>NC_060146.1:210629703-220629703 GCF_021461385.2 Schistocerca piceifrons
CAATCGCATTACGTGTTGGGTTCGTATCTCCGTCACAGAACTTCACATCATGCACTTCATCTTTAAATGCATGCACACTTTGTTACTTCAGAATGGAGGTATATCAGACATCTTTCGTGGTTAGATAACAGGGACGAAAGGGTCTTGATAGGAGCCACGGTTTATTACAAAAATTGTCGTCTTTTATTTTCAAGTTTAGATTTGGTTACTGGTATGGGCCAAAATTTCGGTAATTTATGACTCTTCATGGCTAATCATCAATATACCATGATTCAATTTTTTTACAACAATTTTTTACACTCTCTCTCATTGCTTTTTATTTATCTCTCTCTCTCACACACACACACAAACACACACACACACACACACACACACACACACACACATTCTTTTTTATTTTTATTTGTATGTTGTGCTCGACTATCGGCGAGGCACGAAAACGCCTGTGAATGACTTTCTTAGTTTTGAGTACACTTACAAAAGAAATATAAAAACAACAATGAGAGTTACTGATTTATGATGCTCAGTTTGCAGTCAGTTCTGAGTATTATTAGTAACTACGCTCCAGTCCCTAAACCTAGTTACAGAAAGCGAATCAGACGCATGGAGACACCAGCTATGGTCACTTCCCAGACCGCTGTAGGATCACATCGGTTCGTCTTCTTCCTGCTGGTACTGTAACTGAGATTTGGCAACAAGGCAACGTATGTTTGGCAACTCAGTGATCGACGAGTTACTTCCCGGTGTGCACGGAATTAAGCCTCAAAGTTCACTTGATTTTACCTGTCATTTCCATTGAATAATCTGAGTTATTATCGCTTGAAGGGTAACAAAAGATTCAAAATTTACGGTTTTCAGCCCAGGAAAGTCGTTGCAGGTGGAAACCGCAACTAATCTCGACCTTCAAATAGCGGTTTACGAGTTCGAGTTCCTATTGCTGTCGTAATAGGAAGCTCAGACACATACCTCCTCGCCAGCTCTGTGGTAACGTGCTGACCTGTGAAAAAGCGTCTGTTACGGTTCGCAGTTCCAGTCGCACTGACTGTAACGTTTTTATCCCTTCTGTGAAAGAGCTACAAGCAGTCAGATCAAACATCAATAAGGAAATCGCAAGAAAATGCTTTCAGCTCATAGTGCAATGTTGAAAAACTTACAATGCTGCACAACAGGTAAGGCCTCTTTCCGCTGCTGCCAAGCGAATTTTGGGTTTCTAGGAATACGTAACTATATTTATGAATTGCCACATTTGCATACGTCTTGAGTCTGACACAGCATACCAATTAAACACAGACCCAATCAAAATCTAAGTGAGTAGTATTTTACTAAATCGTGTCGATAGAGGCATGCTTGTGTACAGAT
This sequence comes from Schistocerca piceifrons, assembly GCF_021461385.2. Taxonomy (NCBI): domain Eukaryota; kingdom Metazoa; phylum Arthropoda; class Insecta; order Orthoptera; family Acrididae; genus Schistocerca; species Schistocerca piceifrons. The sequence continues at coordinate 210,631,063 of NC_060146.1, forward strand.
ACTTTCGTCGTAAGGTTATCATGGTTAGTTTTATTTCATTTCTTATAATACAGTGCACAATTTTCGTAAGGTTTCCTTTAGTGTTGTTAAAACAATAGTAAACATGAGAGAGAAATTAATCATCAACGATATATGCGAATTCTCTGATGTTACTTATGACAGTCTGACAATGCACATGCAGTTTATTGATTACATGCATGTAGAAAACTTGTTCTGAGTTAAAGCTGTCAAACAAAGTTTGAAGAAGAATAAAATATCACTACCACACGACGGCTAATGTAGAAAATACTTTTCTGACATATTATGGCACGATGCGCTCTCCCTGCACATCTTCGAGATGCATCTGCTGCCTGCTGTCTATTAAACCTGAATAGAACAAAATGTCACAGTAGTTAGCCCTTTTTCCACATGCGACTACTTTGGGTTGAGAAGTGAAGGGAATTATGTTCAAAGTTCCATTAGATTGATACCTTCAGCAGAGAGCAGAATTGCGTTTTAAAAAATGTAGCACTGAATATATTCGAACTCGCGACATCTTATCTATGCTACAAACTGACACGTAGCTACATAAGCTCCAGAGCTCGGCAACTATTCCTCCAGAACTTTTGGATTCCACAGCACTGTGAGATTATGCATATGACCAGGTCTTGACTTCTGAGAGACAAACAGTTACAGCTTTTCTTTTGGTCTGAAGGACGTTTTCTAGTAACAGATAGCGCAATAGAATAGCTCAAGTGGAAAGGAACACTTCCTATTTAAACTTCTGCATCCTACACTGTTGGCAGTTGTGTGTAGGTGACAGTTACGTGATTTTATTTCTGTGATTACAAAATAGTCGAATGTATGCACTGGGTAGCCGAGGCAGCTAGTTCATGGTGATTCGGTCAACCAAGTAAATGAGTTTACTGAACAAGCTGCAAATTACTACAGGGAGCCTGTGTGTCAGAATTCTCATCCAGTGTGGCGCAACTGCGTTACGATAGAAAAATGACTCGCAGAGGAGAGGATTTCGTGGTCTGTTGGACGGATGGTAGGTTGTTATACCTATGGTCTGGGTTCGATTCCCACTTCCGTCAATGATTTTAGATAGGGAGAGACAGATTCCATTCTCTCCTGGCTACACCAAGTGAAGGAGATATAATGGCTGCGTGGTCTGAAAATTCACATTAAAGATGATATTCCTTCTTTACCACGTAGACAGTAGGTTGAACCACAATAAAGTCTGGAGTCGCGACACGTAGAAACTCTATCACCAGTAACCTTTCTTATACTAGTTATTTATTTCAAGTGACGACACAAACACTATGTATGGTCACTGGACACTTATTCCATCTTTTATTTGAGCTTCTGTATGTCGATAAAATTGGTTCTAAAATGGGAATGCAACTCAGACCGCCCTTAACGCGGAATTTGAACCCTTCGTGGCAATACAGCTCGGCTACAATTTGTTGTTTGTTCAAAACTGCAGATTCCTCAACACCTTCACATATTACGCGTGCATGGGATCGAATCCTGGCCCGGCACTAAAGATTTAATTATGTATTATCAAGCTCTATCAGGAGAACACCTATCTGCTGGTGGATAATAATTTTGATTTTTAATGTATTTTCATTCGTTGTCAACACTAACGATATCTGACGTTTTTAACTCCCAGTGAGACACAGAACTATTTGCGAGATGACTGTAAGTTCAAGATGCTATTCTGAGCAGCTGGTGAAGAAAAATTCGGTAGCTGACGTCTCTTTGTGTGTAGTCAACAACGATATGTGTGGGGCTCTATTCCCAGTGAGCGCTGAACTCTTCGTCATATTATTTCAGTTCGTCGTGTCATTTAATGTTCATACATATTCTCAACTAGCTGCTCGTGAATAACTTTAATTTTTAATGTCATTTTGTGTTAAATAGTTCAAATGGTTCAAATGGCTCTGAGCACTATGGGACTTAACTTCTAAGGTCATCAGTCCCCTAGAACTTAGAACTACTTAAACCTAACTAACCTAAGGACATCACTCACATCCATGCCCGAGGCAGGATTCGAACCTGCGACCGTAGCGGTCACGCGGTTCCAGACTGAAGCGCCTAGAACCGCACGGCCACACCGGCCGGCCCCCACCATCTGGTATCAATGCATTACCCTATCATCCATTATACATAATCATTTTCATAGTACACTTAATATTATAGATGAGTAGGACACAAGACGGGACATAGATAATGTCCGTTTGACGTCAACAGTGTGTAACATTTTACTTTTTTTGAGTAGGACAATGTTCCTCTCCAATAATTTTTAGATTAGTTACAATAAGCTTACGCTGCAAGAGAATTCGCTTGTATTTTTCAATATGTGGTCTGTTGTCGGTTTGAAGGCCTTCCATAACATCGGCAGCGTAGTGCAACTCCACCGAGGGCTGTCTGGAGTAGGGTGGAGATACCAATGTGAAAGTTGCGAGCTGTCGAAGACGATCTTCGTATTCCTAATGCGATTAGGACATCGTATACTCTTGACGACGTTTAGCACCTGTGCAGTCAGTCACCCAATTTCAGAATTCATTTTGAGTAATCCTGCTAAATTCCCAAAATATTGTCTTTTTATATTGATGAGTAATATGGATAGTCGTCACGTTCATGTGCCGTCTACAACGCAAATTTAATGTTATTATCCTAGGAAGTAACCTGCAATACGTTTTGTATCTCATAATCGGAGCTATCTGCATTAACCGTCATCAGAGCAATGTCAGGGAACAGAATGCAGCAGTGCCTTGCTACCTACTTGAGGACCTGCTTGAGTCGTGTTCTAAGGAAAGGGTAGTTGCTGGTTCACATTATATTACACTAGAGAGAAGTACCGACTTTTCCTTTTCTCTGCAAACATCCAGTACTAAATTCAGTAACTAAATGCTAAGAATATATTTGCATTGTGCCAACTCAAAGATCAATAGATATGGATATAGATATAGATACAGATTTTTATGTTTAAAGCCATTCTCGTTCTGCGTTGGAATAAACATCATTCATTATTTGATTGTTCTTGTTACGATTGTTATTGTCATTCTCTCACTCGCAAGAGTTTTCGCATTCCTATTTGGTATCGATGCACATGAAGAGTGGCTATGAAAGAAGGGAATACTGAATGTTACGTCATGCAGAATACACTCATTTACTTCGGCTCCTCGTGATCTACGCTACAGGAGAAGTGAGATACATAAAGTTGACAGTGTGAGGACAGACGTGGTAGCACAACTGTGCAACTACGCAGTGTTACCAGATAAAATGGTCCTGCGGAATCGAAAGTGTAGTACGGACTTTGCCACAGTAGCAGACAGCTGGTAATTTAGGACCATGACCGTGGATTACACTTTGGTCAGTGCTGGTTAGAGTGCTGCAACTGTAAATGGAAGGCTTTGTTTGATAGTCTTATGCTGATGCTGTCTGAATAAATTATGCCATTGGATACAAAGCGGTTTAGTTTTGAGACCTAACCCACGAGGGGGGAAGGCACAGTGGTCTGCTTCAGGAATTCCAAGCAATAAAACACAAAAAACAACCAAGGAAGGGAGACATGCATTTGGAATCTGTTCATCGTTACGGGGTCAAACAAGAGGGTAACATTACTGAAACAATGATCGGGCTACTTAGTATATAATAGAGCATACAGATTTCAAGGAGGAAACGTATGAAGACGCAGACTTCCTCGTTATCAATATGTGCGCCATATCTTTCGTGTTAACGAAAGTAAATTCCCGCTTTACCTCTTCTTACGGGTCAAATGAAATGAATGCCATGAGGAATAGAATATTTGTTGACTGCGTCTCTTCTTGCTTCCATCCTTACCAACATATTTCTTCATTCTCGTGGAAATCATGACATTCTATGTGTATGCTGCAAAAGATTGCAAGTGGACAAATTCGACATCGAGGTGCAAAGCGTTATATTCAATTCGAATAAGCTTCCGGTGTATTTTTACTTCGTTTGTATTTTTAGATGGTTATGAACGTTACGGAAAATTATCTCACATGCTTTATGTTGAATGAGAAACATTGAATGATCCGTTTTGCTTTCCCTACGTTGAAATGATATAATGTCGGCGTCAACAGCCTTCTTCCACGCCGGAAGCTGAAACTTGTATTATTCTGGATTAATGATAATTGAATGTTTCATATGCATACATAGCCCACAAGGCGACGTCAGAAACCATCAGGGGAGAACGCCGCATAAAAACCAAACGTGCGCGCGCGTCTCCACTCTGAAGAACCGTATCGGAGAATCAACCGTATCGGAGAACCACGGCAAGCATTTCGCTGAAGAGCTGCCTCGTCAGAGAGCCGAGAAATGGCAGCGTCGTAGCAAGTATTTGTCAACACTCTGATAGTGCATTCACTTCCGGGTGTAGGTCGGCGTTACCTCGCTAAATTCACTTGACATTCGTTCTCCACATCGAAGACTCGTACGATATAATCCACTGCAAGATGACACAATTAGAAAGCATATTTAATTTCTGGACTCCAAGAACGGCGTTCTTCACATAAGTAACACCTGTTTGTGTGTGCATTCGGGAGGACGACGGTGCAATCCCGCGCCCGGCCATCCTGATTTAGGTTTTCAATGATTTCCCTAAATCGCTTCAGGCAAATGCCGGGATGGTTCCTTAGGAAGGGCACGGCCGATTTCCTTCCCCATCCTTCCCTAATCCGAGCTTGTGCTCCGTCTCTAATGACATCGTTGTCGACGGGATGTTAAAACAGTAATCTCCACCTCCTCTGTTCGTGAGTTTAAGGTTGCGTTTTGAGGCTCAGGCAACATCGCAGTGACTATATTCCGCCTCTGGCAGCCAGTGTGTCGTTAGCCCAGAGGTTCCCTTCTGCGTTGCAGTGCTTGTACTATAAGACATAGCAGTTCGAATCATGGTAGAAGCCGCTGACTACAACCTTTTATTTTCCAATTTAATTAATGGAGTTGCAAACTGCTAGTAAAAATTTCTTATGCGAAATCTGAAGAATGCCTTTAAACATCAATCTTCGTCCGGTTTCGACTTAGTAAATTAAGTTAATATCATGGATTTCTGCTTTGCAAATTCCAAGGTGCTTCACTGTAAAATAGACCCTGAAAAGATTCAAACCGACTGTCAACGATATAAATTTGAGCTTTGTTCGTCATACAGGTCTAACATGTCAGAAGGTTGTTTATGAAGTGCACATGTTCATTAATATAGTTCCCTTCTTCTAAATTTTTGCAATAGCATTTAACTGTAGACGTTTTCTAACACCGGCGTTAGCAATTCCTTTCCGTTCTCTGAAACCTTGAAAACGACAAATTTTTCTGGTTTAAATCTGATGACCTTAACTATCACTTCCGATCAACAATAAATACTTCATGAACTCCAAATGTGCAGTGTCCCTGCACTGCTACAGAGCATGCATTGCAAGGTATTCACACAGTTTATCGCATAGACTTACCATAAGGAATGAAACAAGAACTGTAATACACTTTACACCACAGACGCTCACTCTGGCTTGACGAAAACATCCAAACATTGACCAAAAGTTGCACAAATAATTGAGTTTGAAAGGAAAAGAAACGAGGTATGAAGCATTTATAAATTCATCGAATGTAGTGAGGTGGTTTCATTTCGTCCCAGTCTATAAAATTAATTTCGGGCCATACTCAGCTCTTGCCGATTAATGTGATATAATACCCGCCTACTAATCAGGGCGTCTGTCTCCGTTGCTTTTGAGCGTGAATGGAAATTGTAGAAATTTTCTGTGGAGCAACATTTAATAATAAAGCGTTTTAAATCATCAAAAGCGATGAGCGGTAGCAGGCGCTTTCGATAAAGAACGGGGGAGTGCAGCGCCGCAGCTGTCGCCACGGCCGCTGCCAGTAGCCAGCAAATGGATCCCGGAGCTTTGCCGCATACGGCGTCCAGAGGAGGACAGTCTGCAGGAAATCTGCCGCAAAATCGTTACTGGATAAAATTTTGATATCGGTGTGTCACAAAGCGAAATAGATTGAATCTGCGCTACCATTACATTCACGTCTTCAGCATTCAGACAGAAGAGGCTATAAAAATATTTTATACCAGCTGCTCTCGATCCACTGACATTATGAACAAAAACAACACACGCTACCGCTAGACCACAGGCGCAATCAGCCTAGAGTTTCTCTATCATGGGACAAGTTTTCCTCCAGGAAGTGCCGCAGTCTACAGTGTTGCCAGATTGTGCAGATAACCGGACTTAGAGAATTAGCGAGTTGGCCAGTTTTTTTGTCCCATGTCGCGATCGGCGCGGACTTAGCCTCTGAAGCGGCCGGCCGCCGGTCAAGTTTTATGTCAAAGAGTGTACATGCTGTTGACTCACATACTTTCTAAACAGATCACACTCTTGTTTCAAGTTGCAGATTAACATAATAAATGATATATTTTAAAATGTTTTTCATGGTACTTCTTTAGGTCTACATGGTGGTAAAGTCCTTTTATTCGCCACTAACTGGATCTGCCAACACGTAACAACCAATATGCGGCTTCCTGACTATAACAAACGGTCCTTCGTATAGGTGTTGCCACTTACGATTTTTACGTAAGATGAGAGATGGTTTGAGGTGTGTCCTCAGAAAAACACGCTCGTTCAAACGATACGACAGAACTTTATTGACATGCCTGTCAACTGCCTTTTTTCTTAAATTGGCATGAGTTGTGAGAGAGATCAGGGCTTGTCTTAACTTATTATCTAGGTTGACTTCTGGACCTTCTATCTTGGGGATAGGATCAGTCCATTCATTGCTTTCCCTTTGCCTGGAGATTAATTCTGAAGGTGTGAAACCGGTCGAAGTGTGCGGAAGATTATTTACAATCTCTTCAAATGGAGTAACGAAATCGACCCACCGTGTTTGCTGGTTCGGTACATAGGTGCGAATAAAACGATTAAATTCTTTGAAGACTCGTTCTGTCGGGTTACTTTGCGGTCTAAATCTTGAGATTAGAATCTGTCTAATACCATTATTCGCAAGAAACTGTCTCCACTCCTTTCCAACGAAGTTCGAAGCATTATCAGACAACATGGTTTCCGGCTTACCAAAACGAGGAAAATAATCCTTTTCTATTCGTCTTATTAAAGATTTTGCACTGGAAGACTTCATCGCGTATAAACCCACGTGCTTAGTGAAGAGATCTAGCAAAACAGCAAGGTACTTAGCACCTCCTCTTCCTCTAGGAAGTGGACCCGCATAGTCGAGACTGACTATTTGGTTAGGACGCTCAGTGTATATAGGATTCAAAGGTATGACATTCGAAAGATTGAAGGGCTTTGCCTTCTGACAGATTAAACAAGTGCTTAGAAGTTTACGAATTCTCTTATGCAGATTGGGTACGTAGCAATAGGCAGAAGTCTTTCTTTTACACTTCTCGGGGCCATAATGTCCCCAGGATAGGTGAGTGTACCATATGAGATATTCAACGTACTCCTCAGGAATACAAACACACCATTGCTCCGTCAACATAGATGTACGATGAAATAAAACACCATTGTGTGATTTATAAAATTTCGACAAACGATGATTGGGGTTGTCTTGTAGAAACTGTTTGACTCTCTTCCATTTTCGATCACTTTCTTGCAGAGTACCCATCTGTCGGCAAAGACGTAGAAAATAACTACGATTCAAGGGATCTTTCATAAGAAGTATCTTGTGATTGGAAATCTGTTCTACAAGTTCCGTAGGCTCCGGCATACCTTCCGGCATGCGTGACAGTGCATCTGCAACGATGTTATTCTTGCCTTTCACGTAAACAATTTCGAAATTGTACTCCTGTAGAAATAGGCACCAGCGAGTAAGCCTCGGATGATAGAGCTTACACGAAAGGAGAAAGCTAAGAGCTTGATGGTCGGAATACACTTTGATCGGATGGCCATAAATGTAATAATTAAAACGGCGGAACGCCCATACAACTGCCAATCCTAACTCTGTAAGAGAGTACGATCTCTCGCACTCCGTCAGCACACGACTGGTGAAACTAACTATCCTAATCTCTTCTTTATCTCTAGTTTTCTTTAGCTGGAACAAACAAGCGCCCAAGCCTTGAAATGAGACGTCACAAGAAATGCAGAATTCGGAGTTCATATCCGGATAACTGAGGATATTGGTATTCAGAAGAGCTTGTTTGATTTTGTCAAAGGCTTGCTGACATTCAGAGGTCCATGCCCAATGAACGTTTTTCTTTAATAGATTGTGCAACACTGGACTGTTCATGGATTGATTTGGTATAAAGCGACGAAAGAAAGACGTTAACCCTAGAAACCCTTTTAATTGTCTTTTGGTGCAGGGCACAGGGAAGTTCCTTATTGCAGACAGTTTGTTAGGATCGGGAGATATTCCCTCAGAAGAGATAATATGACCAAGGAATTTTACTTCCTTTTTTACAAACTTTGATTTCTGTAAACCTCACGAAGATTTTCCGAATCAAGTCAAGATGTTCCTCCCATGAAGTCGAGGCTACTAAGATATCATCGACATAGACAGTTATTTTGTCCAGTAAATCATGACCTAAGACATGGTCAAGTGCGGCACTAAAGACACCTGAACTAATATTCAAGCCAAAGGGTACGACACGAAATTGATATGACCGACCCGCAAAGATAAAGGCCGTGTACTTCCTTGAAGAAGGCGACAACTTCACCTGCCAATAGCTACTTCGAAGGTCGATGGAGGTTAGAAATTTGATACCATAAAACCTTTGCAGTTGGTCCTCCAATGCTTCCGGTCGGGTACACACAGGAACAATAATTTTGTTGACGTTCCTAGCGTCTAGAACAAGCCTAACACTTCCGTCCTGTTTAAATGTAGACAATAATGGGCTCGAATATGGAGAGTCAGAGGGCTCAATTATTTTCCAGTTTAACATTTTGCGGATTTCCTGTCGTACTGCTTCCTTGCGGGATTGCGGAACTGCATAGGTGGTTTTACAGTAGGTGCTGTGGGGCTTAACCTTCATGTCGAATACATAGTTGGCTATGATTCCCGGTTTCTTAGAAAACACATTGGTAAATTGTGTCAACAAGTCGTATAGTTTCTTTCTTTGTCGGTCACCTAAACCGTCAGATTCATTTGCCTTCGTCAGTAATTCTTCATGTGTCGGTAATAAGTCAAAGTCTTCGTCCGCATCTCCTGACTCATCTAAATAATTGAAATATTGTTGCCGAGATGTGAGCTTGCGGAGCTTTACTTTATGTTCTTGGCTGGACAACTTAACTTTGGTCCTCATAAGTCGAATCACTATACTCTTATCACTGCATCTGAAAGTACATGTACCTTCATGCAAATCTATGATGACACGATTCTTACGTAGAAACTCCATTCCTAGGAGGCAAGGTACTGACAGATTTTTAACAACTAGAAAAGTACGTGGTACGGTGTCTGATGCAAATCTCACTGGTACATGAATTTGTAGCGTCACCTTTTGAACTAGAGAGCCTACAGCTCCGGATACGGTACACCCTTGTACTGGCAATGACAGAACTTTTGCTACAGAACACACCTTCTTATATACACATAAAGACAAAACATTGATATTGGCACCAGTATCTATTATGGCGACAAGTGGTACATCATGAATATGAATCATAGTGGATGCCTGAACCTGGTTTTCCCATAAATCCTCACCACTCAAAACGTCATTCTCTTTCAGCAGGTCATCTCGTAAGTCACAGTCATTGTCATATCGTGTAAGGTTGATTTGCCCTCTAATGAAATCGCCCCCAACATGTTCCGCAGCTTCCCCAAGGAGGCAAGAAAAAGAAGTTGCTTTTAGTTTTCCGCATGTTCATTAGATTGAATTTCGCTCACAATTACTTTTGAAGTAACGGGCGGTACGCTCGGTACGAAGTTTGCATCCGTATTCCACCCAAGTTGCGAGCTATTTGCCGGAATTTCAGTCGAGATGGTGTGTGTTGGCGGGTTTGCTCGGGCATAATAGATGCGAGAATTTTGAGGTTCATGATTTTGACTTTGATAGTTAGTAAAAGGTGGAGGACTATTCCTAAAGTTTGGAGCATACTGTTGTTTGTATTGCTTGGAAGGATCTGGAGCATTTCTCCCTTGAGAACAGTGCTGGAATCTAGGCTGGTTACCATACTGCTGTTTACTGTTGGTGTTAATCCAACGTCCCTTTCCACTGAAATTATTATTATTTTGGCGATCGTTATTGCAGTGATAGCGATAATTGTAATTAACTGTTGAATTACCGTATTGCTATTGTGTTGTCTGGTATATGGGGTGGTACCTGTTTTGATCCTGGAATTTATGTTTCTGCTTCCCGCTACGGCGATAGTAGTTGTTATTATCGCACGGAACGTCGTGTTCTTTACTGTTGTTGGGTTGGTATGACATACCTGAGTCTGCGCCTACACCGTGCGGCTGTGTAGTGTGCAGGCCAAGATTATAATTACTCCGCGCACTAGCACGCACGTCTTCTTGAATCATGTCAAGGTTGTCAAGCACTGACAGAAAAGCCTCCGTGTCGTCGTCACTGACATTTACTAACTTCTCCCTGATTGATACCGGTAGCTTTGACTTAAGGATCATAATTACGTCCTTCGTGGAAATGGGCGTGTCCCAATATTGTATTTTTTTCAGGTATTTCTCGAAGTACCTACGGAGACCAGCACTTCTCGTGTTAAACGGTTCAGCATTATATACTTCCTTTCTAAGGCGTTGTTGTATGCCTGAACTCCAGAATTTGTTCAGAAATTGCTTTTCGAAGTCAGCGTAATTATTACATCTGTCAATTACTTCTGTTCCCCAGACAGAACCCTCTCCTTGAATGTAACCTACTATAAAGCGCATACGTTGCTTGTCATCCCAGCTCTCAGGAAAAACACCATTAAATAACTTCAGAAAAACCATTGGGTGGATGTTGCGTTTCTCTGGCAGAAAAGGCTGGAACACGCGGTGCTTGAGAACGCTTTCTTCTTTCATGAGCTCGACAAGAGTTACTTGATCATTCTGGTTGCGTACTAACGGATTCTTACTGCTGTGTCCATGTACCAGTGGAGAGAATTCTACACGAGACACGGGATTATTATTGTATTCATGTTCTGAAGAAAGCAAGTGTGAATGCTCACTTCTATTGTCATTAGGAAAATCATTGACTTGTTGTTTCAACTGCTCGATTTCCTCAGTGAGGTGTCGTTTCCACTCGGGAAGATCTCTGTGAAAAAACTCTACGAATCTCTCCTAATTCAGTGAGAATCGTATCTCCTGATGTACCTGGAGCAGCTAAAACTTCAACTGTGGCTGACTTAACGGCTTCTTTTAAGTCGTGTTGAACCTTGTTTTCTATGTACTGTTCCTTAGTCTCGACCCATTCTACAAATTCTTTTCTTATCGTGGAACGTACGTTTGCTGCAGCATCATTCACCCTCTTTTCAATGTTTATTTCGGATAGCGTCTGTGTCAGGTCATTGACCTGGCCTTGCAGAGTGACGACATGGTCTGCATGCTTGTTTATTTTAGTTCCGACCTCAACGGACTTTTTTGAAACTTCTGTTGTAACTGCCTGGCAACTTTCGATTTGTACTTTGATGTCTTTGTGCACGTTACCTACTGTGCTCTCACATGCATCTACCTTCTGCAGAATACCTTCTATCCTTTCATTAACTTTAGTACTTAATTCCGAGATATATTCCACCGTGACTGTCCTTATTCTTGCCTCTAAGTTGGCATCAATATTATCTAACCTATTTTTCATTGTACCAATCGTGGTATTTAGGTCAAACCATTTTCGCTCTGTCTCCCGTTCCTTTTCCCTTTCTTTTTGTTCCCTTTCTTTTCTATCTCGTTGTTTTTGTAATTTATAAGCTTCCTTTCCCGTTTCTCCTGTTCTCTTTCTTGAAAAAAAATTCTCATCATTTCAACCATCAAATTTTCTCCCGCTTGCTGTGACGATGATTGCTGTGACGATAAGTCACGCACATCATCATCGTCTGCCGTTCTCTCCATTCGCAAATCGGGTCTGCCTGTTCCCGTTCGCGAACGTAGTGGGTATGACTTGACAACTGTGTCATCACCGTCATCCACACTGTTTGTCGGCTTTCCTTTGTCATCTGCCACGTTTATTTTCAAGTTTGTGACGTAACTGCTCAAAGAAATATTTCGCGGCACGCCGATCGTCAACTCTCAGATGCGCGCGCTGATAGTCAAACGTCACACCGCGGTAGGTGACAATTGCAGAGCTATACCGGGTAGAAGACAAGATGGCAGCTAACTTTGAAAATAAATGACAAACACCTAAAGACACTGAATCCAGCAATTATGGCATCCATCTTGTGTTCTTAACGGTAGCAACAATGAAGATGCTCATAATACTAACAAATAAACTTTGCATGAAGAGATGATCAGAAAAAAATTCTAACTACGTAAATAAGCAACTCTGCAAGGAAATAACAGCGATAGGATAAAATGAAGCAGTAAGGAAAGAAATTCCGGAAATCAGTTTTTTTTTATACAAGACGCGAGATTTTATGCGTAATGAAAACCGTACTTACATCAGTCGTTTTGCGCACTGCTGTTATTTTTTTTTTAATACTTGCACGGTTTCGTTCAGTACTTCCTTTACGGCTTCCCGATGTCCACCGGATGATGTCATGAAAGAATAACAGAAGAGATTAAAAAATTTTATCAGGTCCCTGTTCGGGCGCCACATCTATTATGATAAAAAAATTATTACTATTACTAGGTTAAATATATTTCAATTCTATCAATTTAAGTCTGTGTTTCATACTAGAATGCCGTGTTCCCAGTTTGGCACAGCTTTGCCACAGGAGACACGAAAGCGGTCGAAGACGTCCGTCTTCTGGTCGGCTCCTGATCGTTGTCAGAAGGAGACTAGTTTTTGATTTCGCAAAGACTTCTATTACTTGGAAAAGAACAACCCGGATTTCTTTACGTAATCAGTATGAATTTTATAATTACCTAAGGGACCTTTAACAATGAACAGTAAAAAAAAATGTATTTGCAAATGAAATCATTCATAAATGGGGCTGCTATGAGTTGTATAGAAGACAAGGGGCGGCCTTCTGTACACGACCAGGATGCCGCAGTATTTTCTGCTGTAATAAAGGCTGTTTGACATTTCTAAAAATAATATGGCATGGAGGTTAAAAAAAGTATAAAGGAAAAGAATAGAATAAGAAATCTGGTAAACACTAAATATATTCTAATAATTCTCACAAGCAATTAGAGCTACTTTATAGACAGCATAACTTACATAAGTAATTATCTAACTCTATGGTGCGATCACATTTCAGCCTGTCCTTTACTAGCTCCTATGTTCGCGTTTTTGTCACAAATTACAGTCACTTTTCTCCTTCGTTAAAGACAATTCTTGCACTGTTCAACACCTCCGATAACAATAGCTTGCCGAGTTACAGTTTCGAACATAAATTACTTGAATGTTATTAATTAATAATGTTGTCTGCACGCTGGCAAGACCGCTCACTTTTTTAGCTTAAAGTCGACCTTCTTCACGCTTTCACACCACAAGCAGAAGTACATTAAAAAAATCTGAAGATCTACCAAAGCTTTTTTTACTGTCATCTTTTATTTAGATCGAAGCGGAACGTCGTTCAGCTTCTGTTAAAATGTTTCTTTGACTGCGCAATCGATGTATTAGCGTCCGCGCTAGATGCGCATCTTTACAGTAATGTTAATTATATAAAATAAATGTCTTTCATGTTAATTATATAAAATAAATGTCTTTCAAAGAATATGTCTCATAAGTTGATCATTTAATATACAGATAGTTGAATGCCTTTCCAAGGGTACTCAAAGTTTTCATAGGACGGAAATACCAATAATATTACATCGCTTCCCGCGTGAGGAGTAATGAGCCTGAAAGATCGTTACGACTCACGCGCAATCGTAATATTAACCAAAAGTTAACGTGTTTTGTGCAATCTCACGGTTTAAAGTTTACGGCCCCTTTATCTTCTGTGAAAAAAACGTTACAGGACACGCGTATCTGGACATGCTGGAAAATTGGCTCATGCCACAACTGGAGACCGACAGCGCCGACTTCATCTTTCAACAGGATGGTGCTCCACCGCACTTCCATCATGATGTTCGGCATTTCTTAAACAGGAGATTGGAAAACCGATGGATTGGTCGTGGTGGAGATCGTGATCAGCAATTCATGTCATGGCCTCCACGCTCTCCCGACTTAACCCAATGCGATTTCTTTCTGTGGGGTTATGTGAAAGATTCAGTGTTTAAACCTCCTCTACCAAGAAACGTGCCAGAACTGCGAGCTCGCATCAATGATGCTTTCAAACTCATTGATGGGCACATGCTGCGCCGAGTGTGGGAGGAACTTGATTATCGGCTTGATGTCTGCCGAATCACTAAAGGGGCACATATTGAACATTTGTTAATGCCTAAAAAAACTTTTTGAGTTTTTGTATGTGTGTGCAAAGCATTGTGAAAATATCTCAAATAATAAAGTTATTGTAGAGCTGTGAAATCGCTTCAATCATTTGTAATAACCCTGTATTCATTTTTCTCCACAGCCGCCCGAAGTTGCAGAAAATACGTAGCTTTGAGATTCTTATTTTCCGTACCACAGCCTAGAGCCAGAGCCAGGACTCCGACTACAATGCAATGGTTAACGGAGGTAAGAAAAAATACTCTCGCGCGTGTGTGGGCCGCAATTGTAATTAATAAGATTTTTTTGCCTTAAAGTGAACTGACTAGCCAGGTAATTAATAAGAAAAGTTTATACATTGTTCAACTTAGATGTTCATGCTTCAAGATTCAGCGAGTCTAATTCCACTGAAGATTATTATTGTTAAAAAAGAGAACTTCACAAAAGCGTTTAATTGTAAATCAAAATAAAATGAAATATCATTTTTATTAAGGCCTACCACGTAAGCCGGCAAGAATCAACATAATAATAATATATTAAATTACGACGGCCGGCGGACGCGAGACGTACTAAGATTGTACACATTAGGACAGTGTGGGGAAATCAGGCGTGTATGAGCTGCAGCAGAAGCCGGCCAACGCGAGTGCCTTTGCTAATTTCGTATTTCGTGGTTAGGAGCAGGAGAAGGTGAAAATCTCTCGGTACTGCAGTGTGAATTAAAATCACCTTTACTTTAACAACAAGAGTAATACATAAGTTTGCCCTGAGGTGCGAATCTGAAGCTAAGTGTCCCGGCCGTCTGCTCCTGATCAGATGGGCTGAGTCTACAGTGGTGCTCGTAGAGCTGAACAGCGCCTGCTAAAGGGCGCTGTCGTCGTAGTGCCAACTTAACTGGCAGCTACGCCATGGCATCCTATAGTTCAATTCTTTTATGTTGGCGGCTCGCACATGCCCGCCCAGACGCGGGAGATTGCTGTGTTGCCAGTTGCACGCGCCAAGAGAAGCAGCGCCATAGCATAGTAGAGTACAGTTCGCAAACTTACGTTTAGGGGAGAGCGCGCAGCTTATGGAGCAAAGCCACCACGGCCGCTTTAACCCTTTCGCTGCTACAGAGGCGTGCTCCCCGCAATCCGCGCTGTGCGCGATTTTGCCATCACTGCACTGCTCGCCTGTGCAGACACATGGTGTTCCGACTGCTTTGACATGCTTATCATTCGATTTCACAAAAACTATTTGGCTAAAAATTTGATTTTTACACATCTGCTTGACTGATACCTTCCCCCCATAAATGACTTAATTTTGTTTCGATGTTCAACGCAGTTATTGTGCAGCATTAAATGTAGTAAACCATTGCACGAAATTTTGAAGAGTTTGCAGAGGTTAAAGTCCACTGCGTATACTTTCTGTTTGGTCAATTTTAGTTGCCACTAGAAATTTCAAAAAATTACATTCAAACGAATAAAATTCATGAAGTAAGACACTTCGATATTGTTTTTAATTAAAGAAAATATTGAGCACCAAACAAGGTTTGAACCAACTCCTTTTGCTTAGCAGCTTAACACTGTAACCATCACGCTAACGCCGCTCATTATTTGACAGAATTCCTGGAGGACTTTAAAGAATCACGCAAAATACCGACAAACACTGTTGGTTTGTCTATAAATTATTACCGAGCGAGGTGGCGCAGTGGTAGCACACTGGACTCGCATTCGGGAGGACGACGGTTCAATCCCGTCTCCAGCCATCCTGATTTAGGTTTTCCGTGATTTCCCTAAATCGTTTCAGGCAAATGCCGGGATGGTCCCTTTGAAAGGGCACGGCCGATTTCCTTCCCAATCCTTCCCTAACCCGAGCCTGCACTCCGTCTCTAATGACCTCGTTGTCGACGGGACGTTAAACACTAACCACCACCACCATCTATAAATTATTCACGTTTCCTCGAAGTACAATAGGAAATAAACAATTACCGCTGTTGTTTAGTGCGAAAAAGCGGGTAGTGAGAATGAATTTCCTTGCTATGCCCTGAATTAGAAGGCTTATTGCTTGTTTGGTTTAATTAATTAATAGAATATGAAGCAATTGGTATAAAGAATGCTTTTCCGAAACTTTCTTTTATAGAAAGTCTGCTATCAAAACATTGCTTTTGTTCAATTACTTTATTTATGACTGAACGTTTCTAAAACTGAAGACGCTCGTCCATGCTCTACACTGCTGTCGAGCTCTGGCAACGTCGTTCTCTGTTCATGGGCTGACTGTTTTGTGACGTCAGATGTGCAGAACGAACCTAAACTCGGCCGCCGTCGTAAATGACGCGCACTTTAGCTATCGATACCACAGCTAACAGCGCGACGTCGCCGGCGGCGCCTCTCCTGGGCTCGTAACCGAATCTGTTGGACCCCAGACGACCGGAAAATCGTGGTCTGGTCAGCTGAGTCCTGATTTCAGTTGGTAAGAGCTGACGGTAGGGTTCGAGTGTGGCGCAGGCCACAAGAAGCCTCGGACTCAAGTTGTCAACAAGGCACTGTGGAAACTAGTGGTGTGGGCTGTGTTTATATTGAGCAGACTGGGATCTCTGATACAACAAAACCGATCATTGACTGGAAATCGTTATTTGTGGTTACTTGGAAACCCTCTGCAGCCGTTCATTGACTTCATGTTCCCAAACGACTATAGAATTTTTATAGGTGGCAAGGTGGCGTCTCACTCGGTTGATTTGAAGGAACTTCTTCTTCTTCAGTAGCTCTACAGCCCTTGGTGAGCCTTGGCTTCTTCAACAATCTTCCTCCACACTTCTCGGTTATTTGCTGCTCTTTTCCACCCCCGGCTCCCATATTGCTGATATCCATTATTACCTCATCGATCCATCTTCTTCTAGGTCGCCCTTTTCGCCTAACTGAATGGATCATACCTTTCATCATTTTATTTGGAATTCTATCCTCTGCCATTCTCTCCAAGTGTCCTAGCCATCGTATTCGCTGTGATTTAACAAATTTTTACTATGTCCCTGCCTTGTATTAACTCCTGTAATTCAGCATTGTAGCGTATTCTCCAGCCTTCTTCCTCCCTTATTGGCCCATAGATTTTGCGTAGTTTTTTCCGCTCAATGCTTCTTAGAGCATTTTTATCGTGTTCTGTCAACGTCCATACCTCTGAGCCGTATGTGATAACTGGGCGGACTAGGGAATTATATATTAGCAATTTAGTTTTCTTGTAACAAGGCTACTTTTGAAAAGCTGCATATTTGCAAAGTAAGCTCTGTTTCCTGCTTGTATTCTTTCCCTTATAGCCTTTCCAATACTGTTATCATTTGTTATTAGGGCTCCCAAGTAGTTAAAAGAGGACACTCCATTGAAGCATTTCCCATTGATGTCTAGGTTTTTAGGGGTTCTTCTGGCCTCAGATTGTGACATTACCATATATTTTGTTTTGTTTACATTTACTATGAGGCCAATTTTTAAGGCTTCTGTTTCCATTGCCCGGTATGTTTCTAGGAGTGTATTGGTATTTCTTCCTACTATAGCAATGTCATCAGCGTATGCACATATCTGGCTAGTTTTCACAAATATGGTGCCTCTTTTGTTGATTTTATTTACTGCACCATGCAGGGCAATGTTGAATAGGACAGTGGAGAGACTATCCCCTTGCTTCACACCTTTATTAAAGTCAATATGAATATGATATAGATCTGCATTTCTTATTCATTGATTTCAAACAAGCCTTTGACAGCATAAATCGGCAAGAACTATACAGAGTACTGAAAGAAGTTGGTATATGTGCTAAATTAATAAGACTAATCAGAATGACAATGACAGAGACAAGAGCAAAAGTAAAGGTCCTTAGCAGAACAAGTGAAAGCTTTGACTTTAATAAAGGATTTGAAGGAACATTCTGGACAATTCGAGCGAATTATTTGGCCATACAGAGACATTTATGGGACACAATCGAGGGGTCAGTTCGTGCACAAAATCCTGCACAAACAACACTTCCGCAGTTATGGACGAATGTAGAGCCAGCGTGACTCAGAATTTTTACAGGGGACTTGAGTCCACGCCACGTCGAGTTGTGGCGCTACGCTGGGCAAAAGGGCCGACACGATATTAGGAGGTATCCCATGGCTTCTGTCACCTCCGCGAATATAGTGTAAGTAATTGGACATATTTACTTTTGTGGTTAAATATGTGGAACTGATGCATACGATCGTAAAAATAATCGGGTCATTTCCCTCTTTTCGTTATTTTTTGCCGTTTCATAACATCTACAGCCAACGTCAATGAGGCACACGATCTCTTTTAGGTGTTCGACAACTTAATTGTGTAAAACCGCGTTCCCAGACGGCGATATTGACAATACAGGGTGATTCAAAAAGAATACCACAACTTTAGGAATTTAAAACTCTGCAATGACAAAAGGCAGAGCTAAGCACTATCTGTCGGCGAATTAAGGGACCTATAAAGTTTCATTTAGTTGTACATTTGTTCGCTTGAGGCCCTGTTGACTAGGCGTCAGCGTCAGTTGATGCTAAGATGGCGACCGCTCAACAGAAAGCTTTTTGTGTTATTGAGTACGGCAGAAGTGAATCGACGACAGTTGTTCAGCGTGCATTTCGAACGAAGTATGGTGTTAAACCTCCTGATAGGTGGTGTATTAAACGTTGGTATAAACAGTTTACAGAGGATGGGTGTTTGTGCAAAGGGAAAAGTTCTGGACGGCCGAGAAGGAGTGATGAAAATGTAGCACGCGTCCAGCAAGCATTTGTTCGCAGCCCAGGAAAATCGACTCGCAGAGCTAGTAGAGAGCTCCAAATTCCACAATCAACTGTATGGAGAGTCCTACGAAAAAGGTTAGTCATGAAACCTTATCGCCTGAAATTGGTTCAAGCACTGTCTGCAGCTGATAAGATTAAAAGAATCGATTTCTGTGATTTTATCCTTGCTCAAATGGAAACAGATGAATCTTTCGTTTCAAAGATTGTGTTTAGTGATGAAGCAACTTTCCACACTAACGGGAAAGTCAACCGTCACAATCTCTGTATATGGGGCACTGGGAATCCGCGGGAAACAACTCAGTATGAACGTGACTCGCCTAAGGTGAACGTTTTCTGTGCCATTTCAGCTAATAAAGTTTTTGGTCCCTTTTTCTTCGAAGGTGCTACTGTAACTGGACTACAGTATCTGGAGATGTTAGAGAATTGGCTGTTCCCTCAGCTCGAACAAGAAGCACAACAATTCATGTTTCAGCAGGATGGAGCGCCACCACATTGGCACTTATCTGTCCATAACTACCTGAACGTCAACTACCCGAGGCGATGGATCGGCCGCCAGGCAGCCCGTGACAGAGCACTTCATCACTGGCCTCCAAGAAGCCCTGATCTTATCCCCTGCGATTTTTTATTATGGGGGTATGTTAAGGATATGGTGTTTCGGCCACCTCTCCCAGCCACCATTGATGATTTGAAACGAGAAATAACAGCAGCTATCCAAACTGTTACGCCTGATATGCTACAGAGAGTGTGGAACGAGTTGGAGTATCGGGTTGATATTGCTCGAGTGTCTGGAGGGGGCCAAATTGAACATCTCTGAACTTGTTTTTGAGTGAAAAAAAACCTTTTTAAATACTCTTTGTAATGATGTATAACAGAAGGTTATATTATGTTTCTTTCATTAAATACACATTTTTAAAGTTGTGGTATTCTTTTTGAATCACCCTGTATTGTTGATCGTGTGAGAGCCGCTTCAGTGTATTAAAGTCTGACGAACTAACAATGTCATCAGATACTGAATGTGTGCAGACAGGCCTCAGTAGGTAACTAAATAGTGAGACTAACACAACCACTAATAAATGTGCAGCGGAAACCACCGCACACTGAAGTTTCTCTGAGAGACATAAGCAATATGGTATCATATACGTATCAACAAGTAGACACATCAAAAAAAGTTTTGCATCAGCCCAGTTCCCAGAACTCCTGAAGACAGACGTTTTCTGTGGATATTGTATCACAGACACAGTCCCTTTGACTGTCCAGACACGTCACTAAACCCGCCAAAAGACGTAAACAACCATGCATGAGCAGCGCCTATTAGACGGAGGGAGTCCGACAGCCAGTCAGTTCCAGTCATTTCACCAGGAAGAAGGTACACGGCTCGTGTTGTCTGTAGTTCAACCATGCTTAGACGGTCAATACCGCTGTACGATCGCGTCCGCATTGTTACTTTGTGCCAGGCGTCTCGGAGTGAACCAAAGCGACATGGAAGAGATACAAAGAGACAGGAACTCTCGATGACATGCCTTCCTCAGGCCGCCCAAGGGCTACTGCTGCAGTGGATGACCGCTACCAGCTGATTATGGCCTGGAGGAACCCTGAAACCAACGCCACCTTGATGAATGATGCTTTTCGTGCAGCCACAGTCGTCGTGTTACGACTCAAACTGCGCGCAATAAGCCGCCCATGATGTGCAACTTCACTCCCGACGTCCTTGTCGAGGTCAGTCTTTGCAACCACGACACCATGCAGCGCGGTACAGACGGGCACAACAACATGCCGAATGGACCGCTAAGGATTGGCATCACGTTCTCTTCACCGATGAGTGGCGCATATGCCTTCAAGCAGACAATCGTCGGAGACGTGTTTAGAGGCAACCCAGCCAGGCTGAACGCCTTGGACACACCGTCCAGCGAGAGCGCAAGGTGGAGGTTCCCTCTGTTTTGGGGTGGCATTATGTGGGGCCGACGAACTTCGCTGGTGGTCATGGAAGGCGCCGTAACGGTTGTACGATACGTGAATGCTATCCTTCGTCCGATAGTGCAACGATATCGGCAGAATATTGACGAGGAATTCGTCTTCATGGACGACAATTCGCGCCCCCATCGTGCACGTCTTGTGAATGACTTCCTTCAGGATAACAACGTCGCTCGACTAAAGTGGCCAGCATGTTCTCCAGACATGAACCCTATCGAAATTCCTGCAGTAGTGGGTGTTAGAGCTGCACCTTTTTTAGATTGAAGTCAGCTGATGGGTATTCCTGCTTAAGGGAAGTCTCTATAACAAGGGAATCACTTTTGACAAAGCTTAGGTATCCGAGTAATGAGGTAATTAGTATATTTCATCAAAATATGCAAGGTATTAGAGATAAAGTTAGTGAACTGCTTATAGATGTTGACTCTGAAATTATTGGTATGTCTGAACACTTCTTAAATAAGGAGATAATTCAGAGGCTTCCTTTACCAGGATACAGGTTGGCTGGCAGCTTTTCGAGGAGCTCTTTGCGGTGTGGGGGAGTAGCCATGTATGTGAAAAACGGCATCCCATTTGAGTCAATTGATGTTCCAAAGTACTGCACTGAAAAGGTGTTTGAATGTTGTGCAGGTGTGGTTAAATTTAATGGAGCTAAACTTCTAACTGTTGTTATTTATAGATCCCCAGACTCCGATTTCACAACATTTTTGCTAAAGCTGGAGGAGGTTCTTGGTTCACTTTATAGGAAATACAAAAAATTAGTTATATGTGGTGACTTCAATATTAATTGTATAAGTGATTGTGCAAGGAAGAGGATGCTGGTAGACCTCTTTAATTCATATAATCTTACGCAAACTGTATTCTTTCCAACAAGAGTGCAAGGGAACAGTAGAACAACCATAGACAACATTTTTGTTCATTCCTCATTACTAGAAGGGCATTCTGTTAGCAAAAAGGTGAATGGCCTTTCAGATCATGATGCACAAATTTTAACTTTAAAGGATTTTTGTCCTGCAACACGTGTTAAACATAGTCATCAGCTGTTCAGGAAAGCTGATCCAGTTGCTGTAGAGATCTTTGTAAATCTTATAAAGGAACAAGAGTGGCAAGAAGTTTATAGCGCTGATACAGTAGACGATAAATATGATGCTTTTCTCAAGACTTTTCTCATGCTCTTTGAAAGTTGCTTTCCGTTAGAACGTTTAAAACAGGGTACTAGCACAAACAGGCAGCCTGGGTGGCTGACTAGAGGGATAAGAATATCTTGTAGAACAAAGTGGCAATTATATCAAAACGTTAGAAACAGTCAAAATCTAAATGCAGCAGCCCATTACAAACAGTATTGTAAGGTGCTTAAAAATGTTATTAGGAAGGCAAAAAGTATGTGGTATGCAGATAGAATAGCTAAGTCTCAGGATAAAATTAAAACCATATGGTCAGTCGTAAAGTAAGTTGCTGGTCTGCAGAGACAGGTCGAGGATATAGAATCAGTGCGTAGTGGGAATGTCCGTGTTACTGATAAGTCGCATGTATGTACACTATTTAATAATCACTTTCTGAATATAACAGATGAACTAAATAGAAACCTAGTCCCAACAGGGAATCATATAGCGCTCTTAGAAAAAAGTGTTCCGAGACTGTTACCTGAAATGCTCCTCCATGATACTGACAAGAGGGAGATTGAGTTAATAATTAAATCACTAAAGACCAAGAACTCTCATGGATATGACGGGGTATCTAGCAGAATACTGAAGTATTGTTCTATGTATGTTAGCCCAGTTCTCAGCCATATCTGTAACTTTTCCTTTAGGAGTGGTTGGTTTCCTGACCGATTAAAGTACTCGGTAGTGAAGTCACTTTATAAAAAGGGAGACATTGATAATGTTGACAATTTCAGACCTATTTCTATGCCATCGGTGTTTGCTAAAGTTATCGAGAAGGTTGTATATACAAGGTTACTGGAGCATTTAAATTCACATAATTTGCTGTCAAATGTTCAGTTTGGTTTTAGAAATGGTTTAACAACTGAAAATGCTATATTCTCTTTTGTCTGTGAGGTTTTGGACGGATTAAATAAAAGGTTGCGAACGCTAGGTGTTTTCTTTGATTTAACGAAGGCTTTTGCCTGTGTTGACCACAAAATATTACTGCAGAAGTTGGACCATTATGGAGTAAGGGGAGTAGCTTACAATTGGTTCGCCTCTTACTTTAAGAACAGAAAGCAGAGGGTAATTCTCCGCAATATTGAGAGTGGTAGTGATGCTCAGTCCCAATGGGGCACTGTTAAGTGGGGCGCTCCCCAAGGGTCGGTGCTAGGGCCACTGCTGTTTCTTATTTATATAAATGATATGCCTTCTAGTATTACAGGTGATTCAAAAATATTTCTGTTTGCTGATGACACCAGTTTGGCAGTGAAGGATCTTGTGTGTAATATTGAAACAGTATGAAATAATGTAGTTCATGAAATAAGTTCGTGGCTTGTGGAAAATAATTTGATGCTAAATCACAGTAAGACTCAGTTTTTACAGTTTCTAACTCACAATTCAACAAGAACCGATATTTTGATCAGACAGAATAGGCATATTATAAGCGAGACGGAACAGCTCAAGTTCCTAGGACTTTGGATAGATGGTAAGCTGTTGTGGAAAGCCCATGTCCAGGATCTTGTTCAGAAGATAAATGCTGCTTTATTTACCATTAGAACAGTATCTGAAATAAGTGACACTTCAACACGAAAAGTAGTCTACTTCGCATATTTTCATATGCTTATGTCGTATGGTATTATTTTTTGGGGTAATTCTTCTGATTCAAAAACGGTATTTTTGGCTCAAAAACGGGCTGGTCTAGCTATATGTGGTGTAAGTTCGAGAACCTCTTGTCGATCCCTATTCAAAAATCTGGGAATTCTGACTTTGCCCTCACAGTATATATTTTCTTTAATGTCGTTTGTTGTTAGCAATATTAGCCTATTCCCAAGAGTTAGCAGCTTTCACTCAGTTAATACTAGGCAGAAATCAAATCTTCATGTAGAATGCACTTCCTTGACTCTTGTGCAGAAAGGAGTGCAGTATTTTGCTGCATCCATTTTCAATAAGCTACCACAAGAACTCAAAAATCTTAGCAGTAGCCCAAACTCTTTTAAGTCTAAACTGAAGAGTTTCCTCATGGCTCACTCCTTCTATTCTGTCGAGGAGCTCCTGGAAGAGCTAAAAAATTAAGCAAATTCCAGTGTTACATTGTTGATTTTCTTCATTTAAACTTACGACTTGTCACCTGAGTATGTTTTTTTATATTTCATTTTATCTGTTTCTAATATCGTGTTATAATTTCATGTATTGACTCGTTCCATGACCATGGAGACTTCTCCTTAATTTGGTCCCACGGAACAATAAATAAATAAATAAAAATAAAAAAGAACATGCCTGGGATAGATTAAAAAGGGCTGTTTATGGACGACGTGACCCACCAACCACTCTGAGGGATCTACGCCGAATCGCCTTTGAGAAGTGAGACAATCTGGACCAACAGTGCCTTGATGAACTTGTGGATCGTATGCCACGACGAATACAGGCATGCATCAATGCAAGAGGACGTGCTACTGGGTATTAGAGGTACTGGTATGTACAGCAATTTGGACCACCAGCTCTGAAGGTCTCGCTGTATGGTGGTACAACATGCAATGTGTGCTTTTCAAGAGCAATAAAAAGGATGGAAATGATGTTTATGTTGATCTCTGTTCCAATTTTCTGTGCAGTTTCCGGAACTCTTGGAACCGAGGTGATGCAAAACTTTTCTTGATGTGTGTATTGATGTGTCTGCCTCTGTAGTTCACAATGGAACATACTGGGCAATCTGGTTTATAAATTTGGTTTAAGCATGAAGTCTTGGAGCTGTGGACTTCATAACAGTGCAGTCATGTATTCCAAACTTTGTGAGCAGAAAGCTACAAATGTTTTGTTTGTTGGATCAATGTCTATTTCAGCTGAAAAACTCTAAAGTGTTGTCAATGTAGGTTTGTTCAAAAAGTACAATGATGAAATTGCATTTATCTACTTTCCCTGTGAGGGGCTTACTTTCTGATAGTTTAAGATTTATTTCTTCGATGGTTTTAAGTTCATGGATGTTAAGTGGCTTCTTGTTAGCTAGGTGACTGTGTGACATTATTAGCTTTAAGGCCTATTGAATTTCTTTCGTTTAAGCTCACTTTTCCTACTTCACGAACTGCTTTTGTGTATGCAGTTACGTTTTTAAGTTCTCACTGTTTGGTTTAAGGGCAATGTTACATTTAAAATTTTTGTTTAAGATGTATCATTCTTTATCACTAAAGGTAAAGGTAGTTGAATTGATGACTGTTGTAAAATTTATACTGATACGCAACTGTTCTTTCAGAGCAATGATAGTACTGCTCCATTTTTAAGGCTTTTTGCTTTTGTTGCCTCTAAATGAAATACGTTCCTGCTGTACGCTAACCAAGTCATCAAAATTTTTTGTCATGAGAGAAAATTGCAGCTCGGGATAAACTGTTTCCAAGACCAGAGCTCAGCTAAGGTAGGTCTCTATGAGCAGCAAGGACACCTGATAACCCCGTCAAGGCGTCTAGCACACATAGGTGTCTCAGTAAACCACATAACAAAGGTAAACGGAGTAATACAACAATAATTAAATCCAATGTTTAGAAGAAATAAATAGTAACAGGACTGAGACTATTGTGACTGAGACAAGACTACCAGAATTTAATACAACCTAAGAGTAAACAGTAGTAACAAAGATAAGCAAAGTGGGGGGATGTACGCACTGAGATCCGCTGGTACTTCTTCGGAAGCGCTGACATAGCAGGACGTGACGTATAGCGAGGATCTGCTCACAGTTCCCAGGCAGATTTGGTGGGGTTCGCGGGTAGCGGAGACTTGATCGCTTTGAGTACTCGGTGGTTTGAAGAGGGCAGAGTGATATGCTATCTTGACAGTTAGTAGTAGTGTTGAAACTAGTTTTCTTCCAGCAAAATGTAAGATAGAATTATACTGCTGTTACAGCTGTTACGCATTTACGGTGAGAATTAGTACGGGTCATGCAGAAGCAAAAGCAGAAATTTATTGGATGTGCTGACATATGCAATGATATGCTGATGTTTTTCTACAGACGTCAGAGACGTACATGTCATTAAGTTTAAGGTATGTAAGCACATGTTTTATTGGAGTGCTCACACTCATGACGACGCGATCATAATGCGAATTTTAACGTAACTGTCATGATCTTAGCCAACATCCCTTCGTTGCGTATCGGCCTTTCAGTAGAGGGGGCCAGCCTAGACACGCTTAAATATAATGAGGGCTCCTCTCACACAAGCCACACCTGTTTATAATACTCGTACTGGACTGTTAGGAACTTCCTTCTCTCTTTTTAAGGGTGAACAACACAGAGTGGTATTGTGTCTCTGTGGTGTGCGTACTGTAAGACCTTCGGTACACACACCATCAGATTATTTGACTTGTCGCTCTAACGAAGTAGGCGAGTGTCAGCAATATGTCTCGTGGCTTATCGTGGCGTGTTTATCTTCTACCGTTAGGTCAGACGATAGAAGTGCCACTTGCACGCTTAGAGTAGCAGATTGACGGTGAGCAACTTTAAACAGAACTTGATTAATTTTCACACACATTTATTAAAATAATAACAAGCATAAAAATTACTTAACTTGGTTCTGGATGCTATTTACAATTGACAATCTGAAGTTCCTTTGGTATTGGTACGTTAATCTTATTCTCACATATCTCTGATACTTGACAAAGTGTCTATACATTTCTCTTCATGGCTATGTACAGGAATATGATAATCTTATTAGGCACAGACTGAAACTTGACTATAGACTGGTACAGACAAATGCAGACTAATTCAGACTGATTGGAGGTTATAATACCTCGAGCATTCAGGTATCACTGCGTGAGTGCCGCGAGGAGAAAAGGTTCTTTTTTTTACACGGATCGGCGGAAGCAGAATTTGGTCCGTCTCTAAGACAGCGCCATCTCGTAATGCGGAGATGGACAACACACCACACTAACACAACATATTCTCAGGGACTAAGCCTGATGGACCCTCCTCAGAGAATCAATGGAAACGGAACTGGCTGAGGGCCGATTATGGAAGTGTGTCTCTGTAGGCTGAAATCTAGCTAAGAAGTGAACGAGGCACACTCCAGTTCCGTCGAGCTGCACAGCCCGCTAGAGTGTGCTGTGTTGTAGTAGTATCTGTGGCAATGATACTACAAGTGGAATGACTAAGTAATTAAAAACGATGACCACAGGAATCGTCTCATCGAGCTTGTGGTGGATACCAACGGCCCCAATTCAGAAGCCGTCAGTAATAATGCGGTGTGCTACACAATCTGCACAGGAAGGACTTCAGCCTGCACAAAATCGTGGAAGTGACTAGATTGTTTCATCATGTTACTTCGCAAATGTGTAACTTGGTGGATTAATAGTTAAATAACCAAAGCTGTTCTAAAACCAAAGGTTGCTCTGAGCACCACAGTACTTCACTAGGTGTTGTGTTGGCAGAAGAGCCAACACCGTGTTACTAGAGGGTGCCGAAATGCACGCGTTTTAGCTCACGCAGGCTGGCGTGAGGAGGGAAGGACTCTACTGACGTGAGGTCTGGAACATGAGAAGACATTAGAATTCAGAAAGCGGACGTAACTAGTTTGATACTTAACTTTAATCCATTAATGATGAACGTCGCTCTTGACGGTACATGAGTCACAATATTATCTGTTCAGAACACATAGTAACTGAATATGGCGCCTTGCTAGGTCGTAGCAAATGACGTAGCTGAAGGCTATGCTAAACTGTCGTCTCTGCAAATGAGAGCGTATGTAGTCAGTGAAACATCGCTAGCAAAGTCGGCTGTACAACTGGGGCGAATGCTAGGGAGTCTCTAGACTAGACCTGCCGTGTGGCGGCGCTCGCTCTGCAATCACTGATAGTGGCGACACGAGGGTCTGACGTATACTAACGAACCGCGGTCGATTTAAAGGCTACCACCTAACAAGTGTGGTGTCTGGCCGTGACACCACACTAGGCGTGACCTATTGGTGTTCGTACTCTCCAAACACTAGACTGAAGGGGAGTCTGCTGCCGAATCGCCTCTGTCCGGCAGCCAAGAGGCTGCTGCGGGCTTACCTGTCCTTCTTCTCCCCCGCCTCGTCTGCTTGGCGTCCTCGCTTGTTGGTCCTTCTTCCTCGATTTCCGTTGCTTCATGCAAGCATTGTTGCGGCCTGAGCAGGGCTGGCAGCCTCGCCTGTTGGCGATATGCGGCCGACCGCAGCGAGCGCACGTCGGCTTTCTTCATCGCTGCTGCCACAGTTGCGGCTAAGTGTTGTACTGTTTGCCATTGCCATAAATCCAATTATGGATCGTCTCCTACCCGATGTCTCGGGCTCCCTCTTTGTGGACGATTTTGCGATCAATTACAGCTCTCAACGGACCAGCTTTCTTGAACGACGTCTTCAAGGATGTCTCCATCGCCTCCTCTCTTGGAGCATCGAACCCGGCTTCCGCTTTTCTCCCAGTAAGACTGTTTGTGTCAATTTTCGGCGTTGTACGGAATTTCTTCCGCCTTCCTTACATCTAGGCCCTGTCAACCTTCCGTTCGCGGACGTCGCTAAATTCTTGGGTCTTATGTTTGACAGAAAACTGTGCTGGTCCTCCCACGTTTCCTATCTTTCGGCTCGCTGTCTGCGGCCTCTCAACAACCTCCGTGTCCTGAATGGTACCTCCTGGAGACCTGACCGAGTGGTCCTTCTCCGCCTCTATCGTGCCTTAGTGCGCTCGAAACTGGACTATGGAAGCATAGTTTACTCCTCTGCTCGGCCGTCTATTCTTCGGCGTCTCGACTCTATCCACCACAGTGGATTACGTTTAGCGTCTGGAGCTTTTTACACCAGCCCTGTGGAAAGCCTTTATGCCGAGACTGCTGAACCTCCGCTGTCCAATCGGCGAGCAGTCCTTCTGAGTCTTTATGCTAGCCATCTGTCTTCCATGCCTGCTAATCCAGCCCATGACATTTTTTTCGACGCCTCCTTTGATGTAGGGTATGCAGGCCGCCACTCCTCCCTACTACCACTGGGAGTCCGCTTCCGACAACTGCTCCATTCTCTTTCCTTCCGCTTTCCTAATACTTTCTTGACAACTTGGGGTACAGCACCGCCTTGGCTCCAGCCCCGGACCCGAGTGCTCCGTGACCTTTGTCAGTTTCCCAAGGATGGTACCCCTTCTCTTGTTTATCGTCGGGCATTTGCTGCACTATGCGCACAAATGAAGGATGCCACATTTATTTACACTGAGGGCCCAAAAACATCATTTGGTGTTGGGAGTGCCTATGTTGTTGGCGACACCCCTAATCTATTTCATCTTCCCGACCAGTGTTCGGTTTTTACCGCGGAGCTTTATGCTGTTCTCAAGGCTGTCCAATACATTCGTCGTCACCAGCGGATACAGTATATTATCTGCTCAGATTCGCTCAGCTCTTTCCTCAGTCTCCAAGCTCTCTACCCTGTCCACCCTCTGTTCCACCGGGCCGGCCGAAGTGGCCGAGCGGTTCTAGGCGCTACAGTCTGGAACCGCGAGACCGCTACGGTCGCAGGTTCGAATCCTGCCTCGGGCATGGATGTATGTGATGTCCTTAGGTTAGTTAGGTTTAAGTAGTTTTAAGTTCTAGGGGAATGATGACCCATAATGCTCAGAGCCATTTGAACCATTTTCTTCCACGGGATTCAGGACTGCCTCCACTTTGGGGGCGTCTCTGTGGCGTTCCTCTGGACCCCAGGACTTGTTGGTATCTGTGGAAACGAGGCGGCTGATATAGCGGTCAAGGCTGCAGTCTCTCTTCTTCAGCCTGCTGTTCGCATGGTTACCTTCGCCGATCTACGGAGTGTTTTATGTAGTCGTGTTGCTCTTTTGTGGCACGCACATTGGTCGACACCTCCCAATTATAAATTACGGGACGTGAAAGCTCTTCCCTGTCCTTGTACCTCTTCCTCCCGAACTTGTCGTCGGGAGTAGGTAATTTTAACTAGACTCCGGGTAGAGCACTGTCTTTTTAACCATCGACATCTTTTAAGTGGCTATTTCTCCCCACTGCTCTCAACTGTGGACGGTGAGACACCTTTTACTTGAGTGACCCTATTTTACTCCGTTACGAGCCCGTGTACAGCTGTCGCCTGATATATCTTCCATTTTAGTAGATGACGGCTATCGCGTTCTCGATTTTATTGGTGTCAGTGAGAGGACGTCAGTCATTTGAAGCTCTTTTTGGGAACAAACAACCCCCCTACTATAGTGGTTTTTTTAAGCTTTCCTTCTGTTTTTATATTTTCCACTTTTTTTGAGTTTCACTCCCATTGCTGCTGGTTTCCAGTTTGGTATTTTTACCTTTTCCTAAATCACAGACTGGGCGGTAATGACCGTAGCAGTTTTGCGCCCTAAAACCATAACACAAAAAAAAAACCAGTTACGGCTGTCGTGCTCGACTGAGCGCCTTGCGGCAACATTTTGCCACGTGACCTTCTCCCTGTAGCACTGGGGCTTCGGCACCAGACATGACGCTCTCCCGCCCCTTATATACCCTACCAGGCCTGGCAACAGGGCCGATTTAAAGCGCAAGCGGCACAAGCTGCCTCTTGGAGCGTCATGTTCAAAGGTGCGCTCGATTCGCCACAACTGCGATTTCTGTGCAGGATTTATCACGATTAGCAGAAGATGCTTGGGGCGCCAAGCATTACGCAAACAGTTTACAAACTTGGCCGTTTCGCAAATGCTTCCACTCTTGGCCCTGAAAGCAATTGCTTATGCCCTTTTGGAGGTCAGATAAATTGCTCTGATTCCACATTACGACAACGACTGCACTGTTTCAAGAGTCCCTCTGATACGCTTTATACAGGTTGAGTCACCTAACGTTACCGCTGGATATATTTCGTAAACCACATCAAATACTGACGAACCGATTCCACAGACCGAACGTGAGGAGAGGGGCTAGTGTAATTGGTTAATACAAACCATAAAAAGATGCACGGAAGTATGTTTTTTAACACAAACCTACGTTTTTGAAATGGAATCCCGTTAGTTTTGTTAGCACATCTGAACATTTACGTAATCAGTGCCGTTTGTTGCATTGTAAAATGTTAATTACATCCGGAGACATTGTAACCTGAAGTTGACGCTTGAGTACCACTCCTCCGCTGTGCACCTCCTCTCCGCTACATCAGTTACGTAATAGAAGTGTAAGATTCTCTTGCGATTTTCTCGGAATTACCAGAGCAGTACACCTTCCTGCTTGCACATTATGTCGTTTTAATGGCCTACTGAAGGTGCACCTGTGACCCCAACGTTGTGGCCTCCCTTTGTGAATTGAACCTGTTACCTAAGATTATACCTCTTAATGAGCAGATCAAGACAGAGCTTTAAATTTTTGAGTTCGATAAATACTTGGATGAAATACTGAAAACGAGATTTTTGTTGCCCCTGGAAGCAGTAAGACAGGCAGCTGTCAACTAGAACTTATTCGCTTAGTAATATACACTGTCCAGTCACACTTGTCAGACTGAGTCAGAGTCAGTGATTGTTGTAACTGCGACCGGAGCAGCCCGAGAACAACAACACAACGGGAGAGGAGGGACGTGACCAACAAAGGACAGAACGAACAACAACAAGATCAAAACAACGGAATCACAAGGAAACCTAACAACCACATTCACTCGTACACAGAACAAGAAAGTAAGTAAGCTGTCTAAGGCGAGGCGATGTGTCCAGAGACGTACGCAAGATTAGACTCTCTTGCTGAGTGAGAGGCAGGCGCTTAAGTACTCTATCGGGGGCGCCGCTATTGGCCGCTGGGACCACGTGTTCTACTGTGGCGCCCTCACACTAAATGCGGGCCAGGAGGCGCGCGCCGCCACAGCTTACGGCGCGATGTTGCAGAGACATCTATGGGTCTTCGACGCCCATGACGTCTGGCTGGGATTCAAATTCCGCACGGTACCAGAGTGATGTTCTGGTTGGCAACGACTGAGATGAGAAACCAAACTAACTCCAGCGCTGTGGCCAGCTGTGCTGGGTTTCTCGGTTGAGGGTCCATGACTTGAGCAGCCCATCTAGCTAGTGCCACGTTTTCTCGATTGGATGTTTGACGGCCATGGGAACACTCATCCTGCTACTCTTGAAACCACAGTGTCACACTCGCATTGCCCTGCTGGTAGATGCCATCACGCTGAGGGAAAGTAAATTGCATGTTGGAGTTGGTCTCCAAGTATACAGGGTGTTACAAAAAGGTACGGCCAAACTTTCAGGAAACATTCCTCACACGCAAATAGAGAAAATATGTTATGTGGACATGTGTCCGGAAACGCTTAATTTCCATGTTAGAGCTCATTTTAGTTTTGTCAGTATGTACTTCCTCGATTCACCGCCAGTTGGCCCAATTGAAGGAAGGTAATGTTGACTTCGGTGCTTGTGTTGACATGCGACTCATTGCTCTACAGTACTAGCATCAAGCACATCAGTACGTAGCATCAACAGGTTAGTGTTCATCACGAACGTGGTTTTGCAGTCAGTCCAATGTTTACAAATGCGGAGTTGGCAGATGCCCATTTGATGTATGGATTAGCACGGGGCAATAGCCGTGGCGCGGTACGTTTGTATCGAGACAGATTTCCAGAACGAAGGTGCCCCGACAGCAAGACGTTCGAAGCAATTGATCGGCGTCTTAGGGAGCACGGAACATTCCAGCCTATGACTCGCGACTGGGCAAGACCTAGAACGACGAGGACACCTGCAATGGACGAGGCAATTCTTCGTGCAGTTGACGATAACCCTAATGTCAGCGCCAGAGGAGTTGCTGCTGTGCAAGGTAACGCTGACCACGTCACTGTATGGACAGTGCTACGGGAGAACCAGTTGTTTCCGTACCATGTACAGCCTGTGCAAGCACTATCAGCAGCTGACTCGCCTCCACGGGTACACTTCTGCGAACGGTTCATCCAATAATGTTTCAATCCTCATTTCAGTGCACATGATCTCTTTACGGATGAGACTTCATTCCAACGCGATCAAATTGTAAATTTTCACAATCAACATGCGTGTGCTGACGAGAATCCGCACGCAATTGTGCAATCACGTCATCAACACAGATTTTCTGTGAACGTTTGGGCAGACATTGTTGGTGATGTCTCGATTGGGCCCCATGTTCTTCCACCTACGCTCAATGGAGCACGTTATCATGATTTCATGCGGGATACTCTACCTGTGCAGCTAGAACATGTGCCTTTACAAGTACGACACAACATGTGGTTCATGCACGATGGAGCTCCTGCACATTTCAGTCGAAGTGTTCGTACGCTTCTCAACAACAGATTCGGTTACCGATGTATTGGTAGAGGCGGACCAATTCCATGGCCTCCACGCTCTCCTGACCTCAACCCTCTTGACTTTCACTTATGGGGGCATTTGAAAGCTCTGGTCTACGCAACCCCGGTACCAAATGATGAGACTGTTCGTGCTCGTATTGTGGACGGCTGTGATGCAATACGCCATTCTCCAGGGCTGCATCAGCGCATCAGGGATTCCATGCGATGGAGGGTGGATGCATGTATCCTCGCTAACGGAGGGCATTTTGAACATTTCCTGTAACAAAGTGTTTGAAGTCACGCTGGTACGTTCTGTTGCTGTTTGTTTCCATTCCCTGATTATTGTGATTTGAAGAGAAGTAATAAAATGAGCTCAAGTAAGCGATTCCGGACACATGTCCACATAACATATTTTCTTTCTTTGTGGGTGAGGAATGTTTCCTGAAAGTTTGGCCGTACCTTTTTGTAACACCCTGTAGATGCATACTTGTGTTGATTCATTGTGCCTTCTAGAATGACGAGATCACGTAGGGAGTGCCACGAAAATATCCTCCAGACCATAAAGCTCCATCCTCTGGACTGTATCCTTCCGACGATCTAACAGCTGTCTGTCAGATGGAGCATAGAACGTGGTTCATCTGAGAAGGTCACCTGTCGCCACTCAGTTGAGGTCCAGTCACGCTATTGGTGTGCAAACTCCAGCTTTCCAGTTTCGCTGAACGGTCGTTGAGGAGACACTGGAGATAGCCCCTCGATTCATCTGGGCGGTCAGTTGCTCATCAGTTTCTCGTCCATCCTCCTGTACACATCTCCACAGGCTTCGTTCACCCCTGTCGTCTATGGCTTGCGGTGTACCACAGTTGCCTCAGGACTAGCCTTTTTGCCACACACGTAAGGGGCGTCCAAGTACAAGATTTGTATCTACATCTACACTACTGGCCATTAAAATTGCTTCACCAATAAGAAATGCAGATGATAAACGGGTATTCACTGGACAAATGTATCATACTAAAACTGACATGTGATTACATTTCCACGCAATTTGGGTGCATAGATCCTGAGAAATCAGTACCCAGAACAACCACTTCTGGCCATAATAACGGCCTTGATACGCCTGGGCATTGAGTCAAACAGAGTTGGGTGGCGTGTACAGCTATAGCTGCCTATGCAGCTTCAAAACGATACCACAGTTCATCAAGAGTAGTGACTGCCGTATTGTGACGAGCCAATTACTCGGCCTCCATTGACCAGACGTTTCCAATTGGTGAGAGATCTGGAGAATGTGCTGGCAAAGGCAGCAGTCGAATATTTTCTGTATCCAGAAAGGCCCGTACAGGACCTGAAACATGCGGTCGTGCATTATCCTGTTGAAATGTAGGGTTTCGCTGGGATCGAATGAAGGGTGGGGCCACTGGTCGTAACACGTCTGAGATGTAACGTCCATTGTTCAAAGTGCCGTCAACGGGAACAAGACGTGACTGAGACGTGTAACCAATGGCACCCCATACCATCACGCCAGTTGATACGCCAGTATGGCGATGACGAATACACGCTTCCAATGTGCGTAGACCGCGATTTCGCCAAACACGGATGCGACCATCGTGATGGTGTAAACAGAACCTGGATTCATCCGAAAAAATGACGTTTTGCCATTCGTGCACCCAGGTTCGTCATTGAGTACACCATCGCAGGCGCTCCTGTCTCTGATGCAGCGTCACGGGTAACCGCAGCCGTGTTCTCCGAGCTGATGGTCCATGCTGCTGCGAACGTCGTCGAAGTGTTCGTGCAGATGGTTGTTGTCTTGCAAACGTCCCCATCTGTTGACTCAGGGATCGAGACGTGGCTGCACGACCCCTTACAGCCATGCGGATAAGATGCCTGTCATCTCGACTGCTAGTGATTCGAGGCCGTTGGGATCCAGCGCGGCGTTCCGTATTACCCTCCGGAACCCACCGACTCCATATTCTGCTAACAGTCATTGGATATCGACCAACGCGAGCAGCAAGGTCGTGATACGATAAACCGTAATCGCGAAAATACTGACGAACCGATTCCACAGACCGAACGTAAGGAGAGGGGCTAGTGTAATTGGTTAATACAAACCATAAAAAGATGCACGGAAGTATGTTTTTTAACACAAACCTACGTTTTTTTAAATGGAACCCCGTTAGTTTTGTTAGCACATCTGAACATATAAACAAATACGTAATCAGTGACGTTTCTTGCATTGTAAAATGTTAATTACATCCGGAGATATTGTAACCTAAAGTTGACGCTTGAGTACCACTCCTCCGCTGTTCGGTCGTGTGTATCGGAGAGCACCGAATTACGTAGGGATCCAAAGGGAACGGTGATGGACCTTAGGTACAGAAGAGACTGGAACAGCACATTACGTCCACATGCTAACACCTTTTTATTGGTCTTTTTCACTGACGCACATATACATTACCATGAGGGGTGAGGTACACGTACACACGTGGTTTCCGTTTTCAATTACGGAGTGGAATAGAGTGTGTCCCGACATGTCAGGCCAATAGATGTTCAATGTGGTGGCAATCATTTGCTGCACACAATTGCAATCTCTGGCGTAATGAATGTCGTACACGCCGCAGTACATCTGGTGTAATGTCGCCGCAGGCTGCCACAATACGTTGTTTCATATCCTCTGGGGTTGTAGGCACATCACGGTACACATTATCCTTTAACGTACCCCACAGAAAGAAGTCCAGATGTGTAAGATCAGGAGAACGGGCTGGCCAATTTATGCGTCCTCCACGTCCTATGAAACGCTCGTCGAACATCCTGTCAAGGGTCAGCCTAGTGTTAATTGCGGAATGTGCAGGTGCACCATCATGCTGATACCAAATACGTCGACGCGTTTCCAGTGGGACATTTTCGAGCAACGTTGGCAGATCATTCTGTAGAAACGCGATGTATGTTGCAGCTGTTTGGGCCCCTGCAATGAAGTGAGAACCAATGAGGTGGTCGCCAATGATTCCGCACCATACATTTACAGTCCACGGTCACTGTCGTTCTACCTGTCTGAGCCAGCGAGGATTGTCCACGGACCAGTAATGCATGTTCCGTAGATTTACTGCCCCTTGGTTTGTGAAACCCGCTTCATCGGTAAACAGGTAGAACTGCAACGCATTCTCTGTTAATGCCCATTGACAGAATTGCACTCGATGATTAAAGTCATCACCATGCAATTGCTGATGTAGCGACACATGAAACGGGTGAAAGCGGTGACCTTTGGATCCCTACGTAATTCGGTGCTCTCTCGGGAGGTGCCAGACGTTATTACGTGTTGGTGAAGTGCTTAGTGTTCGAGATTAGGGGCCCCGTGGTCCCGTGGTTAGCGTGAGCAGCTGCGGAATGAGAGGTCCTTGGTTCAAGTCTTCCCTCAATTGAAATTTTCAATTTATGCTGGCACGGTAGCTCAGTGTGTTCGGTCAGAGGGTTAGCTGCCCTCTGTAATTAAAAAAAACTGAGTTAATAGATCAACAACGAACTCAAAAGGATGTCTTACGACGTCCGCCCCGATCAGATTCAACGAACAAAAACGAACAAAATGAGATTGAAAAAAAAAAAAAAGACTCGTAAAGCAAACCCGTATGAGATGATGGTTCGACTCCTGCTCAAACTTAATTTTTAACCTACATTTTCTTCGTCACTAGTCATACTTTTTTAAATTTATACCACATTTTAGAGGTAATATTATTAAAAAAACACGTCTATTTGCACGAATTTTTAGTGAATTTCATGTTATTTGACAACTTGCTATTTGCGGCTATCGACAAGTAAACGGAGAAACGCATAGAAGCCGGCCGCTGTGGCCGAGCTGTTCTAGGCGCTTCAGTCCGGAACCATGCTGCTGCTATAGTCTCAGGTTCGAATCCTGCCACGGGTATGGATGTGTGTGATGTCCTTAGGTTAGTTAGGTTTAAGTAGTTCTAAGTCTAGGGGACTGATGACCTCAGATGTTAAGTCCCATAGTGCTCAGAGCCATTTTAACCAGTTTTTGAAACGCATAGAGTTTTCCTGACAATGTATGCCTGCCGTGATTTGCGAAATCCCTTATACATGCAGTCTGGTAAGGTATCCAGAACTACTTTACTCATAGACACTTGAACAGCAGACTCAAAGGAAGACCTGTGTAGCAATGTAGAAATGTAGAAAAGCGTAATCGTGTAGGTGCAAATTTTTTGAATATCGCAAAGCTTACACTTGTGCTGTAGACAGGAGGGTTTGGGCGGTAGTCGAACTGTTTGTCTTTCGAAGTTCGAACGCTAACCACTTGACCACCATGAACTCTAACATTCGTAACCTACGCACAAATACATAACAGACGCACAAAATTTCTCTTGCTATTTTCTCGCAATTGCCACAGTAGTACACATTATTACTTGCACATCATGCTGTTCTAATGGTCTACTAAAATTGTACAAAGTTTGAAGTAAATCCGTGATCCCAACGTCGTCGCCACCCCTTGTCAGTAAGACAAGCATTACAGTTAGAAACCGTGTAGATACGAGGGCTATTCAGGAAGTAGGGAACGTTTCCGTCTGACGTCGCTAGGCGCGCCCCGATCGCGTATATTTTGGTACGTGCGTGCGTGGTGGCTCAGTCGGCATCCATCCGTGACGGCGGGAACGTATCTGTGCGTCTGGCTTCTTTTGATATTCGAATTTGAAATGTGCGCTGCGATCGAAAATCCCGCCAGCTGTGAGGTGCGGTCTGTGATACGGTTTTTGTTTCCAAAAAACCTAAAACCTATAGAAATTTATCGTCAACTGCGCGCAGTGTACGGAAACAACGTAACATGTGAATTTTCCGTCTCGAAATTGTGCATTCGATTTAACTATGGCCGAACCAGCGCTCATGATGAAGAGAAGAGTGGACGCCCGAACATGTGACTTACGATCTTGTCACTATTGCTGATGAAACGATTCGTGAAAATAATCGCTTCACAATAACAGAGCTTTCGCTTTCTTTTCCACAAGTTTCGCGGACTTCGTTGTTTGAAATTGTCTCTCAAAATCTAGGTTACCACAAATTTTGTGCACGATGGGTGCCCAAAATTCTTACAGAGCACCATAAAGAACAGAGAATGGGGGCAATGTAGACATTTCAGTAGGCCTACCACAAATATGGTGATTCATTACTGGATCGAATCGTAACCGGTGATGCGACTTGGGTGAAACAAGTCAATTGCGAAACAAAATTACAGTCCATGGAGTGGCTGCACACATGGTCCCCCCAAAAACCAAGAAAATGTTTGCGAACCTTATCAGCAAGGAAGTTGATGGCGACAGTGTTTTGGGATAGGCAAGGTGTGCTTCTTACTGATTTTCTCGAACGTGGAGCAACCATAAATTCTGACCGGTACTGTCAAATTTTGCACAGCCTTAGAAGAGCAGTTCAAAGCAAACGCTGAGGAAAGCTGACGTCCAAAATTTTGTTTTTGCACGACAATGCCCGACCTTACACGGCAAACTGCACTAAAGAAATCCTTAATTCATTCAAATGGGAAACTTTCCCTCATCCTCCCTACAGCCCCGATCTTTCACCAAGCGACTTCCAGTTGTTTCCCGAAATTAAGAACTGGCTTGCAACGCAGCGCTTTGATGACGACTCGGAGCTCCAGGCTGGCGTGACTCACTGGCTGAAGTCTCAGGCGGCAGAATTTTACGATGAAGGTCTTTCAAAGATTGTCCACCGCTATGATAATTGCCTCAATGTGTTTGGTGACTATGCGGTAAAATTAGTATGTCAGTCGCTCTTTCAGATGTATATAATAAAATGTATTTCTTGTACTTAGTTTTCTTTTTTTTAAGCCAAAACGTTACCTACCTTTTTAAATAGCCCTCGTATATATATATATATATATATATATATATATATATATATATATATATATATATATATATATATATATATATATACACTCCTGGAAATTGAAATAAGAACACCGTGAATTCATTGTCCCAGGAAGGGGAAACTTTATTGACACATTCCTGGGGTCAGATACATCACATGATCACACTGACAGAACCACAGGCACATTGACACAGGCAACAGAGCATGCACAATGTCGGCACTAGTACAGTGTATATCCACCTTTCGCAGCAATGCAGGCTGCTATTCTCCCATGGAGACGATCGTAGAGATGCTGGATGTAGTCCTATGGAACGGCTTGCCATGCCATTTCCACCTGGCGCCTCAGTTGGACCAGCGTTCGTGCTGGACGTGCAGACCGCGTGAGACGACGCTTCATCCAGTCCCAAACATGCTCAATGGGGGACAGATCCGGAGATCTTGCTGGCCAGGGTAGTTGACTTACACCTTCTAGAGCACGTTGGGTGGCACGGGATACATGCGGACGTGCATTGTCCTGTTGGAACAGCAAGTTCCCTTGCCGGTCTAGGAATGGTAGAACGATGGGTTCGATGACAGTTTGGATGTACCGTGCACTATTCAGTGTCCCCTCGACGATCACCAGTGGTGTACGGCCAGTGTAGGAGATCGCTCCCCACACCATGATGCCGGGTGTTGGCCCTGTGTGCCTCGGTCGTATGCAGTCCTGATTGTGGCGCTCACCTGCACGGCGCCAAAC
Source organism: Schistocerca piceifrons (assembly GCF_021461385.2). Classification (NCBI taxonomy): domain Eukaryota; kingdom Metazoa; phylum Arthropoda; class Insecta; order Orthoptera; family Acrididae; genus Schistocerca; species Schistocerca piceifrons. The sequence continues at coordinate 210,671,210 of NC_060146.1, forward strand.
ACGCATACGACCATCATTGGCACCAAGGCAGAAACGACTCTCATCGCTGAAGACGACACGTCTCCATTCGTCCCTCCATTCACGCCTGTCGCGACACCACTGGAGGCGGGCTGCACGATGTTGAGGCGTGAGCGGAAGACGGCCTAACGGTGTGCGGGACCGTAGCCCAGCTTCATGGAGACGGTTGCGAATGGTCCTCGCCGTGTCCCTAATTTGCTGGGAAGTGGCGGTGCGGTCCCCTACGGCACTGCGTAGGATCCTACGGTCTTGGCGTGCATCCGTGCGTCGCTGTGGTCCGGTCCCTGGTCGACGGGCACATGCACCTTCCGCCGACCACTGGGGACAACATCGATGTACCGTGGAGACCTCACGCCCCACGTGTTGAGCAATTTGGCGGTACGTCCACCCGGCTTCCCGCATGCCCACTATATGCCCTCGCTCAAAGTCCGTCAGCTGCACATACGATTCACGTCCACGCTGTCGCGGCATGCTACCAGTGTTAAAGACTGCGATGGAGCTCCGTATGCCACGGCAAACTGGCTGACACTGACGGCGGCGGTGCACAAATGCTGCGCAGCTAGCGCCATTCGACGGCCAACACCGCGGTTCCTCGTGTGTCCGCTGTGCCGTGCGTGTGATCATTGCTTGTACAGCCCTCTCGCAGTGTCCGGAGCAAGTATGGTGGGTCTGACACACCGGTGTCAATGTGTTCTTTTTTCCATTTCCAGGAGTGTATGCATCACCCCGGTTCCCAAAACTAGTGAATATAGACATTGACTGTGGATATTGTATCACATGCACAGTCCCTTTGACTGTTCAGAGATGTCACTAAACCCACCCAAAGATGTAAGCAACCATGCATGAGCAGCGCCTATTAGATGGAGGTAGTCTGACAGCCAATCAGTACCAGTCATTCCACCAGGAGAGAGGTACATGGCTCGTGTTGTCTGTAGCCTAGACGGTCAATACTGTGGTTCGATTGCGTCTGCATTGTTACTTTGTGCCAGGGAGGGCTCTCAATAAGGAAAGTGTCCAGGCGTCTCGGAGTGAACCAAAGCGATGTTGTTCGGACGTGGAGGAGATACAGAGAGGCAGAAACTCTCGATGACATGCCTCGCTCAGGCCGCCCAAAGGCTACTACTGCAATGGATGCCCCGCTACCTACGGATTATGGCTCGGAGGAACACTGACAGCAACGCCACCGTGTTGAGTAATGCTTCCGTGCAGCCACAGGACGTCCTGTTACGACTCAAACTGTACGCAGTAGGCTGCATGATGCGCAACTTCACTCCCGACGTCCATGGTGAGGTCCATCTTTGCAACCACTACATCGTGCAGCGCAGCACAGATGGGCCCAACAACATACCGAATGGACAGCTCAGGATTAGCATCACATTCTCTTCACCGATGAGTGTCGCATATGCCTTCAACCATACAATCGTCGAAGACGTCTTTGGAGGCAACCCGGTCAGGCTTGAACTCCTTAGACACACTGTCCAGCGAGTGCAGTTAGGTGGAGGTTCCCTGATGTTTTGGGGTGGCATTATGTGGGCCGACGTACGCCGCTAGTGGTCATGGAAGGCGCCATAACGGCTGTGCGATACGTGAATGCCATCCTCCGACCAATAGTGCAACCAAATCGGCAGCATATTGGCGAGGCATTCGTCTTCATGGACGACAATTCGCGCCCCCATCGTGCATATCTTGTGAATGACTGCCTTCAGAATAACGACATCGCTCGACTAGAGTGGCCAGAATGTTCTCCAGACATGAACCCTATCGAACATGCCTGGGATGGATTGAAAATGGCAGTTTATGGACAACGTGACCACCAACCATTCTGAGGGATCTACGCCGAATCGCCGTTGAGGAGTGGGACGATCTGCTCCAACAGTGCCTTGATGAACTTTTGGATCGTATGCCACGACAAATACAGCCGTGCATCAACGAAAGAGGACGTGCTACTGGGTATTAGAGATACCGGTGTGTACAGCAATCTGGATCACTACCTCTGAAGGTCTTGTTGTATGGTGATACAACATGCAATGTGTAGTTTTCTCGAGTTATAAAAACGGCGGAAATGATGTTTATGTTTATCTCTATTCCAGTTTTCTGTACAAGTTCCGGAACTCTCGCAATCGAAGTGATGCAAAACTTTTTTTGCTATATATATCGAGGCAGCGAATTCACTTCGTGCAAATACCCGAACTACATCCATCCAGTGATTGAAAATCAGACCTCTTAGAGACTTACAGGAAACCTTAAACACGTTTTCAAACCTTATCTAAAGTTTTACTCGTTTACATGGCTAAAGTAAATACCTAACACGTTCACTCATTTGCAAAATAAACAGAATTTTTTTATACATGTGAGTTCGATTCTTTAAAGAATTCTTTTTTGATGACATTACATAACGCTAATGAAGAAGCTGAAATGCTTAACTTCAATTTCAAATGTTTCTTTACAAACGAAAGTCCAGGAGAATAGGCCCAATTTAATCCTTGTACCGCTGGAAAGATGAATGAAATAAATATTATTATCAGTGGTGTTGAGAAACAGCTGAAATCGTTACAACTGAAGAAAGCTGCTGGCCTTGATGGAATCCCTGGCAGCTTCTATACTGAATTTGCTTAGCCCATCTTCTTACTATAATCTGTCATGCCCAGTTCTTGGAAAAAGGCACAGGTCACATGTGTCTACAAGAGGGGCGGTAGAAATTATTACCGTCCAATATCCGTGACATTGTTTTGTTGTAGAATCTTAGAACATACTCTGAGGTCAGACATAATCAACCATCTTGAGCAGAATGACCTTCTCAGTGCCAAGCAGCGTGGATTTCGAAAACATCGATCGTGTGGCACGTGCACTATGGCATCTTGTCAAGGTTCGCGCGGCTTCCCCCGTCGGAGGTTCGAGTCCTCCCTCGGACATAGGTGTGTGTGTTGTCCTTCGCGCAAGCTAGATTAAGTAGTGTGCTAGCCTAGAGACAGATGACCTCAGCAGTTTGGTCCCATTGAAACTTACCACAAATGTCCAAAATTTTCGATCATGTGAAACCCAACTCGGACTTTTCTCGCGTGACATAACTGAAGTAGATGCAGTGTTTCTTAATTTCCGAAAAGCATTTGACTCATAATCGCACCTACGCTTATTGTCAAAAGTACGATCATGTGAGGTTGTTGTGGTCTTCAGTCCTGAGACTGGTTTGATGCAGCTCTCCATGCTACTATATCCTGTGCAAGCTTCTTCATCTCCCAGTACCTACTGCAACATACATCCTTCTGAATCTGCTTAGTGTATTCATCTCTTGGTCTCCCTCTACGAATTTTACCCTCCACGCTGCCCTCCAATACTAAATTGGTGATCCCTTGATGCCTCATAACATGTCCTGCCAACCGATCCCATCTTCTAGTCAAGTTGTGCCACGAACTTCTCTTCTCCCCCATCCTATTCAATACCTCCTCATTAGTTATGTGATCTACCCATTTAATCTTCAGCATTCTTCCGTAGCAATATCAAGTGAAATTTGTGACTGAATTGAGGACTTTTTGGTAGGGAGGACACAGCATCTTATTTTGGATGGAGAGTCATCGTTAGATATAGAAGTAACTTCGGGTGTACCCCAAGGAAGTGTGCTGGGGCCTTGCTGTTCATATTGCATATTAATGATCTAGCAGACAATATTAATAGTAAAATCAAGCTTTTTGCAGATGATGCAGTTATCTGTAATGAAGTACCATCTGAAAGAAGCTGCATAAATATTCAGTTAGGTCTTGATAAGATTATAGTGTAGTGTAGAGATTGGCAACTTACTCTAAATGTTCAAAAATGTAAACTTTTGCACTTCACAAATCGAAAAAACGTATATCCTATAACTATAATATCGATGAGTCACTGCTGGAATCGGTCAACTCATCAAATACCAGGGTGTAACACTTTGTAGGAATATGAAATGGAATGATTATGTAGGTTCAGTCGTGGCTAAAGTAGATGGTAGACTTCAGTTTATTGGTAGAATACTGGGGAAGTACAATCAGTCTACAAGGGAGATTGCTTACAAATCACTCGTGTGACAAGTTCTAGAATATTGCTCAGGTGGTGAGACCTGTACCAAATAGGACTAGCAGGGAATATTGAGTGAACACAGAGAAGGGCAGCGTGAATGTCACAGGTCTGTTTAATCTGTGGAAGAGTGTCACAAAGATACTGAAAGAACTGAACTGGACTCTTGAAGATAGGCGGAAACTATCCTGAGAAAGTCTATCAACAAAGTTTCAAGAACTGACTTAAAATGATTAGTCTAAGTATATACTACAACCCCCTCTACATCGGTCACATAGGGATTGTGAGGATAAGATTGGAATAATTACTGCGTGCACAGAGGCAGTCAGTGAGTCATTCTTCCTGCACTCCACACGTAAATGGAACAGGAAGAAACTCAAATAACTGGTACAGTGCTTCTCACGGTAGTTTGCAGAGTATAGATGTAGATTTAGAACATATATATTAGTCCTTATCTGAAATCTAACAAGAAAAACAGTTGTCAGTTTGGAAAATTATTAACACATACTAGTATCCATTTTTTTGTCTGCAGGTCATTTTTACGATCAGAATAGGAATGGCGAAATCCTTCAAAAAACGATTGAACCCACAGCTGGTATACAAAACAATGAAAAGAAAAGCTGTCCTCATCTGGAAGGTTGGTTTGAGTCACATAGTGCATTACTAGGCATTGTCGATTAGAGGTGATACACCCTTGAATTAATTCAATTTTTGACTACAAGATATGTTTTGGGGGAGAGACGTAAATGTTAAAGTTAATTCCCAGTCCCTGCGCAACTCGCCATTTGCCGCATTAACAAATCACTGTAAGAGGCGATAAAAATCCAACGACCGACTCGATATCGACCTAAACCTTTGTATTCGTAGTCGGGCACTTCTCCACGACTTTTTTCTCTTTTTCTTCTTTTTCTGAAAAATCGATTTTCTAAATTAGTATGTTTCTTGACTAGTAATTTTCTCCTCCAGCAACTAAAATTTTCTTCTAAAATAGATGCAGTTCTTTATTAGATATTCTGGATGAAGTTTATATTAAACTACTAGAATTAGTATGTAACTCATTGTTAAAAATCTATATTCAGCAGTTAAAATTTTTGGAAACAAAGTAATAATTTAAGTAGAAAAATTGTAACAATAAAAGGAAACTTTCATAGGTGTTAAGTTTTTTAGTTTTCATACTTAAATTTCTTCTTTTAAAGTAAAGCATTTTCCTGTCTGTCTTGCTTCAGTCCTCCTGTGAGTGATCATAATCCATTTTTTTCGTGTGTTATTTCCTGCATGATACTGAATACTTTTTTTTAGTTACCGACCATTTTGTTTTCCAGTCACCATTCCCATGTATTTAATTCAGCTGGTAAAAATAACGTCCTAGTTTATATTAACTGCCGATATGTAACAGCATAATTACCCTGTAATTATTTTTTGTGGTATGCTGCAATCTGGTGCCCGGCCTAAGTAGACTACATGTCATGTAATTGGCTTCGAAAATTTAAGCCATAGGTGGTTTCAAACCCGGGACCCAAGACATTTAGGGGCCACAACTGCTATAGATATTAAAATATGGGCACATTTTTTTACACCTTGCGGTATCAGAAGAATCCTGTGCAGAATTGGAAAAGAAGTTGCTTTCTTAATATAATTCACATGCGGAGCAACGTGCGGTGGATTAATTTGTTGCTTGATAATACGGTGGCAAAAATGACTGATCACTGCGCCGTCGGTTATCGCTTCCTTACTGAGAATGATATATGTCAATCACAACTCGATAAGTGGAAGAAGGGGAATCACCATCTGATTTGCCATACTGTTACGAAAGAGCACAAATTGCTTGTAGAGCGCCTAACCTGTACCAAGAAGTGCGAATTCATGACTCACCTATAAAATTAGCGCCTACAGGTGTAGTAATGCAGAAACAACATCCGCTACTACCTTTAAGTTCGAAACAGAGTTTCGTTGCCATAATTCACATTCTGCTCACAGTGTCTTTACGCTTGCTGTAGTTAATCATCAATCGTATTTGGAATGAGCTCGATAAAATGTATTTATTAACGTCCAAGTACAATGGAATCATTTGTCAGAGTGGCTAACTTGCTCGTTGGCACTGTGGTGTTGTCATAGGTTGCACACGTGTAGTCATATCTTTGGAGTCGCGGTATGCTGAAGATAGAACCCGGAGGTGGGTAGAAAAATGTTGATTGTAGATGATAAATGTTTATGGAATATGCACTGCTACCCCCAACAACGAGACTTTCCATGTTATGAAGAGTTTCATTTGGTTGTGTTTCGAAATTTGAGTATATCTGTTCCAATCCATAGATGCGTGTCCCGGTGAATTGTTTATGTTGTATATTAAGTGGTGGAAGAGTGTAACTTCGAGCGTGAAAATTATGACAATTCCAATTTAAATAATATATTTCGCTGTTGAAATTGCGTTTTGATTTTTATGTGTTACGGCACCGGAGAATACGTAAACAACTTTGTTGTTGACACATACATGTCATCCCATTACCGGAACTGTCAACCGATTTGTATATGTGGGTGGGAAATCCCCGTCGTGTCGACATTTCCAGGATAGAAGTCATTTGGAGGTCTTCATAATTTTTAGCGAGTGTTAAAGAAGAAGAAGAAGAAGAAAATGCCTTGCGGCCTCCTGTTTATCAGTAGCGCTAGTAACTCTCTTTAATAACATGCCATTTCGTGTTGCATTTTGCAACATTGCTAATTTCGATAGGAAATTGAACTGCAGATCATTGCTGCACGTGCTATCGCTGACGTGTGTTTTTCTCAAGTGTGGAAATTTGTAAATGCATACAACGAAGCCTTTTGTTCCTATATAACAGATTGAACCCATTTTTAGTAGATTGGGTTTGGTAGTGCATCTTCTATATAGTTATCCAGAGAGTGATGAAGGGGGGGGGGGGCAGGCAAGCACGCATCAAAGGACCTTAAGTAAACACGTAATTCACTTGGTGCGCAGATAAATCTTACGTCACACTACCAGCAGAATAATTAACTGGGATTCGATTGCATGGAGATCTACTGTTTTAATAAATAGCATTGTAGATCTAAATGTAGACATAGACATTTCATCATAAGTGACGTTATGAATGAACAGTATTTCTGTGATGCCACGAATTAGGTGTATTTTGTTGTTGTTCTCTGTCATTAGGACTAATTACTTAAATTCTTCGTATACAGTTTCGTTTCACCATAATCTTGCTGTGGGTAGGTGCCAGCCAGTAAATTTATAGGTCAGAAGTGCAGTCATCAGTCAGTCTCAGGATTCTTTTCGGTCACACGTAATTCTGTCACCTCTTGCAGTGACTTGTATAGGACTATGTAATATATTCAGAATTGCACTTTGCCTCATAGTCCATGCTAAACTGCAGGGCCACATATTATTGAATTGGTAAATCTGGTCAAAGGTAGGAAGAAGGCAAAGGCATACCACATTGAGTAGGATTGTGACCAGTCAGCCACTGCAGCATTCAGATCAGCCTACAGGTTTAGGTCTGATTTACCTTCAACAGAAATTAGCAGACAGACCATTACTTTGTTTAAATTCTGTATTAATTAAAAAATGCCAAAAATGGGCAGTCAGTATACTTCATGGTGACCTGTTTCAGTGCTGGTTGGCCTACCTTTTCTTTTCTTTTTTTTATATTTATGGAGGTAACTTGTTTAAAAAAATTGTGGAGATCCTTCTTTTATGTTCTGTCATTTGTCTGAACTACTTGAGGCCTACTTTCAACCAACCATGTGAATTCTGTGAAACAAATATAATGTATTAAAAGTGACCAGATTGAAAATCTTTTATTTGCAACAGTTTTAACTGCAACTTAATGGTTGGGAATGGTACTGTTCATGGAAAAACTAGTTTTCTTTCCACGAAGCTGTAGTTCTGATACAGCAAATTAGAGATGACCATTACAACACCTGATGTGTCATTACCTCGTAGCAATGGCTGCTATTATGTTTGTTTGCGTGAAAACAGCTTGCATAACAGACCAAGCGTGTGCTTTCAAGGGCGTAGTGGATTTTACAGTTACTGAAAGTGGAGTGTGCATATTGGTTTTAATTCCCTATAGTATTAGGTCCTGCCTTTTAAACTGTATAGTAACATGAATTATAAATTATTTTCCAATTTTAATGTGACTTTATTTATTTATAGATACATTTGTCAGAAGCACAACATATTGATGTTTGTGTTGTATGATTATATAAGTTACAAACATTGCACTATTACTTAACAATAATTACTTTGACAGAACAATACAAAGCCTCAGGTACGTCAGCAAATAGTAATTTTGTCATAAAAAATGGTTCTGATATGCTTAGCTGGGAACAAAACACACAGATCATACGTACCTTTCTTGACCAGCAGTACATTTTGTCCCAACCTTCACAGTTATTTTCCAACAGTATTTATTCCTATGTTTTCCCTCTGACCATTTTGTGTTACGTACATAAAGTTGGGATGCAATATGAATCTTCTCTCATATGAGAGCCCTGTACGAACCTTCTCTCATACGAGAGCCCTGTGCCGTACTTCCCTTGGCATTTTGTTGGTTTACAGAAGTCTTCGACATCGTACAACAGCTAGAGACAGGCATTACACCACCTCTGTAAAAGTGCACTTGTGTTGGCAGTTGTTCTGTTAAATCCCAAAATTGGAAGTGAGACATACAAGTAAACTTGCAATGGCAAATGCGTATCTCGGACTACACTACACTTTAATTTATGGCGCCAATGTTATTTTAGTGTTGAGATTCATTGGCTTTGCTAACTCTCAACCAGACTGTCACTTTCTAACGTAACCTAGTCTTCGGACTTCGCTGCAAGTCAATAAATTTAGTTTTCTTAGCGAATACTATCACCCAATTGGCTACGAGCAAAGGAAACAAATTGCCAACAACTGTACTTGACAGAAGAGTGTGGTACACTGTAAATGCACTTTAGTTGAAGCAGTCACATATGCCATAGTGTAAGTAGATGACATAAATAATGACAAATTATATACATGATTACATTGAATTACACATCCTCCCACCAACAGTAGGCTATTTCATGTGCATATGTTTCTTTTATCAGACTCACTTTGTCAAGTTACTCAATATAGTAGCCTACATGTTTATTTGGAACAGTGAAAGTAGGAAAATGTCAGTGGAAATATTTTGTTAGCAACCAGGCAAGGTGAACAAAAGAAAGAAAATTGTGTTCCCCCATGCTCTCGGTGTGTAATGGCAGCACATTAAAAAAGTAACTTACCATTGTGATTTATGTGTCTTTGAGTAGTTCTTTTTTTTACTAATGTTACATGAAAGGATGCTACGGGGGTCAGTCATATAGTTGTGATAACTATGTTGAGAGAAAAGAAAAGTTACATAATAATTAATGTGCAGTTTGTTTGCGGGTACACTCCTACATTCTGGTACACATTTAAATCCTCTTACCACAGTACTGTAGCATTATGCTAGGACAGTTAGGACAAAGAAGTGCAGCCCATCTTCACTATTTTTATTTTATCAGGCTCCTATAACAGTGTGCTACGGTAGTGTGGCAAGTGAATTTCACTGTTTAACAGCACTGAAGACACACTGGCACACACACACACAAAAAAAATAACTTTTTTTTTTTTTTTTTTTTTTTTTTTTTTTTGAGGTGACAGTTGACTATGCATTCGGACAGTTGCACATTGTAGCCATGAAAGTTGGTGTTCTCTTGATGATTTTTGAGGTTAGCTCTAGAAATTAAAAACTTCAAATTTTCCAATCTACATAGGAAGGCTTCCTTGTCTCTCTAGTACAGGACCTCCTTGCAGTATTTGAGAAGTTTCCCTATAATTTGGTGTCCATATGCAAATTATATGAGAAATCTTCATTCCTGTGGGCAATATACCTGTAACTGTTCATGTAGCGATTCTTTCCACGAGTTTTGGCTCAGACTGTCCCACAGAATCTGAGACAATAAGTAAAAACAGAAAAATGTGTGTCCCACTCACTTGCTGGGTCAGTTGTTGAACATTTGACAGGTACATAAGCAAGATAGAAAATGTTAGTGTGAAAAACATATGGAAGTTATTTTGTTGTGGTTGCATGTACAACAAAAATGAAACAAATTTTGCTGATATGTGTTCTGGTGCATATTTGTATGGTTTTTCTTCAGAGCTAACAAAAAAAAAAAACCACACACACACACACGTATACAGGGGAAGTGGAACCTTGTTTTCCCAGACTGGTAGGACTATAGGTCATCCAGATCATGGAAACTCTGGCACAATAGCCATCCCGTTGTGGGTCGGTCTTCAAGTACTTGCACAGTGGTAGGCCTCTGACTAAACAGGGATCACACTGTTAGTTCCACAACTGAAAACTCCCCAAGTATGCCAAGGAGTTTTTGCCATTCATCACTGGGGCACAGGGACTCGAGCAACAGATCACTGGCCAGGTATCCATTGCTGAGGCTGGGTGGTGCTCATGGAGAGAGCCCTTGTCCGGTGTGGGTGGCACCAAGGCAGATGAGGCCCAAATGAAGCAGATGAAGTTATTTCCCACTAGTGGCCATACGGCCCCATCAGTATCTATGGAAGGAAAGTTCTGTTTTAATGCAGAGAGATACGACCCTGAAATGTTCCTTTGTGATGGCAATGCTACAGGAGGAATGTAGGGCTAAACGGCATGCAGAAGAATATTCTCCCCTTTACTTAGTTTGCACTTGGTTTTTTAAATTAGGTGACTGTCCATCCAGTCCAGATAGAGATAGCTGTAGGAAACCGAGAAGTATCAGTGTAAGACTGAAAGAAATGCCTCCTGCAGGTGAGAATATTAAATTCCTAATGGTAAACTGCTGAAGCATTCACAACAAATTGCCAGAGTTTGAAGTGCTCTTGGAAAGCAGTCAAGCTCACATAATACTAGGTACAGAAAGATGATTGAAACCTGAAATTGAGAGCAATGATATTTTTGGGGATAATTTAAGTTGGTATCCAAAGATTTTATTAGTCGCAGTAGACAAGAAACTCAAATCTACTGAGATAGAAAGTGAAGCAGCATGTGAGACTTTGGGTAAGGCTCAGTATCCAGGGTGGGCATAAAATGATAATTGTATCCTTCTGTCACCCATGTAACTGAAAACATTAGAGAAAATCTCACTTGCACGTAAGTTTTCCAATCATACTGTAACCGGCAGTGGAGACTAATCATCCAACAATTAATTGGGAAAATTACAGCTCTGTTATTCGTAGTGGACGTGGTAAGACATTCCCTGAGATTGTACTATATGCCTTCTCTAAAAACTACCTAGAACAGATAGTTAGAAACCCCACTAATGGTGGAAATATATTGGATCTAATGGCAACAAATAGACCTGACCTCTTTGAGGATGTCCAGATTGAAAATGGTATCACTGACCATGACGCGGTTGTGGCAACAATGATTAACAGAGTACAAAGGACAACTAAAGCAAGCAGAAAGATATATATGTTCATTACACTAGATAAAAAGTTAGTAGTGTCATATCTTCGTGAGGAACTTGAAACTACCAGCACAGGTCAGGAGCATGTAGAGAAACTCTGGCTCAGGTTTAAAAGAATAGTTGACCACACACTCGATAGATATGCACATAGTAGAACAGTTCATAATGGAAAGGAACGTCCATGGTATACAGTCACTGCACAAAAACTTCTAACGAAACAGATTACTGCATAATAAGTGTAAAACAAAGTCTGGGCTATAGATAGATGCCAAATGCAACTCATTTGGCTGTCAAGATAGCAATGCATGATGCCTTCAATGACTACCCTAGCAAAATAATGTGAAATGACATTTCACGAAGTCCAAAGAAATTATGAGTGTATGTAAAGGCTGTTAGTGGCACCAAAGTTAGTGTCCAGTCCCTGGTGAAAGAGGAAGGAACTGAAATTGAGGGTTGCCAAGCAAAACTGAAATGCTTAAATCCGTTTCCAAATGTTCCTTTATAAAGGAAAACCCAGGAGAATTGCCCCAATTTAATCCTTGTACCACTGAAAATATGAATGAAATAAGTATTAGTGCCAGTGTGGTGTTGAGAAGCAGCTGAAATTGTTAAAACTGAACAAAGCTCCAGGCCTATCAGATTCTATACTTAATTTGCCTGAGTTAGCCTATCTTCTGATTATAATCTATCACAGCTCCCTTGAACAAAACACCATGCCCAGTTCTTGAAAAAGGCACAAGACACACCTCTCTACAAGAAGGGTTTGTGGAGTCGTCCACAAAACTACTGTCCAGTATCCTTGACATTGATTTGTTTTAGAATCTTATAACATGTTCTGAGGTCAAACATAGTGAGGTATCACGAACAGAATGACCTGCTCAGTGCCAACCAGCATGGATTTCGAAAACACCTATCATGTGAAACCCATCTTTTTCTCGTGACATACTGAAAGCTTTGGATCAAGGCAACCAGGTAGATGCAGTGTGTTTCTTGATTTCTGGAAAGCATTTGACTCAGTACAGCACCTACGCTTATTGTCAGAAGCATGATCATATGGGTTATCAAGTGAAATTTGTGTTGATATCAATATAATAGAGGGAAACATTCCACGTGGGAAAAATTATATATAAAAATAAAGATGAGGTGACTTACCGAACGAAAGCGCTGGCAGGTCGATAGACACACAAACAAACACAAACATACACACAAAATTCAAGCTTTCGCAACAAACTGTTGCCTCATCAGGAAAGAGGGAAGGAGAGGGAAAGACGAAAGGAAGTGGGTTTTAAGGTAAGTCTTTCCGCTCCCGGGATTGGAATGACTCCTTACCCTCTCCCTTAAAACCCACTTCCTTTCGTCTTTCCCTCTCCTTCCCTCTTTCCTGATGAGGCAACAGTTTGTTGCGAAAGCTTGAATTTTGTGTGTATGTTTGTGTTTGTTTGTGTGTCTATCGACCTGCCTGCGCTTTCGTTCGGTAAGTCACCTCATCTTTGTTTTTATATGAAATTTGTGTTGAGATTGAGGACTTTTTGGTAGAGAGAATACAGCATGTTATCTTGGATAGAGAGTCATCATTAGATGTAAAAGCAACTTCGGGTGTGCCCCAGGCAAGTGTGTTGCAACCCTTGCCATTCATGTTGTACATTAATGGTCTTGCAGACAATATTAATCGTAAAATTAGGCTTTTTGCAGATGGTGCAGTTATCTATAATGAAGTACTGTCGGAGAGAAGCATCATAAATGTTCAGTCAGATCTTGATGAGATTTCAGCATGATGCAGAGATTGGCAACTTGCTCTAAATGTTCAGAAATGTAAAATTTTGCAATCACAAAGTGAAAAAAACGTGGTATCCTATGACTATAATATCAGTGAGTCACTGTTGGAATCGGCCAACACCTACAAATACCAGAGTGTAATACTTTGTAGGGATGTGAAATGGAATGATCTCACAGCTTCAGTCTTGGGTAAAGCAGATGGTAGACTTCAGTTTATTAGTAGAATACAGGGGAAGTGCAATCAGTCCACAGAAGAGATTGCTTACAGATCACTCGTGTGACCCATCCTAGAAAATTGCTCGAGCGTGTGAGTGCCGTACCATATAGGTCTAACTGGGTATATTGAAAGCATACAGAGAAGGGCAGCACAAGTGGCCACATGTTTGTTTAATCGATAGGAGAGTGTCACAGAGATACTGATGTCTGAACTTACGTTTGGAAGCAGGCATAAACTATCCAGAGAAAGTCTGTTAGCAAAGTTTTAAGATCCGACTTTAATTTATTACTCTAGGGATATATTACAACTCCATATGTATTTCTCACATAGGGACTGCGGCAATAAGATTAGAATAATTACTGCGTGCATAGAGGCATTCAAACAATTATTCTTCCTACACACATACATGAATGGAACAGAAAGAAACCCTAATAACTGGTACATTGTGATGTACCCTCTGCCATGCACCTCCCAGTGTTTGAAGAATACTGATGTAGATAGAGATGCAAATGTAGAAAGACTGAACATGAAAAGTGGGTCAGTTTTGATCACAACATCATCCTTTGCGCAGTCACATATGCTGCTCGCTTGTAACAAGCTGTGTGACACACTGGTGACTATCACTCCCCATAATAGTCTAAATATGGTTCAGGGCATCGTTTTCCACTGATACCTGCTCTTGCCATCTAATGATGTGCTACACACCAACTTGATGCGGCTGGGTGTATATTTCGTCGTGCACATAGGAGGCCGAAGGATAATAGGTTCACTATTGCCAACATGATGGTATACTGATGTGACGTGATACCATATGTTACTCCCATCCCCACACAAGCGGTGCTTCCAATGTCTGAAATTAGGGCACAAGTCTTCACATAACAAAGCTATCCCCATCTATAGAGGCTGTGGAAGAGTACTGGATGCAAATGTTCCTTGTGCCCTCTCCCCATCTGTGTGAATTGTGGAAAACACCAGCCTCCCTGCTCACCAAACTGCACTGTTATACAGAGAGAGAAGAAAATTCAAGAATCCAAGATTCTGGACAAACTTACCAAGAGGCCAAGAAAATGTGCAAACAGTTGCATTCAGCATGTAAAATGTCACATGTCACCACTATAACGAGATTGCCCCCTTTGGCGATGGTACTCCCGCCTGTTAAGACCGTGTACAGTGGGCCGTAAGGGCCACTTGACGATGCCTGCCCCGTGATGATTGGGGGCTCTCCTCTTACTGCTTCCCCCATGCCTACTTTGGGAGCGTCGGCTTCCCACCCACTGGGGACATTGGTCCCCATCTCCCATATGGAGACCATGCCTACTTTGGGAGCGTCGGCTTCCCACCCACTGGGGACATTGGTCCCCATCTCCCAGATGGAGACAACCATCTTCCTCCGGCCTCTCTCGCCATGGAGGAGGTCCCTTGTGATACTTCCTTCCAAGGTTTCTGCTAGTCTACAACTGGATGCCAGCCAGTGGCTGAAGGAGCCGAAGGCTGCTGGTCGTGTGGCTTCTTAATCATCATTATTTGAAACTGACCCAGTGAAACCCTCTCAATCATCCAAATCCTCTAAGGAAAGAAAGATAAGAAGTAGTCCTCCAAGGATAAAGACCCTACATTGCCCCCCACCCCCGTAACACCAGACCCCACCTGTTCCATTCCTGTGGCAGAGGCAGGGAGTCCAAGCGGCCCATGTGACCCCAGGTCGCACCATACAATGGAGCCCAGAACCTATGTGTATTAATGCCATAACCCCTCTACCAGTGACAGCATGTGACCCTAGGGCATAACCTGCCTCCTTGGCTCCTTCATGGTCTCACAGTACATCGACAACATTGTTCTCCAGTGCAATTGTAATGGTTTTTTCCACCATCTGGCTGAGCTACGGCATCTTTTAAGCACTTCCCCTGCCTTCTGCATTGCCCTTCAGGAGACTTGGTTTCCAGCAATGTTGACCCCAACCCTTTGTGGATACCAGGGATATTACAAGAATCGTGCTATCTGCAGGGTGTTGGGCAGAGTTTGCATGTATGTTCTGGACACACTATCTAGTGAACTTGAACCTCTTAATGCCCCTTGAGAGGCTGTGACTGTTCAGATAAGGGCATTTTGGTATATTACAATCTGCAATATTTACCTCCTTCTGATGGTGGAATGTCTCAGAACATATTGTTTGCATTGGTTTCTCAGCTCCCCTCATATTTCATGGTCTTAGGTCTTCAATTCCCATAACCCTTTCTGGGGTGGAACCACAATGACTGGCTGCGGTAAAGACCTTGAAAACTTACTGGCACAACTTGACATCTGCCTCTTGAACATTGGTGCCCCCCACACACTTCGGTGTGGGGCACTGAATTTTCTTGACCATTGACCTTTCCATTTGCAGCCCTTGTCTTCTCTCGTTCTTCCACTGGAGAGTCCACGATGACCTGTGTGGTTGTGACAACTTACCGACCTTCCTGTCCCTCACTCAGTGTGACTCCCATGGACCGGTGCCCAGATAGCTCTCAACTGCGTTGACTGGGGTGCTTTCGCCACTCGTCGCCCTTTGCTCTCTGCTGCATAAAGGTATCAATGAGGTAGTCCAGAATATAAATACAGCCCTTCTTTCGGAAGCGGATTTGGCGATCCTCTGTTCCTTAGGTCTGCACCGACTGAAGACAGTGCCTCGGCAGTCTCAGAAGTCGTAGAGACCATTAGAGATTGAAGGTAGGTTCTCCAATGCTATAAGTGACACCCGTCATTGGAGCAACTCATTTGCCTTTAAGCAGCTCCTTGGCAGAGTCTGACACCTAATAAAATGATGGAAGCGATAATGTTGGGAACAGTATGTTTCAACCTGTGAACCATGTATCTCCCCTTTGCAAGTTTGGGCAAAGGTCAGATATCCCTATGGATACAACACACCTGCAGCTGTACCTGGTATTACTTTGAGTGGCAGTGTCTACACTTGCCGAGACGCCATCGCCGATCATTTTGCTCTTCATTACGCTCGAGCCTCTGCGTCTGAGACTTATCAACATGTCTTTTGTGTCCTAAAACAGTGGGTGGAGTGAAAGCTACTATCTGTTACTATACATCACCTGGAGCCATATAATGCTCCCTTCAGCAAATGGGAATTCATCAGTGTCCTAGCCCACTGCCCTGATACAGCCCTAGGGTCTGACGGCATCCAAACCCAAATGCTCAAACACCTATCTGTGGATTGTCAATGTCATATCCTTGCCATTTTTAACTGCATCTGAAGTGAGGGCAAGTTACCATTGCAATGGTGATGACTCGTCATCGTCACAGTACTGGAACTGGTTAAGCACCTTTTAGAGCAGGACAGTTATCGCCCAATAAGTCTCAGCAGTGTTCTCTGCAAGTTGCTTGTACACGTGGTGAGCCGGTGGCTCTGTTGGCTCTTTGAGTCTCGGGGTCATCTGGCTTCATCCCAGGGTTGTTTTCACCAAGGCCATTTCACTACTGATAACGTGTTTTACCGTCCACAGCTCGTGGTCATGCGGTAGCGTTCTCGCTTCCTACGCCCGGGTTCAATTCCCGGCGGGGTCAGGGATTTTCTCTGCCTCGTGATGGCTGGGTGTTGTGTGATGTCCTTAGGTTAGTTAGGTTTAAGTAGTTCTAAGTTCTAAGGGACTGATGACCATAGATGTTAAGTCCCATAGTGCTCAGAGCCATTTTTTAACGCGTTTTATCAGGAGTCTGCCATCTGAACTCCTTTTACACAGCCATCTTCTTCAACCTGCAAAAGTCTTATGACACAACATGTTGATACCACTTCATTGCTACCTAACACGAGGGGGGGTTGTTCAGGTGTCACTCCCAATATTCAATCAGAACTCCTGTCGCACTGTATGTGCAGTATACTGCACACCTTTTTGCACAAGAGTTAAGGACGTCCGATCCAAATACAGGTTTGATTTCTGCCAAGTATTAACCAAGTGAAAGCTGGTTACTCTTGGGAATAAACTAATATTGGTAACAAGAAACGGCAATAAGGAATATACATATTGAGAGGCCAATGTCAAAATACCCAGACTCGTGAACAGAGGTTGACAAGAGGTTCGTGAACTGACACCACTAATTGCCCAAACCGCCCATTTCTGAGCCAAAAATATCCTTGTAGAATGGGAAGAGTTACCCCAAAATATAATACCATACGACATAAGCGAATGAAAATAAGCAAAGTAGACTAATTTTTGTGTCGGAGGTATCACTCACTTTTGATACCGTTCGAATAGCAAAAATGGCAGTATTAAGTCTTTGAACAAGATCCTGAACATGGGCTTTCCACGACAGCTTACTATCTATCTGAACACCTAGAAATTTTAACTGTTCAGTTTCACTAATCATATCCCCATTCTGTGAAATTAAAAAGTCAGGTTTTGTTGAATTGTGTGTTAGAAACTGTAAAAACTGAGTCTTACTGTGATTTAACATTAGTTTATTTTCTACAAGCCATGAACTGAGGTCATGTACTGCGCTATTTGAAACCGAGTCAATGTTGCACACAACATCCTTTGCTTCCAAGCTAGTGTCATCGGCAAACAGAAATATTTTAGAGTTACCCGTAATACTAGAGGGCACATCATTTATATAAATAAGGAACAGGAGCAGCCCCACCAGTGATCCCTGGGGCAGCCCCCCACTTGACAGTACCCCACTCAGATCCCACACACAGCCGTTATCAACATTGTGAATAATGACCTTTTGCTGCCAGTTGCTAAAGTAAGAGGTGAACCAATAGTGAGCTACTCCCTGTATTCCGTAATGGTCCAACTTCTGGAGCAATATTTTGTGATTAACACAATCAAATGCATTAGTGAATCAAAAAATATCCCAAGCGTTCGAAACTTTTTGTTTAGCCCATCCAGTACCTCACAGAGAAAAGAGAATAATAGCATTTTCACTTTTTAAACGACTTCTAGAGATGAACTGTACGTTTGATAGCAAATCATATGATATAAAATGATAATGTATCCTTACATACACAGCCTTTTCTATAACTTTTGCAAACACTGAGGGCATAGAAATAGGTCTAAAATTATCTACGTCATCCCTTTCTCCCTTTTTATAAAGCGGTTTTACTACTGAGTACTTTAATTGCTCAGGAAACTGACCATTCCTAAAGGAAAAATTACAAATATGGCTAAATACAGGGCTAACATGTGCAGCACAGTAATTTAATATTCTGCTAGACAATCCATCATAACCATGAGAGTCCTTAGTCTTCAGTGATTTAATTATTGACTCAATCTCCCTCTTGTCTCTATCACAGAGGAGTATTTCAGACATCAATCTTGGAAAGGCATTTGCCAAGAAAGTTATATGATTTCCTGTAGAAACTAATTTTTATTTAATTCACCAGCAATACTCAGAAAATGGTTGTTAAATACTGTACATATATCTGATTTATCAGTAACAGAAATATTTTTACTGCGAACTGACTTTATATCGTCAACCTTATGCTGCTGACCAGACACTTCCTTCACAACTGACCATATCGTTTTAATTTTATCCTGTGAATTAGCTATTCTATTTGCATACCACGTACTCTTTGCCATCCTAATAACATTTTTAAGCACCTTACAATACTGTTTGTAACGGGCTACTGTAGCTTGATTGCGACTACTTCTAACATTTTGATATAATTCCCACTTTGTTCTACATGATATCCTTATCCCACTAGTCAGCCACCCGGGCTGTCCATTACTGCTAGTACCCTGTTTAGAATGGAAAGCAACTCTCGAAGAGCGTGTATGTCCCCTCAATGGACTCTGCATTCTGGGGCTTCTAGCTGCTCCCTAGGTAGGGCATCTTGTCGTCTTTCTTCCTCTGTCTCCCTTTCTTCTTTTGTCCCTTATCTCACCTCCAGTGACCTTTTGTAGACCTTGGGGTTTTCTTCCCGTGGGTTCAGTGCGGTCTAGTCTGTCGCTGGTCTACAGACATGTAATCCTATCTGTTTGAGGAAAATGGGACTCATGACATAGTAGTTTGATTTTGGACAGCTGACGTATACCGTGTTGATCGCTCCAGAGTTTAACCAACCTTGACAGACTGTGAAGCTACAATCAAAATTAGAGAGCTTCTTGTTTGTATTGGTTTTTTTCCTGCAATATTGGGCCTGAAATTGGAATGCCACTTTCCTTCTTTTCTGCTAAACCATGTAAAAAGTTCATCATCTTTGCCTTTTCCTGTCCCTGACTCTCTAAACTACTCTTTGTCATTCTTTTGAAACAAAAGTTTTATTTCTGGTTATTCTTCCGATCTGACACTGTTAAAGTTGTAAGACCAAATTCAGTGGCAACATTTTTCATCAGTTCTCTTTTATCCACCATATGCAGTGCATCTAACTTTTTGTTTGTGAGCATCTCTTTGATATTTTTTTATGCTCTCAGCATATGGGGACAGTATAATTACTGTACTTACTGTATATGTGAATATTTCATCCATAAGAGGCAGCATTATGAGGGCTGTGATTACTGTACAACTAAGTGTGAACTTGTTAACTGACACCATGCTATGATTTATGTAGGGTGGGCAAGCGTCTATTACTTTCAAATTTCTGTATCAAAAACTGTACAGCTGCCTCTGGCCATCCAGATTTAGATTCCTTGTAATATCCTTAGACTGCTTCCCCCAGGGGGCCCACAGTCCTTTTTGTGGGTACGTGTGTGGCACGCACGGTGCCCCGAGCAATTGCAGTCTCCTTCCTTTTTCCAGACTGGATTACCGTCCCTGTTCCTCTCCTTCACTGTCTGTGTTCCTTGCTCCCTGCCCCCTCCTTTCCCTCTTGGTGGACTTCTTTATATCGACCTGGCTATCCTCCCGGCCTTGTTTTCGTCTGTGCTATTGTTTAGTTTGCTGTTTCCATCTCCTTTTTGGCGATTTTGGTCCCCTTGGGGTTTGACATCCATTTCCAACGTTTTCAGTACAGTGTGAGCCATTTGGGGATGAACTCCCAACCTAGTTTCCATGGTGCAGGCTCCTCTCCCCCTCCCCTCCTTTTCCCGTTGCACCCTGGCCCCCTTCCTGCTAGGTCACCAGCACAGTAGCCAGTCTGTGTGGTGGGGCTGTTAAGTACCCACTTGGCTGAGCTGCCTGACAACACAGGAATCACACTGCCGGTACCTGAGCTGTTAACGCCTCATGTATGCCAAGGAGTTGATGCTCATCACTTTGGGGCATCAGAACTCCCAGCAATGGCCGCCGTGCCAGGCGGCCCTTGCTGTGGCTGGGTGGTGCCCACGGAGTGAGCCCCTTATCAGAGTGGGTGGTACTAGGGCATGAAGCAACAAAAGTATCAACATCCTGGCCATTCTGTGGCCGTCTCTAAGAGTGATAGAAGACATGATACTCTTTCTTCCGATCCTTCGGCCTTCTCCTCCCTGGCCACTCTCTGAGAAGAGGGTCAAGCTCACTGGCTTGGGTTGATACCTTTCCCTTGGTACCTGGTTTGTAC
The DNA here is from genome assembly GCF_021461385.2 of Schistocerca piceifrons. Lineage (NCBI taxonomy): Eukaryota > Metazoa > Arthropoda > Insecta > Orthoptera > Acrididae > Schistocerca > Schistocerca piceifrons. The sequence continues at coordinate 210,692,197 of NC_060146.1, forward strand.
CAGGACAGGTGTCGAAAGTTTTGCCACGACCGAGCCTTTGTTTTTCGTGGAGGCAATTGAAGATAAGTATGGTGAAGTGGACTCCACGAGTAAAATACTGTCCACTTCTTTGCTCATAAAGACACCTTCTACTGCCCAATCTGAAGCCTTGCGTGCTTGTGACCATCTTGGTGACATCCCAGCATCCGTCGCACCCCACCAATCTTTGAACTCAGTACAGGGCATCATTTTCCTCCTCCTCCAAACTGACGAGGAGCTCCATGCGAACCTCGAGCGGTGGGGAGTCCGATTTATCCACCGTGTACAGCGAGCCCCCGAAACCAATCGCGCCGATACAGGCACCTTTATCCTGGCCTTCGAGGGGGATACCCGCCCAGAGAAGGTAAAGGTGATGGTGTATCGGTGTGATGTAAAACCTTACATTCCACCACCGATGAGATGCTTTAAATGCTTATGGTTTGGACACGTCTTCCCGCTGCACCAATGATCCCCTCTGCGGTGACTTCCATGAGGGGAGTGCCTGTGCTCCCCCGCCAGTGTGCGTAAATTGTAATGCACAGCATCCTCCACATTCACCAGCATGCCCGGTGTATGTGGAAGAATGACGGATTCAAGAGTACAAGACGGAAATCCATGGGTCGGGTAGAATGGCAGGATATTGTGATGCAGGCCAAGGCCCTTCAAGGGCTGTAGAGCCGAGTAGTAGTAGTAGTAGTAGTAGTAGTAGTAGTATTCAAGAGTACAAGATCTTAGATCGACTTACGTACACCGAGGCTTGTTGAAAGTATGACTGGCTCCATCCCGTGCCTACTACTTTTGCTTCACTAATGCCCATTCCTCCTCTTACCCCCTTGTCTTCCCAGCCCCGCCCAATTCGCCCCACACCTTCCGCCTCTCTCTCCCACTCCCCTCCCCCCTCCCCATCAGTACCCATACCCACCCCGTCGGGTGCTGCTCCCCCTCCCCCACCGGAGAAGCACTCTCCTCCTTCAGCAGCCGCCAGTACTGGAGCTCTCTCCCAGGACTTCTCTTCCCGGCACCCCCCTGAAAGGTGATGTGCAGCTCCACATCGGCCATGCAATCCGTGGCCAGTGAGCACCAAGATTGCCAGGTGTAATTCCATGCCCGACCTCGCTGCAGTCTGCCCATCTCTTCCTTCACAAGAGAAGAAGCAGAAATACAAGAACAAGGGCAAGGGCCCCTCGGTACCCCCTGAGGTGCCGCCTTCCCATCCTCCAGCCAATGAACCAACAGAGTCTCACCCCACATACACTCCTGGAAATTGAAATAAGAACACCGTGAATTCATTGTCCCAGGAAGGGGAAACTTTATTGACACATTCCTGGGGTCAGATACATCACATGATCACACTGACAGAACCACAGGCACATAGACACAGGCAACAGTGCATGCACAATGTCGGCACTAGTACAGTGTATATCCACCTTTCGCAGCGATGCAGGCTGCTATTCTCCCATGGAGACGATCGTAGAGATGCTGGATGTAGTCCTGTGGAACGGCTTGTCATCCCATTTCCACCTGGCGCCTCAGTTGGACCAGCGTTCGTGCTGGACGTGCAGACCGCGTGAGACGACGCTTCATCCAGTCCCAAACATGCTCAATGGGGGACAGATCCGGAGATCTTGCTGGCCAGGGTAGTTGACTTACACCTTCTAGAGCACGTTGGGTGGCACGGGATACATGCGGACGTGCATTGTCCTGTTGGAACAGCAAGTTCCCTTGCCGGTCTAGGAATGGTAGAACGATGGGTTCGATGGCGGTTTGGATGTACCATGCACTATTCAGTGTCCCCTCGACGATCACCAGTGGTGTACGGCCAGTGTAGGAGATCGCTCCCCACACCATGATGACGGGTGTTGGCCCTGTGTGCCTCGGTCGTATGCAGTCCTGATTGTGGCGCTCACCTGCACGGCGCCAAACACGCATACGACCATCATTGGCACCAAGGCAGAAGTGACTCTCATCGCTGAAGACGACACGTCTCCATTCGTCCCTCCATTCACGCCTGTCGCGACACCACTGGAGGCGGGCTGCACGATGTTGGAGCATGAGCGGAAGATGGCCTAACGGTGTGCGGGACCGTAGCCCAGCTTCATGGAGACGGTTGCGAATGGTCCTCGCCGATACCCCAGGAGCAACAGTGTCCCTAATTTGCTGGGAAGTGGCGGTGCGGTCCCCTACGGCACTGCGTAGGATCCTACGGTCTTGGCGTGCATCCGTGCGTCGCTGCGGTCCGGTCCCAGGTCGACGGGCACGTGCACCTTCCGCCGACCACTGGCGACAACATCGATGTACTGTGGAGACCTCACGCCCCACGTGTTGAGCAATTCGGCGGTACGTCCACTCGGCCTCCCGCATGCCCACTATACGCCTTTGCTCAAAGTCCGTCAACTGCACATACGGTTCACGTCCACGCTGTCGCGGCATGCTACCAGTGTTAAAGACTGCGATGGAGCTCCGTATGCCACGGCAAACTGGCTGACACTGACGGCGGTGGTGCACAAATGCTGCGCAGTTAGCGCCATTCGACGGCCAACACCGCGGTTCCTGGTGTGTCCGCTGTGCCGTGCGTGTGATCATTGCTTGTACAGCCCTCTCGCAGTGTCCGGAGCAAGTATGGTGGGTCTGACACACCGGTGTCAATGTGTTCTTTTTTCCATTTCCAGGAGTGTATATGGACATTACCCATCCTTATCGGTGACAGATGGCGACTCAGCGGCATGACTAGCTCCGGTCCGTCCGCTTCCCATTTGGACTCCAGCTTGAGAATCCTCCAGTGGAATTGTAATAGCTATTTGCGTCACCTCCCGGAGTTGCAGCCCCCTCTTTCCTCCTACTCTGCTGCTTGCATTGCTCTCCAGGAGACCCTTTTTGTCAATTCTTACTCACCCACCCTTTGTGGGTTCCACACTTTCTTTCAACTGAATTGGCCCCTTGCAGGCTTCTGGTGGTGTTTGCATCTTGGCCTGCAAGGACGTTGTTAGTAAATGGGTTCCCCTTCATACTACTCTACAGGCAATTGCTGTCAGGGTCCATCTGTCCACTCCAATCACAGTCTGTAATCTCTACCTCCTGCCTGACAGGCCACCCACATCCCTTGCCCTAACCACCCTTCTTCAAAAACTCCCTTCTTCCTTCCTGCTTCTAGGGGACTTTAATGCCCACATCTCTCTTTGGAGTAGTCAGACGACTACTGCCCTGCGCAGGACTGTTGAAGCTGTTCTGGCAGGGCTTGACCTCTGTCTTCTAAAGACCGGCACTCCCACGCACTTTATTGTGGCACACGGCACTTTTTCTGCCTTTGACCTGTCCATCTGCAGTCCCGGCCTCCTTCCCTCCATTCAGTGGGGTGTCCACAATGACAGCGATCATTACCCGATTGTTTTGACCTTCCTTCAGTATGTCTCGCTCCGTCACCCTCCCAGGTGGGCCTTCTCTAAAGCTGATTGGGGTGATTTCTCCTCTGCTACCATCCCTCCTGTACTACCACACAGTAGTATTGATGAATCTACACAGACTTTGACTACCGCGATTCTTTCAGCCATCCCTTCTTCCTTGGGTTCCCCCCGTTGGAAGATGGTCCCTTGGTGGACTCTGGAAATTGCTGTGGCCATAAAAGACCACCGCCATGCTGTTCAATGCTTAAAGTGGCACCCTTCTACTGCTCTCCTGGTATTTAAACGATTCCACACCCAGGCCTGTTACCTAATCATATTTCAGAAACGGATTTGTTGGGAACGATTTGTGGCTGCCATAGGGCCGCATAACCCCTCTTCGCAAGTCTGGGCAAAACTCGGATGAATTTTTGGCCAACGTCTTCCGACCGGCGTTGCAGGAATTTCTGTGCATGGTGTTGTCCTTACCCATCCGGACTTTGTTGCAGAGCTTTTCGCTCAACACTTTGCCCAAGCCTTTGCATTGATTCAGTATCTGTCCACATTCCTCCTCCTGAAAGAGCACTCGGAACGACTGCCTTTGTCTTTCGTTTCTCGCTGCTTGGAGTATTACGGTGCCCCATTTAGCGAATGGGAATTCGCCAGTGCCCTCGCCCTTTGTCCCGACACGGCTCCCGGACCGGATCAAATACATAACCAAATGCTCCCTCACTTATCGGTGGCTGGCCACTGTCGTATATTGACCCTTGTCAACCAGCTATGGAGTGAGAGGGTATTTCCTACCCAGTGGCAGGAAAGCATTGTTGTTCCAGTGTTGAATCCTGGGAATCCACCTCTTCAGTTGGATAGCTACCATCCAATTAGTCTTACCAATACCCTCTGCAAGTTCCTTGAACGCCTGGTGAGTTAGAATGAAATTTTCACTCTACAGCGGAGTATGCGCTGATATGAAACTTCTTGGCAGATTAAAACTGTGTGCCGGACTGAGACTCGAACTCGGGACCTTTGCCTTTTGTGGGCAAGTGCTCTACCGACTGAGCTACCCAAGCACGACTCACACCCCGTCCTCACAGCTTTAATTCCGCCAGTACCTCGTCTCCTACCTTCCAAACTTCACAGAAGCTCTCCTGCGATCATACATACTCACAAATTTCTTTCACAAATTATTACCTTTGTTTGATGCTAGAAGAATGTTTCCTGTACCAGAGCGTTCCTTGTACTGTACTTGGTTCACCTGTCTTGCTTTAATTTGGATCTAAGGCAGTAGAATTCCTGTACCACTTCTTGGACTTGGTCCTCAGTTTTGATAAGTTTGTAGCTAATCTTATCTCTGGTGCTCCGTAAGGACTTTTGGATTGCTTTGCTTTGCTTTTAATCCATTTTCTCTGCTCAGCAGACTGTTCATTCCATTCAGTGTACTGTTTCCAGAGGAACCCACAGCCATCAGTGAACCTAGTCACTGATGTTCTTTTACTCTGGATTTTAACCCAACTTATGCATGTTTCTTTTATTTCCAACAATATAAGGAAAAGGTTTGCAGTACCCCCAATACCTTGTTCTTTAAGAAAAATCACTAAATTAAGACTTCCAAACTAATTGTCTAGATAAAAGTAAAAATTATGAAAGTGCTCTCATTCATGCTTAGCGTTACTTTTATGTAAATGCAGTGCAATGGCCTGTGATAGAAGTAATGTTGCATAAATTCCAATAAATTGCATGTCAGAAATACCAAATATTGAGGTTGTATGCTTGAATGAACACTGGCTTACAAAGGATAGTATCAGAATCTTAAACAACCTTGATAATTGTTATGTTGCCAGCAGGTTTTGTAGGAGTAATTTGAGGATATAAAGGATCCATATACATCTATGAGCTGATTATCTTATTACATAGTAGCCTTCATTGATTTATAACAAATCATTTTCAGCATGATTACAAAACAAGAAATCAAAATAATTTTGTTACTGTGCACCCACCATTTAAAACTTTATGCTCAAACTCCACAATACATGGCTGTGAAAATTTATAACAAAGTGAAAAGAAGAGAATTCAAAAAGAATGTAGGATAAAAAGAGAAACTAGTGCAGCAATGTTACTATTCAGTAGAAGAATTCATGAATGACAATCTGAAAAATTGAGCCCGAGAGACAAATATTTAGGACTGTTAATTTTTAAATTTTGTTACTTTCTAATAAAAATTATTAATTTATTAATTAATTAATAATATAGTACAGTATATTATATTAATGATATTATAAGAAAAATCTGTTTTTGTGTTTTGACGAGTCTTAGGTTAGGTTAGGTTAGGTTAGTGTTGTTTTAACGTCCCGTCGACAACGAGGTCATTAGAGACGGAGCGCAAGCTCGGGTTAGGGAAGGATTGGGAAGGAAGTCGGCCGTGCCCTTTCAAAGGAACCATCCTGGCATTTGCCTGAAACGATTTTGGGAAATCACGGAAAACCTAAATCAGGATGGCTGGAGACGGGATTGAACCGTCGTCCTCCCGAATGCGAGTCCAGTGTGCTAACTACTGCGCCACCTCGCTCGGTTTGACGAGTCTTCTGTACATTAAGTCAATGACTTGAAATTGTGTGTTATGAGACAATAAATCTCTATTCTATTCTGTTGTTGGTTGATTAAAGAACTATTTACAATTTTTGAACCTAAAAGATAAAACTTTTAATTATTATACTTACTTTAAATTCATGATGTGATGAAGTTTTGGGTGTAGTCACCAGTTGTCCCCAGGAGTGGACTGCTTCTCAGAACTACTAACACAAGGCTGAAGGAAATGATGTTCAAAAATCCTTAAATAATCACAAGAAGATTATAGTAGTTCACTGTTGGCACAAAAAATAAAAATTAAAAAAAAAAAAACAGCAAAAATCCAGTCCTGTCATTTGTAGCATTAGTGTAACACTGGGCACCAGTAAGTTAAGACAAACAATTGCCACTTTCCGTGTCTTCTGGGAATCTTCCTGTCTACAAAATAGAGAAATATATAGAAATACCCAAGCTATCCTGGTATTTGATTAAATGTATACATTTAATACTAGATGAAAGTTGTCCTTTTTGGACTTTCAAACACTGGAAAATCCAGTATAGAATAATGACAATATTATGAAAAGGATAGATTGCTACTGTGGTGTGTGTACTGAAGGTCTTACAGTAGACTTTATACGTCGAAAAAGTTTGCCCCTTTTCTGCTACGTGGCTCATGACATTGTGTGGTGTGCGTACTGTAAGACCTTCAGTACACACACCATCGGATTATTCGACTTGTCTCTCTAACAAAGTAGGTGAGTGTCAGCAATATGTCTCGTGGTCTTATCGTGGCGTGTTTATCTTCTGCCGTTAGGTCAGAGGATAGAAATGCCACTTGCACGCTTAGAGTAGCAGATTGACGGTGAGCAACTTTAAACAGAACTTGATTAATTTTCACACACATTTATTAAAATAACGACAAGCATAAAAATTACTTAACTTGGTTCTGGATGCTATTTACAATTGACAATCTGAAGTTCCTTTGGTATTGGTACGTTAATCTTATTCTCACATATATCTCTGATACTTGACAAAAGTGTCTATACAAATCTCTTTATGGCTATGTACAGGAATATGATAATCTTATTAGGTGCAGACTGAAACTTGACTATAGACTGGTTACAGACTAATGCAGACTGGTACAGACTGATGCAGACTCATGCAGACTGAGGCAGACTGGTACAGACAGGTGCAGATAAATGCAGACTCATACAGACTGACTAATCGGAGGTCTGTACACTCGTTATAATACCTCGAGCGTTCATGTATCACTGCGCGAGGAGAAAAGGTTCTACGTTAGCAGCAATCTCATTGGCTGTGTTACATATTAATACGCGGATCGGCGGAAGCAGAATTTGGTCCGTCTCTATGGCAGCGCCATCTCATAGTGCGGAGACGGACGAGTGCTGCGCCTGCGCTGTTGTGCTTAGCGGGGCGCGCTCTAGTGGGAAAGTTCTATGCAGAACTATGTACACAACAGCTACTCACCATGTAGCTGAGATGTTGAGTCGCACAGAGGCACAAGAAAAAGACTACTTAACACACAAGCTTTTGCCCAGAAGGCCTCCTCCTGAAATAGACCCCCCCCCCCCCTCCACACACACACACACACACACACACACACACACCACTGTGTGTGTGTGTGTGTGTGTGTGTGTGTGTGAGAGAGAGAGAGAAAAGTTTACGTTTTAGTAGTCTTTTTGTTGTTCCTGTCTGCGACTCGACATCTCCACTATATGATGAGTAGCAATCTGTTCTTTTCGTAATGTTGACCTTACGAACTTTCATTTTAAATTGTACAGTTTTTGAGAGAATATATGTACTGCTTAGTTGCACTGTATACTTGATGTCTAGAGGTGAACGTCACATGTTGTCTTCATTACACATATCTGAACAGTGGATGTTTTTCCTCAATGAGCTGTTGCCTTAGAATAACATAATGTAAAACATTGACAGAATAAGTGTGTCAACTGTTTAATTTTGTTAAAAAGTTTTGGTAGAATGTAAGTACTTTTGGATTAAAGGAGATGACTCACCGAAAAGCGGGAGCTTTGAGTTTTCTGTAGGCTCTCACAAAAAGAAATAAAACTTGCTATCTTTCAGAGTAACTGTTTCTTTGAGCTAGAGTACAATGCACACAGAAAAACAGGCACACAGGGGATTGTGTTGTGTGGGGAGGGGAGAGGCATGAGGCAGGGAGGAGAGGGTGGTTTGCAGCTCTGAGGGAGGCAGCTGGTTTGTTGGCTAGGAATGTGGAAGGGTGGGGTGGAGGTGTCCAGGATTGGCACATGATGCACAATTGTCAGAACTGCTGGGGAGCGGCACACACTGTGAGGGTGACGTGGGGACGTGAATTGGCAGGCGGTGACAGGACAGAGGAAGGAGAAACTGTTGGGTGGTGGATGTGGGGACAGTGGGTTACTGGAGTTTGAAGCCAGGACCGTTACGGTAGTGAAGGATGTGTTACAAAGATAACTATCCTCCGTGTAGTTCAGAGAAGCTGCCTTTATTCACTAATATCTGTGGAAATATGTTTGGCAGACAGTGGCTTTCAATTTGATAAAGCATGGGGCACAATAATTACTTTAATATCTTCAGGGAGACAAAATTTTATGTCCAGTGATATGTCTAGTGAAAATTAACAACTGTATTTTAACTCCGTGGATCAGGATTTCAACAGATGGTGAGCAAGTAATATTGCACATGCACATACATGTGCACACCTCAGAAGGATCAGTGGTAGACAGAAGGCACTAAAAGTGAAAGAGTGCTTTTGTGCAACCAAAAATATATGTGCATGCACTACCGCAACATTTTTTTGGGCATAAAGTCAGCGACGTGCACCAGCAGTCTCCAGTGTAAAATCCCGTTGAAGATGGCCGAAAGATTGTCAGTCTAAATATCATGTCATTTTGCCAGTGTCACCGTGTTGCAAGTCCAAAACCTCGTGGAATAATATACAACTACATGACGTGTACTTCACAGGCAATCACCTTGTTGCTGAGGACACATTCAGCATGCCTGTGGGAGATTGAGTGGTTGTAGGTACAAAATAAACAACAGGTTATCCAAATTTTATTCCATAAGGAACCAATGTGCACGGCAGTTGTATATTAATTAAGGAAGGATAGGAACACAGCAGTCAGTCACAATCCGATATCATTCCTTCTGCCTATCCAATGGTAAATTCATATGACGACATGTACTGCTGAGTTTGTTGGATGCTGCCTCACTCACATGCACTGTAGATGGCTATTTGCAGATGAAATCTGGAAATGCAAGAATAATAAAAAACTAGTGAGATTGCGACTGGTTGGCATGTTTCTATCCTTCCTTAACAGGTTACTCCTTTAAAAGACATATGTTTTTTTCCCCCGACATAACAAAGAAATAAGTGTCAGCATGTACTCTTTGGAAATAGTGATGAATAAAACTGCTATATCACACACACTAGTTTGCAGTGATTGTGGTTTGTTACTTATGTTACACCATTTTTATCCAGTTTTTTTAATTGGGGTGAGAAGGTAGTCTTTGGCTTAGCTGCCAACTGGGCTTCTGTTTCAGCCAACACAGTGATGTAGCTGTGATAAGGAGTTAGTTTTATGTTTCATCTTACCTTGTGAAATTAGTTGGGAAGAGATTTTTGCTTGTGCCGAAAGAGAGCATGTCCATCGATTGATTGTCAGTGATTTACACAGTTCAGACTGATAAGCCTGGCATTTTATTTACTCATTTCTTCTCCTTTTAATGCAAGTATTATAGAACAGTTAATGTTTTCTTTTATTTCCTCTGTCATAATGTCATATCTGCATTACATATTATCCCATTGAGCTTTTGAAGCAATGAATAAAATAGTTAACAGGTAATAGACTGCATATCATTTATGCAAAAATTATTACACTGGGCGTGAAAATCTTATGATTTTTTTTTTTTAATGACACTTCATAATAAACCTTTTAAATAACTAGTTCATGAGAAAAAGTGAATTATGACCTCAGGCATTTTCAGTCATAGGAAGTCATCATCATCAGTTATCTGCTATATTAGCAGGTCCTTTGCCTCTCCATTTTCTGCGATCCATTGCTTCCTTCTTAAGGCTGCTGTATGTTGTACCGTCCATCATGTCATCCAGTATCTGGAATCTCTTCCTTCCTCGCTTCCTTTTCCCTTCTACATAACCTTCTAAAACTGTTTTTATCAGTCCGTCATTCTTTCTTAATATATGCCCAATCCAATTTCTTTTTCTTCTCTTTATTACATCTAGTAACTGCCTTTTCTCTCCCACTCTTCTCAGTACCTCTTCATTTTTTACTCTGTCCATCCAATTTATTCCTTCCATCTTCCGCCATTTCCAGATCTCAAAAGCCTCCAGCCTTTCTCTGTCTTTTTTCCTCATAGTCCATGTTTCAGCGCCATATAGAAGAACACCCCATACAAGACATTTTATGAGTCTCTTTCTGAGTTCTCTGTCCATACCGCTGCAGAAGATTCTCCTTTTCTTATAAAACGCCTCTTTTGCCATTGCTATCCTTGTTTTAATTTCTGTGGTGCACTTCCAGTCGGTGTCTATCCTGCTTCCAAGATACTTAAAATTTTGCACCTGTTCTAGTTTTTCTCCATTCAGCACAATTTTTAGTTCCTTATTTCCTCCTATTGCCAATACTTTTGTTTTATTTGTGTTAATTTTCATTCCATATTTTTTCCGTTAGTTGCAATGGTGTCCACCAAATCCTGTAATTCTTTTTCCCCTGTGGCTAGAAGGACCATGTCATCAGCAAATCTCAAGCACCCTACTCTTCTTCCTCCAATTTCTACTCCTTTGTCATCTAATGAGCATTGGTCAATCATATTTTCCAAGTACAGGTTGAAAAGAGTAGGTGATAAACAGCATCCTTGTCTTACTCCTTTCCCTAGTCTGATCCAGTTTGTACTTTCTCCTCTCACTTTAACTGAAACTTTTTGATTAAGGTACAATAGGAAGTACGTTGCAGAAAATTCATCCTAGTAGTGCAGCTGTGTTTTTGCAGAAGGTGATGGGTTCAGAATGAAAAACTTTGTTTACACTGATAAGTTTATGTAACATTTGATAACACTGCCAATGAAAGTAGGAAGTCCCCACAAGGCAAATATTAGTTTGGAGGTCTGTGCCTGATAACCTGTGCCTTGCAGTGTGCCGGCTGAAGTTCCTTGCCACAAGGTATTCATTTACAAAACCAGAGAACTGTCAGTGCTACAGCTGCTACGCAAATAATGTTTTTTTTTTTTTTTTTTTTTTTTTTTTTCTTTTTTTTCCGTATGTAGCCAGCTAGTGTGGCTGACATAGGAAACAGTTTAAATATTTCGAGCATATCAAAGTACATGTGATTCTGGTGCTCTGCATGCCACAAGCCTTGACAAGGTACATGTTCTGTAGCACATTGTTGGGCAATTTTAATTTGTATGTGTTGGGTGATGGTCATTTGCTGTAGTTAAATGGTTTCCAACATTAACTGAGTTTTCCATCAGTTCTTAGCATAACTTAACAATATTAAAAAGAAAAAAAAACAACCGAATGTTCTGCAAAATCATATTTAGTTAGCTGCAAAGCAGCTTTCGGCTTGTTAGGCCATAGTCATTTGTCAACTGAATGTCGCAAACACAGATAAACTGATGTGTGATTTACAAGATATAATTTATACAGAAGCTATATAAATGATGACATTTGAGTGTTTATTTGGGAAAGCAAATTACTTTTTTGTCTCACAGAAATAGACACATTACTTAATAAAGGAAACAAAATTTTTTATGCGGAGACTTATTTAATATCTGAGGAAAAATAGTTGATTTTACGATTTTAATCTTAGTACTTGTAACTAAAACATAGGCCTAAGTTAACAAAGGAGAAAAAACATTTGTAGTTATTTAATATTAAGCTGCCATTCTGATTCATATGTCCACTGACATCCAATATGGCCATATTTCTGCTTTTCATAGCAAAATGTAAAACTTCACATTGTACATCATATGAGTGGTTTTCTGTTAAAAGTTGATTGGCAAAGGTGAATGTTTCTGACTTCATCTCCAGCTTCTCACATCTTCAGATAACCCGATTACCACAGCTCTGCCTAACGTATACTTTTCCACTGTTATTGCATATAGTTTTTTTAAGTGCTGGATAATCGTCTCTTTGTGCTAATGTCTATATTAAAGACCAAGTAATGTGTATAAGATCTCCCCAGCTTCATTGTGAAGCGAATTTTCTTATTTTTAGGTGTTTAAATGTTGCAACCTGGGTCATCTTCAGTGGCATATGGGTCATTCCCTGTCAGTTCAACCAGGGGCTCCAGCTCATAGTCTCAGATTTGACTGAAATTCAGTACGCTAATTCTACCATGTGTGAAACACTCGTATACAAAGTATTAGTTTCCCCTGCCAATTAGTTCTAGAATTATGACTTGTGAAAGAAGGTGGCATGACCAGGAAATTGCAACCCGCATCTGGCAATCTCTCTTCAGACCCAACTTCAGGTCTTAATAACCTTGGAACTATTCCACACAGTGCAGTGAAATTTTTACAACCCAGTAACATCCATTTAGAGAACACACTCCATGAATCAAAACACCAAAAACATATTTCTGAGGGAAAATTAAAAATTTCAAAATGTGATTAAAAAAATGTAATACGTTAAGAGGTACATATTATAGGTGCCCACTATGCCAAATATAATTCACTCAAAAAGGGTATAAATTTTTTGTGATAAGCTTAATGTGGCCTAAACACACACAGAACTCATCATGCCCATATCAGTCACAAAAACTGAGTTACATGCACACGAAAATACAAAAATTTGAAAAATTACATGAAAAACATGGATTTGCGAAGTGTGGTTGCACAAAAGGGACAAGTGGTATCCAAGCCAAATTTCACACACTGCATAAGTAGACCATAATGATATATATCTCAAAATTCAGCATGTTATTGCAAGACATTTGTGTACAAAGGAAGCTGACAGATGTATTTGGTGTGTGGCCATTGTTCCACAACACAATTTTGTAAAAACATATCATAAACTGTTCTGCCTCTTCTTATCCTCTCCCTCAACTGTTTAATCACTAAGCAACAACATATAGACAGATTAACACAACGTATCATTAATGTTTACTGCACACTAAAAACCTGTCTACATCTACATCTACATCCATACTCCGCAAGCCACCTGACGGTGTGTGGCGGAGGGTACCTTGAGTACCTCTATCGGTTCTCCCTTCTATTCCATTCTCGTATTGTTCGTGGAAAGAAGGATTGTCGGTACGCTTCTGTGTGGGCTCTAATCTCTCAGATTTTATCCTCATGGTCTCTTCGCGAGATATACGTAGGAGGGAGCAATATACTGCTTGACTCTTTGGTGAAGGTATATTCTCGAAACTTTGACAAAAGCCCGTACCGAGCTACTGAGCGTCTCTCCTGCAGAGTCTTCCACTGGGGTTTATCTATCATCTCCGTAACGCTTTCGCGATTACTAAATGATCCTGTAACGAAGCGCGCTGCTCTCCGTTGGATCTTCTCTATATTTTCTATCAACCCTATCTGGTACGGATCCCACACTGCTGAGCAGTATTCAAGCAGTGGGCGAACAAGCGTACTGTAACCTACTTCCTTTGTTTTCGGATTGCATTTCCTTAGGATTCTTCCAATGAATCTGTCTGGCATCTGCTTTACCGACGACCAACATTATATGATCATTCCATTTTAAATCACTCCTAATGCGTACTCCCAGATAATTTATGGTATTAACTGCTTCCAGTTGCTGACCTGCTATTTTGTAGCTAAATGATAAAGGATCTATCTTTCTGTGTATTCGCAGCACATGACACTTGTCTACATTGAGATTCAATTGCCATTCCCTGCACCATGCGTCAATTCGCTGCAGATCCTCCTGCATTTCAGTACAATTTTCCATTGTTACAACCTCTCGATACACCACAGCATCATCCGCAAAAAGCCTCAGTGAACTTCCGATGTCATCCACAAGGTCATTTATGTATATTGTGAATAGCAACGGTCCTATGACACTCCCCTGCGGCACACCTGAAATCACTCTTACTTCGGAAGACTTCTCTCCATTGAGAATGACATGCTGCGTCCTGTTATCTAGGAACTCCTCAATCCAATCACACAATTGGTCTGATAGTCCATATGCTCTTACTTTGTTCATTAAACGACTGTGGGGAACTGTATCGAACGCCTTGCGGAAGTCAAGAAACACGGCATCTACCTGTGAACCCGTATCTATGGCCCTCTGAGTCTCGTGGACGAATAGCGCGAGCTGGGTTTCACATGACCGTCTTTTTCGAAACCCATGCTGATTCCTACAGAGTAGATTTCTAGTCTCCAGAAAAGTCATTATACTCGAACACAATACGTGTTCCAAAATTCTACAACTGATCGATGTTAGAGACATAGGTCTATAGTTCTGCACATCTGCTCGACGTCCCTTTTTGAAAACGGGGATGACCTGTGCCCTTTTCCAATCCTTTGGAACGCTACGCTCTTCTAGAGACCTACGGTACACCGCTGCAAGAAGGGGGGCCAGTTCCTTCGCGTACTCTGTGTCGATTGTACTTCGAGCAGAAGTTCTCCCACACTTTAGCTACTGTACTCTGTACTTTGAGTGGCAAATTGTACTGTCTTCCTGACACTGTGGTAGGAACTGGAACTGTCATAAGAATATGTTCAAAAGGAATACAACACATGTCTGCCAAACGTGGCCAATGAAATGATCTTGCTGGTCCTGCTGGTGCCATGAAGTTCACAAACACATCACCTTCTGCTTCACAGCACTTTGCAACACATCCTAAGTACCATTTGTCATCATAAACAGCAATAACATAGCAACCTGGTTGTATGTTGCTGCTTTTGCTTCTGAATCCTGAGTCAGACTCACTGTGAAGACACATGTTGTGCATGACCCCATAGTTATAACCAGACAGTCTGCTCATCTGCACATTGTCAGAGCCCACTGCAGAGAAGTGATGATGGCTCCTTGTGTCTGCAACAGTTTTAACGTGTTCTAGTCTGCTTTTTAGCAACTCTTTGACAGATTTCGCCTCATCTTTCGAAACACAGGATGATTGTATGCCAGGGATATTTTTCTGTACCCAGGTAAATAACTGAAGAGGTGTTAGAATGTGACCTTCTGTAGGGTACTGCAGACTAGCTCATGGTGCCATGCGCTTAATGGTACCACCAATACCATGACATACATTTTTACCATGACTTGTGAAAAAATTCCATTCTGCGTGAATCTGAAAATCGTGGTAATGCATGCATAAATTTTTGAGATTTTTACAGTTTTTGTACTGACAAGCTGCCCCATCACTGAAGTATTTCGCAAAATGTATGTGAGGCAGCTTGTTTTTCACATATTCCATGATAATGCGAATGTGGGCATGAACTGCAATGGCATCATGAATTAAAGAGTCGCTAAAAACGCACAGGTTGATGACATACACATCACCTGATTCACCTCTATAGTAAAACCCAAATGACTGGAGAGTTGCTTGACTGTTGTCCCAATGATATCCTTGGATGGCATCTTGAACTATAAATGCATAATTTTCAGAAAAAGTCTAGTATTACTATAATTTCATCTTGTTTCAAATTATCCTTATAAAACTGGAGATAAGCCGATTGTGCTGTTGCTGTGAAGCTGTGTGGGGTCAGTTTGTCCATTTTTTGCCAACACATTTCAACAAAATCTTCCACTGTACTTTGCTTTGTTTCAAGACTTGTGCGATCCATGTGTGTCCATTATTTATAAGAAACAAGATCACCGTCATCCATAAGGAGTTCACCATACAGTTTGTTATTCATGTGTTCGGCAAGATTTGCCTTACCAGGACACTTTTCACACCTGTGTATCATGCACTGGTAGGAACTGATGTCACACACCAGCAGCTTCATTGCACCTTTGTAATCCAGACCAGAATCCTTTATAGCAGCAAACATGGGTCTCACATAAACAAACATTGTGTGTGCCCCTTGCACTTACAGGCACAACCCATTTTGGCTGAAGATTGAAAAAAGATGATAAATCTACTTTGGTATTGGGATACTTTTCCTTGAATTCTACATATAGTTCCAATATGCTGTACAGCAACAGTCTTTTTTGCATTTGTACACACACATTTCCAATTTTCACCGTTACATTGTCTTTTTTTCCAGGCATTATTCGGCTGTAGTCATTATTTTCATAAAACTCCGGCACTAGCACCTTTATTTCTAACCTCAATTGGTTCAAATGGCTCTGAGCACTATGCGACTTAACTTCTGAGGTCATCAGTTGCCTAGGACTTAGAACTAATCAAACCTAACTAACCTAAGGACATCACACCCATCCATGCCCGAGGCAGGATTCGAACCTGCAACCGTAGCGGTCGCTCGGTTCCGGACTGTAGCACCTAGAACCGCACGGCTACTGCGGGCCGCTCTGAACTCAATTGCTTGCCCTGAGCCTGCTGAAGTTGTGGAAGCACTCCTTGGGTTGCTTTTATTTTCCTAGCTTGCTTTACCATATATGTAGAGACATTGAATTCCTTTGCAGTGTAGTCAATAGACCAGCTGGAAGGTGCAAGGGTAAAAATAGCTACTTTTTTCTGGCATGTGGAAATGGCACATTTTTCTTTCAAATCATGCACAATTTTGTCCAAATCAGAGCATTTCTGGCATGATTTCTGTTCCTTTGGAGCAGATAGTTCTTCCTTTTCCACCATTAGTGTGTCAGCTATTTTGTGTTTTAATTCCATTTGAGCTTCTTGTAGTTTTATTCTACCATAGCTGGGCCTGTCTCTTTTCCCAACTTTGTGTGTCTTCATGGGAGACAAACCAAGAGTAGTCACTGAAGTATTTAATTTCTCATCCACTGTGGTTGTAGGTGGCTGATACTCTTCGTCACTGTCATGTAAATTATCAGAATATTCTTCATTTTTTAGCAGTTTAACACACCTGGAACATAACTTTTGTCCTGGTTTCATGTTAAGTCCCATGCACTGATTCACTTTCAGTACTGTTTTTGTATCAGTTTCTCTGAGGCTACACTTCACTGTCTTCTTATGAATCTGAAATGGATCAAAATAACTTCTTTGCAGGAAAGAATACTTATCCAGAAACACTTTCATATGATGATCACAAACACTAACGTTTCCTGGAACTGTACTTCTTGTGCCCACAGGGTGTATCCCGGATATCCATAGCAACAAATCTTGGTCCTATTCATCCAGATCATACAGTACAAAGCGAATGCCACATTTTGTTCCATCCATATGTTGTTTTATGACATTCAGATGCATGTGCGCTACCAATACTGCAACTTGTTTGAACAAAAGCACCACTAGTTCACTCTTCTGCCTCCGTACTGACTTTCCACAACAGTACTGACCAGTCTGAACTAGAATCTTAAAACATGAGTAACCTGTAATTGTTGCTTGTTTCGTTTGTTGTTCCTGCCTAACAATGACTCATTCTGTCCCTGAAAACTACCATTGTTTAACTTTCTGTTGCCTAATGGTTCCCAACAATTGCTACAGCTTTATCTGAAACAAGCTATCTGCATCATCACTATTACTTGCCAAATCAAATCATGTTAAAAGAAACGTAACCAAATAAATCTCTGTCAACTTTTATTGTATACAAATGCCTTTGCAATAACAAGTTGAAATTTTGCCACGTATTGTATTATGGTCTACTTATGCAGTGTTTGAAATTTGGCTTGGATACCGCTTGTCCCTTTTGTGCTACCACACTTCAAAAATCCATGTTTTTCAGGTAATTTTTCAAATTTTTGTATTTTCGTGTGCATGTAACTCTGTTTGTGTGACTGATATGGGCAAGATGAGTTCTGTGTGTTTAGGCTACATTAAGCTTACCACAAAAAAAAGTATACCCGTTTTGAGTGAATTATATTTGACATAGAGGCACCTATAATATGTACCTTTTAACGTATTACATTTTTTTTTTAATCACATTTTGGAATTTTTTATTTTCCCTCAGAAATATGTTGTTGGTGTTTTGATTCATGGAGTGTTTTCTCTAAATGGATGTTACTGGGTTGTAAAAATTTCACTGGACTGTGTGGAATAGTTCCAAAGTTATCAAGACCTGAAGTTGGGTCTGAAGACAGATTGCCAGATGCGGGTCGCAATTTCCGGGTCATGCTACCTTCTTTCACAAGCCATAATCCTGGAACTAATTGGCAGGGAAGCTTAAAATTTTGTACATGAGTGTTCCACACTTGGTAGCATTGGTGTGCTAAATTTTAGCCAAATCTGAGACTATCAGCTGGAACATTTTCTCAAATTGGTGGAACTGACATGGAATGACCCATATGCATATTGTGATACTACAGATCATTTATTTCACATATAATGTTGCTGTGTGCCTTTTTGTAGTACGAAGATGAGAAATAAGAACGTATTTATAAGAAAAGCATACTTTAAGTGCCATGTGATACGCAGAAAGTAGTAGTGTGGTAGTGGGTAGGTTCATTTCGCTCTAGTATTTGACAAACTGCCTTGAACGCAATTATGAAACAGTAGATGTAAAATCACAAATTGTTTGGTGTGGTTTTGTTCAGTGATTGATTATGAATGATAATTATTCAAACAGATAGTATGTGGGCAGTTTTGAATGATAGAAGTGAGCATTGGAGTAGGTGTACTGCTGTTTTTCATTAAAGAAACCTCCCTAAAATGATTTGGAACACACAAGATTATTTTACATTAGTATAAAGCAGTTTGTTTTCAGAATTCCTCCTACTGATGCCCTCTACTTTTTCTTTGTGCTACGAATTTTATTTTATCTACTCACAAGGAGAAAAATCAAGTAGAGTAGAGGCCAGTGACTTTGGTGGCCAATAAACATGACCAATGTAATGAATCCTTCACTCTGGAAATGTTTAATTTAGTTGTTACACCTGCCAGGTTCAGTGACAAAATTCCATTTTTCATGTCTCCTCATTTACATGAAGGTGTTAAGGTCACTAGTGGTGAAAGGAATAAGTCATTCTGACATAAAAATAGCTATATTTTGTGGAATACCTATGGGCATTTACATTCATTTGATAAAGGCTACTTTATACTGCCAGAAGAATGACTTCCTTAACATTGAAATTATATTTTGGTTCATATACAGATTAAGTGTGTACTGGAAACTGCTGCTTTGTTTGCTGAACACACATCTTAACAGTTTTTGTGTCACATGATGCTACTAGGGAACTGTCTGTGGATACCATTATTTACGGGCCACAAAAGTATTTTCTTTCATCTACCAAGACTGCATATGTAAATATGGGGTGCATCATTTTAAATCCTATTATTATCTCAGGCGTTATGCTTGAAACTAGTCTCAAGTGATTCATACTGCACGCGCGCGCACACACACACACACACACACACACATTATTACTATAAAATTGTCCATATAACCCTCTCTTGAAATATCTGGCTTATCTCTGGAAATATCCAATATGCATTGTGCCTTTAATAGTTGAACTGTGCAGCTATTTCAACCAATTCCAGTGTAACTGTATTCTAGTATGACCGTTATAGGTTAAGAAAATAGCAGGCTTTGCTTCATTGAGAAACTGGAGTTTGGGTAATGAAAAAACCATTTGTGAAGCAATTGTAAACCCATTCTGGAGTACTGCCCGTGTTCTACATGAGCCATATTAAGATAGATTAACAGAGAACATACAGCATTTGCACAGAAAGTCTAAGTGACATATTTACAAGTAACTACATCTACACACATACTCCACAAGTCACCACATTCTGTACAACGGAGGATACGTTGTACCACTGCTAATCATTTCCTTTATTGTTCTATTTGAAGATAGAGCTGTGGAAAACAGTTGTCTACAGGTTGAGTCACTAACTATTGCCACCAAGACTAACTCCAAAAGTGTGATAGGAGCTGAAAAGTTTGCAGGACAAATATTGCATGGGGCAATGGGAGCCATAATATGACATTGGTTTTTTGTTGCTAGGTGGGGTCGCTTCAGAGATATGAAGGTAAACATTGTTTTCTTAAATAGGATGCTATAGTTTGGTACTTATTTTCTGATAGCGGCTATCGAGACCAATCCAATGATGTGTAACTTGAAGGTCAACGAAGATCAAAAAGGTGGCATGTACGTCCATTTACAGGTGTTCGAAGTGATGACCATTGATATCAATGCAATCAGAGCGTGTGCTTTGATAAGTGCCAGAGCGATAACGAATATCACTCAATCCATGATAAGAAAATTGCAGCACTGCATTGATACCATTGGTCATCACTTCGAACACCTTCTGTAAATGGACGTTCATGCCACCTTTCTGATCTTCGTTGACCTTCAAAGATCTTGCTGTTACACATCATTGGATTGGTCTCGATAGCTGCTATCAGAAAATAAGTACCAAACTATAGCATCCCATTTACAAAAAACAAAACTGACCTTCGTATCTCTGAAGCGACCCCACCTAGCAACAAAAAACCAGTGTCATATTATGGCCCCCGTTGTCCCATGCAATATTTGTCCCACCAACTTTTGATCTCCTATCATATTTTCGGAGTTATTCTAGGTGGCAATAGTTAGTGACTCACCCTATATATGCCTCTGTATGATCCCTAATTTGTCTTATCTTGCCTTTGTGGTCCTTACATGAAACGTACATTGGCAGCAATAGGATCGTTCTGCGCTCAGCTGCAAATGCCGGTTCTCTAAATTTTCTCTGTATTGTTTAGTGAAAAGAACATTATCTTCCTTGCAGGGAGTCCCATTTTAGTTCAAGCAACATCTCTGTAATAATTGCGTGTTGATTGAACCCACCAGTAACAAATCTAGTGGCTCACCTCTGAATTGCTTCTGTGTTTTCATTTAATTCAACGTGGTGGAGATCCCAAACACTCGAGGAGTACTCAAGAATGTATCATACTAGTGTTCGATGTCCAGCTTCCTTCATAAATGACCTACGCTTTCCTCAAATTCTCCCAATAAACCAAAGTTGACCATTCACCTTCCCTACTACTGCCCTTACATGCTCAATCCATTTCAAATCACTTTTGCAGTGTTACAACTAGGTATTTAATCAATATGACTGTCAAGCAGCACGCTAACAATGCTGTATTTGAACATTAAAAAATTGTTTTTCCAACTCATCTGCATTAACATACACGTCTCTCCATTTAGAACAAGCTGCCATTTGTCACGCCAACTAGAAATTTAGTCTAAGCCCCTTGTATCCTCCTACAGTTACTCAGCGATATCTTTCCATACACCACAGCATCGTCAGGAAACAACTGCGGACTGCTGCTCACCCCACTCGTCAGATGCTTTTTGTATATAGATAATAAGAGTGCTCCTGTCACACTTTCCTGGGGAACTCCTGGTGATACCCTCGTCTCCACTGAACATCTTTGAGCCATTCACAGACTTGGGAATCTGTCCCATATGCTCAAGACATTCGTTAACAGCCTGCTGTGCGGTACCTTGCCAAACACTTTCTGGAAATCTAGAAATATGGAATTGCTGGTTGACCTTCATCAATGGTTAGCAGGATGTCATCTGAGGAAAGAGCAAGGTGTGTTTCGCATCAGCGATGCTTTCTAAATCTTTGCTGATTTGTGGACAGAAGCTTTTCTGACTCAAAGAAATTTATTGTATTTGAACTCAGAATATGTTCAACAACTCTGCAGCAAAATAGACGTTAAGGATATAGGTTTGTAATATTGTGGGTCTGTTCTTTTACCTTCCCTTCGTATAGGAGTCAGCTGCATTTCTTTCGGTCTCTTGCACTGAGTGAGAGATTCACAAAGAATGCAAGCAAAGTAAGGGCCCAGTGTCGTAGAGTACTCTGTATAACTGACTTGGGGTTCCACCTGGACCTGGCGACTCACTTGTTTTCAACTCTTTCAGTTGCTTCTCTACGCCAAGGATGCCTATTACGGGAGACCGTGCTGCCGTCAAACAACGGTATGTTTGTACAATCCTCCTGTGTGAATGATTTCTTAAATGCAAAATTTAAAACTTCAGCTTTCCTTCAGCCGATTTCTGTTGTCACACCAGACTGCTCAGTGCGTGACTGGATGTTAGTGTTCAACCCACTTAGTTATTTTATGTAGGATCAGAATTTTCTCGAGTTCTTGGAAATACGTTTTGCGAAGGGACGATGGAGGAGCTGTCTCAGAGGTGGTATAAATACCTCAAAACCCATGTATTAAATTTCAAAATCAGCTTTCCAGGTAAAAACTATGTTATTTTTCTTATTTTATTTATCTTTGATGTTTGGTTTACATATCATGTGAATAGGATGCCGAAGCATTACATATGGTAATTTAAAGGAAAAATATGTAAGAACATATAGAGCACATAGAATCTGATGTTGTCTTAACAACACATTGTGCTAATTGGCAGTGAATGCGATTCTTTTCAATTACTGAGGGAAAAAGGCAGTTGATAGTAATTTACTCTGAAGTGGTACCACAACAATCCAGATCTCCTGCTTACCAGGCAAATGACCACTGCACCATCCAGACACAGTGGCCACCACAACCATATTGACTATCCTAGCAAGCCTCCCTTCAGACCCAAATTCTCATCTTATACCACACACACTGCTGATGTATACTGTAACCTGATTGTTTACAGTGCAGTACAGAAGCTCCTCACAGATAAACTCTGTGTTGTTGTTGTTTTTGTTGTTGTTGGTGGTGGTGGTGGTGGTGGTGCTGCTGCTGCTGCTGCTCTTCAGTCTGAAGACAGGTTTGATGCAGCTTTGGCTACTAGTCCACCCTGTGCAAGCCACTTCATCCCTGTGTTATTAAGCAGCCTCCATTTGATCCCGTTTATACTATTCAAGCCTTGTTCCCACTCTTCAGTTCTTATCTGTCACACCTTCCCCCGGCACCTAAACCGACAATTCATTGATGCCTCAGAATGTATCTCATCAATCGATCCCTTCGTAGAGTCAAGTTGTACTATCAATTTTTTCTTGTTGCAGTACTTAGTAAGAATGTAACTAGGTGGCAGCTTTCGGCGAACAGTCGATAAATTATGTACAGTCTATAACAGCTGCACATGCAATTTATTTATCACAGTTTTTTGTTACGCTTGTGCTTTTTCAGTTACGTTCGATATAAAAATGTACTTGAAGTCGAAATAATTGCGAGACTAACAATATTGAATTCATGATGTTCAACAATCGTATTGCTTGTGAAATAATACCCCTGCAGTGCTGTGCAGCCTTAATACCATTTAGTTCGATGAGACTGAACGTGAAAGAACGTAAATTTCCCCCATTATTTTTATTAATGTTGCAACAGTTATTCCAAGACGAGACTGTCAGAATTGTGATATTTGATATTAATATGACAGAGATAATGACAAAAACGGTTAATCAGTCATTTTATATCATTGAACCAATGCGACTGAAAATCATCGGAAATCGAGGGAAAGCCCCGTGTGGTATTCCTTTTAAAGAAGTCGGATGATCTGGGGTAGTGTTCAGATAAGTCAAATTCTTCAAACTTCATCCATCAAGTCCCAGTTACTACTTTTGACAACAAACAAAATTCTTTTAACATTTGGGCAACAATTGGAAAAATAAATCTCAACGATGGTATTTAATTATTTGATAATAAGTTCATTTAAAACCATTATTCAGTGACATGAGTATCTGTATGACTAAATTTGATACTTCATCGAGATCCATCTGAAACAGCAGCTACTTTGTGATGTAAAATCCATATTGTGTTCGTTAGGAACATAATTACATATTTCTGCCTTCCATTTCAATCAGATGACAAAAATCTTGTTTAGCTTCCTTGTAGGGAGGAAAAAAAATGTATTTTGCGGTTCTACATTTATATCCTGTAATGGTTTATTAAAAATTTGACAATTACCGTTAAGCCAAAATAGAGCCTATGTAGTGACGTGGCTGCAAAAATAAAATATACTTTTTATGTGTAACATCTTCTGTTAGACTTTGAGAGGTGTTCAGTTCTCTTAAATTTGTGCGAATGATTTCAGAGTTCTGATATCTTCTTTCGTGATATATTTATTGGCTTGAGTGAAGGAGCCTACCAGACCACACATACTTAAATCGATTGCAGAAAATTGAATGTTTTACTATGCATTATATAGACTTTGCATTAATAAAATAACGAAATAGGAAATCAAAATAAGAAATCAGTGCACGTAAACCCAAGAACAATAGTAGTAAAGTCAAGGGATGGCAGTCCACTTTCCTCTGTTACGACTGGAGACCAAGTTTTTAATGCCTACATTTACTGCTTCATTTGAAGGAGGAGGGTAACGGTTCTGTCCCAGCCAATGGCCGATTTAGCCATATAGCCAAAGGAGGACTTGTGTCCTTCTTCCACAAATGAAGCACTGTGTGGGTGCTACATTTATGATCTTCAGCTGAAATTGTGGATACTGGACACAGGTTCCCGTATCTGCTAGGTACAGATACTGGAGTAACATTATCCTATAATGTGCATACAGTGAATCCCCTATTTTATGTTCTCGTACAGTCCAGACTTGAAAAACACAAAATTGAGGAAAATGCAGAATTGAGGAACATCTTAAAAACCTCCAAAACATGAGCAAAAACACATGTAATTCACATATATGACTCAAAATCACAGTCCTCTACAATACTTTGTATAAAATCTAAGTGAAGGAAATTAAATGTACAATACAATGTTTGTACAGTAATTTGTGGTAATGAATTTCATCAGTTCTTAAAATATCACAGATGTGTAACAGCAACTAAAACCTCATCAAAAAATTGAAATTGGTGTCTGGGTACAAGGTAATTTTCCACGTCTTCCGACATGTTAAGACTACAAATTATACATACAAGACATGTGTTTTTGAGAGATCACCCTTTGTGCTCACCCAGAGAAAATGAAAATTGATGAACATGTTGAATTCAGCCAAAAACATCACAGAAGCGAAGTGGTTAAACCGTAATCGTAAATGTGGGCATCTGCTTAATGACATACTTTGTCCCCATTTTTGTTTTTGTTTAATGCTTCCCTTATGAGCCGCGCTTCATAGGCTCACCACTGTTAAAGTGTTATTTTAGGCCTGAAAGGAGCAGAGATGCGAAAAAATGAGTGTACTTCCACAACTGATGGTACAAGCTTATTGGGAGTCAGCTCAGTGAATTTCTGTACACTGTGTAAAATGTAAATTTGAAAGAAAGAAGGCTCAGTTGTTATAGTTTTGCTTCATGCCGTCTACTGCTGCTGCTAATCTTTACGAACTACAGTTTGTGGTGAAAAGCAGATACACGTGTAGTGTACGTAGTTGTTGCAACTGTATCGTGTCAGATTTGAACGTGAAAGTCTTTTGGTGTGTTTGGTGCAAAGTATATACACGAGTACTGTATGTAGTTTTTGCAATTGTATCACGTCAGATTTGAAGTTGAAAAACTTTAAAATGTGCTATCGCAAAACCCTAGTACCACTTTCGTGTGACATCTCTGTCGTAGCATGTCGTCTGCACTAAAAGTATATTTTCAGCACTACAGAAAATGCATTCACCCCTGCCTGCACTCCCATCGCTGAACGGCCGCTCCCCCTCTCTGCACGTCCAGTAGGTGAGATCATTTTACGTGTGTCGGTGTGGTGTGGTGGCTGTGCTGGCTGTTGTCAACCAGTAAGAGTTCACTGGCCAGACATGGGTGACATTTCCTCAATTATGACTGACTCTGTGTGTTTGAATTTAAAAGGTTGATGATTTATATTGTTGCTGAATACAGTACTTTGGAAATATGTGCAAAAATATGAGACTGAGCTATAAGTGGCTCAAGAAAAGGTGATGGCTGGGCCCCTTCATCAGGTATCGGCTCGGTCCAGAACACTTTGAATTTACTGTCTTGTTTTTCCATTACCGCTGCAACCTAGCAGTAGTTGTATCATAATTGTGTGGTGAAGCCAAATGTCGCAAGTTGAGTTGGCAATGCCAGCTGTAGATTATGTCAGCATTTCCTCTCTCACATCTCCCCTGTCCACAACGGCCTAAAATATGCCCTGAATTCCACCACCGTGGTGCGGAACATCAGTCTTTTGAGCCACTTAAAACTCCTTCAGTCACATCAAATATCAGTAGGAAGAGAACAGGATGAAGTCAAGCGAGAAGTCAAGTGAGAACTTACAATCGAGCTAAATGTTACTAGGAAGAAATGTAAAACCGGAGGTGGTTTTAGCATTTATCTTATAGGTTTTTCACACGGGCTAAGAATTTATGGTGTATAATCACGAAAAACGAAAAATTGGTGAATGTAAAATCAAAGTTTCGCTGTATAAGTGTAGCTATTCCTTCGTACTAGTTATCGCTAATTTACATTGTATCTGTGTTGAAATTTGAGATATTTTGAGTAGAAAGCAAAAACTAAATAATAGGATAATTAAAGATTGGCAAATGGTAGTGGAAGTTTAACTGTGAAAGTTCAATGTATAACTGAAGTGGACAGTGGTGCAGGATGTTAATGGGAGGTTGCAAAAATCAATTGAATTTTGGGGCCTGTTCTTCAGTGTAAGTGAAAATGAAATACTCTAAAGGGAGAAATCTGGTATAGCAAAGTACAAAATTTTCATACTTGGGTCATGAGGTGCAAGAGCCATTGAAATCAGTTAGATGGGGTGGACTAAATTCAAGTTCCCACATAGAGCAGGAAAACACACAAGGCAAAGCTTCTAAAGAATCATGTAACAGAGTAGATTAACACACACACACACACACACACACACACACACACACACACACACACACACACCAATTTTGTCAACTTTTGTATTCTTTGGATTTTGGCTAAGTGATTAATGATTTTTGAGGCCGAATACATCACTCCTTTCTGTGCCATGCTACTTTTGAGTGAGGGGTGACTTTAAATCAGTTCTCATTCCGGTGTTATGTTTATGAATATTACTGTTGCTTTCAAACTGTGGTGGACAGCAACAAGCTGCACAAGGGAGTAAGTGTACATGGAGCTGTTGTCAGTATGCCAAACTGTGTCATCCTTTTTACATATTTGTGTGGTGGACACATTCTTTTTCAGTGCAAAATTGCAAAATTTAATAAAATAAGACATTAGTGAATGTATGCGGCAAAAAAAGTCAACTTTTTAATCCCCAGTGTCTGCTATTTATTATCTTTAATGCAAAAGCTGCAGATCTTAGGTGCTGATGACTGTCTAAAATTTGTGACTACCAAATTAAGTGGTTATTGATACAAGTACTTCAGGATTTAAAGTATTCTACTCTATTTATTGAATTTACTCTCTTCTTTATCTCTAAAGGTGTAGTCAATCCCATGTGGTACAAATATGTATGTATTGTATTTTCCCGATGTCTAATGTTCGCCAGTTTGCAGAGAGCCAGTTCACAATTTTCTAGAAAACTTTATCAAAAATTTCAAAATGTTCAGATGTGTGTGAAATCTTATGGGACTTAACTGCTAAGGTCATCAGTCCCTAAGCTTACACACTACGTAACCTAAATTGTGCTAAGGACAAACACACACACCCATGCCCGAGGGAGGACTCGAACCTCCACTGGGACCGACAGCACAAAATTTTCAAGTTATTGAAGTTTCTTCTTTGGGCTTCATTACTATAATAGTCCCATCATCAAAGAAAGCTGTTTCATTGGCTTCTCAGATTTATTTGTAACAGAAACAAGAATGGATTCAGTGGTTTATCCATGTGGTATGAGTGTAGTGAAGATTTCTACATCATGAATATTCATTCTCATTTCACACAATCCTTGGAATTCTGAATGTGATACACTGCATTCTGGTAGTCACATAAGATGAAGCCCAGTTACTTGCAAGACCTCTGATACTGTAACATTTGAGAATCACTATGAAGTGCACAATCAAATGCTAACAAATGTAGAAAATTTTTAGAGGCTGCTCATGCAATTTTAAATAAAGACAATAAGTCATCAGACTGAATTATTAGATGCTTGTAGCAGTGTAGGTGACATGAGAAGAGGTTATTAAAATTGAGTAGAAATATTTTTGTTAATATTTGCTCGAACGCAAGTCAGAAGCTGTGATGCGAAGACAACCAGATGTTTTTTGTTGATATTCACCAATGTTTGACAGGTGAGGGAATGCCCGTTCACCTACTTATCACTTATCTAGTGGTCACTTGTCTTGTAGATCAGGCACTGTGTTCATTGCTGTTTATATGCTTTTGTTAGCTCCATTGTTTACCAAGCTTCAATTATGCATAAATTATGGAAGTGACAGGTTTCATCTATCATGGGGTTACCTTTTCTGAAATGAGAAAGATTGTACACTTTTGATCAGTTTACTTCAGTGACTTCATTGCACTGCTCAGAAATGTAGAGCTTTTTAGAGCAGTAAATGAAACAAACCACTAAAATGACGCACAGTAATCCATTAAATATGTAAGGAAGTACATTTGATGACTATAAAATTAAGAAATAAATTAAAATCTCACCAACAAATTTCTTTAACAACCATAGATCAAAAATTCACCATTGTGAACCCTTATTTGACTTCCTGTCCCAGGGCATTTTGTTATCTGTGCATATTATGATCTATTGTATTAATTTATATAACCAAATCCTATTACAATACCTAAAGTGGTGTGTTTTACTTACAGTGCACAAGGAGAACAGTATTGGCAAGTTAACAAGAGAGCCAAGATGAGTGAAGAAGGTCAATGGTTCAACCCAAGGAAATATCAAGAGTCACTTCTCGAATTATGTATAAAGCAGAACACCATCCTGTACCTGCCAACCGGTGCAGGGAAAACCTTCATCGCAGTTATGCTTATAAGGAAGCTGATGGACCAATGTGCCAGGTAAGTGTGCGCTGTCTTTTTTTTTCTTCATACCTGACTGGTTTGCTGCAGCCTGACAGAACTACCTCTCCTGTCCATTTCAGGATAGCACTTAACACCCAATATCCCTAACAATTTGTTGGATATGTTCCAGTCTTTGTCTTCACATACAGCTTTTACCTTCTGCAACAACCTACATCTACATTTGTGTGAGTACTCTGCAATTCACAGTTATGTGTCTGATAGAGGGTTCATCGAACCAGTTTCACACTATTTCTGTGCTGTTGCACAGTGAGGGTACTGATTGTGTCTTGCTGGTGGTGTACTTTACAAATGACCAGAATCTCTTTGGCTTTGCTGCCATATTTCGAGAAAGTGTTTCATTGTGGGTACTATTAAATGAGTCTCTCATTGAAATGCTTCTGCAAACCTTCACCAGTATTGGAGATTTTGTGTCCTTTTAAATGTGGCATGGTTTTCTTGTTGCTTCTGCAACTGTGTTGTGACCTGTTTTTGTACCATGGTGGTCAGTTTTGTCTCTTATTAATTTATTTGGTGTAAATATCTCAATTTCATCTATGCTTATGTAAGTAGTTCAGAAAGGATGGAGACTCTCTCTTAGGAAGGCTTCAAGAGAATTTTTATCTGCCTTTTTAAATAGATATATTCTGAATTTATTTTTGGTGGGTTTGGATATTAGGGTTTCAGTCTCGCTGCAGTGACCCTGTGGTCACTAATCTGTATATCAGTCATGTTGCTCCTATTTACTTAGGATTATTTGTTGCTTAGATGTCAAGTATTTCTTTGCAGCCATCATATGAACTAATTGCTCAAAGTAATTCGTGTAGTGAAAGCATTCAGAAAATTTTCAGACGATGTTTTACATACCGTTGGCTTTGAACATGTATTTTTCTCGACATGTCAAGGGCAACCATTGATACTCTATAAAAAGTAACTATACTATACGGTGTAATAGCAGAAAAAGTATTAAAGCTGAGAAATTAATCTTTCTTTGGAAAACTACTGTTCAAAAATTTAGTTTTTTTAATTTGTGGCTGATAACTTTGAACTGTTAAAAATATATTAAAGAATACATTCAGCTAAGTGATAACGATGTTAATTGGTAACCCAGAGTGTGTTGAA
The DNA here is from genome assembly GCF_021461385.2 of Schistocerca piceifrons. Classification (NCBI taxonomy): domain Eukaryota; kingdom Metazoa; phylum Arthropoda; class Insecta; order Orthoptera; family Acrididae; genus Schistocerca; species Schistocerca piceifrons. Next base: position 210,722,138 of record NC_060146.1, read on the forward strand.
CTAAATGTATTTTATCTGAAAGGCTTAGGGCAATCCACTACTGAATAATTGTAAAAAATGTAGATGATTGCAAATACGAAAAATTGCATGCGACCTGGAACAAATATGGCCACCATTTCAAAATAATAAACAATAATTTTTTTTAAAAAATATATTTTTGTGACTACTAAACATTGAGGAATCCACCCAGCAAATATAATTTTTTTCTGAGATGGTCAAGCAACCCACCAATTATTTTTTTCTTGGACCACTTGGTATGGATTGACCCATAGAGGGGTATTATTCCACGTTCCCCAATTTATAGTTTTTACCACTTTTTGCAATTAATTTTGAAATGCAGTAAGTTGCAATTAATCCACCGTCATTTGCTGCTGGTTTCTTAAATGACAGTTGTTGAACAATTATGAATAATTATTTTATATTTCCTAAAAATATTGAGTGAGCATGCACTTATCATTTTGATGTTTTGTTGAAAGATGTTCAAGCAATTGACGTGGTTTTATTGCCTCATTGGATAATTTTCTGTGACACAATTTATAACAGATTCTATAAAACCCATCTTCAGATTCTCAGTCAAATAGAATGTTGGCAAGTACTTTTCTCCTCTCTCTCTCTCTCTCTCTCTCTCTCTCTCTCTCTCTCTCCCTCTCCCTCCCTCCCAGCCCTCTCTTTTTTGGGAGGGAGGGGGGGGGGGGGGGTGGCATGTGTTCCTCTCTCAAATCTGCATACTGACCATTTTGACAGCAAATAAAAGAGCCTGTGCTGTGTGTCATCATCTGCATATGTCTCTCTCGCATCATAGATCAGTTTTGGGGTGAGGGTGGTGCCAGGTATCATACCTGCTTGTTTGTTACAGCTGGCCGATATTGTGGGAGGTGGGGGAGCTATTCTGGGAAGAGGCTGTTCCATTTTCGGTCACACTTAGCCCCATGTAGTTTCATGTACATAAAGTGAACTAAATTTATGTGCAGGCACTACAAATAGTGTATTTTTAGAAATTTAAATTGTGACAAGTAATTTAATGAAAACATTTTTAAAACCCCTTACCACCTACTGCCCATCACGAAAGCTGGAATGCCTACTAGTGGGCACTAGGGACCCGGTATGTTACCACTTGAGGAGATTCATCAATTATTATTCAAAATAATCCCAATTTGATATTATACCCTAAGCCAGCTTTTTGCTTTTTTTCCCTCCCAATCCCCAGAACTCAATCTTTGGGATAACTTGTAACTCTTTCAGAAATGTGTTGTTAATTCCATCTATGATTTTGATACAACTGCTCTTTAACATTCTTTATTTTGGGGATAGGAACATATCAAAAGGGGGCAATGTCAGCAAATTTGGAGGCTGGGGAATCACTACAGTGCTGTTTTTTTACAAAAAATTCATGAACGAGCATCAAAGTATCAGTAGCTGCAATATTATCGTGCAAACCCTTTAACGGTTCCACCACAAATCTGGGTTTTTTGTATTTCATCTTTCTGGATTGCATCATGCAAATGGTGTTAAATCTGTAAGTAATAGCACTTACTGATCATTTGACCTTGGGATAAGAACTCGTTCTGCACTAAGCTGTTAAAATCACTGTAATTATCCTCCCAAACTTGTAAAAAAAAAAAAAAAAAAAAAAAAAATCTTCCATGCCTTATCTTTCCAGTCACCCAAAGTCTCACTGTCCAGCCACAGAGGAGCATTCCCCTCATAACTCAGTACCACCCAGGATTGGAACAACTGGATTACATTCTCTGCCAGGGTTTTGACTACCCCGCGTTGTGCCCTGGAATGAAAAATGTCCTGCCACTATCCTTTCCACCCCTCCCAAAGTGGTATTCCACTGTCCACCGAACCTACACAACATACTCATCCATCCCTACACAACCCCCTGCTCCCAATCCCGTACTTCATGGCTCATACCCATGTAATAAACCTAAATGCAAGACCTGTCCCATACATCCTCCCACTACCACCACCACCACCTACTCCATTGTGGTCACAAACATCACCTAGCCCCTCAAAGTCAGGGCTACCTGTGAAACCATCATGTGATCTACAAGCTAACCTGCAACTACTGTGCTGCATTCTATGTGGGTGTGAGAACCAACAAGCTTTCTGTTCGCATGAATGGCCACCGACAAACTTTAGCCAAGAAACAACTGGACCAACGTGTTGCTGAGCACACTGCCCAACACGACATCCTTAATTTGAATGACTGCTTCACACCCTGTACCGTATGGATCCTTCCCACCAACACCAGCTTTTCTGAATTACACAGGTGGGAACTGTCCCTGCAATATATATTACGTTAATGTCTCAATGTTCGTTAGTCATTGTCCTCATCCATCCAGCCCCTTCCCTATTCCCATTCCAGCACTACGCAGCCCTCTTTCACCCATTGCACCCAGTCTTTTTACTTCTCTCCTTTTCCGCTACCCCCGCCACCTACCTCTCCCCTGCCCTCTGTCTAACCTCCTGACTGCACTTACTGTATTTACTCGAATCTAAGCCGCACTTTTTTTCCGGTTCTTGTAATCCAAAAAACCACCTGCGGCTTAGAATCGAGTGCAAAGCAAGCGGAAGTTCTGAAAAATGTTGGTAGGTGCCACCACAAGTAACTTCAGCCGTCGAATATATGTAGTGCTACACAGGCATGCTTTGTAGGCACAAAGATAAATACTGGCGCCAAAACCTCTGTGTCAGTAAATAAATTTAAAAAAAAAATATAGGTGGAAGACAAGCTTTTTTTTTTTCTCCGCCCCGAATTTTGACCACTGCATTTTCATACATTATCCAACGAAGTAAATACAAATTCCGTATTGTTCATCTTCCAATGTAGCAGAATTTCAGTGTACTACGAAAATCCGACTGGCAAGACTGTTAGAGATGTTTGTCAATATGGCCAACTCTACGGTCTGAATTTTTTCCTACCTGTGAGAAGAGATGGTTGCTAATAGGAACCTGATGAAATGTGAATCGCATGCAGCATTCTCTTCACCATAAGAATAATATGAATATAAACATTTTGCCATGTATTCTTTCGTGTTCGCTGCTATCTCATTAAATCCTGTCTGCCTAATAAACTACGAAACTAGAGTGAGACAACAGCAAACGCGGAAGAATAAACGTATTGTGTCATGTTTATATTCGTATTATTCTTATGCCTAATAGTGATACAGTCAGAAATGAAGCATGGCAACAGACTAGATTTTTAAATCTAAGATGACTAATTTCTGTGCAGAATTTGATGTACTAAAGAAGCGGCCGCAAAGATTTTCAAACGGAGAAAAATTTTCGCCTAACTCTCGTTCAGAACATGTTCTATCATACGCAGTCTATTATTTGGTTCTTGTTGATCATTATCAAAGAAAACAGCAGTGTAAGTAAGCACAAATAGCAGTCTCCTGCCATTGTTTTGCCAATGAGACGATTCCTCCTCCTTTTTTTTAAAAAAAATTGTAGGCGGCGGTAGCGTGCACTTAAGCCAGCCATGCCGCGAGCAGTGACAGGCTGTAAACACGCACTATCAGAATGCGACAAACAATGCATGACACAGTACAGTAATGCATTTTAGCTTAGAGTGACGTAAACACCTATAACAAAGAAAACGGCACGTATCAGATCAAAGCAAAATATGCAAATGATTCAAACCAGACGAAGCACGTGAAAAAGGAAGGGTACCCGTATAAATACGGACGGAGTGCCTGACGCATAGCAATGGCCACCTGGTAAAGCTCAACTGCTAAGCTTACGACTCGAACCAAACTACTGTAGCTGTATCGTCTTTCATTCGGCCTAAATTGTGTCTCATATTACAATGGACCAACTTCGTTTCGATTTGGAGGTGCGGCCTAAAACTTCTCTCTCCCCTTGAATTTCGAGTCTCAAATTTCAGGTGCGGCTTAGATTCTGGAAATTTTTTTTTCCTTTATTTCGAGTCTTATTTTTCAGGTGCGGCTTAGATTCGAGTAAATACGCTAGCTCCCCTACCCTCTCTCTAGCTCATCCCTGCATGCTCCTCAGCAGTACTTCACCACCCCTTTCCCTACCCTGCTATCCGTGCGTGACTTGTGTTTGCGGGAGTGTGCGTGTGTGTGTCTGTCGTCTATTTTTGACAAAGGCCTTGTTGGCCGAAAGCTTATTTTGTGATAGTCTTTTTGTTGACACCTTATTTGCACATTCATTTTTCATCATCTCTTAAGACACATTTCAGTTGTCCTACATTATTATTGAACTCATAGAATGACCCCTTAGTGATGTCATGTGTTTTGTATTGAAAACATCCGAGAATATTTCATGGTGTTTGTCAGTTGATATGCCAACATCATCATCAGCAACTTCTTTGATTATGATTTGACAATTGTTCATTTCTTTCACTTTTACCACAATCAGTTGATAACGAGCTGAGGGATCCACAGAATTCATTATCTTTATCACCTTCACATCCTTCTTTGAATGCTTACACCACAAAATAAATCCTCATTTTACTCAAAAAAGACACAACATTTAACTAGAACTTTGCCACACTTTGTAATTTTTATAGCAAAATTTAATACAAAATCTCCAGTCCATCTTTATACAAAACAAATAATGACCAGTGCGAACAAAACACATGTATCTTCTTTGACAGCTGACAACAGACTATTTATCCAACATTGTATAGAAGTTTTTCAGTCATGTTTACCTTCACATCATCAGCAACAAAACTCCATAAATCAGGCTAATACAACACACAGGAACTATGATATTCCTATTACTTTTTGAACGCACCTTACTGCCAGACAAGAATTCCCCACACTGTTGAGGAAGTTTAGGGAAAGAGCATTTGTGAGAACTGGCAGAACGATTCTACTACGTCTGCATAACACTCTGAAAACCACCGTGAAGTGCATATCAGAGTGTACATTTCATTTTACCAATTATTAGGGCTTTTACCCATCCCATTCACTTGTGGAATGCAGGAATAATGATTGCTGTAACACTTCTGTGTGTGCTGTAATTAGTCTGATCTTGTCTTCGTGATCCCCGTGGGAGTGACACGTAAGGGATTGTAATACATTCCAAGTTTCATCATTTAAAATTTGTTCTAGAAACTTACTGAGTATGTTTTCTGTCATAGTTTGCATCTAGCTTCAGGCATGATCCATTTTGGTTCTATAAGCATCTTCATGTGACAATTTGTGTTGCCGTTCTTGGTATCTGTTCAGTATCACCTGTTAGTCCTGTTTGGTACACTTCCCGCACACTTTTGAGCCGTATAATAGGGAGTGTGGCTCAAGTGTTTTGTATGCAGTCTCCTTTGTAGACAGCCTGCATTTCCCCCCTATTCTACCAATGAAATGAACCGCAGTCTGCCACTTGCTTTACCGACAACTGACAGTATTTGATCATTCTATTTCATGTATTTATGAATTGTTACACCCAGGTATTATTACAAGTTGGCTGATTCTGGGACTTATTGATGTTGTGATTGTAAGATACTATATTGTTGTAGGTTTTTAAAGTGCAAATTTTTACATTTTTTAACATTTAAAGTGAATTGCCAATCTTTGCACACCATTGAAATCATATCAAGATCTGACTGAATGTTTGTGCAGTTTTTGTCTGACAATTCTTCATTATATAAAACTGCATCATCTGTTAACAGCCTGGATAATTATTAATATTGTCTGTAACATCATTAATACACAACCTGAACAGCAACATATCTCTGCGGCACACATGAAGTTACTACATTTGTCAATGAGTCTCCAACCAAGATAACATCCTGTGTTCTCACCACCAAGAAATCTTCAATCCAGCCACAAATGTTTTTTCTTTTGATAAAAATGTGTTTGTGTTAGGGTAAAATGCCTTTTAGAAGTCAAGGAACACTGCATGTATCTGAATATCTCAGTCCATGCCTTTCCGGATTCGTGTGAGAAAAGTGCAAGTTCAGTTTCACGTGATTGATGTTTTCGAGACACATGATGGTTGCATTGGAAATACATTATTACATTTGAGCTTAGAATACATTCTAAGATTCTACTATAAATGGATGTCAGGGATATTTAATGATAATTTTTTGGATCATATTTGCTGCCCTTTTTGTAGATAGGTATGACCTGTCCTTTCTTACATTCTCTGGTCAGTTTCTTTTTTCTACTTTTTTTTCACAAGGAATCTTCAACATGATATGGTTAAAAATATGGTATAGGATCTGATATGGATTCCATTAGGCCTTGAAGCTTTGCTCAGTTTCTCTACGTCACTGAGACTAATGTCTATTTCACTCTTCTTTACAGTGGTACCAGAATTCAATGGGGAGTTACCCCTGAGTTTTCCTGTGTAAAGGAACATTTGAAAAAGAAGTTAAGCATTTCTGCTCTTGCTTTGCGACCCTCAGTTTCAGTTTCTGTCTCATTCGCTAGAGACTGGACGCTTAACTTTGCTGCAACCAACAGCCTTCACATATGACCAGAATTTCTTCCAGTTTTGTGACAAGACCTTTCGGTAACAATCTGCTACGGTAGTCATTTGAAGACTTCATGCATTGCCCCTTTGACGGCCAAAAATGATTCATTCAATATCTCTCTATCTATAGCTCTTTTCTTTGTTTCACACCTATTATGCAGTCATCTCTGTTTCTTAAGAAGTTTCTTTAGAGTGTCTGTATACCATGAATGGTCTCTCTCATCATGAACTGTTCTACTAGGTACATATCTAACCAGAGCATGGTCAATCAATCTTTGAAAATCGAGCAATAGTTTCTGTACATGCTTCCATCCTGAACTAAAAGTTTCAGGTTCCTCTCTGAGATGTGACACTTTATGATCCTTTATCTAGTTTGCTGAATATATGAATCTTTCTAATTATTTTGGTTGTAAAAACACTCCTGCAAAACTTGCAGAACTAGCGCTCCTGTAAGGAAGGATTTTCCGGAGACATGGCTTTGCCATGGAAAATGTCCCGAGTTCGAGTCTTGGTCCGGCACACAGGTTTAATCTGCCAGGAAGATTCATATTTCATTTTGGTTGTACCCTGGTAATCATTGTTGCTAAAACCTTCCTTATGGTCACTGACACCAGTTTTAACGTAGAAATCCTCAAAGAAGTCAGGTATATTTTTTTTAGTTTAGATATAACCTATTTTCATAATGAGTGGGGTTCCAAACCATCTGTTCTAGATAGTTTTCAGAGAAGTCATTTAGTAAAGTCTCACAGGATATCTTGTCCCACCTACACCAAAAAAACTGTAACTATCCCAATTGATTCTGGATGATTAAAACCTCCTTCATTGATTACAGTATGATTAGGGAACCTGCATAGTATCCAACTGTTTTCTCCAAAGTTGGAATGGTGGTAAATAGAAGATCCAGTATAATTTTGTGCAAACAGTCTCATATGCAGCTTCAGTTTCTATCTCAGTGTATTTGAGTCTCCTGTCTTCTGTGACAAATACACCACTTTCATTTCCCATTAGGCTAGCCTTTCGATATACGCTCATTTCTGGCAGTTTTGGGGTTTAACCAGCTTTCCTAGTATTATGTGATTTTTAGGACTGCTTCAAACTCTGGCACTTTGTTGTGAATACAGGGTGTTTCAATAAGAATATGTGTGTTTCGAATGCATATATTTATTGAACTTTAAGACATATGAATATCAAACCTTACACCCAAATATGCTTGTGTCTGTATATGTGTGGATGGATATGTGTGTGTGTGCGAGTGTATACCCGTCCTTTTTTCCCCCGAAGGTAAGTCTTTCCGCTCCCAGGATTGGAATGACTCCTTGCCCTCTCCCTTAAAACCCACATCCTTTTGTCTTTCCCTCTCCTTCCCTCTTTCCTGATGAGGCAACAGTTTGTTGCGAAAGCTTGAATTTTGTGTGTATGTTTGTGTTTGTTTGTGTGTCTGTCGACCTGCCAGCACTTTCATTTGGTAAGTCACATCATCTTTGTTTTTAGATATAATAAACCTTACACCCATATTTACGAACCTCTCAAGTTCAGTTTACAGATGTTCAATATGTCTTCTGTCAGTGGCACGAACATTATGACATCAATACTCAAATTCCTCCCATACTCAGGCAAACATGTCCTTTGTCACTGATGTTATAGCAGTACGGATCCGGTTCTTAAACTCTTCCAGGTTCTGTGGGGTGGTGGTACATTAACATTCTTTAATGAAACCCTACAGGAAGAAGTCGGAGGGTGTGAAATCCGGTGACCGTGGAGCCCATCTGAGACATGCTAAGTCATCAGTTCCTTGATGACCAATCGAACAGTTCGGTAGAGTTTCATTCAGATATTCATGCACTTGGTGACTCTAGTGAGGGGGTGTCCCGTGTTGTTGAAAAATGAAGTTGTGTTTGTGCAGCCTCGGAAACAACCAGTTTTGTGACATAGCGAGGTACTGCTGACCGTTAACCGTGTTTCCATCAAAGAAGAATGGGCCGTAAACATATGATGTGGATATTGCACAAAACGCATTGACTTTTGGTGAATCTCGTACATGTTCAGTGATTGCATATGGGTTCTGTAGGCCCCAAATTCGAACAATTGTGTTTGTTTACCTGACCACTGACATGGAAAGTCACTTCTTCACTGAACACGATGCATTGTGCGAAAGTGTTGTCATTGTCAATAGCATCAAGAATCTCTTTCCGAAATGCCACACCTTTGTGTTTGTCATCAGGATGCAGAGCTTGTAACAGCTGTAACTTGTACGGCTGTGTAACCAACTGGCGTCTCAAAACATGCCAAATTGTTGTTCTAGGCAGTTGTAACTTCCGACTGGCATTACAAATTGATTTTGAAGGACTGTGTTGGAAAGCAGTTTGAATTTGTGCAACATTTTCTACAGGAACACTAGGGCAGCCAGGACTCTTTCCTTTACGTACACATCCTGTATATACAGACTGTCGATACCATCTGCACATGTTCCATCCATTCGGAGGATCAATTTAGTACCTCAACCTGAAACGTCTTTGCACTGTAATCACAGAATTGCACTTCGCTAACCCGAGAACACAAAATGTTTTCTGCTGTGGAGTAGCCATTTTAAACATATGATGGTTACCAAGCAAAACAGAAGACAACTGACATCTAGTGGCTCTTAATATAAACTAGACTATGTATTTGTTTCTCCAGTAGCCGAGCCGAGGTGCAGCGATCGATAGTTTGGACAGAATAATACTTTGTAATAAGTATATTCTTTTTGAAACACCCTGTACTTCAGCAATTATCCACTAGGACTCGCGTGTGAGGGGCATTTCTTAGGATGTTACAGTGTTACTTCTGCGTCTCCTACAGCTATCGTTATCTGGACCAGATACTGTGTCACTTAATCTGATACGTCCTTGTATGCACTGCACACACAGTCAGCTACCTAAGAAGCGGCCTCTGATATTTAGTGCACACTTGGCCCATTTAAGGGGACCCTACAGTTCCCAATTCTATGATACAAGTCTAGGAAGTCACAATCTAGCTTGTCACAAAGACTCTGCAGTCTCTAGTTTACACCTTCAACTCAACTTAGAACCAGGGAGCCAAGGGTAGTTTGGGGACGGCACTGTAAATTGTGAATTTTGTTGGAACTAAATAAGCAAGGCTGATATTCTCAAACTCTTCTGCCAGTTGCTGGATGGATCCAAGTATGACCTTGGAGCCCAGATGACAGACATCATTTGTTACAACATGTGCCACATGGTTCAGTTGGTTGCATCCTGTTGCCTCAGTGGTTGCGGGAATAGCCTCTATATCATATTTGTATTATTATTCGCCAGACGTGTGAACTGCCTGTCCATCATTCTTGCCTGCGAACAATAAGGTCAAAAGTAGGATGATGTAAGTAGTATTGAAAGTTATAGCTAAGGTGTATGACCATTTATAATGATTCTTATTATGATCGTAAAAAGCTGGCAGGTCATGGGCCGTGTGAGAGTATTAATATAGGCCAGACAGGAAGGGATTTTAAAACAAGATTCAGGTAGCACAGATATGCACGTTGTGGGCTGTCATTTGAGAGAAAATGGCCACCAATTTTGTCCTGTTGAGAGTAGTTTAAAAATTCTGCATTTGGGACCAAAAGGCAGGCATTTGGACATATTATAAGACCATTCTCATTTTCGTACTAACCCAGATAAAGTAATCAGTGAACAAGTAACAAATAATATACAATAGTGTTTTAGCATTTTTGATGGGCTGCTAGCTTAATTTCTCTTTTACATTTTTCCTAGTACATCTGGACTACCTTCCATTTTATTTGTGACATATGCATAGTTTCAGATGAAACAAGCTACATAAAGCAAATAGTAGTACCAGAATGCCTATTAATCTAAACTTGACTGATTAAAAACCCTAAAACCATTCTTAAAACAATGAAAAACAATTTGAAATTAATATCTAGCCAAGATAATTTTAAACCCAGAAAAACATACCAGTTGAAGATTTAACACGTTTTCCAATAAAACATAATAATTGTGTTACAACAGATTAAGGTATATATTTGGATCCCAACAGTTCAAAATTTGCTTAAGGTGAAGGCAGCAAGCTAATGAATACGGATTCAGAATTATCCTAAGTGTAAAATTAACTTGAACAGGAACATTAAGCTCTGCAACCACGGTTAGAGGAAACAGCGTGAAAGACAGGCAGCAGTAAGAGGTGCCGAGTGTATGCACTTCGAATGACGTAAACTGCTGACTAAGCAAGCCAATGGGGCAAGAGTAAATAAGACCCGATCGTAGGTAACACGTACCAACAATGCAGTACAAGAGATAATTAACAACAATTCCCTGTACTCTTACCAAAAACCGTGAGAACTCAACTACTTTTCAACAAATGAACCAAAAGATTTAAGAAACAAGCTACAAATATTTAAAAAATAATAATTTCAGTAATAAGGTAGTAATACTAGAAAACTTTTCTTTTCTAGTAAACCATTAAAACAGACTCAAGGACACTAGCATGACATTCAAAGCTCACCAGTACACACATTAGTCCATAGTGGTTTGGAGCAAACAGTTGCATCCTGGAACAGACTAAAATTTACCTGAGCCACTTAAGTAGAACAGATGCACTACATAATTTTTTAGACTGCATGGGCCTTTAACATTAGCTTCAAAGAAACCAAATTATAAATAGATCAATAAAACAGCAAAACACTCACCCGTTCTGACATGAACAATTAATCATCCATGGTAACAGGTAATATTAAACATTTCACTGTACCTCCAATTGAAAATTACATGACCAGTCATTTACTTTAAAAATCAGAAGAATTTAGAGGAGGTGGACAAGAAGAGGTAATGCAGATACTAATGCACACTGCCAACATTCAAAATAAGCTTTCTTCTGGAACACAGCACTTTATTCACTGGCTAAAGGTTCACGAGCACCGTGGATACATAAGATTAACACACACAAGAAATTATGACGACGTAGTGGCCAATGAATCGGTTTAAAATGTCTACCATATCGTGCAGTCACATTGCCTTTTGAATACCATGGAGACTCGGACATCTATACCCAACAAACAGAAGGAAGACGAAATTGACTGTGAACACTGCCCTGACAGTGTGGAGCCCTTTTGATAAATCGCAGCAAAAGCCGCATCGGTACTCAATTGGGATAACATGACCCCCAATATTGGGTGGCCCACCAGCACCTAACACCATGGCGAAGACACCCCACAAGAAATTCATCACAGTTATGTTCCTCAGCTCATACTGGCCACCAAAACCAGCAACCACATTCGGAGCCATCACACCGGAGGGTGCTGTGCCCCAACGGCACCATGCGAGTCAAAGATCATATGAATTGTGTGAGAGCCGCCGTGGCTCAGATTTTATAGCACTCCATCTTCAGGCCACAAGTTTCCCATCAGGACCATATGACCGCCATGTCATCCTCAGCTGAGTATGCGGATAGGAGGGGTGTGTGGTCAGCACACTGCTCTCCCGGTCGTTACGATGGTTTTCTTTGACCGGAGTCACTACTATTCGGTCGAGTAGCTCCTCAATTGGTATCACGAGGCTGAGTGCACCCCGAAAAATGGCAACAGCACATGGCGGCTTGGATCATCATCCATTCAAGTGCCGGCCATGCCCGACAACGCTTAACATCGATGATCTGACGGGAACCAGTGTATCCACTGCACCGAGGCCATTGCCTCAGATTTTATGCATAGGTTTTGTCTTTTTACTTAAACTTTTATGTTTTACCATTTGTATTAATTATGTTTTACTTTGCCCTTTATGTTGCCATGAAGTACACACAACTTTAAATTTGTTTAATTATCCATTCTTATTGTAAAATAAATTTTATAAAAAAAATAATGGCTTATATCGGGTCTGCAGTGCCACCACTCATACACCATTTAACATAGGCGAGTCTACTTATGTGGTGTTGAGAACCTCTACATTCATTTGTCTGCTAGTTTTCTATATGTCAAATCAACAGTGTAGGCAGAGAAAGATTTCTACTTACCATAAAGAAGACTTGTCAAGTCATAGACAGGCACAATTAAGACACTGACATAAAGCTTTCTGCTACAGCCTTCACCAGTAAAAAAAAAAAAAAAAAAAAAAAAAAAAAGAGCACGCGCGCAACTGCCACCTCCAACATCTTGGGCTGGAATGCAACATCCCGTTTGATGCAAGCAGCAATCTGGAGAGGGTAGGGAAGGGGAAGGGATAGTAGTGTATGGGTGGGAAGGAGACGAATGCCATCTGGTGGAGTGTGCTGTGACCAGACTGCCAACAGGCACAGAGTCATGAGGTTATGGGGCAGAAAGGTGGGGGAGGGAAAGGGAGCAAGAATGATTGGATTGGGGAAAGACGGGCAGATGAATTGGCAGAGGGCTGCAAATAAACGGGGTTGGAGATGAGAATGGAGAGGAGATGACGGAACAGAGGAGTTGGAAACCATTTGGTGGAGGTTGTGGGGACAATATTTTACCGTAGGTTGAGGCCGGGATATTTATGAGGGTGAGTAATGTGTTGTAAGGATAACTGCCATCTTTGCAGTTCAGAAAACCTGGTGGTGGAGGGAAGTATCCAGATGGCTCGGGTGTTGAAGCAGTCATTGAAATCAAGTGTGTTATGTTCAGCTGCATGATATGCCACAATGTGGTCTGCTATGCTCTTGACCAAAGTCTGTCTGTGGCTGTTCATTTTGATGTGCAGCTGGTTGGTAGTCATACTGTATAAAAAGCCTCTGCAGTGATTGTAGCAGAGCTGGTAAATGATACGGCTGCTTTCGCAGGTGGCCTGGACCTGATGGGGCAGGATAAACCTGTGATGGGACTGGAATAAGAAGTGCTGGGTGGGTGGATTGGACAGGTTGTGCACCTGGGTCTTTCACAGAGAAATGATCCTTGTGGCAAGGGGTTGGGATCGGGAGTAGCATACAGGTGGACTAAGATGTTGTGGAGGATGTGTGGGCAATGGAAGACCACAAAGGAGGGGTGGGAAATGTCTCAGATAGTATGTTGCTCACTTTAGGGCATGATGATAGGTTATTGAAGACCTGGCAAAGGATGTGGTTCAGTTGTTTCAGTTCAGAGTGGTACTGGGTGATGAAGGAGACACTCCTTTATGGCTGGTTCTTGGGGGTGGTGGAGGCATTGGGAGTGTGAGGGGAAATGGCACGGGAGATCTGATTGCAGACTAGGTCTGATGGAAATTACTCTTACAACAAATTCTTCACTTGTAATTATCCCAGCCTCAACCTACAGTAAAATAATGGGCATTTCCACCCCTTCTGCCCTATCATCCCCTCCCCATTCTCATCTCTCACTTTGTTTATTTGCAGCTCTCTGCCAATGCATCTCCCCATCTTTCCCCACTCCTCTCCTTTTCTGCTCCTTTCTTTTCCCACCTCCTTGCCCCCCAACCTCCTGACGCTGTGCCTTTTGGCAGTCTGGTCACTGCACACACTACCAGTCAGTGTTTGTCTCTCTCCCCATCCATACACTACTATCCCTTCCCCTTCTCCTTCCCCATCCTTTCCAGATTACTGCTTGCATCCCACGTGATGTTTTATTCCAGCCCAAGATGTCGCAGTTGGCGGTCGTTTGTGCGTGAAGTGTGTGTGTGTGTGTGTGTGTTTTACTGATGGAGGCTGTGGCTGAAAGTGTATATGAGTATCTTTTTAATTGTGGCTGTCTGCAACTGGACGTGTATTCTTTGCAGTATGTAGGTTTCTGTCTTTTCCTACATTGTTGATACTCCTACCCGGAGTTTCCATTGTTTGATATATGCCAAATCACCATTTTTGCCCTTTTATCGATATAGTGACTTCTTGAAGTCGAAAGACTTCTTTGTCACTTGATGTACTCGAAGTGCATTGTGATATCTATTTCTGTAAAAAATATGTATGTATTTTGGTTTCAATTCATTGTGCCTGTATAAATAAGTTGCTGCATGTGTTCACATTTGATATGTAAAAATGTGTTATTAATGTAGCAGGTCATCTGATGATGGGCCACACCTGAAATAGTTATGAAAATAAAGAAGTTCCATTAACATTTATTTGGTGACTGCTAATTGTGACATGTCAACTTATTTAGGGATTACAGCTCACAGAAAGGTGTACTGGTAATCCCTTTTCAGAACTTGTGGAATTAAAAACAGTCTTTAATCACAGAATTTTCCCTTTTTTTTTTACAACTGGTTTCAGTCTGTTAGATCATTATCAGATGCGTCTATCTTTCTAAACTTTGCGGACTTTGCTCAGTTTGTGAAGATAGTAGGGAAGTGAATGACTAGCGATGGTCTACGAACTGTACGTTGGATTATGTAATATGAATGTAGATATAGATTTAAAAAACTGTTTAATGACAGCAGTGTAATTCTATAAAACAATGAAGATCACGAATAAACTTTTTTCCCCTACATCAGTTATTTGAAGATGTGGCTAACAGTGACTACGTTTTCTTTGTACAGTGACCCAGACAGGAAAGTTGCTGTATTTGCTGCCAATACTGTGGCCTTGGTGGGACAACAGGCAGAGTATATACGACGTCACACGGATCTGTCTGTAGGAATCTATACTGGTCTTCAAAATGTTGATTTCTGGAAACCGGACAGGTGGCAGAAGGAATTTGCAACTCATGAGGTATGCCCTCATATTACATTTTAATATCTATTTCTGTAAAAATATGTATGAATTTTGGTTTCAAATGATTTATGTATGTACCATTTTTATGCTAAACAATCACAACTGCATTTTTTAAACAAATTTTGTTATTAAATGAAACTTTATACTTTAATCTGCTCTTCAATTTAGTGTCTAGATTTTCATAAAGCATTTGACCCAGTGCCAACTGTTAGCAAAGGTCTCAGCTTACGGAAAAGCTTGCCAGATATGTGAGTGGCTCAGAACTCCTCAAATAACAGAACCCAATACGTTACCCTCAACGGCGAGTGTTTGTCAGAGACGAGGATATTGTCAGCAGTGCCTTAGGGAAGTGAGACAGGACCGCAGCTATTTTCTGTATACATACTGTATTTACTCGAATCTAAGCCGCACTTTTTTCCGGTTTTTGTAATCCAAAAAACCGCCTGAGGCTTAGAATCAAGTGCAAAGTAAGCGGAAGTTGTGAAAAATGGTGGTAGGTGCCGCCACAACTAACTTCTGCCATCGAATATATGTAGTGCTGCACACGCATGCTTTGCAGGCACAAAGATAAATACTGGCGCTAAAACCCCTGCATCAGTAAATAAATTAAAAAAAAAAAAAAAAGCTGGAAGACGAGCTTTTTTTCTCTGCCCCGAGTTTCGACCACTGCATTTTCATACATTATCCAACAAAGTAAATACAAATTCCGTATTGTTCATCTTCAAATGTAGCAGTATTTAAATGTACTATGAAAATCCGACTGACAACTCTACGTTCTGAATTTTTTCCTATCTGTGAGAAGAGATGGTTGCTAACAGGAACTTTTATGAATTGTGAACCACATGCAGTGTTCTCTTCACCATAAGAATAATACGAATATGAACGTTTTGCCATGTATTCTTTTCGTGTTTGCTGCTATCTCATTTAAATCCTGTCTGCCTAATAAACTACAAAACTAGAGTGAGACAACAGCAAACACGGAAGAATATGCATATCGTGTCATGTTTATATTCGTATTATTCTTATACCTAATAGTGATACAGTCAGAAATGAAGCACGGCAATTGACTAGATTTTTAAATCTATGATGACTCTAATTTCTGTGCAGAATGTAATGTACTAAAGAGGTGTCTGCAAAGATTTTCAAATGGAGAAAAATTTTCGCTAAACTCTCATTCAGAACATCTTCTATCATAAGCAGTCTATTATTTGGTTCTTGTTGATCGTTATCAAAGAAAGCAGCAGTGTAAGTAACAACAAATAGCAGTCTCTTGCCATTGTTTCTCTAATGAGACGATTCCTCTTTTTTTTTAGCGGCAGTAGCGCACACAAAAGCGAGCCATGCTGCGAGCGGCGACAGGTCGTAAACACTCATTATCAGAATGCGACAAACAATGCATGACACAGTACAGTAATGCATTTTCAGCTTAGAGTGACGTAAACACCTATAACAAAGAGAACGGCACTTATCAGATTAAAGAAAAATAAGCAATTGATTCAAACCAGACGAAGCACGTGACAAAGGAAGGGTACCCGTGTAAATACGGTTGGAGCGCCTGACACATAGCAATGGCTGCTTGTTAAAACTTAACTGTTAAGCTTACGACTCGAACCAAACTAGTGTGGCTTTATCGTCATTCATTCGACCTAAATTGTGTCTCATATTACAATGGACCAACTTCGTTTCGATTTGGAGGTGCGGCCTAAAACTTTTCTCTCCCCTTGAATTTCAAGTCTCAAATTTCAGGTGCGGCTTAGATTCAGGAAAATTTCTTTTCCTTGATTTCGAGTCTCTTTTTTCAGGTGCGGCTTAGATTCCAGTGTAGCTCAGATTCGGGTAAATACGGTAAATGATCCGGCTGTTACAATCCCCTCAGCTCAGGGATTGAAATCTGTTAGAATGTCAGGGAGATACGGTTAGGGAGAGAGGGGTAACTCGTGCCGAAGCATGCAGAGAAATACCGGCGAGTGTGTCACCGACTTTACTGCATCACAGGTACACGGCAGGCCTTCCGCTGATAACGTTGACGGTGCCGCGTGGCTCACGTGTGTGTGGGTCGGTGCCAGTACCGGTGCTGGAATCTGCTACTTTGGCATCTGGCTGCCCGGCCTTCTACTCACGCAGTGGCTAAGTGACTGCTGTGCAGTCTGGCTGCGCCAGTAGCCCGGGACGTGTCTGGCTGTTCCCTCGAGCTCAACTTGTGGACCCCGTGTAGAGCGTGGAGGGAAACAGCCGAACACCGTCATTGTAGTGAGCCAAATGGAACAGGAAAGGAAATGGCCCGTAATGGTGCGATGTCCTTCCACCACACACCGCACAGTACCTTGTGGAGTATGTGTGTAGACTTACCAGTATTAATATATCTAAAACCAAGGAAGCTGTAACTTACCAAACGAAAGCGTTAGTATGTTGATAGAGACAATAAAAAACACACACACAAATTTCAAGCTTTCGCAACCCAAGGTTGCTTCGTCAGGAAAGAGGGTAGGAGAGGGAAAGACGAAAGGATGTGTGTTTTAAGGGAGAGGGTAAGGAGTCATTCCAATCCCGGGAGTGGAAAGACATACCTTAGGGGGAAAAAAGGACACACACACACACACACACACAGCCATCCGCACATATGCACACACATGCAAGTCTTTACACTCCCGGGATTGGAATGACTCCTTACCCTCTCCCTTAAAACCCACATCCTTTCGTCTTTCCCTCTCCTTCCCTCTTTCCTGATGAAGCAACCTTGGGTTGAGAAAGCTTGAAATTTGTGTGTGTGTTTTTTATTGTCTCTATCAACATATCAACGCTTTCGTTTGGTAAGTTACAGCTTCTTTGGTTTTAGATATTTTTTTCCCACGTAGAATGTTTCCCTCTATTATATTCTTACCAGTACTAAGGCATTTATAATGATAACCAGCTTTGAATCCATTTCCCATAAAAATATGCTGTCTAATTAGCCAAGCACTGGCAGAGTACCGCTTTGAAATCGTTGTCATCATCATCATCATCATCATCATCATCGTTATGGTTGTGTGAGATATTTAGGCAATCAGCCAATGAGTAGTAGTCACGGAGCTTTTAATTATGACTGTGGAAGGTGAGGGGGGAGGTTGTGAAAGGGCTGCATAATTCTTTTTTTTTTTTTCTGCAACTCATTGAAATCCACGTGCCACAATACTGTATCAGGGCCGCGTGAGGAGCCAAAATAAATTGGCACAGCACAGTGAAAAAGTGGAGTACATTCTGAGACAAAAAAGACACCACAAAGGAGTTATCAGAATGGGACGCAAATTGGAATTAGTGATGTACACATATACACAAACAAATGATTAAAATTTCTAAAGAATTGGATTATCTATTTAAGAGAAAGAGCTGTGCAAATTGAGCAGTTGAATAATGCATTGAGAGGTGTGCTTGTGAGAATTTGTGTGCATTTTTCCTTTTCTGAAGAATGATTTGGCTGGAAACTTGTATGTAACAGTCTTTTTGTCATGCCTGTCTGGAACTCAATTTGTCATCTTTACGGAGAGTAGCAATCTCTCCTTTTCATAATAATGTTGATATTGCAATCTGTGATTTCCGTTATTTAATTTACAGTCTCTGAAACTCAATCACCATTTCTTAACTGTCAAAAAGTAATATATTTTCCAATACAAAAGAAACTACAAAATTCATAATGATGCATTTTACCAGACAGAAAACTCCCTCCAAGATGCATTGTGGATGTCATTCCACCTAGATGTTAGTATAATATAATGTAATATTATATAGAAAATACATAGATTAGAGATTAGATTAGATTAGATTAATACTAGTTCCATGGATCATGAATACGATATTTCGTAATGATGTGGAACGAGTCGAATTTTCTAATACATGACATAATTAGGTTAATTTAACAACATACTTAAGTTAATATAACACCTTTATTTTTTGTGTTTTTTGTTTTTCTTTATTTTTTATTTTTATTTTTTTTATTTTTTTAAATATTTTTTTCTTTTTTTTCTTAATTTATATCTAAAAATTCCTCCATGGAGTAGAAGGAGTTGTCATTCAGAAATTCTTTTAATTTCTTCTTAAATACTTGTTGGTTATCTGTCAGACTTTTGATACTATTTGGTAAATGACCAAAGACTTTAGTGCCAGTATAATTCACCCCTTTCTGTGCCAAAGTTAGATTTAATCTTGAATAGTGAAGATCATCCCTTCTCCTAGTATTGTAGTTATGCACACTGCTATTACTTTTGAATTGGGTTTGGTTGTTAATAACAAATTTCATAAGAGAGTATATATACTGAGAAGCTACTGTGAATATCCCTAGATCCTTAAATAAATGTCTGCAGGATGATCTTGGGTGGACTCCAGCTATTATTCTGATTACACGCTTTTGTGCAATAAATACTTTATTCCTCTGTGATGAATTCCCCCAAAATATGACGCCATATGAAAGCAATGAGTGAAAATAGGCGTAGTAAGCTAATTTACTAAGATGTTTATCACCAAAATTTGCAATGACCCTTATTGCATAAGTAGCTGAACTCAAACGTTTCAGCAGATCATCAATGTGTTTCTTCCAATTTAATCTCTCATCAATGGACACACCTAAAAATTTGGAATATTCTACCTTAGCTATATGCTTCTGATTAAGGTCTATATTTATTAATGGCGTCATACCATTCCCTGTACGGAACTGTATGTACTGTGTCTTATCAAAATTCAGTGAGAGTCCATTTACAAGGAACCACTTAGTAATTTTCTGAAAGACAGTATTGACAATTTCATCAGTTAATTCTTGTTTGTCAGGTGTGATTACTATACTTGTATCATCAGCAAAGAGAACTAACTTTGCCTCTTCATGAATATAGAATGGCAAGTCATTAATATATAATAATAACAACAAAGGACCCAAGACTGACCCTTGTGGAACCCCATTCTTGATAGTTCCCCAGTTTGAGGAATGTGCTGATCTTTGCATGTTACGAGATTTACTTATTTCAACTTTCTGCACTCTTCCAGTTAGGTACGAATTAAACCATTTGTGCACTGTCCCACTCATGCCACAATACTTCAGCTTGTCTAGCAGAATTTCATGATTTACACAATCAAAAGCCTTTGAGGGATCACAAAAAATCCCAATGGGTGGTGTTCGGTTATTCAGATTATTCAAAATTTGACTGGTGAAAGCATATATGGCATTTTCTGTTGAAAAACCTTTCTGGAAACCAAACTGACATTTTGTTAGTACTTCATTTTTACAGATATGTGAAGCTACTCTTGAATACATTACTTTCTCAAAAATTTTGGATAAAGCTGTTAGAAGGGAGATTGGACGGTAATTGTTGACATCAGATCTATCCCCCTTTTTATGCAAAGGTATAACAATAGCATATTTCAGTCTATCAGGGAAAATGCCCTGTTGCAGAGAGCTATTACACAGGTGGCTGAGAATCTTACTTATCTGTTGAGAACAAGCTTTTAGTATTTTGCTGGAAATGCCATCAATTCCATGTGAGTTTTTGCTTTTGAGCAAGTTTATTATTTTCCTAATTTCAGAGGGAGAAGTGGGTGAGATTTCAATTGTATCAAATTGCATAGGTATGGCCTCTTCCATTAACAGCCTAGCATCTTCTAATGAACACCTGGATCCTACTATATCCACAACATTTAGAAAATGATTATTAAAAATATTTTCAACTTCTGACTTTTTGTTCGTAAAGTTTTCATTCAATTTGATGGTGATACTGTCTTCCTCTGCTCTTGGTTGACCTGTTTCTCTTTTAATAATATTCCAAATTGTTTTAATTTTATTATCAGAGTTGCTGATTTCAGACATGATACACATACTCCTGGATTTTTTAATAACTTTTCTTAATATAACACAGTAGTTTTTATAATTTTTGATAGTTTCTGGGTCACTACTCTTTCTTGCTGTCAGATACATTTTCCTTTTCCGGTTACAAGATATTTTTATACCCTTAGTAAGCCATGGTTTGTTACAAGGTTTCTTACGAATATATTTAACTATTTTCTTGGGCAAGCAGTTTTCAAATGCATTTACAAAAATGTCATGAAATAAATTATATTTTAAATTGGCATCAGGTTCACGGTACACCTCATCCCAGTCTATCTGCTGTAGGCTTTCCCTGAAATTTGCAATTGTTAAATCGTTGACTGAACGTACTACTTTGGAGGACTGTTTAGTATTGCTGAATGGAGCTATGTCATATATTGTAACTAGCTGTGCACCATGATCAGAAAGACCATTCTCAACAGGCTGAGCATTTATCTGGTTAAACTTATCTTGGTCTATAAAGAAGTTATCTATCAGTGAGCTGCTATCCTTTACCACCCGAGTAGGAAAATCAATAACGGGTGTCAAATTGAAAGAACCGAGTAATACTTCAAGGTCATTTTTCCTATTACCCTCTTTCAGAGAATCTACATTGAAGTCCCCACAAATAATAATTTTCTTCCCCCTGTCTGACAGATAGCACAACAAGGAGTCCAAAATTTTCAGAAATAGATGAAAATTTCCTGATGGGGACCTATATACAGTTACAATTATAAATGTGCCTTTATTTAATTTAAGCTCACAGGCACATGCTTCTATATGTTTCTCTACACAAAACTTCTTTGTTTCTATACTTTTTGCACAATGATAACTTTTGACATATATGGCAACTCCTCCTTTCTCCATATTTTCTCTCATTACATGTGCAGAGAGCTTATATCCACTTACATTTACCTTATCCATATCAGTAACAATGTGATGCTCAGACAGGCATAGTGTATCTATTTCATTCTCAGCTTCTAAATCTTCTAAACAAACCAGAAGCTCATCTACTTTATTCTTTAAACTCCCAATATTTTGATGAAATATACTTACATTATTTTTAATTATACTTTTATGAGAACCTTTCCTTATTCTAACATTTGCAGCACTCTCCTGTCTGAGTTTCTCATTGTGCTTAGGCCTAGTTCCTATACCAGTGGTCACATGGTGTTCAGAGAGGCAGATTATGTCAACTGGTTGGGTGACTTTAATTCATCAATGGAATTACCTAGGACTGAGATACAACTTGGTGGAGGTAAAATTTCTGGTGATTGGTGAAAATTTATAATTGATAGCTGTGATTGGTGATCAAAAGTGCTAGAATTGTGCTGTTTAATTTCTTTCCTAAACTGAAGATTTGTTTCAATCCTGACCTCTCGTAGAACTTGACATCTTTCTGTCTTACCTATCCTAAAAAAGGTGCTGCTCCAACACCTGTAACCACTGGTATTTTACCATTCATGACAGTGCCTCCCCCCCTTAAATTTCCTGCTATTAGCCCAGCCAGTTTCCCCTTCCCTTTTCTGTTGAGATGTAGGCCGTGCCTGGTATAGTCCCACCTACTGAGATAATCAACAGGAACCACACCAATATGAGCCCCCGCACCCGACCCAAGCAGCCGTTCCAACTCCAAATTAACTCTCCCAACAGAAGAGTTCAAATGAGGCTGGTCATGGTGTCTCAGGACAGATACAAATTCAACATTGGTGTGTCTCAATGCCGACGCAATCTTTACCAGGTCACACTCTATACTGTACCCAGGATCTCTGTCGATGCTGTTCCCTGGCCCTCCCACAATAACCACGGTGTCTTCCCTGGTAAATCCTTTACAGAGTGAACCTAAATCCTCTGTCACCTGATCCAGACTAGCACTTGGTTTGAAAAAATTTGTGACCTGGTATTCTGGTCCTAATTCCTCCTGCAGAAGTTGGCCTACACCTCTGGCATGAGAACTGCCTAACAACAAAACTTTCTTCCTTTTCGATGACTTTCCTACATTCTTTTTCAATTTCCTATTGAAAATTTGTTGTGTCCTGTCTACACCTACCTCTGCTTGAGGCTCATCAGTTTCTAACTGAAGCAACAGGTCAAACTTATTTTTGACATTCACCACAAAACTGTCAGACTTAGTTCTAGGCCTGTTCCTTCTGCTACCTGTTGCCACTTCCCACCTCTCTTTGCCCTTCTCCCTCCTTAACCTGTCCAGATCTTCCCTAGCCTGATCTAGCTCAGCCTGAAGGGCAGCAATTTTCCCCTCCTGTTCCACTATCTTCCTATCTCTGCTGCAAATCCTACATAGCCACTGATGAGCCTGATCCACTTTCCCAACACCCACGCCACTGCAGTCCCCCCAGTGAAAAAAACTACTACATCCATCACACCAAACCCCGGAACTAACAATTCTACGGCAAGTCAGGCACTTCTCACTCATGGCAAAAATAATACTTTAGCTAGAATAAATCAATTAAATTACCGAAAATCAAAAAAGACGTTACAAGAATTAAGCCTATTCACAAATGTATATAAGCAAGTTTCTGATTTAAAATTCCGCTGTTTTTCTGAGATCTGTATTAAAAAAATGAAGGTATACGCTATTTATTATATATTTCACTCGATGAAATGAAAAAAAAGGACAATTAAACAAGATACTTTAACTTTGATTCTCCAAAAACGTTACGAGAATTAGGCCTATAAACAAATGTATATAGGCAAGTTTCTGATATAAAGTTATGCTGTTTTTCTGAAATCTGTATTACAACAATGAAGTTATACGCTATTTACGGTAGTTTACTTATTTGTTACCGAGAAACTGGTTAAATTACCGTGAAACAAGAAACAAACACGTTTACAAAATTTAAGTCTAAGCGCGACTTCGCGAAGTTACGATCTTTTCGTGTTTTCTGAAAAAATACGCAAAGAAAAGTCAAACCTTTAATGGCAAGACTAAACGATACACTAATGCACGTATTTAATTTGTTGTCGGCGTTAAACTAAATTATATTCCTGTCTAAATCACTTAACTTTCTGGAAATGGTTTCTGGCGTCACTTACTCGGTGGCCATCTTGGCATACTATAACAATGATGACATCTCTACAGGATCACTAGAAAATGACCATTGCACTGAAACAAACTTGTGAGTGAATTTAATCAACACAACTCAAATAAAACAATTTTTGCAGATAACCTTATATCTTTTGAAAGAATGTCATCTTTGCTTTGTTTCGTGATACTGAGTGTCCCTGTTCCACATATTGTTTTTTAGATTCTGGTATGACATGAGCAGCCAGTAATGATTTGGCCTAAAAATTCATCTTCTTTGTTGCTGAACATCGGGTGAAACATAGCACTCAACATCCCTGCAGTTTTCTTACTCAGTAAGATGTAATTATCAATGAGTGACTGCAACTGGATACGGCATATGCAAAGAAACTTGAGGACACTCTTCCTTGCCAAATTGGGGCCATTATCGAGACTAGCCATCTTTAAACATTCCATTCCATTTTCTTATTGCAGTGCTTGTGATGTTTTCTCCAAAAGATTAAGTAATCTCGTGATGAATTTCAAACATTTTCACGTCTTTTGTGTATAAGAAATGTGTCATCCAGGCATTTTTCACTCTTGGTGGAATTCTCAATTACTTGAGGCATTCTGAATAAGCTAGGTGTAGAAGCTCAGCGTACATGCACAGATCACCGATCACAGCTCTGCAGTTAGCGTGTTTAAAAGTGGTACTTATTTAAAGGAGCACATCCCACATTTACATTTTCAACAGTGTGAGTCATGAGAAAACTACCTTGTAAAATAACTGTAACAAGTATTGGCTTTTGGTTTAGAGGAGCCTACTCAGCAAACAGCCTCCCAGGAGGTAAGGAAAGGGACTGGGGTGGCTGGCTTGCAGTTCAGAGGGAGACAACCAGTTGGCCAGTTAGTAATGCAGGAGGGAAGGATGGCACGATTGTAGCTCATGGGAAGTGGCATATGCCGAAGGCAATTTGGAGGTGTGAATTGGGAGGGGGTGACAGGACACAGCCAGGGGATACCATTGGGTATAGGGCATGGGGACGGGAGGTCAACTATGCTCTTGACAACAGTCTAGCAGTGTCCATTCATCCTGGTGGAGAGCTGGTTGGTAGTCGTACCAACATAAAAAACTGTGCAGTGTTTGCAGTAGAGTTGGTGTGTGACATGCTGCTTTCACAGGTGGCCCAACATCTAATGGGGCAGGAAAAGACTGTGACAGGACTGGAGTAGGCGGTGTGGTCTGCCACAGGGATATGATGCCTGTGGCAAGGGGTTGGGAGTGGGAGTGGGAGTGGTGTAGTGTAGTGTAGTGATAGACCAGTATGTTGAGTAGATTGGGTAGGTGATGGAACACCATTCTATGAGCTATGGGAAGGATCTTTGTTAAGATGTAGTGGTGGTGGGAGACATTGGGGTGTTTAGGGATATGGCATGGGATATTTCTTTCTGGACTATGTTTCGGGGGGCATTGCCTGTTTGTGAATGGCTTTGTGGTACCTCCAACATACTGGGCAAGGGAGTTCTCATCACTATCATTGCAGACACATTATCCATGAATGACTAGGCTGTGTGAGAGAGACTTTTTGGGATGGCAGCTGTCAAAATATAGGTTATGTTGGTGGTTAGGATGTTTAACGTGGACAAAGGTGCAGATGGACCCATCGGAGAGGTCTAGATCGACGTCCAGGAAGGTGGTGCCTTGTGTAGAAGAGGATGAGGTGAAATGGATGGGAGAAAAGGTGTTGAGGTTGTGAGGGAATGAGGATGAGGTGTCAAAAGCCCTGAATCCAGATCATGATGATATCACCAATGAGCCTGAACCAGATTGGGGGTTTGGGAGATGTTGGAGGTTGGGACGGTCTCCTCTAGATAAGCCATAAACTGGTTGGCATAGGAGGATGGCTTGTGAGTGCCCATGCGTATGCCGTGGTATTGTTTGTGAACCTTCTCCTCAAAGGAAAAGTAGTTGTGGGTCAGGAAATGGTTGGTAAAACGATTAAGGAATGTGGTAGTGGGTTTGGAGTCTGAAGGGGATGATAGATATTGGTGTGTAGGGAGGTGGCCTCAACAGTGACAAATAGGAATCCCGGAGGTAAAGGGGTGGAGATGGTGGGAAGTGATTAGTTTCTTTGATGTGGAAAGCTAGGTTTTGAGCACTCGATTGGAGGCGTTGGTCGAGAATGGAAGTTCTTTCAGTGGAAGCACAACAGCCAGCTACACTGGGGCAACCAGATGGGTTTCTGGATTTTGGGGAGCACATAGAAAGTAGGAGTGCTGCAGGGTGTTGGGATGAGGAGGAAGGCAGACCCAGGTGACAGGTTCTGGGAAGGACTTATGGATTTATGTATTAGTGGTTGTGTTGGACTTCCGGGATGGAATCACTCTGGCAGAGCTTGTAGGTGGAGGAATCAGACAGTTGGCAGAGGCCTTCCATCTGGTAGCCAATACAACTCATTATGATAATGGCAAAGCCTTTCTCCTAAGTGAGGATCATTGATTAGGTCTGGATCTGTTTTCAGATTGTGTATGGCTGTCTTTTGTGGGGAGTTTCAGAGGCTGTGGTAAATTGAAGAACTCAGTTAGGCAGGATCTGGGTACCATGAGGGGTTGACATGTGGGCACTGTAAGTAGGATGAATGTTGATGGATAGTGGTTCCCCAAGGTGTGGTAGGATGTCGGTACGTTGGGCAATTTATGAAAGTTGGAGTGCAAGGGTTCCTATTTCAGAGATGTGTATGCATTGAGGATTACACAGTAATAGTGTCTTTTGGAGTGAATAGAGATGGTTCTGGAGTGCCTGTGCCATGGAGAGGTGTTTTTATGGTACCACATTCATGAGGGATAGGGACTGGTGGAATCTGAAAAGGTAAAGATTGTTGTTAAAGGAGAGGTGGAATCCAGAGAAGGGGATTTTTACAGTTAGGGTGTTGGGGAGGGATACCATTTTTAGACAGCAATTAAGGAACAAGGTATAGACTTGCCAGGGTAGCTGAGAGCGCTAATGCGCTGTTTCCTGGACTCGACTAGGCCCGCCGGCCCCAGTTCGAATGTGCCCAGCGGATTAATGATGAGGGCCAGTATACCGGGCAGCCTGGATGTGGTTTTTAGGCGGTTTTCCACATCCCGCTAGGTGAATACCGGGCTGGTCCCCACGTTTGGCCTCAGTTATATGACTCTCAGACATTTGAAAACATTCGCACTATTCCACGGCCTACACTAGATGCAGACAGCTGGGGTACACTACTTATGTTCTGGGGGGTTCGGGGTGACGACAGAAAGGGCATCCCACCACCCTCTGCAACTAACACTGCCAAATCCGTAATAACACGGCCGACCCCCCGTGAGGTGGGACAAGGCAGAAGGAAAGAAATAATGAATTAAGGAATGAGGTATCTTTGCCACCAATGCCTCCAACCAAAGGCAACCAAGTCCCAACATTGAACCTTGCCCCTCCCAGTTCATACCACTATCGTACCATGACCCTCACAAAGGCATTCACAGAAGACAATACCCCAAACCAAGTCCAGAAACAGTTTACGCATACCATATCCTCACACACCTTCAATCCTCCCACCACCCTAAGAATTAGGCACAAAGGGGTGCACACACATCCTTTGCCAGAGCTTAGATTATCTCTTTCTGATCTGAAATGCAGGACATACTATCCAGCGTCCTTCCGTAGTAAACTGATGTTCTGTCGCCCACCCAACCTATGTACCATCCTTGTCGATTGCTATGCTGAGCGGTCTAAGGCGCTGCAGTCATAGACTGTGCCGCTGATCGCTGATCCCGGCGGAGGTTCGAGTCCTCCTTCAGGCATGGGAGTGTGTGTGTGTGTGTGTGTGTGTGTGTGTGTGTGTGTGTGTTTGTCCTTAGGATAATTTAGGTTAAGTAGTGTGTAAGATTAGGGACTGATGACCTTAGCAGTTAAGTCCCATAAGATTTCACACACATTTGAACATTTTTTGCTATGCCGAGCCTACTCCAAGCCCCATTCCACAGGGATCACATCACTGTGGCAAGCCAACGTGCAGGATCTGTCCTATCCACCCACCCGGCACCTCCTACAACATTCCTGTTACATGATTTTTCTACCCCATCAAAGACCAGGCCACCTGTGAAAGCAGCCATTTCATATACCAACTCTGCTGCAAACACTGCACAGCGTTTTACGCTGGTATGTCCACCAGGATGAATGGCCACCATGGGACTGTTGTCAAGAACACAGTTCGTCACCCAGTGTCACAACATCTAGCGGAGCACAACATGCTCAATTTCAATGGCTGCATCACAACCTGAGCCACCTGGATCCTTCTTTCCACCACCATCTTCTTCTGAAGTGCTCTACACTACACTACACTACACTACAACACATGCCCCACTTCTGTATTTGTACCTGCCTCAGTCTCAGGTAGCCCAATGTCCCCGCACCCTCCACCTCATGTGTAATGCAGGCCTGTTCACCAATCTGATCATGTAAGCTGGCTCACACTCGTGCTGTGTCATTGAGCAACTGAACATCTCTCTATGACTACTGCTGCAAAGTAATAATTGGAACAAGGTAGCTGCACACGATAAACTGTCATCAGCGAGTCTGTTCTGTGGCCACTACCGTTGGTTCTACAGGAATGTATTGCTTCACAATGGCTGATTAATACTTTTCCTGGCAACTTTATTTTCTAAGACAGTTTCATTGATGAGAAATGACAATGAAGTAAAACTTTCATTTATTTTAATTGGTGAAGCAAATCACGGGGGCTGGATAGATACAAAATGTGATTTTCCTTAAGATTGGTGCAGTCTTATGATGAATGTTGTTTTCAGAGCGAGTTTAAATTGGCATCAGCTGGTATTTGATTACTATTTTGTTCACACATTAAACATAACAACATTGGTTATCAATAAATACTACTTATTTTGCTTTTTGCTAAAGCATTAATGTCTGCTGTAACTTTCTGAGCACTACTGATTCGAAAATAAGCTTTTGAGCCGAAGTTTATTAGTTAGCATCAGTGGGCAGATTTTATGCTCTTTGTTGTGAAAAAAAAGTTGCTTGCAGAAGTATGTAGGTCTAAGTGTGGACATAGCCGTAGGTGTAAACTTGAAAACACTTGGAAATTTATCTTTAGCATTTTTTTGTAAAAAGCTAAGAGACATATTTTATTATGAAACTTACCGCACAACTGCCCGAAACACTGTAGGCCTATAAATTCTAACTGTAGCTAGGCATCTTTCATTGACGTGTTGTAAATGCGTGTCGGTGTGTCCGATCTTTGAAGTTCCTAACCTGTCCTTCATGCCACTTTACATGGGTTTAAAATGAGCTGTTATCTTCAAGCAGTGTGCCATAGGTATATATGCTGGCATCCAAGGCTGCGGAAGCCCTAATTCTTGGTAATTTCCCTGAAGACAGTGCACATTGCTCCTCCCCCGCATTACATGTTGACATCTGACTGCCACATTTTACGACAGGCACTCACTTCTCAAGCAACGAGTGAGTGCAGGCACTCCTCCTCACCTGGTAAAAAGGCACCACCACCTAAAATTCTATCTCCTAATGCTGGAGACATCATCATCTGCTATATTAGCAGGTACAGCTAATATGGAAATTCTAAAGCACAAAAACAACTTTAGCACAACAAAGAGGACTGATTGCCAACTTTTTTGCAGTAACATATGTTGGAGCAACTCTGTGGTCTTAGGATGCAGTTTGATGATGTTACAGTCCGACCTTTTATGGGCACGAAAATAGTTTGATACAAAACAATAATATGGGAACTAACTGTTGTGGAGGTAAAACTGGTTAGTGTCCTTAACCTAAAAATACCTGACAGAATTCCATGGGGATAAGTATAACACCCTAAGACTTCAAGAAGATCGAGATAATCCCAGTACCAATAATAGCCACATGCTGACCGATGTTAGCGTAAACGGAAGTGGCAGTTTAATAAATCTAATATGAATTATCGACAGAAAAATGGAATGGCTAGTAGAAATCAATACGGGGGAGGGTCAGTTTGACTTCAGGAGTAGTGGAGGAATATGGGAGGTAATACTAACTCCATGAAAATAGATTGATGAAAGTCAAATTCAAATTTATAGCATCTGTAGATTTGGGAAACACTTTGATCTTATTGATGGTATAAACTCTTTGAAACTGTGAAGTTATCAGTGAACAAATACAGTGAGTGAAAATTAATCACAATTTGTGCAGAAACCAGACTGCAACTATATTATTTGCCCTCAATGCCATTCAGTCTGCATACAAGGTAATCAGTAGTGGAATCTACTAAGGAGAAATTTGGGAAACAGAATTTAAGTTCTTTTTGGGCGGGGGGGGGGGGGGGGGGTGGACCATATGGTTTTTCTGAGTTACGTCTGAGATTGTAAAGGACTTAAAAGAAGCATCCATTGAAGTGGATGTGCTATTGAGGGTAGGTTGTAGGTTGTGTAGTGAATATCAACAAAAGCAACAACAAAAAAAGAAGTGTTATCACATCAGATAACAGTGAAGGATTTAGATTAAGAAATAAGTCACTGGACCTATTAGACGAGTCATACTATGTTGGCAGTAAAATAAATGATGAAAGAATTAAAGAGAATATAAATGTAGATTCACAGTATCAGGGAAACATTACTGAAAAAGAGAAATGTGGTACTGAATACAAGGTGTCCCAGGAGAAATGGACAGTGTTGAGGGATATGACAGGAACAATCATTTGAAGCAAAAAAGTTTCACATAGACATTTCTGAGATTGAACACATGTAATGTACATTGTTATTTATTTTCTGTGTTATTCAATACATTGTCAGGTTTACATATACACGCGTGCACAACAGTTACCAACTACAAAATTCATTTTACAAAGTTCCAATTGAAAAATTCAATTATTGATAAAATTATTTAATTGGGTAGATAAAAAATCTACTCACCAAGTGGCGACAGAACACACACATGAAAGACTGATGTGATTGGCAAGCTATCGGAGCTAGTGGCTCCTCCTTCAGGCAGAAGGGTTGAAGGGGAAGGAAGAAGGGTGAAGGAAAAGGACTGGAGAGGTCTAGGAAAAGGGGTAGATTTTGGGAAAGTCACCCAAAACCGCGGGTCAGGGGAGACTTACTGTACAGAATGAGAAAGAAAGATATTCACTTTTCGTTTATACATCTCGTACTTCATGCAGTGCAGTAAACAAAAAGTGGCGATCTTAGTGGCCAGTTAATTGTGCTATGACAACCAATCCAACAATTAGGGTAAGTGCAGTTGTGTTGTTCCCTCAAACGTCTGGTAAAATGTGGAGGGGCTTCATCATACTGGAAGTAGATTGCAATCTGCATGGCCAAAGGAGTGTCCTCAAGTTGTTCAGCAAACGCATTTCCCAAAAAATACGAGTATCAAGTCCCACCATTCGCTCTTCTGAAATGACTGTACCTTTCAACGTGTTACCAATCGTGCCGAGCTAACACTGATTGAAAAATAAACTTGCAAATTGTTTTTCACTATAGCATGTGGAGTTCCCTGCAGCTATCAATGTTTGTTAACGTGTGTTGTCGACTCCATTCCACGTTAATGTGGCTACATCAGTGAGTAGTATTAATGGAAGCAACTGGCAGTTGCCATTTAACCAGTGACAGAATTCAAGTCATGTGGCATTGTCATCACTATGAAGTTTGGAACATGCTGTGTGTGAAATGGGTACGAGTTTTCTGTACGTAATGTTCGCCATACACACATTCGTGGGAAATTGATGTGGGCAGAAATTTGCCTTTGATGGTAATAGCACTATCTTGTGCCATTTCGATAGTGTATTGCTGTTTCTGTGCAGGCTGTTGAACTACATGTTCAGAAAAAAATAGGAACTTGGAAGAACATTTGTTTTATGCAATGTGCCGATGACACTGGTAAACACTCTGTGATCAGGAATTTGATATGTCAGAAAGCACTGATGGTATTCTTTGGTACCAAGAAGAGCACTGCCATCACAAAAGCTGTAGACATACACCATATCTGCATTTTCTTAATTAGTGTAGGTGTGTGGCATTTTAGCCAGCATGTGTACGAACACATTTAACTGATGCTTCTCTTTGATACACTCTCAGACACTCGGAATACTTCACTTGCAACACACTGTGGACATTTGCATGTTTCAGTGGGCTAACTTAATGGCAGAAAGGCATTCTGAATAAAGAGGCTGAAGGCAATGCGGTATGTTGGTTTAGAATAAAACTTCGAAGAGGTTGGGTGGGTAAGACATGTGAGCCATTAGGCCAAAAATAAAATCTATATAAAAGGCAATGTTCTGACTGACTGACTCATCACCACCCACCTGGAACCACTGGGGATAGAAACTTGAAATTTGGGTAGGGTGTTGATCTTATACTGTGGGTATTGTTTAAGGAGGAATTTTTTGATATTACGCCGCTAAGGGAGTGACATAGAGGATGAAAGATTTTTGAAAATACATTGCTACTAACCCAAATGAGGCTGAATTATTTTTTGTTTGCGTTTTAATACAAACTTTATTTAATTGCTTGATTATGTTTAATAAAACTTACATGTATATACGTAATAGTTTTACAATTTTTATTTGCATGGATTTTGAAAAACTGCCCATCCTTCTGGAAGGACTGCAGCTGAATATACATTCACTTAACACAATGTCACTATTTAAGCATTCAAACAATACCACCTTACTATTTTGTGTGGAACAGTATGAAACATGATATGTGAGGCAGTGCACTACATTTGATTTGATTTTGACAGGGAAGCTAAAACAGCTTGGGTCCAACCCGCCACTGCCCGCATTGAAACTGAGTTTATTGTGCGGTATTGCTCCCTGTGTATATACTAAAGCCAACAAGTGCCCTTAAATAGTGCAAGGAGTCCCTTTAGCAGTTTTTTAATAGACACAATTTCTTCAGGTCTAGTTGTCCCAAAGATTCTGTATCTTTTGCTCTCCAATGCCATGCATTCGAAGATTAGGTGTAATGCAGTTTCTTCACACTCATCACAGATCCTACATTTAGGGTCTTCTTGCATTATACCCATTGTGTGTAGATTTTGAAATTCCCATGGCCCAAGATTACAGAGCTTCTTTTAAAACATGGCTCGGGCGTCATTACCGTACCGTGGGTTTGTTTATGGACCTCGGCCCAATATTCTACGTGCTGTTTCCTGAGCTAGTTCCATAGTTCTGGTTTGATCGTAACCTTGGTGATTGTCAGGACAGATTCCAGTCCAATAAATGGAGTCGTTGCCCCCATCCTGGCCAATCTGTCGACTTATTCGTTGCTACGGATCCTCGAGTGGCCAGTGACCCACACTAGGTTTACCCTATTGTTTCTCCTTAGCTCCACCAGCGCCCTGTGGCATTCTGCAGATCTTGTTGCAGGAGCTTCCAGTGATTTCAGGGCTGCCTGGCTGTCTGAATAGATGCAGATGTAGCACCTACCCATATTCTCCTCCACACATGCCCTGAGTGCAGTAATTTCAGCTTGGAATACAGAGGCCAGTTTTGCTAGAGAGATGGTGCCCTCCAGTCTTGGCTGAACTCTGTACACCCCTGCCCCAATGCCTTGGTCTGATTTTTGCCTTAGAGCAGATACTCTTAATGTGAGGGGTCCATGTTAGTTTCTCATCTGAGGTTACCCCGAAATATTTCACTATGCC
This sequence comes from Schistocerca piceifrons, assembly GCF_021461385.2. Lineage (NCBI taxonomy): Eukaryota > Metazoa > Arthropoda > Insecta > Orthoptera > Acrididae > Schistocerca > Schistocerca piceifrons. The sequence goes on from NC_060146.1 coordinate 210,755,753, forward strand.
CTTCACAGGTAGAGTTTCATCGAAGAGCTTTAGATTCCAACTTGAGTGTTGGATATGCCTCTTCGTAAATGGCACAACAGTCTTCTTAGGATTAACCCTCAGATCCTGTTGAATGCACCAATTTTGCACAATCTCCAATCCTCCTTGTGCATATTTCTGACTGTGTCAGTAAATTTGCTAATTATTATTATGACAAGGTCATCTGCGTATCCTTGGCAGTAGCATTGTCTGGAATTTAGTTTCTCGATGAGTTCGTTCACCACTAGATTCGACGATAAAAGGGACAGAACTCCTGCTTGTGGGCAACCTCTAGTGGTGTTAATTACCATCTTTTCAGTCATCATGTTAGCCTCTACCTGCCTTCCACTAAGCATGGCCCTGGTCCATCTACATACAGTGGTCATGCGCCTCTGCTGCCATAATATTATCTTGGAACTCTTCCATTTGGTCCATGTTTGCATAGAAAAACAGTAATATCACAAATTGAGTCTGCCTTGATCCAAAACACCATTTGTTTGTTTACTTCTTTATTATCCCAAACTAGTTTCGGCGACAAATATCACCATCATCAGTGGGATTTTTTTAAATCTTATTTATTGTATGCTACAGCATGTTTTAAGCTATTATTGGCACTGTTTGTGACATATTTTCTGTGCTCTTTTTTCTGTTGCCTTCTTTTTACTTAGCGAACATCATGTCATGTTCGTTGGATGGTGTGTGGCTGCTTTTTACACAGAAAAACAAAACTTTAGCACTATGTTTCTGATCAAGAAACAGCAAGATGGCGTAACATTCTGGATCAGAAATGAAGTGCTAAAGTTTTGTTTTTCTGTGTAAAAAGCAGCCACACACCATCCAACGAACATGACATGATGTTCGCTAAGTAAAAAGATGGCAACAGAAAAAGAGCACAGAAAATGTGTCACAAACAGCACCAATAATAGCTTAAAACATGCTGTAGTATACAATAAATAAGATTTTAAAAAATCCCACTGATGATGGTGATATTTGTTGCCGAAACTAGTTTGGGATAATAAAGAAATAAACAAATAAATGGTGTTTTGCATCAAGGCGGACTCAATTTGTGATATTACTGTACCTCTGCTGCCCTTACTGAAGGCCCCCTTGATGCCAGGAAGATGCGGAGAGCCATTTCTTGGCAGTGAAGTGCCTTCTCCACCCTCCCAACGAGTTGGTGGAGAGCTGTCTCACATGATTTACCCGGTTATTTATTTATCGTGTCAAAAGTACAGAAATATAAAAAAATATATGTAAGTGTTGACATATAATTTTACACCGAAGAAGACAAAAAATTGGACAATTCATGTGCATTTGGTGTAGCTCTCATAAGGTCTTGCATGGTGCAGGTGGTTGGTGATGAGGAACAGTGAAGGAAATGTCTGTTAGTCTGCTCAACGCCACACTGGCAAAGAACTGAGTCCACAGAGAAACCCCAAGTCCGCAGATTGGTCTTGCATCACGTTGTGTTTGATCGTAATCTATTGAGAGACCTCCATATTGACCACTTCTCCGAATGTCCAGGGGGAAGTTCTTCCGTTGGAGCCATCAATTCTCCCAAATACCGGCATTTCTCCCACCATCGTGAGATCCTTGCTGCATGTGGATTCTCGAGGAGAGCCTCAGTAGTTGTCAAGGAGCTCTTTCTTGATTTCAGCCTAGGATGTGCAGGCTGGCGATCATATAGTGGATGGGCTTCCTTCGTTGTGGCCTTACTTTTCTCGTATCTCGCAGCTACATCACGTCTGATTTCAGGAGGAGCTGTGCCAGCGAGGCATGGGGGTTTGTCCACAGGAGCAGGTCTTAAGCAACCCGTGATAATCCGGCAAGACTCATTTAGAGCCACATCCTGGCATGACTGGACTTGTACCATACCGAACATGCATATTCAGCAGTGGAATAACATAGAGCAAGCACACTTGAGCACACAGTGCATGAATTAGCACCCCATGTCAATTTTCACACTATGTTATTTCTGGCTGCCACTTTCTGTTTGGTGTTTAGGCAATGCATTTTATATGTTAGTGCACTATCCAGAGTTACTCCAACATATTTTGAAGTAGGATTATGTTAGAGTACGATGCCTCCTCAGGATGTATTTAAGGATCTATGTGCCTGTTTATTCTTCAGATGGAAAGCACAGGTCTGAGTCTTGGCAGGATTAGGTTTCAAGTAATTCTCATGATAGTAAACAGTGAATTCTTCCAAAGATTTTGATAACGTATCTTCTACAGTCTCAATACAGTCAGCCTGAGTAGTGATAGCACAGTCATCAGCATAAATGAAGCTTAGAGTTCCTTATCTGGTTGATATGCGTGTTGGTTTGAATGTAAAGGGGCCCTACTTAGCCGCCTCTCCCCATTGTATACATTTACCTGTTTTTCCAGTGTTTTAAGAATGGAGGAGGACAGACTGATTGGTCTCGTATCCTTGGCCTTGGTATGATCAATTCTCCCTGGCTTTGGAATGAAGACAATTTTCACTGCCCTCCAAACATTGGGAATGATTCCTACTGCTAGGCTAACCCTGAATAACCTGCATAGCACTCTTACGAGTTTCTCTCCTGCCTGTTTTAGGAGAGCTGGAAAATTCCATCTGGGCCAGGTGACTTGAACGGTTGGAATGTTTTCACCACCCATTGGATTTTAATGAAGTCCACACACTCCTTGGCCGATTCCCAGTCCTCTCTTCAAGTACCTGAGAACCATTGTCTCTCCGGAATCACATTCTGGTCTGTGTTGTCCGGCAGAGCATATTGAGGAAAGTGAGTTTTGAAGAGCAGTTCCAGCATCTCATGTGCTGTCTTTGTTTATTCCCCGTACTCCTTCCTCAACGTACCTCCTGGATTGATTGGTGCTCTAGTGAGGATTCTGTGAAGTCTGACTTGAGCAGACGTGCTCTCCACTTCCTCACAGAATGCTTTCCATGATGTCTTCTTTGCTTGTCTGATTGCAAGGTTGTAGTTGACAAGGGCCTCACGATATTTAGCCCATTGTCCTTTACGTCTTGCAATGTTGAACAGTCTTCGTACCTATTTTCTTTGAATTTCTAAATTATTATTCTACCAAGGCACACTCCTGTTTGTGCACTACTTGGTGATTGTGCAGTTGTCCTGCTGTGAGGTTGCTATGGCAGAGGTAAACAGTCTCTGCTACTTCCTCAAGCCCTACTGGATTCCTTACCGAGGTTTTAATTTCCGATAAGCCTAAGTCAATGTCCCTCCCATATTTCTCCCAGTCTGTTTTCCAGGGATTTGTATAGGTCATGGTCTGTCTGATTCCCATTTCAACCTCGAATTTAGTGTACATGTGGTCCGATGAGGATGGCTCCAACACCACATGCCATTGTTTGACATAGCTACCCATCATCATGGAACCAAAGGTTATGTCAATTACTTCTTCCCTTCTGCTATTCTTGAATGTAGGTTCATTGCCCTATTCAGGACCTCCAAGTTGTTAGCTAAAAGAAATTCAAGAAGGTACTCACCTTTACTGTTGGTGTCCTTGCTGCCCCACACTGGGTTGTGGGCATTGGTGTTGCACCCCACCAGCAGTTGGTCACCTTGCCGATGGTGAGTCTCTATCAGTCTCCTCACCTCCAAGGGAGGAGGAGAGCTTTCTTCGTAAGGAAGGTATGCTGAGGCCAGAATAATTTCCCTTGTGGTACTTTCCTCACATTGCTGCATTTTAATGGTCACTAGGTCCCTGGAGCAGAAATCCTCATTGACATGAAATAAATTCAATTTATTACATAGATGCATTTTATGGAGTTACTTAGATTTCTAGCATAAATCAGCTTACCTCCAGTGCCATCGAGGCCCGATACGCCTCCTTTATATAAGAAGGGTTTTTGTATCGGCGCCACATCCATTTCTTGCCTCCCCAGACAGTGGCTCATGACAGCAGAGGCCCCTTTACTGTGCTGCAGATGAATCTACAGCACCTTCAGTCTCCATCTTGCTGCCATCATTGCCTTTGAGAACCCTGACAGTGACCTGCAGGAACCCTAAAAACAATTTCAGGTCCTGCTCTCGCATCACCTTCTGGGACTTCTCTCTGACCTCCACCACCAGGGTTCGTCCTTCCTGTACAACCTTCGGGTTGATGTCTCTCCAGTCTTCTGTCGAGACTTTTGGGTTCTGCGCCCCTATTTTCTCGAACACCGTCTTAGGAGAGACATCCTTAAGGATGTTTGGTACCCGTATTGATACCTTTGCGGTCTTAAGAAGTTCCACTGCCGTCTTGACCATTAGCTTCGCATCTTCCTACGGGAATATCCTGGGCACCTTGTCCTTAAGCCATTCCACTGTGTGCACCCCCTCACAGACAAAAATGAGGACACCGTGATCTAGATAGAACTTCTTGAAGTTGAGTCCTGGACCAGCATGCGCCCCCCCCCCCCCCCCCAGTCTTTTCAAAGAGGGCCATCTGTACAGATTCCTCCTGCTGCGAGGTGGTGGCCACCAGTGGATAGCCTTCCTGGATAACTGTCATCTTAAAAATCGAGACTACAGTACTATAGGTCTGTTTCCCTATGCCTTGCCTCATTTTTTTCTGGGCTCATTTATCCAGGGAGGAGGGGGTCCTAGATTCCTCCCTTATCGTCTTGCTGCCTGTCTTTGACATTGTGGGGGTCTGCATATCCACTTGAACCCCTTTCTTGGGGGGGGGGGTCTTAGGTTCAAGTCCCTTTAATTCCCTCCACTTGTCTTTAGAAAGCCATTCTTTCCCTTCCTTTTTCCTCTGTTCCCTGAGTAGTTTCCTCCTCTGGGCTTCAGACAAGGCTTTAATCTTGATGTCCAACTTCTCGGTTACAGTTCCCACTTCTGGCTCAGGTCCAGACCCTGATTCAGTAGTGGGAATGCCTTCCATCAGTCTTGACTCTGATGTTTGGGTGTCTGAGGTCTCAGTTTACCCATCAGTTTGTTTTTCTTTATTTTCTTTAGTTGTGTCCGTATTGGTCTGACGAGATTTGGGGATCTACAAGGTCCACACCACGAATTCCCCGCGTGGCATAAGGCTACTTACTCAGGGAGGTCACACAGTATCCATAAGGCTCCGTTTGCGACACATCTTCCCATGTGCCACACACACCTCAGCACGGATCGCACCACACCTTGGGTTGGGAAAGGGAATTGGGTAGGACTAGGAGTGGATAGAGAAGATGGGACGTTGTGGGACACTCTTAGCCTGATCCATTGGCTGAGGCCTTTCCAGCAGTAGGTCCTCTACCTTCGGCTTAGCCCTCTGCTTCACACGGATACGCAAGCCTCTCCAGCCACACGGACAGTGCTTCGTCAAGGTAGTGTCCCCCGGAGAGGACACTACATTTAATGCACTGCGATGTAGAATTTTTTACATTGGCGACTGTGAAGTTGTTTCTTCTTTCCTGTAACAGGTTCTAGTGGCAAATCTGCTTCATAATGTTCCAGCTTGTCATATCTAGAATCAATTTTTCCCATTTTAGATGGTCTTCCTCTTTTTGTAGCAACACGGCAGTTTGATTCCAGAATTGCAGTGATGATTCTTCGACAAAATGCCATGTGATGTAATTTACCACCATCCTCCCTGTTGAACTGCCATGCATTGTGCTCAGCTATGTCAACAAAATGTGCAGTTATGGGGAAGTACCACTTCTTACCCTTGATAGGTATTCTTTAGAGTGAAATATTTTGGTCAGCTCTGTCAGCTCCGCCCATAAACTTATTGTAGTGATAAATGACTCTTGGTTGTTGAATTATTATCCCTCTTTTTTCCAGATGTGAATATCGCATTACTGGATGAGTTGGATATATAGTGTCAAAGTTTGTTGCTATTGTCAACACACTGTTGTCATTCCATGAAGCCACTAATATATTAGCTGAACTGTCCGATCTGAAGTGAAATGTTCCTTTAGGTTTCCTTTCAAATCTTCTCCTTTCTGTGGACGACAGTCTTTACCAATTCTGTTGGTTCTTATAGTACCTGCTGCTGGGATGTTTCGTAGATACAACTTGAGCAGAAGATGAAATGAAGTAAATAAATTGTCAAAATACAGTCTATATGGTATCTCTTCCAGCCAGTCAGTGTAAGTCATACTACTCCATAACCAAGATCATTGTGAACATACTTTGCTTGCAGTGTGCCAGCTCCTTGGTACGGTTCAAACCACATTTAAAATCCTTTACTTGGTCCTCCACACCAGAGCTTAAACCCACATCTTATAGGTTTGCCTCGAATAAATTTTTTCGTCCCATGCCACCCAAAATAAGGCACCACGCTTCTGTTGACTGAATGATTTTGCATATGAGGCGTATGTTCCGTGCATTTTTCATTTATCATGTGTGTAAAGGCGTGAACCTTAGAAAATATGTCAGTACCATCAAGTTCATCGTTGCCGCAAGCGTGAATATTTGACATAATGATCTTGATATTGTATGAGAAGCTAAAATGTTGTGTACATCTATCGACATCCTTGGCAGAACAACGTAACCACTAAGACACAAAATAGCTAAAAAACATTTCATTTCCTCTTCAGAGCAATCTTCAAGTCGGTTCCTCTTCGCTGCACATTGGTTGGTGTATTTCACCATCATTCTCACATGATCATTGTCAAAAAATTGTTCAAAATATTCTAATGGTGACCTCAGTGAATGTTTTGCAATACTCATTTGTGACCAGACTGTGGTTGTAGGTGAAAGTGTCTGTTTTACCCAGTTGTATGTACGAGACGGTTTAGTTTATTTTTTTGTTTTAGTGCAGTGTATTTTTTGGTGTTGCATAGGATACTGCAGCAGTGGATGTGGAAGGCAGAGTGTCTCTACTTGTTGAAATGTCAGTATCTGCATCATTGGTATAGATAGAGGGAATTTCTGTGTTTTTAGACATAGCCGTACTGCAAATTGCAGCTGGAGCTTTCAACTGACTTGCTGAAACATTATCAATTGTTGGTGCTTCTTCATCACTAGAATCTTCATCTGTCTGATCATCTGCAGTGTTCGTGGGTGGTAACAAAGCAACACCCAAACCATATTCAGGAATTCCATCATCAGTACTCTCCAGAATTTCAAGAAGTTCATCTAATGTCACCTGTTCCCTGCAAATAATTGTGCAGGAAATGTAATTTTTTGCTTATATTAGCGATACTTCTGATAGTATTTACTCTTACTGCTGAATTTTATTTTCATATAACCAAATAACAGCAACCCTATTCAAAAGTGTGGCTTGCGCGGCTCGAAAAAAAAAAAAAAAAAAAAAAAAAAAATTGTGAATAGGATTTTTATATGAGAATTTATGAAAAAGTAATATAAACCTGGGTTCTCAGTTCTGATATAAAAACTACAGAAATTAAAAACAAACCTATGTGATGTTAAACGTGTTTAAGAACAAATTTTATAAATGTTAGTGATTAAAACGACAACCTTTGTCGCGAAAATTTTGTATAAACACACATAATTACGTCCCAGCGAAATGGGAATCTCAGCAAACATTGTTTCTCATTTTTGTATGCAACGAGCCAACTTACTTCTAGAAGGATGTGCTTAAATAAATGGTCATGGAAGTAATATTCTGCAAGAAAATATCTATATCACCCTTTAGTATGCTAATACAACCTTCGGAGATAATATGTCCATAGTTATATCTCTAATAAATATACGCACATAGAAGCTATACTTACCCGTTGACGAGAAGGTCAGGCAGATAATCCATTTTAAGTACACCAAGTTTTCACATAAGTGTGACTTGACAATGGAAGCTAAATCATGTCTGAAGCAATGGAAAGGGTCTACTGGATGAAGTATACAGGGTGAAGCGAAATTCGCGCACTCGGGCTTCGCAGTGTGATTCCCACATGCCAGCGGCAAGAGAAGTGTCTTTCACAAAATTTCGTCCGGCAAGTACATCCGGCAGAAAGAGGACATTAAAGGGTGGCAATTTGGCAACACTGTGACCACATGTATGGTAACTACCTCTGCTAGCTCATATTGGTTGTGCTGTACAGTTGGAGCTATTGGTTGTACTGTACAGTTGGTGCAGTGGATAGAGTTTTGGGTTAGCATGTGGGAGGTTGAGGGTTCGATCCTGGGTTGAGGTATGTGTTTTTTATTTGGTAAATGTAGTCCAGGTGTTACGGTATCTGGCGTCTTAATCGTCAACAGCGATTGCAGCACGTCCTCTAGAAAACATTTGCGCTTACGTACTACAATCATAGAAACGGAAGATTGTTCAGCTTTGAAAGAAGCCCTTTCCATGTGCGTGGACGTGAATTTATTCGCACCACTTCATCTTCTAGATACAAAACCTGTTTTCTTTGTACCCTTCTCCAGTGGTCCCATACACTAGTACAAACTATTATTCTTGCCTCCTTGAGGTCCATTACATTTCGTTAGGGCTAGTAGCACTAGTAACTTGCTTTGAAAATAATTTCCAAACTCCGTTTCTATTTGTATGTGTTATCACCATGGTCCCATTAATTATGCCTTTGAACATTGAGTCTGGTAACTGCATACTATTCAGTACATACATTAATGCATTATTATTATTATTATTATTATTATTATTATTATTATTGATGGAATTGTGGAAACATCATGTGTATTACCGTTAAGGAAACAGTGTAATTCGAAACTGAACATTTAACAATTATCGGTGTCAGGATGAATCGTGCAGAACCATATCTGTCAGAGAGGTAATGCATATTAGGTGCAACAGCGTGCAGGACTGACGACATGCTTATACTGCATGTGCTGTCCAGCAGGTAGGGAGTAGTTGCGAGTGGAGTACCGCGCCTGTGACAGACTCCAATGTACGTGCGTACACATATCGAATTTTCTCATTGTAAACCTCTAAACCAGTGTGGCAGACATATGGCATGCACAAATGATGAATATGTGGATATGTCTCTGTTCCTTGGTGCATCTGATAACCAGGCTCGTGTTCCAACTCGTGAATATGCCGCTAGATATCCTCGTCGACACCATCCAGATAAATGTGTGTTTCGTCATCTGGAGCTGCACCTTCGGGAGTCAGGTTCTCTTCTTCCACAATCTTGTGATGGAGGCCTTCCACAGACTCGCCGTACTTCAGCTACTGAGGAAGATATTCTGGAGGTCATACACCAAGAACCTCAGCGAAGTACAGGTAGTGTAGCAACACAAGGTTGTTAACGTGCTGCTCTACCATGGGCTGCACCCCTGTCATTATGCTTAGATGCAACACTTGCATTCTGCAGATTGCCATCAGCAGATGCAATTCTGTGAATGGTTCCAACAACAACAACGGGAAGCCAACGATGACTTCGTGAACACTGTAAATATGGTCGGATGAAGCAGCATTCACTCGTGAGGATGTCTTCAATATGCACAATGCCTGCCATTGGTCTAAGCTTAACCCGCACGTCACCCATGACCGTCGCTATCGAGTTTGCTCTGGTATCAATGCCTGGGCTGGAATATTGGGCAACAGGTGTTTGGGCCCCTACATGTTGCATGACCGATTGACAGCACAAAAGTATCATGCATTTTTCTCAAACTATTTGCTTGATGTGGGGGAAGATGTTCCACTACGTGTTCGGCTGAGGATATGGTTCCGACATGGTGGTGCACCTCCACACTCTGGGATTAATGTGCGACAATATTTGGACACAACATTTCTAGAGAAATGGCTCGTATGTGGAGGTACAATTGTACAGCTACCTCTTTCACCTGACCTAAATCGCCTGGATTTCTTCCTGTGGGGACACCTGAAGGAGCATATGTACTCTACACCGCTGATGAATGTGGAAGAATTGGTAGCGCGTGTTCATGCTGCTCTTGTTACTGTGGAAGCAGCTTTGCTGCGAAGGGACCAGAGCTGTGTGATCTGGCGGGTTGCACAATGTTTTGACATGCAGGGAGGTCGCTTTGAGCATCTGTTGTTCTGACGACAACGTATTCTGTTGTGAAGGTCATGCAGTCATTAGTATGGACATTATTATTGTCGCTGGTCGTTGATATGCGGCATCTAAGCGCTCGTATTACATGTAGTAGAAAATGGCAAGCAGTTGTGTTATTGGGCTGTGCTATCATCTTTAGCATCTCGAAACTGACAATGTTTTTGTAGTTATTCTGTCCTATGACAGGTCATTTGTTTCAACTGTCTGTTTATTATCTGTCTAACCACATATTTCTAATGTTCAGCGTCACAAAATGTTGTAGATTTAGGATACATGTGAACTAAGAAACGGTGTATATCACAGTACGAAATGTCAGAATGAAATTAGCAAATAAAAAAGTGCGTCCCAACCCAGAATCGAACCCTCGACCTCCTATATGTTAACCCAAAACTCTTATCTACTGCACCAACTGTACTGTAGAACTGGTATGATGTGACAGGGGTAGTTACTATACGTGTGGTTACAGTGTTGCCAGATTGCCACTCTTTAATGTCCTTTTTCTGCCGGTTGTATTCGTCGGACGAAATTTTGTTACATACATTTTTTTATCGCTGGCATGTGAGTAGTCGCGCTGTGAAGCCCGAGTGTGCGAATTTCGCTTCACCCTGTATACTAATGCCATCTGTTGGCAAGCAGAATAACTAAATGCTACAAGCAGTTATAAGCGTCACTAAAAAATCCTTCCAGAAGGACAACAGCTGTATCTGAGTTAAGGCAATTTCAAAGCTAGACCTATTTGTTTTCTCATCAGAAGTAAAGAAGTACATGTTTCAGCGGTTTTGGAAATTTAACTTCGAAGAGCATGACATAGTGGGTGATTTTTTTAACTAAATTATTTTAAAAAAGAATAACTGAAATAGTGCCAGACTGATTCACTGGCTCATCATTGCCAAGTCCAACCCGCTAAGGGTAGAAAATTGAATATGGAGAGGATGTGGATCTTACGCTATTGGCATTGTTTAAGAAGAGATTGTTTGAAATTCCACTCTTGAGGAAGTTAAATATGGGATGAAAGGTTTTTGAAAAATATATCGCTGTTAAGAACAATTTTGAAGTTAGAGAGATAAAAATTGGTATTTGGTTTCTCAGCCAGAAGCAAATAAAAATGTGTCAGCATTTTTGGAAATTCGACTCCTAAGAGGTAAAATGGTGGTCAAAAGTTTTTTTGAAAATATATTAAAGAATTGTTAAAGCATTTTTAAAACTATGTCTATGAAAATTGATGTTTGACTTCTTGGTTAGAAATAAAAAAAATGTTTTTCAGTGTTCTTGGAAATTCAACCCCATAAGGGAGTGAAATAGGGGCTGAAAAGCTTTACAAAATTATTTCATTATGAAAGCATTTTCAAAACTAAATCTATGGGAACTTGTATTTGGCTTCTCTGTTAGAAATTAAAAAAATGTGTTTCACCATTGGGAAATTCACCCCCTAATGGGATGAAATGGGGAGAAAATTTTTTACGAAAATATGTCATTATATTTTTAAAAAAATTTAAGGTAAATCTGTAAAAATAGATATTTCGGATCTCAGTTGAGTATAAAGAAGTGTGTGTTACGGGATGAATGTTTGTATTGAAATATCACCACAAGAATGCAAAAGGCATGACCAGCAAAATCCTTGGACTCCAGCTACCGGAAACACTTTTTGGTGAGCAACATGTTCGGAAAAGAACATGTTCTTATAGCCTTCTAAGTGTGAAAAGTTTAGAAAGTGTTGCAATTTGTGAACTGCATAAAAATGTGATTAAAGAAAAAGAAATTTTATGCATATCACACAGTCTACAAGGGTGAGGCAGCGGGCACTAAGGTAGTGAAGAAGATCTTGTAGTCCTACTGAATAGAATGAATAAAGTTATGGGTGAAGAATATAATATGAGAATTAATAAAGCAAAAACAAAAGTAATGGCATGCGGCAAAATAGATCAAGTGAAAGTCCAAGTTCATGTAGGCAATGAACTGCTTGAACAAGTTGATAAATTTACTTATCTAGGCAGTAATATTACCAGGGATGGAAGGAGCAAGGCAGAAGTGAGAAGTAAAATAGCTCAAGCAAAGGCTGCTTTTAACAAGAAGAAAAACATCTTAACATCTAAGAGCATCAGCCTTGAAATCAGGAAAAGATTTTTGAAATCATATGTGTGGAGTGTGGCATGCTATGGGTGTGAAACATGGACTCTCGGGACAGAGGAAGACAAGAAGCTAAATTCTTTTGAAATGTGGTGCTATAGACGCATGCTCAAAATAAAATGTATCGACAAGGTCACAAACGAAGTGGTTCTGGAAAGAGCAGGTGAGAAGAGAAGCTTCTGGAGTTTCATTGTTAAGAGTGCAATTTACAGGCCATCTATTAAGACATAAAGGACTCCTGAACACAATCATAGAGGGATATGTCGAGCGAAAAAGACCAAGAGGAAGTCCACGACTGAGGTACATGGATCAGATCATGGAAGATGTGGGATGTAACACCTATAAAGAAATGAAGAGAAAAGCTGAAAGACGCACAGAATGGAGACAAGCTGCCATTGTAGCAATTGCAAACCAGTCCTTGGATTGACCACTACAGAAGAAGAAGAAGACCTCAGATTTTTGTGTTGCTTTAATAGAAATCTTGTTTTGTGTATTTGCTTCAATTCTTATAAGGAATTAGGAAGAGTTTAGCTCAGCGGATTAAAAGATAATCAACAGTTTTTGAGAATATTTCTCGTGGAGAACAGCAGTTTTCTTAGTACTTTAAAATGAACATCAGCAGTCTAAACCATAAAAAACTTTTATTTTGTTGTTTTTGGTCAGTTTTTGACCATGTTAAGACCTCATAGATGATGGTAGTTGGTGGCAGTAAATGGAACAAGTGTTGCGACTCCTCTAACGTCAACAGTTGACATTAGTAGAAGAGTTGTAACACTTGCTCCATTTTGCCACCACTGCCTACCATCGTGGTAGGAGATCTGAAGATGGAAAAAAATTGACAAAACTGGTAACCACAAAATAAAAGTTTTTGTGGTGTTAGTGTTCATTCTAAAAGATAATCAGCAGGCTTAATTTAAATTGCATGTTCACTGCCTTGTAACACATTGCACCAGCCAAAATTCAGCCCCACTGTGAATGTTGTTCTCGAACACGGGATGAGTCAGCTGATGTTTGTAAGCAGCCGGAAGTCGCCCCGACTGCTGTCAAACTGTTGGCAGCTGCTGCAAATCAGTGTGTCGGAAGAGTTCCCGAGAGTTATGTGCGTGTGGTACCTGCACCAGAGCTACCTCAAGTACTATCCTCTCCCGTGGATTCTGTCTCCTCTGCAGAAAGTACAGGATCTGTCATTACCAGTCCACGTGACTTCAAGTGGGACGTCAGTGGTAGATCTAGGTGTCGTGTACAGGGTGCACAGGGGCCAGGGAGGGCTTGGGTGTTGTACCAGTCCCTCAGACCAACAACTTTGAGGTGCTGTCTTTCACTGAAGCTGGAACTGAGCCAGAGGGACTCACTTCACATGTTTTGGGGAAACCTGTTTTGTCCAGTGTCAGGAGGAGGCAAACGCAAAAGGGTAGGGGTCTATTAATCGTCTGTAGTTCAAACTTATGACAAATGATGGTATGCCTTAGGGAAATGGCAGCAAGGGACAGGAAAAGACGCCATGTGCACTCACTGTGTGTGCCTGAGGGCATCATTCAAACATGTTGAAGAGGATATTCCAGCACCTATTGAGGGAATAGGGTGCAACCAACTGCAGATTGTGCTGCACGTTGGAAAAAAATTATGCCTGTCAACTGGGCTCTGAAGTCATTCTTGGGTAATTCCAGTGACTGGAAGAAAAGGCTGAGAAGACCAGCCTTGGCGTGGAGTTTCAACAGAGCTCACAGTTTGCAGCATTGTCCCCAGAACTGATCACGGCCCGTTGGTTCTGAGTCAAGTGGAAGGACTGAACCAGAGACTTTGAAGGTTCTGTGACAATCTAGGCAGCAACTTCCTGACCTTGTGCCACAGGATTGAGAACTTTAGCGTCCCTCTAAATGGGTCAGTCATGCACTACACATCAGAGGCTGCCACTTGGGCAGCTGTGTGTGTGTGTGTGTGTGTGTGTGTGTGTGTGTGTGTGTGTGTGTGCGTGCATGCATGCATAAAAGGGCTTTTTAGATTGGGTGACTCTCCATCTAAACCAGATAACGATAGCTGTGGTTAATCCATAAATATCAGTGTAAGATCGAATGAAATGCCTCCTACAGGTGAGAATATTAAAATCCTTGTGGTAAACTGCCAAAACATTCGCAACATGTTACCAGAGTTTGAAGTACTCGTGAAAGTATTTGTCGCAGTTGACAAGAAAAACAAACCCACTGAGGTAGAAATTGAAGCTGCTTGTGAGTGTTTGGGCAGGACTCAGTATTGCGGGTGAGCATAAAGTGATAATTAGATCCTTCTATTGCCCACCAGACTAATCTCCTAATGTATCTGAAAACTTTAGAGAAAACTCAGTTCGTTTGTAAGTAAGTTCCTCAGTCATGCTGTAGTCATTGGTCGGGATGTTAATCATTCAACAATTAATTCAGAAAATTACAGTTTTGTTAATGGTGTGCATGATAAGATATCCTGTGCATTACAAAATATGTTGTCTGAAAACTATCTAGAACAGATAACTAGGAATCCCACTCATGATGGACATATATTGGATCTGATGCCAACAAATAGACCTGACCTTTTTGAGCATGTCTCCATCGAAAATGATATCAGTGACCATAATGCAGTTGTGGCAACAATGATTACCAAAACACAATGGACAACTAAAACAAGCAGAAAGATAGGTTTTCAGTAAACTAGATTTTAAAAAATCATTAGTGTCCTATCTCACTGAGGAACTTGAAACTCTCACCACAGATGAGGAGCAGATAAAAGACCTATGGTTCAACTTAATAGTTGACCATGCATTGGATAGATATTTATCCAGTAGAGGAGTCCATAATGAGATGGCACCTCCACTGCATACAGTCACTGTAAAGAAAGTTCTAAAGAAAAGGAGATTACTGTGTAATTGGTGTAAAACTAAGCACAAAGCTATAGATAGAGAGATGCTGAATGAAGCATGTTTGGCTATCGGGAGAGCAATGCGTGATGCCTTTGATGACTACCGTAGCTTAATATTGTCAAATTACAGAACGTAAAGAAATTCAGAATGTATGTAAAGGCTGTTAGTGGCACCAAAGTTAGTGTCCAGTTCCTAGATAATGAAATAAGGTCTGAAATTGAGGGTAGCAGAGCAAAAGTTGAAGTGTTTAACTCTGTTTTCAAATGTTCCTTTACAAAGGAAAATCCAGGAGGATTGCCCCAATTAATCCTTGTACCACTGAAAAGATAAATAAAATAAGTTTTGGTGTCAGTGGCGTTGAGAAACAGTTGTAATTGAATAGAGCTGCAGGGCCTGATAGAATCCCTGTTAGATTCCAAACTGAATTTGCGGCTGACGTAGCCCCTCTGATAAGTATAATCTATCACAGAATCCTTGACTGAAAAACCGTGCCCAGTTCTTGGAAAAAAGCACGTCACACGCGTCTTCAAGAAGGGTGGTGGAAGTGATCCGCAAATTTACTATGCAGTATCCTTGACACTGATTTGTTGTAGAATCTTAGAAAATATTCTAAGCTCAAACCAAATGAATTATCTTGAACAGAATGACCGCCTCAGTGCCAACTGGCATGGATTTCAAGAACATTGATCGTGTGAAACCCAACTCTCACTTTTTCCACATGATGTTCTGAAAGGTTTGGATCGAGGCAGTAAGGTAGATGCAGTCTTTCTTAATTTGTGAAAAGAATGTGGTTTTGTACATCTATGCTTATTGTCAAAAGTAAGATCACTTGGGTCAGCAAGTGAAATTTGTGACTGGATTGAGCACTTTCTGGTAGGGAAGATGCAGCATGTTACGTCAAATGGAGAGTCGTCATCAGATGTAGAAGTGACTCAGGTGTGCCCCATAGAATGATCACGTAAGTTCAGTCATGGGTAAAGCAAGATGTCTACTTACGTTTATTGGTAGAAGACGGGGTAAGTCCAATCAGTCCACAGTTGCTTACAAATCCCTCATGCGGCCAGTTCTAGAATACTGCTGAAGTGTGTGGTACCTGTATCAAATAGATCTAACAGGGGATATTGAACACATATGGAAAAGGGTAGCACAAATGGTTATAGGTTTGTTTGACCTGTGAGAGAGTCTCACAGAGATACTTAAGGAACTGAACATAAACTATCGTGAGAAAGTCTGTTAACAGAGTTTCAAGAACCAGCTTTAAATCCTGACTAGGAATATATTACAACCCCGTATTTATCTCATAGGGATCGGGAGGAAAAGATTGGAATAACTACTACACACACAGAGGCATTCAAACAGTCATTCTTCCAGCGCTCCATATGTAAATGGAACGGGAAGAAACCCTAATAACTGGTGGAGTGGGACATACACTCTGCCATGCACCTGATGATGGTTTGCAGAGTAGAAATGTAGATGTAGACCTACATTAAATGTGTTCTATATCGGAAACCATTTAGAATAGGGCATATGTCCATATCAAAGTTTTTCTGCAAGTTTGTGTTAATATTATATCCCTGAATATGGCCCATTTTCCTGTGGCAGGCTGTATATGTCTTAAGTGTTTAGGAAGCCTCATCCTATTTTTTATTCTTTGAGTATTAGTTAACATCGATTAGAGTGTGGCCACAGTTGTTACAGGCACTGTGTCCGCTCTGGGATAAGTAGTGATCTGAGCTGCAGTGGATACTGGGGGTGCAGAAGAGGAATGGGGTAGGTGGGGGGATGGTAGCAGGATAGTGCTGGGTGAAGATGCTGTAGTGCTACCTGTGGGAGCATGCTGGGATGTGGTGGTAGCAAGATGCTGGTTTGCTAGATACAACATCGATAGGCTTATGCCTGAGAGGTTGCTGCGCCCAGATAAAATTGAGTGAGAGTGTGAGTGTACCGTCATAATAATATCATTATCTGACAAGGGAGTTTGTCCAAACACTTACATTCAAAAGCCTACTTTTAAATGTGCTTGTTCACCGCTCAGTGCATCCCTTATGGAGTGAGAATTATGTTACTGCATCCTGATTTTTCTGTTGTGTTATTTGGTCTGGAGTATAGTTTTATACGGAAGTGATATGGGGACAACAGTTAATGCAGACAAGTTGGTAAGCTCCTATGGGACCAAGAGTGCAGACTAGAAGACAGGAGAACGGAAACTATTGAAATGCTGTGTTAGAATAGGACACTGAAGAAAAATGTATTACTAATGAAGGGGTGCTGAAATAAATTGTTGAAAAGAGAAATTTGTAACGCATCTTGAGTAAAAGAAGGGGACAGTTGACAGGTGACATGTCTCCAGACTGAAGACCACAACAGCAGCACTATGTTACACCTGGATGCCTGCCATTCACAGACAGTGTGCTAAGCTGTACATATATGCCTTTATGGATGGACCAGAAGCTTTAACTTGTCGGTTATTTGGTCGATCAGGCAGCTGGTTGGTCAGTTATTTGATATGTGGAAAATTTATACACACACACACACACACACACACACACACACACACACTCCAAAACATTTATACTTTGGAATATAGTATGTGATAATTGATGAAACATGTAAACTTACAGTGCTCTTTTGTTGCAGGTGTTGGTCATGTCATCGCAGGTGGTCCTCAACGTGTTGCAGCATGGCTACCTTGATGCCAAAAAGTTGCAAGTAATTGTTTTCGATGAGTGTCATCGGGCTGTGAACGATCAGCCTATGAAGAAGGTAACTTTTTACATCGTGCAGTACAGGTTTTCGTGGCCGGTGTTTACATCCTTCATAACATTGGGTCTCTGTGTACTGGACTGTGGTCTAACTAAGAAACATCACCTACTTGACTTCATATTTTAAGGAGGAAAAAGCATACTTGCAAGATAACAGCCCCGGCGATCTGCCCTGCACGAGAATTTGGGTTGTGATTGTGCCACACAGAGGCCAAACTGATTAACTCCATTTTTTAAATCATTTTTCTACCTTTTGGTTACAAAAACCTCACAAACATGTATATTCCAGTGGCCAAAATATGTAACTCCAGTGGGTGACAGTACTATCCTTGGCAACTGAGCATTTTGTTACAGCTTTCGGATGCATTTGAGTCTTCGTATGTAATCTAAGTATTCCATTTGCCTTCCTTAATAGTGATTTTACTTGATTGTCCCATTTCATATTGCTCTTATTTTTACCCCTAAATACTTACATGTAAAGCTAACAATGTCAAATGCATAATATGTACAAAACTTGGTTGTCACGATTTCAATAACATCAAAAGGTGTACGTATTTATGGCCAGAAACAGAAGATTCTCGGGGGCACAAGAAGAAGCTACATGCCTGAAAAAGCATATAACTAACAACACAGAAGACCACAACCGTATTCTGACGTACTCAGATTCATTAAAGGGTCAGAATTGAAACATAAAAGGCGTGTACAATTATGAAGCTCTACAAATCTCTGGAGGCAAAGCAGATATTACTGACTCAAAATGTGCTTTTTGTAATACAGCCAACTGGTTGCAACAAGATTTGACTTTAATCTGTGTTTGGCACTATGGGTGTCTTCATCGGAAAATTCAGACAGTAACATGTAGTAAGAGACGAGCAGACATACGAGTCTTATGATTTGCAGTTAGTCTTATGCCACCTCCAGTGCCTGTTTCCTCTTACAATTCTTGACAGCGTATAGTGTGCTACACCGTGTAGCAGTAATTTTACTGACAATTACCAATTTTATGGAAGTTCCAATGTCTATAACTGTTTTATGGTTTAAATATTACCTACTTGTGTAGTCTGTTATGTAAGAGAGGCATGTTGCTTGTAAATCTGTTTATCTATATCTACACGTGATTGTTTGGATTTTCTCATGAAGACACCCATAGTCAGAGTCAAAACCAGGTTAAACTAAACTCTCCTTGCAAGTGGTTGGCTGTATTATATTAATCATATTCTTGTATGGTTACCATCTCACAGCCGCATTTAAAATTATAAGATTTAAAAATATTTAATACATGGACACAGCTATCTGCCATATGACTCCGTCTTCAGTGTAATTGAATGTAAAGCGAGGAGGACACAAAACATCATCTTACCAGGAAACTGGAGTACATTTAAATTCATTGCTCTGTAGTAGGTGAAATGAAACATAACGATTTTTGTGTACAGAGACTATTAAGATGCCACAACAAACTTCAAGAAGATAACCGATGGCTTACCAGCAAATTGGTTTGATTTATGATTGGTTGGATTGGAGAGCTTACTGTCATATGCTGTACTGAACAAGACCACTTTTTGTGAAGATTTTCTATTCCTTATGGTGAATTTAACGAAATGTGCAGTAAGTCGCCAACCTGAATTTGTCAATGTAAACCGAGATACCCTATACTTGAGAATTCGTCCCATCGGCAACCAAAAGATGGCAGATCTCGTGTCCATCCTAAAGTATGTTCCTCCTGTGAACCACGACTACTACAAGCCGCTAATGACCACTCTTGGGGAACACAATGTTAAATTTCAGAAAAATGTGACATCATTTTTTTCTGATGATTAGCTACATTGGAAATTAAAGTGAAATAGAAAGTGAACTCTTTTAGTGACAGCGTGACTAATTCCTGCAAAAATGCTAAGTTTCGGTGATTATCTGCATTGTGTTTTCATCAGATTTGTACATAACAGAAAATTGGAATTACCCTAGTAGTGTTACGATAAATAGAAATTTGAGTTATGATTGAGTTGAATTTTCAATATCCATTTAACTTTGATCTCTGTTTCCTCAGTCTCTGTTGCAGTGGAATCAATCAGTTTGACACAATTCTGATATTATGCAGTTACGACCTTCTGAACACACAATTTTTAATGAACAAGGGCATCGGTTGCCACTCGCTCCGTCCCACTGCAGCCGCTTGACACCCGTGTGTGAAGTACTGTACAGTGGAGCGAGTAAGAGGTTTTTTAACTACTGTATTGACATTGGTAACGTGCTGTGTTCATTGTGTCAAAGTGCGTGGTTTCTAAGCGGTAGTTAATATGGAGATCTCTTTGCTCTGAGCTTTTTTATGTCGCAATTCGCGAATGCCGTGTCGGTGATTGAGTCTTTAAAGAAGTAGCGTAGTGCTATTTAATTATTAACATTGCTGTTTTGTGTTATTTCCTTTGCATTTTAAAGGTGGCACGGTTAAACTGAGGTACATTTTGCAAGAGATGCACTATTCTTCAACGTAATGCATGTGCTTAAATTGTAAATCGGAAATCATTAATTTCATTTCATAATAATTCTTTAGTTGCTTAGGTTTATTCATTTTCATTTTGAGGCTTATACAGGGTGGTCAGAAACAGTATGAAAAGCTTGTAAAGGTGATGCGGGTAGGTAGAGTTTAGAAAAAAAATTGATGTGTTACACTGTTTCTGAGTTAATTAGGATCGAAGTTAGCTAGTTAGTCCATTGTGCGCACAAATCCGAGCAGCCTGCCAGAGACAGTGACGCCGAATGTGTACTTCATTCAGTTTCCTAAAACCGAACAAGAGAGCGATACAAAAATTGGTTGTCGGATGGTGGTAAGGTTCGAACCAAGCTCTATGTGGAGCAGTCTTGTATGCTGTCACCCGCACTGTGAGAACAACTCGTACTAATTCTATCTGCCATGCCGCTTGAATTTGCATACGCCATGGCCTGATTGGCCAACTGCTATGCTAATTATCTCTGAAATGGCACAACGTTGCAAATTTTTTTCCTAGGAATCATTCCTCTTCACAACCCATCCTACAGCAGCTATACAAGCATTTCAGACTGTTTGTGACACCGTTTATATAGCTACAGGATATTAGTACAAGACTGCTGTTAAAATAATATTGAAAGTGTATGTGCAAGTGGTTGGTGTAGGACATACTCAGAGTACATGTGAAACTTTCCGCCACCCACTACAAGGTTGTATCTGGCACGCTTGGATGACTGGTTTCTTTCCTGTTTACTGACACAACCATTCTCCCTGAATTCTCCCTGAATTGTCGGTACCAACACACAAAGCTCCATTTACATGACAGTTTTTTCCCTTATTCCTTCTGAATGCATATTGCACTCATATTATAGATAAACACATTATATATTCCAACACACACACACACACACACACACACACATTCTTCTCACACTTTGTTGCCATTATGCCAAAGCACTGCATTCATAAAGCTAACTGATGCGCACGATGCAAACTTGATGAGTCTACGGTTTTATTCATACGTCAATAATATTTGTATGTGTAATACTTTGAAAAATACAGAACTTTGAAAACAAGTGAAACACCATAGATCATGTAAAACATAAATGTGAATTTAAAACTATCATCCTGCACACACATCTGAGATTACACATGACATTCGAATCCAGCCTGATTAAAAGTTTTCCACAGTTTTTCAAAATTGATAACGTTGAATGTTGGATGGTTTTTTTGGAAAACACCATAGGCAACTTCCTTCATCATCGTCCTGTGGGAATCTGTGTTCTGTCTCTAAAGGAATCGTATCAGTGAGATGTTCAACCCTCCTCCCACTGCCCCTTCTCTTTTTATTTTTTCTAGAAAGAGCACCCTCTGGAAGAGAGTACCACTCTTCATTATCATACATCAATTGAATCCTGAATATGTACCTTAATTTTTTGTATTGCAAATGCAGTGGCTCAGGAACTATAGATCTTACACTGCTTCCCAGATTTAACACATAATCATCATACAGAAAATGGAAGATGCAGTGTAGAAGGAGTGGTCATACAGTTTTGTCACCTTGACAAAATCCAAACTGCAACTGTGAAAAGGAGCAATGACAACAATAGTTCTTTACATGTTCATCATTCCATGCGGCACACGACGGATGACTTGGTGAAGACCTTGGTTGTAGAAGTCTGCATTTTGACTGTTCAAAAAAATTTTTTTTTACTTAATAAATCACTTCTTCTTCATTCTATACATTCCTTCCACACCCATTTCTTTAGCAAAGTTAAGATGACTGAGTCACAAACATAAACTTTCAGCTACAACCTTCACAAAGTGTTTCTTCTGTTACCCAAGGTTTCTTCACAGTCACTTTTCTTTTACCTATATTTGTCTGTCCACTTTCTGTGTTTGCCCTTTTTAGAACTGGCCACTATGATATTTAATCAACCTCTCCCAGGAGTCCATCTCTCTCCTCACCCCTACCACTCCCCGCACTCTTACCTTCTACATTCTTCCTAAAGTCCATAAACCTAACCACCCAGAATTCCCCATTGTGACCAGTTACTGTGCTTCCACTGAGAGAATCTCTGTTCTCATAGTAACCTACTTGCCGCTATTGAACACTACCTTTCCCAATACCCGATTGATTCCAAACCAACCACCTCCTTCCTAGTCACCGTGGCCAACTATAACCTCACCCACATTTACTTATCTTTTGAAGGTATTACTGATAAACAAATCCGGAATTCAGCTATGGGCACTTGCATGGCACCACACTATGCCAACCTATTCATGAGCAATCTACAGGAATCCTTCCTAAAAACCCAGAATCCTAAACCTCTCACCTGGTTAAGATTCATTGATGACATCTTTGCTATCTGGTTCGAAGGTGAGGACATCCTATCCACATTCCTCCAAACCCTCAACAACTTCTCCCCCATATGCTTCACCTGGTCCTACTCGACCCAACAAGCCACTTTCCTATATGTTGACCTCCACCTCAAAGATGGCTACATCAGTACCTCTGTCCATATCAACCACCAGCAATACCTCAACTTCGATAGCTGCCACATGTTCCATACTAAGAAGTCCCTTCCGTATAGCCTAGCCACTCGTGGTCGTCGCATCTGCAGTGACGAGCAGTCCCTCTCGAAATATACTGAGGGTCTCACTGAAGCCTTCACTGACCATAATTATCCTCCCAAGCTTGTTCAAAAACAAATCTCCTATGCCTTATCTTTCCAGTCTTCTGCCACATTCCAAGCCCAGCGTTCTGCCACAGAGGTGCATTCCCCTCGTAACTCAGTACCACCTAGGACTGGAGCAACTGAATTACATTCTCTGCCAGGGTTTTGAATACCTCTCTTCGTGGCCTGAAATGAGAGATGTTCTGCCCACTATCCATCCCACCCATCCCACAGTGGTATTCTGCCGTCCACCGAACCTACACAATATACTCGTCCATCCTTACACAACCCCTGCTCCCAATCCCTTACCTCATGACTCGTACCCCTGTAATAGACCTATACGCAAGACCTGTCCCATACACCCTCCTACCACCATCTACTCCAGTCCGGACTATAACATCACCTATCCCATCAAAGGCAGGGCTGCCTGTGAAACCAGTCATGTGATTTACAAGCTAAGCTGCAACCACTGTGCTGCATTCTATGTAAGCATGACAACCAACAAGCTCCCTGTCCACGTGAATGGCCACTGACAAACTTTGGCCAAAAAACAAGTGGACCACCCTGTTGCTGAGCATGCTGCCACACATGATATCCTTCATTTCAATGACTGCTTCATAGCCTGTGCCACATGGATCCTTCCCACCAACACCAGCTCTTCTGAATTGTGCAATACATCCTACGTTCCCGTAACCCTCTTGGCATCAATCTTCATTGGTCACTTCCTCACCCATCCAGCCCCTTCCCTGTTCCCATTCCAACACTACACAGCCGTCATTCCACCACCACACCCTGTCTTTTCATTTCTCTCCTTTTCTGCTACTTGCTCCCCTCGCCCTCCCCACGTCTCCACTGCCCTCCGTCTAACCTGCTGCCCTTCGCTGTCTGCTACTCCCACCATACTATCCCTCCCTGTCCCCACCCCAGCCTCCTCCTTACCCCCACCCAGTCACCACTCCCATCATGCACTGGTGCTGCTGCTTACAGTTGGTTTCAGTTGCCTGAAACTGCAGTCATGTGTGTGAGCTGCATGAGCATGTGCGTGTGTGTGTGTGTGTGTGTGTGTGTGTGTGTGTGTGGGCGCGCGGCGCATGCGCTCGCACGTATGTGTGTCTATTGTAATGAAAGCCAGTGGCCGAAAGCTTTAATTGTGAGAGTATTTTTGTTGTGCCTATCTGCGACTCTGCATCTCCGCTATATGGTGAGCAGCAACTTTCCTTCTCATAATATTGTTACTATGATATTTCTAATCACATCTCAATAGCATCTCAACAGCAGGCCGTTCCAACACTATCCCATATAGTGCGGGCACCACCGAGAACCCATCAGCTAGCTTGTGGGCAGGTGCAGCTGGTATAGCCCACCAGGAGGCCGTGTTATATGCATCTTGTGCATGCACGAACTATTTGTCAACCATGCCGGCATGCACTTGGCCAGTGTAGAACTGTCACATAGGCTACTGCTCATGTGTCAGCTGTTTGCCCATCCCTATCCGCTGGGAGATGCGTGAGTTGAAACAGTCCAATCTACTGTCTGAGAGAACTTAAGATGCATCTCGTCATTCCTCAGTATGTGGGTATCCCACTTCTTTTTGTACTGTTTGTTCCACATGATTCGGTTAAACTTCAGTCTACTCTTCAACATTACTAAATTTGTGAACCTTGCGTATATCTGTTCCTGCATATGCCTTACAATTGACTATCTGATTTCGTAAGCTATGTCGGACTGTGTGTAGTCTAGCTGGAATCTTCCCAAGTGTCTGGGCCTTCTCCAAGTATACCAGTGACTCTTGTTATTTTTTAACATTGTAATCACAAACACAATCTGAAATGTTTTACAGAACTCAGTCTTTCTCCATTCTCACTCCAATTTCGAAGCACATATTCTCCCATAACTATGTTTTCTTCACATTCCTCTAATACTGTGTTCCAGTCTCCGATAATGATTACATTATAGTCCCTTTTTATGTACTGAAGTACCAGTTCAGTGTCCTCACATACTCTCTCTCTCTTTCTTCATCTTCTGATTGTTATGTCAGCATGTATACCTCAACTGTTGTTGTTCACATTGGCTTGCTGTCAATTCTGATGAGAAAAAAACATATTACTGAACTCTTTGTAGTAATTCACCAGATGTACTGTGGGTACACGTCATCTACCTTTAATGCAGTGGTTTCCATTGCCTTGTGTGTCCTCACACCATCAGTGATTGCTGATTCTTGCGCCCTTTAGGGGCAGTTTCCCACCTGGAGGTCAGTAAGTTACGGTAGAACTCATATGCTCCTCCAATCATTTAACAGGGTCATTGGTAAAACGAGTGTGACATCTTACGATGTAAGTCTTTGGCCGCCATTACTGGTAATTTTTATTCAAAATTTAAGCAGCGGATGGTGTCGAATATGGGACCCAGGTTATTTTGATTACTAGGAAGAGATTCTACCATTAGATCATGACTACAGGCACGCACCTGCAAACAAGCGGCAAATCAGTTATATAACTTTATTTTTTCAAAGTGATAATCAAATCTTTATAGCTACAAGATCCATTATAAGTGCCAGAGTTTAACATACCTTTGAAAGACTTGCGATCGAAT
Organism: Schistocerca piceifrons; assembly: GCF_021461385.2. Taxonomy (NCBI): domain Eukaryota; kingdom Metazoa; phylum Arthropoda; class Insecta; order Orthoptera; family Acrididae; genus Schistocerca; species Schistocerca piceifrons. The sequence goes on from NC_060146.1 coordinate 210,781,211, forward strand.
AAGGCTTAAGGCTCAGATGAAATTCCTTCGGACTTGGTAAAATCATTGGGGAAGTGATGACCAAATGACTATTCACATTGTCTTCATTATATCCATTGTGGATGGCGAACTGCAACTCTGATTTAAATTGCCGATTTATGTGAGTGTAGTATGCAGCCAGTTACTTTCTTTAATTTTGATGCTATTTTATTTGCTGTACCACCAACCAGTTTTCAAGCCACTGTAGGCTAATCGTAAGGTTGTGTTACAGGAACATTGTTTCGTTGACCACTTACCGAGTCATGGTGGTTGCACTGCTTCCTGGTATCTGTGAAAATTCATTCTGATAATGTACATTTTACTAGTTGTATCATATACACAGTATTTAGCTGCACTTGGTTTCACACTCGTTCATAGTAAGTTGCGTAAGTGTAAAACCAAGTGCAACTAAATACTTACTGTGTGTATGTGTGCATAAGCTGCAAAATGTGTATTATCAGAATGAATTTAGTATGAATGTGATGAGGCATTGCAATCATCACAACGATAGCTTCTAGCAGCTGAAGGTCCAGATAATGTTCCTATAACACCTTCACCTGATGAGCCTGCAATAGCTAGAAAACTAGTCACTACTACAGAAGATAAATCATATCAAAGTTCAAAAGACCTGCTGGTTGCATATTACCAATGTGTATGGCCAATTTTATTCACATTGGTTTGTAGAATCTTCCAGATGTAGTTGAAAGTAGGTTGAAGCAGAATATTAGCTTAAAGAAGAAAGACAGGTTGGGAACAGACCAGAATAGGAAAAGAAGAATTCTGCTTATATACAGCAGTCATGGGAGGGGTGTGGGCCAGCAGCTTCAGGAGAAATTAGGTGCAGGGTACCAGGCCACAAGTTTTGTGAAACCAAGTGCTAGCCTTAGCCAGGTGACAGAAAACTTAGATCAGCCGTGCAGGGACTTTGAGAAGGAAGATCAGGTAATTATAGTTGGGGAGCAGGAAATCGCCTGGCTATGAATCCGAGATACAGTACTAGGAGTGACCTGGATAAAATAGAAGCAGAAACTGAGCACACAAATGTGGGGTTTGTGGAGGTCTTTCAGCACCATGATCGGCTCTGGGTAAGCACTGCTGTAAGGCGTGTTAACATTGAGCTGAACAGGATGGTCCGGACACCGGCAAAATCTCACAAGTGTTGTTCCATTAAATGCTATTGGTAGGTGGGGATACACTACACATGGCCTGCACCTGAATAGGATGGGGAAAAATAAGTTAGAGCTTCTCTATTAGCAGATACAGTAAGGCGGTCCACAGTCGCACAAGGGGTGATCCCTGTGGGTAAAGGGGTCCAGGCAGACGGATTTTTTAGGTTAAAGCCAAGGTCCAGACAGATGACAATCAAGATAAATAGAATAAAAGAAACTTAATGTACTGTAAATAGGGGTAATGTACTGTAAATAGGGGTAAAGCTAAGGGCAGTATCAACTTACTTCATCAAAGTATTAGGGGAATAAAAAATAGATGAGCTATTAGTGTGTTTAGATGATCTCAAAAATAAGAATGAGATTGATATACTCTGTCTGTCTGAACACCATGTAACCGTGTGTATGGGTAGTGTCAGTATAAGTGGGTATAATTTAGCGTCTCACACTTGTAGATCTAGGATGGATAAAGGAGGAGTTGCCATTTTCATAAAACAAGGGTATAAATGCAAAACTGTGGAAGTAAGCAAATTTTGTGTTGATCAGCACTTTGAGGTTTGTGCATGTGAACTTCAACTAGATAATGTAGTATTGATATTAGCAACAGTGTACAGGTCCCCATTAGGAGACTGGGAGCTATTCATAAAAAAGTTTGACTCCCTATTGTGCTGTCTGTCAGACAAAAAGAAGAAGTTATTAATCTGTGGTGATTTCAATGTAAACTTTCTAAATAATTCTGAGAGGAAAAGTGAACTAGAAGTGTTATTAACAACATATAACTTAGAATCAGTGATCAGTTTCCCTACACGTATAGCTCAAGACAGTAGCACGCTAATAGATAATGTATTTGTACAGAAAGAGGATGTAAAACAAACACATGCTTTTCCTGTGGTAAATGGATTGTCAAACCATGATTCACAACTGATTAACTAACAAAACCTAACAGGGTGTACAGTTCAGAAACCATTAAGTAAAAGTGTAAGGTCACTCAACTCGGTTTCTGTAGAGCATTTCAAAGAAAGCTTAAGAAATGTTAATTAGGGAGATGTATATAATGAGCCAAATGCTAAAGATAAATGCAACATATTCCTTGATAAATTTACATCCCTTTTTGAACATTGTTTCCCAAAGAAAATTACTAAACGTAACACCAAACACTTTTCAAGGAAATCTTGGATTACTACAGATATTAAATTGTCTTCAGAAAGAAAAAGAAGGCTTTAAAAATTACTGTAACGTACTGAGAAAAGTTGTAAGGAAATCAAGAAACGTGTATGTTAGAGAAGAAATTTACAATTCCAGCAATAAAATAAAATCAGTATGGAATGTTGTTAGAAGTGAGGCAGGAAAAGTAACCACTGGGGTGGGTAGTATTACTATTAAGGGGAATGAGACCATACTAACCAACAGTAGACAAGTAGGTAATATATTTAACAACCATTTCTTAAGTGTAGAAGAAAAAATTGGTGAGGGGGGGGAAAAAAAAAGGCAGTACATGGAAGAGTCTGTTTTGAAAAAATTTAGTCAGATTAAGTTTCACCTAACAACCTCTTGTGAAATAAGTAAAATTATTAAATCTTTGAAAAATAATGTTCTGTTGGAGTAGATGACATGTCTAATAAGGTATTAAAGCAATGTGGAGCAATTACAGCTGATGTTTTGAGTCACATATGTAATGCATCATTAACTCAAGGTATTTTCCCAGACTGGTTAAAATATGCCATTGTCAGGCCACACTACAAAAAGGGGGCCACCACAGATGTCAATAATTATTGGCCAGTATCCTTACTTACAGCATTTTCAAAAATCTTCGTGAAAGTAATGTGCTCAAGGGTGCTCCATTAAGTTTCGGGAATGCAGCCGCATAAATTCTGCTTCTTCTTCTAATATTTCGGCTGTATACCTTTCAGCCATCTTCAGAGAGAGCCGTACGACTGACGCTCCAGCGCTCACTCCATCCTTTTAAACTCGCGGACCGCGCCACTGCGCATGCGGCCACAGATAAACAAGGCGCCAGTGATGTTGATCGGCGGCAAAGACGTAACTCATGCATATGTTACGTCTTTGCCGCCGATCAACATCACTGGCGCCTTGTTTATCTGTGGCCGCATGCGCAGTGGCGCGGTCCGCGAGTTTAAAAGGATGGAGCGAGCGCTGGAGCGTCAGTCGTACGGCTCTCTCTGAAGATGGCTGAAAGGTATACAGCCGAAATATTAGAAGAAGAAGCAGAATTTATGCGGCTGCATTCCCGAAACTTAATGGAGCAGTCTTTGCGCCGCGAAAACCTGAAGATTCATACTCAAGAGTGGTTAGCCATCTCAACAGTAATGGGATACTTAGTAAATCACAGTTCGGATTTCAAAAATTCTGTTCCACTGAGACAGCAATATACAATTTCACTGTCCACATAACATAGTCTTTAACTAGTAAAATGTCACCAATAGGTTTCTTTTACTTGTCCAAAGCATTTAATTGTGAGAACAATGACATTATGTTACAGAAATTACAGTTCTATGGTATAAATGGAATATCATATGAGTGGTTTAAGTCACCTACAGAACAGGAACCAAAAACTTTCCTTATATGGGTCAAGTGATTGAAATAAGTTTACCACTTCATGTAACTGGGGTGAAATTACATTAGGTGTTCAACAGGATTCAATCATCGGTCCCCTTCTGTTCTTGATATATGTGAACGACCTTCCTTCTTATCTGAAACAGGAAGCTGAACTGACACTGTTTGCTGATGATACAAGCATCATTATTAATCCAGTAAAAGAAACTCCAATTGAAAGTGATACAAATAAGGTCTTTGGAAAAGTCATTAATTGGTGTTCTGCAAATGGTCTTTCTCTAAACTTTGAAAAAAACACAGTACATCCAGTTTTCTGCTGCAAAAAGTACAGTTCCTTCAATAAATATAACACATCAACAGAAATTAGAAGACAGGGTAGAGCATACTAAGCTTCTGTGTGTACACATAGATGAGAATCTTAAATGGAAAATTCATATTTTGGATCTTCTAAAGCGACTAGGTTCAGCAACTTTTACAATCAGAATAATTCTCAATTTTGAGGATATAGAAATTAGTAAGCTAACATACTTTGCATACGTTCACTCTCTGATGTCATACGAAATAATATTTTGGGGTAACTCAGCATTTAGATACAAAATATTCACTGCTCAAAAGAAAGTGTTAGAATAATGTGTGGAGTTCATAGTCACACATCTTGTAGGCATCTTTTTAAAAGATTGGGAATTCGTACAACAGCCTCACAGTACATTTACTCCCTTATGAAATTTGTTCTCAACAATGTGGACCAGTTTAAAAACAACAGTGACATTCATGATTATAATACCAGAAAAAAAGAAAGACTTACACTATCCTTTACTCAACCTATCTTTGGGGTAAAAATGCTGCTGTAAAAATTTTCGATAAATTACCAGATGAATTAAAATGTCTGAAAGACAGCAGTAATAGCTTCAAAAATAACTTGAAATCATATCTCCTTGACAGCTCCTTCTATACCATAGATGAATTCTTGAATAGTAATAAATAAATCTATGAATATAGTATATTCATTTTGTGCTATTTAAGGGAATGGGGTAAATAATAGAAATATTAATCCTTAACTCTGTATTGTAACATATATATGTAGTTTCATATGTGCATTTCTTGTGCACTTGACACATTCCACATCATAACAGCTACTTTACTGTGTGATTGATCAATGGAACACATAACCAACTATCTGAGATTGGGGACATACTATCAAATTTTCAGAAATATCACCCATACAAGGTTGAAAAATGCTAGTTACATTTCATTCATTTTCTGCATTGTTATTTTATTTTGAATTTGCTTTATCTCAGAATTGTCCAGCATATTATTTAAAACAGTCTTGTTCATTTGTATACTTTCTCATCAGGTGATGGATGCCCTCATCACTAAAGAGGCCACACCTAGAGTACTCGGGCTGACGGGGACCCTGCTAAATTGCAACTGTAAGCCGTCAGAAGTACCTCGTTTGTTGAAGGAGCTGGAAACAACATTTAGAAGTAAAATTGCAACAATATTGAATTCGGAAGAAATTCAAAGGTAACTGCTCGTAAGTTCTGTGTGATTATCGACTTAATTTATTGGAGGAAGATTTCATTTGGGAAAACTAATAAATTATGGCACAGGAGGAGAAATGTTTAATACTGACAGTAGACATATATAAAAGTGGGACACCTTCCTAGCTTTAGGACTATTCAATCCTCCCTTCTCCACAGGATGAGAACAATTCATGTCTAGTGAGAATGAGGGTAGACCAAGGCTAAGGGGATGGTATCAGACAGTAGGTCACAGGTAAGTGCTGTATCGTATTCAGCCCAGAGGTGATGACAGCAGAGTGAGAAGCAAAGATAGATTAGGAGAGAGAGAAATCAATAGTTTAATCAAGAATTAAGACAGAAACCATATGGAGAGCTTCTTGGACATCTATTCAGCTTTCTCAGATAGCACTGCATACTGCCTCACAAAGAAAGTGAAAACCCAAAAAGGGAAGAGGAAATGAAATGTAGGTAGGTAGAGAATATGTGATGTTATCTCAGCGATTAAAAAAAATCTGGTGAAATTTACAAAGAATTGGCAGTATGAGCCCTCTCATCAGTATGTCGTTGCGCCCACTCTGGCCTAGATGTGTTCATTGATTTGCTGTGGAAGGGTGTCGTGAAGCTGAGGCAAACTGGCCCACAGCTATTGTAACTGGTCCTTCATATTCTGGATACTGGCGCTGTCACAGATGTGATACCTTAGCTCAACCTGCACACGTTTTACTGGTGACAGACCTGGGGATCTCGCTGGCTGTGGAAGTACCTCAGCATCGTGAAGACAGTTCACAGAGACACGTGCATTTCACAGATGACTATTGTTCTGTTGAAAAATGGCACAACGATACCTGTCAGACAAGAGGTAACACATGAAGAGAGTAGGCTGTCCCTGACGTATCGTTCTTCCATCGAGGTTCCATCAGTCACTATGAGCCACGACCGATGGCTCTCCGAACTGTAGTACCAGGAGTAACGCCGCTGTGCCTCACCAAAATGTTGTAAGAATCAGACGTTTCTCTGGCTTGCCTCCACACTCACAGATGGTGGTCCTCCAGGGTAATGCAGAACTGCAATTCATCGCGAAACACAAAATGACACGACACAGTCGATTCCATTTGTGAGCAATCCATACTTAACGATTGTAATGCCACTGCAGATGGAGCCATTTGTGTTGTGGAGGTAACAGTAGCCTACACACAGGATGATAATTCCTCAGTCAGATTGCTGTGCAAGTCTGCAGCCATTGGAGCAGGATGATACAGACTGTTGGAGGGGATCCGTTACTCATTCTGGGATGGCAGGCACGGATTTGGAGGGATTACAATGTGCTCGGTGCACAGTATGGCGATCAAATGTAATCGACGGGAGCCTCGACTGTGATGTGCCTATCCTCTTGTTCCCGTGCAGTACAACGATGGGTCACTGTCACATCCAACTGCTCCACAAATCCGGATATTGGACAGTTTGACCATCCAGCTGAATGGAGACCCACAATTGAGACTCTTTGACTGTGTCCTCCAGTTATTTATTTAATCATATGGCTAGGGCCCCCTGCCGGGCAAGCTGTTCGCTGGGTGCCGGTCTTTCAATTTGATGCCACGTCCGTGACCTGCAGTCGATGAGGATGATAAGATGATGATGATGATGATGATGATGATGATGATGATGATGATGACATCACAACACCCAGTCCCTGGGTGGAGAAAATTCCCTGACCCAGCCGGGAATCGAACCCAGGCGCAGAGGATTGACAATCCGCCATGCTGACCATTCAGCTACCGGGAGTGGACTGTCCTCCAGTAATCACTCGAGATGAAGCTGTTTGTGCCCGTTATATACCCCTTACATATCAGGCCTGATAACAACACTGAACTTCACCAACACTAATGCTTTCTGGTGGCTATTCTACCTGTAGCAGAGAATTGTAACTTCAATCATACTTACCCACCTATGGTGTACACGTGCACAAAGCTACATCGACATCTGACACTACCCTTTAGGTGTTTTACTTCTTTTGTCATGTATTGTAGATAACAGTGTCATGTGAAAAAAGTCGTCAGTTAATCTAGTTGAGCCATGCAATAATTCACACTCTATCGTGATCAGTCACTGGTAGGTAACATAGTAATGGAGAAATAAGTAAATGCAAGTATTTACTAATAAAAGGTATTATATTTTGAGCAGTACTACTAAATGTCTGTCTCATTGTAAAAAAACTGATACCATTATATACAACATAGTTAATTGTAAAACATATAATTAGTAGACATTGACTTCATCAACTTAATTTTATTCTTTAAAACTTTTTTTATTTTTGCAAAACTTTTTTTGAAAACAATATTAGCAGTTATAATGTGATCATCAGCTACTTTTTGGATTCTGCGTCTTTAGCAGAAACATAAATATCACGGAATGCGCATAAAAACAGGTTGTGGTAAATACAATCCTGCCCTTTGAAGTGTCTGACCTTGCGCTTTATTAATTGTCGTAACAAAGGCTACCTTCTCCGCAGGGGGCTCACCACTCTTTGCCGGGTTCGTGCTTGGCTACCATGGGGTCCCAGCCTTTGCAGCATTTTTCCCATCCCATGCTGCAAGTCTATCTTCTTGCTATTCTTTTTCCCCTCACCTGCGGTGTTATTGGGAATATTCTGCATTATCTGTCACTGATGTAAGAACAGTCTCACCTTTGTTTTTCACTCTCTTTTCCTTTCTTTGTTTCCCTTCTCCTCTCTTTCCTCTGCTTTGGTGTTTGAGGTCCCTTTTTTCCTTCTTCCTCCCTGTGTGCTCCTGAAGGCCAGCCCACACGTCTGACGCATAACAGGTGACTGGGTACCACGTAATTCCCAGCCCAGTGTCGACAGGTAGGGTTCGCATGTACCCCCTGGTATAGGCCAGGCACTGGGAGGGGTGATTGCCTGAGTTGCGACCTTCCCAAATTGCCGATTGGTCCCTGTGAACAATCACCTAAGGCGGGTGCGCCCCCTTGTGAAGGGAGACCCCAGTTGGGAGGAGTGTGCCGTCGGAGAGGCTGGCAATCGTGGGGGATTTTCTCGCAATGAGTCAATCATCTTCACAATCAACGTGTACGAAACGTAAACGTAATGAGGCTAATGATTCAAAATACCCTTCCCTCTATGCACCACGGATCCTTGTGGTCTGATGTACTGAAGTCGGTCAGTCCTTTGCCGCGGTAAATCCGATTATTACTCAGAAAGGTGGTGATGCAATTGCCGGCCCTGTGAAATCTTGCTCTCATTTACGGATTGGCACTTTGCTTTTGGAGACTTCTTCTGATTCTCAAGCACAACAGCTGCTTGCTGCCTCACTTCTCCATGGCTACCCTGAGGCCCATAGAACTTACAGCTACTTTTATCATCACAGCATCCCTTTGTACTCTGCCTTCAGGACACCAAATTACACCCTTATGACTGCTTTGAGCTTTCACATTTCTTACTGGTTCATTTTGACCTTCCCCCTGACGTCGCCATTCCATCTCATGAGGGAGTTCTGCTGCTCATACGGGATGACATTCGTAGTCAACTCATCTCCCTGACTACCCGTTTTAAAACTGTTGTAGTTTGCCTTTTCCTTCCCCACCTGACTTTCTCCCTCTTTACCGTTTATGTCGCTCCATCATTTGAGGTCACCAGGGCAGACTTCCTTCAGCTCGTTGGGCAGCTTCCTGCCCCATTTTTGCTACTCGGTGACTTTAATGCGCATCATCCCCTTTAGGGTTCTCCCAGGACCTGTCAGAGAGGTGCCATCTTGGCTGACCTCCTTAACCAACTTAACCTTATTCGCCTTAACACTGGAGCATCCACTTTCCTTTCTGACTCCTCGCACACCTATTTTCACTTGGACCTATCCTTCTGCACTGTTCAGTTTGCCCCTCGTCTTGAATGGTCCGTTCTTTCTGACACCTACTCGAGCGACCATTTCCCGTGTGCTACCCATTTGCTTACTCCTACCTCATCTGCGTGCACATCCAAATGGCAGCTTACTATGGCTGACTGGCAACCTTCGAAGACCAAGATTTCCCCAGTTGTGATGACCAGGTGGAATATCTCACCAACATTATCCTTACTGCCACAGAACTCTCCATTCCTTGCCTTTCTTCTTTACCACGTCGTGTCCCAGTCCCTTGGTGGACTGAAGCATGTCGCGACGCAATAAACACACGGACATGTGCTCTCTGCATTTTTAAGCACCCTTAAAAGTTGGTCGACAATGCTTAGCGCATCTTTGGGAACCATTGAAATCTCACCCTAAATGATATCAGAGTCCCAGAGAAGTTGTGCATCCTCAGTCTGATGCGAAACGATGAGACAGATGTGTTAAAGATGGGTACAGGTAGTTTCAAAATCGAGTGTGATGTATGGTAAAAGAACATGAACTGTGGAGAGTTGGTGCAGGAAATTGTTGGTACCTTTTATATAGGAGGGGCAAGTTGCGGGTAATAGGTTGGTTCAGGGTTGAACCCTGCCTTACTCAGTTCACTCCTTCATCCAGTTGTAATCCACCCCCACTGCTCCCAAATCACTCCCAGTTAAGATTCCAGAAAACCTTGATCTCAAACCTTGTGCCACCATCATTCCCAAAATCCCTCAACATACAGGCTAAACTCATATCCTCAGAAAGGACTACAATCCACCATCTAAAAACTGATCCTGGCATTATAATCCTACTTGCTGATAAAGGCTCCACCACTTGTTTTGAACTGCAAGTATTACCTGGCAGAAAGACTCCACCTGCTGTCAGATTCATTCATCTACAAACAATGCCGCAGTGACCACATTCCAGAAATCCTGCAGGATCTCCAGTCTATTCCAGATCCTTAGGTCCAGCCCAGATCCTCTCCTGGAGTCTCTCTCTCTCTCTCTCTCTCTCTCTCTCTCTCTCTCTCTCTCTCTCTCTCTCTCTCTCCCCCCCCCTCTCTCCTCACCACTACCAGTCCCCAACACTCCTGCCTTCTACATACTTCCTAAAGTCCAGAAACCCAACCGGCCAGGATGCCTCTTTGTGGCCAGTTACTGTGCCCTGTCAGAGGATCTAAGCTCTCATAGACCAACACCTTCAGCCTATTACCTGCAGCCTACTTTTCTATATAAAATATGCCAACCATTTTCTCCATCAACTCCCCACAGTTCATGTTCACTTACCACAGGGTGCCCTGCTTGTCACTATTGATGCCACCTCCTTTTACGCTAACATTTGTACTGCCCATGGCCATACCGCTATTGAATACTACCTTTTCATTGCTTGACGTGTTCCAAACCTCCAACTTCTTTCCTAGTTGCCATGACCAGCTGTATCCTCACCCAAAGTTACTTCTCCTTTGAAGGCATTACCTACAAACAAATCCAGGGTTTGGCTATGGGCACCAACATTGCACCATCCTGTGCCAACCCATTCATGGGCCGTCTAGAGGAGTCCTTTCTAACCGCCCAGAATCTCATGCCTTTCACCTGGTTCAGATTGATTGATGACGTCTTCTTGATGTGGATTGAGGATGAGGACACCCTATCTACATTCCTTCAGAACCTCAACACCTTCTCCCCATTCGCTTCACCTGGTCCTCCTCAACCCAGCAAGCCATCTTCCTTGATGTCGACCTCCACCTCAGAGATGGCTACATCAGTACCGCTGCCCACATAAAACCTACCAACCACCAGCAATAATTCCACTTCAACAGCTGCCACCCATTCCATACCAAGAAGTATCTTCCATACAGCCTAGTCACAGGTCCCTCTAGCAGTATGCCAACAAAGACCATAATTACCGTCCCAACCGTGTACAAAAACAGACCTCCCATACCTTATCTCTCCAGCCACAACTACCTCCCAAAGTACCACTGTCTGGCCACAGAGGACCATTCTCTTCATAGCTCAGTACCACCAAGTACGGGAGCAATTGAATCGCATTCACCACCGGGGTTTCGACTACCTCTCATTGTGCCCTGAAATGAGGAATGTCCTACTCACTATCCTTTCCACCCCTTCCTCAGTGGTATTTCGCCGCCCGCCGAACCTACGCAATATCCTTGTCCGTCCCTACACAACCCCTGCTCCCGAGCTGTTGCCTCGTGGCTCATATCCCTGTAATAGTCCTAGAAGCAAGACCTGTCCCTTACATCCTACCACCACCACCACCACCACCACCACCACCACCACTACTACCCAGTCCAGTCCAGTCACAAACATAACCTATCACATCAAAGGCAGAGCTACCTGTGAAACCATTCATGTGACCTACAAGTTAAGCTGCAACCATTGTCCTGCATTCTACATAGGCATGACAGACAACAAGCTGTCTGTCTGCTTGAATGGCCATTGACAAAATGCGTCAAGGAACAGCTGGATCACCCAGTTACTCAGCATACTACCCAACATGACATTCTTCATTTCAATTACTGCTTCTAAGCCTGTGACATATGGATCCATCCCACCAACACCAGCTCTTCTGAATTGTGTGGGAACAAACTCTCCCTGCAGTATATCACATGTTTCCATAACCCTCCTTGCCTAAAACTTGTCATTGCCCTTTACCCACCTATCCCCTTCCCTGTTCCCATTCCAGCAGCCCTCAGCTCTCTACTCTATCAATGCCTCCACAGTCCTTATACTTCTCTCCCTTTCTGCCCCCCCACCCCTCCCTCCCCCTCCCGCCCACTATCTAACATCCCGACTGCACGTAGCTGCCGTACCCTCTCACCACCTTGTCCCTGTATGTTCCCACAAACAGCATTTTACTGTACTCCAGCCTTACACTGCTATCCCAACCCCTCCCTGCCCCAGCCTTCTCGTTACCCCCACTACCCAGATTACTTCGCCAATCAAGCACTGCTACTCACAGTTTAGCCTCTTGGTCGTCTGTGTGTGTGTGTGTGTGTGTGTGTGTGTGTGTGTGTGTGTGTGTGTGTGTGTTTTGTCTAATTCCGATGAAGACCTTTTTGCCGAAAGCTTACTGCTTTAACAGTCTTTTTGCTGTGCCTATCTGCGACTCAGTGTCTTCACTGTATGGTGGATAGTGACTATCCAAGTCTTTAAGGTACTTAAGTATTTTTCGTCATTAGTGGTGAACAAAATTTTGAAAGTGACACGTTACCTTTTTTTCTGCCAGTTTCTCAACCAACCCGGAAGAAATGTTAATGAATTACGATAAATCAGAGGAAGCAGAAGCCCTGCAGAGAGCCAGACGTATGCTGGAAGACTGTGAAGACTTCATCCTTTCGGTGGACTTCACGGAGGACTCAACTTTAGAGATTGACGGACCTGATCACTCGCACTTGATGATTGACAAAAAGAAAATCAACAAGAAGTTGAGGAATGTGTTGGGTGACGTCAGGTACCAGCTCGGTGAGGTTGGTGTGTATGGCGGTTACCTGGCCACACTGTTGCACAAGGTGGAGCTGATCCGATGGCAACAGCACGCAGAGAATAGTACTATCTCAGTGTTGCTGGAGACGATGGTAACGACTCTCCACTGTGTCGGGTGAGTGCTGACGACATTGAATCGTTTAATCGTGTTTTATGGTTTATTTAGTAAATGCAGTTGCTGTAGTTCATGGCACCCATAAGGGATGTTTTGTTAACTTTATTTTAGATTTAAAAAATTTTCTCACTTTTCTTTTTTTATATTAATTTCACTAAATAAGTTGGATGACACATTTTGGTAGCATTTTGCCAATGGGATTGAAGTCTTAATGTGCTGTCCAGTGGTTTGGTCACCCATTATTTGTAAGTGGTCACTCAGCCACCGTTAATTATTTTTGCCTGTTTGTACTGCTATTTTATTTTTAGTTTTATCTCCCTGTTTTGATGTGCTGTGTCCAATCTTGCAATTTGAACAATACCCATTCTCTCACAATTCGGCTCTGAATTGAACTTTTGGGAACGGGCGCTGATAACCTCGCTGTTGTGCGCCCTAAAACACTAATAATCATCATCATCATCATCTTCAGCTGGCCAAATGTTGCTATTTCATAAAAGAAATTCAGTCTTCCACCCAGGGTGCATTATTATCAGTCTTTTTATTTCACAGTATTAGTTGATTGAGATGATGTGCATTTTTCAAGTTGTTTCTGTGAAGCCAGTGTATAACATATATCACATACTTCATAGGATAGGTTGCTGCTCACTGCATAAAGGAGCCATTGAGTCGCAGACAGGCACAGTGAAAAATAATGCTGGTAATATTTCAGCTTCTGGACAAAGTCATTCTCCAGAAGTAAAAAACTTACACGTATTTGCGCAAGAACAACTCGTACACTCATGGCGCGGAGACTGGCCATGTGCGTGGGAGGTGCTCTTTTGTGTGTGTGTGTGTTTGTGGGGGGGGGTTTCAACTTCTGAAAAATGTCTTTGAAATCTGAAATATTTCTAGGATTATTTTTCATTGCACCTGCCTGCGATTCAGTGCCTGCTGTATGTGGTGAGTAGCAGTCTATCCTTTCCATATTGTTGTTACACATCATATGATGTCACATGCTTACAAATTTGTGTAACCGGTCCGTACCACATACATGAATGTACCATGTGATTTGCATTGTGTGTTACCATATCCCCATATTTTACATAGTCACTGTGTGTGGATATGTACAGTGTGTGTTGTGTAAAATGTACATCGTTGTGTTGATATGTAAATGTGTGTCATATATAAATGCTGGCATTCTAAACTTGAATGAGAACAGTGCTCCACACTTGTCAAGCATTTGAATAACACTACTATCATAAAGACATTTGTAAATGAATTTAAAACTCGAGACACATTCCACAGAGAACACTGTTCTCGGCAAAACAATGTGACACTATCCAGTTTATAGAAAACAACAGTTGGAATTTACCAAAAACGGTCATCACCTAGGAGATCGATCCTCTCAGAGTGTAGTGGGGATGTGTTGCCTAACTATTGCATATCTTTAGTGGGCAAGTTTAACCTTATCATCATATCATTATATAATGAGATATAGTACTCTATTATGAAAAGGAAAGTTGCCACTCACCATGTACTGGAGAAGCTGAGTCGCAGATGGGCGCAACAAAAAGGCGCTCTCTCTCTCTCTCTCTCTCTCTCTCTCTCTCTCTCTCTCTCTCTCTCTCCCCCCCCCCCTCCCCTCTCCCTCTCCCTCTCTCTCTCTCTCTCTCTCTCTCTCTCTCTCACACACACACACACACACACACAGGCACACAGAGTCGCAGATAGGCACAACAAAAAGACTGTCACAAATTCTCTCTCTCTCTCTCTCTCTCTCTCTCTCTCTCTCTCTCTCTCTCTCTCTCTCTCTCTCACACACACACACACACACACACACACACACAGGCACACAGAGAGTCGCAGATAGGCACAACAAAAAGACTGTCACAAATTCTCTCTCTCTCTCTCTCTCTCTCTCTCTCTCTCTCTCTCTCTCTCACACACACACACACACACACACACACACACACAGTAGCAGATAGGCACAACAAAAAGGCTGGCACAAATTCTCTCTCTCTCTCTCTCTCTCTCTCTCTCTCTCTCTCTCTCACACACACACACACACACACACACACACACACACACACACGCGCGCACACCCCGCGCGCGCGTGCGCGACTGCAGTCTCAGGCAACTGTAACTGTGGCCACAGTTGCCTGCAGACGAAGGCCTTACGGGCCGAAAGCTTTAATTGTGACAGTCTTTTTGTTGTGCCTATCTGAGACTCAGCATCTTCGCTATTTGGTGAGTGGCAACTTTCCTTTTTCGTAATATTGATATTGTGCTCTATCTTAAAATTTCATCAAAGGGTGTGGAGTATGATATCTCACTCTTTTTGGGACTGTACGTGAACCTAACATATTGCATTTGTATTAGGCATATATATGCCGTACTTCTTGCACACGCAAATACAGGGATTGGACCAAAATATGGAAGCACTGTGAGAAATGCCTGCTTGAACATAAAAACATGTAGGTTGCACTGTTTTATTTGACCATGAACGTCACCTATGTAATGTCCTTAGTAAGTTGAATGTCTCTGTCACGGTCAAATCAGTGTTCTGCGTAGTTGTGTTTTAATTATGTCGGAGGTAAGTGAATTTCAATGTAGGCAAAATGTTTGTGTTTCTGTGGTGGTTGCTTCCTTGAGAAAGGTAGCCAAAATGTTCGTTGTTTTCAAGAGGCATCATGTTGAAGATTACACGGCATGCAGGGGAAGTGAAGAACATCACTCACTGAGTCACAACATAACCAAAAGTGTGTGTTGAAGGATTGTGACAGAGGGTCATTGAAGAGGACTTTAACAAAAAAAAGAAAAAAAAATACCGTATTTACTCGAATCTAAGCCGCACTTTTTTTCCGGTTTTTGTGATCCAAAAAACTGCCTGCGGCTTAGAATTGAGTGCAAAGCAAGCGGAAGTTCTGAAAAATGTTGGTAGGTGCCGCCACAACTAACTTCTGCCATCGAATATATATAGCGCTACACAGGCATGCTTTGTAGGCGCAAAGATAAATACTGGCGCCAAACCCTCTGCGTCAGTAAATAAATTTAAAAAAAAGGGTGGAAGACAAGCTTTTTTTCTCCGCCCCGAGTTTCGACCACTGCGTTTTCATACATTATCCAACAAAAATTCCGTATTGTTCATCTTCGAATGTAGCAGGATTTCAATGTACTACACAAATCCGACTAGCAAGACTGTTTGGGATGTTTGTCAATATGGCCAACTCCACGTTCTGAATTTTTTCCTACCTATGAGAAGAGATGGTTGCTAATAGGAACCTGATGAAATGTGAATCACATGCAGTATCCTCTTCACCATAAGAATAATGCGAATATAAACATTTTGCCATGTATTCTTTCGTGTTTGCTGCTATCTCATTTAAATCCTGTCTGCCTAATAAACTACAAAACCAGAGTGAGACAACAGCAAACGCGGACGAATATACATTTCGTGTCATGTTTATATTCGAATTATTCTTATGCCTAATAATGATACAGTCAGAAATGAAGCACGGCAACTGACTAGATTTTTAAATCTAAGGTGACTCTAACTTCTGTGCAGAATTTGATGTACTAAAGAAGCGGCCGCAAAGATTTTCAAACGGAGAAAAAATTTCGCCTAGCTCTCGTTCAGAACATGTTCTATCGTACACAGTCTATTATTTGGTTCTTGTTGATCATTATCAAAGAAAGCAGCAGTGTAAGTAACAACAAGTAGCAGTCTCTTGCCATTGTTTCACTAATGAGACGATTCCTCCTTTAAAAAAAAAAAAAAAAAAAAAAAAAACTGTGGTAGCGCGCACAAAAGCAAGCCATGCTGCGAGTGGTGACAGGCCGTAAAGACGCACTATCAGAATGTGACAAACAATGTATGACACAGTACAGTAATGCATTTTCAGCTTAGAGGGACGTAAATACCTGTAACAAAGAAAACGGCACTTATCAGGTCAAAGCAAAATAAGCAATCGATTCAAACCAAACGAAGCACATGAAAAAGGAAGGGTACCGATATAAACACGGACGGAGTGCCTGACATGTAGCAATGGCTACCTGGTAAAGCTTAACTGCTAAGCTTACGACTCGAACCAAACTACTGTAGCTGTATCGTCACTCATTCGACCTAAATTGTGTCCCATATTACAATGGACCAACTTTGTTTCGATTTGGAGGTGCGGCCTAAAACTTTTCTTTCCCCTTGAATTTCGAGTCTCAAATTTCAGGTGCAGCTTAGATTCGGGAATTTTTTTTTTCCTTTATTTCGAGTCTCATTTTTCAGGTGCAGCTTAGATTCGAGTAAATACGGTAGGATGAGAGCTGCAAAGGTCACTGCACTACTGAATTTTGTACTTTCGAACCCTGTCAGCTGTCAGCACCAAAACAATACGAAGGGAGCACCATTTGTGGGGTGAGCTGGAATTCCAAAACTACTCATCAGTGATGCAAATTCCTGTAACAGGAAAACGTGGTGCCAGAGCTATAAAACCTTGGCTATGGAACAGTGGAAGAATGTCATTTGGTCAGATGAATCTAGTGTCGAACTGTTTCCAACTTCCAGCTGAGTGTATGTCACAAGAGTGAAACAGGCTGGGGTTCAGTAGTGATTTGGGCACTCGTATTGTGGTATTCCGTAAGCCCCGTGCTTACTCTGCAAGATTGCATTGCTGCCAACGATTATGTGACCATTTTGGCATTTTGTACTTAAAACAGCACTCAGAAATTTTATAATCTCCAGAGGGCCTCCTCTAACAGTTATTGCAATTCCATATAATTATTACCAGAATTTAAAAATTTAAAGTGCTACTGCAATCAACCCATTAACAGGTGTAATCTTACATTAAAGGATTAATAGAATAAATCAAGCAGTAAAGTTAGAAATTGTGCACATGTGTTGAGGCACCTTAACTCACAGAACACAAACTACCCAGACTGTATTCATCCAGTCTTTGAGAACGAGACCACTTAGCGACTTTCAACTAACTTTATACGTTATTTCAAACCTTTTCTAAACTTTTTCTTACTTGTAGCCCAACAAAATAATGAAAAAGAAACAGTTTATTGGATACTGAATGTTTGCTATATATATATATATATATATATATATATATAATGGAAGGAAACATTCCACGTGGGAAAAATTATATATAAAAACAAATATGAGGTGACTTACCGAACAAAAGCGCTGGCAGGTCGATAGACACACAAACAAACACAAACACAAACATACACACAAAATTCAAGCTTTCGCAACAAACTGTTGCCTCATCAGGAAAGAGGGAAGGAGAGGGGAAGACGAAAGGAAGTGGGTTTTAAGGGAGAGGGTAAGGAGTCATTCCAATCCCGGGAGCGGAAAGACTTACCTTAGGGGGAAAAAAGGACAGGTATACACTCGCACACACGCACATATCCATCCACACATACAGACACAAGCAGACATATATATATATATATATATATATATATATATATATATATATATATATATATATATATATATATATATATGGTAATACTTAAGCTTCAAGCATGGCATTTTAATTTATTACTTCTTTACTAGACATTTGAAGTATTCAATTCTATAAACAATTGAGGGTGGGGGGCGTTTCTGGTTCATCCCTAAACTAAACCATTGAATCCAAAATGAGATTTTCACTCTGCAGCGGAGTGTGCGCTGATATGAAACTTCCTGGCAGATTAAAACTGTGTGCCCGACCGAGACTCGAACTCGGGACCTTCGCCTTTCGCGGGCAAGTGCTCTACCATCTGAGCTACCGAAGCACGACTCACACCCGGTGCTCACAGCTTTACTTCTGCCAGTATCTCGTCTCCTACCTTCCAAACTTTACAGAAGCTCTCCTGCGAACCTTTTTAAACCATTGAAGACTACTGTCTGCCTCCAGAGGAATGACTGAAAAGAAAGATCAAACAATGGAAACTACAGGCTGGAATAACAACAATATTAGGAATAGGATAGATTGCTGCTCAGTGTAAAGACGATCTGTTGAGTTGCAAACAGGTACAATGAAAAGACTGTTAAACATGTATCAGTTGGAGTTGCTGGTGGTGTCGGCTGAGTGTGCATGAGGTGTGCTTGCCTGAGTGAAAGTGTGTTTTCTTTACTGAGGAAAGCTTTGGCCAATACCTAAATGTGTAAGAGTCTTTTTGATGTTCCTGTCTGCAACTCAATGGGTCATTTTTTATGGTGAGTAGCAATCCATCCTATTCCTAATTTTGTTAATAACAAAAATCAATATAAGTTGGTTGTGTGTTAATTATTGTAAAATAATGTATTTTACAGGTTTTACATTTAATAATAAATTTGTTTGTGATAATCCAAACTTATAGGCATACTAAAAATAGATGATTTAAAAATTATAAATTATGTAAAAGTTATTAATAAAAATAACTTGTAGTGATGTATGATTGATTGTGTATAAATTTGTTGTTGAAGATATTGAATGTTGCGTGAATGCCTCTAGTGGCAGCGACTCTTGCAAATCTGCACTGAAACTCTTGCGTTTTATGGTCTCAGCATGACTATCCGAAGCACTTTTCTCCAAGCTGGAAACATTGATCAATTTCTTGCACCAACTACAAATATAGTAGCATCTGCACTGTTTTTCAAATCAGGAGCAGCTCATGGAAATAAAAGCTTGTAAGACTCTTGATACTATGTTGTGCCTATATGCGATTTCGCAGGGTTGCCACAGGTTCTGGAAATAAGGAAATATCAGGGAATTTCAAACACATCGGGGAAACCGTGGAAATTAAAAACACTGGAAAAATATCGTTTTTCTCTCGGTAGATGAAACGATTTTTTTACTGAGGTGTCGTGCATCGTCGCTGGCTGTGTGCAGCTGAGTACGTGTACCGCTTCCCTACTCTCGCATTACTGCTGCTTCTCTGCTTCCTGTCACTCCCCTCAGCTTGCATTCAGTGCTGCCACCTCCTGTCACTGCTAGCCTAGCAGCTGCCAACGAGAGGCGGGGAGGCGTGAGGAGTGATTTGTTCAGATCTGGCCGGAGACATGGCGGTCGTGGGTGCTCGAGTCGTGACTGAGCGATTGTGTGAATGTGTGTGTGCTCTCATTTTCTGACAAGGGCTATGGCCGAAAATTTCATTGAGAAAGAGTGATTGTCTTCTCTACATGCCTGTCTGCGGTGAGTTGCTGCCTGTCCTCATTACCATTGCTTCTCTGAATATTTGCGTAAGTTATCTGTTGCACGGGTCGATCACCGCGGTCTAATTTTATCGACACGGTGTTTGTGACATGTGAATACTTGGCTACACGAGTGGATTTCTGCGATGGGCCAAAACCACAGGCGATTTCTGCAGGTATCTCTAACAGATCAGGCCCTCCGATCCGAAGCCCATCACTTCCCACTAATGTGCAGGCCCTGCCCGTCGGATGTAGTCTCACTGATCCACCGCAGGCCACGTCTGTCTGTGTGTGGCGTAATGCGGTGGATTTTCGTGGTTTACCCATCGACCCAGGACTGCGGTGCTCCTCGGCAGGCCAGAGGCCACGGGCAAAGGATTTCAGGAACTGCAACTGTCTCACCGCAAGTATGCTGCTTTATACACATTTTATTTGTTCTAGTACATTTTGGCACTTCAGAAGTAGTGTATATCTTAGAAGATATGGACGATAAGAATAAGAAAATTGTCAAGTCACTGACAGTTTGTACGCTGTGTACTCATATATTTCTTGAAAGAAGAACCGTGCAGTACCTGCAAAATAATAGATGTCACACAGTGGGTAACAACTGTCAATAACAAACATAATAGAACCGACATTTCGTTGGCAGTCACCTACAGTGTTGGTTTACACAGTTCTTCCCTGTCTTATACACTTCATTCAAGAGGCCTACTTTTTTCTGAGGTTATTTCTGAAGTCAGTGAAGGTATTTTATAGCCGTCTTGCGACTCCTAGAAAATGCATACTTTTGTTACCAAATGGGTTTCGTTTAATCGAAACAAAATAACATTAGTGGTCTTAATGAAACACACATACCATTTTGCTTGTTTTTTTCCATCTAAAAACAGTTCGTTACAGAAGACGTTGATGTAAGTACTTAAGATTTTTGCTCACATCAGGAAACACCATATGCTTGCAAGTTTCTTTTAGATATTTCCTTGTTTGCAGTACTGTTTCTTGTACCATAACTGCAAACACAGATTGTCAACTTACATCTTAACTTACCCTTGAGACCTCAAAATTTGTCAGGGGAAAATGCTAAAACTTGTCTGGAAATCGGGGAAATATCAGGGAATTTCACTTGGGGAATCTTGTGGCAACCCTGTTTCAACATTTCTGAGGGTTCAACATCCTCAAAGCGAAAAAACTGATTTAAATAAACAGCTGCCACAAACTTATGTGAAACAGTGCTTCAGTTTTGTTCCATTTATTGTTTTTCCATCTGCTGTTGATTGTATAGGGTTGCCAACTGTAATAACCAAGTGAACATTCTTTTATTTGAAGGACTGTGCAGTTAAGATTCCATTGTTGATGCCATTAATCGGTTTTCTACGTATGTTCACCTGCTTCGAAGTGAAAGGTCTGCCGAATACAAGAATGCATTTGACTGAAGGCCATTTTCTTGGTGCCTTAGTCCCTGCACCTAATGCTGCTTGGAACTACAACCGAGCAGCGCAATCCAACCGTGTGTGGCATTGCATCAAGTAACCGTCACGCAGTAACAGTCCCTTGTTTGAAGTTGATCTGTGCAGGTGTTTGATTGGAAAACTCCCGATCCACCCATATCTACAACTCTATCTATGATAGGTGAAGCGAGAAAAATTATTAGAAACTTTGTGTAGTGCTGCGAACAGAAGAAAATGAGGAACAGGCGAGTACATTAGTACGGTTAATAGTTAGTTAATACTGATAACTGTGTTAACGCCACAAAATGAGACATGATCATAAATGATTAAAGTGGCATTTATCTCCTCCTGTTTGAATAATTGTGTCGTAACTATCTCAATTTAATTTCATTACTAAATATAAGCACCGCGTGTAATGTGAATGTTGCTATATATACGCATTCACAAAAGCTTGTTATTCCTGTGCATCATTTTTACCGTAGCAGGTGATTGGTATTAAGGACGCTGCTGCTAGTACTGCTTCCTCACACCTCTCCTCACCCCACGGTCACGAAAGTGTCTATTCCACTGCTCCCAAGGGCTGTTACCATTCCACTCGGTGAAATGGCCGAGGATTTGTCCCCAACCTTCGGATTTAGTGACATAAGATGGTGGATTAGCCCAGGGTGAAACCACAGGCTAGATTGTTCGTTCGTAACATTATGTCAGCCTGTCGCCGTCGACCAGTTGTTCTGTTAGACACCTATCGGTACAAGTCGGCAGTTTCCATGAATGTGATGCCTACAACAAAGATTAACTGTTGTTCCAATAAGTGTCGCAATAGGTGTAATTTAATTTCAGATATTGAATAAAATTTAACATCTCCTCTATAAAGCACTTCTATAAAACTTGTTCCTGCCGTGTGTTGTTTGTACCGTAGTAGCGGGTCGGTACTTTGCGCCTGACTTCAAAGCAGTGAATTCCCTCCTCACTCTCCAACTATTATGCAGTGGCACAAATCAGCTTCCTTGGATCTCCACCTCCTGTGACAGGTATCAAACAGTTAGGAACCTTTGTGTACATATAGGATCACCGACAGGTAGAACGTGTACAACACGTCGATTTTCCTTCGAATATTCTAAAGCTATTTGAAATATCACCTATGGTTTAAACTGATAATTTAGATTGGGTGTGCACAAAAAAAAAGCTTCTGAAAAAATTAAAAGGTTTCTCCCTGATTTTGAAAATTCCTGTCTTTTTTCCCTGTGTCCATAAGCAAAAATTGCTGTGTGCCAAGATGTAAATTCACAGTGATGTTCATATGTGGATGCTACATCATATATTTCGACATTTATATGTTTTACGGCCAGTAAATTGCACACAAGTCTGGTTGTAATGCAAGACTTAGGTACACGGTTGATTTAATAATGGACAAGCCATCGAAAATTTGTCATCGATAAATAAATAAAACTTCTTATTCATCTTAATATGGATCCTCTAATGGTTTACTGTAATTACATAAAAGTTGCAGACTACCTCAACTCTAGCATACTGGAGACACTGATTAGTATGAAATGCTGAAAATAAAATTTTTGTTGTCCACGGAAGCTGTTATGCAACTTGCAACTGGAATGAAGCCTAACTATTGACCATTGAGTGATATAGATGACTGTGACTTTCAGCAAGAGTGAGGTTAGACCAACAAGCCAAAAGTGAGTTCTTGTATTGTACGACTGGAGACTTGAGAATCACATTTGCCCCATTATGCGCATGAGGTTCTTCTCACTACTAGGTGTGAAAAAAACTCAGTTTCTTTGTTAAAGTACGAGACGAAAAAGGTTAGATCCAGACTTGAGAATAAAATGTGGATGGGTTTCATAGCAGTTTTTTTTTTTTTTTTTTTTTTTTTTTTTTTTTTTTTTTTTTTTTTTTTTTTTTTTGAAAAAGGAGGAAAATAGGAATTTTGTCCCAGTTTCAAGAAAATTACATTAGAAACAGTTTTTAGCTTGAGATAAAATTTATTAATTTGTTAATCTGTATTATTTTCTACAAATATTCATTATTTATTATTTTTTAAATAGGAGTTCCAGTATCAAACAAAGCAATATTTTCGAAGCCACAGAATGAGTGGATGAAACAGTCTATGGTGCATGCACTCTTCTTTACTAGAAGACGATGTTACAAGAGTTGAAATTTTGTAGTGTTTGCACACCAGCAGGTGTCATTTGTCAGTTCGGAGTTCATCATACTGTGTGGCATTGTTCCCTTCATTACTTTTGGATAGTAAGATTGGAAAGAAAATGCAGTTGCAAAAAAAAAAAAAAAAAAAAAAAAAAAAAAAATTCTTTGTTACAGTGCTGTATACAGACTGGTGCCATACTTTTACTGACCGTATTTACAAATGTGAAACGATCATACTCTAATTTGATGAATGCTGTTTCTCGAGAGATCAAGATGGCTTCATAGGTACGAGATATCTACTTCTACAAGGATACTGTGCAAATCAGTGTGTTCATCGAACCACCTTCACAATTCTGTATTATTCCAATCTTGTATAGCATGCAGAAAGAATGAACACCTATATCTTTCCGTACGAGCTCTGATTTCCCTTATTTTATCACAGTGATCATTTCTCCCTATGTATGTCGGTCTCAACAAGGTATTTTCACATTTGGAGGAAAAAGTTGGTGATTGGAATTTCGTGAGAAGATTCCGCTGCAGCAAAAAAAACCTTTGGTTTAATGATGTCCACACCAAAACCTGTATCAGTTCAGTGACACTCTCTCCCCTATTTCGCGATAATACAAAATGAGCCGGCCACTGTGGCTGCGCGGTTCTAGGTGCTTCAGTCTGGAACTGCTACGGTCGCAGGTTCAAATCCTGCCTCGGGCATGGATGTGTGTGATGTCCTTAGGGTTAAGTAGTTCTAAGTTTTGGTGGACTGATGACCTCCAATTGTAAGTCCCATAGTTCTCAGAGCCATTTGAACCATTTTGAATACAAAATGTGCTGCCCTTCTTTGAACTTTTTCGATGTACTCCTTCAATGCTACCTGGTAAGGATCCCACACGGCGCAGCAATATTCTAAAAGAGGACAGACAATCATAGTGTAGGCAGTTTCCTTAGTAGGTTTGTTACATTTTCTAAGTGTTCTGGCAATAAAACGCAGTCTTTGATTACCCTTCCCCACAACATTTTCTGTGTGTTCTCTCCAATTTAAGTTGTACATAATTGTAATTCCTAGGTATTTAGTTGAATTTACAGCCTTTGGATTTGACTGATTTATCATGTAACTGAAGTTTAATGGATTCCCTTCAGCACTAATGTGGATGACCTTGCACATTTCTTTATTTAGGGTCAACTACCAATTTTTGCACCATACAGATATCTATTATAAATCATTTCGCAATTTGTTTTGATCTTCTGATGACATTATTAGCCGATAAATGACAGCGTCATCTGCAAACAACTTAAGACGGTTGCTCAGATTGTCTCCCAAATCATTTTTGTAGATAAGGAACAGCAAAGGGCCTACAACACTACCTCAGGGAATGCCAGAAATCACTTCTGTTTTACTCAATGATTTTCAATCACTGAGACGATATTCTGGAAGCACGCAATTTCACTACAAGCCACTTGTGTGGTACAGTGTCAAAAGCCTTCCAGAAATCCAGAATCAATCTGAAATCCCTTGTCAATAGCACTCAACACTTCATAGAAGTAAAGAGCTAGTTGTGTTTCACAAGACTGTTGTTTTCTAAACTCTTGTTGACTGTGGTCAATAGCCCATTCTCTTCAAGGTAATTCATAATGATCGAACACAATATATGTTCCTAAATCCTGCTGCATATCGATGTTAAGGATGTGGACCTGTAATTTAGTGAATTACTCCTAGGGCCTTTCTCGAATAATGGTGTGACTTGTGTGACTTTCCAGTCTTTGGGTACGGATCTTTTGTCAAACGAACGATTGTATATGATTGTTAAGTATGGAGTTATTACATCAGCATAGCTATTACATCAGCATACTGTGAAAGGAACCTAATTGGTATGTAGTCTGGGCCAGAAGATTTGCTTTTATTAGGTGATTTAACATTAGCTGATTTAATGTTACTTGGATTTCATTTTTCTGAATGATACAAAGAGCAAATTATTTACTCAAAAATGTAAAAAAATCTTTGGGTTTGGAAAACAAAACTTTTGAATGTTATCTGTAGCTGGGCAAAACAAGAATTTAAAACTTCTGGACAACTTTAACTAGGAACCAAAAGAATCCTCCTTTGGTGTTCTATAACTGCTGGAAATTGATACCTGAAGTTTGCTCGTATTACATGGTCCTTTCGAAACAGCCATATCTGAAACTAACTGGGAAACTGTCATTTTTGGGACTGTTTTATTATTTATTTCATGGTTCTTCTCCACGGAGGACACAGTAAACTGAAATACCCGCATCTTCATCCCATCCTATGTCACTTTGAGGAACAGGATGTACTAAAAATGCTAATGCAGCTGAAAAAGCTGTGCAAGTTCTCTAATATATTTGAACTTACGTTACTGAGATACCGAAATCGAAAGTCATTCCTGAGTCATCATGTTTGAGAATTGTTTCTGAAGCTGTCAACAAAAAATTGATAACTGAAAACTGACATTCCTCAGTTCAACAGCACATTTGTTGGAAACATTTTTACTCAGTTTTCAGAGCACTGTTGTGATGGCTCCATTTCTGTATGATGAACCACATAATCATATGAATGTTTCAATGCAGTGAATTTTGAAACTAGACCTCTTAAAAAGCAAAAATTCTTATTCAATGAAAACTGACTTGAAGGATACCATTTGGAAGTTAGGGTTAGTCCAGGAACTGTGCATGGCTCAGTGAAGTTATTCCACTCATGATGACTGGGAAATATGGGATTGAGTCCCATTCTGGCACAGATTTTCACATGTCAATGTTTTGTAGCTGATGAGAAGGAATTCACAGTCAGTAAATAAATTTCGAAGTAAAGAATTCAGTTATGGCAAGACAGTTCAATTAGGATTTTGCTACAAGAAATGCACTAAAAAATTTTAAGAATGTATCTGAAGAAGAAATAACATTTCTAAAGGAAAATATTCAAAGATGCATTACTAAGGAAGTTCAAAGGAAGGTCAACCTTTAACTACAACTTAAAACGTGCTTTCCTGCTCGAATGCAGAAGTCGCATTAAACTACGGAGTAGATCGCAGGAAATTGATAGTATGTATGGGAAGGATGTTGGATTCAAAGGCAGACCATGTCAAACTTGAATTTATGGACATTTGCAGAGAAAAAAAAGACTGAACATGATATGGGATCTGATAAGAAAAGTGAAAAATGTCTCAGTAAATTCTGGATTGATATAATCAAATTATGTACAAAGTTGTGTGCAAATTTATGAGATTTTGTGTGAAGTATTTTAATAATCTCACATGGAAATGCTTCTGTTGAGTGAGACTTTTCTGTAAACTCCAAAGTTATAGTTGAAAATCAAACAGAAAAAAAGCTTTATTGTTCAAAGATACGTACAGTAAGCTTGGTGGGTATACTTTGGTTTTCAGATTCAGATGTGACTGTCATGACTTTTTTTCAACTTCTGCAATATTTATATTAGTGAACATTGGGACTCATATGAAAGGATTATGTACTAATTAGTACAGTACATGTTCTTAAATGCAGAGGAAGTAACGGAAAAAAAAGTTGGTGGTCAAAGGTAGCATGGATTTTGGGGATAGTGATTGGCCTATATTTCTACCATGGCTGTTAGCTACCATTCCATTTGTGGTCAGTATTTCAAAGACATATTGTAACTTGGATCACATTGAAATAAATACTTTGGTGTAAAGTTTGCTTAAGAACTTTATTAAGCCTCATAAAAGAAAAAAACCCTAGTACAGTACGTAAATCAAACAGTGTGATCCATTTTCAAAATTATGCATACAATGAAAGATGCAGTACCACACACATACCTCCAAATTCAGTTGAGCATAATATCTTCAATTTTATCCATCTTAAACCTGACTCGAAGAGTAACCCATGTTCTAGGGGCAGCGTCTTTGATTAGTAATCAAAACGTCCTCGGTCCCGGGTTCATAACCTGCCACCCTTTAAATTTTGACTGATAACCAGCATTTGCAACCGAAGACTTCTGGCATAAGAAGTCACCGTCATTTTGCCCATGACTTTGTCAAAGGGGGCGGAGGAGCTGACAGAGTTCGGGGCACTGTCTTGTCCAAGAGATGGGAAACTGGCCTTAAAGGCAGAAGAATCAGCAAAGGTCAGTGGCATGAGGATGCAAAGGCAATGGAAACCACTGCATTAAAGTCACGTAACATGTATCCACGTGACAAGTGGCCTTTAATTGAAAAAAATGTCATGATGATATCTGGGAGGGAACTGCCAAGGGGGAGGTGACCATGAGAAAAAGTTTGAATAACCAACAAAAGGATAACATTCTACAAGTCAGGGTGTGGAATGTCAGAAGCTTCAATGTGGTAGGAAAGCTAGAAAACCTGAAAAGAGAAATGCAGAGGCTTAATCTAGATAAGTTATGTGTCAGTGAAGTGAAATGGAAAGAAGACAAGGATTTCTGGTCAGACACACATGGGGTAATATCAACAGCAGCAGAAAATGGTATAACAGGAGTAGCATTCGTTATGAATAGGAAGGTAGGGCATGGAGTATGTTACTCTGAACAGTTCGGTGATAGGGTTGTTCTTATCAGAATCAACAGCAAACCAGCACCAATAATGATAGTTCAGGTATACGTGCCGATGTCGCAAGCTGAAGATGGAGAGAGAGAGAGAGAGAGAGAGAGAGAGAATGAGGATATTTAAAGGGTAATGCATTATGTAAAGGAAGATGAAAATCTAATAGTCACAGGGGACTGGAATGCAGTTGTAGAGGAAGGAATAGAAGAATCAGTTATAGGAGAATATGGGCTAGGGACAAGGAATGAGAGAGGAGAAAGACTAATTGAGTTCTGTAATAAATTTCAGCTAGTAATAGTGAATACTCTGTTCAAGAATCAGAAGAGGAGGTGGTATACTTCGAAAAGGCCAGGTGATACGGGAAGATTTCAGTTAGATTACAACATGGTCAGACAGAGAGTCTGAAATCAGATACTGGATTGTAAGGCATACCCAGGAGCAGATATAGACTCAGATCACAATTTAGTTGTGATGAAGAGTAGGCTGAAGTTTAAGAGATTAGTTACGACAAATTGATACGCAGAGAAGTGGGGTGCAGAAGTATTAAGGAATAATGAAATACGTCAGAAGTTCTCTAAGGCTATAGATACAGCAGTGAGGAATAGCTCAATAAGCAGTGCAGTTGAAGAGGAATGGACATCTCTAAAAAGGGCAATCACATAAGTTAGAAAGAAAAACATAGGTACAAAGAAGGTAACTGTGAAGAGACTATGGGTAACGGAAGAAATGTTTCAACTGATTGATGAGAGAAGGAAGTACAAAAATGTTCGGGGAAATTCAGAAAAACAGAAATAAAAGTCGCTGAGTAATGAAGTAAATAGGAAGTGCAGGGAAGCTAAGACTAAATGGCTGCAGGAAAAATGTGAAGAAATCAAAAAAGAAATGGTTATTGGAAGGACAGATTCGGCCTATAGGAAAGTCAAAACAACCTTCAGTGAAATTAAAAGCAAGGATGGTACCATTAAGAGTGCAATGGGGACTCCGTTGTTAAATGCAGAAGAGCAGAGCAGCTAAGTGGAAAGAGTAAACTGAAGGCCTCTATAATGAGGAAGATGTGTCTGATGGGATAGAAGAGATAGGGGATCCAATATTAGAATCAGAATTTGAGAGAGCTTTGGTGGACTTGAGATCAAATAATGCAGAAGGGATAGATAACATTCCATCAGAATTTCTAAAATCATTGGGGGAAGTGGTAACAAAATGACAATTCACGTTGGTGTGTAGAATATATGAGTTTGGCAACATACAATCTGACTTTTGGAAAAGTATCACACACACAATTCTGAAGACCGCAAGGGCTGACAAGTGGGAGAATTAGCGCACAACCAGCTTAATAGCTCACGCACCCCAGTTGCTGACAAGAATAATATACAGAAGAATGGAAAAGAAAATTGAGGACGTGTTAGGCGACGATCAGTTTGGCTTTAGGAAACATAAAGGTACCAGAGAGCAGCTGTGATGTTGCGTTTGATAAGGGAAGCAAGACTAAAGAAAAAGAAAAATCAAGACACGTTCATATGATTTGTTGATCTGGAAAAAGTGTTTGACAAATTAAAATGGTGCAAGGCGTTCGAAATTCTGAGGAAAATAGAGGTAAGGTACAGGGAGAGACAGGTAATATACAATATGCTCATGAGCCAAGAGGGTATAATAAGAGTGAATGACCAAGAATGAAGTGCTTGGATTTAAAGCGTGTGAGACAGGGATACAGTCTTTCTGTCCAACTTTTCAGTCTGTATGTTGAAGAAGAAATGATGGAAATGAAAATAAAGGTTCAAGAGTGGGATTAAAATACAAGGTGAAAGGTTATCAATGATATGCTTTGCTGATGACATTGCTATACTGAATGAAAGTGAAAGAGAGTTACATATCCTGCTGAATGGAATGGACAGTCTAATGAGTACAGAATATGGATTGAGAGTTTACTGAAGAAAGATGAAAGTAATGAGAAGTAGAAGAAATGAGAACAATGAGAAACTTAACATCGAAATCGATGGTCATGAAGTAGATGAAGTTGAGGAATTCTGCTACCTACCAGCAAAATAACCAATGACGGACAGAGCAAGGAAGACATCAAAAGCAGACTAGCCCTGGCAGAAAGGACATTCCTTTCCAAGAGGAGGCTACTAGTATTTGAGGGAGAAATTTCTGTGAATGTACGTTTGGAGCACAACATCGTATGATTGTGAAACATGGACTGTGGGAAAACTGTAACAGAAGAGAATCCAGGCATTTGAGATGTGGTGCTTCAGACAAATGTTGAAAATTATATGGACTGATGAGGCAAGGAATGAGGAAGTTCTGTGCAGAATCTGAAATGGAAGGAATATATATGTGGAAAACACGGACAAGGAGAAAGGACAGCATGATACGACATCTGTTAAGACAACAGGGAAGGACTCCCATGGTAATAGAGGGAACTGTAGAGAGCAAATAATTGAAGACATTGGTTGCAAGTGCTGCTCTGAGATGAAGAGGTTGGCACAGGAGAGGAATTCATGGTGGTCCACATCAAAACCAGTCAAAAGACTGATAACTCAAAGAAAAGAAATGTGACTCCTTGTTTCAAAATATTCAGTGCAGTTCAAACTAAGGTCACATGTTCATCATTTATTGAGACAATATCTTTCACTTGAGACCAAACTTCATTCCTTGTTTTGAGAGATATTTGAAATTATATGTTTTACATGAATCACTGCCTGGCCTGAACCACAACAGCTTCTAATTTGAGTGCTATATGACTGACATTTATTTCTCTTAGTTTTAGGGACATTATAAATGAGTTTTCGTCTGTATACTGATGGTTAATGTATGTATTCCTTAGTTTCATGCTGTCATTGGCATCAACACTGTTTAATAAATCATATATCATATCTGTAATCCTGGGATAACAATGACCAGTGGTCAAAGTTAACCCGAAACAGAGAAATCATGCACATGACCTCGGAAATGTAATATAGTGGCAGATGTATACGTGCGAGCAAAAAAAAAAAAAAAAAAAAAAAAACTGATCAGTGGTCTGTTTTGAGAATTAATCAGGTAACATACATGATACAAAGGGTACTAGGAAAGTTTTGCAATACAATTTCATTTATTTAATTTCTTCGAAGTAATTTCCACCACAGTGAATACGTCTCTCCAACCTGCAAAATGAATCCATAAACCAGTTTTCCCTAGTTTCTGAAGGGATTAAGGCACACTCGTTGTCCCAAGCACTCAGGAGGTCCTCATCACTTGAAAACTGCACTCCTTTCAGCTTCATAATCACATGTGGGAACAGTGCAAAGTCACAAGCAGTAAGGTGCGGAGAGTTCTGTACCCCACAAATGTTCGGTGCATGCTTTGGCATGGTGAACTGGAGCGTTGTCGTGCTGGAGGAACCGAGTGTCCATTCCTGACTTTGTTGGCAGGTTCTTCAACGATTGGATGACTTTGGGCAGGCACTGCTCAGTGTACTACTTAGCTGTGGCTGCCTCCAGCATGTCCAAAACAACACACTGCACAATTCCACTTGATTTGAGAAAACAACTGTCGATCGGGATTTTCTGACTGCCACAGGTGTTTTGAGTCGTAGTTGGCATGTCATAATAGTACAGCCGAATCTCGTCGCCTGTCACGATGTTATTCACATACTGAGATTGCCCCCTTAGAAAACTTCTATTACATCTCCTGGCACCAAATCACGTGTTGTGTCGTCTGTTCGTCTGTCAGTCTGTGCGGCACCCAGAGACAACAAAGTTTCTTTACTTGCAAATGATAATGCAGAATCGAACAAATTTCTGGTGCATTTAGCTTTAAGGTGTCCTCTGTCTGCTCATAGATTACTTGCCTGTCTTCATTTAGTCAATGTTTTCCCCCGTAATTGACGATCATAACCTTTCCTCCATCTCAGCATCCTCCAGAGTGAAATTTCCTCTTTGGAATTCTCTGTACCACCTGAATATAGTTGTTTGATGTGGATACACATCAGTGAGTGTAAGAGTCATTTCTTCAAAGCACTGGTCTATGTTTAAACCATGTGCAAACCTGTACTGCAAAACTGGCTGAATCTCACTTCGTGACCACGATGACATAGTAAGCACTTCAAAATATGCCTGCTAGTGAACAACTGCACCCACAGACTTCGCACCGCAGCTACAATGCAAGTATGAAGCAGTCTCAGAACACAGCAGCAATCAGCCTCCTCCGGCTTATTTTTGTGTCGTATTGCAAAACTTTCCCAGGACCCTTTGTGTAAGGGGACTGATGACCTGAGATGTTAAGTCCCATAGTGCTCAGAGCCATTTGAACCCTTTGTGTAGCTGAAAACACTGTTTTCAGTTAAATGATACCAGTGGATTTTCCACAACCAGGTTTTAACACACTTTTTTTGTATACAATTATAAGTTGCAACAGGTTGCCCAACTGCTGTGCAAGAAAAGTAGTATTACATGGCGCCATTTATTGTATACTGATTTAACTTTGCCACCAAACAGTATATATTAAACACCCAAGTGAGGGCCAGCAGAGAGCTATAAAACTCTTTGGTGTATGTGTGGTCGAAGTAACCACGGCAGTCGAAGTATGCCAATTCAGAGACACTAATGGTGTTGACAATTTCAACATCGACAAAAGTCTTGTACACTTCTTTTGCAAAGCACATTCTATGTACAGGGACCATATGACAAATAAGGAGAAGGAAGGCGAAAGAGAAAAGGAGAAACAATTATTGAACAAATGAAAGCAAGCTGAAATCAAAAACTTGGAAACAAAAAGAACAAACACATCAAATGACGCAAGATTTTGGTAGAGGCAGAAAATTAAAAAAAAATGTGTCCCCTGAACTGCAGTTCTGGACGATTTTTCTCAACTCTACCCCCTTTCCTAAACCTCACTAGGCCTTTTCCTTCACCCTTCTTCCTTCCCCCTTCTATGCTCTTTCCAGGAGAAGAGCCACTGGCACCAAAAGCTTGCAAACTGTATGACCTTCTATGTGTGTGTTCTGCTGCTGCGTGGTGAGCAGATTTTTTGTGTGCCCAACTACATAATATTTTCAAAAGCTGATTGTTTTCAAAGATACAGTATTTAATATATTATAATTATTTTAATTTGTACTTGTAATTTAGATTACTAAAGAAATATGTTGTTATTTATTATGGATATTTTAATAATTATCAATATAATTTTTTTTAAAAAGATGGTGTTTTAGTGTCAAATTTAATGAATAAGTAAACTGGAAAAAAATTTCCTTGGAAAAACCTGAAAAATACCTTCAATTCGAAAATGACCAATTGCAGGACACTGTCACAGTATGCTG
This sequence comes from Schistocerca piceifrons, assembly GCF_021461385.2. Classification (NCBI taxonomy): domain Eukaryota; kingdom Metazoa; phylum Arthropoda; class Insecta; order Orthoptera; family Acrididae; genus Schistocerca; species Schistocerca piceifrons. The sequence goes on from NC_060146.1 coordinate 210,814,565, forward strand.
TGTTCTCTCCACAGATATTCCTGTTCTGTGTTGGTACTCAGTACCATCATTTATTTACTGTATGTATTCCAGTCTCTGTCATCCTGTGCAATTTTTACCCACTACAACTCCCTGTTCTCCAGGGGTTGTCAGTCTCTTTCATCTTAACACTTAGCCTGTACACGTGTGCATTTTCTTACTGATTCTTTGTAGAACTTCCCCACTTCATATCTCATCAGTCCACTTGATTTTCAGCATTCTGCCCTAAATACTTTGCCCCCCCCCCCCCCCCACTGTTAATGATTCACTTCTGTTCAATGATTTGCTCAAGATGCATGACCTCAGAAATTTGTCTCAAGTTAATGCCTATGTTTGGTACTAGTTGGACCTAATTTTTGGAATAATGCCCTCTTTACATGTGTTGGTCTGCTTTTCATGACCTCCTTGCTTTGTCTTTAATGTCATTTGGCTCCCAAGATAACAGAATTCCTTTCCTGCAAGGTCCCCAGTTTTGATGGTAAATATATCACTTACTTTATTTCTACTATTTCTATTCTATTCTATTCTATATTATATTCTATTATTGTTCGGTTTCCTCACAATCCGTATTTTGTGCTCATTAAACTGTTCTTTGCATTCAGCAGATCCTGTAATTATCCATCGCCTTCACTGACGAATGCTGTGTCACCAGGGAATCTTATCAATCATATCGTTTCAATCTGAAATATGATCTCACTCCTTACTCTTTCTTTTGTTTCCACCACTGTTTCTTCAATGTACAAATTAAACAGCAAGGGCTTAAACCCTTTACAATCTGAGCGTTTTGTTCTTAGTCTTCTGTTCCCTTTTGGTTGTTGTACTTATTTTATATTACCTGTCTTTCCCTACAGTGTATACCTATTGTATTTGAATTTCAAACATCTTGCACCACTTTCAGTTGTCTAATGCTTTTTACAGGTCAATAGGTCTTGTGAAATGTCTCGAATTTTCTGAGTGTGGTTCATTATTAAGTGTAATGTCACAACTGTCTCTCTGGCACCTTTACTTAAGCGAAAGCCAAACAATTTATCAAGTCAAAGACATACTGTTTTATGGAATTTTGAAATTTACTGGAAGCAAAGGTTCGTCTCCAGCTAACATAGTGCTGTGTTCCAAACTATTTACGCTACTCAGTCATGACTAACCATAGAGTACATTGTGAGGCACGGACAGGAACATTAGTTTACATCAGAGAGTTGTGATTGCTTTTTCTCATGCCTTCCCCTTTACTTTTGTTTTTATGCAGTATATTTTTTGTTTTGTTTTAGAAAGCTCTTATATGATGAAATGGAATGCACTCCAGAAAAGGAGCATCTGTTCCAATTTTCCAGTAAGAAGCTATTGGCGTTAGTGTCATTTATTCAGAAACTGTTTGCTGAGGAAATGAAAATAATGGAGGCTGAAAAAGATGATGGGAAAAGAAGACGGAAGTTTACAGTACTTGTGTTCGTAGATAGAAGGTCTTCTGCCAAGTTATTGTATCAAATATTTAAGGTAACTAAGACCAGATTATGTACTTTTTTGGGTAGATGGTATAGCAAGTTGCATAAAAATATTTAATTGTAATAAAACAGTGCCAAGAGGGTACCTTTATGGTTGTGTTCACTCTATTTGGTTTCATGTGTTGGATGAAATCTGCACTTAAGCTCGTTCAAATTTCCTAGAGGGCGTTTCCAGTAATTCTGGTTATTTTTCATAGCGCATAAGTGATTCTGATCATCTATATGTATAGGCTGAAAGCCACGTTATTTTGTGTTGTGAGAGATGTATAGTATACCAGCCTCAGCATATTTTCCCTTCCAACTGCTACCTTTCCTAATGGTGCAGGGATAGAACAGTCATCTGTCATTCTCTATATGAACTAAAAAGAATTGTCCGATTCACCATCACAGTTATTTCACATATGCACGTGGGAAGAGTGATACGAAGTGGGACCCAAAAACTGCAAGTTTCTGAAGAAAAGCATATCCTTTTTTAAAAATAAAACATTAATCTCCTTAAATGTACTCCCCATTAGTACTAATGCACTTATCAAAATGTTTGGTCCAGTGTAGGAAAAACATTTTAAATTCGTACTCTTTCATATCCGGTAGCACCACCTTGACATTGTGCTTTATGTTCCTTTCTAGTCCCTTTTCATCGTAGGAAATGGGAAGAAATCAGAGGGAGATAGATCTGGTGAAAAGTGCACTTGCACCAAGGTAATAATCTTTGTTGAGACCAAAAAGTTTTGATCACACTCAGCTGTCATTCGATGTAGACTTTCACGGCCAGCGTCTTTATCAGTAAACTCTTCCGGGCTAAGTTGCCGTGGTCGATCTGTAGAACTTCTTCTCCCTGACGTTTCGTTCTCAACTACGGAGAACATCTTCCGAGGTGAGTCGACGACTGGCTGCTAGGAGCTGGGGCCGCCGCTTATATAGAGATCGTAGGGGGCACCACCACACGTCACGTGGCGTCGATGTGCAGCTATCTCTGGCTATCGTCTGTTCTCTCGATTGCAGGCAATCAATTGTCACGTGATTGATGCAACGTCGACCGCCATATCTTATCCAATTTTAATCCTTCTTCTTTACGATTAAAATTGTATTGATGTTTGTGGATTTCAATTGCTTCTCTATACATACGTGTATAATAGTGCGACGTCCTCACTAGCACGCTTGTTTCACCAAATTTTATGTCGTGATCTCCATCCTTAAAAACATGTTCCGCTACTGCCGATTTGTCGATATGTCCCAAGCGACAGTTTCTTTTGTGCTCCGTCAACCGTGTATTGATGCTTCTTTTTGTAGTTCCTATGTAAACCCTGCCGCAACTACACGGAATTTTATATACCCCTGGGGTGGCTAGGGGGTGACGAGCATCTTTTGTTGATCTTAGGCATTCACTAATTTTCTTAGTAGGTCTAAAAATGGTCTCTACCTGAAACTTGGCTAGTACTTTTCCAATGCGATCCGTGATATTATGGATGAACGGAAGAAATACTTTTCCAGCTGATGGTTGTTGCTGTTTCCTATCTTTAGGCATTTTTCTATTTGGGTGAAGTGCTCGATTAATCTCGTTTTTCGTATAACCATTTTTCACAGAGGCCATTCGTAAATGATTTAGTAGTTCCTATGTAAACCCTGGTTATACGAAAAACGAGATTAATCGAGCACTTCACCCAAATAGAAAAATGCCTAAAAATAGGAGACAGCAACAACCATCAGCTGGAAAAGTATTTCTTCCGTTCATCCATAATATCACGGATCGCATTGGAAAAGTACTAGCCAAGTTTCAGGTAGAGACCATTTTTAGACCTACTAAGAAAATTAGTGAATGCCTAAGATCAACAAAAGATGCTCGTCACCCCCTAGCCACCCCAGGGGTATATAAAATTCCGTGTAGTTGCGGCAGGGTTTACATAGGAACTACAAAAAGAAGCATCAATACACGGTTGACGGAGCACAAAAGAAACTGTCGCTTGGGACATATCGACAAATCGGCAGTAGCGGAACATGTTTTTAAGGATGGAGATCACGACATAAAATTTGGTGAAACAAGCGTGCTAGTGAGGACGTCGCACTATTATACACGTATGTATAGAGAGGCAATTGAAATCCACAAACATCAATACAATTTTAATCGTAAAGAAGAAGGATTAAAATTGGATAAGATATGGCGGTCGACGTTGCATCAATCACGTGACAATCGATTGCCTGCAATCGAGAGAACAGACGATAGCCAGAGATAGCTGCACATCGACGCCACGTGACGTGTGGTGGTGCCCCCTACGATCTCTATATAAGCGGCGGCCCCAGCTCCTAGCAGCCAGTCGTCGACTCACCTCGGAAGATGTTCTCCGTAGTTGAGAACGAAACGTCAGGGAGAAGAAGTTCTACAGATCGACCACGGCAACTTAGCCCGGAAGAGTTTACTGATAAACACTCAGCTGTGTGCGCAGGGGCCTTGTCATGTTGCAAAACCAACTTGAGAGAATTCCACAAAACGAGATCTTTTCTTGCCAAATTTCTGCTCTGCGTTTTCACAACCTTGAAATAGAGCTGTTGATTTACTGTTTGCTTTTGAGGGTTGAATTGTGATTGTATGATCTTTTTTATGTCAGAAAAACTGAAGAGCATCATATTCACATTCAAATTCACCTGACGAGCTCTTTTTGGATGGGGTGAGCCAGATGACTTCTTTTGATTTGACTGTTGTTTACTTTAAGGATTTCACCCGGAGCACTGCGACTCATCCCCATTGACAGCTTTGTTGAAAAAATCAGCTTCATCCTTGAATGCGTTCTTCATTTCACAACAGTCTGGAATGTGCCTATTTCTTTGATATTTGTTTATAAGTCTGGCCACAAACATTGTAACCACTGTTTGCGTTGCAGACATTCAAAATGCACTTAATTGTGCTCAGAACCACCCGAGTAAGTCTTGAAGCACAGTGATTGTCCTATGTTGATTTGCACTGATGAGATTACGGATTTTGCTGATGTGTTCCTTGGCTTGAGCCGTTGAAGGATGACCGGAATGAAGCTGATCTTCAGTTGCCATTTCCCTCATTTTAAATTGAGAAAACCGTTTGTACACTTCTATGTTACTAAGAGTGTGCTCCTTATACAATGTTCTCACCGTCACAGCAGTTTCAGCTACATTCAAGCAAAACAGTAATCAAAACTTCACAGCTGGACTTTGTTTACGAGAGTCAGCCATTTCTTTGTGTCACAAATGTGCTACAGACACGTGTGAAGAAGTGCCACAGAAGACGTACCGTCATTTTAGGATGGTGGGTGATGCCGCTTGGCAGCAGACTGACCCAAGAGAGATCCTGCAGATCTCCCTAGCAGCTCAACCTGGTACTAAAAGTACACTGTGCAAAGCATTATATGATTCTGGCTTCTTTTGGATCTCCCTTCATATGTTCATTACTCTTCTTCGAATGTGCATCGTTGAAATTTTAAGAGAGCTACTTCATGATGTGCTCTGCTACCTCTTGTAGTCTTTTTCACTGTATCTGAGTGTGCTCCTACATGACACTCACACACTGATAAAATGGGTCTGTATGAACATGTTATCCCTCGGATCCATTTTATGCAATTAGGGAAGGCCAGAAAGTTACACGGGACCAAATTTGGGGGAATAGGCTGATGGGGAAACTGTTTCTCAATGACTAGAGTGATAGTGAACATAGTTTCCTGGTGCAGAGGCATTTCCTTGCCTTTGAAGCATTTCAGAAGCGATGAAGAGGTGAAAGCCACAGTGCGTGAGTGGCTCCATTCACAACCAAAAGAGTTCTTCTTGTGAGGCATCTGTGTACTTCTGAAGATGTGGAATGTGTGCATTACACATCATGAGGTCTACATCAGAAAATGATGTATCTGTAATATTTCTGTATTATCTTATTTTCATAATAATAGATAATTGAGGTTTTCAATTGAATTGCCATTGTGTTATTACTATTGTTGTTGTTGTTGTTACTGTTCTTGCTATTACTATTGTTCCTTTTATTATTTATTGCTGTTACAAACTACATTAAAGGCAGTTCAAATTATCATAATATTTTCAATTACACAGATCATTACGTTACTGGCAACAGTGTAAAAAGGTTGACATAAATCTTAACCTTTCAGAATCAGCATATGGAACCTGTGAAGTAAAGGCTGTAAAGGAGGAGGTATAGAGAGGTGGAAAATTTACCCAAAACAGGCCGTTAAGCTGTGCTTCAGAATGGAACTTGTGCAATACATACTGTTGAAAGTCCAGTTTAATGTTCGGAGGGTCAGAAATCAAATGTAAATGAGTGCTGAACAGTAAAGAAGTAAGATGAGAGAAGTAGTTTTGTCTTTAATGTAGTTTGGAACTATAAGTCCACACTGATATGTTGCTACTAGTTTTGACTTAGAGATAAGTAGTATCATGTATTCTGTTCATATAACAATCAAATTTATGATTTCTGTTATTATTGTACAGTGATGTGACTGTTGGTAAGTGGCTAACATAATCATTTGGTAACACTGTGAAAAACAATGTTGATCTTAGATAAAAGTTCTAAATACTTACAAAAGTATTTTTTCAATTATTTTTCAGTTCTTGTCATTGAGTGATCCTAAATATGAAGGTTTGCATCCTGATTTTGTTGTGGGCTTTGCTGCACAGCAGTATACAAAGGAAAACGATCTTGAGAAAAAGAGAAATCAGGAGGCTTTAGATAAGTAAGTTCAAAAATTCTTGCAATTTTATTAACTCCATAAATAACAAAGTAACATGATGCAGCAGAATATCTCTCTCTCTCTCTCTCTCTCTCTGTCATAGACTTTATCATTACAGTTAATAGTTGCTCTGCCATTATTGTTGTTGTTGTTGTTGTTGTTGTTTTCTTCAGTCCTGAGACTGGTTTGATGCAGCTCTCCATGCTACTCTATCCTATGCAAGCTCCTTCATCTCTCAGTACCTACTGCAACCTACATCCTTCTGAATCTGCTTAGTGTATTCGTCTCTTGGTCTCCCTCTACGATTTTTACCCTCCACGCTGCCCTCCAATGCTAAATTTGTGATCCCTTGATGCCTCAGGACATGTCCTACCAACCGATCCCCTCTTCTAGTCAAGTTGTGCCACAAACTTCTCTTCTCCCCAATTCTATTCAATACCTCCTCATTAGTTACGTGATCTACCCACCTAATCTTCAACATTCTTCTGTAGCACCACATTTCGAAAGCTTCTATTCTCTTCTTGTCCAAACTATTTATTGTCCATGTTTCACTTCCATACATGGCTACACTCCATACAAATACTTTCAGAAAGGACTTCCTCACACTTAAATCTATACTCGATGTTAACAAATTTCTCTTCTTCAGAAACACTTTACTTGCCATTGCCAGTCTACATTTTATATCCTCTCTACTTCGACCATCATCAGTTATTTTGCTCCCCAAATAGCAAAACTCCTTTACTACTTGAAGTGTCCCATTTCCTAATCTAATTCCCTCAGTATCACCCGACTTAATTCGACTACATTCCATTATCCTTGTTTTGCTTTTGTTGATGTTCATCTTATATCCTCCTTTCAAGACACTGTCCATTCCATTCAACTGCTCTTCCAAGTCCTTTGCTGTCTCTGACAGAATTACAATGTCATCAGCGAACCTCAAAGTTTTTATTTCTTCTCCCTGGATTTTAATACCTACTCCAAATTTTTCTTTTGTTTCCTTTACTGCTTGCTCAATATACAGATTGAATAACATCGGGGATAGGCTACAACCCTGTCTCACTCCCTTCCCAACCACTGCTTCCCTTTCATGCCCCTCGACTCTTATAACTGCCATCTGGTTTCTGTACAAATTGTAAATAGCCTTTCGCTCCCTGTATTTTACCCCTGCCACCTTTAGAATTTGAAAGAGAGTATTCCAGTCAACATTGTCAAAAGCTTTCTCTAAGTCTACAAATGCTAGAAACGTAGGTTTGCCTTTCCTTAATCTTTCTTCTAAGATAAGTCGTAAGGTCAGTATTGCCTCACGTGTTCCAACATTTCTACGGAATCCAAACTGATCTTCCCCGAGGTCGGCTTCTACCGGTTTTTTCATTCGTCTGTAAATAATTTGCGTTATTATTTTGCAGCTGTGACTTATTAAACTGATAGTTCGGTAATTTTCGCATCTGTCAACACCTGCTTTCTTTGGGATTGGAATTATTATATTCTTCTTGAAGTCTGAGGGTATTTCGCCTGTCTCGAACATCTTGCTCACCAGATGGTAGAGTTTTGTCAGGACTGGCTCTCGCAAGGCTGTCAGTAGTTCTAATGGAATGTGGTCTACTCCCGGGACCTTGTTTCGACTCAGGTCTTTCAGTGCTCTGTCAAACTCTAAACCCAGTATCGTATCTCCCATTTCATCTTCATCTACATCCTCTTCCATTTCCATAATATTGTCCTCAAGTACATCGCCCTTGTATAGACCCTCTATATACTCCTTCCACCTTTCTGCTTTCCCCTCTTTGCTTAGAACTGGGTTTCCATCTGAGCTCTTGATATTCATACAAGTGGCTCTCTTTTCTCCAAAGGTCTCTTTAATTTTCCTGTAGGCTGTATCTATCTTACCCCTAGTGAGATAAGCCTCTACATCCTTACATTTGTCCTCTAGCCATGCCTGCTTAGCCATTTTGCACTTCCTGTTGATCTCATTTTTGAGACGTTTATATTCATTTTTGCCTGTTTCATTTACTGCATTTTTATATTTTCTCCTTTCATCAATTACATTCAATATTTCTTCTGTTACCCAAGGATTTCTACCAGCCCTCGTCTTTTTACCTACTTGATCCTCTGCTGCCTTCACTATTTCTTGCTTCAAAGCTACCCATTCTTCTACTACTGTATTTCTTTCCCCCATTCCCGTCAATCGTTTCCTAATGCTCTCCCTGAAACTCTCTAAAACCTCTAGTTCTGTCAGTTTATCCATGTCCCATCTCCTTAAATTCCCACCTTTTTGCATTTCTTCAGTTTTAATCTACAGTTCATAACCAATAGATTGTGGTCAGAGTCCACATCTGCCCCTGGAAATGTCTTACAATTTAAAACCTGGTTCCTAAATCTCTGTCTTACCATTATATAATCTATCTGATACCTGCCATTATTATGGACCTGAAAAATTCAGATTTGAATATATGTGAATTATGGATCGAAAAACACAAAAGAAAAGTTATCTAGTAAATGGAACTTTGTACCAAGTTGTATCCAAATGAACTATTTTATCAATTACAGTTTCAGTAACTTTATTTTTAGCAAATTTTCTGTTTTTGGTGTTACAGTATCTGATGAAGCCCAATTTGGACAGGGAATGTGTATAAAGAGAATGTGTTTGCGAGATATGATGAGTACCTGTGCTGTAATGCAGTGACGATTATGTGCTGATTCGTTATAACCTGGTCCATGTTAGTTGTTGGGTGGATGAAGGATCTCTAGAAGATACACCATAAGACATTGTATGACTTGGCAGAGGGACCTGCCATACTAGAGAAATGAAATGGGTGTACACAGCAGTCAGCGAGATAGCTGATGGAATGAATCCGCGTGAATTGAAATATGTTGTTGTTAGGCTTTCTGGTTTATTCCTGTTACAGACAAGAGGTGTAATCTTAAAGAACAAAATTTTGAGATTTATACACCACTTGCTAGCAGTAAAACATATGTTTAAGAAAACCACTAGTAAAATACCAGTTTTGATTCTTTCCTCAAAGGGCTTGATTAACACCAGTAGTTAATGAAGCAGTTGTCAGTTACAAGATGTAACGTTCACTAGTAACAGGGAGAAGTAAGATGATATGTTTATACATCCAATCATTTCCAAACAAATAAGTGACCAAAAATAGATGCTGATTTTGACTGAGATCACCCTGGTAGATGCATGGGGAGGGGGGGGGGGGGGGTTTGATTGTTCCAGCATTGCTCTGGAACATCTGCTGCAATTATCGAGCAAATAAATTTGGTTCATATACACCTTACTGTCAGGAAGAATACAGATGGAGAAAAACAACCTGATTATAAGGTTGTAGTGGGGTAGGGTATGTCTGCATCCAGACCCTGGCTCCCCGCCCTTTCCCCGGCTCCCCGCCCGGCCCCCGACCCCCTCACCACCTAAATACCCCCACCTTCTCCCCTGAAAACCTTCCCATTCCAGCCCCCAACTCCTCTCTCTGCCTCCCTCATTTGCTTCCACTTTCCCATTCCCCCTTGCCACCTCCCCTTCTGTCCCCCACTCCACCTCCCCCCTTCTGTCTTCCCAAACTCCCCCGTCCGCCTCTGGTGTCCTCTCACCCACAACCTCAACACTCCACATACCACCACACATTTGTAGACGGTGATTGATCATGTGCTCATTATTAAATTTGTAGAAATACTTAACACATTTATGTAAGTATGTATACATATCACCCCTTGCTTTAGAAATATGAGTTATTATTTCTCATCAATCATGTCCCCCACATCCTTCAAGACTTTTTATGGTGCTGCATACACAAAACTGATTCTGATAGCCTTGAAAATGACAGATATGTGGTTATGGTTTCAGGTTCAAGGCCGGTGAAACAAATATACTTGTTTCTTCAGATGTTCTCGAAGAAGGTGTGGATATACCAATGTGTAATACTGTGATTAGATTCGATCCCCCAAAAACATTCCGTTCGTACGTTCAGTCAAAAGGCCGTGCACGACATAAAACGAGCACGTTCCATATACTGACAGAGAGAGGGGACTCAAAATTCTACAATGCAATGCTACAATTTAAAGAAATTGAACGTGAGTTGTATAAGGTATGTCACTTCTATTCTGCCAAACCTGTAACATTAAATAATTTTTTGTGTATTTTTTGCTTCTGTGTGACAACTTTTCTTCTCCTGTAATGTGAAAGTAAAATAATTTAGCTGTTAGAATTCTCAATAAGAATCCGCAATTTAAATGTAAGCCACTTTGTTTCCAATGATCGACAACAGCTTGCTATTATTGAATTTTCATCTAGAGACATTGCAGTTAGTGAAAATAAATTTTCTGTCAAACAACACAGTCACTGTCAGCAGTTGTATGGCAAAGGTTTTTTAAACACACTTCACAAATTGCATACAACTTTTGTTCAGCAGAACATACCCAATTCATTGGCAGTTCAGTGAGCAATTGAATACCATTGATTCCATTGCAGATGTTAAGACACAAAGCAACATTCTATAGTCTACTGAAATTATGCTTCAGTAAATAAGTGCATAGCCCAAAGTCCTTTAATCTTGATTTGCCATCAGTCACAAGAATGAGAGAGAGGTTTGAAATGAAGTCTGACAAAGGACCTTAATCTACACACTTACAAGGCTCAATAGAAAGAACTACTACTGCCAGTTGACCATTTGTAACACCGTGGACTCACTATTGGCATGTCATCTTTAGTGATAGGTGCATTTCTATTTGGACAGCTTCGTCAGTAAGTTCAGCTGTAGAATTTGGTGCACTGAGAATCAATTTCAGTGTCATTGCATGCACATTGAGCCACTGTTTGATGTGGAATTTGGGCAGGTGGGGGTGATTGGATTTTAATTTTTTAATTTTTCAATAGTGGTGTAGGTAATGCAATGGATGGGAATGGCCTACATTATAGCAACTTCGTGTGTGAGTTTCTCTGGACCCGATTGAAGGGGACAGATTTGAAATAAAAGTGGTTGCAGCATGTTAGCACATACCGTGCATGCGCACTGTTGCAGTAAAAATTTTCCAAGCTGTATTGAATCACACCTTGAAGACCAAAATTTCCTATAGAGATCTTGTGACAGTGTGTTGTGTGACTGTTTCCTGTTGGCTTGCATGAACTAATATATTAAATACATGAACAAACCTAAAACAATTTCTTAGTTGACAGATCAAATGGGGTGCATCATTGTGAAAATCAGTACAGAAAGATGCAATGATATCATTAAAAATGATACGAGAGAAGTAAGAGTTTGTCAACAAAGTCTGGCGAACATCTGCCAGAAATGGTTCTCCACATGTAACCACACTGTGTACTGATTAATTTAAACTAAAAATATTGCACATTGCTAAATTACTAATGAGTTTTCTTCAAAAATTAAATTGTCCATTCTAATTCGCTCACCCTTTATGATTGTTCTGACTTCTGTAAGAGAGAGGTTTGAAGATTTTACACCAACCTTAAGGTACATTTGCATATTGCCAACAATATATCCTGTTTGGCAACATTGCGGCCACATGAATTGCAGCTACAGTGGTCTTCCAACTGAGCTACCCAAGCACAACTCACGCTCTGTCCTCACAGCTTTACTTCTGCCAGTACCTCGTCTCCTACCTTCCAAACTTTACAGAAGCTCTCCTGCACCATTCTGGAAACATCCCCCTGGCTGTGGCTAAGCCATGTCTCCGCAATATCCTTTCTTTCAGGAGTGTTAGTTCTGCAAGGTGGTGCAGGAGAGCTTCTGTAAAGTTTGAAAGGTAGGAGACAAGATACTGGCAGAAGTAAAGCTGTGAGGACGGGGCATGAGTTGTGGTTTGGTAGCTCAGTTGGTAGAGCACTTGCCCACGAAAAGCAAAGGTCCCGAGTTCGAGTCTCGGTCCGGCACACAGTTTTAATCTGCCAGGAAGTTTCATATCAGTGCACACTCCGCAGTAGAGTGAAAATCTCATTCTGCCTCATTAAAGGAAGCTTGAAATAAGATAAAAACTTAATTTTAGTTTTGTTTGCCAACAAGTACCACTGTTTAGACTACCATTTCCTGCTTACTTACAGTGAGAACATACTTAATTCATTAGATAACAAATTAGAGGCTACTGGCATTTTCTGCAACCTGTTAAAAGCCTTTGACTGTGACCTGTTAAAAGCCTTTGACTGTGGATCACACCATTTTCCTAAGTAAAGTTGAATTTTATGGTGTCACTGGCATGTTGCGAAATGGCTCGATTCTTATCTAACTAACAGGAAACAGAGGGTGTTGTTGCAAAATACCTATGCAGTAAGCAGCCAGTCTTTATCTAATTGGGAATTAGTTTCATGTGGTGTTCCACAAGGTTTCACCTTGGGTCTGTTGCTTTTTGTGGGTACATTAATGATCTCTCGTCTGTTACGTTGCCAGATGCTAAGTTTGTTCTGTTTGCAGAGGATACAAACATTGCAATAAGTACCAAGTCAAATACAGATTTAGAAATGGCTGCTAATGAAATTTTGACTGACATTAATAAATGATTTAAAGCTAATTCACTGTCATTAAACTTTGAGAAGACCCACTATTTGCAATTCAGAACCTGTAAGAGATTTCCATCCAGCATGTGTATAGCATATGAAGACATGCAGATCAAAGAGGTTGACAGTGTTAAATTTCTTAGATTACAACTCAATAATAAATTCAGTTGAGGAGGGGCATACCACTGAATTGCTGAAGCAAATAAGCAAACCTGTATTTGCCATGAGAATGATGTCAGATGTAGGAGATATAAATATAAAGAAACTTGCATACTTTCCTTTTCTTTTTTTTTTTTTTTTTTTCATTCTAAAACGTCATATGGGATCATATTCTGGGGTTACTCATCAAACCAAGCAAAAGTTTTTAGGGTGCAAAAGAGTGTAATAAGGCTTGTTTATTTTGTACATTCAAGAACATGTGTGGAAACCTGTTTAAGCAACTGGGTATTTTTCAAAATTGGGTATTTTGTGTACGATAAATTTATTAAAAGTGTATAACAATGTTTCATTCTGACAGTGTATTAATTATGTAAATATTAGCAGTTCCAGTTTACTGTAATGTATTCACCTATTTTGACAGTCTCCTGACAAATGGTCAGGGTAGTAAGTATTATATTCAGATGTTTTATGTCTTTTATGCTATACTTTCTGACGTGTTCCACACCCATGAGAATCATCTCATCTTAAGGTCTATGGGACAAAAACTGAATGTGATCTAATCATAAAGTGTCTCAGTGTAGTATGAAACTCATTGCGTAAAATGCAAATGGTAGGGATGAAGGCATCAAATGCAAACGATAGGGATGAAGAACCAAGTGCACTTCCACCCTTCCCATACAACGTTTTCGCCTCACATTTGGCATAGGTTCGAAGACTTCAGAAATTTTTGTATGCGTCAAGCACGATTCAAAGCTTATCAACAACAGGCAGTGAACTGTTTTCTCAGTTTGTGATCCTCGTATACTTCACTCTCGATGTCCCATGACTCTGGTCGTACATGAATTGCATTAATAAAATTACTAGTTCTCTTCTCTGTCCACTTTTCCATTGCTGTACACAACAAACAACAACAAAACATCTCACTATATGTATATGCATGAACTTTCAAACAGAAGTAAATGATATTGTTTTTATATAAAAACAAAGATGAGGTGACTTACCGAACAAAAGCGCTGGCAGGTCGATAGACACACAAACAAACACAAACATACACACAAAATTCAAGCTTTCGCAACAAACTGTTGCCTCATCAGGAAAGAGGGAAGGAGAGGGGAAGACGAAAGGAAGTGGGTTTTAAGGGAGAGGGTAAGGAGTCATTCCAATCCCGGGAGCGGAAAGACTTACCTTAGGGGGAAAAAGGACAGGTATACACTCGCACACACGCACATATCCATCCACACATACAGACACAAGCAGACATATTTCCCCCTAAGGTAAGTCTTTCCGCTCCCGGGATTGGAATGACTCCTTACCCTCTCCCTTAAAACCCACTTCCTTTCGTCTTCCCCTCTCCTTCCCTCTTTCCTGATGAGGCAACAGTTTGTTGCGAAAGCTTGAATTTTGTGTGTATGTTTGTGTTTGTGTTTGTTTGTGTGTCTATCGACCTGCCAGCGCTTTTGTTCGGTAAGTCACCTCATCTTTGTTTTTATATATAATTTTTCCCACGTGGAATGTTTCCTTCCATTATATTGATATTGTTTTTAGTCAGACACACGATTGCAGTACTGTCAGTGAAAGAATTGGGAAACAAAGGTGAGAGCAAGAGGGAGGCATTTACAGTCAAGGACAGAGATAGATATTGCCCTGCAATATGAAATATTTTCCACCCTTGGTGAACAACACCGGCAACCCCTCTTCAATATGTTGGCAGCTACTTGCACCATTGCCAAGCCATACTGCAGAATTGCTGCCTATGGCAGCAGTGTTGGCAGAAATCCTATCGCTGCCATATGTTGCCATAAAATATGGACCACCTGAACACGCCTTTACAGGCACTCAATGTAAGACCTGCGTGTAATATGACGTTAGTGGTATTCAGTGACTAATCTCTCCATCAATTGCTGTCGTATCTTGCACTACCAAGAAAATGGATTACTCTGAGCTGCTTGCAAACACTATTGTCAGAGATGCTATTATTGCTTACATGTCACACATCAACCTTAAGGTCGATCAGATGCAGTTGTCCATCGCTTTCACTTGTCAACTATTCAGCATAATTGCTACAGCCGATATCACTAGGAAACTGCCTTAAGATGCTTTCACACAGGTTGAAGAAATTATATTCTGCCAATAGTATATCCCGGCAGTGTTGCTCGGCAACACGAATTGCAGTCACATGTCAGTGATATTCTCAGCTACTATTGGCCAGCAGTTTTTGCAGCAGTACATTTCCAGAACAGATGTGTTTGCATTTGCCACCGAATTGCCACTAGATATATGGAAATGAGGTGCTAGAAGTGAGTGCAGCTCTCCTGCTTTTTGCGTTGCATAAGAAAAAAACCTTGACAAAAAAAAAATTATTTTAGTATAGTATATAAGTTTATTTCTGCTTTACTGTCATCATCAACACATCTGCAAACAACCACATTTATTTATAATGTGTAAAGGTTTTTTGCATTTGATGTTGATGTTGTACTCACATCCTGACATAGATGGATGTACACTGAAGAGCCAAAGAAACTGGGACACCTGTCTAATATCGTGTAGGACCCCACAAGCATGCAGAAGTGCTGCAACATGATGTGGCATGGACTTGACTAATGTCTGAAGTACTGCTGGAGGGAATTGACACTATGAATCCTGCAGGGCTGTCCATAAATCCACAAGAGTGTGAGGGGGTGGAAATTCTTCTGAACAGCACATTGCAAGGCATCCCAGATATGATCAGTAATGTATGTCTGGGGAGTTTGGTGGGCAGCAGAAGTGTTTAAACTTGGAAGAGTGTTTCTGGAACCACTCTGTAGCAATTCTGGATGTGTGTGGTGTCGCATTGTCCTGCTGGAATTGCCCAAGTCCATCGGAATGCACAGTGGACCTGAATGGATGCAAGTGATCAACAGGATGTGTACGGGGGGGGGGGGGGGGGGGGGTTTGAGTAGTTGAATCACTTGTCATCAATGGTGCTTCATAGTTTTCATGTGTTGCAGAAGGGTATTTGTCGCCTGTCAGTCGTATCTAGATGTAACAGGGGTCCCATATCATTCCAGCTGCGCATGCCTCTACCAGCTTGGAACGTTTCCCTGCTGACATGCAGGGTCCATGGATTCATGAGGTTATTTCCATCCCCGTACACATCCATCCGCTCGATACAATTTGAAATGAGACTTGTCCAACCAGACACATTTCCAGTCATCAGCAGTCCAGTGTTGGTGTTGACAGGTCCAGGCAAGGCATAAAGCTTTGTGTCATACAGTCATCAATGGTACACAAGTGGGTGTTGGGCTCCAAAAGCCAATATCAATGATGTTTACTTGAATGGTACACACATTGACAGTTGTTGATGGCCCGGCATTGGAATCTGCAGCATTTTGTGTAAGGCTTGCACTTCCGTGACACTGAACGATTCTCTTCAGTCGTCATGGATCCTGTTCTTCAGGATCTTTTTCTGACATTAGTAAAGTCGGAGATTTGATGTTTATGGGCTTCCTGATATTCACGGTACATTCGCGAAATGGTCGTACGGGAAAATCCCTACTTAATCGCTGCCTCTGAGATCCTGTATCCCATCACTTGTGCACTGACTATAACATCACGATCAAACTTGCTTAAGTCTTAATAATCTGCCATTGTAGCAGCAGTAAGTTATGTAAGAATGTAAGAACTGCGCCAGAATCTTGTCTTACATAGGCGTTGCCGACCACAGTGTTGTATTCTGCCTGTTCAACATATCTCTGCATTTGAATATGCATGCCTATACCAGTTTCTTTGGTGCTTCAGTGTATATCAGCTTTGAGTAAACCATTATTGCTCTATGTAATTGTTGGTTGTAATATTATGGTTATGAGAAATTTGAGGTTGACAGCTAGTTGTTTACTCAAAGATATTTATGCTGTTTTGGTTTGTGTGTATCATGGCACTGTTACTGAAGTGTTTGTGACCTCTGGAGTTTTGGTTATTGGTTATCCCTATTTAAAATCTCAATAAAAATTTTTTGAAAGCTTTGTGAGCCAGAAATCGGTTTCTTCGTGTATTATACATAGGAATAAAATTGGTGTGTACGTATATTTCAAATTCCTCCATAAATATTCATGCTTGGACCTGATGGGATTTTATGCAGGATTTGCAGTGCATTTTCAATGTTGTCACTTTGGTTTTTAATTTTTTAGGTGTGTAAAGAAAATGGATTGGTTTGTTATTTGTCTCTGTTGTGTTGTCTAAATGTAATGATGAAATTTCTTCCTTTCTGTCTATACAGGGTGTTACAAAAAGGTACAGCCAAACTTTCAGGAAACATTCCTCACACACAAAGAAAGAAAATATGTTATGTGGACATGTGTCCAGAAATGCTTGCTTAATAGCAACAGAACGTACCAGCGTGACTTCAAACACTTTGTTACAGGAAATGTTCAAAATGTCCTCCGTTAGCGAGGATTCATGCATCCACCCTCGGTCACACGGAATCCCTGATGCGCTGATGCAGCCCTGGAGAATGGCGTATTGTATCACAGCCGTCCACAATACGAGCACGAAGAGTCTCTACATTTGGTACCTACCGGGGTTGCATAGACAAGAGCTTTCAAATGCCCCCATATATGAAAGTCAAGAGGGTTGAGGTCAGGAGAGCGTGGAGGCCATGGGATTGGTCCGCCTCTACCAATCCATTGGTCACCGAATCTGTTGTTGAGAAGCGTACGAACACTTCGACTGAAATGTGCAGGAGCTCCATCGTGCATGAACCACATGTTGTGTCGTACTTGTAAAGGCACATGTTATAGCAGCACAGGTAGAGTATCCCGTATGAAATCATGATAATGTGCTCCATTGAGCATAGGTGGAAGAACATGGGGCCCAATCAAGACATCACCAACAATGCCTGCCCAAACGTTCACAGAAAATCTGTGTTGATGACGTGATTGCACAATTGCGTGAGGATTCTCGTCAGCCCACACATGTTGATTGCAAAAATTTACAATTTGATCACGTTGGAGTGAAGCCTTATCCGTAAAGAGAACATTTGCACTGAAATGAGGATTGACACGTTGTTGGATGAACCATTCGCAGAAGTGTACCCGTAGAGGCCAATCAGCTGCTGATAGTGCCTGCACACACTGTACATGGTACAGAAACAAGTGGTTCTCCCGTCGCACTCTCCATACAGTGACGTGGTCAACGTTACCTTGTACAGTAGCAACTTCTCCGATGCTGACATTAGGGTTGTCGTCAACTGCACGAAGAATTGCCTCGTCCATTGCAGTACCGAAGTCAACATTACCTTCCTTCAATTGGGCCAACTGGCGATGAATCGAGGAAGTACAGTACATACTGACGAAACTAAAATGAGCTCTAACATGGAAATTAAGTGTTTCTGGCACATGTCCACATAACATCTTTTCTTTATTTGTGTGTGAAGAATGTTTCCTGAAAGTTTGGCCGTACCTTTTTGTAACACCCTGTATAGAATTTTGTGCATTTATTGCAGTTAATTTTGTACATTCCGGGGTTTAATAGTTTTGGCAGTATGGCTTTTCCTGACGGTAGTTTTTTGCTAATATTATTTGTCATTCTGACGTCATACGAGATATTTGTATTTTTTAGTAGGGCATTTAGTTTATTGGATAATTTTCGGATATAGTTTGCTGGTATGTATATGGTCTTCCTTTTTATTGCAGTTTCTGTCATTGGTGTTATTTTATGATTTATTGGGGTCTTTTTCAGGGTGTTTTTATATGGCTGTACAACCACATTATAGTCATACTTGTTCTCGTATTGTGTGTATTGTAGTGTAGTTATTTCTTTATGTGTGGCCTCCTGTTTTAGTGGCAGATTTAGGATTCTGTTAATCATAGAATGAAAGAATGCATATTTGTGAGATTTTGGATGTGAAGATGTAGAGTTAATTATTCAAACTGTAGTGGTTAATTTTCTGTATGTCTCAAAAGTCTGTTTGTAGTTGTTGTTGGTTATTGTGAGGTCCAGAAAGTGAATTCATTTTATGACGCATAGTATTGAATTCCTGAAGTATTCTCTGTTTGTCATAATGGTTCCCTTGTAAAGTAGCAGTGTGTCATTGACATTGCGATAGTGGTATATTATGTTTTTTAGAAAGGATTTTAGTGAACTGCAGAATCTTGTTTCTAGTTTATTAAGGAACATAACTGCTATCATTCCAGCAATACTACTCCCCATAGCACATATGGGAAAAACTGCACCATAAAAAATTCCAGAATACTTTAAAGTACAATAAAGAACATTCAAATTCTACACAATGCAGACTCGTTGCACTGGACATACGAAGCACTACGCTAACATATCTATACCAGAAACAATAGATATAACAGAACATTTTCTCATAACTCATAAACAAGGCATATGTGAAATTATACAATTTCACGAAACTGTTTCTAACATAACAAAAAAATTTACTTACACCCAGATGGTGTGTGTATGGGCAGTAGTATTGCTGGAACCATAGCAGATACGAGGGTTTGAATGAAAATTAATGCCTCCACCTCCGTTAATTGTGTTTGGATGGGAATATTTTAATAAATCAAACACAGAAATACTCCTTAGAATGTGATCTTTAATTACCAATATTCACTTATCCACATAATTGCCAGCCAATTGGATACATTTCTGCCAATGATGAACAAGTTTTCTGAAGCCGTCACGAAAGAAATCGACACTCTGTTTCTGCAACCACAGTCCCACAGTTCTCATCAGAAGCATGATGATGTACCTGCAGATTGTCTTTCATTATCGGGAAAGGCGTCACCTTTATTCTCGTAACGTGAGAAGAGTCCCTGTCAAATTTCAAGTCTGTGCACTTTCATTTCAGGAGTCAGCATCCAGGGTACCCATCATGCACAGAACTTCTGATAGCCAAACAAAGCATTGGAAATGAGTGTTTGGCGTCATTGTCCGGGAGGCCCCTTACAGGGCAGGTCCAGCCGCCTTGGTGCAGGTCTTATTACATTCGACGCCGCATTGGGTGACCTGCGCGCTGGATGGGGGTGAAATGATGATGAAGACAACACAACACCCAGTCCCTGAGAGGAGAAAATTTCCGATCCATCCGAGAATCGAACCCGGTCCCCTTAGGACGGTAGTCCGTCACGCTTGATCATTCAGGTATCGGGGCGGCAGCAAAGCAATAATGTGACCCACATGTTCTTGTGAAATGTCGATTGTGCTTGCAATTTTTCTCTTAGTGATACGACAGTCGTCCTGAATCAATCTGTCAACATTTTGCTTGTGAAACTCGGTGGTTGCTGTCACAGGACGTCCGACTCTTTGTTTGTCACGCAGGTCAAATTTTCCCGACTTAAAATCTTTAAACTTACTCGTCCAACAATGCATAGTACTCACATCAACACAATCACCATAAACTGCTTTCATTCTCTGATGAATCTCCTTTGGGGTGACGCCTTCTGCTGTCAAGAATTCAATGACTGCACGTTACTTAAATCGCAGTGACCGACTGTCTGCACAAATTTCCATACATTTCACTGTAACAACACAACCATTCAGTGCTAAGGCATCCTGCAAACTGGAGCTGTAGAATAGAGGCTACAGAACAAGCCAGTACCTGCCACATACCAGTGCTGCCAACTGTTGAAGAGTTACAAAGGTGGAGGCATTACTTTTCAGTCAACCCTTGTATATTCCTTAATAAATTTTAAACAAAATTCTTCAACTCACAACAACCCTTTCTAAAAAAGTAATATACCAATGACACATTGCTGCTCATACAAGGAAATGATCACGACATACAAACAATACCACAGGATATCCAACATTTTGATTTGCAGCTCCTTGTATAGGCCGTGTTTGCAGTTAAAATTGTATACTACAGGAATTCAATAATTCGCATCCTGAAATGAAATTCACTTCAGAACATTCGATAAATTTTGTGGATCTCACAATAACTGTAGACACACTTTTGATATCTACAGAAAACCAACCAACAGATGGAATAATTAACCATACATCTTCACATCCAAAATCTCACAAATGTGCATTCTTCCATTCCACTATTAACAGAATCCTAAATCTGTCCCTGCAACAGGAGACTGTATACTAAAATACATCGCATACAGGAACAATATGACCCTATTGTGGTTCTGCTGCTGTACAACAACAAAAAACACCTTTAAAAGACCCTATAACGCATAAAATAACACTACTAATAGAAACTGTAATGAAAAAAGACCATCAACAAACTATATAGAAAAACTATTCAATAAAATAAACACCCTACTAAAAACTTCAAACATCACATTAGACATCAGAATGACAAATAATATTAGCATAAAACTACTTTCAGGAAAAGCCATACTCCGAAACAACTTAAACCCTAGGAATTACAAATACTGCATTTACTGCACAAAATTGATATAGGACAGAAAGGAAGAAGTTTCATTGTTGGATTTAGAGAAGACACAAGAGAAACATATAACAACTAATCCACCTTCTTTACACACCTCAGAAATGAAAAACACCAAGTTAACAACATTGTAAACGCACTACAAATCCTGCACAAAATCCTAACAGGTCCAATCATAAAATATTTTGGAGGAGTTTCAAATATGCGTACACACAAAGGATTATCCCTACAATATACTAAATGAGCAAACTGATTTCACACACTTACACCATTTTTAAAATGTTTTATTGAAATTTTGTATGTAGATAAAGGATAACCAAAACACCAGACACACAAACACATCAACAACAGTTCCATATGTATACTACCCACAATATAAATATCTTTGAGTAAACAATTAGCTGTCAACCTTGAATTTCTCACAACTGTCAGATAGTAAAAAGTGTATTATAATCTACTTGCAACAACAAGTTATCAAACAACTTTAAAATGTTGCTGAAAATAATATTACAGACAGCATTAATGGTTTAGTCATAGTTGACATATGCCCATCTACAATATCAGGATGTGAGTACATCATCAAATGTAAAACACTTTATAAATTATTTATTATGTAAATTACAAATAAATGTGATTGTTTGGAGATGTTCTGATGAAGGCAATAAAGCTGAAATAAGCTTATATATGAAAATACAATAAAATATCAAGCAGCATACTGTTTTCCAATGCTCCGCATAATGCTGTACTAGGCATAATAAATGCTGCAGGTCCCGCAATTAAGAAAGAATTTGATTTAACTCTTCAAAACACACTTTTCATCAGTATGCATCATGATACTAGAGATTTGCACCGCTTTGGTGGAAAGACTCTCAAGAATTCATTAAATTAGTTTGAAATAACAAACGAAGGTTATGTTAATATTTAATTTTGGTTCACCAGCACATAGATAGAACTCTGAATTTCATAAATATGATACATCTAATACAGTATTTATGGGACGTGAAAAGTTGTGTGTAACAAAGACTGTAATTAAAAGAAAGAAGAAAGAAAAGAAAAGAGACATTTGGCAAGTTGCTGTCCACAAACACACATGATGCTTCAAAAATGTTAAGAGCAGATCTATTATGATTCAATACTCCAAATCTTTTGTGATGGTAGCAGCCAGGTCTCCCAACCCTGATTATACATATAAGGTGTGCCCAAATGAAAGGGAGATTACTGTTATGTGTATAAAAATTTTAATAACAGCTTTGTTCATGTGCAACTGTACTGCAATATATCATTGACAGTGAATGATCCCAGCGCATAGGAGTGGAGAGGATGGCTTCAGTGTAGAAACTCCTGGGCTGCTGACAGATTCAGTTTTTCATGGTGTCTTGCATTTCCTTGTCACGATTGGGCCTCTCACCTTCAGAGAATGTTTCAAGGGCTCATAAGTCGCACGTGGCAGAAAATGTTCCAGGACCTCCCGTCAAAATTTTTGAAGGAGCTGGAAGATCTCTGTCGTGAGTTTCACAGCACTGTCCTGGAAAAGCACTCTCTCTTTCGAGAGCTTGCCCTGTGCTTGTTATTAGTGGCATATTTGAGCCTCAGTACATGTCACAATACTGCTCAGTGTTAACAGTTATGCCCCCGGGGTAGCCAGTCACTGAGTAGATGTCCTTTTTTGTCAAAAAAGAAATTGAGCATCGCTTTTCCGGCCTTCACGGCTTTTAGGCCTTCAGGGCTTTTAGGCCTTTAGGGCTTTCAGACCTTTAGGGCTTTTAGACCTTTAGGGCTTTTAGACCTTCAGGGCTTTTAGGCCTTCAGGGCTTTTAGGCCTTCAGGGCTTTTAGGCCTTCAGGGCTTTTAGGCCTTCAGGGCTTTTAGGCCTTCAGGGCTTTTAGGCCTTCAGGGCTTTTATCACGAGAGCTAGGATGCTGCCATTCCGTGCTTTTCCATTTGGAGGCAGGGTCGAAGTAGTGACACCAAGTTTCTCACGAGTGAAATCAGTTCCTTGTTCTGCATATTTCAACAGTTGGCTCAGGGAAATGCTCATTCTCACTATCTTTGTATTCTCTGAAAGATGCTGGGGCATGCACTGCACACAAATTTTACCGTAACGAAGCTTCTCGTGGATTACATGATGCACCACTCTTTTGATTATTGGCAGTTCGATAGCAGTGTCGTGTGGTGATCCGACCAACAATTCCTTTGTTAGAGTTCTCCTCAGCCATAATCATAGCACTGGTGTTACAATGTGCATCCGCCCGTGGTGTGACATGTCGTCAGTGTTCACACATCCTGCGTCATAACACTCCATCGAAGAATTGTGTACTATGCGACACACTGCTCTCTGTATACACCTTTTGTCCTGTAGTATATCTGTGCAGCATGCTCCTCTTCTGCACAAAGAAACTGGACAACCGCTCTTTGCACGGATTGGGAGGAATCCGTTGTGCAACAAACTGCGGAAACAGCCCTCCAGGAACGAGGAAATTGTTGCGAAGCTGTTAACTCTGCTTCTGTAATTAGGAATACCATAACACCATCTCTCAGCAGACACATTCACCCACTGCGATCATGTACAATGCTGCTATAGTTGAAGTTTCCTTTTCAGTCAGGCATATCTTATATTACTTTCTGTGTTCCGTTGCTCTGGTCTTAGACGTACCCATCACATTTGTGGAATTCGTGACTCTCATTTGCAAACTCCTGCATTCCTGTTGATAAAAAACAATTCTAGTGCTTCTGCATAAACACTGTCTTTCAGGTTGAAGTGAAACATCATCACTCTCCAGTCAGATTATGTGACTTGGCACTGCAGCGATGTCATTGTGGGAGAGAGAAATCTAGGCTGAGAGAAGGGGAGAAGCATTTACATGCAAAGACAGAGATAGGTGCGGCTTGGCCGTATGAAATACCCTGCCGGGAAAAAAAATTAGTTCAGCCATTTAGAGGTTTCCAGTTCACTCGAGATTTAGTGCATATGGAGTACACGAAATGATTACATTTATAGATCAATAGCACAAGGTACCAAGTATCGGCACATGCTAAAACACTCATATTAGTACTTGGTGTAGCATCCATATGCAGCAAAACAGGCACTTACTCTGGCATTCAGTCAATGATACTGATGGCAAATACTGTTCTGGCACACTTAATGCCACATTTGCCCAACCTGATCACATAGTTCTGTCAGAGTTGTCGGTTGAGATTGCACAAGTTGCTTCTTGTGCCATCGTACGCCACACTTCCTAAATTGGAGGCAAGTCTGGGGATCGTGCTGGCCAGGGAAGTTGCTGCACGTCTTGCAGAGCACATTGAGTTTCACGGTCAATATGTGGGTGAGCATTATCCAGTTGGAACAACACATCACCTTCCATTTGCAAGAACTGCAAAAGAACAGGTCTAACAACATTCTGCATGTACTGAGTGCCAGTTAGCATACCCTCCAGGAACACCAAAGACAAGCGAGATTTGCAGCTTATCATAACCCAGACTATAAGGCCTGTGATGGGGCCAGAGTGTCTTGGATGAATGCATTCTGTGAGAGAGTTCTCACCAGGTATATGTCATATGCGCAAACGACTATCACTTGTGTGCAGGCAGAATCTGCTTCCGTCGCTGAAGACCACAGTGCGTCATTCCATCTTCTGAGTCATCATGTGATGGCACCAGTCGAACCGTGCACACAACGGCTGAGGTGCGAGTGAAAGCTGGGCTAGAGGTGTGCTTGCCCGTAGTCCCACTGACAGTAACCAGTTCGCTGCAATTCGTGTCGACACGTCTGGGCTCACATCTGTGCTGTGGTATCTGTGTGCAATGTGCCACTGCTACCCTTATAGTACGACAATTCTGGCAGGCCTTTTTGCTACGTGGATGTCCAGAACCTCGTCCACAGGTGCGAGAATTTTCTCATAACCACTCAAACAAGCATTGTTCCACAACTGATGCAGCGCATCTTACTTGTGTGGCATGATACCGCCCCTTGGAAGGCCACAATTTGATACTTTTTAAACTCGCCCAGTCGGCTGTAGGAAGCACGATTGCATCTCCATCGTGTGGTTGCTCGCTTGCTTCACACGTCTGCACCACGTGGAGCCAGACATCATTGTTGTGATTATGCCACTAAGCTGTCTGTTGATGGATGACATTGAAACCGTTATCAGAAACTTAATGTCCCCTAGGTGGAATATGCTGTCGTCAAATCAAAATTGATGTTGTCGTTCGAGGTGTAGTAATTTTTTTTTTTTTTTTCTGGCAGTACATTCTCCACTGTCGGTGGACAATGCGTTGTCAGTGCATTGTAAACTACTTGAAATAACTTGCTCTGTCAGCAATGTTGCCCAACTTTACTGGAATATTGCCTTGTATTGCAACCACATTGCAACAATTTTGATGGCAATATTGTTGCACCCATACATTGCTAATAAATGTGTTCCATGTAAAGGCACCTTCAGTTGATCAGTCCGCACAATCTTCAACAGTCTCGGAACTGTACTCATATAATATATTCCAGCTACAGTTTTCACTTCTGATTAAACAGAAATAAACACTGTTAAAGCATATTGGATCATCAGATTTTAAAATACAAGCAGCTTAGCTGTGTTAATTTTTTTTACTTACTTATTTACCTACATTGAACCACTTCCACCAATTTTATACAAAGGGTTTTTCAGTTTCCAGTTGGCCCAGTGCTTCTTCATACTCTCTGATCTGAGCTTGCTTTCTTGTTATGAAATTACCCTTCCCATTATTTCTTGATTTAGGTTTACAATCAGATTTGCTTATCTTGGAGTTCCATGATTTTTGTGCGTTGTTTTTTAAATCATCTTTTGGGGTTTGTTATTTCCACATATCTTTCCATCACTCCATCTGATGTTGTTGTTACTGTTTCGTACCTTCTCTGTTAGTCTCCTGATGATTGTCTTTTCAGATGGCTTGATTAGATGTCCAAAAGAATGAAATATGTTTCATCCTGATTGAGATCTTTAACGGTTCCATTTCGTGTAGACTGTTTTATTATCACCTAGTCTTCAGTACCCTTTTTCTTGTCTGTCTTTGCACATTCTGATTATTCTTCATTCTATCATCAACATTCTGTTTTTTTCTGTAATGCTAGTTGTTTTGAAATTGGTTTCATAAGTGTATGTAATTTCTGGTTGTGTGACTGTTTGTAGGTTGTAGTTTTGTGGCTTTTACATTAACAGATTATTAGATGGGTAATCAAATTTAACAGGAGAGCATGGTTAAAAGGGAAGGACAGTTCACTCATATCAGAGCATAAGAGGGGAGAGGGACCCAGCTGTATGAAGGACAAGACTATACAAAAATTTCTCATTTTCGGACATATTTTGCTTGCTGTTACGTTTTACATTGTTTCTACTTTCACAGTCATCAGTTATTTTTCTACTTTTGGTGGCACATTTCCTAATATAATTCCCTTAGGTTCTTTTAATTTGGCTTTATTCCAATTCGTTTGTTGATCTCTTTTCAAGACAATAATCGTTTCTTATTTTGTCCGAAGTTTTTCTTTGGAGACAAAGTGCACTCGTTAGCTGTTCTTCTTATGTCACTCTTTCTGTAATTATTTGGTTTTATAACGAGACTGTCAAATAGAGAGTCAACTACTTGAAAATGGATCTGAAAGCTCCCTACCTCACAGTGATCCATACATCACAGATTGGTAACAAGGCTCTCTGCATTCGACTATTGACCGTCTCAGTAAGACACCTCTATCACCCTTTAAAAAAAAAAAAAAAAAACTAACAGTTGGTTCCAAATATTTAGAAGTAGTTGTGTTATTCTTTTATCGACTAATGCTTATGCTAAAACTTGTCACCACAAAAAGATCCTCATTTATATTTCTCAGATTCTGAACTACATGGCATCAATTGTTAATGATCCATATGAGGAGGATGATGTGCCAATGGATGATGATGTTGAAGATGAAGTTTGGTACGTTCCTGGAGGTGAGGCATATGTTGCAGTTTCAACAGCTGTTGTCACAATTTCCATGTAAGTTGCTCGTCTGCGCTATGTTATTGACCTCAAAGGTTCGATTCTCATAGAAATAAACTATACATTTTCAGTTGATTATAATTTTTCTAGAGAGATTACACTTGTAGGCGAAGCTTAATATTTACTTGTACTTCAAGGTGCATCAAAATTGTTTTTCCGTGTTCAGAGCTGATGGCTAAAGTCGTACTGTTGGTACTTTGATTAGATTTTCTGCCTGATCTCTGTATGTGAGGTTAAGTTGCATTCATGTTATTGACTTATTGATTGTTTAAAAATGTGAAAAAAGTCTCCACTTTAGAAATGAAGTTATGTCTTTTGTTTCCTAAATTGAAGTAGTGATAAACTATGATAACCTGCATTAGTAGTGTCCTCACCCATCCAGACCCTTACCAGTTCCCATTCCAGCACTACATAGCCCTCATTCCAGCATCAGAACCAGTCTTCTTACTTCCCTCCTTTTCCCCTAACCCCCCGCCACCTCCCCCCCCCCCCCTCCCCTGCCCATCGTCTAACCTCCCAACTGCACATAACTACCCTACCCTCTCTCCACCTTGTCCCTGTGCTCTCCCCAGCAGCACCTCACTGTCCACCTCCTCTACCCTACTACCCTTCCCCCTCCCCACCCCAGCCTCCTCCTTACCCCCACCAAGTCATCACTCCCATCGTGCACTGGTGCTGCTGCTTACAGTGAGGCTCCAGTTTTGTGTGTGTGTGTGTGTGTGTGTGTGTGTGTGTGTGTGTGTGTGTGTTTTATCTATTTTGGACGAAGGCCTTACTGGCTGAAAGCTTTATTTGTGACAGTCTTTTTGTTGTTCCTATCTATTACTTTTAATATTCCATTGCAAGCACTGAAAATTTATCAGTCTATCACAAATATGTCACTGTCATCATTATAAATGTCAGTTGGTAATGCATCAATGATACAAGCCTTCAAGAAATACTATGATAACCAAGACAGGAGACTAGTATCGCATGATGATGTGCTAGGGTAATGGTTAATGTTGTGGTTTGTGGAGTCAAAGTTCACATCCTGCTACATGCAAATTTTCATTTTTTATTTATTTATTTGTTTGTTTATTTTTTCAGCTTAGTGTTGTTATCACATTCTGGAACTTTATTACAAATGTAATACAAGTGCAATTTGTGATATTTGATGCTAGTTAAATTTCCATCTGATTAGAGAACGAAGGACGAAAGAAATATTTTGGCAATTTCAGAGTATGTAGTTAGGCAAGAATGTAAGAGGACAGCTTTAATTGCTGTGACCGAAATAAGCAGCAATAAAATTCATATTCTTCCTTTTCACAAATATTTTTTTTATTTATTTCCAAATTGTGGAAATTCCCAAGTGTGTGGTTAGGCAAGAATCTAAGAGAATAGCTGAAATTGCTGTGAGCGAACCAAGGAACAATAACATTCATATTCTTCCTCATCACAAAGTCTATAGCAGTTCCTGTAGGTGCCGATATTGCACGTGACGTCGTGTCACATTTGCTGAAAGTCCTGTGAAATGAGTGTTACCGGGGAGCGAGCCCTCGAAACGGCAGACTTCGCAAAGAAGCTGCTGAAACAATTGGTCACCTACTGAGCTGTTGCAGAGAGGTCATACGGACTGATTACAAGCAGAGACACAGTGTTGTGGTGCAAATAATACGCTGGAACTTATGCCTGAAGTTAATCTGCCAGACCCGAAGAAGTAGCGGGTCAGAAGCCCTAAAAGGTAGCCAAAAATGAACAAACCAAATTATCGTATGAATTTTCTTTACAGTGGTCAGGTATTCACACAGTACACTGTACATCATGATTGTGTAGAAAAAGAATGTGTGGATTATCAACAGTGTTAAACCAGTAAAATTAACAAAAAACTGTTGTGGGAAAGCTTATGAGATATGAAAAGCTGAAAAAACTTCAGTAGCACTGGCATAAACTGATAAAAGTGGTTCCACTGGTCTGTGGCACACAAGATGCAAATGCAAAACTACGTTGAGCATGTGAGAACCGTTGCAGTCAATAAAATATGCTTCTGTCAATTGCTAAAAGCTGTTTTATTGGTATCTGCAGACATTATCCACCAATATATTGTGCAATCTTAGATACTTGAGAAGTGTATGAAACGTCCCGTATAATAAAAACAATGTTAGCAATAAGAACAATAATAATGTGTGTGCTCATTGAATGGTAAGTGAAAATGTAATGTACCGTGTTTACTTGAATCTAAGCCGCACTTTTTTCGGGTTTTTGTAATCCAAAAAACCGCCTCCGGCTTAGAATCGAGTGCAAAGTAAGCGGAAGTTCTGAAAAATGTTGGTAGGTGCCGCCACAACTAATTCTGCTGTCGAATAAATGTAGCGCTACACTGGCATGCTTTGCAGGCACACAGATAAATACTGGCGCCAAAACCTCTGCGTCAGTAAATAAATTTAAGAAAAGGTGGAAGACGAGCTTTTTTCTCCACCCCAAGTTTCGACCACTGCATTTTTATACATTATCCAACGAAGTAAATACAAATTCCGTATTGTTCATCTTTGAACGTAGCAGCATTTCAATGTACTACGAAAATCCAACTGGCAAGACTGTTTGGGATGTTTGTCAATTTGGACAACTCTACGTTTTGAATTTTTTCCTACCTGTGAGAAGAGATGGTTGCTAATAGGAACTTTTATGAATTGTGAATCACATGTAGTATTCTCTTCACCATAACAATAATATGAATATAAACATTTTGCCATGTATTCTTTCGTGTTTGCTGCTATATCATTTAAATCCTGTCTGCCTAATAAAGTACGAAACTAGAGTGAGACAACAGCAAACGTGGAAGAATGTACATATCGTGTCATGTTTATATTCGTATTATTCTTATGCCTAATAGTGATACAGTCAGAAATGAAGGACGGCAATTGACCAGATTTTTAAATCTAAGATGACTCTAATTTCTGTGCAGAATGTAATGTACTAAAGAGGCGCCCAAAGATTTTCAAACGGAGAAAAATTTTCACTAAACTCTCGTTCAGAACATCTTCTATCATATGCAGTCTATTATTTGGTTGTTGTTGATCATTATCAAAGAAAGCAGCACTGTAAGTAACAAGAAGTAGTAGTCTCTTGCCATTGTTTCGCTAATGAGGTGATTCCTCACTTTTTTTTTTTAATTGTAAGCCGCGGTAGCGCGCACAAAAGCAAGCCACGCCGCGAGCGGCGACATGCCGTAAACACTCACTATCAGAATGTGACAAACAATGCGTGACACAGAACGGTAATGCATTTTCAGCTTAAGAGTGACGTAAACACGTATAACAAAGAGAACGGCACTTACCAGATCAAAGAAAAATAAGGAATCGATTCAAACCAGACGAAGCACGTGAAAAAGGAAGGGTACCCGTATAAATACGGATGGAGTGCCTGACGCGTAGCAATGGCTGCCTGGTGAAGCTCAACTGCTAAGCTTACAACTCGAACCAAACTACTGTAGCTGTATTGTCATTCATTCGACCTAAACTGTGTCTCATATTACAATGGACCAACTTTGTTTCGATTTGGAGGTGCGGCCTAAAACATTTTTCTCCTCTCGAATTTCGAGTCTCAAATTTCAGGTGCGGCTTAGATTCGGGAAAATTATTTCCTTGATTTCGAGTCCCATTTTTCAGGTGCGGCTTACAATCAAGTGCGGCTTAAATTCGAGTAAATACGGTATATTTAACCTCTGATAGTTATACCCCTTTTCTTCATATCCATAGTTACCCTGTAGCTGTGAAATGTTTTATCAATTTTTGCCCATAAACATAATTCCCAAGCATCTGGGAACTTTGTAAGTTCATTGATTAAAGTAGGAAATAACAAATTCTACATACATACTAAACTTTATTGCATTTGAAAGTGAGCAAATAAGTGATAGACCTGGAACAGGTGATTAGTTCTACTACTACGCCCTTGAAGTAATACGGACGGCAGGAGTATTGCTGTATAATGAAAATTTTTGCCCGTGTGTGGTGTGCGTGACTAACAGAAGGTCAGGATACATCTTAGTATTTCACTTTAGGCTATACATTCTACATGACACTATAACATTTTACCAAGTGGTGTGGTGTAGTGGTTAGCACACTGGACTCACATTCAGGAGGATGACTGTTCGAACCCGTGTCCGGTCCTCCTAATTTAGGTTTTCTGTGATTTCCCTAAATCACTTCAGGCAAATACCAGGATGGTTTCTATGAAAGGGCACGGCCGACTTCCTTCCCCATCCTTGCCTAATTCGATAGGACCGGTGACCTCACTGTTTGGTCCCCTCCCCAAGACCAACCAACGAACATTATTTTATTTCTTGCAGAGAGCCTCATGATCTTTCTGGAATTGGAGTAGTTCTACTAGAAATATTTTTATATGAATATTTGCTTCACTGGTCTGCTAACTGATCTCATTGCACAAAATCCACAATATTTCCTCAAGACAACAGCATATCTTCAGGTGATTACAGAATTGCTTTTAGGAAATATTGCGATATCTACAAAACGTGATGCAATGGCAGAACTTGAACTGCATATTGCACAGGTCTGACAGGAAGGGCTGAAGAGTAGCATTTGAATTCTCTTTATGGGAAACCTCTTTCTCAGTACTGTTTTTGCCATAGTAAATCTGTGCTTACTGCTACCCGTGTTATGGAGGTAGAAGTAAACCTCCACTCTCAAAGTAGTTCAGTAAAAAATTGAGTGAGTCTCTGCTGATGGACTGACTGTTAATGTAGATAATACACAGTACACACAATTCTCTATTGCTCAGGGTGTGTCACATCATTAAATATAATGCATGAGGGTAAATCAATAAATGAAACAATATTTTGAATTCTTAGGTGTTCATGTTGATAAAACCTGCAGTAGAAGTCACATGTTACAAATCTTAAGTGTGTAAATGCTACAACCTGTGTGCTGCGGATAACATAAAATTATGGAAATGAAAATATCAAAAAAGTGGCTTACTTTTCCTTGGATATTATTAAGCTATCAAAGTCTTTCAAAAATATAATATGGGTTGGTAAATAAAGTCTATTTACCAGGGAGCAGTAGGATGAAACACACGGTAGATGTGATAACTTGTGAGCTCTTGGAGCCAGTGGCTTCTTCTTCCGGAAGGGGGGTTGGAGATAAAGGAAGAGGGCTGAAGGAAAAGGGGTGGTGAGGTTTAGCAAATGCCAAAGGCTGCGGAAAAAGTTGCCCAGAACACCAGGTTAGGGGAGGCTCGATGGTCAGGATGAGAAGGAAAGACTCAGTTCGTGCCACGTGCCTGGGCTAACTTTAGGTTAATTTATATGGTCTGAGTATTTCTCTTCAGCAACCATTCCTTTTTCATTGCTCTTTTTCACCTATCCTTTTTTAATATCTGACTTGTCGGTACCTCCCTCCATCACTCGCCTGTCTGATATAATTCATTTAGCTTTCCTGTCTTCTGATTCCTTCATAATGTTTTTTTCCTTAGTTTCTGTCTTGCTTATTACCCTATCTTCCACCTTTACATTCTTTGGTTTTCAAATTGTTTGGTCGTTTGGTGCAAGTACCAACAGTGACATCAAATAAGTCTTCCCTGACCCAGGTTTCTAAGGGACTTTCTCTTCAACCCTTCTGCTGGGAGAAGGAGCCACTGGCTCTGGAAACTCATATGTTCCACACAGAACTTTTTACACCTATTCTCTTGCTGCCTCAAGGTGACTGATTCTCTCTCTCTCTCTCTCTCCTCTCTCTCTCTCTCTCTCTCTCTCTCTCTCTCTCTCTCTCTCTCTCTTTTACCAGTAGTATATTTTCAGACACAAATTATTTTCGTTAATGTAGACAAAGTCCCTGGATAGAGGGAGAGCACACACAGTTATAGATACACAACACTCGCGCACATGTGGCCACTGTCTGACTTGGCCTCAGTGCCTGGAGACAACAATGACTGTGTGTGTGTGTGTATGTGTGTGCGTGCGCGTGTGTGTGTGCGCGCGTGTGTGTGTGTGTGTGTGTGTGTGTGTGTGTGTGTGTGTGTGTGCGCGCGCGCGCTTACGTGCGCATGCACTCATGCGTACATTCCTTCATCTAAGGAAGAGCTTTCACCCCTTAGCGCCTCCTCTATGCCGTGAAGAATAGCAGTCTGTGTTGCTAATACTGCTCTCGTGGAACCTAGTACCATTGGTAATTTGCCTATCTTATGACTTCCTGGGGCAACAAAAATTTGATGTTCAGTTATTGGGCAATTTAAAAAACTGATAACACTTTCATAATCTACTCATTAATAGTATGAAAAATTTTAACACAGTAAGACAAATATTACAGCTACAAACTGTGTATTGTTTGGAGGCAGTGTTAATTGATGGTGTGTGAATACTCAGACCACATTCATCCCATATTTGAGGACGAGAGCACTTAGTGACTTCTACAAAAAAAATTCTCGTGGGCATCCCCAGAAAACTATGGAAAGAACAATGTTTGTTGCTTACTGCATTTTAGCTGTTCATGCAGTCAGACTTCGGCATCTGGTATGATGTTCTAAGTTATTGCTACTTTACTACCGACTCTATTTGCAGCACAATTTGCAGACAGTATCTATTTACATCACTAAATATACCTTCAGAATTGTCACCGTACAATACACGAGATGCATGAAAAATCTTTTGCTTAAACTGGAGCAAAAATTACCCCGGCTATTTTCACTCGTTGTTTCATAAGCTTTGAGTGAGCATCATTTAAAATCTTTCCAAAATTTTTCTTGCTTACAAGCTTCAAGTAGAACATTTAACACATTAATTCATTTGTAAAATAATTAGATACTCGGAGCCATTTTGTGGATTCTTTAAATCAGAGGTTTACTGCTTTATGATGATTTGTATTGTGGTTATAAAAAGAAGCGAGATGTTTAGGCATAAAAATCTGCGATGTAAAGCGATGTAAAGATGTATAACTATAGTATAAGTCATTATATGAATGGAGGAAAATTGAGGAAACCAAATAAGTGGTCAGCATTTTGGCATTTGTACACTATCCAATCGCATTAATGTGACCACCCGTCAAAAACCTGAATAACCACGTTTTGCAGTGCAAATCATGCAGGAAGAGTGTCAGTGGGGTTTTGGAAGGTACCCACAGGGATGGGGAGCTGCGACATTTCTGCTGTCGTGGTCAGCTACACTGCTAGGTGTCTCAGTTGAGGCTCCGTCATGCAAACAGCCCACTTGAGGTGGTCTCACAGATTCTTGTCCGAGTTTAAATCCGGGGAGTTTGGTGGCCAAGGAAGCACGATAAACTCATCCTGGTGCTCTTCAAACCACACTCGTACACTGTGAGCTGTGAGACACATTGCAATTCCCTGCTGGTAGGTGCCGTCGTGCCAAGGAAAAAGAAACTTTATTTCGGGGGGGTCACGGTTCCACAGCATAGATGCTATCCAGAATCACGAGATCTCCTGTGAAATCCCACAAAAATGTCCCTCAGACCATAACGCTCCTTGCCGGATGCAGGGTGTTCGCTTTCAGACACGTCACACTGTACACGCCAGTGGCCATTATTTGTCTGATGGAGCATAAAATGTGCTTCATCTGAAAAGGCCACCTCCCACCACCCAGTTAGGTATCCAGTTGCAGTATTGGCCTGCAAATTCCAACCTGTGCTATCGATGAAGAGCAATCGGCACGTGTGATGAAGTGGGCTTTCGCAGCAGAGGCCCGTGAGCAACAATGTTCGCTTGACAGTTGTTGTTGAGACAGTGTCGGTAGCCCCTTGGTTCATCTGGGTGGTCAGTTACTCAACAGTTGCATGTCAGTTCACCTGTACATATCTCTGCAGCAATTGGCCACCTGTTGCCTATGACCTGTGGTGCAGTGGTTTTGGATAGTGACATTTTGCCATGCGCAGTATACTTTAATAGTGACGGCACGTGAACAGTTTACAAACTTAGCCATTTCAGAAACACTTCCACCATTGGCTTGAATGCTAATGAACATGCCCATTTGGACGTCAGATAACCTGCTCTGTTTTGCATTGTGACAGTTACTGTACTGTTTTCCGTGTGTGTGTGTGTGTGTGTGTGTGTGTGTGTGTGTGTGTGTGTGTGTTTTGTGACACCCCCCCCCCCCCTCCCCCTGCCCACACCCCCCTTGCTTTGTATATCTTCCACTTCTAGTGCTGCGGTTTGCAAATATTATTGCACATTGACATCGAGCATAGGCAGTGGTCACATTAATGGGACTTGACTATATAGTAAGGTGTGTGTGTGGGGGACGTTATGAAGGAAAAGGGGGGGGGGGGGAGAGAGAGAGAGAGAGAGAGAGAGAGAGAGAGAGAGAGAGAGAGAGAGAAAAAATACAGTGACAGTTTAGTGTAAGTCACTGTATGAATGAGTAGGGATTAAGAAAGCATGTAAACAGTCAGCACGTTGGCTTATTTTTCGCTGATAATCTCTGCTGTGATTGTAAAACTAATTTGTTCCATATCGCAGTGAGATGTTACGATTATGATGCGTGGAACGTCTACACGAGTGTCTCTGTAATTGTGAAGGGGACCATATGGCTCATGGACACTGTTTGAGCTTACACTGTGCTCAAGTTGTCACTCTATGGCAAACAAAAAAATTGGTACGGGGCTTTCCACGGTTAGTTGGCATACTCTATTGTGACAGTATTCATCCTAACATTGATCCCCTATGTGAGACACAAAACAGCCAATTGACAACTGATACCTACAATTTGTGGCGTGTAGATACCACATTTGGATCACGTTCTCTGAAAAGTTTAATAGGTAACAAAGTAAAGAAAAAGTCAATAAACTTAGATCTTTTACTTAATTTTCTAAATAGTCTCTATTGTTCTCGACACATTTCTCCCATTGTGGTTCCATTTTCAAGATGCTCGTGCACGGAAGTCCCTTTGGTCGGAGTGTAGCCATCTGCATTTGGTCAGAATGTAGCTATCTGCTGACTGCTGATTTCACTTCCACATATTTTGCAAACTGTTGGTCAACCAGGCATTTCTTCATGGGACCAAACAGATGAAAGTCCAACGGTGCAAGATCTGGACTGTGTGGTCAATATTGGAGCACCTGCCACCCAAATTTGACAATTGTCTCACAAACAGGAGCAGCAACATGAGGAGAGGGATGTGGGGGAGCATTGTCATGAAGTTGGACACCATCAGCATTGATTAATGTTGTGGCGTTTGTCACAAAGGGCGCGACACAACTTAACCAAAGTTTTAAGGCAGGCTGTAGCATTCGCAGTGGTCCTGTATTCAGCAAAGTCCACCAATAAGATACCGTGACATATCCCAGGACACTGTCATAAGCACTTTCTGAGCAGACTGAGTCACTTTGAATATTTTTCATAGTGGAGAACCAGCACGTTTCCAGTTGATAGAGGCCTACTCGGTTTCAGGCATATAATGGTATGCCCGTGACTCGTCACCAGTGCAACTCCTATCGGAAAGTCGTGCCTTTCTGTGGTGTAACGCATTACGAGATCCGAGCTTGCCATCATTTGCTGGCCCGTGTGGTTGCCTGTCATAAAGTTCTCAGGCACCCAATGAGCACTAATTTTATGAAATTTTAATGTGTAATCAACATTGTTGTACATCAGGCCATAGGAAATGTCAAACTGCTGCAATAAGGTTCACAATTGCACATGCTGGTCCTTCAAAATTGCCGTCTCAATAGCTCTGACATTCTGCGGGGTTGCAGCTATTACCAGCCGCCCGGAGTGTGGCGAATTGTTGATGTTCACACGGTCCTCTCGGAAGAATGCACACTGACCAGAGTCGTTGCTATGGACCGTACAGTCATCCCCTACGTGCCACCCATGTCTCTGTGAATTTCACTCAGTTTACGTCCAGTGGCCCACAAGTATTGAACTACTTTTCACTGCTCTTCACAAGTCGAGACAGTAACACGCACGCTATGTTTGCTTCACAGTTCAGTCTTCTCTCGCTAGAGGTGCACATTAAAACAAAATACCCCCTCTTGTGCAAACTATAGCATTGTGAAATTTCAACATTCCAGCTGCGGTACCATGGGAGAAAAAAAATTATTGTGCGTTACTTTCTAATCCTCCCTCGTAGTATGTAGCCCCACTCTCGGAATGTACTCTTTCGAAATTTTGACAGTAAACCTGTGCTTGATGCGTGGTGCTTTTTTTGTAGTGCCTGCCACTCGACTTTGTTGAACATTTATGGGTGACTCAGATATAAAATGGAATTTTTGGTTTACGTACATTTTTGTGAACTGAGAGTGACGTGATCTTTTCGTTATCGCTTTTGTTTCCAGTGAATGTTCTCCACAGCAATAAGATTGCGTACCATTTCTGTACTCAGAATCACAGTGTCAGATCAAGAGGTACCGTCATCTATTGCGCGACACATTATAATCGAGTTTCTGACAACAGAGGGCACAAAACAGTCCAAAATTTTGAAAAGAACTGCGGTAAAGTTGAAGGTTGACACCCCGAGAAAAACTAGAATGTATATACAACACAGACAGGTTTTAAAAGGATGAGAAAAGTCGAGATTCCCGCTCACTGACGGTGTCGTACTATTTGTGTTACGTGGTAATTCCACTTTAGGTTGCCCCAATCACTCCTAGGTATTTTACAGTAGTTACTGTTTCCAGCGATTGATCACCAATAGTGAAATTGGTCATTAGTTGATCTCTTCGCTTATTTATGTGCAGTACATTACGTTATTTACATTTGGGATCGACTGCACTAATTTTCGAGCACCTACAGGTCTTCGTGCATTTCGCTAGTCTTCTGGCATTGCAAATTTCCCCCACTGCTATCGAGGGTAATTTAAATGCTTTTATTCTGCCTTACACTCAACATCTCGGAATTGTGTTATTCATTAGAGACGGTAATGCACAGCACACCGCATCCGTCTCATTAATTGCTTCCACCAGTTTACATCAGCACGATTGAGTGGGCTTGGGACAGTTAATACTTGGAGTGTATTACTGCGGAAACCCTCCTTAAACATTGGGTAACTTCAGGATGACCAGTGTCAGGGAACAGGGCTGGCTCTAGCAGCAACATTTCGATTGCCTTTAGAGCAGGCATGACTAAGATTCAAACATTTTGCAGTGCACATGGTAGACTAACATCATATTGAATGTTACCCATGAGGGGATACCAGTTCCTTAGGCTGCCTTTATTTTGCGTATCGTTTACTTTTTATTTCATCGTTCCCCTCCCCCCAATAAGGACATATTCTTTCATTTCCTGATACCCCTGAATTAAAGCTCACATAACTTGTTCACAGATGCAAAACTCTTTTAAAAAAATCTGCTAACATATTTATTAATTTTAATTAAATTTATTAATTGTTTGCCTTTTTAATTAGTGTATTTGTTGTATTCAATACATGTTTCATAACTTGTTACGTGTGTGTAATTTTGTGTTTTAGTTATTGCAGCAGGTTGCCACAGGACAAGTTTACAGACCTTTCACCATTATGGTACATTCAAAACAACAGAGACAGCACTGTTACATGTTACTTGAAACTGCCTATGAATTCAAGACTAAAGGAACCCGTGAAGGTAAAGTGTGTTGGCTACACTTTTATGTTTTCAGTAAAGTTATATAAGTATTATAATCAAGCTTAATAGAGCAACTTCAATACATGAAAATGTAGATAAAATTTACTTGAAAAATTATTCATTTGCTCTCTAGATGGCCTAGCAATGAACTTAAGGCTGCTGATAATGATGGAACTTATTGTTCAAATCCACCTTTTCATATCCACTGGTGCATCAAGTACATAATAATGTCAATCTGGGATGAAATTGCAACAATATGAATTAGGATAGATTGTTTGTCACCACACAGAAGACCCATTCAGTGGCAGACAGGCACATTTACAAGTAAACTAAACTACTGGGCAAAGCCATCCTTTAGATTTGGAGGGACACACACACACACACACACACACACACACACACACACACTCTGCCTCTTTCATCTCTGGACAGGTTTTTATCACATCACATTCTATTAATCAGAGTCTGTCCGTTTCTTTCTCTACTTCCCTTCATTCTCTTGTTGCCTCCTGGCCAACTTCTCAACCACCCTGTAGCAACAGTCTCGTCCACACGCAAAGCACAGCGGCATGCCCACACAGACTGTGGCTGCAGCAATGTGTGTCCCACATTCTCCCCACTTCTTTAATTATTCCTGGACATTCGGGACATTATTCCTGGACATTCATCCAACCACCTTCTTTCACTCAAGTGTAGTTTTGCTAGTCCTGCCTACACCACATTCACGCACACATCATATTGACGTAGCCCAATCTGTTCACACCTGCTGCACCCTCTCTTCTCTCTCCTCTTTCCTACTAATGAGCACCACTCACAGTTTTTTTTTTACTTCATCTAGTTTGGACTGTTGTTACTGTATTTCATCTGGTTTTGCCTTTTACGAGTTTTAAGAAATTCTTGCATAATTTCATATACAGGGTGTTACAAAAAAGTACGGCCAAACTTTCAGGAAACATTCCTCACACACAAATAAAGAAAAGATGTTATGTTGACATGTGTCCGGAAACGCTTAATTTCCATGTTAGAGCTCATTTTTGTTTTGTCAGTATGTACTGTACTTCCTCAATTCACCACCAGTTAGCCCAATTGAAGGAAGGTAACGTTGACTTCGGTGCTTGTGTTGACATGCGACTCATTGCTCTACAGTACTAGCATCAAGCACATCAGTACGTAGCATCAACAGGTTAGTGTTCATCACGAACGTGGTTTTGCAGTCAGTGCAATGTTTACAAATGCAGAGTTGGCAGATGCCCATTTGATGTATGGATTAGCACGGGGCAATAGCCGTGGCGCGGTACGTTTGTATCGAGACAGATTTCCAGAATGAAGGTGTCCCGACAGGAAGATGTTCGAAGCAATTGATCGGCATCTTAGGGAGCACGGAACATTCCAACCTATGACTCGCGACTGGGGAAGACCTAGAACGATGAGGACACCTGCAATGGACGAGGCAATTCTTCGTGCAGTTGACGATAACCCTAATGTCAGTGTCAGAGAAGTTGCTGCTGTACAAGGTAACGTTGACCACATCACTGTATGGAGAGTGCTACGGGAGAACCAGTTGTTTCCGTGCCTTGTACAGCGTGTGCAGGCACTATCAGCAGCTGATTGGCCTCCACGGGTACACTTCTGTGAATGGTTCATCCAACAATGTGTCAATCCTCATTTCAGTGCAATTGTTCTCTTTACGGATGTGGCTTCATTCCAACGTGATCAAATTGTAAATTTTCACAATCAACATGTGTGGGCTGATGAGAATTCGCACGCAGTTGTGCAATCACGTCATCAACACAGATTTTCTGTGAACGTTTCGGCAGGCATTGTTGGTGATGTCTCGATTGGGCCCCATGTTCGTCCACCTACACTCAATGGAGCACGTTATCATGATTTCATACGGGATACTGTACCTGTGCTGCTAGAACATGTGCCTATACAAGTACGACACGACATGTGGTTCATGCATGATGGAGCTCCTGCACATTTCAGTCGAAGTGTTCGTACGCTTCTCAACAACAGATTCGGTGACCGATGGATTGGTTGAGGCGGACCAATTCCATGGCCTCCACGCTCTCCTGACCTCAACTGTCTTGACTTTCATTTATGGGGGCATTTGAAAGCTCTTGTCTACGCAACCCCGGTATCAAATGTAGAGACTCTTCGTGCTCATATTGTGGACGGCTGTGATACAATACGCCATTCTCCAGGGCTGCATCAGCGCATCAGGGATTCCATGTGACGGATGGTGGATGCATGTATCCTTGCCAATGGAGGACATTTTGAACATTTCCTGTAACAAAGTGTTTGAAGTCACGCTGGTATGTTCTGTTGCTGTGTGTTTCCATTTCATGATTAATGTGATTTGAAGAGAAGTAATAAAATGAGCTCTCACATGGAAAGTAAGCATTTCCGGGCACATGTCCACATAACATATTTTCTTTCTTTGTGTGTGAGGAATGTTTCCTGAAAGTTTGGGCGTACCTTTTTGTAACACCCTGTGTGTATAACGAAAGCGCTGGCAGGCTGATAAACACAAACATACACACAAAATTCAAGCTTTCGCAACCAACGGTTGCTTCATCAGGAAAGAGGGAAGGAGAGGGAAAGACGAAAGGATGTGGGTTTTAAGGGAGAGGGTAAGGAGTCATTGCAATCCCGGGAGCGGAAAGACTTACCTTAGGGGGAAAAAGTGACAGGTATACACTCGCGCAAAGACACACATATCCAGCCACACATACGCAGACACAAGCAGACATTTGTAAAGGCCCTCTCCTTCCCTCTTTCCTGATGAAGCAACCGTTGGTTGCGAAAGCTTGAATTTTGTGTGTATGTTTGTGTTTGTTTGTGTGTCTATCAACATGCCAGAGCTTTCGTTTGGTAAGTCACATCATCTGTGTTTATATCCTCCACAGTGGATCCTTGCTCCTTCCAACTGCATCAGTACAGAAAAGTTTCCTATCCCTAGCCAGAACCCAGTCCTGCTAGTGTTCCTTGTAGTTACCTGGCTCGTGGAACCGCCTAAATTACCCACCTCCAGCTGCAACCCATCCTTCCACAATGACCTCTGTCTGTTAGTATTCTGTCGGTCCATAGCCCGCACCAACCCATCAAAAATAAGATGTACCTCAGTGCATGGAGACATCAGAGGCTGTGTATGTGTGCTGTGTGCATGTATGAATGTGTGTATTTTTCTGAAGCTGGGGGACTTTTTTGCCCGATAACTTAGTCTACTGTTAAACGAGCCCGTGTGCCACTCGTGCCACCTGATGTGCCGAGTACCAATCTATCCTAATTTGTGTTGTACGTAATAATGTTTTAAACAATAAGAGAGTTGAGGGGCACGAAAGGGAAGCAGAGGTTGAGAAGGGAGCGAGTCAAGGTTGTAGCCTGGCTCCGGTGTTATTCAAGCAGTAAAGGAAACCAAAGAAAAATTTGGAGTAGGAATTAAAGTTCAGGGAGAAAGAAAGATGAAGCTTTGAGGCCTGCCAATGACATTGTAATCCTGTAAGGCAGCAAAGAACATGTAAGAGCAGTTGAACGGAATGGACAGTGTCTTGAAAGGAGAATGTAAGATGAACATCAACAAAAGCATAATAAAGACAGTGGAATGTAGTCAAATTAAATCAGCTGATGCTGAGGGAGTCAGATTAGGGAATAAGACACTTAAAGTAGTAGGTGTTGGCAATGTCAAGAAAAGTGTTTCTAAACAAAATAAATTTTTTTTTAACATCAAATATAGATTTAAGTATTGGGATGTCTATTGTGAAAATATTTGTCTGGAGTGTTGCCATGTATGTATGTGAAATGTGGACAATAGACAACAAGAGAATAGAAGTCTTTGAAATGTGCTGCTGCAGAAGAGTGCTGAAGATCAAATGGATAGATAAAATAACTAATGAGGAGGTGGTACTAGTAGAATTGGGGAGAAAAATTTGTGGCACAGCCTTACTAGAAGAAGGAATCGGTTGATAGCATACATTCAGACACATCAAATGAGCAAGAATTTATTGTTGGAGGGAAGTGTTGAGGGTGAAAATAGTAGAGGGAGACGCAAGACATCAATACAATAAGTATATTCAGAACGTTTAAGTCGCAGTAGTTGTTTGAATATGAAGAGGCCTGCACAGGATAGAGTAGCATGGAGAGCTGCATCAAACCAGTCTTCAGACTGAAAACCAAACAGTAGTGTAGCATAGGAAAACTCTTAACTTGTTAGTAGCCGGTGTCACCATTAATACAGTACTTAATAATATAGCAGGCAAGCAGAGTGGCACATTATCTTTTATTGTAAGAACAGGAAGGTCGTAAGCTTTATGACAGCTTTGATGTGGCCCACGGTGACTGTCTTTCCTGTGCCAACCTCTTCATCTCAGAGCAGATATTACACGCAATGTCCTCATCTATTTTTGGGCATATTGCAGCCTCTGTAATTGCCTATAGTTTTGCTCATTACAGCTCCTCCTTGTACGACGAAAGTCATTCCAAGATGTCTTAACACATGTCCTGCCGTCCTATCCTACTTTCAGTCAGTATTCTATGTTTTGTTTTCCTCACAAATTCTGTGGAGAACTTCCTTGTTTATCAATCCACCCTTGTTTTTTACCTTATCAATCCACCTAATTTTCAGCATTGTTCTGCAACACCACATCTCAAATTCTTCGGATCTTGGAATATTTGTAAGAGATAATGCCGCTATCTATGATACTATAAAAGTCTTTTAAATGATTAAATATCTTTGCTTACGGCCAGTTGTACTAATTACTACCTTTAAAAAATTGCAGCCAGAGACTGAGCAGTGTGTCGCAACTTGTTGAAGATTCTGATTACTGATTGGATGTATTTTATGAGAGTTTTCCATAATGCATAGGAAAATGTGGGGGGGGGGGGGGGGGTATTCTCTATCGATAGAACTCCCTGCAAATCTGTTTCTGTACCCACAGTAACAATTAACTTTGTGGATAAAAGCCCATGCCAATGCCAATGAAGGTACTTATAGGGATATCTGCATATATCCAAAATAATAATTACTTAAGGTTAAAAGTTAAAGGATAATGTCAGTATTCACATGCAGTGTTCCCCCCCCCCCCCCTCCCCCCCTCCCCCTCATCAGTCTACTGACTGGTTTGATGCGGCCCGCCACGAATTCCTTTCCTGTGCTAACCTCTTCATCTCAGAGTAGCACTTGCAACCTACGTCCTCAATTATTTGCTTGACGTATTCCAATCTCTGTCTTCCTCTACAGTTTTTGCCCTCTACAGTTCCCTCTAGTACCATGGAAGTCATTCCCTCATGTCTTAG
Organism: Schistocerca piceifrons; assembly: GCF_021461385.2. NCBI lineage: Eukaryota > Metazoa > Arthropoda > Insecta > Orthoptera > Acrididae > Schistocerca > Schistocerca piceifrons. The sequence continues at coordinate 210,858,667 of NC_060146.1, forward strand.
CAGATGTCCCATCATCCTGTCCCTTCTCCTTATCAGTGATTTCCACATATCCCTTTCCTCTCCGATTCTGCGTAGAACCTCCTCATTCCTTACCTTATGAGTCCACCTAATTTTCAACATTCGTCTATAGCACCACATCTCAAATGCTTCGATTCTCTTCTGTTCCGGTTTTCTCACAGTCCATGTTTCACTACCATACAATGCTGTACTCCAGACGTACATCCTCAGAAATTTCTTCCTCAAGTTAACGCCGGTATTTGATACTAGTAGACTTCTCTTGGCCAGAAATGCCTTCTTTGCCATAGCGAGTCTGCTTTTGATGTCCTCCTTGCTCCGTCCGTCATTGGTTATTTTACTGCCTAGGTAGCAAAATTCCTTAACTTCATTGACTTCGTGACCATCAATCCTGATGTTAAGTTTCTCGCTGTTCTCATTTCTGCTACTTCTCATTACCTTCGTCTTTCTCCGATTTACTCTAAAACCATACTGTGTACTCATTAGACTGTTCATTCCGTTCAGCAGATCATTTAATTCTTCTTCACTTTCACTCAGGATAGCAATGTCATCAGCGAATCGTATCATTGATATCCTTTCACCTTGTATTTTAATTCCACTCCTGAACCTTTCTTTTATTTCCATCATTGCTTCCTCGATGTTCAGATTGAAGAGTAGGGGCGAAAGGCTACAGCCTTGTCTTACACCCTTCTTAATACAAGCACTTCATTCTTGATTGTCCACTCTTATTATTCCCTCTTGGTTGTTGTACATATTGTATATGACCCGTCTCTCCCTACAGCTTACCCCTACTTTTTTCAGAATCTCGAACATCTTGCACCATTTTATATTGTCGAACGCTTTTTCCAGGTCGACAAATCCTATGAAAGTGTCCTGATTTTTCTTTAGCCTTGCTTCCATTATTAGCCGTAACGTCAGAATTGCCTCTCTCGTCCCTTTACTTTTCCTAAAGCCAAACTGATCGTCACCTAGCACATTCTCAATTTTCTTTTCCATTCTTCTGTATATTATTCTTGTAAGCAGCTTCGATGCATGAGCTGTTAAGCTGATTGTGCGATAATTCTCGCACTTGTCAGCTCTTGTTGTCTTCGGAATTGTGTGGATGATGCTTTTTCCGAAAGTCAGATGGTATGTCGCCAGACTCATATATTCTACACACCAACGTGAATAGTCGTTTTGTTGCCACTTCCCCCAATGATTTTAACATGCAGTTAATAATAATAATTGTTATTGTTTTAAGTCACTATTATCACCCATTCATGATGGCTTACCACCATGTTGCTTGGAGTGCATAGTGTCCTGGAGGGGTTAGGTTCGTTGATGGTTGATATCTGCCCTTCTTCATGCTTTTCCATCTAATTACACTTACATTCTATTTCTGTTTTCTGTCTGAGTCATTCTTGGCCAGACAAAATAATTTAATCGTTAACTTTATGCTGTTAAAAGTCACAAAATTCTGAGGTAAAATTTATACCGACATAAGTTTTACAATATGTAAGTGCACAACCAAGCTAATGATGTAATAATAGCCTATAAAGTAAAAGAAAAAAATAAAATAAATGAACCATGGACCTTGCCGTTGGTGGGGAGGCTTGCGTGCCTCAGCGATACAGATAGCCGTACCGTAGGTGCAACCACAACGGAGGGGTATCTGTTGAGAGGCCAGATAAACGTGTGGTTCCTGAAGAGGGGCAGCAGCCTTTTCAGTAGTTCCAGGGGCAACAGTCTAGATGATTGACTGATCTGGCCTTGTAACACTAACCAAAACGGCCTGGCTGTGCTGGTACTGCGAACACCTGAAAGCAAGGGGAAACTACAGCCGTAATTTTTCCTGAGGGCATGCAGCTTTACTGTGTGGTTAAATGATGATGGCGTCCCCTTGGGTAAAATATTCCGGAGGTAAAATAGTCCCCCATTCGGATCTCCAGGCGGGGACTACTCAAGAGGACGTCGTTATCAGGAGAAGGAAAACTGGCATTCTATGGATCGGAGCGTGGAATGTCAGATCCCTTAATCGGGCAAGTAGGTTAGAAAATTTAGAAAGGGAAATGGATAGGTTAAAGTTAGATATAGTGGGAATTAGTGAAGTTCGGTGACAGGAGGAACAAGACTTTTGGTCAGGTGAATACAGGGTTATAAATACAAAATCAAATAAGGGTAATGCAGGAGTAGGTTTAATAATGAATAAAAAATAGGAGTGTGGGTAAGCTACTACAAACAGCATAGTGAACACATTATTGTGGCCAAGATAGATACGAAGCCCACGCCTATTACAGTAGTACAAATTGAAGATGTGTATGATGAGATAAAAGAAATTATTCAGATAGTGAAGGGAGATGAAAATTTAATAGTCATGGGTGGCTGGAATTCGATAGTAGGAAAAGGAAGAGAAGGAAACGTAGTAGGTGAATATGAATTGGGGCTAAGAAATCAAAGAGGAATCCACCTGGTAGAATTTTGCGCAGAGCATAACTTAATCATAGTTAACATTTGGATTAAGAATCATGAAAGAAGTATACATGGAAGAATACTGGAGATACTAAAAGGTGTCAGATAGATTATATAATGGTAAGACAGAGATGTAAATTGTAAGACTTTTCAGGAGCAGATGTGGACTCTGACCACAATCTATTGGTTATGAACTGCAGATTAAAACTGAAGAAACTGCAAAAAAGTGGGAATTTGAGGAGATGGGACCTGCATAAACTGAAAGAACCAGAGGTTGTAGAGAGCTTCAGGGAGAGCATTAGGGAACTATGGGCAAGAATGGGGGAAAGAAATACAGTAGAAGAAAAATGGGTAGCTTTGAGAGAGGAAATAATGAAGGTAGCAGAGAATCAAGTAGGCAAAAAGACAAGGGCTAATAGAAATCCTTGGGTAACAGAAGAGATATTGAATTCAATTGATGAAAGGAGAAAATACAAAAATGCAATAAATGAAGCAGGCAAAAAGGAATACAAACGTCTCAAACATGAGATTGATAGGGAGTGCAAAATGGCTAAGCAGGGATGGCCAGAGGACAAATGTAAGTATGTAGAGGCATTTATCATTAGGGGTGAGATAGATACTGCCTACAGGAAAATTAAAGAGACCTTCAGAGAAAAGAGAACCACTTGCATGAATATCAAGAGCTCAGATGGAAATCCAGTTCTAAGCAAAGAAGGGAAAGCAGAAAGGTGGAAGGAGTATATAGAGGGTCTATACAGGGGCGATGTTCTTGAGGACAATATTATGGAAATGGAAGAGGATGTAGATGAAGATGAAGTGGGAGGTATGATACTGCATGAAGAGTTTGACAGAGCACTGAAAGACCTAAGTTGAAACAAGGCCCCGGGAGTAGACAACATTCCATTAGAACTACTTACATCCTTAGGAGAGCCAGTCCTGACAGAACTCTACCATCTGGTGAGCAAAATGTATGAGACAGGTGAAATACCCTCAGACTTCAAGAAGAATATAATAATTCCAATCCCAAAGAAAACAGGTGTTGACAGATGTGAAAATTACCGAACTATCAGCATAATAAGCCATGGCTGCAAAATACTAATGTGAATTCTTTACAGACGAATGGAAAAACTGTTGGAAGCCGACCTCGGGGAAGATCAGTTTGGATCCCGTAGAAATATTGGAACACGTGAGGCAATACTGACCCTACGACTTTTCTTAGAAGCTAGATTAAGGAAATGCAAACTGACGTTTCTATCATTTGTAGACTTAGAGAAAGCTTTTGACAATGTTGACTGGAATACTCTCTTTCAAATTCTGAAGGTGGCAGGGGTAAAACACAGGGAGCGAAAGGCTATTTACAATTTGTACAGAAACCAGATGGCAGTAATAAGAGTCGAGGGACATGAATGAAATGGAAGCAGTGGTTGGGAAGGGAGTGAGACAGGGTTGTAGCCTCTCCCCGATGTTATTCAGTCGGTATATCGAGCAAGCAGTAAAGGAAACAAAAGAAAAATTCGGAGTAGGTATTAAAATCCATGGAGAAGAAATAAAAATTTTGAGGTTTGCCCGATGACATTGTAATTCTGTCAGAGACTGCAAAGGACTTGTAAGAGCAGTTGAACAGAATGGACAGTGTCTTGAAAGGAGGATATAAGATGAACATTAACAAAAGCAAAACGAGGATAATGGAATGTAGTAGAGTTAACTCAGGTGATGCTGAAGGAATTAGATTAGGAAATGAGACACTTAAAGTAGTAAAGGAGTTTTGCTATTTGGGGAGCAAAATAACTGATGATGGTGGAAGTAGAGAGGATATAAAATGTAGACTGGCAATGGCAAGGAAAGCGTTTCTGAAGAAGAGAAATTTGTTAACATTGAGTATTGGTTTAAGTGTCAGGAAGTCGTTTCTGAAAGTATTTGTATGGGGAGTAGCCATGTATGGAAGTGAAACATGGACGATAAACAGTTTGGACAAGAAGAGAATGGAAGCTTTCGAAATGTGGTGCTACAGAAGAATGCTGAAGATTAGATGGGTAGATCACATAACTAATGAGGAGGTATTGAATAGAATTGGGGAGAAGAGGAGTTACTAGCACAACTTGACTAGAAGAAGGGATCTGTTGGTAGGACATGTTCTGAGGCATTAAGGGATCACCAATTTAGTACTGGAGGGCAGCGTGGAGGATAAAAATCGGAGAGGGAGACCAAGAGACGAGTACACTAAGCAGATTTAGAAGCATGTAGGCTGCAGTAGGTACTGGGAGATGAAGAAGCTTGCACAGGATAGAGTAGCATGGAGAGCTGCATCAAACCAATCTCAGGACTGAAGACCACAACAACAACAACAACATGGGAAATAGTAAATGTAGTTGCAAGTTATTGTACTGTGATAGGAGGGAATGCCATGAACAACGTATTAAAAATCCCGACAACTGTTGGGGGGGGGGGGGGGGGGGGCTTTTAGGGCTGAATTTGAATACCTCTTCTGTGTGTTTATCTTTAACTCGAAAACCATGGCCTCTAGTGAAAATCACAGTACAAAATCAAACTATATTAAATTTCCTACAAAAAAGGTTCTCAGTACTTTCCACATACAAAGAGAGAAGTATTTAAAATATTGCACATTGCACAAACAATGTGACACTGCTGTAGTAAACAATTATCATTTACAGAATGATAAAATTGTTAGGGAATTGACCATTTCTCAAGATGCCAATAAGCTGATACAAGTAATGTGAACATTGTAATTATTAGGCAGTACTGACAAAATGAATAGTAATTAAATTAAGAATGAAATTTCCATTCTGCAGCAATGTGCTGACTGGTGTGAAAGCTATGAGGACAGGCCGCGAGTCATGCTTGGATAGCACAGTCGCTAGAACACTTGGCCACAAAAGGCAAAGGTCGCTTGTTCATGTTTTGGTCTGGCACACAGTTTTAATTTGCCAGGAAGTTTGTCATTAAATGAACATACATATGGTTATAATAGAGGGAAACATTCCACATAGGAAATATATATCTAAAAACAAAGATGATGTGACTTACCAAATGAAAGTGCTGGCAGGTCGACAGACACACAAACAAACACACAAAATTCAAGCTTTTGCAACAAACTGTTGCCTCATCAGGAAAGAGGGAAGGAGAGGGAAAGACGAAAGGAAGTGGGTTTTAAGGGAGAGGGTAAGGAGTCATTCCAATCCCGGGAGCGGAAAGACTTACCTTAGGGGGAAAAAAGGACGGGTATACACTCGCACACACACACACATATCCATCCACACATATACAGACACAAGCAGACATATTTAAAGACCTTTTAGCTTTCGCAACAAACTGTTGCCTCATCAGGAAAGAGGGAAGGAGAGGGAAAGACGAAAGGAAGTGGGTTTTAAGGGAGAGGGTAAGGAGTCATTCCAATCCCGGGAGCGGAAAGACTTACCTTAGGGGGAAAAAAGGACGGGTATACACTCGCACACACACACATATCCATCCACACATATACAGACACAAGCAGACATATTTAAAGACAAAGAGTTTGGGCAGAGATGTCAGTCGAGGCAGAAGTGCAGAGGTAAAGATGTTGTTGAATGACAGGTGAGGTATGAGTGGCGGCAACTTGAAATTAGCAGAGATTGAGGCCTGGTGGATAACGGGAAGAGAGGATATATTGAAGAGCAAGTTCCCATCTCCGGAGTTCGGATAGGTTGGTGTTAGTGGGAAGTATCCAGATAACCCGGACGGTGTAACACTGTGCCAAGATGTGCTGGCCGTGCACCAAGGCATGTTTAGCCACAGGGTGATCCTCATTACCAACAAACACTGTCTGCCTGTGTCCATTCATGCGAATGGACAGTTTGTTGCTGGTCATTCCCACATAGAATGCGTCACAGTGTAGGCAGGTCAGTTGGTAGATCACGTGGGTGCTTTCACACGTGGCTCTGCCTTTGATCGTGTACACCTTCCGGGTTACAGGACTGGAGTAGGTGGTGGTGGGAGGGTGCATGGGACAGGTTTTACACCGGGGGCGGTTACAAGGGTAGGAGCCAGAGGGTAGGGAAGGTGGTTTGGGGATTTCATAGGGATGAACTAAGAGGTTACGAAGGTTAGGTGGACGGCGGGAAGACACTCTTGGTGGAGTGGGGAGGATTTCATGAAGGATGGATCTCATTTCTGGGCAGGATTTTAGGAAGTCGTATCCCTGCTGGAGAGCCACATTCAGAATCTGATCCAGTCCCGGAAAGTATCCTGTCACAAGTGGGGCACTTTTGTGGTTCTTCTGTGGGAGGTTCTGGGTTTGAGAGGATGAGGAAGTTGCTCTGGTTATTTGCTTCTGTACCAGGTCGGGAGGGTAGTTGCGGGATGCGAAAGCTGTTGTCAGGTTGTTGGTGTAATGCTTCAGGGATTCCGGACTGGAGCAGATTCGTTTGCCACGAAGACCTAGGCTGTAGGGAAGGGACCGTTTGATGTGGAATGGGTGGCAGCTGTCGTAATGGAGGTACTGTTGCTTGTTGGTGGGTTTGATGTGGACGGACGTGTGAAGCTGGCCATTGGACAGGTGGAGGTCAACATCAAGGAAAGTGGCATGGGATTTGGAGTAGGACCAGGTGAATCTGATGGAACCAAAGGAGTTGAGGTTGGAGAGGAAATTCTGGAGTTCTTCTTCACTGTGAGTCCAGATCATGAAGATGTCATCAATAAATCTGTACCAAACTTTGGGTTGGCAGGCCTGGGTAACCAAGAAGGCTTCCTCTAAGCGACCCATGAATAGGTTGGCGTACGAAGGGGCCATCCTGGTACCCATGGCTGTTCCCTTTAATTGCTGGTATGTCTGGCCTTCAAAAGTGAAGAAGTTGTGGGTCAGGATGAAGCTGGCTAAGGTAATGAGGAAAGAGGTTTTAGGTAGGGTGGCAGGTGATCGGCGTGAAAGGAAGTGCTCCATCGCAGCGAGGCCCTGGACGTGCGGGATATTTGTGTATAAGGAAGTGGCATCAATGGTTACAAGGATGGTTTCTGGGGGTAACGGATTGGGTAAGGATTCCAGGCGTTCGAGAAAGTGGTTGGTGTCTTTGATGAAGGATGGGAGACTGCACGTAATGGGTTGAAGGTGTTGATCTACGTAGGCAGAGATACGTTCTGTGGGGGCTTGGTAACCAGCTACAATGGGACGGCCAGGATGATTGGGTTTGTGAATTTTAGGAAGAAGGTAGAAGGTAGGGGTGCGGGGTGTCGGTGGGGTCAGGAGGTTGATGGAGTCAGGTGAAAGGTTTTGTAGGGGGCCTAAGGTTCTGAGGATTCCCTGAAGCTCCGCCTGGACATCAGGAATGGGATTACCTTGGCAAACTTTGTATGTGGTGTTGTCTGAAAGCTGACGCAGTCCCTCAGCCACATACTCCCGACGATCAAGTACCACGGTCGTGGAACCCTTGTCCGCCGGAAGAATGATGATGGACCGGTCAGCCTTCAGATCACGGATAGCCTGGGCTTCAGCAGTGGTGATGTTGGGAGTAGGATTAAGGTTTTTTAAGAAGGATTGAGAGGCAAGGCTGGAAGTCAGAAATTCCTGGAAGGTTTGGAGAGGGTGATTTTGAGGAAGAGGAGGTGGGTCCCGCTGTGACGGAGGACGGAACTGTTCCAGGCAGGGTTCAATTTGGATAGTGTCTTGGGGAGTTGGATCATTAGGGGTAGGATTAGGATCATTTTTCTTCGTGGCAAAGTGATACTTCCAGCAGAGAGTACGAGTGTAGGACAGTAAATCTTTGACGAGGGCTGTTTGGTTGAATCTGGGAGTGGGGCTGAAGGTGAGGCCTTTGGATAGGACAGAGGTTTCAGATTGGGAGAGAGGTTTGGAGGAAAGGTTAACTACTGAATTATTAAATATGTCTGCTTGTGTCTGTATATGTGTGGATGGATATGTGTGTGTGTGCGAGTGTATACCCGTCCTTTTTTCCCCCTAAGGTAAGTCTTTCCGCTCCCGGGATTGGAATGACTCCTTACCCTCTCCCTTAAAACCCACTTCCTTTCGTCTTTCCCTCTCCTTCCCTCTTTCCTGATGAGGCAACAGTTTGTTGCGAAAGCTTGAATTTTGTGTGTATGTTTGTGTTTGTTTGTGTCTGTCGACCTGCCAGCACTTTCATTTGGTAAGTCACATCATCTTTGTTTTTAGATATATAATGAACATACATAAGATTACATATTCCATTTGGATATTACATCAATTCCAAAAAGGCACTTTCAGTAATTATGAAAAAATAAAATAAACTTGTGTAATTTTCCAAGAGGTTGACAGGCTGTTGTCAGTTAAAATGTTGTTTATGACCCGTCTCCAAGCCCTTAATCAGTGGAATGTAAATTTTGAGGTCTGACTGCAGCTGATAAATATTTGGATTAAAGTGGTTTTATATATTTTAACATCTGTCGAGCAGTGGAAAATCCAGGATGGAACTTAACAATATCTGTCTTGTAGAAAAAAGATGAGGCCTAGTAGAAATCCTTGGATAACACAGGCAGTATTAAATTTAATTGATGAAAGGAGAAAATATAAAAATGCACCAAATGAAGCAGGCAATAGGGAATACAAATGTCTAAAACTGAGATTGACAGGAAATGCAGAATTGCTAAGCAGGAATAGCTAGAGGACAATGTAAGGATTTAGAGCTTATATCACTAGGGGAAAGATAGATTCTATACCAGCTACAGGCAAATTAAAGAGAATTTTGTGGAAAAGAGAAACAGCTGTATGAATATTAAGAGCTCTATTGAAAACATCGTAAGCAAAAAAGAGAAAGCTGAAAGGTAGAAGGAATATATAGCAGGTCTGTACAAGGGAGAGGAACTTGAAGGCAGTACTATAGAAATTAAAGAGGACATAGATGAAGATGAGAGGGTGCATCTGATACTGTGAGATGAGTTTGATATAACACTGAAAGACCTAAATCGAAGCCAGGCCCCTGAAGTAGACAGCATTCTGACAGAACTACTGATAACTTTGGGAGGAACAACCATGACAAAATTCTTTCATCTGGTGTGCAAGATGTATGAGACAGGCAAAATACCCTTAGACTTCAAGAAGAATATAATTCCAGTTCCAAAGAAACTTGGTGCTAACAGGTGTTAATGTTACCGAACTGTCAGTTTAATAAGTCATGGTTGCAAAATACTAACGCACATTCTTTACAGAAGACTGGATAAACTGATAGAAGTTGGCCTCGGGAATAATCAGTTCGAATTCCGGAGAAATATAGGAACACCTGAGGCAGTACTGACCCTCCAACTTAGCTTAGATGATAGATTAAGGCAAACTTATAGCAAATTTGTAGCATTTGTAGATTTTGAGAAAGGTTTTATTAATGTTGGCTGGAATACTATCTATGGAATTCTGAAGGTGGCAGGGGTAAAATACAGGGGAGAAAAGGATATTTACAACTTATACAGAAAACAAACAGCAGTCACAAGAGTCGAGATACATGAGAGGGAAACTGGTTGAGGAGGGAGTGAGACAGGGTTGTAGCCTATCGCCTATGTTATTCAATGTGTATATTGGCCAAGCAGTGAAGGAAGGAAAGAAAAATTTTGAACAGGAATAAAAGTCCAGGGAAAACAAATAAAAAATTTGCGGTTTGCCGACGACATCGTAATTCTGTCAAGAGACAGCAAAGAACTTGGTAGAGCAGTTGAACGGAATGGACATTGTCTTGACAGGAGGATATAAGATGATCACCGACAGAAGCAAAACAAGGATAACGGAATATAGTTGAATTAAATCAAGTGATGCTGAGGCAATTATATTAGGAAATCAGACACTTAAACTAGTAGAAGAGTTTTGCTGCATGGGCAGCAATCAAACTGATCATGGCAAAAGTAGAGATTGTGTAAAATGTAGAATGGCAATGGCTAGAGAAGTGTTTCTGAAGAAGAGAAATTTTTTAACATTCAGTATAGATTTAAGTATTAGGAAGTCTATTCTAAAAGTATTTGTCTGGAGTGTTGCCAGCTATTGAAGTGAAATATGGCCAATGAACTGTTTGTAGAAGACAAAATAAAGATATTTGAAATGTGGTGCTACGGTAAAGCAGTGAAAATTAGATGGGTAGGTAACATGTATAATAACGTTTCACTGAGTAGATATTTCTGAAACAAACCACTTTCAGCTGTACATAAACTTTTACACGAACACGGCCTGTTTCTTGATTTCAAATCATATCTTCAGGTGTACACTCGTCAGTAAAACATTTAATCTCAGGATACCGAAGGGAGGGGAACTCAAAACTTCTCAAAATAAAATACTGTTTCTCGCAATAAGTAGGGCATCATAGTTGAAATGAACCAGGTGAAAAACCAACATGTTAAAAGCGCACTTACTTCATGTCAGGAAGTTGCGGGCAGCAATGCTCCAACTGCCTTGCCACACTTTTAACATGACAGTTTTTTAACTGGTCAGTTTGAACTATGATTCCCTGCTTGTTGCCAGTAACGGTATTTTGTTTTGAGAAGTCCTCCCTCCTCCTCGTATCAGGGCTTAAATATTTACCGATGTAAGAACATCTGAAGATGTGATTTGAAATCACGAAACCGGTCGTGTTTCTGTAAAAGTTCGTATACAGTTGAAAGCAGTTTATTTCAGAAACATTGATTACTTCAGCTGTGGTTGCCATAAACAGAAAACTATTTGTACTGAATAGAATTGGGGAGAATAGAAATTTGTGTCTCAACCTGACTAGAAGAAGGGATCAGTTGATAGGGCAAATTCTGAGATTTTAAGGGATAATCAATTTAGTATTAGAGGGAATAGTGGGGGGGATAAAAGTTGTAGAGGGGACAAAGAGATGAATGCAGTAAGCGGATTCAAAAGGGTGTAAGTTGCAGTAGTTATTCGGAGATGAAGAGGCTTGCACGGAACAGAATAGCATGGAGAGCTCGTCAAACCAGTGTTCAAACTGAAGACAAGAGCAGTATCTGATGTTGCAGATGAAAGTTTTTGTGGATGCAGGTAAGAATCTTGTGGATGTGGGTAACAGTCCTCTTACTTGCACCAACCTCTGTACATAGATTTGGTTTATCTCTCAGTTACATTTGTAAGCCAACTGACATGCCCTGCATCATAATGAGATATAGCAGTTCTGATTCACGGGAGATGCAGCTAATGAAGTATTGTGTTCCCCCGAAAACTTTTATTCAAAAAGAGCAGTTTGTCTTTATATTTTGTGGCCAGATAATATGTACCCACAACATTTGATAACATTTTTTTTGTAAATCCAGAGTAGCTCCTGTTAGCAACATTTGTAATTCTCTCCAAGGTTACTCAGTTTCTAAATTTTTAAATCTTTTTTATTTGTTGGGGTAAGTGATGCACCATAAGAAAATCTACCACAAACCAGTATTTATAGAGAACTTATTTCAGGGTAGACCACAGAGCAATCGGAAGATGGCAAAACGGTATGCGGCATTTGAGACAGTTAAACGACTCTACCAATGTGGTGAGCTAGATGATCATCTGTGTGCTGTATCATATGAGAAAGATGTTATGTCATATCTAACATTTTTCCCATTCATAAAGAGGGAAGCAGTGCCAAAGGGGAAGCCTGAAGCAGGCACAAAGAAGCGCAAGCAGCTCTATACCCGGAAGGTACCCATTTAATTTTTATTCTCTTTTTCATATCTTGTGTAAAAACTTCAAGTGGCTGCAAAGACTTCAGCAGTGGAGTCTTTCAATAAAAAGTTTTTTTATTAACTTTAACACGGCAAGTTAACTGAGATTTTTTTTTTTCACAAAAACATTTAGTGTTCATTTCTAATCCATAAAGATAATTTAGAAGATTGATGTTGGTTTTCATGTGCCTATGCTCTTTTGATTGAACAGAATCCATTCATAGTTATTATCTCAAGTGTGGACCGAGTGAAATAAATTAAGTGTTAACCTCAGATTTTCAAATCTGTAAGCCTTGCTTGTGACATGTTCTTTTATTGTGTACAAGAGTTCCTCTTAGTAATTTAGAACTGTTTGCTATTGTAAGTTGTTTATTGTGTACAATATCAATAACCTTTTTGTTTTTGTATGTTAAGAATTTAAGTTCACTAGTTTTACAGGAAAAAAAGTAACATTTTACATGTATTATGTAATTGCTCGTACCTCAACTGGATAGTTATGGATCAAGTGGTTTCTTGGATTGAGAAAAACATTAAATAAATTAACGGATTTATTTTATCAAGCATACTAACCTACATTCTACGTCTACATACATAATCTACAAGCCACCATATGGTGCATGGCAGAGGGTACCACATACCACTACCAGTCGTTTCACGTCCTGTTCCACTCATAAATAGAGTGAGGAAAGAACGACTGTCGAAAAGCCTCCATATGACCCCTAATTTCTCTCATGTTTTCGTCGTGGTGCATATGCAAAATATACATTAAGGGCAGTAGAATCAGTCAGCAACTGGCGTCAGGTGTGGGTTCTGTAAATTCCTGCAATAGTGCCTCATGAAAAGAGCATTGTGCTACCTCCAGGTATTGCCATGTGAGTTCATGAACCATCTCTCTATTATTCCTGTGCTGATTACACCTACTGCTAACAAATCTTGCAGTATGCCTCTGAATTGCTTCAATGTCTTCCTTTAATCTGAGCTAGTGAGAATCCCAAACACTAAAGGAGTACTCAAGAATGGGTTGCACCAGCATCCTATATGCTGTTTCCTGTATGGATGAAATACACTTTTCTAAAATTCTCTCAATAAACTGAAATCGTTACCAGATGTTATGCCTCAATATTTAATCAGTGTGATTGTGTCCAGCAACACTCTACAAATGCCCTATTCAAACATTACAGGATTGTTTTTCCTACTCATTCGCATTAGCTTACACTTTTCTCCATGTAGAGCAAGATGGCATTCATCATACCGACTAGAAATGTAGTCTGACCCTTCTTGTATTCTTCTACAGACATTCAATGACGACACATTCCCATACACCACAGCGACATCAGGAAATAGCCGTAAACTACTGCTCACAATGTCCGTCAGATCATTTATGTATACAGAAAACAGCAGTGGTCCTATCACACATCTCTGGGGCACTCCTGACGATACCCATGTGTCTGATGAACACTCACCATCAAGAACAATATACTGGGTTCTATTACTTAAAAGGTCTTCAAAGTACTGGCCTATCTGGGAGCCTAATTTGTATGCTCGGTCCTTCATCAACAGTCTGCCCTGAGGCACCGGGTGAAATGCTTTCAAGAAAGTTAGGAATATGGAATCTGGCTGTTGTCCTCCCTCCATAGTTTATAGGATATCATGTGAGAAAGGAGAAGCCGAGTTTCACACAGATGATGCTTCCTAAATCTGTGCTGATTTGTGGACTGAAACTTATCTGTATGAAGGAAATTTATCATATTCAAATTCAGAATGTGTACAAAATTCTGCAGCAAACAGGATATTGGTATGTAATTACGTCAGTCCGTTCTTTTCCCTTTCTTTTATATAATGTTCACCTGTGATTTTCTCCAGTCCCTTGGGACTTTGTGCTGGGTGAGAGATTCGTGATAAATGCAAGATAATTAAGGATAAAACTGAATTGGGATTCCATCTGGACCTGGTGAGTTATCTGTCTTCAGCTCTTTCAGTTGCTTCTCTATGCCATGGACGCCTATTTGTATGTCTTCCATGTGGGTCTCTGTATGACAGTTGAACAATGGTGTGTTTGTGCGACCCTCCTGCACAATTGATTTCTTAAACATGAAATTTAAAAGTTCAGCTTTTCTTTTGCTGTCTTCTATTGCCATCCCAGACTGACTGACAAGTGGCTGGTAGAAGTCTTCGACCTACTTAGTGATTTTATATATGACCAGAGCTTTCTCAGGTTGTCATCAACATCTTTTGCTAAAGTATGACAGTGAAAGTTGACACAAGCTGCGAAATTGTCGGGAATAAAACAGTGAACCATATATATAATAAGTTTCATTTATTTCATGTCTATGGTCACAAAATTTTTGTTAACAGATTACTGGTTCGGTCTATTATGACCATCTTCAGATCTGCAGCAAAATATGGGAAAACATAATTACATTAGCAGATTGTCTAGAGCTTAAAACAATAAATGGACCATAATGAAAAGTACTGCTGACATATACGAGGGCGATTCAGAAAGTAACCTCCGATTGGTCACAGTGCGGGTTGTGGGGGGAGTAGTGACGCCATCTGTGCGTTCACGCACTCAACAGGTCAGTCGGCATCAAGCCGTGGTCGAGTGAACGTCGTACCTGCACTAGTTTAGTTTTTGTGGCAGTTTGAAATGTGTGCTGCAATAGAAAACCCCGCCAAATGTGAAGTGCGTGCTGTCATAAGGTTTTTTACAGCCAAAGGATATTCTGCAGCAGCTATTCATCGTGAGCTTTGTGCCGTGTACGGACCAAGAGTTATGAGTGAAGGAGTTGTCCGTGAATGGGTACGTTTATTTAAAAGTGGACGAGAAAACGTTCATGATGAAGAGAGGAGTGGTAGACCATCATTGGTGACTGACAAACTCGTTCAGACAGTTGATGCAAAAGTTCGTGAAAATCGACGTTTCTCAATGTCTGAGTTGTCTACTGGTTTTCCACAGATTTCTAAGACTCTCTTGTACGAGATAGTGACAGCAAGATTGGGTTACCGTAAGTTCTGTGCACGATGGGTGCCCAAAATTCTTACTGACCACCACAAAACTCAAAGAATGGCCTCTGCATTAGACTTTCTGTCACGTTATGAGGACGAAGGAGAACCATTGTTAAACAGAATCGTGACCGGTGACGAAACCTGGATTAAGTACGTGAACCCTGAGACAAAAGAACAATCAAAGATGTGGGCACATTCAAATTCGCCTACCAAACCAAGAAAAGCCTCGCAAGATTTTTCTGCCAGAAAACTGATGGCAACGGTGTTTTGGGATGCCAAAGGGGTGTTGTTGGTTGAATTCATGGAACGTGGTACGACCATTAATCAAGACGTGTACTGTGAAACAATAAAAAAGTTACGACGGGCTATACAGAACAAACGCCGTGGTATGCTGACTTCCGGTATCGTTTTTTTGCACGATAACGCCCGTCCTCACTCTGCTCGCAGAACAACGGCCCTTCTTGAGTCCTTCAAGTGGGACGTTATCAACCATCCACCTTACAGCCCAGACCTGGTGCCAAGTGATTATCACCTCTTCATGCATTTGAAGAAATGGCTCGGGTCACAGCGGTTTGATGACGACGAAGAGCTCAAAGATGCGGTCACAGGCTGGCTCCAGGCACAAGCGGGTGATTTTTATGCAGAAGGAATTTCAAAGCTTGTGAAGAGATACGATAAGTGCCTCAATCGCTATGGAGACTATGTAGAAAAATAGTGCAAAGATGTAGTTGTAAGATGTACATATTAAAATATTTTTATTTAACTTGGTGTATTTTTTTAAATCAACCGGAGGTCACTTTCTGAACGGCCCTCGTATATGCAATTTGTGCACTTAAAGTATGAAGAGACATACCTGTTTTATAAAAACAGTGTCCTAATGTACTGCAGCCATAGTGGCGTCATCAAATATTACATGTAAAATCAGCAACAGCATTGTCAATATATATATATATATATATATATATATATATATATATATATATATATATATATATGTAAGAGTCATCTTGTCAGCAGTACTACTGTTCAAAACAAACTGCCATTCAGTAGCCACAAGATGTCTGTGTTGTAAGTTCACCAGATATGGCTACTGTAGTCATATACAAACCTTCAATGATTAATTGAACAGTGTAAAATAAAGGGGGGAGGGGGGGGGGGTACAATCAGGAAAGTCTGTAATGGGCTTATAAGATATAAGAAGCATTACAGTTATAAACAGTGATGAAATAGAACACGACAAAAGTTAGATTGTTAAAAAGCGGAAGGGTTAAAAGACAATAATTGACATGCTCAAGTATTAATATTCTAGGTGATGACATAGGTGATAAAAAGCTCTCATAGTGCACAGAATAATATAAAAACTATAAAACAAATAGCTAAAAAAAGCCACAATGAAAGAAAACATACTGCCGCACAGAATCGGCGCCCTCTGTTAGCGCTAATGGCAGAATTATGCATAGGTGAGAAGTGGTTAAAGGAACTTGACCACCAGAGGGCCCCACGTACCATGCGGCACCTCATTGCAAGAAAAAAAATGATGCAATTCCATACCAATGTGTGAACAACATTATCTAGTTAATGCAGTATATTAAATGAGCAGAGAAGGAACAAGAAAATACTAGAGTTATGCATACAACAACAACAAAAAAAAAGTAAATATCTAAGGCCCTCGATTGTAGGTGAATTATCAACAAATTATATACAGGGTGTTACAAAAAGGTACGGTCAAACTTTCAGGAAACATTCCTCACACACAAATAAAGAAAAGGTGTTATGTGGACATGTGTCCGGAAACGCTTAATTTCCATGTTACAGCTAATTTTTGTTTCGTCCACCTATGCTCAATGGAGCATGTTATCATGATTTCATGCGGGATACTCTACCTGTGCTGCTAGAACATGTGCCTTTACAATTATGACACAACATGTGGTTCATGCACGATGGAGCTCCTGCACATTTCAGTCGAAGTGTTCGTACACTTCTCAACAACAGATTCGGTGACCGATGGATTGGTAGAGGCGGACCAATTCCATGGCCTCCACGCTCTCCTGACCTTAACCCTCTTGACTTTCATTTATGGGGGCATTTGAAAGCTCTTGTCTACGCATCTCCAGTACCAAATGTAGAGACTCTTCGTGCTCGTATTGTGGACGGCTGTGATACAATACGCCATTCTCCAGGGCTGCATCAGCGCATCAGGGATTCCATGCGACGGAGGGAGGATGCATGTATCCTCGCTATTGGAGGACATTTTGAACATTTCCTGTAACAAAGTGTTTGAAGTCACGCTGGTACGTTCTGTTCTGTTGCTGTGTGTTTCCATTCCATGATTAATGTGATTTGAAGAGCAGTAATAAAATGAGCTCTAACATGGAAAGTAAGCGTTTCTGGACACATGTCCACATAGCATATTTTCTTTCTTTGTGTGTGAGGAATGTTTCCTGAAAGTTTGGCCGTACCTTTTTGTAACACCCTGTATAACAGAGGTGTTCAGTGATTAAAGTAAAACATTGTCAAACAATGCAAAGCAGTGATTGGGCACGAAGTCGCTCTGCGAGTTAAGCAGTTTTGTTGGTTCTTTCGTTTTTGCCTTATAAATTTCAAGCTCCTCTAACAAATTAAGAGCACATACAATTCTCAATGCTCCCTATAGACTGACCAGTGTCAGATAAATGCTGTCCCAAAGCAGGTTTGTTCCTTGGCTGTGAGTGTTCTTTAAACCTTTGGTTGAAAGAGCGGCCCATATGACCGATATACTATTAGTCACAGGTATTGCAGTCAATCCTGTATACTCCAGAGCCATCAAATATGTCGTACTTCCCTTTCAGTTTCTGGTTTATTCACAGTTTTAGGGTGTTGTTTACCTGAAAGCCACATCTGACATCAGACTTTTTGAAACATTTTTCTATTTGCAGGGACATTTTGCCATTAAATTTCATAGGAATGGTTTTCGTTCTATCTTTACTGGTTCTGTGTGTGTGTGTGTGTGTGTGTGTGTGTGTGTGTGTGTGTGTCTGTGTGTGTGTGTGTGTGTGTGTGTGCCTTCTTTTCGTTATACATTTCTTTAGCCTACTGTAGGGGCTCATGGCGTCATTTACAGAAAATCCGTTAGCTACCGCAATCTCATTTAAAATGCTGAGTTCTTTAAATATTTCGCTTTCGTCCAAAGGTAGGCGAAGGAGCCAGTGAACTATGGAGGTGAAGAAAGCCTTTTTGTATCAGAAAGGATGGCGTGATCTGGCATTGATGACGCTATTAGTACAAGTAGGTTTTCTAAAAATCGAAAACTTATGTTTGTTGTTAACTTTCTTAATAGTAAGGTTGAGGTAGTTAATGGAGCCCTCTTCTTCAACTTCAGTGGTAAAAGTTATTTTTGGGTGCATGCTACCTATTGCTTGGGCAAATGTGTTGACCTCAATGGTGTCACCTTCTATTAGTAATAAAATGTCATCAACATACTGTTTATAATAAATCATTTTATCTTTTAGCTGTCGAAACTTGGCAAAAAATTTACATTCTAAATCATTTACAAAAATATCTGCTAAAGTCCCAGCTAGGCTGTTACCCATCCCAAGCCCGTCTTTTGATTTTGATTTTAATTTTGATTTTGATTTTGTCATTGAAAGTAAAAAAAAATTGTAAGCTACCACAAATTCTAGAAATTCAGTTAGTTCTCTACACTCTGCAGTACTAATCTTATTATGGAATAGGAGATTGTCTAATAATGTAAATAGTCTCTTTTACTGGCACGTTACTGTAGAGGTTTCTTACATCCAAGGATGCCAATGTCGCATTATTCGGTATACAGGGTGTTACAAAAAGGCACGGCCAAACTTCCAGGAAACATTCCTCACACACAAATAAAGAAAAGATGTTATGTAGACATGTGTCCGGAAACGCTTAATTTCCATGTTAGAGCTCATTTTAGTTTCGTCAGTATGTACTGTACTTCCTCGATTGACCGCCATGATTTCATACGGGATACTCTACCTGTGCTGCTAGAACATTGCCTTTACAAGTACGACACAACATGTGGTTCATGCACGATGGAGCTCCCGCACATTTCAGTCGAAGTGTTCGTACGCTTCTCAACAACAGATTTGGTGACCGATGGATTGGTAGAGGCGGACCAATTCCATGGCCTCCACGCTCTCCTGACCTCAACCCTCTTGACTTTCATTTATGGGGGCATTTGAAAGCTCTTGTCTACGCAACCCCGGTACCAAATGTAGAGGCTCTTCATGCTCATATTGTGGACGGCTGTGATACAATACGCCATTCTCCAGGGCTGCATCAGCGCATCAGGGATTCCATGCGACGGAGGGTGAATGCTTGTATCCTCACTAACGGAGGACATTTTGAACATTTCCTGTAACAAAGTGTTTGAAGTCACACTGGTACGTTCTGTTCTGTTGCTGTGTGTTTCCATTCCATGATTAATGTGATTTTAAGAGAAGTAATAAAATGGGCTCGAACATGGAAAGTAAGCGTTTCCGGACACATGTCCACATAACATATTTTCTTTCTTTGTGTGTGAGGAATGTTTCCTGAAAGTTTGGCCGTACCTTTTTGTAACACCCTGTATGTATATCCTTGATTGTATTTGCTATCTCAGAATTGTTTTTGACCCCAAAATAATTATCAAACATGTAAACCGATTTAAGTTTATTGTTAAGAATTAATTTATAGCATGGTGATGACGTATTGTTCACAATCTGACAAACCGGATTTCCATCTTTGTTAATCAAAACTTCAGATTTAAGCTGGGGAAGTTTGACAGTCATCATTTTAAGCGATTTCTTTTCATATTCATTAAGAAGGAACTGGGCACTATCAGTCTTTCGCTGCAAACTAGACTGAAACTTCTCAGTTGGGTCTTTGTGAATTTCTATAATATTGTTTTCTGCCAAAAATCTTCCGTTTTCTTAATGTAGTCGTCTTTGTATATAAGAACTGCTGTGTTCCCCTTGTCAGCATGAATGACCATTGCTTTCTCCTGCTCTAAACTTGATATTGTGACCCTTTAATATACAGCTCTCGTATTTCACCACTTTACTGGAACCATTTTGAACAGACCAGACGTTGCAACTGTAGGCATACACAAGTCATCAATGATTAATTGAACAGCATAAAATAAAGGGGCGTTACTATTGGTAAAGTCTGTAATGGGCTTATAAGGTATAAGAAGCATTACAGTAATGAACAGCGATGAAATAGGACACGACAAAAGTTAGATTGTTAAAAAGAGGAAGAGTTCAGACAATATTGACATATGCTAAAGTGCCAATATTCTAGATGATGACATACATAATAAACAGCTCTCATAGTGCACAGAATAATATAAAAACTATAAAACAAATAGCTATGCCTACAGTAGCAACATCTGGTGAACTTACAGCACAAACATCTTTTGGCTAGTGTACAGCAGTTTGTTTTGAACAGTAGTGCTGCTGACAAGATGACTCTTACATATGCTGTCATTTATATATATTTGACAACACTGGTGCTGATTTTACGTTTAATATTTGATGACGCCACTATGGCTGCAGTACATTAGGACATTGTTTTTATAAAACAGGTATGTCTCTTCATAATTTAAGTGCACAAATTGCATGTATGTGTCAGTAGTACTTTTCATTGTGGTCTATTTATTGTTTTAAGCTCTAGACAATCTGCTAATGTAATTATGTTTTCCCATATTTTGCTGCAGATCCGAAGACGGTCATTATAGACTGAAATCAGTAATCTGTTAACAACAATTTTGTGACCGTAGACGTAAAGTAAACGAAATTTATTATTAAAAGTTTTAATATGCTGTGCCCGTAGATCTTATGGATGCACGAATTTCTTCTAAGTTTTGCCTGACACCATTTGTGCATTATTTTTTGAACCTCAATAGAAACAACATTTTTGTTGACAACTCTGGTACCGCGAGCCGCGGAATTTGAATCCTCGCCAGACATCACGGACGCCAAAGACCTCTAGAGGTCTCTGCACCATCGCGCCATAAGCTTGCGCATGCCTCCTGGCCCGCATTTAGTGTGAGGGCGCCACAGTGGAACACGTGGTTCCAGCGGCCAATAGCGGTGCCCCGGATAGATTACTTAAGCGCCTGCCTCTCGCTCAGCCAGTCAGTCTAACCATTCTCTGGACACATCGCCTCGCCTTAGACAGCTTATTTACTTTCTTGTTCTGTGTACGAGTGGACGTGGTTGTTAGGTTTTCTTGTGACACCGTTGTTTCGATCTTGTTGTTGTTCATTCTGTCCGTTTGTTGTGTCCATCCTCTCCCATTGTGTTGTTGTTCGTGGGCCACTCTGCGGGTCCCACCGCGCTTTCCCTCACTTCAACCCCGCGACCATTCCGGTCAGTGAACAACAATGAACACATGCCCTGCTGTGGTATCGAATCTATCTTTTTGACACATATTCCGTGCATTGTTAAATATTTCAAAGCCTTCTAGTTCAGGTTTCAGCCAGCTCTCGGGTCCAAGAATAATTCGAGTGTGACAACTCGCTGGAGGGCAGAAAGTTTAGAAAATTTTTTACGTATACTTCAACAATTTACTGTCAAAATTCTGACATTCAAAGAGCTTACTTTGTATATGACCTGATTTCACTCTCTGCTTATCGACTGGTAAGGGTTCATCAGTGGACCGCAAACTATCGCCAGCCTTTCTATACATGTTCTGCTACCCGAGTAGGTGCTTCCTTCATGTAGTGCATTCCTGACCTATCAAGGGAAAGTAAGGAATGCTATAACCCTGCACCCCATAATGCAGGTCCATAAAATTGCAGCTGTGATCATGACAGAATTGGAGCCTCTTTTTTTTTTTTTTTTTAGACCCGCCACTCGGATCCAAACCAAGAATCAAGATTGACTCTGGTCTCGAAGCTGCAAATACAAGCTCTGCCTGGAACCTGTGAGCGAGGCCAGCAGGTCTTCATCTCTTCCCGATAGCCGCCCTTAGGAACTTAGTGTGTCCTCAGAACACAAGCATCAGGCATCACTGGTACCCACTTGGGCAATAGCTAGCAGCCTACGGCACCCTGCAGGCAGACCCTCTTCCACAGCTTGGATGAGCCCCCCTCCCCCTGTGCACCCCTCCCTCCCCCCCTTCCCCACCCCCCCTAGGTCGCCCTGGTAGATACACAGAGTGCACATTTGAATTCTTTCCGACCCTGGACTCTGTTTCTCTTAGGGCATCTGTAACACGCCTAACAGTGGGACACCTGATAACTGGTAAACCTCTCCTCTGGTGTGCATACTCTGATAGTGGGTAAGGAGCAGCCACTTGTCCACTCACAGAGTGAATGAGAAGGCCAGATGGCCAGCCTCCTCATGACTCTCCACCACAAGCAATGCGACCGTATAACGACCCGCCAGTCACCCTGCAGTGGGCGTGGATTGTTCTTATCTGTTATGCCGGAAGGTGCCTCGACAGCTGTGGCCGTGGGTGAATCAAGTGACACCTGAGGTGTCCCGTGCAACATTCCACTTTCTGTACTGCCACCACGCCCCGAGGCAGCAGCCTGCAGATGGTTGACTGAAACCATAAACATCTTTAGCTGTTCAAAATCTGCGACCTGCTCGTGCATCCGTATCCAATATTCACACACCCTATCCTTGCAGTTACTTGTAACTTGAGAATTAAACCTCAAAAACAAACAGAAAAAGTTAAATATATGACTTGCTAGCCTTCTACAGCTTCAAGAACAGAGGCTGGCAGCTGACATAGCTGTGCTCTAAGATTATTGGCCGTCTAAAACACAAATGAGTCCTGTGCCATAGACTGCGTGAATGTACATGTTGTCATTCCTAAAATGTGATACTCCACCTCTCGCACACAAAGACACCCAATGAATTTAAGAATTAAACTTTGCAGGTACACAAAAACATGTAAATAATTAAACTGTGAAGACACACAGAATAGGTAAATATGCGACTGCAGTCTCCTGGTGCTTCACCAACAAAGGCTGATGTTTCAGTAAAAACTGTATCTACATAGTGAATTTCGTAGAAGCCCTTCCCAGTAAAAGTGCTGAAGTACAGCAGTGTCAAACAAGTATGGGAGTATGTGCTAAGGCCTTGGTGCCCAGAGACAATGGTCGTGTGCGTGCATAGAGAATGTGTGTGTGTGTGTGTGTGTGTGTGTGTGTGAGAGAGAGAGAGAGAGAGAGAGAGAGAGAGAGAGAGAGAGAGAGAGACTAGTATATCCTCTCTGTCCACACAGCTCTTGATAAGATTTCAAACTGCTACAAAGACTGGCAACTTGTTTTAACCATCCAGAAATGTAAAATTGTGTGCTTAACAAAACACTGAAAAATAGTATTCAGTGACATAATCAGTAAGTAACAGAATCCGTCCACTAATACGGATATATAACTATTTATCTTCATATGAAATGAATAATCTCATGTTACAGTCAAATGTAAGGCAGGTGTCAGACTTCAGTTTATTAATAGGCCACAGAAAACACTATCAGCCTCCAAAGGAGACTACTTACAAATAACTTACACGTCCCGTCTTCCTGTGACCACCTAAGCGCCCGGCGATGAAACCTTAAAAGACTTTGAAACTGATTGAAAGTTAAGTAAACAATAATTGGAGAGAGCCTACGTGCTTCAAAACCAAACAGTTTACAGCTTTGTCCTCATTATCCAGCACCATGTAAGCAAAAGCATTACCCTAGTGCTGTACATTTCACATGGTAGGATTTTCCTGTTGTCATGAGAACAGTTTTCAGCTTTGTTCCCATGAGTTTAGGCTAACTCAGTTCATTCCATTTGTTTGCAATGTATTTATTCTACAGAAATGTGCAGTAAATATGTTATAACCGAATATCTTCCCAAAGTTTCTTCAGGGACTGTTATTATTAAGGCTAATTCACACTGACCTTTACTTCACATTAAAAAATTCCACAGTGCATTTCAAATTGCGGCACCCATTCAGGCCGTCAGCAGGACAGTATGTCACATCACGATCCAACGTTTCTTGGGAAGAAACTTTTGGCAGTGACATTGGTGGGGGCAAACCATTTTGTCATCCGTTAACTTTGGAATTTAACCAATTTTTGCCGTGATCACTCATGTTATAAACTTTGTTTTATTTTTGTGGCAAATTGCTGATGTTCCATGACAACTTTGAGATTTTTTCCCCTTTCTTAAACTTTATCATTGTTAGTTCCTCAATTCAGATACTATACTCTGACTTTTTGTATCACTGATGGTATCCCGTAACCTAACTTCCATCATTCGATACTGGGCTGACCGAATCGATGTGACGTGACAGTCCTTTAATGTCTAGCGTGATTTGGCCTTTACACTTA
This sequence comes from Schistocerca piceifrons, assembly GCF_021461385.2. NCBI lineage: Eukaryota > Metazoa > Arthropoda > Insecta > Orthoptera > Acrididae > Schistocerca > Schistocerca piceifrons. Next base: position 210,883,105 of record NC_060146.1, read on the forward strand.
CATGCTAGTACATGCACTCTCTTAAAAGTATTTGTAGTTAATAACATGAGTGAATTTAGGGTGAACTTGTGAAATTTGCAACCATACGATTAGAGGAGTATTAATAATCTCTTTACAGACTATGCATTGCATTTTTTGGTTCAATGATCTAGCACAAGTTGCTGGTAGACACCAGACAGAAACTGAAAATCACTGAATATTTAAAATCAAAGAATTCCTTCACATTTGCCTTTCCACCTTCAGATTATCAAGATATTGGAACCAGGACTGATGCAACTTCCTCATAATTCCAATGTTTATTTTAAACAGATATTGACATTGTTGGTGTATACAAACAGATGCTACTGGTCTGTGTAAAGGTACATAAAAAGGGTTGTATGAAGTTTTTGATAAGATAAAAAAAAAAAAAGTGGCCAGCAGTGGTTGCTTCTGTCTGTTAATGTTTAACTTGACATATTGCACATTATGATGTATTTGGATTGTGTCGTATTTTTATAATGTACTGAATTTAACAACATTGTGTATTCATTTTTAGTATCCAGAGCTACTGTGTAGCTGTCAGCCGCAACCAGATCGACCAGCGTACATGCATCTCATACGAGTGACACCTGTGTATCCGTCTCCGCCTCCTGATAAATCGAGAAAGATTGCTTTTTACAACATTTTCAAGGAACTCAATGGATATGCTATTCTTTCAGCAAAGAAAATTCCAACGGTAAGACTTGTGCAGGTATTTGATTTTGATTTGGATGGAGTGAAATGGGAGAAGCATATATGTAAAGCAGTTTATTAAACCAGCCAGAATTAACTGTTATGTGATAAAAATTGCACAGTTAAGTATGACATGACTGACAGTATCCACCAAACCCAAATTCCACAGTAGAGTAATTTTCTGTATTTTTAATTATTTATTACATTAAACACAAAGAATATAATAGAGGGAAACATTCCACATGGGAAAAATATATCTAAAAACAAAGATGATGTGACTTACCAAACGAAAGCACTGGCATGTTGACAGACACACAGACAAACACAAACATACACACAAAATTCAAGCTTTCGCAACCAACGGTTGCTTAATCGGGAAAGAGGGAAGGAGAGGGAAAGACAAAAGGATGTGGGTTTTAAGGGAGAGGGTAAGGAGTCATTCCAATCCCGGGAGCAGAAAGACTTACCTTAGGGGGAAAAAAAGGACAGGTATACACTCGCACACACGCACATATCCATCCACACATACAGACACAACCAGACATATTTAAAGACAAAGAGTTTGGGCAGAGATGTCAGTCGAGGCGGAAGTACAGAGGCAAAGATGTTGTTGAATGACAGGTGAGGTATGAGTGGCGGCAACTTGAAATTAGCGGAGGTTGAGGCCTGGTGAGTAATGAGAAGAGAGGAACATGCCTTCGTCCTAGCCAGATTACGCTCCCATATTTTATTTACTCAGGTTTGTCTGACATTTGGCATTACCCCGAAAGGTCTCACACTTAAAGTTCCCATCTCTGGCTGTAACCCTTCTTTCCATCAGTCCCTATACCAGTTCGAAACTGAGTAATCCATTGCCCTCACCCACCTAATCCTTCACCTACACATCAACTCAGCCAATGAACACACCTGTCAACTCCTATCCTTAGTAAAAGTCTTCAATCTTTCCTCTCCCACATCCACACCGGCTGTTCAGAGCATCCTCCTACAGGCCAACCGCAAATTAGAACAGCATGCCACCCTCCACCTCAAAAAACTAGCCAATCTCCTGGATTCCCACTTCCGTAAAGGCAACTCACTCACCCTTCACAACCTTTCCAGCAAACCTCAACCTCCTCTCATTGCACACAGACCCAGTCTCTCCCATCTGCTCAATCTCCATTCCCCCCAAAACCTCAAAATTCTAATCAATACAATCTGGAACCACCCCAATTTAGTAGTTAACCTTTCCTCCAAACCTCTCTCCCAATCCGAAACCTCTGTCCTATCCAAAGGCCTCACCTTCAGCCGTACTCCCAGATTCAACCAAACAGCCCTCGTCAAAGATTTACTGTCCTACACTCATACTCTCTGCTCGAAATATCACTTTGCCACGAAGAAAAATGATCCTAATCCTACCCCTAATGATCCAACTCCCCAAGTCACTATCCAAATTGAACCCTGCCTGGAACAGTTCCGTCCTCCATCACAGCGGGACCCACCTCCTCTTCCTCAAAATCACCCTCTCCAAACCTTCCAGGAATTTGTCACTTCCAGCCTTGCCTCTCAATCCTTCTTAAAAAACCTTAATCCTACTCCCAACATCACCACTGCTGAAGCCCAGGCTATCCGTGATCTGAAGGCTGACTGATCCATCGTCATTCTTCCGGCGGACAAGGGTTCCACGACCGTGGTACTTGATCGTCGGGAGTATTTGGCTGAGGGACTGTGTCAGCTTTCAGACAACACTACATACAAAGTTTGCCAAGGTAATTTCATTCCTGATGTCTAGGCGAAGCTTCAAGGAATCCTTAGAACCTTAGGCGCCCTACAAAACCTTTCACCTGACTCCACCAACCTCCTGACCCCACCAACACCCCGCACCCCTACCTTCTACCTTCTTCCTAAAATTCACAAACCCAATCATCCCGGCCGCCCTTTTGTAGCTGGTTACCAAGCCCCCATAGAACGTATCTCTGCCTACGTTGATCAGCACCTTCAACCCATTACGTGCAGTCTCCCATCTTTCATCAAAGACACCAACCACTTTCTTGAACTTCTGGAATCCTTACCCAATCTGTTATCCCCGGAAACCATCCTTGTAACCATTGATGCCACTTCCTTATACACAAATATTCCGCAAGTCCAGGACCTCGCTGCGATGGAGCACTTCCTTTCACGCCGATCACCTGCCACCCCACTTAAAACCTCTTTCCTCATTACTTTCATCCTGACTCACAACTTCTTCACTTTCGAAGGCCAGACATACCAACAATTAAAGTGAACAGCCATGGGTACCAGGATGGCCCCCTCGTACGCCAACCTATTTATGGGTCGCTTAGAGGAAGCCTTCTTGGTTACCCAGCTGCCAACCCAAAGTTTGGTACAGATTTATTGATGACATCTTCATGATCTGGACTCACAGTGAAGAAGAACTCCAGAATTTCCTCTCCAACCTCAACTCCTTTGGTTCCATCAGATTCACCCGGTCCTACTCCAAATCTCATGCCACTTTCCTTGACGTTGACCTCCATCTGTCCAATGGCCAGATTCACACGTCCGTCCACATCAAACCCACCAACAAGCAACAGTACCTCCATTATGACAGCTGCCACCCATTCCACATCAAACGGTCCCTTCCCTACAGCCTAGGTCTTCGTGACAAACGAATCTGCTCCAGTCCGGAATCCCTGAACCATTACACCAACAACCTGAAAACAGCTTTCGCATCCCGCAACTACCCTCCCGACCTGGTACAGAAGCAAATTACCAGAGCCACTTCCTTATCCCCTCAAACCCAGAACCTCCCACAGAAGAACCACAAAAGTGCCCCACTTGTGACAGGATACTTTCTGGGACTGGATCACACACTCAATGTGGCTCTCCAGCAGGGATACAACTTCCTCAAATCCTGCCCTGAAATGAGATCCATCCTTCATGAAATCCTCCCCACTCTACCAAGAGTGTCTTTCGCCATCCGAGTTATCTGGATACTTCCCACTAACACCAACCTGTCAGAACTCCGGAGATGGGAACTTACCCTTCAGTATATCCTCTCTTCTCGTTACCCACCAGGCCACAACCTCCACTAATTTCGAGTTGCCGCCGCTCATACCTCACCTGTCATTCAACAACATCTTTCCCTCTGTACTTCCGCCTCGACTGACATCTCTGCCCAAACTCTTTGCCTTTACAAATGTCTGCTTGTGTCTGTGTATGTGCGGATGGATGTGTGTGTGTGTGTGCGAGAGTATACCTGTCCTTTTTTCCCCCCTAAGGTAAGTCTTTCCGCTCCCGGGATTGGAATGACTCCTTACCCTCTCCCTTAAAACCCACATCCTTTTGCCTTTCCTTCTCCTTCCCTCTTTCCTGATGAAGCAACCGTTGGTTGCGAAAGCTTGAATTTTGTGTGTATGTTTGTGTTTGTTTGTGTGTTTATCAACATGCCAGCGCTTTCGTTTGGTAAGTCACATCACCTTTGTTTTTAGATATATTAAACACAAAGAGTTTATCATTAAAAATGATGTTGACATTGGTGATTATGGATGACAATTTGAGAGTTTGTGCTGGACCAAGGTAACAAACATTAACAGGCTGTATATTTCCAGTTACTCTACTACTACACTACTATGTGATCAGGCCCAGTGGATCGCATGCATCTACAAGTTTCCTCCTCCACTGTATTCTGTCCATTGCTGCTATCTGCCATCCGTTCACATCTATTGACACTTGGTTTAAATCTTCATGGAGTCCATCCCTCCAACGCTTCTTGGGTCTCCCTGGCGGTCTCTTTCCTGTAGGTGTGAAATCCAGGAGCTTCCGAGGCCATCTGTGATCCCCCATCCGGGCCACATGGCTGGCCCACTACATTCGTTTGGCTTTGACAGTTCCTGCTATGTTGGGCTGCTGGTATAGTTCCTCAAGCTCTTGGTTGTATCCGATCCTCCATTCCCCTGTATCTGCATCTAGAACTGGACCAAAGATCTTCTGAAGCACTTTTCTCTCAAAAACAAGGAGCTTATGGAAGTCCTGTTTCCGGATACTCCATGCCTCACAGCCATATAGAACAACAGGCTGGATCAGGGTTTGTACAATCAAATCTTGAACTGTCTGGAGAGATATCTGGACCGAAGCAATTGTGCTAGGCTGTGGTAAGATCGATTTCCTGCTTGTATTCTAGCGTTGATCTCTGCTTCACATGACGAGTTCTCAGTGAAAAGTGCCCCTAGGTATTTGAATTCTTGCACTCTCTTGTAGGACTGGTGCCCAACCTGCAGTGATTGTAGATGATCAGCAGTCTGACGATGAGGTACTCTGTCTTGGCTTCGTTTATGTTTAGCCCAAATTTGCTGGCAGCCTCCTTTAGTGCTTTGGTCATTTGCTCCAACTCCTCTTCAGACCTAGAGAGTAAAGAGATGTCGTCTGCATTGGCTAAGTACGCCAGTCTCTTTCCTTCGATTTCAATCCCTTTGTTCTCTTGGTAGGGTTCGCGTACGATCTTCTCGAGGGCCAAGTTGAACAGGATAGGGACAACCCATCTCCTTGCCTGAGTCCTGTCACAATTTCAAACTCCTCAGTTACGCGATTTCCCATCTTCACCTTTGCACGTGTTTCGTTCAGACAGATCTTTATCAGATTGATTAGTTTCTCTGCTATGCTAAACTCCCTTAAACAGTTGAGCAGGCTCTTGCGACGTATGCAATCATAGTCCTTCTTAAAATCAACGAATAAAATATGCAAATCTTTACCATATTCACCCAGTTTCTCAGTGAGCTGCCGGAGACTGAAGATGTGACCGTCCTGGCCGGAAACCTCCCTGGTACTCCCCAATCACCGATTCTGCCACTGGCTGAATTCTATGTATGAGGCAATTGGACAGGATCTTATAGCAGATGTTAAGCAGGGCAATTCCTCGATAGTTGTCACATTTCAGTTTGTCGCCCTTCTTATGTATTGGACAAATCAGAGCTGTTTTCCATTCTCCTGATAGTTCTTCTTTGGTCCATATTGCCTGTATCAGTCGGTGTATTTTTTCTGCAAGTTTCTCTCCTCCTGCCATGATCATTTCAGCCTGTATTCCATCTTCACCTGGACTCTTATTCTGTTTAAGGTGTCTAATTCTGGTTTTTATCTCATCCAGGGTATGTGGGGGATAAACTGCATCGGGTGTAATTTGGTACTGGAAATCAAACTGCAGTTCGGGTTCATCACAATTTAGCAGCTGTCGAAAGTACTCTTTCCGTCTCTCAGCTATGTCCCTATCGTTCGTCAGGATCTTATCGTGGGAATCTTTGACAAATTTCTGCTTGGCCTGGTGACCTTTGCAGAGGTACCTTACCTTCAGGAACATTTCCCTTGTCTTTTGTCCTCTGAAGTCTGTTTCTGCTTCAACGATGATATCCCTTATGTATTTCCAGTTACTCTACCAATTCAAAATTTCAACTTGCCAAATAAGTCTTTTTATTCTTCCGTACTAGCCATTTTAAACCAAGTGAGTCCTTATTGAGGCAAAAGAATAGTGGAAAGCAGGGTGGTGTTTATTTATTTATTTATTTATTTAGTATATAGTGTGGCAATTCATATATTAAGTGAATGACCATCAGCTCTGTAGGATATAATAAGTTTCTTGTGTCACCTATGAAAAATAGGTCTTCATACATGACATATCTGACCAACTCATTTATATAAAAAAAGAAAATTTAAGCTTCCCTCAAAACTGAATCCCAGAAGGATAAAACAGATGTAAAAATCTGGACATTCTGGTAGACTGTAGCTTGGCTGACCAGTGTGTAGTGCTCAGCCATGGCAGATTTAGCAGGCTAGTATAGTGTCGATGTCCCGTCTGATTTGCTCTAACTGCACATAAAGTAGGTCTGATACACGACAAACCACACAAATAGAGGATCTGATACGTACCTGCTTTTCATGGAATCACGTCATTTTTACACAGCCAATGAGTGTGGCTATCTTTGTTGCTGGCAGAAAAATAACGTTGACTTTATGTTTAGAGAGCTTACAGCCTATTTTAGAGAAAAGATTCCCTGCAGACGGTAGGAGAGCAATAAACGCCAACCTTACCTCTTCAGCATCTTAAAGTGATTCTCACCTTTTGTTTGAATTGGAAACCCTTGCACATCTTCTGTGTGTATAGCCACAAAACTGTTTTTTAGGATGTTGGGGTTCTTCCTGTAGATGATTCTTACCCACAGTCATATATGCCCTATATACAGGTCTGTTCAGGACTCCATCAGTTTGCACTGGATGATGACACCTGCCCACTCGCAGGTTCAGATTTGTATGTGTCCTGGGGTATTAATCTGCTCCGAAGTTTTAATCTGCTCACTCACTTTGGTAATTGTTGGATACCACATTTTATTAATATTGTTAATGTTTAGATTCCGGGCATTTAACGACAGACAGGCTGTGCCTCAGTGTCTGTCATGTCTACACTTTTGGTCAGTTGGTGAATTAAGAGCAGATGATTACTTTCTGTTTTAGTACATTCTCTGGTGAGAGCCTGGTCCTGCTGTATTTGGAGGGAGAGGGGGAGAGAGAGAGAGAGAGAGAGAGAGAGAGAGAGAGAGAGAGTTTTGGAGGTGGGGGTGGGGTGGGGAGAAGTACACACCTTATGTTTTCAGATATTATCCACATGATGCAATTTACTTCTCTGTTGGCTTTCATTGCATGGGCACTGTTTAGACACAATAGAGCACTATGTTCTGTAGCGCAGTATACCAGATTCAGCCAAAATTCCGAGAGGAGAGACCGAGGGTTTCCATGTTGCAGATGGCTATAATTAGTTCAGAGTTTTTCGGCCATCTTCATTGGATGTGAAATGAAACTTGAGATTAATAAACATAAAAAGGAAAAGCAACCATTCACTTGTAGGTGATTGAAGTATGGCTTGTAGAAACAGTAAGAGCCGAGACATATTACTTGGTCTGAAGCTGCCACTGGTTTTCTAGGCTAATGAGAGGGCCCTATGATTTGTCCCTCTGTGATTTTCATACACAGGTTAGTGCCCTGTCAACAATTTTCTACAGCAGTATGACACACTTCTCAAACTATAAAAAAAAACAGTCTTGATAGTTTGGAGAGCATTGTTAAGTACAAAAAACTGTGTGTGGCATATATTACCTGTAATCACAAAAACATTGTGAGCTAAGTGTGTAGCATATATTACCTATAACAACAGTCATTTCATTATCAACTGGGAGTGTTGTATCACAACTTTTTAATAAAAGAAACATTTTTTTTTGTTTTTATTTACTAAGTGCATGAAAATGTGAATATTCACAATAACAATAACCTAGCGACTTGGTGCAGTGGTTAGCACACGGGACTCTCATTCGGGATGACAACGGTTCAGATCCATGTCCGGCCATCCTAATTTAGGTTTTTTGTTATTTCCCTAAAAGTTTCAGGCAAAGGCTGGGATGATTCCTTAAATGGACATGGCAGATTTATTTCCCCAGGCTCCCATGATCCGAGCTCGTGCTCCATCTCTGATGGGCTCGATCTCGACAGAACTTTAAACTCTAATCTTCCTTTTCTTTTTATTCATAATAAACTAAAATTTGATTCAAAAATGTGAAACAACAAACAGTTAAAATAAATGCTATTTGTATTAAACTTTTGATTTAGTATTTGTTAATAAATAAAGAATTCAGATAAAAGTTTTTAAAACAGTAGATACTTACTGGAATTGAGCCAGCAAATTTGAATGTACAAGACATATAAATTACACTCTCTGCTACTGGCAGCCCTTTTAAAATACATGAGATGTTGTGTACTTAACAGCAGTTGGAAATATATAGGGTTTCATATGTTATTTTTGAGTTTCAAAAGCCCATCCATGGCAACTATCATTTTCAGAATTCATTGCATCTTCTTTGTAGGAGACCATCCTCTATAAGGTGAAAAAGTCTTTATATAGTTGTCAGTGGTAGCTGGGACCTAAAATGGAAGGTTGTTTATTAAATTATTAAAATATTGCTGTTGCTCTAAAATTGCCTTTAAATGAACCTGACAATATTCATGGGGTTGAACTTCCTGTGGAGGTATATTTATAGAGAAAAAGTCCCTCTTCGTTTCCTTTTTCATGGTGAATCTGTCGTTGACTCTCTCGTTGAAATCCAGAAGCCAGTGGCTCATTTCGTTTTCCTTAGATAGCATGGCAAGAGCAGACAACCTTTCTTCATCAATAGTACCTCTAACAAGGGAAACTCCCCATCAAACACCCCTCAGATTTAGTGGTAAGATGCCCCAGTGGATAGCCTGTCAAAAACTGAACAAAGATCAAGCATGAAAACTGGAAGAAGGTGTACTGAACTTGGAAAAAAGAAGGAAAACAGAAACAGTATATGGTCCATATCTAATCTGTGCAGTATCAAATAACGTTAACAACTGTCGTGTCGTGCTTATGTGGTCATGGTGTTAGACTGCGAAAGAGGAGATCCGGATTCAAATCACTTACGATCCATCCCCCCCTCCACCCCACCCCCCTCACCTCACCCTACCCCACCCCACCCCACCCCACCCCTCACACACACACACACACACACACACACACACACACACACACACACACACAAAATTACGAATTTCCTGTCTAGTCAGTCGCGTGTCTGTTCGCTGTATTCAAATTTGTGTATATGTTGTGGCGTAATGTCAGTTTGCAACAGCAATGTATAACGAAGGGACCTCCAGACATACGTACCTGCGATTTTTTCTAAACGGGTACCACATGCTATGCCTCTTGGATTCCGCTTTGGAAGTTTTGGTTCTTGAATTCCTTTGTTGTAACGTAGTTCACACCCATTTATTTGTTGTTTTCGCTTCTGTGAGAGGTCCATGCGGCACATCGCCTGTTCTCACTGTTCATTACAGAAGTAAGAATAGATTACCGTCACAAGTAACTGTGATTAATAGTGATAGCAGGCGAGATGCCACATAGACCTCTCACAGAAATGAAAACAACAAATAAATGGGTGTGAACTGTGTTACAACGAAGGAATTCAAGGGTCAAAACTTCCAAAACGGAACGCAAGAGGCATAACGTGTGGTATCTGTGTAGAACAAATAGGAGGTACATACGTATGGAGGTCCCTTCATTACACATTGGTATTACAAACTAACATTACGCCTAAACCGTATACAAATTTGAATAAAGCGAGCAGACACGTCAATGATCAGATGGAAAATTCGTAATTTTGTGTGTGTGTGTGTGTGTGTGTGTGTGTGTGTGTGCGCGCGCGTGTGTGTGTGTGGAGGAGGGGTGGGGGGGGGGGGGGGGGGGAATATTGGATCAAGTGCGAATTGATCCCATGTCTCTCCTTTCGCACTCTATCACCATGACCACACAACTACGACACAATAATCATTGAATTTACTTGATATTGCACAGATTAAATTTGAACCATTCATTGTTTGTGTGTGTGTTTTTTTTCCCCCTCCACTGTTCAGTACACCTCCTTCCCATTTTCATGCTGTATCTGTGTTCAGTTTTTGACGGGCTATCCAATGGGCCAACTTACCACTAACTCTGAGTATGGTGTGATGTGGAGTTTCCCTTGTAAGGAACATTTTGATTCACAACAAAAAGGAGAAACATCTCTCTGCGTCACACATTGTCACTGCAATGGTAGCAACTAAGTCCAGTAATTTCATAACATCACAAACGGTTTTTGCAGGTTACCTTCAGTGAAAAACTTCAGAAGGGCTGTTGCACTTTCCATTTTTTGAAAAGTGTTTTGAGAAGAAATGGCTTTTAGTTCTGCTTTTAACTTAACTGTATTTAAAAATGGACAGGGTTGCACAACAGTAGAAAGATTTGTTTCAGTGAAAGAAAGAAGTGCTGGACATGTACGATAGAGGCCTGTAAGTGCTGGAGAATTCAAAATTGTTTTTGCTCTACTGAATTACAGTCTCACATACTTCCTCTGCTGCAATATTCTTTGCTGTACACATGTTCTCACACCTTCTTCTTGTTATATTTGGTTCTTCCTCGATTATGATATTATCAACATCGTCTCTAATTTTCAGAATTTCGTTTTCAGATTATGCTATTGCTTTCTTTATTGAGACAGGACCAGTGGTGCACTTTTGTAATTGGCTGTACAAGATATCCATGTGGGGCATTATTTTATAAAATATGTCTAACCAGAAGGAAAATTTTGGCTGTTGCAGTTTCAACCGTAGACCATATGCTCGATTTTCAGTTGCCGTCTGTTTTGTTGGTAGCTTCCGTGTGTTGAAGACATTGTAGAATGGCCTCTTTATTTATGTAATCTATAAGGACTGTTCCTGACTTAAAGCTCCATCTTGTAACTGATCCATAAGGGACTCTTTGTTTCACAATTGAGTCTAGAACAGCCACTTTTTGAGGTGAATGAAAGAATAATATTGACACCTCTGCAGTAGTAATGGAAAACAATTTTACTTATTTTGATTTGTAGTTTGGACAAGAATTAAGTTCAGTTCATTGCATAACAATGCACATAATACACAAAATAACACACTTCTCCAACAGTCGTTTGGACCGCTGCACGTTAACTGCACACGACCCAAGTATCGTCATAACTTTGAGATGTTACTTTTTCTTTCTATTTGTAGACACCATCAGTGAGGGCATTTTAAATTCAAACTGCTAAGGAGGATGTATCAGTATCAGATGAATATAAAAATGTCCAAAATCTTTCAACATTTTATCCAGTACATAATAGATAATGGAATACCACAACTAAGAGAAATTGAAATACCACAACCAACAGAAATTTAGAAGATACATCAGAAGTTTCACATGTTATCACAGACGGAAAATCTGACTCCACTCCTGCATTAATTTCCTCATGGCATAAATGTAACGTACACTCCAGTAAATCATTTTGATACCCTGGGATGTACTCTTAAAGACTGTAGCATTGTACATGTGCTGTTTTACAACTGTGTCTAAAGCTGAAGTGAAATTCATTAGCCCTCTGAATATTCCAGAATTGTGAGATTCTTTTGTCCACGTAAGGCAAGTTTACGTTCACTGCAGAACGTAATACAGTCGGTTACTTTGGAGAGAACAAAGCGATTTTTCCTTAAGTTATCATTATAGCTTTGTACATTTTGTCTAAAAGCTGAGCCAATCTGTTGCCTAATTTCTGATTTCCCAAGGACTGTTAAATCTAAATAATCATTCTTATGTCAATAATGTAGGAAAAGAGAAATTGCTACTTACCATAGAGACGACACTCTAAATTGCAGACAGGTACAGTTAAAAGGCACGTACACAGAGCTTTCAGCCACAGCTTTCATCAGTAAAATAGAAACACATGCCATTCACACACACAGGCGAGCACATCTCATGCACACATTACTGCCACCTCCAGAATCCCGGGCCAGAATGCAACTAGCACATGGGATGCAAGCAGCAATCATTCTTACGTGCAATAGATTCCCCACACTTCTTAACTTTCTCTGTTAGATGACTCGGATATGACATGCCAGCTAACAAACAGCAAACACAGAAGACAAAATTGTTTATTTGTAGAAATGCAGATGCAAATCCAACTATTTCTGTATACATATTTACATTAAAACACCTGCAAAATGTTTTACCTCAGCTTGTTTGTACTTGTTTCAATGTGAGTTGAGGCATGAGCCTACTAAGCTTCTTCATTTCCCTCTTCTCTTCCAAGCTTAAAGCTGAATCGAACTATAAAAAAATCCAGGCTGGAATAACAATAATATTAGAAAAAGATGGATTGCTACTCACCATATAGCGGCGATGTCGAGTTGCAGACAGGCACCAAAGAAATGCTACTAAATGCATAAGCTTTCAGCCAGAAGGCATTCTTCTGAAAGAGATAAAACACACACACACACACACACACACACACACACACACACACTCCCTTTCATGAAAAAGCAGCCCACACCCATGTGACTACAGTCTCTGGCTGTTGAGGCTGGACTGTGAACAACTCTGCATGATAGGAAAAAGGGATAGGTGGGTGAAGGACAGTGACTGACTATCCCGTTACCTGTTCCCACTCCAGCCCTACACAACCTTATATTCAACAAGTCCATACACAGTCTTTTTACCTGTCTCCTTTTCTGCCCCACTCTCCCCCTCTGCCCTCCGTCTGACTGCACCCAGCTGCCCTATCCTCTCTCCACCTTGTCTCGGTGTGCTACCACAAGCAGTACTTTGTCTTCTGCTCCTACCCTGCTATTTCTCCCCCTCCCAGCATCCTCTTTACCTGCACTACCCAGATTGGTTTACCCATCATGCGCTGCTGCTTGCAGTGTGGCCTTGGCAGCCAGAGACTGTAGTCGTGTGTGTGTGTGTGTGTGTGTGTGTGTGTGTGTGTGTGTGTGTGTGTTTTATCTCTTTCAGAAGAAGGCCATCCAGTCAAAAGCTTACATATTTAGTAGTCTTTCTGTTGTGCCTGTCTCCAACTCAACATCTCCTCTAAACAGTGAGTAGCAATGTATCCTTTTCTAATATTGTCAATGTTTGAGCTTAAAGCGGAGAAATGTATTTCTAAAAGATACTGAACACTTTCACTCTTTGTTGTGAAAAGGAACTCCAAGAACAGAGGAATATGCATACAAACACTAAATAATGATAAATAAATAACTAAATGCGCTGTTGAGCGACTGTAAGAAAATTATTCCATTATAGTGAAGACACACATGGTAACTGCTTTGGTTATCAGTTGCAACCATTCAGTCTGGGTCAGCTCTTGTGTTTCCACGGAATCTGACTTGCATTTGAGCTGGTCCTTCAACCATTGCAAATGAGCATATTACTAGGGACATCCGTTCTTGCCCTGACTGCCAAAGGAACATCTGTGGGCTTACAGAGGTTGAAAAAGAGAAATTGAACCTCAGCAATGCCTGAGCTATGCTTTGGCACGTATGTCTGTTACCTGAAAGACTTTAATGTTTTTTGCATGGTAATAATAGTTTGGAAATGCAGATAACATGACCTAATATGAGAAAGAAACACTTAGGAGCATGTACCACCACTAACAGTAGTTATTTTCTTACATAATTTTATGTTTTTAGATTCATGTGTGTAATTAAGCTATTTACAAGTGTAAAGTCTAACACACTTTTGTATTTCCACAGCTTTGTGATTTTCCTATATTTACAAATGAAGGACAAATGGACGTCACCATTAGTAGTAACTACAAGGAATATGTTCTCTCAGAGGAAAAGGTCAACCTCTGTTTGGGTTTCCGAAAGTTGCTGTTTGGTTATGTTTTGGACCTGTTGAAAGATTTCATGGCCTTTGATGACAGAAATGAAGGCAATTCTTACTTTGTGGTCCCAGTGACCTACAGGAATGGTAAGATTTGTGTTGCCTTCTACTATACAGATATGCCTAAAAAGCTTATTGTATTGTTGTTAAAACACACACACACACACACATGAAATTTCTATGATTTTCTTGTCTTTTGTTAAGGTGTACCTTGACTTGTTCCCCATTTGTGAAGGTTCTCTGTTTTTATGGTATCTACAGAATGTTATGAGTAATCAAAGACACCATCGGAAGACATCTGTATTCTCACACACTCCTTTAAAACTTTCTAGGGGATGCTGTTTCATGACTGTATTTTGGATGGCTATGTTAAGGAAAAATTTAAATAGTACATCATAGTAAGTTTGATCTGTTTGAGGACACTGGTGTATCATTACGTTTAGTGTAAACTTTCTCTAAAGCACACAAGTGGGAAGCTATAATTGCAAAAACCACCCAAAACAAAAGATTAAAAATGAAACAATGGAATATCCAGGATGGAATGTAACAGTATAATGAAAAAGAAAGTTGCTACTCACCATATAATGGAGATGCTGATTCACAGATAGGCACAACAAAAAGACTGTCACAAATAAACCTTTCAGCCATTAAGGCCTTCATCAACAATAGACGTGTACACGTGATTATCTGTGACTCAGCATCTCTGGTATATGGTGAGTAGCAACTGTCCTTTTCATAATATTGTTGAAAGAGTAAAAATATCTTTAGATGCAAGACGTCTGATCATATTTTTCATAAAAATAAGGACGCTGCTTGACAAAAAAAAATAAAGCACCCGGAAGTGGAGGAGGCAACGAAATGAAACTTCACTGATTGTGAGAGGGTTTGTGATGTTATCTCAGTGATTACAAAATCAAGTTACATTTACAAGGAACTTGGCAGTGTGATCGAACTTATCAGTATAATGTTGCACCCTCTCTGTGCTGGATGTGTGCACTGATTCTCTTGGGTTGGGTGTCATAAAGCCATTGTTTTCTCTCCTGAGACAATTGGGCCCTCAACTGTTGTAAGGGGTCTCAGTACCCTGGTGCCGGAGTGTAGTTGACATTTGAGATGGTCCCAAACCTTTTCCATAGGGGACAAGATCTCAGAATACCTCCTCAACGCCACGCAGTCAGCGCGTGCATTGTCCTGTCACATTGTGGCACCACAATACTTTCGCACGAGATCTCTGACACAATGGGGATGCGGGATGCCCGTGACGTGCCATTGTGCCGTCAGAGTTGCCTCGATAACCGCCGACTGTCACCCAAACATATCGTCGGTGACTCCCTGCTCCGTTATGCCGAGAGTAACTCCTCTGCACCTCTCCGAACATTGAAAGAATTGGACCTCTCCCGCCGGTCACCAACTTACTAGCTGACGATGGTCATCCGGGGGCGGTGCAGAACCGTAATTCATTGCCGAACACGGCGCGACAGCATTTGTTGGCTGTCCGTACCTCTCAGGCGAGGCACCTCTCGAAATGCAGCGCACTGTGTCGTGTTAACGGTAGCCTGGGCACGGGACAGTAATTCCGTAGTCTTGCTGCTGCTGGCCTCCAACCGATGGTGTGGGATGACACGGAATGCTACAGGAAGTCCATTACTTGTTCTCAGGCGGCAGATGTCGAATTGTGGTGTGCTTCGGTGCACGATACAGTGATCCTCACTTTAGGTGGTCGTACACAGTCAATCGGAACTTCGGTGGCGAGTGTGGCTGCCTTCACATTCCTGTGACATTTCAGGCCACTGTTACACCCAAATGTCCACAAATCTGGGTGTTCCACAATTTGACCAGCTGGCCAAACGGTAACCCACAATTGAGGCCCCCTTCAAATTTTCAGGTGCCAATAGTGCTGTCTCGCAAGAGTAAGAGTCATTTTCGTGTCCTTCACTGCGATCGCTCAACATCTGACACTGCTCACACGGGGCCGGCCGAAGTGGCCGTGCGGTTAAAGGCGCTGCAGTCTGGAACCGCAAGACCGCTACGGTCGCAGGTTCGAATCCTGCCTCGGGCATGGATGTTTGTGATGTCCTTAGGTTAGTTAGGTTTAACTAGTTCTAAGTTCTAGGGGACTAATGACCTCAGCAGTTGAGTCCCATAGTGCTCAGAGCCATTTGAACCATTTTTCTCACACGTTACTAGGTCCAGCGACAACCCTAATGGGCTCATGTGACCATTTTACCCATCACAGAGAACTGCAACTCAATCATTTACATTGTGCAATCACTTGTTTACCTGCTGACAACCAAATATGTCTTCCGGGTGCTTCACCCTTGTTACTCGTGACCTTGACACATACGGTAATTAAATGTTTAATGAATAAATTATTTTGTCCCCATAATACTTTGATCTTTGCATTTTCTTTCGCTCTTGCTTACAAATGTGTAATATCAGAATACAGCCACACTTTTATTTGGAGAGCATAGCAAAATTTGTGCCTGCTCTAGTCACATACTATTCATTAAGCTTATTGTGACTGTTCAGCGGAAGCAAGTAACATTCTTCAAGAAGTGACACATGAGTAATGCTTCACATCCCTCTCCCTGGCACTGAATGACACACAGGACTTACAGTCATGCTTCCAGCAACTATCTAAAATTAAAAGTGCTCTTAATAAACATTTGACAGTATTATGAAAAGGTACACTGCTACTCGCCACTCAACGGAGATGCTGAATCACTAACCCTTCTGGCCTCAACCTCCATTAGTCATTGTCCTTCACCCACCTATCCCCTTTCCTGTTCCCATTCTAGCACTATGCAGCCCTCTATTCCACCAATGCACCCACAGTCTTTCCACTTTTTTTCCATAGCCCCCACCCCTTCCACTCTCTGTCTAACATCCCAGCTGCACCTAGCTGTCGTGCCCTGTCTCCACATCATCCCTGTGTGCTCCTGCAAGCTGCACTTTACCGTCTCTATCCTGCCATCCCTTCCATTCCCCACCTCCCACCTCCCTGATTGCTTCTCCCATCGTGTGTTGCTGCTCCAGTCTGGCCTCGGCAGCCGGAGACTGTGGTTGTGGTTTGTGTCTGTCTGTGTGTGTGTGTGTGTGTGTGTGTGTGTGTGTGTGTGTGTGTGTTTTGTCGAATTCAATGAAGGCTTTTTTCGCTGAAAGCTAACTTGTTACAGTCCTTTTGTTGTGCCTATCTGCCACTCAGCATCTCCACTGTAAGATGAGTAGGAATCTATTCTTAAATAATATTGTCGTTATTCCATCCTAGATTACTATTGCTTAATAAACATTTTTTCTGTTGTGTATAGCTCTCTATCTCATTCTCTTACCACTTCAAAATATTAAAGCAAGTATTTGAAAACTAGAGGGCAAATGTGAAAATATTTTGGGAACTATTCCCGTAATGACTCAATGCTGAAACTAGGCAATTCCTTCAGTAAATAAGAAATATTTTTCTAAGTTTTTGTGGAATCTGGAATCGAAGGAAAGCTTTCTTTTAATCTGTTATCAAAATTTGTTTTACATTTCAAGTTGTGCTTTTACTTTTAAAGCAGGATCTGGTGATATTTACAAACCTTCATCCATAATTGAGCTTTTTAGCTTTATATGGGACAGAATAATGTGGACAAGATGATGAGTGAAAGAAATGTACCAATTTTTATAATTTTAATAAGTGACTGTTGGAAACTGTAGCAAGTGGTTGTAAGAGTGCAGTAGGAAAGCCTAAGAAAAATCTAATAACATTGGCTTGGGAACTTTGCTCATGTTACTAATTCCAGATAATTAAACAACTAATAGCTTGAAATTACCCTAGCTGGAACACCCCAGCTTATTCCTGGTCTATCTAGTAGAGACCACATCTCACCTGTTAAATTATGTAGAATCCACCTTCATCACCATGTTGTTGTTGTTGTGGTCTTCCGTCCTGAGACTGGTTTGATGCAGCTCTCCATGCTACCCTATCCTGTGTAAACTTCTTCATCTCCCAGTACTTACTGCAACCCACATCCTTCTGAATCTGCTTAGTGTATTCATCTCTTGGTCTCCCTCTACGATTTTTACCCTCCACGCTGCCCTCCAATGCTAAATTTGTGATCCCTTGATGCCTCAGAACATGTCCTACCAATCGGTCCCTTCTTCTTGTCAAGTTGTGCCACAAACTCCTCTTGTTCCGTCAATACCTCCTCATTAGTTATGTGATCTACCCATCTAATCTTCAGCATTCTTCTGTAGCACCACATTTCGAAAGCTTCTATTCTCTTCTTGTAAAAACTATTTATCGTCCATCTTTCACTTCCATACATGGCTACACTCCATACAAATACTTTCAGAAATGACTTCCTGACACTTAAATCTATACACGACGTTAACAAATTTCTCTTCTTCAGAAACGCTTTCCTTGCCATAGCCAGTCTACATTTTATATCCTCTCTACTTCGACCATCATCAGTTATTTTGCACCCCAAATAGCAAAACTCCTTTACTACTTCAAGTGTCTCATATCCTAATCTAATTCCCTTAGTATCACCCGACTTAATTTGACTACATTCCATTATTCTCGTTTTGCTTTTGTTGATGTTCATTTTATATCCTCCTTTCAAGACACTGTCCATTCCGTTCAACTGCTCTTCCAAGTCCTTTGCTGTCTCTGACAGAATTACAATGTCATCGGTGAACCTCAAAGTTTTTATTTCTTCTCCATGGATTTTAATACCTACTCTGAATTTTTCTTTTGTTTCCTTTACTGCTTGCTCAGTATACAGATTGAATAATATCGGGGAGAGGCTACAACCCTGTCTCACTCCCTTCCCAACCACTGCTTCCCTTTCATGCCCCTCGGCTCTTATAACTGCCATCTGGTTTCTGTACAAATTGTAAATAGCCTTTCGCTCCCTGTATTTTACCCCTGACACCTTTAGAATTTGAAAGAGTATTCCAGTTGATATTGTCAAAAGCTTTCTCTAAGTCTACAAATGATAGAAACGTAGGTTTGCCTTTCCTTAATCTTTGTTCTAAGATAAGACGTAAGGTCAGTATTGCCTCACGTGTTCCAATATTTCTACGGAATCCAAACTGATCTTCCCCAAGGTCGGCTTCTACTGGTTTTTCCATTTGTCTGTAAAGAATTTGTGTTAGTATTTTGCAGCTGTGCCTTATTAAACTGATAGTTTGGTAATTTTCACATCTGTCAACACCTTCTTTCTTTGGGATTGGAATTATTATATTCTTCTTGAAGTCTGAGGGTATTTCGCCTGTCTCATACATCTTGCTCACCAGATGGTAGAGTTTTGTCAGGACTGGCTCTCCCAAGGCCATCAGTAGCTCTAATGGAATGTTGTCTACTCCCGGGGCCTTGTTTCGACTCAGGTCTTTCAGTGCTCTGCCAAACTCTTCACGCAGTATCGTATCTCCCATTTCATCTTCATCTACATCCTCTTCCGTTTCCATAATATTGTCGTTAAGTATATCACCCTTGTATAGACCCTCTATATACTCCTTCCACCGTTCTGCTTTCCCTTCTTTGCTTAGAACTGGGTTTCCATCTGAGCTTTTGATATTCATACAAGTGGTTCTCTTTTCTCTCTAGGTCGCTTTAATTTTCCTGTAGGCTGTATCTATCTTACCCCTAGTGAGATATGCCTCTACATCCTTACATTTGTCCTCTAGCCATCCCTGCTTAGCCGTTTTGCACTTCCTGTCGATCTCATTTTTGAGACGTTTGTATTCCTTTTTGCCTGCTTCATTTACTGCATTTTTATATTTTTTCCTTTCGTCAATTAAGTTCAATATTTCTTCTGTTACCCAAGGAGTTCTACTAGCCCTCGTCTTTTTACCTACTTGATCCTCTGCTGCCTTCACTACTTTATCCCTCAGAGCTACCCATTCTTCTTATACTGTATTTCTTTCCCCCATTCCTGTCAATTGTTCCCTTATGCTTTCGCTGAAATTCTGTACAACCTCTGGTTCTTTCAGTTTATCCAGGTCCCATCTCCTTAAATTCGCACCTTTTTGCAGTTTCTTCAGTTTTAATCTACAGTTCATAACCAATAGATTGTGGTCAGAGTCCACATCTGCCCCTGGATATGTCTTACAATTTAAAACCTGGTTCCTAAATCACCATAGCACTGTGGTAAACAACACTCCGTTGTCAGAAAGCCTGATGAGCACAGCAGGAAGTCAGACTTGCTGCGCCATATGTCTTTCGCCGCCTCTTGTCGCATTGCATCTTGTGTCCAAGAGAATGTGACACTGTTGTGATGAGCTTATGAGCGAGTCTGAAGACTGAGATGAGTGGCTCTATAGAGCAGTTCATGGCTGTAAAGTAAACTGATTTCTACAAACTGAGCAAAAGCGAGAACAATAATATTAACTCAGAATTTGCTTGCGATTTGATTAAGCTCCATTACATGGAATCGGGGATAATACCAGCCACAAGTGGCTGTTGAAGGAATGCGAGGGAGCTGTTTTAGTCAAGGCAAACATAGAGGGCGCAGATTAGTTGCAAACCCTCTGGGGTTTGAGTTCGCAAATACCAGTTTCACAGACTAGTTTTAAATATAAAAATCAGGCTCCATCCATTTTGAAATCAGGTTGTGGTACAACATGTTTGTGGCTCCTTGCATGATTGAAAAAGTCACAAGGATAACAGAAAGAAGCCAGGTAAGAAAGTGAAAGAGCTGAAGAATTTCTGGCAGTCACCTCACAGGATGAAGAGCTTTTGATTTGTTTATCCATTTTGATGCAGTTAGTGTCCTTTGGGTAACAGGTATTCTTATCACAGGTGAACATGTTACACAAAAAGCATCACACAACACAGGAGAAAGAAAAATGGCTACATTTCATTTATGTCCAACAATAACATCTGTGTCCACATTACTCTTTCTGTTGTCCTTGTTTACAAGTACTGAAGTCTCCATAAAGGTTGAATATCATGTTTATATTTGTAACTGAAACATTTTCTGTGAGTGTGGTCATACACATACTCTGATCAGGTAGAACATTATGACCACCTTCGTAATAGCCGATATGTCCACCTTTAACACGGATGACAGTGGCAGCGCATTGTATCTTGGAAGGAATGAGGCCTCGGTAGGTCGCACACACAAGTCACTTAATTCCCATAAATCGTGGGGAGGGGAGCCACGAGCTCTGATGCCACATTGTCACATCAAGGTTGTATTCTATAGGGTTCAGATCTGGTGAATTGGGTGGCCATCACATCAGTTGGAACTCAGCATTGTGTTCCTCAAACCAGTCCATCACTCTATTGGCCTTATGACACGGCACATTATCTTGTTGAAATCTGCCACTGCCATCGGGAAACGTGATAGTCGCGAAGGTGTGTACACGGTCTGCGACCAGTGTACGATACTCTTGCTGTCGTAATGCCTTGCACAAAATCCACTGGACCCGTGGAGGTCCACATGACTGTTCCCCATAGCATAACGGAGCCACCACCAGCTTGTCTCTGCTTCCTGCAGTACAGTAGTCAAGGAGCAGTTCCCCTGGAAGACAACACATCCATGCCCTCCCATTGACATCATGAAGATCATATCGAGATTAATCAGACAATGCAGTGCTCTGCCACTGTGCCAACATCCAGTGTCGGTGGTCAAGCGCCCATTTCAGTCATAGTTGCATATGACCGATATGTGATTTGTGCTGGGCATATCCTTTCCTGTTTCTACTCGAGACTGCTTTGAATATATTAAATGTGTGTACATACTGTCATTTCCACAGCAAGACTATTTCTCCCTGGCCATGGGAGTGTGAGTTTGGATATGTGTGTGTGTGTGTGTGTGTGTGTGTGTGTGTGTGTGTGTGTGTGTGTGTGTGTGTGAACTCTTACTACAAACAGAGCAAGGGCTTGAAAGCTAGTGTGAATATTGTTTTCTTTTGCTTGTTTCTATGCTCCACATGTCCGTCCACTGCAGGTGAGTGGTTGCCTTTCCCTTATTTTACATACTGTTCCATCCAGGAATTTCCACTATTGTTTTTACATGTATGTACGTAGTACTTTCTATCATATTAATAATAATAATAATAATAATAATAATAATAATAATAGAATTGTAAAAATTTTCTGTCTGTCTGTTTAAACAGAGTAATCTCCAAAACTACCAAATTTTCATGGGGTTTTCACAGGTAACTTTAGCATAGGTTGGGGCAATGTTTAGGCTTTATTTTGTTAAAGTCATATCATGGAAAAAGTAATTTGAAGTTTCATCTAAAATCTTCTACTGAACTTAATAGTTTGGGTGTTTAATCATGACTGTGTAGTACACCAAAGAACCAGCAGATGGCACTGTTAATTGTTTTTAACTTAGTGACAGATGTATTTTTGAAAGTTTATGTCACAGACAGAATTAAGCAGGATAGTATTTATAAATACAAACTAACAGAGCATTTGGCCAGGATATGTGGATTTACTGATTTTGCTTCACGTTAAAAACTTAATTATGTTCCTTTACTCTTTCTATAGAAAAGTTTTATTTATATTCTTTGATAGGAAAAATAAATTTATTAAGTTTGCTTCATGATTGTAGAGCCTACTCATTTCATTTTGTTTTGTATATGAATAAAAATGTCTATAAAACTGTTCAGTTTTCTGAATACACCAGAACACGAAGATGATGAGGTGAGACTTGCTGCGGCTCGAGAACAGTGGCTTTAATTTGCTCACGAAAAGTCCTTCTGAAAGAAAGGCACACTGTAACTCTGACCTCAAGCTTCATGCATTATCTAACGTCACTGAACCCTTCACTCACAGGGGCTTACAGTTTGTTCTTTCGAACATAACAACGTGAAAGTGGAAATTTTGACAGCAAGAGGTTCAGGCGAATGAGTTTTTATATCCCGAATCCCACTTATTCATAACAGTTTACCATTTTGCTTTAAATGTGTACAATTCCTGTTTATCTTACTTTATGCCATGATCGTAAACAAAATCACAAGGCCAGCTGCTGCATGTTGTGGGCATGGACCTTAGTGTCAGTAGCATTTCGCATGGCCACCTGTACATGATTAAGCTGTGTAAATAAATTCCGCATGTAGGAAGCCTTTGACACAGCGGTAAATAAAAACCCAGGCAGTGCCATATTTCACAGCTAGTCATTGATAAAGCCTGTTCATAGTGTTTCCATATCTCATCAGGTACAGATATTTTGATGAAGTAATTAAACTTCACCGTCACAGTGTATGCTGATATTTGTGAAATTATCATCTGATACTCTGAATTCTTTTGTTTCCATGTAATTCTCTCAGTCTTCGGCATCAGTGCCCAAAGCATGTGCTATTTCCTCTGAGGGGAGCAGCACCAGTCACAGCAACAACAAAACTAACAGTAACAATAATCGTACAATATTCATGTACAAAAATAATCATGACAAATGGTACACATTCATACATTAGACTACTGGCGGCCCTGTGGTGTCATTCAGTTGTCAGGTCTTATAACTGCTCACCAACACTAAGCAAGCTTACTATTCATTAATTTCTGCACAAATGAGACCCAGCTGAGGCATTTTCATTGCACAGTGGAGAAGTTATTGAGGAATTGCAGTATGATGGTGATTGTAAAGTCAGCAGGAAGTATATGGTGTAGTGTGCAATGAAGGGACTAGCGTGTAATTATTTTCCATTTTGATAAGTTTACTTGCTCCAGTGACATGCAAATATAAAAGAACTGTACATTATGTACAACCAACTGAGGTGATGCATTTGTAAAAACACAAAGCTGAATTTTATTATTTATTTATTTATACATCCATCCAGCAATCATCTCGCAGTGATATAGGAGTTATGTCTATCATGAAAAGGATGGATTGCTACTCACCACATTTTGGAGACGCTGAGTCGCAGATAGGCACAACGAAAAGACTGTTGAACAAGTAAACCTTCAGCCAAAAAGGCCTTCATCCAAATTAGACAGCATACACAAATTCATTTATTCATGTAAACACAACC
Source organism: Schistocerca piceifrons (assembly GCF_021461385.2). Classification (NCBI taxonomy): domain Eukaryota; kingdom Metazoa; phylum Arthropoda; class Insecta; order Orthoptera; family Acrididae; genus Schistocerca; species Schistocerca piceifrons. The sequence goes on from NC_060146.1 coordinate 210,907,016, forward strand.
CGCACACACATGACTATTGTCTCTGGCTGCCGAAACTCACTTCAGGAGCTAGAGACAGTGGTTTTGTGTGTGTGTGTGTGTGTGTGTGTGTGTGTGTGTGTGTGTGTGTGTTTTGTGTAATTTGGATGAAGGCCTTTTTGACTGGAAGCTCACTTGTGTGACAGTCTTTTTGTTGTGCCTATCTGTGACTCAGTATCTTCACTAGGTGTTAAGTAACAATCTATCCTTTCATAGTACTAATACAAGGTTTGTCATAATAATAATAATAATGTGCAAATAAATTGCTCAAAATATACATACACTATGTGATCAAAAGTATCCGAACATCTGGCTGAAAATGACTTAAAAGTTCGTGGCACCCTCCATTGGTAATGCTGGAATTCAGTATGGTGTTGGCCCACCCCTAGCCTTGATGACAGCTTCTACTCTCACAGGCATACATTCAGTCAGGTTCTGGAATGTGTCTTGGGGAATGGCAGCCCATTCTTTTCACGGAGTGCTGCACTGAGAAGAGGTATCGCTGTCGGTCGGTGAGGCCTGGTGCAAAATCAGTGTTCCAAAACATGCCAAAAATGTTCTATATGTTTCAGGTCAGGACTCTGTGCAGGCCAGTCCATTACAGTGATGTTATTGTCATGTAACCACTCCGCCACAGGCCGTGCATTATGAACAGATGCTCGATCATGTTGAAAGAAGCAATCGCCATCCCCGAATTGCTCTTCAACAGTGGGAAGCAAGAAGGTGCTTAAAACGTCAATGTAGGCCTGTGCTGTGATAGCACCATGCAAAACAACATGGGGTGCAAGCCCCCTCCATGAAAAACACAACCACACCATAAGACCACCGCCTCCGAATTTTACTGTTGGCACTACACATGCTGGCAGATGATGTTCACTGGGCATTCACCATACCCACACCCTGCCATCAGATTGCCACATTGTATCTGTGAATCGTCACTCCACACATTTTTCCACTGTTCAATTGTCCAATGTTTATGCTCCTTACACCAAGTGAGGCATCGTTTGGCATTTATCAGCATGAAGTGTGGCTTATGACCAGCCGCTCGACCATGAAATCAAAGTTTCCTCACCCCCCTCCGCCTAACCGTCATAGTACATGCTGTGGATCCTCATGAAGTTTGGAATTCCTGTGTGATGGTCTGGATAGACGTCTGCCTATTACACAATACGACCCTCTTCAACTGTCGGCGGTCTCTGCCAGTCAACAGACGAGGTTGGCATGTACACTTTTGTGCTGTTCATGTCCCTTCACATTTCCACTTCACTATCACATTGGAAACAGTGGACCTGGGGATGTTTAGGAGTGTGGAAATCTCGCGTAGAGACGTATGACACAAGTGACACCTGACCATATTCGAAGTTCATGAGTTCTGCGACACGTCCCATTCTGCTCTCTCACAATGTCTAATGACTACTGAGGTCACATGTCTAATGACTACTGAGGTCGCTGATATGGAGAGTACCTGGCAGTAGGTAGCAGCACAATGCACCTAATACAAAAAACGTATGTTTTTGGGGGTGTCCGGATACTTTTGATCGCATAGTGTGCGTACACACAGAATACACAAGTATGGAATATATAAGTATGCTCTTATGAGGATAGGACAGGTGGTTGGCCATAGATTTGATGAAGCTAGCTCCCTGGCATTTGCTTGAAATGATTCAGGAAAACCTAAGTGAGGGTGACCAGACAGATGAAAGCCATCCTCCCGGATATGAGATCTTAACAACAGCTCTACCTTGTTCAGGTGGTCCCAGTTGTACAATGTTCTTTGATATACACACAGTTTGTTCCAGATTTGGGACAATGGAGGTTCATTCTCTGTCCAGACATCCTGATTTTAGTTTTCTGTGGTTTTCTTAAACCACTTCAGGCAAATTTCAAGATGGTTCCTACAACAATACCACGTCAACCTCCTGTCTTGTCCCCTCTTCATTAAACACACGTATGTTCATACATCTGTATGTATGACTGAAATTTTCCTTGTATTAAGCTGATGTGTCGTATATAATTGTAAAATGATCCTTTGAAAAATAAATTACTGATGTTTATGTATCATGCACTTCAGTAGCTTGCATTAAGGCTACTCTGTCTTAAAATTAAGGTGTAATCTTAAGTTTATTTTTCTGCTTTCTCAGATCAAATAGCATATGATATAGACTGGAATGTGATGGAAACTTACAAGAAGATTGAGCCTATCACTCGCAGATCTCTTGAGCAGCGATCTGTCCCTATTGAAGACTATAGTATTTATCACCATGCTGTTGTTGCACCGTGGTATCGTGGGCTGCCACCAACACCGGTAATACTTCCGTGACAATCTGATACATAAAATTTACTTTCAATTGAGACTGCAGAATGACATATGATGTTACATGCTATTTCACAAGATTATCTCTAGTTAGTTGTCTTGTTGTACACTAGTATTCACACTTATTAATAAAGTAAATAAATGTCTGAAAGGAATCTGTATTTATTGTGGATATTTTGTACATGAAGTCATCTAGATTGCTTATTATATTTCTTTCTTTATAACTGAATTTTGGCTATTGCCATCACTAGATCGTAACTTAGAAGTTGTGAAACAATGTTGAGTGTCTCTATCAACAAAACCTATGCTTATTACTTGGGCCTAGATCTTTTGATACCTAGCTCTGAACACTGTGTTAGAAGTTACATGTTTTGACTTGCTGATGGCAGTAACTAAAGCACCATTATATGGCAGTAACCAAAACACCATTATAAATAAAAGAGATACATTAAGTGATCTAGATAGCTTTATTCACCAGGTATTCACACTCTTTGTGGCCTGCCGAAGAGCCGGTCGGCATTCATCGTAAGATTAGCAGCTCGGAAGATCAGTGCTTATTTGCTGCTTTTTGATAGTTAACATTCAGCTGTGAATCCCCTGTTATATTGCTCTGCATTGAAGGTGGTGCAACCGTCACACAAACTGATGGTGTAGCTTTATATACAACAAAAAAGGTATCATTCTTTCTGTGAGAAGTTGATTGTTGGAATGATGAGTAGTTGTAAATGTCATATTACTGCACTGATTGGACTCTAACAGCTAAGTGATTGATCGTTGTGAAGTGCATGACATTTATGCTAATCTGAAGACTTTGCTAGTATTGAATTTTACTGTTTTCATCTTTTTGAATTTTTAAAGGTCTCTAAACATACACAGCTTTAACAGACGATAGACACCGGCCGCTGCGGTTGCAGATTCGAATCCTGCCTCGGGCATGGATGTGTGTGCTGTCCTTAGGTTAGTTAGGTTTAAGTAGTTATAAGTTCTAGGGGACTGATGAACTCGGACATTAAGTCCCATAGTGCTCAGAACCATTTGAAGGAACAGGGTGATGCTATGGTCAGTCGGCAAATAAATTTGGGTGAAAAGCTTCAAGTTGTAGTTGTAGTTTGCCATTTACAGTTTTCAAAAATTAAGTTATAGGACATTGACATCAATAGGTGTGGGAGCACGGTCCCCTAGTGATGCAAAAGAGGATAGCTATTCATGTATGTAGTTTCAGAATGACGCATATCTTTTGGAAGGAATTGTGACATAAATTTTATGCTAATAAAGAAGCAAACAAATAGTAACAAGAACTGAATGCACCACTAAAGTCCCTGGCAATAATTTTACACAAATCCTTGGCAGCGTTCGGAAATTTGGAACACACAATAGCGAATAGTTCAGTATAGGTGTATTGTCCTTGTCAACCGAGTTGAGTTGATGAAACCACAACGAAGTCAATATCTGTCCTACTGTAAACAGCTTGCAGTGTCTACTAACTTACTATAATGCTATTTAATGTTAAATGTTAGTATTTTCCAAATGAGAGAAGCAGCAGAAACAGAAAATTGCTTTAGGTAAAATTTATGTAAATAGCCTTCTGGAATTACATTCTTGGAGGGGGAGGGAAGGGTATAATGGAAAAAAAGAAAGAAAGGAGGATTGGTATGCAGTTACTTTTTGCATGTTACTTTACATTGGGATATGAATGTCCTCGAAAACTATTTAATCAATTTTACCTGAAGCAATTTTCTGTTTCTACCTGTTCTTTCAGATCGGAGGATGGTTGTGTGAACAACCAAAATTAGTTACCAAATTTAGTGTTGTACATTGTTTGCAATCTGGACAATTAAAAGATTTTGTATAGAAAATTTGTAAAAATTATTGAAAATGTATATGAGCTGTACACTGAGGTGACAAAAGTCATGGTATAGTGATACGTACATATACAGATGACGGTAGTATCGCATATGCGAGGTATAAAAGGGCATTGCATCGATGGCATTTTCATTTATGCTTAAGTGATTCACGTGAAACAGTTTCCGAAGTGATTGTGGTCCCAGGATAGGAATTAACATACTTTGAATGCGAAATGGTGGTTGGAGATAGATCCGTGGGACATTCCATTTCAGAAACTGTTAGGGAATTAAATATTCAGTGATCCACAGTGTCAAGAGTGTGCCGAGAGTACCAAATTTCAGGCGTTACCGCTCATCACAGACAACGCAGTGGCTGACGGCCTTCACTTAGTGACCGAGAACTGTGTCATTTGTGTAGAGTTGTCAGAGCTAACACTGCATGAAATAACCGAAGTAATCAATGTGGGATGTACAACGAACGTATCCGTCAGGACAGTGTGGTGAAATTTGGTGATAATGGACTACGGCAGCAGACGACCGATGCGAGTGCCTTTGCTAACAGCATGACATCGCCTGCAGCTCCTCTCTGGGATGACCGTATTGGTTGAACCCTAGATGACTGGAAAACCGTGGCCTGGTCGGATCAGACCCAGCTTCAGTTGATAAGAGCTGGTAGTAGGGTTAGAGTGTGGTGCAGACCCTATGAAGCCATGGACACAAGTTGTCAACAAGACACTGTGCAAGCTGGTGGTGGCTCCGTAATGGTGTGGGCTGTGTTTATATGGAATGGTCTGGGTCCTCTCATTCAACTAAATTGTTCGTTGACGGGAAATGGTTATGTTCAGCTACTTAGAGACCATTTGCAGCCATTTATGGACTTCGTGATGAAATTTTTATGGATAACAGCGTGCCAAGTCACTGGGCCACAATGGTTCGCAATTGGTTTGAAGAACATTCTGGCTAATTTGAGTGAATGATTTGGCCACCCAGCTTGTGCGACATGAATCCAGTCAAACATTTTGGCACACAATTGATAGGTCAGTTTGTGCACAAAATTCTGCACTGGCAACATTCTTAATTGTGGATGGCTAAAGTGGTAACATGGCTCAATATTTCTGCAGGGGACTTCCAACGACTTGTTGAGTCGTTGCCATGTCGAGTTCCTGCACTGTGCCGGGCAGGAGGTGGTCTGATATGATATTAGGAGGTATCCCATGACTTTTGTCACCTCAGTGTACAAATATTGCCTTAAACAGTCCTAGGTGGAATTTTTACATGTAATACCTCATTTAATATGTCTGCACTATGCTTCTTTGTATAGTCACTTCTCATAGATCTTTAAAGAACGCGGAACTACCATTGTTTCATCAATAATTCTTGAATGGGAGAAACTTGTCCATAGCTAGCTTCATTGTGCTTGACTACCAGTGTAACTTATTTGATGACTAATCTGGCACCAGATGGCAACTGTAGTTGTACATTCATTTTCCTTGTCACAGTAAATATTTCCTGCCTCAGTCAGTAACTGTGTGGACAGCATGGAGAACGGTCGACTTGATCTGCATTGGGAAACATTGTTTCGGAAATGAGATATGGTTACCAATTGAGTTTGCAGTATTAGATTGTAGCAGTTACAGGGTATGATTTGTATGAGGAAGTATCTACACATTGACTCCCTTGTGCAGTCTTTTACTTATATATCAAAGCAGAGAAGCTTTTATGTTTCGATATTTTCATATAATGGTTATATTTATGCACATTTTTTTTCTATTTTGCAGTTGTATATTGTAACAAAAGTGTGTGAGGACATGTCACCTCAGACACCATTTCCCTCTCCAGATGTCTCATCCTATGAAGATTATTTTGTTTCCAAATACAATTTGACGATTGTACAGAAAGAACAACCGCTCCTTGAAGTGAAGTCAATCCCCAAGACCTTGAACTGGCTGAGGCCACGGTAAGTATAACTGTTTCACAAATTATAAAAAATGTGCATGGAGAGTGGGTGCCTTCATATAAAAAACTTGGAACTTCTATTTTGTCTCCCTCCCTATTCCCCCCCCCCCCCCTTTCTTTTTCTTTCTTTTAACTTATTTATATCATTTTAGAAATTGAATTCTTCATGCTTGCCTTATGCCCTTGCTTGTTATGACTCAAAGTAGGGGGATCGTATGGCCCCAGATGGCTCTTGCATGCAGTTCAGTGAATATTGCAACCACACAACATTTTGCTTTGCTGTTTTTCTCTTTGTGTGTTGTCCTTCTTTTGTGATAGGTGAGGGGTAGCTTCAAAAGTTTGAGACTGACCTCGAAAAATTAAACTATGATCACAAAACTTTAACATGGCACATTTTTCTCAACAATGGATCATTTCTTCTATTGAAAACCAATTTATTTGGCAAGATTTGCGACAGTTTGTCACTTACAACCGTAAACTGTTAGCACTGCGTAGCGGCAGTCAGCAGCTTGTGTTCTTGTGCTGAATGTTGCCATCTCTTGGTCTCAGTGGCCGAGATTCAATTCCTGGCTGGGTGAAGGATTTTCTTTGCTCTGGACTGTGTGTGTTTGTTTTGGTGGGGGAGGGGAGTGAGTCCTCCCCATGATCGACACGCAAGCCACTGAAGTGGTGTCAAATAAAAACATTTGTACACACCAGCTGGTCAGAACTGCCATACACACATTTCACTTTGCTACACCGTGACAGACCAAAAAAACAGTCTGCTTCACTTTGATAGATGGTGGTCAGTTCTTCACCTTGGATTGGTGCATAAGGTCTTTAGAAGGTCTTAGTGTTTTTCCACCAGTTTAATAAACACAACAGCTATACATAACATAGACTTTAGTCATCAGTGGTATATTCTCCTTCACTGTTTAAACATTCCACCAATGTTGGAGTATCTTTTCAATTCCATGGCTGTAGAAATCGTGTAGTTCTTAAGCAAAGAACTTGTCAAATCATGTTCAGAGCGCATTTTCATCTGGAAAGAAAGTTCCATGAAGGTTGTTCATTAGAGAGTGGAAAAGGTGAAAACCTTGTCACTCCTGTACTGTGTTGTTGCTGCTGCTGCTGCTGCTGCTGCTGCCCCCCCCCCCCCCCCCCCCCACAGTCTAGCAGCATGCAGGCAGACATTACCTTGAAGTAGCCTCACTGGCCGGAAGCAATTCATAGTACACTACACTGTCACTGTTCCACCAGGGACATAACATTATCTTCAGTGGATGCGTGCAGGCCTTTGCATGGGAAGTTGCTGCTTTGTTTGGACTCAACCATTCCTTTCTTCTCCTTACATTAGCATAAGGACACAAATTCTTATCACAAGCAGCGATACAGGGTAGGAATGGTCAGGTTTTGCATATATAGCCAACCACTGAGTTTTGTAATTTTGGCTTAGAGCATGTGATACCCATACACCCGATTTTGAACCATCCCCATTGCATGCAGATGATGGTAGAATGATCACACTTCATTATGTTTGCAAATTCTCGAGTACACTGATGTGGACCATTGAGGATTAATGCAGTAAAACGATCTTCATCAAACCCCGAAGGCCTTTCTGAAAGTAGTGTGTCACTAATGTAAAAACAACCCTCCCTAAAATGAAAAATCCATTTTCTTGCCGTGCTCTGTTAAGTAGCATTATTGCCGCACATGGCACAGGTATTTCCACCCCTTTGTCCACAGCTCGTGGTCGTGCGGTAGTGTTCTGGCCTCCCACGCCCGGGTTCCCGGGTTCGATTCCCGGCGGGGTCAGGGATTTTCTCTGCCTCGTGATGACTGGGTGTTGTGTGCTGTCCTTAGGTTAGTTAGGTTTAAGTAGTTCTAAGTTCTAGGGGACTGATGACCATAGATGTTAAGTCCCATAGTTCTCAGGGCCATTTCCACCCTGCTTCACAGCTGTCACCCTTCTATCGAATTAAGACAGAAGAGTATGTCAGAAATGTTCCAACTTCTCCAACTGGCACTCCATTTACTAGTGTCTACAGCTCCACTCACTACCTCCAAATGACAGAATGACAATATGTAAACTCAAACAGCAGTGGGGAACTACAAATGACAATCTATAAATAATTAAACCCACACCAACTGGCATACCAAAATGCAAAACAAAAATGCTACAAACTTATGCACATATCTAATATTTCCACCACTTGCTGCACTCCTTTGTCTTGGAATGATAGTGGTGCATGTACCACTCATCTATGGTACTTCAGTGGCTAAAGAGCTCGTCTGGATTAGTCTGACATCTGAAATAGATGGGAATTTCACCAGAAACAGGTGCAGTATCCTCAGGTCGATGAGTAACATAACAGATCTGTGGCAGTATTGCTGGCCAGTTGATGTGGCTAGTATTGCTGAAACACTCCTAGCTTAGAGAGGGTTAGGAACTGTTAGAGAGCAACCTGTACTTTTAGTTCTGAAAGCTAGGTACTGCATCACTTTCACATTTCTGTATGTCTGTCAGCAGTTCTACGCATTCCACCACGCAAATGTAGTAGTGGCCCACATTTATGTCTTGAATTTGTTAATTGACTTTCTTCTTTGCTATATAAAAATGTTGTAGACAAGATAGTATCGGGAAATTGTTGAGGGCTACTGTCATTGTTGATAACATTGATAATAAACCAGTAGCCAAGTATAGTATAACAATTTTCGTAACACTTTGAGGTCCAGCCCCTTAGAAAAATATCTAGCCCAGAAAACTAGCAATTTATGCCATTATTTAAGATGTTACTGGCACGTCTTTGAGATATTTTAAAGGACAATATACACTAAAAAAGACTAAAGAAATAACAGAAAGTGTGTGAGCTTCTGAGGAAAACTGTGCAAGATAAGTTCTTAAGTAATTTCGTGTGTAATATGGCTTTTCTGTGAAAAAGCCTGAAACACTGGCATGCAGAGAAGTATGTTGCAATTGTAGCAGTGCCAGCTTGTCTTGCTTGCTTTGACAATAGACTGTTTCATCTTCTCCAAACAAATCTTGCAAACTGATGTTGGATGCTGCTTCGTTTCAGTTGCTGGAATGTCAGGGAAATGTCATCGTGTGAGCCAATTGCTGATATTGCCCCTAGGAACAATTCCTTTTGTTGAGCCAGTGTTGCTGTGTGCTGCAAGAGCCCTTCAACAAATTATTCAGACTATTCCTACTTTTATATTTCTCCCTCCAATCCAGAATTATTCAGTTCTTTCTTTAGAGTTTCCAAAATTTCTTACTCAACAAATGTGACATATTTGTAGCCGAATTACAAAAAAACATCAAAAACTAATGCACTCTCACATGAATTTTCTGCCCTCACAGGCAAATAATGGCGTTGTTAGTCATAACAGTAGCTTGTATGTTTGCTATTGCTTCTGTCAGAGTAATTTTATAAACAGGCAACAGTGGGTAGAACTGTCAAAGACATCCATACATTGTTGCTCATATGAAACCAGTTAAGTTTTCAAGTGATAGGTGGCTCGCATATTGTGAAACATTGTAGCCCAGGTAGTTTTTTGAATGCAGTTTGTGTCCCAATTTGCACCCTGGTTAGCTGGTATCACAGTCAAGGATATAGAACAACACTCTTCAATTGTATAATGGATTGTTTGATCAGAAGTTATATTACTACATTAAGAAAGTGGGTGTTTGTATGTGGGAGGCAGGAGGTTGCATTCTTATCGAAGATTCTGACAGAGTTTATTTTGCATCAGTTTTCTTTTCTTGTTAATGTGTGCCTTGGTGTCTAAATTGGCTTCAACATTGGCTTACTGATTAATTTTTCTGTGGCCAAAAGTACTCTATTCTTGTATTTGATGGAGGCTGTAGAAACATAAATGTACGGATATTGATACTTCCATAGATATGTTTTAGTGTGAAATTTCCAGTATCCTTAGTCTGTTCCAGCAAATCTTCAATCTCACTAGTATTCTCCCTTCATTTTTGTGTATTCCCTAATTCTGTGCCACAACGAGTACATTACTTGTGACACAGAACTTTATCCGTAGAATGTTAAGGTGATTTTGAGTCTTGGATTTCACTTATCTCTAAGTTATCTGCCTAGGAAATTGATGCAAAAGGCCACACACACCTTGACTATGTAGGATTACCACACTGTCAGTTGTATGTCTTCTCCTCCTCCTCCTCCTCCTCCTCCCCCCCCCCCCCCCCCATTGGCACTACACCCCAGGATGGGACGTGGCCTCCTCAATAATTTACCGCCATCCTCTCTGGAATTCATTGTAGACCTCCAGGTACGGCAACTAACTTGGGGCGCATCTTCTTCAACTCCATCTCAACCCTGGTCATCCTCTTGCCTCCAGGTCCACTGCAGCAGGCTTTCCTTGCAGGGTCTGTCTCATCGAGTTGTATTACATGTCCAGCCCTTCTCAACGTACGCAACTTTATGAACTTGACCTCCTTATAGCAGTCGTGAAGCTCATCATTCCTTTGCCTTCTCCAACTCCGATTTTCATGTACAGGTCCAAAGATTGCTCTTTCCTCCATTAATTTTCAATTACATCTCCTCTGCACTCATATCTCCTCTGCACTCCAGTTTTAGAGGTGAGAATGCACTTTGTAGATCTCTAAGTGTTATACTCGTTAGGTCCAACACATCTGCATATTCCACCTGTAAAATATCTCTTACTTATTTACAGTAATTTTGGTTGTGTGCCTGGATTTTTCTTTCATTATTAGGCTTATTACTATTCCCTAAGTCAACGGTGCAGAATGGAAGATACAGAGTTGGAGCAGCATAGGGTTCAACATAGATTTCAGAGAAAGATTTAGGGTTCAACATAGATTTCAGAGAAAGATTCAACAGTTCACATTTCAAATCCCTTTCATAAACCAAATCACCAAAATGTATTAAGCACATATGAACATTAGTATCAGAAAACTTACATGCACTTTTATAAGAATTTATCCATTTTTGTTTAGACTAATTGTTATGAGGAAGTACAGAAAACTTCATTGCTAACTTTTTTTCATTGTCTGCTGTGAGTGGTACAACTCCTAATTGCACAGCAAACCATTACTTTTCACTGAAACCAATTCGAAACACATTCTCAGACTCTTTCAATCCACTGATAACTGTAGCATACTCTGCATTTAATTGTTCATCAAATGTATGAACTCACACTCATGTAAACATTTCAATGACGATGACTGGCTGCAAACCCGAAATCTTTTTGAACAGTTGATCCGCCGGGAAAATTTCAAATTTGTGACATAACAGGTTCCATCTTTGACAGGCAGGCTACTGTACAGTGGGAGGGTCAACTGTGCCGTAAACATCACAGCCAGCTACTCCGTGCACACCCCGTGACCCCTGCAGTGTTTTCTAGTAACCATGCTATCAACTGTACATAGCGCTGACAGTAAATTTTACATTACTTAAGTTCTCCAGTGACTGATTGTATAAGTATTACTCTGTTAAGACAACCATGACTGACTGACATGGAACTTCACAAGATGAATGCTGGGCACCAGCTGACTGTGGCCTAGTGTACAGTACCTGTTTAAAGATGTGCCTAATACTGTTTCTACAAAATCATGAAATACATAGTTATAACAGTTTAAATAATATCATAAAATATGTGAAAAGTGGAGGACATGTATGCCTATTGGGCAGTGAAGTTATTTCAATTAACAGTTGGTTATGAATTCTTAAATTAGTAGAAATGAAAAGTTTTATTTCATGTGACAGAAGTTTGTTTGTGCTCTGGTATTCCAGGATTTAGAAAACCCCTCTGAGAATTTTCTGGAAACTGAAAATTTTGAATTGAAATGTTATTCTGGGAAAATAGTATATTTTTGTATAACAAAAATCAGGAATAAAATATGATGACACTGGATTTTTGAAAGAATTGCAGTCCAAGATTCAAACAAGCTGGAAAATAATGTTGAACAAAGTCAGCAAAATGGAAAGGATAGATTACTTCTGACCACATAGAGGAGGCCATGAATCACAGGCAAGCACAGTGAAAAGGATGGCTAAAATATTTAGACTTCCGGACAGAGTTCTTCTTATGACGTAGAAAGCGCACGTGTGCCCACACACACACACACACATACACACACACACACACACACACACACACACACACACACACACACACACTACTCAAGCATACATACCTATTCTCTCTGGGCTCCGGTATTATAACAAGTGCAGCCACTCCATTTTGCTGCTTTCGATCTATTACCCTCTTAACAATTACCTTACATGAGAACTGTTGTCTGCAGGTCTTCCCCAGAATCTCAGCAACATTTGAGTAAACGGAAGCGCCTCGAACAGCAGAAAGATTTTGAAGAGCACCTTGTGCCAGAGCTGTGTGGTTCTCATAGTTTTCCAGGAGGACTCTGGCTAAAGGCTATCTACTTGCCCACAGTCCTGCATCGTGTGACGCAGATGCTGCATGCAGAGGAGTTTAGGAGCACAGTCGCTAGAGAGACTGGGCTGGGCCCAGTCGACCACCCACAAGGCAAGTGAAATCTAGAGTGCTTTATTTTGTGTGTGTGTGTGTGTGTGTGTGTGTGTGTGTGTGTGTGAGAGAGAGAGAGAGAGAGAGAGAGAGAGAGAGAGAGAGAGAGAGAGACTTGCTTAAAATGGAATTGCCTGGGACTAATATAATTGTTCAAATTGGACAGGTTTCCAGATTACACAAAACTCACTGGGCTACGTAAAATTTGTCAGGTATTGTGCACAAAAGTACAGTAAAAATTTTTAATTATGCATATACTGTATTTACGTACCTTCACTCCAACTCGGTAGATGTTCATTTACAGTATATTGGACAACAGAATACTGGACTATTACACTAATTGATAAACAACATGGAATTTCTATATTTTTAGTCGAGCTTTAAATTCGTTTATTATTGTATGTACATTCATATTATTCCCATGTGTTATTTGCTTTATGTTTCACTTTTTTTGCTACATATCAAGGAGGGAAACTTGTTTTAATTTCCTGTTCAAAATTGTTTTTTTCTAGGACTTTTTTGCACCATACAATAGTTCCAACAAGTTGGGGAATTTGTGTGTGCTGCGAATTGCATAATGTCGTTTATGCATGCAATGTTTTGCATTTTCATTAATTCAGTGATTGCTGCTGCATTTTCTTGAACTTCGATGGCCACATAAGTGTCTTGTGCTTGACCCTCAAACCTCGCTTTGTTGAAGCACTTGGTGACAGTTTCAGGTTTTATTTCCTTTACTGCCAAGCCAATCCAATTTACTGCATCCAGGACAGAAACTGACAGTGCAAAAGCAAATGCACTTCCAGCTTCTTCAGCACTAAGAATTAGAGATTGCATCAGTAACTGCTTATAATGACACTTGAATGTGTGAATAACCCCCTGGTCCATGGGTAGTGGGAGGCTGGTTGAACATGGAGGAAACCAAGCCAATTCCACATTTGATAACATTAATTTAGGGTGGAAGGTTGTCTAGCAAAAGGAGAGCTTGGCAATTTCCTTTTTTTCATTTTGGCAGTGAAAGAGCCCAGCCATTCTTCCGTAAGATCACTCACAATCCAGGCCTCTGTATTGCTTCACCATGTGGCTGGAATCTTACTGATGTCTATGTTTTTTAGACAAAGCGGTTTTGCTGCCTTTACAGTCACCAGTGGCTCTCCATATCAGCTAACGTACTTCCACATAGCAATACAGTGAGTCTTTCCTTGGACATTTTTCCGCCGCTGCACTTTTCACCTCAAATTGCTAGCGATTTTGAAGGTGATAAAACAGTCCCATTTCATCGGCATTGAACACATCTTTCGGGTCATAATTCACAATTAAGTTGGGCAGTATTGCCTTTCATTCTTTTGCTATACTTTCCTGCACATCCTTAGCTTCCCCATACACTTCATTCCACACAATGTTGTGCCTAGCTTTGAAACTGAAACTGTCCAGTCATCCTGTGGATGCATTAAACTCAGTAATTCCTAGCTCTTCAGCGACTTTCAGAGCCTCACTCTGCAACATGGCTCCAGATAATGGTAAGTTTTTTGCCCACACACTTATGAAACATTCCCACACTATTTCGTTAATTTCTTCATTTCCAGTCTTCTTTGCCTTTCTTTTATTCTGCCCATTCTCTTTCATCCATTCATCCTGAATCTTATCCTTGTTTCCTAAAGTCTCGTAAATTTGTGTTTTACCGCATTTGAAACGCAACATAATTTCACGCGCAGAGAGTTTGTCTTTCTGACTCGACTCAATTACATTAATCTTTTTGTTAAGCGTTAATGACACATACCGCTTGTTCGACATCATATTAGTGTATCTCTTAAAGAGCTACTAGTCAACTGAAACTGGCAGAAAGTAATGACTTTGCCGGGTAAAACCATTGTTTAATGGAACAATACCCACCTCTTCCACTGCGCACATTGGAGCATAGTGTTGGTAGATTTGCAACAATGTTCCTGCATGCACCAGCGTGCATCAGTAACAAGGAAAACGAGAAAGCCGAAAACAGAGTGCTAATGAACAAACTGTTTCCTTTGATATACTGTACTGACACTGGGTGTATCTTATTTGTTGTTGCACAGATTAGCCTGGTTTTAAGTCCACACCAAAAGCACCGCACTGGACCTCTTGGTTTTGCGCCGCTTAACAGAGGTGTTAAAAGTAACGTCCTTATAGAGTCATGAATAACTAATGATCTGTAATACAGTATATTATGTAATACAGTATATTTCCTGAACGTTGGAAGATGGAGGATAATGATGGCGTTTCCTGGAGTAAAATATTCCAGAGATAAACTACTCCCCCATTCTGATCTCCAGGTGGGGAGTATTTCAGGTGGTGTCATCAAAAGAGATGAACATTTTAATTTCAAGATTGGGACATGGAACATGAGAACACTTCAAAGAGCGGGAAAACTGGAAAATCTGAAGAGAGAAATGGACAAATTTGAAGTGATCATAATGGGTTTAAGTGAAGTGAGGTGGACAGATAGTGGTGAAATAGTATCAGGTAATTACACAATGTTTTATTCCGGTGGTAGCAATAGTGATGGGAAATGAATTAGTGCAAAGTGTTAATAAAGTCGTGTGTCATAGTGACCATTTAATGTTTGTGAAAATAAATGCAAAACCAGTAGACATTCTTATAGTCCAAGTTTACATGCCAACATCAGATCACGATGACGAAGAAGTGGAGAAAATGTATGATGAAATAGAAGACATCATTCAGTCTGAAGGAACAGGAAAAGTAAATACTGTAATCATGGGTGACTGGAATAGTGTGGTTGGACAAGGCAATGAAGCAAACATTGTTGGACAATATGGATTAGGAAAAAGAAACAACAGAGGAGGAATGCTAGTGGAATTCTGTCACCGAAATAATTTGGTGGTGATGAACACTTGGTTTAAGAAAAGCAAGAGTAAACTGTACACATGGAAGAGCCCAGGAGATATGAACAGCTATCAGATAGACTGCATACTCGTCAAACAGAGATTTAGGGGCAGTGTGAAGGACGCCGAGACTATGCCGGCTGCCGACATCGACTCGGATCACAACCTTTTGGTTGTAGATAGCACAGGGCTGAAGAAGATCCGACAGCATGGGAGCAGAAAACAGAGATGGGACTTGGAAAAGCTAAGAGAGAATAACATGGCAGTAAGAGAATCGTTAGAGAAAAAATTTAACGAAGTGAGACACAAAAATACAAGTGCAAGTGCAGAAAATCAGTGGCAAAATGTTAAAATGGTTTTGTTAAATACTCTGAAGAGTGAAGTTGGGAGGGAAACAAAGAGAGCGAGAAAACCCTGATCACCAATGAGATGCTGGAGAAGATGGAGGAAAGGAGGAAGTGTAAAAATGTTAATGAAGAAGAGTACAGAAGACTTAACAACGCCCTCAGGAGGTAAACAGACAAAGCAAAGGAAAAGTACTTTGAAGAAATGTGTGACGAAATAGAACAACTACAAAGAAGAGGAAGGTATGACCTCATGTACCAGTAAACAAAGGAACTGGGAGAAGGAGAGAACAAAAGTGCAAGGACATTCGGAATAGAAGATCATAGAGGACAAGTGGTTACTGAACAAGTGGAAGTGCTGAAAACATGGGAAGAATATATAGGGAAACTACATGATACAGAACATCGCCCAGATGACATCAACATAGAGCCAGAGAAAGCTGTTGACAAAGATGGAAAAGGGCCCAGTATACTGACAAGGGAAGTAGAGAAGGCGATAAAGGACATGAAGAGTAGGAAAGCTACAGGGAATGACGACATACCAGTGGATTTGCTTGAAGAAATCAGAAATGAAAGTTTGAAAGTTCTGACACAACTCGTAAACAAAATCTATGAAACTGGAGAATGGCCCGAAGACTTTTTGGGCATCACAATGGTTACTCTCGAGAAGAAAAAGCAAGCCAAGAAGTGTAGTGATTATAGAACAATTAGTCTGATATTGCATGTGGCAAAGATCATTGCAAAAATACTAAATTGACAGTTGGAAAACAAAATTGAAGAAGTGATGGGCGAAGTCCAGTTTGGCTTCAGGAAAGGAAAAGCGACCTGAGACGCCATTGGCATGATGAGGATATTGTCAGAGTTTTGACCGTTAACGAGGAAGTTTGCGCTCGTTTTATAGACTGGCAGAAGGCCTTCAACAGAGTCAATTGGAATATATTGATGAACATCCGTAAGGAAATAAGAATCAACTGGAGAGATCGGAGACTTATAAGGAACTTGTACCTGGGACAAAGGGTAAAGGTACGACCGAACTGTGGAGAAATGAACAGTGTGGAAATAGGAAGGGGAGTGAGACAAGGATGTTGTCTATCACCAAGTCTCTTAAACCTGTACGGAGAAATGCGGTGAGAGAAGCGCTGAAAGGGTGCAGAAACTTCAAAGTAGGAGGACATCTCATCAGCACCATCAAGTATGCAGACGGCCTGGTAGTGCTCACCAAAAATCAGAGACAGCCACAACACATTGTGAACAATTTGGTGGAAACGGGAAGAAAATACAGCATGGAAATCAACATCAAAAAATCAAAAGTGATGTGCATATCAAAACGTGAGAAACACTTGAAGATAACTGTTGACACTCGGGAACTGGAAAATGTGAATCAGTTCCAGTACCTGCGAAGTTTTATCACAAAGGATGCCCACTGCACCAACGAAATCCGAGCAAGAATCGCCATGGCCAAAGCTGCTTTCAACAAGAAGAGGACTCTGCTGACCAGCAAGTTGAGTTTGGCATTGAGGAAAAAACTGATAAAGTGCTACATTTGGAGCATTGCACTGTATGGAGCAGAGACATGGGCCATGAGAAAGAAGGAGAAAAAATACTTAGAGAGCTTTGAAATGTGTTTCTGGAGGAGAATGGAAAATATCAAGTGGAGAGATCACATAAAAAATGATGTACTGCGAAGAGTAGGAGAGAAGAGAAGTATTCTGCTTACAATTCTTCAGAGAAAGGCCAACTGGATTGGACATGTACTTAGACACAAGGGACTCATACACGATGTCATCGAAGGGAAACTCAGAGGACACGCAGGGCAAGGAAGAAGAAGAATTGAAAGATGGAATGAGATACAACAGACTGAAGGAAGAAGCTGAAGACAGGGAACAGTGGAATCAAAAATTCTCCTTACGAAGACATGGACCTGCCACTAGGCAGAATATGACATAATAATAATAACCACAGCGACTGCATAGAAGCGATGGAAAAAACAGATTCCTATAAATATCTAGGATACAGACAAAAAATAGGAATAGATAATACAAATATTAAAGAAGAACTAAAAGAAAAATATAGACAAAGACTAACAAAAATACTGAAAACAGAATTGACAGCAAGAAACAAGACAAAAACTATAAATACTTATGCTATACCAATATTGACCTACTCATTTGGAGTAGTGAAATGGAGTAACACAGACCTAGAAGCACTCAACACACTTACACGAACACAATGCTACAAATATAGAATACATCACATACATTCAGCAACAGAAAGATTCACATTAAGCAGAAAGGAAGGAGGAAGGGGATTTATCGACATAAAAAACCTACATTATGGACAGGTAGACAATTTAAGAAAATTCTTTATAGAACGAGCAGAAACTAGCAAAATACACAAAGCAATCACTCACATAAATACATCGGCTACACCACTACAATTTCATAACCACCTCTACAACCCTTTAGATCACATAACATCAACAGATACGAAGAAAGTAAATTGGAAAAAGAAAACGCTACATGGCAAGCACCCGTATCATCTAACACAGCCACACATCGATCAAGACTCATCCAACACATGGCTAAGAAAAGGCAATATATACAGTGAGACGGAAGGATTCATGATTGCAATACAGGATCAAACAATAAACACCAGATATTACAGCAAGCATATTATTAAAGATCCCAATACCACAACAGATAAATGCAGACTTTGCAAACAACAAATAGAAACAGTAGATCACATCACAAGCGGATGTACAATACTAGCAAATACAGAATACCCCAGAAGACATGACAATGTAGCAAAAATAATACATCAACAGCTTGCCTTACAACATAAACTTATAAAACAACACATTTCCACATACAAGTTTGCATCACAAAATGTACTGGAGAATGATTGAATACAAATTATACTGGAACAGAACCATTATAACAGATAAAACACCACCACATAACAAACCTGACATCATACTCACCAATAAAAAGAAGAAATTAACACAACTAATCGAAATATCCATACCCAATACAACAAATATACAAAAGAAAACAGGAGAAAAAATTGAAAAATACATCCAACTGGCTGAGGAAGTCAAGGACATGTGGCATCAGGATAAATTTGACATTATACCAGTTATACTATCAACTGCAGGAGTCATACCACATAATATCCACCAGTACATCAATGCAATACAGCTACATCCAAACTTATATATACAACTACAGAAATCCGTAATTATTGATACATGTTCAATTGCCCGAAAGTTCCTAAATGCAATATAACGTATACCGTACAGTTAAAAGGAAGTCACGCTTGATCAAAGTCCGAGTCACTTTCCATTTTTGACCAGACATAACGTCTGAGAAAAGAAAGAAATAATAATAATAATAATACAGTAGTACTGTATAGGCTCTTTTTGACATTATACAATGAATTATTAAGTATGTTCTAAGATTTTCTTTCCATTTTCGCATTAGGCACGTTCCGCTTTATACGAAAAAAATCAGCATATAAAAGTGCACTGAATGCGTCGGGACTGAAATACTTGTACAGTTTGGGCAGATTTCCAAATTGTACATTTGCTGATTTGAGGAAGTTCTACTGTATAATATATTATGAGTTATCTGGTGCAAATAGTGTTAAATCATTTCAGACAGATGCTGTGATGGTTCTTTCAGCAATGCCATGGAAGACCCACCTGTCCTGTATGTGTAAAAACATACTTACATGTTCTATGTGTATTTTGTATTTGAGCTACCTATTTTTGTTGTACTATGATGACAAGTCCTGTATCATTATGATATGATCACTGGGTGAACAAATACATAAATAATTAAAATCTTGCACAGTAGCTTCTCAAGCATGTAAATCAACATAATGCCTGTATGGTTTACTTCTGTCTGCCAATCACAGTACACAGTATGTGATGTCATGGAAACATGTTTCTGGGGAAGTAAAAACGAACACGGACTGTTTATTTCAATATTGCCTTTTACCATTTAAAATTGGCGATGACTGTCTGATCCATAGTGTAGGCTGAGGTCTAGGTTAGGTTCCAAGATGATTAATTGATTTGAGTTGGTGAAGCCAGTGAGTGTAACTAAGTAAAAAGCTATTACATTAATCACCCAGCACAATTTAAATCCTTCGTCTAACATATGTGACTACAGTGATGTTTTCATTACGTGTTCTGTGCTGTGACAAAGCAAACCGAGCAGTTCTTTATTAATTTACATCTTTGTTTGAAAGATATAATTTTTGCCATTTGCTGTATGTTTATTAAACATCCACTATACAGATGTGTAGCTTACATGTTTGCTAAGGCAAAGTGCCCTATTTGTTAGTTTTTGTGTTTATGTGCATGTACTACAAAATATGCAATTTAATTGGTGCATCACGTTAAAGGTCTTCCCAAAATTGATCATTTTTGGTACCAATTTTTTGTGCGAAAATGTCAGGGAATGTAATATCACTGGGTAAAACCTATTTGTGAAATACGTTTGTTGACAGTAAGGTATTTTTGTCTGATGTAAAATGCAGAGCATTATCTCTTTAATGGGAAATGAAAGGATATTTTGAGGTTATTTGTAAACCTCTGCATTGACAATAAAAAGTAAAGATTCGATACCGACACCAGATGACTGTCAGTTACCACAAGTAGCAAAATGCTGCACCCAAATTTGCATTTTTATAAGGGAATGGTGAAAATGCCAAATTTAGCAATATTTCGTAAATTTGCCACTATCCCCCAGAAACTACGTAACAATGAAAGTTGCTTCAGATGAATCACACCATCCACCCAAAAACTGCTAGAGACGAACAAGCATTCGTTGGCGGCAACAGTTCCTGTCAGGTTTGAAACAGATTTTCGTCGGCAAAATGTGACACTCCTCACCAGTACCAGTCAGTCAGGATCGTTCTACGACCACTGGTCTTTACCGTTTGACATGGCGCTCCTTGTAGACACATTGTGCAGTCCACGTTAATACACTGACAAATAGGGTGACTTCATTCGTGATGTGATCATAGTTACAGCTACATACAATAGATCCTCTCTGCATTTTGTCACATCTTCAGTCACCCTTACTGCACTGATTCCGTACATCTGTCTAGTGCATGTGCACCATCTCACTGCTATGACTTAACTCAGCATTGGAGGGTCATAATGGCCTAATACCAGTTCTAGAGCACTTCAAAGTGACCAGCGTGCTATTTTAAGGGGGTGACTAATATTTTTCCCAGTGATCTTACAAAATAAGGCAACAGTGTCACTGTAGTTTAAGATCATCATCATCATCATCATCATCATTATTATAATTATTATTTTTGTTATTATATAGAATGATTCAGAAAGAAAGAGCAGATTTCAGTTGTTTATTACAGACAAACTATGAAAGATGGAAGCATATTGCGCATGTCACTGGATGAAGGAAGGTTCAAGGTTCCATGTTTGCAGAGAGGCTATAGCAGACACTCGACACGAGCATCGTGCGTTGCTCGGGAAACATCGAAATAGTAGTCCATTTCATTCCACAAACTAATCAACTGGTCCCTGTTCATTGAATTGGCAGCTTCAACAATTCAGTTTCTCAGCTCTTGAAGAGTAGCTGTCATACATGGAACAAAAGACTATCTTTTATGTACACCCACAGAAAAAAGTTGCAAGGTGTGAGGTCAGGGGACATGGGAGGGCAAAAGCAAACAATTAGATCTTGTCCACTTCTTCCAATCCAACATTCTGGGACAGTGTTGTTAAGAAATTGCCACACCTAAAGGTGAAAGTGAAGCTGGGTGCCAACGTGCATGAAAATGCAATTGTGGGAATCTTCATGAAGTTGAGAAAACAACAAAGTTTTGCAGCATGTCCAATGACATTCCTGTCACAGTTTCCTCTGCAAAAAAAAAAAAAAAAAAAAAAAAGTCCACAACCTTTGTGAAAATAAACAGTACAAAACACATTCTTTTTCAGTGAGTCTCTTTCGTGTTTGATAACAATGCCAGGTTGAATGACAAGGGCAGGGTTTGCGACTCCTCAAATTCTTACATGATGGCAGTTTACTTTACCCAATAGATGAAATGTCAGTTCGTGTGAAAAGATGAGTCCTGAGGAAAAAATGCCCTCTGCCATACCCTAGAGAACTGAAATGCAAGATTCGTATCTTCCGTTATAGTCACTGGACTACTGTTTCAGGAAGCTTAAGTTCCTGACCTGCCCATCTTGTGGACTTAAGAGAGCTCCATGTGAACGCATCTCGGATATGCTCGACATCTTCCTCAGATGTGTGTGGCTGACCAGTGCTCCTCCTTTTGCATATGCAACCAACTTTAAAGAATTTTGTATGCCGGTCATAAATCTGCTTGTGTAAAGGTGACTTCTTGTTGAACTAATGGCGGAATGCACATTTCACTTGAATTGTTAGATTTTGCACAAATTCCACAAACAAGATGATTTGTCTTTTGGTGTAGTCACCATGTTGCTAGGATCAAAGATCAGTGCAGCTGTGTCAAAACTTCAAACCTTCCTCTGTCTAGTGAGATGCGCAGTGTGTTTCCATCTTTTATAGTTTGTCTTACAGACAGTTGAAATCTGTTCTTTGTTTTTGAGTCACCCGGTATTATTGTTGTGCAGCAATTCAATAACATATTCTGTTGTTCTTAGATTTCAGGTGGAGACCACTTAAAGATGAATCATTTCCTGAGGAAATAATTGAACAAGATTTCATACCAGTACAGTCAGGAATGGACAATGCTGTGGTTTCTGAAGATTCTCCAATAGATCTTGACCGTGCCTTAGTTAGTGACATAGCAGGAATTGATGTGAGTTTCAATGCTGTATGTGTTCTTTGACATGCCTGTGTGAAAAATCTGCTGTTCACCCTTTTGGATCCACTGTCGGACTACATCTGACATTACAGTTTTCTGGTACAGTTCCGAAGTCAGACAGTGTCTGACACATTTCCATTACTGCAAAATAAATAAGAATTGGAAAGAATGCAATGAATAGAAAAATTGAATTGGAAAGGTTTAATGACATGGACGCCTGTGAAGTACCTGTGACATCAGTTGATTCTTATGGACAACTGCCTGTATTGCACTTCCTTCTAGTTATGTACATAGAAAGTTGTCCGGATGTGTTTATAATTGTAATTCTTCTTGGACGTTCTGAAAAGAGAGTCCTTAATTTTGTAAAAAAAGAAATTAGTAACAAGAGGACACCAGCATGAATGTTACTAGAAACATGAATATAATGTTAATTTAAAATGTCTGTATTATTCAGCAAATGAAAAGTACTCCCAACAACCTGTGCACAAACAATGGAATGAATAATGGTTACAAGACAGTGGCATACTCCTTGCATGCAGCAAATGTGGGGAAACAAGATTATCAGAATCTTGAGGTGTAAAATCAAATGGTGTTTAATGCTCACCACCCAAAACTTGGGCTTTGTTAGGACCTGTGAAAGAGAGTCTATACCTCTTCTAGTCAGTACCCTCTACCATTATGTCAAAATATACATATGTTGATGAGATGGTACGCATCATTGAGAAAGCTTTTGTCCTGAAACTGTGCCAGTGTTTTTTAATAATTATTTAGTTAATATGGGACATCATCTAAACTGAATTGAGGCTTTCTTGGTACGAGGACCTAGTACGTTATTTATACGGAAAATTATTTACAATAGTAGAAGTAACTTCAGGTGTGCCACAGGAAGCTGTGTTGAAATCCTTGCTGTTCATGTTGGATGTTAGTGACATGGCTGACAATGCTAATGGTAACCTCAGACTTTTCACAGATGTTGCAGTTAGCTGTAATGAAATATTAGCTGAAGAAGTCTGTAAAAACTTCCATTTAGATTTTGATATGATTTAAAACTAGTCCAAAGATGGAATTTTTTTTGAAATGTTCAGTAATGTAAAATTGTGCACTTTACAAGACGAAAAACATAGTATCCTATGACTATAATGTCAGTGAGTCAAAGTTGGAATCAGTCAACTAATATTAATACCTGAGTGTAACACTTTGTTGTGATATGAAATGGAATGGTCACATAGGCTCTGGTGTAGGTAAAGCAGGTGGAAGACTTCAGTTCATTGGCAGAATACTGAGAAAATACAATCAGTCTACAACACAGACTGATACAAATCTCTTGTTTGTCCCACCTTAGAATAATGTTCATATGTGGGACCCATACCAAATAATACCAAAATGGGATACTAACAGTATTATGAAAAGGAGAGCTGCTACTCACTATATAGTGGAGATGCTGAGTCGCAGATATGCACAACAAAAAAAACTCCAGAATGAAATTTTCACTCTGCACCGGAGTGTGCGCTGATATGAAACTTCCTGGCAGATTAAAACTGTGTGCCCGACCGAGACTCGAACTCGGGACCTTTGCCTTTCGCGGGCAAGTGCTCTACCGTCTGAGCTACCGAAGGACAACTCACGCCCGGTCCTCACAGCTTTTTTCTGCCAGTATCTCGTCTCCTACCTTCCAAACTTTACAGAAGCTCTCCTGCGAACCTTGCAGAACTAGCACTCTGAAAGAAAGGATATTACGGAGACATGGCTTAGTCACAGCCTGGGGGATGTTTCTAGAATGGTAGAGCACTTGCTCGCGAAAGGCAAAGGTCCCGAGTTCGAGTCTCGGTCCGGCACACAGTTTTAATCTGCCAGGAAGTTTCATATCAGCGCACACTCCGCTGCAGAGTGAAAATCTCATTCTGGAAACATCCCCTAGGCTGTGGCTAAGCCATGTCTCCGCAATATCCTTTCTTTCAGGAGTGCTAGTTCTGCAAGGTTCGCAGGAGAGCTTCTGTTAAGTTTGGAAGGTAGGAGACGTCGTACTGGCAGAAGTAAAGCTGTGAGGATGGGTGAGTCGTGCTTGGGTAGCACAGAAGGTAGAGCACTTGCCCGCAAAAGGCAAAGGTGCCGAGTTCGAGTCTCAGTCGGGCACACAGTTTTAATCTGCTAGGAAGTTTCAACAAAAAAACTGTCGAAAAGTGGCCAACAAGGCCTTTATTGAAAATAGACAGCATACACACTCACACAAACACAACTCGCACACACATTACCACAGTCTCTGGCAGCTGAAGCCGGACTACGAACAGCAGCAAATGATGGGAGTGGCAGTCGGGGAGGGGGGTAAAGAGGTGGCTGGGGCAGGAATAGCAGGGTAGGGGTGGGGGACGGTAAAGTGCTGCTTGGGGGGAGCATGCAGGGACGAGGAGGAGAGATGGTAGGGCAGCTGGGTGCTGTCAGGAGATTGGACAGTGGGCAGAGGATGGGGGAAGGGCATCCATTAGTGTAGTAGAGGGCTGTGTAGTGCTGGAATGGGAACAGGGAAGGGGCAGGATGGGTGAGGACAATGACTAACGTAGGTTGAGGGCAGGAGGGTTACGGGAACGTAGGATATATTGCAGGGAAAGTTTCAACATGCGCAATTCAGAAAAGCTGGTGTTGGTGAGAAGGATCCGTATGGGGACGCTAATAAACACAGAGCAAGGAAGTTGGAAATGCTTTTTAGTTGACTACAAATGTGTAACATAAGAAATATGTCTTTTCTCAAGCAAATTTACAGCTCTGTATTACATTAATAAAACCAGAATGTTTATTTACAACTGAATGTCTATATTTGACTAATACAGGAGAAATGGAAAACAGGGCAAAAAATTAAGTAACAATCTTAAGAAATATATTCAGGCTAATAAAACACAACGGTGAATATGGGAATGGGGGTAATGGAGATACGTGCCAAAAGCTGAACAACTAAATATAACAATGAGAAAGCATAGAATGATATTTCACAGCCATCTAATTCAGATTAACGAAACAGGATATGCAAGAGAATGATACATTTCAAAAGAAGATTTTAGATTGTCATCTCCAGAGAAAACTGGATCAAAGTAGTCAGAAGTTAGGGAACATAAGCACTCTGATTAAATGAAAAATTGGAAGTTGTATCAGTAGTAGTTATTTGTGTACTCCATAAGAGGTCCAAATTGGGTATAATAATAATAATAATAATAATAATACACATGAAACTCACAACAAAATGCTTCGTTATACTTTTCCTGTCTGTTAACAAACTTTGCTCGTTTCAGATTCTTCTTTATGATAAATATTGTAATGGAGGTATTGATACAGAAGATCAGGAGAGGAAAAATACTTATGATGGGGACACACTAATGGAAAATGGCTTAGGAGATGGAAATGAGGAGTCATTTACTGCAGCTATCGCAGTTCCCAGTATAAAACTATTGGACGTCCATGGCGGAGTCGTGGGACCTCAACTGGCAGAAGTTCTCAAGGTCCGTATGGAGAGATCAGGCTTCTGGTCCTCTGGTCATGCTGTTATAGTTGTTTAAGTCTGTTGATGTAATTGAGAACCCAGCACACTGTTCCTAGCATAAAATTTATTTTATTGTAGAGTTCTTTACGAAGGCTTAACTGTTGCTCCCGCATGGATGACAGTTGGTTAGATGAGTCAAAACAGTATGTACGAGGGCTATTCATAAATTAAGTTCTGAGGTCTGCATTTTTTGTTTTAAAAAAAAGGTAGATAAAATTTTTTTGAATGCGATCTTGTACTTACATTCTGACTTTACTTCTCCACAGCCATCATACAAATTAAAACATTTGTTGTACCATGACACAAGCTTCTTTATCCCTTCATCAAAGAGTGGCGCTACCGTGTGCTTTAGCCAGTTGTTGACAGAATCCTTGAGTTCATCATTGGTTGTAAAGCGCTGGGTAACCAGCGAGGCCTTCATCTTGGGGAAGAAATGAAAATCTCTTGCTACCAAGTCCAGACTATAGGGAGGATTTAGAAAAATCTCTTAAGTTTTTCTTTCATTCCATTCGCACTCTGGGGTAACACATTGCCGTGGAGTAGAATGATTTCTTAGGTAATCGTCCTGTGCCATTTGTTTTGCACAGACCTTCAGAGCTATGAATTACATTATAAACCTATGATGTCACTGTATGCTCACTCGTTACTTCCATGATATCTGTTGTCAAAATTCCTTTGCAATCCCAAAAAACTATAACCGTATTGTTATCGTTTGACATTGCTTCAGTTTTTTAGCCTTACTCAGAAAATGAGTGTGCATCCTCTTTTGCCTTGTTCCTTAGTTTGAGTTCATATACTGCACCCATATCTTATCCTCGGGCATGATAATGTTCACAAATCCCTTCCTGTTTCATGGTAGCACTGAAGAAATGTCATGGCTAAGCCATTATTTCAGTTTTGGTTATACATTTTGGTACCTTCCATGAACAAAACTTAATCTCTCTATCAGAGTCTTAAAAAGGATTGAACTGATATCTCACGAGACAATTCTATCAACATTATCCACAAGTTCATGAGATACATCTGAAAGTCCCATCAACATTTTCGTCCTGCACATCTATGAGACCTCTGAATTTTTTGCACCACTACTTCACACACCATCACATTAAACCATGTTGATTCAGTGTTTAATGCATTGTTCAGGTCCTTTCAGTGTCAACATTGTCCCAACTCGCGTACCTGCAACTGTTGAAAATAATTTTGATGAATATAAGAATGAAATAGTACATTGTCTGTGGCCTTCAGAATAGTCAGGTTTGAAATTTATTGGATTGTCACAGTCTCTACTAGTAAAACAGTGAATGGCCCATTACCTTTTCTCAGTAACTGTCAAGGAATCTGAGGAGTTTCTTTACAAAGTATGGCACAAAAATCTCAAAAGACCTGAGTTCAGGATTTACATATTTTGAATGCCTGTAATGGGCCTCATTTACCGTATTTACTCGAATCTAAGCCGCACTCTTTTTCCGGTTTTTGTAATCCATAAAACCGCCTGCGGCTTAGAATCGAGTGTGTTGTGGATTGGCAAGACAGCCAATCCACTAGGAGGAAGCCGAAAGGCATGCGTTTAAGCTCACGCAGGCTGACGTGAGGTCTGGAACAGGACATGGAAATGAGAATAGCCAAAAACGTACGTAGCTGCTGGAATACTTAACTTTAATCCATAATTGGTGAACATCGCTCTTGACGGTACATGTTTTACAGCATCAATAGTGACTGGTAATGGCGCCTTGCTAGGTCGTAGCAAATGACGTAGCTGAAGGCTATGCTAACTATCGTCTCGGCAAATGAGAGCGTAATTTGTCAGTGAACCATCGCTAGCAAAGTCGGCTGTACAACTGGGGCGAGTGCTAGGAAGTCTCTCTAGACCTGGCGTGTCACGGCGCTCGGTCTGCAATCACTGATACGACGTATACTAATGGACCGCGGCTGATTTATAGGCTACCACCTAGCAAGTGTGGTGTCTGGCGGTGACACCACAGAGTGCAAAGTAAGCAGAAGTTCTGAAAAATGTTGGTAGGTGCCGCCACAACTAACTTCTGCCATCGAATGTATGTAGCGCTACACAGGCATGTTTTGCAGACACAATGATAATACTGGCGCCAAAACCTCTGCGTCAGTAAATAAATTAAAAAAAAAAAAAGTGGAAGACGAGCTTTTTTTCTCCGCCCCAAGTTTCGACCACTGCATTCTCATACAGTATCCAACGAAGTAAATACAAATTCCGTATTGTTCATTTTCGAATGTAGCAGCATTTCAATGTACTACGAAAATCTGACTGGCAAGACTGTTTGGGTTGTTTGTCAATATGACCAACTCTACATTCTGAATTTTTTCCTTCCTTGGAGAAGAGATGGTTGCTAATAGGAACTTTTTGAATTGTGAATCACATGCAGTATTCTCTCCACCATAAGAATAATACGAATGTAAACATTTTGCCATGTATTCTTTTGTGTTTGCTGCTATCCCATTTTATCCAGCCGGCCGGAGTGGCCGTGTGGTTCTGGGCGCTACAGTCTGGAACCGAGTGACCACTACGGTCGCAGCTTCGAATCCTGCCTCGGGCATGGATGTGTGTGATGTCCTTAGGTTAGTTAGGTTCAATTAGTTCTAAGTTCTAGGCGACTGATGACCTCAGCAGTTAAGTCGCATAGTGCTCAGAGCCATTTGAGCCATTTTATCCTGTCTGCCTAATAAACACAAAACTAGAGTGAGACAACAGCAAATGCGGAAGAATATACATATCGTGTCATGTTTATGTCCGTATTATTCTTATGCCTAATAGTGATACAGTCAGAAATGAGGCACGGCAATTGACTAGAGTTTTAAATCTAAGATGACTCTAATTTATGTGCAGAATGTAATGTACTAAAGAGGCGTCTGCAAAGATTTTCAAACGGAGAAAAATTTTCGCCTAACTCACATTCAGAACATCTTCTATCATACGCAGTCTATTATTTAGCTCTTGTTGATCATTATCAAAGAAAGCAGCAGTGTAAGTAACAACAAATAGCAATCTCTTGCCATTGTTTTGCTAATGAGACGATTTCTCTCTCTCTCTCTCTCTCTCTCTCTCTCTCTCTCTCTCTCTCTCTCTCTCTCTCTTTTTTTAAATTGTAAGCGGCGGTAGCGTGCACAAAAGCAAGCCGTGCTGCGAGCGGCGACAGGCCGTAAACACTCATTATCAGAATGTGACAAACAATGCATGACACAGTACAATAATCCATTTTCAGCTTAGTAAAGACCTATAACAAAAAGAACGGCACTTATCGGATAAAAAAAAAATAAACAATCAATTCAAACCAGACGAAGCACGTGAAAAAGGAAGGGTACCCGTATGAATACTGACGGATCACCTGACGCATAGCAATGGCTACCTGGTAAAGCTTAACTGCTAAGCTTATGACTCGAACCAAACTACTGTAGCTGTATCGTCATTCATTTGACCTAAATTGTGTCTCATATTACAACGGACCAACTTTGTTTCGATTTGAATGTGCAGCCTAAAACTTTTCTCTCCCCTTGAATTTCGAGTCTCAAATTTCAGGTGCGGCTTAGATTCGGAATTTTGTTTTTCCTTGACTTCGAGTCTCATTTTTCATGTGCGGCTTAGATTCGAGTGCGGCTTAGATTCGAGTAAAACTCGAATCTAAGCCGCATTTTTTTTCCGGTTTTTGTAATCCAAAAAACCGCCTGCGGCTTAGAATCGAGTGCAAAGTAAGCGGAAGTTCTGAAAAATGTTGGTAGGTGCCGCCACAACTAACTTCTGCCATCGAATATATGTAGCGCTACAACAGACATGTTTTGCAGGCACAAAGATAAATACTGGCCCCAAAACCTCTTCGTCAGTAAATAAATTTAAAAAAAAAGGTGGGAAACGAGCTTTTTCTCCGTCCCGAGTTTCGACCACTGCACTTTCATATATTATCCAACGAAGTAAATAGAAATTTCGCATTGTTCATCTTCTAGCAGCATTTCAATGTACTATGAAAATCCGACTGGAAAGACTGTTTGGGATGTTTGTCAATATGGGAAACTTTACGTCCTGAATTTTTTCCTACCTGTGAGAAGAGATGGTTGCTACTAGGAACTTTTATGAATTGTGAATCACATGCAGTATTCTCTTCACCATAGGAATAATACATTTTGCCATGTATTCTTTCGTGTTTGCTGCTGTCTCATTTAAATCCTGTCTGCCTAATAAACTACGAAACTAGAACGAGAGCACAGCAAACACGGAAGAATACACAAATCATGTCATGTTTATATTCGTGTTATTCTTATGCCTAATAGTGATACAGTCAGAAATGAAGCACGGCAATTGACTAGATTTTTAAATCTAAGATGACTAATTTCTGTGCAGAATATAATGTATTAAAGAGGCGTCTGCAGACATTTTCAAACGGAGAAAAATTTTCGCTAAACTCTCGTTCAGAACATCTTCCATCATATGCAGTCTATTATTTGGTTCTTGTTGATCATTATCAAAGAAAGCAGCAGTGTAAGTAACCGCGCACAAGAGCAAGCCAAGCCGCGAGCGGCTGCAGGCCGTAAACACTCATTATCAGAATGCGACAAACAATGCATGACACAATACAGTAATGCATTTTCAGCTTAGAGTGACGTAAATACATAACGGCACTTATCAGATCAAAGAAAAATAAGCAATCAATTCAAACCAGACGAAGCACGTGAAAAAGGAAGGGTACCCGTATTAATACGGACGGAGCGCCTGACGCATAGCAATTGCTACCTGGTAAAGCTTAACTGCTAAGCTTACGACTCGAACCAAACTACTGTAGCTGTATCGTCATTCATTCGACCTCAATTGTATCTCGTATCATAATGAACCAACTTAGTTTCGATTTGGAGGTGCGGCCTAAAACTTTTATCTCCCCTTGAATTTCGAGTCTCAAATTTCAGGTGCGGCTTAGAATCGGGAAAATTTTTTTCCTTGATTTCGAGTCTCATTTTTCAGGTGCAGCTTAGATTCGAGTGCGGCTTAGATTCGAGTAAATACGGTACGGTACATTAGACAAGTGTCATATTATTTTGTCCACATTACACCTTTAATATTGAAATGAATATTGCAGGCATCATTACAAGCAGAGTGTTAGGTAAGAATGTCATTCAGTTGACGTGTGCCTTCTTGTAGATGGTTCAGTCCCGCATCCGGACATCCTGATTTAGGTTTTCCGTGATTTCCCTAAATCACTCCAGACAAATGCCGGGATGGTTCCTTTGAAAGGGCACGGCCCACTTACTTCCCCATCTTTCCCTAATCTGATGAGACCGAAGACCTCGCTGTCTGGTCTCCTTCCCAATAACAACCCAAACCCCCTTCTTGTAGATAAGTACTGTTTTTCATAATAAATGGTGGTCTGGGTACTTTTCAAAAACCCAGGCATCTGTTGTTTCAGCTGTTTTTAGATTCCTTGACTGCTTGCAGAGCCCCCCCCCCCCCCCCCCCCTTCCAGTCACAGACTGTGATCTGTGATCATGGCACAGCCACTTGTCTGCTTTAGCTGGTAATCAAGTGCACACGATGTGCCACATCCTTGGCAGACTCTGCAAATAAAAACTGGAAAAGTGTAAATATGTTACAGTGACAACTCAAGAAACCTGAGGCAACAACCAGTCTAACTCATTTATAAAGTTGATATTTAACTATTATTACTGTCACAGTTCCATGAAATTGATCTACACTTATGGAACACACTCTTTTTGAAAGACACTCTGCTCCTTTCATCACTTTTGATCCCCCAGGGGCCTACAGCTCTTTTGTGGATACATATGTGGTGCACAGCTATTGCTGCCTTTGTTCTTTTCCTTGCTCCTTTATCTTCCCCTTCCTTCTCCCAACCGATTCTTATTCCTTTCCCTTTGCCCCTTCCTTTCACTGTTCTCATTTATGTCGGCCCTGCTATCCATTTTACTTAGTGTCATCTTGTGGTTCTGGTTTGTTTGCTTTTCCTCCCCTTTTTGGCTTTTCTTTTTTGGTCCCCTTTGGGGTTTGACCTCCATCTCTAAATTTGAAATATGTAGTGTGCCAGATGGGGACGAACTCCCTCCATAGCATCTTATGTGTGGATTCCTCTCCCCTTCCTCGTCCTCTCCCTTACCCGGTTCTCCCTCTATGCCATAGCCTTTTCACTACCTTTCTAGGTCACCAGTTCGATTGCCAGTCTGTGTGGTGGGGCTGTTATGTACTGGCTTAGACACCTGGCATCACAGGGACCACACTGCTGGTACCTGCACTGTGAACACCTTGTGGAAACCTAGGAGTGGTCGCCTGTCATTGTCGGGCATTGGAACTCCTGCCGTGCCAGGCAGCTGTTGCTGTGACAGGTGACGTCCACGAGGCGGGCCCCTGATTGGATTGGGCGGTACCGTGCCAGGCATTTGAAACACAAAACGCATTAAACTCTCTGACCACTCCTCTGCGGCCATGCCTCTTCCTAGAAACTGTTCTGTATCAGTTCTCGGTGAAGTTGAGATCTGGCTTATGCCTGCCAGTCAGCCACCCTCCGTGCCTGCAACCACGTAGGTGACATCCCGGTGATTATCATTATCACTCCTCACAAGTCTCAGTATGACACAGGGTGTACTTTTCCATAGGGACCTTCTCCTCCAGTCCAATGATGAACTTAGGGCTAATCTGGAACAACATGGCATTCATTTCATCTGGTGTGTCACTTAGACACTGGCACTTTCATCCTGGCCTTTGAGAGGCGTACCCTGCCTGAGAAGGTCAGGGTGATAATATACAGATGCGATGTCAAACCATTCATTCCACCTCCCACGTGTTGCTTCCATTACCTCAAGTTCGGCCGCATATCCTTCAGATGTGATGCCATTCCCATCTGTGGTGACTGTGGCCGCCCTCTTCATGTTGGTGGCCCTCGCACCCCACTGCCTAATTGTGTACACTGGTCTGGTGTACATTTTCCTGGCTCACTAGAGTCTCCAGTGTACAAAAAGGAAAAAGAATCCAGGAAATAAATATCCTTGATTGTCTCGGCTACTTTGAGACCCAGAAGAAGGTTGACAAACTTCAGCCTGTGAATCTCCCATCTACCTTGGCCTCAGTTACATTTTCTCTCCTCCTCCTCCTCCTCCTCCTCCTCCTCACCCCCATCCTGCCCCCTTTCCTCTCCTTCCCCCTCTCCCGCCCCAGTCTCTCCCATCCCTTCCCCTCAAGGAATCGCTCCTCCTCCTTGGCCAGAGAGGAAATCCTCTTCTCTGGCTCCTGCCAGGGGTGGGGCTCCCTCTCGGAACACTCCAACCCAGTGTTCTCTAGATAGGAAGCCTACAGCCTCGGGTCGGACGAGGGACCCATACTCAAAGGTGCTCGCGCTCTGTCAGATCCGCACTTCGCTGCCACCTGTCCCCTTACTGATAACACCTCCTCTCTCCCTCCAAGGAGGAGGAGGAGAAGAAGAAGAAGAAGAAGAAGAAGAAGAAGCAGCAATGCAAGTCCAAGGACGAGTCTTCCCTGGCATCCTGATTGGCTTTGCCTCCTCCTATTCACTTCGAATCAGACCTAGTTTTTATGTACGTCACCCCATCCTCATTGGTGATGACCACTGGCCTGGTGACATGACCTATGTCAAATCTGGACCCTCACCACACAAAGTCAAGTGAAACTGCAACGGATGTTACTGTCATCTACCAGAAATACAAAAACCTGTTTCCTCCTGTTCTGTATTCTGTTTGGCTCTTCAAGAAATGCACTTCTGTGATGACCACTTTCAAACATTTCACGGTTTTCGGGCATTCTGTCGGAACCGTGCCCGCCTCGAGATAGCGTTTGGAGGGGTCTGCACTTTGGTTCGTACTGATGTCATTAGTGACTGGATCCTCCTCCGTACAAACCAGGAAGCAATGAAGCGATAGCGGCACAATTGTGAACTACCCCAACCGGCACCATTTGCAGTGTCTACCTCCATCCAATTATGCCATTTCCTTATGTCGGACTGCCTACTTTAATACAGCAACTCCTTCCCCCATATCTCCTCCTCGGAGACTTCAGTGCACACCACTGCCTGTGGGGGAGTGTCACTTAGACCAGTAGGGGTCTTCTAATTGACTAACTTATTACAGACTTTGATTTATGTCTCCTCAGTGACAGTTCCCCTACCCTCTTCTGTGCTGCTCGTGGCACTTTTTTTGCTATCAATCTCGGGATCCCTTCCCCTTTTCTCACGATTTCCTTACACTTGTCATCCCACGATAATATTAGTGACCACTTTCTGTCGATTCTATCATTCCCCTGCTGCCACCAGACAGACGGCACTCCACATTGGGCATTCTGCAGAGCCCATTGGGCTTTATATATGTCTGCTACTCACTTCGACACCTCTCTTTCAGATTGCATTGATGCAGTCATGCGAGACATCTTTGACACTATTCTTCATGCCGCTGGCACTATCCCCCTGTCCACAGATTCCCTTCATCTTCAACTGATACCGTGGTGGACCGAGGACATAGTGGTTGCTATCCGGGACTGCCAGTCGGAACTGCAACAATTTAGACACCACCCCTTAAATACCAGCCGTATTGCTTTGAAGTGTCCCTGTGCTAAGGCTTGCTACTTTATTAACCAGAGTGAAAAGGAATTATGTATTTTTTCCCTGGGGACATATGGCCCATCATCCTAGGTTTGGTCCAAGCTCCGTAGCCTCGTGAGCCACCAGTGACGAACAACTGCCCAGGTTCTTATCCTACAGGGTGCTCTGTGTCCTGATCCATCGGTCCTTGCAGAACACCTCACAACGCACTTTATGATAGCATCAGTGTCCTCTTCCTGTCCTGCTACCATTCTCCGACAGAAATGATGAGTTGAAGAAACCCCCTCTCTGTTTCAAACTGCACCTAGCTGAAGCCTATAATGAAGCCTTCACTGAATGGGAATTTTTTCTGGCTCTTACCTCTTCACATGAAACTGCCCCACACCCGGATTCCATCCACAACCAGAAGATCAAACATTTGGACATTACCGAGAGACAGCGTCTTCAGCTGCATTTGGCTCATGGGTGTCTTCCCCTCGCATTGGTGAGACGGCATAGTTATCCCCATACTTTAAGCCCGGGAAGAACCCAATGTCTCTCGACAGCTGCTGACCGATTAGCCTGACTGGCGTCCTTCAGAAACTGCTCGAGATGATGGTTAGCTTCAGATTATGTTGGGTACTTGAATCTCAGGGCCTTTTGTCCCTTTATGAGTGTGGCTCCCGGGAAGGATTATCTACAACTGACAATTTACTCAGTTTGGAAACAGCAGTCTGACAAGCTTTTACTAAGCGCCGACACCTTGCCACAGTCTTCTTTGACCTACGTAAGGCGTGCAACACCACTTGGCACAGTCACATTTTAGATACCGTCCGTGACTCGAGCCTTCACGGTCGCCTTGCGATTGTTATCCACACGTTTTATCCCACTGGCTGTTCCAGGTTAGAGTAGGTGCTTCACTCAGCACCCCTCGGATCAGGAGAACAGTGTCCCATAGGATTCTGTGTTAAGTGTCACACTCTTCCTCGTCGCCATAAGTGGGCTTGTAACCTCTGTTGGGCCTCTGGTTACCCTGGTATTCTATTTTGACAGATTTTTGCATCTGATGTAGTTCCCACTCGGTAGCATCTGCTGAGCGCCAGCTGCTGCTAGGTGACATCTGATGGGCCTCTGCACGATTCTTCTCCCACGTCTTCCAGTTTTCTCCCTCCAAAATGTGGGTTATGCAGTTTTGCCATTGAGCCACAGTACATGCAACCCCAGAACTTTACTTAAACAACCAGCACCTAGACGCTGTAGCATAGTCCTGTTTCGTGGCCTCCTTTCTCATAAAAAGCTAATGTGGCTGATGTCGCTGCCCCATATTTGCCACCAGAAGATTACCTGCATGCGGAAGCGTAATACTCTCCGCCTACTGGCCTGCACTTCTTGGGCTGCAGACCGTGTTAATCTTCTCCATCCTTTCCGTGCTCTGGTTTTGTCCAGACTAGATTATGGTTGGCAGGTTTATGGCTCTGTGGCTCCTTCCAATCTGAAACTATTTGACTGTTCATCATTATAGGGTGCGCCTGACTGACTGTGTCTGTCACACTAGTCCCGTTGACAGTCTCCTTGCAGAAGTGGGGATTTCCCCTTTACAAATATGATGGAGCCAACTCAGGGTTTCTTATGCAATTGCCATTTGACAATTCCCTGACCATTCCGTGTACCCCGTCCTCTTTGCAAACGAGAGATGTCTGCCTCCTGACACCCACCCTTTGGAGGGATTGCCGGTTGGAAAGCGTCACACTTCCCTTTGTCGGGATCTCCATCTCTGTTTTGGTGGATTGTGCCTAGACAACGAATTAGGACTAACCTATTCCAGGGCCCTAAGGTCTCTGTTGCCCTTATGATATACCAGCATCTGTTTCGTGCCATCCTTGAGGAGTTGCAGTGTGCTATCATCTTCTACGCTGATGGTTTTAAAATGATGGATAAGGTGGGATATGCTTTTACGTCTCCTACTGGTATGGAACACCATTTACTGCCGGGATCATGTTGTGTACTCACAGCAGAACTGCTAGCCATAAACAGGGCCTTTCACTTTGTTTCTCAGGCCTCCCTCCACAGTGTACTAATATGTACCGACTCCATGAGTAGCTTGCAGGCTATAGACCGATGCTACTCTCGTCTACCTTTGGTCTCTGCCATCCGTGACCTTCCCTCTGTCCTTGTTTGTCGCACCTGCTCAGTTGTCTTCCTCTGGGTCCCAAGTTATATGGGCAATATAGGGAATGAACTGGCTGACTGTTTGGCTACAGAGACAGATACTTAACTCCCATTCCCTTTCATGATTTCAGGTGCACATTTGCAGAATCGCTTCAAATCTCTTTTTGCTCAAAAGTGGAATGACATCTAGTGTACTACTGCTCCCAGTAATAAACTCCGAATAGTCAAGGAGACTACTGCAGTTTGGTGCTCTTTCTTCCGGTTCTCTCTGAATGAATCCACTGTCTTACATTGTCTATGCATCGGTCATAGTTGGCTCACCCACTGTTTTCTCTTTCGTAACACTTCACCCTACAATGTGGTTGTGGAATGAGATTAACGGTATCCCATATATTGGTGGAATGTCCCCTTGTGTTGGCCTTTTGTACTAAGTATACCCGTCCTGATTCCAGGTCCGTAGCATTAGTAGATGATTCACAGATGGTTGAACTGGTCCTCAGTTTCCTATGTGAAAGTGGTTCTTATTTTTAGTTACAAGGTTTTGCTTTACTCCTGGAGCAGGGGCATGGTGGTTGTGGCTGAGGCCTCTCTTCGTGTTTTCTGGGTCTGGGACCTATGGCCACACCCCTTTGCAAAGACCGCTCTTTTATCCCTCTGTTTTCCAGATTTTAGATTTGGCCTACCTTTTTATCCTTATGTGTGTGTTTTTAGTTTCCTCACTGTATAGTTGGACCCCTCCGACTGGAACCGTCCCCTTTCAGCAGACGCCACTATCTTATGCATGTAATCTTTTGAATCACGAGACTGATGACCTCACCGTTTAGTCCCATAACTCCCTTGAATCAATCAATCATCACTTTTGATGTAGTTTGGAGTATGCCTTCTTTATCCCCTGCACCTATTTATCATACTTTATCCTCCTGGTGTTTCCTGTACTAATCTCTCTCAATCTGTTTCTTTGTTGCTGATTGACAAACCAGTTTGTATTTTCACATAATACTATTGTGAATGTATGCAAATGAAATATATCTTGACCAACTGACAGATCATTGTACCAAGATAAGTGAAAAAGCTGCCTTCTTATCAGAAAAATTTGGTTCAACCTTCTCAGATCATGGTTGTTGATGCTTCAGTTGCGTAGGGAATGATTCCTTGCTGTAAGATGTTCATTTGCCCTTTTTGTAACTTGTTGTAAAGGAAATCCTTCAAGTTTTATCTTTGAATTCAGACGTTACTAACGTCGTGTACTTCACAAAATTTCCTCCTCTCCTGCACAGCATCCAGAACGGAATTGCTGCAAAAGAAATTATGTATTCAGAGAGCTCACAGTGTATGCTCCAAAGCATTTGTTGTAAACACTTCAGTTTTTTATATAATTTCCTTTCATTCATAATTATTACATTGATTTGATTTATGTAAGTTATTATTTTTGTTGTTACAAAGAGAGAACTTTAATACAGTTATCATGAAACTTAATTAAATACTTTTGGATTAAGGGAAACCACTTGGTGAAAAATATAGGTGTTGAATTCTTACCCTCTCCCTTAAAACCCACATCCTTTCGTCTTTCCCTCTCCTTCCCTCTTTCCTGATGAGGCAACAGTTTGTTGCGAAAGCTTGAATTTTGTGTGTGTGTTTGTGTGCCTGTCGACCTGCCAGCACTTTCATTTGGCAAGTCACATCATCTTTGTTTTTAGATATATTTTTCCTACGTGGAATGTTTCCCTCTATTATAACCATATCATTAATTTGAACCCAACAATTACGTTTGTTATTGTCGCTGTTGCATTTCGAAATCTTTCCTGTCGTCTTATTTTCTCTTTATTTTCTCTTTCTGTTTTTACCAGTAGTCTCACTTTGTATTCACCTTCCCCTTTTTACCGTAATACAATTATATCCCGCCTATATATACTCGATAATACGTAACCCACTTCCAAACCATAACCAAAAAAATTTTTATTTTCCGCTTTCAACACTACCGCTGCTATAAAATCCACCGTTTCTAGTTCAATAACAGCTGCTTTCGCGTATTAAACAACCATTTCGGCTAGTTCTAATAACTTTCACTTTATTTCCACTTCCGTTTTTCGCACATCACTGATCATTTTTAGCCGCTCCCCACAGGTTTTAACGTCATTATTTCTTCGTCAGACAATTGTTAGCCCCATTTTCGTAAACTTTCACCACAACACCACTCCTTTGAATACATTTACACGTTTTTTCGAAATTTTCCCGAATTTCTCCGTCCTTTAATGTGTTTTAGCGGCAACACAACCACCTAACCTTCATGCACATCGCTGTCTACCAACCCAAGTTCACCACAGGATCAACTTAACCAACACTTTTTCGTCTTTTTTCATACCAGATCTCCAGTTACTTTCTAGTTCACCCTTATCTCTCCCAATATATTTTTATCTTTCATTTTCATTTCAACCTCATGTTACACTTTCCACCTTCCAATACCATGTCACCCTCACAACACCCCCACAACGACCCCATTAAGTTTTATTTACATTCCCTCCGCAAACATGCCTTCACCCTAGCCAGATTACGCTCGCATATTTTATTTTCTCAGGCTTGTCTGACATTTGGCATAACCCCCAAAGGCCTCACACTTAAAATTCCCATCTCTGGCTGCAACCCTTCTTTCCATCAGTCCCTATACCAGTTCTAAACTGAACAATCCATTGCCCTCACCCACCTAATCCTTCACCTACACATCAACTCAGCCAATGAACACACCCGTCAACTCCTATCCTTAATAAAAGTCCTCAATCTTTCCTCTCCCACATCCACACCGGCTATTCAGAGCATCCTCCTACAGGCCAACTGCAAATTAGAACAGCATGCCACCCTTCACCTCAAAAAACTATCCAATCTCCTGGTTTCCCACCTCCGGAAAGGCAACTCACACCCTTCACAACCTTTCCAGCAAACCTCAACCACCTCTCATTGCACACAAACCCAGTCTCTCCCATCTACTC
Source organism: Schistocerca piceifrons (assembly GCF_021461385.2). Classification (NCBI taxonomy): domain Eukaryota; kingdom Metazoa; phylum Arthropoda; class Insecta; order Orthoptera; family Acrididae; genus Schistocerca; species Schistocerca piceifrons. The sequence continues at coordinate 210,946,931 of NC_060146.1, forward strand.
AGTCTCCCATTTCCAGCTCCACTCCCTCCAAAACCTCAAAATTCCAATCAACACAATCTGGCACCACAACACCCTAATTCAGTAGTTAACCTTTTCTCCAAACCTCTCTCCCAATCCGAAACCTCTGTCCTATCCAAAGGCCTCACCTTCAGCCCCACTCCCAGATTCAACCAAACAGCCCTCGTCAAAGATTTACTGTCCTACACTCGTACTCTCTGCTGGAAGTATCACTTTGCCATGAAGAAAAATGATCCTAATCCTACCCCTAATGATCCAACTCCCCAAGACACTATCCAAATTGAACCCTGCCTGGAACAGTTCCGTCCTCCGTCACAGCGGGACCCACCTCCTCTTCCTCAAAATCACCCTCTCCAAACCTTCCAGGAATTTCTGACTTCCAGCTTTGCCTCTCAATCCTTCTTAAAAAACCTTAATCCTACTCCCAACATCACCACTGCTGAAGCCCAGGCTATCCGTGATCTGAAGGCTGATCGGTCCATCGTCATTCTTCCGGCGGACAAGGATTCCACGACCGTGGTACTTGATCGTCGGGAGTATGTGGCTGAGGGACTGCGTCAGCTTTCAGACAACACCACATACAAAGTTTGCCAAGGTAATCCCATTCCTGATGTCCAGGTGGAGCTTCAAGGAATCCTCAGAACCTTAGGCCCCCTACAAAACCTTTCACCTGACTCCATCAACCTCCTGACCCCACCGACACCCCGCACCCCTACCTTCTACCTTCTTCCTAAAATTCACAAATCCAATCATCCCGGCCGCCCCATTGTAGCTGGTTACCAAGCCCCCACAGAATGTATCTCTGCCTACGTAGATCAACACCTTGAACCCATTACGTGCAGTCTCCCATCCTTCATCAAAGACACCAACCACTTTCTCGAACGCCTGGAATCCTTACCCAATCAGTTACCCCCAGAAACCATCCTTGTAACCATTGATGCCACTTCCTTATACACAAATATCCCGCACGTCCAGGGCCTCGCTGCGATGGAGCACTTCCTTTCACGCCGATCACCTGCCACCCTACCTAAAACCTCTCTCCTCATTACCTTAGCCAGCCTCATCCTGACCCACAACTTCTTCACTTTTGAAGGCCAGACATACCAACAATTAAAGGGAACAGCCATGGGTACCAGGATGGCCCCTTCGTACGCCAACCTTTTCGTGGGTCGCTTAGAGGAAGCCTTCTTGGTTACCCAGGCCTGCCAACCCAAAGTTTGGTACAGATTTATTGATGACATCTTCATGATCTGGACTCACAGTGAAGAAGAACTCCAGAATTTCCTCTCCAACCTCAACTCCTTTGGTTCCATCAGATTCACCTGGTCCTACTCCAAATCCCATGCCACTTTCCTTGATGTTGACCTCCACCTGTCCAATGGCCAGCTTCACACGTCCGTCCACATCAAACCCACCAACAAGCAACAGTACCTCCATTACGACAGCTGCCACCTATTCCACATCAAACGGTCCCTTCCCTACAGCCTAGGTCTTCGTGGCAAACGAATCTGCTCCAGTCCGGAATCCCTGAAGCTTTACACCAACAACCTGACAACAGCTTTCGCATCCCGCAACTACCCTCCCGACCTGGTACAGAAGCATATAACCAGAGCCACTTCCTCATCCTCTCAAACCCAGAACCTCCCACAGAAGAACCACAAAAGTGCCCCACTTGTGACAGGATACTTTCCGGGACTGGATCAGATTCTGAATGTGGCTCTCCAGCAGGGATACGACTTCCTCAAATCCTGCCCTGAAATGAGATCCACCCTTCATGAAATCCTCCCCACTCCACGAAGAGTGTCTTTCCGCCGTCCACCTAACCTTCGTAACCTCTTAGTTCATCTCTATGAAATCCCCAAACTTCCTACCCTTGTAACCGCCCCCGGTGTAAAACCTGTCCCATGCACCCTCCCACCACCACCTACTCCAGTCCTGTAACCCGGAAGGTGCACACGATCAAAGGCAGAGCCACGTGTGAAAGCACCCACGTGATCTACCAACTGACCTGGCTACACTGTGACGCATTCTATGTGGGAATGACCAGCAACAAACTGTCCATTAGCATGAATGGACACAGGCAGACAGTGTTTGATGGTAATGAGGATCACCCTGTGGCTAAACGTGCCTTGGTGCACGGCCAGCAAATCTTGGCACAGTGTTACACCGTCCGGGTTATCTGGTATTTCCCACTAACACCAACCTATCCGAACTCCGGAGATGGGAACTTGCTCTTCAATATATCCTCTCTTCCCGTTATCCACCAGGCCTCAATCTCCGCTAATTTCAAGTTGCCGCCACTCATACCTCACCTGTCATTCAACAACATCTTTGCCTCTGCACTTCTGCCTCGACTGACATTTCTGCCCAAACTCTTTGTCTTTAAATATGTCTGCTTGTGTCTGTATATGTGTGGATGGATATGTGTGTGTGTGTGCGAGTGTATACCCATCCTTTTTTCCCCCTAAGGTAAGTCTTTCCACTCCCGGGATTGGAATGACTCCTTACCCTCTCCCTTAAAACCCACATCCTTTCGTCTTTCCCTCTCCTTCCCTCTTTCCTGATGAGGCAACAGTTTGTTGCGAAAGCTTGAATTTTGTGTGTTTGTTTGTGTGTCTGTCGACCTGCCAGCACTTCCATATGGTAAGTCACATCATCTTTGTTTTTAGATATAATTTCAAGTATAAGGCGCACCTGAATTTCGGAGGCAGTTTTCTGAAGAAAAAGTGCATCTTATGTTCTGTAAAATACGCTATATTGTATTACTGACAGTAACCAATTATGCTTGTTTATATTATCACTAAAAAAATATCGTAGTAATTTGATTCTTTGTAATTTTTCCAAAATGTTCCGTTTAAACTTCACGTATAGTACACATTAGAGAGAGAATTTTCGAATAATGGTAAAACTTAAAATATAAGATATTGATCATATGTGGTATTGAAAAAATATGATTATTAGTTTATTAGCAGGATCTGAAAAATTTGTGTTTGTGATAAATGTGAACATAGATGTGAATTCTGCCTCAAAATACAAAAATGGTAAATTGCCCAATAAATATAAGAAAAAGTTTGAAAGAGCTTTGTTTTATGAATTTAGATACTGAAATTGTAACCAGTTTTCAGTTATTGGTATTGTACATCATTTGGCAAAGCCCAGTGTGCAAAATAATGCAATAATTTCTTAGTGTGCTCAGTGCTCCAGTACTATACCAGTTGTGGGTGTGTGAATAGTGTGTGTAAGATATGTGCTGTGTCGTGCAGCATTAGACTCAACTGTGGGACCTAGCATCTTTGAACAAGGAATCATGTACTTTTAACTAGCAGACAAGTGAGGAAGTTCATGTAAATGTGGACACTTTAATGTGACAGCTTTAAGTGGCAGGTGTTTTGAACTGTGGTTGCATCAAGTACTGGTAGAGGCGTGAACTGTATCATTTGTGACGCTGCGAACTTCCTGTACAGTAGCCATTACCAAATGCTCTGTTGTGCCTTGCTTGTTGTTTGCTCTTTGTGTATTGAAATGAGTGAGGAGATCTTCACCGTCATGAAATTGGAATATGATCGTACAACACCAGAAAGAATTGTCTATGACCCATGTGTCATTTATGCTTTTGCAGAATTCCAGAACACTGGTGTAAGGTGCTGCCCTGCAAGAGGGAGGCGAGGCCTGTTTCCCCTCCGCCGGTAGTAATTCTACGTTGTTTCTACTCACGGACAGGTGCCGCCTCATATTCTATGCACTCTGCACTGTAGTGACCTGGAAACAACCAATCAACATATTTTGATCACACTGAAAGTCTTGCACTAATGTGCTATCTGTTGTGTTGTCAACTATGGGTCACAGCTCTGAAAACCTACGAAAGGTCAAAATCAGTATTTTGCAGATTTTGCAAATATCAAATTGGTTGGGAAAAGAAAAATAATGTCGAAAGAAACCTTAAATTGGAGAAGCACTCTCTTCACCAGCAGGAAAATGTTGCTGGTTCTAAACAAAGACAATCATTTGTAGAAATCTTGAAATGACCTCAAAGGAGAAAACAGAGACCACCTCAGAAAGAAAGCAAACATTCTTGTCAAAAAACTCCCTCCACCAGCACTATTTTTAACAGTTAGTTTCAAAGCATGTCTTCAGGCGCATCATGTGAAACCTCTGAAATTTATATGTCTAACTATTAGCAGAAACTAAATTTAACTTGGAATTTCACCAAAAGTATGTTCTACAATGTCAGGTCCTTACTTCTCAGGGTATAAGTGCCATCCAGTTATTTATTTTTCTAGTTAGTACATATGAAAATACTGTGAAAAACATGTTATGGATTCGCATCTTGCAAATACTTTTTGTTGTCACTGTTGGTGACACATGAAAATTTGTGTCGGCCTGTGACTCGAAACCTGATTTTCCATTTATCGCTAGAGGTCACCTTAAGCCCTTGGGCTATCAGTGCCTGACTCTCAGACCGACCCAAACCTATACATGCTACATTGTCTGTATTCCTTATGCTTGCTTTTTGTGATTGCTCTAGAGGTAGAGACAAATATTTTTATTGTCATTTTAGCCCACTGAAGCATATACATAATTGATTATTACAAAATTCAGCACAAATTTTCATGTTCAACAAACAGCTGTAGTCGTCAAAACTGTGTGTTCCTTCAGACAAGCATGCATTGCTGAAGGACATTGCAGTGTAAGATACAGATACCGTATAAACACAGATATTATATATGCATTGCAATAAAGCTAGTAACAATTTTTGTGAGTGAATAGTATACGAAATACAGGTTAAGTCAAAAAGGACTTCACAACTTTGGGATGATATAGAAATTTATTGGGGTAACTCGTAGAATTGGTAGATATATCATTTGTAGCAAATGACATCAAGTTTGATTCACTTATTGTGTCAGTACCCCATACCACTACCAGGAGCTCCAGCAAGTGTACAGTTAGAATGGCTATTTTCACTGTGTGGAGCTCACTCACTGTGTGTTTTGGTTTTGTGAAATGAACCGTGTAACAACTGTTCAGTATAAGTTTCACACTGAATACACTAAAGAACCTCCAAGCAGGCCTACCAATTTACTCTCAGCACAAAAAGTCAAGGAAGTTTGACTTTTCGTCGATAATTATTTCCCAGGCTGGTGGATTGGCCGTGAAGGGCTAATAGTGTGGCCACCTCACTTGCCAGACTCGACACCATTAGATTTCTTTCTTTATTGCTTCATTAATGACCGAGTGTTTATTCCTCCCTTTAAAAATCGAATCTATACTGCCATTGCACGGGCTACACCTGATTTACTGTAATGAGAGTTGGAAGAAGTTGATTATCGACAGGGTGTTTGCCGCGTCACAAAGTGAACTCACATCGAATGAAAATGACACTTCACACTTTTATGTGAAAGTTGAGGTTTTTTGCTACAAATTGATACACTTGCTTAAACTGTAAGTTATCCCAATAAATTTCTACACCATTCCAAAATTGTAAAGTCCTTTCTGACTCATCCTGTATAAGTAAGTAGTGTGAAAGTACTCAGGAAACTAAATACACCAACAAATTAAAAGTAACCTGCTGTTACTAGTATCAAAAATCTCTCTTGAGATGAGCCTTCCAATTAAAAATAAATGTAGATAATGCCCAGTTTCATTACACTGGCTTTCTGTTAATTCCAATGAAGAACTTTCTATAAGTTCCAAATGTGTTATTTGTCATCTCTGCTTTAGATGTTTCTCTTTCAGAGATGAGTATGTTTATGCCTTGCCTCACTCTTTTTCTGGTCCATCAAAGAACTGAATACTTAACATTTTGGTGTACTTGTATCTTTCTTGTTTTTGTGCCTTATTCAGTTTTTTATATTTTTTTATGCCTTATTTTTCTGTAATTCCTACAGGCACTAACAGCAGCCTCAAGTCATGACGTATTCAACTCTGAACGCTTGGAGACTTTGGGAGACTCATTTCTGAAGTTCTCTGTCAGCCTCTTCCTGTTCATCCATTTCGATCACCTTAGTGAGGGCGCCCTCACGGTATTCAAGAACTATATTGTCGGGAACTCACATTTTTATAATATAGCGAAACATAAACAGCTTGGAGGCATTCTTCAGGTAAGAAATAAGACAGCAAGCAGCAGATTTCATTTTTTTAGTGTGTCTTGAAGATATTCACTTCATATAGCATTGCACAATGAATGTCACAATTTTTTATTAGACTACATAATTTGAATAACAGTTATCAGGTAGTGATACCATTTGTTTACTGTTTTTCCAGCCTCAGGACACACAAGTGGTGTCATAACCAGTTTGAACTTAGCACGAAGACATAATCAGATTATCTGTTTAATAAGAAAGAAATATGGAAATGTTAAATTATGGTAAACTAAATTACAAATCAAATTACTCCTACACACAACATACCTCAATATATTACATGGCAACTCATCACTGGACAGGCCAGGAGAGATGCTCACAACATATTTGTACACCCGTGGAAAAAAAATACCAGCACTAACAAGCAGTCCTGCAAAATAAACAAAAGTAGGTAGGCGTGTTTCTACATCTGAAAGATGATCACTGTTCAAACTTCGTGCCAGTCGCGAGAGACCGGTGGTAGTAGCGTCACTATGAGGATGTTAATCAGGTTTGCTTTAAATACCCCCTGTAACAGTCACGAGCTTAAGTTACCTTCGAGATGGGGCGTAGTGAGTCGATGTCGGTGAAGAATGCTTTTAACACGACGACGATGCCATTATCGACAGCTCACCGAGTCTGAACGAGGTCGTGTAATACGGCTACGAGAAGCTGGATGTCCCTTCTACAGTATTTCAGAAAGACTCGGCAGGAACGTAGCCGCTGTACACGTTTGCCGGCAGGAGTGCTCGCGGGAAGGTACGGTCACGAGACGACCACATTAAGGGCGGCCACACGGGACTACTGGTATGTAAGACCTTCCCGTTTGTTGTAAGGATGCAGAGGAAGGTACTGCGTCCGCAGCAGCAATTTGAGCAGCTGTTGACACCACAGTGACACAAGAAACTGTTACAAATTGATTACTTAAAGGACAGCACAAGCTAGACGCTCTGAAATGTGTATTCCGCTGACCTCAAACTGCCCCCTTTTGTGACTTCAGAAGTATCGAGCGAGAGCACAGTGGACGGATGGAGTTTTCCGATGAAAGCCGGTTCTGCCTCAGTGCTAGTGATGGCCGTACGTTGGTTTGTATGTCAGTGGAGAGACTGCAACCGACCTATCTGCAGTCATACCTGGAGGTGCGGCATGGGGTGTGATTTTGTATGATGGCATTTTGTGGTTATCTCACATAAACTGACTACAAATTTGTACGTCAGGCTGTGGATCGGACCAGGTAAGCTGCCATTAATGATAACATTCCAGGTGGTGTTTTCAAAAAGGATAACACTCGCCCACGTACCACTGTTGTAACACAAAATGCTCTACTGAGTGTCAACGTGCTGTCTCAGTCTGCTCGATCACCTGATCTGTCTCCAGTCGAGTACATACGGGACACAAACAGGTGAGAACTCCAGTGTCATCCACAACCAGCATTAACCGTCCCTGCATTGGCAGATCAAATGAAACAGTCACGAAACACCATCCCGCAAACAGACATCTGGCACCTGTGTGACACAGTGCGTGCACATTTTCGTACTTGCATTCCACATTGTGGCGGTTACATTGGTTATTAATGTACCGGCATTTCACATTTGCAAAGGCTTTCCTCACTCTCACATTAACTTGTGATTTAGCAACATTAATCAGTTAAATATGTTACCTAGACACGTGTATTTCCAAAATCTCATTACCCCACACGAATTATTTCTCGGTGGTGAGATTTTCTTTCCCATCAGCGTAAATAACTGCATACCCTTACTTTTTATGGAAGTCCATCTCGAAATAATGTGCCACATTACATGAGTGTAACCGTTAACAACGTGCGCAATGGGTCTTATGTTGCAATTGCTCACAACCCCTGGAATAGTTGCTCACAACCCCCAGATTAGGACACTCAAAGGAGACGTCCACTCACAGTATGTGCAGTGATGGAGTTTGCAATAAATGTGAAATGAACATTCTAAACGAAAGCCGGAGCCTCGAAGGACGAGAACTGTGTTTAAATACATTTGCCAAAACACGTGTATCCCGACGGGAAATGTTAGGACAATATGTAGAGTGCACCACTCGCCAGAAATACTTCCAGATCTAGACAGAAAACATGTAATATATCTGACGTGTGTTGCGAGGTCGTGCGAGAGGGTGCGGGCGTGGAAGGTGGTGTGCGTGTCATACAAAAGTGAATTTTCTCACGGAGGGTGTTAGTAGTGCATAGCAAGTCAGGGCACAGGTCTGTTCGACCGTTCAGCACTGGTGTTTCGAAAACAACATTTGGTTGTGAAATTATCGACGAAATGCCATGTAATCCCCATGCTGTGGTACAAATACTGATGATGGAGGTGACATACAGGTATCCACCAGACACCACAGCTCCAACCTACATTGACAGGTGTATTGCGTGGAAGTTGTCGAACTGATTGAAGCAGTATGTTGTAGGAGGTGCTGTCATTTTAGAAGGACAGACATTATGGTGTGATAGTGATTATCGTACAAGTAATGGGATGACAAGGGCATCATCTGATAGTGATACCTCTCTGTCACCAATGCAAAATTTGGCAACCAGTTCCACTTCTTATGAATTGTTTCCCCCCCCAGAGCACAACATACAAACATTCACAAACAGTTCACACTCAGAACTATGCAGAGGATTATGACAAAAAACACAAATCTGTAGCAGCAACTGCATACAAACACAAGACAAAATCGGAGAAGGTGTGGCAAATTGTTGCAGCCCTTGAATCTGGTGATTCGCCAGCAGATGAATACCAAATTCCTGGAGGCATGTCACATGGTACTCACTATTGGCATTTAAAGGTGTGGGTGAAGCAAGCAGCTATCGCTGTAGCCATCCCTAATTTTATGGCCAGCACGTATTTTCTTCATCACTTCACACACTGCTAGAAATAGCATCACGTAAGATCACACGGTTTGTTACAAGATGGGATATCACTATGGACACTGCTGTGAGAACGAGAACATTGAAGTTTGTGCGGTAGGTGATAGGCTATATTAATGTCAGTGACATTCGTACCAAATTGGTGTTTAATACTGACCAGAGACAATTTGAGTACAAACTCACAGCAAACTGGACACTATCAGTGACTAGAGAGAAGACAACTGAAGCCATTGGACAATCTGTTGCATGTACTCCGTGCTTTTATACAATTTAAGAGCTTTTGTACATGTCCGGACACCTTGCAAAGAAATTGTATCTCTGCTTTTGGAAACTGAGAGGGAAGTTTGACAAAGGTGTGCCCCAAATGCTATAATGCGTTGAACCACTGAACATAGAATATGACTGCAATGGTAATGAGAAGGTGTGTACAATGCTTGTTTCGACTTGGATGTGAAAGGTATTGGAACTGGAAATAATGGATCCTGCCATTTTATTGTTAGATTCGTGGTCAGGTTAAATCGACACGAGTTTGCCAACCAAAGCCTTCAGCAACAGGGACTTAAAGTTGAAGACTGTGATCATACCACCAAAAGTTGCAAAGTACTGCCAGCCTCTGAACATACAATTCTTTCACCAATATAAGGCTCCTCCCATGGAGGAGTATATACTTTGTGATGAGAATCGTGCCATCAGTCTGCATCACCGACTCTTCATTTTCAGGTTGCATTGCTTCACATATTATCAGTTCTGTGCACCACAATATCAACCTGTGGTTCACTGTGTGTGAGAAGTGTCTGGATACCTGGCACAGGATACCCCTCTGCCATTCTGTAATGTATTGGACATAAACTTTTCCGCAGTTGACACGTGCAATGCTTCTGACTGTCAATAGAGTGCCTTTGTGACCTGCTCCTGGTATACACAGCCACTTTGCATGGTCTGTTATACCCAAAAACACATCCAGGGACTCTTTGTTTCAGTGCCGAGGCGTGTAGCGAAGGTTGTAGCTAGCAATGGTGGCAGCACTCAACACTTAGTCATCTTGATAATATTCTTCTCGGGTATGCAGCCGGATCATAACGTCTTCATGACACAATATTTCCGCGGTCCATCTGGCCGCCATCTTCAGGTGAGAGTGCTGGTGCACGAACTCGCCGGAACTGACTTCCTAGCGCAAGCTGCGGCCCCTATATAGGCCAGCAGAAGACCCACAACGCGTGCGAGAGAAGGTGCTGTAACTGCCCTCTAGCGCAGTAAACATACCGCGCCGCCAGTGGTGGAAATAGGCGAAATCGAGATATCGCTGTCAAAAAAAAAAATTTTTATTCCGACGATCGAAACACAGACCGTTGTTTTTTTATGTCAGATAACAGCGGATCCCAAGTCTTACTTAAAAGATAGCCCTTGTCTCTATTAAGAAGATTGTCAGATAAACGAATCTCTATGGATTCTTTTAAAACACAGTCCCAATAGCGAGATGCAGGGGCAACCATTTGTGTCTTGTCATAGAGCATTCTGTGTCCTTCGGTGAGACAGTGCTCCGCCACTGCAGACTTCTCAGGTTGAAGCAGCCGTGTGTGCCGCTGATGCTCAACACATCGGTCCTGAATGGTCCGGATTGTCTGCCCAATATAAGCCTTCCCACAGTGGCAAGGGATCTTGTACACACCGGGCTTCCTCAAACCCAAGTCATCCTTTACAGAGTCAAGGAGCGCTCTAATCTCTGCTGGCGGACGAAAAATACTTTTGATATGGTATCTTTTCAGAATTCTTCCTATCTTCGAGGAAATGCTCCCAGCAAAAGGCAGAAAGGCCACCGATTTGCAGGTATCTTCTGGTGGTTCAGGCGAAGGTCCATACTGGAAAGCACGACGGATCTGTTTATCTGTATAGCCATTCTGCTTGAACACAACCTTAAGATAGTCCAATTCTTGTGTCAAGCTTTCTCCATCTGAAATGGCATAAGCTCTTCTCGCCAACGTCTGCAGGACCCCCGTACGCTGGAACGATGGATGACAGCTAGAAGCATGCAGGTAACGGTCCGTGTGCGTAGGCTTTCGATAAACACTGTGTCCCAGTGTCCCATCATCCTTTCTGTACACCAGAACATCCAGAAATGGAAGCTTCCCATCACTTTCCACCTCCATGGTAAACTTGATGCTAGGATGCAGGGAATTAAAATGATCTAGGAGGCGGTCAAGAGCTTCTCTCCCATGAGGCCAAACCATAAACGTATCGTCAACGTACCTCCAAAAACAAGTTGGTTTTAAGGACGCCGTCTTCAGCGCCATGTCCTCAAAATCTTCCATAAAAAGTTTGGCGACTATTGGGGACAATGGGCTCCCCATAGCCACTCCGTCAGTCTGTTCAAAATAGTTGTCATTAAATAAAAAGTACGTCGACGTCAGCACGTGGCGACAAAGCCTGGTTGTTTCCTCATCCAGTTTCTCACCAATTAATTGCAAGGATTCTTCCAGAGGAACCCGGGTAAAAAGCGACACGACATCAAAGCTCACAAGTAAATCCGAGGGACTAAGAGACAAGGCCTTCAATCTCTGAATAAACACCATAGAATTGGAAATGTGATGTTCGCATTTACCGACGTGAGGGCCAAGAACAGATGCTAAATACTTGGCTAGATTGTAGGTAGGAGCACCCAAATTACTCACGATCGGACGAAGTGGGACCCCTTTCTTATGAATCTTGGGTAGACCGTATAATCTCGGTGGCACGGCAGCACCAGAACGAAGTTTTTTAAGAATGTCGTCAGGTAAAGAACTCTTCTTCAGCAGTGAAAGCGTCTTCCGTTTTATCCGTTCAGTTGGGTCGTCCTGCAATGTTCTGTATGCTGAGTCTTCAAGTAAGAGATCCATCTTTCCCAGATAATCATCACGTGACAGAAGAACCGTTGCGTTGCCTTTGTCTGCTGGTAGAACTATCAGATCTTCGTCTTCTCTAATGGACCGGACGGCTGCCCTTTCGAGAGAGGAGATGTTACTCCGTGGAGGCGGTGCCCGCCGCAATGTATGTGAGACCTCTTGCCTAATCTCTTCAGCTTGGTCCTCCGAAAAGCTGGACACTGCTTGTTCGACTGCGCAGATGATTTCGGTGATAGGCACATTCCTCGGTGTAGGGGCAAAATTCAGGCCTTTCTCCAACACTGACAGGGTGGCGTCGTCCAGTTCTTTACTCGTGAGGTTAATCACTGTCCGTCGACGGGTGTCATCAGATGTCGTGGGTTGAGAAGAAAGCCGTTGAAACTTCGAAGACTGTTTCATGACGGCGCTCCTATGCGTCCAATCTGATAGTGCCCAAGAAGAACTATCCACCCATTCCCAGGATGCATCCGACAGCAGCGACGATAACTCCAAGTGCAAGAAAAGTAAATCCTTGGATATGAGATCCAGTTGTCTTCGAGTGAAGCGAATGCGCTCCTTGACTAAGGCGAAACTGGCACGCTTCTTGATGTTGTTGGCCGTTTTCGTATCAATAAAATGCACAAATCTAGCAAACTTAGGTATTACTCTTCCATCACGGCATCTCAGCAAAAAGGCGAGGGCACTCAGCAACTTGCCTTTCTTCTTACGAAGTTTATCAAACTTCTTCACACGTTCCACCATCTCCTCCCCGTAGAGGCTTCTGATGTGGCTACGAAGGCTTTCCCGGCGTAATAATTGATAATATTCTTCTCGGGTATGCAGCCGGATCATAACGTCTTCATGACACAATATTTCCGCGGTCCATCTGGCCGCCATCTTCAGGTGAGAGTGCTGGTGCACGAACTCGCCGGAACTGACTTCCTAGCGCAAGCTGCGGCCCCTATATAGGCCAGCAGAAGACCCACAACTTGTTTTTGGAGGTACGTTGACGATACGTTTATGGTTTGGCCTCATGGGAGAGAAGCTCTTGACCGCCTCCTAGCTCATTTTAATTCCCTGCATCCTAGCATCAAGTTTACCATGGAGGTGGAAAGTGATGGGAGCTTCCGTTTCTGGATGTTCTGGTGTACAGAAAGGATGATGGGACACTGGGACACAGTGTTTATCGAAAGCCTACGCACACGGTCCGTTACCTGCATGCTTCTAGCTGTCATCCATCGTTCCAGCGTACGGGGGTCCTGCGGACGTTGGCGAGAAGAGCTTATGCCATTTCAGATGGAGAAAGCTTGACACAAGAATTGGACTATCTTAAGGTTGTGTTCAAGCAGAATGGCTATACAGATAAACAGATCCGTCGTGCTTTCCAGTATGGACCTTCGCCTGAACCACCAGAAGATACCTGCAAATCGGTGGCCTTTCTGCCTTTTGCTGGGAGCATTTCCTCGAAGATAGGAAGAATTCTGAAAAGATACCATATCAAAAGTATTTTTCGTCCGCCAGCAGAGATTAGAGCGCTCCTTGACTCTGTAAAGGATGACTTGGGTTTGAGGAAGCCCGGTGTGTACAAGATCCCTTGCCACTGTGGGAAGGCTTATATTGGGCAGACAATCCGGACCATTCAGGACCGATGTGTTGAGCATCAGCGGCACACACGGCTGCTTCAACCTGAGAAGTCTGCAGTGGCGGAGCACTGTCTCACCGAAGGACACAGAATGCTCTATGACAAGACACAAATGATTGCCCCTGCATCTCGCTATTGGGACTGTGTTTTAAAAGAATCCATAGAGATTCGTTTATCTGAAAATCTTCTTAATAGAGACAAGGGCTATCTTTTAAGTAAGACTTGGGATCCGCTGTTATCTGACATCAAAAAACAACGGTCTGTGTTTCGATCGTCGGAATAAAAATTTTTTTTTTTGACAGCGATATCTCGATTTCGCCTATTTCCACCACTGGCGGCGCTGTATGTTTACTGCGCTAGAGGGCAGTTACGGCACCTTCTCTCGCACGCGTTGTGGGTCTTCTGCTGGCCTATATAGGGGCCGCAGCTTGCGCTAGGAAGTCAGTTCCGGCGAGTTCATGCACCAGCACTCTCACCTGAAGATGGCGGCCAGATGGACCGCGGAAATATTGTGTCATGAAGACGTTATGATCCGGCTGCATACCCGAGAAGAATATTATCAATTATTACGCCGGGAAAGCCTTCGTAGCCACACTTAGTCATCTTCCTCACTATAATTCAATTCTTTTATCTTGGCGGTTCGCGCATGCCCGCCCAGCCGCGGGAGATTGCTGGGTTGCCAGTTGTACGCGCCAAGTGAAGCAGCGCCATAGTATAGTTCGCAAACTTACGTTTAGGGGGGAGCGCGCAGTTTATGAAGTAAAGCTACCACGGCCGCATTAACCCTTTCGCTGCTACAGAGACGTGCTCCCCACATTCCGCGATGTGCGCGATTTTGTCATCATTTCACTGTTCGCCTGTGCAGACACATGGTGTTTCGACTGCTTTGACACACTTTATCATTCGATTTCACAAAAACTATTTGGCCCAAAAATTTGATTTTTACATATCTTCTTGACTGATACCCTCCCCCCATAATGACTTAATTTTGTTTCGATGTTCAACGCAGGTATTTTGCAGCATTAGATGTAGTAAACCATTGCACAAAAGTTTGAAGAGTTTGCAGAGGTAAAAGTCCATAGCATATACTTTCCGTATGGTCAATTATAGTTGCCACTAGAAATTTCAAAAAATTACATTCAAACGAATAAAATTCATGAAGTAAGACACTTCGATATTGTTTTTAAAATAAAGAAAATATTGAGTACCGATCAAGGTTTGAACCCATAACCTTTCGCTTCACAGCCACACACTTTAATCGTTACACTAACGCAGCTCGTCATTCAATAAGTATCTCCTTGATGACTTTAAATATCACGCAAAATATCGAAAAACACTGTTGGTATGATAATGAATTACTCACGTTTCATCGAAGTATAATAGGAAATAAACAATTACCACTGTTCCTTACTGCGAAAAAGCGGTTAGTGAGAATGATACAAACACCTTTCCTTGCAATCGTCTTAATTAGGAGGCTTATTGCTTGTTTGGTTTAATTAATTAATAGAATATGAAGCAATTTGTATAAAGAATGCTTTTTCCAAACTTTCTATAAAAGAAAGTCTGCTATCAAGACATTGCGTTTGTTCAATTACTTTATTTATGACTGAACGTTTCTAAAACTGAAGACACTCGTCTGTGCTCTGCACTGCAGTCGAGCTCTGGCAACGTCGTTCTCTGTTCATTGGCTGATTGTTTTTTGTGACGTCAGATGCGGAGAACGAACCTAAACTCGGCCGCCATCGTAAATGACGCGCACTTTAGACGTGGTGCTGTTTCCAGTTGTGTCACCTTTGTACGACATGTTATCTCCGAAATCTCTTTGGCTGTGATATCTCCGGTCCTTCTCGGTGTTGCGTTTTGGGTGGCAAGCAGTATATTACTGTATGCTTCCACCAACTCAGTGCAGATTTGCAGCATTATTCCTTTCAAATGCAGAAAATGAATTACTGTAGAATATTCTCCTTCGAGAACAGTCTGCATTATTTTGTTTTGCTTCCTGTAGCAGTGTGCCACGCTAGGATTTCATTTTGTACCAGGACTACTTACATGTACTCATATTTAAAAAAAACATTAATTATGGAATGTTATTTTTTGAGGTGATAATTTGCACTTTATGAGTAACAGTTTTGTAGTGTGCATCCCGCATTTAGATTTCAGATCTGTTTGTCTTTGGCCTCCAAATTTCAGGTACACGACTTTACTCCTAAGGACGGTTGGCTCCCACCGGGCATCACCGTGCCTAAAAAGGTGCGCAGTTTAATGTTGGAGCAGAATGTGTCACCAAACTTCTTGTATCGCCTAGAGTTGTCAGAGGAGGAGCAGCAGACAGGTGTGGTGGCCGATGAGACAATCGCCGACGTGAAGGAGCAGCTGGGGGAGTGGGATCAGGACCCCAGCGTGCACTCCTCCATGGAGGACTACCTCGGGGTGCAGACGGTCAATGACAAGGCGATGGCCGACTCTGTGGAAGCCCTCATAGGCGTCTACCTCAATGTAATTATTTACAGAGTAACGCCTTATATTTTAACTATGTATATTGCAGGTACACAGCCTTTATAAATTCTTTAAATAATGTCAGTTTTCTCTTCTGGCTGTAACTGTTTTTGTTGCACTATTACAGTTTCATCTTAGGTACCATAGTCGAGCATAAAATTTGGTATCGTATTACTGCATAGAAATGATTATGTTCTCGTAGGGGTGTGTCGCACTTGATGGTAAAAATCGGTGGCCGTTACGAGTGACACGAGTAACATGATACAGAGATTTTTGTTATTTACTGGTTGGGACTGACAACAACCTGCATGTAAATAACACAAATATACTTATCATACTACTTGTGTTATTCATAACAGACATTGACACTCTGTCAAGTCTGACACAGCCCTACAAGAGCATTGTTACTTTCGACATATTTCTGTGCCATAGTTTGACATCAAATCTTGCACTTGACAATGACACACAATACAGTGGTACACTAAAAACAATTGAAGCTAAATATGGAAAATTATGTAATTTAAATTCTTTATATTTTTATTTTTAAAATTTATACACAGAAAGCTCACAATTACTCAGGTTAATTCACACCCTCTAATTTCTCTCTTATACACAGGTTGTTTGAGTGTTACAGTTACAATTGAAAGGGATGGACAGAGGATAATGAAGCAAGCAAATAACCTGATAAATGTAGGTCTGGGAATCAGTGGTTTACCCACAATGATGTACGCACAAGTACAGTTGTGCCAATGTCACAACAGTGTTAATGTGTAAGGGTGCGTTTGGATACTTTTGTGGGGGGATGTTCAAAAGCTTTGGTGTATTCCTTCCTTGTTGATAGTGCTGAAGAACTTGGAGAAAGCATTGTGGATGGTTGTCAGTGTGTTCAGAACATGCCTGTCGTTTTTGGACAAGTACAGGAATTGATGAGGAGCTGTGCAGTAAACTGCCTATACATGGAGGGTGGCTGTCAGGGACACTTACTGTAATGTGTTTCCCCTCAGGTACATATCTGGTGCAACATTTCAGTTATAAGGTGTTCATGTACTCAGTTGTAATATGTTGTATCAGAGAAATTGTTTGCTTCTAGACCTAAGTTTTAGGATTATTTGATTGTTCCATTGTCCTATACTCAACCCTTTTGTTTGTACCTACAATAGTCAAACACCCTGTATTATTACACTCAAAAAATCTTGATATGAAATAACAAGAAAAGTTAAATTATCTTTCTTTGGAAACTGAAGTTACAATAAATAAATACTACTTCTACTTATCTCATATTGATTGTCGATAAGATATCATATTGTTCTTGGTGCAGTAGGTAATTTGATGATTCCATCTAGCAAAAAGGATTACAGGGTTCCAATTAATGTCATACACATTACTAAATGAAATGTCATGGGGCACTAATTTGAATCTTCCACACTTTAGTCATTCTTTTGTAATATTCTGCATTATCACAGCATTTCATTAACACATCCAAATGACATACAGTCTAACTTAGAACTCATTGCCACCAGTTGGCTTCTCACCAAAAAGCTTACATATTCCAGTGTTCCATTTTAACAGAAACAAAAGAATTTCGCTTACTTTCCATATTTCTCCTTTATTATTCACATGTTTCAGTAATCAGTAGTGATAATTACAAATATACTATAGTAAAGAAAACTTCTGAAACAGTAATGTATATAAAGAAATGCTAAAGTACTTTAAAAATAGTTGTGACTTGACTTTTTTTGGATTCAAGTATGATTCACTAAAGCATTTGACATTGGAACACATGCACTTGCAAGCTATGAATAACAGACCAAAAATGCAATAAATTGAATGCAAAGTATTGGTGTACTGTCAGTTGCAGTATTTACACCCTTGGTGATTTTTGTTATATGAGCATTAGACTGTGGTCAATGGTATGTATCTGGGACTAACATTTGGTCTCTAAATGCTGTAGACTTCATCAGAGGATCACAGTTAGCTGTTTCTGACTCAGACAAGCTTAGCATTCCAAACTGTTCATGTGCAACCACGTAACAGAGGGGCGGCAACGTAAGTAGACCGCTGCGTAAGACTCCAGAGTTGTGTCTACATGTATTATGGAGCGTGTAATGTGAAAGAGTTGGCACTGTTTGCTTTATTTAGCACGAAGACCAACAACTTGTTTATTTCATTTCTCCTGCTTTTCTCTTGGCATTGTTTTTGCACTTTTGAATTTATGTGGCCCCTCTGTACATCCTCGTATAGTAATGATAGAATCTTGATAGAACACCACTATCAGAGAAATGACTTTGGTGGTCCCCTAGTCTATGTGCATGATCTGCTACGGGTAGTTTATCCCTATTGCTCAGATTACATTTGCTCTTCGTGTTCTTCAGGCCAGGTATTGATGCTTCTTACAGTGTTCCAGTGATTTTATATACTTCTGCTCTGACAAGCCGTATGTGTAGTTCCTTTACAGTGTTCAAGTATTCAAGTACCTCTCTTGACAGCTTAAATACTCAGTCAATGCTGTTTGTTCTTAGCACCCTGCTAATGCAGTCTGTGACTTCTTACACAGATGGGACGAAAATATTCCCTTTAGTGATTCTTTTTCATTGTAAGCTCCAGATCTTTTTAAGAGTGTATAGTCCCCCCCCCCCTCCTTTTTTAATTTTTTAAAGAGTACCCATTCCTTCTTAAAATAACTCTTACATGACTGAGCTCGTACTCCAATTACTGTGACTCACAAGTTTTACCCAGTCCACTCAAGGGGTTTTTTTTTTTTTTTTTTTTCTCTCTGTTTAGGATGGGGATTGGAACTGTTGTGAACATATCTGTCCATGTGAATGGGTTTCATGAAGTCTTCATACTCAGAAGTTGTCAGGTTTTTTGAGGACCTTTACATAAAAAATTCTCTTTGGCTTCTCTTTTGTCATTGTGAACAATATATAAGAATTGTCATTTAGAATTCTGAGAATTCATTCTCTCCAAAAGGCTGTATAACAAAATTGTAATAAACGCACTGAAACCAACAAATGGATTTCTTCTTGGCCTTGTTTTGTTGTTGTTGTTGTTGTTGATGATGATGATGATGATGAAGATGAAGATAAAGATAAAGATAAAAAAGGCATTCAACCAATCTGGCCTGCAGAAAGTATTACATGTACATTTTTGTGTTATCTTGTCTCAACATACAAAATAGGAAGTTAAGGAATAGAAATAATCATTTATTTGTCCTTGAACACACAGCCCAACACACATGAATTAAATTTGCTGACATAGGTTGATTTTATAAGTGTCAGTCTTAACATTCAACAAAGTTGATTGAATACTATATTTTCCAGATGTTCCATAGGTGCTGTTAGAACAGGTTATAAGTAGAGATCAGCATGGCTAAGAGAGTTGTTCTGCACCTTATCCAAAAGGTGTCTAACAGGAACCACAAGCCTTTTATCTGTACCTATGGTTGTTACAGTTTTGTAAACCGCTTCTTAAACCATTCAGTACAGCGGAGTTCTGGTATAGAATTTTCATCTGAAATTGGGCTGCGTAATTTACATTCTGTAGAGTAACTCTAGAACACCAGAGGGGATGGGGGGAATGTTACACTGCTACTAAACCATCATAAATTGTACTTCTCCAGATTTGTTCAAAGGAATCCATAATTTATAAGTTATGCATTAGTTACTTACAATTATTAGATCTCCAGTGGTATGTTACATATCAAATGAGGTACAAAACATCCTGTTTTATACCCTACTGCAATTGTAAATTTCATGAGAGTTTAGTAGTCTAGGGTTATTAAAGTACGGGGCAACCATAATCACATTTTAATAAAGCAACCCTATCACATTGTTGATACATTCCATTAATTATAACTTTTCTGTAATAATTACTGAAACGTATTTCATGAAGTTTTCTTGGAACGTTTCTGCAGCACTGAGAAGTCAAATGAAATTGTGGTAAAAGGGAGTGTTACATCTTGTGTTCTGTTAAATGTTAATCATCTAGTTCATTTACAACATTTACATTAATCCACAATGTGACAATTTAGGTATCTAAAAGTTACCAAGAATTCTGCTACTGACAAGTTTCTTATGCTAGGCATTTTTGCAGGAGCTGTGTATGAATTACATAGTTCAAAAGAAAAATGCCTTTTGCGTGCTGTACATTAATTTTTTTTTTTTTTTTTATTTTATTAATCTTGTGCACTCATACGTGTTTTGCCTTAGTTACAAGGCATTTTCAGTGGGTGCCAGATCAGTGTCTCATTATTTTTAAGCCAAACAGCTCTCTCTCAGGTGGCAAACCGGTTGAAAGTTTGCATATACTATACATTACATGTTGATATGCTGCATGTTGAAAATAGTGATCAAAAGGAAAACTGCAAACTTTCAACCAGTTTGCCACATGAAGAGAAAGCTGTTTGGATTAAAAATAATGAATCAGATGCAGATTTGACACGCACTGATGATGTCTTGTAACTAAGATGAAACGTGTCTGGGTGCACAAGATAGATAAAAAAAAACTTAATGTGTAGCGTGTAAAAGGCATTTTTCTTTTGAATTACTGAAATATGTTTAGATTCACCTTCAGATCTTCATCTGTATGTACATGTGTTTATCAATGTAAGAGCATTTATTGTTTTTTTTTCTATAAGGGAACCTAGTTCATATGTAGGTGTGTCTTAATTATGTATTTGATTAGTATTATATACATAAATTCCCATAAAATGTATTGCAATAACTATAGCAAGCTTGTAAAACTGACTTGTGTCGTATCGTGTGATCAGGTTTTCATCTTGGATCAGTGGAACACAAAGTAAATAAACAAATGAGATAAAAGCGTAAATAGCAGTGAAGATATGATGGCGGAATTGTTTAATAAGTTTAGAATGTGAGGTTCTGGATCATATAAGACATTCTGACATACAGCTTTATGCATTACAGGAGTTTGGCGTGGAAGGAGCACTCAGGTTTGTAAACTGGCTGAAAATCCTGCCCGTAGAACATGCATCGCCACAGAACATCCTCAAAAGTCCACCACCATCACCGATTCTAGGCACAGGATCTGCCAGAGAATTGGACTTTCACCTCGAAAATGCTGCAAGGCTGGAAAAAATTTTAGGATACAAATTCCAGAATAGAGGATATTTGCTCCAAGCTCTCAGCCACGCATCTTATATACAGAACAGGATCACTGATTGTTACCAGCGCCTGGAATTTTTGGGAGACGCTATTCTTGGTATGTTCTTCTCTAATTTAACACTGTGAAAAAATGTCTCTCTGTTTTGTTCATCTTATTTATCTATTTTTGTCACTGCCTCTGAGCTGGAACAGAAAATGTAGAAGCATAATTTTTGTAGTGTAATGGTCGACTAACACATTTCATTAAGAAAATGCAATGCCATTTGTGCAACAGTCAAGTAAACAAGGAAAATTGGGAAATGGTCTTTTCAGCTTTCCCTCCATTGTGCTGTAGTGTCACAGAAAGCCTCAGCCTTGTCCGATGCCAGAATCGCCACCTGCCTTGCAATTTGTGAGATGCGAAATAAATTGTGAACCTCACTGCACTACTGATCATCCAGGACAAGCTTATTAGCAGATGCAAATCACTAACACTGTGCAGTTATGAGAGTGTAAATTGCATGAAACTAGCTCATTGATATCAGTTTCATTGTGCTGGTAACAAATAACACAAAAATTTAAACTTTCCTCGGATTGGTTAGCAAAAGCTCACATCCGTAAAGGAGACTAGAAGAAATTAATAGCCAGCAGACATGAAATTGTTGATGCGAGATTACAGTAGTACTATTATTCACCAGTTCGGTACCTTACCTGAGTTAATATTGTAGGTGTAGTGGCTTTTTTGGAAAGAGAGTTTTGTATAACACTTTTTTTAAGCCTGTGGGCCATGGGGAAATTTATTTGCGAGTAACTGTAAATATAGCTTTTAGGGCTGTGGAAACTGTGCTTACCAGCAGAGTAGTTCCTCCACAAAATGAGAAAAGTAAACTTACTACAAAATTGAGAAATCTTTTGTGGACTTTGTGAAGCATACTTTCTGCCATCTCAGCTGCGTATTAACTTTTTGGGAATATGTGTTATCACCTTTGGGTGTGCCTAAACTGCGCCACATGTATAAAAACTACTACAACAATCAATTTGTGTCCTTTGTGACATCACTATTGTTGTCACTTGTGAAGTGGGAACACATTCTTTTGTTTCTGCAGCTTATGTTACTGTGACTTGATCTAGCTCATTTCTTTGCTGTATGATAACTTAAGTTTCTAGGATTGTTTTCACACTGTGGTAAGTAAAATAAAAACACAAAATGCTGTTTCTTTTATATTTTTTCATGTATAATGGCAACACATAACAGCTCATAAAAGAGAAGTGGGAAATAAACATTCCACCGTAGTTTTTGGTCCTATATCACACAAATAAAATTATCAGAAAATAAATATAGTTAATTGACAACAATTCTAATACAAAACCAAAAAATTAACTTTTTTGAGTTGCTACAAAAAATGCACAATAAAGATTTACATGTAGTAGTAATGCGCGACTTGTTTCAGCAAGAGGAAAGAATTCCCACAGTTCAGTGAATCGGAAGTTGAAAAAGGTATCCTTGTTGGTATCTGAAGACAAGCTGTTTGATCTATTGTTGCATGGTGATGAGAAGGCTGTCTGGGAAAATGCTTGTTTCAGTTTCTTATGATATAATAGGGAATAAAATTAATAGTTTATTCACCACTGAACATTTTACATGTAACTGGTGTAAATATTTACGTGTAAAGCCAAGAGACATGAGGTACATAAAACTTCATTATATTCACATCTGTGACACATTGTTACATGTTGTTGTTTTTTGTTGTGGTCTTCTGTCCTGAGACTGGTTTGATGCAGCTCTCCATGCTACCATTGTTACATATAATGTAAAAATTATATATCCAGGAACCTTTCAACCAATGATGTGTTGCAACTTAGTCTGTCACTAATTAGTCAGAACTTTGTCACTTAACTCATGATTTCTCATACTCTTTTATGGAGAAGTATGCTTTCTTAAATCACTCTGCCAAAACAACTTTAAATATTTTATGATCTTCATTCATAGACTAAAATTGAAAATAATGTATTCAGTTTTGTCATTATTAATTTGTAAATACCCCTCAGGGCACTCACAGCTCTTTCACAAGTTTGTGCACGGTGAACACACGAGCCCTGAGCTATTGTGGCCCATTCTTCCTTCCCGGGCTGCATTTCCTTCCCTGTAACCTCCCTACCTGTCCTCACTTCTTCTCCTCTGCCCCCTCCTTCCACTCTCTTGGTGTTGTTACTTAAAGTAGACATGGCTGTCCACCAGGTTTCTTGTATTTCTTCCAGATTTTGTTCCTCATGCCTTTTCACCTTTCTTTTTTGGTCCCCCTTCTGGGTTTGACCTCCACTTCTAAATTTTCTCTCTGTATTGTGAGCCATTTGGGGAAGAATTCCTACTGTAGCATCTACGGGGTGGATTCACCTGCCCCTCTTCCTTCCCCACAGTAGCCCCTTCACCTCGCTAGGTCACCAGCACGTGTTGCAGGTCTGTGTGGTGGGCCTGTTATGTACCCATCTGGCAGAGCTCACAGATAGCACAGGGATCGTACCTCTGATAACTGAACTGTTGCCTCCCCCATGTAAGCGTAGGAGTGGTTGCTTGTCATTCTGGAGCTTCAGAACTCCCGGTGGCGGCTGCCATGCCAGACAGCCTTTGCTGTGGCAGGATGGTGGCCATGAGGAAAGCCTCCGATTGGAATGGGCAGTATCAGAGATGATTCTCTGTACACAAATATATTAAGCTCCAAAAAACTGGCTGTTCGTCTACCGCTGTCTCTTTGGATGGTAATGGATCATTTAATGCTGCTTCTTATGACCCTGTGGCCTTGCCTTTCCTGGCTACACCCTGGCAGGACTGTTAGACTCGCCGGCTTGGGGTGAAGCTCTTTCCTCACCACCTGGTCTCCACATTTCTGACATCTTCGAAAATGCCATTTTTTACTTTGTTATGATGGTCTGATAATGGGTCTCAGCCCTGAAACTAGTCATCGAATGAATAAAAAGTAAAAAACTTGCAACTTGGATTGGTTTTTCGTTCTATTGATTAACAGAAGTTGCTATCCCGAGCTACTCCAGGATGGTGGAAGTTTGTCATCACTGATGTTTTTCAGAATCCACATGCAATAACCTACATCTTTCTGACTGTCATTCTACCATAATTGCTGCACGACCCTCATACAGTATGGCTTCAGATAGACTTTTCAATATCCGCTGGCAACTCCCACTACTTGCGTGCGCCTGTTGGGCCAGTTTATGTGTAGACTTGTTTGGGCTCTGAATAATTCTTCATCAAATGTCCGCAGTAGCTTCTGATGTGCGAACTGAAGGAATTCTTTGTCGCTTTACTTTTTGCACAGATCCGTAGGTGCGCCAGTTTTTATACAGACTCTGTATTGCTCTCTTTGCTGGTAGTCGTCTATTCAGATACTTGACGACAAAAACTTCACGAGTTTCCTTAATCGAACCTATTTTCACATGTGCTTCTACAATTTCGATTCTTTTGTTATTGAGAAAGTCATTTTGCAGACAGCAAAGAGAAATGTCCAACTTCTCTGATAAAATAAATTGAATGCTGACAGAAGAATGCTAAAAATCGATTACTGCATAAAAGAAGAACAGCAGCCAATTTTTTGTTGCTGTTTACTCTATTTCATAAGTCAAAATATTTCATTCACATTCAAAGGAGAGCCAGACTATTTTTAAGTGGATTATTGCATATTTGAACTATGGAGGAGGGAAAAATAATGAAAGGAATGACTGAAACGAGACTCGAATTAGCAATCTAGCAATTACGAGTCTCAAGTGCTGCTGACATCTCCCCTCTACCCCCCTGTGCCCCCCTCTCCCCCATGGAAATGCCTATAGAAGAATAAACATACACTTTGTTTGAAAGTTTGCATCAGCTGGGAACCTAATCTGTACTACCCTTGTAGCTACATCGACATGCTTATCAGGATTAAGATTTGAGTACTGAACTTCGTTTACCATACATATAAAGAATTTAAAAAACCCAATTGCCAGGTGGTCGCCTTGTCAGTACCAAAACTGGTTTTGTGAGGGGTAGCTTCTAGCTTCTGTGAACTAGTCTGACATAGCCCGATATTATTTTTTGATACTTTGTAAGAATCGTACTGAAGCAATTAATTCATCACAGGTGAACTACTAGATCAAAATATCTCAATAAAAATGACTTATTTAATGTAAATACAATCTTTTAATTACTGTAAATAATCAAAACACTGATAAGAGGGTGTCAATAACTGTGAAGTAACTTGCTCTGACAATACAAATTCCAGATTTCTAGCTGAATAATCAGATGCAGAGAATACAGGCGGAGGCAAAAGTTTGATATTCCAAGAAAGCAGCATGTTTGACTGTGTGCTGTGCAGAATGAGCTGAACTATTGTTGTGGGACAGAAACACACTTTTTGCAATAGTTCATTTTTACAGCCTCCTGTAATCTCATCAAGAGATTTCTGTAGTATGATCCTGTGATGGACTCCCCCTTACGAGCATACTATGTTAGCATCACTCTGTGGCAGTACCAAAAACACTTACTACTATCTTGCCTGATAGTTGTGTTTTTGTCTTTTCCAGCAATCTTGAATCCATGTGTTTCCATAGCTCGCTTTGCTCATTAGGTTGGGGTTCGTAAAGGTGTACCCAGCACTCGTACATAGAGGTTTGACGGCTAAGAAGTCACCTCAACTGGCCCATCGTAGCTGCAATATTTCCACCACTATCACCACGGATTTGATATGCTGTCCTCAAACACTGGGGCCTCCACTTCTCTGGCCATTCTCAATTCTTCACAGAGAGATGGTCTGCCACTTGGTTCTTCATCAGCCAGACTTTGCTGACCACACTGGAAGTGTTTGTGGCACCTAACCACTGTGTCATGATGGTACATGGTTGCCCTATTCTTCGACCAACTCTGTATATATTGTTGCAACGTTGTTCCCTTAAAATCCAGAAAACGAATTATTACATTTTACTCCATTTTCCCAGTGGATTAGTACCACTTTGTTTTGGCTCACGTATCAGTGTCCAGGTATATTGTGGTGCGGAGGTTTCACTGTGTACTTGTATCAAAAACATTTACCTGCAAGCAAACAAAACATTAAGTGACTTAAGGTTGGGGATGGAAGGAAGGGACTGGGTAGTGCTGACTGTTGGCTGCATGTGGCTAAATGCACTCAGCAAGGCTATGGATAAACCTGCAACACAGAGAGCATGTGAACTAATTGAGATTATTTCACAGCTAGTCCCTACCATCTGACCCTCTGAAACATCAGTCACAAAGTTATATTGGATCTAATGGCAACAAATAGACCAGACCTCTTTGAGGGTGTCCACACTGAAATGTATTAGTGACCAAAACACGGTTGTGGCAACAGTGATTACCAGAGTACAAAGGACAACTAAACCAAGTAGAATATATGTTCAGTAAACTAGGCAAAAGCCAGTAGTGTTGTGTCTCAATGAGGAACTTCAAACTTTCAGCACAGGGCAGGAGCACGTAGTGGAAATATGGTTCAAGTTTAAAAGAATAGTGGACCATGTACTGAGTAGGTATATATCCAGTAGAACAGTTCGAACCTCCGTGGTATACAGTCAGTGTAAAGAAACTTCTGAAGAAAAAGAGATTACTGTGTAATAGGTGTAAAATAAAACGTAGGGCTACATGTAGAGAGCTGCTGAATGAAATGTGTTTGTCTGTGTAGACAGAAATATGTCATGCCTCCAATGACTACTATAGCAGAATACTGTCAAATGAAATTTCATAGAACATGCAGAAACTCTGGTCATATGTAAAGGCTGTTAGTGGCATCAAAGTTGGTGTCCAGTCCCTAGCGAATGAGACAGGAACTGAAACTGAGGGTAGCAAAGCAAGAGCTGAAATGTTTAACTCCATTTTCAAATGTTCCTTTAAAAAGGAAAATTCAGGAGCAGGCGCAGCTCGTAATTAAAGGCTCTGAGGCGGAGCCGCCCCAAAATATATGTTAAAGAAAATTTCGCAACAACGTATTACATAATTTAAATTATCAGGACAAATTTCCCATTCCGATTAAAATAACGACGGTCAACGTTTTTGGAACTCTTTGTATCGATAGATGTTTTCCGTACGGTTAGTAGTGTTTAGGCTGCGCCTTGGAACGTCCGTAAGCTGCATGTAGTAGCGGTTTGGGGGCGTGGCTTCTACATAGTACTGCTCTTTATGGGCGACCCGAAGGCTCAGAGCTTGCAGCCTAAGGGTGTCATACCAACCACCACACATTTTTCACATTCCGTTATCTATGTAATAAAGGAATGTAGAGTGGCCGAAACTTCACTATCCAATCTCTATCTGTGCACATCTCTACTACACTTCGATGCGTCAATAATCGACGTTTAGTATTATTGTTTTGATAATGTTTTACATAGTTGTTTTGTTTCTGCCATTGGCTATTTCATCCACATTTAGAATAAGTTTGCAAATATCCCGCCAGAGTGCACTAGACTACAGTAACATGACAGTACTACCATCTAGCGAGAGTTTCATAAGTGATTAGAGGACAAAGCGCATGGAATTTGTCCCATTACTTTACTTTCCTTGCTTGCTGATGTTGACTGCTTTTGTTGATAACGTGTGACATTAGCAAGTTTCTTTTTCGGAGTGTATTTTTCAAGATTTTAGTGAGTTTTACTTGCACAAGAGCTGTGACGTCACCAAAACATTACAGTATCGTCATGCGAACTCGTAAACTTCGAGCTTTGGAGGTAAACCACAATAAATGTCTTAAGTTTAGAACTGAAAACACCAAAAATATTAAGCAGCTGCGAAGTTAACATTCATCGCATTAAAGATCTCTCCGAAACGCGTCTTTTCATATGATTTGCTGCAGAGTGTCAGAAAATGTGATGATGACATATAAAAACACTAACCACAGATTTTAACTCAAAGTTACCTTCTAATGACATTTAATACCTGATTATAGAAGATGCAGTACATAAAATTATGGGTAGAGAGTGATCCGCCCACCCCCCTCCCCATGAATTCTTAGTTGTTTGTCAGAAATCTGTAGCGTCACCCGAGGTCTATGTTGGCTCCGATCGATAAATACCGCTGCCTTCCCCAGTATAGAAACCACGAGCCGCGCCTGGTCAGGAGAATTGCCCAATTTAATCATCATGCCACTTAAAAGATCAATGAAGTAAGTATTAGTGTCACTGGAGTTGAGAAACATCTGAAATAGTTAAAATTGAACAAACCTTCAGTCCTGGTGGAATCCCTGTCAGATTATACACTGAATTTGTAGCTGAGTGAACCCTCTTCTAACTACAATCTATCGTAGATCCCTCAAACAAAAAACCGCAGCCTGTTTTGGAAAAAAGCACAGGACATGCTAGTCTACAAGAAGCGTAGCAGAGGTGATCCGTAAAACTACCATCCAATATCCTTGACACTGATTTGTTGTAGAATATTATTACGCATTCTGAACTCAAACATAATGAGGTATCTTGAAGCAGAATGAGCTCCTCAGTGCCAACCAGCATGGATACCGAAAACAAAAACCAAACTCACACTTTTCTCGTTTGGCATACAGAAAGCTTTGGATCAAGGCAGTCAGGTAGATGCTATATTCCTCGATTTCCGAAAAGCATTTTGTTCAGTACCACACCTATACTTATTGTCAAAAGTATGATCAAATAGGGTATCAAGTGAAATTCGTGACAGGCTTGAGGACTTTTTGGTAGGGAGGACACAGCATGTTATTTTGGATGGAGAGTCATTGTCAGATGTAGAAGTAACTCAGTTGTGTCCCAGGGAAGAGTGTTGGGACCCTTGTTCCTCATGTTGTATATTAATGATCTTGCAGATAATATTAGTAGGAACCTGAGACTTTATGCAGATGATGCAACTATCTATACTGGAGTAATATATGAAAGAAGCTGCAAAATATTCAGTCAGATCTTGATAACATTTCAAAGTGCTGCAAAGAGTGGCAACTGCTTTAAATGTTCAGCAATGTAAAATTGTGCGTTAAAATAGTAGACTTCAGTTTATTGGTAGACCACTGCGCAAGTGCAAATCACATGTGCAACTAGCTCTAGAATATTTCTCCAAGTGTGTGGAACCCATACCAAGTAGGACTAACAGGGGATATTAAAGATATACAGAGAAAAGCAGCAAGAATGATCACTGATTTGTTTGATCTGTGGGAGAGTGTCACAGAGATACCGAAGGAACCGAACAGGAAGGCTCTTGAAGATGATACAAACTACCCGTAGAAAATGTATTAACGAAATTTTGAGAACCAGTTTTAAATGATAACTCCAGGAATATACTACCATCCCCTATGTATTGCTCACAAGGGGATCGTCAGGATAAGGTCAGAATAATTACAGCTTACACAGAGGCATTCAGACAGTCATTCTTCCAATGCTCCATATGTGAAGGGAACTGGAAGAAACCCTAGTCACTGGTACAATGGGACGTACCCTCTGCCATGCATTTCACAGTGGTTTGCAGAGTATAAATGTAGATGTACAAAAGTTTTTTGAATTGCAGTATAACCTTTAACATATTCTTGATGCTCTGATTTCAGATTTCCTGATAACAAGCTATTTGTTTGAAACGTACAGTGATTTGACACCTGGGCAGCTCACTGACCTGCGATCGGCCCTTGTTAACAACAATACGTTTGCAGCCTACACTGTGAAGTACAGCATTCACAAGTATTGCAGGTATTCATCTCTGGAGCTGTTCCATAAAGTGGACGCCTTTGTAAGGTACCAGGAGGCACACGACCATAAAGTCACTGATGAGGTACAGTTAATTTTATTCACCTTATTCAAAAATTACAGAACAACATTAGCTGCAAATATTCTCAAGTACTTATTTACACTTTTATTGATCTCTGTCTTGTCCCTAGGAAAAAAAGTCCAATAAATTGTAGAAACCTTGCGTGCTTCGGTACACTCGGTCAGTTGTAGTGATTGTAATGACAGACAGCCCGTGACAGCTCTGCATTTGGTATTCTGAATTTTTTTGTCAAATGGTCGATTAATGATTTTTTGTCATTCAGCTCTTCCTTATCCCCATTTGTTTATTGAAAAATGCGTAACATACTACAGCGCCAAAAAACATTGTAAAAATGAAGTACGTGTGTTTGACTTGTGCAGAAAAGAAGCAGGCTATTCAAAGTGTGGAATGTGGAGTAGAAAAAAGAAAAACATAGGATGCAGCAAAAACTTCAAGATTCCGCCATCCATGCTGCCAACAATCCTGCAACAGAAAAATTAAATTGCTGGAAGTTATTGTACAGAGGGCGGAAGTGAATCCAGTAAAATGAGTTCCGCGTCTCAAAGAATGAATATTGAGTCATTCGCTGTTAGTCTCCGGATTAAGGATTTCGCCTCTGACATCATTTGTAAGAAGGAATGTGGACAAAGTGTGAATGTTTGTCACACAGCTTGTTTGTTACGGATAAATTACCTAGGAAGCCCACTGGCAGTTTATGATCCATGTCCGACATAAAAGGAGAAGTAACAGTTGATTCCATCTGTGACTCCAAAAGAGGCAAACTTGTCAGTGGAAGTGCTACAAGTGAACATTGTTATAATGGAAGTAGATAGTAATGTACTTTCTGCTTTGGTCACAACAGAAATAGAAAACACACTTCACCAAGCACTCAGAAGGTCAGTGAGCAGGAAAAGGTCATGGATTTCTTTACAACATGAAATTGAAGTTTCCATAATAATGAATTAAATTAAATCCTTAAAAATTAATTTCTGATAGCTACTTTCTGCTTCCCTTTATAAAGCAATACAAATAATATTGCAACTGCAGTTATATTTTTTAACTTTGTTTCTTTAGGGCACACCCGTATGTCAATAATTTCTTATTTCACTATGATCAGTCAGACTTTCATTAAATCAAACTCTCCCTCAAATTTTTTCTGAGGTCCTTATCAGCTTTATATTATCAAGAATCAAGTCTAATTAATTTTTGTCTTGTGAGATTGTTATCATAAAGTAACTATTGTTGTAAGAGATGATAGTTTGCTAGTGAACAAGCAAAACATTTCTGGCCAAAAGTTACATAGTAAAAGTCATCTTCACTAATCAGTGAATGAATGCAAACAATGTGTGGGGCAGGAAGGGTGAGGGTTCACGTCATCCAAATTAGGTAGTAGGCTAAAAACATTCTCCAACTTACGTTTGTGCCTAGTGGTGTTCCATATAGTGTATGCTTAGGCTAATTAATTCAGATTGTATTTTATTAACTGCATCAAACATCGTAAGAGTTCGAGAAAATTCCACAAATTAGAATATATTTCTTTTTTGTAGTAGGGATGTAAAAAAATTTGTTGTATTGCTCTTCTTCTCATTTTTGAACTTTTTTTGTCATTAATAGTAGGTTTTTTCAACAATTCAAGGAAAGAAACATCCTACTGCTTCAATATTTATTTATTCTCTTTATGAAAACATTTTTAATTAATAAGTCACAGATAACTGTCATTCAGTGATTATCAGTTAGAACTTCTTTTACTTTGATTTTTTGAATAATTTCATGCCCGAGAAGCAACTTAATAATTATTTCATTTTAAGTGTAATAAAAAAACCGCTGAATTCTATATTAGCTTTTCAATAAATCTCCTTGTATCATAGTTTATTGAATACATGATACATCTCTTGACTATTCTACGTACAATACATACAAGATTTTTTTTAAACAATGTGAACAAACTATGTTTGTCACAATCTTGACAGTACAGGTCCCATCTTCTTGCTGTCATCGCCTATCACCCAAAGCATCATGGTGACCCTGAGTGCAAAAAACCATGTGTTGGTACAGAGGTTCTCTGTGTCACGTTGTCACTTTATTATAGACTCCATTTGAAACAGAAAGGAAACAAAATTATGTGTTTATATTGAAGTAAAATGCATGTAAATTCAGTGAAATATAAATTAATAAATGCTCATGTTGTGTTGCTCAGGTGGGAAACACGAGAGTGTTACTGTCAGCGGTTGTAACACTACAGTCCCTGGAGATAAAAAGGATATAGCCCTTTATCATATAGCAAAATACTTGCCCCTTGGTGTACTACAAATTGTTGGTAACATGGATACGGTATCATAAGTAGTTCCAGCCTGCGTGACTTGTCTCATATTGAGGCACATTATGGAAAATTTTCTATAATAGCCATAAAATTTCAGTTAGGGGACACCTCTAAAATGACAAGTAATGGCTTTGGTTTACTAAAACTCATTCTCAACTCCAAGATTAAAATAATAAATAGGTAAAATATTGCTTCACATAGTTTAGTAGTAGACTGGTATTGAATGCTTCATTAATCATTAACATATCAGTTACATTCTAGTCTACAACTACTTTAAGTTAATGTAGGTGGAGTGTGTACCACAAATGACTGCTACTGACAGGCAATTGTGGTAATTTTAATTGGCAATGTTTGTGACTCTAATAAAGTTTGCTCCCGTGATTGATTACTGACACAGATGGCGTTTTGCAACCAGCAGTCTCTGCAGTAACTTTTGCCAATGCGTGTTGCAGGTTCTCCTGCTCTTGGAGGAGGATGACACTCTGGCAGAAGCTGTCGATGTCCCTAAAGTACTCGGTGACCTGTTTGAATCTGTGGCTGGTGCAATATTTCTGGACAGTGGCAAATGTCTGAAGACAGTGTGGAATGTTTATTACAAGCTCATGGAGAATGAAATAAGTAAGTACACTTCAGAGGAATGTCTTTGATGTTTGTATTTTTTTTTTAAATTTATGAATTTGATGCAAGAACTTTATATAACACTAGCTAGATAGTAAAACAGAGTGTAGCAAGGATCTGACCTGGTGCCTGGTGGACTTGAGAAAGAGGGTGGAGGTGCGGGGGTAGTGTTCATATTAGTGGGAAGAGTCTGAGAAAACAAAGCACAGTGTCTTTCAAAACTATTGAAACGCCCTTATTTGAGATTGTATAGTTTGTATGTGATTTGTCCATTTTTTGACTGTGCTAATAACGCAAGGAAAAATGATGCAAATGCTACGGCAGCTTTTAGATCGCAAGGCCATCTGGCATTTTCTGTTGAAAAGAGAAAAGTTCCAAATGTCGAAAAAACTGCTCATTGCTTTTGGTGTGTATGCTCCATTGGTAAGACACAGGTGTCCACCCTGAGTCTCAGTAGAATCGTGTACAATTGTGACGTAATAGAATGTAATTTGAATGCACAATAATGACTGCTCCACTTATGTGTTACTTACTTGATATAATTAAGTAGAAATGACACAAGAATTTAAGAAGTTTTTGATTAAATGTGCCATTCTATGCTACTTTTGGATGGAAGCATTCATTGAATTATTCATTGTAATAAAAATTGTTAAATGGTAACTGAAAGATAGAGAAAACAAAGAATAAATAATATGATTATTTAGTTATTGGTATTTGTTTAATCTGTTTGATAACTCATCACTGGTGCCATAACTTTTTTTACAGAAATTTTTGCAGAAACCATTCCAAAATCAGCCGTTCGTCAACTGTACGAAAAATGTAAAGTACGCCCAGAATTCAGGTATGTGTACTTGAAACTTGCATGTTAGTTTCATCTCATCCTCCAGTTTATTTGAAGAACAATACTTAGGTTAAAGTAAATAATGTTTTAGTTGGTGAGATCTATTATATAGGGAACTGTGGCAGTCACTGTTGGACAATAATGAAGAAAACAAACCATCTCACAGTGTCACAAGACGCTCAAAAAGTTGAAAGAAACAGACCTAGTAACTTTCATTTCTTTCTCCTAAAAAAACAATGCTCGCTGTTTACTGCACACGTCTAAAAAAAAAATTCTATTTTGATCTTAGATGTGTTGCCCGAGAACATTTATGTTGTAGAACAGTATTGAGTGAGAACATGCAGTCAGATCTGTCTGGAGGTCAAGAGGTTTCTAAGTGCAGGGCAGACAGAACTGATCTTAATGGCGAGGCTATGCCTTAAAAATCATACGAAGCATAATAGTTTTATAATTGTAAAATCATTGACTGGAATCTCAGTATAGTGGTGCGCACATAAGAAGATGGGTGGTGATGTGATGCACATTGGCAAGGGGCAGTGTACTGTGTGATTCTCCAGCTAATAGTGTCTTTCTGTCACTTCTGCCTTCAGGATGCTCGTAGAATATTTACTACTGGTTTTCGTGGTGGTTTAGTTATGATGAGGGTACTTAGACAGACAGAGAGCACACTGGAGGTGCTGCAAAGTGTCCTCCACCTCGTACGCCATCCGCCCCTTACTGCGGCGGGTCCAAGAAAGCTGTCACTTGCTCACTCTTGATGGAGCCACTGTGCTGTTTATGGGGGTTCCTGACAAGAAATGAGGCTGCTGACACTGCTGCCAAGGTTGCAACCCTCTTACCTCAGCCCACTAATTCTTATATTCCCTCTGTGACGATCTCTGTGTTGCTGTCGGTCAGGAGGTGGTGTCACTTTGGCATCGCCACGACTCCTCCCTTCACGGGAATAAGCTCCGGGTTATTAAGCCTCTCCCAGCGGCTCGGATGATCTCCTCTCGGCCAGCCCAACGGGAGGAGATAATTTTAACAGGGTTGCATATTGGGCACTGCCTTTTTCGCCATCGTCATTTGTTAAGTCGTGCTCCCCCACCACTTTGTAATGTTGCACCCAAATTTTAACTGTCTGCCATTTCCTGACGGAATGTCATGTTAACTGTTTACATTCACACTCGGGTTTGCTGTCTGAGTTATCGGCTGTTGTAGCTAATGGTGCGTGGGCTGTAGATCGCGTTTTGGCAAAGGCCATTTAAATTTTAGTTCTGGACCTCAGCTTCTTTGTAGACCTTTCTCCACATCCCTGTTTTTAGCTGTCTTCTCTTATGTCGATTGGGATTGACGTGTAGTCATTTTTTAACTCCTCTCTGTCTTCGTGTTTATGGTTTTTACTTGGGCAGATATGAGCCTAGCTGTTTTTGTGCCCTAATAGAAAGCAAACAAACATATCCTCCACCTCTTCTTCATTATGCAAATGCTTTCTGATGTAAGCACAACTATGATAGCAATTATTTAAATTACGTATTTATTGACAAATATAAATGTTAGTTAATTATCAAATAATTAATGACTTTTTTCCATAAAAATAACTTATTTTTTTACTACTGGCCATATGAAAATAAATTAAAATTTGATACAGGCATGCGAAATGCTATTTTGTTAAATTAAAAAATATATACTTCACTAATACTGTTCAGTTTGTAGAAACAGAAAAAGTATTTTATGTGCTATTTTATGTTTCACATTTTTGTACCAAATTTTAATTTGTAGCAAACTTACATTTTTGTGCAAATGGTAATTAAGAAATGATGTTCTTTTATTTTTTTTTTTGACTGTGTATGTGACTTGTCGGGCAAAAGGTATGACGACAGCTGCTTGCAGAATTTTAGCACTGATCAGAACTCCATGTAATAATTACTTCACCGCTGTGAAGCAAGTGCTGGTACATGCGAATTCCTCAGAGTATCAAAAGATGTCAGACAGAAATGTATCCTATCCATGAATTGTAAAACATCCGTGCCAAACATCATTAGGAAAGCTGTTGACAGTTGGACAAGAGCATCTCAGTGTGTGGAAGGACCATTAACAACCTCCAATTTGCTGATGACACTGTGCTTTTAGCCAGCATCAAAGATGTACTTGCTAAGCTGCTGACAAAAGTAAAAGACATTAGTAAATCATATTGATTGGACATCAATCTCAACAAGTCCAAAACTCTTGATAATTGAGCAAGGAGCACAGATCCAAATCACAGGTTGATTAAAGGAACAGGAAGTTGTGCATTTTTTCATCTGCCTCAACCATCTGCAATCTGTGGAGTTGTGAAGATGAGCAGACAGATCACAGGAGGGCGAATGAGTATAAAAAAAAGCTCACCAAGCTCTGCCAGAACAGAATGATAACGAACAGCACAAAGATCCAGCTTCTCAAAACACTCGCATTTCTGTCCCCTTTTATGGTTGAGAAATGTGGACCCTTAAGGCCAGAGACAAACGGCAATGGTTTTGCTTGGTTATTGCCACATGATCCAG
The DNA here is from genome assembly GCF_021461385.2 of Schistocerca piceifrons. Lineage (NCBI taxonomy): Eukaryota > Metazoa > Arthropoda > Insecta > Orthoptera > Acrididae > Schistocerca > Schistocerca piceifrons. The sequence continues at coordinate 210,983,121 of NC_060146.1, forward strand.
TTGATAAGAGCGTAAATGTGTATTAGGAAAAGACCAGGTCTTCTTTGTCCTTTGTAATTTCCTGGAAACAATTGATATTAGATTTACCGTATTTACTCGAATCTAAGCCGCACCTGCAAAATGATACTCGAAATCAAGGAAAAAAAATTTTCCTGAATCTCAGCCGCACCTGAAATTTGAGACTCGAAATTCAAGGGAGAGAAAAGTTTTAGGCCCCACCCAAATCGAAACAAAGTTGGTCCATTGTAATATGGGACACAACTTAGGTCGAATGAATGACGATACAGCTACAGTAGTTTGGTTCGATTCGTAAGCTTAGCAGTTAAGCTTTACCAGGCGGCCATTGCTATGCGTCAGGCGCTCCATCCATATTTATATGGATAACCTTCCTTTTTCACGTGCTTCGTCTGGTTTGAATTGTTTGCTTATTTCTCTTTGATCTGATAAGTGCGGCTCTCTTTGTTATACATGTTTACGTCACTCTAAGCTGAAAATGCATTATTGTACCGTCATGCATTGTTTGTCACATTCTGATACTGAGTGTTTACGAACCTGTCGCCGCTCGCGGCATGGCTTGCTTTTGTGCGCGATACCACGGCTTACAATAAAAAAAAAAAGGGAGCAATTGTCTCATAAACGAAACAATGGCAAGAGACTGCTATTTTTTGTTACTAACATTGCTGCTTTCCATGATAATGATCAACAAGAACCAAATAATAGACTGTGTATGATAGAAGATGTTCTGAATGAGAGTTTAGCGAAAATTTTTCTCTGCTTGAAAATCTTTGCAGACGCCTCTTTAGTACATTACATTCTGCACAGAAATTAGAGTCATCTTAGCTTTAAAATCTACTCAATTGCCGTGCTTCATTTCCGACTGTATCACTATTATGCATAAGAATAATACGAATATAAACATTACATGATATGTATATTCTTCCGCATTTGCTGTTGTGTCATTCTAGGTTCATAGTTTATTAGGCAGACAGGATTTAAATGAGATAGCAGCAAACACGAAACAATACATGGCAAAATGTTTATATTCGTATTATTCTTATGGTGAAGAGAATACTGCATGTGATTCACAATTCATAAAAGTTCCTATTAGCAACACTCTCTTCTCACAGGTAGGAAAAAATTCAGAATGTAGAGTTGGCCATATTGACAAACATCACAAACAGTCTTGCCAGTCGGATTTTCGTAGTACATTGAAATGCTGCTACATTCGAAGATGAACAATACGGAATTTGTATTTACTTTGTTGGATAAAGTACGAAAATGCAGTGGTCGAAACTTGGGGCGGGGAAAAAAAGCTCGTCTTCCACCTTTTTTTTAACGTATTTACTGACGCAGAGGTTTTGGCACCAGTATTTTTCTTTGTGCCCACAAAGCATGCCTGTGTAGCGCTACAAATGTACGACAGCAGAAGTTAGTTGTGGCGGCACCTACCAATATTTTTCAGAACTTCCACTTACTTTGCACTTGATTCTAAGCTGCAGGCGAGTTTTTGGATTACAAAAACCGGAAAAAAAGGGCGGCTTAGATTCGAGTAAATACGGTAAGTCAAATTGTCTGCAGAAGTTGATGAGCCTTTCTGGATTCTTATTGGTGCATTTGTGTGTAGAAAATTTCCTGTTATTGCCTTGTATTTCTTTTCTCTGCCAATCTGTGATTTGGTATTTTTGACTTTGCATTTTCTAGTGTCTCCCAAAATCACCTGACCTGATGTAATAAGAAATATAATTTTTTGACTAGTGACATCTTTCCATTGATCTGTGGTTCAGTCACAAAGTCCTGTGCCTATTGCTATCATAACTGGGTCAACATGGTAACATGTAGGTGGCATTGAATGTCTTGGTGGACAGTGGTTATAATGTTTTGGTTCATCAGTGTATGTAAAACAATAAGGCAGCCTTCTTCTTGTGATCATTGTCTTGGTACAGCCAGCCACTTTCTAGTTATTATATGTAGCTCTCAGAATCTTTTGGCCTCAGGCTATATTTTGATACCTCCAGCTAGTACAACTAGGGTTTCACTTATTAAGGAATTTCTGACAACCTTTCCTTATAACCCACTGCTTCTGTGTTTTGATATGTGTTAAAGTTTTAACCTGCTTATTGTTTTTCCTTTCCAGTGAAGCAACAAAAACAAGTGAGCCTAATATCTTGGCAGTAACTGTCGAAGTAATATTACAAGATGAGAGGAAAGTGTACTATGGATTTGGAACAACAAAAAAGGCAGCCAAAACGGCTGCTGCAAAAGCTGCTTTGAAAGATATTCACAAAAATGACAGGAAACTGTAAATAGAGCCACAGAGTGAGCACAGACTGGTGCAGATACATCTGTTCTCGGAGTGCCCTCCGTGCAGCTCCAAGTGAATCTCCATTCGCCCATACACTAGGTACACACCTTTTCTCCTAACTGTTTAAAACCTCACAGTTCCCTCATTTTTTTGAAAGAGTAAACCTAGAAAAGAGTTCACAAAACGTGTATATAGTGTAGGGGCAACTGGAACATGCCCTTGTATCATGATGGAGTCATATAGTGTTGAGAGTAATACTAGACTTCACTTCAGAGTCATATATTGAAGATTAATAATTTTTATTTACATGTTGTGTTTGTGTATTTTTTGTTGATGCTATCATCAGAAATATTGGAATACTATAATACTTTTGGGGATAAAGTCCCCATATTAATGCAAGGTTAAAAGAATGATTTTCATTGACTAATTCTCTACAGATGACTCACTCATTGAGTCAGCATGCGCCTACACAAATTTCTTAGAAGTGACGAAGTTTCTTTTTGATTATAGAAAGGACATATGTGAGCGTGTGTGCTTTTGTTGTAGTTTCATCACAGTGACAAAACTGTAGTTTCAAACTGGCATGATACTGGCTCTTTTTTTTTTTCTCCAAAGCTGAAACAGGAGTGAATGGAACAGTAGAATATTCTCTTAGCTTATACACTGTTAATTTTCAGTTCTGGCTTACATATTGTGAGTGTATATTTTGTTGTTGTTGTTACAATACACAAGAATACTGGCAGGCCAGCATTCTTTAGTGTTGTGTTGCCTGGTTCCTGATTAGAGTGATGTGTTACCATTTTGTGGAGTTTCTGTGTATCCCTTCTCTTTTTGTTCCTACTTCTTATGAAGAGCTGTCCAAAACCAGTGCAAGTGCTGTACCAAAAAAATGGTAATCAGCATACTTCACTGGTTGAAAAAAAGCACAAAATATTATTTGTTATGAGGTATATGTAAGATGATAATGCAACATTTGTAAGCAGTCTCACATGTATTCCATTGCAGTTAAGTAATGTACAAATTTAATACAATTAATGGAATCGTAATATATAGTCTTTAAGTCCACACTGCAGAATGTTTTTGTAAAGCAGAAATTTAAAATGGGATGTTTTGCTGGGGAAAAAGCATATATACTGTCATAAAGATAATGGTAATTGCTTTTTGTAATATTCTGTGTGTTGAGAGCAAGCGTTACAATGATACTGCAATACATCCATTGTAAATTAAGACTGACATGTTTAATGTCTGTGTGTGTGTGTGTGTGTGTGTGTGTGTGTGTGTGTGTGTGTGTGTGTGTTTTGATTGAAGAATCTGTTCTATATATGTATTTTTCATATTATTGCCAATGAATCAGTATAATAAAAGATGATATTTATTGTTTATGTCTTGACAAAATAATTATTATTCTGCATGTTATCTGGTTTGTCGTGTTCCTAAGAACATAACCAAGGACGTTTGTATGAGATGTGTTGCGGATACCGAAAGTTTCATCTGATAGATTTTACAAGGCTATGTCTTCTACAGTCATTTACATTTCCCAAATGTTCATTGTGCCCACCACCAAATGCATGGCAAGCATCCAGACAGTAGTCAAATTATTTCCACACTCATGTGAGTATGTCAGCATTAATTGCTGATGTTGCCAGCCAGAAAGTGAAGAAAACAAAAAAAGTGTTTGAAACCAACTGACCATGGACTTCAATAGTGTAGTGCAAGATGCCCACTCCTCTTGCTCTGTAAGATGTGGAGTGGTGTACTGTTGAGAGAAATCATACTGCATGTGGTAACTGAATAGCACCTGTTAACCATTTCAGTTTAAGTGGTCTCTTAGAGAAACCATCATAATATGTTCTCTTTGTGACTACTCAAAAGGTAATTTCTCACTGGATATTCAGTGACATCATTGATATATGCAGCGATCTTGTGACAAAACAGGTACTACGTACCCTAGGCAAATGCAGGATAACTTGGAACAAATAGAAGGTAAGGAAGAGTTTATCAATTAAAAGCACTGTGCTGCAAATGATTTTCGATCTTGAGGTTATGTATGTGTGAATCTTTGAAAATAGGACACATTACTGAATAACTTCATAAATCAGTGACCTTATTGTGAAATACTCTTAGTTGTATTTTCTACAGTGATCAGTATAAACTATCTACTTATAACTGTGATACTACTTTTTCTGCCAGACATGGAGATCGGATAGAGATACTGTTTCAGCCCTTGAGGCTATGAGAGAAGAGCAACTTCACAGTTACTGTGAATCTGCAGATTCTGTGACTCCTGCTCAGCAGGAAGTTGACTGAATCTTCAATTGGACAATCATTGCTGTTGCTGCTCTGGTCGATCAGTTTTCTCAACCATCAGGCCCAACAAATATAGTATGTGATACAGACGTGCGTTTGTAGTTTTTCTTTTACTTTCATTCCCAATGTATCTGGTTGATGCACTGGTATTTCAAACTAATTTTTATGCAACTCGTGCAATTGGTTGCAGGGATGTGTGCTGACATCAGATGAAATGACGACCTTTTTGTCCATTTATGTACTAATGGGGGTGAAACAGTTACCATGCCCTTAATTGTGTAACATTTACATTTCATGTGTCCTGACACTAAACAGATGTGGTTGGCAGCTTTCTAACATTCACTTGTCAGATAACAGCTTTATGCCCAATAGAAATGATCAGTATTCTGATAAACTGTATAAAATTCGACCTTTGCATACAAACTTCGAGACACATTTTCATTGCTCAGAATGCCAAAGCAACTAGAAATGCACAATCAGATTCAAAAGCAGATCGCTCCCGAAGCAGTTCATGCCTGACAAATCAACTAAAAGAGTCAGCCTGAATGCAAGCTAGTTAATCAGGTTATGTTTCCTGGTTTTGGTTGTACACAGGAAAAATTTGTAGTACTTGGGAGAAGAATCTAGGCGAGCGTGTTGTTAAGAGCTTATCCAGGACCATGGTGGTAAAGAACTTCAAAGTATACTATGACAATTATTTTACTTCTGTTGATCTAATGACAGACTTGAAATAAGATGGTATATGTGCTTGGGGTGCTGTGAGGGCAAGCAGACATAACCTTCCAGTTTTACCAAGAGACTGGAGTCTCTAAAGAGGTGAAAGTGAAGAATTTGCAAGTAATAATGGTATTGCATGCCTCAGTTGAAAGAACAAACATTGTATGAAACTACCGTCACATATTAAGTCACGTCATGTAATAAGACACTGTGAACAAAGAAGAAAAAGATGGGAACATAACTATTCTCGACTGCCTAAAAATTGTTATGGATTATATAAAAATGTGGAATTTGTTGACAAACCAGGCATGTTGAAGGCAACATATGCCACTGACCGCAAAAGGTAACATATGCCACTGACCACGATAGCTCTCTCTGATATCCGTTCCCATTCTTCAATGAGAGGTCTTAGAGTGTAGTGGAACAGGATACTGTCGATATTTTGGCAACTAATTGATGTCAGTATTGTGAAGAGTTACATTTTATATAAACTTTCCAAGAAGTTGCGCAAGATGATATTGAACTATTTCAGGTATGAGGCTGCTACAGGACATATTGGGACATACGTTTCATCACCTCTGGGGGGAAGGCAGTCATATAGTCCACGAAATCTTTTCAAGCCCTGCGTCTCGATAGCAGTGTGTACTGATAAAGCAGCAAAAATACCTGTGTCTATTGCTGCAGCAAGCAAAATCCCAAATGAGAAGCTGGGGGTGTTCCGTGTGCTGGTTTGGATTATGTATGACAGAGTGTGCTTTCAGCTGAATCATAAGTAGTGGTTCCAGTTGTGAGGACTAAAGGTGAAGAACTGAAAGCACATTTTATATGTTTGAAATGATGAAGTATGATCATGAAATTATACACCACTCAAAAGAATTAGGGGAATGTGACTTTTGGACATCTGCCATATTCCACTGCCCAGTAATTGAAGACTGGCTAGGTTACCAAATTATAACTTAATTTTTCTCAAATTAAGTACACAGCAAAACATACTCACATCCTCATTCATTTACATAAGAAGAACTGAAATGTTAGACAGGTGTTGAAAACAAAGTAGAAACCATCATCCCATCGTCCTGGGTGCTTTCTGTTGTACTTAGTGCATCAACAATGTGTATGCCCTCTGTAAGTGTTTATCACCACTTGACACCTAAGTGACTTGCTCCATATAAGTCTGTAGAGGTCACTCTGTGGTATCCATTCCCATTTTTCAAGAAGAGCCCTCGAGAGTTCTCAGAGAGTCTCGCATCAATTTCCAGGCATGACAAGGTGTCTCCGATGACACCTGCCACACGGGCTGTGGCATTATCGTGCATGAAAAGGAATTCAGGGCCACTGTCATAGGCAGCAGCCACCACATGGTACAGCTGAATATGTTTGATTTATTGCCTGGCAGTAAGGTGACCAAGGATAACGACAAGATCCGTACAGCTGTCAACACGTGTGTCTGCACACCCTGACAGTACCTGAGGCGAATCCGTCGGTTCCGTGAACAATATTTGGTAGGTACCACTCGCCGTAGGAGCTCAATACGTGAACATTGCCGTCACCTTGTGTCAAAGCAAATATGGACTCATCTGTGAATAACGGATTTCGCCATTGACAAAGTTTCCGGTTGACGTAGGAACGGCAGAACTGAAGGTGAGCTGTGAGATGATGTCGTGTCAAGCTGTATAGTTTCACAGGATGTATGGGTCCTAAGGTCCTTTCTTGTAACCTGTTCATTACAGTCTGATCAGATGCAGCGGCTCTAGTGGCCATTCTGAGATAGTCTTGGTGTGCTTTGGTGGTAACCATATGGGGTAATGTGTAACCGACTGTCTACAACTCGACTTGTGTACTGACCTGTCCCCTGTAGCGTAACTACAACCTAGAGATGACAGGTGGAGAGACATTGGCACCTGCAGCAACTCGATGGAAAGTCTGTCCTTTTCGGATCAAACAGATTTCCGTTTCAACTTGCAATGCATTAGGACGTCGCATTGCAGGTGCTCAGTCGAAAGGAATGTGCGCAAATGACAAATGACGTCTGTGTATCTCATTAGACAATACAGGGACACAGGAACTGTCTTCCATCTGAGGGGTTGCCCGATACTACAACACAGAACCAAAAGGTAGTGAATAACTTAAGTTTTTGCATACGTTGAAAACGAAGATCTCATGCTGTGCAGTAAGACCATATGTCCGCCCGTGTCAAAATAAATTTAACGTATTGGACGTGGATACATGTGTTCCAGCGTGTATTATATATTCTGCTTTCGTGATTGTATCCTCAGTTCTGTTTATTTTCCAATAATACGTATGTTTAAGACATTGCTAATATAATTATGAAAATAAAATGATGGCAGTTTTTATGTACAGGTTTACTGGTATCGCTACAGTAGGTTCACACTGAAACCACCAGTTTATGCCCTAATACATACAATTGAAAACAAATGTTATGTTCCAGTTTACTTGATGTATAAGGAAAATGTAATTTCTTTGTCTCAGTTATAAACAGTAATATAATTCACAGCTGAAGGGGTTAAAGCAGAGAATGCAAGATGCCTTTTCTTGCCGAGTTATTACCATCTCCAGAATGAGATTTTCACTCTGCAGCGGAGTGTGCGCTGGTATGAAACTTCCTGGTAGATTAAAACTGTGTGCCGGACTGAGACTCGAACTCGGGACCTTTGCCTTTTACGGGCAAGTGCTCTACCTTCTGTGCTACCCAAGCACAACTCACCCATCCTCACAGCTTTACTTCTGCCAGTACCTCGTCTCCTACCTTACAAACTTTACAGAAGCTCTCCTGCGAATCTTGCAGAACTAGCACTCCTGAAAGAAAGGATATTGCGGAGACATGGCTTAGCCACAGCCTGGGGGTGTTTCCATTCTCTGCAATATCCTTTCTTTCAGGAGTGTTAGTTCAGCAAGGTGGTGCAGGAGAACTTCTGTAAAGTTTGGAAGGTAGGAGACGAGGTACTGGCAGTTAATCTGCCAGGAAGTTTCTTATTACCAGTTCAGGAAGAAATGGATACTGTAGCAGGTTCGTCTATGCACGGGGAAGTCAGCGCTCGTGCAGTCGCACGTCGCACCGGCATTCCATACACAACTTTTTGATTGGCACTTAGGCGTACACTCCAATGCTATCTGTATAAAATCCATTGGCACCATGAACTGTTACCTGGCGGTTTAGTGAAGTGGAGGGCATTTGCGGTGTGAGTGTTTCAAAAGATGGCGGAAGATGACGATTGGTTGAGTAACGTGTTGCGAACCGACGAAGCTCATTTCATGCTCCGAGGTTTCTGTCAACGGCCGCAACTGCAGAATTTGGGCTACCGAAAATCCTAGAACTGTCTTGGAAATTCCATTGCACGACGAGAAGGTCACGGCATGGGTTGGATTTACCACATCTACTGTTATCGGGCCTTTTTTCTTCGAGGAAATGCGTGATTCTGGTTTTGTAACTGCTACCGTGACGGGTGAGAGGTACGCCGATATGTTACAGAATCGCATCATCCCCACCCTGGCTGATAAACACCTGCTGGAACGTACGATGTTTATGGAGGATGGCGCTCCACCCCATATTGCTAGACGCGTGAAAGAGCTGTTGCGCGCGTCGTTTGGTGAGGATCGTGTGCTCAACTGCCACTTTCGTCACGCTTGGCCTCCCAGGTCCCCAGACCTCAGTCCGTGCGATTATTGGCTTTGGGGTTACCTGAAGTCGCAAGTGTATCGTGATCGACCGACATCTCTAGGGCTGCTGAAAAACAACATCCGACGCCAATGCCTCACCATAAACTCCGGACATGCTTTACAGTGTTGTTCACAACATTATTCCTCGACTACAGGAACGATGGTGGAGATATTGAGCATTTCCTGTAAAGAACATCATCTTTGCTTTGTCTTACTTTGTTATGCTAATTATTGCTATTCTGATCAGATGAAGCGCCATCTGTCGGACATTTTTTGAACTTTTGTATTTTTTTGGTTCTAATAAAACCCCGTGTCATTCCAAGCACGTGTGTCAATTTGTACCTCTCTATCTACATTATTCCGTGATTTATTCAGTTTTCAAATTTGTACTGACTTTTTGATCATCCGGTATATAATCTCCAGCGATTGTGGCACGGTGTTCGCTTTCAGACGTTTCACGCTGTACATGCCAACGGCCATCCGTCCGGTGGGGCATAAAACGTGATGCATCTGAGAAGGCCACCTGTCGTCGCTCAGTGGATGTCCAGGTGTGGTAGTGACGTGCTCCAGCCTTCGTCACCGATGAACAGCAGTCGGCAAGAATGCAAAAGCTAGGCGCCTGCTGCGGAGGCCCTTATGCAGCAACGTTCACTGAACAGTCGTCGAAGAGCGACGTTGGCAGCCCCTTCATTCATCTGGGCTGTCTGTTTCTCAACAGTTGCACACCCACTCTTCTGCACACATCTTCAAAGCCTGCTTTTACCTCAGTCATTTATAGCCTGTGGTGCACCAATGTTGCCTCAGCGCCAGTTTTGGATAGCACCATCTTGCTGTGCACGGTACACTATAACCACGGTGGTGCGCAAACACTTCACAGATTTAGCCATTTTGGAAATGCTTCCACCCTTGGCCCGAAAGCTAATGTTTGTGCCCATTTGGACGTCAGATAAATCTCTCTGTTTCCACATAACGGCACAGACTCCGCTGTCTTCCACGTCCCCTGACATGCTCTATGTACCCTCCACTGCTAGTGCTCCCACTTGTTGTCTATGAGCAGTTACTGCACGTTGATGTGACTGGACCGTGTACAAAAAAACTTGTAAATTTGAATTTTGCCTTTTACGTGATTTGATATATTTAACTACAACTAATTCTTCTAGGACCTATGAAGGAAGTACACTGGTTGTTCTTCTATCAGTAACATAAAGATAATTATTTAGTTACGTAGTGTCTACGTTCCATTAAGGTTTTATCTCCATTTTGTTTCAACTGATAATGAAGAAAATCTTGCTGCATCTGCAAAAGATATTACAAAAGGAGTGTCTGAATGGTTTACCAGAAACAGGCTAATAGTTAATCCCCAAAAAACGGTAGTCATTAATTTCCACACTGATCAAAATAAAAATCCGGCACAACCTGTAATATGTATACATAACTGAAACATTAGTGCTGTCAATGAAACTAAATTTCTTGGGATTCGTATCCAGGAAAATCTTAAATGGAACACTCATATCACAGCCCTAAATTCAAAACTAGCAAAAATGAGCTATGTGGTAAGAATTCTCTGCAACAGTACTAGTGCAGAAACAGTTAGGGCCGTATACTTTGCTCGTGTACATTCAATACTGAAGTACAGTATCTTTTTCTCGGGAAATGTACATCAGGCCATAACAGTTTTCAGGAAACAAAAGGCAATTATAAGAATAATGAAACAAGTGAGCAGCAGAAAATCATGCAAACCTTTCTTTAAAGATCCTACCCCTTCCCTGCATTTATATACTGGAAGTAGTCACGTGTGTCAAAAAAAGCATGCTGAGGAAAGAAAACCTCTTTCCTCAAAACAAAAGTGTCCATGATTACAGCACCAGGTCAGACAGTGACATACATGTTAATCATTGTAACACCACATTATGCCAAAAAGGTGTATATCGTGCAGGAACAAAACTTTACAACAGATTACCAAGACATATAAAATCCCTTACTGAACTACAAAGCTTTAAAAAGTCTGTGACATCCTACCTTCTGAAAAACTGCTACTATTCAATCTCTCAGTATCTTATGCGAGGAAAAAATGTAATTTGTATCTTTAATTGTAGAAATAAGTTATAAATATACAGTATTTCAAAAATTTTAATTATTAACTGTATAGATCCAATTTGTCATAAAAATTTATAAAATGTATGATTGACATTTGAAAATCCAATAGCTAAAAAGGTTTTCTGTCCAATATCCGGTGTACAATATATGTACTTAAAAAGAGATTTATATGGACAAATAAATAAATAAATAAATAGAAGATATACTGCAGTATCATATAGAGGGAATTGTCCAAAATAGGGCTACCATTTACTCTGCAAGACAGTGCAGAATCGGTATACCAATCAGGTAAAACCGCCGTGGACACTCGGGTAGTCATACAGATTCAGCGGGTTGAGTTACCCGTTTGGTAAAACACTGTGTCCTGCTTCGTGAAGAAGTCCTTAACTACATGTTACACTTCCTCGTCCGACGGGAGTCGTCGACCGTTCGAAGAGTTTTTTGAGGTACTGAAGGCGTCATAATCTTTTGGGGAGAGATCAGAACCGTAGGGCGAGTGCTCGAATGTCTCCCACATGGGCATGTGCGTTGCCATGAAGCAGCAGAACGCCTTATCGCAGTTTTTCCGAACGTTTCTCCTTAATTTCCCCAAACACATTCTCCAATGGATGTCTACCGGTGTTTGTCCTTTAGCAGCCAAGAAAAGAGTAACACCACGTTTGTCTTGTTTGGACGTATTTGATATTAACGTCACCATAATCCGTGTTTCCGCATTTACAGCACGCACATCGGCAAGACCAGAATACCACACAAATACTTGCCTACATGTCGATGTTTGTACACGCGCATCAGACTCACTTTACACATCATATATGCTGCATCGAAGCCCTGAAACTGAAACTTTTTGATCACTCTTTATATTAGAAACATGAAATAGTAGAAAAACAATGTGGCAAATTCCATTTTTAAATAACTCCAATTTTTCAAAAATTGTTGCCACATAATGTAAAAAAATTTATTTTCTTGACAAGAGTCACACATATAAAGGAAATTCATTTTAACTGAAAACATTGAAATATCTCGAAAACGGGATATCGGATAAAAAAAAGTTACAATTCCAATTTGATTGTCTCAGAGGACATCCAACGATACCACACTCGATCCATACCCCCCAACCCTTTACCCCGTGTGTGGGTGGCAGGGGCAACTTTGAAATCTTCAATGGCAACCCCAGTCTTTTTTACAACTCTACTGCAAAATATACATACGTTATGTCTGAAGCCGTTTCGCTGCATATGGCGCTGTAATTGGAGAAGTAGAAGTGGTTACAGATCGTAATTTACGACATGCTACTCAGTGACCCTCGAATATCCAATGGTAGACGAGACCCCATCTCCATGCTGTGAGGGAAGGATCTGAGCACTATGGGACTTAACATCTGAGGTCATCAGTCCCCTAGAACTTAGAACTACTTAAACCTAACTAACCTAAGGACATCACACACATCCATGCCCGAGGCAGGATTCGAACGTGCGACCGTAGCGGTCGCGCGGTTCCAGACTGAAGCGCCGAGAACCGCTCGGCCACCCTGGCCGGCATCTGGAGAACACACGTGCAAGTGGACGATGTATGTTGCGGCCACAGAGGAAAAAACTGAAATATTCCTGATCTACAGAGAATGTAAGATTAATGTTGAGGCTGTTGTTGCCTTGTGTGCCGAGCATTTTCCAGAGAAAGCTCGCTCTCGTTCGCTCTTTTACAACGTTGTGAACGCCTTTATGTCCGGCAAAAGGAAACGAAGCAAACGTGTTACAGTAGAAACGAACGAAATAGCTGTATTAGTGGCAAAGCACCACAACCCACGGATAACCGACCGGCAATTACTCCGCGATTCTGATATGTACATAGGTCGTATTGTCACAACACCGCATCGTCGTAATTATCATCCATACCCGGTGCGACTGCATCAAGAACTTCATGGCGCCGGGTAGTGTTTTGTGAACGGTCATGTCAACAATGCAAACGACCCACATGTTCCTTGCCGATGTACTATTTTCGAATAAGTCTACATTCACAAACCATGGTAGCGTTAACCGGCATAACTCGCATTACTGGAGTGCTGACAGTTCCCACTGGTAACTGCAAGCTGATCATCAACATCTATGGGAAGTTAAAGTATGGTGTGGCATCATTCAGAAAAAACTTATTGGTCCGTATTTTATCGATGGCACGTTGATTGGACGCGAATATCGAATGTTTGCGCATTACGCAATTGAAGCACGGGAGGTATTAGACCGTGTTTACACTGGTCGGTGATAGGCAGAGGTGCCCCTATTATTGGGCCTCTAGGTTGCGGGATACCACATCGCCGTATTTCTTACTATGGGGATATTTAAAAGAAAAGATGTAACAGCAAGTGCCAACAAGCCGAGAAGACATGCTCGACCGCATCAGAAACGCCTGTGGTAACATTCCCGAAGATAGACTTCTGTCTAGTGTACGGTTAATTGTAAAAGTAGAGTAGCGTTCGCCTGGAGCCACGGCCACAGTGGCGAGTTCGATATGTCGGAAGAATACAACGTTGCGAATGGGGTTTCGACCATAAGTTATCAAATACTGGCGTGTCCTACCTTCGCAGAATGGAAGTGGGGTCCCGCGTGCCACTGGATACCCAAGGGCCATTGAGTAGCATGTTGTAAATTACGATTGAGTATCTATTTCTGTTCCTCTGATTATAGCGCCATCTGTGGCGAAACAGAGAAAATGTTTCAGATAAAACGTATGTAGATTTTGCTGTAGAATCGTAATCTGCAATAAAAAGCGGGGATTCCCATGGAAGATTTCAAAGTTGCCCCCTCTCCCCCCCCCCCCCCTCCACCCACGCACAGGGTGGGATGGAGTAACGAGTGTGGTATCACTGGATGTCTCCCTCTGCGACAAACAGGTTATATATATATTCATTGTTGCCCTTATGGACAGTGTTTGAACTCGAAAATCACATGATGACACAATTTTCACTTCTTTCCTTTCTTCCTCTTCTCTTCCCTAAATCTCTTCATCCTTTGGCTGTGCTCCTGTTTCCTTTGCTCTGTCCATACTGTTCCTTTCTTCTTTCTCTCCTTTAGAATAAATTTTGCACTCCTAACTTTGTTTCTGAAGTATTTCCTGTCTCCTATCATTTGCCTGTTGATCCCTATCTGCCTTAAGTCTTCGTCTATTTCATGATACCAATTTGTTTTCTTGCTTGAGCTGTTTACTACATCAAAAATTTTCTTTGTAAGTCGGTTGTTGTCCATTCTCTGTATGTGCCCACAGAAAGTTAATCTGCGTTTTCTGATCGCGTCTGTTAGTCTGTCAGTGTGCTGGTACAGCTCTTTGGTAGGTCGCTTCATCCATATGCCATCTCTGTGAATTGGTCCAAATATTTTTCTGAGAATTTTGCGTTCTATTTTTTCTGTGTCTATGATGCCTGATGCTCCAATTGTGGTTGTTTCTGACGCGTACAATGCTTCTGGTAATACAACTGTTTTGTAGTGCCTAAGTTTGGCCTGCCTCGATATGCTTTTCTTATTATAATGTGACCATGTGAGTTTGTATGCCTTCTGGAGTTTCTTCGTTCGTTCCATGTTAACCGCCTTGTTTGATCCTCCCATTTGTATGTACTCCCCTAAATACTTAAATTTTTCGACTCTTTCTACGGATCCATATACCGTATGCATGGTGTGTACATTGTTGGTCTGTCGTTCCATATATTGTGTCTTCTCGTAAGATACCTGCAGACCTGTTTTGGCAGCTATTTCATGCAAGCATTCCAGTGCTTCCTTTGCCTCCTGTGTATTATTGCTGAGTATGGCTATATCATCTGCAAATGCCAGACATTTTATGATTGTTTTGGTTTCACGTGTTCTTCCCAGCTGTATTCCTTTAACTTGTTCCTCCCACTGCTTGATAATTTTGTCTAACACCATGTTGAACAGGATTGGTGAGAGCCCGTCTCCTTGTCGGACACCTGTGTGTATGTGGAAGGGTTCCGAAATTTCTCCCATGAACTTAATCTTGGAGGTAGTGTCTGTAAGCGTCTGTTGTATAAGTGCCCTGGTTTTTCTGTCGATACCATATTCTTCCAGTACGTCAAAGAGTGTCTGTCTGTCTATGGAATCATATGCTTTTTTAAAGTCCACAAAGGTAACTACAGTGTTTCTTGCCTGTCTGACTTTCAAAAGTGTTCTCAAGTTCCAGATCTGTTCGATGCATGATCTCCCTTTTCTGAAGCCTGCCTGGTATTCCCCAATTTGCAGATCTGCTTGTGGTTCTAGTCTGTTTAATAGCACCTTAGAGAAAATTTTGTATGTAACTGGTACTAGCGAAATGCCTCTGTAATTGTTTGGATCTGACTTATCACCCTTTTTATGTAACGGATGGATCAATGCACATTTCCATTCCTCTGGCACTTTCTCTGTGATCCAAATTTCGGAGATAATCTTATGGATTTTTTTGGTGATGTTTTCATCTTGGAGTTTCCAGATCTCGGCGATAATACCATCTTCTCCGGCAGCTCTGTTATTTTTCATTTGTTTTATGATTTCCTCTATCTCTTCTATTGTGGGTGGATCAGGATCGGCATTAGATGTGGTCTTTTGGAATGTTAATTTTCCTGTAGGTTTTTTGCAATTAAGAAGTTTATCAAAGTAATGTTTGAGAATTTTACAGTTTTCTTCTGTGTTTGTTTCCAGGGATCCATCTGTTCTTCGGAAGCAGAGGCTAGGGGGTTGATAGCCCTTAATATTTTCTTTGAAAGTTCTGTAAAAATTTCTTGTGTGATTTCTTTTGAAATCTTCCTCAATTTCTTTTGGTCTGTTATTGTCATATGCTCGTTTTTCCCTTCTGATTTCCTTCGATGCTAGTTTCTGAACTTCGTGAAATTCTTTCCATGTTTCTGAATTTCTGTAGCTACTGAACTTGTCCCATGCTTGCTTTCTTCTCTCAATGGCTTCATCACACTTTGCGTTCCACCACCTATGTTTGCGTTTTCTAGGTGGTTGTCCCCAGCACATAGTCTTCTGAACTGCCTTCGCCAGATCTGTCCATGTGTCTATTGAGTGCCTATTAATTTCTTCAACGATTTTATCCCTGTTTATCTTCAAGTATTCCGGATCAGGTTTGACTATTTTGTTTTGCGCTGTCTGTTTCAGTCTTGGGATTGGCCTAATCTTAACTTGTAGCAAATAATGATCAGACTCGAAGACTCCTTTACATGTTCTGACATTTAGAATTTCCCGCGAATTTTTCTTGGATATGGCCACATGATCAATCTGAAATTCTCCCCACACTGTGTTGGATGCTTTCCATGTTGTAAGTTTTCGTCTTGGTTTTTGAAATTGTGTTCACATGATTTTGAGGTTAAAGTTTTGACAATATTTTATGAGGTGTTCCCCATTTCTGTTCATGCGAATATGTGCTGAGTATGGGCCTGTTATTTCTCTGAATTTTCTCTCCTTACCAAGCTGCGCATTGAAATCACCCATTACAATTTTCACATGTCTTTCTGGTACGTTGTTAGTTACTTCCTCCATGTCTTCCCAGAAGTCTTCAATTTCTTGTGGCTTCTTTCTGTTATGGTCATTTGTAGGTGCATGTGCGTTGATAATTGTGTATGCTTTATTACCTGATTTGAAGGACGGAGTCGAGATACGTTCTGATATTGAATTGAAGTCTATGATGTTATCCATGACTGATTTGTGTACTGCAAACCCTGTACCAAACAATAATGGTGTTCCTCTTCTGACAGCAGGTTTACCTTTGTAAATCCTGTAATGTTCTGTGTCGAAATGGTTTTCATCTACGAAGCACGTCTCTTGGATGGCAAGAATTTTGATGTGAAATTTATCTAGCATGTCTGTCAGTTGTTTTAGTTTTCCAAGTTTGAACAGAGTGTTTGCATTGAGAGTGCCAAGGTAGTGCTTGCGAAGAGGTTTTGAGAAGCTCCGACTCTTCTCCTCATGATGTTCCTGGTCCCCCAGAATCCGATGACCAGGAAAGTCCAGTCCGTTGACTGGGGCCTGGGGTAGCGGATTTCTTTCCATTTGTTCCATCATGATTACTTCAAGTTGAAGTTGGTTGTGGGGACCTTCAACAAGATCACGGTAATTGCAGACTTGATTGTTGAGATCAAGCCATATTTCACTGCCGCACCAACTAGGTAAACAGACGCAGACCACTAGTTGCTGGATACCAGAACAGACACTAATGGATTTCTTGATGTTGTGTGTTCGGTCCGCGAGAGCTATTTTATTTCGCTCAGTCCGCCGGCAAGCCGGTGAGGACCCCCCTATCCGCCACCTGGGACGCGCCACGTCGGAGTATCACCTCTCCGCCTGCTACGACACCGTAGTAGGTTCGTATATATATATATATTTTATCTGAAGTATAGTTCCCGAGATATTTCGATGTCTTCAGTCTACCGCCGGCCGCGGTGGCCGAGCGGTTCTAGGCGCTTATAACAATACCTCCACTAACAGTTAATTAGTCGCGCACTCAAAGCATGATCTTTTTATTGCGCAACTAAAACGTCTTTAATGTGACAGGTATTGCTACATCAATTAATTACAGTTACTGAAGAAAATTAACAATAATATCACTTATCTTGTATTTGTAATCCAACGTTCTGGCTTTGGCTCGTAATTAAAAATGTTGTCTAGGTACCATGACTATCGCTGTTGGTGCGAAAGGCACTCGGATGTTAATTCCGCCGACTTGAAGAACTCACGAAGGCCATCTTTCAGGATTAGTTTGGTGATTTATGTTTTTCATTGGAATGTGCTTCATACTTTTTTAAACAATGGCCACTTGAAAATAATTCTTGACACTCACTTTTCGCAAAAATTCACAGTTATTAAACTTTTTATACTTTCGCATGTTCAAAACATTACTTCATCATACAATTTCGCAGCCGTTACTGCTCTTAATAAAACTCACAACATTTTTCATTGTCCACAACTCAGACTCGTATTTTCATTTCCAACAAAAAGTCAAGACTCTTCATATTCAACACAAAAACATGACTTCTCTGTACGCTTCCGCGTCAGAAGTGACAAGCCAGCATCAAAGATAACAATAAGTACAAACATATTCACACTATATATTACATCGATTTCAACATCTCAAAATATCGACGTACATACACATAAAAATGAAACCAAATTTGAATAGAGTGAAAAATATGAGACATAACGTAGAAAAATGTTCATTAATCTACGGTACCGAAAAATAGGTTTGGCGGGTGGTAATGGTTTCGCAAATAAAGAACCATTACACGTTTCAGTCCAGAACCGAATCTCGCCTCGGGCATGGACGTGTGTGATGTCCTTAGATTAGTTAGGTTTAAGTAGTTCTAAGCTCTAGGGAACTGATGACCTCAGATATTAAGTCCCGTATTGCTCAGAGCCATTTGAACCATTTTCTTCAGTTTACCCATTTATATTCCTCCGATTACAGTGTCATCTGTGGCGAAACGAAGAAAATGCTTCAGACAAAATGTATGTAGATTTTGCCATAGAATCGTAACCTGCAATAAAAAATGGCGATTCTCACTGAAGATTTCAAAGTTGCCCACGGATGGGAAGGGGGGGGGGGAGGTTGAGTGTGTTGTCGTTGGATGGCCCCCCCCCCCCCCCCTATGAGACAGACTGGAATTATGGCTTTTTTTATTCACTGTGTAGTCTTCGAGACATTTCATTGTCTTCTGTTAAAATGAACTCCACGTAGATATTTTTATCAGTCCGTGCACATTCGTTGCGTGCCCATATATAACACGTGACACACGCAGCACACAGCCCTCCTTGCATCTCATCAGAAGAGTTTCCTTCACAAAAAATGTGTTCTTCGAAAGTGCTTGGATTTTTTTTTTTTCTTTCTAGTAGGGAAGTCTTATGACATAGTCGTCAATTACGAGTGGCGTGGCCTTTTCATCTGTGACTCATCTGAACTATCATCTTGCTTTTTTTTTACCATTTCTGTCTGTATTTTTCTCTTCTTTTACTTTTTTCAGCCTTCACGTTTCTGAATGAGATTTCGCACTCCTTTTCAAACTTTAGTTTATTTTCCATGACATTTCGTTCAATAGGATTACTAGAAATTTTCTATTTAGTTGCAACATTTTGTAACATTGTTTCCTATGGCTTTACGTCTTTTGTTGCTTTTTACTCCGTTTGCCGTAGGAACTAGTCGATGGGCCTGACATGTTTGGTTGAGGATACTGAATTACAGGTGTTGACACGTGAGACGTTCCTAGCGTAGGACTATTCGAAGCACCGAGCGAGGTGGTGCAGTGGTTAGACACTGGACTCGCATTCGGGAGGACGACGGTTCAATCCCGCGTCCGGCCATCCTGATTTAGGTTTTCCGTGATTTCCCTAAATCACTCCAGGCAAATGCCGGGATGGTTCCTCTGAAAGGGCACGGCTGACTTCCTTCCCCACCCTTCCCTAATCCGATGAGACCGACACCCACGCTGTCTGGTCTCCTTCCCCAAAACAACCAACCAACCAACTATTCGAAACGGACTGAAGGTCTTGAGAAGGTTGTCACACACCAGAAGTGGCCAGTTGACAGAACTACCAGACACACTGTTGCCATTATTTTCTAAAAGTGTGCGTACAGTGAATAGTGTTGGTTATCTAAGACATCAGATGATGGTTGTACAACACATATAATACCTTCGCATAACAAGGAACCTACCTTCTCAGGAAAAGAGACACGAGCCTTCAAAACTACAGGCACACTGAGAGCCCCCACAACTTCGTCAGTGCATCTTGAGACGCTTAGTTGGCTCACGGTATGTGAATTGTCAGCCCCAACACCCTTTTGATCAGACCCATGACCCAAGAAGTTAAGAGTCATCACACCCTAGAAGAAAAAAATGCATTTGATGACTGATAAGAATTGATCAACTGTGATTTAGTCATTTCAGGACTTGCTAAACAAATATGCCTTCACGTGCAAATGGACGGCTGCAGCTGTTCAAAAACCCCTCGTGTATGGCCTCAGTTCATCAAATAAAATTATGGCCATCCCTACTCATTCTGCACCTCGTCACAAAGTTGCTCTCGGGCATTTCAAAGGTATTCGTTTTGTCCTGTAGATTAAGTTGCCAAATCACATGGTGTCGCATTTCCTAGAGCCGTCTTTCCCGACTTCGTCACTCTTGCCTTCTTCTTAACGGTAACACCTGCACCATGTCCACTTCCATGATTCTTGGCTGAAATGCTTAAAAATGTTTAGAGTTTCCTGGCGTCTGAAAATGCGCGTTGCCATGCATGCATAAAAAAATTTATGGACTCACTTTGCACTCGGATGTATCCTAGTGATTCTTCAATAAAATCTTATCGCTAAATCCAAAAGCAAAACTCACTCAATATTTCTAAAATAACAAATTATCTCATCAATCAAAGCCCACCAAACCAAACGAATAGCCTTATCGATACCTCAACATCTCTCAGTACAACAGACGAACAATCGGGTGCTGATTGGTCTTTAACGGGCGTCAGTAACACGTAGAATAGCGGCTTCAGCTACCGAACCGAAAATTATGTCACTACCGAGGCTAACCTATGGAACTGAATGGTATGGACGATACAGAATGGGACGACTGAAGCACTGTTTTACATTGTTTCTGCTATTGTTGAGTGGGCGTAGAGTTGCACTGGGCTGGGTGTGGCAGCTGTGGCAGCCTATCTCACCCAGTAACTTCGCACCATTATGTGACCATCTCTACGGCAACGCCTCAGTGCTGTCGGAGTTCCTTATATGGCTACTGTTTTCGCCCGCAGCTGTTATCACTTCATAGTTGAAAGCTGACCACAATGCAGCAAACTTCCAGGGATCTTCTTACACTGTCCTGACTATAGGCTGCTGCACCGTCAAGTACAAAATACCTAACTAATCCAAATTTACCCCCAAGCTGAAATTTTGACCACTTCTTCTAATCCTTAGTTCTGAACCTTCTTTCTAACTAGTTATATTCTCCATGTACTTACGCAAAGATGTTGTATCCAACCTACATTAACCAGCTAAAACGTGCTAGGAAATTGTAAGAACTAAGTTCTAAAGATTAAAAGTTGTATTTAAATGGCTGTCTTGGTAGCGACCTGAAAACCAATAAATAAATAAAAAGTTTTAAAGGTATGAGTCGTCATCATAGTTTTGTTGTGATGTCGTATATGAGAGGTTCATATGATAATGTATATTATTTATAGCTTCCACAGACAGTCCAAGATATTTAGTTTTCTGTTTTGGTGTTATTTATTACCCCCATAACTGTAACTTTACACCTTCTAGTGCTTTTTTTAAATTTCTTGTACAGCTTTTCTGTCTGCAGATACTAAGCTGATGGCAGTGTCTGACTCACTGTGTCGTAGGCAGGTATAATGTGGCCCCTTGAGACGATACGGTAACTCGAGAGCAGCGATCAACTGATTTCTAGAATGAAATTTTCACACTATAGCGAAGTGTGCGCTGATATGAAACTTCCTGGCAGATTAAAACTGTGTGCCGGACCGAGACTCGAACTCTTGCCTTTGCCTTTCGCGGGGAAGTGCTCTACCATCTGAGCTACCCAAGCACGACTCACGCCCCGTCCTCACAGCTTTACTTCTGCCAGTACCTCGTCTCCTACCTTCCAAACTTTACAGAAGCTCTCCTGCGAACCTTGCTGAACCAGCACTCCTGAAAGAAAGGATATTGCGGAGACATGGCTTAGCCACAGTCTGGGGGATGTTTCTAGCATGAAATTTTCACTCTACAGCGGAGTGTGCGCTGATATGAAACTTCCTGGCGGAAACATTCTAGAAACATCCTCCAATACGGTGGTCTGGATGGATAATTTGGAAGAGTCGATACATGTATTCCTCCTGATACTCGTTCGTTTTCCGCACTGTCCGCAATGAAATTGTAAGCGGTATTTCAGCATCGAAACTGTTCGTACGACGTTGTACACACTTCGCACCACCACAGTGTACATAGTTGCTTCTTTCCTCGCCCGGTGGTACTCCATACTTGCGACAAAAAGTCGAATAATTTTCTACGCTAGATAAACTGGAATAAGATTTTTCCATGTGACAGAATCCGCCCAAGAAACACCAAGAACACCAGACATCCAACTCACTAACGACATAAATCGTCTGCGAGTCTCTAGCAACTCACAAATAATTCGCAGAGGTAAGTAATTTAGAGCAACTAGAGGAATGATGGGAAACAGATAAAAATGACGATCACAAATAATAGATCACAACGCCCGCCACCAGAGACGCATGGTCGATTTACGATCGCGCGTTCGATATGTATCGTTTGGATAGGCAATCATTCTCAGAAATTACCAACTTCTTTTTCACGAACGAGAGTGAATGCTGGCTGAGCTGAAACTGACTATTAGGGAAAAAATTGGGTTAACAGAGCAGTGAAAACATCTTTTATGGTTGACATCGCAAATTATTTTAATTCGTTATGCCTCCTAATCGGCGGGTAGAATCATTTGGTAAGAGATATGGCGGTCAAGATCGATGCTATCAAACAAAAATTAGTTCCATGAAAAGATCAGCCTCAAGTTCGTGACATAGAACACTTCCTAGAACACAAGCCAGTCATTTGTGGATCAAACATGACTGACTACTCATCAGTAAGTGAATCATTTCATTGTGAATATTCAAAGACTTCGTCCACTGAAGACTGGTTTAGGTTTATTTGTCAGATCATTCTCGCTTTCGGTTGCTGATCTATCTCAGTTTATTCAACTTCAGTGAATAGACATACCTTATAGCACGCGACCCAATGACCTGTTTCCCCAATTGAAGAACTTGCAAGACTTTTATACTTAAAATGTTACCTACCCACAGCAATATTCTCGACTGCGTAGACAAGCGTCTAAAGTTAATACAATGTTTGTTTCAATAAATGTGTGCAAACATTATTTTTTATTATGAAATTCACAAAATGCCTCCAATGTTTGAATTTAACATATTTTAATCTGTGTAGCTCCACATGTTTCACTGTATGGTTCCAGTTGTATTACATGTTCTAAATTTGTATAAATTTATAACAAACCTATGGTACTAACACTTTGAGTCCCACAATACAAAAAACAATTAATTCTAAATTTTTTTCGCAAATTTGACTTTTATCACCAAAGTAATCAACGAATACAAGAAGAAATTGGTAAAAAGTAAACACTCAGTTATTTTAAGAAAGTCGTTTCACTTTGGAATATAATTTTAATTTTTTTCGCAAAATTATCCTTTATTGTAGTAGTAAGCAACAGATACAAGAAGAAATTGGCAAAAAGTAAAGGACCAGTTCTTTTAAAGTTGTGGTTTTACTTTCGAATCACTGGGACATACAGCTGTCAACAACCCATCATTTCATGAGGCACACTCATGTTCAGAAAAAACGGAACACCTTGAATGACTAGAGACAGGACCCTCATATTCACAGGACATGTGCATTAGTATGTTCTGCACAAATGGTCAGCATTTCAGTCACCTCGGTTCAGCATGTGTCCTGTTGTCAAGCAGGCGCGGGGTCCACCATGGGCCCTTGTTCCATGCGTGATGGCATCAACGCATATGAGGCGTGAATGGCGTCCTGTGGTATAGCCAACCACGCTGC
This sequence comes from Schistocerca piceifrons, assembly GCF_021461385.2. Taxonomy (NCBI): domain Eukaryota; kingdom Metazoa; phylum Arthropoda; class Insecta; order Orthoptera; family Acrididae; genus Schistocerca; species Schistocerca piceifrons. The sequence goes on from NC_060146.1 coordinate 211,006,819, forward strand.
GTTCACCTGGTTCCAAAGTTCATCTGTGGTGGTTGGCACTGGGTCACAGCACTGCGCCCAGCGTTTCACCATGTCCCACACATATTCTAATGGCGACAAGTCTGATGATCTGTCGGACCACGGCAAAACGCTGACATTCTGTGATACCAAGAAGGTATTTGTTCATGCAGCAACATCATCCATTGTCCTGCTAAAAACTGGTGTGTGGGGTGTTGCGCAGAGAGGGTATGGCTATGGGTCGCAGGATGTCATTCACGTAGGTCGCACTGGTCACCTAGGCTTGAATGTGATTCAGGCCCAATCCAAAGTGCTCAAAAAACAATTATTTGGACACATCTGTAAAGCTGAATGATTGTTTGTAAATAAAAAAAACCTATAAAATTGTTCTTGTTTGCTTCCACTCTAAAATAACTTAAATAGTGAAAGAATCAAATAACAATAATACAGACACTGGAACTTAAATCACACTTTTTGTGTGAATGTGTGTTTTCTGTCCTTTCAGCCATGTTTGAAACAACAGACACCACACATTCATACAATCAATTCTCCTCAACGGACGATGAATTCATAACTTTGAGTGTGGATGCACATTCATGTTCGGCCTCCAGCAGGAATCTAAAATTAGCAAGCATGAAGGACATGGACGAGGGTCTGTGGATGGGTGGCACTGGGGAGCGTGCCGAGATAGCCTGCATGTATGTGATAAACACTGTGTCCAGATGGCGCTGTGGTTAATGCAACACCCTGGTAAGTAGGAGATCCTGCATCAGAGTTCCAGTCCAGCACACATTTTCACTCGTCAACGCAGATACTGCACAAATTCCCAATGCAGGTGATACCATTAGTTCCATGTCTTTCCTTTCCTTTCTTCCCCCTCCCCTCCCAGTTTACATAACCATTGTTTATTATGAGAAATAATACTATTGTTTCAAAAGAGGGATTACATAAATGCAGAATGAATTTATTTACATAACAGCAACTGATAAACTGTACAATGTTTCCAGCAGCAGAGATACATTATACTAAGAGAGAGGGCTTTTTTTTTTGCAATATTTACAGTGTGCAAGGACTACAAGCAGTAGGTGAAGAACCAAACGCATACACACAAATACACTCTATATACACTCATGCCCATAAATTAAGGATAAGGCTGATACATGGTGAAACAACGGTCTGGTGGGCGGTTTGCGGGTTTAAATCACTTTGGGGTATGACCATGCGGTGCATTTGACCTGCAGTCATCGCACGGTGGCGCTGGCAGCAGTCCACATATGCAGAGGTGTATTGGTGCATGCCAGAGTACGGTGCAGCGAGTAAGTGTGCAGACGTTTTCAGACATGCTACCGATGACTGTGTGTTGAAAATGGCTCAAAGAACACACATTGATGACGTTATGAGGGGTAGAATACTAGGGCGACTGGAAGCTGGTCAAACACAGCAGGTCGTAGCATGGGCCCTTCATGTGCCGCAAAGTGTGATCTTAAGATTATGGCAATTATTCCAGCAGACAGGAAACGTGTCCAGACGCTACAGTACAGGACGTCCACAGTGTACAACACCACAAGAAGACCGATGTCTCACCATCAGTGCCCACAGACAGGTAGCCTTGCTTGGGACCTTACTGCAGCCACTGGAACAGTTGTCTCCAGACACACAGTCTACAGATGACTGAGCAGACACGGTTTATTCGCCCGGAGACCTGCAAGGTGCATTCCACTGACTCGTGGTCACAGGAGAGCCCATAAAGCCTGATGTCAAGAACACATTACATGGTCATTGGAACGGTGGTCCCAGGTTATGATCACAGACGAGTCCGGGTATAGTCTAAACAGTGATTCTCTCCAGATTTTCATCTGACATGTACCAGGAACCCGATACCAACCCCTTAATGTCATTGAAAGGAACCTGTATGGAAGTCGTGGTTTGATGGTGTGGCGTCGAATTATGATTGGTACACGTACACCCCCGCATGTCTTTGACAGAAGAACTGTAACAGGTCAAGTGTATCGGGACGCCATTTTGCACCAGTATGTCTGTCTTTTCAGGGGTGATGGATGATAACGCATGGCCCCACTGAGCTGCCATCGTGGAGGTGTACATTGATACAGAAGATATCAGGCGTGTGGAGTGGCCTGCCTGTTCTCCAGACCTAAGCTCCATCGAGCACGTTGTGGATGCTCTCAGTCGATGTATCTCTGCACGTCTTCAAACCACTAGGACACTTCAGGAGTTCCGATAGGCACTGGTGCAAGAATGGGGGGCTATACCCCAGCAGCTGCTCGACCACCTGATCCAGAGTGTGCCAATGTGTGTGTATGTGTGCACAGTGATCATATCCCATATTGATGTCGGGATACATGCGCAGGAAACAGTGGCATTTTGTAGCACATGTGTTTCGGGACGGTTTTCTCAACTTACCACCAATACTGTGGACTTACAGATCTGTGTTGTTTGTGTTCCCTATGTGGCTATGCTATTAGCGTCAGTTTTGTGTAGTGCCACGTTGTGTGGCACCACATTCTGCAATTATCCATAATTTATGAGCACATATATATATATATATATACATATATATATATATATATATATGTATATGTATATATATATATAGTGCAATCATGTACATGGTACACATAATAATAATATATAATTCACATCCATATGTACAATTATGACAATCACTTCATCTATCTATTTCAGAGACACACACACACACACACACACACACACACACACACACACACACACACCATTCATGGGAGGGTCCCGATCCCATCCATCAGATGAAGCACTTGTCATTATGTCGCAACTGACATTCAGTTAGTTGCAGTGCAGTGTGCACCCAATAGCTCCACGATTGAGAGCTTGTGAGAAGATTGATCAGCAAGCAGACACCACTTATGGCCTTCGATCATGTGCACCTGTGGGGTCGCATGATGCCCCCCCTTAGCCATTTGGGTAGCGACCTACATCTACAAGGGTGGTGTGCATACATCTTTGATCTGAGTGCTACAAACTCCACAGTCTATGTAGTGCGTTTCTGTTCAAATGGCTCTGAGCACTTTGGGACTTAACATCTGAGGTCATAAGTCCCCTAGAACTTAGAACTACTTAGACCTAACTAACTCACATCCATGCCTGGGGCAGGATTCGAACCTGCGGCCGTAGCGGTCGCGTGGTTCCAGACTGAAGCGCCTAGAACCACTTGGCCACAGCGGCTGGTGTGTTTTTCTGTGAATGATATATATGAATGTAGCGATTTGTACAAGATGCTTCCTGTTTTTAAATATTTCAGTTATGCCAAACCTTTTATAATCGGCTGTTTTTATCTACATGACTACTTGGCATAAGGTCCGACTTAAAATGAAAATGTTTCATAACAAAAAGATTCTTCAAGACCTGAAGATGACAGCAAAGTCTGTCGAAACTGGTTGTTTTAAATAAGGAAATATTTGTGTGGCCTCAGCTTTTGATTGCCTTTAGCAATCTGTGAGCCGTTCGCTTCCTCTTCCATAAGCCTGATAACATTCTTGTCTTCAGGTTTTATGCCATAAGGAATATTGGCTGCATATCCAGATGTGTCGCATTTCTTGAGATTGGACCTAATTACTTCATATGGGTCGCGGCCTTTCACTCAGTTGATGAAACTATCTGTATCCATACAAAGTAACTTGAAATCAGATTTGAATTGGACTCGGTACGTATGGGGTTTGGAGAGGTCTATAACACACACACCAATATAAAAAGGCATCGTGAACTCCACTGAAACCTTAGCCATCTCCACAGTGACTAGACCCTCATTGAAGATTGTGGCCCATTTAAAATTTGACCTGATTGTGTAACCTCTTACATCATAGCACCCATCCAATTGGTAAACTAAACGAATTTCGCGGCGGTTTCTAAAATTCTCCATGGTTTTCCCGAAAACTGAAATATTCACTAATTTATAAAAATGTTTTTCAAAATCACGCATCCTGAGAGTCCTCTGTTCGGTGTTCAAATCAATGTACTCATTCAACCAGGAAGGCTGGTCGAAGCATTCAACCAGGGAGGCTGGTCGAATGAGGTACTGTGGGTGATTCTAAGAAGTTGGATCCCCAGCCTGAGACACAGCTGGAGGTTCCTATAGCGTAAAATGTGTCTCTGTTTATTGCCCAGCGTTGGCATTGGGTTGGGGATGCAACTGTTAAACAGGACTAGGTGCTCCGGACACAATGGCAAGCCACTGCAGTTGTCATCCAAATCGATGGGATATTCAAGGTCTGTCTCCAGGACTTAGCCTTTACCAGCATCAGCAGCCATATCGAGGATCTTATCCTTCAAACCGGCGATTTCATCTTTGGAGAGCTGCCAGAACCCTCCAAACGGCAGAATTTGTTGCATGGCTTGTCCGTAGAGACTGTTTACATCCAAGTAAGGGATGTATCTCAAATCTTCAGACGTCCTGTACTCCTCCTCACTCGAGCAGAGAGACCTTACTCTTTAGATCATTAAAGTAGTGACTGGTGTAGTGTACACCATTTTGTCACTTATAAATGATAATAACAGAATTAATCAATCGTAATTTATTTTTGCTTCATTGTAGAGACACTGTAAATCAATACATATATAAACCATATAATCTGACAGAAAATATTTTTAATTTTTGACACTACCCATGTATTCAGAGGAATACATAATAACTCGTTAAATGAATGTGATGAGGGACAAATACTTATATTTACTGGTTTTTAAGATTTATTTAAAGTTTTAACTACTAGTTCGAAAGTTTCAAAAATCCTTTAACATTCAGAAGAGGGAAAATTAATAAAATTTCACCATCATTCTCAAAGACAGTTCTGAATCCCTCAAATATTCGATTCAAAATGTGGTGATCAGATTATGTTGTTGTTGTTGTGGTCTTCAGTCCTGAGACTGGTTTGATGCAGCTCTCCATGCTACTCTATCCTGTGCAAGCTGCTTCATCTCCCAGTACCTACTGCAACCTACATCCTTCTGAATCTGCTTAGTGTATTCATCTCTTGGTCTCCCTCTACGATTTTTACCCTCCACGCTGCCCTCCAATGCTAAATTTGTGATCCCTTGATGCCTCAAAACATGTCCTACCAACCGATCCCTTCTTCTAGTCAAGTTGTGCCACAAACTTCTCTTCTCCCCAATCCTATTCAATACCTCCTCATTAGTTACGTGATCTACCCACCTTATCTTAAGCATTCTTCTGTAGCACCACATTTCGAAAGCTTCTATTCTCTTCTTGTCCAAACTGGTTGTCGTCCATGTTTCACTTCCATACATGGCTACACTCAACACAAATACTTTCAGAAACGACTTCCTGACACTTAAATCTATTCTCGATGTTAACAAATTTCTCTTCTTCAGAAACGATTTCCTTGCCATTGCCAGTCTACATTTTATATCCTCTCTACTTCGACCATCATCAGTTATTTTACTCCCTAAATAGCAAAACTCCTTTACTACTTTAAGTGTCTCATTTCCTAATCTAATCCCCTCAGCATCACCCGATTTAATTTGACTACATTCCATTATCCTCGTTTTGCTTTTGTTGATGTTCATCTTATATCCTCCTTTCAAGACACTGTCCATTCCGTTCAACTGCTCTTCCAAGTCCTTTGCTGTCTCTGACAGAATTACAATGTCATCGGCGTACCTCAAAGTTTTTACTTCTTCTCCATGAATTTTAATACCTACTCCGAATTTTTCTTTTGTTTCCTTTACTGCTTGCTCAATATACTGATTGAATAACATCGGGGAGAGGCTACAACCCTGTCTCACTCCCTTCCCAACTACTGCTTCCATTTCATGTCCCCCGACTCTTATTACTGCCATCTGGTTTCTGTACAAATTGTAAATAGCCTTTCGCTCCCTGTATTTTACCCCTGCCACCTTCAGAATTTGAAAGAGAGTATTCCAGTTAACGTTGTCAAAAGCTTTCTCTAAGTCTACAAATGCTTGATCAGATTATTGTCCCTGTTTATACCATTTGCCTAATTTTGATCAGATTAGGCAAATGGTATAAACAGGGACAATAACTCATATCTGCTTTGTTTGTAAAGAGCCGCTTTTAAGCAACAATCTGAATTAATACTTCAGATCGTTGTTGAAGAATATCAGTTGTTTCACTCAGAACTCTGAAAGCTCAGATTGGTGTCGAAGAATATCAGTTGTTTAACTTATGAATCTGAATGTTCCTTCTAAAACGAACGAATCTACAAACAGCTTTTGGAAAGAACAGTACTCACTTTTTCTGGAACGTGCAAATATGAATAAAGAGATAGAAACCACTTCAAAAATATGTCACATTTTCTAGAATATTTTCACAAATACACTGCCTGACAAAAGTAGTGAAACACCTAGAATTGGTCGAGAAACGAAAAAAAACTTCACGAGCTGAGAGAGTGTGTGTTGATATTTCAGTGATTACAAAATCGATGCAAATTCACAAAAAAATGGCAATATGAGTCCATTTATGAGTAAGCCGCTCGCCCCCCATCCCCTACCCGTCTTGCATGCACTCTTTCGGTTGGGAAGGGTGTCGTAAGGTCGTTGTATCGTCTCCTATGGCAAGCTGGCGAACAGCTGCTGAAACTAGCCCTTGATATCCCGAATATCCCTGGGATGGAATTCATTCCCGAGTTGGGCCCACACGTATTCTATTGAGGACAGTGTCAGGGAAATTGCTGACCATTCTACCTCTACCTGCATACAGCTCGCGGATACCCCTGACATTTGTCGAAGAGCACTGTCCTGTTGTAGAACGACACCATGATACTGTAGCGTGAGCTGTACCACCTGTTGACGCAATATGTTCATGACATAGTGTTTTGCGGTCAGATTCCCCCTCAGTCACTACCAGCTGTGACCTAACGTCATATTCAGTGGTTTCCCGCGCCATAGTGCCATACTCGCCGACGATGGTTATGTCGAACCGCGATTCATCGATGGCACAGTGCAACGCTATTCATTAGCAGTCTATGCTTCCCAATCATGGCTCCATTCCACATGCAGCCGCTTGTGTTGAGGTGTTAATGGCAGTGTACGCTCAGGATGGTAATTTCGTAGTCCGGCTGCTGTTAATCTCTTAGGAATGTCGTGGGGGGCACAGAATGTTGCTGGGAGACCATTATTTGTTCTCAGATGCAGGCATTGATGTGGAGGGTTTACAATGTGTTCAGTGCACAATATGGCGATCCCCCCTTGTGATGGTCTGACTAGGTCAACCAGAACCTTGTTGACAACAACACCTGCCTTCACATTCCCTTGCAGCCCAACACTGGACCACTGGCATATCTGACTGTCCCACAAATATGGATGTTGTACTATTCGACCAGACCCACAATGAGGCCCCTTTCACAACCTGTCAGGTGCTGATAACGCCATCTCACACGGCTGTGCGGCACCTGTGTGTCCTTCACAGTGGTCGCTGTCTACGCCCTCTTATACATCCTACCAGGCCTAGTAACAACATTAAACGTTAACGACACTTATGAGTGCCTCAATGGCACAGATAGCCGTACCGTAGGTGCAACCACAACGGAGGGGTATCTGTTGAGAGGCTAGACAAACGTGTGGTTCCTGAATAGGGGCAGCAGCCTTTTCAGTAGTTGCAGGGGCAACAGTCTGGATGATTGACTGATCTGGCCCTGTAACACTAACCAAAACGGCCTTGCTGTTATGGTACTGCGAATGGCTGAAAGCAAGGGGAAACTACAGCCGTAATTTTTCCCGAGTGCATGCAGCTTTACTGTATGAAGTCGAAACAAGGCCCTGGAGTAGACAACATTCCATTAGAACTACTGACAGCCTTGGGAGAGCCAGTCCTGACAAAACTCTACCATCTGGTGGGCAAGATGTATGAGACAGGCGAAATTCCCTCAGATTTCAAGAAGAATATAATAATTCCAATCCCAAAGAAAGCAGGTGTTGACAGATGTGAAAATTACCGAACTATCAGTTCAATAAGTCACAGCTGCAAAATACTAACGTGAATTCTTTACAGACTAATGGAAAAACTGGTGGAAGCCGACCTCGGGGAAGATCAGTTTGGATTCCTAGAAATACTGGAACACGTGAGGCAATACTGACCCTACGACTTATCTCAGAAGCTAGATTAAGGAAAGGCAAACCTACGTTTCTAGCATTTGTAGACTTAGAGAAAGCTTTTGACAATGTTGACTGGAATACTCTCTTTCAAATTCTGAAGGTGGCAGGGGTAAAATACAGGGAGCGAAAGGCTATTTACAATTTGTACAGAAACCAGATGGCAGTTATATGAGTTGAGGGGCATGAAAGGGAAGCAGTGGTTGGGAAAGGAGTGAGACAGGGTTGTAGCCTCTCCCGATGTTATTCAATCTGTATATTGAGCAAGCAGTAAAGGAAACAAAAGAAAAATTCGGAGTAGGTATTAAAATTCATGGAGAAGAAGTAAAAACTTTGAGGTTTGCCGATGACATTGTAATTCTGTCAGAGACAGCAAAGGACTTGGATGGTTCAAATGGTTCAAATGGCTCTGAGCACTATGGGACTTAACTTCTGACGTCATCAGTCCCCTAGAACTTAGACCTACTTTAACCTAACTAACCTAAGGACATCACACACATCCACGCCCGAGGCAGGATTCGAACCTGTGACCGCAGCGGTCGCGCGGTTCCAGACTGTAGCGCCTAGAACCGCTCGGCCACCACGGCTGGCCAAAGGACTTGGAAGAGCAAGTGAACGGAATGGACAGTGTCTTGAAAGGAGAGTATAAGATGAACATCAACAAAAGAAAAACGAAGATAATGGAATGTAGTCGAATTAAGTAGGGTGATGCTGAAGGAATTAGATTAGGAAATGAGACACTTAAAGTAGTAAAGGAGTTTTGCTATTTGGGGAGCAAAATAACTGATGATGGTCGAAGTAGAGAGGATATAAAATGTAGACTGGCAATGGCAAGGAAAGCTTTTCTGAAGAAGAGAAATTTGTTAACATCGAGTATTGATTTAAGTGTCAGGAAGTCGTTTCTGAAAGTATTTGTGTGGAGTGTAGCCATGTATGGAAGTGAAACATGGACGATAAATAGATTAGACAAGAAGAGAATAGAAGCTTTTGAAATGTGGTGCTACAGAACAATGCTGAAGATTAGATGGGTAGATCACATAACTAATGATGAGGTATTGAATAGAATTGGGGAGAAGAGGAGTTTGTGGCACAACTTGACCAGAAGAAGGGATCGGTTGGTAGGACATGTTCTGAGGCATCAAGGGATCACCAATTTAGTATTGGAGGGCAGCGTGGAGGGTAAAAATCGTAGAGGGAGACCAAAAGATGAATACACTAAGCAGATTCAGAAGGATGTAGGCTGCAGTAGGTACTTGGAGATGAAGAAACTTGCACTGGATAGAGTAGCATGGAGAGCTGCATCAAACCAGTCTCAGGACTGAAGACCATAACAACAACATGAGCTCTACTGACCATTCCATCTCTGACAGGGAACTGCGATTCCAATCATTCCCATATCTGCTGATGTTGTTAACGTGTACAAAGTTATGTTGACATTCTCTGGGTGCTTCTCTTTTTCTTCTCATGCAGTATAATTACTCCAGTAAGAAACAATCCCCTTGGAAGCAAAAGGAAATGCTACTTACTTAAATTCTCAAAATGAATTCGGATTTCTTTGTAGTGATGCCTCTTTTCCTTACTGGTTCTTGCACCTGAATGCTCTTTTTTCTGCTCCGAGTGGTATGAAAGATTTATTTTTGACGCTGGATGAAACAAGGCAGCACATTTCAGAAATGCACGAAAACGGAGCAAGTAGCCGCCTTGTGTATAAAGTAATGTCGTTGGAGAGTGTTTACAGTCTTTATACGTTCTTTGGAAACATATCCTGAGCTGGTAGCGCCTAGCTGCCTACGACTGTACTTAGGCCGGGACCCACGAGAAATACGCGCCCTGCAGAGAACTTGTGACGTAACACGAGTCGGCTCGTCCGCCACATTTCGCGAACGCTCGCCTTCTGCGCCCCACGCCGAAAAGCGTGCCAGCGTTATCGATCGATTTTACTCCTCATGGGATCTGAAGGAATGAATTAAAATCTGTGCCACCGTCAGTACTTGAATCCAGGTCCGACTATTTACTAGGTACGAATGCTAACCATTACACCACCACAGCACTATGCAAATAATTGTTGTACAGATTACTCAAGTCCAATGCCCTCCCCAACACACTAGTGATGGGCTAAACTGCGATTTTCCGATATCAGTGATTTCTGTGAATGCTACTTTTCAGTATCTGTTATTCTTAACTGTGATTTGTCGCAGTTAAGAGTCGCAGTTAAGGAACCTAAGTCGCGTATCCCTCCGCCACTGCTACTTCTGCTACTTCCGCGATTTCTGCGACTTCTGCTACTTCTGCGACTTCTGCGATTTCTGCTACTTCTGCGATTTCTGTGACTTCTGCTACTTCTGCGATTTCTGCTACTTCTGCGATTTCTGTGACTCCTGCGATTTCTGCGACGTACCACCGTATGAAAAAGTTACATCTGTCCACACAGAAAATTGCATCTCAACAAACCTGTCATTGGTAAGTATGTTTTACGTTTATTCTTCCGTTGGCTTTAATTTTGTATTAAAGAAACAACTGTGAAAATATTAATAGTGTAATTAATATGTAAGTAGCCGCACAGTACCGTAATAGTTCGTGTTTAGAAAATGAGTTCTAACATATTTTTATGTTCATAGGTACCTGAACTACATTTCAGTCACTCAGTAAAGTGATAATTCAAAATATCATGGTCAACAGATCTGAAGAAATTGCCAGTCTTTAGACCGTTTTCGTCAGACGACAGGTTAGTTTCTAAGCGTTTTGATGGACTTAATTACTTCAGTGAGATCGTTCTTGCGAATGTGATATAGCAAATATTAGCAATCTACTCTGTCAATTATATTGCTAGTAATTAGTGACAGCAAAAATTGTTTAATAATCCTTGTGTTTTTGCAGACGCAGTTCTGACTGATTACTGGTTGCTGTACATATCTATCCACATCAAGGCTGTTGAGAGAGACTCGTGAAGATTCAAGACAGCTCTTAGAGAATTTGCAGTTTAAAAGTGAAATAATTATGAAATGATTGTGTGACTGATTAAAGTGTTTTATTGAAGTTGTTGTGCGATATTAAAGGAATAATAAATGTTAAATACATTGAGTGAATAATAAAAATCTCATTTTCCACATGTTAAGCCGTCTTATACCCGTAATTTTCCGCCACTTATTTATTGGTAAACACTTGGAGAGTAACATGCCGCCCCCACCCCCTTACTCCACAATCTTGGTGTGACACTGACCTGTAACATATCCCGAAGTCTACAATATGCATTTTGAGGCTGTTGATATGAAAGTGGGAAGTACAGATCTTCTAGTTAAATCAGGAATAGCTTAAGTGCATTACTTGAAAGTGACACAGGAAAAGCTTACTTATGTAGGTGGTAGTAGTGTCGGCAAAAAGTTCTTGTGTGTGAAGTTGCCATGTAGAACACCAGGTGTAAAACTTTTCTCCCGAGTCTTGAACTGTGTCGGAACAAAAGTGAGGCATTCATATGACTGTTTTCATTTCTCTACACTTATACAGATGTCTGAGTTCTGCTGTGTTAACATTGCAAAGTCCTGTAGGCATGTGGAGTATTAACCAAAACTGTCATATTGGAAGCAGAATCAAACACATTTGTTACGTTACTTGATATTTTCAGGAGAAAAAGGCAATGTTGCTTCTTATTAATATAATACATCCAGAGTCACAGCAGTATTTGACCAACCATAACTGATGCTGAATGTGCATGTCGTCATATAATATGAAGGGCTTATTTCAATAGTGGTACAAGTCCATTACCTACACTTTTCTGTCTATAATGCTTCCGAAATTAGTGGTCCAAACAAACATAAATAAAGGTTCATCTCTAGCAAGAAGCCATATGCTTGAATATTTCTGGTATCTCAACTGCAGATTTTTCAGCACTCATTTAACTTTACGACTCTATATCTCAAAATTAACAAAAATGGACTTGTACCACTATTGAAATAAGCCCTTCATATGCACACACAGCACATCGATCTCGTGAGGCACAAGGCTCTCATAACGAAGTACATACGTCGGTCAACAGATGACACTAGGAAAAGTATGTTAACTGCGCTTTTTAGTTGCTACTTGCGACTCTTAGTTGCGATTTGTCACAGAAATCGCAGTTTGACTCGGTAGCGAATAGCGTAGTATGAACTTTGCTCAACAGATGGCAGTGCTAACTGCGCTTTTTAGTTGCTACTTGCGACTCTTAGTTGCGACTTGTCACGGAAATCGCAGTTAGACTCCATAGCGTACCGCAGAGATGGACGTAGTACGAACTTTGACCCACAGATGGCACTGTTAACCGCGCTTTCTGGTTGCTACTTGCGACTCTTAGTTGCGACTTGTCACGGAAATCGCAGTTAGACTCCATAGTACGAACTTTGGCCAACAGATGCCACTGTTAACCGCGCTTTTTAGTTGCTACTTGCGACTCTTAGTTGCGACTTGTCACGGAAATCGCAGTTAGACTCCATAGCGTACCGCAGAGATGGACGTAGTACGAACTTCGGCCAACAGATGCCACTGTTAACCGCGCTTTTTAGTTGCTACTTGCGACTCTTAGTTGCGACTTGTCACTGAAATCGCAGAAAGCAGTGCTAAATTCGACCAATAGATGGCTCACGTCTTTCAGTGTGAAATACTACTTGCGACTGCTAACTGTGACTGAAATCGCAGTTAGATTCTGTAAAGTTGCTACTGTGATATCTGTGACTTCTCAGTCACTGTGATTTCTAACAGATACGCGATTTCCTGCCCACCACTACAACACACACATCAATTCATATCTTCAGCTTATTTTCCCCTTCTTTGGTTTGGTTCGGGAGGGCATTCGAAGTGTGTAATTTGTGCAGCACTCTCCTACGCACTGAGGCAGTGGTGTAATGGTTAGCGTTCTTGTCTAGTGTTCAGGAGATCTGGATTCAAGTCAGGGCACTAACATGAATTTTAATCCATTTCTTCGGATGCCAACATTATTGTAGATAAAGATGAAACTCAAATGTCTCGAGCAAAACTTAATTATAAGATTTTACTCCTTTCACAACAGGTCCGAGTCTCATTCCTGCAAAGAACACAAGAATGTCAACACTTCCAGTTCATTACGAAAATGAAGTCCTTGAATAAATGGTAATGTGTTTAAAGAATAATTTTTTGTGGAATTTGTTCCCACTGTTAAAAGATACTTGAGAAAAAAAATCTACCACTCCACACAGTTGTATTGTTAGACAACGCCTGAAACCACCCCTGTGAGCCTGAACTTCTACAAGCTATTTTTTTGCCCCCTACCCCATCCCAACTGTCTTCAGTAATCCAACCAATGAACTAGCGAGTTACTGACTTGCTAAAATGGCGTTACAAGAGAAAATGCGTCAGCACTTTGTTAGAGAAAAGCAATGAAGCAATGAAAAGCCTCAACATACAAGATGCACTTTACACTTTTTGCTCAAGCTTGGGAAGAACTTAACAGGCTCTGGGTTTGAGCGATTTTTTCACTGAGCGATTTTTTTTCACGTGGTTGGTGCGAGCGTAGCCTCGTCCTGCAGCCGCCTCGACCAGGGTCACAGCCGTTGTGAGGAGGTGGCGCGTTGCCGAAGCGACTGCAGCGCTATGGCACATGCGCGAACTACCGGTTGTGGCGACCGCACCACCTCCTCGCTACGGCTGTAACCCTGGCCCCGACGGCAGCAGGGCGCTTACGTGGCGCAGCGAAAGCGCACGACGTAAAAATCTCAGATTATTAATTGAAGTGGATTTTATTTTACAAATGGACGTTGCCGAAGCGACTGCAGCGCTATGGCACATGCGCGAACTACCGGTTGTGGCGACCGCACCACCTCCTCGCTACGGCTGTAACCCTGGCCCCGACGGCAGCAGGGCGCTTACGTGGCGCAGCGAAAGCGCACGACGTAAAAATCTCAGATTATTAATTGAAGTGGATTTTATTTTACAAATGGACATTATCACACCTTTTTACGGTATGCAAAACAGTTGCAAAATTTTAGCAATGTTCATTTCTTCTTCGTGTACCTCCAACACAACTTTTATGCTTGCACTTTGTTTGTTGTGTACTCCCAACGAAACTTTTTTACGTCAGGCTGGTATGGTGCGTAAATAATAAGTTCGTAGCGTTTTTCAATAAGTTTAATAAACACAACAGAAATGGAACCAAGAAAACTAAACTTTTGGAAGCCAATCGAACTAGGAAGAGGTCAAGAAAACTTGAGCGCTCCATACTTTTTAGCATTTGACTTGGCGATGAACAAACAGAGCAGTAAAACAAATTGAGGCCCTCAAAGAATGTGCAGAGAGCCTGCAAATTTCCTTTGAGAAGACTGAATTCGTATGTTGCAAGTTAGATATTCTGAAACTTAAAACAAAGTATGGTGAAATCAACAGAGTCAAATTTTAAGTACCTCGGTGAAATTATTGAACCAACGGGACTTAAAAAATGCACAAAAAAGTAGATTGCCGAATATCAAGAAATCATCCGGCCTTGTTTCAAATTTGTACAACGAAAAATGCTTGCCAAAAGGCACTAAAATCAGACACTACAACAGTGACATATACAAGTGAAACACTCTCATTGAACTGGAAACTAGATTTACAAGAAATTAAGAAAGTAGAGAGAAAGATTATTTTAAAAATTCTGTGACCACGATACACACAACATGGATACAGACTGACAACCACCATGGCAACAGAAAAAGTATCAAACATCGAAATTGACATCAGAAAGAGACGAGTGAAGTTCTATGGATACCTAGCCACATTACCTGGAATCAGACTAACTAAGCGTCTATTGGACTATGTGACATCCCTTCAAGCATCAGTACGTTGGGTAACTGAAGTTAAGTAGGATTTGAAAAAAGCAAAAATTGACGTAACAAACACATCAGACAGGGATACTTTCAGAAGCAAAATTTGTAAGTGGAAGTTTATTCCAGAGAAGGAACCAAAACCGTGCCGGCCAAAGTGGACTGAAGAAAGAAAGAAGGGCTTCAGCGAGAAAATGAAGACATATTGGGAAAATAAGGCGAAGACTGAAAATCACCTGCTCATCGTTCTCCAATAAGTACATTCGCTAATAATAACAATAATAATAAACACAACAGATACACATATCAGAAACTTCAGTCATCAACAATAGAAGGTGTCCGAAAAGTAGTGACGAATATTGAAGTGCTACAGAACATACAAATTTCATTGAAAAAGTAATGGCTTTTTTTTTTACAAACACACTTCTCCAATTTTTCCATGAAAAATGATATCTTCCATGTGGCCATCCAAGGCCGTGCGCCAATGAAAAATGCGTTCATTGAAATTCTTGATGACACGTTCACACACTTCTGGTGGGATGCCGTTAATAACCCTTTTTAATTTCATTCTTCTCTTGGTGTAATGTTTGTGGTTTGTTCGTGTACACTTTTGATTTCACAAATCTCCACAAAAAAAGTCGCAAGGTGTAAGATGGCATGACATGGCAGGCCATCCCTGGCTGCCACGCAAAGAGATAAATCTTTGAGGAAACTTTTCATTCAGTAAAGCAGTCGTTTTATGGGCTATGTGACATATCGCACCATCTTGTTGGAACCAAAAATCTTCATTCTCATCGGAGGGAAAAACCAATCAAAAAAATGGTTCAGATGGCTCTGAGCACTATGGGACTTAACGTCTGAGGTCATCAGTCCCCTAGAACTTAGAACTACTTAAACCTAACTAACCTAAGGACATCACACACATCCATGCCCGAGGCAGGATTCGAACCTGCGAACGTAGCGGTCGCGCGGTTCCAGACTGTAGCGCCTAGAACCGCTCGGTCACTCCGGCCGGCAAAACCAATCAGAAAGCATGTTTCGGTAACGGTCGCCGTTCACAGAGACGGCACTCCCTTATCAGTAGGGGCCGATCTCTCCTCCTGCCCAGCATCTCACTACACATTCGCCCGCTGTGGATGCATGCCTTCTTCCACAGCCATTCACCGATTTTCGTTACCCAAATTCTGCAGTTCTACTTATTGACGTACCCACTGAGGTGGAAATGTGCCTCATCTGAGAAAATTATTCTTTTTGTGAAGTTCTCGTTCTCCGATTGTCGACCCAAGACCCACTGAGCAAATCGGTGCCCCTTTCCATGATTTGTAGCTTTCAACTCTTGCGTTAAGTTGAATCTTGTACGCATGCATTTTCAGATCTTTTGAAAGAATTTCGTGAAGTGAACTTGTTGATCAGTTCAATTGTTGAGCTCGGCGGCGAACAGATTTTCTGAGGCTTACGGTCACGTTGTCACGCACAACAGCAATGTTTTCCTGTGTTCGAACAGAAAGCGGTAGTTCTGTTTACGCAAATCTTTGGAACAGAACCCGTGGTCTCAATCTTCCCGATCAGCTTCGGTTGGAACAGCATATCGTCCGAGTCTCCTCGCAGTTCACGGCTTTTGTGATAACTTTTTATCACTCGGATACGTTGTCATCTGCTCCGTGACGGAAATAAACATCAAACAACAGTGATCACTACACAAAAGTTATCAGGCTACTGATGAGAAGGATTGCAGATACAGACATGAAAAAAACTACGGCTGCCCAACCTTCATATGACAAAACGTCGCAAAATTCGAATTCGTCCTTAACCTCCGGGCACCCGTTGTGTTCTTCTTCACTATATACAACAGACTGCCAATGCTGGGGTTGTTGTTGTTGTGGTCTTCAATCCTGAGACTGATTTGATGCAGCACTCCATGCTACTCTATCCTGTGCAAGCTTTTTCATCTCCCAGTACCTACTGCAACCTACATCCTTCTGATCTGCTTAGTGTATTCCTCTCTTGGTCTCCCTCTGCGATTTTTACTCTCCACGCTGCCCTCCAATACTAAATTGGTGATCCCTTGATGCCTCAGAACATGTCCTACCAACCAATCCCTTGTTATAGTCAAATTGTGTCACAAACTCCTCTTCTCCCCAATTCTATTCAATACCTCCTCATTACTTATGTGATCTACCCATCTAATCTTCAGCATTCTTCTGTAACACCACATTTCGAGAGCTTCTATTCTCTTCTTGTCCAAACTATTTATCGTCCATGTTTCACTTCCAAACATGGCTACACTCCATACAAATACTTTCACAAACGACTTCCTGACACTCAAATCTATACTCGATGTTAACAAATTTCTCATCTTCAGAAACGCTTTCCTTGTCATTGACAGCCTACATTTTATATTCTCTCTACTTCGACCGTCATCAGTTATTTTGCTCCTCAAATAGCAAAACTCCTCTACTACTTTAAGTGTCTCATTTCGTAATCTAATTCCCGCAGAATCACCCGATTTAGTTCGAATACATTCCATTATCCACGTTTTCATTTTGTTGATGTTCATCTTATATCTTCCTTTTAAGACACCGTCCATTCCGTTCAACTGCTCTTCCAAGTCCTTTGCTGTCTCTGACAGAATTACAATGTCATCGGCAAACCTCAAAGTTTTTATTTCTTCTCCATGGATTTTAATACCTACTCCGAATTTTTCTTTCGTTTCCTTTACCGCTTGCTCAATATACAGATTGAATAACATCGGGGAGAGGCTACAACCCTGTCTCACTCCCTTCCCAACCACTGCTTCCCTTTCATGCCCCTCGACTCTTATAACTGCCATCTGGTTTCTGTACAAATTGTAAATAGCCTTTCGCTCCCTGTATTTTACCCCTGGCACCTTTAGAATTTGAAAGAGAGTATTCCCGTCAACATTGTCAAAAGCCTTCTCTAAGTCTATAAATGCTAGAAACGTAGGTTTGCCTTTCCTTAATCTTTCTTCTAAGATAAGTCGTAAGGTTAGTATTGCCTCACGTGTTCCAATATTTCTACGGAATCCAAACTGATCTTCCCCGAGGTCGGCTTCTACCAGTTTTTCCATTCGTCTGTAAAGAATTCGCGTTAGTAATTTGTAGCTGCGTCATATTAAACTGATAGTTCGGTTATTTTCACATCTGTCAACACCTGCTTTTTTGGGATTGGAATTATTACATTCTTCTTGAAGTCTGAAGGTACCTCGCCTGCCTCATACATCTTGCTCTCCAGAGGCTGGGGTAACTTTTCGATTACGCGACTGTAAAAATCACGTGATTTTCAGGCGAAGAACTCGTTAAGCCATGTTCGAAGAGGGTTTTAATCCGGAAAGGAAGTTCCTCGAGGGTTATTCGATAGAGAACAGAAAATGTGAAAATCTGAGGGCGCAAGATCAGGGACTAATTTGGTTGGGTGTGCAATGACTTCCCAACCCAAACCTCTGTATAATGTTTTCTGTCAGTTTAGCAGAACGCGGGTGGATGTTATCGTGGTGTAAATCACTTCATGCAATCTTCCTGGTCGTTGTTCTTGAATTGCGTCGGCAAGACGTTTTAGTTGTTGACAATAAATTTCAGCAGTGATGGTTACACCTTGGGGAAGTAATTCGTAGTGCACCACACCGCTACTGTTCCATCAGATGCAAAACATTATCTTCTGTGGTTACTCGATAATTAAAGCCGTAGCAACTGGAATATCAAAACAAAAACGGTTCGAACTTATGCAACAACCTAATAGTTATTATGTGTTAATTGTACCTGGAACAATTTAGTGCACAGCGATCTGTTTATCACTTTTAAGTGGTGAAGAGAAGAACTAGTCTTTCAGTTCATAATCAAATGAATAACTACATTTCTTATTTTAACTTTGACGTACATTTCTTATTTTAACTCTGACGTACTCATTGGGATGTCTTCGCGTAGATCCCGGGGTGGGGTTACCTACCCTCTGGGGATATTATAATGAGTTTTAGGTTCTGTTTAAAGTTGTTGTGGTGGTGTGTACGTGTTATTGTAAAACGTATGAAAATGTAGCAGCAAAAATAACAGTATTATTTGAAAGAAAGAAATAATCTCTGATAATTCTTATTTATGTGCTGCTGAGCCCGACTATAATGAATTATTTTGTCACACCTTATCACTGCAAATAAATATTAAAATGCTGTTTCACTAATTCAGTAAATGACATTAAAATATTTTCACCAAATAATTAACATATCACACCACAACCTCTTTCCATAACAACACTGGTGTCGTAAATATTTTTTTTAAAGTCACTGATAAACTGCTCTGAGAAAAATTAATCTTGCTCACCAGCCACAAAAATTATTTCATTTACGTAAAGTCTGAGACTGTTTTGCTGAATGTTGTTTTCACTGTTAGAATAGTAAAATGATAAATTCCTGATAGTTCTTGTCCTCGGAGTTCAAATATTGTAATATCGATCGAAAGAATTAATGTCTGATTACTTCTGCAGTTTAAAATTGCCGCTCCATACGCTCACGTAATGGCGGCAGACAAAGCACAGTCTGGACTGCTGCGGACACAAAACTTAAAACACTCATAGTTGGTTATCTAGTTACAAATAAAAGGTCGTGCACTAGATTTCCGTTTAGTAAATTGTACTTTATATTGTTCTTTTGATCACTTATGACTATCTTTTACAATATTTAAAAGAGTTCTTGTCCTCGGAGTTCAAATATTGTAATATCGATCGAAAGAATTAATGTCTGATTACTTCTGCAGTTTAAAATTGCCGCTCCATACGCTCACGTAATGGCGGCAGACAAAGCACAGCCCGTGCTGCTGCGGACACAAAACTTAAAACATTCATAGTTGGTTATCTTCTTCTTCTGTAGTGGTCAATCCAAGGATTGGTTTGCAACAGCTACAATGGCAGCTTGTCTCCATTCTGTGCGTCTTTCAGCTTTTCTCTTCATTTCTTTATAGGTGTTACATCCCACATCTTTCACGATTTGATCCATGTACCTCAGTCGTGGTCTTCCTCTTGATCTTTTTCCCTCGACATATCCCTCTATGATTGTGTTCAGGAGTCCTGTATGTCTTGCACTCTTCTTTTAACAATGAAACTCCAGCAGCTTCTCTTCTCATCTGCTCTTTCCAGAACCACTTCGTTTGTGACCTTGTCAATACATTTTATTTTCAGCATGCGTCTATAGCACCACATTTCAAAAGAATTTAGCTTCTGCTGTTCCTCTGTCCCGAGAGTCCATGTTTCACACCCATAGCATGCCACACTCCACACATATGATTTCAAAAATCTTTTCCTGGTTTCAAGGCTGATGCTCTTAGATGTTAATATGTTTTTCTTCTTGTTAAAAGCAGCCTTTGCTTGAGCTATTCTACTTCTCACTTCTGCCTTGCTCCTTCCATCCCTGGTAATATTGCTGCCCAGATAAGTAAATTTATCAACTTGTTCAAGCAGTTCATTGCTTGGACTTTCACTTGGACTTTCACTTGATCTTCTTTGTCGCATGCCATTACTTTTGTTTTTGCTTTATTAATTCTCATATTATATTCTTCACCCATAACTTTATCCATTCTATTCAGTAGGACTACAAGATCTTCTTCACTTTCAGCCAGGACAGCTATATCATCGGCGTATCTTATCATATCTAGTTACAAATAAAAGGTCTTGCACTAGAGTTCCATTTAGTAAATTGTACTTTATATTGTTCTTTTGATCACTTATGACTACCTTTTACAATATTTAAAAGAAAGACCAGTTTATCTTCGATCTCATCCGCTTCTTACATCATAGAGAACAACAGAAGAAGAAAAGAAAGTTTCGCTGACAACACAATGCCAATACATTCTTTTAGTGGTATTATCTTTTGTTATGTGATTATGCTTTGTAGAAAACTGATTATAACAATAATAGAACATATTGTTGTTGTACATTTCACGATATAATAATAAATCAGAATATAATATTTTCTTTTCTCAGTTATCGCATATAGGCTTGAAAGTCATTTCTGGAAAAAGATTCATCACTTCATAAATCTCGAGCACAGTCGCATGCACTGGTGACACAAAATATTGCCGTTAACATTTACAATATGTGCACCCCTGTTTGTATTGTACACCATTGCTTTACTTCACTTGATGAAAGTACTACAGACTGACTTCACTCAGAAGAATCACTGGCTAACTCAGTCAACTAAATCACTAAACAGTGAATGTACGAATGAATACATGTTTCAACCTACCGAAAAAGTTTCACTTGAAAAGAAAGAATGAATAATTTAGTTAGTACGAAAACACGACCGGATTGTGACGGCTGTTGTCATTCTATTGCTCTCAAAGACTAGTTTTACGTGAAAGAAGTGAATGAACTGATATGTAAAATTACAACCCACTGAATCATTTGTTTTCATTCCGTTGTTCCCATCACTGTTAAAAGCTTTTGGATTCCAAGCTGCTGACAAGAATAATATAAAGATGTATGAGAAAGAAATTTTAAGTTTGGCTTTAGGGATGGTAAATGCATCAGACGTGCAGTTTTGATGTGCTAAAAATCAAAATGTCTTCATAGGCTTCGCAGATCGAAAAAGGGTTTGACAACGTAAAGTGGTGCAAGATATTCGAAAATCCCAGAAAAATAGGTGTTTAAGAACCAAGATGGAAAAATAAAATGGTAAGACCAAAACGAAGTACTCGGTTTAAAAATTGTGGAAGAAAGAGATGCTGTCTATCTCCACTGCTGTTCAATCTATACATCGAAGAAGCAATGACGGCAGTGAAAGACGAGTGGGATTAAAATTCAAGGTTGAGGTAGCGCGCCTTGCTAAATGCAGTATGAAGACGTTAAGAAGCTGTCTTCTTCGTAATGCACTCCTCTGCATACAATCTCGACCGTGTGCGTCGGAGAGGGGCGAAGCCTCACTCGAAGTTTTGATCCTTGCTTGGGGATATATTTAATTGGTAATTTTACTCCGGATTGAGTTGATTAAACTTCGCAGGATCATTTCTCTGATCCAAAGAGAAGAAGATATTCAAACTGTGACTTACATTGCATCGCCGTAAATCTCAAGCTGTATAATGTTAGGGGAAACAATGCAGCGTCTAGTTAACAAAATTCTGGCTATCAACGAAATTGTTTAACTGCGCTGTAGCGTAACGATTAACTCCCAATGTTCAAACATCGTTTATCGTAAATAGTCACCGTAACTTGATAAAATAGCGGCTTGTGCCTTTAATTAGTTGTGAAAGTCCCTTATGATTAGCTGTAATAGCTAAAATCTTGCGAAACGAACGATAAAGTTGTTGTTCGTAGTTTATAGGAGATCGATAATTAGTCGCTACGTAGATCAAAATTGATCTCAAGCACTTTTTCATAACTAAGCTCTTCAATTATTTTTCACAAAGCGCTTTTAAAAATTCTGACTTACCACTTATTACCATACAGAAAACACGGTTTAGGTAGAGAAATTTCTTCAGCAATTTCAGTAGGCCTTTGTTTCACGATACATTTCAGCATTGCCTTCAGCTTGAAGGGTGTTGTAGACACTTCAGCAAATTCAATGTTCAGGAAAATAATTCTTCACTGGCTTAGTGAAATGAAGACTTCGACGATAACAGAATTTCAACGATGAACTGAGTGTTTTATTTTTCATAATACAACATATACTCATAAATGTTAACATTTGTACAATTCGGAAGTTCAACTAGAAGTCATTACATTAACATTTTTTTGTGATACAGTTCTTTAGCAACAAATTCATAGAATTCTAACGTTGGTGGGGTGATGTTCTCGCCGATAACAATCGTCGATTCCCTCAGATGAAGTGCCCCGCACAGCCAAACGCTGATTCGGTGAGGAAGACAGCAGGAACGCCTTGTCGGAAACTTCCTCGTATACATGTAACAAACTAAGAAAGTAACACTTTTTAGTATACCTTTTTAACAAAAACTGATTACAAAATTTATTCACGTAAACAGGGCTTACCTGAGTTCGCTTAGCTATAGAACTAAGGACAGTGCGCATCCAAATTGGCTTACTACATCCCATAGCTAAGTGATCTCAGGTAACCGATATTTTAACGGGTTTGTTAGAGTAATAATCTCAATACATTTAAATACAGTCCACGCTATTTCTTTTACAACTATGCCGCATCAAAGTTTATCACTTTACAGGGAGTCTCACAGTTGCACTGACTGTAATATTCATAACATTATGTCCCAAACTGTAATCTAACACCATAACTTCTATCAAGTTAATCCATCGTTACTAATGTAGGTACACGAATGTTTAGTCACTATGACATTAATGGACTTTTGGCTATAATAAAATTGTTACAATTTTAGTAATCTTCTTGTTAACAAATGAAATATCATTATGTTTATGAACTGCTCTCTTTTATTAATACATAGCTTAATATTATTACAGCCAAGATCAGGTGATTTTTATCTTAGTCTTACGGGTTGGATCAGCTGCCTCTTTCATTTTATTTTCCAGTAGTCCCTACATTATGCTTAGAAGTATTTTTAAGGGTAACGCTCGTTTCACAACAATTCCGCGAACGTGACACCATTTTGACGTCACGCGCTGTATCGATGGCCTCATGATCAGTTATCGACTTTGTGACAAGGAAGAATATTAATGTTATTGGACCTCGATTCACTAGCAGCAATTTAAGCTGTCCTCTTAGGTTCCTGCCTAACCACAGAGTCCGAAGTCGAAAATATTCGGAAATAAACAGAGAAATATTTGTGAGAAGAAAAAAAAATACGAATGTTATGGCTGCTCGATTTAGTCGCAGCAGTCAAAGCTGTACTCTTAGGTTCCAGCCTAACTACATACTCGGAAATCGCCTCATATTCGGAAATATTAGTGAAAGGGCAAAATACGAATTTTCTTCTGCTCGTTTCAGTCGCAGCAATTAAAGCTTTAGTCTTATGTTCCTGCCTAACCACACCCTTGGAAAACGCCACACGTACGTAAATAAACAGCGAAATGTTTGTGACAAGGAAGAATGTAAATGTTACTGCTCCTCGTTTCCCTGGCAGCAATTTAAACTGTCGTCTGAGGTTTCTGTCTAACCACACACTCGGAAGGCGGAACATATTCGGAAAAAAGAGCCAATATTTGCGAGAAGGAAGAATATGAATTGTATTGTTTCACTCTTCAGTTGCAGCAGTTTAAGCTGTCCTCTTAGGTTCCTGCCTAGCCATATATTCGGTAATCGCTAAATGTTTATTTCATCTTTTATTCTCAGATCACACTGAATATAAATAGCATCAACTACTGTAGAACATACTTGTATTCATAAGAAAGTTAACAACGCTAACACGACAAAAAATTGCATGTAACGGGATGTGAACCAACAAATTCCGACTCCAGAAATCACGACTTTATTTATTACGCTAGGACGTAACTGTGAAATATTTATCTCTGGTGTTGGTTATCATATTCTATTTTGAAGGCTTGTATCATTGATGCTTTATTAAGTGATATTTAATGACAATGGTGACATGTTTGTGAAAAATTTTCAGTGCTCCATTACACTGAAACGGCATATCGCAAATTATAAAACAAGTGTGTTTCATTCTTAATTTTTAATTATTGACGATAATAAATCAGTCCTAAGAGACCACTCATATATAAAGACATTAACCGTCGATAAATCAATACGTGACATTTTATCGTAGCAATGTTCGAAATAAATCATGCCATGGAATGACGCGTCTTTGTAAAACTCCGATACGTCCGCATGAAATCTTGTGTCAGGCCCGTATCGAATGCTGACGAAAGTTGATAGCCGATCATGCGGTCGTCGATATTGCGCGTAGCGTCAAAATGACGTCTCGTTTGCGGGATTTGTGAAATGAGCGTTTCCCTATTTTAAAATTATCCTTGATACATTTAGAAACATCTCTGTTTCAAAGAAATGGCTCTGAGCACTATGGGACTTTACAACTTAGGTCATCAGTCCCCTAGAACTTAGAACTACTTAAACCTAACTAACCTAAGGACATGCCACACATCCATGCCCGAGGCAGGATTCGAACCTGCGACCGTAGCAGTCCCACGGTTCCAGACTGCAGCGCCTAGAACCGCACGGCCACCACGGCCGGCCATCTCTGTTTCCCTTTCTTATATTATGTCTATGCCAATTACAAAATTTATTTTGGTACTTTAGGACCACTGAGTTACTTTGATTGACGTGCCTAATTAGTATAAAACGATTCTTTAAATTTATAAGGTTTGTAGAGGCACCTTAATCCCTATATCTCTGTGCATATCCTGGAGATTGAAACTATTCCTGGGTAACTTACTTATTTACCGAGGGTTAAAGCTCTCATTATTAATTTATCCTCGAGAATGCAGTTAAAATTCACTTTTGATTAAACGTTCCTGGGGTACTCTCGCAGTGTGTAACTGTGCCACCTGTTAGCGAAAACCACTTGGAAGTCTTTCTTCACACTATCACCTCGATGAAACACTATCATTACTTCGCTTGGTACCAGACACGAACATTACCTTGACTAATGAGATTCTTGCGTCACATCCATATTAATAATTCTTAGCCATCTATGTAGAAGCATCAGAAGCATTTACCTTAAACAACCTGCCAAATTACACCTAATGGCAATGGTCAGAGCGGAACTTGCCTCCCTGTATTCCGAGCACAGTGTCACATTAACAAGGAACTACCTCACGAGCGATTACCGATAAATCCATATTTCCCCTGTTTGTCAAAACGTAATATTGTACATTACACTTCCACTGGTGAACTAACTTTATTTTCCTCATAAAACTAAAATATTACTCATCGTCTGGGTCCTAATATTCTCACATTATTCACATCCCAACGTCTGCATTATTCCCGTTCATTATTACTCTGCATAAACGTTCATTAAACTAAGTTCTCGCCGCGCGGGGTAACCGCGCGATCTAGGCGTCTTGTCAAGGTCAGCATGGCTCCCCTCCCCTCCCCCCTCCCGTCGGAGGTTCGAGTCCTGGCATGGGTGTGTGTGTGTGTTTCGTCCTTAGTGTAAGTTAGTTTAATTAGATTAAATAGTGTGTAAGCTTAGGGACCGATGACCTCAGCAGTTCGGTCCCATAAGACCCTGCCACAAATTTCCAAACTAAGTTCTCGGCTTGTAACAAAATAATAACTATTTCTGTGCCCGTTACCTCTGAGGCATGTCTTTTCCATTGTTATGCTCTCGTCTAGCGTATCGATCCGAACATAGCATTATCCTTTTCGTTAACCACGCAAAGAGACATATTAAGTTGTTATCTTACCTAATACTTTAAATATTTATGTGTAACCTCTAAATAAAAATTTCTTTCCGTTTTAGGTTCTATTGGCTAAAGGGTTTTTACCAACTAGAAATAAAGGCTTCACTCACCTTTCTTCAGTTTATAGCTTCATGATACTGCCTTACCTATGATACATCGTAAAAACCTTTTACAGTCTGAGAGACGGGATCTACAACAGTAGAACCTCTGCACGAGGCATGCTTACTGTTTCCCACGGGACCCTGGATCAAATAAAATAACTATCCCACTTCTTTATGAAGCTTAGAGCTTCTAGCATGTGTATAAAACATTAATTTTCTCCCCTACCTTAAATCTAGGAATTAAAGCTGTGTCATTTGCCTCTTGAGCCTTAATTCTGCACTGGTATTTAGATGAACCCCTACCTTTTCCTAATTGATTTAGATAATCTTTTCATTAACTCTGGGCCGTTTTAACAAGGTTAAAAATAGTTGACCTTCTACTTCTTTGCCCATGACTTCTAGAGGCACCATTCCTGAACCAATTTGTGGTAGTTCATTTAATATAACCTCGAATTCAGGAAACATATCTTCCCACTCGGCAGCTGGTAGCCGAGAGGTTCTAGGCGCTTCTGTCTGGAACCGCGCTGCTGCTGCGGTCACAGGTTCGAATCCTGCCTCGGGCATGGATGTGTGTGATGTCCTTAGGTTACTTAGGTTTAAGTAGTTCTAAGTCTAGGGGACTGATGACCTCAGATGTTAAGTCCCATAGTGCTTAGAGCCATTTGAACCATTTTTTTTTTCTTCCCATTCACTATGCTTTTCTGAGCAGTAAGTACGACAAAAATGCCGTAATTCTTTCATTAATTTTCCTGCTCGATTAATCCGAGGGTCATATTTTGATATAAATGCACGTTGAATATTATGTTTGCTAAGTACATTGTTAAAAGACCTACTCATAAATTGACTACCATTGTCAGATAAAATTCTCTTGCGGATATCTGTGTTAGGGAAGTTATCTCTCTCCAGACATTTGGCACAGCTTCTTGCATTTGCACCTTTTTACGAGTATAACTTAACGCATTTAGACCAACATTGTAGCACCACAAACATATATTGCTCTCCACCTTTACCTTTCGACTGTTGACCGTAGAAATCGATGGCACATAGGACCCATAATTTCTCAGGTATTATATGATACATCCTGTATTTAACTATAGGTCATGTATACTTTATTTTCTGACACAGCTGGCACAAATGGATAACACTTATAACTGTCCTACTCGTATGTGCGTATAGTAATGCTTGTTCATATGTTTTAGTCGTTTCCTTATGCCAGAGTGGCCATATCCTTGATGTACAGGGCTATTACAAATGATTGAAGCGATTTCATAAATTCACTGTAGCTCCATTCATTGACATATGGTCACGACACACTACAGATACGTAGAAAAACTCATAAAGTTTTGTTCGGCTGAAGCCGCACTTCAGGATTCTGCCGCCAGAGCGCTCGAGAGCGCAGTGAGCAAAATGGCGACAGGAGCCGAGAAAGCGTATGTCGTGCTCGAAATGCACTCACATCAGTCAGTCATAACAGTGCAACGACACTTCAGGACGAAGTTCAACAAAGATCCACCAACTGCTAACTCCATTCGGCGATGGTATGCGCAGTTTAAAGCTTCTGGATGCCTCTGTAAGGGGAAATCAACGGGTCGGCCTGCAGTGAGCGAAGAAACGGTTGAACGCGTGCGGGCAAGTTCCACGCGTAGCCCGCGGAAAATTGACTCATGCTACAACTGGAGACCGACAGCGCCGACTTCATCTTTCAACAGGATGGTGCTCCACCGCACTTCCATCATGATGTTCGGCATTTGTTAAACAGGAGATTGGAAAACCGATGGACCGGTCGTGGTGGAGATCATGATCAGCAATTCATGTCATGGCCTCCACGCTCTCCCGACTTAACCCCATGCGATTTCTTTCTGTGGGGTTACGTGAAAGATTCAGTGTTTAAACCTCCTCTACCAAGAAACGTGCCAGAACTGCGAGCTCGCATCAACGATGCTTTCGAACTCATTGATGGGGACATGCTGCGCTGAGTGTGGGAGGAACTTGATTATCGGCTTGATGTCTGCCGAATCACTAAAGGGGCACATATCGAACATTTGTGAATGCCTAAAAAAACTTTTTGAGTTTTTGTATGTGTGTGCAAAGCATTGTGAAAATATCTGAAATAATAAAGTTACTGTAGAGCTGTGAAATCGCTTCAATCATTTGTAATAACCCTGTGTATACTGCATTTTTTGGATTTTCACGTGTCTACTTACACAAATCCGCCAGCGATTACTCTTTACAGAATTGTTCCAGTATAATTACCATCACATATTAAGCAATTTCCTTTCCCCCATGGTAAGGATTTCCTGCTTGCATATTTGAGATAACTTCGCTTATTTCAGTGTCCCAACTCTGCTCAGTCATAGTTTCCTTAGTCAATTTCTTTATACCAAACGTGGTAGCAGGCTCATAAGTTCCTCGGCGTTCTTCCAGATCATCTAATAATCTAGATAAAGCATCTCATATAATATTTGCAGAATCCTCTGCGTATCTAATTTCAAAATCGAATTCCTGCAGAAACAATATACATCTGATAAGTCTAGGATGTGGTAACTTACTATTCATCAGGAAACTGAGAGCTTTGAGATCGGTATATACTATAGTGTTATTCCCTGCCAAAAGGTACCGCAATATTATAAAATTTCATACTACTGATAATGCCTCCTTTTCTGTGACAGAATAGTTTTTCTCTTGCTTGTTAAGTGTTCTTATAGCGAATGTTATACTAAAGTGATTACCTCTATCTGTGTGAAGTTCTCCTTGGAACACTTCAAATGTGATACCATAGTCTGAAGTATCCGTGGATACCATAAAAAACCTCCTGAAAGTTAGGATGTTGCAGAATAGGAGCATCAACTAAATTTTCTTTGATTTTATCAAACACTATCTTTTCCTCCTCACTTTAGCGCCAATTAGCCTGTTCTTTTAAAAGTCGCACGATTGCAGGGCGAAAAAAATTATAATACCAATTAAGGACGGTAACTGTATTTTATTTTGAGGGTAAGGACATTTTCTATGCCCTCCACTCTCTTTGGATACAGACAAATTCCTCTAGCATCTATTACGTGCCCCTAGAACTTAACCTCCCTTTTACCCAACGATGACTTTGCTAGTTTTATGGTAATACCCTTTTGCTGGAGCTTCATGAAAATTTCCTCAAATAATTCCATATGTTCATACCAGGTTTCCGAAATCCCAAGCAAATCGTTAACATAGAGAATAATTTCCTGCAATAATTCATTGCCTAAAGCAAGATCTAATGCCCTCATAAAAATTGATACTGACACATTTAATCCGAAGGGTAATAGCTTGCTATGGATGGATCTTACCTCGAATAAAAATGCAGTCTAATGGTGAGATTCTGGATGAACCGAGATCTGCCAATATCCGGCTGTAACATCCATACTGGTTATATATTGAGCCCCATTTAATTGAACCAGTACTTCTTCTGCAGGTAAAGGTCGATCCCTTTCCATTTCTATTATTTAATCCAGAGTTCTGGCATCAATAACTAAACGAACTTCACCATTAGATTTCTTTATTACTAGGAGGGGATTATTGTATTCACTTTATGAGCTTTCGGTTATACCTGGTTCCTACATTTCTTTTAATTTCTAATGTGGCAGCTGGTTTGACATTCATTGGAATTGGATATGGTTTTTGTAGAATGGTTTACTATTCTTAATCTTTAATTTACATTCATAAGCTGCAATTCTTCCTGGTTTATCTGAAAAAGCATCTTCGCACTCATTTCTGGCACTACTAAGAACTTTCGAAAAAAATTTAGGTTTCCAACTTAAAGGCTATAAATATTTCCTCCATAATTTTCTTTCCCTTTCCTCCTGTGACGCTGTAAGGTGTCAGGCAAATCCAACACCTTCCATGAAAACCCTGACATGATAGCAAATCCGGCAGTATGTCACATAGTTCCGAATAAATCCTGACATTAAATTAACCAAAGTAATACGGTCAACGAGTGAGCAAATGGAATACCACTGACTGACACAAGAACACCTAAATGCATGTCATACCTTCCCACTGTGAAACAGACGCAGTTCCGAGGGGAGAAACGAGAACAGAAGCCGAGAGCAGAGTCGTGTAGGCTAGAAGGCATTACGATAAGGGACAGACACCCACATCGCCCGCCGACCGCCAAGATCACCCCCCAGCCCATGTTAAAATATAGAGCCCTCCAGAAGAACAGTATAGATCTTACGATAACACTAAAAGGGCCAAACCAGCTGCAAGTTTTAGCGTGAGGCTTTTTCGCGTCTCTGTTACTTAGCGAACATTAAAAACATTGCCCCACCTCGAAAAGTATAACGTTTCTCATTGGATAGACAGAATTTTTGTAGGCGGAGCTTAAGGTTAACATTGAGACCCTGATTGGTCAGTTGAAAACACAGCCAGATAGCATTTCTTAAACCAACTTCGGTAAATTGTAGTAGAGAGAAGCCGAGACGGTGAGGTGTGTGGAGCTGCGCCGCCCGCCGCCCCCTGACGCTGACTAAACACCGTCAAGGTAAATGAACGCACGCGATGCTGCATGAGAGTCATAAGACTTCACTCAGAACTGCAGACGTCTCATCTGTTACACCCCCTTTTTACGTAATACTAGTGTCGATCGTCAATTAAACTTCGTGGTATTCACATTTGCTATTAGAAGTTAAAATCTGAAACGCGATGATTTTTCTGTTATATAATTATTGAGAAGCCACATCAGCCACTGTAATTTATGACAAGTTAGATAAGTAATTTAAGATAATTGAGGGTCACTGTAGACCATTTTGATAGTTTTCTCTTTTATGAAACTTAACTTAAACCTAGATTATAGATGTGATATGGCATAGGTCATCCTTCGATCCATTATAGAACTTGGAAAGCCATTCAGGGAATATTCGTTCACATTTTTTTGAACGCAGTTGGTTTTTATCAATCTGTATTAAAATATTTCCTGCTATCAATAGTGCAATTTATAAACAATGTTTTGTGAGTAGAATAAAATTTCCAATGGTAAACTTAACTGCTTTCTCGACGTTATTTTACCAGCTAACTAAAAAGAGGAAAGCCTTGAACTCGTTCCACTAAATTTAGTTAGCATTAATATTCTTTTACAGGGTGCGCAGTGGAGCTGACGCTGAAATCATTAAGTACTTGATTATATCATCGCTAGTCTCACTGAACTTTTCTGAACTCTACACGTCATGTGTGGTCTGGCGTCTCCTTACCAGCAACAGGTCCCAGGTTCAAACTAGTCAGTTCCCTAAAAAACACGCTCAGAGCGTCGTTGCGCGAAAGTGGTAGGGAGACACGACTTAGAACAAACAGACACCACGCAGAATCTTAGAACGCCTACGATTTAAACTCCAATTACAAGTAGCGATGGATGCCTCCAACATCTTTTGTGAAACAGTTCCTTAATAATAAAGTCTTAGAATTTTAAGAATAGTGGAGCGATGTTCTCGCTGATAACAACCGTCGGCTCTATCAGATGGAGCGCCCCACACCGCCAGACGCTGGCAAAACCGCTGGAGCAGCTTGTTGGAAATTTCATCCAATACATGTAACAAAGAAAAAAGTAAACGCCTTTTAGTATATATTTTTAACATAAACTGAATTCGCTTAAGGGGGGTAGGACATCAAACGGGCCGACTTGGAGCAGGAGACGCACCACAGGACATTTTATTTTCTCCTGTCCATACTTTTACAAATAAATTCATAAAACTTTGTCAGCATGACCAGGAAGAATTCAGGATTCACACTCATAGCAGTGGAAGTGCAAAAACATAACAAAATAATTTTTTTTAGTTATGAAATGTTGGAACACGTGAGGCAATACTAACCTTACGACTTATCTTAGAAGAAAGATTAAGAAAAGGTACGTTTCTAGCATTTGTAGACTTAGAGAAAGCTTTTGACAATGTTAACTGGAATACTCTCTTTCAAATTCTGAAGGTGGCAGGTATAAAATACAGGGAGCGAAAGGCTATTTACAATTTGTACAGAAATCAGATGGCAGTTATAAGAGTCGAGGGGCATGAAAGGGAAGCAGTGGTTGGGAAGGGAGTAAGACAGGGTTGTAGCCTCTCCCCGATGTTATTCAATCTGTATATTGAGCAAGCAGTAAAGGAAACAAAAGAAAAATTTGGAGTAGGTATTAAAATCCATGGAGAAGAAATAAAAACGTTGAGGTTCGCCGATGACATTGTAATTCTGTCAGAGACAGCAAAGGACTTGGAAGAGCAGTTGAACGGAATGGACAGTGTCTTGAAAGGAGGATATAAGATGAACATCAACAAAAGCAAAACGAGGATAATGGAATGTAGTCAAATGAAATCGGGTGATGCTGAGGGAATTAGATTAGGAAATGAGACGCTTAAAGTAGTAAAGGAGTTTTGCTATTTAGGGAGTAAAATAACTGATGATGGTCGAAGTAGAGAGGATATAAAATGTAGACTGGCAATGGCAAGGAAATCGTTTCTGAAGAAGAGAAATTTGTTAACGTCGAATATAGATTTAAGTGTCAGGAAGTCGTTTCTGAAAGTATTTGTATGGAGTGTAGCCATGTATGGAAGTGAAACATGGACGATAACTAGTTTGGACAAGAAGAGAATAGAAGCTTTCGAAATGTGGTGCTACAGAAGAATGCTGAAGATAAGGTGGGTAGATCACGTAACTAATGAGGAGGTATTGAATAGGATTGGGGAGAAGGGAAGTTTGTGGCACAGTTTGACTAGAAGAAGGGATCGGTTGGTAGGACATGTTTTGAGGCATCAAGGGCTCACAAATTTAGCATTGGGGGGCAGCATGGAGGGTAAAAATCGTAGAGGCAGACCAAGAGATGAATACACTAAGCAGATTCAGAAGGATGTAGGTTGCAGTAGGTACTGGGAGATGAAGAAGCTTGCACAGGATAGAGTAGCATGGAGAGCTGCATCAAACCAGTCTCAGGACTGAAGACCACAACAACAACAATGAAATTTCATCTTTTTTTCACTTACTGTTCGCTGCATTTGTTGCTATAGGTACATTTTTCTTCACAAGTAAGAGAGATTCTTTGATGAATTTTGCACAGAATACAAACCATACTTACAAGTGTATGAAACTCTAGAATTTTTCAAATCTATTAAAAACTGTGGTAAAAATTGAGATAATTAACTACAAAATTTGATTTATTTCTATAAATAAAATTTAAAACGTTACAGCTCATTCATTTTTTAATAAATTAAATAGATTCTAGAGTTTCAGAACCTGTAAGTAAGGTTTGTATGATCTGCAAAATTCATCGAACAGTCTCTCTTACTTACGAAGAAAAGTGTACCTATAGCCACAAATACAGCCAATAGTAAGCGCAAAAATGATGAAATTTCACATGTAAAAAAATTATTTTGCTATGTTTTTGAACTTCCGCTACTACGAGTGTGAATCCTGAATCCTTCCTGGTCATGCTGACAAAGTTTTATGAATTTACTTGTAAAAGTATAGACAGTGGAAATTAAAATGTCCTGTGGTGCCTCTTTTGCTCCAAATCGGCCCGTTTGACGTCCTACCCCCCTTAACCACACAAGTGAGGACAGTGCTCATCCAAATTGGCGCAGTGCACAGTGAAATAAGATCAATGATGAGAAACTTCCTGGCAGATTAAAACTGTGTGCCGGACCGAGACTCGAACTCGGGACCTTTGCCTTTCGCGGGAAAGTGCTCTACCACCTGAGCTACCCAAGCACGACTCACGGGGTTCGGTATGATTTTGCGTTTGGTGCGTATTACACTATATGTTGCTGCGTATGAAATTTAGCTAACATGCTGAATTTTTGTTTAGACTTGGGAGGAGGTCTCTATCTGCCTCCGATCTCAAGAAAATGGATCCCATGTAGCGCGTTCACTTCCGATCCCACGCCCGCGAGAATGAAATACTCGCAACATCTCTCGTATCTCCTAAACCGCTCGAGACATCGAAACGAAAGTTTGGCGAATGATAGCACACAAGGAGGAGAGACTTTTGCCAATTATTAAACACACGGAACTTTCTTATCTATGGCGATATATCACTACTTATACTTCTTTTTTTATTTATTTCACTCCAGTGACTGTAATTTTTTAAGAGTTATCGACAGCTAGCGAAACAAGATCTTCCTAGTATGAAAATAAACATTAAATGTTCTTCTTATATGTTACTGCAAACCGATACTATGAGGTTTTTCGTAAGCTATTGAGCTCTGTAATTGTCAATAACTTGTTTAATGAGGCCCTACGTTTCGGAATTCTGTCTCAATAGCTGCTGTGAGATGAGGTTGGCAAATTACACTGTGACAAAGAAAGTACAATTAAACCAGTCACGAAGAGAAATGTGGCCTTTACTCATAGATGGTGATGCTTCTTCGAATGCGAAAAGGTTAACTACTCACACAAAAACAGATTGGCAACTCTGTTGGAATTTTGGTGGAATCCCCGTAACCCATCGTATTTTTAACACTGAGCGACGGGAATGGAAACTTACCAAAGGATTTTATTCCTTCTCTTGATCTGAGCAGTATTAAAATAATGACGAGCGTTCCTTTAGGCGGAATGATAGGCACATGCCAGATACTGTTTACTCAACTAGGGCTTGACAAACTGACAATGCGTGATCGCGAATAAAATAGTTGTTATTGAGAAAAATAAACAATTGATCTGTCGCACAACACAATGGTGAGTGTATTGTCAGCAGCGAAGGATAATGCGCGCGACAAGAATGCACAAGCTTGCCATGTGTGCCTTGTGAGATGGAGTTCGAAAAACATTGTCATGAAAGTAGATCTGCCTTTGTCAGCAGCACATTTCAACAAATTAAATATATCTAATCGTAACACTCTTTTAGGATATTCCTACTTTCGTAATAATACCGACCATTTTCTTCATTTGTGTAGCATGTTGTTGTATAATTAGTTTATTAATGCTGATAATGTCCATGCAACAATTGAAATGCTTTTTCTCATCACGGCAAACCAATTAAAACATTGACATTTGTGACTGATTCTCGACTGTTTCTAGCTTGCAGGGGAAATATGTTGTTCGCGAGCATGTAGTACAGTGTGTCGTATTACATTATTACATACATATCAGAGTAATCACAGTGAAACTTCTATACTTCAGATCTTGGACGCTTTTTACCACAAGAACAAAGGGATCACACCTGTGGAGATTATCCCTTTCTAAATTTTTGTAACAGATCGTACCGATACGCTAGCTTACTAGGCAGCGAGAATATAACCTTGCTTTACTTTCCTGCCGTGATTCTTAATCGCATGATTTTATATTCCTTGCTTCCTTATTCACAACCCTCTGTCCCTTCTTGCGATCTGAAAACATCACGGAGGCAATATGGTGCAAATTCCAGCGGCCAATGGCTCATCAGTTACTGAAGTATACATTTTTCTTGACAGAAGAAAAACAGAACAAAACTATGCAGATATAAATAATAGGAAAGTATAACGTGCTAACGAAGAAAGCTGGAGCGTTTAAATGGCGAAAAAACAAACACTATCCAAAGGCAATAAAATTCAGTACACAGTAAGGCAAAATTTATCGTATTGGCAATACACAGCTGATACGCGCCTTGCCGATGTGAGCATATGGCTGGGCTACTTTTCCGCTCCCCTCCTCAAATTTCCCACGATGCTAGCGAGGCAAGCGCGACGCGCGGCGCGAGAAACTGTGCCTCAACCACAACGCCATTGGCCACTGGAATTTGCACCATATTGCCTCCGCGATGTTTTCAGATCGCAAGAAGGTACAGAGGGTAGTGAATAAGGAAGCAAGGAATATTATAAAATCATGTGATTAAGAATCAAGGCAGGAAAGTAAAGCAAGGTTATCTTCTCGCTGCATAGTAAGCTAGCGTACCTGTACGTTCTGTTACAAAAATTTAGAAAGGGATAATCTCCACAGGTGTGATCCCTTTGTGCATCTGGTAAAAAGCGTCCAAAATCTGAATTATAGAAGTTTCACTATGATTACTCTGATATGGATGTAATAATGTAATACGACACACTGTACTACATGCATGTGAGCAACATGTTTCCACTGCAAGCTAGAAACAGTCGAAAAGCAGTCACAAATAACAATGTTTTAATTGGTTCGCCGTGATGAGAAAAAGCATTTCAGTTGTTGCATGGACATTATCAGCATTAATAAACTAATTATACAACAACAGGCTACACAAATGAAGAAAATGGTCGGTATTATTACGAAAGTAGGAATATCCTAAAAGAGTGTCACGATTAGGTATATTTAATTTGTTGAAATGTGCTGCTGACAAAGGCAGATCTACTTTCATGACAATGTTTTTCGAACTCCATCTCACAAGGCACACCTGGCTAACCTGTGCATTCCTGTCGCGCGCATTATCCTTCGCTGCTGACAATACACTCACCATTGTGTTGTGCGACAGATCAATTATTTATTTTTCTCAATAACAACTATTTTATTCGCGATCACGCATTGTCAGTTTGTCAAGCCCTAGGTGAGTAAACAGTATCTGGCATTTGCCTATCATTCCGCCTGAAGGAACGCTCGTCACTATTTTAATACTGCTCAGATCAAGAGAAGGAATAAAATCCTTTGGTAAGTTTCCATTCCAGTCGCTCAGTGTTAAAAATACGATGGGTTACGGGGATTCCACCAAAATTCCAACAGAATTGCCAATCTGTTTTTGTGTGAGTTGTTAACTTTTTCTCATTCGAAGAAGCATCACCATTTATGAGTAAAGGCCACATTTCTCTTGGTGACTGGTTTAATTGTACTTCCTTTGTCACAATGTAATTTGCCAAACTCATCTCACATCAGCTATTGAGACAGAATTCCGAAACGGAGGGCCTCATTAAACAAGTAATTGGCAATCACAGAGCTCAATAGCTTACGAAAAACCTCGTAGTATCGGTTTGCAGTAACATAAAAGAAGAAATTTCATGTTTATTTTCATACTAGGAAGCTCTTGTTTCGCTAGCTGTCGATAACTCTTAAAAAATTACAGT
The DNA here is from genome assembly GCF_021461385.2 of Schistocerca piceifrons. NCBI lineage: Eukaryota > Metazoa > Arthropoda > Insecta > Orthoptera > Acrididae > Schistocerca > Schistocerca piceifrons. Next base: position 211,044,139 of record NC_060146.1, read on the forward strand.
CACTGGAGTGAAATAAATAAAAAAAGAAGTATAAGTAGTGATATATCGCCACAGAAGAGAAAGTTCCGTGTGTTTAATAATTGGCAAAATACTCTCCTCCTTGTGTGCTATCATTCGCCAAACTTTCGTTTCGATGTCTCGAGCGGTTTAGGAGATATGAGAAATGTTGCGAGAATTTCATTCTCGTGGGCGTGAGATCGGAAGTGAGCGCGCTACATGGGATCCATTTTCTCGAGATCGGAGGCAGATAGAGACCTCCTCCCAAGTCTAAACAAAAATTCAGCATGTTAGCTGAATTTAATACGCAGCAACATATGGTGTAACACGCACCAAACGCAAAATCATAGCGACCCCTAATTTTCATTGCAAACTTTTTGAGTTTTGCGTAGTGTCTCACTAAAATGTGTTCATCACAATAAGAATGGTCATTAGCGAGGTGGTGGGCACTTCGCCACGAAGCTGACATATAAACGCTACAAGTAAGGCAAAAATCATATATTTTCAGATAATAGTTTCTGTGAAGTCGTTTGAGAAAGATAAGAGGTTGCGCGCACTTCGGTTCAGTCAGCGCAGAGCGTCGCCAGTCGGCGCGTGCGAAGTATGGTGTACGCGTCGCAATATGCGCTGGACCCGCGTGATCCGTGCGGCACGTGCGTGTCGCGCTGTAGTCTAGTGTCACGTCACACGTGCTACACGCGTCTCAATTTGCGCCTAGCCTTTAACGGAAGCTCTCCTGCGAACCTTGCAGAACTAGCACTCCTGAAAGAAAGGAGAATATGGAGACATGGCTTAGCCACAGCGTGAGGGATGTTTCCAGAATGAGATTTTCACTCTGCAGCGGAGTGTACGCTGATATGAAAGTTCCTGGCAAATTAAAACTGTGTGCCAGACCGAGACTCGAACTCGGGACCTTTGCCTTTCGCAGGCAAGTGCTCTACCAACTGAGCTACCCAAGCACGACTCACGCCCCGTCCACACAGCTTTACTTCTACCAGTACCTCGTCTCCTACCTTCCAAACTTTACGGAAGCTCTCCTGCGAACCTTGCAGAACTAGCAGTCCTGAAAGAAAGGATAATGCGGAGACATGGCTTAGCCACAGCGTGAGGGATGTTTCCAGAATGAGATTTTCACTCTGCAGCGGAGTGTACGCTGATATGAAAGTTCCTGGCAAATTAAAACTGTGTGCCAGACCGAGACTCGAACTCGGGGTTTTAATCTACAGTTTCATATCAGCGCACACTCCGCTGCAGAATGAAAATCTCATTCTGGATCAATGATAAGATTCGCTGATGACATTCCCATCCTCAATGCAAGTGGGGAAGAAAAGTGAGGAAGAATTACGGGACATACTGGGTGAACTGACCGGTCTACTGAGCACAGAATATCGACTGGGACTAACGAGGAGCAGCAGAAATCAGCTGCGTGGCAAGTTTAACATCGAAATTGTTTACCGTGAAGTAGATGAAGTGAAGGGATCCTGCTGCCGGGGCAGCAAAATAACGAATGACGGACTAAGCGAGGGGGACGTCAAAAACAGACTCGCACAGGCAAACGTGGCATTCCTGGCCAAGAGAAGTGCGCTGGAATCAAACAGAGCTTAATCTGAGAAAGATTTTTCTGAGAATGTACGTTTGGAGTACAGCATTGTGTTGTAGTGAAACATGGACTGCGGTAAAACCGAGGATTACTGAAGAATGGGATACAGCCAGTCGGCTTTAACCAATTACGTCAGAAGTTATCAGGGATAATGTATTGCACAGATTTAATAGGAAAAACGAATGTTGACAAACAATGGAATGCAAGACAGAGAAAACAGATGGTAGGCATAGCATATTTCACATACATTTATATCTCGAACATTATGTTAAGTACATCGCTTCTTTGAGTCCTAGTATCCTATTCTTCAGTTGACCTACATAGCTCAACTGGAGAATGGGGTACTAGTGCTAAAAAGAAAGAAAGGAAAGTGACAGAATTTATGTTAGCACGGAATACCTCAGTTGACATATATGAGTTGTATCCTGAACTTCAATTGATCTGTATTGTTTAACTGCAGTACTGGATACAAATTTAATGTATGCCGACGTTTATGCCTTCGCTAGCACTAGTATCCTATTCTTCAGTTGGCCTATGTAGGTGAACAATACAAATTTTAAAGGTGTTGCTTTTTTCGCCTCCGCTACTACTAACATTCTATTCTTCAGTTGATACTAGTACTAGCGGAGGCGAAAACATCGACATAAGTAAAATTTGTATCCAATACGTCAGCTGACCTGTGTAATTAAACTCAAGAGTAGGATACTAACGCTAGCGAAGACGAAAAAAATCGACGTGCATAACATTGGCACCACGTACTTCAGCTGAACTACGCAAAGGCGAAAAAAAGCGCCATACAAAAAATTTGTATCCCTTATTTCAGTTGACCTATATAGGCCAACCGAAGTAGGGGATATAACTTCTTTTTAACCCATTTCTGTCCGAATTAAATATCATTTCTGAATTTTACAAATCAGCTATTGATTTGTTCATTGGCATTAATGAAACGTACTACAACAAGCTAAACAAAAACGTAATTAATAGTTTAAGCAAAAGACGGTGTAACATATGTCACACTAGGCAGCTCATAAATTTTAAGACAAATTCATGACAGTAAATAAAATAAAGCAGTGTATGTCATTTTCATTATGTTTAGTCAATAGCATTCACGTTCTACGGTACAAAACACTCTATGCACAAAACATCGTTACATTTGCAGCACGCTATTCTTGGAGTTCCTTTGCAGTTTCCTGCAGTACAGCGTCTTCTTTTTCCTGTGCTACCAGATGATTTTTGTGATCATATCTGATGTCATGCCGCCCTCTACCACGATATCGATTAGTTGCAGGGCGACCAAGACCTCTAGGGATTGTTGCATTGAAAGTCAGGTAACATTGCACAATGTAGCCCCGAAATTACAGTTGTGGCATACTCATACCTGTCTTCCTGTAGAGAAGTCACGCATTATATACAGATACCTCCAGCAGCCACATGAAAATTGGCCACCACTATTTCTTTCCTCTGACGCTAATCTGTATAACGCTATATTTTCGTCCGTTCGATCAGTTTCCCCCATATTTTTCTTCTATTCTCCAATAACATGTGGTCGCGGTGCAAGTATTGTTTTCTTCTCTTTTCTTTAATATTGGCTCAGAACTCACTAGGTTGAGCCGAAGAAGGTCGAAGTAGCTGTTACTGCAGAATTATCTAGCCATCTGGTAATAATCATTCCACTTTCCTTGCTGCTCTTGTAATCAAAACTACTCTCTTATTCCTTTTGGACATTGTCTTAGAGGGTATACGTTGACATTCTTTAGGCAGACGATTGTCGCGAATGGTGCAAGTTGCACCATAACGTCGTTCTTTTAGGCGAACCAACAATGTTTGCAATGTAAACAAATTGTCAAAATAAAACCTATGGGGCAGATCTTTACTTTTGTCAGGAACTAAATCAATCATTTGAACCAGAGGTGCAGCACATTTTTCAAATACTTTCTCATACACTTCGTACCTTTGTGGATCAGTTCCTTGGCATATCTGAAAATCCACTAGATAACCCATGATTGTGTTTAGGCACCAAACTTTTTATCCAAATCTAATGCATTTACCTTTCAGAAACTGTTTGCATCCATGCCTGCCAAAGTACATTATCATGCGCTCATTATAATTCACAAGCTGAAAGTGGAGAGCAAACTCTTTTCTTAACAAATCTTTTAATGGATGAAGTTCCCACATTTCATCGTTTACATTAATTTGTGTGTTATCAGATGAGCGAATGACTCTCATAATTGTTTCATATCTGTGTCTTCTCATCTTGTTGTGCATCATTTCGTTTTTCATGTCAAACCCTGAGTCCCAATAACATCTTCTGCTAGGTAGAGGATTATAGCCCGAGAGAATTAGTATTACTAGTAAAACCTTTATCTACTCATGTGTTATTTTAGGATCTGGGTAGTTCTTGAACAAAGCATATTTTTTTTTGTTTCAGTACTAAGAAATTTAACCATTTCATCATTCCAAAACAGTTCAAAGCACTGAACTGGAAACAAGCTTCTATATTTGCTGCGATCATGAAATACAGATTTACACTTTGCACATCCTCCCTTCTCCAATCTCTCATTACTGCTTTTGAGATGTGTACCTTTTCCGTTTCATCTGAAGTGACATTTCCTTGTTCATCATCATGAGAGCAGTCAGTCTCAGGTTTATCACCTAACCTGTTTTTGTTGGTCAATACCGCCTGTACACGAGCGCGAAGTTTCCTTGGTCCAAGATTATCTATTTTTCCACACTCATCTTCTTCACCAGAATATTCATCCGACTCTACATTAGCTTCAGGAGGCTCAATAAATATATTCGTTGCTTCTTGTTCCTCCTTCTCAAGAATAGCTAGATTTCATGCAGAGACAGGAAAGAAGGAAACATTGTATTGACTGTTCAGCCTAGCGTAACATATGTGCAGCACAGAGTTAAAAACCGGGTTTGGAACTATAATAATGAACTGCATCTTGTGCCTAACCTATAATATAAATTTCAGCATCTTTAAATTATAGTTAAGGAAAAGCTTAGCAATTGTGTTGTATATTGCTTCAGAAAATAGTACTTATTGCTTATTCTAAAACATAATCGTATTCAGAAAAAGTCTTCAGTAAATGAACAACCAAACACTGTCCTCTTCCTGATTCCTACTAGCAGAAACCTGCTTAAATATCAACAATAGAGCTTCATCAACAGAGAGACATACAAGGCATTTCAAATGCATGCATTGTTGCCAACAACATAAAATGTTATGTGACGTATATGTCACCCAAGACAGAAATGGGTTTATCTTCGATGCTAATACTAAGACTGAAAATTGTCGTAGTAGTACCAGCAACGTGGAGAAAAACCTACAACAGTAAAATTTTTATCCCGTACTTCAGTTGACCAGTGGAGGTTAACTGAACAATAGGATACTAGTGCTAGCGCAGGTGAAAAATAGAGACACACATAAGATTCGTATCCCGTACTTCAGTCGACATATATAGGTCAACTGAAGAACAGTTTAGCAAAGGTACAGGATGCCAATGTTACGTATGTCGCTTTTCTCGTCTTTGCTAGCACTAGCATCCATTCTTCGGCTGACCTATGTAGGTCAATTGAAGTACGGAATACAAATTTTTCGTGTGTCGGTCTTTTCGGTTTAGATAGTACTAGTATCGATTGAAAAATATTCTAGTAATACTAGTGGTAGCGAAGGCGAAAAAAAGTGACAACTGTAAAATTTGTATTCTGGACTGCAGGTGAATCTCGCTTGAAGTTTTCTATATTCATCAGAATAGATAAATCCATACCTACAAACGAAAATCAAAAAGTAAAAATTGTCCAGAATGAAAAACAAATCTTCCAAAATACCTCAAACTCACTATGAATGAAAATAAGCACCGAATGAATTGGAACAAACAAATGATTTGAGTTAATACAAGCGAGAAGAATCGTACACAATGTCTAGCACTGTCTTTTCAAAAGACACTTATTTATTTCAATTTATATTGATGACTCCTCGCCACAGAAGATAACCGATTTATTAACTATAGCTCGTAAATAAAGACATTAATATCTATGGGTAAACTGCGACGTCATTGGTCAAAACCGACGGTTTGTGTCCACGGAGGTAAAAAAAAGAGGAGATGGCATTACGTGACAAACTTGAAGCTGATGTCCGCCATTTTAGTACCGCAAAACATTAGGTTCACCGCATTCATACAACCGTAGTTCACCGCGGTGACTCTTCCCCTTGACATTACTCTGACTGGGCCTCATTACTAGAGCAAATACGTATACAAGAACAGAAAAGCGTTCGATATTGCCTTCCTGCTACTGTGTTATTCACGTAAGCTCTATAATTTTTAGTAGTTGAAACAGTTATTGCGCGCACAAGACAGACATAATGAACAAGAGGCACTCGTAAACAGTAGTCTGGTAACGTTTTGGGCTACATAAAATGGCGCTCACTCTGGCTTCAAAATAACTTAAAGTGTAAGTCTGCAGTGCCACCTTTTTTACCTCCAAGGTTGTATCTCATTCTTCAGCTGACCCGAAAACCGGAACAGAAGAGAATAGAAGCGTTTGAGACGTAGTGCTACAGAAGAATGCTGAAAATTAGGTGGACTGATGAGATGGGGTTTTCTGGAGAATCGGCGAGGAAAGAACCATGTAACAACCTGAGGAGAATGAGAAGGGATATGATGAGGGGGCTTAGGTTAAGACATCGGGGAATAATTTCTGTGGTACTAAAGAGAGCTGAAGACAGATACGAGGGTCGTTAAATAAGTAATGCCCCACACTTTTTAAAAAAGTCATTAACATAGATAGACAAACGCCCTTCTTGGTGCTTCACATTTGGTGTTTCTTCTGTGCGCCGGTGAAGTTTCGAACCGTTCTGGCAGATGGCAGAGCCGTAGTACAGCATCAAAATGGCGTCTGCATGCGACTCACGTTAAGAGCTGCGTGCTGATATTGAATTCTTGTGTGCAGAAAAAGATACCGTGGCGAACACCCGTAAACGTTTTGTGCAGTGTATGGTGAAGCTTCAGTTGATAGGAGTACAATTGGGCGATGGGTAAAGAAAGTTAACAGCCTCAGGAAATGCAGACACAGAGCTCCATGACCAGCCACGCTCGGGACGTCCTGTCGCAGCCACTGCTCCACACATGCCGAATCGTGCGGATGTCATTATTCGTGCCGGCCGGCGCATCACAACTCGACAATTGTCTCTACAGTTGTCGGTCAGCATTGGAAGTGCGTCTGCAATGATCGGATATTCAAAGAGGTGCTGACGATGGGCTCCACGAACGCTCACAGCGGAGCAGAAGATTCAAAGAAAGGCCATTTCATGTGAATTGTTGAAGCGTTTTGAGACCGACGGAGAGGCCTTTCTGTTACGGATCGTTACGGGGAACGAAACCTAGGTGCACCACTTTGAGCCAGAAACAAAAAGGCGGTCCATGGAGTGGCATCATCCACAAAAGAAGAAATTCAAGACAAACCCCATCTGCCGGGAAAGTCATCGTGATAGTCTTCTGAGATTGTGATGGCGTCATTCTCGTGGATGTGATGCCAAGAGGGTCAACCATTAATTGAGAACCATAATTGAAGACTCTGAATAAACTCGAGAACCGTTTCCGACGTGTTCGATCGAACAAGAATCCAGTAGAAATCTTGCTCAAACACTATAATGCATGTCCACACACATGTCTGAGAACCAGGGAACACATCGCCAAATTGGGTCGGATATCATTGTCTCCTCCACCCTACAGTCCAGACGTGGCACCCTCGGACTTCCATCTCTTTAGGCCGCTTAAAGATTGTCTACGTGGAACACACTTTGAAGATGGCGAGAGTGTCAGTCATGCAGTGAAAAATTGGCTGTGCCTACAGGAGAAGAGCTTTTACCATCAGGGAATACATGCTCTTCCACATCGTTGGCGAACGGCCATAGAACGTGATGGAAAAATAGGACATGGACATGACATGTTGATGTACACTACTAGCCATTTTAATTGCTACACCAAGAAGAAACGCAGATGATAAACGGTTATTCATTGGACAAATATATTAACTAGAACAGACATGTGATTACATTTTCTCCCCATTTTGGGTGCATAGATCCTGAGGAATCAGTACCCACAATAACCACCTCTGGCCGGAATAATGGCCTTGATATGCCTGGGCATTCAGTCAAACAGAGCTTGGATGGCGTGTACAGGTACAGCTGCCCATGAGGCTTAAACACGATACCACAGTTCATCAAGAGTAGTGAATGGTGTATTGTGACGAGCCAGTTAGTCGGCCACCATTGGCCAGACGTTTTCAATTGGTGAGAGATCTGGAGATTGTGCTGGCCAGGGCAGCAGTCGAACATTTTCTGTATCCAGAAATGCCCGTACAGGACCTGTAACATGCGGTCGTGCATTATCCTGCTGAAATGTAGGGGTTCGCAGGGATCGAATGAAGGGTACAGCCACGGGTCGTAACATCTGAAATGTAACGTACACTGTTCAAAGGGTCGTCAGTGCGAACAAGAGGTGACCGAGACGTGTAACCAATGGCACCCCATACCATCACGCCGGGTGATACGCCAGTATGACGATGACGAATACACGCTTCAAATGTGCGTTCAGCGCGATGTCGCCAAACGCGGATGCGACCATCTTGATGCTGTAAGCAGAACCTGGATTCATCAGAAAAAATGACGTTTTGCCATTCGTGCACCCAGGTTCGTCCTTCAGTACACCATCGCAGGCGCTCCTGCCTGTGATGCAGGGTCAAGGGTAACCGCAGCCACGGTCTCCGACTTGATAGTCCATGCTGTTGCAAACGTCGTCGAACTGTTCGTGCAGATAGTTGTTGTCTTGCAAACGTCCCCATCTGTTGACTCAGGGATGGAGACGTGGCTGCACGATCCGTTACAGCCATGCGGATAAGATGCCTGAGCTGTTAGTGATACGAGGCTGTTGGGATCCAGCACGGCGTTCCGTATTACCCTCCTGAACCCACCGATTCCATATTCTGCTAACAGTCATTGGATCTCGACCAACGCGAGCAGCAATGTCGCGATATGATAAACCGCAATCGTGATAGGCTACAATCCGACCTTCATCAAAGTCGGAAACGTGATGGTACGCATTTCTCCTCCTTACACGAGGCATCACAACAACGTTTCACCAGGCAACGCCGGTCAACTGCTGTTTATGTATGAGAAATCGGTCGGAAACTTTCCTCATGTCAGCACGTTGTAGGTGTCGCCACCGACGCCAACCTTGTGTGAATGCTCCGAAAAGCTAATAATTTGCATATCACAGCATCTTCTTCCTGTCGGTTAAATTTCGCGTCTGTAGCACGTCATATTCGTGGTGTAGTAATTTTAATGAACAGTAGTGTATATTGTCACCACATATGTTCTGAGAAAAAAGTGTAGGGCATTATTTATTGAACGATCCTCGTATGAGGTATATCCAACAAATAGTTAAGGATGCTGAGAGTAAGAGCTACTCTGAGGTGAAGAAGTTGACACAGGAGAGGAAGTCATGACGAGCCGCATCAAACCACTCGGAGGACTGATGAGCCAAAAGAAGACTTTTCTCTTTACGGTTCCGAACTTCCCTACGACGTCCGCCTCCAGCCTCCAGATTCCTTTCGCCTGCGACGCCGACTGGCAGCTGGTTAGCCGGCCTTGGAACGGCGTTCATTGCCAGACTCTGGGAAGCCGCTCTCCAGAGAAAGGCTCTCCAGTGCTCCAGTGTCACGGCTAGCGGACAGTTGTCCGGTCGCGTTTTGCCGCTGTGGTCAAACGGCGCCGGAGCCGGCGGTCTTCCGCTTTCACCAGAGGCGCGTGGCTCCGCTGAGGACCAGGAAAAACGCCGCCAACTGGACCGTGCGACCGATTGCCGGCGACTGTCACGGTCTTCCCTTCTGCAGAAATCATTTCCCAAAATAAACTGCCCCCCAAAAAAGTCTAGCACCACATGCATATCTGAGAACATGTTGGGGCTGACATTCAAGGTGCTAGGTATGAAGCAGCAAGTCTTGTGAAACTGAAAATATAACTTTAAAATAAAAACAAAAGCACAGGCTCTTCATAAAGACAATTTAAAAAAGCCCGTAACCTGGAAACTACAATGACACAAGAAAATCACACAATATAAAAAAAGCTACTGTATAGCAATGAAATTTCGGAAGTGCATTGTCTAGGTAAGATACACTACTGGCTATTAAAATTGCTATACAGTGGACGTTACATTTCAGATGTTTACGACCCGTAGTTCTACCCTTCATTCGATCGCTGCGATAACCTACATTTCAGCGGGATAATGCACGACCGCACGTTGCAGGTCCTGTACGGGCTTTTCTGGATACAGAAAATGTTCGACTGCTGCCCTGGCCAGCACAGTTCTCTCACCAACTGAAAACGTCTGGTCAATGGTGGCCGAAGAACTGGCTCGTCCAAATTGGCCAGTCACTACTCTTGATAAATTGTGGTATAGTGTTGAAGCTGCATGGGCAATACCTGTACACGCCATCCAAGCTCTGTTTGACTCAATGTCCAGGCGTATCAAGGCCGTTATTACGGCCAGAGATAGTTGTCCTGGGTACTGATTTCTCAGGATCTACGCACCCAAACTGCGTGAAAATGTAATCACATGTAAGTTCTAGTACAATATACACTCCTGGAAATGGGAAAAAAAGAACACATTGACACCGGTGTGTCAGACCCACCATACTTGCTCCGGACACTGCGAGAGGGCTGTACAAGCAATGATCACACGCACGGCACACGGCACAGCGGACACACCAGGAACCGCGGTGTTGGCCGTCGAATGGCGCTAGCTGCGCAGCATTTGTGCACCGCCGCCGTCAGTGTCAGCCAGTTTGCCGTGGCATACGGAGCTCCATCGCAGTCTTTAACACTGGTAGCATGCCGCGACAGCGTGGACGTGAACCGTATGTGCAGTTGACGGACTTTGAGCGAGGGCGTATAGTGGGCATGCGGGAGGCCGGGTGGACGTACCGCCGAATTGCTCAACACGTGGGGCGTGAGGTCTCCACAGTACATCGATGTTGTCGCCAGTGGTCGGCGGAAGGTGCACGTGCCCGTCGACCTGGGACCGGACCGCAGCGACGCACGGATGCACGCCAAGACCGTAGGATCCTACGCGGTGCCGTAGGGGACCGTACCGCCACTTCCCAGCAAATTAGGGACACTGTTGCTCCTGGGGTATCGGCGAGGACCATTCGCAACCGTCTCCATGAAGCTGGGCTACGGTCCCGCACACCGTTAGGCCGTCTTCCGCTCACGCCCCAACATCGTGCAGCCCGCCTCCAGTGGTGTCGCGACAGGCGTGAATGGAGGGACGAATGGAGACGTGTCGTCTTCAGTGATGAGAGTCGCTTCTGCCTTGGTGCCAATGATGGTCGTATGCGTGTTTGGCGCCGTGCAGGTGAGCGCCACAATCAGGACTGCATACGACCGAGGCACACAGGGCCAACACCCGGCATCATGGTGTGGGGAGCGATCTCCTACACTGGCCGTACACCACTGGTGATCGTCGAGGGGACACTGAATAGTGCACGGTACATCCAAACCGTCATCGAACCCATCGTTCTACCATTCCTAGACCGGCAAGGGAACTTGCTGTTCCAACAGGACAATGCACGTCCGCATGTATCCCGTGCCACCCAACGTGCTCTAGAAGGTGTAAGTCAACTACCCTGGCCAGCAAGATCTCCGGATCTGTCCCCCACTGAGCATGTTTGGGACTGGATGAAGCGTCGTCTCACGCGGTCTGCACGTCCAGCACGAACGCTGGTCCAACTGAGGCGCCAGGTGGAAATGGCATGGCAAGCCGTTCCACAGGACTACATCCAGCAACTCTACGATCGTCTCCATGGGAGAATAGCAGCCTGCATTGCTGCGAAAGGTGGATATACACTGTACTAGTGCCGACATTGTGCATGCTCTGTTGCCTGTGTCTATGTGCCTGTGGTTCTGTCAGTGTGATCATGTGATGTATCTGACCCCAGGAATGTGTCAATAAATTTTCCCCTTCCTGGGACAATGAATTCACGGTGTTCTTATTTGAATTTCCAGGAGTGTATTTGTCGAATGAATACCCGTTTATCATCTGTATTTCTTCTTGGTGTAGCATTTTTAATGGCCAGTTGTGTATTTTGAAGAACGTTCTGGACAATTCGAGAGAATCATTTTGCCATACAGATCGCCCGAAATGAGTCCCATCGGACAGATAAGGGACGTAGTCGAGTTTCTGCACCAGCAGCACTTTCGCATTTGTGGACGTCTGCAGAGGCAGCATAGCTCAATATTTTTGCAGGGCACTTCCAACGACTTGAGTCCATGCCACGTCGGGTTGCTGCACTATGCAGGCAAAAGGAGGTCCGACACGATATTAGGAGGTATTCCAAGACTTTCGTCACCTCAGTGTAATTTAAGATTTACGTGTTACAATTTGTGTAGCTCCCACATAACGTATTTCTACGGTATTGCAGTGCCTGTGTTAAGGGGGATAGGACATCAAAACGGACCGACTTGGAGCGGGAGAGGCACCACAGAACATTTCGATTTTCACTGTCGCTACTTCTACAAATAAATTCATAAAACTTTGTCAGCATCACCAGGAAGGATTGGGGATCCACACTCGTAGCAGTGGAAGTTGAAAAACGTAACAAAAACAAAGTTTTTTATGTATCAAATATCATCTTTTTTTTTCACTTACTGCCGGCCAGTGTGGCCGAGCGGTTCTAGGCGCTTCAGTCTGGAACCGCGCGACCGTTACGGTCGCAGGTTCGAATCCTGCCTCGGGCTTGGATGTGTGTGATATCCTTAGGTTAGTTAGGTTTAAGTAGTTCTAAGTTCTAGGGGACTGACGACCTCACATGTTGAGTACCATAATGCTCAGAGCCATTTGAACCATTTTTTTCACTTTCTATTGGCTGCATTTGTAGCTGTAGGTCAAATTTCCTTCGTAAGTAAGAGAGATTCTTCCATGAATTTTGCACAGCATACAAAACATACTTACAGGTGGATGAAACTCTAGAATTAATTTAATTTATGAAAAAAATGAACGAAGTGTAACATTTTAAATTTCATGTTTAGAAAAACTCAAATTTTATAGTTTATTATCTCAATTTTTAACACAGTTTTTAATAGGTTTCGAAAAATTCTACAGTTTCATATACCTGTAAGTATGGTTTGTATGCTGTGCAAAGTTCATCGGAGAATCTGTCTTACTTATGAAGAAAAGTGTACGTATAGCAACAAATGCAGCCAATAGTGAGTGAAAAAGTGATGAAATTACACATGTAAAAAAAATTATTTCGTTATGCTTTTGAACTTCCACTGCTATGAGTGTGAATCCTGCATCGTTCCTGGTTATGCTGACAAAGTTTTATGAATTTATTTGTAAAAGTATAGACAGTGGAAATGAAAATGTCCTGTGGTGCCTCTCCTGCTCCAAGTCGGGCAAGTCGGCCCGTTTGACGTCCAACCCCTCCCCCCCCCCCCCCGCCCCCCCCTCTCCATACGAATTACGATGCAATGTTCCTTTGGACAAGCATTATCGTCATCCCGTTATAGACAGGCAATTGCGAATACATTTCATGTGACTTATTTCTCTTTCGTATAGCACGCAATTCTGTATTTTTCTTTTCCATTGCGCATATAAAAATTTTGAGTACATTTGTCATCTTTGAACCACTTTCATGCCATATTTTCGGAAGGAAATGGATGTCAAAGAATGGCAATTTAATACTGCTGTAATGTACCACATGTATCTTAATTCAATACTGTGTAAGTGTGCTGTAGCTTTAGTGGAGTGGGTAGAGTACTGTGTTAGAGTACTCTCGAAAGTACATATCCTGTTTTAGGTGCATTTTTTCCTCCGACGGTGGTGTATAAGCATCGACTTGTAGGCAAGGAATTACTGTGGTATTCGTGTCTCTTTGACGTGCATGCTGCAAATGGGGAAAGGTGAACCATGACGTCGTTACTATCAAATGCGTCCAAACAAGACGGACATAATATTATTATTTTCTTGGCTGCTGAAGGACAATCACTGGTAGACTTACATCGGAGAATCAAGAGTGTGTATTGGGTAGCAATTCTGTCAAAAACTAGCATTGTGGAATTGTGCGCCAAGTTCCGTGCTGGCTGCGACTGGACACAATACGTTGGTCGACCTGGGAGGTCACCCTCACCCATTACGGATGATGTCAACTCACGTGGGGGACAGTCGAGCACCATGCGTGGAGTCCTGGTCTCTTCGTATATGATCATTATGCCTTTGGTCCTTAGAAAAGGCCTCGAAGGCTCCACGATTCGGGTCGGACGAGGATGTGCAACAGACAGTTAAGGACGTCTTCACACAGCAGGGCACAGTGGTTTACCAAACCGGCTATGTTCAACGTGGTGCGTCAGTGGGATGATGGCTTCTACGCTCACGGCGGTTTTGCCTGATAGGCATACCAATTCTGGACCGTACAGCCTACGAACGAAAACGTTTAGATGCCCAGTATATGTAGAATATGAAAATTATAGGTCAAACACGTCTGAAATACGCACAATGAGTTGGAAATGAATTGCCTGTCATAGCCCAGAAATAACTACAGAAGCTATCAATGTGGTGATGTTAAACGTACGTACCATCAGTACGACCTGAGACTGTTAAGAGCGCAACGGATACATAAAATTACTAATGACGATATTCTTCGCAAAATGCAGAAAGAAATATAAAGCTCTAAACACAGTGAAATGCGGAAAAGCAGAATATCTCGGTCGTATAATGAAGAATGAAAACAGATGGAAACTGCCGCAACATTCTTCAAGGAAAGATACCTGCTAGACGAGGATGAGGAAGAAGAACATCTCGGCTCGAAAACTTAACGACATCGACTTCACACACAAGTGAGGAACTATTCATTACTAGCAAAAGTGATGTAGCGATGATGGCCGAGCCGACCGAGTGGTTCTAAGCGCTACAGTCTGGAACCGTACGATTGCTACGGTCGCTGGTTCGAATCCTGCCTCGGGCATGGATGTGTGTGATGTCCTTAGGTTAGTTAGGTTTAAGTAGTTCTAAGTTCTAGGGGACTGATGGCCTTAGAAGTTAAGTCCCGTAGTGCTCGGAGCCATTTGAACCATTTTTTGATAATGGCCGACAACATTCGGAACGGATAGGCACTAGAAGAAGATCAGTAAGAGCGACCAGTCTTTTTTAATTTTTGGAGTATGGGTGTGAGGTGGAGGAAGGAGAATAACTGAGGAATAGGAAAGCAATGCTGACAATGAATCCGAAGTCATGGAGGAGTGTAGTGTATGGTAGGGATCAGTGGGAACATTTAGAGGCAAATTTCATCTTTAAAAATGAAATATGAAAATGACTATGCTCTCATTCCTGCGTTAGTATTAAATAATTGCTTGTGTTTTCTGTATGACCTGTTGTAATTTTTGTATAAAGATTGAGAATCCATATACCGTATGTCAACACTAAAATTAGAAAAAATATTACACCTAGATCCAGAATCGAACTCCAATATTTTAATAGAAAACCGAATGCATGGCAATAACTGGGTGACACTGCTACACTGCTACACGTGATTACAGTGTTGCGAGATTGCCTTCCACTGACCTCCATTTGTATCTAAAAGTTGCGCAGAACGGAATTTTGATACATTTCTATACTGACTCCTAAAGGCTTCCGATGCCAGACTCACACAGTTGTCATGAGAGAGCTGTTTGGGACGCGGTGGTGAGAATATCCTTGTCGTACACGTGATTACAGTGTTGCGAGATTGCCTTCCACTGACATCCATTTCTATCTGAATGTTGCGCAGAATGGAATTTTGATACGTTTCTATACTGGGTCCTAAAGGGGTCCGATGTCAGATTCACACAATCGTCATGAGAGAGCCGTTCGGGATGCGGTGGTGAGCACCCAGTGACGCTCAAGAGCACCAAGAAAATATCACTGACGATAACACATTTATTAGGCAGTCATACAGGACTGTCTTCGAAAGCGTTTCAGCTAGGCCGGTGGTGTAGCACCTCGTCACCGATTTAAGGCTGGCGTGAGACCGATTTGCAGTACGACCAGTGCGGCGAAGCATCGGGTGTAAGCATCGCCGGTTGGGGGGCTGCAGCCCACGGCCGTCGTGGACTCCGACGGCCTCCAGCTCTATGTATTGATCTCGGGAGTGCTCTTGTTGACGTCGAAGATCCTGCACTCCGCAGTTACGCCCCAGGTCCAGCTGAGGTACTCGCTGGCTTGCAGGGGCCAGTTCTGAGTCCCCGTTTAGGAAACAGGAGTCAGCAGCATCGGTGTGTACCGTATGAACGGGACGAGCAGCAAATGGGGCCCATCCGCTCGAAGGTGGACGACGGACATTATCCAGGTCACGAGTGGCCAAGCCTCCAGCAGACTTGCAGGGTGGCGGCGGCGGCCTCTCTCCCCCTCCCATTCCTCCCCACCCCCCACCCCCGCCCCCCACAAATCACTGTGCCTCGGGAGTTGGCAGAGAAAATGGCAAGAGCAGCGACGTTGCAGCTGGACTCATGGTTCCATAGACGACTGGAGACAGCTAGGCGTGCTGAGGGAGACCTCCACAGCCACCCCTGTCGCTGGGTACCTGCAACTGACACAAGGACTTAGGCTACACACTGGGCAGTCACCAATCAGCTCTCAGCCATTTGTTAGGAAGTTTGTGGTATTCCTGTTGGCGCTTTCTGTGCGCTCTGTGGTGGTGAGAACAGCTATCAAATAACGTGTTTTGGTTTTCCCTCGCTGTCACATTTCCTAGTGACATCAGACTTCCGCAACTTCACCTTTCAGAGGCTCTTTTCTGCTGGTTCGGCACCTGGATTCTTATTATTGAGTTGTACCTAGCTTTCCTTGCGACACTCTGCTTTGCCACTACTATGGCGGAACCTCTCGGCTTCTATGATGCCATTATGCTCCTCTTGCAGACTTGGGTGCTCGATCATTCCCCGTTGCTGCAATAGCTTACATGTTTGCCGCAATTCGCTCAGTATTTCCTCCTAGCCGGCGGTCTGCTGGTCACTGATACAGGCGGTTCGGCTTCTGGGAGCTGCCAACATAGAACTTGGACGAATTTCTAGTGTATGCTGCGGATGCTATTCTGGGGCATAACTGGGGGATGCAAGGAATCTCTCTCTGTCGTCGCAGTGCAGTTTGATTAGCCCTGTGTGCTCAAATATGTGAGAGAATGAAAGATGACGTTCACCTTACGTAAAAAACACAGTTACGTAACAATGAAGCGTCTCACGGCAATGTGTACGGTAATTGTTGCACAGTCCTAACGCATCGGCTGCAGCGCCGCGAAAGGGCATCGAGAAGGCGCTGACCCGCGCGCTAGTGGAAAGAGCGGGCAACGCCACACCTTCGGGAAGACAGAGTTCGGCGCCCCCTGTCAACGCTGACTTAACGACCAGCCCAATGCTGGTCTACACAGTTCTGTCACAGACTTCGAGAGCATCAGTACTGAATAATAGGAAGACATTACTTATACTGCGTTCTGCGAGTAGTAATAAACTACTGGTCATTGCAATTACTACACCAAGAACAAATTCACATGATAAACGGGTATTCATTGGACAAATATATTAAACTAGAACTGACATGTGATTACATTTTGATGCAATTTGGGTGCATAGATCCTGAGAAATAAGTACCCAGATCAACCACCTCTGCCCGTAATAACGGCCTTGATACGCCTGGACATTGAGTCAAACAGAGCTTGGATGGCGTGTACATTTACAGCTGCCCATGCAGCTTCAACACGATACCACAGTTCATCAAGAGTAGTGACTAGCGTAATGTGACGAGCCAGTTGCTCGGTCACCATTGACCAGAGGTTTTCAATTGGTGAGAGATCTGGAGAATGTGCTGGCCAGGGCAGCAGTCGAACATTTTCTGCATCCAGAAAGGCCCGTACAGGACCTGCAACGTGCGGTCGTGCATTATCCTGCTGACATGTAGAGACTCGCAGCAATCAAATGAAGGGTAGAGCCACGGGTCGTAACACATCTGAAATGTAACGTTCACTGTTCAAAGTGCCGTCAATGTGAGCAAGTGGTGACCGAGACGTGTAACCAATGGCACCCCATACCATCACGCCAGGTGATACTCCAGTATGGCGATGACGAATACACGCTTCCAATGTGGGTTCACCTCCATGTCGCCAAACACGGATGCGACCATAATGATGCTGTAAACAGAACCTGGATTCGTCCGAAAAAATTACGTTTTGCCATTCGTTCACCCAGGTTCGTCGTCGAGTACACCATCGCAGGCGCTCCTGTCTGTGATGCAGCGTCAAGGGTAACCGCAACCACGGTCTCCCAGCTGATAGTCCGTGCTGCTGCAAACGTCGTCGAACTGTTCGTGCAGATGGTTGTTGTCTCGCAAATGTCCCCATCTGTTGACTCAGGGATCGAGACGTGGCTGCATGATCTGTTACAGCCATGCGGATAAGATGAATGTCATCTCGTCTGCTAGTGATACGAGGCCGTTGGGATCCAGCACGGCGTTCCGTATTACCCTCCTGAACCCACCGATTCCATATTCTGCTAACGGTCATTGGATGTCGACCAACGAGAGCAGCAATGTCGCCATATGATAAACCGCAATCGCGATAGGCTACAATCCGAGCTTTATCAAAGTTGGAAACGTGATGGTACGCATTTCGCCTCCTTACACGAGGAATCACAACAAGGTTTCACGAGGCAACGCCGTTCAACTGCTGTTTGTGTATGAGAAATCGGTTGGAAACTTTCCTCATGTCAGCACGTTGTAGGTGTCGCCACCGACACCAACTTTATGTCAATGCTCTGAAAAGCTAATAATTTGCATATCACAGCATCTTCTTCCTGTAGGTTAAGTTTCGCTTCTGTAGCACATCATCTTCGCGGTGTAGCAATTTTAATGGCCAGTAGTGTACTTTAAGATACACGGTGAATAACAGTGTACTTATTATATGTTAATTTTGACACAAAATAGTTATTTACTAAAGATATAACGTCCTCTAAGTACTAGTCCTCTCTCCCGGCGCGCTCGTTGACCCTCCGTGCGAAGTTCGTCACGACACTCTCTCCTACATGTTACGGGGTACAGCGCAAATCTCTCGCTGACTGGTATCTTTTAACTGAAGCTCAGTATGTGGCTCGTAGATGTACACATTGATCTTGAGGGCGCCTCAGAAGAAAAAGTTGCATGGAGGAAGGTCTGGAGAGCGGGGTGTCCAGTCGACATCTCCCCTGTTGCATATCACTTTCCCCAGAAACAACCATCTTACTTCGGACATACACACACTGAAAGTGTGAGCTGTCGCACTGTCTTGCTGAAACCAAACGTATCGACGATCCCAGGACGGGAAATTCACGCAGCATGGTCTAATAACGTTCCGAGTTCAAGGTGACAACTCTCCCATTTTCTTCGACGAAGTAAAGACTCCGTGACGCGAAATTTCCCTAATCCAACCGACACAGTGTAGTGGGCTGCTGCGGCAGTTGCAGAGGGTTTTTTTGGAACCAAAAACGACAGATTTGTTTATTAACACTGCCGTTTTGGTAAAAATGAGCCTCGTCTGACACTAAAATCACGATTGCAGCTTCTTCCTCCCACATCTCTTTCATTACTTCAGCAGCGCGTCTCCTTCTCACAAAATGTTGAGGTTTCAACTCCTGAACAATCGCAGTTTTGTAGGGATGGAAAGCCGGACGGGGTGGCCGAGCGGTTCTAGGCGCTACAGTCTGGAACCACGCGACCGCTACGGTCGCAGGTTCGAATCCTGCCTCGGGCATGGATGTTTGTGATGTCCTTAGGTTAGTTGGGTTTAAGTAGTTCAAAGTTCTAGGGGACTGATGACCTCAGAAGTTAAGTGCCATATTGCTCAGAGCCATTTTAACCATTTTTTTAGGGATGGAAATTTAGACGGCGTAAAATGCATCGAACGGACGAATTTGATAACCAAAGAGACTGTGCGTATCGTCTTTCAGAACGGTTGGTGCTCTGGCGAATTGCATGACGCACAACTTCAACTTTTCAGGTGACTTGACCGTCTGTACACTGTCTCTCGGCTTCTTCTTCAGTGAAGAACCTTCCTACAAGACTTCTTAACCTGTGGTATTGCAGTTTCCTTTTACGTTTTTCTTATTTTACACGTCTAGTTCCGCAGGACCAAATTGAGGAACAAATCTCCAAGGTCATGAAACGTGTTAGCACATGAAATTACGACATGAAAGTAGTAACACTGAAAATGAAATGTTTATGAACCCAAAAGAAGACAAGCCGGAAGTTAAGTAAACGCAATCAACAATATAAAGTAGGAATCAGCTTAATTTTTCAAGGAACTCCCCGACAGGATAGAAGGAGTGACTGATGGGGAAACTCTTCAGTTTCGATTTGAAAGCGAGTGGATTACTGCTAAGATTTTTAAATTTTTTGGTGGCTTATTAAAAATGGATGCAGCAGTGTACTGCGCATCTTTGTGCACAAGAGTCAAAGAAGTGCGATCCAAATGCAGATTGGATTTCTGCCTAGTATTAACTGAGTGAAAGCTGTTAATTCTTGGGAATAACCTGAAACTGTTGACAAGAAACGACGGGAAAGAATATATATATTGAGAGTCAAATGTCAGGATATCCAGACGAATAAACAGGGGCCGACAAGAGGTTCGCGAACTTACACCACTTATTGTCCGAGCTGCCCGTTTCTGAGTCAAAAATATCCTTTGAGAATGAGAAGAGTTACCGTAAAATATAATACCATACGACGTAAGCGAATGAAAATCAGCAAAGTAGACTAATTTTCGTGTCGAACGATCACTTGCTTTAAATCTTGTTCGAATAGTAAAAATGGCAGCATTAAGTCTTTGAACATGATCGTAAAGGTGGGCTTTCGACTACAGTTTACTACGTATCTGAACACCTAGAAATCTGGTCGGCCGAAGTGGCCGTGCGGTTAAAGACGCTGCAGTCTGGAACCGCAAGACCGCTACGGTCGCAGGTTCGAATCCTGCCTCGGGCATGGATGTCTGTGATGTCCTTAGGTTAGTTAGGTTTAACTAGTTCTAAGTTCTAGGGGACTAATGACCTCAGCAGTTGAGTCCCATAGTGCTCAGAGCCATTTTGAACCTAGAAATCTGAACTGTTAAGTTTCATTAACCATATGCCCATTCTATGAAATTAAAATGTCGGGTTTTGTTGAACTGTGTGTTGTGTTGTTGTTGTGGTCTTCAGTCCTGAGACTGGTTTGATGCAGCTCTCCATGCTTTTCTATCCTGTGCAAGCTTCTTCATCTACCAATACCTCCTCCAACCTACATCCTTCTGAATCTGCGTAGTGTATTCATCTCTTGGTCTCCCTCTACGATTTTTACCCTCCACGCCGCCCTCCAATACTAAATTGGCGATCGCTTGATACCTCAGAATATGTCCTACCAACCGATCCCTTCTTCTTGTCAAGTTGTGCCACAAACTCCTCTTCTCCCCAATTCTGTTCAGTACCTCCGCATTAGTTATATGATCTACCCATCTAATCTCCAACATTCTTCTGTAGCACCACATCTCGAAAGCTTCTATTCTCTTCTTGTCCAAACTATTTATCGTCCATGTTTCACTCCCATACGTGGCTATACTCCATACAAATACTTTCAGAAACGACTTCCTGACACTTACATCTATACTCCATGTTAACAAATTTCTCCTCTTCAGAAACGCTTGCCTTGCCATTGACAGTCTACATTTTATATCCTCTCTACTTCGACCATCATAAGTTATTTTTCTCCCCAAATAGCAAAACTCCTTTACTACTTTAAGTGTCTCATTTCCTAATCTAATTCCCTCAGCATCACCCAACTTAATTCGACTATATTCCAACTGTGTGTTAGAAAACGTAAAAACTGAGTCTTACCGTGATTTAGCGTTCGTTTATTTTCTGTAAGCCATGAATTTATGTCATGAACCGCCCTATTTGAAACAGAGCTAATGTTACACACAACATCCTCTACTACCAAGTTGGGACTGCACCATTACGTGAAACGCTGAATTGGAGGAACTCCCTCCAAGTGGGTTATGCATTTTTAAAGAACGTCTCTACGACGAATGCACGGTGTTATGCAGTCCACGTCGCCATTGCAACTAAATTGCTGTTGTACGGGAAAATAATGAGACCAAGCACACCCCCCTACTACACACATCCATGCGCGAGGCAGGATTCGAACCTGCGACCGTAGCTGTCGACTGAAGCGCCTAGAACCGCACGGCCACAGCGGCCGGCTGTGCCAGAAACGTCAGCTAACGCCGATTCACTCTGCAGCTAACAGCTGGGGGAGGTGTGGTATGAAACGGGGGTCTAGCCTCCCTTTGTAAGAGCTTTGTTGTGTTGGCTGAAGAGCCAACACCGTGTTACTAGTGGAGGCCGAAATGCACGCGTTTTAGCTCACGCAGGCTGGCGTGAGGAGGGAAGAATTATACTGACGTGAGGTCTGGAACATGACAAGGAATTAGAATTCAGAAAGCGGACGTAATTAGTTTGATACTTTAATCCATTAATGATGAACGTCGCTCTTGACTGTACATGATTCACAATATTATCTGTTCAGATTATAGTAACTGAATATGGCGCCTTGCTTGGTCGTAGCAAATGACGTAGCTGAAGGCTATGCTAAACTGTCGTCTCTGTAAATGAGAGCGTATGTAGTCAGTGAACCATCGCTAGCAAAGTCGGCTGTACAACTGGGGCGAGTGCTAGGAAGTCTCTCTAGACCTGCCGTGTGGCGGCGCCCGGTCTGCAATCACTGATAGTGGCGACACGCGGGTCCGACGTATACTAACGGACCGCGGCCGATTTAAAGGCTACCACCTAGCAAGTGTGGTGTCTGGCGGTGACACCACAAGAATGACGTTGTCCAAAACGTCACGAAGTCCTCAGACGTGCTGAGGATGAGAACTGTTCATTTTCTACGGTATCTACATCTACATCTACATGATTGCTCTGCAATTCACATTTAAGTGCTTGGCAGAGGGTTCATCGAACCACAATCATACTATCTCTCTACCATTCCACTCCCGAACAGCGCGCTGGAAAAACGAACACCTAAACCTTTCTGTTCGAGCTCTGATTTCTCTTATTTTATTTTGATGATCATTCCTACCTATGTAGGTTGGGCTCAACAAAATATTTTTGCATTCGGAAGAGAAAGTTGGTGACTCAAATTTCGTAAATAGATCTCGCCGCGACGAAAAATGTCTTTGCTTTAATGACTTCCATCCCATCGCGTATCATATCTGCCACACTCTCTCCCCTATTACGTGATAATACAAAACGAGCTGCCCTTTTTTGCACCCTTTCGATGTCCTCCGTCAATCCCACCTGGTAAGGATCCCACACCGCGCAGCAATATTCTAACAGAGGACGAACGAGTGTAATGTCAGTTGTCTCTTTAGTGGACTTGTTGCATCTTCTAAGACTCCTGCCAATAAAACGCAACCCCTGGCTCGCCTTCCCCACAGTATTATCTATGTGGTCTTTCCAACGGAAGTTGTTCGCAATTTTAACACCCAGGTACTTAGTTGTATTGACAGCCTTGAGAATTGTACTATTTATCGAGTAATCGAATTCCAACGGATTTCTTTTGGAACTCATGTGGATCACCTCACACTTTTCGTTATTTAGCGTCAACTGCCACCTGCCACACCATACAGCAATCTTTTCTAAATCGCTTTGCAACGGATACTGGTCTTCGGATGACCTTACTAGACGCTAAATTACAGCATCATCTGCGAACAACCTAAGAGAACTGCTCAGATTGTCACCCAGGTCATTTATATAAATTAGGAACAGCAGAGGTCCCAGTACGCTTCCCTGGGGAACACCTGATATCATTTCAGTTTTACTCGATGATTTGCCGTCTATTACTACGGATTGCGACCTTCCTGACAGGAAATCACGAATCCAGTCGCACAACTGAGACGATACCCCATAGGCCCGCAGCTTGGTTAGAAGTTGCTTGTGAGGAACGGTGTCAAAAGCTTTCCGGAAATCTAGAAATACGGAATCAACTTGAGATCCCCTGTCGATAGCGGCCATTACTTCGTGCGAATAAAGAGCTAGCTGCGTTGCACAAGAACGATGTTTTCTGAAATCGTGCTGATTACGTATCAATTGATCGTTCCCTTCGAGGTGATTCATAATGTTTGAATACAGTATATGCTCCAAAACCCTATTGCAAACCGACGTCAATGATATAGGTCTGTAGTTTGATGGATCACTCCTACTACCCTTCTTAAACACTGGTGCGACCTGCGCAATTTTCCAATCTGTAGGTACAGATCTATCGGTTAGCGAGTGGTTGTATATGATTGCTAAGCAGGGAGCTATTGTATCAGCGTAATCTGAAAGGAACCTAATCGGTTTACAATCTGGACCTGAAGACTTGCCCGTATCAAGCGATTTGAGTTGCTTCGCAACCCCTAAGGTATCTACTTCTAAGAAACTCATGCTAGCAGCTGTTCGTGTTTCAAATTCTGGAATATTCCATTCGTCTTCCCTGGTGAAGGAATTTCGGAAAACTGCGTTCAATAACTCCGCTTTAGCGGCACAGTCGTCGGTAACAGTACCATCGGCACTGCGCAGCGAAGGTATTGACTGCGTCTTGCCGCTTGTGTACTTTACATACGACCAGAATTTCTTCGGATTTTCTACCAAATTTCGAGACAATGTTTCGTATTAGGTAACCTTGGCCAATGGTTGCGCAATGCTGGATCGGTGCCGGGGGGCGGCCAGCAGATTTCCACGCTGGGCGCTTCTGACCCACGGCGCGTAGTTTCGGAGCCTCACGGTCGCTGCCTTCGCCGACCAAACAGCAGAACAGAGACCACAGCGAAGCGAACCTCAACCGCCGCCTTCAGCGTCGAGGTGCGCGGAACTTCTCTGCAGGAGCCGCCTGCGGAGTAACCACCAACAGCTGCTGCACGTCCGTAGTGACGGAGAAATCATTTTCCGCCAACAGCGGCGCTATCAAGTCGCGGCGATTCGCAGCTTTCCAGCGCTCTCTGCAGCTGGGAGGGCAATTTCAGCCGGTCCGGTACTGACAACTACCGCCACTCGCGGTGGAGCCTATATCAACAGCAACACCTCTGTCCAGGCAGGTCAGTCGTCTGGTGCTAATCGACCGTCCGCTCTGTGTGTGACGCGTCCTCAAATGTTCAAATGTGTGTGAATTCCTGAGGAAACAAACTGCTGAGGTCATCCGTCCCTAGACTTACACACTACTTACACTACCTTATCCTAAGAACAACATACACACCCATGTCCGAGGGAGGACTCGAACCCTCGGCGGGAGGGCCGCGCAATTCGTGACGTGGCGGCGGCGGCAACGCGTACTACTAAAGCTACAATCAGCAACTGGAAAAAAATCAAGCTGTGGCCATGAAACTTCGTGATACTTTTAGTCCCTCTCCACATCTTAACCAGGAGACCTGAAGTCTGGATCTGGATTTTTCTGAACGGCAGTGTGGCGAAATAAATAAGCAACATTAAATTTATTGATTTTTGGAAAAGAGGAAAAATTATGGGTATGGAACTGTAGAATTTTTGGAAGGTTTTTTTTACGGACTGTATAGACCGGCTTGAATGCGGACAAATTCAGTGCTGCGTGAAATTAGCCTATAATATAATTTACAATTCCGATTATTACATTTTTGAATTCTACGTCATTGTCGATTTAATCAGGGTTCTCACCTTAGTCTTAGAATTAGTCCTTCTGCCACAATATTAATTCATTAGGCGCCATCGAT
Organism: Schistocerca piceifrons; assembly: GCF_021461385.2. Taxonomy (NCBI): domain Eukaryota; kingdom Metazoa; phylum Arthropoda; class Insecta; order Orthoptera; family Acrididae; genus Schistocerca; species Schistocerca piceifrons. The sequence goes on from NC_060146.1 coordinate 211,069,544, forward strand.
GTTCTTCTCTTTGTTGACTGTGAGTATCTTCCTAAGTCTGCATCGGTTTACTTCACGAAGACGGTGGAAACCAAGGAATACAATGCTACATCGCTTTAAATAATTCTCGTAAAAGTTAGATACTTTTCACTATTCTTTATTTACAAGACAATAAGACTTGCTCTGCTCGTCCTACAAACCATAAATACTAACAAGATGGCTGCCTTTCCGCACACACCAAAAATTACGTCCATCCCCTACAAGGTATCTTAACTCCTTCTTGGAATATAAAACAAAAGAAAATCCAATATGAACATTACAGAGATTATATTCTACGTCCCTCTCAATTTAATCTTTGGCACAGCCTTTAAGGTATTGTATGTCTCTGCGTCGGAATGTGTCATTACAACAGGCAACCGCATCCAAATGTCCAGATTTTTATAAGACGATAAAGAACACCACTCCGGGCCTAGAAATTTTTCTATTAAAACCACGAGCGGTTTCACGAACAATTTAGCTGCCACCTCATGTGACCTAAACAGGGATTGGAAAGGAAGTATTTTGCAATTTTTTTTCTTTTTACACCGGCTTAGTAAATACAGTTATGTGTCGTAGAATAGTCCTGTACATCAGGTTCTTATATACATTTTGCCTACAACATTATTTTATGCTGTCCTCAAGGCTTTTCCCGTCCTTCACATCACTGATAAATTAAAACTCGTTAGAAGCACTTGTCAAATTCTTAAAAAATAGGGGGGGGTGAGGGGGTTCCCGTAAATCAAAATAAAACGAGTATTTGGTGCTGAGAGAATAAAATAAGTCCGTAAAGCGTGCGAAAATATATACAAGCACCAATAAAAACATACCATATTACCAGTAGCAGGTGATGAGGGCACGGCCATAAGAAACACTGAGCCAGCTAGAGCCCTATGCAAGCAGCCATGAGGAGAACTGCATTGGCCGTGGTGTGCGAAGACCCGGCGAGATGGCGCTAGAGAAAGTGGGGGTAGCGCACCGAACGGCGAAGCGTGAAAGAGAGGGAGATGCTGTACATAATAATAAATTACAATTTAAATCAGTAAGTAATATAAAACATGGACGATGAGTCGATAGAAAAGTAATACCGTAAATCCGGTATGATGCAGACTACTCAATATTTATAATGGACATTATTCCACACGCTTTGAAAACCAGTGGAGAATTTGAAAACTTTAACAGCAGCAAAATATGTTGTCGAAAAATAAGAACAGTAGGCTATCTGGTTAGGCAGCGAAAATTTCCTAAAATCTTACAATGCATCGGTTCTGTCTAGGTATTAAGGTCAGCTTAAGAGTAAGATATTTTTGTAAGGCTCGGAAAATCACTATCTCTTTTATGATATTAAGGTTGTTACCTTTTTTCTCCAAATATGTGATTTGCATACACTTTTGTCTGTCCGTGATCTGATTCCTGTGTCGCGTAAATGAGTACTTAGTGCTGATCCTGAATTCGCCCAATTGGTAAACTCTGTAAGCTGAGTTGAAAAACGTGCCAGTTTCGCCTATATGTTTGGCGTCACATTGCTGCAAGAGACGCAGTAGTTACCCTATAACATAAAAGTATCACGTAGAAAACTTTTCTTGTGTCTAAATTTTTGGCCATTGTTCTTAGGAATATAACAAGCCGCTGCCATGCTTTTCCAAACCATGCATTTGCCTATTCCATCAGAAATATCTCCAAAGAAAGGAATCCTGTGGCACTTTTTTCTAGACGAAGCTGTGTTGTCTGTTGTGATAAGGGAGCTGACGGTATTTGGTTGGGATGAAAAGTGTGTCACATTGCGATTCATATTCAGCCTTCGTACTATACCCCTGATACCGTTATGTACAAAAACTTTGTGGTAACCGTTCGAGGAGGAGGAGGAGATTAGTGTTTAACGTCCCGCCGACACCGAGGTCATTAGAGACGGAGCGCAAGCTCGGGTGAGGGAAGGATGGGGAAGGAAATCGGCCGTGCCCTTTCAAAGGAACCATCCCGGCATTTGCCTGAAGCGATTTAGGGAAATCACGGAAAACCTAAATCAGGATGGCCGGAGACGGGATTGAACCGTCATCCTCCCGAATGCGAGTCCAGTGTGCTAACCACTGCGCCACCTCGCTCGGTGGTAACCGTTCGAGGCTGCTATAAATTGCATTGTCCGAAACTCACGTTCGAAAGCCGCGGTAGATAACTGGACACTACGCAGCCTGTGCAGAAGTGCTCTAAATGCCGCCCTCTTATAGTACCGGGTGATCAAAATGTCAGTGTAAATTTGAAAAGTGAATAAATCACGGAATAATGTAGATAGAGAGGTACAAATTGACACACATGCTTGGAATGACACGGGGTTTTATTAGAACCAAAAAAATAGAAACGTTCAAAAAATGTCCGACAGATGGCGCTGCATCTGATCAGAATAGCAATAATTAGCATAACAAAGTAAGACAAAGCAAAGATGATGTTCTTCACAGGAAATGCTCAATATGTCCACCATCATTCCTCAACAATAGCTGTAGTCGAGGAATAATGTTGTCAACAGCACTGTAAAGCATGTCCGTAGTTATGGTGAGGCATTGGCGTCGAATGTTGCCTTTCAGCATCCCTAGAGATGTCGGTCGATCACGATACACTTGCGACTTCAGGTAACCCCAAAGACAATAATCGCACGGACTGAGGTCTGGGGACCTGGGAGGCCAAGCATGACGAAAGTGGCGGCTGAGCACACGACCATTACCAAACGTCGCGCGCAAGAGATCTTTCACGCGTCTAGCAATACTTTGTTTTTTTTTTTGGTTCTAATAAAACCCCATGTAATTCCAAGCATGTGTGTCAATTTTTACCTCTCTATCTACATTATTGCCTGGTTTATTAAGTTTTCAAATTTATACTTTTTGATCACCAGGTGAATAGATGTGCCATGTATAGCCATATCAGAACTAGTTGGTTTTCTATAAAATTCACGTCGGCATTCTGGAAATGACTGCCACGCAATGGTTTCTTCATCCGACGAAAGAGGTGTTACCTCAGAGGACACGGAGGTGCGGTTGGGGGGAGGGGAGAGGTGCAGTCTGACAGACTACGGAATGTGCGACAGTGTCCTCTTGAGAATGAGATAAAAAAGTTCCGCATTACCTCACTCGAAGGATCTTCCCACGTGACATCCGGAAAGCTATGGATCAAGGCAAGTCAGTCTCATGCAGTATTGTTCGGCTTTCGGAAATCATTTGGTTCAGTACCATAGAGCACCGCTTTATTAACTAAAGTACAGCAGTACGGCATCGAACAAAATTTGTGACTGGGCTGAGGACTTCTCGGTAGGGAGGCTGCGACGTCTTACAGTGAAACGCCAAACGAACTGGTACAGGCTCGCGTGTTCAAATACAGAGATATGTATACAGGCAGATTACTGCGCTGCGGTCGGCAACGCCTATACAAGACAAGAAGTGTCTGACGCAGTTGTTAGATCGGTTACTGCTTCTACGATGGCAGCTTATCAAGATTTAAGTGAGTCTGAAGCTGCTGTTATAGTCGGCGCACAAGCGATGGGACACAGCATCTCCGAGGTAGCGATGAAGTGGGGGATTTTCTCGTACATTTCACGAGTGTACTGTAAATATCAGGCACCCGGCAAAACCTCAAATCTCCGACAACGCTGCGGCCGGCAAAAGATCCTAGAAGAACAAAAACTGAAGAGAATCGTTCAACGTGACGGAAGTGCAACCCTTCCGCAGATTGCTGCAGATTTCAATACCGGGCCATCAAAAATGGTTCAAATGGCTCTAAGCACTATGGGACTTTACATCTAAGGTCATCAGTCCCCTGGACTTAGAACTACTTAAACCTTGCTAACCTCAGGACGTCAAAGACATAAATTCCCGAAGCAGGATCCGAACGTGCGACGGTAGCAGCAGCGCGGTTGCGGACTGAAGCGCCTAGAACCGCTCGGCCACAGCGGCCGGCGCTGGGCTATCAACAAGTGCCAGCGTGCGAGTCATTCAACGAAAAATAATCGATATGGGCTTTCGGAGCCGAAGGTCCACTCGTGTGCCCTTAATAACTGCTCGACACAAAGCTTTACGCCTCGCCTGGGCCCGTCAACACCGACTTTGGACTGTTGATGACTGGAAACATGTTGCCTGGTCGGACGAGTCTCTTTTCAGATTGTATCGCGTGGATGGACGTGCACGGATATGGAGTCAACCTCATGAATCCATGCACCCTGCGTGTCACTAGGGGACTGTTCAAGCTAGTGGAGGCTCTGTAATGGTGTCTGACCACCTGCATCCATTCGTGTCCATTGTGCACTCCGACGGGCAATTCCAGCAGGACAATGCGACACCCCACACGTCCAGAATACTACAGAGTGACTCTAGGAACACTCTTCAGAGTTTAAACACTTCCGCTGGCCACCAAACTCCCCATACACGAACGCTATTTAGCATACCTGGGATACCTTGCAACGTGCTCTTCAGAAGAGATCTCCACCCCCTCGTACTCTTACGGATTTATGGACAGCCATACAGGATTCATGGTGTCATTTCCCTCCAGTACTACTAAACACATAAGTCGGATCCATGCCACGTCGTCTTGCGACACTTTTGCGTGCTCATGGGTGCCTTACACGATGTTAGGCAGGTCTATCTGTTTCTTTGGCTCTTCAGTGTATCTTGTCGACCCTCGGTAGCTGAGTGGTGCCGGAACGGTCGCAGGGTTTATCTACCATCTGTAATAAAAAAAACTGAGTGAACGGATCAACGAACAGCCTTAACGGGTATCATTGGACGTTCGCCACGAACAAATTCAACGAACAATATAGAACAAAATGAGATTTTAAAAAAGTGGTCAGAGCGACAGAATGTCAATACTAAGGGCCAGGGTTCGATTCCCAGCTGAGTCGGAGATTTTCCCCGCTCAGGGACTGGGTGTTGTGCTATCCTAAACATCAACAGTTCATCCCTATCGGCGCGCAAGTCACCGAAGTGGCGGCAAATCGGAAGATTTGCACCAGGCGAACAGTCTACCCGACAGGAGGCTCTAGTCACACGACATTTTATTTATTTAGTGTATCTGAAGAAGAGATATTTGTTAACATCGAGTATTGATTTAAGTGTCAGGACGTCGTTCCTGAAAGTATTTGTATGGAGTGTAGCCATGTATGGAAGTGAAACATGGACGATAAATAGTTTAGACAAGGAGAGAACAGAAGCTTTCGAAATGTGGTGTTGCAGAAGTATGCTGAAGATTAGATGGGTAGATCACATAACTAATGAGGAGGTATTGAATAGAATTAGAGACAAGAGAAATTTGTGGCACAACTTGAGTAGAAGAAGGGATCGGTTCGTAGGGCATATTCTGAGGCATCAAGGGATCACCAATTTAGTGTTGGAGGGCAGCGTGGAGGGTAAAAATCGTAAAGGGATACCAAGAGTTGAATACACTAAACAGATTGAGAAGGATGTAGGTTGCAGTAGCTACTGGGAGATGAAGAAACTTGCACAGAGTAGAGTAGCTGCATCAAACCAGTCTCTGGACAGAGTAGAGTAGCTGCATCAAACCAGTCTCTGGACTGAAGACCACAACAACAACAACAACATCTTGAATGGGGAATCTTTGAAGAAGGGGAAATAACTTTAGGCGTGCTCCAGAAGTGCGAGTTGGGAACCTTGCTGATCATCTTAAACATTTAGTATCTACATCTACATGGACACTCTGCAAATTACATTTATGTGCGTCGTAGAGAAATCCGGTGTAGCATGGGTATTTATTTATAGCTATAACTGAAACTTAGTACGCGTGGTTTTGTTCTTGACTTATAAAGCATCATTGTACACAATGTGCGAAGAAGTATGATCGGGGACATGCGGGCCAGAACCACGTAGAGCGGGAAGTAACTGACACCAAGGTCCATGGTGGCAACGCGTAGCTCCTGGCCTTGTGCTGCGTTTATGGTCATGGCATAACATGAGCTCAGCGGGAATTGTGCACGTTTAAACAGAAACTGTAAATTGTTAGAAATAAGCGGTATTTAGGATATAATAACTCGTTCGCCTGCACCGCTTCCCGTCGAAATTTCCGTTTCCCCGATACGGGGCGGCTCCAGTTGAGAAGTCAGTAATCCATTTACAACGGTTGTGGATTGGATTTTCTCAGGAGACAATGCGGCGACGGCATTACAAAACCGTTCCCAACGGAGTCATTGCGTGTATCCAGGCGAGATGGGGTGGATCAGTATACCGATAATTGGGCCTAATATTGGCAAGTTATTTGCAGACTGCACTCGATAGTGTGGTCACCGAAATTTCACGTACGCACTCAGTATGTGAAGTTTCACTTCGTTTCGTCCCCCCCTTCTGGATGCCTCGTATTTTTTGTCAGGCAAGGTACATTTAGTTGTGTATGCCTTCGTTTCGATTGGGAAGCCCCTGCATGTTCGGTAATGTACATCAATTACTGGGAGATTAGTTGGAAGACGTCACGAAATTTTTGTAGCTTACTCAAAATAGCCGCGGTAACATGTGGGTGGATTGTTTCTACTTCGCTGCGGAAGTTTCGTTGGGAAGCCCCTACGCATACTTCATACGATCCCGATGTCTCCTCGTGCGATTTCCATGCTTTTGGAGCCCTGAAGAAAGAGACTGGTGGCCGTCAATTTGCTTCGAACCAAGAGCTGCTTGCTTGGGCACAATCGTTGTTGAGTAGGCAACCTAAAAAAAAAAAAAAAAAAAGAAATCATCTAAGACATTGTGACCACCAACATCAAAGGTGGTATGTCCACCTTTGGCATGGGTAACAGCAGCGATGCATCATGGAAAGAAAAAAAAAGAAAGGTTCAAATGGTTCTGAGCACTATGGGACTTAACTTCTGAGGTCATCAGTCCCCTAGAATTTAGAACTTCTTAAACCTAACTAACCTAAGGCCATCACACACATCCATGCCTGAGGCAGGATTCGAACCTGCGACCGTAGCGTTCGCGTGGTTCCAGACTGCAGCGCCTAGAACCGCATTTCAGCCTGGAACTGCGCGACCACTACTATTTTATTAAAGCAATTATGGTGCAACGCAACAGAGCAGTGTTACCCTCTGGGAGGAATTTTGTTATGTTGACCGTGTTGTACCTAATGGAGGTGGCTTATCGGAAAATGAAAGAATTACGTAAATATTCGAACAGTAGCAAACAAGATTTTTGCCTAGCTGCACTGTTTAACGGATAAAGAAAACGGTCGCCAGCCTAATTAGGCAAGAGAATGATTAACATTCTTGTCCGAGAAAATAGGTATTAGTAACTTTAACAGATAAACACAACCTATACTTTGTCACACGCGAGTTGAATGAACTCTGACACATACATATGTTTTAAGATCGCGGCTAACAACTGGAGCAGCACAAACTATTTGTAAAAATATAACAGATACCGAAACACACTATTACTTTCAGAGCTTGTTCAAACTGAACGGTCTTTATAACATTACTATTAACATTCACTGCAGGATCATAAATTGGACATAGGTTAAGTCTCTCTCAGTTAAATACTTTACTGTTTAAAATGAAAGTTAATTGGAATCCACTAACAGGTTGCTTCTCACTATCATTTGAATAAAGAAATTATGGTTTTCATAATTAGTGGTCTTTCCGTTACTTGTTACCGAGCATTAACACAATAGACAAATTATGGATCCTGTTATACTATTAATATGCGCTTCTAATACACAAGAGAGACAAACACTTAGCAAACATGAGTATATAACGTTTCACAACTGCAGTTTTCCACTTTTACTACAGTGAGACACAAAATTAACATATATGTAAGATACTGACTCACCTTCTGCGATTTACAACAGGCAGTAATGTGATCATTTACTAAGCAAAACTTTATGAGCCTCAGTTTTAAGAATTTTTAATTTGAAGTTGGCAACAACACATTAATAAGCAGTTTTACTAGGAAAATTATTTTCAGCAAGCATCATTAACTTTAACTCACTCTCTTGCTGCATTAACTTTAACTTTCTTTTTACTATGTTCAAGAGGCATCAATTAACAAAACACTGGGCTTTAATGTTCTTTCAGTAAGGACACTCGGAAATCACTTTGGTTCAAACGGAGAGGAACCTGAGAGGTGTTATGATAAGGAGAAAAATCAAGGTAGGTACATAAATTCAGTTATAAATTACCTTATATTTGAGCACTCTAACACATCCATTAAAGCTGATACTTCACTATACATTACTATAGTGCTCCATTACAGTGATTGAGCAATGTGGTGGCGATTGCATGTTGGTAGGTGGAATTGCAGGTAGAACTGCTGGACTCTGTCATTTCTTGGTGGCGATGGTAGATACAAATTCCAGAATAGCTCCAACTCTTTATCCATCCATCCGAGGCATTGGAAAGCAGCATGTGGAAAATAGATTTGACTTGTTGCTTCAGTTAGAAGCTGGTGAGCCTCAAGCAGTTGCAGGTGTAGACAGGGCACAACAAACTTTCAGCAGCAGATTGAAAAGTAAGAATGTAGGGAAATCAGAAAAGAGAAAGAAAGTGTTGTTGTTAGGTAGTTCCCATGGAAGAGGTGTTGGCCAACTCTTGCAGGATGAACTAGGATCAGAATACCAGGTCACCAATTTTTTTAAACCTAGTGCTGGTCTGGAGCAGGTGACAGAGGATTTAGGATCACTTTGCAAAGATTTCACTAAGGAAGACACCGTGGTTATAGTGGGTGGGGCAGGTAACAGTATTGACAGAAATCCTGGGTACAGTATAGAGTGTGACCTGGCGAAGATTGCATCAGCATCGAAGCATACTAGTGTTGAGTTTGTATCTGTTCTTGGGCGCCATGACCGACCTCATTTGAACTCTTCTGTCAAGAGAGTTAATTTGGAGCTGGAACGGCTGCTCATGTCGGGTGCGGGGTCACACATTGGTGTGGTTCATGTTGATTCTCTCAGTAGGTGGGATTATACTAGGCATGGCCTTCACCTCAACAGGAAGGGGAAGGGTAAATTGGCTGGGGAAATAGCAGGAAAGTTAAAGGGGGGAGGCACTGTCATGAGTGGTAAAATACCAGTGGTTATAGGATTCAGAAAAGACCCTTTTTTAGGGTAGGGAGGACAGAAAGAAAGCAAATTTTAAGAGAGGTTAGAACTGAGACAAACCTTCAGTTTGAAAAAGAAATCAAAAAACATAATTCCAGCTTATTACATCAGCATAAACAGCCATTGGTTAAGAATTTTCAACTGTCAGCAGATATTTTAACTCCACCCAATTTTAACTCAGACAATGTGAAATGTCAGCTATCTTTATTGCATCAAAATATTCGAGGACTGAGAAATAAAATTAATGAATTAACTATATGCATAGATGAATTAGAGTCTTCAAACCCAGCTGACATAATCTGCCTCTCTGAACATCATGTGACCACTGGTATAGAACTTTTAAGTGTTACAGGGTTTAGGTTAGCATCTCACTTTTGTAGATCAGAAATGGAGAAAGGAGGAGTTGCCACATTCATCAGGAACTGTCATAAATTTAAGAACATAGACATTCATAAATTTTGCCTAGAACAGCATATGGAAGCATGTGCAACAGAATTAGATTTTCACAAAAAATCTTTCATAATATTAAGTGTATATCGAGCACCTGCAGGTAACTTTAATCTGTTTGTAAACCACCTTGAAGCTGTACTGGCCCATTTAATAACCAAAAACAAAGAAATAGTGGTTGCTGGTGATTTCAATGTAAATTTCCTTAAAGACTCTCCGAATAAGAACTTATTTGAGTTAGTAACACTATCATTCAACTTAATTCCCACAGTAAAGTTCCCCACTAGGATAGCCACTTGCTCACAAACAGCCATTGATAATATCTTTATAGAAAAGTCCAATGAACAAAATTATATTACAAAACCAATAGCCAATGGCCTCTCAGACCATGACATGCAGTTCCTTCTGTTAAATGTTAATACTGAACAGGATATAAAATCTGTTAAATCTGAGCTCAAGAGGGTAATCAGTAAGCCAAAAATTGATTATTTTAGGACACTCCTCAGAGACATTCACTGGACTGATGTTTACAGTGCTCATGGCATGAATGAAAAATATAACATTTTTGCTAATAAAGTGCTTACCTTATTTGAACACTGCTTTCCCCCAAAACTTACCAAGGTTAGAGGAAAATCTACAAAGAAGCCATGGATTACTCGAGGAATAAGGGTATCTTGTAAAACAAAAAGAAAACTGTATCTGTCAATCCGAAACATTTCCAATGTTGATGCTATAGCACATTATAAGAAATACTGCAAAATATTAAAGACTGTAATATGGATGTCAAAGCAAATATATTACAAGGAAAAGATAGTCATATCAGATAACAAAATAAAGACAATATGGGATATAGTGAAGGAGGAGACCGGTAGGACCAGACATGAAGAGGAACAAATAGCATTAAGAGTAAATGATACATTGGTGACAGATGTGTATAGTGTTGCAGAACTTTTTAACAAACATTTTATAACTGTTACTGAAAAGATGGGGTTGTCAGGTTCGGTAGATGCTGCTATGGATTACCTTAGACCAGACATTTCAAGTAATTTCCATAATATGAATTTGACCCTCACTACCCCAACAGAAATAATGTCCATCATAAAATCTTTAAAATCAAAAACATCTAGTGGGTATGATGAAATATCAACAAAGTTAATTAAAGAATGTGATTCTGAGCTAAGTAACATATTAAGCTATCTGTGTAACCAGTCGTTTATCAGTGGAATATTTCCTGAATGGCTGAAATATGCTGAAGTTAAGCCACTGTTTAAGAAGGGAGATAAAGAAATAGCATCAAATTTCCGTCCAATTTCACTGTTACCAGCATTCTCAAAAATTTTCGAAAAAGTAATGTACTGTCGTCTTTATAACCATCCTATCTCAAATAACATACTGTCAAAGTCACAGTTTGGATTTCTAAAAGGTTCTGATATTGAGAAGGCTATCTTCACTTACAGTGAAAATGTGCTTAATTCATTAGACAAAAAATTGCAGGCAACTGGTATATTTTGTGATCTATCAAAGGCATTTGACTGTGTAAATCACAATATCCTTTTAAGTAAACTAGAATATTATAGTGTAACAGGAAATGCTGCAAAATGGTTCAAATCTTATATCTCTGGCAGGAAACAAAGGGTGTTATTAGGAAAGAGCTTGATACATGTCTATCAGGCATCATCCAACTGGGAACTAGTTACATGTGGGGTCCCACAAGGTTCCATTTAGGGGCCCTTACTTTTTCTTGTGTATATCAATGACCTTTCATCAGTAACATTACCAGATGCCAAGTTTGTTTTGTTTGCCGATGATACAAACATTGCAATAAATAGCAAATCAAGTGTAGTCTTAGAAAGATCAGCCAATAAAATATTTGTGGACATTAATCACTGGTTCCTAGCCAATTCTTTGTCACTAAACTTTGAAAAAACACACTACATGCAGTTCAGAACTTGTAAGGGGTGTCCCAAGAGTATATGTCTAACATATGATGACAAGAAGATAGAAGAAGTGGACAGTGTTAAATTCTTGGGATTACAGCTTGATAATAAATTCAATTGGGAGGAGCACACCACAGAACTGCTGAAGCGTCTTAACAAATCTCTGTTTGCAATGCAAATTTTGTCAGACGTAGGGGATATAAAAATGAAAAAGCTGGCATACTATGCTTACTTTCATTCCATAATGTCATATGGGATTATTTTTTGGGGTAATTCATCAAGCCAAGCTAAAGTTTTCCGGGCACAAAAACGTGCAGTAAGAATTATATGTGGTGTGAACTCAAGAACATCCTGCAGAAGCCTGTTTAGGGAACTAGGGATACTAACTACAGCTTCCCAGTATATTTATTCCTTAATGAAATTTGTCATTAAAAATATATCACTTTTTCAAACCAACAGCTCAATTCATGGAATCAATACTAGAAATAAGAATAATCTTCACAAGAATTTAAAGTTACTTAGTCTTGTACAAAAAGGTGTGCATTATTCAGGAACACACATTTTCAATAACTTGCCAGCAGCCATAAAAAGCTTAACAACCAATGAAATTCAGTTTAAGAGAAGCCTAAAGGATTTATTGGTGGCCAACTCCTTCTACTCCATTGATGAATTTCTTAGTAAAACCAACTGATTTGTATATAAGTACAACATAACTTCTGCACAATTTCAGTGCAGTAATGTGTTCACTGAAAATTTGTGTGTGTGTGTGTGTGTGTGTGTGTGTGTGTGTGTGTAAGTATAATCTAACTTCTGCACCATTTCAGTGCAGTAATGTGTTCATTGTAAATAAGTATTACAGTAGTTGTATTACATGTTTATTACCTTATAAATAAATAAAAAACGTTTTTTATTTTAAATTCAGTGCATTAGTATTTGTAAAATGACTCTTAGTGTTCATTAAAAATGACGATCATTCCACTTGGGACCTATGGAATGGTACATTAGTTTATTTGTTTTAGTTGTAAATATTTGTCATGTATTGTTGTTTTTCTGACATGTTCCACATCCAGGAGGACCTCCTCACTACGGATCAATTGGAATGAAAGTAAATCTAATCTAATCTAATCAGGAAAAGCCTCTCTCGGAACCAGCACAATATGCAACATTTACATGACAGTGCACAGTTTGGTAGCTCGTCCCCGACTGACTCTTAGTTCCACCTTTTCCACCTAGGCCAACCACAATTTGCACGCTCTACACAGTTCCGTTCCCGAGGGGAACCACTGCACCTTTTACACACAGAATAACTAAGAATCCTAAGTGAAGGTCAGCAGTTTACATAACAGCAAACAAATACAATAAATAAAACAGAACATTTGCACATATTGACATTTCTACAAAAAATTATTCACACAAAATTACAATTATATACAGTAAGTTTTGTCTCCCTCCAATTGAGACAAAGAATTTAGATGACAGATGTACTACATTGCATAGAATCAAACCATGACATCAAAGTTTTAACAAAGAAAGGACTATAGAATTTTATGCTATCGATTCAATTAAACAACATTTACAGAAGCTCAACGATGTAACATTAAATAAAACAAAAGGCAAAATAAATCAGTAGAGCATTAGAGCTATGGTGTTACAAGACGACGCATTCAAGCTCTCCCATTGGACTGATGAAGGAGGTATCAGGATTCATCAGAACACACAATGCTCTACCACTGTGCCAACGTATAGCGCCTGTGGTCAGGTGCCCGTTTTGTAACACCATAACTTTAATGGTGTACTGATTTATTTGCCTTTTGTTTTGTTTAATGTTATAACGTTGACTTTCTGTAAATGTTGTTGGATTGATTCAATGCCACGAGAGTGTTTATTCTTTTCTCTGTTAAAAACTTTGATGTCTTTTAGAGTGTATGAAGTGTAATCCCTGTAATATGTACAATACGAGCAAATTATACGTTTTGTCTTTCTCACATAATCTCTTTGGTTATCTTTGAGGTTCAATAATTTTGTTTAAATATTTTTTTTAGAAATGTCAATATGTGCAAATTTTCTGTTTTATTTAATATGTTTCGTTGCCTTTATGTAAACTGCTGACCTTCACTTAGGGTTCTTAGTTACTTTGTATGTAAAAGGTGGTGTGGTTCCCCTCCAGAACGGAAGTTAGTAGCGCGTGCAAATTGTGGTTGGCCTAGGTAGAAGAGGTGGATTAAGAGTCAGTCGGGGACGAGCTACCAAACTGTCAACTGCTCATATAAAAGTTGTATATTGTGCTGGTGCCGAGACAGGTTTTCCGTGCCGCTTTCCAATGCCTCGGATGGACGGATAAAGAGCGGAAACTATTCTGGAATTGATATCTATCATCATCACCAAGAAATGACAGAGTCCAGCAATTCTACCTGCAAATCCACCTACCAACATGCAATCTCGACCACATTGCGCAATCACTGAAAAGGAACCAAGGAATAGTAGAAATGTATGGTGAAGGATCAGCTCATTGGATATTTTAGTGTATACAAATATAAGGTAACTTATATTCGAACTCTTATACCTACCTTGATTTTTTTATCCCTCTGTCACATTCCCTCTTAGGGTCCTTCCCATGCCAAAGTGATTTCGTGTCCTTATTGAAAGAACATTAAAGCCTAGTGTTTTACTAATTAATGCCTCTTGAATACAGTAAAAAGAAAGTTAGTTAATGTGGCAAGAGAGTGAGCTAAACTATATGATGCTTGCTGAAAATAATTTTTCTATGAAAACTGTTTATTAATATGTTGTTGCCAACTTCAAAATTAAAAGTTCTTAAAACTGAGGCTCATAAAATTTTGCTTAGTGAATGATCACATTGCTACCTGTTGTAAATTGCAAAAGGTGAGTCAGTATCTTACAAATATGCCAATTTAGTGTCTCACTGTAGTAAAAGTTGAAAACTGCAATTGTGGAAGTTATATACTCATTCTTGCTAAGCACTTGTTTCTCGTGTCTATTGAAAGTGCATATTAGTAGTGTAATAGGATCCACAGTTTATCCTTTATGCTCATGATAAACAACAATTAATAGAAAGACCACTATCTACGAAAATAGTAACTTCTTTTATTCAAGATTCAGTGAGAAATTGTTTGTTAGTGAAATACATTTAACTTTCATTCTAAATAGAAAAAGTATTTAGCTGAGAGAGACTTAACCTATGGCCAGTTCATAATTTTGCCTTGAACTATATTTACAATTTTTTGTCAGATAGGAAAATGTTTGAAAAGTAATATTGAACCTATCCCCATTGTATGATTCTACAGTGAATATTGATAGTAATATTATTGAAACCACTCAGTTTGGCCAAGCCTTGAAAGCAAAAAGTGGATGTCATTATCTGTTGTACTTATGGTAATAGTCTTGTTCTCCTATAACTGTTAGCACTTTCTTTAACGTCAACATCTGCTAGTGACTGAGTTCATTGCACTCTCTTATGATGAAGTATAGGTGGTGTTTGTCCATTAAAGTTACTCATACTTATTTTCTTGAACAAGAATGTCAATCATTCTCTTGCCTAATTAGGCTGGCGACCGTTTTCTTTAGTCTTTGAACAGTGTAGATAGGTAAAATATTGTTTGTTACTGTTTAAATATTTACGTAATTCTGACTTTCACTTCCGATAAGCCACTGCGGTTAGGTACAACACGGTCAACATAACAAAATTCCTCTCACAGGGTAACACTGCTCTGCTTCTTTATACTAAAATTGCTTGAATAAAAATAATTTCAGCTTTAAGGTTATAGTATAACAGTAGCGGACGATAGTGTTAAATGTGGCTTTTCCGTGACAGGACTATTAGTTCTCTTGGGGCATAGTATGTAATGAACCAAATTTGGTATTTGATTACACAAGCTACGTACTGCAGTGTTATAATTTCAGTCGTAGTTTGTGAGGCAACGGGAGAATTGTGGCGCCCTGGAAATATTCTGAGTTCGGAGTTGGCGTGGCCAAGCTGGCCGCCCGGCAGGCCCACCACGTGGTGCCAGACCTTGGCCGAAGCAAGAGGGGTCCAGTCCGAGCGCGTGGCTGGGCATTCCGTGGTGACGCTGCGTCGATGGACGAGACTTGTATGCCGGGAGTGCCAAAGATGGCGGACTTTGTGAAACCTTCATGGCAGACATTACACAGTTTGTATAGAAATTAATAGTGAAAGGTATGTGCTGAGATTCGATCAGGATAGAGCCAGTGAAAAATGTCGATAGTTCCCAACCGCAAGGTTGGACGAGTAGTACATCTTCGAGTAGCAAGATCTTTGACAGCTAACAGAGCTAGGCGCACGCGGTAAAACTTTGGGTGGTGGTGAGGAGATGAGCAGAGACAGGAGACGTGTTTCGAGTCGGAGCTAGATGCCTGCAGGAGGCAGCCAGGTCGTGACAGCATCAAAGTAAGAATTGGCGCTACGCACATAATAAGCTATATATTGAGCGAAACTCGGCACATACCTGGGGAAACTGGAAAGAATAATTAATAAAATAGGTTTTCTTTGGGTAAATAATGTCTAAAAGCTAGATAGAAATCCCATTGTTGATGCAATAAGCGTTTTGTGAAACTTTCTCGTAGATCTATGCTATAGAAGTTTTTTTTAGTTTTTCACATGTGCCTTAAAAGTTTGAACAACAAATATTTTTTAGATAAAATTAGAGTCTCATCTCACACCTTATGTCGTTCTCCGCATCCTGTGCTTGCATTGAACCAAAAGGTTCATTAAAGTAAAGTTACCATGAGTAAAGCTAATAATTTCATTTATCAGAGTAAAATAATCTATATGCCATCGCACAGTTCGCAAATTATTCAGATCAGGACAGAATTTTTATCAAGTAACAAACAGGGCCAAAATGAGTAAAGTTCTCTAGAATTGCAATTTTATGCCATTGCACTACGGCTGAGTTGGATATATGTTTTATTATCGGCTAAACGGGAAGGAGTGCACCAGCTAAGTCCACAGACGCAGTCAGATGCAGGTTGGTCACTTTCATTTATTTTTACCACTAAACTTTCATGCAGTCAAATCTGTATTTTGAGTATTAATTTTCCAACAATATTTTCATGCAGTCAGATAAAGTTCAGTTCAGTTAAATACCCAGTCAGATGCAAGTTTTATTAAAGACTAAAGCAGTCACATGCAGTTCAGTCTAGTTTAAAAAGAGAAGTTTTATTAACAACACTTTCAATAGTAGCCATAGGAATCATGATACATCAAAAAGAAACATTACCATTGACTTTCAATAGTAGCCGGAGGAATCATGATACATCAAAAAGAAAAATGTACATTACCATTGTTTGCACGACGATTCTGAATGGTGTAATCAGATTTTCAATATCTTTAATAGTTTAAAGTTTAGGATCTGACTGTAAATTATACAGTAACACCCAGCAACGGATTTCCAAAACCTAAACGGTTCATTCGATTTTGTCTATCGACATGTCTTTAAAAGGCTATTAGTGTAAACCTAAATTGGTATAAATTAGATACATGTAACTTGAATAGTACATGAGTTACTAGAGGCCGATTACTATACTACTGGACATTAAAATTGCTACACCACGAAAATGACGTGTTACAGAAATTTAACCGACAGCAAGAAGATGCTGTGATATGCAAATGACTTTTTTTTCAGAGCATCCACACAAGGTTGGCGCTGGTGGCGACACCTACAACGTGATGACATGAGGAGAGTTTCCAACCGATTTATCATACACAAACAGCAGTTGACCGGCGTTGCCTGGTGAAACGTTGTTGTGATGCCTCGTGTAACGAGGAGATTTGCGTACAATCACGTTTCCGACTTTAATAAAGGTCGGATTGTAGCATATCCCAATTGCGGTTTATCCTATCGCGACATTGCTGCTCGCGTTGGTCGAGATCCAATGACTGTTGGCAGAATATGGAATCGGTGTGTTCAGGAGGGTAATACGGAACGCCGTGCTGGATCCCAACGGCCCCGTATCACTAGCAGTCGAGATGACAGGCATCTTATCCGCATGGCTGTAACGGATCGTGCAGTCACGTCTCGATCCCCGTGTCAACAGATGAGGACATTTGCAAGACAACAACCATCTGCACGAACAGTTCGACGACGTTTGCAGCAGCATGGACTGTCAGCTCGGAGACCGTGGCTGCGGTTACCCTTGACGCTGCATCACAGACAGGAGCGCCTGCGGTGGTGTACTCAGCAACGAACCTGGGTGCACGAATGGCAAAACGTCATTTTTTCGGATGAATCCAGGTTCTGTTTACAGCATCATGATGGTCGCATCCGTGTTTGGTGACATCGAAGTGAACGCACATTGGAAGCGTGTATTCGTCATCGCCATACTGGCGTATCACCCGGCGTGATGGTATGGGGTGCCATTGGTTACACGTCTCGGTCACCTCTTGTTCGCATTGACGGCACTTTGAACAGTGGGCGTTACATTTCAGATGTGTTACAACCTGTCGCTCAACCTTTCATTCGATCCCTGCGAAACCCTACATTTCAGCGGGATAATGCACGACCGCATGTTGCAGATCCTGTACGGGCCATTCTGGATACAAAAAAATGTTCGAGTGCTGCCCTGGCCAGCAAATTCTCCAGATCTCTCACCAACTGAAAACGTCTGATCAATGGTGGCCGAGCAACTGGCTCGTCACAATACGCCAGTCACTACTCATCATTCAAAGTCGTTACATCTACATCTACATCTACATGATTACTCTGCAATTGACATTTAAGTGCTTCGCAGAGGGTTCATCGAACCACAATCATACTAGCTCCCTACCATCCAACTCCCGAACAGCGCGCGGGAAAAACGAACACCCTTTCTGTTCGAGCTCTGATTTCTCTTATTTTATTTTGATGATCATTCCTACCTATGTAAGTTGGGCTCAACAAAATATTTTCGCATTCGGAAGAGAAAGTGAAGTATCAGCTTTAATGACTTCCATCCCAACTCGCGTATCATATCTGCCACACTCTCTCCCCTATTACGTGATAATACAAAACGAGCTGCCCTTTTTTGCACCCTTTCGATGTCCTCCGTCAATCCCACCTGGTAAGGATCCCACACCGCGCAGCAATATTCTAACAGAGGACGAACGAGTGTAGTGTAAGCTGTCTCTTTAGTGGACTTGATGCATCTTCTAAGTGTCCTGCCAATGAAACGCAACCTTTGGCTCGCCTTCCCCACGATATTATCTATGTGGTCTTTCCAACTGAAGTTGTTCGTAATTTCAACACCCAGGTACTTAGTTGAATTGACAGCCTTGAGAATTGTACTATTTATCGAGTAATCGAATTCCAACGGATTTCTTTTGGAACTCATGTGGATAACCTCACACTTTTCGTTATTTAGCGTCAACTGCCACCTGCCACACCATACAGCAATCTTTTCTAAATCGCTTTGCAACTGATACTGGTCTTCGGATGACCTTACTAGACGCTAAATTACAGCATCATCTGCGAACAACCTAAGAGAACTGCTCAGATTGTCACCCAGGTCATTTATATAAATCAGGAACAGCAGAGGTCCCAGTACGCTTCCCTGGGGAACACCTGATATCACTTCAGTTTTACTCGATGATTTGCCGTCTATTACTACGAACTGCGACCTTCCTGACAGGAAATAACGAATCCAGTCGCACAACTGAGACGATACCCCATAGGCCCGCAGCTTGATTAGAAATCGCTTGTGAGGAACGGTGTCAAAAGCTTTCCGGAAGTCTAGAAATACGGAATCAACTTGAGAACCCTTGTCGAGAGCGGCCATTACTTCGCGCGAATAAAGAGCTAGCTGCGTTGCACAAGAACGATGTTTTCTGAAACGATGCTGATTACGTATCAATAGATCGTTCCCTTCGAGGTGATTCATAATGTTTGAATACAGTATATGCTCCAAAACCCTACTGCAAACCGATGTCAGTGATATAGGTCTGTAGTTCGATGGATTACTCCTACTACCCTTCTTAAACACTGGTGCGACCTGCGCAATTTTCCAATCTGCAGGTACAGATCTATCGGTGAGCGGGCGGTTGTATATGATTGCTAAGTAGGGAGCTATTGTATCAGCGTAATCTGAAAGGAACCTAATCGGTATACAATCTGGACCTGAAGACCTGCCCGTATGAAGCGATTTGAAAATAGTACCTCCAGTTTTAATTTAATTGCAATCTTTCATTTATAAATTTCTATATTAATTCGCAATTGTCGAGTGATAGGAATCTGCCACCATTCTTTTCATGTTGTGTATTCATATTGTATACTGTAGACTCAGCAGTATCTGGCTTGTAATGCGGCAACTACGTATCCCAGCCCCTACACAACGAAACCAACCAAAACTTTTAATATTTCAACTCTGAGTTGGAGGGTACGTAGTTAAGGGCCAACACCACCATCATTTCATTTTCCTAAGTTTCCTTTAATTTACGTCTGTGGTCACAATCTTTTCTGTCTAACAGATTACCGGTTTCGGTCTTTAATGACCATCATCAGATCTGTCGCATAAAAACAAGGTCCTAATGCAGTGCAGCCATAGTGGCATAGTTAACTGTTAAATGCGGGATCAGCACCAGCATCGTCAAATACATGTAAATCACATCACATGCACGAGTCATGTTGTCATGCTGGTGCTGATTCTGCATTTAACAGTTAACTATGCCACTATGGCTGCACTGCATTAGGACCTTGTTTTTATGCGACAGATCTGATGATGGTCATTAAAGACCGAAACCGGTAATCTGTTAAGGGGCTCCGGAACGCCCTATACTTGCAATGTTAAAATAACGCTTATAAATTACATCTTTCCTCACAAAGTATTTGAGGTAGGAAGTTGAACTTATTACAGATTATTTATTGGAATATGGGCTACAACTTAACACAGGGATTTCACAAAATTTTAGTTCAGTTATTAAAGATGATTTTTTTTCATTTGTAATGAGAATTCACAACATTTTTTTGCAATTTTTTATTTATATATTCAAAAATATACAGTTTTTTGGAAAAAGGCTGTGTTAAATTATGCAGAAGGTACTGTGTAACATTTACTGAAAGTTTGAAACAAATATGTTTGGAAGATCCTTAGAAAACATGTAATTAGTATGAAAAAATACAAGTTTTGGGAATCGAGCGACAAAGATTGGATTAACTTTTTAGTGCATTCCAGGTCCATAGGATGGATTATCTTCATCCTCTGCAAACTCCTCCTCCAGCTTGCTCTTGTTCCTCCTCCTGTTTACTCTTGCTTGTATTTGTAGACTCTTTACAGGCCTGTCTGCAGCCCGAAGGCGTTCCTTGTCTAAAGCAAGCATCGCTCGTACCATGTTAGACCCTATCTTCATTCCCATAATAACACATACCTTTGGCTTTCCAACATTTCTCCTTTTCTTAAAAGCCTTCAGAGGATTTCTAATAACTTTACTTTTACTCATTATTATACTTCAACAAAACAGAGACTCAAGAAACAGAATTAATTACGAATATTTTCGAGATAACAACAGAGTAAATAAACACGAAACAATCGACAATCACACCAGCGATATATATTGAACCATCACAGGTTATCCACAACACATACTTTATCTCACATCACTAAAATGTACCTGATGAACACGGACGTTAATAATAACACCATTTCACAGCAGTTTAACAGCGCCACAGTGGGTCACGCCCATGTAGAACACATTTCAAAAAAAAATTTAAAAATAGTTCTAGTCTTCGGAATTGAATAAATTATATATCTATTAAAAGGTAATAGTCTTCAGATTCAGAAAACGCAAAAAAGTAAAAATTGTACTTTTCATGATTTTGAGCCTTTCCGGAGCCCCTTAAACAGAAAAGATTGTGACCAGAGACGTAAATTAAAGGACAGTTATTACATATACGGGTCACTGTGTTTTTTCGCGACGATGTCGCAGCTTTTTGAAATTTCCTTTCCCTTTTTTGAAAGCCCGCAAGTTGCCGATATCGTGGTGTTAACATTGGCACATGCATAGGTCGTTGGCTGCGGAGACCCGTCGTTAGGACTGTTCGGTGCACCGAGTGCTCGGACACACTGTTACTCTGCCCAGCGTTAAAGTCTGGCGTTAATTCTGCCGAAGTTCGCCGCCTGTCCTGTTTCACCATTCTGCACGTCCTACGACATCCGTCACCTGTTCTGAGGGATGGTCGCCGAACCCCACGTCGTCTGGATGTGGAATCACCTTGGTTTCGCCTCGTGTTGAAGACACCCACCACAGCACTCCCCGAACACCCGACAAGTCGTGCAGTTTCCGACATGCTCGGGACGAGCCTGCGGGCCATCAAAATCTGCCCTCGGTCATACTTTACTAGACAGCGCGCCTTCCCAATTCTACGCGGAGCACGCTCACTGACGCAACATGTACCGTGTGTCTGTCTGACTAGCAGTCTTTCCTCGCCAGGTGATGCTGCTATCTCCTGGACGAGTTTTTATCGATCGTGGGTCGGAGGTCATTATGTTCTGTCCGAACGGTGTATATTAACAGTTACGCCGAATACTTTTCAAATACACTACTCGCCATTAAAATTGCTACACCAAGAAGAAATGCAGATGATAAACGGGTTTTCATTGGACAAATATATTATACTAGAACTGACATGTGATTACATTTTCACGCGATTTGGGTACATAGAGCCTGAGAAATCAGTACCCAGAACAACCACGTCTAGCCGTAATATCGGCCTTGATACGCCTGGGCATTGAGTGAAACAGAGCTAGGATGGCGTGTAGAGGTACAGCTGCCCATGCAGCTTCAACACAATACCACAGTTCATCAAGAGTAGTGACTGGCGTATTGTGACGATCCAGTTGCTCGGCCACCATTGACCAGACGTTTTAAATTCGTCAGAGATCTGCAGAATGTGTTGGACAGGGCAGCAGTCGAACATTTTCTGTATCCAGAAAGGCCCGTACAGGACTTGCAACATGCGGTCGTGCTGAAATGTTTCGCAGGGATCGAATAAAGGGTAGAGCGACAGGTTGTAACACATCTGAAATGTAACGTCCACTGTTCAAAGTGCCGTCAATGCGAACAAGAGGTGACCGAGACGTGTAACCATTGGTACACCATACCATCACGCCGGGTGATACGCCAGTATGGCGATGACGAATACACGCTTCCAATGTGCGTTCACCGCGATGTCGCCAAACACGGATGCGATCTTCGTGATGCTGTAAACAGAACCTCAATTCCTCCGAAAAAATGACGTTTTGCCATTCGTGCACCCGGGTCCGTCGTTGAGTACACCATCGCAGGCGCTCCTCTCTGTGATGCAGCGTCAAGGGTAACCGCAGCCACGGTCTCCGAGCTAATAGTCCATGGTGCTGTGAACGTCGTCGAACTGTTCGTGTAGATGGTTGTTGTCTTGCAAACGTCCCCATCTGTTGACTCAGGGATCGAGACGTGGCTGCACGATCCGTTACAGCCATGCGGATAAGATGCCTGTCATCTCGACTGCTTGTGATACGAGGGCTTTAGGATCCAGCACAGCGTTCCCTATTACCCTCCTGAACCCACCGATTCCATATTCTGCTAACAGTCATTGGATCTCGACCAACGCGAGCAGCAATGTCGCGATACCATAAACCGCAACCGCGATAGGCTACAATCCGACCTTTATCAAAGTCGGAAATGTAATGGTACGGATTTTTCGTCCTTACACGATGCATCACAACAACTTTTCACCAGGCAACGCCGGTGAACTGCTGTTTGTGTATGACAAATCGGTTGGAAACTTTCCTCAAGTCAGCACGTGGTAGGTGTCGCCACCGGCGCCAACCTTGTGTGAATGCTCTGAAAAGCTAATCATTTGCATATCACAGCATCTTCTTCCTGTCGGTTACATTTCGTGTCTGTAGCACGTCAATCATCGTGGTGTAGCAATTTTAATAGGCAGTACTGTATTTTTCCCATCTGTTTTGTTTCAATTTGAGTGCACCTGATGAAGCTAAGGTTCTGTCGAGGTTGGACCAGTAGAAATGGTCATCTTTCTTGGTCGCCAGATTCCCCGGACCTTACTGCTTTTGGATTCTTGCGAGGGGAGGGGGGGAGGGGGTTGAAAGGTGACGTGTAGAAACGCTACAGATCAGTTTATTTTTCGGTTTATGAATAATGCTGACCTAATAAAGGAACGCCTCAGAAGAGCTGCACACGAAGTACAGGTTAGCGCACGAAATTATCACCATTTGTTTCGTACATACTTCACGAGTCGCGCTAGATATCCTGTTGATAAACAAATGAGTTACGAAATCCAATTTTATTTATAATACGTCTTGATTGCATAATATGTTTATCCAAATGACCAGTTTCGGTTTCTCTAGAACAATCTTCAGATCTGTAACGATAATGATACTAATTTACTATTTCACAAATAGTAAATACGTGTAAGGAGGTGACGAATATTTACAATAAGATAAAGAAGAGGCAAACGAAACAAACAGAAGGAAGTCAAGTTGCAGTTAAGAGGAACAACAAGAAAAAAATACGTGGCTCTCACTTATAGTGGAACAATTACAGATACGATTGAAAGATGCTTTCGTGAATCCGACGTTAAAATAGGGTTCCGAACAAATGTTGTTGTTGTGGTCTTCAGTCCTGAGACTGGTTTGATGCAGCTCTCCATGCTACTCTATCCTGTGCAAGCTTCTTCATCTCCCAGTACCTACTGCAACCTACATCCTTCTGAATCTGCTTAGTGTATTCATCTCTTGGTCTCCCTCTACGATTTTTACCCTCCACGCTGCCCTCCAATGCTAAATTGGTGATCCCTTGATGCCTCAAAACGTGTCCTACCAACCGATCCCTTCTTCTAGTCAAGTTGGGCCACAAACTTCTCTTCTCCCCAATCCTATTCAATATCTCCTCATTAGTTACGTGATCTACCCACATTATCTTCAGCATTCTTCTGTAGCACCACATTTCGAAAGCTTCTATTCTCTTCTTGCCCAAACTGGTTATCGTCCATGTTTCACTTCCATACATGGCTACACTCCATACAAATACTTTCAGAAACGACTTCCTGACACTTAAATCTATACTCGATGTTAACAAATTTCTCTTCTTCAGAAACGATTTCCTTGCCATTGCCAGTCTACATTTTATATCCTCTCTATATCGACCATCATCAGTTATTTTACTCCCTAAAATGCAGAACTCCTTTACTACTTGAAGTGTCTCATTTCCTAATCTAATCCCCTCAGCATCACCCGATTTAATTTGACTAGATTCCATTATCCTCATTTTGCTTTTGTTGATGTTCATCTTATATCCTCCTTTCAAGACACTGTCCATTCCGTTCAACTGCTCTTCCAAGTCCTTTGCTGTCTCTGACAGAACAAATAACACGCTAAAATTGAAAAAAAAAAAAAATGGTTCAAATGGCTCTGAGCACTATGGGACTTATCATCTGAGGTCATCAGTCGCCTAGAACTTAGAACTACTTAAACCTATCTAACCTAAGAACAGCACACAACACCCAGTTATCACGAGGCAGAGAAAATCCCTGACACCGCCGGGAATCGAACCCGGGAACCCGGACGCGGGAAGCGAGAACGCTACCGCACAACCACGAGCTGCGGACGCTACAATTGAAGCTCCGACACAAAATATGCAATGGTAGGAACAAATTTCAGGATTCAGATGTATATAGTAGATCTAATGTGATGACTGCTGTATACGACATACAGGGCAGAGGAACTTAGAGACCAGATTCAGGGAGCATGCGTACTCTCAAAACAAAACAGCGTTTGGGGCGCGTATGGCTGCCTTGAAGCACTCAGTCACGAACATTGAACAAAATTTAGACATTCTGTATTGAGCTCGTAAGGGACAGTTTCTTAACATTTTGGAAGAAGTTGAAATATACACCGACAAAAAGAAAGATCCGGATTTAATCCTCAACGAGCAAAGCGAGTTCAACCATAACGCCTATTTTGGTATTTATGACGACTTACTGAGATGGCTCTGAGCACTATCGGACTAAACATCTGAGGTCATCAGTCGCCTAGAACTTAGAACTACTTAAACCTATCTAACCTAAGGACATCACACACGTCCATGCCCGAGGCAGGATTCGAACCTGCGACCGTAGCACATACTGAGATGACAACTGTTGCGTGTGAAGGTCCAGGCCGATGGATGAGAGACGGTGCGTGGTGGGGAGGCTGGAGCTGGAAGATGCGTGCAGCTCCTGGAGTCGTCGACGGGGCCCTCCTGCACGGCCCTCCTCCCACGGCGATGGACGTCAGACGACTGGGCGGATCGCGGCACGACACCGAAATGGCGGGAACCCCGGAAGCAGACCACGGAGAAAAACAAGTCTACACAAGCGCCATGGATGTAGAAATCGCCCTTTGCTTTTAGATCGTGTAAAAATGATAATTTTACTGTGTATTTTAATATTGACAAGCACAGATTTTAACCTTGACATCTACAGATTTCAATTATTTTTAGATATAAAAGTAAATTACAAAAATCTACTTAATACAGTATGTGCATATGTAATGTAACGAATGTACCAGACGCCACCCGTCGGTGATAGTTTTATAATTAATATAAATATAGATGTAAGAATTAACAAAATGGGAAGAGCACATGGTTTGACCAAAAATATTTACAACAAGAAATGTATCTCTAGAAAAACAAGACTAAGACACTACACCACAGTGGTACGACCAGAATGTTTATATGGATCTGAATGCCTAACGATGAACTATAAGATGGACCAACTAGAGGTACTGCAAAGAAGGATTATTAGAAAAATAATGGGTGCAATGAAAACTGCAGATGGTTGGAAAATAAGAAGCAATCAGGAGATCTACAAAAATATAGAGAAAATATCTGAAGTAATGGCCAAACGAATATTAACCTTTTTTGGACATCTCTACCGAATGGATGGAAATATACTCCTGGAAATGGAAAAAAGAACACATTGACACCGGTGTGTCAGACCCACCATACTTCCTCCGGACACTGCGAGAGGGCTGTACAAGCAATGATCACACGCACGGCACAGCAGACACACCAGGAACCGCGGTGTTGGCCGTCGAATGGCGCTAGCTGCGCAGCATTTGTGCACCGCCGCCGTCAGTGTCAGCCAGTTTGCCGTGGCATACGGAGCTCCATCGCAGTCTTTAACACTGGTAGCATGCCGCGACAGCGTGGACGTGAACCGTATGTGCAGTTGACGGACTTTGAGCGAGGGCGTATAGTGGGCATGCGGGAGGCCGGGGGGACGTACCGCCGAATTGCTCAACACGTGGGGCGTGAGGTCTCCACAGTACATCGATGTTGTCGCCAGTGGTCGGCGGAAGGTGCACGTGCCCGTCGACCTGGGACCGGACCGCAGCGACGCACAGATGCACGCCAAGACCGTAGGATCCTACGCAGTGCCGTAGGGGACCGCACCGCCACTTCCCAGCAAATTAGGGACACTGTTGCTCCTGGGGTATCGGCGAGGACCATTCGCAACCGTCTCCATGAAGCTGGGCTACGGTCCCGCACACCGTTAGGCCGTCTTCCGCTCACGCCCCAACATCGTGCAGCCCGCCTCCGGTGGTGTCGCGACAGGCGTGAATGGAGGGACGAATGGAGACGTGCCGTCTTCAGCGATGAGAGTCGCTTCTGCCTTGGTGCCAATGATGGTCGTATGCGTGTTTGGCGCCGTGCAGGTGAGCGCCACAATTCAGGACTGCATACGACCGAGGCACACAGGGCCAACACCCGGCATCATGGTGTGGGGAGCGATCTCCTACACTGGCCGTACACCACTGGTGATCGTCGAGGGGACACTGAATAGTGCACGGTACATCCAAACCGTCATCGAACCCATCGTTCTACCATTCCTAGACCGGCAAGGGAACTTGCTGTTCCAACAGGACAATGCACGTCCGCATGTATCCCGTGCCACCCAACGTGCTCTAGAAGGTGTAAGTCAACTACCCTGGCCAGCAAGATCTCGGGATCTGTCCCCCATTGAGCATGTTTGGGACTGGATGAAGCGTCGTCTCACGCGGTCTGCACGTCCAGCACGAACGCTGGTCCAACTGAGGCGCCAGGTGGAAATGGCATGGCAAGCCGTTCCACAGGACTACATCCAGCATCTCTACGATCGTCTCCATGGGAGAATAGCAGCCTGCATTGCTGCGAAAGGTGGATATACACTGTACTAGTGCCGACATTGTGCATGCTCTGTTGCCTGTGTCTATGTGCCTGTGGTTCTGTCAGTGTGATCATGTGATGTATCTGACCCCAGGAATGTGTCAATAAAGTTTCCCCTTCCTGGGACAATGAATTCACGGTGTTCTTATTTCAATTTCCAGGAGTGTAGACTAACAAAACAAATACTCCTATATTTCTGGAAGAAGAAATCGACACTAGCATGGATTACAGAAGTAAGAAAAGATCTTGAAAGAAACAACATCAAAGAATCAGAAATAGCAAAAAGAAACCGTTTTAAAACCAAAATACTAAATTTGGAAGGCTTTCAAAGCAGAAGAAATAAAAAATCGGAAACAACATGAACAGAAGAAAGGAAAAGACTTCATGGGGAGAAAATGAGGGAATACTGGAAAAATAGGAAACAACAACAAAGGAAGAAGAGGAATTGAAGTTGTTAATGTGATCCTAGTTGGTTAATACGATTGTAAAAAAAAAAAAAAAAAAAGAATGACGTGCATTCTGCCAACCAATTTTACGTGACGCAGCATGTGAGGGTTGCTGCCTATGGACAGGTTGTATTGTGTTGTATGTTAACTGGGGACCTAGAAACGACGGAGAGGCTCACCACAGTGGTCCACAACCCCACGACGACTACCGCAGTCCACTTCACCCCTCCGCCACCCCACGCCGAACCCACGGTTATTATGCTGTTCGGCCCCCGGTGGACCCCCCAGGGAACGTCTCACACTAGACGAGTGTAACCCCTATGTTTTTGCGTGATAGAGTAATGATGGTGTACGCGTACGTGGAGAACTTGTTCGCGCAGCAATCGCCGACATAGTGTACATCTACATCTACATCTATATCCATACTCCGCAAGCCACCTGACGGTGTGTGGCGGAGGGTACCTTGAGTACCTCTATCGGTTCTCCCTTCTATTCCAGTCTCGTATTGTTCGTGGAAAGAAGGATAGTCGGTATGCCTCTGTGTGGCCTCTAATCTCTCTGATTTTATCCTCGTGGTCTCTTCGCGAGATATACGTAGGAGGGAGCAATATACTGCTTTACTCTTCGGTGAAGGTATGTTCTCGAAACTTCGACAAAAGCCCGTACCGAGCTACTGAGCGTCTCTCCTGCAGAGTCTTCCACTGCAGTTTATCTATCATCACCGTAACGCTTTCGCGATTACTAAATGATCCTGTAACGAAGCGCGCTGCTCTCCGTTGGATCTTCTCTATATCTTCTATCAACCCTATCTGGTACGGATCCCACACTGCTGAGCAGTATTCAAGCAGTGGGCGAACAAGCGTACTGTAACCTACTTCCTTTGTTTTCGGATTGCATTTCCTTAGGATTCTTCCAATGAATCTCAGTCTGGTATCTGCTTTACCGACGATCAACATTATATGATCATTCCATTTTAAATCACTCCTAATGCGTACTCCCAGATAATTTATGGTATTAACTGCTTCCAGTTGCTGACCTGCTATTTTGTAGGTAAATGACAAAGGATCTATCTTTCTGTGTATTCGCAGCACATTACACTTGTCTACATTGAGATTCAATTGCCATTCCCTGCACCATGCGTCAATTCGCTCCAGATCCTCCTGCATTTCAGTACAATTTTCCATTGTTACAACCTCTCGATACACCACAGCATCATCCGCAAAAAGCCTCAGTGAACTTCCGATGTCATCCACAAGGTCATTTATGTATATTGTGAATAGCAACGGAACTACGACACTCCCCTGCGGCACAGCTGAAGTCACTCTTACTTCGGAAGACTTCTCTCCATTGAGAATGACATGCTGCGTCCTGTTATCTAGGAACTCCTCAATCCAATCACACAATTGGTCTGATAGTCCATATGCTCTTACTTTGTTCATTAAACGACTGTGGGGGACTGTATCGAACGCCTTGCGGAAGTCAAGAAACACGGCATCTACCTGTGAACCCGTGTCTATGGCCCTCTGAGTCTCGTGGACGAATAGCGCGAGCTGGGTTTCACATGACCGTCTTTTTCGAAACCCGTGCTGATTCCTACAGAGTAGATTTCTAGTCTCCAGAAAAGTCATTATACTCGAACAGAATACGTGTTCCAAAATTCTACAACTGATCCACGTTAGAGATATAGGTCTATAGTTCTGCACGTCTGTTCGACGTCCCTTCTTGAAAACGGGGATGACCTGTGCCCTTTTCCATTCCTTTGGAACGCTACGCTCTTCTAGAGACCTACGGTACACCGCTGCAAGAAGGGTGGCAAGTTCCTTCGCGTACTCTGTGTAAAATCTAACTGGTATCCCATCAGGTCCAGAGGCCTTTCCTCTTTTGAGCGATTTTAATTGTTTCTCTATCCTCTGTCGTCTATTTCGATATCTACCATTTTGTCATCTGTGCGACAATCCTCTGTGAAACAACTTTGGAAAAAGACATTTAGTATTTCGGCCTTTAGTCTGTCATCCTCTGTTTCAGTACCATTTTGGTCACAGAGTGTCTGGACATTTTGTTTTGATCAACCTACCGCTTTGACTTAAGACCAAAATTTCATAGGATTTTCTGCCAAGTCAGTACATAGAACTTTACTTTCGAATTCATTGAACGCCTCTCGCATAGCCCTCCTCACACTACATTTCGCTTCGCATAATTTTTGTTTGTCTGCAAGGCTTTGGCTATGTTTATGTTTGCTGTGAAGTTCCCTTTGCTTCTGCAACAGTTTTCTAACTCGGTTGTTTTACCACGGTTGCTCTTTTCCATCTCTTACGATCTTTCTTGGCACATACTCATCTAACGCATATTGTACGATGGGTTTGAACTTTGTCCACTGATCCTCAACACTATCTGTACTTGAGACAAAACTTTTGTGTTGAGCCAACAGGTACTCTGAAATCTGCTTTTTGTCACTTTTTCTAAACAGAAAAATCTTCCTACCCTTTTTAATATTTGTATTTACGGCTGAAATCATCGATGCCGTAACCGCTTTATGATCGCTGATTCCCTGTTCTGCGTTAACTTTTTGAAATAGTTCGGGTCTGTTTGTCACCAGAAGGTCTAATATGTTATCGCCACGAGTCGGTTCTCTGTTTAACTGCTCAAGGTAGTTTTCAGATAAAGCACTTAAAAAAATTTCACTGGATTCTTTGTCCCTGCCACCCGTTATGAACGTTTGAGTCTCCCAGTCTACATCCGGCAAATTAAAATCTCCACCCAGAACTATAACATGGTGGGGAAATCCACTCGAAATATTTTCCAAATTATCCTTCAGGTACTCAGCCACAACAGCTGCTGAGCCAGGGGGACTATAGAGACATCCAATTACCATGGCTGAGCCTGCTTTAATCGTGACCTTCACCCAAATCATTTCACATTTCGGATCTCCGTCAATTTCCTTCGATACTATTGCACTTCTAATCGCTATAAACACGCCTCCTCCTTCACTGTCCAGCCTGTCTCTGCGGTATACATTCCAATCTGAGTTTAGGATTTCATTACTGTTTACGTCTGGTTTCAGCCAACTTTCTGTCCCTAGTGCTATATGGGCGTTGTGACCGTTTATTAATGAGAGCAGTTCTGGGACCTTTCTATAGACGCTCCTGCAGTTTACTATTAGCACATTAATATTGTTATTCCCTGTTGCATTTTGCCTACTCCTACCTTGCCGCGTCTCAGGAGGCGTCTTGTCGGGCCTAGGGAGGGGATTCTCTAACCTAAAAAACCCCCATGTGCACTCCACACGTACTCCGCTACCCTTGTAGCCGCTTCCGGCGTGTAGTGCACGCCTGACCTATTCAGGGGGACCCTACATTTCTCCTCCCGGTAGCGGAGGTCGAGAAATTTGCACCCCAGATCTCCGCAGAATGGTCTGAGCCTCTGGTTTAAGCCTTCCACTCGACTCCAAACCAGAGGACCGCGATCGGTTCTGGGAGCGATACTACAAATAGTTAGCTCTGATACCACCCCGCGAGCGAGGCTTTCCGCCTTCACCAATTCCGCCAACCGCCTGTATGAACTGAGGATGACCTCTGAACCCAGACGGCAGGAGTCATTGGTGCCGACATGAGCAACAATTTGCAGTCGGGTGCACCCAGTGCTCTCTATCGCCGCCCTCCACATCTCGGATGAGACCCCCCGGCAAGCAGACAGAGTGAACACTGGCCTTCTTCCCCGACCTTCCCGCTATTTCCCTAAGGGGCTCCATCACCCGCCTAACGGTGGAGCTCCCAATAACTAATAAACCCCTCCCCCCCGTGTGCCTGCTCGGACCTTGCTGAAGGAGCGGCCACATGTCCACTCACAGGCAGAGCGGGCGATGCCACACGGCCAGCCTCCACATTGACCCTCCGTGTAGCTGAGGCAGAATAAGGGGAACCTGTCCGCATTGGCCGAAGCAGATGGAAAACCGCCTAAAAACCATCCACAGACTGGCCGGTTCACCGGACCTCGACACAAATCAGCCGGGCGGATTCGTGCCGGGGACCAGGCGATCCTTCCCGCCCGGAAAGCCGATGGACAAACCTGTAACCGAAATTGCAGGTACGTTCTGGTACATTTGATGGTGATTGGATAGGATGAAAGAGATTCGCATTTGTGAAATAGTAAATTAGCATCATTATCGTTACAGATCTGAAGATGGTCCTAGAGGAACCACCGAGCGAGGTGGCGCAGTGGTTAGCACACTGGACTCGCATTCGGGAGGACGACGGTTCAATCCCGCGTCCGGCCATCCTGATTTAGGTTTTCCGTGATTTCCCTAAATCGCTCCAGGTAAATGCCGGGATGGTTCCTTTGAAAAGGCACGGCCGACTCCCTTCCCCGTCCTTCCCTAATCCGATGAGACCGATGACTCGCTGTCTGGTCTCCTTCCCTAAACAAGCCTCCTAGAGGAACTGAAACCGGTCATTTGAATAAACATTTTTTGCAATCAAGACGGATTATAAATAACATTGGAAAAACTAGCGACTGCGATTATCCCATCACACATTATGTCTGTTTTTGCAGAGTTACGAAATGACGCGCAATTCACGAAAGCGTCGCTAGGAGGCCAGTGTTTACAACAATGAACGATTAACAAGACAGCCCCGATCGGCTTTTTAGCGAAACGGTAAGTCCTGTTGCGACGTAAGAGGTGGTTTCGGCGACAGCTGAGAAAACGGTGAGCTTTCGGCAAGAGAACCATTCACAGGCTGTATGGTCAGTTTGTATCGGAAGGATCAATATTGCAAGTTAAGCGAGCTCTGCCGAAGCATGTTTGTTCGCCGAAGAAAAGGCTCTGAGCACTATGGGACTTAACATCTATGGTCATCAGTCCCCTAGAACTTAGAACTACTTAAACCTAACTAACCTAAGGACATCACACAACACCCAGTCATCACGAGGCAGAGAAAATCCCCGACCCCGCCGGGAATCGAACCCGGGAACCCGGGCGTGGGAAGCGAGAACGCTACCGCACGACCAGCCGAAGAAAATTGAGGCATTACGAGCTGCTCTATGGGGAAGCTCCGTTATACCGTACAGGAAGGCAGCTATACCACGGGCATACGCAGACGTTCCGTTCAACGGATCTTAAAGTGACCTCCGGATGTACACGTACAGGATGACCTCTCCTCAAAAGCTCACTGCAGAACACAAGTGGCAGAGACTAGGAGGAGCATCGGGAACAAACTCTCAACAACGTTTGGTTTGCAGACGAGGCGAATTTTCATGTGGGTAGCGTGGTTAACAAACAAAATGTACGCTTTGTGGCTACTGAAAATCCGCAAGTGCTTCATGAACGACAACATCTAGCTCCGAGAATTACGGCGTGGGTAGCGCAGTTCCCACCCACGGATTTATTGGATCTTTTTTCTTCGAACAAACTGTGAACAGAGCACGTCATTTGCGCATGCTCCGTAATCACTTAGATCCACAGCTTGTTGCTACTGCGTTGCGGTTCAACACGCAGAAGTTCGTGCGAAATGGAGGAAGGCCACATACTGGAAACCCTGTGCTGGATTTCTTAGACGATCCTACCTACATGCGTCTATTTTCACTCAGATTTCCAGGTCGTTTCAATGACGGACACTTTTGACTCCCCAATAGCCCAGACATCAACCCAAGTGACTTCTTTCTTTGTGGGTACCTAAAGAAAAAAATTTCCCGAAAAATCAACACTATGTAATGGAGTTCAGACTCCATATTCTTCAAGCGTGCAGTGAAATGGTTCAAATGGCTCTGAGCACTATGGGACTCAACTGCTGTGGTCATAAGTCCCCTAGAACTTAGAACTACTTAAACCTAACTAACCTAAGGACACCACACAACACCCAGCCATCACGAGGTAGAGAAAATCCCTGACCCCGCCGGGAATCGAACCCGGGAACCCGGGCGTGGGAAGCGAGAACGCTACCGCACGACCACGAGATGCGGGCTGCAGTGAAATCACGGGAGACATGTGCCGTAGAGCTAGAGTGGTAGAGCACTTGCCCGCGAAAGGCAAGTTCGAGTCTCTGTCCGGCATACAGTTTTAATCTGACGGGAAGTTTCATATCAGCGTACACTCCGCTGCAGAGAGAAAATCTCATTCTCCAAACATACCCCAGGCTGTGGTTCAAATGACTCTGAGCACTATGGGACTTAACATCTATGGTCATCAGTCCCCTGGAACTTAGAACTACTTAAACCTAACTAACCTAAGGATATCACACAACACCCAGTCATCACGAGGCAGAGAAAATCCCTGACCCCGCCGGGAATCGAACCCGGGAACCCGGGCGCGGGAAGCGAGAACGCTACCGCACGACCACGAGCTGCGGACAAGCTATGGCTAAGCCATGTCTCCGCAATATCCTTTCTTCCAGAAGTTATATTATCCCTTCATTTCCGTGGTTATTAATTTTTACTATTATTAAGTATATATATATATATATATATATATATATATATATATATATATATATATATATATTGATTTGTAGGTGGCCAACGATAAATGTTAAATTATGTTTCAAATGAGCGCCACGCTCCCTACGAATTATTTCAAATGCTTTCGGCGAAATGTAATGCAGGCTAAGTTCACTGACCTAGAATAAATCGTATCTTTGAAAGTATGCATTTTTTGACGAAATAAAACTAGTGAAGCTTTGCACTTTAGTTAATTGAATAACTTGAAATGATTCTTTCTGCTCCGGCTGTGGTGATATGTTATACAAAAAAATAAATTTAAATACGCCGCGTAATGGCGGCCAATTGTTGCCAGTCAAAGGTCGCGAGGCTCGCTACGCAGAGACTGAATAAATGCTAAATAACTTCTTGCAGTTCTTAATTCAGGAAGAATTGTTTGCATGGGTTCTTTATGTAACAGAATGCACTCACTTTTTGTAAATATATTTCCACTAAGCACAGAATACACACTTGAATTATTCGCTACGTACGACAAGAAATAGATCAAAAGCTACCGCTTTACAATAGCAAGCGTACCTTACATACAGCAGAAGAAATCATCCGACAGGAAGTGATTTTAAATATCTTTTTGCTCTTATATATAATGACAAAGATAATAATGTTAGTTTGGAGAACGTTATGCACTACCTTCTCATCTAATATAAATAATGACTTTTTATTACATTGCAATCGATATAGTCTTTCTTTGAAGCTAGAATCCTTTTATTGTTTACTTAAAATATATCGACTCGAATATTTCAAAAGGGACACTATAGAGTACTAGTTGTGCAAGGTTCGCAGAAGAGTTTCTGTGAAGTTTGGAAGTTACGAGACCAAGTCCTGGCAGAATTGAAGCTGCTTGGTGACACATTTCGTGTGCTGCTGTGTAGTTAAGAGAATTCGAAAGTGCAGTGAAGTTGCATGTGGATTTTATGAAAATCGACTTTGAACTTAACCATATGCCTTTGCTTTACACTTTCTGTATTTGTTTGGGTTGCAGCCTAACAGCTGTAGGTCGGTAACGAGTTAAATTGTTAGGTATATTAAACTGAATGTTTCATTAGAAGTCGTCTTTATCACCTTCTCCTAAAATACTCTGAAGCGCCAAAGAAACTGGTATAGGCATTCGTATTCAAATACGGAGATATGTGGACAGGCAGAAGACGACGATGCGATCGGCAGCGCCTCTATAAGACAACAAGTGTCCGGTGCAGTTCTTACAAGGGGAGGCCGCCAATTGTGAATTTCAGATTCGACTCATACTGCGCATAATAAAAGCTCATCGCCAGAGGTGTAATGTGGCAAAGCACCAAGATGCACTCCTCAGCCGTTGTCGAGAAAATCGACAGTTAAAAGAAACCGTTGCGGTGAAACACTCTCTACGATCTCTGATTTCCTAAAGCGTCGTCGCGCAGCGGTAAGCGCTCGGGTTCGTAATCCGAAGGTCGCTGGATCGAATCTCGCGCCATGCAACTTTTTTTTTAGTATAATCATGTTCGAAGTCGCCAGTTTTTCCACGACAAAGGACTTTCAACAACTTATTATATGCATAATTGTTGCAACTGATTGCCGGGAATTTTATATATATATAAAATAAGTTGTTGAAAGTCCTTTGTCGTGGAAAAACTGGCGACTTTGGCTACTTCCAACATGATTATGTTTTCCGCAAACAAAGTTATATTTCACAAATGTTATTAATTGTCTTCATAATGTTTACACGTGTAGTTAACGGAAGACGTAGAAACGATATTCCGAAACGAATACGTATAGTGTAAGTCAAACGTTCGAATTAGAGTAGAGACCCCACGATATATATATATATATATATATATATATATATATATATATATATATATATATATATATATATATTTGAATTACAAAAAACAAATACTAAAAAAAAAGTTGCATGGCGCGAGATTCGATCCGGCGACCTTCGGACTACGAACACGAGCGCTTACCGCTGCGCCACGAGGCTGTAGGATATCATAAATCGTAGAGAATATTTCACCGCAACGGTTTCTTTTAACTGTCGATTTTCTCGACAACGGCTGAGAAGTGCATCTTGGTGCTCTGCCACATTACACCTCTGGCCATGAGCTTTTATTATGCGCAGTATGAGTCGAATCTGAAATTCACAAATGGCGACCTCCCCTTGTTAGATCGGTTACTGCTGCTACAGTGGCAGGTTGCCAGGTTTTAAGTCCTTTTGAATGTGGTGTTATAGTCGGCGCCCCAGCGATGGCACACAGTATCTCCGAGGTTACGAAGGTCGTGCAAGAACGGGACCAACGACGACTGAAGAGAATCGCTCAACGTGACAGAAGTGCAACCCTTCCGCAAACTGCTGCAGATCCAATAACAAGTGTCAGCGTGCGAACCGTTCAACGAA
Source organism: Schistocerca piceifrons (assembly GCF_021461385.2). Classification (NCBI taxonomy): domain Eukaryota; kingdom Metazoa; phylum Arthropoda; class Insecta; order Orthoptera; family Acrididae; genus Schistocerca; species Schistocerca piceifrons. Next base: position 211,106,510 of record NC_060146.1, read on the forward strand.
ACATCACCGATTTGGGCTTTAGAAGCCGAAGGCCCACTCGTGTACTCTTGATGACTGCGCGAAACAAAGCTTTACGCCTCGCCGGGGCCCCTCAACAACGACACTGGACTGTTTGTTGATGACTGGAAACATTTGGCCTGGTCGGACGAGTCTCGTTTCAAATTGTGTCGAGCGGATGGACGTGTACGGGTATGGAGACAACATCGTGAATCCGTGAACCCTGCATGTCAGCATGGGACTGTTGTAGCTGGTGGAGGCTCTGTAATGGTGTGGGACGTGTGCAGTTGGAGTGATATCGGACAGCTGATACCTCTACATACGAAACGCCTGATCACCTGCATCCATTCACGTCCGTTGTGCGGACTTGGGCAATTCCAGTAGGACAATGCGACACCCCACGCGTACAGAATTGCTACAGAGTGGCTCCAGGAACACTCTTCTGCGTTTAAACACCTTCCGCTGGCCACCAGACTCCCGAGACATGATCATTATTGAGCATATCTGGAATGTCTTGCAACGTGCTGTTCAGAAGTGATATTCACCCCCTCGTACTCTTATGGATTTATCGAAAACGCTACAGGATTCATGGTGTCAGTTCCCTCCAGCACTACTTCAGATATTAGCCGAGTCCATGCCACGTCGTGTTGCGGCACTTCTGCGTGCTCACGGGGGCCCTATATGATATTAGGCATGTATGCTAGTTTCTTTGGCTCTTCAGTGTATTTAGTATACCTCCTGAAGCACCGTGTCTAGGTTTTACATAAAACTACGCGGGGTTGTCAGAAGATACACATTCGTCCGTTGTTAGTAACTTACGTGGATTGCTCGGAAATCCGTTGCCGGTGAGAGCAGCCAGCGGAAGCCTCCATTGAGATGACTTCCGCGAGCGGAACGGAGCTATCTCGCGGCGGCGGCGGCGGCCCTACCTTCACTTCATTACTCTCGTATGCAGGGCGGCGGCTGTTTCTTGAGAGCAAAACACGTTTCCGCTCTGCTGGACATTGTCTGCCGCTGAACGGAAAGCCTCCCCTCTCTCTGCTCTGCAGCAGAGAAATTGCCCTCCACCGGAGACCGCAGCAGTAACCTTATTTACGTCTCGCAGTGACAAACGTTTTAAGGCTGATTTTGAAAGGTATGTGGCATAAGAGACGAGAGGCATGGAAGGGAAGCAGTGGCCGAGAAGGGACGAGAAAAGGTTGTACCATTTTCACGATGTCATTCAATCTGTACGGTGAGCAAACAGTGAAAGAAACCAAAGAAAAATTTGATGTAGGAATTACAGTTGAGAGAGAAGAAATAAAAATGTTGAGGTTTGTCGATGACCTTGTAATTCTGTCAGGTATAGCAAAGGACTTGCAAGAGCAGTTGAATAGAATGGACAGTGTCTTTAAAGAAGGACGTAAGGTGAACCTCAACAGAAAGAAAACAGGGATAATGGAGTGTAGTCAAATTAAATCAGTTGACGCTGAGGGAAAGCAGACAGTTAACGTACTAGGTGAGTTTTGCTATTTGGGCATCAAAAGAACTAATGATTGCCGGCCGGAGTGGCCGAGCGGTTCTGGGCGCTATAGTCTGGAACCGCGCGACCGCTACGGTCGCAGGTTCGAATCCTGCCTCGGGCATGGATGTGTGTGATGTCTTTAGGTTAGTTAGGTTTAAGTAGTTCTAAGTTCTAGGGGACTGATGACCACCGAAGTTAAGTCCCATAGTGCTCAGAGCCATTTTTTGACCTAATGATTGTCGAAGTAGAGAGGATATAAAATGTAGACTCGCAATGGCAAGAACAGCGTTTCTGAGGAAGAGAAATTTGCTAACATCGAGTATAGATTTAAATGTTGGAATGTTTTTTCTAAAAGTATTTGTCTGGAGTGTAACCATGTATGGAAATGAAACATCGACGATAAACGGTTTAGACAAGAAGAGAATAGAAGCTTTTGAAATGTAATGCTGCAGAAGAATTCTGAGTACCTGATGGTTTCATCACGTAATTAATGAGGTAAGGAATAGAATTGGGCAGAAATTTATAGCACAACATGACTGGAAGAAGGGTTTAGTTGGTACGACACATTCAAAATGGTTCAAATGGCTCTGAGCACTATGGGACTCAACTGCTGAGGTCATTAGTCCCCTAAAACTTAGAACTAATTAAACCTAACTAACCTAAGGACATCACAAACATCCATGCCCGAGGCAGGATTCGAACCTGCGACCGTAGCGGTCTTGCGGTTCCAGACTGCAGCGCCTTTAACCGCACGGCCATTTCGGTCGGCGGTACGACACATTCTGAAGTAACAAGGGGTTATGAGTTTAGAGATGGGGGGGGGGGGGGAGGGGAGGGGGGAGTGTGGTAGGCAACTATCGTAGAGAGAGACTAAGAGATGAACACAGAAGGCAGATCCAGAACGTTGCAGCACTTATTCGGAGATGAAAAGGCTTACTCACGATAATGGAGCCTGAAGAGCTGCAGCAAACCAGTCTTCAGGCTGGAGACTACAACAACATGACAAGAGACACAAGTGCAATAATGCTCGTCTGGACTGTTGTTTAAAATGCTGACTGGCCTTTGAAACCGCAACAGCATGCAACAAACATCAAAATCGCTTTTTTTTCTTTAAAGAAGCCATCTCCATTATCGATACACACTCTAAATTTAAAAAAAAATCAGTACAACGTCGGTCCACCTTTGGCCCTTATGCAACAGTTATTGGGATTGGCTTCGAGTGACAGATTTCTTGGATGACCACCTGAGGGATATCATGAGAAATTTGCGCGTTAGATCACCAAAATATGGAGCTGCTTGGAGGGCCCTGCACATAATGTTCCAGTCATTCCCATTGGCAGAGAGATGTGGTGACCTTGCTGTCCAAGGTATTTGATTTGGCGAGCACGAAGACAGCTGTTGCCGTGTGCGGGCGGGCATTGTCTTGCTGAAATGTAAGTCCAGGGTGGCTTTCCATAAAGGGAACAAAACAGGGTGTAGAATATCGTCGACGTACTATGTAAGGTGGCGTCGTCTCCTGACCTCCATTTCTTACTTATTCCGTCTTCACAATCGTATTCTGCTCATCAAGACGCTTCATTCAAACCCAAACTTGATAAGGTATAGTCAATTTTGTATGAATTCATGTAAGCGATATGCAAATCTAATAAGTAAATCGCAAGTGCACTCCAGGGTTGAAATGTCGAGGCTGGCGTACACAACATGCACAACATGACCGCTACAGAAATTTTCGTTCTAAAGAGGCAACTGGGAGGCCCGTCCCTTCAGAGGGGTGAGTCAACAGACACCTACTTCGACGGGAGCGACCGCTCTACGAGAGGACAGCTTTTGTCAGAGCGAAGGGATAACGACCCCCCTGTTCGACTTAAAAGCAAATTCCGCTAAATTGTGTGGGAGTGCCCAGAGACACATTTTTTGATGGACTGACTGCGTAGTTACAGAGTTCTCACAGGAGGACAGTATACGCCTAACAGAGATGCTACATATTTCCGCACTGGTCGACTTAAATGAAATGTCGTTCTCCCGTTTAAAAGAGCAACACTGATTGGCGGAATATTTCTGACGCAAAGAGCCAGAGGAGTGAGGGTGGACAGCGAATGATGTACCCTTGCAATTTTTCCAGAAAAAGGAGCCATTCTGTTGTCACTCTTGGAGTGGGAACACGTAACAAGAGTGAGTGTGCTCGTAAGTGTACACAAAGAGTGAGGAACAAAGTCTCTACTCAGTACTTCACTGGGAGAGCACCTCTGTCATTAGCAAATCAGATTGATACTCTATATTGAGTCGTTCACGATTAAGCGTTGTTGGCTGCCACACTTATTATGTGGTGTGAACACAGACAGGGTACTAGTTAAACGCCTGTGAGCGAATATTGAGTGGTTTTGCGGTGGACTGGTTATGTGACCGGTGTACAATGCCAGTAGTTAGACTAGGGTCAGATAGGAGTCCTTGAATTCATCAAGGCGTAGGGAGAGTTCGATTGGCGAATGTCAATCCAGATAGAAAGAGATAGTTGTGCTATTTGTCAGCAGCGAGCAACGCAGGCAGCAGTCGTCGCAGCTCACGGTATTGTGCGCTACCGCATATGCGAGCCCCATCTGTCCTCCATAACAGTACACTCCGTTACATTTCTCACGCGACAGCCTTGACCGTACCTAGAAAAGTTATTCAAGTTGTGTAGGCGCAGCTCTCAGCCATTCTGCCAAGTAAATGACATTCTTAAAGAAAAGGGAGAAAAGAATCTCTTCATACTTTGTAAAATAATAACATTCCTATCCATAAGAGGCAATCTACTGTTCCGAAAAGAATCCGCAAATTTATTAATTTATAAGAAATAGTTTCACTTGATTTCACAGAATTTTTTGCAATAAATAATATTTTTCGTTCGTTTAATGTTTTTCTTACACTGACTAGCAATGCTCCAGTACCCAAGTATTCCACAAGTTAGGTAAGAATATAGAATATTTTTGTGTCTTTTCCTTACAGCGAACGACTCCAGAAGATATTTGTTGCTGAATGTTTTTCGAGCAGTTCTTGTTGGTACATTAGGACCATCTGTCTGACTTCTGTAGTAGTGTGGAGTGGAAATTGTTTCTTGCAGGAGCCAAAGGGTACTTGTTGGATCAATCCATTGCGCAACTTGACAAAATAAAACCCACACACTCACAACCGCTGTTGTAACAGTGCAGCGAACGACAACCGAAGAGCTGGCCGGAGTGGCCGAGCGGTTAAAGGCGCTACAGTCTGGAACCGCACTACCGCTTCGGTCGCAGGTTCGAATCCTGCCTCGGGCATGGATGTGTGTGATGTCCTTAGGTTAGTTAGGTTTAAGTAGTTCTAAGTTATAGGGGACTTATGACCACAGCAGTTGAGTCCGATAGTGCTCAGAGCCATTTGAACCATTTTTTGACAACCGAAGAGGGTCCTGTTATGAAATAGCAGCTCAGACCATGACTCCTGGCGGGCGCAATCCAGTTGGTATCCCGCTGCTGTTCAGGACGCCTCCAGACGTTTCTTCATCCTGGAATCTCGTTACTGGAGAACAGTTGTCGTCAGTGACGAGTCTCGCTGCGAACTGAGCCACGATGAACAACGAAAATCTTTCTGGAGACACAAGAGCTGTAAAATTTGAACCAAACTGTCACCCGCCGTATGGCACGACAACCAGGAGTGCCGTTTCTCCTTGCACCAGGACCCCATTGGTTGTCGTCCACGGCACCCTTACAGCAGAGCGGTAGGTCTACGGTACTCTATGCCCCGTTTTGTTGCTGACCATGGAAAGGTTCAAAAATGGTTCAAATGGCTCTGAGCACTATGGGACTTAACATCTGAGGTCATCAGCCGGCCGAAGTGGCCGAGCGGTTCTAGACGCTACAGTCTGGAACCGCGCCACCAGGTTCGAATCCTGCCTCGGGCATGGATGTGTGTGATGTCCTTAGGTTAGTTAGGGTTAAGTAATTCTAAGTTCTAGGGGTTTGATGACCTCAGAAGTGAAGTCCCATAGTGCTCAGAGCCATTTGCACCAAGCCATCTGAGGTCATCAGTCCCCATGACTTACAACTACTTAAACCTAACTAACCTAAGGACATCACACACATCCATGCCCGAGGCAGGATTCGAACCTGCGACCGTAGCAGCCGCGTGGCTCCGGACTGAAGCGCCTAGAACCGCTCAGCCCCAGTGGCCGGCTCATGGCAAGGCATATGGGACGTACATTTCAGTAAGATGACGCCCACCCGCACACGGCGGGAGTTTCTACGGCTTGTCTTCGTGCTGGCCAAACCCTACCTTTGCCAGCAAGGTCGCCGGCTCTTCCGAATTGAGAACGTTTGGAAGATTACGGGCAGGGTCCTCCAAACAGCTCGGTATTTTGACCATCCAACGAGCCAATTGGACAGAACTTGGCACGATATTCCTCAGGTGTACATCCGACAACTCTATTAAGCAATGTAGAGCCGTATGACTCCTTGCATAAGGGCGTTACTGCGTTGCTCCTTATCTCATTATTTCCCTTAATTTTTCCCTGTTTAACCAGTCGAATGCCTTATCATAATCCATTAAAGCTGTATGAGTTTCAAGGGGTTACTATCCTTCCTGTTTTCTGTTATCTGCTTAAGTTTGAAAGTCGAATCTCTACAAGAACGCCCCCCCCCCCCCCCCACCTCCCCCTAAAACCAATTCGTTCTTCTAGTAATAAAACGTCTGCTGTTGCTCGTACTATTTATAATTAACATTCTTGCATATGTTTTACATCCTGTATTCAAAACACTTATTCCCCTATAATTTTCACACGTGTATCTCGCACCTTCTCTAAATATGGTCATAATTTAGGCACGCAACCAGATTCTTGGAATCTGATATCCGTTGCAAGATTTATTAATTAGGTTTAGAAATCTTTGATTTAGTATTGAACTAACATATCTCCATAATTCAGCATTTATTCCATCTTGTCCTGTACCCTTCCTATTCTTCATTTCTTTTAATGTTATTTATGTCATCTAACGTAATGGGATCTACATTTTCATAAATAGGCACATCTTTTCTTCTTTTTCTAGGGAGCTATTACGTCACAGATCTCTATAACTTTGTATCCAGTGTCATTCTTCGATTACATTTGTGTTTTTTCTCTTTCTTCACTACTCGATGCTTTAACACTTTATAGGCCATCTTTTGTCTCCCATGAATATCGTCTTCAACGGTGAATACATACTCTGCTAACACTTTTGGTGAGATTTGCTAACAGGTATAGCAGGCGTGAGAAAAACCGAAAAACCGTGTCGTATGACTAGATGTGTAATCTAGATACGTTTATTGAAATATTACTCCATTCGACGTTTTGCAACTCCTGGAAAGGTCAATGTTCGATACCAGTTGTGATACAAGTTCATTTATCTGCTGAATTTCGCTTCATACTGTAGGACTGTATATACCATAGGCGTTCAATAAGTAATGCAATACGTTTTTTCGGTTGCAACAATGCGGAATTTGCTGAGCGAGATGGCGGAATAATCCCGTTTCAGTCATTATAGTTTGATGACGTAATGACAGGTGTTGGCGCTATACGTAGCCTTCAGAGTGGCTTCTGTAAGCGGTGAGCTGTCATTGAGCTTCTTTTGGAGGAATACCAGAGCATCACAGATATTCATAGGCGCTTGCATAGTGTCTGTGGAGAGCTGGCAGTGAACAAAAGCGTGGCGAGTCGTTGGGCGGGCTGTCTGTCATTATCGCAACTGGGTCGTGCAAATCTGGATTAACCAAACCTGCAAGCAATTACAAACCTGCATGATTTTTATTGCCTAACTCTATTTTGTTGTTGTATTAAGCACTTGGATGGGTGACCATCCGGTCTGCCGAACGCTGTTGGCAAGCGGGATGCATCAGCCCTTGTGAGTCAAACTGAGGAGCTACTTGATTGAGAAGTAGCGGTTCCGGTCTCGTAAACTGACTTGGGGCCGCGAGAACGGTGTGCTGACCACGTGACCCTCCGTATCCGTACCCAGTGACGCCTATAGTCTGTGGATGACATGGCGGCCGGTCGGTACCGTTGGGCCTTCCAAGGCCTGTTCGGATGGAGTTTAGTTTAGTTTAGTATTAAGCTATCTTGTCTAACACCGCTGTCAATCATACGTGGAGGAATAAATATAAAATCAACCAACTGATTAACTTATCTAATTTCATGTTGACTGGAACACATTCTTTCAATTCTGAAGTTCCCACGGATAATACACAGGGAGTGAAATATTACGTGCAGATTTATAGAAGTTAGACTGCAGTTATAGGTGTCGACGGACATGAAATTAAAATCGCATGAAACGTAGTTCTGACATCACAGTAATTTTTCTTCTGAATTTCTGTTCAGTATCATGCGCATGAAATACATTTACTCGTGTGGATATTTTTGAGGGTATGTATGTTAATGAAGTATATTAGTCCACTTCTCCGTGGTGTGTGTGCACCATATTATACTCCTCTTTGTTGGAAGACAGAAATAAATAAGGTTCATATTCAAATGGTAGGTATTATAGGACACTGCTTCATTAAGCTAATACACTCCTGGAAATTGAAATAAGAATACCATGAATTCATTGTCCCAGGAAGGGGAAACTTTATTGACACATTCCTGGGGTCAGATATATCACATGATCACACTGACAGAACCACAGGCACATAGACACAGGCAACAGAGCATGCACAATATCGGCACTAGTACAGTGTATATCCACCTTTCGCCGCAATGCAGGCTGCTATTCTCCCATGGAGACGATCGTAGAGATGCTGGATGTAGTCCTGTGGAACGGCTTGCCATGCCATTTCCACCTGGCGCCTCAGTTGGACCAGCGTTCGTGCTGGACGTGCAGACCGCGTGAGACGACGCTTCATCCAGTCCCAAACATGCTCAATGGGGGACAGATCCGGAGATCTTGCTGGCCAGGGTAATTGACTTACACCTTCTAGAGCACGTTGGGTGGCACGGGATACATGCGGACGTGCATTGTCCTGTTGGAACAGCAAGTTCCCTTGCCGGTCTAGGAATGGTAGAACGATGGGTTCGATGACGGTTTGGATGTACCGTGCCCTATTCAGTGTCCCCTCGACGATCACCAGTGGTGTACGGCCAGTGTAGGAGATCGCTCCCCACACCATGATGCCGGGTGTTGGCCCTGTGTGCCTCGGTCGTATGCAGTCCTGATTGTGGCGCTCACCTGCACGGCGCCAAACACGCATACGACCATCATTGGCACCAAGGCAGAAGCGACTCTCATCGCTGAAGACGACACGTCTCCATTCGTCCCTCCATTCACGCCTGTTGCGACACCACTGTAGGCGGGCTGCACGATGTTGGGGCGTGAGCGGAAGACGGCCTAAGGGTGTGCGGGACCGTAGCCCAGCTTCATGGAGACGGTTGCGAATGGTCCTCGCCGATACCCCAGGAGCAACAGTGTCCCTAATTTGCTGGGAAGTGGCGGTGCGGTCCCCTACGGCACTGCGTAGGATTCTACGGTCTTGGCGCGCATCCGTGCGTCGCTGCGGTCCGGTCCCAGGTCGACGGGCACGTGCACCTTCCGCCGACCACTGGCGACAACATCGATGTACTGTGGAGACCTCACGCCCCACGTGTTGAGCAATTCGGCGGTACGTCCACCCGGCCTCCCGCATGCCCACTATACGCCCTCGCTCAAAGTCCGTCAACTGCACATACGGTTCACGTCCACGCTGTCGCGGCATGCTACCAGTGTTAAGGGGATACGGAATCGGATTTTGGGTTAAAAAATCGAATTTTTTTTTATTGGCGTATTATATTCTGCCATGTTTCCTCTTTAAAATGACGTATCATACATAGCTCTACTACAATTATAACTATTTTATTTTTATATATTTGTGAGATCGGGTATTGCGCTTTAGTTATACACGTCTCTCGTGGCTGACCATGAACTTTTTGGCAGTACCTTTAAAGTGACATGAATTCAAATATCCCGGTTTCCAGCGACTATTTATACACTAGTTGCCCGAAAATGTTTCTCTCTGGTTTCCTCAAGTTACTCTTTGACTTTGTGGCGGGACTGTTTTGTAAACAGTGTGATATAAGAAAGTAGTTGTTGTTGAGTTATTTCGTATTTAGTGCTTCATTTTTCGCAGTGAAAATGCCTAGAGCTAAAGCAAAAGTATTTAAAAAGCGTGTGAACTGGCAAAAGAAAAGAAATAATGATTCATTAGCAAAGCAAAGCAGTTCATCATCATCACTGTTGGAAAATGTGAATCCACTTATTACTGATTTGCCGAACGAACTTACACCAAATGAAAACAGTGCTTCTCATAAAAAACTAAGAGATTTGGAAGAGAAATATAATTTACTTGATAGAGGGAATGAAGTTTTTGAACTCATTGATACGAATATATTGTGTGAAGCTCTTGAAAACAGTTTCTGCTGCAAAAAATGTCATGGAAACGTTTCTCTGAAAGTAGAATCCCATGTTGGCCAGGCTGCCCAGTTTAATTTAATATGCAGTGTTTGTAAATACAGCTGTAAGTTTCCAAGTTCGGTTTCAGTAACTGTAAATAATGGATACAAGAAAACTGAACTTTATAGTGTAAATATTAGGTTAGTTTATGGATTGCGAGCAATTGGTAAGGGCAAAGCAGCTGGTGATATGCTATGTGGTGTTCTAAATCTTCCAAGTGCACCTTCAAAGTTTGAAGCTTACAATTATGTATTAGGATCTGCAGTTGAAGATGTAGCACAGAAGTCAATGCAGGTTGCTGTGGAAGAAGCAGTGGAAGAAAATGACGGCAGTCGTGACCTCACAGTGGCGTTTGATGGCACGTGGCAGAAAAGGGGCCACACCTCCAACAATGGTGTTGTAACAGCAACTAGTGTTGATACTGGCAAGGTTATTGATGTTGCTATAATGTCTAAATACTGTAGGTGCACAGGCAGGCTGAAAAATGAACACAGTGATGACTGTATTGCTAATTATTATGGTAGTAGTGGTGGCATGGAGGTTGCTGGGGTGAAGAAAATTTTTCATCGCTCTTCACAGTGGTATAATGTTCGCTATGTCAAATATCTGGGAGATGGTGACTCTAAAGCATTCAAAGAAGTTTTGGAAAGCAAATCATATGGGAACAGTGTAAATATAAGCAAACTTGAATGTATAGGACATGTGCAGAAGAGAATGGGTGCCAGGCTGAGAAGGTTAAAATCAGTTATGAAAGGGAAAAAACTAGATGATGGGAAAACCTTGGATGGCAGAGGAAGATTGACTGATTCCATAATAGACCACATTCAGAACTGCTATGGCCTTGCAATCAGGCAAAATACAGGCAATCTTGAAGAAATGAGGAGAGCTATATGGGCTTTATATTTCCACACCGCATCCACGGATGAGCATCCACAACATGGTTTGTGCCCCAAAGGTGAAAACAGCTGGTGTAAATACAATAGGGGACTAACAACAGGAGAGAAATACATTCACCACCACAGTCTACCATCAGCCATCATGGCAGAAATAAAGCCCATTTTCAGAGATCTGGCTGACAGAAGTCTTCTGATGAAATGTCTTCACGGAAAAACGCAGAACCCCAACGAGTGCTTGAATAGTGTGATATGGCATCGTCTCCCAAAAACAGTGTTTGTCGGAATTAATACACTACATTTTGGTGTGTATGATGCTGTGGCAACCTTCAATCTTGGAAATATAACTAAATGCCAGGTCCTTCAAAAGTTGGGTATGTGTGTTGGTTCCCGTACGGTACGTGCTATGTTCTTTTTAGATCAGCACAGACTAAGGCATGCTGATAATATAATCAAGACATTAGTGAAAAAAGCAAGACAGGTGCAGAGGGGTGCCAAAAGAAGACTTGAAGATGATTATGAAGACTGTGAAGGGGGTATTAGCTACAGATCAGGAATGTTTTAATCTTCTTTCTCCGTTTCCCGTAAGTTTACTTTTTACTTCATCTAGGAACATTATCTCAGGTACTGGTCAACCTAGAAGTCTGAAATTTTTATGACGTAGTGACATAGGTCCCTATTACATACTGAAACAACGATTTTTTAATTACTTGATTTACAAAAGACTTAGGGGTGATAGTCTAGTAAAAAGCGATGGAAAAAATTTACTTAAAAATAAATGTACAATATCTCTGTAAGAAAATACTTTGACAATAAACTGTTGTTTCAGTATTGTTGTAACATATGTATGCACATACAGTAAAATTTTTACCTCTCTGTCTCCAGTAGTTTGTGAGAAAATGTTCCCTATAGTAGGCATATATTAACATTGCGGGGATAGGTGATTCCGTATCCCCTTAAAGACTGCGATGGAGCTCCGTATGCCACGGCAAACTGGCTGACACTGACGGCGGCGGTGCACAAATGCTGCGCAGCTAGCGCCATTCGACGGCCAACACCGCGGTTCGTGGTGTGTCCGCTGTGCCGTGCGTGTGATCATTGCTTGTACAGCCCTCTCGCGGTGTCCGGAGCAAGTATGGTGGGTCTGACACACCGGTGTCAATGTGTTCTTTTTTCCATTTCCAGGAGTGTATGTCACACCTTCTATGTGGTGATTGGAATAGCTCGTATCGCTTAATTTTGAAAACATCGTACATCAAAGTCAAACAAATTCAGAACAGCCAATCAAGAGCGAGTAAAAAGCTACAATTAAATTAAATCTGTGTTAATTAATGTAGGTGCATTAAAACATTAATTATTTCAGTAACGTACATCACAGGAAGATTGTAAGGCCAGAAGCAATTTTGAAGTCGCAAAATGCAACTTAATGAGATACACCAGCGCATTATTTTGACGACAGTAAATTTCAGGGGAACAGTAATCATTTTAAATGCCATTCTTCGCACTAAGGAACTGTGGAAGCATATAAAACGAAACAACATCTTACGAATGGTGAATGATCGCTACTTGTCTACCACAGGGTGGACATTAGGACCATACTTGTTCTTGTTGTATGTAAATAATCTTCGATTATATATCCAAGAAGCTGAAACACTTTTCTTTACTTATAATGCAAGCATTATAATCAAAACATAGTGGAATATCTTCAACACTACAGAATGGAAATAATATTTTCTTGAAAATTAATAGCTGATTTTCTGCAAACGTACTGCAAGTAAATTTACATAAACTAGATTACAACCTGTTAAGAACTGCTGCACAATACTTAACCATTAGAAATAATTTATGAGGGGATGATAACAAAAGAAAAGAATATTCAAAAAATCTTAGGTGGTTACATTGACGAGAACCTGAACAGCAAGTTACATTTTTCACATCTCCTTCAGAATCTAAGCTCTGGAATCTCTGCATTACGGTTAAGGTGTCCCTTATGGCAAAACAATCTGTGGTACCTCGTCAACAATGACATTCATAAATACAATACTAGAAGGAGAAATAACTTTCAGTTTACATATTCAGCTTTACTGCAACACAGAAAGGAGTGTGGTATTCAGCTATAAAAAATCTTCGACCACCTATCCAACGCTGTAAACAATATAATAGAAAATAAAATTAACTTCAAGCAAGGACCGAAATTATGTCTACTGACAACTTTTACCCCAAAGAAGAATTTCTGTATATGTAGTAATGTAGTGGGTGCGCGTATATGTATTTAAGACAGGGAGACATCGGAATAGATCTGAATAAGTGATCAACTGTAAAAAAAAATTCTTAAGAAATCATATGTTGCCTTGAGAAGAAGTACTGTAAATGTAAAACTGACTCGTTCCATATCGTAGGTCAAATTGCAATTATCATCCACGGAACATGCAAATAACTTACTTAATTTTATCCATAGTTGTCAGCGTTTCTTCTGTGACTGTACTACCGTCGTAAAACAAAGAATAACCTCCCTCAGTCACATTCGTGATTTTACTGCGATGCACGATGCATTTCCAGCTCTGTGGGCTCACCTACACGTGCTAGTCATTTTTCTTTTCTCAGATTTAGTTTAATTCTGGTGATGGCAAACCGGCAAAAGTATATTACAAAATGGCACATTGGGCATATTAGTTTACAAAACTAAGATAAGTCGAAAAAAATTTACTGTTTTCATTAGTGGATACATAATTTTGAAGTAAGCTATGAGTAAACATGTTACTGTACATATGTGCACTTTCCACTCTACAACACATGTGTGAACACAAACCAAAACAGGTCAGAGAATTTCAAATACGAAGGTGCCACATCTCTACAAATTCACAGGCGTCGTTATTTCAAAGAACATACAAAGCTATTACGTTATTAATTATACAGAGATTTCATTTACAGAACAAATATTTGTGAATATGACAAACGTGACTGTATGTTATCAGGTCGTTGCACTACGAAATATTTGTTTCTTTAGGAGAAAATGAAATTTTAAAATTGCTGAAAATTGTGTCTGCTGAACTCTGTTCGTTCATTCAACATGTTCTCAAAAGATTTTTCTCTATGTAACATTGTTTCTGCTTGTCCTAATAGATCAAGATATCATAAATTCGTAGAGATTTATCTGACTTGTATTTGTTTGTGTTTACAAACGTGCTGTAGAGTGAAAAGTGAATAATAATATTTCTCCGTTCAGCCTTGTTTGGACAGTTTTATTTCCTTCTAGTGCAGTTACTTTTGTTTTCTTTGTAATGATATTCATTCTATTGCACCATCCTTTAGCTTCGATGACATCGACTGCTTCCTGCAATTCTTTTGCATCCATTCCTAGATAAAGCGTGCTTTCTGCAAACTATAAACACCATATTCAAAAAAATGGTTCAAATGGCTCTGAGAACTATGGGACTTAACAGCTGAGGTCATCAGTCTCCTAGAACTTAGAACTACCTAAACCTAACTAACCTAAGGACATCACACACATCCATGCCCGAGTCAGGATTCGAACCTGCGACCGTAGCGGTCGCACGGTTCCAGACTGTAGCGCCTGGAACAGCTCGGCCACCCCGGCCGGCTTTAACACCATATTCTTCTTTCTACAGTTTTTACGCCTGTCATCTGGTGGGCGGCGCTCACTCATATTACCTAAGTAGAGACAGAAAAGGGTATGAGACAGACAGCAGCCTTGCCTTGTTCCTTTCGCCAATTTAGTACAGTTGCTACACCCTCCTTTCATTTTCCCTGATGCCTCTGGAATGAAAAACAAGACAAGACGAAGGGATTATCAGAATGGGATGGAAACCGTTACATGTTATGTATGTGTGAAGAAATCTGCGGCTGTGGCTCTTAAAATGCTGGGTAAGAACAATGGTGAGGGACCTATTGGTGGAAGAACGTGCAGAGAATGTTTTCAACGGCTTAAGAACGGTGATTTTTATGTCGAAGACCGGCACGGCGGTGGAAGACAGAAGGTTTTCGTAGCTGCTGAAACAGACGAAGACAGTCACTGGACATCATTATCGATGCGTTCGAGCTCAGCAGTGAAACACAAACGCCCACAATACAGCGACAGACAAGTAAAGGTAATTTTGTAGCAGGTCAGTGCTCGGCCCCATCTCGCAAAACCTGGCAAAATGTACACGGGAACGTTGAAATGAGAAGTCCTATCCCTCCGGCCGTATTCTGCATAAGTTGCTCTCTCTGACTACCATTTTTTTTTTCGATCAGTGGCACACAGTCCGGCTGACCAGCACTTCCGATCATATGAACAAGTGCAAAATGAATCCAGTCATGGATCTCCACAGAAGACGGGATTCGTATGCGATCCGAAAGATTGGAGAATGTAGTGGCCAGCGATGGACAATTGTAAAATCCTCTGTACATTTAGATATGATATACTTGATTATTTCTCTCCTGCATTAATTTAGTTTATTAATTTATTGTTGAGGGCTGTGGTGAGTGTGCACAGTACCATTACCAGACCTCAAGCTACCTGATTTGAGGCACGACTTCATAAACTGACTGTGTTTCATAACTAACACCGGCCTGCCACATAAATGCTGATGGCGCTACTAAAAAAAAAAAAAAAAAAAAAAAAAAACCATGTGCAATATGTCCACATTGGGATTGAACACTGTCTCTAGTTCATGACGCTAGTTGAAGACGGATATCGGTCGCTACAGGTAATCGCAGATATGCATCTAACGTGTGGTGCAGGAAAATGTAGGACCCTGAAAGCCGAATGAATGGTACAGTTTCGGAACAGGTGTCATCATAAGTGAAAGTAGTTCATTGCAGTGGATAGAAACGTAGTAGAAACTGGGTCTTTCAAGCCGAGTTTCCGGCGAAGAATCGAAGGAGTGTGTGGAAGAAAGTGCTAATCCACAAGAGCAAATTTTGATTTGTGGCATGTTATATATTTGGACAAACATAAAGAAAACAACATGCACCACTGGCCATTACAATTGCTACATCACGAAGATGACGTGCTACAGACGCGATATTTAACTGACAGGAAGAAGATGCTGAGATATGCAAATGATTAGCTTTTCAGAGCATTCATACAAGGTTGGCGCCGGTGGCGACACCTACAACGTGCTGACTTGAGGAAAGTTTCCAACCGAATTCTCATAAACAAAGAGCGGTTGACCGGCTTCGCCTGGTGAAACGTTGTTATGATACCTCGTGTAAGGAGGAGAAATTCGTACCATCACGTTTCCGATTTTGATAAAGGTCAGATTGTAGCCTATCGCGTTTGAGGTTTATCGTATCGCGACATTGCAGCTCGCGTTGGTCGAGATCCAATGACTGTTAGCAGAATATGGAATCGGTGGGTTCAGGATGGTATTACGGAACGCCGTGCTCGATCCCAACGGCCTCGTATCACTAGCAATCGAGATGACAGGCATCTTATCCGCATGGCTGTAACGGATCGTGCAGCCACCTCTCGATCCCTGGATTAATAGATGGGGACGTTTGCAAGACAACAACCATCTGCACGAACAGTTCGACGACGTTTGCAGCAACATGGACTATCGGCTCGGAGACCATGGCTGCGGTTACCCATGACGCTGCATCACAGACAGGAGCGTCTGTGACTCAACGACGTCATTTTTTCGGATGAATACAGGTTCTGTTTACAGCATCATGATGGTCGCATCCGTGTTTGGCGACATCGCGGTGAAGCGTGTATTCGTCATCGCCATACTGGCGTATCACCCGGCGTGATGGTGTGGGGTGCCATTGGTTACACGTCTCGGTCACCTCTTGGTCGCATTGACGGCACTTCGAACAGTGGACGTTAAATTTCAGATGTGTCACGACCCGTGGCTCTACCCTTCATTCAAATCCGAGCGAAACCCTACATTTCACCAGGATAATGCACGATCGCATGTTGCAGGTCCTGTACAGGCCTTTCTGGATACAGAAAGTGTTCGACTGCTGCCCTGGCCAGCACATTCTCCAGAACTCTCACCAATTGAAAACGTCTAGTCAATGGTGGCCGAGCAACTGGCTCGTCACAATACGCCAGTCACTACACTTGATGAACTGTGGTATCGTGTTGAAGCTGCATGGGCAACTGTACCTGTACACGCCATCCAAGCTCTGTTTGACGCAATGCCCAGGCGTATCTACGCCGTTATTATGGTCAGAGGTGGTTGTTGTGGGTACTGATTTCTCAGGATCTATGCACCCAAATTGTGTGAAAATGTAATCAAATGTCGGTTCTAGTATAATATATTTGTCCAATGAATACCCGTTTCTGCATTTCCTCTTGGTGTAGCAATTTTAATGGCCAGTAGTGTAAATACGGTGAAACAAAAAGAATTATGTAGAAGATAATTCTTTCTGTCGGTATACTTGTTATAATACTTTTCATCATAATGTCTGTTACCAGTGTGTGATGCAGTCGGATATGGAACAGGTAAGGTGGTGGGGCTAATCGTTACTAAACTTACGGTTAGCACATTCTTTCTCTGAACTCTTTAATTGTTGGCACAGTAGACTTTGCTTAAATGGTGTTCCATCACGGGGTGACTATTAATCAACAGATACCTAATAAAGTGAAACCCCCACTGCGAAGAATACCGTATGGAGAGTACTAGCGTAGCAGTAGTTAGACCCTTAACAAACAGTGTCAGAAAGTAAAGGGGAATTATCGTTTGTGAATCCACAGTCAGTTCCGTCAATGAATTATGTGATCATACGTGCTCCAGGACAGGTAGTTATCAACTGGAACAGTTGCTATGAGGTGATGTTATACATAATAACTTCCAACCTTTAGTTCATAATGTCAAAGTACACTGTTCTTCATTCTCTATTATAGGTATAATTCTCATTCTAAACTTCTGAGACAGCCTTCATACATGATAATGACACTTCTGCCCCTAAGTAGTAGTAGTAGTAGTAGTAGTAGTAGTATTAGCTTTATTCATCCGTAGATCTCTTTTTACAAGGATATAGGACATGTCAAAGTATTTACAAATTTAGACCAATTTAAAATAAGCTAATTCTTAAACACATATATTTACAGACTTCTAGTTAGAGACAATAATTAGTTTTACGCCTGGTATATAGCACTTCTTTTACAAATAACTTGTTAAATAATGTGATGCCCCACTGTTCACTCGTATCTCACTATGTCACTGCACAGACTATTCACACGTTGTTTCACAACATTTCACTCACTACACACACACACACACACACACACACACACACACTAGTGATCTCTGGGTCATTTTCTGCACCGCAACTTCCCATTTGCCATCCAAATAAACTGAGTCAGCATCCCTCTATAATGAGTGAGATGTTGAGCTCAGAAAGAGGAAGAGGTGTTAGTATTGTGCTATGCATAGCTTGGGGGGTAAGTATTTCTAGAAAGGAAAAAAGAAGGAAAACAACATAAAGTGAAGGTGTTATGTGGGATGTTGGTTATTTTATAATCATTATTATTATTTACTTGTATAATATTTTTTTATCAAACCCCTACTCTGTTTTAGCTAAGTAATCCTTCAATGTATAAAATGTATTGCATAACAGGTTGTTTTTAGCTGCCCTTTTAAATAAGTGTATTTTTGCAATTTATTTAATCTGTTTTGGTAATTATTGTACAGTTTTATTCCTTGGCAGAAAATGCTGTTTTGAGTTTTATGTTAATTTTGTCTTGGTAAATGTAAGTTGAGTCAATCGCTTGTTGCCTGGTCATGGACAGAGCTGTTTGTATAGTAATTAAAAAAGGGAAGATGGCTCTGAGCACTATGCGACTTAACTTCTGAGGTCATCAGTCGCCTAGAACTTAGAACTAATGAAACCTAACTAACCTAAGGACATCACACACATCCATGCCCGAGGCAGGATTCGAACCTGCGACCGTAGCGGTCGCTCGGCTCCAGACTGTAGCGCCTAGAACCGCACGGCCACTCCGGCCGGCGTATAGTAATTAACAATGTTGTTTTTGATGTGTACAACTGACTGGTAAATGTATTCACGAGGAGCAGTTAAAATCCCCAGTGTTCTGAACAGATCTTTACAATGAGCTCGACTAGTATTTTTGGTTATTATTCTTATGGCTCTTTTCTGGAATTTGAAAACTGTGTTCATATTTTGTGCTTTTGTTCCCCAAAAAAGAATGACATAGCTAAGAATTGAGTATACATATGAATAGCACGTAACCAAAAGACACTGCATGTTACACACTGATGATTGGATTCTAAGGGCATAACATGCTGATGACATTCTGTTTGCAAGTACCTTTGTGTGTTCACACCACTTCAACTGGCAATCAGTATTCATTCCTAGAAATTTTGCGTTTGTTGCACAGGCTATAGAGGTGCCATCTACATTTAATTTAACATTGTCATTTTTCCTCTTCAAACTGAAGGTTTCTTGTGAGCTCATCGCACAAAGCAACAGTTCTCCCCTTCGAAAAACCGCACCGGTAGCTTTAGAGTATCCTAGAAGGTGAAGAACGCCTTGGACGGAATGAACAGTGTAATGGGTACAGAATATGGATTGAGGGTAAACCGAAGAAGGACGAAAGCAATGAGCAACAGCAGAAATGAGGTCAGCGAAAAACTTATCAAAATTGCAGACCGAGAAGTAGCCGAAGTGACGGCCAGGTTCCCATTCAAAATGTCGAAAGTTCGATGTTTTTCTTATTCCATTTTTTTAGAGGTATATGGTGGGACGAAGAGTTTTAAAACGTGCGTTGCAAAAGTTTCTACAGCCCTTTGTTCGAAGCAACGTGACGGCCTCTGTGGGACGCTCTGAGCCGGAGACGCCCGCCTCAGGTGGAAAGCTTGTGGTGCCGTGACGCACGCTCACAAGATGACTGACACTGCAGCACGCATGCAAACGTATTCGCCGGAAAAGCTGACGAACAACGTGTGCAGGCTCCCGAACGCGGCATGTACAGCTGAGCGAGGTCGGCTTTTCTTCCCAAGGAGAACAAGGGAACTGCTCTCCAGGAACAATTCGAGTTAGAGAAAGGGTTGATACGTGGTCCTGGAATTGCAGAGGTAAACGTAAGCAACGAAAACACTTTTTTTTTATAAATTTTGGTTAAAATTGGTCAAAACACAACTTTTGGTCCACCGTGTTCTACATCTACATCTACATCCATACACCGCAAGCCACCTGACGGTGTGTGGCGGAAGGTACCTTGTGTACCTCTGTGGGTTCTCCCGTCTATTCCAGTCTCGTATTGTTCGTGGAAATAAGGATTGTCGGTATGCCTCTGTGTGGGCTCTAATCTCTCTGATTTTATCCTCCGTGGTCTCTTCGCGAGATATACGTAGGAGAAGGTATGTTCTCTAAACTTCAACAAAAGCCCGTACCGAGCTACTGAGCGTGTCTCCTGCAGAGTCCATCATCTCTGTAACGCTTTCGCGATTACTAAATAATCCTTTAACGAAGCGCGCTGCTCTCCGTTGGATTTTCTCTATCTCTTCTATCAACCCTATCTGGTACGGATCCCACACTGCTGAGCAGTATTCAAGCAGTGGGCGACAAGCGTACTGTACCCTACTTCCTGTGTTTTCGGATCGCATTTCCTTAGGATTCTTCCATGAATCTCAGTCTGACATCTGCTTTACCGACGATCAACTTTATATGATCATTCCATTTTAAATCACTCCTAATGCGTACTCCCAGATAATTTATGGAGTTAACTGCTTCCAGTTGCTGACCTGCTATATTGTAGCTAAATGATATGGGATCTTTCTTTCTATGTATTCGCAGAACATTACACTTGTCTACATTGAGATTCAATTGCCATTCCCTGCACCATGCGTCAATTCGCTGCAGATCCTCCTGCATTTCAGTACAATTTTCCATTGTTGCAACCTCTCGATATACCACAGCATCATCCGCAAAAAGCCTCAGTGAACTTCCTATGTCATCCACAAGGTCATTTTTGTATATTGTGAATAGCAACGGTCCTACGACACTCCCCTGCGGCACAGCTGAAATCACTCTTACTTGGAAGACTTCTCTTCATTGAGAATGACATGCTACGTTCTGTTATCTAGGAACTCTTCAATCCAATCACACAATTGGTCTGATAGTCCATATGCTCTTTGTTCATTAAACGACTCTGGAGAACTGTATCGAACGCCTTGCGAAAGTCAAGAAACACGGCATCTACCTGTGAACCCGTGTCTATGGTCCTCTGAGTCTCGTGGACGAATAGCGCGAGCTGGGTTTCACACCATGACTTAGCCATTTTTAATTTTGAAAATCTAACTTATGATTTGTGTTCAGCGACATCATAAATATATAATAACATATACTTTTTGTGCAAACATCATAAATATATAATAACATGTACTTTTTATGCCAATTGAACTAATAATACATATAAAAGTTTTCCCTAAACTTTAAACTGGTTTTTCTTGGGACATGATTTTCCAAAACTGCGTGCAGCATAAAATAAACACGGTTTAATCTGTTAGCTTCTACCTCTAACCCCTGAAAAGTAAATACTTTTCTTGGGATCTTATACCTATAATATATGAAATTTGTTAATATCAACTACTTTTTATAAATCATAAGAAGTGAAAAAAAAACAAACAAAAATCGATTTCAGAGTTCGAGTTAGCACCATGTCGTTAAATTTATTTCATTGTGGTTAGGTATTACCTCCCATATTTTCAATGTAGTATCAACTGATCTTATCCATTTCCGATTTCAGACAACTGCTGGAGGGCTACACTGCACGCAACTGTGTACTTCAGGCTCTCAGGCCACCGATCAAACCATAATTAGGGGTGCCATTTTGTTTCTTCTTTGTACTGAAAATCGAAAATAAAGTTCAAAGAGTGATCAGTCAAAAGCCCCAAACAGATCCTCTATATGGCTTTTCATTGTCTCAAGAAAAATTTCCAAATTTTGCCTATGTTTTGCTCATTTGAAGGAGAACCTGGCCTTAAGGAATCCTGACGCCTAGGAAGCAAAACAACAGATAACGGACCAGTCACGTGGAGCACAAAAAGCAGACTAGCACATGCAAGACGGCATTTCTGACCAAGAGAAGTCTACTGTTATCGAACACAGGCCTTAATTTGAGGAGGAAATTTCTGCGAATGTATGTTTGAAGCACAGCATTGTACGGTAGTGAAACATGTGCAGTGGGAACATCGGAAAAGAAGAAAATCAGAGAATCTGAGATGCGGTGCTACGGAAGAATGTTTAAAACTTGAAATTTAGGTGGAGCGATTAGGTAAGGAACGAGGAGATTCTCTGTAAAATACGAGAAGAAAGTAACACGTGGGAAACACCCACAAGGAGAAGGAGCTGGATGACAGGATGTACGTTAAGATATCAGCAAATAATTTCCGTATCACGAAAGGCGGTTATGGTGGGTAAAAACTGTTGGGGATGACAGAGATTGGAATACAACCAGCAAATGATTGAGGACGTAGGTTGCAAGAGCTACTCTGAGATGAAGAGATTGGCGCAAGACACGGATTCGTGGAGGGCCACATCGAACCTTTCAGAAGACTGATGTCTCAAAAATAAAAATAAAAATAAATAAAATAGAAAATTAAAAAAAAATGGCAAGGTGCGAGTAGTAATCTCTCTCTGAGGGATCCGTACAAACTTAATTATGTGTATAAAGAGCTCACCCATCCCGGGCCCGGGAATTGAGAATCTCGTCGATTTTTGCATTACGTAATGCCGATGCTAGTAATTCGAAGACTTTCATGTGCTATAATTGCAAATGAACATCTATTGTGCCCCCACTAAACGGTGTGCACCACTTGAAAACACTCGTTATCTTTGTAACACCTTGGCTGTAAAGCGTTTTTATTCGCGAAAAAAAAAAATCTGTACGCGTTATTCCTTAAGCGAGTAGGAATCAGAAAATAGCAGGTGCTTGGCACTTGGCGAGGTTTCTTACTGACGTCTTTCACATGAGTGGACACAACAACGTGAGTTTATGTACTACCTCATTCCTGTGATGCTCACTCTGGTCAGGGGATTCCCCTCCCCCCTCTACCATTCAGTGTTGCCAACCCTCAGAAAACAAAAACAAAAAAAAAAAAACTACAACCTGTTTTGGTCAAAGAACACTTGCTTTATGAACATGACCTGTAGAAAGGATGTCTATGACGGTGTTGTTGATTTTTTCTGTCGCTGTAGGGTGGCAAACTGTCCCTGAATATACACTCCTGGAAATTGAAATAAGAACACCGTGAATTCATTGTCCCAGGAAGGGGAAACTTTATTGACACATTCCTGGGGTCAGATACATCACATGATCACACTGACAGAACCACAGGCACATAGACACAGGCAACAGAGCATGCACAATGTCGGCACTAGTACAGTGTATATCCACCTTTCGCAGCAATGCAGGCTGCTATTCTCCCATGGAGACGATCGTAGAGATGCTGGATGTAGTCCTGTGGAACGGCTTGCCATGCCATTTCCACCTGGCGCCTCAGTTGGACCAGCGTTCGTGCTGGACGTGCAGACTGCGTGAGACGACGCTTCATCCAGTCCCAAACATGCTCAATGGGGGACAGATCCGGAGATCTTGCTGGCCAGGGTAGTTGACTTACACCTTCTAGAGCACGTTGGGTGGCACTGGATACATGCGGACGTGCATTGTCCTGTTGGAACAGCAAGTTCCCTTGCCGGTCTAGGAATGGTAGAACGATGGGTTCGATGACGGTTTGGATGTACCGTGCACTATTCAGTGTCCCCTCGACGATCACCAGTGGTGTACGGCCAGTGTAGGAGATCGCTCCCCACACCATGATGCCGGGTGTTGGCCCTGTGTGCCTCGGTCGTATGCAGTCCTGACTGTGGCGCTCACCTGCACGGTGCCAAACACGCATACGACCATCATTGGCACCAAGGCAGAAGCGACTCTCATCGCTGAAGACGACACGTCTCCATTCGTCCCTCCATTCACGCCATAGACACGGGTTCACAGGTAGATGCCGTGTTTCTTGACTTCCGCAAGGCGTTCGATACAGTTCCCCACAGTCGTTTAATGAACAAAGTAAGAGCATATGGACTATCAGACCAATTGTGTGATTGGATTGAGGAGTTCCTAGATAACAGGACGCAGCATGTTATTCTCAATGGAGAGAAGTCTTCCGAAGTAAGAGTGATTTCAGGTGTGCCGCAGGGGAGTGTCATAGGACCGTTGCTATTCACAATATACATAAATGACCTGGTGGATGACATCGGAAGTTCACTGAGGCTTTTTGCAGATGATGCTGTGGTGTACCGAGAGGTTGTAACAATGGAAAATTGTATTGAAATGCAGGAGGATCTGCAGCGAATTGACGCATGGTGCAGGGAATGGCAATTGAATCTCAATGTAGACAAGTGTAATGTGCTGCGAATATACAGAAAGATAGATCCTTTATCATTTAGCTACAAAATAGCAGGTCAGCAACTGGAAGCAGTTAATACCATAAATTATCTGGGAGTACGCATTAGGAGTGATTTAAAATGGAATGATCATATAAAGTTGATCGTCGGTAAAGCAGATGCCAGACTGAGATTCATTGGAAGAATCCTAAGGAAATGCAATCCGAAAACAAAGGAAGTAGGTTACAGTACGCTTGTTCGCCCACTGCTTGAATACTGCTCAGCAGTGTGGGATCCGTACCAGATAGGGTTGATAGAAGAGATAGAGAAGATCCAACGGAGAGCAGCGCGCTTCGTTACAGGATCATTTAGTAATCGCGAAAGCGTTACGGAGATGATAGATAAACTCCAGTGGAAGACTCTGCAGGAGAGACGCTCAGTAGCTCGGTACGGGCTTTTATTGAAGTTTCGAGAACATACCTTCACCGAAGAGTCAAGCAGTATATTGCTCCCTCCTATGTATATCTCGCGAAGAGACCATGAGGATAAAACCAGAGAGATTAGAGCCCACACAGAGGCATACCGACAGTCCTTCTTTCCACGAACAATACGAGACTGGAATAGAAGGGAGAACCGATAGAGGTACTGAAGGTACCCTCCGCCACACACCGTCAGGTGGCTTGCGGAGTATGGACGTAGATGTAGATGTAGATGTCGCGACACCACTGGAGGCGGGCTGCACGATGTTGGGGCGTGAGCGGAAGACGGCCTAACGGTGTGCGGGACCGTAGCCCAGCTTCATGGAGACGGTTGCGAATGGTCCTCGCCGATACCCCAGGAGAAACAGTGTCCCTAATTTGCTGGGAAGTGGCGGTGCGGTCCCCTACGGCACTGCGTAGGATCCTACGGTCTTGACGCGCATCCGTGCGTCGCTGCGGTCCGGTCCCAGGTCGACGGGCACGTGCACCTTCCGCCGACCACTGGCGACAACATCGATGTACTGTGGAGACCTCACGCCCCACGTGTTGAGCAATTCGGCGGTACGTCCACCCGGCCTCCCGCATGCCCACTATACGCCCTCGCTCAAAGTCCGTCAACTGCACATACGGTTCACGTCCACGCTGTCGCGGCATGCTACCAGTGTTAAAGACTGCGATGGAGCTCCGTATGCCACGGCAAACTGGCTGACACTGACGGCGGCGGTGCACAAACGCTGCGCAGCTAGCGCCATTCGACGGCCAACCCCGCGGTTCCTGGTGTGTCCGCTGTGCCGTGCGTGTGATCATTGCTTGTACAGCCCTCTCGCAGTGTCCGGAGCAAGTATGGTGGGTCTGACACACCGGTGTCAATGTGTTCTTTTTTCCATTTCCAGGAGTGTAGAATAGTCGCTAGAAGTACAAGGCAATGAGCAACCACCTGATTAAAATGCCATGAACGCATCATAATGTGAGTTCCTCCGATATCCACCTCGGTCAAGAAGTCCCCCACTAGCACTCTGTGCTGCCAACCTTCATGAAACAAAAAACCCCACAGCCCTTTAAGGTCACAGTACACTTACTTTCTGAACATGCCACATAGAAAAGATGGCTGAGAAGGCATTCTTATTGTCACTGCAGGGTGGAAAACTGCCGCTAAAGGTTTAGTTTGGATTAGATTAGATTAGATCAGTACTTGTTCCATAGATCATGAATACGACACTTCGTAATGATATGGAACGTGTCAGGTTAATAAAAGGTGTCTATACAAGATATTACATTAAACAAAATATTACATGACACTCAAAATTTTTTTTTTATTTTTATTTTATTTTATTTTATTTTTTTTTTGATGTTGGGAAATTACCCACATAGTATATCAAAAATTCATCTAATTAGCAGAAGGAGTTGCCATTAAGAAATTCTTTTAGTTTCCTTTTTCAATGCTATATGGCTATCTATCAGACTTTTGACGCTATTAGGTAAGTGACCAAAGACTTTTGTGGCAGCATAATTTACCCCCTTCTGAGCCAAAGTTAGATTTAACCTTGAGTAGTGAAGATCATCCTTTGTGCTAGTGTTGTAGCCATGTACACTGCTATTAGTTTTGAATTCGTTCGGATTGTTAATAACAAATTTCATAGGTAAATATATATATCGTGAGGCTACAGTGAAGATTTCTAGCTCTTTAAATATGTGTCTGCAGGATGATCTTGGATGAGCTCCAGCAATTATTCTGATTACACGCTTTTGTGCAATGATCACTCTTTTACTCAATGATGAGTTACCGCAGAATATGATGCAATACGAAAGCAGAGAATGGAAATAGGCGCGGTACGCTAATTTACTGAGATGTTGTTGTTGTTGTTGTGGTCTGCAGTCCTGAGACTTGTTTGATGCAGCTCTCATGCTACTCTATCCTGTGCAAGCTGCTTCATCTCCCAGTACCTACTGCAACCTACATCCTTCTGAATCTGCTTAGTGTATTCGTCTCTACGTCTACCTCTACGATTTTTACCCTCCACGCTGCCCTCCAGTACTAAATTGGCGATCGCTTGATGTCACAGAACATGTCCTACCAACCGGTACCTTCTTCTAGTCAAGTTGTGCCACAAACTCCTCTTCTCCCCAATCCTATTCAATACCTCCTCATTAGTTACGTGATCTACCCTCCTTACGTTCAGCATTCTTCTGTAGCACCACATTTCAAAAGCTTCTATTCTCTTCTTGTCCAAACTATTTATCGTCCACGTTTCACTTCCATACATGGCTACACTCCATACAAATACTTTCAGAAACGACTTCCTGACACTTAAATCTATACTCGATGTTAACAAATTTCTCTTCTTCAGAAACGCTTTCCTTGCCATTGCCAGTCTACATTTTATATCCTCTCTACTTCGACCATCATCAGTTATTTTGCTCCCCAAATAGCAAAACTCCTTTACTACTTTAAGTGTCTCATTTCCTAATATAATTCCCTCAGCATCACCCGACTTTATTCGACTACATTCCATTATCCTCGTTTTACTTTTGTTGATGTTCATCTTATATCCTCCTTTCAAAACACTGTCCATTCCGTTCAACTGCTCTTCCAAGTCCTTTGCTGTCTCTGACAGGATTACAATGTCATCGGCGAACCTCAATGTTTTTATTTCTTCTCCATGGATTTTAATACCTACTCCGAATTTTTCTTTTGTTTCCTTCACTGCTTGCTCAATATACAGATTGAATAACATCAGGGAGAGGCTACAACCCTGTCTCACTCCCTTCCCAACCACTGCTTCCCTTTCATGTCTCTCGACTCTTATAACTGCCATCTGGTTTCTGTACAAGTTGTAAATAGCTTTTCGATCCCTGTATTTTACCCCTGCCACCTTTAGAATTTGAAAGTGAGTATTCCAGTCAACATTGTCAAAAGCTTTCTCTAAGTCTACAAATGCTAGAAACGTAGGTTTGCCTTTCCTTAATCTAGCTTCTAAGATAAGTCGTAGGGTCAATATTGCCTCACGTGTTCCTATATTTCTACGGAATCCAAACTGATCTTCCCCGAGGTCGGCTTCTACTAGTTTTTCCATTCGTCTGTAAAGAATTCGTGTTAGTATTTTGCAGCTGTGACTTATTAAGCTGATAGTTCGGTAATTTTCACATCTGTCAACACCTGCTTTCTTTGGGACTGGAATTATTATATTCTTCTTGAAGTCTGAGGGTATTTCGCCTGTTTCATACATCTTGCTCACCAGATGGTAGAGTTTTGTCAGGACTGGCTCTCCCACGGCCGTCAGTAGTTCCAATGGAATATTGTCTACTCCGGGGGCCTTGTTTCGACTCAGGTCTTTCAGTGCTCTGTCAAACTCTTCACGCAGTATCGTATCTCCCATTTCATCTTCATCTACATCCTCTTCATTTTCCATAATATTGTCCTCAAGTACATCGCCCTTGTATAGACCCTTTATATACTCCTTCCACCTTTCTGCTTTCCCTTCTTTGCTTAGAACTGGGTTTCCATCTGTGCTCTTGATATTCATACGAGTGGTTCTCTTTTCTCTAAAGGTCTCTTTAATTTTCCTGTAGGCAGTATCTATCTTACCCCTGGTGAGACAAGCCTCTACATCCTTACATTTGTCCTCTAGCCATCCCTGCTTAGCCATTTTGCACTTCCTGTCGATCTCATTTTTGAGACGTTTGTATTCCTTTTTGCCTGCTTCATTTATTGCATTTTTATATTTTCTCCTTTGATCAATTAAGTTCAATATTTCTTCTGTTACCCAAGGAGTTCTACTAGCCCTTGTCTTTTTACCTACTTGAGCCTCTGCTGCCTTCACTACTTCATCCCTCAAAGCTACCCATTCTTCTTCTACTGTATTTCTTTCCCACATACCTGTCAATTGTTCCCTTATGCTCTCCTTGAAACTCTGTACAACCTCTGGTTTTTTCAGTTTATCCAGGTCCCATCCCCTTAAATTCCCACCTTTTTGCAGTTTCTTCAGTTTTAATCTACAGTTCATAACCAATAGATTGTGGTCAGAGTCCACATCTGCCCCTGGAAACGTCTTACAATTTAAAACCTGGTTCCTAAATCTCTGTCTTACCATTATATAATTTATCTGAAATCTGTCAGTATCTCCAGGCTTCTTCCATGTATACAACCTTCTTTTATGATTCTTGAACCAAGTGTTAGCTATCATTAAGTTGTGCTCTGTGCAAAATTCTACCAGACGGCTTCCTCTTTCATTTCTTCCCCCCAATCCATATTCACCTACTACGTTTCCTTCTCTTCCTTTTCCTACTGAGATGTATATCGCCAAAATTTGCAATGACCCTAATAGCATAAGTAGTTGAACTCAAACGTTTCAGCAGATCTTCAGTGTGTTTTTTCCAGTTCAACCCTCATCAATGCATACACCTAGAAATTTTGAATATTCTACCTTAGCTTCCGATTTCTAATCGAAGTCTATATTTATTAATGGGGTCATTCCATTTACTGTGTGGAACTATATATACTGCGTTTTGTCAAGTTTAATGAGAGCCCATTTGCAGAGAACCACTTAATGATTTTCTGAAAAACATCATTTACAATTTCACCAGTTTATTCATGTCTGTCGGGTGTGATAGCTATACTTGCACCATCGGCAAAAAGTACCAGCTTTGCATCTTCGTGAATATAGAATGGAAAGTCATTAATAAATACTAAGAACAGCAGAGGACCCAAGACCGAACCTTTTGGCACCCCATTCTTGATTGTTCCCCAGTTTGAGAAATCACCAGTTTTTTTTGCCTATTATGTGAACTGTTTATTTCAATTTTCTGCACTCTTCCCGTTAGGTATGATTTAAACCAATTGAGCACTGTCTCATTCATACCACTGTACTTAAGCTTATCTAGAAGTATTCCATGATTTACACATCAAAAGCCTTTGATAGATCACAAAAAATTCCAACAGGTGACTTCCGGTTACTCAGAGCATTTAATATTTCATTAGTGAAAGTATATATAGCATTTTCCGTCAAAAACCCTTCTGGAAACCAAACTGTCATTTTGTTAAAACTTAATTTTTACAGAGGTGTGAAGCTACTCTACAATACATTACTTTTTCAAGAATTTTGGATAAGGCAGTCAGAAGAGAGATTGGGCGGTAGTTGTTGACATCAGACGTATCCCCTTTTTTATGCAGTGGTATAACGATGGCATACTTCAGTCTATCTGGGAAAATACCCTACTTCAGAGAGCTATTACATATGTGGCTAAGAATCCCACTTATTTCTTGGGAACAAGCTTTTATTATGCTGCTGGAAATGCCATCAATCCCATGTGAGCTTTTATTCTTGAGAGAGTTTATTATCTTCCTAATTTCAGATGGAGAGGTGGGTGGAATTTCAACTGTATCAAACGGTGTGTGTAAGACCTCTTCCATTAACTGCCTTGCTTCTTCTAATGAACATTTAGATCCTATTTTCTCTACAACATTTAAAAAATGATTATTCAAAATGTTTTCGACTTCCGGCTTGTTGTTTATCAAGTTTCCATTCGCTTTGCTGGTGCCGTCATCCTGTACTCTTCGTCGAATAGCCACTATATGTCCAGCAACGCAAGAATGAAGAAGACAAGGGAAACGTGATTGAAACCCCACGACCGCACCGTGATATCTCCTGCGGGTGATTATTTTTGTGGTGTGGTTCCCTTCAAACTGTGACGTTTCCCACGCACCTAGGCTGCGTGGGAAACAGCCGCACGGGATGCTACCCGCAGTACAGTGGAGCGCAGAGCAGGCGACGCAACCGCAGGGTTTGTGAAACGGCTGAGCGTCTCGTCGCGACTCCAGTGGAGCGGTAAGCCAGGACGGTCTGCACGAACATAGCCGGGGAAGAGGTCCCCGCCCGTCGCAGAAGCGCGGGAAAGCGGCAAGAAAGCTCAGCGCGGTAGCCCCTCCCCTGCGCGCTTTACGTCCGTCAGCGCAGAATGATTGCCCGTCGGAGAGGACCGGCTTCGACAGTTGCCGCCTGCTCTCCGTGACCAAGGTCAACCAACGACTGCAGTCTTCAGATTTTACGAAGTGACTTGTTCAATACCTGCTGTTCGAAAAGGTCTTCCGATTCGCAGTTGGACCAAGATCCCCAAAACACACTCACGCAACTGAAAAGTATTATTCCGTAAAACATCTGTTCAAAAATGGCTCTGAGCACTATGGGACTTAACATCTGAGGTCATCAGTCCCCTATTGATTTTTTATTTATTTATTTATTTATTTATTTACTGTTCCGTGGAACCAAATTAAGTAGAAGTCTCCATGGTCATGGAACGAGTCAATACATGAAATTATAACACGATATTAGAAACAGATAAAATGAAATATAAAAAAACATATTCAGGTGACAAGTCGTAAGTTAAAATAAAGAAAATCAACAATGTAACACTGGAATTTGCTTAATTTTTCAGCTCTTCCAGGAGCTCCTCGACAGAATAGAAGGAGTGAGCGATGAGGAAACTCTTCAGTTTGGACGTAAAAGAGTTTGGGCTACTGCTAAGATTTTTGAGTTCTTGTGGTAGCTTATTGAAAATGGATGCAGCAGAATACTGCACTCCTTTCTGCACAAGAGTCAAGGAAGTGCATTCCACATGCAGATTGGATTTCTGCCTAGTATTAACTGAGTGAAAGCTACTAACTCTTGGGAATAGGCTAATATTGCTAACAACAAACGACATTGAAGAAAATATATACTGTCAGGGCAATGTCAGAACTCTCAGACTATTGAATGGGGGTCGACAAGAGGTTCTCGAACTTACACCACATATAGCTCGAACAGCCCGTTTTTGAGCCAAAAATACCCTTTTCGAATCAGAAGAATTACTCCAAAACATAATACCATACGATATAAGCGTATGAAAATATGCGAAGTAGACTACTTTTCGTGTTGAAGTGTCACTTATTTCAGATACTGTTCTAATGGTAAATAAAGCAGCATTTAGTTTCTGAACAAGATCCTGGACATGGGCTTTCCACAACAGCTTACTATCTATCAGAACGCCTAGGAACTTGAACTGTTCCGTCTCGCTTATAATATGCCCATTCTGTCTGATCAAAATATAGGTTCTTGTTGAATTGTGAGTTAGAAACTGTAAAAACTGAGTCTTACTGTGATTTAGCATCAAATTGTTTTCCACAAGCCACATACTTATTTCATAAACTACATTATTTGATACTGTTTCAATATTACACACAAGATCCTTCACTACCAAGCTGGTGTCATCAGCAAACAGAAATATTTTTGAATCACCTGCAATACTAGAAGGCATATCATTTATATAAATAAGAAACAGCAGTGGCCCCAGCACCGACCCTTGGGGAACGCCCCACTTAACAGTGCCCCATTGGGACTGAACATCACTACCACTCTCAATATTGCGGAGAATTACCTTCTGCTTTCTGTTCTTAAAGTAAGAGGCGAACCAATTGTAAGCTACTCCCCTTACTCCATAATGGTCCAACTTCTGCAGTAATATTTTGCGGTCAACACAGTCAAAAGCCTTCGTTAAATCAAAGAAAACACCTAGCGTTCGCAACCTTTTATTTAATCCGTCCAAAACCTCACAGAGAAAAGAGAATATAGCATTTTCAGTTGTTAAACCATTTCTAAAACCAAACTGAATATTTGACAGCAAATTATGTGACTTTAAATGCTCCAGTAACCTTGTATATACAACCTTCTCGATAACTTTAGCAAACACCGATGACATAGAAATAGGTCTAAAATTGTCAACATTGTCAATGTCTCCCATTTTATAAAGTGGCTTCACTACCGAGTACTTTAATCGGTCAGGAAACCGACCACTCCTAAAGGAAAAGTTACAGATATGGCTAAGTACTGAGCTAACATACATAGAACAATAGTTCAGTATTCTGATAGTTACCCCGTCATATCCGTGAGAGTTCTTAGAACTACTTAAACCTAACTAACCTGAGGACATCACACACACCCATGCCCGAGGCAGGATTCGAACCTGCGACCGTAGCGGTCGCGCGGTTCCAGACTGAAGCGCCTAGAACCGCTCAGCCACACAGGCCAGCAAAACACCTGTCCGATATTGATAAAAAATTATGGAGCTCTTCATCATTTCGTCGTTTGTTCGAAGTCGTTAATCTCCGAAAGTCCTTGACCGATTGCTTTGAAATTCTGGCACAACATTGCATTTTGATGCAGGCGCGTTTTTAGAATTATTAGATACCTAATTCATTAATACACTGAAGCGCCAAAGAAACTGGTACGGGCACGTGTATTAAAATATAGAGTTATGTAAACAGGCAGAATACGGGCTGCGGTCGGCAACTCCTATATAGGACAACAAGTGTCTGGCGCAGTTATTAGATCGGTTACTGCTGCTAGAATGGCCAGTTAAGATTTAAGTGAGTTTCAGCGTGGTATTACAGTCGGCGCACGAGCGATGGGACACAGCATCTGCGAGGTAGCGATGAAATGGGGATTTTCCCGTACGACCATTTCACGAATATACCGTTAATATCAGGAATCCGGTAAAACATCAAATCTCTGACATCGCTGCGACCGGAAAAAGATCCTGCAAGAACGGGACCAACGACGACTGGAGAGGATCGTTCAACGTCACAGAAGAGCGATCCTTCCGCAAATTACTGCAGATTTCAGTGCTGGGCCATCAACAAGTGTCAGCGTGCGAACCATTCAACGAAACATCATCGATATGATGACTGCACGACACAAAGCTTTACGCCTCGATTGGGCCCGTCAACAATGACATCGGACTGATGATGACTGGAAACGTGTTGCCTGGTCAGACGAGTCGCGTTTCAAATCGTGTCCAGCGGATGGACGTGCACGGGTATGAAGAAAACTTCATGCATGCAGGGAGCCTTCATGTCAACAGGGGACTGTTCAAGCTGGTGGAGGCTCTGTAATAGTGTGGGGCGTGTGCATTTGCAGTGGTATGGGACCCCTGATACGTCTAGATCTGACAGGTGTCGCATCCTGCCTGATCACCTGCATTCATTCATGTCTATTGTGCATTGCACAATTCCAGCAGGACAACGCGACACCCCACACGTCCAGAATTGCTACAGAGTGGCTCCAGGAACACTCTTCTGAGTTGAAACACTTACGCTGGCCACCAAACTGCCCAGACATGAACATTATTGAGCATATTTGGGACGACCTGCAATGTGCTGTTCAGAAGAGATCTCGACCCCCTCGTACTCTTACGGATTTATGGACAGCCCTGCAGGATTTATGGTGTCAGTTCCTTCCAGCACTACTCCAGACATTAGTCGAGTCCATGCTATGTCGTGTTGCGGCACTTCTGCGTACTAGCGGGGACCCTACACGATATTAGGCAGTGTATATGATGAACGACGTATACAAATGTAACGTTTTGAGATTTTTTGTAACAACGTTCACCTATTATTAAATTTATATAAATTACTGTATTACATATATTTAAAAATTAGGTAAGTAAAAGCATGTGCGTATACCAATGGAACACTGTGGCAAAATGTCAAAGCAATCGGTCAAAACCTTTCAGTGGTTTACGATTAGAAACATCTACAGTTTCTACGAGTAGGTACAAACGTAGATGTTCATTTCTTCAAAAACTCAAATCTTTTATCTTCTTGGATTGTTTTCAAATTTTGCCACAACGCTACCTTTGAATACTCGCGTGTTTCTATATACCTACTAGAATGCCATCTGGTATTTGCGTAATAGATTTGTAATAAAAGGGGATACGTCAGAAAAATGAAACTGGTGGTCGGTTCAAATCTCTGATTGTTCTTCTCCGACTGATTTGAAATTTTGACACAACGTTGACTTCTAATACGGGTGTGGTTTTGGGTACCTAATTATTTAACATTCAGACACATATAGTCTCTCTCTCTCTCTCTCTCTCTCTCTCTCTCTATATATATATATATATATATATATATATATATATATATATATATATATATATATATATATATATGACCATTAAAGTTGCTACACCAGGAAAAAATGCAGATGATAAACGGGTATCCATTGGACAAATATACTAGAACTGACATGTGATTACATTTTCACGCAATTTGGGTGCATAGATCCTGAAAAATCAATACCCAGAACAACCACCTCTGGCCGTAATAACGGCCTTGATACGCATGGGCATTGAGTCAAACAGAGCTTGGATGGCGTGTACAGGTACAGCTGCCCATGCAGCTTCAACACGATACCACAGTTCATCAAGAGTAGTGACTGGCGTATTGTGACGAGCCAGTTGCTCGGCCACCATTGACCAGACGTTTTCAACTGGTGAGAGATCTGGAGAATGTGCTGGCCAGGGCAGCAGTCGAACATTTTCTGTATCCAGAAAGGCCCGTACAGGACCTGCAACATGCGGTCGTGCATTATCCTGCAGAAATGTAGGATTTCGCAGGGATCGAATGAAGGGTAGAGCCACCGGTCGTAACACATTGGGAATGTAACGTCCACTGTTCAAAGTGCCGTCAATGCGAACAAGAGGTGACCGAGACATGTAACCAATGGCACCCCATACCATCACGCCAGGTGATACGCCAGTATGGCGATGACGAATACACGTTTCCAATGTGCGTTCACCGCGATATCGCCAAACACGGATGCGACCATCATGATGCTGTAAACAGAACCTGGATTCCTCCGAAAAAATGACGTTTTGCCATTCGTGCACCCAGGTTCGTCGCCAGTACACCATCGCAGGCGCTCCTGTCTGTGATGCAGCGTCAAGGGTAACCGCAGCCACGGTCTCCGAGCTGATAGTCCATGCTGTTGCAAACGTCGTCGAACTGTTCGTGCAGATGGTTGTTGTCTCGCAAACGCCCCCATCTGTTGACTCAGGAATCGAGACGTGGCTGCACGATCCGTTACAGTCATGCAGATAAGATGCCTGTCATCTCGACTGCTAGTGATACGAGGTCGTTGGGATCCAGCACGGCGTTCCGTATTACCCTCCTGAACCCACTGATTCCATATTCTGTTAACAGTCATTGGATCTCGACCAACTCGACAGAAATGTCGCGATACGATAAACCGCAATTGCGATAGGCTACAATCCGAGCTTTATCAAAATCGGAAACGTGATGGTACGCATTTCTCCTCCTTACACGAGGCATCACAACAACGTTTCACCAGGCAACGCCGGTCAACTGCTGTTTGTGTATGAGAAATGGGTTGGAAACTTTCCTCATGTCAGCACGTTGTAGGTGTCGCCACCGTCGCCAACCTTGTGTGAATGCTCAGAAAAGCTAATCATTTGCATATCACAGCATCGTCTCCCTGTCGGTTAAATATCGCTTCTGTAGCACGTCATCTTCGTGGTGTAGCAATTTTAATGTATGTTAAACAATGGACAATGTTGTATTAATAATTGAAAATCACATCAGTCATTACTTAGCACAAAAAAAATGGTTCAAATGCCTCTGAGCACTATGGGACTTAACTTCTGAGGTCATCAGTCCCCAAGAACTTAGAGCTGCTTAAACCTAACTAACCTAAGGACATGACACACATCCATGCCTGAGGCAGGATTCGAACCTGCGACCGTAGCGGTCGCTCGTTTCTAGACTGTAGCGTCTAGAAACGCTCGGTCACGCCGGCCGGCTACTTAGCACACCAAAACGTGGCACTGCATAGTTCCTTTCTGAACACCCGGTACTACAGATGTAATTACAGATTAACAATTTTCTGATTCTTTTCCTTTGCTAGTACTGCGAAACCTTTCTTCCTGCCAAATATATTGCTTCTAGACAAGGGGAAATATCGAATGCTTTTAGCTGAATGAATTTGCTGGCATCAAAATGTGTAAGATACATGGCTGTATCTTTTGATTGCATTCACTTAGAGGGTTCACTTTCTTTTACATCGCCAAAGGATCGTCGTCATTAATATGAGCCACAAATTTCAATTTGAAACCTCTACCCGTTCCTGAGAAAGAGGGTTCTGAACATATCTGCCAGGAAGTTTCATATCAGCGCTTACTCCGCTGCAGAGTGAAAATCTCATTCAGGGTTCTGAGCAGTTGGACAGGCAGACGACCACAAAGACGACAAAGTCATCCTATAATGGTACCGACTCTTTCGATTGAGGTACTGAACCGTGAAGATACCAGGTTTCTTCAGACAAGCATAAATCCGTAGTATTACGTCTATCGCCCGCATCTCGTGGTCGTGCGGTAGCGTTCTCGCTTCCCACGCCCGGGTTCCCGGGTTCGATTCCCGGCGGAGTCAGGGATTTTCTCTACCTCGTGATGGCTGGGTGTTGTGTGCTGTCCTTAGGTTAGTTAGGTTTAATTAGTTCTAAGTTCTAGGCGACTGATGACCTCAGCAGTTGAGTCGCATAGTGCTCAGAGCCATTTGAACCATATTACGTCTATCATTCCTCCAAACACTATTTTTCGGGATAATTTCACTCTTGCGTAATAGAAAGCAATTTCTCAATGGCGCCGCATCAAAAGTTATGAGAACAGGGTTTCGCCAGTACCATGGAGTGAAGAACAAAAAGTAAAAAAATAGTATCTGAATTGTTACACTTGTCGCAAACAAGCGAAATACGTTTCCGTTTATAGCTAATTGAGGTAAATTCATTCCATGTTAAAAATGTGGTTCCGGAAAGCAGAAATAGAAGACTTTCTTTCTTGTTTATTCTGTATTGTAGTGAACATTTGTACACAAAATGGGTAATAAATATTATATGCCCCGTGGTCCGAGGCGCCGTGTCACGGTTCGCGCGGCTCCCCTTGTCGGAGGTTCTCCCTAGAGCATGGGTGTGTGTGTCGTCCTTAGCGTACGTTACTTTGAGTTTCATTAAGTAGTATGTAAGTCCAGGGATCGATGACCTCAGCGGTTTGGTCCCATAGGAGGTTACCACAAATTTCGAAAAACGCATTATCATTCTATAGAACGAGTGCTGAACGGAACTTTTGAAACGAATCAGACTGTACTGCCGAGGTAATGACGCTCAGAAAGTACAGAGCATTAACCCGCAACCTTGCCGCAGCACCGAAGTGACGTAACCGCTGAGGTCACGCAAGCCGGCGTCAAAAATCCTGTTCCATGCGTCTGGATGTTCGCTCCTCTGGTATTTCTACTTTGTGATGGACCCTTGGTTGATGACACCTGCCCAAACATTGATAACGAAAGTGTGCTTAAATTACGACCAGACGAAACTACACACATCAAAAATAGTTTTGCATCATCCCGGTTCCCAGAACTCCTGAAGATAGTCGTTGACTGTGGATATTGTATCACAGACACAGTCTCTTTGACCAGATATGTCACTAAACCCACCCAAAGATGTAGACAACTATACAAGAGCAGCGCCTGTTAGACGGTGGGGGTCCGACAGCCGATTAGTTCCAGTCATTCCACCAGGAAGGAGGTACACAGCTCGTGTTGTCTGTAGTTCAACCCTGCCTAGACGGTCAATACCACGGTTCGATTGCGTCCGCGTTGTTACTTTGTGACGGGAATGGCTCTCAACAAGTGAAGTGCCCAGGCGTCTCGAAGTGAACCAAAGCGATATTGTTCGGACATGGAGGAGATACAGAGAGACAGGAACTGTCGATGACATACCTCGCTCAGGCCGCCCAAGGGCTACTACTGCAATGGATGACCGCTACCTACGGATTATCGCTCGGAGGAACCCAGATAGCAACGCCACCGTGTTGAACAATGCTCTTAGTGCAGTACAGGACGTCGTGTTACGACTCAAACTGTGCGCAATAGGCTGCATGATGAGCAACTTCACTACCGACGTCCACGGCGAGGTCCATCTTTGCAACCACGACCCCATGCAGCGCCGTACAGATGGGCCCAACAACATGCCGAATGGACCTGCTCAGGATTGGCATCACGCTCTCTTCACCGATAAGTGCCGCATGTACCTTCAACCAGATAATCGTCGAGGGTGAGTTTGGAGGCAACTCGGTCGGGCTTCAACTCCTTAGACACACTGTCCAGCGAGTGCAGTAAGCTGGAGGTTCCCCGCTGTTTTGGGGTGGCGTTATGTGGAGCTGACGTACGCCGCTGGTTGCCATGGAAGGCGCCGTAACGGCTGTATGATACGTGAATGCCGTCCCCCGACCGACAGTGCAACCACATCGGCAGCATATTGGCGAGGTATTGGTGTTCATGGACGACAATTCGCGCCCCCATCATGCACATCTTACGAATGACTTCCTTCAGGATGACGACATCGCTCGACTAGAGTGGCCAGCATGTTCACCAGACATAACGCGTATCGAATATGCCTGGGGTAGATTGAAAACGGCTGTTTATGGACGACGAGACCTACCAACCACTCAGACGGGTCTACGCGTAATCGCCGTTGAGGAGTGGGACAATCTGGACCAACAGTGCCTTGATGAACTTATGAATAGTATGCCACAACGAATACATGCATGCATCAATGCGAGAGGACGTGCTCCTAGGTATTAGAGGTACCGGTGTGTACAGCAATCTGGACCACCACCTCTGAAGGTCTCGCTATATGGTGGTACAACATGCAATGTGTGGTTTTAATGAGCAATAAAACGGCGGAAATGATGTTTATATTGATCTCTATTCCAATTTTCTGTACAGGTTGTAACCTCCACTAAGAAAAATTAATGAATTATTGTGCTGATAAACCTCTTACATTATTTGATTTTCAAACAGCTGAGCAGAACTGAACGTACTCAGACATTTCGCTCTTTACCTACTCTGATCAACACTAAACTGACACACAATATTTTTAGCGCAACGCAGTCTGACTTTCAAAAATCCCGACAATAAAATGGCCCTGACTAACAACAACCTATATCTTTCATGAATCACTTACCTCACAGAAATCTTCGTTACTCGAACTAATGCAATACAGCGAGCGCCACTACTTCCAGCTAAATAAAAGATTCTAACTACTGAAGGGACTAACTACTGATAGGCGTAGTTAGCAAATGAAAGATTTTGATAAAGAAGAAACAATGTATTTACCTTAATAGTGTTCAAAAGTCATAATATATGTATATCAGTTCATGGCATCCAGTCTTACAAATTTACTGTCTCTGATGGACACACGTCCAGATCATCCGCTCTCAAAACTCCGCCGTCTCTCTCCCAACATCCACCACTGCTGGCGGCTCACCTCCAACTGCGCAACGCTACGCGCTGTTAACAGCCAACTGCCCAGCACTACAATGGCAAATTCCAGCAATGCAAACCAGCCACAGACTGCACACAGCACAGTCAGTGATTTTCATATAGAGCGCTACATGGCGTTACCAACATAAAAACCTAAACAGCCTACATACAAGGTTCCCGAACTCTCGGAACCGAGGTGACGCAAAACTTTTTTTTTTATGTGTATACAATCGTCCAGCCATAACTGTGGATACTTTGATTGCTGTGGTAGATGACTCATCTGAACTATATCATCTAACAGTTCACTTTGTTACAAGAATGATAAAAAGATTTACTTAAACTGATTCAGGCCTTTACCATGGGAGTGCTTGATAATTTACAAATATTAAAGCTTAACGTGAAGCATTACTTAGCTAGCTATTCTCTTGGAGTACGGTGTTCACCAGTGACAGAAGTACCTTCGATCTGAGACCTGAATGACTCTTTAGTCCTACTCGATGATGCTGACTGCTTGAGCCGAGGTCACGGACTGGGCCACAGTGCTACCGTGCTCTGCCCCATGTTGACCTTCGCGTGACCTCTCCCCCTCGCTGTTGCAGATTGCAGCGAGGCATTGCTAATGTCTGTGGTATCGATGTGCATTGCAGACTTTGCTTCGGCGCCTCCATCCTCGGACAATACCACACGTCGCATAACAGTTTACTTCGTCCCAAACCTGCAAGAAAAACCAACACCAATACAGGGGCGGACACATGTAAACAGGTCATTTTTTGCACATTTCACTATGTCAAGCATGTGACCTACCTCCTATTTATTATTATTATTATTCACGTTTGGGCCCTACTGGACCACGCGAAGTACAATCACGGGGCATTCAGTTATTTTCTTTTAGACTTTCTCTCTGCCCAAATTGTTTTCATTCTCTCGGAATGAGCTCTTTTCCTTTCATCAGACCATGTGGTTCCAGTTTTCTTTGGTTTTTCAGCTTGACCAACTACCCAGTCATGAATTTTTTGCCCAAATAATTTTCTGTCTTGAATTTCATCTTGTTTTATATCTGCCTCTTTCATGTCCTCTTTTATAGCAGCAATCCATTTTATTGTCTCAAATTTAGCTTTACTTCGATTTTCGTAGAATTCCACTACTTGTTTAGTTAGTCTGGTAGCATCCATTCTTTTAATATGCCCATAAAATTTTAATCTGCGTTTTTTCATATCCGAATATATGCTGGTGTATTGTTGAATTTCACTATTTGCTCTTAGCCTGTATGTTCCTTCTTCAGTATATTTTGGACCTAGAATTTTTCTGATTACTTTTCTTTCTCTTTTTTGGATTTCTTGAATGTCCTTTTTTCTGTTTAAAATTAGCGTTTCAGCCCCATAAAGGCACTCTGGTTTTATGACCGTGTTGTAATGTCTCAATTTAGAGTACCTCGAGAGACATTTTTTGTTGTAGATGTCTTTTGTAAGTCTAAAAGCTGTCTCCATCTTTTGACAACGAATTTCATTTCCAATTTTTTCTAGACCAGTCTCTGAGATTGTTTCACCTAAATATTTGAATTGCGAAACTCTTTTGATTTTTCCATACTTAGTTTCCAAAAGTTTGGGTGCCAGTTTGTTGCTAGTCATATACTGTGTTTTTTCAAATGAGATTTGGAAACCTACTCTTTCTGCTGTTTCTTTAAGAATTTCTATTTGTTTCTGAGCAATTTGGATGTCCTGCGTTAGAATAACCAAGTCGTCTGCAAAGGCCAAACAGTCTATTCGAATATTTGTTCGTCCTAATTTCACTGGTTGGTCAATTTTGAACTCCAATTTTCGTTCGCGCCACTCTTGTATTACTTTTTCTAGAACGCAGTTAAATAGCAACGGAGAGAGTCCATCACCTTGCCTCACGCCTGTTTTTATTTCAAAGGATTCTGAAATTTCTCCTCTATTTACTATAGTTTCGTAATTTTTTCGAGACCACACGTACACTACTGGCCACTAAAATGGCGACACAACGAAGACTGCGTTAGAAATACTCAATTGGCATGAAGTGTACGACATCTTGGATTTGCACCATTTTACCGCAGCGGCACAAATTAGATGAGAGTAACGCCTTCTGCACTCTGTATATGCAGGCTGTTAGGCGTGTAGGTATTGATATTCTGATAAGTGGTAACTTAATAAGGACCCAATTTACTATGTTAGTTTTAATGTTAACAAAAATTCCGCTGAGAGCTGGTAAAATTCTTGTTTCGTTGATACACAGCTGGTTTCGTGGCGTAAAGCCACATCATTAGGTGTGGCCTACATGGTAACAAGTACAATACAGTGTCTCAAAATTGTGGGTATTAATGAAAGTGATATCTAAAATACACTCACAGTGTTAAAATATCATAGGTGTACCCACTGGTCCTAATCAAGTTACATTATTCAGTGAATATTATCTACTTTATACTGGCGAACGAAAGGTAACCAAGGCATGATCCATTAAACTCGTAAAAATTGCTGGTGGGGGAATCATGTAGTTATAGCCGTTGTTTTAATATGTGCGTGCATCTAAGGGAAGAAAAGAATATTTTATGGTAACAGGATGCTAATTATTTTTAAAAAAGAGCCTGATTGGCAATAAAAAATAGTCACTACTAAAGTGATTACGTGGGGCAAAATGCAGATTGCTGTGTGGAGTGGTATAAGGTGGCACTTTCTTACCCATGTGACTGCAGGGCAACCCGGTGTTGGGAAAGGTAGAAGCGGCCTGGACATGTGACTAAGATGGACTAACAGACTAGCCAAACGGGGACTATTTTGTCGGTGGTGTGAAGTCATCCAGTCATCACTAGAACCGTTGGGTCGCTCCCTTTAGAAGTCAGAATACTACTGCAGTTTATTGTATACTAATATTCAATTGTATAAACAGTCAGAGTTAGCCAGAACACTACTGAACACTACGTGAACTGTGCATTTTTTATCTACAAATTTCTGCTTTTTCTAATACAATCAAAATTTGGCTTTTTTTTGTGAAGTATTTTTAAATTTTCTGAAGGGCTTATGAAATTGTTCCCCCGCTTCGCGTAAGTGTGTTGCCAATGCAGATAGGGGGTAATTTACGTTCGGGTAATCTTGAAAAGTTTTTTGAAATGACCTACTGACGACAATATGTGAATTATGAGACCGCATTGGTGCAAAACACTTTGTTATCTGTTTACTAATTTATTCTCCAAGCTAGTTTCGGCCAAAAATATCGCCATCATCAGTGGGTTCTTCAAATCTTGTTTATGGCATGTTATGGTATGTTTTTAAGAACTGTTGCGCTATTTGTGGAATATTTTTTGTGCTTTTTCTGTTGCCGTTTTCTCTCAGCGTACAAAGCAGCAACAGAAAAAGCACAGAAAATATGCCGCAAACAGCCACAACAGTTATAAAATCATGGCATGACATGCAATAAATAAGATATAAAGAACCCACTGATGATGGTCATATTTGTCGCCGAAACTAGTTTGGGGAATAAATAAGTAAATAGATAATAAAATGTTTTGCATCAAGGGACGGACCAAACGGAAGAGTTCCAAGATAAAGTTAACAACCTACTGGTTTACCCTACAGATTTCTTAGGGCAATCATTTGTATATAATGCAGAATATACTCGGTCCTTATATTTATTTACCAGAGCTATTTCCTTACGTCTGAGTTTACTACCTAGTCTGAAGATGGAATGATGTTTTTACACTAATGGCCATTAAAATTGTTACACCACGAAGATGACGTTCTACAGACGCGAAATTTAAGCGACAGGAAGAAGATGCTGTGATATTCAAATGATTAGCT
The DNA here is from genome assembly GCF_021461385.2 of Schistocerca piceifrons. Lineage (NCBI taxonomy): Eukaryota > Metazoa > Arthropoda > Insecta > Orthoptera > Acrididae > Schistocerca > Schistocerca piceifrons. The sequence continues at coordinate 211,150,155 of NC_060146.1, forward strand.
TTTCAGAGCATTCACACTAGGTTGGCAACGGTTGCGACACCTACACCGTCCTGACACGATGAAAGTTCCCAACCGATTTGTCATACACAAACAGCAGTTGACCGGCGTTGCCTGGTGAAACGTTGTTGTAATGCCTCGTGTAAGGAAGAGAAATGCGTACCATCACGTTTACGACTTTGATAAAGGTCGGCTTGTAGCCTATCGCGATTGCGGTTTATCGTATCGCGATATTGCTGCTCGCGTTGGTCGAGATCCAATGACTATTATCAGAATATGGAATCAGTGGGTTCAGGAGGGTAATACGGAACGCCGTGCTGGATCCCAACGGCCTCGTATCACTAGCAGTCGAGATGACAGGCATGTTATCCGCATGGCTGTAACGGATCGTGCAGCCACGTCTCGATCCCTGAGTCAACAGACTGGGACGTTTGCAAGACAACAACCATCTGCACGAACGGTTCGACGACGTTTGCAGCAGCATAGATCTCTCACCAACTGAAAACGTCTGGTCAATGGTGGCCGAGCAACTGGCTCGTCACAATACGCCAGTCACTACTCTTGATGAACTGTGGTATCGTGTTGAAGCTGCATGGGCAGTTGTACCTGTAGACGCCATCCAAGCTCTGTTAATGACCAAGCGTATCAAGGCTGTTATTACGCCAGAGGTGGTTGTTGTGGGTACTGATTTCTCAGGATCTATGTACCTAAATTGCGTGAAAATGTAAGAACATGTCAGTTGTAGTATACTATATTTGTCCAATGAATACCCGGTTATCATCTGCATTTCTTCTTGGTGTAGCAATTTTAATGGCCTGTAGTGTAGATCTCATACACCTGCCTATTTTTTCGGATATCTAAATATTTGAGACACTGTGTATTACCCTTCAGCACGTAGGTTGCACATAATACGAGGTGCATTCAAGTTCTAAGGCCTCCGATTTTTTTTCTCCGGACTGGAAAGAGATAGAAACATGCGCATTGTTTTAAAATGAGGCCGCGTTCATTGTCAATACGTCCCAGAGATGGCAGCACCGTATGGCAGATGAAATTTTACCGCCAAAGGCGAGAATGAGAACTTTTAAATACTTAAAATGGCGACGTTTTCCTTACTTGAACAACGTGCAATCATTCGTTTTCTGAATTTGCGTGGTGTGAAACCAATTGAAATTCATCGACAGTTGAAGGAGACATGTGGTGATGGAGTTATGGATGTGTCGAAAGTGCGTTCGTGGGTGCGACAGTTTAATGAAGGCAGAACATCGTGTGACAACAAACCGAAACGACCTCGGGCTCGCACAAGCCGGTCTGACGACATGATGGAGAAAGTGGAGAGAATTGTTTTGGGGGATCGCCGAATGACTGTTGAACAGATCGCCTCCAGAGTTGGCATTTCTGTGGGTTCTGTGCACACAATCCTGCATGACGACCTGAAAATGCGAAAAGTGTCATCCAGGTGCGTGCCACGAATGCTGACGGACGACCACATGGCTGTTCGTGTGGCATGTTGCCAAGCAATATTGACGCGCAATGACAGCATGAATGGGACTTTCTTTTCGTCGGTTGCGACAATGGATGAGATGTGGATGCCATTTTTCAATCCAGAAACAAATCGCCATTCAGCTCAATGGAAACACACAGATTCACCGCCACCAAAACAATTTCGGGTAACCGCCAGTGCTGAAAAAATGATGGTGTCCATGTTCTGGGACAGCGAGGGCGTAATTCTTAATTGCGTTCCAAAGGGCACTACGGTAACAGGTGCATCCTAAGAAAATGTTTTGAAGAACAAATTCCTTCCTGCACTGCAACAAAAACGTCCGGGAAGGGCTGCACGTGTGCTGTTTCACCAAGACAACGCACCCGCACATCGAGCTAAAGTTACACAACAGTTTCTTCGTGATAACAACTTTGAAGTGATTCCTCATGCTCCCTACTCACCTGACCTGGCTCCTAGTGACTTTTGGCTTTTTCCAACAATGAAAGACACTCTCCGTGGCCGCACATTCACCAGCCGTGCTGCTATTGCCTCAGCGATTTTCCAGTGGTCAAAACAGACTCCTAAAGAAGCCTTCGCCGCTGCCATGGAACCATGGTGTCAGCGTTGTGAAAAATGTGTACGTCTGCAGGGCGATTACGTCGAGAAATAACGTCAGTTTCATCGATTTCGGGTGAGTAGTTAATTAGAAAAAAAATCGGAGGCCTTAGAACTTGAATGCACCTTGTAATGCGGCTTTAGGGCAGGAAACCGGCTGTGTATCAATAAAACAAGAATGCTACCAGCTGCCATCGGAGTTCTTAATATCACGCTGTTCAACAGCTGCGGATGCTCAGAATATAAAATACTTTTGATGTTGTTCGTTTTTTTTTTCTTTTTGTCCAAAACTCTCCCCGGGAAATACATCACATAAATTGCCCCCTCACGTTTTATGCATCGTCGTAACTCTTCCACCAAAGGGACTACGCCTGTCAGTATACATCAGGGGCTTCTGAAAAGCAGCCCGTTGTCCGCAACATTCTCTAAAGCGATGGTGTACGGCCCGCGCCTGACTGGAAGACTTTTTATTCTTGCTGCTCGTTTAGCTCTTAAGATGGGCAGCTAGGTGCGCTGCTTCCCCTTGTTCCTAAAGAACGCCGTAACAGAGACACGACCACGAACGCTCCGCCTGAAGCTTATCGTGACTACTTGGCTGTCTTTACTGAGTTGTTATCTCAGGTTCTCTTTCTTACGAACACGTGTGCGACATGTCTGATTAATCCAAAAAGACAGAAATGGATACTGCGTGTCGTAACTTTAACACAATGTCGGCCACGAAATGTTTCGTTATAGAGAACGACAACAAACCGATGTGTGTTATCTGTAACGAAGTTATTGCTATTCTTGACGAATGCAGTACTCGCCACCAATACGAAAGACGCATGGTGCACAGTTTTATAAATTCATGGACAAGATACCTGAACATAAACTCGAGACGAGGAAATGTAGATAGAAAATCATTTCAGGAGAGTGAAGTCATTGCGAAAGTAAGTTTACAAATTGCCACTCAAATCACCAAACTAGGCCAGTCATGCACTGAAGATGACTACACAAAGAGATGCCTTTATTTACGGCAGAACAACTACATTATGACGAAATCGAACAATGTAAAGCACTTTCTCTTCCAACAAATAGCAGCGCAGCGTCGATCTGAAGATACTTTTCCTTCGATAATGATAGAAGCTGAAGAAATGAATTTCTGCCATGGCCGGGACTGGAACCCAGATCTCCTGCTCACAAGGCAGATGTTCTAGCCCTTACAGTATGGCTGACACAGCTGCGCAGACTACTGGTCCAATGCTCTCCTTAACACAAACTTCAGTTCAGGCCTTCAACACATTTATATGCTGCGGACGTTGATATTCTTTTAATGCGGGAACTGACAAAATTTAAATTAGAGGTCATCTGTGGATATAATTCTGCAGGAAACGCAGGGATGGAAAGAGAATTGGTGACCACAATACTCATTAAAGACGGGACTATTGTCCACCAAGTGGAAACAATCCAAGATTGCAGGGGTATTGCGGACACAGCCCACAAAACCTGGATTATGCGCCTTCAGGAAGCAGTGAAAGACACAGCAGAGCTGAGCTTCATTATATATATATATATATATATATATATATATATATATATATATATATATATATTAAAAAAGAGAGAGAGAGAGAGAGAGAGAGAGAGAGAGAGAGAGAGAGAGAGAGTGAGAATTTTAGGAGGAGGTTTTAACTGTGTCTTACGTGGTAAAGATCAAACCACCAACTTTAACATGTCACCAGAATTAGCCTATTCAACCAAGCAGACTAATTTAACTAACATGTGGGAACGCAGGGATGGAACTATGGCTGGTTTTACATTTATAACGAACTCATCCGCAACTCGACTAGATTAAATTTATGTCTCTAAGAACTTGAAGAAACGAACCTTACAAACTGAAGTATGGTCCAATAGTTTCACGGATCATGCAGCATATATTTGTACATTAGACACGGAAAAACAAAAAAAACAAAAAAAAAAACATATCGAGCAAAAGCACTCATTTTACAAGATGGTGAATGCTGCGAACGATTCAGCCGAAAATGGGAAGACCGCGAACGAAAATTCACATTGTACGATGCTGCGATAACCTGGTGGCTCAAATGCGCTAAACCCAAAATAAAATAAAAAAGAAATGTTAGTGAATTACTCACTTGAAAATATTCTGGTTCAAGAAAACGAGTGAATTTTACTTCCAATGTCTCCGAGATCTTTACAGACTAGTCGTCTCAGTTACCGGGAATTATGTGAAGATCGAGAAAATAAAACGCAAACTTTTGGTCCACCATGAAGAAATATCAGTATATCAAGACAGAAAGGCTGCGAAGGGAAAATATTGACAGAAATTAAAAGGAAAGATCGGATCACACAAAGTATGGGGCATGAAATAAAAGACGGCATCTATAACCATTTCGCTGATTTCATATCCAGTAGATCTATTGACAATAATGTACGGGAGGTATCCTTAAAAAATCTTCTCAAAAAACTCAACACTGCCGCCTGAGGAGATCTCACGTCGGAGATTGATGGAGAAGATATGGAAGCAGCAATAAAACACAGTCCTAAAAATAAATTGCCAGACCCTGATGGAATATCTGTAGAGTTTTATCAGATTTTCGAAGACCAAATTAAAACTCAATTGTTATACGTATACAATGAAATAATGAACCGTGACGCAGAAATTCCAAGTGACTTTGTGGAAGGAATCGTGATTTTAGTTTAGAAAAACCCGCACAGTTTACCCACAGAAAACCTTAGGTCCACACATTGCTGAATAGTGCCTATGGGGTCATGGGAAGTATACTAGCTCAAAGGCTCAAGAATGTAACGCGTGTAGTAACTGGCCCTTATCAAACCATCGTGAGCAAGGATAGGAACTATTCTATAGGCTGTGTGCGATTATAGAGGCATAATAGCCATAGCAGATATTCACAAATTAAAATGTGCTGTAATGCCACTAGACTTTCACAAAGCGTTTGACAGTGTACTTATTCGAAACGATGAAGGTAGTGTGTTCTCCACAAGGATTTATCACATTAGTTCTCAGAATACTGAGCCAAGATTGATCCACAATCCTAATTAAAGGTCAGCTAACGAAAACATTTAACTGCAATAGTTCGGCAAGACAAGGATGTTCAGTATAGATGGTCCTGGTTCATCATTGCAGTAGAACCTCTGCTAGACACTCTGGAACATAAATACTCGAAATTTCACATGTAGGGCATACGATGACGACGTAGGCATCTTGGCTGCCAATGAAAATGATGTAGGGAAGCCCGTACAAATCTTTGGTCAGTACGAACTGGCGTCAGGAGCAACGCTAAATAAATGGAAATCAAATATCACGAATATAGGACTGGGAATATGTATGCAAAAATCAGGGGAGTCTGCTATACGAAAATAGTGGGTATTGATTACATATCCAACGCAAAGCACAATGTTGCTATTAATTGCAGGAAAATACTCGTAAGTGTACAAGAAAATAGCATGAGGAAGTTAGACAAATTTGAGGGGGCATCCCTGGAATATATATCTATGGTTACAAAAATTAACTACGTGGTGCAAGTGATACCCATCCAAATACCGCTATCAGAATTATGTCAGACTTAGTTCAACGGCAGTGTAAGATGGCAAGAACTATACCCTTACATGAAGTCATTAAAGATCACGTAACTCACGTTGAGTGAACAGTAGGGCTGAACAAAATGACTGACAAGGCACAATGCATCTTGTAGAGGGTATAGTATGGACGTATTGGAATAATTAATGTCGGGTGATGGTTTTAAAGTAAGTCTCACGACATGAAAGCTTTTTGGAAACGAGTCGATTTACTGGACGCTAGTTTACCCCAGGGAAGCATTTAGAGTCGACCGTGGCCGGCCGGGGGAGCGGCTAAGGGAAGCGACAATAGGCAGCTTAGGGCGGCTCAAGCTCTGAGAAAGCGGTAACACGGTGCGGCCTCCGGCTGCCTTAAGATTGACAGCATGGGTGGTTGACCCTGACCCCGTGCTGGTGTACCGGGGAGCAGACGGAGAACTTGAACGCCTGTTGATAAATGTCCGCCGTCCCGTTTCCTGTGAAACATGCGAGAAAGCCGCACAAAGCTATGGTGGAGCGGTCAACAGAGTTAAAAATATGCGTGTTCGTGACTACAGCAACTTCACGCTGAATTCACGGTCCTCAGAGTCTGAAGTAAATCAGGTGAAGAGCGACAGAATGAAATACGCCGGCCTCCGATGGGAACGTAGGACCGAGGAATTTGAAGTACTCTCCTGCGATTCAGAATTCCGGAAAACTTGGTGTTTGTGCAGACGCTAACCTTGATGGGTGGCCTGGGGGGAGCTAAATAGAAGAAGTTGAGAGGAAGGGAAATTTTGTGGGAATGTGTTCACTTCCCAGAGCAGGCATTGGTTGGCGCTGGGAAGTGACACATAATTAACGCGACTTGCGCAGCAATTGGCGTAAGTGATTTTGCTGGAGGGGAAACAGAGGCGAAGAGCGGACTGGCAGAAGTCTCCGTAGTGGTCTTCCGTTCCCAGCTTGCCTAGAGTGCGGACGTGGAGTTCTTTACTCAGCTTGCCTGAGAAAGAGTGAGCATCTCTGCAGTTTAGGACTTAGCAAATGGAACGATTGAGCTTGGAGATAGACAGTTTTCAGCTATGTACTGAGCAGGATAGCTAGGAGTGAATAGACGAGCGCAGCCTTGCAGCACCACGAGGCCGGCCGATGTCCGCACAACGGCGCCGCCCCGCCACACTGTATTCGGTGATATTGCGCCCGCTCCGGCCACTGATTAATTTGTTGGATCACGTCGGCAAAGTTTCCACGAGGGTTTCATGGTCCGTGTCTTATAGAATTCTTCTCGCACTTCGCATTACGCCTGGGTCAGTCGATAGGAATTACTTTTGAGTTATCGCGCTTTACTCCACGCAAACGCAATTTATTACCACTGCCTGATAGGAGAGTCTTGTAATGTGATGATTGAAGGTCGGGGGTTAAAATAAATTTGTGCTAATCGACTGCATCTGTTTTCAATCAAGTAGTTGAAATCCGAAGTCAATTTCTTAATTAATTTTATGTTCAACATTTGCATCTGGGGTTCAATAGCTGAATATAACATCAATGTGCACCTCTTTTTTTAAAATTAAAAGTGATCAATTCTGAATAAATTAATGTAAACACTGGCACCGCAGTTCAATCAGGAGTCACAGGGCCATATTACTCTTTTGCGTTATCCGATATTGCGGCAGTTTTGCACTCTTTGTTGATCTATTAGTCAATTAGTTGGGATGAACACACGCCAAAACCAGCTAAGTGATGGGTGGGGTGTTACAGCAGAAAGCGGTGGAATAAACCTCGTGGATATCAGCCTAAAATCTAAAGCCTTATTTGTATGTGCGATTTACAAATTATGGAAAAGATCAACAGCTTACCATCTCACTTGCTCAACGATATTACCCCATTCAGTGTGAACCTGCCTATAAACGTGCAACATGTCCGAAGTGGATTTCATCTTGTAAAGCAATTTTTAATCGAATTCAGTTACATACAGAAATATATCTTAAACTGATAGAAAACAAAAGTAAAAATGCGATAGAATTAAAATTTCAAGCCTATGATTGGAAAGCCATCTGGAAAAATATCAGTTGTCGGAATTTACCATCAAACGTTAAAGCAACCTGGTATAAAGCAATAAACGGAAAAGTATCAACCATCTTAAGACTTTATGATGTCCTCCTTGTAGAATCACCATCGACTTGTCAGCGAAGAAACAGATTTGTGTGTAAAAACAGTAACTGAAATTCAGCAGATTGTCAGGCAGAAGCTAGCGAGCATAAAAAGAACAGCTCTCAAATATATTACACCAGCGGATTTTCTAAACCCAGATAATGTTCCGTACTCAGTCACAAAACGCAATGCTGTGGACTGGATCAAAGGACATACAATACACTACGTTTAGACGCAAATAAATGCAAAGAACATTTCAGGCTGTCTCTCACTACACAGCATCACAACCTAAGGAAAACAAAATAAAATACGGAAAAGTTCGCAAATGTTTTAAAACTCACGGTTAGGTAACAAAAAAAAGTAACTCAATGAAATCGACTAGAAAAAAAAGAGAAAAACTAAATAAAAGTTAATCGGGTAAGTTTCAACAGACAACCACAAATCTGACAGTTCATCGCCAATGGATATACATTAAAAGTTCATAACATTTTACACACACAGCCCCGAATGAAATAAACAGAAAGGTGCATTCCCACAACTATCCACACTTAAGATTCAAGGATAATACAATGCAAAGTGCACAATAATTAATAAATTGATTATTTTGGTCATATGTTACTGTGACGTACTTATGTACCGATGTTTTGAAAAATAAAGTTTGTAAAAAAAAATGGTGTAACGGGTAGCACATCTGCCTACTGAGCAGGAGACCTGGGATCAAATCCACAAATTTTAATTCATTTCTTCAGCTTCTATCCAAATTTTTTTTGTTAGTGCTGTGAAAACCAAATATCGTTTGGAGAAACCATAAAAAGAACAGCTATAAAACGGGAAAAAAACGACATCTAGACTAGCAACTCTGAAATTTGCCACTGAAAACGACTTGCAAATAATGAAGGCGAAACGTGTATGGCAAGAAACATTCGTTTTCTTCGGTAGAGGTTTTCATGGAATATAGTATTTGCGTTCAAAACATTAAATACGTTTATTCTTTAATTTCTGAGGAAATGTGTTAACGCCCTCTCTCCCCAGTGAGAATCAAAACTTGATATGTGGCCCTCATGGTCTATCAATTTGGAGCCCTCTGGTATAGACCATCCGTTCTGCATCCACGAGGGCACACTTCAGTACCCCACCTGCCGCTCAGGAGAAAATAATCATTAAACGCTTGCTAGTGCCAAGAATAATGGAGTTGCTGATCAATCTGAAATCATTCTACTAGCAATAGCAATTATTAAACACTGAAGAACCAAAGATACTGGTACACTTGATACTAAAATGTAGACTTTCACGGCTTGAAATGTCATGTCCATTATGATTATCCGGGTTGTTATGCCGTGGTCGGTCGATGAATTCTGTGTCAGTTCCCAACGTTTCGTCCCCGTCTGTGGGAGACATCTTCAAGGGGTCTGTAGCTCGATGGAAGGTCCAACACACCCCGCTGTCATCAGTAGCGAGCCAGCGGGTGTGTCGGAACTTACATCGAGCTACAGACCCCCGCTGAAGATGTCTCCCGCAGACGGGGACGAAACGTTGGGAACTGTCACAGATTTCATCAACCGACCAAGGCGTAACAGCCCTGATAATCATAATGGACATGACTGGTACGCCTACCTAATATCGTGTGGGATCCCCCTGAGCACGCAGAAGTGCCGCAACACGACATGGCATGGACTCGACTAATGTCTGAAGTAGTGCTGGAAGGAACTGACACCATGGATCCTGCAGGGCTGTCCATAAATCCGTAAGCGTACGAGGGGGTGGAGACCTCTTCCGAAAAGCACGTTGCAAGACGTCCCAGATATACTCAATAATGTTCATGTCTGCGAACTTTGGTGGCCAGCGGAAGTGCTTGAACCCAGAAGAGTATTCCACTCTGTAGCAATTCTGGACGTGTGGTGTGTCGCATTGTCCTGCTGGAATTGCCCAAGTCCGTCGGAATGCACAATGGACATGAATGGATACAAGTGATCGGACACGACGCTTACGTACGTGTCACCTGTCAGAGTCGTAGCAAGACGTGTCACGGGTCACATATCACTCCAACATGACTGAAGGAAATTACTGGTTGTGTACAAAAGGGAAAGCGTTTCCACAGAAAGTAATGGCTCTGAGCACTGTGGGACTCAACTGCTGTGGTCATAAGTCCCCTAGAACTTAGAACTACTTAAACCTAACTAACCTAAGGACATCACACACATCCATGCCCGAGGCAGGATTCGAACCTGCGACCGTAGCGGTCGCACGGTTCCGGACTGCGAGCCTAGAACCGCGAGACCACCGCGGCCGGCACGGAAAGTAATGAATTCAGCATAATTCCTACTTCATATGGAAGAGGTATTGTGCAGTCTAAACACATGACCATGCAGATGCAGAAAATTAAGGGGTTTGGTGAACAGGATATTCACCCAAAGAAACACAAAGGCCCCACACAGCAAGTTCTAGCAAAATCTGTAAGTCAGGAACAAGCTTGTCATAGGCCAGTGGGGACTAACGAGAGGATTAAAAGAAAATTTCCTAAATGTACAGATTATGCAGAGACCATGAGTGAAAAGTGTAGTGTTCCTCTCTGTTTTAGCAAAATCAATAACACATTCATGTTTCATATCGAGTAGCACGCTTGCAATGCTATATTTCATAAGCAAAAATTGTGCCTCGATATAAGAATGTTGCAGAAATGCAACCCACACCTCTTTTGATAAAAGTTCTCTTGTTTGAAAGAAATGACTTGCTAAATTATTTTTCCCTCATATCACATCTCGGCAACGGCCTTGCCGCAGTGGCTACACCGGTTCCCGTGAGATCACCGAAGTTAAGCGCTGTCGGGCGAGGCCGGCACTTGCATGGGTGACCATCCAGCCACCATGCGCTGTTTCCATTTTTCGGGGTGCACTCAGCCTCGTGATGCCAATTGAGGAGCTACTGGACCGAATAGTAGCGGCTTCGGTCAAGAAAACCATCATAACGACCGGGAGAGCGGTGTGCTGTCCACACGCCCCTCCTATCCGCATCCTCCTCGGAGGATGACGCGGCGGTCGGATGGTCCCGGTAGGCCACTCGTGGCCTGAAGACGGAGTGCTTTCATATCGTATCTGCTATAGAACATGCACTGAAATAACAAAAATTGATAGGACAGTGACATGCACTTATACAGAAAGCGGCAGTATCGCTTGCACAAGGTATGCAAGGGCAGTGCATTGGTGGTGCCGTCGTTTGTACTTCAGGTGATTCGTGTGAAAAGGATTCCGAAGTGATTATGGGCGCACGAAGGAAATTAACTGACTTTGAACGTGGAATGGTAGTTGGAACTAGACGTTGTTGTTGTCGTGGTCTTCAGTCCTGAGACTGGTTTGATGCAGCTGTCCATGCTACTCTATCCGGTTCAAGCTTCCTCATCTCCCAGTACCTACCGCAGCCTACATCCTTCTGAATCTGCTTAGTGTATTCATCTCTTGCTCTCCCTCTACGATTTTTACCCTCCACGCTGCCCTCCAATACTAAATTGGTGATCCCTTGATGCCTCAAAACATGTCCTACCAACAGATCCCTTCTTCTAGTCAAGTTGTGCCACAGACTTCTCTTCTCCCCAATCCTATTCAATACCTCCTCATTAGTTATATGCTCTACCCATCTAATCCTCAGCATTCTTCTGTAGCACCACATTTCGAAAGCTTCTATTCTCTTCTTGTCTAAACTATTTATCGTCCACGTTTCACTTCCATACATGGCTACACTCCATACAAATACTTTCAGAAACGACTTCCTGACATTTAAATCTATACTCGATGTTAACAAATTTCTCTTCTTCAGAAACGCTTTCCTTGCCATTGCCAGTCTACATTTTATATCCTCTCTACTTCGACCATCATCATTTATTTTGCTCCCCAAATAGCAAAACTCCTTTACTACTTTAAGTGTCTCATTTCCTAATCTAATTCCCGCAGCATCACCCGACTTAATTCGACTACATTCCATTACCCTCGTTTTGCTTTTGTTGGTGTTCATTTTATACCCTCCTTTCAAGATACTGTCCATTCCGTTCAACTGCTCTTCCAAGTCCTTTGCTGTCTCTGACAGAATTACCGAGAGAGGTGGCGCAGTGGTTAGCACACTGGACTCACATTCGGGAGGACGACGGTTCAATCCCGTCTCCAGCCATCCTGATTTAGGTTTCCGTGATTTCCCTAAATCGTTTCAGGCAAATGCCGGGATGGTTCCTTTGAAAGGCCACGGCCGATTTCCTTCCCAATCCTTCCCTAACCCGAGCTTGCGCTCCGTCTCTAATGACCTCGTTGTCGACGGGACGTTAAACAACACTAACCTAACCTAACCTAACATCTGACAGAATTACACTGTCATCGGCGAACCCCAAAGTTGTTATTTCTTCTCCATGGGTTTTAATACCCACTCCGAATTTTTCTTTTATTTCCTTCACTGCTTGTTCAATATACAGATTGAATAACATCGGGGAGAGGCTACAACCCTGTCTCACTCCCTTCCCAACCACTGCTTCCCTCTCATACACCTCGACTCGTATGACTGCCATCTGCTTTCTGTAAAAATTGAAATAGCCTTTCGCGCCCTGTATTTTACCCCTGCACCTTCAGAATTTGAAAGAGAGTATTCCAATCAACATTGTCAAAAGCTTTCTCTAAGTCTATAAATGCTAGAAACGTAGGTTTACCTTTCCTTAATCTTTCTTCTAAGATAAGTCGTAGGGACAGTATTGCCTCACGTGTTCCAACATTTCTACGGAATCCAAACTGATCTTCCCCGACGTCGGCTTCTACCAGTTTTTCCATTCGTCTGTAAAGAATTCGCGTTAGTATTTTGCAGCTGTGACTTATTAAACTGATAGTTCGGTAATTTTCACATCTGTCAACACCTGCTATGTTTGGGATTGGAATTATTATATTCTTCTTGAAGTCTGAGGGTATTTCGCCTGTGTCATACATCTTGCTCACCAGATGGTAGAATTTTGTCGGGACTGGCTCTCCCAAGGCTGTCAGTAGTTCTAATGGAATGTTGTCTACTCCCTGAGCCTTGACGTACTGGGCATTAAATTTGGAAATTGCTCAGGAATTCAATATTCCTAGATCCACAGTGTCAAGTGTATCCTGCGAACACCAAATTTCAGGCATTACTTCTCACTACGGACAACGCAGAGGCCTACTGTCGTCGCTTAAGAACCGAGAGCAGCGGCGTTTGACTAGAGTGGTCAGTGCTAACAGACAAGCAACATTGCGTAGAATAATCGATTATATCGATGTGGGACGTACGACGAACAACGTATCTGTTAGGACAGTGCAGCGAAATTCGACATTAGTGGGCTGTGGCAGCTGTCGACCGACGCGAGTCCTTTTGCTGACAGCCCGACATCGCCTACAGCGCCTCTCTTGGGTTCGTGAACATATCGTTTCGACCCTAGGGGACTGCAAAATCGTGGCCTGGTCAGATAAGTCTAGATTTCCTTTGGTCGATGGTTGGGTTCGACTGTTGCTCAGACTCCACGATGCCATCGATCCAAGTTGTCAACAATGCACTGTGCAAGCCGGTAGCGGCTCCATAATGATGTGTGTACTTGGAATGGACTGGAAATGGTTTTGTTCAGCTACTTGCAGACCATTTGAAGGCTTTCATGTACTTCGTGTTCCCAAACAACGACGAAATTTTTATGGAATACAATAAGCCATGTCAGGGGGCCACAGTTGTTCGCGGTTGGTTTGAAGAACATTCTGGACAATTCGAGAGAATGATTTGGCCACGCAGATCGCGCCACTTGAATCTCATCGAACATTTGTAAGACACAATCGAGGTATCTGTTCGTAGACAAAATCCTGCTTCGGCTACACTTTCGCAGTTGCGGGCGGATAAAATAGCACCACGGCTCAGTATCCCTCCAGGGGACTCAATAACGACTTGTACAGTCCATGCCACGTCGAGCTGCAGCAATAGGCCCGTCAAAAGTACACTACTGGCCATTAAAATTGCTACACCAAGAAGAAATGCAGTTGATAAACGGGTATTCATTGGACAAATATATTATACTAGAACCGACGTGTGATCACATTTTCACGCAATTTGGGTGCATTGATCCTGAGAAATCAGCACCCAGAACAACCACCTCTGACCGTAATAACGGCCTTGATACGCCCGGGCATTGAGTCAAACAGAGCTTGGATAGCGTGTACAGGTACAGATGCCCGTGCAGCTTCAACACGATACCACAGTTCATCAAGAGTAGTGACTGGCATATTGTGACGAGCCAGTTGCTCGACCACTATTGACCAGACATTTTCATTTGGTGAGAGATCTGCAGAATGTGCTGGCCAGGGCAGCAGTCGAGCATTTTCTGTATCCAGAAAGGCCCGTACAGGACCTGCAACATGCGATCGTGCATTATCCTGCTGAAATGTAGGGTTTCGCAGGGACCGAAGGAAGCGTACAGCCACGCGTCGTAACACATCTGAAATGCAACGTCCACTGTTCAAAGTGCCGTCAATGCGAACAAGAGGTGACCGAGACGTGTAACCGGTGGCACCCCATACCATCACGCCGGGTGATACGCCAGTATGGCGATGACGAATACACGCTTCCAATGTGCGTTCGCCGCGATGTCACCAAACACGAATGCGACCATCATGATTCTGTAAACAGAACCTGGATTCGTCCGAAAAAATGATGTTTTGCCGTTCGTGCACCCAAGTTTGTGGTTGGGTACAGCATCATAGGCGCTCCTGTCTCTGATACAGCGTCAAGGGTAACCGCAGCCACGGTCTCCGAGCTGGTAGTCCGTGCTGCTGCAAACTGTTCGTGCAGATGGTTGTTGACTTTGCAAGCGTCCCCATCTGTTGACTGAGGGTTCGAGACGTGGCTGCACGATCCGTTAGAGCCGTGCGGATAAGATGCCTGTCATCTCGACTGCTAGTGATACGAGGCCGTTGGGATCCAGCACGGCGTTCCGTGTTACCCTCCTGAATCCACCGAAACCATATTTTGCTAACAGTCATTGGATCTCGACCAACGCGAGCAGCAATGTCGCGATACGATAAACCGCAATCGCGATAGGCTACAATCCGACCTTTAACAGTCGGAAACGCGATGCTACGCATTTCTCCTCCTTACACGAGGCATCAAACAACGTTTCACCAGGCAACGCCGGTCAACAGCTGTTTGTGTATGAGGATCGGTTGGAAACTTTCCTCATGTCAGCACGGTGTAGGTGTCGCCACCGGAGCCAACCTTGTGTGAATGCTTTGAAAAGCTAATCATTTGCATATCACAGCATCTTCTTCCTGTCGGTTAAATTTCGCGTCTGTAGCACGTCGTCTTCGTGGTGTAGCAATTTTAATGGCTAGTGGTGTAGTTCCGACCCCACATTAGGGGTATCCCATGACTTTTATCGCCTCAACGTACTTTTAGCTATGTCAGTTCAATTTAAACTGTTGACATACAAAGGGTTAATAGATTAATTTTTCAGTGGGAATAATGTGTGTTCATAAAATTAATTTTGTTTTGGTTCATATGGATATACAAGCGAAGGAGCGGGCGCTAAGGTGGTAGTTAGCAATTAGTTATTTGCTGCTCCTTCTGCTGTTAACGGCCAGACCATTTTGTTCCTGGCACCACGGTCATCGCTTCACAGGAGTTGTATCGTATATCTACCTGTCCTGTACCGTTCGCAGGGAGAAAGCATCGTTACTCAGCTAATCTCGCGGAGGAAACGGCCCCCGCTACAGTAGTGCAGAGAGCCTCGCTGTTTTCTGCGCCCCGCGGACAACTCGATAAAAGCGCCAATGTCGCCGCCGCTGTTTTTTACTGTTCCCCCGGGGTCCGCGCTCACGGCCGTCGGCCGTCGGGGAGGCTACCTCAGCGGCGTCCGTCTGTCTCTCCAGGCTCCCCACCACCACCACGAGGCCGCGGCGGTATAAAGCGGACCGCCGGCAGGCGCCGTCTCACAGACAAGACCACCAGCAGCAGCCGCAGCCGTCCGGAGACC
This sequence comes from Schistocerca piceifrons, assembly GCF_021461385.2. Classification (NCBI taxonomy): domain Eukaryota; kingdom Metazoa; phylum Arthropoda; class Insecta; order Orthoptera; family Acrididae; genus Schistocerca; species Schistocerca piceifrons. The sequence goes on from NC_060146.1 coordinate 211,165,952, forward strand.
ACACGGGACGCCATGGCAACCACGGTGAGTGCGTCTGCGACTCTCTCCACCACCCACAGCTCCACTACCGCATCTCCAGCTCTTCGTCCTTTTAGTCACTACTAGCTCCGAAGCTGACCGAGGTTTTCGGGGGTTTTCCCCTGGTCATCAGGCGAATGCCACAGCTACATGTTCCCCCTCCCCCCATCCCCCACCACTAGCTATTCCCAGCTGGTGAATTGCTGTGCATATTGGGATATTTGGCTCTAAAGATCAGATGTCTACAATATCTACTAGGGGCATTCAATAAGTAATGATGTAGTTAGAATCTTTTATTTAGCTGGCAGTATTGGCGCTCGCTGTATTGCAGTAGTTCGAGTAACGAAGATTTTTATGAGGTAAGTGATTGATGAAAGGTATAGGTTATTGTTAGTCAGGGCCATTCTTTTGTAGGGATTTTTTGAAAGTGAAATTGCGTTGCGCTAAAAATACTGTGTGTTAGTTTAGTGTTGATCAGAATAAGTAAAGAGTGAAATGTCTGAGTACGTTCAGTTCTGCTCAGCTGTTTGAAAATCAAATAACGTAAGGGGTTTACCAGCACAGTAATTCAATAGTTTCTCTAAGGGGACGTTTCAATGAAACTCATTTTTTTTTCTGAAAGGAGGTTGGGATTCTTCAGGAGTCCAACATTTTTTTGAATCATCAGCCTTCTGACCAGTTTTATGTGGCCCACCACGAATTCCTCTTCTCTGCCAACCTCTTCATCTTACAGTGACACTTGCAACCTATGTCCTCAATTATTTGCTGGATGCATTCAAATCTCTGTCTTATTCTTCAGTTTTTGCGTTCTACAGCTCCTTCTAGTACCATGGAGGCTATTCCTTGATGTCTTAACAGATGTCCTACCATTATGTGCCTTCTTTTTGTCAGTGTTAACCACACATTGCTTTCCTCGCCTATTCTCTGTAGAAAATTTGGAAATTTGTGGTAAGCTCTATGGGACCAAACTGCTGTGGTCATCGGTCCCTAGGCTTAAACACTACTTAATCTAACTTACTATCCTGTCCCTTCTTTTTGTCAGTGTTAATCACACATTGCTTTCCTCGCCGGTTCTCTGTAGAAAATTAGGAAATTTGTGCTAAGTTCTAAGGGTCCAAACTGGTGAGGTCATCGGTCCCTAAGCTTACACACTACTTAATCTAACTTAAACTAACTTAAACTAAGGACAACATACACACTCATGCCCAGGAGTGGACTCGAACCTCCGACGGGGGCAGGCGCACGAACCGTGGCAAGGCGTCCACGGCTACCCCGGTCTGCTCTCTGTAGAACTTCCTCATTCCTTGCCTTATCGCTTCACCTGATTTCCAACATTCTTCTGTAGCAGCACACGTCAATTGCTTCTATTCTCTTCTTTTCCGGTTTCCCCACAGTCCATTTCTCACTACCATACAATGCTGTGCTCCAAACGTACATTCTCAGAAATTTCTTCCTCAAATCAAGGCCCATGATTGATACCAGAATGCCCTTTTCTCCAGTGCTAGTCTGATTTTTATGTCCTCCCTACTTCCCTCGATCACGAGTTATTTTGCTGCCTAAACAGCAGATTTTCTTAACTGCATTCACTTCGTGTTCAACGATTTTCATCTTAAGTTTCTCACTGTTCTCGTTTCTGCTACTTCTCATTACTTTCGTCTTTCTTCGATTTACTGTCAGTCCGTATTCTGTACTCATTAGATTTTCATTCCACTGAACAGATCCTGTAATTCTTCTTCACTTTCATTGAGGATAGCAATTTCATCATTGAATCTTAACGCCGATATCCTTTTACCTTGAATTCTAATCCTACACTTGAACCTCTCTTTTGTTTCTGTTATTGCTTTCTCAACGTATACAAGCAACAGCAGCAGGGGCGAAACACTACATACATGTCTTATACCCTTCTTAATCCAAGTATTTCGTTCTTGGTCTTCCAGTCCTATTCTTCCACATTATGTATAACCCATCTTTCGCCACAGCTTACCCCTATCTTTCTCAGGATTTTGATCGTCTTGCACCATGTTACACTATCGAACGGTTTTCATATGTCGACAAAGCCTACGACCTATCTTGGTTTTGCTCCAGTCTTCAGCTATTGTCAACTGGAACGTCAGAACTGCTCCTCTGGTACCTTTACTTTTCGTAAACGAAAAGCGATCGTTATCTTACATATCCTCAGTTTTATTTTCCGTTCTTCAGTGTATCATTCTTGTCAGCAAGTTGTATGCATGAGATGGCAGATCAGTGTACACATTAGTAATTTGTAGTCCACGACGCGTTTTTGTGTCTGTATGTGAAGGCAAATCTCAGGAACTACTGTAGTGATTTTGGTACGGATTTCACTACTAGGTGAGACTAATTTGCGAGGAAGGTTTCTGTATTGTTGGCGTATAGGTCGAACCGTATTCAGGTTTGAACTTCGTAAACAGCTGGCGTTACCAGTCCTGGTGATCTGGTAGGGTATATAAGGGGCGCGAACAGCGTCAGAAGCTGAGTGATCACTGTGTAGGGCCCCGAGAATCGTGTACTCGTGTGAGACAGCGTTATCAGCACCTGACAAAAAATTTGAAAGGAGTCTCATTGTAGGGCCCATTATGGCTGGCTGGTCGAATCGTAAAGTATCGACATGTGTGGGACATTTTGATGTGACAGTGGCCTGATGTTGGAGAGCGTGGAAACGCGAGGGCAGGCAAACCCATCGTTAGGGCTCCAATCGACCATGTCTGACCGCCCCAACGGAGGATCGCTGGTGCACCAAGCATATCGTAACCCCTTCACACCTTCGCCTGCGATTCGAGAACACAAGTAATGGACCCGCTGGATCATTGTCTGTCATTCCGCACCGTTGGTCAGAAACTGGCAGCAGCCCGACTTGGATATTACCGGTCCACGTGTAGGGTGCTGTTGGCACCACAACACAAATGGACGGGTTTGGTGTGGTGGAGTGACCGGGAAGTATAGAACGCTGACGAATGGTATCGCACTGTGCTCATCTTCGGCAGTATGGCGGCGATCTGGGGAGAGGTCTTGTTCTTCTAACGTTTTGGAGAGACGCAGAAGTGATATTCCAGGCTTCGTGGTGTGTACAGCCATCTGCTAATGTCAAAGCTGGTCGTGATTGATGGAACTCTGATGGCATAACTGTATGTCACGGACATCCTGGCTTCTCACGCATTACCTCGTATGCGGCAGTATCGTGTCGCTATTTCTCACTGACGTGACAAAAGTCGCGGGACGACGATATGCACACATACAGATGACGGTAGTATCGCGTACACAAGACACGAATGGGCAGTGCATCGGTACAACTGTCATTTGTAGTCAATAGGTTCTTGTGAAAGTGTTTGCGGGCTGATTATGGCTGCACGACGGGAATTAATAGACTCTGAACGCGGAATTGTTTTTTCAGCTAGACGCATGGGACATTCCATTTTGGAAATGGTTCGGGAATTCAATATTCCGCGATCCACTGTGTCAGGAGTGTTTCCGAGAACACTAAATTTCAGGAATTACCTCTCACTACGGACAATGCAGTGGCTGATGGTCTTCACTTAACTACGGAGAGCAGCGGCGTTTGCTTGCAGTTGTTTGTGCTAAGAGACAAGCTACTCCCCGTGAAGTAATTGCAGAAATTCAAACATCCCCTTAGAAAAATTTATGAATTACTGTGCTGATAAACCTCTTACATTATTTGATTTTCAAATAGCTGAGCAGAACTGAACGTACTCAGACATTTCGCTCTTTACTTAGTCTGCTCAACACTAAAGTAACACACAATATTTTTAGCGCAACGCAATCTGACTTTCAATAATCTCTACAAAAGAATGGCCCTGAGTAACAATAACCTATACCTTTCATGAATCACTTACCTCACAAAAATCGTCGTTACTCGGACTAGTGCAATACAGCGAGCGCCAATACTGCCAGCTAAATAAAAGATTCTAACTACTGAAGGCACTAACTACTGATAGGCATAGTTAGCAAATGAAAGATTTTGATAGAGAACAAACAATGTATTTACTTTAATAGTGTTCAAAAGTCATATATATATATATATATATATATATATATATATATATATATATATATATATATATCAGTTCATGACATCCAGTCTTACAAGTTTATTCTTTCTCGCGGACACACGTCCAGATCGTCCGCTCTTAAATTTCTGCCTTCTCTCTGCCCACATCCACCACTGCTGGCGGCTCACCTCCAACTGCGCAACGTTTCGCGCTGTTCACATCCAACAATAGCGACTATTCCAACAATGAGTCCAACCAGCCACAGACTGCACACAGCACAGTCAGTGATTTTCATACAGAGCGCTACGTGGCGTTACCAATACAAAAACCTAAACAGCCTACTTACATAGAACAATGGCAAATACTCCAACAATGCAAACCAGCCACAGACTGCACACAGCACAGTCAGTGATTTTCATACAGAGCGCTACGTGGCGTTACCAATATAAAACCTAAACAGCCTACTTACATAGAACAATGGCAAATACTCCAACAATGCAAACCAGCCACAGACTGCACACAGCACAGTCAGTGATTTTCATACAGAGCGCTACGTGGCGTTACCAATATAAAAACCTAAACAGCCTACTTACATAGAACAATGGCAAATACTCCAACAATGCAAACCAGCCACAGACTGCACACAGCACAGTCAGTGATTTTCATACAGAGCGCTACGTGGCGTTACCAATATAAAAACCTAAACAGCCTACTTACATAGAACAATGGCAAATACTCCAACAATGCAAACCAGCCACAGACTGCACACAACACAGTCAGTGATTTTCATACAGAGTGCTACGTGACGTTACGAATACAGAAACCTAAACAGCCTACTTAAAAAATCAGTGTGAGACGTAAGACGGACATAAACATTAGGAAGTGCAGCGATTTTTGGCGTTAATGGGCTGTGGCAGCAGACGACCGATGCGAGTACCTTTGCTAACAGCACTTCATCGCGTGCACCGCCTCTCCTGGGCCGGTGACCTATCGGCAGAACCGTAGACGGCTGGGAAACCGTGGCCTGGTCCGATCAGTCCAGGTTTCAGTTGGTAGGAGCTGATGGTAGAGTTCGAGTGTGTCGCAGACCCCACGAAGCCGTTGTTGTTGTCAACAAGGCACTGTGCAAAGCTGGTGGTGGCTCCTTAAAGCTGTGGACTGTGCTTATAGGGACTGGATCCTCTGGCCTAACTGAACCGATCATTGACTGGAAATGGTTTTCTTGTTCCGCGAAACTTGTGTCTTAGGGTATATGTTGCATCTAACTACCTAGGAACTACAATTCCGAACAACGTAAACTGCAACGATCCCACAGATAATGTTGTTGGGAAGGCAAACCAAAGACTATGTTCTATTGATAGGACGCTAAGAAGATCCAGCTGATCTACCACAGAAATGCAAGCACTAAGCTTGTCCGTTCTTCTGTGAAGTATGGTCATTACCAGAAAGGACTGAGGAGGACGTACAAAAAGGGCAGCAGCTTTTGTATTACCGAGAAATAGGGGACAGAGTTGATGTGGCAAACAGTAAAACGAAGGTTGTCTTCGTTGCGAGGAGACCTTTCCACGATGTTTCAGTCTCCAATTTTCTCCCCCCAAATGCGAAAATATTGACGCCCACCCCTAGATAGGGAGAAATGACCACCGTAATTAAAATAAGAGAAATCAGAGATCGCACGCAAAGGTTTAACTGTTCCTTCTTTCCCGCGCGGTTGAACCATTGCTTTATTTCACTTGATGAAAGTACTACAGACTGACTTCACTCAGAAGAATCACTGGATAACTCAGTCAACTAAATCACTAAAAGCCAGCCGGAGTGGCCTTGCGGTTCTAGGCGCTACAGTCTGGAACCGCGCGACCGCTACGGTCGCAGGATCGAATCCTGCCTCGGGCATGGATGTGTGTAATGTCCTTAGGTTAGTTAGGTTTAAGTAGTTCTAAGTTCTAGGGGACTGATGACCTCCGAAGTTAGGTCCCATTGTGCTCAGAGCCATTTGAACCATTTTTTCCCGCGCGCTGTTCGAGAGTGCAAAGGTAGAGGAAAAGCGGGAAAGTGGATCGATGAACCATCTGCCAGGCACTTGAGTGTGAATTGCAGAGTAGGTATTAAAATCCATGGATAAGAAATAAAAACTTTGAGGTTCGCCGATGACATTGTAATTCTGTCAGAGACAGCAAAGGACTTGGAAGAGCAGTTGAATGGAGTGGATAGCGTCTTGAAAGGAGGATATAAGATGAACATCAACAGAAGGAAAACGAGGATAATGGAATGTAGTCGAATTAAGTCGGGTGATGCTCCGGGAATTAGATTAGGAAATGAGACACTTAAAGTAGTAAAGGAGTTTTGCTATTTGGGGAGAAAAATAACTGATGATGGTCGAAGCAGAGAGGATATAAAATGTAGATTGTCAATGGCAAGGAAAGCGTTTCTGAAGAAGAGAAATTTGTTAACATCGAGTATAGATTTAAGTGTCAGGAAGTCATTTCTGAAAGTATTTGTGTGGAGTGTAGCCATGTATGGAAGTGAAACATGGACGATAAATAGTTTGCACAAGAAGAGAATAGAAGCTTTCGAAATGTGGTGCTACAGAAGAATGCTCAAGATTAGATGGGTACATCACATAACTAATGAGGAAGTATTGAATAGGATTGGGGAGAAGAGAAGCTTCTGGCACAACTTGACCAGAAGAAGGGATCGGTTGGTAGGACATGTTCTGAGGCATCAAGAGATCACCAATTTAGTATTGGAGGGCAGCGTGGAGGGTAAAAATCGTAGAGGGAGACCAAGAGATGAGTACACTAAGCAGATTCAGAAGGATGTAGGTTGCAGTAGGTACTGGGAGATGAAGAAGCTTGCACAGGGTAGAGTAGCATGGAGAGCTGCATCAAACCACTCTCAGGACTGAAGACCACAACAACAACAACAATGTAAATGTACAAGTAGATGAGTGTAATGAGTGTGGTGCTATGTTGGTGGCCCAAAGATGAGCACGAGAGAAGATAGACTGAATCCTGATGCTAGTACACGCAAACTACTGCTCTCGAATAGCACGGAGGTGGCTCGGCGAGCTTAACTTCCCCATCCGAAGACGGATCACCGTCAACAGCGTCACATGGCCTCGCTTCATGAAACAGTGCGAAGACGACTGGAGTTTAAACCGTGACATTTGGCGCAAAGTCTGCTAACCAGGGACATTATGCGGGGTAAATACTGGCAGCCACAACACAGACGTGTGGTAGCGATCTCGGCTAACGAAAGCTGGTTTCACTGCACGTGTACGTTATTACTTGCTGCAGGGGTTTCTACTTTTCCCTTGCGTCCATCAGCACCCTAAGTCAGACGCTACCGTAAATGTCGCATTGACCCACATTCGGCTGATTTAGACCATGCTACTTAGGAGCTAATTACGACAGTAAACGGAACGTAAGTTTCTCCCGTTTATTGCTCAGGCAGAAAGCAAACCGCGCTTCGGGCGTCTCGAAAGTCAATTTAGAGGGTCTCCGCCGCAGCGTTATACGGCGGTGGAGGCCAGCAAAATAGAATACGGGCGATGTCGTACTTGGTAACTGGTGTGCATGAAGGAGAGAGCTATAAAATGATATCTCGATTGCTAGAAAATGAAACGACTACAGATGCCCTTGTGATCTTACTTATTGTGTAGCTACCAGTTTCGTCACTTCGATGCGCGATCTTCAGGCATCGAAACAAAATAAGTGGAAATCGTGCTTCACTTTAACCTCGTGCCCTTTTGCGATGGCTTCATATTAGCGAAGTTGCTAAATTTCAGGCAAAATCTTTTTATTAGCCGTAACTCCATGACTAAACATTTGCGGACGTATGTTTACGTGAACTGTTTTGTTTAGTTTTACTTGTAGGATAACATATTAAAATATTTGCACATCTTCGTGAATCAGCCTATACGCTGCGTCAGTGGCCAACATAACTGGTTTACGCAGACTGTCTGTAACTGTGATGTCAGCACTCCAATCATTAACTTCCAACTGACGCAGCGTTTATATGGATTGTGATAACCACTTCAGCATGAAGTAAGACCTGAAGATGGCGCACTGAAGCGCCGAAACTGGTAGCTACACAATAAACAAGATCATAAGGGTGGATGTAGGCGTCTCATTTTTTTACCACAGTGAACGGCCGTGTGTCCAAGACCCCCAGTCGAAAGGATGGATAAACAAAAACTTAATGTCTCGATTTGTCGTGATGGGGAATATTTAAGCTGGAAAGGGAGGTTTATCTCTACTTTCTGTCTGCCTAGTTTTGCATTCATGACATTTTCGCGATATACACATAGGAAGTCGTGAAAACAACAGTCTTGATTGCAGAACTGATTTTATTGCTTTATTATTCACGTGTGGACCCAATAGGACCACGTGAGGTACAATTCATCAATGTTACTTTTGATAGCTGGCCTTCCTTGCTCTTCTTTGGATTTTCTCTGTTTACTGTATCAGTCCCACCTGGCTCCACAAGCTGCGACATCGCCGCGAATAAAACAGGGAACCGTAAACTGCAGAATAAATCGCTTTTATTTCAATCTGTGAGCACAAAATGTTTGTTCTCAGACTGCCGGTTTCAGTCTGCAGTGACCAGCTTCAGTCTTGTTTTACAACCATGTGCTATACCTTTCTTATATTTGGACTTGTCTCAAAACAGACCTGAAGATGGTCACCGCCGACCGAAACCGTTAGGATACAAAAGTTTTGTGATCGTAGACCGAACAAAAATAAATTTATTCTAATCCTGTCCGCTAAGGATCCCAGACTGACAGTCAGTAAGCAAGTGTTGGTCGAACGCGGATTTTGGCAGCGACCTTTCTTGTGGATGGACTCCATTTCCTAAGGATTCTTCCAGTGAATCTTACACCCGCATCTTCCTTACCTGAGTTTAGTATTCTGTGGTCGTTCCACTTTACATCGCCCTATACGCATACTCCCAGATATTTGATAAATGTGGTTGCTTCCAGATCTCGGTCTGCATTCCTACAATCAAACAACACCGCGTCTTTTCTCTTGCGCAATATGTCTCATCTAGTTATACTGAGGGTCAACTGCCGATCCCTCAATCAAGCTTCGATGCTCTGCAGGTCTTTCTGCACTTCGTTGCAATTTTCTGACGTAGCGTCTTCTCTATTGGTCAGCATAATCCACGAACCGTCTCCTGGAGATCCCGACCTTATCTCTAAGCTAGCAAGGGTTCCGAATCCGACGAGCAGTACATAAGAAATGGTCCAGCGAGGAGTTTGTACGTGACGCCACTCGTCCGCAAATATTTCCTCGAGGTTGGCAGAGGAGAGGAATTTGTGGCGGACCGCATCAAACCAGTCAGAAGACTGATGACCCAAAAGGAAAAAAAAGTTTTTTCCAGTAAAATCTCTGGCATCTGTCCTCATCACGGCTAGTTTTATGTGGTCGCTCCAGTTTAAATCATCCTGGACAGATACGAGGCGATATCAAAAAGTAAGATACACATTACTGTGGCAGTGCTAGTAAGTCTTATTCAGTACTGCACCACACTTCATAGTGACACAGATACACTGATCAGCGAGAACATTATCGCCACAGACCTACTAGCGATGTAAACACGTCCAGGCGATAGCAGCGAGACCTGGCGAGGAATGACTGCTAGACACACTTACCGTGCATGTAGTACCGGTGAAAATGCTGTCCGCCTCTAGAATGGGGAAGGTGTCCGGTCTATCTGAGTTTGACCGAGGGCAGATTGTGATGTCCTGGAGGCTCGGCGAGAGCATATCGAAAACTGCACGAGTTGTCTGGTGTTCGACGAGTGCTGTGGGGAGTGTCTTCAACACGTGGCGAAACCAGGGAGAAACTGCGTCCAGACGTCTTGGCTTTGGGAGGCCACCCCTCTTTACAGATGTCGAACGTCGTAAACAAATAAATAAATGTCGTTTGAGTCGGGTAGACAGTTCGCCGGGTGCAAGTCTTTCGATTTGCCGTCACTTCGGCGACTTGCGCGTCGTGGGAGATGAAATGATTAGGACACTTTTTTTTTTCACTAGCTGCTTATATTTTATGACCCACCGTGTAATTTCTCATGGTGGGTCGTATGTTGCCACTTAGCCGCTGTGACTGGGTCCGGGGTCCGGAGTGACTGAAAGTGACACCACACTGGCTCCCGCCCCCACTCACACCGTTGCCCGTGTCCCGCCACGTGGAGGCGGGCTCTATTTGTTTACATCCATTTGACATCTTTTTTTTCTGCAGCATTAGAAAAACTTATAATACAAAATCAAGTGAGATACTAATAAACAAAACGAAATTAAATATTTAGAAAGAAGGGAGGAAGAGAATTTAATAGAGAAGAGATAGGTATAATGCTGCCCGTCACCTGGTTGTGGGCGTCGGCCCGGGTCTTGGAATGACCCTCAAGACGCTGGCCATCGCTCACCATGCCTTTAACATCTACCACCCTAAAAACTAACTTAACTAGAAGAGATTAGGGTACGTTAAAGCTAGAAACTAAGACCTCCATGTCCAGCCTGCTAAACTATTTACGATATACAATAGAGAGGTAACTGATTTTGTGCTTGGCTCAAAGTTGCTAATGAAAGGGTACTTGTGGTAAAAGTAATAAGGTAATGACGCTAACGGTTTGTGTTGAGCCTACAAGGCTCCGTGTAGAGTACATCAGGCGCAAGCACCTCCCGGCCCTGCCGACAACACGACCTGAACGGTGGTTTTCCCCGATCTACCATAGGTATCCGTCGGGTTGGGCTCAAAAGAGAGGGACCACAATTAAGATCCTTCCATCCAGACTGTGCGCTCCCTCTTAACGGAAGGCGTAGGTCCCTTGAAGAGGTATCCAGCTTTAATCTCTTATTAGACATGGAGATGCTGTTAACTATTTACATATAAGGTGCAATCTGTTTTTAGGATTGTGTGTGACTTTTGCACCTCTTGTCGGTTGTCCCACTCTGTTCTTTGAATTTGACTTGGTTGACACTATGGATCATCCGCGCTGGACGCTTCAATATCTGTGTTGGTGCCCTGGTCTGTATCTGTTTCTTCTTCATCACTCGTGGTGCTAATCATATCTGTGTCCCCCTGGGCATCGTGACGTCTGTTTGGACCGACTTGCCTTCGGTAGGGTCTGTTACGCAAGTATTCTATTTGTTGGATCTTCGAGATTTCGTCCGTTAGTTTGTTGAGTTCAGTCCACCTTTCCGGGTCGCGTATTATGGCATGTAGTTCGTTCTGTGTGTTCAGGCGATTTATGTGTACTGTGTGTCTTATGTTCGTGCGTTGTCCGCAGAGGAAGATTAGGACAACACAACACCCAGTTCCTGACCGGAGAAAATCTCCGACCCAAACGGGAATCGAACCCGGGCAAAGAGGACTGAAATTCTGTAGCGCTGACCAATCCGCTACCGGGGCGGACGTAGAACGTCGTAGGTTGAGCAGACTGGTAAAACAGGACAGGCGGCGAACTATATCGGAACTGACATCCGACATTGACGCTGGCCGGAGTACAAGTGTGTCCGAACACACAGCCCACTGAACACTCCTAACGGTGAGCCTCCGCAGCTGACCACCCGAGCACGTGCCAATGTTGACACCACGACATCGACAACTGCGACTGAAATGTGCACGTGGCCGTCGGCACTGGACGCTGGCGCAATGGCGGAGCGTTTCACGGTCTGATGGTTTCCCATACCTGCTTAATCATGCCGACGGGAGGCCGCGAATCAATCGTTTTCCAGGGGAACAGCTTCTTGAATCCTGTACTGCAGGATGGAGACAAGCTGGCGGCGGCTTCATCACGCCCTGGGGAACATTTATGTGGACATCCATAGATCAAGTATATTTCAATTTTACTAGGACTTGGTATTATTTCGCATATTGTATGACAGGAAAGAGGGAAAATCGAATCATTTGGAACATTAGGTGTAATTTAAGCCATATCATCCATTGGATTAATAGGATATATTGTATGGGCACACCATATACACTACTGGCCATTAAAATTGCTACACCAAGAAGAAATTCAGATGATAAACGGGTATTCATTGGACAAATATATTACACTAGAACTGACATGAGCTTACATTTTCACGCAATTTGGGTGCATAGATCCAGAGAAATCAGTACCCAGAACAACCACCTCTGACTGTAGTAACGGCCTTGATACGCCTGGGCATTGAGTCAAACAGAGCTTGGACGGCGTGTACAGGTACAGCTGCCCATGCAGCTTCAACACGATACCACAGTTCATCAAGAGTAGTGACTAGCGTAATGTGACGAGCCAGTTGCTCGGCCACCATTGACCAGACGTTTTCAGTTGGTGAGAGATCTGGAGAATGTGTTGGCCAGGGAAGCAGTCGAACATTTTCAGTATCCAGAAAGGCCCGTACAGGACCTGCAACATGAGGTCGTGCATTATCCTGCTGAAATGTAGGGTTTCGCAGGGATCGAATGAAGGGTAGAGCCACGGGTCGTAACACATCTGAAATGTAACGTCCACTGTTCAAAGTGCCGTGGATGCGAACAAGAGGTGACCGAGACGTGTAACCAATGGCACCCCATACCATCACGCCGGGTGATATGCCAGTATGGCGATGACGAATACACCCTTCCAATGTGCGTCCCAGCAATGTCGCCAAACACGGATGCGACCATCATGATGCTGTAAACAGAACCTGGATTCGTCCGAAAAAGTGACGTTTTGCCATTCGTGCACCCAGGTTCGTCGTTGAGTACACCATCGTAGGCGCTCCTGTCTGTGATGCAGCGTCAAGGGTAACCGCAGACATGGTCTCCGAGCTGATAGTCCAAACGTCGTCGAACTGTTCGTGCAGATGGTTATTGTCTTGCAAACGTCCCCATCTGTTAACTCAGGGATCGAGACGTGGCTGCACGATCCGTTACAGCCATGCGAATAAGATGCCTGACATCTGGACTGCTAGTGATACGAGGCCGTTGGGAGCCAGCACGGCGTTCCGTATTGGCCTCCTGAACCCACCGATTCGATATTCTGTTAACAGTCATTGGATCTCGACTAACGCGAGCAGCAATGTCGCGATACGATAAACCGCAATCGCGATAGGCTACGATCCGACCTTTATCAAGGTCGGAAACGTGATGGTACGCATTACTCCTCCTTACACGAGGCAACGCCGGTCAACTACTGTTTGTGTATGAGAAATGGGTTGGGAACTTTCCTCATGTCAGCACGTTGTAGGTGTCGCCAGCGGCGCCAACCTTGTGTGAATGCTGTGAAAAGCTAATCATTTGCATGTCACAGCATCTTCTTCCTGTCGGTTAAATGTCGCGTCTGTAGCACATCATCTTCGTGGTGTAGCTGTTTTAATGGCCAGTAGTGTACTATTGATATACCTCACTGATATTTCCATGATTGATTATGTCGTTTTTGCATCCTGCAGAGAGATATTTTATTTCAGCAAAAAATATTGTTAGTCAGACCTTATACGCTTCTACGATTTTCTTCATAACTTACTCTACATCAGAGTCATCTGCAGCCAACACAACTCAATTATCAGCGAATAATATACCATATGGGGAATCCACATCCACGACAGAATAGGTGCCTTGGTTGGTCGTATTACATGGGAGATATTTTTCCTATTTCAATTATTATGTGTAGTCCCTCAGAACACAAGACGTCCACGAGGCCAATCGGAGCACATGGACTGGGAAGGGAATCGGCCGCGTCCTTTCAAAGAAACCACTCTAGCGTTCATCTTAAGCGATTCAAGCGAAAATCGCACTCACTCCGTCTTCAGGCCACAAGTGGCCCATCGGGACCATCCGACCGCCGCGTCATCCTCAGGTGAGGATGCGGATATGAGGGGCATGTGGTCAGCACACCGCTCTCCCGGTCGTTACGATGGTTTTTTGTGACCGGAGCCGCCACCATTCGGTCGAGTAGCTCCTCAGTTGTCATCACGAGGATGAGTGGACCCCGAAAAGTGGCAAGAGCGCATGGCGGCCTGGATGGTCACCCATCCAAGTGCCGGCCACGCCCGACATCGCTTAACTTCGGTGATCTCGCGGGAACCGGTGTATCCACTGCTGGAAGGCCGCTGCCGCAGGCGAAGATCGCGGGATACGTACACCTGAATGGCCAGACGGGAATTTGTGACTCCGGCGCCATCCCACAGCGCTGTCACTTCTCGGCGGTCGCCTCGGGTTCCCGTTGCGGTATTCACACCGAGCAGTCCACTTTGCTGTGGTGTGTCGCACGAGCGCCAACGGGGCGCGAAAACTGGCGCGGGAGGAAGCGACATGTCGAACTTGAAAGGCGCGCGATTTCTCGGAGAAAGCGGCGCTTTTTGCGCGGCCTGCCCTCTCGCGGAGACTTTTCCCCGACTTTGTCGGCGGCGGAGGCGTGACTTGTCTTCGTGCTGCGGATACCTTTCGGTCCGCTCGCTCCATTCTCTCTGTTTTTCCGGTCGGATCAGCAGGGAATGGAAGCACTCGAGCGGTCTCCGCGAGACGCGATGCTTTCCTCCCGGGGCGAAAGCGCTTAACCGCCGACGCATTCCTCTTTATCGGGACGCGTAAGCTGAGTCCGTCTCTGCATCGGCGTACGTACAGATGACTGCGTCCTGCGTTGCATATTTTAGTGACAGACTTAACAGCTTTCCTGCAGGCCAGAGTATAGCGGTTCCCAGTCTGGGAGTAGATACTGCCTTCCACATTCATATCCACATACGTATTCAACAAGCTATCACATGGCCCGTGGTGGACCACACCCACGACCACTACTTGTTACTCCCCAGCCTGTTACTTATGCAAACGGAGCGAGGGGAAAGGGCTGTCCATAAGCGTGCGGACGACCTCGGGCTACACTTATATCCTTCTTTGGCAATATGTGCGTTGGAGGCAGCAGACTCGTGCTGCAGTCAGTAGCAAGTCCCGTCCACTAAACACTCTTTATAGTAATCGACGTACCAGTGTTAAATTTCCTTGCCGGCCGGAGTGGCCGTGCGGTTCTAGGCGCTACAGTCTGGAACCGAGCAACTGCTACGGTCGCAGGTTTCGAATCCTGCCTCGGGCATGGATGTGTGTGATGTCCTTAAGTTACTTAGATTTAAGTAGTTCTAAGTTCTAGGGGACTGATGACCTCAGAAGTTAAGTCCCATAGTGCTCAGACCCATTTTTTTAAAATTTCCTTGAGTTAGTGCATTTGTTTTCATTATGTGCTTACAAATGGCTCTGAGCACTATGGGACTTAACTTCTAAGGTCATCAGTCCCCTAGAACTCAGAACTACTTAAACCTGACTAACCCAAGGACATCACACACATCCAAGCCCGAGGCAGGGTTCGAACCTGCGACCGTAGCGGTCGCGCGGTTTCCGACTGTAGCGCCTAGAACCGCTCGGCCACCCCGGCCGGCTGTGCGTACAATTTACAAGGGGAGGCCACGACGTTTGGGACGCGGATTTACTGGAAACTTCGTACACTCGTAGTACTCCACGAGGACAACAAAAGGTGTGAGCAGTAGCGCGTACTTCTCAAGAAAATCGCAAGGTAATTTCGGTCGTCAAATATATTAAATGGAAGAGGATGTAGATGAAGATGAAATGGGAGATATGATACTGCGTGAGCAGTTCGACAGAGCACTGAAAGACCTGAGTCGAAACAAGGCCCCGGGAGTAGACAACATTCCATTACAACTACTGACGTCCTTGAGAGAGCCACTCCTGACAAAACTCTACCATCTGGTGAGCAACATTTATGAGACAGGTGAAATACACTCAGACTTCAAGAAGAATATAATAATTCCAATCCCAAAGAAAACAGGTCTTGACAAATGTGAAAATTACCGAACTATCAGTTTAATAAGTCACAGCTGCAAAATACTAGCGCGAATTCTTTACAGACGAATGGAATAACTGGTAGAAGCCCGACCTCGGGGAAGATCAGTTTGGATTCCGTAGAAATGTTGGAACACGTGAGGCAATACTCACACTACGGCGTATCTTAGAAGAAAGATTAAGGAAAGGCAAACCTACGCTTCTAGCATTCGTACACTTGAGAGAAAGCTTTTGACAATGTTGACTGGAATACTCTCTTTCAAATTCTGAAGGCGGCAGGGCTAAAATATAGGGAGCGAAAGGCTATTTACAATTTGTACAGAAACCAGATGGCAGTTATAAGAGTCGAGGGACATGAAAGGGAAGCAGTGGTTGGGAAGGGAGTGAGACAGGGTTGTAGCCTCTCCCCGATGTTATTCAATCTGTATATTGAGCAAGCAGCGAAGGAAACAAAAGAAAAATTCGAAGTAGGTACTAAAATCGATGGAGAGGAAATAAAAACTTTGAGGTTCGCCGATGGCATTGTAATTCTGTCAGAGACAGCAAAGGACTTGGAAGAGCAGTTGAACGGAATGGATGGTGTCTTGAAGGGAGGATATGAGATGAACATCAACAAAAGCAAAACGAGGATAATGGAATGTAGTCGAATTAAGTCGGGTGATGCTGAGGGCATTAGATTAGGAAATGAGACACTTAAAGTAGTAAAGGAGTTTTGCTATTTGGGGAGCAAAATAACTGATGATGGTCGAAGTAGAGAGGATATAAAATGTAGACTGGCAATGGCAAGGAAAGCGTTTCTGAAGAAGAGAAAATTGTTAACATCGAGTATTGATTTAAGTGTTAGGAAGTCGTTTCTGAAAGTATTTGTATGGTGTGTAGCCATGTATGGAAGTGAAACATGGACGATAAATAGTTTAGACAAGAAGAGAATAGAAGCTTTCGAAATGTGGTGCCACAGAAGAATGCTGAAGATTAGATGGGTAGATCACATAACTAATGAGGAAGTATTGAATAGGATTGGGGAGAAGAGAAGTTTGTGGCACAACTTGACCAGAAGAAGGGATCGGTTGTTAGGACATGTTCTGCGGCATCAGGAGATCACCAATTTAGCATTGGAGGGCAGCGCGGAGGGTGAAAATCGTAGAGGGAGACCGTGAGATGAATACACTAAGCAGATTCAGAAGGATGTAGGTTGCGGGAGGTACTGCGAGATGAAGAAGCTTGCACAGGATAGAGTAGCTTGGAGAGCTGCATCAAACCAGTCTCAGGACTGAAGACCACAACAACAACAGAAATATACCTGCGCGTGGCAGCCGAGTGTTTAGCGTTCAAGCCCCGTAATCGCTGTATCGCTGGATCGAGTCCCGTTCGTCAGTTTCTTTTTTTTATTTTCAACACAGTCATTTCCTTTACTATTTATATTACAATTGATATAATGCGAAAAATACGTGAAATCGGGTGAACTTTTATTAAATTTACAACGTTATTTCTGTGTCTACAAATTTTTATTATCACAAATAATATAATATTCATAGCTATACTGAAACGACCGGTTCCGACCTGGGCTTCCGCCACCTTCAGACAGCACCACCAGCTGAAGTTGACGACGTGTAGAAGAGTCAGTTGAGATCCAAAACAGTCTACCAGTACTCAAGAATGGGCGGCAGTAGGGTTCTGCACGCGGTCTCCCTGATAGAGCGGCTACACTTTCCTAGAATCCTCTCAGTAAAGTGGAGTAGAGTGCTCGCCTTGGCTTCTACCATGCTTACGCGCTCGTACGTGGGACAAGAGACCTTACTGTGCGAATTTCATGCAGCTCCTGTGAAGCGTTTGGCATTGATTGGTGATGACGTAAGCCATAGTCGGCGCGCGAATCACACACTGTTTACCCCCGGCTCCACAGCCGTCAGTCAGAGTACACAATCGTGGTACCACGAGACAACCGAGGAGGCTCCAGCACCAGTCATGGGGGTAGTCGCTATAACCTTTCTCTGTCTTTTTGTTAACGCCATATACAATAGTACTGCTTGTAATTCCTGCTACAGCTTTTCCGTATCTTATTTTAAAGCCGTGTGCAATAACACTGTTTGTAACTTTGCTCTTCCCATCGTTACACGGCCCAAAATTCTGAAGATGGCTTTTACATAAGCCGAAACTGGTAAATAAACAAATATTATTGCGGTCTTGACTGCTAATTCTACACTACTGGCCATTAAAATTGCTACACCAAGAAGAAATGCAGATGATAAACGGGTATTCATTGGACAAATATATTATTATACAAGAACTGACATGTGATTACATTTTCACGCAATTTGGGTGCATAGATCCTGAGAAATCAGTATCCAGAACAACCACCTCTGGCCGTAATAACGGCCTTGATACGCCTGGGCATTGAGTCAAACAGAGCTTGGATGCCGTGTACAGGTACAGCTGTCCATGCAGCTTCAACACAATACCACAGTTCATCAAGAGTAGTGACTGGCGTATTGTGACGATCCAGTTGCTCGGCCACCATTGACCGACGTCTTCAATTAGTGAGAGATCTGGAGAATGTGCTGGACAGGGCAGCAGTCGAACATTTTCTGTATCCAGAAAGGCCCATACAGGACCTACAACATGCGGTCGTGCATTATCCTGCTGAAATGTAGGATTTCGCAGGGATCGAATGAAGGGTAGAGCTACGGGTCGTTACACATATGAAATGTAACGTCCATTGTTCAAAGTGCCGCCAATGCGAACAAGAGGTGACCGTGACGTGTAACCAGTGGCACCCCATACCATCACGCCGGGTGATACGCCAGTATGGCCATGACGAATACACACTTCCAATGTGCGTTCACCGCAATGTCGCCAAACACGGATGCGACCATCATGATTCTGTAAACAGAACCTGCATTCATCCGATAAAATGACGTTTTGCCATTCGTGAACTCAAGTTCGTCGTTGAGTACACCATCGCAGGCGCTCCTGTCGGTGATGCGGCGTAGAGGGTAACCGCAGCCATGGTCTCCGAGCTGATAGTCCATGCTGCTGCAAACGTCGTCGAACTGTTCGTGTAGTTGGTTATTGTCTTGAAAACGTCCCCATCTGTTGACTCAGGGATGGAGACGTGGCTGCACGATCCGTTACAGCCATGCGGATAAGATGCCTGTCATCTCGACTGCTAGTGATACGAGGCTGTTGGGATCCAGCAGGGTGTTCCGTATTACCCTCCTGAATCCACCGATTCCATATTCTGCTAACAGTCATTTGATCTCGACCAACGCGAACAGCAGTGTTGCGATACGATAAACCGCAATCGCGATAGGCGAAATGTGATGGTACGCATTTCTCCTTCTTACACGAGGCATCACAACAATGTTTCATGAGGCAACGCCGGTCAACTGCTGTTTGTGTATGAGAAATCAGTTGGAAACTTTCCTCATGTCAGCACTTTGTATGTGTCCCAACCGGCGCCAACCTTGTGTGAATGCTCTGAAAAGCTAATCATTTTCACATCACAGTCTCTTCCTCCTGTCGGTTAAATTTCGCGTCTGTAGTACGTCATCTTCGTTGTGTTGCAATTTTAATGGCCAGTGGTGTAACTTATGTGCAGGTGAAGGTCACTGTCCTCCATAGACTAGTCTAAATGTATGAGTTGACCTCAGCCGCTGAAACTGCTAAAAGCAGTTTTAGTGACTGAGGTCAACTGACCGTTCGACGCATCGTCAACTTCATTTGATTGATGATGCTGTCTGACAATGGCCTCAGGCCGAAACCTGTAATTTTAATAAAATAACCATCGCGATCCACATTGTTTTTCCACCGATTTTGCATAGAAACAGGAAGCAGTACGTTACCATCCCGAGTGCACACGACCGGAAGCCAAATGGCTATTTGATCTTCTTCTGCTGGTCCCGGCGGAGGTTCGAGTCCTCCCTCGGACATGGGTGTGTGTGTTTGTCCTTAAGGATAATTTAGGTTAAGTAGTGTGTAAGCTTAGGGACTCATGACCTTAGCAGTTGAGTCCCATAAGATTTCACACACATTTGAACATTTTTGATCTTCTTCTTTAATTACAGTCCGTCTAATGAACACGTTCACTATGCTATGGGACTTTAAACTTCCTCCGACTTTCCTTCATTTGCTCACTTTTGCCTTCCAACTCTCGCACAGAGGATTTTCTTCCCATATTTTGGAATTGTTTTGTCATGGAAATATCCCTCACCTCTTAATTTTGTTGCTATATTTTGTTCTGACTTCAACCTCATGTTGATTTATACCAATTTCTTGCGGCTCTCTTGTTGTTGTTGTTGTGGTCTTCAGTCCTGAGACTGGTTTGATGCAGCTCTCCATGCTACTCTATCCTCTGCAAGCTTCTTCATCTCCCAGTACTTACTGCAACCTACATCCTTCTGAATCTGCTTAGTGTATTCATCTCTTGGTCTCCCTCTACGATTTTTACCCTCCATGCTGCGTTGGTGATCCCTTGATGCCTCAGAACATGTCCTACCAACCGATCCCTTCTTCTAGTCAAGTTCTGCCACAAACTCGTCTTCTCCCCAATCCTATTTAATACCTCCTCATTACTTATGTGATCTACCCATCTAATCTTCAACATTCTTCTGTAGCACCACATTTCGAAAGCTTCTATTCTCTTCTTGTCCAAACTATTTATCGTCCATGTTTCACTTCCATACATGGCTACACTCCATACAAATAGTTTCAGAAAAGCTAACACTTGGTTCAAGAATCATAAAACAAGGTTGTATACATGGAAGAAGCCTGGAGATACTGACAAGTTTCAGATAGATTATATAATGGTAAGACAGAGACTTAGGAACCATTTCCAGGGGCAGATGTTGACTCTGACCAGAATCTATTGGTTATGAACTGTAGATGAAAACTGAAGAAACTACAAAAAGGTGGTGATTTAAGGAGATGGGACCTGGATAAACTGACTAAACCAGAGGTTGTAGAGAGTTTCAGGGAGAGCTTAAGGGAACAATTGACAAGAATGGGGGAAAGAAACACAGTAGAAGAAGAATGGGTAGCTTTGAGGGATGAAGTAGTGAAGGCAGCAGAGGATCAGGTAGGTAAAAAGACGAGGGCTAGTAGAAATCCTTGAGTAACAGAAGAAATATTGAATTTAATTGATGATAGGAGAAAATGTAAAAATGCAGTAAATGAAGCAGTCAAAAAGGAATACAAACGTCTCAAAAATGAAATCAACAGGAAGTGCAAAATGGCTAAGCAGGGATGGCTAGAGGACAAATGTAAGGATGTAGAGAAGGGATCCCCAAACTATTTTGGACAAGTGACCCCTTTTCCAAAATGAACTGTTACCTCTGACCCCACGGCCAAATTACCTACTTTTAAGATCAACCCCCTTATTCATAATGGTCCGCTAACTTAAAACAGCTGCTACAGTTATTTTTCATTCTGGCTTAGGCCAATAGAAGAAGACAGAGTGAGAATTAGCAATGCTTTAAGTTAGCAGAGTATTATGAATAGAGGGGGCCTATTTTTAATTTTTTCCTATTAAAAAAAATAGCTAGGTACTAAGGTACCAATTGGAAAACTTTGCACTTGGTTAAGTGAGTAAAGTTGACTTCATTTTCTCATCAAAATTTAACAAAATAAAAAGACATACAATTCAGTAAATATCAAGTTTAATTTATAATGATTATTACAAATTAAGTACTTAACTTATCTTAAGTAGGTAGGAAATTATATTTAAAAAAGTATTAATTCGCAAAGAGAAAATAAAACATTAAGTGTGATTGATGAACCTGGTGACTATCTACCAATCTAGCTACATCTGGTTCAATATTGGTGAGTTGCAACCATAAATCTCCACGTTCATAGATTTTCAAACGCTTTCTTTGTTTCGTCAAAATGTTTGTTACCACACTGAAGCTTTCTTGGACTAGGTATGATGATGGAAAAGCGATAAGGTATCTTTCAGCAATGTTCCACAATGTAGGATACTGTGTTTCACTGTTGCGTTGTAACCAGAACTTCTGATAGCCTTGGTTGAACTTCTGCTTAAGCTCTTCGTCTGTGCTGATGAACTTGTGTTAATTTAATAGGGGGCGATTTTTAGACCTCGTCGATCACCAAAATCAGTCTTCGTTTATGTCGACCCCTAGGAAACCGATATCGACCCCAAGGGGTCGATTTGGACCACTTTGGGAATCCCTGATGTAGAGGCTTATCTTTTCTCTGTGAGGTACTGGATGGGCTAAGCAAAAAGTTTCGAACGCTTGGCGTATTTTTTGATTTAACAAAGGCATTTGACTGTGTTGATCTCACAATATTGCTCCAGAAGTTGGATCATTAGGGAATAAGGGGAGTAGCTCACAATTGGTTCACCTCTTACTTTAGTAACAGGCAGCAAAAGGTCATTATTCACAATGTTGATAACGGCTGTGATGTAGGCCTGAGTGGGGTACTGTCAAGTACGGGGTGCCCCAGGGATCAGTGTTGGGGCCGCTCCTGTTCCTTATTTATATAAATGATATGCCCTCTAGTATTATGGGTAACTCTAAAATATTTCTGTTTGCCGATGACACTAGCTTGGTAGTAAAGGATGTTGTGTGCAACATTGACTCGGTTTCAAGTAGTGCAGTACATAACCTCAGTTCAAGGCTTGTAGAAAATAAACTAACGTTAAATCACAGTAAGACTCAGTTTTTACGGTTTCTAACACACAATTCAACAAAACCTGACGTTTTAATCTCACAGAACGGGCATATGATTAGTGAAACTAAACAGTTCAAATTTCTAGGTGTTCAGATAGATAGTAAACTGTCGTGGAAACGCCACATTCAGGATCTTGTTGAAAGACTTAATACTGCCATTTTTGCTATTCGAACGGTATCAGAAGTGAGTGATCGTTCGACACGTAAGTTAGTCTACTTTATTTTTATTCACTTAAGTCGTATGGTATTATGTTTTGGGGTAACTCTTCTCATTCTACAAGGATATTTTTGGCTCAGAAACGGGCGGTTCGGGCAATAAGTGGTGTGAGTTTACGTACCTCTTGTCGACCTCTGTTCACGAGCCTGGGTATTTTGACATTGGCCTCTCAATATGTATATTCCTTATTGTCGTTTCTTGTTACCAGAATTAGTTTATTTCGAACAATAAGCAGCTTTGACTCGATTAATACTCGGCAGAAATCAAACCTCCATTTGGATCGGACTTCATTAACTCTTGTGCAAAAAGGTGTGCAGTATACTGCTGCATCCATTTTCAATAAGCTGCCACTGGAATTCAAAAATCTTAGCAGTAATCCACGCGCTTTCAAATCGAAACTGAAGAGTTTCCTCATGGGTCACTCAATCCACTGTGTCGAGGAGTTCCTTGAAAAATTAAGCCGATTCTCATTGTATTGCTGATAGCGTCTGCTTAAACTTATGGACTGACTTTTTCAGGTTCATTAACATTTATTTTTATCTATTATTACTTTTATTTTGTAAGTTCATGTACTGGCACGTTCCATGACCTTGGGGATTCGCTTCTCAATTTGGTCCTACGGAACTTGACGTGTAAATAAAAAAAAATAAAACTGGGGGTAAGATAGATACTGCCTACAGGAAAATTAAAGAGACCTTCGGAGAAAGGAGAACCACTTGTATGAATATCGAGAGCTCAGCCAAAAACCAGCAGCTCTCTTGCAATTTCAATTTCATAAATCAGTGAGTTTGGGTTTTCATTTTTCAAAATGTCGTTTAACTTTTTCGTGTGGGAGCTGCCGAGTCCTGAGCGACGCGTTCTCGTGTTTCAGAGTACCTTGAGAGCGCGGAGTCCCCTGAGAAAGACGCAAGTGTTTGCTCTGCTGGCGCTCTTGGCGTCGGCTGCTCTGGCTGCGGATGTCGAGCGACTCACTGAGGACGTGGCAGGAGGAGAAGAGGCATCGGCCACCGTGGTGGGGGCGGCGGCCCCTGAGGGCAAGGGCAAGCGGCAGGCCGTCTACGGAGGACCCTTCTCCTCTCTGCTGTCGTCAGCCTACCAGCTGCCGGCCGCGACATCTGGCGGGTCCGGCGCCGTGCTGCTCTCCTCTGGCACTCAGCAGGCGCCCGCCTACCAGCCACTGGTAAGGGCGCGACCGTACGAAGCGACGCGCTGACGTGTTCCCACATGATTTTCATGTCGGTGTACAGGGTGTAACAAGACGACACAGGCAACGTTCGACTTTATGAAACAAACATTTTTCAATTAATTTTTAATACCTAGACCGCGTGCTTATATATATATATATATATATATATATATATATATATATATATATATATATATATATAGTGTTACAAAAAGGTACGGCCAAACTTTCAGGAAACTTTCCACACACACAAATAAAGAAAAGATGTTATGTCGACATCTGTCCAGAAACGCTTAATTTCCATGTTAGAGCTCATTTTAGTTTCGTCAGTATGTACTGTACTTCGTCGATTCACCGCCAGTTGGCCCAATTGAAGGAAGGTAATGGTGACTTCGGTGCTTGTGTTGACATGCGACTCATTGCTCTACAGTACTAGCATGAAGCACATCAGTACGTAGCATCAACAGGTTAGTGTTAATCACGAACGTGGTTTCGCAGTCAGTGCAATGTTTAGAAATGCGGAGTTGGCAGATGCCCATTTGATGTATGGATTATCACGGGGCAATAGCCGTGGCGCGATACGTTTGTATCGAGACAGATTTCCAGAACGAAGGTGTCCCGACAGCAAGACGTTCGAAGCAATTGATCGGCGTCTTAGGGAGCACGGAACATTCCAGCCTATGACTCGCGACTGGGTAAGACCTAGAACGACGAGGACACCTGCAATGGACGAGGCAATTCTTCGTGCAGTTGACGATAACGCTAATGTCAGCGTCAGAGAAGTTGTTGCTGTACAAGGTAACGTTGACCACGTCACTTTATGGAGAGTGCTACGGGAGAACCAGTTGTTTCCGTACCATGTACAGCGTGTGCAGGCACTATCAGCAGCTGACTGGCCTCCACGGGTACACTTCTGCGAATGGTTCATCCAACAATGTGTCAATCCTCACTTCAGTGCAAATGTTCTCTTTACGGATGAGGCTTCATTGCAACGTGATCAAATTGTAAATTTTCACAATCAACATGTGTGGGCTGACGAGAATCCGCACGCAATTGTGCAATCACGTCATCAACACAGATTTTCTGTGAAAGTTTGTGCAGGCATTGTTGGTGATGTCTTGATTAGGCCCATGTTCTTCCACCTACGCTCAATGGAGCACGTTATCATGATTTCATGCGGGATACTCTACATGTGCTGCTAGAACATGAGCCTTTACCAATACGACACAACATGTGGTTCATGCACGATGGAGCTCCTGCACATTTCAGTCGAAGTGTTCGTACGCTTCTCAAGGACAGATTCGGTGACCGATGGAATGGTAGCCGGCCGTAGTGGCCGTGCGGTTAAAGGCGCTGCAGTCTGGAACCGCAAGACCGCTACGGTCGCAGGTTCGAATCGTGCCTCGGGCATAGATGTTTGTGATGTCCTTAGGTTAGTTAGGTTTAACTAGTTCTAAGTTCTAGGGGACTAATGACCTCAGCAGTTGAGTCCCATAGTGCTCAGAGCCATTTGAACCATTTGATGGAATGGTAGAGGCGGACCAAGTCCGTGGCCTCCACGCTCTCCTGACCTCAACCCTCCTGACTTTCATTTATGGGGGCATTTGAAAGCTCTTCTCTACGCAACCCCAGTACCGAATGTAGAGACTCTTCGTGCTAGTATTGTGGACGGCTGTGATACAATACGCCATTCTCCAGGGCTGCATCAGCGCATCAGGGATTCCATGCGACGGAGGGTGGATGCATGTATCCTCGCTAACGGAGGACATTTTGAACATTTCCTGTAAAAGTGTTTGAAGTCGCGCTGGTACGTTCTGTTGCTGTGTGTTTCCATTCCATGATTAATGTGACTTGAAGAGAAGTAATAAAACGAGCTCTAACATGGAAAGTAAGCGTTTCCGGACACATGTCCACATAACATATTTTCTTTATTTGTGTGTGAGGAATGTTTCCTGAAAGTTTGGCTGTACCTTTTTGTAACACCCTATATATACCACTGGCAATTAAAACTGCTACACCAAGAAGAAATGCAGATGATAAACGGGTATTAATATACATAATAGAGGGAATATATATATATATATATATATATATATATATATATATATATATATATATATATATTTCAGGGAAACATTCCACGTGGGAAAAATATATCTAAAAACAAAGATGATGTTGATAGAGACACTAACAAACACAAACACACACATAAAATTCAAGCTTTCACAACCCACGGTTGCTTCATCAGGAAAGAGAGGAGGAGAGGGAAAGACGAAAGGATGTGGGTTTTAAGGGAGAGGCTAAGGAGTCATTCCAATCCCGGGAGCGGAAAGTCTTACCTTGGGGGGAAAAAGGGACAGGTATACACTCGCGCGCACATATACAGACACAAGCAGACATATGGAAAGGCAAAGAATTTGGACACAGATGTCATTCGAGGCGGAAGTACAGAGGCAAAGATGTTGTTGAGTGACAGGTGAGGTATGAGCGGCGGAAACTTGAAATTAGCGAAGGTTGAGGCCTGGTGGGTAACGGGAAGAGAGGATATACTGAAGGGCAAGTTCCCATCTCCGGAGTTCTGACAGGTTGGTGTTAGTGGGAAGTATCCATATAACCCGGATGCCTTGGTGCACGGCCAGCACATCTTGGCACAGTGTTACACCATCCGGGTTATCTGGAGTGTTCCTGAAGCCCTCTGTAGCAATTCTGGACGTGTGGGGTGTCGCATTGTCGCGGTGGAAGGGCCCAATACCGTCGGAATGCATAATGGACGCAGGTGATCAGACAGGATGCTTACGTACGTGTCACCAGTCAGAGTCGTATCTAGACGTATCAGGGGTCCCACATCACTCCAACTGCACACGCCCCACACCATTACAGGGCCTCCACCAGCTTGAACAGCACCCTGCTAACATCCAAGGTCCGTGGGTTCATGAGGTTCTCTCCATACCCGTACACGTCCATCCGCTCGATACAATCTAAAACGAGACTCGTCCGACTAGGCAACACGTTTCGAGTCATCAACAGACCAATGTCGGTGTTGATGGACCCAGACGAGGCGTAAAGCTTTGTGTCGTGCACTCATCAGGGAGTGGGCCTTCGAATCCGAAAGCCCATATCGATGATGTTTGGTTGAGTGGTTCGCACGGTGACACTTGTTGATGGCGCAGCACTGAAATCAGCAGCAGTTTGCGGATGGGTTGTACTTCTGTCGCGTTGAACCATTCTCTTCAGTCGTCTTTGGTCCCGTTCTTGCAGGATCTTTTTCCGGCCTCAGCGATGTCGGAGATTTGATGTTTTCCCGGATTCCTGATATTCGCGGTACACTCGTGAAGTGGTCGTACGGGGAAATCCCCACTTCCCCGCTACCTCGGAGACGCCGTGTCCCATCGCTCGAGTATAACTCCACGTACAAACTCTCTTAAATCTTGGTAACCTGCCATTGTAGCAGCAGCAACCGATCTAACAAGTGTGGCACACACTTGTTGTCCTTATATACGCGTTGCTGATAGCAGTGGCGTATTCTCCATGTTTACATATCTTCTTATTTCAATGAGCATTTCTATACCAGATTCTTTGGCGCTTCTGTGAACTTAAAAAACTGAAGAAGGATAACTAGGTTAGGTTGCTTTCTAGAACGCATAGTCAGGTCGTCCAAACCGTAAAAAAAAAGCGGCGTATTTGCAGCAAGAACTATCGTCAGTTACGTGCATTCGTATTGCGGGACAACGAGACTACGATATTATGCAGGTACAAACATCGTCGTGAGCGAACTAGGTTGCAACAAACCATAATCTCGCAAGACGGTAATAAGGAAGGCAAATTGGCTGTTGCGTTAGTGAAAACTGCGTAAAACGCTCATTATTTGCAACTGTACAGCAGGTACTATTATGTCCAACGTTTCGAGGCTATTCCATGGCCTGGTCTACCCTGGAGGGGCTCAGTTTGGCGTGTGAAATAGTCCTCTTCACAAAGATTGGGCAAGTTGAAGAATAAAATTGAAATCCCACATGCCCAACCAGACTGGGATGACACGTCAAAACTAACAGCATGTTGGTGTAGAAGCAGCGTACAAGAATGCTGAAGAGTACCTGGATAGAGTGAATAACAAATGAGGATGCGCTGAATCGAACTGGGGAAATAATAAATTTGTGGCACAACCTGTCTGATTGACAAGACACATCTTGAGTCGTCAAGAAGTTGTCATCTTGGTAGCAGAAGGACCGAAGAGAGGGGAGGGGGGCAGGGGGGGGGGGGGGTAAAACTGTAGAGAAGGACTGGAGTCTGAACACCGTAACCAGGTTAGAGTGGCTGTAGGTTGCGGTAGTTACTTGGAGATGAAGAGGATAGAGTAGTACGGAGAGCTACATCAAACCAGTCCTGGACTGTATATCACGACAACATAAATGCATTAGAGTGATCGAAATACGGAGAAAACAGCACCAGTTAGCGTACTGGATGACCCGCCATAGATTGCCTATTATTTGATTTGTTTGACGGTTTCGCTCTTCTGATGCATCATCAGATCTGCGGAAATTACTAAGTACAGGCTGTTTCACACTTCCTACTACGGGCTTCAGGGGTTGTAGGGGAGACAGTAAATAAACTATTGATAGGGAAGCCAAGTCTAGAAATAAGGTCAACCCTCCTGTTTCACGGTAGGCACAGCTGAGGCACTGAGCTCTACTGGAGCCAATGGCATGGGGAATGTTGCAAGTTTTCGTCCTCAGGTTCTCTTCTACTTGGCGTAGGACATACTATTCAAAGTCCCGATTGCGGCGCTTCTGTGGAGCATTACACTCAACCCTCATATTTGCGAACGCATCAGTTTTTCGGACGAAAATGATATGTGATGTCATAATTACGACAGGGACTGATGGCAGAGCCCTCTCAGTTTGTGGGCGTGCAGTTTGTGAAGCGGCAGGTTTGACAGTAGTGAAATCTTGAGACTTATTTTATATCCAGGCCACACATTTCCTGATATGGGTACCTTATCAAAACTTTATCTGCTAATCGTACTAAATCCTAGAAGCCTGTTCCAGGTATTGTGAAACACCCCATGCAACAACTTCTTATAGTTGACAGTGAGGACACCCATCAAGAATACACTTATAAATTAAATGTAACTTCACAGTCTCGAGATTAAAAACAAATTCATAGCTTTTAAATGTCAAGACCCGGTGCCAAGCAAAGTGGTAACAAATGACCAGAAAACAGATTGAGCGAATGAATGAAATTTGTTTCGGAATACTGTTCCCCTCAAAAAACAATTACCGAAAAAAATTGAAACCTTCAGTTACATTAACGGGACCAGACACAGGACATTGGATAAAATGGTGAGGAAGGAAACGCTGGTGAAGTTCTACAAAACAATGGCAATGAGACTTGCACAATAACAGCTGGAAATGAACCAAGAATACAAGCTGCGGAAATGAAGCTTTCAAGGGCGGCAGGTGGCTACAGGCTGCCTGATGTAGGCATACAACAACCACACAAGAACTGGGGTTAACAAGTGTACAAGCAGATGAACGAGTATAGAAATAAATGAACGGATCATGTGACAAGGCTGAATGAAAACAGAGTGCTCAGAACAGTACTTAATTAGAGAACAAAAGCAAAAAAAGGTGGGACAAGAAAGAGGTGGAGACATCAGACACAATTAACCATAGGACAAAAGAGGCACTGAGCAAGAGGACGTAATGACCAAAAGCTAAACATTTGAAGAGATATGTGAAACAACAATAGCTTCTTGTTGACGATGGTAACCAACGGAGCTATAAACCTCCAACGTGTTACCACCGCCGACCATGATGGCCGAGCGGTTCTAGGCGCTACAGTCTGGAACCGCGCGACCGCTAAGGTCGCAGGTTCGAATCCTGCCTCTGGCATGGATGTGTGTGATGTCCTTAGGTTAGTTAGGTTTAAGTAGTTCTAAATTCTAGGGGACTGATTACCTCAGAAGTTAAGTCCCGTAGTGCTCAGAGCCATTTGATCCATGTTACCACCGGGACAATTTATGTTGCTATACACTCAACCGAATTTCAGTGATTGTCAGACCCTAATACTACAATTTGTGGAGAGGCACTGGCCAACAAGTCAAGTAATATGTGCCCTGTGGCGATGTTCACTGTGCCTTGCAGGCAATGCCAACGTCTGCAAAAACCTTAGTGCCGCCAGTAGTAATCCCTAAGGCGACCCCTAGACGGTCAACAATATTCACAATATTTTCCGGATGCGCAATGATGTTGAGGGGTAAGACTGAGAAATTGGGCAGTAAAACTGAGAATATCAGAAACTTCGGAAATATATTACGCTGCCTGGAGATACTGTGCCGTTTGTGGGTATAATTGACAATATCGTTGACGCAATCTCTCGCGAGCTACACAGATCGAGGAGGTTAGGTTAGGCCAGCTTCTTTGTTGCTGCGTGGAAAATGAGTTCGAAACAAGATGAAAGAGTATTATTATTAGACTTTGAACATTGCTGCTAAGGTTCGGTGACCGTGTCAGAATTATATTAGAACAAATAAGCCCTTGTTTCAACCCATGTTGACTCAGGTACGAGCAGCCCTTAGCCAGCTTATCATATTTACAACTTTTCATGACGTCGCCATTCAGGCTTAGATTTTTTTAGAATGTGACTTGTAAGTACTGCATCTCTTTCCAGTAAGTACACACTTTAGTTTATTAATGCCTTATATACCTATTATGTTTTAGAACAGTTTAATTCTGAAGACGACGCTCATAGTAGCATCGAAACCTGGTAAATTTTGACTTAATATTTATGACCGAGGGCTTATTTGTTCTAATATTATTATTAGAGTCCATCGAAATGTATAAGTCATAGCTGACATAGTTAGATGTTACGGCAGTTCCTATGTATGGGAAGAACCACTTTGAGTACAATATCCAATGTTGGATCATCAACACATAGTAAGTTGTGACAACCGTTTTATCTTTTTCTGTAGTTCAACCTTAATTCTCTTCACAAGTTTTCGTGAGTGATCTTTGGCACTCCTTGAAGCAATATTTCATCCTCTTTTCTGCTGGTAACGATGTAGAGCAGAGTCCGTATCGTCCAGCATTCCAATTGCACAGTATTAATATTGTCAGTGTACACTCAGATGATAAAAGCCATGTGATACTTCCTAATATGGACTCGGTCCTCCTTTTGCGCTGCGTAGTGTCGGAACAAGATCTGGCACCGACGCAACGAGTCCTTGGAGGCCCAGTGCAAAAATATTGCTGCCTCTAAAGCTGACCACAATGGCGAATGTGTTGCAGGTGCAGGATTTTGTACACGAACTGACCTCTCGATTAACTCCCATAAATGTTCGGTGGTATTCACGTCGGACGACGAAATCATCCACTCCAATTGTCCAGAATGTCATTCATAGCAGTTACACACAACTGTGGCACAGTGACACGGTATCGTTGCTTGACAAGTAGAAGTCTACGAATAGCTGCAGCCCAGCATAACCATTTCCAGCTAATGGTCGGTTCGGCTGGACCAGAGGATCTGGTTCATTCCATGTAACTGGAGCCCGCACCATTATCGAGGTTCCATCACCTTGCACAGTGCCTTGTCGACAGATTGGGTCCATGGCTTCGTGGACTTTGCAGCACACCTGAAACCTATCATCAGCTGTTACCAACTGAAATCGGGAGTTATTCGACCAGGAAAAGGTTTTCCAGTCGTCTAGCGTCCAACCGTTGCGGTCACGATCCCAGGAAAGGTTCTGCAGGCGATGTCGTGCTGTTAGCAAAGGCACTCGCGTAGCTCGTCTGCTGCTACAGTCGGTCAACGCCAAATATCGCCGTACTGTCTTAACGGATACGTTCGTCGTGCGCCCCACAGTGATTTCTGCAGTGTTGCTTGTCTGTCACCACTGGCAACTCTACGTAAACGCTGCTGCTCTTGGTCGTCAAATGAAGGCCGTCGGCCACTGCGTTGCCCGTGGTGAGAGGTAATGCCTGAAATCTGTTACTCCCCGCACAATGTTCGTACTGTGGGTATCGGAATACTGATTTTCTCAACGATTTCCGAAATGTAATCTCCCAATCCCAAAGAAAGCAGGCGGTGACCGATGTGAAAATTGCCGAACTATCACTTTAATAAGTCACAGCTGCAAAATACTAACGCGAATTCTGTACAGACGAATGGAAAAACTGGTAGAATCCGACCTCGGGGTAGATCAGTTTGGATTCCGTAGAAATACGGGAACACGTGAGGCAATACTGACCCTACAACTTATCTTAGAAGCTAGATTAAGAAAAGGCAAACCTACGTTTCTAGCATTTGTAGACTTAGAGAAAGCTTTTGACAATGTTGACTGGAATACTCTTTCAAATTCTGAAGGTTGCAGGGGTAAAATACAGGGAGCGAAAGGCTATTTACAATTTGTACAGAAACCAGATGGCGGTTATAAGTGTCGAGGGACATGAAAGGGAAGCAGTGGTTGGGAAGGGAGTGACACACGGTTGTAGCCTCTCCCCGATGTCGTTCAATTTGTATATTGAGCAAGCAGTAAAGGAAATAAAAGAAAAATTCGGAGTACGTATTAAAATCCATGGAGGCGAAATAAAAACTTTAAGGTTCGCCGATGACATTGTAATTCTGTCAGAGACAGCAAAGGACTTGGAAGAGCAGTTGAACGGAATGGACAGTGTCTTGAAAGGAGGATATAAGATGAACATCAACAAAAGCAAAACGAGGATAATGGAATGTAGTCGAATTAAGTCGGGTGATGCTGAGGGTATTAGATTAGGAAATGAGACACTTAAAGTAGTAAAGGAGTTTTGCTATTTGGGGAGCAAAGTAACTGATGATGGTCGAAGTAGAGAGGATATAAAATGTAGGCTGGCAATAGCAAGGAAAGCGTTTCTGAAAAAGAGAATTTTGTTAACATCGAGTATAGATTTAAATGTCAGGAAGTCGTTTCTGAAAGTATTTGTATGGAGTGTAGCCATGTATGGAAGTGAAACATGGACGATAAATAGTTTGGACAAGAAGAGAATAGAAGCCTTTGAAATGTGGTGCTACAGAAGAATGCTGAAGATTAGATGGGTAGATCACGTAACTAATGAGGAAGTATTGAATAGGATTGGGGGGAAGAGGAGTTTGTGGCACAACTTGACAAGAAGAAGGGATCGGTTGGTAGGACATGTTCTGAGACATCAAGGGATCATCAATTTAGTATTGGAGGGCAGCGTGGATGGTAAAAATCGTAGAGGGAGACCGAGAGATGAATACACTAAACTGCAGTACCTATTGGGAGATGATGAAGCTTGCACAGGATAGGGTAGCATGGAGAGCTGCATCAAACCAGTATCAGGACTGAAGACCACAACAACAACAACAACAACAGTGTCCCATATGTGTACCTCCAGCTAGCATTTCGCGTTCAAATCAGTTAATTGCCATCGTGCGGGCATAATGAGTTCAGCAACCTTTTCACATGAGCTACCAGAGTACGAATGAGAAACGCACCACTGCAACTCCGTTTGGAACATTGCGTATGCGGTACTACCTCCATCTATATATGTGCATATCGCTTTTCCATGACATCTATAAGAATGCGTGATTGTTCTTTCAGACAAGTTCGAATGAACAGACGTCCGTACTCACGTAACTGATGGGCAACGCGTCCACCATCTTCGGTGAGGATGCACAGGTATGTCCGACCCCCTGCGGGAATCTCTGAGTAGCTAGCACAGAGGATATGGACAGGGACTGTGGACAGGTGGCGCTAGCTGGGGCTGTGGGTCGGCCACTGCTGAGATAGTCCGCACAGTAGCGATAACCACTGTGTCCGTCGGCGGATTGGTTAACGCGACTGCGTAGTAAACAGGAGATCCCAGGTTCGAACCCTGGTCCAGCACACATGTTCGCTCGTTCCTGCTGACTCTATGTAATGTCCCAATGCAAATGACATCAATAATCCCTTCCCTTTACTTTGTTTTCTCCCCCCTCCACCTTAAGTATAACCCATGGCTTTTACTTGAGTGTAACTGCAAATATTATTCATCAGTCTCAGGGTAACGTCAATAATATTGTGCAATACTGGGTGTTTCAAAAACGACTTTACAGCTTTAAAAATTCGTATAAATTTATTGAAAGAAGATACACAGCAGGGTTTAGTGTTGTTTTGTAGGGAAACACATCAAGTTTTCTTTTTTCACCTTAACCAAAAGATCTTCTACGTGGCTTCCGTTGGTTAACCTGCACACATGCCACCAGAAGTCAATTTCTTCCCAAACTCGCTGTAGCACTGCAGCTTGCTCTGTGGCAATATGTACAGTTTCAAATACAAACAGTTTCTCCGAAAATAGTCGCATGTGGGATTTGCAGTTCGCGAGATGCATGCCGGGTCGATTTCGTAGGGCTGTTGACAAATTGTTGTCGCACTCACTCAACAAACTCGTCAGACGTGCTTTTCCCATGCCATACCGATCAGCCGGTTTCTACAAAACATTTATGCCACTCATAAATTGTAGGCCTACTAGGAGGATCTTTAGCGTACTCAAAAAAATGGCTCTGAGCACTATGGGACTCAACTGCTGAGGTCATCAGTCCCCTAGAACTTCGAACTAGGTAAACCTAACTAACCTAAGGACATCACAAACATCCATGCCCGAGGCAGGATTCGAACCTGAGACCGTAGCGGTCTTGCGGTTCCAGACTGCAGCGCCTTTAACCGCGCGGCCACTTCGGCCGGCTTTAGCGTACTCAGTACGGAAATTACGCTGAACTGTTGTCGCCGACTTCGATTCTTCAAACCAAAACACGCAGCTAGCACACTAAGGTCCAATGAAGGCAGCCATCTTTAAGGGGGGTAGGACGTCAAACAGGACGACTTGGAGCAGGAGAGACACCACATGAATCTTTAATTTCCACTGTCTGTACTTTTAAAAATAAATTCATAAAACTTTGTCAGAATGACCAGAAAGGATTCAGGATTTACTCTTATAGTGGTGGAAGTTGAAAAATATAAGAAAATAATTCATTTTTTTGACGTTTGTATTTCACCTTTTTTTCACTTACCATTGGCTGCATTTTTGCTATAGGTACACTCTTCTTCATAAGTAAGGGAGATTCTTCGATGAATTTTGCACAACATACAAACCACACTTACAGGTGTACGAAACTCCAGAATTTTCCAAATCTATTAAAAACTGTGGTAAAAATTGAGATAATTAACTATAAAATTTGATGTGATTCTTGAGTTTCTGCCGGAGTATTTGATAATCAAAATATCCACGGGCGTACTGCCGGTCTATAGTGTCCAACGGGCACAATATTTCGGCGATCATACATGTCGCCATCATCAGGTGAACTGACTGACTGAGCTCCTGTGAAAGTGCCGACACGTCTTTCGAATAAAACTCGTGCACTGGTGGGGAGCGCCAAAGATGACCTC
This sequence comes from Schistocerca piceifrons, assembly GCF_021461385.2. Classification (NCBI taxonomy): domain Eukaryota; kingdom Metazoa; phylum Arthropoda; class Insecta; order Orthoptera; family Acrididae; genus Schistocerca; species Schistocerca piceifrons. The sequence goes on from NC_060146.1 coordinate 211,201,319, forward strand.
CGTTTGAGGAAGGCCGACGTGTACCAGGTTCCGTGTCAATGTGGCAAGTTGTATATTGGTCAGACGATGCGAACCGTCGAGGATCGATGCCGTGAACACCAGAGGCACACTCGACTGATGTATCCGAGCAAATCGGCGGTCGCTGAACATTGTTTGTCTCAAAATCACACTATGGAGTATGAACGCACGAGGATTCTGGTACAGAGGTCGAGATACTGGGACAGCGTTGTTAGAGAGGCCATAGAAATTCGCACCCAGCGATTGGGTTAGTCAAGAGTAAAACGAGCAAACATATAGTTGTGACGACCACGGTGGACAGAGCCATCACTCCGACGTCATCTCAGACGCCGTCGCAATCTGTTCCACCGCGCGACCGTGGCGCGGGGCGCGGACAGCGGAGGGAGCGCGCCGCGGGCGGAGGGTATTTAAATCGGCTGCCGCCGTGACCGAACCCAGTTCCCTCTGAGCAGCCATAGCGTACGGATCCCCGTGCCGGCACGTTCACAGGAGCTCAGTCCGTCGGTTCACCTGATGATGGCGACATGTATGATCGCCGAAATATATAAAATTTGAGTTTTTTTCTAAACATGAAATTTAAAATATAACATCACACTCATTTTTTCATAAATTAAATAATTTCTAGAGTTTCATACACCTGTAAGTATGGTTTGTATGCTGTGCAAAATTCATCGAAGAATCTCTCTTACTTATGAAGAAACGTGTACCTATAGCAACAAACGCAGCCAATAGAAGTGAAAAAAATGATGAACTTTCACATGTAAAGAAATTTATTTTGTTATTTTTTTTAACTTCCACTGCTATGATTGCGAATCCTTAATCCTTCCTGGTGATGCTGACAAAGTTTTATGAATTTATTCGTAAAAGCATAGACAGTGGAAATTAAAATGTCCTGTGGTGTCTCTCTTGCTCCAAGACGGCCCGTTTAACGTCCTACACCCCCCTTAACGCAACTGCCACTAGCGCTCCTTTCGGTGTGATTCGGCACTATCCAACTATGTGAGACAAAACTGACACTACACTCACCTCTCTAGGTACTATGAATTAATTTATATGAATTTTCAAAGTTGCGAAGTCCTTCTCGAAACACCCTGTATTTCCGTGCAGTATTATTGGCCGCTCAACGCGTGCAGTGACAGCTGCCCTGCTTGCAGGCGGGCCTCGGGCTGCCCCTGGGCTACGGCAGCGCCTCCTCGGCCTACGCGCCTTCCCTGCTGCGCTCCGGCCTGCTGACCGCCGCCTCCAACCACTCTTACGCCGGCTCGCCGCTGGCGGCGCTGCTGTCGGCCGGCATCCCCGCGGCTCAGTACTCGGCCCAGCACAACTTCACGCTGCCCGTGGCGGCCAACCTGCTGGCGCAGAGCCCCTCCTACTTCCCCGGCGGCGGCCTCTACGCCTCGGCCGCGCCCGCTGCCGCCGACTACCCGCAGAACTTCACCTTCGGCCAGCCCGCCGCCAGCAGCCTCTTCGCGCAGAACTCTGCCGCCTACCCCAGCTTCTACCCGGCGCCGTCGGGCTTCAGGCAGAATTTCAATGCGGGGCTCTTCGGTAAGTTGCCAGCCTGACTACTACCACAGTCTAACATAACAGTCGCGACACTCACTGCTGTAAAAGTTTGACAGACGGAGCGACACTAGCGCTCCAAGCGGCAGGTAAGGTGAACGTCTGACGCGTCGTATGCATAATGTTCGTTTGCATCCATTTCCTAAGTAGTTTCCGAATTATTCGAGTTATTTTCTTGCCTCCAATAGTTTGTGTAGTATCAGAAGGTGCGGTGTGCCTACTGTAAGACCTTCGGTACACACACCATCAGATTATTTGACTGGTCGCTCTAACGAAGTAGGCGAGCGTCAGCAATATGTCTCGTGGTCTTATTGTGGCGTGTTTATCTTCTGCCGTTAGGTCAGACGATAGAAATGCCACTTGCATGCTTATAGTAGCAGATTGACGGTGACCATCTTTAAACAGAACTTGATTAATTTTCACACACATTCATTAAAATAATAAAAAGCATAGACATTACGTAACTTGATTCTGGATGCTGCTTACAGTTGACAATCTGAAGCTCCTTTGGTCTTGGTACGTTAATCTTATTCTCACATATCTCTGATACTTGAGAAAGTGTCTATACATCTTTCTTCATGGCTATGTACAGGAATATGATAATCTTCTTGGCTGCAGACTGAAACTTGACTATAGACTGGTACAGACTAATGCAGACTGGTACAGACTGGTGCAGACAAATGCAGACTAAGTAATGGGAGGTCTGTACACTCGTTATAATACCTCACGCGTTCAGGTATCACTGTGCGAGTGTGATCCGCGAGGAGAAAAGGTTCTATGTTAGCAGCAATCTGATTGACTGCGTTACATATTAATACGCGGATCGGCGGAAGCAGAATTTGGTCCGTGTCTAAGGCAGCGCCTTCTCGTAGTGTGGAGACGGACGAGCGCTGCGCCTGCACTGTTGCGCTTAGCGGGGCGCGCTCTAGTGGGAAAGCTGTGTACGCGCTGACTACGAGGAACTATGTACACAACAGAAGGCATATACGTTTCTAAAACTGATTCTAAAATATGCGCAAGTATGGACAAAAACCATGAATAGAGTGGCAAGCTACAACACATTCGTGAAGAAACACTTATGACATTGGACAGAATTGCAGCTTACCACATTGATATCAAAACAATATAAACACACAGATTCACATGGCAGAAGCATGTACCTCTACATGCAGTAACGATCGACAACTCGTTTATTGTTCTGTAGGCCTACTGCGTTTGTCATTGTCGCCTGTTGCCACAAGTACGACCTTCATCTTTATACTATTCTAAGTGAGACAAGCAACTGCCAAATAGTGGGAGAAATAAGCTGAAAACATTACAATGAGCTGATTACATTACATTTCACGAGAAACCAAATATTTGAATAATTTTCAAACAATCTGTCTGTAGGCACTTTCCTTGTCCCGTAATAGTTTCGCTCGAGGTCTAGCGATCTGCACATTCTGACACTTCACACGCTTTTGTAAGACACGAAAAGCTGCACTTAATCTAACCACTCCATCGTCAGAGCAGGTCCGTGTTGATGATACACACGAATCTGGCACTGGTACATGGAGAGTTGAACTGGCTGCTTCTGTGTCATAGGACTGTTTTACAGCTTTAGATTGACTGTCGAATCTTTGTGGTAGTTTCCTCTTCATCGTCAGTTGAGGTGGCTTATTTGGGATGTACTGCATTCCAAACGAGTTTGTTATTGTCTGCGTTCACGAACTGGTTTTGTTCGAAATGTAGCGAACAAACCCTAATAGTATTATACAGGTAAACTGGGTCTTCCTTCATAAGGTCTTCTCGTCTGCTATTAACTACCCATTTTCTGCTCCTAAAACTAAACATTCATCATTTAAACACATATAGTTTGTATCCTCACGATACAGTTAGTAACATGATGGTATATACCTGTCAGGATGCTTAGGAAACCTAAAAAGAAAGACAGTTGTGGTGTCTTCTTCCTGTTGTTGTTGCAATTTATTGCGCTACAGACGCTCCCGATAGTAAAAACCATTGTATTAATCAAAATAAACAATCACTATTCGCTTTCACGATCGCGCCGAACTCACAGTTCAACCTACCGGCCGCTTGGGGCGCTGCTGGCGCTGTAGGCAACAAAATCGAGGCAAAGTGTCGCGACTGTTATGTTAGACTGTGCTACTACCTCGACACGACACCTATCGAAAGCCTGGCGCTGCCAACTAACTATTTGCTGTCGATTACTAGTGTAAGACACGTATCCAACTTGAGCTGTCCCGTTGTGCTGTAACAGGTTTGATCACCAAGAATGAACTGAACGCCAGGGGACGATATCTTTGCTACAAACGATTATTTCCGCTCTTCTGGTAGGATAATACTTTTTTTGGGTCACCAGTCTTCTGACTGGTTTGATGCAGCCCACCACGAATTTCTCTCCTGCGCCAACCGCTTCATCTCAGAGCAGCACTTGCAACCTACGTCCTCAATTAAATGCCGGATGTATTCCAATCTCTCTCTACAGTTTTTGCCCTCTACCGCTCCCTCCAGTACCATGGAAATCATTCCCTCATGTCTTAACAGATGCCTTATCATCCCGTCCCTTTTCCCTGTCAGTGTTTTCCACACATTCCTCTCCGATTCTGCACAGAACCTCCTCATTCCTTACCGTACCAGTCCACCTAAGTTTCAACATTCGTCTGTAGCACCACATCTCAAGTGCTTCGATTCTCTTCTGTTCCGGCTTTCCTACAGTCCATGTTTCACCGTGCTGCACACGTACATTCTCAGAAATTTCTGTCTCAATTTAAGGCCTATGTTTGATCCCAGTAGACTTCTCTTGGCCAGGAATGCTTTTTTCGCCATTACTAGTCTGCTTTTGAAGTCCTCCTTGCTCCGTCCGTCATTAGTTATTTTCCAGCCTGGGTAACAGATTTCCTTAACTTCATCTACTTCGTGACCATCAATCCTGTTCTGATTTCTGCTACCTATTACTTCGTCTTTTTTCGATTTACTCTCAGTCCATATTCAGCACTCACTCGATTGTTCATTCCATACAGCAGATCGTGTAATTCTCCTTCGCTTTTACTCAGGTTAGCAATGTCACCAGTGAATCGTATCATTGATATCCTTTCACCTTGAATTTTAATTGCACTCCTGAACCTTTCTTTTATTTCAATCATCGCTTTTTCCGTGTACAGATTGAACAGTAGGGGCGAAAGTCTACATCCCTGTCTCACACCCTTTTTAATGTCCGCCTGCTTACGTGGGTAGTAACGTGCTCGGCTCCCATGCAATCGGTCCCAGGTTCTGCTCTCGACCGGGTTGGAGATTTTCTCCGCTCGGGGACTGGGTGTTGTGTTGTCGTCCCGCTCAACGATGCCACACGTTCATTTCCATTTTACCCTTTTTAATCCGATCACTTCGTTCTTGATCGTCCGTTCTTATAGTTCGCTCTTGGCTCTTGTACATATTGTATATTATCCGTCTCTCCCTATAGCTTACTTTTCTCAGAATTTCTAACATCTTGCACCATTTTACATAATCTAACGCTTTTTACAGGTCGACAAATCCTATGAATAGGTCTTGATTTTTCTTTAGTCTTGCTTCCATTATCAACCGCAACGTCAGAATTGCCTCTCTCGTGCCTTTACCTTTCCTAAAGCCAAACTGATCGTCATCTAGCACATCCTCAGTTTTGTTTTCCATTCTTCTGTATATTATTCTTGTCAGCAACTTGGATGCATGAGCTCTTAAGCTGATTGTGCGACAATTCTCGCACTTGTCAGCTCTTGAAGTCTTCTGAATCGTGTGGGTGATGGTTTTCCGAAAATCAGATGTTATGTCACCAGACTCGTACATTCTACAGACCAATGTGAATAGTCGTTATATTGTCATAATACATAGCGTGACGAAAAACGTGAAGCAGCGAATGGTGAGCGGCAAATGGAATGGAAGTTCATGGACTTGATGTTATTTCAGTGATTACAAGATCGAGTCAGATATAGAGGATTTATAAGTTAGTCATGCAAAAGTAACCTTCAACTTTGAAAAAGGTAGATAACTGACACAAATGTTTGATACAGCCCTGAACGCAGTGTAGTAACTAATATATAAACTGTATAAAATGCATGTTTGACTATCAGCTGTTTTTATTTTAAACCCAAATATCAACCGATTTTAGCCTTGGACCACCTTCACGGATAGGGGTTAAAATGGTTTAAGCCAACACATTACATTTTTCATTACTTAAATACTGTGTGGAAAATGTCATGAATATCAACATAGGACACAAGACTTTTAGAAGCAAACATACTAATGCTAAATCTTCTTTTCAGTACTGCTTCGTGTACATTTAGCATTAGTATGTTTGCTTCTAAAAGTCTTGTGTCCTATATTGATATTCATAAGATGCTCATTATTTAAGTAATGACAGATGTAAGGTGGTGGCTTAAACCATCTTAGGCCTTATCTGTGAAGATGGTCCAAGACAGAAACCAGTTGATATTTGGGTTTCAAATAAAAACAGCTGATGGTCAAACATGCATTTCATACATTACTTGATGCCTGTTGATAGTGACCTTCCACAAATGTTTAATTTACAAACTCCCTGTATATAAAGCGCTTGGCAGATTGAGGCCACTTATCAGTGCGACATTGTACCAACTTGTGGCTTGAGGGCATGCATTGATTCGGTGCAGAAGGGCGTTATGAAGCCACTGCACCCTCTCATGTGGCAAAATGCTCCACAACATTCGTAACTGGTCCTCGACGTCATGGATGCCCGCAATGGAACGAAGTTGACCTCTGAGCTGGTCCCACACAGGTTCTGTTTGGGACATATCTGGGTAGTTGCTGGCCGTGGGAGTAACTCAACAATATGCTGACAGTTCACAGGCGCATGTGCCATTAATGGACCAGCATCGTAGTTAAAAAATGGCACCACGACGCTCTCAAATGAGGAGTAACACAGCAGGATGCAGGATGTCTGTCACATATTGTACTGCCATCAGAGGTTCCTCAACCAGTGACCTGAACTCATGCCTGATGGTCTCCCACACCATAATGCTAGAAGTAACACGGTTGACGATGGACACGCAGGGCAACGTGGAACTGCCATTCATCGCTGAACACATTGCAACGCCATTCTTCGTCAGTCCAGGCTTTCTGGTCACAGCACCACTCAAGACACACCCATTTGTGCTGTGGTATTCACAGCAGCTAACGAATTGGACGGTAATTCAATAGTCCAGCTGCTGCTAGTGTCTGACCAGTGGTGCTGAATAGCACAGAATGCCACACGGAGTCCCTCACTTGTTCACAGATGGCAGGCACAGACGTGAAGCGGTTCCGTTGTGCTTCGTGCACAATACTGCGATCCTCCGCTGTATTGGCCAAACACGGTCAGCATGAATCTAGACGACCAGTGTGCCTGCCTTTACCTTCTGGTGCAGACCAACATCGGGCCACTGTCACAGCCGAATGACCCACAAATATGGATATTGCACAATGCGTCCAGCGTACCAAATTCACACCCACGATGGGGTCCCTGTCAAACTCTGTGCCGAGCGAGCTGGCGGAGTGGTTGGCACACTGGACTCGCATACGGGGGGGGGGGGGGGGGGGGGGGGGGACGGTTCAAACCCCCGTCCGGCCATCCTGATTTGGGTTCTCCGTGATTTCCCTGAATCGCTCCAGGTAAATGGGAGGGTGGTTTCTTTGAAAGAGCACGGCCAACTTCCTTCCCCATCCTTCCCTAATCCGAGCTTCCGCTCCGTCTCCAAATGATCTTGTTGTCGACGAGACATTAACACTAATGCTGTCCTCTTCCTCGAACTTCGTCAATTACGGATAACGCTACATGGCATGTCTGTGTTCGTCACAGTGACTAATCATTTACGTAAAGGCCCTGGTTTGCGAGTGTACAAACATTGGCATCTCGCTATGCCTTGGCAGGATTTTTTCCCCTTCTTGTCAGGCACCAAGAGATGAATACACTAAGCAGATTGAGAAGGATGTAGGTTGCAGTAGGTACCGCGAGATGAAGCTTGCACAGGATAGAGTAGCATGGACAGCTGCATCAAACCAGTCTCAGGACTGAAGACCACAACAACAACAACAACTTGTCAAGCACAGTATGACGGATCTCTTGAGCATTCTCGTGGAGAACCACATGAAGAAATGTTTGGAGAGTAATGCGGTGGAAAGAAAGGATGGCTCGCCTGTTGGTTCCATGGCCAGTTTTCCACAAACTCGTGAGGAGAACAAGAAAATGCTGCTCATTGGGAGCCCCAAATTCAGACAGGTGTCCTTGACGGAACTCCACGCCGGAGCCAGGAGGGGGACCACTATGCACACAGTAGATGAGAAATTAATTATAAAACAGTCTAGATCGCAAGGCACGTTTGTTAAAAGGCGCCAGTTTCGATCATCGCATGACCATCACCCATATTGACGAACAATGGCTGTGCATGGAGCAGGAACCGCTGAATGAAGTCGCTTTTCAGAAAACGTCCCTTGTGATCTACACTGCTACAATAAATTTGAAATATTATGGAGAGTAGTAATTCGTAACTTAACTGCGAAGCGAAGCAGTAGCGGGGGTTCAGCCTTGAGGGAGACTAGGCAGCATGGTTTCAGAAAATATCGTTCTTGTGCAACGCAGCTAGCTCTTTATTCGCACGAAGTAATGGCCGCTATCGACAGGGGATCTCAAGTTGATTCCGTATTTCTAGATTTCCGGACAGCTTTTGACACCGTTCCTCACAAGCGACTTCTAATCAAGCTGCGGGCCTACGGGGTATCGTCTCAGTTGTGCGACTGGATTCGTGATTTCCTGTCAGGGAGGTCGCAGTTCGTAGTAATAGAAGGCAAATCAACGAGTAAAACTGAAGTGATATCAGGTGTTCCGCAGGGAAGCGTCCTGGGACCTGTGCTGTTCCTGATCTATATAAATGACCTGGGTGACAATCTGAGCAGTTCTCTTAGGTTGTTCGCAGATGATGCTGTAATTTACCGTCTAGTAAGGTCATCCGAAGACCAGTATCAGTTGCAAAGCGATTTAGAAGAGATTGCTGTATGGTGTGGCAGGTGGCAGTTGACGCTAAATAACGAAAAGTGTGAGGCGATCCACACGAGTTCCAAAAGAAATCCGTTGGAATTCGATTACTCGATAAATAGTACAATTCTCAAGGCTGTCAATTCAACTAAGTACCTGGGCGTTAAAATTACGAACAACTTCAGTTGGAAAGACCACATAGATAATATTGTGGGGAAGGCGAGCCAAAGGTTGCGTTTCATTGGCAGGACACTTAGAAGATGCAACAAGTCCACTAAAGAGACAGCTTACACTGCACTCGTTCGTCCTCTGTTAGAATATTGCTGTGCGGTGTGGGATCCTTACCAGGTGGGATTGACGGAGGACATCGAAAGGGTGCAAAAAAGGGCAGCTCGTTTTGTATTATCACGTAATAGGGGAGAAAGTGTGGCAGATATGATACGCGAGTTGGGATGGAAGTCATTAAAGCAAAGACGTTTTTCGTCGCGGCGAGATCTATTTACGAAATTTGAGTCACCAACTTTCTCTTCCGAATGCGAAAATATTTTGTTGAGCCCAACCTACTTAGGTAGGAATGATCATGAAAATAAAATAAGAAAAATCAGAGCTCTAACAGAAAGGTTTAGGTGTTCGTTTTTCCCGCGCGCTGTTCGGGAGTGGAATGGTAGAGAGATAGTACGATTGTGGTTCGACGGACCCTCTGCCAAGCACTTGAATGTGAATTGCGGAGCAGTCATGTAGATGTAGATGTAGATGCAGCAGCAGCTGAGGGGCGGCCGTGTGTTGCCGGCAGGGGCGGCCACGACCTCGACGGCGTTCCCGGGCAGCGTGGTGGCGCAGGGCGGCGCCGCCCCCGGGGCGGCGGGCAGCCCCTTCACGTTCTTCTCGTACCCGGTGGCGGCCAAGTCGGGCCAGCAGTCGGTGGCCACGGTGGGCGTCAGCAACCAGCTGCTGTCCCCGCACCAGCCGCTCAGCCTGGACCAGGCCAGGCGGCGCTTCCCGCAGTACTTCACCGGCGTCGAGGAGCCGTACGCTCGTTTCCAGCAGCAGCTGCAGCAGATGCAGCAGCTGCAGCAGCAGCCCCAGCAGCCGCAGAGGCAGCCCCAGCAGCTGCAGCTGCAGCCGCCACTGCCGCCGCAGCTCCGCGGCCCTGCAGAGTCTCCGAAGCCACCGCAGGTAGCGTGCAGAACCTCGTATTAACTCTACACGCATGCAAGTGTCGATGTATAGAACGAAATTTGTCCATCACCTGCTTTCTTACATGAAACCCAAATATCGAACGGTATCAGTCACAGGCCATCTCCACACATTATATCTACACACAGGGGATAGGCAAATTAATGTGAACACCTCTACTTACACTACTGGCCATTAAAACTGCTACACCACAAAGATGACGTGTTAAGACGCGAAATTCAACCGACAGGAAGAAGTTGCTGTGATATGCAAATGATTAGCTTTTCAGAGCATTCACACAAGGCTGGCGCCGGTGGCGACACCTAAAACGTGCTGACATGAGGAAAGTTTCCAACCGATTTCTCACACACGAACAGCTGTTGACCGGCGTTGCCAGGTGAAACGTTGTTGCGATGCCTCGTGTAAGGAGGATAAATGCGTACCATCGCGTTTCCGACTTTGATAAAGGTCGGATTGTAGCCTATCGCGATTACGGTTTATCGTATCGCGACATTGCTGCTCGCGTTGGTCGAGATCGAATGACTGTTAGCAGAATATGGAATCGGTGGGTTCAGGAGGGTAATACGGAACGCTGTGCTGGATCCCAACGGCCTCGTATCACTAGCAGCCGAGATGAGAAGCATCTTATCCGCACGGCTGTAGCGGATCGTGCAGCCACGTCTCGATTCCTGAATCAACAGATGGGGACGTTTGCAAGATAACAACCATCTGCACCAACAGTTCGACGACGTTTGCAGCAGCATGGACTATCAGCTCGGAGACCATGGCTGAGGTTACCCTTGACGCTGCATCACAGTGAGGAGCATCTGTGATGGTGTACTCAACGACGAACCTGGCTGCACGAATGGCAAAACGTCATTTTTTCGGATGAATCCAGGTTCTGTTTACAGAATCATGATGGTCGCATCCGTCTTTGCCGTCATTCCGGTGAACGCACATTGGAAGGGTGTATTCATCATCGCCATACTGGCGTATCACATGGCGTGATGGTATGGGGTGCCACTGGTTACACGTCTCGGTCACCTCTTGTTCGCATTGGCGGCACTTCGAACAGTGGACGTTACATTTCAGATGTATTACGACCCGTGGCTCTACGTTCGATCCCTGCGAAACCCTACATTTCACCAGGACAATGCACGACCGCATGTTGCATGCCCTGTGCGGGCCTTTCTGGATACAGAAAATATTCGACTGCTGCCATGGCCAGCACATTCTCCAGATCTCTCTCCAATTGAAAACGTCTCGTCAATGGTGGCCGAGCAACTAGCTCGTCACAATACACCAGTCACTACTCTTGATGAACTGTGGTATCGTGTTGAACCTGCATGGGCAGCTGTACCTGTACACTCCATCCAAGCTCTGTCTGACCCAATGCCCAGGCGTATCAAGGCCGTTAATACGGCCATAGGTGGTCGTTCTGGGTACTGATTTCCCAGGATGTACGCACCTAAATTGTGTGAAAATGTAGTCACATGTCAGTTCTTGTATAATATATTTGTCCAATGAGTACCGGTTTATCATCTGCATTTCTTCTTGGTGCAGCAATTTTAATGGCCAGTAGTGTACTTGGGAATAGTTTATTAATAAGGGGTTGGACCCCCTTTTGCCAGTGATACAGCTGAGATTCTTCTCGGAATACTGGCATATGATGATTGTATAGTCGCCGGCCGCTTTGGCCGAGCGGTTCTAGGCGCTTGAGTCTGGAACTGCGCGACAGCTACGGTCGTAGCTTCGAATCCAGCCTCGGGCATGGATGTGTGTGATGTCCTTAGGTTAGTTAGGTTTAAGTAGTTCTAAGTTGTAGGGGACTGATGACCTCAGATGTTAAGTCTCATAGTGCCCAGACCCATTTGAACCATTTGATTGTATAGTCTCCAGTGGAGTGTTATGCCATTCATCGATCAGAACCTCTTCTGACTCCTGTAGTCACAAGGGAGGCGTAAATCTGCTCTGGAGTCTGCGCTCCAATACCGCCCACAAGGGTTCCTTAACGTTCAAGTCCAGGGACTGTGCTAACCAGGCAAAAAGGTTGCACTGCAGTTGCATGCTCCTCATACCACCACTGTACTGTCCTGGCTGTGTGAATGGGTGCATTATCGTCCTGAAATATGGCATCATTGTTGGGGAACAACGTTTGAATCGCGAGATCCACCTGATTACCTAAAATGTTCACATAATCGTTGGCTGTAACAAGGCCTTTGAGTGTAATGATGGGATCAGCAAAATACCGTGATATGGCTGTCCACACCATCACACTTGCACCTCCGTGCTTAACAGCTGGAATCAAGCTATCAGGATTGTAGGCTTCTTTCGGCGTTCTCCAGACGTAAACCCGGCCGGTGTTGGAAATGACGAAAAAGTTGACTCTTCGGACTGTATGACGAGTTTCCAGTGAACAGCTGTCCAGGATTTATGGTTCAAATGGCTCTGAGCACTATGGGACTTAACATCTATGGTCATCAGTCCCCTACAACTCAGAACTAATTAAACGTAACTAACCTAAGGACAACACACAACACCCAGTCATCACGAGGCAGAGAAAATCCCTGACCCCGCCGGGAATCGAACCCGGGAACCTGGGCGTGGGAAACGAGAACGCTACCCAGGATTTATGCTCCTGACACTCTGTTTTACGCTTCTTTACGTTGGTTGTTGTCACTGATGGTTTTCGTATAGCGGCTCGTCCATGAACATTCGCTTTATAGAGTTCTCGGCGGACAGTGTCGATAGATAAGGGATCTCGAAGATGGCTATTGAGCTCTACAGTCCCTTTGGCCGCCGTCGTTTTGACACAATTGGTGTTAACGTACTAGGATCTCTGTCATTTAGTTTTGATTTGCGCCCACTACTACGTGTATACGAAGATGTCTTTCCATGTTTTGTATAGGCTGTCATGACTGTCGGAACAGTCGATCTTGAAAGATTCAGTGAGTTGGCTGTCTAGGTTACTGATGCTCCAGCTATTCTGGCTCCCACAATCTGCCCTCTTTGGAACTCTGTTAGGTCTTTCATTGCACGTCAACCTCGGTCTCTGAATGCAAATACGAAGTGCGGACTACTCGTAAACAACCTGCATTGGTGCCTAGTCCGTACTGAACACGCACAGTCCAGTGCGGCTCGTGCCTTACCTGCATTGTTGACTGTCAAATAAAAACATCCCATTACTACCGCTATTCATGCTATTTTGCCTATTCCCTGTATAAAAACGAGTACGTGTAGTATACGGGAAACGTTACAAATTCTTTTCCAAGGAAGTGAAAAATATACACTGCCCTCCATAAGTTTGGAAACACCATGCTGCGTATTACAAGAGAGCAAGATGGAAGTGATCTATATGAGCTATTGGTTAGAATACGGAATAGCAAGCTCAAATAACGGTTAGTAATGACACGTACAATATTGTACACTTAATTATTGTACATATACATACATATTGCAACATGCTAGTATTGCTCCGTTTTATGTAAACCGACGTTACCTGTCCAAGCAGTTGTAAACACGCCAGGTGCCGCGAGTAGACCGCATGGCTATGTAGAGGTACGATCTTTACATTTCTGTTCACTTGTAGTTGCCTTTGCATAAAGGTACAACTCGGCGCGAAAGTAATTGAAAATGGCCCAAAAGGGCCAGGTTCATAAGGAATAACGGGTAATGATAATCACTTTGTACCCAGAAGGCAATGGTGTCCGACAAATAGCACAGAAACCGATGACTTAGATCAGCGGAGTTGTCAAAACCATATACCGGCATCGAGAAACAGGCTCCTACGGAGATCGTCCTCGCTCAGGAACACCCAGGAAAACATCAGAACGCCAGGGAAAGTGTTTGATAGCGACCAGTAAACGTAACAGATTAAAAACTGTCCGTGAATTGACTGCTGAATGAAACGCAACGAGGGATACACCGGTGAGTGAGTCAACAGTGATACGACGCCTGGCAGACAACAACCTCAGAGGTTATGTAGCAACCACTGTTGCCGCCTGTTAACAAAAAGAAAAGGCTTCAGTGGGCTAGGACACACCAACATTGGATAGCGGGGGATTGGGAAAGAGTCTTATTCACTGATGAATCCGAGTTCGAAATATTTGGAAGTAAACGCCGTCAATTTGTACGCCGTTTACCCCATGAACGCTTGAATGCTCAGAGCGTAATTCCAACTGTAAAGCATGGAGGGGGTTCTGTGATGGTATGGGAATCCTTTGGAGGGAATAAGGTAGGAGATTTGGTGAAAATAGGTGGAAAAATCAACCGAAAGGATTATCATGCCAATCTCCAGTGACATACTAAGACATCTGGTTTGCGTCCGATTAGGAAAGGGTTTGTCTTGCAGCAAGACAACGACCCGAAACATACGTCTCACTTGTTTCAGAACTATCTGAAGTCTCTAGATGTTCGTAAAATATTGAAAAACACGGAATGGCCGCCCCAATCCCCTCATTGTAATCCAATGGAGCTGCTGTGTGATGAATTGGACAGAAGGATCCGAAAACGGGAAATCATGAGAGGGTCACAATTGTGGGACGTCCTGCAGCAAGAATTGAGATTAATTCCAACTGAAACCTTGACGAAACTGACGCAGCGCATGCCGAGAGTGTGCGAGGCAGTGATGAAAGCAAAGGGTGGCTAGTTTGAGGAATCGAAAATTTAATTATATATACAGGGTGAGTCACCTAACATTACCGGTGAATATATTTCGTAAACGACATCAAATACTGACGAACCGATTCCACAGACCGAACGTGAGAAGAGGGGCTAGTGTAATTCGTTAATACAAACCACAAAAAATGCACGGAAGTATGTTTTTTAACACAAACCTACGTTTTTTTTTTAAATGGAACCCCGTTAGTTTTGTTAGCACATCTGAACATGTAAACAAATACGTAATCAGTGCCGTTTGTTGCATTGTAAAATGTTAATTACATCCGGAGATATTGTAACCTGAAGTTGACGCTTGAGTACCACTCCTCCGCTGTTCGATCGTGTGTATCGGAGAGCACCGAATTACGTAGGGATCCAAAGGGAACGGTGATGGACCTTAGGTACAGAAGAGACTGGGACAGCACATTCCGTCCACATGCTAACATCTTTTTATTGGTCTTTTTCACTGACGCACTTGTACATTACCATGAGGGGTGAGGTACACGTACACACGTGGTTTCCGTTTTCAATTACGGAGTGGAATATAGTGTGTCCCGACATGTCAGGCCAATAGATGTTCAATGCGGTGACCATCATTTGCTGCACACAATTGCAATCTCTGGCGTAATGAATGTCGTACACGCCGCAGTACATCTGGTGTAATGTCGCCGCAGGCTGCCACAATACGTTGTTTCATATCCTCTGGGGTTGTAGACACATCACGGTACACATTCTCCTTTAACGTACCCCACAGAAAAAAGTCCATAGGTGTAAGATCAGGAGAACGGGCTGGCCAATTTATGCGTCCTCCACGTCCTCCACGCAACTGAACGTCGGAGGTTTCAAGCGTCAACTTTAGGTTACAATATCTCCGGATGTAATTAACATTTTACTATGCAACAAACGGCACTGATTACGTATTTGTTTGTATGTACAGATGTGCAACAAACCTAACGTGGTTCCATTTAAAAACACGTAGGTTTGTGTTTAAAAAACATACTTCCGTGCATTTTTGTATGGTTTGTATTAAACAATTACACTAGCCCCTCTCCTCACGTTCGGTCTGTGGAATCGGTTCGTCAGTATTTGATGTGGTTTACGAAATATATCCAGCGGTAACGTTAGGTGACTCACCCTGTATACTAAGATGGTATCTGTCCTTTCGGACATGTCCATCCGACATGTCCATCTTAGTATATATATATAGTTAAGGCTCACCGGCCACTTGACCATCTTCTTCGTCTGTGCGAATGTACAAACAGTGCCCGAACTCTTACGGGAATCGGCAACGCGCCGCGAGTAATGAGCATAATGGGCGGGGACACTACGAATGTAGTGCGGGACAATACGTTGGCAATGTGGGTTTCGCGGGAGGCGTGCCAGAGATAAATCCCTGCAGTCGCGCTATCCTCTGTGTCCTCGGTGGCTCAGATGGATAGAGCGTCTGACATGTAAGCAGGAGATCCCGGGTTCGAGTCCCGGTCGCGGTACACATTTTCATCTGTCCCCGTTGACGTATGTCAACGCCTGTAAGCAGCTAAGAGTGTTCATTTCATTGAAAATTTAATTGTTGCATCTCCCTGTGTATTATTTGAGCTTAATAATCATTTGGAAAACAACAAGATGCATTTTTATGCTGTATTTCCTTTCCATTGTCTATAATTACGAGGTGTTTCCAAACTTATGGAGGACAGTGTAAAAAAAATACTTATAGAGTTAAAACATCACATCTGTCATTACTTAAAGAGTGGCTACGTCTCACGTGTAGAGCCTGTCATGAATTCCAGTATACAACATAGGACTTTTAAAGGCAAACATACTAATAACAAGAGCAAACAGTGCAGTATTGAAGATAGGATCAAAGGTATAAGTATTACAATTGTACAAAATATAGAGTAGTTAGTTAAAGATCGTTAGAAAGTATTTGCGTCATATGGTATAAAGATATTTCGATGATAGGTTTCTTGCTGAAAGCATAGGACTGAACTGTCTTTGATGAACATCTTTGGTACAGAGATCATTAGAAAGTATTTTCGTCATATGGTGTAAAGATATTTGGATGATATGTTTCTTGCTGAAAGCAGAAGGCTGGACTGTCTTTGATGAACGTCTTTGGTATAGTTTAATAAGTAAACAGAACAATGAAGTTTTTTTTTTTTATCGTTGAATAGAATCCGTGAATGTGGTCTATAACTGAAAACGGTCCGTATTTGGGTTTTAAATAAAAAAAGCAGCTGATGGTCAAACATGCATTTCATACATTACTTGATGACCGTTGATACTCTCCTTCCAGAAATGTTTAAAACAAGTGTCAATGTATGAGGGTCACACCAATGCCTCCCATTTACTTTCATGCAAACTGCACTGGGGCAAAACAAAATTGGACCAGGAAATATTTATCGTGATACCGCACGGATGGCCGTGTGTGTTAAAAGTGCCCGCTTCCAGGGCGGGAAAAACCAACTCGTTAAAAATGACTTTGAGCACTATGGGACTTAACTTCTGAGGTCAGCAGTCCCCTAGAACTTAGAACTAGTTAAACCTAACTAACCTAAGGACATCACACACATCCATGCCCGAGGCAGGATTCGAACCTGCGACCGTAGCGGTCGCTCAGTTCCAGTCTGTAGCGCCTAGAATCGCCCGGCCACTCCGGCCGCCTACTGGTTGAAACCGATACCGGAATCTTACTTCCGAATAACCGGTGTTTTTCGGTATTTGTTTGCTCTCGGTTATAACAGGTGTTTATTTATTGAGATTTTCCTCTATACATACTCTGAGCACTATGGGACTCAACTGCTGTGGTCATAAGTCCCCTAGAACTTAGAACTACTTAAACCTAACTAACCTAAGGACAGCACACAACACCCAGCCATCACGAGGCAGAGAAAATCCCTGACCCCGCCGGGAATCGAACCCGGGAACCCGGGCGTGGGAAGCGAGAACGCTACCGCACGACCACGAGATGCGGGCAATATGTTTAAATGAAAATACATGTTATTACTAATTGCACAACTCTCTAATACTTAATCGAATCGCTGCCATCGTAGCTTGGCACCTTAGCCATCTCTCCGATAAATGATCCATGTTTCCAGCCTCTAAATATAGTTTGACCCACTTCGCGACGAATGTCTTTGACTTTCTAAGGGTTTTAGCAGCAGCTGCCTAAGCTTTGGTCCCTTTGGACGGTTTACAAGGAACACTGCCTTGTAACACTTCAGATACTTTGCACTCACTTGAAACTGCAACCGACAAAACAAAACATTCAACACTAACTCTGTTTATCTATACACCGTGCAAAAGCGCACTGGTCACAGACTAGAGATCACTACCAGAGATGTTGCTGCGGAGGTTACATTTAAAATTACGGTGTACACCTTCTTGTGGAACTGGTTGCGGGGTTTTCTCCAACATACATAGGAAACGAAATCCGCTAGTGGAAGCAGTATGTGCCGTAAAATATCTAGAAGTAACTATCCGGAGTGACCTTAAGTGGAACATCCACATAAAACAAATAGTGGGAAAAATAGACGCCAGACTCAGATTCATAGGAAGAATATTAAGGAAATGTAACTCACCCACGAAGGAACTGGCTTATAAGGCGCTTGTTAGACTTATTCTTGAGTATTTTTCATCTGTCTGGAATCGCTACCAGATAGAACTGGTAGAAGAGATAGAGAAGATCCAAAGAAGAGGGGCACGTTTCGTCACGGGTTCGTTTAGCCTGCGCGAGAGCGTTAGGGAGATGCTCAATAAATTCCATTGGCAGGCGTTACAAGAGAGGCGTTGGTAATCACGGAGAGGTTTACTACTGAAATTTCGAAACAGCACTTACCGGGGAGAGTCGGACAACATATTACTTTCCCCTAATACGTCCAGTGTAAAGAGCACGAGAAGACAATTCGAGAGTGGAACAGGGTTGGATGGCTCAGTTAGTGGTGCGAAAAATACCCTCCGCCACACGCCATTATGTGGCTTCCGGTGTGTGACGTAGATGTCGGGCAACGTAACAAATACCCAGAAATTATTACGTGTGTTACATAAGATCTTAATTTTCCTGAAGTGAAGACTGGTAATACACTTTCACGAAAATTTAGAGGAAGCAAGGATCTGTTACAAGACTGCCCTATCTCACCAACATCATTTAAAATGTATATAGACATCAGTCTTAAGACAGTCTTGTAAATACGATCGGATGGTGCTATACGTTAAAGACTGAGTTTATTTACATTACCTCTTATTTGCTGACGATCAAGGACTTACAGCACAAGACGAGAAGCATGCGAATTATACATGCAATCAGATAGCAATGGAATACAGAAACTGGAGACCGAAGATTAATTATCAGAAAACGGAATACCTTAGTATTGATCCAGATGACTTAGAGGGAAAGAGAATTTAGAAGGTCAATACTCTCTGTTGTTTTGGATCCCTTTCAGAGTGGACCGAAAAATCAGAGGTAGAAATTAATGAAGGAATTAAAAGTGGAAGAAAGGTCATTGGGATGCTCAACACAATCGTATGGAGCAGAAATGTAAGCAGCGTACCTGAAACATGCAAATACAATGTGTTCAAAAGCTTTGATCTCCATTGCGTGCACAGTAAAAATTTGAGAAAGATATCTCATTAATTGTCTAGATGATAATTTTTTTTGGAATTTGAAATGAGGCTTTCTGGACACCTCGTATTTGCTTCTTCAAATATTCGTGTGAATACGTCTTTGCTTAAGTTAATGACTGCTGTAGCCTCCAGTTGCGTGAAGGTAAGACGCTGCAGTTAACAATGGCACTGTGCCCGTCGACAGGTGACGGAGTTCCCAGAGGAGCGACCGGCCAGTGGCTTCGCCAGGCCCCATCCCGCCCCCGCCCTCGCCCCCGCCGCCGGCGACGCTAATGACGATGACGATGACGGCAGCTACGACGAGCGGCCAGCCTACAAGTCCAGCGGATACCACGGCGCCGCAGGTGAGGCTCCTCCTACAGCACGCGTTCATGGGGCGTAAGTCGCGATTTAAGAGCCGTCACAGTTCGCGCCAGGAAACATCGCACTGTACTGAGGAAACCACGGCGTAAGTGATATCTCACTAACTTTTGTCGGCGTTTCTGTCTATATACAGGGTTATTACAAATGATTGAAGCGATTTCACAACTGTACAATAACTTTATTATTTGAGATATTTTCACAATGCTTTGCACACACATACAAAAACTCAAAAAGTTTTTTTAGGCATTCACAAATGTTCGTTATGTGCCCCTTTAGTGATTCGGCAGACATCAAGCCGATAATCAAGTTCCTCCCACACTCGGCGCAGCATGTCCCCATCAATGAGTTCGAAAGCATCGTTGATGCGAGCTCGCAGTTCTGGCACGTTTCTTGGTAGAGGAGGTTTAAACACTGAATCTTTCACATAACCCCACAGAAAGAAATCGCATGGGGTTAAGTCGGGAGAGCGTGGAGCCCATGACATGAATTGCTGGTCATCATCTCCACCACGACCGATCCATCGGTTTTCCAATCTCCTGTTTAAGAAATGCCGAACATCATGATGGAAGAACGGTCGAGCACCATCCTGTTGAAAGATGAAGTCGGCGCTGTCGGTCTCCAGTTGTGGCATGAGCCAATTTTCCGGCATGTCCAGATACACGTGTCCTGTAACGTATTTTTCGCAGAAGAAAAAGGGGCCGTAAACTTTAAACCGTGAGATTGCACAAAACACGTTAACTTTTGGTGAATTGCGAATTTGCTGCACGAATGCGTGAGGATTCTCTACCGCCCAGATTCGCACATTGTGTCTGTTCACTTCACCATTAAGAAAAAATGTTGCTTCATTACTGAAAACAAGTTTCGCACTGAACGCATCCTCTTCCACGAGCTGTTGTAACCGCGCCAAAAATTCAAAGCGTTTGACTTTGTCATCGGGTGCCAGGGCTTGTAGCAATTGTAAACGGTAAGGCTTCTGCTTTAGCCTTTTCCGTAATATTTTCCAAACCGTCGGCTGTGGTACGTTTAGCTCCCTGCTTGCTTTATTCGTCGACTTCCGCGGGCTACGCGTGAAACTTGCCCGCACGCGTTCAACCGTTTCCTCGTTCACTGCAGGCCGACCCATCGATTTCCCCTTACAGAGGCATCCAGAAGCTTTAAACTGCGCATACCATCGCCGAATGGAGTTAGCAGTTGGTGGATCTTCGTTGAACTTCGTCCTGAAGTGTCGTTGCACTGTTATGACTGACTGATGTGAGTGCATTTCAAGCACGACATACGCTTTCTCGGCTCCTGTCGCCATTTTGTCTCACTACGCTCTGGCGGCAGAAACCTGAAGTGCGGCTTCAGCCGAACAAAACTTTATGAGTTTTTATACGTATCTGTAGTGTGTCGTGACCATATGTCAATGAATGGAGCTACAGTGAATTTATGAAAACGCTTCAATCATTTGTAATAGTCCTGTACTTAAAGTGCAGCTACTCACACAGATCCATTGTGGCTGTAATTATCGTATGGCAGCGAAACTTGGTAGAGATTCTGATTCGTTGATGCGGAACCCATTGACGCTGGAAAAAACTTTTTCTAATGTTGGCCACCAGGTGCACATCTGGCCCTCAGAATGCAGGAAGCCGTACAGAAATACACTCCTGGAAATTGAAATAAGAACACCGTGAATTCATTGTCCCAGGAAGGGGAAACTTTATTGACACATTCCTGGGGTCAGATACATCACATGATCACACTGACAGAACCACAGGCACATAGACACAGGCAACAGAGCATGCACAATGTCGGCACTAGTACAGTGTATATCCACCTTTCGCAGCAATGCAGGTTGCTATTCTCCCATGGAGACGATCGTAGAGATGCTGGATGAAGTCCTGTGGAACGGCTTGCCATGCCATTTCCACCTGGCGCCTCAGTTGGACCAGCGTTCGTGCTGGACGTGCAGACCGCGTGAGACGACGCTTCATCCAGTCCCAAACATGCTCAATGGGGGACAGATCCGGAGATCTTGCTGGCCAGGGTAGTTGACTTACACCTTCTAGAGCACGTTGGGTGGCACGGGATACATGCGGACGTGCATTGTCCTGTTGGAACAGCAAGTTCCCTTGCCGGTCTAGGAATGGTAGAACGATGGGTTCGATGACGGTTTGGATGTACCGTGCACTATTCAGTGTCCCCTCGACGATCACCAGTGGTGTACGGCCAGTGTAGGAGATCGCTCCCCACACCATGATGCCGGGTGTTGGCCCTGTGTGCCTCGGTCATACGCAGTCCTGATTGTGGCGCTCACCTGCACGGCGCCAAACATGCATACGACCATCATTGGCACCAAGGCAGAAGCGACTCTCATCGCTGAAGACGACACGTCTCCATTCGTCCCTCAATTCACGCCTGTCGCGACACCACTGGAGGCGGGCTGCACGATGTTGGGGCGTGAGCAGAAGACGGCCTAACGATGTGCGGGACCGTAGCCCAGCTTCATGGAGATGGTTGCGAATGGTCCTCGCCGATACCCCAGGAGCAACAGTGTCCCTAATTTGCTGGGAAGTGGCGGTGCGGTCCCCTACGGCACTGCGTAGGATCCTACGGTCTTGGCGTGGATCCGTGCGTCGCTGCGGTCCGGTCTCAGGTCGACGGGCACGTGCACCTTCCGCCGACCACTGGTGACAACATCGATGTACTGTGGAGACCTCACGCCCCACGTGTTGAGCAATTTGGCGGTACGTCCACCCGGCCTCCCGCATGCCCACTATACGCCCTCGCTCAAAGTCCGTCAACTGCACATACGGTTCACGTCCACGCTGTCGCGGCATGCTACCAGTGTTAAAGACTGCGATGGAGCTCCGTATGCCACGGCAAACTGGCTGACACTGACGGCGGCGGTGCACAAATACTGCGCAGCTAGCGCCATTCGACGGCCAACACCGCAGTTCCTGGTGTGTCCGCTGTGCCGTGCGTGTGATCATTGCTTGTACAGCCCTCTCGCAGTGTCCGGAGCAAGTATGGTGGGTCTGACACACCGGTGTCAATGTGTTCTTTTTTCCATTTCCAGGAGTGTATTTCCGTACGTAATGGATTAGGAACGGGTCGTGGGCAGAAAAGGTCAAACAAGTGAAAAAGGCACAACGTTTGTGTTATTATTAACCGCTCCTTACACAACTTGTTCAATATGAGGACTGGAGACGTCGATAAGATGCTGTACAGCGCCTTATTTGCACTTGTTGGTCGAAATTGTAACTATTTAATTTACAGCCTAAATCGCTTCCCGCATTCGAATATCTACCGAGTTTCGCTGCCATATGAATATTAGAGCCCACACTGGATCTCCGCAAATAGCTACACTTCAAAAATAAGCGCCCGACGTGTAGACAGAAACATGAGATATCACGAAGGTTGTGGTTTCCCAGTACACCTGCTTCTTATCTAGCTACATAGCCAGCTACCTAACTATCTACCAATTATAGCCACCGTATGGTGCATGTGGAGATTAATTCACTAACCAATATTACAGACTTTCTTCCCCATTCAGTCTCTGTAGAAGTGGAACCAGATCTGCTACGACAACATTTCGGAGTTTGTTTAGAGATATTTTCTGACAACGTAAGAATAGAAGAATCGGATGAAAACGTGCTCAGAACATAAATTGCTAATCCCAATAAACAGTGGTATGAGCTATTCGTATGCAAAAGTTTGCCTTTTGTCGCGACAGACATTTGCATGACCACGTATTCAAGGTCTCGGAGAGGGACATTGATAATGTGAACAAACAAAATATCGATACAATAGGAGTAAACGCACACGCATTTCTTTGCCGTGACTTATCGATATGATTCTCTCCGTTTAAAATGATTATGCTTTTTCTTAAATTAAAAGGAAGGTCAAAAGCGATGGCCGTAATATTGATGGTTTATTGATAGCAAAATCGATCACATAGTGATCATCTTCAGTGCTGTGGTGTTTGAAAATCGATTTTTCTATCAATAAACCATCAATGTTACGGCCAACGCTGACCTTCCTATTAATTTAACATACAGGGCTATTACAAATTATTGAAGCGGTTTCATAAATTCACTGTAGCTCCATTCATTGACATATGGTCACGACACACTACAGATACGTAGAAAAACTCATAAAGTTTTGTTCGGCTGAAGCCGCACTTCAGGTTTCTGCCGCCAGAGCGCTCGAGAGCGCAGTGAGACAAAATGGCGACAGGAGCCGAGAAAGCGTATGTCGTGCTTGAAATGCGCTCACATCAGTCAGTCATAACAGTGCAACGACACTTCAGGACGAAGTTCAACAAAGATCCACCAACTGCTAACTCCATTCGGCGATGGTATGCGCAGTTTAAAGCTTCTGGATGCCTCTGTAAGGGGAAATCGACGGGTCGGCCTGCAGTGAGCGAAGAAACGGTTGAACGCGTGCGGGCAAGTTTAACGCGCAGCCCACGGAAGTCGACGAATAAAGCAAGCAGGGAGCTAACCGTACCATAGGATGGTGCTCCACCGCACTTCCATCATGATGTTCGGCATTTCTTAAACAGGAGATTGGAAAACCGATGGATCAGTCGTGGTGGAGATCATGATCAGCAATTCGTGTCATGGCCTCCGCGATCTCCCGACTTAACCCCATGCGATTTCTTTCTGTGGGGTTATGTGAAATATTCAGTGTTTAAACCTCCTCTACCAAGAAACGTGCCAGAACTGCGAGCTCGCATCAACGATGCTTTCGAACTCATTGATGGGGACATGCTGCGCCGAGTGTGGGAGGAACTTGATTATCGGCTTGATGTCTGCCGAATCACTAAAGGGGCACATAACGAACATTTGTGAATGCCTAAAAAAACTTTTTGAGTTTTTGTATGTGTGTGCAAAGCATTGTGAAAATATCTCAAATAATAAAGTTATTGTACAGTTGTGAAATCGCTTCAATCATCTGTAATAACCCTGTATATGGTCGTTGTACACACAGCACTCTATGGAGTAGCCAACCAATATGATTTTTCTGTTTGCCCCCGGTAGTGTTATGCAACTATTCAGTCTTCGTAGTGCAGATGTGGTTAATCAGTGAAGTGGTCAAGGCAAAAATGTACCACATTCGTTGCCTTCTCCAGCTCACAAACTGTCGCCATTCAGCCTAAGCCACACGTCAGGCTATGCTGCTAATCAGTTGCCACAGCCTTCGTTACAAAATAGTACCAAACTGATGTCGAAGCCAAAGATGCCAAAAATCAGGAAAACCACTAATAATGTATGGAGAACACCGAACGGTTTCGATTTAAGCTGTTCGAAGTACATCGCATTTTTTTCCGTGTACATCACTGGTTATCTAAGACTATTTGTCGACTGGCTAAACAAAATCCAAGCGTTTTCCAACTTGCGTAGCCTGCAACAAAGGTTCTGTTATATACGTGGGCTGTCCAGAAAGTAAGTTACGATTGATCCCGAAATGAAAATCACAGTGAAAATCAGAGATGTTTCATTTGTAACAGTTAGCTAGACCTTTCAGCTACTTCTCTACGTAGTCGCCGTTCTGACTCAGACATTCCTCGTAGCGTTGTACCAACTTTCCGATACCCTCATCATAGAAGGCAGCCGCCAGTGCTTTCCGCCAATTCTCTACGCTGGCCTACAGCTCGTTGTCTGTGCCAAAATGTTGTCTTCATAGCCAGCGGTTCGTCTGAGCAGAGATGAAACTCAGTGGGAGACAATTACGGGCTGTATTGTGGGTAACCGAACATTTCCAATTGAAACGATGCAGTAACATCTTCCTTGCCCCTGCAGAATGAGGCTGAGAATCGTCTTGAAGCAGAAACCGCACGACGGTTATGTAATGTTGGTTGCATAGCTTCAGGGGACAATTCTCACCAGGCCCTCGTACTTGGCGGGAGACACTATTTTCTGCAACATCTTACGCGCTCACTAAGAGCTCAGGAATGAAAAGAGCGACAATTCTACCTAGAGTCATATTAGAGACACTGCTCAACACATCTTTGCAAAGCTTTATCGGATTTTCATAGTCGTTTCCATTTTGCGACCGATCGTAACTTCCTTTCTGGACAGCCCTCGTAGTTTAACCGGCAGCACCTATATCTCGATTACACCTGTTTGTCTTCTGACGTACTGTCAAACACTGATGTGGTGTATCTGGTGTCACTTTCTGAAGTGTCGCGCCTCTGAATGTCCAGGGGTGGACCACCACAAGATTCGGGCCGAGCAGGAGTCTGAGGACGAGGACAGCTCAGAGAGGCACCCCAACAGCTACCAGACGGTCGTCTACCACGGCAAGCCCTACCACGGCGAGGAGGAGTCTGGCAAGTCGTCCTACCCCGGGTACTACCCCAAGGCCGCCCACCACAAGAAGCACTACGCAGGCGAAGGCGAGGATGAGGACTCCAGGAGGCCGCAGGAGAGCAGCGGCGAAGACGACGACGAGGACGAGGACCGCCGGCCGGCGTACAGCTCGTCCTACCAGAGGTGAGCGACGGAGTGCGGACTGGAATTACTTGCAACTCCGCTTTCTGAACTAGCGAGGTGCCTAGTGTTACAACTTGGTCGTTAAGGGTCGTCTTTGCTACCCTGTTGTAACACGCACACTACTCCATTCCACGCTCTAACAAGGAGACGCACGACCGTGGGGTCGGGGATTTGTCCGAAATTTTGTGTGGTGAAAGAGGACCCGTAACACCTCACGTGGTTAAAATATTAGGACGCACTACCCGGAAAATCCCGGGAAAAATCGATCCAAAGTTTCTTAGGTGCCTTATGAGTATAAAATGTTAGTCCACTGCCGAGCTGCCGTCAGGCCTCGGATTCTTACGCCAGGGGTCTCGTGTTCGATTCCTCCTCTGGCACTTTTTTTTTCTTCTGTTTCATTTTCTTTGGTTATTCCACCGATTATTCAGAAAGTTTCCCCAAACCTACATTATCTTTAACAAATTAGTTACATTATTGAATAAAAATTATTTTCATTTTGTTCAACAACACAATTGATGGAGGTGGGTTTTCCATTTTTCATTGTAAAGTATATGAGGAGAAACAGTGCCTTTTTAATCAGAATAACAAAGTCGATTGGGAAACATTCAATTTTTATACATATAACAATTATAAACAAGAACCGTAGTGTTAATTATCGTAAAAACAAAAAAAAAAAAAAAAACAATAATTTTTGCGACATCTTGCGCAGCATATAAAAGCGGATTTTTTACAGTCACAGGGCGTTTGCAATAAATCTGTACAAAAACATGCCCCATTAACATTTACGAAAATGTTTCGAGTTCCTGACAATTTTGAGGCAAACCAGGCATATTAAATCATGTCTCGGAATATTGGTGACGATAATTGATGGTGGATTGTAGAATGAATTTTTATACAATCTTCCCAGGAATTAATTTCACTATTCTCCTGTAACAATGCGCTGCAATTTTGCAAGCAACAGAAGAAAAAAAAAGTGCCGGAGGAGGAATCGAATACGAGACCTCTGGCGTAAGGGTCCGAGCGCTAACCATGTAGGCCAGACGGCGGTACGACAATGGACTAACATTTTATGCTCATAAGGCACCGAAGGAACTTTGGATCGATTTTTCTCGGGATTTTCCGAGTAGTGCGTCCTAATTTTTACCCATGTGAGGTGTTAAGGGTCCTCTTTCACCACACAAAATTGCGGGCAAATCCCCGACCCCACGGTCGTGCCGTCTCCTTGTAAGAGACTGGTATGCTCTCCACTAAACATCTCAGCCACTATTTACGATAAAATCGTTATTCATCTAAGGCAGTCGATTCTGCTAATCACATTCCACTCAGAAAGCTCAAAGTTTACATTTTTCAAAGTTCATTGAGAAAATGAATCATTCATACTGACCTGACAGGATGCAAAGGGACATCCTAGATACTGCATACAGTTTTCATAATGAATCTTATGAATGGTTAAAATTTGCGACTGGTCTTCCACAGGGTTCAGTACTGGAACCATTCCTCTTCTTGCTATGTATAAAGGAGCTTCTTTCTTACTCTGCTAAAGCAGAAATAGTGGCTTTTGCTAATGATGCAAGCGTCGTAACTCTAATCGATAGAAATCACCATAAGGAACAATGTGTGAAAAGTTCACTACTTTATATGTAGGGCAACCGCAGCCGAAATATTCCACGATGTGAAAAAAAAAGACCACTGCGACTGTTAGAATCCTCTATTGAGAGAACAAGACAGGTTTCGCAAATAAAATTTCATCCTCATATGCTTCATGTCAAAAAATTAAAGATTCAATTCAAACCAGATACAGCCATTCCCAGCATTTACATCTAGGTATGATATTGACTTGAAGCATATGAAGATGCAAATTTAATTTGCGAAACTGGTCGTGTTCTCCAATAAAGAATTCTTAGTCGCAGCGGTCTCGTTTATTCAAATAAAAAAAATTATGACTGGTTCTCGATAAATTGGCGATCACTTAACTTGGTAAAAGTACACAGGTCATTTAACTGTGCATGAACCAGAACACATATTTCATCAAGAAGGGTTCAGAACAGGGCAAAGAAAACATTCAGAATTATTGGATGTCTTCAATATAGCCCCAGAAAAAGAAGTTGCAGCTGTTCATGTACGGAGAATATGACGGCCAATCGAGACCCATGCCAGTGGCCTCTGGGTACCCCAGAGCCAGAATGCGATCCCCAAACTGCTCCTCCAGGACATCAAACACTCTCGTGATTCGATGGAGGTCGAGCTCCGTCTTGCATGAACCATATCTTGTTGAAATGAGAGACACTTTGGATAATGGGAATGAAGTAATCTTCCAAAACTTTCACGTACCGTTCGGTAGTCACCATGCCATCAAGGAATATCGCACCGATTATTCCGTGACTGGACATTGGACACCACACAGTCACTCGTTGAGGGTGAAGAGACTTCTCGATCTCGAAATGCGGATTCTCAGTCCCCCACATGCACCAATTTCGCTTATTGACGAACCAATCCAAATGAACAAATGACTGATAACAACATGATGCTTGCGCATGCGCATACTAATACCCATCACGCCCCGGGGCCAGCCGTGCAGTTCGAACGCTCTAACGCAAACCGTTCAGAAGTTATGACGATTTTATTTCGTATAGTTCCCAAACTGTCACCCAGTCTTTCGCCATGGCCTACTCTTACTTTTATCAGATTTTAGAACATCTCGCACCATTTTACGTTGTCGATCGATTATTCCAGGTCGACAGATCCCATCAACGTGTGTTGATTTTTCTTCGGTCCTGCTTCCATTATTCAGCGCACTGTCAGAACTGCCCCTCTGGTGCCTTTACCTTTCCTAAGGCGAATCCGATTGTCATCTAATAGATCCTTAGTTTTTCCTCAGTTTTCTATTCCGTTCTCTTGTCAGCAGCCGATTGTGCGATAGTTCTCGCATTTACCTGTCCCATCTTCGGAATATCGCGGATGATATTTTTCCGAAACTCAGATGGTACGTCGCCAGTCTGAGATTCTACACACTAACTTGAGCAGTCGTTGGGTGGCACTTCCCTCAGCGACTACAGAAATTCCCAAGGAGTGTTATGCACGCCTTCTGTTCCATTCGATCGCAAGTCTTGGAAAGCACTTTTAAATTCTGATTCTAATACTCGATCCCCTAACTCTTCCCTGTCGACTCCTGTGTCTTCCTCTATCACGCCATCGGACAAAGCGTCCCCCTCTCTCCTTCCACCTGCGTTCTCCTTGGTAGTGGAATACTGGCTGCGCTCTTTACGTTGACGCCCCTTCTTCTGATTTAACCGAGGGATGTTTCGACCTTTTATATGCCGAATCAGTCCATCTGCGGACGATCACTCAAAGAATCTGCTATATGTGCTTAATACCGTGTAGGCCCCCGTTAGCACGCATAAGTGCCGCGACACGACGTGGCATGGACTCGACTTATGTCTGAAGTAGTGCTGAAGGGAACTGACACCATGATTCCTGCAGGGCCGTCCATAAATCCGTAAGAGTACGAGGGGGGTGCAGATCTCTTCTGAACAACACGTTGCAAAGCATCCCAGGTATGCTCAATAGCGTTCATGTCTGGGGAGTTTGGCGGTCAGCGGAAGTGTTTAAAGTCGGAATAGTGTTCCTGAAGCCACTCTGTAGGAATCATCGACTTGTCAAGTGTCGCGTTGCCCTGTTGGATTTGCCTTATTCCGTCGGAATGCACAGAGGACACGAATGGATGCCGGTGATCAGGCAGGATGCTTACGTACGTGTCTCCTGTCAGAGTTATACCTAGACGTATCAGGGGTCCCATATCACTCCAACTGCACATGCCTCACACCGCTGTAGAGCCTCCGCCAGCTTGAACAGTCCGGCGCTGATATGCAGGTTGGACAGGCCCATGAGGTTGTCTCCATAGCCGTACACGTCCGTCGGCACTATACAATTTGAAACGAGACTCCTCTGACCAGGCAACATGTTTCCAGTCGTCAACAGTCCAATGTCGGTGTTGAAGGGCCCAGGTGAGGCGTATAGCTTTGTGGCGTGCAGTCACCAAGGGTACACGAGTGGGCGTTCGGGTTCCGAAAGCCCATATTGATGATGGTTCGTCGAATGGTTCGCACGCTGACACTTGTTCATGGCCCAGCGTTGAAATCTGCAACAATTTGCGGAAGGTTAGCGTTTCTGTCACGCTGAACGATTATCTTCAGTGTTTGTTTGTCACGTTTTTGCAGAAGCTTTTTTTCGGCCACAGTGATGTCGGATATTTGATGTTTTACCGGATTCGTCATATTCGCGGTGCACTCGTGAAATGGTCGTACCGGGAATATCCCCACTTCATCGGTACCTCGGAGGTTCAAAAATGGTTCAAATGGCTCTGAGCACTTTGGAACTTAACATCTGAGGTCATGAGTCCCGTTGAACTTAGAACTACTTTAACCTAAGGAAATCACACAGATCCATGCCCGAGGCAGGATTCCAACCTGCGACCGTAGCGATAGCGCGGTTCCAGACTGAAGCGCCTAGAACCGCTCGGCCACCCCGGCCGGCATCTCGGAGGTGCTGTGTCTCACAGCTAGTGCGCCGACTGTGGCACCACGTTCAGACTCTCAGATTTTGATAACGTACCAAATGCGCCAGATCCTTGTTGTTGCCCACCGCAGCATCGTATTCTGCCTGTTTACGTATTTGAATATGCATGCCTATACCAGTTTGTTTGCCTCTTCAGTGTGCAAGCGGTTTAAATGTTACGGCCCGTCAACAGCGAGTTAAGCTTGTGGGCCCGTTACGGCCGATCTAACAGACTCGTACTTGGCCGCAGCGCGAAGTCGCAGTCCGTGGCGTCGCGCTACCACCCAGACGAGGAAGCCGAGGAGCTGGAAGCAGGGCGCCCGCGGCTCGTCGTGACGTCAGCGTACTCGCGCTCGTACTCGCGGCCGTACTACGGCAGGCCGGGGGCCGGCGTCGGCCCAGAGGAAGCACCTGCCGCGGCGGAGCTGGAAGAGGAAGTGGCCGGCTCCGACAGATACGACTCTCTCAGGTCGGCACAGCTCTGCTCACCGCTACTGCACTGGCACTGGTGTGAGGGGGAGGGAGGGAGGGGGGAGGGAAGCCCTGCTAGTGTCTAGGGGGCTGCGACACTTGTGAGGAGACGAATGCCGGACATTTGCCACGCCGGACATTTGCCACTCTTGCCCCTTCGCCAGGTAGCTTGAGTAGCGACCCTCAGGTAAGGGACGCCCTTCCTCGTACTTCGTCTGTCCGCTTTCAAACCGCCGTCTCCACATCTTACTGGATACAACCAGTATGTAAGGGACCTTCTTCTTCGACATCTTAGCGAAATACAGAGCTTCTTTTCCGAAATCGAAATATTTATATCTTTTGGGAAACGAAAGCAATTCCAACGATTATAGTATATAATTAGTTCTGCCAGGTATAAATATAGATCCCTATGTCTGTACTGTAGCTTCCTTACACGTTTACTGATTGCGATAGAAACAGTCCATCCTCATGGGAGTAACAAGACAGGAACGCTGTGAAGAGAATGCGAATGTACGCTAATCCGTTCTTTTTGATCGCTGCATTTGTACCTACTTTAATTACTACAATTGCATGCCCAAAAGACAATAAGGAAAGAAGAAATGGGTATGTGAATGTCTGAAAAGAAGAACGACATACTCCATATTAATTTACTCTCTAAAATCCGATATCTTTTGCGGCGAAACATTAGTTAATAAAGAGTAGCGGGACAATGTTCAAAACATGACTGAAAATAAGTTCATAAACAGAGATAAGAACATCTATGATTGACATGTCACTTAAAGTCGAGGTACAATTTTAAAATGTTAGAAATAAGGAAATGAAGTAATACAGAATGCTATGCTTGCAACGTACGTTGTTGTTCTACATTGTTTAGCTCTGGTATTTACAGGGTCACAGAGAAAGCGTCCTAGGTTTTGGAGGGAAAAGCCGTAATTGTAATGATCTCCACTGCAACAGAAACAAGAAGCACAACTTGAGGAAAAATTATGTAATGTTTGTTCCAGCTCACAAGCGACACTGAAGCGGGTAGTTCCTGTGACTTAGTATGGACAGAGGTTATATTCGAAAACCGGAATAAATTAATAACTGGCTCCTTTTACCAACCCGCGGTCTCAGATGAAACAGTTGCTAAACATTTCAAAGAAAACTCGAGTTACATCGCCAATAGATACGCAACTCATACAGTTATAGTTGGCAGTGACTTCAATCTACCTTCCGTATGTTGACAAAAATACATTTTCAGACGCTACTGTAGATAGAAAACAACTTCCATAATTGTTCTAAATGCTTTTTATAATTATTTTGAACAATTAGTTTACGAGGCCATTCAAATTGTAAATGGTTACGAAAACACACTTGACCTCTTAGCCACAAATAATCCTGAGCATCACGACGGCTACAGGGATTAGAGAACACACAGTCGTAGCGAGGCTCAATTCCGTAACAAAGAAATTCACCAAAACTAAACGCGAAATATATATATTTATAAAAGAAACTAAAAATTCGGATCACGTCTTTCTAAGATACAGTCTCCAATCCTTCCAAACTATGTAAGTGAAGACTATATGTGGCTTAAGTTCAAAGAAATAGTATCAACAGCACTCGAGAGATTCATACCAAATAAATTAATAAGAGACTGAACTGATCCCCCATGGTACACAAAACACGACAGAAAGCTGCTGCAGGAGCACCGAAAAAGGGACGTATAATTTAGACGAGCGCAAAATCAAGATTGGCGAAGTTTTACTGTGGCTCGAAATTTGGTGCAGATTTCAATGCGAGATGCATTTAATAGTTTCCACAACGAAACTCTCTCTAGACATGTGGCGGAAAATCCAAAGAGATTCTGGTCCTATGTTAAGTAAACTAGCGGAAAGGCTCAGTAAGCGATGAGGAGGAGGAGGGGGATTCAAGGGACCCAACGCTTCGCAGCAGGTAAAATCGTGGCAAATGTCCGGCGTGGCAAATGTCCGGCGTGGCAAATGTCCGCACACCGAGGAGACCCGGCAGAACAGGCAGCGGGCGGTCTACAGGGACACCAAACAGGTGGCACACCGCAGTCCAGTACTGCATCGTCACACAGGGGTGCAAAACGATCGCTGAAACGCATCAGGCAAAAAGCATGGGATCTACGCAAGATCCGACCGATGCTGCAGGAATATTTCTGCAACATCATTTGCTAATGAATGAAGGGAGCAAATTTTTACTTGCAGATGACGACATAGGACCAAATGATAGGATATTGGTGTTCGCCAGAGAAAGGGGAAAATCCTGTTTAACAGACTGCAGTTTGTTCTTTGTCGATGGAACTTTCAAAAGCTCCAGCAAGCAGTTTGGACAGTTATT
Organism: Schistocerca piceifrons; assembly: GCF_021461385.2. Lineage (NCBI taxonomy): Eukaryota > Metazoa > Arthropoda > Insecta > Orthoptera > Acrididae > Schistocerca > Schistocerca piceifrons. The sequence continues at coordinate 211,234,589 of NC_060146.1, forward strand.
TATTGTTCATGCCGATATTTCTAGTTCTGAGCAGGAAACAAACACACTTCCAAATGTGTACGCCTTGCTACCCAATAAAATGCGAGAAACGTACGATCGCTTTTTTACAGCTGTTGAGCGAAACGTACCTGCATGGAATCCTGCAGCTGTCATGATGGATTTTGAAGCTGCAATCATCTAATCAGTAACACATTTGTTTCCTGATTCAAAGATTAATGGCTGCACCTACCATTTCAGTCAGTGCTCGTGGAGGCAGAATTGCGGCCTTGTTGCTACCTACAAGGAAGACGAAGAAATTCGTTTTCACGTAAGATTGTGTTCCGCTTTGGCTCGCATTCCCCTGGACATGGTAGATGATGGGTGGCTATGCATTCAGGAGAGCACACCAGATAACGAAAAACTGCAGGATTTTTACGACTATTTTGTTGAACAATGGCTGGATAATGAAGACATGCCAAGGGATATACGGAACTGCGCAGGAAGGCGTCACCGCACCAATAATGTTTCAGAAGGATGGAATCGGAGGATAAAAACATTAATTTCGAAGGTTCATCCAAATTTTTAATCCTTAGTAAAAATTCTCAGAGAACACGCAGAATATCATGGTCACCGACTAGTTTCAAATCTAGGTGGAAAAAGAAGAAAGAAGTCCGCAATTAAGACAGATGAGATAGTTTCTAGGGCCCTTACAAGACTCCAAGTTGAGGGCAATATATAATCATTTCTTACTTGCGTGGCCTATGCACAGAAATTACAATGAAAAGAAAATGGCTGAAGCAACAGCAACACTTGTAAATAATTAAAAGGGGTTCAGTTCACGCCGATAACCCTATTGTAAAAAACTGTAAATAAATAATCATCCTGTAAATATTGTAAATAAATAAAATGCGGGACGAAGAGAGACTGCCTCCTCGTGGTGTTCCCTGGAAACGACACAAAGTCGGCTAAATGTCTCTTTGCAAATTGTGAAAGATTCAATACTGAAGTCTGAAAAGTCGTAGCTTTTCTAACAATCACAATCAGCATCATTGTGTAGAGAACTTTAGAAACAATGTCTGTTTGAGTAGACGATGAATACGTCTTGTTTCAATACATAAATTGCATTCCTTAACGCTAATTGCTAGCAGGACCCACATTAGACCTCAGTACAGTTCCCTGTGTGATATGGAAAAATTTAGGTTTATTTCGAAATAATTACAGAAAAAGTTTCTACCGAGAACCAAATTCTTTAGTTGGTTCCTCTTAATATATGGTAAAAGGTTGCCACTCCTCTCATATCATACTTTGGGTGAGGGGTTGAAAGATGGAAAACATTTTCGGTTTCTATAGTTTGTGTAAAATAAATCGTTAAGTATGACGTTCAGTGAAAATTATGCCCTAAGTAAGATTAATCAGAACAAAAGTAGCGCGACGTGGGCACAGTCGTCATTCTTGTAACACAGCTTCACAAGCAGACCGCGATTCTGCATTGACACAGTCATGGGAAACGTCGCAGACGCGAAAGGAGGGAAAACCATGTACCTGGCGTGTTTGTACCAACTTCAATGGGTCGAGCGCATATTAGGTGTTTTCATTTATGTATTCTGATACATCTATTGATCAATTTTCACACTTTGTTTTTCTTCTGCCACACGTGTTCCCCCTCCTCCGATAATATTCCGTTGCAATTCGACGTCATTCCGACCAGTGGTGTTATTTCTACTGCACTTTTAAAGTTTAACTTTAATTACACTACTGGCCATTAAAATTGCTGCACCAAGAAGAAGTGCAGATGATAAATGGATATTCATTGGGCAAATATATTATACTAGAACTGACATGTGATTACATTTTCACGCAATTTGGGTGCATAGACCCTGAGAAATCAGTACGCAGAACAACCACCTCTGGCCGCAATAACGGCCTTAATACGCCTGGTCATTGAGTCAAACGGAGCTTGGATGGCGTGTACAGGTACAGTTGTCCATGCAGCTTGAACACGGTACCACAGTTCATCGAGGGTAGTGACTGGCGTATTGTACGACCCAGTTGCTCGGCCACCATTGACCAGACGTTTTCAATTGGTAAGAGATTTGGAGAATGTGCTGGCCAAGGCAGCAGTCGAACATTTTCTGTATCCAGGAAGGCTGTACAGGACCTGCAACATGCGGTCGTGCATTATCCTGCTGAAATGTAGGATTTTGCAGGGATCGAATGAAGGGTAGAGCCACAGGTCGTAACACATCCGAAATGTAACGTCCACTGCTCAAAGTGCCGTGGATGTGAACAAGAGGTGACCGAACCGTGTAACCAATGGCATCCCATACGATCATGCCGGGTGATACGCCAGTATGGCGATGACGAATACACGCTTCCAATTTGCGTTCACCGCGATGTCGCCAAACACTGATATGACCATCATGATGCTGTGAACAGAACCTGGATTCATCCGAAAAAATGGCTTTTTGCCATTCGTGCACCCAGGTTCGTCGTTGTGTACACCATCGCAGGGGCTCCTGTCTGTGATGCAGCGTCAAGGGTAACCGCAGCCACGGTCTCCGAGCTGATAGTCCATGCTGCTGCAAACATCGTCGAACTGTTCGTGCAGATGGTTGTAGTCTTGCAAACGTCCGCATCTGTTGACTCAGGGATCGAGACGTGGCTACACGATTCGTTACAGCTGTGCGGATAAGATGCCTATCATCTCGACTGCTAGTGATACGAGGCCGTTGGGATCCAGCACGGCGTTCCGTATTACCCTCCTGAACCCACCGATTCCAAATTCTGCTAACAATTGGATCTCGACCAACTCGACAGAAATGTCGCGATAGGATAAACCGCAACCGCGGTAGACTACAATCCGACCTTTATCAAAGTCGGAAACGTGATGGTACGCATTTCTCCTCCTTACACGAGGCATCACAACAACGTTTCACCAGGCAACGCCGGTCAACTGCTGTTTGTGGATGAGAAATCGGTTGGAAACTTTCCTCATGTCAACACGTTGTAGGTGTCGCCACCGGCGCCAACGTTGTGTGAATGCTGTGAAAAGTTAATCATTTGCATCTCACAGCATCTTCTTCCCGTCGGTTAAATTTCGCGTCTGTAGCACGTCATCTTGGTGGTGTAGCAATTTTAATGGCCAGTAGTGTATAATCACGCTGTACATATACTTGGAGCGATCACCATCCAGGTCTACCGAGTGCTGTTGACAAGCGAGGTGCATTCAGGCCTTGTGAGTCCAATTGAGTAGCGACACCAGTCACGAAAACTGACTGCAGCCGGGATAGCGGTGTGCTGACCTCCATATCCGCATTGAGTAGCGACACCAGCCACGAAAACTGACTGCAGCCGGGATAGCGGTGTGCTGACCTCCATAGCCGCATCCGGTGACGCCTAAGGGCTGAGGATGACGCGGCGGCCGGTCAGTACTGTTGGGCCTTCAACGCCTGTTCGAACGGTGCTTGTTTCCCTGATTCGTTTGGAAACGTTTGCGGTGTCATTATCGCCGCACGACGGGAATCGTCCGACTTTGAACGCGGAATGGTAGTTGGAGCTACACGTATAGGACTTTCCATTTCGGAAATTGTTACGGAATTCAATATTCCGAAACCGACAGTGTCAAGAGTCAGCCGAGAATACCAAATTTCAGGCATTACTTCTGACCTGAACACAAACAACGACCGAGCGAGGTGGCGCAGTGGTTAGCACACTGGACTCGCATTCGGGAGGATGACGGTTCAATCCCGTCTCCAGCCATCCTGATTTAGGTTTTCCGTGATTTCCCTAAATCGCTTCAGGCAAATGCCGGGATGGTTTCTTTGAAAGGGCACGGCCGATTTCCTTCCCAATCCTTCCCTAACCCGAGCATGAGCTCCGTCTCTAATGACCTCGTTGTCGACGGGACGTAAAACTCTAACCACCACCACCACCACCACCACCACAAACAACGCAGTGGCCTAAGGTCTTCAGTTAACGACCGAGAGCAGCGTCGTTTGTGCAGAATTGTCAGTGCTAACAGACAAGCAACAAAGCTTGAAACAACAGACGACCGACGCGAGTACCTTTGCTAGCAGCACGACATCGCCTGTTGTGGGCTCGTGACCATGTTCGTTGGACCCTAAATGACTGGAATACCTTGGGATGGTCAGACGAGTCACGATTTCAATGGCAAGAGCTGATGGTGTGTCGTAGACCCCATGAAACCTTCGACCCAAGTTGTCAACAAGGTACCGTGTGAGCTGGTGGTGGCTCTATAATGGTGTGAGCTGTGTTTAAGTGGACCGCACTGTGTCCTCTGGTCCAAGTGAACCGCTCACTGGCTGGAAATGGTTCTATTCGCATATTTGGAGACCATTTTCAGACATTCATAGACTTCATATTCCCAACCAACGATGGAATTTTTATGGACGACAATCCGCTAAGTCATTGGGCCAAAATTGTTCGCGGTTGGTTTGTAGAACATTCTGGACCGTTCGAGCGAATGATTTGGCCATCTAGATCGGCCGACATGAATCTCATCGAACATTTATGGGACACAGACTATGACAACTATGGGCGGCTACAGAGACACCATGGCGCAGCATTTCTGGAGGGGATTTGCAACGACTTGTTGAGTCCACGCCGCATCGAGGTGCTGCACCAAGGCTGGGCAAAAGGAGCTCCGACACGATATCAGGAGGCATAGCAAGACTTTTGTCTCCTCAGTGTATTATGGCATATTGGCCCCTATAACACTTGACAATGGCCTTAAGGCGAAATTCGCCATTTGTGCGAGTTTCAATGAAATAAGTAACAGTGCTTAAACTGACACACAATATTTTTAGCGCAACGCAATCTCACTTTCAAAAATCCATACAAAAGAACGGCCCTGACTAACATTAACCTATACCTTTCATGAATCACTTACCTCACAAACCTCTACGATTTCTACCCTCCACGCTGCCCTCCAGTACTAAATTTGTGATCCCTTGATGCCTCAGAACATGTCCTACCAACCGATCCCTTCTTCTAGTCAAGGTGTGCCACAAACTCCTCTACTCCCCAATTCTATTCAATACCTCCTCATTAGTTATGTGATCTACCCATCTAATCTTCAGCATTCTTCTGTAGCACCACACTTCGAAAGCTTCTATTCTCTTCGTGTCTAAACTCTTTATCGTCCACGTTTCACTTCCATACATGGCTACATTCCATACAAATACTTTCAGAAACGACTTCCTAACATTTAAATCAATACTCGATGTTAACAAATTTCTCTTCTTCAGAAACGCTTTCCTTGCCATTGCCAGTCTACATTTTATATCCTCTCTAATTCGACCATCATCAGTTATTTTGCTCCCCAACTAGCAAAACTCCTTTACTACTTTGCGTGTCTCATTTCCTAATCTAATTCCCTTAGCATCAGCCGCCTTAATTCGACTACATTCCATTATCCTTGTTTTGCTTTTGTTGATGTTCATCTTTTACCCTCCTTTCAAGACACTGTCCATTCCGTTCAACTGCTCTTCCAAGTCCTTTGCTGTTTCTGACAGAATTACAATGTCATCGGCGAACCTCAAAGTTTTTATTTCTTCTCCATGGATTTTAATACCTACTCCGAACTTTTCTTTTGTTTCCTTTACTGCTTGCTCAATATACAGATTGAATAACATCGGGGAGAGGCAACAACCCTGTTATACTCCCTTCCCAACCACTGCTTCCCTTTCATACCCCTCGACTCGTATAACTGCCATCTGGTTTCTGTACAAATTGTAAATAGCCTTTCGCTTCCTGCATTTTACCCCTGCCATCTTTAGAATTTGAAAGAGAGTATTCCATTTAACATTGTCAAAAGCTTTCTCTAAATCTACAAATGTTAGAAACGTAGGTTTACATTTCATTAATCTTTCTTCTAAGATAAGTCGTAGGGTGAGTATTGCCTCACGTGTTCCAACATTTCTACGGAATCCAAACTGATCTTCCCCGAGATTGGCTTCTACCAGTTTTTCCATTCGTCTGTAAAGAATTCGCGTTAGTATTTTGCAGCTGTGACTTATTAAACTGATAGTTCGGTAATTTTCACATCTGTCAACACCTGTTTTCTTTGGGATTGGAATTATTATATTCTTCCTGAAGTCTGAGGGAATGTCGTCTGTCTCATACATCTTGCTCACCATATGGTAGAGTTTTGTCAGGACTGACTCTCCCAAGGCTGTCAGTAGTTCTAATGGAATGTTGTCTACTCCTGCGGCCTTGTTTCGACTTAGATCTTTCAGTGCTCTGTCAATCTCTTCACGCAGTATCATATCTCCCATTTCATCTTCATCTACATCCTCTTCCTTTTCCATAATATTGTCCTCAAGAACATCGCCCCTGTATAGATCCTCTATATACTCCTTCCACCTTTCTGCTTTCCCGTCTTTGCTTAGAACTGGGTTTCCATCTGAGCTCTTGATATTCATGTAAGTGGTTCTCTTTTCTCCGAAGGTCTCTTTAATTTTCCTATAGGCAGTATCTATTCTACCCCTCGTGAGATAAGCCTCTACATTCTTGCATTTATCCTCTAGCCATCCCTGCTTAGCCATTTTGCACTTCCTGTCCATCTCATTTTTGAGATGTTTGTATTCCTTTTTGCCTGCTTCACTTACTGCATTTTTGTATTTTCTCCTTTCATCAATTAAATTCAGTATCTCTTCTGTTACCCAAGGATTTCTACTAGCCCTCGTCTTTTTACCTACTTGTTCCTCTGCTGCCTTCACTAGTTCATTCTTCTTCTACTGTATTTCTTTCCCCCAATCCTGTCAATTGTTCCCTTATGCTCTCCCTGAAACTCTGTACAGCCTCTGGTTCTTTCACTTCATCGAGGTCGCATCTCCTTAAATTCCCACCTTTTTGCAGTTTCTTCAGGTTTAATCTACAGTTCATAACCAATAGATATTGTCAGAGTCCACATCTGCCCCTGGAAATGTCTTACAATTTAAAACCTGGTTCTTAAATCTCTGTCTTACCATTATATAATCTATCTGATACCTTTTAGTATCTCCAGGATTCTTCCATGTATACAACCTTCTTTTATGATTCTTGAACCAAGTGTTAGCTATGATTAAGTTGTGCTCTGTGCAAAGTTCTACCAGGCGGCTTCCTCTTTCATTTCTTCCCCCCAATCCATATTCACCTACTACGTTTCCTTCTCTCCCTTTTCCTACTACCGAATTCCAGTCACCCATGACTATTAAATTTTCGTCTCCCATCACCATCTGAATAATTTCTTTTATTTCATCATACATTTCTTCAATTTCTTCGTCATCTGCAGAGCTAGTTGGCATATAAAGTTGTACTACAGTAGCAGGTGTGGGCTTAGTGTCCACATCTTGGCCACAATAACACGTTCACTATGCTGTTTGTAGTAGCTTACCCGCACTCCTATTTTTTTATTCATTATTAAACCTACTCCTGCATTACCCCTATTTGATTTTGTATTTATAACCCTGTATTCACCTGACCAAAAGTCTTGTTCCTCCTGCCACCGAACTTCACTAATTCCCACTATATCTCAGCAGTAGTGCTGATTTAAGAAGTGGAAAATAAGCTGAAAACGTGAAGTTTGTGTTATGGAGGGCATTGGACTAGGATGGTCCGTGCAGCTGGATTACCTATACTTCTGTGGTGTAATGGCTCGCACACATATCTAGTTGGCAAGGAGAACCGGGTTCAAGTCCTGACCATGGCACAAATTTTAATTCATTTCCTCACATTCCATTACTAACATTGTAAGAAGCTGATGATCAACATTTGGCTTACTGTTGAACCTGACCCTGAATGTGTGCACGGCGAGTGACGCAGTGTGTCTGTCTCTCCAGGTTTCCCTCGCCGGAGCTGGACTCGCACTTCAACAGGGCGGCAGCGGCGTCGCAGAGTTCGAACCCCGGCGGGCCCCGGCCGGCGGCCCAGACGCTGCACACGTACCGCTTCAAGGTTCCGGACTACGCGACGGAGACCTACTCGCCGGTCACCGGGCGGCCCTCGAGGACGAAGAGCGGCGCCCAGCGGCGACCACACCAGGATGACGAGGAGAGCGACGGCGGCGACTCGGCGGCCCACTACTCCAGCCCCAGGCTTCGCGTCCACAAGACGGCCTGGTCCTACACCCGCTCCCTCTCCTCCAGGCGGTGATCCTCCACCGCGCGCTCGCCATCTCTAGTGCCCCCCTGGCACTGCACTGAACATAGCCCGAGCTCACCTCTCGACCTCACTCCGTGTCCATTTGGGAAACTGTCCAAGAACAAATACTATTTTAGATACATATTGCTACACAGCCATCCCCATCATCATTAATAATCAGCCAGAGGGTTCCTTGGTAGCAGTTATCGATCCTCCTGATTTCTATTAATCCGTTCACAGCATCATATCGTGTTTCTCCCATACTCTGCTCCGTACACCACAACTCTGACCTTCCATTCGCTCTGCGCACGCTCACACGTCCCCCTGTTATGGTGATTAGCATTCACCATATCTCAGAATATGCCTGCACAACAGTGTTCGTCTAGTCCAGGGGTCTGCAAACTACGGCCCGCGGGCCGAAACCGGCCCGCGTTAGCTGGCCGGACATCCCTGGTATCCGGTCCGCCAAATTTTTGAGGTGGTGCCTATACTGCCAACAATTGAGTTTCGAGGCCTATCGTGACATTGTCGTAGCTCTATCTTTCAAAGCGGAAGGTCATGGTTGAACTTGGGGCTATCCAGAATAAACAGACAGACCATTCTCCGTGCGATAGTTAAAAAAAAATAAAAAAATAAATAAAAATAAAAGGTTAACAGACTAGTTTGGCGAAAACATTTTAGGTAAAAAAAACTCTTTGCATTTTATTCTACTCACGAGTCTGGGGCAAGTCTTTCAAATGGACTCCACTTTGGCGACTAGCCTTAGTAATCAGTCATTACGGAAGATGATGCTTCTTAAGCGAGGTTTCAGTTTGTTTACGTATTTCGATTTTCAGATTTTCCTTGTCTCTTCGAATTCAAACTTTGAATTGTCCCACACCTACTAGTACAGCGCATAAAACACACACAAAAAAAACTTGTGAGACACTCGCAAAATAGACACAATTACGCAACAGAACTATCAGATATGTGCTCTGGCTCTGCTACACGCTACAAGACTACGTAACTAAACTTATTGTTGCGCCGCTTGAAATAACAATGCGTAGACATACTCTACCTCTGTTACGTCTTGTAGTAATAGTGTTGCTAACAATGATTTTGAGATTTCGTTAACTTTGCTGGACGCTTTCGTGAAGAATGTGCAGTAACATACTTTTTTTGTCGGTGAAATTCGCCAGAATAAAATATCCCAGAAATTCGGTCAGGTACATCCACCAATCAAAATTATGTAATTAAATAAAAATCGTTGTTCGTTTCCCACAACCTTAGACTTTTCCGATTTCATCTTTCCTTTAGCCTTACATTACGGTGATCATGGAGTGCTAGTGTTCTTTAATCCAACTAGGTAGACCTTGGCCCTTATGACTTCGTGGAGGAATCATGTGGCCCGCAGACTAAAACGTCTGGAGACCCCTGGTCTAGTCACATCTTTCCAAAGACTTACCCTCTCCTCCGCTCTTAGAAGTAACTCCCCATTTATCTTGCCAGTCTATTTGATCCCAACCATGCGGCTGTGGCTTCATATCTCAAACGAATTCAACGTCGTCTGCCCTACGACTTGTGATGTCCAGTTAAAGTCTTACAGAGTAACATTGTTTTCTCCCCAGTACGATTCAGTACCTCCTCACCGAATATCTGGTCTACTCTTCTAATCTTTACAATTTCAAAAGCCTTCTATTCTCGTCTTGTTCGAACTGTTTATTGTCCACGTTCCACTTCTTAATAAAACTTTCTGTAAACGCTTCCTAACACTGCCATCTATGTTAAAATACATCTCTTCATGAGAGCCATCGTTTGTTATTTTACTATCCAAACACCAAAACTCGTGTTCTGCTTTCACTGTCATCGTTTCCTGATCGAATACTCTCAGTTTGACTGCACTTCATTATCCTTCCTTTCCTTTTGTTGGTGTTCATCTTAAAACCTCACTTCAAGACGCTACTCATTTCATTCACCTTGACTTCTAGGTGTTTCACCGCGTCTAACAGAAGTGCAGTGCCCCTTAAAACTTACTTTATGCCTGAAACATTTACACTCTAACAATTTTCATACTTCTGTGTATAAGTACAGAGGTGTCACTTCCGTTAGGGGCATTTTTTTTATTTCTTCTTCGCAAGATTTCTTTGGGATACGTCTCACTACTTTATTTGTACTACAGCAGTAATTAACATATGAATGTTATCTGACTGCTGCTTCTTGTGTGCAGTTTCAGTACAGAGCTTCAAGGTACAGTCACGTTGTGGAACATTCATTATGGACCTCGCTCAATCGCTGAATTACACAATTTTACAATAAACCTTGGTGGTGATCACATCACTGAAACAACATTTCATCGCAGACTTCACTCATACTTCACTGTATAAATTGTACGCCATCTGCTCAGGATTAATTCCAATGTTTATCATTTTGTGTATTGTTTGTTATTCAACAATGTTTTGTTATTAAAATAAATGTTATAATAATACGTATTGCGCATTTTTTTGTTCTTTGCACGTCCGAACACGCGATTCGCCCACAACACATCCTATCCATTTTCTTATGTGAAGCAGATTTCACTTGTTAGCAGTAGCGGAATGCTGCAAGAGACGGAAACCAGGGTTACTCTTTAACACCACTGAAATTTAGTTTGTAAATTGAAGGGACAGCGAGGGAAACAAAGGAATGTATCAGTAGATACTGAAGATAATTCTCATTTACTGTTCCGTCTCAGTCGCACACTTTTTTTAAATTGGATTACATATTTCGATCACTCTGGATCATCTTCAGATGTATGTGATTACATCAGAAACCCGTCTTGTCTACTAAGAACAACATATCAGGGTAGGGCCATCTTCAGATCTAAGTAACCTCATCAGCAACCCGTCTTGCCAAATCAAGAACAAAATATTAGAGTATCCCGATTTCTTGTTCTGAGTAGAGAAGACGGGTTGCTGACGCAATTGCTTTGATCTGCAGATGATCCAGAGTGTTCGAAACACATAATCGAATTAAAAAGGTATGCAACTAGGACGGAACAATATATGAGATTTACCTTAAATATTTAGTCGTATACAGTTGCTGAATTCTCTCAAGACGATTGTGTCGACTACAGCGGGAATTTAATCGGATTGGGAGATAGAGGAACCAGAGAAGCAATATTTGCTCTAAAACTAAAAATAGAGAAACCACTAGATAAGAACCTGACAACATACATAGCTTTCGTAGATGTAGAGAAAGCCTTTGATAATGTTAAATGGGATAAGATGTTTGAGGTACTCAAAAAAGTAGGAATAGACAATAAAGATAGAAAAATGATATGGAACCTGTACAAAAACGAGACAGCAGTTATCCGTGGACTGACAAAACAAGAAGAGGTGCAGATACGGAAAGGTGTCCGACAAGGTTGGGCACTATCCCCTGTTATCTTTAACCTATAAATTGAAGAGGCCCTGAAAAAAGTAAGGGAAAATTCACAGACAGGTGTAGTGATTCATGGCCAACGAATAGATATGATAAGATATGCCGATGATATAGCTGTCCTGGCTGAAAGTGAAGAAGATCTTGTAGTCCTACTGAATGAAATGGATAAGTTATGGAGGAAGAAAATAATATGAGAATTAATAAAGGAAAAGCAAAAGTAATGGCATGCGACAAAGAAGATCAAGTGAAAGTCCAAGTTCATGTAGGCAATGAACTGCTTGAACAAGTTGATAAATTTACTTATCTGGGCAGTAATATTACCAGGGATGGAAGGAGCAAGGCAGAAGTGAGAAGTAGAATAGCTCAAGCAAAGGCTGCTTTTAACAAGAAGAAAAACATATTAACATCTAAGAGCATCAGCCTTGAAATCAGGAAAAGATTTTTGAAATCATGTGTGTGGAGTGTGGTATGCTATGGGTGTGAAACATGGACTCTCGGGACAGAGGAAGACCAGAAGCTAAATTCTTTTGAAATATGGTGCTATAGACGCATGCTGAAAATAAAATGTATCGATAAGGTCATAAACGAAGTGGTTCTGGAAAGAGCAGGTGAGATGAGAAGCCTCTGGAGTTTGTGTTAAAAGAAGAGAGCAATTTACAGGCCATCTTTTAAGACATAAAGGACTCCTGAACACAATGATAGAGGGCTATGTCGAGCGAAAAAGACCAAGAGGAAGACCACGACTGAGATACATGGATCAAATCGTGAAAGATGTGGGATGTAACACCTATAAAGAAGTGAAGAGAAAAGCTGAAAGACGCACAGAATGGAGACAAGCTGCCATTGTAGCTGTTGCAAACCAATCCTTGGATTGACCACTACAGAAGAAGAAGAAGAAGAAGAAGGGAGATGATTATCACGGACAGAAAATCAGCGTGATAGAGCACACTAGCGACATGACAGTAATCGGCGGAAGCGAAGAGCAAGTGAGTCTGCAGCTTAATGAAATTGAACAAGTAGCAGACGATAACGTGGGCGTGAGGAAAACTGGTATAATGGTGGGCGTAGCGCGAAGCTGGTAGGCTAAATGTAGAAACGCAGACAGCAGACTCTTGAAGAGGGGAATGAGTTTCGCTATCTCTGAAGTATGAGCGTCATTAAGATAACAAAAAGTCTCTCAAAAAAACCTGATTTCGGGAAAAAATGGTAATCATCCACGGCCACGTCCTGGATGTCCAAAAAATTATCACTTGAGTTCCTGAAGCAAATCCTTCGTCAACGCAGCAGAGTGAGGGCAAGCGTTAACATGAAGAGGCGGACAGTAACACGTGGCGGCTGTTCTGGAATCTTCTCTAGGTACGAAGTCACCGAGCAGAACGCCATTTCGATTGCGAAACATTATGGCCATAACCTTTTTGGTGCTCAGATTTTTTTGTGTGAGCCGCTGTTGGGGAGGTTGAACGATCCCATTCCGTTGACTGGCGTTTTGTTTGGAGACTTTTATGCGAAACACGGGTCCTGACACCAGCGGCAATGTGGTTCGAAAAATTATAATCTACACCCCCCCTTTCCTTCCTACTTACAGCTACCGTCCACATTACTCTTTTATCAAGATTTGAGGCCGGCCGGTGTGGCGGAGCGGTTCTAGGCGCTTAAGCCTGAAATCGTGCGACCGCTACGGTCCCAGGTTCGAATCCTGCCTCGGGCATGGATGTGTGTGATGTCCTTAGGATAGTTAGGTTTAGGTAGTTCTAAGTTCTAGGGGACTGGTGACCTTAGATGTTAAGTCCCATAGTGCTCAAAGCCATTTGAACCATTTTTGAAAATTTGAGAGGAGCTGGCTGGTTCTAATGGGACTATGGGACTTAACAACTGACGTCATCAGTCCCTTAGAACTTAGAACTACTTAAACCTAACTATCCTAAGGACATCACACACATCCATGCCCGAGGCAGGATGCGAACCTGCGACCGTAGATTTGAGAGGAGCGAAGATTACAATAAACTTTCTAGTTTACTTATCTTTTCACGTAGCATTGGCTCCAGTTCTTCTTGTCTAGGGGTCTGATTCTTGAAGGTGAAATTCCCACATTTTATATCCCCATGGTTGAATTGATCTAAATAAATTTGAAAAGTTTTGTTGCAGGATTTTGGTTGTTACGTTCAAATACAGGGTGGTCCATTGGCCGTGAGCGGACCAAACATCTCACGAAATAAACGTCAAACGAAAAACTACAAAGAACGAAACTTGTCTAGCTTGAAGGGGGAAACCAGATGGCGCTAGGGTTAGCCCGCTAGATGGCGCTGCCATAGGACAAACGGATATCAAGTGCGTCTTTCTAAATAGGACCCCCCATTTTTTATTACATATTCGTGTGCTACATAAAGAAATATGAGTGTTTTACTTGGACCACTTTTTTCGCTTTGTGATAGATGGCGCTGTAATAGTCACAAACATATGGCTCACAATTTTAGAAGAACAGTTGGTAACAGGTAGGTTTTTTAAATTAAAATACAGAACGTAGGTACGTTTGAACATTTTATTTCGGTTGTTGCAATGTGATACATGTACCTTTGTGATCTTATCATTTCTGAGAACGCATGCTGTTACAGCGTGATTACCTGTAAATACCACATTGTTGCAATAAATACTCAAAATGATGTCCGTCAACCTCAATGCATTTGGCAAAACGTGTAACGACATTACTCTCTACAGCAAGGAGTTCGCCTTCTGTAATGTTCGCACATGCATTGACAATGCGCTGACGCATGTTGTCAGGCGTTGTCGGTGGATCACGATAGCAAATATCCTTCAACAGAAAGAAATCCGGGGACGTCAGATGCGGTGAACATGCGGGCCATGGTATGGTGCTTCGACGACCAATCCACCTGTCATGAAATATGCTATCCAATACCGCTTCAACCGCACGCGAGCTATGTGCCGGACATCCATCATGTTGGAAGTACATCGCCATTCTGTCATGCAGTGAAACATCTTGCAGTAACATTCGTCGCTAAATAGAACGCGTGCAAAAAAAATGTCATCGTCCCGTAATTTCTCTTGTGCCCAGTGGCAGAACTGTACATGACGTTCAAAGTCGTCGAAATGCAATTCCTGGTGCATAGAAATATGGTACGGGTGCAATAGATGTTGATGTAGCATTCTCAACATCGACGTTTTTGAGATTCCCGATTCTCGCGCAGTTTGTTTGCTACTGATGTGCGGATTAGCCGCGACAGCAGCTAAAACACCTACTTGGGCATCATCATTTCTTGCAGGTCGTGGTTGACGTTTCACATGTGGCTGAACACTTCCTGTTTTCTTAAGTAACGTAACTATCCGGCGTACGGTTCGGACACTTGGATGATGTCGCCGAGGATACCGAACAGCATACATAGCACACGCCCGTTGGGCATTTTGATCACAATAGCCATACATCAACACGAGTTAAAATGGCTCTGAGCACTATGGGACTCAACTGCTGTGGTCATAAGTCCCCTAGAACTTAGAACTACTTAAACCTAACTAACCTAAGGACATCACACACATCCATGCCCGAGGCAGGATTCGAACCTGCGACCGTCGCGGTCTTGCGGTTCCAGACTGTAGCGCCTTTAACCGCTCGGCCACTCCGGCCGGCATCAACACGATATCGACCTTTTCCGCAGTTGGTAAACGGTCCATTTTAACACGGGTAATGAATCACGAAGCAAACACCGTCCGCACTGACGGAATGTTACGTCATACCACGTACTTATACGTTTCTATTACAGCGCCATCTATCAGAAAGCGAAAAAAGTGGTCGAACTGAAACATCCATATTTCTTTACGTACTACACGAATATGTAATAAAAATGGGGGTTCCTTTTTTAAAAAAAACGCGGTTGATATCCGTTTGACCTATCGCAGCGCCATCTAGCTGGCCAACCATAGCGCCATCTGGTTTCCCCCTTCAAGCTAGACAAGTTTCGTTCTTTGAATTTTTTTCGTATGACGCTTATTTCGTGGGATTTTTGGACCGGTCACTACCGATGGACCACCCTATACATGTTATCACATTGTAGCATATCATACAGTCTTGTGATTTATCAGATTAGCAAAGCTGAAATTACGCCCGAAATACAAAAATACATCCGATCACATCAGAGGCATGGTTATTACTGTCTCACTCAGCGGAAAATAACAATATTCCAAAGAGTTTACAATTTTTCTTGATAAATGAATTTCTATTAGTTTCTGTTACATTATTTTTTTCTATTATTATTTCATAAACGAATCCAGAAATAAACATAGTAACCAGTACAGTATTGCGTAATTAATAATAGGAATTTTAAGTGTGTCAGTAGTCAATAATTTCAAATGTGTCTAAAAAAATAGTTTTAACTGTACATTCAGAACTAGTACTTGTCGATTTTAACATCGAAACTGAAATATTTTACAAATTAATTCCTTTTCATAAATTTTAGCTCATACTGTGTATAAAATTGTATGAACGTTTTCAGAAAAACAGCTGAGATAATACTGACCTGTCCAAATTTCGAAAAATAATACTGGTATCGACAACCACTGTTGAGGAAAAGTAACGCTAGATGAGGATGTCTCGTTACAAAGTTCTCTCCATCCTTATCGTACGGAGTGAGAAAAGTCAGTGGAGCTGTCATTAGCTGTGTTTTCTCTCCACACGTCAGAAGCTGAGGAACCCAACTGTCACACGATTTTCTTTCTCCCACACCACCACTAAAAATATGATAAGGAACAGGTCGTGAAACTTCAGTAAGTCACAAACTCTGTCCGTCAATAATGAAATACGTATGCTTCTGAATTTCTGCTTAAACCTTGGACTTGGTTGGTTCGTCACAACTGAAGCCCGGCCTCATCGTACGTCACCCTTACTCGTTCGTTCGCCATTGAACATGACACTCCATTTTCGAACTGAAACTTCATGTATTATACTTCCACGAACTTCTTTAACTTCCTACAGGATGCATTTATTTTCACTACTGGCCATTAAAATTGCTACACTACGAAGATGACGCGCTACAGACGCGAAATTCAACCGACAGGAAGAAGATACTGTGATATGCAAATGATCAGCTTTCCAGAGCATTCACACAACGTTGGCGTCGGTGGCGACACCTACAACGTGCTGACATGAGGAAAGTTTCCAACCGATTTCTCGTACACAAACAGCAGTTGACCGGCGTTGCCTGGTGAAACGTTGCTGTGATGCCTCGTGTAAGGAGGAGTAATGCGTACCATTACGTTTCAGACTTTGATAAAAGTTCGATTGTAGCCTGTCGCGATTGCGATTTATCCTATCGCGACACTGCTGCTCGCATTGGTCGAGATCCAATCCCTGTTAGCAGAATATGGAATCGGTGGGTTCAGGAGGTTAATACGGAACGCCGTGCTGGACCCCAACGGCCTCGTATCACTAGCAGTCGCGATGACAGGCATCTTATTCGTGTGGCTGTAACGGATCGTGCAGCCACGTCTCGATCCCTGAGTCAACAGATGGGGACGTTTGCAAAACAACAACCATCTGCACGAACAGTTCGACGACGTTTGCATCAGAATGGACTATGAGCTCGGAGATCATGGCTGCGGTTACCCTTGACGTTGCATCACAGACAGGAGCTCCTGCGATGCTGTACTCGACGAAGAACCTGGGTGCACGAATGGCAAAACGTCATTTTTTCGGATGAATCCAGATTCTGTTTACAGCATCATGACGGTCGCATCCGTGTTTCGCGACATCGCGGTGAACGCGTGTATTCGTCATCGCCATACTGGCGTATCACCCGGCGTGATGGTATGGGGTGCCATTGATTACACGTCTCAGTCACGTCTTGTTCGCACTGACGGCACTTTGAACAGTGGATGTTACATTTCAGATGTGTTACGACCCGTGGCTCTATCCTTCATTCGATCCTTGCGAAACCCTACATTCCAGCAGCATAATGTACGACCGCATGTTGCAGGTCCGGTACGGGCCTTTCTGGACACAGAAAATGTTCGACTGCATCCCTGGCCAGCACATTCTCTAGATCTCTCACCAATTGAAAACGTCTGGTCAATGGTGGCCGAGCAACTGGCTCGTCACAATAGGCCAGTCACTACTCTTGATGAACTGTGGTATCGTGTTGAAGCTGCATGGGCAGCTGTACCTGTACACGCCATCCAAGCAGTGTTTGACTCAATGCCTAGGCGTATCAAGGCCGTTATTACGGCGAGAGGTGGTTGTTCTGCGTACTGATTTCTCAGGATCTAAGCACCCAAATTGCGTGAAAATGTAATCACATGTCAGCTCTAGTGTAATACATTTGTCCAATGAATACCCATTTATCATCTGCATTTCTTCTTGGTGTAGTAATCTTAATGGCTAGTAGTGGATTTTGCCTTCAGAAGAAGTATTACCCTACGAAACTTACACTTGGCGAAATTGTTGATTTTTTCGCAGATTTTAAAGTCGCACAACACCGTAGACGACCGTTCCTGGTGGCTGTTAGAGCCATACTGGCGCCAGCGAGTGGAAAGCTTTACGATACGGCGGCGTGTGTTGGGGCAGAATTGTGCGATTCGTCTGGTAAAAACGTTCATCAGTTTTAGAGCGACCCCGTTACGCTGATGGACATTAAACTGTAGCCCCAGAAAGGATAGAAAATAACGGAATTTTACTTGTTACAAAGACGTTACCGAAAGACAATACAGAGAACCCGAGATACTCCTGTACGATACTGCAATGCCTGTGTTATTCAGAAGTACGCTGCAGCTTTCCTTCTGAACAACACATGCGTGGCCATATCGCTTTTAACCGCCGACAAGCGACTTCCAATTAAAATATCGCTCCTGTACGGGAATATACATAACGGATGTACGAGTAATGGCTGCAGAGACGTGGTTGATGAAATATGGAAGTTTGGGTATGGCTGTGAAGTGTTCTCGGATAGGCTAATAGCAACGCGACCGTTCGCGACAAGCGGGAAAACCTGGGTTCGAATCCCGCTGCAGCATAAATGTTCAGTGGCGCAATTCCATTATGCAGCTCATGGTTGTCCGTATTCGCATATGCGGATGCAATTCGTGTTCGAGAGACTTTTAGTCGTACGTAAAACCACTAAGCGGGTCTTTTCTTGACGTGTCTGGTGCAGCAATAAAAGATAACAGAAGGAAAGCTGAAGTTTTAAATTTCGCATTTACCCAAGAGGATCGTCCAGTTATACCATCGTTTGGTCGACGGGAAGACTCCCGCATGGAAGACGCAGTAACAGGAGTGCTTGGCGCAGAAAGGGAACCATCTCTTGCACGGCACAAAGTCCCAAGCGATTGGGAAGAAAAGGAGGAGGCTTCCTATGCGAGAGCGATGAGAGACCATTCCAGCATAATTACAGACCAATATCCTTAACATCGCTTCGCTGCAGAATTCTTGAATACATTCTCAGATTAATACACTCCTGGAAATGGAAAAAAGAACACATTGACGCCGGTGTGTCAGACCCACCATACTTGCTCCGGACACTGCGAGAGGGCTGTACAAGCAATGATCACACGCACGGCACAGCGGACACACCAGGAACCGCGGTGTTGGCCATCGAATGGCGCTAGCTGCGCAGCATTTGTGCACCGCCGCCGTCAGTGTCAGCCAGTTTGCCGTGGCATACGGAGCTCCATCGCAGTCTTTAACACTGGTAGCATGCCGCGACAGCGTGGACGTGAACCGTATGTGCAGTTGACGGACTTTGAGCGAGGGCGTATAGTGGGCATGCGGGAGGCCGGGTGGACGTACCGCCGAATTGCTCAACACGTGGGGCGTGAGGTCTCCACAGTACATCGATGTTGTCGCCAGTGGTCGGCGGAAGGTGCACGTGCCCATCGACCTGGGACCGGACCGCAGCGACGCACGGATGCACGCCAAGACCGTAGGATCCTACGCAGTGCCGTAGGGGACCGCACCGCCACTTCCCAGCAAATTAGGGACACTGTTGCTCCTGGGGTATCGGCGAGGACCATTCGCAACCGTCTCCATGAAGCTGGGCTACGGTCCCGCACACCGTTAGGCCGTCTTCCGCTCACGCCCCAACATCGTGCAGCCCGCCTCCAGTGGTGTCGCGACAGGCGTGAATGGAGGGACGAATGGAGACGTGTCGTCTTCAGCGATGAGAGTCGCTTCTGCCTTGGTGCCAATGATGTTCGTATGCGTGTTTGGCGCCGTGCAGGTGAGCGCCACAATCAGGACTGCATACGACCGAGGCACACAGGGCCAACACCCGGCATCATGGTGTGGGGAGTGATCTCCTACACTGGCCGTACACCACTGGTGATCGTCGAGGGGACACTGAATAGTGCACGGTACATCCAAACCGTCATCGAACCCATCGTTCTACCATTCCTAGACCGGCAAGGGAACTTGCTGTTCCAACAGGACAATGCACGTCCGCATGTATCCCGTGCCACCCAACGTGCTCTAGAAGGTGTAAGTCAACTACCCTGGCCAGCAAGATCTCCGGATCTGTCCCCCATTGAGCATGTTTGGGACTGGATGAAGCGTCGTCTCACGCGGTCTGCACGTCCCGCACGAACGCTGGTCCAACTGAGGCGCCAGGTGGAAATGGCATGGCAAGCCGTTCCACAGGACTACATCCAGCATCTCTACGATCGTCTCCATGGGAGAATAGCAGCCTGCATTGCTGCGAAAAGTGGATATACACTGTACGAGTGCCGACATTGTGCATGCTCTGTTGCCTGTGTCTATGTGCCTGTGGTTCTGTCAGTGTGATCATGTGATGTATCTGACCCCAGTAATGTGTCAATAAAGTTTCCCCTTCCTGGGACAATGAATTCACGGTGTTCTTATTTCAATTTCCAGGAGTGTATAATAAATTACCTCGAGACGGGAAAGCTTCTGTCCACAAATCAACACGGTTTCGCTCGTGCGAAACTCAGCGTGCCCTTCCCTCCCTCGCACAAACCAAGGATGAAGGGCAACAGGTAAGGCTCATATTCCTACATTCGCGAAAAGCGTTTGACTACGCGCCCCATGGCAGATTATGAACGAAAGTACGGGCAGACGGAATAGCTTACCAGATGTGATACTCGCTGGAAGATTTCTTAAGTGTTGGAATCTAGCATGTTGTCCTCGGTGACGAGTATTCATTAAAGACAAGGGGTCGTTAGGAGCACCGCAGGGAAGTGTGATAGCACCGCAGTTGCTCTCTATATACGAGGTGCATTCAAGTTCTAAGGCCTCCGATTTTTTTTCTCCGGACTGGAAAGAGATGTGGTGATGGAGTTATGGATGTGTCGAAAGTGCGTTCGTGGGTGCGACAGTTTAATGAAGGCAGAACATCGTGTGACAACAAACTGAAATAACCTCGGGCTCGCACAAGCTGGTCTGACGACATGATCGAGAAAGTGGAGAGAATTGTTTTGGGGGATCGCCGAATGACTGTTGAACAGATCGCCTCTGGAGTTGTCATTTCTGTGGGTTTGTGCACACAATCCTGCATGACGACCTGAAAATGCGAAAAGTGTCATCCAGGTGGGTGCCACTAATGCTGACGTACGACCACACGGCTGCCCGTGTGGCATGTTGCCAAGCAATGTTGACGCGCAACGACAGCATGAATGGGACTTTCTTTTCGTCGGTTGTGACAATGGATGAGACGTGGATGCCATTTTTCAGTCCAGAAACAAAGCGCCAGTCAGCTCAATGGAAGCACACAGATTCACCGCCACCAAAAAAAATTTCAGGTAACCGCCAGTGCTGAAAAAATGATGGTGCCCATGTTCTGGGACAGCGAGGGCGTAATCCTTACCCATTGCGTTCCAAAGGGCACTACGGTAACAGGTGCATCCTATGAAAATGTTTTGAAGAACAAATTCCTTCCTGCACTGCAACAAAAACGTCCGGGAAGGGCTGCGCGTGTGCTGTTTCACCGAGACAACGCACCCGCACATCGAGCTAACGTTACGCAACAGTTTCTTCCTGATAACAACTTTGAAGTGATTGCTCATGCTCCCTACTCACCTGACCTGGCTCCTAGTGACTTTTGGCTTTTTCCAACAATGAAAGACACTCTCCGTGGCCGCACATTCACCAGCCGTGCTGCTATTGCCTCAGCGATTTTCCAGTGGTCAAAACAGACTCCTAAAGAAGCCTTCGCCGCTGCCATGGAATCATGGCGTCAGCGTTGTGAAAAATGTGTACGTCTGCAGGGCGATTACGTCGAGAAGTAATGGCAGTTTCATCGATTTCGGGTGAGTAGTTAATTAGAAAAAAAATCGGAGCCTTAGAACTTGAATGCACCTCGTACATAAAGCATCTGGCGAACAGGGTGGAAATTAGTCCGCGGCTATTTGGTGATGAGGCTGTGGTACACGGGAAGGTGCCGAAGTTGAGTGACTCTAGAAAGATACAAGGCGACTCAGAATTTCTAGTTGGTGTGATGGATAGCAGCTTGCTCTAAATGCATAAAAATGTAAGTTAGTACAGATATGTAGGAAAAATTATCCTGTAATGTTCCAATATAGCTTTAGTGCTGAGCTTCTTTCCATAGCCCGCCGACTAAATATCTAGGGTGAACGTAACAAAACGATGTGAAACGGAATGAGATCAACTAAGGTTCACTGGTGAAATTTTAGGAAAGTGTTGGTCATACAAAAGGAGACAGCATATAGAACACTAGCACAACCGATTCTTGAGTACTGCTCGAGTATTTGGAATCCGTACCAGGTCGGATTAAAGGGATACATCCAAAGAATTCACAGGCGTGCTGCTAGATTTGTTACTGGAGAATGGAAAAGAAAACTGAGAATGTGTTAGCTGACGATCAGTTTCGCTTTATGAAAAGTAAAGCAATTAGAGAGGCAATTCTGAACTTGCGATTGATAATGGAAGCGAGACTAAAGAAAAATTAAGACACTTTCATAGGATTTGTCGACTTGGTAAAAGCGTTCGACAATGTAAAATGGTGCAAGGTGCCTGAAATTCTGAGAAAAATCTGGGGTAAGCTAGAGGGAGAGACGGATAATATACAGTATGTTGAAGAGGCAAGAGGGAATAATAAGAGTCGACGGCCAAGAACGAAGTGGTCGGATTAAAAGGGGAGTAAGGCAGTTGAACGGAATGGACAGTGTCTTGAAAGGAGGATATAAGATGAACATCAACAAGAGCAAAACCAGGACAATGGAATGTAGTCGAACTAAATCGGGTGATGCTGCGGGAATGAGATTAGGAAATGAGGCACTGAAAGTAGTAAAGGAGTTTCGCTATTTGGGGAGTAAAATAACTGACGATGGTCGAAGTAGAGAGGATATAAAATGTAGACTGGCAATGGCAAGGAAAACGTTTATGAAGAAGAGAAATTTGTTAACATCAGGTATAGATTTAAGTGTCAGGAAGTCGTTTTTGGAAGTATTTGTATGGAGTGTAGCCATGTATGGAAGTGAAACATGGACGATAAATAGTTTGGACAAGAAGAGAATAGAAGCTTTCGAAATGTGGTGCTACAGAAGAATGCTGAAGATTAGATGGGTAGATCACATAACTAATGAGGGGGTATTGAATCTAATTGGGGAGAAGAGGAGTTTGTGGCCCAACTTGACAAAAAGAAGGGACCGGTTGGTAGGACATGTTCTGAGGCATCGAGGGATCACAAATTTAGCATTGGAGGGCAGCGTGGAGGGTAAAAATCGTAGAGGGAGACCAAGAGATGAATACACTAAGCAGATTCAGAAGGATATAGGTTGCAGTAAGTACTGGGAGGTGAAGAAGCTTGCACAGGATAGTGTAGGGACGTAGCCTTTCGCACCTACTGTTCCATCTGTAGATCGAAGAAGCCACGATGCCAATAAAAGAAAGGTTCAGGAGTGGAATTAAAATTCAACGTGAAATGATATCAATGATTTGCTGGTGACGTTGCTGTCATGAGTGAAAGTGAAGAAGAATTAAATGATCTGCTGAATGGAATGAACAGTCTGAAACATCCTCTTATAAAAATTAGTGAATTACTGTGCTGATAAACCTGTTACGTTATTTGATTTTCTAACAGCTGAGCAGAACTGAACGTACTCAGACATTTCTCTCTCTACTTATTCTGGTCAACACTAAACTGACAGCCGGCCGAAGTGGCCGTGCGGTTAAAGGCGCTGCAGTCTGGAACCGCAAGACCGCTACGGTCGCAGGTTCGAATCCTGCCTCGGGCATGGATGTTTGTGATGTCCTTAGGTTAGTTAGGTTTAACTAGCTCTAAGTTCTAGGGGACTAATGACCTCAGCAGTTGAGTCCCATAGTGCTCAGAGCCATTTGAACCAACTAAACTGACACACAATATTTTTAGCGCAACGCAATCTGCCTTTCAATACTCCCTACAAAAGAATGGCCCTGACTGACAATAACCTATACCTTTCATGAATCACTTACCTCACAAAAATCTTCGTTACTCGAACTACTGCAATACAGCGAGCGCCACTACTGCCAGCTAAATAAAAGGCACTAACTACTGATAGGCATAGTTAACAAATGAAAGATTTTGATAGAGAACAAACAATGAATTTACCTTAATAATATTCAAGAGTCATATATCAGTTCATGATATACAGTATTACAAATTTACTCTTTCTGATGGACACGTCCAGATCGTCCGCTCTCAAAACTCCGCCATCTCTCTCCCCACATCCACCACTGCTGGCGGCTCACCTCCAACTGCGCAACGCTACGCGCTGTTCACATCCAACTGTCAAACACTACAATAGCAAAAATTCCAACAATGCAAACCAGCCACAGACTGCACACAACACAGTCAGTGATTTTCATACAGAGCGCTACGTGGCGTTACCAACATAAAAAACTAAACAAGCCTACTTACAAGTCTAATGGGTACAGAATATGGATTGAGAGTAAATCGAAGAAAGATGAAAGTAATGATAAGTAGCAGAAATCAGAACACCGACAAAATTAACATCAGGGTTGATGTCGCGAGGTAGATGAAGTTAAGGAATTCTGCTACCTGGGCAGGAACGTAACTTATGAAGGACGGAGCAAGGAGGACATCAAAAGCAGACTAGCACTGGCAAAAAGGGCGTTCCTGGCCAAGAGAAGTCTACTAGCATCAAACATAGGCCCTAATTTGAGGAAGAAATTTCTGAGAATGTACGTGTGCAGCACAGCTTTGTACGGTGGTGAAACATGGACTGAGGGAAAACCGGAACAGAAGAGAATAGAGGCATTTGAGATGTGGTGCTACGGACGAATGTTGGAGCTTAGGTGGACTGATACGGTAAGGAATGAGGAGGTTCTGTGTAGAACTGGAGAGGAAAGGAACATGTGGAAAACAATGACAAGGAGAAGGGACAGGATGATAAGGCATCTGTTAAGACATGAGGGAATGATTTCCATGGTACTGGAGGGAGCAGTAAGGGCAAAAACTGTAGAGGAAGACAGAGACTGGAATACATTCCTCAAACAATTGAGAACGTGGGTTGCAAGTGCTACTCTGAGATGAAGAGGTTGCCGCAGGAGAGGAATTCGTGGTGGACCACATCAAACCAGTCAGAAGACTGATTACAAATAAAGAAATAAAAGGAAAAGGTTCGATCGACGGGCAACTCTTACGCTGATGCTTCATGAATTCCAATGGGAATCCCCGGGGGGTAGACGACTTTGTTTTCCAGAACCACTATCAGTAAAATTTCGAGAAGTGCTGTTTGCGGCTGAATGCGCATCGCTGCTACTGCTTAAGAACCGTGAAGACAAGAGAAATTAGGACTCGCACGGAGTTGTATGGAAAGTCGATTTTTCCTCGCTTCATTTGCGAGTGGAGAAGGGAAGGAAGTAACTAGTAGTGGTACAGGGTACCCTACACCGTGCGCCGTACGGTGGCTTGCAGAGTATGTATGTAGCTGTAGGCGTACACAGTATAGTAGTTGTAAGCGATTTCGGCGCGTAAAGAGTGCGAAATTAGCCCGCAGAGCCCCCGGCAGTGTGCACGCGTCTAAACCGGTTGGGCATCGAGCTCAAATGAAGATATGTATCAAATGACTGCAATGGAACCTAAGAAAGGCGGCCCAGTCCCTGAAAGCTCGTGGCAGATTAAAACTGTGTGCCGTACCGGGATTCGAACCTGGGACCTTTTCTGGTGAATGTGTGGCTGCTATTCTGTCATTCTGCACAACGGATTAAATTGAGATGTACCCTTTACCCTGTGGCTCCTGCTACATGCAATTTCCACCCCCCCCCCCCCCACACTACTACAGAAGTCAGACAGACGCTCCTAACGTTCTAAAGAGAAATAGCTGAAAAACTTTCAGCAATAAATATCTTCTGGAGTTTTCTGCTGTAAGGAAATGACACAAAAATTAACAAAATTTCTTACGTAACTAGTGGGATACTTGGGTACTTGAGTAGTGCTGGTTAGTGTAAGAAAAACATGAAACTAACGAAAATTATTATTTTCTTTTTTTGCAAAAATTCTGAGAAATCACAATGCCACTTTTAGTTATGAACTGAACAAGTTATTTCCGGGTTCTTTTCGGAATGTGAAGTTACCTCTCAAGGATAGGATTCGCTAATGAAATTTCTATGCAAAGTTTAAGATTGTTATTGACTTGGCAGAATGGCTGAGAGCCACACCTACTCAACTTGAATAATTATCTGTTAGAATGTTTCTAGGTACGGTCGAGGCTATCGTGTGTGGATTGCAGTGAAGTGTACTGTTGTGGAGGAAACATGGCACTCGCAAGAGCTGTAGTGCACAATACCGTAAGCTGCGATGACCGCTGTCTGCGCCGCTCGCTGCTGACAAATAAGATAACTGTCGTTCTATCTGGATTGACCTTCGCCAATCAAACTCTCCCTACGCCTTGATGAAGTCAAGGACTCTTATTCGCCCCTAGTCTAACTATTGGCGTATTACACCGGTCAGATAACCAGTCCACCGGGATACCACTCAAAAATTCGCTCGCAGGCATTTAACTATAACTCTGTCCGTTCACACCACACAATAAGCGTGGCGGCTAACACAGTGAACAATGCTTAATCGCAGGGATTCAATATAGAGCCGCACTCTGGTTCGCTGTCAACAGAGGTGCTCTCCCAGTGAAATACTGAGGAGAGACTTGTTCCTTGCTCTTTGAGTACATGTAGGAGCGCACACGCTCTCATTACGTGTTCTCACTCCAAGAGCGACAACGGAACGGCCCCTCTCCACGCCAGACGTGAAGGGGTATATCTTTCGGTCTCTTCCATTACTCCTTCAGCTCAAGGCCTCAGGAATATCGTCTGCCAATCAGCATTGCTCTTCTAAAAAGGGAGAATGACGTTTCGTTTAAGGCGACCAATCCGGAAGCCTGTACCATTGGCGTTTGGCGTTTGCTGTCTCCCTGTGAAAACCTCTGAAACTGCGTCCTATGTTTCTAAAGAATGCGTAGGCTGGGCGCTCCCACACAATGTAGCGGAATTTGCTTTTAAGGCGAACACGGGGTCGTTCTCCCTTTCACTCGGGCAAATGCTGTCTGCTCTACGGGCGGTCGCTAGCCGACCTAGATAGGTTGACTCGTCCTCTGAAGGGACCGGCCTCCTGGCGTGCGGTTTGCCTCTCCCAAACTAAAAGCTTTTGTGACCGTCATGTCTTGAATATGTGTGTGTACACCAGCCTCGAGTATTTCACCCTCGGTGCGCACTTGCGATTTACTTGTTATGTGCATATCATTTACATTAATTCATACAACATTGACTTTATCTTATCGAGTTTGGGTTCGAATGAAGCGTCTTGATGTGCAGAATATGATTGTGAGGGCGGAATATGTAAGCAATGAAGGTCAGGAGATCACGACGTCTTACAACCTTTCCAGGCAGGTGCTATACCGACTGAGTTGCCCAAGCACAACTCACAACGCGTCCTCACAGCTTCACTTCCGCCAGTACATCTACTACCCTCCAGACTTCACAGACGTCTTGTTGCATAGCTACTGTGCAGGGCTAGCACTGGTGGAAGGAAGGAAGGATACTGCGCAGACATCAGATACGTGTATTAGTAGATATTATGAGCTCGCCCTTCGGCCATAGATAGTTACTGCTTCCCACGTGAAGGGGCAAGAACGAAGACAAGCAGTAGAAACTTATGCTGTGTGTGGGCGGCTGTTATCTTGCTGAAATGTAAGCCCAGCATGGCTTGCCATGGAAAGCAGCAAAACAGGGCGTAGAATATCGACGGCATACCGCTGTATTGACAGGGTGTAGCGGTTAACAACCAAAAGGGCCCTGCTATGAAAAGAAATGGCATCCCAGACGATTAGTGATTGTCGCGCCATATGGTGGGTGAAAATCGGGTTGGTATTCCACCACTGTCCAGCTTGTCTCCAGTCACGTCTTCGGCCTGGAATCTCATTGACAGGAATAGAACTGTCTTCAGTGATGAATCCCGCTCCGAACTGAGCCACGATGACCTGTCTGGGGCAACCCAGATGGTGGTGGGACACCAACCTGGTTGTCACCTAGCACATGGCGCGACAATCACTTATGGTCTGAGATGCCATTTCTTTTCCTCGCAGAACCCTTTCGGTCGTTATCCGGGGCAGCCTTACAGTATCGGTACGTCTATGATATCGTTTACCCTTCATGGTAAGCCATCCTGGACTTACACTTAAGTGAGATAACGTCCACCCTCCCACGGCGAGAGTTTCTAGCGCTTGTCTCCGTCCTTGCTACGCCCTACCTTGGTTAACAAGGCCTCCAGATCTCTCCGCAACTGAAAAAGTTTGGTGCGCTACAGTCAGCGCCCTCCAAAGAGCTCGAGATTTCGACGGTCTAACGCGCCAGTTGGACAGAATGTGACACGATATCCGTCAGAAAAACTCTATCAATCAATGGCAAGCAGAATCACTGCTTGCGTAAGGGCCAGAGGTGGACCAGCGCGTTACTGACTTGCTCAGTTTGTGAACGTATTTCTCTTGAATAAATCATACACTTTTTCTGAAAGCATAATCATTTGATTGTGCATTTACATCACATCCAACGATTTCCGTCCCATTCGGATAATGTCTTGGTGGAGCATCGGTTTTTACATCCTAGAGTGTAATTTGAAAAGGATCCTCTGATTTTAGAAGGATATACATCTTCCATACATTGACATGTAATATTGAGGTGGCTTTTACAATTATGTTTGGATGAAGAGTTCAGTGTGCCCTCGAATGGACCCTCAAGAAGTTAAAATGGATAATGTAATCAAGAAGCTGAGTTCAGCGAGTACTTATAAGTATCACTCAGTGCGTTGACCTACAGGTAAGAGTTCGTTTACTTCCTAAATTCTCACTCCCCGCTGTCCTGTGGAATTATCATCTGGAGCAGTGCACTTAAGCTAAGTAGTCTGTGCAGATGAAGCAGGTAGTAAGAATATTAAGTAAAGCAGATAACCACACATCTTGCATAAACGTTTTTAAAAGACTTGGAATTCTTACACTCAATTTCCAGTACACCGACTCCTTCATAGTTTTTGTTGCTGACTATAGACAGTTTCAGGTGAACTGCGATCTGCACAGTCCCAAAGTAAGACAAAAAACAACTTTCTTGTACACTTTGCGTCCCTCTCTAGGATTTAGTATGCTCTCTGGTGGGAAGATATTCAACATGATGGTTTCCGAGACAAATGTAAGATACTGGGGGTTCCTAAAAAAACCAAAGAAAATTAAAAACGTACTTTATGAAGCAGTCTTTCGACTTTATTAACAGAATATCTGCATTCAGCGTCTGAAAAGTCTGTAAAATACATTTTAAGCAGCAGTGATTGCTTCCAACCTTCATGACAAGTAGAAAACTAGGGATGTAAATATACAGAGTGTTACAAAAAAGTACGGCCAAACGTTCAGGAAACATTCCTCGCACTCAAAGAAAGAAAATATGTTATGTGGACATGTGTCCGGAAACGCTTACTTTACATGTTAGAGCTCATTTTATTACTTCTCTTCAAATCACATTAATCATGGAATGGAAACACACAGCAACAGAACAGAATGTACCAGCGTGACATCAAACACTTTGTTACAGGAAATGCTCAAAATGTCCTCCGTTAGCGAGGATACATGCATTCACCCTCCGTCGCATGGATTCCCTGATGCGCTGATGCAGCCCTGGAGAATGGCGTATTGTAGCACAGCCGTCCACAATACGAGCACGAAGAGTCTCTACATCTGGTACCGGGGTTGCGTAGGCAAGAGCTTTCAAATGCCCCCATAAATGAGTCAAGAGGGTTGAGGTCAGGAGAGCGTAGAGGCCATGGAATTGGTCCGCCTCTACCAATCCATCGGTCACGGGATCTGTTGTTGAGAAGCGTACGAACACTTCGACTGAAATGTGCGGGAGCTCCATCGTGCATGAACCACATGTTGTGTCGTACTTGTAAAGGCACATGTTCTAGCAGCACAGGTAGAGTATCCCGTATGAAATCATGATAACGTGCTCCATTGAGTGTAGGTGGACGAACACGTGGCCCAATCGAGACATCACCAACAATGCCTGCCGAAACGTTCACAGAAAATCTGTGTTGATGACGTGATTGCACAACTGCGTGCGAATTCTCGTCAGCCCACACATGTTGATTGTGAAAATTTACAATTTGATCACGTTGGAATGAAGCCTCATCCGTAAAGAGAACATTTGCACTGAAATGAGGATTGACACATTGTTGGATGAACCATTCGCTGAAGTGTACCCTTCGAGGCCAATCAGCTGCTGATAGTGCCTGCACACGCTGTACATGGTAGGGAAACAACTGGTTCTCCCGTAGCACTCTCCATACAGTGACGTGGTCAACGTTACCTTGTACAGCAGCAACTTCTCTGACGCTGACATTAGGGTTATCGTCAACTGCACGAATAATTGCTTCGTCCATTGCAGGTGTCCTCGTCGTTCTAGGTCTTCCCCAGTCGCGAGTCATAGGCTGGAATGTTCCGTGCTCCCTAAGACGCCGATCAATTGCTTCGAACGTCTTCCTGTCGGGACACCTTCGTTCTGGAAATCTGTCTCGATACAAACGTACCGCGCCACGGCTATTGCCCCGTGGTAATCCGTACATCAAATGGGCATCTGCCAACTCCGCATTTGTAAACATTGCACTGACTGCAAAACCACGTTCGTGATGAACACTAACCTGTTGATACTACGTTCTGATGTGCTTGATGCTAGTACTGTAGAGCAATGGGTCGCATGTCAACACAAGCACCGAAGTCAACATAACCTTCCTTCAATTGGGCCAACTGGCGGTGAATCGAGGAAGTACAGTACATACTGACGAAACTAAAATGAGCTCTAACATGGAAATTAAGCGTTCCCGGACACATGTCCACATAACATCTTTTCTCTATTTGTGTGTGAGTAATGTTTCCTGAAAGTTTGGCCATACCTTTTTGTAACACCCTGTATACGAGGACTATAGTAAGTTTCGACCGGGCGCAAAATGGAAATCGCTGTGAAAATCAAAACAAGTTTTATTTGCAACAGTTACCCGCACCTTCCAGCCACTTCTCTACATAGTCACCGCTCCGGGTTAGATATTTTTCGTAGCGTGTAATAACTATCCCATAGCGTCGTCATAGAAGGCAGGCGCCTCTGCTCTGCGTCGTCTTTCGACGCCGATCTACAGGTCGTTGTCTGTGCCAAAACTTTGTCTTCATAGCCAGCAGTTCACGTGAGCAGACATGAAACTCAGCGGGAGCCAGTTACGGGCTGTATTGTGGATGATCAAACAGTTCCCATCGAAACGCTGCAGGAGCGTGTTCAATACACCTGCAGAGTGCGGCCGAGAATAGCCACGAAGAGGGAACCGTAGGACAGTTATGTTACGTGGGCTGCATGACATCAGGTGAATCTCTCTCCAGGCCCCCACACTTGCCGGTAGACGCTATTGTTCTAGACATCTTGACGTACTCGCTGTGGTCTCAGACCAGAAAAGAGTGACACGACGCGATCGACAGGCATACTAAAGACATTGCCCAACTCAAATATGCAAAGCTTCATCGGATTTTCGCAGTGGTTGCCATTTCGTGACCGATCTGAACTTACGTTGTGGGTAGAGCAAACCAAAGACTGCGATTCATTGGCAGAATACTTAGAAGGTGCAACAGGTGTACAAAAAGAGACTGCTTACACCACGCTTGTCCGCCCTATTCTGGAGTACTGCTGTGCGTTGTGGGATCCACATCACGTGGGACTGACGGATGACATCGAAAAAGTACAAAGAAGGGCAGCTCGTTTTGTATTATCGCGAAATAGGGGAGATAGTGTCACAGACATGATACGTGAATTGGAGTGGCAATCATTAAAACAAAGGCGTTTTTCGTTGCGACGGGATCTTCTCATGAAATTTCAATCACCAGTTTTCTCCTGCGATTGCGAAAACATTCTGTTGGCACCCACCTACATAGGGAGAAATGATCATCACGATAAAATAAGAGAAATCAGGGCTCGTACAGAAAAATTTAAGTTCTAGTTTTTCTCGCGTGCCGTTCGAGAGTGGAACGGTACAGAGACAGCTTGAAGGTGGTTCATTCAACCCTCTGCCAGGCACTTTATTGTGAACAGCAGAGTAATCACGTAGATGTAGACGTAGATGTAGACTTTCCGAATAGCTCTCGTGTTTTACACAGAAGCGCCGAAGAAACTTGTATAGGCACGGGTATTCAAATAGAGATATGTAAACAAGCAGCGTATATAAGACAACAAGTGTCTGCCACTGTTGTTGGATCGGTTACTGCTGCTACAATGGCGGGTTATCGAGATTTAAGTCAGTTTCAACGTGGTGTTATAGTCGGCGTACAAGCGATATACGACACAGCATCTCCGAGGTAGCGATGAAGTAGGGATTTTCCCGTACGACCATTTCAAGACTGTATTGTGAATATCAGGAATCCAGTAAAATATCAAATCTCTGATACTGCTGCGGGCGGAAAAAGACCCTGCAGGAACGGGACCAACGACGACTGAAGAGAATAGTTCAACGTGACAGAACTGCAACCCTTCCACAAACAGCTGCAGATTTCAATACTCGGCCAACTATCAGCGTGCGAACCATTCGACGAAACATCATCGATATTTGCTTTCGGAGCAGAAGGCCCTCTCGTGTACCCTTGACGACTGAACGACAGAAAGCCTTACGCTTCGTCTGGGCCCGCCAACACCGACATTGGCCTGTTGATGACTGGAAACATGTTGCCTGGTCGGACGAGACTCCATTCAAATTGTATCGAGCGGATGGACGTGTACGGGTATGGAGTTAACCTCATCAATCCATGGATCCTGCATGTAAACAGGGGACTGTTGAAGCTCTTGGAGGCTCTGTAATGATGTGGGTCGTGTGCAGTTAGAGTTACGTGGGATCCCTGATACGTCTAGATACCATTTTGACAGGTGACGCGTACGTAAGCATCCTGTCTGATCACCTGCATCCATTCATGTCTATTGTGCATTCGGACATAAGTGGGCAATTCCATGACGACAATGCGACACCCCACACATCCGGAATCGCCACAGAATGGCTCCAGGGACACTCTTCTGAGTTTAAACACTTCCGCTGGCAACCAAACTCCCTAGACATGAACATTATTGAGCATATGCCTTGCAACGTGCTGTTGAGAAGAGACACCCACGGCCCGGTACTCTTACGGATTTATGGACAGCCCTTCAGGATTCATGGTGTCATTTCCCTCCAGCACTACTTGAGACATTAATCGAGTCCACGCCACGTCGTCTTGCGGCACTTCTGCGGGTGCCCTACACGATATTAGGCAGTTGTATCAGATTCCTTGGCTCTTCAGTGTATTTGAATAATACCATGGTGATTGAAAATAAATAGCAGATAAAAAGCAGCTATATGGTAATACTGAAGATGTAGTAGTTTTGTTTCAAAATAGCACCTGTGTTACTATTGTACTCCATCAAATTTCGATAGCATAAACGTAAGTATAATTAAGCAGCATAGTCATAGCTTATTGTTTCTATGATTTCCTTTTTTTCTTGATGTGTACCTTACTCGCTCCACACCCATGGAGGTTCTTCATGTTCGTGGAATCTGCAGAACACGCTGCACGAATGAATGACAGCCAAATAAGTCAGAAAAATAGTACGTCTGATTTTTTTTTCGCTCTGAAGGTGAAGCAGTTGCCATTCACAGAGAAAATAAAATTTTTGGACGATCGCTCTCATCATCCTATGCTCCTAATTCTCGCATTCGTGCCTCCGAATGTGTTGACGCGTTCCTCCTAGCAGGCTCGCCGTTAACGCCAGTTCGCTTGGCGGAACAAAGTAACTTAGTGTGAGTGGCTTTAACTCAGGTAGCAGACTTCACGCGGGCTGTGTAAACCGGGACCGCACAGTGCGGTCCGTTTTATAAGGGCCTCTCCAGTTCTTCCTTTCCCTCTTCCGCTACTGACCTCGACTTTCACGACTACCGTCGTGCGGCCTCACCCTGTGGTTAGACTAGACGGCGTGACTGAATACTCGGCGGGAGGCGGCGAGAGAATGGAAGGTTCCTCAGGGTAGCATCCTCGGACCAATATTGTTCCCGGTACACTAGCGTGCTAGTCATGAGGAAGACATTCTCTTTCGTGATCATAGCAAACACTTTAATCACTGACAAAAATATCAGACTTTCTGTCAGAGGAAGCAAATGCAGTCGGGCAAAGTATAATAAAAAATAATGATTTACAGATTAAAAAAAGCCCTTGAAACTGAAAGAGATTAAGCTTTGGATGTAATCTTCCTCGGGGAAGC
Organism: Schistocerca piceifrons; assembly: GCF_021461385.2. Lineage (NCBI taxonomy): Eukaryota > Metazoa > Arthropoda > Insecta > Orthoptera > Acrididae > Schistocerca > Schistocerca piceifrons. Next base: position 211,268,868 of record NC_060146.1, read on the forward strand.
GTCCTAGGACCAATATTAGTTTTCGTGTACGCCAACGTCTTGTCAGATAATGCTAGCAATAGGGAAACAATTATCTTACTTTGTAGTTGTCACACACGAAACGACACAACTCATGGTAGAGGAAGCAAGTCAAACACTCGACGTTGTTTAGAATTGTGCAATATTCAACAAACTATAATTTGTTTATAGATTGAAGTAAGAGTTCTGCTATACAGAACGGATCTAAACTGAGGGGCATAGTGCCAGAGTTTATCTTCATCGCTTCATTTTTTTTTTTTTTTTTTTTTTTTTTTTTTTTTGTCATCAGTCTAATGACTGGTTTGATGCGGCACGCCACGAATTCCTTTCCTGTGCTAACCTCTTCATCTCAGAGTAGCACTTGCAACCTACGTCCTCAATTATTTGCTTGACGTATTCCAATCTCTGTCTTCCTCTACAGTTTTTGCCCTCTACAGCTCCCTCTAGTACCATGGAAGTCATTCCCTCATGTCTTAGCAGATGTCCTATCATCCTGCCCCTTCTCCTTATCAGTTTTTCCCACATATTACTTTCTTCTCCGATTCTGCGTAGAACCTCCTCATTCCTTACCTTATCAGTCCACCTAATTTTCAACATTAGTCTATAGCACCACATCTCAAATGCTTCGATTCTCTTCTGTTCCGGTTTTCTCACAGTCCATGTTTCACTACCATACAATGCTGAACTGGAGACGTACATCCTCAGAAATTTCTTCCTCAAATTAAGGCCGGTATTTGATATTAGTAGACTTCTCTTGGCCAGAAATGCCTTTTTTGCCATAGCGAGTCTGCTTTTGATGTCCTCCTTGCTCCGTCCGTCATTGGTTATTTTACTGCCTAGGTAGCAGAATTCCTTAACTTCATTGACTTCGTGACCATCAATCCTGATATTAACTTTCTCGCTGTTCTCATTTCTACTACTTCTCATTACCTTCGGCTTTCTCCGATTTACTCTCAAACCATACTGTGTACTCATTAGACTGTTCATTCCGTTCAGCAGATCATTTAATTGGTACAAATGGCTCTGAGCATTATGGGACTTAACTACTGTGGTCATCAGTCCCCTAGAACTTAGAACTACTTAAACCTAACTAACCTAAGGACATCACACACATCCATGCCCGAGGCAGGATTCGAACCTGCGACCGTAGCAGTCGCGCGGTTCCGGACTGCGCGCCTAGAACCGCTAGACCACCACGGCCAGCCGATCTTTTAATTCTTCCTCACTTTCACTCAGGATAGCAATGTCATCAGCGAATCGTATCATTGATATCCTTTCACCTTGTATTTTAATTCCACTCCTGAACCTTTCTTTTATTTCCATCATTGCTTCCTCGATGTACAGATTGAAGAGTAGGGGCGAAAGGCTACAGCCTTGTCTTACACCCTTCTTAATACGAGCACTTCGTTCTTGATCGTCCACTCTTATTATTCCCTCTTGGTTGTTGTACATATTGTATATGACCCGTCTCTCCCTACAGCTTACCCCTACTTTTTTCAGAATCTCGAACAGCTTGCACCATTTTATTTTTTTTTTGTTTTGGTTTTAGGGCGCAAAACTTCTATGGTCATTAGCGCCCGGTCCGTGACTTAAGAAACAGTAAAAAACCGAAATTGAAAACCAGCAGCAATGGGAACGAAAGTCATAAAATTGGAGAAACTAAAAGCAGAAGGAAGGCTTAAAATCCACTACAGAAAGGGGTTGGTTGTCCCCAAAAACAGCTTCAAATGACTGACGTCATTTCACTGGCACTAATAAACTTGAGAACGCGGTCGGCTGAGCGCGTATCATCTGCTAAAATCGACGATATATCAGGCGATAGCTGTAGACGGGAGCGTAACGGATTAAAATAGGGGCACTCAATTAAAAGGTGTCTTACCGTCCACAGCTGAGAGCAGTGGGGACAGAGTGGGGGAGGATCGCCGCTTAAAAGATGTCGATGGCTAAAAAGACAGTGCCCTATCCGGAGTCTAGTTAAAATTACCTCCTCCCGACGACGCGTTCGGGAGGAAGAGGTCCGAGCACAAGGAAGAGCTTTCATGTCCCGCAATTTATTATGGGTAAGTGTCGACCAATGCGTGTGCCATAAATGAACAACACGTCGACATAGAACGCTCCGTAGATCGGCGAAGGGAATCGATTGAATAGCTGGCCGAAGAAGAGAGACTGCAGCCTTGGCTGCAATATCGGCCGCCTCGTTTCCACAGATACCAACGTGTCCCGGGAGCCAGAGGAACGCCACCGAGACGCCCCCCAGGTGGAGCAAGCGCAGACAGTCCTGAATCCGGTGGATCAGAGGGTGGACAGGATAAAGAGCTTGGAGACTGAGGAGAGCTGAGAGAAACTGAGCAGATAACGTACTGTATCCGCTGATGGCGGCGGATGTAGTGGACAGCCTGGAGAACAGCGTAAAGCTCCGCAGTATAAACCGAACACTGGTCGGGAAGCCGAAAGTGATTTGGGGTGTCGCCAACAATATAGGCACTCCCTAAACCTAACGATGTTTTCGAGCCGTCGGTGTAAATAAATGTGGCGTCCGTCATTTGTGCACATAGAGCAGCAAATGCCCGACGATAAACAAGTGAAGGGGTACCATCCTTGGGAAATCGACAAAGGTCACGGAGCAGGCAGATCCGGGGACGGAGCCAAGGCGGTGCTGTACCCCAAGTTGTGAAGAAGGTTTTAGGAAAGCGGAAGGAAAGAGAATGGAGCAGTTGACGGAAGCGGACTCCCGGTGGTAATAGGGAGGAGGGGGGGCCTGCATACCCTACATCAAAGGAGGCGTCGAAAAAAATGTCATGGGCTGGATTAGCAGGCATGGAAGACAGATGGCTAGCATAACCACTCAGAAGGACTGCTCGCCGATTGGACAGCGGAGGTTCAGGAGTCTCAGCATAAAGGCTTTCCAAAGGGCTGGTGTAAAAAGCTCCAGACACTAAACGTAATCCACGGTGGTGGATAGAGTCGAGACGCCGAAGAATAGACGGCCGAGCAGAGGAGTAGACTATGCTTCCGTAGTCCAATTTCGAGCGCACTAAGGCGCGATAGAGGCGGAGAAGGACCACTCGGTCCGCTCCCCAGGAGGTACCATTCAGGACACGGAGGGTGTTGAGGGATCGCAGACAGCGAGGCGAAAGATAGGAAACGTGGGAGGACCAGCACAGTTTTCTGTCAAACATAAGACCCAAGAATTTAGCGACGTCTGAAAACGGAAGGTTGACAGGACCTAGATGTAAGGAGGGCGGAAGAAACTCCTTACGTCGCCAAAAATTAACACAAACGGTCTTACTGGGAGAAAAACGGAAGCCGGTTTCGATGCTCCAAGAGTGGAGGCGATCGAGACATCCTTGAAGACGTCGTTCAAGAAGGCTGGTCCGTTGAGAGCTGTAGTAGATCGCAAAATCGTCCACAAAGAGGGAGCCCGAGACATCAGGAAGGAGACAATCCATAATTGGATTGATGGCAATACACCATTTTATATTGTCGAACGCTTTTACCAGGTCGACAAATCCTATGAAAGTGTCCTGATTTTTCTTTAGCCTTGCTTCAATTATTAGCCGTAACGTCAGAATTGCCTCTCTCGTTCCTTTACTTTTCCTAAAGCCAAACTGATCGTCACCTAGCGCATTCTCAATTTTCTTTTCCATTCTTCTGTATATTGTTCTTGTAAGCAGCTTCGATACATGAGCTGTTAAGCTGATTGTGCGATAATTCTCGCACTTGTCAGCTCTTGCCGTCTTCGGAATTGTGTGGATGATGCTTTTCCGAAAGTCAGATGGTATGTCGCCAGACTCATATATTCTACACACCAACGTGAATAGTCGTTTTGTTGCCACTTCCCCCAATGATTTTAGAAATTCTGATGGAATGTTATCTATCCCTTCTGCCTTATTTGACCGTAAGTCCTCCAAAGCTCTTTTAAATTCCGATTCTAATACTGGATCCCCTATCTCTTCTATATCGACTCATGTTTCTTCTTCTATCACATCAGACAAATCTTCACCCTCATAGAAGCTTTCAATGTATTCTTTCCACCTATCTGCTCTCTCCTCTGCATTTAACAGTGGAATTCCCGTTGCACTCTTAATGTTACCACCGTTGCTTTTAATGTCACCAAAGGTTGTTTTGACTTTCCTGGATGCTGCGTCTGTCCTTCCGACTATCATATCTTTTTCGATGTCTTCACATTTTTCCTGCAGCCATTTCGTCTTAGCTTCCCTGCACTTCCTATTTATTTCATTCCTCAGCGACTTGTATTTCTGTATTCCTGATTTTCCCGGAACATGTTTGTACCTCCTCCTTTCATCAATCAACTGAAGTATTTCTTCTGTTACCATCGCTTCATACAAAAGAAGAATATAGGGTGTTAGGGTGCAAAAATGGTTCAAATGGCTCTGAGCACTATGGGTCTTTACATCTGAGGTCATCTGTCCCCTACTTAAACCCAACTAACCTAAGGACATCATGTACGTCCATGCCCGAGGCAGGATTCGAAACTGCGACCGTAGCAGCAGCGCGGTTCCGGACTGAAGCACCTAGAATCGCTCGGCCACAACCGCCGGCGAAGGTGTTAGGGAATTCCCTTTACAAACGTCTAAGAAGTTTACAGGGGCTTACTAGACATAAACTGGGTTGGTTTGATATGCTTGGTAATTTTACATGAAAGATTGGAATATTTCTGTAGTGCGTTCATGGTTGGTTAGCATGATTATTCCAAGGATCGTATAAAGAATTTCAACAATGTACAAAAATACTGTTCATTGCTGATGGCCGTCTGAAATGGTCAGTGCATCAGCTGCGATTGAAAATTAAGAAAACAGAGTTTCGTGTTGTTATTGAACATTTTTATTTGAAGGGTTGGACTGCTGCGCAAATCAAAACAGAACTGGATAAAGTTCGCACGCATTCTGCACCTTTATTGAAGGCCATTTACTTTTGGATTGATCAACTGGAATGTGGCCGGACAAACACCGAAGACGAAGCGCGCTCCAGCCGACCAATCTAAGTCACCACAGGTGAAACCATTGACAAAATCCATGACACGGTAATGTAAGACAGCAGAATAAAAATTCTGAGGTTTCTGAGACTGTAGGCATGTCATCAGAATGAGTACATAATATCTTGCATGGACAATTGGCTATGAAGGAGTTCTGTGCTAGGTGGGTGTCGCGATTGCTCACAGTCGACGAAAAGCGCATCCAGCACAGCATTTTAACACAATGTCCGGCGATGGTCAATCGCGATCCGAATGACTTTCTGCTCCGATTTGTGACTGTTAATGAAACCTGGATCCACCATTACACATCAGAGTCAAAACGGCAGTCAAAAAAATAGACAAACGCTGGTGACAGTGCACTGTAGAAGGCAATGACCATTTCGTCAGCTGCTAAGGCAGTGGCCACTGTTTCGTGGGATTCCCAAGAAATAATCCTCATAGATTACTTAGAAAAAGGCAAAACCAAAACTGGACCCTATTACGCTTGCGTCGGCTGAGAAAAGACCAAGGTTGGCACACAAAAAAAGTGCCTGTTCACCAGAATACTGCACCATCCCACACATCAGCGACAGAAACAGCCGAAGTGCATGAATTGGCTTCTCATCCATGCTGTTCACCAGACTTAGCCCCAAACGACTTCTTCGTGTTACCTAACATGAAACTTTGGCTTTCTGGGAAGAAACAGTCGTCAAATGAGGAAGTGATAGTTGAAGACAACGAGCATTTTGCAGAGTTTGACAGTCTATTTTTCCTATGGGATGAAAAATGTGGAGTATCGCTGGACCAAGTGTACATTCCTCAAAGGTCATTACTTCTCCTTGCTTTTCTACTAGACTTACCAAACCACTCTTGTATATGTCCGGAACAGTACTAATATCTTTCCTACAACCATTTGAAATCAGGTATTTAACTCATTAAGTTCGGTGAGGGAAAGAACAGTGTTTCAGATTTATCTGTTAAGTTAGGTAAAAGGGTAAAATAACTGTGAATAATTTGAGATCAACTACAGAAAACGGAAAGCTTTGAGGTATGTAAGACCCTTAAACGTTTAGACTGTCAAAATGAGAACACTAGAGAACATACATTCACTTGCACCGTATAGGCAGAAATACGTTGCTGCACTAAACTTAGAACTGCAGTGACTAGCTGCACAGACTTTAACAACATAATAACCGGAAAAATAAATGTCTCTTAAAACGTAAATAATATGTACCAACTTGCACCCAGATCAATTTGTATAGTAAACACTCACATAAAAGTGCAAATCACTCCTAAACTTCCAAAAATAGCCACAAGTAGGCTCTGATAATTACAGGGGATTACGTAATTTAATAAAGTTAATGCAAAATATCCCTGCAGCAATAATTCAAAAATGGATGATGCTGTAAATGCAAAGCGATACATAAAATAGTGGGCTGATATGTGAAAAAACTAATTCCTATTTTTTTATTTTTATTTTATTTGAACTTATTTTTGTTACTATTTTAGAAGTATTATAATTACGAAAGTGACATCAAATAGAAACAGAAATCAAACAGAAACAGAAATTAAATGTAATATAACTGAGTAGGAAATCGGATTCGTACACGACGACGCTAAGGGATGAGGAAGGCAGTAGAGGCTGTTTGAGACTCTTTTGCCGTGGACAGCACTCTCTACTGAGGCATCACAGGTTAACAAATCAAGAACTACGGAAACATAAATTAGTGCTTGCAAGTTGTAGGATGCGGAAGAAACGATAAGAAGTACAGGAATTCCACAAGTTCAAAGTGCGCGTGAAGATACTTCGCAATCGGAAGATGATAAAAAAATATGGTAATTTTGAAAACTGTATAGAGTCCTTGTTCAGTGAATGCTTCGGCTGTAATTTGTTGAATCAAGTGTAACGTAAGGAGCTCCTTTATAATCTAGTTTAAACAGTTATTCAGAAAATAAAATTGTTTAAAAATGTCAGTAATTTGAATAAAGACTACTTTTAGAGTATGCTGATGTAATAGCTCCATGCTTAACTACCATATACAGCCGTTCGCTCGGCGAAATATCTGTACCCAGAGACTGGAAAGTTGAACCGGTCGCACCAGTATTCAAGAAAGGTAATAGGAGTAATCTACTAAATTACAGACCAATACCATTAACGTCGATATGCAGCAAGATTGTGGAACATATATTCTGTTCGAACATTATGAACTACCTGGAAGAGAACTGTTTATTCACAAGCAGTCAGCACAGATTTAGGGAACATCGATCTTGTGAAACACAACTAGCTCTTTTACACACACAAAGTGTTGAGTGCTACTGGCGAGGGATTTCGAATTGATTTCGTATTTCTAGATTTTCAGAAGGCTTTTTGACGCTGTATCACACAAACAGCTTGTAGTGAAATTACGTGTTTGTGGAGTATTGTCTGTTATGTGATTTGATTCATGATTCCTGTCAGGCAGGTCGCAATTCGTAGTAATAGACGGCAAATCATCGAGTAAAACTGAAGTGATATCAGATGTTCCCCAGGAGAGCGTCCTGGGACCTCTGCTGTTCCTGATCTACATAAATGACCTGGGTGAAAATCTGAGCAGTTCTCTTAGGTTGTTCGCAGATGATGCTGTAATTTACCGTCTAGTAAGGTCATCCGAAGACCAGTATCAGTTGCAAAGCGATTTAGGAAACATTGCTGCATGGTGTGGCAGGTGGCAGTTGACGCTGAATAACGAAAAGTGTGAGGTGATCCACATGAGTTCCAAAAGAAATCCGTTGTAATTCGATTACTCGATAAGTAGTACAATTCTGAGAAGGCTGTCAATTCAACTAAGTACCTGTGTGTTAAAATTACGAACAACTTCAGTTGGAAAGACCACATAGATAATATTGTGGGGAAGGCGAGCCAAAGGTTGCGTTTCATTGGCAGGACACTTAGAAGATGCAACAAATCCACTAAAGAGACAGCTTACACTACACTCGTCCGTCCTCTGTTAGAATATTGTTGCGCGGGGTGGGATCCTTACCAGGTGGGATTGACGGAGGACGTCGAAAGGGTGCAAAAAAAGGGCAGCTCGTTTTGTGTTATCACGTAATAGGGGGGAGAGTGTGGCAGATATGATACGCGAGTTGGGATGGAAGTCATTAAAGTAAAGACGTTTTTCGTCACGTCGAGATCTATTTACGAAATTTCGGTCAGCAACTTTCTCTTCCGAACGCGAAAATATTTTGTTGAGCCCAACCTACATAGGTAGGAATGATCATCAAAATAAAGTAAGAGAAATCAGAGCTCGAACAGAAAGGTTCAGGTGTTCGTTTTTCCCGCGCGCTGTTCGGGAGTGGAATGGTAGAGAGATAGTATGATTGTGGTTCGATGAACCCTCTGCCAAGCTCTTAAAAGTGAATTGCAGAGTAATCATGTAGATGTAGATGTTCATGTCAGAGAGGTCGCAGTTCGTAGTAATTGATCGGAAACTATCGAGTAAAACAGAAGTGATTTCCGGCGTTCTCCAAGGTAGTGTTATAGGCCCTCTGCTGTTCCTTATCTATATAACCGATTTACGAGACAATCTGAGCAGCCATCTTAGGTTGTTTGCAGGTGATACTGTCGTTTATCGTCTAGTAATCTCATCAGAAGATCAAAACAAATTGTCAAAATGATTTCAAAAAGATATCTGTATGGTGCAAAAATTAGTAATTGACCTGAAATAACGAAAAGTGTGAAATCGTCTACATGAGTGCTAAAAAGAATCCGCTAAACTTCGAACGATAAATGAGCCACAGTTAAAGACCGCTAGTTCAACTAAAACTTAGGAATTACAATTACGAACAACTTCATTGGAAGGAACATATAGAACATGTTGTGGGGAAGGCTAACCAAAGACTACGTTTTATTGGCAGGACACTTAGAAAAAGTAACACATCTACTAAAGAGACTGCCTACACTGGACTTGTACGTCCTCTTTCGGAGTACTGCTGCGCGGTGTGGGATCCTTACGAGATAGGACTGACGGAGTACATCGAAAAAGTTCAAAGAAGAGCAGCACGGTTTTATTATCACAAAATAGGGGAGACAGCGTCACTGAAATGATACGGGATTTGGGGTGGACATGATTAACGCAAAGGCATTTTTCGTTGCGGTGGGATCTCCTTACGGAATTTCGAACACCAGCTTTCTCCTCCGAATGCGAAAATATTTTTTTGACGCCGCCCAACATAGGGCGAAGCGATCATCATAATAAAATAAGGGAAATCAGAGCTCGCACGGAAAGATGTGTGTCCGTTTTTTTCGCACGCTGTTCGAGATCGAAATAACAGAGAATTAAAACAAAGGTGTTTCTATGAACTCTCTGGCAGGCACTTAAGTGTGATTTGCACAGTATCGACGTAGATGTGGAAGAAATAGTTAGTTGGAAAACGAGATGCACGCAGAAATAAACGTGATATTGCAGTGCTGGTGTTGTTCAGAAGTTTGGTGCAATGTTCCTTCGGACACGCATGCGGCGACTACAGCCGTTACGACATACGTTAAATGTATTTGCAGTCACAAACATGGGCAACCATCGGCTGTATAATGGAATGTCGACAATGAAAATTTGTGCTGGACTGGTATTCGAACCCAGGTTCTCCGCTTATTGTGAGCGATCGCCTTACAATTAGTCTATCCGAGCACGCTTCAGGGCCAAACCCAAACTCCCGTATGTCGTGAACCATCTGTCTACAATCTGTACTGTACGTCGTGTATGTATACAGGGTGGTCCACTGATCGTGACCGAGCCAAATATCTCACGAAATAAGGGTCAAACGAAAAAACTACAAAGAACGAAACTTGTCTAGCTAGAAGGGGGAAACCAGATGGCGCTACGGATGGCCCGCCAGATGGCGCTTCCATAGGTCAAAAGGATATTGAAACGCCCCCTTTGAAAAATTATACATGACTGTGTTTAAACTGACACACAATATTTTTAGCGCAACGCAATCTGACTTTCAAAAATCCCTACAAAAGAATGGCCCTAACATTAACCTATACCTTTCACAAATCACTTACCTCACAAAAATCTTGGTTACTCGAACTACTGCAATACAGCGAGCGCCACTACTGCCAGCTAAATAAGAGATTCAAACTACCGAAGGCACTAACTGCTGATATGCATATTTAGCAAATTAAAGATTTTGATAGAGAACAAACAATGTATTTACCTTACTAGTGTTCAAAAGTCATAATATATATATATAGCAGTTCATGACAACCAGTCTTACAAATTTCAAAACTCTCCCCACATCCACCACTGCTGGCGGCTCACCCCCAACTGCGCAACGCTACGCGCTGTTAACATCAAGCTGCCCAACACTACAATGGCAGAAACAATGCAAATTAGCCACAGACTGCACACAGCACAGCCAGTGATTTTCATACAGAGCGCTACGTAACGTTGCCAATAAGAAAACATAAACAGCCTACTTACAATATCAGCTGCGTTTTTTAAAATAGGTACCCCCATTTTTTTACATATTCTTGTAGTACGTGAAGAATTACGAATGTTTTACTTGGACCACTTTCTTCGCTTTGTGATAGATGGCGCCTTAATAGTCACAAAACGTATAAGTTCGTGGTATCACCTAACATTCCGCCAGTACGGACGGTGTTTGCTTCGTGATACATTACCCGTGTTAAAATGGACCGTTTACCAACTGCGGAAAAGGTCGATATCGTGTTGATGTATGGCTATTGTGATCAAAATGCCCAACGGGCGTGTGCTGTGTATGCTGCTCGGTATCCTCGACATCATCCAAGTGTCCGGATCGTTCGCCGGATAGTTACGTTATTTAAGGAAACAAAGTGTTCAGCCACATGTGAAACGTCAACCACGACCTGCAACAAATGATGATGGCCAAGTAGGTGTTTTAGCTGCTGTCGCGGCTAATCCGCACATCAGTAGCACACAAGTTGCGCGAGAATCGGGAATCTCCAAACGTCGGTGTTGACAATGCTACATCAACATCGATTGCACTCGTACCATATTTCTATGCACCAGGAATTGCATGGCGACGACTTTGAACGTCGTGTACAGTCCTGCCACTGGGCACAAGAGAAATTACGGGACGATGATAGATTTTTTTGCGCGCGTTCTGTTTAGCGACGAAGCTTCATTAACCAACAGCGGTAACGTAAACCGGCAGAATATACACAACTGGGCAACGGAAAGCCCACGATGGCTGCGACAAGTGGAACATCAGCGACTTTGGCGGGTTAATGTATGGTGCGGCATTATGGGAGGAAGGATAATTGGCCCCCATTTTATCAATGGCAATCTAAATGGTGCAATGTATGCTGATTTCCTGCGTAATGTTCTACCGATGTTACTACAAGATGTTTCACTGCATGACAGAATGGCGATGTACTTCCAACATGATGGATGTCCGACACATAGCTCGCGTGCGGATGAAGCGGTATTGAATAGCATGTTTCATGAGAGGTGGATTGGTCGTCGAAGCACCATACCATGGCCTGCACGTTCAACGGATCTGACGTCCCCGGATTTCCTTCTGTGGGGAAAGTTGAAGGATATTCGCTATCGTGATCCACCGACAACGCCTGACAACATGCGTCAGCGCATTGTCAATGCACGTGCGAACATTACGGAAGGCGAACTACTCGCTGTTGAGAGGAATGACGTTACACGTATTGCCAAATGCATCGAGAGTGACGGACATCATTTTGAGCATTTAGTGCATTAATGCGGTATTTACAGGTAATCACGCTGTAACAAATGGTTCAAATGGCTCTGAGCACTATGAGACTTAACATCTGAGGTCATCATTTCCCAAGAACTTAGAACTACTTAAACCTAACTAACCTAAGGACATCACACACATCCATGCCCGAGGCAGGATTCGAACCTGCGACCGTTGCAGTGGCGCGGTTCCAGACGGAAGCGCCTAGGACCGCTCGGTCACTCCGGCCGGCACGCTGTAACAGCATGCGCTCTCAGAAATGATAAGTTCACAAAGGTACGTGTATCACATTGGAACAACCAAAATAAAATGTTCAAACGTGCCTCCGTTCTGCATTTTAATTTAAAAAACCTGTTACCACTGTTCGTCTAAAATTGTGAGCCATAAAAAAAATGGCTCTGGGCACTATGGGACTTAACATGTATGGTCATCAGTCCCCTAGAACTTAGAACTACTTAAACCTAACTAACCTAAGGACAGCACACAACACCCAGTCATCACGAGGCAGAGAAAATCCCTGACCCCACCGGGAATCGAACCCGGGCGTGGGAAGCGAGAACGCTACCGCACGACCACGAGCTGCGTAGTGTGAGCCATATGTTTCTGACTATTACAGCGCCATCTATCACAAAGCGAAAAAAGTAGTTCAACTAAAACATTCATATTTCTTTATGTACTACACGAATATGTAATAAAAATGAGGGTTCCTATTTAAAAAAACACACTTGATATCCGCTTGTCCTATGGCAGCGTCATCTAGCGGGCCAACCATAGCGCCATCTGGTTTCCCCCTTCAAGCTAGACAAGTTTCATTCATAGTAGTTTTTTCGTTTGACTCTTATTGCGCGAGATATTTGGCCCGGTCACGATCGATGGACCACCCTGTATGTATCAAATGAACAAGAAGTACAGTATGTAACGCGGCAAGCCTGATTCCGTAATCTGGCATTTTCCTTAATACGGACAGGCGTTACTGATGTTCGGTCTATGTCATCTTGTCGAATAGTGAGAACATATTTTGAAATGTTGGTCGGTTTCCATCCCTGCCTTTTCACAGCGACCACCCATAGAGCTTTTAGAATTGAAGTCGTAATAAATTTAAATTTGACTGCCAAAAATAAAACCACTACAGTAAAAGTAGTCATCACAACCAAAATTCATGGTACATGAAAGAAAATATCGATTCAACGAGTCAGATTATGAATGAAGTATGATTCCTTTACACTGTAGATTGTAATTTGAATTATCAGTACGCCCGTAAATGGCACAAGCTGGTGTTTCCGATCAAAAATTACCCAGCAGAAACTGCTGTTTGCCGCAACTGACGTGGCGGACATCGGCTTCGAGCTCTGAATGCATCACAACTCTTCTTCCAAGGCGCCCCGCAAAATTCATTGAATCTCTGGTGTGTGGTATCACTCAAGTTTGAAATCAGTTTTCATCTTATCAAAAAGAATCATCCAATTTGGGGCGTTTATATTTCTAAAGCTAATAAACATATACAAAGAATTTTGTTTTTCCATAAACTGGAAACTCAAAGTTTTATTCATACGTGTTTGATATGTCCCCCTTGAGATGCACAGCATATGTCAATACGGTATTCAAATTGTTGCCACACTGCAGCTAGCATGTCTCGAGTTACAGTTTCCACAGCGGCTGTTACGCGATGTCTCAGTTCATTCATTCTTGTTGGTAACGGAGGCACATAAACAGAGTCTTTTATAAACCTCCACAAGTAATAACCACACGCAGTCAGGTCCGGTGACCTTGGAGGCCAGTAATGCAAGGCTGAATCATTTTAAATCTGCTGCAATAAATGTTGTTGTTGTGGTCTTCAGTCCTGAGACTGGTTTGATGCAGCCCTCCATGCTACCCTATCCTGTGCAAGCTTCTTCATCTCTCAGTACCTACTGCAATCTTCATCCTTCTGAATCTGCTTAGTGTATTCATCTCTTGGTCTCCCTCTACGATTTTTACCCTCCATGCTGCCCTCCAACGATAAATTTGTGATCCCTTGATGCCTCGGAACATAGCCTACCAACCGGTCCCTTCTTTTTGTCAGATTGTGCCACAAACTCCACTTCTCCCCAATTCTATTCAATACTTCCTCAATAGTTATGTGATCTACCCATCTAATCTTCAGCATTCTTCTGTAGCACCACATTTCGAAAGTTTGTATTCTCTGCTGGTCCAAATTATTTATCGTCCATGTTTCACTTCCATACATGGCTACACTCCATACAACTACTTTCAGAAACGACTTCCTGTCACTTAAATCTATACTCGATGTTAACAAATTTCTCTTCTTCGGAAACGCTTTCCTTGCCATTGCCAGTCTACGTTTTATATCCTCTCCACTTCGACCAGTATCAGTTATTTTGCTCCACAAATAGCATAACTCCTTTACTACTTTAAGTGTCTCATTTCCTAATCTCATTCCCGCAGCATCACCCGATTTAGTTCGACTACATTCCATTGTCCTCGTTTTGCTTTTGTTGATGTTCATCTTATACCCTCCTTTCAAGACACTGTCCATTCCGTTCAACTGCTCTTCCAAGTCCTTTGCTGTCTCTGACAGAATTACAGACAGAATCGGCGAACCTCAAAGTTTTTATTTCTTCTCCACGGATTTTAATACCTACTCCGAATTTTTCTTTTGTTTCCTTTACTGCTTGCTCAATATACAGATTGAATAACATCGGGGAGAGGCTACAACCCTGTCTCACTCCTTTCCCAACCACTGCTTCCCTTTCATGCCCCTCGACTCTTATAACTGCCATCTGGTTTCTGTACAAATTGTAAATAGCCTTTCGCTCCCTGTATTTTACCGCTGCCACCTTTAGAATTTGAAAGGGAGTATTCCAGTCAACATTGTCAAAAGCTTTCTCTAAGTCTACAAATGCTAGAAATGTAGGTTTGCCTTTCCTTAATCTTTCTTCTAAGATAAGTCGTAGAGTCAGTATTGCCTCACGTGTTCCAGTATTTCTGTATATAAATATACTAGAGTAATAATGCAGTTGTTGCAGATTTAGCGCGACGTCATGTCAAGTCTGCATAAAACCTATAATTGTCGTACAATGTACGTTCCTCCATCGACTCAGTATACAGGGTGTTACATAAAGGTATGGCCAAACTTTCAGGAAACATTCCTCACACACAAATAAAGAAAAGATGTTATGTGGACATGTGTCCGGAAACGCTTAATTTGCATGTTAGAGCTAATTTTAGTCTCGTCAGTATGTACTGTACTTCCTCATTCCAACGTGATCAAATTGTAAATTTTCACAATCAACATGTGTGGCCTGACGAAAATCCGCATACAATTGTGCAATCACGTCATCAACACAGATTTTATGCTAACGTTTGGGCAGGCATTGTTGGTGATGTCTCGATTGGGCCCCATGTTCTTCCACCTACGCTCAATGGAGCACGTTATCATGATTTGATAGGGGGTACTCTACCTGTGCTGCTAGAACATGTGCCTTTCATTTATGGGGGCGTTTGAAAGCTCTTGTCTACGCATCCCCGGTACCAAATGTAGAGACTCTTCGTGCTCGTATTGTGGACGGCTGTGATACAATACGCCATTCTCCAGGGCTGCATCAGCGCATCAGGGATTCCATGCGACGGAGGGTGGATGCATGTATCCTCGCTAACGGAGGACATTTTGAACATTTCCTGTAACAAAGTGTTTGAAGTCACGCTGGTACGTTTTGTTGCTGTGTGTTTCCATTCCATGATTAATGTGATTTGAAGAGAAGTAATAAAATGACCTCTAAGATGGAAAGTAAGCGTTTCCGAACACATGTCCACATAACATATTTTCTTTCTTTGTGTGTGAGAAATGTTTCCTGAAAGTTTGGCCGTACCTTTTTGTAACACTCTGTATGTGCAGATGCAGAGCAGTCTTGTCGAGTGTCGTGAGAGGTGATTGTCCAGCGGCAGTAGCCACCCGCCGTAAACACATCGTAGCCCTGGTATTAGAGGAGAAACCTGGAAGTAGGAAGCCAATCCGCTTGATGGCCCGCTCGGCCTGGAACGCCGTCCGCGGGTGACCGTCCGCTGACGGGTCGAGTGAAGGGCGACGCGGCGAACAATACCGTCACGACGGCCGGCTGTGGGAGGCGGAGGCGGAGGCGGCGGGTAATTGGAGTCATCATCATCAGCGCTGGCCCCACCCCTGGGGACCCCAGCCGGGCCGGCAGCGGTCCGCTGGAACGGTAAACTGGAGGAAGCGGCGCCGGAGTATAAATATTGGGCTGGACGGTGGACCGGGCACCAGTCGCTCCACAGGCAGCAGCAGTTCCTCCGTCTACCAGGACGAGCCCACATCCTCTCGCAAGAACCATGATGAGGAACGTCGCGGTGAGTACACTGCGCGTCTCTGTAGCAGGTACTGACGAGTCTGTTGTTCCTGCTGTCTTTGGTCTCAAGACTCGCTTGACGCAGCACGCCACTGTAGTTTTCCCTGTGCCCAAATGCACCTGAAGCATCTTACTCTATAGCACAAAGATTTACACCATCTATACCTTTCTCAGTTGCCAAACCAACTATTCTTTGATGGCTCAGGAGATGTCTTCTCGACTGTGCCGTGCATACTGTAAGGCCTTCGGTACACACACCATCAGATTATTTCACTTGTCGCTCTAACGAAGTAGGTGAGTGTCAGCAATATGTCTCGTGGTCTTATCGTGGCGTGTTTATCTTCTGCCGTTAGGTCAGACGATAGAAATGCCACTTGCACGCTTAGAGTAGCAGATTGACAGTGATCAACTTTAAACAGAACTTGATTAATTTTCGCACACATTTATTAAAATAATAACAAGCCTAAAAACTACTTAACTTGGTTCTGGATGCTATTTACAATTGAAAATCTGAAGTTCCTTCGGTCTTGGTACGTTAATCTTATTCTCACATATCTCTGATACTTGACAAAGTGCCTATTCATTTATCTTCATGGCTATGTACAGGAATATGAAAATCTTATTACACGCAGACTGAAACTTGACTATATACTGGTACAGACTAATGCAGACTCACTGATCGGAGGTCTGTACACTCGTTATAATACCTCGAGCGTTCAGGTATCACTGCGCCAGTGTGATCCGCGAGGAGTAAAGGTTCTACGTTAGCAGCAATCTCATTGGCTGCGTTACATATTAATACGCGGATCAGCGGAAGCAGAATTTGGTCCATCTCTAAGGCAGCGCCATCTCGTAGTGCGGAGACGGACGAGCGCTGCGCCTGCGCTGTTGTGCTTAGCGGGGCGCGCTCTAGTGGGAAATTTGTGTACGCGCTGACTACGCGGAACTATGTACACAACATCGACCTATTCCTTTTTTCCAGTCAAGTTGCACCATCCATTTCCACAACTATGCTCCGCAACCCACAGTATGGTGTGTGGCGGAGGGTTCTTCAAATACCAATAACAACCAACATTTCTAACATCGGTCTGTTGCACAATCCCCGAACGTGTTCTCGGAATGTCATAAATTTCTTGAGACCAAGTAGATTAAGCCCACAAATCAGCTCCGTCAGTAGTACATACTGCAGGAAGTGGCATCTATGCTGCTGCTGAGGTCTTCGGTCTGAAGACTCATTTGATACAGCTCGCCACAGTAGTGGGTCCTGTGCCGAAATTCACTCAAAGTATCTTACTGTAGAGCACAAAGATTTTCACTATCTAGATTTCTCTCAGTCATCAAACCAACTATGCTGTGATGACTCAGGATGTGTCCTCCCGACCTATTCCTTTTTTCAGTCAAGCTGCACAATACATCTCCACATTCACGCTCCGCAAGCCACCCTACGGTGTATGGCGGAGGGTTCTTTGTGTATCAGTACCGGACTAACATTCCTAACATCGGTCTGCTGCAGGATTCTCGAACTCATTCCCAGTTCGAATATAATATGTTTTCTTGAGACTGGGAAGCTTATGGCCACGAATCGGCATGGTCTTAGAAAGCATCGCCCCTTTCCTGACAAGAAAACACTACCAATTATGGATACAGAAAGATACAACATTTCTAGATTTCCGGAAGGTATTTGATACCTTAAGGAAAGATTAAGGAAAGGCAAACATACGTTTCTAGTATTTGTAGACTTAGAGAAAGCTTTTGACAATGTTGACTGGAATACTCTCTTTCAAATTCTGAAAGTGGCAGGGGTAAAATACAGGGCGCGAAAGGCTATTTACAACTTGTACAGAAACCAGATGGCAGTTATAAGAGTCGAGGGGCATGAAAGGGAAGCAGTGGTTGGGAAGGGAGTGAGACAGGGTTGTAGCCTCTCCCCGATGTTATTTAATCTGTATATTGAGCAATCAGTAAAGGAAACAAAAGAAAAATTCGGATTAGGTATTAAAATCGATGGAGAAGAAATAAAAACTTTCAGGTTCACCGATGACATTGTAATTCTGTCAGAGACAGCAAAGGACTTGGAAGAGCAGTTGAACGGAATGAACAGCGTCTTGAAAGGAGGGTATAAGATGAACATCAACAAAAGCAAAAGGAGGATAATGGAATGTAGTCGAACTAAGTCGGGTGATGCTGAGGGAATTAGATTAGGAAATGAGACACTTAAAGGAGTTTTGCTATTTGGGGAGCAAAATAACTGATGACGGTCGAAGTATAAAGGATATAAAATGTAGACTGGCAATGGCAAGGAAAGCGTTTCTGAAGAAGAGAAATTTGTTAACATCGACTATAGATTAAAGTGTCAGGAAGTCGTTTCTGAAAGTATTTGTATGGAATGTAGCCACAACAACAACAACAACATTTGATACCATGTCGCACTGCAGACTGTTGACATAGATACGAATATATGGAATAGATTCCCAGATATGTCAGTGGTTCGAAGACTTCTTACGCAATAGATCCCAGTATGTCGTCCTCAACAACGGGTGTTCATCAGAGATAAGATTTTCGTTTCGAGTGCCCTAGGGAAATACGATAGGACGGCTGTTATTTTCTGTATACATAAATGATCTGTCGAACGGGATAAGCAGCACTAAGCAGCTGTTTGCTGATGATGCTGTAGTGCATGAGAGGGCGATGAAGTTGAGTTACTGTAGGAGGATACGAAATGACTGAGACAAAAATTTTATATGTTGTTTTCACTGGCAGTTAATTGTAAATGTTTTAAAATGTAAGTTAATGCAGATGAGCAGGAGAAACAAACCCATAATGTTGGAACACAGAATTAGTAGTGTGTTGCTTAAAAGAGTCCGATCGATTAAATATCTAGGCGTGATGTTGCAAAGCGATATGAAATGGAACTAGCATGTAAGGATAGTAGTAGGGGAGTCTACTGGAAGGATTTTGGGAAAAAGTGGTTCGTGTGTAAAGGAGTCAGGTACTGAGCCCTAGTACAAGATATTCTTGTTAACTTCTCGCATGTCTGGGATGCATACTGGGTAGGATTAAAGGAAGATATCGAAGCAATTTTGAGGTGGGCTGCTAGATTTGTTACCGGTAGATTCGAACAACACCCAAGTTTTGCGGAGAAGCTTCAAGAACTCAAATTGGAATCCTTGGAGGAAAGGTGAAGTTCTTTTCGAGGAACGCTATTGAGAAAATTTAGAGAACCGGCATTTGAAACTGAGAGCAGAACATTCTACTGCCACCAACATCGCGTAGGGATCGCGAAGATAAGATACGAGATATTAGGGCTGATAGCGTGGTATATAGTCTTCTTTCCCTCGCTCTGTTTTTGAACGGTACAGTTTTGGCACAGGGTACCTTCCGCCACGAACCGGACAGAGGTTTTTTTTTATTTTTTTTTATTTTTTTTTACAGAGTATGAAAGTAGATTTAGGTGTACCACTCTCACTAACACCCTTTTCCTTTTCCAATCACGAGTGGCCCACGGGTAAAAGATTGTTGGCAAGACTGAGTCTGAAGTGGCATTTCTCTAACTTTAGCTTCATGGTCTTTTCGAGAGATATACGTAGTAGGTAGCAGCAATACATTGCTTATCTGTTCTAGGCGACAAGTAATAAACAAGTTCACAGCATCGACCGTTATTGCTCTCCCCTTTTATTTTTGTTTTGTGCACTACGACGTTAGAACTGTCTAGCCATTCTTAAGCAAAACGTTTACTCTGTTAACTGCACAGTTGAGTACGCTCACGGAATTTCAACAGTAAACTGCACCGCGATCTACAACGCTTGGCTTGTCGCGTCAGCCAGTGGAGTTGACTGCGAACCTTATCGGCACTTTCGCGTTTGCTGAACGAACTTATGACAATAGTTCGGCCTGTGAAACAAGATGCTGAACTGACACTCTTTGCTGATGATACAAGCGTAATTATTCATCCACTGAAAGAAAGTTCCATAGAAAATGACACAAATAAGGTCTTTGGAAAAGTTATTAATTGCGAATGGGCTTGCTCTGAACTTTGAAAAAACACAGTACATCCAATTTTCTGCTGCAAAAAGTATAATTCCTTCAATAAACGTAACACATCAAAAGAAATCAGTAGCCAGGGTAGAGCATACTAAGTTTTTGGGTGTACATTGTTGTTGTTGTGGTCTTCAGTCCAGAGACTGGTTTGATGCAGCTCTCCATGCTACTCTATCCTGTGCAAGCTTCTACATCTCCCAGTACCTACTGCAACCTACATCCTTCAGAATCTCCTTAGTGTATTCGTCTCTTGGTCTCCCTCTACGATTTTTACCCTCCGTGCTGCCTTCCAATACTAAATTGGTGATCCCTTTATGCCTCAGAATATGGCCTACCAACCGATCCCTTCATCTAGTCAAATTGTGCCAGAAACTCCTCTTCTCCCTAATTCTATTCGATACCTCCTCATTAGTTATGTGATCTACCCATCTAATCTTCAGCATTCTTCTGTAGCACCATAGCTTCTGTTCTCTTTTTGTCTAAGCTACTTATCGTCCACGTTTCACTTCCATACATGCCTACACTCCGTACAAATACTTCCAGAAAATAATTCCTAACAAATCTATACTGGAGGCTAAGAAATTTCTCTTCTTAGAAACGCCTTTCTTGCCATTGCCAGTCTAGATAATATATCCTCTCTACTTCGAGCATTGTCAGTTAATTTGCTCCCCAAATAGCAAAGCTCATTTACTACTTTAAGCGTCTCATTTCCTATGGGTGTACATATAGAATCTTATTTGGAAAATTCATATTTTGGATCTCCTAAAACGATTAGGTTCAGCAACTTTTGCAATCAGAATAACTGCCACTTTTGATGATGTAGAAATTAGTAAGCTAAAATAATTTGCATACTTCCACTCTCTGATGTCATACGGAATAATATTCTGGGGCAACTCAATACTTAGGCAAAAAGTATCCACTGCTCAAAAGAAAGTAGTTAGAATAATGTGTGGGGTTCATAGTCGCACATCTTGTAGGCATCTGTTTAAAAGGTTAGGTATTCTTACAATTGCTTCACAGTACATTTACTCAGCAATGAAATTTTTTCTCATCAACAAGGGCCAGTTTAAAATCAACAGCGATATTTATGATTAAAATACCAGAAGAAAGAAAGACCTACACTATCCTTTACTTAACTTATCTTTGGCACAGAAAGGGGTAAAATATGCTGCTATAAAACTTTTTGATAAATTACCAGATGAAATAAAATGTCTGACAGACAGCAGTAATAGTTTCAAAAACAAATTGAAATCATACCTCCTTGACAACTCCTTCGATATCATAGATGAATTCTTGATCATGAGTAAATAAATCTGGAGATATATTATATGCATTTTGTGCCATGTAAGGGAATGGGACAGATAATAGAAATATTTAGATGTAACGCTATAATGTAAACAAAAAAAGAAAAAGAAAAGAAGCTTGTTTCCTGTGCGCATTTCTTGTGCATTTGACATGTTGCACATCATAACGGTTTTCCTTGCTGTTGATCAATGGAACACGTAACTAACTAACTCTTACATCCTAAATATAACTGCTAGACTTTTTCATCCAATGTTTAGACACCAGTAACTACTAGCTGTTGTTAATTTTACTAAGTGCCACCACCGTAACCTTAGCTTTGTTTTACCCTCAATTTACTCGTATATTCTGCACAAAGTACGGTGGCCATTTCACTCAGAAAATTTTTCACATTTTTAGGCGTAAGAGCTACGCGATAAGTTATTTTGCGAATCACGAC
The DNA here is from genome assembly GCF_021461385.2 of Schistocerca piceifrons. NCBI lineage: Eukaryota > Metazoa > Arthropoda > Insecta > Orthoptera > Acrididae > Schistocerca > Schistocerca piceifrons. Next base: position 211,290,733 of record NC_060146.1, read on the forward strand.
AAAACGGTAGGGAGTACTTTAGTTTGTTGCGTGTTTGCTGTTGAAACGACGTTGTTGTTGTCGTTGTTGTTGTTGTTGTAGTCTTCCGTCCGAGAGGACTGGTTCGACGCAACTCTTCACGCTATTCTATCCTGCGTAAACCTCTTCATCTCCGAATAACTACTGCAACATACATACTTCTGAAACTGGTTGATGTATTCATCTCTTGGTCTCCCACTACATTTTTTAACCTCACCCTTCCGTCCAATACTAAACTGATGTGTCCTTGATGCCTCAGAATCTGTCCTGTCAACCGACCGCTTTTCTAGTCAGATTGTGCCACAAATTTCTTTTCTCCCCAGTTCTTTTCAGTACCTCCCCACTAGCTACGTGATCCGTCCATCTAATCTTGAGCATTCTTCTGTAGCACCACATTTCCAAAGCTTTTATCCTCTTGTCTGAACTGTTTATCGCCCATATTTTGCTTCCACACATGGCTACACACCGTACAAATACTTCCAGAAAAGAATTCCTAACAAATCTATACTGGATGCTAAGAAATTTCTCTTCTTAGAAACGCCTTTCTTGCCATTGCCAGTCAACATTTTATATCCTCTCTAGCCGGCCGGAGTGGCCGTGCGGTTCTAGGCGCTGCAGTGTGGAGCCGAGCGACTACTACGGTCGCAGGTTCGAATCCTGCCTCGGGCATGGATGTGTGTGATTCCTTAGCTTAATTAGGTTTAATTAGTTCTAAGTTCTAGGCGACTGATGACCTGAGAAGTTAAGTCGCATAGTGCTGAGAGCCATTTATATCCTCTCTACTTCGACCATCGTCAGTTAATTTGCTCCCCAAATAGCAAAACTCATCTACTACTTTAAGTGTCTGATTTCCTAATCTATTTCTCTCACCATCACCCGATTTAATTCAACTACATTCCATTATCCTTATGTCGATGTTGATTTATATCCTCCTTTTAAGACATTGTTCATTACCCTCATCTGGTCTTCCAAGTCCTTTGCTGTTTCTGATAGAATTACCATGTTATCAGCAAACCTCAAAGTTTCTTATTTCTTCCTTCTGGACTTACAAAGGTAGTTTCGTGGAATAACTGACCGTGCACTGCAACTTGCACAATTATGTGACGCAGTGCTTGGATGGGGCAGATTTTGCAGTGCGGTCACGCGGGTCCGAATGAGATGGCTTTCCGTCTCTCCGTGACGAATCGGGAACCACAAGAAAAGTGGAGCGGCTGATTTCCCGAGGAGCCCGGCGTATCACAACCGAGGCGGTAGTGGAAAATGTGAAAAATCACCCACGGATCAATTTTCAGTATCTTGCAATACGTTACGAACGTGAAGAAGTCGCCATCCGCTGGTTTCTGCGACAGCTCTCAGTAACTCATTCGAGAAGCTGGAGCACCCAGGCAGCGTCTGATATGCTGCAGATGTGACAGGGGGCAGTCTAGCAGACATCACCGTGGGAGAGCGCTGGGTGTATCATTGTGGGCCTGCGACAGACGACGGATTCACCGTCACCGAGAAAGGCGAACGCCAGACGGAATCGCGCTGGCTGGTAGTTGTCTGGGTCTGCCGTGGTGTCACAGCAGCTCGCTACCGAAACCTCCATCTACATCTACATCTACATCCATACTCCGCAAGCCACCTGACGGTGGGTGGCGGAGGGTACCTTAAGTACTTCTATCGGTTCTCCCTTCTATTCCAGTCTCGTGTTGTCCGTGGAAAGAAGGATTGTCGGTATGCCTCTGTGTGGGCTCTAATCTCTCTGATTTTATCCTCGTGGGGTCTTCGCGAGATATACGTAGGAGGGAGCAATATACTGCTTGACTGCTCGGTGAAGGTATGTTCTCGAAACTTCAACAAAAGCCCGTACCGAGCTACTAAGCGTCTCTCCTGCAGAGTCTTCCACTGGAGTTTATCTATCATCTCCGTAACGCTTTCGCGAGTACTAGATGATCCTGTAACGAAGGGCGCTGCTCTCCTTTGGATGTTCTCTATCTCTTCTATCAACCCTATCTGGTACGGATCCCACACTGCTGAGCAGTATTCAAGCAGTGGGCGAACAAGTGTACTGTAACCTATTTCCTTTGTTTTCGGATTGCATATCCTTAGGATTCTTCCAATGAATCTCAGTCTGGCATCTCCTTTACCGACGATCAACTTTATATGATCGTTCCATTTTAAACCACTTCTAATGCGTAGGGCTTACGGCAGGGGATTATGCCGAAGAGCTACGGAAACTCGCGAAGAGGGTGCTTTCGCTTCTGGTCTGCCTGTAAAGGACACAGTGGTACATATGATAAGGGGAGTGACTTCTTCGTCTTCCCTGATGGGTTACTTGGCGGAGATGTTCTAAGCACAATTTGGACTATTCCTGGAACGATTCAGCTTGAAAATTACGTCGTCGCCGTTGTGGAAATTCTAGCCAAGCAATGGTTCTTCCTTTGCTTGGTTAGCATTCCCACAACGGCGACGACGTTATTTTCAAGCTGAATCGTCCCAGGAATAGTCGAAATTGTGCTTAGAAGATCTTCGCCAAGTGCTCCATTACTTCGAGGAGTGTGTCGCACTGAAGGGTGAATATACGGAGAAGGGTTGGAAACGTTCAGTTATGCTATGGCTCCGAATGCGTGTACCCCTGCTGGACACTGAAACTTTTTTTTTTATCTCAACAATTTACATGGTGTAACTATGAGATTTTCCTGTTTGGCTTTCGACTATGATTTTGCTTCCCTTACTACGTTCTTCCTTTTGAATATTATCGCACCTTCTAACTTTAGACGTCATATTTTACTCCTTACTATTTACTTCTTTGGTTTCTCTATTCACGGATGTGTAGAACCATTTTCATTATTGTTATACTGTTACAACCAAATTTTTCATTCAACTTGCCTCTTAAAGTAGCGCAAGTTATTGCGTGATATGTTTATTACTGGTACATGAAAAAAATGGTTCAAATGGCTCTGAGCACTATGGGACTCAACTGCTGAGGTCATTAGTCCCCTAGAACTTTGAACTACTGAAACCTAACTAACCTAAGGACATCACAAACATCCATGCCCGAAGCAGGATTCGAACCTGCGACCGTAGCGGTCTTGCGGTTCCAGACTGCAGCGCCTTTAACCGCACGGCCACTTCAGCCGGCTGGTACATGAATGTTTTGTTCAACTTTCGTCTCTTGCGATCACAAAATGTTTCATCGGTGTAACTCTGCATAGCTGTATACGTTCATCTAACATTTATACAGAGAGGTTCGTGAAAGTTATTGTGTGATATGGTTATCAGAGGTACATCTAGTTTTTGTTCGACTTTCGTCTCTTGGGATCATAAAGTTTCTCTTCGGTGTAACACAAAGTGATTCAGCTATTCAGCTGCACCTTCTATGGGTTTTATGCATCCACAAAGTCATAAAATTCTAATACCCAAGACTTTCATATTCTCTCGCTCTTTATGTGCGCTCTATTAGTCCCACAGGACCTTTCTGTAGGAAGTTTAACGTAGTTAAATTTCATACTGGGATACGTTTTCGTTAGAGCCTGTAGCTTTCCAGTTATTCAAGGAAAACGTGCAGAAATAACCTTCGAACGCGTTTTTCTTGATTAACAAGAAAAGCATGACCTCCTGCGAAAACGTATCCAGTACAAAATTTAACTACACTGAATTTCCTACGGAAATATGCTGTTTCTTTTTTCTGTAGGACTAATATTTCACACGTTGCAAGCGAGAGAATATGAAAATCTCGCGCGATGTGGGTTGCATATAACGCATAGGCACGGGCAGCTGAATCAGCTTGTATATGATGTTCATTCCGCACGTCATATTCTGGCATTTTTACCATCAGTGGTAAAGAAAAAAAACTCCTAAATCGTGTTTGTCATTTATCTGAGGAAGATTGTATGGACAACTGGAACTAGTGTAGTAGTCATATTTTAATTCTTATGTATGTGCGACATCTCGGAAATTTAAAGATTTTTGAAAAAAGAGTATTTCTTAAATTTTAGGAATATTGCGTAAGATCGCTTTCTCCTCGCTGAACACGTCAGGCAGTAACAATATCACCTTTTCTTGGTCGCGGCTCGATTTTTTTTTTTTTTTTTCGAGGTGGTATTATACACTCCTGGAAATTGAAATAAGAACACCGTGAATTCATTGTCCCAGGAAGGGGAAACTTTATTGACACATTCCTGGGGTCAGATACATCACATGATCACACTGACAGAACCACAGGCACATAGACACAGGCAACAGAGCATGCACAATGTCGGCACTAGTACAGTGTATATCCACCTTTCGCAGCAATGCAGGCTGCTATTCTCCAATGGAGACGATCGTAGAGATTCTGGATGTAGTCCTGTGGAACGGCTTGCCATGCCATTTCCACCTGGCGCCTCAATTGGACCAGCGTTCGTGCTGGACGTGCAGACCGCGTGAGACGACGCTTCATCCAGTCCCAAACATGCTCAATGGGGGACAGATCCGGAGATCTTGCTGGCCGGGGTAGTTGACTTACACCTTCTAGAGCACGTTGGGTGGCACGGGATACATGCGGACGTGCATTGTCCTGTTGGAACAGCAAGTTCTCTTGCCGGTCTAGGAATGGTAGAACGATGGGTTCGATGACGGTTTGGATGTACCGTGCACTATTCAGTGTCCCCTCGACGATCACCAGTGGTGTACGGCCAGTGTAGGAGATCGCTCCCCACACCATGATGCCGGGTGTTGGCCCTGTGTGCCTCGGTCGTATGCAGTCCTGATTGTGGCGCTCACCTGCACGGCGCCAAACACGCATACGACCATCATTGGCACCAAGGCAGAAGCGACTCTCATCGCTGAAGACGACACGTCTCCATTCGTCCCTCCATTCACGCCTGTCGCGACACCACTGGAGGTGGGCTGCACGATGTTGGGGCGTGAGCGGAAGACGGCCTAACGGTGTGCGGGACCGTAGCCCAGCTTCATGGAGACGGTTGCGAATGGTCCTCGCCGATACCCCAGGAGCAACAGTGTCCCTAATTTGCTGGGAAGTGGCGGTGCGGTCCCCTACGGCACTGCGTAGGATCCTACGGTCTTGGCGTGCATCCGTGCGTCGCTGCGGTCCGATCCCAGGTCGACGGGCACGTGCACCTTCCGCCGACCACTGGCGACAACATCGATGTACTGTGGAGACCTCACGCCCCACGTGTTGAGCAATTCGGCGGTACGTCCACCCGGCCTCCCGCATGCCCACTATACGCCCTCGCTCAAAGTCCGTCAACTGCACATACGGTTCACGTCCACGCTGTCGCGGCATGCTACCAGTGTTAAAGACTGCGATGGAGCTCCGTATGCCACGGCAAACTCGCTGACACTGACGGCGGCGGTGCACAAATGCTGCACAGCTAGCGCCATTCGACGGCCAACACCGCGGTTCCTGGTGTGTCCGCTGTGCCGTGCGTGTGATCATTGCTTGTACAGCCCTCCCGCAGTGTCCGGAGCAAGTATGGTGGGTCTGACACACCGGTGTCAATGTGTTATTTTTTCCATTTCCAGGAGTGTACAAATGGAAGAGGAGGTAGATGAAGATGAAATGGGAGATATGATAGTACGTGAAGAGTTTGACAGAGCATTGAAATACCCAAGTCGAAAGAAGGCCCCGGAAGTAGACAACATTCCATTAGAACTACTGACGGCCTTGGGAGAGCCAGTTCTCACAAAACTCTACCATCTGGTGAGCAAGATGTATGAGACAGGCGAAATTCGCTCACACTTCAAGAAGAATATAATAATTCCAATACCAAAGAAAACAGGTGTTGACAGATGTGAAAATTACCGAACTATCGGTTTAATAAGTCACAGCTGCAAAATACTAACGCGAATTCTTTACAGACGAATAGAAAAACTGGTAGAAGCCCGACCTCGCGGAAGATCAGTTTGGATTCCGTAGATATGTTGGAACACGTGAGGCAATGCTGACCCTACTACTTTTCTTAGAAGAAGGATTAAGGAAAGGCAAACCTACGTTTCTAGCATTTGTAGACTTAGAGAAAGGTTTTGATTGGAATACTCTCTTTCAAATTCTGAAGGTGGCAGGGGTAAAATACAGGGATCGAAATGCTATTTACAATTTGTACAGAAAGCAGATGGCAGTTATAAGAGTCGAGGGACATGAAAGGGAAGCAGTGGTTGGGAAGGGAGTGAGACAGGGTTGTAGCCTCTCCCCGATGCTATTCAATCTGTATATTGAGCAAGCAGTAAAGGAAACGAAAGAAAAGTTCGGAGTAGGTATTAAAATCCATGGAGAAGAAATAAAAAATTCGAGGTTCGCCGATGAGATTGTAATTCTGTCAGAGACAGCAAAGAACTTGAAAGAGCAGTTGAACGGAATGGACAGTGTCTTGAAAGAGGGTATAAGATGAACATAAACAAAAGCAAAACGAGGATAATGGAATGTAGTCTAATTAAGTCCGGTGATGCTGAGAGAATTAGATTAGGAGAAGAGACACTGAAAGTAGTAAAGGAGTTTTGCTATTTGGGAAGCAAAATAACTGATGATGGTCGAAGTAGAGAGGATACAAAATGTAGACTGGCAATGGCAAGGAAAGCGTTTCTGAAGAAGAGAAATTTGTTAACATCGAGTATTGATTTAAGTGTCAGGAAGTCGTTTCTGAAAGTATTTGTATGGAGTGTAGCCATGTATGGAAGTGAAACATGGACGATTAATAGTTTGGACAAGAAGAGAATAGAACCTTTCGAGATGTGGTGCTACAGAAGAATGCTGAAGATTAGATAGGTAGATCAAAACTAATGCGGAGGTATTGAACAGAACTGGGGAGAAGAGGAATTTGTGGCACAACTTGACTAGAAGAAGGGATCTGTTGGTAGGACGTGTTCTGAGGCATCAAGGGATCACCAATTTAGTACTGGAGGGCAGCGTGGAGGGTAAAAATCGTAGAGGAAGACCAAGAATTGAATACACTAAGCAGATTCAGAAGGATGTAGGTTGCAGTAAGTACTGGGAGATGAAGAAGCTTGCACAGGATAGAGTAGCATGGAGAGCTGCATCAAACCAGTCTCACGACTGAAGACCACAACAACAACATTTAAAACTTTATGGCTACCCCTCGAACATCTGTGCAGGTATTCCAGAACTGTAGCTACTACATTTGAATGTGAGTCACCTACACTGACAAAGCTAGCGAGGTACTTGGTTGTCGGCAGCTGGTGGCTCTGATTGCAGGTGCTGCTCTCCCTGGCCGTCGCCTGCCTCGCCGAGTCGCTGCCCTCCGGAGAGCGACAGCTGGCGAAGAGAGGCGTGCTGGCCCTGGGCTACCCGCCCGCCCCCTCCGCCCCCGCATACCCCCTGGACGACCCCTTCCTGGTCGGCAAGCTGCTCGCCAAGTCGCAGCCCCACATCGCCGGTGAGTGCACGACCGCCCCCCACCCCCCCCCTCTCTCTCTCTCTCTCTCTCTCTCTCCACTGGCTTCCCTAACTTACTCTTCATCCCCACCCTCGCTCTACTCTTCTTGAACTTCATCCTCTCACTCGCCACACGACTCTGCTCTTGCCTACGTCACGATGTTAGATTTTCACTCATTCCTATCTACATCCAGACTACGGTGTCTCAAACACATTAGACACAAAGTTAAGCTTCCCTTCTCCTCTCTTATTTCTGATCTATCTTCTCTCTTCCTTCTTCTTCCTTTTCTCTTCAATCTTCCATCTCTTTTCTACTTTCTCGTCTTTTTCCTACAGTATCCTTTTTATCTTCCACCTGTTTTCTCACTTCACGATTTCATTTCATATCTCCCTTCTTCTACTCTGACAATTTATCGCTCTGAGTCATACTTTCGGTCCAGATTCCACCATCTCTCATTAAAATTCTTTTTTTTTCTATCCCGCCAATTTTTTATTTTGACTTCGTACTCTGCTTCTTTCGGTCCAGATTTCTCCAGTTTCTTTTACATACTATTCTTAATTTGTAAATTACCTCTGTCGAGCATCTTGTATTACGAAATTATATCTGCTTCCATGCAGACTGATGTTTGACAAATGGTTTCTTCTTCTTGTGAGAAGTTGTCCATGGATTTCACGATTCATTCTCTACTTCATTGCCGGCCGGTGTGGCCGTGTGGTTCTAGGGGCTTCAGTCTGGAACCGTGTGACTGGTACGGTCGCAGGTTCGAATCCTGCCTCGGGCATGGATGTGTGTGATGTCCTTAGGTTAGTTAGGTTTAAGTAGTTCTAAGTTCTAGGGGACTGATGACCACAGATGTTAAGTCCCATAGTGCTCAGAGCCATTTGAACCATTTTTTTCTACTTCATTTCTCCATATAATCTCCGTGATTCTTCTGCGAACTAAGTTCCATTCCTTTGAAGTACTTTGCCACGTTCCAGATTGGAATAATTCTCAGCCTATCCCTCCATCTTGTAACAATTTCTGCCTTAACTTCATTTTGTAGTTCATTTCTCGAACTAACCTCTAACATTGTAAATAATAAATGCAACATATTGTGCATACATAGGATAAGAAAGCCACTACTGTACAATTACACTATTGATGAGAAACTGCTGGAAACAGAATCTACTGTGAAATATCTTTGAGTAACTATCCAGAGCGACCTTAAGAGGACAGGCCACATAAAATAAAGAGTACGAAAAGTAGATACCAGACTGATATTCGTACGAAGAACCTTAAGGCACTCGCTTCAGTCCGGAACCGCGCTGCTGCTACGGTCACAGGTTCGAATCTTGACTCAGGAATGGATGTGTGTGATGTTAGGTTTAAGCAGTTCTAAATGTAGGGGACTGATGATCTCAGATGTTGTCCCATAGTGCTTAGAGCCATTTGAACCTTAAGGCAATGTAACTCGTTCACGATATACATGGCTTACGAGGCGCTTGTTCGGCCGATCTTGAGTATTGTTCATCTGTCTGGGACCCTTACCGAGCAGGTCTGGTGGAAGACGTAGAGAAGATCAAACGAAGAGCGGCGAGTGTCATCGCGGGGTCGTTTAGCTGGCGCGACAGCGTTACGGAGATGTTCAACATAATCTATTGGCAGACGCTACAAGAGAAGCGTTATGCATCACGGAGAGGTTCACTATTGAAATTTTGCGGGAGGACTTCCTCGGACGGGTCGATCAACATATTACTTCGTCGCACATGCATCTCGAGAAATGACCACGGCGAGAAAATTCGAGAAATTAGAACCAATACGGAGACTTACCGACAGTCATTCTTCCCACGCGCAATTCGCGAGTGGAACGGGGACGGAGGGATCAGTAAGCAGTACCAAAAGTACCTCCGCCCCACACCATTAGGTGGCTCGCGGAGTATGGTGCAGATGTAGATGTACACTGAAATAAGTTTCAATCAGCGGCAGTTTCGTCATTTACAGTTTTCCCACAGCCAACATCCGATGTCACTCATTGCTGCACTGCAAACCAACTGTTTTCGAAACGTGTCCCTAATTCAAGCAGGAAATTCTAGTAAAGGAGTGTAAACACATCCAATGCAGTTGTTACCACTGATTCACTTTGCTCATTAACCAATGTGCTATCAAATTGTGAATTCTAATTGGTCGTCGTAATAATTCGAAATGCCAAAGTAATGGCTAGTAGCTAATCATTCTGAAAGTATAAAGCTAATGCCAATGTAGTTGGTACCCGTGATCCATTGAGGGAATTGGTTACTGGCCGTGGACAACATCTTTTGACCATACTGACATGCCAGTATATTTGCTTTTCAACATCAGTTCGTAAGCTCGTGATAATGGCTACAGTTCTGCTAATACGGTTGATACTTTCGCTTGTCTGTGCTGGTTCGTCCGAGTTCCGTTTAACGGGTAACTGGCTATGGGCACTGGCAAGTGCTCGTAGTAATGTCCCATGCCAGTATATTTGCTTGTGACTAGGAAATTTAAGACGTATGGGGTAAACATTTAGGTAATAAAATTGGTGCCATGCTTTAGGTAGATGGTGAGTCCCAGTACCATCAAACTAGTTGCTGGCTGTAGATAATACTTGATAGAATACTGTGACGTGCTAGTTAATTAGCTTGTGACTAGCCATTCTTAAGGTTCAGCGTAGACAGTATCAATTACACATTGAGGTAACACGGTTGGTAATCTTATTTCATTCAGATATAGCGCCAGAGAGCCATTAAAGTGGTTATTGGCTGTTGATTCTATAGTTCAATTCTTTTATCTTGGCGGTTCGCGCATGTCCGCCCAGAAGCGGGAGATTGCTGCGCTGCCAGTTGCACGCGCCAAGAGAAGCAGCGCCATAGTATAACATAGTTCGCAAACTTACATTTAGGAGGGATCGCGCAATTTATGAAGTAAAGCCACCACGGCCGCATTAACCCTTTCGCTGCTTCAGAGACGTGCTCCGCCGGCCGAAGTGGCCGCGCGGTTCTGGCGCTGCAGTCTGGAACCGCGAGACCGCTACGGTCGCAGGTTCGAATCCTGCCTCGGGCATGGATGTGTGTGATGTCCTTAGGTTAGTTAGGTTTAACTCGTTCTAAGTTCTAGGGGACTAATGACCTCAGCAGTTGAGTCCCATAGTGCTCAGAGCCATTTGAACCATTTTTGAGAGACGTGCTCCCCGCATTCCGCGCTGTGCGCGATTTTGTCATCACTGCACTGCTCGCCTGTGCAGACACATCGTGTTCCGACTGCTTTGACACACTTATCATTCGATTTCACAAAAACTATTTGGCCCAAAAATTTGATTTTTACACATCTTCTTGACTTATACCTTCCCCCCATAAATGACTTAATTTTGTTTCGATGTTGAACGCAGTTATTGTACAGCATTAAATGTAGTAAACCATTGCACGAAAATTTGAAGAGTTTGCAGAGATAAAAGTCTACAGCGTATACTTTCCGTATGGTCGATTTCAGTTGCCACTAGAAATTTCAAAAAATTACATTCAAACGAATAAAATTCATGAAGTAATACACTTCGATATTGTTTTTAAATAAAGAAAATATTAAGTGCTGAAAAATATTTGAACTCGGAACCTTTCGCTTAGCAGCGAAACACTTAGCCGTTACGCTAACGCAGCTCGTCGTTCAGTAGAATTCCTGGAGTAGTTTAAACGTCACGCAAAATACCGACAAACAATGTTGGTATGACTATGAATTACTCACGTTTCCGCCGAAGTACAATAGGAAATAAATAATTACCGCTGTTCTTTACTGCGAAAAAGCGGTTGGTGAGAATGAATTTCCTTGCTATCGCCTGAATTAGGAGGCTTATTGCTTGTTTGGTTTAATTAATTAATAGAATATGAAGCAGTTGGTATAAAGAATGCTTTTTCCAAACTTTCTTTTATAGAAAGTCTTCTATCAAGACATTGCTTTTGTTCAATTACTTTATTTACGACTGACCGTTTCTAAAACTGAAGACACTCGTCCATGCTCTGCACAGCAGTCGAGCTCTGGCAACGTCGTTCTCTGTTCATTGGCTGACTGTGTTTTGTGACGTCAGATGCACAGAACGAACCTAAACTCGGCCGCCGTCGTAAATGACGCGCACTTTAGCTGGCGATCGCAGCAGCGTGACATGTCTGTGTGTCTGCTCGTGAGCACGTGCCCATAATGCGTACTGCTATTGGTATGAGCTACACAGTCATTTCTACAGTTTGTATCTCCCATTCACTGAGCTACTGGGAACATGTGCTATTAAACTGCGTATCGGTTTTCGATACTAGGTGGTGGTACTAGGAATATGACACGTCACTGTGCTTATTTGGGAGTGGCTATTACTGAGATGTAGGGCTGCAGGTATTTGCTACTCTGTCAGTTGTAGAGGTGCCACACCTGCTTCACCGAATTGCTAGGCCCAAGAGTACTTGAACTCGTTACTGCTTGTTGATACTAGCTGGCAGAAGCAATAACGACGTACACCAGCGTGTCAGCTTCTGGCCGGCTGTTCTTATAGTGTAGTGCTACGTATTCACCTAACAAAATTCTGCAGCTCACCTGAGATGGCATCGCAAGACTCAGCGAGGTGTCGTAACATTCTCGCTTCGTATTAGAAAGGACTGCACACATAATCCACACCTGATACTGGCAGCTACGTTTTCTGTAATTTCCCTGTACCGTGTGTCAGATGGCGGGGGAGAGAGTGGTTACTTGTCGTCGTGTGTGTGGGAAGCGGGGCGGGTAACTTTTCCTCAGCACTAGCTTCTGTTTCGCTGAGAACCTTCATTTCCCTCGCACACTGCCCCACAACATGCAAGACTGCGAAATAGTTACGGTCCTGCAGCCGGTCAAGTAAATGAAATGACTGCGAAATAGTTACGTTCCTGCAGCAAGTCAAGTACATGAAATGATCGTATGGCATTGTTGGCCATGCGGGGAAGTTAGGCCGCCGTGTTGCAAGTCCTTTTTTAGTTGATGCCACTTCGGCGACTTGCGACTCAATGACGATGAAATGATGATGAAAGACACACAACACACAGTCATCACGAGGCAGAGAAAATCCCTGACCCTGCCGGGAATCGAACCCGGGACCCCGTGCGCGGGAATCGAGAACGCTGCCGCAAGACCACGAGCTGCGATAATTCTGAAATGTCATCCAGACAAATTAACTATTAAATCGTAGGTCGACACTAGGATTTATCGCCTAGAAAAGAACGAAAGTTCGGCTGACCTTTATGCCAAACTCCGAACAGTGAAGCTGCACATCTACAAACATATGGAGATGATTGTACCGCGAGATACAGTAAGCCATTTGTTATCACTGAAAAAAAACCGCTTTTTAAGGTTGCTGCTATGATTATCCTAATACATTGACACTTACTGAAATGGCACTCATAACTAAACTACTGCCCATTAAAATTGTTTCACAACGAAGATGACGTGCTACAGACGCGAAATTTAACCCACAGGAAGAAGATTTCTCATACACAAACAGCAGTTGACCGGCGTTGCCTGGTGAAACGTTGTTGTGATGCCTCGTCTAAGGAGGAGAAATGCGTACCATTATGTTTCAGACTTTGATAAAGGTCGGATTGTAGCCTACTGCGATTGCGGTTTATCGTATGGCGACATTGCTGCTCGCATTGGTCGACATCCAATGTCTGTTAGCAGAATATGGAATCGGTGGGTTCACGAGGGTAATACGGTACGCCGTGCTGGATCCCAACGGCCTCGTATCATTAGCAGTTGAGATGACAGGCATCTTATCCGCATGGCTGTAACGGATCGTGCAGCCACGTCTCGATCCCTGAGTCAACAGATGGGGACGTTTGCAAGACAACAACCATCTGCACGAACAGTTCGACGACGTTTGCAGCAGCACGGACTATCAGCTCGGGGACCGTGACTGCTGTTACCCTTGACGCTGCATCACATACAGGAGCGCCTGCGATGGTGTACTCAACGACGAACTTGGGTGCACGAATAGCAAAACGTCATTTTTTCGGATGAATCCAGGTTCTGTTTACAGCATCATGATGGTCGCATCCGTGTTTGGCGACATCGCGGTGAACCCACATTGGAAACGTGTATTCGCCATCGCCATACTGGCGTATCACCCGGCGTGATGGTATGGGGTGCCATTGGTTACACGTCTCGGTCACCTCTTGTTCGCATTGACGGCACTTTGAACAGCGGACGTTACATTTCATATGTGTTACTACCCGTGGCTCTACCCTTCATTCGATCCTTGCGAAACCCTACATTTCAGCAGGATAATGCACGACCGCAGGTTGCAGGTCCTCTACGGGACTTTCTTGATACAGAAAATGTTCGACTGCTGCCCTGGCAGCACATTCTCCAGATCTCTCACCAATTGAAAACGTCTGGTCAATGGTGACCGAGCAACTGGCCCGTCACAATACGCCAGTCACTACTCTTGATGAACTGTGGTATCGTGTTGAAGCTGCATGGGCAGCTGTACCTGTGCACGCCATCCAAGCTCTGTTTGACTCAATACGCAAGCGCATCAAGGCCGTTATTACGGCCAGAGGTGGTTGTTCTGGGTACTGATTTCTCATCACATGTCAGTTCTAGTATGATATATTTGTCCAATGGATATCCGTTTAACATTTGCATTTCTTCTTGGTGTAGCAATTGTAATGGCCAGTAGTGCAGATGTAGTGGCAAGAACGTGCTGCAGGGTGGGGCAAATAAAGGTGGCCCGGAGAACAGAGGACCGGCGCACAAAACACAAGAGAGGAGAGGAAATACAGTACTAACCTGACTATAGCAAATGTTGAAACTGACCACCATTTTTGGCCCCTGGTCAGCAAGTTTGTGCAGGCGGACGGAAGCTAGACAGCTGGAATTGCCGCAGTGCCATCCGAAACGTTTTGCTGCAACTCTTTAAGACTACGAGGGCTGTTCCGATACACCTCGGGCTTGGGCTCTCCCCACGCGCAGCAGTCGCACACTGTCAGAGCAGGAGACCTGTGTGGCCAGCTGGGGCAGCGGCCGGACTTGACGTTAGTTAAACTGTTGCGTACGTTTAGAGAACCGAGCGAGGTGGCGCAGTGGTTAGCACACTGGACTCACATTCGGGAGGGCGACGGTTCAAACCTGCCTCCGACCATCCTGATTTTCCTGTGATTTCCCTAAATCGCTTCAGCCAAGTGCTGGGATGGTTGCTTTGAAACGCTACGGCCGACATCCTTCCCTAATCCGATGGGACCAATGACCTCGCTATTTGGTCCCCTCCCCACCAAATAAACCAATATTTAGAAAACGTTCGTACACTTTCACATGGGATAACACTAAGACTCAGACAGCTCGCGGTACACAAATTCCGTTCTAGGTAGGGCAGAGTTGGCAACATTAAGGGCATACGTCCACTCTCTGCACATTAATGTTGCCAAATTCGAAAATTAACTTGCAGACCCCATGAACAAAAAAAAAAAAAAATTCAAGAAAATGGCTCTGAGCACTATGGGATTTAACGTCTGAGGTCATCAGTCCCCTAGAACGTAGAACTAATTAGCCTAAGGACATCACACACATCCATGCCCGAGGCAGGATTCGAACCTGCGACCGAACCAGTCGCGCGGTTCCCGACTGAAGCGCCTAGAACCGCTCGGCCATCACAGCCGGCAGATGATTTATAATAGGAAGAAAAGCAGACTGGGTCGCAAAGTTATTTAATTTCATAACGCGTTTCACCTTTCTGGGACATCTGCAAACTATCTACAAAATAACAAAACAATCCATAAGAACAATTAGAGGGAGGGACATGGTCCTATCTTGAACGACGAAGCGAATAAATAAACTAAAGCATTTATTAAAACTGAAGTAAAAGTTGCTGGATGTAAAACCCATCTGTGACAGGGACGTGAAGAACGAGAGGTGGACCTTACTAAAAGAAAGAAAATACGACAATATGCCACAAGAAATATTTCAAGAAACCGTCTTACCTTAAGCACAACAGCAGACAACGCCATAGCAGCAGAGCAGAGGACCACGCTTACTCGAGTCTAGATGCGCCATCACGCTGTGCACGGCACAGTATGTCCGTTTAGTGCTCGCACAAATATTATGGCAGGCCAGAAAGCACGCGCGGCGCTAGTGTACCAAAAGGTGGCTAGGTGGCGCGCGGAACTAGATATAAGGCGAGTACATGAATATAAATGTAAGACGAATAGGTTACAAGGCGTATGTGCAAAACATAACAAATGATACGAATTGTGTAAGAACATAACACTGCTAACATTTGAAATGTACTTGACAGAGCAGTTACTCAATAATGAAAAAGTCCGAATATCAAGGTACCGGAATCAGGAGTTTCAAAATAAAAAAAAGACGCGTCCTTAGACATTAAAAAGGGAACAAATACAAAAATTTAGAAATGTAAAAAAGAAGATATGTCATATACAATATAAAAACTCTAGTAGCAAATCTTGCCGTAACTTCTCTCAAACCAAAAGGCCAATAACAGAATAATCCTGTCGTGTGAGACGACTTATAACGGAAACCAGAAAGTATCATTGCACCAACATTGTCAAAATCTGTCGTACGGAATGGTAATACACTTTATTTTTAGAAATCAGTTGGTCGTTCAGCGAATTATCGTCATCGACACACAGGTGTTCAGCCATTTCTAACTACTTCGAGCAGATGCAGTTCCCTCCCCCCCCCCCCCCCCCCCCCCCCACATACTGAGCAAGATGTACCACTCTCAAGTTTCCCAATGTGGGAGACTGGTACCCCCCTTGACTCAAGATGCTCGGTAGAAGCGGAACACTGTTTAACCTGGCCTTTGTCAGGTAAAAGATGCTCACTGAACGTAGTCTTCAGCGTCCTGCGGGTCTGGCCTATAGAGAATGTCCCACCTGAGAGTCATCAGGTGCATTTTCACTGGTGTGCCGGCAGGTATCTGAAATTTCGATAGTCCGTTGTGTAGCTGAATTGAACCATGAAACAATACTGTTCATCACGTGTTTCATGCGACGCCCTTTCTGGGGAAAATGTAGGTTTATTTCCCGTTACAACGAATTTTGTATGCCAGCACGATAGAGCTCTTCAAAATCAGTCGTGAGATATGTACTAACAGGGACAGAAAATCTCGAACAGTAACGGGTACTCCAGCAGCCACAACACTGCCCTGGTCCACGTTTCCTGGAGACGCCAATGCAGCATCGCCGCTCAGTCGCTGCTTGAGTAGCTACTGATTATTCTCCGTGTTTTGGCGTTCTCGTTAATACGATTCCATAAGAGGAACATCGCATTAGACTAATCTCCTGGTGCTCTGTCCAATGGACACGTAAAATTCCGCTCTTCAATATAATTTTGTCTGTAAAGGGAAACGAACACACCATACAAGCCATTTCGCAGTCAATGCATTCCAATTTGTACACACCACATTCTGGGTACCTATGTCTGCGGGGGCGCTCGTAAGTGTAGTTGTGCCGCATTTTAATGTTTTGTAGACAATCTGATGTTGCCCAGAAAGGAAAAAACGTCTTATTGAAATGAAATAACTTTGCAACCCAGACTTTTTTTTTCAATTTAAAATAATTCAAAAATGTTGCTACACTAGCCGGTCAAAATGGAATGGAATGAATGTGACTAACAAAGAGCTTCTTGAAACTCCCTGGCAGATTAAAACTGTGTGCCGGACCGAGACTCGAAATCGGGACCTTTGCCTTTCGCGGGCGAGTGCTCTACCAACTGAGCTACCCAAGCACGACTCACGCCCCGGCCTCACAGCTTTGGCCCAGTGGCCCGAGTTCGAGTCTCGGTCCGGCACGCATTTTTAATCTGCCAGGAAGTTCCATGTCAGCGCACAGTCCGCGGCCGGAGGTGCAGCCCGTTAAGTTGGCCCCCCTGCCGCACAGTGCCGGTGGGCCCGAGCCCGACGGAGCTGGCCGCCGCGCTGGCCGCCGCCCGCGACGCCGCCCACGCCGCCGCCGCGGCGCGCGCCAAGGCCGCCGCCGCCCGCGACGCCGCCGCCGAGGGCGCCCACGTGGCCGCCGCCAAGGAGGCGGCCGCCGCCGCCGCGCAGCAGCGGGCCGACGCCGCCGCCGCCGCCGCCGACGCGCTGCAGAGGTCGCAGGCCGCCGCCCACGCCGCCGCCGCCGTCCAGGTGGGCGCGCCGCCACCGCCTTCCCAGTTCCTCTCCTTCTGCAGCATTAAATACCACAAAAAAATAACGAGAAATGCCTCGAGCAAATTATTGATACAGTTTTCGAGCTTTCTCATTAAATATGAAAATTACGACTCACAACGAGGCGGCACGAGCGTGGGGTCGGGGATTTGTCCGAAATTTTGTGTGGTGAAAGAGGACCCCTAACACCTCACGATGTTCGGCATGTTGTTGGACCCATCTGTACCGCGCTGCATGGTGTCGTGGTTGCCATGGACGTCGGGGGTGAAGTTGGCATCATGCAGGCTTTTTCGCACAATTTGAGTCGTAACACGACGTTCTGTGGCTGCACGAAAAGCATTGTTCAACATGGTGGCGTTACTGTCAGGGTTCCTCCGTGCCGTAACCCGTGGTTAGCGGTCATACCCTTGAGCGAGGCATGTCATCGACAGTTTCTGTCTCCCTGTACCTCCTCCATGTCCGAACAACATCGCTTTTGTCGATTCCGCGACGCCTGGACACTTCCCTTGGCACAAAGTAATAATGCGGACGCGATCGAGTCGCGGTATTGACCGCCTAGGCATGGTTGAACTACAGACAACACGAGCCGTGTACCTCCTTCCTGGTGGAATGAATGTAACTGATCGGCTGTCGGACCCCCTCCGTCTAATAGGCGCTGTTCATGCATGTTTGTTTACATCTTCAGGCGGGTTTAGTGACATCTCTGAACAGTCAAGAGGACTGTGTCTGTGATACAGTATCCATAGTCAACGTCTGTCGTCAGGAGTTTTGTGAACTGGGATGATGCAAAACTTTTTTTGATGTTTGTAGTTCCATTGTTTGGCCGCTGTTGTTGTTGTGGTCTTCAGTCCTGAGACTGGTTTGATACAGCTCTCCATGCTACTCTATCCTCTGCAAGCTTCTTCATCTCCCAGTAACTACTGATACCTACATCTGAATCTGCTTAGTGTATTCCTACTCTCCCTCTACGATTTTTACCCTGCACGCTGCCGTCCAATACTAAATTGGTGAACCCTCGATGTCTCAAAACATGTCCTACCAACCGATCCCTTCTTCGAGTCAAGTTGTGCCACAAACTTCTCTGCTCCCCAATTCTATTCAATACCTCCTCATTAGTTATGTGATCTACCCATCTAATCTTCAGCATTCTCCTGTAGCACCACATTTCGAAAGCTGCTATTCTCTTCTTGTCTAAGCTATTTATCGTCCACGTTTCACTTCCATACATGGCTATACTCCACACAAATACTTTCAGAAACGACTTCCTGTCACTTAAATCAATACTCGATGTTAACAAATTTCTCTTCTTCGGAAACGCTTTCCTTGCCATTGCCAGTCTACATTTTATATCCTCTCTACTTCGACCATCATCAGTTATTTTGCTCCCCAAATAGCAAAACTCCTTTACTACTTTAAGTGTCTCATTTCCTAATCTAACTCCCTCAGCATCACCTGACTTAATTCGACTTCATTCCATTATCCTCGTTTTGCTTTTGCTGGTGTTCATCTTATATCCTCCTTTCCTGTCCATTCCGTTCAACTGCTCTTCCAAGTCCTTTGCTGTCTCTGACAGAATTACAATGTTATCGGCGCACCTCAAAGTTTTTATTTCTTCTCCATGGATTTTAATACCTACTCCGAACTTTTCTTTTGTTTCCTTTACTGCTTGCTCAATATACAGATTGAATAACATCGGGGTAGACTACAACTCTGTCTCACTCCCTTCCCAACCACACCTTCCCTTTCATACCCCTCGACTCTTATAATTGCCATCTGCTTTCTGTACAAATTGTAAATAGCCTTTCGCTCCCTGTATTTTACCCCTGCCACCTTCAGAATTTGAAAGAGAGTATTCCAATCAACATTGTCAAAAGGTTTCTCACGTGGTTAAAATATTAGGACGCACTACACGGAAAACCTCGGGAAAAATCGATCCAAAGTTTCTTAGATGCCTTATGAGCATAAAATGTTAATCCATTGCCGAGCCGCCGTCTGGCCTAGATGTTTGGGACTCGGTCTCTTACGCCAGAGGTCTCGGATTCTATTCCTCCTCTGGCACCTTCTTCTGTTTCACGTTCTTTTGTTGGGGTTGGGTTGTTTGGGGAAGGAGACCAGACAGCGAGGTCATCGGATTAGGGAATGATGGGGAAGGAAGTCGGTCGCGCCCTTTTCAAAGGTACCATCCAGGCATTTGGCTGGAGCGATTTAGGGAAATCATGGAAAACCTAAATCAGGATGGCCGGACGCGGGAATGAACCGTCGTCCTCCCGAATGATAGTCCAGTGTCAAACAACTTTCTTTTGTTATTCCACCAATTATTCAGAAAGTTTCCCAAACCTTTACAGAAGCTCTCCTGTGAACCTTGCAGAACTAGGACTCCTGAGAGAACGGATATTGCGGAGAGATGGCTTAGCCACAGCCTGAGGGATGTTTCCAGAATGAAATTTTTACTCTGCAGCGGAGTGTGCGCTGATGTGAAACTTCCTAGCAGATTAAAACTTTGTGCCGGACCGAGACTCGAACTCGAGAACTTTGCCTTTAGTGGTCAAGTGCTCTACCATCTGAACTACTCAAGCACTACTCGCGACCGCTCCTTACAGCTTCCTTTTGGTCAAACTCCCTAGAAATTCAAATTTTTTTACCGAATTTTCGTAGCCAAACGAAGAGCGGGAAATAGACAGAAAGAGTGTCAAATTGACCACCGTGAAGTCTAGGTTCACAATAAAATATTTAATTCCTCGAATGTAATCAGGGTAATTAGCAAAGGCTCAATTAGTGATCTGAGCAGAAATTACATAATTCGTTTTGTCAGAATGAGACATGGGAGGTCAACGAGGGTGAGATCTAACTTTGCCAAAAAATATTTAATTGCTTGAAAGTAATAAGGGTAACAAGTACATTATAATACCCTTGTCTGTACATCCGTCCACAGCCTAGATATAATTTTCAAAATAAAACCTTGTCCTTTACAGGCTGTAAATTGTCTCCGTTTGTTTATCACTGGCCAATTTCGACGGCGTACTTGTTATCAGGCAATATACAGAACATCTGTCGGCATCACTTCGCAACAGACGTGACATATAAATTAATATATCAGTTCACACGTGAGACGAAAACATGAATATGGACTGTATCGAACATGAACAGAAACTTTGTAATCCATGTGGGAGAAACACGTGTAGTACAGTTGAAGAACGACAACCTTCCACTGAAGAACCACCTTTTTCCATGCATTAACGTCAACTTATTCCAAGGGACAGTCAGATGAAAACGATATAGATGGAAAAAAAGTAGCTATACTCTTTATTGTTTCAAAAGCAGTCACCATAACTATTAATATATTTATCCCACTGTGAGACAAGACTCTCAATGCCTTCATGGAAAAAATGTACGCTGCAGAAGTTTCGCTGGGACACCCTTACACATACTCCATAAGCAACTTCCACATTGTTCGAAATCTTCAGAAAGATATTCGTAGTCATCCATTTCCTTCGGACGAAGACGTGCGTCCCTGAAGTACAACCGTGGATGTGTAGGCAGCCACAAAATTTTTTCCCATGAAATGACTCACCGTCTTATCTCACAGCTCCCGTATAAATGTATAACCATTAATGGCGACTAGTTATGAAATATTGAACAGTTCACTTACTTTCGTCCAGCTCTCTCGTTTTAACTAACACTGCCGCATCTAACTTGTATTACTCAGTCACAGCTGGCTGTTTCACTGTGATCATCAGGAAGAGGACCCAGTCCAGTTGCGGCGTGCTGTCTGATTTCAGGTTAATGAAACACTGTCTGATCCGGCAGAGGGATGTAGCGCGCCCCTTGCTTGGGGCTGTCTAACAGCCGTGAGACGTGTAGTGGCTGTCGTTGTGGTCTTCAGTCACAAGGCTCGTTTGATGCCGCCCTCCACGCTACTCTGTCTTCTCTAAGTGTCGCCATCTCTGAAGAATTAGTGGAGTCTACTTACATTTGGGTCTGCTTTCTGTAACCAAGCATTGGTCTTCCTCTACAATTTTTGCCACCCTCTCTTCCCTCCATTACCAAATTGGCGACTGAGACTCTGTAGATGGCCTGTAAATCTGTAAACCTATACGTTCTTAAATTCTTCATTTGTGTGGCCGTGTTGTCCGTAGCTGCTTTACAATTCCTGATGGTAGTTTTGTTCCGCCGTTAAAACTACAATAAAATGCGTGTTTTTCTCACCAGACGCGTTTCGCTATACTGAAGTGAAGCGTCATCAGTGGTCTGTAATTAAAGGTATTTACTATTTGATTTGTTTTGTTTTTAGTTACGATAATTTCTGCTTGGTTTTTCGCCTACGTCAGGAGATGCCGTCTGCTACAGTGTTTTTGGTTCCTTTCTTCGTTACGAAATGAAAAATTGTGGTCTACTTTTATGCTGCTTTGCAGAACTATGCATTTCTCATGTCTAACACAGCATAATTTCATACACAGCTGTTCACTGTTTGTTTGCATTATGTTTTGTAGCACTGTTAACATTACCACCAGTTTTTCTTTGATCTATATTTTTTTCCCCGTCTCTGTAGTTCATTATAGTTGTAAATACTCTATTGAATTACTTTAAGGAGTAGCGATGAAGTTTAAATTTTGTGTGGTGAGTAAGTGAAGGGGGGTGGAAGGAGGGAGAAGCAAAGATGAATGGACAGTAAATGCACTGCATTGCGATGGAGAGTGAGTTGGGGAAAAGGGTGAGGACCAAAAAGTTAGAAGAAATTCGGGGTATGGAGCGTGGGAGGGGTTGTCGAGTGAGGCAGAATGTAGGATGGAAAAGCCCTTCCTTTTATATCATTTCTTCAATTATTTTATGTAATCTCCGGTTTTCAGTATGTGTTTGGTCATTGATCAAACTATTTGTTTCTTGTTAATGCTTTTTTGCATATGGAAGTTTTCTTGAAAATGGACGTGTTTGCCTTTATTGATTCTTGTGATATTCATATATTTTTCAATAGTGCTTGGTCTGAGGTACTCCTGTTCTTGTATACAAACTGTGCTACAAAATTCTTTCCTCTGTTTCTCTTCATCCTCATTCATTCTCGTATTAATGAGTCACGATGGAGTACAATATACGCCTTGTTCTCTGCGTCAGCGTACGGCGGCTGCATCAGCGGCGGCTGCAGCGGCCGCGGCCAAAGCGGCTTCCAGCGTTCCAGCAGTTCCAGTGCCCATCACGCTGACCATCAAGAAGGACTGGAACCCCTGGGGGTAGAGCGACGGGCGACGCGACTGTCGCAGGTGAGTCCAGCGCAAAAAGTAACCACGCCCACTCACCAGTCTACTCTCGCGTCCCTCCCTTCACTTTGAAACGACGATTGAGGTGCAATATCCCGTCGACAACGACGTCAGCGACTCGGATTGGAGAAGTATACGGGAGGAAATCGTCGGTTTTTTTTTTTCGGAAAAAGAACTCAGCATTCACCTTAAGCAATTTAGGTAAACCAAGAGAAATCTAAAACCTCAATGACCAACAGGGATTTCAACCGCAGGCTTTCCAAACGCAAGTCCGTTATCTACCCACAGCGCGACGTCACTTGCTAGAAAAATTGATAGGAAAGTTAAAGATAAAGGTATGATTCTTGAGAGCGGAGGTCAACTGTTCAAGTAGGTTTAAATATCGTCTTATTCCGGATACGGGAGTAGGAGCTTTTATTCTGCTATCGCAGTATCGACAATACGCCATTTCCAAGAATTCACAAATATTAGATGTAAAGTCACGGCAGAGATACGCAGTTTGAATCTGTGGCATTAGGTGCAACATTAGGCAACAGGTGTAAAACACAGAAACCAGAGGGCAGTTTTAACACTCGAGGATAATGAAAAGGAAGCTGTAGTTGAGAAGGGAGTGCGATAGGGTTGCAGCCTATGCCCCGTGTTGTCCTCTCCGTACACCGGGCAACCTAGTAAAGGAAACCAAGGAGAAAATTTGAAAACAGATCAGGGGGAAGAAATGAAAACTTTGCGGTTTTGCCGATGACATTATAATTCTGTCAGAGGTGGCAAAGGAACTGAAAAAGCAGTTGAACAGAATGCATAGTATGTCGGAAAGGAATTATACAAGGAATATCAGCAAAAGTTGAACAAGAGCAGTTGATCTTCACGCCTTCCCAGAGCGGTTCCTGCTGGGAGCCATCGTCTCCATCATTGAGTAACTGGCCTGAAGATGATCGTACACAGATGGAAACCGATACTTAAAAAAAATCGTGCTATCAAGACTGATTTCTCATTAAAAATTTTACTAGTCCTTTCCAGTCGCTGCTGTTTCCATGAACAATTTAAAAAGAAATTAAAACAACAGTAATGGAATCTACGTGGATTGAAGGACGTGATGGTGATAGAATTAGATTAGAAAATGAGACGCTTAAAGTAGTATGTGAATTTTGCTATTTGGACAATAAAATAACTGACGAGGGCTGAGATAGAGAGAACGCAAAACGCAGACTGACAGTAGCGAGAGAAAAGTTTCTGAAAAAGACAAATCTGCTAGAGTCGAATATACTTGGAGCGTTCAACAATGATTGCCACAATTTTTTATTTTTGCGTTCACAGGAACCATTTACCGAACAAACGTATAAAGACCATATTACAGGTACTCCCCACCAATGTCTATGCACTTTTGCCAGCGGTCTAGCAGCTACCGTAACTGCGTAGCAAACCTTTGGGGGTATTCCGGCGCCACTTTCAGACAACTACATGAAGTTGGTCATTAGTGGTGGACTCGCATGGCCTGTTCCACTGCGTCGAGTAGGGCACAGTGGCTAGGAGCTATATCCGGTGAATATGGAGGACTTGGTTGCGCAGTAAACCCTAGTTTACACGCGGTCGCAGTCGTATGACGACTGGCATGTGGTCGCGCATTGTCGTGCTGGAGCAGAGCGCCACGGCGCCATATTCTGTGGCTACGTTGTCGAGTCATCAGCGCAGTTGGTGCAGCTAACAGCAGCACCAGTCACTGTTGAGGGTCGTACTGGGAGGAAACCAGTCCGCCGGCAGTTCGCCTCCCTGATCGCAGAACGCAGTCGCATTCCTCTCTGCACGAATAGTGCCGGCCGTGGCACCTTGGGTCGAGGGTCTCTGCTGTGCTTCCACTCAGCAGACTGGCTGTTCTTTCCTGGAGTCTCATGGAAGAACCGTGACTCTCCGGCCGTGACGAGCCGCTGAGAGAACACGGCTGGATCACCACTGTTCAGTTGCAGCAACTGTTGGTGTTATCTCCACACGCGCAGTGGTGGGGGAACCGTCCAGCACACACCTTCAGCTCCTCACGGAGGATGGTGTGGAGGATCGCCCGTCACACACCTGCTGCCTTCTCTAGTTCGTCAAACGTCATTCGGCTGTGACCCAGCATCACGTCATTGAGACGCTGGGCACTGCTCGGTCTGCGTACTCGTGCTGGAAGCCCAGTGCTTTTGCGTTTTTCAGCACAGTTCCTTCCGTCCAACAACAGTCATACGGCTCTGCGCGTTGGTGCTGTTTCGCCACATATGGCTACTGACTTCTTGTAGATATCTGGAGCAGTCAGAGAAACCACACTGTCCACCGTTGTCAATGTCCAATAGCGTATTCGCAAGCCATTACAGGTTCTGCTGCCATGTGCCACATATGCGAAGCAGCAACATTATCCGGTGGCAAATACATCGACACGCATTTTCGATTGCTACTTTGCAGGAATTATAGTGGGAGAGCTAATCAAAACTAAAGGAACTAACCACTTAACTGTGACAAATGCAATAACAGACACTTCTGTTTTCTAGCAGTATTACTATCATGATACCACTGACACCGATTACTACATCTGCTATGTTGCCTGCCCTATCTAAAAACATGAAGACGAGGCTTTTATTCAACCCTGCAACCCATACGTAGCACGAGAAAACATTATGAATGTGTCTTGTAATTTTGTTTTTACTTTTCAGCTCTCGTCTAACTTCTAAATAAAAAACAGTAACTCCGTCTTCTATTGTTTCAGGTGTGACACCACTTTTTATTCAACGAACGGATAGATGCTGTTCCCACGGACCTCAACGATAATTGATTTTTGATATAATTTGTATATAAACAGTTCTGAACTGTGTGATGTCTTGCTGAATCTGTAATTAGCGTTTCAATAAACATCTGCAGTGTCAGAAAAAACAGTCGAAATTTTTCCAACTTACCTGATATGAATGATTAATGCATGAGAAATACTTTCTAAATTCTGACCATTGCTTTCACGCAAAGTAATTGTACGGTTTCTCAAAATTTCATTCTGATGACGACATCCTTAGTAGGTGTCGAAACCTAGGTCAATGTACCAAATAGTTATTTGCGAGTGGTTGGCTGTACAATTTCTGTGTTTGAAAATTGTATGCCGGCCGAAGTGGCCGCGCGGTTCTGGCGCTGCAGTCTGGAACCGCGAGACCGCTACGGTCGCAGGTTCGAATCCTGCCTCGGGCATGGATGTGTGTGATGTCCTTAGGTTAGTTAGGTTTAAGTAGTTCTAAGTTCTAGGGGACTGATGACCTCAGCTTAATAATTACAAATGAAATCTTCCCTTTGAAATTAATTCAGTTTCTCAATAATTTTAAGTGCAATCTTCGCATACAAATTTAAATGCTCCTTATTAAAGGTGATTTTCTGATTATTTCGACGAAACGTAGAATGTGTCGTCGTGTGGCCCTTAGTCGTTATCTGCAATAACCCAAAACTGTTCCTTACCTTTTTTACTGCTACTGGATCGCCATCTGACTGCTACATCGAACTGCGACATGAATGTACTTACTCTGTTTTACTATACTCTATTAGCTGCTGGTGGGCTTTCATAATAAGTTGCGGTATTTATGACCAAGGCTGACGTTATTCTTTAATAGCGAAGCTGACGTTATTCTTTAATTAATTTGACTGAAGCTACGTAATTCATTGTTAAACTTTTTCTTGACAACAATAAAACTTTGCAAAGTTTTACGTTGATGGTTTTTGGGATGGATAATAATCAGTACTGCGATATTGCTGGCAAAATTTAATAATATTCTGAAAACGATGCTTCAAATATTTACTGTTGGTAATGAAATGATTTTACAAACGTTCAAATGGGACTTACTTTTTACAATAATCTTACAAATAGCATTGCGCAAACATACCTTCAGTAGAAAGTATCGGCCGTGAGTCGTGCTTCGGTAGCTCAGCTGCTAGAGCACTTGCCCGCGAAAGGCAAAGGTCCCGAGTTCGAGTCTCGGTCGGGCACACAGTTTTAATCTGCCAGGAGGTTTCATATCAGCGCACACTGCGCTGCAGAGTGAAAATCTATTCTGGAAACATCCCCCAGGCTGTGGCTAAGACATGTCTCCGCAATATCCTTTCTTTCAGGAGCGCTAGTTCTGCAAGGTTCGCAGGAGAGCTTTTGTAAAGTTTGGAAGGTAGGAGACGAGGTACTGGCAGAAGTAAAGCTGTGAGTACCGGCCGTGAGTCGTGCTTCGGTAGCTCAGTTGGTAGAGCACTTGCCCGCGAAAGGCAAAGGTCCCTAGTTCAAGTCTCGGTCGGGCACACAGTTTTAATCTGCCAGGAAGTTTCATATCACCGCACACTACGCTGCAGAGTGAAAATCTCATTCTGGAAACATCCCCCAGGCTGTGGCTAAGCCATGTCTCCTCAATATCCTTTCTTTCAGGAGTGTTAGTTCTGCAAGGTTGGCAGGAGAGCTTCTGTAAAGTTTGGAAGGTAGGAGACGAGGTACTGGCAGAAGTAAAGCTGTGAGTACCGGGCCTGAGTCGTGCTTCGGTAGCTCAGTTGGTAGAGCACTTGCCCGCGAAAGGCAAAGGTCCCGAGTTCGAGTCTCGGTCGGGCACACAGTTTTAATCTGCCAGGAAGTTTCATACCTTCTGTAGTCTCGAGTTTCTCCAAAAAAATAATTCAATAATATTAGTTCCTCTTATGATAATAGTTAGCTGATGTCTCTGTACATCCGTTTATAATCTCTTGTAAATCATAGCTGGTGGCTGGCAGGCACACCGCTCCTCTCAACCTCTCGCTTCAGACCTGCTACCGACTCGCTTCACATCTCGCTCACTACTGACTTCCTACGAACGCTGAAGTGCGGTCTCTCCCGCCAACAATGCTTTCTGGTGCAGACAATCCCTGCTACCATTACAAAATGTATCAATACGCGGTCTTTCCCGCTTTTTTCTTAAAATGTATCCATACTCGGTCCCTCCCGCCCTTTTTAAAATTAAATCAATGTGCGGTCTCTCCCGCCAACAATAATTTGGTGCAGTCATTCCCTGCTACCACAATTATTTCCACAATGACAAATATTAATTATTCCTACTTAATGCTATTAATTAAATATAAACATCTTTCATAAATTGTGGTCTGACAATAGACAACAGCCGGCCGAAGTGACCGAGCGGTTCGAGGCGCTACAGTCTGGAACCGCGCGACCGCTACGGTCGCAGGTTCGAATCCTGCCTCAGTTATGGGTGTGTGTGATGCCCTTAGGTTAGTTAGGTTTAAGTAGTTCTAACTCCTAGGGGACTGATGACCACAAAGTCCCATAGTGATCAGAGCCATTTGAACCAATAGACAATGGACATATACACGTCTTACAGTAGTACTCATGGAAACAATGCAAATAAGTCCAATAAACTTGGATCCTGAAATGTATGCTTTCTGCGATGAACAAGTGTTTACAGGAGGTGTTCAATGTGGCGTCCGTTCAATGCAACGCACCCCTCCGCCCTCAGGCGTAAGTAGTGACGCACACGCGGTTGTGCCTGACGGCACGCATTGAAGACGCAACCCCGTAGTGTCCGCACATCGTTGATTGATATTGTGTAGATCAATTCCTTCACGTGTCCGCATAACCAGGAGTCTAAGGGGTTTGAGGTCTGGTAAACGAGCAGGCCAAGGTGGCCCCTCTCCCCCCAACCTCTACCAGTTCGTGCACATTGTGACTAAAATGTGCTGGTGCGCCAAAATGCCTGAACCACAGTTGTATTCGTTGTAGCAACGGCACAGCCTCCAGAAACATAGGCAATACATTAATGAGAAAGTCCAGAAAATACGTCCCGTTAATATTTGTGGTAGCACGTATGGTCCTATTAATCTACCGCCAAGTACGCCTGCCAATAGCCGGCCGCTGTGGCCGAGCGGTTCTAGGCGCTACAGTCCGGAACAGCGCTGCTGCTGCGGTCGCAGGTTCGAATCCTGCCTCGGGCAGTTAGTTAGGTTTGAGTAGTTCTAAGTCTAGGGGACTGACGACCTCTCGTGTTACGACCCACAGTGCTTGGAGCCATTTCAACCATTTGATTTGAAGCACTGCAGGCAGGCGCAGACAGATGGCGGTCGGCGTCAGTGTTTTCACGTCCCAGGTCGGAAGATGGCCGGTCGCAGAGTAGCAACGACTAATTTCCCTATTTATTTATTGTTCCGTGGGACTAAATTAAGGAGAAATCTCCATGGTCATGGAACGAGTCAATACATAAAATTATAACACGATAGTAGAAACAGATAAAATGAAATATAAAAACATATTCAGGCGACAAGACAATTTTTTAGCTCTTCCAGGAGCTCCTCGACAGAATAGAAGGAGTGAGCCATGAGGAAACTCTTCAATTTAGACTTAAAAGACTTTGGGCTACAGCTAAGATTTTTGAGTTCTTGTGGTAGCTTATTGAAAATGGATGCAGCAGAATACTGCACTTCTTTCTGCACAAGAGTCAAGGAAGTGCATTCCACATACAGATTTGATTTCTGCCCAGTATTAACTGAGTGACAGCTGCTAACTGTTGGGAATAGGCTAATATTGCTAACAAACGACATTAAAGAAAATATATACTGTGAGGGCAATGTCAGAATTTCCAGACTATTGAATAGGGGTCGACAAGAGGTTCTCGAACTTACACCACATATAGCTCGAACAGCCCGTTTTCGAGCCAAAAATACCCTTTTTGAATCAGAAGAATTACCCCAAAACATAATACCATACGACATAATGAAAATATGCGAAGTAGACTACTTTTCGTGTTGAACTGTCACTTATTTCAGATACTGTTCTAATGGTAAATAAACCAGCATTTAGTTTCTGAACAAGATCCTGGACATGGGCTTTCCACAACAGCTTCCTAGGAACTTGAACTGTTCCGTCTCGCTTATAATATGCCCATTCTGTCTGATCAAAATATCGGTTCTTGTTGAATTGTGGGTCAGAAACTGTAAAAACTGAGTCTTACTGTGATTTAGCATCAAATTGTTTTCCACAAGCCACGAACTTATTTCATGAACTACATTATTTGATACTGTTTCAATATTACACGCAAGATTCTTCACTACCAAGCTGGTGTCATCAACAAACAGAAATATTTTTGAATCACCTGTGATACTAGAAGGCATATCATTTATATAAATAAGAAACAGCAGTGGCCCCAGCACCGACCCTTGGGGAACGCCCCACTTAACAGTGCCCCATTGCGACTGAACATCACTACCACTCTCAATATTGCGGACAATTACCTTCTGCTTTCTGTTCTTAAAGTAAGAGGCGAACCAATTGTAAGCTACTCCCCTTACTCCATAATGGTCCAACTTCTGCAGTAATATTTTGTGGTCAACACAGTCAAAAGCTATCGTTAAATCAGAGAAAATTCCTAGCGTTCGCAACCTTCACAGAGAAAAGAGAATATCGCATTTTCAGTTGTTAAACCATTTCTAAAACCAAACTGAACATTTGACAGCAAATTATGTGAATTTAAATGCTCCAGTAACCTTGTATATACAACCTTCTCGATAACTTTCGCAAACACCGATGGCATGGAAATAGGTCTAAAGTTGTCAACATTATCCCTGTTTCCCTTTTTATAAAGTGGCTTCACTACAGAGTACTTTAATCGGTCAGGAAACCGACCACTCCTAAAGGAAAAGTTACAGATATGGTTAAGTACTGGGCTAACATACACGGAACAATACTTCAGTATTCTGCTAAATACCCCGTCATATCCACGAGAGTTCTTGGTCTTTAGTGATTTAATTATTAAGTCAATCTCCCTCTTGTCAGTATCATGGAGGAGCATTTCAGGTACACAGTCTCGGAACACTTTTTTCTAAGAGCGCTATATGATTCCCTGTCGGGACTAGGTTTCTACAACATTTCATCGAAGATACTGAAGAAATAATTCTGGCTGAACTCTTCCCGTTCATTCAAAACCTTATCATGGACTTCTTCATACTGGAATAAATCTCTAATACTTCGAGCAAATCAAGTTTTCCTCAGTTTGGAGCACAATGTAATACAGTATTTATAGCCCCTGATCAATGTCCTGCACAGTATGTCTTTCACTGGTGTTGTGGCAGCCAGAAGCTATTCATTTTGAAAATAGTTATGCACCCTGAAACGTATGTCAAAAGATCAGCCTATCTGACAATATAGTAACTGTTACAGTCGTTGCAATAAGTCTTGTAAACACCCGATTTAGGGAACCAATTGGGCTTTCAAATGGTTCAAATGGCTCTGAGCACTATGGGACTTAACTTCTGAGGTCATCAGTCCCCTAGAGCTTAGAACTACTCAAACCTAACTAACCTAAGGACATCACACACATCCATGCCCGAGGCAGGGTTCGAACCTGCGACAGTAGCAGTCGCGCGGTTCCAGACTGTAGCGCCTAGAACCGCTCGGCCTCTCCGACCGGCTATTGAGCTTTGACCCTATCCGGTGTCGTATGCGCACCTTAATCGAACAGGCAGCCTGCATACCAATCCTAAAACACGTCTTGCGGAAGCACTGCTCAATTTACATTGAACACAACAAATTTATCATTTTCAGAAATGCTTTTGTCGCTATTGTCAGTATGCATTTTATATCCTCTCTACTTTGGCTGTCTTCAATTACTTCGCTGCCCAAATGACAAAACATATGTACTACATTTAATCTCTCGTTTCCTAACCTAATTACCTCAGCAACCCTCATTTAATTCGACTAAATTCCATTGTACTCTTTTCACTTTTGGTGATATTGATATTTTAACATGTTTTCAAAACATTAGTCATCCCGTTCAACAGCACTTCCAGGTCCTTTGCCCTGACAATTACGATGTCATCGGCAAAGTACAAAGTTTTTATTTTGTGTGTGAAATCTTCTGGGACTTAACTGCTAAGGTCATCAGTCCCTAAGCTTACACACTACTTAACCTAAATCATCCTAAGGACAAACACACACACCCATGCCCGAGGAAGGACTCGAACAGTCCATGACTGCAGCGCCCTAGACCGCTCGCCTAATCCCACGCGGCAAAGTTTTTATTTCTTCTGTGTGAAATTTAATTTCGTTTCCAATTTTCCCCACTGGTTTCCTTTACTGCTTGCTCTGTGCACAGACTGAATAGCACCGGCCATAGGCTATAATCGTCTCTCACTTCCGTTTCATCTACTGCTTCTCTTTCACGACTTATAAGTGCAGTCCGGTTGCCGCACAAGCTATAGATAAACTTTCGGTCTCTGTTATCTTAGCCCTGCTATCTTAAGAATTTCAGATACTGTATTCCAGTTAATAATGTCAAAACTTTCTCTAAATCTAAATCTACAAACACCTTTCTTCAGCCTATCTTGTAACACAAGTCGTAGGGCCAGCATTGCCTCTCGTTTTGCCTCTGCGTTTCTCTGGAACCCAAACTGATATTGCTTGAGATCGGTTTCTACAAGTTTCTTTCCATTTGTCTGTAAATAATTCGCGTCAGTATCTAACTAACAATGACTCATTGAACTTCGATACTATTCATATGGGTCAGCATATGCCTTTTTTGCAATTGTAATTATTACATATTTCTTGAAGAATGAGGCTATTTCACTTGTGTCGTCTACAGGGTGTCCATAATTGAAATTCCTGATTCAGAATTCTGTAGAAAGAGAAACACCGCTCAGAATTCCGTCAGATTTCAACAGCGTATTAGTGACGCTTTACTTGTTAGAATGAAATCAGGCGATGATTCTTGTTCTCTGCAGGCTCGTGCTTTGCGGCAGTCTGCTAATCTGTACAAATAAAATGCCTCGTAATTTTGGGAGCGTTGTATAATCAGTCGGGAAACCTCAGATCAAGCGGATATTTGGCTTTGATGAAGTTTCACCTTCCGCAGAAGTAATGGGGCTCTTGGATTAGTAAATGCAGGTTCGTATCCAGTCTTTCGGAAGTTCCCTTCTGATTAACAACTACGCAATATATCGATGAATATCATTAATTCTCAAATGTCAAATACACGCCTTTTGTATTAATCGTACAATTTCGTATCGGTTATCTTTTGTCATAAATCTCAATATTCAGATTACAATTCTTCAAACAATGCTCGGGCTAATCGGCACGAAGACAATCTCGGAAGCTTTTTTCTAACAACCACCACAGGGAGTACTACAAAGAATAAAATTAGGCGCTCATGGCATAGCTATTGTATGAAACTACTTTGCGCATGGATTCTGCGAGTATGAAGATAGAAAATTAGTAAACGTCATTCAAGGGTAGAATTGTATCAGAATAATTCATCGAATATAAAGAGATATTACACCTGCTACAAGTTGAAATAAAGAAACAGCGTATTCCAGAACAAAAAATGTGTGTGAAATCTTACGGGACTTAACTGCTAAGGTCATCAGTCCCTAAGCTTACACACTACTTAACCTAGATTATCCTAAGGACAAACACACACACCCATGCCCGAGGAAGGACTCGAACCTCCGCCGCGACCAGCCGCACAGTCCATGACTGCAGCGCCTGAGACTGCTCGGCTAATCCCGCGCAGCGTATTCCACAACAGATCGGAATGTCTCATGGGTCACGTTCAGAATGCGTTGTGCAAAGCATGTCTTCAATTAGGCTACTTTCGTAACTGGAGCATTGAAGATATCTTTCACATAACCCCACAGCCAAAAGCTACACATATCACCATCAGGTGATCTGGATGGCTATGCTGAAGGAAATAACGGCTGATAATTCTGGCATTTGCAAAAAACCTCTGCAACAGCCGCTTCAATGGCTGTGCAATGTGCAAAGGAGCTCCATCTTGCATGAAAATGATCCTACCTACACGTCCACGATGTTGAAGCGCTGGAATGACGTTGGTGCGCAAAAGACTCTTCTTAGCGTTTACCAGTGACAGTACAGGTAACATGACTGGCAGGACACATCTCCTCGAAAAAAATACGGCCCTACGGTAAAGGATGTGTCACCCCGCACCACACACTCATCTTCGCAGAATGAAGAGGTACCGGTTAATGGGCTTGAGGATTTTCCATGGTGATTCGACTGCTTTGACTCACTTTACCATTCGATTTCACAAAAACAATCTGGCCCAAAAATTTGATTTTTACACATCTTCTTGACTGTTACCTTCACCCCATAAATGACTTAATTTTGTTTCGGTGTTTAACGCAGTTATTTTGCAGCATTAGATGTAGTAAACCATTGCACGAAATTTTGAAGAGTATGCAGAGGTAAAAGTCCATAGCGTATACTTTCCGTATGGTCGATTTTAGTTGCCACTAGAAATTTTAAAAAATTACATTCAAACGAATAAAATTCATGAAGTAAGACACTTCGATATTGTTTTTAAATAAAGAAAATATTAAGCAACGATCAAGGTTCTTTTTATCTCATTTTGTTCGATTTTGTTCGTTGCATCTGCTCGAGTCGGACGTCGTAAGACATCCGTTTAAGTTCGTTGTTGATCGATTAACTCAGTTTTTTTATTACAGAGAGAGCTAACCCTCTGACCGAAAACGCTGAGCTACCGTGCCGGCTCAGCTTTGAACTCAGAACCTTTCGCTTACCAGCATTACACTTTAACCATTACGGTAACGCAGCTCGTCATTCAATAGATCACGCGGAGGACTTTAAAATATCACGCAAAATACCGACAAACACTGTTGGTATGGCTATGAATTACTCAAAAATGGTTCAAATGGCTCTGAGCGCTATGGGACTCAACTGCTGTGGTCATTAGTCCCCTAGAACTTAGAACTACTTAAACCTAACTAACCTAAGGACATCACACACATCCATGCCCGAGGCAGGATTCGAACCTGCGACCGTAGCAGTCGTACGGTTCCGGACTGCGCGCCTAGAACCGCGAGACCACCGCGGCCGGCTATGAATTACTCACGTTTCGTCGAAGTACAACAGGGAATAAACAATTACCGCTGTTCTTTATTGCGAAAAAGCGGTTAGTGAGAATGATACAAACACCTTTCGTTGCTATCGCCTGAATTAGGACACTTATTGCTTGTTTGGTTTAATTAATTAATAGAATATGAAGCAATTGGTATAAAGAATGCTTTTTCCAAACTATCTATAAATGGCTCTGAGCACTATGGGACTTAACATCTGAGGTCGTCAGTCCCCTAGAACTTAGAACTACTTAAACCTAACTAACCTAAGGACAGAACACACACCCATGCCCGAGGCAGGATTCGAACCTGCGACCGTAGCGGTCACGCGCTTCCAGACTGAAGCGCCTAGAACCGCTCGGCCACACCGGCCGGCAAACTTTCTATAAAAGAAAGTCTGCTATCAAGACATTGCTTTTGTTCAATTACTTTATTTATGACTGAACGTTTCTAAAACTGAAGACACTCCTCCATGCTCTGCACTGCAGTCGAGCTCTGGCTACGTCGTCCTCTGTTCATTGGCTGCTGTGTTTTGTGACGTCAGATGCGCAGAACGAACCTAAACTCGGCCGCCGTCATAAATGACGCGCACTTTAACATTCTACGTCTTTATACTTCATGTCTACATATTTATTTTTCAACACAGTCTCCCTGGCGACAAACACATTTCTCCCAGCGAGAGACCGGGTTGTTGATACCGTCACTGTAGAATGTTCGGCTTTCTTAACGGGGCCACAGCCTCATCTCTGCTTGCACCACTTTATCAGTATCAAAGTTAAATACTTGAAGGTTTTGTGAGGAGGTGAAAATCGGTTGGAGTCAAGTCAGGGTTGTATTTAAGGGGCGAACGTATGATGAAATTGGTCGAAAAGTGACATATTCCGATTATTGTCTCTTAATAATATTTTATCTATCCTGAATAATTTGATGCGTCATTTGTCGATTAATCCCAATTAGAACTATAGCTTTTATTATCTGGAAGTTAGCAGAGCAAGTGCAAAAAAAAAAATCCTGCATTCTACACCGACTTCGTTAAGCATCTCTATCTGCAGAACTATTCAATCTATAAGACTGTGAAACTTCCTGGCAGATTAAAACTGTGTGCTGGACCGAGACTCGAAATCGGGACCTTTGACTTTCGCTGGCAAGTGTTCTACTAACTGAGCTACCCAAGCACGACTCACGCCGCGTCCTCACAGCTTTACTTCTGCCAGTACCTAGTCTCCTACCTTCCAAGCATTACAGAAGCTCTCCTGCGAACCTTGCGGAATTAGCACTCCTGAAAGAAACGATATTGCGGAGACATGGCTTAGCCACAGCCTGGGGGATGTTTCTAGAATGAAATATTCACTCTACAGAGGAGTGTGCACTGATATGAAACTTCCTGGCAGATTAAAACTGTGTGCCGACCGAGACTCCAACTCGGGACCTTTGCCTTTCGCGGGCAAGTCCTCTACCATTCTAGAAACATCCCCAGGCTGTGGCTAAGCCATGTCTCCGCAATATCCTTTCTTTCAGGAGTGCTAGTTCCGCAAGATTCGCAGGAGAGCTTCTGTAAAGTTTGGAAGGTAGGAGACGAGGTACTGGCAGAAGTAAAGCTGTGAGGACGAGCCGTGAGTCGTGCTTGGGTAGCTCAGTTGGTAGAGCACTTGCCCGCGAAACGTAAAGGTCCCGAGTTCGAGGCTCGGTCCGGGACACAGTTTTAAACTGCCAGGAAGTTTCATATCAGCGCACACTCCGCAGTAGGTGAATATTTCATTCTATAAGACTGTGGTTTTCACTTATTTATTCCTCGGATTCATGTTAGTGTTCGTGTTCAGAGGCTAGATGCAGTGTGTAAACAGAAATTGTGGATTGCACATGCATTTTGTGGAGACTCTAAATGGTAAAGGAAAACTTACAGACGACAACATTTGTGAACTCCAGCGATATTATGGAATGGCAATAAGAAACAATACGCATGACGTACAAGGGATAAAAAGAGCAGTGTGGGCTGCATTCTTCAACAAATTATCCACTGATGGTAAACCTGTGCATGGTATTTGCGCACCTGGTTCAGATTCGAGATTCAAATACCGCAAATCTCAGACAGCGGGTGCAGACGAACAATTTAGGCGTGAAAACAGCATACCACCTGCGGAGATGGAAGCTATTAAACCAATCTATACACAGTTAACTCATCCTAACCTTCTTTCCAGATGTCTCCGTGATCGAACTCTAAACCCGAATGTGTCAATAATGGCATTTGGACCTGCATCCCAAAAAATGCCATTTTAGAAATGAAAACTTTATGCTTGGGGGTTTGTGGCGCTGTGATAATGTTTAGTGACGGTAACAAGGGAAGATTTAGGGCACTAGAGCTACTTGGTATCACTGCAGGAGCCAACACACTGCAAGCCTTCCACCGAATGGATTGACTTAGGATCATAAAAGCCCAGCGTGCAGCAGTGGAAATGACTAAAGAAGCAAGAAGTATGAAAAGAAAGAAGTTTACGGGTTTGCAGTATGATCAAGAACAGGATCCACATAATGCTGATTGTGGGCTCGGTTGTTTCTAGGAGCTGGCATGCCTTCACATGTAAGTTAATATCAAATGAAACGCTTACACTTGATTGCCTGAAAATAATTTTTTTTAAAATATTTGACGTATTATTTCAGGAACTATTACAGGTAGGTATATCTAATTTTACACTACGTTACCTCTTAATGTACTGTTGCTGCCGAACCACCAAAACAATTCTACCTACAAAAGAAAAAGCGGAGTTAAAAAAAATGATTATAAATTTTTTAGAAATTACAACTAAGTAATTATTTGTCTGTATATTATGATTCTGCGTCAGCAATGAAAAAAGGAGTGAAACCATGCTTCCCCAAAAATTTCAGATCTCTATCTCTCAAAGGTTCTGAGATACTGGGTTAGTTGCGTTAGACTCTGTCACACACAACGGTTACGGCTGCAAATACGCAGAAAATAAGAATAAATATGTAGAACGTTAATAACGTTTGTTTCATTTAAAAAGCTTTAACAGTTCTCCCATTAAAAATTATCTTAGGTATTACTTTCCAGGATGCCTTCGCATTTGCGGGTGTTCAGAAGAGGTGTTGTCTCCATTCTATGGGCAATATTTGGACGACCGACCCAGACGTTCTGTTCAGATGCAGACAGTCGTTCTGTTATATGTACTCGCCGTCTCGACTCCAACCAGCCTGTTAACTATTAGTCCTTTGGCACAGCAATTTATAGATAAGTTCGAATCCTAGTACCCCCTGCGGCCTTTGACACAAACTTCTGGTGTTTCTCAGCTGTTCTGATGAGACGCCAGCAGAGACGTTAATTAACTGAGTGCCGGACCACAGGACTCGTTTAACGGTGCAGGCCAGGCTGACACTCGATTTTGGAATCGATATTTATTTATTTTTTTTAATAAAGTAACAATCAAATTGCAGAATTTACATTAGACCTTTATTGTACACCCTTAAGATGTCGATAAAATGAACATCACTCTAGACTTATTTGTGGCCCCTCAGTGGGAAAGCCACTTAACATTCCGCTTTAAAACCCATTTTGCTCGCAACGAGAAATAAACCGACGCTGGCGCCACTTCCACGAAAGGCCTTCACTGGGTGGAAGGGCGGTTACTGGGTGCTCTGAACGCCACAATTTTCAGCCTAGAACAAAATTTCAAAAAATGCTTTGAAACTTATGTAGGATCTTTTCTTTTCTAAAAAATTGGTTTTTAACAAAATGGTGGCACTTGTAAATAACTATATATATATATATATATATATATATATATATATATATATATATATATATATATATATATTGTTGTTGTGGTCTTCAGTCCTGAGACTGGTTCGATGCAGCTCTCCATGCTACTCTATCCTGTACAAGCTTCTTCATCTCCCAGTACCTACTGCAGCCTACATCCTTCTGAATCTGCTTAGTGTATTTATCTCTTGGTCCCCCTCTACGATTTTTACCCTCCACGCTGCCCTCCAATGGTAAATTTGTGATCCCCTGATGCCTCAGGACATGTCCTACCAGCCGATCCCTTCTTCTAGTCAAGTTGTGCAACAAACTTCTCTTCTCCCCAATCCTATTCAATGCCTCCTCATTAGTTACGTGATCTACCAACCTAATCTTCAACATTCTTCTGTAGCACCACATTTCGAAAGATTCTATTCTCTTCTTGTCCAAACTATTTATTGTCCATGTTTCACTTCCATACATGGCTACACTCCATACATATACCTTCAGAAACGACTTCCTGACACTTAAATCTATACTCGATGTTAACAAATTTCTCTTCTTCAGAAACGCTTTCCTTCCCATTGCCAGTCTACATTTTATATCCTCTCTACTTTGACCATCATCAGTTATTTTGCTCCCCAAATAGCAAAACTCCTTTACTACTTTAAGTGTCTCATTTCCTAATCTAATTCCCTCACCGTCACCCCACTTAATTCGACTACATTCCATTATCCTTGTTTTGCTTTTGTTGATGTTCATCTTATATCCTCCTTTCAAGACCTTTTGTTTCCTTTACTGCTTGCTCAATATACAGATTGAACAACATCGGGGAGAGGCTACAACCCTGTCTCACTCTCTTCCCAACAACTGCTTCCCTTTCATGCCCCTCGACTCTTATAACTGCCACCTGGCTTCTGTACAAATTGTAAATAGCCTTTCGCTCCCTGTATTTTACCCCTGCCACCTTCAGAATTTGAAAGAGAGTATTCCAGTCAACATTGTCAAAAGCTTTCTCTAAGTCTACAAATGCTAGAAGCGTAGGTTTGCCTTTCCTTAATCTTTCTTCCAAGATAAGTCGTAGGGTCAGCATTCCTCACGTGTTCCAACATTTCTGCGGAATCCAAACTGATCTTCCCCGAGGTCGGCTTCTACCAGTTTTTCCATTCGTCTGTAAATAATTGCTGTTAGTATTTTGCAGCTGTGACTTATTCAACTGATAGTTCGGTAATTTTCACATCTGTCAACACCTGTTTTCTTTGGGATTGGAATTATTATACTCTTCTTGAAGTCTGAGGGTATTTCGCCTGTCTCGTACATCTTTCTCATTTTGTCTACTCCCGGGGCCATATTTCGACTCAGGCCTTTCAGTGCTTCAGTGCTATATATATATATATATATACAGGGTGTTACAAAAAGGTACGGCCAAACTTTCAGGAAACATTCCTCACACACAAAGAAAGAAAATATGTTATGTGGACATGTGTCCGGAAAGGCTTACTTTCCATGTTAGAGCTCATTTCATTACTTCTCTTCAAATCACATTAATCATGGAATGGAAACACACAGCAACAGAACGTACCAGCGTGACTTCAAACACTTTGTTACAGAGAATGTTCAAAATGTCCTCCGTTAGGGAGGATACATGCATCCACCCTCCGTCGCATGGAATCCATGATGCGCTGATGCAACCCAGGAGAATGGCGTATTGTATCACAGCCGTCCACAATACGGGCACGAAGAGTCTCTGCATTTGGTAAGTCTCTGTATTTGGTACCGGGGTTGCGTAGACAAGAGCTTTCAAATGCCCCCATAAATGAAAATCAAGAGGGTTGAGGTCAGGAGAGCGTGGAGGCCATGGAATTGGTCCGCCTCTACCAATCCATCGGTCACCGAATCTATTGTTGAGAAGCGTACGAACACTTCGACTGAAATGTGCAGGAGCTCCATCGTGCATGAACCACATGTTGTGTCGTACTTGTAAAGGCACATGT
Organism: Schistocerca piceifrons; assembly: GCF_021461385.2. NCBI lineage: Eukaryota > Metazoa > Arthropoda > Insecta > Orthoptera > Acrididae > Schistocerca > Schistocerca piceifrons. The sequence continues at coordinate 211,331,178 of NC_060146.1, forward strand.
TCTAGCAGCACAGGTCGAGTATCCCGTATGAAATCATGATAACGTGCTCAGTCAAGACATCAGCAACAATGTCTGCCCAAACTTTCACAGAAAATCTGTGTTGATGACGTGATTGCACGATTGCGTGCGGATTCTCGTCAGCCCACACATGTTGATTGTGAAAATTTACAATTTGATCACGTTGGAATGAAGCCTCATCCGTAAAGAGAACATTTGCACTGAAATGAGGATTGACACATTGCTGGATGAATCATTTCGAGAAGTGTACCCGTGGAGGCCAATCAGCTGCTGACAGTGCCTGCACACGCTGTACATGGTACGGAAACAACTGGTTCTCCCGTAGCACTCTCCATACAGTGACGTGGTCAACGTTACCTTGTACAGCAGCAACTTCTCTGACCCTGACATTAGGGTTATCGTCAACTGCACGAAGAATTGCCTCGTCCATTGCAGGTGTCCTCGTCGTTCTAGGTCTTCCGCAGTCGCGAGTCATAGGCTGGAATGTTCCGTGCTCCCTAAGACGCTGATCAATTGCTTCGAACGTCTTCCTGTCGGGACACCTTCGCTCTGGAAATCTGTCTCGATACAAACGTACCGCGCCACGGCTTTTTCCCCGTGCTAATCCTTACATCAAATGAGCATCTGCCAACTCCGCATTTGTAAACATTGCACTGACTGCAAAACCACGTTCGTGATGAACACTAACCTGTTGATGCTACGTACTGATGTGCTTGATGCTAGTACTGTAGAGCAATGAGTCGCATGTCAACACAAGCACCGAAGTCAACATTACCTTCCTTCAAGTGGGCGAACTGGCGGTGAATCGAGGAAGTACAGTACATACTGACGAATATATATATATATATATATATATATATATATATATATATATATATACATATTATAGTTTTTGTTGAACTGAATTGAGATGGATGGAAATATTTAAAAATAAGTGAATATATTTAAACCATGATAAGGTGGCATCGGACATATACTTTGAGAATTTCGTCGCCGTAAGAAGGAGGTTCGTGGGCCACGTTATTTCTGAGCTAAAATGAGATAAATACTGAAAATACAGTTTACATATAATGTTGAAATTTTAGGCTAATGGATTAAACAAATAATCAAATCACAATATCGTTAATCATAACTATAATTACTGAAGTGCATTATGGTGCTTACATTGGGAATACAATATTAGTCACTAGTGATATGTCGATTATCCGCACGTCGGTATCTCGTCCGTGCGCAGTGGAAATTTCCTTATATAATTACTAGTACGCGCGAGCATGCGCCCTGCAGTACGCAGTGACTTTTTAGAAAATTAAAGAGTTTAAATTAGAGCGGCCAGTCTAACGCGCGAGGCTCTCCCTCGACTCCATTCCAGAACAGATAACAGAAGAAGTAATTAACGAAACACTAGACACCCTTTCTGTGTCTCACCAGCGATCACATGCGACCGCGCACAAGATAACTTGCATTGGCTTTCATGCTTATTAAACAAGGTTCTCTGATTTTAAACAAACAGATTCACATGCTATGGCTAAAAATGTGCCTTTAAACACTCTGAAATAAAAGGCAATATATCCGTCAAAAAAGTTGTTATAAGAACGTGCACCAAAAATCGAAATTTAAATAACACACAAAAATCCTAAGCCGACTCGCAAGTTATAAGAAGGTGTAATGTAATGACATGTATAGATTATGAGTTATATCTGCCGCCAACTTGAAAACTGCTGTTTGCAAAAAAAAAAAAAGAACCAGGCGTTTAAAGTTTCAACTTGTGCTTTTTTCTTTAAATATTCAAGTTGAACAGATATTTAATCGGAAATGCCAGCACCGTATAGTTGACCTTTTCCATCGCCGATGCCGAAACACCCTCATTTTTAGAAAATTGTATCGACTATCTGGCTTCCGCTTACCATTCGAAGCGTTCTTTTGCACGATTGAGATTACTTTTTCGAACCTTTTCTATCTGTATAAACAAGATTGTTCGTTTTAATTCGCATTAAAAAAAAAAACGAGATGACAAGTTATGCAGACGTGAGACAAGCACGTGTTTTCACACTGTTTCCCATAAACGAATCACGCTACGAAGAGAAATCTGGTTGAGAACAGTATTTCAGCTGATAGTAATGCGCCCTGCGATACTATCCGGGAGTAAGGGGGCCGCTATTTCATCGGTAACCGTTATTGCATTGTCGGTTGCGTTCGGGCAGTCGTATGCGCCCGACCCCTTGCAGTAAATCGCGGTTTTAACATTTATGGTACACTTCGCTTGAATGAATCTAAAAAATAGACTGTCTAAGAAAATTGTAAGCCAGTAAAAAAATTTGGCTAAAAAAATTTCTACCCTGGTCCAAGCCTTAAATTGAAACCTCTGTCCCTGTTTTATTACGTTTTCTGACATCTTTATTTTGACACACTCCTTAACCACGCTGTGCCAGAAAATCGGCGATGGACCATAATACCGGTCTCATCGCGTTTCATTTCATGATTATATTCGAGACACTGCTAGATGACAGCTGACTTGCTCGGTTGTCTTAGTCGTGTGTGCCGTTGATGTTTCTTGCATCCCTCCTCGAGGTTTTGATGATCTGCCCCACCCAAGACACCCCACATTCGCTAAATGGTGGTAGGAAACACCTGGCTTACAGAAAACTAGATCTACAAAAAAGACTTTTTACTTTTGTTGACGACAACGAAATACAATGGTTGTCACGTTTGCATAGGAGCCTACTGACCTTTCCGGTTAGTGGACCAGCGTAACGGACATAAAATGCTTTTTCTGTTCCTTTTCTGTGTCTCAGCCTTAACATCTTTCTCAGACAATCCTACTTTTGACTGCAACAATCGTTCAGTTTGTCCATCCGGGTACCCATTCCTTCGGAAGACTATTCGTTGGCGTTTCAATCTTTGATGAAGTTCTCCTTTCTCTGAAAAAGTTCGAACACCGTGCACCAGAGACTTTAGCACCGAATTTCTCTGTGGCGGATGGTGAAGGCTGGAGATGTGGGGAATTAGGTCAGTATGCGCTGCGAAACCTGGTAAACCAGGAAGTACATTCAGTTTAAACAAGGCTTGGGGCTCATCACTCAGTTTACTAAGATCTCGCTGACCGTCACATCCACCAGAGCTAGAAAATGCTGTGAGAATGTGCGGTTTCATGGAATATCAATGCGAGCCCTGATGAACAAATGAGCACCAAGTCGAAGTCATCTATAAAGAGTAGTGGGAAACCAATAACAGTTCACAGCATTGTCCAAGTATCGAGACTCGCAACACGACGACTCTGAACAATTGAAGATGACTTGGTCGGTCATCGAAATATTGTGCAACAATGGAAACGACGATTCAGCTGAACACCCGGAGGCACGCAGTCCCTGTCGCAATGTTAACGGTTACGTAATACGAGGTGCATTCATGTTCTAAGGCCTCCGATTTTTTTTCTCCAGACTGGAAAGAGATAGACACATGCGCATTTGTTTTAAAATAAGGCCGCGTTCATTGTCAATACGTCCCAGAGACGGCAGCACCGTACGGCAGATGGAATTTTACCGCCAGCGGCGAGAATGAGAACTGTATTAAATACTTAAAATGGCGACGTTTTCCTTACTTGAACAACGTGCAATCATTCGTTTTCTGAATTTGCGTGGTGTGAAACCAATTGAAATTCATCGACAGTTGAAGGAGACATGTGGTGATGGAGTTATGAATGTGTCGAAAGTGCATTCGTGGGTGTGACAGTTTAATGAAGGCAGAACATCGTGTGACAACAAACCGAAACAACCTCAGACTCGCACAAGCCGGTGTGACGACATGATCGAGAAAGTGGAGAGAATTGTTTTGGGGGATCGCCGAATGACTGTAGAACAGATCGCCTCCAGAGTTGGCATTTCTGTGGGTTCTGTGCACACAATCCTGCATGACGACCTGAAAATGCGAAAACTGTCATCCAGGTGGGTGCCACGAATGCTGACGGACGACCACATGGCTGCCCGTGTGGCATGTTGCCAAGCAATGTTGACGCACAACGACAGCATGAATGGGACTTTCATTTCGTCGGTTGTGACAACGGATGAGATGTGGATGCCATTTTTCAATCCAGAAACAAAGCGCCAGTCAGCTCAATGGAAGCACACAGATTCACCGCCACCAAAAAAATTTCGGGTAACCGCCAGTGCTAAAAAAATGACGGTGTCCATGTTCTGGGACAGCAAGGGCGTAATCCGTACCCATTGCGTTCCAAAGGGCACTACGGTAACAGGTGCATCCTATGAAAATGTTTTGAAGAACAAATTCCTTCCTGCACTGCAACAAAAACGTCCGGGAAGGGCTGCGCGTGTGCTGTTTCACCAAGACAACGCACCCGCACATCGAGCTAACGTTACACAACAGTTTCTTCGTGATAACAACTTTGAAGTGATTCCTTATGCTCCCTACTCACCTGACCTGGCTCCTAGTGACTTTTGGCTTTTTCCAACAATGAAAGACACTCTCCGTGGCCGAACATTCACCAGCAGTGCTGCTATTGGCTCAGCGATTTTCGAGTGGTCAAAACAGACCTTTAAAGAAGCCTTCGCCGCTGCCATGGAATCATGGCGTCAGCGTTGTGAAAAATGTGTACGTCTGCAGGGCGATTACGTCGAGAAGTAACGCCAGTTTCATCGATTACAGGTGAGTAGTTAATTAGAAAAAAAATCGGAGGCCTTAGAACTTGAATGCACCTCGTAATATCTACGTCACTAATAAGACTGTAAGAAATTAAACGAGCAGTGCTGTTTCCCCACAGTAATATCCCAGTTTACTTAGTCGCTTGCTGTACGTTACCGGCATTAGCCAGGAAATCAGGCTACACGCCATGCACAACGGTACTGCGGGTTGCCAGACTCCCAGGTAACTCCATATTCGTCTCCCACCAAAAATATGATTCGTGTATTGAAGATGACGATTAATGCTAATCTGAAGACGACGTCTTTTGTATTTTTAATCCTCTTTTCTTACTGATTATTAGCAAGTAGTGAAAGCTATCTTAAAGTTCATAGTTACACAGTTCTTACGAATCTGAAGCTGTGAAATAAAATTTAATCCATGTAACGCTGTGTTGCGTGTTAATGTATCTTGAGATTGTCTGTTGGTATGCCAGTTCCCGTTGCTTTGTAGCAACCTGTTTCCCATTAGCTCGGTCGGAACGATTATCGCTAGATGTTCTGCGATTGTTACTCTTTCAAGTAACTGAGAACTCGGCGAGGCAGTGTTAGGGAAAAGCGGAATAACATGGCCAGTGCAGTGAAATTGACCATTGTACATTTTTTACCCGTGAATAGTGATGCTGCATACCGAGATGTGGTCAGTCCAGTTCTAATGTGCAGCATCGCTGTTGGTGAGTTTGTCGCAGGGTTGTTCCGTTACATTTTAGTAAAAAGTTTTCTGATTTTCGGTCGCCTGATGTAAGTAAGTTATTCTAGTCTTGTTTCCTCTCTTACGTTTGGAGTAAAACTTTTTACTATGTCAGTGTTTCAATAAAGTCTTCTGGACTACTAATGAAGGTTTGTTTCTGTTCGAACGTTCCAACTGTGAACCATTAACGCCGGCATGGTTCAAATGGTTCAGATGGTTCTCAGCACTATGGGACTTAATATCTGAGGTCATCAGTCCCCTACTTAAACCGAACTAACCTAAGGACATCACACACATCCATGCTCGAGGCAGGATTCAAACCTGCGACCATAGCAGCAGCGCGGCTCCGGACTGAAGTGCCTAGAACCGCTCGCCCACAGTGGCCGGCCGCTGGCATGGTGTTCGATCGAAAAAAGTTGCCACGTTACTCGTCGGCAAAAGTGGTCAAGTTGTTTACTTTGGTAAGGATTAGTTACTTCCATATATCAAGCATAATTCGTCAGATCACATTTACTTCCAACCCATTTTGTATAAAAAGCTATCTCCTGTCATTCTATCTCCTAAATTAATTTATTTTGTTTTATATCGTCTCCGTTAGGTTATATGTGGCCTAACACAAAAATCCGATTGAAAACAATCTGGCCAAGGCGTTTGGATTTATTTCAGGCACTACGCTACAAAGATGCGTAGAAAGTACGTTCCAAAATCTGAACAAAAAGCATGGGATCCTATTGCAATAGAACTGACTGTATTACCCCCAAAGGAAGGGGAAAGTAGCCACTTCGTAAGCCTTCATAAATATGAATATAGCGCCTATATATTACTTTCGTTTTAACTTACAAATATTTGGTGTGATACCTTGTAATATATATATTCGAAAAGTGCAGGCGATAAGCTTATATCGATAACCATAGTTTGCTCAGAATTCAATTTCGCTTAGAGTGGGCACTTTACCATACCTTCCCCTCTAACCTATTCCTGACGTTATTCAGGCTACCCACTGAGCAAGTTTAAATTTAAGTGTTAGTAGGTCTTGCTCAATAGTGAAACGTCGATGATAAACAGAAGAAAATACAATGGAATGTGGTACTACAGAAGGCTGCTGAAGATTATAGAGCTGGATCGAATAACTAATGAGGAGGAACTGAATCGAAGTGGAGGAAGATGAAGTTTATGGCGCACTTGCATAAAAAAAGGGGGAGGGATCGGTTGACAGGATACATCCTGAGACATCAAGGAATCGTCAGTTTCGTAATAGAAGGAAGTGTGAGGGGTAGAAATTGTAGGAGAAGACCAAGGTCAAGCAGGTTTTACGCGTCAAGAAGAACATCAGGGATTATCTCACAAACAGCAGTATTCATGATCATGGATAAAGAGCAAGATTAAACTCACATTTAGCAAGAGTGACCAAACAAAAAACAGAAACATTTCGCACAAGGTAATAGATTGTTACACAGATATTTGAAAAATGAGGTCAGGCATAGGTCTAGAATAATTCATACTGCAATGTCAAGTAGTATGAGAATAACAGAGTAGGAAAGCTCCACGTTGTGGCCTCGATAGACCAACTGGAACCAACCGACCGCCGTGTCATCCTTTATTTCAAATGCATCGTTACAGAAGTAGGCTTGAGACTAGATGCACAGGTCGTCTAAGTATTGGAGCGCTACTGAGTCGAGATGGGGAGAAAATATAACAATGGCACTACTGGACTACAAGAAGGGAGAGGTTGTCAGGAGACCTCTCGAGACATCCGGTAACAGTTAACTTGGTAATGGAAGGAAACGCGTGGGAGAAAAACAAAGGAACTGAAGGCTTCACTACGATAAGCAGGTTCAAATGGATGTGGAGTGCAGTGGTTGGGCAAAGATGGAGAGAGCTGCAAGGGCTAGATCAGCACGGAGAACAGCATCGAATCAGTCTTCAGACTGACGAAAACAACATGAAACAATAAGTGCTCCACTATTGTACAGCAGGCTGTTGTAAACGATGAGCGTTAGACATGTGTGGATGCAGCATTGGATTTTGGGGTGGGGGGCTCACAGTTTGTACTTGTGTCACCCCTCCCCTCTCATGTCATACATACAACGCTATCACATACAATTTAATGTACGTCAGTTGCCTAGGATTCAATAACAATGGCAATAACATACTGTACGGGGTTTTTCAAAACTAGCTACATAAAAGTACCAGTAAATAATTTCAAAACCATTGACTGATTGCTCTTTGGGGACTCTTCAAACCTCACGCCGTGTTCTCAAGTTTCCATCCTACGCGTGCAGATGTCGCTCATTATGTTGAAACAGTGCATGACCGCAGTAATGATGGAGATATACAGTGGTGCGGAATGTGCTGAGTGTTGCTTGCGTTGGTTGGTTGGTTGATGTGGGGGAGGGGACCAAACAGTGAGGTCATCGGTCTCATCGGATTAGGGAAGGATGGGGAAGGAAGTCGGCCGTGCCCTTTGAAAGCAACCATCCCGGCATTTGACTGAAGCGATTTAGAATTCAAAGCACTATGCGACTTAACATCTGAAGTCACCAGTTCCCTAGACTTAGAACTACTTAAACACTAACCTAAAGACACCACACACATCCATGCCCGAGGCAGGATTCGAACCTGCGACAGCAGCAGCCGCGTAGATGACAAAATGGTAGATATCGAAACAGACGACAGAGGCATAGAGAAACATTTAAAATCGCTCAAAAGAGGAAAGGCCGCTGGACCTGATGGGATACCAGTTCGATTTTACACAGAGTACGCGAAGGAACTTGCCCCCCTTCTTGCAGCGGTGTACCGTAGGTCTCTACAAGAGCGTAGCGTTCCAAAGGATTGGAAAAGGGCACAGGGCATCCCCGTTTTCAAGAAGGGACGTCGAACAGATGTGCAGAACTATAGACCTATATCTCTAACGTCGATCAGTTCTAGAATTTTGGAACACGTATTATGTTCGAGTATAATGACTTTTCTGGAGACTAGAAACGTACTCTGTAGGAATCAGCATGGGTTTCGAAAAAGACGGTCGTGTGAAACCCAGCTCGCGCTATTCGTCCACGAGACTCAGAGGGCCACAGACACGGGTTCCCAGGTAGATGCCGTGTTTCTTGACTTCCGCAAGGCGTTCGATATAGTTCCCCACAGTCGTTTAATGAACAAAGTAAGAGCATATGGACTATCAGAACAATTGTGTGATTGGATTGAAGAGTTCCTAGATAACAGAACGCAGCATGTCATTCTCAATGGAGAGAAGTCTTCCGAAGTAAGAGTGATTTCAGGTGTGCCGCAGGGGAGTGTCGTAGGACCGTTGCTACTCACAATATACATAAATGACATTGTGGATGACATCTGAAGTTCACTGAGGCTTTTTGCGGATGATGCTGCTGTATATCGAGAGGTTGTAACAATGGAAAATTGTACTGAAATGCAGGAGGATCTGTAGCGAATTGGCGCATGGTGCAGGGAATGGCAATTGAATGTCAATGTAGACAAGTGTAATGTGCAGCGAATACATAGAAAGAAAGATCCCTTATCATTTAACTATAATATAGCAGGTCAGCAACTGGAAGCAGTTATTTCCATAAATTATCTGGGAGTAGGCATTAGGTGTGATTTAAAATGGAATGATCATATAAAGTTGATTGTTGGTAAAGCAGATGCCAACTGAGATTCATTGGAAGAATCCTAAGGAATTGCAATGCGAAAACAGAGGAAGTACGTTACAGTACGCTTGTTCACCCACTGCTTGAGTACTTCTCAGCTGTGTGGGGTCCGTACCAGATAGGGTTGATAGCAGAGATATAGAAGATCCAACGGAGAGCAGCGCGCTTCGTTACAGGATCATTTCGTAATCGCGAAAGCGTTACGGAGATGATAGATAAACTCCAGTGGAAGACTCTGCAGGAGAGATGCTCAGTAGCTCGGTACGGGCTGTTGTTGAAGTTTCGAGAACATACCTTCACCGAAGAGTCAAGCAGTATATTGCTCCCTCCTATGTATATCTCGCGAAGAGACCATGAGAGATTAGAGAGGCATACGGACAATCCTTCTTTCCACGAACAATGCGAGACTGGAATAGAAGGGAGAACCGATAGAGGTACTCAAGGTACCCTCCGCCGCACACCGTCAGGTGGCTTGCGGAGTATGGATGTAGATGTAGATGTAGTTCCAGACTGAAGTGCCTAGAACCGCTCGGACACCGCGGCCGGCGCGTTTTTGAGAAATCACGGAAAACCAGGACGGCGGGACGCGGGTTTGAACCGTCATCCTCCCGAATGCGAGTCCAGTGCGCTATGTTGCTTGGGGGTGCAATGAAATGTGATGACCAGTTGTTGTACGAATGTCATATCAAACACCTTTTAGTCATCTAATTTCCAATCTTTTATTTTACTGGGCTACCAGTTTCGGCGATTTATTACGCCATATTCAGAGACCCCCGCAAGAGACGCGTAGAAAGATTCCAATCTCGGTCCCGGTCAAAATAGGGGTCAGTATTCGAAGACTGGTACCTGTAGATTTCTGCTCGATACAGCGATCCCTTCGAACATCATATGCCGACACGATCTTCCTGCACGTCGGTCGGGGGGACTGAAGATTGCGTAACAAATCGCCGAAACTAGTAGCCGAATAAAATAACAACCTGGAAATTAGACGGTTGAAAGATTTTTGATTTGAAACTCTGTACTGAACAGCCGAGGCCCGCAAACAACTCTGAAAAAATGGACATTCAGAGAACTGTTGTAAGAAGACGCTTCAGAACGGAGTATCACAAAGATCCGCCCCAGGTAACAACTAAAAAAGTGTGGTGTAGTCGGTTCGTGGAAACATCGAGACAAAGGTGAAGGTCACTCGTGGGTAGTAGATCACCTTGTGGAAGTCGTGAGCGGGACGTACATCTACATCTACATTTATACTCCGCAAGCCACCCAACGGTGTGTGGCGGAGGGTACTTTACGTGCCACTCTCATTACCTCCCTTTCCTGTTCCAGTCGCGTATGGTTCGCGGGAAGAACGACTGTCTGAAAGCCTCCGTGCGCGCTCTAATCTCTCTAATTTTACATTCGTGATCTCCTCGGGAGGTATAAGTAGGGGGAAGCAATATATTCGATACCTCATCCAGAAACGCACCCTCTCGAAACCTGGACAGCAAGCTACACCGCGATGCAGAGCGCCTCTCTTGCAGAGCCTACCACTTGAGTTTATTAAACATCTCCGTAACGCTATCACGGTTACCAAATAACCCTGTGACGAAACGCGCCGCTCTTCTTTGGATCTTCTCTAACTCCTCCGTCAACCCGATCTGGTACGGGTCCCACACTGATGAGCAATACTCAAGTATAGGTCGAACGAGTGTTTTGTAAGCCACCTCCTTTGTTGATGGACTACATTTTCTAAGCACTCTCCCAATGAATCTCAACCTGGACCCGCCTTACCAACAATTAATTTTATATGATCATTCCACTTCAAATCGTTCCGCACGCATACTCACAGATATTTTACAGAAGTAACTGCTACCAGTGTTTGTTCCGCTATCATATAATCATACAATAAAGTATCCTTCTTTCTATGTATTCGCAATACATTACATTTGTCTATGTTAAGGGACAGTTGACACTCCCTGCACCAAGTGCCTATCCGCTGCAGATCTTCCTGCATTTCGCTACAATTTTCTAATGCTGCCACTTCTCTGTATACTATAGCATCATCCGCGAAAAGCCGCATGGAACTTCCGACACTATCTACTAGGTCATTTATATATATTGTGAAAAGCAATGGTCCCATAACACTCCCCTGTGGCACGCCAGAGGTTACTTTAACGTCTGTAGACGTCTCTCCATTGATAACAACATGCTGTGTTCTGTTTGCTAAAAACTCTTCAATCCAGCCACACAGCTGGTCTGATATTCCGTAGGCTCTTACTTTGTTAATCAGGCGACAGTGCGGAACTGTATCGAACGCCTTCCGGAAGTCAAGGAAAATAGCATCTACCTGGGAGCCTGTATCTAATATTTTCTGGGTCTCATGAACAAATAAAGCTAGTTGGGCCTCACACGATCGCTGTTTCCGGAATCCATGTTGATTCCTACATAGTAGATTCTGGGTTTCCAAAAACGACATGATACTCGAGCAAAAAACATGTTCTAAAATTCTACAACAGATCCACGTCAGAGATATAGGTCTATAGTTTTGCGCATCTGCTCGACGACCTTTCTTGAAGACTGGGACTACCTGTGCTCTTTTCCAATCATTTGGAACCCTCCGTTCCTCTAGAGACTTGCGGTACACGGCTGTTAGAAGGGGGGCAAGTTCTTTCGCGTACTCTGTGTAGAATCGAATTGGTATCCCGTCAGGTCCAGTGGACTTTCCTCTGTTGAGTGATTCCAGTTGCTTTTCTATTCCTTGGACAGTTATTTCTATGTCAGCCATTTTATCGTTTGTGAGAGGATTTAGAGAAGGAACTGCAGTGCCGTCTTCCTCTGTGAAACAGTTATGTAAAAAGGTGTTTAGTATTTCAGCTTTACGAGTGTCATACTCTGTTTCAATGCCATCATCATCCTGGAGTGTCTGGATACGCTGTTTCGAGCCACTTACTGATTTAACGTAAGACCAGAACTTCCTAGGATTTTCTGTCAAGTCGGTACATAGAATTTTACTTTCGAATTCACTGAACGCTTCACGCATAGCCCTCCTTACGCTAACTTTGACTTCGTTTATCTTCTGTTTGTCTGAGAGGTTTTGGCTGCGTTTAAACTTGGAGTGAAGCTCTCTTTCCTTTCGCAGTAGTTTCCTAACTTTGTTGTTGTACCACGGTGGGTTTTTCCCGTCCCTCACAGTTTTACTCGGCACGTACCTGTCTAAAACGCATTTTACGATTGCCTTGAACTTTTTCCATAAACACTCAACATTGTCAGTGTCGGAACAGAAATTTTCGTTTTGATCTGTTAGGTAGTCTGAAATCTGCCTTCTATTACTCTTGCTAAACAGATAAACCTTCCTCCCTTTTTTTATATTCCTATTAACTTCCATATTCAGGGATGCTGCAACGGCCTTATGATCACTGATTCCCTGCTCTGCACATACAGAGTCGAAAAGTTCGGGTCTGTTTGTTATCAGTAGGTCCAAGATGTTATCTCCACGAGTCGGTTCTCTGTTTAATTGCTCGAGGTAATTTTCGGATAGTGCACTCAGTATAATGTCACTCGATGCTCTGTCCCTACCACCCGTCCTAAACATTGAGTGTCCCAGTCTATATCTGGTAAATTGAAATCTCCACCTAAGACTATAACATGCTGAGAAAATTTATGTGAAATGTATTCAAAATTTTCTCTCAGTTGTTCTGCCACTAATGGTGCTGCGTCGGGAGGTCGGTAAAAGGAGCCAATTATTAACCTAGCTCGGTTGTTGATTGTAACCTCCACCCATAATAATTGACAGGAACTATCCACTTCTACTTCACTACAGGATAAACTACTACTAACAGCGACGAACACTCCACCACCGGTTGCATGCAATCTATCCTTTCTGAACACCGTCTGTACCTCTGTAAAAATTTCGGCAGAATTTATCTCTGGCTTCAGCCAGCTTTCTGTACCTATAACGATTTCGGCTTCGGTGTTTTCTATCAGCGCTTGAAGTTCCGGTACCTTACCAACGCAGCTTAGACAGTTGACAATTACAATACCGATTGCTGCTCGGTCCCCGCATGTCCTGACTTTGCCCCGCACCAGTTTAGGCTGTTGCCCTTTCTGTACTTGCCCAAGGCCATCTAACCTAAAAAACCGCCCAGCCCACGCCACACAACCCCTGCTACCCGTGTAGCCGCTTGTTGCGTGTAGTGGACTCCTGACCTATCCAGCGGAACCTGAAACCCCACCACCCCATGGCGCAAGTCGAGGAATCTGCAGCCCACATGGTCGCAGAACCGCCTCAGCCACTCCGCGAAATCCAAGGAAGTCCTCAAGTAGAGACGTCTAGAAACGAACGCAGCTCAGTCTAAGGTGTCGAACATTTTACGACAGCGACGGCAGTGTTAGCCGTACAAGTGCAAACTGTTGCAGGCGTTAAGTGATAGCGATAAACAGAGTTATGTATGGTGATGAAGAACAGAATGGAAAATGAAGATAATTTTCTTGACGAGAAAAGTGTTCCTGTGACGAGGCAGCATTCCTCCTTAGTGGTACCGTTCACCACCATGATGTGAGGACATGGGGTACACAGAAACCAAAATACCTTGCAACACAGAAGAGATGTCTTCTGTGCATTCACTCCAGTTAAACTGTGTAAGTAGTCTGTTTGGGTTTTTATGTTGGTAACGCCACGTAGCGCTCTGTATGAAAATCACTGGCTGTGCTGGGTGCAGTCTGTGGCTGGTTTGCATTGTTGTCTGCCATTGTAGTGTTGGTCAGTTGGATGTGAGCAGCGCGTAGCGTTGCGCAGTTGCGGGTGAGCCGCCAGCAGTGGTGGAAGTGGGACGAGAGATGGCGGAGTTTTGAGAGCGGACGATCTGGACGTTTGTCCATCAGAAACAGTAAATTTGTGATTCTGGATATCATGAACTGATATATACAGAGTGTTACAAAAAGATACGGCCAAACTTTCAGGAAACATTCCTCACACACAAATAAAGAAACGATGTTATGTGGACATGTGTCCGGAAACGCTTAATTTCCATGTTAGAGCTCATTTTAGTTTCGTCAGTATGTTCTTCCACCTACGCTCAATGGAGCACGTTATCATGATTTCATACGGGATACTCCACCTGTGCTGCTAGAACATGTACCTTTACAAGTACGACACAACATGTGGTTCACGCACGATGGAGCTCCTGCACATTTCAGTCGAAGTGTTCGCACGCTTCTCAACAACACATTCGGTGACCGATGGATTGGTAGAGGCGGACCAATTCCATGGCCCCCACGCTCTCCTGACCTCAACCCTCTTGACTTTCATTTATGGGGGCATTTGAAAGCTCTCGTCTACGCAGCCCCGGTACTAAATGTAGAGACTCTTCGTGCTCGTATTGTGGACGGCTGTGATACAATACGCCATTCTCCAGGGCTGCATCAGCGCATCAGGGATTCCATGCGACGGCGGGTGGATGCATATATCCTCGCTAACGGAGGACACAGTGAACATTTCCTGAAACAAAGTGTTTGAAGTCACGCTGGTACGTTCTTTTGCTGTGTGTTTACATTCCATGATTGATGTGATGTGAAGAGATGTAATAAAATGAGCTCTAACATGGAAAGTAAGCGTTTCCGGACACATGTGCACATAAAATGTTTTCTTTCTTTGTGTGTGAGGAATGTTTCCTGCAAGTTTGGCCGTACCTTTTCGTAACACCCTGTATATTATGACTTTTGAACATTATTAAGGTAAATACATAGTTTGTTCTCTGTCAAAAACTTTCATTTGCTAACTATGCCTATCAGTAGTTAGTGCCTTCAGTAGTTAAAATCCTTAACTGGCAGTATTGGCGCTCGCTGTATTGCAATAGTTCGAGTAACGAAGATGTTTTTAGGTAAGTGATTCATGAAAGGTATAGGTTATTGTTAGTCAGGGCCATTCTTTTGTAGGGATTATTGAAAGTCAGATTGCGTTGCGCTAAAAATATTGTGTGTCAGTTTAGTGATGATCAGAATAAGTAAAAATGTCTGAGTACATTCAGTTTTGCTCAGCTGTTTGAAAATCAAATAACGTAAGAGGTTTACCAGTACAGTAATTCATTCACTGGTTTTACTAAGGGGATGTTTCAACTGTACCAACCATTTTTTTGCCTCTTGAACGGACTGTCACTGGTATTACACGTCTAGATATGTTGCAGGACTACCTGGTGCCACACCTTCATTTTCCCGTAAGATAGGATTCCACAAAATTACCACCGAGAAGTATTTAATACTGTGCCTGTTTGGACTGTACACAGCTTGGCCACCAAGATCTCCTTATCTCACACGTTTACAGTTTCTTCTGCGGGGCTATGTTGAAGACAATGTGTACGAGCCTCCACCTCCTGAAACTATCGAAGAGTTTCTCAAACGCGTCATTGGCGGGCTGGCTCAGGTGAATACTGCCATGGCCGGCCGCGGTGGTCTCGCGGTTCTAGGCGAGACCCATAGTGCTCAGAGCCATTTGAACCATTTTCTGTTTGTTTGGTTTTTTCCGTATAATTACACTCGCACATTGTTCGATATAAATAGCGTTTTATAAGAAAGAAAAATCTGTTGATCACTTATCTTCTGTACCTTCATATAAGCAAAGCAATTACTTTTGATGCAACTAAAAGAGGAAAAATTCTAAATAATTATTGTTCTTAGTTTGTAAGCAATGGAACATTCTTCATTATGACCAGAGGCAAGACTTTCATATTATTATTGAGAAGTGCGGAAGTTGCTTATGAATAGCTGAAGCATGTTTTACATAAGCTCTACGAAGTAATGCTGCGTTGTTTGGTAAGTTCCTGTTTTGAGTTTTCTTTATTATATCTATTTGTTGCGGAAATTGCGTTTCCTAGCGCTGCATGATGAATCTGTATCGCTTTTTTTATTTTGCTACACCATCCCTCTGTTTCACGTCACAAATTAACAGTTTTCGAATGAAACCTGAATTAAACGTTGACAGTTTCAGTTTGCTATAAATACTGTTTATTTCTAAGGAACGGAGAAGCAGAGCAAAAATGTTACGTTTGTCATGCGGCTCTTTGGGTACTCTCACTCAGTTTCTCGAAGGTTTATCACTTCTAGCTTCCAAGGGAATCTAGTACGACAAGGCCGCATATGGAAACAAAGCGATCGAAATGAGATAACGCCTGATATGTATACAACATACCTAACGTACTGGTAAGGCGGTTACAGTCTTCACTGACCATGGCTGCTAGTCTACACTTACTTCTGATAGTCTACAGTAGCCCACGGTAGTTGTATAAGTGTTTAGCCACCTCTCAGGCGAGCAACTGAAAAGTGGTTTCTGTTAAACATGATTTGTAATTTTCTAAAGTTCCTTACCTTTTTCAGATTATTTTCATGCTACTTCATCTTCAGAATTTTTTTTTTTTTTTTCTCCAAATCTCACCTCCGATTGGTTTGATGCGACTCTGCAAGAATTCCTCTCGTGTGCACAACCTCTTCATTTCTGGCTAACGCTTGTAACCGACATTCTCAATGATCTGTTGGACAAATTCCAATGTCTGCCTTCACCTACAGCTTCTCTCTGTACAGCTCCCTCCTTTAGCGTTCAAATTATTCCCTGTTACTTTAACACATGTCCTACCATATTGTCCCTTCTTCTTATCAGTGTTTTCCGTATCTTTCTTTCTTCGCTAGTTCTCTGGAGAACCTCCTCTTCTCTTATATTAGCACTCCACTCCCTCTTTGCCACTGCTGGTCCGCTTTTCATGTAGTGCTTCCTCCGTCATACGTTTCTTTTTTTATCCGTCCACATAAATCGAATTCACCCAGTTTCGATTTAAGTTTATCGCTAAAGCCATTTCTGTCCCCCCTCCCCCTCCCCCCCCCCCCTCCTGTAGAGACCCTGAGTGTACTATTTTCACCTATCCAGTCTCTTCTCAGACCTTAGCAGTTAGATTACTCTTGGGCTCTTAATGTTGACGCCTTTGCTTTTAATTTCACAGAAGGTTGTTTTGACTATTCTGTATCCTGAGTCAGACCTTCCGACGAAGATTTCTTTTTCAGATTTTTTCACATTTTTTTCCTGGCGCTATTACGCTACAGTGACCCTGATTTTACACTTTACTTCATTCCCAAGTCACTTACATTTCTGTATTCCTGTAGCTTGCTGAACATTTCTGTGCTTCCTTCTTTGATTCATCAAGTGAGATATTTATTTTGTTATCCGAGGTATCTCCGCAGTTACCTTCTTCATATCTATAACTGTTTGTCGAACTGCTGTGATTGCCCTTTTTAGAGATTTAGAGATGTATATTCCTCTTCAGCACACCTGCCTATTACGGTATTCATTATTTTAGTGCCTATAGTTTCAGAGAATTTCATACTCATCTCATTCTTCGGTAGTTCAATACCCATATCCTTCCTGATTGATAAACGGGTATTCATTGGACAAATATATTATACTGGAACTGACATGTGATCACATTTTCACGCAGTTTGGGTGCATAGATCCTGAGAAATCAGTACCCAGAACAACCACCTCCGGCCGCAATAAGGGCCTTGATACGCCTGGGCATTTAGTCAAACAGAGCTTGGATGGCGTGTACAGGTACAGCTGCCCATGCAGCTTCCACACGATACCACAGTTCATCAAGAGTAGTGACTGGCGTATTGTGACGAGCCAGTTGCTCGACCACCATTGACCAGACGTTTTCAATTGGTGAGAGATCTGGAGAATGTGCTGGCCAGGGCAGCAGTAGAACATTTTCTGTATCCAGAAAGACCCGTACAGGACCTACAACATGCGGTCGTGCAATATCCTGCTGAAATGTAGGGTTTCGCTGGGATCGTATGAAGGTTAGAGCCGGCCAGAGTGGCCGTGCGGTTCTAGGCGTTACAGTCTGGAACCGCGAGACCGCTACGGTCGCTGGTTCGAATCCTGCCTCGGGCATGGATGGGTGCGATGTCCTTAGGTTAGTTAGGTTTAAGTAGTTCTAAGGGACTGATGACCGCAGAAGTTGACTCCCATAGTGCTCAGAGCCATTTGAATTTTTTTGAAGGGTAGAGCCACGGGTCGTAACACATCTGAAATGTAACGTGCACTGTTCAAAGTGCCGTCAATGCGAACAAGAGGTGACCGAGACGTGTAACTAATGGCACCCCGTACCATCACGCCGGGCGATGCGCCAGTATGGCGATGACGAATACACGCTTCACCGCGATGTCGCCAAACACGGATGCGACCATCATGATGCTGTAAATAGAATCTGGAATCATTCGGAAAAATGTCTTTCGTGCACCCAGGTTAGTCGCTGAGTCTCAGGCGCTCCTGTCTGTGAAGCAGCGTCAAGGGTAACCGCAGCCATGGTCTCCTAGTTGACAGTCTGTGCTGCTGCAAACGTCGTCGAACTGTTCGTGCAGATGGTTGTTGTCTTGTGTTGTCTTGCAAACGCCTCCATTTGTTGATCCAGTGATCGAGACGTGGCTGCACGATCCGATACAGCCATGCGGATAAGATGCCTGTCATCTCGACTGCTAGTGATACGAGGCCGTAGGGATCCAGCACGGCGTTCCGTATTACCCTCCTGAACCCACCGATTCCCTATTCTGGTAACAGTCATTGGATCTCGACCAACGCGAGCAGCAATGTCGCTATAAGATAAATGGCAATCTCGATAGGCTACAATCCGACCTTTATCAAAGTCGGAAACGTGATGGTACGCATTTCTCCTCCTTACACGAGGCATCACAACAACGTTTCACCAGGCAACGCCGGTTAACTGCTGTTTGTGTATGAGGAATCGGTTGGAAACTTTCCTAATGTCAGCACTTTGTAGGTGTCGCCACCGGTGCCATCCTTGTGTGAATGCTCTGAAATGCTAATCATTTTCATATCACAGCATCTTCTTCCGGTCGGTTAAATTTCACCTCTGTAGCACGTCATCTTCGTGGTGTAGCAATTTCAATGGCCAGTAGTGTAGAATCTTCCGGTGTCTCCATGCCTTTTCCTGGCGTAGCACCTCCCCTTGCGATTTTTGAAAAGTTTAGGCGCTATTACTAGCTGACATATATTGCAGAACTCAGAATTTTTTTCCTCACTGCTACTGCATTCTCCCGTAGCTCTGTCTTCTGATCCTCCCCACCTCCCTGGATTCTCTCCCCTGGTTGGAGTGCGCGCCTCGACGCGTCTCCTGGTCGACGGCTGTGCTGATTTCTCCGCCAGGCGGCGTGCGATCCCAGGCCGGCGGTTGCTCCCGCTCTCACGGTTTGCTTAAAATCGCCGTCGACCGCAGGTTTCTTCTGTATCCGTCCGCCTTGCGCCATCCACAGAATTCCGAGGAATGTGAAAGCTGAAGCTATGGACCGGGCCAACTATACTGCTCCGGCGTGAATTTTAAAAGTACAACTGTTTGTGTACATCTAATACAGAAACACACGTGTTTGACAGATTTACTGTTCTGCAAAATGGTCACCACTGACAGAGATGTGGAATTCGTAGGGTCCCTTTAAAAGCACCACATGAGTTCATTTCTATTGGACCAGTTCTGAAGCGAACGTCACGAAGTATTTCCTTCATCTTAGCACAACCGTTTCTAACACAAGGCAAGACCAGGCGACCTGGAAAGTTTTAGGGGCAGCAAAAGGCGACAATCTTATCTTCAAATCAAATCAAATTGTGAAAAAACTGGGCAAATGAGGAGAAAAATTGAAAAAGAGTAAAAATTGAAGCACCGACTCGTTTTCAAAAGCATAAGGAGCAGTTACAGAAGAAGTCTTCACTTAGTCTGATGATAGTGAATACTGAAAAAAGATGAGATTCACTGCTCACTCTAAAATAGGAACGAAATACCACAACGATTATCTAGATGACCAAGTTTGATGCTTCGGCGTGTGTCCCATCAATATGACATAGGTTCTAAATTCGAGGAAAAATTCATTCGCGATAGAAAATAGTTCCACGCCATTACTAGTCCATTTTCTTGCAATCAAATGAAATAAGTAATTGATTACAAATTTGGTTGCCCTGGTACGCACATACGAGCCAAAACATAATGACCATCTGCTTAATAACTTGTTTGTCCGTCACTGGAAAAAAATACAACACTGATTCTGCGCATTAGGAATCCGACAGTTTGCTAGTAGGTTTGCGGAGATGCTTGTTGTTGTCGTTGTGGTCTTCAGTCCTGTGACTGGTTTGTTGCAGCTCTCTATGCTCCTCTATCCTGTGCAAGCTTCTTCATCTCCCAGTACCTACTGCAGCCTACATCCTTCTGAATCTGCTTGGTGTATTCATCTCCTGGTCTCCCTCTACGATTTTCTAAAAATGTTTCTGAGCACTATGGGACTTAACGTCTGTGGTCATCAGTCCCCTAGAACTCAGAATTACTTAAACCTAACTAACCGAAGAACATCACACACATCTATGCCCGAGGCAGGATTCGAACCTGCGACCGTAGCAGTCGCGCGGTTCCGGACTGCGCGCCTAGAACCGCGAGACCACCGCGGCCGGCTACGATTTTCACCCTCCACGCTGCCCTCCAACGCTAAATTTGTGATCCCTTGATGCCTCAGAACATGTCCTACCAACCGGTCCCTTCTTCTTGTCAAGTTGTGCCACAAACTCCTCTTCTCCCCAATTATACACAATACTTCCTCATTAGTTATGTGATCTACCCATCTAGTCTTCAGCATTCTTCTGTAGCACCATATTTCGAAAGCTTCTCTTCTCTTCTTGTCTAAACTATTTATCGTCCATGTTTCACTTCCATACACGGCTACACTCCATACAAATACTTTCAGAAACGACTTCCTGACACTTAAATCTATACTCGATGTTAACAAATTTCTCTTCTTCAGAAACGCTTTCCTTGCCATTGCCAGTCTACATTTTGTATTTTCTCTACTTCGACCGTCATCAGTTATTTTGCTCCCCAAATAGCAAAACTCCTTTACTACTTGTCTCATTTCCTAATCTAATTCCCTCAGCATCAACGAGATTTAATTCGACTACATTCCATTATCCTCGTTTTGCTTTTGTTGATGTTCATTTTATACCCTCCTTTCAAGACACTGTCCAGCTTCTCTTCCAAGTCCTTTGCTGTCTCTGAAAGAATTGCAATGTCATCGGCGAACCTCAAAGTTTTAATTTCTTCTCCGTCGTTTTTAATACCTACTCCGAATTATTTCTTTGCCATTAAATCTCTAATCACACGTCATGTAATTTTCGTTAATAACTGGGTGGTGATTAGCGTGAGCGGTTATGACACCCGAGAGCGACCCAGATAGGTTCTTTAGGATATACATCAGGCGAATTCGGTCGCTGAGACATCATCAACGTGAGTTCTCTATAAAACCACTGTAGCACGGTTCTGGCTGCGAGACACGGACAGTTATACTGTTGAAAGATGATGGCTCTGAGCACTATGGGACTCAACTGCTGAGGTCATTAGTCCCCTAGAACTTAGAACTAGTTAAACCTAACTAACCTAAGGACATCACAAACATCCATGCCCGAGGCAGGATTCGAACCTGCGACCGTAGCGGTCTTGCGGTTCCAGACTGCAGCGCCTTTAACCGCACGGCCACTTCGGCCGGCTTGAAAGATGACATCGCCGTCTGGGAAGACATCAAGCCTGAAGGCTGCTGGTTCGCAGCTGCCAGTGTGTCTTCGATTGCTACCGCAGGTCCCGTGCAAGAGCGGGAGAATGTGTCGCATAGCACAGTACTGCTCCCACCAGAATGTGTGCGTGGCGCGCTGCACATTTCGAGCCGCCGTTCACCTCGTCGGCGGCCCATGTGGCGGCGACCAGCGACACACATGTGATTCACCCGAAGAGTCTATACGTTTCCATTGATCGATTATCGAACCGCGACGGTCCCTTGCCCACTGCAATCGTAACTGACGACTTCGTCGGGTAAACACGTGAACGCGTGGGTGTGGCCTGCTGCGGAGCTCCATGTTCGACAGTTTACGATGAACGGTGTGCTCGAAACACTTGCGCGATCTTTCGGCAGAGATCCGGCAGATCACCGTCTGTACTAGAATGAGAATTTCACTCTGCAGCGGAGTTGAATTGCCCCTTCTGTTTATTGATTGTATAGCCACTGAATTGCTATTTATTTATTTATTTAATGGATAATAATAATTATTAAAAGGTGGCAATTTTATTTAAGCATTGATTTTACTCTTTCGATTGTTGCGAGTCAGCGATAGTTCAATGCTGCTCGCTTTGGAGAATACACATTTTATAAGAATTATTTGGTCCAGGAAACACTTTTGCGATCACGGTTGCGATTTAGACGGTATTCGCGTAATTGTACTGATTATTGTACTGATTATCGTTTCCGAAAGACGCAGGTTCGATTAAAGCTGTGTGCGCTTTTGCGCGTATAATGAAAATATTCATAACACGTCGCGTAACAAAAAGAAACATGCGAATCACAACCGTGATCAAACGAAAAAAATATATGATAACATAAATGTTCTTCGCTGTTATTTAGGACAGGCCCAGTTTAGACCTTGCAATTTTTAGTTCAAAAAATAGCTCTGAGCACTCTGCGACTTAACATCTATGTTCATCAGTCCCCTAGAACTTAGAACTACTTAAACCTAACTTAACCTAAGGACAGCACACAACACCCAGTCATCACGAGGCAGAGAAAATCCCTGACCCCGCCGGGAATCGAACCCGGGAACCCGGTGCGGGAAGCGAGAACGCTACCGCACTACCACGAGCTGCGGACAACTTTTAGTTATAGGAAATCACAAAGCGTTACACCTTCGAGATATTTGTTCTAAATAAATTGTATTTACCTTCTCTCTCTCTCCTTTTTACAGCCTCTATACCTTCACATCGATTAAGGAACTTTTCCTTCTCTACCGACCAGTACGAGAACAAAATTCAGACTCAACAAAATGTCTTACATCGAATTATTACATGCTTAACCCTCAACAATCATATATATTTTCGTAGTACAAACAATGCTAATTATTCCGTGCACTAGAAAGACTTTGATACACTAAGCACAAAAATGAAAATAATAAAATTATAATTACATTTTAATATCATGAATACTTCTTTAAATCATGAAAATAAGGTTTGACTTCGTCGTAATATTAATTTTCCTCGTTGTAGCACTACAGAGTGTGCGCTGTTATGAAACTTCCTGGCAGATTAAAACTGTGTGCCGGACCGAGACTCGAACTCGGGACCTTTGCCTTTCGAGGGCAAGTGCTCTACCAACTGAGCTACCCAAGCACGACTCACGCCCCGTCCTGCATGGTTCGCAGTAGAGCTTCTGTTAAGTTTGGAAGGTAGGAGACGAGGTACTGGCAGAAGTAAAGCTGTGAGGACAGGGCGTGAATCGTGTTTGGGTAGCTCAGTTGGTAGAACACTTGCCAGCGAAAGGCAAAGGTCCCGAGTTCGAGTCTCGGTCCGGCACACAGTTTTAATCTGCCAGGAAGTTTCACCATCTCTACTACTTTACGAAGCACACAAGACTCGTGAAGTCCGACTATTTAACGCCTAGTGATAGTTTCGCTGTCCTATTTCTTCCATAAATACTCACAAGAACAGCACGTGAATATTCGACCAGGTTCGTCCTTTTCGAGACACTCGTTCACAGGCTCTGCGTAATAATAATCTGCCCTTTGTCAAAGTCGTTTATCTTGATGGATTTCCCCGTATCTGCAGCCCGTATCTTCGCTAGATTGGTCCCCCGTCCGTACCTGCTCCGCTTGCATTCTGCTGTTACCGCGTCACGTGACCACAACGCCACTAGGCTGCGTCATATGGTTCAAATGGCTCTGAGCACTATGGGACTTAACATCTGAGGTCATCAGTCCCCTAGAACTTAGAACTACTTAAACCTAACTAACCTAAGGACATCACACACATCCATGCCCGACGCGGGATTGGAACCTACGACCATAGGAGCAGCGCGGTTCGGGACTGAAGCGGCTAGAACCGCTCGACCACAGCGCCCGGTCCAGGCGGCATCCAACGTGGCGGTGGGCAGTGGACGTAATGTTTCAGCTGATCAACGTATTCAGTTGAGTGTTAGCCTGAAATTTTCGGTAGATTATTCCTGTTTCAGTTAGTTTCGGAAATTTCAAAAATTGAAGACAAAAAATGGGAAATTGAGAACTGTCTCCGAAAAATCATGATATCTGGTCACCTTATTTTACTGATTAGATGTTGTGTTATGTTATGTTAACCGGTGTAATGGTACTTGAATTACGTAACCATTACGGCACCTCAACTCAACCTCTCGATACCAGCAATATTCTACTGTGTTTCTGTAAAGTAGTTTACATATTTCTGAGACAACATTCAGATTTGATTTCATTAATGTAGAGGTACTTTGATACATCGATATGTTTATATTGCAATGATATTATTGTTGTGTGTATTCTTTCTTTTGTCACTATGATCTTTGACGTACTTGTAATTATTGATTTTTGGGCGCGTAAGCAGTTAGTTAGAGAGTCGGACCTTGAAAAAGTCAAGTCTTGGACGTCATGTTGGAAAGACGCATATTGTAGTCAGCTATAAAATGTGAACATTAACAGTGACGAAGATGTTTTCAAGTATGTTTTGTATTGTGAAGTAATGTTTTGTGTGTTATGTGATATTGCAACAATAGTAATAAAAAAGAAGTGTAACTTAAATTTGGAGTGCTGATTATTTTTTTGCATCACCATTGTGCTGACTTTGAAAGGTTTAATCTTCAAGAATGGTTTGTGAAGCGCATCTACAAAACTTTTGAATATAGCAGAATAAAACCTAGGCCTCTTTGCATCCGAGCTTGGAATCGTCACCACCTAGATTTTCGACGATTGAGCCATGATTTTCTAACGAGACCAACGTGGGAAACACGAAAAGATGAGTGCCTAGTTTATTCATTATTACATGAAATGACTTTATTAACTGTGCTCTAATGACACCTGCCACATAATATAACTTTGTTGTTGCCCGAAAATGCAGTATTTAGCAGCGAGAGGAACACCACAATCATTATTAAATTTTGACCTTTGTTGTGGTAGGGTTGTTAGACCGGAGACCTAGAAACGACGGAGAGACTCTGTCCCCGCCGCAGCCTCAGTGGTCTACAACCCCACGACGACTACCGCAGTCCACTTCGCCCCTCCGCCGCCCCACACCTAACCCAGGGTTATTGTGCGGTTCGGCCCCCCAGTGGACGCCCCAGAGACCGTCTCATACCATATGAGTGTTTTGTTTGCGTGGTAGTGTAACGGTGGTGTACGCGTACGTGGAGAACTTGTCTGCGCAGCAATTTATCGTAGATCGCTGGAAGAACGTAAAGTACCTAGCGACTGGAAGAAAGCGCAGGTCGTTCCCATTTTCAAGAAGGGTCATAAATCAGATGCGAATAATTATAGGCCTATTTCGCTTACGTCAATCTGTTGTAGAATAATGGAACATGTTTTGTGTTCTCGTATTATGACGTTCTTAGATAATACAAATCTCCTTCATCATAACCAACATGGATTCCGCAAACAGAGATCATGTGAAACTCAGCTCGCCCTATTTGCCCAAGAAATTCACAGTGCCGTAGACACTGGCGAGCAGATTGATGCCGTATTCCTGGACTTCAGGAAGGCATTTGATACGGTTCCGCACTTACGTTTAGTGAAAAAAATACGAGCTTACGGAATATCGGTCCAGGTTTGTGATTGGATTCAGGATTTCCTAGAAGAAAGAACACAACATGTCATTCTTAACGGTTCAAAATCTGCAGATGTAGAGGTAATTTCGGGAGTACCGCAGGGAAGCGTGATAGGACCTTTATTGTTTACAATATACATAAATGACTTAGTTGACAACATCGGTAGCTCCGTGAGGCTATTTGCAGATGACACGGTTGTCTACAAGAAAGTAGCAACATCAAAAGACTCGTACGTACTCCAGGAGGACCTGCAGAGGATTAATGCATGGTGCGACAGCTGGCAGCTTTCCCTAAACGTAGATAAATGTAATATAATGCGCATACATAGGGGCAGAAATCCATTCCAGTACGATTATGCCATAGGTGGTAAATCATTGGAAGCGGTAACGACCGTAAAATACTTAGGAGTTACTATCCGGAGCGATCTGAAGTGGAATGATCACATAAAACAAATAGTGGGAAAAGCAGGCGCCAGGTTGAGATTCATAGGAAGAATTCTAAGAAAATGTGACTCATCGACGAAAGAAGTAGCTTACAAAACGCTTGTTCGTCCGATTCTTGAGTATTGCTCATCAGTATGGGACCCTTACCAGGTTGGATTAATAGAAGAGATAGACATGATCCAGCGAAAAGCAGCGCGATTCGTCATGGGGACATTTAGTCAGCGCGAGAGCGTTACGGAGATGCTGAACAAGCTCCAGTGGCGGACACTTCAAGAAAGGCGTTACGCAATACGGAGAGGTTTATTATCGAAATTACGAGAGAGCACATTCCGGGAAGAGATGGGCAACATATTACTACCGCCCACATATATCTATCGTAATGATAACAACGAAAAGATCCGAGAAATTAGAGCAAATACGGAGACTTACAAGCAGTCGTTCTTCCCACGCACAATTCGTGAATGGAACAGGGAAGGGGGGATCAGATAGTGGTACAATAAGTACCCTCCGCCACACACCGTAAGGTGGCTCGCGGAGTATAGATGTAGATGTAGATAGTGTAGCTGAGGTGGAATAAGGGGACCCAGCCCCCATTTGCCGAGGCAGATGGGAAACCGTCTAAAAACCATCCACAGACTGGCCGGCTCACCGGACCTCGACACAAATCCGCCGGGCGGATTCGTGTAGGGGACCGGCGCTCCTTCTCGATTAGAAGTACAATAGGAAACTTGAATTGTTGTGCCGTTGAATGTTGTTGGTGGTGAAGGGGGGAAGGGGGGCTGTGGTATCCGGGAGACCGATAGCAGAAAAAAAAGAGGGGGCGTCAATTTCAGTTCTCGCCCAGAGCAGCAAAACACCTGGCAACGGGCCTGTATCTCAGGATTCAAGTCGAAGTCATACATTACATTTTAATTTGACTTGTACTTTCTGTCAGTCGTACAACATTCAGTAGCAGCAAGGTAGGGCAGAGTACTGTGGCTTGAGTTGCGGGGCGGATTGTTACAGAGAGTAGGGACGCGCCTGCTAACAAGGAACGTATCGTGCTGGAATAATGTATAGACAGCTGGCGATCCGCGAAGAAGTACAACGTCGTCAGCTAATATTTTGGAACGGTGGTCTGATCATTTAATACTGAAAGACTACGACCAAGGTGTGCACGGGGCCAAGGAATTGACATATGAGACGCGTCTAGAATGAGATTTTCACTCTGCAGCGGAGTGTGCGCGGTTATGAAACTTCCTGGCAGATAAAAACTGTGTGCCGGACCGAGACTCGAACTCGGGGCCTTTGCCTTTCACAGGCAAATGCTCTACCAACTGAGCCACCCAAGCACGACTCACGCCCCGTCCTCACAGCTTTACTTCTGCCAGTACCTCGTCTCCTACCTTCCAAACTTTACAGAAGCTCTCCTGCGAACCTTGCAGAACTAGCACTCCTGAAAGAAAGGATACTGCCGCGACATGGCTTAGCCACAGCCTGGGGGATGTTTCTAGAATGAAATTTTCACTCTACAGCGGAGTGTGCACCGATAAGAATCTTCCTGGCAGCTCATTCGGTAGAGCACTTGCCCGCGAAAGGCAAAGGTCCCGAGTACGAGTCTCGGTCCGGCACACAGTTTTAATCTGCCAGGAAGTTTCATATGAGACGTGATTTAACACCTAAATAATTTATTCATAACATACAATACATAACACCAACTACGTAAATCCTGCTTCGATGCTTACAATTGCTCAAAATGGGGGGGCCACCACTTTCGAATTGGAAATGCTTTAATTTAAGAAACTAAAACGGCTATTATTATTTTTAAAATAATAATAACACAACACATAAGTAAAGCTAAGTGAACGCACTCTTAAATCTTTAATTATTAATCAAAAAGCGTGAGTTAACCGCATTTAAATTCTAATTGTAATATAAAACATAATACATGAATTCACAACACAGCATGGCTTCAAAATTTCTACCTGTGAAGTGTCGGCAGAAGTGCCAACACTGTTTTGTTTGAGGAGACCGAAATGCACGCTATAAGCTCACGCAGGCTGGCGTGAGGTCTGAAACAGGATACGTAATGAATGCTATAAAGAAAAGTACGCAGCTTCTGGAATACTTAACTTTAATTCATAATTGTAGAACATTGCTCTTGATGATACAGAAGTATTATAGCAATATAACAAAGGATAATGGCGCCGTGCTAGGTCGTAGCAATTGACGTAGCTGGAGGCTATGCTGATTATCGTCTCGGCAAATGAGAGCGTATTTTGTCAGTGAACCATTCCTTTGAACGTCGGCTGTACATCTGGGGCGAGTGCCAGGACGTCTCTCTAGACCCGCCGTGTGGTGGCGCTCGGTCTGCAATTACTGACAGTGGCGACACGCGGGTCCTACGTATACTAACGGACCGCGGCCGATTTAAAAGGCTAGCACCTAGCAAGTGTGGTGTCTGGCGGTGACACCACACCCTGGACGACCTATAGTCCAAAAAATTTCGTATTACATTCCAGCCAACCACATTAATAACTTATAAACACAGTTGGTAAAATACAAACGTTTGCACTATAATCAATTTTAATAATCCACAATCACTCAAAAAACAACATCAGAAGTTCGATACGGAGCGTGTGAGCCTGTTTATACAATCTTTCGGACCAAAACAGGCACGAGGGCCACCATACCAGAAGTGCGCCTGTTGCTTTTAGGATAGGTGCTCCCATTAGCTTAATCACTGAGCAGATATTTACTTAAGCGACAGGTAAGATAGTTAATGCAATAGAAGGTATTTTTAAAGTTTTTTTTCTTCCTCCCTTTTAACAAGGGGGTTTTAGTAATGTGGAAATTACACTTTGAGAAGACGCAATAGCAATTTGGCGGGCACGCCTTCACGAGGACGCCATGCCACTACACACGTACTAAACTAGCCGCGTATCCGCTGTTCAAAGCAAACATTAACAACACAGTTCCATATTCCTGACACCCAAATAGTCGGGATCAAAACAAAACCAAAAATCCCAAAAGCGCAAGATCCAGCATAGCTTCAGAACAGATCTTACTTCATGCGGTTGCCTTCACAAATATACGTATCGAAATGAAAACGTGTAACAACGTTCCTTAAGCACAATGTTCTTCCTTAGACCTCGGTAGCGCTAGACAACGCTGACATGCCAATGTTAACAAGCCTCTGAGGCAACACCCTCCAACTGACAAGCCGAAACCAATGTGACCCCTTATCGG
The DNA here is from genome assembly GCF_021461385.2 of Schistocerca piceifrons. Lineage (NCBI taxonomy): Eukaryota > Metazoa > Arthropoda > Insecta > Orthoptera > Acrididae > Schistocerca > Schistocerca piceifrons. The sequence goes on from NC_060146.1 coordinate 211,360,558, forward strand.
CTCCGTGACAGGACTCGAATCCCCAACTAGTGTCAGTGCAACTCACTTAGAATAAATACAGCGCAAGTAGTACGGCGGACACATATACCCATGGATTAACAGAACACTAGACTGAACTAGAATTAACCTTAATAATACAGCACTAGATCTTGGGAGACAAGGAACTAACTCCCCACCCGAAATTCTGCAACCACAGGGCGGGAGGATGAACTACCAAAACATAGAAGTGCAAACGTACACAAATAACTACCAAAATACACCACTACACCGGTTAGCAACGACGCGTGGAGGAATCTGCACCAATGAACAGAACAGAGGATTGCCACAGCGGTGGCCACAAGGCGGGAAAGACGACTGGATGAACTCAATCCCAAACGACGATCAACTTGAAACATTCACAGTTAACTTCTTTTCTCCTTTCCCTCGGCGCACTTCGACGTTTGTCCGGGACTGCTGTGCACAATTCTGAGCCGTCCCCAGTCGTCCCGGCAGACACTGACCCAGCCGAACTGCTACCGGACTCAAACCCTCGCCGAACGGCGGCTTCACCGCCCCATGATGGTTACTGTTTGCTTGCCTTCGTCGACGCAGACGACGACTAGACTGTCATCCGCCTCCCGCGGACAACCAGTGAAGAGCGGACAGAGGGGCTCAACCAGGCCGGCGTTCCTCCCGGGGAGAAGTGCGGGTTCCATAACAACACCCGTACGCGGAGGGCAGGATGTCGACGTCACCAGAGCAGACAGGAAGGCCACTGCGCGACAACCTTCTCCTGCGTTTTTATTTTTACCTTTATTGTAATTTTAATCACCTTATACCAGGCGGGCTGTCAGCAGCATATTACGCTGCTCTTCAGCTGTGAGCGGTACAATAATATGACATATAGGTGGCACAGATAATACAATAAAAACGGCGGGCAAAAACTGCAGACACGGAAAACAATAAACATGAAGCCGTTCACGCTGGACGAGAAAAAACACTACCAGTTGTTGACACGGCGCACGTAACACTGACGACTGCGACGGCACACGTGAACAGTGGTGGCGTGATGGCGAAAGAACACTAAACACAAAACGAAGGCACACACACGAGACACTGTTGGTGATGACCTCCGGCGCGCGAATGTCCACTGAGCGTGTACGAGCCCAGGGACCTCCCAAGAGAGGAGGGGGTGGGGAGTGGGAGAGGGAGAGGGGAGAGGAGAGATGCCACGGGCAGGGGAGATAGGGGGAAGGGAGGAGGGGGGAGGGGAAGCCTGGGGGATGAGGGGTGGAGGGATGGGGGGGGAAGGAGAGAGAAGGGAGGGAGAGTGCCTAAAGGAAAGGACACAGGAAGTGGCGGGGGAGGATCAAAGTTGATAGGAGGGGTAGATGGAGGGGAGGAGCACATCATCAGGGAGGGGGAGCTGGCGGAAGCCACCTTGGGAGAGGGTAAGGAGGGTGGAGAGATGGAGACCGGGTGGGACGTGGGAATACTGGCGCGGCAGCGGGCGGGGGTGGGAAACGATGGGCGAGACAAGCAGGTGAGGAGGATCGAGTTTACGGGAGGTGTAAAGGATCAGTATCGTTTCAAGGAAAACGAGGAGGTGGGGGAAGGGGATGAGATCATACAGGATCCGCGTGGGGGAGGGGAGACGGATGCGATAGGTGAGGCAGAGAGCATGGCGTTCGAGGATTTGAAGGGATTTATAAAAGGTAGGGTGGGGGGCGGAGATCCAAGCAGGATGGGCGTAACAGAGGATAGGGCGGATGAGGGATTTATAGGTGTGGAGTATGGTGGAGAGGTCCAGACCCCACGTACGGCCGGAAAGGAGCTCGAGGAGACGGAGTCGGGAGCGTGCCTCGGCTCGGATTGTCCGGAGATGGGGAGTCCAGGACAGGCGACGGTCGAGGGTGACGCCAAGGTACTTAAGGGTGGGGGTGAGGGCGATAGGACGGCCACAGATAGTGAGACAGAAATCAAGGAGGCGGAAGGAAGGGGTGGTTTTGCCTACAAAGATCGCGTGGGTTTTGGAGGGATCCTCCAGCGTGACCGCGCTCGCCTATAAATAGCACAGGCCAAAGAGTCTGCTGCAGTAAACACGTGAGCCGGTCGTGTTACCAACCTATGGTTTCTAAGTACACCAAAGATAGTGGGTGCACCACGGGTGGGAGTTCAAACAAAACAGCTTCATAAAAGACCAACCCTGAACAACCACGGGAAAACGAAATGGAAGCGAAGCAATAAAAGACAGCAAAGAGATGCTAGAGTCCGATCGCGCCCAAACACTGTCGATTACCAAAAATACTGGCTCCACTCGACGCTCAGGAAACGAGCCGTGGAAAGATGGAAGTACACACGGCTCATATTTATTATCTGAACACTGCTATTCCATACCGTCAACATTAGTTGCGCTAATAGAAAAATTAATTATAATTTCATAAAGTTATTAAGTAAAGTAAACACGTAAATGAGAAGAACATTTTAAGTTGGTCGTTGCTGGTGGAAGACACTGTGTCGGGTCACGAAAGCAAAGAGAGCTTCACTGCAAGCTTAAACGCTTGTAAAGTCATCAGATGATCGAAACGACTTGCAAAATGATTTAGATAGGTTATCTGTATGGTGCGAAAACTGGCAATTGACCCTGAACAAGGAAAAGTGCGAAGTTATTCACGTGAGTACTAAAAGAAATCAGCTAAATTTCGATTACGCGATAAGTCACACAAATCTGAAGGCTGTAATTCAACTAAATAATTAGGGATTACAAGTACAAATAACCTAAATTGGAACGATCACATAGATAATATTGTGGGTAGAGCAAACCAAAGACTGCGATTCACTGGCACTTAGAAGGTGCAACAAGTCTACTAAAGAGACTGCTTACACCACGCTTGTCCGCCCTGTTCTGGAGTACTGCTGTGCGGTGTGGGGTCCGCATCAGGTGGGACTGATGGATGACATCGAAAAAGTACAAAGAAGGACAGCTCGTTTTGTATTCTTGCGAAATAGGGGAGATAATGTCACAGACATGATACGTGAATTGGAGTGGAAATCATTAAAACAAAGGCGTTTTTCGTTGCGATGGGATCTTCTCATGAAATTTCAATCACCAGTTCGATTGCGAAAATATTCTGTTGGCACCCACTTACATAGGGAGAAATGATCGTCACGATAAAATAAGAGAAATGAGGGCTCGCACAGAAAAATTTAAGTGCTCATTTTTCCCCCGTGCCGTTCGAGAGTGGAACGGTAGAGAGACAGCATGAAGGTGGTTCATTGAACCCTCTGCTAGGCACTTTATTGTGAATAGCAGAGTAATCACGCAGATGTAGATGAGATGTCTTCCCTGGATTCCTCCTAGCTACATATTGAATGGAGTGCCACATTTCCTCCCTTAAGATCTGAATAAGCAGGCGCCAGAGTGTTATTATCACTCACTACGACTCTTCTAAGTCTACTAGTATCGAACACGAGCCTTAATTTGAGGAAGAAATTTCTGAGAATTTACGTCTGGAGTACAGCACTGTACGGTAGTGAAACCGGAAAACCAAAACAGAAAAGAATCGAAGCATTTCATATGTGGTGCTACATGTGGATGTTGAACATTAGCTGGACTGATAATGTAAGGAATGAGGAGGTCCGGCGCACAATCGGAGAGAGAAGGAATATGTGGAAAACGCTGACATGGAGAAGTGACAGGGTGATAGGACAACTGTGGTACTAGAGGGAACTGCAGAGGACAAAAACTGTAGAGGAAGATAGAGATTGGAATACATCCAGCAGACAATTGAGGTCGTAGGTTGCAAGAGCTACTCTGAGATGAAGAGGTTGGCACAGGAGGGAAATTCGTGGCGAGCCGCATCAAATTAGCCAGAAGACTGATTAAAAAAATAAAAAATAGGACTCTTCTATAGCGTATGAACGAGGCAACACCCACCGGGACGGTCAAGTGGAATACGATGCTGGAAATTATTCGTCGTAGTTAACAGTGCGTCGGAAAACGTTCGTAATAACTCACTAGAAGTGTTCTATCATATATGAACAAATGCAAGACGCACTTTGGACGGTATAGCGTAGCGAGTTACCGAAAATCACTCGTTGTGTTGAATAGTGCCGTGCTGAACGGTCGCGTGAAGTATTGAGCACACTATAACACTGACCTACATTCTTATAAATTTTTTCCTCAAACTAAGGCCTATGTTTGATACTAGTAGACTTCTCTCAGCCAGGAATGCTAGTTTGATTTTTATGCCCTCTCCGTTCCGTCGGTCGTGAGTTATTTTGCTGCGTAGATAAGCAGAATTTCTTAACTCCATCTATTTCGTGATCGCCAATTCTGATGTTAAGCCAATGTTTACTGGATTCTTTTATTTTATTTTACTGTCCATCGTACTACGTCTGAAAGATGCCTATTTGCAATGTCAGGTACAGTAATACAGACTTGCATTCCGCTGTCTGAGCCATCAGAACGATTTTGGTTTATTACTGTCGACTCCGTGGTTTCCCCGCCAGGATTCCTGACCTCAAATGCATAGATTTACGCTTCTGCATCATCCCTTCAAGTTTGTAACGTCATCACAAAACACCCTGTAAATTCTCTCAAGAGCGGCAGCCAGCCCCGACGGACGAAGAAATGAAACGATAATGAAGGGAAAAAAAGGATATTGTATAGTGCATGGTGAGGGGGGTACCTTGTTACAGTGCCAGTAAAGAGCTTTCCGTTTCCTTCGCAAATGGAGCGGGGCCTAAACTTTGATTTTATGCCCTTCTATCTCTTTCAGAATAAAATTCAATCGTCGGTTGCAGAGATACGTTTATTTCGCTTGACCGGTTTCAACAAAAAAAAATTTTCGTCTGGAGAGGCCAGTAAAATTAGGGATATTATAAATCATTAAATCTTGGTCATACACTTATGTAAAGTACATTATTCCTTGGGATCGTTCCGCAGGCTCTCTGAATTTTCTCAGTAGTGTTTAGGGGAAAAAGATCGTTTTCTTCTTTCTGTAGGTCCTGTTTCAAGCACTTTTCCAGAGTCTGTCGTACCCACTGCAGGACAATTTCTCGCAGTTCCTGGCTGTCTGCGAAATGATATCCGCGCAGAGGTTTCTTTACAGCCGTGAGTAGGCGGTAATCAGAAGGGATCAAGTCACGAGAATGCGGTGGTACCTGGAACCCAATTTCAGCGATGGCAGCCGCCATTTTCCGAATCGTGTATGGATGAGCGTTGTCGTGTTTCGAGAGCAGCTTTTCGTGGCGGTGCTCTCTGCACACACTGCTACCAATCGCCAGTGAGTATCCACAGTGTCTACACCCTCCTTCCGCAAAAACCATGCCGTCCAGTGCTGTTCTTGATGGCAACACTCCACGTCGTCCGCTCGAGTAACGACAGTAGTTCCGACAATGAGCTGTACTATGAAGGGGCTACACTTCTAATGATTGTCCTGCCACCTACGATTGGGCCAAGGTACTACATACTTGTAGATGCAACGGCGAGTCACATGGTGGACGATGAATGAGGGGAAAAATAATACGAAACGCCCCTCCTACATTATTTCTCTGCAGAGATACGCCAGTGACCACGTTTCCCTAATATGAAAACACTCAGAAAATATCTCTGAACAGCCTCCTGCATTGTGTAGGTGCAGTTATGGTTTTGCCTGTACGAGGTTTGTCCGGAAAATACGTATAAAAGTTGAATAATAACTTTATTTTACAATTATTCAGGTATTACAATATGGTCTCCTTCAAAGTACTCGCCCTGAGAGGCGATACACTTCTGCCAACGCCGTTTCCACTGTTGATAACATTGCTGATAGTCTTCAGTTGCGATGTTGTTCAGTTGCCGTGTCGTTTCCGCCTTGATGGCTTCCACATCTCCCAAGTGCCGCCCCCGAAGCACAATTTTGCATTTCGGGAACATGAAGAAGTCACACGGGGCTAAATCGGGTGAATAAGGCGGGTGGTCTGTCACGGTGATTGAGCTTCGGGCCAAAAACTCGCGCACAACGAGCGACGTGTGAGCGGGCGCATTGTCGTGATGAAGGATCCACCTGCCCCCTTTTGCCAACTCCAGTCGAACTCGGGCCACACGAGCTCTGAGAGGTGTCAGAACTTCAACGTAAAAATTTCCGTTCACTCTCTGACTGGGAGGGACAAATCCCTTGTGAACAATGCCCCTAGAATCAAAGAAAACACTCTACATTGTCTTCACATTGGACCTTGATTTTCACGACTTTTTTTCTTCTCGCTTCTCCTGCTAGTTTCCATTCCTAGCTTTGAGATTTGAGCTCCACATCGAATTCGTAAAACCAGAACTCGTCTCCAGTGATGACTCGGTTGAGAAAGTCCCCTCGTTCCTCTGCTTCCAACCAATCCTCACAGCACTCAACCCTCTTTGCTTTCTGTTCTGGCGTCAAGAGCTTCGGTACGAATTTCGCACACAATTTCTTCATTTCAAGTGTCAGGATTTCTTGAACGATTGTTTTGGGGATTGACAGCTCGTCAGCAATCATTCTGACTGTCAATCTACGGTCTTTAAGAACACAAGCCCGAATTCGTTCAACATTTGCATCGGAACTCGATGTCGACGCGCGTCCTGGGCGAGGGTCATGGTTCACTTCTTCTCGGCCATCCCGGAACCTTTTTAACCACTTGTTCACGGTTGGTTCCTTCAGAGAATTGTCTCCGTAAACCTGTTTCAAACACTCAAAAATCTCACGGCCATTTTTGCCTGGCTTTGCAAGAAACTTGATGCTGACGCACTGTTCCTCAATCAGAGAGAGCTCCATGTCGACGGCAGGTGAAAAAGGGTAACTGTCAACAAGCTGCCGCACACTCCCACCTTCACGCAGAGTGCTCTGACTCGAACTGAGCGTCGATGGGATTGATTACAGCCGTAGTCCCACCTGGCGGTGACTGCAACTTGTAACATAAAGACATTATTCAACTTTTATACGTATTTTCCGGACAAACCTCGTACATAAACGTAGATGTAGCTGTAACATTTCGCAAGTGGGACTTGGCGCCGTGAAGACAGGAAAAGAAAATTAATACTAACGAAGCGGAAGCGGTGTTTCTTACCCGGTTATTTTTCCTGCAGGCGTCGCATTGTGTAGTTTTTTCGACAATGAACGCAGTTCATGCCGTTTTATTTGGTTCGTGATTTCTCCGTCGTGACGGCCCGATGGGAAGTCTAAAACCGCTTGCCAGGAATAGGGCGAGGGGTGGGGGGTGGGGGGACAGTGGTAGGGGGAAGGGAGAGTGGGGGGGAGGGGAGTCCAGAGAGAGCAGTTTTAAAAAATGGCGTTTCTTGAGTAGAAATCAACAGTATTGTAACACGTGTCATGACACGGTCAGAGTTGCAGCCTTTCTTTATTTTATGGTATAAAACTTAGATACATACTCCGTATAGTTACATAACACTCTAAGGATGATTTCTGGAGTAATTAAAGCCACTCCAACGCAATGGCTCCCAATATTAAGCCACATCCCGCCGCCACACCTGCGACGTACTGACGCCCTTGTACGTGAATACAAAAACATCATGGGAAATCGAAGCACGCACAATCCACCAAGACATTGAGACTGCAAATACTAATAGGGTTCGATCTAGAAACCCGCCAACAAGACCAGCAAGGAACTGTGTACAAGAAGGTTTCAGTATCACAAACGCACGGTCTGAAAAATGGAACGTATTGCAAAATCATAACATGCCTTGCATCACACAAAAGCCACCTGGTTTTGACCTACCACGCAAAATGTAGTCCACTCTAAATAGGGTTAGAACTCGTCACGGCAGATGTGCTTACTCCCTGTATAAATGGGGTAAAATACCATCCCCTCAATGTGACTGCAGAGAAAGTCAGACCATCAGCCACATTGTTGAAGAGTGTTCCAGAAGAGCCTATAATGGGAGCCCCGACGACTTCCTGCTCGCAACTCCAGAGTCTATAGATTATATTAATAAACTTGATGTTTGTTTCTAATCCTTAAACTTTGTTTTATTAGCAATGTTCGTTTTCAATTATTAACGTTTGTTATATTAGAGACTTGTCTGTTTCTTTCTTATGCGTCTGTATTACCATACGATAAATAAATAAATGTTGTTGTTGTTGTGGTCTTCAGTCCTGAGACTGGTTTGAGCAGCTCTCCATGCTACTCTATCCTGCGCAAGTTTCTTCATCTCCCAGTACCTACTGCAACCTACATCCTTCTGAATCTGCTTGGTGTATTCATCTCTCGGCCTCCCTCTACGATTTTTACCCTCCACGCTGCCCTCCAATACTAAATTGGTGATCCCTTGATGCCTCAGAACATGTCCTACCAACCGATCCCTTCTTCTAGTCAAGTTGTGCCAAACTCCTCTTCTCCCCAAGTTGCTTGCTATTCCATTATAGCGGCGGACTTGGTGCATCTGTGTATGATGTAGTCTATTCTTGCATGACGGTCTTCAGCACCGAAACTGACTGAAAACAACTGCTACTCTTCTCTTCTTCCTTCGTCTGTGGGGCCCACTGCGTCTCGCGTATTTATTCACTTCAGTTTACTGAAGGTGAACGACTTCACGGTTATTGCCTCTTCTGTCACGTTGAAAAGCTTCTCAAAGAATCTTCTTAACGTCGGTCATTGGCTCTTGGAATGTAGGCGAGGGCCTTTGATCACATGTGACGACTGAGAAAAGTGAGCCGGTCGGGTGATGCCGTGATGGCTGAATCGACAGCGTCCACTTACGTGGGGAGGGCGATGGCTTCTGAACTTGCTGACTTCACGGTCATTGTCTCTTCTGCTCTGCTGCTCTGCCCGCTGTTTGCCAGTGTGTAATTCTCCTAAACTAAACTAAGTTTTTAATTTATTTTCTAATTTCTACTTCACTTTGATTTCACTAATTTATTTACTTAAGTACCACTCAACATTCCTCCACTCTTCGGAGAAATTCGCCCTCGAATTTACCACTTAACATTCCTCCACTCTTTACACGGCAAAAGCACTAACACAAGCAATGAAAACTCTCGACTTAGAAGATTACACACGCTTCACATTAAGTATGTTGAAAATACTTTATCACTTTACTAAAGCACTGTACACTCATGAATCACATAGTTCACACATAAATGGTTATAATATGTGTAACAAATCTTGATGACAATGTTTAAACAAAAATAGATTTTTCACTTAGAAAATTACATAGCAACACCTGTTTAATCTACCCTATACTAAGGCAAGAATATCTATTCTACAGTATTGTTTATTTTAACATGAGACTGTTTAGTAAAGACTGAAGTACAATAAACAAAATTAATACATTAATGCTCAAAAGTAACCACTGAAGTACACCAGTTAAGAGTGTGGTATCCAGTTAACAGGGATTTGATGAAGGGGTATATTATTATTAGCTTATTTTTTCGTCTTAAATAAAAGAAAACTGTACAAAGCAGAAACACCAACACAAAGGTTCCAGATATACCCGTTCCTAGCATTATAATTTTATTTTTGTGTTCATTTTTTAATTTTAAGACATGTTGCATCATAACATTGGCATCAATTTTGCCTTGCTGCGAGTTTATGAACATATTTAATGACTTCAGAAGGGAACTGTCAAGGGAGTAATTGAGGTAGGATAGGTTTTATGTAGGAAATGCTTCCATGGCGTTTCCTGAAAAAAGCAAACAACATGGTTATGGGCCTACCAACCTAGTAAAAACAAAAACAAAGAAAAGAAGGAATACATTGTTAACTACAAGATCAACATGTTTCTACGTTCACTTTTTTTCTTAAAAAATAAACCATTATCATTTATTAATTATTTGCATTTGTATACTATCCACAGTCTACTATGATTCAACTAGGACATTCGCACCCTTGGTCGAAGATTGTATGGTGGCATGTCTGTATGTTGTGCTGGCGTGGCCACTATTTTTCCTTTTTGGGAACTTCCTCCACCCTTCGGAAAAGCAGACACTATTGTTGAAGGAATTACATCTGGAGCGCCGTTAAAAGGTTTTAAACGATTTGCATGGACAATAGTAGTTCAGGTGGGCAGTTGCAGTTTAACGTTGACTGGTGACGTGATCTCAATAATTTGATAAGGACCTCTGAAGTTTGTTACAAATTTCTTCGTTTTTCCTTTCGCAATGAATGGGGTTGACAGCATCACCCACTGACCGATTTTGTAATTTGGATATTTAGCTTGGGCATTACCTAATCTTTCCTGTCGTTCCAAAGCCTTGGTATTAGATTTTTGAACTTTTTTCCATACATCCTTCATCATTCCACTGAAATCTTTTACTGTTTCTCCGACTTTTCCGTTTTTCTGCCTGATTACATCAAAAGGGGACGGCATGTTTCTCCCATAGACCACTTCATAAGGTGACATGCCAGTTGCTTCATGCGTTTTGCCGTTGTATACCGACACGATTATTGGTAAATACGTATCCCAATTAGAATGTTGTTCGTTAATATAACAACTAAGCATGTTGCCAATTGTCCGATGACATGCGTTTTGGCGTTGTATACCGACACGATTATTGGTAAATACTTATCCCAATTAGAATGTTGTTCGTTAATATAACAACTAAGCATGTAGCCAATTGTCCAATGAACTCCTTCTGTGCGCCCGTTGCACTGAGGGTGTAACGGAGTTGTGCGTAATTTACGTATTTTTAGTAAGTGGCATAGCTGTTTCATTAATTCAGACATAAAATTTGATCCCTGATCTCTGATAATAGCTTCAGGTACGCCAAATTTAAGTATCCAGTTGTTAACTAAAGCTTGGGCAACTGTATTTGCTTGCTGATCTGGGAGACTCACCATAGCCAGATAGCGTGAAAAGTGATCTATAATTGTAAGAACATACTTATTACCAGCAGGTGTTTTATGAAATGGTCTATAGAGATCCACTCCGGTGATATGAAATGAAGCCTCGGGGAGCCTCTGTAAGGGTATTTTTAAACGAGAAAGTTCAGCTCGTGCGCACGCAATGCAATTACGAACGTACTGCGCAACATCCTGCTTTCTGGTTTACCACCAAAATCGCTCTGCTACGCGTCTTTCGGTTGTCCGCTGTCCACCGTGTCCTGCAAGGATATGATCGTGGGACTCTGCCATTATTTCTTGTCTAAGGTGTTGGGGAACAACAATTCGCAGTCCAAGTTTTGTTTTACGGCATTATACACCATCTTCAAAGCAAAATTGTTTTTGAGTTGCGTATTTTTTGCATTCTGTATCCTCATCTTGTGCCTTTCTCCAGTCCTTAGTATCTCGGCCTGTTGCTTCCAAAAGTGCTACTTTCCGGCTTAGGAAATCTGCATTCATGTGTTTTTTGCCCGGTTTATGGATAACTTCGAAATCCATTTCGGAAAGACATAGAGCCCATCGGGTAAGACGACTAGATGGATCCTTTAACCCAAGCAACCATTTTAAAGCTGCGTGGTCTGTAATAACCATGAATTTCCTACCATACAAGTAGCATTTAAAGTATTTGATGCCATAAATAACACTTAACAATTCTTTCCCCATTGTGGAATAATTTCTTTCTGTCGTTGTTAGTTGTCTCGAAGCGTAGGCTATGGGGTGGTCCGTGCCATTAATATTCTGACTCAAAACAACTCCTACTGAATGACTACTTGCGTCACAGGATAAAATAAATTCTTTATTATAATCTGGGTAGGCTAATACTGGACTGTGTGTTAACTTATCTTTAAGGGTTTGAAATGCTGATTCACAATCTTCAGACCAATGAAATTTTGCACCCCTTTTCAATAATTGGGTTAAGGATCGGACAATTTCAGCAAAATTTTGAACATATTTTCGGTAGTACGATGCGAGACCAATGAAACTTTGTACTTCCTTAACGCATTGTGGTGTTGGGAAGTCATTAACTACCGAAATTAATCGAGGATCTGTTTTAATTCCTTTTTCGGTAATGACATGCCCTAGGTATGTAACTTCTGTCAATGCAAAACTACATTTTTCCATATTTAATGTTAATTTAGCTTTGACGCAGATGCACAGTATGTTCATTAATGTCTTTGGAGAATACAATAATATCGTCTAGATATACACAACATTGCTGAGTTCTGAGTCCTCGCAATACTCCATCGAGTAGTCTTTGAAAAGTTGCTGGTGCATTCTTCAAACCGAAAGGCATTCTTTTAAATTGCCAGTGGCCTCCAGGGGTAGAAAATGCTGTTTTATGCCTATCTTCAGGTGCAACTTCCAATTGATGGTATCCGCTACGTAAATTGATTGTTGAGAAGTATTTACTGTTACCCAAACTGTCAATGATATCTGTAATGTTTGGAAGAGAATAAACATCTGAGATAGTTTGTTTGTTAAGGTGTCTGTAGTCACAACAAAATCTATATCGTTTCGTACCGTCGGGAGACTTCTTTGGAATAATTACAATATTTGAATTATATGGTGAATCAGAATATTCTATAATTCCATCTTTTAGATGCTGTTCTAAAAATTCATCCAGTACTGGCTGTAAGTGATGCGGAACTCTATAAGGCTTCCTATAAACTGGGGGGCTATTTCCTGTTGGGATCCTATGCTGTGTGATATCTGTTGCTGGCAGTGGACCTTCTGCATTAAATAAATCTTGGAACTCAACTAAAACTGCTTGTACCGTGTCTCTATCGTTTCCTTTCAAATGCTCAATCTTCTGGCGTAATGCGGTTTTATAGGCGTCTGGTTTCTGACCATCAGTAATATCTGACCAAATGAAATCTTCTTCTTCAAAAGTACTGACTGTAACTACTAATATTTCCTTATGCAGCTCTTTGTCCTCCACTCCGAAATTGTCAATATGTAGCGGTACTTTTTTTTCTCCCTCAACGTCTTGAACCCATACAATACTTCTACGTACAAAAGAATGTGATACATCTAATTCCTCATTTTACTCTAATGGCTCTATTAGACATACTGTATCTGTAGGTACCTCGGGGTCAATTGTCATCCAGAAAAGTTTTCCTGAGCCAAATGGTATCTTATCCCGCTAATCAACCTTCAAGCACGTTGCACGCAGTGTAGTTGATTTCCCCTTCCGGTTGGGGAAATCTTGCGGCAGCGGGCCCTTTGCAGCGGTGTCACCTAGCTGAAACACTGTTCCGACAGTTTGCTGTCTGAGGTCGATTTTAGCGTGATGTTTATTCAGGAAATCCAGTCCTAGGATCGCGTCGTATCCGTCAGTTACATTTGTTACCACTTCTACCCCTTCTTGATATTGTACACCGTGAATATAGAAAATCAATTATGTACATCCTAATGAATTCACTATACCTCCACCTACCCCACTCAATCTATACCTTGGAGGTTCATATTTCTTTTCTCCAATGCATTCATTACTCACTATTGATACGTTTGCGCCTGTATCCACCAGTATCCTTGCCTCTTTGTCCTGTATGGTAGCAGATAACCAGCATTCCGCCTTCACATTCGCCTTAATGGCATGAAATTTTATTGGGAACGCCTGGCGGCGGCTCCGACATTCCCGTTTGAGTTTAACTGATTTCTATTTCCAAACACTTTCTTAGACCTGCATTCCTGAAATGTGTGACCTATTCTTTGACAATTAGTGCATTGAGGTTGTCTGCAGTTTTCTGCTATATGTCCCTGTCGATCGCACTAAAAACATCGTACTACTGCTGAAAATACGTTTCGCTTCTCCTTGTATCCGGTGGCAATGCCTATTTCTTCGAAAGCCGTCGCCACAGATACAGCTTCCGCTAAATTTTTAGGGAACTCTGCCCTGACACGACGGGATGTTTCAGGTGGTAACCCACGTAAAAATGTATCCAGAGCTCTATCTTCTGCCTCTTGTAAAATATCTATTTGCCTCATCACTAGTTGTCAACTGATAGGCGTTAATATTAACTTTTCCAATCCTATCTACATGGCTTTCTAACGACTCGTTTTGCCTCTGAGTGATAGTGTTTAATTTTTCCCTATAAAATCTACAGCTGTTCTGTTTTTGAAAACGTTTAAGCAATCCTTTCTTCAATTCCTCAAATGTTGGAGCATTCCGTAATTCTTCATGGTATAATACGTGTGCTTTAGCCTCTCCTAGCAATCTTAACTTTGTCATTTGTAAGAGCTGTTCATCTTACCATGATCCTAACTTTGCAGCTGCTACTAAATCATAAAAAAAGGCTGTTATGTCCTCGCCAGGTTTACCTGAAAAAGGAGTTACTAAGGCTGCTGCAGAGGAATCTAGGGTGGGAGGGATTGAACTGGTTTGCCTAACCTCACACAACTGTTTAAATAATGCATTATTATCATTTTTAAGCTGTGCTATCTGATTAACTAAGCTCTGAATAGCTTCCTCAGTAGAAACCGCTTGTGGTGCTGACTCTGACTTTGTACGATTTCGTGTCATCATTTTACAAACTGTTAGTTACATAATCTTACTACACTGAATGAAAAAGATGTTTAAATATTTTCGACAAACTCTTAAAATCATGAGAGAAAATACACTTGTAAATAAAGAAAATATTACGACTGCTATGCAAACCTCTATCCTTTCACACATTAAGCAATACTAACTGTGGAGCTTTAGTGACATTCACACCTCATATTGAGCCAAGGGTTTTCTCTCTGACACCAAATGTAACACTTCTGTCACTAAATGTAACTGGGTTTTCTCTTTTGATGCTAGTCAACTGTCAGGATGAGCATTCTAAAGCATTATGTCAGGGTGAAAATACTAGATAAATTAATTTTTCTCTCTTAACAACATGTGGGCAGGGTGGGTCCTTCCTTGGTTCGGGTATGAGGTAGAATGAAACAGCATTTTTACATAAGATAACTTTTATTGCAAGTTTCGTACAATTGTTTCCTTACTCGATGTTCTGGCTCGGAGAACAGCAGCTGTGTCGTTTGCGAAGCCTTCCGTTGCGGCAGCGGTGGCGTCTGATTACGCGTAGTGGTGTGTATCTCGTGTCGCTGTCTCGCCCAGCTGACTGGAGACGCGCAGCGCGAGGTGGCCCGTTTAATTATTGAGAACGAAGTCGTGCATCGGATGGTGGTACCTTGAATGTGGCGTCCCAGTGTTACTCTTCTCTAAGCGGCCGCGCGTGTTGTGCGTCGGCCAGCGGAACGGCGCGGCGGGGGAAGGCCAGTGTCCCGGACTCGAACAATGGACTCCCGCTTGCCAGTCTTCGGCTGTTAGACCTTCATCCCAGCTCACAGGTGACTGCTGATGTGAGGCCGTCTCCTTTCCATCCTCACGAGTCACCTGGGTACGTAAAATCAGAATCAAATACCTTTTCACTTCTGTCTTCTGGCGCCGAGGCTGCTGCTTGCTATTCCATTACAGCGGCGGACTTGGTGCATTTGTTTATGATGTAGTCTATTCTTGCATGACGGTCTTCAGCACCGAAACTGACTGAAAACAACTGCTACTCTTCTCTTCTTCCTTCGTATGTGGGGCCCACTGCGTCTCGCGTATTTATTCACTTCAGTTCACTGGAGGTGAACGACTTCACGGTCATTGCCTCTTCTGTCACGTTGAAAAGCTTCTCGAAGGATCCTCTTAACGTTGGTCATTGGCTCTTGGAATGTAGGCGAGGGCCTTTGATCACATGTCACATGTGACAACTGAGAAACACCTGAGCCGGTCGGACGATGCCCTGATGGCTGAATCGACATCTCTTGGAATGTAGGCGAGGGCCTTTGATCACATGTGACGACTGAGAAACACGTGAGCCGGTCGGGCGATGCCCTGACAGCTGAATCGACAGCTTCCACTTATGTAGGGAGTGCGATGGCTTCTGAACTTGCTGACTTCATGGTCATTGTCTCTTCTGCTCTGCTACTCTGCCCGCTGTTTGCCAGTGTGTAATTCTTCTAAACTAAACTAAGATTTTCATTTATTTTCTAATTTCTACATCACTTTGATTTCACTAATTTATTTACTTATCTTAAGTACCACTCAACAGAAGTGACAGCCGTGGATGGTCTCCCTGACCGCTGCAAATTTTTGAGTTCCGCCGAACCGTCTTCTGATGACCCCACCCTCCGTGTCCAGTGACTAACTGTCCTGCAGTCGACAGCTGATGCTCCATAGGCTTGCACAAGCGTTTGTGAATATACCGTACAATTTCTTTCTCTGGAGTGAAAATTCAATGACGATACGTTGCTTGTAACGCACGTCACCTATGGATGCCATTTTGAAACTGTCCTGCGGCTACGCTATCTGTTGGAAGTGACGGAAACTTGCCGCGCTCACTCAGAGACATCTAATAATACGTAATTTGTGTTTCGCATTGGAACCTTTGTTTTCGAGGTAGAAAAAAAAAATGCGGTGCGTTACTTCCTGGGAAAACCCTGTACATTTCTATCACCACAACTTGGACGTAAAATGTCATTCGATTATTCATAAGGAGCTGCAGTTAGAACAATGTCTTATACCAGACTCTTGAGTTCCCCTATAGGTAACCTCCTAGAAATTGTAAGTAGGCTGTTTAGGTTTTTATGTTGATAACGCCACGTAGTGCTCTATATGAAAATCACTGACTGTGCTGTGCGAAGTCTGTGGCTGGTTTGAATTGTTGGAATATTCGCTATTGCAGTGTTGGGCAGTTGGATGTGATCAGCGCATAGCGTTGCGCAGTTGGAGGTGAGCCACCAGCAGTGGTGGATGTGGGGGGAGAGATGACAGAATTCTGAGAGCGGACAATCTGGACGTGTGTCTATCAGAAACAGTAAATTTGTAATACTGTATATCATGAACTGATATATATATATTACTGGTTTATATATTATATATATATATATATATCAGGTTAACTGTCGAAATTTCGAGTGAGCACTTTCCCCGAAGTGTCGTTAACGCTACCGCTTGTAATTTGAAGTAATATATATATACACAGGTGTCTGTGTGTATATATATATATATATATATATATACACGTGTCTGTGTATGTGCGGATGGATATGTGTATGTGTGCTTGTGTATACCTGTCCTTTTTTCCCCCAAGGTAAGTCTTTCTGCTCCCGGGATTGGAATGACTCCTTGCCCTCTCCCTTAAAACCCACATCCTTTCATCTTTCCCTCTCCTTGCCTCTTTCCTGACGAAGCAACCGTTGTTGTGTGTGTGTGTGTGTGTGTGTGTGTGTGTGTGTGTGTGTGTATGTGTGTGTGTGTGTGTGTGTGTGTGTATGTATATATATTGACTTTTGAACATTATTAAGGTAAATACATTGTTTGTTCTCTATCAAAATCTTTCATTTGCTAACTATGCCTATCAGTAGTGAGTACCTTCAGCTGGCAGTAGTGGCGTTCGCTGTATTGCAGTAGTTCGAGTAACGAAGATTTTTGTGAGGTAAGTGATTCATGAAAGGTATAGGTTATTGTTAGTCAGGGAAATTCTTTTGTAGGGATTATTGAAAGTCAGATTGCGTTGCGCTAAAAATATTATGTGTCAAAAAATGTTCAAATGTGTGTGAAATCTAATGGGACTTAACTGCTAAGGTCATGAGTCCCTAAGCTTACACACTACTTAACCTAAATTATCCTAAGGACAAACACAAACACCAATGACAGAGGGAGGACTCGAACCTCCGCCGGGATCAGCCGCACAGTCCATGACTGCAGCGCCTGAGACTGCTCGGCTAATCCTGCGCGGCTATTATGTGTCAGTTTAGTGTTGATCAGAATAAGTAAAGAGCGAAATGTCTGAGTACGTTCAGTTCGGCTCAGCTGTTTGAAAATCAAATAACGTAACAGGTCTATGAGCACAGTAATTCAATAATTTTCTAAGGGGCTGTTTCAAAATACATATCTATTTGACCACCGGCGATCACGTTAGAGCCATTTTCTGCTGAGGTGAGCGTTGGTAGCACTCATAGAAGAGATAGAAACGTTCTAACGAAGAGCGGCACGTTTCGTCACGAGGTCGTTTACTGCAGAGGTTATCAACTAGATTCAGCGCCGCACGGTCAAAGAGAGAGACGATATTCATCACGGAGAGGTTTACTCTTGAAATGTCGGGTGAGCACTTTCCCCAAAGAGTCGTTAACGTTACATCCTGCAGTTTGAAGAAAAACGTTGAGTTTAGCTTTCTAAGCCATTAACCATAAAATATGAAGCTACTAAATCACTTATTGAAGACCGCATCTTTGACGGCAACGTTATAAGCAGAACTGCAGCAAAGGAAACAAAAGAAAAATTCGGGGTAGGTATTGAATCCATGGAGAAGAAATAAAAACTTTGAGGTTCGCCGATGACATTGTAATTCTGTCAGAGACAGCAAAGGACTTGGAAGAGCAGTTGAACGGAATGGACAGTGTCTTGAAAGGAGGGTATAAGATGAACATCAACAAAAGCAAAACGAGGATAATGGAATGAAGTCGAATTGAGTCGGGTGATGCTGAGGGAATTAGATTAGGAAATGAGATATTTAAAGTAGTAAAGGAGTTTTGCTATTTGGGGAGCAAAATAACTGATGATGGTCGAAGTAGAGAGGATATAAAATGTAGACTGGCAATGGCAACGAAAGTGTTTCTGAAGAAGAGAAATCTGTTAACATCGAGTATAGATTTAAGTGTCAGGAAGTCGTTTCTGATAGTATTTGTGTGGAGTGTAGCCATGTATGGAAGTGAAACATGGACGATAAATAGTTTGGACAAGAAGAGAATAGAAGCTTTCGAAATGTGGTGCTACAGAAGAATGCTGAAGATTGGATGGGTAGATCATATAACTAATGAGGAGGTACTGAATAGGATTGGGGAGAAGAGGAGTGAGTTCGTGGCACAACTTGACCAGAAGAAGGGACCGGTTGGTAGGACATGTTCTGAGGCATCAAGGGATCACCAATTCAGTATTGGAGGGCAGCACGTAGGTTAAAAATCGTAGAGGGAGATCAAGAGATGCATACACTAAGCAGATTCAGAAGGATGTAGGCTGCAATAGGTACTGGGAGATGAAGAAGCTTGCACAGGATATAGCATGGAGAGCTGCATCAGACTAGTCTCAGGACTGAAGACCACAACAATAACAGCAGCCAAACAATGGAACTACAAACATCAAAAACAGTTTTCATCATCCCAGTTCACAAAACTCCTGAAGACAGACGTTGACTGTAGATACTGTATGACAGACACAGTCCTCTTGACTGTTCAGAGATGTCACTAAACCCGCCTAAAGATGTAAACAAACATGCATGAGCAGCGCCTATTAGACGGAGGGGGTCCAAGAGCCGATCAGTTCCATTCATTCCACCAGGAAGGAGGTACACGGCTGGTGTTGTCTGTAGTTCAACGATGCCTAGAAGGTCAATACCGCGATTCGATCGCCTCCGCATTATTACTTTGTGCCAAGGGAAGTGTCCAGGTGTCTCAGCATGGACAAAAGCGATGTTGTTCGGACATGGAGGAGATACAGACAGGAACTGTCGATGACATGCCTTCCTCAGGCTGCCCAAAACCATGACCGCTATCCACGGATTATGGCTCGGAGGAATCCTGACAGCAACGCCACCATGTTGAATAATGCTTTTCGTGCAGCCACAGGATGTCGTGTTACGACACAAACTGTGCGGAAATAGCTGCATGATCCCAACTTCACTCCCGACGTCCGTGGCGAGGTCCATCTTTGCAACCACTACACCGTGCAGCCTGGTAGAGATGGACCCAACAACATGCCGAATGGACCGCTCAGGATTGGCATCACCTTCACTTCACCGACGAGTGTCGCATATGCCTTCAACCAGACAATCGTCGGAGACTTGTTTGGAGGCAACCCGGTCAGGCTGAACGCCTTAGACACACTGTCCAGCGAGTGCAGCAAGGTGGTGGTTCCCTGCTGTTTTGGGGTGGCGTTATGTGGGCCGACGTACGCCGCTGGTGGTCATGGAAGGCGCCGTAACGGCTGAACGATACGTGAAAGCCATCCTCGGATCGCTAGTGCAATCATATCGGCAGCATATTGGCGTGGCATTCGTCTACGTGGACGACATTTCGCGCACCTATAGTGCACATCTTGTGAATAACTTCCTTCAGGATAACGACATCACTCGATTATAGTGGCATGTTCTCCAGACATGAACCCTATCGAACATGCCTGGGAAAGATTGAAGAGGGCTGTTTACGGATGACGTGACCCACCAACCACTCTGAGGTATCTACGCCGAATCGCCGTTGTGGAGTGGGACAATCTGGACCAACAATGCCTTGATGAACTCGTGGATAGTAACCCACGACGAATACAGGTATGCATCAATGCAAGAGGACGCGCTACGGGGTATTAGAGGTACCGGTGTGTACAGCAATCTGGACCACCACCTTTATGGTGGTACAACATGCAATGTGTGGTATTCATGCGCAATAAAAATGGCGGAAATGATGTGTGTGTATTTGACCACGAACAGACATTACTACCAGCCTTCGTAAAATAGATATAACTGCAGATTCTAACGGATGTAACAATGAAATTGTAATCACGCACGAAATGGCGTTTAAAGATATCGTGAACCAAACGACACGTCTCCGTGTTTAGATATTTCGTTGTTAGTCAAGCAATTTTTTTACCATACATTTCACTGAAAGGGTGTTTCGATAGCGTAGTCTTTACGGAGATAATATTTTTTACATTTTTTTTAAAAATCTGAACCAGCTTTCACGACAGTTGCACATATTAATACAGTGGAGCGACAATCTTGAATCTGCAATGATAGCTGAGACAGTAACATAAGAGAACGAGAGATGCAAGAGCAAGAGATCTTTCCAGCTATTACACGGCTTTGTATAGTACTTTGACATTATTATCTTTGCGCATTTATTATGTCGATTGGGGGGGGGGGGGAGGGGGTTGTTTTGAGGAAGGAGACCAGACAGCGAGGTCATCGGTCTCATCGGATTAGGGAAGGACGGGGAAGGAAGTCGGCCGTGCCCTTTGAAAGGAACCATCCCGGCATTTGCCTGGAGCGATTTAAGGAAATCACGGGAAACCTAAATCAGGATGGCCGGACGCGGGATTGAACCGTCGTCCTCCTGAATGCGAGTCCAGTGTCTAACCACTGCGCCACCTCGCTCGGTACGACGGTAATAGTTACGAAGTGATAAGTATTACCCTCGATACGGGGGTGAATTATGTAAGTCTGACTGTGGCACCACATTCGGATAACATACTACTTCCACCCACATAAATCTTGCGACATGAGCAAGAGGAGAAAATTCGAGAAGTTAGAACCAATGCAGAGGCTTAACCGACAATCATTCATCCCACGCGCCGTTAGCGGGGATCAGTTAGTGATACCTGAAGCACTGTCCGCCACACACCGTTAGGTAGCTTGGAGAGTTTGATGCAGATGCAGATGCAGATGCTGCTTCCTTGTGCTATTAAATTTTTCCCCTCACTCTCTGCGGTCACCGAACGGGGTACCTGGTAACTTGTTCCTCTTTCCTAGGTTGAAGAACGCATTGCGTGGCCGGCATCTCGAGCATAATGCCGATATCATTTCCGAGGTGGATGTTTCCTGAATACGAAATCTCAGGCATCCGCCAGTTCATACACTGTCGCAAACGACTCACACCAGCTATCATGGCCGAAGCTCGATTTTGATTAAAATTTTATCACAACCCCTTCTAAAACCTTAGACATGAAGTCGGACCTGTAACACTGGACAAAATGACGTCTGCGAGAATAAGTACATACAGGGTGTTACAAAAAGGTACGGCCAAACTTTCAGGAAACATTCCTCACACACACAGAAAGAAAATATGTTATGTGGACATGTGTCCGGAAACGCTTACTTTCCATGTTAGAGCTCATTTTATTACTTCTCTTCAAATCACATTAATCATGGAATGGAAACACACAGCAAGAGAACGTACCAGCGTGACTTCAAACACTTTGTTTCAGGAAATGTTCACTATGTCCTCCGTCAGCGAGGATACATGCATCCACCCTCCGTCGCATGGAATCCCTGATGCGCTGATGCAGCCCTGGAGAATGGCGTATTGTATCACAGCCGTCCACAATACGAGCACGAAGAGTCTCTACATTTGGTACCGGGGTTACGTACACAAGAGCTTTCAAATTCCCGCATAAATGAAGGTCAAGAGGGTTGAGGTCAGGAGAGCGTGGAGGCCACGGAATTGGTCTGCCTCTACCAATCCATCGGTCAACGAATCTGTTGTTGAGAAGCGTACGAACACTTCGACTGAAATGTGCAGGAGCTCCATCGTGCATGAACCACATGTTGTGTCGTACTTGTAAAGGCACATGTTCTAGCAGCACAGGTAGAGTATCCCGTATGAAATCATGATAACGTGCTCCATTGGGCATAGGTGGACGAAACTAAAATGAGCTCTAACATGGAAACTAAGCGTTTCCGGACACATGTCCACATAAAATCTTTTCTTTATTTGTTTGTGAGGAATGTTTCCTGAAAGTTTGGCCGTACCTTTTTGTAACACACTGTATAACCACGGGAGTTAGTAGATTTGGGTATCTACTAACACGGGCTCGAATATATAGGTGAAAATACAGCGTTGGCATTCGAGGCAAAAGTATCTATTCAGATGCAGACCACTATTCTCACTTCAGCCTTCGCTGGACGTAATTACCCCACAAGCCTACTTCAAAAGCGCATTTCCCGGGCCGTCACATCTGACCTGATACTGCCGATACCTACAAAGAACAGCTTACACCACTTGTCATTCAGTATTTTCTTGGTCTTGAATGTATTAATCAGCCCTTTAGAGAAGGCCATGACGTCCTAAAATCATGTCCGGAAATAAGTCCGTTCTGTCTGAGACTTTTCCCGTCACACCTCGTTGCTCCCCCCCCCCCCCCCCCCTCACCCTGCAATATCCTTGTCAAACCATAACCTAACCTCCTCCTGCAGTGGCCGCTACCCCTGTGACCGTCCCCGCTGCAAGACTTGCCCTATGCACCCTGCTACCGCTAGCAATAACGGGTCCGCACCTTGTGGTCTAGCCGCTAGCGTTGCTGCCTATGGATCACGGGGTCCCGGGTTCGATTCCCGGCCGCGTTGGGGATTTTCTCTCCGCAGGGACTGGGTGTTAGTGTTCTCCTCATCATTTCATCAGGATCATCGTTCGTGACAGTGGTTAGATTGTACTGTGAAAAACGGGCGCTGATGACTGTGCAGTTGAGCGGCCGACAAACCATCATCATCACATCACATCAACACCAGCTCTGTAATTGGTAAGGCGTATACTATCAAGGGGAGAGCCGCCTGTGAAACGAATCATGTACGAGGTGCATTCAAGTTCTAAGGCCTCTGATTTTTTTTCTCCGGACTAGAAAGAGATAGAAACATGCGCATTGTTTTAAAATGATGCCGCGTTCATTGTCAATACGTCCCAGAGATGGCAGCACCGTACGGCAGATGGAATCTTACCGCCAGCGGCGAGAATGAGAACTGTTTTAAATACTTAAAATGGCGACGTTTTCCTTACTTGAACAGCATGCAATCATTCGTTTTCTGAATTTGCGTGGTGTGAAACCAATTGAAATTCATCGACAGTTGAAGGAGACATGTGGTGATGGAGTTATGGATGTGTCGAAAGTGCATTCGCGGGTGCGACGGTTTAATGTAGGCAGAACATCGTGTGACAACAAACCGAAACAACCTTGGGCATTTCTGTGGGTTCTGTGCACACAATCCCGCATGACGACCTGAAAATGCGAAAAGTGTCATCCAGGCGGGTGCCACAAATGCTGACGGACGACCACATGGCTGCCCGTGTGGCATGTTGCCGAGCAATGTTGACACGCAACGACAGCACGAATGGGACTTTCTTTTCGTCGGTTGTGACAATGGATGAGACTTGGATGCCATTTTTCAATCCAGAAACAAAGCGCCAGCCAACTCAATGGAAGCACACAGATTCACCGCCACCAAAAAAATTTCGGGTAACCGCCAGTACTGGAAAAAATGATGGTGTCCATGTTCTGGGACAGCGAAGCCGTAATCCTTACCCATTGCGTTGCAAAGGGCACTACGGTAACAGGTGCATCCTACGAAAATGTTTTGAAGAACAAATTCCTTCCTGCACTGCAACAAAAACAATCCAGAAACAAAGCGCCAGCCAACTCAATGGAAGCACACAGATTCACCGCCACCAAAACAATTTCGGGTAACCGCCAGTGCTGGAAAAATTATGGTGTCCATGTTCTGGGACAGCGAGGCCGTAATCCTTACCCATTGCGTTCCAAAGGGCACTACGGTAACAGCTGCATCCTACGAAAATGTTTTGAAGAACAAATTCCTTCCTGCACTGCAACAAAAACGTCCAGGAAGGGCTGCGCGTGTGCTGTTTCACCAAGACAACGCACCCGCACATCGAGCTAACGTTACGCAACAGTTTCTTCGTGATAACAACTTTGAAGTGATTCCTCATGCTCCCTACTCACCTGACCTGGCTCCTAGTGACTTTTGGCTTTTACAAATAATGAAAGACACTCTCCGTGGCCGCACATTCACCAGCCGTGCTGCTATTGCCTCAGCGATTTTCCAGTGGTCTAAACAGACTCCTAAAGAAGCCTTCGCCGTTGCCATGGAACCATGGCGTCAGCGTTGTGAAAAATGTGTACGTCTGCAGGGCGATTACGTCGAGAACTAACGCCAGTTTCATCGATTTCGGGTGAGTAGTTAATTAGAAAAAAAAAAAAAAATCGGAGGCCTTAGAACTTGAATGCACCTCGTAATGTACCAGCTGTTATGTAAACACCGCTCGGCCTTTGACATCCGTGTGAGTACCACCAAATTACCGAGCGAGGTGGCGCAGTGGTTACACACTGGACTCGCATTCGGAAGGACGACGGTTCAATCCCGCGTCCGGCCATCCTGATTTAGGTTTTCCGTGATTTCCCTAAATCGCTCCAGGCAAATGCCGGGATGGTTCCCCTGAAAGGGCACGGCCGACTTCCTTCCCCATCCTTCCCTAATCCGATGAGACCGATGACCACGCTGTCTGGTCTCCTTCCCCAAACCAACCAACCAACCAACCACCAAATTATCAGTTAGGCTGAATGGGAATAGGCAGAGGATGTATACCGGCAACACACACAGTATCCTGTTTCTCTGCAGCATGAAAGTCATGACGTAGGTGCCTGTTTCACCACACGTCCCATGTGGATTCTTGCCCCAGACGCCAGTTTCTCAGAACTCAGAAGGTGACAACTGGCGCCACAACATGTTCTCGGTTCTCACCACCCACCTGGCCATAATTTACATTAATTTCTTCGGTCTCGCACTTATTTTCAGTGACTATTCCTTTCTTCACTCTATCTTAGTTTTCTACATCTTTTATTTTCTGCCCTGTCTATTTTTTCCCACCTCCCCCTCCCCACCCCCATCTACCACATATAATGCGCTTTGCTCTCCTGCCTTATTAACTCACGCACGATGTCTTTTTGGTCACATCTCTCTTGCGCATTACGATATGTTCCAACTGTAAGCTCTCACGTTTTCAAAACTTTTGCCCACCTGACGCTGGCTTCTCGCCAACTTTGCCGAACTCTCCCCACTTCCTAAACTCCCGCCTTCCTTACCCTTCAACCTTTCTGCCAGAAGAAGAACCCCCACTGGCTTCGAAAGCTTGCACGTTTCCCTAACCCTTATATGTTTTTATGTGTTTTATCCTGCCTCCGTTAGGTGAGTAAATATTTTATCCATCCAGTTATATTACATTTTCAAAAGCCGATTCTTTTCGTTGATAGAAAATACGAACAGGTGAACATTAGTGGGGCTCATTAGATAAAAGTATTTTGAATTACGACGTGGAGCGTTTTACTAAGTTTATCGTGTGCGACTTTTCCCGGGGTGCGCCACACATGGCAATGACCTGCCTGCTTGCCTTTCTTCGCCGAGAAACCGCGGCTAGCGTACAAAGCCGTCTGGATGGACCAGCTGCTCCGGTCGCCTCTTTCACTGGCGGTGAAGGTCGTAGCCTCCCAGCTGGACCTGGTCAGCGGCAAACGTGTCTGGCTTTCACACACACACACACATCCTTCCGCGCACTTGAACATTTCCACGACGACTTCCACATTCCTCTAACGCACCGATCGAAAAAATGAAACTCACTAGAATTACAGGGGACAGGCAAATTAATGTTAACAGTGGTAGTAGTGCGATGGTTGACGGTCAACAACGCATGCAAGGCATGTGTCGCGCTGGACTGTGTGTGTTCAGTACGGACTAGGCATCAGTGCTGGTTGAAACTTCCTGGCAGATTAAAACTGTGTGCCGGACCGAGACTCGAACTCGGGACCTTTGCCTTTCGCCGACAAGCGCTGTACCACTGAGCTACCCAAGCACACCTCACGCCCCGTCCTCACAGCTTCACTCTTTCAGGAATGCTAGTTCTGCGGGGCGTGAGTCGTGCTTGCGTAGCTCAGATGGTTTTGTGATTTGTTATAATATGATTTTTTTTTTTTTTTTTGCATAGGATGCATTTCATTTAGTGTTTGTGAACTGCCTAATTTTGTATCCAAATAGAATGTCAATAAATAAATGTTAAAAAAAGGTCGGTAGAGCATTAGGCCAAAAAAGCGGCCTGAAAAAAAAATGGTAGAGCAATTGCCCGCGAAAGGCAAAGGTCCCGAGTTCGAGCCTCGGTCCGGCACACAGTTTTAATCTGCCAGGAGGTTTCATATCAGTGCACACTCCGCTGCAGAGTGAAAAATCTCATTTTGGAAACATGCCCCAGGCTGTGGCTATGCCATGTCTCCGTTATATCCTTTCATTCAGGAATGATAGTTCTGCAAGATTCGCAGGAGAGCTTCTGTAAAGTTTGGAAGGTAGGAGACGAGGTACTGGCAGAAGTAAAGCTGTGAGGACGGGGCGTGAGTCGTGCTTCGGTAGCTCAGTGGTAGAGTACTTGCCCGCGAAAGGCGAAGGTCCCCAGTTCGTGTCTCAGTCCGGTGCACAGTTTTAGTCTGCCAGGAAGTTTCATATCAGCGCACACTCCGCTGCAGAGTGAAAATCTCATTCTGGATAAGTGCAGGATCTTTACGAGTAGTGCACACTTCGTATTTTGCATTCAGAGGCCGAGGTGAACGTGCTATGAGGGACCGAACAGAGTTCCAAAGAGGGCAGATTGTGGGGGCCCGAATAGCTGGAGCATCACTAACCAAGACTGCCAACTTGTTGAATGTTTCAAGAGCAACTGTTTCAACAGTCATGACAGCTTGCACAAAACATGGAAAGACGTCATCGTGTAAACGTAATAGTGAACGCAAATCAAAACTAAATGACAAGAGATCGTCGTACACTAACATGAATTGTGTCGAAACAACACAAAACTACGGCGGCTGTAGTAAGTGCAGAGCTCAATAGCCATCTTCGAGACCCCGTATCTACCGACACTGTCCGCCGAGAACTCCACAAAGTTAATATTAATGTACGAGCTGCTATACCGAAACCATTAGTGATGACAACCAACGCTAAGAAGCGTAAAACGTAGTCTCAGGAGTATAAATCCTGGACGGATGATCAGTGGAAACACGTCATACGGTCCGACGAGTCAACGTTTTCGTTATTTCCAACATCGGGCCGGGTTTACGTCTGGAGAACACCAAAAGAATGGTACAAATGTTTCAAATGGCTCTGAGCACTATGGGACTTAACATCTATTGTCATCAGTCCCCTAGAACGTAGGACTAATTAAACCTAACTAACCTAGGGACATCACACACATCCATGCCCGAGGCAGGATTCGAACCTGCGACCGTAGCAATCACAAGAGTGGTACAATCCTGATCGCTAGATTCCAACGGTTAAGCGTGGAGGTGAAAGCGTGATGGTGTGGCCAGCCGTATCATGGTATTCTCCTGGTCCCATCAATAGTCTCAATGGCCGTGTTACAGCCAATGATCACGTGAACATTTTAGATGATCAGTTACGCGCCGTGATTAAAATTTTGATCCCCAAAAATGATGCCGTATTTCAGGACGATAATGCACCCATTCACACAGCCAGGTCAGTACAATCGTGGTGTGAGGAGCATGCAACTGAACTGCGGCGTCTTTCCCGGTCAGCAGAGTCCCTGGACTTGAACATTATCGAATCCTTGCGGGTGGTATTGGAGCGCAGACTCCGGAGCAGATTTCCGCATCCCTCGCCACTACAGCAGTTAGAAGAGGTTCTGATCGAAGAGTGGCACAACATTCCACTGGAGACTATGCATTCATTATATGCCAGTATTCCAAGAAGAATCGCAGCTGTTGTAAGTAGGCTGTTTAGGTTTTTATGTTGGT
The DNA here is from genome assembly GCF_021461385.2 of Schistocerca piceifrons. NCBI lineage: Eukaryota > Metazoa > Arthropoda > Insecta > Orthoptera > Acrididae > Schistocerca > Schistocerca piceifrons. The sequence goes on from NC_060146.1 coordinate 211,388,765, forward strand.
AACGCCATGTAGCGCTCTGTATGAAAACCACTGGCTGTGCTGTGTGCAGTCTGTGGCTGGTTTGCATTGTTGTTGGCAATTGTAGTGTTGGGCAGCTGGATGTTAACAGCGCGTAGCGTTGCGCAGTGGGAGGTGAGCCGCCAGCGGTGGTGGATGTGGGGAGAAATGGCGGAGTTTTGAGAGCGGATGATCTGGACGTGTGTTCATCAGAGACAGTAAATTTGTAAGACTAGATGTCATGAACTGATATATATATATATATATATATATATATATATATATATATATATATATATATATATATATATATATATATATAATGACTTTTGAACACTATTAAGGTAAATACATTGTTTGTTCCCTATCAAAATCTTTCTTTTGCTAACTATGCCTATCAGTAGTTAGTACCTTCAGTAGTTAGAATCTTTTATTTAGCTGGTAGTATTGGCGCTCGCTGTATTGCAGTAGTTCGAGTAACGAAGATTTTTGTGAGGTAGGAATTCGTGAAAGGTATAGGTTATTGTTAGTCAGGGCCATTCTTTTGTAGGGATTACTGAAAGTCAGAGTGCGTTGCACTAAAAATATTGTGTGTCACTTTAGTGAATGTCTGAGTACGTTCAGTTTTGCTCAGCTGTTTGAAAATCAAATAACATAAGATGTTTATCAGCACAGTAATTTATTAATTTTTCTGAGGGGACGTTACACTGTGTTACAGGCAAATGGGGGTCCGACCCCTTATTAATAAACCATTCCCTAGTAAGTACATGTGTTCACATTATTTTGCCTATCTCCTGTATTTACATGAGCTTCTACTCCCGGCGGCTACCTTTCGGTGTATGGAAGAGGGTAGTTCCCGCCTCACACACACGCGCGCACACACACACACACACACAGTCACTTTCTCACTTTCCTGTTCCAGTCGCGAGTGGTTCGCGCATGAACGATTCTTGTTAAGCTTCCGTGTGAGCTAGAATCTGCATAGTTTTACCTTTATGGTCTTTCGGCCAGAAACACGCAGGAGGGAGCAATATACTGGTACGGTGACACCGAGGACCTTAAACGGCAATCGACGCTAACGTTAAAATTCTCCGAGGAATTTTTGAGAAAGTTGTGACCGTGAAACAGCCTAATGGAAACTGAACAATCAATCTGGGATTCGTTTGACCAACACTAAACAGGTCAGGAACGGACGTTCTCCCAGCACAAAAGCAGGTCGTAACACTACGTATTAGAACCGGTCGCCAGCCTACTTAGGCATTCTTGTGTCAAGAAAACAGATGAAGCAGAAGGCAGTGCTAAGGCTAACCTAACCTTCCTTGTCACACTAGATGCAGCAGTTTATAGAACCAATCACCAACACACATGAAACTATTGGCAACACTAAACAAGGGAAAGCATAAAATGATTTTGATTCAAATCAGGGGGCCTGTTTAAGAACATACTCTATTACTTCATTGCTTAACACAGGGTCTCTATGCCTGTGCATCAACCAACTTGCATTAGAATAGCTAACACGGTAAATATTTCTTTCTTAATCTCGGTTTGAAGCAATTAAACAGAAATCAAATCTAACTGCACGCGCACTGACGGAGCCTTTGTATTGACTCATTATTAACTATGTAAAACACCACAAACTATAACTCTTTAATATAATCCATTGTGGAGTCGAGGTAGCAGTTATCATTATACTGGTTATCACTGTTAGCATTCAACCGCGATTCTTATACATATATTTTAACAACGCGTTTCAAGAGACAATGCTCTCATTATCAGGTTGTAAAGTCTATGTCATGAAATTAAACGGACTAAAAAGACAAAATACCATCACAAATTGTTGGGAAGTCCATAGAGTAAAACAGAATTAAAAGTATATTGGACTGTGGGTCCTCGTCTTACATTGAAGTTGTTGACACAAGTCGATGGCCGTCCCATAGCTACCAGATATGCTGTCGCACTGTGCCGGCTCGGGAGCTGTTGTGGACTGACGTGCCTAGGTGTTGTGGCGTGGTTACAGCCGTGAGCTTTACGGTAACGCTATGCTATTGAGCGCCCTATTTCCTTATTGCATTGGTCTGCCATCGTTAGCCTCTCGCAACTCCGTCAGTGACATGCTACAAGTTTAAAGTCGCATACCTACCCTAACCTACCCTAAAATAATTCTAAAAACCCGCTAAAAAATCTCATTTCTTTAAAATTATCTTGTGCATTTAGAATATTGCTTTGTTTCTTTTCATGGAGAGCTATCTAGAATTCCTGTAGTAAATCAAGTTGCCTCCCTTTCTTTTCTACATGCAATATTTCTACGTTATCTTCTATGCTATTAAGGGGATGACCTGTTTCATATATATGGTTCGCAACAGCTGATTTGTCATAATTTCTTAACCTGAACGCATCTTTATGTTCTATATACCGGATCGCGAATGATCTTCCTGTCTGCAATATATATTTTGCATCACAAGTTCTGCACTGAATCTTTTAAACTCCCGACCTTTCAACTTTCTTCTCTCCTCGCCAATATCGTTCTTAAGGCTATACCTCACTAGGTTATTAGTCTGAAAAGCTATTTTAACATCGTATGGCTTAAAAATATTTGCTATCTTTTGTGAGACTGTTCCGTAGTATGGCATCGTGATACTTTTCACTTTCTCTCGATCAGGTTTATTCTTTTTGCGTTTATTACTTTTCCGTAACAGTTTTTTAACCATATCTATTCTGTAACCGTTATTCATCGCTATTCTCTAAACGGTATTAATTTCAGTCTCCCTATCTTTTTCGCTCATAGATATATTGATTAACCTATGCACGAGACTACGGAAAGCAGCTTCTTTATAAGCCTGCGGATGGCATGAATCATTCGGGATCATTGCATCAGTCGTAGTTTGTTTTCTATAAATGGAGAACGCATGTTTGTTGCCCTGCTTTTTTATATTCAGGTCCAGGAACTGTAAACAATTGTCAGTTTCATACTCCACAGTAAATTCTATTTTATTATGTGCACACAGAAAATCTGTGTTGATGACGTGATTGCGCAATTGCGTGCGGATTCTCGTCAGCCCACACATGTTGATTGTGAAAATTTACAATTTGATCACGTTGGAATGAAGCCTCATCTGTAAAGAGAACATTTCTACTGAAATGAGGATTGACACATTGCTGGATGAACCATTCGCAGAAGTGTACCCGTGGAGGCCAATCAGCTGCTGATAGTGCCTGCGCACGCTGTACATGGTACGGAAACAACTGGTTCTCCCGTAGCACTCTCCATACAGTGACGTGGTCAACGTTACCTTGTACAGTAGCAACTTCTCTGACCCTGACATTAGGGTTATCGTCAACTGCACGAAGAATTGCCTCGTCCATTGCAGGTGTCCTCGTCGTTCTAGGTCTTCCCCAGTCGCGAGTCATAGGCTGGAATGTTCAGTGCTCCCTAAGACGCCGATCAATTGCTTCGAACGTCTTCCTGTCGGGACACCTTCGTTCTGGAAATCTGTCTCGATACAAACGTACCGCGCCACGGCTGTTGCCCTGTGCTAATCCGTACATCAAATGGGCATCTGCCAACTCCGCATTTGTAAACATTGCACTGACTGCAAAACCACGTTCGTGATGAACACTAACCTGTTGATGCTACGTACTGATGTGCTTGATGCTAGTTCTGTAGAGCAATGAGTCGCATGTCAACACAAGCACCGAAGTCAACATTACCTTCCTTCAATCGGGTGAACTGGCGGTGAATCGAGGAAGTACAGTACATACTGACGAAACTAAAATGAGCTCTAACATGGAAATTAAGCGTTTCCGGACACATATCCACATAACATCTTTTCTTTATTTGTGTGTGAGGAATGTTTCCTGAAAGTTTGGCCGTAACTTTTTGTAACATCCTGTATAGTACATAAGTTTTAAAACGGCTCAGACTACACTCGGATGTTGATCCAGCGGTGTGCCTCGTGGGATGCTTGATGGAGCTTCTCAGTGCCACCAGGGAAGCGTCTGATTGGACATTCACAATGTGGCTCATTGTTTGGATGTAACCACAGTCACACACACTGTCACTTGAAAAGCCCCACTTGCGCATGTTGTATTTGCACCTACCCTCTTCGGTCCGATATCTGTTTAACTGCACCCACACCTGCCTTGGTTGGTGGAAGCCTGAAACTGTAACTGTTGGATTGTCTACAGGTTCGTGGTTTCGGGTTCTTGTAGCTTGCCACTCATGTTTCCACTCGGCGTCCTGGTCGAATCCTGTGTATAGCATTTGGACTCCAATTTCATATGCTGGTCTTCTAGATTTGAGGCGTTTCCTGTGCAGTGATAGCAAATCGTCATGAAGAGGGATCGAGTTGTTTTCAGAAACTTGCTGACAGAGGTTGTAAAGAGCAGCCTTTCGACGGAGGTCTGGTGGACAGATGTTTGAAAGCACTGGTAGCCAGCAACTAGGTGTAGACCGGACTGTACCACTAATTACTCTCATAACTGAGTTCAGCTGGACGTCTACATTCACTACGTGGGCGCTTCGGAGCCAAACTGGTGCACAGTATTCTGCTGCAGAGTATACCAGTGCAATGGATGCTCCTAGGAGAACTGATGTGCTCGCTCCCCATGTACTGCCTGCCAGCTATCTCACAAGGTTCACTCGTGTTTGTATCTTCTTGGCCAAGTTGGAAAGGTGTTTTTTGTATGTTAAAGACTGACTCCCAGGTATTTTGGGCTTTCGTTGTATCTGACTGTACGAGGAGGGCTGAAATGTGGACTAATCTTTGCTGATGAAAGGCGATTAGAGAGGTGGAACAGGCTTACCTCGGTTTTAGAAACATTTGGTCTCAGTCGCCATGTCTCAAAATACTCATAAAGTTTAGTAAGGATGTTCGTTAGGTGTTCTTCACACTCAGAAAGGTCTTCACTCTGACATGAAATTGCCAGGTCATCTGCATATTGAAATTTTCGGCAGGTCAGCTGTGTAGAGGTTGAATAACACTGGAGCAGAACAGAGCCCTGAGGTAATCCGTTATTGAGTACACGCCATCTGCTTTTCTCTTCTCCTTGATGTACTTTAAACCGCCTATAGCTTAACATGTTACTTAAGTGATTGCCTAGAGTTATGCAAGGTATTGCACTCAAAAATCTCAATAATAGGCCCTTGCGCCACACTGTGTCACAAGCTGCTGACAGGTCAATGAACATTACTCCAGTTTCAAGTCTCTTTTGGTATCCAGCTTCTATGTGAGTAGTCAGGAAGAGCACTTGTTCACAGCAGCTTCTATAAGGTCTGAATCCAGCTTGTTCAGGTGGTATCATAGCATTAATTTGATCTTGGATTCGGTTTTGAATCATTCTTTCCAATAGCTTGTAAGTACAGCTAAGTAGATATATTGGGCGGAAGTGTTCTGCAGCTGTTCCCTCTTTCCCTGGCTTTTTGATAGCGATAATTTTTACTCTTTTAAACTTTTTGGGTAATGTTGCCGTTTGAAGAATTTCTTTAAAGGGCAAACTAGCCAATTTCGCGTTACCGGTCCACTGAGCACCAAAAATTCAGGGTAAAGCCCATCTGCATCTGCAGATTTTCTACATTTCGTATGCTTCACGACTGTTTCCAGTTCAGTGATTGTAACTGGAGAAGAGAATTCCGGGTTACGTTGCAGAGATTTCCGTAAGCTCTCTCTGTACTTGCCGAAGGTTTGCTTTACCTGTTGGGACACTGACTAGCGATTGAGTCGCATGAGACCGTTGAGTTTTCTTTGCTGTGGGAAGGGTCTTCTCCAAGTTTGTGAATCAGCGTCCAAGCTATTCTACTGGAGTGTGTGAAATCGAGCTCCCTTGTTTCTTTATGCCATTTTTCTCTCCTTTGTTCATTCAAGGAATTCATAATGTTCGTACCTGTTTCTTGGTCTCCACTTTTCTTGAATTGGTTAAACAGCTGGTTGATCTCTTCATTCCAGCCGGGAATGTATTCTTTCCGGCATCCTGAATGTATTCTTTCCGGCATCCTGGATGTATTCTTTCCGGCATCCTCTGGGTATGCTCTTTTTGGCAGTAGATATTACGATCTTTAAAAACTTTGAGTATGATTTTGGAAGTGCAGTGACCTGTGTTATTGACTCGTCCGGCAATTTAGAAAATTTATCCCAATCTGCTTTTTGAAAATTCCAGCGGGATACAGGAGCAGATCACACTGGGGGAATGTGTAGCCCGTAGGAGATGAGAATGGGGCGATGTTGGCTTCTGGGAAAGTCATGCAGGACCTTTCTGGTGATAATTCCGCCACTACACTCCGAAGGGTCTACAGTTGACAGGCAGAGGTCAGGTGTGCTCTCTGTACCCATCTTCCAAACCTGAATGTGCCTTTTCCCTTTGCATCATAGTGGAGCTTTAACTTGTTTGCTTCCATCCATTCTGCCAGACTTCTACCATTTTCATCCTCTTTGGCATAGCCCCACTCATAACTATGGCTGTTAAAATCGCCTAAATATATTGCAGGATGTTCTAGCACTGGGAGTTGTTTGCGCCAAGTGCTATTCGCTTGTTTCTAAATATTTGCTATTTTAATTTCCGATCTGAATCACCGCTACCATCACGTTTTCTTTGTCTGATTTCTCCTCGAGAATAATTGAGACATCCTTTAAGTTGTTGCGGACAAAGCTGGCAACTCCATGTTGAGGGTGGTTAATTCGGGACACTAATTTATAGCCTGGGGTGCGCCCTCGCTTCCACAGAGCGTTCTCATCTTCACTATGAGTCTCTTGCAGCGCTAAGACGTCCGCCGTATTCTCTCTCAAAATTTTAGACAGTATTTCGCCCATATATCTGGACAGTCCCTCAACATTCAGTTGACATATTCTGAGCACGTTTCCAGGTTCGCCCTGAACAGTGCCGTTTGTATAGGGTTTCATACTACTGCTAATTTCGTAATCGCCGTTGGAATTATCATGAACCCTTTCAGGGGCAAAATAAATAAAATTTCTTTTTAATTTTTCCTTGTTTTTATTGTATTAATTTTCATACTAGTGAGACAGAAAACTGTGAAAATTAAATGGAATATACATAAACTGAACATATACAGGGTGGTTTCAAATGGAACCACCACAACATTCACGGACATAAATGCATTATTTTCGTTATTATTACAGTACATATAGTACTAATGTAAACAGAACACTATTCTGCATTTAATACAAGCATAAAAGTTACCTAATACAGAAGAATACATTTACAATTTGAGAACAAATACGTTCGCTCACAGCGTACAAAAATGGCTAACAAACTCGCCTCACTACTTGCTAACATTTACAGATTTGGAAGCGGTTCCAGTGACAGCCGCTAGAGTGCAGCACCAACTAGGCTGCTGAATGGTATCCCAAATGTACCCACTGCCCTTTCGCCACAAAATGAGAATATTGTAGGTGGTTTCAAACGGAACCACTTCCCCTGAAAGGGTTAAATCACCTTCTGCGAGAGTTAGCCTAATTGGAAAGGACCACTTAGTTGCCCAGGGAGCACCGGCAGTGATCAAGGCACATGAAGATGCAATCGAAGGCGAAAAAAGTGACTGCTCACGTGGAGGTCTCTCGCTTGCTTCCCGTGTATATATATATATACACCCAAACAAATACAGTTGACCACGTCTTATATCTCAAAAAACGTTTTACATCAACCAAGTTCCCAGAATTTCTAAAGACGGTGGATATTGCATCACAGACGCAGTCCCTTTGACTGTTCAGAGATGTCACTAAACCCATCCAAAGGCCGGCCGGTGTGGCCGTGCGGTTCTAAGCGCATCGGTTTGGAACCGCGTGACCGCTACGGTCGCAGGTTAGAATCTTGCCTCGGGCATGGATGTGTGTGATGTCCTTAGGTTAGTTAGGTTTAAGTAGTTCTAAGTTCTAGGGGACTGATGACCTCAGTAGTTAAGTCCCATAGTGCTTAGAGCCATTTGAACCCATCCAAAGATGTAAACAACTACGCATGAGTAGCGCCTATCAGACGGAGGGGTCCGACAGCCGATCAGTTCCAGTCATTCCACCAGGAAGGAGGTACACAGCTCGTGTTGACCGTAGTTCAACCATGCCTAGACGATCAATACCACCGTTCGATCGCGTCCGCAGTGTGCCAGGAAGGGCTCTCAACAAGGGAAGTGTCCAGGCGTCTCGGAGTGAATCATAGCGATGTTGTTCGGACATGGAGGAGATACAGAAAGACAGCAACTGTCGATGACATGCCTCGCTCAGGCCGCCCAACAGCTACTACTCCGGTGGATGACCGCGACCTACGGATTATGGCTCGGAGGAATCCTGACAGCAACGCCACCATGTTGAATAATGCTTTTCGTGCAGCCACAGGACGTCGTGTTAAAGACTCAAACTGTGCGCAATAGGCTGCATGATGCGCAGCTTCAGTCCCAACGTCCACGGCGAGGTCCATCTTTGCAACCACGACACCATGCAGTGCGGTGCAGATGGACCCAACAAGATGCCGAATGGACCGCTCAGGATTGGCATCACGTTCTCTTCACCTATGAGTATTTCATATGCCTTTCACCAGACAATTGTCGGTGTTTGGAGGCAACCCGGTCAGGCTGAAAGCCTTGGACACACTGTCCAGCGAGTGCAGCAAGGTGGAGATTGCCTGCTGTGTTGGGGTGGCATTACGCGGGGCAGACGTACGCGGCTGCTGGTCATGGAAGGCGCCGTAGCGGCTGTACGATACGTGAATGCCATCCTCTGACCGATAGTGCGACCATATCGGCAGCGTATTGGCCAGGCATTCGTCTTCATGGACGACAATTCGCGCACCCATCGTGCACATCTTGTGAATGACTTCCTTCAGGATAACGACATCACTCGACTATAGTGGCAAGCATGTTCTCCAGATATCAACTCCATGGAACATGTCTTAGATAGAGTGGAAAGGGCTGTTTATGGATAACGTGACTCACCAACAATTCTGAAGGATCTACGACGAATCGCCGTAGAGGAGTGGGACAATCTGGACCAACAGTGTGTAAGGGGTTCAGCACCCTGCTGGAGCAAATGTAATTTCGATGTATTGTTCACGTGCTGCCTGCGACAGAAAATACCTTTGCTGCAACTGAGTCGCAGGTCAGAGCAGTTGTAGTCTGTTGCTGGTGCAGCGCAGTTCATAGCCATCTATTGAAAGGTAAATTTTATTATTTTTATTGGCATGCGCGTAGTTAAGTCACTTGTCTGAGATGTTAATATGAGTCTGTTTCAATCTTTTTGTGATTCGCCAGCACCAGTTGACCCGGATTTGTAATATTCAGATCTTTATCAGTAATGTAAAAGACTTTCAGAATAAAAATTAAACGAGTCAACAAAAAAAGGAAGGAATAATTTTGCCTTAAGCCACTGCCAGTCCCGATCCAGCCATTTATTTAAATTTAAATATTTCAGAAATTTTCTCAGATCATAGTCATATGTTCTATAGTAATAAGGCCGGCCGTTGTGGTCGAGCGGTTCTAGGCGCTACAGTGTGGAAACGCGCGACTGCTACGGTCGCAGGTTCGAATCCTCCCTCGGGCGTGGATGTGTGTGCTGTCCTTAGGTTAGTTAGGTTTAAGTAGTTCTAAGTCTAGGGGACTCATGACCTTAGATGTTAAGTCCCATAGTGCTCAGAGCCATTTGAACCATTTTTTTAGTAATAAGACGACCAGCTGTGCAGCTTTGTCAATAAGCAAGGTTCGTTTTTGTAATAATTCAGATCTCGAACAAATGTTGTCCAGTATTGGTAGATAAACCAACATTGGACTAAGCTGTACCATTTACGAGCAGATATATAGACAGCGTTACACCATCATGAGGTACGTCCAAATTACGTCCAAATTTATCAGTTTTCATGAGTTAAGATATTTAAAAAAAATTATTATTTTTATTTTATACGGGAAGGTTGCACTTGGCGATATCCGGCTAGGATCGTAATTTTGAGAATTTTCTGGGAAGTAGTCAGCTATATATCTGCTCTTACTTATTCAGTATTAAGCGTTGCCTGAATTTGACGCAACGCATTTGCTAATTTGTCATATTTTTTCACGGGTCATCGGTAATTTATTGTTCATTGTACTTGCTCCAGTTTGTGTCCGCTTTTTCTTTGTTTGATTTTGTGTCCACCATTGTCTTACGAAAATGCCGCGAAAAACTGCAAACAGTAAATCGCGAAGTGCAATGAATAAAAACGATGATTTGAGTAGTTTAGCTGATAATACTAAAGGTATTTAGTCTCATAGTTGTAACCCTTCAACCTTACACAATCAGTGCATGTCAGCCACCTGAAACATTTCAAATTTAAACGATGAGCAAATTATGTCCACAGTTTACGTAACAACTATTGATGTCTCGTTGCGTTCGATTACAACGAACACTGCCCAGTTTCACACATCGCATGTGCTGAATGTGTGAGCAAACAAATGTTACCAGTGAAAACGTGCAGTTTACTCAGAATATGTCAGATTTATTTGGTTCCGATGTAGTGACCAACAGTGCACAAGCAGTCAGCAGACCTTTTCATGAATCAGACAAGGACCAAATGGTTACAGAACAAGTATCAAATGCAGATACACTATCACACAGCATAAAAAACACAGTCGCTAATTTTGACGTTGATCAAGTTATGGCAGTATTGCTACAACTTAATGAATATTTTAAACAGTCGAATGAAAAACAAGACAACAATTATAAAGAACTTAACAAACGCCTTGATCAAACAAACAGATGAAAATTTCAAACAGATTAACGAAAAACTTGACACCACTATTGAACACCTAACTGAATAGATTACAGCCATTGCCGAGCAATGTAATGAAACTAAAAAGCAATTATATGAGGAAATTAAGGCCTGTGCTAGGAATAGTAGTGAAGAAATCAGATCCGTTGCACAAGAGATATGCAAAACACACGAAGCTACATCAAAATTACTTAGAGGTGACATCAACGCAATCGCTAAACAACGTTCAGAAAGCACAACACAGTTACACGATGAGATTAAAGCAGTATCAGCAGAACTTTCGCGCGCTTTGTATGCGAAAATTGACGAGAAATTTGAACAACAGAACACCCAAATTGATGACCGTTTTAATTGCCACCTACAAAAGAGCGAAACGCATTACCGCAAATTCATACAGAACAGAACAAAGTAAAGAAACAAGTCATACAAACAATTACTACACAGAGACTGGAAGATAAGCGTTAAGTTGTTAGCGAATGTAAAACATATGTTGACACCAACATTGCCACAGTACGGGATGAAATTAACACAGTCAAACAATAGAACACAGAGTTACAGGATGAACTTACCGATCTGAAAACAAAAACAGACTCTAGTATTCAGACCTTTGAAAACAAATACACGGAAGACTTTCAGAAAGTTAGTAGCAGACTTGAACAATTGGAATTAGTGAAAGATCCCGATGCCATTACAGCACACGTTAAAAATTAAACAAAACCACGCGTAAAATGCAAAAAACAGATTGATGCTTGTGACACCAAGTAAAAGCACTAACTGAAAAATTTGATGAATTAGCGAGTAGATTTGACGTTATCGAGAACAATAAAGACATTAAATGACGATACGTCACCAGTTTCCTTTAATCAGACACCCGATAACAGGTTACAGAGAGTACGTGACTTAGATTCCGAACAGACACAGAAAAGCACGTGCTTATACAACCCTGATCTTGCTCAAACATTTAGAGACGATAATTTTGACTACAAGCACTTTTTATCCGTTAGGAAACTTGTTGTTGTTGTTGTTGTGGTCTTCAATCCTGAGACTGGTTTGATGCAGCTCTCCATGCTACTCTATCCTGTGCAAGCTTTTTCATCTCCCAGTACCTACTGCAACCTACATCGTTCTGAATCTGCTTAGTGTATTCATCTCTTGGTCTCCCTCTACGATTTTTACCCTCCACGCTGCCCTCCAATACTAAATTAGTGATCCCTTGATGCCTCAGAACATGTCCTACCAACCGATCCCTTCTTCTGGTCAAGTTGTGCCACAAACTTCTCTTCTCCCCAATCCTATTCAATACTTCCTCATTAGTTATGTGATCTACCCATCTAATCTTCAGCATTCTTCTGTAGCACCACATTTCGAAAGCTTCTATTCTCTTCTTGTCCAAACTACTTATCGTCCATGTTTCACTTCCATACGTGGCTACACTCCATACGAATACTTTCAGAAATGACTTCCTGACACTTAAATCAATACTGGATGTTAACAAATTTCTCTTCTTCAGAAACGCTTTCCTTGCCATTGCCAGCCTACATTTTATATCCTCTCTACTTCGACCATCATCAGTTATTTTGCTCCCCAAATAGCAAAACTCCTTTACTACTTTAAGTGCCTCATTTCCTAATCTAATTCCCTCAGCATCACCCGACTTAATTAGACTACATTCCATTATCCTTGTTTTGCATTTGTTGATGTTCATCTTATATCCTCCTTTCAAGACACTGTCCATTCCATTCAACTGCTCTTCCAAGTCCTTTGCTGTCTCTGACAGAATTACAATGTCATCGGCGAACCTCAAAGTTTTTATTTCTTCTCCATGAATTTTAATACCTACTCCGAATTTTTCTTTTGTTTCCTTTACTGCTTGCTCAATATACAGATTGAACAACATCGGGGAGAGGCTACAACCCTGTCTTACTCCCTTCCCAACCACTGCTTCCCTTTCATGTCCCTCGACTCTTATAACTGCCATCTGGTTTCTGTACAAATTGTAAATAGCCTTTCGCTCCCTGTATTTTACCCCTGCCACCTTTAGAAGTTGAAAGAGAGTATTCCAGTCAACATTGTCAAAAGCTTTCTCTAAGTCTACAAATGCTAGAAACGTAGGTTTGCCTTTCCTTAATCTTTCTTCTAAGATAAGTCGTAAGGTCAGTATTGCCTCACGTGTTCCAGTGTTTCTACGGAATCCAAACTGATCTTCCCCGAGGTTGGCTTCTACTAGTTTTTCCATTCGTCTGTAAAGAATTCGTGTTAGTATTTTGCAGCTGTGACTTATTAAGCTGATAGTTCGGTAATTTTCACATCTGTCAACACCTGCTTTCTTTGAGATTGGAATTATTATATTCTTCTTGAAGTCTGAGGGTATTTCGCCTGTTTCATGCATCTTGCTCACCAGATGGTAGAGTTTTGTCAGGACTGGCTCTCCCACGGCCGTCAGTAGTTCCAATGGAATATTGTCTACTCCGGGGGCCTTGTTTCGACTCAGGTCTTTCAGTGCTCTGTCAAACTCTTCATGCAGTATCATATCTCCCATTTCATCTTCATCTACATCCTCTTCCATTTCCATAATATTGTCCTCAAGTACATCGCCCTTGTATAGACCCTCTATATACTCCTTCCACCTTTCTGCTTTCCCTTCTTTGCTTAGAACTGGGTTTCCATCTGAGCTCTTGACATTCATACAAGTTGTTCTCTTATCTCCAAAGGTCTCTTTAATTTTCCTGTAGGCGGTATCTATCTTACCCCTAGTGAGATAGGCCTCTACATCCTTACATTTGTCCTCTAGCCATCCCTGCTTAGCCATTTTGCACTTCCTGTCGATCTCATTTTTGAGACGTTTGTATTCCTTTTTGCCTGTTTCACTTACTGCATTTTTATATTTTCTCCTTTCATCAATTAAATTCAATATTTCTTCTGTTACCCAAGGATTCCTACTAGCCCTTTTTACCTACTTGATCCTCTGCTGCCTTCACTACTTCATCCCTCAAAGCTACCCATTCTTCTTCTACTGTATTTATTTCCCCCATTCCTGTCAATTGCTCCCTTATGCTCTCCCTGAATCTCTGTACAACCTCTGGTTCTTTTAGTTTATCCAGGTCCCATCTCCTTAAATTCCCACCTTTTTGCAGTTTCTTCAGTTTTAATCTACAGGTCATAACCAATAGATTGTGGTCAGAGTCCACATCTGCCCCTGGAAATGTCTTACAATTTAAAACCTGGTTCCTAAATCTCTGTCTTACCATTATATAATCTATCTGATACCTTTTAGTATCTCCAGGGTTCTTCCATGTATACAACCTTCTTTCATGATTCTTAAACCAAGTGTTAGTTATGATTATGTTGTGCTCTGTGCAAAATTCGACCAGACGGCTTCCTCTTTCATTTCTGTCCCCCAATCCATATTCACCTACTATGTTTCCTTCTCTCCCTTTTCCTACACTCGAATTCCAGTCACCCATGACTATTAAATTTTCGTCTCCCTTCACAATCTGAATAATTTCTTTTAGTTCATCATACATTTCTTCAATTTCTTCGTCATCTGCAGAGCTAGTTGGCATATAAACTTGTACTACTGTAGTAGGCGTGGGCTTCGTATCTATCTTGGCATTTAGACATTTAAAAATGACAGAACACAAAGTCACCCCTTGGACTGGATACAACAATTTACTTCTGCATTTCCACCAGCTTTTCCTGTTATGCACAAGCTAGAATTTATTTGAAGCTTTTTAGAAGGCAAACCAGAAACTCGCATGAGACCGATCGCGAGACAATGTCACTCATTAGAAGAATTTCAAAACTGAATAGATTACAGCCATTGCCGAGCAATGTAATGAAACTAAAAAGCAATTATATGAGGAAATTAAGGCCTGTGCTAGGAATAGTAGTGAAGAAATCAGATCCGTTGCACAAGAGATATGCAAAACACACGAAGCTACATCAAAATTACTTAGAGGTGACATCAACGCAATCGCTAAACAACGTTCAGAAAGCACAACACAGTTACACGATGAGATTAAAGCAGTATCAGCAGAACTTTCGCGCGCTTTGTATGCGAAAATTGACGAGAAATTTGAACAACAGAACACCCAAATTGATGACCGTTTTAATTGCCACCTACAAAAGAGCGAAACGCATTACCGCAAATTCATACAGAACAGAACAAAGTAAAGAAACAAGTCATACAAACAATTACTACACAGAGACTGGAAGATAAGCGTTAAGTTGTTAGCGAATGTAAAACATATGTTGACACCAACATTGCCACAGTACGGGATGAAATTAACACAGTCAAACAATAGAACACAGAGTTACAGGATGAACTTACCGATCTGAAAACAAAAACAGACTCTAGTATTCAGACCTTTGAAAACAAATACACGGAAGACTTTCAGAAAGTTAGTAGCAGACTTGAACAATTGGAATTAGTGAAAGATCCCGATGCCATTACAGCACACGTTAAAAATTAAACAAAACCACGCGTAAAATGCAAAAAACAGATTGATGCTTGTGACACCAAGTAAAAGCACTAACTGAAAAATTTGATGAATTAGCGAGTAGATTTGACGTTATCGAGAACAATAAAGACATTAAATGACGATACGTCACCAGTTTCCTTTAATCAGACACCCGATAACAGGTTACAGAGAGTACGTGACTTAGATTCCGAACAGACACAGAAAAGCACGTGCTTATACAACCCTGATCTTGCTCAAACATTTAGAGACGATAATTTTGACTACAAGCACTTTTTATCCGTTAGGAAACTTGTTGTTGTTGTTGTTGTGGTCTTCAATCCTGAGACTGGTTTGATGCAGCTCTCCATGCTACTCTATCCTGTGCAAGCTTTTTCATCTCCCAGTACCTACTGCAACCTACATCGTTCTGAATCTGCTTAGTGTATTCATCTCTTGGTCTCCCTCTACGATTTTTACCCTCCACGCTGCCCTCCAATACTAAATTAGTGATCCCTTGATGCCTCAGAACATGTCCTACCAACCGATCCCTTCTTCTGGTCAAGTTGTGCCACAAACTTCTCTTCTCCCCAATCCTATTCAATACTTCCTCATTAGTTATGTGATCTACCCATCTAATCTTCAGCATTCTTCTGTAGCACCACATTTCGAAAGCTTCTATTCTCTTCTTGTCCAAACTACTTATCGTCCATGTTTCACTTCCATACGTGGCTACACTCCATACGAATACTTTCAGAAATGACTTCCTGACACTTAAATCAATACTGGATGTTAACAAATTTCTCTTCTTCAGAAACGCTTTCCTTGCCATTGCCAGCCTACATTTTATATCCTCTCTACTTCGACCATCATCAGTTATTTTGCTCCCCAAATAGCAAAACTCCTTTACTACTTTAAGTGCCTCATTTCCTAATCTAATTCCCTCAGCATCACCCGACTTAATTAGACTACATTCCATTATCCTTGTTTTGCATTTGTTGATGTTCATCTTATATCCTCCTTTCAAGACACTGTCCATTCCATTCAACTGCTCTTCCAAGTCCTTTGCTGTCTCTGACAGAATTACAATGTCATCGGCGAACCTCAAAGTTTTTATTTCTTCTCCATGAATTTTAATACCTACTCCGAATTTTTCTTTTGTTTCCTTTACTGCTTGCTCAATATACAGATTGAACAACATCGGGGAGAGGCTACAACCCTGTCTTACTCCCTTCCCAACCACTGCTTCCCTTTCATGTCCCTCGACTCTTATAACTGCCATCTGGTTTCTGTACAAATTGTAAATAGCCTTTCGCTCCCTGTATTTTACCCCTGCCACCTTTAGAAGTTGAAAGAGAGTATTCCAGTCAACATTGTCAAAAGCTTTCTCTAAGTCTACAAATGCTAGAAACGTAGGTTTGCCTTTCCTTAATCTTTCTTCTAAGATAAGTCGTAAGGTCAGTATTGCCTCACGTGTTCCAGTGTTTCTACGGAATCCAAACTGATCTTCCCCGAGGTTGGCTTCTACTAGTTTTTCCATTCGTCTGTAAAGAATTCGTGTTAGTATTTTGCAGCTGTGACTTATTAAGCTGATAGTTCGGTAATTTTCACATCTGTCAACACCTGCTTTCTTTGAGATTGGAATTATTATATTCTTCTTGAAGTCTGAGGGTATTTCGCCTGTTTCATGCATCTTGCTCACCAGATGGTAGAGTTTTGTCAGGACTGGCTCTCCCACGGCCGTCAGTAGTTCCAATGGAATATTGTCTACTCCGGGGGCCTTGTTTCGACTCAGGTCTTTCAGTGCTCTGTCAAACTCTTCATGCAGTATCATATCTCCCATTTCATCTTCATCTACATCCTCTTCCATTTCCATAATATTGTCCTCAAGTACATCGCCCTTGTATAGACCCTCTATATACTCCTTCCACCTTTCTGCTTTCCCTTCTTTGCTTAGAACTGGGTTTCCATCTGAGCTCTTGACATTCATACAAGTTGTTCTCTTATCTCCAAAGGTCTCTTTAATTTTCCTGTAGGCGGTATCTATCTTACCCCTAGTGAGATAGGCCTCTACATCCTTACATTTGTCCTCTAGCCATCCCTGCTTAGCCATTTTGCACTTCCTGTCGATCTCATTTTTGAGACGTTTGTATTCCTTTTTGCCTGTTTCACTTACTGCATTTTTATATTTTCTCCTTTCATCAATTAAATTCAATATTTCTTCTGTTACCCAAGGATTCCTACTAGCCCTTTTTACCTACTTGATCCTCTGCTGCCTTCACTACTTCATCCCTCAAAGCTACCCATTCTTCTTCTACTGTATTTATTTCCCCCATTCCTGTCAATTGCTCCCTTATGCTCTCCCTGAATCTCTGTACAACCTCTGGTTCTTTTAGTTTATCCAGGTCCCATCTCCTTAAATTCCCACCTTTTTGCAGTTTCTTCAGTTTTAATCTACAGGTCATAACCAATAGATTGTGGTCAGAGTCCACATCTGCCCCTGGAAATGTCTTACAATTTAAAACCTGGTTCCTAAATCTCTGTCTTACCATTATATAATCTATCTGATACCTTTTAGTATCTCCAGGGTTCTTCCATGTATACAACCTTCTTTCATGATTCTTAAACCAAGTGTTAGTTATGATTATGTTGTGCTCTGTGCAAAATTCGACCAGACGGCTTCCTCTTTCATTTCTGTCCCCCAATCCATATTCACCTACTATGTTTCCTTCTCTCCCTTTTCCTACACTCGAATTCCAGTCACCCATGACTATTAAATTTTCGTCTCCCTTCACAATCTGAATAATTTCTTTTAGTTCATCATACATTTCTTCAATTTCTTCGTCATCTGCAGAGCTAGTTGGCATATAAACTTGTACTACTGTAGTAGGCGTGGGCTTCGTATCTATCTTGGCATTTAGACATTTAAAAATGACAGAACACAAAGTCACCCCTTGGACTGGATACAACAATTTACTTCTGCATTTCCACCAGCTTTTCCTGTTATGCACAAGCTAGAATTTATTTGAAGCTTTTTAGAAGGCAAACCAGAAACTCGCATGAGACCGATCGCGAGACAATGTCACTCATTAGAAGAATTTCAAAACGGTTCAAATGGCTCTGAGGGCTATGGGACTTGACATCTGAGGTCATAAGTCCCCTAGAACTTAGAACTACTTAAATCTAACTAACCTAAGGACATCACACACATCTATGCCCGAGGCAGGATTCGAACCTGCGAGCGTAGCGGTCGCGCGGTTCCAGACTGAAGCGCCTAGAACCGCTCGGCCACACCGGCCGGCAATTTCAAAATGCTTTTCCGTCAGCGTATTGGTCGAAAACGACACAGCGCCGTATCAAGGATCAGTTAATCAGCCTACCGAATTATGAAAACTCAAATTTCTCCACTATTACGCAGTTCTTTGAACATATGGCGCAGCAAAACCAATATTTATGCGAATTATACAGCGAGTCAGCACTATCCGAGACGATAGTCAGCAAAGCCTTCAGCTACGTCATTTGCTACGACCTAGCAAGGCGCCATTACCAGTTACTATTGATATTGTAAATAATGTACAGTCAAGAGCGACGTTCACCAATTATGGATTAAAGTTAAGTATTCCGGCAGCTACGTACGTTTTTTGCTAAAGTCTAATTTCCTTGACCTGTTCCAGACCTCACGCCAGCCTGCGTGAGCTAAAACGCGTGCCTTTCGGCTTCCTCTCAAAACCGGTGTTGGCTCTCCTGCCAACCCACAACACTGTGGGCGATCGGTTTCATTAATGATAATGTCATTAACGTGACGAGAATCAAGCATAAGGCGAAGTGAGCCGTATTCTTTTCTTGGCAATGTGAAGCGGGTTTATAGACGGACTAACTGCCGGTTCGATAATGCCTTGGTCGAGCATAGCTTGTAGTTCTTTCTTGACTTGTTCTCTGTGGATATAAGGAATAGGATAATGTTGGGCTTTAAATGTGTCGTTCTCTTTAACTTGAAATTCACACATAAAACGGGACATAGTGCCAGGGATGTTGTCGAAAACTGGGGCTTGCTGTTAAAGACTATCACGTAATTGGCTACGTTCGTAATTTGTATTTGCATTGCTCTGTTTTGCTTTCTCAGAAATCTTTTGTATCACGTCGTAATCAAATTCGTCTGGTGTATCGTAGTTGTGTACATAAGTATCTGTGAAAAAGGTGGAATGCCAGTCTATGTTGATGTAGAAATGACTTGTGTTCGATTAATTGCCTGTACTTCTGCTGACAATGTGTGCTGAAATTTCAGTGCAAGCTGTCCTTTTCCATCCTTTAAAATCAAATAAGACTTTTTGAAATCGATAATTACGTCGTGTTGTACCAAAAAATTCGTG
Source organism: Schistocerca piceifrons (assembly GCF_021461385.2). Taxonomy (NCBI): domain Eukaryota; kingdom Metazoa; phylum Arthropoda; class Insecta; order Orthoptera; family Acrididae; genus Schistocerca; species Schistocerca piceifrons. The sequence goes on from NC_060146.1 coordinate 211,408,326, forward strand.
CCTAAAATAACATCTGTTGTCAATAAAGGAACAATCTAAAAGTTTGTGTGAAACGTATGACCTGCAGCAAAAAATGATAAGTGTGTCTGTAGTTTTACATCTACTCCTTTACCGGATACTGCACCTCTTACTTTAGTTTTGCCTAGTGTTACATTTGTTGAAAGTCTCTTCATTTATGATCCAGAAACGATTACTGCTGAAAATGTGAATGATCCAATTTCTACTTAAATAAGAGGGTAGGAAATAGTTTTCTGTATAACTGGTTTTTCATGTAAAAGCATATCTCGGATATCGTCAAAAGTTATGACATTTTCGTGAACAAAATCTTGTGTATCAAAGGTGTTGTTCACGTTGCTGGAAGATGCAACCGCTGCTGTATCTAGTCAAACTCTTTCTGGCGTGCTGTTACTTGCGGGAGGATGCTGTGGCATTTCAACTATCTGTGCTGTTCTGTTACTTCGTCCTGATGTACTAGGTTGAGTATGATATCGACTGTCTGGTTCATTCATGATAATCTGTGGCTGTGGATGATTCTGCTGCTGACAAAACCTACTGTTATTAAATGTGCGTTGAAAACTGTGCTCATTGCATTTACGTTTGTCGTGATAGTTGCTATTATACTGCGCGTTGCGATGAGAGTTGAAATAACGGCTTTTCTGTGCGTGTTGGTTTCCTTGTTGCTGAGCGTTACTGCTCGGCGGAGCCGATGCTACACCTACAGGTGGCATAACATCAAAGTTTGGCTGACCTTGGAAATTGGATTATTGGTTAGGTATATTGTGGTTGGCAGGAGAGGCAACACCGTGTTACTAAAGTGTGCGTCATTTATGTTGGCGGCCGAGTTTAGGTTCGTTCTGCGCATCTGACGTCAAAAAATACAGTCAGCCAATGAGCAGAGAACGACGTTGCCAGATCTCGACTGCAGAGCAGAGCACGGACGAGTGTCTTCAGTTTTTGAAACTTTCAGTCATAAATAATGTAATAGAACAATAGCAATGCCTTGATAGCAGACTTTGTTTTTTGAAAGTTTGGAAAAACCATTCTTTATACCAATTGCTTCATTTTCTATTAATTAATTAAACCAAAGAACCAATAAGACTCTTAATTCAGGCAATAGCAAGGAAAGGTGTTTGTATCAATTTCACGAACCGCTTTTTCGCAATAAAGAACAGCGGTAATTGTTTATTTCCTATTGTACTTCGACGAAGTGCGAGTAATTCATAGGCATACCAACACTGTTTGTCAGAATTTTGCGTGAGCTGTTACAGTCCCTATGGAGAGACATTGCAGGATGAGATGCGCTATCATAACGGTTAAGGCGTTGGGTCAGTGAGTGCAAAGTAATAAGTTCAACCCTTGTGCAATGCAAAATATTTTCTTTATTTAAAAACAATATTGGAGTGCCTTACTTCACGAATTTTATTCGTTTGAATGAAATTTCTAGTGCTTTGCCTCTTCATTAACTTTTTCGCTGCTGCGGACACGTGCTCCCCGCATTCCGCGCTGTGCGCGATTTTGTCATCACTGCACTTCTCGCCTGTGCAGACACATGGTGTTCCCACTGCTTTGACACACTTATCATTCGATTTCACAAAAACTATTTGGCCCAAAAATTTGATTTTTACACATATTCTTGACTGATACCTTCCCCCCATAAATGAATTTTGTTTCGATGTTCAACCCAGTTATTGTGCAGCAGTAAATGTAGTAAACCATTGCACGAAATTTTGAAGAGTTTGCAGAGGTAAAAGTCCATAGCGTATACTTTCCGTATGGTCGATTTTAGTTGCCACAATGTTGAGAATGAAATGTGGACAATGTACCTAAATTTCATATATAATTTACTGTATAACAATATCTCATTAAATTTAAGTACGACATAGGTGTTGTATGTAATATTGAGAAATATTCCGTCTTTCGCGACTGTAATAAAAGTTTTATTTACACCGGGCGCGTTTGGCTTTATTTTAAAGCACTTCAATCAGTCAATGGAAGTGGGGCGAAGGTATCAGTCAAGAAGATGTGTAAAAATCTAATTTTTTGGCCAAATAGTTTTTGTGGAATCGAATGATAAGTGTGTCAAAGCAGTCGGAAACACCATGTGTCTGCACAGGCGAGCAGTGCAGTGACAAAATCGCGCACAGCGCGGAGTGCGGGGAGCACGTCTCTTTAGCAGCGAAAGGGTTAATGCGGCCGTGGTGGCTTTACTTCATAAACTGCGCACTCCCCCCTAAACGTAAGCTTGCGAACTACACTATACTATGGCGCTGCTTCTCTTGGCGCGTGCGTCGTGTGCATCTGGCAACGCAGCAATCTCCAGCGTCTGGGCGGTCATGCGCGAGCCGCCAAGATAAAAAGAATTCAACTATAGAGGAGGCCAAAATGCACGCGTTCCAGCTCACGAAGGCTAGCGTGACATCTGGAACAGGACAAGGAAATTAGAATTTAGAAAAACGGACGTAGCTGGTGGAATACTTAACTTTAATCCATCAATGATGAGCGTCGCTCTTGACTGTACATGACTCAGTATCAATAGTAACTGATAATGGCGCCTTGCTAGGTCATAGCAAATGACGTAGCTGAAGGCTGTCGTCTCGGCAAATGAGAGCGTGTTTTGTCAGTGAACCATCGCTAGCAAAGTCGGCTGTACAACTGGGCGAGTGCTAGGAAGTCTCTCTAGACCTGCCGTGTGGCGGCGCTCGGTCTGCAATCACTGATAGTGGCGACACGCGGGTCCGACGTATACTAACGGACCGCGGCCGATGTAAAGGCTACCACCTAGCAAGTGTGGTGTCTGGCGGTGACACCACACACAGACACTAGAAGAACTTCTTCAGAAATTTCATGGTACTGCTATCTACTCGACCTTAGATTTAAAATCTTGGTTTTGGCTAATTCAGCTCCATCCGAACTGCAGAAAGTACACAGCTTTCCTCTGTTTTGGTGATTGTTATCAATTTTGCAAATTACCGTTTGGTTTAACAATTTCTTCAGCAGCATTTATTCGCGGTATGAACACAATACTTCCGAAGGAACTTAAAGACAGAATCACAGCGTACGTAGACGACATCCTTATAGCAGAAGCTAGCTCGTCTCAACATAATTTCATTCTTGAACAACTGTTCTTTCCATGCACAAGGACTCACAGTTAACCTTAGCAAATCGCACTTTGGCAAAACCTCCATAAAATTAAAACGAAGGCATTGCGCCTGACCCTGAAAAACTTCAAGCTTTATGTGACATTACTGTTCCAACGACTGAGAAACAGCTCCGTAGTTTTCTAGGATTAATTAACATTTTTCGTAAATTTATTCATTACTCTGCTTTGGACACCCGTAGATTATGCCAGTTGGCAGGCAAAAACACTATTTGGTCGTGAAATAATCAAGCACAATAGGAATTTATTAATCTGAAACATGCCTTGTTAAACGCACTACATTTATCACACCCAGATCCCACCAAAAATTTCTCCATTGCTACAGACAGTTCTAACACCGCTCTTGGGAATACATTTTTCAGGAAATGGAAGAAGATGGCACTACAGTAATAAAAAGCATCGCATTTGTAAGTCGCATTCTACCACCTGCTGAACGGAGTTATTCGGTTACAGAGCTTGAAACATTATGTGTTGTTTGGGCATTTACCAGATTTAGGCATTTTCTTTATGGAAGACATACTACAGTTTTTACTTTCCGCCAAATTCACACATGGCAGATTAAGTAGACGGAAACTTTATTTACCGGAGTTTGATTTTACAATTGTTCATATTTCCGGTGCGAAAAATATTGTAGCAGACGCTCTATCCCATTCTCTCAGCAACAATCAGCAAGACGTCGCAGCTAACTTCTGCCGAACAAATGTCAGCCTCATGTATATTCAACAAGTTGCATTTGAAAATTTCATTTCGTCCTCATTACGAGACGTTGCGAAGGAACAGAGCAAATACAATGTACGGATATAAATTAAATACCTTTGGCAAGATAGGAATAATGCTACCATTAGAAACAATTATAGTGGTTACAACAACATTCTGTTTCGCCGTTCTCGCCCTGACAGCAATAATTGGTTGCTCTGCATTCCTGAAGAAAAAAAATGTGTGTGAAATCTTATGGGACTTAACTGCTAAGGTCATCAGTCCCTAAGCTTACACACTTCGTAACCTAAATTATCCTAAGGACAAACGCACACACCCATGACCGAGGGAGGACTCGAACCTCCGCCGGGACCAGCCGCTCAGTCCATTACTGCAGCGCCTAGACCGCTCGGCTAATCCCACGCGGCTATTCCTGAAGAACTTGTTCACAAATTAATTTGGTACACTCGTTTAAGCTACGCCCATTATGGAACCAGAAAATATTTTCTCATCGTAAGGCAGAATTGTTGTTTTGCCAACATGGAAAAACGTATTCGACGAGTTTTAGCGTCATCTAAAATCTGCCAGAAAGCTAAATCAGTCACTACTTCACATATTCAACCGTTATATGCTATCGTACCCATTAAATAAAGGTATATGGCTGCTGTAGACATCTTGGGACTGATTCGATCTAATAGAGGTTTTTGTCACATCTTTGTCGCTGTTAAACTCACTTCGAAATTTGTTACCTTTACTCCGCTATGCAAAGCTACTGCCAAATATGTATCAAATGCATTCGTAAAACATTTTCTACGTCATGTAGGTCACGTACTAAAAGTACTTTCCGGCAGTGGACCACAATTTCGATCTGCAAAATGGACACGTGTGTTACGAGCTAGAAAGATTTCTCCGATTTATATATCCAAATATTATGCTTCTTGCAACCCTTCTGAACGATGGATGAAAGAAATTGGTAAATTATGTAGAATATACTGCCATAAGAAGCAAATTGATTGGGACAAACACAGTTTTTCTTTCCAAGATGTAATTAATTCTATACAAAATGAATCCACTATGTTGTCTCCTACTGTTATTTTGAAGAACGTTGAACCACCCAGTAAAATTAATGAACTGGTATCTTTTCCTACATCACATCGACTACGTCACCATGGAATAATTGACATTTACCTCAATAATATCAAACGTGCCGCACAGCGCCGCAAAAGACAGCAAAAACAGGTTTGTAAACTCCGTGAATTTCACATAGAACAGAAGATATTGGTACGCACACATTTATCCAACAGAGGAAAGAGTAGATGCAGTAAATTTGAACTTCTATACGCTGGCCCATATCGAATCCGCAGCATTCCTCACCCAATGTAGTACATATCGAAACTTTACGAACCAGAGACTCAAAAGGTAACCACCACATTTCAAACGTCAAACCCTTTATAGAATGCTTGTTTATGATTTATCACACCATAATGCCATTTCCAGCTGCATTTACATTTATGTCACCACATACTGATTATATTTTTTCTTGGCAAATGCCCAGCAATATGAGGGTAACAGGTCGCCTTTCATGTCGTAGTATCAGACCGTGCACATTTTATAAATAACATAATAAGATTTTCACCCTGCAGCAGAGTGTGCGCTGATATGAAACTTTCTGGCAGATAAAAACGGTGTACCGGACCGAGTCTCGGTCCAGCACACAGTTTTAATCTGCCAGGAAGTTTTATAAATAACAATTTTTCTTTGCAAATTCCCAGTGACTTGAACTTAGTATGTCAGTTCACTTACTGCAATTACAGACCTAGCACATTTTCCACTTTATAATGTACATATGAGGATTTTCCTATAGAAAATAGAATATTCTCTGTATATACTATGTGGTTTTTAAGATATAATAAACATCAGTTCACCTGACATTTTCGCATTATTATATCCCACTATCTTGTTTATTGCATATTTCTTTATGCCACTACATTGTGATATTGTGTATGCATTTCTGCACTTGAAAATATTCTTGTCCATGGATTTGTACCTACCACATTTTTTCTATTATGCTATGCTACACGCACATACCTTGATGTATGCTATACAACAAATTTGATCATATGATTAGAAATAAGTTTTCCCTTAATGTGTATATAATGTAAATGCTAGATATTAATCCATACTCATCATTTTCAGAAAGCAATACCCTGTAAAAGAAATAAATTAAATAACCACAGTGTTCACTGTAAACTGACATGGATATTTTAAAATCAGAACGAAAGAGGGAAAATGCAACACTTTGCCATGAAAAGTAACTGGACAGGAATTAACAAGCATTGACAAGAATATACTATACACACCATATGATAACGGTCTTAACTAATCATTTTTCTATCAGAATATGACGCAGTTACGGCAGACTATCACGTAAAACTATATACGTTAATTTTTGTGATGAGGTATGTCATATGTAAGAATGTAATATGTGAAATGATGATGAAAATGAAATAATATGGAAGAAAATGACGATGGTAATAATGTTATACGAAGAAAATCATACTCGAAAAGTCATGCCTTGAGCTGACACAAACAAATGATGGTGATGAATAGTGAAGTCTTTATTTTTTGCGTATGATGATAATGATGAAGTTTTCCCTTTAGTTATGAGATGCTATGTAGTTATTTAAGTATTTGTTGTAGTTTTTTTGACAGTATGGCATATATCACATAGTATAATGAATAAATATTTTTGGTATAGACAATTAGAATACATTCATATTAAAAACAATGTTTCATTACCTGCTAATTCAGACTTTATTACTTTTATGCATAATAGGCATACATTTCTTCTTTTACCTTCATAATCCACTTTGTATTTTTTCCAGGAATAACATTTCATGTCATCAGCATCATTTGAAATATGTTTTTTATATTATATGCTATAGACAGTTAGTTATTGAGCCTGCTCCACTACTTGTATTTTACCTACTTCATTCTGTCATTGATGAATGTGATCACATATACTTTACTTATTTGATAACCTTGCTGCAGCTGACTCATGATGAATGACAAATGACGTTAATCATTTAATTTCGAGCAGTAAATCAAAAGAAAATCTTCTCATTAATGAACCATTAATCGCAAAGCAATGCATTGCTATGCCAAAATATATTGCAAAATTCCGTTCTTGTCTTATGTATAGATTATCTGTATATATCATTAGGCTAGGCACCTTGATGACTAGGTTAAATGTCATACATTTTAGGAATCTCTTATGTCACTTGCACAATATTATATGTTCTTACTAGCAGCTAAATGTTACATGTAATAACACCTATTTCTAGATAATGATTTGTACATCATCTGTATCAGTTAATGAAATTTTTACAGGCCACTGAGTGGCAACACTTCTCCAGCTAAGAATATATAAGATTACTACTGATGATTTCTATGTTACACTTATTTAATGTTTTAATTTTATTGTTCGGACTTTGAACGCCACAACATTTTGTAAAGTTGTCATTTAAGGCTTCCTAAAAGCCACATAAATGAGTAATATAATTTTTTTTTCTTGATCTACTTATTATGTCAAATCAAGTATATATCTGTGTAAAACCGGCAATGGAATGCTCATGTGAGCTTACCTTACATATATTACGGGACCGAAACTCGGCTTATACTTTGTAACTTGGATTGATGTCAATAACATAATATTCACGAAATGTTATAAGACTAAATGTATCCTTCAACCTCTGACCCAGTTATAACCAATTACGGAGACTTTTCTATGTCTTGCCCATCCTCATGATCATGGAGCACTCTATTTGGATATTTTGCACTAATACTGCTGAACGGAATGCACAGTCTAATGAGTACACAGTATGGTTTGAGAGTAAATCGGAGAAAGACGAAGGTAATGAGAAGTAGTAGAAATGAGAACAGCGAGAAAACATCAAGATTGATGGTCACGAAGTCAATGAAGTTGAGGAATTCTGCTACCTAGGCAGTAAAGTAACCAATGACGGACGGAGCAAGGAGGACATCAAAAGCAGGCTCGCTATTTCAGAAAAGGCATTTCTGGCCAAGAGAAATCTACTAATATCAAATACCGGCCTTAATTTGAGGAAGAAATTTCTGAGGATGTACGTCTGGAGTACAGCATTGTATGGTAGTGAAACATGGATTGTGGGAAAACCGGAACAGAAGAGAATCGAAGCATTCCAGATGTGGTGCTATAGACGAATGTTGAAAATTAGGTGGACTGATAAAGTAAGGAATGAGGAGGTTCTATGCAGAATCGGAGAGGAAAGGAATATGTGGAAAACACTGATAAGGAGAAGGGACAGGATGATAGGACATCTGCTAAGACATGAGGGAATGACTTCCATGGTACTAGAGGGAGCTGTAGAGGGCAAAATATGTAGAGGAAGACAGAGATTGGAATACGTCAAGCAAATAATTGAGGACGTAGGTTGCAAGTGCTACTCTGAGATGAAGAGGTTAGCACAGGAAAGGAATTCGTGGAGGGCCGCATCAAACCAGTCAGTAGACTGATGACTAAAAAAAGAAAGTACAGATTATGGATTCTACAAGAATGTGGTGATGACATATCAAGCTGTTCACCACACTGACCAACAGCGATGTTATTACGGGCCTACTGCTTGGTGTATCTAATGTACTACCAAAAGGGCAACATACAATATTAATGCTACATTTCAGTGTCTTGGCTACACTGATTAATGCTTCAGAAAAGAGAACTTCAGATTTTCACACCTGGTGTTGTGTTTCTGTGAAAAGATACAGAATTTTCAGGGCAGTTATGTGCAACCCACTGTGCTACAACCACGATGCTATCCTTTCCATACCTCACTTTCTTCTTATAAATGATACTAAAAACGTATACTAAAGAAAAAATTTGAATTGACAGTGCATGTGCACTTTGTATGATTCTTAATATTCATATCTACCTTTGTATGTTCAGTACTTATATAATTTAACAATGATTTCATATATATTCTGTAACTATGTAAAACATATGTATATTAATTACCAAAACTCACTTTGTAGACTTAGTAAACTAAGTATTTCATATCTATTTGAAATAGAAAAATTTGTTGCTCATGTCAAGACCAAGGGACTCACCTTCGCTTTACCCCCCAGCGGAGGGTTATGTGAGGGGTTCAGCACCCTGCTGGAGCAAATGTAATTTCGATGTACTGTTCACGAGCTGCCCGCGACAGAAAATACCTTCGCTGGAACAGAGTCGCAGGTCAGAGCAGTCTCGGCAGCAGTTGCAGTCGCTCGCTGCTACAGGGCAGTCGTAGTCTGTCGCTGGTGCAGCGCAGTTCATAGCCGTCTATTGAAAGGTAAATTTTGTTATTTTTATTGGCATGTGCGTAGTTAAGTCACTTGTCTGAGATGTTAATATGAGTCTGTTTCAATCTTTTTGTGATTCGCCAGCACCAGTTGACCCGGATTTGTAATATTCACTTTTTCACATGATGGATTGCAGACCTTTATCAATAATGTAAAAAATTTTCAGAATAAAAATTAAACGAGTCAACAAAAAAAGGAAGGAATAATTTTGCCTTAAGTCATTGCCAGTCCCGATCCAGTCATTTATTTAAATTTAAATATTTCGGAAATTTTCTCGGATCATAGTCATGTGTTCTTTAGTAATCAGACGACCAGATGTGCAGCTGTGTCAATAAGCAAAGTCAGTTTTTCTATAATTCTGATCTCAGACAAATGTTGTCCAGTATTAGTAGATAGGCCAACATTGCACTAAGCTGTGCCATTTACGAGCAGATATACAGGGTGTTACAAAAAAGGTACAGCCAAACTCTCAGGAAACATTCCTCACACACAAATAAAGAAAAGATGTTATGTGGACATGTGTCCGGAAACGCTTAATTTCCATGTCAGAGCTCATTTTAGTTTCGTCAGTATGTACTGTACTTCCTCGATTCACCGCCAGTTCGCCTAACTGAAGGAAGGTAATGGTGACTTCGGTGCTTGTGTTGACATGCCACTCATTGCTCTACAGTACTAGCATCAAGCACATCAGTATGTAGCATCAACAGGTTAGTGTTCATCACGAACGTGGTTTTGCAGTCAGTGCAATGTTTACAAATGCGGAGTTGGCAGATGCCCATTTGATATATGGATTAGCACGGGACAATAGCCGCGGCGCGGTACGTTTGTATCGAGACAGATTTCCAGAACGGAGGTGTCCCGACAGGAAGACGTTCGCAGCAATTGATCGGTGTCTTAGGGAGCACGGAACATTCCAGCCTATGACTCGCGACTGGGGAAGACCTAGAACGACGAGGACACCTGCAATGGACGAGGCAATTCTTCGTGCAGTTGACGATAACATTAATGTCACCGTCTGAGAAGTTGCTGCTGTACAAGGAAACGTTGACCACGTCACTGTATGGAGAGTGCTACGGGAGAACCAGTTGTTTCCGTACCATGTACAGCGTGTGCAGGCACTATCAGCAGCTGATTGGCCTCCACGGGTACACTTCTGCGAATGGTTCATCCTGCAATGTGTCAATCCTCATTTCAGTGCAAATGTTCTCTTTACGGATGAGGCTTCATTCCAACGTGATCAAATTGTAAATTTTCACAATCAACATGTGTGGGCTGACCAGGATCCGCACGCAATTCTGCAATCACGCCATCAACACAGATTTCCTGTGAACGTTTGGGCAGGCATTGTTGGTGATGTCTTGATTGGGCTCCATGTTCTTCCACCTACGCTCAATGGAGCACGTTATTGTGATTTCGTACGGGATATTCTACCTGTGCTGCTAGAACATGTGCCTTTACAAGTACGACACGACATGTGGTTCATGCACGATGGAGGTCCAGCACATTTCAGTCGAAGTGTTCGTACGCTTCTCAACAACAGATTCGGTGACCGATGGATTGGTAGAGGCGGACCAATTCCATGGCCTCCACGCTCTCAAAAATGGTTCAAATGGCTCTGAGAATATGGGACTTAACATCTATGGTCATCAGTCCCCTAGAACTTAGAACTACTTAAACCTAACTAACCTAAGGACATCACACAGCACCCAGCCATCACGAGGCAGAGAAAATCCCTGGCGAGAACGCTACCGCACGACCACGAGATGCGGGCTCCACGCTCTCCTGACTTCAACCCTCTTGACTTTCATTTATGGGGGCATTTGAAAGCTCTTGTCTACGCAACCCCGGTACCAAATGTAGAGATTCTTCGTGCTCATATTGTGGACGGCTGTGATACAATACGCCATTCTCCAGGGCTGCATCAGCGCATCAGAGATTCCATGCGACGGAGGGTGGATGCATGTATCCTCGCTAACGGAGGACATTTTGAACATATCCTGTAACGAAGTGTTTGAAGTCACGCTGCTACGTTCTGTTGCTGTGTGTTTGCATTCCATGATTAATGTGATTTGAGGAGAAGTAATAAAATGAGCTCTAACATAGAAAGTAAGCGTTTCTGGACACATGTCCACATAACATAGTTTCTTTCTTTGTGTGTGAGGAATGTTTCCTGAAAGTTTGGCCGTACCTTTTTGTAACACCCTGTATATTACAGCGCTAGTCGAAGGGTGCATTATTACTACAAACTACATACACTACTCGTCATATGTTACTTACGGAAGAACACTGTATTCATTCACAATACGTATTTCATTCGGCGCACTACATGTATCCACGAAAACCGCGGCAGCCTAATGACGGTAATCAACTCTTTCCGATTGACTTTTATTTGACTCGTGCTGGACACCTTCACTCTTCCAGGTTCACAGCTATGATGTGACGAAGAGGCAACCGGGGCAACATAACTCTCTGTCCCGTGCCTCGCTGTAAACAAGCGTCGCGCGGTTGGCTGTCTGTGAGCCCTCGTGAGGAATTCACAGCACTCTTACTCGGAGTTGCTTTCATGTGACAAGGCTTAAAACTGTAATACTTTCATAACTCACGGCGTTTGGGAATTTGGTCTGCGTGTCTTATTATTATCATTCCTTATTAATTTACTTACCTTATTAACCCTCCCATCCCAATCAATTGAGATAGGGAAAATACAAACGAAAAGAATAACATCCGCTAGGTTTCTTAGAGATTCGAAGCCGGATTTCCGACTCCCAGCCAGTTACCTTGGCCATTGCGCTATCGGTGCTGTCGGCGAAAAGTGTTTACCATGTGGTTACAGAAGCGGCAGTTGCAAAACTTTCTTACCTCGATTTCTGGAAAAGTTAGCGTTTGCGGACCCCATACCTGATGATGAAAAATGCTCTATTCACAATTATCTATCGATCCCTCCAATTTTGAGTCGATTGCTCGTCATAATCTTTAGGGGTGATTTTCTCAAAATTGCGGGGGTGTTGACCCAAAATATGTTAGATTCCTTGGCTTTAGATTGTACAGAAGCGACATGCCAAATTTGAGCCGAATCGGTTGGCCGTGTCTGAGGCCTTCCCCTTGTGAGTAGAGACGATGGCGCGCATTACGGCAGCCTCCGATGTACACTGAAGCACCAAAGAAACAGGTATGGGCATCCGTATTCAAGTACAGAGATGTGTAAACAAGCAGAATACGGAGCTGCGATCGGAAACCCATAAATCGGACGTCTGAAGGAGTTCTTAGATCGGTTACTGTTGCTACAAAGGGAGGCACGTTGTCAAGATTTAAGTGAGTTTGAACGTGGTATTACAGTCGGCGCACGAGCGATGGGATACAGCATCTCCGAGGTAGTCATGAAGTGGCGATTTTCCCGCACCACCATTTCACGAGCGTACCATGACTATCAGCAGTCCGGTAAAACATCAGATCTCCGACATCGCTGCGGCCGGAAAAAGATCCTGCAGGAACGCGACCAGCGACGGCTGAAGAGAATCGTTCAGCGTCGCTGAAGTGCAACCATTCCGCAAACTTGTGCAGATTTCAATGCTGGGCCATCAATAACTGCCAGCGTGCGAACCATTCGGCGAAATAATTACGAAAAAGCCACCTCGACTGCACAAACTACCTGGTGTTTACCCAGGTTTCAGCGTGGGTAACCACGCCTTCTTCAGAACAATATGGAAAACAGGTTGCCTAAATAGGCACAGTCAAAGGCTAAAATCAACACCTATGGCGTCAAGACACCATAATTTTTTTTTTTTTTTTTACAAATACACGGTACGTATGTACCAAGTCAATAATATTACTCATCTCACTGTGTGTGCTGCGTCGCCCCAGCCAACGTACGATGGTCACAGGCTCTCCACCGCAGGCTGTTCACATGCGCGGCTATCGAAATCACTGCGCATGCGCGCGGCCAGGAAACGCTCTTCTTATGCACAGGAGCGAGATTACAAAGTTAACACGGATCGGGACCTAACTGAGTGCCAAATGTGGTGTGACCGCCAGACACCACACTTGCTAGGTGGTAGCCTTTAAATCGGCCGCGGTCCGCTAGTATACGTCGGACCCGCGTGTCGCCACTATCAGTGATTGCAGACCGAGCGCCGCCACACGGCAGGTCTAGTCTAGAGAGACTCCATAGCACTCGGCCCAGTTGTACAGCCGACTTTGCTAGCGATGGTTCACTGACTACATACGCTGTCGTTTGCAGAGACGACAGTTTAGCATAGCCTTCAGCTACGTCATTTGCTACGACCTAGCAAGGCGCCATTACCAGTCACTATGTGTTCTGAACAGATAATATTGTGACTCAAGAGCGACGTTCATCATAATGGATTAAAGTTAAGTATCAAACTAATTACGTCCGCTTTCTGAATTCTAATTCCTTGTCATGTTCCAGACCTCACGTCAGTATAGTTTTTCCCTCCTCACACCAGCCTGCGTGAGCTAAAACGCGTGCATTTCGGCCTTCTCTAGTACCACGGTGTTGGCTCTTCTGCCAACACAATACCAAAAGTTGTCGCACAAATAGCAAAATGATCAAATGGAAAAAGCGATGATGCGGGAATGAAGACATATTTGATAGCAACGCGCGAGAAACTTTGTGCTCGGATGGTAAATCAGACACAAGCTAATATGCAGGCCCTAGAAGTAGGTACAAATTACAATTAAACTAAAAAAGATAGCTATGCTAAGGGCGTCATTGTTAACCGATAAAACCGCACTAATAATATCTGCAGCGGGAAAAGCCATACTCGCTACATCGCCATAATACTAAGCGGCCCACTGGGTCATAATCAGAAGACGTTAAAGATTTATAACATACCTTGGCTCCATAATCTTATAATTACATAGAAGCCAACGAAGATACATAAAATACGTCCTAAAAGCGCGCAGCAATAAGAAAATACAAATGGTATTCTTCATGGCTAACCAAACCCTCAACACAGTAGGAGGGAAAACGTACCAAAATGGGGGGGGGGGGGGGGGCGTCGTTACCATCCGTGAACAATCAGCATCGTGCGCGTGCATCAACCAACTTCCACGTCATGCAACTTAATGTGAAGAATTAAGTAAGGGACCGAAACCTTCAAAGAAATTTCTGTTTATTAATTGGAGCTGATCGGTAAGGACATCGTCTTAATCATACTGCAGCTGCTTAAAAATCTGCATCTCCTCTAAGATGTCCAGTTTTGAACCCTTAACTTCACCATGAAGCAACTCTATATTAGACGGAGGACTCGGCGCATGAGCCATTTGCATAAGGTGTTCTGCGTAAGTGCGACCCCTCGTGTCATCACCGCTTCTAGTGGGGATGTGCTCTTTATATCTAGTCGTGAGAGCTCGGCCTGTCTGACTTATGTAAAATTTCGGACAGTCACCGCAAGCCATCTTATACGAGGTGCATTCAAGTTCTAAGGCCTCCGATTTTTTTTTTCTAATCAACTTCTCACCCGAAATCGATGAAACTGGCGTTACTTCTCGACGTAATCGCCCTGCAGACGTACACATTTTTTCACAACGCTGACGCCATGATTCCATGGCAGCGGCGAAGGCTTCTTTAGGAGTCTGTTTTGACCACTGGAAAATCGCTGAGGCAATAGCAGCACGGCTGGTGAATGTGCGGCCACGGAAAGTGTCTTTCATTGTTGGAAAAATCCAAAAGTCACTAGGAGCCAGGTCAGGTGAGTAGGGAGCATGAGGAATCACTTCATTGTTTTCACAAAGAAACTGTTGCGTAACGTTAGCTTGATATGCGGGTGCGTTGTCTTGGTGAAACAACACACGCGCAGCCCTTCCCAGACGATTTTGTTGCAGTGCAGGAAGGAATTTGTTCTTCAAAACATTTTCGTAGGATGCACTTGTTACCGTAGTGCCCTTTGTAACGCAATGGGTAAGGATTACGGCCTCGCTGTCCCAGAACATGGACACCATCGTTTTTTCAGCACTGGCGGTACCCGAAATTTTTTTGGTGGCGGTGAATCTGTGTGCTTCCATTGAGCTGACTGGCGCTTTGTTTCTGGATTGAAAAATGGCATCCACGTCTCATCCATTGTCACAACTGACGAAAGGAAAGTCCCATTCATGCTGTCGTTGCGCGTCAACATTGCTCGGCAACATGCCACACGGGCAGCCGTGTGGTCGTCCGTCAGCATTCGTCGCACCCACCTGGATGACACTTTTCGCATTTTCAGGTCGTCATGCAGGATTGTGTGCACAGAACCCACAGAAATGCCAACTCTGGTGGCGATCTGTTCAAAAGTCATTCGACAATCCCCCAAAACAATTCGCTCCACTTTCTCTATCATGTCGTCAGACCGGCTTGTGCGAGCCCGAGGTTGTTTCGGTTTGTTGTCACATGATGTTCTGCCTTCATTAAACTGTCGCACCCACGAACGCATTTTCGACACGTCCATAACTCCGTCACCACATGTCTCCTTCAACTGTTGATGAATTTCAGTTGGTTTCACACCACGCAAATTCAGAAAACGAATGATTGCACGCTGTTCAAGTAAGGAAAACGTCGCCATTTTAAGTATTTAAAACAGTTCTCATTCTCGCCGCTGGCGGTAAAATTCCATCTGCCGTACGGTGCTGCCTTCTCTGGGGCGTATTGACAATGAACGCGGCCTCATTTTAAAACAATGCGCATGTTTCTATCTCTTTCCAGTCCGGAGAAAAAAAATCGGAGGCCTTAGAACTTGAATGCACCTCGTACACTCCAGACTGAGACAGGTTACCATCTGCGCAAGAATTTAATCCACTCGCTGCAGATCACAGATACTTACGATTGCTGACGCTCTGCAATGCTGAAAGTTCTTCCATTCGGCGAAACATCATCGATGTGGGCTTTCGGAGCCGAAAGCCCACTCGTGTACCCTTGATGACTGCACGACACAAAGCTTTATGCTTCGCCTGGTCCCGTCAACACCACCATTGGACTGTTGAGGACTGGAAACATGTTGCCTGGTCGGACGAGTCTCGTTTCAAATTGTGTCGGGTGGATGGACGTGTATTGGTTTGGAGACAACCTCATGAATCTGTGGACCTTGCATGTCGGCAGCGCACTGTTCAAGCTGGTGGAAGGTCTGTAATAGTTTGAGGCGTGTGCAGTTGGAGTGATATGGGAGCCCTGATATGTCTAGCTAACCACTCTGACAGGTGGCACGTACGTAAGAATCCTGTCTGCATCTTTCAAATAACTTCCGGCAATTCAGCCAGGTAACACTTTCAGCGACCGCCGATATTTCTGCGGGAGAAGACCCCGCCATTTTCAAGGCAAACTGCAACGGACACGCGGCGTACATGCAAGTTTAATACCTCGGTTCTCGGACAGAAGAAGGAAAGAAAACACACACACACACACACACACACACACACTGAACACTAGTGCCACCAAATATGACCAAAGTCAGAGCTATCGATAGTGAGACTATGAATTCGCAGGTGAGGCAGCATTGACTCTGTTCCTTTGTTTTTTGACAAGGGAGAGAGCCGGATTCCAAACAGAGTTTAAACAGAAACCTCCATCCCTGTTAACGAGGTTGCTTGCTAATTTAATCTGAACTGCCTTCTTAATAACACTGTCCCAATAGCTGGACGTGCATGCCAATATCTCGGTGTTATTATATAACATGGGGTGACCAGTAACCAAGCAATGTTCGGCAATAGCAGATCTATTTGGCTGCTGTAATCGTGTGTGCCGTTTATGCTCAGTACATCTGTCCTCCACGGTCCTGATAGTTTGACCAATATATGCCATGCCGCAGCTACAAGGAATACGATATACACCCGCCTTACGCAGTCCAAGATCATTACAGCAGCCAAATAGATCTGCTATTGCCGAACATAGCTTG
Source organism: Schistocerca piceifrons (assembly GCF_021461385.2). Classification (NCBI taxonomy): domain Eukaryota; kingdom Metazoa; phylum Arthropoda; class Insecta; order Orthoptera; family Acrididae; genus Schistocerca; species Schistocerca piceifrons. Next base: position 211,425,438 of record NC_060146.1, read on the forward strand.
GATACTGGTCACCCCATGTTATATAATAACACCGAGATATTGGCGTGCACGTCCAGCTATTGGGACAGTGTCATTAGGGAGGCAGTTGAGATTAAATTAGCGAGCAACCTCGTTAACAGGGATGGAGGTTTCTGTTTAAACTCTGTTTGGAATCCGGCTCTCTCCCTTGTCAAAAAACAGAGGAACAGAGTCAATGCTGCCTCACCTGCGAATTCATAGTCTCACTATCGATAGCTCTGACTTTGGTCATCTTTGGTGGCAGTAGTGTTCAGTGTGTGTGTGTGTGTGTGTGTGTGTTTTCTTTCCTGCTTCTGTCCGAGAACCAAGGTTTTAAATTTGCATGTACGCCGCGTGTCCGTTGCAGTTTGCCTTGAAAATGGCGGGGTGTTCTCCCGCCGAAATATCGGCGGTCGCTGAAAGTGTTACCTGGCTGAATTCCCGGAAGTTATTTGAAAGTTGTATACGCCAGGAGAAACTCAGGTCTCATGGTGTGTGCATCCATTCATGCCCATTGTGCATTCCGACGGACTTGAACAATTCCAGCAGGACAATGCGACACCCCACACGTCCAGAATTGCTACAGGAAACACTCTTCCGACTTTAACCACTTCTGCTGGCGACCAAACTCCCCAGACATGAACATTATTTAGCGTATCTGGGATGCCTTGCTGTTCTTCACCCCCTCGTACTCTTACGGATTTACGGACAGCCCTGCAGGAATATCATGGTGTCAGTTCCCTCCCTCACTGCTTCAGACATCAGTCGAGTCCACGCCGCGTCGTGTTGGGCACTTCTGCGTGCAGGCGGGGACCCTTGGCTCTTCAGTGTAAATCGCCATACAGCTCTGTTCTCGCACATCGGCGCCTTCGTTGTGTGAAGGTAGTCCAAGCCGGTTGTCTCTACCATTCCAGCCCCTTCCGACGGCCATCAGGGAGAGCCACGGCGCCGGCAACGTTTGGGGTGCCGTTACTCGGACAACTCTACGGTTGCCGCGGCGTGATACTGCGTGGGTGGCGCCCAGGCACCGCTTTTAGTCCAGGCACACCGCGGCCGCCATTATTGTTGCAATTACTCGACATCGGCTGCGTAAGATCTGGCTGCCGCCGATCAGAATACTGTGGTTGCCATGACGCGCCGCTGGCCCGTTTCCACGCTACCGTGCTACCCCCACGTTTACGAGCGTTAGATGGCGGAGGCTGCCCCCGGAGTTTCCAATGCAACTCTTACAGTCCTTAATCGAATCCGACACCGATCAAAAATTTTCCAAATCACTGTCCCGCAAATGAATGACATTTTCACGTATCGGTATTGGCAGTTTTGAGTATTGTCAAAAAGTCCTTATTCGCTATGGGCTCGTACCAGTAGCGAGTTTTGGCGATACACCTCTCAAAGCATTTTCGAAGACTTCCTGTCTCAGATTGTAGACCTCCGGAGAAAGAACTTCTTTCCGAAATCTCTCCTGACTACGTATCAAAATGGCTCAGAGCACTATGGGACTTAACATCTGTGGTCATCAGTCCCCTAGTACTTAGAACCACTTGAACCTAACTAAGCTAAGCACATCACACACATCCATGCCCGAGGCAGGATTCGAACCTGGGACGGTAGCGGTCGCCCGGTTCCGGACTGAAGCGTCTAAAACAGCGGCCGGCTGAGTACATATGGACCAGTCCTTTGCGAAGAAAGCCTCCTCAAATTCTTCATAAGTCGTACAAGTTGCCCATAAGGCAGCGTCACCTTGAATGTGAGGCATGACAAACTGAATTTTCTTTTTCTCACTGCATGACCGTGACGGCTCTCCTGTGAAAGCTTTTGTAAACACAACCGGATGTGGAGGTTTCTTCTCCTGTGTGAAAAACTGAAACTGCCGGTGTTCTAAGAGGCTAATAAAACATTTGTCACATTTGGATCTGCCCCTCTCCCCACGATACGGTTGAATAATCGCCGTATACCAGGTGTAGAAGTGTGAAACCGGAATTTGGTTGCAATAATTTCACGTCTGTTGTTTGAGACTTATAATAATTTTTTTTTTTTCAAAATAATCTCAATTGCTATTTACACATTTGTCCGACCTCTCCGGCAGGCTATGAATGCCACGCCCCCCAAAAAAAGCTTCTTTCGAAACGAACCAGTCAGCGAGGCAGTTTCGTACATTTTCGTACGAATTGAAGCGTTGTTCAGGGAGAGCGTGTTCCAGTGATGCAAACAGATGACAATCGGTTGCAGACAAGTCTCGAGAATAAGGCGCATGCCCTGGTATTTCCCAACTGAACACCTCAATCGCTTCCATCACCCGTTCTGCTGTGTGTCATCGGGCGTTACCATGGAAAATTGTGACCTCGTGTTTCCTTTTTCCATGTTCCGGTCGTTTTTCACGTAATGCTCGACTTAAATAGATCATTTGCTGTTGGTAGCGATCAGTGTTAACGGTTTCATCGGATTTTAGCAGCTCTTAATACATGACACCCTTCTGACCCCACTAAACACAAAGCACTGTCTTCTTTCCAAAGCGATTTCATCTTACTGCGGCCGTTGATGGTTTGCCTGGATTCACCCTTGATTTATGAGGCTTAGGGTCCTCAAAATATATCCATTTTTCATCAACTATTCGATGGAGAAATCACTCTCTTTTTGTATGTGGCGAGCAGCATTTCCCATGTGGTCTTTTGATTTTCCTGTTGTCTTTCATTCATTTCGTGCGGAACCCATTTGCCCACTACCTACACCTTTCCCAAAGCTTTCAAGCGAACAGAAAAGGCTTTCTGCGTCAAAAACAATTGCTTCATGACTTCCTGTCAACTTTGAGTATCATCTTTATCCAATAACACCTGCAATTCGTTGTCTTCGAACCTTTTCGGTGGTTTCGCGCTCTCGTCGTTTCTCACGTCAAAATCGCCACTTTTGGATTTTTTTTTTTTGAACCGCTCTAAACTCTGTGTTTTCCCAAGAGCTTGTTCGCGGAAAGCTTCGACGAGCAGTCGATGCGATTCTGCAGCAGTTTTCTCCAAATGATATTAGAAAACCAATGCTGTCCGCAAGTCGTAGTTCGTAGGCACAAAAGTCGACATGTTAACGAGTCTGGAACAGATACCGATGTATGGAGCATGGGTTGCTGTGTGCTGACTAGTGATGGGGAGCTCGTGAATGAGTCGTTCAAATGAACGCTTCGCTCCAGTGAAGTGTGAACTAACCACTCAATTTCAATGAACTGGTACTTCAAACTCTTCACAGATAGCACACTCCACACTTTTCTCTAGTTCACTCACTCTCTTCCCCTCTCCCTCTCCCACTACATCGGCGCTACGTCACTCATCCTCCCTTCGCTTCAGTCCTCCCTCCGCTGCCTGTCGACGAATCGCGCGGTGTTTGTGGGGAACGATAGGTTTACGAGGGGTTGTGGAGGTGAGGGGCGAGGGGAAAGCAGCGGCAGTTGCCTCCTGCAGTGCTGACACTATTACCCGTGACTATTTGTGCAGTTAAACTTCGCGTCTGCGGATAGCCTACCGTTGGCAGCGCTTGCAGGCAAACGAATATTAAACATACAAACGAAGCACACCCAGCCAACATGAAAATAAAAGGTTTGTTAATAACACTGAAAGAGGGATTTTACCTGAAATCGTACCAATGGCTACAGGTGACAGTTAACGTTTTGAATCTGGAGGGTTATTATTCTCAACAAAAATAAAATATACAGGAAAACTTCTGAATAATTACTTAACGTAGGTATATAGACTTTGTGACAGTGGTAAACATACTCATTCTATTTTGGATTAAATTTTAAAAGGAACATAAAATTGGACTGCATTTCGTTGGTAGCCCTAGTTTTCAGTCTATGAATACATCAAATAATGTTTCATTTGGCAAATAAAGACTTTTTTGGGCGCTTCATGAGAAAATGTCGAGCAAGATTAAATGTAATACCTTGTTTATATGTGACAGGCTTCTCTGTTTATCTTTCCTTTGTCCCCTTCGACCATGCTCTACTTAACTCAGACGCTGTAAGAGTGTAAAACGTTGCGTGCACGTTACTGCATAGTTCGGCCATCTGTTGGTAAAATTATGAAGTATTACGAGCTTTTTTGTACGAGCGAGGCGAGGCGAGCGTAGCCGCAGCTGAGCGGCGAACTGGGCAACTTCGCCAAGCTTCCGCACTTCATGAATGAACTACTTCATTTGAATGCTTCACGGCAAAGAGTGAAATGAATGAAGTAGTTGACGGGAATGAACGAGTTCGACCCATCTCTGGTGCTGACGTTCGTCGCCGGCCGTTACAGGAGGCAGGGGGCGCTGCAGGCGCGGTCTCGCGGGCGCTACGCTGACGGCTGGCACCATCTGTAGGGAAGTTCCGGTTTCACACGTCTACACCGGATACCTTTTTAATTTGTCACAAGCCGCTTCGGACGTTTTCGCCCGCTGCACCCGATACAAGTGAGGCCTCTGCAGCTATAGATTGCACGGCAACTCGTAATTCAGTACCGACTTTTGCCTTGGTTAGGGCTTCCTTTTCTCGTAATCAGCGATTGAACTCATCTATCAATTTTGTACCCTGTTCTGCGAGTCCCTCATTAATTTTAGATTTCTGGCTAGCGGTTAATTCACCTCCTTTCCCCCATCTGCTCCTATTCCTCGAACATATCCGCATCCTCTACACCTCCCGCCGCCTCGATCCCCCTCACCCCCCTGGTTGCTCCTCTCCTCTCCTCTCCCATCCCCGCCCCCTGCCACGTCTTCACCGTTGTGTCCCCCCTACCCTCCATCTCTACACCCTACATCTCCTTTCCCAAGGTGGCTTCCATCAACTCCCCCTCCTGGATGATGCCCTTTCTCCCTCCATTTTCCCCTCCTATCAACTCTGATCCTCACCCCCCCTCCTTTCCTCTGTCCTTTTCCCGGGCTCCCTCTCCCCTCCCCCCGTCCATCCTCTTTTTTCCCCACCTCCCTTCTGTTTGCCCCCTTCTCTCCCCTGAGTCCTTTTACATTTGCCTCCTCTCATTCCCTCTCGCGTCTGCCCTTCTCCCCCTTTATTCGTCCTCTCCCTCCTTGGTTCCCCCCCCTTTTTTCGTTTTTTTCTTTCCTCCCTCCTTGTTCTTCCCCCTCCTCCAGGTCGCCCCCCCCCTCTGCCTTTGGCTCGGGAGTGTCATCCATGTGCCGCCACTTTCGCGCAGTGTTCTACTATAGTGAGTGTTTTCCAGTGCATGTTTTACAGTGAGTGTTCCGTGTTATGTTTTTTGGGAAGTGTTGTGAACGGCCATCATACTGTCGCTGGGTGTGCCTTTTATCTCCTGTGAACAGAAACCAGACTGTCGCCGTGTTTTTTAATTGTGTGTGCACTATGTTACTTGTCTGATTCCTGTGTCTTTTATTAACGTTGCCACCCCCTTTTTGCTTTCTGTTTTAACTTTCCGCATTTTTCCGCCATTTTCCACTTGTCGTCACCATTTTTCTTGTTTATTTTCGTTTTTAAAATGAAAGTCTGTAGGCTGTAGAGCAGCGTACTAAGCTGCTGCCAGCCCGCCCCCTTCGGGGGGAATTGAAAATCAATAAAGGAAAAAAAATTAATTCACCCAGGTGTTGTGCAAGTCGAGCGACATTTCCCTGTAGTGTATTGTGCGCAGTTTATAGCGCGCATGCATCGTCCGATGACATTTGTACCGTTTCGAGTGTTCTCTGATATGCATCTTTTGATGTCGTCATTTCGGTACGGATTGCATCAAAACTTTCATTTAATCTTATCTGTTTGTTCTTGGGCAATAAGTTCAAGAGCTGATAGCTGCTGAGACACTTAATCAGAGTTAAGCGTTCTTGTGGAATGTGATCAAAATCAACACACAGGAGTCGTATTTACTTCTTGTTTGTTTCAGTGCAAGGCATTGGAAATAATCGTTGATGATACACACACTAAAAAAAGTTTTGCATCACTTCGGTTCCGAGGGTTCGGGAACCTGTAGAGAAAATTGGAATAGAGATCCAACATAAACATCATTTCCGCCCTTTTTATTTCTCATGAAAACCACATATTGCATGTTGTACCAAGATACAACGAGACCTTCAGAGGTGGCGGTCCAGATTGCCGTACACACCGGTACATCTAATAACCAGTAGCACCTCCTCTTGCATTGATGCATGCCTGTATTCGTCGTCGCATACTATCCAAAAGTTCATCAAGGCACTTATCGCCCAGATTGTCCCACTCCTCAACGGTGATTCGGCGTAGATCCCTCAAAGTGGTTGGTGGGTCACGTCGTCTGTAAGCAGCCCTTTTCAATCTATCCCAGGCATGTTAGATAGGGTTCATGTCTGGAGAACATGCGGGCCAATCTAGTCGAGCGATGTCGTTTTCCTTTAGGAAGTCATTCATAAGATGTGCACGATGGGGGCGCGAATTGTCGTCAATGAAGACGAATGCCTCGCCAATATACCACCGACATGGTTGCTCTAGCGGTCGGGGGATGGCATTCACGTATCGTACAGCCGTTACGGCGCCTTCCGTGACCACCAGCGGCGTACGTCGGCCCCACATGATGCCACCCCAAAACAGCAGGAAACCTCCACCTTGCTGCACTCGCTGGACAGTGTGTCTAAGGCGTTCAGCCTGACCGGGTTGCCTCCAAACACTTCTCCGATGATTGTCTGGTTGAAGGCATACGCGACACTCGTCGGTGAAGTGAAGGTGATGCCAATCCTGAACGGTCCATTCGGCATGTTGTTGGGCCCATCTGTACCGCGCTGCATGGTGTCGTGGTTGCAAAGATGTGCCTTCCCATGGACGTCGGGGGTGAAGTTGCGCATCATACAGACTATTGCGTACAGTTTAAGTCGTAACACGACGTCCTCTGGCTGCACGAAAAGCATTATTCAACATGCTGGCGTTCCTGTCAAGTGTTCCTCCGAGCCATAATCCGTAGACAGGGATCATCCTCTGCAGTAGTAGCCCTTGGGCGGCCTGAGCGAGGCATGTCATCGACAGTTCCTGTCTCTCTGTATCTCCTCCGTGTCCGAACAACATCGCTTTGGTTCACTGTGAGACACCTGGACACTTCCCTTGTTGAGAGCCCTTCCTGGCACACTGCGGACGCGATCGAACGGTGGTATTGACCGTCCAGGCATGTTTGAAGTACAGAAAACATTCTGTTAAAAATAGTGCTGAGGTAATAAACAAGTGAAAATCGATAGAGATCACTTCTTCCTCTCGTTTGGATTCTTTTGACGTCGTGAGTTTATACACTAATGTTCCAGTGGATATCACTCTTAAGATTATTGAAGATAACATTCGACAACATAGAACTCTAAGTGAGCTACAGTTATCGGAACTTGTGTCACTACTGCAGGTTGTACTAGATTATAATTACTTTCAGTTTAATGGCAAAATGTATGAGCAACTATTCGGCTTAGCCACGGGTTGCCCGTTAGCTGGTATCTTAGCTGACATCTTTGTGAAGACGTTAGAAGAAAATTTCTTCTAAAACAATCCTGCGTTGGGTAATATGATTCCGTTCTATGATCGTTATGTTGATGATATACTCATAATATTTCAAGGAAGTGACCAAGATCTACAACAACTGTTTCTTGTTTTCAACAGTTTTCACGAGAAAATGAAATTCACAAAAGAGATAGAAAACAATGAGAGAGAACTCCCTTTCCTTGACTTGAAACTTATCTGGTAACACTATTAGCTTCGACATTTTTCGTAAAGAAACTTTTTATGATAATATTATTCCAGTAGATTCTTGTCATCCTCAAACTCACAAAATCACCTTCTTTCATTCTGCAGTTCATCGTGCTGTGAGCACAAGTTTAGAACAGAACTGTTTAGAAAAAGAAATATCTCTATCAAAAGCAATGGCTACTAACAATGGATACGACCCTAAATTAATTGACCAAATTGTTAAGAAAAAAACAGCTGTAAAATGTTCAACTTTAGGCGATAACAGGGCGAAAAAGAATGAGGGTAATAAATTTATTTCTATTCCATTTTTGGGGAACGTTTCATATAAGATAAGAAGACTTTTACAGAAACAATACGGTTACAGAGTTGCCTTTTCCGTAAATAATAGCCTGAAACAAAGAGTAATTCATACTATTGGAGCACGGGAAGAACTCGGCACTAAGTCCGGTGTCTACAAAATTACTTGTAACGACTGCCCAAACTATTACATTGGACAGACAGGTAGACCCATTAAAGTAAGGTATAAAGAACACATGTTAGGTAAAAATGGGGAAAACGTACATAATTCCACGTTTGCCCAACATCTATGGCTCTTTCAGCATACGCCACGTGAACTGGACGAGATAGAGTTGCTTCATGAAGCGAATAAGGGTTACAAACTAGACTTGCTCGAAGAATTAGAGATTTTCAAGCATCTGTCTCTAAAAGATGGGTTTGTTCTTAATGAACAGGTGCAGCTTAGAAAAAAAAATTTTTTAGACTGTTTCAAACCCCTCCTTGCCTTAATGTAATATAGTCTGGCTGACTAGAAGTTAGTTTTCTTCCTTGTTGATGACGGTGAAATGCGCTTTTCCTGTCTTGTTGGGATTTTACAGGTTTTTGATGTTTGCTGTTTGTGATTTTCGATGTGTATGTGTGGTTAATTGACTAGTATGTTTTTATTCACAACGAAAGATGGTTTCGGTTTATTATAACATTTTGGTTGTTTTCGCTAGTATGTATTTCACCGCTTACGTTACGCGAGATTCTCGCGCATTACACTAGTGCCATCTCTCGTTAGATGTGTTCCATAGTGCAAGCTTCATCTGTTTGACACTAGGTCACAGGTAAATTAGTTCCATATTTTCTATTTTACATAAATGCTTTCAAATGGTCTGACATGTTTTATTTATTATGACAGAAATTTTGAATCAACACAACTTTTAATAATTTTTGATGCGCTTATGTAGGTATTCATGGATTTTTAATATGGGCGAGTGTCTGGCACATACCACAAGTGCCCTCTCTCGGCGAAACCGTCTGCCCTAGTGCTTTCACACTCTTGTCTCGATAGTTCATAGGCGAAGTACTGGTGCTAAACTGTTCGCATTGACCCTGTGCCCATAGTCATGTTGTACAAATGGAGAAGATGTCTTAATTATTGACGACGCCTTTGGCACAATTGATTTATTAATCTCCATTGCATGATGTAATTTTAGTAAGTAACTAAAAGATTTTGTGCCTGTATTACTCTGGTAATTTCACTGTTTCTTAAGCTTTTGTGTTTCTCACTTTCGATTCTAAGGCTTTTCTAATGAAACTGTCTTCCTGTTCAGGATTTTTTACTTCTGATGAAGGTATATTTATATGTACCGAAACCTTGGTCAAGAATTTTAATAAAAATTTTATCCTGCAACTGTTTTGGCTGTCATCCTTTATCGTGAAGAATTTCAACAGTCGCTGTTGCAGCCATGTTTAAAACCTTGTCCCTAGGTTATTTAGGTTTAAGTAGTTCTAAGTTCTAGGGGACTGATGACCTTAGAAGTTAAGTCCCATAGTGGTCAGAGCCACTGATCGGCTGTCGGACCCCCTCCACCTAATAGGCGCTGCTCGTGCATGGTTGTTTACGTCTTTGGATGGGTTTAGTGACATCTCTGAACAGTCGGAGGGACTGTGTCTGTGATACAATATCCACAGTCAACGTCTATCTTCAGGATTTCTGGCAACCGGGGTATTGCAGAAATTTTTTTTGATGTGTGTATTTGCCAAATTATTGAGCAACGCACTAGATGAGTCGTGAGCGGCCCTCGCCTCCAAAATTTCTTCTGTTAATTCAGGCTGCGTATTTTTTTCGTGTTGTACGTTATTTAAATCTGCTCCGGGCACTGTCGCACCGACCGAATCATCGCCATCGACAGCTGAATTATATCCAACATTATCTGGGTTATCAACGTGTCTAGCTTTCCTGATTCTGACGTACTAAAGAACCACAGATTTTTCCAACGCACGTCGCCACACTGCGTATACGAAGCGTTTGAAACAACAGCACGAAGAAAAACTAATTTAAGACACAGCAACGAGACGGATGCTTGTAACTGAAACATAACACAGGCAACCTCCATCCATCTTGTTCGCATAAAGCTTAATGGCTTCGAATTCCACTGTTACAATAATGAATCTTACAAATACTAATTTTCTTACTTCAAAAATCTGAAATAATTGCAAAGGCAGATTTGAACCATTGGCTGCTTATGGCAGTGTCTGAAAGTCGTGGCAACGGAAAAATGGAAGCGTAGATCAATGGTGCCCTTACATGATTTTGATGTATTACGCCTTCATAATTTATACAATAATGTTGTTTGCTTTGCTGATGACAAAAAGATATTATAACTTGGACAGCTCCTTCGTCTTGTAATTTTTCGTCGCAATTTGGATTTACATGAATGGCTTCCATCAGGTAGTTACATGTAACAGAATGGAACATTGCACAAAGACATTAATGGAATTTTTCATTTACAGCGCCCCACGTTGGGCGCGATTGAAATTTTTCCCTCTAGAATTTGTAGTACTAGAGAAATTTCTGAGATATAAGTATTATGAAAACTTTTCCCAGTTCTTAAAGGCAAATAAAAATGCTGATTACTATGCAGTTCTTTGAGGTGCGAGGGAAACGTTCAAAGACGGAAAACCTGATCAAAATGGTTCAAACGGCTCTGAGCACTATGGGACTCAACATCTGAGGTCATCAGTCCACTTAGAACTACTTAAACCTAACTAACCTAAGGATATCACAGACACCCATGCCCGAGGCAGGATTCGAACCTGCGACCGTAGCAGCAGCGCGGTTCCGGACCGAAGCGCCTAGAACCGCTCGACCACATCGGCCGGCGAAACGTGATCAAAAAATGTAGATCAATGAAGTTAATGATTACTCTCACAAGACATGGATTACATATTCACGTAATTATTAGGTTACTGCCTATTAATATCGCGAGACAGGATGCTAATCAAGCCCCCGAAGCGACTGCTGATATCATTGTCCAAAAGTAACCTACCGAGCAACCCGACGTATTCCAAAAACATGTTATATTGTATCTGAAGTTGCGGTACGTAGAAACTTGTGTGCCTACTCCGCAAGAGCCAGAAAAAAAGACGCCAGACAACTGCGACGATAATTTAATTACAATATCATTTGTTTTACAGCAAAAGGTGTACAGAGTTCGTGTCCGTTTGTTCTCTTTAGAAAAAATCCCTGTCCAAACGTTTTTATTATGATTTTGATTACAAAATGTATTTTATGTAGAAAAAAACAAACACAAAATTTCACCACATGCCACAGTATTATTATGTTTCATTTGTTATGTTTTGATCTCACGCTTTAGACGGTTGTGAAGTTACGTGGGCGCATTTTGTATTCAATGGCTAGCGTATATAACGCTATAATACCCTACTTCCAATTTATGTTTGTGCTGGTTTAGGTCTGCTATTTATGGCGGTGTTGTTTGCTTCTTACGTTTCCGTGGCGTCCAGGTCTATTTCACGTAAAGGTACAGTGAGTTTTTCTTTCGATAAGTCGACCCTTGGCCCTAGAAATCCACGACTGGTTGGTTGGTAGATTGTGGTGTGTCTACTGTAAGACCTTCGGTACACACACCATCAGATTATTTGACTTGTCGCTGTAACGAAGTAGGCGAGTGTCAGCAATATGTCTCGTGGTCTTATCGTGGCGTGTTTATCTTCTGCCGTTAGGTCAGACGATAGAAATGCCACTTGCACGCTTAGAGTAGCAGATTGACGGTGACCAACTTTAAACAGAACTTGATTAATTTTCACACACATTTATTAAAATAATAAAAAGCATAGACATTACGTAACTTGATTCTGCATGCTGTTTACAACCGACAATCTGAAGTACCTTTGGTATTGGTACGTTAATCTTATTCTCACATATCTCTGATACTTGACAAAGTGTCTATACATTTATCTTCATGGTTAGGTACAGGAACATGGTAATCTTATTAGGCGCAGACTGAAACTTGTCTATATACTGGTACAGACAAATGCAGACTTGTACAGACTGGTGCAGACAAATGCAGACTGATACAGACTAATGCAGACTGGTACAGACTAATGCAGACTGACTAATCGGAGGTCTGTACACTCGTTATCTATATCTTCATGACTACTCTGCAATTCACGGTTAAGTGCTTGGTAGAGGGTTCATCGCACCACAATCATACTATCTCTCTACCATTCCACTCCCGAACAGCGCGCGGGAAAAACGAACACCTAAACCTTTCTGATTTCTCTTATTTTATTTTGATGATCATTCCTACCTATGTAGGTTGGGCTCAACAAAATATTTTCGCATTCGGAAGAGAAAGTTGGTGACTGAAATTTCGTAAATACACTCCTGGAAATTGAAATAAGAACACCGTGAATTCATTGTCCCAGGAAGGGGAAACTTTATTGACACATTACTGGGGTCAGATACATCACATGATCACACTGACAGAACCACAGGCACATAGACACAGGAAACAGAGCATCCACAATGTCGGCACTAGTACAGTGTATATCCACCTTTCGCAGCAATGCAGGCTGCTATTCTCCCATGGAGACGATCGTAGAGATGCTGGATGTAGTCCTGTGGAACGGCTTGCCATGCCATTTCCACGTGGCGCCTCAGTTGGTCCAGCGTTCGTGCTGGACGTGCAGACCGCGTGAGACGACGCTTCATCCAGTCCCAAACATGCTCAATGGGGGACAGATCCGGAGATCTTGCTGGCCAGGGTAGTTGACTTACACCTTCTAGAGCACGTTGGGTGGCACGGGATACGTGCGGACGTGCATTGTCCTGTTGGAACAGCAAGTTCCCTTGCCGGTCTAGGAATGGTAGAACGATGGGTTCGATGACGGTTTGGATGTACCGTGCACTATTCAGTGTCCCCTCGACGATCACCAGTGGTGTACGGCCAGTGTAGGAGATCGCTCCCCACACCATGATGCCGGGTGTTGGCCCTGTGTGCCTCGGTCGTATGCAGTCCTGATTGTGGCGCTCACCTGCACGGCGCCAAACACGCATACGACCATCATTGGCACCAAGGCAGAAGCGACTCTCATCGCTGAAGACGACACGTCTCCATTCGTCCCTCCATTCACGCCTGTCTCGCGACACCACTGGAGGCGGGCTGCACGATGTTGGGGCGTGAGCGGAAGACGGCCTAACGGTGTGCGGGACCGTAGCCCAGCTTCATGGAGACGGTTGCGAATGGTCCTCGCCGATACCCCAGGAGCTGGGAAGTGGCGGTGCGGTCCCCTACGGCACTGCGTAGGATCCTACGGTCTTGGCGTGCACCCGTGCGTCGCTACGGTCCGGTCCCAGGTCGACGGGCACGTGCACCTTCCGCCGACCACTGGCGACAACATCGATGTACTGTGGAGACCTCACACCCCACGTGTTGAGCAATTCGGCGGTACGTCCACCCGGCCTCCCGCATGCCCACTATACGCCCTCGCTCAAAGTCCGTCAACTGCACATACGGTTCACGTCCACGCTGTCGCGGCATGCTACCAGTGTTAAAGACTGCGATGGAGCTCCGTATGCCACGGCAAACTGCCTGACACTGACGGCGGCGGTGCACAAATGCTGCGCAGCTAGCGCCATTCGACGGCCAACACCGCGGTTCCTGGTGTGTCCGCTGTGCCGTGTGTGTGATCATTGCTTGTACAGCCCTCTCGCAGTGTCCGGAGCAAGTATGGTGGGTCTGACACACCGGTGTCAATGTGTTCTTTTTTCCATTTCCAGGAGTGTAGATCTCGCCACGACGAAAAATGTCTTTGCTTTAATTACTTCCGTCACTACTCGCGTATCATATCTGCCACACTCTCTCCCCTATTACGTGATAATACAAAACGAGCTGCCCTTTTTTGCACCCTTTCGATGTCCTCCGTCAATCCCACCTGGTAAGGATCCCACACCGCGCAGCAATATTCTAACAGAGGACGAATGAGTTTAGTGTAAGCTGTCCCTTTAGTGGACTTGTTGCATCTTCTAAGTGTCCTGCCAATGAAACGCAACCTTTGGCTCGCCTTCCCCACAATACTATCTATGTGGTCCTTCCAACTGAAGTTGTTCGTAATTTTAACACCCAGGTACTTAGTTGAATTAACAGCTTTGAGAATTGTACTGTTTATCGAGTAATGGAATTCCAACGGATTTCTTTTGGAACTCATGTGGATCACCTCACACTTTTCGTTATTTAGCATCAACTGCCATCTGCCACACCATACAGCAAAATTTTCTAAATCGCTTTGCAACTGATACTGGTCTCCGGATGATCTTACTAGACAGTCAATCACAGCATTATCTGCGAACAACCTAAGAGAACTGTTCAGATTGTCACCCAGGTCATTTATATAGATCAGGAACAGCAGAGGTCCCAGGACGCTGCCCTGTGGAACACCTGATTTCACTTCAGTTTTACTCAATGATTTGCCGTCTGTTACTACGAACTGCGACCTTCCTGACAGGAATCATGAATCAAGTCGCATGACTGAGACGATACCCCATAGACCTGGAGCTTGATTAGAAGTCGCTTGTGAGGAATGGTGTCAAAAGCTTTCCGGGAATCTAGAAATACGGAATCAACTTTAGATCCCCTGTCGATAGCGGCCATTACTTCGTGCGAATAAAGAGCTAGCTGCGTTGCACAAGAACGATGTTTTCTGAAACCGTGCTGATTGCCTATCCCTTCGAGGTGATTCATAATGTTTGAATACAGTATATGCTCCAAAACGCTACTGCAAACCGACATCAATGATATAGGTCTGTAGTTCGATGGATTACTCCTACTACCCTTCTTAAACACTAGTGCGACCTGCGCAATTATCCAATCTGTAGGTACAGATCTATCGGTGAGCGAGCAGTTGAATGTGATCGCTAAGTAGGGAGCACGTTCATGTATCACTGCGCGAATGTGATCCACAAGGAGAAGAGGTTCTACATTAGCAGCAATCTCATTGGCTGCATTAGATATTAATACGCAGATCGGCGGAAGCAGAATTTGGTCCGTCTCTAAGGCAGCGCCATCTCGTAGTGTGGAGACGGACGAGCGCTGTGCCTGCGCTGTTGAGCTTAGCAGGGCGTGCTCTAGTGGGAAAGTTGTGTACGCGCTGACTATGCTGAACTATGTACACAACATAGATACTTTTGGCTTGACTTCGCATCAGGTATACACAACGTATTTTGACACCGAACCTTATATTTTCTTTGTCAAATTTGTTAATCCATTACAAGTAGAAGAATTACTGCTTAAACATCATTCCTTTCTGTCGCGGAGATGACTCTGTTACTGCTACAGTGCTCCTAGCGAACGCTGGTGCTCACAAGGGAACCTCCCCATCGCACCCCCCTCAGATTTAGTTATAAGTTGGCACAGTGGATAGGCCTTGAAAAACTGAACACAGATCAATCGAGGAAACAGGAAGAAGTTGTGTGGAACTATGCAAAAATAAGCAAAATATACAACTTGAGTAGACTATGCGCAAGATAGGCAACAACATGGAAAGAGCAAGAGCAGGAGTCCTGTGGTCAGCGTGAGCAGCTGCGGATCAAGAGGTCCTTCGTTCAAGCCTTCCCTCAGTTAAAAAGTTTAACTTTTTATTTTCAGTTTATGTGACAAACGCTTGTTTTTCCATCACTTTTTTGGGAGTGATTATCACATCCACAAGAAAACCTAAATCGGGCACGGTAGAAGAATTTTTTTACCCATTCGCCAAGTGTACAAGTTAGGTGGGTCGACAACATATTCCTGTCGTGTGGACGCACATGCCGTCACCAGTGTCGTATAGAATATATCAGACGTGTTTTCCTGTGGAGGAATCGGTTGACCTATGACCTTGCGATCAAATGTTTTCGGTTCCCATTGTAGAGGCACGTCCTTTCGTCGACTAATCGCACGATTTTGCGGTGCGGTCGCAAAACACAGACACTAAACTTATTACAGTGAACAGAGACGTCAATGAACGAACGGACAGATCATAACTTTGCGAAAATGAAGAAGTAAAACTTTTCAGCCGAGGGAAGATTTAAACCAAGGATCTCTCAGCCTGCAGCTGCTCACGCTAACCACGGGACCACGACGCTCCTGAGCTCAAACTATCCATGATGTTGCCCATATGGTACATGGACTACTCAGTTTGTATATTTTGCTCATTTTTTCATAGTTCCACACAACTTTTCCTGTTTTCTCGATTGATCTGTGCTTAGTTTTTCAAGGCCTATCCACTGTGCCAACTTATAACTAAATCTGAGGGGGGTGCGATGGGGAGGTTCCCTTGTGAGTAGACGAATGATCATCGTGTTCATTCTGATGAAATATGACTGCTTATTGTCTTCTTTTTACACTTGCAACACCCTTTCACGTAAGTGGTTGCCTAAATACGTTCCATGTGAATAGAGTGGGACATTGTAGAATGACGACAAAACCATCAGCACTAAGAGAAAATTGTAAACATTGGCTTACCTGCTATGCAGCCGGGAAGTGGTTCAGCAGTCATTGTAGAGATATCCCGCGACAGGGCGCTGACACCAGCTGTTTGCGACACATGAGAATATGTGCTGGACCGGGTCTCGAACCCGGATTTGCTACTTTTCAACAACTTCGGCTGTCCGCCCTCGCCTCCAGCACCGGCACAGACTCCCACAAGCCTCGTTGCCCCAGCCTCTCTGCTCGCAGAATTCGTAGTTTCCGCAACCGGAGACCAACATTATATCACCTATTTGGCCCTTGAGGGCGTCTGTACATCACTGATGGTTAAGATGCGTGCACGACTGAAGGACACTGAATTCTGAAGATGCAGACACTGTATAAACACACACGCTGTCATCGATGAACTTACTAGTTAATTTAGTATTGTGCAACATTCATTAAATGCTTGTACAGCTTCGTATCTCCAGAAACCAGATGTTTTTATGACGATAATCGAAAAAATGAGAAAGATCTTTGTCAAATGTTTTTTATTCTAGTCTTTGATCACAATGTCGTCAAAAGGATTGATATTGTGATCGAAGACTGGGATAAAGAAACATTTCACAGTATTGGAACACAGTTCATATACATGACTATGTCGAAGCTGGTGAAAAATCTTTGTGTTATAAATTACTGCCAAAGACGTGTCGTGGAGACTTGGTGTTTCCGGTGTTATTGTTTTATTACGAGGTCCATTCAAGTTCTAAGGCCTCCAATTTTTTTTTTCTCCGGACTGGAAATAGATAGAAACATGCGCATTGTTTAAAACTGAGGCCGCGTTCATTGTCAATACGTCCCAGAGATGGCAGCACCGTATGGCAGATGGAATTTTACCGCGAACGGCGAGAATGAGAACTTTTAAATACTTAAAATGGCGACCTTTTCCTTACTTGAACAGCGTGCAATCATTCGTTTTCTGAATTTGCGATGTGTGAAACCAATTGAAATTCATCGACAGTTGAAGGAGATATGTGGTGATGGAGTTATGGATGTGTCGAAAGCGCGTTCGTGGGTGCGACAGTTTAATGAAGGCAGAACATCATGTGACAACAAACCGAAACAACCTCGGGCTCGCACAAGCTGGTCTGACGACATGAGCGAGAAAGTGGAGAGAATTGTTTTGGGGGATCGCCGAATGACTGTTGAACAGATCGCCTCCAGAGTTGGCATTTCTGTGGGTTCTGTGCACACAATCCTGCATGACGACCTGAAAATGCGTAAAGTGTCATCCAGGTGGGTGCCACGAATGCTGACGGATGACCAAATGGCTGCCCGTGTGGCATGTTGCCAAGCAATGTTGACACGCAACGACAGCACGAATGGGACTTTCTTTTAGTCGGTTGTGACAATGGATGAGACGTGGATGCCATTTTTCAATCCAGAAACAAAGCGCCAGTGAGCTCAATGGAAGCACACCGATTCACCGCCACCAAAAAAATTTCGGGTAGCCGCCAGTGCTGAAAAAATGATGGTGTCCATGTCCTGGGACAGCGAGGGCGTAATCCTTACCCATCGCGTACCAAAGGGCACCACGGTAACAGGTGCATCCTACGAAAATATTTTGAAGAACAAATTCCTTCCTGCACTGCAACAAAAACGTCCGGGAAGGGCTGCGCGTGTGCTGTTTCACCAAGACATCGCACGCGCACATCGAGCTAACGTTACGCAACAGTTTCTTCATGATAACAACTTTAAAGTGATTCCTCATGCTCCCCACTCACCTGACCTGGCTCCTAGTGACTTTTGGCTTTTTCCAACAATGAAAGTCACTCTCCGTGGCCGCACATTCACCAGCCGTGCTGCTATTGCCTCAGCGATTTTCCAGTGGTCAAAGCAGACTCCTAAAGAAGCCTTCGCCGCTGGCATGGAATCATGGCGTCAGCGTTGTGAAAAAAATGGTTCAAATGGCTCTGAGCACTATGGGACTTAACATCTGTGGTCATCAGTCCCCTAGAACTTAGAACTACTTAAACCTAACTAACCTATGGACATCACACACATCCATGCCCGAGGCAGGATTCGAACCTGCGACCATAGCAGTCCCGCGGTTCCGGACTGAGCGCCTAGAACCGCTAGACCATCGCGGCCGGCTTCAGCGTTGTGAAAAATGTGTACGTCTGCAAGGCGATTACGTCGAGAAGTAACGCCAGTTTCTTCGATTTCGGGTGAGTAGTTAATTAGAAAAAAAATCTGAGGCCTTAGAACTTGAATGCACCTCGTATTCCTCAATTGTGTGTGAGTGTGTGTGTGTTCGTCTCAATCCTTCCGCCTTTCTATATCTCATCTTTCACTTTCCGAGCAGTATTCCAATGCGAGTAGTATTCCATTACATAGTTGTGCGTGTTCATTTAGAATTACTGCTCCTTTTACCTTTACTTCTTTTATGTAGAAAGTTTCTTCTCAGCGGTACTTTGCCGGAATCGGTTGAGGCCGCATTTGAGCATTGATAAACAGCTTTCTATTTGGGCTGGGTAGTCGTCGTAAGCAGTTACGTCGGCGGAAAGTGTCGAATGTGAGCTGTGCTTTAGTGGATCCTGAGCCTCAGGAATATCTGGGCTCACGATGTCTGACTTAATAGGCACTGAGGGAAATGTGTCGCATGCCAGATGGTAGATGTCTGATCGACTGAATTAGGCGCGTCGTGTTCGCTGCGTTGCGTTGTGTCTGTGGTGTTCAGTCTCAAGTCTCCATTTCTTCGGTAAGCTCAGTGCGGAGGTGATGGGTCACGTCTTTAAAGGAGCACACTGATGGCTTCGGAGCACGGTGTGGAACTGACAGCAGGCAGCAGTTTTGTAATCCATCGCCGACAAGAGCCACGGCAGTGTAGTGGTGTGTACTTGCCAGTCGGTTGTAAGGAAACATGGAAGGAAAGAGTAGCGACGTGCTGACGTGAGAGATTCGCAGAAACGGGGTAACCTGTCTGGACTCGCATCCACGTAACGTGGTCTTACAATAGTGGTCGAAGAGGGACCCCAACTGACGGGGAACAAAGGCGAACGTGACGCGTCATCAGTGGCAGCCGCTTTCAGTTCAGACAGGAGTCAGTTCAGGTCGTCCCGAAACACTTCCTGCGTGAAATGGACAGCTGGAGACGCATACTTGCTCATTGCGACACGGAAGGTTGCACGTCCTCATTGTTCCAAACAATGCAGGCACTGGCCAGTAGGTGACTGGAGGCGTCTAGTGTGGTCACGCGAGAGACTGGCTGGCTCTTCTCGAATGGTGCGAAGGAGTGCACCGACGGCGTAACGAGGCGTTCAAACCGCATTGTGTGTGTGGGTAGGGTGCAGTTCAGACGGAATTTGGGTCTGCGGAAGTTCAGAGGCGGTTTTTGTACCGTGATTTGGGTCCATACATCCTAATTACTGTGAACATGAACCAGCATGTTAATTCTCGGTGACGAAGTGTTGACCGCCCTTCTACATCTTACGGTGTAGACATTACCGCCAGTCAACATGACAACTTCCGAGTTCACAGAGCTCCACACAGCTTTATGGTTTGATGAACACTCCACTGCACATTGAATGGCCAGCTAAATTCTGGAGCCTTAATCAGATATACTGCCAGAAAGGAAAATAGTGCACTCTTTTAGAGGTTTCTAGTTCACTGAAAATTTATTGTTGCAACAGTGCA
Source organism: Schistocerca piceifrons (assembly GCF_021461385.2). Lineage (NCBI taxonomy): Eukaryota > Metazoa > Arthropoda > Insecta > Orthoptera > Acrididae > Schistocerca > Schistocerca piceifrons. Next base: position 211,445,529 of record NC_060146.1, read on the forward strand.
TATGGATTACATGAAATCCTTACGTACACAAATTAAGCGGTTGTGAGGTACCAGGTATCGACCGTGCAGAAACACCAATGTTAAGAAGTGGTGTAGTCTCCACGGGCGGCAATGTAGGGTAGAGATGGGTAGTTCGCGAACGAACGGGTGCAAAGGAACGGCTCACCAAGATGAACGAAAGGACCGAGGAACGAATTCCAAGGAACGATCGGTTCATAGTTCACTTCGGTCGCGGCGGTCTACTTATATTTCCGGGGAACGAGGAACGATCGGTTCATAGTTCACTAGTTCGCTTCGGTCGCGGCGGTCACTTCGGCAGTTCTCGTTCCAGCCTCGGTCGCGTGCCCGTCTCAGTCTCGGTCTCCCTCGGCCGCACTCGTAGTTCTTCGCATGACCACCTGTCTCAGTTCCACTGCCGACTGCTCCTCGGTAGTTCAGTATCCAGTTGTTCGTTTCGTTGACTGCGCTCGCCCATTTTACATGTGTTCCAGACTGTACTTGCGCTTGATTCTGGCTATTCAGCGTCCACGACCGGTAATCAAAAAGTGTTTTATAGTTACGTAAATTACATAAAAATTACGTTGTATGTGATAGGTACGTCTTTTCAGGTAACAAAAGGGCACATCAGCTCACTTCATTATATCGATGAACAGCAGAAGACATACTTATAACAAGGCAAGTTTTTTTTTATTGATATATTTTTTTGGTTTCATCGACTTGATTTAGCAGCTAAGTTTCAGTAATTTGCTTAATCTTCAGTGTAAGAAAATTCATATAAAACGGTTTTCGTGTATCTTTCATGTACAGAACATTACATTTAGGAAGGCTCTAATTGTTTTTAAGTTTGATTGTTTCCAGTTTGCATTACCTGCTAGTGTGGTTTCTTTGAAAAAAAAATGGGTTCTGGGTCATTTTGGCTGAGTAGGAAAAGCGGTGCCCCTCCGTTTGAAAAGACTTACATTGCCATAAAATCTTATTTACTTATTATCTCAAAAACATTTGTTCAGAAGGAGCTTTCAAACCAAAAACTTTATTACTGCGAACTTAATTATTATTATTATTGCTGCATTAACTTTAATAATGCAAGTAAAAACCTAATTTTTACTAAGCGTGTGACGCAAGTATGAGAAAACCACATTTTTGTTTTATGCTTCCATAAAGTCTCTAATTCGCCTACGAACTCAGAGACAACATGAAGTATATACAGGGTGTAAACGATTATTGTTTACAACGTGGCATAGCTATGTAGTGGAAGTCGAAACGAAGAATTTTATATAAGACGTTTGTGGTCTATTAAGTTGGGAAACAGCCACCAACTGGTTTACAAGACTACACGAGCTATAGCCCATGCGCGTCGCGTGAGATTTTCATGTTCTCTTCTCCAGCTCTCTACACATCGTCATCGATTGTTTCGCAATTGTTGCCATCTTTCGCTTGTTATTTCTTCACTGCCTTATTATTACATGTTTGTCTGTTTGTTGTATCTGCTCGTAACGGACAACACATAGTCCGTAATTGGCGAGCAGTCTGTACTCGGGGCCGGTTTTCCGTGCGCCATCCTATATTATTTCCCTGCGATCAGCCACACAAGGCTACGGTTGGCTAAATGAGAGGTTGTGCAGAATCACAGAAATCTAAAAGTGTGTAAGAATTCTGTAATGAATAAAAAACTATACTTCAGGGGGGAGGCAAGTGCCCCCTCTTGGTGCCCCCTATCCTTCAGTCACCTACACTACTAGTTTTCAGTTTTTCATAAGAACCATATACCAAGCACAAATGAACGGTGAACGAGTAAAAATGAACGGTTCCGTAAAAAGAACGACCAGCAGCGAACTAGTTCCCAAGGATGAACGAGTTTGCCCATCTCTAATGCAAGGGCTGACTTTGGCATCCAGCCGACCCTACTCACGGCGAATAGTGTCTTGGGACACGTTAGTCCACGCCCGCTCGACCTGTTCAGCCGGTTCTATAAGATTTGTCGCTTGACAAGTCATACGGGTCACTTCTCGTCCCATCATAACACACACTTGCTCGACTGGAGACACTTCCAGAGATCGTGCTCGCCAGGCAAGTCGCTACACCTCTCGCAGAGAAGCTGAGTTTCACGGGAAGCTTGTGGGCGAGCGTTATCCTGTTGGAACAACACATCACCTTCCTGTTGCAAGACCGTCAAAAGAATGGGTCTAACAACGTTCTGACCGTACCTATCGCTGGTTAGCGTCTCCTCCGGAAACACCAAAGGTGAACGAGAGCTGATGTTTATCACACTGTAACGCCGGAAATGCATATCCTATTTCCATCTATTGTACTATAAATTTTTTCGTTATTTTGTCACCTGAAGATATGACATTTCTGTGTCTTTATATATTGTAATTGTTTTACTATTTGTATATATATATTTATGCATTTATGTCGATGTATAATTGGCTTGTTTTGTAAATATTATTTGTATTTTACGCTGGGTCTTGCCTAGGGAAAACTATGCTGTCGAACGAATACATCGATAGGTCGTGTGAAGAACGAAAGTGTGTAGGATGTTCGGTAGTGTTAACTCTGCCGCGTGGAGCGCGGGCAGCGAGAGGAGTCTGGCTGGAGTAGTGCGGTTGAGCAGGTGTGTTGTGTGAAGCTCCGGCGAGTTGCCGGCTTTCGGGATTTGGCAGCATGTAATTGCGCTCGACTTGCGATGATAGTTTCTGACATGGTGTCGCGGACGGGAAGCATTAGCTGGCGCACATCAAGAGCCTGTTTCGTCTGGTGACCGTGTCGAGAAGAAGGCGCGCCAACATCCAGCTTCTGCAACAGCGACGGCCGACAATGAGTGACTGTCGCCACCTCCTCGATCGACGGCTTCAAACCTTCGATCAACCAATAAGGAAGACTGGAACCACGTAAAATTTTAGAACTGTATGGCAGACCTCAGCTTTTAAAATGGTTGCATCACAAAATTACAGCAACTTAGCATGAACCTTTGTTGCTCATTGTCCCAATTGCATTGCCAAGCAGGGTCCCTTCCTTTTCCGAAATGAACCCGAGTGTCGTTGAAATTCAAACGCCAGCATTAAAATAATATAATTCAATTTCACTGCTTTAATTTCAAAGTTCAGTTAAAGTATTCATAGCTGGCTACAATATTTAGATTACACGAGCACAAATTAAGAGTGCGAGTTTTGTTAGCATATTTTAGCTTACCTGTGCCTGCAGCTCAGCTTGGTACGTACTAAATTTTACTATTGTTAATTGTTCAGAATCATTTAATTCAAGTTCGAAGTTAAATCTCTTATTTCTAAATTGCGTGGATTCAAGTAGCTTTTGAAATGATTGTTGAGGTAGCCCAAGACTAACTGTATTTCACTGAATTTCGATATGCTTCAAAAAGAAAGCTCACTATTAACTTCAGTCACTAAATTAACTTTCGATTTTCCGGTTTTATTAATTCTTTTGCTAAATTAAGTCAGAGTGTAGCGAAATTTATTACTTCTGACAAACTTTCAGTTTTCAAACAACACGTGTCAACCTTCAGTTGCCACGCTTTTAGTGCTAATTATATGTGCATTAATCTTTCATTTTCAGTTATTATAGCAATTGTCCATAGGACTGGCGGCCGTAATTTCCCCCAAATCTCAAATATCTAATTACCGCTAGTTAATTCTTAACGTAACGGCCGCACATTTACATTCTTTATTAACTTTACCCCTTTAAAAATTAATTCCCACCAGTTTCATTTGCATTTTTCCTTTCATTTAGATGTAACCCTTTCCTCCCTCTTTACCGACAGATTAACTTCGGTGACGGTTGCTTTTCCCAAATTTCCATTAGGTACACGCGGTTTAATTTTTCACTGTCATTAAGGTCGATAAGTGAGGGGGAGGTTACAACACGCCAGACCATAAGGCCTGCGAAGGGGCCAGCGTGTGTCTCGGACGAATGCACTCTGCGAGACAGGGCCCACCAGGTCCACGTCGTACTCACAGGCGACCGTCACTTCCGTGCAGTCAGAATCTGCTTTCATCGCTGAAGACGACAGAGCGCCATTGCAAGTGATCCTCTGACGTCAGCAGCCGAGTGGCGTGAGTGGGAGACTGTCCAAAGCTGTGTGTGCCTGTGCTCCCACTGCTAATAGCCGGTTAGCGACAGTTCATGTTGACACGCTAGTGCTGACATGCCCTGTTACTAACATGTAGACCTTCACGGCCGGAAATATCATGTCCATTATAATTATCCGGGCTGTTATGCCGTGTTCGGTTGATGAATTCCGCGTCGATTCCCAACGTTTCGTCTCCGACTGCGGGAAACATCTTCAAGGGGGTCCGTAGCTCGATGGAAGGTCCAACACACCCACTAGACCCCCTTGAAGTTGTCCCCCGCAGTCGGAGACGAAACGTTGGAAATCAACACGGAATTCATCAACCGACCACGGCATAACAGCCCGGATAATTATAATGGACATACCCTGTTACCTGTGCTGTGATAGCTCTACGGTATCCCCTGCTGGCCTCACAATACCACGATCCTGGCGGGCGTCCTGGCTGCGTGGACGACCAGAACCTCGTGTATGGGTTTGAGGATGTTCACGTGACCACTGTCAACAGCATCATTGCACTACACGTCCAAGTTGTGTAGGAATTCTCAGCAACCACCTTCCCAACACTCGGAAGGCAACAGTTGGGTTGGGTTGGGTTGTTTGGGGAAGGAGACCAGACAGCGAGGTCATCGGTCTCATCGGATTATGGAAGGACGGGGAAGGAAGTCGGCCATGCCCTTTGAAAGGAATCATCCCGGCATTTGCCTGGAGCGATTTAGGGAAATCACGGAAAACCTAAATCAGGATGGTAGGACGCGAAGGCAACAGTGTGACCCGTTGTAAGTAGGCTGTATGAAAATCACTGACTGTGCTGTGTCTGGTCTGTGAGAGGTTGGTATTGTCGGAATATTCGCTATTCTAGTGTTGGCCGGTTGGATGTGAGCAGCGCGTTGTGTTGCGCAGTTGGAGGTGAGGCGCCAGCAGTGGGGGATGTGTAGAGAGAGATGGCAGAATTTTAAGAGCGGACGATCTGGACGTGTGTCCGTCAGAGAAAGGAAATTTGGATGTCATGAATTTATATATATATATATATATATATATATATATATATATATATATATATATATATATATATAGTGGTGTTACAAAAAGGTACGGCCAAACTTTCAGGAAACATTCCTTACACACAAAGAAAGAAAATATGTTATGTGGACATGTGTCCGGAAACCCTTACTTTCCATGTTAGAGCTCATTTTATTACTTCTCTTCAAATCACGTTAATCATGGAATGGAAACGCACAGCAACAGAACCTACCAGCGTGAATTCAAACACTTTGTTACAGGAAATGTTCAAAATGTCCTCCGTTAGCGAGGATACATGCATCCACCCTCCGTCGCATAGAATCCCTGATGCGCTGATGCAGCTCTGGAGAATGGCGTATTGTATCACAGCCATCCACAATACGAGCACGAAGAGTCTCTACATTTGGTACCGGGCTTGCGTAGACAAGAGCTTTCAAATGCCCCCATAAATAAAAGTCAAGAGGGTTGAGGTCAGCAGAGCGTGGAGGCCGTGGAATTGGTCCGCCTCTACCAATCCATCGGTCACCGAATCTGTTCTTGAGAAGCGTACGAACACTTCGACTGAAATGTGCAGGAGCTCCATCGTGCATGAACCACATGTTGTGTCGTACTTGTAAAGGCACATGTTCTAGCAGCACAGGTAGAGTATCCCGTATGAAATCGTGATAACGTGCTCCATTGAGCGTAGGTGGAAGAAAATGGGGCCCAATCAAGACGTCACCAACAATGCCTGCCCAAACGTTCACAGAAAATTTGTGTTGATGACGTGATTGCGCAATTACGTGCGGATTCTCGTGAGCCCACAAATGTTGATTGTGAAAATTTACAATTTGATCACATTGGAATGAAGCCTCATACGTAAAGAGAACATTTGCACTGAAATGAGGATTGACACATTGTTGGATGAACCATTCGCAGAACTGTACCCGTGGAGGCCAATCAGCTGCTGATAGTGCCTGCACACGCTGTACATGGTACGGAAACAACTGGTTCTCCCGTAGCACTCTCCATACAGTGACGTGGCCAACGTTACCTTGTACAGCAGCAACTTCTCTGACGCTGACATTAGGGTTATCGTCAACTGCACGAAGAATTGCCTCGTCCATTGCAGGTGTCCTCGTCGTTCTAGGTCTTCCCTAGTCGCGAGTCATAGGCTGGAATGTTCAGTGCTCCTTAAGACGCCGATCAATTGCTTCGAACGTCTTCCTGTCGGGACACCTTCGTGCTGGAAATCTGTCTCGATACAAACGTACCGCGCCACGGCTATTGCCCCGTGCTAATCCATACATCAAATGGGCATCTGCCAACCCCGCATTTGTAAACATTGCACTGTTTGCAAACCACGTTCGTGATGATCACTAACCTGTTGATGCTACGTACTGATGTGCTTGATGCTAGTACTGTAGAGCAATGAGTCGCATGTCAACACAAGCACCGAAGTCAACATTACCTTCCTTCAATTGGGCCACTTGGCGGTGAATCGAGGAAGTACAGTACATACTGACGAAACTAAAATGAGCTCTAACATGGAAATTAAGCGTTTCCGGACACATGTCCACATAACATTTTTTATTTATTTGTGTGTGAGGAATGTTTCCTGAAAGTTTGGCCATACGTTTTTGTAACACCCTGTATGTATATGATGACTTTTCAACATTAGTAAGGTTAATACATTGTTTGTTCTCTATCAAAATCTTTCATTTGCTATCTATACGCCTATCAGTAGTTAGTGCCTTCAGTCGTTAGAATCTTTTATTCAGCTGGCAGTAGTGGCGCTCGCTGTATTGCAGCAGTTTGAGTAACGAAGATTTTTGTGAGGTGAGTGATTCACGAAAGGTATAGGTTAGTGTTAGTCAGGGCCATTCTTTTGTAGGGATTATTGAAAGTCAGATTGCGTCGCGCTAAAAAATGTTGCGTGTCAGATTAGTGATGATCAGGAGAAGTAAAGAGGGAAATGTCTGAGTACGTCCTGTTTTGCTCAGCTGTTCGAATTTCAAATAACGTAAGAGGTTTACCAGCACAGTCATTCTTAATTTTCCTAAGGGGACGTTGCACCGTTTCAAACTCGCTCAGTTGGCTGTCGGAAGCACGGGTGCCTGTCTGTGGCACGATTGCCTGCTTGCTTCACACGTCTGCACCAAGCTGGGCCTTCTGGCTGTGGGAGTTCTCTGATAGAGCAGACTCAGCTCTGGTAGCTCTGCCAGGGCGCTATATGCTGCCGGGCGGCGTTGAACCCACTATCAGTAGATGTACTAAACCCCTAGTGCAATATGCCGTCATGGGATCGAAATCGAAATCATCATACCAGATGTGTTAATTTTTTTCGGCAGTGTAGAAAATATCTGTTAATACTTAGAAAAGTTGTTGACACGAGTATTATTTAAATTCGGGGTCTAATCATCAAGGAAGGGCTTCAATGGGATATGACATTCAAGAATGGACCTCTGGACTCTCTTTTGGGCCGAGGTGAACCCAGTGTCAAAGCTTGAGGCGGCATTGGACGTTCTTTGTGAGATGTCTCCTGTGGGGCGACCAATCGTTCCACCAGTGCGCCTGTGTCGGCTACTTTGAGAACAAATGTGTTGCTGTATACTTTGAAAGCGTCTCGCGTTGGGAGATATCTCTTCCATTGTATCGGGACATCATTGGGGTGCGATTGTAGAGGAGAGTGCGAGCGAGCAATGCGTCGTTGGAAAAGGGAGTGGGCGGCAAAGGGGTGGTTTGTCGTTTAAAGACACAGAGGAGAGTGCGAAAGTTGATTTTTTTAATACCTATATGTGAACTGTGCAGAGAGACGAATGGAGGAACAGTTAACCTAAATCTTAAGTCTTTTCTTTCGTGTATACTTTATGCTCGAAGTAAATTGCAGTGACATATCAAGACGAAAATAATTTGTGAGTGACATGGCTGAAAACCTACAGGAAAGTGCGTCTGGTCACGAAATATTAACGAATGCAGTCAGTTCTAGTGCAAAGAGTAAACCAAATGGTCGCATGTCTTCCCAGTTGCGCTTCTTTCACTTTCCATTTCTCTGTCAGTGACATCACTTTCTTTTCCCCTATCTGCACTGGCTGTGTTTCATAATTTCCTCTCCCAGCCAGGGATCAGAGATTAATTCTGCCTTCCTGTGGTTTGTGTGTACTGTCGTGCTTTTCACGGCTAATTTCTTGATGTTGTATTCTGTATCATATGTAACTAACAATGTGCTTACCGTAACATGCAGGCTCTTTTAGGTAGTCAGAGACGTATTTCTCTGTAACTTACAAAATAAAAAGTTAAAGGAATATTTTTGTAGACAGGTAAAGGTAAAGAACGTTATTACAGAATATAAACATAGTTTATTTAGTTATTTGTGGGAGTACAGCAACGAGCTACAATTTTTTTAACACAACATTATATTTTCTCTGTCAGGCACTTTATGTATTTAAACCAACTGTGTACAAATGAGTTTACATCAAAGCTTTTAAAATTTTATTTACTGAATTTGAAACGTTCTGAGTTTTCGGTTGGACTGTACAAGCTTACCATAAGCTGCGTTGAGGTTGATGTTCTGGTAGGAGAAGGGTGTTCAAACGAGTGCTGATTTCCCTGAATGCACAGCTCAGTGCGTCTTTTAAACGACCTTTAGACGAGAAGTAAATTTTGAACACCTCACTCACATGAACTTTGCGTCGCCGGAACATTGACCTCAACAGCAGACGTAGCTGGGCAGTAGAGTGGTCTATGGCCAGCTTCATTTGCTTGCTCTGTGTCTGACCCAGGCTGCATACAGCAACATTATGACACACACTTTATTCCTCCTGAAGGCTGCGTAGTGCAGTGGTGTGCACCTATGTGAGTCCCCCGCAAGCGGGTCGGCACCAGCTTCTAGCAGTAGCTTCACAATCTCAGTCTCGCCCCTGAATGCTGCATGGAGTAGTGGTGTTCCACCGTTGCTGTCCCTCTTGTCGACATCAGCTCCTTTCTTCACCAGGAGCCTGACACATTCTGCATTCCCCTTGCCTGATGCTACATGCAGTGGTGTCCTACTTAGCGAGTCCTGGGCAAGTGCATCTGCACCAGCGTCCAACAGTAGCTCCACAATCTCAGTCTTGCCACTGGATGCTGCATAGTGTAGTGGTGTTCCACCGTTGCTGTCCCTCTTGTCGACATCAGCTCCTTTCTTCACCAGTAGCCTGACACATTCTGCATTCCCCTCGCCTGATGCTACATGCAGTGGTGTCTTACGTAGCGAGTCCTGGGCAAGTGCATCTGCACCAGCGTCCAACAGTAGCTCCACAATCTCAGTCTTGCCACTGGATGCTGCATAGTGTAGTGGTGTTCCACCGTTGCTGTCCCTCTTGTCGACATCAGCTCCTTTCTTCACCAGTAGTCTGACACATTCTGCATTCCCCTTGTGTGATGCTACATGCAGTGGTGTCCTACTTAGCGAGTCCTGGGCAAGTGCATCTGCACCAGCGTCCAGCAGTAGCTTCACAATCTCAGTCTCGCCACTGGATGCTGCATAGTGTAGTGGTGTTACGCCGTTGCTGTCCCTCTTGTCGACATCAGCTCCTTTCTTCACCAGTAGCCTGACACATTCTGCATTCCCCTTGCCCGATGCTACATGCAGTGGTGTCCTACTTAGCGAGTCCTGGGCAAGTGCATCTGCACCAGCGTCCAGCAGTAGCTTCACAATCTCAGTCTCGCCACTGGATGCTGCATAGTGTAGTGGTGTTACGCCGTTGCTGTCCCTCTTGTCGACATCAGCTCCTTTCTTCACCAGTAGCCTGACACATTCTGCATTCCCCTCGCCTGATGCTACATGCAGTGGTGTCTTACGTAGCGAGTCCTGGGCAAGTGCATCTGCACCAGCGTCCAACAGTAGCTCCACAATCTCAGTCTTGCCACTGGATGCTGCATAGTGTAGTGGTGTTCCACCGTTGCTGTCCCTCTTGTCGACATCAGCTCCTTTCTTCACCAGTAGTCTGACACATTCTGCATTCCCCTTGTGTGATGCTACATGCAGTGGTGTCCTACTTAGCGAGTCCTGGGCAAGTGCATCTGCACCAGCGTCCAGCAGTAGCTTCACAATCTCAGTCTCGCCACTGGATGCTGCATAGTGTAGTGGTGTTACGCCGTTGCTGTCCCTCTTGTCGACATCAGCTCCTTTCTTCACCAGTAGCCTGACACATTCTGCATTCCCCTTGCCCGATGCTACATGCAGTGGTGTCCTACTTAGCGAGTCCTGGGCAAGTGCATCTGCACCAGCGTCCAGCAGTAGCTTCACAATCTCAGTCTCGCCCCTGGATGCTGCATAGTGTAGTGGTGTGCAACCATTGCTGTCCCTCTCATCTACGTCAGCTCCTTCTTCCACCAGTACCCTCACGCAAGTAGGTCTGCGGAATGCTGCTGCAATGGCAAGCGGAGTCAAACCGAAATCATCCTTCTCCCGGATATTCGCACCAGATTTCAGGAGGTGCCTCACACTGTCTGGGTTGCCTCCCCGCGCGGCCAAGTGGAGCGCAGTTAAACCACCAGCAGTTCCCGCGGTCAGATTGGCCCCCGCCTGCAGCAGCCGCCTCACGCAGTCGAGGTTGCCTCTCAATACTGCCCCGTGCAGAGGTGTGCCCACGGTGTCACTCAGTGGGCTGCTGTGAGCCCCTGCACGTAACAAGTGCTCCACACTTTCAACATCGCCATTCCCTGCAGCGTAGTGCAGTGCTGTGGCGCCTTTCAGGTCTCTAACCTCCAGGTTTTTGGCTGAATTGGCCAGTAGCCTGACGCATTCCGCAGCCCTTGCATTGGCTGCAGCATGCAGCGGACTCTTCCGTTCCGAGTCCTGCGCAAGCGCGTCTGCGCCGACCCGCAGCAGTACCTTCACACACTGAGCCCTGCGCATCTCTGCTGCGCAGTGCAGGGGAGTCCGACCTGACTTGTCTTTCACATTGAAGTCAGCACCAGCAGAGAGTAGCGACTCTAAGCAGTCGACATTTCCAGCAGCTGCTGCCACATGTGTAGCTGTCACACCACTACTGACCTGTACATTGAGGTCAACCCCAGCCTGGATCAGCAGTGGTACACATTCTGCATCACCTGTTACTACTGCGCCGTACAACATCGCCGCACCAAGTGCACGGCGATACGTGGTATCGTCACCGGCTGTTGTCAGCTGCTGCACTATACTGTCAATCACAGATTCAGGAAGTATCTCTCTCCACTGGTCTAGCTCAACCTCCTGTGCTGTACATCCATCACTTAGTCTCTTTTTGACTATGTCTAGTGTCTTAAACGCAGAGAGCTTCGCCACCTGTAAATTGTATTGAGCTCTTAGACTGAATACAACGACATTAACGATTAATTTAGACACATTTTATCACCTTCTGATCACCAAAGAATGTCGACTGCTTCTCTAACAGATACATAATTGTTCTTACTTGTGTAAACTGCAGGGCGTTTCACAATGAACATACCAGTTTTAAGGCGTTGTAGCATTTCTTACGTTCAACTTACAATTGTAAATACACTACTGCCCATTAAAACTGCTACACCACGAAGATGACGTGCTACAGACGCGAAATTTAACCGACAGGAAGAAGATGCTGTGATATGAAAATTATTAGCTATCCAGAGCATTCGCACGAGGCTGGCGCCGGTGGCGACACCTACAAAGTGCTGACATGAGGAAAGTTTCCATCCGATTCCTCATACACAAACAGCAGTTGACCGGCGTTGCCTGGTGAAACGTTGTTGTGGTGCCTCGTGTAAGGAGGAGAAATGCGTACCATCACGTTTCCGACTTTGATAAAGGTCGGATTGCGGTTTATCGTATCGCGACATTGCTGCTCGCGTTGGTCGAGATCCACTGACGGTTAGCAGAATATGGAATCGGTGGGTTCAGGAGGCTAATACGGAACGCCGTGCTGGATAGTAACGGCCTCGTATCACTAGCAGTCGAGATGACAGGCATCTTATCCGCATGGCTGCAACGATCCTGAGTCAACAGTTGGGGACGTTTGCAAGACAACAACAATCCGCACGAACAGTTCGACGACGTTTGCAGCAGCACGGACTATCAGCTCGGAGACCACAGCTTGCGGTTACCCTTGATGCTGCATCGCAGACAGGAGCGGCTGCGATGGTGTACTCAACGACGAACCTGGGTGCACAAATGGCAAAACGTCATTTTTTCGGATGAATTCATGTTCTGTTTACAGCATCATGATGGTCGCATCCGTGTTTGGCGACATCACGATGAACGCACATTGGAAGCGTGTATTCGTCATCGTCATACTGGGGTATCACCCAGCGTGATGGTATGGGGTGCCATTGGTTAGAAGTCTCGGTCACCTCTTGTTCGCATTGACGGCACTTTGTTTAATGTGTTACGACCCGTGGCTCTACCCTTCATTCGATCCCTGTGAAACCCTACATTTCAGCAGGATAATGCACGACGGCATGTTGCAGGTCCTGTACGGGCCTTTCTGGATGCTGAAAATGTTCGACTGCTGCCCTGGCCAGCACATTCTCCAGATCTCTCACCAATTGAAAACCAATTGAAATTGAAAATTGGTCAGTGGTGGCCGAGCAACTGGCCCGTCACAATAAGCCAGTCACTACTCTTGATGAACTGTGGTATCGTGTTGAAGCTGTACCTGTACACGCCATCCAAGCTCTGTTTGACTCAATGCCCAGGCGTATCAAGGCCGTTATTACGGCCAGAAGTGGTTGTTCTGGGTACTGATTTCTCAGGATCTACGCACCCAAATTGCGTGAAAATGTAATGAAATGTCAGTTCTAGTATAATATATTTGTCCAATGAATACCTGTTCATCATCTGAATTTCTTCTTGGTGCAGCAATTTTAATGGCCAGTAGTGTAATACACAAATTGAAAGAGCAACTGAAACAGTTTTGTTTGTATACCGGTGCACAATGGGAAGAGTATGGAATGACAAAATAGTGACTGAAAAACGTGTTGAACGAGTGCGAGTCTTTCACACTTAGCCCTTGGGGGCTGAATGTTAAAGGGGCTATCTTTTTCGGTGATTAAACTGTAACATGTTTCTTATCTTGATGTCCTACAGCTGTGGAAGAAGTTAATCAACACATCTTCATTTGGGAGCAAGATGGTGCGCTGCCTTGTAAGGTGTCAGGCAAATCCAACACCTTCCATGAAAACCCTGACATGATAGCAAATCCGGCAGTATGACACATAGCTCCGAATAAATCCTGACGTTAAATTATCCAAAGTAATACGATCAACGAGTGAGCAAATGGAATACCACAGACTAACACAAGAAGGCCTAAATGCATGTCATACCTTCCCACCGTGAAACAGACGCAGTTCCGAGGGGAGAAACGAGAACAGAAGCCGAGAGCAGAGTCGTGTAAGCTAGAAGGCCCCACAATAAGGGACACCCACATCTCCCGCCAACCGCCAAGACCACCCCACAGCCCACGTTAAAAGATAGAGCCCTCCAGAAGATCAGTATAGATCTTACGATAACACTAAAAGGGCCACACCAGCTGCACGTTTTAGCGTGAGACTATACGCGTCTCTGTTACGTTGCAAACTTTAAAAACATTGCCACCACGAAAAGTATAACGTTTCTCATTGGATAGACAGAATTTTTGTAGGCGGAGTTTAAGGTTAACATTGACCTGACTGGTCAGTTGAAAACACAGCCAGATACATTTTTCTTAAACCCACTTCAGTAAATTGTAGTAAAGAGAAGTTCGAGAGAGTTGTTACCGAGACAGCGAGGTGTGTGGAGCTGCACCGCCCGCCGCCCCCTGACGCTGACTAGCCAACAGCAAGGTAATGAACGCACGTAGGGAGACACGACGTAGATCAAACAGACACCACGCAGAATGTTAGAGCCTCTCTGGCATAACTTAGTACGCGGCTGGTTAAACGGCGCCGTACCCGACGGGTGGATTCGGCGCAAGGGTCGGTTGACACAGCATTTTATGCATGACCTCCACATTCACGCACGATCTGACGCGATCATGTGTGTGTTCCTCCGGTATCAGTTGACCTATCCGGCTTTAGAAACTGTATTATTGCAAAGGTTACTCCTGACAGATTGATCAAGGTTTCGGAACAATTCGCCTATCGACCCGATGTGTGATCTGTGTTCACACTGAATAACTGTAAGAAAAACTGTTTGCGTTTCTCCTTCATTTGGTGCATTATTTACAATTGTAAGGTGAATGTAATATCTGCCGCAGTGCCTTATAACCTGTACATTCATTTTGAAACACCCTGTATTTCATAAACATTTTGGAGCATTGTGCTATACAAGTTGCCTAAACATCATGAACAAATCTTTGTTTCCCAGAAAACATACACTATTTACATTAACAGAAAAGAAACATCAGACAATACGAATTTCCTAACAAGATCGTGTTTACAGAGCAACACCTCTCAGCCGCATGTAATGTATTTTATTATCGGACCAGCCCATAATCTGGTTGTATACATAAACGCCAGATTAGGTCGCTCTAATGAAATGATCTAAACCAGATGTAAACTAAATGTTTCATTCCGCGATTATAGGCTACGTGCGAACGTCGGTCGGATAATGAAACTATTTAAACGCAGCTGGGAGATTTAACTGTGCAGGTCTTGTAACACTACCCGCTCTACTAAATTAGCAATATGCCGACAGTCTTACTTCTCTGAAAGGAATTTTGATTTGACCGCTATCGTGCGTCATGGAGAGGCATTCGGACTATGTTTCGTTTCTCAAAAGAATTCTAATGAAAGGAAGCAGAGGCAGAACAAACGGGACTCGAACCAAGGTTCTGCCAGAAACAAGGTTTGCTTTGTGCAAACTACAAAAGACAATGGCCGACACCCTAATTAGGAAAAATTGTAATCAAATAGTAGCACTGTTAGTAAAGTATGTTAACTGCTAGAAATGACTTTACTTGGTACTGATATTCTGTTTTGCACATAGGGTTCGAGACAGTAGCACATTGTAGCAAGCATTGTACCGGTGGTGTGGTATGCACAACACAGAACGAATACAGAAACGTTTTAACAACAACTGGCTCTGAGTAACACTTACTATCTGTATATTAAAGCAGAGAAGTTAATGATCAGCATAGGCAATTAATTGCTGATGGTGGAGTACCGCTAACTGGGACATGAGGGTTCGAGACAGTAGCACATTGTAGCAAGCATTGTACCGGTGGTGTGGTATGCACAACACAGAACGAATACAGAAACGTTTTAACAACAACTGGCTCTGAGTAACACTTACTATCTGTATATTAAAGCAGAGAAGTTAATGATCAGCATAGGCAATTAATTGCTGATGGTGGAGTACCGCTAACTGGGACATGAGAATTTTTTATCAGTTTAATTATTGACAGACACTGGGATTGGAACAGTCTTCAGATAGTCATATTACGTGTACCGATCACCATTTCGTTTATCAGGAAGCTTTCACTTACTTCTACTAGCTGGCGCACAAATGAAACACGAGGCACCAGAATCAACTATAGATAGAACAGTTGCAGCCAGTTACTTATTGAAGCACACAAATGTTATAAAATTGATAACAGCACTTCATTATACTGTTATTGTAGTATGGATTGCAACACTGGCTCAACAACTAACCTTGCGGCCCAAAACATTATTGTATCAGAAATTCATTCCAAAGCTGAAAATTTCAGTTAAAACACATTATGAAAATCACGTTTAGCTGCAAATACATAAAATATAAACATTCTTAGAATTTGGCATATAGTAATTCCATGAAAACGTCTTGATCGCTAAAAACTGTATTTATGATGCGTTTCGAGTAATCATCATCGGATAACTCTGGTAAATTCACACAAAAGAAAAATAAGGAAAGCTTATGCATGTAGATGAAGTTGAAATGGGAGATATGATACTGCGTGGAGAGTTTGACAGAGCACTGAAAGACCTGAGTCGAAACAAGGCCCCCGGAGTAGACAGCATTCCATTGGAACTACTGACGGCCTTGGGAGAGCCAGTCCTGACAAAACTCTACCATCTGGTGAGCAAGATGTATGAAACAGGCGAAATACCCTCAGACTTCAAGAAGAACATAATAATTCCAATCCCAAAGAAAGCAGGTGTTGACAGATGTGAAAATTACCGAACTATCAGTTTAATAAGTCACAGCTGCAAAATACTAACAGCAATTATTTACAGACGAATGGAATAACTGTTAGAAGCCGACCTCGGGGAAGATCAGTTTGGATTCTGTAGAAATGTTGGAACACGTGAGGCAATACTGACCCTACGACTTCTCTTAGAAGCTAGATTAAGGAAGGGCAAACCTAAATTTCTAGCATTTGTAGACTTAGAGAAAGCTTTTGACAATGTTGACTGGAATACTCTCTTTTAAATTATGAAGGTGTCAGGGGTAATATACACGGAGCGAAAAGCTATTTACAATTTGTACAGAAACCAGATGGCAGTTATAAGAGTCGAGGGACATGAACGGGAAGCAGTGGTTGGGAAGGGAGTGAGACAGGGTTGTAGTCTCT
Source organism: Schistocerca piceifrons (assembly GCF_021461385.2). NCBI lineage: Eukaryota > Metazoa > Arthropoda > Insecta > Orthoptera > Acrididae > Schistocerca > Schistocerca piceifrons. The sequence goes on from NC_060146.1 coordinate 211,462,140, forward strand.
CCCTGAGTATATAAGATGAACATCAACAAAAGCAAAACGAGGACAATGGAATGTAGTCGAATTAAGTCGGTTGATGCTGAGGGAATTAGAATAGGAAATGACACACTTAAAGTAGTAAAGGAGTTTTGCTATTTGGGGAGCAAAATAACTGATGATGGTCGAAGTACAGAGGATATAAATTGTAGACTGGCAATGTCAAGGAAAGCGATTCTGAAGAAGAGAAATTTGTTAACATCGAGTATACATTTAAGTGTCAGGAAGTCATTTCTGAAAGTATTTATGTGGAGTGTAGCCATGTATGGAAGTGAAACATGGACGATAAATAGTTTGGACAAGAAGAGAATAGAAGCTTTTGAAATCTGGTGCTACAGAAGAATGCTGAAGATTAGATGGGTAGATCACATAACTAATGTGGAAGTATTGAATAGGATTGGGGAGAAGTTTGTGGCACATCTTCATTAGAAGAAGGGATCGGTTGGTAGGACATGTTCTGAGGCATCAAGGGATCACCAGTTTAGTATTGGAGGGAAGCGTGTAGGGTAAAAATCGTAGAGAGAGACCAAGAGATGAATACACTAAACAGATTCAGAAGGATGTAGTTTGCTGTAAGTACTGGGAGATGAAGAAGCTTGCACAGGATAGAGTAGCATGGAGAGCTGCATCAAACCAGTCTCAGGACTGAAGACCACAACAACAACAACAACATGCATAAATATTAAAAGGAAAATGTAACATTAGGAACGGAAGTAGATACTGGTTACAGGTACTTACAATAGGCTTAGGAAAGCTCATACAAGTGAGAAATAGAATACTTCTAAGAGGCTTCCCAAGCACATTGTGTGTCCTTGTAATTGGTATGTACTTTCGTTCCTGATGTTACACTGGCCTTGTAATATTTATGTATAAACTTTTCTAATTTCCTTTTGTGTAAATTTTGCCACAGTAATAACGATGATGATTACTCGAAACGCGTCATAAATAAAGTTTATAGGGATCAAGACGTTTCCATGGAATTACTACTGGTCCGTGTCAAGTCTGTATGGCCGCATGCCTTTCAAATGGATGACCTCGTCCGTCAAATGGAGAACATTGTTACAAAGCTGTACAGGAACTATTCCTTATGCTCGCCCTTCAAGTTTACTAGTCAGTAACTACTCCGAATTATCACAGTTTTGTGAATGTAACTTTAATACTGTTCTGAAATTTCAATAAGATTAATACTTAAGCAAAGCACCTTAGATCTTTTCTTCGTAATTGTTCTTTGGTGAAACACTGAGTAACCTCATATAAAGAAACGCGTGGAGTACTTCAGAAAAAAAACTCACTAATAGTAAAGAAATCTATTACTCTACGTGAACTATTTCTCATTATGAAGGAAAGCAATTACTTTTCAGTTCAGTAAAACAGGATACTCAGAAACACTGCAGCCCTGTCTAGGTAAATGACTAAGGATATAGGTGTTCAACACAGAGTTAAAATAACACCAACTTGTAATGGAAAAAGAAACCGCGTAACTCGTACATGCAATTATACAATTCTGACTTGATTAGTTAAGACCCAGGCGGTGGTTGTGGATATCTTCTGTGGCTACTAAAAAAGGCGGCGAAATCGTTATGGCTATGGTGTAAAACAAGCTTTGAAATTTTCTTCTTACCGTCTGATTTTCGTACTTCGGAGCTAACCTATTTACCCCATGAATGTTAAGTCAAAATTCTCTCACATCGGAGGCCATATCAAATAACCTTTCTGCTCTTCTTGCATATTTCAGCGCACAAGATGTGAACACTTTGCCCTGTCGATGAACCAGTTCGACAAGAACAGTTTGAACATTCCAAGACTTTAACGGAACATAACTTTTGAAATTATATACGTGCATTGATTACGGTGATATAAATTATTAACAAAACGTTTACATAGATGTTGTATCAAAGAATAATTGTAATACAGAGGTCACACTAACATTAGCACACAAAGCTACTAACATTAGCACAGGGTGTCCCACTCAAACCTCCCTGATTTCAAAGACCCAGGAACGAACTAAAAACACAGTAGATACGACAATGAAGACAATGAAAAATGCACCACATTGTAGAGCATCTCAAACAATTTATTTATTTATCATCAACACACCTCTACATGTGAACCATTTGTAGCACGAAGAATATCGAGTCTATATTCAATTTCTTGCCAAGTTCTTTGTAACATTTCCTCTGTTATTGTTGCAATCGCATTAGTGATACGATGTCGCAACATAGGAATATCGTCTACTTTGGTCGCATACACGCGTCCTTCACGAATCACCACATGAAGAAATCAAGTGGCGTAATGTTGGGTGAACATGGTGGCCAGGTAATGGGTCCTCCGCGTCCGATCCAACGACTGAGGAATTTCCTATCCAGGAACTTGCGAACAGCCGTTGGCCAATGCGGCGGAGCTCCAGCTCGTTAAAAAGTGATGTTGGGTTGCAAGTCTTGTATCTGAGGGTACACAAACTGTTCCAACATGTCCAGATACACTGACCAATTCACTGTTTGTTCCGCAAAGAAGAAAGGTCCAACAATCGTGTCGTGTCGTGTTTAGTTTAGGGCTATCTCGAACATGTTCAATGACAACGTGCGGATTTTGCGAACCCCAAACCCGAACATTATGCCTATTAACCCTCCCTCTTAACTGAAAGGTTGTCCCATCTGAGTAGAAACATCTTTCCAGGAAGCTGGCAACAATATCAATACGCTGCTGCATATCCGCACAAATTGTTGTCGGCGTGGTTTGTCGTTCGATGTCAGATGTTGCAGAATCTGAACTTTGTGAGCACGCATACGAAGACGCTGGTGAGGTACACGATGCAATGTTGATCGAGGTGCATCAAGTTGCCTAGATGCTTGACGAATTGACTTACATGTGCTTATGAGAAACGTTTGTCTGATGTCCTCCATTGTCTCTTGTGAAACTACGTAGCGTGCACAGCCAGAATGAGATGCACGAACCAGTTGCGTAACGAGTCTGCCTGCCAACGCTCCACTTGGCTCAAAGTAATAGCGAATATCATCACAAGCGCTCTGGAAACTGGCTGCTTATTATCTTTTTATCGTAGTGGCTCATGGAAAGGTATCAGTTGTTTCCTAATATATTTTGCTAATGTAAACAGAAATAAATTTAGCTGTCGCTTAAAACATGACATATTTTCAATGACCGTGGTTGTAATATAATTTAGTTATATTTCTGTAACTCGTTCACCTAAACCTAACTGCAGGTGCTGCAGTGAAACACAATGGCGTTTATCATTAGTAAAAGTACAGGGTGGGGCAAATAAAAATGGCCCAGAGAACAGAGTTCCACAGTATAAAGAAACAGAGAGGAGGAAAGGAAATGCAGGGCTGACTACGGCAGCTGTTGAAAGTAACCATCATTCATGTATTGGCACTTTTGAGCCCCTTCAGCAAGTTGCTGAAGGCAGATCGAAGCTGCACTGCTGGAATTGCTGCGGTCTCACCCGAAACGTTCTGCTGCAGTTCTGGAAGACAGTCAGGCTTGTTTCGATATGCCTTACACTTGAGGTCTCGCGACACAAAGTAATCGGCACATTGACAGATCATGTGGCCTGGGGGGGCCAGCTAGAGCCGCGACTAGACTAACCCCTGCTAACAACTCTGTCAGGCGTGAAGCCTGTGTAAATGCGCTCCAAGGTGCGGGCGGCTGTGTGGGCAGTTGCTCCGTCCTGTTGGAAGTAACTGCAGCTCTTTCGCTCCTCCATTAGTGCCGCCGCAAATGGTTTCAAAATGTTGGCGATGTAAGTGTGCGTCTGATGGAAGAAGATGGGACCAACAATGCAGCGTGCAGAAACTGCACACCAAACCCCAGCCTTCCGATGATGCAATGGTGCCTCGTGGAAGTCAATCGGATTCCCGCTGCCAACAACCTGTAATCTGTGAGTTGACATAACCACCCAGGTGAAACCGGGCTTCATCAGACATAAAGAACAGATCCACGTCCAAATCATTCATTATCATCTCACTGAACAGCCACTCACAAAACCGGCGCTCCTGAGGAACACCTGCTGCTTTTGGTACTTGGACAACAGACACTGGGTAGGAATGCGTGTGCTGGTCCAGGTGGAGTATTCGTCCGCATGATCGAAGTGATATGCCGGTCTCTTGCGGAAGGCGTCGGGTTGATTAGGCAGGACTCTGGAGCATTTTCAGCTGAACTGCAGCCACATTTTCTGGTGTGTGAGCACGTTTCGGAATTCTTTTGACTTGTTCAAAACAGATCCAGTCTGACTCCATTTTCGGACTTAGCGTTGCATGGCAACTCTTTACTAGCACTTTGACACAGTCAAACTTCTCAGCACACAACTGACCACACAGTTTCCACGACGCGGCCCGCACCACGCTATGAATCGGTGTGAATGACTTGGCCGGTGCATACGTGGTGTGCGCGCCACAGGGTGTGGTTATATGCATACACTCACGTCCAATCGCAAGGGGCCTCTTTCATTTGCCCCATCCTGTAAATAACAAAGTCTTCACCACTTAACTAAGATTGAAAGCGGGGCTATCTAGTTGCTCACGACAAATATCAGGCGTATTCACCAGTCAATACTCACATCATGATAATTTTTTTTTTGGCAAAGTGAATTTTTCATTTAAAAGCCAGCATAAAGAATATCATTTAGTCTGGAACGAGAACATTGCTGTTAGTTTGGACTTACCTCAGCATCAGGATTTCTTTCAGCTTCAAGCCCGATTACTATGTACTGCATTAGAGACATGTCCACACACACGATAGATACTCCAACCTGCGTAGCAAAGATATCAACATAGTGAGGTCCTTTGGACACTGAACTCGGTTCAGTGAAATTTAAAAAAAAAAGGATTAGCTATTGAATTCGCACTGCCTCAGCAGCAGATTTCAACCACCACTTTGATGAAGAATTTTAAGAGAAGCAGGCGTCAAAGAGAAATTAAGTGAAGACATCTACGACCAACCTATATTGTCTGGGAGTTATTTTTGTACTTGTGAAACTCAAATATAACAGCCTTGCAAATGGTACTATACCAAATGTTCCCACTTACTTTTCATCTGGCGAAAGAAATGTGACCGCATATACGTATATAACGAGAAATATTGTAAAATGTGCTAGCATGGTATTCGTCTCTGCTTTAAAGGTCATTACGTTTTTGAGGAATTCTACACGCGCAGTCCGTCACTCATGGACATCTGCCGACAACTTTGAACAAGATGAAACGCCCTGATAATAATAGCGCAAAAAGACAAGTGGGCCCTTGCTAAGCGACATTTCTACAGGCAACGACATCTCGCACGTGCATACACCCACACCTCCCACGGAGCCCAGCAAGTGATTCCACAAAAGGGATTCAATTTTCTGCTGGCACTGGACTCAACACAGTGCCGAAGAAAAGACCGCTTTAGCTCCAATTCCCTTTTTTATAGGCCTGTGGATGAAGGACTTACAGCAGACGAGGTCTCATCTTTTCAAAAAGTTAATAAAAGTCCTGTCGACAGAAGACGAAGTGTTCAAAAGATAAATAAATAAGTAAAGCTGCTTTAGAATTCCTTTTGAGCTATATTTAATGCTCCTCGGAGAAGCCAGATAAACACGTGCAAGATGAGATGTCAGCTTGTCTCAAGTTACAGAGTACAATGTGATGCCAGGCAGCCATAAACCTCTGTGCTATCAGTTTAGTATGCTTATTGCATTCCCGAGACTATAATTCATAAGTTTTCCGTGACATTTTCACTCCAATTTTCAATATACTAAAGATACATCAAACGCTAGGGCCTGTATTTCTTGTTGTTGTTGTGGTCTTCAGTCCTGAGACTGGTTTGATGCAGCTCTCCATGCTACTCTATCCTGTGCAAGCTTCTTCATCTCCCAGTACTTACAGCAAACTACATCCTTCTGAATGTGTTTAGTGTATTCATCTCTTGGTCTCCCTCTACGATTTTTACCCTCCACGCTGCCCTCCAGTACTAAATTGGTGATCCCTTGATGGCTCAGAACATGTCCTACCAACCGATCCCTTCTTCTAGTCAAGTTGTGCCACACACTTCTCTTCTCCACAATCCTATTCAATACCTCCTCATTAGTTACATGAATTACCCATCTAATCTTGAGCATTCTTCTGCAGCACCACATTTCGAAAGCTTCTATTCTCTTCTTGTCCAAACTATTTACCGTCCATGTTTCACTTCCATACATGGCTACGCTCCATACAAATACTTTCAGAAACGACTTCCTGACACTTAAATCTATACTCGATGTTAACAAATTTCTCTTCTTCAGAAACGCATTCCTTCCCATTGCCAGTCTACGTTTTATATCCTCTCTACTTCGACCATCATCAGTTATTTTGCTCCCCAAATAGCAAAACTCCTTTAATACGTTAAGTGTCTCATTTCCTAATCTAATTCTCTCAGCATCACCCGACTTAATTCGACTACATTCCATTATCCTCGTTTTGCTTTTGTTGATGTTCATCTTATACCCTCCTTTCATGACACTGTCCATTCTGTTCAACTGCTCTTGCAAGTCCTTTGCTGTCTCCGACAGAATTACAATGTCATCGGTGAACCTCAAAGTTTTTATTTCTTCTCCACGGATTTTTATACCTACTCCGAACTTTTCTTTTGTTTCCTTTGCTGCTTGCTCTATATACAGATTGAATAACATCGGGGAGAGGCTACAACCCTGTCTCACTCCCTTCTCAACCACTGCTTCCCTTTCGTGCCCCTCGACTCTTATAACTGCCATCTGGTTTCTGTACAAATTGTAAACAGCCTTTCGCTCCCTGTATTTTACCCCTGCCACCTTCAGAATTTGAAAGAGCGTATTCCAGTCAACATTGCCAAAAGCTTTCTCTAAGTCTACAAATGCTAGAAACGTAGGTTTGCGTTTCCTTTATCTAGCTTCTAATATGTCGTAGGGTCAGTATTGCCTCACGTGTTACAACATTTCTACGGAATCCTAACTGATCTTCCCCGAGGTCAGCTACTACCAGTTTTTCCATTCGTCTGTAGAGAATAAAGTGTCTCACACATCTTGCTCACCAGGTGGTAGAGTTTTGTCAGGGCTGGCTCTCCGAAGACTGTCAATTGTTCCTTCGACTTAGGTCTTTCAGTGCTCTGTCGGACTCTTCACTAGGCCATCGTTTTCCAGTCGTCTGCAGTCCAACCGATATGGTTACGAAGTAAGGAGAGGCGCTGCACGGAGTGTCGTGCTATGAACAAAAGCACTCGCGTCGGTCATTTGCAGGGGTAGCCCAAGGCGCCAAATTCCTTCACACCGTTCAAACGGATACGTTCGCCGTACGTCCCTAGTATTGCTTGTCTGTCAGCACTGACAACTCTACGCGAATACCGCCGCTCTCGGTCGTTAAGTGAAGGACCTCAGCCACCGTATTGTCCGTGGTGAGAGGCAAAGCCTGAAGTTTGGAATTCTCGGCACACTCTTGACGCTGTGGATCTCGGAGTATTGAGTTTCCTAACGATTTCCGAAACGGAATGTCCCATGCCGTCAGAGCCCTGACTAATTTTAAAAGTAAAAGTAATGGAGAACTTAAGAAATACCCTCAGACTTCAAGAAGAATATAATAATTCCGATCCCAAAGAAAGCAGGTGCTGACAGATGTGAAAATTACCGAACAATCAGTTTAATAAGTCACGGATGCAAAATACTAACGCGTATTCTCTACAGACGAATGGAAAAACTGGTAGAAGCTGACCTCGGGGAAGATCAGTTTGGATTCCGTAGAAATATTGGAGCACGTGAGGCAATGCTGACCCTACGACTTATTTTAGAAGATAGATTAATGAAATGTAAACCTAGGTTTCTAGCATTTGTAGACTTAGAGAAAGCTTTCGACAAGGTTGACTGGAACACTCCCTTTCAAATTCTAAAGATGGTAGGGGTAAAATGCAGGGAGCGGAAGGCTATTTACAATTTGTACAGAAACCAGATGGCAGTTATAATAGTCGAGGGGCATGAAAGGGAAACAGTGGTTGGGAAGGGAGTGAGACAGGGTTGCAGCCTATCCCCGATGTTGTTCAATCTGTATGTTGAGGAAGCAGTAAAGGCAACAAAAGAAAAATTCGGTGTAGGTATTAAAATCCGTGGAGAAGAAATAAAAACTTTGACGTTCGCCGATGACAGTGTAATTCTGTCAGAGACACCAAAGGACGTGCAAGAGCAGTTGAACGGAATGGATAGTGTCTTGAAAGGAGGATATAAGAGGAACATCAACAAAAGAAAAACGAAGATAATGCAATGTAGTCGAATTCAGTCGTGTGATGCTGAGGGAATTAGATTACGAAACGAGACACTTAAAGTAGTAGGTGACTTTTGCTGTCTGAGGAGCAAAATTACTGATGATGGTCGAAGTAGAGAGGGTATAAAATGTAGACTCGCAATATAAGGAAAGCGTTTCTGAAGAAGAGAAATTTGTTAACATCGAGTATAGATTTAAATGTCAGGAAGTCGTTTCTGAAAGTATTTGTATGGAGCGTAGCCATGTATGGAAGTGAAACATGGTCGATAAATAGTTTGTACAAGAAGAGAATAGAAGCTGTGCTACAGAAGAGTGCTGAAGATTTGATGGGCAGATCATGTAACTAATGAGGAGGTACTGAATAGAATACGTGAGAAGAGGATTTGGTGGCACATCTTGACTAGAAGATGGGATCGGTTGGTAGGACATGTTATGAGGCATCAAGGGATCACCAGTTTAGTATTGGAGGGCAGCAGGAGGGTAAATATCGTAGAGGGAGACCAAGAGATGAATACACTAAAGAGATTCAGAAAGATGTAAGTTCCAGTAGGAACTGGGAGATGAAGAAGCTTGTACAGGATAGAGTAGCAACAACTGTCAGTTCAGTCGCGATTTCAGTTGGTAAGAGGTAATGGTAGAGTTGGAGTGTGGCGGAGACACAATGAAGCCATGGACCCAAGCTATCAACAAGGCACTGTGCAGCTGTTGTTTGCTCCATAATGGTGTTGGCTGAGTTTGCATGGAATGGACCAGCTCTTCTGGTCCAACTGAAACTATCATTTACTGGAAATGCTTTTGTTCAGCTACCAGCAGACCACTTGTGGCTCTTCATGTACTCCGTGTTCTCAGACAACGACGTCATTTCACCAGGCCACAATTGACCACGAACGGTTAGAAGAACATTCCAAACAATTCGACCAAATGATTTGGCATCCCTCATCGCCCATCATGGAAACGCATCGATTATTTTTGGAACACAGTGGAGAGGTGAGTTCGCGCACTACATCCTGCCACAGCAACGCTTTCGAAGTTATAGATGCCTATAGAGGCAGCGGAGCCTTAGTATTTCTGTAGGGGACTTCCAAGGACTTGTTGAGTCCATTTCACTTCGAGTTGCAGCACTGTGCCAGGCAGAAGGATGTCGGAAAAGATATTAGCAGGCATCCCCTGACATTTGTCATGTCAGTGTAAATACAATACATTTCTAGACAGGTGCATTACAATCCACTAGCCACCAGCTACAAGGGAGAACCTGTGACAGTCTATGTCTATGTGGATCAACAAATCACCACGTCCGGGCTCTGCCAGTGCTATATGTGGCCCTGCTGTGAGAACTGAGGTGCACGCTGGTGACTTTGCGACCTCGAGCCGGCATGCCAACTGCGCGCCTGCTTCAACTGCTGCCACCCTGCCCTGGTGGTCTGCAGTTTGAGCCCGGGCTCGTGCAGCAATTCAGTCGCTATCGCCTGTACGAGCAAACTCCTCGCTGCCTTCCTCTACTCGCATGCGCAGACACTTTTTCCGGGAGCCGGCTCACTCATACTGGGTCGACACCATGGATCCGCATGCCTCGACATGTCCGGTCTGAGTAGCAAGGCTCCCTCTTCTAGGGTGCCTCCAGCTGCCGGAGTCAGCGTCCTCGCCATCATTGTTTGGCTGGACATGTGTTGCCAGGCTGTCTGCCGACACCTTCACCCATTTTCCAGCCATACACAGCTTAAGTTCCGGGGCATCGACCTCTACGGGCATACGTCAGCTGTAGTTTGCTGAGCCGTCAATGAATGTTTTAGCAACGATGTGGTGGTATTCTACTGGTTGCCTGACCTCCGCCAACCCAGTTCCAACACCCACCACAGAGGCCTGTCACTCCTGGCCTCTTTAAATTGTACCACTAAAAATACTGATGTCTGCAGTTGCATTCAGGACGTCATCTCCAACTGCAATGTACATTTCAACAGTAATGTTTTGGTAAGTGGGCTTGATATTTTTGTAGCCTCTGTTTCTCTGTTCTTGTACACTACTAGAGTGGATAGAATTGACGTGTTAGGAATTTCAAAGCATATTTAGTGAAACCTGAGGGACCTGTAGATTTGTTACAGTTTATTGTGCAGAGTACTATTTATCACCAGTGAAGCGTCAAAATCGTAATTTGGCACACATATCGCTATGTACCGGGTGATTAAAGAGTCAGTATAAATTTGAAAACTGAATAAATCACGGAATAATGTAGATAGAGAGGTACAAATTGACACACATGCTTGGAATGACATGGGGTTTTATTAGAACCAAAAAAATACAAAAGTTCAAAAAATGTCCGACAGATGGCGCTTCATCTGATCAGAACAGCAATAACTAGTATAACAAAGTAAGACAAAGCAAAGATGATGTTCTTTACAGGAAATGCTCAATATGTCCACCATCAATCGTCAACAATAGCTGTAGTCGAGGAATAATGATGTGAATAGCACTGTAAAGCATGTCCGGAGTTATGGTGAGGCATTGGCGTCGAATGTTGTCTTTCAGCATCCCTAGAGATGTCGGTCGATCACGATACACTTGCGACTTCAGGTAACCCCAAAGCCAATAATCGCACGGACTGAGGTCTGGGGACATGGGAGGCCAAGCATGACGAAAGTGGCGGCTGAGCACACGATCATCACCAAACGACGCGTGCAAGGAATCTTTCACGCGTCTAGCAATACTTTTTTTTGTTTCTAATAAAACCCCATGTCATTCCAAGCATGTGTGTCAATTTTTACCTGTCTATCTATATTATTCCGTGCTTTATTAAGTTTTCAAATTTATACTAACTTTTTGATCACCCAGTATATGCAGGAAGCGTGTAGCGCAAGCTGACAGTGTGGGTACAAGGCACGTTATCGGAGTCTAGATGGGCTATGACCAATCATGATACAGGGTTAACTAGCTGGGGCAGTAGAGGTAAGAACTTCATTTGTGTACCTTCTCTCGTTCCTATTGCAACAAGAACAGTGGCTCTTTTTTTGGGGGAGGGGGGTGGAGGGGGGAGTAAACTGGCTGAGGATGTGTCACTATCTGGAAGTCTGGGTAGTTGGTCAGATGACGTACATTTGCACATCACCAAGCTATATATAGCTACTGAGTGAGGCAAAGGCATACATGTATCATGAAGGGCTGAATATGGTATACACAACTGAACAACTCAGGAATGGACTCCAATTGCGATTCTGCAGCCAGCATAATACTAGATTATTTAGGGAATAATTTAACGAGATGCCCCAAAAGCGAAACGAGTCAGTGGAAATATTCTTGGACACAAGTAGGCAAATGAATGCACAACTTATTAGATAACCTAGGATGCGGATAAAATAATTCTGCAACCTGCAGAACACAGACTGTTAGATGTGTTTTTGAGAGGACTTTCACCTGATTTGTTGAGGAGGCTACAGATGGAGAATCCAAAGGATTTGGCTACTGCCATTAAAGTGGGGACAGGACGTCAAACCGGCCGACTTGGAGCAGGAGAGGCACCACAGGATATTTTAATTTCCACTGTCTATACTTTTACAAGTAAATTCATAAAACGTTGTCAGCATGACCAGGAAGGATTCAGGATTGACACTCGTAGCAGCGGAAGTTCAAAAACATAACAAAATAATTTTTTTTACATGTCAAATTTCATCATTTTTTTACTTACTATTGGCTGCATTTGTTACTATAGGTACATTTTTCTTCATAAGTAAGAGAGACTGTTCGATGAATTTTGCCCAGCATACAAACCATGCTTACAGGTGTCTGAAACTCTAGAATCTATTTAATTTATGAAAAAATGAATGAGCTGTTACGTTTTAAACTTTATGTTTAGAAAAAAATCAAATTTTGTTGTTAATTATCTAAATTTTCACCACAGTTTTTAATAGATTTGGAAAATTCTAGAGTTTCATACACCTGTAAGTATGGTTTGTATGCTGTGCAAAATTCATCAAAGAATCTCGCTTACTTGTGAAGAAAAATGCACCTATAGCAACAAATGCAGCCAACAGTAAGTGAAAAAATGATGAAATTTCATATCTAAAAAAAAATTATATTGTTATGTTTTTGCACTTCCACTGCAATGAGTGTGAATTCTGAATCCTTCCTGGTCATGCTGACAAAGTTTTATGAATTTATTTGTAAAAGTATAGACAGTAGAAAATAAAATGTCCTGTGGTGCGTCTCCTGCTCCAAGTCGGCCCGTTTGATGTCCTACCCCCCTTAAGACTGCTATGGCACTGACCGAAGCTGACTTAACAACTTGGATGCAGGATAAACAGAGTTTTTATAGGTGTGGACATGTGGTCTGTATTCGGAAATAATTCTGCCAATCACAATACTGTGAGTGTGGGGGGGTAGGGGGGGGTGCATTAGGTGTTGGTTCCTGACATAAAATGCAAAGTGGACAATGATGTAAGAGTTCGTTAAACGGCAACAGGAATTCATAAACTGCCAGATGACATTACCAGTAAAGCATAATGCTGCAAAGGCGTATGCAAAGGCAAGATTGTTACTTGGTCGGTGTGATGAAAGGAATGCAACGTAAGTTTTTAGTGGGCACAGGAAGTCATGTGTCAGCGACTACTCTAGACCTGCTGGGTAGGGAGGGAATGAGTTCTCCATGATATAGATTGTGTGGAGTAGGGGACAATCTTGTGGCATCACTCGTAGCAACATTGGACGGTTTCTCTACTAGAGTAGGGAGTGTTCAGGAATATATGGAAGTATTGCCCCACGCAATTGGGGGGAGGGAGGGGGGGGTGTACTGTACAATCCTAAGGCCGGATTGTATGTATGAGCATCATGTAAAAGTTGATCTTCTACTGCACACCGTTGAAGTCATGAAGGTGGAACCAAGTAAACTGCATTCACGTTCATTAAAGCTCAGTTTGCATGATAACGTATCAATAGGTATGGGAAAATTGCTCTCATAGAGTGTGGATACAGATCTACCAAATGATGTTTTGTATATTATAGAGGAATTGGAACACAGTGACGAAATAGATACTTCACATTGTTTTCTACATAGAAGCATTGCACTTATGCCGGAAGTAAATGGAGATTTCACCCTTCTGGTGGCTGTGGGTAATTTTGGCCATGACAAAGTGAATCTGTGAAAAGGATTATTGATTGTCAGTTTGGGTGTCCTAATTGAGAGGGAGCGAGTGGAGACCTTTTCCACAAGGTATCCATCAATGCATCTGTATTACATGAAAAAGTACAGTATTTAAAAGGAAAAGATAAGACAGTTATGGAAAATCTGTTGATATGATTAACGGATTTGCCATTGCCATCAGTCCGCGAGTTGTGCCCACGGAAGAACTAAAGGCCAGTGTGGAAGCAGGCATTCGCAGTGCTGTGGAAGTATTGGCCAACGCAAAGCCTCCAAAAAGTAATTTAACTGTGGGTGAGAGGAATGCCATAAACTCTTGAATCAGGACGACAGCACTATCATTTTCCCCTCTAACAAGTGAAATGCGAGGCTTGTTTTAGATGTGCCCAACTACTGTAGTAAGATTAACGACTTAGTAGATCCGCAGACGTAGAGATAACTGACAAAGTTATTAGAACTGTTACACGGCTGATAAAACGTCCTCTGTCCAACAGAGCGTACAGAAGTGTCAGTTCAGTTCAGTTGGCCACCACCGCCAGCTTATGGATTGCCGAGGACGCAAAAAAACAAAAAACAAAAAAAACAAAAAAAAATCAAAAAACATGTACCGATGGGACCTATAGTGAGTGCCATTGGTTAACACACATATTTAATTGTCAAGTCTTTGATAACATTATTACTACCATACGTGGGCCGGCCGGACTCCTATACCAAGAATTCGGCACATTTTATCAGTTAATTAATTCGCATAGTGGTCCAGCCAGAGGACACATTAGTTGTTCTATGAGATTTCGGGAATACTTAATTTTGATGTTGCATCGTTATTTACTATGCTTCATCTCAACGAGATGTTACAACAGCTGAATCGGAGTTTTCGCCCCGAAATTGCAGTGCTGTTTAAATTTTACCTCACGACCACCTATTTCAAACGGAACGATGAGTTCCATGAACAGCTGAATGGCGTGGTTATAGGGAGACCATCAAATCCAACCATAGCGAATTTTATTATGGAAAAATTCGAGAAGTAGTCACTGGAAGGTGCCAACAAAAAACCGAATATTTGGTTCCGCTACGTAGATGATATGTTTGTTTTGTGGAGGCATGGCGGAGAGGAACTAGCTCATTTTCACAAACACCTCAACGGTGTTAATCAGAAGATTCAGTTTACCATGGAGGAAAGTCCGCCCCGATAACTGAGTGGTCAGCGTGACGGATTGCCGTCCTCCGGGCCCGGGTGCGATTCCCGACTGGGTCGCAGATTTTCTCCGCTCAGGGACTGGGTGCCGTGTTGTCTTCATCATCATTTCATCCCCATCCGGCGCGCAGGTCATCCAGTGTGGAGTAGAATGTAGTAAGACCTGCACCAAGGCGGCCGGAACTGCCCCGTAAGGGGCCTCCCGGCCAATGACGCCAAACGTTCATTTCCATTTACCATGGAGGAAGCTGCAGGCAGAAGATTAACTTCTCTTGGTGTGCTACTTTTCAAGGGAGAAGATGGTAGCCGAGGCCACACAGTTTACAGAGAACCCACGCTCGGAGACTGTTACCGACACCAAGATTCGAACCACGATCGACGACAAAAGCGTGGCATTATAAAAACATTGTCGGATAAAGCAAGGAACATCTGTGAACCAGACCTGCTTACGGGGGATTAAAACACCTCAGCAACGTATTGCTCCAGAATAATGAGAGGTAAAAAGATCCTGGAGACCGCCAGGCAAACGTGAGAGCGATCCTTTGAAATCGAAAGTTTTCCTGCCTTTCAGTAGGGAATTTACTGACCGCAAAGGGAAAATCGTGAAAAAACAGAACATCGCGGTAATCTGGAAATCAACCCGGGAGATGCAGAATCACCTAAACTTGGCCAATCATGGTCGCAATCGCGGGAAGAGATTTGCGGAACATGTTTTGCAGCCAAAAGACCATTACTTTCATTTTGGTAGGGCTCAAGTACTCACAGCGACAAGCGGGTTCCATGAAAGGCCATTCAAAGAGGCCATAGACATTGTCATATGCACCAGATATTTCAACAGGACGGAGGAGAGAGTGAAATTGGTTGACGTCTGGATCCGGCTTCTGAAGAGGACGTGTACCAGTTTTCCACCATGGTGTCCTATCAATGGCGGAGAACGGCAACCAATAGCGCCCATTTGCACTCTTATGTTCAAACCACGTGACGGCACACCACTGCACAGGAGCAAAGAATTTTGCTGCAGTGAGCAGCGAGCGAGGGTGCATATCGAATAAACCCGAAAAAAGCTGCGGTCCGCCATGAAAGTGTCCTTCGAAAATGATGACGAAATGGCCAGCAATATTTTATGTGTCATTTCCGGCCGTGAAAGTTTACATTTTACAAAGTCTCTAGCCCGCCCCCGCCTGATGGAGGGAGCGTCATCGGCGAGCTACTGCCGTCACCGTTCCAGCGGCCGTGCGACGCTGAGAGTCGCCACAGCAGCCGCTGACAACATCACAACCCTTCACTGGCCACATACATCTCACGTCCTGGCGCATTGGCTTCTCTAAGCCTCGTCATGGCTTCCGTCGTTTGCTACGCAATAATTGTATGTTTCAGCCATGACGTTTTCATGACGATACCCTGGACGAGTGCCAAGGATCGACTCACGAAATTTTGGTGAGCCCCCTTGCATCTCACTACCTCGTGGTACTTGATTGCTGCGAGTCCCCTTGCCTGCCACTATCTTGGGGTGCTTGACTTTGAAGAGCCCACTTCCCTCTCACAATCTTGGGAGCTTGATTTTGGTGAACCCCCTTGCCTCTCACTATTTTGGGTGCTTGACTTTGGTGAGTCCCATTGCCTCTCACTATCTCAAGTGCTTGATTTTGGTGAGTCAAAATCCTCTCACTATCTCGTGGTGCTTGATTACTGTGAGTCCCGGCGGGGTCAGGGATTTTCTCTGCTTTGTGATGACTGGATGTTGTGTGATGTCCTTAGGTTAGTTAGGTTTAAGTAGTTCTAAGTTCTAGGGGACTGATGACCATAGATGTTAAGTCCCATAGTGCTCAGAGCCATTTGAACCATTACTGTGAGTCCCCTTGTCTCTCACTATCTTGGGGTGGTTGATTTTGGTGAGACCCCTTGCTTCTCACAATCTCGGGTGCTTGTATTTGGTGAGTTCCCTTGCCTCTCACCGTCTTGGGCTGCTTGATTTTGGTGAGGCCCATTGCCTCTCACTATCTCAGTTGCTTGATTTTGGTGAGTACCATTGCCTCTCACAGCCTTGGGTGCTTGATTTTACTGAGGCCCCTTGCCTCTCACTACCTTATGTGCTTGCTTTTGGTGAGTCCCAACGTCTCTTACTATCTCGGGATGCTTGATCACTGTGAGAATCCTTGCCTATCGCTATCATGGGGTGCTTGATTTTAGTGTGCCCCCTTGACTCTCACAATCTCGGGTGCTTGATTTTGGTGAGTCCCCTTGCCTCTCACTATCTTGGGTGTTTGATTTTGGTGAGTCCCCTTGCCTCTCACTATCTTGGGTACTTGATTTTGGTGAATCACATTGCCTCTCACACTCTCAGGTGCTTGATTTTGGTGAGTACCATTGCCTCTCACTATCTCAGGTGCTTGAGTTTGATGAGACCCCTTGCCTCTCATAGTCTCAGGTACTTCATTTTGGTGAGCCACCTTCCCTCTCAGTGTCTTGGGGTGCTTGATGTTGGTGAATCCCCTTGCCTCTCACTGTCGTGGTGTGCTGGATTTTTGTGAGTCCCATGGCCTCTCACTATATCAGGTGCTTGATTTTGGTGAGTACCATTCCCTCTCACTATCTCAGGTGCTTGATTTTGGTGAGACCCCTTGCCTCTCACAATTTCAGATGCTTTATTTTGGTGAGTCCCATTGCCTATGTCGGGGTGCTCGATTACTGCGAGTCCCCTTGAGTCTCATTATCTTAGGGTGCCCGATTTTAGTGAGCCCCATGCCTTTCACAATCTCAGGTGCTTGATTTTGGTGAGTCCCATTGCCACTCACTATGTCAGGGTGCTTGATTAGTGCGAGTCCCATTGTCTCTCAATACCTTGAGGTGCTTGATATTGGTGAACCCCCTTGCCTCTCACAATCTCAGGTTCTTGATTTTGGTGAATCCCATTGCCTCTCACTATGTGGGGGTGCTTGATTACTGCAAGTCCCCTTGTCTCTCAATATCTTGAGGTGCTTGATTTTGGTGAGACCCCTTGCCTCTCACAATCTCGGGTGCTTGATTTTGGTGAGAGCCCTTGCCTCTCACAGTCTCAGATGCTTGATTTTGGTGAATCCCATTGCCTCTCACTATGTGGGGGTGCTTGATTACTGCAAGTCCCCTTGTCTCTCAATATCTTGAGGTGCTTGATTTTGGTGAGACCCCTTGCCTCTCACAATCTCAGGTGCTTGATTTTGGTGAGAGCCCTTGCCTCTCACAGTCTCAGATGCTTGATTTTGGTGAATCCCATTGCCTCTCACTATGTGGGGGTGCTTGATTACTGCAAGTCCCCTTGTCTCTCAATATCTTGAGGTGCTTGATTTTGGTGAGACCCCTTGCCTCTCATAATCTCGGGTGCTTGATTTTGGTGAGAGCCCTTGCCTCTCACAGTCTCAGATGCTTGATTTTGGTGAATCCCATTGCCTCTCACTATGTGGGGGTGCTTGATTACTGCAAGTCCCCTTGTCTCTCAATATCTTGAGGTGCTTGATTTTGGTGAGACCCCTTGCCTCTCACAATCTCGGGTGCTTGATTTTGGTGAGAGCCCTTGCCTCTCACTATCTTGGGTGCTTGATTTTGGTGAGTCCCATTGCCTCTCGCTATCTCGGGTGCTTGGTTTTGGTGAGGCCCCTTGTCTCTCATTATCTTAGGTGCTTGATTTTAGTGAGTCCCATTGCCTCTCACTATCTCGCAGTGCTTGATTACTGCGACTCCCCTTGCCTCTCGCTATCTGGCGGTGCTTGATGTTGGTGGGCCCCCTTGCCTCTCACAATATCAGGTGTTTGATTTTGGTGAGTCCCATTGCCTCTCACTATGTCGGGATGCTTAATTTCTGGGAGTCCCATTGCCTCCCACTATCTCGGGGTGCTTGGTTACTGTGAGTCCCTTTGCCTCCTACAAGTGTTTCAGTGCAGCATATTTCTAAATGTTGTCTGTAGTCTCTAATTGTCACACTGCAGCTCTGTGTATGAACGACAATCCGACTTGTATTAGTGTCTCTGCGCTAATGTTTGCGCATTCATTGCTAATTCGCTGCCGCATATCTTCGGAAGTTGTTGGTACATCCATGTAAACTGTCTCTTTTCGTCATTCCCGGATGCAAAAATCGGCAGAAGTCAAATGGGGTGTCGCGCAGCCCACTTTAGAGGACCTCCTCGTCCAATCCATCGACCAAGATAGATTCGATTAGAAACTTCTCGAGGTAGTCGTGAATAAGGCGCTGGGCATCCATCGTGTTGAAACCATTCATCCGGTCTCGTTTGAAGTGGAACATCGTCCATTAGCATCGGTAAAACATTATCCACAATTTCGCTGTAAATTTGAGCAGTCAGATTGCCTTCTATGAAGTATGGGCCAGTTACCTGCGTACCTAAAATACCGCAACAAACGTTGACACTCCACGGGCGTTGATGTTCAACTTGCCTTACCCAGTGGCGATTGTCCACTGATCAATAATGCATATTATGTCGCTTCACCTGAGCACGATTCGTAAAATTGGGTTGACCTGCGAAAAGTAACTGTGAAATGAAATTCTCATTGACTGCCAGTAGTTCCTGTGTCCAGTTGCAGAAGTTCAGGCGGCTATGAAAATCGTCACCATGCAGTTCTCGGCGCACCGATAAATGAAATCGATGCCATCTGTGTGCATGCAGTGTGCGTAGAACTCTTCTTTGCGAAATTCCTGAACCTCGCGCAAATTGCCGAGATGTGAGGATCTGTAGCAACCTCAGCTAAGACATCCACTGCGTTAGTTTGGTTTGTCACAGGCAGCAGTCGGACTCTTTCTCTAGCTGTACCACTTTCCGTTTCAGTAAACAGGTGGACAATAGGGCAAAACGTCGTTGCAGACGGAACATTCCTATCGGGGAACGGAGTAGCATACCTTTGTTGAGCTTCGTCAACATTTCTTTGAGCCTCAAAATACGCGTCAATGATATCTCCCCTCCCTGCAATCGTTAACATTGAAGCAACATGCACAGTCCGACCTTGTACTCAGTGCATGATCACTCTCTGTACTGCATTCGACTGTGGAACGTCTCACATAATAGCATTATCAAAAATATCAAATAAGGACTTCAATTGTCATAATCGTTTTGCAACAATTCTCAATTCATTTCCATATTTACCGATTACAGCGCCATATATTAAGAAATGAAAGAAATTTTTCATAGAAAAATTACATATTTTTTCACTTTTCACGGAGAATCCGAATCCCCAATAAAATATAAGGGTTCCACTTTAAGATTGCATCCCTTCCGCCCTGGGGCGGGTGTAGGGGGTTCGAGCATTATGTTAATGGATGTCGCTCTTCTACGTTTATTACCACATGTTTTTCAACCCGATGTGTATTTCGCCACATATTCCGACAAAGAGAATATCTATAAAAAGGTACGGCCAAACTTTTAGGAAACATTCCTCACACACAAATAAAGAAAAGATGTTATGTGGACGTGTGTCCGGAAACGCTTAATTTCCATGTTAGAGCTCATTTTAGTTTCGTCAGTATGTTCTTCCACGTACGCTCAATGGCGCACATTATCATGATTTCATACGGGATACTCTACCTGTGCTGCTAGAACATGTGCTAGTACGACACTACATGTGGTTCATGCACGATGGAGCTCCTGCACATTTCAGTCGAAGTGTTGGTACGCTTCTCAACAACAGATTCGGTGACCGATGGATTGGTAGAGGCGGACCAATTCCATGGCCTCCACGCTCTCCTTACCTCAACCCTCTTGACTTTCATTTATGGGGGCATTTGAAAGCTCTTGTCTATGCAACCCCAGTACCAAATGTAGAGACTCTTCGTGCTCGTATTGTGGACGGCTGTGATGCAATACGCCAGTCTCCAGGGCTGTGTCGGCGCATCAGGGATTCCATGCGACGGAGGGTGGATGCATGTATCCTCGCTAACGGAGGACATTTTGAACATTTCCTGTAACAAAGTGTTTGAAGTCACGCTGGTACGTTTTGTTGCTGTGTATTTCCATTCCATGATTAATGTGATTTGAAGAGAAGTAATAAAATGACCTCTAAGATGGAAAGTAAGCGTTTCCGGACACATGTCCACATAACATATTTTCTTTCTTTGTGTGTGAGGAATGTTTCCTGAAAGTTTGGTCATACCTTTTTGTAAGACCCTGTATATATATATATATATATATATATATATATATATATATATATATATATATATATATAAATGGAAAATTATGCACAACGATATCGTATTCTGTTCGGGGTAACTAACAACAGTGAAATTGTGAGTCGCAGTTGTAGAACAATAACTAATAGGATTTTATTAGTTACCACTCTGTTTCGCAGGGGGACATTACCTGCTGTTCATTCGATATGTAGTGCCTCAGCTGTCGGAGGTCGTACCTCTTGTAGTCCATGAGAGGATGGAGAGGATGTGGCGTGAGTGGGAGGCTGCACCATCCCACTTCCATATTACTGTGTAAGCAACAAACACACACTTTGCTGGATTCGAAGGGGGTGGACTTTCTCTTTCTCACACCACCACTAGATCCTACTCCCATGCATGTTTTTTTTCTGTGAGTTTAAATGAAAACGTTTGCGTATGAACACCCTAACAGAACCTGTAAAGTAGCTGCCTGGCATGATTCTAGCCTCCTGTCACAATGTGCAGCAAGGAGCGGGGTGTAATGCTTGTAACAGGACTGACGGTGCTCATTTACAACAGTCAGCACGGGCTTAAGTTGATGGTATAATGCGCAACTCGTTTGTGTCAATAAAATTCCAAATATTTATTTCTGAAAACTCTATCCCCACTCAGCGATACTCATTTTGGGATCCCCCAACACCTGTAAAATTTTGACCAAAAAGTCTTGCAACAAATAACCCAAAGGACTTCGTAATTTGCACCTTACTGATACATTATCTTGTGATATTGTGTCTGTCTATGGTATGGATTTCGATTTGATAATGAAAAACCCAAGTTGCATTTTTCTCATATAATACCCCGAAAGCTATGAACCCAGACAACCAGTCGAATGTAGTACTTCTTGACGCCCGAAAAGCTTTGGATTCGGTACTACGTCAATGCATATAGAATGGCATCAAACGAAATTTGTTATTAGATTGAGGGTTTCTTGGTGGGAGGGATGTAATATGTTGCCTCAGATCGACAGTCATTGGCAGAAGTAGAGACAACTTTAGATGTGGTCCAGCGAAATATGTTGAGGCCCACGTCGTTGACACTGCAAGACGGCACTAATCTCTTTGCAGATGATGCATTTGTTTACAGCAAAGTACTGTGTGAAATATGCTACACTGACATCCTGTCAGATGTTGATAAGATTTCAAAGTGGTGCAAGGATTAGCGACTTGTCTCAAATGTGAGGTAGTGTAGAATTGTGCAGTTCGTAAAATTCAGGAAAATAGTATCCTATGACTACAATATCAGTGAGTCACAGCTTGAGTGGTTTTACTTGTACAAATGCCTGGGTGTAACAAATTGTTGGAATGTGAAGCGGAATGATAACTTACGATCAGACACAGGTAGTGATGGTAGCAGATTTTCGTTCATTGGTATGAAAATGGCAGAAATGTAGCAAATGATGTTGCATACGCGTCAACTGTGAGGGTTATGTTAGAATATTAGTCAAGTGTATGGGACCCATACCAGGTAGGACCAGCAGGTGTTATTCAACGTATACAGAGAAGAGAGGCACGAATAATCGCAGGTTTGTTTGACAGAGTTGATATTGCAGACTCTTGAAGAAGGATGAAAATTAGCCCGCGAAAGCCCAATTACAGTACTTCCAGACATTATACAAAGGAAGAATAAATGAATAATCTTGAGCTCCCAAGATATCCCTCCCGTACCGTGAAGACGAGATCAGAGTAATGTCACCATTTATAGAGGGCATTTAAGCATAAATTCTTTCTGGTGTCCATACCTGCCTGGAATGGGAAGAAACATGCGCTTCCATGCTAAGTACTCTCTGCTAAACACTTCACATTGGCTTGCAGAGGATATATGTTAAATCTTTATGTAATGCAGATGCAGATAGCCCTAAAATGTGGTTTATTTGTTTCTCTTCATAGAATATTCTCTGTGGAGCCTGTGGAATAGGCTTTGTGTTAACCCAAAAAAGTAAATATGTGTACTTTACCTGGATCTCTAAAAGCCTCTTGTTTTCGTTTGTCTGTTTGACAATCTCGGACTGATTCTTGCCAAGTATATGATCGAACAGTGCTCTGTATCCATTTTCTTTGAAAACGCGCCACAGCTCCTCAGGTGTGTGCACGCCGCGCTGGAAGTCTCCCAGGTGACGCAGCTCGGCGCCCATCTCCAGAAGCGCAGGCACTGCCCACCAGCGCCGGCGCTCCGCAGCGTAGCGCAGTGGCGTCCAGTGCAGCAGCCCGTCCTCCGCAGCCATCGCCACAGACACCGCCTTCGCTGCCTTCGCATACTGTAGTGGACCAACTGCTCCCGTCTCTTCCCCAACACCCAACGCCCCAGGTGTCCCCGATGCCTCTGCCGAATCCGAGTCGGTCGCCACCCGGTGGGGTTCGACGGATCTCAGCGCCTCATCCACCTCGGATACTGACTTCGCCTCCGCGGCTCCCCGTGACACTGCTGCTTCTGCTGCCCCTGATGCCGATCCTCCCTCCCTCGTCAGCGCCGCCACCTCCAGCCGTTCTACAAGCAGCCGCAGCAGCGAAGAGTCGCCAGTGTAGGCTGGTACCAGGTGCAGTGAGCTGCGTCCCATCTCATCCCTCTCCATGGGCTCAGCGCCCTTCTCTAGCAGCGATTTCACGTCACTCTCACTGCCGTTGAGCACTGCCGTCAGGAGCGGTCGGCCCCTACTCGCTATTCTGTCGAAAGACTCGACGAAAAACTCCAAGCTGCTGTCGGCAAGAGCACTGCGGTACACATTTCTACACTGACTGGCTGCATCGTCGGTAAAGCACCACTTGGCTAAGAAATGCTCAGCAAAGGTCCTGTGAATGAAAACTGGCTTATCATCAATAAATCGGTAAATGACTCCAGCCTTCACGAGATCATCTCGATCTACAGTGGACTGTTGCTCTCGCCTAGGTACTTCAATTCTAGGCAGAAGGTGTGTCACTGCAAGAAACCCCAACAGCTTCTCGTGCTCCTGCCATTCCCTCTTCATCTTTTTCCTTCTACCAGGTGTGGATAAATTATCACCCCACTTCTCTTCGTGCAGTCTTTTCAATTTCCTTTCAAAAAAAGCTTCATAAAGGCTCACAATGTCCTCTACCTCAGCTCCACTTTCCAATGAGTCTGCATACATTTTTGAAAACAGAGGGATCTTCAACAGATCTCTAACCACACCAGTAACTACTACATCTGAGCTGGACCCCCTATGGAATTCGTCCACTTGGTCATCACTGAGAGCAGGCAGCGTGTGCGCCGAAACATACAGGGCAGCCTCGAGGCGGCCCGTCACGGAGGGTCGAGTCGTCACCAGCAGCTTCCCATGGCGTGGAGCCAACTCCTGCAGAGCCTGTAAGCATTTGTCTCCGTAGTCTGGGCAGACCTCGTCGAAGCCGTCCACCATGCAGATGATACGAGGATACTCCAGCAGACAGTACTGAAGAAGTGAGCGTTCCAGCACGCCCAGGTTTCTCTCGTTGTATAACACTCGTTCCAAAATAAGCTTACTGGCTTCCTGACCGCTGATGCAACTATCTAAGACTTCCGAGTAGTTCAGTAAGTCTATTCTCAGGATCCACCACGAAGGATCCTGGCACTTCAGCTGGCTTGCCATATCTAGCAACATAGTAGATTTCCCTATACCTGGTTTCCCTTCAACGATAACTCGATTACTCGAGCTATTCAGAACTTGCAATACGCTTCTTGATTGCTCTTCAACGTATAGCCATTCGTCATCTAGGTTATTTAGAACATACACACGTATGTCTGCATATATACTGCATATCATTCGAATTGCAGAAAGATCGATGTTGTTAGTAACGGCAACGAGAGGCCAGAGTGGGTCTGAATCACGGAGGTAGTTGTCAAAGTCTTCAAACTTGATAATATTCTTCAAAATAGACTTCTCGGTGAGGAGCTTATAGGAGACTTCATCCATGATGCACACTTCCCTGTCTCCGAGTAATGAGAAAAATTCGTGTTTTTCACGCCTCCGAAATGTGAGCTCTCTGGGAATGTGGTTCACTGGTAGTGGATCCAAGTCTTGACCCATCCTCAAAGGGCCTGACAGCTGCGATAGGGAGAGTATTGCTTCAGGTTTCCCATCTAAGATCTTTTTGAGACTTTCTTCGTCACAGAGATCTGCCAGACAGCACGAATGTTGGTCACTGTTCAGTCTGACAGAGACATCTATGAGCTCCTTCCAGCTCTCTTCACTAATATCACCTAACTTGCATGAGTCTAGAAACGAGTCGTCCTTCTTATACGACACTATTACAAGGCGTCGCTCGGGTCCAGCCAGTTGCTCCATGCGAAGTAGAGTGTCGCAGCTGTGTTCCGCATCTTCAACAATAACCTGGAAGAAAAGAAAAAGTATGATATTGCAACTGTTCTTGCAACCGACTTTGTTCACTGCAGACCTTAATTGGGCTGAAATAATACGATATGATGTCGCAACATGTGACATACTACTGGATTCGCTTATCATGTCAGGGTTTTCATGGAAGGTGTTGGATTTGCCTGACACCTTACAAGTTAGGTTTAATTAGTTCTAAGTTCTAGGCGACTGATGACCTCAGAAGTTAAGTCGCATAGTGCTCAGAGCCATTTGAACCATTCTTGAACATAACCAGTACTCCCCAGCAGGGTTACATGACATACCTCAGCGCTTACTGGTGTTGGGGTTGCGAAGATACGTGCTCATGCAGAGATGAAACACAGATGATTAAGAAGCGGAAGACAGTTCGGAGCTAGCTTTAATTCTGATGGCTACGTAAGTACTGCATGCCAAATTAGGCTTGTGGAGCACATCCACTGACTGCCAAAGGAGACTGGAAACATGGAAGGAATAGTCTGATACAGAGGCTTTTCCAAACATACAGGTAACATCAGCTGTACGCTAAGGGTGAGGACTGCAATGGTCTCAAACAACGACCCGCAGACTGAGTTAGGGCTGCGACCACACCCATGCAGTGCAGTTTCGGTGTACAACTTGTCACTGCTTCATTGTCACGTGAAATTCACGGATTTTGGTTTCATTAGAAAAATGTGAAAACAACATATGTTAAAATGCATTGATTACCTTCTGATCCCATATGTATGTAGATATCCAATTTTTAATACGTTTGTGTGGCTAGTGAATTAACAGAACAACGAATAGTGCCACAAACAACAGTATGGGATTGTGGGTCCTGATTGAAGCAAAACACTTTTGTTATTTATTTACCTATTTATTCCCAAACTAGTTTCAGCGACAAATATTGCATTGCAAAATATTGTTACATGCCTGTTCGGTTGAAAACATTGTTTTCTGGAAAAACTTCATAATATCTTATTTACTGTGCGTTACAGCATGTTTTTTTGCGATTGTTACCGCTGTCTCCGGCATGTTTTCTGCATTTTGCTGTTCCCGTTTTTATTTGCGTACATCATGTCATCTGCAGCCGCATGAGCGGTTGTTGGTAAACAAATATAAAAACGTGACCTTATGTATTTTGTCAGAGTTGTACAACTGGGATTGCCGTAGTGTTGTGGAGACAGTTTTGGTGCGTACTAGGTCGTGCGCCATGTACTCACAATCGTTGGGCGGCCTGCAGCTACTTTTAGACACAGAAAGACACAACTTTCGCACCTTCTTATGCCAACCTGCTATTCGCGTGTGTCGCCAGAAATGTATCGCATACTGCGAGAAGGTTATGACAATTGTAGGGGCAGTTCTGACGACTTCTGTTGCTTATTTGTGTCTCTGTGTGTGATGGGTAAGTGGTTCTTTCAGAATCAAAGAAGCTACTGATGACGGCGATATTTGTCGCTGAAACTAGTTTGGGAATAAATAAATAAATATCAAAAGTGTTTTGGTATTTAAGGTTGACCCAATTCCCATATTGTTGTTTTCGTATGCGAACACGGACCAATAGAGAAGTTTCAAAATAGAATTATTAGCGCCACAAACATTGACGTTTCGATAATTTTGATAGACTCCTGTGTATGTCAAGTACATACAGTTAAGGGGACATGCTCGTGAAAATGACCAGAAATTTGAAAAAAAAATTTCTTGGTCTATAGAAAAGAACATTTCGTGCTGATTTCAAAAATGTATAGTTCACGGGCATTATCGTTTTCCGTTCGTTCTAAAATTGAGGTTGAACGTAATGTTGCACAGGGGCCACGCCCATCTCTCAGTTCGAAGTACCTCAGAATACGTGATGCATTATTTTGTTCTTCCGTTTTCTCCGCCGTTAGTTATGGATCGTTAACACAGGCGTATTCTAGAAGGCACTGACTCCAGGAACGAAAGTACAGGCGTGTCTAGAAGGTATAGTTCCAATGTAAACAGAGATCTAAGAATATACGCGTGTGGTTTTGTAGTTATTGTGTGTTGTTTTGTTTCTGCGTGTGTGTTTCCCGTGCTACAAATGCCGAGAGTAAAGAAATTTAGCATCAGACGAAAGTTTCGCTGCAACCAATTCCAACCGAATAATACACATCAGTTGCTTCAAAAGATGCCCGTGGAAACTGTGTCCACAGGCAGTGTTTCTAGACGTAAACTTTCGCTTTCTGAATGTAATAAGAACAAGTCTAGTAGTATTGTGAGCAGTAATAACGACGGAAATGTTATTGTAAACCTAAATATCCTGTCAAGACTTTCGAAGAGTGCTGTGAAATGTAAGTACTGCAATTGTGAAGATAGTATTGACGTTTCCGAGGACATTTCAGCAAGGAAAGGTTTTTGAAGACGGTTAGTGATTGCCTGTAATTCGTGTAAGAAGCACAGTGATACTATGACATCGCCAGTAACTGATAGTCGACATTACAGTGCAAATTATTGGCAACCACGTTTGTGTAAAGAACTTTGATGGCCCAAATGGAAACATGGAAACGAAACAAGTTCTGAACATTTTTAGGTCAGTCATGGTGCAAAGTATGTAGGCTACTTGGGGATGGAGACTATAAAGGACACACTCCTGTTGTTAATGACAGACCGTATGGTCTGACAGACAAGTTTTAATGTGTTGGGCATGTACTACTAACAAGAGTGGGAGTTCCGCTGAGAAAATTATGTAAAGACTTCAGTGGAAAAAAACCGTCAGACGGAAAACACATAGGTGGTCCAGGTCTTCTTACAAAAAGTGAAATTGATTGTTTGACTCAATATTATGGACTATCAATAAGGAGAAATGTAGGAGATTTGGAGAACATGAGACGAGCTGTTTGGGCAAAATGGTTTCGAGAGAGTGTCAACAGATGAAACCCCACAACATGGATTGTTTCCAAAAGGGGAAGATTCGTGGTGCACGTACTGGTTGAGCAATGCTACAGGCATACAATATACCCACAAGCATTCCTTACTACTTGATGTAATGGAGGCAGTTAGGCCTATACAGGGTGTTACGAAAAGGTACGGCCAAACTTTCAGGAAACATTCCTCACACACAAATAAAGAAAATATGTTATGTGGACATGTGTCCGGAAACGCTTAATTTCCATGTTAGAGCTCATTTTAGTTTCGTCAGTATGTACTGCACTTCCTCGATTCACCGCCAGTTGGCCAAATTGAAGGAAGGTAATGCTGACTTCGGTGCTTGTGTTGACATGCGACTCATTGCTCTACATGACTAGCATCAAGCAAATCAGTACGTAGCATCAACAGGTTAGTGTTCACCACGAACGTGGTTTTGCACAGTGCAATGTTTACAAATCCGCAGTTGGCAGATGCCCATTTGATGTATGGATTAGCACGGGGCAATAGCCGTGGCGCGGTACGTTTGTATCGAGACAGATTTCCAGAACGAAGATGTCGCGACAGGAAGACGTTCGAAGCAATTGATCGGCGTCTTAGGGAGCACGGAACATTCCAGCCTATGACTCGCGACTGGGGAAGACCTAGAACGACGAGGACACCTGCAATGGACGAGGCAATTTTTAGTGCAGTTGACGATAACCCTAATGTCAGCGTCAGAGAAGTTGGTGCTGTACAAGGTAACGTTGACCACGTCACTGTATGGAGAGTGCTACGGGAGAATTAGTTGTTTCCGTACCATGTACAGCGTGTGCAGGCACTATCAGCAGCTGATTGGCCTCCGAGGGTACACTTCTGCGAATGGTTCATCCAACAATGTGTCAATCCTCAATTCAGTGCAAATGTTCCCTTTACGGATGAGGCTTCATTCCAACGTGATCAAACTGTAAATTTTCACAATCAACATGTGTGGGCTGGCGAGAATCCGAATGCAATTGTGCAATCACGTCATCAACACAGATTTTCTGTGAACGTTTGGGCAGGCATTGTTGTCTTGATTGGGCCCCATGTTCTTCCACCTACGCTCAATGGAGCACGTTATACTCTACCTGTGCTGCTAGAACATGTGCCTTTACAAGTACGACACAACATGTGGTTCATGCGCGATGGAGCTCCTGCACATTTCAGTCAAAGTGTTGGTACGCTTCTCAACAACAGATTCGGTGACCGATGGATTGGTAGAAGCGGACCAATTCCATGGCCTCCACGCTCTCCTGACCTCAACGCTCTTGACTTTCATTTATGGGGGCATCTGAAAGCTCTTGTCTACGCAACCCCGGTACCAAATGTAGAGACTCTTCGTGCTCGTATTGTGGACGGCTGTGATACAATATGCCATTCTCCAGGGCTGCATCAGCGCATCAGGGATTCCATGCGACGGAGGGTGGATGCATTTCTCCTCGCTAACGGAGGACATTTCGAACATTTCCTGTAACAAAGTGTTTGAAGTCACGCTGGTACGTTCTGTTGATATGTGTTTCCATTCCATGATTAATGTGGTTTGAAGAGAAGTAATAAAATGAGCTCTAACATGAAAAGTATGCGTTTCCGGACACATGTCCACATAACATATTTTCTTTCTTTGTGTGTGAGGAATGTTTCCTGAACGTTTGGCCGTACCTCTTTGTAACACCCTGTATATAGGGAAGTGGCAAATAAAAATCTACTTAGGAAATGTTTGCACGGTCTCTCTCAGAATGCAAATGAAAGCTTCAGGAGCTGTATGAGGGAGAGAATACCCAAAACTGTATTTGTTGGGCTGACAGCGCTGGTGAAATGGATGCAATAATAACATCAATGATGGTGCAATTTCAAGGATCAATGTTAGGAAGAAATTGAATATCCAGAGGGGAAGGCATATGGCTTCAGCTCTAACTGCTATGGATAAGCGGCGGGTAACCGAAGCAGAGACAGCTGCAGAAGCGGAAGAGTCGAGGATAAAGAAAAAAACGAAGAGAAAGAGTATGAAGGATAGGGAAACAGGAGGACAACTGGAGTGTGCAGCTGGAATGTTTTAAACGAGTATAGTGATAAGTTAATAAATCTGTAAATCTTCTTTTGCGATTTACCGAAAACTTGAATTTTCATCACTCAGGTACACTTTTCTCCTAAATGACTAAAGTTAAACTCACAAAAATTGGTACAGATATTTAGAATGTCCTCCTCTACCTCCCTTGGCTACAATTTCCTGAAAAATTTATAACATGATGATGATGTCGGTCAGATTTGAGCTACATTTTTTAAATATTTTTTGTTGTAGTAAAATAAATTACTTGTCTTTCTCACAGATCAGCGTCAGGGAAGGACACTGGAGGTATAAAACACTTTTGTGAATGTTGTCTGTACTCTGCCTCTTTTTCCAAGCTGTGCAGTCAGTGTTTCCAAAGAAAATGGTACTGCTGTGAAATAGTGTTCCGTTTTTTATACTATTATATATATTGTTGTCAGTACCAAAATATAATAAATATCACAGTGAGTTTTTGGTAAATGCATTGACTAATGACCCTAACGGTGTGTAAGAGATTTGAGCTACCTCTCATTTATAGGTCAGTTGCACCATGAAGCTAAAATTGCAGCCCGTTCACGCGTTGTCCCCTTAAACACTGATGAAAATGGACAATGCTACACCGTGAACACCCTGACCGAACGCCTGCAAACTGATACTGTCGTATTTCCGTGTCTGAGGGATGTGTTGACCAAAATCTCACCCTTACGAGCGTATATTTCAAGCCTTTCAAAAATGGTTCAAATGGCTCTGAGCACTATGGGACATAATTGCTGAGATCATCAGTCCCCTAGAACTTAGAACAACTTAAACCTAACTAACCTAAGGACATCACACTCATCCATACCAGAGGCAGGATTCGAACCTGCGACCGGAGCGGTCGCGCGATTCCAGACTGTAGCGCCTAGAACCGCTGGGTCACTCCGGACGGCTCAAGCCTTTCAATACAGAAAAAAATAGTCATTCCTATGGATGAAGCAAGGAGAGAGTGCGTGATGGCTAATGGGTGTGTATCACGTTACGTTACTTTTCAGGTAGAGATTGTTTCACAAAAAGTCCGGTGGCTGTAAAGGCGCAGATCATTGGCATGTTGGTTGATTGGCATAGTGGACATGGGAGCTTCACACAGACAATTTTTTTTTTTTTTTTTTACTTTATTGTTATTTTAAAACCTGTACAACTCAGGTAGGCTGGCAGTGGCACACTACGCCGCTCTTCAGCCATAGCGTTTTACAAGAGTATAAAACATGGTGAATGACAATGAACAAAGTGACGGGCAAAAGAGAGAGGTCACAGAGACATAAAAAACACGGAGTCGTTCACATGTGACGATAACGACACTGAAAACACGTTGGCACGGCGCACAAAACACTGATGAGTCCGACGGCACAAGTGAACGTAGGAGTGGGACGGCGGACACCAAAAACACTATACGACGTCACACACACGAGACACAAAAGGCGACGATCTCCGGCACGCGAATGTTCACTATACGTGTGCGAGTCCGGGGACCTGCCCAGAGAGGAGGAGGAGGAAGGGGAGTGGGAGAGCGAGAGGGGAGAGCAGAGATGCCACGGGCAGGGGTGATAGGGGGGAGGGAGGAAGGGGGAGAGGAAGCCCGGGGGAAGAGGGGGAAGGGAGGGGACAGGGAGATGGAAAAAGAAGGGAAGAGAAGAGAAGGGAGGGAGGGTGCCGAAAGGAAAGGACACGGGAAGTGGGGGGCGGGGCAGGGTCAAAGTTGATAGGAGGGGTAGATGGAGGGGACGAGGACATCATCAGGGAGAGGGAGCTGGCGGAAGCCACCTTGGGAGAGGGTATGGAGAGTGGAGAGATGGAGACCGGGTGGGACGTGGGAATACAGGCGCGGCAGCGGGCGGGGGTGGGAGAGGATCGGGGAAATGAGCAGGTGAGGAGGATCAAGTTTACGTGAGGTGTACAGGATACGTATCCTTTCAAGGAAAAGGAGGAGGTGGGGGAAGGGGATGAGATCATACAGGATCCGCGTGGGGGAGGGGAGACGGATGCGATAGGCAAGGCGGAGAGCATGGCGTTCAAGGATTTGGAGGGATTTATAGAAGGTAGGGGGGGCGGAGATCCACGCTGGATGGGCGTAACAAAGGATAGGGCGGATGAGGGATTTATAGGTGTGGAGGATTGTGGAGGGGTCCAGACCCCACGTGCGGCCGGAAAGGAGCTTGAGGAGACGGAGTCGGGAACGTGCCTTGGCTTGGATTGTCTGGAGATGGGGAGTCCAGGAGAGGCGACGGTCGAGGGTGACGCCAAGGTACTTAAGGGTGGGAGTGAGGGCGATAGGACGGCCATAGACGGTGAGATAGAAATCAAGGAGGCGGAAGGAAGGGGTGGTTTTGCCTACAATGATCGCCTGGGTTTTGGAGGGATTGACCTTGAGCAACCACTGGTTGCACCAAGCGGTGAACCGGTTAAGATGGGATTGGAGAAGGCGTTGGGAGCGTTGCAGGGTGGGGGCAAGGGCGAGGAAGGCGGTGTCACACAGACAAATCTCAGAGACAGTTGTCTGCAGTGGAATCACTCTACAACGGTTGGTGACGAAACGAACTCAGGACAGCAGCCTGGCAGGACTAACAGACACAAGTGCTTCCAAATGGATTGCACAACGACGGGACTATACAGGCTGGTCCATTCATAGTGACCGGGCCAAATATCTCACGACATAAGCGTCAAACGAAAAAACTACAAAGAACGAAACTCGTCTAGGTTGAAGGGGGAAACCAGATGGCGCTATGGTTGGCCCGCTAGATGGCGCTGCCATAAGTCAAACGGATATGAACTGCGTTTTTTAAAAATAGGAACCCCCATTTTTATTACATATTCGTGCAGTACGTAAAGAAATGTGGATGTTTTAGTTGGACCACTCTTTTCGCTTTGTGTTAGATGGCGCTGTAATAGTCAGAAACATATGAGTACGTAGTATCACGTAACATTCCGCCAGTGCGGACGCTATTTGCTTCGTGATACATTACCTGTATTAAAATGGACCGTTTACCAATTACGGAAAAGGTCGATATCGTGTTGATGTATGGCTATTTGGCTATTGTGACCAAAATGCCCAACGGGCGTGTGCTATGTATGCTGCTCGGTATTCTGGACGACATCATCCAAGTGTCCGGACCGTTCGCCGGATAGTTAGGTTATTTAAGGAAACAGGAAGTGTTCAGCCACATGTGAAACGTCAACCACGACCTGCAACAAATGATGATGCCCAAGTAGGTGTTTTAGCTGCTGTCGTGGCTAATCCGCACGTCAGTAGCAGACAAATTGCGCGAGAATCGGGAATCTCAAAAACGTCGGTGTTGAGAATACTACGTCAACATCGATTCCACCCGTACCATATTTATACGCACCATGGATTGCATGGCGACGACTTTGAACGTCGTGTACAGTTCTGCCACTGGGCACAAGAGAAATTACGGGACGATGACAGACTTTTTGCACGCGTTCTATTTAGCGACGAAGGGTCATTCACCAACAGCGGTAACGTAAACTGGCGTAATATGCACTATTGGGCAACGGAAAATCCACGATGGCTGCGACAAGTGGAACATCAGCGACCTTGGAGGGTTAATGTATGGGAGGAAGGATAATTGGACCCCATTTTATCGATGGCAGTCTAAATGGTAGAATGTATGCTGATTTCTTACGTAATGTTCTACCGATGTTACTACAAGATGTTTCACTGCATGACAGAATGGCGATGTACTTCCAACAAGATGGATGTCCGGCACATAGCTCGCGTGCTGTTGAAGCGGTATTGAATAGCATATTTCATGACAGGTGAATTGGTCGTCGGAGCACCATACCATGGCCCGCACGTTCACCAGATCTGACGTCCTCAGATTTCTTTCTGTGGGGAAAGTTGAAGGATATTTGCTATCGCGATCCTCCGACAACGCCTGACAACATGCGTCAGCGCATTATCAATGCATGTGCAAACATTACGGAAGGCGAACTACTCGCTGTTGAGAGGAGTGTCGTTACACGTATTGCCAAATGCATTCAGGTTGACGGACATGATTTTGAGCGTTTATTGCATTAATGTCGTATTTACAGGTAATCACGCTGTAACAGCATGCGTTCTCAGAAATGATAAGTTCACAAAAGTACATGTATCAGATTGGAACTACCGAAATAAAATGTTCAAACGTACCTACGTTCTGTATTTTAATTTAGAAAACCTACCTGTTACCAACTGTTCGTCTAAAATTGTGAGCCATGTGTTTGTGACTATTAAAAGGCCATCTATCAGAAAGCGAAAAAAAGTACTACACGAATATGTAATAAAAAATGGGGGTTTCTGCGAAAATTAAAATTTTTTCCCGGCGAACGAAGTATTCAAAAAGATTTCGGGCTTGCAGCCGGTCGTCGTTAGCTTCCGTCCACGATATTTCGACTGGACACCTGCCAGCCATCCTCGGGTGAGCCATCGAAGACCGACGAAGACGCCCTCCGTTCCGTAATATATAGCGTGCAGCGAGTATTCCGCGCATGCGTCACAATCGTATTGACAGACGAACCACACCGCCCGCCGGCAGCGCCCTCGCTGGTGGAGCTGCAGAACTCAGCTGCCTTCGGCGTTGTCAGTTGCCGCGACCGCCGGAGTACTCTGACGTCTTCGTCTGGAGCAGATCTCAGAGATGACGGGGTTCCACGAATTATCTATCTGGTAGCCATTGTCACGGTTGATAAGATTGTCTGTCATGCGAATTTCCACTGATTCTTTTATGACGGAGTCCCAAAAGGATGTTGCTGTGGCCAAAATTGTGGCCTTCTCATAATCGATTGAGTGTCCAGTGGAGGTGCAATGCTCAGCAATTGCAGACTTGCTAGGCTGCAAAAGGCGAGTACAGCGTTGATGTTCAGTGCAACGTTCTTCCACTGTTCGCAATGTTTGTCCTATATATGGCATGCCATACTGACAAGGTATTTTATAAATTCCCGCCTTCCGCAATACCAGATCGTCTTTCACTGATCCCAGCAGGTCGGAAATCTTCGATGGTGGACGGAAAATTACTTTCACTTCGAAACCGTGGAGGATTCTTGCAATTTTGAAGGAAATGTTGCCAACAAAGGGAAGAAAAGCTAAAGCTCTAGTAGGAGTGCTCTCTTCTTTCTCCACTCCCTGTTTCTTTGGCTTAATTGCAAGTGCCTTGCTAATTTGCCGGGTGGAATATCCATTCTCTTTGAAAACCCTCTTCAGGTGGGCAAGCTCTTCAGGCAAACTATCTGCATCTGACACTACATCAGCTCTGCGTACAAGTGTTTTAAGTACACTCATTGTTTGCGATGGGTGATGCCAGCTGGACGAATTTAAATACAAATCAGTATGTGTGGGCTTCCGATAAACCGAATGCCCCAGAGAACCGTCACTCTTCCGTCTAACTAGCAGATCCAAGAAAGGGAGGCAACCATTTTTCTCGAATTCCATGGTAAACCGAATGTTCTCATGAATGGAGTTGAGGTGATCTAAAACCTCCATTAATTTTTCTTCTCCATGAGGCCACACTACGAAAGTGTCGCCGGCCGAAGTGGCCGTGCGGTTCTAGGCGCTGCAGTCTGGAACCGTGAGACCGCTACGGTCGCAGGTTCGAATCCTGCCTCGGGCATGGATGTGTGTGATGTCCTTAGGTTAGTTAGGTTTAACTAGTTCTAAGTTCTAGGGGACTAATGACCTCAGCAGTTGAGTCCCATAGTGCTCAGAGCCATTTTTTTACGAAAGTGTCATCCACGTACCTCCAAAAAACAGTTGGTTTGAGGGCTGCTCATTCAAGTGCTCTCTCCTCAGAATCCTTCATAAAAAGCTTGGCCACCAAGGGAGACCAGGGGCTACCCATGGCGACGCCGTCAATCTGTTCAAAATATTTTTGGTTGAACATAAAATATGTTGAGGAGAGAGCGTGGCGAAACAAAGCAGTGATTCCCACCTGAAACTTATTGCCAATCAGTGCCAAGGAGTCTGCAAGAGGTACCTTTGTAAAAAGAGACACCACGTCAAAACTAGCTAAAAGATCAGAAGTACTTAGGCGGAGAGCCCCAGTCGAAATATCGTGGATGGGGGTTTCTATTTAAGAAAACGCAGGTGATATCCGTTTGACCTATGGCAGCGCCATCTAGCGGGCCAACCATAGCGCCATCTGGTTTCCCCCTTCAAGCTAGACAAGTTTCGTTCTTTGTAGTTTCTTCGTTTGACGCTTATTTCGTGAGATACTTGGCCCGGTCACGACCAGTGGGCCACCCTGTACGATTGTTTGCCTGACTGACGAGCAGATGGTTGACAACAGCTGAAATCGAGGCAGAGATTACAAGCAGAGTGTCACCATGAACTATCGGGAAGAGATTACCGGAAACTGGGTGGTATGGCACTTTAACCACTCACACTAGACTACAAGCAACAAAATCTTTCAACGTGTGGATCCAGACTCAGCTAGCACACTGAATTTCATCTTGTGGTCTTTGAAGATGAAACTCGGTTCAACTGCTGACTGTCAGATCCATGTCAGCGTGCCTGTAGAATAACTGGTTGATTCTTGATGCCCATACCGCTCCATCCCGTGCAGTCACGCAGCGGGGGGTGCTGGATGTGTCAACAGGACTGATGCGGTAATTGTTGACGGGGAGGCTGAATTATAGCCAGAATGTCGCACGAATGGTAAACTCTTAACATTACTAACATTGGTAGGGACTGCAGCGATTTTAAAGTAGATGGCCAGCCCAATGCTGGGGGCTCGCTCACTTGGATTAGCTCTGTGAGCAGGCCTTAATAGTAGGTTTGTACATCATCTGGCACATCTGCAACGCTGCAGGGTAGATAGTCTCAGAATAACCCAGTGTAGCCAAACAGTTAGATTAACCCTGTCCATAGCAAGTGCCATCATTAACCAATTAGTATAAGCTGCTTTGTTATGTACAGGGTGGCGCAGGGAAACGGGAAATTTCGAAATAACGTCATTTCCATGAATAAATTCACGAAACTAGTAATTTATTAACGAATGTGAATGTATTCAGTATGCCATTATTCAGTACGTCTTTACAATCAAAATGTCCAAAAGTGTCTCTTTACTTTGTAAAAAAAAATGGTTCAAATGGCTCGGAGCACTATGGGACTTAACTACTGAGGTCATCAGTCCCCTAGAACTTAGAACTACTTAAACCTAACTAACCTAAGGACATCACACACATCTATGCCCGAGGCAGGATTCGAACCTGCGACCGTAGCGGTCACGCGGTTCCAAACTGACGCGCTTAGAACCGCACGGCCACACCGGCCGGCTTACTTTTTAAAGATGACATCGGAAAGATGTGTTCCCATTCGGCGTTCACAGCCTGTTATGAAAACTCTGGAATGCGCGGTGTAGCAAATCTTGGGGAATGGCAGTGATTTCGTTTTCAATGTTCTCCTTCAGTTCATGGATTGTTGCAGGACGTGTACGGTACACCTTGCCTTCGAGATATCCCCACAGGAAGAAGTCGCACACACTAAGATCAGGGGATCTCGCAGGCCATGCAATGCCACCGTTACGTGAAATAATGCGTCTTCCAAACAATTGACGAACTGCTGCCATCGATTGTCGAGCAGTGTGTGACGTGGCTCCGTCCTGCTGAAACCACATGTTTTCGACGTTAAGATTAAGCTCGTACAGTCTCGGTGTAAAGAATGTTTGAAGCATTTCAACATATCGAGCGGATGTTACCGTCACTGCACTACCATCCTCACGTTCAAAAAAATAAGGGCCGACAACACTATGACATGATACAGCACACCATATTGTGACCTTGGCGCTATGTAGAGGTCGCTGGTGAAACTCACAAGGATTGTCCTGCGCCCAGTAACAAAAATTCTGTTTGTTCAGGTGGAAATGGAAATTCGCGTCCTCGTTGATTTTAGCCAATATCTGGCTACTAAACTCCATACGTGACGCTGGGTCTCGTTCATGTGAGTTGCACAACCTGCAACTTATAGGGATGGAAGTCTAATTCGTGCAGTATTCTTTGTAAGCTTCGTCGCTTAATCCCTAGCGCAGATACGTGCTGTCGAACGGAGCGGCGAGGACTTCTCTCAATTGCAGCTCTAGCAGCTGCAATGTTCTCTGGGGTACGTACCGTTGGAATGCCACCTGCAGGTTTCTTTTTCAAGGCAGATCCTGTTTGTTCAAAATTACGCACCCACGTTGTAATCGCATGCGCAGATGGGACACGCCCATGACGTCCAAGATGGTAATGCTGTCGAATTG
The DNA here is from genome assembly GCF_021461385.2 of Schistocerca piceifrons. Taxonomy (NCBI): domain Eukaryota; kingdom Metazoa; phylum Arthropoda; class Insecta; order Orthoptera; family Acrididae; genus Schistocerca; species Schistocerca piceifrons. Next base: position 211,500,474 of record NC_060146.1, read on the forward strand.
TTCTCTGCGCGGCAGTCGAACTATCACCGTTTCTGTAAAACGATCTCAAAGCTACTGCACATTCCGCACCAGTCCAATTCTCCATGATTACTAAATGGCAATGCGTTCACATCAATTGTGCAAAGTTTCGAACTTCTGCCGGCGTTACAGTGCTGCCAACTGTAACGTTCAAAATTTCCCGTTCCGGTGCGCCACCCTGTGTAATTAAATAAGGTGGTGGGTTAGTGTGTATAACATAATGTTGTATCATAATACTTGTTTTCAATTGTATTAATACCTTGTGTTGTATCAATAAAGTATTTAAAAAAAAACTCTCTTGTCAGTCAGTAGTATACAAAATAGCATATTCCAGCAGGATAATGAGAGACCAAAATGCTCGAGGAGTGTACAGATACTCGACTGGTCTGCTGAGTACCGCCGGCCGGAGTGGCCGTGCGGTTCTAGGCGCTACATTGTGGAACCGCGTGACTGCTACGGCCGCAGGTTCGAATCCTGCCTTGGGGATGGATGTGTGTGATTTCCTTAGGTTAGTTAGGTTTAAGCAGTTCTAAGTTCTAGGCGACTGATGACCACATGACCACAGCAGTTAAGTCCCATAGTGCTCAAAGCCATTTTTTTTATTTTTTATTTTTTTTTCTGCTGAGTAGCCTGATTTGTAACACACGAATCACAAGTGGGAAGCGATGGGGAGACAGCCCTCTCCACGTACAGACACGGTACATGTTTCGTGCAAGACAAGAATTCCTCAAGTCGACATTCAGAGGCGGATGGCTTCCGCAGCACGAAGAATACGAGGCTGTATTCTTGCCTGTGGGGCCCAGATGTGACACTGACACTTAATCATGTAGTGCCCATTAAGTGATGAATATCTCCACAAAGCTCGAGAAACCCGAGACTGGTGCCTCGTGGTGCAACACTTTCCATTTACGTGACTCTATTTAACTGAGTAGTCATAAATGCATGCTAGACTTGTGTACATACACTCCTGGAAATTGAAATAAGAACACCGTGAATTCATTGTCCCAGGAAGGGGAAACTTTATTGACACATTCCTGGGGTCAGATACATCACATGATCACACTGACAGAACCACAGGCACATAGACACAGGCAACAGAGCATGCACAATGTCGGCACTAGTACAGTGTATATCCACTTTTCGCAGCAATGCAGGCTGCTATTCTCCCATGGAGACGATCGTAGAGATGCTGGATGTAGTCCTGTGGAACGGCTTGCCATGCCATTTCCACCTGGCGCCTCAGTTGGACCAGCGTTCGTGCTGGACGTGCAGACCGCGTGAGACGACGCTTCATCCAGTCCCAAACATGCTCAATGGGGGACAGATCCGGAGATCTTGCTGGCCAGGGTAGTTACTTACACCTTCTAGAGCACGTTGGGTGGCACGGGATACATGCGGACGTGCATTGTCCTGTTGGAAGAGCAAGTTCCCTTGCCGGTCTAGGAATGGTAGAACGATGGGTTCGATGATGGTTTTGATGTACCGTGCACTATTCAGTGTCCCCTCGACGATCACCAGTGGTGTACGGCCAGTGTAGGAGATCGCTCCCCACACCATGATGCTGGGTGTTGGCCCTGTGTGCCTCGATCATATGCAGTCCTGATTGTGGCGCTCACCTGCACGGCGCCAAACACGCATACGACCATCATTGGCACCAAGGCAGAAGCGACTCTCATCGCTGAAGACGACACGTCTCCATTCGTCCCTCTATTCACGCCTGTCGCGACACCACTGGAGGCGGGCTGCATGATGTTGGGGCGTGAGCGGAAGACGGCCTAACGGTGTGCGGGACCGTAGCCCAGCTTCATGGAGACGGTTGCGAATGGTCCTCGCCGATACCCCAGGAGCAACAGTGTCCCTAATTTGCTGGAAAGTGGCGGTGCGGTCCCCTACGGCACTGCGTAGGATCCTACGGTCTTGGCGTGCATCCGTGCGTCGCTGCAGTCCGGTCCCAGGTCGACGGGCACGTGCACCTTCCGCCGAACACTGGCGACAACATCGATGTACTGTGGAGACCTCACGCCCTACGTGTTGAGCAATTCGGCGGTACGTCCACCCGGCCTCCCGCATGCCCACTATACGCCCTCGCTCAAAGTCCGTCAACTGCACAAACGGTTCACGTCCACGCTGTCGCGGCATGCTACCAGTGTTAAAGACTGCGATGGATCTCCGTATGCCACGGCAAGCTGGCTGACACTGACAGCGGCGGTGCACAAATGCTGCGCAGCTAGCGCCATTCGATGGCCAACACCGCGGTTCCTGGTGTGTCCGCTGTGCCGTGCGTGTGATCATTGCTTGTACAGCCCTCTCGCAGTGTCCGGAGGAAGTATGGTGGGTCTGACACACCGGTGTCAATGTGTTCTTTTTTCCATTTCCAGGAGTGTAGTTCCGCGTAGTCAGCGCGTACACAACTTTCCCACTAGAGGGCGCCCCGCTAAGCACAACAGCGCAGGCGCAGCGCTCGTCCGTCTCTGGACTACGAGATGGCACTGCCTTAGAGACGGACCAAATTCTGCTTCCGCCGATCCGCGTATTAATATGTAATGTAGCCAGGGAGATTGCTGCTAACGTAGAACATTTTCTCTTCGCGGATCACACTCGTGCAGTGATACCTGAACGCTCGAGGTATTATAACGAGTGTACAGACCTCTGATTAGTCAGTCTGCATTTGTCTTCACCAGTCTGTACGAGTCTGCATTAGCCTGTACCAGTCTATAGTCTAGTTTCAGTCTGTGCCTAATAAGGTTACCATATTACTATACACAGTCATGAAGATAAATGTATAGACACTTTTGTCAAGAATCAGAGATATGTGAGAATAAGATTAACGTGCCAATACCAAAGGAACTTCAGATTGTCAATTGTAAATAGCATCCAGAACCAAGTTAAGTAATTTTTATGCTTATTATTTTAATAAATGTGTGTGAAAATTAATCAAGTTCTGTTTAAAGTTGATCACCGTCAATCTGCTACTCTAAGCGTGCAAGTGGCATTTCTATCGTCTGACCTAACGGCAGAAGATAAACACGTCACGATAAGACCACGAGACATATTGCTGACACTCGCCTACTTCGGTAGAGCGACAAGTCAAATAATCTGATGGTGTGTGTACCGAAGGTCTTACAGTACGGACACCACAAGACTGAAACTTACCAGCCATCGGCTGAACGGGCCCCAGCAACAAAGAATTTTTTCTTCCAACTCTCTCAGACGCGTCGCGCTGACCACGACGTGTGTTTCACCGCAGATTATTTGATGAACTTTGGTTGCGGTGAGCGGCGACACTTCCTCGGCCAATGGCCTGATCCAAGCTGGATTCCAACCCATGATGTGCGCCTCAAGAGGTCCTACACAGTCGTACTTTATTCGAGTCACTACGCTGTTGCAAGTTGTCACGTCATTCCTAACGTACGCCCCAACAATATTGTGCCAGTTTTTCCAGTCGGCGGTGAGACAAACGCTCTCCACGTTCATCCACTCCCTTACGCTTCTGCATAAATCTCCACACATACGTACGCAGGAGCTTTCACCGGCGCCGAGCAACTGTTTCAACTCTTCATAAATGTAGCTCTCTATTGTTGTAGCGTTGCTCTGACGAAAGAAAAAGTAAAAGTTTTGCAGAAATTGCTCGTCATCGTGCACTACACTCCTGACATCCTTGATGTCTGCTCTGAGTCTGTAGGAAGAACCGCCCGCTTGAAGAAGTTGCAACCCAGGAACTGATTTCGCCTCGTGTTCCACAAACATATGCCGTGCGTCTTCGTCCATGTCGAGATTTGTAGACAATACAAGTGCGTAACTGGCAGCCTCTAAAGAGTTCCTGATGTTCTTGTAAGATTCGTGGTACGCCTCTATAGAGAAATCTTTACCGCCCTTCTTGTTCCCCTTGGGGCTCGTGAGGCTCGCCTTGGTAACTGTTGTCTGCTTAGCGGACGTCTTGTGCTTCAGTTGCGCCAGCAGAGTACACGCGCCGGGGCTTTGGTTGCTGCTCCAGCAGAGGATGGCGTCGTCAAACTTGCCGCCGGCGGCGTCGTTGGCCGAGAGGGCGAACTGCAGGCCCTCCCGGACGCCCCTCAGAAACAGCAGGGCCAAGCAGCGCTCCTCGTAACGGTCGCCTTCGCCGGTGGCGTAGCCACCCGTCTTCTCGTACTTCAGCTGGGCCGCCCTGAAACAAAGACCTCCCGTTGCATTGTTCGCTCGGCACACTTCGTCATACAATGTGTCTCTACGTTTTCCAAAGGCAAGTTACGCGTTAGGTATAGGCAACAGAAGTAATCGACTAAATCCGCCATGTTGGCCGTGTGGTCTAAAGCCGTCGGCACACGGACCGTGCATCTGAACGTTGAGCGTAGAGCGTGCCGAGTTTCTGACGTCATAGCGTGGAATAGCACGTTCGTGAGTCTTTCCGAAGGTGCGGAGCAATATCTGGCATGTCAGATATTCTGAGCGTTGACCAATGAGATGGCGCAATGCCACCTACGTCACACGCACGCCGTCTCCCTTCGGTACAGAGTTGTGAGGCGCCATATTGGCATCGTTTCAAGCTTTTATATATATATATATATATATATATATATATATATATATATATATATATATATATGGGTGTCCATTCGTCCCGTTTTTCCCGGGACAGTCCCGTTTTTTACCAAAATGTCCCGCTGTCCCGAAAGTTTTTTTGGGGACGCTCAAATGTCCCCTTTTTTTATGATTCCGCTTGGCTAGAGTATTTTACATTACTTGTTGTTTGACTAGCCATTAACTGCGCAATTATTTAGCGCTAGGAGGCGTGTGATGACTTTCAGCACACCCCAAACACGTACCGAACTGTCAAAAATCGCAAGTAATTTTAAATATTAAAGAATGGTGTTTACCATTTCTCACACCTTTTAAAGCATGTGACTGGGTTAATACTGAAAAGGAGCAGCTACAGAGAAATAATATTCAGGACTGTTGTGTTTTTGTTAAAAGTATTGTACCAAATTTTCCTGTCGATGAAGACGAACTGTTCTATGAATTTTCGTGTGCACAGCACCTCATAAAAAGTGAAGTAGGAGACAAAGTGTTAGTGCAACATGGTGTAAAGTATCTGCTTATTTCAAAAGTAAAAACATTAACATGAAAAACATGATTCATTTGGTAGAGCTTTGTCTGGCAATTCCTGGGTCAAATGCTGCTATGGAACGTGTGTTTTCGTTAGTGAGCTCTTTGTGGTCAGATGAAAAAAAAAAACAGAATGAAAGTTTAAACAGTGAGGGCCTTGCTCATTGTCAAAACACACTTTAATGGTGTATCGTGTACTGACTCTTATGATACAATTTCAAACGAAAATGCACTTCATGATAAAGTACATAAAAGTGAAAAGTACGGTGATAGTGTTGCAGAATAATTGTAAAAAGTGATTTGGGATCATCTGAGTGCACGCTGTAAAGGTAAACTTGTTCGTGTATTAAATTTAGTCAATACACTATTTATGTCCCGTTTTTTTTCTTCATTGTCCCAGGTTTTTCTCTAATTTATTTTAAATGTCCCCTTTTTCAATGAAAATGAAATGGACACCCTAGTATATATGCCGTTTCTGAGCATCAGCAAATTCAGAATCGTTGAAAAACCCGTTGTTAACTCTGTGATTAGCTCCAGTAAAATAACGACAAACATCATATTCGTGGCAAAAGGATTATTGTAACTTGCGTCTTATGAGAGTAGGCTATTTGAAGGCATTGACACAAGGATGATCCACCCAAAATGCATTGTTCTTGTACAATTTGTTATAATTAAATTTCAATTAGTAACGTATCTACGACGTTTTCTGCAACGGATAACATACTTGGATTACTTGCGAGATGTGTCTGTGTGTTGTTGGTTTAGCGTAATGAGTAGTGTAACTGTCTCGTATTTAGTTGTTAGTTGGGGCGGTGGTTCGCGTCTTGACACTCCTCTACTTTATTTCGTATCATGAGCGTTTTTATTAGGTTCTGATACTTTATTATTAGTTTAATATAAGTATATACTATGATATTTGATGTTATGTAAATATAAGTTCACCTTTTTTTGAGGGGTGACTTTGTTCGATTGGCTTAATCTACAGGACAGCTTGTGCTGCTTCCATAAAGATATTTGCCGGCTGGTGTGGCCGAGCGGTTCTAGGCGCTTCAGTCTGGAACCGCGTGACCGCTACGGTCGCAGGTTCGAATCCTGCCTCGGACATGGATGTGTGTGATGTCCTTAGGTTAGTTAGGTTTAAGTAGTTCTAAGTTCTAGGCGACTGATGACCTCAGAAGTTAAGTCGCATAGTGCTCAGAGCCATTTGAACCATAAAGATATTTTGCTCCTATTTCTTTTATGCTTCGTAATTCAGATGTTGCAAAGATTCTGCTACTGGGTAGGGACAGTGATCAAGTAAGACTGACTTTGCGGTTTTAATAAAATGTGGGAATGATGAAATAGTGTTTATCTTATGCGGAGAAGTGTTCCAAATTTGTACCGCACTGTTTGTAATGGAACTTTTATATGTCTCTGTCCTTATTGATTGGACATGGTACATTCCTTTTAGTGGACGATGGAGGAAATGTGAGTTTTAATAGAGCTAACGTGCGAATTTTACGCGCGCCCGTTGAGTAAACAGTTTGATTTACGAACTAGAAACATCGCTCAACTGCCGCTGGAGTGCGTTGGGGCCCACGTACCATATGCACAAGCCGCATCATTCCTGAGCGTTCAGCAGCACGTTGAACTTGGAACGCTCAACGTTTACGTTCGACAGCACGGTCCGTGTGCCGACGGCTTGACGCACGGGTTTCCGGGAGGGAAGGAGCGCCTGGTCCCCGACGCGAATCCGCCCGACGGATTTGTGTCGATGTCTGGTGAACGAATGCCGGATATTTGCCACGCCGGAAATTTGCCACACCTGCCCCTTCGCCAGGTAGCGATCCCTCAGGTAAGGGACGCCCTCCCTCGTACTTCTTCTGTCCACTTTCAAATCGCCGTCTCCACATCTTACTCGATACAACCAGTACATACGGGACCCTCTTCTTCGACATCTTGGCGAGATACAGAGTTTCTTTTCCGAAATCGAAATATTTATAACTTTTGGGAAACGAAAGCAATTCCGACGATCATGTCAGTATGTAATTAGTTCTGCCAAGTATAAATATAGATCCCTCTGTCTGTACGGTAGCTTCCTTTCACGCTTACTGATTGCGATAGAAAAAGTCCATCGGCATGGGAGCAACAAGAAAGGAACGATGTAAAGAGAATGCGAATGTACGCTAATCATTTCTTTTTGATCACTGCATTTGTGCCTACTTTAATTGCCACAACTGCATGCCCAAGAGACGATAAGGAAAGAAGAAATGGGTATGTGAATGTTTGAAAAGAAGAACGACATACTCCATATCAATTTACTCTCTAAAATCCGATATCCCTTGCGGTGAAACATTAGTTAATAAAGTGTAGCGGGGCAATGTTCAAAACATGACTGAAAGTATGTTCATAAACAGAGATAAGAACATCTATGATTGACATGTCATCTAAAGTCGACGTACAATTTTAAAATGTTAGAAATGAGGAAATTAAGTAATATAGAATGCTATGCTTGTAACATACGTTGTTGTTCTACATTGTTTAGCTCTGGTATTTACAGGGTCACAGACAAAGCATCCTAGGTTTTGGAGGGAAAAGCCGTATTTGTAATGATCTCCAGTACAACAGAAACAAAAGCACAACTTAAGGAAAAATAATATAGTGTGTGTTCCAGCTCACAAGCGACACTGAAGCAGATAGTTACTGTGACTTAGTATGGACAGATGTTATATTCGACAACCGGTATAAATTAATAACTGGCTCCTTTTACCAACCCGTGGTCTCAGATGAAACAGTTGCTGAACATTTCAAAGAAAACTCGAGTTACATCGCCAATAGGTACGCTACTCATACAGTTATAGTTGGCAGTGACTTCAATCTACCTTCCGTATGTTGACAAAAATACATTTTCAGACGCTACTGTAGATAGAAACCAACTTCCATAATCGTTGTAAATGCTTTTTATAAAATTATTTTGAACAATTAGTTCACAAGGCCATTCAAATTGTAAATGCTTACGAAAACACACTTGACCTCTTAGCCACAAATAATCCTGAGCATCACGGCGGCTACAGGGATTAGTGAACACACAGTCGTAGCGAGACTCAATTCCGTAACAAAGAAATTCACCAAAACTAAACGCGAAATTTATATATTTATAAAACAAACTAAAAATTCAGTTGACGCCTTTCTAAGAGGCAGTCTCCAATCCTTCCAAACTATGTAAGTGAAGACTATATGTGGCTTAAGTTCAAAGAAATAGTATCAACAGCACTCGAGAGATTCATACCAAATAAATTAATATCAGACGGAACTGATCCCCCATGGTACACAAAACACGGCAGAAAGCTGCTGCAGGAGCACCGAAAAAGGAACGTATAATTTGGACGAGCGCAAAATCTCCAAGATTGGCGAAGTTTTACTGTGGCTCGAAATTTGGTGCGGATTTCCATGCGAGATGCATTTAATAGTTTCCACAACGAAACTCTCTCTAGACATGTGGCGGAAAATCCAAAGAGATTCTGGTCCTGTGTTAAGACAACCAGTGGAAAGGCTCAGTAAGCGAGGAGGAGGAGGGGGAGGGGGAGACAAGGTTCAAATGGCTCTGAGCACTATGGGACTCAACTGCTGAGGCCATAAGTCCCCTAGAACTTAGAACTACTGAAACCTAACTAACCTAAGGACAACACACACATCCATGCCCGAGGCAGGATTCGAACCTGCGAGTGTAGCGGTCGCGCGGTTCCAGACTGTAGCGCCTACAAACGCTCGGCCACCAGCGGCCGGCTACGGGGAGACAAGGGATCCAACCCTTCGGAGCAGGTACAATCGTGGCAAATGTCCGGCGTGGCAAATGTCCGCACACCCCGGTGAACTGGCCAGTCTGCTGATGGTTTTTAGGCGGTTTTCCATCTGCCTCAGCGAATGCGGGCTGGTTCCCCTTATTCCGCCTCACACTATGTCGGCGAACAAGTTCTCCACATACGCGTACACCACCAGTACTGTACCACGCAAACATAGGGGTTGCACTCGTCTGGGGTGAGACGTTCCCTGGGGACCCAACCGCACAATAACCCTGGGTTTGGTGTGGGACGGCGGAGGGGTGAAGTGGACTGCGGTAGTGGTCGTGGGGTTGTGGACCACTGCAGCTGCGGCGGGGATGGAGCCTCTCCGTCGTTTTTAGGTCCCCAGTTAACATACAGTACAATAATATCAAACTAAATTACAAGTCCATATCACTAACTGCGATATGCTGCAGGATTTTTGAACATCTATTGTGTTCCAACATTACGAAATATCTCGAAGATAACTGTCAAATTAACATAGTCAACACCAATCTAGAAAACATCGTCCCTGCGAAACACAACTAGTTTGTCACTCACACGAAGTCTGGAGCGTTATCGACAAAGGGTTTCCAAATGATTCCGTATTTGCAGATTTGCCGAAGGCTTCTGCCACCTTTCGTCACAAGGGGCCTGTAGCCAAATTAAGCGTGCTTATGGTGTTGACAGATGCGAAAATTACCGAACTATCACTTTAATAAGTCACGGCTGCAAAATACTAACGCGAATTATTTACAGACGAATGGAAAAACTGGTAGAAGCCGACCTCGGGGAAGATCAGGTTGGATTCCGTAGAAATATTGGAAAACGTGATGCAGGGAAGCAGTGGTTGGGAAGGGAGTGAGACAGGGTTGCAGCCTCTCCCCGATGTTATTCAATCTGTATAATGAGCAAGCAGTGAAGCAAACAAAAGAAAAATTCGGAGTTGGTATTAAAATCCATTGAGAAGAAATAAAAAAAATTTGAGGTTCGCCGATGACATTGAAATTCTGTCAGACACAGCAAAGGACTTGGAAGAGCAGTTGAACGGAATGAATAGTGTCTTGAAAGGAGGATATAAGATGAACATCAACAAAAGCAAAACGAGGATAATGGAATGTAGTCGAATCAAGTCGGGTGATGCTGAGGGAATTAGATTAGGAAATGAGACACTTAAAGTAGTAAAGGAGTTTTGCTATTTGGGGAGCAAAATAACTGATGATGGTCGAAGTAGAGAGGATATAAAATGTAGACTGGCAATGGCAAGGAAAGCGTTTCTGAAGAAGAGAAATTTGTTAACATCGAGTATAGATTTAAGTGCCAGGAAGTCGTTTCTGAAAATATTTATATGGAGTGTAGCCATGTATAGAAGTGAAACATGGACGATAAATAGTTTGGACAAGAAGAGAATAGAAGCTTTCGAAATGTGGTGCTACAGAAGAATGCTGAAGATTATATGGGTATATTACATAACTAATGAGGAGGTATTGAATAGGATTGGGGAGAAGAGAAGTTTGTGGCACAACTTGACTAGAAGAAGTGATCGGTTGGTAGGACATGTTCTGAGGCATCAAGGGCTCAATTTAGTATTGAAGGGCAGCATGGAGGGTAAAAATCGTAGAGGGAGACCAAGAGATGAATACACTAAGCAGATTCAGAAGGATGTAGGTTGCAGTAGGTACTGGAAGATGAAGAAGCTTGCACGGGATAGTGTAGCATGGAGAGCTGCATCAAACCAGTCTCAGGACTGAAGACCACAACAACAACAACATGGAATATCGTCCCAGTTATGCGACTGGATTCGTGATTTCCTGTCAGAGAGGTCACAGTTCGTAGTAACTGACGGCAAGTAATCGGTTAAAACAGAAGTAATTTCTGGCGTTCCCCAAGGTAGCGCTATTGCCCCCCCCCCTGTAGCTCCTTATCTATATAAACGATCTAGGAGACAATCTAAGCAACCGTCTGTGTTTGTAGATGGCGCTGACGTTTATCTTCTACTAAAGTCATCAGAAAATCAAAGCAAAATTGCAAAACGATTTACAAAAGATATCTGTATGGTGCGAAAATTGGCAGTTGACCCTAAAGTGGGAGACGATCCACATGAGTGATAAAAGGAATCTGTTAAACTTCGGTTACACGCTAAATCAGTCAAATAAGTAAAATTCAGCTGCATATTAGGATATACACTCCTGGAAATTGAAATAAGAACACCGTGAATTCATTGTCCCAGGAAGGGGAAACTTTATTGACACATTCCTGGGGTCAGATACATCACATGATCACACTGACAGAACCACAGGCACATAGACACAGGCAACAGAGCATGCACAATGTCGGCACTAGTACAGTGTATATCCACCTTTCGCAGCAATGCAGGCTGCTATTCTCCCATGGAGACGATCGTAGAGATGCTGGATGTAGTCCTGTGGAACGGCTTGCCATGCCATTTCCACCTGGCGCCTCAGTTGGACCAGCGTTCGTGCTGGACGTGCAGACCGCGTGAGACGACGCTTCATCCAGTCCCAAACATGCTCAATGGGGGACAGATCCGGAGATCTTGCTGGCCAGGGTAGTTGACGTACACCTTCTAGAGCACGTTGGGTGGCACGGGATACATTCGGACGTGCATTGTCCTGTTGGAACAGCAAGTTCCCCTGCCGGTCTAGGAATGGTAGAACGATGGGTTCGATGACGGTTTGGATGTACCGTGCACTATTCAGTGTCCCCTCGACGATCACCAGTGGTGTACGGCCAGTGTAGGAGATCGCTCCCCACACCATGATGCCGGGTGTTGGCCCTGTGTGCCTCGGTCGTATGCAGTCCTGATTGTGGCGCTCACCTGCACGGCGCCAAACACGCATACGACCATCATTGGCACCAAGGCAGAAGCGACTCTCATCGCTGAAGACGACACGTCTCCATTCGTCCCTCCATTCACGCCTGTCGCGACACCACTGGAGGCGGGCTGCACGATGTTGGGGCGTGAGCGGAAGACGGCCTAACGGTGTGCGGGACCGTAGCCCAGCTTCATGGAGACGGTTGCGAATGGTCCTCGCCGATACCCCAGGAGCAACAGTGTCCCTAATTTGCTGGGAAGTGGCGGTGCGGTCCCCTACGGCACTGCGTAGAATCCTACGGTCTTGGCGTGCATCCGTGCGTCGCTGCGGTCCGGTCCCAGGTCGACGGGCACGTGCACCTTCCGCCGACCACTGGCGACAACATCGATGTACTGTGGAGACCTCACGCCCCACGTGTTGAGCAATTCGGCGGTACGTCCACCTGGCCTCCCACATGCCCACTATACGCCCTCGCTCAAAGTCCGTCAACTGCACATACGGTTCACGTCCACGCTGTCGCGGCATGCTACCAGTGTTAAAGACTGCGATGGAGCACCGTATGCCACGGCAAACTGGCTGACACTGACGGCGGCGGTGCACAAATGCTGCACAGCTAGCGCCATTCGACGGCCAACACCGCGGTTCCTGGTGTGTCCGCTGTGCCGTGCGTGTGATCATTGCTTGTACAGCCCTCTCGCAGTGTCCGGAGCAAGTATGGTGGGTCTGACACACCGGTGTCAATGTGTTCTTTTTTCCATTTCCAGGAGTGTATAATATCGAATCACTTAGAATGGAAAGATCTCATACAGAATGTTGGGGGGAAGGCTAACCAGAGATTGCGTTTTATTCGCAGAACACTTAGAAGACAGAGCAGATCCTCTAAGGAGACTGCCTACACTACGCTTGTCGGTCCTCTTTTGGAATACTGCTGCGCGGTCTGGCATTATTACCAGATAGGATTTACGGAGTACATCGAGAAAGTTCAAAGAAGAGCAGCACATTTTGTATTTTCAAGGAATAGAATATGATACAGGATTTGGGGTGGACATCATTAAAACAAATGCGTTTCTCGCTGCGACAGGAATTTGTCACGAAATTTCAATCGGCAACTTCGCTCTCCGAATAAGAAAACATTTTGTTGACGCCGACTTACATAGGGAAAAACGATCAACATAATAAAGTAAGGAGAATCAGGACTCGCACAGCAAGAAACAGGTGTTCGCTTTTCCTGCACTCTGTTCGAGAGTGGAATAACAGAAAAATATTCAGAAGGTGGTTCGATGAACCCTCTGCCCAGCACTTAAGTGTTATCTGCAGAGTAGCCATGCAGATGTAGAGGTAGAATTACACGTAAAGCCTTGGATACGGCAGTCAGCCAGAGATCTGACTGATTTCCACACCAACACTTATTGACTAAAGTCCGATCGCAAGGGATATCAGTATAAATTTGCGACTGGATCGAGCTTTTATTTCTGGGAAAGACGCAACATGCGTCCTTGGATGGAGAGTCCTCAGCAAATGCAGACGTAATTTCAAAGCCTGCTCCAGGGAAACGCGTAGGCACCCTTTTGTTCAAGCGCGTATTACCGACATGGTGGACAATGTCAGTGGTCAATAAGATCACAAATGGAATCACTCAAATCATACAAATACCAGGGTAACAAAATTTGTGGAAATATTAAGTAGATTAATTCTGAGTCGTAAGTTAAGCAAGTGCCAGGCTGAAGCCATTGGCAAGTTGCTGGAAAAGTGGAACCCCTCTACAAAGGAGGCGCCTTACAACACATCCTAGAATATTGCTCAAGTCTTTGAGGCTAATACTGGAGGGGACTAACGCAGGACATTAGACACACACAAAAAAGGTCAGCACCCATGGTTATAGTTTTTTTTTTGGTTCATAGTATCAGGGAAATACTGCAAAAACCTTAGCTGGTAGATGGTTAAAAACAGACACCAACAATCTGCAGAAAGCCCACAAACGAAGTTCGAAGAATCAGCATTAAGTCAGGAGTCTACAAATAGACTACAGCCACCTACGTATCGCTCCCGTAGACACCATGAACACAAGATCAGATGAGCTACAGTGAACCGATCACCCACCCAGCACCACACACACGCAAATCGTGAAGAAAGACGTCATAATAAGCGGCACAGTAGGAAGTATCCTCTACCATGTGCTTCATTGTGGTTTGCCGATTGAAGATGTAAATGCCGTACTAGCAGCAGCAAAGATATGCACTAAAAATAAGCAAAATATGCACGCATTTATGCAGTGAAATAATAGAAATATGAATTAAATTTCCCGAAATAAGTACTGCAGTATTAGAGGAATGTGCTAAAATACATCAGCCTATACTATAAAACAGATAACCAATACAAAATATGGACCAGACGGAGAGAGGAACTGCTGTTAGAAGCTTCTAGTACCAGTTTCATCTCGCTGACGATGATCAGTTGATGCTGTTACGAAATACACTGACGAGCTAAAACATTATCACAGCCTGCTTACTAGATTGCTGGTCGATCTTTGTAACGCAATATATCACCGATTCACTGTCTCATCGATTCTACAATTCGCTGGTAGATTTGTGGAGCTATGTTATACCAGCCGTCTACGCAGAAGACATCTACGCCCAACAGCCAAAGAAACTGTTACACCTGCCTAATATCGTGTAGGACCCCCACGAGCACGCAGAAGTGTCGCAACACGACGTGGCATGGACTCGATGGTGGTGGAGACGTCTTCTGAACAGCACGTTGCAAGGCATCCCAGGTATGCTCAGTAATGTTCATGTCGGGGGAGTGTGGTGGCCAGCGGAAGTGTTTAAACCCAGAAGAGTGTTCCTGGACCCACTCTGTAGCAATTCTGGACGTGTGGGGTGTCGCTTTCTCCTGCTGGAATTGCCCAAGTCCGTCGGAATGCACAATGGACATGAATGTCTGCAGGTGATCAGACAGGATGCTTATGTACGAGTCACCTGACGGAGTCGTATGTTCACGTTCAGGGGTCCCGTATCACTCCACATGCACACGCCTCACACCTTTGCAGAGCTTCCACCAGCTTGAACAGTTCCCTGCTGACATGCAGGATCCATGGATTCTATATCGATACACGTCCGCCGGCCGTGGTGGCCAAGTGGTTAAAGGCGCTACAGTCTGAAAGCGCGACCTTTGTGTCGTGCAGTCATCAGCGGTATACAAGTGTTCTTCGGCTGCGGAAGCCCACATCGATGACGTATCGTTGAATGGTTCGCACACCGACACTTGTTGACGGCCCAGCATTGAAATCTGCGGCAATTTGCGGGAGGGTTGCACTTCTGTCAAGTTGAACATTTTGTACAGCCGTCGTTGGGCCCGTTCTCGCAGGGTCTTTGATTCCTGATATTCACGGTACACTAGGTGAAATGGTCGTATGAGCAAAACCCCACTTAATCGCAACCTCGGAGCTGCTGTGTCCCATCGCTAGTGCGCCGAGTATAACAGCACATTCAAACTCGCTTCAATCTTGATCAGCGGCCCGTTGTTTACGGGAATTACATTGAAGCGCCAAAGAAACTAGTATAGGCATGCGTATTAAGTACAGAGATATGTAAACAGGCAGAACACGGCGCAGCGGGAGGCAAAGCTTGTATAAGACAACAAGTGTCCATCGCAGTTGTTAGATCAGTTACTGCTGCTATAGTTGCAGATTATCAAGATTTAAGTGAGTCTGAATGTGTTGTTGTAGTCGGCGAACAGGCTATGGGACACAGCAATTCCGATGTTGCGATAAAGTGGAGATTCGCTGTGCGACCATTCCACGAGCGTACCTTTAATAACAGGAATCCAGTAAAACAACAAATCTCCGTCATCGGTGAGTCCTAAAAAAGATGCTACAAGAACGGGACTTACGACTGAAGAGAATCGTTCAGCGTGACAGAAGTGCAACCCTTCCGGCAATTGCTGCAAATTTCAGGGCTGAACCATCAGCAAGTGTCAGCTGGTGGAGGCTATGTAATGGTGTGGGGCGTGTGCAGCTGAAGTTGTATGGGACCCCTGATACGTCTAGATACGACTCTGACAGGTGACACGTACTTAAGCATCCTGTCTGATCACCTGCATCCATTGCGCATTCCGACGGACTTGGGCAATTCCAGCAGGATAATGCGACACCCCACACGTCCAGAATTGTTACTGAGTGACTCCCCTAACACTCTTCCGATTTTAAACAAGTCCGCTGGCCACCAAATTCCCCAGATATGAACATTATTGAGCATATCTGGGATGCCTTGCAACGAGCTGTTCAGAAGAGGTCTCCACTGCCTCGTGCTCTGGTGGGTTTATGGACAGCCCTGCAGGATTCATGGTGTCAGTTCTCTCCAGCACTACGTCGAGTCCATACGTCGTCGTGTTGCGACAGTTCTGCGTGGTCACGGGGGCCGTACAAAATAGTAGGCAAGTGTACCAGTTTATTTGGCTCTTCAGTGTATATTAGATTAGTCCGGGAAATCGTCAACATGACATAAATTATATATAGAATGATGTATTTTTGGTGGTGATGGCCTTCAGCCAATGCAAAAGCCAAGAGTAGCGGAACACTACGTGAGTCAAGTGGAGACTGGGGCTTTGCGAGTGAAGAGCTCGGGGGAGCGATTCTGAACACTTTGTGGCGAGTTCTGGAAGAACTAACGTGCGCCATTCATCCGTATACGTGATTGTTTCTGGGTGCTGAACGACCGCTACAGTACTCTGACGTTCGAGGGACTTTATATGTCGAGAGATCTGAATGACGTCCAGAGTAGGACTCTAAATGTCTGCCGCTCGATTTACGGAACTGGGAACAGACAGGGTATGAGTTATTATTCTAGCCACCCCCGGGGTATATAAAATTCCGTGTAGTTGCGGCAGGGTTTACATAGGAACTACAAAAAGAAGCGTCAATGCACGGTTGACGGAGCACAAAAGAAACTGTCGCTTGGGGCATATCGACAAATCGGCAGTAGCGGAACATGTTTTTAAGGATGGAGATCACGAAATAAAATGTGGTGAGACAAGCGTGCTAGCGAGGACGTCGCACTATTATACACGTATGTATAGAGAGGCAATTGAAATCCACAAACATCAATACAATTTTAATCGTAAAGAAGAAGGATTAAAATTGGATAAGATATGGCGGTCGACGTTGCATCAATCACGTGACAATCGATTGCCTGCAATCGAGAGAACAGATGATAGCCAGAGATAGCAGCACATCGACGCCACGTGACGTGTGGTGGCGCCCCCTACGATCTCTATATAAGCGGCGGCCCCAGCTCCTAGCAGCCAGTCGTCGACTCACCTCGGAAGATGTTCTCCGTAGTTGAAACCGAAACGTCAGGGAGAAGAAGTTCTACATATCGACTACGGCAACTTAGCCCGGAAGAGTTTACTGATAATTATTCAAGATAATTCTCTGTCGTGTACAGTAGATACAGACGTTACAATAGAACCCTGCTTATTATAACTATTCATTCAACTTTTATCTGATATTTCTGCCTATTTTATTAATTCGCAATTCTAGCCAACGCGTAGACTGACTGACTGCGGAATGACAGCTACAGATTATTATCTGCCGCCAGTCAGCTGTAGCGCATGAAAACAGACGCGCGCGACTTGACCCTATGACTACATCTACTATCTTTTTGAACAGAGCCGTCGATTGCCCCAGTAGCTACGGTGTGAGTGTCCACAAGCAAAGACGCAGCTGTTTCGCTTGTACGTACTGTCGTTTAGAAAATAGGCTACTCAGCAGTAACCGTTAGGTACAGTCGCAGACCGAACGTAGCTGAAAGGGGCTGCCAGTTATTCGACTGTTATTGGAAGCGAGACTGCTTGGGGAACTGATACACTCCCATATTGCAGAATACTCCAAGGTGACAAAAGTCATGGGGTAGCGATACGCGGACATACAGATGATGATAGCGTCGCGAGCAAAGGTATAAAAGGGCGGTGCTTTAGCGGAATTGTCATTTGTACTTAGGTGATTCGTGCGAAAATGCTTCCGATTCGGTTATGGCCGCATGATGGGACTTAACAGACTTTGAACGAGGAATACTAGTTTGAGCCAGACGCATGGGACATCCCATTTCGGAAATTGTTAGGGAACTCAATATTCCGAGAGCCACAGTCAAGAGTGTGCCGAGAATACCGAATTTTAGGATTTACCTCTCACCAAGGACAACGCAAACCTTCACGTAACGACCGAGAGCAGCGGCGTCTCCGTAGAGATGCCAGTACTGACAGACAGGCAACACTGCGTGATGCAGCCGCAGAAGTCAATATCAGGCGTGCGACCAACGTATGTGTTAGGAGAGTGCGGCGAAATTCGTTGTTGACGGGGCTGTGACGGCTATGACGCCTTCCGCAGGCGTTTTTGCTAGCAGAGACGCCAGAGAGGAAGACCGCAGTGTAGTCCCTTCTCTAGATTGTCGCGCAGATGACAAAATGGTAGATATCGAAACAGACGACGGAGTGATAGAGAAACAATTAAAATCGCTCAAAAGAGGAAAGGCCGCTGGACCTGATGGGATACCAGTTCGATTTTACACAGAGTACGCGAAGGAACTTGGCCCCCTTCTTGCAGCGGTGTACCGTAGGTCTCTAGAAGAGCGTAGCGTTCCAAAGGATTCGAAAAGGGCACAGGTCATCTCCGTTTTCAAGAAGGGACGTCGAACAGATGTGCAGAACAATAGACCTATATCTCTAACGTCGATCAGCTGTAGAATTTTGGAACACGTATTATCTTCGTGTATAATGACTTTTCTGGAGACTAGAAATCTACTCTGTAGGAATCAGCATGGGTTTCGAAAAAGACGATCGTGTTAAACCCAGCTCGCGCTATTCGTCCACGAGACTCAGAGGGCCACAGACACGGGTTCCCAGGTAGATGCCGTGTTTCTCGACTTCCGCAAGGCGTTCGATACAGTTCCTCACAGATGTCTAATGAACAAAGTAAGAGCATATGGACTATCAGACCAATTGTGTGATTGGATTGAAGAGTTCCTAGATAACAGAACGCAGCATGTCATTCTCAATGGAGAGAAGTCTTCCGAATTAAGAGTGATTTCAGGTGTGCCGCAAGGGAGTGTCATAGGACCGTTTGCTATTCACAATATACATAAATGACCTTGTGGATGACATCGGAAGTTCACTGAGCCTTTTTGCGGATGATGCTGTTGTATATCGAGAGGTTGTAACAATGGAAAATTGTACTGAAATGCAGGAGGATATGCAGGGAATTGACGCATGGTGCAGGGAATGGCAATTGAATCTCAATGTAGAGAAGTGTAATGTGCTGCGAATACATTGAAAGAAAGATCCCTTATCATTTAGCTACAATATAGCAGGTCAGCAACTGGAAGCAGTTAATTCCATTAATTATCTGGGAGTTATTTAAAATGGAATGACCATATAAAATCAATCGTCGGTAAAGCAGATGCCAGACTGAGATTCATTGGAAGAATCCTAAGCAAATGCAATCAGAAAACAAAGGATATAGGTTACAGTACGCTTGTTCGCCAACTGCTTGAATACTGCTCAGCAGTGTGGGATCCGTACCAGATAGGGTTGATAGTAGAGAAGATCCAACGGAGAGCAGCGCGCTTCGTTAGAGGATCATTTAGTAATCGCGAAAGCGTTACAAAGATGATAGATAAACTCGAGTGGAAGACTCTGCAGGAGAGACGCTCTATAGCTTGGTACGGGCTTTTGTTGAAGTTTCGAGAACATAACTTCACCGAGGAGTGAAGCAGTATATTGCTCCCTCCTACATATATCTCGCGAAGAGACCATGAGGATCAGAGAGATTAGAGCCCACACAGAGGCATACCGACAATCCTTCTTTCCACGAGCAATACGAGACTGGAATAAAAGGGAGAACCGACAGAGGTACTCAAGGTACCCTCCGCCACACACCGTCAGGTGGCTCGCGGATTATGGATGTAGATGTAGATGTAGATGCGTGCGAGCGTCTTTGCCAACAGCACGATGTCGCCTGCAGCGCCTCTGGCGTGCTCGTCACCATATTGGTTGGACGCTAAATGACTGGAGAACTTTGGTCTGGTCAAGTGAGTCTCGATTTCAATTGGGAAGTGCCTGTGTTTGGGTTCGAGTGGAGCGCAGACCCCACGTAGCAGTGGACCCAAGTTCTCTAAAGTGTTGTTTCTCGACCCTCAGTGAATCGACTGGACCTCACCAGCTCGGGACCACACTACTCAGCCTGCCCATTCCCACAGTGACTCTTCGACCCCAATAGGCAGTGCGCCCGACTCTTTCCCTGGCCAGCGCATCCTCTGGACCTCCTACTGCTTGGAAACATACGTAGCCGTGGAACCAAGTTCTCTAAAGTGTTGTTTCTCGAGCCTCAGTGAGTCGTGGGTTGTCGAGAGACCGGCAGCTGCCGCATCTGGCGAACTTTGGCGCAGAATCCTGTGATGCAAGCTTAGTTTGACGCCATCGCCAGGCGTTTCTGCTGCCAGAGACAGGGGCTCCGTGTACTAGACTTCACACCCTGTGGACCCCCAAAATAATCTACAAATTTTAATACGTATTCTTTCTGCCATGCCGCATACAAGCAATAACTGCAAATTTAACGGTTTTCTATGAGATCAGCTCCACAGCTTCTGAGAATTTCTTACATGATTCCATGTTACCTACAGATCTTGAATTTTAGTATATTTGAGTGCAACGTTATCTGTGACAAAGCTTGAATTTCATCAAATGAGTCTGTTAGGAGTTCAAATCTTCAGTGTTTGCGATCTTTAGCAAAGTTAATAGTAATGACCAGTGATGTGATTTGTGAAATCGAAACAAGTTTAAATTTAAACTGATTATCAGAAGAAGAAGATGAAGAAGAAGAAGCAGAAGTTTCTGAAGCAAACACTCTCTGTAGTTGACTGTCCGAGGAAGGACAAGGTCTGTTCATGCGGGATGGCGGAACACTGTTGGGTAATCCCAGGACTGTAGATCTATCTATCGCTTGTTCCGTTTTCCCGTGGTTACGTACGGTTGGCATGCTTAATCGGATTTGTCAAGTGTAAAGGGCGGCCGGATGCCCTTCTGGCCGCCAAACCGTACCCCCTGGAACGGAATGAGTGTACGCCAACTGTCTGCAACTAGTGTAATCCACGGGAAAGTGCGAATGTGTTCATATGTCTGCAAGCTGTGTAACTGAGGCGCGCCGGCCGCTGGTGGCCGAGCGGTTCTAGGCGCTTCAGTTTGGAACCGTGCGATCGCTACGGTTGCAGGTTCGAATCCTGGCTCGGGCATGGATGTGTGTGATGTCCTTAGGTTAGTTAGGTTTAACCAGTTCTAAGTTCTAGGGGACTGATGGTCTGTTGTGTACATAGTTCCGCGTAGTCAGCGTGTCCACAACTTTCCCACTAGAGCGCGCCCCACTAAGCACAACAGCTCGTCTGTCTCCGCACTACGACACGGCGCTGTCTTAGAGACGGACCAAATTCTGCTTCCGCCGATCCACGTATTAATATGTAACGCAGCCAATGAGATTGCTGCTAACGTAGAACCTTTTCTCCTCGTGGATCACACTCGTCCAGTGATACCTGAACGCTCGAGGTATTATAACGCGTGTACAGACCTCCGATTAGTCAGTCTGCATCAGTCTGCATTAGTCTGTGGTCAAGTTTCAATCTGCGCTTAATAAGATTATCATATTCCTGTACATAGCCATGAAGAGAAATGTATAGACGCTTTGTCAAGTATCAGAGATATATGAGAATAAGATCAACGTACCAAGACCAAAGGAAATTCAGATTGTCAATTGTAAATAGCATCCAGAACCAAGTTAAGTTATTTTTATGCTTGTTATTATTTTAATAAATGTGTGTGGAAATCAATTAAGCTCTGTTTAAAGTTGGTCATCGTCAATCTGCTACTCTAAGCGTGCAAGTGGCATTTCTATCGTCTGACCTAACGGCAGAAGATAAACACGCCACGATAAGACCACGAGACATACTGCTGACACTCACCTACTTTGTTAGAGCGACAAGTGAAATAATCTGATGGTGTGTGTACCGAAGGTCTTACAGTACGCACACCACATGGCCTCAGATGTTAACTCCCATAGTGCTGAGAACTGAGGCGCGATGTGGGAACCAGCCTGGTGTTCACCTGGTGGGATGTGGAAAACCGCCTAAAAACAACATCGAGGCTGGGCGGCAGACCGGCTGTTGTCGTTAACCCGCCGGGCGGATTCGATCTGGGGCTGGCACACCTACCCGAGTCCAGGAAGCAGCACATTTAGCGCTCTCGGCTAACCCGGCGGGTAATCGCAGGACCGTACGTGCTTGTTAGAAAACTGTGATTTCCTTGCAGGCTAAAAGAGGGCAGCACTGACGCAAGTGAGCGTGCAGTCGTGCTGCCGGTTGTTTTTCAGAACGGGACACAGGTGCACTCACGCTAAATGTTGACAGCACAGCTGCTAGCTCGGACGTGTGTAAGCGCTTGCGAGGAAAATAGCAACAACCTGCAGCCAATTTTCCGAGCAAGCAGAAAGAGACATTGAGCCTCTGCGAATGCGACACGGTTGCGTGTTGACAATTGCGTACGTGGTCGCGAAGCGAGCGTGAGCCGAAATGGCGTTCCAGTGGATGGAAAAAAGCTTTCCCCCACTAACTGAACTACACTTTTCATACGAAAACTTACTCAAAGCTTATGGAACACCAGGAATATTGACCATGTTAAAAGCACACATTGGCGATCATTGAAAGATATGAAATAAAACGTCAGAACGTCAGAACGGTTTCCATTAGGATGTTCAAACTGCACGGTTAGCCGCGAGGCGTGATGGGAATTAGTATACGCATGCATGTTTGGCTTAGTGACGAAGCCCACTTTCATTTGGATAGGTTCGTCAGTAAGGAAAATTTGCGCACTTGGAGAAACGAGAAGTGGCACTTCGCGATCTGGAAGTCTCAGTGGGTCACTGTGTGCTGTGCAGTGTCCAGTCCCGGAATAATCGGTGCGATATTACTTGATGGCACGGTGGCCACCCATCGATACGTGAAGGTTTTGGAAGATGATACCATCCCCATTATTCAGAGTGACCCTGATTTCGACAAGATGCTGAGGCACGCAGGCCTCCCCACCAGTGACAAGGTCTAAGGTGGATGGGTGGCTTTTTTTTCATGTTGTTGTTGTTGTGGTCTTCAGTCCTGAGACTGGTTTGATGCAGCTCTCCATGCTACTCTATCCTGTGCAAGCTTCTTCACCTCCCAGTACGTACTGCAGCCTACATCCTTCTGAATCTGCTTAGTGTATTCATCTGTTGGTCTCCCTCTACGATTTTTACCCTCCACACTGCCCTCCAATACTAAATTGGTGATCCCTTGATGCCTCAGAACATGTCCTACCAACCGATCCCTTCTTCTGGTCAAGTTGTGCCACAAACTTCTCCCCAATCCTATTCAATACTTCCTCATTAGTTATGTGATCTACCCATCTAATCTTCAGCATTCTTCTGTAGCACCACATTTCGAAAGCTTCTATTCTCTTCTTGTCCAAACTATTTATCGTCCATGTTTCACTTCCATACATGGCTACACACCATACAAATACTTTCAGAAATGACTTCCTGACACTTAAATCTATACTCGATGTTAACAAATTTCTCTTCTTCACGAACGCTTTCCTTGCCATTGCCAGTCTACATTTTATATCCTCTCTACTTCGACCATCATCAGTTATTTTGCTCCCCAAATAGCAAAACTGCTTTACTACTTTAAGTGTCTCATTCCCTAATCTAATTCCCTCAGCATCACCCGACGTAATTCGACTATATTCCATTATCCTCGTTTTCCTTTTGTTGATGTTCATCTTATATCCTCCTTTCAAGACGCTATCCATTCCATTCAACTGCTCTTCCAAGTCCTTTGCTGTCTCTGACAGAATTAGGATGTCATCGGCGAACCTCAAAGTTTTTATTTCTTCTCCGTGGATTTTAATACCTCCTCCGAATTTTTCTTTTGTTTCCTTCACTGCTTGCTCAATATACAGATTGAATAACATCGGGGAGAGGCTACAACCCTGTCTTACTCCCTTCCCAACAACTGCTTCCCTTTCATGTCCCTCGACTCTTATAACTGCAATCTGGTTTCTGTACAAATTGTAAATAGCCTTACGCTCCCTGTATTTTACCCCTGCCACCTTTAGAATTTGAAAGAGAGTATTCCAGTCAACATTGTCAAAAGCTTTCTCTAAGTCTACAAATGCTAGAAACGTAGGTTTGCCTTTCTTTTCGTATAGTTCAATAATTATCACCCTGTATCATGGTGCAAAATATGTAGTCTATTTCAGTGGCCCAATGGTGAACGTAAGGGAACCCTGTCCGTGCAACGGGGTTGATACTGCCAGGACATGTTAAAATAGAGAAAAATGCAATGGAAAATGGAAAATTAGGTACACGTATAAAAAATATTTCTATTCACAATCTCGATCAGTTTTAGCAACAGCTGCGTTACAATGTGGGCCATTAAATAAACATGTTCGCCTCCTATTAACTGTGATAGCAAGTAAACGCTGACACCAAAAGGTTTAGGAGCGTTCTGTCCAGAGGCAGATGAAATCCTGTACCATACCTACTACTCTCGACAAAATACATTGTGTGCAGAACCAGGACACAGGGGTGTCAATGACTGTGTACGTAATGGGTGACAAAGACGAAGTAAGCTGTGTCGTGTTGAAAACGGAAATAGCTTTCCTGCTTCGCAATTTCTCGCCCTGTTTTTGGTCAACGAATGCTCTATTGCAGTGGGTGACATCATCATCAATTTCGTGCATCATGTATTAACAGCCTGAGACACCATGTCTAACTTTCGATTCCATAACCAAATTTCCTCGAAACCCCATACGCTACCAACGCTGTCTTCCCTTTTTGTTCGTTTCAATAAAAATATGCCACCATCGCCTCCATACCACATCCCATCATCATTGCCAACATGGTTTCCTCTTTTTTGGAACTATGAAAACTATGAAAGGGCGGGGTGAAGATGAAGGTTTACATCCCATCGAAGATGGTCTCATTACAGACAGCACAGAAGCTCGCGTTAGGGAAGGAAACCACCTAGATCTTTTCAAACGAATCACCCTCGCACTTGCCTTCAGTGGTTTACGGAAATCACAGGAAAACCTAGACCAGATGGGCGTCCGAATCATTGTCCCCTGATTGCGAGTCTCGTATAGCCACTGAATAATATTGCTCGAAACAAAACAAGAAAAAGGAAAAGTTAGTCAGTCACGCGAATGTTGCTCACAAATGTGTAAACAGAATAACATACGCTGTATGATCAAAAGTATCCGGACACCTCCAAAAACATACGTTTTTCATATTAGGTGCATTGTGCTGCCACCTACTGCCAGGTACTCCATATCAGCGACCCCAGTAGTCATTAGATATCGTGAGAGAGCAGAATGGGGCGCTCCGCGGAACTCACGGACTTCGAACATGATCAGGGGATTGGGTGTCACTTGTGTCATGCGGCTGTACGCGAGGTTTCCACACTCCTAAACATACCTTGGTCCACTGTTTCCGATGTGATAGTGAAATGGGAGCGTGAAAGGACACGTACAGTACAAAAGGTACAGGCCGACCTCGTCTGTTGACTGACAGAGACTGCCGACACTTGAACAGGGTCGTAATGTGTAATAGGCAGACATCTGTCCAGACCATCACACAGGAATTCCAAACTGCATCAGGATCCACTGCAAGTACTATGACAGTTAGGCGGGAGGTGAGAAATGTTGTGACTTGGCAATACAGCCAAGTCACTATGAGAGGAAGCCGAAAGGCACGCGTTTAAGCTCACGCAGGCTGGCGTGAGGTCTGGAACAGGTCAGGGATATGAGACTAGAAAAAATAGTACGTATCTGTTGGAATACTTAACTTTAATCCATAATTGGTGAACATCGGTCTGACGGTACATGCATCACAAGATAATTAGCAAATGATAATGGCGCCTTGCTAGGTCGTAGCAAATGACGTAGCTGAAGGCTATGCTAACTATCGTCTCGGCAAATGAGAGCGTAATCTGTCAGTGAACCATCGCTAGCAAAGTCGGCTGTACCACTGGGGCGAGTGCTAGGAAGTCTCTCTAGACCTGCCGTGTGCCGGCGCTCGGTCTGCAATCACTGACAGTGGCGACACGCGGGTCCGACGTATACTACCGGACCGCGGCCGATTTAAAGGCTACCACCTAGCAAGTGTGGTGTCTGGCGGTTACACCACAAGAAATCTTGGCTTTCATGGTCGAGCGGCTACGAATCACGCCGGTAAATGCCAAACGACACCTCGCTTGGTGTAACGAGCGTAAACATTGCACGATTGAACAGTGGAAAAACGTTGTGTCGGGTGATGAATCACGGTACACAACGTGTCGATCCGATGGCAGTGTGTGGGTATGGCGAATGCCCGGTGAACGTCATCTGCCAGCGTGTGTAGTGCAAACAGTAAAATTCGGAGGCGGTGGTGTTGCGGTGTGGTCGTGTTTTTCATGGAGGGGTTTGCTGCCCTTGTTGTTTGGCGTGGCACTATCGCAGCACAGGCCTACATTGATGTTTTAAGCACCTTCTTGCTTCCCACTGTTGAAGAGCAATTCGAGGATGGCGAATCCATCTTTCAGCACGATCGAGCACCTGTTCATAATGCACGGCCTGTGGCGGAGTGGTTACACGGCAATAACATGGACTGGCCTGCACAGAGTCCTGACCTGAATCCTAAAGAACACCTTTGGGATGTTTTGGAACGCCAACTTCGTGCCAGGCCTCAACGACTTCTCCTCACTACAGCACTCCGTGAAGAATGGGTGGTCATTCCCGAAGAAACCTTCCAGCACCTGATTGAACGTATGCGTGCGGAAGTGGATGCTGTCATCAAGGCTAGGGGTGGGCCAAACCACATTGAATTCCAGTATTACACGAACGTGTAAGTCATTTTCAGCCAGGTGTCTGGATACTCTTGACCAGACAGTGTATAGCTCATTAAGGGTGAAACAAGTAAGATTAGGAGCTCACACCCCAGAAGAACGAGACGGATCTCATGAATTTTGACCAACTTCTTTCAGCGTTACTCACCCGTTTCCCCTCTTCAGCAGGTCAGCTCGCTCCTTGACGAATGACATCCTGTAAAACATAAAAAAACAGCATCATTAGCACTGAAACTACTCAGATTCTACGCCTGCCACCTTCCACAGTCCTGGTGTAAGGCTATCGAAGTTCAAAATGTCTCATTTGTGAGTTATGAGAGGAGTCCAGTGCTCAGAATGAAGCTTGGTTCGAACGCTAGGTGTGATTGTGTGTCCTTGCCTCTCTGTGGCTTCTGAACTGACTGACCCTGCCACTTACCGGTGGACCCGCACCCTAACGTGGATGCCGAACCATAGTGTTGTTCGCATTTTTCACATTAACAAATTAGTCATATGACATGTGTCACCACACCGCTCTAGTTGTGTTGTGTAAGTGCACACTGTATTTGTTATAGCTGGAATGATGTAGCAGCATTAAATCATCAAAGTCAAGATTACCTCAGAGTGACCGGTACGTGGTCTGGAACCAATGGTCTGTGTGTTAACCGTGGAAAAAGCCGTCAGTATTCTCTTCAGTTTGTGTTTTGGATCATGACGATGAGCGTGGTTCTGCGAAACTCCTTGTATCTGTGCATGCGTTAAATATTTGTAAAGTAAACTAATGTGCAGTGTTAGTACTTACAAGGGAACCTCCCCATCGCACCCCCCTCAGGTTATGTTACAATGTGGCACAGTGGATAGGCCTTGAAAAACTGAACACAGATCAATCGAGAAAACAGGAGTAAGTTGTGTGGAACTATGAAAAAAATAAGCAAAATATACAAACTGAGTAGTCCGTGGGCAACATAGACAACTTCAATGATATTGTTGGCTCAGGAGCGCCGTGGTCCCGTGGTTAGTGTGAGCAGCTACGGAACTAGAGGTCCATCGTTCAAGTCTTCCCTCCAGTAAAAAGTTTTAATTTTTATTTTCAGACAATTATCAGAGTTCAGTCACTCACATATAATCAATTTCGCTCTTCCAAATTCCAGGACGTGTTCAGATTTGCTCGGACATGTGCACGATTTGACGGTCTACTAACGGAAAAATTTGAAAACGTTAAAAACATATGTTTTGACAGAGCACAGAGAAAACTGTGCAACTGCGAAACTGTTGCATTCATTTCTTGCAGTTTACGTGACACACTCTTCCGTTGTCATCACTTTTTTGGGAGTGATTATCACATCCACAAGGAAACCTAAATCGGGCAAAGTAGAAGAAACTTTTTACCCATTCGCCAAGTGTGCAAGTTAGGTGGGTCGACAACATATTCCTGTCATGTGACGCACATGCCGTCGCCAGTGTTGTATAGAATATATCAGACGTGTTTTCCTGGATCAAATGTTTTCGGTTCCCATTGGAGAGGCACGTCCTTTCGTCTACTAATCGCACGGTTTTGCGGTGCGGTCGCAAAACACAGACACTAAACTTATTACAGTGAACAGAGACGTCAATGAACGAACGGACATATTATAACTTGCAAAAACAAAGTAAGTAAACTTCTCGCTCAAGGGTAGACTTGAACAAAGGATCTTTCACTCCGCAGCTGCTCACGCTAACCACGGGACCACGGTGCTCCTGTGCCCAGATATGCCTTTATGTTGCATATGTTGCCAATGGACTACACAGTTTATATAATTTGCTTATTTTTTTCATAGTTCCACACAACTTCTTCCTGTTTTCTCGACTGATCTGTGTACAGTTTTTCAAGGCCTATCCACTGTCCCAAATTATAACTAAATCTGAGGGGGGTGCGATGGGGAGGTTCCCTTCTTAGCTATTGCTCAGTGGGTACTATGAAACTTCCCCTTTGAACAATTTACACATGACTGTGCTTAAACTGACATAAAATATTTTTAGCGCAACGCAATCTGACTATCAAAGATCCCTGCAAAAGAATGGCCCTGACTAACATTAACCTATACCTTTCACGAATCACTTACCTCACAAAAATCTTCGCTGCTCAAGCTACTGCAATACAGCGAGCGCCACTACTGCCAGCTAAATAAAAGATTCAAACTACTGAAGGCACTAACTACTGATAGGGATAGTTAGCAAATGAAAGATATCAATAGAGAGCAAACAATGTATTTACCTTAATATCATCACAAGTCATAATATATATATCAGTTCATGACAAATTACAAACCTCCGCCATCTCTCTCCCCACATCCACCACTGCTGGCGGCTCACCTCCAACTGCGCAACGCTACGCGCTGTTAACAGCCAACTGCCCAGCACTACAATGGCAAATTCCAGCAATGCAAACCAGCCACAGACTGCACACAGCACAGCCAGTGATTTCATTTTCATACAGAGAGCGCTACGTGGCGGCAGCGTTACCAATATAAGAACCTAAACAGCCTACTTACATAAAGAAAACATAAACAGCCTACTTACAACTATCCCTTTTCTCACAACCAATAAAAAACATATGGATTAAAGTGGGAGGCAAATTCTCCGTTCCATGACCTTTGGTGCTGCGTATGCTCTTGAAGGACCTAGCAGTACCCCTGACCTTTCTGCTCATACTCTGAAACGTTAAGTCGAGTACGCACTTTGCTTCGTAATCTCCCATCACAGTTATAATGGAAACGCGACAGTCGTTATTTATAAAACGCCTCTTTTCTACGCAGTTGGCCATCCGAAACGCAACACTGGGAAGGGCCGGAGGTATTGCAACTAAAGTGGTTTGGGAGACATTTCAACTTGTACAAAGATCACACGACTGAAAATACAGCCCCTTGTGAAGGGAGGAAGATGACGAAATCAGTACTGACAAGGGAACCTCCCCATCGCACCCCCCTCAGATTTTGTTATAAGTTGGCACAGTGGATAGGCCTTGAAAAACTGAACTCAGATCAATCGAGAAAACAGGAGTAAGTTGTGTGGCACTATGAAAAAAAAAGCAAAATTTACAAACTGTGTAGTCCATGCGCAAGATAGCTAACATCAAGGATAGTATGAGCTCAGGAGCGCCCTGGTCCAGTGGTTAGCGTGAGCAGCTGCGGAACGAGAGGTCCGTGGCCCTACCTTTTTTTAGCACCCTGTATATTGTGAAGCAGCAGGCCTTAAGTGGAAGTACCACATAAAACAGGTAGTGGGAACAGCAGACACCAGACTCAAATTACTGGGAAAAATCTTAAGGCAATGTAACTGATCCACGGAAGAAGTGGCATATAAGGCGCTTTTTCGCCAGATTCTTGGGTACTGTTCATCTGTCTGGGATCCCCGTCAGCTAGAACGGATAGAGCAGATAGAGAAGTCCAACCAAGGGCGGCTCGTTTAGCCCGGGATCGTTCAGCTGGCGAGAGAGCGTTACGGAGATGCTAAAACAAACTCCACTGGCAGACGTTACAAGAGAGGCGATGTGCATCACAGGGAGATTTACTGTTGAAATCTCGGGACAGCACTTTTCAGGAGGAGTCGGACAACATATTACTTCTCCTACATACATCTCACGCATCGACCACGAGGAGAAAATTCGGGAAATTAGAGCCAATACTCGAGGCTTACCGACAATCATTCTACCCACTCAGTATTCGCGAGTGGAACAGGGTTGGAAGGAACAGAAAGTAGTACCGAAAGTTTACCTCCGTCACACACCGTTAGGTGGCTTCCGGGGTATGATGTAGATGTAGAGATGTGTGGGGACGAATTAGACATTTGAGCCGTGGAAGGGGAACAAGGGGGAAACAAATGGTAGCACCGAAATTTTTCTATTAACAGGGTGGCTTTATTAGAATGAACAGTTACACTAATTCTCACACACAAACAAACAAAAGATGTTATGTGGACATGTGTCCGGAAACGCTTAATTTCCATGTTAGAGCTCATTTTAGTTTCGTCAGTATGCACCGTACTTCCTCGATTCACCGCCAGTTGGCCCAATTGAAGGAAGGTAATGTTGACTTCGGTGCTTGTGTTGACATGCGACTCATTGCTCTACAGTACTAGCATCAAGCACATCAGTACGTAGCATCAACAGGTTAGTGTTCATCACGAACGTGGTTTTGCAGTCAGTCCAATGTTTACAAATACGGAGTTGGCAGATGCCCATTTGATGTATGGATTAGCACGGGGCAATAGCCGTTGCGCGGTACGTTTGTATCGAGACATTACCAGAACGATGGTGTCCCGACAGGAAGACGTTCTAAGCAATTGATCGGCGTCTTAGGGAGCACTGAACATTCCAGCCTATGAATCGCAACTGTGGAAGACCTAGAACGATGAGGACACCTGCAATGGACGAGGCAATTCTTTGTGCAGTTGACGATAACCCTAATGTCAGCGTCAGAGAAGTTGCTGCTGTACAAGGTAACGTTGACCACGTCACTGTATGGAGAGTGCTACGGGAGAACCAGTTGTTTCCGTACCGTGTACAACAATGTGTCAATCCTCACTTCAGTGCAAATGTTCTGTTTACGGATGACGCTTCATTCCAACGTGATCAAATTGTAAATTTTCACAATCATCATGTGTGGGCTGACGAGAATCCGCACTCAATTGTACAATCACGTCATCAACACAGATTTTCTGTGAACGTTTGGGCAGGCGCTGTTGGTGATGTCTTGATTGGGCCCCATGTTCTTCCACCTACGCTCAATGGAGCACGTTATCATGATTTCATACGGGATACTCTACCTGTGCTTCTAGAACATGTTCCTTGACAAGTACGACACAACATGTGGTTCATGCACGATGGTGCTCCTGCACATTTCAGTCGAAGTGTTGGTACGCTTCTCAACAACAGGTTCGGTGACCGATGAATTGGTAGAGGCGGACCAAGTCCATGGCCTCCACGCTCTCCTGACTTGAACCCTCTTGACTTTGATTCATGGGGGCATTTGAAAGCTCTTGTCTACGGAACCCCAGTACCAAATGTAGAGACTCTTCGTGCTCGTATTGTGGACGGCTGTGATACAGTACGCCATTCTCCAGGGCTGCATCAGCGCATCGGGGATTCCATGCGACGAAGGGTCGATGTATGTATCTTCGCTAACGGAGGACATTTTGAACATTTCCTGTAAGAAACTGTTTGAAGTCACGCTGGTACGTCCTGTCGCTGTGTGTTTCCATTCCATGATTAATGTGATTTGAAGAGACGTGATAAAATGAGCTCTAACATGGAAAGTAAGCGTTTCCGGACACATGTCCACTAAACATATTTTCTTTCTTTGTGTGTGAGGAATGTTTCATGAAAGTTTGGCGGTACCTTTTTGTAACACCCTGTATAGAAATGATCTAGTAGATAGTGTCGGAAGTTCCATGCGGCATTTCGCGGACGATGCTATAGTACACAGATAAGTTGCAGCTTTCTAGAGTTGCAGCGAAATGCAGGAAGATCTGCAGCAAATAGGCACTTGGTGTAGGGAGTGGCACCTGACACTTAACATAGACAAATGTAATGTATTGCGAATGCATAGAAAGAAGGATCCTTTATGATATGATTATACGATAGCGGAACAAACACTAGTAGCAGTCACTTGTGTAAAATATGTAGGAGTATGCGTACGGAAAGATTTGAAGTGGAATGATCATATAAAATTTATGGTTGGTAAGGCGGGTGCCAGGTTGAGATTCATTGGGAGAATCATTATAAAATGTAGTCCATCAACAAAGGAGGTGGCTTAGAAAACACTCGTTCGACCTATACTTGAGTATTGCTCATCAGTGTGGGATCCGTACCAGGTCGAGTTGACAGAGGAGTTGGAGAAGATCCAAAGAAGAGCGGCGCGTTTCGTCACAGGGTTATTTGGTAGGCGTGATAGCGTTACGGAGATGTTTAGCAAACTGAAGTGGCAGACGCTGCAAGAGAGGCGCGCTGCATCGCCGTGTAGCTTGCTGTCCATGTTTCGAGAGGGTGCGTTTCTGGATGAGGTATCGAATATATTGCTTCCCCTTACTTATACCTCCCGAGGAGATCACAAATATAAAATCAGAGAGATTCGAGCGCGCACGGAGGCTTTCCGGCAGTCGTTCTCCCCGCGAACCACACGCGACTGGAACAGGAAAGGGAGGTAATGACAGTGGCACGTAAAGTGCCCTCCGCCACACATCGTTGGGTGGCTTGCGGGGTATAAATGGAGATGTAGATGTAGAAGGCCGCTCTGGATAGTTGCGCCTAGACATTTTATGGCAGACGCTGTCACGAGCAGTTTCCCATCAATAGCGCAGCTGCACAGTGGTGGATTTCTTTTTCTACGTATGAGCAGTATGTTACATTTATTTACGCTCAGCGTCAACTCGCAGAGCCTGTACCATTCATGAATTCTCTACAGGTCGTTCTGCAAATTCTTACTACCTTCTGGCGTTGCTGCTTCGGTACAGACAACTGCAACATTTGCGAATAGCCCTAAAGAGCATCCGATCTTTTGTACTAGATTATTTATATATATATATTGTAAAAACCAGCGGTCTTATCACACTTCCCTGTGGTACTACGGACATCTCAACAGATGTCACAATGAATATCTGAAATCCCAGCCAACACAGCCGCAAATTCGCGTCACACGTGGTCAAAACTGTTCCGAAATGCATTCTGTGGATCATGTGGCCCAGTTTGGCCGTCTGCGTAAGTGGATGCTGGCCATGTGCTACACACGTTCGAACTAGTCACCCCTGCGGCGGCAAACTGTCGAAAGCTTTTCGTGTCTGTCGCAGTACTGTTTGCCTCTGAAGCTTCCGACTCTTGAATCGGTCCTTAAGATTACCTTCGTCTCAAGACCGCAGTATTGCCATACATCTGTCACAGCTCAGTATCTTATTTCATTTTGATTACACATGTGTGTACACTGCTTCGCGGCCTTTCTTCGTGCAGTTCGTTGAGGCATTTCGCTTCTGTTCGAGAGAAATTAGTCTGTGAGCGTTTTCTGCGACCTGGACAAACCCTTTAGCTACGTAGAGCACACAGAAACTGTTAAGACACTAATGTAATCCATCCGGTGTATGACATCTAACCTTCATAAGAGAACATTTTCCAACGGTTACTCTGTCATTTTGAAACTGCCCGCTCTTCAGCCTTCACAGCGAATATTTTAGATACCCTTCGACGAACATTAGCCACAGTCTGCATACCGCAGACTGAGTGACTGCTTCGTCCCCGTGAACCTCACACACGACACAGTGGGTGTCTGAATTCCCAGCCAATGCAGCAACTCGTTTACGCGACGCACACTGAAAACGCCTCCGCAGTGCGCCACGTTTCATCAACGGAACCTACTTGTGGATCACCTGGCTAGTTTTTCCGTCTGAGCAAGTGGAAACACACTTTCAAACTACTCACCTCTACGCCGAGAACTTGTGGAACGCTTGTCGTATCTTTGACAGCACTGGGATCGATGCGCAGCTCGAAGTTTCCACTTCACTAGTGCTGCCCTGACATTTTGTTTGTGATAAATCCAGTATTGCTATCAGTTCAGATGTGTCTTATCTCAGTACCTCATTCCATCTCGACAGTTCTTTAGCACGTGCGCTATCTTAATCTCACGAAAAACTCGTATCATGCTATTCGAAGCAAGCAAAACTTTCCTGATCGCACAACAGGCAGTCATAAGTGGACACACAAAGCGGTTTGCGGAAAAATTCGTTACGGGGTTAAATAGTTAAATGAGATCAACACTAATCAAGAAGCACATTTCAGAGTCTTTTGCTCTTACAAGCCACTCTCACTTTGGAGACATGCAAGTTCTGTCTCATCTTTCTGAATTTCATTCCTCGTTGCCTTGTGAAATTATCTGCTGTGATAGTGCACATAAGACAAACAAAGAAAACATTTATCACCAACAACTAAATAACTACGCTACAGAATGAGATTTTCACTCTGCAGTGGAGTGTGCGCTGATATGAAACTTCCTGGCAGATTAAAACTGTGTGCCGGACCGAGACTCGAACTCGGGACCTTTGCCTTTCGCGGGCAAGTGCTCTACCATCTGAGCTACCCAAGCACGACTCACGCCCTGTCCTCACATCTTTACTTCTGCCAGTACCTCGTCTCCTGCCTTCCAAACTTAACAGAAGCTCTCCTGCGAACCTTGCAGAACTAGCACTCCTGAAAGAAAGGATGTAGCGGAGACATGGCTTAGCCACAGCCTGGGGGATGTTTCCAGAATGAGATTTTCACTCTGCAGCGGAGTGTGCACAGATATGGCTAAGCCGTCTCCACTATATCCTTTCTTTCAGGAGTGCTAGTTCTGCAAGGTTCGCAGGAGAGCTTCTGTGATGTTTGGAAGGTAGGAGACGAGGTGCTGGCAGAAGTAAAGCTGTGAGGACGGGGCGTGAGTGGTGCTTTGGATGCTCAGCTGGTGGAGCACTTGCCCGCGAAAGGCAAAGGTCCCGAGTTCGAGTCTCGGCCCAGCACACAGTTTTAATCTCCCGGGATCTTTCAACTACGTTACAGTTCAAAGTTAATTATCTGGCACGTTGTTCATCCGACCACCTTCACACTATTTCTGTACCGTTCTCCACAATCGAACAGAACGGGCTTTAAAATGGAACACCTAAATCTGTCCCTGCGAGTTCTGACTTTTCTTATTTTATTACGATGATCGTGTCTCCGTGTTTAGACTGGCGACAATAAAATATTAACACATGGAGAGCAGAAATTTGGTGACTGAAATTTCGTGGAACGAAAAACCCTTTTGTTTTAATGACTGTCACCCCAAGCCGCGTATCATATGCGTGACAGCCCCTCCTCTCTTTCGTGATGCCACAAAATGAGCTGCCCTTCTTTGAACTTTTCCGATGTCCACGTCCGCCTGTCCTGTCTGGTTAGGATCCCACACCGCGCAGCAACACTGCAGAAGAGGACGGATACGCGTAGTGTAGGCAGTTTCTTTAGTACACCTGTCGCATCTCCTGAGAGATCTGCCAATAAAACGCACTCCTTGCATCGGCTTTCCCACAACTTTATCTCTGCGACCGTTGCAAGTTAAACTCTTCTTAAGAGTTATCGCTACATATTTAATTGAATTAACAGCGTCTATATTTGCGCGACTTATCGTCTAAACGAAACATAACATATTCCTTTTAGTACTCGTACGGGTGACCTCACAGTTTTAATCGTCCCTATGGAATGGTTTCATAATACTTTTGACCAATTCTGT
Organism: Schistocerca piceifrons; assembly: GCF_021461385.2. Lineage (NCBI taxonomy): Eukaryota > Metazoa > Arthropoda > Insecta > Orthoptera > Acrididae > Schistocerca > Schistocerca piceifrons. Next base: position 211,536,428 of record NC_060146.1, read on the forward strand.
CTCGGCCCCGTCTCGTTTTCTGCACCTCTTCTCCACGGTGTAATTCTTCTAACTCGCCCAGATGAACTAGGCAGTGGGACTGATATAAAATCAATAACTGTTGTTGTTGTTGTTGTCTTCAGTCCTGAGACTGGTTTGATGCAGCTCTCCATGCTACTCTATCCTGTGCAAGCTTCTTCATCTCCCAGTACTTACTGCAACCTACATCCTTCCGAATCTGCTTAGTGTATTCATCTCTTGGTCTCCCTCTACGATTTTTACCCTCCACGCTGCCCTCCAATGCTAAATTTGTGATCCCTTGATGCCTCAGAACATGTCCTACCAACCGGTCCCTTCTTCTAGTCAAGTTGTGCCACAAACTCCTCTTCTTCCCAATTCTATTCAATACCTCCTCATTAGTTACGTGATCTACCCATCTAATCTTCAGCATTCTTCTGTAGCACCACATTTCGAAAGCTTCTATTCTCTTCCTGTCCAAACTATTTATCGTCCATGTTTCACTTCCATACATGGCTACACTCCATACAAATACTTTCAGAAACGACTTCCTGACACTTAAAACTATACTCGATGTTAACAAATTTCTCTTCTTCAGAAACGCTCTCCTTGCCATTGCCAGTCTACATTTTATATCCTCTCTACTTCGACCATCATCAGTTATTTTGCTCCCCAAATAGCAAAACTCCTTTACTACTTTAAGTGTCTCATTTCCTAATCTAATTCCCTCAGCATCACCCGACTTAATTCGACTACATTCCATTATCCTTGTTTTGCTTTTGTTGATGTTCATCTTATACCCTCCTTTCAAGACACTGTCCATTCCGTTCAACTGCTCTTACAAGTCCTTTGCTGTCCCTGACAGAATTACAATGTCATCGGCGAACCTCAAAGTTTTTATTTCTTCTCCATGGATTTTAATAACTACTCCAAACTTTTCTTTTGTTTCCTTTACTGCTTGCTCAATATACAGATTGAATAACATCGGGGAGAGGCTACAACCCTGTCTCACTCCCTTCCCGACCACTGCTTCTCTTTCATGTCCCTCAACTTTTATAACTGCCATCTGGTTTCTGTACAAATTGTAAATAGCCTTTCGCTCCCTGTATTTTACCCCTGCCACCTTCAGAATTTGAAAGAGAGTATTCCAGTTAACACTGTCAAAAGCTTTCTCTAAGTCTACAAATGCTAGAAACGTAGGTTTGCCTTTCCTTGATCTAGCTTCTAAGATAAGTCGTAGGGTCAGTATTGCCTCACGTGTTCCAACATTTCTACGGAATCCAAACTGATCTTCCCCGAGGTCGGCTTCTACTAGTTTTTCCATTCGTCTGTAAAGAATTCACATTAGTGTTTTGCAGCCGTGACTTATTAAACTGATAGTTCGGTAATTTTCACATCTGTCAACTCCTGCTTTCTTTGGGATTGGAATTATTATATTCTTCTTGAAGTCTTGTAACACTACGCTACTGCGCACAATACTTATTAAAGCCTGTACTATGGTAAGTTGACGGGCTTCACCTTATAAGAAAGGATTTTGGTATATATGTTGACCGCGTGTACCAGAATGGAGGCAAAATCAGACTTTCACCCACTCAGTTACAACAATGATACGTCAAGCAAGTCTGAAGTGCAACTACACGTTAGGACAGACAAGAAACAACACAGCACATGCTACCAATTTGTTAATAAAACGGTCGCCAGCCTAATTAGGCATTAATTGAGTTTCTTCCCTGTACAAGTTGAAGTACGTGTATGCAAAACAACACGTAATTACACTGCATAATATGGTAAATTTTAGAACCATAAAATCTACTGAACTAATAATTTCACTTTCTGTACTAATATGAACAAGCCATAAATACACAACAATACACTATAATGTTTACTACAAACTTAGTACAGTCTACTGATCTGATTAAAATCGGGCATAGGTTACACTAGAAATCGCACTTTCGAAACACACATACTATGTCAATTTTGAAAAAGGTACAACACTAATAACTTTTGGTTTTATCTTGACTTTAACTTTGCTGGTCAAATCAGTTCAGTACATTTCAGAATTTACATGAATAGGAAAGAAAAAAAGGGGGGGGGAACCCTGAAACTGTTATGATCACTGTACTGAAATTTTTGATTATCGAAATCGTTAAGCACTCAAGATTTCGAATATATGAGTTACTACTCTTTTTGTCTTATTTCTTGCTCATTTAACTACCATTATTTTTGTCTCAAATTAATTAGCCTTCATTACTAAACCAATTTCAACATTATCTTCCAACTTTGTCAGACCTATATTATTTACCTATATATTCATTAACAACGAAGTTCTTTAAACATCATTTAACATAGATAGGTCTGCAGGTAATTATTATTAACATAAACTTTAAATCTTCATCTCGGGACACTCGGATTGCACAACATGTGGAAAGGATCCTGTCTAGGTTAGTGATGAGGATAATTAAATGATAGGACAATTCTGGTAAAAGTTAAGTTGTTATTGAACAGTAAGGAACAAAAGTAACACTGGTCCACACGAATACAGTACTAAAAGTTTCAACCTGCTCGTATCGATGCGGCGGTTGGCGGGCGGTGAGATGGCGAGGCACAGAGCACACATACAATCACAGCAATGGCTCTTGATGTATCGGCACTTTACCTCTTCATAGCGTCGCAATATTTTTCCATTTAGTGCCTATGTAATTTTGCCATGCTGTATAGTCGTCGGAAACGGCACATCCGAGGCTCAATGAAACTACGTCTTCCAGGAGAGCCTCCTCGATCCAGAACGTGTTACTCAGACCAATGCCAAACTCCGACTACTACTGCTGAGCCCGTTATGCCGTGCCGCACCCGTGTGCATTTTCCCGCGCTCGCCTGCCATCCACCTTTTACCGCTCCCCTACAGACAGGGTATTCACCCGAGGTTTTGCATTCTACATATTCTAATACATTGCCTACGTATGGACCAGACGCACAATTACAATTTTAACATCTTACAGCAGTCTCAACATTTGTTAAACTTCAATTCTATTGCAATATTGCTTGAAATTTGACATAAACATTAAAATTCACATCGAAATTTGTTTACAGTTTCTTTGACATAATGACATGAAACAAAAAAGAAATGAAATCAGAATATCGATTAAACTAATCTATCGAAAATCAGAAGAAAAAATTATCGTATGTACAATAGTATAGCGTTGGTGTTGTTACAGTCTGAGGGTATTTCGCCTGTCTCATACATCTTGCTCACCAGATGGTAGAGTTTTGTCAGGACTGGCTCTCCCAAGGCCGTCAGTAGTTCTAATGGAATGTTGTCTACTCCCGGGGCCTTTCAGTGCTCTGTAAAACTCTTCACGCAGTGTCGTATCTCCCATTTCATCTTCATCTACATCCTCTTCCATTTCCATAATATTGTCCTCAAGTACGTCAAGTACATCAAGTACATAACTATCCGACGTTTATATGCAAGCAACATGTGCTCTGCATCAGAACTTTTATATACTACATAATTCAGTTACTGCTCCTGTGTGTCCTGTGTACTCCCCATCGATATTTATGTACTTGGTTAGGGAAGCGAACATGGTAACCTCACTTTAGTGGCACTGTTTTTGCGTACTATGGGGGATCACTTACGTCTCATATTAATTTATTAGCTCTCAGTGGTCCCAAATGCTGTCGGTGCTACTCTGTAAGCGCCAAAGAAACTGGTACAGGCATGCATATTGAAATACAGGGATATGCAGGCAGGCAGAATACGGCGCTGCGGTCGAAAGCCTAAATACAACAACACGTGCCTGGCGCAGTTGCCAGATCGGTTACTGCTGCGGCAATGGCAGGTTATCAAGATGTGAGTGAATTTGAACGTGGTGTTATAGTCGGCACACGAGCGATGGGACACAGCATCTCCGGGGTAGCGATGAACTGGGGATTTTCTCGCACGACCATTTGACAAGTGCACCATCAATATCAGGAATCTGGTAAAACGTCAAATCTCCGACATCACTGCGACCGGAAAAAGATCCTGCAAGAACGGGACCAGCGACGACTGAAGAGAATCTATGGAAGTGACAAAAGTGCAACCCTTCACCAAATTGCTGCAGATATCAATACTGGGCCATCAACAAGAGTCAGCGTCAGAACCATTCAACGAAACACCATCGATATGGGCTTTCGTCACCGAAGGCCTACTCGTATACCCTTGATGACTGCTCTCTAATGATGTGGGGCGTGTGCAGTTGCCTTAACTATCACTACGTCACGTCGTAGTGAATGGTGTAACGATAAGACGTTGAAAATTCTAGAAAAACAAATGTATTGATTATTCAATGCATTGTGACGTCAAATAGCGGAAGCACAAAGGAAAACACCTGGAGAACTGGGCCACCATTGCAGGGAACGAAAATACAGTGCAGCTGCCGTAGCAAGAACGTTGACTATCGCTCAACACAGTGTGCTGCTTGCAAGGAAAGTGTTTGTAAAATGCTTTCCAACGTTGTACGCTCTTCATGGAACGAACAAATTTTAATGTTATAAGACTTTTGTACTATAATACTCTAACACTATGTACTAATTGATAGTTGGCTGGCTCTGAGCACTCTGGGGCTTAACAGCTGCGGTCATCAGTCCCCTAGAACTTAGAACTACTTAAACCTAACTAACCTAAGGACATCACACACATCCATGCCCGAGGCAGGATTCGAACCTGCGACCGTAGCAGTCGCGCGGTTACGGACTGCGCGCCTAGAACCGCGAGACCACCGCGGCCGGCTACTAATTGATAGTTACGTTTCCTTAATTTTGCACATAATAATGTCAGTGTCATTACGTCCTGATAAATGGATTTGTACATAAGGAATTAAAAGTTCTTTATAATTACTCTGAACCGTGTAAATTTCTTTCAAAATCTGTTCTTAAAGAATTTACTTTATTTACTAGCGATTCATCAAGAACATTAACACACTATGTGAGCGTGGAAGTTGTTGCCAAGGAGTAACTGCTGGAAACAAATTAAATTTCAACCAATGGAAATTTTATTCATAAAAACCTTTTCAAAACAGATTTAAAATTATAAGCAGAAAAGCACACTCGAAATATCAAGTCACAATTTAACAAATGTGAATTTTATTCTTGAAAACCCTTTCAGAACAGATTTAAAAGCAGAACACACCCTCGAAATATGAAGTTACAAATATTCAGAGGCAGAATTTTTTTTTCTTTTTTTTAAACTGTAGGAGCCTTCGGGCTGAGAAGCTTACCTCTCCCTATCAACACGGCCGTAGTCTCGACCGCTCACAACAACCTCTGAAAGAGTACACTGGTGCAAATCTGCAACACACCAGATTACTTTAAACTAAAAATTTTAACAGCTTCTGGTATGATTTTTTTTTAGTAATGTAATTGAAAGCTTTGTTGCTTTGGTAAAAATTAAATTGGTTCTTTTTGTCGTGACAGAATAAATTACTATTAATCACACCAGATTTGTCGGAGAACAGCAGCAACATGTGTAATTGATCCAGCTTTAAGAAATTCTATTACCTTTTAGCGGAAAATTCGTGCGGTACTCTCCGACGTTAGAAAAGTTGTGGTGTTCCGTTCGGAGCAGGAGGCGGCGGTCTTTTCTCATTCGCGATATCGAAAATTACTAAAAAATGAACAGAAATTTTTTTTCGGAGGAAGATCGCGCGGAGAAAACAGACAGAAGTTACATGAAAGAAACCTAAGGGACCAACTAATTGGATTTGTACGAACATATAAACGGAACTGAAAGAACTTGGAATAAATACTATAGCGATGTCGTCACGACAGCCTCCTGTTCCGACAGAACACACGCTGGATCATAAGCTGCATAAATCTTTTAAACAGAAAAGATTATCACAAGTATAATTAATGAAAATAAAGTTGAGAGATTTTCTTTGAAATTAAATAAACTTCAAGGCTTCAAGTATTATATTATGAAACGGAAACTTACATTAACATGGCCACCCATTGTGGCGGTGGAGCGAATTTTCATGATATACATTCTCGCTCGTTTGTGGCTACATATATTTTTTAATCACTTAAACTCTTAAAGTTACAATAAAATGATTATATCAGTATGGAGCACAATACTTTTGCGTCCGACTCGCAACACATTCACAGAACAGCTAGAGAGCGGCGCGGCTCCCTGCAGAAGTAAAAATTAGCAATTGTTATTTTGAAACATAGGTGCATCGTTTTTTTACTGATCGATAGCAACGTATAACAGTTTTATAGCTGTCGTGATATTCTGCGCTTTTCAGGAGCGCGGCAAAGATATCTGGTTACAACATTCATTGGTATATGTTAAAAGTTCGCACATACTGACGCGAATACAGAAAAAAAAACTTTTACATGTTAAAAATCGCAGTGATAAAGGCTGTAATGTCACAATGCCTCCCATGTGAGGCATGATGATTCCGGAAGGATCATCAGGACTCACATGTAGTTTCAAGACATTACTGTGTTTTATCATCTGTTTACTTTCGTTCTAACATAAACTTGGAATGAGTTTGTCATCTAGTTATTTTATGCTTCCAGTACAGTTATGAAAACAAATAGTCTTTCAGTGTCTTTTGTGCACTTTGGCACTTCTCTCAGTTCATTGTAAGGTGTCCTTGCACTGTTATCTTAATTGCTGTAACTGTGAAACAAAATATGAGAAAAAACAATCTTAAGTCTAACACACACAAAGACAAATGAATAATACTCTATATAGAAAACAAAACATGTCAGTAGACAAACATACACAGATACATTGAAATAATTACTTAAACAGTCCTCTAAAATTGTCTGTGACTTGTTTGGTCTCGTAATGTTTTTTATCCGTTTCATTAGATTCTTTTAGAATGTCGTTGTTAATCAGGACGTTTCACTTGACACTACACTGTACACTTTTATTTGTCACGCGCTCACTTATCCGGAGTCTGCAACGTCTATTCTCGTTCGGTGAGCGGCGTCGTCCGAGAGGTCACGACCCTGGGTAGCGTCTTTTTTTGTGTTCCGTCGTGTTGCCTCTCTAGTGTCTCGCATCAAGCGTCATGTCGTTTACATGCAAATAAACAGAAAGAAACCTGTGTTAGGTTCGTGCTATAATGTAGACTTACAGGTAAAAGTTTTATAGGATTCTGGACAGGATTGATAACCTTCCCTTCCAGTTAACGTTTCAGTGCTCAGTAATGCCTTGTCTTTATTTAACTATCCATCGCAAAATATCCGACGTGACTGATTAAATGGAAATTAATTTGAAGCTAAGACTTCTCTTTTTACAGAATAAATAAAGTTCATAATTAAGTTTCACTGTGATAGCTTTAGCAATGTCTCTTGCGTAGATGTGAGACGGAAAACATTCTAAGGTCAATGACACGCCTCCACAGCGCGCGCGTCGGTTGTGTTCCAAATGTTAATTGTTGAGTCCAACTGCAAGCAGCTCCGCGCTGTTGCCGGTTACTAGTCCAGTGCAACACGCGCTCGTGTATGCTCGTATGAAGGTTAACGTGTGTCACTAGCGCTCTGCTAAAATGAGAACACGCGGAAAACACACGTCTAGTGTCCTTTCTCCATCGTCGATCGGCGTATCGAAAACTTGGGTAGAAAATACCACCGTCTGTTTCGAGGATTTCACACGACAGTCCCTGCGACCTGCCATGCTGCTTACACACAGGTAAGTGAAGCCAACGTTTTACATATAGTTTGCGAAATGCTTTGCTGTGATCGCTGTCACTACCTGCACTTGCGTGTACACATGTCACTGCACACGTATTTTGTACACTTTATCACTCGCATTTTGTTTAGAACGTCTTAGAGTGTCTGCAAATTCACATCTCCCATCTCACATTGTGATTTCAAAGTTCACGGTTCAAGTTACTCACAGGTAAATACATTACAAGATTAAACAATGTCCATAAATTACATACATACATTTCTTAAGTTTGTTTACAGTCACAAAATTCTGTTAACCTTTTCAGTCACGCCGCGCCGGATTAGCGTATTGAATACCACTACTTGTGCATCAAGGCACGATTATTTCGGTTATTCTCTCTCCCTTTTACGAAGGTAAAATTTTTTTTAAACAAATCTTTTATGCAGCTTGTTATTTCGTTTCTCTTCAAAATTTAGTGTCACTGTTTATGTAGAGCACAGATTGAACAAATTCTGTCTCTACTGTTCGAGCATACTCGTGCATTTCTCTCCGGAAGATTCATGCTTCATAAAGTTACTGGCTGCAAGTACTACTCGCGGAATGTATTATAATCTCTCAACATTGCTACTCGCGATACGCGATTAGAACAAAACTTTCGCTAACGGCTCTCTCCCACAAATTTCGTTTCCACTTCAACCGTCTAAAGAGCACTCAGATGAGCCTGTCAAATTCTAATCCTCACTTTTTTTTTAATGGGATAGGATGGGGAAGTGGAAGAGGAGAGGATCAAATATGAACATAAATACACTATATATACAAATTCTAGCACAGCTACACTAGGATATTTTTGTGACCTTAGATGCATGACATGCGTCACGTGTGCCTTCAAGTGGCTATTCTTTAATCTAATATCAGATCTTAGTTTTATTATTATAATGTGAGTCATATCTGGTGACAGCTTTCTAGTTGCTCACGTTTCCTTCTGGGCAATTGTCGGGCTTGGCTGTGAAATAGCTAATTACTTTAGTGCATCTTACATTTTTAAAGAAGAAACGTTTACCATCAGGAATACTTCAGACTTGTCAGTACGACGTATATGTTTCCATGTAGTGGCACTCTCGACTACATGACCTAACAGCTGTTGTAAAACAGAATAAAGGAAATGCTTTGTTGCTTAGCTATTAAATCTATATGAGGCTTACTGTTCGTAGATGATACTTTGAATCTGAGATTGAATCTCCTGAAAACTATCAAATACTACGTGATACTCTCTCTCTCTGTTATTTACTGCTTTTGACAGTTCAAACACTTGGCTACACAAATCTGTTTAATTCTGAAGATCGCGCTAACAAAAGGTATGGTTCATGGCGGTGTTACAATAACGCACAGTTTACACGCAATAGGCTGTACTCTGTACACTTAAAGACTAACATTCCATCTTGAGGGCTGAAAAAGAAATTGCTTAACCTAATATTTCACATCAATCTGCTACTTCCTTCCGTATCTCCTGTCACCAATAACGGCATTCCTCAATGCCAACAGCCAACTTGGACTGCTTACACCTATGACGAACTTAAAACTAACTGAGAATCTGTCCTCTCAAATGGAATGTGCTTTCCTTTTCGTACGCCATAATAAATCAAATCTTCAATTACCTCCATAGTTTTTCGCCAAAGTGTGAGTACTCGTACTGGTGTGTTTGAATACCGAAGTGTTTCACAGGTTAAACCTTAGGCTAATGTTCCTTAGCTTGTTACTTTGCCTCGTTATACTTCTTGAGATCCTGGTGGTGATACAATCCGTTAATTCTGCCAGATGCTGGATCCGCTATTAGATAACATCCTGTATGTGGTTTTCTAATTACTACAAATGGTCCGTCGTACAATAGCCTCCATTTCCGATTTCTTTTCAACAACTTCGATGGCTTAAAATGTGTCCGTAAAAGCACCTTTTCATTAATGTCATATGTAAGAGCCTTAGATACTTTCTTGTCATAAGACTTCTTGCGTAGATTCGCCTGTACAGCTAAGGATACCAATGCTTGCCTAAGTTTTGCATCTAAATCTAATTCTGGTTCTACAATTTTAGGTATGGGATCTAACCATTCATCTCTTTCCCGATGACTCGTCATTAATTCCGCAGGTGTAAATCCAGTTGAGAAGTGTGGAAGATTGTTGACAATCTGCTCGAATGAAGATACAGAGTCAATCCAACGGGTTTGTCGATTAGGTATGTAGGTTCGAATGAATCTATTGAACTCTTTGAAGATACGTTCGGTGGGATTAGATTGCGGTCTGAAACGAGATATAAGTATTTGTTTGATACCAAGTCTGGCAAGAAAATTGCGCCATTGTCTGCCAGTGAAATTCGATGCATTATCTGATAGAATGGCCTCCGGCTTGCCAAATCGAGGAAACTAGTCTTGTTCGATTCGACGGATGATCTGAAGTGCACTGGATGATTTCACTGCATAAAGTCTCATGTTTTGTGAAAAGATCCAACAATGCGACTAGGTATTTCACCCCTCCCCTCCCTTGCGGCAGGGAGCCGGCGAGATCAAGGGCCAGAACTTGATTTGGTCTCTCAGTAATAATTGGATTCAGAGGAATTAGGTTCGAATGGTTGAAGGGTTTTGCCTTCTGGCAGATACGACATGTACTTAACAATTTGTGGATTCGATGGTGCAAGTTTGGTACATAGCAATACGCAGAAATCTTTCGTTTGCATTTTTCAGGTCCATAATGACCCCAGGAAAGATGTGTGTACCAGATAAGGTGTTCAACGTATGCGTGTGGTATACACACACACCATCTACCAGAGAGGAGAGAAGTTCGATGGAATAAAACATCGTTCTGTAGTTTATAAAATTTGGACAAGTGGTGATCGGGTTTTGTTAGAAGAAGTTGTTTGACCTTACGCCATTTGGGATCTGTTTCTTGGAGTATACGCATCTGCTTGCAGAGCTGAAGGAAATACTTTCTATGTAGTGGGTCTTTCATTAGAAGAATTCGGTAGTTAGACATCTGCTCGATAAGGTCACTGGACTCGGGAAGTCCTTGCGGCATGCGTGACAAAGCATCCGCGATAATGTTGTTTTTACCCTTGATGTATACTATTTCGAAATCATACTCTTGCAAGAAGAGACTCCATCGTGTAAGACGAGGATGAAGAAGTTTACACGAGAGCAAGAAACTAAGAGCTTGGTGATCAGAAAAGACCTTAATTTTCCGACCATGGATGTAGTAATTGAACCTTTTAAAGGACCATATAATGGCCAGAGCCTCCAACTCTGTCACCGAGTATGACCTCTCACATTCTGTGAGAACCCTACTTGCAAAGCTGATAACTCTTGTTGTTGTTGTGGTCTTCAGTACTGAGACTGGTTTGATGCAGCTCTCCATGCTACTCTATCCTGTGCAAGCTTTTTCATCTCCCAGTACCTACTGCAACCTACATCCTTCTGAATCTGCTTAGTGTATTCATCTCTTGGTCTCCCTCTACGATTTTTACCCTCCACGCTGCCCTCCAATACTAATTTGGTGATCCCTTGATGCCTCAGAACATGTCCTACCAACCGATTCCTTCTTCTGGTCAAGTTGTGCCACAAACTTCTCTTCTCCCCAATCCTATTCAATACTTCCTCATTAGTTATGTGATCTACCCATCTAATCTTCAGCATTCTTCTGTAGCACCACATTTCGAAAGCTTCTATTCTCTTCTTGTCCAAACTATTTATCGTCCATGTTTCACTTCCATACATGGCTACACTCCATACGAACACTTGCAGAAATGACTTCCTGACACTTAAATCAATACTGGATGTTAACAAATTTCTCTTCTTCAGAAACGCTTTCCTTGCCATTGCCAGCCTACATTTTATATCCTCTCTACTTCGACCATCATCAGTTATTTTGCTCCCCAAATAGCAAAACTCCTTTACTACTTTAAGTGCCTCATTTCCTAATCTAATTCCCTCAGCATCACCCGACTTAATTAGACTACATTCCATTATCCTTGTTTTGCTTTTGTTGATGTTCATCTTATATCCTCCTTTCAAGACACTGTCCATTCCATTCAACTGCTCTTCCAAGTCCTTTGCTGTCTCTGACAGAATTACAATGTCATCGGCGAACCTCAAAGTTTTTATTTCTTCTCCATGAATTTTAATACCTACTCCGAATTTTTCTTTTGTTTCCTTTACTGCTTGCTCAATATACAGATTGAACAACATCGGGGAGAGGCTACAACCCTGTCTTACTCCCTTCCCAACCACTCCTTCCCTTTCATGTCCCTCGACTCTTATAACTGCCATCTGGTTTCTGTACAAATTGTAAATAGCCTTTCGCTCCCTGTATTTTACCCCTGCCACCTTTAGAATTTGAAAGAGAGTATTCCAGTCAACATTGTCAAAAGCTTTCTCTAAGTCTACAAATGCTAGAAACGTAGGTTTGCCTTTTCTTAATCTTTCTTCTAAGATAAGTCGTAAGGTCAGTATTGCCTCACGTGTTCCAGTGTTTCTACGGAATCCAAACTGATCTTCCCCGAGGTTCGCTTCTACTAGTTTTTCCATTCGTCTGTAAAGAATTCGTGTTAGTATTTTGCAGCTGTGACTTATTAAGCTGATAGTTCGGTAATTTTCACATCTGTCAACACCTGCTTTCTTTGGGATTGGAATTATTATATTCTTCTTGAAGTCTGAGGGTATTTCGCCTGTCTCATACATCTTCCTCACCAGATGGTAGAGTTTTGTCAGGACTGGCTCTCCCACGGCCGTCAGTAGTTCCAATGGAATATTGTCTACTCCGGGGGCCTTGTTTCGACTCAGGTCTTTCAGTGCTCTGTCAAACTCTTCACGCAGTATCATATCTCCCATTTCATCTTCATCTACATCCTCTTCCATTTCCATAATATTGTCCTCAAGTACATCGCCCTTGTATAGACCCTCTATATACTCCTTCCACCTTTCTGCTTTCCCTTCTTTGCTTAGAACTGGGTTTCCATCTGAGCTCTTGATATTCATACAAGTCGTTCTCTTATCTCCAAAGGTCTCTTTAATTTTCCTGTAGGCGGTATCTATCTTACCCCTAGTGAGATAGGCCTCTACATCCTTACATTTGTCCTCTAGCCATCCCTGCTTAGCCATTTTGCACTTCCTGGCGATCTCATTTTTGAGACGTTTGTATTCCTTTTTGCCTGTTTCACTTACTGCACTTTTATATTTTCTCCTTTCATCAATTAAATTCAATATTTCTTCTGTTACCCAAGGATTCCTACTAGCCCTCATCTTTTTACCTACTTGATCCTCTGCTGCCTTCACTACTTCATCCCTCAAAGCTACCCATTCTTCTTCTACTGTATTTATTTCTCCCATTCCTCTCAATTGCTTTCTTATGCTCTCCCTGAATCTCTGTACAACCTCTGGTTCTTTTAGTTTATCCAGGTCCCATCTCCTTAAATTCCCACCGTTTTGCAGTTTCTTCAGTTTTAATCTACAGGTCATAACCAATAGATTGTGGTCAGAGTCCACATCTGCCCCTGGAAATGTCTTACAATTTAAAACCTGGTTCCTAAATCTCTGTCTTACCATTATATAATCTATCTGATACCTTTTAGTATCTCCAGGGTTCTTCCATGTATACAACCTTCTTTCATGATTCTTAAACCAAGTGTTAGTTATGATTATGTTGTGCTCTGTGCAAAATTCTACCAGGTGGCTTCCTCTTTCATTTCTGTCCCCCAATCCATATTCACCTACTATGTTTCCTTCTCTCCCTTTTCCTACACTCGAATTCCAGTCACCCATGACTATTAAATTTTCGTCTCCCTTCACAATCTGAATAATTTCTTTTATTTCATCATACATTTCTTCAATTTCTTCGTCATCTGCAGAGCTAGTTGGCATATAAACTTGTACTACTGTAGTAGGTGTGGGCTTCGTATCTATCTTGGCCACAATAATGCGTTCACTATGCTGTTTGTAGTAGCTTACCCGCATTCCTATTTTCCTATTCATTATTAAACCTACTCCTGCATTACCCCTATTTGATTTTGTGTTTATAACCCTGTAGTCACCTGACCAGAAGTCTTGTTCCTCCTGCCACCGAACTTCACTAATTCCCACTATATCTAACTTCAACCTATCCATTTCCCTTTTTAAATTTTCTAACCTACCTGCCCGATTAAGGGATCTGACATTCCACGCTCCGATCCGTAGAACGTCAGTTTTCTTTCTCCTGATAACGACGTCCTCCTGAGTAGTCCCCGCCCGGAGATCCGAATGGGGGACTATTTTACCTCCGGAATATTTTACCCAAGAGGACGCCATCATCATGTAATCATACAGTAAAGCTGCATGCCCTCGGGAAAAATTACGGCTGTAGTTTCCCCTTGCTTTCAGCCGTTCGCAGTACCGGCACGGCAAGGCCGTTTTGGTTATTGTTACAAGGCCAGATCAGTCAATCATCCAGACTGTTGCCCTTGCAACTACTGAAAAGGCTGCTGCCCCTCTTCAGGAACCACACGTTTGTCTGGCCTCTCAACAGATACCCCTCCGTTGTGGTTGCACCTACGGTACGGCTATCTGTATCGCTGAGGCACGCAAGCCTCCCCACCAACGGCAAGGTCCATGGTTCATGGACTCTTATCTCTTCTTTTCCATCAATTACTTTTATTTGAAACAAACAAGAACCAAGCCCCTGAAATGAAGCATCTGACGAAATACAGAATTCTTTATCCATGTCTGGATGGAACAAAATATTGCTGTTAAGAAGTGCTTGTTTAATGCGATCAAAATCTGCCTGACACTCTGGCGTCCAATACCAGTGAGTATTTTTCTTTAGAAGATCATGCAATGCTTGACTGTTCATCGACTGATCCGAAATAAACTTTCTGAAAAAGGAAGTCATTCCGAGGAAGCCTTTCAACTGGCGTTTAGAAGAGGGCACAGGATAGTTTTTAATATTTGCTAGTTTGTCTGGATCTGGGGTAATTCCCTGTGATGATACAAGATGTCCTAAAAATTTAATCTCGCTTTTACCAAATTTAGACTTATGTAGATTAGCTGTGACTCCATAGTCAACAAACCTCTGGAAAACTTTGCTTATTATGTCTAAATGTTCTTCCCAAGATTTCGTAGCAATCAGTAAGTCATCAACATACACTGTTACTCGATCCAACAGTTCAGGTCCTAATACATGATCAAGTGCAGCTATGAATACGCCTGAACTCACATTCAAACCAAATGGAACTACTTTGAATTGGTATGATCTACCTGCAAATATAAACGCTGTATATTTTCGAGACTGTGATGTCATCTTGACCTGCCAGTAGCTCGATCTCAAGTCTACCGATGTGAGGAATTTTACTCCATGAAACCTTTGTAATTGTTCATCCATAGCCTCAGGTCGAGTTCATACTGGAATAATTATTTTATTTGTTTCTTGCATCCAAAACTATACGTACACTACCATCCTTCTTCAAAACTGGCAATAACGGACTACTGTAAGGTGAGTCTGACGGTTCAATGATCTCCCACTTAAGCATTTTACGTATTTCATTTTTCACAGCCTCGCGCCTTGCATACGGGACAGAGTACGTTGTCTTGCACAAAGTAGAATGGGGAGCGACCTTCATGTCATATTCGTAGTCACGTATTACTCCAGGTTTCGAAGAAAAGACATGAAGATACCTCATAAGTAAGTGCAGTAAATCTTGCCTTTGTATGTAATCAAGTTCACTTGATTCGCTTACTTTGTTCAAAATCTCTTCTCTAGTCGGAAGTCCGTCATCAGTATCAAAATCTGTCCAACTGTTACCCTGTCTTGTCATGTGTGCTTGGTTCAAAAACATTCGCTGTACCAGTCTGCGTACCTTAACTTTGTGCTCAGTGTTGACTCTTTTGACCTTGCCGCGCAACAATTGCAGCGTTACCTCCTGTTCACCTACTCGGATTGTACAGATACCCTTTTCTATATCAATCACTGCCTTAGTCTTCCTCAGGAACTCCATTCCTAATAAGCATGACACTGACAAATTCTTAACTACTAGAAATACACACATGAAAGAAGTAGAATTAATCCTTATCGGTACCTGAGCTTGCAAATTGACTCGCTGTGATAAAGATCCTACCGCTCCTGTTACTGAACAACCTTGTACTGGTAACGTTAAAATTTTCATCCCTGCAGAAACTTTCTTAAACATACATAGTAATAAAGCATTTACGATTGCAAAAAAAAAATGGCTCTGAGCACTATGCGACTTAACATCTTAGGTCATCAGTCCCCTAGAACTTAGAACTAGTTAAACCTAACTAACCTAAGGACATCACACACATCCATGCCCGAGGCAGGATTCGAACCTGCGACCGTAGCAGTCGCGCGGTTCCGGACTGCGCGCCTAGAACCGCGAGACCACCGCGGCCGGCTTACGTTTGCACCAGTATCAATAATAGCATCTATTGGTGTATTGGCTATGTAAATTTTAGTCATTGCTTGTACTTCGTCTTCCCATACGTCATTCAAGTCTGTCTCAATATTTTCCTGCAACAAATCGTCTCTCAAGTCAGTGTCGCGATCATAACGTATTACGTTAAGTCGTTCAAGGTCGAGTTTGCCCCCATTATCTCCCGCAGCATCCCCAAGGAGGCGAAAAGGTGCTGCCTTTAGTTTTCCGCTTTCTTGTGATGCGACTGATTTGATTCTTCAGTCACATCACTTGACCATTCTCGCTGGTTTTTTACCCATTGTGTGTGTTGATTTGTATCAAACCCTTGTTGGTACTGCACTTGGTTACCAGGCTGAAAAATCGGTACAATACTTGCCTGCGTAAAATATACCGGTGGATTGTATTGTTTTCTTGGTTTATTGTTATTGTATCTAAAGTCCTGTTGTGGTGGCGTGTACTGTTGCTGTTGCATGAATGGTTGTTGCTGAGGCATGTATTGCTGTTGTTGCTGGTGTTGTGGCTGCCCATAGGGTTGTGGTGGAGGTAGCTGACCTCCGCAATTTTGATTGCTGCAACGTTTACCCTCGTATTTGTTCCCATTCTGGTAGAAGTTACTACCGTTATTGTTTGATTGGTATGGGGCATTCCCGCAATACTGTTGTTGCGTGTTGTATATTGGATTGTACCGTTGGTTGCCGTAATGCTTGTTTTTGTGTTTACCATTACGGTAACCATTGTTTCGGCCTTTATTGCGGTTATTGTACTGTTCGTTTCCGTATTGTGTTTCGTGTGAACCATTTCCATTACTACCGTTTCCATTCGAATACGTACCTGCGTTGTTGTTCTTACGGTTAGCATTCGCACGCGCGTCTTCGTGTATAAGATCGAGCGAATCAAGGACGGATAAAAATGCGTCCTGATCTTCCTCTGACACGTTCACTAATTTTTCGCGTATGGAAATGGGTAGTTTTGACTTAAGAATCATAATAACATCTTTTGTTGTTATGGGAGTGTCCCAATATTGTATCTTTCTCAAGTACTTTTCAAAGTACCGGCGAAGTCCGCCACTGTTCGAATGGAAAGGTTCGGCATTGTAGACCTCTTTGCGTAGGCGTTGCTGAACACCTGCGCTCCAAAATTTCCTTAAAAAGTTCTTCTCAAACTCGCTAAATGTTTTGCACTTATCAACCATCTCGGTTCCCCATATAGCACTTTTCCTTGTATGTATCCGGTAATGAATTGTATTCTCTGTTTGTCATTCCAGGCAGCTGGAAAGACTCCTGAAAAGTTCTTTAGGAAAACGACTGGATGAATATTTCGCTTTTCCGGTTGGAATGGTTGAAAAACTCTGTGTTTCAATACACTCTCCTCTTTCATGAGGGTTGTGAGTGTCAATTGTTCAGTGTTGTTGTTGTGTGAATCGTTAAATTCATTTTTCAGTCGCGGAATGTACTGTGGTGTGTTGAGTTGTTGTGTTGTCTGGTATTGATGTTTATCTGTCTCAGAAGGTAGTGAGTGTTTCCCGTCACTCTGGTTATCATACTGTAGTGTTTGAATTTGCTGTTTCAGGTCGGATATCTCATCTGTTACTTGCTTCCGCCATTCCGGCAAATCCCGGGTAAACACTCGTCTAATTTGGCCTAGTTCAGTACAAACAGTGTCTCCTGAACTGCCGGGTGCAGATAATATGTCTAAGGTTGCGGATTTAACAACATCTTTCAAGTCACGTGTAACCTTCTCCTCAACAGGCTTCTCTTGTACATCAATCCATTCTTTGTAATGTTCGGTAAGTGCTTTAGTGTGTGAAGCAACACTACTGTTAACTCTTTCCTCAATAGTTCGGTCCGAAATGTCATTCGCCATTGCACTTACTTTTGATTCTACAGTGGCTACCGCTGTCGCTAACTCGTCTACCTGTCGTGCAACTGTTTTATACGCAAGTTTTACCGAATCGGTTTCTTTGCGACACGCTTCGATTTGAGTTGTGAGATTCTGACCAATGTTATCAATTTTGTTATTCAGAGTGCTTATCTGTGTTGTCAAAGTGGTTACTTGCGCCGTGACGTCACCCTTAACCGAATCTATCTGTGCCGTGACGTCACCCTTAACCGAATCTATCTGTGCCATGACGTCGCCCTTAACCGAATCTATCTGTGCTGTGAGAGAGCCTACTTGCGTAGTGAGGGTACCTACTTTCGCTGTGAGAGAGCCTACTTTCGCATCAATGGTGGTATTTACGTCATTCCTAACTGAGTCAATCTGTGTTGTCATATCCGTTTTCAACTCTGATAAAAACTTGTCTCTGGCTTTCTCACGTTGTTCCCTCTCCTGTTTGTCTAGTATCAATTCCTGTAACATTTTGACAATGTCAATTGATACCGTTATCGGGGAGGTGGGTGTTTCCTGCTGAGTGTCGTCCACGTTAGCTACCTCTTGTCTGTCGTCTGTCCTGGCCGTCGTTCCGCGTGAGCGGAGTCGGTAATGTTTGTTAACAGTGCCGTCGCTTTCGTCTGCAGAGTTCGCGCTCGATTGTCCGTCCGCCATAATGAAATTCAAGTATTGCCAACTTAAAATGGGTACTGCCAACTGAAATTCTGATTGTCAATTATTCTTGCCGCGCAAGTTAAAGTCGCGGCGCGTTCGTCAAATGTCTAATGTTACGTGGGTAATAACTGACACACGTCTGTAGCAAAAAGACAAGATGGAGTCAACGCCGTTGAAACAATTGATTGCCAACGCTGTTACACAGAAAAGACTGAATTTGCATCCATCTTGAACTTACACGAGAATACTAACTACAGTATAAAACAAATAGTCAAGCAGAAGGTTACAGAAAATGTTCAAATATTTACGTAGTAAAAAAAAGTGGTTTTTTACGTTAAGCTACAGAAAGGATAGAGTGAGGTCGAATTTGAAGGTCAAATGAGCTACTCTTTAGACAGAACTATGGCAAACGAAAATTTGGTACTCACTCGGCGTTGTCTTTAAAACTGCAAATCTGCGTCTTATTAAATCCCATGATATTTGTGTAAATACCGCGTCCTTCAAGATTGCGTATATTTATTGCTCATCCGTAATTTTATGCAGCATTGGGTTCCAAAGAGCGATACATGAAATAAGACAATCATATATTAGTACCGTGACACTTTCAATATTTTAGTCAAGTCCCTGTTCGGGCGCCAGATCTGGTATGATTTTTTTTTCTAGTAATTTAATTGAAAGCTTTGTTGCTTTGGTAAAAATAAAATTGTTTCTTTTTGTCGTGACAGAATCATCATCATCATCAGTTATCTGCTATATTAGCAGGTCCTTTGCCTCTCCATTTTCTGCGATCCATTGCTTCCTTCTTAAGGCTGCTGTATGTTGTACCGTCCATCATGTCATCCAGTATCTGGAATCTCTTCCTTCCTCGCTTCCTTTTCCCTTCTACATAACCTTCTAAAACTGTTTTTATCAGTCCGTCATTCTTTCTTAATATATGCCCAATCCAATTTCTTTTTCTTCTCTTTATTACATCTAGTAACTGCCTTTTCTCTCCCACTCTTCTCAGTACCTCTTCATTTTTTACTCTGTCCATCCAACTTATTCCTTCCATCTTCCGCCATGTCCAGATCTCAAAAGCCTCCAGCCTTTCTCTGTCTGTTTTCCTCATAGTCCATGTTGCAGCGCCATATAGAAGAACACTCCATACAAGACATTTTATGAGTCTCTTTCTGAGTTCTCTGTCCATACCGCTGCAGAAGATTCTCCTTTTCTTATAAAACGCCTCTTTTGCCATTGCTATCCTTGTTTTAATTTCTGTGGTGCACTTCCAGTCGGTGTCTATCCTGCTTCCAAGATACTTAAAATTTTGCACCTGTTCTAGTTTTTCTCCATTCAGCACAATTTTTAGTTCCTTATTTCCTCCTATTGCCAATACTTTTGTTTTATTTGTGTTAATTTTCATTCCATATTTTTTTCCGTTAGTTGCAATGGTGTCCACCAAATCCTGTAATTCTTTTTCCCCTGTGGCTAGAAGGACCATGTCATCAGCAAATCTCAAGCACCCTACTCTTCTTCCTCCAATTTCTACTCCTTTGTCATCTAATGAGCATTGGTCAATCATATTTTCCAAGTACAGGTTGAAAAGAGTAGGTGATAAACAGCATCCTTGTCTTACTCCTTTCCCTAGTCTTATCCAGTTTGTACTTTCTCCTCTCACTTTAACTGAAACTTTTTGATTAAGGTACAATGAGTTTATAAGTCTTCTGGTTTTCCAGTCCACTCTCTTTTCCCTCATAATAGTCGCCAGCTTGTCCCAAACCACATTGTCAAATGCCTTTTCTAAATCGATGAAGCACATATATAGGTCTCTTCCTTTTTCAATAAACCTTTCTCCTAAGATTCGTAAGAGCCCTATTGCATCTCTGGTGCCCGTATTCCGTCTAAAGCCAAACTGCTCCTCGCCGAGATTCTCCTCTATTACTTTTTCAAGTCTTTTATTAATTATTCTTAACATCACTTTCCCCCCCATGAACCATGGACCTTGCCGTTGGTGGGGAGGCTTGCGTGCCTCAGCGATACAGATAGCCGTACCGTAGGTGCAACCACAACGAAGGGGTATCTGTTGAGAGGCCAGACAAACGTGTGGTTCCTGAAGAGGGGCAGCAGCCTTTTCAGTAGTTGCAAGGGCAACAGTCTGGATGATTGACTGATCTGGCCTTGTAACAATAACCAAAACGGCCTTGCTGTGCTGGTACTGCAAACGGCTGAAAGCAAGGGGAAACTACAGCCGTAATTTTTCCCGAGGGCATGCAGCTTTACTGTATGATTACATGATGATGGCGTCCTCTTGGGTAAAATATTCCGGAGGTAAAATAGTCCCCCATTCGGATCTCCGGGCGGGGACTACTCAAGAGGATGTCGTTATCAGGCGAAAGAAAACTGGCGTTCTACGGATCGGAGCGTGGAATGTCAGATCCCTTAATCGGGCAGGTAGGTTAGAAAATTTAAAAAGGGAAATGGATAGGTTGAAGTTGGATATAGTGGGAATTAGTGAAGTTCGGTGGCAGGAGGAACAAGACTTTTGGTCAGGTGACTACAGGGTTATAAACACAAAATCAAATAGGGGTAATGCAGGAGTAGGTTTAATAATGAATAGGAAAATAGGAATGCGGGTAAGCTACTACAAACAGCATAGTGAACGCATTATTGTGGCCAAGATAGATACGAAGCCCACACCTACTACAGTAGTACAAGTTTATATGCCGACTAGCTCTGCAGATGACGAAGAAATTGAAGAAATGTATGATGAAATAAAAGAAATTATTCAGATTGTGAAGGGAGACGAAAATTTAATAGTCATGGGTGACTGGAATTCGAGTGTAGGAAAAGGGAGAGAAGGAAACATAGTAGGTGAATATGGATTGGGGGACAGAAATGAAAGAGGAAGCCGCCTGGTCGAATTTTGCACAGAGCACAACATAATCATAACTAACACTTGGTTTAAGAATCATGAAAGAAGGTTGTATACATGGAAGAATCCTGGAGATACTAAAAGGTATCAGATAGATTATATAATGGTAAGACAGAGATTTAGGAACCAGGTTTTAAATTGTAAGACATTTCCAGGGGCAGATGTGGACTCTGACCACAATCTATTGGTTATGACCTGTAGATTAAAACTGAAGAAACTGCAAAAAGGTGGGAATTTAAGGAGATGGGACCTGGATAAACTAAAAGAACCAGAGGTTGTACAGAGATTCAGGGAGAGCATAAGGGAGCAATTGACAGGAATGGGGGAAATAAATACAGTAGAAGAAGAATGGGTAGCTTTGAGGGGTGAAGTAGTGAAGGCAGCAGAGGATCAAGTAGGTAAAAAGACGAGGGCTAGTAGAAATCCTTGGGTAACAGAAGAAATATTGAATTCAATTGATGAAAGGAGAAAATATAAAAATGCAGTAAGTGAAACAGGCAAAAAGGAATACAAACGTCTCAAAAATGAGATCGCCAGGAAGTGCAAAATGGCTAAGCAGGGATGGCTAGAGGACAAATGTAAGGATGTAGAGGCCTATCTCACTAGGGGTAAGATAGATACCGCCTACAGGAAAATTAAAGAGACCTTTGGAGATAAGAGAACGACTTGTATGAATATCAAGAGCTCAGATGGAAACCCAGTTCTAAGCAAAGAAGGGAAAGCAGAAAGGTGGAAGGAGTATATAGAGGGTCTATACAAGGGCGATGTACTTGAGGACAATATTATGGAAATGGAAGAGGATGTAGATGAAGATGAAATGGGAGATATGATACTGCGTGAAGAGTTTGACAGAGCACTGAAAGACCTGAGTCGAAACAAAGCCCCCGGAGTAGACAATATTCCATTGGAACTACTGACGGCCGTGGGAGAGCCAGTCCTGACAAAACTCTACCATCTGGTGAGCAAGATGTATGAAACAGGCGAAATACCCTCAGACTTCAAGAAGAATATAATAATTCCAATCCCAAAGAAAGCAGGTGTTGACAGATGTGAAAATTACCGAACTATCAGCTTAATAAGTCACAGCTGCAAAATACTAACACGAATTCTTTACAGACGAATGGAAAAACTAGTAGAAGCCAACCTCGGGGAAGATCGGTTTGGATTCCATAGAAACACTGGAACACGTGAGGCAATACTGACCTTACGACTTATCTTAGAAGAAAGATTAAGAAAAGGCAAACCCACATTTCTAGCATTTGTAGACTTAGAGAAAGCTTTTGACAATGTTGACTGGAATACTCTCTTTCAAATTCTAAAGGTGGCAGGGGTAAAATACAGGGAGCGAAAGGCTATTTACAATTTGTACAGAAACCAGATGGCAGTTATAAGAGTCGAGGGACTTGAAAGGGAAGCAGTGGTTGGGAAGGGAGTAAGACAGGGTTGTAGCCTCTCCCCGATGTTGTTCAATCTGTATATTGAGCAAGCAGTAAAGGAAACAAAAGAAAAATTCGGAGTAGGTATTAAAATTCATGGAGAAGAAATAAAAACTTTGAGGTTCGCCGATGACATTGTAATTCTGTCAGAGACAGCAAAGGCCTTGGAAGAGCAGTTGAATGGAATGGACAGTGTCTTGAAAGGAGGATATAAGATGAACATCAACAAAAGCAAAACAAGGATAATGGAATGTAGTCGAATCAAGTCGGGTGATGCTGAGGGAATTAGATTAGGAAATGAGACACTTAAAGTAGTAAAGGAGTTTTGCTATTTGGGGAGCAAAATAACTGATGATGGTCGAAGTAGAGAGGATATAAAATGTAGACTGGCAATGGCAAGGAAAGCGTTTCTGAAGAAGAGAAATTTGTTAACATCCAGTATTGATTTAAGTGTCAGGAAGTCATTTCTGAAAGTATTCGTATGGAGTGTAGCCATGTATGGAAGTGAAACATGGACGGTAAATAGTTTGGACAAGAAGAGAATAGAAGCTTTCGAAATGTGGTGCTACAGAAGAATGCTGAAGATTAGATGGGTAGATCACATAACTAATGAGGAAGTATTGAATAGGATTGGGGAGAAGAGAAGTTTGTGGCACAACTTGACCAGAAGAAGGGATCGGTTGGTAGGACATGTTCTGAGGCATCAAGGGATCACCAATTTAGTATTGGAGGGCAGCGTGGAGGGTAAAAATCGTAGAGGGAGACCAAGAGATGAATACACTAAGCAGATTCAGAAGGATGTAGGTTGCAGTAGGTACTGGGAGATGAAAAAGCTTGCACAGGATAGAGTAGCATGGAGAGCTGCATCAAACCAGTCTCAGGACTGAAGACCACAACAACAACATCACTTTGGCTGCATGTGAAATGAGGCTGATTGTCCTGTGCTCGCTGCATTTCTTGGTTCCTTGTTTTTTCGGCAATGGAATCATTACTGTTGTCAAAAAGTCCTCAGGCCATTCACCACTGTCATATATTTTATTACATAACCTCAATATTTCTCTTATTCCATTGTGGTTCAAGCATTTTAGTATTTCTCCTGGTATTGTATCTGTACCTACTGCTTTGCCATTTTTCATTGCAGCAATAGCAGACTTTACTTCTTCCATTATGATGGTCGGTCCTTTCTCTTCATCACTTACACTGTTGTGCGATTCAAGTTCCAGAGTTTCTGGTTTGCTATTTGTGTCATATAGCTCTTTTATATATTCTTCCCATCTCTGGAGGACATCGTCACGATCTTTATACACTACCTCTTCGTCTTTACTCAAAATTTCCATAGTAGCACTTCCTGCTCTGTTTTGTTCCCATGTCATAGTCTTTACTCTGTTGTATAGTAAGTCGTATCTTCCTTTCCTGTCCAGTTCTTCAATTTCATCACATTCCTCTTTTAGCCATTTTTTCCTAGCCTGCTCTGTTTCTCTTCGCAGTTCGTTATTTAACCTTCGGTATATCTTTCTTGCATCTTCAGTGTTCTTGTTTTTCAATTTTCTTCTCTCCTCCATCTTGGAAATCATTTCTTGTGTGACCCATGGTTTTTTTGACCTTTTCCCTTTTACATATCCTATATTTTGCTGTCCTGCTTTAATGATTCCTTCTTTCAGCATATTCCAGTACTCGTTGGCATTATCAGGTGCTTCTTTGTCTCGTAATGTGTTTAGAAAGTCCCGAGACAGCATTTCTGTAATTTGTTCTTTGTTGGACCTTATCTTCTCTAGATCCCATTTCTTCACCATTGTCGCCTTTTTCAGTTTTTTCATTCTTATTTCTATTTCTGCCATAAGTAAGTTGTGGTCACTATTAATATCTGCACCTGGTAATGTGTGTACCTTCTTGATTCCATTCCTGTATCTTTCTTCTACCAGTATAAAATCGATTTGGTTTCTACACTCCTGGAAATGGAAAAAAGAACACATTGACACCGGTGTGTCAGACCCACCATACTTGCTCCGGACACTGTGAGAGGGCTGTACAAGCAATGATCACACGCACGGCACAGCGGACACACCAGGAACCGCGGTGTTGGCCGTCGAATGGCGCTAGCTGCGCAGCATTTGTGCACCGTCGCCGTCAGTGTCAGCCAGTTTGCTGTGGCATACGGAGCTCCATCGCAGTCTTTAACACTGGTAGCATGCCGCGACAGCGTGGACGTGAACCGTATGTGCAGTTGACGGACTTTGAGCGAGGGCGTATAGTGGGCATGCGGGAGGCCGGGTGGACGTACCGCCGAATTGCTCAACACGTGGGGCGTGAGGTCTCCACAGTACATCGATGTTGTCGCCAGTGGTCGGCGGAAGGTGCACGTGCCCGTCGACATGGGACCGGACCGCAGCGACGCACGGATGCACGCCAAGACCTTAGGATCCTACGCAGTGCCGTAGGGGACCGTACCGCCACTTCCCAGCAAATTAGGGACACTGTTGCTCCTGGGGTATCGGCGAGGACCATTCGCAACCGTCTCCATGAAGCTGGGCTACGGTCCTGCACACCGTTAGGCCGTCTTCCGCTCACGCCCCAACATCGTGCAGCCCGCCTCCAGTGGTGTCGCGACAGGCGTGAATGGAGGGACGAATGGAGACGTGTCGTCTTCAGCGATGAGAGTCGCTTCTGCCTTGGTGCCAATGATGGTCGTATGCGTGTTTGGCGCCGTGCAGGTGAGCGCCACAATCAGGACTGCATACGACCGAGGCACACAGGGCCAACACCCGGCATCATGGTGTGGGGAGCGATCTCCTACACTGGCCGTACACCACTGGTGATCGTCGAGGGGACACTGAATAGTGCACGGTACATCCAAACCGTCATCGAACCCATCGTTCTACCATTCCTAGACCGGCAAGGGAACTTGCTGTTCCAACAGGACAATGCACGTCCGCATGTATCCCGTGCCACCCAACGTGCTCTAGAAGGTGTAAGTCAACTACCCTGGCCAGCAAGATCTCCGGATCTGTCCCCCATTGAGCATGTTTGGGACTGGATGAAGCGTCGTCTCACGCGGTCTGCACGTCCAGCACGAACGCTGGTCCAACTGAGGCGCCAGGTGGAAATGGCATGGAAAGCCGTTCCACAGGACTACATCCAGCATCTCTACGATCGTCTCCATGGGAGAATAGCAGCCTGCATTGCTGCGAAAGGTGGATATACACTGTACTAGTGCCGACATTGTGCATGGTCTGTTGCCTGTGTCTATGTGCCTGTGGTTCTGTCAGTGTGATCATGTGATGTATCTGACCCCTGGAATGTGTCAATAAAGTTTCCCCTTCCTGGGACAATGAATTCACGGTGTTCTTATTTCAATTTCCAGGAGTGTATATTTATCCCCTGGTGATTTCCAAGTGTAGAGCCTCCTCGTATGGTTCCTGAACCATGTGTTTGCCACTATCAGCTGTCTTTCCCTGCAGAAGTCAATTAACCATTCACCTCTGTCATTTCTCTTTCCAAGACCATGACTGCCTACTATGTTTCCCTCTTCCCCTTCTCCCACAATGGCGTTCCAGTCTCCCATTACTATTTTGCAGCATTTTTTATTTTCGTCCATTATTCTCTCTATTACATTGTACGTTTCCTCTACAATTTGGTCATCATGTTCTGAAGTTGGCATATACACCTGGACAATCAGTAAATCTTTTTGTGCTCCTTTCAGCCTTACACCAATAACCCGGTCATTTGCATAGTCTACATATTCCACACATTTAGCCAATTCCTTTGTCATAATCATTCCTACTCCATTAATTCCTTTTACTTCTCCTCCTGAGTAGTAGAATACATATTCATCTGACTGCAACTCTCCATGTCCATTCCATCTTACTTCAGCAACTCCTACGAGGTCCATATGATTCTTTTCCATCTCTCTTTTAAGGTTTTCTAGTTTTCCTGCTTGTAGCAGAGTTCTGACATTCCAGGTACCAATTCTCGTTTTGATTTTGCCTCCTTTCAAGTTGTCCCCCCCCCCCCCCCCCGGAGATCCGAATGGGGGACTATTTTACCTCCGGACACTGATTTAACATGAGAGGAAGCGATTTTTTGTGCATAAAATGGAGACTGCATTATGCAGGGAAGATAATCTGCGGTGGTATTCCGTTGCCTTCCGCAGTTCTGGAGGCCGCCCCTAACATGGGATACAGACGCCTTTTGCAGCCACCCGCTCCGGGTCAGACGCTGCATGAGAAGTATAGGTTGGACAATGAAACACCCGTAGCCCTCGAAACCTAATAGCGTCAGGGTCGGAAAAGAACAAGAGCTGGCCGAGGGTGGCCAGATAGGAAAGATAAGAGTGAGGAGCCTGGCATAAGTAAGTGGAAGCAATGCCAGGACTCAGCTCGGGGCCCCGTGGTCGCCAGCCACGTATCACTAGGTGTGACTCCCTGAGAATAAATTACTATTAATCACACCAGATTTGTCGGAGAACAGGAGCAACATGCGTAATTGATCCAGCTTTAAGAAATTCTATTACCTTTTAGCGGAAAATTCGTCCGGTACTCTCCGACGTTAGAAAAGTCGTGGTGTTCCGTTCGGAGCAGGAGGCGGCTGTCTTTTCTCATTCGCGATATCGAAAATTACTAAAAAATGAACAGAAATTTTTTTTTTTCGGAGGAAGATCGCGCGGAGAAAACAGACGGAAGTTACATGAAAGAAACCTAAGGGACCAACTAATTGGATTTGTACGAACATATAAACGGAACTGAAAGAACTTGGAATAAATACCATAACGATGTCGTCACGACAGCCTCCTGTTCCGACAGAACACACGCTGGATCATAAGCTGCATAAATCTTTTAAACAGAAAAGATTATCACAAGTATAATTAATGAAAATAAAGTTGAGAGATTTTCTTTGAAATTAAATAAACTTCAAGGCTTCAAGTATTATATTATGAAACGGAAACTTACATTAACATGGCCACCCATTGTGGCGGTGGAGCGAATTTTCATGATACACATTCTCGCTTGTTTGTGGCTACATATATTTTTAATCACTTAAACTCTTAACTTTACAATAAAATGATTATATCAGTATGGAGCACAATACTTTTGCGTCCGACTCGCAACACATTCACAGAACAGCTAGACAGCGGCGCGGCTCCCTGCAGAAGTAAAAATTGGCAATTGTTATTTTGAAACATAGGTGCATCGTTTTTTTTTTTTTTCACTGATCGATAGCAGCGTATAACAGTTTATAGCTATCGTGATATTCTGCGCTATTCAGGAGCGCGGCAAAGATATCTGGTTACAACATTCATTGGTATATGTTAAAAGTTCGCACATACTGACGCGAATACAAAAAAAAAAAACTTTTACACGTTAAAAATCGCAGTGATAAAGGCTGTAATGTCACAAACTATGAAAAAAGTAAGCAAAATATACAAACTTAGTAGTCCATGTGCAAGATAGGCAACATCAAGGAGTGTGGGAGCTGAAGAGCGCCGTGGTCCCGTGGTCAGCGTAACCCGCTGTGGAAGTAGAGGTCCTTGGTTGAAGTCTTCCCTCGAGTGAACATTTTACTTTCTTTATTTTCGCAAAGTTATGATCTGTCCGTTCGTTCACTGACGTCTCTGTTGACTGTAATAAGTTTAGCGCCTGTGTTTTGCGACCACACCGCAAAACCGTGCGATTGTTATTGAAGGCCCGAGCTATATTTGCTGGATTCATATTGCCCACGGAATACATCTCACGTATTTAATGCACTCTCTTCCAAAGTAGCGAACAGTCAACTGCCACCAGCTAGGGAGCCTCGTTAGCAGGAATACTCTCTCTTCCGTGCGCTGTAGTCGACTGACATCGTGTGTTTCTATGTCTGTTTAGGTGTGGCGTCCCCATACTATGGCGCAGTTACCTTGCATCGGACGGACGGACAGATAATAATTGTCTGAAAATAAAAAATTTAAACTTTTCAGTCGATGGACGACTTGAACCAAGGACTTCTCGTTCCGCAACCGCTCACGCTAACCACGGCACCACGGCGCTCTTGAGCTCATATTCTCCTTGATGTTGCCCATTGACTACTCAGTTTGTATATTTTGCTTATTTTTTAATAGTTCCACACAACTTCTTCCTGTTTTCTCGATTGATCTGGATCCAGTTTTTCAAGGCCTATCCACTGTGCCAACTTATAACTAAATCAGAGGGGGGTGCGATGGGGAGGTTCCCTTGTAAGTTCTCCCCCATTGCTTGTAGTGCCTGCAGACGGTTCTTGTGTTCAGTAATTGTTATGAGTTTCGGATGACTTTGCTCTTTTCGAATAGGTGTGACGCCTTCGAGATAATCAAGATGTACCTGGATAATTACGAGCGTTGCCCAGAAAGTAATGCACCGCATTTTTTTCTTCAACAATTCTTTATTAAACATAATGAGAATTACACATACGAAAGAATGGTGTTTTATCTACACACCCTATTTTTCCACGTAATCTCCATCCCATTCTACGGCCTTCCTTCAGCTCGAAAGAAGGGCGTGTATGCCCTGTCGGTAGCAGTCCTTGTCGTGGTGGCGGAGCCAGTGCTTCACTGTGTCTATCAGCTCCTCATCGTCTTCGAAAAGAGAGCATCGTTTAATGGCACAAAGCAAGTGGAAGTCCGCAGGGCTAGGTCAGGTGTGTCAGATGTGTAACACTTCTGTCACTAAATGTAACTGGGTTTTCTCTTTTGATGCTAGTCAATTGTCAGGATGAGCATTCTAAAGCATTATGTCAGGGTGAAAATACCAGATAAATTAATTTTTCTCTCTTAACAACATGTGGGCAGGGTGGCTTCTTCCTTGGCTCGGGTATGAGGTAGAATGAAACAGCATTTTTACATAAGATGACTTTTATTGCAAGTTTCGTACAATTGTTTCCTTACTGGATGTTCAGGCTCGGAGAGCGGCAGCCGTGTCGTTTGCGAGGCCTTCTTCTGCAGCAGCGGGGGCGTCTGATTACGCGTGGCAGTGTGTATCTCGTGTCGCTGTCTCGCCCAGCTGACTGGAGACGCGCAGCGCGAGGTGGCCCGTTTAATTATTGCGAGCGAAGTCGTGCATCGGATGATGATACCTTGGATGTGGCGTCCCAGTGTTTCTCTTCTCTAAGTGGCCGCGCGTGTTGTGCGTCGGCCAGCGGAGCGGCGCGGTGGGGGAAGGCCTGTGTCCCGGACTCGAACAACGGACTCCCGCTTGCCAGTCTTCGGCTGTCTGATCTTCATCCCAGCTCACAGGTGACTGCTGATGTGAGGCCGTCTCCTTCCCATCCTCACGAGTCACCCGGGTACGTAAAAATCAGACTTCAAATACCCTTTAACTTCTGTCTTCTGGCGCCGAGGCTGCTGCTTGCTATTCCATTACAGCAGCGGACTTGGTGTGTCTGTGTATGATGTAGTCTCTTCTTGCATGACGGTCTTCAGCACCGAAACTGACTGAAAACAACTGCTACTCTTCTCTTCTTCCTTCGTCTGTCGGACCCACTGCGTCTCGTGTATTTATTCACTTCAGTTCACTGGAGGTGAACGACTTCACGGTCATTGCCTCTTCTGTCACATTGAAAAGCTTCTCGAAGAATCTTCTTAACGTCGGTCATTGGCTCTTGGAATGTAGGCGAGGGCCTTTGATCACATGTGACGACTGAGAAACACGTGAGCCGGTCGGGCGATGCCCTGACGGCTGAATCGACAGCGTCCGCTTATGTGGGGAGGGCGATGGCTTCTCTTGAACTTGCTGACTTCACGGTCATTGTCTCTTCTGCTCTGCTGCTCTGCCTGTTGTTTGCCAGTGTGTAATTCTTCTAAACTAAACTAAGTTTTTCATTTATTTTCTAATTTCTACTCCACTTTGATTTCACTAATTTATTCACTTACCTTAAGTACCACACAACAGATGTGACAGCCGTAGATGGTCTCCCTGACCACTGCAAGTAGTGCAGCTCCGCCGAACCGCCTTCTGATGACCTCACCCACCATTCCCAGCGACTAACTGTCCTGAGTCGACAGCAGATGCTCCATAGGCTTTGCACAAGCGTTTGTGAATATACTGTACAATTTCTTTCTCTGGAGTGAGAAGTTCAACGACGGTACGTTGCTTGTAACGCATGTCACCTAAGGATGCCATTTTGAAACTGTCCTGCGGCTACGCTATCTGTCGGAAGTGACGGGAACTTATCGCGCTCCCTCAGGAGACTTCTAGTAATACGTAATTCGTGTTTCGCATTCGTACCATTGTTTACGAGTTAGAAAAAAAAAGCGGTGCGTTAACTTCCTGGGAAGTCTGTGGCTGGTTTGAATTGTTGGATAATTCGCTATTGTAGTGTTGGGCAGTTGGACGTGATCAGCGCGTAGCGTTGCACAGTTGGAGGTGAGCCGCCAGCAGTGGTGGATGTGGGGAGTGGGATGGCGGAGTTTTGAGAGCGTACGATCTGGACGTGTGTCCATCAGAAAGAGTAAATTTGTAATACTGGATATCATGAACTGATATATATATATATATATATATATATATATATATATATATATATATCTATTACTGGTTTATATATATATTACAGGTTTACTGTTGAAATTTCGAGTGAGCACTTTCCCCGAAGAGTCGTTAACGTTACCGCTTGTAATTTTAAGTAAATACTTGAGTTTAGCTATCTAACCCATTAACGGTAAAATATGAAGCTATTAAATCACTTATTGAAGACCGTATCTTTGACGGCAACGTTATAAGCAGAACTGTGGCCAAACAATGGAACTACAAACATCAAAAAAAGTTTTGCATCATCCCAGTTCCCAGAACTCCTGAAGGCAGACGTTGTCTGTGGATACTGTATCACAGACACAGTCCCCTTGACTGTTCAGAGATGTCACTGAACCCACCCAAAGATGTAGACAACCATGCATGAGCAGCGCCTATTAGACGGAGGGGATCCGAGAGCCGATCAGTTCCATTCATTCCACCAGGAAGGAGGTACACGGCTCGTGTTGTCTGTAGTTCAACCATGCCTAGACGGTCAATACCGCAATTCGATCGCATCCGCATTATTACTTTGCGCCAAGAAGGGCTCTCTACAAGGGAAGTGTCCAGGTGTCTCGGAATGGACAAAAGCGATGTTGTTCGGACATGGAGGAGGTACACTGAGACAGGAACTGTCGATGGCATGCCTCGCTCAGGCCGCCCAAGGGCATGACCGCTATCCACGGATTATGGTTCGGAAGAACCCTGACAGTAACGCCACCATGTTGAATAATGCTCTTCGTGAAGCCACAGGATGTCGTGTTACGACTCAAACTGTGCGAAAAAAGCTGCATGATCCCAACTTCACTCCCGACGTCCATGGCGAGGTCAATCTTTGCAACCACGACAACATGCAGCACGGTACAGATGGCCCAAAAACATGCCGAATGGACCGCTGAGGATTCGCATCACGTTGTCTTCACCGTTGAGTGTCGCATATGCCTTCAACCAGACAATCGTCGGAGACGTATTTGGAGTCAAGCCGGTCAGGCTGAACGCCTTGGACACACTGTCCAGCGAGTACAGCATGGTGGAGCTGCCCTGCTGTTTTGGGGTGTCATTATGTGGGGCCGACGTACGCCGCTGGTGGTCATGGAAGGCGCCGTAACGGCTGAACGATACTTGAAAGCCATCCTCCGACCGATAGTGCGACCATATCGGCAGCATATTGGCGAGGCATTCGTCTTCATGGACGACAAATCGCGCCCCCATCGTGCACATCTTACGAATGATTTCCTTCAGGATGACGACATCAAATGGCTCTGAGCACTATGGGACTCAACTGCTGAGGTCATTAGTCCCCTAGAACTTAGAACTAGTTAAACCTAACTAACCTAAGGACATCACAAACATCCATGCCCGAGGCAGGATTCGAACCTGCGACCGTAGAGGTCTTGCGGTTCCAGACTGCAGCGCCTTTAACCACACGGCCACTTCGGCCGGCATGACGACATCGCATGACTAGAGTGGCCAGCATGTTCTCCAGACATGAACCCTATCGAATATGCCTGGGGTAGATTGAAAAGGGCTGTTTATGGACGACGTGACCCACCAACTACTCAGAGGGGACAATCTGGACCAACAATGCCTTGATGATCTCGTGGATAGTAACCCACGACGAATACAGGCATGCATCAATGCAAGAGGACGTGCTACTTGGTATTAGAGGTAGCAGTGTGTACGGCAATCTGGACCACCAATTTTATGGTGGTACAACATGCAATGTGTGGTATTCATGCGCAATAAAAATGGCGGAAATGATGTTTATGTTGATGTCTGTTCCAATGTACAGGTTCCGGAACTTTCGGGACTGAGGTGATGCAAAACTTTTTTTTTTGATGTGTGTGTATTTGACCACGAACAGACATTACTACTAGCCTTCGTAAAATAGATATGACTGCAGATTCTAACTGATGTAACAATCAAATTGTAATCACGCACGAAATGGCGCGTAAAGAGATCGTGAACCAAACGACAAGTCTCCGTATTTAGATATTTCGTTGTTAGTCAAGTAATTTTTTTACTACACATTTCATTGAAAGGGTGTTTCGATAACGTAGTCTTTACGGAGATAATATTTTTTACATTTTTTTTTTAAATCTGAACCAGCTTGCATCGACACTTGCACGAATTAATACAATGGAGCGACAATCTCGAATCTGCAATGATAGCTGAGACAGTAACATAAGAGAACGAGAGATGCAAGAGATCTTTCCAGCTATTACACGGCTTTGTACAGAGCTTCGACATTATTATCTTTGTGTATTTATTATGTCGGTTGGCGGGGGGGGGGGGGGGGGGTTGTTTTGGGGAAGGAGCCAGACAGCGAGGTCATCGGTCTCATCGGATTAGGGAAGGACGGGGAAGGAAGTCGGCTGTGCCCTTTGAGAGGGACCATCCCAGCATTTGCCTGGAGCGATTTAGGGAAATCACGGGAAACCTAAATCAGAATGGCCGGTCGCGGGATTGAACCGTCGTCCTCCCGAATGCGAGTCCAGTGTCTAACCACTGCGCCACCTCGCTCGGTATGACGGTAATAGTTACGAAGTAATAAGTATTACCCTCGATACGGGGGTGAATTATGTAAGTCTGGCTATGGCACCACATTCGGACAACATACTACTTCCACCCACATAAATCTTGCGACATGAGCAAGAGGAGAAAATTCGAGAAATTAGAGCCAATACAGAGGCTAACCGACAATTATTCATCCCACGCGCCGTTAGCGGGGATCAGTTAGTGATACCTGATGCACCCTCCGCCACACACCGTTAGGTAGCTTGCAGAGTTAGATGCAGATGCAGATGCCGCTTCCTTGTGCTATTAAATCTTTCCCCTCACTCTCTGCGGTCACCGAACGGGGTACCTGGTAACTTGTTCCTCTTTCCTAGGTTGAAGAACGCATTATATGGCCGGCATGTTGAGGATAATGCCGATATCATTTCCGAGGTGGATGTTTCCTGTATACGAAATCTCAGGCATCCGCCAGTTCATACACTGTCGCAAACGATTCACACCAGTTTTCATGGCCGCAGCTCGATTTTGATTAAAAGTTTATCACAATCCCTTCTAAAACCTCAGACATGAAGTCGGACCTGTAACACTGGACAAAATGACGTCTGCGAGAATAAGTACATACAGGGTGTTACAAAAAGGTACGGCCAAACTTTCAGGAAACATTCCTCACACACACAGAAAGAAAATATGTTATGTGGACATGTGTCCGGAAACGCTTACTTTCCATGTTAGAGCTCATTTTATTACTTCTCTTCAAATCACATTAATCATGGAATGGAAACACACAGCAACAGAACGTACCAGCGTGACTTCAAACACTTTGTTTCAGGAAATGTTCACTATGTCCTCCGTTAGCGAGGATACATGCATCCTCCCTCCGTCACATGGAATCCCTGATGCGCTGATGCAGCCCTGGAGAATGGCGTATTATATCACAGCCGTCCACAATACGAGCACGAAGAGTCTCTACATTTGGTACCGGGGTTACGTACACACGTACACAAGAGCTTTCAAATGCCCGCATAAATGAAAGTCAAGAGGGTTGAGGTCAGGACAGCGTGGAGGCCACGGAATTGGTCCGCCTCTACCAATCCATCGGTCACCGAATCTGTTGTTGAGAAGCATACCAGCACTCCGACTGAAATGTGCAGGAGCTCCATCGTGCATGAACCACATGTTGTGTCGTACTTGTAAAGGCACATGTTCTAGCAGCACTGGTAAAGTATCCCGTATGAAATCATGATAACGTGCTCCAGTGAGCGTAGGTGGACGAAACTAAAATGAGCTCTAACATGGAAATTAAGCGTTTCCGGACACATGTCCACATAACATCTTTTCTTTATTTGTTTGTGAGGAATGTTTCCTGAAAGTTTGGCCGTACCTTTTTGTGACACCCTGTATATCCACGGGAGTTAGTAGATTTGGGTATCTACTAACACGGGCTCGATTATATAGGTGAAAATACAGCGTTGGCATTCGAGGCAAAAGTATCTGTTCAGATGCAGACTGTTTACAGAAATACACCACCAGTCTCACTTCAGGCTTCGCTGGACGTAATTACCCCACCAACCTACTTCAAAAGCACATTTCCCGGGCCGTCACATCCGACTCTGATACTGCCGATACCTACAAAGAACAGCTTACACCACTTAATCAGCCCTTTAGAGAAGGCCATGACTTCCTAAAATCATGTCCAGAAAGAGGTCCGTTCTGTCTGAGATTTTTCCCGTCACACCACGTTGCTCCCCCTCCCCCACCCCCGCCTCACCCTGCAATATCCTTGTCAGACCGTAACCTAGCCTCCTCCTGCACCCATCTCCCTACCCTGTGGCCGCTACCCCTGTGTCCGTCCCCGCTGCAAGACTTGCCCCTTGCACCCTGCTACCGCTAGCAATAACGGGTCCGCACCTCGTGGTCTAGCCGCTAGCGTTGCTCCCTCTGGATCAAGCGGTCCCGGGTTCGATTCCCGGCCGCGTTCGGGATTTTCTCTCCGCAGGGACTGGGTGTTAGTGTTCTCCTCATCATTTCATCAGGATCATCGTTCGTGACAGTGGTTAGATTGTATTGTGAAAAACGGGCGCTGATGACTGTGCAGTTGAGCGGCCTACAAACCATCATCATCACATCACATCAACACCAGCTCTGTAATTGGTAAGGCGTATACTATCAAGGGGAGACCCGCCTGTGAAACGAAACATGTACGAGGTGCATTCAAGTTCTAAGGCCTCCGATTTTTTTTCTCCGGACTGGAAAGAGATAGAAACATTCGCATTGTTTTAAAATGAGGCCGCGTTCATTGTCAATAAGTCCCAGAGATGGCAGCACTGTACGGCAGATGGAATTTTACCGAAAGCGGCGAGAATGAGAACTGTTTTAAATACTTAAAATGGCGACGTTTTCCTTACTTGAACAGCGTGCAATCATTCGTTTTCTGAATTTGCGTGGTGTGAAACCAACTGAAATTCATCGACAGTTGAAGGAGACATGTGGTGATGGACTTATGGATGCGTCGAAAGTGCATTCATGGGTGCGACAGTTTAATGAAGGCAGAACATCGTGTGACAACAAACCGCAACAACCTCGGGCTTGCACAAGCCGGTCTGACGACATGATTGAGAAAGTGGAGAGAATTGTTTTGGGGGATCGCCGAATGACTGTTGAACAGATCACCTCCAGAGTTGGCATTTCTGTGGGTTCTGTGCACACAATCCTGCATGACGACCTGAAAATGCGAAAACTGTCATCCAGGTGGGTGCCACGAATGCTGACGGACGACCACTTGGCTGCCCGTGTGGCATGTTGCCGAGCAATGTTGACGCGCAACGACAGCATGAATGGGACTTTCTTTTCGTCGGTTGTGACAATGGATGAGACTTGGATGCCATTTTTCAATCCAGAAACAAAGCGCCAGTCAGGTCAATGGAAGAACACAGATTCACCGCCACCAAAACAATTTCGGGTACCCGCCAGTGCTGGAAAAATGATGGTGTCCATGTTCTGGGACAGCGAGGGCGTAATCCTTACCCATTGCGTTCCAAAGGGCACTACGGTAACAGGTGCATCCTACGAAAATATTTTGAATAACAAATTCCTTCCTACACAGCAACAAAAACGTCCGGGAAGGGCTGCACGTGTGCTGTTTCACCTAGACAACGCACCCGCACATCGAGCTAACGTTACGCAACAGTTTCTTCGTGATAACAACTTTGAAGTGATTCCTCATGCTCCCTACTCACCTGACCTGGCTCCTAGTGACTTTTGGCTTTTACAAATAATGAAAGACACTCTCCGTGGCCGCACATTCACCAGCCGTGCTGCTATTGCCTCAGCGATTTTCCAGTGGTCAAAACAGACTCCTAAAGAAGCCTTCGCCGTTGCCATGGAATCATGGCGTTAGCGTTGTGAAAAATGTGTACGTCTGCAGGGCGGTTACGTCGAGAAGTAACGCCAGTTTCATCGATTTCGGGTGAGTAGTTAATTAGAAAAAAAATCGGAGGTCTTAGAACATGAATGCACCTCGTAATGTACCAGCTGTTATGTAAACACCGGTCGGCCTTTGACATCCGAGTGAGTACCACCCAATTATCAAAAAAATGGCTCTGAGCACTATGGGACTCAACATCTTAGGTCATAAGTCCCCTAGAACTTAGAACTACTTAAACCTAACTAACCTAAGGACATCACACACACCCATGCCCGAGGCAGGATTCGAACCTGCGACCGTAGCAGTCCCGCGGTTCCGGACTGCAGCGCCAGAACCGCACGGCCACCGCGGCCGGCTCCACCCAATTATCAGTTAGGCTGAATGGGAATAGGCAGAGGATGTATACCGGCAACACACACAGTATCCTGTTTCTCTGCAGCATGACAGTCATGACGTAGGTGCCTGTTTCACCACACGCCCCATCTGGATTCTTGCCCCAGACACCAGTTTCTCAGAACTCAGAAGGTGACAACTGGCGCTACAATATGTTCTCGGTTCTCACCACCCACCTGGCCATAATTTACATTAATTTCTTCGGTCTCGCACTTCTTTTCAGTGACTATTCCTTGCTTCACTCTATCTTAGTTTTCTACATCTTTTATTTTCTGCCCTGTCTATTTTTTCCCACCTCCCCCTCCCCACCCCCATCTACCACATATAATGCGCTTTGCTCTCCTGCCTTATTAACTCACGCACGATGTCTTTTTGGTCACATCTCTCTTGCGCATTATGATGTGTTCCAACAGTAAGCTCTCACGTTTTCAAAACTTTTGCCCACCTGACGCTGGGTTCTCGCCAACTTTGCCGAACTCTCCCCACTTCCTAAACTCCCGCCTTCCTTACCCTTCAACCTTTCTGCCAGAAGAAGAACCCCCACTGGCTTCTAAAGCTTGCACGTTTCCCCAACCCTCATATGTTTTTATGTGTTTTATCCTGCCTCCGTTAGGTGAGTAAATATTTTATCCATCCAGTTATGTTACATTTTCAAAAGCCGGTTCTTTTCGTTGATAGAAAATACGAACAGGTGAACATTAGTGGGGCTCATTAGATAAAAGTATTTTGAATTACGACGTGGAGCATTTTACTAAGTTTATCGTGTGCGACTTTTCCCGGGGTGCGCCCCACATGGCAATGACCCGCCTCCTTGCCTTTCTTCGCCGAGAAACCGCGGCGAGCGTACAAAGCCGTCTGGATGGACCAGCTGCTCCGGTCGCCACTCGTTCTCCACTTTCACTGGCGGTGAAGGTCGTAGCCTCCCAGCTGGACCTGGTCAGCGGCAAACGTGTCTGGCTTTCACACACACACACACACATCCTTCCGCGCACTTGAACATTTCCACGACGACTTCCACATTCCTCTAACGCACCGATCGAAAAAATGAAACTCACTAGAATTACAGGGGACAGGCAAAATAATGTGTACAGTGGTAGTAGTGCGATGGTTGACGGTCAACAACGAATGCAAGGCATGTGTCGCGCCGGACTGTGTGTGTTCAGTACGGACTAGGCATCAGTGCTGGTCGAAACTTCCTGGCAGATTAAAACTGTGTGCCGGACCGAGACTCGAACTCGGGACCTTTGCCTTTCGCCGCCAAGCGCTGTACCACTGAGCTACCCAAGCACGCCTCACGCCCCGTCCTCACAGCTTCACTCTTTCAGGAATGCTAGTTCTGCAAGGTTCGCAGGAGAGACTCTGTAAAGTTTGGAAGGTAGGAGACGAGGTACTGGCAGAAGTATAGCTGTGAGGACGGGGCGTGAGTCGTGCTTGGGTAGCTCAGTTAACAGAGTACTTTTCTGCGAAAGGCAAAGGTCCCCAGTTCGTGTCTCGGTCAGGTACACAGTTTTAATCTGCCAGGAAGTTCCATATCAGCCCAGAGTGAAAATCTCGTTCTGGATGAGTGCAGGTTGTTTACGAGTAGTGCACACTTCGTATTTTGCATTCAGAGGCCGAGGTCGACGTGCTATGAGGGACCGAACAGAGTTCCAAAGAGGGCAGATTGTGGGGGCCCGAATAGCTGGAGCATCACTAACCAAGACTGCCAACTTGTTGAATGTTTCAAGAGCAACTGTTTCAACAGTCATGACAGCTTGCACAAAACATGGAGAGACGTCATCGTGTAAACGTAATAGTGAACGCAAATCAAAACTAAATGACAAGAGATCGTCGTACACTAACACGAATTGTGTCGAAACAACACAAAACTACGGCGGCTGTAGTAAGTGCAGAGCTCAATAGCCATCTTCGAGACCCCGTATCTACCGACACTGTCCGCCGAGAACTCCACAAAGTTAATATTAATGTACGAGCTGCTATACCGAAACCATTAGTGATGACGACCAACGCAAAGAAGCGTAAAACATAGTCTCAGGAGTATAAATCCTGGACAACTGATCAGTGGAAACACGTTACACGGTCCGACGAGTCAACGTTTTCGTTATTTCCAACATCGGGCCGGGTTTACGTCTGGAGAACACCAAAAGAATGGTACAAATGTTTCAAATGGCTCTGAGCACTATGGGACTTAACATCTATTGTCATCAGTCCCCTAGAACGTTGGACTAATTAAACCTAACTAACCTAAGGACATCACACACATCCATGCCCGAGGCAGGATTCGAACCTGCGACCGTAGCAGTCACAAGAGTGGTACAATCCTGATCGCTAGATTCCAACGGTTAAGCGTGGAGGTGAAAGCGTGATGGTGTGGCCAGCCGTATCATGGTATTCTCCTGGTCCCATCGTTAGTCTCAATGGCCATGTTACAGCTAATGATCACGTGAACATTTTAGATGATCAGTTACGCGCCGTGATTAAAATTTTGATCCCCAAAAATGATGCCGTATTTCAGGACGATAATGCACCCATTCACACAGCCAGGTCAGTACAACCGTGGTGTGAGGAGCATGCAACTGAACTGCGGCGTCTTTCCCGGTCAGCAGAGTCCCTGGACTTGAACATTATCGAATCCTTGCGGGTGGTATTGGAGCGCAGACTCCGGAGCAGATTTCCGCATCCCTCGCCACTACAGGAGTTAGAAGAGGTTCTGATCGAAGAGTGGCACAACATTCCACTGGAGACTATGCATTCATTATATGCCAGTATTCCAAGAAGAATCGCAGCTGTTATAAGTAGGCTGTTCAGGTTTTTATGTTGGTAACGCCATGTAGCGCTCTGTATGAAAACCACTGGCTGTGCTGTGTGCAGTCTGTGGCTGGTTTGCATTGTTGTTGGCTATTGTAGTGTTGGGCAGTTGGATGTGAACAGCGCGTAGCGTTGCGCAATTCGAGGTGAGCCGCCAGCGGTGGTGGATGTGGGGAGAGAGATGGCGGAGTTTTGAGAGCGGATGATCTGGACGTGTGTTCATCAGAAACAGTAAATTTGTAAGACTAGATGTCACGAACTGATATATATATATATATAATGACTTTTGAACACTATTAAGGTAAATACATTGTTTGTTCCCTATCAAAATCTTTCATTTGCTAACTATGCCTATCAGTAGTTAGTACCTTCAGTAGTTAGAATCTTTTATTTAGCTGGTAGTATTGGCGCTCGCTGTATTGCAGTAGTTCGAGTAACGAAGATTTTTGTGAGGTAGGAATTCGTGAAAGGTATAGGTTATTGTTAGTCAGGGCCATTCTTTTGTAGGGATTACTGAAAGTCAGAGTGCGTTGCGCTAAAAATATTGTTTGTCACTTTAGTGAATGTCTGAGTACGTTCAGTTTTGCTCAGCTGTTTGAAAATCAAATAACATAAGATGTTTATCAGCACAGTAATTTATTAATTTTTCTAAGGGGACGTTACACTGTGTTACAGGCAAATGGGGGTCCGACCCCTTATTAATAAACCATCCCCTAGTAAGTACATGTGTTCACATTATTTTGTCTATCTCCTGTATTTACATGAGCTTCTACTCCCGGCGGCTACCTTTCGGTGTATGGAAGAGGGTAGTTCCCGCCTCACACACACGCACACACACACACACACACACACACACACATACACACAGTCACTTTCTCACTTTCCTGTTCCAGTCGCGAGTGGTTCGCGCATGAACGATTCTTGTTAAGCTTCCGTGTGAGCTAGAATCTGCATAGTTTTACCTTTATGGTCTTTCGGCCAGAA
This sequence comes from Schistocerca piceifrons, assembly GCF_021461385.2. Taxonomy (NCBI): domain Eukaryota; kingdom Metazoa; phylum Arthropoda; class Insecta; order Orthoptera; family Acrididae; genus Schistocerca; species Schistocerca piceifrons. The sequence goes on from NC_060146.1 coordinate 211,578,057, forward strand.
ACACGCAGGAGGGAGCAATATACTGGTACGGTGACACCGAGGACCTTAAACGGCAATCGACGCTAACGTTAAAATTCTCCGAGGAATTTTTGAGAAAGTTGTGACCGTGAGACAGCCTAATGGAAACTGAACAATCAATCTGGGATTCGTTTGACCAACACTAAACAGGTCAGGAACGGACGTTCTCCCAGCACAAAAGCAGGTCGTAACACTACGTATTAAAACCGGTCGCCAGCCTACTTAGGCATTCTTGTGTCAAGCAAAATGATGAAGCAGAAGGCAGTGCTAAGGCTAACCCAACCTTCCTTGACACACTAGATGCAGCAGTTTATAGAACCAATCACCAACACACATGAAACTATTGGCAACACTAAACAAGGGAAAGCATAAAATGATTTTGATTCAAATCAGGGGGCCTGTTTAAGAACATACTCTATTACTTCATTGCTTAACACAGGGTCTCTATGCCTGTGCATCAACCAACTTGCATTAGAATAGCTAACACGGTAAATATTTCTTTCTTAATCTCGGTTTGAAGCAATTAAACAGAAATCAAATCTAACTACACGCGCACTGACGGAGCCTTTGTATTGACTCATTATTAACTATGTAAAGCACCACAAACTATAACTCTTTAATATAATCCATTGTGGAGTCGAGGTAGCAGTTGTCATTATACTGGTTATCACTGTTAGCATTCAACCGCGATTCTTATACATATATTTTAACAACGCGTTTCAAGAGACAATGCTCTCATCATCAGGTTGTAAAGTCTATGTCATGAAATTAAACGGACTAAAAAGACAAAATACCATCACAAATAGTTCGGAACTCCATAGACTAAAACAGAATTAAAAGTATATTGGACTGTGGGTCCTCTTCTTACATTGAAGTTGTTGACACAAGTCGATGGCCGTCCCATAGCTACCAGATATGCTGTCGCACTGTGCCGGCTCGGGAGCTGTTGTGGACTGACGTGCGTAGGTGTTGTGGCGTGGTTACGGCCGTGTGCTTGACGGTAACGCTATGCTATTGGGCGCCTTATTTCCTTATTGCATTGGTCTGCCATCGTTAGCCTCTCGCAACTCCGTCAGTGACATGCTACAAGTTTAAAGTCGCATACCTACCCTAACCTACCCTAAAATAATTCTAAAAACCCGCTAAAAAATCTCATTTCTTTAAAATTATCTTGTGTTTTTAGAATATTGCTTTGTTTCTTTTCATGGAGAGCTATCTAGAATTCCTGTAGTAAATCAAGTTGCCTCCCTTTCTTTTCTACATGCAATATTTCTACGTTATCTTCTATGCTATTAAGGGGATGACCTGTTTCATATATATGGTTCGCAACAGCTGATTTGTCATAATTTCTTAACCTGAACGCATCTTTATGTTCTTTATACCGGATCGCGAATGATCTTCCTGTCTGCAATATATATTTTGCATCACAAGTTCTGCACTGAATCTTTTAAACTCCCGACCTTTCAACTTTCTTCTCTCCTCGCCAATATCGTTCTTAAGGCTATACCTCACTAGGTTATTAGTCTGAAAAGCTATTTTAACATAGTATGGCTTAAAAATATTTGCTCTCTTTTGTGAGACTGTTCCGTAGTATGGCATCGTGATAATTTTCACTTTCTCTCCATCAGGTTTATTCTTTTTGCGTTTATTACTTTTCCGTAACAGTTTTTTAACCATATCTATTCTGTAACCGTTATTCATCGCTATTCTCTAAACGGTATTAATTTCAGTCTCCCTATCTTTTTCGCTCATAGATATATTGATTACCCTATGCACGAGACTACGGAAAGCAGCTTCTTTATAAGCCTGCGGATGGCATGAATCATTCGGGATCACTGCATCAGTCGTAGTTTGTTTTCTATAAATGGAGAACGCATGTTTGTTGCCCTGCTTTTTTATATTCAGGTCCAGGAACTGTAAACAATTGTCAGTTTCATACTCCACAGTAAATTCTATTTTATTATGTGCACACAGAAAATCTGTGTTGATGACGTGATTGCGCAATTGCGTGCGGATTCTCGTCAGCCCACACATGTTGATTGTGAAAATTTACAATTTGATCACGTTGGAATGAAGCCTCATCTGTAAAGAGAACATTTGCACTGAAATGAGGATTGACAAATTGCTGGATGAACCATTCGCAGAGTGTACCCGTGGAGGCCAATCAGCTGCTGATAGTGCCTGCGCACGCTGTACATGGTACGGAAACAACTGGTTCTCCCGTAGCACTCTCCATACAGTGACGTGGTCAACGTTACCTTGTACAGCAGCAACTTCTCTGACCCTGACATTAGGGTTATCGTCAACTGCACGAAGAATTGCCTCGTCCATTGCAGGTGTCCTCGTCGTTCTAGGTCTTCCCCAGTCGCGAGTCATAGGCTGGAATGTTCAGTGCTCCCTAAGACGCCGATCAATTGCTTCGAACGTCTTCCTGTCGGGACACCTTCGTTCTGGAAATCTGTCTCGATACAAACGTACCGCACCACGGCTGTTGCTCTGTGCTAATCCGTACATCAAATGGGCATCTGCCAACTCCGCATTTGTAAACATTGCACTGACTGCAAAACCACGTTCGTGATGAACACTAACCTGTTGATGCTACGTACTGATGTGCTTGATGCTAGTTCTGTAGAGCAATGAGTCGCATGTCAACACAAGCACCGAAGTCAACATTACCTTCCTTCAATCGGGTGAACTGGCGGTGAATCGAGGAAGTACAGTACATACTGACGAAACTAAAATGAGCTCTAACATGGAAATTAAGCGTTTCCGGACACATATCCACATAACATCTTTTCTTTATTTGTGTGTGAGGAATGTTTCCTGAAAGTTTGGCCGTAACTTTTTGTAACATCCTGTATAGTACATAAGTTTTAAAACGGCTCAGACTACACTCGGATGTTGATCCAGCGGTGTGCCTCGTGGGATGCTTGATGGAGCTTCTCAGTGCCACCAGGGAAGCGTCTGATTGGACATCCACAATGTGGCTCATTGTTTGGATGTAACCACAGTCACACACACTGTCACTTGAAAAGCCCCACTTGCGCATGTTGTATTTGCACCTACCCTCTTCGGTCCGATATCTGTTTAACTGCACCCACACCTGCCTTGGTTGGTGGAAGCCTGGAACTGTAACTGTTGGATTGTCTACAGGTTCGTGGTTTCGGGTTCTTGTAGCTTGCCACTCATGTTTCCACTCGGCGTCCTGGTCGAATCCTGTGTATAGCATTTGGACTCCAATTTCATATGCTGGTCTTCTAGATTTGAGGCGTTTCCTGTGCAGTGATAGCAAATCGTCATGAAGAGGGATCGAGTTGTTTTCAGAAACTTGCTGACAGAGGTTGTAAAGAGCAGCCTTTCGACGGAGGTCTGGTGGACAGATGTTTGAAAGCACTGGTAGCCAGCAAGTAGGTGTAGACCGGACTGTACCACTAATTACTCTCATAACTGAGTTCAGCTGGACGTTTACATTCACTACGTGGGCGCTTCGGAGCCAAACTGGTGCACAGTATTCTGCTGCAGAGTATACCAGTGCAATGGATGCTCCTAGGAGAACTGATGTGCTCGCTCCCCATGTACTGCCTGCCAGCTATCTCACAAGGTTCACTCGTGTTTGTATCTTCTTGGCCAAGTTGGAAAGGTGTTTTTTGTATGTTAAAGAGTGACTCCCAGGTATTTTGGGCTTTCGTTGTATCTGACTGTACGAAGAGGGCTGAAATGTGGACTAATCTTTGCTGATGAAAGGCGATTAGAGAGGTGGAACAGGCTTACCTCGGTTTTAGAAACATTTGGTCTCAGTCGCCATGTCTCAAAATACTCATAAAGTTTAGTAAGGATGTTCGTTAGGTGGTCTTCACACTCAGAAAGGTCTTCACTCTGACATGAAATTGCCAGGTCATCTGCATATTGAAATTTTCGGCAGGTCAGCTGTGTAGAGGTTGAATAACACTGGAGCAGAACAGAGCCCTGAGGTAATCCGTTATTGAGTACACGCCATCTGCTTTTCTCTTCTCCTTGATGTACTTTAAACCGCCTATAGCTTAACATGTTACTTAAGTGATTGCCTAGAGTTATGCAAGGTATTGCTCTCAAAAATTTCAATAATAGGCCCTTGCGCCACACTGTGTCACAAGCTGCTGACAGGTCAATGAACATTACTCCAGTTTCAAGTCTCTTTTGGTATCCAGCTTCTATGTGAGTAGTCAGGAAGAGCACTTGTTCACAGCAGCTTCAATAAGGTCTGAATCCAGCTTGTTCAGGTGGTATCATAGCATTAATTTGATCTTGCATTCGGTTTTGAATCATTCTTTCCAATAGCTTGTAAGCACAGCTGAATAGAGATATTGGGCGGAAGTGTTCTGCAGCTGTTCCCTCTTTCCCTGGCTTTTTGATAGCGATAATTTTTACTCTTTTAAACTTTTTGGGTAATGTTGCTGTTTGAAGAATTTCTTTAAAGGGCAAACTAGCCAATTTCGCGTTACCGGTCCACTGAGCACCAAAAATTCAGGGTAAAGCCCATCTGCACCTGCAGATTTTCTACATTTCGTATGCTTCACGACTGTTTCCAGTTCAGTGATTGTAACTGGAGAAGAGAATTCCGGGTTACGTTGCAGAGATTTCCGTAAGCTCTCTCTGTACTTGCCGAAGGTTTGCTTTACCTGTTGGGACACTGACTAGCGATTGAGTCGCATGAGACCGTTGAGTTTTCTTTGCTGTGGGAAGGGTCTTCTCCAAGTTTGTGAATCAGCGTCCAAGCTATTCTACTGGAGTGTGTGAAATCGAGCTCCCTTGTTTCTTTATGCCATTTTTCTCTCCTTTGTTCATTCAAGGAATTCATAATGTTCGTACCTGTTTCTTGGTCTCCACTTTTCTTGAATTGGTTAAACAGCTGGTTGATCTCTTCATTCCAGCCGGGAATGTATTCTTTCCGGCATCCTGAATGTATTCTTTCCGGCATCCTGGATGTATTCTTTCCGGCATCCTCTGGGTATGCTCTTTTTGGCAGTAGATATTACGATCTTTAAAAACTTTGAGTATGATTTTGGAAGTGCAGTGACCTGTGTTATTGACTCGTCCGGCAATTTAGAAAATTTATCCCAATCTGCTTTTTGAAAATTCCAGCGGGATACAGGAGCAGATCACACTGCGGGAATGTGTAGCCCGTAGGAGATGAGAATGGGGCGATGTTGGCTTCTGGGAAAGTCATGCAGGACCTTTCTGGTGATAATTCCGCCACTACACTCCGAAGGGTCTATAGTTGACAGGCAGAGGTCAGGTGTGCTCTCTGTACCCATCTTCCAAACCTGAATGTGCCTTTTCCCTTTGCATCATAGTGGAGCTTTAACTTGTTTGCTTCCATCCATTCTGCCAGACTTCTACCATTTTCACCCTCTTTGGTATAGCCCCACTCATAACTATGGCTGTTAAAATCGCCTAAATATATTGCAGGATGTTCTAGCACTGGGAGTTGTTTGCGCCAAGTGCTATTCGCTTGTTTCTAAATATTTGCTATTTTAATTTCCGATCTGAATCACCGCTACCATCACGTTTTCTTTGTCTGATTTCTCCTCGAGAATAATTGAGACATCCTTTAAGTTGTTGCGGACAAAGCTGGCAACTCCATGTTGAGGGTGGTTAATTCGGGACACTAATTTATAGCCTGGGGTGCGCCCTCGCTTCCACAGAGCGTTCTCATCTTCACTATGAGTCTCTTGCAGCGCTAAGACGTCCGCCGTATTCTCTCTCAAAATTTTAGACAGTATTTCGCCCATATATCTGGACAGTCCCTCAACATTCAGTTGACGTATTCTGAGCACGTTTCCAGGTTCGCCCTGAACAGTGCCGTTTGTATAGGGTTTCATACTACTGCTAATTTCGTAATCGCCGTTGGAATTATCATGAACCCTTTCAGGGGCAAAATAAATAAAATTTCTTTTTAATTTTTCCTTGTTTTTATTGTATTAATTTTCATACTAGTGAGACAGAAAACTGTGAAAATTAAATGGAATATACATAAACTGAACATATACAGGGTGGTTTCAAATGGAACCACCACAACATTCACGGACATAAATGCATTATTTTCGTTATTATTACAGTACATATAGTACTAATGTAAACAGAACACTATTCTGCATTTAATACAAGCATAAAAGTTACCTAATACAGAAGAATACAGTTACAATTTGAGAACAAAGACGTTCGCTCACAGCGTACAAAAATGGCTAACCAACTCCCCTCACTACTTGCTAACATTTACAGATTTGGAAGCGGTTCCAGTGACAGCCGCTAGAGGGCAGCACCAACTAGGCTGCTGAATGGTATCCCAAATGTACCCACTGCCCTTTCGCCACAAAATGAGAATATTGTAGGTGGTTTCAAACGGAACCACTTCCCCTGAAAGGGTTAAATGACCTTCTGCGAGAGTTAGCCTAATTGGAAAGGACCACTTAGTTGCCCAGGGAGCACCGGCAGTGATCAAGGCACATGAAGATGCAATCGAAGGCGAAAAAAGTGACTGCTCACGTGGAGGTCTCTCGCTTGCTTCCCGTGTATATATATATATATATATACACCCAAACAAATACAGTTGACCACGTCTTATATCTCAAAAAACGTTTTACATCAACCAAGTTCCCAGAATTTCTAAAGACGGTGGATATTGCATCACAGACGCAGTCCCTTTGACTGTTCAGAGATGTCACTAAACCCATCCAAAGGCCGGCCGGTGTGGCCGTGCGGTTCTAAGCGCATCAGTTTGGAACCGCGTGACCGCTACGGTCGCAGGTTCGAATCTTGCCTCGGGCATGGATGTGTGTGATGTCCTTAGGTTAGTTAGGTTTAAGTAGTTCTAAGTTCTAGGGGACTGATGACCTCAGTAGTTAAGTCCCATAGTGCTTAGAGCCATTTGAACCCATCCAAAGATGTAAACAACTATGCATGAGTAGCGCCTATCAGACGCAGGGGTCCGACAGCCGATCAGTTCCAGTCATTCCACCAGGAAGGAGGTACACAGCTCGTGTTGACCGTAGTTCAACCATGCCTAGACGATCAATACCACCGTTCGATCGCGTCCGCAGTGTGCCAGGAAGGGCTCTCAACAAGGGAAGTGTCCAGGCGTCTCGGAGTGAATCATAGCGATGTTGTTTGGACGTGGAGGAGATACAGAAAGACAGCAACTGTCGATGACATGCCTCGCTCAGGCCGCCCAACAGCTACTACTCCGGTGGATGACCGCGACCTACGGATTATGGCTCGGAGGAATCCTGACAGCAACGCCACCATGTTGAATAATGCTTTTCGTGCAGCCACAGGACGTCGTGTTAAAGACTCAAACTGTGCGCAATAGGCTGCATGATGCGCAGCTTCAGTCCCAACGTCCACGGCGAGGTCCATCTTTGCAACCACGACACCATGCAGTGCGGTGCAGATGGACCCAACAAGATGCCGAATGGACCGCTCAGGATTGGCATCACGTTCTCTTCACCTATGAGTATTTCATATGCCTTTCACCAGACAATTGTCGGTGTTTGGAGGCAACCCGGTCAGGCTGAAAGCCTTGGACACACTGTCCAGCGAATGCAGCAAGGTGGAGATTGCCTGCTGTGTTGGGGTGGCATTACGCGGGGCAGACGTACGCGGCTGCTGGTCATGGAAGGCGCCGTAGCGGCTGTACGATACGTGAATGCCATCCTCTGATCGATAGTGCGACCATATCGGCAGCGTATTGGCCAGGCATTCGTCTTCATGGACGACAATTCGCGCACCCATCGTGCACATCTTGTGAATGACTTCCTTCAGGATAACGACATCACTCGACTATAGTGGCAAGCATGTTCTCCAGATATCAACTCCATGGAACATGTCTTAGATAGAGTGGAAAGGGCTGTTTATGGATAACGTGACTCACCAACAATTCTGAAGGATCTACGACGAATCGCCGTAGAGGAGTGGGACAATCTGGACCAACAGTGTGTAAGGGGTTCAGCACCCTGCTGGAGCAAATGTAATTTCGATGTATTGTTCACGTGCTGCCTGCGACAGAAAATACCTTTGCTGCAACTGAGTCGCAGGTCAGAGCAGTTGTAGTCTGTTGCTGGTGCAGCGCAGTTCATAGCCATCTATTGAAAGGTAAATTTTATTATTTTTATTGGCATGCGCGTAGTTAAGTCACTTGTCTGAGATGTTAATATGAGTCTGTTTCAATCTTTTTGTGATTCGCCAGCACCAGTTGACCCGGATTTGTAATATTCAGATCTTTATCAGTAATGTAAAAGACTTTCAGAATAAAAATTAAACGAGTCAACAAAAAAAGGAAGGAATAATTTTGCCCTAAGCCACTGCCAGTCCCGATCCAGCCATTTATTTAAATTTAAATATTTCAGAAATTTTCTCAGATCATAGTCACATGTTCTTTAGTAATAAGGCCGGCCGTTGTGGTCGAGCGGTTCTAGGCGCTACAGTGTGGAAACGCGCGACTGCTACGGTCGCAGGTTCGAATCCTCCCTCGGGCATGGATGTGTGTGCTGTCCTTAGGTTAGTTAGGTTTAAGTAGTTCTAAGTTTAGGGGACTCATGACCTTAGATGTTAAGTCCCATAGTGCTCAGAGCCATTTGAACCATTTTTTTAGTAATAAGACGACCAGCTGTGCAGCTTTGTCAATAAGCAAGGTTCGTTTTTGTAATAATTCAGATCTCGAACAAATGTTGTCCAGTATTGGTAGATAAACCAACATTGCACTAAGCTGTACCATTTACGAGCAGATATATAGACAGCGTTACACCATCATGAGGTACGTCCAAATTACGTCCAAATTTATCAGTTTTCGTGAGTTAAGATATTTAAAAAAAATTATTATTTTTATTTTATACGGGAAGGTTGCACTTGGCGATATCCGGCTAGGATCGTAATTTTGAGAATTTTCTGGGAAGTAGTCAGCTATATATCTGCTCTTACTTATTCAGTATTAAGCGTTGCCTGAATTTGACGCAACGCATTTGCTAATTTGTCATATTTTTTCACGGGTCATCGGTAATTTATTGTTCATTGTACTTGCTCCAGTTTGTGTCCGCTTTTTCTTTGTTTGATTTTGTGTCCACCATTGTCTTACGAAAATGCCGCGAAAAACTGCAAACAGTAAATCGCGAAGTGCAATGAATAAAAACGATGATTTGAGTAGTTTAGCTGATAATACTAGAGGTATTTAGTCTCATAGTTGTAACCCTTCAACCTTACACAATCAGTGCATGTCAGCCACCTGAAACATTTCAAATTTAAACGATGAGCAAATTATGTCCACAGTTTACGTAACAACTATTGATGTCTCGTTGCGTTCGATTACAACGAACACTGCCCAGTTTCACACATCGCATGTGCTGAATGTGTGAGCAAACAAATGCTACCAGTGAAAACGTGCAGTTTACTCAGAATATGTCAGATTTATTTGGTTCCGATGTAGTGACCAACAGTGCACAAGCAGTCAGCAGACCTTTTCATGAATCAGACAATGACCAAATGGTTACAGAACAAGTATCAAATGCAGATACACTATCACACAGCATAAAAAACACAGTCGCTAATTTTGACGTTGATCAAGTTATGGCAGTATTGCTACAACTTAATGAATATTTTAAACAGTCGAATGAAAAACAAGACAACAATTATAAAGAACTTAACAAACGCCTTGATCAAACAAACAGATGAAAATTTCAAACAGATTAACGAAAAACTTGACACCACTATTGAACACCTAACTGAATAGATTACAGCCATTGCCGAGCAATGTAATGAAACTAAAAAGCAATTATATGAGGAAATTAAGGCCTGTGCTAGGAATAGTAGTGAAGAAATCAGATCCGTTGCACAAGAGATATGCAACACACACGAAGCTACATCAAAATTACTTAGAGGTGACATCAATGCAATCGCTAAACAACGTTCAGAAAGCACAACACAGTTACACGATGAGATTAAAGCAGTATCAGCAGAACTTTCGCACGCTTTGTATGCGAAAATTGACGAGAAATTTGAACAACAGAACACCCAAATTGATGACCGTTTTAATTGCCACCTACAAAAGAGCGAAACGCATTACCGCAAATTCATACAGAACAGAACAAAGTAAAGAAACAAGTCATACAAACAATTACTACACAGAGACTGGAAGATAAGCGTTAAGTTGTTAGCGAATGTAAAACATATGTTGACACCAACATTGCCACAGTACGGGATGAAATTAACACAGTCAAACAATAGAACACAGAGTTACAGGATGAACTTACCGATCTGAAAACAAAAACAGACTCTAGTATTCAGACCTTTGAAAACAAATACACGGAAGACTTTCAGAAAGTTAGTAGCAGACTTGAACAATTGGAATTAGTGAAAGATCCCGATGCCATTACAGCACACGTTAAAAATTAAACAAAACCACGCGTAAAATGCTAAAACAGATTGATGCTTGTGACACCAAGTAAAACCACTAACTGAAAAATTTGATGAATTAGCGAGTAGATTTGACGTTATCGAGAACAAGAAAGACATTAAATGACGATACGTCACCAGTTTCCTTTAATCAGACACCCGATAACAGGTTACAGAGAGTACGTGACTTAGATTCCGAACAGACACAGAAAAGCACGTGCTTATACAACCCTGATCTTGCTCAAACATTTAGAGACGATAATTTTGACTACAAGCACTTTTTATCCGTTAGGAAACTTGTTGTTGTTGTGGTCTTCAATCCTGAGACTGGTTTGATGCAGCTCTCCATGCTACTCTATCCTGTGCAAGCTTTTTCATCTCCCAGTACCTACTGCAACCTACATCGTTCTGAATCTGCTTAGTGTATTCATTTCTTGGGCTCCCTCTACGATTTTTACCCTCCACGCTGCCCTCCAATACTAAATTAGTGATCCCTTGATGCCTCAGAACATGTCCTACCAACCGATCCCTTCTTCTGGTCAAGTTGTGCCACAAACTTCTCTTCTCCCCAATCCTATTCAATACTTCCTCATTAGTTATGTGATCTACCCATCTAATCTTCAGCATTCTTCTGTAGCACCACATTTCGAAAGCTTCTATTCTCTTCTTGTCCAAACTACTTATCGTCCATGTTTCACTTCCATACGTGGCTACACTCCATACGAATACTTTCAGAAATGACTTCCTGACACTTAAATCAATACTGGATGTTAACAAATTTCTCTTCTTCAGAAACGCTTTCCTTGCCATTGCCAGCCTACATTTTATATCCTCTCTACTTCGACCATCATCAGTTATTTTGCTCCCCAAATAGCAAAACTCCTTTACTACTTTAAGTGCCTCATTTCCTAATCTAATTCCCTCAGCATCACCCGACTTAATTAGACTACATTCCATTATCCTTGTTTTGCATTTGTTGATGTTCATCTTATATCCTCCTTTCAAGACACTGTCCATTCCATTCAACTGCTCTTGCAAGTCCTTTGCTGTCTCTGACAGAATTACAATGTCATCGGCGAACCTCAAAGTTTTTATTTCTTCTCCATGAATTTTAATACCTACTCCGAATTTTTCTTTTGTTTCCTTTACTGCTTGCTCAATATACAGATTGAACAACATCGGGGAGAGGCTACAACCCTGTCTTACTCCCTTCCCAACCACTGCTTCCCTTTCATGTCCCTCGACTCTTATAACTGCCATCTGGTTTCTGTACAAATTGTAAATAGCCTTTCGCTCCCTGTATTTTACCCCTGCCACCTTTAGAAGTTGAAAGAGAGTATTCCAGTCAACATTGTCAAAAGCTTTCTCTAAGTCTACAAATGCTAGAAACGTAGGTTTGCCTTTCCTTAATCTTTCTTCTAAGATAAGTCGTAAGGTCAGTATTGCCTCACGTGTTCCAGTGTTTCTACGGAATCCAAACTGATCTTCCCCGAGGTTGGCTTCTACTAGTTTTTCCATTCGTCTGTAAAGAATTCGTGTTAGTATTTTGCAGCTGTGACTTATTAAGCTGATAGTTCGGTAATTTTCACATCTGTCAACACCTGCTTTCTTTGAGATTGAAATTATTATATTCTTCTTGAAGTCTGAGGGTATTTCGCCTGTTTCATGCATCTTGCTCACCAGATGGTAGAGTTTTGTCAGGACTGGCTCTCCCACGGCCGTCAGTAGTTCCAATGGAATATTGTCTACTCCGGGGGCCTTGTTTCGACTCAGGTCTTTCAGTGCTCTGTCAAACTCTTCATGCAGTATCATATCTCCCATTTCATCTTCATCTACATCCTCTTCCATTTCCATAATATTGTCCTCAAGTACATCGCCCTTGTATAGACCCTCTATATACTCCTTCCACCTTTCTGCTTTCCCTTCTTTGCTTAGAACTGGGTTTCCATCTGAGCTCTTGACATTCATACAAGTTGTTCTCTTATCTCCAAAGGTCTCTTTAATTTTCCTGTAGGCGGTATCTATCTTACCCCTAGTGAGATAGGCCTCTACATCCTTACATTTGTCCTCTAGTCATCCCTGCTTAGCCATTTTGCACTTCCTGTCGATCTCATTTTTGAGACGTTTGTATTCCTTTTTGCCTGTTTCACTTACTACATTTTTATATTTTCTCCTTTCATCAATTAAATTCAATATTTCTTCTGTTACCCAAGGATTCCTACTAGCCCTTTTTACCTACTTGATCCTCTGCTGCCTTCACTACTTCATCCCTCAAAGCCACCCATTCTTCTTCTACTGTATTTATTTCCCCCATTCCTGTCAATTGCTCCCTTATGCTCTCCCTGAATCTCTGTACAACCTCTGGTTCTTTTAGTTTATCCAGGTCCCATCTCCTTAAATTCCCACCTTTTTGCAGTTTCTTCAGTTTTAATCTACAGGTCATAACCAATAGATTGTGGTCAGAGTCCACATCTGCCCCTGGAAATGTCTTACAATTCAAAACCTGGTTCCTAAATCTCTGTCTTACCATTATATAACCTATCTGATACCTTTTAGTATCTCCAGGGTTCTTCCATGTATACAACCTTCTTTCATGATTCTTAAACCAAGTGTTAGTTATGATTATGTTGTGCTCTGTGCAAAATTCGACCAGACGGCTTCCTCTTTCATTTCTGTCACCCAATCCATATTCATCTACTATGTTTCCTTCTCTCCCTTTTCCTACACTCGAATTTCAGTCACCCATGACTATTAAATTTTCGTCTCCCTTCACAATCTGAATAATTTCTTTTATTTCATCATACATTTCTTCAGTTTCTTCGTCATCTGCAGAGCTAGTTGGCATATAAACTTGTACTACTGTAGTAGGCGTGGGCTTCGTATCTATCTTGGCATTTAGACATTTAAAAATGACAGAACACAAAGTCACCCCTTGGACTGGATACAACAATTTACTTTTGCATTTCCACCAGCTTTTCCTGTTATGCACAAGCTAGAATTTATTTGAAGCTTTTTAGAAGGCAAACCAGAAACTCGCATGAGACCGATCGCGAGACAATGTCACTCATTAGAAGAATTTCAAAACGGTTCAAATGGCTCTGAGGGCTATGGGACTTGACATCTGAGGTCATAAGTCCCCTAGAACTTAGAACTACTTAAATCTAACTAACCTAAGGACATCACACACATCTATGCCCGAGGCAGGATTCGAACCTGCGAGCGTAGCGGTCGGGCGGTTCCAGACTGAAGCGCCTAGAACCGCTCGGCCACACCGGCCGGCAATTTCAAAATGCTTTTCCGTCAGCGTATTGGTCGAAAACGACACAGCGCCGTATCAAGGATCAGTTAATCAGCCTACCGAATTATGAAAACTCAAATTTCTCCACTATTACGCAATTCTTTGAACATATGGCGCAGCAAAACCAATATTTATGCGAATTATACAGCGAGTCAGCACTATCCGAGACGATAGTCAGCAAAGCCTTCAGCTACGTCATTTGCTACGACCTAGCAAGGCGCCATTACCAGTTACTATTGATATTGTAAATAATGTACAGTCAAGAGCGACGTTCACCAATTATGGATTAAAGTTAAGTATTCCGGCAGCTACGTACGTTTTTTGCTAAAGTCTAATTTCCTTGACCTGTTCCAGACCTCACGCCAGTCTGCGTGAGCTAAACCGCGTGCCTCTCGGCTTCCTCTCAAAACCGGTGTTGGCTCTCCTGCCAACCCACAACACTGTGGGCGATCGGTTTCATTAATGATAATGTCATTAACGTGACGAGAATCAAGCATAAGGCGAAGTGAGCCGTATTCTTTTCTTGACAATGTGAAGCGGGTTTATAGACGGACTAACTGCCGGTTCGATAATGCCTTGGTCGAGCATAGCTTGTAGTTCTTTCTTGACTTGTTCTCTGTGGATATAAGGAATAGGATAATGTTGGGCTTTAAATGTGTCGTTCTCTTTAACTTGAAATTCACACATAAAACGGGACATAGTGCCAGGGATGTTGTCGAAAACTGGGGCTTGCTGTTAAAGAGTATCACGTAATTGGCTACGTTCGTAATTTGTATTTGCATTGCTCTGTTTTACTTTCTCAGAAATCTTTTGTATCACGTCGTAATCAAATTCGTCTGGTGTATCGTAGTTGTGTACATAAGTGTCTGTGAAAAAGGTGGAATGCCAGTCTATGTTGATGTAGAAATGACTTGTGTTCGATTAATTGCCTGTACTTCTGCTGATAATGTGTGCTGAAATTTCAGTGCAAGCTGTCCTTTTCCATCCTTTAAAATCAAATAAGACTTTTTGAAATCGATAATTACGTCGTGTTGTACCAAAAAATTCGTGCCTAAAATAACATCTGTTGTCAATAAAGGAACAATCTAAAAGTTTGTGTGAAACGTATGACCTGCAGCAAAAAATGATAAGTGTGTCTGTAGTTTTACATCTACTCCTTTACCGGATACTGCACCTCTTACTTTAGTTTTGCCTAGTGTTACATTTGTTGAAAGTCTCTTCATTTATGATCCAGAAACGATTACTGCTGAAAATGTGAATGATCCAATTTCTACTTAAATAAGAGGGTAGGAAATAGTTTTCTGTATAACTGGTTTTTCATGTAAAAGCATATCTCGGATATCGTCAAAAGTTATGACATTTTCGTGGACAAAATCTTGTGTATCAAAGGTGTTGCTCACGTTGCTGGAAGATGCAACCGCTGCTGTATCTAGTCAAACTCTCTCTGGCGTGCTGTTACTTGCGGGAGGATGTTGTGGCATTTCAACTATCTGTGCTGTTCTGTTACTTCGTCCTGATGTACTAGGTTGAGGATGATATCGACTGTCTGGTTCATTCATGATAATCTGTGGCTGTGGATGATTCTGCTGCTGACAAAACCTACTGTTATTAAATGTGCGTTGAAAACTGTGCTCATTGCATTTACGTTTGTCATGATAGTGCTATTATACTGCGCGTTGCGATGAGAGTTGAAATAATGGCTTTTCTGTGCGTGTTGGTTTCCTTGTTGCTGAGCGTTACTGCTCGGCGGAGCCGATGCTACACCTACAGGTGGCATAACATCAAAGTTTGGCTGACCTTGGAAATCGCATTATTGGTTAGGTATATTGTGGTTGGCAGGAGAGCCAACACCGTGTTACTAAAGTGCGCGTCATTTATGTTGGCGGCCGAGTTTAGGTTCGTTCTGCGCATCTGACGTCAAAAAATACAGTCAGCCAATGAGCAGAGAACGACGTTGCCAGATCTTGACTGCAGAACAGAGCACGGACGAGTGTCTTCAGTTTTTGAAACTTTCAGTCATAAATAATGTAATAGAACAATAGCAATGCCTTGATAGCAGACTTTGTTTTTTGAAAGTTTGGAAAAACCATTCTTTATACCAATTGCTTCATTTTCTATTAATTAATTAAACCAAAGAACCAATAAGACTCTTAATTCAGGCAATAGCAAGGAAAGATGTTTGTATCAATTTCACGAACCGCTTTTTCGCAATAAAGAACAGCGGTAATTGTTTATTTCCTATTGTACTTCGACGAAGTGCGAGTAATTCATAGGCATACCAACACTGTTTGTCAGAATTTTGCGTGAGCTGTTACAGTCCCTATGGAGAGACATTGCAGGATGAGATGCGCTATCATAACGGTTAAGGCGTTGGGTCAGTGAGCGCAAAGTAATAAGTTCAACCCTTGTGCAATGCAAAATATTTTCTTTATTTAAAAACAATATTGGAGTGCCTTACTTCACGAATTTTATTCGTTTGAATGAAATTTCTAGTGCTTTGCCTCTTCATTAACTTTTTCGCTGCTGCAGACACGTGCTCCCCACATTCCGCGCTGTGCGCGATTTTATCATCACTGCACTTCTCGCCTGTGCAGACACATGGTGTTCCCACTGCTTTGACACATTTATCATTCGATTTCACAAAAACTATTTGGCCCAAAAATTTGATTTTTACACATATTCTTGACTGATACCTTCCCCCCATAAATGAATTTTGTTTCGATGTTCAACCCAGTTATTGTGCAGCATTAAATGTAGTAAACCATTGCACGAAATTTTGAAGAGTTTGCAGAGGTAAAAGTCCATAGCGTATACTTTCCGTATGGTCGACTTTAGTTGCCACAATGTTGAGAATGAAATGTGGACAATGTACCTAAATTTCATATATAATTTACTGTATAAAAATATCTCATTTAATTGAAGTACGACATAGGTGTCGTATGTAATATTGAGAAATATTCCGTCTTTCGCGACTGTAATAAAAGTTTTTTTTACACCGGGCGCGTTTGGCTTTATTTTAAAGCACTTCAATCAGTCAATGGAAGTGGGGCGAAGGTATCAGTCAAGAAGATGTGCAAAAATCTAATTTTTTGGCCAAATAGTTTTTGTGGAATCGAATGATAAGTGTGTCAAAGCAGTCGGAAACACCATGTGTCAGCACAGGCGAGCAGTGCAGTGACAAAATCGCGCACAGCGCGGAGTGCGGGGAGCACGTCTCTGTAGCAGCGAAAGGGTTAATGCGGCCGTGGTGGCTTTACTTCATAAAGTGCGCGCTCCCCCCTAAACGTAAGTTTGCGAACTATGCTATACTATGGCGCTGTTTCTCTTGGCGCGTGCGTCGTGTGCAACTGGCAACGCAGCAATCTCCAGCGTCTGGGCGGTCATGCGCGAGCCGCCAAGATAAAAGAATTCAACTATAGAGGAGGCCAAAATGCACGCGTTCCAGCTCACGAAGGCTAGCGTGACGTCTGGAACAGGACAAGGAAATTAGAATTTAGAAAAACGGACGTAGCTGGTGGAATACTTAACTTTAATCCATCAATGATGAGCGTCGCTCTTGACTGTACATGACTCAGTATCAATAGTAACTGATAATGGCGCCTTGCTAGGTCATAGCAAATGACGTAGCTGAAGGCTGTCGTCTCGGCAAATGAGAGCGTGTTTTGTCAGTGAACCATCGCTAGCAAAGTCGGCTGTACAACTGGGCGAGTGCTAGGAAGTCTCTCTAGACCTGCCGTGTGGCGGCGCTCGGTCTGCAATCACTGATAATGGCGACACGCGGGTCCGACGTATACTAACGGACCGCGGACGATGTAAGGGCTACCACCTAGCAAGTGTGGTGTCTGGCGGTGACACCACACACAGACACTAGAAGAACTTCTTCAGAAATTTCATGGTACTGCTATCTATTCGACCTTAGATTTAAAATCTTGGTTTTGGCTAATTCAGCTCCATCCGAACTGCAGAAAGTACACAGCTTTCCTCTGTTTTGGTGATTGTTATCAATTTTGCAAATTACCGTTTGGTTTAACAATTTCTTCAGCAGCATTTATTCGCGGTATGAACACAATACTTCCGAAGGAACTTAAAGACAGAATCACAGCGTACGTAGACGACATCCTTATAGCAGAAGCTAGCTCGTCTCAACATAATTTCATTCTTGAACAACTGTTCTTTCCATGCACAAGGACTCACAGTTAACCTTAGCAAATCGCACTTTGGCAAAACCTCCATAAAATTAAAACGAAGGGATTGCGCCTGATCCTGAAAAACTTCAAGCTTTATGTGACATTACTGTTCCAACGACTGAGAAACAGCTCCGTAGTTTTCTAGGATTAATTAACATTTTTCGTAAATTTATTCATTACTCTGCTTTGGACACCCGTAGATTATGCCAGTTGACAGGCAAAAACACTATTTGGTCGTGAAATAATCAAGCACAATAGGAATTTATTAATCTGAAACATGCCTTGTTACACGCACCACATTTATCACACCCAGATCCCACCAAAAATTTCTCCATTCCTACAGACAGTTCTAACACCGCTCTTGGGAATATATTTTTCAGGAAATCGAAGAAGATGGCACTACAGTAATAAAAAGCATCGCATTTGTAAGTCGCATTCTACCACCTGCTGAACGGAGTTATTCGGTTACAGAGCTTGAAACATTATGTGTTGTTTGGGCATTTACCAGATTTAGGCATTTTCTTTATGGAAGACATACTACCGTTTACACAGACCATAGAGCTATACAGTTTTTACTTTCCGCCAAATTCACACATGGCAGATTAAGTAGACGGAAACTTTATTTACCGGAGTTTGATTTTACAATTGTTCATATTTCCGGTGCGAAAAATATTGTAGCAGACGCTCTATCCCATTCTCTCAGCAACAATCAGCAAGACGTCGCAGCTAACTTCTGCCGAACAAATGTCAGCCTCATGTATATTCAACAAGTTGCATTTGAAAATTTCATTTCGTCCTCATTACGAGACGTTGCGAAGGAACAGAGCAAATACAATGTACGGAAATAAATTAAATACCTTTGGCAAGATAGGAATAATGCTACCATTAGAAACAATTATACTGGTTGCAACAACATTCTGTTTCGCCGTTCTCGCCCTGACAGCAATAATTGGTTACTCTGCATTCCTGAAGAAAAAAAAGTGTGTGAAATCTTATGGGACTTAACTGCTAAGGTCATCAGTCCCTAAGCTTACACACTTCTTAACCTAAATTATCCTAAGGACAAACACACACACCCATGCCCGAGGAAGGACTCGAACCTCCGCCGGGACCAGCCGCTCAGTCCATGACTGCAGCGCCTAGACCGCTCGGCTAATCCCACGCGGCCATTCCTGAAGAACTTGTTCACAAATTAATTTGGTACACTCGTTTAAGCTACGCCCATTATGGAACCAGAAAATATTTTCTCATCGTAAGGCAGAATTTTTATTTTGCCAACATGGAAAAACGTATTCGACGAGTTTTAGCGTCATCTAAAATCTGCCAGAAAGCTAAATCAGCCACTACTTCACATATTCAACCGTTATATGCTATCGTACCCATTAAATAAAGGCATATGGCTGCTGTAGACATCTTGGGACTGATTCGATCTAATAGAGGTTTTTGTCACATCTTTGTCGCTGTTAAACTCACTTCGAAATTTGTTACCTTTACTCCGCTATGCAAAGCTACTGCCAAATATGTATCAAATGCATTCGTAAAACATTTTCTACGTCATGTAGGTCACGTACTAAAAGTACTTTCCGGCAGTGGACCACAATTTCGATCTGCAACATGGACACGTGTGTTACGAGCTAGAAACATTTCTCCGATTTATATATCCAAATATTATGCTTGTTGCAACCCTTCTGAACGATGGATGAAAGAAATTGGTAAATTATGTAGAATATACTGCCATAAGAAGCAAATTGATTGAGACAAACACAGTTTTTCTTTCCAAGATGTAATTAATTCTATACAAAATGAATCCACTATGTTGTCTCCTACTGTTATTTTGAAGAACGTTGAACCACCCAGTAAAATTAATGAACTGGTATCTTTTCCTACATCACATCGACTACGTCACCATGGAATAATTGACATTGCCCTCAATAATATCAAACGTGCCGCACAGCGCCGCAAAAGACAGCAAAAACAGGTTTGTAAACTCCGTGAATTTCACATAGAACAGAAGATAATGGTACGCACACATTTATCCAAGAGAGGAAAGAGTAGATGTAGTAAATTTGAACTTCTATACGCTGGCCCATATCGAATCTGCAGCATTCCTCACCCAATGTAGTACATATCGAAACTTTACGAACAAGAGACTCAAAAGGTAACCACCACATTTCAAACGTCAAACCTTTTATAGAATGCTTGTTTTATGATTTATCACACCATAATGCCATTTCCAGCTATATTTACATTTATGTCACCACATACTGATTATATTTTTTCTTGGAAAATTCCCAGCAATATGAGGGTAACAGGTCGCCTTTCATGTCGTAGTATCAGACCGTGCACATTTTATAAATAACATAATAAGATTTTCACCCTGCAGCGGAGTGTGCGCTGATATGAAACTTTCTGGCAGATTAAAACTGTGTACCGGACGGAGTCTCGGTCCAGCACACAGTTTTAATCTGCCAGGAAGTTTTATAAATAACAATTTTTCTTTGCAAATTCCCAGTGACTTGAACTTAGTATGTCAGTTCACTTACTGCAATTACAGACCTAGCACATTTTCCACTTTATAATGTACATATGATGATTTTCCTATAGAAAATAGAATATTCTCTGTATATACTATGTGGTTTTTAAGATATAATAAACATCAGTTCACCTGACATTTTCGCATTATTATATCCCACTATCTTGTTTATTGCATATTTCTTTATGCCACTACATTGTGATATTGTGTATGCATTTCTGCTCTTGAAAATATTCTTGTCCATGGATTTGTACCTACCACATTTTTTCTATGATGCTATGCTACATGCACATACCTTGATGTATGCTATACAACAAATTTGATCATATGATTAGAAATAAGTTTTCCCTTAATGTGTTGTTGTTGTTGTTGTGGTCTTCAGTCCTGAGACTGGTTTGATGCAGCTCTCCATGCTACTCTATCCTGTGCAAGCTTTTTCATCTCCCAGTACTTACTGCAACCTACATCCTTCTGAATCTGCTTAGTGTATTCATCTCTTGGTCTCCCCCTACGATTTTTACCCTCCACGCTGCCCTCCAATACTAAATTGGTGATCCCTTGATGCCTCAGAACATGTCCTACCAACCGATCCCTTCTTCTGGTCAAGTTGTGCCACAAACTTCTCTTCTCCCCAATCCTATTCAATACTTCCTCATTAGTTATGTGATCTACCCATCTAATCTTCAGCATTCTTCTGTAGCACCTTAATGTGTATATAATGTAAATGCTAGATATTAATCCATACTCATCATTTTCAGAAAGCAATACCCTGTAAAAGAAATAAATTAAATAACCACAGTGTTCACTGTAAACTGACATGGATATTTTAAAATCAGAACGAAAGAGGGAAAATGCAACACTTTGCCATGAAAAGTAACTGGACAGGAATTAACAAGCATTAACAAGAATATACTATACACACCATATGATAACAGTCTTAACTAATCATTTTTCTATCAGAATATGACGCAGTTACGGCAGACTATCACGTAAAACTATATACGTTAATTTTTGTGATGAGGTATGTCATATGTAAGAATGTAATATGTGAAATGATGATGAAAATGAAATAATATGAAAGAAAATGACGATGGTAATAATGTTATACGAAGAAAATGATACTCGAGAAGTCATGCCTTGAGCTGACACAAACAAATGATGGTGATGAATAGTGAAGTCTTTATTTTTTGCGTATGATGATAATGATGAAGTATTCCCTTTAGTTATGAGATGCTATGCAGTTATTTAAGTATTTGTTGTAGTTTTTTTGACAGTATGGCATATATCACATAGTATAATGAATAAATATTTTTGGTATAGACAATTAGAATACATTCATATTAAAAACAATGTTTCATCACCTGCTAATTCAGACTTTATTACTTTTATGCATAATAGGCATACATTTCTTCTTTTACCTTCATAATCCACTTTGTATTTTTTCCAGGAATAACATTTCATGTCATCAGCATCATTTGAAATATGTTTTTTATATTATATGCTATAGACAGTTAGTTATTAAGCCTGCTCCACTACTTGTATTTTACCTACTTCTTTCTGTCATTGATGAATGTGATCACATATACTTTACTTATTTGATAACCTTGCTGCAGCTGACTCATGACGATTGACAAATGACGTTAATCATTTAATTTCGAGCAGTAAATCAAAAGAAAATCTTCTCATTAATGAACCATTAATCCCAAAGCAATGCATTGCTATACCAAAATATATTGCAAAATTCCGTTCTTCTCTTATGTATAGATTATCTGTATATATCATTAGGCTAGGCACCTTGATGACTAGGTTAAATGTCATACATTTTAGGAATCTCTTATGTCACTTGCACAATATTATATGTACTTACTAGCAGCTAAATGCTACATGTAATAACACCTATTTCTAGATAATGATTTGTATATCATCTGTATCAGTTAATGAAATTTTTACAGGCCACTGAGTGGCAACACTTCTCCAGCTAAGAATATATAAGATTACTACTGATGATTTCTATGTTACACTTATTTAATGTTTTAATTTTATTGTTCGGCCTTTGAACGCCACAACATTTTGTAAAGTTGTCATTTAAGGCTTCCTAAAAGCCACATAAATTAGTAATATAATTTTTTTTTCTTGATCTACTTATTATGTCAAATCAATTATATATCTATGTAAAACCGGCAATGGAATGCTCATGTGAGCTTACCTTACATATATTATGGGACCGAAACTCGGCTTATACTTTGTAACTTGGATTGATGTCAATAACATAATATTCACGAAATGTTATAAGACTAAATGTATCCTTCAACCTCTGACCCAGTTATAACCAATTAAGGAGACTTTTCTATGTCTTGCCCATCCTCATGATCATGGAGCACTCTATTTGGATATTTTGCACTAATTCTGCTGAACGGAATGCACAGTCTAATGAGTACACAGTATGGTTTGAGAGTAAATCGGAGAAAGACGAAGGTAATGAGAAGTAGTAGAAATGAGAACAGCGAGAAAACATCAAGATTGATGGTCACGAAGTCAATGAAGTTGAGGAATTCTGCTACCTAGGCAGTAAAATAACCAATGACTGACGGAGCAAGGAGGACATCAAAAGCAGGCTCGCTATTTCAGAAAAGGCATTTCTGGCCAAGAGAAATCTACTAATATCAAATACCGGCCTTAATTTGAGGAAGAAATTTCTGAGGATGTACGTCTGGAGTACAGCATTGTATGGTAGTGAAACATGGACTGTGGGAAAACCGGAACAGAAGAGAATCGAAGCAGTCCAGATGTGGTGCTATAGACGAATGTTGAAAATTAGGTGGACTGATAAAGTAAGGAATGAGGAGGTTCTATGCAGAATCGGAGAGGAAAGGAATATGTGGAAAACACTGATAAGGAGAAGGGACAGGATGATAGGACATCTGCTAAGACATGAGGGAATGACTTCCATGGTACTAGAGGGAGCTGTAGAGGGCAAAATATGTAGAGGAAGACAGAGATTGGAATAAGTCAAGCAAATAATTGAGGACGTAGGTTGCAAGTGCTACTCTGAGATGAAGAGGTTAGCACAGGAAAGGAATTCGTGGCGGGCCGCATCAAACCAGCCAGTAGACTGATGACTAAAAAAAGAAAGTACAGATTATGGATTCTACAAGAATGTGGTGATGACATATCAAGCTGTTCACCACACTGACCAACAGCGATGTTATTTCGGGCCTACTGCTTGGTGTATCTAATGTACTACCAAAAGGGCAACATACAATATTAATGCTACATTTCAGTGTCTTGGCTACACTGATTAATGCTTCAGAAAAGAGAACTTCAGATTTTCACACCTGGTGTTGTGTTTCTGTGAAAAGATACAGAATTTTCAGGGCAGTTATGTGCTACAACCATGATGCTATCCTTTCCATACCTCACTTTCTTCTTGTAAATGATACTAAAAACGTATACTAAAGAAAAAATTTGAATTGACAGTGCATGTGCACTTTGTATGATTCTTAATATTCGTATCTACCTTTGTATGTTCAGTACTTATATAATTTAACAATGATTTCATATATATTCTGTAACTATGTAAAACATATGTATATTAATTACCAAAACTCACTTTGTAGACTTAGTAAACTAAGTATTTCATATCTATTTGAAATAGAAAAATTTGTTGCTCATGGCAAGACCAAGGGACTCACCTTCGCTTTACCCCCCAGCGGAGGGTTACGTGAGGGGTTCAGCACCCTGCTGGAGCAAATGTAATTTCGATGTTTTGTTCACGCGCTGCCCGCGACAGAAAATACCTTTGCTGCAACAGAGTCGCAGGTCTGAGCAGTCTCGGCAACAGTTGCAGTCGCTCGCTGCTACACTGCAGTCCTAGTCTGTTGCTGGTGCAGCGCAGTTCATAGCCACCTATTGTAAGGTAAATTTTTTTTTTCTTGCCATGCGCGTAGTTAAGTCACTTGTCTGAGATGTTAATATGAGTCTGTTTCAATCTTTTTGTGATTCGCCAGCACCAGTTGACCCGGATTTGTAATATTCACTTTTTCACATGGTGGATTGCAGACCTTTATCAATAATGTAAAAAAATTTCAGAATAAAAATTAAACGAGTCAACAAAAAAAGGAAGGAATAATTTTGCCTTAAGTCATTGCCAGTCCCGATCCAGTCATTTATTTAAATTTAAATGTTTCGGAAATTTTCTCGGATCATAGTCATGTGTTCTTTAGTAATCAGACGACCAGATGTGCAGCTGTGTCAATAAGCAAAGTCAGTTTTTCTATAATTCTGATCTCAGACAAATGTTGTCCAGTATTAGTAGATAGGCCAACATTGCACTAAGCTGTGCCATTTACGAGCAGATATACAGGGTGTTACAAAAAAGGTACAGCCAAACTCTCAGGAAACATTCCTCACACACAACTAAAGAAAAGATGTTATGTGGACATGTGTCCGGAAACGCTTAATTTCCATGTCAGAGCTCATTTTAGTTTCGTCAGTATGTACTGTACTTCCTCGATTCACCGCCAGTTCGCCTAACTGAAGGAAGGTAATGGTGACTTCGGTGCTTGTGTTGACATGCGACTCATTGCTCTACAGTACTAGCATCAAGCACATCAGTATGTAGCATCAACAGGTTAGTGTTCATCACGAACGTGGTTTTGCAGTCAGTGCAATGTTTACAAATGCGGAGTTGGCAGATGCCCATTTGATATATGGATTAGCACGGGACAATAGCCGCGGCGCGGTACGTTTGTATCGAGACAGATTTCCAGAACGGAGGTGTCCCGACAGGAAGACGTTCGCAGCAATTGATCGGCGTCTTAGGGAGCACGGAACGTTCCAGCCTATGACTCGCGACTGGGGAAGACCTAGAACGACGAGGACACCTGCAATGGACGAGGCAATTCTTCGTGTAGTTGACGATAACATTAATGTCACCGTCTGAGAAGTTGCTGCTGTACAAGGAAACGTTGACCACGTCACTGTATGGAGAGTGCTACGGGAGAACCAGTTGTTTCCGTACCATGTACAGCGTGTGCAGGCACTATCAGCAGCTGATTGGCCTCCACGGGTACACTTCTGCGAATGGTTCATCCTGCAATGTGTCAATCCTCATTTCAGTGCAAATGTTCTCTTTACGGATGAGGCTTCATTCCAACGTGATCAAATTGTAAATTTTCACAATCAACATGTGTGGGCTGACCAGGATCCGCACGCAATTCTGCAATCACGTCATCAACACAGATTTCCTGTGAACATTTGGGCAGGCATTGTTGGTGATGTCTTGATTGGGCTCCATGTTCTTCCACCTACGCTCAATGGAGCACGTTATTGTGATTTCGTACGGGATATTCTACCTGTGCTGCTAGAACATGTGCCTTTACAAGTACGACACGACATGTGATTCATGCACGATGGAGGTCCAGCACATTTCAGTCGAAGTGTTCGTACGCTTCTCAACAACAGATTCGGTGACCGATGGATTGGTAGAGGCGGACCAATTCCATGGCCTCCACGCTCTCAAAAATGGTTCAAATGGCTCTGAGCACTATGGGACTTAACATCTATGGTCATCAGTCCCCTAGAACTTAGAACTACTTAAACCTAACTAACCTAAGGACATCACACAACACCCAGCCATCACGAGGCAGAGAAAATCCCTGGCGAGAACGCTACCGCACGACCACGAGATGCGGGCTCCACGCTCTCCTGACTTCAACCCGCTTGACTTTCATTTATGGGGGCATTTGAAAGCTCTTGTCTATGCAACCCCGGTACCAAATGTAGAGATTCTTCGTGCTCATATTGTGGACGGCTGTGATACAATACGCCATTCTCCAGGGCTGCATCAGCGCATCAGAGATTCCATGCGACGGAGGGTGGATGCATGTATCCTCGCTAACGGAGGACATTTTGAGCATTTCCTGTAACGAAGTGTTTGAAGTCACGCTGGTACGTTCTGTTGCTGTGTGTTTGCATTCCATGATTAATGTGATTTGAGGAGAAGTAATAGAATGAGCTCTAACATTTAAAGTAAGCGTTTCCGGACACATGTCCTAATAACATAGTTTCTTTCTTTGTGTGTGAGAAATGTTTCCTGAAAGTTTGGCCGTACCTTTTTGTAACACCCTGTATATTACAGCGCTAGTCGAAGGGTGCACATGCTCCGTTATTACTACAAACTACATACAGTACTCGTCATATGTTACTTACGGAAGAACACTGTACTCATTCACAATACGTATTTCATTCGGCGCATTAACGATGCAAAAATCACTACATGTATCCTCGAAAACCGCGGCAGCCTAATGACGGAAATCAACTCTTTCCGATTGACTTCTATAAGACTCGTGCTGGACACCTTCACTCTTCCAGGTTCGCAACTATGATGTGACGAAGACGCAACCGGGACAACATAACTCTCTGTCCCGTGCCTCGTAAACAAGCGTCGCGTGGTTGGCTGTCTGTGAGCCCTCGTGAGGAATTCACAGCACTCTTACTCGGAGTTGCTTTCATGTGACAAGGCTTAAAACTGTAATACTTTCATAACTCACGGCGTTTGGGAATTTAGTCTGCGTGTCTTATTATTATCATTCCTTATTAATTTACTTACCTTATTAACCCTCCTATCCCTATCAATTGAGATAGGGAAAAATACAAACGAAAAGAATAACATCCGCTAGGTTTCTTCGAGATTCTAACCCGGGTTTCCGACTCCCAGCCAGTTACCTTGGCCATTGCGCTATCGGTGCTGTCGGCGAAAAGTGTTTAACATGTGGTTACAGAAGCGGCAGTTGTAAAAGTTTCTTACCTCGATTTCTGGAAAAGTTTGCGTTTGCGGACCCCATACCTGATGATGAAAAATGCTCTATTCACAATTATCTATCGATCCCTCCAATTTTGACTCGATTGCTCGTCATAATCTTTAGGGGTGATTTTCTCAAAATTGCGGCGGTGTTGACCCAAAATATCTTAGATTCCTTCGTTTTAGGTTGCACACAAGCGACCTGCCAAATTTGAGACGAATCGGTTGGCCGTGTCTGAGACCTTCCCCTTGTGAGTAGAGACGATGGCGCGCATTACGCAGCCTCCGATGTACACTGAAGTACCAAAGAAACAGGTATGGGCATCCGTATTCAAGTACAGAGATATGTAAACAAGCAGAATACGGAGCTGCGATCGGAAACCCATATATTGGACAAGTGTCTGAAGGTGTTCTTAGATCGGTTACTGCTGCTACAACGGCAGGTTGTCAAGGTTTAAGAGAGTTTCAAAGTGGTGTTACAGTCGGCGCACGAGCCGTGGGATACAGCATCTCCGAGGTAGTCATGAAGTGGCGATTTTCCCGCGCCACCATTTCACGAGCGTACCGTGACTATCAGCAGTCCGGTAAAACATCAGATCTCCGACATCGCTGCGGCCGGAAAAAGATCCTGCAGGAACGCGACCAGCGACGGCTGAAGAGAATCGTTCAACGTCGCTGAAGTGCAACCATTCCGCAAACTTGTGCAGATTTCAATGCTGGGCCATCGATAACTGTTATCGTGCGAACCATTCGGCGAAATAATTATGAAAAATCCGCCTCGACTGCACAAACTACCTGGTGTTTACCCATGTTTCAGCGTGGGTAACCACGCCTTCTTCAGAACAATATAGAAAACAGGTTGCCTAAATAGGCACAGTCAAAGGCTAAATAAACACCTACAGCGTCAAGACACCATAATTTTTTTTTTTTTTACAAATGCACGGTACGTATGTACCAAGTCAATAATATTACTCATCTCACTGTGTGTGCTGCGTCGCCCCAGCCAACGTACGATGGTCACAGGCTCTCCACCGCAGGCTGTTCACATGCGCGGCTATCGAAATCACTGCGCATGCACGCGGCCAGGAAACGCTCTTCTTATGCACAGGAGCGGGATTACAAAGTTAACACGGATCTGGACCTAACTGAGTGCCAAATGTGGTGTGACCGCCAGACACCACACTTGCTAGGTGGTAGCCTTTAAATCGGCCGCGGTCCATTAGTATACGTCGGACCTGCGTGTCGCCACTATCAGTGATTGCAGACCGAGCGCCGCCACACGGCAGGTCTAGTCTAGAGAGACTCCATAGCACTCGGCCCAGTTGTACAGCTGACTTTGCTAGCGATGGTTCACTGACTACATACGCTGTCGTTTGCAGAGACGACAGTTTAGCATAGCCTTCAGCTACGTCATTTGCTACGACCTAGCAAGGCGCCATACTCAGTTCCTATGTCTTCTGAACAGATAATAACGTGAATCATGTGCCGTCAAGAGCGACGTTCATCATTAATGGATTAAAGTTAAGTATCAAACTAATTACGTCCGCTTTCTGAATTCTAATTCCTTGACATGTTCCAGACCTCACGTCAGTATAGTTCTTCCCTCCTCACACCAGCCTGCGTGAGCTAAAACGCGTGCATTTCGGCCTCCTCTAGTACCACGGTGTTGGCTCTTCTGCCAACACAATACCAAAAGTTGTCGCACAAATAGCAAAATGATCAAATGGAAAAAGCGATGATGCGGGAATGAAGACATATTTGATAGCAACGCGCGAGAAACTTTGTGCTCGGATGGTAAATCAGACACAAGCTAATATGGAGGCCCTAGAATTAGGTAGAAATTACAAGTAAACTAAGAAGATAGCTATGCTAAGGGCGTTATTGTTAACGGATGAAACCGCACTAATAATATCTGCAGCGGGAACAACCATACTACTAAGCGGCCGACTAGGCCGTACTCAGAAGACGTTAAAGACTTATAACATACCTTGCCTCCATGATCTTATAATTACATAGAAGCCAACGAAGATACATAAAATACCTCCTAAAAGCGCGCAGCAATAAGAAAATACAAATGGCTAACTTGGCTAACCAAACCCTCAACACAGTACGAGGGAAAAACGTACCAAAATGGGGGGGGGGGGGGGGGGGCGTCGTTACCATCCGTGAACAATCAATATCGTGCGCGTGCATCAACCAACTTCCACGTCATGCAACGTAATGTGAAGAATTAAGTAAGGGACCGAAACCTTGAAAGAAATTTCTGTTTATTAATTGGAGCTGATCGTTAAGGACATCGTCTTAGTCATACTGCAGGGGTTTAAAAATCTGCATCTCCTCTAAGATGTCCAGTTTTGAACCCTTAACTTCACCATGAAGTAACTCTATATTAGACGGAGGACTCGGCGCATGAGCCATTTGCATAAGGTGTTCTGCATAAGTGCGACCCCTCGTGTCATCACCGCTTCTAGTGGGGATGTGCTCTTTATATCTAGTCGTGGGAGTTCGGCCTGTCTGACTTATATAAAATTTCGGACAGTCACCGCAAGTCATCTTATACGAGGTGCATTCAAGTTCTAAGGCCTCCGATTTTTTTTCTAATTAACTACTCACCCGAAATCGATGAAACTGGCGTTACTTCTCGACGTAATTGCCCTGCAGACGTAGACATTTTTCACAACGCTGACGCCATGATTCCATGGCAGCGGCGAAGGCTTCTTTAGGAGTTTTTGACCACTGGAAAATCGCTGAGGCAATAGCAGCACGGCTGGTGAATGTGCGGCCACAGAAAGTGTCTATCATTGCTGGAAAAAGCCAAAAGTCACTAGGAGCCAGGTCAGGTGAGTAGCGAGCATGAGGAATCACTTCATTGTTATCACGAAGAAACTGTTGCGTAACGTTAGCTCGATGTGCAGGTGCGTTGTCTTGGTGAAACAGCACACGCGCAGCCCTTCCCGGACTTTTTTGTTGCAGTGCAGGAAGGAATTTGTTCTTCAAAACATTTTCGTCGGATGCACTTGTTACCGTAGTGCCCTTTGTAACGCAATGGGTAGGGATTACACCCTCGCTGTTCCAGAACATGGACACCATCATTTTTTCAGCACTGGCGGTTACCCGAAATTTTTTTGGTGGCGGTGAATCGGTGTGCTTCCATTGAGCTGACTGGCGCTTTGTTTCTGGATTGAAAAATGTCATCCACGTCTCATCCATTGTCACAACCAACGAAAAGGAAGTCCCATTCACGCTGTCGTTGCGCGTCAACATTGCTCGGCAACATGCCACACGGGCAGCCGTGTGGTCGTCGGTCAGCATTTGTGGCACCCACCTGGATGACACTTTTCGCATTTTCAGGTCGTCATGCAGGATTGTGTGCACAGAACCCACAGAAATGCCAACTCTGGAGGCGATCTGTTCAACAGTCATTCGGCAATCCCCCAAAACAATTCTCTCCACTTTCTTGATCATGTCGTCAGACCGGCTTGTGCAAGCCCGAGGTTGTTTCGGTTTGTTGTCACACGATGTTCTGCCTTCATTAAACTGTCGCACCCACGAACGCACTTTCGACACATCCATAACTCCATCACCAGATGTCTCCTTCAACTGTCGATGAATTTCAGTTGGTTTCACACCACGCAAATCCAGAAAACGAATGATTGCACGCTGTTCAAGTAAGGAAAACGTCGCCATTTTAAGTATTTAAAACAGTTCTCATTCTCGCCGCTGGCGGTAAAATTCCATCTGCCGTACGGTGCTGCCATCTCTGGGACGTATTGACAATGAATGCGGCCTCATTTTAAAACAATGCGCATGTTTCTATCTCTTTCCAGTCTGGAGAAAAAAAATTGGAGGCCTTAGAACTTGAATGCACCTCGTACACTCCAGACTGAGACAGGTTATCATCTGCGCAAGAATTTAATCCACTCGTAGCAGATCACAGATACTTACGATTGCTGACGCGCTGCAATGCTGAAAGGTCTTCCATTCGGCGAAACATCATCGATGTGGGCTTTCGGAGCCGAAAGCCCACTCGTGTACCCTTGATGACTGCACGACACAAAGCTTTATGCTTCGCCTGGGCCCGTCAACACCGCCATTGGACTGTTGAGGACTGGAAACATGTTGCCTGGTCGGACGAGTTCCGTTTCAAATTGTGTCGAGTGGATGGACGTGTACGGCTATTAAGACAAGCTCATGAATCTGTGGACCTCGCATGTCGGCAGCGCACTGTTCAAGCTGGTGGAAGGTCTGTAATAGTGTGAGGCGTGTGCAGTTGGAGTGATATGGGAGCCCTGATACGTCTAGCTACGACTCTGACAGGTGGCACGTACGTAAGCATCCTGTCTGCATCCATTCATGCCCATTGTGCATTCCGACGGACTTGCACAATTCCAGCAGGACAATGCGACACCCCACACGTCCAGAATTGCTACAGGAAACACTCTTCCGACTTTAACCACTTCTGCTGGCGACCAAACTCCCCAGACATGAACATTATTGAGCGTATCTGGGATGCCTTGCTGATCTTCACCCCGTCGTACTCCTACGCATTTACGGACAGCCCTGCAGGGTTCGTGGGTCAGTTCCCACCAGCACTGCTTCAGACATCAGTCGAGTCCACGCCGCGTCGTGTTGCGGCACTTCTGCGTGCAGGCGGGGACCCTTGGCTCTTCAGTGTAAATCGCCATACAGCTCTGTTCTCGCACATCGGCGCCTTCGTTGTGCCCTAGCGTGTGAAGGTAGTCCATGCCGGTTGACTCTACCATTCCAGCCCCTTCCGACGGCCATCAGGGAGAGCCACGGCGCCGGCAACGTTTGGGGTGCCGTTACTCGGACAACTCTACGGTTGCCGCGGCGTGATACTGCGTGGGTGGCGCCCAGGCACCGCTTTTAGTCCAGGCACACCGCGGCCGCCATTATTGTTGCAATTACTCGACATCGGCTGCGTAAGATCTGGCTGCCGCCGATCAGAATACTGTGGTTGCCATGACGCGCCGCTGGCCCGTTTCCACGCTACCGTGCTACCCCCACGTTTACGAGCGTTAGATAGCGGAGGCTGCCCCCGGAGTTTCCAATGCAACTCTTACAGTCCTTAATCGAATCCGACACCGATCAAAAATTTTCCAAATCACTGTCCCGCAAATGAATGACATTTTCACGTATCGGTATTGGCAGTTTTGAGTATTGTCAAAAAGTCCTTATTCGCTATGGGCTCGTAGCAGTAGCGAGTTTTGGCGATACACCTCTCAAAGCATTTTCGAAGACTTCCTGTCTCAGATTGTAGACCTCCGGAGAAAGAACTTCTTTCCGAAATCTCTCCTGACTACGTATCAAAATGGCTCAGAGCACTATGGGACTTAACATCTGTGGTCATCAGTCCCCTAGTACTTAGAACCACTTGAACCTAACTAAGCTAAGCACATCACACACATCCATGCCCGAGGCAGGATTCGAACCTGGGACGGTAGCGGTCGCCCGGTTCCGGACTGAAGCGTCTAAAACAGCGGCCGGCTGAGTACATATGGACCAGTCCTTTGCGAAGAAAGCCTCCTCAAATTCTTCATAAGTCGTACAAGTTGCCCATAAGGCAGCGTCGCCTTGAATGTGAGGCATGACAAACTGAATTTTCTTTTTCTCACTGCATGACCGTGACGGCTCTCCTGTGAAAGCTTTTGTAAACACAACCGGATGTGGAGGTTTCTTCTCCTGTGTGAAAAACTGAAACTGCCGGTGTTCTAAGAGGCTAATAAAACATTTGTCACATTTGGATCTGCCCCTCTCCCCACGATACGGTTGAATAATCGCCGTATACCAGGTGTAGAAGTGTGAAACCGGAATTTGGTTGCAATAATTTCACGTCTGTTGTTTGAGACTTATAATAATTTTTTTTTTTTTCAAAATAATCTCAATTGCTATTTACACATTTGTCCGACCTCTCCGGCAGGCTATGAATGCCACGCCCCCCAAAAAAAGCTTCTTTCGAAACGAACCAGTCAGCGAGACAGTTTCGTACATTTTCGTACGAATTGAAGCGTTGTTCAGGGAGAGCGTGTTCCAGTGATGCAAACAGATGACAATCGGTTGCAGACAAGTCTCGAGAATAAGGCGCATGCCCTGGTATTTCCCAACTGAACGCCTCAATCGCTTCCATCACCCGTTCTGCTGTGTGTCATCGGGCGTTACCATGGAAAATTGTGACCTCGTGTTTCCTTTTTCCATGTTCCGGTCGTTTTTCACGTAATGCTCGACTTAAATAGATCATTTGCTGTTGGTAGCGATCAGTGTTAACGGTTTCATCGGATTTTAGCAGCTCTTAATACATGACACCCTTCTGACCCCACTAAACACAAAGCACTGTCTTCTTTCCAAAGCGATTTCATCTTACTGCGGCCGTTGATGGTTTGCCTGGATTCACCCTTGATTTATGACGCTTAGGGTCCTCAAAATATATCCATTTTTCATCAACTATTCGATGGAGAAATGACTCTCCTTTTGTATGTGGCGAGCAGCATTTCCCATGTGGTCTTTTGATTTTCCTGTTGTCTTTCATTCATTTCGTGCGGAACCCATTTGCCCACTACCTACACCTTTCCCAAAGCTTTCAAGCGAACAGAAAAGGCTTTCTGCGTCAAAAACAATTGCTTCACGACTTCCTGTCAACTTTGAGTATCATCTTTATCCAATAACACCTGCAATTCGTTGTCTTCGAACCTTTTCGGTGGTTTCGCGCTCTCGTCGTTTCTCACGTCAAAATCGCCACTTTTGGATTTTTTTTTTTTTGAACCGCTCTAAACTCTGTGTTTTCCCAAGAGCTTGTTCGCGGAAAGCTTCGACGAGCAGTCGATGCGATTCTGCAGCAGTTTTCTCCAAATGATATTAGAAAACCAATGCTGTCCGCAAGTCGTAGTTCGTAGGCACAAAAGTCGACATGTTAACGAATCTGGAACAGATACCGATGTATGGAGCATGGGTTGCTGTGTGCTGACTAGTGATGGGGAGCTCGTGAATGAGTCGTTCAAATGAACGCTTCGCACCAGTGAAGTGTGAACTAACCACTCAATTTCAATGAACTGGTACTTCAAACTCTTCACAGATAGCACACTCCACACTTTTCTCTAGTTCACTCACTCTCTTCCCCTCTCCCTCTCCCACTACATCGGCGCTACGTCACTCATCCACCCTTCGCTTCAGTCCTCCCTCCGCTGCCTGTCGACGAATCGCGCGGTGTTTGTGGGGAACGATAGGTTTACGAGGGGTTGTGGAGGTGAGGGGCGAGGGGAAAGCAGCGGCAGTTGCTTCCTGCAGTGCTGACACTATTACCCGTGACTATTTGTGCAGTTAAACTTCGCGTCTACGGATAGCCTACCGTTGGCAGCGCTTGCAGGCAAACGAATATTAAACATACAAACGAAGCACACCCAGCCAACATGAAAATAAAAGGTTTGTTAATAACACTGAAAGAGGGATTTTACCTGAAATCGTACCAATGGCTACAGGTGACAGTTTACGTTTTGAATCTGGAGGGTTATTATTCTCAACAAAAATAAAATATACAGGAAAACTTCTGAATAATTACTTAACGTAGGTATATAGACTTTGTGACAGTGGTAAACATACTCATTCTATTTTGGATTAAATTTTAAAAGGAACATAAAATTGGACTGCATTTCGTTGGTAGCCCTAGTTTTCAGTCTATGAATACATCAAATAATGTTTCATTTGGCAAATAAAGACTTTTTTGGGCGCTTCATGAGAAAATGTCGAGCAAGATTAAATGTAATACCTTGTTTATATGTGACAGGCTTCTCTGTTTATCTTTCCTTTGTCCCCTTCGACCATGCTCTACTTAACTCAGACGCTGTAAGAGTGTAAAACGTTGCGTGCACGTTACTGCATAGTTCGGCCATCTGTTGGTAAAATTATGAAGTATTACGAGCTTTTTTGTACGAGCGAGGCGAGGCGAGCGTAGCCGCAGCTGAGCGGCGAACTGGGCAACTTCGCCAAGCTTCCGCACTTCATGAATGAACTACTTCATTTGAATGCTTCACGGCAAAGAGTGAAATGAATGAAGTAGTTGACGGGAATGAACGAGTTCGACCCATCTCTGGTGCTGACGTTCGTCGCCGGCCGTTACAGGAGGCAGGGGGCGCTGCAGGCGCGCTCTCGCGGCCGCTACGCTGACGGCTGGCACCATCTGTAGGGAAGTTCCGGTTTCACACGTCTACACCGGATACCTTTTTAATTTGTCACAAGCCGCTTCGGACGTTTTCGCCCGCTGCACCCGATACAAGTGAGGCCTCTGCAGCTATAGATTGCACGGCAACTCGTAATTCAGTACCGACTTTTGCCTTGGTTAGGGCTTCCTTTTCTCGTAATCAGCGATTGAACTCATCTATCAATTTTGTACCCTGTTCTGCGAGTCCCTCATTAATTTTAGATTTCTGGCTAGCGGTTAATTCACCTCCTTTCCCCCATCTGCTCCTATTCCTCGAACATATCCGCATCCTCTACACCTCCCGCCGCCTCGATCCCCCTCACCCCCCTGGTTGCTCCTCTCCTCTCCTCTCCCATCCCCGCCCCCTGCCACGTCTTCACCGTTGTGTCCCCCCTACCCTCCATCTCTACACCCTCCATCAACTCCCCCTCCTGGATGATGCCCTTTCTCCCTCCATTTTCCCCTCCTATCAACTCTGATCCTCACCCCCCCTCCTTTCCTCTGTCCTTTTCCCCGGCTCCCTCTTCCCTCCCCCCTTCCATCCTCTTTTTTCCCCACCTCCCTTCTGTTTGCCCCCTTCTCTCCCCTGAGTCCTTTTACATTTGCCTCCCCTCATTCCCTCTCGCGTCTGCCCTTCTCCCCCTTTATTCGTCCTCTCCCTCCTTGGTTCCCCCCCCTTTTTTCGTTTTTTTCTTTCCTCCCTCCTTGTTCTTCCCCCTCCTCCAGGTCCCCCCCCCCCTCTGCCTTTGGCTCGGGAGTGTCATCCATGTGCCGCCACTTTCGCGCAGTGTTCTACTATAGTGAGTGTTCTCCAGTGCATGTTTTACAGTTAGTGTTCCGTGTTATGTTTTTTGGGAAGTGTTGCGAACGGCCATCATACTGTCGCTGGGTGTGCCTTTTATCTCCTGCGAACAGAAACCAGACTGTCGCCGTGTTTTTTAATTGTGTGTGCACTATGTTACTTGTCTGATTCCTGTGTCTTTTATTAACGTTGCCACCCCCTTTTTGCTTTCTGTTTTAACTTTCCGCATTTTTCCGCCATTTTCCACTTGTCGTCACCATTTTTCTTGTTTCTTTTCGTTTTTAAAATGAAAGTCTGTAGGCTGTAGAGCAGCGTACTAAGCTGCTGCCAGCCCGCCCCCTTCGGGGGGAATTGAAAATCAATAAAGGAAAAAAAATTAATTCACCCAGGTGTTGTGCAAGTCGAGCGACATTTCCCTGCAGTGTATTGTGCGCAGTTTATAGCGCGCATGCATCGTCCGATGACATTTGTACCGTTTCGAGTGTTCTCTGATACGCATCTTTTGATGTCGTCATTTCGGTACGGATTGCATCAAAACTTTCATTTAATCTTATCTGTTTGTTCTTGGGCAATAAGTTCAAGAGCTGATAGCTGCTGAGACACTTAATCAGAGTTAAGCGTTCTTGTGGAATGTGATCAAAATCAACACACAGGAGTCGTATTTACTTCTTGTTTGTTTCAGTGCAAGGCATTGGAAATAATCGTTGATGATACACACACTAAAAAAAGTTTTGCATCACTTCGGTTCCGAGGGTTCGGGAACCTGTAGAGAAAACTGGAATAGAGATCCAACATAAACATCATTTCCGCCCTTTTTATTTCTCATGAAAACCACATATTGCATGTTGTACCAAGATACAGCGAGACCTTCAGAGTTGGCGGTCCAGATTGCCGTACACACCGGTACATCTAATAACCAGTAGCACCTCCTCTTGCATTGATGCATGCCTGTATTCGTCGTCGCATACTATCCAAAAGTTCATCAAGGCACTTATCGCCCAGATTGTCCCACTCCTCAACGGTGATTCGGCGTAGATCCCTCAAAGTGGTTGGTGGGTCACGTCGTCTGTAAGCAGCCCTTTTCAATCTATCCCAGGCATGTTAGATAGGGTTCATGTCTGGAGAACATGCGGGCCAATCTAGTCGAGCGATGTCGTTTTCCTTTAGGAAGTCATTCATAAGATGTGCACGATGGGGGCGCGAATTGTCGTCAATGAAGACGAATGCCTCGCCAATATACCACCGACATGGTTGCTCTAGCGGTCGGGGGATGGCATTCACGTATCGTACAGCCGTTACGGCGCCTTCCGTGACCACCAGCGGCGTACGTCGGCCCCACATGATGCCACCCCAAAACAGCAGGGAACCTCCACCTTGCTGCACTCGCTGGACAGTGTGTCTAAGGCGTTCAGCCTGACCGGGTTGCCTCCAAACACTTCTCCGATGATTGTCTGGTTGAAGGCATACGCGACACTCGTCGGTGAAGTGAAGGTGATGCCAATCCTGAACGGTCCATTCGGCATGTTGTTGGGCCCATCTGTACCGCGCTGCATGGTGTCGTGGTTGCAAAGATGTGCCTTCCCATGGACGTCGGGGGTGAAGTTGCGCATCATACAGACTATTGCGTACAGTTTAAGTCGTAACACGACGTCCTCTGGCTGCACGAAAAGCATTATTCAACATGCTGGCGTTCCTGTCAAGTGTTCCTCCGA
Source organism: Schistocerca piceifrons (assembly GCF_021461385.2). Taxonomy (NCBI): domain Eukaryota; kingdom Metazoa; phylum Arthropoda; class Insecta; order Orthoptera; family Acrididae; genus Schistocerca; species Schistocerca piceifrons. Next base: position 211,616,043 of record NC_060146.1, read on the forward strand.
GCCATAATCCGTAGACAGGGATCATCCTCTGCAGTAGTAGCCCTTGGGCGGCCTGAGCGAGGCATGTCATCGACAGTTCCTGTCTCTCTGTATCTCCTCCGTGTCCGAACAACATCGCTTTGGTTCACTGTGAGACACCTGGACACTTCCCTTGTTGAGAGCCCTTCCTGGCACACTGCGGACGCGATCGAACGGTGGTATTGACCGTCCAGGCATGTTTGAAGTACAGAAAACATTCTGTTAAAAATAGTGCTGAGGTAATAAACAAGTGAAAATCGATAGAGATCACTTCTTCCTCTCGTTTGGATTCTTTTGACGTCGTGAGTTTATACACTAATGTTCCAGTGGATATCACTCTTAAGATTATTGAAGATAACATTGGACAACATAGAACTCTAAGTGAACTACAGTTATCGGATTGTACTAGATTATAATTACTTTCAGTTTAATGGCAAAATGTATGAGCAACTATTCGGCTTAGCCACGGGTTGCCCGTTAGCTGGTATCTTAGCTGACATCTTTGTGAAGACGTTAGAAGAAAATTTCTTCTAAAACAATCCTGCGTTGGGTAATATGATTCCTTTCTATGATCGTTATGTTGATGATATACTCATAATATTTCAAGGAAGTGACCAAGATCTACAACAACTGTTTCTTGTTTTCAACAGTTTTCACGAGAAAATGAAATTCACAAAAGAGATAGAAAACAATGAGAGAGAACTCCCTTTCCTTGACTTGAAACTTATCTGGTAACACTATTAGCTTCGACATTTTTCGTAAAGAAACTTTTTATGATAATATTATTCCAGTAGATTCTTGTCATCCTCAAACTCACAAAATCGCCTTCTTTCATTCTGCAGTTCATCGTGCTGTGAGCACAAGTTTAGAACAGAACTGTTTAGAAAAAGAAATATCTCTATCAAAAGCAATGGCTACTAACAATGGATACGACCCTAAATTAATTGACCAAATTGTTAAGAAAAAAACAGCTGTAAAATGTTCAACTTTAGGCGATAACAGGGCGAAAAAGAATGAGGGTAATAAATTTATTTCTATTCCATTTTTGGGGAACGTTTCATATAAGATAAGAAGACTTTTACAGAAACAATACGGTTACAGAGTTGCCTTTTCCGTAAATAATAGCCTGAAACAAAGAGTAATTCATACTATTGGAGCACGGGAAGAACTCGGCACTAAGTCCGGTGTCTACAAAATTACTTGTAACGACTGCCCAAACTATTACATTGGACAGACAGGTAGACCCATTAAAGTAAGGTATAAAGAACACATGTTAGGTAAAAATGGGGAAAACGTACATAATTCCACGTTTGCCCAACATCTATGGCTCTTTCAGCATACGCCACGTGAACTGGACGACATAGAGTTGCTTCATGAAGCGAATAAGGGTTACAAACTGGACTTGCTCGAAGAATTAGAGATTTTCAAGCATCTGTCTCTAAAAGATGGGTTTGTTCTTAATGAACAGGTGCAGCTTAGAAAAAAAAAATTTTTAGACTGTTTCAAACCCCTCCTTGCCTTAATGTAATATAGTCTGGCTGACTAGAAGTTAGTTTTCTTCCTTGTTGATGACGGTGAAATGCGCTTTTCCTGTCTTGTTGGGATTTTACAGATTTTTGATGTTTGCTGTTTGTGATTTTCGATGTGTATGTGTGGTTAATTGACTAGTATGTTTTTATTCACAACGAAAGATGGTTTCGGTTTATTATAACATTTTGGTTGTTTTCGCTAGTATGTATTTCACCGCTTACGTTACGCGAGATTCTCGCGCATTACACTAGTGCCATCTCTCGTTAGATGTGTTCCATAGTGCAAGCTTCATCTGTTTGACACTGGGTCACAGGTAAATTAGTTCCATATTTTCTATTTTACGTAAATGCTTTCAAATGGTCTGACATGTTTTATTTATTATGACAGAAATTTTGAATCAACACAACTTTTAATAATTTTTGATGCGCTTATGTAGGTATTCATGGATTTTTAATATGGGCGAGTGTCTGGCACGTACCACAAGTGCCCTCTCTCGGCGAAACCGTCTGCCCTAGTGCTTTCACACTCTTGTCTCGATAGTTCATAGGCGAAGTACTGGTGCTAAACTGTTCGCATTGACCCTGTGCCCATAGTCATGTTGTACAAATGGAGAAGATGTCTTAATTATTGACGACGCCTTTGGCACAATTGATTTATTAATCTCCATTGCATGATGTAATTTTAGTAAGTAACTAAAAGATTTCGTGCCTGTATTACTCTGGTAATTTCACTGTTTCTCAAGCTTTTGTGTTTCTCACTTTCGATTTTAGCACCGGAGAAGGGGAGTTCGCGATGCCGACGAGCGAGGACGATGCGCGCGCGGCCGGGGCAGCCGCCTCGGACGCGCTGGAGCCGGCCGCTGGTCGGTCGGTTGGGCCTGGCCCGCCGGACGCTCCAGCGGCCGCTCCACACAGGACGGATCCCAGGTTGACGACCCAGGCTACGGCACCGGTTCATGACAGGACAGAACGACGATCGACAGGCGCTATTCGACCGCAGAAAACTACACACCACACGACGAAACCATATTCGGACGTCGGCCATACATCACATCACGACGGACGCAGCAATGAAGACGACCGCCAGGACTACGCCAGAAAGCTCGATATATGTCGGGAGGAGGACAAAGAAACGCTGAAGGACATACAACGCCTTATCCGCTATTCACGGGAAACGCAAGAGCAGGAGAACGACACCTGTCTGGCATCTCCATCTGTGGACTCAGATGTCGAATCACAGCACTCCCACCAAACGGTCGACGACGCGGAGATGGCAGCGGCCTTTCCAGCAGACAACGACAACGACTCCCTACACGCAGAGGGGGACTTTACGCTCGTACACAACAAACGGCGCAGAAGCAACGCATTAGCCAAGGACTTAGCCAACCCGGCTAAGAGACGAACGGAGACCATCCCCACAACGAACCGATTCGCCCCACTGACACCTCAAGCTGCGCCTCCATCAACCACCAACAAGCCGCAGGGACAAACTTCTAATGCCGCAGAAGCCGTGGACAGAGACAAGAATGTGCTTCGCAAAGTGCCCCCAGTCACAATTTATTACACAAAGGATTACGTTCACCTCAATGAAACGCTCAACGGACTTCTAGAGGGCAACCTTAAAGCTATATACCAAAAGGACCGCATCAAATACCACTTTGAGTCCTTCGAAGACCAAAGGCGTGCAATAAAATTCTTCACGAACCACAACTTCTCCTATTTTACACATCAAGCACCAGAAGACAGGGAACTGAAAGTAGTTGTCAAACGCCTTCCGGCGGAAGTTACCGAAGAACAACTTTACTATGCCCTCAAGGAAAAAGGCTTCAAAGTGCTACAAGTCTACCAATTTAAGGAACGCGACGAGAAGACGAAACAATTGATACCGCAACCTGTGTACCGAGTCACCCTCCCATCCGGAAAAGACAGTGACAAGATCTATGATGTCAAATACCTGCTCTACACACGAGTGATAATAGAAACCTATAACAGTAAAGAAGGACCAGTCCAGTGCCGACATTTCCAACGTTTCGAGCATACAGCGAACTACTGCAGCATGCCAGCACGCTGCGTCCGCTGCGGTGGATCCCATAAAACATCGAATTGTACCCATCCTAGGACGGCGCCCCCAAAGTGCGCCAATTGTGAACAAGAACATCCAGCGACCTTCCGTGGCTGCCCCAAATTTCAAGAACTCCTACGGAAATATACTAGAGGGACACCAAAGAAGTCGACCCCACAACGGCCTATAATTTTTAAGAACTCGGCCATGGCTGCGATTCCGGCCACCCAACAACAAGCGGCACCTCTCCCTGTGGAAACAATCGCCTCTCGACCACAACCGGCACCCAGAGTGACTCTACGGCAGACAAGACAACAGCGTCCGAAGCACTACATGCCCATCCGCCGACTCCAACACCAGCGGAGACGTCATCTGCCTGGTCGACCACCTTTACACCAGCGTTAACAGATATTCTTCAACTACTCACCGCCCTCCAGCAGAAGCTGACGTCTATCCTCTCGCTTGTAGAAAGCGTACTGACAGCTTTTCAAACACCCTAAATGGATAGACGGCATCACGCGAGGAATCTTAACTTCTGCATTTGGAATGCCAACGGCCTGAAACCGAAGAAAATAGAATTCACGGACTTCTTACATCGCCACAAGATAGACGTAGCATTTGTCTCCGAAACACATCTTCGCGAGTCAACCGACCTGCGCTTGAGGAACATGCACATCTACCGGACGGACAGACGGGACCAACGGGGTGGAGGGACCGCAGTTCTGATCAAAAAATGTATTCGTCACCACCAAGAACGTTTACCTCAACTCCAGACTTTAGAGGCCACGGCAGTAACAATCCACACGACGCTCGGAAACATTACCTGTATTGCGGCTTACCTTAGCCCAAAGAAGCCTCTCCACCCAGAAGATCTTTACTCCGTTACAGAGGGTTACGACAAGATCCTCCTTGGAGGGGATCTTAATAGTAAACATGTTGCCTGGAATTCCCGTAAGACTAACCCAAAAGGACATATGTTGTTTGCACTGGCTGAGAATTTACATGTTTCCGTCCATGGACCACGGGAACCGACGAGGATACCTTACTACCAGACACAAGACGCTGATGTTCTAGACATCGCCATAATCAAGAACATCAATCCGAATCTCCATCTGCGGACGCTGGATGATCTTTCGTCGGACCACAGACCGGTGTTAGGACTCATAGAGAGGGCTACTTTGCAACTCCCACTGCCGACGACAAGAACTTACGACTGGCAGCAGTTCCAAGCGTACCTCAACAACAATGTGCGACCAACCCAGGTTGTTACTACAAGAGAAGCGATTGATGTGGCAGTCGCAGTACTCACGAAGAAGATTACCAGTGCGAAACAACGAGCACTCACGGAGCACCTGCAACCGGAAGTCAATTATGACGATTTTCCACCACCACTGCAGGAGCTTAAGACAAGGCGCAATCGCTGTCGGAAACGATGGGTCCGTTACCGTCATCCGGACGATAGACGGGAAACTCACAGACTAACCCGAGAACTCCGGCGGAAGGTTCAGGACTGGAAGCAACACACATGGGAACTCAAAATGGACAACTTTCTATTACGCACCAAAGATGAATGGCGAATAGTTAAAACTCTCAGACAGCAACAGCCCCCCAAAAGGGCAATTCGAGGACCCCATGGCCTCTTGTACGACTCACTGGCGCAGGCGGAGCTGTATGCGGATACATACCAACAACAGATGACTACGCCCCCCACGGAGGATGGAGATGATGCACTCCACCGTGCAGAGGAGGCCACAGCGGCGGAATGGGAAGCTATTCGGGACGCCCCGACTAACACTATGCCCCGGCTGACAACGCCGGAGGAAATTCGGAGGATTATCAAGTATAGCAAACACAACTCACCTGGAGCAGATAGAATCAGCAATACGGAATTGAAACACCTCCCGAGAAAGCCTGTTGTGCTTCTCACCCGGATAGTGAATAGCTGCCTCAGGATTGGATACTTCCCAGAGGCATGGAAGATTGCCAGAATAGTGCCAATACCAAAACCGGGCAAGGATCTCTCACACCCTGGCAGCTACAGACCCATAAGTTTACTGTCGACGCTGGGAAAGGTACTGGAACGTGTCCTACTGAAACGCCTGCTGGACATCCTTGTGGCACACAACATCATCCGACCGGAGCAGTTTGGCTTCCAGGCGAAGCTATCGGCTGAGTTACAACTACTGCGCATCACGGAATCTATCCAGGACAATTTCAACAAGAAACGACATACTATTGGAGTCTTTCTCGATATAGAGAAGGCTTACGATAAAGTATGGCAACGCAACTTGATCGTCAAGCTCCGACGTACCACTCCCCTACCACACTGCTATTTAAAACTTCTCGACAATTTTCTTCAGGATCGCAGATTATATGTTCGCATTGATGACAAGAATTCAACAACACGGCCTGTCCTTGAAGGACTTCCACAAGGATCGGTCATCTCTCCACTGCTGTTTAATTTATATATTAACGACCTCCCGACGGTGCCACATGTTACTGCCAGTTTCTATGCCGACGACACAGCGCTCCTGACTGCAGGCACCAGAATGGACCACCTCGTCACACGGATGCAGCGCCAACTAGATTTAGTGGACCACTGGACCCACATGAACAAAATAACGGTCAATGCGGAAAAAACCAAAGTTATTGTCTTCACACGTCGGAGACCCATCGTCAATGACCGCCTGCGGATATCAGACCAGCCACTCCCCTGGGCAACAACTGTAAAATACCTGGGAGTGCATCTAGACGCCAAACTGTTGTATAGTCATCACATTATGGAGAAGAAGACGTCTGGCCTCAAAATGCTGGGAGCTCTCCTCCCCTTTCTGAAGAGCTCATACCTCAGCCAACGCACGAAACTCCAGTTGTACCATGCCACAGTCGAACCATCCATTTTGTATGGATCGACCTCTTGGGGTACTACGTGTGCCACTAACTACAAGCAGTTACAGGTTGTACAAAGCAGATGCCTGCGATGGATCACAGGAGCCCAATGGTGGATCCGAAATCAAGACATTCATCGAGCCTTAAGCGAATCTTACCTCTCAGACAAGGTCAAGGAGAAGGCACGAACCTTATTTCGGAAGTTGGACATGATACGTGACAGTACACCACAATTCACCACAGTAGGGGCGGTAGAACCCTTACGCAACCACAAATATAAAGTACCGAAGGCGATAGTATTTGAGCCTCCGTAAATGATATCCCTACGTAATTCTCCATAATTTAAGGACATATCGTCCTTTAGCACTTCTACACACATGTTTTCAAACACACACCAAAAGCAGCGAGTTAAAGGACCCTTCTGTGTGCCCAAACTAAAGCTGAAAGAAGAATAAATAAATAAAGAGAAAATTTTTACCCCTTCCATTCCCTACAGAAGTAAAAATCAACGAAGTTGATCAGACTTCAGCACCACCACAAACAAAAAAAAAAAAAAAAAAAAAAAAAAATCACTTTCGATTCTAAGGCTTTTCTAATGAAACTGTCTTCCTGTTCAGGATTTTTTACTTCTGATGAAGGTATATTTATATGTACCAAAACCTTGGTCAAGAATTTTAATAAAAATTTTATCCTGCAACTGTTTTGGCTGTCATCCTTTATCGTGAAGAATTTCAACAATCGCTGTTGCAGCCATGTTTAAAACCTTGTCCCTAGGTTATTTAGGTTTAAGTAGTTCTAAGTTCTAGGGGACTGATGACCTTAGAAGTTAAGTCCCTTAGTGGTCAGAGCCAATGATCGGCTGTCGGACCCCCTCCACCTAATAGGCGCTGCTCGTGCATGGTTGTTTACGTCTTTGGATGGGTTTAGTGACATCTCTGAACAGTCGGAGGGACTGTGTCTGTGATACAATATCCACAGTCAACGTCTATCTTCAGGATTTCTGGGAACCGGGGTATTGCAGAAATTTTTTTTGATGTGTGTATTTGCCAAATTATTGAGCAACGCACTAGATGAGTCGTGAGCGGCCCTCGCCTCCAAAATTTCTTCTGTTAATTCAGGCTGCGTATTTTTTTCGTGTTGTACGTTATTTAAATCTGCTCCGGGCACTGTCGCACCGACCGAATCATCGCCATCGACAGCTGAATTATATCCAACATTATCTGGGTTATCAACGTGTCTAGCTTTCCTGATTCTGACGTACTACAGAACCACAGATTTTTCCAACGCACGTCGGCACACTGCGTATACGAAGCGTTTGAAACAACAGCACGAAGAAAAACTAATTTAAGACACAGCAACGAGACGGATGCTTGTAACTGAAACATAACACAGGTAACCTCCATCCATCTTGTTCGCATAAAGCTTAATGGCTTCGAATTCCACTGTTACAATAATGAATCTTACAAATACTAATTTTCTTACTTCAAAAATCTGAAATAATTGCAAAGGCAGATTTGAACCATGGGCTGCTTATGGCAGTGTCTGAAAGTTGTGGCAACGCAAAAATGGAAGCGTACATCTGCCGTTACATGATTTTGATGTATTACGCCTTCATAATTTATACAATAATGTTGTTTGCTTTGCTAATGACAAAAAGATATTATAACTTGGACAGATTCTTCGTCTTATAATTTTTCGTCGCAATTTGGATTTACATCAATGGCTTCCATCAGGTAGTTACATGTAACAGAATGGAACATTGCACAAAGACATTAATGGAATTTTTCATTTACAGCGCCCCACGTTGGGCGCGATTGAAATTTTTCCCTCTAGAATTTGTAGTACTAGAGAAATTTCTGCGATATAAGTATTATGAAAACTTTTCCCAGTTCGTAAAGGCAAATAAAAATGCTGATTACTATGCAGTTCTGTGAGGTGCGAGGGAAACGTTCAAAGACGGAAAACCTGATCAAAATGGTTCAAACGGCTCTGAGCACTATGGGACTCAACATATGAGGTCATCAGTCCACTTAGAACTACTTAAACCTAACTAACCTAAGGATATCACAGACACCCATGCCCGAGGCAGGATTCGAACCTGCGACCGTAGCAGCAGCGCGGTTCCGGACCGAAGCGCCTAGAACCGCTCGACCACATCGGCCGGCGAAACGTGATCAAAAAATGTGGATCAATGAAGTTAATGATTACTCTCACAAGACATGGATTACATATTCACGTAATTATTAGGTTACTGCCTATTAATATCGCGAGACAGGATGCTAATCAAGCCCCCGAAGCGACTGCTGATATCATTGTCCAAAAGTAACCTACCGAGCAACCCGACGTATTCCAAAAACATGTTATATTGTATCTGAAGTTGCGGTACGTAGAAACTTGTGTGCCTACTCCGCAAGAGCCAGAAAAAAAGACGCCAGACAACTGCGACGATAATTTAATTACAATATCATTTGTTTTACAGCAAAAGGTGTACAGAGTTCGTGTCCGTTTGTTCTCTTTAGAAAAAATCCCTGTCCAAACGTTTTTATTATGATTTTGATTACAAAATGTATTTTATGTAGAAAAAAACAAACACAAAATTTCACCACATGCCACAGTATTATTATGTTTCATTTGTTATGTTTTGATCTCACGCTTTAGACGGTTGTGAAGTTACGTGGGCGCATTTTGTATTCAATGGCTAGCGTATATAACGCTATAATACCCTACTTCCAATTTATGTTTGTGCTGGTTTAGGTCTGCTATTTATGGCGGTGTTGTTTGCTTCTTACGTTTCCGTGGCGTCCAGGTCTATTTCACGTAAAGGTACAGTGAGTTTTTCTTTCGATAAGTCGACCCTTGGCCCTAGAAATCCACGACTGGTTGGTTGGTAGATTGTGGTGTGTCTACTGTAAGACCTTCGGTACACGCACCATCAGATTATTTGACTTGTCGCTGTAACGAAGTAGGCGAGTGTCAGCAATATGTCTCGTGGTCTTATCGTGGCGTGTTTATCTTCTGCCGTTAGGTCAGACGATAGAAATGCCACTTGCACGCTTAGAGTAGCAGATTGACGGTGACCAACTTTAAACAGAACTTGATTAATTTTCACACACATTTATTAAAATAATAAAAAGCATAGACATTACGTAACTTGATTCTGCATGCTGTTTACAACCGACAATCTGAAGTACCTTTGGTATTGGTACGTTAATCTTATTCTCACATATCTCTGATACTTGACAAAGTGTCTATACATTTATCTTCATGGTTAGGTACAGGAACATGGTAATCTTATTAGGCGCAGACTGAAACTTGTCTATATACTGGTACAGACAAATGCAGACTTGTACAGACTGGTGCAGACAAATGCAGACTGATACAGACTAATGCAGACTGGTACAGACTAATGCAGACTGACTAATCGGAGGTCTGTACACTCGTTATCTACATCTTCATGACTACTCTGCAATTCACGGTTAAGTGCTTGGTAGAGGGTTCATCGCACCACAATCATACTATCTCTCTACCATTCCACTCCCGAACAGCGCGCGGGAAAAACGAACACCTAAACCTTTCTGATTTCTCTTATTTTATTTTGATGATCATTCCTACCTATGTAGGTTGGGCTCAACAAAATATTTTCGCATTCGGAAGAGAAAGTTGGTGACTGAAATTTCGTAAATACACTCCTGGAAATTGAAATAAGAACACCGTGAATTCATTGTCCCAGGAAGGGGAAACTTTATTGACACATTACTGGGGTCAGATACATCACATGATCACACTGACAGAACCACAGGCACATAGACACAGGCAACAGAGCATCCACAATGTCGGCACTAGTACAGTGTATATCCACCTTTCGCAGCAATGCAGGCTGCTATTCTCCCATGGAGACGATCGTAGAGATGCTGGATGTAGTCCTGTGGAACGGCTTGCCATGCCATTTCCACGTGGCGCCTCAGTTGGTCCAGCGTTCGTGCTGGACGTGCAGACGCTTCATCCAGTCCCAAACATGCTCAATGGGGGACAGATCCGGAGATCTTGCTGGCCAGGGTAGTTGACTTACACCTTCTAGAGCACGTTGGGTGGCACGGGATACGTGCGGACGTGCATTGTCCTGTTGGAACAGCAAGTTCCCTTGCCGGTCTAGGAATGGTAGAACGATGGGTTCGATGACGGTTTGGATGTACCGTGCACTATTCAGTGTCCCCTCGACGATCACCAGTGGTGTACGGCCAGTGTAGGAGATCGCTCCCCACACCATGATGCCGGGTGTTGGCCCTGTGTGCCTCGGTCGTATGCAGTCCTGATTGTGGCGCTCACCTGCACGGCGCCAAACACGCATACGACCATCATTGGCACCAAGGCAGAAGCGACTCTCATCGCTGAAGACGACACGTCTCCATTCGTCCCTCCATTCACGCCTGTCGCGACACCACTGGAGGCGGGCTGCACGATGTTGGGGCGTGAGCGGAAGACGGCCTAACGGTGTGCGGGACCGTAGCCCAGCTTCATGGAGACGGTTGCGAATGGTCCTCGCCGATACCCCAGGAGCTGGGAAGTGGCGGTGCGGTCCCCTACGGCACTGCGTAGGATCCTACGGTCTTGGCGTGCACCCGTGCGTCGCTACGGTCCGGTCCCAGGTCGACGGGCACGTGCACCTTCCGCCGACCACTGGCGACAACATCGATGTACTGTGGAGACCTCACACCCCACGTGTTGAGCAATTCGGCGGTACGTCCACCCGGCCTCCCGCATGCCCACTATACGCCCTCGCTCAAAGTCCGTCAACTGCACATACGGTTCACGTCCACGCTGTCGCGGCATGCTACCAGTGTTAAAGACTGCGATGGAGCTCCGTATGCCACGGCAAACTGCCTGACACTGACGGCGGCGGTGCACAAATGCTGCGCAGCTAGCGCCATTCGACGGCCAACACCGCGGTTCCTGGTGTGTCCGCTGTGCCGTGTGTGTGATCATTGCTTGTACAGCCCTCTCGCAGTGTCCGGAGCAAGTATGGTGGGTCTGACACACCGGTGTCAATGTGTTCTTTTTTCCATTTCCAGGAGTGTAGATCTCGCCACGACGAAAAATGTCTTTGCTTTAATTACTTCCGTCACTACTCGCGTATCATATCTGCCACACTCTCTCCCCTATTACGTGATAATACAAAACGAGCTGCCCTTTTTTGCACCCTTTCGATGTCCTCCGTCAATCCCACCTGGTAAGGATCCCACACCGCGCAGCAATATTCTAACAGAGGACGAATGAGTTTAGTGTAAGCTGTCCCTTTAGTGGACTTGTTGCATCTTCTAAGTGTCCTGCCAATGAAACGCAACCTTTGGCTCGCCTTCCCCACAATACTATCTATGTGGTCCTTCCAACTGAAGTTGTTCGTAATTTTAACACCCAGGTACTTAGTTGAATTAACAGCTTTGAGAATTGTACTGTTTATCGAGTAATGGAATTCCAACGGATTTCTTTTGGAACTCATGTGGATCACCTCACACTTTTCGTTATTTAGCATCAACTGCCATCTGCCACACCATACAGCAAAATTTTCTAAATCGCTTTGCAACTGATACTGGTCTCCGGATGATCTTACTAGACAGTCAATCACAGCATTATCTGCGAACAACCTAAGAGAACTGTTCAGATTGTCACCCAGGTCATTTATATAGATCAGGAACAGCAGAGGTCCCAGGACGCTGCCCTGTGGAACACCTGATTTCACTTCAGTTTTACTCAATGATTTGCCGTCTGTTACTACGAACTGCGACCTTCCTGACAGGAATCATGAATCAAGTCGCATGACTGAGACGATACCCCATAGACCTGGAGCTTGATTAGAAGTCGCTTGTGAGGAATGGTGTCAAAAGCTTTCCGGGAATCTAGAAATACGGAATCAACTTTAGATCCCCTGTCGATAGCGGCCATTACTTCGTGCGAATAAAGAGCTAGCTGCGTTGCACAAGAACGATGTTTTCTGAAACCGTGCTGATTGCCTATCCCTTCGAGGTGATTCATAATGTTTGAATACAGTATATGCTCCAAAACGCTACTGCAAACCGACATCAATGATATAGGTCTGCAGTTCGATGGATTACTCCTACTACCCTTCTTAAACACTAGTGCGACCTGCGCAATTATCCAATCTGTAGGTACAGATCTATCGGTGAGCGAGCGGTTGAATGTGATTGCTAAGTAGGGAGCACGTTCATGTATCACTGCGCGAATGTGATCCACAAGGAGAAGAGGTTCTACATTAGCAGCAATCTCATTGGCTGCATTAGATATTAATACGCAGATCGGCGGAAGCAGAATTTGGTCCGTCTCTAAGGCAGCGCCATCTCGTAGTGTGGAGACGGACGAGCGCTGTGCCTGCGCTGTTGAGCTTAGCAGGGCGTGCTCTAGTGGGAAAGTTGTGTACGCGCTGACTATGCTGAACTATGTACACAACATAGATACTTTTGGCTTGACTTCGCATCAGGTATACACAACGTATTTTGACACCGAACCTTATATTTTCTTTGTCAAATTTGTTAATCCATTACAAGTAGAAGAATTACTGCTTAAACATCATTCCTTTCTGTCACGGAGATGACTCTGTTACTGCTACAGTGCTCCTAGCGAACGCTGGTGCTCACAGGGGAACCTCCCCATCGCACCCCCCTCAGATTTAGTTATAAGTTGGCACAGTGGATAGGCCTTGAAAAACTGAACACAGATCAATCGAGGAAACAGGAAGAAGTTGTGTGGAACTGTGAAAAAATAAGCAAAATATACAACTTGAGTAGACTATGCGCAAGATAGGCAACAACATGGAAAGAGCAAGAGCAGGAGTCCTGTGGTCAGCGTGAGCAGCTGCGGATCAAGAGGTCCTTCGTTCAAGCCTTCCCTCAGTTAAAAAGTTTAACTTTTTATTTTCAGTTTATGTGACAAACGCTTGTTTTTCCATCACTTTTTTGGGAGTGATTATCACATCCACAAGAAAACCTAAATCGGGCACGGTAGAAGAATTTTTTTACCCATTCGCCAAGTGTACAAGTTAGGTGGGTCGACAACATATTCCTGTCGTGTGGACGCACATGCCGTCACCAGTGTCGTATAGAATATATCAGACGTGTTTTCCTGTGGAGGAATCGGTTGACCTATGACCTTGCGATCAAATGTTTTCGGTTCCCATTGTAGAGGCACGTCCTTTCGTCGACTAATCGCACGATTTTGCGGTGCGGTCGCAAAACACAGACACTAAACTTATTACAGTGAACAGAGACGTCAATGAACGAACGGACAGATCATAACTTTGCGAAAATGAAGAAGTAAAACTTTTCAGCCGAGGGAAGATTTAAACCAAGGATCTCTCAGCCTGCAGCTGCTCACGCTAACCACGGGACCACGGCGCTCCTGAGCTCAAACTATCCATGATGTTGCCCATATGGTACATGGACTACTCAGTTTGTATATTTTGCTCATTTTTTCATAGTTCCACACAACTTCTTCCTGTTTTCTCGATTGATCTGTGCTTAGTTTTTCAAGGCCTATCCACTGTGCCAACTTATAACTAAATCTGAGGGGGGTGCGATGGGGAGGTTCCCTTGTGAGTAGACGAATGATCATCGTGTTCATTCTGATGAAATATGACTGCTTATTGTCATCTTTTTACACTTGCAACACCCTTTCACGTAAGTGGTTGCCTAAATACGTTCCATGTGAATAGAGTGGGACATTGTAGAATGACGACAAAACCATCAGCACTAAGAGAAAATTGTAAACATTGGCTTACCTGCTATGCAGCCGGGAAGTGGTTCAGCAGTCATTGTAGAGATATCCCGCGACAGGGCGCTGACACCAGCTGTTTGCGACACATGAGAATATGTGCTGGACCGGGTCTCGAACCCGGATTTGCTACTTTTCAACAACTTCGGCTGTCCGCCCTCGCCTCCAGCACCGGCACAGACTCCCACAAGCCTCGTTGCCCCAGCCTCTCTGCTCGCAGAATTCGTAGTTTCCGCAACCGGAGACCAACATTATATCACCTATTTGGCCCTTGAGGGCGTCTGTACATCACTGATGGTTAAGATGCGTGCACGACTGAAGGAAACTGAATTCTGAAGATGCAGACACTGTATAAACACACACGCTGTCATCGATGAACTTACTAGTTAATTTAGTATTGTGCAACATTCATTAAATGCTTGTACAGCTTCGTATCTCCAGAAACCAGATGCTTTTATGACGATAATCGAAAAAATGAGAAAGATGTTTGTCAAATGTTTTTTATTCTAGTCTTTGATCACAATGTCGTCAAAAGGATTGATATTGTGATCGAAGACTGGGATAAAGAAACATTTCACAGTATTGGAACACAGTTCATATACATGACTATGTCGAAGCTGGTGAAAAATCTTTGTGTTATAAATTACTGCCAAAGACGTGTCGTGGAGACTTGGTGTTTCCGGTGTTATTGTTTTATTACGAGGTCCATTCAAGTTCTAAGGCCTCCAATTTTTTTTTTCTCCGGACTGGAAATAGATAGAAACATGCGCATTGTTTAAAACTGAGGCCGCGTTCATTGTCAATACGTCCCAGAGATGGCAGCACCGTATGGCAGATGGAATTTTACCGCCAACGGCGAGAATGAGAACTTTTAAATACTTAAAATGGCGACCTTTTCCTTACTTGAACAGCGTGCAATCATTCGTTTTCTGAATTTGCGTTGTGTGAAACCAATTGAAATTCATCGACAGTTGAAGGAGATATGTGGTGATGGAGTTATGGATGTGTCGAAAGCGCGTTCGTGGGTGCGACAGCTTAATGAAGGCAGAACATCATGTGACAACAAACCGAAACAACCTCGAGCTCGCACAAGCTGGTCTGACGACATGAGCGAGAAAGTGGAGAGAATTGTTTTGGGGGATCGCCGAATGACTGTTGAACAGATCGCCTCCAGAGTTGGCATTTCTGTGGGTTCTGTGCACACAATCCTGCATGACGACCTGAAAATGCGTAAAGTGTCATCCAGGTGGGTGCCACGAATGCTGACGGATGACCAAATGGCTGCCCGTGTGGCATGTTGCCAAGCAATGTTGACACGCAACGACAGCACGAATGGGACTTTCTTTTAGTCGGTTGTGACAATGGATGAGACGTGGATGCCATTTTTCAATCCAGAAACAAAGCGCCAGTGAACTCAATGGAAGCACACCGATTCACCGCCACCAAAAAAATTTCGGGTAGCCGCCAGTGCTGAAAAAATGATGGTGTCCATGTCCTGGGACAGCGAGGGCGTAATCCTTACCCATCGCGTACCAAAGGGCACCACGGTAACAGGTGCATCCTACGAAAATATTTTGAAGAACAAATTCCTTCCTGCACTGCAACAAAAACGTCCGGGAAGGGCTGCGCGTGTGCTGTTTCACCAAGACATCGCACCCGCACATCGAGCTAACGTTACGCAACAGTTTCTTCATGATAACAACTTTAAAGTGATTCCTCATGCTCCCCACTCACCTGACCTGGCTCCTAGTGACTTTTGGCTTTTTCCAACAATGAAAGTCACTCTCCGTGGCCGCACATTCACCAGCCGTGCTGCTATTGCCTCAGCGATTTTCCAGTGGTCAAAACAGACTCCTAAAGAAGCCTTCGCCGCTGCCATGGAATCACGCGTCAGCGTTGTGAAAAAAATGGTTCAAATGGCTCTGAGCACTATGGGACTTAACATCTGTGGTCATCAGTCCCCTAGAACTTAGAACTACTTAAACCTAACTAACCTATGGACATCACACACATCCATGCCCGAGGCAGGATTCGAACCTGCGACCGTAGCAGTCCCGCGGTTCCGGACTGAGCGCCTAGAACCGCTAGACCATCGCGGCCGGCTTCAGCGTTGTGAAAAATGTGTACGTCTGCAAGGCGATTACGTCGAGAAGTAACGCCAGTTTCTTCGATTTCGGGTGAGTAGTTAATTAGAAAAAAAATCTGAGGCCTTAGAACTTGAATGCACCTCGTATTCCTCAATTGTGTGTGAGTGTGTGTGTGTTCGTCTCAATCCTTCCGCCTTTCTATATCTCATCTTTCACTTTCCGAGCAGTATTCCAATGCGAGTAGTATTCCATTACATAGTTGTGCGTGTTCATTTAGAATTACTGCTCCTTTTACCTTTACTTCTTTTATGTAGAAAGTTTCTTCTCAGCGGTACTTTGCCGGAATCGGTTGAGGCCGCATTTGAGCATTGATAAACAGCTTTCTATTTGGGCTGGGTAGTCGTCGTAAGCAGTTACGTCGGCGGAAAGTGTCGAATGTGAGCTGTGCTTTAGTGGATCCTGAGCCTCAGGAATATCTGGGCTCACGATGTCTGACTTAATAGGCACTGAGGGAAATGTGTCGCATGCCAGATGGTAGATGTCTGATCGACTGAATTAGGCGCGTCGTGTTCGCTGCGTTGCGTTGTGTCTGTGGTGTTCAGTCTCAAGTCTCCATTTCTTCGGTAAGCTCAGTGCGGAGGTGATGGGTCACGTCTTTAAAGGAGCACACTGATGGCTTCGGAGCACGGTGTGGAACTGACAGCAGGCAGCAGTTTTGTAATCCATCGCCGACAAGAGCCACGGCAGCGTAGTGGTGTGTACTTGCCAGTCGGTTGTAAGGAAACATGGAAGGAAAGAGTAGCGACGTGCTGACGTGAGAGATTCGCAGAAACGGGGTAACCTGTCTGGACTCGCATCCACGTAACGTGGTCTTACAATAGTGGTCGAAGAGGGACCCCAACTGACGGGGAACAAAGGCGAACGTGACGCGTCATCAGTGGCAGCCGCTTTCAGTTCAGACAGGAGTCAGTTCAGGTCGTCCCGAAACACTTCCTGCGTGAAATGGACAGCTGGAGACGCATACTTGCTCATTGCGACACGGAAGGTTGCACGTCCTCATTGTTCCAAACAATGCAGGCACTGGCCAGTAGGTGACTGGAGGCGTCTAGTGTGGTCACGCGAGAGACTGGCTGGCTCTTCTCGAATGGTGCGAAGGAGTGCACCGACGGCGTAACGAGGCGTTCAGACCGCGTTGTGTGTGTGGGTAGGGTGCAGTTCAGACGGAATTTGGGTCTGCGGAAGTTCAGAGGCTGTTTTTGTACTGTGATTTGGGTCCATACATCCTAATTACTGTGAACATGAACCAGCATGTTAATTCTCGGTGACGAAGTGTTGACCGCCCTTCTATATCTTACGGTGTAGACATTACCGCCAGTCAACATGACAACTTCCGAGTTCACAGAGCTCCACACAGCTTTATGGTTTGATGAACACTCCACTGCACATTGAATGGCCAGCTAAATTCTGGAGCCTTAATCAGATATACTGCCAGAAAGGAAAATAGTGCACTCTTTTAGAGGTTTCTAGTTCACAGAAAATTTATTGTTGCAACAGTGCATATGGATTACATGAAATCCTTACGTACACAAATTAAGCGGTTGTGAGGTACCAGGTATCGACCGTGCAGAAACACCAATGTTAAGAAGTGGTGTAGTCTCCACGGGCGGCAATGTTGGGTAGAGATGGGTAGTTCGCGAACGAACGGGTGCAAAGGAACGGCTCACCAAGATGAACGAAAGGACCGAGGAACGAATTCCAAGGAACGATCGGTTCATAGTTCACTTCGGTCGCGGCGGTCTACTTATATTTCCGGGGAACGAGGAACGATGGGTTCATAGTTCACTAGTTCACTTCGGTCGCGGCGGTCAATTCCGCAGTTCTCGTTCCAGCCTCGGTCACGTGCTCGCCTCAGTCTCGGTCTCCCTCGGCCGCACTCGTCGTTCTTCGCATGTCCACCTGTCTCAGTTCCACTGCCGACTGCTCCTCGATAGTTCAGTATCCAGTTGTTCGTTTCGTTCACTGCGCTCGCCCATTTTACATGTGTTCCAGACTGTACTTGCGCTTGATTCTGGCTATTCAGCGTCCACGACCGGTAATCAAAAAGTGTTTTATAGTTACGTAAATTACATAAAAATTACGTTGTATGTGATAGGTACGTCTTTTCAGGTAACAAAAGGGCACATCAGCTCACTTCATTATATCGATGAACAGCAGAAGACATACTTATAACAAGGCAAGTTTTTTTTTATTGATATATTTTTTTGGTTTCATCGACTTGATTTAGCAGCTAAGTTTCAGTAATTTGCTTAATCTTCAGTGTAAGAAAATTCATATAAAACGGTTTTCGTGTATCTTTCATGTACAGAACATTACATTTAGGAAGGCTATAATTATTTTTAAGTTTGATTGTTTCCAGTTTGCATTACCTGCTAGTGTGGTGTCTTTGCGTGTGACGCAAGTATGAGAAAATCACATTTTTATTTTATGCTTCCATAAAGTCTCTAATTCGCCTACGAACTCAGAGACAACGTGAAGTATATACAGGGTGTAAACGATTATTGTTTACAACGTAGCATAGCTATGTAGTGGAAGTCGAAACGAAGAATTTTATACAAGACACTTGCGGTCTATTAAGTTGGGAGACAGCCACCAACAGGTTTACAAGACTACATGAGCTATAGCCCATGCGCGTCGCGTGAGATTTTCATGTTCTCTTCTCCAGCTCTCTACACATCGTCATCGATTGTTTCGCAATTGTTGCTTGCATTAGCTTGTAATTTCTTTACTGCCTAATTATTACATGTTTGTCTGTTTGTTGTATCTGCTCGTAACAGGCAACACATCGTCCATAATTGGCGAGCAGTCTGTACTCGGAGCCGGTTTTCCGTGCGCCAGCCCATATTATTTCCCTGCGATCAGCCACACAAGGCTACAGTTGCCTAAACGAGAGGTTCTGCAGAATCACAGAAATTACTTCTAAAAGTGTGGAAGAATTCTGTAATGAATAAAAACTCTATACTCGAGGGGGGAGGAAAGTGCCCCCTCTTGGTGCCCTCCATCCTTCAGTCACCTACACTATTAGTTTTCAGTTTTTCATAAGAACCATATACCAAGCACCAATGAACGGTGAACGAGTAAAAATGAACGGTTCCATAAAAAGAACGATCAGCAGTGAACTAGTTCCCAAGGATGAATGAGTTTGCCAATCTCTAATGGAGGGACTGACTTTGGCATCCAACCGACCCTACTCACGGCGAATTGTGTCTTGGGACACGTTAGTCCACGCCCGCTCGACCTATTCAGCCGGTTCTGTATGATTTGTCGCTTGACAAGTCATACGGGTCACTTGTCGTCCCATCATAACACACACTTGCTCGACTGGAGACACTTCCAGAGATCGTGCTCGCCAGGCAAGTCGCTGCACCTCTCGCAGAGTAAGCTGAGTTTCACGGCAAGCTTGTGGGCCAGCGTTATCCTGTTGGAACAACACATCACCTTCCTGTTGCAAGACCGTCAAAAGAATGGGTCTAACAACGTTCTGACCGTACCGATCGCTGGTCAGCGTCCCCTCCGGAAACACCAAAGGTGAACGAGAGCTGACGTTTATCACACTGTAACGCCGGAAATGCATATCCTCCTATTTCCATCTATTGTACTCTAAATTTTTTCGTTATTTTGTCACCTGAAGATATGACATTTCTATGTCTTTATATATTGTAATAGTTTTACTATTTGTATATATATATATTTATGCATTTATGTCGATGTATAATTGGTTTGTTTTGTAAATATTATTTGTATTTTACGCTGGGTCTTGCCTAGGGAAAACTATGATATCGAACGAATACATCGATAGGTCGTGTGAAGAACGAAAGTGTTTAGGATCTTTGGTAGTGTTAACTCTGCGGCATGGAGCGCGGGCAGAGAGGGAGTCTGGCTGGAGTAGTGCGGTTGAGCAGGTGTGTTGTGTGACGCTCCCGCGAGTTGCCACGCTTTCGGGGTTTGGCAGTATGTAATTGCGCTCGACTTGCGATGATAGTTTCTGACATGGTGTCGCGGACGGGAAGCCTTAGCTGGCGCACACCAAGAGCCCGTTTCGTCTGGTGACCGTGTCGAAAAGAAGGCGCGCCAACATCCAGCTTCTGCAACAGCGACGGCCGACAATGAGTGACTGTCGCCATCTCCTCGATCGACGGCTTCAAACCTTCGATCAACCAATAAGGAAGACTGGAAGCACGTAAAGTTTTAGAACTGTATGGCAGACCTCAGCTTTTAAAATTGTTGCATCACAAAATTACAGCAACTTAGCATGAACCTTTGTTGCTCATTGTCCCAATTGCATTGCCAAGCAGGGTCCCTTCCTTTTCCGAAATGAACCCGAGTGTCGTTGAAATTCAAACGCCAGCATTAAAATAATATAATTCAATCTCACTGCTTTAATTTCAAAGTTCAGTTAAAGTATTCATAGCTGGCTACAATATTTAGATTACACGAGCACAAATTAAGAGTGCGAGTTTTATTAGCATATTTTAGCTTACCTGTGACTGCAGCTCAGCTTGGTACGTACTAAATTTTACTATTGATAATTGTTCAGAATCATTTAATTCAAGTTCGAAGTTAAATCTATTATTTCTAAATTGCGTGGATTCAAGTAGCTTTTGAAATGATTGTTGAGGTAGCCAAAGACTAACCGTATTTCACTGAATTTCGATATGCTTCAGAAAGAAAGCTCACTATTAACTTAACAGTCACTAAATTAACTTTCGATTTTCCGGTTTTATTAATTCTTTTGCTAAATTAAGTCAGAGTGTAGCGAAATTTATTACTTCTGACAAACTTTCAGTTTTCACACAACACGTGTCAACCTTCAGTTGCCACGCTTTTAGTGCTAATTATATGTGCATTAATCTATATCTACATCTACATCTATACTCCGCGAGCCACCTTACGGTGTGTGGCGGAGGGTACTTATTGTACCACTATCTGATCCCCCCTTCCCTGTTCCATTCACGAATTGTGCGTGGGAAGAACGACTGCTTGTAAGTCTCCGTATTTGCTCTAATTTCTCGGATCTTTTCGTTGTGATCATTACGCGAGATATATGTGGGCGGTAGTAATATGTTGCCCATCTCTTCCTGGAATGTGCTCTCTCGTAATTTCGATAATAAACCTCTCCGTATTGCGTAACGCCTTTCTTGAAGTGTCCGCCACTGGAGCTTGTTCAGCATCTCCGTAACGCTCTCGCGCTGACTAAATGTCCCCATGACGAATCGCGCTGCTTTTCGCTGGATCATGTCTATCTCTTCTATTAATCCAATCTGGTAAGGGTCCCATACTGATGAGCAATACTCAAGAATCGGACGAACAAGCGTTTTGTAAGCTACTTCTTTCGTCGATGAGTCACATTTTCTTAGAATTCTTCCTATGAATCTCAACCTGGCGCCTGCTTTTCCCACTATTTGTTTTATGTGATCATTCCACTTCAGATCGCTCCGGATAGTAACTCCTAAGTAATTTTACGGTCGTTACCGCTTCCAATGATTTACCACCTATGGCATAATCGTACTGGAATGGATTTCTGCCCCTATGTATGCGCATTATATTACATTTATCTACGTTTAGGGAAAGCTGCCAGCTGTCGCACCATGCATTAATCCTCTGCAGGTCCTCCTGGAGTACGTACGAGTCTTCTGATGTTGCTACTTTCTTGTAGACAACCGTGTCATCTGCAAATAGCCTCACGGAGCTACCGATGTTGTCAACTAAGTCATTTATGTAGAAATCTTTCATTTTCAGTTATTATAGTAATTGTCCATAGGACTGGCGGCCGTAATTTCCCCCAAATCTCAAATATCTGATTACCGCTAGTTAATTCTTAACGTAACGGCCGCACATTTACTTTCTTTATTAACTTTACCCCTTTTCATAATTAATTCCCACCAGTTTCATTTGCATTTTTCCTTTCATTTAGATGTAACCCTTTCCTCCCTCTTTACCGACAGATTAACTTCGGTGACGATTGCTTTTCCCAAATTTCCATTAGGTACACGCTGTGGGGCGGCGAGTGAGTTTGTAGAAAATTAACTGAACTGCTGGATAATTGCTGTATAAACGATTGCATGTAGAATCAGTTTCTGGCTTTTAGAATGTTGTTAATGCTGTCTTTCGCCGTTCTCAACACTGGCTCTCTATTTACTTTTTGGCACCCAGAAAGTGATTTAATAAAACATGGAGCCAGTAATTGGAGATCCTAGTGCCCACTTCATTTGAGATACAATTATAGCTGCAGCTTATAGCTCTGAGGAATTAGGAGATTGTCCGGGATTTCTAATCAAAAACGGTTTTCCAAAATAGTTGAGTATATTCTGAAATTCACTGATAAAAAAAAAAGAAAACACAAGTATCCCTACAACCTAACTAACAGAGCAGTTCAGAGTCTAATGCGCTGATGCAACTATAAATGTGCGAATTAAATGTTAAAAAGAATGCTCGCCATAATTTGATGAAAATATTTCATCAAACGCCACGCTAAATATTTGATAGAATGTCTGTCCTGCGACGGCACGTGAAAATACGACAATACGCAAACTGAAGCTAGATAATGAAAATCATTCCAAAATTAACACTTCACATAAAATGTTTTCATGGTTCCGCGTATCTCTAGTAACTTAATACGGCACCCGAGGCTGTTTGTAGCAGTGACACTGATGCGATGCGGCTCCCGACACAGATGGCGTGTCATTCAGCGTCTGGAGAGAACTGGGGCCTTCCTTCCTCGCGCAGCGTTCTTATATACACTCCTGGAAATGGAAAAAAGAACACATTGACACCGGTGTGTCAGACCCACCATACTTGCTCCGGACACTGCGAGAGGGCTGTACAAGCAATGATCACACGCACGGCACATTGGACACACCAGGAACCGCGGTGTTGGCCGTCGAATGGCGCTAGCTGCGCAGCATTTGTGCACCGCCGCCGTCAGTGTCAGCCAGTTTGCCGTGGCATACGGAGCACCATCGCAGTCTTTAACACTGGTAGCATGCCGCGACAGCGTGGACGTGAACCGTATGTGCAGTTGACGGACTTTGAGCGAGGGCGTATAGTGGGCATGCGGGAGGCCGGGTGGACGTACCGCTGAATTGCTCAACACGTGGGGCGTGAGGTCTCCACAGTACATCGATGTTTTCGCCAGTGGTCGGCGGAAGGTGCACGTGCCCGTCGACCTGGGACCGGACCGCAGCGACGCACGGATGCACGCCAAGACCGTAGGATCCTACGCAGTGCCGTAGGGGACCGCACCGCCACTTCCCAGCAAATTAGGGACACTGTTGCTCCTGGGGTATCGGCGAGGACCATTCGCAACCGTCTCCATGAAGCTGGGCTACGGTCCCGCACACCGTTAGGCCGTCTTCCGCTCACGCCCCAACATCGTGCAGCCCGCCTCCAGTGGTGTCGCGACAGGCGTGAATGGAGGGACGAATGGAGACATGTCGTCTTCAGCGATGAGAGTCGCTTCTGCCTTGGTGCCAATGATGGTCGTATGCGTGTTTGGCGCCGTGCAGGTGAGCGCCACAATCAGGACTGCATACGACCGAGGCACACAGGGCCAACACCCGGCATCATGGTGTGGGGAGCGATCTCCTACACTGGCCGTACACCACTGGTGATCGTCGAGGGGACACTGAATAGTGCACGGTACATCCAAACCGTCATCGAACCCATCGTTCTACCATTCCTAGACCGGCAAGGGAACTTGCTGTTCCAACAGGACAATGCACGTCCGCATGTATCCCGTGCCACCCAACGTGCTCTAGAATGTGTAAGTCAACTACCCTGGCCAGCAAGATCTCCGGATCTGTCCCCCATTGAGCATGTTTGGGACTGGATGAAGCGTCGTCTCACGCGGTCTGCACGTCCAGCACGAACGCTGGTCCAACTGAGGCGCCAGGTGGAAATGGCATGGCAAGCCGTTCCACAGGACTACATCCAGCATCTCTACGATCGTCTCCATGGGAGAATAGCAGCCTGCATTGCTGCGAAAGGTGGATATACACTGTACTAGTGCCGACATTGTGCATGCTCTGTTGCCTGTGACTATGTGCCTGTGGTTCTGTCAGTATGATCATGTGATGTATCTGACCCCAGGAATGTGTCAATAAAGTTTCCCCTTCCTGGGACAATGAATTCACGGTGTTCTTATTTCAATTTCCAGGAGTGTATATATAGCCACAGTGCGGACGGCTAAGGGAACGCCTGATCAAATCGGTTCTCTCGCCTAGCTGCTGGGCTAGTAACGCACCACTTCAAGTTACATAATAATTTATAGCTTCTTTTGCTGATATCCGAAGAAGCTCTTAATTTAAACGTGCATTCAGCACGCAGGTAAGTATTGATAATAAAATTTTGACGTGGCTAAGTTAAATATTTTGGGCGAGAGAATTAATTAAATTACACTGCACGCAGTAGATGAGCTCTGAACTGGCCCTTTTGAGATCCGCTATCGCTATAATTTTATAGGTATTCAAAAGAAACTTTTCACATCTTCATAGTCATAGCGGACCTCCAACCTATTTAAATCTAAACATCCTAGCCTTATTTATTAACCTACTTAATCTATCTTGCTTCCTTCAGTTTTGAGATGAAAACCACAAAATCATGAATTTCCACTAAAATCTTAATTTGTGAAATCCAAAGTACTGTTTTTATTAAATCATTATGAAAGATGAATCTAAATATAAATTTTGAAGTCTCTAGCTCTTTTCTGTTGCGCCAATGATTTTTTTAGAAAAACGTCCAAATTTTGAAAATGGCTGAAGTTATCGAACTGATATTTAACACACATTAATTTAGTATTATCCCTGACATGCTAGAAAAGTTTTAGGTCATTTGCTTGATTTTTAAGGTATTGCGCAACATTTATGACGTCAGAGCTAGTTACAGCAGACTGGCTGGCACACAATGGAAACTGATGTGAATTTACTACAGCGTGAGTAGGCTGCTTCCCTACATCACCCTCTACTTAAATTTTTTTGTTTATGAATGTTAATGAATGAGAAAAAAATTTAATTACAAAAAGGGAAGCAAGAGTACAGTTTAACTCCCTATGAAGAATTAAAATTGAAATGTAAACCTGTAGAAACATTAAAGAAAACTGATTACCTACATTAATTATTTAAATTGTAGGCATGTTCACTGCCTTTTAAACAATGTCATTACTCAAAATTTTAAGCAAAGTCAATGAAATATTTTGGCATACATATTGCCTT
Organism: Schistocerca piceifrons; assembly: GCF_021461385.2. Classification (NCBI taxonomy): domain Eukaryota; kingdom Metazoa; phylum Arthropoda; class Insecta; order Orthoptera; family Acrididae; genus Schistocerca; species Schistocerca piceifrons. Next base: position 211,641,676 of record NC_060146.1, read on the forward strand.
AGACAAACAAACACATACAAATTGAAAAATTATGAAAATCTTAGATCCATTAAATACATTAAATACGTTTTTACATACACAAATTCAAAGAAAATAACATGATACGTAAAGAGATGATTATCTCTTAGCAGTCTTTTCTAAACCTGAAAGAAAATTTCACAAATAATTTTTACACACGTGGTTGTAGCCGCTTTGGCTGGCGTCCTACACTTCCATTCACAAGGGTAGAGGAGGGGAAGTCGCTATGGTGTGCGTCCTTCACGTTCTCTCTAAATTACATGGGGGAAAGGGGAGGGGTCACTGTGAGTTGTGTCCAAGTCACTCCACGCTTTCACGCAGCTACCAGGCTGCCATTATCTGGTTTGTCCTATAGAACAAACAAAAAGAGTGCCTCAGACTCTGTTCACTTAATATCTATGGGTGGGTCACAATGAAATGGGGATATATACATTTTATCGTCCAATATTTTGCTGGAACAAAGTTAACAGAACCTTTTTAATTTTACTCTCACGGTTACTTAATTGTCATAAAATCGGTAAACAAATGGCTCAAAACGCCGTTAGTCACGTACTGGAGAAAATTTATGCTCCTAAGGCATACAATCATAAATCATATTTAATCTGAATTTCTTATTTCTGGGCCGGAACACTGAACCAATGCTCGGTACATTCCTGATACATTTGTATTTTAAGCACTTAACTGACTCATCTTTAATTACCTTATTCTTAGATATAGCATGAGTATGATTAGTGGTTGTTTTCTCAGCTTCTTTGTACATGTGAGTAACTTTTGGTAATAGTACAGTTGTGAGTGTTCAAAACACACTACGTTTAGTTGACTACTAAATCCACTTATTGGTCCTCTGCTGTTGTCAGTTCCACATCTGAAATTACGTACTTACTTACTTTGAAGTGTATTTATGCTGAGCTAAAATAATGTTTCACGTCTGTCAGTATGTTATTTATTTATTTTGCTGGTGTATGTACTTATTTAAAACTCACTCTATTAATATTTAAAGCATAGGATAGCACATTTATTTCATATTCATAGTGTATTGCAGCTGATTAGTTTGCTCACGTGGCAATCCATTTCCACTCGATCGGACGCTGAAACCTCAGGTAGTCTCTCTCAGACCTATCACTAAAGTGCATTAATTAATTATGGACGAGCGTAATGCTAAATTCCTTAAACCTATAGGACACCATGAACTGCTCTGTCTCATCTAACATAAGGGTACCTATGGTCGCATTCACGCCTCCAACTCATAACCTCAATACGTGTAGGTGTATCCTGTCACACACTACACTAAAATAATGGCCAGCTCCAACCTTATAAATACTTCAGGGACGTGTCCTTCACGTCTCAACCACAAACACTGCTCAATTCTATTACACTGCCTTTCCTTGCTACACCAGGTGAGTTTATTCTTACAACTTATCTGCATAATCTTTCATAACACTAAGCAATCTCTTTCTTACTATTTATTAGTTAGCTCTAATGCATACACTAGGTTTCACTACCACTTCAGATCCTGCTTGTACATGAATTCATATATCTTTTTAAATTACTGTTGGTGGACCATTTCCAATAAAACAACACTTTGTACTTACAATATTACCAGGGTTTTATGCATACTTGTTACTCAAATACATTTTATATCTTAATTACGTCATACTTCTCTATTGTTTGTCACTATTAGGTTTGTCACATAAGGTATTTTTCTTCACTAATCGGTAGATAGAATGGTTACATAACTCATGGCTTGATAGTCATAACGGAAAATTTAATGTATGAAAGAAGAGGTCGAAATTTTTGAGGACAGGAAAGAGGAAGAATGAGTGAGACCTGAAATGGAAAGAAGATCTCACACAGCTGGGACTGCACAGCTGCCACACTGTGTAGAGGTTACAGAACAACCTCCTCCCTACAGCATTCATTAGCTTAATGCTGTAAAGAAGAGTTAGAAATTTTACGTGGATAGAAAAGATGAAGAGCGAGTGAGATCTGAAAAGGAAAGAAGATCTCACACAGCTGGGACTGCACAGCTGCCACACTGTGTAGAGGTTACAGAACAACCTCCTCCCTACAGCATTCATTAGCTTAATGCTGTATTGATAGTCATAACGGAAAATTTTAGTATTTGGAAAGAAAAAGTCGAAATTTTTGAGGACAGGAAAGAGGAAGAATGAGTGAGACCTGAAATGGAAAGAAGATCTCACACAGCTGGGACTGCACAGCTGCCACACTGTGTAGAGGTTACAGAACAACCTCCTCCCTACAGCATTCATTGGCTACCTATGAATCTGCCAGGTCGATCTGAAAATACCTTATGATGCCTTTTTAGAACCTGTCTCAGTTCTTCCTTCTGATTGGCTGAAATCTTATCGATTTACTGCAATTTAGCTTCTATTTTGTCTAAAATAATTGCTTCTTCTTCTTCTTCTGTGTTTAGCTTACTTGTACCAAGATTAACATCCTCGTCCCAATACCTCCTATTTTTCAGAACTCGTATAGGCAGCTCCCAAGTTCCATCATCAGTTACCACATGTTTATCACTAAAAGGGACTGTAATTACTCCGGTTATTGGCAAAACCATTTTTAACTGGCTTCTTTCAAAGTCAACAACACTCTGATATTTTGACAAGAAATCTATGCCAATTAAAACCTCAATACTGAGATTATTTACAATTAAACATGGATGATCAATTAAATTACCATTAATGTTAAAGGGCAGTAAAGCTTCTTGCTTTACCGTTTTTGAAACCTTGCCAGTAGCACCAATTATTCTTAGTCCTGATACCCTCATTACAGTAAGCTTGTCTTTACCAGGTAATGCATCAAAGAAGGACTGAGATATTGCACTCACTTCACTTCCACTGTCTAAGAGACAACGTACATTGATACCCAACATATTCACTATTATTATAGGGTGGCTTATTCTGGGTTGTACAGGTGGTTCCTCACTTTCATCTAATAGTTCCTTTTGGATTTGTCTCCAACTAAAGTGATCGACATCTGTCTTCATTACATTTAGGTCACAGTGTGTAGGGGTTTCCTGAATTACATTTTCAGCTGCCTTTTCCAGTCGGTCTATTAATTTTAAATCGAAACACCGCACGACTTCATTACATTTAGTTTGCTGAACATGACCCGAATTACTGTAGTCTGAGCGATTCTGCGCCTCCAGACCGGGCATAACACTAGTTACAGCTAAACCACTTTCACCATTATCGTCGGTTTCCTTCTCAAGTGACAACTGGTCACAGCTACTGGGTTCATCGACCCTCAACAGCCTACCCTCTACATTCTCACTTATCTCCTGTCCTAAATCTATTAGTACATTATCAACATCCTGCACAGGCACTTTAGATAAGAGCACATCATCTTCATCGTAGATATAAGCATGAATTTCTTCTGCTTCTTCACCTGTCAATTCAGTATTTTGTAGCTCGTCCCTATCGTTACACTGCTGCGCCTTCTCTTTCTCTTCCCACTTAGAAAGCGTCTCTAACACGGTATCTATCAAATACTGTGAGTGATCTAATATTTCTGCTGTATCCTTAGATGCTACCGACACTTCATCCACCTGTTCAGTTTGAGTATTCTGATCTGTCTTACCAATTCCCTTAACTACTGGCATAGGAAAAGTAACCGCCTGGTGAGCGCCAGTGTCCTCATAGACGGGAACTAGTTTTCCTGCCTCGGCCTACTGCTGTTTCCTTTAGTTTCATTATAGTTGACTGGCACAGCATTACTTTCCGTACTGTTGTTTACATGCATATTTCTGTTTGGAACAACATTATTAAACCTAGGACGCCATTGTTGGTTCGGATAATAATTTCCCCAATTCCTACCTCTCTTAGGATGGCGAACACCTACTGTTCTGATGTTTACAGTGCCATTTTGCTCGTTCCTAAAATTACTATTATTGTTATTGGCATTTCGGTTATTACGTGCTTGCTCCTGATTGGCAGCAACACGTTCTACACGTTCCAAATACTCAATGAAACGATCCAGATTGTCTCTAGGGGCAGATATAATTCTAGTTTGCCAGTACCATGGCAGTTTGGCTTCAAGACCTAGTATAATCATTTCTGGTTTTAGCTTTTCCGCCAAATGTGACAAACGTGAAATCCATGACCTAGCAAACTCTTTAATAGATTCCTTGCCTGCATTGAAGCGTTTTCCACTCCAAAATTCTCTCAACACTTCATTTTGCTTATTACTAGACCAATACTCATTAATGAAAGCTGTTTTAAACTCCGCTAATGTTTTACACTTCAACATAACATCAGCTGACCAACGCATGGCGTCACCTGCTAAATGGCTTCTAATAAACGAGATTTTCTCTCGTTCAGACCAAGTTGGTGGAATCACATCTTCAAAATCGTTCCATAAATCTAGCGGGTGGATATTTTTATCTGGATCGAACCGCAAGAACTGCCGACACCCGATAAAAGCGGCGTTTGCAGCTACAACTTGTTGTATATTACCATTACCAGAAGTTACTGAAGCTACTTTACTCTCAATGTTAGCAATGTTAGTACTGATATTTTCTACTTTCATTTCAACATTATCTACTCTTTGTACAATCTGAGTAGTGTCAGTTTTGATCGCATCTACTTCTGCTTGACATATGCTTACTTTTGTATTAACATCTTTAAATCTATCTGAGCACAGTTCAGATTCCGCCTCGATCTTTTCTGTTAACTTGTGCTCCAGCTTCGCATCTTCCATTTGGAAGTCTTTGCGAACCTCAGCGACTTCGGATTTTATTGTCTTATACATTTCAGAAAATTGTTGAGCAACCTTTTTCTTAATATCCTCATGATTGTAATCAATTTTACAATTCAAACTGTCTAGATCCTCTTTCAACTTATTGCAACCAGCCTTGAAGGTATCGTCCATTACCTCCAATCGTTTATTAAAATTAGTTTGGCTGGCCATAATCTCATACTTTAATTCAGCATTATTGGATTCTAATTTATTGTCCATTGCCTCAAACCGTTTATTAAAATTTGTTTGACTGGCCACCATTTCAGACTTTAATTCAGCTGTCATTTGTGCATTACTGGCAGCTATTGCTTGTAATATAACATTTAGATCAACAGCCCCAGCATCTTTGGGTTGCTCACTGGCTGGCTTTTTATCGCACTCAGGTGACAAAAAACTAGCTCCAATACCCGAATCATCAAAATTAAATGAAACTTCTGATTGATTAGTCATCTCTAACTTCTCCTTCTTAAACTCTACCATCTCTGATGACTGTTTCATTTTTAATTCATCAGAGAAACTATCATCCAATAAATTTACAATTTCTACTTTCCGCTTTACTACAGGGGTCTCTATTATTGAATCATTGCCCCTTCGCACACTACTGTCAGGAGACAATACTTCATATTTCACTTTAACATTACTACTTTCCTGCATATTTACACTTGAACCGTTGTCTGGATTTACAGTTCCCTCAACAGACATAGGTTCTAATTTAAGTTTAAACTCAGTTTCTTTTGGCGGTTCCATCGCCGACAGTCTTTTAGTGCAGGTTAGTAAAAGTTTTAACAGCTTTTCACTTAACTTAGTTCCTTCTGCACGACGTATGGCGTTGCCGGCTCGGCGTACCAGGATTCCTGATGCGACGTGGCACGTTGAACTGCAGACCGCTCTCCGACGGCTGTTGTGTGTTTGCGTGGCCCGCAATTGCAGGCTCTGCGCCGGCTGCTCCAGCGGACGACTGCGGTGAGGCGAAACTGGCTTCTCGCGATGCCGGCAGCACCGCTAGACTCAGTGCCAGCTCCGTCAATCCAGAGGCGTTGTTAATCCAATTGCGTCGTCCACATAAACACGTAACACATTCACTGTTCTATACTCAGTTGCGTGTCGCATTTCACTCGCGAATCCGAATAGTTAAAAATCACTTTCACTTAGTTGATTTCCCGGCCGATGCACCATATGTGGGGCGGCGGATTAGTTTGTGTCATAATCTACTGTATAAATGATTGCATGTAGAATCAGTTTCTGGCTTTTAGAATGTTGTTAATGCTGTCTTTCGCCGTTCTCAACACTGGCTCTCTATTTACTTTTTGGCACCCAGAAAGTGATTTAATAAAACATGGAGCCAGTAATTGGAGATCCTAGTGCCCACTTCATTTGAGATACAATTATAGCTGCAGCTTATAGCTCTGAGGAATTAGGAGATTGTCCGGGATTTCTAATCAAAAACGGTTTTCCAAAATAGTTGAGTATATTCTGAAATTCACTGATAAAAAAAAAGAAAACACAAGTATCCCTACAACCTAACTAACAGAGCAGTTCAGAGTCTAATGCGCTGATGCAACTATAAATGTGCGAATTAAATGTTAAAAAGAATGCTCGCCATAATTTGATGAAAATATTTCATCAAACGCCACGCTAAATATTTGGTAGAATGTCTGTCCCGCGACGGCACGTGAAAATACGACAATACGCAAACTGAAGCTAGATAATGAAAATCATCCCAGAATTAACACTTCACATAAAATGTTTTCATGGTTCCGCGTATCTCTAGTAACTTAATACGGCACCCGAGGCTGTTTGTAGCAGTGACACTGATGCGATGCGGCTCCCGACACAGATGGCGTGTCATTCAGCGTCTGGAGAGAACTGGGGCCTTCCTTCCTCGCGCAGCGTTCTTATATATATATAGCCGCGGTGCGGACGGCTAAGGGAACGCCTGATCAAATCGGTTCTCTCGCCTAGCCGCTGGGCTAGTAACGCACCACTTCAAGTTACATAATAATTTATAGCTTCTTTTGCTGATGGCCGAAGAAGCTCTTAATTTAAACGTGCATTCAGCACGCAGGTAAGTATTGATAATAAAATTTTGACGTGGTTAAGTTAAATATTTTGGGCGAGAGAATTAATTAAATTACACTGCACGCAGTAGATGAGCTCTGAACTGGCCCTTTTGAGATCCGCTATCGCTATAATTTTATAGGTATTCAAAAGAAACTTTTCACATCTTCATAGTCATAGCGGACCTCCAACCTATTTAAATCTAAACATCCTAGCCTTATTTATTAACCTACTTAATCTATCTTGCTTCCTTCAGTTTTGAGATGAAAACCACAAAATCATGAATTTCCACTAAAATCTTAATTTGTGAAATCCAAAGTACTGTTTTTATTAAATCATTATGAAAGATGAATCTAAATATAAATTTTGAAGTCTCTAGCTCTTTTCTGTTGCGCCAATGATTTTTTTAGAAAAACGTCCAAATTTTGAAAATGGCTGAAGTTATCGAACTGATATTTAACACACATTAATTTAGTATTATTCCTGACATGTTAGAAAAGTTTTAGGTCATTTGCTTGATTTTTAAGGTATTGCGCAACATTTATGACGTCAGAGCTAGTTACAGCAGACTGGCTGGCACCCAATGGAAACTGATGTGAATTTACTACAGCGTGAGTAGGCTGCTTCCCTACAACGCGGTTTAATTTTTCACTGTCATTAAGGTCGATAAGTGAGGGGGAGGTTACAACACCCCAGACCATAAGGCCTGCGAAGGGGCCAGCGTGTGTCTTGGACGAATGCACTCTGCGAGACAGGGCCCACCAGGTCCACGTCGTACTCACAGGCGACCGTCACTTCCGTGCAGCCAGAATCTGCTTTCATCGCTGAAGACGACAGAGCGCCATTGCAAGTGGTCCTCTGACGTCAGCAGTGGAGTGGCGTGAGTGGAAGACTGTCCAGAGCTGTGTGTGCGTGTGCTCCCACTGCTAATAGCCGGTTAGCAACAGTTCATGTAGACACGCTAGTGCTGACATGCCCTGTTATCTGTGCTGCGGTAGACGTACGGTCTGCCACTGCTGGCCTCACAATACCACGCTCCTGGCGGGCGTCCTTGCTGCGTGGACGACCAGAACCTCGTATATGGGTTTGAGGATGTTCACGTGACCACTGTCAACAGCATCATTGCACTACTGACGCTTCACGTCCAAGTTGTGTAGGAATTCTCAGCAACCACCTTCCCAACACTCGGAAGGCAACAGTTGCGTTGGGTTGGGTTGTTTGGGGAAGGAGACCAGACAGCGAGGTCATCGGTCTCATCGGATTAGGGAAGGACGGGGAAGGAAGTCGGCCGTGCCCTTTGAAAGGAACCATCCCGGCATTTGCCTGGAGCGATTGAGGGAAATCACGGAAAACCTAAATCAGGATGGTCGGACGCGAAGGCAACAGTGTGACCCGTTGTAAGTAGGCTGTATGAAAATCACTGACTGTGCTGTGTCTAGTCTGTGAGCGGTTGGTATTGTCGGAATATTCGCTATTGTAGTGTTGGGCGGTTGGATATGAGCAGCGCGTAGTGTTGCGCAGATGGAGGTGAGGCGTCAGCAGTGGGGGATGTGGGGAGAGAGATGGCAGAATTTTAAGAGTGGACGATCTGGACGTCTGTCCGTCAGAGAAAGGAAATTTGGATGTCATGAATTTATATATATATATATATATATATATATATATATATATATATATATACACACACACACACACACACACACACATATATATATATATATATATATATATATATATATATATATATATATATATATATATATATATACAGTGGTGTTACAAAAAGGTACGGCCAAACTTTCAGGAAACATTCCTCACACACAAAGAAAGAAAATATGTTATGTGGACATGTGTCTGGAAACCCTTACTTTCCATGTTAGAGCTCATTTTATTACTTCTCTTCAAATCACATTAATCATGGAATGGAAACGCACAGCAACAGAACCTACCAGCGTGAATTCAAGCACTTTGTTACAGGAAATGTTCAAAATGTCCTCTGTTAGCGAGGATACATGCATCCACCCTCCGTCGTATAGAATTCCTGATGCGCTGATGTAGCCCTGGAGAATGGCGTATTGTATCACAGCCGTCCACAATACGAGCACGAAGAGTCTCTACATTTGGTACCGGGCTTGCGTAGACAAGAGCTTTCAAATGCACCCATAAATGAAAGTCAAGAGGGTTGAGGTCAGCAGAGCGTGGAGGCCGTGGAATTGGCCCGCCTCTACCAATCCATCGGCCACCGAATCTGTTGTTGAGAAGCGTACGAACACTTCGACTGAAATGTGCAGGAGCTCCATCGTGCATGAACCACATGTTGTGTCGTACTTGTAAAGGCACATGTTCTAGCAGCACAGGTAGAGTATCCCGTATGAAATCGTGATAACGTGCTCCATTGAGCGTAGGTGGAAGAAAATGGGGCCCATTCAAGACATCACCAACAATGCCTGCCCAAACGTTCACAGAAAATCTGTGTTGATGACGTGATTCCACAATTACGTGCGGATTCTCGTGAGCCCACACATGTTGATTGTGAAAATTTACAATTTGATCACGTTGGAATGAAGCCTCATACGTAAAGAGAACATTTGCACTGAAATGAGGATTGACACATTGTTGGATGAACCATTCGCAGAAGTGTACCCGTGGAGGCCAATCAGCTGCTGATAGTGCCTGCACACGCTGTACATGGTACGGAAACAACTGGTTCTCCAGTAGCACTCTCCATACAGTGACGTGGTCAACGTTACGTTGTACAGCAACAACTTCTCTGACGCTGACATTAGGGTTATCGTCAACTGCACGAAGAATTGCCTCGTCCATTGCAGGTGTCCTCGTCGTTCTAGGTCTTCCCTAGTCGCGAGTCATAGGCTGGAATGTTCCGTGATCCCTAAGACGCCGATCAATTGCTTCGAACGTCTTCCTGTCGGGACACCTCCGTTCTGGAAATCTGTCTCGATACATACGTACCGCGCCACGGCTATTGCCCCGTGCTAATCCATACATCAAATGGGCATCTGCCAACCCCGCATTTGTAAACATTGCACTGATTGCAAAACCACGTTCGTGATGAACACTAACCTGTTGATGCTACGTATTGATGTGCTTGATGCTAGTACTGTAGAGCAATGAGTCGCATGTCAACACAAGCACCGAAGTCAACATTACCTTCCTTCAATTGGGCCACTTGGCGGTGAATCGAGGAAGTACAGTACATACTGACGAAACTAAAATGAGCTCTAACATGGAAATTAAGCGTTTCCGGACACATGTCCACATTACATTTTTTATTTATTTGTGTGTGAGGAATGTTTCCTGAAAGTTTGGCCATACGTTTTTGTAACACCCTGTATGTATATGATGACTTTTGAACATTAGTAAGATAAATACATTGTTTGTTTTCTATCAAAATCTTTCATTTGCTAACTATCAGTAGTTAGTGCCTTCAGCAGTTAGAATCTTTTATTCAGCTGGCAGTATTGGTGCACGCTGTATTGCAGCAGTTTGAGTAACGAAGATTTTTGTGGGGTGAGTGATTCACGAAAGGTATAGGTTAGTGTTGGTCAGGGCCATTCTTTTGTAGGGATTATTGAAAGTCAGATTGCGTCGTGCTAAAAAATGTTGCGTGTCAGATTAGTGATGATCAGGAGAAGTAAAGAGGGAAATGTCTGAGTACGTCCTGTTTTGCTCAGCTGTTCGAATTTCAAATAACGTAAGAGGTTTACCAGCACAGTCATTCTTAATTTTCCTAAGGGGACGTTGCACCGTTTCAAACTCGCTCAGTTGGCTGTCGGAAGCACGGGTGCCTGTCTGTGGCACGATTGCCTGCTTGCTTCACACGTCTGCACCAAGCTGGGCCTTCTGGCTGTGGGAGTTCTCTAATAGAGCAGACTCAGCTCTGGTAGCTCTGCCAGGGCGCTATATGCTGCCGGGCGGCGTTGAACCCACTATCAGTAGATGTACTAAACCCCTAGTGCAATATGCCGTCATGGGATCGAAATCGAAATCATCTTACCAGATGTGTTAATTTTTTTCGGCAGTGTAGAAAATATCTGTTAATACTTAGAAAAGTTGTTGACACGAGTATTATTTAAATTCGGGGTCTAATCATCAAGGAAGGGCTTCAATGGGGTATGACATTCAAGAATGGACCTCTGGACTCTCTTTTGGGCCGAGGTGAACCCAGTGTCAAAGCTTGAGGCGGCATTGGACGTTCTTTGTGAGATGTCTCCTGTGAGGCGACCAATCGTTCTACCAGTGCGCCTGTGTCGGCTACTTTGAGAACAAATGTGTTGCTGTATACTTTGAAAGCGTCTCGCGTTGGGAGATATATCTTCCATTGTATCGGGACATCATTGGGCTGCGATTGTAGAGGAGAGTGCGAGCAATGCGTCGTTGGAAAAGGGAGTGGGCGGCAAAAGGGCGGTTTGTCGTTTAAAGACACAGAGGAGAGTGCGTAAGTTGATTTTTTTAATACATATATGTGAACTGTGCAGAGAGACGAATGGAGGAACAGTTAACCTAAATCTTAAGTCTTTTCTTTCGTGTATACTTTATGCTCGAAGTAAATTGCAGTGACATATCAAGACGAAAATAATTTGTGAGTGACATGGCTGAAAACCTACAGGAAAGTGCGTGTGGTCACGAAATATTAACGAATGCAGTCAGTTCTAGTGCAAAGAGTAAACCAAATGGTCGCATGTCTTCCCAGTTGCGCTTCTTTCACTTTCCATTTCTCTGTCAGTGACATCACTTTCTTTTCCCCTATCTGCACTGGCTGTGTTTCATAATTTCCTCTCCCAGCCAGGGATCAGAGATTAATTCTGCCTTCCTGTGGTTTGTGTGTACTGTCGTGCTTTTCACGGCTAATTTCTTGATGTTGTATTCTGTATCATATGTAACTAACAATGTGCTTACCGTAACATGCAGGCTCTTTTAGGTAGTCAGAGACGTATTTCTCTGTAACTTACAAAATAAAAAGTTAAAGGAATATTTTTGTAGACAGGTAAAGGTAAAGAACGTTATTACAGAATATAAACATAGTTTATTTAGTTATTTGTGGGAGTACAGCAACGAGCTACAATTTTTTTAACACAACATTATATTTTCTCTGTCAGGCACTTTATGTATTTAAACCAACTGTGTACAAATGAGTTTACATCAAAGCTTTTAAAATTTTATTTACTGAATTTGAAACGTTCAGAGTTTTCGGTTGGACTGTACAAGCTTACCATAAGCTGCGTTGAGGTTGATGTTCTGGTAGGAGAAGGGTGTTCAAACGAGTGCTGATTTCCCTGAATGCACAGCTCAGTGCGTCTTTTAAACGACCTTTAGACGAGAAGTAAATTTTGAACACCTCACTCACATGAACTTTGCGTCGCCGGAACATTGACCTCAACAGCAGACGTAGCTGGGCAGTAGAGTGGTCTATGGCCAGCTTCATTTGCTTGCTCTGTGTCTGACCCAGGCTGCATACAGTAACATTATGACACACACTTTATTCCTCCCGAAGGCTGCGTAGTGGAGTGGTGTGCAACTTAGCGAGTCCTGGGCAAGTGCATCTGCACCAGCGTCCAGCAGTAGCTTCACAATCTCAGTCTTGCCACTGGATGCTGCATAGTGCAGTGGTGTTGCACCGTCGCTGTCCCTCTTGTCGACATCAGCTCCTTTCTTCACCAGTAGCCTGACACATTCTGCATCCCCCTCTCCTGATGCTGCATGCAGTGGTGTCCTACGTAGCGAGTCCTGGGCAAGTGCATCTGCACCAGCGTCCAGCAGTAGCTTTACAATCTCAGTCTTGCCACTGGATGCAGCATAGTGTAGTGGTGTTACGCCGTTGCTGTCCCTCTTGTCGACATCAGCTCCTTTCTTCACCAGTAGCCTGACACATTCTGCATCCCCCTCTCCTGATGCTGCATGCAGTGGTGTCCTACGTAGCGACTCCTGGGCAAGTGCATCTGCACCAGCGTCCAGCAGTAGCTTCACAATCTCAGTCTTGCCACTGGATGCTGCATAGTGTAGTGGTGTTACGCCGTTGCTGTCCCTCTTGTCGACATCAGCTCCTTTCTTCACCAGTAGCCTGACACATTCTGCATCCCCCTCTCCTGATGCTGCATGCAGTGGTGTCCTACGTAGCGAGTCCTGGGCAAGTGCATCTGCACCAGCGTCCAGCAGTAGCTTCACAATCTCAGTCTTGCCACTGGATGCTGCATAGTGTAGTGGTGTTACGCCGTTGCTGTCCCTCTTGTCGACATCAGCTCCTTTCTTCACCAGTAGTCTGACACATTCTGCATCCCCCTCTCCTGATGCTGCATGCAGTGGTGTCCTGCGTAGCGAGTCCTGGGCAAGTGCATCTGCACCAGCGTCCAGCAGTAGCTTCACAATCTCAGTCTTGCCACTGCATGCTGCATAGTGCAGTGGTGTTAGGCCGTTGCTGTCCCTCTTGTCGACATCAGCTCCTTTCTTCACCAGTAGCCTGACACATTCTGCATCCCCCTCTCCTGATGCTGCATGCAGTGGTGTCCTGCTAAGCGAGTCCTGGGCAAGTGCATCTGCACCAGCGTCCAGCAGTAGCTTCACAATCTCAGTCTTGCCACTGCATGCTGCATAGTGCAGTGGTGTTAGGCCGTTGCTGTCCCTCTTGTCGACATCAGCTCCTTTCTTCACCAGTAGCCTGACACATTCTGCATCCCCCTCTCCTGATGCTGCATGCAGTGGTGTCCTACGTAGCGAGTCCTGGGCAAGTGCATCTGCACCAGCGTCCAGCAGTAGCTTCACAATCTCAGTCTTGCCACTGCATGCTGCATAGTGCAGCGGCGTTAGGCCGTTGCTGTCCCTCTTGTCGACATCAGCTCCTTTCTTCACCAGTAGCCTGACACATTCTGCATCCCCCTCTCCTGATGCTGCATGCAGTGCTGTCCTGCGTAGCGAGTCCTGGGCAAGTGCATCTGCACCAGCGTCCAGCAGTAGCATCACAATGTCAGTCTTGCCACTGGATGCTGCATAGTGTAGTGGTGTTACGCCGTTGCTGTCCCTCTTGTCGACATCAGCTCCTTTCTTCACCAGTAGCCTGACACATTCTGCATCCCCCTCTCCTGATGCTGCATGCAGTGGTGTCCTGCGTAGCGAGTCCTGGGCAAGTGCATCTGCACCAGCGTCCAGCAGTAGCTTCACAATCTCAGTCTCGCCACTGGATGCTGCATAGTGTAGTGGTGTTACGCCGTTGCTGTCCCTCTTGTCGACATCAGCTCCTTTCTTCACCAGTAGCCTGACACATTCTGCATCCCCCTCTCCTGATACTGCATGCAGTGGTGTCCTACGTAGCGAGTCCTGGGCAAGTGCATCTGCACCAGCGTCCAGCAGTAGCTTCACAATCTCAGTCTTGCCACTGGATGCTGCATAGTGTAGTGGTGTTACGCCGTTGCTGTCCCTCTTGGCGACATCAGCTCCTTTCTTCACCAGTAGCCTGACACATTCTGCATCCCCCTCTCCTGATGCTGCATGCAGTGGTGTCCTACGTAGCGAGTCCTGGGCAAGTGCATCTGCACCAGCGTCCAGCAGTAGCTTCACAATCTCAGTCTTGCCACTGCATGCTGCATAGTGCAGTGGTGTTAGGCCGTTGCTGTCCCTCTTGTCGACATCAGCTCCTTTCTTCACCAGTAGTCTGACACATTCTGCATCCCCCTCTCCTGATGCTGCATGCAGTGGTGTCCTACGTAGCGAGTCCTGGGCAAGTGCATCTGCACCAGCGTCCAGCAGTAGCTTCACAATCTCAGTCTTGCCACTGCATGCTGCATAGTGCAGTGGTGATAGGCCGTTGCTGTCCCTCTTGTCGACATCAGCTCCTTTCTTCACCAGTAGCCTGACACATTCTGCATCCCCCTCTCCTGATGCTGCATGCAGTGGTGTCCTGCGTAGCGAGTCCTGGGCAAGTGCATCTGCATCAGCGTCCAGCAGTAGCTTCACAATCTCAGTCTTGCCACTGGATGCTGCATAGTGTAGTGGTGTTACGCCGTTGCTGTCCCTCTTGTCGACATCAGCTCCTTTCTTCACCAGTAGTCTGACACATTCTGCATCCCCCTCTCCTGATGCTGGATGCAGTGGTGTCCTACGTAGCGAGTCCTGGGCAAGTGCATCTGCACCAGCGTCCAGCAGTAGCTTCACAATCTCAGTCTTGCCACTGGATGCTGCATAGTGTAGTGGTGTTACGCCGTTGCTGTCCCTCTTGTCGACATCAGCTCCTTTCTTCACCAGTAGCCTGACACACTCTGCATCCCCCCCTCCTGATGCTGCATGCAGTGGTGTCCTGCGTAGCGAGTCCTGGGCAAGTGCATCTGCACCAGCGTCCAGCAGTAGCTTCACAATCTCAGTCTTGCCACTGGATGCTGCATAGTGTAGTGGTGTTACGCCGTTGCTGTCCCTCTTGTCGACATCAGCTCCTTTCTTCACCAGTAGTTTGACACATTCTGCATCCCCCTCTCCTGATGCTGCATGCAGTGGTGTCCTGCGTAGCGAGTCCTGGGCAAGTGCATCTGCACCAGCGTCCAGCAGTAGCTTCACAATCTCAGTCTTGCCACTGGATGCTGCATAGTGTAGTGGTGTTACGCCGTTGCTGTCCCTCTTGTCGACATCAGCTCCTTTCTTCACCAGTAGCCTGACACATTCTGCATCCCCCTCTCCTGATGCTGCACGCAGTGGTGTCCTACTTAGAGAGTCCTGGGCAAGTGCATCTGCACCAGCGTCCAGCAGTAGCTTCACAATCTCAGTCTTGCCACTGTATGCTGCATAGTGTAGTGGTGTTACACCGTGGCTGTCCCTCTTGTCCACATTAGCTACTTTCTTCACCAGTAGCCTGACACATTCTGCATTCCCCTTGTGTGATGCTACATGCAGTGATGTCCTACTTAGCGAGTCCTGGGCAAGTGCATCTGCACCAGCGTCCAGCAGTAGCTCCACAATCTCAGTCTTCCCACTGTATGCTGCACAGTGTAGTGGTGTTACACCGTGGCTGTCCCTCTTGTCCACATTAGCTGCTTTCTTCACCAGTAGCCTGACACATTCTGCATTCCCCTTGTGTGATGCTACATGCAGTGGTGTCCTACTTAGCGAGTCCTGGGCAAGTGCATCTGCACCAGCGTCCAGCAGTAGCTTCACAATCTCAGTCTCGCCACTGGATGCTGCATAGTATAGTGGTGTGCAACCATTGCTGTCCCTCTCGTCTACGTCAGCTCCTTCTTCCACCAGTACCCTCACGCAGGTTGGTCTGCGGTATGCTGCTGCAATGGCCAGCGGAGTCAAACCGAAATCACCCTTCTCCCGGATATTCGCACCAGCTTTCAGGAGGTGCCTCACACTGTCTGGGTTGAATCCACGCGGGGCCAAGTGCAACGCAGTTGATCCACCAGCAGTTCCCGCCGTCAGATTGGCCTCCACCTGCAGCAGCAGCCTCACGCAGTCGACGTTGCCATTCGATGCTGCCACGTGCAGAGGTGTGCCCAGGGTGTCACTCAGTGGGCTGCTGCGAGCCCCTGCACGTAACAGGTGCTCCACACTTTCAACATCGCCATTCTTTGCAGCGTAGTGCAGTGCTGTGGCGCCTTTCAGGTCTCTAACCTCCAGGTTTTTGGCTGAATTGGCCAGTAGCCTGACGCATTCCGCAGCCCTTGCATATGCTGCACAATGCAGCGGACTCTTCCGTTCCGAGTCCTGCGCAAGCGCGTCTGCGCCGGCCCGCAGCAGTTGTTTCACACACTGTGCCCTGCGCATCTCTGCTGCGCAGTGCAGGGGAGTCCGACCTGACTTGTCTTTCACATTGAAGTCAGCACCAGCAGAGAGTAGAGACTCTAAGCAGTCGACATTCCCAGCAGCTGCTGCCACATGTGTAGCTGTCACACCACTACTGACCTGTACATTGAGGTCAACCCCAGCCTGGATCAGCAGTCGTACACATTCTGCATCACCTGTTACTACTGCGCCGCACAACATCGCCGCACCAAGTGTACCGCGCAGCGTGGTACCGTCACCGGCTGTTGTCAGCTGCTGCACTATACTGTCAGTCACATATTCAGGAAGCATCTCTCTCCACTGGTCTAGCTCAACCTCCAGTGCTGTAGATCCATCACTTACTGTCTTTTTGACTATGTCTAGTGTCTTAAACGCAGAGAGCTTCACCACCTGTAAATTGTATTGAGCTCTTAGACTGAATACAATGACATCAACGATTAATTTAGACACATTTTATCACCTTCTGATCATCAAAGAATGTCGACTGCTTCTCTAACAGATACGTAATTGTTCTTACTTGTGTAAACTGCAGGGCGTTTCACAATGAACATACCAGTTTTAAGGCGTTGTAGCATTTCTTACGTTCAACTTACAATTGTAAATACACTACTGCCCATTAAAACTGCTACACCACGAAGATGACGTGCTACAGACGCGAAATTTAACCGACAGGAAGAAGATGCTGTGATATGCAAATTGTTAGCTTTCCAGAGCATTCGCACAAGGCTGGCACCGGTGGCGACACCTACAACGTGCTGACATGAGGAAAGTTTCCAACCGATTTCTCATACACAAACAGGAGTTGACCGGCGTTGCCTGGTGAAACGTTGTTGCGGTGCCTCGTGTAAGGAGGAGAAATGCGTACCATCACGTTTCCGACTTTGATAAAGGTCGGATTGCGGTTTATCGTATCGCGACATTGCTGCTCGCGTTGGTCGAGTTCCAATGACGGTTAGCAGAATATGGAATCGGTGGGTTCAGGAGGGTAATACGGAACGCCGTGCTGGATCGTAACGGCCTCGTATCACTAGCAGTCGAGATGACAGGCATCTTATCCGCATGGCTGTAGCGATCCTGCAGCCACATTTCAATCGCTGAGTCAACACTTGGGGACGTTTGCAAGACAACAACAATCAGCACGAACAGTTCGACGACGTTTGCAGCAGCATGGGCTATCAGCTTGAAGACCACAGCTTGCGGTTACCCTTGATGCTGCATCGCAGACAGGAGCGCCTGCGATGGTGTACTCAACGACGAACCTGGGTGCACAAATGGCAAAACGTCATTTTTTCGGATGAATTCAGGTTCTGTTTACAGCATCATGATGGTCGCATCCGTGTTTGGCGACATCACGATGAACGCACATTGGAAGCGTGTATTCGTCATCGCCATACTGGGGTATCACCCGGCGTGATGGTATGGGGTGCCATTGGTTACACGTCTCGGTCACCTCTTGTTCGCATTGACGGCACTTTGTTCAGTGTGTTACGGCCCGCGGCTCTACCCTTCATTCGATACCTGCGAAAACCTACATTTCAGCAGGATAATGCACGACGGCATGTTGCAGGTCCTGTACGGGCCTTTCTGGATACTGAAAATGTTCGACTGCTGCCCTGGCCAGCACATCCTCCAGATCTCTCACCAATTGGAAAACCAATTGAAATTGAAAATTGGTCAGTGGTGGCCGAGCAACTGGCCCGTCACAATAAGCCAGTCACTACTCTTGATTAACTGTGGTATCGTGTTGAAGCTGTACCTGTACACGCCATCCAAGCTCTGTTTGACTCAATGCCCAGGCGTATCAAGGCCGTTATTACGGCCAGAGGTGGTTGTTCTGGGTACTGATTTCTCAGGATCTACGCACCCAAATTGCGTGATAATGTAATGAAATGTCAGTTCTAGTATAAATTTGTCCAATGAATACCTGTTTATCATCTGAATTTCTTCTTGGTGCAGCAATTTTAATGGCCAGTAGTGTAATACACAAATTGAAAGAGCAACTGAAACAGTTTTGTTTGTATACCGGTGCACAATGGGAAGAGTATGGAATGACAAAATAGTGACTGAAAAACGTGTTGAACGAGTGCGAGTCGTTCACACTTAGCCCTTGGGGGCTGAATGTTAAAGGGGCTTTCTTTTTCGGTGATTAAACTGTAACTGATGTTTCTTACCCTGATGTGCTACAGCTGTGGCCTGTGCCTCAATGGGAAGAAGTTAATCAACATATCTTCATTTGGGAGCAAGATGGTGTGCTGCCTTGTAAGGTGTCAGGCAAATCCAACACCTTCCATGAAAACCCTGACATGATAGCAAATCCGGCAGTATGACACATAGCTCCGAATAAATCCTGACGTTAAATTATCCAAAGTAATACGATCAACGAGTGAGCAACTGGAATACCACAGACTAACACAAGAAGGCCTAAATGCGTGTCATACCTTCCCACCGTGAAACAGACGCAGTTCCGAGGGGAGAAACGAGAACAGAAGCCGAAAGCAGAATCGTGTAAGCTAGAAGGTCCTACGATAAGGGACACCCACATCTCCCGCCAACCGCCAAGACCACCCCCCAGCCCACGTTAAAAGATAGAACCCTCCAGAAGGACAGTATAGATCTTACAATAACAATAAAAGGGCCACACCAGCTGTACGTTTGAGCGTGAGACTATACGCGTCTCTGTTACGTTGCAAACTTTAAAAACATTGCCCCACCACGAAAAGTATAACGTTTCTCATTGGATAGAATTTTTGTAGGCGGAGTTTAAAGTTAACATTGACCTGATTGGTCAGTTGAAAACACAGCCAGATACCTTTTTCTTAAACCCACTTCAGTAAATTGTAGTAAAGAGAAGTTCGAGAGAGTTGTTACCGAGACAGCGAGATGTGTGGAGCTGCGCCCTGACACTGACTAACCAACAGCAAGGTAATGAACGCACGCGATGCCGCATAAGAGCGCGTAAGGCTTCACTCAGAACTGCAGAAGTCTCATCTGTTACACCCCCTTTTTGCGTAATACTAGTGTCGATCGTCAATTAAAGCTCATGGTGTTCACATTTGCCACTTGAAGTTAAAATCTGATATGCGATGATTTTTCTGTTATATAATTACTGAGAAGCCACATCAGCCACTGTAATTTACTACAAGTTAAATAAGTAATTAAAGATAATTGAGGGAGACTGTAGACCAATTTTGATAGTGTTCTCTTTTATGAAACTTAATTTAAACCTAGATTATAGATGTGATATGGCATACATCCTTCGATTCATTGTAGAACTTGGAAACCCATGCAGGGAATATTCGTTCACATTTTTGTTGAACGCAGTTGGTTTTTATCATCCTGTATTAAAATATTTCCTTTCATCAATAGCGCTATTTATAAACAATGTTTTGTGAGTAGAATAAAAATTCCAATGGTAAACTTAACTGCTTTCTCGACGTTATTTTACCAGCTAACTAAAAATAGTTACAGGATGTGCAGTGGAACTGACGCTGAAATCATTAAGTATTTGATTGTATCATCGCTAGTCTCACTGAACTCTTCTGAACTCTACATGTCATGTGTGGTCTGGCGTCTCCTTACCAGCAACAGGTCCCAGGTTCAAACTAGTCAGTTCCTTAAAAAACACGCTCAGAGCGTCGTTGCGCGAAAGTGGTAGGAAGACACGACTTAGAACAAACAGACACCATGCAGAATGTTAGAGCCTCTCTGGCGTAACTTAGTACGCGGGTGGTTAAACGGCGCCGTACCCGACGGGTGGATTGGGCGCAGGGGTCGGTTGACACAGCATTTTATGCATGACCTCCACGGTCACGCACGATCTGACGCGATCATGTGTATGTTCCTCCGATACCAGCTGATCTATCCGGCTTTAGAAACTGTATTATTGCAAAGGTTACTCCTGACAGATTGATCAAGGTTTCGGAACAATTCGCCTATCGACCCGATGTGTGATCTGTAAGAAAAACTGTTTGCGTTTCTCCTTCATTTGGTGCATTATTTACGATTGTAAGGTGAATGTAATATCTGCCACAGTGCCTTATAACCTGTACATTCATTTTGAAACACCCTGTATTTCATAAACATTTTGGAGCATTGTGCTACACAAGTTGCCTAAACATCATGAACAAATCTTTGTTTCCCAGGAAACATACACTATTTACATTAACAGAAAAGAAACATCAGACAATACGAATATCCTAACAAGATCGTGTTTACAGAGCAACACCTCTCAGCCGCATGTAATGTATTTTATTATCGGACCAGCCCATAATCTGGTTGTAAACATAAACGCCAGATTAGGTCGCTTTAATGAAATGATCTATAGCAGATGTAAACTAGATGTTTCATTCCCCGATTATAGGCTACGTCCGAACGTCGGTCGGATAATGAAACTATTTAAACGCAACTGGGAGATTTAACTGTGCAGATCTTGTAACACTACCCGCTCTACTAAATTAGCAATATGCCGTCAGTCTTACTTCTCTGAAAGGAATTTTGATTTGACCGCTATCGTGCGTCATGGAGAGACATTCGGACTATGTTTCGTTTCTCGAAAGAATTCTAATGGGAGGAAGCAGAGGTAGAACAAACGGGACTCGAACCACGGTTCTGCCAGAAACAAGGTTTGCTTTGTGCAAACTACAAAAGACAACGGCCGACACCCTAATTAGGAAAAATTGTAATCAAATAGTAGCACTGTTAGTAAAGTATGTTAACTACTAGAAATGACTTTACTTGGTACTGATATTCTGTTTTGCACATAGGGTTCGAGCCAGTAGCACATTGTAGCAAGCATTGTACCGGTGGTGTGGTATGCACAACACAGAACGAATACAGAAACGTTTCAACAACAACTGGCTCTGAGTAACACTTACTATCTGTATATTAAAGCACAGAGGTTAATGATCATCATAGGCAATTAATTGCTGATGGTGGAGTACCGCTAACTGGGACATGAGAATTTTTTATCAGTTTAATTATTGACAGACACTGGGATTGGAACAGTCTTCAGATAGTCATATTACGTGTACCGATCACCATTTCGTTTATCAGGAAGCTTTCACTTACTTATACTAGCTGGCGCACAAATGAAACACGAGGCACCAGAATCAACTATAGATAGAACAGTTGCAGCCAGTTACTTATTGAAGCACACAAATGTTATAAAATTGATAACAGCACTTCATTATATTGTTATTGTAGTATGGATTGCAACACTGGCTCAACAACTAACCTTGCGGCCCAAAACATTACTGTATCAGAAATTCATTCCAAAGCTGAAAATTTCAGTTAAAACACATTATGAAAATCACGTTTAGCTGCAAATACATAAAATATAAACATTCTTAGAATTTGGCATATAGTAATTCCATGAAAACGTCTTGATCGCTAAAAACTGTATTTATGATGCGTTTCGAGTAATCATCATCGGATAACTCTGGTAAATTTACACAAAAGAAAAATAAGGAAAGCTTATGCATGTAGATGAAGATGAAATGGGAGATATGATACTGCATGAAGAGTTTGACAGAGCACTGAAAGACCTGAGTCGAAACAAGGCCCCCGGAGTAGACAGCATTCCATTGGAACTACTGACGGCCATGGGAGAGCCAGTCCTGACAAAACTCTACCATCTGGTGAGCAAGATGTATGAAACAGGCTAAATACCCTCAGACTTCAAGAAGAATATAATAATTCCAATCCCAAAGAAAGCAGGTGTTGACAGATGTGAAAATTACCGAACTATCAGTTTAATAAGTCACAGCTGCAAAATACTAACGCGAATTCTTTACAGACGAATGGAATAACTGGTAGAAGCCGACCTCGGGGAAGATCAGTTTGGATTATGTAGAAATGTTGGAACACGTGAGGCAATACTGACCCTAAGACTTATCTTAGAAGCTAGATTAAGGAAGGGCAAACCTAAATTTCTAGCATTTGTAGACTTAGAGAAAGCTTTTGACAATGTTGACTGGAATACTCTCTTTTAAATTCTAAAGGTGTCAGGGGTAATATACACGGAGCGAAAAGCTATTTACAATTTGTACAGAAACCAGATGGCAGTTATAAGAGTCGAGGGACATGAAAGGGAAGCAGTGGTTGGTAAGGGAGTGAGACAGGGTTGTGGTCTCTCCCTGAGGATATAAGATGAACATCAACAAAAGCAAAACGAGGACAATGGAATGTAGTCGAATTAAGTCGGTTGATGCTGAGGGAATTAGAATAGGAAATGACACACTTAAAGTAGTAAAGGAGTTTTGCTATTTGGGGAGCAAAATAACTGATGATGGTCGAAGTACAGAGGATATAAATTGTAGACTGGCAATGGCAAGGAAAGCGTTTCTGAAGAAGAGAAATTTGTTAACATCGAGTATAGATTTAAGTGTCAGGAAGTCATTTCTGAAAGTATTCATGTGGAGTGTAGCCATGCATGGAAGTGAAACATGGACGATAAATAGTGTGGACAAGAAGAGAACAGAAGCTTTTGAAATGTGGTGCTACAGAAGAATGCTGAAGATTAGATGGGTAGATCACATAACTAATGAGGAAGTATTGAATAGGATTGGTGAGAAGTTTGTGGCACATCTTCATTAGAAGAAGGGATCGGTTGGTAGGACATGTTCTAAGGCATCAAGGGATCACCAGTTTAGTATTGGAGGGAAGCGTGGAGGGTAAAAATCGTAGAGAGAGACCAAGAGATGAATACACTAAGCAGATTCAGAAGGATGTAGGATGCAGTAGGTACTGGGAGATGAAGAAGCTTGCACAGGATAGAGTAGCATGGAGAGCTGCATCAAACCAGTCTCAGGACTGAAGACCACAACAACAACAACATGCATAAATATTAAAAGGAAAATGTAACATTAGGAACGGAAGTAGATACTGGTTACAGGCACTTACAATAGGCTTAGGAAAGCTCATACAAGTGAGAAATAGAATACTTCTACGAGGCTTCCCAAGCACATTGTGTGTCCTTGTAATTGGTATGTACTTTCGTTCCTGATGTTACACTGGTCTTGTAATATTTATGTATAAACTTTTCTAATTTCCTTTTGTGTAAATTTTGCCACAGTAATAACGATGATGATTACTCGAAACGCGTCATAAATAAAGTTTCTAGCGATCAAGACGTTTCCATGGAATTACTACTGGTACGTGTCAAGTCTGTATGGCCGCATGCCTTTCAAATGGATGACCTCGTCAGTCAAATGGAGAACATTGTTACAAAGCTGTACAGGAACTATTCCTTATGCTCGCCCTTCAAGTTTACTAGTCAGTAACTACTCCGAATTATCACAGTTTTGTGAATGTAACTTTAATACTGTTCTGAAATTTCAATAAAATTAACACTTAAGCAAAGCACCTTAGATCTTTTCTTCGTAATTGTTCTTTGGTGAAACACTGAGTAACGTCATATAAAGAAACGCGTGGAGTACTTCAGAAAAAAAAAGCTCACTAATAGTAAAGAAATATATTACTCTACGTGAACTATTTCTCATCATGAAGGAAAGCAATTACTTTTCAGTTCAGTAAAACAGGATACTCAGAAACACTGCAGCCCTATCTAGGTAAATGACTAAGGATATAGGTGTTCAACACAGAGTTAAAATAACACAAACTTGTAATGGAAAAAGAAACCGCGTAACTCGTACATGCAATTATACAATTCTGACTTGATTAGTTAAGACCCAGGCGGTAGTTGTGGATATCTTCTGTGGCTACTAAAAAAGGCGGCGAAATCGTTATGGCTATGGTGTAAAACAAGTTTTGAAATTTTCTTCTTACCGTCTGATTTTCGTACTTCGGATCTAACCTATTTACCCCATGAATGATAAGTCAAAATTCTCTCACATCGGAGGCTATATCAAATAACCTTTCTGCTCTTCTTGCCTATTTCAGCGCACAAGATGTGAACACTTTACCCTGTCGATGAACCTGTTCTACAAGAACAGTTTGAACATTCCAAGACTTCAACGGAACATAACTTTTGAAATTATATACATGCATTGATTATGGTGATATAAATTATTAACAAAACGTTTACATAGATGTTGTATCAAAGAATAATTGTAATACAGAGGTCACACTAACATTAGCACACAAAGTTACTAACATTAGCACAGGGTGTCCCACTCAAACCTCCCTGATTTCAAAGACCCAGGAACGAACATAAAACACAGTAGATACGACAATGAAGACAATGAAAAATGCACCACATTGTAGAGCATCTCAAACAATTTATTTATTTATCATCAACACACCTCTACATGTGAACCATTTGTAGCACGAAGAATATCGAGTCTATATTCAATTTCTTGCCAAGTTCTTTGTAACATTTCCTCTGTTATTGTTGCAATCGCATTAGTGATACGATGTCGCAACATAGGAATATCGTCTACTTTGGTCGCATACACGCGTCCATCACGAATCACCACATGAAGAAATCAAGTGGCGTAATGTTGGGTGAACATGGTGGCCAGGTAATGGGTCCTCCGCGTCCGTTCCAACGACTGAGGAATTTCCTATCCAGGAACTTGCGAACAGCCGTTGGCCAATGCGGCGGAGCTCCAGCTTGTTAAAATGTGATGTCGAGTTGCAAGTCTTGTATCTGAGGGTATACAAACTGTTCCAACATGTCCAGATACACTGACCAATTCACTGCTTGTTCCGCAAAGAAGAAAGGTCCAACAATCGTGTCGTGTCGTGTCGTGTCGTGTTTAGTTTAGGGCTATCTCGAACATGTTCAATGACAACGTGCGGATTTTGCGAACCCCAAACCCGAACATTATGCCTATTAACCCTCCCTCTTAACTGAAAGGTTGCCTCATCTGAGTAGAAACATCTTTCCAGGAAGCTGGCAACAATATCAATACGCTGCAGCATATTCGCAGCAAATTGTTGTCGGCGTGGTTTGTCGTTCGGTGTCAGATGTTGCAGAATTTGAACTTTGCGAGCACGCATACGAAGACGCTGGTGAGGTACACGATGCAATGTTGATCGAGGTGCATCAAGTTGCCTAGATGCTTGACGAATTGACTTACATGTGCTTATGAGAAACGTTTGTCTGATGTCCTCCATTGTCTCTTGTGAAACTACGTAGCGTGCACAGCCAGAATGAGATGCACGAACCAGTTGCGTAACGAGTCTGCCTGCCAACGCTCCACTTGGCTCAAAGTAATAGCGAATATCATCACAAGCGCTCTGGAAACTGGCTGCTTATTATCTTTTTATCGTAGTGGCTCATGGAAAGGTATCAGTTGTTTCCAAATATATTTTGCTAATGGAAACAGAAATAAATTTAGCTGTCGCCTAAAACATAACATTTTTTCAATGCCCGTGGTTGTAATATAATTTAGTTATATTTCTGTAACTCGTTCACCTAAACCTAACTGCAGGTGCTGCAGTGAAACACAATGGCGTTTATCATTAGTAAAAGTACAGGGTGGGGCAAATAAAAATGGCCCAGAGAACAGAGTTCCACAGTATAAAGAAACAGAGAGGAGGAAAGGAAATGCAGGGCTGACTACAGCAGATGTTGAAAGTAACCATCATTCATGTATTGGCACTTTTGAGCCCCTTCAGCAAGTTGCTGAAGGCAGATCGAAGCTGGACTGCTGGAATTGCTGCGGTCTCACCCGAAACGTTCTGCTGCAGTTCTGGAAGACAGTCAGGCTTGTTTCGATATGCCTTACACTTGAGGTCTCGCGACACAAAGTAATCGGCACATTGACAGATCATGTGGCCTGGGGGGGCCAGCTAGAGCCGCGACTAGACTAACCCCTGCTAACAACTCTGTCAGGCGTGAAGCCTGTGTAAATGCGCTCCAAGGTTCGGGCGGCTGTGTGGGCAGTTGCTCCGTCCTGTTGGAAGTAACTGCAGCTCTTTCGCTCCTCCATTAGTGCCGCCGCAAATGGTTTCAAAATGTTGGCGATGTAAGTGTGCGTCTGATGGAAGAAGATGGGACCAACAATGCGGCGTGCAGAAACTGCACACCAAACCCCAGCCTTCCGATGATGCAATGGTGCCTCGTGGAAGTCAATCGGATTCCCGCTGCCAACAACCTGTAATTCTGTGAGTTGACATAACCACCCAGGTGAAACCGGGCTTCATAAGACATAAAGAACAGATCCACGTCCAAATCATTCATTATCATCTCACTGAACAGCCACTCACAAAACCGGCGCTCCTGAGGGCCACCTGCTGCTTTTGGTACTTGGACAACAGACACTGGGTAGGAATGCGTGTGCTGGTCCAGGTGGAGTATTCGTCCGCATGATCGAAGTGATATGCCGGTCTCTTGCGGAAGGCGTCGGATTGATTAGGTAGGACTCTGAAGCATTTTCAGCTGAACTGCAGCCACATTTTCTGGTGTGTGGGCGCGTTTCGGAATTCTTTTGACTTGTTCAAAACAGATCCAGTCTGACTCCATTTTCGGACTTAGCGTTGCGTGGCAACTCTTTACTAGCACTTTGACGCCGTCAAAATTCTCAGCACACAACTGACCCCACCGTTTCCACGACGCGGCCCGCACTACACTATGAATCGGTGTGAATCACGTGGCCGGTGCACACGTGGTGTGCGCGTCACAGGGTGTGGTTATATGCATACACTCACGTCCACTCGCAAGGGGCCTCTTTCATTTGCCCCATCCTGTATATAACAAAGTCTTCACCACTTTACTAAGATTGAAAGCGGGGCTATCTAGTTGCTCACGACAAATATCAGGCGTATTCACCAGTCAATAGTCACATCATGATAATTTTTTTTTTTTTGGCAAAGTGAATTTTTCGTTTAAAAGCCAGCATAAAGAATATCATTTAGTCTGGAACGAGAACATTTGCTGTTAGTTTGGACTTACCTGAGCATCAGCTTGAAGCCCGATTGCTATGTACTGCAATACAGACATGTCCACACACGCGATAGATACTCCAACCTGCGTAACAAAGATAACAACATAGTGAGGTCCTTTGGACACTGAACTCGGTTCAGTGAAATTAAAAAAAAAGAAGGGATTAGCTATTGAATTCGCACTGCCTCAGCAGCAGATTTCAACCACCACTTTGATGAAGAATTTTAAGAGAAGCAGGCGTCAAAGAGAAATTAAGTGAAGACATCTACGACCAACCAATATTGTCTGGGAATTATTTTTGTACATGTGAAACTCAAATATAACAGCTTTGCAAATGGTACGATACCAAATGTTCCCACTTACTTTTCATCTGGCGAAAGAAATGTGACCGCATATACGTATATAACGAGAAATATTGTAAAATATGCTAGCATGGTATTCGTCTCTGCTTTAAAGGTCATTACGTTTTTGAGGAATTCTACACGCGCAGTCCGTCACTCATGGACATCTGCCGACAACTTTGAACAAGATGAAACGCCCTGATAATAATAGCGCAAAAAGACAAGTGGGCCCTTGCTAAGCGACATTTCTACAGGCAACGACATCTCGCACGTGCATACACCCACACCTCCCACGGAGCCCAGCAAGTGATTCCACAAAAGGGATTCAATTTTCTGCTGGCACTGGACTCAACACAGTGCCGAAGAAAAGACCGCTTTAGCTCCAATTCCCTTTTTTATAGGCCTGTGGATGAAGGACTTACAGCAGACGAGGTCTCATCTTTTCAAAAAGTTAATAAAAGTCCTGTCGACAGAAGACGAAGTGTTCAAAAGCTAAATAAATTAGTAAAGCTCCTTTAGAATTCCTTTTGAGCTATATTTAATGCTCTTCGGAGAAGCCAGATAAACACGTGCAAGATGAGATGTCAGCTTGTCTCAAGTTACAGTATACAATGTGATGCCTGGCAGCCGGAAACCTCTGTGCTATCAGTTTAGTATGCTTATTGCATTCCCGAGACTACAATTCCAATATTTTCCGTGACATTTTCACTCCAATTTTCAATATACTGAAGATACATCAAACGCTAGGGCCTGTATTTCTTGTTGTTGTTGTGGTCTTCAGTCCTGAGACTGGTTTGATGCAGCTCCCCATGCTACTCTATCCTGTGCAAGCTTCTTCATCTCCCAGTACTTACAGCAAACTACATCCTTCTGAATTTGTTTAGTGTATTCATCTCTTGGTCTCCCTCTACGATTTTTACCCTCCACGCTGCCCTCCAGTACTAAATTGGTGATCCCTTGATGCCTCAGAACGTGTCCTACCAGCCGATCCCTTCTTCTTGTCAAGTTGTGCCACACACTTCTCTTCTCCCCAATCCTCTTCAATACCTCCTCATTAGTTACATGATCTACCCATCTAATCTTGATCATTCTTCTGCAGCACCACATTTCGAAAGCTTCTATTCTCTTCTTGTCCAAACTAGTTATCGTCCATGTTTCACTTCCATACATGGCTACGCTCCATACAAATACTTTCAGAAACGACTTCCTGACACTTAAATAAATAGTCGATGTTAACAAATTTCGCGTCTTCAGAAACGCTTTCCTTGCCATTGCCAGTCTACATTTTATATCCTCTCTACTTCGACCATCATCAGTTATTTTGCTCCCCAAATAGCAAAACTCCTTGAATACTTTAAGTGTCTCATTTCCTAATCTAATTCCCTCAGCATCACCCGACTTAATTCGACTACATTCCATTATCCTCGTTTTGCTTTTGTTGATGTTCATCTTATACCCTCCTTTCATGACACTGTCCATTCCGTTCAACTGCTCTTGCAAGTCCTTTGGTGTCTCCGACAGAATTACAATGTCATCGGCAAACCTCAAAGTTTTTATTTCTTCTCCATGGATTTTCATACCTACTCCGAACTTTTTTTTTTTGTTTCCTTTGCTGCTTGCTCA
Organism: Schistocerca piceifrons; assembly: GCF_021461385.2. Classification (NCBI taxonomy): domain Eukaryota; kingdom Metazoa; phylum Arthropoda; class Insecta; order Orthoptera; family Acrididae; genus Schistocerca; species Schistocerca piceifrons. Next base: position 211,671,106 of record NC_060146.1, read on the forward strand.
ATATACAGATTGAATAACATCGGGGATAGGCTTCAACCCTGTCTCACTCCCTTCCCAACCCCTGCTTCCCTTTCGTGCCCCTCGGCTATTGTAACTGCCATCTGGTTTCTGTACAAATTGTAAATAGGCTTTCGCTCCCTGTATTTTATGCCAGACACCTTCAGAATTTGAAAGAGAGTATTCCAGTCAACATTGTCAAAAACTTTCTCTAAGTCTACAAATGCTAGAAACGTAGGTTTGCCTTTCCTTAATCTAGCTTCTAAGATAAGTCGTAGGGTCAGTATTGGCTCACGTGTTCCAACATTTCTACGGAATCCAAACTGATCTTCCCCGAGGTCGGCTTCTGCCAGTTTTTCCATTCGTCGGTAGAGAATACGCGTTAGTATTTTGCATCCGTGACTTATTAAACTGATTGTTCGGTAATTTTCACATCTGCCAGCACCTGCTTTCTTTGGGATCGGAATTATTATATTCTTCTTGAAGTCTGAGGGTATTTCTTAAGTTCTCCATTGCTTTTACTTTTAAAATTAGTCAGGGCTCTGACGGCATGGGACATTCCGTTTCGGAAATCGTTAGGAAACTCAATACTCCGAGATCCACAGCGTCAAGAGTGTGCCGAGAATACCAAACTTCAGGCTTTGCCTCTCACCACGGACAATACGGTGGCTGAGGTCCTTCACTTAACGACCGAGAGCGGCGGTATTCGCGTAGAGTTGTCAGTGCTGACAGACAAGGAATACTAGGGACGTACGGAGAAAGTATCCGTTTGAACGGTGTGGAGGAATTTGGCGTTAATGGGCTACCGCTGCAAATAACCGACGCTAGTGCTTTTGTTAATAGCACGACACTCCGTGCAGCGCCTCTCTTGACTTGGTAACCATATCGGTTGGACTGCAGACGACTGGAAAACGATGGCCTAGTGAAGAGTCCGACAGAGCACTGAAAGACCTAAGTCGAAGCAAGGCCCCAGGAGTAGACAACATTCCATTAGAACTACTGGCAGCCTTGGGAGAGCCAGCCCTGACAAAACTCTACCACCTGGTGAGCAAGATGTATGATCTCGGGGAAGATGAGTTTGGATTCCGTAGAAATATTGGAGCACGTGAGGCAATGCTGACCCTACGACTTATTTTAGAAGACAGATTAATGAAATGTAAACCTACGTTTCTAGCATTTTTAGACTTAGAGAAAGCTTTCGACAAGGTTGACTGGAACACTTTCTTTCAAATTCTAAAGATGGCAGGGGTAAAATACAGGGAGCGAAAGGCTATTTACAATTTGTACAGAAACCAGATGGCAGTTAAAAGAGTTGAGGGGCATGAAAGGGAAGCAGTGGTTGGGAAGGAAGTGAGACAGGGTTGCAGCCTATCCCCAGTGTTGTTCAATCTGTATGTTGAGCAAGCAGTAAAGGAAACAAAAGAAAAATTCGGTGTAGGTATTAAAATCCATGGAGAAGAAATAAAAACTTTGAGGTTCGCCGATGACATTGTAATTCTGTCAGAGACACCAAAGGACTTGCAAGACCAGTTGAACGGAATGGACAGTGTCTTGAAAGGAGGATATAAGATGAACATCAACAAAAGAAAAAGGAAGATAATGCAATGTAGTCGAATTCAGTCGTGTGATGCTGAGGGAATTAGATTACGAAATTAGACACTTAAAGTAGTAGGTGACTTTTGCTGTCTGAGGAGCAAAATAACTGATGATGGTCGAAGTAGGGAGGATATAAAATGTAGACAGGCAATGGTAAGGAAAGCGTTTCTGAAGAAGAGAAATTTGTTAACATCGAGTATAGATTTAAATGTCAGGAAGTCGTTTCTGAAAGTATTTGTATGGACAAGAAGAGAATAGAAGCTGTGCTGCAGAAGAGTGCTGAAGTTTTGATGGGCAGATCATGTAACTAATGAGGAGGTACTGAATAGAATACGTGAGAAGAGGATTTGGTGGCACAACTTGACTAGAAGATGGGATCGGTTGGTAGGACATGTTCTGAGGCATCAAGGGATCACCAATTTAGTATTGGAGGCAGCAGGAGGGTAAATATCGTAGAGGGAGACCAACAGATGAATACACTAAGCAGATTCAGAAAGATGTAGGTTCCAGTAGGTACTGGGAGATGAAGAAGCTTGCACAGGATAGAGTAGCAACAACTGTCAGTTCAGTCGCGATTTCAGTTGGTAAGAGGTAATGGTAGAGTTGGAGTGTGGCGGAGACACAATGAAGCCATGTACCCAAGCTATAAACAAGGCACTGTGCAGCTGTTGTTTGCTCCATAATGGTGTTGGCTGAGTTTGCATGGAATGGACCAGCTCCTCTGGTCCAACTGAAACTATCATTTACTGGAAATGCTTGTGTTCAGCTACCAGCAGACCACTTGTGGCCCTTTATGTACTCCGTGTTCTCAGACAACGACGTCATTTCACCAGGCCACAATTGACCACGAACGGTTAGAAGAACATTCCGAACAATTCGACTGAATGATTTGGCATCCCTCATCGCCCAACATGGAAACGCATCGATTATTTTTGGGACACAGTGGAGAGGTGAGTTCGTGCACTACATCCTGCCACAGCAACGCTTTCGAAGTTATAGATGCCTATAGAGGCAGCGGGGCCTTAGTATTTCTGTAGGGGACTTCCAAGGACTTGTTGAGTCCATTTCACATCGAGTTGCAGCACTGTGCCAGGCAGAAAGATGTCGGAAAAGATATTAGCAGGCATCCCGTGACATTTGTCATGTCAGTGTAAATACAATACATTTCTAGACAGGTGCATTAGAATCCACTAGCCACCAGCTACAAGGGAGAACCTGTGAGAGTCTATGAGTCTGTATGTCTATGTGGATCAACAAATCACCACATCCGGGCTCTGCCAGTGCTATATGCGGCCCTGCTGTGAGAACTGAGGTGCACGCTGCTGACTTTGCTACCTCGAGCCGGCATGCCAACTGCGCGCCTGCTTCAACTGCTGCCACCCTGCCCTGGTGGTCTGCAGGTTGAGCCCGGGCTCGTGCAGCAATTCAGTCGCTATCGCCTGTACGAGCAAACTCCTCGCTGCCTACCTCTACTCGCATGCGCAGACACTTTTTCCGGGAGACGGCTCACTCACACTGGGTCGACACCATGCTTCCGCATGCCTCGACATGCCCGGTCTGAGTAGCAAGGCTCCCTCTTCTAGGGTGCCTCCAGCTGCCGGAGTCAGCGTCCTCGCCATCATTGTTTGGCTGGACATGTGTTGCCAGGCTGTCTGACGACACCTTCACCCATTTTCCAGCCATACACAGCTTAAGTTCCGGGGCATCGACCTCTACGGGCATACGTCAGCTGTAGTTTGCTGAGCCGTCAATGAATGTTTTAGCAACGATGTGGTGATATTCTACTGGTTGCCTGACCTCCGCCAACCCAGTTCCAACACCCACCACGGAGGCCTGTCACTCCTGGCCTCTTTAAATTGTACCACTAAAAATACTGATGTCTGCAGTTGCATTCAGGACGTCATCTCCAACTGCAATGTACATTTCAACAGCAATGTTTTGGTAAGTGGGCTTGATATTTTTGTAGCCTCTGTTTCTCTGTTCTTGTACACTACTAGAGTGGATAGAATTGACGTGTTAGGAATTTAGTGAAACCTGAGGGACCTGTAGATTTGTTACAGTTTATTGTGCAGAGTACTATTTATCACCAGTGAAGCGTCAAAATCGTAATTTGGCACACATATCGCTATGTACCGGGTGATTAAAGAGTCAGTATAAATTTGAAAACTGAATAAATCACGGAATAATGTAGATAGAGAGGTACAAATTGACACACATGCTTGGAATGACATGGGGTTTTATTAGAACCAAAAAAATACAAAAGTTCAAAAAATGTCCGACAGATGGCGCTTCATCTGATCAGAACAGCAATAACTAGTATAACAAAGTAAGACAAAGCAAAGATGATGTTCTTTACAGGAAATGCTCAATATGTCCACCATCAATCGTCAACAATAGCTGTAGTCGAGGAATAATGATGTGAATAGCACTGTAAAGCATGTCCGGAGTTATGGTGAGGCATTGGCGTCGAATGTTGTCTTTCAGCATCCCTAGAGATGTCGGTCGATCACGATACACTTGCGACTTCAGGTAACCCCAAAGCCAATAATCGCACGGTCTGAGGTCTGGGGACATGGGAGGCCAAGCATGACGAAAGTGGCGGCTGAGCACACGATCACCACCAAACGACACGTGCAAGGAATCTTTCACGCGTCTAGCAATACTTTTTTTTTGTTTCTAATAAAACCCCATGTCATTCCAAGCATGTGTGTCAATTTTTACCTGTCTATCTATATTATTCCGTGCTTTATTAAGTTTTCAAATTTATACTAACTTTTTGATCACCCAGTATATGCAGGAAGCGTGTAGCGCAAGCTGACAGTATGGGTACAAGGCACGTTATCGGAGTCTAGATGGGCTATGACCAATCATGATACAGGGTTAACTAGCTGGGGCAGTAGAGGTAAGAACTTCATTTGTGTACCTTCTCTCGTTCCTATTGCAACTAGAACAGTGGCTCTTTTTTTGGGGGAGGGGGGTGGAGGGGGGGAGTAAACTGGCTGAGGATGTGTCACTATCTGGAAGTCTGGGTAGTTGGCCAGATGACGTACATTTGCACATCACCAAGCTATATATAGCTACTGAGTGAGGCAAAGGCATATATGTATCATGAAGGGCTGAATAAGGCATACACAACTGAACAACTCAGGAATGGACTCCAATTGCGATTCTGCAGCCAGCATAATACTAGATTATTTAGGGAATAATTTAACGAGATGCCCCAAAAGCGAAACGAGTCAGTGGAAATATTCTTGGACACAAGTAGGCAAATGAATGCACAACTTATTAGATAACCTAGGATGCGGATAAAATAATTCTGCAACCTGCAGAACACAGACTGTTAGATGTGTTTTTGAGAGGACTGTCACCTGATTTGTTGAGGAGGCTACGGATGGAGAATCCAAAGGATTTGGCTACTGCCATTAAGGTGGGGACAGCACGTCAAACCGGCCGACTTGGAGCAGGAGAGGCACCACAGGACATTTTAATTTCCACTGTCTATACTTTTACAAGTAAATTCATAAAACTTTGTCAGCATGACCAGGAAGGATTCAGGATTGACACTCGTAGCAGCGGAAGTTCAAAAACATAACAAAATAATTTTTTTTACATGTCAAATTTCATCATTTTTTTACTTACTATTGGCTGCATTTGTTACTATAGGTACATTTTTCTTCATAAGTAAGAGAGACTGTTCGATGAATTTTGCCCAGCATACAAACCATGCTTACAGGTGTCTGAAACTCTAGAATCTATTTAATTTATGAAAAAATGAATGAGCTGTTACGTTTTAAACTTTATGTTTAGAAAAAAATCAAATTTTGTTGTTAATTATCTAAATTTTCACCACAGTTTTTAATAGATTTGGAAAATTCTAGAGTTTCATACACCTGTAAGTATGGTTTGTATGCTGTGCAAAATTCATCAAAGAATCTCGCTTACTTGTGAAGAAAAATGCACCTATAGCAACAAATGCAGCCAACAGTAAGTGAAAAAATGATGAAATTTCATATCTAAAAAAAAATTATATTGTTGTTTTTGCACTTCCACTGCAATGAGTGTGAATTCTGAATCCTTCCTGGTCATGCTGACAAAGTTTTATGAATTTATTTGTAAAAGTATAGACAGTAGAAAATAAAATGTCCTGTGGTGCGTCTCCTGCTCCAAGTCGGCCCGTTTGATGTCCTACCCCCCTTAAGACTGCTATGGCACTGACCGAAGCTGCCTTAACAACTTGGATGCAGGATAAACAGAGTTTTTATAGGTGTGGACATGTGGTCTGTATTCGGAAATAATTCTGCCAATCACAATACTGTGAGTGTGGGGGGGTGGTGCATTAGGTGTTGGTTCCTGACATAAAATGCAAAGTGGACAATGATGTAAGAGTTCGTTAAACGGCAACAGGAATTCATGACATTCCCAGTAAAGCATAATGCTGCAAAGGCGTATGGAAAGGCAAGATTGTTACTTGGTCGGTGTGATGAAAGGAATGCAACGTAAGTTTTTAGTGGGCACAGGAAGTCATGTGTCAGCGACTACTCTAGACCTGCTGGGTAGGGAGGGAATGAGTTCTCCATGATATAGATTTTGTGGAGTAGGGGAAAATCTTGTGGCATCACTCGTAGCAACATTGGACGGTTTCTCTACTAGAGTAGGGAGTGTTCAGGAATATATGGAAGTATTGCCCCACGCAATTGGGGGGAGGGAGGGGGGGGTGTACTGTACAATCCTAAGGCCGGATTGTATGTATGAGCATCATGCAAAAGTTGATCTTCTACTGCACACCGTTGAAGTCATGAAGGTGGAACCAAGTAAACTGCATTCACGTTCATTAAAGCTCAGTTTGCATGATAACGTATCAATAGGTATGGGAAAATTGCTCTCATAGAGTGTGGATACAGATCTACCAAATGATGTTTTGTATATTATAGAGGAATTGGAACACAGTGACAAAATAGATACTTCACATTGTTTTCTACATAGAAGCATTGCACTTATGCCGGAAGTAAATGGAGATTTCACGCTTCTGGTGGCTGTGGGTAATTTTGGCCATGACAAAGTGAATCTGTGAAAAGGATTATTGATTGTCAGTTTGGGTGTCCTAATTGAGAGGGAGCGAGTGGAGACCTTTTCCACAAGGTATCCATCAATGCATCTGTATTACATGAAAAAGTACAGTATTTAAAAGGAAAAGATAAGACAGTTATGGAAAATCTGTTGATATGATTAACGGATTTGCCATTGCCATCAGTCCGCGAGTTGTGCCCACGGAAGAACTAAAGGCCAGTGTGGAAGCAGGCATTCGCAGTGCTGTGGAAGTATTGACCCACGCAAAGCCTCCAAAAAGTAATTTAACTGTGGGTGAGAGGAATGCCATAAACTCTTGAATCAGGACGACAGCACTATCATTTTCCCCTCTAACAAGTGAAATGCGAGGCTTGTTTTAGATGTGCCCAACTACTGTAGTAAGATTAACGACTTAGTAGATCCGCAGACGTAGAGATAACTGACAAAGTTATTAGAACTGTTACACGGCTGATAAAACGTCCTCTGTCCAACAGAGCGTACAGAAGTGTCAGTTCAGTTCAGTTGGCCACCACCGCCAGCTTATGGATTGCCGAGGACGCAAAAAAAAAAAAAAAAAAAAAAAAAAAAAAAAAAAAAAAAAAAAAAAAAAAAAAAAAAAACATGTTCCGATGGGACCTATAGTGAGTGCCATTGGTTAACACACATATTTAATTGTCAAGTCTTTGATAACATTATTACTACCATACGTGGGCCGGCCGGACTCCTATACCAAGAATTCGGCACATTTTATCAGTTAATTAATTCGCATAGTGGTCCAGCCAGAGGACACATTAGTTGTTCTATGAGATTTCGGGAATACTTAATTTTGATGTTGCATCGTTATTTACTATGCTTCATCTCAACGAGATGTTACAACAGCTGAATCGGAGTTTTCGCCCCGAAATTGCAGTGCTGTTTAAATTTTGCCTCACGACCACCTATTTCAAACGGAACGATGAGTTCCATGAACAGCTGAATGGCGTGGTTATAGGGAGACCATCAAATCCAACCATAGCGAGTTTTATTATGGAAAAATTCGAGAAGTAGGCACTGGAAGGTGCCAACAAAAAACCGAATATTTGGTTCCGCTACGTAGATGATATGTTTGTTTTGTGGAGGCATGGCGGAGAGGAACTAGCTCATTTTCACAAACACCTCAACGGTGTTAATCAGAAGATTCAGTTTACCATGGAGGAAAGTCCGCCCCGATAACTGAGTGGTCAGCGTGACGGATTGCCGTCCTCCGGGCCCGGGTGCGATTCCCGACTGGGTCGCGGATTTTCTCCGCTCAGGGACTGGGCGCCGTGTTGTCTTCATCATCATTTCATCCCCATCCGGCGCGCAGGTCATCCAGTGTGGAGTAGAATGTAATAAGATCTGCACCAAGGCGGCCGGACCTGCCCCGCAAGGGGCCTCCCGGCCAATGACGCCAAACGTTCATTTCCATTTACCATGGAGGAAGCTGCAGGCAGAAGATTAACTTCTCTTGGTGTGCTACTTTTCAAGGGAGAAGATGGTAGCCGAGGCCACACAGTTTACAGAGAACCCACGCTCGGAGACTGTTACCGACACCAAGATTCGAACCACGATCGACGACAAAAGCGTGGCATTATAAAAACGTTGTCGGATAAAGCAAGGAACATCTGTGAACCAGACCTGCTTGCGGGGGATTAAAACACCTCAGCAACGTATTGCTGCAGAATAATGAGTGGTAAAAAGATCCTGAAGACCGCCAGGCAAAAATCAGAGCGATCCTTTGAAATCGAAAGTTTTCCTGCCTTTCAGTAGGAAATTTACTGACCGCAAAGGGAAAATCGTGAAAAAACAGAACATCGCGGTAATCTGGAAATCAACCCGGGAGATGCAGGATCACCTAAACTTGGCCAATCATGGTCGCAATCGCGGGAAGAGATTTGCGGAACATGTTTTGCAGCCAAAAGACCATTACTTTCATTTTGGTAGGGCTCAAGTACTCACAGCGACAAGCGGGTTCCATGAAAGGCCATTCAAAGAGGCCATAGACATTGTCAAATGCACCAGATATTTCAACAGGACGGAGGAGAGAGTGAAATTGGTTGACGTCTGGATCCGGCTTCTGAAGAGGACGTGTACCAGTTTTCCACCATGGTGTCCTATCAATGGCGGATAACGGCAACCAATAGCGCCCATTTGCACTCTTATGTTCAAACCACGTGACGGCACACCACTGCACGGGAGCAGAGAATTTTGCTGCAGTGAGCAGCGAGCGAGGGTGCAAATCGAATAAACCCGAAAAAAGCTGCGGTCCTCCATGAAAGTGTCCTTCGAAAATGATGACGAAACGTTGTGTTGCGAAATTCATTCGACTGCAGCATGATGGCCAGGAATATTTTATTGATTGTGTCATTTCCGGCAGTGAAAGTTTACATTTTACAAAGTCTCTAGCCGGCCCCCGCCTGATGGAGGGAGCGTCATCGGCGAGCTACTGCCGTCACCGTTCCAGCTGCCTTGCGACGCTGAGAGTCGCCACAGCAGCCGCTGACAACACCACAACCCTTCACTGGCCACATGCATCTCACGTCCTGGCGCATTGGCTTGTCTAAGCCTCGCCATGGCTTCCGTCGTTTGCTACGCAAAGTACCTTGAGGTGCTTGATATTAATGAGCCCCCTTGCCTCTCACAAGCTCAGGTTCTTGATTGAAGGTGAGTCCCATTGCCTCTCACTATGTCGTGGTGCTTGATTACTGTGAGTCTCCTTGCCTCTCACTATCTTGGGGTTGTTGATTTTGGTGAGTCCCATTGCCTCTCACTATCTCATCGTGCTTGATTTTGGTGTTCCCCCTTAGCTCTCACAATCTCGGTGCTTGATTGTGGTGAGACCCCTTGCCTCTCACTATCTTGGGTGCTTCATTTTGGTGAGTCCCATTGCCTCTCACAATCTCAGATGCTTGATTTTGGTGAGTCCCATTGCCTCTCACTATCTCGGGTGCTTGATTGTGGTGAGTCCCCTTGTCTCTCACAATCTCAGATGCTTGATTTTCGTGAGTCCCATTGCCTCTCACTATGTCGGGGTGCTTGATTACTGGGAGTCCCCTTGCCTCTCGCTATCTGGCGGTGCTTGATGTTGTTGGGCCCCCTTGCCTCTCACAATCTCAGGTGCTTGATTTTGGTGAGTCCCATTGCCTCTCACTATGGCGGGTGCTTAATTACTGCAAGTACCCTTGTCTCTCAATACCTTGAGGTGCTTGATATTGGTGAGCCCCCTTGCCTCTCACAAGCTCAGGTTCTTGATTGAAGGTGAGTCCCATTGCCTCTCACTATGTCGTGGTGCTTGATTACTGTGAGTCTCCTTGCCTCTCACTATCTTGGGGTTGTTGATTTTGGTGAGTCCCATTGCCTCTCACTATCTCGTCGTGCTTTATTTTGGTGTACCCCCTTACCTCTCACAATCTCGGGTGCTTGATTTTGGTGAGACCCTGTGCCTCTCACTATCTTGGGTGCTTCATTTTGGTGAGTCCCATTGCCTCTCACTATCTCGGGTGCTTGATTTTGGTGAGGCCACTTGCGTCTCACAATCTCAGATGCTTGATTTTGGTGAGTCCCATTGCCTCCCACTGTCTTGGGGTGCTTGATTACTGTGAGTCCCTTTGCCTCCCACAAGTGTTTCAGTGCAGCATATTTCGAAATGTTGTCCGTAGTCTCTAATTGTCACACTGCAGCTCTGTGCCTGAACGACAATCCGACTTGTATTAGTGTCTCTGCGCTAATGTTTGCGCATTCATTGCTAATTCGCTGCCGCATATCTTCGGGAGTTGTTGGTACATCCATGTAAACTGTCTCTTTTCGTGATCCCCGGATGCAAAAATCGGCAGAAGTCAAAGGGGGTATCACGCAGCCCACTTTAGAGGACCTCCTCGTCCAATCCATCGATCATGATAGATTCGATTAGGAACTTCTCGAGGTAGTCGTGAATAAGGCGCTGGGCGTCCATCGTGTTGAAACCATTCATCCGGTCTCGTTTGAAGTGGAACATCGTCCATTAGTATCGGTAGAACATTATCCACAATGTCGCTGTAAATTTGAGCAGTCAGATTACCTTCTATGAAGTATGGGCCAGTTACCTGCGTACCTAAAATACCGCAACAAACGTTGACACTCCATGGGCGTTGATGTTCAACTTGCCTTACCCAGTGGGAATTCTCCACTGACCAATAATGCATATTATGTCGGTTCACCCGACCACGATTCGTAAAACTGGGTTGACCTGCGAAAAGTAACTGTGAAATGAAATTCTCATTGACTGCCAGTAGTTCCTGTGTCCAGTTGCAGAAGTTCAGGCGGCTATGAAAATCGTCACCATGCAGTTCTCGGCGCACCGATAAATGAAATCGATGCCATCTGTGTGCATGCAGTGTGCGTAGAACTCTCCTTTGCGAAATTCCTGAACCTCGCGCAAATTGCCGAGATGTGAGGATCTGCAGCAACCTCAGTTAAGACATTCACTGCGTTAGTTTGGTTTGTCACAGGCAGCGGTCGGACTCTTTCTCCAGCTGTACCACTTTCCGTTTCAGTAAACAGGTGGACAATAGAGCGAAACGTCGTCGCAGACGGAACATTCCTATCGGGGAACGGAGCAGCATACCTTTGTTGAGCTTCGTCAACATTTCTTTGAGCCTCAAAATACGCGTCAATGATATCTCCCCTCCCTGCAATCGTTAACATTGAAGCAACATGCACAGTCCGACCTTGTACTCAGTGCATGATCACTGTCTGTACATCATTCGACTGTGGAACGTCTCACATAATAGCATTATCAAAAATATCGAAAAAGCACTTCAATTGTCATAATCGTATGTGTATTTGTTTGAGATAATACCGTTTTGCAACAATTCTCAATTCATTTCCATATTTGCCGATTACAGCGCCATGTATTAAGAAATGAAAGAAATTTTTCATACAAAAATTACATATTTTTTCACTTTTCACGCAGAATCCAAATCCGCAATAAAAAATAAGGGTTCCACTTTAAGATTGCATCCCTTCCGCCCTGAGGCGGGTGTAGGGGGTTCGAGCGTTATGTTAATGGATGTCGCTCTTCGAGGTGAACTACGTTTATTACCACTTGTTTTTACACCCGATGTGTATTTCGCCACATATTCCGACAAAGAGAATATATATACAGGGTGTTACAAAAAGGTACGGCCAAACTTTCAGCAAACATTCCTCACACACAAATAAAGAAAAGTTGTTATGTGGACATGTGTCTGGAAACGCTTAATTTCCATGTTAGAGCTCATTTTAGTTTCGTCAGTATGTTCTTCCACCTACGCTCAATGGAGCACGATATCATGAGTTCCTACGGGATACTCTACCTGTGCTGCTAGAACACGTGCCTTTACAAGTACGACACAACATGTGGTTCATGCACGATGGAGCTCCTGCACATTTCAGTCGAAGTGTTCGTACGCTTCTCAACAACAGATTCGGTGACCGATGGATTGGTAGAGGCGGACCAATTCCATGGCCTCCACGCTATCCTGACCTCAACCCTCTTGACTTTCATTTATGGGGGCATTTGAAAGCTCTTGTCTACGCAACCCCGGTACCACATGTAGAGACTCTTCGTGCTCGTATTGTGATACAATACGCCATTCTCCAGGGCTGCATCAGCGCATCAGGGATTCCATGCGACGGAGGGTGGATGCATGTATCCTCGCTAACGGAGGACATTTTGAACATTTCCTGTAACAAAGTGTTTGAAGTCACGCTGGTACGTTCTGTTGCTGTGTGTTTCCATTCCATGATTAATGTGATTTGAAGAGAAGTAATAAAATGAGCTCTAACATGGAAAGTAAGCGTTTCCGGACACATGTCCACATAACATATTTTCTTTCTTTGTGTGTGAGGAATGTTTCCTGAAAGTTTGGCCGTACCATTTGGAAGACCCTTGTGTGTGTGTGTGGAAAATTATGCGCAACGAAATCGTATTCTGTTCGGGGTAACTAACAACAGTGAAATTGTGAGTCGCAGTTGTAGAACAATAACTAATAGGATTTTATTACTTACCACTCTGTTTCGCAGAGGGACATTACCTGCTGTTCACTCGATATATAGTGCCTCAGCTGTTGGAGGCTGTACCTCTTGTAGTCTATGAGAGGACGGAGAGGATGTGGCGTCAGTGGTAGCCTGCATCATCCCACTTCCATATTACTGTGTAAGCAACAAACACACACTTTGCTGGATTCGAAGGGGGTGGACTTTCTCTTTCTCACACCAGCACTAGATCCTACTCCCATGCCTGTTTTTTTCTATGAGTTTAAATGAAAACGTTTGCGTATGAACACCCTAACAGAACCTGTAAAATAGCTGCCTGGCATGATTCTAGCCTCCTGTCACAACGTGCAGCAATGAGCGGGTGTAATGCTTGTAACAGTACTGACGGTGCTCATTTACAACAGTCAGCACGGGCTTAAGTTGCTGCTATAATGTGTAACTCGTTTATGTTAATAAACCAAATATTTCTTTCGGAAAACTCTATCCCCACTCAGCGATACTCATTTTGGGATCCCCAAACACCTGTAAAATTTTGACCAAAAAGTCTTGGAACAAATAACCCAAAGGACTTCGTAATTTGCACCTTACTGATACATTATTTTGTGATATTGTGTCTGTCTATGGTATGGATTTCGAAAACATTGATCAAGAAAAACCCACGTTGCATTTTTCTCACATAATACCCCGAAAGCTATGAACCCAGACAACTAGGCGAATGCAGTACTTCTTGACGCCCGAAAAGCTTTGGATTCGGTACTATGTCAATGCATATAGAATGGCATCAAACGAAATTTGTTATTAGATTGAGGGTTTCTTGGTGGGAGGGATGTAGTATGTTACCTCAGATCGACAGTCATTGGCAGAAGTAGAGACAACCTTGGATGTGGTCCAGCAAAATATGTTGAGGTCCACGTCGTCGACGAACAAGACGATACTAATCTCTTTGCAGACGGTGTATTTGGTTACAGCGAAGTACTGTGTGAAATATGCTGCACTGATATCCTGTCAGATGTTGATAACATTTCAAAGTGGTGCAAGGATTAGCTTCTTGTCTCAAATGTGAGATAGTGTAGAACTGTGCAGTTCGTAAAATTCAGGAAAACAGTATCCTATGACTATAGTATCAGTGAGTCACAGCTTGAGTGGTTTTACTTGTACAAATGACTGGGTGTAACAAATTGTTGGAATGTGAAGCGGAATGGTAACTTACGATCAGACACAGGTAATGATGGTAGCAGATTTTCGTTAATTGGTATGAAAATGGCAGAAATGTAGCAAATGATGTTGCATACGCGTCAACTCTGAGTGTTATGTTAGAATATTAGTCAAGTGTATGGGACCCATACCAGGTAGGACCAGCAGGTGTTATTCAACGTATACAGAGAAGAGAGGCACGAATAATCGCAGGTTTGTTTGACAGAATTGATGTTGCAGACTCTTGAAGAAGGATGAAAATTAGCCCGCGAAAGCCCAATTACAGTACTTCCAGAGATTATACAAAGGAAAGAATAAATGAATAATCTTGAGCTCCCAAGATATCCCTCCCATACCGTGAAGACGAGATCAGAGTAATGTCACCATTTATAGAGGGCATTTAAGCATAAATTCTTAATGGTGTCCATACCTGCCTGGAATGGGAAGAAACATGTGCTTCCATGCTAAGTACTCTCTGCTAAACACTTCACATTGGCTTGCAGAGGATATATGTTAAATCTTTATGTAATGCAGATGCAGATAGCCCTAAAATGTGGTTTATTTGATTCTCTTCATAGAATATTCTCTGTGGAGCCTGTGGAATAGGCTTTGTGTTAACCCAAAAAAGTAAATATGTGTACTTTACCTGGATCTCTAAAAGCCTCTTGTTTTCGTTTGTCTGTTTGACAATCTCGGACTGATTCTTGCCAAGTATATGATCGAACAGTGCTCTGTATCCATTTTCTTTGAAAACGCGCCACAGCTCCTCAGGTGTGTAAAGGCCGCGCTGGAAGTCTCCCAGGTGACGCAGCTCGGCGCCCATCTCCAGAAGCGCAGGCACTGCCCACCAGCGCCGGCGCTCCGCAGCGTAGCGCAGTGGCGTCCAGTGCAGCAGCCCGTCCTCCGCAGCCATCGCCACAGACACCGCCTTCGCTGCCTTCGCATACTGTAGTGGACCAACTGCTCCCGTCTCTTCCCCAACACCCAACGCCCCAGGTGTCCCCGAAGCCTCTGCCGAATCCGAGTCGGTCGCCACCCGGTGGGGTTCGACGGATCTCAGCGCCTCATCCACCTCGGATACTGACTTCGCCTCCGCGGCTCCCCGTGACACTGCTGCTTCTGCTGCACCTGATGCCGATCCTCCCTCCCTCGTCAGCGCCGCCACCTCCAGCCGTTCTACAAGCAGCCGCAGCAGCGAAGAGTCGCCAGTGTAGGTTGGTACCAGGTGCAGTGAGCTGCGTCCCATCTCATCCCTCTCCATGGGCTCAGCGCCCTTCTCTAGCAGCGATTTCACGTCACTCTCACTGCCGTTGAGCACTGCCGTCAGGAGCGGTCGGCCCCTACTCGCTATTCTGTCGAAAGACTCGACGAAAAACTCCAAGCTGCTGTCGGCAAGAGCACTGCGGTACACATTTCCACACATCGCTGCATCGTCGGTAAAGCACCACTTGGCTAAGAAATGCTCAGCAAAGGTCCTGTGAATGAAAACTGGCTTATCATCAATAAATCGGTAAATGACTCCAGCCTTCACGAGATCATCTCGAACTACAGTGGACTGTTGCTCTCGTCTAGGTACTTCAATTCTAGGGAGAAGGTGTGTCACTGCAAGAAACCCCAACAGCTTCTCGTGCTCCTGCCGTTCCCTCTTCATCTTTTCCCTTCTACCAGGTACGGATAAATTATCACCCCACTTCTCTTCGTGCAGTCTTTTCAATTTCCTTTCAAAAAAAACTTCATAAAGGCTCACAATGTCCTCTACCTCAGCTCCACTTTCCAATGAGTCTGCATACATTTTTGAAAACAGAGGGATCTTCAACAGATCTCTAACCACACCAGTAACTACTACATCTGAGCTGGACCCCCTATGGAATTCGTCCACTTGGTCATCACTGAGAGCAGGCAGCGTGTGCGCCGAAACATCCAAGGCAGCCTCGAGGCGGCCCGTCACGGAGGGTCGAGTCGTCACCAGCAGCTTCCCACAGCGTGGAGCCAACTCCTGCAGAGCCTGTAAGCATTTGTCTCCGTAGTCTGGGCAGACCTCGTCGAAGCCGTCCACCATGCAGATGATACGAGGATACTCCAGCAGACAGTACTGAAGAAGTGAGCGTTCCAGTACGCCCAGGTTTCTCTCGTTGTATAACACTCGTTCCAAAATAAGCTTACTGGCTTCCTGACCGCTGATGCAACTATCTAAGACTTCCGAGTAGTTCAGTAAGTCTATTCTCAGGATCCACCACGAAGGATCCTGGCACTTCAGCTGGCTTGCCATATCTAGCAACATAGTAGATTTCCCTATACCTGGTTTCCCTTCAACGATAACTCGATTACTCGAGCTATTCAGAACTTGCAATACGCTTCTTGATTGCTCTTCAACGTATAGCCATTCGTCATCTAGGTTATTTAGAACATACACACGTATGTCTGCATATATACTGCATATCATTCGAATTGCAGAAAGATCGATGTTGTTAGTAACGGCAACGAGAGGCCAGAGTGGGTCTGAATCACGGAGGTAGTTGTCAAAGTCTTCAAACTTGATAATATTCTTCAAAATAGACTTCTCGGTGAGGAGCTTATAGGAGACTTCATCCATGATGCACACTTCCCTGTCTCCGAGTAATGAGAAAAATTCGTGTTTTTCACGCCTCCGAAATGTGAGCTCTCTGGGAATGTGGTTCACTGGTAGTGGATCCAAGTCTTGACCCATCCTCAAAGGGCCTGACAGCTGCGATAGGGAGAGTATTGCTTCAGGTTTCCCATCTAAGATCTTTTTGAGACTTTCTTCGTCACAGAGATCTGCCAGACAGCACGAATGTTGGTCACTGTTCAGTCTGACAGAGACATCTATGAGCTCCTTCCAGCTCTCTTCACTAATATCACCTAACTTGCATGAGTCTAGAAACGAGTCGTCCTTCTTATACGACACTATTACAAGGCGTCGCTCGGGTCCAGCCAGTTGCTCCATGCGAAGTAGAGTGTCGCAGCTGTGTTCCGCATCTTCAACAATAACCTGGAAGAAAAGAAAAAGTATGATATTGCAACTGTTCTTGCAACCGACTTTGTTCACTGCAGACCTTAATTGGGCTGAAATAATACGATATGATGTCGCAACATGTGACATACTACTGGATTCGCTTATCATGTCAGGGTTTTCATGGAAGGTGTTGGATTTGCCTGACACCTTACAAGTTAGGTTTAATTAGTTCTAAGTTCTAGGCGACTGATGACCTCAGAAGTTAAGTCGCATAGTGCTCAGAGCCATTTGAACCATTCTTGAACATAACCAGTACTCCCCAGCAGGGTTACATGACATACCTCAGCGCTTACTGGTGTTGGGGTTGCGAAGATACGTGCTCATGCAGAGATGAAACACAGATGATTAAGAAGCGGAAGACAGTTCGGAGCTAGCTTTAATTCTGATGGCTACGTAAGTACTGCATGCCAAATTAGGCTTGTGGAGCACATCCACTGACTGCCAAAGGAGACTGGAAACATGGAAGGAATAGTCTGATACAGAGGCTTTTCCAAACATACAGGTAACATCAGCTGTACGCTAAGGGTGAGGACTGCAATGGTCTCAAACAACGACCCGCAGACTGAGTTAGGGCTGCGACCACACCCATGCAGTGCAGTTTCGGTGTACAACTTGTCACTGCTTCATTGTCACGTGAAATTCACGGATTTTGGTTTCATTAGAAAAACGTCCCCCCCATGAACCATGGACCTTGCCGTTGGTAGGGAGGCTTGCGTGCCTCAGCGATACAGATAGCCGTACCGTAGGTGCAACCACAACGGAGGGGTATCTGTTGAGAGGCCAGACAAACGTGTGGTTCCTGAAGAGGGGCAGCAGCCTTTTCAGTAGTTGCAAGGGCAACAGTCTGGATGATTGACTGATCTGGCCTTGTAACAATAACCGAAACGGCCTTGCCGTGCCGGTACTGCGAACGGCTGAAAGCAAGGGGAAACTACAGCCGTAATTTTTCCCGAGGGCATGCAGCTTTACTGTATGATTACATGATGATGGCGTCCTCTTGGGTAAAATATTCCGGAGGTAAAATAGTCCCCCATTCGGATCTCCGGGCGGGGACTACTCAAGAGGATGTCGTTATCAGGAGAAAGAAAACTGGCGTTCTACGGATCGGAGCGTGGAATGTCAGATCCCTTAATCGGGCAGGTAGGTTAGAAAATTTAAAAAGGGAAATGGATAGGTTGAAGTTAGATATTGTGGGAATTAGTGAAGTTCGGTGGCAGGAGGAACAAGACTTCTGGTCAGGTGACTACAGGGTTATAAACACAAAATCAAATAGGGGTAATGCAGGAGTAGGTTTAATAATGAATAGGAAAATAGGAATGCGGGTAAGTTACTACAAACAGCATAGTGAACGCATTATTGTGGCCAAGATAGATACGAAGCCCACACCTACTACAGTAGTACAAGTTTATATGCCAACTACCTCTGCAGATGACGAAGACATTGAAGAAATGTATGATGAAATAAAAGAAATTATTCAGATTGTGAAGGGAGACGAAAATTTAATAGTCATGGGTGACTGGAATTCGAGTGTAGGAAAAGGGAGAGAAGGAAACATAGTAGGTGAATATGGATTGGGGGACAGAAATGAAAGAGGAAGCCGCCTGGTAGAATTTTGCACAGAGCACAACATAATCATAACTAACACTTGGTTTAAGAATCATGAAAGAAGGTTGTATACATGGAAGAACCCTGGAGATACTAAAAGGTATCAGATAGATTATATAATGGTAAGACAGAGATTTAGGAACCAGGTTTTAAATTGTAAGACATTTCCAGGGGCAGATGTGGACTCTGACCACAATCTATTGGTTATGACCTGTAGATTAAAACTGAAGAAACTGCAAAAAGGTGGGAATTTAAGGAGATGGGACCTAGATAAACTGAAAGAACCAGAGGTGGTACAGAGATTCAGGGAGAGCATAAGGGAGCAATTGACAGGAATGGGGGAAATAAATACAGTAGAAGAAGAATGGGTAGCTTTGAGGGATGAAGTAGTGAAGGCAGCAGAGGATCAAGTAGGTAAAAAGACGAGGGCTAGTAGAAATCCTTGGGTAACAGAAGAAATATTGAATTTAATTGATGAAAGGAGAAAATATAAAAATGCAGTAAGTGAAACAGGAAAAAAGGAATACAAACGTCTCAAAAATGAGATCGACAGGAAGTGCAAAATGGCTAAGCAGGGATGGCTAGCGGACAAATGTAAGGATGTAGAGGCCTATCTCACTAGGGGTAAGATAGATACCGCCTACAGGAAAATTAAAGAGACCTTTGGAGATAAGAGAACGACTTGTATGAATATCAAGAGCTCAGATGGAAACCCAGTTCTAAGCAAAGAAGGGAAAGCAGAAAGGTGGAAGGAGTATATAGAGGGTCTATACAAGGGCGATGTACTTGAGGACAATATTATGGAAATGGAAGAGGATGTAGATGAAGATGAAATGGGAGATATGATACTGCGTGAAGAGTTTGACAGAGCACTGAAAGACCTGAGTCGAAACAAAGCCCCCGGAGTAGACAATATTCCATTGGAACTACTGATGGCCGTGGGAGAGCCAGTCCTGACAAAACTCTACCATCTGGTGAGGAAGATGTATGAGACAGGCGAAATACCCTCAGACTTCAAGAAGAATATAATAATTCCAATCCCAAAGAAAGCAGGTGTTGACAGATGTGAAAATTACCGAACTATCAGCTTAATAAGTCACAGCTGCAAAATACTAACACGAATTCTTTACAGACGAATGGAAAAACTAGTAGAAGCCAACCTCGGGGAAGATCAGTTTGGATTCCGTAGAAACACTGGAACACGTGAGGCAATACTGACCTTACGACTTATCTTAGAAGAAAGATTAAGGAAAGGCAAACCTACGTTTCTAGCATTTGTAGACTTAGAGAAAGCTTTTGACAATGTTGACTGGAATACTCTCTTTCAAATTCTAAAGGTGGCAGGGGTAAAATACAGGGAGCGAAAGGCTATTTACAATTTGTACAGAAACCAGATGGCAGTTATAAGAGTCGAGGGACATGAAAGGGAAGCAGTGGTTGGGAAGGGAGTAAGACAGGGTTGTAGCCTCTCCCCGATGTTGTTCAATCTGTATATTGAGCAAGCAGTAAAGGAAACAAAAGAAAAATTCGGAGTAGGTATTAAAATTCATGGAGAAGAAATAAAAACTTTGAGGTTCGCCGATGACATTGTAATTCTGTCCGAGACAGCAAAGGACTTGGAAGAGCAGTTGAATGGAATGAACAGTGTCTTGAAAGGAGGATATAAGATGAACATCAACAAAAGCAAAACAAGGATAATGGAATGTAGCCTAATTAAGTCGGGTGATGCTGAGGGAATTAGATTAGGAAATGAGGCACTTAAAGTAGTAAAGGAGTTTTGCTATTTGGGGAGCAAAATAACTGATAATGGTCGAAGTAGAGAGGATATAAAATGTAGGCTGGCAATGGCAAGGAAAGCGTTTCTGAAGAAGAGAAATTTGTTAACATCCAGTATTGATTTAAGTGTCAGGAAGTCATTTCTGAAAGTATTCGTATGGAGTGTAGCCATGTATGGAAGTGAAACATGGACGATAAATAGTTTGGACAAGAAGAGAATAGAAGCTTTCGAAATGTGGTGCTACAGAAGAATGCTGAAGATTAGATGGGTAGATCACATAACTAATGAGGAAGTATTGAATAGGATTGGGGAGAAGTTTGTGGCACATCTTCATTAGAAGAAGGGATCGGTTGGTAGGACATGTTCTAAGGCATCAAGGGATCACCAATTTAGTATTGGAGGGCAGCGTGGAGGGTAAAAATCGTAGAGGGAGACCAAGAGATGAATACACTAAGCAGATTCAGAAGGATGTAGGTTGCAGTAGGTACTGGGAGATGAAAAAGCTTGCACAGGATAGAGTAGCATGGAGAACTGCATCAAACCAGTCTCAGGACTGAAGACCACAACAACAACAACAACTAGAAAAACGTGAAAACAACATATGTTAAAATGCATTGATTACCTTCTGATCCCATATGTATGTAGATATCCAATTTTTAATACGTTTGTGTGGCTAGTGAATTAACAGAACAACGAATAGTGCCACAAACAACAGTATGGGATTGTGGGTCCTGTTTGAAGCAAAACACTTTTGTTATTTATTTACCTATTTATTCCCAAACTAGTTTCAGCGACAAATATTGCATTGCAAAATATTGTTACATGCCTGTTCGGTTGAAAACATTGTTTTCTGGAAAAACTTCATAATATCTTCTTTACTGTGCGTTACAGCATGTTTTTTTGCGATTGTTACCGCTGTCTCCGGCATGTTTTCTGCATTTTGCTGTTCCCGTTTTTATTTGCGTACATCATGTCATCTGCAGCCGCATGAGCGGTTGTTGGTAAACAAATATAAAAACGTGACCTTATGTATTTTGTCAGAGTTGTGCAACTGGGATTGCCGTAGTGTTGTGGATACAGTTTTGGCGCGTACTAGGTCGTGCGCCATGTACTCGCAGTCCTTGGACGGCTTGCTACTTTTAGACACAGAAAGACACAACTTTCGCACCTTCTTATGCCAACCTGCTATTCGCGTGTGTCGCCAGAAATGTATCGCATACTGCGAGAAGGTTATGACAATTGTAGGGGCAGTTCTGACGACTTCTGTTGCTTATTTGTGTCTCTGTGTGTGATGGGTAAGTGGTTCTTTCAGAATCAAAGAAGCTACTGATGACGGCGATATTTGTCGCTGAAACTAGTTTGGGAATAAATAAATAAATATCAAAAGTGTTTTGGTATTTACGGTTGACCCAATTCCCATATTGTTGTTTTCGTATGCGAACACGGACCAATAGAGAAGTTTCAAAATAGAATTATTAGCGCCACAAACATTGACGTTTCGATAATTTTGATAGACTCCTGTGTATGTCAAGTACATACAGTTAAGGGGACATGCTCGTGAAAATGACCAGAAATTTGAAAAAAAAATTTCTTGGTCTATAGAAAAGAACATTTCGTGCTGATTTCAAAAATGTATAGTTCACGGGCATTATCGTTTTCCGTTCGTTCTAAAATTGAGGTTGAACGTAATGTTGCACAGGGGCCACGCCCATCTCTCAGTTCGAAGTACCTCAGAATACGTGATGCATTATTTTGTTCTTCCGTTTTCTCCGCCGTTAGTTATGGATCGTTAACACAGGCGTATTCTAGAAGGCACTGACTCCAGGAACGAAAGTACAGGCGTGTCTAGAAGGTATAGTTCCAATGTAAACAGAGATCTAAGAATATACGCGTGTGGTTTTGTAGTTATTGTGTGTTGTTTTGTTTCTGCGTGTGTGTTTCCCGTGCTACAAATGCCGAGAGTAAAGAAATTTAGCATCAGACGAAAGTTTCGCTGCAACCAATTCCAACCGAATAATACACATCAGTTGCTTCAAAAGGCGCCCGTGGAAACTGTGTCCACAGGCAGTGTTTCTAGACGTAAACTTTCGCTTTCTGAATGTAATAAGAACAAGTCTAGTAGTATTGTGAGCAGTAATAACGACGGAAATGTTATTGTAAACCTAAATATCCTGTCAAGACTTTCGAAGAGTGCTGTGAAATGTAAGTACTGCAATTGTGAAGATAGTATTGACGTTTCCGAGGACATTTCAGCAAGGAAAGGTTTTTGAAGACGGTTAGTGATTGCCTGTAATTCGTGTAAGAAGCACAGTGATACTATGACATCGCCAGTAACTGATAGTCGACATTACAGTGCAAATTATTGGCACCCACGTTTGTGTAAAGAACTTTGATGGCCCAAATGGAAACATGGAAACGAAACAAGTTCTGAACATTTTTAGGTCAGTCATGGTGCAAAGTATGTAGGCTACTTGGGGATGGAGACTATAAAGGACACACTCCTGTTGTTAATGACAGACCGTATGGTCTGACAGACAAGTTTTAATGTGTTGGGCATGTACTACTAACAAGAGTGGGAGTTCCGCTGAGAAAATTATGTAAAGACTTCAGTGGAAAAAAACCGTCAGACGGAAAACACATAGGTGGTCCAGGTCTTCTTACAAAAAGTGAAATTGATTGTTTGACTCAATATTATGGACTATCAATAAGGAGAAATGTAGGAGATTTGGAGAACATGAGACGAGCTGTTTGGGCAAAATGGTTTCGAGAGAGTGTCAACAGATGAAACCCCACAACATGGATTGTTTCCAAAAGGGGAAGATTCGTGGTGCACGTACTGGTTGAGCAATGCTACAGGCATACAATATACCCACAAGCATTCCTTACTACTTGATGTAATGGAGGCAGTTAGGCCTATACAGGGTGTTACGAAAAGGTACGGCCAAACTTTCAGGAAACATTCCTCACACACAAATAAAGAAAATATGTTATGTGGACATGTGTCCGGAAACGCTTAATTTCCATGTTAGAGCTCATTTTAGTTTCGTCAGTATGTACTGCACTTCCTCGATTCACCGCCAGTTGGCCAAATTGAAGGAAGGTAATGTTGACTTCGGTGCTTGTGTTGACATGCCACTCATTGCTCTACATGACTAGCATCAAGCAAATCAGTACGTAGCATCAACAGGTTAGTGTTCACCACGAACGTGGTTTTGCACAGTGCAATGTTTACAAATCCGCAGTTGGCAGATGCCCATTTGATGTATGGATTAGCACGGGGCAATAGCCGTGGCGCGGTACGTTTGTATCGAGACAGATTTCCAGAACGAAGATGTCGCGACAGGAAGACGTTCGAAGCAATTGATCGGCGTCTTAGGGAGCACGGAACATTCCAGCCTATGACTCGCGACTGGGGAAGACCTAGAACGACGAGGACACCTGCAATGGACGAGGCAATTTTTAGTGCAGTTGACGATAACCCTAATGTCAGCGTCAGAGAAGTTGGTGCTGTACAAGGTAACGTTGACCACGTCACTGTATGGAGAGTGCTACGGGAGAATTAGTTGTTTCCGTACCATGTACAGCGTGTGCAGGCACTATCAGCAGCTGATTGGCCTCCGAGGGTACACTTCTGCGAATGGTTCATCCAACAATGTGTCAATCCTCAATTCAGTGCAAATGTTCCCTTTACGGATGAGGCTTCATTCCAACGTGATCAAACTGTAAATTTTCACAATCAACATGTGTAGGCTGGCGAGAATCCGAATGCAATTGTGCAATCACGTCATCAACACAGATTTTCTGTGAACGTTTGGGCAGGCATTGTTGTCTTGATTGGGCCCCATGTTCTTCCACCTACGCTCAATGGAGCACGTTATACTCTACCTGTGCTGCTAGAACATGTGCCTTTACAAGTACGACACAACATGTGGTTCATGCGCGATGGAGCTCCTGCACATTTCAGTCAAAGTGTTGGTACGCTTCTCAACAACAGATTCGGTGACCGATGGATTGGTAGAAGCGGACCAATTCCATGGCCTCCACGCTCTCCTGACCTCAACGCTCTTGACTTTCATTTATGGGGGCATCTGAAAGCTCTTGTCTACGCAACCCCGGTACCAAATGTAGAGACTCTTCGTGCTCGTATTGTGGACGGCTGTGATACAATATGCCATTCTCCAGGGCTGCATCAGCGCATCAGGGATTCCATGCGACGGAGGGTGGATGCATTTCTCCTCGCTAACGGAGGACATTTCGAACATTTCCTGTAACAAAGTGTTTGAAGTCACGCTGGTACGTTCTGTTGATATGTGTTTCCATTCCATGATTAATGTGGTTTGAAGAGAAGTAATAAAATGAGCTCTAACATGAAAAGTATGCGTTTCCGGACACATGTCCACATAACATATTTTCTTTCTTTGTGTGTGAGGAATGTTTCCTGAACGTTTGGCCGTACCTCTTTGTAACACCCTGTATATAGGGAAGTGGCAAATAAAAATCTACTTAGGAAATGTTTGCACGGTCTCTCTCAGAATGCAAATGAAAGCTTCAGGAGCTGTATGAGGGAGAGGATACCCAAAACTGTATTTGTTGGGCTGACAGCGCTGGTGAAATGGATGCAATAATAACATCAATGATGGTGCAATTTCAAGGATCAATGTTAGGAAGAAATTGAATATCCAGAGGGGAAGGCATATGGCTTCAGCTCTAACTGCTATGGATAAGCGGCGGGTAACCGAAGCAGAGACAGCTGCAGAAGCAGAAGAGTCGAGGATAAAGAAAAAAACGAAGAGAAAGAGTATGAAGGATAGGGAAACAGGAGGACAACTGGAGTGTGCAGCTGGAATGTTTTAAACGAGTATAGTGATAAGTTAATAAATCTGTAAATCTTCTTTTGCGATTTACCGAAAACTTGAATTTTCATCACTCAGGTACACTTTTCTCCTAAATGACTAAAGTTAAACTCACAAAAATTGGTACAGATATTTAGAATGTCCTCCTCTACCTCCCTTGGCTACAATTTCCTGAAAAATTTATAACATGATGATGATGTCGGTCAGATTTGAGCTACATTTTTTAAATATTTTTTGTTGTAGTAAAATAAATTACTTGTCTTTCTCACAGATCAGCATCAGGGAAGGACACTGGAGGTATAAAACACTTTTGTGAATGTTGTCTGTACTCTGCCTCTTTTTCCAAGCTGTGCAGTCAGTGTTTCCAAAGAAAATGGTACTGCTGTGAAATAGTGTTCCGTTTTTTATACTATTATATATATTGTTGTCAGTACCAAAATATAATAAATATCACAGTGAGTTTTTGGTAAATGCATTGACTAATGACCCTAACGGTGTGTAAGAGATTTGAGCTACCTCTCATTTATAGGTCAGTTGCACCATGAAGCTAAAATTGCAGCCCGTTCACGCGTTGTCCCCTTAAACACTGATGAAAATGGACAATGCTACACCGTGAACACCCTGACCGAACGCCTGCAAACTGATACTGTCGTATTTCCGTGTCTGAGGGATGTGTTGACCAAAATCTCACCCTTACGAGCGTATATTTCAAGCCTTTCAAAAATGGTTCAAATGGCTCTGAGCACTATGGGACATAATTGCTGAGATCATCAGTCCCCTAGAACTTAGAACAACTTAAACCTAACTAACCTAAGGACATCACACTCATCCATACCAGAGGCAGGATTCGAACCTGCGACCGGAGCGGTCGCGCGATTCCAGACTGTAGCGCCTAGAACCGCTGGGTCACTCCGGACGGCTCAAGCCTTTCAATACAGAAAAAAATAGTCATTCCTATGGATGAAGCAAGGAGAGAGTGCGTGATGGCTGTTGGGTGTGTATCACGTTACGTTACTTTTCAGGTAGAGATTGTTTCACAAAAAGTCCGGTGGCTGTAAAGGCGCAGATCATTGGCATGTTGGTTGATTGGCATAGTGGACATGGGAGCTTCACACAGACAATTTTTTTTTTTTTTTTTTACTTTATTGTTATTTTAAAACCTGTACAACTCAGGTAGGCTGGCAGCGGCACACTACGCCGCTCTTCAGCCATAGCGTTTTACAAGAGTATAAAACATGGTGAATGACAATGAACAAAGTGACGGGCAAAAGAGAGAGGTCACAGAGACATAAAAAACACGGAGTCGTTCACATGTGACGATAACGACACTGAAAACACGTTGGCACGGCGCACAAAACACTGATGAGTCCGACGGCACAAGTGAACGTAGGAGTGGGACGGCGGACACCAAAAACACTATACGACGTCACACACACGAGACACAAAAGGCGACGATCTCCGGCGCGCGAATGTTCACTATACGTGTGCGAGTCCGGGGACCTGCCAAGAGAGGAGGAGGAGGAAGGGGAGTGGGAGAGCGAGAGGGGAGAGCAGAGATGCCACGGGCAGGGGTGATAGGGGGGAGGGAGGAAGGGGGAGAGGAAGCCCGGGGGAAGAGGGGGAAGGGAGGGGACAGGGAGATGGAAAAAGAAGGGAAGAGAAGAGAAGGGAGGGAGGGTGCCGAAAGGAAAGGACACGGGAAGTGGGGGGCGGGGCAGGGTCAAAGTTGATAGGAGGGGTAGATGGAGGGGATGAGGACATCATCAGGGAGAGGGAGCTGGCGGAAGCCACCTTGGGAGAGGGTATGGAGAGTGGAGAGATGGAGACCGGGTGGGACGTGGGAATACAGGCGCGGCAGCGGGCGGGGGTGGGAGAGGATCGGGGAAATGAGCAGGTGAGGAGGATCAAGTTTACGTGAGGTGTACAGGATACGTATCCTTTCAAGGAAAAGGAGGAGGTGGGGGAAGGGGATGAGATCATACAGGATCCGCGTGGGGGAGGGGAGACGGATGCGATAGGCAAGGCGGAGAGCATGGCGTTCAAGGATTTGGAGGGATTTATAGAAGGTAGGGGGGGGGGCGGAGATCCAGGCTGGATGGGCGTAACAAAGGATAGGGCGGATGAGGGATTTATAGGTGTGGAGGATTGTGGAGGGGTCCAGACCCCACGTGCGGCCGGAAAGGAGCTTGAGGAGACGGAGTCGGGAACGTGCCTTGGCTTGGATTGTCTGGAGATGGGGAGTCCAGGAGAGGCGACGGTCGAGGGTGACGCCAAGGTACTTAAGGGTGGGAGTGAGGGCGATAGGACGGCCATAGACGGTGAGATAGAAATCAAGGAGGCGGAAGGAAGGGGTGGTTTTGCCTACAATGATCGCCTGGGTTTTGGAGGGATTGACCTTGAGCAACCACTGGTTGCACCAAGCGGTGAACCGGTTAAGATGGGATTGGAGAAGGCGTTGGGAGCGTTGCAGGGTGGGGGCAAGGGCGAGGAAGGCGGTGTCACACAGACAAATCTCAGAGACAGTTGTCTGCAGTGGAATCACTCTACAACGGTTGGTGACGAAACGAACTCAGGACAGCAGCCTGGCAGGACTAACAGACACAGGTGCTTCCAAATGGATTGCACAACGACGGGACTATACAGGCTGGTCCATTCATAGTGACCGGGCCAAATATCTCACGACATAAGCGTCAAACGAAAAAACTACAAAGAACGAAACTCGTCTAGGTTGAAGGGGGAAACCAGATGGCGCTATGGTTGGCCCGCTAGATGGCGCTGCCATAAGTCAAACGGATATGAACTGCGTTTTTTAAAAATAGGAACCCCCATTTTTATTACATATTCGTGCAGTACGTAAAGAAATGTGGATGTTTTAGTTGGACCACTCTTTTCGCTTTGTGTTAGATGGCGCTGTAATAGTCAGAAACATATGAGTACGTAGTATCACGTAACATTCCGCCAGTGCGGACGCTATTTGCTTCGTGATACATTACCTGTATTAAAATGGACCGTTTACCAATTACGGAAAAGGTCGATATCGTGTTGATGTATGGCTATTTGGCTATTGTGACCAAAATGCCCAACGGGCGTGTGCTATGTATGCTGCTCGGTATTCTGGACGACATCATCCAAGTGTCCGGACCGTTCGCCGGATAGTTAGGTTATTTAAGGAAACAGGAAGTGTTCAGCCACATGTGAAACGTCAACCACGACCTGCAACAAATGATGATGCCCAAGTAGGTGTTTTAGCTGCTGTCGTGGCTAATCCGCACGTCAGTAGCAGACAAATTGCGCGAGAATCGGGAATCTCAAAAACGTCGGTGTTGAGAATACTACGTCAACATCGATTCCACCCGTACCATATTTATACGCACCATGGATTGCATGGCGACGACTTTGAACGTCGTGTACAGTTCTGCCACTGGGCACAAGAGAAATTACGGGACGATGACAGACTTTTTGCACGCGTTCTATTTAGCGACGAAGGGTCATTCACCAACAGCGGTAACGTAAACTGGCGTAATATGCACTATTGGGCAACGGAAAATCCACGATGGCTGCGACAAGTGGAACATCAGCGACCTTGGAGGGTTAATGTATGGGAGGAAGGATAATTGGACCCCATTTTATCGATGGCAGTCTAAATGGTAGAATGTATGCTGATTTCTTACGTAATGTTCTACCGATGTTACTACAAGATGTTTCACTGCATGACAGAATGGCGATGTACTTCCAACAAGATGGATGTCCGGCACATAGCTCGCGTGCTGTTGAAGCGGTATTGAATAGCATATTTCATGACAGGTGAATTGGTCGTCGGAGCACCATACCATGGCCCGCACGTTCACCAGATCTGACGTCCTCAGATTTCTTTCTGTGGGGAAAGTTGAAGGATATTTGCTATCGCGATCCTCCGACAACGCCTGACAACATGCGTCAGCGCATTATCAATGCATGTGCAAACATTACGGAAGGCGAACTACTCGCTGTTGAGAGGAGTGTCGTTACACGTATTGCCAAATGCATTCAGGTTGACGGACATGATTTTGAGCGTTTATTGCATTAATGTCGTATTTACAGGTAATCACGCTGTAACAGCATGCGTTCTCAGAAATGATAAGTTCACAAAAGTACATGTATCAGATTGGAACTACCGAAATAAAATGTTCAAACGTACCTACGTTCTGTATTTTAATTTAGAAAACCTACCTGTTACCAACTGTTCGTCTAAAATTGTGAGCCATGTGTTTGTGACTATTAAAAGGCCATCTATCAGAAAGCGAAAAAAAGTACTACACGAATATGTAATAAAAAATGGGGGTTTCTGCGAAAATTAAAATTTTTTCCCGGCGAACTAAGTATTCAAAAAGATTTCGGGCTTGCAGCCGGTCGTCGTTAGCTTCCGTCCACGATATTTCGACTGGACACCTGCCAGCCATCCTCGGGTGAGCCATCGAAGACCGACGAAGACGCCCTCCGTTCCGTAATATATAGCGTGCAGCGAGTATTCCGCGCATGCGTCACAATCGTATTGACAGACGAACCACACCGCCCGCCGGCAGCGCCCTCGCTGGTGGAGCTGCAGAACTCAGCTGCCTTCGGCGTTGTCAGTTGCCGCGACCGCCGGAGTACTCTGACGTCTTCGTCTGGAGCAGATCTCAGAGATGACGGGGTTCCACGAATTATCTATCTGGTAGCCATTGTCACGGTTGATAAGATTGTCTGTCATGCGAATTTCGACTGATTCTTTTATGACGGAGTCCCAAAAGGATGTTGCTGTGGCCAAAATTGTGGCCTTCTCATAATCGATTGAGTGTCCAGTGGAGGTGCAATGCTCAGCAATTGCAGACTTGCTAGGCTGCAAAAGGCGAGTACAGCGTTGATGTTCAGTGCAACGTTCTTCCACTGTTCGCAATGTTTGTCCTATATATGGCATGCCATACTGACAAGGTATTTTATAAATTCCCGCCTTCCGCAATACCAGATCGTCTTTCACTGATCCCAGCAGGTCGGAAATCTTCGATGGTGGACGGAAAATTACTTTCACTTCGAAACCGTGGAGGATTCTTGCAATTTTGAAGGAAATGTTGCCAACAAAGGGAAGAAAAGCTAAAGCTCTAGTAGGAGTGCTCTCTTCTTTCTCCACTCCCTGTTTCTTTGGCTTAATTGCAAGTGCCTTGCTAATTTGCCGGGTGGAATATCCATTCTCTTTGAAAACCCTCTTCAGGTGGGCAAGCTCTTCAGGCAAACTATCTGCATCTGACACTACATCAGCTCTGCGTACAAGTGTTTTAAGTACACTCATTGTTTGCGATGGGTGATGCCAGCTGGACGAATTTAAATACAAATCAGTATGTGTGGGCTTCCGATAAACCGAATGCCCCAGAGAACCGTCACTCTTCCGTCTAACTAGCAGATCCAAGAAAGGGAGGCAACCATTTTTCTCGAATTCCATGGTAAACCGAATGTTCTCATGAATGGAGTTGAGGTGATCTAAAACCTCCATTAATTTTTCTTCTCCATGAGGCCACACTACGAAAGTGTCGCCGGCCGAAGTGGCCGTGCGGTTCTAGGCGCTGCAGTCTGGAACCGTGAGACCGCTACGGTCGCAGGTTCGAATCCTGCCTCGGGCATGGATGTGTGTGATGTCCTTAGGTTAGTTAGGTTTAACTAGTTCTAAGTTCTAGGGGACTAATGACCTCAGCAGTTGAGTCCCATAGTGCTCAGAGCCATTTTTTTACGAAAGTGTCATCCACGTACCTCCAAAAAACAGTTGGTTTGAGGTCTGCTCATTCAAGTGCTCTCTCCTCAGAATCCTTCATAAAAAGCTTGGCCACCAAGGGAGACCAGGGGCTACCCATGGCGACGCCGTCAATCTGTTCAAAATATTTTTGGTTGAACATAAAATATGTTGAGGAGAGAGCGTGGCGAAACAAAGCAGTGATTCCCACCTGAAACTTATTGCCAATCAGTGCCAAGGAGTCTGCAAGAGGTACCTTTGTAAAAAGAGACACCACGTCAAAACTAGCTAAAAGATCAGAAGTACTTAGGCGGAGAGCCCCAGTCGAAATATCGTGGATGGGGGTTTCTATTTAAGAAAACGCAGGTGATATCCGTTTGACCTATGGCAGCGCCATCTAGCGGGCCAACCATAGCGCCATCTGGTTTCCCCCTTCAAGCTAGACAAGTTTCGTTCTTTGTAGTTTCTTCGTTTGACGCTTATTTCGTGAGATACTTGGCCCGGTCACGACCAGTGGGCCACCCTGTACGATTGTTTGCCTGACTGACGAGCAGATGGTTGACAACAGCTGAAATCGAGGCAGAGATTACAAGCAAAGTGTCACCATGAACTATCGGGAAGAGATTACCGGAAACTGGGTGGTATGGCACTTTAACCACTCACACTAGACTACAAGCAACAAAATCTTTCAACGTGTGGATCCAGACTCAGCTAGCACACTGAATTTCATCTTGTGGTCTTTGAAGATGAAACTCGGTTCAACTGCTGACTGTCAGATCCATGTCAGCGTGCCTGTAGAATAACTGGTTGATTCTTGATGCCCATACCACTCCATCCCGTGCAGTCACGCAGCGGGGGGTGCTGGATGTGTCAACAGGACTGATGCGGTAATTGTTGACGGGGAGGCTGAATTATAGCCAGAATGTCGCACGAATGGTAAACTCTTAACATTACTAACATTGGTAGGGACTGCAGCGATTTTAAAGTAGATGGCCAGCCCAATGCTGGGGGCTCGCTCACTTGGATTAGCTCTGTGAGCAGGCCTTAATAGTAGGTTTGTACATCATCTGGCACATCTGCAACGCTGCAGGGTAGATAGTCTCAGAATAACCCAGTGTAGCCAAACAGTTAGATTAACCCTGTCCATAGCAAGTGCCATCATTAACCAATTAGTATAAGCTGCTTTGTTATGTACAGGGTGGCGCAGGGAAACGGGAAATTTCGAAATAACGTCATTTCCATGAATAAATTCACGAAACTAGTAATTTATTAACGAATGTGAATGTATTCAGTATGCCATTATTCAGTACGTCTTTACAATCAAAATGTCCAAAAGTGTCTCTTTACTTTGTAAAAAAAAATGGTTCAAATGGCTCGGAGCACTATGGGACTTAACTACTGAGGTCATCAGTCCCCTAGAACTTAGAACTACTTAAACCTAACTAACCTAAGGACATCACACACATCTATGCCCGAGGCAGGATTCGAACCTGCGACCGTAGCGGTCACGCGGTTCCAAACTGACGCGCTTAGAACCGCACGGCCACACCGGCCGGCTTACTTTTTAAAGATGACATCGGAAAGATGTGTTCCCATTCGGCGTTCACAGCCTGTTATGAAAACTCTGGAATGCGCGGTGTAGCAAATCTTGGGGAATGGCAGTGATTTCGTTTTCAATGTTCTCCTTCAGTTCATGGATTGTTGCAGGACGTGTACGGTACACCTTGCCTTCGAGATATCCCCACAGGAAGAAGTCGCACACACTAAGATCAGGGGATCTCGCAGGCCATGCAATGCCACCGTTACGTGAAATAATGCGTCTTCCAAACAATTGACGAACTGCTGCCATCGATTGTCGAGCAGTGTGTGACGTGGCTCCGTCCTGCTGAAACCACATGTTTTCGACGTTAAGATTAAGCTCGTACAGTCTCGGTGTAAAGAATGTTTGAAGCATTTCAACATATCGAGCGGATGTTACCGTCACTGCACTACCATCCTCACGTTCAAAAAAATAAGGGCCGACAACACTATGACATGATACAGCACACCATATTGTGACCTTGGCGCTATGTAGAGGTCGCTGGTGAAACTCACAAGGATTGTCCTGCGCCCAGTAACAAAAATTCTGTTTGTTCAGGTGGAAATGGAAATTCGCGTCCTCGTTGATTTTAGCCAATATCTGGCTACTAAACTCCATACGTGACGCTGGGTCTCGTTCATGTAAGAGTTGAACAACCTGCAACTTATAGGGATGGAAGTCTAATTCGTGCAGTATTCTTTGTAAGCTTCGTCGCTTAATCCCTAGCGAAGATACGTGCTGTCGAACGGAGCGGCGAGGACTTCTCTCAATTGCAGCTCAAGCAGCTGCAATGTTCTCTGGGGTACGTACCATTGGAATGCCACCTGGAGGTTTCTTTTTCAAGGCAGATCCTGTTTCTTCAAAATTACGCACCCACGTTGTAATTGCATGCGCAGATGGGACACGCCCATGACGTCCAAGCTGGTAATGCTGTCGAAATGTTCTCTGCGCGGCAGTCGCACTATCACCGTTTCTGTAAAACGCTCTCAAAGCTACTGCACATTCCGCACCAGTCCAATTCTCCATGATTACTAAATGGCAATGCGTTCACATCAATTGTGCAAAGTTTCGAACTTCTGCCGGCGTTACAGTGCTGCCAACTGTAACGTTCAAAATTTCCCGTTCCGCTGCGCCACCCTGTGTAATAATAATTAAATAAGGTGGTGGGTTAGTGTGTATAACATAATGTTGTATCATAATACTTGTTTTCAATTGTATTAATATCTTGTGTTGTATCAATAATGTATTTAAAAAAAAACTCTCTTGTCAGTCAGTAGTATACAAAATAGCATATTCCAGCAGGATAATGAGAGACCAAAATGCTCGAGGAGTGTACGGATACTCGACTGGTCTGCTGAGTACCGCTGGCCGGAGTGGCCGTGCGGTTCTAGGCGCTACAGTGTGGAACCGCGTGACTGCTACGGTCGCAGGTTCGAATCCTCCCTCGGGCATGGATGTGTGTGATTTCCTTAGGTTAGTTAGGTTTAAGCAGTTCTAAGTTCTAGGCGACTGATGACCACATGACCACTGCAATTAAGTTCCATAGTGCTCAGAGCCTTTTTTTTTTTTTTTTTTTTTTTTTTTTTTTTGCTGAGTAGCCTGGTTTGTAACACACGCATCACATGTGGGAAGCGATGGGGAGACAGCCCTCTCCACGTACAGACACGGTACATGTTTCGCGCAAGACAAGAATTCCTCAAGTCGACATTCAGAGGCGGATGGCTTCCGCAGCACGAAGAATACGAGGCTGTATTCTTGCCTGTGGGGCCCAGACATGACACTGACACTTAATCATGTAGTGCCCATTAAGTGATGAATATCTCCACAAAGCTCGAGAAACCCGAGACTGGTGCCTCGCGGTGCAACACTTTCCATTTACGTGACTCTATTTAACTGAGTAGTCATAAATGCAAGCTAGACTTGTGTACATAGTTCTGCGTAGTCAGCGCGTACACAACTTTCCCACTAGAGCGCGCCCCGCTAAGCACAACAGCGCAGGCACAGCGCTCGTCCGTCTCTGCACTACGAGATGGCGCTGCCTTAGAGACGGACCAAATTCTGCTTCCACCGATCCGCGTATTAATATGTAACGCAGCCAATGAGATTGCTGCTAACGTAGAACATTTTCTCCTCGGGGATCACACTCGTGCAGTGATACCTGAACGCTCGAGGTATTATAACGAGTGTACAGACCTCCGATTAGTCAGTCTGCATTTGTCTTCACCAGTCTGTATGAGTCTGCATTAGCCTGTACCAGTCTATAGTCTAGTTTCAGTCTGTGCCTAATAAGATTACCATATTACTATACACAGTCATGAAGATAAATGTATAGACACTTTTGTCAAGTATCAGAGATATGTGGGAATAAGATTAACGAGCCAATACCAAAGGAACTTCAGATTGTCAATTGTAAATAGCATCCAGAACCAAGTTAAGTAATTTTTATGCTTATTATTTTAATAAATGTGTGAAAATTAATCAAGTTCTGTTTAAAGTTGGTCACCGTCAATGTGCTACTCTAAGCGTGCAAGTGGCATTTCTATCGTCTGACCTAACGGCAGAAGATAAACACGCCACGATAAGACCACGAGACATATTGCTGACACTCGCCTACTTTGTTAGAGCGACAAGTCAAATAATCTGATGGTGTGTGTACCGAAGGTCTTACAGTACGGACACCACAAGACTGAAACTTACCAGCCATCGGCAGAACAGGCCCCAGCAACAAAGAATTTTTTCTTCCAACTCTCTCAGACGCGTCGTGCTGACCACAACGTGTGGTTCACCGCAGATTATTTGATGAACTTTGGTTGCGGAGAGCGACGACACTTCCTCGCCCGCTGGCCTGATCCAAGCTGGATTCGAACCCAGGATGTGCGCCTCAAGAGGTCCTATACAGTCGTACTTTATTCGAGTCACTACGCTGTTGCAAGTTGTCACCTCATTCCTAATGTACGCCCCAACAATATTGTGCCAGTTTTTCCAGTCGGCGGTGAGACAAACGCTCTCCGCGTTCATCCACTCCCTTACGCTTCTGCATAAATCTCCACACATACGTACGCAGGAGCTTTCACCGGCGCCGAGCAACTGTTTCAACTCTTCATAAATGTAGCTCTCTATTGTTGTAGCGTTGCTCTGACGAAAGAAAAAGTAAAAGTTTTGCAGAAATTGCTCGTCATCGTGCACTACACTCCTGACATCCTTATTGCCTGCTCTAAGTCTGTAGGAAGAACCGCCTGCTTGAAGAAGTTGCAACCCAGGAATTGATTCCGCCTCGTGTTCCACAAACATATGCCGTGCGTCTTCGTCCAGGTCGAGATTTGTAGACAATACAAGTGCGTAACTGCCAGCCTCTAAAGAGTTCCTGATTTTCTTGTAAGATTCGTGGTACGCCTCTATAGAGAAATCTTTACCGCCCTTCTTATTCCACTTGGGGCTCGTGAGGCTCTCCTTGGTAACTGTTGTCTGCTTAGCGGACGTCTTGTGCTTCAGTTGCGCCAGCAGAGTACACGCGCCGGGGCTTTGGTTGCTGCTCCAGCAGAGGATGGCGTCGTCAAACTTGCCGCCGGCGGCGTCGTTGGCCGAGAGGGCGAACTGCAGGCCCTCCCGGACGCCCCTCAGAAACAGCAGGGCCAAGCAGCGCTCCTCGTAACGGTCGCCTTCGCCGGTGGCGCAGCCACCCGTCTTCTCGTACTTCAGCTGGGCCGCCCTGAAACAAAGACCTCCCGTTGCATTGTTCGTTCGGCACACTTTGTCATACAATGTGTCTCTACGTTTTCCAAAGGTAAGTTACGCGTTAGGTATAGGCAACAGAAGTAATCCACTAAATCCGCCATGTTGGCCGTGCGGTCTAAAGCCGTCGGCACACGGACCGTGCATCCGAACGTTGAGCGTTGAGCGTGCCGAGTTTCTGACGTCATAGCGTGGAATAGCACGTTCGGGAGTCTTTCCGAAGGTGCGGAGCAATATCTGGCATGTCAGATATTCTGAGCGTTGACCTATGAGATGGCGCAATGCCACCTACGTCACACGCACGCCGTCTCCCTTCGGTACAGAGTTGTGAGGCGCCATATTGGCATCGTTTCAAGCGTTTTTTACCAAAATGTCCCGCTGTCCCGAAAGTTTTTTTGGGGACGCTCAAATGTCCCCTTTTTTTATGATTCCGCTTGGCTAGAGTATTTTACATTACTCGTTGTTTGACTACTTATTAACTGCGCAATTATTTAGCGCTAGGAGGCGTGTGATGACTTTCAGCATACCCCAAACACGCACCGAACTGTCAAAAATCGCAAGTAATTTTAAATATTGAAGAATGGTGTTTACCATTTCTCACACCTTTTAAAGCATTTGACTGGGTTAATACTGAAAAGGAGCAGCTACAGAGAAATAATATTCAGGACTGTTGTGTTTTTGTTAAAAGTATTGTACCAAATTTTCCTGTCGATGAAGACGAACTGTTCTATGAATTTTCGTGTGCACAGCACCTCATAAAAAGTGAAGTAGGAGACAAAGTGTTAGTGCAACGTGGTGTAAAGTATCTGCTTATTTCAAAAGTAAAAACGTTAACATGAAAAACATGATTCATTTGGTAGAGCTTTGTCTGGCAATTCCTGGGTCAAATGCTGCTATGGAACGTGTGTTTTCGTTAGTGAGCTCTTTGTGGTCAGATGAAAAAAAAAAACAGAATGAAAGTTTAAACAGTGAGGGCCTTGCTCATTGTCAAAACACACTTTAATGGTGTATCGTGTACTGACTCTTATGATACAATTTCAAACGAAAATGCACTTCATGATAAAGTACATAAAAGTGAAAAGTACGGTGATAGTGTGGCAGAATAATTGTAAAAAGTGATTTGGGATCATCTGAGTGCACGCTGTAAAGGTAAAATTTGTTCGTGTATTAAATTTGGTCAATACACTATTTATGTCCCGTTTTTTTTCTTCATTGTCCCAGGTTTTTCTCTAATTTATTTTAAATGTCCCCTTTTTTAATGAAAATGAAATGGACACCCTAGTATATATGCCGTTTCTGAGCATCAGCAAATTCAGAATCGTTGGAAAACCCGTTGTTAACTCTGTGATTCGCTCCAGTAAAATAACGACAAACATCATATTCGTGGCAAAAGGATTATTGTAACTTGCGTCTTGTGAGAGTAGGCAATTTGAAGGCAGTGACACAAGGATGATCCACCCAAAATGCATTGTTCTTGTACAATTTGTTATAATTAAATTTCAATTAGTAACGTATCTACGATGTTTTCTGCAACGGATAACATACTTGGATTACTTGCGAGATGTGCCTGTGTGTTGTTGGTTTAGCGTAATGAGTAGTGTTACAGTCTCGTATTTAGTTGTTAGTTGGGGCGGTGGTTCGCGTCTTGACCCTCCTCTACTTTATTTCTTATCATTAGCGTTTTTATTAGGTTCTGATACTTTATTATTAGTTTAATATAAGTATATACTATGATATTTGATGTTATGTAAATATAAGTTCACCTTTTTTTGAGGGGTGACTTTGTTCGATTGGCTTAATCTACAGGACAGCTTGCGCTGCTTCCATAAAGATATTTGCCGGCCGGTGTGGCCGAGCGGTTCTAGGCGCTTCAGTCTGGAACCGCATGACCGCTACGGTCGCAGGTTCGAATCCTGCCTCGGACATGGATGTGTGTGATGTCCTTAGGTTAGTTGGGTTTAAGTAGTTCTAAGTTCTAGGCGACTGATGACCTCAGAAGTTAAGTCGCATAGTGCTCAGAGCCATTTGAACCATAAAGATATTTTGCTCCTATTTCTTTTACGCTTCGTAATTCAGATGTTGCAAAGATTCTGCTACTGGGTAGGGACAGTATTCAAGTAAGACTGACTTTGCGGTTTTAATAAAATGTGGGAATGATGAAATAGTGTTTATCTTATGCGGAGAAGTGTTCCAAATTTGTACTGCACTGTTTGTAATGGAACTTTTATATGTCTCTGTCCTTATTGATTGGACATGGTACATTCCTTTTAGTGGACGATGGAGGAAATGTGAGTTTTAATAGAGCTAACGTGCGAATTTTACGCGCGCCCGTTGAGTAAACAGTTTGATTTACGAACTAGAAACATCGCTCAACTGCCGCTGGAGTGCGTTGGGGCCCACGTACCGTATGCACAAGTCGCATCATTCCTGAGCGTTCAGCAGCACGTTGAACTTGGCACGCTCAACGTTTACGTTCGACAGCACGGTCCGTGTGCCGACGGCTTGACGCACGGGTTTCCGGGAGGGAAGGAGCGCCTGGTCCCCGACACGAATCCGCCCGACGGATTTGTGTCGACGTCCGGTGAACGAATGCCGGATATTTGCCACTCCGGAAATTTGCCACACCTGCCCCTTCGCCAGGTAGCGATCCCTCAGGTAAGGGACGCCCTCCCTCGTACTTCTTCTGTCCGCTTTCAAATCGCCGTCTCCACATCTTACTCGATACAACCAGTACATGCGGGACCCTCTTCTTCGACATCTTGGCGAGATACAGAGTTTCTTTTCCGAAATCGAAATATTTATAACTTTTGGGAAACGAAAGCAATTCCGACGATCATGTCAGTATGTAATTAGGTCTGCCAAGTATAAATATAGATCCCTCTGTCTGTACGGTAGCTTCCTTTCACGCTTACTGATGCGATAGAAAAAGTCCATCGGCATGGGAGCAACAAGAAAGGAACGATGTAAAGAGAATGCGAATATACGCTAATCATTTCTTTTTGATCGCTGCATTTGTGCCTACTTTAATTGCCACAACTGCATGCCCAAGAGACGATAAGGAAAGAAGAAATGGGTATGTGAATGTTTGAAAAGAAGAACGACATACTCCATATCAATTTACTCTCTAAAATCCGATATCCCTTGCAGTGAAACATTAGTTAATAAAGTGTAGCGGGGCAATGTTCAAAACATGACTGAAAGTACGTTCATACACAGAGATAAGAACATCTATGATTGACATGTCATCTAAAGTCGACGTACAATTTTAAAATGTTAGAAATGAGGAAATTAAGTAATATAGAATGCTATGCTTGTAACATACGTTGTTGTTCTACATTGTTTAGCTCTGGTATTTACAGGGTCACAGACAAAGCATCCTAGGTTTTGGAGGGAAAAGCCGTATTTGTAATGATCTCCAGCACAACAGAAACAAAAGCACAACTTAAGGAAAAATAATATAGTATGTGTTCCAGCTCACAAGCGACACTGAAGCAGATAGTTACTGTGACTTAGTATGGACAGATGTTATATTCGACAACCGGTATAAATTAATAACTGGCTCCTTTTACCAACCCGCGGTCTCAGATGAAACAGTTGCTAAACATTTCAAAGAAAACTCGAGTTACATCGCCAATAGATACGCAACTCATACAGTTATAGTTGGCAGTGACTTCAATCTACCTTCCGTATGTTGACAAAAATACATTTTCAGACGCTACTGTAGATAGAAAACAACTTCCATAATCGTTGTAAATGCTTTTTATAAAATTATTTTGAACAATTAGTTCACGAGGCCATTCAAATTGTAAATGCTTACGAAAACACACTTGACCTCTTAGCCACAAATAATCCTGAGCATCACAACGGATACAGGGATTAGTGAACACACAGTCGTAGCGAGACTCAATTCCGTAACAAAGAAATTCACCAAAACTAAACGCGAAATTTATATATTTATAAAACAAACTAAAAATTCAGTTGACGCCTTTCTAAGAGGCAGTCTCCAATCCTTCCAAACTATGTAAGTGAAGACTATATGTGGCTTAAGTTCAAAGAAATAGTATCAACAGCACTCGAGAGATTCATACCAAATAAATTAATATCAGACGGAACTGATCCCCCACAGTACACAAAACACGACAGAAAGCTGCTGCAGGAGCAC
This sequence comes from Schistocerca piceifrons, assembly GCF_021461385.2. Lineage (NCBI taxonomy): Eukaryota > Metazoa > Arthropoda > Insecta > Orthoptera > Acrididae > Schistocerca > Schistocerca piceifrons. Next base: position 211,711,475 of record NC_060146.1, read on the forward strand.
CGAAAAAGGCACGTATAATTTGGACAAGCGCAAAATCTCCAAGATTGGCGAAGTTTTACTGTGGCTCGAAATTTGGTGCGGATTTCCATGCGAGATGCATTTAATAGTTTCCACAACGAAACTCTCTCTAGACATGTGGCGGAAAATCCAAAGAGATTCTGGTCCTGTGTTAAGACAACCAGTGGAAAGGCTCAGTAAGCGAGGAGGAGGAGGGGGAGGGGGAGACAAGGTTCAAATGGCTCTGAGCACTATGGGACTCAACTGCTGAGGCCATAAGTCCCCTAGAACTTAGAACTACTGAAACCTAACTAACCTAAGGACAACACACACATCCATGCCCGAGGCAGGATTCGAACCTGTGAGCGTAGCAGTCGCGCGGTTCCAGACTGTAGCGCCTAGAAACGCTCGGCCACCAGCGGCCGGCTACGGGGAGACAAGGGATCCAACCCTTCGGAGCAGGTACAATCGTGGCAAATGTCCGGCGTGGCAAATGTCCGCACACCCTGGTGAACCGGCCAGTCTGCGGACGGTTTTTAGGCGGTTTTCCATCTGCCTCAGCGAATGCGGGCTGGTTCCCCTTATTCCACCTCACACTATGTCGGCGAACAAGTTCTCCACATACGCGTACACCACCAGTACTGTACCACGCAAACATAGGGGTTGCACTCGTCTGGGGTGAGACGTTCCCTGGGGACCCAACCGCACAATAACCCTGGGTTTGGTGTGGGACGGCGGAGGGGCGAAGTGGACTGCGGTAGTGGTCGTGGGGTTGTGGACCACTGCAGCTGCGGCGGGGATGGAGCCTCTCCGTCGTTTTTAGGTCCCCAGTTAACATACAGTACAATAATATCAAACTAAATTACAAGTCCATATCACTAACTGCGATATGCTGCAGGATTTTTGAACATCTATTGTGTTCCAACATTACGAAATATCTCGAAGATAACTGTCAAATTAACATAGTCAACACCAATCTAGAAAACAACGTCCCTGCGAAACACAACTAGTTTGTCACTCACACGAAGTCTGGAGCGTTATCGACAAAGGGTTTCCAAATGATTCCGTATTTGTAGATTTGCCGAAGGCTTCTGCCACCTTTCGTCACAAGGGGCCTGTAGTCAAATTAAGCGTGCTTATGGTGTTGACAGATGCGAAAATTACCGAACTATCACTTTAATAAGTCACGGCTGCAAAATACTAACGCGAATTATTTACTGACGAATGGAAAAACTGGTAGAAGCCGACCTCGGGGAAGATCAGGTTGGATTCCGTAGAAATATTGGAAAACGTGATGCAGGGAAGCAGTGGTTGGGAAGGGAGTGAGACAGGGTTGCAGCCTCTCCCCGATGTTATTCAATCTGTATAATGAGCAAGCAGTGAAGCAAACAAAAGAAAAATTCGGAGTTGGTATTAAAATCCATTGAGAAGAAATAAAAAAAATTTGAGGTTCGCCGATGACATTGAAATTCTGTCAGACACAGCAAAGGACTTGGAAGAGCAGTTGAACGGAATGAATAGTGTCTTGAAAGGAGGATATAAGATGAACATCAACAAAAGCAAAACGAGGATAATGGAATGTAGTCGAATCAAGTCGGGTGATGTTGAGGGAATTAGATTAGGAAATGAGACACTTAAAGTAGTAAAGGAGTTTTGCTATTTGGGGAGCAAAATAACTGATGATGGTCGAAGTAGAGAGGATATAAAATGTAGACTGGCAATGGGAAGGAAAGCGTTTCTGAAGAAGAGAAATTTGTTAACATCGAGTATAGATTTAAGTGTCAGGAAGTCGTTTCTGAAAATATTTATATGGAGTGTAGCCATGTATGGAAGTGAAACATGGACGATAAATAGTTTGGACAGGAAGAGAATAGAAGCTTTCGAAATGTGGTGCTACAGAAGAATGCTGAAGATTAGATGGGTATATTACATAACTAATGAGGAGGTATTGAATAGGATTGGGGAGAAGAGAAGTTTGTGGCACAACTTGACTAGAAAGAAGAAGTGATCGGTTGGTAGCACATGTTCTGAGGCATCAAGGGCTCAATTTAGTATTGAAGGGCAGCATGGAGGGTAAAAATCGTAGAGGGAGACCAAGAGATGAATACACTAAGCAGATTCAGAAGGATGTAGGTTGCAGTAGGTACTGGGACATGAAAGGCTTGCACAGGATAGAGTAGCATGGAGAGCTGCATGAAACCAGTCTCAGGACTGAAGACCACAACAACAACAACATGGAATATCGTCCCAGTTATGCGACTGGATTCGTGATTTCCTGTCAGAGAGGTCACAGTTCGTAGTAACTGACGGCAAGTAATCGGTTAAAACAGAAGTAATTTCTGGCGTTCCCCAAGGTAGCGCTATTGCCCCCCCCCCCCCCCCCCCCGCTGTAGCTCCTTATCTATATAAACGATCTAGGAGACAATCTAAGCAGCCGTCTGTGTTTGTAGATGGCGCTGACGTTTATCTTCTACTAAAGTCATCAGAAAATCAAAGCAAAATTGCAAAACGATTTACAAAAGATATCTGTATGGTGCGAAAATTGGCAGTTGACCCTAAAGTGTGAGACGATCCACATGAGTGATAAAAGGAATCCGTTAAACTTCGGTTACACGCTAAATCAGTCAAATAAGTAAAATTCAGCTGCATATTAGGATATATAATTTCGAACCATTTAGAATGGAAAGATCTCATACAGAATGTTGGGGGGAAGGCTAACCAGAGACTGCGTTTTATTCGCAGAACACTTAGAAGACAGAGCAGATCCTCTAAAGAGACTGCCTACACTACGCTTGTCGGTCCTCTTTTGGAGTACTGCTGCGCGGTGTGGCATTATTACCAGATAGGATTTACGGAGTACATCGAGAAAGTTCAAAGAAGAGCAGCACATTTTGTATTTTCAAGGAATAGAATATGATACAGGATTTGGGGTGGACATCATTAAAACAAATGCGTTTCTCGCTGCGACAGGAATTTGTCACGAAATTTCAATCGGCAACTTCGCTCTCCGAATAAGAAAACATTTTGTTGACGCCGACTTACATAGGGAAAAACGATCAACATAATAAAGTAAGGAGAATCAGGACTCGCACAGCAAGAAACAGGTGTTCGCTTTTCCTGCACTCTGTTCGAGAGTGGAATAACAGAAAAATATTCAGAAGGTGGTTCGATGAACCCTCTGCCCAGCACTTAAGTGTTATCTGCAGAGTAGCCATGCAGATGTATAGGTAATTACACGTAAAGCCTTGGATACGGCAGTCAGGCAGAGATCTGACTGATTTCCACACCAACACTTATTGACTAAAGTCCGATCGCAAGGGATATCAGTATAAATTTGCGACTGGATCGAGCTTTTATTTCTGGGAAAGACGCAACATGCCTCCTTGGATGGAGAGTCCTCAGCAAAAGCAGACGTAATTTCAAAGCCTGCTCCAGGGAAACGCGTAGGCACCCTTTTGTTCAAGCGCGTATTACCGACATGGTGGACAATGTCAGTGGTCAATAAGATCACAAATGGAATCACTCAAATCATACAAATACCAGGGTAACAAAATTTGTGGAAATATTAAGTAGATTAATTCTGAGTCGTACGTTAAGCAAGTGCCAGGCTGAAGCCATTGGCAAGTTGCTGGAAAAGTGGAACCCCTCTACAAAGGAGGCGCCTTACAACACATCCTAGAATATTGCTCAAGTCTTTGGGGCTAATACTGGAGGGGACTAACGCAGGACATTAGACACACACAAAAAAGGGCAGCACCCATGGTTATAGTTTTTTTTTTTTTTTGGTTCATAGTATCAGGGAAACACTGCAAAAACCTTAGCTGGTAGATGGTTAAAAACAGACACCAACAATCTGCAGAAAGCCCACAAACAAAGTTCGAAGAATCAGCATTAAGTCAGGAGTCTACAAATAGACTACAGCCACCTACGTATCGCTCCCGTAGACACCATGAACACAAGATCAGATTAGCTACAGTGAACCGATCATCCATCCCCCACCACACACGCAAATCGTAAAGAAAGACGTCATAATAAGCGGCACAGTAGGAAGTATCCTCTACCATGTGCTTCATTGTGGTTTGCCGATTGAAGATGTAAATGCCGTACTAGCAGCAGCAAAGATATGCACTAAAAATAAGCAAATTATGCACGCATTTATGCAGTGAAATAATAGAAATATGAATTAAATTTCCCGAAATAAGTACTGCAGTATTAGAGGAATGTGCTAAAATACATCATCCTATACTATAAAACAGATAACCAATACAAAATATGGACCAGACGGAGAGAGGAACTGCTGTTAGAAGCTTCTAGTACCAGTTTCATCTCGCTGACGACAATCAGTTGATGCTGTTACGAAATACACTGACGAGCTAAAACATTATCACAGCCTGCTCACTAGATTGCTGGCCGATCTTTGTAACGCAATATATCACCGATTCACTGTCTCATCGATTCTACAATTCGCTGGTAGATTTGTGGAGCTATGTTATACCAGCCGTCTACGCAGAAGACATCTACGCCCAACAGCCAAAGAAACTGGTACACCTGCCTAATATCGTGTAGGGCCCCCACGAGCACGCAGAAGTGTCGCAACACGACGTGGCATGGATTCGATGGTGGTGGAGACGTCTTCTGAACAGCACGTTGCAAGGCATCCCAGGTATGCTCAATGATGTTCATGTCGGGGGAGTGTGGTGGCCAGCGGAAGTGTTTAAACCCAGAAGAGTGTCCCTGGACCCACTCTGTAGCAATTCTGGACGTGTGGGGTGTCGCGTTCTCCTGCTGGAATTGCCCAAGTCCGTCGGAATGCACAATGGACATGAATGTCTGCAGGTGATCAGACAGGATGCTTATGTACGAGTCACCTGACGGAGTCGTATGTTCACGTTTCAGGGGTCCCGTATCACTCCACATGCACACGCCTCACACCTTTGCAGAGCTTCCACCAGCTTGAACAGTTCCCTGCTGACATGCAGGATCCATGGATTCTATATCGATACACGTCCGCCGGCCGTGGTGGCCAAGCGGTTAAAGGCGCTACAGTCTGAAACCGCGCGACCGCTACGGTCGCAGGTTCGAATCCTGCCTCGGGCATGGATGTGTGTCATGTCCTTAGGTTAGTTAGGTTTAAGTAGTTCTAAGTTCTAGGAGACTGATGACCGCAGATGTTAAGTCCCATAGTGCTCAGAGCGATTTGAACCATTTTTTTTTTTTTTTTTGTAAACCTTTGTGTCGTGCAGTCATCAACGGTACACAAGTGTTCTTCGGCTGCGGAAGCCCACATCGATAACGTATCGTTGAATGGTTCGCACACCGACACTTGCTGACGGCCCAGCATTGAAATCTGCGGCAATTTGCGGGAGGGTTGCACTTCTGTCAAGTTGAACATTTTGTACAGCCGTCGTTGGGCCCGTTCTCGCAGGGTCTTTGATTCCTGATATTCACGGTACACTAGGTGAAATGGTCGTACGAGCAAAACCCCACTTAATCGCAACCTCGGAGCTGCTGTGTCCCATCGCTAGTGCGCCGAGTATAACAGCACATTCAAACTCGCTTCAATCTTGATCAGCGGCCCGTTGTTTACGGGAATTACATTGAAGCGCCAAAGAAACTAGTATATGCATGCGTATTAAGTACAGAGATATGTAAACAGGCAGAACACGGCGCAGCGGGAGGCAATTCCTATATAAGACAGCAAGTGTCCATCGCAGTTGTTAGATCAGTTACTGCTGCTATAATTGCAGGTTATCAAGATTTAAGTGAGTCTGAATGTGTTGTTGTAGTCGGCGCTCAGGCTATGGGACACAGCAATTCCGATGTTGCGATAAAGTGGAGATTTGCTGTGCGACCATTCCACGAGCGTACCTTGAATAACAGGAATCCAGTAAAACAACAAATCTCCGTCATCGGTGAGTCCTAAAAAAGATGCTACAAGAACGGGACTTACGACTGAAGAGAATCGTTCAGCGTGACAGAAGTGCAACCCTTCCGGCAATTGCTGCAAATTTCAGGGCTGAACCATCAGCAAGTGTCAGCTGGTGGAGGCTATGTAATGGTGTGGGGCGTGTGCAGCTGAAGTTGTATGGGACCCCTGATACGTCTAGATACGACTCTGACAGGTGACACGTACTTAAGCATCCTGTCTGATCACCTGCATCCATTGCGCATTCCGACGGACTTGGGCAATTCCAGCAGGATAATGCCACACCCCACACGTCCAGAATTGTTACTGAGTGACTCCCCTAACACTCTTCCGATTTTAAACAAGTCCGCTGGCCACCAAATTCCCCAGATATGAACATTATTGAGCATATCTGGGATGCCTTGCAACGAGCTGTTCAGAAGAGGTCTCCACTGCCTCGTGCTCTGGTGGGTTTATGGACAGCCCTGCAGGATTCATGGTGTCAGTTCTCTCCAGCACTACGTCGAGTCCATACGTCGTCGTGTTGCGACAGTTCTGCGTGGTCACGGGGGCCGTACAAGATAGTAGGCAAGTGTACCAGTTTATTTGGCTCTTCAGTGTATATTAGATTAGTCCGGGAAATCGTCAACATGACATAAATTATATATAGAATGATGTATTTTTGGTGGTGATGGCCTTCAGCCAATGCAAAAGCCAAGAGTAGCGGAACACTACGTGAGTCAAGTGGAGACTGGGGCTTTGCGAGTGAAGAGCTCGGGGGAGCGATTCTGAACACTTTGTGGCGAGTTCTGGAAGAACTAACGTGCGCCATTCATCCGTATACGTGATTGTTTCTGGGTGCTGAACGGCCGCTACAGTACTCTGACGTTCGAGGGACTTTATATGTCGAGAGATCTGAATGACGTCCAGAGTAGGACTCTAAATGTCTGCCGCTCGATTTACGGAACTGGGAACAGACAGGGTATGAGTTATTATTCTAGCCACCCCCGGGGTATATAAAATTCCGTGTAGTTGCGGCAGGGTTTACATAGGAACTACAAAAAGAAGCGTCAGTACACGGTTGACGGAGCACAAAAGAAACTGTCGCTTGGGGCATATCGACAAATCGGCAGTAGCGGAACATGTTTTTAAGGATGGAGATCACGAAATAAAATGTGGTGAGGCAAGCGTGCTAGCGAGGACGTCGCACTATTATACAGGTATGTATAGAGAGGCAATTGAAATCCACAAACATCAATACAATTTTAATCGTAAAGAAGAAGGATTAAAATTGGATAAGATATGGCGGTCGACGTTGCATCAATCACGTGACAATCGATTGCCTGCAATCGAGAGAACAGATGATAGCCAGAGATAGCAGCACATCGACGCCACGTGACGTGTGGTGGCGCCCCCTACGATCTCTATATAAGCGGCGGCCCCAGCTCCTAGCAGCCAGTCGTCGACTCACCTCGGAAGATGTTCTCCGTAGTTGAAACCGAAACGTCATGGAGAAGAAGTTCTACATATCGACTACGGCAACTTAGCCCGGAAGAGTTTACTGATAATTATTCAAGATAATTCTCTGTCGTGTACAGTAGATACAGACGTTACAATAGAACCCTGCTTATTATAACTATTCATTCAACTTTTATCTGATATTCCTGCCTATTTTATTAATTCGCAATTCTAGCCAACGCGTAGACTGACTCACTGCGGAATCACAGCTACAGATTATTATCTGCCGCCAGTCAGCTGTAGCGCATGAAAACAGACGCGCGCGACTTGACCCTATGACTACATCGTGACTATCTTTTTGAACAGAGTCGTGGATTGCCCCAGTAGCTACGGTGTGAGAGTCCACAAGCAAAGACGCAGCTGTTTCGCTTGTACGTACTGTCGTTTAGAAAATAGGCTACTCAGCAGTAACCGTTAGGTACAGTCGCAGACCGAACGTAGCTGAAAGGGGTTGCCAGTTATTCGACTGTTATTGGAAGCGAGACTGCTTGGGGAACTGATACACTCCCATATTGCAGAATACTCCAAGGTGACAAAAGTCATGGGGTAGCGATACGCGGACATACAGATGATGATAGCGTCGCGAGCAAAGGTATAAAAGGGCGGTGCTTTGGCGGAATTGTCATTTGTACTTAGGTGATTCGTGCGAAAATGCTTCCGATTCGGTTATGGCCGCATGATGGGACTTAACAGACTTTGAACGAGGGATACTAGTTTGAGCCAGACGCATGGGACATCCCATTTCGGAAATTGTTAGGGAACTCAATATTCCGAGAGCCACAGTCAAGAGTGTGCCGAGAATACCGAATTTTAGGATTTACCTCTCACCAAGGACAACGCAAACCTTCACGTAACGACCGAGAGCAGCGGCGTCTCCGTAGAGATGCCAGTACTGACAGACAGGCAACACTGCGTGATGCAGCCGCAGAAGTCAATATCAGGCGTGCGACCAACGTATCTGTTAGGAGAGTGCGGCGAAATTCGTTGTTGACGGGGCTGTGACGGCTATGACGCCTTCCGCAGGCGTTTTTGCTAGCAGAGACGCCAGAGAGGAAGACCGCAGTGTAGTCCCTTCTCTAGATTGTCGCGCAGATGACAAAATGGTAGATATCGAAACAGACGACGGAGTGATAGAGAAACAATTAAAATCGCTCAAAAGAGGAAAGGCCGCTGGACCTGATGGGATACCAGTTCGATTTTACACAGAGTACGCGAAGGAACTTGGCCCCCTTCTTGCAGCGGTGTACCGTAGGTCTCTAGAAGAGCGTAGCGTTCCAAAGGATTCGAAAAGGGCACAGGTCATCTCCGTTTTCAAGAAGGGACGTCGAACAGATGTGCAGAACAATAGACCTATATCTCTAACGTCGATCAGCTGTAGAATTTTGGAACACGTATTATCTTCGTGTATAATGACTTTTCTGGAGACTAGAAATCTACTCTGTAGGAATCAGCATGGGTTTCGAAAAAGACGATCGTGTTAAACCCAGCTCGCGCTATTCGCCCACGAGACTCAGAGGGCCACAGACACGGGTTCCCAGGTAGATGCCGTGTTTCTCGACTTCCGCAAGGCGTTCGATACAGTTCCTCACAGATGTCTAATGAACAAAGTAAGAGCATATGGACTATCAGACCAATTGTGTGATTGGATTGAAGAGTTCCTAGATAACAGAACGCAGCATGTCATTCTCAATGGAGAGAAGTCTTCCGAATTAAGAGTGATTTCAGGTGTGCCGCAAGGGAGTGTCATAGGACCGTTTGCTATTCACAATATACATAAATGACCTTGTGGATGACATCGGAAGTTCACTGAGCCTTTTTGCGGATGATGCTGTTGTATATCGAGAGGTTGTAACAATGGAAAATTGTACTGAAATGCAGGAGGATATGCAGGGAATTGACGCATGGTGCAGGGAATGGCAATTGAATCTCAATGTAGAGAAGTGTAATGTGCTGCGAATACATTGAAAGAAAGATCCCTTATCATTTAGCTACAATATAGCAGGTCAGCAACTGGAAGCAGTTAATTCCATTAATTATCTGGGAGTTATTTAAAATGGAATGACCATATAAAATCAATCGTCGGTAAAGCAGATGCCAGACTGAGATTCATTGGAAGAATCCTAAGCAAATGCAATCAGAAAACAAAGGATATAGGTTACAGTACGCTTGTTCGCCAACTGCTTGAATACTGCTCAGCAGTGTGGGATCCGTACCAGATAGGGTTGATAGTAGAGAAGATCCAACGGAGAGCAGCGCGCTTCGTTAGAGGATCATTTAGTAATCGCGAAAGCGTTACAAAGATGATAGATAAACTCGAGTGGAAGACTCTGCAGGAGAGACGCTCTATAGCTTGGTACGGGCTTTTGTTGAAGTTTCGAGAACATAACTTCACCGAGGAGTGAAGCAGTATATTGCTCCCTCCTACATATATCTCGCGAAGAGACCATGAGGATCAGAGAGATTAGAGCCCACACAGAGGCATACCGACAATCCTTCTTTCCACGAGCAATACGAGACTGGAATAAAAGGGAGAACCGACAGAGGTACTCAAGGTACCCTCCGCCACACACCGTCAGGTGGCTCGCGGATTATGGATGTAGATGTAGATGTAGATGCGTGCGAGCGTCTTTGCCAACAGCACGATGTCGCCTGCAGCGCCTCTGGCGTGCTCGTCACCATATTGGTTGGACGCTAAATGACTGGAGAACTTTGGTCTGGTCAAGTGAGTCTCGATTTCAATTGGGAAGTGCCTGTGTTTGGGTTCGAGTGGAGCGCAGACCCCACGTAGCAGTGGACCCAAGTTCTCTAAAGTGTTGTTTCTCGACCCTCAGTGAATCGACTGGACCTCACCAGCTCGGGACCACACTACTCAGCCTGCCCATTCCCACAGTGACTCTTCGACCCCAATAGGCAGTGCGCCCGACTCTTTCCCTGGCCAGCGCATCCTCTGGACCTCCTACTGCTTGGAAACATACGTAGCCGTGGAACCAAGTTCTCTAAAGTGTTGTTTCTCGAGCCTCAGTGAGTCGTGGGTTGTCGAGAGACCGGCAGCTGCCGCATCTGGCGAACTTTGGCGCAGAATCCTGTGATGCAAGCTTAGTTTGACGCCATCGCCAGGCGTTTCTGCTGCCAGAGACAGGGGCTCCGTGTACTAGACTTCACACCCTGTGGACCCCCAAAATAATCTACAAATTTTAATACGTATTCTTTCTGCCATGCCGCATACAAGCAATAACTGCAAATTTAACGGTTTTCTATGAGATCAGCTCCACAGCTTCTGAGAATTTCTTACATGATTCCATGTTACCTACAGATCTTGAATTTTAGTATATTTGAGTGCAACGTTATCTGTGACAAAGCTTGAATTTCATCAAATGAGTCTGTTAGGAGTTCAAATCTTCAGTGTTTGCGATCTTTAGCAAAGTTAATAGTAATGACCAGTGATGTGATTTGTGAAATCGAAACAAGTTTAAATTTAAACTGATTATCAGAAGAAGAAGATGAAGAAGAAGAAGCAGAAGTTTCTGAAGCAAACACTCTCTGTAGTTGACTGTCCGAGGAAGGACAAGGTCTGTTCATGCGGGATGGCGGAACACTGTTGGGTAATCCCAGGACTGTAGATCTATCTATCGCTTGTTCCGTTTTCCCGTGGTTACGTACGGTTGGCATGCTTAATCGGATTTGTCAAGTTTAAAGGGCGGCCGGATGCCCTTCTGGCCGCCAAACCGTACCCCCTGGAACGGAATGAGTGTACGCCAACTGTCTGCAACTAGTGTAATCCACGGGAAAGTGCGAATGTGTTCATATGTCTGCAAGCTGTGTAACTGAGGCGCGCCGGCCGCTGGTGGCCGAGCGGTTCTAGGCGCTTCAGTTTGGAACCGTGCGATCGCTACGGTTGCAGGTTCGAATCCTGCCTCGGGCATGGATGTGTGTGATGTCCTTAGGTTAGTTAGGTTTAACCAGTTCTAAGTTCTAGGGGACTGATGGTCTGTTGTGTACATAGTTCCGCGTAGTCAGCGCGTCCACAACTTTCCCACTAGAGCGCGCCCCACTAAGCACAACAGCTCGTCTGTCTCCGCACTACGACACGGCGCTGTCTTAGAGACGGACCAAATTCTGCTTCCGCCGATCCACGTATTAATATGTAACGCAGCCAATGAGATTGCTGCTAACGTAGAACCTTTTCTCCTCGTGGATCACACTCGTCCAGTGATACCTGAACGCTCGAGGTATTATAACGCGTGTACAGACCTCCGATTAGTCAGTCTGCATCAGTCTGCATTAGTCTGTGGTCAAGTTTCAATCTGCGCCTAATAAGATTATCATATTCCTGTACATAGCCATGAAGAGAAATGTATAGACGCTTTGTCAAGTATCAGAGATATATGAGAATAAGATCAACGTACCAAGACCAAAGGAAATTCAGATTGTCAATTGTAAATAGCATCCAGAACCAAGTTAAGTTATTTTTATGCTTGTTATTATTTTAATAAATATGTGTGGAAATCAATTAAGCTCTGTTTAAAGTTGGTCATCGTCAATCTGCTACTCTAAGCGTGCAAGTGGCATTTCTATCCTCTGACCTAACGGCAGAAGATAAACACGCCATGATAAGACCACGAGACATACTGCTGACACTCACCTACTTTGTTAGAGCGACAAGTGAAATAATCTGATGGTGTGTGTACCGAAGGTCTTACAGTACGCACACCACATGGCCTCAGATGTTAACTCCCATAGTGCTGAGAACTGAGGCGCGATGTGGGAACCAGCCTGGTGTTCACCTGGTGGGATGTGGAAAACCGCCTAAAAACAACATCGAGGCTGGGCGGCAGACCGGCTGTTGTCGTTAACCCGCCGGGCGGATTCGATCTGGGGCTGGCACACCTACCCGAGTCCAGGAAGCAGCACATTTAGCGCTCTCGGCTAACCCGGCGGGTAATCGCAGGACTGTACGTGCTTGTTAGAAAACTGTGATTTCCTTGCAGGCTAAAAGAGGGCAGCACTGACGCAAGTGAGCGTGCAGTCGTGCTGCCGGTTGTTTTTCAGAACGGGACACAGGTGCACTCACGCTAAATGTTGACAGCACAGCTGCTAGCTCGGACGTGTGTAAGCGCTTGCGAGGAAAATAGCAACAACCTGCAGCCAATTTCCCGAGCAAGCAGAAAGAGACATTGAGCCTCTGAGAATGCGACACGGTTGCGTGTTGACAATTGCGTCATGTATCATGGTGCAAAATATGTAGTCTATTTCAGTGGCCCAATGGTGAACGTAAGCCAACCCTGTCCGTGCAACGGGGTTGATACTGCCAGGACACGTTAAAATAGAGAAAAATGCAATGGAAAATGGAAAATTAGGTACACGTATAAAAAATATTTCTATTCACAATCTCGATCAGTTTTAGCAACAGCTGCGTTACAATGTGGGCCATTAAATAAACATGTTCGCCTCCTATTAACTGTGATAGCAAGTAAACGCTGACACCAAAAGGTTTAGGAGCGTTCTGTCCAGAGGCAGATGAAATCCTGTACCATACCTACTACTCTCGACAAAATACATTGTGTGCAGAACCAGGACACAGGGGTGTCAATGGCTGTGTACGTAATGGGTGACAAAGACGAAGTAAGCTGTGTCGTGTTGAAAACGGAAATAGCTTTCCTGCTTCGCAATTTCTCGCCCTGTTTTTGGTCAACGAATGCTCTATTGCAGTGGGTGACATCATCATCAATTTCGTGCATCATGTATTAACAGCCTGAGACACCATGTCTAACTTTCGATTCCATAACCAAATTTCCTCGAAACCCCATACGCTACCAACGCTGTTTTCCCTTTTTGTTCGTTTCAATAAAAATATGCCACCATCGCCTCCATACCACATCCCATCATCATTGCCAACATGGTTTCCTCTTTTTTGGAACTATGAAAACTATGAAAGGGCGGGGTGAAGATGAAGGTTTACATCCCATCGAAGATGGTCTCATTACAGACAGCACAAGAGCTCGCGTTAGGGAAGGAAACCACCTAGATCTTTTCAAACGAATCACCCTCGCACTTGCCTTCAGTGGTTTACGGAAATCACAGGAAAACCTAGACCAGATGGGCGTCCGAATCATTGTCCCCTGATTGCGAGTCTCGTATAGCCACTGAATAATGTTGCTCGAAACAAAACAAGAAAAAGGAAAAGTTAGTCAGTCACGCGAATGTTGCTCACAAATGTGTAAACAGAATAACATACGCTGTATGATCAAAAGTATCCGGACACCTCCAAAAACATACGTTTTTCATATTAGGTGCATTGTGCTGCCACCTACTGCCAGGTACTCCATATCAGCGACCCCAGTAGTCATTAGATATCGTGAGAGAGCAGAATGGGGCGCTCCGCGGAACTCACGGACTTCGAACATGATCAGGGGATTGGGTGTCACTTGTGTCATGCGGCTGTACGCGAGGTTTCCACACTCCTAAACATACCTTGGTCCACTGTTTCCGATGTGATAGTGAAATGGGAGCGTGAAAGGACACGTACAGTACAAAAGGTACAGGCCAACCTCGTATGTTGACTGACAGAGACTGCCGACAGTTGAACAACGTCGTAATGTGTAATAGGCAGACATCTGTCCAGACCATCACACAGGAATTCCAAACTGCATCAGGATCCACTGCAAGTACTATGACAGTTAGGCGGGAGGTGAGAAATGTTGTGACTTGGCAATACAGCCAAGTCACTATGAGAGGAAGCCGAAAGGCACACGTTTAAGCTCACGCAGGCTGGCGTGAGGTCTGGAACAGGTCAGGGATATGAGACTAGAAAAAATAGTACGTATCTGTTGGAATACTTAACTTTAATCCATAATTGGTGAACATCGGTCTGACGGTACATGCATCACAAGATAATTAGCAAATGATAATGGCGCCTTGCTAGGTCGTAGCAAATGACGTAGCTGAAGGCTATGCTAACTATCGTCTCGGCAAATGAGAGCGTAATCTGTCAGTGAACCATCGCTAGCAAAGTCGGCTGTACCACTGGGGCGAGTGCTATGGAGTCTCTCTAGACTAGACCTGCCGTGTGCCGGCGCTCGGTCTGCAATCACTGACAGTGGCGACACGCGGGTCCGACGTATACTACCGGACCGCGGCCGATTTAAAGGCTACCACCTAGCAAGAAATCTTGGCTTTCATGGTCGAGCGGCTACGAATCACGCCGGTAAATGCCAAACGACACCTCGCTTGGTGTAACGAGCGTAAACATTGCACGATTGAACAGTGGAAAAACGTTGTGTCGGGTGATGAATCACGGTACACAACGTGTCGATCCGATGGCAGTGTGTGGGTATGGCGAATGCCCGGTGAACGTCATCTGCCAGCGTGTGTAGTGCAAACAGTAAAATTCGGAGGCGGTGGTGTTGCGGTGTGGTCGTGTTTTTCATGGAGGGGTTTGCTGCCCTTGTTGTTTGGCGTGGCACTGTCGCAGCACAGGCCTACATTGATGTTTTAAGCACCTTCTTGCTTCCCACTGTTGAAGAGCAATTCGAGGATGGCGAATCCATCTTTCAACACGATCGAGCACCTGTTCATAATGCACGGCCTGTGGCGGAGTGGTTACACGGCAGTAACATGGACTGGCCTGCACAGAGTCCTGACCTGAATCCTAAAGAACACCTTTGGGGCCGGCCGCGGTGGTCTCGCGGTTCTAGGCGCGCAGTCCGGAACCGTGGGACTGCTACGGTCGCAGGTTCGAATCCTGCCTCGGGCGTGGATGTGTGTGATGTCCTTAGGTTAGTTAGGTTTAAGTAGTTCTAAGTTCTAGGGGACTGATAACCACAGCAGTTGAGTCCCATAGTGCTCAGAGCCATTTGACCCATTTTTGACACCTTTGGGATGTTTTGGAACGCCAACTTCGTGCCAGGCCTCAACGACTTCTCCTCACTGCAGCACTCCGTGAAGAATGGGTGGTCATTCCCCAAGAAACCTTCCAGCACCTGACTGAACATATGCGTGCGGAAGTGGAAGCTGTCTTCAAGGCTAGGGGTGGGCCAAACCACACTGAATTCCAGTATTACGCGAACGTGTAAGTCATTTTCAGCCAGGTGTCTGGATACTCTTGACCACACAGTGTATAGCTCACTAAGGGTGAAACAAGCAAGATTAGAAGTTCACACCCCAGAAGAACGAGACGGATCTCATGAATTTTGACCAACTTCTTTCAGCGTTACTCACCCGTTTCCCCTCTTCAGCAGGTCAGCTCGCTCCTTGATGAATGACATCCTGTAAAACATAAAAAAACAGCATCATTAGCACTGAAACTACTCAGATTGTACGCCTGCCACCTTCCACAGTCCTGGTGTAAGGCTATCGAAGTTCAAAATGTCTCATTTGTGAGTTATGAGAGGAGTCCAGTGCTCAGTATGAAGCTTGGTTCGAACGCTAGGTGTGATTGTGTGTCCTTGCCTCTCTGTGGCTTCTGAACTGACTGACCCTGACACTTACCGGTGGACCCGCACCTTAACCTGGATGCCAAGCCATAGTGTTGTTCGCATTTTTCACATTAACAAATTAGTCATATGACATGTGTCACCACACCGCTCTAGTTGTGTTGTGTAAGTGCACACTGTATTTGTTATAGCTGGAATGATGTAGCAGCATTAAATCATCAAAGTCAAGATTACCTCAGAGTGACCGGTACGTGGTCTGGAACCAATGGTCTGTGTGTTAACCGTGGAAAAAGCCGACAGTATTCTCTTCAGTTTGTGTTTTGGATCATGACGATGAGCGTGGTTCTGCGAAACTCCTTGTATCTGTGCATGCGTTAAATATTTGTAAAGTAAACTAATGTGCAGTGTTAGTACTTACAAGGGAACCTCCCCATCGCACCCCCCTCAGATTATGTTACAATGTGGCACAGTGGATAGGCCTTGAAAAACTGAACACAGATCAATCGAGAAAACAGGAGTAAGTTGTGTGGAACTATGAAAAAATAAGCAAAATATACAAACTGAGTAGTCCGTGGGCAACATAGACAACTTCAACGATATTGTTGGCTCAGGAGCGCCGTGGTCCCGTGGTTAGTGTGAGCAGCTACGGAACTAGAGGTCCATGGTTCAAGTCTTCCCTCCAGTAAAAAGTTTTAATTTTTATTTTCAGACAATTATCAGAGTTCAGTCACTCACAAATAATCAATTTCGCTCTTCAAAATTCCAGGACGTGTTCAGATTTGCTCGGACATAAGCCCGATTTGACGGGCTACACGCGGAAAAATTTGAAAACGTTAAAAACATATGTTTTGACAGAGCACAGAGAAAACTGTGCGACTGCGAAACTGTTGGATTCATTTCTTGCAGTTTACGTGACACACTCTTCTGTTTTCATCACTTTTTTGGGAGTGATTATCACATCCACAAGAAAACCTAAATCGGGCAAAGTAGAAGAATCTTTTTACCCACTCGCCAAGTATGTAAGCTAGGTGGGTCGACAACATATTCCTGTCATGTGACGCACATGCCGTCGCCAGTGTTGCATAGAATATATCAGACGAGTTTTCCTGGATCAAATGTTTACGGTTCCCATTGGAGAGGCACGTCCTTTCGTCTTCTAATCGCACGGTTTTGCGGTGCGGTCGCAAAACACGGATACTAAACTTATTACAGTGAACAGAGACGTCAATGAACGAACGTACAGATTATAACTTGCAAAAACAAAGTAAGTAAACTTCTCGCTCAAGGGTAGACTTGAACCAAGGATCTTTCACTCCGCAGCTGCTCACGCTAACCACGGTACCACGGCGCTCCTGTGTCCAGATATGCCTTTATGTTGCATATGTTGCCCATGGACTACACAGTTTATATAATTTGCTTATTTTTTTCATAGTTCCACACAACTTCTTCCTGTTTTCTCGACTGATCTGTGTACAGTTTTTCAAGGCCTATCCACTGTCCCAAATTATAACTAAATCTGAGGGGGGTGCGATGGGGAGGTTCCCTTCTTAGCTATTGCTCAGTGGGTACTATCCCTTTTCTCACAACCAATAAAAAACATATGGATTAAAGTGGGAGGCAAATTCTCCGTTCCATGACCTTTGGTGCTGCGTATGCTCTTGAAGGACCTAGCAGTACCCCTGACCTTTCTGCTCATACTCTGAAACGTTAAGTCGAGTACGCACTTTGCTTCGTAATCTCCCATCACAGTTATAATGGAAACGCGACAGTCGTTATTTATAAAACGCCTCTTTTCTACGCAGTTGGCCATCCAAAACGCAACACTGGGAAGGGCCGGAGGTATTGCAACTGAAGTTGTTTGGGAGACATTTCAACTTGTACAAAGATCACACGAGTGAAAATACAGCCCCTTGTGAAGGGAGGAAGATGACGAAATCAGTACTGACAAGGGAACCTCCCCATCGCACCCCCCCCCCCCCCCCCCCCAGATTCAGTTGGCACAGTGGATAGGCCTTGAAAAACTGAACACATATCAATCGAGTAAACAGGAGTCAGTTGTGTGGAACTATGAAAAAAATAAGCAAAATTTACAAACTGTGTAGTCCATCCGCAAGATAGGCAACATCAAGGATAATGTGAGCTCAGGAGTACCGTGGTCCTGTGGTTAGCGTGAACAGCTGCGGAATGAGAGGTCCGCGGCCGTACCTTTTTTTAGCACCCTGTATATTGTGAAGCAGCAGGCCTTAAGTGGAAGTACCACATACAACAGGTAGTGGGAAAAGCAGACACCAGACTCAGATTACTGGGAAAAATCTTAAGGCAATGTAACTGATCCACGGAAGAAGTGGCATATAAGGCGCTTTTTCGCCAGATTCTTGGGTACTGTTCATCTGTCTGGGATCCCCGTCAGCTAGAACGGATAGAGCAGATAGAGAAGTCCAACCAAGGGCGGCTCGTTTCGCCACGGGATCGTTTAGCTGGCGAGAGAGCGTTACGCAGATGCTAAACAAACTCCACAGGCAGACGTTACAAGAGAGACGATGTGCATCACAGGGAGATTTACTGTTGAAATCTCGGGACAGCACTTTTCAGGAGGAGTCGGACAACATATTACTTCTCCCACATACATCTCACGCATCGACCACGAGGAGAAAATTCGAGAAATTAGAGCCAATACTCGAGACTTACCGACAACCATTCTACTCACTCACTATTTGCGAGTGGAACAGGGTTGGAAGGACCAGAATGTAGTACCGAAAGTAACCTCCGTCACACACCGTTAGGTGGCTTGCGGGGTATGATGTAGATGTAGAGATTTGTAGGGACGAATTAGACATTTGAGCCGTGGAAGGGGAACGAGGGGGAAACAAATGGTAGCACCGAAATTTTTCTCGTAACAGGGTGGCTTTATTAGAATGAACAGTTACACTAATTCTCACACACAAATAAACAAAAGATGTTATGTGGATATATGTCTGGAAACGCTTAATTTCCATGTTAGAGCTCATTTTAGTTTCGTCAGTATGTACTATACTTCCTCGATTCACCGCCAGTTGGCCCAATTGAAGGAAGGTAATGTTGACTTCGGTGCTTGTGTTGACATGCGACTCATTGCTGTACAGTACTTGTTGTGTCGGTAGCTGGGCCGACACCGTGAAGTTGAGATGGCTGAAAAGGCAAGCTAGACTAACGCAGACGGGCGTGAAGTACTGGAACAGGATACGTAATTAATGTTAGGAAGAAAAGTACGGAGCAGGTTTAATACTTAACTTTACTCAATCATTGTGGTACATCGATCTTGACGATACACAGGAGACTTTAAGTACAATCACTGTATGGCTAATGGCGCCTTGCTAGTTCGTAGCCATTAACTTAGCTGATGGCTATTCTGTCTCTCGGCTAATGAGAGAGAAAGGCTTCGTACATCTGGTCGGTAGCTAGGTTCTCGTACAACTGGGGCGAGTGCTCTCTCGTATCACGAGACCTGCCTTGGTGGTGGCGCTAGGTCTGCGATTACACAGTGGCGACACGCGGGTCCGACATGTACTAAATGGACCGCGGCCGATTTAAGCTACCACCTAGCAAGTGTGGTGTCTGGCGGTGACACCACAGTACTAGCATCAAACACATCAGTACGTAGCATCAACAGGTTAGTGTTCATCACGAACGTGGTTTTGCAGTCAGTCCAATGTTTACAAATACGGAGTTGGCAGATGCCCATTTGATGTACGGATTAGCACGGGGCAATAGCCGTGGCGCGGTACGTTTGTATCGAGACAGATTACCAGAACGATGGTGTCCCGACTGGAAGACGTTCGAAGCAATTGATCGGCGTCTTAGGGAGCACTGAACATTCCAGCCTATGAATCGCAACTGTGGAAGACCTAGAACGATGAGGACACCTGCTATGGACGAGGCAATTCTTCGTGCAGTTGACGATAACCCTAATGTCAGCGTCAGAGAAGTTGCTGCTGTACAAGGTAACGTTGACCACGTCACTGTATGGAGAGTGCTACGGGAGAACCAGTTGTTTCCGTACCATGTACAGCGTGTGCAGGCACTATCAGCAGCTGATTGGCCTCCACGGGTACACTTCTGCGAATGGTTCATCCAACAATGTGTCAATCCTCACTTCAGTGCAAATGTTCTCTTTACGGATGAGGCTTCATTCCAACGTGATCAAATTGTATATTTTCACAATCAACATGTGTGGGCTGACGAGAATCCGCACGCAATTGTGCAATCACGTCATCAACACAGATTTTCTGTGAACGTTTGGGCAGGCATTGTTAGTGATGTCTTGATTGGGCCCCATGTTCTTCCACCTACGCTCAATGGAGCACGTTATCATGATTTCATACGGGATACTCTACCTGTGCTTCTAGAACATGTTCCTTGACAAGTACGACACAACATGTGGTTCATGCACGATGGTGCTCCTGCACATTTCAGTCGAAGTGTTGGTACGCTTCTCAACAACAGATTCGGTGACCGATGGATTGGTAGAGGCGGACCAAGTCCATGGCCTCCACGCTCTCCTGACCTCAACCCTCTTGACTTTGATTCATGGGGGCATTTGAAAGCTCTTGTCTACGGAACCCCAGTACCAAATGTAGAGACTCTTCGTCTCATATTGTGGACGGCTGTGATACAGTACGCCATTCTCCAGGGCTGCATCAGCGCATCAGGGATTCCATGCGGCGGAGGGTCGATGTATGTATCCTCGCTAAGGGAGGACATTTTGAACATTTCCTGTAACAAAGTGTTTGAAGTCACGCTGGTACGTTCTGTTGCTGTGTGTTTCCATTCCATGATTAATGTGATTTGAAGAGAAGTAATAAAATGAGCTCTAACATGGAAAGTAAGCGTCTCCGGACACATGTCCACTAAACATATTTTCTTTCTTTGTGTGTGAGGATTGTTTCATGAAAGTTTGGCGGTACCTTTTTGTAACACCCTGTATAGAAATGATCTAGTAGATAGTGTCGGAAGTTCCATGCGGCATTTCGCGGACGATGCTATAGTACACAGATAAGTTGCAGCTTTCTAGAGTTGCAGCGAAATGCAGGAAGATCTGCAGCAAATAGGCACTTGGTGTAGGGAGTGGCAGCTGACACTTAACATAGACAAATGTAATGTATTGCGAATGCATAGAAAGAAGGATCCTTTATGATATGATTATACGATAGCGGAACAAACACTAGTAGCAGTCACTTGTGTAAAATATGTAGGAGTATGCGTACGGAAAGATTTGAAGTGGAATGATCATATAAAATTTATGGTTGGTAAGGCGGGTGCCAGGTTGAGATTCATTGGGAGAGTCCTTATAAAATGTAGTCCATCAACAAAGGAGGTGGCTTACAAAACACTCGTTCGACCTATACTTGAGTATTGCTCATCAGTGTGGGATCCGTACCAGGTCGAGTTGACAGAGGAGTTGGAGAAGATCCAAAGAAGAGCGGCGCGTTTCGTCACAGGGTTATTTGGTAAGCGTGATAGCGTTACGGAGATGTTTAGCAAACTGAAGTGGCAGACTCTGCAAGAGAGGCGCTCTGCATCGCTGTGTAGCTTGCTGTCCATGTTTCGAGAGGGTGCGTTTCTGGATGAGGTATCGAATATATTGCTTCCCCTTACTTATACCTCCCGAGGAGATCACAAATATAAAATCAGAGAGATTCGAGCGCGCACGGAGGCTTTCCGGCAGTCGTTCTCCCCGCGAACCACACGCGACTGGAACAGGAAAGGGAGGTAATGACAGTGGCACGTAAAGTGCCCTCCGCCACACATCGTTGGGTGGCTTGCGGGGTATAAATGTAGATGTAGAAGGCCGCTTTGGATAGTTGCGCCTAGACATTTTATGGCAGACGCTGTCTCGAGCAGTTTCCCATCAATAGCGCAGCTGCACAGTGGTGGATTTCTTTTTCTACGTATGAGCAGTATGTTACATTTATTTACGCTCAGCGTCAACTCACAGAGCCTGCACCATTCATGAATTCTCTACAGGTCGTTCTGCAAATTCTTACTACCTTCTGGCGTTGCTGCTTCGGTACAGACAACTGCAACATTTGCGAATAGCCCTAAACAGCATCCGATCTTTTGTACTAGATTATTTATATATATATATTGTAAAAACCAGCGGTCTTGTCACACTTCCCTGTGGTACTACGGACATCTCAACAGATGTCACAATGAATATCTGAAATCCCAGCCAACACAGCCGCAAATTCGCGTCACACGTGGTCAAAACTGTTCCGAAATGCATTCTGTGGATCATGTGGCCCAGTTTGGCCGTCTGCGTAAGTGGATGCTGGCCATGTGCTACACACGTTCGAACTAGTCACCCCTGCGGCGGAAAACTGTCGAAAGCTTTTCGTGTCTGTCGCAGTACTGTTTGCCTCTGAAGCTTCCGACTCTTGAATCGGTCCTTAAAATTACCTTCGTCTCAAGACCGCAGTATTGCCATACATCTGTCACAGCTCAGTATCTTATTTCATTTTGATTACACATGTGTGTACACTGCTTCGCGGCCTTTCTTCGTGCAGTTCGTTGAGGCATTTCGCTTCTGTTCGAGAGAAATTAGTCTGTGAGCGTTTTCTGCGACCTGGACAAACCCTTTAGCTACGCAGAGCACACAGAAACTGTTAAGACACTAATGTAATCCATCCGGTGTATGACATCTAACCTTCATAAGAGAACATTTTCCAACGGTTACTCTGTCATTTTGAAACTGCCCGCTCTTCAGCCTTCACAGCGAATATTTTTGAAACCCTTCGACGAACATTAGCCACAGTCTGCATACCGCAGACTGAGTGACTGCTTCGTCCCCGTGAACCTCACACACGACACAGTGGGTGTCTGAATTCCCAGCCAACGCAGCAAATCGTTTACGCGACGCACACTGAAAACGCCTCCGCAGTGCGCCACGTTTCATCAACGGAACCTACTTGTGGATCACCTGGCTAGTTTTTCCGTCTGAGCAAGTGGAAACACACTTTCAAACTACTCACCTCTACGCCGAGAACTTGTGGAACGCTTGTCGTATCTTTGACAGCACTGGGCTCGATGCGCAGCTCGAAGTTTCCACTTCACTAGTGCTGCCCTGACATTTTGTTTGTGATAAATCCAGTATTGCTATCAGTTCAGATGTGTCTTATCTCAGTACCTCATTCCATCTCGACAGTTCTTTAGCACGTGCGCTATCTTAATCTCACGAAAAACTCGTATCATGCTATTCGAAGCAAGCAAAACTTTCCTGATTGCACAACAGGCAGTCATAAGTGGTTTGCGGAAAAATTCGTTACGGGGTTAAATAGTTAAATGAGATCAACACTAATCAAGAAGCACATTTCAGAGTCTTTTGCTCTCACAAGCCACTCTCACTTTGGAGACATCCAAGTTCTGTCTCATCTTTCTGAATTTCACTCCTCGTTGCCTTGTGAAATTATCTGCTGTGATAGTGCACATAAGACACAAAGAAATCATTTATCACCAACAACTAAATAACTACGCTACAGAATGACATTTTCACTCTGCAGTGGAGTGTGCGCTGATATGAAACTTGCTGGCAGATTAAAACTGTGTGCCGGACCGAGACTCGAACTCGGGACCTTTGCCTTTCGCGGGCAAGTGCTCTACCATCTGAGCTACCCGAGCACGACTCACGCCCTGTCCTCACAGCTTTACTTCTGCCAGTACCTCGTCTTCTGCCTTCCAAACATAACAGAAGCTCTCCTGCGAACCTTGCAGAACTAGCACTCCTGAAAGAAAGGATGTAGCGGAGACATGGCTTAGCCACAGCCTGGGGGATGTTTCCAGAATGAGATTTTCACTCTGCAGCGGAGTGTGCACTGATATGGCTAAGCCGTCTCCACTATATCCTTTCTTTCAGGAGTGCTAGTCCTGCAAGGTTCGCAGGAGAGCTTCTGTGATGTTTGGAAGGTAGGAGACGAGGTGCTGGCAGAAGTAAAGCTGTGAGGACGGGGCGTGAGTGGTGCTTGGATGCTCAGCTGGTAGAGCACTTGCCCGCGAAAGGCAAAGGTCCCGAGTTCGAGTCTCGGCCCAGCACACAGTTTTAATCTCCCGGGATCTTTCAACTACGTTACAGTTCAAAGTTAATTATCTGGCACGTTGTTCATCCGACCACCTTCACACTATTTCTGTACCGTTCTCCACAATCGAACAGAACGGGCTTTAAAATGGAACACCTAAATCTGTTCCTGCGAGCTCTGACTTTTCTTATTTTATTACGATGATCGTGTCTCCGTGTTTAGACTGGCGACAATAAAATATTAACACATGGAGAGCAGAAATTTGCTGACTGAAATTTCGTGGAACGAAAAACCCTTTTGTTTTAATGACTGTCATCCCAAGCCGCGTATCATATGCGTGACAGCCCCTCCTCTCTTTCGTGATGCCACAAAATGAGCTGCCCTTCTTTGAACTTTTCCGATGTCCTCGTCCGCCTGTCCTGTCTGGTTAGGATCCCACACCGCGCAGCAACACTGCAGAAGAGGACGGATACGCGTAGTGTAGGCAGTTTCTTTAGTACACCTGTCGCATCTCCTGAGAGATCTGCCAATAAAACGCACTCCTTGCATCGGCTTTCCCACAACTTTATCTCTGCGACCGTTGCAAGTTAAACTCTTCTTAAGAGTTATCGCTACATATTTAATTGAATTAACAGCGTCTATATTTGCGCGACTTATCGTCTAAACGAAACATAACATATTCCTTTTAGTACTCGTACGGGTGACCTCACAGTTTTAATCGTCCCTATGGAATGGTTTCATAATACTTTTGACCAATTCTGTCTCGGCCCCGTCTCGTTTTCTGCACCTCTTCTCCACGGTGTAATTCTTCTAACTCGCCCAGATGAACTAGGCAGTGGGACTGATATAAAATCAATAACTGTTGTTGTTGTTGTTGTTGTTATCTTCAGTCCTGAGACTGGTTTGATGCAGCTCTTCATGCTACTCTATCCTGTGCAAGCTCTTCATCTCCCGGTACTTACTGCAACCTACATCCTTCTGAATCTGCTTAGTGTATTCATCTCTTGGTCTCCCTCTACGATTTTTACCCTCCACGCTGCCCTCCAATGCTAAATTTGTGATCCCTTGATGCCTCAGAACATGGCCTACCAACCGGTCCCTTCTTCTAGTCAAGTTGTGCCACAAACTCCTCTTCTTCCCAATTCTATTCAATACCTCCTCATTAGTTACGTGATCTACCCATCTAATCTTCAGCATTCTTCTGTAGCACCACATTTCGAAAGCTTCAATTCTCTTCCTGTCCAAACTATTTATCGTCCATGTTTCACTTCCATACATGGCTACACTCCATACAAATACTTTCAGAAACGACTTCCTGACACTTAAAACTATACTCGATGTTAACAAATTTCTCTTCTTCAGAAACGCTCTCCTTGCCATTGCCAGTCTACATTTTATATCCTCTCTACTTCGACCATCATCAGTTATTTTGCTCCCCAAATAGCAAAACTCCTTTACTACTTTAAGTGTCTCATTTCCTAATCTAATTCCCTCAGCATCACCCGACTTAATTCGACTACATTCCATTATCCTTGTTTTGCTTTTGTTGATGTTCATCTTATACCCTCCTTTCAAGACACTGTCCATTCCGTTCAACTGCTCTTCCAAGTCCTTTGCTGTCTCTGACAGAATTACAATGTCATCGGCGAACCTCAAAGTTTTTATTTCTTCTCCATGGATTTTAATAACTACTCCAAACTTTTCTTTTGTTTCCTTTACTGCTTGCTCAATATACAGATTGAATAACATCGGGGAGAGGCTACAACCCTGTCTCACTCCCTTCCCGACCACTGCTTCTCTTTCATGTCCCTCAACTTTTATAACTGCTATCTGGTTTCTGTACAAATTGTAAATAGCCTTTCGCTCCCTGTATTTTACCCCTGCCACCTTCAGAATTTGAAAGAGAGTATTCCAGTTAACACTGTCAAAAGCTTTCTCTAAGTCTACAAATGCTAGAAACGTAGGTTTGCCTTTCCTTGACCTAGCTTCTAAGATAAGTCGTAGGGTCAGTATTGCCTCACGTGTTCAAACATTTCTACGGAATCCAAACTGATCTTCCCCGAGGTCGGCTTCTACTAGTTTTTCCATTCGTCTGTAAAGAATTCACATTAGTGTTTTGCAGCCGTGACTTATTAAACTGATAGTTCGGTAATTTTCACATCTGTCAACTCCTGCTTTCTTTGGGATTGGAATTATTATATTCTTCTTGAAGTCTTGTAACACTACGCTACTGCGCACGATACTTATTAAAGCCTGTACTATGGTAAGTTGACGGGCTTCACCTTATAAGAAAGGATTTTGGTATATATGTTGACCGCGTGTACCAGAATGGAGGCAAAATCAGACTTTCACCCACTCAGTTACAACAATGATACGTCAAGCAAGTCTGAAGTGCAACTACACGTTAGGACAGACAAGAAACAACACAGCACATGCTACCAATTTGTTAATAAAACGATCGCCAGCCTAATTAGGCATTAATTGAGTTTCTTCCCTGTACAAGTTGAAGTACGTGTATGCAAAACAACACGTAATTACACTGCATAATATGGTAAATTTTAGAACCAGAAAATGTACTGAACTAATAATTTCACTTTCTGTACTAATATGAACAAGCCATAAATACACAACAATACACTATAAGGTTTACTACAAACTTAGTACAGTCTACTGATCTGATTAAAATCGGGCATAGGTTACACTAGAAATCGCACTTTCGAACCACACATACAATGTCAATTTTGAAAAAGGTACAACACTAATAACTTTTGGTTTTATCTTGACTTTAACTTTGCTGGTCAAATCAGTTCAGTACATTTCAGAATTTACATGAATAGAATAGAAAAAAAGGGGGGGGGGGACCCTGAAACTGTTATGATCACTGTACTGAAATTTTTGATTATCGAAATCGTTAAGCACTCAAGATTTCCAATATATGAGTTACTACTCTTTTTGTCTTATTTCTTGCTCATTTAACTACCATTATTTTTGTCTCAAATTAATTAGCCTTCATTACTAAACCAATTTCAACATTATCTTCCAACTTTGTCAGACCTATATTATTTACCTATATATTCATTAACAACAAAGTTCTTTAAACATCATTTAACATAGATAGGTCTGCAGGTAATTATTATTAACATAAACTTTAAATCTTCATCTCGGGACACTCGGATTGCACAACATGTGGAAAGGATCCTGTCTAGGTTAGTGATGAGGATAATTATATGATAGGACAATTCTGGTAAAAGTTAAGTTGTTATTGAACAGTAAGGAACAAAAGTAACACTGGTCCACACGAATGCAGTACTAAAAGTTTCAACCTGCTCGTATCGATGCGGCGGTTGGCGGGCGGTGAGATGGCGAGGCACAGAGCACACATACAATCACAGCAATGGCTCTTGATGTATCGGCACTTTACCTCTTCATAGCGTCGCAATATTTTTCCATTTAGTGCCTATGTAATTTTGCCATGCTGTATAGTCGTCGGAAACGGCATACCCTAGGCTCAATGAAACTACGTCTTCCAGGAGAGCCTCCTCGATCCAGAACGTGTTACTCAGACCAATGCCAAACTCCGACTACTACTGCTGAGCCCGTTATGCCGTGCCGCGCCCGTGTGCATTTTCCCGCGCTCGCCTGCCATCCACCTTTTACCGCTCCCCTACAGACAGGGTATTCACCCGAGGTTTTGCATTCTACATATTCTAATACATTGCCTACGTATGGACCAGACGCACAATTACAATTTTAACATCTTACAGCAGTCTCAACATTTGTTAAACTTCAATTCTATTGCAATATTGCTTGAAATTTGACATAAACATTAAAATTCACATCGAAATTTGTTTACAGTTTCTTTGACATAATGACATGAAACAAAAAAGAAATGAAATCAGAATATCGATTACACTAATCTATCGAAAATCAGAAGAAACAATTATCGTATGTACAATAGTATAGCGTTGGTGTTGTTACAGTCTAAGGGTATTTCGCCTGTCTCATACATCTTGCTCACCAGATGGTAGAGTTTTGTCAGGACTGGCTCTCCCAAGGCCGTCAGTAGTTCTAATGGAATGTTGTCTACTCCCGGGGCCTTTCAGTGCTCTGTAAAACTCTTCACGCAGTGTCGTATCTCCCATTTCATCTTTATCTACATCCTCTTCCATTTCCATAATATTGTCCTCAAGTACGTCAAGTACATAACTATCCGACGTTTATATGCAAGCAACATGTGCTCTGCATCAGAACTTTTATATACTACATAATTCAGTTACTGCTCCTGTGTGTCCTGTGTACTCCCCATCGATATTTATGTACTTGGTTAGGGAAGCGAACATGGTAACCTCACTTTAGTGGCACTGTTTTTGCGTACTATGGGGGATCACTTACGTCTCATATTAATTTATTAGCTATCAGTGGTCCCAAATGCTGTCGGTGCTACTCTGTAAGCGCCAAAGAAACTGGTACAGGCATGCGTATTGAAATACAGGGATATGCAGGCAGGCAGAATACGGCGCTGCGGTCGAAAGCCTAAATACAACAACACGTGCCTGGCGCAGTTGCCAGATCGGTTACTGCTGCGGCAATGGCAGGTTATCAAGATGTGAGTGAATTTGAACGTGGTGTTATAGTCGGCACACGAGCGATGGGACACAGCATCTCCGGGGTAGCGATGAACTGGGGATTTTCTCGCACGACCATTTGACAAGTGCACCATCAATATCAGGAATCTGGTAAAACGTCAAATCTCCGACATCACTGCGACCGGAAAAAGATCCTGCAAGAACGGGACCAGCGACGACTGATGAGAATCTATGGAAGTGACAAAAGTGCAACCCTTCACCAAATTGCTGCAGATATCAATACTGGGCCATCAACAAGAGTCAGCGTCAGAACCATTCAACGAAACACCATCGGTATGGGCTTTCGGCACCGAAGGCCTACTCGTATACCCTTGATGACTGCTCTCTAATGATGTGGGGCGTGTGCAGTTGCCTTAACTATCACTAAGTCACGTCGTAGTGAATGGTGTAACGATAAGACGTTGAAAATTCTAGAAAAACAAATGTATTGATGATTCAATGCATTGTGACGTCAAATAGCGGAAGCACAAAGGAAAACACCTGGAGAACTGGGCCACCATTGCAGGGAATGAAAATACAGTGCAGCTGCCGTAGCAAGAACGTTGACTATCGCTCAACACAGTGTGCTGCTTGCAAGGAAAGTGTTTGTAAAATGCTTTCCAACGTTGTACGCTCTTCATGGAACGAACAAATTTTAATGTTATAAGACTTTTGTACTATAATACTCTAACACTATGTACTAATTGATAGTTGGCTGGCTCTGAGCACTCTGGGGCTTAACAGCTGCGGTCATCAGTCCCCTAGAACTTAGAACTACTTAAACCTAACTAACCTAAGGACATCACACACATCCATGCCCGAGGCAGGATTCGAACCTGCGACCGTAGCAGTCGCGCGGTTCCGGACTGCGCGCCTAGAACCGCGAGACCACCGCGGCCGGCTACTAATTGATAGTTACGTTTCCTTAATTTTGCACATAATAATGTCAGTGTCATTACATCCTGATAAATGGATTTGTACATAAGGAATTAAAAGTTCTTTATAATTACTCTGAACCGTGTAAATTTCTTTCAAAATCTGTTCTTAAAGAATTTACTTTATTTACTAGCGATTCATCAAGAACATTAACACACTATGTGAGCGTGGAAGTTGTTGCCAAGGAGTAACTGCTGGAAACAAATTAAATTTCAACCAATGGAAATTTTATTCATAAAAACCTTTTCAAAACAGATTTAAAATTATAAGCAGAAAAGCACACTCGAAATATCAAGTCACAATTTAACAAATGCGAATTTTATTCTTAAAAACCCTTTCAGAACAGATTTAAAAGCAGAACACACCCTCGAAATATCAAATTACAAATATTCAGAGGCAGAATTTTTTTTTCTTTTTTTTAAACTGTAGGAGCCTTCGGGCTGAGAAGCTTACCTCTCCCTTTCAACACGGCCGTAGTCACGACCGCTCACAACAACCTCTGAAAGACTACACTGGTGCAAATCTGCAACACACCAGATTACTTTAAACTAAAAATTTTAACAGCTTCTGGTATGATTTTTTTTTTAGTAATTTAATTGAAAGCTTTGTTGCTTTGGTAAAAATTAAATTGGTTCTTTTTGTCGTGACAGAATAATTTACTATTAATCACACCAGATTTGTCGGAGAACAGCAGCAACATGTGTAATTGATCCAGCTTTAAGAAATTCTATTACCTTTTAGCGGAAAATTCGTGCGGTACTCTCCGACGTTAGAAAAGTCGTGGTGTTCCGTTCGGAGCAGGAGGCGGCGGTCTTTTCTCATTCGCGATATCGAAAATTACTAAAAAATGAACAGAAATTTTTTTTCGGAGGAGGATCGCGCGGAGAAAACAGACAGAAGTTACATGAAAGAAACCTAAGGGACCAACTAATTGGATTTGTACGAACATATAAACGGAACTGAAAGAACTTGGAATAAATACTATAGCGATGTCGTCACGACAGCCTCCTGTTCCGACAGAACACACGCTGGATCATAAGCTGCATAAATCTTTTAAGCAGAAAAGATTATCACAAGTATAATTAATGAAAATAAACTTGAGAGATTTTCTTTGAAATTAAATAAACTTCAAGGCTTCAAGTATTATATTATGAAACGGAAACTTACATTAACATGGCCACCCATTGTGGCGGTGGAGCGAATTTTCATGATATACATTCTCGCTCGTTTGTGGCTACATATATTTTTTAATCACTTAAACTCTTAAAGTTACAATAAAATGATTATATCAGTATGGAGCAAAATACTTTTGCGTCCGACTCGCAACACATTCAGAGAACAGCTACAGAGCGGCGCGGCTCCCTGCAGAAGTAAAAATTAGCAATTGTTATTTTGAAACATAGGTGCATCGTTTTTTTACTGATCGATAGCAGCGTATAACAGTTTTATAGCTGTCGTGATATTCTGCGCTTTTCAGGAGCGCGGCAAAGATATCTGGTTACAACATTCATTGGTATATGTTAAAAGTTCGCACATACTGACGCGAATACAGAAAAAAAAACTTTTACATGTTAAAAATCGCAGTGATAAAGGCTGTAATGTCACAATGCCTCCCATGTGAGGCATGATGATTCCGGAAGGATCATCAGGACTCACATGTAGTTTCAAGACATTACTGTGTTTTATCATCTGTTTACTTTCGTTCTAACATAAAATTGGAATGAGTTTGTCATCTAGTTATTTTATGCTTCCAGTACAGTTATGAAAACAAATAGTCTTTCAGTGTCTTTTGTGCACTTTGGCACTTCTCTCAGTTCATTGTAAGGTGTCCTTGCACTGTTATCTTAATTGCTGTAACTGTGGAACAAAATATGAGAAAAAACAATCTTAAGTCTAACACACACAAAGACAAATGAATAATACTCTATATAGAAAACAAAACATGTCAGTAGACAAACATACACAGATAGATTGAAATAATTACTTAAACAGTCCTCTAAAATTGTCTGTGACCTGTTTGGTCTCGTAATGTTTTTTATCCGTTTCATTAGATTCTTTTAGAATGTCGTTGTTAATCAGGACGTTTCACTTGACACTACACTGTACACTTTTATTTGTCACACGCTCACTCATCCGGAGTCTGCAACGTCTATTCTCGTTCGGTGAGCGGCGTCGTCCGAGAGGTCACGACCCTGGGTAGCGTCTTTTTTTGTGTTCCGTCGTGTTGCCTCTCTAGTGTCTCGCATCAAGCGTCATGTCGTTTACATGCAAATAAACAGAAAGAAACCTGGTTAGGTTCGTGCTATAATGTAGACTTACAGGTAAAGGTTTTATAGGATTCTGGACAGGATTGATAACCTTCCCTTCCAGTTAACGTTTCAGTGCTCAGTAATGCCTTGTCTTTACTTAACTATCTATCGCAAAATATCCGACGTGACTGATTAAATGGAAATTAATTTGAAGCTACGACTTCTCTTTTTACAGAATAAATAAAGTTCATAATTAAGTTTCACTGTGATAGCTTTAGCAATGTCTCTTGCGTAGTTGTGAGACGGAAAACATTCTAAGGTCAATGACATGCCTCCACAGCGCGCGCGTCGGTTGTATTTCAAATGTTAATTGTTGAGTCCAACTGCAAGCAGCTCCGCGCTGTTGCCGGTTACTAGTCCAGTGCAACACGCGCTCGTGTATGCTCGTATGAAGTTTAACGTGTGTCACTAGCGCTCTGCTAAAATGAGAACACGCGGAAAACACACGTCTAGTGTCCTTTCTCCATCGTCGATCGGCGTATCGAAAACTTGGGTAGAAAATACCACCGTCTGTTTCGAGGATTTCACACGACAGTCCCTGCGACCTGCCATGCTGCTTACACACAGGTAAGTGAAGCCAACGTTTTACATATAGTTTGCTAAATGCTTTGCTGTGATCGCTGTCACTACCTGCACTTGCGTGTACACATGTCACTGCACACGTATTTTGAACACTTTATCACTCGCATTTTGTTTAGAACGTCTTAGAGTGTCTGCAAATTCACATCTCCCATCTCACATTGTGATTTCAAAGTTCACGGTTCAAGTTACTCACAGGTAAATACATTACAAGATTAAATAATGTCCATAAATTACATACATACATACATACATTTCTGAAGTTTGCTTACAGTCACAAAATTCTGTTAACCTTTTCAGTCACGCCACGCCGGATTAGCGTATTGAATACCACTACTTGTGCATCAAGGCACGATTATTTCGGTTATTGTCTCTCCCTTTTACGAAGGTAAATTTTTTTTAAAAAACAAATCTTTTAAGCAGCTTGTTATTTCGTTTCTCTTCAAAATTTAGTGTCACTGTTTATGTAGAGCACAGATTGAACAAATTCTGTCTCTACTGGTCGAGCACACTCATGCATTTCTCTCCGGAAGATTCATGCTTCACAAAGTTACTGGCTGCAAGTACTACTCGCGGAATGTATTATAATCTCTCAACATTGCTACTCGCGATACGCGATTAGAACAAAACTTTCGCTAACGGATCTCTCCCACAAATTTCGTTTCCACTTCAACCGTCTAAAGAGCACTCAGATGAGCCTGTCAAATTCTAATCCTCACTTTTTTTTAATGGGATAGGATGGGGAAGTGGAAGAGGAGAGGATCAAATATGAACATAAATACACTATATACATATACAAATTCTAGCACAACTACACTAGGATATTTTTGTGACCTTAGATGCATGACATGCGTCACGTGTGTCTTCAAGTGGCTATTCTTTAATCTAATAGCAGATCTTAGTTTTATTATTATAATGTGAGTCATATCTGGTGACAGCTTTCTAGTTGCTCACGCTTCCTTCTGGGCGATTGTCGGGCTTGGCTGTGAAATAGCTAATTACTTTAGTGCATCTTACATGTTTTAAGAAGAAACGTTTACCATCAGGAATACTTCAGACTTGTCAGTACGACGTATATGTTTCCATGTAGTGGCACTCTCGACTACATGACCTAACAGCTGTTGTAAAACAGAATAAAGGAAATGCTTTGTTGCTTAGCTATTAAATCTTTATGAGGCTTACTGTTCGTAGATGATACTTTGAATCTGAGATTGAATCTCCTGAAAACTATCAAATACTACGTGATACTCTCTCTCTCTGTTATTTACTGCTTCTGACAGTTCAAACACTTGGCTACACAAATCTGTTTAATTCTAAAGATCGCGCTAACAAAAGGTATAGTTCATGGCGGTGTTACAATAACGCACAGTTTACACGCAATAGGCTGTACTCTGTACACTTAAAGACTAACATTCCATCTTGAGGGCTGAAAAAGAAATTGCTTAACCTAATATTTCACATACATATATATATTCATTGGAGTTGGAAGGTGGCAATCTGCTACTTCCTTCCGTATCTCCTTTCACCAATAACGGCATTCCTCAATGCCAACAGCCAACTTGGACTGCTTACACCTATGACGAACTTAAAACTAACTGAGAATCTGTCCTCTCAAATGGAATGTGCTTTCCTTTTCGTACGCCATAATAAATCAAATCTTCAATTACCTCCATAGTTTTTCGCCAAAGTGTGAGTACTCGTATTGGTGTGTTTGAATACCGAAGTGTTTCACAGGTTAAACCTTAGACTAATGTTCCTTAGCTTGTTACTTTGCCTCGTTATACTTCTTGAGATCCTGGTGGTGATACAATCCGTTAATTCTGCCAGATGCTGGATCCGCTATTAGATAACATCCTGTATGTGGTTTTCTAATTACTACAAATGGTCCATCGTACAATAGCCTCCATTTCCGATTTCTTTTCAACAACTTCGATGGCTTAAAATGTGTCCGTAAAAGCACCTTTTCATTAATGTCATATGTAAGAGCCTTAGATACTTTCTTGTCATAAGACTTCTTGCGTAAATTCGCCTGTACAGCTAAGGATACCAATGCTTGCCTAAGTTTTGCATCTAAATCTAATTCTGGTTCTACAATTTTAGGTATGGGATCTAACCATTCATTTCTTTCCCGATGACTCGTCATTAATTCCGCAGGTGTAAATCCAGTTGAGAAGTGTGGAAGATTGTTGACAATCTGCTCGAATGAAGATACAAAGTCAATCCAACGGGTTTGTCGATTAGGTATGTAGGTTCAAATGAATCTATTGAACTCTTTGAAGATACGTTCGGTGGGATTAGATTGCGGTCTGAAACGAGATATAAGTATTTGTTTGATGCCATGTCTGGCAAGAAAATTGCGCCATTGTCTGCCAGTGAAATTCGATGCACTATCTGATAGAATGGCCTCCGGCTTGCCAAATCGAGGAAAATAGTCTTGTTCGATTCGACGGATGATCGGAAGTGCACTGGATGATTTCACTGCATAAAGTCTCACATGTTTTGTGAAAAGATCCAACAATGCGACTAGGTATTTCACCCCTCCCCTCCCTTGCGGCAGGGGGCCGGCGAGATCAAGAGCCAGAACTTGGTCTCTCAGTAATAATTGGATTCAGAGGAATTAGGTTCGAATGGTTGAAGGGTTTTGCCTTCTGGCAGATAAGACATGTACTTAACAACTTGTGGATTCGATGGTGCAAGTTTGGTACATAGCAAGACGCAGAAATCTTTCGTTTGCATTTTTCAGGTCCATAATGACCCCAGGAAAGATGTGTGTACCAGATAAGGTGTTCAACGTATGCGTGTGGTATACACACACACCATCTACCAGAGAGGAGAGAAGTTCGATGGAATAAAACATCGTTCTGTAGTTTATAAAATTTGGACAAGTGGTGATCGGGTTTTGTTGGAAGAAGTTGTTTGACCTTACGCCATTTGGGATCTGTTTCTTGGAGTATACGCATCTGCTTGCAGAGCTGAAGGAAATACTTTCTATGTAGTGGGTCTTTCATTAGAAGAATTCGGTAGTTAGACATCTGCTCGATAAGTTCACTGGACTCGGGAAGTCCTTGCGGCATGCGTGACAAAGCATCCGCGATAATGTTGTTTTTACCCTTGATGTATACTATTTCGAAATCATACTCTTGCAAGAAGAGACTCCATCGTGTAAGACGAGGATGAAGAAGTTTACACGAGAGCAAGAAACTAAGAGCTTGGTGATCAGAAAAGACCTTAATTTTCCGACTATGGATGTAGTAATTGAACCTTTTAAAGGACCATATAATAGCCAGAGCCTCCAACTCTGTCACCGCGAATGACCTCTCACATTCTGTGAGAACCCTGCTTGCAAAGCTGATAACTCTTATCTCTTCTTCTCCATCAATTACTTCTATTTGAAACAAACAAGAACCAAGCCCCTGAAATGAAGCATTTGACGAAATACAGAATTCTTTATCCATGTCTGGATGGAACAAAATATTGCTGTTAAGAAGTGCTTGTTTAATGTGATCAAAATCTGCCTGACACTCTGGCGTCCAATGCCAGTGAGTATTTTTCTTTAGAAGATCATGCAATGCTTGACTGTTCATCGACTGGTCCGAAATAAACTTTCTGAAAAAGGAAGTCATTCCGAGGAAGCCTTTCAACTGGCGTTTAGAAGAGGGCACAGGAAAGTTTTTAATATTTGCTAGTTTGTCTGGATCTGGGGTAATTCCCTGTGATGATACAAGATGTCCTAAAAATTTAATCTCGCTTTTACCAAATTTAGACTTATGTAGATTAGCTGTGACTCCATAGTCAACAAACCTCTGGAAAACTTTGCTTATTATGTCTAAATGTTCTTCCCAAGATTTCGTAGCAATCAGTAAGTCATCAACATACACTGTTACTCGATCCAACAGTTCAGGTCCTAATACATGATCAAGTGCAGCTATGAATATGCCTGAACTCACATTCAAACCAAATGGAACTACTTTGAATTGGTATGATCTACCTGCAAATGTAAACGCTGTATATTTTCGAGACTGTGATGTCATCTTGACCTGCCAGTAGCTCGATCTCAAGTCTACCGATGTGAGGAATTTTATTCCATGAAACCTTTGTAATTGTTCATCCATAGGCTCAGGTCGAGTTCATACTGGAATAATTTTTTATTTATGTTTCTTGCATCCAAAACTATACGTACACTACCATCCTTCTTCAAAACTGGCAATAACGGACTACTGTAAGGTGAGTCTGACGGTTCAATGATCTCCCACTTAAGCATTTTACGTATTTCATTTTTCACAGCCTCGCGCCTTGCATACAGGACAGAGTACGTTGTCTTGCACAAAGTAGAATGGGGAGCGACCTTCATGTCATATTCGTAGTCACGTATTACTCCAGGTTTCGAAGAAAAGACATGAAGATACCTCATAAGTAAGTGCAGTAAATCTTGCCTTTGTATGTAATCAAGTTCACTTGATTCGCTTACTTTATTCAAAATCTCTTCTCTAGTCGGAAGTCCGTCATCAGTATCAAAATCCGTCCAACTGTTACCCTGTCTTGTCATGTGTGCTTGGTTCAAAAACATTCGCTGTACCAGTCTGCGTACCTTAACTTTGTGCTCAGTGTTGACTCTTTTGACCTTGCCGCGCAACAATTGCAGCGTTACCTCCTGTTCACCTACTCGGATTGTACAGATACCCTTTTCTATATCAATCACTGCCTTAGTCTTCCTCAGGAACTCCATTCCTAATAAGCATGACACTGACAAATTCTTAACTACTAGAAATACACACATGAAAGAAGTAGAATTAATCCTTATCGGTACCTGAGCTTGCAAATTGACTCGCTGTGATAAAGATCCTACCGCTCCTGTTACTGAACAACCTTGTACTGGTAACGTTAAAATTTTCATCCCTGCAGAAACTTTCTTAAACATACATAGTAATAAAGCATTTACGTTTGCAAAAAAAATGGCTCTGAGCACTATGGGACTTAACATCTTAGGTCATCAGTCCCCTAGAACTTAGAACTAGTTAAACCTAACTAACCTAAGGACATCACACACATCCATGCCCGAGGCAGGATTCGAACCTGCGACCGTAGCAGTCGCGCGGTTCCGGACTGCGCGCCTAGAACCGCGAGACCACCGCGGCCGGCTTACGTTTACACCACTATCAATAATAGCATCTATTGGTGTATTGGCTATGTAAATTTTAGTCATTGCTTGTACTTCGTCTTCCCATACGTCATTCAAGTCTGTCTCAATATTTTCCTGCAACAAATCGTCTCTCAAGTCAGTGTCGCGATCATAACGTATTACGTTAAGTCGTTCAAGGTCGATTTTGCCCCCATTATGTCCCGCAGCATCCCCAAGGAGGCGAAAAGGTGCTGCCTTTAGTTTTCCGCTTTCTTGTGATGCGACTGATTTGATTCTTCTGTCACATCACTTGACCATTCTCGCTGGTTTTTTACCCATTGTGCGTGTTGATTTGTATCAAACCCTTGTTGGTACTGCACTTGGTTACCAGGCTGAAAAATCGGTACATTACTTGCCTGCATAAAATATACCGGTGGATTGTATTGTTTTCTTGGTTTATTGTTATTGTATCTAAAGTCCTGTTGTGGTGGCGTGTACTGTTGTTGTTGCATGAATGGTTGTTGCTGAGGCGTGTATTGCTGTTGTTGCTGGTGTTGTGGCTGCCCATAGGGTTGTGGTGGAGGTAGCTGACCTCCGCAATTTTGATTGTTGCAACGTTTACCCTTGTATTTGTTCCCATTCTGGTAGAAGTTGCTACCGTTATTGTTTGATTGGTATGGGTCATTTCCGCAATGCTGTTGTTGCGTGTTGTATATTGGATTGTACCGTTGGTTGCCGTAATGCTTGTTTTTGTGTTTACCATTACGGTAACCATTGTTTCGGCCTTTATTGCGGTTATTGTACTGTTCGTTTCCGTATTGTGTTTCGTGTGAACCATTTCCAATACTACCGTTTCCATTCGAATACGTACCTGCGTTGTTGTTCTTACGGTTAGCATTCGCACGCGCGTCTTCGTGTATAAGATCGAGCGAATCAAGGACGGATAAAAATGCGTCCTGATCTTCCTCTGACACGTTCACTAATTTTTCGCGTATGGAAATGGGTAGTTTTGACTTAAGGATCATAATAACATCTTTTGTTGTTATGGGAGTGTCCCAATATTGTATCTTTCTCAAGTACTTTTCAAAGTACCGGCGAAGTCCGCCACTGTTCGAATGGAAAGGTTCGGCGTTGTAGACCTCTTTGCGTAGGCGTTGCTGAACACCTGCGCTCCAAAATTTGCTTAAAAAGTTCTTCTCGAACTCGTTAAATGTTTTGCACTTATCAACCATCTCAGTTCCCCATATAGCACTTTCTCCTTGTATGTATCCGGTAATGAATTGTATTCTCTGTTTGTCATTCCAGGCAGCTGGAAAGACTCCTGAAAAGTTCTTTAGGAAAACGACTGGATGAATATTTCGCTTTTCCGGTTGGAATGGTTGAAAAACTCTGTGTTTCAATACACTTTCCTCTTTCATGAGGGTTGTGAGTGTCAATTGTTCAGTGTTGTTGTTGTGTGAATCGTTAAATTCATTTTTCGGTCGCGGAATGTACTGTGGTGTGTTGTGTTGTTGTGTTGTCTGGTATTGATGTTCATCTGGCTCAGAAGGTAGTGAGTGTTTCCCGTCACTCTGGTTAGCATACTGTAGTGTTTGAATTTGCTGTTTCAGGTCGGATATCTCATCTGTTACTTGCTTCCGCCATTCCGGCAAATCCCGGGTAAACGGTCGTCTAATTTGGCCTAGTTCAGTACAAACAGTGTCTCCTGAACTGCCGGGTGCAGATAATGTGTCTAAGGTTGCGGATTTAACAACATCTTTCAAGTCACGTGTAACCTTCTCCTCAACAAGCTTCTCTTGTACATCAATCCATTCTTTGTAATGTTCGGTAAGTGCTTTAGTGTGCGAAGCAACACTACTGTTAACTCTTTCCTCAACAGTTCGGTCCGAAATGTCATTCGCCATTGCACTACCTTTTGATTCTACAGTGGCTACCGCTGTCGCTAACTCGTCTACCTGTCGTGCAACTGTTTTATACGCAAGTTTTACCGAATCGGTTTCTTTGCGACACGCTTCGATTTGAGTTGTGAGATTCTGACCAATGTTATCAATTTTGTTATTCAGAGTGCTTATCTGTGTTGTCAAAGCGGTTACTGGCGCCGTGACGTCACCCTTAACCGAATCTATCTGTGCTGTGAGAGAGCCTACTTGCGTAGTGAGGGTACCTACTTTCGCATCAATGGTGGTATTTACGTCATTCCTAACTGAGTCAATCTGTGTTGTCATACCCGTTTTCAACTCTGATAAAAACTTGTCTCTGTCTTTCTCACGTTGTTCCCTCTCCTGTCTGTCTAGTATCAATTCCTGTAACATTTTGACAATGTCAATTGATACCGTTATCGGGGAGGTGGGTGTTTCCTGCTGAGTGTCGTCCACGTTAGCTACCTCTTGTCTGTCGTCTGTCCTGGCCGTCGTTCCGCATGGGCGAAGTCGGTAATGTTTGTTAACAGTGCCGTCGCTTTCGTCTGCAGAGTTCGCGCTCGATTGTCCGTCCGCCATAATGAAATTCAACTATTGCCAACTTAAAATGGGTACTGCCAACTGAAATTCTGATTGTCAATCATTCTTGCCGCGCAAGTTAAACTCGCGGCGCGTTCGTCAAATGTCTAATGTTACGTGGGTAATAACTGACACACGTCTGTAGCAAAAAGACAAGATGGAGTCAACGCCGTTGAAACAATTGATTGCCAACGCTGTTACACAGAAAAGACTGAAATGGCATCCATCTTGAACTTACACGAGAATACTAACTACAGTATAAAACAAATAGTCAAGCAAAAGGTTACAGAAAATGTTCAAATATTTACGTAGTAAAAAAAAGTGGTTTTTTACGTTAAGCTACAGAAAGGATAGAGTGAGGTCGAATTTGAAGGTCAAATGAGCTACTCTTTAGACAGAACTATGGCAAACGAAAATTTGGTGCTCACTCGGCGTTGTCTTCAAAACTGCAAATCTGCGTCTTATTAAATCCCAAGATATTTGTGTAAATACCGCGTCCTTCAATATTGCGTATATTTATTGCTCATCCGTAATTTTATGCAGCATTGGGTTCCAAAGAGCGATACATGAAATAAGACAATCATATATTAGTACCGTGACACTTTCAATATTTTAGTCAAGTCCCTGATCGGGCGCCAGATCCGGTATGATTTTTTTTTTTTAGTAATTTAATTGAAAGCTTTGTTGCTTTGGTAAAAATAAAATTGGTTCTTTTTGTCGTGACAGAATAATTTACTATTAATCACACCAGATTTGTCGGAGAACAGCAGCAACATGTGTAATTAATCCAGCTTTAAGAAATTCTATTACCTTTTAGCGGAAAATTCGTGCGGTACTCTCCGACGTTAGAAAAGTCGTGGTGTTCCGTTCGGAGCAGGAGGCGGCTGTCTTTTCTCATTCGCGATATCGAAAATTACTAAAAAAAATGAACAGAAATTTTTTTTCGGAGGAAGATCGCGCGGAGAAAACAGACGGAAGTTACATGAAAGAAACCTAAGGGACCAACTAATTGGATTTGTACGAACATATAAACGGAACTGAAAGAACTTGGAATAACAGCCTCCTGTTCCGACAGAACACACGCTGGATCATAAGCTGCATAAATCTTTTAAACAGGAAAGATTATCACAAGTATAATTAATGAAAATAAGGTTGAGAGGTTTTCTTTGAAATTAAATAAACTTCAAGGCTTCAAGTATTATATTATGAAACGGAAACTTACATTAACATGGCCACCCATTGTGGCGGTGGAGCGAATTTTCATGATATACATTCTCGCTTGTTTGTGGCTACATATATTTTTTAATCACTTAAACTCTTAAAGTTACAATAAAATGATTATATCAGTATGGAGCACAATACTTTTGCGTCCGACTCGCAACACATTCACAGAACAGCTAGAGAGCGGCGCGGCTACCTGCAGAAGTAAAAATTGGCAATTGTTATTTTGAAACATAGGTGCATCGTTTTTTTTTTTTTTTTTTTATTGATCGATAGCAGCGTATAACAGTTTTATAGCTATCGTGATATTCTGCGCTTTTCAGGAGCGCGGCAAAGATATCTGGTTACAACATTCATTGGTATATGTTAAAAGTTCGCACATACTGACGCGAATACAGAAAAAAAACTTTTACATGTTAAAAATCGCAGTGATAAAGGGTGTAACGTCACAGCATTCACTTTACCGATTATTCATCCTGCTAAATATCACTTTAGAATTGCGACATTTCATCTAAGAACAAAAAATACACAAATTATTCATCCTGCAAAATAACTGTGCACATTCTTGGTACCGTTTTGATTAGTTAAACTGGTACCAGGCTTCAACAACAACAACAAAAAAATTTTTTTTCATATTGCAAATGTTATGGTAAGAATTAGATTTACACTTATATTACATCTTACGTCAGTATTCCACAACGTTCTCCATCTGGATCTCATACTCCCTTTATGTCCTTTCACGTTGTGCAGTTGTCCTCATCTCTTCATTCGTACTTCGGCTCACCGTCCGTCCATTACTCCATCATTTCCTGGCCTTCCTTCGCCATTCGCATCAATTTCGATTGCAGCATACACAGGCCTCTCTGTAACATACATCTAAGACATCTCCACATTATTAATTCTACTCACCTTCATTTGCTACTGTTTCATCACGTCGAATCTCTCTTTATTAATCACACTGCTTCACGTCGCTTCTCTCCTTAAATATCACCTTTATCCCCTATTATTTATCACGTCGCTTCTCTCTGTATCTACCATCTTTATCCACTCATTAATCATCGCGTCGTTTCTGCTTGATCCTTATTCATATGACAAAAAATACGTACATACACCACTCTGTCGACTCCCGTTCATGGACTCATTCGACCAGTCTATTCCGTCATACTTCCTGACATCCCGCCTGAAAATTCTTATGTTCGATTTGACCCTGCACAACGTTACACACCACAAATAAATACACTGACTATCTACCATAAATTGCCTACTTTCGATCTATCCTTAACTTTTCCATAATTTGATGTTAGAAATGTGATGAAGCCCACGCAATTGTTTTCCCTTCATCGCCTCAATCAGTACAGTATTTTCATGGACAATACGCCTCACTCTGAATGGTCCACTGTACACAGTAAAGAATTTGCTAGTTAGGAATCTGTGCTTACATGAAAATTAAATGTGTGCAGAGAATATACAAGCTGGGAGAAATGGGACAGCCCAAGTGTTAGAAACTTTGGTGCTAGTGGATTCCGAACAACCATACGCAGCACCTCATAACTGTCACTATGACAATGACATACTACCGATCAGATGGCAGCTAATCTAAAAACTTCGGTCACAATGTCGACTTTCTACATTACGTGTTAAGTACCTGCAATAGTCAAATCACACTAATTAAACTGGCCTCATTGGCATTATTACATAAAATTTTTAGCAACTGGTTTTTTTTGAGGAAACAGTCCTTTTACTTTAGTGTTCCAAATCAAAATTTTGCTCTGAGAGACCAGCCTAACAGATTCCATTACTGGTGTTTTATTCTGTGATCAGAAGTATGGTATTTGCACTCCTACATATCAGTAGAGTATGTCTGCTACATAGACAATTTTCAGTGCCAGTGGCAAGTGTTTTAAGGCAACATACTATGGGCTGATATGTTGATATGTTGGATCCATCAATCTGTTACGAAAAGAAAGAAATGCCAGGATTCCATGCTCTCCTGTCATTCTGATAGTTTCTGCTGTTCCTATCCTCGACTCTGTCTGACCTATGAGTCGTATCTCCGTTCACTATGTTGCTCTCATTACTCAGTTCCTGTAACAAGTGCTGAAATGACGCGGAATCGTCTAAGCCTCTGCCTGCTATCATTATATCTCTGCGCAATCTCACTGGCAACTTCGTTATACAGATCCTAAAGAGCTCCCCAGGTTCGTATGGCACATCCAAATACCTATTTCGTCTCAGCATTTCCTGATAGCACGCCACTGGATCTCTTATACCACCTTCGTTACAATTTGGCATCATCAATAAGCTTTGCTTAACCTCGTCCTGCCTACTTTTCGACCAGAATTCATTTAAAAACTTGTCACAAAATATCTTGTAGCTACTACAGTCTTTAACAACTTCCTGCATTTTCTCTCTAGCCTCGTCTCTCAAATGGTTACACACAAACTTCATTTTGAGGAGCGGTCCCCACGAAGAAGGTAATGAATCTTGAAATTGAGACAGCCACAGGCATGGATGTTGGTAGTTATCTGGATCCGGAAAACAAGTGTACGTTTGCACCGACACGAAGTGCCTCCTACATTCTTCTTCTGCATTTATGTTTTCCAACCTTGGATTATACTCAGTTGGGTTTGCCACCTGTTTTATCCGACACAACGGTTCTTCTAACTCTCCGAGTTCGTCTTCGTCTTTCTGCCTATTTTCGTTTTTTGAATTTATCTCCCTCTCCCTCCGCAATCTACCTGGTGGTGTTTCACCTTCGCTACTACACGCTAATTGCAACTGTGCTAGTTCTTCCCTATGTTTCCTATTTATTTCTAATTGTGCCTCTTTAAACTGTAATAGTGATTGTATCTCCTCCTGGTCGGCATAAACCTATCGCTGCGTACTGTCTGAGCCTGTTTCACCCCTTATACTGATCTTTTCTACATCTGCACTAATCGTATTCATTCTGACCACTACCTCCGCAACTTCATCCCTGTGTTTATTTAGCACCACTTCCTGCTGGGTGACTTGAGCTTCCACGCTGTCTAATGCCCCTTGTTTATCTGCAAGTAAGTCCTCCGCTATCTCTTTGATTCGCTCATCTGACAACACGTCCCTACGTTCTGTAATATCACTCTCTATTGCACTTATTCGTACCTCCAAATTATTGGCTTTTTCTTTCACAGCATCACATACTTGCTTCAATGCATCCAGATTCTTCTCCCCCTCATCTAACTGATTATTAACTGTGGACAGACGCTCATCGATAACTGTGTGTAGCTTCCTTATTGCCTCTTTATTTCCCTTATCCATTGC
Source organism: Schistocerca piceifrons (assembly GCF_021461385.2). Lineage (NCBI taxonomy): Eukaryota > Metazoa > Arthropoda > Insecta > Orthoptera > Acrididae > Schistocerca > Schistocerca piceifrons. Next base: position 211,755,959 of record NC_060146.1, read on the forward strand.
CTCTAATCTTTCCTTACTATCTTTATCCATCGCTTCCAATCTTTCCTTACTATCTTTATCCATCGCTTCCAATCTTTCCTTAGTCTCCCTATCTCTTTCCTTATTATCTTTACCCATCGCTTCCAATCTTTCCTTATTATCTCTATCCATCCTCTGTAAAAACTGCAGTAGCACATTGTCCTTTGCTACTCACCTCATTCGCCTGCGAAGCAGCAGCTTCGCTAAGGGTAGCTTCACTTTCACTGCATAGCTGACCTAGTCCCGGCTCGTCCGCGTCGTCGGGAAAAGCCCCCGTTTCTGGACAAAGCCCGCCGTGTAAATGATCACCTAGCCGCGGTCCGCTGACCAATTCAGCCCCTTCCGAGTGTTTGCCATTCTCGCTCATTAACCCAAGGTCGACACCTACTTCCTGTTCCACTGCTACGTTCACCACAGAATCACTCTCCTCGATGGTGACTACACTTTTCGACTGCGACCTAGTTACTACGGACATTATGCAAAACAAAAAAATTTATACAACGATCTTCCAGCCTTGGATGATAGAGCAATTAATGACATAAAAAAAATAAAAGATCCTCACCAACCCAGAAAGAAATTGCAAACAAAAAAATTTTACTTCTTAGCGCTATCACAACATATCCCATCAAAAAAAAATCTTAACAGCAAATATCCTGGCAGGGTCGAAATTATGAGAGGCACCCACATGCCTTGCTCATACTGTGGCATCAAGCAGTCAGGCCTGCAAGATGAGTGGTCTGCCAAGCTAGTGCATTCATTCTTATTTGTTGAGTAACATGAACTCTAGTACTCACAATTAAGTTACAAATTATTCTCCTGTATGAATATTACGCAACGGAAACGCACATCTGACTATTAGTAATTTACACTACTCTGACTGTTCACTACGCACTGGCAATACCACATTTTCTTTTTTTATTTAACGGATTTTATCAACACGTGGCCATTGCACTGAATATGAATGGCGCACACATTATAAATTCTGGATATCATGACAACATACAATTCGAAGGAAAAGGCCACCAATCTTTTTCTTTTCACTATCTTATTTATTCCGATAAATTCTATAACCTAAACACACAAATTCTATAACCTACAACAATAACACATGAGAAATTCCGCCCAGTGGGCATGGCTTTACATTGGTGATTCTCTATCTTATGGTCTCGTAATTATTTAATGCTACAGTGCACTTTCTGGATAGGATGGTGGATCTTTTGCTATATCTCACACTTCGATTCTCACAACCATTATCACGAAACTTTCCTCCTGACCGAGCGGTACAAAAGGAACATGCATACCCCATTACCTCTGAAATTACCTTGCTACTCTCCCATGCAAACCACACATACTTAAATTACATGACATACACCACACTGCAACATGGAATACAACACAAGGAATCGTCACAACGTTATAATCACATCACTTTCAGCTTTCCCACTTCAATTAAAATTCATCCCAGTTTCACACGACACTGCCCCACTTCGTAACTTATCTTTCCTACTACGAACTCTGGAGGATATATGCACGTCTTCCTAAGCAACGCAAGCCAAGTGGCGTTGCTGGATAGACGGCTGACTCATCTTGCTTCTCTCTCAGAGTATTATAGTTTGAAGTCCTGCACACGCCATTTCTTAAATATTTCAACTTATAGTACACACGCTAGTAATTCAGCTTAACTTAAGCACTCGGAAGTATTTCAACTTATTGCTACACATGGTTTCATTGTGACCGTTGGTCACTTCCGTAGATTACTACGACCCCCATAATATTACCTGCCTGACATTTAATTCTCCCCACAAAAGTTCCTGAAATAGAGAAATTATTATTCTAAACTACTCTTAAGTATTTCACATGTATACCATGTCTCCACTCTTTTGTCCTTACGGATCATGCCTAAGACAGGTCTTACTAACACTAGATACAGCGGCAGAGTGCTGAAACATGGCCGTTCTTCAGGTCCTCTCGCACCTCTGCCGAAGTGGGGGAGCACCTTGCTACCGTATTGGTCAGCCACATTTCAGGTGCTCAAAGCTCAGGTAAATTTCATCTCTTTGGTCCCGCCAAAGGTGACCCAAGTACCGTCTCAAAGATGATCATATATTCATATTCACTATCTGCGGTTAGCAGACGACCATACATTCATTCATTTCACAGATCTCACCAAACTGGATATAGGGATTTATTTTGTGGGAGTGCACATGTGATCAATTAAATAAATAATTGTAATTCTTTCCCACACTGGTATCCGGCTTCGCTCTATTAATTGAAATTGAGTTATTATTAGAAAAAATATGTTGTTCTGACAAGAATAACGAAGAATGTTGTACCTATTTTCAATGTTGGGCGGTACTGTACCCTTTCATGGTGATGTAAGAAAATTATCAGCACTCCGAATTCAAGTTACACTTCCTTGTTATTGCTTTTGTTGCAATATCACGTAACACACAAAACATCACTTCACAATACAAAACATACTTGAAAACACCTTCCTCACTGTTATGTTAAAGTTCACATTTTATAAGCTGACTACAATATGCGTCTTTCGAACATGACGTCCAAGACTTGACTTTTTGAAGGTCCGACTCTCTTACAAACTAATAATCGCTTACGCACCCAAAAATCAGAGTTACAAGTACGACAAAGATGATAGTGGTAAAAGATAGAATACAAATAAGAATAATATCACTGCAATATAAACATATCGATACATCAAAGTACCTCTACATTAATGAAATCAAATCTGAATGTTGTCTCAGAAACACTGTAGAATATTGCTGGTATCGAGAGGTTGAGTTGAGGTGCCATAATGGTTACGTAATTCAAGTACCATTACAGACTTATGGATGACTTCGAATAAGATACAAAGAAGGTCAGCTCGTTTTGTATTATCGTGAAATAGGGGAGACATGATACGTGAATTGGAGTGGCAATCATTGAAACGAAGGCGTTTTTCGTTGCGACGGGATCTTCTCATGAAATTTCAATCACCAGTTGTCTCCTCCGATTGCAAAAACATTCTGTTGGTACCCACTTACATAGGGAGAAATGATCGTCACGATAAAATAAGAGAAATCAGGGCTCACACGGAAAAATTTAAGTGCTCATTTTTCCCCTGTGCCGTTCGAGAGTGGAACGGTAGAGAGACAGCATGAAGGTGGTTCATTGAACCCTCTGCTAGGCACTTTACTGTGAATAGCAGAGTAATCACGCAGATGTAGATGAGATGTCTTCCCTGGATTCCTCCTAGCTACATATTGAGTGGAGTGCCACATTTCCTCCCTTAAGATCTGAATAAGCAGGTACCAGACTGTTATTATCACTCACTACGACTCTTCTAAGTCTACTAGTATCGAACACGAGCCTTAATTTGAGGAAGAAATTTCTGAGAATTTACGTCTGGAGTACAGCACTGTACGGTAGTGAAACCGGAAAACCAAAACAGAAAAGAATCGAAGCATTTCATATGTGGTGCTACATGTGGATGTTGAACATTAGCTGGACTGATAATGTAAGGAATGAGGAGGTCCGGCGCACAATCGGAGAGAGAAGGAATATGTGGAAAACGCTGACATGGAGAAGTGACAGGGTGATAGGACAACTGTGGTACTAGAGGGAACTGCAGAGGACAAAAACTGTAGAGGAAGATAGAGATTGGAATACATCCAGCAGACAATTGAGGTCGTAGGTTGCAAGAGCTACTCTGAGATGAAGAGGTTGGCACAGGAGGGAAATTCGTGGCGAGCCGCATCAAATTAGCCAGAAGACTGATTAAAAAAATAAAAAATAGGACTCTTCTATAGCGTATGAACGAGGCAACACCCACCGGGACGGTCAAGTGGAATACGATGCTGGAAATTATTCGTCGTAGTTAACAGTGCGTCGGAAAACGTTCGTAATAACTCACTAGAAGTGTTCTATCATATATGAACAAATGCAAGACGCACTTTGGACGGTATAGCGTAGCGAGTTACCGAAAATCACTCGTTGTGTTGAATAGTGCCGTGCTGAACGGTCGCGTGAAGTATTGAGCACACTATAACACTGACCTACATTCTTATAAATTTTTTCCTCAAACTAAGGCCTATGTTTGATACTAGTAGACTTCTCTCAGCCAGGAATGCTAGTTTGATTTTTATGCCCTCTCCGTTCCGTCGGTCGTGAGTTATTTTGCTGCGTAGATAAGCAGAATTTCTTAACTCCATCTATTTCGTGATCGCCAATTCTGATGTTAAGCCAATGTTTACTGGATTCTTTTATTTTATTTTACTGTCCATCGTACTACGTCTGAAAGATGCCTATTTGCAATGTCAGGTACAGTAATACAGACTTGCATTCCGCTGTCTGAGCCATCAGAACGATTTTGGTTTATTACTGTCGACTCCGTGGTTTCCCCGCCAGGATTCCTGACCTCAAATGCATAGATTTACGCTTCTGCATCATCCCTTCAAGTTTGTAACGTCATCACAAAACACCCTGTAAATTCTCTCAAGAGCGGCAGCCAGCCCCGACGGACGAAGAAATGAAACGATAATGAAGGGAAAAAAAGGATATTGTATAGTGCATGGTGAGGGGGGTACCTTGTTGCAGTGCCAGTAAAGAGCTTTCCGTTTCCTTCGCAAATGGAGCGGGGCCTAAACTTTGATTTTATGCCCTTCTATCTCTTTCAGAATAAAATTCAATCGTCGGTTGCAGAGATACGTTTATTTCGCTTGACCGGTTTCAACAAAAAAAAATTTTCGTCTGGAGAGGCCAGTAAAATTAGGGATATTATAAATCATTAAATCTTGGTCATACACTTATGTAAAGTACATTATTCCTTGGGATCGTTCCGCAGGCTCTCTGAATTTTCTCAGTAGTGTTTAGGGGAAAAAGATCGTTTTCTTCTTTCTGTAGGTCCTGTTTCAAGCACTTTTCCAGAGTCTGTCGTACCCACTGCAGGACAATTTCTCGCAGTTCCTGGCTGTCTGCGAAATGATATCCGCGCAGAGGTTTCTTTACAGCCGTGAGTAGGCGGTAATCAGAAGGGATCAAGTCACGAGAATGCGGTGGTACCTGGAACCCAATTTCAGCGATGGCAGCCGCCATTTTCCGAATCGTGTATGGATGAGCGTTGTCGTGTTTCGAGAGCAGCTTTTCGTGGCGGTGCTCTCTGCACACACTGCTACCAATCGCCAGTGAGTATCCACAGTGTCTACACCCTCCTTCCGCAAAAACCATGCCGTCCAGTGCTGTTCTTGATGGCAACACTCCACGTCGTCCGCTCGAGTAACGACAGTAGTTCCGACAATGAGCTGTACTATGAAGGGGCTACACTTCTAATGATTGTCCTGCCACCTACGATTGGGCCAAGGTACTACATACTTGTAGATGCAACGGCGAGTCACATGGTGGACGATGAATGAGGGGAAAAATAATACGAAACGCCCCTCCTACATTATTTCTCTGCAGAGATACGCCAGTGACCACGTTTCCCTAATATGAAAACACTCAGAAAATATCTCTGAACAGCCTCCTGCATTGTGTAGGTGCAGTTATGGTTTTGCCTGTACGAGGTTTGTCCGGAAAATACGTATAAAAGTTGAATAATAACTTTATTTTACAATTATTCAGGTATTACAATATGGTCTCCTTCAAAGTACTCGCCCTGAGAGGCGATACACTTCTGCCAACGCCGTTTCCACTGTTGATAACATTGCTGATAGTCTTCAGTTGCGATGTTGTTCAGTTGCCGTGTCGTTTCCGCCTTGATGGCTTCCACATCTCCCAAGTGCCGCCCCCGAAGCACAATTTTGCATTTCGGGAACACGTAGAAGTCACACGGGGCTAAATCGGGTGAATAAGGCGGGTGGTCTGTCACGGTGATTGAGCTTCGGGCCAAAAACTCGCGCACAACGAGCGACGTGTGAGCGGGCGCATTGTCGTGATGAAGGATCCACCTGCCCCCTTTTGCCAACTCCAGTCGAACTCGGGCCACACGAGCTCTGAGAGGTGTCAGAACTTCAACGTAAAAATTTCCGTTCACTCTCTGACTGGGAGGGACAAATCCCTTGTGAACAATGCCCCTAGAATCAAAGAAAACACTCTACATTGTCTTCACATTGGACCTTGATTTTCACGACTTTTTTTCTTCTCGCTTCTCCTGCTAGTTTCCATTCCTAGCTTTGAGATTTGAGCTCCACATCGAATTCGTAAAACCAGAACTCGTCTCCAGTGATGACTCGGTTGAGAAAGTCCCCTCGTTCCTCTGCTTCCAACCAATCCTCACAGCACTCAACCCTCTTTGCTTTCTGTTCTGGCGTCAAGAGCTTCGGTACGAATTTCGCACACAATTTCTTCATTTCAAGTGTCAGGATTTCTTGAACGATTGTTTTGGGGATTGACAGCTCGTCAGCAATCATTCTGACTGTCAATCTACGGTCTTTAAGAACACAAGCCCGAATTCGTTCAACATTTGCATCGGAACTCGATGTCGACGCGCGTCCTGGGCGAGGGTCATGGTTCACTTCTTCTCGGCCATCCCGGAACCTTTTTAACCACTTGTTCACGGTTGGTTCCTTCAGAGAATTGTCTCCGTAAACCTGTTTCAAACACTCAAAAATCTCACGGCCATTTTTGCCTGGCTTTGCAAGAAACTTGATGCTGACGCACTGTTCCTCAATCAGAGAGAGCTCCATGTCGACGGCAGGTGAAAAAGGGTAACTGTCAACAAGCTGCCGCACACTCCCACCTTCACGCAGAGTGCTCTGACTCGAACTGAGCGTCGATGGGATTGATTACAGCCGTAGTCCCACCTGGCGGTGACTGCAACTTGTAACATAAAGACATTATTCAACTTTTATACGTATTTTCCGGACAAACCTCGTACATAAACGTAGATGTAGCTGTAACATTTCGCAAGTGGGACTTGGCGCCGTGAAGACAGGAAAAGAAAATTAATACTAACGAAGCGGAAGCGGTGTTTCTTACCCGGTTATTTTTCCTGCAGGCGTCGCATTGTGTAGTTTTTTCGACAATGAACGCAGTTCATGCCGTTTTATTTGGTTCGTGATTTCTCCGTCGTGACGGCCCGATGGGAAGTCTAAAACCGCTTGCCAGGAATAGGGCGAGGGGTGGGGGGTGGGGGGACAGTGGTAGGGGGAAGGGAGAGTGGGGGGGAGGGGAGTCCAGAGAGAGCAGTTTTAAAAAATGGCGTTTCTTGAGTAGAAATCAACAGTATTGTAACACGTGTCATGACACGGTCAGAGTTGCAGCCTTTCTTTATTTTATGGTATAAAACTTAGATACATACTCCGTATAGTTACATAACACTCTAAGGATGATTTCTGGAGTAATTAAAGCCACTCCAACGCAATGGCTCCCAATATTAAGCCACATCCCGCCGCCACACCTGCGACGTACTGACGCCCTTGTACGTGAATACAAAAACATCATGGGAAATCGAAGCACGCACAATCCACCAAGACATTGAGACTGCAAATACTAATAGGGTTCGATCTAGAAACCCGCCAACAAGACCAGCAAGGAACTGTGTACAAGAAGGTTTCAGTATCACAAACGCACGGTCTGAAAAATGGAACGTATTGCAAAATCATAACATGCCTTGCATCACACAAAAGCCACCTGGTTTTGACCTACCACGCAAAATGTAGTCCACTCTAAATAGGGTTAGAACTCGTCACGGCAGATGTGCTTACTCCCTGTATAAATGGGGTAAAATACCATCCCCTCAATGTGACTGCAGAGAAAGTCAGACCATCAGCCACATTGTTGAAGAGTGTTCCAGAAGAGCCTATAATGGGAGCCCCGACGACTTCCTGCTCGCAACTCCAGAGTCTATAGATTATATTAATAAACTTGATGTTTGTTTCTAATCCTTAAACTTTGTTTTATTAGCAATGTTCGTTTTCAATTATTAACGTTTGTTATATTAGAGACTTGTCTGTTTCTTTCTTATGCGTCTGTATTACCATACGATAAATAAATAAATGTTGTTGTTGTTGTGGTCTTCAGTCCTGAGACTGGTTTGAGCAGCTCTCCATGCTACTCTATCCTGCGCAAGTTTCTTCATCTCCCAGTACCTACTGCAACCTACATCCTTCTGAATCTGCTTGGTGTATTCATCTCTCGGCCTCCCTCTACGATTTTTACCCTCCACGCTGCCCTCCAATACTAAATTGGTGATCCCTTGATGCCTCAGAACATGTCCTACCAACCGATCCCTTCTTCTAGTCAAGTTGTGCCAAACTCCTCTTCTCCCCAAGTTGCTTGCTATTCCATTATAGCGGCGGACTTGGTGCATCTGTGTATGATGTAGTCTATTCTTGCATGACGGTCTTCAGCACCGAAACTGACTGAAAACAACTGCTACTCTTCTCTTCTTCCTTCGTCTGTGGGGCCCACTGCGTCTCGCGTATTTATTCACTTCAGTTTACTGAAGGTGAACGACTTCACGGTTATTGCCTCTTCTGTCACGTTGAAAAGCTTCTCAAAGAATCTTCTTAACGTCGGTCATTGGCTCTTGGAATGTAGGCGAGGGCCTTTGATCACATGTGACGACTGAGAAAAGTGAGCCGGTCGGGTGATGCCGTGATGGCTGAATCGACAGCGTCCACTTACGTGGGGAGGGCGATGGCTTCTGAACTTGCTGACTTCACGGTCATTGTCTCTTCTGCTCTGCTGCTCTGCCCGCTGTTTGCCAGTGTGTAATTCTCCTAAACTAAACTAAGTTTTTAATTTATTTTCTAATTTCTACTTCACTTTGATTTCACTAATTTATTTACTTAAGTACCACTCAACATTCCTCCACTCTTCGGAGAAATTCGCCCTCGAATTTACCACTTAACATTCCTCCACTCTTTACACGGCAAAAGCACTAACACAAGCAATGAAAACTCTCGACTTAGAAGATTACACACGCTTCACATTAAGTATGTTGAAAATACTTTATCACTTTACTAAAGCACTGTACACTCATGAATCACATAGTTCACACATAAATGGTTATAATATGTGTAACAAATCTTGATGACAATGTTTAAACAAAAATAGATTTTTCACTTAGAAAATTACATAGCAACACCTGTTTAATCTACCCTATACTAAGGCAAGAATATCTATTCTACAGTATTGTTTATTTTAACATGAGACTGTTTAGTAAAGACTGAAGTACAATAAACAAAATTAATACATTAATGCTCAAAAGTAACCACTGAAGTACACCAGTTAAGAGTGTGGTATCCAGTTAACAGGGATTTGATGAAGGGGTATATTATTATTAGCTTATTTTTTCGTCTTAAATAAAAGAAAACTGTACAAAGCAGAAACACCAACACAAAGGTTCCAGATATACCCGTTCCTAGCATTATAATTTTATTTTTGTGTTCATTTTTTAATTTTAAGACATGTTGCATCATAACATTGGCATCAATTTTGCCTTGCTGCGAGTTTATGAACATATTTAATGACTTCAGAAGGGAACTGTCAAGGGAGTAATTGAGGTAGGATAGGTTTTATGTAGGAAATGCTTCCATGGCGTTTCCTGAAAAAAGCAAACAACATGGTTATGGGCCTACCAACCTAGTAAAAACAAAAACAAAGAAAAGAAGGAATACATTGTTAACTACAAGATCAACATGTTTCTACGTTCACTTTTTTTCTTAAAAAATAAACCATTATCATTTATTAATTATTTGCATTTGTATACTATCCACAGTCTACTATGATTCAACTAGGACATTCGCACCCTTGGTCGAAGATTGTATGGTGGCATGTCTGTATGTTGTGCTGGCGTGGCCACTATTTTTCCTTTTTGGGAACTTCCTCCACCCTTCGGAAAAGCAGACACTATTGTTGAAGGAATTACATCTGGAGCGCCGTTAAAAGGTTTTAAACGATTTGCATGGACAATAGTAGTTCAGGTGGGCAGTTGCAGTTTAACGTTGACTGGTGACGTGATCTCAATAATTTGATAAGGACCTCTGAAGTTTGTTACAAATTTCTTCGTTTTTCCTTTCGCAATGAATGGGGTTGACAGCATCACCCACTGACCGATTTTGTAATTTGGATATTTAGCTTGGGCATTACCTAATCTTTCCTGTCGTTCCAAAGCCTTGGTATTAGATTTTTGAACTTTTTTCCATACATCCTTCATCATTCCACTGAAATCTTTTACTGTTTCTCCGACTTTTCCGTTTTTCTGCCTGATTACATCAAAAGGGGACGGCATGTTTCTCCCATAGACCACTTCATAAGGTGACATGCCAGTTGCTTCATGCGTTTTGCCGTTGTATACCGACACGATTATTGGTAAATACGTATCCCAATTAGAATGTTGTTCGTTAATATAACAACTAAGCATGTTGCCAATTGTCCGATGACATGCGTTTTGGCGTTGTATACCGACACGATTATTGGTAAATACTTATCCCAATTAGAATGTTGTTCGTTAATATAACAACTAAGCATGTAGCCAATTGTCCAATGAACTCCTTCTGTGCGCCCGTTGCACTGAGGGTGTAACGGAGTTGTGCGTAATTTACGTATTTTTAGTAAGTGGCATAGCTGTTTCATTAATTCAGACATAAAATTTGATCCCTGATCTCTGATAATAGCTTCAGGTACGCCAAATTTAAGTATCCAGTTGTTAACTAAAGCTTGGGCAACTGTATTTGCTTGCTGATCTGGGAGACTCACCATAGCCAGATAGCGTGAAAAGTGATCTATAATTGTAAGAACATACTTATTACCAGCAGGTGTTTTATGAAATGGTCTATAGAGATCCACTCCGGTGATATGAAATGAAGCCTCGGGGAGCCTCTGTAAGGGTATTTTTAAACGAGAAAGTTCAGCTCGTGCGCACGCAATGCAATTACGAACGTACTGCGCAACATCCTGCTTTCTGGTTTACCACCAAAATCGCTCTGCTACGCGTCTTTCGGTTGTCCGCTGTCCACCGTGTCCTGCAAGGATATGATCGTGGGACTCTGCCATTATTTCTTGTCTAAGGTGTTGGGGAACAACAATTCGCAGTCCAAGTTTTGTTTTACGGCATTATACACCATCTTCAAAGCAAAATTGTTTTTGAGTTGCGTATTTTTTGCATTCTGTATCCTCATCTTGTGCCTTTCTCCAGTCCTTAGTATCTCGGCCTGTTGCTTCCAAAAGTGCTACTTTCCGGCTTAGGAAATCTGCATTCATGTGTTTTTTGCCCGGTTTATGGATAACTTCGAAATCCATTTCGGAAAGACATAGAGCCCATCGGGTAAGACGACTAGATGGATCCTTTAACCCAAGCAACCATTTTAAAGCTGCGTGGTCTGTAATAACCGTGAATTTCCTACCATACAAGTAGCATTTAAAGTATTTGATGCCATAAATAACACTTAACAATTCTTTCCCCATTGTGGAATAATTTCTTTCTGTCGTTGTTAGTTGTCTCGAAGCGTAGGCTATGGGGTGGTCCGTGCCATTAATATTCTGACTCAAAACAACTCCTACTGAATGACTACTTGCGTCACAGGATAAAATAAATTCTTTATTATAATCTGGGTAGGCTAATACTGGACTGTGTGTTAACTTATCTTTAAGGGTTTGAAATGCTGATTCACAATCTTCAGACCAATGAAATTTTGCACCCCTTTTCAATAATTGGGTTAAGGATCGGACAATTTCAGCAAAATTTTGAACATATTTTCGGTAGTACGATGCGAGACCAATGAAACTTTGTACTTCCTTAACGCATTGTGGTGTTGGGAAGTCATTAACTACCGAAATTAATCGAGGATCTGTTTTAATTCCTTTTTCGGTAATGACATGCCCTAGGTATGTAACTTCTGTCAATGCAAAACTACATTTTTCCATATTTAATGTTAATTTAGCTTTGACGCAGATGCACAGTATGTTCATTAATGTCTTTGGAGAATACAATAATATCGTCTAGATATACACAACATTGCTGAGTTCTGAGTCCTCGCAATACTCCATCGAGTAGTCTTTGAAAAGTTGCTGGTGCATTCTTCAAACCGAAAGGCATTCTTTTAAATTGCCAGTGGCCTCCAGGGGTAGAAAATGCTGTTTTATGCCTATCTTCAGGTGCAACTTCCAATTGATGGTATCCGCTACGTAAATTGATTGTTGAGAAGTATTTACTGTTACCCAAACTGTCAATGATATCTGTAATGTTTGGAAGAGAATAAACATCTGAGATAGTTTGTTTGTTAAGGTGTCTGTAGTCACAACAAAATCTATATCGTTTCGTACCGTCGGGAGACTTCTTTGGAATAATTACAATATTTGAATTATATGGTGAATCAGAATATTCTATAATTCCATCTTTTAGATGCTGTTCTAAAAATTCATCCAGTACTGGCTGTAAGTGATGCGGAACTCTATAAGGCTTCCTATAAACTGGGGGGCTATTTCCTGTTGGGATCCTATGCTGTGTGATATCTGTTGCTGGCAGTGGACCTTCTGCATTAAATAAATCTTGGAACTCAACTAAAACTGCTTGTACCGTGTCTCTATCGTTTCCTTTCAAATGCTCAATCTTCTGGCGTAATGCGGTTTTATAGGCGTCTGGTTTCTGACCATCAGTAATATCTGACCAAATGAAATCTTCTTCTTCAAAAGTACTGACTGTAACTACTAATATTTCCTTATGCAGCTCTTTGTCCTCCACTCCGAAATTGTCAATATGTAGCGGTACTTTTTTTTCTCCCTCAACGTCTTGAACCCATACAATACTTCTACGTACAAAAGAATGTGATACATCTAATTCCTCATTTTACTCTAATGGCTCTATTAGACATACTGTATCTGTAGGTACCTCGGGGTCAATTGTCATCCAGAAAAGTTTTCCTGAGCCAAATGGTATCTTATCCCGCTAATCAACCTTCAAGCACGTTGCACGCAGTGTAGTTGATTTCGCCTTCCGGTTGGGGAAATCTTGCGGCAGCGGGCCCTTTGCAGCGGTGTCACCTAGCTGAAACACTATTCCGACAGTTTGCTGTCTGAGGTCGATTTTAGCGTGATGTTTATTCAGGAAATCCAGTCCTAGGATCGCGTCGTATCCGTCAGTTACATTTGTTACCACTTCTACCCCTTCTTGATATTGTACACCGTGAATATAGAAAATCAATTATGTACATCCTAATGAATTCACTATACCTCCACCTACCCCACTCAATCTATACCTTGGAGGTTCATATTTCTTTTCTCCAATGCATTCATTACTCACTATTGATACGTTTGCGCCTGTATCCACCAGTATCCTTGCCTCTTTGTCCTGTATGGTAGCAGATAACCAGCATTCCGCCTTCACATTCGCCTTAATGGCATGAAATTTTATTGGGAACGCCTGGCGGCGGCTCCGACATTCCCGTTTGAGTTTAACTGATTTCTATTTCCAAACACTTTCTTAGACCTGCATTCCTGAAATGTGTGACCTATTCTTTGACAATTAGTGCATTGAGGTTGTCTGCAGTTTTCTGCTATATGTCCCTGTCGATCGCACTAAAAACATCGTACTACTGCTGAAAATACGTTTCGCTTCTCCTTGTATCCGGTGGCAATGCCTATTTCTTCGAAAGCCGTCGCCACAGATACAGCTTCCGCTAAATTTTTAGGGAACTCTGCCCTGACACGACGGGATGTTTCAGGTGGTAACCCACGTAAAAATGTATCCAGAGCTCTATCTTCTGCCTCTTGTAAAATATCTATTTGCCTCATCACTAGTTGTCAACTGATAGGCGTTAATATTAACTTTTCCAATCCTATCTACATGGCTTTCTAACGACTCGTTTTGCCTCTGAGTGATAGTGTTTAATTTTTCCCTATAAAATCTACAGCTGTTCTGTTTTTGAAAACGTTTAAGCAATCCTTTCTTCAATTCCTCAAATGTTGGAGCATTCCGTAATTCTTCATGGTATAATACGTGTGCTTTAGCCTCTCCTAGCAATCTTAACTTTGTCATTTGTAAGAGCTGTTCATCTTACCATGATCCTAACTTTGCAGCTGCTACTAAATCATAAAAAAAGGCTGTTATGTCCTCGCCAGGTTTACCTGAAAAAGGAGTTACTAAGGCTGCTGCAGAGGAATCTAGGGTGGGAGGGATTGAACTGGTTTGCCTAACCTCACACAACTGTTTAAATAATGCATTATTATCATTTTTAAGCTGTGCTATCTGATTAACTAAGCTCTGAATAGCTTCCTCAGTAGAAACCGCTTGTGGTGCTGACTCTGACTTTGTACGATTTCGTGTCATCATTTTACAAACTGTTAGTTACATAATCTTACTACACTGAATGAAAAAGATGTTTAAATATTTTCGACAAACTCTTAAAATCATGAGAGAAAATACACTTGTAAATAAAGAAAATATTACGACTGCTATGCAAACCTCTATCCTTTCACACATTAAGCAATACTAACTGTGGAGCTTTAGTGACATTCACACCTCATATTGAGCCAAGGGTTTTCTCTCTGACACCAAATGTAACACTTCTGTCACTAAATGTAACTGGGTTTTCTCTTTTGATGCTAGTCAACTGTCAGGATGAGCATTCTAAAGCATTATGTCAGGGTGAAAATACTAGATAAATTAATTTTTCTCTCTTAACAACATGTGGGCAGGGTGGGTCCTTCCTTGGTTCGGGTATGAGGTAGAATGAAACAGCATTTTTACATAAGATAACTTTTATTGCAAGTTTCGTACAATTGTTTCCTTACTCGATGTTCTGGCTCGGAGAACAGCAGCTGTGTCGTTTGCGAAGCCTTCCGTTGCGGCAGCGGTGGCGTCTGATTACGCGTAGTGGTGTGTATCTCGTGTCGCTGTCTCGCCCAGCTGACTGGAGACGCGCAGCGCGAGGTGGCCCGTTTAATTATTGAGAACGAAGTCGTGCATCGGATGGTGGTACCTTGAATGTGGCGTCCCAGTGTTACTCTTCTCTAAGCGGCCGCGCGTGTTGTGCGTCGGCCAGCGGAACGGCGCGGCGGGGGAAGGCCAGTGTCCCGGACTCGAACAATGGACTCCCGCTTGCCAGTCTTCGGCTGTTAGACCTTCATCCCAGCTCACAGGTGACTGCTGATGTGAGGCCGTCTCCTTTCCATCCTCACGAGTCACCTGGGTACGTAAAATCAGAATCAAATACCTTTTCACTTCTGTCTTCTGGCGCCGAGGCTGCTGCTTGCTATTCCATTACAGCGGCGGACTTGGTGCATTTGTTTATGATGTAGTCTATTCTTGCATGACGGTCTTCAGCACCGAAACTGACTGAAAACAACTGCTACTCTTCTCTTCTTCCTTCGTATGTGGGGCCCACTGCGTCTCGCGTATTTATTCACTTCAGTTCACTGGAGGTGAACGACTTCACGGTCATTGCCTCTTCTGTCACGTTGAAAAGCTTCTCGAAGGATCCTCTTAACGTTGGTCATTGGCTCTTGGAATGTAGGCGAGGGCCTTTGATCACATGTCACATGTGACAACTGAGAAACACCTGAGCCGGTCGGACGATGCCCTGATGGCTGAATCGACATCTCTTGGAATGTAGGCGAGGGCCTTTGATCACATGTGACGACTGAGAAACACGTGAGCCGGTCGGGCGATGCCCTGACAGCTGAATCGACAGCTTCCACTTATGTAGGGAGTGCGATGGCTTCTGAACTTGCTGACTTCATGGTCATTGTCTCTTCTGCTCTGCTACTCTGCCCGCTGTTTGCCAGTGTGTAATTCTTCTAAACTAAACTAAGATTTTCATTTATTTTCTAATTTCTACATCACTTTGATTTCACTAATTTATTTACTTATCTTAAGTACCACTCAACAGAAGTGACAGCCGTGGATGGTCTCCCTGACCGCTGCAAATTTTTGAGTTCCGCCGAACCGTCTTCTGATGACCCCACCCTCCGTGTCCAGTGACTAACTGTCCTGCAGTCGACAGCTGATGCTCCATAGGCTTGCACAAGCGTTTGTGAATATACCGTACAATTTCTTTCTCTGGAGTGAAAATTCAATGACGATACGTTGCTTGTAACGCACGTCACCTATGGATGCCATTTTGAAACTGTCCTGCGGCTACGCTATCTGTTGGAAGTGACGGAAACTTGCCGCGCTCACTCAGAGACATCTAATAATACGTAATTTGTGTTTCGCATTGGAACCTTTGTTTTCGAGGTAGAAAAAAAAAATGCGGTGCGTTACTTCCTGGGAAAACCCTGTACATTTCTATCACCACAACTTGGACGTAAAATGTCATTCGATTATTCATAAGGAGCTGCAGTTAGAACAATGTCTTATACCAGACTCTTGAGTTCCCCTATAGGTAACCTCCTAGAAATTGTAAGTAGGCTGTTTAGGTTTTTATGTTGATAACGCCACGTAGTGCTCTATATGAAAATCACTGACTGTGCTGTGCGAAGTCTGTGGCTGGTTTGAATTGTTGGAATATTCGCTATTGCAGTGTTGGGCAGTTGGATGTGATCAGCGCATAGCGTTGCGCAGTTGGAGGTGAGCCACCAGCAGTGGTGGATGTGGGGGGAGAGATGACAGAATTCTGAGAGCGGACAATCTGGACGTGTGTCTATCAGAAACAGTAAATTTGTAATACTGTATATCATGAACTGATATATATATATTACTGGTTTATATATTATATATATATATATATATATATATATATATCAGGTTAACTGTCGAAATTTCGAGTGAGCACTTTCCCCGAAGTGTCGTTAACGCTACCGCTTGTAATTTGAAGTAATATATATATACACAGGTGTCTGTGTGTATATATATATATATATATATATATATACACGTGTCTGTGTATGTGCGGATGGATATGTGTATGTGTGCTTGTGTATACCTGTCCTTTTTTCCCCCAAGGTAAGTCTTTCTGCTCCCGGGATTGGAATGACTCCTTGCCCTCTCCCTTAAAACCCACATCCTTTCATCTTTCCCTCTCCTTGCCTCTTTCCTGACGAAGCAACCGTTGTTGTGTGTGTGTGTGTGTGTGTGTGTGTGTGTGTGTGTGTGTATGTGTGTGTGTGTGTGTGTGTGTGTGTATGTATATATATTGACTTTTGAACATTATTAAGGTAAATACATTGTTTGTTCTCTATCAAAATCTTTCATTTGCTAACTATGCCTATCAGTAGTGAGTACCTTCAGCTGGCAGTAGTGGCGTTCGCTGTATTGCAGTAGTTCGAGTAACGAAGATTTTTGTGAGGTAAGTGATTCATGAAAGGTATAGGTTATTGTTAGTCAGGGAAATTCTTTTGTAGGGATTATTGAAAGTCAGATTGCGTTGCGCTAAAAATATTATGTGTCAAAAAATGTTCAAATGTGTGTGAAATCTAATGGGACTTAACTGCTAAGGTCATGAGTCCCTAAGCTTACACACTACTTAACCTAAATTATCCTAAGGACAAACACAAACACCAATGACAGAGGGAGGACTCGAACCTCCGCCGGGATCAGCCGCACAGTCCATGACTGCAGCGCCTGAGACTGCTCGGCTAATCCTGCGCGGCTATTATGTGTCAGTTTAGTGTTGATCAGAATAAGTAAAGAGCGAAATGTCTGAGTACGTTCAGTTCGGCTCAGCTGTTTGAAAATCAAATAACGTAACAGGTCTATGAGCACAGTAATTCAATAATTTTCTAAGGGGCTGTTTCAAAATACATATCTATTTGACCACCGGCGATCACGTTAGAGCCATTTTCTGCTGAGGTGAGCGTTGGTAGCACTCATAGAAGAGATAGAAACGTTCTAACGAAGAGCGGCACGTTTCGTCACGAGGTCGTTTACTGCAGAGGTTATCAACTAGATTCAGCGCCGCACGGTCAAAGAGAGAGACGATATTCATCACGGAGAGGTTTACTCTTGAAATGTCGGGTGAGCACTTTCCCCAAAGAGTCGTTAACGTTACATCCTGCAGTTTGAAGAAAAACGTTGAGTTTAGCTTTCTAAGCCATTAACCATAAAATATGAAGCTACTAAATCACTTATTGAAGACCGCATCTTTGACGGCAACGTTATAAGCAGAACTGCAGCAAAGGAAACAAAAGAAAAATTCGGGGTAGGTATTGAATCCATGGAGAAGAAATAAAAACTTTGAGGTTCGCCGATGACATTGTAATTCTGTCAGAGACAGCAAAGGACTTGGAAGAGCAGTTGAACGGAATGGACAGTGTCTTGAAAGGAGGGTATAAGATGAACATCAACAAAAGCAAAACGAGGATAATGGAATGAAGTCGAATTGAGTCGGGTGATGCTGAGGGAATTAGATTAGGAAATGAGATATTTAAAGTAGTAAAGGAGTTTTGCTATTTGGGGAGCAAAATAACTGATGATGGTCGAAGTAGAGAGGATATAAAATGTAGACTGGCAATGGCAACGAAAGTGTTTCTGAAGAAGAGAAATCTGTTAACATCGAGTATAGATTTAAGTGTCAGGAAGTCGTTTCTGATAGTATTTGTGTGGAGTGTAGCCATGTATGGAAGTGAAACATGGACGATAAATAGTTTGGACAAGAAGAGAATAGAAGCTTTCGAAATGTGGTGCTACAGAAGAATGCTGAAGATTGGATGGGTAGATCATATAACTAATGAGGAGGTACTGAATAGGATTGGGGAGAAGAGGAGTGAGTTCGTGGCACAACTTGACCAGAAGAAGGGACCGGTTGGTAGGACATGTTCTGAGGCATCAAGGGATCACCAATTCAGTATTGGAGGGCAGCACGTAGGTTAAAAATCGTAGAGGGAGATCAAGAGATGCATACACTAAGCAGATTCAGAAGGATGTAGGCTGCAATAGGTACTGGGAGATGAAGAAGCTTGCACAGGATATAGCATGGAGAGCTGCATCAGACTAGTCTCAGGACTGAAGACCACAACAATAACAGCAGCCAAACAATGGAACTACAAACATCAAAAACAGTTTTCATCATCCCAGTTCACAAAACTCCTGAAGACAGACGTTGACTGTAGATACTGTATGACAGACACAGTCCTCTTGACTGTTCAGAGATGTCACTAAACCCGCCTAAAGATGTAAACAAACATGCATGAGCAGCGCCTATTAGACGGAGGGGGTCCAAGAGCCGATCAGTTCCATTCATTCCACCAGGAAGGAGGTACACGGCTGGTGTTGTCTGTAGTTCAACGATGCCTAGAAGGTCAATACCGCGATTCGATCGCCTCCGCATTATTACTTTGTGCCAAGGGAAGTGTCCAGGTGTCTCAGCATGGACAAAAGCGATGTTGTTCGGACATGGAGGAGATACAGACAGGAACTGTCGATGACATGCCTTCCTCAGGCTGCCCAAAACCATGACCGCTATCCACGGATTATGGCTCGGAGGAATCCTGACAGCAACGCCACCATGTTGAATAATGCTTTTCGTGCAGCCACAGGATGTCGTGTTACGACACAAACTGTGCGGAAATAGCTGCATGATCCCAACTTCACTCCCGACGTCCGTGGCGAGGTCCATCTTTGCAACCACTACACCGTGCAGCCTGGTAGAGATGGACCCAACAACATGCCGAATGGACCGCTCAGGATTGGCATCACCTTCACTTCACCGACGAGTGTCGCATATGCCTTCAACCAGACAATCGTCGGAGACTTGTTTGGAGGCAACCCGGTCAGGCTGAACGCCTTAGACACACTGTCCAGCGAGTGCAGCAAGGTGGTGGTTCCCTGCTGTTTTGGGGTGGCGTTATGTGGGCCGACGTACGCCGCTGGTGGTCATGGAAGGCGCCGTAACGGCTGAACGATACGTGAAAGCCATCCTCGGATCGCTAGTGCAATCATATCGGCAGCATATTGGCGTGGCATTCGTCTACGTGGACGACATTTCGCGCACCTATAGTGCACATCTTGTGAATAACTTCCTTCAGGATAACGACATCACTCGATTATAGTGGCATGTTCTCCAGACATGAACCCTATCGAACATGCCTGGGAAAGATTGAAGAGGGCTGTTTACGGATGACGTGACCCACCAACCACTCTGAGGTATCTACGCCGAATCGCCGTTGTGGAGTGGGACAATCTGGACCAACAATGCCTTGATGAACTCGTGGATAGTAACCCACGACGAATACAGGTATGCATCAATGCAAGAGGACGCGCTACGGGGTATTAGAGGTACCGGTGTGTACAGCAATCTGGACCACCACCTTTATGGTGGTACAACATGCAATGTGTGGTATTCATGCGCAATAAAAATGGCGGAAATGATGTGTGTGTATTTGACCACGAACAGACATTACTACCAGCCTTCGTAAAATAGATATAACTGCAGATTCTAACGGATGTAACAATGAAATTGTAATCACGCACGAAATGGCGTTTAAAGATATCGTGAACCAAACGACACGTCTCCGTGTTTAGATATTTCGTTGTTAGTCAAGCAATTTTTTTACCATACATTTCACTGAAAGGGTGTTTCGATAGCGTAGTCTTTACGGAGATAATATTTTTTACATTTTTTTTAAAAATCTGAACCAGCTTTCACGACAGTTGCACATATTAATACAGTGGAGCGACAATCTTGAATCTGCAATGATAGCTGAGACAGTAACATAAGAGAACGAGAGATGCAAGAGCAAGAGATCTTTCCAGCTATTACACGGCTTTGTATAGTACTTTGACATTATTATCTTTGCGCATTTATTATGTCGATTGGGGGGGGGGGGGAGGGGGTTGTTTTGAGGAAGGAGACCAGACAGCGAGGTCATCGGTCTCATCGGATTAGGGAAGGACGGGGAAGGAAGTCGGCCGTGCCCTTTGAAAGGAACCATCCCGGCATTTGCCTGGAGCGATTTAAGGAAATCACGGGAAACCTAAATCAGGATGGCCGGACGCGGGATTGAACCGTCGTCCTCCTGAATGCGAGTCCAGTGTCTAACCACTGCGCCACCTCGCTCGGTACGACGGTAATAGTTACGAAGTGATAAGTATTACCCTCGATACGGGGGTGAATTATGTAAGTCTGACTGTGGCACCACATTCGGATAACATACTACTTCCACCCACATAAATCTTGCGACATGAGCAAGAGGAGAAAATTCGAGAAGTTAGAACCAATGCAGAGGCTTAACCGACAATCATTCATCCCACGCGCCGTTAGCGGGGATCAGTTAGTGATACCTGAAGTACTGTCCGCCACACACCGTTAGGTAGCTTGGAGAGTTTGATGCAGATGCAGATGCAGATGCTGCTTCCTTGTGCTATTAAATTTTTCCCCTCACTCTCTGCGGTCACCGAACGGGGTACCTGGTAACTTGTTCCTCTTTCCTAGGTTGAAGAACGCATTGCGTGGCCGGCATCTCGAGCATAATGCCGATATCATTTCCGAGGTGGATGTTTCCTGAATACGAAATCTCAGGCATCCGCCAGTTCATACACTGTCGCAAACGACTCACACCAGCTATCATGGCCGAAGCTCGATTTTGATTAAAATTTTATCACAACCCCTTCTAAAACCTTAGACATGAAGTCGGACCTGTAACACTGGACAAAATGACGTCTGCGAGAATAAGTACATACAGGGTGTTACAAAAAGGTACGGCCAAACTTTCAGGAAACATTCCTCACACACACAGAAAGAAAATATGTTATGTGGACATGTGTCCGGAAACGCTTACTTTCCATGTTAGAGCTCATTTTATTACTTCTCTTCAAATCACATTAATCATGGAATGGAAACACACAGCAAGAGAACGTACCAGCGTGACTTCAAACACTTTGTTTCAGGAAATGTTCACTATGTCCTCCGTCAGCGAGGATACATGCATCCACCCTCCGTCGCATGGAATCCCTGATGCGCTGATGCAGCCCTGGAGAATGGCGTATTGTATCACAGCCGTCCACAATACGAGCACGAAGAGTCTCTACATTTGGTACCGGGGTTACGTACACAAGAGCTTTCAAATTCCCGCATAAATGAAGGTCAAGAGGGTTGAGGTCAGGAGAGCGTGGAGGCCACGGAATTGGTCTGCCTCTACCAATCCATCGGTCAACGAATCTGTTGTTGAGAAGCGTACGAACACTTCGACTGAAATGTGCAGGAGCTCCATCGTGCATGAACCACATGTTGTGTCGTACTTGTAAAGGCACATGTTCTAGCAGCACAGGTAGAGTATCCCGTATGAAATCATGATAACGTGCTCCATTGGGCATAGGTGGACGAAACTAAAATGAGCTCTAACATGGAAACTAAGCGTTTCCGGACACATGTCCACATAAAATCTTTTCTTTATTTGTTTGTGAGGAATGTTTCCTGAAAGTTTGGCCGTACCTTTTTGTAACACACTGTATAACCACGGGAGTTAGTAGATTTGGGTATCTACTAACACGGGCTCGAATATATAGGTGAAAATACAGCGTTGGCATTCGAGGCAAAAGTATCTATTCAGATGCAGACCACTATTCTCACTTCAGCCTTCGCTGGACGTAATTACCCCACAAGCCTACTTCAAAAGCGCATTTCCCGGGCCGTCACATCTGACCTGATACTGCCGATACCTACAAAGAACAGCTTACACCACTTGTCATTCAGTATTTTCTTGGTCTTGAATGTATTAATCAGCCCTTTAGAGAAGGCCATGACGTCCTAAAATCATGTCCGGAAATAAGTCCGTTCTGTCTGAGACTTTTCCCGTCACACCTCGTTGCTCCCCCCCCCCCCCCCCTCACCCTGCAATATCCTTGTCAAACCATAACCTAACCTCCTCCTGCAGTGGCCGCTACCCCTGTGACCGTCCCCGCTGCAAGACTTGCCCTATGCACCCTGCTACCGCTAGCAATAACGGGTCCGCACCTTGTGGTCTAGCCGCTAGCGTTGCTGCCTATGGATCACGGGGTCCCGGGTTCGATTCCCGGCCGCGTTGGGGATTTTCTCTCCGCAGGGACTGGGTGTTAGTGTTCTCCTCATCATTTCATCAGGATCATCGTTCGTGACAGTGGTTAGATTGTACTGTGAAAAACGGGCGCTGATGACTGTGCAGTTGAGCGGCCGACAAACCATCATCATCACATCACATCAACACCAGCTCTGTAATTGGTAAGGCGTATACTATCAAGGGGAGAGCCGCCTGTGAAACGAATCATGTACGAGGTGCATTCAAGTTCTAAGGCCTCTGATTTTTTTTCTCCGGACTAGAAAGAGATAGAAACATGCGCATTGTTTTAAAATGATGCCGCGTTCATTGTCAATACGTCCCAGAGATGGCAGCACCGTACGGCAGATGGAATCTTACCGCCAGCGGCGAGAATGAGAACTGTTTTAAATACTTAAAATGGCGACGTTTTCCTTACTTGAACAGCATGCAATCATTCGTTTTCTGAATTTGCGTGGTGTGAAACCAATTGAAATTCATCGACAGTTGAAGGAGACATGTGGTGATGGAGTTATGGATGTGTCGAAAGTGCATTCGCGGGTGCGACGGTTTAATGTAGGCAGAACATCGTGTGACAACAAACCGAAACAACCTTGGGCATTTCTGTGGGTTCTGTGCACACAATCCCGCATGACGACCTGAAAATGCGAAAAGTGTCATCCAGGCGGGTGCCACAAATGCTGACGGACGACCACATGGCTGCCCGTGTGGCATGTTGCCGAGCAATGTTGACACGCAACGACAGCACGAATGGGACTTTCTTTTCGTCGGTTGTGACAATGGATGAGACTTGGATGCCATTTTTCAATCCAGAAACAAAGCGCCAGCCAACTCAATGGAAGCACACAGATTCACCGCCACCAAAAAAATTTCGGGTAACCGCCAGTACTGGAAAAAATGATGGTGTCCATGTTCTGGGACAGCGAAGCCGTAATCCTTACCCATTGCGTTGCAAAGGGCACTACGGTAACAGGTGCATCCTACGAAAATGTTTTGAAGAACAAATTCCTTCCTGCACTGCAACAAAAACAATCCAGAAACAAAGCGCCAGCCAACTCAATGGAAGCACACAGATTCACCGCCACCAAAACAATTTCGGGTAACCGCCAGTGCTGGAAAAATTATGGTGTCCATGTTCTGGGACAGCGAGGCCGTAATCCTTACCCATTGCGTTCCAAAGGGCACTACGGTAACAGCTGCATCCTACAAAAATGTTTTGAAGAACAAATTCCTTCCTGCACTGCAACAAAAACGTCCAGGAAGGGCTGCGCGTGTGCTGTTTCACCAAGACAACGCACCCGCACATCGAGCTAACGTTACGCAACAGTTTCTTCGTGATAACAACTTTGAAGTGATTCCTCATGCTCCCTACTCACCTGACCTGGCTCCTAGTGACTTTTGGCTTTTACAAATAATGAAAGACACTCTCCGTGGCCGCACATTCACCAGCCGTGCTGCTATTGCCTCAGCGATTTTCCAGTGGTCTAAACAGACTCCTAAAGAAGCCTTCGCCGTTGCCATGGAACCATGGCGTCAGCGTTGTGAAAAATGTGTACGTCTGCAGGGCGATTACGTCGAGAACTAACGCCAGTTTCATCGATTTCGGGTGAGTAGTTAATTAGAAAAAAAAAAAAAAATCGGAGGCCTTAGAACTTGAATGCACCTCGTAATGTACCAGCTGTTATGTAAACACCGCTCGGCCTTTGACATCCGTGTGAGTACCACCAAATTACCGAGCGAGGTGGCGCAGTGGTTACACACTGGACTCGCATTCGGAAGGACGACGGTTCAATCCCGCGTCCGGCCATCCTGATTTAGGTTTTCCGTGATTTCCCTAAATCGCTCCAGGCAAATGCCGGGATGGTTCCCCTGAAAGGGCACGGCCGACTTCCTTCCCCATCCTTCCCTAATCCGATGAGACCGATGACCACGCTGTCTGGTCTCCTTCCCCAAACCAACCAACCAACCAACCACCAAATTATCAGTTAGGCTGAATGGGAATAGGCAGAGGATGTATACCGGCAACACACACAGTATCCTGTTTCTCTGCAGCATGAAAGTCATGACGTAGGTGCCTGTTTCACCACACGTCCCATGTGGATTCTTGCCCCAGACGCCAGTTTCTCAGAACTCAGAAGGTGACAACTGGCGCCACAACATGTTCTCGGTTCTCACCACCCACCTGGCCATAATTTACATTAATTTCTTCGGTCTCGCACTTATTTTCAGTGACTATTCCTTTCTTCACTCTATCTTAGTTTTCTACATCTTTTATTTTCTGCCCTGTCTATTTTTTCCCACCTCCCCCTCCCCACCCCCATCTACCACATATAATGCGCTTTGCTCTCCTGCCTTATTAACTCACGCACGATGTCTTTTTGGTCACATCTCTCTTGCGCATTACGATATGTTCCAACTGTAAGCTCTCACGTTTTCAAAACTTTTGCCCACCTGACGCTGGCTTCTCGCCAACTTTGCCGAACTCTCCCCACTTCCTAAACTCCCGCCTTCCTTACCCTTCAACCTTTCTGCCAGAAGAAGAACCCCCACTGGCTTCGAAAGCTTGCACGTTTCCCTAACCCTTATATGTTTTTATGTGTTTTATCCTGCCTCCGTTAGGTGAGTAAATATTTTATCCATCCAGTTATATTACATTTTCAAAAGCCGATTCTTTTCGTTGATAGAAAATACGAACAGGTGAACATTAGTGGGGCTCATTAGATAAAAGTATTTTGAATTACGACGTGGAGCGTTTTACTAAGTTTATCGTGTGCGACTTTTCCCGGGGTGCGCCACACATGGCAATGACCTGCCTGCTTGCCTTTCTTCGCCGAGAAACCGCGGCTAGCGTACAAAGCCGTCTGGATGGACCAGCTGCTCCGGTCGCCTCTTTCACTGGCGGTGAAGGTCGTAGCCTCCCAGCTGGACCTGGTCAGCGGCAAACGTGTCTGGCTTTCACACACACACACACATCCTTCCGCGCACTTGAACATTTCCACGACGACTTCCACATTCCTCTAACGCACCGATCGAAAAAATGAAACTCACTAGAATTACAGGGGACAGGCAAATTAATGTTAACAGTGGTAGTAGTGCGATGGTTGACGGTCAACAACGCATGCAAGGCATGTGTCGCGCTGGACTGTGTGTGTTCAGTACGGACTAGGCATCAGTGCTGGTTGAAACTTCCTGGCAGATTAAAACTGTGTGCCGGACCGAGACTCGAACTCGGGACCTTTGCCTTTCGCCGACAAGCGCTGTACCACTGAGCTACCCAAGCACACCTCACGCCCCGTCCTCACAGCTTCACTCTTTCAGGAATGCTAGTTCTGCGGGGCGTGAGTCGTGCTTGCGTAGCTCAGATGGTTTTGTGATTTGTTATAATATGATTTTTTTTTTTTTTTTTTGCATAGGATGCATTTCATTTAGTGTTTGTGAACTGCCTAATTTTGTATCCAAATAGAATGTCAATAAATAAATGTTAAAAAAAGGTCGGTAGAGCATTAGGCCAAAAAAGCGGCCTGAAAAAAAAATGGTAGAGCAATTGCCCGCGAAAGGCAAAGGTCCCGAGTTCGAGCCTCGGTCCGGCACACAGTTTTAATCTGCCAGGAGGTTTCATATCAGTGCACACTCCGCTGCAGAGTGAAAAATCTCATTTTGGAAACATGCCCCAGGCTGTGGCTATGCCATGTCTCCGTTATATCCTTTCATTCAGGAATGATAGTTCTGCAAGATTCGCAGGAGAGCTTCTGTAAAGTTTGGAAGGTAGGAGACGAGGTACTGGCAGAAGTAAAGCTGTGAGGACGGGGCGTGAGTCGTGCTTCGGTAGCTCAGTGGTAGAGTACTTGCCCGCGAAAGGCGAAGGTCCCCAGTTCGTGTCTCAGTCCGGTGCACAGTTTTAGTCTGCCAGGAAGTTTCATATCAGCGCACACTCCGCTGCAGAGTGAAAATCTCATTCTGGATAAGTGCAGGATCTTTACGAGTAGTGCACACTTCGTATTTTGCATTCAGAGGCCGAGGTGAACGTGCTATGAGGGACCGAACAGAGTTCCAAAGAGGGCAGATTGTGGGGGCCCGAATAGCTGGAGCATCACTAACCAAGACTGCCAACTTGTTGAATGTTTCAAGAGCAACTGTTTCAACAGTCATGACAGCTTGCACAAAACATGGAAAGACGTCATCGTGTAAACGTAATAGTGAACGCAAATCAAAACTAAATGACAAGAGATCGTCGTACACTAACATGAATTGTGTCGAAACAACACAAAACTACGGCGGCTGTAGTAAGTGCAGAGCTCAATAGCCATCTTCGAGACCCCGTATCTACCGACACTGTCCGCCGAGAACTCCACAAAGTTAATATTAATGTACGAGCTGCTATACCGAAACCATTAGTGATGACAACCAACGCTAAGAAGCGTAAAACGTAGTCTCAGGAGTATAAATCCTGGACGGATGATCAGTGGAAACACGTCATACGGTCCGACGAGTCAACGTTTTCGTTATTTCCAACATCGGGCCGGGTTTACGTCTGGAGAACACCAAAAGAATGGTACAAATGTTTCAAATGGCTCTGAGCACTATGGGACTTAACATCTATTGTCATCAGTCCCCTAGAACGTAGGACTAATTAAACCTAACTAACCTAGGGACATCACACACATCCATGCCCGAGGCAGGATTCGAACCTGCGACCGTAGCAATCACAAGAGTGGTACAATCCTGATCGCTAGATTCCAACGGTTAAGCGTGGAGGTGAAAGCGTGATGGTGTGGCCAGCCGTATCATGGTATTCTCCTGGTCCCATCAATAGTCTCAATGGCCGTGTTACAGCCAATGATCACGTGAACATTTTAGATGATCAGTTACGCGCCGTGATTAAAATTTTGATCCCCAAAAATGATGCCGTATTTCAGGACGATAATGCACCCATTCACACAGCCAGGTCAGTACAATCGTGGTGTGAGGAGCATGCAACTGAACTGCGGCGTCTTTCCCGGTCAGCAGAGTCCCTGGACTTGAACATTATCGAATCCTTGCGGGTGGTATTGGAGCGCAGACTCCGGAGCAGATTTCCGCATCCCTCGCCACTACAGCAGTTAGAAGAGGTTCTGATCGAAGAGTGGCACAACATTCCACTGGAGACTATGCATTCATTATATGCCAGTATTCCAAGAAGAATCGCAGCTGTTGTAAGTAGGCTGTTTAGGTTTTTATGTTGGTAACGCCATGTAGCGCTCTGTATGAAAACCACTGGCTGTGCTGTGTGCAGTCTGTGGCTGGTTTGCATTGTTGTTGGCAATTGTAGTGTTGGGCAGCTGGATGTTAACAGCGCGTAGCGTTGCGCAGTGGGAGGTGAGCCGCCAGCGGTGGTGGATGTGGGGAGAAATGGCGGAGTTTTGAGAGCGGATGATCTGGACGTGTGTTCATCAGAGACAGTAAATTTGTAAGACTAGATGTCATGAACTGATATATATATATATATATATATATATATATATAATGACTTTTGAACACTATTAAGGTAAATACATTGTTTGTTCCCTATCAAAATCTTTCTTTTGCTAACTATGCCTATCAGTAGTTAGTACCTTCAGTAGTTAGAATCTTTTATTTAGCTGGTAGTATTGGCGCTCGCTGTATTGCAGTAGTTCGAGTAACGAAGATTTTTGTGAGGTAGGAATTCGTGAAAGGTATAGGTTATTGTTAGTCAGGGCCATTCTTTTGTAGGGATTACTGAAAGTCAGAGTGCGTTGCACTAAAAATATTGTGTGTCACTTTAGTGAATGTCTGAGTACGTTCAGTTTTGCTCAGCTGTTTGAAAATCAAATAACATAAGATGTTTATCAGCACAGTAATTTATTAATTTTTCTGAGGGGACGTTACACTGTGTTACAGGCAAATGGGGGTCCGACCCCTTATTAATAAACCATTCCCTAGTAAGTACATGTGTTCACATTATTTTGCCTATCTCCTGTATTTACATGAGCTTCTACTCCCGGCGGCTACCTTTCGGTGTATGGAAGAGGGTAGTTCCCGCCTCACACACACGCGCGCACACACACACACACACACAGT
Source organism: Schistocerca piceifrons (assembly GCF_021461385.2). Classification (NCBI taxonomy): domain Eukaryota; kingdom Metazoa; phylum Arthropoda; class Insecta; order Orthoptera; family Acrididae; genus Schistocerca; species Schistocerca piceifrons. The sequence goes on from NC_060146.1 coordinate 211,784,963, forward strand.
CACTTTCTCACTTTCCTGTTCCAGTCGCGAGTGGTTCGCGCATGAACGATTCTTGTTAAGCTTCCGTGTGAGCTAGAATCTGCATAGTTTTACCTTTATGGTCTTTCGGCCAGAAACACGCAGGAGGGAGCAATATACTGGTACGGTGACACCGAGGACCTTAAACGGCAATCGACGCTAACGTTAAAATTCTCCGAGGAATTTTTGAGAAAGTTGTGACCGTGAAACAGCCTAATGGAAACTGAACAATCAATCTGGGATTCGTTTGACCAACACTAAACAGGTCAGGAACGGACGTTCTCCCAGCACAAAAGCAGGTCGTAACACTACGTATTAGAACCGGTCGCCAGCCTACTTAGGCATTCTTGTGTCAAGAAAACAGATGAAGCAGAAGGCAGTGCTAAGGCTAACCTAACCTTCCTTGTCACACTAGATGCAGCAGTTTATAGAACCAATCACCAACACACATGAAACTATTGGCAACACTAAACAAGGGAAAGCATAAAATGATTTTGATTCAAATCAGGGGGCCTGTTTAAGAACATACTCTATTACTTCATTGCTTAACACAGGGTCTCTATGCCTGTGCATCAACCAACTTGCATTAGAATAGCTAACACGGTAAATATTTCTTTCTTAATCTCGGTTTGAAGCAATTAAACAGAAATCAAATCTAACTGCACGCGCACTGACGGAGCCTTTGTATTGACTCATTATTAACTATGTAAAACACCACAAACTATAACTCTTTAATATAATCCATTGTGGAGTCGAGGTAGCAGTTATCATTATACTGGTTATCACTGTTAGCATTCAACCGCGATTCTTATACATATATTTTAACAACGCGTTTCAAGAGACAATGCTCTCATTATCAGGTTGTAAAGTCTATGTCATGAAATTAAACGGACTAAAAAGACAAAATACCATCACAAATTGTTGGGAAGTCCATAGAGTAAAACAGAATTAAAAGTATATTGGACTGTGGGTCCTCGTCTTACATTGAAGTTGTTGACACAAGTCGATGGCCGTCCCATAGCTACCAGATATGCTGTCGCACTGTGCCGGCTCGGGAGCTGTTGTGGACTGACGTCCCTAGGTGTTGTGGCGTGGTTACAGCCGTGAGCTTTACGGTAACGCTATGCTATTGAGCGCCCTATTTCCTTATTGCATTGGTCTGCCATCGTTAGCCTCTCGCAACTCCGTCAGTGACATGCTACAAGTTTAAAGTCGCATACCTACCCTAACCTACCCTAAAATAATTCTAAAAACCCGCTAAAAAATCTCATTTCTTTAAAATTATCTTGTGCATTTAGAATATTGCTTTGTTTCTTTTCATGGAGAGCTATCTAGAATTCCTGTAGTAAATCAAGTTGCCTCCCTTTCTTTTCTACATGCAATATTTCTACGTTATCTTCTATGCTATTAAGGGGATGACCTGTTTCATATATATGGTTCGCAACAGCTGATTTGTCATAATTTCTTAACCTGAACGCATCTTTATGTTCTATATACCGGATCGCGAATGATCTTCCTGTCTGCAATATATATTTTGCATCACAAGTTCTGCACTGAATCTTTTAAACTCCCGACCTTTCAACTTTCTTCTCTCCTCGCCAATATCGTTCTTAAGGCTATACCTCACTAGGTTATTAGTCTGAAAAGCTATTTTAACATCGTATGGCTTAAAAATATTTGCTATCTTTTGTGAGACTGTTCCGTAGTATGGCATCGTGATACTTTTCACTTTCTCTCGATCAGGTTTATTCTTTTTGCGTTTATTACTTTTCCGTAACAGTTTTTTAACCATATCTATTCTGTGACCGTTATTCATCGCTATTCTCTAAACGGTATTAATTTCAGTCTCCCTATCTTTTTCGCTCATAGATATATTGATTAACCTATGCACGAGACTACGGAAAGCAGCTTCTTTATAAGCCTGCGGATGGCATGAATCATTCGGGATCATTGCATCAGTCGTAGTTTGTTTTCTATAAATGGAGAACGCATGTTTGTTGCCCTGCTTTTTTATATTCAGGTCCAGGAACTGTAAACAATTGTCAGTTTCATACTCCACAGTAAATTCTATTTTATTATGTGCACACAGAAAATCTGTGTTGATGACGTGATTGCGCAATTGCGTGCGGATTCTCGTCAGCCCACACATGTTGATTGTGAAAATTTACAATTTGATCACGTTGGAATGAAGCCTCATCTGTAAAGAGAACATTTCTACTGAAATGAGGATTGACACATTGCTGGATGAACCATTCGCAGAAGTGTACCCGTGGAGGCCAATCAGCTGCTGATAGTGCCTGCGCACGCTGTACATGGTACGGAAACAACTGGTTCTCCCGTAGCACTCTCCATACAGTGACGTGGTCAACGTTACCTTGTACAGTAGCAACTTCTCTGACCCTGACATTAGGGTTATCGTCAACTGCACGAAGAATTGCCTCGTCCATTGCAGGTGTCCTCGTCGTTCTAGGTCTTCCCCAGTCGCGAGTCATAGGCTGGAATGTTCAGTGCTCCCTAAGACGCCGATCAATTGCTTCGAACGTCTTCCTGTCGGGACACCTTCGTTCTGGAAATCTGTCTCGATACAAACGTACCGCACCACGGCTGTTGCCCTGTGCTAATCCGTACATCAAATGGGCATCTGCCAACTCCGCATTTGTAAACATTGCACTGACTGCAAAACCACGTTCGTGATGAACACTAACCTGTTGATGCTACGTACTGATGTGCTTGATGCTAGTTCTGTAGAGCAATGAGTCGCATGTCAACACAAGCACCGAAGTCAACATTACCTTCCTTCAATCGGGTGAACTGGCGGTGAATCGAGGAAGTACAGTACATACTGACGAAACTAAAATGAGCTCTAACATGGAAATTAAGCGTTTCCGGACACATATCCACATAACATCTTTTCTTTATTTGTGTGTGAGGAATGTTTCCTGAAAGTTTGGCCGTAACTTTTTGTAACATCCTGTATAGTACATAAGTTTTAAAACGGCTCAGACTACACTCGGATGTTGATCCAGCGGTGTGCCTCGTGGGATGCTTGATGGAGCTTCTCAGTGCCACCAGGGAAGCGTCTGATTGGACATTCACAATGTGGCTCATTGTTTGGATGTAACCACAGTCACACACACTGTCACTTGAAAAGCCCCACTTGCGCATGTTGTATTTGCACCTACCCTCTTCGGTCCGATATCTGTTTAACTGCACCCACACCTGCCTTGGTTGGTGGAAGCCTGAAACTGTAACTGTTGGATTGTCTACAGGTTCGTGGTTTCGGGTTCTTGTAGCTTGCCACTCATGTTTCCACTCGGCGTCCTGGTCGAATCCTGTGTATAGCATTTGGACTCCAATTTCATATGCTGGTCTTCTAGATTTGAGGCGTTTCCTGTGCAGTGATAGCAAATCGTCATGAAGAGGGATCGAGTTGTTTTCAGAAACTTGCTGACAGAGGTTGTAAAGAGCAGCCTTTCGACGGAGGTCTGGTGGACAGATGTTTGAAAGCACTGGTAGCCAGCAACTAGGTGTAGACCGGACTGTACCACTAATTACTCTCATAACTGAGTTCAGCTGGACGTCTACATTCACTACGTGGGCGCTTCGGAGCCAAACTGGTGCACAGTATTCTGCTGCAGAGTATACCAGTGCAATGGATGCTCCTAGGAGAACTGATGTGCTCGCTCCCCATGTACTGCCTGCCAGCTATCTCACAAGGTTCACTCGTGTTTGTATCTTCTTGGCCAAGTTGGAAAGGTGTTTTTTGTATGTTAAAGACTGACTCCCAGGTATTTTGGGCTTTCGTTGTATCTGACTGTACGAGGAGGGCTGAAATGTGGACTAATCTTTGCTGATGAAAGGCGATTAGAGAGGTGGAACAGGCTTACCTCGGTTTTAGAAACATTTGGTCTCAGTCGCCATGTCTCAAAATACTCATAAAGTTTAGTAAGGATGTTTGTTAGGTGTTCTTCACACTCAGAAAGGTCTTCACTCTGACATGAAATTGCCAGGTCATCTGCATATTGAAATTTTCGGCAGGTCAGCTGTGTAGAGGTTGAATAACACTGGAGCAGAACAGAGCCCTGAGGTAATCCGTTATTGAGTACACGCCATCTGCTTTTCTCTTCTCCTTGATGTACTTTAAACCGCCTATAGCTTAACATGTTACTTAAGTGATTGCCTAGAGTTATGCAAGGTATTGCACTCAAAAATCTCAATAATAGGCCCTTGCGCCACACTGTGTCACAAGCTGCTGACAGGTCAATGAACATTACTCCAGTTTCAAGTCTCTTTTGGTATCCAGCTTCTATGTGAGTAGTCAGGAAGAGCACTTGTTCACAGCAGCTTCAATAAGGTCTGAATCCAGCTTGTTCAGGTGGTATCATAGCATTAATTTGATCTTGCATTCGGTTTTGAATCATTCTTTCCAATAGCTTGTAAGTACAGCTAAGTAGATATATTGGGCGGAAGTGTTCTGCAGCTGTTCCCTCTTTCCCTGGCTTTTTGATAGCGATAATTTTTACTCTTTTAAACTTTTTGGGTAATGTTGCCGTTTGAAGAATTTCTTTAAAGGGCAAACTAGCCAATTTCGCGTTACCGGTCCACTGAGCACCAAAAATTCAGGGTAAAGCCCATCTGCATCTGCAGATTTTCTACATTTCGTATGCTTCACGACTGTTTCCAGTTCAGTGATTGTAACTGGAGAAGAGAATTCCGGGTTACGTTGCAGAGATTTCCGTAAGCTCTCTCTGTACTTGCCGAAGGTTTGCTTTACCTGTTGGGACACTGACTAGCGATTGAGTCGCATGAGACCGTTGAGTTTTCTTTGCTGTGGGAAGGGTCTTCTCCAAGTTTGTGAATCAGCGTCCAAGCTATTCTACTGGAGTGTGTGAAATCGAGCTCCCTTGTTTCTTTATGCCATTTTTCTCTCCTTTGTTCATTCAAGGAATTCATAATGTTCGTACCTGTTTCTTGGTCTCCACTTTTCTTGAATTGGTTAAACAGCTGGTTGATCTCTTCATTCCAGCCGGGAATGTATTCTTTCCGGCATCCTGAATGTATTCTTTCCGGCATCCTGGATGTATTCTTTCCGGCATCCTCTGGGTATGCTCTTTTTGGCAGTAGATATTACGATCTTTAAAAACTTTGAGTATGATTTTGGAAGTGCAGTGACCTGTGTTATTGACTCGTCCGGCAATTTAGAAAATTTATCCCAATCTGCTTTTTGAAAATTCCAGCGGGATACAGGAGCAGATCACACTGGGGGAATGTGTAGCCCGTAGGAGATGAGAATGGGGCGATGTTGGCTTCTGGGAAAGTCATGCAGGACCTTTCTGGTGATAATTCCGCCACTACACTCCGAAGGGTCTACAGTTGACAGGCAGAGGTCAGGTGTGCTCTCTGTACCCATCTTCCAAACCTGAATGTGCCTTTTCCCTTTGCATCATAGTGGAGCTTTAACTTGTTTGCTTCCATCCATTCTGCCAGACTTCTACCATTTTCATCCTCTTTGGCATAGCCCCACTCATAACTATGGCTGTTAAAATCGCCTAAATATATTGCAGGATGTTCTAGCACTGGGAGTTGTTTGCGCCAAGTGCTATTCGCTTGTTTCTAAATATTTGCTATTTTAATTTCCGATCTGAATCACCGCTACCATCACGTTTTCTTTGTCTGATTTCTCCTCGAGAATAATTGAGACATCCTTTAAGTTGTTGCGGACAAAGCTGGCAACTCCATGTTGAGGGTGGTTAATTCGGGACACTAATTTATAGCCTGGGGTGCGCCCTCGCTTCCACAGAGCGTTCTCATCTTCACTATGAGTCTCTTGCAGCGCTAAGACGTCCGCCGTATTCTCTCTCAAAATTTTAGACAGTATTTCGCCCATATATCTGGACAGTCCCTCAACATTCAGTTGACATATTCTGAGCACGTTTCCAGGTTCGCCCTGAACAGTGCCGTTTGTATAGGGTTTCATACTACTGCTAATTTCGTAATCGCCGTTGGAATTATCATGAACCCTTTCAGGGGCAAAATAAATAAAATTTCTTTTTAATTTTTCCTTGTTTTTATTGTATTAATTTTCATACTAGTGAGACAGAAAACTGTGAAAATTAAATGGAATATACATAAACTGAACATATACAGGGTGGTTTCAAATGGAACCACCACAACATTCACGGACATAAATGCATTATTTTCGTTATTATTACAGTACATATAGTACTAATGTAAACAGAACACTATTCTGCATTTAATACAAGCATAAAAGTTACCTAATACAGAAGAATACATTTACAATTTGAGAACAAAGACGTTCGCTCACAGCGTACAAAAATGGCTAACGAACTCGCCTCACTACTTGCTAACATTTACAGATTTGGAAGCGGTTCCAGTGACAGCCGCTAGAGGGCAGCACCAACTAGGCTGCTGAATGGTATCCCAAATGTACCCACTGCCCTTTCGCCACAAAATGAGAATATTGTAGGTGGTTTCAAACGGAACCACTTCCCCTGAAAGGGTTAAATCACCTTCTGCGAGAGTTAGCCTAATTGGAAAGGACCACTTAGTTGCCCAGGGAGCACCGGCAGTGATCAAGGCACATGAAGATGCAATCGAAGGCGAAAAAAGTGACTGCTCACGTGGAGGTCTCTCGCTTGCTTCCCGTGTATATATATATATACACCCAAACAAATACAGTTGACCACGTCTTATATCTCAAAAAACGTTTTACATCAACCAAGTTCCCAGAATTTCTAAAGACGGTGGATATTGCATCACAGACGCAGTCCCTTTGACTGTTCAGAGATGTCACTAAACCCATCCAAAGGCCGGCCGGTGTGGCCGTGCGGTTCTAAGCGCATCGGTTTGGAACCGCGTGACCGCTACGGTCGCAGGTTAGAATCTTGCCTCGGGCATGGATGTGTGTGATGTCCTTAGGTTAGTTAGGTTTAAGTAGTTCTAAGTTCTAGGGGACTGATGACCTCAGTAGTTAAGTCCCATAGTGCTTAGAGCCATTTGAACCCATCCAAAGATGTAAACAACTATGCATGAGTAGCGCCTATCAGACGGAGGGGTCCGACAGCCGATCAGTTCCAGTCATTCCACCAGGAAGGAGGTACACAGCTCGTGTTGACCGTAGTTCAACCATGCCTAGACGATCAATACCACCGTTCGATCGCGTCCGCAGTGTGCCAGGAAGGGCTCTCAACAAGGGAAGTGTCCAGGCGTCTCGGAGTGAATCATAGCGATGTTGTTCGGACATGGAGGAGATACAGAAAGACAGCAACTGTCGATGACATGCCTCGCTCAGGCCGCCCAACAGCTACTACTCCGGTGGATGACCGCGACCTACGGATTATGGCTCGGAGGAATCCTGACAGCAACGCCACCATGTTGAATAATGCTTTTCGTGCAGCCACAGGACGTCGTGTTAAAGACTCAAACTGTGCGCAATAGGCTGCATGATGCGCAGCTTCAGTCCCAACGTCCACGGCGAGGTCCATCTTTGCAACCACGACACCATGCAGTGCGGTGCAGATGGACCCAACAAGATGCCGAATGGACCGCTCAGGATTGGCATCACGTTCTCTTCACCTATGAGTATTTCATATGCCTTTCACCAGACAATTGTCGGTGTTTGGAGGCAACCCGGTCAGGCTGAAAGCCTTGGACACACTGTCCAGCGAGTGCAGCAAGGTGGAGATTGCCTGCTGTGTTGGGGTGGCATTACGCGGGGCAGACGTACGCGGCTGCTGGTCATGGAAGGCGCCGTAGCGGCTGTACGATACGTGAATGCCATCCTCTGACCGATAGTGCGACCATATCGGCAGCGTATTGGCCAGGCATTCGTCTTCATGGACGACAATTCGCGCACCCATCGTGCACATCTTGTGAATGACTTCCTTCAGGATAACGACATCACTCGACTATAGTGGCAAGCATGTTCTCCAGATATCAACTCCATGGAACATGTCTTAGATAGAGTGGAAAGGGCTGTTTATGGATAACGTGACTCACCAACAATTCTGAAGGATCTACGACGAATCGCCGTAGAGGAGTGGGACAATCTGGACCAACAGTGTGTAAGGGGTTCAGCACCCTGCTGGAGCAAATGTAATTTCGATGTATTGTTCACGTGCTGCCTGCGACAGAAAATACCTTTGCTGCAACTGAGTCGCAGGTCAGAGCAGTTGTAGTCTGTTGCTGGTGCAGCGCAGTTCATAGCCATCTATTGAAAGGTAAATTTTATTATTTTTATTGGCATGCGCGTAGTTAAGTCACTTGTCTGAGATGTTAATATGAGTCTGTTTCAATCTTTTTGTGATTCGCCAGCACCAGTTGACCCGGATTTGTAATATTCAGATCTTTATCAGTAATGTAAAAGACTTTCAGAATAAAAATTAAACGAGTCAACAAAAAAAGGAAGGAATAATTTTGCCTTAAGCCACTGCCAGTCCCGATCCAGCCATTTATTTAAATTTAAATATTTCAGAAATTTTCTCAGATCATAGTCATATGTTCTATAGTAATAAGGCCGGCCGTTGTGGTCGAGCGGTTCTAGGCGCTACAGTGTGGAAACGCGCGACTGCTACGGTCGCAGGTTCGAATCCTCCCTCGGGCATGGATGTGTGTGCTGTCCTTAGGTTAGTTAGGTTTAAGTAGTTCTAAGTCTAGGGGACTCATGACCTTAGATGTTAAGTCCCATAGTGCTCAGAGCCATTTGAACCATTTTTTTAGTAATAAGACGACCAGCTGTGCAGCTTTGTCAATAAGCAAGGTTCGTTTTTGTAATAATTCAGATCTCGAACAAATGTTGTCCAGTATTGGTAGATAAACCAACATTGGACTAAGCTGTACCATTTACGAGCAGATATATAGACAGCGTTACACCATCATGAGGTACGTCCAAATTACGTCCAAATTTATCAGTTTTCATGAGTTAAGATATTTAAAAAAAAATTATTATTTTTATTTTATACGGGAAGGTTGCACTTGGCGATATCCGGCTAGGATCGTAATTTTGAGAATTTTCTGGGAAGTAGTCAGCTATATATCTGCTCTTACTTATTCAGTATTAAGCGTTGCCTGAATTTGACGCAACGCATTTGCTAATTTGTCATATTTTTTCACGGGTCATCGGTAATTTATTGTTCATTGTACTTGCTCCAGTTTGTGTCCGCTTTTTCTTTGTTTGATTTTGTGTCCACCATTGTCTTACGAAAATGCCGCGAAAAACTGCAAACAGTAAATCGCGAAGTGCAATGAATAAAAACGATGATTTGAGTAGTTTAGCTGATAATACTAAAGGTATTTAGTCTCATAGTTGTAACCCTTCAACCTTACACAATCAGTGCATGTCAGCCACCTGAAACATTTCAAATTTAAACGATGAGCAAATTATGTCCACAGTTTACGTAACAACTATTGATGTCTCGTTGCGTTCGATTACAACGAACACTGCCCAGTTTCACACATCGCATGTGCTGAATGTGTGAGCAAACAAATGTTACCAGTGAAAACGTGCAGTTTACTCAGAATATGTCAGATTTATTTGGTTCCGATGTAGTGACCAACAGTGCACAAGCAGTCAGCAGACCTTTTCATGAATCAGACAAGGACCAAATGGTTACAGAACAAGTATCAAATGCAGATACACTATCACACAGCATAAAAAACACAGTCGCTAATTTTGACGTTGATCAAGTTATGGCAGTATTGCTACAACTTAATGAATATTTTAAACAGTCGAATGAAAAACAAGACAACAATTATAAAGAACTTAACAAACGCCTTGATCAAACAAACAGATGAAAATTTCAAACAGATTAACGAAAAACTTGACACCACTATTGAACACCTAACTGAATAGATTACAGCCATTGCCGAGCAATGTAATGAAACTAAAAAGCAATTATATGAGGAAATTAAGGCCTGTGCTAGGAATAGTAGTGAAGAAATCAGATCCGTTGCACAAGAGATATGCAAAACACACGAAGCTACATCAAAATTACTTAGAGGTGACATCAACGCAATCGCTAAACAACGTTCAGAAAGCACAACACAGTTACACGATGAGATTAAAGCAGTATCAGCAGAACTTTCGCGCGCTTTGTATGCGAAAATTGACGAGAAATTTGAACAACAGAACACCCAAATTGATGACCGTTTTAATTGCCACCTACAAAAGAGCGAAACGCATTACCGCAAATTCATACAGAACAGAACAAAGTAAAGAAACAAGTCATACAAACAATTACTACACAGAGACTGGAAGATAAGCGTTAAGTTGTTAGCGAATGTAAAACATATGTTGACACCAACATTGCCACAGTACGGGATGAAATTAACACAGTCAAACAATAGAACACAGAGTTACAGGATGAACTTACCGATCTGAAAACAAAAACAGACTCTAGTATTCAGACCTTTGAAAACAAATACACGGAAGACTTTCAGAAAGTTAGTAGCAGACTTGAACAATTGGAATTAGTGAAAGATCCCGATGCCATTACAGCACACGTTAAAAATTAAACAAAACCACGCGTAAAATGCAAAAAACAGATTGATGCTTGTGACACCAAGTAAAAGCACTAACTGAAAAATTTGATGAATTAGCGAGTAGATTTGACGTTATCGAGAACAATAAAGACATTAAATGACGATACGTCACCAGTTTCCTTTAATCAGACACCCGATAACAGGTTACAGAGAGTACGTGACTTAGATTCCGAACAGACACAGAAAAGCACGTGCTTATACAACCCTGATCTTGCTCAAACATTTAGAGACGATAATTTTGACTACAAGCACTTTTTATCCGTTAGGAAACTTGTTGTTGTTGTTGTTGTGGTCTTCAATCCTGAGACTGGTTTGATGCAGCTCTCCATGCTACTCTATCCTGTGCAAGCTTTTTCATCTCCCAGTACCTACTGCAACCTACATCGTTCTGAATCTGCTTAGTGTATTCATCTCTTGGTCTCCCTCTACGATTTTTACCCTCCACGCTGCCCTCCAATACTAAATTAGTGATCCCTTGATGCCTCAGAACATGTCCTACCAACCGATCCCTTCTTCTGGTCAAGTTGTGCCACAAACTTCTCTTCTCCCCAATCCTATTCAATACTTCCTCATTAGTTATGTGATCTACCCATCTAATCTTCAGCATTCTTCTGTAGCACCACATTTCGAAAGCTTCTATTCTCTTCTTGTCCAAACTACTTATCGTCCATGTTTCACTTCCATACGTGGCTACACTCCATACGAATACTTTCAGAAATGACTTCCTGACACTTAAATCAATACTGGATGTTAACAAATTTCTCTTCTTCAGAAACGCTTTCCTTGCCATTGCCAGCCTACATTTTATATCCTCTCTACTTCGACCATCATCAGTTATTTTGCTCCCCAAATAGCAAAACTCCTTTACTACTTTAAGTGCCTCATTTCCTAATCTAATTCCCTCAGCATCACCCGACTTAATTAGACTACATTCCATTATCCTTGTTTTGCATTTGTTGATGTTCATCTTATATCCTCCTTTCAAGACACTGTCCATTCCATTCAACTGCTCTTCCAAGTCCTTTGCTGTCTCTGACAGAATTACAATGTCATCGGCGAACCTCAAAGTTTTTATTTCTTCTCCATGAATTTTAATACCTACTCCGAATTTTTCTTTTGTTTCCTTTACTGCTTGCTCAATATACAGATTGAACAACATCGGGGAGAGGCTACAACCCTGTCTTACTCCCTTCCCAACCACTGCTTCCCTTTCATGTCCCTCGACTCTTATAACTGCCATCTGGTTTCTGTACAAATTGTAAATAGCCTTTCGCTCCCTGTATTTTACCCCTGCCACCTTTAGAAGTTGAAAGAGAGTATTCCAGTCAACATTGTCAAAAGCTTTCTCTAAGTCTACAAATGCTAGAAACGTAGGTTTGCCTTTCCTTAATCTTTCTTCTAAGATAAGTCGTAAGGTCAGTATTGCCTCACGTGTTCCAGTGTTTCTACGGAATCCAAACTGATCTTCCCCGAGGTTGGCTTCTACTAGTTTTTCCATTCGTCTGTAAAGAATTCGTGTTAGTAATGTGCAGCTGTGACTTATTAAGCTGATAGTTCGGTAATTTTCACATCTGTCAACACCTGCTTTCTTTGAGATTGGAATTATTATATTCTTCTTGAAGTCTGAGGGTATTTCGCCTGTTTCATGCATCTTGCTCACCAGATGGTAGAGTTTTGTCAGGACTGGCTCTCCCACGGCCGTCAGTAGTTCCAATGGAATATTGTCTACTCCGGGGGCCTTGTTTCGACTCAGGTCTTTCAGTGCTCTGTCAAACTCTTCATGCAGTATCATATCTCCCATTTCATCTTCATCTACATCCTCTTCCATTTCCATAATATTGTCCTCAAGTACATCGCCCTTGTATAGACCCTCTATATACTCCTTCCACCTTTCTGCTTTCCCTTCTTTGCTTAGAACTGGGTTTCCATCTGAGCTCTTGACATTCATACAAGTTGTTCTCTTATCTCCAAAGGTCTCTTTAATTTTCCTGTAGGCGGTATCTATCTTACCCCTAGTGAGATAGGCCTCTACATCCTTACATTTGTCCTCTAGCCATCCCTGCTTAGCCATTTTGCACTTCCTGTCGATCTCATTTTTGAGACGTTTGTATTCCTTTTTGCCTGTTTCACTTACTGCATTTTTATATTTTCTCCTTTCATCAATTAAATTCAATATTTCTTCTGTTACCCAAGGATTCCTACTAGCCCTTTTTACCTACTTGATCCTCTGCTGCCTTCACTACTTCATCCCTCAAAGCTACCCATTCTTCTTCTACTGTATTTATTTCCCCCATTCCTGTCAATTGCTCCCTTATGCTCTCCCTGAATCTCTGTACAACCTCTGGTTCTTTTAGTTTATCCAGGTCCCATCTCCTTAAATTCCCACCTTTTTGCAGTTTCTTCAGTTTTAATCTACAGGTCATAACCAATAGATTGTGGTCAGAGTCCACATCTGCCCCTGGAAATGTCTTACAATTTAAAACCTGGTTCCTAAATCTCTGTCTTACCATTATATAATCTATCTGATACCTTTTAGTATCTCCAGGGTTCTTCCATGTATACAACCTTCTTTCATGATTCTTAAACCAAGTGTTAGTTATGATTATGTTGTGCTCTGTGCAAAATTCGACCAGACGGCTTCCTCTTTCATTTCTGTCCCCCAATCCATATTCACCTACTATGTTTCCTTCTCTCCCTTTTCCTACACTCGAATTCCAGTCACCCATGACTATTAAATTTTCGTCTCCCTTCACAATCTGAATAATTTCTTTTATTTCATCATACATTTCTTCAATTTCTTCGTCATCTGCAGAGCTAGTTGGCATATAAACTTGTACTACTGTAGTAGGCGTGGGCTTCGTATCTATCTTGGCATTTAGACATTTAAAAATGACAGAACACAAAGTCACCCCTTGGACTGGATACAACAATTTACTTCTGCATTTCCACCAGCTTTTCCTGTTATGCACAAGCTAGAATTTATTTGAAGCTTTTTAGAAGGCAAACCAGAAACTCGCATGAGACCGATCGCGAGACAATGTCACTCATTAGAAGAATTTCAAAACTGAATAGATTACAGCCATTGCCGAGCAATGTAATGAAACTAAAAAGCAATTATATGAGGAAATTAAGGCCTGTGCTAGGAATAGTAGTGAAGAAATCAGATCCGTTGCACAAGAGATATGCAAAACACACGAAGCTACATCAAAATTACTTAGAGGTGACATCAACGCAATCGCTAAACAACGTTCAGAAAGCACAACACAGTTACACGATGAGATTAAAGCAGTATCAGCAGAACTTTCGCGCGCTTTGTATGCGAAAATTGACGAGAAATTTGAACAACAGAACACCCAAATTGATGACCGTTTTAATTGCCACCTACAAAAGAGCGAAACGCATTACCGCAAATTCATACAGAACAGAACAAAGTAAAGAAACAAGTCATACAAACAATTACTACACAGAGACTGGAAGATAAGCGTTAAGTTGTTAGCGAATGTAAAACATATGTTGACACCAACATTGCCACAGTACGGGATGAAATTAACACAGTCAAACAATAGAACACAGAGTTACAGGATGAACTTACCGATCTGAAAACAAAAACAGACTCTAGTATTCAGACCTTTGAAAACAAATACACGGAAGACTTTCAGAAAGTTAGTAGCAGACTTGAACAATTGGAATTAGTGAAAGATCCCGATGCCATTACAGCACACGTTAAAAATTAAACAAAACCACGCGTAAAATGCAAAAAACAGATTGATGCTTGTGACACCAAGTAAAAGCACTAACTGAAAAATTTGATGAATTAGCGAGTAGATTTGACGTTATCGAGAACAATAAAGACATTAAATGACGATACGTCACCAGTTTCCTTTAATCAGACACCCGATAACAGGTTACAGAGAGTACGTGACTTAGATTCCGAACAGACACAGAAAAGCACGTGCTTATACAACCCTGATCTTGCTCAAACATTTAGAGACGATAATTTTGACTACAAGCACTTTTTATCCGTTAGGAAACTTGTTGTTGTTGTTGTTGTGGTCTTCAATCCTGAGACTGGTTTGATGCAGCTCTCCATGCTACTCTATCCTGTGCAAGCTTTTTCATCTCCCAGTACCTACTGCAACCTACATCGTTCTGAATCTGCTTAGTGTATTCATCTCTTGGTCTCCCTCTACGATTTTTACCCTCCACGCTGCCCTCCAATACTAAATTAGTGATCCCTTGATGCCTCAGAACATGTCCTACCAACCGATCCCTTCTTCTGGTCAAGTTGTGCCACAAACTTCTCTTCTCCCCAATCCTATTCAATACTTCCTCATTAGTTATGTGATCTACCCATCTAATCTTCAGCATTCTTCTGTAGCACCACATTTCGAAAGCTTCTATTCTCTTCTTGTCCAAACTACTTATCGTCCATGTTTCACTTCCATACGTGGCTACACTCCATACGAATACTTTCAGAAATGACTTCCTGACACTTAAATCAATACTGGATGTTAACAAATTTCTCTTCTTCAGAAACGCTTTCCTTGCCATTGCCAGCCTACATTTTATATCCTCTCTACTTCGACCATCATCAGTTATTTTGCTCCCCAAATAGCAAAACTCCTTTACTACTTTAAGTGCCTCATTTCCTAATCTAATTCCCTCAGCATCACCCGACTTAATTAGACTACATTCCATTATCCTTGTTTTGCATTTGTTGATGTTCATCTTATATCCTCCTTTCAAGACACTGTCCATTCCATTCAACTGCTCTTCCAAGTCCTTTGCTGTCTCTGACAGAATTACAATGTCATCGGCGAACCTCAAAGTTTTTATTTCTTCTCCATGAATTTTAATACCTACTCCGAATTTTTCTTTTGTTTCCTTTACTGCTTGCTCAATATACAGATTGAACAACATCGGGGAGAGGCTACAACCCTGTCTTACTCCCTTCCCAACCACTGCTTCCCTTTCATGTCCCTCGACTCTTATAACTGCCATCTGGTTTCTGTACAAATTGTAAATAGCCTTTCGCTCCCTGTATTTTACCCCTGCCACCTTTAGAAGTTGAAAGAGAGTATTCCAGTCAACATTGTCAAAAGCTTTCTCTAAGTCTACAAATGCTAGAAACGTAGGTTTGCCTTTCCTTAATCTTTCTTCTAAGATAAGTCGTAAGGTCAGTATTGCCTCACGTGTTCCAGTGTTTCTACGGAATCCAAACTGATCTTCCCCGAGGTTGGCTTCTACTAGTTTTTCCATTCGTCTGTAAAGAATTCGTGTTAGTATTTTGCAGCTGTGACTTATTAAGCTGATAGTTCGGTAATTTTCACATCTGTCAACACCTGCTTTCTTTGAGATTGGAATTATTATATTCTTCTTGAAGTCTGAGGGTATTTCGCCTGTTTCATGCATCTTGCTCACCAGATGGTAGAGTTTTGTCAGGACTGGCTCTCCCACGGCCGTCAGTAGTTCCAATGGAATATTGTCTACTCCGGGGGCCTTGTTTCGACTCAGGTCTTTCAGTGCTCTGTCAAACTCTTCATGCAGTATCATATCTCCCATTTCATCTTCATCTACATCCTCTTCCATTTCCATAATATTGTCCTCAAGTACATCGCCCTTGTATAGACCCTCTATATACTCCTTCCACCTTTCTGCTTTCCCTTCTTTGCTTAGAACTGGGTTTCCATCTGAGCTCTTGACATTCATACAAGTTGTTCTCTTATCTCCAAAGGTCTCTTTAATTTTCCTGTAGGCGGTATCTATCTTACCCCTAGTGAGATAGGCCTCTACATCCTTACATTTGTCCTCTAGCCATCCCTGCTTAGCCATTTTGCACTTCCTGTCGATCTCATTTTTGAGACGTTTGTATTCCTTTTTGCCTGTTTCACTTACTGCATTTTTATATTTTCTCCTTTCATCAATTAAATTCAATATTTCTTCTGTTACCCAAGGATTCCTACTAGCCCTTTTTACCTACTTGATCCTCTGCTGCCTTCACTACTTCATCCCTCAAAGCTACCCATTCTTCTTCTACTGTATTTATTTCCCCCATTCCTGTCAATTGCTCCCTTATGCTCTCCCTGAATCTCTGTACAACCTCTGGTTCTTTTAGTTTATCCAGGTCCCATCTCCTTAAATTCCCACCTTTTTGCAGTTTCTTCAGTTTTAATCTACAGGTCATAACCAATAGATTGTGGTCAGAGTCCACATCTGCCCCTGGAAATGTCTTACAATTTAAAACCTGGTTCCTAAATCTCTGTCTTACCATTATATAATCTATCTGATACCTTTTAGTATCTCCAGGGTTCTTCCATGTATACAACCTTCTTTCATGATTCTTAAACCAAGTGTTAGTTATGATTATGTTGTGCTC
Source organism: Schistocerca piceifrons (assembly GCF_021461385.2). Taxonomy (NCBI): domain Eukaryota; kingdom Metazoa; phylum Arthropoda; class Insecta; order Orthoptera; family Acrididae; genus Schistocerca; species Schistocerca piceifrons. Next base: position 211,801,917 of record NC_060146.1, read on the forward strand.
TGTGCAAAATTCGACCAGACGGCTTCCTCTTTCATTTCTGTCCCCCAATCCATATTCACCTACTATGTTTCCTTCTCTCCCTTTTCCTACACTCGAATTCCAGTCACCCATGACTATTAAATTTTCGTCTCCCTTCACAATCTGAATAATTTCTTTTAGTTCATCATACATTTCTTCAATTTCTTCGTCATCTGCAGAGCTAGTTGGCATATAAACTTGTACTACTGTAGTAGGCGTGGGCTTCGTATCTATCTTGGCATTTAGACATTTAAAAATGACAGAACACAAAGTCACCCCTTGGACTGGATACAACAATTTACTTCTGCATTTCCACCAGCTTTTCCTGTTATGCACAAGCTAGAATTTATTTGAAGCTTTTTAGAAGGCAAACCAGAAACTCGCATGAGACCGATCGCGAGACAATGTCACTCATTAGAAGAATTTCAAAACGGTTCAAATGGCTCTGAGGGCTATGGGACTTGACATCTGAGGTCATAAGTCCCCTAGAACTTAGAACTACTTAAATCTAACTAACCTAAGGACATCACACACATCTATGCCCGAGGCAGGATTCGAACCTGCGAGCGTAGCGGTCGCGCGGTTCCAGACTGAAGCGCCTAGAACCGCTCGGCCACACCGGCCGGCAATTTCAAAATGCTTTTCCGTCAGCGTATTGGTCGAAAACGACACAGCGCCGTATCAAGGATCAGTTAATCAGCCTACCGAATTATGAAAACTCAAATTTCTCCACTATTACGCAGTTCTTTGAACATATGGCGCAGCAAAACCAATATTTATGCGAATTATACAGCGAGTCAGCACTATCCGAGACGATAGTCAGCAAAGCCTTCAGCTACGTCATTTGCTACGACCTAGCAAGGCGCCATTACCAGTTACTATTGATATTGTAAATAATGTACAGTCAAGAGCGACGTTCACCAATTATGGATTAAAGTTAAGTATTCCGGCAGCTACGTACGTTTTTTGCTAAAGTCTAATTTCCTTGACCTGTTCCAGACCTCACGCCAGCCTGCGTGAGCTAAAACGCGTGCCTTTCGGCTTCCTCTCAAAACCGGTGTTGGCTCTCCTGCCAACCCACAACACTGTGGGCGATCGGTTTCATTAATGATAATGTCATTAACGTGACGAGAATCAAGCATAAGGCGAAGTGAGCCGTATTCTTTTCTTGGCAATGTGAAGCGGGTTTATAGACGGACTAACTGCCGGTTCGATAATGCCTTGGTCGAGCATAGCTTGTAGTTCTTTCTTGACTTGTTCTCTGTGGATATAAGGAATAGGATAATGTTGGGCTTTAAATGTGTCGTTCTCTTTAACTTGAAATTCACACATAAAACGGGACATAGTGCCAGGGATGTTGTCGAAAACTGGGGCTTGCTGTTAAAGACTATCACGTAATTGGCTACGTTCGTAATTTGTATTTGCATTGCTCTGTTTTGCTTTCTCAGAAATCTTTTGTATCACGTCGTAATCAAATTCGTCTGGTGTATCGTAGTTGTGTACATAAGTATCTGTGAAAAAGGTGGAATGCCAGTCTATGTTGATGTAGAAATGACTTGTGTTCGATTAATTGCCTGTACTTCTGCTGACAATGTGTGCTGAAATTTCAGTGCAAGCTGTCCTTTTCCATCCTTTAAAATCAAATAAGACTTTTTGAAATCGATAATTACGTCGTGTTGTACCAAAAAATTCGTGCCTAAAATAACATCTGTTGTCAATAAAGGAACAATCTAAAAGTTTGTGTGAAACGTATGACCTGCAGCAAAAAATGATAAGTGTGTCTGTAGTTTTACATCTACTCCTTTACCGGATACTGCACCTCTTACTTTAGTTTTGCCTAGTGTTACATTTGTTGAAAGTCTCTTCATTTATGATCCAGAAACGATTACTGCTGAAAATGTGAATGATCCAATTTCTACTTAAATAAGAGGGTAGGAAATAGTTTTCTGTATAACTGGTTTTTCATGTAAAAGCATATCTCGGATATCGTCAAAAGTTATGACATTTTCGTGAACAAAATCTTGTGTATCAAAGGTGTTGTTCACGTTGCTGGAAGATGCAACCGCTGCTGTATCTAGTCAAACTCTTTCTGGCGTGCTGTTACTTGCGGGAGGATGCTGTGGCATTTCAACTATCTGTGCTGTTCTGTTACTTCGTCCTGATGTACTAGGTTGAGTATGATATCGACTGTCTGGTTCATTCATGATAATCTGTGGCTGTGGATGATTCTGCTGCTGACAAAACCTACTGTTATTAAATGTGCGTTGAAAACTGTGCTCATTGCATTTACGTTTGTCGTGATAGTTGCTATTATACTGCGCGTTGCGATGAGAGTTGAAATAACGGCTTTTCTGTGCGTGTTGGTTTCCTTGTTGCTGAGCGTTACTGCTCGGCGGAGCCGATGCTACACCTACAGGTGGCATAACATCAAAGTTTGGCTGACCTTGGAAATTGGATTATTGGTTAGGTATATTGTGGTTGGCAGGAGAGGCAACACCGTGTTACTAAAGTGTGCGTCATTTATGTTGGCGGCCGAGTTTAGGTTCGTTCTGCGCATCTGACGTCAAAAAATACAGTCAGCCAATGAGCAGAGAACGACGTTGCCAGATCTCGACTGCAGAGCAGAGCACGGACGAGTGTCTTCAGTTTTTGAAACTTTCAGTCATAAATAATGTAATAGAACAATAGCAATGCCTTGATAGCAGACTTTGTTTTTTGAAAGTTTGGAAAAACCATTCTTTATACCAATTGCTTCATTTTCTATTAATTAATTAAACCAAAGAACCAATAAGACTCTTAATTCAGGCAATAGCAAGGAAAGGTGTTTGTATCAATTTCACGAACCGCTTTTTCGCAATAAAGAACAGCGGTAATTGTTTATTTCCTATTGTACTTCGACGAAGTGCGAGTAATTCATAGGCATACCAACACTGTTTGTCAGAATTTTGCGTGAGCTGTTACAGTCCCTATGGAGAGACATTGCAGGATGAGATGCGCTATCATAACGGTTAAGGCGTTGGGTCAGTGAGTGCAAAGTAATAAGTTCAACCCTTGTGCAATGCAAAATATTTTCTTTATTTAAAAACAATATTGGAGTGCCTTACTTCACGAATTTTATTCGTTTGAATGAAATTTCTAGTGCTTTGCCTCTTCATTAACTTTTTCGCTGCTGCGGACACGTGCTCCCCGCATTCCGCGCTGTGCGCGATTTTGTCATCACTGCACTTCTCGCCTGTGCAGACACATGGTGTTCCCACTGCTTTGACACACTTATCATTCGATTTCACAAAAACTATTTGGCCCAAAAATTTGATTTTTACACATATTCTTGACTGATACCTTCCCCCCATAAATGAATTTTGTTTCGATGTTCAACCCAGTTATTGTGCAGCAGTAAATGTAGTAAACCATTGCACGAAATTTTGAAGAGTTTGCAGAGGTAAAAGTCCATAGCGTATACTTTCCGTATGGTCGATTTTAGTTGCCACAATGTTGAGAATGAAATGTGGACAATGTACCTAAATTTCATATATAATTTACTGTATAACAATATCTCATTAAATTTAAGTACGACATAGGTGTTGTATGTAATATTGAGAAATATTCCGTCTTTCGCGACTGTAATAAAAGTTTTATTTACACCGGGCGCGTTTGGCTTTATTTTAAAGCACTTCAATCAGTCAATGGAAGTGGGGCGAAGGTATCAGTCAAGAAGATGTGTAAAAATCTAATTTTTTGGCCAAATAGTTTTTGTGGAATCGAATGATAAGTGTGTCAAAGCAGTCGGAAACACCATGTGTCTGCACAGGCGAGCAGTGCAGTGACAAAATCGCGCACAGCGCGGAGTGCGGGGAGCACGTCTCTTTAGCAGCGAAAGGGTTAATGCGGCCGTGGTGGCTTTACTTCATAAACTGCGCACTCCCCCCTAAACGTAAGCTTGCGAACTACACTATACTATGGCGCTGTTTCTCTTGGCGCGTGCGTCGTGTGCAACTGGCAACGCAGCAATCTCCAGCGTCTGGGCGGTCATGCGCGAGCCGCCAAGATAAAAAGAATTCAACTATAGAGGAGGCCAAAATGCACGCGTTCCAGCTCACGAAGGCTAGCGTGACATCTGGAACAGGACAAGGAAATTAGAATTTAGAAAAACGGACGTAGCTGGTGGAATACTTAACTTTAATCCATCAATGATGAGCGTCGCTCTTGACTGTACATGACTCAGTATCAATAGTAACTGATAATGGCGCCTTGCTAGGTCATAGCAAATGACGTAGCTGAAGGCTGTCGTCTCGGCAAATGAGAGCGTGTTTTGTCAGTGAACCATCGCTAGCAAAGTCGGCTGTACAACTGGGCGAGTGCTAGGAAGTCTCTCTAGACCTGCCGTGTGGCGGCGCTCGGTCTGCAATCACTGATAATGGCGACACGCGGGTCCGACGTATACTAACGGACCGCGGACGATGTAAAGGCTACCACCTAGCAAGTGTGGTGTCTGGCGGTGACACCACACACAGACACTAGAAGAACTTCTTCAGAAATTTCATGGTACTGCTATCTATTCGACCTAAGATTTAAAATCTTGGTTTTGGCTAATTCAGCTCCATCCGAACTGCAGAAAGTACACAGCTTTCCTCTGTTTTGGTGATTGTTATCAATTTTGCAAATTACCGTTTGGTTTAACAATTTCTTCAGCAGCATTTATTCGCGGTATGAACACAATACTTCCGAAGGAACTTAAAGACAGAATCACAGCGTACGTAGACGACATCCTTATAGCAGAAGCTAGCTCGTCTCAACATAATTTCATTCTTGAACAACTGTTCTTTCCATGCACAAGGACTCAAAGTTAACCTTAGCAAATCGCACTTTGGCAAAACCTCCATAAAATTAAAACGAAGGCATTGCGCCTGACCCTGAAAAACTTCAAGCTTTATGTGACATTACTGTTCCAACGACTGAGAAACAGCTCCGTAGTTTTCTAGGATTAATTAACATTTCTCGTAAATTTATTCATTACTCTGCTTTGGACACCCGTAGATTATGCCAGTTGACAGGCAAAAACACTATTTGGTCGTGAAATAATCAAGCACAATAGGAATTTATTAATCTGAAACATGCCTTGTTACACGCACCACATTTATCACACCCAGATCCCACCAAAAATTTCTCCATTGCTACAGACAGTTCTAACACCGCTCTTGGGAATATATTTTTCAGGAAATGGAAGAAGATGGCACTACAGTAATAAAAAGCATCGCATTTGTAAGTCGCATTCTACCACCTGCTGAACGGAGTTATTCGGTTACAGAGCTTGAAACATTATGTGTTGTTTGGGCATTTACCAGATTTAGGCATTTTCTTTATGGAAGACATACTACAGTTTTTACTTTCCGCCAAATTCACACATGGCAGATTAAGTAGACGGAAACTTTATTTACCGGAGTTTGATTTTACAATTGTTCATATTTCCGGTGCGAAAAATATTGTAGCAGACGCTCTATCCCATTCTCTCAGCAACAATCAGCAAGACGTCGCAGCTAACTTCTGCCGAACAAATGTCAGCCTCATGTATATTCAACAAGTTGCATTTGAAAATTTCATTTCGTCCTCATTACGAGACGTTGCGAAGGAACAGAGCAAATACAATGTACGGATATAAATTAAATACCTTTGGCAAGATAGGAATAATGCTACCATTAGAAACAATTATAGTGGTTACAACAACATTCTGTTTCGCCGTTCTCGCCCTGACAGCAATAATTGGTTGCTCTGCATTCCTGAAGAAAAAAAATGTGTGTGAAATCTTATGGGACTTAACTGCTAAGGTCATCAGTCCCTAAGCTTACACACTTCGTAACCTAAATTATCCTAAGGACAAACGCACACACCCATGACCGAGGGAGGACTCGAACCTCCGCCGGGACCAGCCGCTCAGTCCATTACTGCAGCGCCTAGACCGCTCGGCTAATCCCACGCGGCTATTCCTGAAGAACTTGTTCACAAATTAATTTGGTACACTCGTTTAAGCTACGCCCATTATGGAACCAGAAAATATTTTCTCATCGTAAGGCAGAATTGTTGTTTTGCCAACATGGAAAAACGTATTCGACGAGTTTTAGCGTCATCTAAAATCTGCCAGAAAGCTAAATCAGTCACTACTTCACATATTCAACCGTTATATGCTATCGTACCCATTAAATAAAGGTATATGGCTGCTGTAGACATCTTGGGACTGATTCGATCTAATAGAGGTTTTTGTCACATCTTTGTCGCTGTTAAACTCACTTCGAAATTTGTTACCTTTACTCCGCTATGCAAAGCTACTGCCAAATATGTATCAAATGCATTCGTAAAACATTTTCTACGTCATGTAGGTCACGTACTAAAAGTACTTTCCGGCAGTGGACCACAATTTCGATCTGCAAAATGGACACGTGTGTTACGAGCTAGAAAGATTTCTCCGATTTATATATCCAAATATTATGCTTCTTGCAACCCTTCTGAACGATGGATGAAAGAAATTGGTAAATTATGTAGAATATACTGCCATAAGAAGCAAATTGATTGGGACAAACACAGTTTTTCTTTCCAAGATGTAATTAATTCTATACAAAATGAATCCACTATGTTGTCTCCTACTGTTATTTTGAAGAACGTTGAACCACCCAGTAAAATTAATGAACTGGTATCTTTTCCTACATCACATCGACTACGTCACCATGGAATAATTGACATTTACCTCAATAATATCAAACGTGCCGCACAGCGCCGCAAAAGACAGCAAAAACAGGTTTGTAAACTCCGTGAATTTCACATAGAACAGAAGATATTGGTACGCACACATTTATCCAACAGAGGAAAGAGTAGATGCAGTAAATTTGAACTTCTATACGCTGGCCCATATCGAATCCGCAGCATTCCTCACCCAATGTAGTACATATCGAAACTTTACGAACCAGAGACTCAAAAGGTAACCACCACATTTCAAACGTCAAACCCTTTATAGAATGCTTGTTTATGATTTATCACACCATAATGCCATTTCCAGCTGCATTTACATTTATGTCACCACATACTGATTATATTTTTTCTTGGCAAATGCCCAGCAATATGAGGGTAACAGGTCGCCTTTCATGTCGTAGTATCAGACCGTGCACATTTTATAAATAACATAATAAGATTTTCACCCTGCAGCAGAGTGTGCGCTGATATGAAACTTTCTGGCAGATAAAAACGGTGTACCGGACCGAGTCTCGGTCCAGCACACAGTTTTAATCTGCCAGGAAGTTTTATAAATAACAATTTTTCTTTGCAAATTCCCAGTGACTTGAACTTAGTATGTCAGTTCACTTACTGCAATTACAGACCTAGCACATTTTCCACTTTATAATGTACATATGAGGATTTTCCTATAGAAAATAGAATATTCTCTGTATATACTATGTGGTTTTTAAGATATAATAAACATCAGTTCACCTGCCATTTTCGCATTATTATATCCCACTATCTTGTTTATTGCATATTTCTTTATGCCACTACATTGTGATATTGTGTATGCATTTCTGCACTTGAAAATATTCTTGTCCATGGATTTGTACCTACCACATTTTTTCTATTATGCTATGCTACACGCACATACCTTGATGTATGCTATACAACAAATTTGATCATATGATTAGAAATAAGTTTTCCCTTAATGTGTATATAATGTAAATGCTAGATATTAATCCATACTCATCATTTTCAGAAAGCAATACCCTGTAAAAGAAATAAATTAAATAACCACAGTGTTCACTGTAAACTGACATGGATATTTTAAAATCAGAACGAAAGAGGGAAAATGCAACACTTTGCCATGAAAAGTAACTGGACAGGAATTAACAAGCATTGACAAGAATATACTATACACACCATATGATAACGGTCTTAACTAATCATTTTTCTATCAGAATATGACGCAGTTACGGCAGACTATCACGTAAAACTATATACGTTAATTTTTGTGATGAGGTATGTCATATGTAAGAATGTAATATGTGAAATGATGATGAAAATGAAATAATATGGAAGAAAATGACGATGGTAATAATGTTATACGAAGAAAATCATACTCGAAAAGTCATGCCTTGAGCTGACACAAACAAATGATGGTGATGAATAGTGAAGTCTTTATTTTTTGCGTATGATGATAATGATGAAGTTTTCCCTTTAGTTATGAGATGCTATGTAGTTATTTAAGTATTTGTTGTAGTTTTTTTGACAGTATGGCATATATCACATAGTATAATGAATAAATATTTTTGGTATAGACAATTAGAATACATTCATATTAAAAACAATGTTTCATTACCTGCTAATTCAGACTTTATTACTTTTATGCATAATAGGCATACATTTCTTCTTTTACCTTCATAATCCACTTTGTATTTTTTCCAGGAATAACATTTCATGTCATCAGCATCATTTGAAATATGTTTTTTATATTATATGCTATAGACAGTTAGTTATTGAGCCTGCTCCACTACTTGTATTTTACCTACTTCATTCTGTCATTGATGAATGTGATCACATATACTTTACTTATTTGATAACCTTGCTGCAGCTGACTCATGATGAATGACAAATGACGTTAATCATTTAATTTCGAGCAGTAAATCAAAAGAAAATCTTCTCATTAATGAACCATTAATCGCAAAGCAATGCATTGCTATGCCAAAATATATTGCAAAATTCCGTTCTTGTCTTATGTATAGATTATCTGTATATATCATTAGGCTAGGCACCTTGATGACTAGGTTAAATGTCATACATTTTAGGAATCTCTTATGTCACTTGCACAATATTATATGTTCTTACTAGCAGCTAAATGTTACATGTAATAACACCTATTTCTAGATAATGATTTGTACATCATCTGTATCAGTTAATGAAATTTTTACAGGCCACTGAGTGGCAACACTTCTCCAGCTAAGAATATATAAGATTACTACTGATGATTTCTATGTTACACTTATTTAATGTTTTAATTTTATTGTTCGGAGTTTGAACGCCACAACATTTTGTAAAGTTGTCATTTAAGGCTTCCTAAAAGCCACATAAATGAGTAATATAATTTTTTTTTCTTGATCTACTTATTATGTCAAATCAAGTATATATCTGTGTAAAACCGGCAATGGAATGCTCATGTGAGCTTACCTTACATATATTAGGGGACCGAAACTCGGCTTATACTTTGTAACTTGGATTGATGTCAATAACATAATATTCACGAAATGTTATAAGACTAAATGTATCCTTCAACCTCTGACCCAGTTATAACCAATTACGGAGACTTTTCTATGTCTTGCCCATCCTCATGATCATGGAGCACTCTATTTGGATATTTTGCACTAATACTGCTGAACGGAATGCACAGTCTAATGAGTACACAGTATGGTTTGAGAGTAAATCGGAGAAAGACGAAGGTAATGAGAAGTAGTAGAAATGAGAACAGCGAGAAAACATCAAGATTGATGGTCACGAAGTCAATGAAGTTGAGGAATTCTGCTACCTAGGCAGTAAAGTAACCAATGACGGACGGAGCAAGGAGGACATCAAAAGCAGGCTCGCTATTTCAGAAAAGGCATTTCTGGCCAAGAGAAATCTACTAATATCAAATACCGGCCTTAATTTGAGGAAGAAATTTCTGAGGATGTACGTCTGGAGTACAGCATTGTATGGTAGTGAAACATGGATTGTGGGAAAACCGGAACAGAAGAGAATCGAAGCATTCCAGATGTGGTGCTATAGACGAATGTTGAAAATTAGGTGGACTGATAAAGTAAGGAATGAGGAGGTTCTATGCAGAATCGGAGAGGAAAGGAATATGTGGAAAACACTGATAAGGAGAAGGGACAGGATGATAGGACATCTGCTAAGACATGAGGGAATGACTTCCATGGTACTAGAGGGAGCTGTAGAGGGCAAAATATGTAGAGGAAGACAGAGATTGGAATACGTCAAGCAAATAATTGAGGACGTAGGTTGCAAGTGCTACTCTGAGATGAAGAGGTTAGCACAGGAAAGGAATTCGTGGAGGGCCGCATCAAACCAGTCAGTAGACTGATGACTAAAAAAAGAAAGTACAGATTATGGATTCTACAAGAATGTGGTGATGACATATCAAGCTGTTCACCACACTGACCAACAGCGATGTTATTACGGGCCTACTGCTTGGTGTATCTAATGTACTACCAAAAGGGCAACATACAATATTAATGCTACATTTCAGTGTCTTGGCTACACTGATTAATGCTTCAGAAAAGAGAACTTCAGATTTTCACACCTGGTGTTGTGTTTCTGTGAAAAGATACAGAATTTTCAGGGCAGTTATGTGCAACCCACTGTGCTACAACCACGATGCTATCCTTTCCATACCTCACTTTCTTCTTATAAATGATACTAAAAACGTATACTAAAGAAAAAATTTGAATTGACAGTGCATGTGCACTTTGTATGATTCTTAATATTCATATCTACCTTTGTATGTTCAGTACTTATATAATTTAACAATGATTTCATATATATTCTGTAACTATGTAAAACATATGTATATTAATTACCAAAACTCACTTTGTAGACTTAGTAAACTAAGTATTTCATATCTATTTGAAATAGAAAAATTTGTTGCTCATGTCAAGACCAAGGGACTCACCTTCGCTTTACCCCCCAGCGGAGGGTTATGTGAGGGGTTCAGCACCCTGCTGGAGCAAATGTAATTTCGATGTACTGTTCACGAGCTGCCCGCGACAGAAAATACCTTCGCTGGAACAGAGTCGCAGGTCAGAGCAGTCTCGGCAGCAGTTGCAGTCGCTCGCTGCTACAGGGCAGTCGTAGTCTGTCGCTGGTGCAGCGCAGTTCATAGCCGTCTATTGAAAGGTAAATTTTGTTATTTTTATTGGCATGTGCGTAGTTAAGTCACTTGTCTGAGATGTTAATATGAGTCTGTTTCAATCTTTTTGTGATTCGCCAGCACCAGTTGACCCGGATTTGTAATATTCACTTTTTCACATGATGGATTGCAGACCTTTATCAATAATGTAAAAAATTTTCAGAATAAAAATTAAACGAGTCAACAAAAAAAGGAAGGAATAATTTTGCCTTAAGTCATTGCCAGTCCCGATCCAGTCATTTATTTAAATTTAAATATTTCGGAAATTTTCTCGGATCATAGTCATGTGTTCTTTAGTAATCAGACGACCAGATGTGCAGCTGTGTCAATAAGCAAAGTCAGTTTTTCTATAATTCTGATCTCAGACAAATGTTGTCCAGTATTAGTAGATAGGCCAACATTGCACTAAGCTGTGCCATTTACGAGCAGATATACAGGGTGTTACAAAAAAGGTACAGCCAAACTCTCAGGAAACATTCCTCACACACAAATAAAGAAAAGATGTTATGTGGACATGTGTCCGGAAACGCTTAATTTCCATGTCAGAGCTCATTTTAGTTTCGTCAGTATGTACTGTACTTCCTCGATTCACCGCCAGTTCGCCTAACTGAAGGAAGGTAATGGTGACTTCGGTGCTTGTGTTGACATGCCACTCATTGCTCTACAGTACTAGCATCAAGCACATCAGTATGTAGCATCAACAGGTTAGTGTTCATCACGAACGTGGTTTTGCAGTCAGTGCAATGTTTACAAATGCGGAGTTGGCAGATGCCCATTTGATATATGGATTAGCACGGGACAATAGCCGCGGCGCGGTACGTTTGTATCGAGACAGATTTCCAGAACGGAGGTGTCCCGACAGGAAGACGTTCGCAGCAATTGATCGGTGTCTTAGGGAGCACGGAACATTCCAGCCTATGACTCGCGACTGGGGAAGACCTAGAACGACGAGGACACCTGCAATGGACGAGGCAATTCTTCGTGCAGTTGACGATAACATTAATGTCACCGTCTGAGAAGTTGCTGCTGTACAAGGAAACGTTGACCACGTCACTGTATGGAGAGTGCTACGGGAGAACCAGTTGTTTCCGTACCATGTACAGCGTGTGCAGGCACTATCAGCAGCTGATTGGCCTCCACGGGTACACTTCTGCGAATGGTTCATCCTGCAATGTGTCAATCCTCATTTCAGTGCAAATGTTCTCTTTACGGATGAGGCTTCATTCCAACGTGATCAAATTGTAAATTTTCACAATCAACATGTGTGGGCTGACCAGGATCCGCACGCAATTCTGCAATCACGCCATCAACACAGATTTCCTGTGAACGTTTGGGCAGGCATTGTTGGTGATGTCTTGATTGGGCTCCATGTTCTTCCACCTACGCTCAATGGAGCACGTTATTGTGATTTCGTACGGGATATTCTACCTGTGCTGCTAGAACGTGTGCCTTTACAAGTACGACACGACATGTGGTTCATGCACGATGGAGGTCCAGCACATTTCAGTCGAAGTGTTCGTACGCTTCTCAACAACAGATTCGGTGACCGATGGATTGGTAGAGGCGGACCAATTCCATGGCCTCCACGCTCTCAAAAATGGTTCAAATGGCTCTGAGCACTATGGGACTTAACATCTATGGTCATCAGTCCCCTAGAACTTAGAACTACTTAAACCTAACTAACCTAAGGACATCACACAGCACCCAGCCATCACGAGGCAGAGAAAATCCCTGGCGAGAACGCTACCGCACGACCACGAGATGCGGGCTCCACGCTCTCCTGACTTCAACCCTCTTGACTTTCATTTATGGGGGCATTTGAAAGCTCTTGTCTACGCAACCCCGGTACCAAATGTAGAGATTCTTCGTGCTCATATTGTGGACGGCTGTGATACAATACGCCATTCTCCAGGGCTGCATCAGCGCATCAGAGATTCCATGCGACGGAGGGTGGATGCATGTATCCTCGCTAACGGAGGACATTTTGAACATTTCCTGTAACGAAGTGTTTGAAGTCACGCTGCTACGTTCTGTTGCTGTGTGTTTGCATTCCATGATTAATGTGATTTGAGGAGAAGTAATAAAATGAGCTCTAACATAGAAAGTAAGCGTTTCTGGACACATGTCCACATAACATAGTTTCTTTCTTTGTGTGTGAGGAATGTTTCCTGAAAGTTTGGCCGTACCTTTTTGTAACACCCTGTATATTACAGCGCTAGTCGAAGGGTGCATTATTACTACAAACTACATACACTACTCGTCATATGTTACTTACGGAAGAACACTGTATTCATTCACAATACGTATTTCATTCGGCGCACTACATGTATCCACGAAAACCGCGGCAGCCTAATGACGGTAATCAACTCTTTCCGATTGACTTTTATTTGACTCGTGCTGGACACCTTCACTCTTCCAGGTTCACAGCTATGATGTGACGAAGAGGCAACCGGGGCAACATAACTCTCTGTCCCGTGCCTCGCTGTAAACAAGCGTCGCGCGGTTGGCTGTCTGTGAGCCCTCGTGAGGAATTCACAGCACTCTTACTCGGAGTTGCTTTCATGTGACAAGGCTTAAAACTGTAATACTTTCATAACTCACGGCGTTTGGGAATTTAGTCTGCGTGTCTTATTATTATCATTCCTTATTAATTTACTTACCTTATTAACCCTCCCATCCCAATCAATTGAGATAGGGAAAATACAAACGAAAAGAATAACATCCGCTAGGTTTCTTAGAGATTCGAAGCCGGATTTCCGACTCCCAGCCAGTTACCTTGGCCATTGCGCTATCGGTGCTGTCGGCGAAAAGTGTTTACCATGTGGTTACAGAAGCGGCAGTTGCAAAACTTTCTTACCTCGATTTCTGGAAAAGTTAGCGTTTGCGGACCCCATACCTGATGATGAAAAATGCTCTATTCACAATTATCTATCGATCCCTCCAATTTTGAGTCGATTGCTCGTCATAATCTTTAGGGGTGATTTTCTCAAAATTGCGGGGGTGATGACCCAAAATATGTTAGATTCCTTGGCTTTAGATTGTACAGAAGCGACATGCCAAATTTGAGCCGAATCGGTTGGCCGTGTCTGAGGCCTTCCCCTTGTGAGTAGAGACGATGGCGCGCATTACGGCAGCCTCCGATGTACACTGAAGCACCAAAGAAACAGGTATGGGCATCCGTATTCAAGTACAGAGATGTGTAAACAAGCAGAATACGGAGCTGCGATCGGAAACCCATAAATCGGACGTCTGAAGGAGTTCTTAGATCGGTTACTGTTGCTACAAAGGGAGGCACGTTGTCAAGATTTAAGTGAGTTTGAACGTGGTATTACAGTCGGCGCACGAGCGATGGGATACAGCATCTCCGAGGTAGTCATGAAGTGGCGATTTTCCCGCACAACCGTTTCACGAGCGTACCATGACTATCAGCAGTCCGGTAAAACATCAGATCTCCGACATCGCTGCGGCCGGAAAAAGATCCTGCAGGAACGCGACCAGCGACGGCTGAAGAGAATCGTTCAGCGTCGCTGAAGTGCAACCATTCCGCAAACTTGTGCAGATTTCAATGCTGGGCCATCAATAACTGCCAGCGTGCGAACCATTCGGCGAAATAATTACGAAAAAGCCACCTCGACTGCACAAACTACCTGGTGTTTACCCAGGTTTCAGCGTGGGTAACCACGCCTTCTTCAGAACAATATGGAAAACAGGTTGCCTAAATAGGCACAGTCAAAGGCTAAAATCAACACCTATGGCGTCAAGACACCATAATTTTTTTTTTTTTTTTTTTTTTTTTTACAAATACACGGTACGTATGTACCAAGTCAATAATATTACTCATCTCACTGTGTGTGCTGCGTCGCCCCAGCCAACGTACGATGGTCACAGGCTCTCCACCGCAGGCTGTTCACATGCGCGGCTATCGAAATCACTGCGCATGCGCGCGGCCAGGAAACGCTCTTCTTATGCACAGGAGCGGGATTACAAAGTTAACACGGATCGGGACCTAACTGAGTGCCAAATGTGGTGTGACCGCCAGACACCACACTTGCTAGGTGGTAGCCTTTAAATCGGCCGCGGTCCGTTAGTATACGTCGGACCCGCGTGTCGCCACTATCAGTGATTGCAGACCGAGCGCCGCCACACGGCAGGTCTAGTCTAGAGAGACTCCACAGCACTCGGCCCAGTTGTACAGCCGACTTTGCTAGCGATGGTTCACTGACTACATACGCTGTCGTTTGCAGAGACGACAGTTTAGCATAGCCTTCAGCTACGTCATTTGCTACGACCTAGCAAGGCGCCATTACCAGTCACTATGTGTTCTGAACAGATAATATTGTGACTCAAGAGCGACGTTCATCATAGTGGATTAAAGTTAAGTATCAAACTAATTACGTCCGCTTTCTGAATTCTAATTCCTTGTCATGTTCCAGACCTCACGTCAGTATAGTTTTTCCCTCCTCACACCAGCCTGCGTGAGCTAAAACGCGTGCATTTCGGCCTTCTCTAGTACCACGGTGTTGGCTCTTCTGCCAACACAATACCAAAAGTTGTCGCACAAATAGCAAAATGATCAAATGGAAAAAGCGATGATGCGGGAATGAAGACATATTTGATAGCAACGCGCGAGAAACTTTGTGCTCGGATGGTAAATCAGACACAAGCTAATATGCAGGCCCTAGAAGTAGGTACAAATTACAATTAAACTAAAAAAGATAGCTATGCTAAGGGCGTCATTGTTAACCGATAAAACCGCACTAATAATATCTGCAGCGGGAAAAGCCATACTCGCTACATCGCCATAATACTAAGCGGCCCACTGGGTCATAATCAGAAGACGTTAAAGATTTATAACATACCTTGGCTCCATAATCTTATAATTACATAGAAGCCAACGAAGATACATAAAATACGTCCTAAAAGCGCGCAGCAATAAGAAAATACAAATGGTATTCTTCATGGCTAACCAAACCCTCAACACAGTAGGAGGGAAAACGTACCAAAATGGGGGGGGGGGGGGGGGGCGTCGTTACCATCCGTGAACAATCAGCATCGTGCGCGTGCATCAACCAACTTCCACGTCATGCAACTTAATGTGAAGAATTAAGTAAGGGACCGAAACCTTCAAAGAAATTTCTGTTTATTAATTGGAGCTGATCGGTAAGGACATCGTCTTAATCATACTGCAGGTGCTTAAAAATCTGCATCTCCTCTAAGATGTCCAGTTTTGAACCCTTAACTTCACCATGAAGCAACTCTATATTAGACGGAGGACTCGGCGCATGAGCCATTTGCATAAGGTGTTCTGCGTAAGTGCGACCCCTCGTGTCATCACCGCTTCTAGTGGGGATGTGCTCTTTATATCTAGTCGTGAGAGCTCGGCCTGTCTGACTTATGTAAAATTTCGGACAGTCACCGCAAGCCATCTTATACGAGGTGCATTCAAGTTCTAAGGCCTCCGATTTTTTTTTTCTAATCAACTTCTCACCCGAAATCGATGAAACTGGCGTTACTTCTCGACGTAATCGCCCTGCAGACGTACACATTTTTTCACAACGCTGACGCCATGATTCCATGGCAGCGGCGAAGGCTTCTTTAGGAGTCTGTTTTGACCACTGGAAAATCGCTGAGGCAATAGCAGCACGGCTGGTGAATGTGCGGCCACGGAAAGTGTCTTTCATTGTTGGAAAAATCCAAAAGTCACTAGGAGCCAGGTCAGGTGAGTAGGGAGCATGAGGAATCACTTCATTGTTTTCACAAAGAAACTGTTGCGTAACGTTAGCTTGATATGCGGGTGCGTTGTCTTGGTGAAACAACACACGCGCAGCCCTTCCCAGACGATTTTGTTGCAGTGCAGGAAGGAATTTGTTCTTCAAAACATTTTCGTAGGATGCACTTGTTATCGTAGTGCCCTTTGTAACGCAATGGGTAAGGATTACGGCCTCGCTGTCCCAGAACATGGACACCATCGTTTTTTCAGCACTGGCGGTACCCGAAATTTTTTTGGTGGCGGTGAATCTGTGTGCTTCCATTGAGCTGACTGGCGCTTTGTTTCTGGATTGAAAAATGGCATCCACGTCTCATCCATTGTCACAACTGACGAAAGGAAAGTCCCATTCATGCTGTCGTTGCGCGTCAACATTGCTCGGCAACATGCCACACGGGCAGCCGTGTGGTCGTCCGTCAGCATTCGTCGCACCCACCTGGATGACACTTTTCGCATTTTCAGGTCGTCATGCAGGATTGTGTGCACAGAACCCACAGAAATGCCAACTCTGGTGGCGATCTGTTCAAAAGTCATTCGACAATCCCCCAAAACAATTCGCTCCACTTTCTCTATCATGTCGTCAGACCGGCTTGTGCGAGCCCGAGGTTGTTTCGGTTTGTTGTCACACGATGTTCTGCCTTCATTAAACTGTCGCACCCACGAACGCATTTTCGACACGTCCATAACTCCGTCACCACATGTCTCCTTCAACTGTTGATGAATTTCAGTTGGTTTCACACCACGCAAATTCAGAAAACGAATGATTGCACGCTGTTCAAGTAAGGAAAACGTCGCCATTTTAAGTATTTAAAACAGTTCTCATTCTCGCCGCTGGCGGTAAAATTCCATCTGCCGTACGGTGCTGCCTTCTCTGGGGCGTATTGACAATGAACGCGGCCTCATTTTAAAACAATGCGCATGTTTCTATCTCTTTCCAGTCCGGAGAAAAAAAATCGGAGGCCTTACAACTTGAATGCACCTCGTACACTCCAGACTGAGACAGGTTACCATCTGCGCAAGAATTTAATCCACTCGCTGCAGATCACAGATACTTACGATTGCTGACGCTCTGCAATGCTGAAAGTTCTTCCATTCGGCGAAACATCATCGATGTGGGCTTTCGGAGCCGAAAGCCCACTCGTGTACCCTTGATGACTGCACGACACAAAGCTTTATGCTTCGCCTGGTCCCGTCAACACCACCATTGGACTGTTGAGGACTGGAAACATGTTGCCTGGTCGGACGAGTCTCGTTTCAAATTGTGTCGGGTGGATGGACGTGTATTGGTTTGGAGACAACCTCATGAATCTGTGGACCTTGCATGTCGGCAGCGCACTGTTCAAGCTGGTGGAAGGTCTGTAATAGTTTGAGGCGTGTGCAGTTGGAGTGATATGGGAGCCCTGATATGTCTAGCTAACCACTCTGACAGGTGGCACGTACGTAAGCATCCTGTCTGCATCTTTCAAATAACTTCCGGCAATTCAGCCAGGTAACACTTTCAGCGACCGCCGATATTTCTGCGGGAGAAGACCCCGCCATTTTCAAGGCAAACTGCAACGGACACGCGGCGTACATGCAAGTTTAATACCTCGGTTCTCGGACAGAAGAAGGAAAGAAAACACACACACACACACACACACACACACACACACACTGAACACTAGTGCCACCAAATATGACCAAAGTCAGAGCTATCGATAGTGAGACTATGAATTCGCAGGTGAGGCAGCATTGACTCTGTTCCTTTGTTTTTTGACAAGGGAGAGAGCCGGATTCCAAACAGAGTTTAAACAGAAACCTCCATCCCTGTTAACGAGGTTGCTTGCTAATTTAATCTGAACTGCCTTCTTAATAACACTGTCCCAATAGCTGGACGTGCATGCCAATATCTCGGTGTTATTATATAACATGGGGTGACCAGTAACCAAGCAATGTTCGGCAATAGCAGATCTATTTGGCTGCTGTAATCGTGTGTGCCGTTTATGCTCAGTACATCTGTCCTCCACGGTCCTGATAGTTTGACCAATATATGCCATGCCGCAGCTACAAGGAATACGATATACACCCGCCTTACGCAGTCCAAGATCATTACAGCAGCCAAATAGATCTGCTATTGCCGAACATAGCTTGGATACTGGTCACCCCATGTTATATAATAACACCGAGATATTGGCGTGCACGTCCAGCTATTGGGACAGTGTCATTAGGGAGGCAGTTGAGATTAAATTAGCGAGCAACCTCGTTAACAGGGATGGAGGTTTCTGTTTAAACTCTGTTTGGAATCCGGCTCTCTCCCTTGTCAAAAAACAGAGGAACAGAGTCAATGCTGCCTCACCTGCGAATTCATAGTCTCACTATCGATAGCTCTGACTTTGGTCATCTTTGGTGGCAGTAGTGTTCAGTGTGTGTGTGTGTGTGTGTGTGTGTTTTCTTTCCTGCTTCTGTCCGAGAACCAAGGTTTTAAATTTGCATGTACGCCGCGTGTCCGTTGCAGTTTGCCTTGAAAATGGCGGGGTGTTCTCCCGCCGAAATATCGGCGGTCGCTGAAAGTGTTACCTGGCTGAATTCCCGGAAGTTATTTGAAAGTTGTATACGCCAGGAGAAACTCAGGTCTCATGGTGTGTGCATCCATTCATGCCCATTGTGCATTCCGACGGACTTGAACAATTCCAGCAGGACAATGCGACACCCCACACGTCCAGAATTGCTACAGGAAACACTCTTCCGACTTTAACCACTTCTGCTGGCGACCAAACTCCCCAGACATGAACATTATTTAGCGTATCTGGGATGCCTTGCTGTTCTTCACCCCCTCGTACTCTTACGGATTTACGGACAGCCCTGCAGGAATATCATGGTGTCAGTTCCCTCCCTCACTGCTTCAGACATCAGTCGAGTCCACGCCGCGTCGTGTTGGGCACTTCTGCGTGCAGGCGGGGACCCTTGGCTCTTCAGTGTAAATCGCCATACAGCTCTGTTCTCGCACATCGGCGCCTTCGTTGTGTGAAGGTAGTCCAAGCCGGTTGTCTCTACCATTCCAGCCCCTTCCGACGGCCATCAGGGAGAGCCACGGCGCCGGCAACGTTTGGGGTGCCGTTACTCGGACAACTCTACGGTTGCCGCGGCGTGATACTGCGTGGGTGGCGCCCAGGCACCGCTTTTAGTCCAGGCACACCGCGGCCGCCATTATTGTTGCGATTACTCGACATCGGCTGCGTAAGATCTGGCTGCCGCCGATCAGAATACTGTGGTTGCCATGACGCGCCGCTGGCCCGTTTCCACGCTACCGTGCTACCCCCACGTTTACGAGCGTTAGATGGCGGAGGCTGCCCCCGGAGTTTCCAATGCAACTCTTACAGTCCTTAATCGAATCCGACACCGATCAAAAATTTTCCAAATCACTGTCCCGCAAATGAATGACATTTTCACGTATCGGTATTGGCAGTTTTGAGTATTGTCAAAAAGTCCTTATTCGCTATGGGCTCGTACCAGTAGCGAGTTTTGGCGATACACCTCTCAAAGCATTTTCGAAGACTTCCTGTCTCAGATTGTAGACCTCCGGAGAAAGAACTTCTTTCCGAAATCTCTCCTGACTACGTATCAAAATGGCTCAGAGCACTATGGGACTTAACATCTGTGGTCATCAGTCCCCTAGTACTTAGAACCACTTGAACCTAACTAAGCTAAGCACATCACACACATCCATGCCCGAGGCAGGATTCGAACCTGGGACGGTAGCGGTCGCCCGGTTCCGGACTGAAGCGTCTAAAACAGCGGCCGGCTGAGTACATATGGACCAGTCCTTTGCGAAGAAAGCCTCCTCAAATTCTTCATAAGTCGTACAAGTTGCCCATAAGGCAGCGTCACCTTGAATGTGAGGCATGACAAACTGAATTTTCTTTTTCTCACTGCATGACCGTGACGGCTCTCCTGTGAAAGCTTTTGTAAACACAACCGGATGTGGAGGTTTCTTCTCCTGTGTGAAAAACTGAAACTGCCGGTGTTCTAAGAGGCTAATAAAACATTTGTCACATTTGGATCTGCCCCTCTCCCCACGATACGGTTGAATAATCGCCGTATACCAGGTGTAGAAGTGTGAAACCGGAATTTGGTTGCAATAATTTCACGTCTGTTGTTTGAGACTTATAATAATTTTTTTTTTTTCAAAATAATCTCAATTGCTATTTACACATTTGTCCGACCTCTCCGGCAGGCTATGAATGCCACGCCCCCCAAAAAAAGCTTCTTTCGAAACGAACCAGTCAGCGAGGCAGTTTCGTACATTTTCGTACGAATTGAAGCGTTGTTCAGGGAGAGCGTGTTCCAGTGATGCAAACAGATGACAATCGGTTGCAGACAAGTCTCGAGAATAAGGCGCATGCCCTGGTATTTCCCAACTGAACACCTCAATCGCTTCCATCACCCGTTCTGCTGTGTGTCATCGGGCGTTACCATGGAAAATTGTGACCTCGTGTTTCCTTTTTCCATGTTCCGGTCGTTTTTCACGTAATGCTCGACTTAAATAGATCATTTGCTGTTGGTAGCGATCAGTGTTAACGGTTTCATCGGATTTTAGCAGCTCTTAATACATGACACCCTTCTGACCCCACTAAACACAAAGCACTGTCTTCTTTCCAAAGCGATTTCATCTTACTGCGGCCGTTGATGGTTTGCCTGGACTCACCCTTGATTTATGAGGCTTAGGGTCCTCAAAATATATCCATTTTTCATCAACTATTCGATGGAGAAATGACTCTCTTTTTGTATGTGGCGAGCAGCATTTCCCATGTGGTCTTTTGATTTTCCTGTTGTCTTTCATTCATTTCGTGCGGAACCCATTTGCCCACTACCTACACCTTTCCCAAAGCTTTCAAGCGAACAGAAAAGGCTTTCTGCGTCAAAAACAATTGCTTCATGACTTCCTGTCAACTTTGAGTATCATCTTTATCCAATAACACCTGCAATTCGTTGTCTTCGAACCTTTTCGGTGGTTTCGCGCTCTCGTCGTTTCTCACGTCAAAATCGCCACTTTTGGATTTTTTTTTTTTTGAACCGCTCTAAACTCTGTGTTTTCCCAAGAGCTTGTTCGCGGAAAGCTTCGACGAGCAGTCGATGCGATTCTGCAGCAGTTTTCTCCAAATGATATTAGAAAACCAATGCTGTCCGCAAGTCGTAGTTCGTAGGCACAAAAGTCGACATGTTAACGAGTCTGGAACAGATACCGATGTATGGAGCATGGGTTGCTGTGTGCTGACTAGTGATGGGGAGCTCGTGAATGAGTCGTTCAAATGAACGCTTCGCTCCAGTGAAGTGTGAACTAACCACTCAATTTCAATGAACTGGTACTTCAAACTCTTCACAGATAGCACACTCCACACTTTTCTCTAGTTCACTCACTCTCTTCCCCTCTCCCTCTCCCACTACATCGGCGCTACGTCACTCATCCTCCCTTCGCTTCAGTCCTCCCTCCGCTGCCTGTCGACGAATCGCGCGGTGTTTGTGGGGAACGATAGGTTTACGAGGGGTTGTGGAGGTGAGGGGCGAGGGGAAAGCAGCGGCAGTTGCCTCCTGCAGTGCTGACACTATTACCCGTGACTATTTGTGCAGTTAAACTTCGCGTCTGCGGATAGCCTACCGTTGGCAGCGCTTGCAGGCAAACGAATATTAAACATACAAACGAAGCACACCCAGCCAACATGAAAATAAAAGGTTTGTTAATAACACTGAAAGAGGGATTTTACCTGAAATCGTACCAATGGCTACAGGTGACAGTTAACGTTTTGAATCTGGAGGGTTATTATTCTCAACAAAAATAAAATATACAGGAAAACTTCTGAATAATTACTTAACGTAGGTATATAGACTTTGTGACAGTGGTAAACATACTCATTCTATTTTGGATTAAATTTTAAAAGGAACATAAAATTGGACTGCATTTCGTTGGTAGCCCTAGTTTTCAGTCTATGAATACATCAAATAATGTTTCATTTGGCAAATAAAGACTTTTTTGGGCGCTTCATGAGAAAATGTCGAGCAAGATTAAATGTAATACCTTGTTTATATGTGACAGGCTTCTCTGTTTATCTTTCCTTTGTCCCCTTCGACCATGCTCTACTTAACTCAGACGCTGTAAGAGTGTAAAACGTTGCGTGCACGTTACTGCATAGTTCGGCCATCTGTTGGTAAAATTATGAAGTATTACGAGCTTTTTTGTACGAGCGAGGCGAGGCGAGCGTAGCCGCAGCTGAGCGGCGAACTGGGCAACTTCGCCAAGCTTCCGCACTTCATGAATGAACTACTTCATTTGAATGCTTCACGGCAAAGAGTGAAATGAATGAAGTAGTTGACGGGAATGAACGAGTTCGACCCATCTCTGGTGCTGACGTTCGTCGCCGGCCGTTACAGGAGGCAGGGGGCGCTGCAGGCGCGCTCTCGCGGCCGCTACGCTGACGGCTGGCACCATCTGTAGGGAAGTTCCGGTTTCACACGTCTACACCGGATACCTTTTTAATTTGTCACAAGCCGCTTCGGACGTTTTCGCCCGCTGCACCCGATACAAGTGAGGCCTCTGCAGCTATAGATTGCACGGCAACTCGTAATTCAGTACCGACTTTTGCCTTGGTTAGGGCTTCCTTTTCTCGTAATCAGCGATTGAACTCATCTATCAATTTTGTACCCTGTTCTGCGAGTCCCTCATTAATTTTAGATTTCTGGCTAGCGGTTAATTCACCTCCTTTCCCCCATCTGCTCCTATTCCTCGAACATATCCGCATCCTCTACACCTCCCGCCGCCTCGATCCCCCTCACCCCCCTGGTTGCTCCTCTCCTCTCCTCTCCCATCCCCGCCCCCTGCCACGTCTTCACCGTTGTGTCCCCCCTACCCTCCATCTCTACACCCTACATCTCCTTTCCCAAGGTGGCTTCCATCAACTCCCCCTCCTGGATGATGCCCTTTCTCCCTCCATTTTCCCCTCCTATCAACTCTGATCCTCACCCCCCCTCCTTTCCTCTGTCCTTTTCCCGGGCTCCCTCTCCCCTCCCCCCGTCCATCCTCTTTTTTCCCCACCTCCCTTCTGTTTGCCCCCTTCTCTCCCCTGAGTCCTTTTACATTTGCCTCCTCTCATTCCCTCTCGCGTCTGCCCTTCTCCCCCTTTATTCGTCCTCTCCCTCCTTGGTTCCCCCCCCTTTTTTCGTTTTTTTCTTTCCTCCCTCCTTGTTCTTCCCCCTCCTCCAGGTCGCCCCCCCCCCTCTGCCTTTGGCTCGGGAGTGTCATCCATGTGCCGCCACTTTCGCGCAGTGTTCTACTATAGTGAGTGTTTTCCAGTGCATGTTTTACAGTGAGTGTTCCGTGTTATGTTTTTTGGGAAGTGTTGTGAACGGCCATCATACTGTCGCTGGGTGTGCCTTTTATCTCCTGTGAACAGAAACCAGACTGTCGCCGTGTTTTTTAATTGTGTGTGCACTATGTTACTTGTCTGATTCCTGTGTCTTTTATTAACGTTGCCACCCCCTTTTTGCTTTCTGTTTTAACTTTCCGCATTTTTCCGCCATTTTCCACTTGTCGTCACCATTTTTCTTGTTTATTTTCGTTTTTAAAATGAAAGTCTGTAGGCTGTAGAGCAGCGTACTAAGCTGCTGCCAGCCCGCCCCCTTCGGGGGGAATTGAAAATCAATAAAGGAAAAAAAATTAATTCACCCAGGTGTTGTGCAAGTCGAGCGACATTTCCCTGCAGTGTATTGTGCGCAGTTTATAGCGCGCATGCATCGTCCGATGACATTTGTACCGTTTCGAGTGTTCTCTGATATGCATCTTTTGATGTCGTCATTTCGGTACGGATTGCATCAAAACTTTCATTTAATCTTATCTGTTTGTTCTTGGGCAATAAGTTCAAGAGCTGATAGCTGCTGAGACACTTAATCAGAGTTAAGCGTTCTTGTGGAATGTGATCAAAATCAACACACAGGAGTCGTATTTACTTCTTGTTTGTTTCAGTGCAAGGCATTGGAAATAATCGTTGATGATACACACACTAAAAAAAGTTTTGCATCACTTCGGTTCCGAGGGTTCGGGAACCTGTAGAGAAAATTGGAATAGAGATCCAACATAAACATCATTTCCGCCCTTTTTATTTCTCATGAAAACCACATATTGCATGTTGTACCAAGATACAACGAGACCTTCAGAGGTGGCGGTCCAGATTGCCGTACACACCGGTACATCTAATAACCAGTAGCACCTCCTCTTGCATTGATGCATGCCTGTATTCGTCGTCGCATACTATCCAAAAGTTCATCAAGGCACTTATCGCCCAGATTGTCCCACTCCTCAACGGTGATTCGGCGTAGATCCCTCAAAGTGGTTGGTGGGTCACGTCGTCTGTAAGCAGCCCTTTTCAATCTATCCCAGGCATGTTAGATAGGGTTCATGTCTGGAGAACATGCGGGCCAATCTAGTCGAGCGATGTCGTTTTCCTTTAGGAAGTCATTCATAAGATGTGCACGATGGGGGCGCGAATTGTCGTCAATGAAGACGAATGCCTCGCCAATATACCACCGACATGGTTGCTCTAGCGGTCGGGGGATGGCATTCACGTATCGTACAGCCGTTACGGCGCCTTCCGTGACCACCAGCGGCGTACGTCGGCCCCACATGATGCCACCCCAAAACAGCAGGGAACCTCCACCTTGCTGCACTCGCTGGACAGTGTGTCTAAGGCGTTCAGCCTGACCGGGTTGCCTCCAAACACTTCTCCGATGATTGTCTGGTTGAAGGCATACGCGACACTCGTCGGTGAAGTGAAGGTGATGCCAATCCTGAACGGTCCATTCGGCATGTTGTTGGGCCCATCTGTACCGCGCTGCATGGTGTCGTGGTTGCAAAGATGTGCCTTCCCATGGACGTCGGGGGTGAAGTTGCGCATCATACAGACTATTGCGTACAGTTTAAGTCGTAACACGACGTCCTCTGGCTGCACGAAAAGCATTATTCAACATGCTGGCGTTCCTGTCAAGTGTTCCTCCGAGCCATAATCCGTAGACAGGGATCATCCTCTGCAGTAGTAGCCCTTGGGCGGCCTGAGCGAGGCATGTCATCGACAGTTCCTGTCTCTCTGTATCTCCTCCGTGTCCGAACAACATCGCTTTGGTTCACTGTGAGACACCTGGACACTTCCCTTGTTGAGAGCCCTTCCTGGCACACTGCGGACGCGATCGAACGGTGGTATTGACCGTCCAGGCATGTTTGAAGTACAGAAAACATTCTGTTAAAAATAGTGCTGAGGTAATAAACAAGTGAAAATCGATAGAGATCACTTCTTCCTCTCGTTTGGATTCTTTTGACGTCGTGAGTTTATACACTAATGTTCCAGTGGATATCACTCTTAAGATTATTGAAGATAACATTCGACAACATAGAACTCTAAGTGAGCTACAGTTATCGGAACTTGTGTCACTACTGCAGGTTGTACTAGATTATAATTACTTTCAGTTTAATGGCAAAATGTATGAGCAACTATTCGGCTTAGCCACGGGTTGCCCGTTAGCTGGTATCTTAGCTGACATCTTTGTGAAGACGTTAGAAGAAAATTTCTTCTAAAACAATCCTGCGTTGGGTAATATGATTCCGTTCTATGATCGTTATGTTGATGATATACTCATAATATTTCAAGGAAGTGACCAAGATCTACAACAACTGTTTCTTGTTTTCAACAGTTTTCACGAGAAAATGAAATTCACAAAAGAGATAGAAAACAATGAGAGAGAACTCCCTTTCCTTGACTTGAAACTTATCTGGTAACACTATTAGCTTCGACATTTTTCGTAAAGAAACTTTTTATGATAATATTATTCCAGTAGATTCTTGTCATCCTCAAACTCACAAAATCACCTTCTTTCATTCTGCAGTTCATCGTGCTGTGAGCACAAGTTTAGAACAGAACTGTTTAGAAAAAGAAATATCTCTATCAAAAGCAATGGCTACTAACAATGGATACGACCCTAAATTAATTGACCAAATTGTTAAGAAAAAAACAGCTGTAAAATGTTCAACTTTAGGCGATAACAGGGCGAAAAAGAATGAGGGTAATAAATTTATTTCTATTCCATTTTTGGGGAACGTTTCATATAAGATAAGAAGACTTTTACAGAAACAATACGGTTACAGAGTTGCCTTTTCCGTAAATAATAGCCTGAAACAAAGAGTAATTCATACTATTGGAGCACGGGAAGAACTCGGCACTAAGTCCGGTGTCTACAAAATTACTTGTAACGACTGCCCAAACTATTACATTGGACAGACAGGTAGACCCATTAAAGTAAGGTATAAAGAACACATGTTAGGTAAAAATGGGGAAAACGTACATAATTCCACGTTTGCCCAACATCTATGGCTCTTTCAGCATACGCCACGTGAACTGGACGAGATAGAGTTGCTTCATGAAGCGAATAAGGGTTACAAACTAGACTTGCTCGAAGAATTAGAGATTTTCAAGCATCTGTCTCTAAAAGATGGGTTTGTTCTTAATGAACAGGTGCAGCTTAGAAAAAAAAATTTTTTAGACTGTTTCAAACCCCTCCTTGCCTTAATGTAATATAGTCTGGCTGACTAGAAGTTAGTTTTCTTCCTTGTTGATGACGGTGAAATGCGCTTTTCCTGTCTTGTTGGGATTTTACAGGTTTTTGATGTTTGCTGTTTGTGATTTTCGATGTGTATGTGTGGTTAATTGACTAGTATGTTTTTATTCACAACGAAAGATGGTTTCGGTTTATTATAACATTTTGGTTGTTTTCGCTAGTATGTATTTCACCGCTTACGTTACGCGAGATTCTCGCGCATTACACTAGTGCCATCTCTCGTTAGATGTGTTCCATAGTGCAAGCTTCATCTGTTTGACACTAGGTCACAGGTAAATTAGTTCCATATTTTCTATTTTACATAAATGCTTTCAAATGGTCTGACATGTTTTATTTATTATGACAGAAATTTTGAATCAACACAACTTTTAATAATTTTTGATGCGCTTATGTAGGTATTCATGGATTTTTAATATGGGCGAGTGTCTGGCACATACCACAAGTGCCCTCTCTCGGCGAAACCGTCTGCCCTAGTGCTTTCACACTCTTGTCTCGATAGTTCATAGGCGAAGTACTGGTGCTAAACTGTTCGCATTGACCCTGTGCCCATAGTCATGTTGTACAAATGGAGAAGATGTCTTAATTATTGACGACGCCTTTGGCACAATTGATTTATTAATCTCCATTGCATGATGTAATTTTAGTAAGTAACTAAAAGATTTTGTGCCTGTATTACTCTGGTAATTTCACTGTTTCTTAAGCTTTTGTGTTTCTCACTTTCGATTCTAAGGCTTTTCTAATGAAACTGTCTTCCTGTTCAGGATTTTTTACTTCTGATGAAGGTATATTTATATGTACCGAAACCTTGGTCAAGAATTTTAATAAAAATTTTATCCTGCAACTGTTTTGGCTGTCATCCTTTATCGTGAAGAATTTCAACAGTCGCTGTTGCAGCCATGTTTAAAACCTTGTCCCTAGGTTATTTAGGTTTAAGTAGTTCTAAGTTCTAGGGGACTGATGACCTTAGAAGTTAAGTCCCATAGTGGTCAGAGCCACTGATCGGCTGTCGGACCCCCTCCACCTAATAGGCGCTGCTCGTGCATGGTTGTTTACGTCTTTGGATGGGTTTAGTGACATCTCTGAACAGTCGGAGGGACTGTGTCTGTGATACAATATCCACAGTCAACGTCTATCTTCAGGATTTCTGGCAACCGGGGTATTGCAGAAATTTTTTTTGATGTGTGTATTTGCCAAATTATTGAGCAACGCACTAGATGAGTCGTGAGCGGCCCTCGCCTCCAAAATTTCTTCTGTTAATTCAGGCTGCGTATTTTTTTCGTGTTGTACGTTATTTAAATCTGCTCCGGGCACTGTCGCACCGACCGAATCATCGCCATCGACAGCTGAATTATATCCAACATTATCTGGGTTATCAACGTGTCTAGCTTTCCTGATTCTGACGTACTAAAGAACCACAGATTTTTCCAACGCACGTCGCCACACTGCGTATACGAAGCGTTTGAAACAACAGCACGAAGAAAAACTAATTTAAGACACAGCAACGAGACGGATGCTTGTAACTGAAACATAACACAGGCAACCTCCATCCATCTTGTTCGCATAAAGCTTAATGGCTTCGAATTCCACTGTTACAATAATGAATCTTACAAATACTAATTTTCTTACTTCAAAAATCTGAAATAATTGCAAAGGCAGATTTGAACCATTGGCTGCTTATGGCAGTGTCTGAAAGTCGTGGCAACGGAAAAATGGAAGCGTAGATCAATGGTGCCCTTACATGATTTTGATGTATTACGCCTTCATAATTTATACAATAATGTTGTTTGCTTTGCTGATGACAAAAAGATATTATAACTTGGACAGCTCCTTCGTCTTGTAATTTTTCGTCGCAATTTGGATTTACATGAATGGCTTCCATCAGGTAGTTACATGTAACAGAATGGAACATTGCACAAAGACATTAATGGAATTTTTCATTTACAGCGCCCCACGTTGGGCGCGATTGAAATTTTTCCCTCTAGAATTTGTAGTACTAGAGAAATTTCTGAGATATAAGTATTATGAAAACTTTTCCCAGTTCGTAAAGGCAAATAAAAATGCTGATTACTATGCAGTTCTTTGAGGTGCGAGGGAAACGTTCAAAGACGGAAAACCTGATCAAAATGGTTCAAACGGCTCTGAGCACTATGGGACTCAACATCTGAGGTCATCAGTCCACTTAGAACTACTTAAACCTAACTAACCTAAGGATATCACAGACACCCATGCCCGAGGCAGGATTCGAACCTGCGACCGTAGCAGCAGCGCGGTTCCGGACCGAAGCGCCTAGAACCGCTCGACCACATCGGCCGGCGAAACGTGATCAAAAAATGTAGATCAATGAAGTTAATGATTACTCTCACAAGACATGGATTACATATTCACGTAATTATTAGGTTACTGCCTATTAATATCGCGAGACAGGATGCTAATCAAGCCCCCGAAGCGACTGCTGATATCATTGTCCAAAAGTAACCTACCGAGCAACCCGACGTATTCCAAAAACATGTTATATTGTATCTGAAGTTGCGGTACGTAGAAACTTGTGTGCCTACTCCGCAAGAGCCAGAAAAAAAGACGCCAGACAACTGCGACGATAATTTAATTACAATATCATTTGTTTTACAGCAAAAGGTGTACAGAGTTCGTGTCCGTTTGTTCTCTTTAGAAAAAATCCCTGTCCAAACGTTTTTATTATGATTTTGATTACAAAATGTATTTTATGTAGAAAAAAACAAACACAAAATTTCACCACATGCCACAGTATTATTATGTTTCATTTGTTATGTTTTGATCTCACGCTTTAGACGGTTGTGAAGTTACGTGGGCGCATTTTGTATTCAATGGCTAGCGTATATAACGCTATAATACCCTACTTCCAATTTATGTTTGTG
Organism: Schistocerca piceifrons; assembly: GCF_021461385.2. Lineage (NCBI taxonomy): Eukaryota > Metazoa > Arthropoda > Insecta > Orthoptera > Acrididae > Schistocerca > Schistocerca piceifrons. The sequence goes on from NC_060146.1 coordinate 211,832,155, forward strand.
CTGGTTTAGGTCTGCTATTTATGGCGGTGTTGTTTGCTTCTTACGTTTCCGTGGCGTCCAGGTCTATTTCACGTAAAGGTACAGTGAGTTTTTCTTTCGATAAGTCGACCCTTGGCCCTAGAAATCCACGACTGGTTGGTTGGTAGATTGTGGTGTGTCTACTGTAAGACCTTCGGTACACACACCATCAGATTATTTGACTTGTCGCTGTAACGAAGTAGGCGAGTGTCAGCAATATGTCTCGTGGTCTTATCGTGGCGTGTTTATCTTCTGCCGTTAGGTCAGACGATAGAAATGCCACTTGCACGCTTAGAGTAGCAGATTGACGGTGACCAACTTTAAACAGAACTTGATTAATTTTCACACACATTTATTAAAATAATAAAAAGCATAGACATTACGTAACTTGATTCTGCATGCTGTTTACAACCGACAATCTGAAGTACCTTTGGTATTGGTACGTTAATCTTATTCTCACATATCTCTGATACTTGACAAAGTGTCTATACATTTATCTTCATGGTTAGGTACAGGAACATGGTAATTTTATTAGGCGCAGACTGAAACTTGTCTATATACTGGTACAGACAAATGCAGACTTGTACAGACTGGTGCAGACAAATGCAGACTGATACAGGCTAATGCAGACTGGTACAGACTAATGCAGACTGACTAATCGGAGGTCTGTACACTCGTTATCTACATCTTCATGACTACTCTGCAATTCACGGTTAAGTGCTTGGTAGAGGGTTCATCGCACCACAATCATACTATCTCTCTACCATTCCACTCCCGAACAGCGCGCGGGAAAAACGAACACCTAAACCTTTCTGATTTCTCTTATTTTATTTTGATGATCATTCCTACCTATGTAGGTTGGGCTCAACAAAATATTTTCGCATTCGGAAGAGAAAGTTGGTGACTGAAATTTCGTAAATACACTCCTGGAAATTGAAATAAGAACACCGTGAATTCATTGTCCCAGGAAGGGGAAACTTTATTGACACATTACTGGGGTCAGATACATCACATGATCACACTGACAGAACCACAGGCACATAGACACAGGCAACAGAGCATCCACAATGTCGGCACTAGTACAGTGTATATCCACCTTTCGCAGCAATGCAGGCTGCTATTCTCCCATGGAGACGATCGTAGAGATGCTGGATGTAGTCCTGTGGAACGGCTTGCCATGCCATTTCCACGTGGCGCCTCAGTTGGTCCAGCGTTCGTGCTGGACGTGCAGACCGCGTGAGACGACGCTTCATCCAGTCCCAAACATGCTCAATGGGGGACAGATCCGGAGATCTTGCTGGCCAGGGTAGTTGACTTACACCTTCTAGAGCACGTTGGGTGGCACGGGATACGTGCGGACGTGCATTGTCCTGTTGGAACAGCAAGTTCCCTTGCCGGTCTAGGAATGGTAGAACGATGGGTTCGATGACGGTTTGGATGTACCGTGCACTATTCAGTGTCCCCTCGACGATCACCAGTGGTGTACGGCCAGTGTAGGAGATCGCTCCCCACACCATGATGCCGGGTGTTGGCCCTGTGTGCCTCGGTCGTATGCAGTCCTGATTGTGGCGCTCACCTGCACGGCGCCAAACACGCATACGACCATCATTGGCACCAAGGCAGAAGCGACTCTCATCGCTGAAGACGACACGTCTCCATTCGTCCCTCCATTCACGCCTGTCTCGCGACACCACTGGAGGCGGGCTGCACGATGTTGGGGCGTGAGCGGAAGACGGCCTAACGGTGTGCGGGACCGTAGCCCAGCTTCATGGAGACGGTTGCGAATGGTCCTCGCCGATACCCCAGGAGCTGGGAAGTGGCGGTGCGGTCCCCTACGGCACTGCGTAGGATCCTACGGTCTTGGCGTGCACCCGTGCGTCGCTACGGTCCGGTCCCAGGTCGACGGGCACGTGCACCTTCCGCCGACCACTGGCGACAACATCGATGTACTGTGGAGACCTCACACCCCACGTGTTGAGCAATTCGGCGGTACGTCCACCCGGCCTCCCGCATGCCCACTATACGCCCTCGCTCAAAGTCCGTCAACTGCACATACGGTTCACGTCCACGCTGTCGCGGCATGCTACCAGTGTTAAAGACTGCGATGGAGCTCCGTATGCCACGGCAAACTGCCTGACACTGACGGCGGCGGTGCACAAATGCTGCGCAGCTAGCGCCATTCGACGGCCAACACCGCGGTTCCTGGTGTGTCCGCTGTGCCGTGTGTGTGATCATTGCTTGTACAGCCCTCTCGCAGTGTCCGGAGCAAGTATGGTGGGTCTGACACACCGGTGTCAATGTGTTCTTTTTTCCATTTCCAGGAGTGTAGATCTCGCCACGACGAAAAATGTCTTTGCTTTAATTACTTCCGTCACTACTCGCGTATCATATCTGCCACACTCTCTCCCCTATTACGTGATAATACAAAACGAGCTGCCCTTTTTTGCACCCTTTCGATGTCCTCCGTCAATCCCACCTGGTAAGGATCCCACACCGCGCAGCAATATTCTAACAGAGGACGAATGAGTTTAGTGTAAGCTGTCCCTTTAGTGGACTTGTTGCATCTTCTAAGTGTCCTGCCAATGAAACGCAACCTTTGGCTCGCCTTCCCCACAATACTATCTATGTGGTCCTTCCAACTGAAGTTGTTCGTAATTTTAACACCCAGGTACTTAGTTGAATTAACAGCTTTGAGAATTGTACTGTTTATCGAGTAATGGAATTCCAACGGATTTCTTTTGGAACTCATGTGGATCACCTCACACTTTTCGTTATTTAGCATCAACTGCCATCTGCCACACCATACAGCAAAATTTTCTAAATCGCTTTGCAACTGATACTGGTCTCCGAATGATCTTACTAGACAGTCAATCACAGCATTATCTGCGAACAACCTAAGAGAACTGTTCAGATTGTCACCCAGGTCATTTATATAGATCAGGAACAGCAGAGGTCCCAGGACGCTGCCCTGTGGAACACCTGATTTCACTTCAGTTTTACTCAATGATTTGCCGTCTGTTACTACGAACTGCGACCTTCCTGACAGGAATCATGAATCAAGTCGCATGACTGAGACGATACCCCATAGACCTGGAGCTTGATTAGAAGTCGCTTGTGAGGAATGGTGTCAAAAGCTTTCCGGGAATCTAGAAATACGGAATCAACTTTAGATCCCCTGTCGATAGCGGCCATTACTTCGTGCGAATAAAGAGCTAGCTGCGTTGCACAAGAACGATGTTTTCTGAAACCGTGCTGATTGCCTATCCCTTCGAGGTGATTCATAATGTTTGAATACAGTATATGCTCCAAAACGCTACTGCAAACCGACATCAATGATATAGGTCTGTAGTTCGATGGATTACTCCTACTACCCTTCTTAAACACTAGTGCGACCTGCGCAATTATCCAATCTGTAGGTACAGATCTATCGGTGAGCAAGCAGTTGAATGTGATTGCTAAGTAGGGAGCACGTTCATGTATCACTGTGCGAATGTGATCCACAAGGAGAAGAGGTTCTACATTAGCAGCAATCTCATTGGCTGCATTAGATATTAATACGCAGATCGGCGGAAGCAGAATTTGGTCCGTCTCTAAGGCAGCGCCATCTCGTAGTGTGGAGGCGGACGAGCGCTGTGCCTGCGCTGTTGAGCTTAGCAGGGCGTGTCTAGTGGGAAAGTTGTGTACGCGCTGACTATGCTGAACTATGTACACAACATAGATACTTTTGGCTTGACTTCGCATCAGGTATACACAACGTATTTTGACACCGAACCTTATATTTTCTTTGTCAAATTTGTTAATCCATTACAAGTAGAAGAATTACTGCTTAAACATCATTCCTTTCTGCCGCGGAGATGACTCTGTTACTGCTACAGTGCTCCTAGCGAACGCTGGTGCTCACAAGGGAACCTCCCCATCGCACCCCCCTCAGATTTAGTTATAAGTTGGCACAGTGGATAGGCCTTGAAAAACTGAACACAGATCAATCGAGGAAACAGGAAGAAGTTGTGTGGAACTATGCAAAAATAAGCAAAATATACAACTTGAGTAGACTATGCGCAAGATAGGCAACAACATGGAAAGAGCAAGAGCAGGAGTCCTGTGGTCAGCGTGAGCAGCTGCGGATCAAGAGGTCCTTCGTTCAAGCCTTCCCTCAGTTAAAAAGTTTAACTTTTTATTTTCAGTTTATGTGACAAACGCTTGTTTTTCCATCACTTTTTTGGGAGTGATTATCACATCCACAAGAAAACCTAAATCGGGCACGGTAGAAGAATTTTTTTACCCATTCGCCAAGTGTACAAGTTAGGTGGGTCGACAACATATTCCTGTCGTGTGGACGCACATGCCGTCACCAGTGTCGTATAGAATATATCAGACGTGTTTTCCTGTGGAGGAATCGGTTGACCTATGACCTTGCGATCAAATGTTTTCGGTTCCCATTGTAGAGGCACGTCCTTTCGTCGACTAATCGCACGATTTTGCGGTGCGGTCGCAAAACACAGACACTAAACTTATTACAGTGAACAGAGACGTCAATGAACGAACGGACAGATCATAACTTTGCGAAAATGAAGAAGTAAAACTTTTCAGCCGAGGGAAGATTTAAACCAAGGATCTCTCAGCCTGCAGCTGCTCACGCTAACCACGGGACCACGGCGCTCCTGAGCTCAAACTATCCATGATGTTGCCCATATGGTACATGGACTACTCAGTTTGTATATTTTGCTCATTTTTTCATAGTTCCACACAACTTCTTCCTGTTTTCTCGATTGATCTGTGCTTAGTTTTTCAAGGCCTATCCACTGTGCCAACTTATAACTAAATCTGAGGGGGGTGCGATGGGGAGGTTCCCTTGTGAGTAGACGAATGATCATCGTGTTCATTCTGATGAAATATGACTGCTTATTGTCTTCTTTTTACACTTGCAACACCCTTTCACGTAAGTGGTTGCCTAAATACGTTCCATGTGAATAGAGTGGGACATTGTAGAATGACGACAAAACCATCAGCACTAAGAGAAAATTGTAAACATTGGCTTACCTGCTATGCAGCCGGGAAGTGGTTCAGCAATCATTGTAGAGATATCCCGCGACAGGGCGCTGACACCAGCTGTTTGCGACACATGAGAATATGTGCTGGACCGGGTCTCGAACCCGGATTTGCTACTTTTCAACAACTTCGGCTGTCCGCCCTCGCCTCCAGCACCGGCACAGACTCCCACAAGCCTCGTTGCCCCAGCCTCTCTGCTCGCAGAATTCGTAGTTTCCGCAACCGGAGACCAACATTATATCACCTATTTGGCCCTTGAGGGCGTCTGTACATCACTGATGGTTAAGATGCGTGCACGACTGAAGGACACTGAATTCTGAAGATGCAGACACTGTATAAACACACACGCTGTCATCGATGAACTTACTAGTTAATTTAGTATTGTGCAACATTCATTAAATGCTTGTACAGCTTCGTATCTCCAGAAACCAGATGTTTTTATGACGATAATCGAAAAAATGAGAAAGATCTTTGTCAAATGTTTTTTATTCTAGTCTTTGATCACAATGTCGTCAAAAGGATTGATATTGTGATCGAAGACTGGGATAAAGAAACATTTCACAGTATTGGAACACAGTTCATATACATGACTATGTCGAAGCTGGTGAAAAATCTTTGTGTTATAAATTACTGCCAAAGACGTGTCGTGGAGACTTGGTGTTTCCGGTGTTATTGTTTTATTACGAGGTCCATTCAAGTTCTAAGGCCTCCAATTTTTTTTTTCTCCGGACTGGAAATAGATAGAAACATGCGCATTGTTTAAAATTGAGGCCGCGTTCATTGTCAATACGTCCCAGAGATGGCAGCACCGTATGGCAGATGGAATTTTACCGCGAACGGCGAGAATGAGAACTTTTAAATACTTAAAATGGCGACCTTTTCCTTACTTGAACAGCGTGCAATCATTCGTTTTCTGAATTTGCGTTGTGTGAAACCAATTGAAATTCATCGACAGTTGAAGGAGATATGTGGTGATGGAGTTATGGATGTGTCGAAAGCGCGTTCGTGGGTGCGACAGCTTAATGAAGGCAGAACATCATGTGACAACAAACCGAAACAACCTCGGGCTCGCACAAGCTGGTCTGACGACATGAGCGAGAAAGTGGAGAGAATTGTTTTGGGGGATCGCCGAATGACTGTTGAACAGATCGCCTCCAGAGTTGGCATTTCTGTGGGTTCTGTGCACACAATCCTGCATGACGACCTGAAAATGCGTAAAGTGTCATCCAGGTGGGTGCCACGAATGCTGACGGATGACCAAATGGCTGCCCGTGTGGCATGTTGCCAAGCAATGTTGACACGCAACGACAGCACGAATGGGACTTTCTTTTAGTCGGTTGTGACAATGGATGAGACGTGGATGCCATTTTTCAATCCAGAAACAAAGCGCCAGTGAGCTCAATGGAAGCACACCGATTCACCGCCACCAAAAAAATTTCGGGTAGCCGCCAGTGCTGAAAAAATGATGGTGTCCATGTCCTGGGACAGCGAGGGCGTAATCCTTACCCATCGCGTACCAAAGGGCACCACGGTAACAGGTGCATCCTACGAAAATATTTTGAAGAACAAATTCCTTCCTGCACTGCAACAAAAACGTCCGGGAAGGGCTGCGCGTGTGCTGTTTCACCAAGACATCGCACGCGCACATCGAGCTAACGTTACGCAACAGTTTCTTCATGATAACAACTTTAAAGTGATTCCTCATGCTCCCCACTCACCTGACCTGGCTCCTAGTGACTTTTGGCTTTTTCCAACAATGAAAGTCACTCTCCGTGGCCGCACATTCACCAGCCGTGCTGCTATTGCCTCAGCGATTTTCCAGTGGTCAAAGCAGACTCCTAAAGAAGCCTTCGCCGCTGGCATGGAATCATGGCGTCAGCGTTGTGAAAAAAATGGTTCAAATGGCTCTGAGCACTATGGGACTTAACATCTGTGGTCATCAGTCCCCTAGAACTTAGAACTACTTAAACCTAACTAACCTATGGACATCACACACATCCATGCCCGAGGCAGGATTCGAACCTGCGACCATAGCAGTCCCGCGGTTCCGGACTGAGCGCCTAGAACCGCTAGACCATCGCGGCCGGCTTCAGCGTTGTGAAAAATGTGTACGTCTGCAAGGCGATTACGTCGAGAAGTAACGCCAGTTTCTTCGATTTCGGGTGAGTAGTTATCTAGAAAAAAAATCTGAGGCCTTAGAACTTGAATGCACCTCGTATTCCTCAATTGTGTGTGAGTGTGTGTGTGTTCGTCTCAATCCTTCCGCCTTTCTATATCTCATCTTTCACTTTCCGAGCAGTATTCCAATGCGAGTAGTATTCCATTACATAGTTGTGCGTGTTCATTTAGAATTACTGCTCCTTTTACCTTTACTTCTTTTATGTAGAAAGTTTCTTCTCAGCGGTACTTTGCCGGAATCGGTTGAGGCCGCATTTGAGCATTGATAAACAGCTTTCTATTTGGGCTGGGTAGTCGTCGTAAGCAGTTACGTCGGCGGAAAGTGTCGAATGTGAGCTGTGCTTTAGTGGATCCTGAGTCTTAGGAATATCTTGGCTCACGATGTCTGACTTAATAGGCACTGAGGGAAATGTGCCGCATGCCAGATGGTAGATGTCTGATCGACTGAATTAGGCGCGTCGTGTTCGCTGCGTTGCGTTGTGTCTGTGGTGTTCAGTCTCAAGTCTCCATTTCTTCGGTAAGCTCAGTGCGGAGGTGATGGGTCACGTCTTTAAAGGAGCACACTGACGGCTTCGGAGCCCTATGCACGGTGTGGAACTGACAGCAGGCAGCAGTTTTGTGATCCATCGCCGACAAGAGCCACGGCAGTGTAGTGGTGTGTACTTGCCAGTCGGTTGTAAGGAAACATGGAAGGAAAGAGTAGCGACGTGCTGACGTGAGAGATTCGCAGAAACGGGGTAACCTGTCTGGACTCGCATCCACGTAACGTGGTCTTACAATAGTGGTCGAAGAGGGACCCCAACTGACGGGGAACAAAGGCGAACGTGACTTGTCATCAGTGGCAGCCGCTTTCAGTTCAGACAGGAGTCAGTTGAGGTCGTCCCGAATCACTTCCTGCGTGAAATGGACAGCTGGAGACGCATACTTGCTCATTGCGACACGGAAGGCTGCACGTCCTCATTGTTCCAAACAATGCAGGCACTGGCCAGTAGGTGACTGGAGGCGTCTAGTGTGGTCACGCGAGAGACTGGCTGGCTCTTCTCGAATGGTGCGAAGGAGTGCACCGACGGCGTACCGAGGCGTTCAAACCGCGTTGTGTGTGTGGGTAGGGTGCAGTTCAGACGGAATTTGGGTCTGCGGAAGTTTAGAGGCGGTTTTTGTACCGTGATTTGGGTCCATACACCCTAATTACTGTGAACATGAACCAGCATGTTAATTCTCGGTGACGAAGTGTTGACCGCCCTTCTACATCTTACGGTGTAGACATTACCGCCAGTCAACATGACAACTTCCGAGTTCACAGAGCTCCACACAGCTTTATGGTTTGATGAACACTCCACTGCACATTGAATGGCCAGCTAAATTCTGGAGCCTTAATCAGATATACTGCCAGAAAGGAAAATAGTGCACTCTTTTAGAGGTTTCTAGTTCACTGAAAATTTATTGTTGCAACAGTGCATATGGATTACATGAAATCCTTACGTACACAAATTAAGCGGTTGTGAGGTACCAGGTATCGACCGTGCAGAAACACCAATGTTAAGAAGTGGTGTAGTCTCCACGGGCGGCAATGTAGGGTAGAGATGGGTAGTTCGCGAACGAACGGGTGCAAAGGAACGGCTCACCAAGATGAACGAAAGGACCGAGGAACGAATTCCAAGGAACGATCGGTTCATAGTTCACTTCGGTCGCGGCGGTCTACTTATATTTCCGGGGAACGAGGAACGATCGGTTCATAGTTCACTAGTTCACTTCGGTCGCGGCGGTCAATTCGGCAGTTCTCGTTCCAGCCTCGGTCACGTGCTCGCCTCAGTCTCGGTCTCCCTCGGCCGCACTCGTCGTTCTTCGCATGACCACCTGTCTCAGTTCCACTGCCGACTGCTCCTCGATAGTTCAGTATCCAGTTGTTCGTTTCGTTGACTGCGCTCGCCCATTTTACATGTGTTCCAGACTGTACTTGCGCTTGATTCTGGCTATTCAGCGTCCACGACCGGTAATCAAAAAGTGTTTTATAGTTACGTAAATTACATAAAAATTACGTTGTATGTGATAGGTACGTCTTTTCAGGTAACAAAAGGGCACATCAGCTCACTTCATTATATCGATGAACAGCAGAAGACATACTTATAACAAGGCAAGTTTTTTTTTATTGATATATTTTTTTGGTTTCATCGACTTGATTTAGCAGCTAAGTTTCAGTAATTTGCTTAATCTTCAGTGTAAGAAAATTCATATAAAACGGTTTTCGTGTATCTTTCATGTACAGAACATTACATTTAGGAAGGCTCTAATTGTTTTTAAGTTTGATTGTTTCCAGTTTGCATTACCTGCTAGTGTGGTTTCTTTGAAAAAAAAAATGGGTTCTGGGTCATTTTGGCTGAGTAGGAAAAGCGGTGCCCCTCCGTTTGAAAAGACTTACATTGCCATAAAATCTTATTTACTTATTATCTCAAAAACATTTGTTCAGAAGGAGCTTTCAAACCAAAAACTTTATTACTGCGAACTTAATTATTATTATTATTGCTGCATTAACTTTAATAATGCAAGTAAAAACCTAATTTTTACTAAGCGTGTGACGCAAGTATGAGAAAACCACATTTTTGTTTTATGCTTCCATAAAGTCTCTAATTCGCCTACGAACTCAGAGACAACATGAAGTATATACAGGGTGTAAACGATTATTGTTTACAACGTGGCATAGCTATGTAGTGGAAGTCGAAACGAAGAATTTTATATAAGACGTTTGTGGTCTATTAAGTTGGGAAACAGCCACCAACTGGTTTACAAGACTACACGAGCTATAGCCCATGCGCGTCGCGTGAGATTTTCATGTTCTCTTCTCCAGCTCTCTACACATCGTCATCGATTGTTTCGCAATTGTTGCCATCTTTCGCTTGTTATTTCTTCACTGCCTTATTATTACATGTTTGTCTGTTTGTTGTATCTGCTCGTAACGGACAACACATAGTCCGTAATTGGCGAGCAGTCTGTACTCGGGGCCGGTTTTCCGTGCGCCATCCTATATTATTTCCCTGCGATCAGCCACACAAGGCTACGGTTGGCTAAATGAGAGGTTGTGCAGAATCACAGAAATCTAAAAGTGTGTAAGAATTCTGTAATGAATAAAAAACTATACTTCAGGGGGGAGGCAAGTGCCCCCTCTTGGTGCCCCCTATCCTTCAGTCACCTACACTACTAGTTTTCAGTTTTTCATAAGAACCATATACCAAGCACAAATGAACGGTGAACGAGTAAAAATGAACGGTTCCGTAAAAAGAACGACCAGCAGCGAACTAGTTCCCAAGGATGAACGAGTTTGCCCATCTCTAATGCAAGGGCTGACTTTGGCATCCAGCCGACCCTACTCACGGCGAATAGTGCCTTGGGACACGTTAGTCCACGCCCGCTCGACCTGTTCAGCCGGTTCTATAAGATTTGTCGCTTGACAAGTCATACGGGTCACTTCTCGTCCCATCATAACACACACTTGCTCGACTGGAGACACTTCCAGAGATCGTGCTCGCCAGGCAAGTCGCTACACCTCTCGCAGAGAAGCTGAGTTTCACGGGAAGCTTGTGGGCGAGCGTTATCCTGTTGGAACAAGACATCACCTTCCTGTTGCAAGACTGGGTCTAACAACGTTCTGACTGTACCTATCGCTGGTTAGCGTCTCCTCCGGAAACACCAAAGGTGAACGAGAGCTGATGTTTATCACACTGTAACGCCGGAAATGCATATCCTATTTCCATCTATTGTACTATAAATTTTTTCGTTATTTTGTCACCTGAAGATATGACATTTCTGTGTCTTTATATATTGTAATTGTTTTACTATTTGTATATATATATTTATGCATTTATGTCGATGTATAATTGGCTTGTTTTGTAAATATTATTTGTATTTTACGCTGGGTCTTGCCTAGGGAAAACTATGCTGTCGAACGAATACATCGATAGGTCGTGTGAAGAACGAAAGTGTGTAGGATCTTCGGTAGTGTTAACTCTGCCGCGTGGAGCGCGGACAGCGAGAGGAGTCTGGCTGGAGTAGTGCGGTTGAGCAGGTGTGTTGTGTGAAGCTCCGGCGAGTTGCCGGCTTTCGGGATTTGGCAGCATGTAATTGCGCTCGACTTGCGATGATAGTTTCTGACATGGTGTCGCGGACGGGAAGCATTAGCTGGCGCACATCAAGAGCCTGTTTCGTCTGGTGACCGTGTCGAGAAGAAGGCGCGCCAACATCCAGCTTCTGCAACAGCGACGGCCGACAATGAGTGACTGTCGCCACCTCCTCGATCGACGGCTTCAAACCTTCGATCAACCAATAAGGAAGACTGGAACCACGTAAAATTTTAGAACTGTATGGCAGACCTCAGCTTTTAAAATGGTTGCATCACAAAATTACAGCAACTTAGCATGAACCTTTGTTGCTCATTGTCCCAATTGCATTGCCAAGCAGGGTCCCTTCCTTTTCCGAAATGAACCCGAGTGTCGTTGAAATTCAAACGCCAGCATTAAAATAATATAATTCAATTTCACTGCTTTAATTTCAAAGTTCAGTTAAAGTATTCATAGCTGGCTACAATATTTAGATTACACGAGCACAAATTAAGAGTGCGAGTTTTGTTAGCATATTTTAGCTTACCTGTGCCTGCAGCTCAGCTTGGTACGTACTAAATTTTACTATTGTTAATTGTTCAGAATCATTTAATTCAAGTTCGAAGTTAAATCTCTTATTTCTAAATTGTGTGGATTCAAGTAGCTTTTGAAATGATTGTTGAGGTAGCCCAAGACTAACTGTATTTCACTGAATTTCGATATGCTTCAAAAAGAAAGCTCACTATTAACTTCAGTCACTAAATTAACTTTCGATTTTCCGGTTTTATTAATTCTTTTGCTAAATTAAGTCAGAGTGTAGCGAAATTTATTACTTCTGACAAACTTTCAGTTTTCAAACAACACGTGTCAACCTTCAGTTGCCACGCTTTTAGTGCTAATTATATGTGCATTAATCTTTCATTTTCAGTTATTATAGCAATTGTCCATAGGACTGGCGGCCGTAATTTCCCCCAAATCTCAAATATCTAATTACCGCTAGTTAATTCTTAACGTAACGGCCGCACATTTACATTCTTTATTAACTTTACCCCTTTAAAAATTAATTCCCACCAGTTTCATTTGCATTTTTCCTTTCATTTAGATGTAACCCTTTCCTCCCTCTTTACCGACAGATTAACTTCGGTGACGGTTGCTTTTCCCAAATTTCCATTAGGTACACGCGGTTTAATTTTTCACTGTCATTAAGGTCGATAAGTGAGGGGGAGGTTACAACACGCCAGACCATAAGGCCTGCGAAGGGGCCAGCGTGTGTCTCGGACGAATGCACTCTGCGAGACAGGGCCCACCAGGTCCACGTCGTACTCACAGGCGACCGTCACTTCCGTGCAGCCAGAATCTGCTTTCATCGCTGAAGACGACAGAGCGCCATTGCAAGTGATCCTCTGACGTCAGCAGCCGAGTGGCGTGAGTGGGAGACTGTCCAAAGCTGTGTGTGCCTGTGCTCCCACTGCTAATAGCCGGTTAGCGACAGTTCATGTTGACACGCTAGTGCTGACATGCCCTGTTACTAACATGTAGACCTTCACGGCCGGAAATATCATGTCCATTATAATTATCCGGGCTGTTATGCCGTGTTCGGTTGATGAATTCCGCGTCGATTCCCAACGTTTCGTCTCCGACTGCGGGAAACATCTTCAAGGGGGTCCGTAGCTCGATGGAAGGTCCAACACACCCACTAGACCCCCTTGAAGTTGTCCCCCGCAGTCGGAGACGAAACGTTGGAAATCAACACGGAATTCATCAACCGACCACGGCATAACAGCCCGGATAATTATAATGGACATACCCTGTTACTTGTGCTGTGATAGCTCTACGGTATCCCCTGCTGGCCTCACAATACCACGATCCTGGCGGGCGTCCTGGCTGCGTGGACGACCAGAACCTCGTGTATGGGTTTGAGGATGTTCACGTGACCACTGTCAACAGCATCATTGCACTACACGTCCAAGTTGTGTAGGAATTCTCAGCAACCACCTTCCCAACACTCGGAAGGCAACAGTTGGGTTGGGTTGGGTTGTTTGGGGAAGGAGACCAGACAGCGAGGTCATCGGTCTCATCGGATTATGGAAGGACGGGGAAGGAAGTCGGCCATGCCCTTTGAAAGGAATCATCCCGGCATTTGCCTGGAGCGATTTAGGGAAATCACGGAAAACCTAAATCAGGATGGTCGGACGCGAAGGCAACAGTGTGACCCGTTGTAAGTAGGCTGTATGAAAATCACTGACTGTGCTGTGTCTGGTCTGTGAGAGGTTGGTATTGTCGGAATATTCGCTATTCTAGTGTTGGCCGGTTGGATGTGAGCAGCGCGTTGTGTTGCGCAGTTGGAGGTGAGGCGCCAGCAGTGGGGGATGTGTAGAGGGAGATGGCAGAATTTTAAGAGCGGACGATCTGGACGTGTGTCCGTCAGAGAAAGGAAATTTGGATGTCATGAATTTATATATATATATATATATATATATAGTGGTGTTACAAAAAGGTACGGCCAAACTTTCAGGAAACATTCCTTACACACAAAGAAAGAAAATATGTTATGTGGACATGTGTCCGGAAACCCTTACTTTCCATGTTAGAGCTCATTTTATTACTTCTCTTCAAATCACGTTAATCATGGAATGGAAACGCACAGCAACAGAACCTACCAGCGTGAATTCAAACACTTTGTTACAGGAAATGTTCAAAATGTCCTCCGTTAGCGAGGATACATGCATCCACCCTCCGTCGCATAGAATCCCTGATGCGCTGATGCAGCTCTGGAGAATGGCGTATTGTATCACAGCCATCCACAATACGAGCACGAAGAGTCTCTACATTTGGTACCGGGCTTGCGTAGACAAGAGCTTTCAAATGCCCCCATAAATAAAAGTCAAGAGGGTTGAGGTCAGCAGAGCGTGGAGGCCGTGGAATTGGTCCGCCTCTACCAATCCACCGGTCACCGAATCTGTTCTTGAGAAGCGTACGAACACTTCGACTGAAATGTGCAGGAGCTCCATCGTGCATGAACCACATGTTGTGTCGTACTTGTAAAGGCACATGTTCTAGCAGCACAGGTAGAGTATCCCGTATGAAATCGTGATAACGTGCTCCATTGAGCGTAGGTGGAAGAAAATGGGGCCCAATCAAGACATCACCAACAATGCCTGCCCAAACGTTCACAGAAAATTTGTGTTGATGACGTGATTGCGCAATTACGTGCGGATTCTCGTGAGCCCACAAATGTTGATTGTGAAAATTTACAATTTGATCACATTGGAATGAAGCCTCATACGTAAAGAGAACATTTGCACTGAAATGAGGATTGACACATTGTTGGATGAACCATTCGCAGAACTGTACCCGTGGAGGCCAATCAGCTGCTGATAGTGCCTGCACACGCTGTACATGGTACGGAAACAACTGGTTCTCCCGTAGCACTCTCCATACAGTGACGTGGCCAACGTTATCTTGTACAGCAGCAACTTCTCTGACGCTGACATTAGGGTTATCGTCAACTGCACGAAGAATTGCCTCGTCCATTGCAGGTGTCCTCGTCGTTCTAGGTCTTCCCTAGTCGCGAGTCATAGGCTGGAATGTTCAGTGCTCCTTAAGACGCCGATCAATTGCTTCGAACGTCTTCCTGTCGGGACACCTTCGTGCTGGAAATCTGTCTCGATACAAACGTACCGCGCCACGGATATTGCCCCGTGCTAATCCATACATCAAATGGGCATCTGCCAACCCCGCATTTGTAAACATTGCACTGTTTGCAAACCACGTTCGTGATGATCACTAACCTGTTGATGCTACGTACTGATGTGCTTGATGCTAGTACTGTAGAGCAATGAGTCGCATGTCAACACAAGCACCGAAGTCAACATTACCTTCCTTCAATTGGGCCACTTGGCGGTGAATCGAGGAAGTACAGTACATACTGACGAAACTAAAATGAGCTCTAACATGGAAATTAAGCGTTTCCGGACACATGTCCACATAACATTTTTTATTTATTTGTGTGTGAGGAATGTTTCCTGAAAGTTTGGCCATACGTTTTTGTAACACCCTGTATGTATATGATGACTTTTCAACATTAGTAAGGTTAATACATTGTTTGTTCTCTATCAAAATCTTTCATTTGCTATCTATACGCCTATCAGTAGTTAGTGCCTTCAGTCGTTAGAATCTTTTATTCAGCTGGCAGTAGTGGCGCTCGCTGTATTGCAGCAGTTTGAGTAACGAAGATTTTTGTGAGGTGAGTGATTCACGAAAGGTATAGGTTAGTGTTAGTCAGGGCCATTCTTTTGTAGGGATTATTGAAAGTCAGATTGCGTCGCGCTAAAAAATGTTGCGTGTCAGATTAGTGATGATCAGGAGAAGTAAAGAGGGAAATGTCTGAGTACGTCCTGTTTTGCTGAGCTGTTCGAAATTCAGGTAACGTAAGAGGTTTACCAGCACAGTCATTCTTAATTTTCCTAAGGGGACGTTGCACCGTTTCAAACTCGCTCAGTTGGCTGTCGGAAGCACGGGTGCCTGTCTGTGGCACGATTGCCTGCTTGCTTCACACGTCTGCACCAAGCTGGGCCTTCTGGCTGTGGGAGTTCTCTAATAGAGCAGACTCAGCTCTGGTAGCTCTGCCAGGGCGCTATATGCTGCCGGGCGGCGTTGAACCCACTATCAGTAGATGTACTAAACCCCTAGTGCAATATGCCGTCATGGGATCGAAATCGAAATCATCTTACCAGATGTGTTAATTTTTTTCGGCAGTGTAGAAAATATCTGTTAATACTTAGAAAAGTTGTTGACACGAGTATTATTTAAATTCGGGGTCTAATCATCAAGGAAGGGCTTCAATGGGGTATGACATTCAAGAATGGACCTCTGGACTCTCTTTTGGGCCGAGGTGAACCCAGTGTCAAAGCTTGAGGCGGCATTGGACGTTCTTTGTGAAATGTCTCCCGTGGGGCGACCAATCGTTCCACCAGTGCGCCTGTGTCGGCTACTTTGAGAACAAATGTGTTGTTGTATACTTTGAAAGCGTCTCGCGTTGGGAGATATCTCTTCCATTGTATCGGGACATCATTGGGCTGCGATTGTAGAGGAGAGTGCGAGCAATGCGTCGTTGGAAAAGGGAGTAGGAGGCAAAAGGGCGGTTTGTCGTTTAAAGACACAGAGGAGAGTGCGAAAGTTGATTTTTTTAATACATATATGTGAACTGTGCAGAGAGACGAATGGAGGAACAGTTAACCTAAATCTTAAGTCTTTTCTTTCGTGTATACTTTATGCTCGAAGTAAATTACAGTGACATATCAAGACGAAAATAATTTGTGAGTGACATGGCTGAAAACCTACTGGAAAGTGCGTGTGGTCACGAAATATTAACGAATGCAGCCAGTTCTAGTGCAAAGAGTAAACCAAATGGTCGCATGTCTTCCCAGTTGCGCTTCTTTCTCTTTCCATTTCTCTGTCAATGACATCACTTTCTTTTCCCCTATCTGCACTGACTGTGTTTCATAATTTCCTCTCCCAGCCAGGGATCAGAGTTTAATTCTGCCTTCCTGTAGTTTGTGTGTACTGTCGTGCTTTTCACGGCTAATTTCTTGATGTCGTATTCTGTCTCATATGTAACTAACAACTTGCTTACTGCAACAAGCAGGCTCTTTCAGGTAGTCAGAGACGTTTTTCTCTGTAACTTACAAAATAATAAGTTAAAGGAATATTTTTGTAGACAGGTAAAGGTAAGGAACGTTATTACAGAATATAAACATAGTTTATTTAATTATTTGTGAGATTACAGCAAAGAGCTACAATTTTTTTAACACAACATTATTTTTTCTCTGTCAGGCACTTTATGTATTTAAGCCAACTGTGTACAAATGAGTTTACATCAAAGCTTTAAAAAATTTACTTACTGAATTTGAAACGTTCAGAGTTTACGGTTGGACTGTACAAGCTTACCATAAGTTGTGTTCAGGTTGATGTTCTGGTAGGAGAAGGGTCTTTTAAGTGGCTGTTCAAACGAGTGCTGATTTCCCTGAATGCACAGCTCAGTGCATCTATTAGACGACCTGTAGACGAGATGTAAATTTTGAACCCCTCACTCACATGAACTTTGCGCCGCCGGAACATTGACCTCAACAGCAGACGTAGCTGGACAGTAGAGTGGTCTATGGCCAGCTTCATTTGCTTGCTCTGTGTCTGACCCAGGCTGCATAGAGTAACATTATGACACACACTTTATTCCTCCTGAAGGCTGCGTAGTGCAGTGGTGTGAACCTATGTGCGTCCCCCGCAAGCGGGTCGGCACCAGCTTCTAGCAGTAGCTTCACAATCTCAGTCTTGCCACTGAATGCTGCATGGAGTAGTGGTGTTCCACCGTTGCTATCCCTCTTGTCGACATCAGCTCCTTTCTTCACCAGGAGCCTGACACATTCTGCATTCCCCTTGCCTGATGCTACATGCAGTGGTGTCCTACTTAGCGAGTCCTGGGCAAGTGCATCTGCACCAGCGTCCAACAGTAGCTCCACAATCTCAGTCTTGCCACTGGATGCTGCATAGTGTAGTGGTGTTCCACCGTTGCTGTCCCTCTTGTCGACATCAGCTCCTTTCTTCACCAGTAGCCTGACACATTCTGCATTCCCCTCGCCTGATGCTACATGCAGTGGTGTCTTACGTAGCGAGTCCTGGGCAAGTGCATCTGCACCAGCGTCCAGCAGTAGCTTCACAATCTCAGTCTTGCCACTGGATGCTGCATAGTGTAGTGGTGTTCCACCGTTGCTGTCCCTCTTGTCGACATCAGCTCCTTTCTTCACCAGTAGCCTGACACATTCTGCATTCCCCTCGCCTGATGCTACATGCAGTGGTGTCCTACGTAGCGAGTCCTGGGCAAGTGCATCTGCACCAGCGTCCAACAGTAGCTCCACAATCCCAGTCTTGCCACTGGATGCTGCATAGTGTAGTGGTGTTCCACCGTTGCTGTCCCTCTTGTCGACATCAGCTCCTTTCTTCACCAGTAGCCTGACACATTCAGCTTTACCCATGAAAGATGCGAAGTGCAGCGGTGTGTAACTTCTGAGGGCCTGGGCAAGCGGGTCTGCACCAGCGTCCAGCAGTAGCTTCACAATCTCAGTCTCGCCACTGGATGCTGCATAGTGTAGTGGTGTTAGGCCGTTGCTGTCCCTCTTGTCGACATCAGCTCCTTTCTTCACCAGTAGCCTGACACATTCTGCATTCCCCTTGCGTGATGCTACATGCAGTGGTGTCCTACTTAGCGAGTCCTGGGCAAGTGCATCTGCACCAGCGTCCAGCAGTAGCTTCACAATCTCAGTCTCGCCACTGGATGCTGCATAGTGTAGTGGTGTGCAACCATTGCTGTCCCTCTCGTCTACGTCAGCTCCTTCTTCCACCAGTACCCTCACGCAGGTAGGTCTGCGGAATGCTGCTGCAATGGCAAGCGGAGTCAAACCGGAATCATCCTTCTCCCGGATATTCGCACCAGCTTTCAGGAGGTGCCTCACACTGTCTGGGTTGCCTCCCCACGCGGCCAAGTGCAGCGCAGTTAAACCACCAGCAGTTCCCGCGGTCAGATTGGCCCCCGCCTGCAGCAGCAGCCTCACGCAGTCGAGGTTGCCTCTCAATACTGCCCCGTGCAGAGGTGTGCCCACGGTGTCACTCAGTGGGCTGCTGCGAGCCCCTGCACGTAACAGGTGCTCCACACTTTCAACGTCGCCTTTCACTGCAGCGCAGTGTAGTGCTGTGGCGCCTTTCAGGTCTGTAACCTCCAGGTTTTTGGCTGAATTGGCCAGTAGCCTGACGCATTCCGCAGCCCTTGCACTGGCTGCACAATGCAGCGGACTGCGCCGTTCCGAGTCCTGCGCAAGCGCGTCTGCGCCGGCCCGCAGCAGTACCTTCACACACTGTGCCCTGCCCATTCCTGCTGCGCAGTGCAGTGGACTCCGACCTGACTTGTCTTTCACATTGAAGTCAGCACCAGCAGAGAGTAGCGACTCTAAGCAGTCGACATTCCCAGCAGCTGCTGCCACATGTGTAGCTGTCACACCACTACTAACCTGTACATTGAGGTCAACCCCAGCCTGGATCAGCAGTCGTACACATTCTGCATCACCTGTTACTACTGCGCCGTACAACATCGCCGCATCAAGTGTACCGCGCAGCGTGGTACCATTACCGGCTGTTGTCAGCTGCTGCACTATACGGTCAATCACAGATTCAGGAAGTATCTCTCTCCACTGGTCTAGCTCAACCTCCTGTGCTGTACATCCATCACTTAGTCTCTTTTTGACTATGTCTAGTGTCTTAAACGCAGAGAGCTTCGCCACCTGTAAATTGTATTGAGCTCTTAGACTGAATACAACGACATTAACGATTAATCACCAAAGAATGTCGACTGCTTCTCTAACAGATACGTAATTGTTCTTACTTGTGTAAACTGCAGGGCGTTTCACAATGAACATACCAGTTTTAAAGCGTTGTAGCATTTCTTACGTTCAACTTACAATTGTAAATACACTACTGCCCATTAAAACTGCTACACCACGAAGATGACGTGCTACAGACGCGAAATTTAACCGACAGGAAGAAGATGCTGTGATATGAAAATTATTAGCTATCCAGAGCATTCGCAAGAGGCTGGCGCCGGTGGCGACACCTACAAAGTGCTGACATGAGGAAAGTTTCCATCCGATTCCTCATACACAAACAGCAGTTGACCGGCGTTGCCTGGTGAAACGTTGTTGTGGTGCCTCGTGTAAGGAGGAGAAATGCGTACCATCACGTTTCCGACTTTGATAAAGGTCGGATTGCGGTTTATCGTATCGCGACATTGCTGCTCGCGTTGGTCGAGATCCAATGACGGTTAGCAGAATATGGAATCGGTGGGTTCAGGAGGGTAATACGGAACGCCGTGCTGGATAGTAACGGCCTCGTATCACTAGCAGTCGAGATGACAGGCATCTTATCCGCATGGCTGCAACGATCCTGAGTCAACAGTTGGGGACGTTTGCAAGACAACAACAATCCGCACGAACAGTTCGACGACGTTTGCAGCAGCATGGACTATCAGCTTGAAGACCACAGCTTGCGGTTACCCTTGATGCTGCATCGCAGACAGGAGCGGCTGCGATGGTGTACTCAACGACGAACCTGGGTGCACAAATGGCAAAACGTCATTTTTTCGGATGAATTCATGTTCTGTTTACAGCATCATGATGGTCGCATCCGTGTTTGGCGACATCACGATGAACGCACATTGGAAGCGTGTATTCGTCATCGCCATACTGGGGTATCACCCGGCGTGATGGTATGGGGTGCCATTGGTTACAAGTCTCGGTCACCTCTTGTTCGCTTTGACGGCACTTTGTTTAATGTGTTACGACCCGTGGCTCTACCCTTCATTCGATCCCTGTGAAACCCTACATTTCAGCAGGATAATGCACGACGGCATGTTGCAGGTCCTGTACGGGCCTTTCTGGATACTGAAAATGTTCGACTGCTGCCCTGGCCAGCACATTCTCCAGAGCTCTCACCAATTGAAAACCAATTGAAATTGAAAATTGGTCAGTGGTGGCCGAGCAACTGGCCCGTCACAATAAGCCAGTCACTACTCTTGATGAACTGTGGTATCGTGTTGAAGCTGTACCTGTACACGCCATCCAAGCTCTGTTTGACTCAATGCCCAGGCGTATCAAGGCCGTTATTACGGCCAGAAGTGGTTGTTCTGGGTACTGATTTCTCAGGATCTACGCACCCAAATTGCGTGAAAATGTAATGAAATGTCAGTTCTAGTATAATATATTTGTCCAATGAATACCTGTTCATCATCTGAATTTCTTCTTGGTGCAGCAATTTTAATGGCCAGTAGTGTAATACACAAATTGAAAGAGCAACTGAAACAGTTTTGTTTGTATACCGGTGCGCAATGGGAAGAGTATGGAATGACAAAATAGTGACTGAAAAACGTGTTGAACGAGTGCGAGTCTTTCACACTTAGCCCTTGGGGGCTGAATGTTAAAGGGGTTCCTTTTTCGGTGATTAAACTGTAACTGATGTTTCTTACCCTGATGTGCTACTGCTGTGGCCTGTGCCTCAATGGGAAGAAGTTAATCAACATATCTTCATTTGGGAACAAGATGGTGTGCTGCCTTGTAAGGTGTCAGGCAAATCCAACACCTTCCATGAAAACCCTGACATGATAGCAAATCCGGCAGTATGACACATAGCTCCGAATAAATCCTGACGTTAAATTATCCAAAGTAATACGATCAACGAGTGAGCAAATGGAATACCACAGACTAACACAAGAAGGCCTAAATGCATGTCATACCTTCCCACCGTGAAACAGACGCAGTTCCGAGGGGAGAAACGAGAACAGAAGCCGAGAGCAGAGTCGTGTAAGCTAGAAGGCCCCACAATAAGGGACACCCACATCTCCCGCCAACCGCCAAGACCACCCCACAGCCCACGTTAAAAGATAGAGCCCTCCAGAAGATCAGTATAGATCTTACGATAACACTAAAAGGGCCACACCAGCTGCACGTTTTAGCGTGAGACTATACGCGTCTCTGTTACGTTGCAAACTTTAAAAACATTGCCACCACGAAAAGTATAACGTTTCTCATTGGATAGACAGAATTTTTGTAGGCGGAGTTTAAGGTTAACATTGACCTGACTGGTCAGTTGAAAACACAGCCAGATACATTTTTCTTAAACCCACTTCAGTAAATTGTAGTAAAGAGAAGTTCGAGAGAGTTGTTACCGAGACAGCGAGGTGTGTGGAGCTGCACCGCCCGCCGCCCCCTGACGCTGACTAACCAACAACAAGGTAATGAACGCACGTAGGGAGACACGACGTAGATCAAACAGACACCACGCAGAATGTTAGAGCCTCTCTGGCATAACTTAGTACGCGGCTGGTTAAACGGCGCCGTACCCGACGGGTGGATTGGGCGCAAGGGTCGGTTGACACAGCATTTTATGCATGACCTCCACATTCACGCACGATCTGACGCGATCATGTGTGTGTTCCTCCGGTATCAGCTGACCTATCCGGCTTTAGAAACTGTATTATTGCAAAGGTTACTCCTGACAGATTGATCAAGGTTTCGGAACAATTCGCCTATCGACCCGATGTGTGATCTGTGTTCACACTGAATAACTGTAAGAAAAACTGTTTGCGTTTCTCCTTCATTTGGTGCATTATTTACAATTGTAAGGTGAATGTAATATCTGCCGCAGTGCCTTATAACCTGTACATTCATTTTGAAACACCCTGTATTTCATAAACATTTTGGAGCATTGTGCTATACAAGTTGCCTAAACATCATGAACAAATCTTTGTTTCCCAGAAAACATACACTATTTACATTAACAGAAAAGAAACATCAGACAATACGAATTTCCTAACAAGATCGTGTTTACAGAGCAACACCTCTCAGCCGCATGTAATGTATTTTATTATCGGACCAGCCCATAATCTGGTTGTATACATAAACGCCAGATTAGGTCGCTCTAATGAAATGATCTAAACCAGATGTAAACTAAATGTTTCATTCCGCGATTATAGGCTACGTGCGAACGTCGGTCGGATAATGAAACTATTTAAACGCAGCTGGGAGATTTAACTGTGCAGGTCTTGTAACACTACCCGCTCTACTAAATTAGCAATATGCCGACAGTCTTACTTCTCTGAAAGGAATTTTGATTTGACCGCTATCGTGCGTCATGGAGAGGCATTCGGACTATGATTCGTTTCTCAAAAGAATTCTAATGAAAGGAAGCAGAGGCAGAACAAACGGGCCTCGAACCAAGGTTCTGCCAGAAACAAGGTTTGCTTTGTGCAAACTACAAAAGACAATGGCCGACACCCTAATTAGGAAAAATTGTAATCAAATAGTAGCACTGTTAGTAAAGTATGTTAACTGCTAGAAATGACTTTACTTGGTACTGATATTCTGTTTTGCACATAGGGTTCGAGACAGTAGCACATTGTAGCAAGCATTGTACCGGTGGTGTGGTATGCACAACACAGAACGAATACAGAAACGTTTTAACAACAACTGGCTCTGAGTAACACTTACTATCTGTATATTAAAGCAGAGAAGTTAATGATCAGCATAGGCAATTAATTGCTGATGGTGGAGTACCGCTAACTGGGACATGAGGGTTCGAGACAGTAGCACATTGTAGCAAGCATTGTACCGGTGGTGTGGTATGCACAACACAGAACGAATACAGAAACGTTTTAACAACAACTGGCTCTGAGTAACACTTACTATCTGTATATTAAAGCAGAGAAGTTAATGATCAGCATAGGCAATTAATTGCTGATGGTGGAGTACCGCTAACTGGGACATGAGAATTTTTTATCAGTTTAATTATTGACAGACACTGGGATTGGAACAGTCTTCAGATAGTCATATTACGTGTACCGATCACCATTTCGTTTATCAGGAAGCTTTCACTTACTTCTACTAGCTGGCGCACAAATGAAACACGAGGCACCAGAATCAACTATAGATAGAACAGTTGCAGCCAGTTACTTATTGAAGCACACAAATGTTATAAAATTGATAACAGCACTTCATTATACTGTTATTGTAGTATGGATTGCAACACTGGCTCAACAACTAACCTTGCGGCCCAAAACATTATTGTATCAGAAATTCATTCCAAAGCTGAAAATTTCAGTTAAAACACATTATGAAAATCACGTTTAGCTGCAAATACATAAAATATAAACATTCTTAGAATTTGGCATATAGTAATTCCATGAAAACGTCTTGATCGCTAAAAACTGTATTTATGATGCGTTTCGAGTAATCATCATCGGATAACTCTGGTAAATTCACACAAAAGAAAAATAAGGAAAGCTTATGCATGTAGATGAAGTTGAAATGGGAGATATGATACTGCGTGGAGAGTTTGACAGAGCACTGAAAGACCTGAGTCGAAACAAGGCCCCCGGAGTAGACAGCATTCCATTGGAACTACTGACGGCCTTGGGAGAGCCAGTCCTGACAAAACTCTACCATCTGGTGAGCAAGATGTATGAAACAGGCGAAATACCCTCAGACTTCAAGAAGAATATAATAATTCCAATCCCAAAGAAAGCAGGTGTTGACAGATGTGAAAATTACCGAACTATCAGTTTAATAAGTCACAGCTGCAAAATACTAACAGCAATTATTTACAGACGAATGGAATAACTGTTAGAAGCCGACCTCGGGGAAGATCAGTTTGGATTCTGTAGAAATGTTGGAACACGTGAGGCAATACTGACCCTACGACTTCTCTTAGAAGCTAGATTAAGGAAGGGCAAACCTAAATTTCTAGCATTTGTAGACTTAGAGAAAGCTTTTGACAATGTTGACTGGAATACTCTCTTTTAAATTATGAAGGTGTCAGGGGTAATATACACGGAGCGAAAAGCTATTTACAATTTGTACAGAAACCAGATGGCAGTTATAAGAGTCGAGGGACATGAACGGGAAGCAGTGGTTGGGAAGGGAGTGAGACAGGGTTGTAGTCTCTCCCTGAGTATATAAGATGAACATCAACAAAAGCAAAACGAGGACAATGGAATGTAGTCGAATTAAGTCGGTTGATGCTGAGGGAATTAGAATAGGAAATGACACACTTAAAGTAGTAAAGGAGTTTTGCTATTTGTGGAGCAAAATAACTGATGATGGTCGAAGTACAGAGGATATAAATTGTAGACTGGCAATGGCAAGGAAAGCGATTCTGAAGAAGAGAAATTTGTTAACATCGAGTATACATTTAAGTGTCAGGAAGTCATTTCTGAAAGTATTTATGTGGAGTGTAGCCATGTATGGAAGTGAAACATGGACGATAAATAGTTTGGACAAGAAGAGAATAGAAGCTTTTGAAATCTGGTGCTATGGAAGAATGCTGAAGATTAGATGGGTAGATCACATAACTAATGAGGAAGTATTGAATAGGATTGGGGAGAAGTTTGTGGCACATCTTCATTAGAAGAAGGGATCGGTTGGTAGGACATGTTCTGAGGCATCAAGGGATCACCAGTTTAGTATTGGAGGGAAGCGTGTAGGGTAAAAATCGTAGAGAGAGACAAGAGATGAATACACTAAACAGATTCAGAAGGATGTAGTTTGCTGTAAGTACTGGGAGATGAAGAAGCTTGCACAGGATAGAGTAGCATGGAGAGCTGCATCAAACCAGTCTCAGGACTGAAGACCACAACAACAACAACAACATGCATAAATATTAAAAGGAAAATGTAACATTAGGAACGGAAGTAGATACTGGTTACAGGTACTTACAATAGGCTTAGGAAAGCTCATACAAGTGAGAAATAGAATACTTCTAAGAGGCTTCCCAAGCACATTGTGTGTCCTTGTAATTGGTATGTACTTTCGTTCCTGATGTTTCACTGGCCTTGTAATATTTATGTATAAACTTTTCTAATTTCCTTTTGTGTAAATTTTGCCACAGTAATAACGATGATGATTACTCGAAACGCGTCATAAATAAAGTTTATAGGGATCAAGACGTTTCCATGGAATTACTACTGGTCCGTGTCAAGTCTGTATGGCCGCATGCCTTTCAAATGGATGACCTCGTCCGTCAAATGGAGAACATTGTTACAAAGCTGTACAGGAACTATTCCTTATGCTCGCCCTTCAAGTTTACTAGTCAGTAACTATTCCGAATTATCACAGTTTTGTGAATGTAACTTTAATACTGTTCTGAAATTTCAATAAGATTAACACTTAAGCAAAGCACCTTAGATCTTTTCTTCGTAATTGTTCTTTGGTGAAACACTGAGTAACCTCATATAAAGAAACGCGTGGAGTACTTCAGAAAAAAAGCTCACTAATAGTAAAGAAATCTATTACTCTACGTGAACTATTTCTCATTATGAAAGAAAGCAATTACTTTTCAGTTCAGTAAAACAGGATACTCAGAAACACTGCAGTCCTGTATAGGTAAATGACTAAGGATATAGGTGTTCAACACAGAGTTAAAATAACACAAACTTGTAATGGAAAAAGAAACCGCGTAACTCGTACATGCAATTATACAATTCTGACTTGATTAGTTAAGACCCAGGCGGTGGTTGTGGATATCTTCTGTGGCTACTAAAAAAGGCGGCGAAATCGTTATGGCTATGGTGTAAAACAAGCTTTGAAATTTTCTTCTTACCGTCTGATTTTCGTACTTCGGAGCTAACCTATTTACCCCATGAATGTTAAGTCAAAATTCTCTCACATCGGAGGCCATATCAAATAACCTTTCTGCTCTTCTTGCATATTTCAGCGCACAAGATGTGAACACTTTGCCCTGTCGATGAACCAGTTCGACAAGAACAGTTTGAACATTCCAAGACTTTAACGGAACATAACTTTTGGAATTATATACGTGCATTGATTACGGTGATATAAATTATTAACAAAACGTTTACATAGATGTTGTATCAAAGAATAATTGTAATACAGAGGTCACACTAACATTAGCACACAAAGCTACTAACATTAGCACAGGGTGTCCCACTCAAACCTCCCTGATTTCAAAGACCCAGGAACGAACTAAAAACACAGTAGATACGACAATGAAGACAATGAAAAATGCACCACATTGTAGAGCATCTCAAACAATTTATTTATTTATCATCAACACACCTCTACATGTGAACCATTTGTAGCACGAAGAATATCGAGTCTATATTTAATTTCTTGCCAAGTTCTTTGTAACATTTCCTCTGTTATTGTTGCAATCGCATTAGTGATACGATGTCGCAACATAGGAATATCGTCTACTTTGGTCGCATACACGCGTCCTTCACGAATCCCCACATGAAGAAATCAAGCGGCGTAATGTCGGGTGAACGTGGTGGTCAGGTAATGGGTCCTCCGCGTCCGTTCCAACGACTGAGGAATTTCCTATCCAGGAACTTGCGAACAGCCGTTGGCCAATGCGGCGGAGCTCCAGCTTGTTAAAAAGTGATGTTGGGTTGCATGTCTTGTATCTGAGGGTATACAAGCTGTTCCAACATGTCCAGATACACTGACCAATTCACTGTTTGTTCCGCAAAGAAGAAAGGTCCAACAATCGTGTCGTACATTAGCCCGCACCAGGTGTTTAGTTTAGGGCTATCTCGAACATGTTCAATGACAACGTGCGGATTTTGCGAACCCCAAACCCGAACATTATGCCTATTAACCCTCCCTCTTAACTGAAAGGTTGCCTCATCTGAGTAGAAACATCTTTCCAGGAAGCTGGCAACAATATCAATACGCTGCAGCATATTCGCAGCAAATTGTTGTCGGCGTGGTTTGTCGTTCGGTGTCAGATGTTGCAGAATTTGAACTTTGCGAGCACGCATACGAAGACGCTGGTGAGGTACACGATGCAATGTTGATCGAGGTGCATCAAGTTGCCTAGATGCTTGACGAATTGACTTACATGTGCTTATGAGAAACGTTTGTCTGATGTCCTCCATTGTCTCTTGTGAAACTACGTAGCGTGCACAGCCAGAATGAGATGCACGAACCAGTTGCGTAACGAGTCTACCTGCCAACGCTCTACTTGGCTCCAAGTAATAGCGAATATCATCACAAGCGCTCTGGAAACTGGCTGCTTATTATCTTTTTATCGTAGTGGCTCATGGAAAGGTATCAGTTGTTTCCAAATATATTTTGCTAATGGAAACAGAAATAAATTTAGCTGTCGCCTAAAACATAACATTTTTTCAATGCCCGTGGTTGTAATATAATTTAGTTATATTTCTGTAACTCGTTCACCTAAACCTAACTGCAGGTGCTGCAGTGAAACACAATGGCGTTTATCATTAGTAAAAGTACAGGGTGGGGCAAATAAAAATGGCCCAGAGAACAGAGTTCCACAGTATAAAGAAACAGAGAGGAGGAAAGGAAATGCAGGGCTGACTACAGCAGATGTTGAAAGTAACCATCATTCATGTATTGGCACTTTTGAGCCCCTTCAGCAAGTTGCTGAAGGCAGATCGAAGCTGGACTGCTGGAATTGCTGCGGTCTCACCCGAAACGTTCTGCTGCAGTTCTGGAAGACAGTCAGGCTTGTTTCGATATGCCTTACACTTGAGGTCTCGCGACACAAAGTAATCGGCACATTGACAGATCATGTGGCCTGGGGGGGCCAGCTAGAGCCGCGACTAGACTAACCCCTGCTAACAACTCTGTCAGGCGTGAAGCCTGTGTAAATGCGCTCCAAGGTTCGGGCGGCTGTGTGGGCAGTTGCTCCGTCCTGTTGGAAGTAACTGCAGCTCTTTCGCTCCTCCATTAGTGCCGCCGCAAATGGTTTCAAAATGTTGGCGATGTAAGTGTGCGTCTGATGGAAGAAGATGGGACCAACAATGCGGCGTGCAGAAACTGCACACCAAACCCCAGCCTTCCGATGATGCAATGGTGCCTCGTGGAAGTCAATCGGATTCCCGCTGCCAACAACCTGTAATTCTGTGAGTTGACATAACCACCCATGTGAAACCGGGCTTCATAAGACATAAAGAACAGATCCACGTCCAAATCATTCATTATCATCTCACTGAACAGCCACTCACAAAACCGGCGCTCCTGAGGGCCACCTGCTGCTTTTGGTACTTGGACAACAGACACTGGGTAGGAATGCGTGTGCTGGTCCAGGTGGAGTATTCGTCCGCATGATCGAAGTGATATGCCGGTCTCTTGCGGAAGGCGTCGGGTTGATTAGGCAGGACTCTGGAGCATTTTCAGCTGAACTGCAGCCACATTTTCTGGTGTGTGAGCACGTTTCGGAATTCTTTTGACTTGTTCAAAACAGATCCAGTCTGACTCCATTTTCGGACTTAGCGTTGCATGGCAACTCTTTACTAGCACTTTGACACAGTCAAACTTCTCAGCACACAACTGACCACACAGTTTCCACGACGCGGCCCGCACTACGCTATGAATCGGTGTGAATGACTTGGCCGGTGCACACGTGGTGTGCGCGCCACAGGGTGTGGTTATATGCATACACTCACGTCCAATCGCAAGGGGCCTCTTTCATTTGCCCCATCCTGTAAATAACAAAGTCTTCACCACTTAACTAAGATTGAAAGCGGGGCTATCTAGTTGCTCACGACAAATATCAGGCGTATTCACCAGTCAATACTCACATCATGATAATTTTTTTTTTTTTGGCAAAGTGAATTTTTCATTTAAAAGCCAGCATAAAGAATATCATTTAGTCTGGAACGAGAACATTGCTGTTAGTTTGGACTTACCTCAGCATCACGATTTCTTTCAGCTTCAAGCCCGATTACTATGTACTGCATTAGAGACATGTCCACACACACGATAGTTACTCCAACCTGCGTAGCAAAGATATCAACATAGTGAGGTCCTTTGGACACTGAACTCGGTTCAGTGAAATTTTAAAAAAAAGGATTAGCTATTGAATTCGCACTGCCTCAGCAGCAGATTTCAACCACCACTTTGATGAAGAATTTTAAGAGAAGCAGGCGTCAAAGAGAAATTAAGTGAAGACATCTACGACCAACCTATATTGTCTGGGAGTTATTTTTGTACTTGTGAAACTCAAATATAACAGCCTTGCAAATGGTACTATATCAAATGTTCCCACTTACTTTTCATCTGGCGAAAGAAATGTGACCGCATATACGTATATAACGAGAAATATTGTAAAATATGCTAGCATGGTATTCGTCTCTGCTTTAAAGGTCATTATGTTTTTGAGGAATTCTACACGCGCAGTCCGTCACTCATGGACATCTGCCGACAACTTTGAACAAGATGAAACGCCCTGATAATAATAGCACAAAAAGACAAGTGGGCCCTTGCTAAGCGACATTTCTACAGGCAACGACATCTCGCACGTGCATACACCCACACCTCCCACGGAGCCCAGCAAGTGATTCCACAAAAGGGATTCAATTTTCTGCTGGCACTGGACTCAACACAGTGCCGAAGAAAAGACCGCTTTAGCTCCAATTCCCTTTTTTATAGGCCTATGGATGAAGGACTTACAGCAGACGAGGTCTCATCTTTTCAAAAAGTTAATAAAAGTCCTGTCGACAGAAGACGAAGTGTTCAAAAGATAAATAAATAAGTAAAGCTGCTTTAGAATTCCTTTTGAGCTATATTTAATGCTCCTCGGAGAAGCCAGATAAACACGTGCAAGATGAGATGTCAGCTTGTCTCAAATTACAGAGTACAATGTGATGCCAGGCAGCCAGAAACCTCTGTGCTATCAGTTTAGTATGCTTATTGCATTCCCGAGACTATAATTCATAAGTTTTCCGTGACATTTTCACTCCAATTTTCAATATACTAAAGATACATCAAACGCTAGGGCCTGTATTTCTTGTTGTTGTTGTGGTCTTCAGTCCTGAGACTGGTTTGATGCAGCTCTCCATGCTACTCTATCCTGTGCAAGCTTCTTCATCTCCCAGTACTTACAGCAAACTACATCCTTCTGAATGTGTTTAGTGTATTCATCTCTTGGTCTCCCTCTACGATTTTTACCCTCCACGCTTCCCTCCAGTACTAAATTGGTGATCCCTTGATGGCTCAGAACATGTCCTACCAACCGATCCCTTCTTCTAGTCAAGTTGTGCCACACACTTCTCTTCTCCACAATCCTATTCAATACCTCCTCATTAGTTACATGATCTACCCATCTAATCTTGAGCATTCTTCTGCAGCACCACATTTCGAAAGCTTCTATTCTCTTCTTGTCCAAACTATTTACCGTCCATGTTTCACTTCCATACATGCCTACGCTCCATACAAATACTTTCAGAAACGACTTCCTGACACTTAAATCTATACTCGATGTTAACAAATTTCTCTTCTTCAGAAACGCATTCCTTCCCATTGCCAGTCTACGTTTTATATCCTCTCTACTTCGACCATCATCAGTTATTTTGCTCCCCAAATAGCAAAACTCCTTTAATACTTTAAGTGTCTCATTTCCTAATCTAATTCCCTCAGCATCACCCGACTTAATTCGACTACATTCCATTATCCTCGTTTTGCTTTTGTTGATGTTCATCTTATACCCTCCTTTCATGACACTGTCCATTCTGTTCAACTGCTCTTGCAAGTCCTTTGCTGTCTCCGACAGAATTACAATGTCATCGGTGAACCTCAAAGTTTTTATTTCTTCTCCACGGATTTTTATACCTACTCCGAACTTTTCTTTTGTTTCCTTTGCTGCTTGCTCTATATACAGATTGAATAACATCGGGGAGAGGCTACAACCCTGTCTCACTCCCTTCTCAACCACTGCTTCCCTTTCGTGCCCCTCGACTCTTATAACTGCCATCTGGTTTCTGTACAAATTGTAAACAGCCTTTCGCTCCCTGTATTTTACCCCTGCCACCTTCAGAATTTGAAAGAGAGTATTCCAGTCAACATTGCCAAAAGCTTTCTCTAAGTCTACAAATGCTAGAAACGTAGGTTTGCCTTTCCTTAATCTAGCTTCTAATATGTCGTAGGGTCAGTATTGCCTCACGTGTTCCAACATTTCTACGGAATCCTAACTGATCTTCCCCGAGGTCAGCTACTACCAGTTTTTCCATTCGTCTGTAGAGAATAAAGTGTCTCACACATCTTGCTCACCAGGTGGTAGAGTTTTGTCAGGGCTGGCTCTCCGAAGACTGTCAATTGTTCTAATGGAATGTTGTCTA
Organism: Schistocerca piceifrons; assembly: GCF_021461385.2. Taxonomy (NCBI): domain Eukaryota; kingdom Metazoa; phylum Arthropoda; class Insecta; order Orthoptera; family Acrididae; genus Schistocerca; species Schistocerca piceifrons. Next base: position 211,864,186 of record NC_060146.1, read on the forward strand.
CTCCTGGGGCCTTCCTTCGACTTAGGTCTTTCAGTGCTCTGTCGGACTCTTCACTAGGCCATCGTTTTCCAGTCGTCTGCAGTCCAACCGATATGGTTACGAAGTAAGGAGAGGTGCTGCACGGAGTGTCGTGCTATGAACAAAAGCACTCGCGTCGGTCATTTGCAGGGGTAGCCCAAGGCGCCAAATTCCTTCACACCGTTCAAACGGATACGTTCGCCGTACGTCCCTAGTATTGCTTGTCTGTCAGCACTGACAACTCTACGCGAATACCGCCGCTCTCGGTCGTTAAGTGAAGGACCTCAGCCACCGTATTGTCCGTGGTGAGAGGCAAAGCCTGAAGTTTGGAATTCTCGGCACACTCTTGACGCTGTGGATCTCGGAGTATTGAGTTTCCTAACGATTTCCGAAACGGAATGTCCCATGCCGTCAGAGCCCTGACTAATTTTAAAAGTAAAAGTAATGGAGAACTTAAGAAATACCCTCAGACTTCAAGAAGAATATAATAATTCCGATCCCAAAGAAAGCAGGTGCTGACAGATGTGAAAATTACCGAACAATCAGTTTAATAAGTCACGGATGCAAAATACTAAGGCGTATTCTCTACAGAAGAATGGAAAAACTGGTAGAAGCTGACCTCGGGGAAGATCAGTTTGGATTCCGTAGAAATATTGGAGCATGTGAGGCAATGCTGACCCTACGACTTATTTTAGAAGATAGATTAATGAAATGTAAACCTAGGTTTCTAGCATTTGTAGACTTAGAGAAAGCTTTCGACAAGGTTGACTGGAACACTCCCTTTCAAATTCTAAAGATGGCAGGGGTAAAATGCAGGGAGCGGAAGGCTATTTACAATTTGTACAGAAACCAGATGGCAGTTATAATAGTCGAGGGGCATGAAAGGGAAACAGTGGTTGGGAAGGGAGTGAGACAGGGTTGCAGCCTATCCCCGATGTTGTTCAATCTGTATGTTGAGGAAGCAGTAAAGGCAACAAAAGAAAAATTCGGTGTAGGTATTAAAATCCATGGAGAAGAAATAAAAACTTGGACGTTCGCCGATGACAGTGTAATTCTGTCAGAGACACCAAAGGACGTGCAAGAGCAGTTGAACGGAATGGATAGTGTCTTGAAAGGAGGATATAAGAGGAACATCAACAAAAGAAAAACGAAGATAATGCAATGTAGTCGAATTCAGTCGTGTGATGCTGAGGGAATTAGATTACGAAACGAGACACTTAAAGTAGTAGGTGACTTTTGCTGTCTGAGGAGCAAAATTACTGATGATGGTCGAAGTAGAGAGGGTATAAAATGTAGACTCGCAATATAAGGAAAGCGTTTCTGAAGAAGAGAAATTTGTTAACATCGAGTATAGATTTAAATGTCAGGAAGTCGTTTCTGAAAGTATTTGTATGGAGCGTAGCCATGTATGGAAGTGAAACATGGTCGATAAATAGTTTGGACAAGAAGAGAATAGAAGCTGTGCTACAGAAGAGTGCTGAAGATTTGATGGGCAGATCATGTAACTAATGAGGAGGTACTGAATAGAATACGTGAGAAGAGGATTTGGTGGCACATCTTGACTAGAAGATGGGATCGGTTGGTAGGACATGTTCTGAGGCATCAAGGGATCACCAATTTAGTATTGGAGGGCAGCAGGAGGGTAAATATCGTAGAGGGAGACCAAGAGATGAATACACTAAAGAGATTCAGAAAGATGTAAGTTCCAGTAGGAACTGGGAGATGAAGAAGCTTGCACAGGATAGAGTAGCAACAACTGTCAGTTCAGTCGCGATTTCAGTTGGTAAGAGGTAATGGTAGAGTTGGAGTGTGGCGGAGACACAATGAAGCCATGGACCCAAGCTATCAACAAGGCACTGTGCAGCTGTTGTTTGCTCCATAATGGTGTTGGCTGAGTTTGCATGGAATGGACCAGCTCTTCTGGTCCAACTGAAACTATCATTTACTGGAAATGCTTTTGTTCAGCTACCAGCAGACCAGTTGTGGCCCTTCATGTACTCCGTGTTCTCAGACAACGACGTCATTTCACCAGGCCACAATTGACCACGAACGGTTAGAAGAACATTCCAAACAATTCGACCAAATGATTTGGCATCCCTCATCGCCCATCATGGAAACGCATCGATTATTTTTGGAACACAGTGGAGAGGTGAGTTCGCGCACTACATCCTGCCACAGCAACGCTTTCGAAGTTATAGATGCCTATAGAGGCAGCGGAGCCTTAGTATTTCTGTAGGGGACTTCCAAGGACTTGTTGAGTCCATTTCACATCGAGTTGCAGCACTGTGCCAGGCAGAAGGATGTCGGAAAAGATATTAGCAGGCATCCCCTGACATTTGTCATGTCAGTGTAAATACAATACATTTCTAGACAGGTGCATTACAATCCACTAGCCACCAGCTGCAAGGGAGAACCTTTGAGAGTCTATGAGTCTGTATGTCTATGTGGATCAACAAATCACCACGTCTGGGCTCTGTCAGTGCTATATGTGGCCCTGCTGTGAGAATTGAGGTGCACGCTGCTGACTTTGCTACCTCGAGCCGGCATGCCAACTGCGCGCCTGCTTCAACTGCTGCCACCCTGCCCTGGTGGTCTGCAGTTTGAGCCCGGGCTCGTGCAGCAATTCAGTCGCTATCGCCTGTACGAGCAAACTCCTCGCTGCCTACCTCTACTCGCATGCGCAGACACTTTTTCCGGGAGCCGGCTCACTCATACTGGGTCGACACCATGGATCCGCATGCCTCGACATGTCCGGTCTGAGTAGCAAGGCTCCCTCTTCTAGGGTGCCTCCAGCTGCCGGAGTCAGCGTCCTCGCCATCATTGTTTGGCTGGACATGTGTTGCCAGGCTGTCTGCCGACACCTTCACCCATTTTCCAGCCATACACAGCTTAAGTTCCGGGGCATCGACCTCTACGGGCATACGTCAGCTGTAGTTTGCTGAGCCGTCAATGAATGTTTTAGCAACGATGTGGTGGTATTCTACTGGTTGCCTGACCTCCGCCAACCCAGTTCCAACACCCACCACAGAGGCCTGTCACTCCTGGCCTCTTTAAATTGTACCACTAAAAATACTGATGTCTGCAGTTGCATTCAGGACGTCATCTCCAACTGCAATGTACATTTCAACAGTAATGTTTTGGTAAGTGGGCTTGATATTTTTGTAGCCTCTGTTTCTCTGTTCTTGTACACTACTAGAGTGGATAGAATTGACGTGTTAGGAATTTCAAAGCATATTTAGTGAAACCTGAGGGACCTGTAGATTTGTTACAGTTTATTGTGCAGAGTACTATTTATCACCAGTGAAGCGTCAAAATCGTAATTTGGCACACATATCGCTATGTACCGGGTGATTAAAGAGTCAGTATAAATTTGAAAACTGAATAAATCACGGAATAATGTAGATAGAGAGGTACAAATTGACACACATGCTTGGAATGACATGGGGTTTTATTAGAACCAAAAAAATACAAAAGTTCAAAAAATGTCCGACAGATGGCGCTTCATCTGATCAGAACAGCAATAACTAGTATAACAAAGTAAGACAAAGCAAAGATGATGTTCTTTACAGGAAATGCTCAATATGTCCACCATCAATCGTCAACAATAGCTGTAGTCGAGGAATAATGATGTGAATAGCACTGTAAAGCATGTCCGGAGTTATGGTGAGGCATTGGCGTCGAATGTTGTCTTTCAGCATCCCTAGAGATGTCGGTCGATCACGATACACTTGCGACTTCAGGTAACCCCAAAGCCAATAATCGCACGGACTGAGGTCTGGGGACATGGGAGGCCAAGCATGACGAAAGTGGCGGCTGAGCACACGATCATCACCAAACGACGCGTGCAAGGAATCTTTCACGCGTCTAGCAATACTTTTTTTTTGTTTCTAATAAAACCCCATGTCATTCCAAGCATGTGTGTCAATTTTTACCTGTCTATCTATATTATTCCGTGCTTTATTAAGTTTTCAAATTTATACTAACTTTTTGATCACCCAGTATATGCAGGAAGCGTGTAGCGCAAGCTGACAGTGTGGGTACAAGGCACGTTATCGGAGTCTAGATGGGCTATGACCAATCATGATACAGGGTTAACTAGCTGGGGCAGTAGAGGTAAGAACTTCATTTGTGTACCTTCTCTCGTTCCTATTGCAACAAGAACAGTGGCTCTTTTTTTGGGGGAGGGGGGTGGAGGGGGGAGTAAACTGGCTGAGGATGTGTCACTATCTGGAAGTCTGGGTAGTTGGTCAGATGACGTACATTTGCACATCACCAAGCTATATATAGCTACTGAGTGAGGCAAAGGCATACATGTATCATGAAGGGCTGAATATGGTATACACAACTGAACAACTCAGGAATGGACTCCAATTGCGATTCTGCAGCCAGCATAATACTAGATTATTTAGGGAATAATTTAACGAGATGCCCCAAAAGCGAAACGAGTCAGTGGAAATATTCTTGGACACAAGTAGGCAAATGAATGCACAACTTATTAGATAACCTAGGATGCGGATAAAATAATTCTGCAACCTGCAGAACACAGACTGTTAGATGTGTTTTTGAGAGGACTTTCACCTGATTTGTTGAGGAGGCTACAGATGGAGAATCGAAAGGATTTGGCTACTGCCATTAAAGTGGGGACAGGACGTCAAACCGGCCGACTTGGAGCAGGAGAGGCACCACAGGATATTTTAATTTCCACTGTCTATACTTTTACAAGTAAATTCATAAAACGTTGTCAGCATGACCAGGAAGGATTCAGGATTGACACTCGTAGCAGCGGAAGTTCAAAAACATAACAAAATAATTTTTTTTACATGTCAAATTTCATCATTTTTTTACTTACTATTGGCTGCATTTGTTACTATAGGTACATTTTTCTTCATAAGTAAGAGAGACTGTTCGATGAATTTTGCCCAGCATACAAACCATGCTTACAGGTGTCTGAAACTCTAGAATCTATTTAATTTATGAAAAAATGAATGAGCTGTTACGTTTTAAACTTTATGTTTAGAAAAAAATCAAATTTTGTTGTTAATTATCTAAATTTTCACCACAGTTTTCAATAGATTTGGAACATTCTAGAGTTTCATACACCTGTAAGTATGGTTTGTATGCTGTGCAAAATTCATCAAAGAATCTCGCTTACTTGTGAAGAAAAATGCACCTATAGCAACAAATGCAGCCAACAGTAAGTGAAAAAATGATGAAATTTCATATCTAAAAAAAAAATTATATTGTTATGTTTTTGCACTTCCACTGCAATGAGTGTGAATTCTGAATCCTTCCTGGTCATGCTGACAAAGTTTTATGAATTTATTTGTAAAAGTATAGACAGTAGAAAATAAAATGTCCTATGGTGCGTCTCCTGCTCCAAGTCGGCCCGTTTGATGTCCTACCCCCCTTAAGACTGCTATGGCACTGACCGAAGCTGACTTAACAACTTGGATGCAGGATAAACAGAGTTTTTATAGGTGTGGACATGTGGTCTGTATTCGGAAATAATTCTGCCAATCACAATACTGTGAGTGTGGGGGGGTAGGGGGGGGGGTGCATTAGGTGTTGGTTCCTGACATAAAATGCAAAGTGGACAATGATGTAAGAGTTCGTTAAACGGCAACAGGAATTCATAAACTGCCAGATGACATTACCAGTAAAGCATAATGCTGCAAAGGCGTATGCAAAGGCAAGATTGTTACTTGGTCGGTGTGATGAAAGGAATGCAACGTAAGTTTTTAGTGGGCACAGGAAGTCATGTGTCAGCGACTACTCTAGACCTGCTGGGTAGGGAGGGAATGAGTTCTCCATGATATAGATTGTGTGGAGTAGGGGACAATCTTGTGGCATCACTCGTAGCAACATTGGACGGTTTCTCTACTAGAGTAGGGAGTGTTCAGGAATATATGGAAGTATTGCCCCACGCAATTGGGGGGAGGGAGGGGGGGGTGTACTGTACAATCCTAAGGCCGGATTGTATGTATGAGCATCATGCAAAAATTGATCTTCTACTGCACACCGTTGAAGTCATGAAGGTGGAACCAAGTAAACTGCATTCACGTTCATTAAAGCTCAGTTTGCATGATAACGTATCAATAGGTATGGGAAAATTGCTCTCATAGAGTGTGGATACAGATCTACCAAATGATGTTTTGTATATTATAGAGGAATTGGAACACAGTGACGAAATAGATACTTCACATTGTTTTCTACATAGAAGCATTGCACTTATGCCGGAAGTAAATGGAGATTTCACCCTTCTGGTGGCTGTGGGTAATTTTGGCCATGACAAAGTGAATCTGTGAAAAGGATTATTGATTGTCAGTTTGGGTGTCCTAATTGAGAGGGAGCGAGTGGAGACCTTTTCCACAAGGTATCCATCAATGCATCTGTATTACATGAAAAAGTACAGTATTTAAAAGGAAAAGATAAGACAGTTATGGAAAATCTGTTGATATGATTAACGGATTTGCCATTGCCATCAGTCCGCGAGTTGTGCCCACGGAAGAACTAAAGGCCAGTGTGGAAGCAGGCATTCGCAGTGCTGTGGAAGTATTGGCCAACGCAAAGCCTCCAAAAAGTAATTTAACTGTGGGTGAGAGGAATGCCATAAACTCTTGAATCAGGACGACAGCACTATCATTTTCCCCTCTAACAAGTGAAATGCGAGGCTTGTTTTAGATGTGCCCAACTACTGTAGTAAGATTAACGACTTAGTAGATCCGCAGACGTAGAGATAACTGACAAAGTTATTAGAACTGTTACACGGCTGATAAAACGTCCTCTGTCCAACAGAGCGTACAGAAGTGTCAGTTCAGTTCAGTTGGCCACCACCGCCAGCTTATGGATTGCCGAGGACGCAAAAAAACAAAAAAAAAACAAAAAAAAATCAAAAAACATGTACCGATGGGACCTATAGTGAGTGCCATTGGTTAACACACATATTTAATTGTCAAGTCTTTGATAACATTATTACTACCATACGTGGGCCGGCCGGACTCCTATACCAAGAATTCGGCACATTTTATCAGTTAATTAATTCGCATAGTGGTCCAGCCAGAGGACACATTAGTTGTTCTATGAGATTTCGGGAATACTTAATTTTGATGTTGCATCGTTATTTACTATGCTTCATCTCAACGAGGTGTTACAACAGCTGAATCGGAGTTTTCGCCCCGAAATTGCAGTACTGTTTAAATTTTACCTCACGACCACCTATTTCAAACGGAACGATGAGTTCCATGAACAGCTGAATGGCGTGGTTATAGGGAGACCATCAAATCCAACCATAGCGAATTTTATTATGGAAAAATTCGAGAAGTAGTCACTGGAAGGTGCCAACAAAAAACCGAATATTTGGTTCCGCTACGTAGATGATATGTTTGTTTTGTGGAGGCATGGCGGAGAGGAACTAGCTCATTTTCACAAACACCTCAACGGTGTTAATCAGAAGATTCAGTTTACCACGGAGGAAAGTCCGCCCCGATAACTGAGTGGTCAGCGTGACGGATTGCCGTCCTCCGGGCCCGGGTGCGATTCCCGACTGGGTCGCAGATTTTCTCCGCTCAGGGACTGGGTGCCGTGTTGTCTTCATCATCATTTCATCCCCATCCGGCGCGCAGGTCATCCAGTGTGGAGTAGAATGTAGTAAGACCTGCACCAAGGCGGCCGGAACTGCCCCGTAAGGGGCCTCCCGGCCAATGACGCCAAACGTTCATTTCCATTTACCATGGAGGAAGCTGCAGGCAGAAGATTAACTTCTCTTGGTGTGCTACTTTTCAAGGGAGAAGATGGTAGCCGAGGCCACACAGTTTACAGAGAACCCACGCTCGGAGACTGTTACCGACACCAAGATTCGAACCACGATCGACGACAAAAGCGTGGCATTATAAAAACATTGTCGGATAAAGCAAGGAACATCTGTGAACCAGACCTGCTTACGGGGGATTAAAACACCTCAGCAACGTATTGCTCCAGAATAATGAGAGGTAAAAAGATCCTGGAGACCGCCAGGCAAACGTGAGAGCGATCCTTTGAAATCGAAAGTTTTCCTGCCTTTCAGTAGGGAATTTACTGACCGCAAAGGGAAAATCGTGAAAAAACAGAACATCGCGGTAATCTGGAAATCAACCCGGGAGATGCAGGATCACCTAAACTTGGCCAATCATGGTCGCAATCGCGGGAAGAGATTTGCGGAACATGTTTTGCAGCCAAAAGACCATTACTTTCATTTTGGTAGGGCTCAAGTACTCACAGCGACAAGCGGGTTCCATGAAAGGCCATTCAAAGAGGCCATAGACATTGTCATATGCACCAGATATTTCAACAGGACGGAGGAGAGAGTGAAATTGGTTGACGTCTGGATCCGGCTTCTGAAGAGGACGTGTACCAGTTTTCCACCATGGTGTCCTATCAATGGCGGAGAACGGCAACCAATAGCGCCCATTTGCACTCTTATGTTCAAACCACGTGACGGCACACCACTGCACAGGAGCAAAGAATTTTGCTGCAGTGAGCAGCGAGCGAGGGTGCATATCGAATAAACCCGAAAAAAGCTGCGGTCCGCCATGAAAGTGTCCTTCGAAAATGATGACGAAATGGCCAGCAATATTTTATGTGTCATTTCCGGCCGTGAAAGTTTACATTTTACAAAGTCTCTAGCCCGCCCCCGCCTGATGGAGGGAGCGTCATCGGCGAGCTACTGCCGTCACCGTTCCAGCGGCCGGGCGACGCTGAGAGTCGCCACAGCAGCCGCTGACAACATCACAACCCTTCACTGGCCACATACATCTCACGTCCTGGCGCATTGGCTTCTCTAAGCCTCGTCATGGCTTCCGTCGTTTGCTACGCAATAATTGTATGTTTCAGCCATGACGTTTTCATGACGATACCCTGGACGAGTGCCAAGGATCGACTCACGAAATTTTGGTGAGCCCCCTTGCATCTCACTACCTCGTGGTACTTGATTGCTGCGAGTCCCCTTGCCTGCCACTATCTTGGGGTGCTTGACTTTGAAGAGCCCACTTCCCTCTCACAATCTTGGGAGCTTGATTTTGGTGAACCCCCTTGCCTCTCACTATTTTGGGTGCTTGACTTTGGTGAGTCCCATTGCCTCTCACTATCTCAAGTGCTTGATTTTGGTGAGTCAAAATCCTCTCACTATCTCGTGGTGCTTGATTACTGTGAGCCCCGGCGGGGTCAGGGATTTTCTCTGCTTTGTGATGACTGGATGTTGTGTGATGTCCTTAGGTTAGTTAGGTTTAAGTAGTTCTAAGTTCTAGGGGACTGATGACCATAGATGTTAAGTCCCATAGTGCTCAGAGCCATTTGAACCATTACTGTGAGTCCCCTTGTCTCTCACTATCTTGGGGTGGTTGATTTTGGTGAGACCCCTTGCTTCTCACAATCTCGGGTGCTTGTATTTGGTGAGTTCCCATGCCTCTCACCGTCTTGGGCTGCTTGATTTTGGTGAGGCCCATTGCCTCTCACTATCTCAGTTGCTTGATTTTGGTGAGTACCATTGCCTCTCACAGCCTTGGGTGCTTGATTTTACTGAGGCCCCTTGCCTCTCACTACCTTATGTGCTTGCTTTTGGTGAGTCCCAACGTCTCTTACTATCTCGGGATGCTTGATTACTGTGAGAATCCTTGCCTATCGCTATCATGGGGTGCTTGATTTTAGTGTGCCCCCTTGACTCTCACAATCTCGGGTGCTTGATTTTGGTGAGTCCCCTTGCCTCTCACTATCTTGGGTGTTTGATTTTGGTGAGTCCCCTTGCCTCTCACTATCTTGGGTACTTGATTTTGGTGAATCACATTGCCTCTCACACTCTCAGGTGCTTGATTTTGGTGAGTACCATTGCCTCTCACTATCTCAGGTGCTTGAGTTTGATGAGACCCCTTGCCTCTCATAGTCTCAGGTACTTCATTTTGGTGAGCCACCTTCCCTCTCAGTGTCTTGGGGTGCTTGATGTTGGTGAATCCCCTTGCCTCTCACTGTCGTGGTGTGCTGGATTTTTGTGAGTCCCATGGCCTCTCACTATATCAGGTGCTTGATTTTGGTGAGTACCATTCCCTCTCACTATCTCAGGTGCTTGATTTTGGTGAGACCCCTTGCCTCTCACAATTTCAGATGCTTTATTTTGGTGAGTCCCATTGCCTATGTCGGGGTGCTCGATTACTGCGAGTCCCCTTGAGTCTCATTATCTTAGGGTGCCCGATTTTAGTGAGCCCCATGCCTTTCACAATCTCAGGTGCTTGATTTTGGTGAGTCCCATTGCCACTCACTATGTCAGGGTGCTTGATTAGTGCGAGTCCCATTGTCTCTCAATACCTTGAGGTGCTTGATATTGGTGAACCCCCTTGCCTCTCACAATCTCAGGTTCTTGATTTTGGTGAATCCCATTGCCTCTCACTATGTGGGGGTGCTTGATTACTGCAAGTCCCCTTGTCTCTCAATATCTTGAGGTGCTTGATTTTGGTGAGACCCCTTGCCTCTCACAATCTCGGGTGCTTGATTTTGGTGAGAGCCCTTGCCTCTCACAGTCTCAGATGCTTGATTTTGGTGAATCCCATTGCCTCTCACTATGTGGGGGTGCTTGATTACTGCAAGTCCCCTTGTCTCTCAATATCTTGAGGTGCTTGATTTTGGTGAGACCCCTTGCCTCTCACAATCTCAGGTGCTTGATTTTGGTGAGAGCCCTTGCCTCTCACAGTCTCAGATGCTTGATTTTGGTGAATCCCATTGCCTCTCACTATGTGGGGGTGCTTGATTACTGCAAGTCCCCTTGTCTCTCAATATCTTGAGGTGCTTGATTTTGGTGAGACCCCTTGCCTCTCACAATCTCGGGTGCTTGATTTTGGTGAGAGCCCTTGCCTCTCACAGTCTCAGATGCTTGATTTTGGTGAATCCCATTGCCTCTCACTATGTGGGGGTGCTTGATTACTGCAAGTCCCCTTGTCTCTCAATATCTTGAGGTGCTTGATTTTGGTGAGACCCCTTGCCTCTCACAATCTCGGGTGCTTGATTTTGGTGAGAGCCCTTGCCTCTCACTATCTTGGGTGCTTGATTTTGGTGAGTCCCATTGCCTCTCGCTATCTCGGGTGCTTGGTTTTGGTGAGGCCCCTTGTCTCTCATTATCTTAGGTGCTTGATTTTAGTGAGTCCCATTGCCTCTCACTATCTCGCAGTGCTTGATTACTGCGACTCCCCTTGCCTCTCGCTATCTGGCGGTGCTTGATGTTGGTGGGCCCCCTTGCCTCTCACAATATCAGGTGTTTGATTTTGGTGAGTCCCATTGCCTCTCACTATGTCGGGATGCTTAATTTCTGGGAGTCCCATTGCCTCCCACTATCTCGGGGTGCTTGGTTACTGTGAGTCCCTTTGCCTCCTACAAGTGTTTCAGTGCAGCATATTTCTAAATGTTGTCTGTAGTCTCTAATTGTCACACTGCAGCTCTGTGTATGAACGACAATCCGACTTGTATTAGTGTCTCTGCGCTAATGTTTGCGCATTCATTGCTAATTCGCTGCCGCATATCTTCGGAAGTTGTTGGTACATCCATGTAAACTGTCTCTTTTCGTCATTCCCGGATGCAAAAATCGGCAGAAGTCAAATGGGGTGTCGCGCAGCCCACTTTAGAGGACCTCCTCGTCCAATCCATCGACCAAGATAGATTCGATTAGAAACTTCTCGAGGTAGTCGTGAATAAGGCGCTGGGCATCCATCGTGTTGAAACCATTCATCCGGTCTCGTTTGAAGTGGAACATCGTCCATTAGCATCGGTAAAACATTATCCACAATTTCGCTGTAAATTTGAGCAGTCAGATTGCCTTCTATGAAGTATGGGCCAGTTACCTGCGTACCTAAAATACCGCAACAAACGTTGACACTCCACGGGCGTTGATGTTCAACTTGCCTTACCCAGTGGCGATTGTCCACTGATCAATAATGCATATTATGTCGCTTCACCTGACCACGATTCGTAAAATTGGGTTGACCTGCGAAAAGTAACTGTGAAATGAAATTCTCATTGACTGCCAGTAGTTCCTGTGTCCAGTTGCAGAAGTTCAGGCGGCTATGAAAATCGTCACCATGCAGTTCTCGGCGCACCGATAAATGAAATCGATGCCATCTGTGTGCATGCAGTGTGCGTAGAACTCTTCTTTGCGAAATTCCTGAACCTCGCGCAAATTGCCGAGATGTGAGGATCTGTAGCAACCTCAGCTAAGACATCCACTGCGTTAGTTTGGTTTGTCACAGGCAGCGGTCGGACTCTTTCTCTAGCTGTACCACTTTCCGTTTCAGTAAACAGGTGGACAATAGGGCAAAACGTCGTTGCAGACGGAACATTCCTATCGGGGAACGGAGTAGCATACCTTTGTTGAGCTTCGTCAACATTTCTTTGAGCCTCAAAATACGCGTCAATGATATCTCCCCTCCCTGCAATCGTTAACATTGAAGCAACATGCACAGTCCGACCTTGTACTCAGTGCATGATCACTCTCTGTACTGCATTCGACTGTGGAACGTCTCACATAATAGCATTATCAAAAATATCAAAAAAGGACTTCAATTGTCATAATCGTTTTGCAACAATTCTCAATTCATTTCCATATTTACCGATTACAGCGCCATATATTAAGAAATGAAAGAAATTTTTCATAGAAAAATTACATATTTTTTCACTTTTCACGGAGAATCCGAATCCCCAATAAAATATAAGGGTTCCACTTTAAGATTGCATCCCTTCCGCCCTGGGGCGGGTGTAGGGGGTTCGAGCATTATGTTAATGGATGTCGCTCTTCTACGTTTATTACCACTTGTTTTTCAACCCGATGTGTATTTCGCCACATATTCCGACAAAGAGAATATCTATAAAAAGGTACGGCCAAACTTTTAGGAAACATTCCTCACACACAAATAAAGAAAAGATGTTATGTGGACGTGTGTCCGGAAACGCTTAATTTCCATGTTAGAGCTCATTTTAGTTTCGTCAGTATGTTCTTCCACGTACGCTCAATGGCGCACATTATCATGATTTCATACGGGATACTCTACCTGTGCTGCTAGAACATGTGCTAGTACGACACTACATGTGGTTCATGCACGATGGAGCTCCTGCACATTTCAGTCGAAGTGTTGGTACGCTTCTCAACAACAGATTCGGTGACCGATGGATTGGTAGAGGCGGACCAATTCCATGGCCTCCACGCTCTCCTTACCTCAACCCTCTTGACTTTCATTTATGGGGGCATTTGAAAGCTCTTGTCTATGCAACCCCAGTACCAAATGTAGAGACTCTTCGTGCTCGTATTGTGGACGGCTGTGATGCAATACGCCAGTCTCCAGGGCTGTGTCGGCGCATCAGGGATTCCATGCGACGGAGGGTGGATGCATGTATCCTCGCTAACGGAGGACATTTTGAACATTTCCTGTAACAAAGTGTTTGAAGTCACGCTGGTACGTTTTGTTGCTGTGTATTTCCATTCCATGATTAATGTGATTTGAAGAGAAGTAATAAAATGACCTCTAAGATGGAAAGTAAGCGTTTCCGGACACATGTCCACATAACATATTTTCTTTCTTTGTGTGTGAGGAATGTTTCCTGAAAGTTTGGTCATACCTTTTTGTAAGACCCTGTATATATATATATATATATATATATATATATATATATATATATATATATATATAAATGGAAAATTATGCACAACGATATCGTATTCTGTTCGGGGTAACTAACAACAGTGAAATTGTGAGTCGCAGTTGTAGAACAATAACTAATAGGATTTTATTAGTTACCACTCTGTTTCGCAGGGGGACATTACCTGCTGTTCATTCGATATGTAGTGCCTCAGCTGTCGGAGGTCGTACCTCTTGTAGTCCATGAGAGGATGGAGAGGATGTGGCGTGAGTGGGAGGCTGCACCATCCCACTTCCATATTACTGTGTAAGCAACAAACACACACTTTGCTGGATTCGAAGGGGGTGGACTTTCTCTTTCTCACACCACCACTAGATCCTACTCCCATGCATGTTTTTTTTCTGTGAGTTTAAATGAAAACGTTTGCGTATGAACACCCTAACAGAACCTGTAAAGTAGCTGCCTGGCATGATTCTAGCCTCCTGTCACAATGTGCAGCAAGGAGCGGGGTGTAATGCTTGTAACAGGACTGACGGTGCTCATTTACAACAGTCAGCACGGGCTTAAGTTGATGGTATAATGCGCAACTCGTTTGTGTCAATAAAATTCCAAATATTTATTTCTGAAAACTCTATCCCCACTCAGCGATACTCATTTTGGGATCCCCCAACACCTGTAAAATTTTGACCAAAAAGTCTTGCAACAAATAACCCAAAGGACTTCGTAATTTGCACCTTACTGATACATTATCTTGTGATATTGTGTCTGTCTATGGTATGGATTTCGATTTGATAATGAAAAACCCAAGTTGCATTTTTCTCATATAATACCCCGAAAGCTATGAACCCAGACAACCAGTCGAATGTAGTACTTCTTGACGCCCGAAAAGCTTTGGATTCGGTACTACGTCAATGCATATAGAATGGCATCAAACGAAATTTGTTATTAGATTGAGGGTTTCTTGGTGGGAGGGATGTAATATGTTGCCTCAGATCGACAGTCATTGGCAGAAGTAGAGACAACTTTAGATGTGGTCCAGCGAAATATGTTGAGGCCCACGTCGTTGACACTGCAAGACGGCACTAATCTCTTTGCAGATGATGCATTTGTTTACAGCAAAGTACTGTGTGAAATATGCTACACTGACATCCTGTCAGATGTTGATAAGATTTCAAAGTGGTGCAAGGATTAGCGACTTGTCTCAAATGTGAGGTAGTGTAGAATTGTGCAGTTCGTAAAATTCAGGAAAATAGTATCCTATGACTACAATATCAGTGAGTCACAGCTTGAGTGGTTTTACTTGTACAAATGCCTGGGTGTAACAAATTGTTGGAATGTGAAGCGGAATGATAACTTACGATCAGACACAGGTAGTGATGGTAGCAGATTTTCGTTCATTGGTATGAAAATGGCAGAAATGTAGCAAATGATGTTGCATACGCGTCAACTGTGAGGGTTATGTTAGAATATTAGTCAAGTGTATGGGACCCATACCAGGTAGGACCAGCAGGTGTTATTCAACGTATACAGAGAAGAGAGGCACGAATAATCGCAGGTTTGTTTGACAGAGTTGATATTGCAGACTCTTGAAGAAGGATGAAAATTAGCCCGCGAAAGCCCAATTACAGTACTTCCAGACATTATACAAAGGAAGAATAAATGAATAATCTTGAGCTCCCAAGATATCCCTCCCGTACCGTGAAGACGAGATCAGAGTAATGTCACCATTTATAGAGGGCATTTAAGCATAAATTCTTTCTGGTGTCCATACCTGCCTGGAATGGGAAGAAACATGCGCTTCCATGCTAAGTACTCTCTGCTAAACACTTCACATTGGCTTGCAGAGGATATATGTTAAATCTTTATGTAATGCAGATGCAGATAGCCCTAAAATGTGGTTTATTTGTTTCTCTTCATAGAATATTCTCTGTGGAGCCTGTGGAATAGGCTTTGTGTTAACCCAAAAAAGTAAATATGTGTACTTTACCTGGATCTCTAAAAGCCTCTTGTTTTCGTTTGTCTGTTTGACAATCTCGGACTGATTCTTGCCAAGTATATGATCGAACAGTGCTCTGTATCCATTTTCTTTGAAAACGCGCCACAGCTCCTCAGGTGTGTGCACGCCGCGCTGGAAGTCTCCCAGGTGACGCAGCTCGGCGCCCATCTCCAGAAGCGCAGGCACTGCCCACCAGCGCCGGCGCTCCGCAGCGTAGCGCAGTGGCGTCCAGTGCAGCAGCCCGTCCTCCGCAGCCATCGCCACAGACACCGCCTTCGCTGCCTTCGCATACTGTAGTGGACCAACTGCTCCCGTCTCTTCCCCAACACCCAACGCCCCAGGTGTCCCCGATGCCTCTGCCGAATCCGAGTCGGTCGCCACCCGGTGGGGTTCGACGGATCTCAGCGCCTCATCCACCTCGGATACTGACTTCGCCTCCGCGGCTCCCCGTGACACTGCTGCTTCTGCTGCCCCTGATGCCGATCCTCCCTCCCTCGTCAGCGCCGCCACCTCCAGCCGTTCTACAAGCAGCCGCAGCAGCGAAGAGTCGCCAGTGTAGGCTGGTACCAGGTGCAGTGAGCTGCGTCCCATCTCATCCCTCTCCATGGGCTCAGCGCCCTTCTCTAGCAGCGATTTCACGTCACTCTCACTGCCGTTGAGCACTGCCGTCAGGAGCGGTCGGCCCCTACTCGCTATTCTGTCGAAAGACTCGACGAAAAACTCCAAGCTGCTGTCGGCAAGAGCACTGCGGTACACATTTCTACACTGACTGGCTGCATCGTCGGTAAAGCACCACTTGGCTAAGAAATGCTCAGCAAAGGTCCTGTGAATGAAAACTGGCTTATCATCAATAAATCGGTAAATGACTCCAGCCTTCACGAGATCATCTCGATCTACAGTGGACTGTTGCTCTCGCCTAGGTACTTCAATTCTAGGCAGAAGGTGTGTCACTGTAAGAAACCCCAACAGCTTCTCGTGCTCCTGCCATTCCCTCTTCATCTTTTTCCTTCTACCAGGTGTGGATAAATTATCACCCCACTTCTCTTCGTGCAGTCTTTTCAATTTCCTTTCAAAAAAAGCTTCATAAAGGCTCACAATGTCCTCTACCTCAGCTCCACTTTCCAATGAGTCTGCATACATTTTTGAAAACAGAGGGATATTCAACAGATCTCTAACCACACCAGTAACTACTACATCTGAGCTGGACCCCCTATGGAATTCGTCCACTTGGTCATCACTGAGAGCAGGCAGCGTGTGCGCCGAAACATCCAGGGCAGCCTCGAGGCGGCCCGTCACAGAGGGTCGAGTCGTCACCAGCAGCTTCCCACAGCGTGGAGCCAACTCCTGCAGAGCCTGTAAGCATTTGTCTCCGTAGTCTGGGCAGACCTCGTCGAAGCCGTCCGCCATGCAGATGATACGAGGATACTCCAGCAGACAGTGCTGAAGAAGTGAGCGTTCCAGTACGCCCAGGTTTCTCTCGTTGTATAACACTCGTTCCAAAATAAGCTTACTGGCTTCCTGACCGCTGATGCAACTGTCTAAGACTTCCGAGTAGTTCAGTAAGTCTATTCTCAGGATCCACCACGAAGGATCCTGGCACTTCAGCTGGCTTGCCATATCTAGCAACATAGTAGATTTCCCTATACCTGGTTTCCCTTCAACGATAACTCGATTACTCGAGCTATTCAGAACTTGCAATACGCTTCTTGATTGCTCTTCAACGTATAGCCATTCGTCATCTAGGTTATTTAGAACATACACACGTATGTCTGCATATATACTGCATATCATTCGAATTGCAGAAAGATCGATGGTGTTAGTAACGGCAACGAGAGGCCAGAGTGGGTCTGAATCACGGAGGTAGTTGTCAAAGTCTTCAAACTTGATAATATTCTTCAAAATAGACTTCTCGGTGAGGAGCTTATAGGAGACTTCATCCATGATGCACACTTCCCTGTCTCCGAGTAATGAGAAAAATTCGTGTTTTTCACGCCTCCGAAATGTGAGCTCTCTGGGAATGTGGTTCACTGGTAGTGGATCCAAGTCTGGACCCATCCTCAAAGGGCCTGACAGCTGCGATAGGGAGAGTATTGCTTCAGGTTTCCCATCTAAGATCTTTTTGAGACTTTCTTCGTCACAGAGATCTGCCAGACAGCACGAATGTTGGTCACTGTTCAGTCTGACAGAGACATCTATGAGCTCCTTCCAGCTCTCTTCACTAATATCACCTAACTTGCATGAGTCTAGAAACGAGTCGTCCTTCTTATACGACACTATTGCAAGGCGTCGCTCGGGTCCAGCCAGTTGCTCCATGCGAAGTAGAGTGTCGCAGCTGTGTTCCGCATCTTCAACAATAACCTGGAAGAAAAGAAAAAGTATGATATTGCAACTGTTCTTGCAACCGACTTTGTTCACTGCAGACCTTAATTGGGCTGAAATAATACGATATGATGTCGCAACATGTGACATACTACTGGATTCGCTTATCATGTCAGTGTTTTCATGGAAGGTGTTGGATTTGCCTGACACCTTACAAGTTAGGTTTAATTAGTTCTAAGTTCTAGGCGACTGATGACCTCAGAAGTTAAGTCGCATAGTGCTCAGAGCCATTTGAACCATTCTTGAACATAACCAGTACTCCCCAGCAGGGTTACATGACATACCTCAGCGCTTACTGGTGTTGGGGTTGCGAAGATACGTGCTCATGCAGAGATGAAACACAGATGATTAAGAAGCGGAAGACAGTTCGGAGCTAGCTTTAATTCTGATGGCTACGTAAGTACTGCATGCCAAATTAGGCTTGTGGAGCACATCCACTGACTGCCAAAGGAGACTGGAAACATGGAAGGAATAGTCTGATACAGAGGCTTTTCCAAACATAGAGGTAACATCAGCTGTACGCTAAGGATGGGGACTGCAATGGTCTCAAACAACGACCCGCAGACTGAGTTAGGGCTGCGACCACACCCATGCAGTGCAGTTTCGGTGTACAACTTGTCACTGCTTCATTGTCACGTGAAATTCACGGATTTTGGTTTCATTAGAAAAATGTGAAAACAACATATGTTAAAATGCATTGATTACCTTCTGATCCCATATGTATGTAGATATCCAATTTTTAATACGTTTGTGTGGCTAGTGAATTAACAGAACAACGAATAGTGCCACAAACAACAGTATGGGATTGTGGGTCCTGTTTGAAGCAAAACACTTTTGTTATTTATTTACCTATTTATTCCCAAACTAGTTTCAGCGACAAATATTGCATTGCAAAATATTGTTACATGCCTGTTCGGTTGAAAACATTGTTTTCTGGAAAAACTTCATAGTATCTTCTTTACTGTGCGTTACAGCATGTTTTTTTGCGATTGTTACCGCTGTCTCCGGCATGTTTTCTGCATTTTGCTGTTCCCGTTTTTATTTGCATACATCATGTCATCTGCAGCCGCATGAGCGGTTGTTGGTAAACAAATACAAAAACGTGACCTTATGTATTATGTCAGGATTATACTACTGGGATTGCCGTAGTGTTGTGGATACAGTTTTGGCGCGTACTAGGTCGTGCGCCATGTACTCACAGTCCTTGGAAGGCTTGCAGCTACTTTTAGACACAGAAAGACACAACTTTCGCACCTTCTTATGCCAACCTGCTATTCGCGTGTGTCGCCAGAAATGTATCGCATACTGTGAGAAGGTTATGACAATTGTAGGGGCAGTTCTGACGACTTCTGTTGCTTATTTGTGTCTCTGTGTGTGATGGGTAAGTGGTTCTTTCAGAATCAAAGAACCCACTGATGATGGCGATATTTGTCGCTGAAACTAGTTTGGGAATAAATAAATAAATATCAAAAGTGTTTTGGTATTTGACGTTGACCCAATTCCCATATTGTTGTTTTCGTATGCGAACACGGACCAATAGAGAAGTTTCAAAATAGAATTATTAGCGCCACAAACATTGACGTTTCGATAATTTTGATAGACTCCTGTGTATATCAAGTACATACAGTTAAGAGGACATACTCGTGAAAATGACCAGAAATTTGAAAAAAAAAATTTCTTGGTCTATAGAAAAGAGCATTTCATGCTGATTTCAAAAATGTATAGTTCACGGGCATTATCGTTTTCCGTTCGTTCTAAAATTGAGGTTGAACGTAATGTTGCATGGGGGCCACGCCCATCTCTCAGTTCGAAGTACCTCAGAATACGTGATGCATTATTCTGTTCTTCCGTTTTCTCCGTCGTTAGTTATGGATCGTTAACACAGGCGTATTCTAGAAGGCACTGAACCAGGATCGAAAGTACAGGGGTGTCCAGAAGGCATGGTTCCAATGTAAACAGAGATCTGAGAATATACGCGTGTGGTTTTGTAGTTATTGTGTGTTGTTTTGTTTCTGTGTGTGTGTTTCCCGTGCTACAAATGCCGAGAGTAAAGAAATTTAGCATCAGACGAAAGTTTCGCTGCAACCAATTCCAACCGAATAATACACATCAGTTGCTTCAAAAGGCGCCCGTGGAAACTGTGTCCACAGACAGTGTTTCTAGACGTAAACTTTCGCTTTCTGAATGTAATAAGAACAAGTCTAGTAGTATTGTGAGCAGAAATAGCGACGGAAATGTTATTGTAAACCTAAATATCCTGTCAAGACTTTTGAAGAGTGCTGTGAAATGTAAGTACTGCAATTGTGAAGGTAGTATTGACGTTTCCGAGGACATTTCAGTAAGGAAAGGTTTTCGAAGTCGGTTAGTGATTGCCTGTAATTCGTGTAAGAAGCACAGTGATACTATGACATCGCCAGTAACTGATAGTCGACATTACAGTGCAAATTATTGGCACCCACGTTTGTGTAATGAACTTTGATGGCCCAAATGGAAACATGGAAACGAAACAAGTTCTGAACATTTTTAGGTCAGTCATGGTGCAAAGTATGTAGGCTACTTGGGGATGGAGACTGTAAAGGACACACTCCTGTTGTTGATGACAGACCGTATGGTCTGACAGAAAAGTTTTAATGTGTTGGGCATGTACTACTAACAAGAGTGGGAGTTCCGCTGAGAAAATTATGTAAAGACTTCAGTGGATAAAAACCGTCAGACGGAAAACACATAGGTGGTCCAGGTCTTCTTACAAAAAGTGAAATTGATTGTTTGACTCAATATAATAGACTATCAATAACGAGAAATGTAGGAGATTTGGAGAACATGAGACGAGCTGTTTGGGCAAAATGGTTTCGAGAGAGTGTCAACAGATGAAACCCCACAACATGGATTGTTTCCAAAATGGGGAAGATTCGTGGTGCACGTACCGGTTGAGCAATGCTACAGGCATACAATATACCCACAAGCATTCCTTACTACTTGATGTAATGGAGGCAGTTAGGCCTATACAGGGTGTTACGAAAAGGTACGGCCAAACTTTCAGGAAACATTCCTCACACACAAATAAAGAAAATATGTTATGTGGACATGTGTCCGGAAACGCTTAATTTCCATGTTAGAGCCCATTATAGTTTCGTCAGTATGTACTGTACTTCCTCGATTCACCGCCAGTTGGCCCAATTGAAGGAAGGTAATGTTGACTTCGGTGTTTGTGTTGACATGCGACTCATTGCTCTACAGTGCTAGCATCAAGCACATCAGTACGTAGCATCAACAGGCTAGTGTTCATCACGAACGTGGTTTTGCACAGTGCAATGTTTACAAATACGGAGTTGGCAGATGCCCATTTAATGTACGGATTAGAACGGGGCAATAGCCGCGGCGCGGTACGTTTGTATCGAGACAGATTTCCAGAACGAAGGTGTCCCGACAGGAAGACGTTCGAAGCAATTGATCGGCGTCTTAGGGAGCACGGAACATTCCAGCCTATGACTCGCGACTGGGAAAGACCTAGAACGACGAGGACACCTGCAATGGACGAGGCAATTCTTCGTGCAGTTGACGATAACCCTAATGTCAGCGTCAGAGAAGTTGCTGCTGTACAAGGTAACGTTGACCACGTCACTGTATGGAGAGTGCTACGGGAGAACCAGTTGTTTCCGTACCATGTACAGCGTGTGCAGGCACTATCAGCAGCTGATTGGCCTCCACGGGTACACTTCTGCGAATGGTTCATCCAACAATGTGTCAATCCTCATTTCAGTGCAAATGTTCCCTTTACTGATGAGGCTTCATTCCATCGTGATCAAATTGTAAATTTTCACAATCAACATGTGTGGGCTGACGAGAATCCGCATGCAATTGTGCAATCACGTCATCAACACAGATTTTCTGTGAACGTTTGGGCAGGCATTGTTAGTGATGTCTTGATTGGGCCCCATGTTCTTCCACCTACGCTCAATGGAGCACGTTATACTCTACCTGTGCTGCTAGAACATGTGCCTTTACAAGTACGACACAACATGTGGTTCATGCGCGATGGAGCTCCTGCACATTTCAGTCGAAGTGTTGGTACGCTTCTCAACAACAGATTCGGTGACCGATGGATTGGTAGAGGCGAACCAATTCCATGGCCTCCACGCTCTCTTGACCTCAACGCTCTTGACTTTCATTTATGGGGGCATTTGAAAGCTCTTGTCTACGCAACCCCGGTACCAAATGTAGAGATTCTTCGTGCTGGTATTGTGGACGGCTGTGATACAATACGCCATTCTCCAGGGCTGCATCAGCGCATCAGGGATTCCATTCGACGGAGGGTGGATGCATGTATCCTCGCTAACGGAGGACATTTTGAACATTTCCTGTAACAAAGTGTTTGAAGTCACGCTGGTACGTTCTGTTGCTGTGTTTCCATTCCATGATTGATGTGATGTGAAGAGAAGTAATGAAATGAGGTCTAACATGGAAAGTAAGCGTTTCCGGACACATGTCCACATAACATATTTTCTTTCTTTGTGTGTGAGGAATGTTTCCTGAACGTTTGGCCGTACCTCTTTGTAACACCCTGTATATAGGGAACTGGCAAATAAAAATCTACTTAGGAAATGTATGCACGGTCTCTCTCAGAATGCAAATGAAAGCTTCAGGAGCTGTATACGGGAGAGAATACCCGTAACTGTATTTGTTGGGCTGACAGCGCTGAAGATTGGTGTAATGGATGCAATAATAACATCAATGATGGTGCAATTTCAAGGATCAATGTTAGGAAGAAATTGAATATCCAGAGGGGAAGGCATACGGCTTCAGTCCTAACTGCTATTGATAAGCGGCGGGTAACCGAAGCAGAGACAGCTGCAGAAGCAGAAGAGTCGAGGATAAAGAAAAGAACGAAGAGAATGAAGTGTAGGGAAACAGGAGGACAACTGGAGTGTGCAGCTGGAATGTTCTAAACGAGTATAGTGATAAGTTAATAAATCTGTAAATCTTCTTTTGCGATTTACCGAAAACTTGAATTTTCATCACTCAGGTACACTTTTCTCCTAAATGACTAAAGTTAAACTCACAAAAATTGGTACAGATATTTAGAATGTCCTCCTCTACCTCCCTTGCCTACAATTTCCTGAAAAATTTATTAACATGATGATGATGTCGGTCATATTTGAGCTACATTTTTAAATATTTTTTGTTTAATAAAATAAATTACTTGTCTTTCTCACAGATCAGCGTCAGGGAAGGACACTGGAGGTATAAAACACTTTTGTGAATGTTGTCTGTACTCTGCCTCTTTTTCCAAGCTGTGCAGTCAGTGTTTCCAAAGAAAATTCCACTGCTGTGAAGTAGTGTTCCGTTTTTTATACTATTATATATATTGTTGTCAGTACCAAAATATAATAAATATCACAGTGAGTTTTTGGTAAATGCTTTGACTAATGACCCTAACGGTGAGTAAGAGATTTGAGCTACCTCTCATTTATAGATCAGTTGCACCATGAAGGTGGACATAAAGCTAAAATTGCAACCCGTTCACGCGTTGTCCCCTGAAACACTGATGAAAATGGACAATGCTACACCGTGAACACCCTGACCGAACGCCTGCAAACTGATACTGTCGTATTTCCGTGTCTGAGGGATGTGTTGACCAAAATCTCACCCTTACGAGCGTATATTTCAAGCCTTTCAAAAATGGTTCAAATGGCTCTGAGCACTATGGGACATAATTGCTGAGATCATCAGTCCCCTAGAACTTAGAACAACTTAAACCGAACTAACCTAAGGACATCACACTCATCCATACCAGAGGCAGAATTCGAACCTGCGACCAGAGCGGTCGCGCGATTCCAGACTGTAGCGCCTAGAACCGCTGGGTCACTCCGGACGGCTCAAGCCTTTCAATACAGAAAAAAATAGTCATTCCTATGGATGAAGCAAGGAGAGAGTGCGTGATGGCTGTTGGGTGTGTATCACGTTACGTTACTTTTCAGGTAGAGATTGTTTCACAAAAAGTCCGGTGGCTGTAAAGGCGCAGATCATTGGCATGTTGGTTGATTGGCATAGTGGACATGGGAGCTTCACACAAGCAGATCTCAGAGACAGTTGTCTGCAGTGGAATCACTCTACAACGGTTGGTGACGAAACGAACTCAGGACAGCAGCCTGGCAGGACTAACAGACACAGGTGCTTCCAAATGGATTGCACAACGACGGGACTATACAGGCTGGTCCATTCATAGTGACCGGGCCAAATATCTCACGACATAAGCGTCAAACGAAAAAACTACAAAGAACGAAACTCGTCTAGTTGAAGGGGGAAACCAGATGGCGCTATGGTTGGCCCGCTAGATGGCGCTGCCATAAGTCAAACGGATATCAACTACGTTTTTTTAAAGTAGGAACCCCCATTTTTATTACATATTCGTGCAGTACGTAAAGAAATGTGGATGTTTTAGTTGGACCACTCTTTTCGCTTTGTGTTAGATGGCGCTGTAATAGTCAGAAACATATGAGTACGTAGTATCACGTAACATTCCGCCAGTGCGGACGCTATTTGCTTCGTGATACATTACCTGTATTAAAATGGACCGTTTACCAATTACGGAAAAGGTCGATATCGTGTTGATGTATGGCTATTTGGCTATTGTGACCAAAATGCCCAACGGGCGTGTGCTATGTATGCTGCTCGGTATTCTGGACGACATCATCCAAGTGTCCGGACCGTTCGCCGGATAGTTAGGTTATTTAAGGAAACAGGAAGTGTTCAGCCACATGTGAAACGTCAACCACGACCTGCAACAAATGATGATGCCCAAGTAGGTGTTTTAGCTGCTGTCGTGGCTAATCCGCGCGTCAGTAGCAGACAAATTGCGCGAGAATCGGGAATCTCAAAAACGTCGGTGTTGAGAATGCTACGTCAACATCGATTCCACCCGTACCATATTTATACGCACCATGGATTGCATGGCGACGACTTTGAACGTCGTGTACAGTTCTGCCACTGGGCACAAGAGAAATTACGGGACGATGACAGACTTTTTGCACGCGTTCTATTTAGCGACGAAGGGTCATTCACCAACAGCGGTAACGTAAACTGGCGTAATATGCACTATTGGGCAACGGAAAATCCACGATGGCTGCGACAAGTGGAACATCAGCGACCTTGGAGGGTTAATGTATGGGAGGAAGGATAATTGGACCCCATTTTATCGATGGCAGTCTAAATGGTAGAATGTATGCTGATTTCTTACGTAATGTTCTACCGATCTTACTACAAGATGTTTCACTGCATGACAGAATGGCGATGTACTTCCAACAAGATGGATGTCCGGCACATAGCTCGCGTGCTGTTGAAGCGGTATTGAATAGCATATTTCATGACAGGTGAATTGGTCGTCGGAGTCCCATACCATGGCCCGCACGTTCACCAGATCTGACGTCCTCGGATTTCTTTCTGTGGGGAAAGTTGAGGGATATTTGCTATCGTGATCCTCCGACAACGCCTGACAACATGCGTCAGCGCATTATCAACGCATGTGCAAACATTACGGAAGGCGAACTACTCGCTGTTGAGAGGAGTGTCGTTACACGTATTGCCAAATGCATTCAGGTTGACGGACATGATTTTGAGCGTTTATTGCATTAATGTCGTATTTACAGGTAATCACGCTGTAACAGCATGCGTTCTCAGAAATGATAAGTTCACAAAAGTACATGTATCAGATTGGAACAACCGAAATAAAATGTTCAAATTTACCTACGTTCTGTATTTTAATTTAGAAAACCTACCTGTTACCAACTGTTCGTCTAAAATTGTGAGCCATGTGTTTGTGACTATTAAAAGGCCATCTATCAGAAAGCGAAAAAAAGTACTACACGAATATGTAATAAAAAATGGGGGTTTCCGCGAAAATTAAAATATTTTCCCGGCGAACTAAGTATTCAAAAAGATTTCGGGCTTGCAGACGGTCGTCGTTAGCTTCCGTCCACGATATTTCGACTGGACACCTGCCAGCCATCCTCGGGTGAGCCATCGAAGACTGACGAAGACGCCCTCCGTTCCGTAATATATAGCGTGCAGCGAGTATTCCGCGCATGCGTCAAAATCGTATTGACAGACGAACCACACCGCCCGCCGGCAGCGCCCTCGCTGGTGGAGCTGCAGAACTCAGCTGCCTTCGGCGTTGTCAATTGCCGCGACCGTCGGAGTACTCTGACGTCTTCGTCTGGAGCAGATCTTAGAGATGACGGGGTTCCACGCATTATCTAGCTGGTAGCCATTGTCACGGTTGATAAGATTGTCTGTCATGCGAATTTCCACTGATTCTTTTATGACGGAGTCCCAAAAGGATGTTGCTGTGGCCAAAATTGTGGCCTTCTCATAATCCATTGAGTGTCCAGTGGAGGTGCAATGCTCAGCAATTGCAGACTTGCTAGGCTGCAAAAGGCGACTACAGCGTTGATGTTCAGTGCAACGTTCTTCTACTGTTCGCAATGTTTGTCCTATATATGACATGCCGCACTGACAAGGTATTTTATAAATTCCCGCCTTCCGCAATACCAGATCGTCTTTCACTGATCCCAGCAGGTCTGAAATCTTCGATGGTGGACGGAAAATTACTTTCACTTCGAAACCGTGGAGGATTCTTGCAATTTTGAAGGAAATGTTGCCAACAAAGGGAAGAAAAGCTAAA
This sequence comes from Schistocerca piceifrons, assembly GCF_021461385.2. Lineage (NCBI taxonomy): Eukaryota > Metazoa > Arthropoda > Insecta > Orthoptera > Acrididae > Schistocerca > Schistocerca piceifrons. Next base: position 211,890,903 of record NC_060146.1, read on the forward strand.
GCTCTAGTAGGTGTGGTCTCTTCTTTCTCCACTCTCTGTTTCTTTGGCTTAATTGCAAGTGCCTTGCTAATTTGCCGGGTGGAATATCCATTCTCTTTGAAAACCCTCTTCAGGTGGGCAAGCTCTTCAGGCAAACTATCTGTATCTGACACTACATCAGCTCTGCGTACAAGTGTTTTAAGTACACTCATTGTTTGCGATGGGTGATGGCAGCTGGACGAATTTAAATACAAATCAGTATGTGTGGGCTTCCGATAAACCGAATGCCCCAGAGAACCGTCACTCTTCCGTCTAACTAGCAGATCCAAGAAAGGGAGGCAACCATTTTTCTCGAATTCCATGGTAAACCGAATGTTCTCATGAATGGAGTTGAGGTGATCTAAAACCTCCATTAATTTTTCTTCTCCATGAGGCCACACTACGAAAGTGTCATCCACGTACCTCCAAAAAACAGTTGGTTTGAGGGCTGCTCATTCAAGTGCTCTCTCCTCAAAATCCTCCATCAAAAGCTTGGCCACCAAGGGAGACCAGGGGCTACCCATGGCGACGCCGTCAATCTGTTCAAAATATTCTTGGTTGAACATAAAATATGTTGAGGAGAGAGCGTGGCGAAACAAAGCAGTGATTCCCATCTGAAACGTATTGCCAATCGGTGCCAAGGAGTCTGCAAGAGGTACCTTTGTAAAAAGAGACACCACGTCAAAACTAGCTAAAAGATCAGAAGTACTTAGGCGGAGAGCCCCAGTCGAAATATCGTGGATGGGGGTTTCTATTTAAGAAAACGCAGGTGATATCCGTTTGACCTATGGCAGCGCGATCTAGCGGGCCAACCATAGCGCCATCTGGTTTCCCCCTTCAAGCTAGACAAGTTTCGTTCTTTGTAGTTTCTTCGTTTGACGCTTATTTCGTGAGATACTTGGCCCGGTCACGACCAGTGGGCCACCCTGTACGATTGTTTGCCTGACTGACGAGCAGATGGTTGACAACAGCTGAAATCGAGGCAGAGATTACAAGCAGAGTGTCACCATGAACTGTCGGGAAGAGATTACCGGAAACTGGGTGGTATGGCACCTTAACCACTCACACTAGCCTACAAGCAACAAAATCTTTCAACGTGTGGATCCACACTCAGCTAGCACACTGAATTGCATCTTGTGGTCTTTGAAGATGAAACTCGGTTCAACTGCTGACTGTCAGATCCATGTCAGCGTGCCTGTAGAATAACTGGTTGATTCTTGATGCCCATACCGCTCCATCTCGTGCAATCCCGCAGCGGGGGGTGCTGGATGTGTCAACAGGACTGATTCGGTAATTGTTGACGGGGAGGCTGAATTATAGCCAGAATATCGCACGAATGGTAAACTCTTAACATTACTAACATAGGTAGGGACTGCAGCGATTTTAAAGTAGATGGCCAGCCCAATGCCGGGGGCTCGCTCACTGGGATTAGCTCTGTGAGCAGGCCTTAATAGTAGGTTTGTACATCATCTGGCACACCTGCAACGCTGCAGGGTAGATAGTGTTAGAATAACCCAGTGTAGTCAAACAGTTAGATTAACCCTGTCCATAGCAAGTGCCATCATTAACCAATTAGTATAAGCTGCTTTGTTATGTACAGGGTGGCGCAGGGAAACGGGAAATTTCGAAAAAACGTCATTTCCATGAATAAATTCACAAAACTAGTAATTTATTAACGAAAGTGAATGTATTCAGTATTCCATTATTCAGTATGTCTTTACAATCAAAATGTCCAAAAGTGTCTCCTTACTTTTTAAAGATGACATCGGAAAGATGTGCTCCCATTCGGCGTTCACACTCTAACAGCCTGTTATGAAAACTCTGGAATGCGCGGTGTAGCAAACCTTGGGGAATGGCAGTGATTTCGTTTTCAATGTTCTCCTTCAGTTCATGGATTGTTGCAGGACGTGTACGGTACACCTTGCCTTTAAGATATCCCCACAGGAAGAAGTCGCACACACTAAGATCAGGGGATCTCGCAGGCCATGCAATGCCACCGTTACGTGAAATAATGCGTCTTCCAAACAATTGACGAACTGCTGCCATCGATTGTCGAGCAGTGTGTGACGTAGCTCCGTCCTGCTGAAACCACGTGTTTTCGACGTTAAGATTAAGCTCGTACAGTCTCGGTGTAAAGAATGTTTGAAGCATTTCAACATATCGAGCGGATGATACCGTCACTGCACTACCATCCTCACGTTCAAAAAAATAAGGGCCGACAACACCATGACATGATACAGCACACCATATTGTGACCTTGGCGCTATGTAGAGGTCGCTGGTGAAACTCACAAGAATTGTCCTGCGCCCAATAACAAAAATTCTGTTTGTTCAGGTGGAAATGGAAATTCGCGTCCTCGTTGATTTTAGCCAATATCTGGCTACTAAACTCCATACGTGACGCTGGGTCTCGTTCATGTAAGAGTTGCACAACCTGCAACTTATAGGGATGGAAGTCTAATTCGTGCAGTGTTCTTTGTAAGCTTCGTCGCTTAATCCCTAGCGAAGATGCGTGCTGTCGAACGGAGCGGCGAGGACTTGTCTCGATTGCAGCTCTAGCAGCTGCAATGTTCTCTGGGGCACGTACCGTTGGAATGCCACCTGCAGGTTTCTTTTTCAAGGCAGATCCTGTTTGTTCAAAATTACGCACCCACGTTGTAATCGCATGCGCAGATGGGACACGCCCATGACGTCCAAGCTGGTAATGCTGTCGAATTGTTCTCTGCGCGGCAGTCGCACTATCACCGTTTCTGTAAAACGCTCTCAAAGCTACTGCACATTCCGCACCAGTCCAATTCTCCATGATTACTAAATGGCAATGCGTTCACATCAATTGTGCAAAGTTTCGAACTTCTGCCGGCGTTACAGTGCTGCCAACTGTAACGTTCAAAATTTCCCGTTCCGCTGCGCCACCCTGTGTAATAATAATTAAATAAGGTGGTGGGTTAGTGTGTATAACATAATGTTGTATCATAATACTTGTTTTCAATTGTATTAATACCTTGTGTTGTATCAATAAAGTATTTAAAAAAAAACTCTCTTGTCAGTCAGTAGTATACAAAATAGCATATTCCAGCAGGATAATGAGAGACCAAAATGCTCGAGGAGTGTACAGATACTCGACTGGTCTGCTGAGTACCGCCGGCCGGAGTGGCCGTGCGGTTCTAGGCGCTACATTGTGGAACCGCGTGACTGCTACGGTCGCAGGTTCGAATCCTCCCTCGGGCATGGATGTGTGTGATTTCCTTAGGTTAGTTAGGTTTAAGCAGTTCTAAGTTCTAGGCGACTGATGACCACATGACCACAGCAGTTAAGTTCCATAGTGCTCAGAGCTTTTTTTTTTTTTTTTTTTTTTTTTTTTGCTGAGTAGCCTGGTTTGTAACACACGCATCACATGTGGGAAGCGATGGGGAGACAGCCCTCTCCACGTACAGACACGGTACATGTTTCGCGCAAGACAAGAATTCCTCAAGTCGACATTCAGAGGCGGATGGCTTCCGCAGCACGAAGAATACGAGGCTGTATTCTTGCCTGTGGGGCCCAGACGTGACACTGACACTTAATCATGTAGTGCCCATTAAGTGATGAATATCTCCACAAAGCTCGAGAAACCCGAGACTGGTGCCTCGTGGTGCAACACTTTCCATTTACGTGATTCTACTTAACTGAGTAGTCATAAATGCACGCTAGACTTGTGTACATAGTTCTGCGTAGTCAGCGCGTACACAACTTTCCCACTAGAGCGCGCCCCGCTAAGCACAACAGCGCAGGCACAGCGCTCGTCCATCTCTGCACTACGAGATGGCGCTGCCTTAGAGACGGACCAAATTCTGCTTCCACCGATCCGCGTATTAATATGTAACGCAGCCAATGAGATTGCTGCTAACGTAGAACATTTTCTCCTCGGGGATCAGACTCGTGCAGTGATACCTGAACGCTCGAGGTATTATAACGAGTGTACAGACCTCCGATTAGTCAGTCTGCATTTGTCTGCACCAGTCTGTACGAGTCTGCATTAGCCTGTACCAGTCTATAGTCAAGTTTCAGTCTGTGCCTAATAAGATTACCATATTACTATACACAGTCATGAAGATAAATGTATAGACACTTTTGTCAAGTATCAGAGATATGTGAGAATAAGATTAACGTGCCAATACCAAAGGAACTTCAGATTGTCAATTGTAAATAGCATCCAGAACCAAGTTAAGTAATTTTTATGCTTATTATTTTAATAAATGTGTGTGAAAATTAATCAAGTTCTGTTTAAAGTTGGTCACCGTCAATGTGCTACTCTAAGCGTGCAAGTGGCATTTCTATCGTCTGACCTAACGGCAGAAGATAAACACGTCACGATAAGACCACGAGACATATTGCTGACACTCGCCTACTTCGTTAGAGCAACAAGTCAAATAATCTGATGGTGTGTGTACCGAAGGTCTTACAGTACGGACACCACAAGACTGAAACTTACCAGCCATCGGCAGAACGGGCCCCAGCAACAAAGAATTTTTTCTTCCAACTCTCTCAGACGCGTCGTGCTGACCACGACGTGTGGTTCACCGCAGATTATTTGATGAACTTTGGTTGCGGAGAGCGACGACACTTCCTCGCCCGCTGGCCTGATCCAAGCTGGATTCGAACCCAGGATGTGCGCCTCAAGAGGTCCTATACAGTCGTACTTTATTCGAGTCACTACGCTGTTGCAAGTTGTCACCTCATTCCTAATGTACGCCCCAACAATATTGTGCCAGTTTTTCCAGTCGGCGGTGAGACAAACGCTCTCCGCGTTCATCCACTCCCTTACGCTTCTGCATAAATCTCCACACATACGTACGCAGGAGCTTTCACCGGCGCCGAGCAACTGTTTCAACTCTTCATAAATGTAGCTCTCTATTGTTGTAGCGTTGCTCTGACGAAAGAAAAAGTAAAAGTTTTGCAGAAATTGCTCGTCATCGTGCACTACACTCCTGACATCCTTATTGCCTGCTCTAAGTCTGTAGGAAGAACCGCCCGCTTGAAGAAGTTGCAACCCAGGAATTGATTCCGCCTCGTGTTCCACAAACATATGCCGTGCGTCTTCGTCCAGGTCGAGATTTGTAGACAATACAAGTGCGTAACTGCCAGCCTCTAAAGAGTTCCTGATTTTCTTGTAAGATTCGTGGTACGCCTCTATAGAGAAATCTTTACCGCCCTTCTTATTCCCCTTGGGGCTCGTGAGGCTCTCCTTGGTAACTGTTGTCTGCTTAGCGGACGTCTTGTGCTTCAGTTGCGCCAGCAGAGTACACGCGCCGGGGCTTTGGTTGCTGCTCCAGCAGAGGATGGCGTCGTCAAACTTGCCGCCGGCGGCGTCGTTGGCCGAGAGGGCGAACTGCAGGCCCTTCTGGACGCCCCTCAGAAACAGCAGGGCCAAGCAGCGCTCCTCGTAACGGTCGCCTTCGCCGGTGGCGTAGCCACCCGTCTTCTCGTACTTCAGCTGGGCCGCCCTGAAACAAAGACCTCCCGTTGCATTGTTCGTTCGGCACACTTTGTCATACAATGTGTCTCTACGTTTTCCAAAGGCAAGTTACGCGTTAGGTATAGGCAACAGAAGTAATCCACTAAATCCGCCATGTTGGCCGTGCGGTCTAAAGCCGTCGGCACACGGACCGTGCATCCGAACGTTGAGCGTTGAGCGTGCCGAGTTTCTGACGTCATAGCGTGGAATAGCACGTTCGGGAGTCTTTCCGAAGGTGCGGAGCAATATCTGGCATGTCAGATATTCTGAGCGTTGACCTATGAGATGGCGCAATGCCACCTACGTCACACGCACGCCGTCTCCCTTCGGTACAGAGTTGTGAGGCGCCATATTGGCATCGTTTCAAGCGTTTTTTACCAAAATGTCCCGCTGTCCCGAAAGTTTTTTTGGGGACGCTCAAATGTCCCCTTTTTTTATGATTCCGCTTGGCTAGAGTATTTTACATTACTCGTTGTTTGACTACTTATTAACTGCGCAATTATTTAGCGCTAGGAGGCGTGTGATGACTTTCAGCATACCCCAAACACGCACCGAACTGTCAAAAATCGCAAGTAATTTTAAATATTGAAGAATGGTGTTTACCATTTCTCACACCTTTTAAAGCATTTGACTGGGTTAATACTGAAAAGGAGCAGCTACAGAGAAATAATATTCAGGACTGTTGTGTTTTTGTTAAAAGTATTGTACCAAATTTTCCTGTCGATGAAGACGAACTGTTCTATGAATTTTCGTGTGCACAGCACCTCATAAAAAGTGAAGTAGGAGACAAAGTGTTAGTGCAACGTGGTGTAAAGTATCTGCTTATTTCAAAAGTAAAAACATTAACATGAAAAACATGATTCATTTGGTAGAGCTTTGTCTGGGAATTCCTGGCTCAAATGCTGCTATGGAACGTGTGTTTTCGTTAGTGAGCTCTTTGTGGTCAGATGAAAAAAAAACAAAAAAAACAGAATGAAAGTTTAAACAGTGAGGGCCTTGCTCATTGTCAAAACACACTTTAATGGTGTATCGTGTACTGACTCTTATGATACAATTTCAAACGAAAATGCACTTCATGATAAAGTACATAAAAGTGAAAAGTACGGTGATAGTGTGGCAGAATAATTGTAAAAAGTGATTTGGGATCATCTGAGTGCACGCTGTAAAGGTAAACTTGTTCGTGTATTAAATTTGGTCAATACACTATTTATGTCCCGTTTTTTTTCTTCATTGTCCCAGGTTTTTCTCTAATTTATTTTAAATGTCCCCTTTTTTAATGAAAATGAAATGGACACCCTGGTATATATGCCGTTTCTGAGCATCAGCAAATTCAGAATCGTTGGAAAACCCGTTGTTAACTCTGTGATTCGCTCCAGTAAAATAACGAGAAACATCATATTCGTGGCAAAAGGAATATTGTAACTTGCGTCTTGTGAGAGTAGGCTATTTGAAGTCAGTGACACAAGGATGATCCACCCAAAATGCATTGTTCTTGTACAATTTGTTATAATTAAATTTCAATTAGTAACGTATCTACGATGTTTTCTGCAACGGATAACATACTTGGATTACTTGCGAGATGTGCCTGTGTGTTGTTGGTTTAGCGTAATGAGTAGTGTAACTGTCTCGTATTTAGTTGTTAGTTGGGGCGGTGGTTCGCGTCTTGACACTCCTCTACTTTATTTCGTATCATTAGCTTTTTATTAGGTTCTGATACTTTATTATTAGTTTAATATAAGTATATACTATGATATTTGATGTTATGTAAATATAAGTTCACCTTTTTTTGAGGGGTGACTTTGTTCGATTGGCTTAATCTACAGGACAGCTTGCGCTGCTTCCATAAAGATATTTGCCGGCCGGTGTGGCCGAGCGGTTCTAGGCGCTTCAGTCTGGAACCGCATGACCGCTACGGTCGCAGGTTCGAATCCTGCCTCGGACATGGATGTGTGTGATGTCCTTAGGTTAGTTAGGTTTAAGTAGTTCTAAGTTCTAGGCGACTGATGACGTCAGAAGTTAAGTCGCATAGTGCTCAGAGCCATTTGAACCATAAAGATATTTTGCTCCTATTTCTTTTACGCTTCGTAATTCAGATGTTGCAAAGATTCTGCTACTGGGTAGGGACAGTATTCAAGTAAGACTGACTTTGCGGTTTTAATAAAATGTGGGAATGATGAAATAGTGTTTATCTTATGCGGAGAAGTGTTCCAAATTTGTACCGCACTGTTTGTAATGGAACTTTTATATGTCTCTGTCCTTATTGATTGGACATGGTACATTCCTTTTAGTGGACGATGGAGGAAATGTGAGTTTTAATAGAGCTAACGTGCGAATTTTACGCGCACCCGTTGAGTAAACAGTTTGATTTACGAACTAGAAACATCGCTCAACTGCCGCTGGAGTGCGTTAGGGCCCACGTACCGTATGCACAAGTCGCATCATTCCTGAGCGTTCAGCAGCACGTTGAACTTGGCACGCTCAACGTTTACGTTTGACAGCACGGTCCGTGTGCCGACGGCTTGACGCACGGGTTTCCGGGAGGGAAGGAGCGCCTGGTCCCCGACACGAATCCGCCCGACGGATTTGTGTCGACGTCCGGTGAACGAATGCCGGATATTTGCCACGCCGGAAATTTGCACCACATGCTCCTTCGCCAGGTAGCGATCCCTCAGGTAAGGGACGCCCTCCCTCGTACTTCTTCTGTCCGCTTTCAAATCGCCGTCTCCACATCTTACTCGATACAACCAGTACATACGGGACCCTCTTCTTCGACATCTTGGCGAGATACAGAGTTTCTTTTCCGAAATCGAAATATTTATAACTTTTGGGAAACGAAAGCAATTCCGACGATCATGTCAGTATGTAATTAGTTCTGCCAAGTATAAATATAGATCTCTCTGTCTGTACTGTAGCTTCCTTACACGCTTACTGATTGCGATAGAAACAGTCCATCGCCATGGGAGTAACAATAAAGGAACGATGTAAAGAGAATGCGAATGTACGCTAATCATTTCTTTTTGATCGCTGCATTTGTGCCTACTTTAATTGCCACAACTGCATGCCCAAGAGACGATAAGGAAAGAAGAAATGGGTATGTGAATGTTTGAAAAGAAGAACGACATACTCCATATCAATTTACTCTCTAAAATCCGATATCCCTTGCAGTGAAACATTAGTTAATAAAGTGTAGCGGGGCAATGTTCAAAACATGACTGAAAGTGCGTTCATACACAGAGATAAGAACATCTATGATTGACATGTCATCTAAAGTCGACGTACAATTTTAAAATGTTAGAAATGAGGAAATTAAGTAATATAGAATGCTATGCTTGTAACATACGTTGTTGTTCTACATTGTTTAGCTCTGGTATTTACAGGGTCACAGACAAAGCATCCTAGGTTTTGGAGGGAAAAGCCGTATTTGTAATGATCTCCAGCACAACAGAAACAAAAGCACAACTTAAGGAAAAATAATATAGTATGTGTTCCAGCTCACAAGCGACACTGAAGCAGATAGTTACTGTGACTTAGTATGGACAGATGTTATATTCGACAACCGGTATAAATTAATAACTGGCTCCTTTTACCAACCCGCGGTCTCAGATGAAACAGTTGCTAAACATTTCAAAGAAAACTCGAGTTACATCGCCAATAGATACGCAACTCATACAGTTATAGTTGGCAGTGACTTCAATCTACCTTCCGTATGTTGACAAAAATACATTTTCAGACGCTACTGTAGATAGAAAACAACTTCCATAATCGTTGTAAATGCTTTTTATAAAATTATTTTGAACAATTAGTTCACGAGGCCATTCAAATTGTAAATGCTTACGAAAACACACTTGACCTCTTAGCCACAAATAATCCTGAGCATCACGGCGGCTACAGGGATTAGTGAACACACAGTCGTAGCGAGACTCAATTCCGTAACAAAGAAATTCACCAAAACTAAACGCGAAATTTATATATTTATAAAACAAACTAAAAATTCAGTTGACGCCTTTCTAAGAGGCAGTCTCCAATCCTTCCAAACTATGTAAGTGAAGACTATATGTGGCTTAAGTTCAAAGAAATAGTATCAACAGCACTCGAGAGGTTCATACCAAATAAATTAATATCAGACGGAACTGATCCCCCACGGTACACAAAACACGACAGAAAGCTGCTGCAGGAGCACCGAAAAAGGCACGTATAATTTGGACAAGCGCAAAATCTCCAAGATTGGCGAAGTTTTACTGTGGCTCGAAATTTGGTGCGGATTTCCATGCGAGATGCATTTAATAGTTTCCACAACGAAACTCTCTCTAGACATGTGGCGGAAAATCCAAAGAGATTCTGGCCCTGTGTTAAGACAACCAGTGGAAAGGCTCAGTAAGCGAGGAGGAGGAGGGGGAGGGGGAGACAAGGTTCAAATGGCTCTGAGCACTATGGGACTCAACTGCTGAGGCCATAAGTCCCCTAGAACTTAGAACTACTGAAACCTAACTAACCTAAGGACAACACACACATCCATGCCCGAGGCAGGATTCGAACCTGTGAGCGTAGCGGTCGCGCGGTTCCAGACTGTAGCGCCTAGAAACGCTCGGCCACCAGCGGCCGGCTACGGGGAGACAAGGGATCCAACCCTTCGGAGCAGGTACAATCGTGGCAAATGTCCGGCGTGGCAAATCTCCGCACACCCCGGTGAACCGGCTAGTCTGCGGACGGTTTTTAGGCGGTTTTCCATCTGCCTCAGCGAATGCGGGCTGGTTCCCCTTATTCCACCTCACACTATGTCGGCGAACAAGTTCTCCACATACGCGTACACCACCAGTACTGTACCACGCAAACATAGGGGTTGCACTCGTCTGGGGTGAGACGTTCCCTGGGGACCCAACCGCACAATAACCCTGGGTTTGGTGTGGGACGGCGGAGGGGCGAAGTGGACTGCGGTAGTGGTCGTGGGGTTGTGGACCACTGCAGCTGCGGCGGGGATGGAGCCTCTCCGTCGTTTTTAGGTCCCCAGTTAACATACAGTACAATAATATCAAACTAAATTACAAGTCCATATCACTAACTGCGATATGCTGCAGGATTTTTGAACATCTATTGTGTTCCAACATTACGAAATATCTCGAAGATAACTGTCAAATTAACATAGTCAACACCAATCTAGAAAACAACGTCCCTGCGAAACACAACTAGTTTGTCACTCACACGTAGTCTGGAGCGTTATCGACAAAGGGTTTCCAAATGATTCCGTATTTGTAGATTTGCCGAAGGCTTCTGCCACCTTTCGTCACAAGGGGCCTGTAGCCAAATTAAGCGTGCTTATGGTGTTGACAGATGCGAAAATTACCGAACTATCACTTTAATAAGTCACGGCTGCAAAATACTAACGCGAATTATTTACTGACGAATGGAAAAACTGGTAGAAGCCGACCTCGGGGAAGATCAGGTTGGATTCCGTAGAAATATTGGAAAACGTGATGCAGGGAAGCAGTGGTTGGGAAGGGAGTGAGACAGGGTTGCAGCCTCTCCCCGATGTTATTCAATCTGTATAATGAGCAAGCAGTGAAGCAAACAAAAGAAAAATTCGGAGTTGGTATTAAAATCCATTGAGAAGAAATAAAAAAAAATTTGAGGTTCGCCGATTACATTGAAATTCTGTCAGACACAGCAAAGGACTTGGAAGAGCAGTTGAACGGAATGAATAGTGTCTTGAAAGGAGGATATAAGATGAACATCAACAAAAGCAAAACGAGGATAATGGAATGTAGTCGAATCAAGTCGGGTGATGTTGAGGGAATTAGATTAGGAAATGAGACACTTAAAGTAGTAAAGGAGTTTTGCTATTTGGGGAGCAAAATAACTGATGATGGTCGAAGTAGAGAGGATATAAAATGTAGACTGGCAATGGGAAGGAAAGCGTTTCTGAAGAAGAGAAATTTGTTAACATCGAGTATAGATTTAAGTGTCAGGAAGTCGTTTCTGAAAATATTTATATGGAGTGTAGCCATGTATGGAAGTGAAACATGGACGATAAATAGTTTGGACAAGAAGAGAATAGAAGCTTTCGAAATGTGGTGCTACAGAAGAATGCTGAAGATTAGATGGGTATATTACATAACTAATGAGGAGGTATTGAATAGGATTGGGGAGAAGAGAAGTTTGTGGCACAACTTGACTAGAAGAAGTGATCGGTTGGTAGGACATGTTCTGAGGCATCAAGGGCTCAATTTAGTATTGAAGGGCAGCATGGAGGGTAAAAATCGTAGAGGGAGACCAAGAGATGAATACACTAAGCAGATTCAGAAGGATGTAGGTTGCAGTAGGTACTGGGAGATGAAAGGCTTGCACAGGATAGAGTAGCATGGAGAGCTGCATCAAACCAGTCTCAGGACTGAAGACCACAACAACAACGACATGGAATATCGTCCCAGTTATGCGACTGGATTCGTGATTTCCTGTCAGAGAGGTCACAGTTCGTAGTAACTGACGGCAAGTAATCGGTTAAAACAGAAGTAATTTCTGGCGTTCCCCAAGGTAGCGCTATTGCCCCCCCCCCCCCCCCCCCCCCCCCGCTGTAGCTCCTTATCTATATAAACGATCTAGGAGACAATCTAAGCAGCCGTCTGTGTTTGTAGATGGCGCTGACGTTTATCTTCTACTAAAGTCATCAGAAAATCAAAGCAAAATTGCAAAACGATTTACAAAAGATATCTGTATGGTGCGAAAATTGGCAGTTGACCCTAAAGTGTGAGACGATCCACATGAGTGATAAAAGGAATCCGTTAAACTGCGGTTACACGCTAAATCAGTCAAATAAGTAAAATTCAGCTGCATATTAGGATATATAATTTCGAACCATTTAGAATGGAAAGATCTCATACAGAATGTTGGGGGGAAGGCTAACCAGAGACTGCGTTTTATTCGCAGAACACTTAGAAGACAGAGCAGATCCTCTAAAGAGACTGCCTACACTACGCTTGTCGGTCCTCTTTTGGAGTACTGCTGCGCGGTCTGGCATTATTACCAGATAGGATTTACGGAGTACATCGAGAAAGTTCAAAGAAGAGCAGCACATTTTGTATTTTCAAGGAATAGAATATGATACAGGATTTGGGGTGGACATCATTAAAACAAATGCGTTTCTCGCTGCGACAGGAATTTGTCACGAAATTTCAATCGGCAACTTCGCTCTCCGAATAAGAAAACATTTTGTTGACGCCGACTTACATAGGGAAAAACGATCAACATAATAAAGTAAGGAGAATCAGGACTCGCACAGCAAGAAACAGGTGTTCGTTTTTCCTGCACTCTGTTCGAGAGTGGAATAACAGAAAAATATTCAGAAGGTGGTTCGATGAACCCTCTGCCAAGCACTTAAGTGTTATCTGCAGAGTAGCCATGCAGATGTAGAGGTAGAATTACACGTAAAGCCTTGGATACGGCAGTCAGGCAGAGATCTGACTGATTTCCACACCAACACTTATTGACTAAAGTCCGATCGTAAGGGATATCAGTATAAATTTGCGACTGGATCGAGCTTTTATTTCTGGGAAAGACGCAACATGCCTCCTTGGATGGAGAGTCCTCAGCAAAAGCAGACGTAATTTCAAAGCCTGCTCCAGGGAAACGCGTAGGCACCCTTTTGTTCAAGCGCGTATTACCGACATGGTGGACAATGTCAGTGGTCAATAAGATCACAAATGGAATCACTCAAATCATACAAATACCAGGGTAACAAAATTTGTGGAAATATTAAGTAGATTAATTCTGAGTCGTACGTTAAGCAAGTGCCAGGCTGAAGCCATTGGCAAGTTGCTGGAAAAGTGGAACCCCTCTACAAAGGAGGCGCCTTACAACACATCCTAGAATATTGCTCAAGTCTTTGGGGCTAATACTGGAGGGGACTAACGCAGGACATTAGACACACACAAAAAAGGGCAGCACCCATGGTTATAGTTTTTTTTTTTTTTGGTTCATAGTATCAGGGAAACACTGCAAAAACCTTAGCTGGTAGATGGTTAAAAACAGACACCAACAATCTGCAGAAAGCCCACAAACAAAGTTCGAAGAATCAGCATTAAGTCAGGAGTCTACAAATAGACTACAGCCACCTACGTATCGCTCCCGTAGACACCATGAACACAAGATCAGATGAGCTACAGTGAACCGATCATCCATCCCCCACCACACACGCAAATCGTAAAGAAAGACGTCATAATAAGCGGCACAGTAGGAAGTATCCTCTACCATGTGCTTCATTGTGGTTTGCCGATTGAAGATGTAAATGCCGTACTAGCAGCAGCAAAGATATGCACTAAAAATAAGCAAATTATGCACGCATTTATGCAGTGAAATAATAGAAATATGAATTAAATTTCCCGAAATAAGTACTGCAGTATTAGAGGTATGTGCTAAAATACATCAGCCTATACTATAAAACAGATAACCAATACAAAATATGGACCAGACGGAGAGAGGAACTGCTGTTAGAAGCTTCTAGTACCAGTTTCATCTCGCTGACGACAATCAGTTGATGCTGTTACGAAATACACTGCCGAGCTAAAACATTATCACAGCCTGCTTACTAGATTGCTGGTCGATCTTTGTAACGCAATATATCACCGATTCACTGTCTCATCGATTCTACAATTCGCTGGTAGATTTGTGGAGCTATGTTATACCAGCCGTCTACGCAGAAGACATCTACGCCCAACAGCCAAAGAAACTGGTACACCTGCCTAATATCGTGTAGGGCCCCAACGAGCACGCAGAAGTGTCGCAACACGACGTGGCATGGATTCGATGGTGGTGGAGACGTCTTCTGAACAGCACGTTGCAAGGCATCCCAGGTATGCTCAATGATGTTCATGTCGGGGGAGTGTGGTGGCCAGCGGAAGTGTTTAAACCCAGAAGAGTGTTCCTGGACCCACTCTGTAGCAATTCTGGACGTGTGGGGTGTCGCGTTCTCCTGCTGGAATTGCCCAAGTCCGTCGGAATGCACAATGGACATGAATGTCTGCAGGTGATCAGACAGGATGCTTATGTACGAGTCACCTGACGGAGTCGTATGTTCACGTTTCAGGGGTCCCGTATCACTCCACATGCACTCGCCTCACACCTTTGCAGAGCTTCCACCAGCTTGAACAGTTCCCTGCTGACATGCAGGATCCATGGATTCTATATCGATACACGTCCGCCGGCCGTGGTGGCCAAGCGGTTAAAGGCGCTACAGTCTGAAACCGCGCGACCGCTACGGCCGCAGGTCCGAATCCTGCCTCGGGCGTGGGTGTGTGTGATCTCCTTAGGTTAGTTAGGTTCAAGTAGTTCTAAGTTCTAGGAGACTGATGACCGCAGATGTTAAGTCCCATAGTGCTCAGAGCGATTTGAACCATTTTTTTTTTTTTCTTGTAAACCTTTGTGTCGTGCAGTCATCAACGGTATACAAGTGTTCTTCGGCTGCGGAAGCCCACATCGATAACGTATCGTTGAATGGTTCGCACACCGACACTTGTTGACGGCCCAGCATTGAAATCTGCGGCAATTTGCGGGAGGGTTGCACTTCTGTCAAGTTGAACATTTTGTACAGCCGTCGTTGGGCCCGTTCTCGCAGGGTCTTTGATTCCTGATATTAACGGTACACTATGTGAAATGGTCGTACGAGCAAAACCCCACTTAATCGCAACCTCGGAGCTGCTGTGTCCCATCGCTAGCGCGCCGAGTATAACAGCACATTCAAACTCGCTTCAATCTTGATCAGCGGCCCGTTGTTTACGGGAATTACATTGAAGCGCCAAAGAAACTCGCATATGCATGCGTATTAAGTACAGAGATATGTAAACAGGCAGAACACGGCGCAGCGGGAGGCAATTCCTATATAAGACAGCAAGTGTCCATCGCAGTTGTTAGATCAGTTACTGCTGCTATAATTGCAGGTTACCAAGATTTAAGTGAGTCTGAATGTGTTGTTGTAGTCGGCGCTCAGGCTATGGGACACAGCAATTCCGATGTTGCGATAAAGTGGAGATTTGCTGTGCGACCATTCCACGAGCGTACCTTGAATAACAGGAATCCAGTAAAACAACAAATCTCCGTCATCGGTGAGTCCTAAAAAAGATGCTACAAGAACGGGACTTACGACTGAAGAGAATCGTTCAGCGTGACAGAAGTGCAACCCTTCCGGCAATTGCTGCAAATTTCAGGGCTGAACCATCAGCAAGTGTCAGCTGGTGGAGGCTATGTAATGGTGTGGGGCGTGTGCAGCTGGAGTGATATGAGACCCCTGATACGACTCTGACAGGTGACACGTACTTAAGCATCCTGTCTGATCACCTGCATCCATTGCGCATTCCGACGGACTTGGGCAATTCCAGCAGGATAATGCGACACCTCACACGTCCAGAATTGTTACAGAGTGACTCCCCTAACACTCTTCCGATTTTAAACAAGTCCGCTGGCCACCAAATTCCCCAGATATGAACATTATTGAGCGTATCTGGGATGCCTTGCAACGAGCTGTTCAGAAGAGGTCTCCACTGCCTCGTGCTCTTGTGGGTTTATGGACAGCCCTGCAGGGTTCATGGTGTCAGTTCTCTCCAGCACTACGTCGAGTCCATACGTCGTCGTGTTGCGACAGTTCTGCGTGGTCACGGGGGCCGTGCAAGATAGTAGGCAAGTGTACCAGTTTATTTGGCTCTTCAGTGTATATTAGTTTAGTCCGGGAAATCGTCAAGATGACATAAATTATATATAGAATGATATATTTTTGGTGGTGATGGTCTTCAGCCAATGCAAAAGCCAAGAGTAGCGGAACACTACGTGAGTCAAGTGGAGACTGTGGCTTTGCGAGTGAAGAGCTCGGGGGAGCGATTCTGAAGACTGTGTGGCGAGTTCTGAAGAACTAACGTGCGCCATTCATCCGTATACGTGATTGTTTGTGGGTGGTGGACGGCCGCTACAGTACTCCGACGTTCGAGGGACTTTATATGTCTAGCGATCTGAATGACGTCCAGAGTAGGACTCTTAATGTCTGCCGCTCGATTTACGAAACTGGGAACAGACAGAGTATGAGTTATTATTCTCTATATCGCGTATGTTAATTTGTAAATCATCACGTTGAACTCTTAACTGTTTTTAGCTGGCGAATACTTCCTGTGTTGTGATTGCCGAACGGAGTCAGTTTCCGCATATCTTTGCTGACTGTTTGGTTCGGGGATTTTGCTGCCATTCTCGTAACGCTCTCAACGTAACTTGCTGCATTTCATAACGGTATTTTCGGTCTCAGATGTTCTTTCTTGAACAAACGCCGCGCGGGATTAGCCGAGCGGTCTAGGGCGCTGCAGTCATGGGCTGTGCGGCTAGTCCCGGCGGAGGTTCGAGTCCTCCTTCGGGCATGGGTGTGTGTGTTTGTCCTTAGGATGATTTAGGTAAAGTAGGGTGTAAGCTTAGGGACTGATGGCTATTGGCTCAAATGGCTCTGAGCACTATGGGACTTAACTTCTGAGGTCATCAGTCCCCTAGAACGTAGAACTACTTAAGCCTAACTAACCTAAGGACATCACACACATCCATGCCCGAGGCAGGATTCGAACCTGCGACCGTAGCGGTCGCGCGGTTCCAGACTGTAGCGCCTAGAACCGCTCGGCCACTCCGGCCGGCTAGGGACTGATCACCTTCGCAGTTAAGTCCCATAAGATTTCACCCACATTTGAACATTTTAATTTGGACAAACATTATTCAAGATATTCCATGTAAGCTTTCACGGCCGGCGTCTTTATCAGTAAACTCTTCCGGGCTAAGTTGCTGTGGTCGATATGTAGAACTTCTTCTCCCTGACGTTTTGTTCTCAACTACGGAGAACATCTTCCTAGGTGAGTCGACGACTGGCTGCTAGGAGCTGGGGCCGCCGCTTATATAGAGATCGTAGGGGGCGCCACCACACGTCACGTGGCGTCGACGTGCAGCTGTCTCTGGCTATCGTCTGTTCTCTCGATTACAGGCAATCGATTGTCACGTGATTGATGCAACGTCGACCGCCATATCTTATCCAATTTTAATCCTTCTTCTTTACGATTAAAATTGTATTGATGTTTGTGGATTTCAGTTGCCTCTCTATACATACGTGTATAATAGTGCGACGTCCTCGCTAGTTGTTTCACCAAATTTTATTTCGTGATCTCCATCCTTAAAAACATGTTCCGCTACTGCCGATTTGTCGATATGTCCCAAGCGACAGTTTCTTTTGTGCTCCGTCAACCGTGTGTTGATGCTTCTTTTTGTAGTTCCTATGTAAACCCTGCCGCAACTACACGGAATTTTATATACCCCTGGGTTGGCTTGGGGGTGACGAGCATCATTTACGAATGGCCTTTGCGAAAAATGGTTACACGAAAAACGAGATTAACCGAGCACTTCACCCAAATAGAAAAATGCCTAAAAATAGGAGACAGCAACAACCATCAGCTGGAAAAGTATTTCTTCCGTTCATCCATAATATCACGGATCGCATTGGAAAAGTACTAGCCAAGTTTCAGGTACAGACCATTTTTAGACGTACTAAGACAATTAGTGAATGCCTAGGATCAACAAACGATGCTCGTCACCCCCTAGCCACCCCCGGGGTATATAAAATTCCGTGTAGTTGCGGCAGGGTTTACATAGGAACTACAAAAAGAAGCATCAGTACACGGTTGACGGAGCACAAAAGAAACTGTCGCTTGGGGCATATCGATAAATCGGCAGTAGCGGAACATGTTTTTAAGGATGGAGATCACGACATAAAATGTGGTGAGACAAGCGTGCTAGCGAGGACGTCGCACTATTATACACGTATGTATAGAGAGGCAATTGAAATCCACAAACATCAATACAATTTTAATCGTAAAGAAGAAGGATTAAAATTGGATAAGATATGGCGGTCGACGTTGCATCAATCACGTGACAATCGATTGCCTGCAATCGAGAGAACAGACGATAGCCAGAGACAGCTGCACATCGACGCCACGTGACGTGTGGTGGCGCCCCCTACGATCTCTATATAAGCGGCGGCCCCAGCTGCTAGCAGCCAGTCGTCGACTCACCTCGGAAGATGTTCTCCGTAGTTGAGAACGAAACGTCAGGGAGAAGAAGTTCTACATATCGACCACGGCAACTTAGCCCGGAAGAGTTTCATGATAATTATTCAAGATAATTCTCTGTCGTGTACAGCAGTTACAGACGTTACAATAGAACCCTGCTTATTATAACTATTCATTCAACTTTTATCTGATATTTCTGCCTATTTTATTAATTCGCAATTCTAGCCAACGCGTAGACTGACTGACTGCGGAATGACAGCTACAGATTATTATCTGCCGCCAGTCAGCTGTAGCGCATGAAAACAGACGCGCGCGACTTGACCCTATGACTACATCGTGACTATCTTTTTGAACAGAGCCGTGGATTGCCCCAGTAGCTACGGTGTGAGAGTCCACGAGCAGAGACGCAGCTGTTTCGCTTGTACGTACTGTCGTACTCAGCAGTACCCGTTAGGTACAGTCGCAGACCGAACACAGCTGAAAGGGGCTGCCAATTATTCGACTGTTATTGGAAGCGAGACTGCTTGGGGAACTGATACACGCCCATATTGCAGAATACTCCAAGGTGACAAAAGTCATGGGGTAGCGATACGCGGACATACAGATGATGATAGCGTCGCGAGCAAAGGTATAAAAGGGCGGTGCTTTGGCGGAATTGTCATTTGCACTTAGGTGATTCGTGCGAAAATGCTTCCGATTCGGTTATGGCCGCATGGTGGGACTTAACAGACTTTGAACGAGGAATACTAGATTGAGCCATTCGCATGGGACATTTCATTTCGGAAATTGTTAGGGAACTCAATATTCCGAGAGCCACAGTCAAGAGTGTGCCGAGAATACCGAATTTTAGGATTTACCTCTCACCAACGACAACGCAAACCTTCACGTAACGACCGAGAGCAGCGGCGTCTCCGTAGAGCTGTCAGTACTGACAGACAGGCAACACTGCGTGATGCAGCCGCAGAAGTCAATATCAGGCGTGCGACCAACGTATGTGTTAGGAGAGTGCGGCGAAATTCGTTGTTGGCGGGGCTGTGACGGCTATGACGCCTTCCCCAGGCGTTTTTGCTAACAGAGACGCCAGAGAGGAAGACTGCAGAGTAGTCCCTTCTCTAGATTGTCGCGCAGATGACAAAATGGTAGATATCGAAACAGACGACGGAGTGATAGAGAAACAATTAAAATCGCTCAAACGAGGAAAGGCAGCTGGACCTGATGGGATACCAGTTCGATTTTACACAGAGTACGCGAAGGAACTTGGCCCCCTTCTTGCAGCGGTGTACCGTAGGTCTCTAGAAGAGCGTAGCGTTCCAAAGGATTCGAAAAGGGCACAGGTCATCTCCGTTTTCAAGAAGGGACGTTGAACAGATGTGCAGAACAATAGACCTATATCTCTAACGTCGATCAGCTGTAGAATTTTGGAACACGTATTATCTTCGTGTATAATGACTTTTCTGGAGACTAGAAATCTACTCTGTAGGAATCAGCATGGGTTTCGAAAAAGACGATCGTGTTAAACCCAGCTCGCGCTATTCGTCCACGAGACTCAGAGGGCCACAGACACGGGTTCCCAGGTAGATGCCGTGTTTCCCGACTTCCGCAAGGCGTTCGATACAGTTCCCCACAGATGTCTAATGAACAAAGTAAGAGCATATGGACTATCAGACCAATTGTGTGATTGGATTGAAGAGTTCCTAGATAACAGAACGCAGCATGTCATTCTCAATGGAGAGAAGTCTTCCGAATTAAGAGTGATTTCAGGTGTGCCGCAGGGGAGTGTCGTAGGACCGTGTGCTATTCACAATATACATAAATGACCTTGTGGATGACATCGGAAGTTCACTGAGCCTTTTTGCGGATGATGCTGTGGTGTATCGAGAGGTTGTAACAATGGAAAATTGTACTGAAATGCAGGAGGATATGCAGCGAATTGACGCATGGTGCAGGGAATGGCAATTGAATCTCAATGTAGAGAAGTGTAATGTGCTGCGAATACATTGAAAGAAAGAGCCCTTATCATTTAGCTACAATATAGCAGGTCAGCAACTGGAAGCAGTTAATTCCATAAATTATCTGGGAGTTATTTAAAATGGAATGACCATATAAAATCAATCGTCGGTAAATCAGATGCCAGACTGAGATTCATTGGAAGAATCCTAAGCAAATGCAATCAGAAAACAAAGGATATAGGTTACAGTACGCTTGTTCGCCAACTGCTTGAATACTGCTCAGCAGTGTGGGATCCGTACCAGATAGGGTTGATAGTAGAGAAGATCCAACGGAGAGCAGCGCGCTTCGTTAGAGGATCATTTAGTAATCTCGAAAGCGTTACAAAGATGATAGATAAACTCGAGTGGAAGACTCTGCAGGAGAGACGCTCTATAGCTTGGTACGGGCTTTTGTTGAAGTTTCGAGAACATACCTTCACCGAGGAGTGAAGCAGTATATTGCTCCCTCCTACGTATATCTCGCGAAGAGACCATGAGGATCAGAGAGATTAGAGCCCACACAGAGGCATACCGACAATCCTTCTTTCCACGAGCAATACGAGACTGGAATAAAAGAGAGAACCGACAGAGGTACTCAAGGTACCCTCCGCCACACACCGTCAGGTGGCTCGCGGATTATGGATGTAGATGTAGATGTAGAAGCGTGCGAGCGTCTTTGCCAACAGCACGATGTCCCCTACAGCGCCTCTGGCGTGCTCGTCACCATATTGGTTGGACGCTAAATGACTGGAGAACTTTGGTCTGGTCAAGTGAGTCTCGATTTCAATTGGGAAGTGCCTGTGTTTGGGTTCGAGTGGAACGCAGACCCCACGTAGCAGTGGACCCAAGTTCTCTAAAGTGTTGTTTCTCGACCCTCAGTGAATCGACTGGACCTCACCAGCTCGGGACCACACTACTCAGCCTGCCCATTGCCGCAGTAACTCTTCGACCCCAATAGGCAGTGCGCCCGACTCTTTCCCTGGCCAGCGCATCCTCTGGACCTCCTCCTGCTTGGAAACATACGTAGCCGTAGACCCAAGTTCTCTAAAGTGTTGTTTCTCGAGCCTCAGTGAGTCGTGGGTTGTCGAGAGACCGGCAGCCGCCGCATCTGGCGAACTTTGGCGCAGAATCCTGTGATGCAAGCTTAGTTTGACGCCATCGCCAGGCGTTTCTGCTGCCAGAGACAGGGGCTCCGTGTACTAAACTTCACACCCTGTGGACCCCCAAAATAATCTACAAATTTTAATACGTATTCTTTCTGCCATGCCGCATACAAGCAATAACTGCAAATTTAACGGTTTTCTATGAGATCAGCTCCACAGCTTCTGAGAATTTCTTACATGACTCCATGTTACCTACAGATCTTGAATTTTAGTATATTTGAGTGCAACGTTATCTGTGACAAAGCTTGAATTTCATCAAATGAGTCTGTTAGGAGTTCAAATTTTCAGTGTTTGCGATCTTTAGCAAAGTTAATAGTAATGACCAGTGATGTGATTTGTGAAATCGAAACAAGTTTAAATTTAAACTGATTATCAGAAGAAGAAGATGAAGAAGAAGAAGCAGAAGTTTCTGAAGCAAACACTCTCTGTAGTTGACTGTCCGAGGAAGGACAAGGTCTGTTCATGCGGGATGACGGAACACTGTTGGGTAATCCCAGGACTGTACATCTATCTATCGCTTGTGCCGTTTTCCCGTGGTTACGTACGGTTGGCATGCTTAATCGGATTTGTCAAGTTTAAAGGGCGGCCGGATTCCCTTCTGGCCGCCAAACCGTACCCCCTGGAACGGAATGAGTGTACGCCAACTGTCTGCAACTAGTGTAATCCACGGGAAAGTGCGAATGTGTTCATATGTCTGCAAGCTGTGTAACTGAGGCGCGCCGGCCGCTGGTGGCCGAGCGGTTCTAGGCGCTTCAGTCTGGAACCGTGCGATCGCTGCGGTTGCAGGTTCGAATCCTGTCTCGGGCATGGATGTGTGTGATGTCCTTAGGTTAGTTAGGTTTAACCAGTTCTAAGTTGTAGGGGACTGATGGTCTGTTGTGTACATAGTTCCGCGTAGTCAGCGTGTCCACAACTTTGCCACTAGAGCGCGCCCCACTAAGCACAACAGCGGAGGCGCAGCGCTCGTCCGTCTCCGCACTACGAGACGGCGCTGCCTTAGAGATGGACCAAATTCTGCTTCCGCCGATCCACGTATTAATATGTAACGCAGCCAATGAGATTGCTGCTAACGTAGAACCTTTTCTCCTCGTGGATCACACTCGTGCAGTGATACCTGAACGCTCGAGGTATTATAACGAGTGTACAGACCTCCGATTAGTCAGTCTGCATCAGTCTGCATTAGTCTGTGGTCAAGTTTCAGTCTGCGCCTAATAAGATTATCATATTCCTGTACATAGCCATGAAGAGAAATGTATAGACGCTTTGTCAAGTATCAGAGATATATGAGAATAAGATCAACGTACCAAGACCAAAGGAACTTCAGATTGTCAATTGTAAATAGCATCCAGAACCAAGTTAAGTTATTTTTATGCTTGTTATTATTTTAATAAATGTGTGTGGAAATCAATTAAGCTCTGTTTAAAGTTGGTCATAGTCAATCTGCTACTCTAAGCGTGCAAGTGGCATTTCTATCCTCTGACCTAACGGCGGAAGATAAACACGGCACGATAAGACCACGAGACATACTGCTGACACTCACCTACTTCGTTAGAGCGACAAGTGAAATAATCTGATGGTGTGTGTACCGAAGGTCTTACAGTACGCACACCACATGGCCTCAGATGTTAACTCCCATAGTGCTGAGAACTGAGGCGCGATGTGGGAACCAGCCTGGTGTTCACCTGGTGGGATGTGGAAAACCGCCTAAAAACAACATCCAGGCTGGGCGGCAGACCGGCTGTTGTCGTTAACCCGCCGGGCGGATTCGATCTGGGGCTGGCACACCTACCCGAGTCCAGGAAGCAGCGCATTTAGCGCTCTCGGCTAACCCGGCGGGTAATCGCAGGACTGTACGTGCTTGTTAGAAAACTGTGATTTCCTTACAGGCTAAAAGAGGGCAGCACTGACGCAAGTGAGCGTGCAGTCGTGCTGCCGGTTATTTTTCAGAACGGGAGACAGGTGCACTCACGCTAAATGTTGACAGCACAGCTGCTAGCTCGGACGTGTGTAAGCGCTTGCGAGGAAAATAGCAACAACCTGCAGCAACCTGAACTACACTTTTCATACGAAAGCTTACTCAAAGCTTATGGAACACCAGGAATATTGACCATGTTAAAAGCACACATTGGCGATCACTGAAAGATATGAAATAAAACGTCAGAACGTCAGAACGGTTTCCATTAGGATGTTCAAACTGCACGGTTAGCCGCGAGGCGTGATGGGAATTAGTATACGCATGTATGTTTGGCTTAGGGACAAAGCCAACTTTCATTTGGATAGGTTCGTCAGTAAGGAAAATTTGCGCACTTGGAGAAACGAGAACTCGCACTTCGCGATCTGGAAGTCTCTTCACACTCAGTGTGTCACTGTGTGCTGGGCAGTGTCCAGTCCCGGAATAATCGGTGCGATATTACTTGATGGCACGGTGGCCACCCATCGATACGTGAAGGTTTTGGAAGATGATACCATCCCCATTATTCAGAGTGACCCTGATTTCGACAAGATGCTGAGGCACGCAGGCCTCCCCACCAGTGACAAGGTCTAAAGTGGATGGGTGGCTTTTTTTTCATGTTGTTGTTGTTGTGGTCTTCAGTCCTGAGACTGGTTTGATGCAGCTCTCCATGCTACTCTATCCTGTGCAAGCTTCTTCACCTCCCAGTACGTACTGCAGCCTACATCCTTCTGAATCTGCTTAGTGTATTCATCTGTTGGTCTCCCTCTACGATTTTTACCCTCCACACTGCCCTCCAATACTAAATTGGTGATCCCTTGATGCCTCAGAACATGTCCTACCAACCGATCCCTTCTTCTGGTCAAGTTGTGCCACAAACTTCTCCCCAATCCTATTCAATACTTCCTCATTAGTTATGTGATCTACCCATCTAATCTTCAGCATTCTTCTGTAGCACCACATTTCGAAAGCTTCTATTCTCTTCTTGTCCAAACTATTTATCGTCCATGTTTCACTTCCATACATGGCTACACACCATACAAATACTTTCAGAAATGACTTCCTGACACTTAAATCTATACTCGATGTTAACAAATCTCTCTTCGTCAGGAACGCTTTCCTTGCCATTGCCAGTCTACATTTTATATCCTCTCTACTTCGACCATCATCAGTTATTTTGCTCCCCAGATAGCAAAACTCCTTTACTACTTTAAGTGTCTCATTCCCTAATCTAATTCCCTCAGCATCACCCGACGTAATTCGACTATATTCCATTATCCTCGTTTTCCTTTTGTTGATGTTCATCTTATATCCTCTTTTCAAGACGCTATCCATTCCATTCAACTGCTCTTCCAAGTCCTTTGCTGTCTCTGACAGAATTACAATGTCATCGGCGAACCTCAAAGTTTTTATTTCTTCTCCATGGATTTTAATACCTCCTCCGAATTTTTCTTTTGTTTCCTTCACTGCTTGCTCAATATACAGATTGAATAACATCGGCGAGGCTGCAACCCTGTCTCACTCCCTTCCCAACAACTGCTTCCCTTTCATGTCCCTCGACTCTTATAACTGCAATCTGGTTTCTGTACAAATTGTAAATAGCCTTACGCTCCCTGTATCTTACCCCTGCCACCTTTAGAATTTGAAAGAGAGTATTCCAGTCAACATTGTCAAAAGCTTTCTCTAAGTCTACAAATGCTAGAAACGTAGGTTTGCCTTTTTTTCATATAGTTCAATAATTATCACCCTGTATCATGGTGCAAAATATGTAGTCTATTTCAGTGGCCCAATGGTGAACGTAAGCCAACCCTGTCCGTGCAACGGGGTTGATACTGCCAGGACACGTTAAAATAGAGAAAAATGCAATGTAAAATGGAAAATTAGGTACACGTATAAAAAATATTTCTATTCACAATCTCGATCAGTTTTAGCAACAGCTGCGTTACAATGTGGGCCATTAAATAAACATGTTCGCCTCCTATTAACTGTGATAGCAAGTAAACGCTGACACCAAAAGGTTTAGGAGCGTTCTGTCCAGAGGCAGATGAAATCCTGTACCATACCTACTACTCTCGACAAAATACATTGTGTGCAGAACCAGGACACAGGGGTGTCAATGGCTGTGTACGTAATGGGTGACAAAGACGAAGTAAGCTGTGTCGTGTTGAAAACGGAAATAGCTTTCCTGCTTCGCAATTTCTCGCCCTGTTTTTGGTCAACGAATGCTCTATTGCAGTGGGTGACATCATCATCAATTTCGTGCATCATGTATTAACAGCCTGAGACACCATGTCTAACTTTCGATTCCATAACCAAATTTCCTCGAAACCCCATACGCTACCAACGCTGTTTTCCCTTTTTGTTCGTTTCAATAAAAATATGCCACCATCGCCTCCATACCACATCCCATCATCATTGCCAACATGGTTTCCTCTTTTTTGGAACTATGAAAACTATGAAAGGGCGGGGTGAAGATGAAGGTTTACATCCCATCGAAGATGGTCTCATTACAGACAGCACAAGAGCTCGCGTTAGGGAAGGAAACCACCTAGATCTTTTCAAACGAATCACCCTCGCACTTGCCTTCAGTGGTTTACGGAAATCACAGGAAAACCTAGACCAGATGGGCGTCCGAATCATTGTCCCCTGATTGCGAGTCTCGTATAGCCACTGAATAATATTGCTCGAAACAAAACAAGAAAAAGGAAAAGTTAGTCAGTCACGCGAATGTTGCTCACAAATGTGTAAACAGAATAACATACGCTGTATGATCAAAAGTATCCGGACACCTCCAAAAACATACGTTTTTCATATTAGGTGCATTGTGCTGCCACCTACTGCCAGGTACTCCATATCAGCGACCCCAGTAGTCATCAGATATCGTGAGAGAGCAGAATGGGGCGCTCCGCGGAACTCACGGACTTCGAACATGATCAGGGGATTGGGTGTCACTTGTGTCATACGGCTCGACGCGAGATTTCCACACTACTAAACATACCTTGGTCCACTGTTTCCGATGTGATAGTGAAATGGGAGCGTGAAAGGACACGTACAGTACAAAAGGTACAGGCCGACCTCGTCTGTTGACTGACAGAGACTGCCGACAGTTGAAGAGGGCCGTAGTGTGTAATAGGCAGACATCTGTCCAGACCATCACACAGGAATTCCAAACTGCATCAGGATCCACTGCAAGTACTTTGACAGTTAGGCGGGAGGTGAGAAATGTTGTGACTTGGCAATACAGCCAAGTCACTATGAGAGGAAGCCGAAAGGCACGCGTTTAAGCTCACGCAGGCTGGCGTGAGGTCTGGAACAGGTCAGGGATATGAGACTAGAAAAAATAGTACGTATCTGTTGGAATACTTAACTTTAATCCATAATTGGTGAACATCGGTCTGACGGTACATGCATCACAAGATAATTAGCAAATGATAATGGCGCCTTGCTAGGTCGTAGCAAATGACGTAGCTGAAGGCTATGCTAACTATCGTCTCGGCAAATGAGAGCGTAATCTGTCAGTGAACCATCGCTAGCAAAGTCGGCTGTACCACTGGGGCGAGTGCTAGGAAGTCTCTCTAGACCTGCCGTGTGCCGGCGCTCGGTCTGCAATCACTGACAGTGGCGACACGCGGGTCCGACGTATACTACCGGACCGCGGCCGATTTAAAGGCTACCACCTAGCAAGTGTGGTGTCTGGCGGTGACACCACAAGAAATCTTGGCTTTCATGATCGAGCGGCTACGCATCACGCCGGTAAATGCCAAACGACGCCACGCTTGGTGTAACGAGCGTAAACATTGGACGATTGAACAGTGGAAAAACGTTGTGTCGGGTGATGAATCACGGTACACAACGAGGCGATCAGGTGGCAGTGTGTGGGTATGGCGAATGCTCGGTGAACGTCATCTGCCAGCGTGTGTAGTGCAAACAGTAAAAATCGGAGGCGGTGGTGTTTCGGTGTGGTCGTGTTTTTCATGGAGGGGTTTGCTGCCCTTGTTGTTTGGCGTAGCACTATCACGGCACAGGCCTACATTGATGTTTTAAGCACCTTCTTGCTTCCCACTGTTGAAGAGCAATTCGAGGATGGCGAATCCATCTTTCAACACGATCGAGCACCTGTTCATAATGCACGGCCTGTGGCGGAGTGGTTACACGGCAATAACATGGACTGGCCTGCACAGAGTCCTGACCTGAATCCTAAAGAACACCTTTGGGATGTTTTGGAACGCCAACTTCGTGCCAGGCCTCAACGACTTCTCCTCATTGCAGCACTCCGTGAAGAATGGGTGGTCATTCCCGAAGAAACCTTCCAGCACCTGATTGAACGTATGCGTGCGGAAGTGGAAGCTGTCATCAAGGCTAGGGGTAGGCCAAACCACATTGAATTCCAGTATTACACGAACGTGTAAGTCATTTTCAGCCAGGTGTCTGGATAGTCTTGACCAGACAGTGTATAGCTCATTAAGGGTGAAATAAGCAAGATTGAGAGCTCACACCCCAGAAGAACGAGACGGATCTCATGAATTTTGACCAACTTCTTTCAGCGTTACTCACCCGTTTCCCCTCTTCAGCAGGTCAGCTCGCTCCTTGACGAATGACATCCTGTAAAACATAAAAAAACAGTATTATTAGCACTGAAACTACTCAGGTTCTACGCCTGCCGCCTTCCACAGTCCTGGTGTAAGGCTATCGAAGTTCAAAATGTCTCATTTGTGAGTTATGAGAGGAGTCCAGTGCTCAGAATGAAGCTTGGTTCGAACGCTAGGTGTGATGGTGTGTCCTTGCCTCTCTGTGGCTTCTGAACTGACTGACCCTGCCACTTACCGGTGGACCCGCACCCTAACGTGGATGCCGAACCATAGTGTTGTTCGCATTTTTCACATTAACAAATTAGTCATATGACATGTGTCACCACACCGCTCTAGTTGTGTTGTGTAAGTGCACACTGTATTTGTTATAGCTGGAATGATGTAGCAGCATTAAATCATCAAAGTCAAGATTACCTCAGAGTGACCGGTACGTGGTCTGGAACCAATGGTCTGTGTGTTAACCGTGGAAAAAGCCGACAGTATTCTCTTCAGTTTGTGTTTTGGATCATGACGATGAGCGTGGTTCTGCGAAACTCCTTGTATCTGTGCATGCGTTAAATATTTGTAAAGTAAACTAATGTGCAGTGTTAGTACTTACAAGGGAACCTCCCCATCGCACCCCCCTCAGATTATGTTACAATGTGGCACAGTGGATAGGCCTTGAAAAACTGAACACAGATCAATCGAGAAAACAGGAGTAAGTTGTGTGGAACTATGAAAAAATAAGCAAAATATACAAACTGAGTAGTCCGTGGGCAACATAGACAACTTCAACGATATTGTTGGCTCAGGAGCGCCGTGGTCCCGTGGTTAGTGTGAGCAGCTACGGAACTAGAGGTCCATGGTTCAAGTCTTCCCTCCAGTAAAAAGTTTTAATTTTTATTTTCAGACAATTGTCAGAGTTCAGTCACTCACAAATAATCAATTTCGCTCTTCAAAATTCCAGGACGTGTTCAGATTTGCTCGGACATAAGCCCGATTTGACGGGCTACACGCGGAAAAATTTGAAAACGTTAAAAACATATGTTTTGACAGAGCACAGAGAAAACTGTGCGACTGCGAAACTGTTGGATTCATTTCTTGCAGTTTACGTGACACACTCTTCTGTTTTCATCACTTTTTTGGGAGTGATTATCACATCCACAAGAAAACCTAAATCGGGCAAAGTAGAAGAATCTTTTTACCCACTCGCCAAGTATGTAAGCTAGGTGGGTCGACAACATATTCCTGTCATGTGACGCACATGCCGTCGCCAGTGTTGCATAGAATATATCAGACGAGTTTTCCTGGATCAAATGTTTACGGTTCCCATTGGAGAGGCACGTCCTTTCGTCTTCTAATCGCACGGTTTTGCGGTGCGGTCGCAAAACACGGATACTAAACTTATTACAGTGAACAGAGACGTCAATGAACGAACGTACAGATTATAACTTGCAAAAACAAAGTAAGTAAACTTCTCGCTCAAGGGTAGACTTGAACCAAGGATCTTTCACTCCGCAGCTGCTCACGCTAACCACGGTACCACGGCGCTCCTGTGTCCAGATATGCCTTTATGTTGCATATGTTGCCCATGGACTACACAGTTTATATAATTTGCTTATTTTTTTCATAGTTCCACACAACTTCTTCCTGTTTTCTCGACTGATCTGTGTACAGTTTTTCAAGGCCTATCCACTGTCCCAAATTATAACTAAATCTGAGGGGGGTGCGATGGGGAGGTTCCCTTCTTAGCTATTGCTCAGTGGGTACTATCCCTTTTCTCACAACCAATAAAAAACATATGGATTAAAGTGGGAGGCAAATTCTCCGTTCCATGACCTTTGGTGCTGCGTATGCTCTTGAAGGACCTAGCAGTACCCCTGACCTTTCTGCTCATACTCTGAAACGTTAAGTCGAGTACGCACTTTGCTTCGTAATCTCCCATCACAGTTATAATGGAAACGCGACAGTCGTTATTTATAAAACGCCTCTTTTCTACGCAGTTGGCCATCCAAAACGCAACACTGGGAAGGGCCGGAGGTATTGCAACTGAAGTGGTTTGGGAGACATTTCAACTTGTACAAAGATCACACGAGTGAAAATACAGCCCCTTGTGAAGGGAGGAAGATGACGAAATCAGTACTGACAAGGGAACCTCCCCATCGCACCCCCCCCCCCCCCCCCAGATTTAGTTGGCACAGTGGATAGGCCTTGAAAAACTGAACACATATCAATCGAGTAAACAGGAGTCAGTTGTGTGGAACTATGAAAAAAATAAGCAAAATTTACAAACTGTGTAGTCCATCCGCAAGATAGGCAACATCAAGGATAATGTGAGCTCAGGAGTACCGTGGTCCTGTGGTTAGCGTGAACAGCTGCGGAATGAGAGGTCCGCGGCCGTACCTTTTTTTAGCACCCTGTATATTGTGAAGCAGCAGGCCTTAAGTGGAAGTACCACATACAACAGGTAGTGGGAAAAGCAGACACCAGACTCAGATTACTGGGAAAAATCTTAAGGCAATGTAACTGATCCACGGAAGAAGTGGCATATAAGGCGCTTTTTCGCCAGATTCTTGGGTACTGTTCATCTGTCTGGGATCCCCGTCAGCTAGAACGGATAGAGCAGATAGAGAAGTCCAACCAAGGGCGGCTCGTTTCGCCACGGGATCGTTTAGCTGGCGAGAGAGCGTTACGCAGATGCTAAACAAACTCCACAGGCAGACGTTACAAGAGAGACGATGTGCATCACAGGGAGATTTACTGTTGAAATCTCGGGACAGCACTTTTCAGGAGGAGTCGGACAACATATTACTTCTCCCACATACATCTCACGCATCGACCACGAGGAGAAAATTCGAGAAATTAGAGCCAATACTCGAGACTTACCGACAACCATTCTACTCACTCACTATTTGCGAGTGGAACAGGGTTGGAAGGACCAGAATGTAGTACCGAAAGTAACCTCCGTCACACACCGTTAGGTGGCTTGCGGGGTATGATGTAGATGTAGAGATTTGTAGGGACGAATTAGACATTTGAGCCGTGGAAGGGGAACGAGGGGGAAACAAATGGTAGCACCGAAATTTTTCTCGTAACAGGGTGGCTTTATTAGAATGAACAGTTACACTAATTCTCACACACAAATAAACAAAAGATGTTATGTGGATATATGTCTGGAAACGCTTAATTTCCATGTTAGAGCTCATTTTAGTTTCGTCAGTATGTACTATACTTCCTCGATTCACCGCCAGTTGGCCCAATTGAAGGAAGGTAATGTTGACTTCGGTGCTTGTGTTGACATGCGACTCATTGCTGTACAGTACTTGTTGTGTCGGTAGCTGGGCCGACACCGTGAAGTTGAGATGGCTGAAAAGGCAAGCTAGACTAACGCAGACGGGCGTGAAGTACTGGAACAGGATACGTAATTAATGTTAGGAAGAAAAGTACGGAGCAGGTTTAATACTTAACTTTACTCAATCATTGTGGTACATCGATCTTGACGATACACAGGAGACTTTAAGTACAATCACTGTATGGCTAATGGCGCCTTGCTAGTTCGTAGCCATTAACTTAGCTGATGGCTATTCTGTCTCTCGGCTAATGAGAGAGAAAGGCTTCGTACATCTGGTCGGTAGCTAGGTTCTCGTACAACTGGGGCG
Organism: Schistocerca piceifrons; assembly: GCF_021461385.2. Lineage (NCBI taxonomy): Eukaryota > Metazoa > Arthropoda > Insecta > Orthoptera > Acrididae > Schistocerca > Schistocerca piceifrons. Next base: position 211,922,810 of record NC_060146.1, read on the forward strand.
AGTGCTCTCTCGTATCACGAGACCTGCCTTGGTGGTGGCGCTAGGTCTGCGATTACACAGTGGCGACACGCGGGTCCGACATGTACTAAATGGACCGCGGCCGATTTAAGCTACCACCTAGCAAGTGTGGTGTCTGGCGGTGACACCACAGTACTAGCATCAAACACATCAGTACGTAGCATCAACAGGTTAGTGTTCATCACGAACGTGGTTTTGCAGTCAGTCCAATGTTTACAAATACGGAGTTGGCAGATGCCCATTTGATGTACGGATTAGCACGGGGCAATAGCCGTGGCGCGGTACGTTTGTATCGAGACAGATTACCAGAACGATGGTGTCCCGACTGGAAGACGTTCGAAGCAATTGATCGGCGTCTTAGGGAGCACTGAACATTCCAGCCTATGAATCGCAACTGTGGAAGACCTAGAACGATGAGGACACCTGCTATGGACGAGGCAATTCTTCGTGCAGTTGACGATAACCCTAATGTCAGCGTCAGAGAAGTTGCTGCTGTACAAGGTAACGTTGACCACGTCACTGTATGGAGAGTGCTACGGGAGAACCAGTTGTTTCCGTACCATGTACAGCGTGTGCAGGCACTATCAGCAGCTGATTGGCCTCCACGGGTACACTTCTGCGAATGGTTCATCCAACAATGTGTCAATCCTCACTTCAGTGCAAATGTTCTCTTTACGGATGAGGCTTCATTCCAACGTGATCAAATTGTATATTTTCACAATCAACATGTGTGGGCTGACGAGAATCCGCACGCAATTGTGCAATCACGTCATCAACACAGATTTTCTGTGAACGTTTGGGCAGGCATTGTTAGTGATGTCTTGATTGGGCCCCATGTTCTTCCACCTACGCTCAATGGAGCACGTTATCATGATTTCATACGGGATACTCTACCTGTGCTTCTAGAACATGTTCCTTGACAAGTACGACACAACATGTGGTTCATGCACGATGGTGCTCCTGCACATTTCAGTCGAAGTGTTGGTACGCTTCTCAACAACAGATTCGGTGACCGATGGATTGGTAGAGGCGGACCAAGTCCATGGCCTCCACGCTCTCCTGACCTCAACCCTCTTGACTTTGATTCATGGGGGCATTTGAAAGCTCTTGTCTACGGAACCCCAGTACCAAATGTAGAGACTCTTCGTCTCATATTGTGGACGGCTGTGATACAGTACGCCATTCTCCAGGGCTGCATCAGCGCATCAGGGATTCCATGCGGCGGAGGGTCGATGTATGTATCCTCGCTAAGGGAGGACATTTTGAACATTTCCTGTAACAAAGTGTTTGAAGTCACGCTGGTACGTTCTGTTGCTGTGTGTTTCCATTCCATGATTAATGTGATTTGAAGAGAAGTAATAAAATGAGCTCTAACATGGAAAGTAAGCGTCTCCGGACACATGTCCACTAAACATATTTTCTTTCTTTGTGTGTGAGGATTGTTTCATGAAAGTTTGGCGGTACCTTTTTGTAACACCCTGTATAGAAATGATCTAGTAGATAGTGTCGGAAGTTCCATGCGGCATTTCGCGGACGATGCTATAGTACACAGATAAGTTGCAGCTTTCTAGAGTTGCAGCGAAATGCAGGAAGATCTGCAGCAAATAGGCACTTGGTGTAGGGAGTGGCAGCTGACACTTAACATAGACAAATGTAATGTATTGCGAATGCATAGAAAGAAGGATCCTTTATGATATGATTATACGATAGCGGAACAAACACTAGTAGCAGTCACTTGTGTAAAATATGTAGGAGTATGCGTACGGAAAGATTTGAAGTGGAATGATCATATAAAATTTATGGTTGGTAAGGCGGGTGCCAGGTTGAGATTCATTGGGAGAGTCCTTATAAAATGTAGTCCATCAACAAAGGAGGTGGCTTACAAAACACTCGTTCGACCTATACTTGAGTATTGCTCATCAGTGTGGGATCCGTACCAGGTCGAGTTGACAGAGGAGTTGGAGAAGATCCAAAGAAGAGCGGCGCGTTTCGTCACAGGGTTATTTGGTAAGCGTGATAGCGTTACGGAGATGTTTAGCAAACTGAAGTGGCAGACTCTGCAAGAGAGGCGCTCTGCATCGCTGTGTAGCTTGCTGTCCATGTTTCGAGAGGGTGCGTTTCTGGATGAGGTATCGAATATATTGCTTCCCCTTACTTATACCTCCCGAGGAGATCACAAATATAAAATCAGAGAGATTCGAGCGCGCACGGAGGCTTTCCGGCAGTCGTTCTCCCCGCGAACCACACGCGACTGGAACAGGAAAGGGAGGTAATGACAGTGGCACGTAAAGTGCCCTCCGCCACACATCGTTGGGTGGCTTGCGGGGTATAAATGTAGATGTAGAAGGCCGCTTTGGATAGTTGCGCCTAGACATTTTATGGCAGACGCTGTCTCGAGCAGTTTCCCATCAATAGCGCAGCTGCACAGTGGTGGATTTCTTTTTCTACGTATGAGCAGTATGTTACATTTATTTACGCTCAGCGTCAACTCACAGAGCCTGCACCATTCATGAATTCTCTACAGGTCGTTCTGCAAATTCTTACGACCTTCTGGCGTTGCTGCTTCGGTACAGACAACTGCAACATTTGCGAATAGCCCTAAACAGCATCCGATCTTTTGTACTAGATTATTTATATATATATATTGTAAAAACCAGCGGTCTTGTCACACTTCCCTGTGGTACTACGGACATCTCAACAGATGTCACAATGAATATCTGAAATCCCAGCCAACACAGCCGCAAATTCGCGTCACACGTGGTCAAAACTGTTCCGAAATGCATTCTGTGGATCATGTGGCCCAGTTTGGCCGTCTGCGTAAGTGGATGCTGGCCATGTGCTACACACGTTCGAACTAGTCACCCCTGCGGCGGAAAACTGTCGAAAGCTTTTCGTGTCTGTCGCAGTACTGTTTGCCTCTGAAGCTTCCGACTCTTGAATCGGTCCTTAAAATTACCTTCGTCTCAAGACCGCAGTATTGCCATACATCTGTCACAGCTCAGTATCTTATTTCATTTTGATTACACATGTGTGTACACTGCTTCGCGGCCTTTCTTCGTGCAGTTCGTTGAGGCATTTCGCTTCTGTTCGAGAGAAATTAGTCTGTGAGCGTTTTCTGCGACCTGGACAAACCCTTTAGCTACGCAGAGCACACAGAAACTGTTAAGACACTAATGTAATCCATCCGGTGTATGACATCTAACCTTCATAAGAGAACATTTTCCAACGGTTACTCTGTCATTTTGAAACTGCCCGCTCTTCAGCCTTCACAGCGAATATTTTTGAAACCCTTCGACGAACATTAGCCACAGTCTGCATACCGCAGACTGAGTGACTGCTTCGTCCCCGTGAACCTCACACACGACACAGTGGGTGTCTGAATTCCCAGCCAACGCAGCAAATCGTTTACGCGACGCACACTGAAAACGCCTCCGCAGTGCGCCACGTTTCATCAACGGAACCTACTTGTGGATCACCTGGCTAGTTTTTCCGTCTGAGCAAGTGGAAACACACTTTCAAACTACTCACCTCTACGCCGAGAACTTGTGGAACGCTTGTCGTATCTTTGACAGCACTGGGCTCGATGCGCAGCTCGAAGTTTCCACTTCACTAGTGCTGCCCTGACATTTTGTTTGTGATAAATCCAGTATTGCTATCAGTTCAGATGTGTCTTATCTCAGTACCTCATTCCATCTCGACAGTTCTTTAGCACGTGCGCTATCTTAATCTCACGAAAAACTCGTATCATGCTATTCGAAGCAAGCAAAACTTTCCTGATTGCACAACAGGCAGTCATAAGTGGTTTGCGGAAAAATTCGTTACGGGGTTAAATAGTTAAATGAGATCAACACTAATCAAGAAGCACATTTCAGAGTCTTTTGCTCTCACAAGCCACTCTCACTTTGGAGACATCCAAGTTCTGTCATATCTTTCTGAATTTCACTCCTCGTTGCCTTGTGAAATTATCTGCTGTGATAGTGCACATAAGACACAAAGAAATCATTTATCACCAACAACTAAATAACTACGCTACAGAACGAGATTTTCACTCTGCAGCGGAGTGTGCGCTGATATGAAACTTCCCGGCAGATTAAAGTGTGTGCCAAACCGAGACTCGAACTCGGGACCTTTGCCTTTCGCGGGCAAGTGCTCTACCATCTGAGCTACCAAGCACGACTCACGCCCTGTCCTCACAGCTTTACTTCTGCCAGTACCTTGTCTCCTGCCTTCCAAAGTTTACAGAAGGTCTCCTGCGAACCTTGCAGAACTAGCACTCCTGAAAGAAAGGATATAGCGGAACCCACAGCCACAGCCCGGGGGATGTTTCTAGAATGAGATTTTCACTCTGCAGCGGAGTGTGCACTGATATGGCTAAGCCATGTCTCCACTATATCCTTTCTTTCAGGAGTGCTAGTTCTGCAAGGTTCGCAGAAGAGCTTCTGTAAAGTTTGGAAGGTAGGAGACGAGGTACTGGCAGAAGTAAGGCTGTGAGGACAGGGCGTGAGTCGTGCTTGGGTTGCTCAGCTGGTAGAGCACTTGCCCGCGAAAGGCAAAGGTCCCGAGTTCGAGTCTCGGCCCGGCACACAGTTTTAATCTGCCGGGATCTTTCAACTACGCTACAGTTCAAAGTTAATTATCTGGCACGTTGCTCATCTGACCACCTTCACACTATTTCTGTACCGTTCTCCACAATCGAACAGAACGGGCTTTAAAATCTAACACCTAAATCTGTCCGTGCGAGCTCTTACTTTTCTTATTCTATTACGATGATCGTGTCTCCGTGTTTAGACTGGCGACAATAAAATATTAATACACGGAGAGCAGAAAGTTGGTGACTGAAATTTCGTGGAACGAAAAACGCTTTTGTTTTAATGACTGTCACCCCAAGCCGCGTATCATATCCGTGACAGCCCTCCTCTCTTTCGTGATGCCACAACATGAGCTGCCCTTCTTTGAACTTTTCCGATGTCCTCGTCCGCTTGTCCTGTCTGGTTAGGATCCCACACCGCGCAGCAACACTGCGGAAGAGGACGGATACGCGTAGTGTAGGCAGTTTCTTTAGTACACCTGTCGCATCTCCTGAGAGATCTGCCAATAAAACGCACTCCTTGCATCGGCTTTCCCACAACTTTATCTCTGCCACCGTTGCAAGTTAAACGCTTCTTAACAGTTATCGCTACATATTTAATTGAATTAACAGCATCTATATTTGCGCGACTTATCGTCTAAACGAAACATAACATATTCCTTTTAGTACTCACACGGGTGACCTCACAGTTTTAATCGTCCCTATGGAATGGTTTCATAATACTTTTGACCAATTCTGTCTCGGCCCCGTCTCGTTTTCTGCACCTCTTCTCCACGGTGTAATTCTTCTAACTCGCCCGGATGAACTAGGCAGTGGGACTGATATAAAATCAATAACTGTTGTTGTTGTTGTTGTCTTCAGTCCTGAGACTGGTTTGATGCAGCTCTCCATGCTACTCTATCCTGTGCAAGCTTCTTCATCTCCCAGTACATACTGCAGCCTACATCCTTCTGAATCTGCTTAGTGTATTCATCTCTTGGTCTCCCCCTACGGTTTTTATCCTCCACGCTGCCCTCCAATACAAAATTGGTGAGGCCTCGATGCCTCAGAATATATCCTACCAACTGGTCCATTCTTCTTGTCAAGTTGTGCCACAAACTCCTCTTCTCCCCAATTCTATTCAATACCTCCTCATTAGTTATGTGATCTACCCATCTAATTTTCAGCATTCTTCTGTAGCGCCACATTTCGAAAGCTTCTATTCTCTTCTTGTCCAAACTAGATATCGTCCATGTTTCACTTCCATACATGGCTACACTCCACACAAATACTTTCTGAAACGACTTCCTGACACTTAAATCTATACTCGATGTTAACAAATTTCTCTTCTTCAGAAACGCTTTCCTTGCCATTGCCAGTCTACATTTTATGTCCTCTCTACTTCGACCATCATCAGTTATTTCACTCCCCAAATAGCAAAACTCCTTTACTACTTTAAGTGTCTCATTTCCTAATCTAATTCCCTCAGCATCACCCGACTGAATTCGACTACATTCCATTATCCTGCTTTTGTTGATGTTCATCTTATGCCCTCCTTTCAAGACACTGTCCATTCCGCTCAACTGCTCTTCTTAGTCCTTTGCTGTCTCTGACAGAATTACAATGTCATCGCCGAACCTCAAAGTTTTTATTTCTTCTCCATGGATTTTAATGCCTACTCCAAACTTTTATTTTGTTTCCTTTACTGCTTGCTCAAAATACAGATTGAATAACATCGGGGAGAGGCTAAAACCCTGTCTCACTCCCTTCCCGACCACTGCTTCTCTTTCATGTCCCTCAACTCTTATAACAGCCATCTGTTTTCTGTACAAGTTGTAAATAGCCTTCCGCTCCCTGTATTTTACCCCTGCCACCTTCAGAATTTGAAAGAGAGTATTCCAGTCAACATTGTCAAAAGCTTTATGTAAGTCTACAAATGCTAGAAACGTAGGTTTGCCTTTCCTTGATCTAGCTTCTAAGATAAGTCGTTGGGTCAGTATTGCCTCACGTGTTCCACCATTTCTATGGAATCCAAACTGATCTTTCCCGAGGTCGGCTTCTATCAGTTTTTCCATTCGTCAGTAAAGAATTCGCGTTAGTATTTTGCAGCCGTGACTTATTAAAGTGATAGTTCGGAAATTTTCACATCTGTCAACACCTGCTTTCTTTGGGATTGGAATTATTATATTCTTCTTGAAGTCTGAGGGTATTTCGCCTGTCTCATACATCTTGCTCACCAGATGGTAGAGTTCTGTCAGGACTGGCTCTCCCAAGGCCGTCAGTAGTTCAAATGGAATGTTGTCTACTCCAGGAGCCTTGTTTCGACTCAGGTCTTTCAGTGCTCTGTCAAACTCTTCACGCAGTATCGTATCTCCCATTTCATCTTCATCTACATCCTCTTCCATTTCCATAACATTGTCCTCAAGTACGTCAAGTACATCAAGTACATAACTATCCGACGTTTATATGCAAGCAACATGTACTCTGCATCAGAACTTTTACATACTACATAATTCAGATACTGCTCCTGTGTGTCCTGTGTACTCCCCATCCATATTTATGTACTTGGTTAGGGAAGCGAACATGGTAACCTCACTTTAGTGGCACTGTTTTGCGTACCATGGTGGATCACTTACGTCTCATATTAATTTATTAGCTATGAATGCTCCCAACTGATATCGGCGCTACACTGAAGCGCCAAAGAAACTGGTACAGGCATGCGTATTCAAATACAGGGATATGCAGGCAGGCAGAATACGGTGCTGCGGTCGAAAGCCTAAATACAACAACACGTGCCTGGCGCAGTTGTCAGATCGGTTACTGCTGCGGCAATGGCAGATTACCAAGATGTGAGTGAGTTTGAACGTGGTGTTATAGTCGGCACACGAGCGATGGGACACAGCATCTCCGAGGTAGCGATGAAGTGGAGATTATCCCGTTCGACCATTTCATGAGTGTACCGTGAATATCAGGAATCTGGTAAAACGTCAAATCTCCGACATCACTACGACCGGAAAAAGATCCTGCAAGAACGGGACTAACGACGACTGAAGAGAATCTAGGGAAGTGACAAAAGTGCAACCCTTCACCAAATTGCTGCAGATATCAGTACTGGGCCATCAACAAGAGTCAGCGTCAGAACCATTCAACGAAACGTCATCGATATGGGCTTTCGGCACCGAAGGCCTACTCGTATACCCTTGATGATTGCTCCCTAATGATGTGGGGCGTGTGCAGTTGCCTTAACTATCACTACGACACGTCGTAGTGAATGGTGTAACGATAAGACGTTGAAAATTCTAGAAAAACAAATGGATTGATGATTCAATGCATTGTGACGTCAAATAGCGGAAGCACAAAGGAAAACACTCGGAGAACTGGACCACCATTGCAGGGAATGAAAATACAGTGCAGTTGCCGTAGCAACAACGTTGACTATCGGTCAACACAGTGTGCTGCTTGCAAGGAAAGTGTTTGTAAAATACTTTCCAACGTTGTACGCTCTTCAGGGAACGAACAGATTTTAATGCTATAAGACTTTGTACTGTAATACTCTAACACTGTGTACTAATTGATAGTTACGTTTCCTTTATTTTGCACATAATAATGTCAGTGTCATTACGTCCTGATAAATGGATTTGTACATAAGGAATTAAAAGTTCTTTATAGTTACTCTGAAACGTGAAAATTTACTTTCGAAACCTTTTCTTAAAGAATTTACTATATTTACTAGCGATTAATCAAGATCATTAACACACTATGGGAGCGTGGAAGTTGTTGCCAAGGAGTAACTGATGGAAACAAATTAAATTTCAACCAATGGAAATTTTATTCATAAAAACCTTTTCAAAACAGATTTAAAATTATAAGCAGAAAAGCACACTCGAAATATCAAGTCACAATTTAACAAATGTGAATTTTATTCTTAAAAGCCCTTTCAGAACAGATTTAAGCAGAGTACACCCTCGAAATATCAAATTACAATTATTCAGAGGCAGTATATATATATATATATATATATATATATATATATATATATATATATATATATATATATATTACAGTATGGGCCTTCGGGCTGTGAACCTTGCCTGCTCCCTTTCAACACGGCCGTAGTCACGACCGCTCACAACAACCTCTGAAAGAGTACACTGGTGCAAATCTGCAACACACCAGATTACATTAAACAAAAAAATTTTAACAACTCGCACAAACACATTAACTATGCACCCTGTAAGAGGGATGGAAATGGTACAAACACTCACACTAAGAACTTATTTTCCACCAAAAGTGCAATTTGTTTTTAAAAGGGCTCTTACGGTGGAAGGGTGGCAACTTTATAAAAATGACTATTTAAATAAAACCCATGAAATTCAGACTTACATAAAATGTACAATATGCTCTACATTACACACATAGTGCCTCGCAAGCTGATAGGCAAGATAAACATATTTCAGGAATTCGGCCTTTAATTCTATAAATTCGTTAACACCGAATCGACAAACATGACAGAGGCAGCTAGTAACGTATGGAAGACTGACAGACAGACACTAACTGCCTAACAAATGCGGACGAGAGACAGACGAGCAAGCTAGGGACGAGACACTGACCAAGAAACAAGTAAAATTTAGTAAGTGAAATGAAACAACATATCTCGAATCACTCAACTTCTAATAACTGCGATGTCTGGCGAAGACCTGGCGCAGCACCCCAAAACCGTCCGCTGCCAGCCGCTCCAACGGACGCAGGAAGGCGCGCCGACTTCCCGTCTCACGGCGTCGCAGCTCGCACCGGCCGGACCGACGTCGTGGGTTGACTCCTGTTGCTCTCGTGTCGGCCGAGAAGCCACTACGCCTCGCTATACGACGCAGCCCATTGGACTCAGGTGGTGACCTCACATGCGCCGACGCTCAAGACGGATCAGTCATCTTGTGTCCCAGTGCGCCACCGACCAACCGATCGACCCAACCGCCAATGAGCATTGCCCAGAACAACTCGAGCAGACTGGTGGCCTAACACATACTAGCACTCCGGACAACAGCCGGACACTGACTGTCCCACACTGATGGCTGACCAACTGACCAAACTCGCTGAGACTGACAGACTCCCTCGGCTGACCAACTGACTCCGACTGCCGAATTGCCGAGCTAGTAGCGCCCCTTAAGGGGAGACGGTGGCAGTCTTGCACTGACATTTTTGTAAATCCATATCTTTGCCATTTTTTGTTGAATCTCATCGAAATTTTGCACACTTATGTATAGAGATCTAATATGATTTTAAAAAATTCAGGATTTTTAATAACAATCTAATGCAGTGAGATAATTTTGAATTTTTTATTGCATTATTATTTTAAGGTACACTTTTTCATAATTTTGAGGCAAATTTGGCAAACTTTTTTAATGGTAAAATAATCTACTCTAATAGGTGTACAATTAAGTGCCGTAACTTTTTGGTAAATTAATGCTATTATTTTCTGTGTTGTTTTGGATTCGAACATTTTTTACAAGCAAACTTTTCAATATATTATCAACCACAAAACTGTGTATAATATCTCGATTAAAATTTTGTTCCACTTAAATATTACTTCAAAGTAAAAGAATAGTTGTGCCAAATTTCATTGCAATCCTTCCAGTAGTTTCTGATATATGTATTCCTGAAAGCAGAAAAACTTAAGTTGCAGAAAAATCATTTTAAAGTTTGGATGAAATGTAAAAAAAAAAAAAAAAAAAAAAAAAAAAAAATCTATCACACCTTAGCTAAAACTGCCCATATCCATATTCCATTTCTTCCACATCATCCTTTACAGCTCTTTTAGTTTCTCTGCTCCTTTGCCTAGCAATTATTTGTATGTTGTGGACTGAAGACTCCGTCTTCACGATTCTTTGCTTATCAATGATCTGCAGCATGTGCTCAGTGAAGACTCCAAGTGTAAAGCCCAACTTGCTGAGGATGTGAAGTCTTGCCACGTTCCCATCATTAAACACTGCTGCAGCTTCCAAAGCAGAAATCTTCACCACCAAGTTGGAAACAAACACAGCCTTTGGACATCTTTTCCAAATAAGAGCATTGAAACTTTAATTTGGGTTCTGCGTTTTCCCATGCAGACATTTTTCTAGCAGTTCTGGTGAAGCCAGTGCTCTAAAAGTTGGTTTAATGGCCATTGAAACCTCATAAGGAAGGTTATTTTTATGGGTATAAGATTACCCACTATCCTTACTTTTCAAAAATTTGCACCATTCATTAGAACAGAGGCCATGTTTAGGTGTAGTGTCTGTCGACAAGTAATGAAACCAAATGGCCCATACTGTTTTCCTCATACTGTCCAAGCTACAAAGGAATGGCCCTGACTAACATTAAACTATACCTTTCACAAATCACTTACCTCACAAAAATCTTCGTTACTCGAACTACTGCAATACAGCAAGCGCCACTACTGCCAGCTAAATAAAAGATTTATACTACAGAAGGCACTAACTACTGGTAGGCATAGTTAGCAAATGAAAGATTTTAATAGAGAACAAACAATGTATTTACCTTAATAGTCATAATATATATAGCAGTTCATGACATCCATTCTGTACTCAAAAATCCGCCATCTCATTTCCCACATCCACCACTGCTGGCGGCTCACCTCCAACTGCGCAACGCTACACGCTGTTCACGTCCAGCTGTCCAACACTACAATGGCAGACAACAATGCAAACTAGCACACAGAGCGCTACGTAACGTTGCCAATAAGAAAACATAAACAGCCTACTTACATAGCCCCCATGCTCCCCACAAAAAATTTTACAAATTGTTTTGGGCAGTGGCCAATAATGATTTGTTAAAATTTTTCATAATTACAATAACAAAGAAATCAAATGCGCACACTTATTGATACAATGTTGGTCAAAATCTAAAATGTTCTCACAGTCCATAAAGACAGTCCAGATTGTTCATTACAGTAAAATTGCAGTGTTTTTTCTCAAAGTCTGAGCAGTAAAAGAAAATGCACACGGAAGTAGTGGATTTCCATGCAGTCATGAAGAAGTAGTATTGTCCTTCCAACGGAAAGACAGTGCTGACTCTTGACATGCTGCCGGCTGAAGTGGCCGTGCGGTTAAAGGCGCTGCAGTCTGGAACCGCAAGACCGCTACAGTCGCAGGTTCGAATCCTGCCTCGGGCATGGCTGTTTGTGATGTCCTTAGGTTACCTAGGTTTAACTAGTTCTAAGTTCTAGCGGACTAATGACCTCAGCAGTCAAGTCCCATAGCGCTCAGAGCCATTTGAACCATTTTTCTTGACATGCTGACAGGTAATGGTCCACAACAGAGCAAACCCACAGCAGAGTCATTCGAAGTTTTGAAGAATATTGGTAGGTAGGTCATCACAGAGCAGACCCACTGTAGTCCTGGTAGAGAGTATGGTGTTGGTGGGCCACCAGAGGTGCAGACCCACTGCAGTCCTTGTACAGATAATGGTATTGGTGAGTCAGCAAAGGTGTAGACCCACTATAGTCCTTGTAGAAATAATTGTATGGGTGGGTCGTCAAAGGTGTAGACCCACTGTAGTCCTTGTAGAGAAGGCCAGCAGCCATCTGCTGCGACTGTGCAGGTGCACAATCACCATCGAATTGTCTTGCAGAGAAGATAGCAAGTCCATAAACCACCACTTGTGCACTCACAAAGTTTTTGGAATTGTCTGTAGAAGTCTTGCAGACAATATAGCAAGTCCATAAACCACCACTTGTGTACTCACAAAGTTTTTGGAATTGTCCTTAGAACCAGCAATGCTGTTATCCAGTCCCTTGCTGAATCATTAACACACGTGCAAACACTATCAGTCCCTACTTCTCACATATTGTCCATATACGTACTATGACCAACAGAAATGTGTGCAGTGAAATGAATGCTTACAAGTTACTTAATTTGGTGAACTGGTGTCAATTACAATTTTATAACATAAGAATGCAATAACAAAGGAACAAAATACATCATTAAAGAACATAACAATACAGATAACATTTGTAATAAAACAGGCTTTACAAAAGAATAGAAATAGACATATACATCAGTGTTACAGGAATTATGACATAATTAAATATATAAAAGATCAGAATAAGTTTTGAAACATCACCTTTACACATGAGCATTAAAACAAAACAGAATTAATAATGTCTAACATCTTTAAAAGTAAATAACATATTATTAATGCAAATTATATTTGAGGATAACAGTATTCCACATCATAGTTCATGTAGCTGAGTACTGGAAAAATTCTACAACATAAGTCTTATCAGATAAACATATAAAGACAGGAAGAACATAAATACACAAAGGTACACAAACACGTAGTGGGATAACACAAAAGGAAAGGACGGGGTTTGTTTTCAGTGTAACATTTGGTACTGCAGTCCAACCCAAAACTTCATTCGATAGATCTTTTGCCTTATTTCAACATTTGTTTCCACCAAAAAAATCCTATCCAAGCATGCTTTCTGTTTTTTTTCACGTATTTCTTACCTCATTATTTATTCCCAAGAAAATCCTACCTAATACTGTTGTCTGTAAACCCTACTTTTTTGTTCATATCCTCTTTCAAAATACTTTTTTGGCCAAACCATTTTCTTATAGCTTTTCAATGCATTTCCTCCAATCCATCATAGTTAGTTTCTTATATAGTCTACCCCCTCTTAAGCTAACTTAAATCTACTGAGCTCAGATGCTAAACTAAGGGACAAGGGAATGCAGCGGCACAAAATAATTAACACAAACAGCAATGACAAAAAAATTCACATTGGCAAAGCAATTGCAATATTACAACTAATATAAGGCACTGTGCAGCAAACAAGAAAAATAAATCCATAGTAAAACTGGCTTAACAGCGTAATACAAAGTCAAATTCAGTAACATTATGCCTGGCAAACAGCAGCAGCAAAAGCTATAACTTATACCTAAACATGACAAAGCTCAAGAAGAAAAAATATTACACTAAAGACAACAATGCAGATAAGGGAAATGTATATTCACATCTTATTGTCTATGTAATTAAAGTGGTGCACCACAACTTATTCTACGAAAAATATTACCAAGTAGTTGAAAAGAAAACTATGTATGCAAGTCCTGTGAAGGGAAATGTCTTTTTGTGCTCCTTCGTTTTTTTTAAGTTATTGTTTGCTGGATCTGTAGGCATAAAATATCTATATTAGTACATTCATAAAATTTTATTTTAACCAATCCTGCAGTGCAGCTAGAAAGTAGATATTAAAGAAAATGAGCAAATATGTACAAAGGACGGCATGAAACATCATTCATTAGCCATATGGCATTTCATAAGGCAGTAAAAATTCTCTCAATTCTCGAGAAAGATGCTTGTCATAATCAGGTGTGCAGATGTAAGTATCTTTCCAAGTAATGAGCATGTCGTATTTGCGGTGCTTTCTACAAAGGAATGTCAATAGCGAGGATAAAGGCCTCCCTTTTGGCCTCCCTTTCTTTTTTCTTTTCTACCTGTGCCTCTGAAAAGGCACGCACTAATGGCTTTTTCTCCAGGCGTCTGACACAGCTGGGTGCCCACGACGCGTTACATGCAGGTGGTCACTTAAATTTCTTACGGAAATATTTACGACAGCAGTTTCCGCTACAGTGACAGTCTCATATGAAAATTTCACAGGTCGAAAATTTACGTTACAAATGTGTAGAAACAAAATCCTATGAATATAACAGTGTGCAAAAAATTTTCGCGTGCATTGTGATACATTCACGCATTTACACACATTTCATAACTCTTAAAGTACGATTCTCGGTTTCCAACATCCTTTTTCACAAGTCAGAGTCCCTAACCACTACTCCTTCTACTCCTTATTCCTTACCTTATTACACATATACATATTCATCAACACATCTTCCACAATTCATCATAATAAATACATATCATAATAAACATTCCTCAACAGCATAATACAGATCGTCATCATAATAATAACATCACAACACCTCAGTCAAATTTCAAAAACGTCGTAGCTTCCTGCAATAATTTCAAAACCTAAAAAAATTCTCTACTCATTTAAATAGCGTCATCTACCTCAAACGTACTTTAAAAATCGTGATCCCATACCAAATATATCATTCAAAGCTCTCATAATATCACAATGGGTCCAAAAAAATATGAACAGTTCACAAAGTACAGACAAAATACAAATTCATAAGTGTGAAGTTATCCAACTGTGTAATTGCGTAAACATCTGTCACTGACGTAGTAAATAAAAAATGTTTATCTCTCAGTTAAATGATCAGATAGCTGTGTAATTCAGTGTTAGAGAAATATGGTACTGATATGTAAAGTTGCATAAGCAAATACCATATTAGCTAGGGCTCCTTGTGCTTGCCAAACACATGGTACACAAAGTAGGCGTGTACCCCCTGAGGATTAAGATTGCTTTGTAATCATTCAAAAAGTCTACTCCCAGTATAATTTCCGTCGACAATAATGGAACAATAAGAAAGTTCATAGAGAAGCTGTGGCTTTGACAAAAGAATTCTAAGTTGGTTTATTGGCGTACATCTACACTTTTTCCAAAGATTGCACCTTGTAAATTAATCTTACGTAACGGAAGTGTGGGGCAATCGTTCGATTTGTTGCACTTGCTAAAAGCTGTTTCACTAATTACTGAAATGGGACTGGCAGAGTCAAGTACTGCCGTAAATTTTACGTCATTTACTGTAATGTGAATCACAGAATATGCAATGTTGTTATGTTTTACGTCGTGCTCCTGGAGTAAGATGTCCCTAATGTCTTCCATTTTTACGTAATTACTAGCTACGGCAGCTGCGTCGTCAGTTTCATAAGTACGTTTTGTGGCTGCCAGTGGTATGAGTCATTGCCTATTGTCTCTTTCTTGGCGCGCATCGTTATTGGGATTTGGAGACCTAACTTCTACAAATTCACCGTGACGAGAGGGCCCTGCCCTGTTTAAATCCCGCCAGTTCTGATGCAGTTCAGGTCTGTCGTTACGATCATATCGTCTGTCGTCATGTCGGTAGATTCCATAGTTTCTTTCTTGTCTGTCACGTGGTGGAGAATTTCTCCCTGAGTCATAACTGCACACTGGACCGTTGCGTCTAAAGTTATTCTGTCTCCCTTGATAATAATTATTTTCGATCCCATATTGTCTGTTTCTCTGATTGTCTCTGTGATAGTCATTACCGTGAAGAGATGATCTTTCCCTGTAATTATTACTACTCTGCCAACGGTTGTCATACGGGTGGTGTCTGTTTTGGTCACGATTTACGTTGTAAGAATAGCCTTGTCATGTCCATTTATTATTTCTGTCATCGCGGAATTGTGACAGATGTGACCTGTAATTGTTGTACTCCTGTTTTCGCGTTCCGCGATTGTCAGTGTCAATTTCCAGTTCTTGTAACAGTCCCTGAAAAGCTTCAATGTCATCTTTGCAACGTCCTGCTAAAATAATATGTCGTAAATGTTCAGGCAGCTTGATTAAGCAAATGCGGATGAGTTCTGAGGGGCTGTATGGGTTTGAAAGATACTGATTCTAATGCAACATGTCTTCAAAATATTTCATAAGACTGGAAAGTTCAGATTGTTCGAAACGTTTCATCATGTGAATCACAGGATATGCAATGTTGTTATGTTTTACGTCGTGCTCCTGGAGTAAGATGTCCCTAATGTCTTCCATTTTTACGTAATTACTAGCTACGGCAGCTGCGTCATCAGTTTCATAAGTACGTCGTCATGTCGGTAGATTCCATAGTTTCTTTCTTGTCTGTCACGTGGTGAAGAATTTCTCCCTGAGTCATATAACTGCACACTGGACCGTTGCGTCTAAAGTTATTCTATCTCCCTTGATAATAATTATTTTGGTTCACATATTGTCTGTTTCTCTGATTGTCTCTGTGATAGTCATTACCACGAAGAGATGATCTTTCCCTGTAATTATTACTACTCTGCCAACGGTTGTCATACGGGTGGTGTCTGTTTTGGTCACGATTTACGTTGTTTTACGTTGTTTTACTCGGTCTTGTGTAGCTTGAGACCAATACGCTGAGAGGAAGGCATGACAAAATTCTCCTTCACTGTGACAATCGTGAATGACCGATCGCATTCTTACAGCTGGTTCATTCTCCAAGTAGCCACACATAAATTCTAACATGTGCTCCAATGACCAGTTGGGAGGAAAACAATGAGGAAATTGATGAAGCCATGCTTGTGGATGAATGTCGTTGTCAGAATTCTTAAATGTTTTGAATTTACGTGTAGTAATGAACAGCTTATAGTCGAAATCATCGTGTCGGCGAGTCGCACATCGCTCATTGTTACTTCGTTTCGGCGGTTCCATCTCAAAATCCAATGCGCCTTGCCAATTTCTTTCATAATTTCCGAAGTGTCCTGTGTTATTATTTTGTGGTTGATCCGTATTTCTATGTCCCTCTTCCCGTACTGGAGCGCGAGTGTCCACTGAAATATGTAATTCTTGTATTACCTGCGTCAACTGATCTTGTACTTCCCGGATTTCTCTTTTGTACTGTGTATTGATTTGATTTTGATTTTGTTTGAATTTTCTAATTTGTTCATACTCTTCTGTGTCAGTGAAGGCTACGGGTCTTGTGTCATTCAGATCATCATCTACCTTTGTAGATAAGTTAGTGACACATTTCCTCAGTGTGTTCTTCTGAACCAAGTTTCAGAGTGTCCATTTGTGTTGAAATCGAATCTACTGTGTCCTTTAAGTTTTCCTGAGTTTTTGCAAGTTGCGTAACCGAATCGGTAGATGCAACTGAGTCAATTTTAACCCACAAGGTCTCATGATTTTCATGAACAATGGTTTGCAGTTCTTTTATGGCTGCTTCGTGATTCTGTAATGCATTTTCATGCCGCGAAAAAATAGGTTGAAAATGCTCACAAATTTGTGTTTTTACGTCATTACAGACTTTTTGACATTTCGATTCAATGTTATGTAACTCAGTAGTTAAATCTTCACGTGTTTGTTCAAGCGTGGTGTCTAACTTCCGAAGATTTTGTTCCATTGTGTCTAACTATTGAAGCTTTTGCTGTGTTTGTCTCTGATTTTGTTACATTGTGTCTAACTTTTGAAGATTTTGTTCCATTGTGTCTAACTTTTGAAGATTTTGTTCCATTGTGTCTAACTGTTGCTGTGTTTGTCTCTGATTTTGTTCCATTTGTTGCATTAGCTGTAATAACAATGCATTAGTGTCTGGAATCTGTTCCTCTGCGCTTTTCGGCAGTGCATTTGCACCGGCAACATTCACATTTTGACAAGCAGAAAATGTGTCTTGACTTATTTGAGAAAACGGTGAGGACGCAAAACCTGACTCTACAGTATTTGCAAAATTGTGTCCTGTCATTTCGGATTCCTGAGGCGAGCTGTTGCCAAGCGCTCGATCGAAAATGCTTCCCTGTCCACTAATTGTTTCACTGCCTACGCCATTGTTTGCCGCCCGCTCCATTTCCCTATGCACAATTACCAAATTACTACTTCGGATGTCTGTTAATTCACTACACAGTGGTGTTGATAAGCTACACTCGTTGTCACTATTATTTCTCAGTTTACTTTGGAGCCTAGTGTTACGTTTTTCACACGCCATTATTGTCACAATATTTCACACGACAACACAGAAAAACACAATTTGAAGAGCAAGAATAGGGGAACATATTAACATAGCACTGAAAATAATATCTAGTTAATTGCAAGCGCAGCTGCGAAATACTTGGTGCAAATCTACATGCATGCCACAACTGTTTTACTGTACAACAATGAAAGACTGCAACTACAAAGGAGATTCTCTCTACAATTATGCACTACCAATAAACAAAATCTACACTAATTACACAAACTACAAGAAAAAATCAGAAGATTCCAGTGAGGTATCCTCGGCTAAGGGTCGACATATGAAACGTCCCCTTAGAAAAATTATACATGACTGTGCTTAAATTGACACACAATATTTTTTAGCGCAACGCAATCTGACTTTCAGAAATCCCTACAAATGAATGGCCCTGACTAACATTAAACTATACCTTTCACAAATCACTTACCTCACAAAAATCTTCGTTACTCGAACTACTGCAATACAGCGAGCGCCACTACTGCCAGCTAAATAAAAGATTCATACTACAGAAGGCACTAACTACTGGTAGGCATAGTTAGCAAATGAAAGATTTTAATAGAGAACAAACAATGTATTTACCTTAACAGTCATAATATATATAGCAGTTCATGACATCCATTCTGTACTCAAAAATCCGCCATCTCATTTCCCACATCCACCACTGCTGGCGGCTCACCTCCAACTGCGCAACGCTACGCGCTGTTCACGTCCAGCTGTCCAACACTACAATGGCAGACAACAATGCAAACTAGCACACAGAGCGCTACGTAACGTTGCCAATAAGAAAACATAAACAGCCTACTTACAACTGAACCAGAAAATGGCTCCACAGCCTTCTTTACAACACTGCTGTTATGCATACAAAAAATCACAGCCTTCTAAAGCTACATTTTCTAGGTTCACAGGCCAAATTCTGCAATAAAATTTTTCCTCCACTTGGTACATTGAAAAGCGGGCTTGGCGCATTACACTGCTTAGGGTTATAATTTTTTTTATGCCATTTGTAGTTCGAATTTCAAGGAAAAAATTTGGGATAATAATCTCAATTATATTTACTATCAAATAAGCAAATAAAAATAATTTGTAAATTTTTCATTATTTCTGCCACCGTCTCCCCTTAAATACACGTGAACAGGCAACCTTTCCGCTTTCCCACCAGAGGGAAACACCAAAGCTGCGATTGCCACAGCTGCTCCACCGCCAAAAACGGAGGGCGACTGCTTCACACAACGCGCTGCGGCGTGCTCTTCAAAACAGCAATTTTTTTTTACCACGGCTCATACTTCGTTTTTACAAACGAATAAATGTTCTTATTTGCTAAAATAGTAAATAAATTATTTCATATCTAGATCTACAACTTTGCTTCTACCGTTTCTTCTTGAAGTTCGAGGCTTCATTGTGAAAAACCTATAAAAAAATTACGATTCAAAGTATTGGCCGTCGCTGGCCACTGCTTTCTCCCAGCTTTAGGACAGCATACTACGCTAGCAACTTATAAATTGGGGATCTTTTGAGGGGAGCCATGAACCGATCCTATTTTGCACTCGTTCATATGACCGCAAGCGGTAGTCAGCTAGGTCGTGTGTCATAGAATGAGAAAGGTGGCAGTCAAAGGGAGGAATATCTGGAGAATACAGCGGCTGGGGTACAACATCACATTTCAACGTTCCCCAGTATGTTCTGACGGGATGTTCGAAATGGGGTCGTGCACCGTCATGCTGCAAAATCGCCTTTCCACGTCTATCGCTGTACTGTGGCCATTTGTCTTTCAGTGCTCGGCTCAAACACATCAACTGCTTTCTGTATCGATCTCCTGTGACTGTTTATGTCGGTTGCAGTAGCTTTCTGTCTCTCACAACGACGCCGGTCTTCAACGTCTAAATCACCGTTCTTGAAGCATGGAAAGCATTTTCTGCAAAGTTCTGTCACCCACGGGCGCCTCATCGTAGGTCTTAGCCACCTCTTCGTGAGCCACAGCCGCAGATTTCTTCACATCAAAGCGGAAAATTGAAGCCTTCCGCAGACGACGAGAACTGGGCTCGTCAGCTGATGTATTCACTCGAGAGTAACTCTATGATGCAACCGAAAATCGACTAATATTTTGATGCCGTTATGTTCTCAAATGCCTAGGCTTACTGCATGGCACTTACGACCTCCGACTTGCACTACTACTTTCCACTGCTGCCGTCTATTGCAAAACGGCGGAAGCAATGTTGTAGACCTGATAATTTATCTCTTTTCATAGAAATGTAATTTAAAATATATTTACACAGGGGGAACGACATCGACCAAGAGGATCACACCAAAGAAAACCACTCAGTTCGAACGTTTTGGAAGGTTAACTCGATCCTACGTCAGCAGCGAGTATTCAAAAAGCAGCAGACCAAAATGACGTAGGAGAAGAAGACGTCGCAAAATTACCTCTGCCCGAGAGTGAATTCGTAGACAACTAAGAAACTGGCGGAAGTAAGACAAGTGAAGAACCACTTAGCGGGGATAGTCATGAAGATACCGAAGAGCTCGCAGGAAACGTAGACAATACTGTAGTAAATCGTAACGTAAATAGAAATAGATTGGAGGACTCTGCACCACACGAAACAGGGTGGGGACGAAACAGAAACCACCGACGACAGTAGTAATATTTTGTTTTATGAAATCTCTCAATGGCCTTTCCCTGTTCCAGGACATGTAAGGGTTGTTGTAAATAAAACAGCTGGGGTGGAGCATTTGAGAACAGACGAAACGGTAAGGATAAGAAAGAAAGGTGCTGACCGCCAGTTGATGTGTAAATGGTTTTGTATCAGTCAGCCGAAAGGTGAAAAAGTTCTGAGAATGTGGATTGCATACTGAACTAAAAATCAAAGTTTATACTGTTTTTTCTGTAGTTTTT
Source organism: Schistocerca piceifrons (assembly GCF_021461385.2). Classification (NCBI taxonomy): domain Eukaryota; kingdom Metazoa; phylum Arthropoda; class Insecta; order Orthoptera; family Acrididae; genus Schistocerca; species Schistocerca piceifrons. The sequence continues at coordinate 211,943,916 of NC_060146.1, forward strand.
TTTTTTTTTTTTTTTTTTTTTTTTTTTTTGTTGCGTAGGCGCAAGTTTGAACACTGCATCTGAATTTGTCGCTGGTTTTCAAGTTTGATGGAAACTTCAGAGCTTACAAATCTCTGAGAACAATCAAGCTTGTTTCGAAAAATGGAAAAACTTGAGAACAGGTTTAGTACCAGTTACCCAGACGGCATTTAAAACAGACAAAAAGAAAATGAAGCGACATTTTTAAGAGGCCTTCTAGACGTCAATGTTCTTGGCTGAACAAAACCTTCCTTATCGTGGCCACAACGAGAAAAACAAAGGAAATTTTCCGCAGCTGATTAGATTGCTATCTGACTGTGACGCTGTACTCAGAGAATTCTTGATTCAACCAGAACAGTCGGGCTAAACATTTACAAAATATTCTTCCCTCTCTACACGAAATGAATTTCTTCCACTTCTGGGCCGACGTGTTAAGACAAATATTATAAATAGTATACAAAATTCGAAGTCTCTTTGAATCATCTTTGCAGGACTTGGAACATTCTGTACATAGTTCAAATCACTGAAATCATTCGTTACGTTCACAAAGAAAACAAAAAAGGACAAGTAAATGAATCAGTTCTGGATTATTTTCAGCAAAATGGGAAGAAAGCCGATGGCATAACAGAAGATATTTTACAAGTTATTGAAAACTATGGTCTGGGTACAACAGTGTGCCGAGGACAAGGCTACGACAACGCCTCTACAATGGCTGGACTGCAGTCTCGAGTTCAAGCAATAACTTCCGACCTGTACGAGCCAACCAGTCTGTGCGGATATATATATATATATATACGGTAAAAACTCGTTTAACCGTCACTCTTTAAACCGTCAGTTTCTGTTAACCGTCACTGCTGTAACAGCATAATAATACTGCAATACCAGAATGCCCTGAGGTGCAGTGACGCGTTCGCTTTGTTTATTTACTCTATTAATTTACAAATCAGCACAAATCTGACGTCAGAAGAAGTATCAGAGTGGTTAGAGTGTGACAAAGTCGACGGGGGTTTTCTAATTTTGAGTGATGACGAAATTGTTGCCAGCCTAAGTGCCACCAAAGAAGAAGAAGAAGGGGCTGCCGAAGACGAGTGTTCAAACCATGAAGAAAAACAAGCTATTAGCCATTCAGAGACCGAAACAATGCTGTCCAAGTGCATAGAATGATTTGAAAGTCAAGAAGAAGCTAATGCAACGCAGGCACTACTGCTCCGAAAAATATTAAATATTGCCGCGGTGAAAGCTAGAACATCAAAAAGGCAGAAGAAATTGACTATTTGCAAGCTAGATAAACTATTTCACCTGTGAGTTTATAGTACAGTACTGTACATTATGTATTTTGCAACTTTTGTAGCTACTGTACGGATGTTTTTATCATGTAATAAATAGTTTTATTTGCTATTACAATCGTGTTTAATTTGTTTTCGCTCCGAAATATTATTATATTACTGTCAGAGTGATATGTGTCTATACATAAAATAATTGATTGAGGTTATGTTTTGGAGGAACACAGTGTTTCTGTTATCCGTCTATTCGCTCAACCGTCACGACCACGGTCCCGAAGATGACGGTTAATCGAGTTTCCACTATATATATAGCTACAAAAGTTGCAAAATACATAATGTACAGTACTGTACTGTACTATAAACTCACAGGTGAAATAGTTTATCTAGCTTGCAAATAGTCAGTTTCTTCTGCCTTTTTGATGTTCGAGCTTTCACTATATATGTGCAGGAAATTCCGCCCTTTTTATTGCTCATGAAAACAACACATTGCATGTGATTCTTGAAGTTTTCCCGGCGGACATGATGTTCCATCATCTTTCGGGCGTGCACTCGGGACAGCGACAATTCTTCTTGCGATATTTCGGCTAGAAACCTCCCAGCCATCTTCAAGGCGATTCGGAGACTGAGTTCATAGCGTTTGCGCGTGCCTATTTATACGGAGAGTCGTCACGTGACTCTCCGTATAAATAGTCACGCGCAAACGCCATGAACTCCGTCTCCGATGCATGTTGTACTACCACACAGCGAGACCTTCAGAGGTGGTGGTCCAGATTGCTATGTACCGGTGTCGGTACCTCTAATAACCTGTAGCGCGTCCTATTGCACTGATGCATACTTGTATTCATCGTGGCATACTATACACACCTTCATCAAGGTAGTCTTGGTTCAGATTGTCCCCTCTCCTCAACGGTCATTCGGCGTAGATCCCTCACAGTGGTCGGTTGGTCACGTCGTCCATAAACCTTTTCAAGCTATCCCAGGCATGTTCGATAGGGTTCATATGTGGAGAACATGCTGGTCACTCTAGTCGAGCGATGTCGTTATCCTGAAGGAAATCATTCAGAAAATGTGCACGATGGGGGCGCGAATTGTGATCCATGAAGACGAATGCCACGCCAATATGCTACCGACATGGTTGCACTATCGGTCGGAGGATGGCATTCACGTATCGTACAGCCGTTACGGCGCCTTCCATGACCACCAGTGGGGCACATCGGCCCACATGATGCCACCCCAAAACAGCAGGGAACCACCACCTTGCTGCACTCGCTGGACAGTGTGTCTAAGGCGTTCAGCCTGACAGGGTTGCCTCCAAACACGTCTCCGACGATTGTCTGGCTGAAGGCATATGCGACACTCATCGGCGAAGAGAACGTGATGCCATTCCTGAGCGGTCCATTCGGCGTGTTTTTGGGCCCATCTGTATCCCGCTTCATGGTGTCGTGCTTGCAAAAATGGACGTCGCCGTGGACGTCGGGAGTGAAGTTGCGCATCATGCAGCCTATTGCGCACCTTTTTGATTCGTAACACGACGTCCTGTGGCTGCACGAAAAGCATTATTCAATATGGCGGCGTTGCTGTCAGGGTTCCTCCGATCCATAATGCGTAGGTAGCGGTCATCCACTGCAGTAGTAGCCCTTGGGCGGCCTGAGCGAGGCATGTCATCAACAGTTACTGTCTCTCTGTATCTCGCCCATGTCCTAACAACATCGCTTTGGTTCCCTCCGAGACGCCTGGACTCTTCCCTTGCTGAGAGCCCTACCTGTCACAAAGACACATGCGGACGCGATCGAACCGCGGTATTGACCGTCTCGGCATGGTTGAACAACAGACAACACCAGCCGTGTACCTCCTTTCTAGTGGAATTACTGGAACTGATCAGCTGTCAGAATCCCTCCATCCATGCTCATGCATGGTCGTTTACATCTTTGGGTGGGTTTAGTGACTTCTCTAAACAGTCAGAGGGACTGTGTCTGCGATACAATGTCCACAGCCAACGTCTATCTTCAGGAGTTCTGGGAACCTGTGTGAGGCAAAACTTTTTTGATGTAAGTATATACAAGGGTTGTAATTTAAATATGGCAACTATTTATTCACAACCGATACAAAAGAGTTACATGTTTGCTCCTGTTACTGTACTTCAAAGTAGTCACCAGCGTTATGCTGAACTCGTTGCCAGCGATGTGGAAGGCATAGTATACAGTTAGCAGAGCCTGTTCTGTTGATGGTACGAATGGAGCAGTCTAACGCCTGTCGAATCTCTCGAACATTTCTGTAGCGAATGCCACGAAGTGGTTGCTATATCTTCGGAATCAAAAGAAAGTCACAAGGACTTAAGTCCGTGGAGTGTGGTGGATGGTACAGTACTTCCCTGTCCCATCGACCGAGCAGAGCAGCCACAGCTTGCGCTGTATGCACCCGCGCATTGTCGTGCAAAATGATGTGTGGGTTGTGCAGAAAGTGTCGCCGCTTCTTTCGCAAAGCCGGTCGCAGGTGATGCTCCAGAAACGAACAGTAATACTGTGCATTGATCCAAGTACGTCGTTCCTGTTTCGAAAACATAGTGACACCATTACGTTAGACTGCCTACTCACAAGTGGCCGTGTTTCTCTCGATTGTGCACACGCCGGTGACGTGGGACTGGCGAGTCCGTTTGTTCGGAGGTAGGGTGGGTATGTCAACAACGTGTGCTGTCAGCGACAATAGTAGATCCCAATGCATAGTGTCTCCACAGTAGTGTTGCCACTACTTAAGTCCCAACCTATATATACAGGGTGTCCCAGCTATCTTGTCCACCCAAAATATCTCTGGAACAGTAACAGCTATTGGAAAACGACTTTCACCGGTATCAATGTAGGGCTGGGGCCCATGAATGTACATATTTGGAAACATTCTAAAACGAAAGCATATGTGTTTTTTAACACAAACTTATGTTTTTTTAAATGGACCTCCTATATTTTTTCTTCAGCAATCCGTAGCATGACAAAGCACATACACAATGGCGTTGATTGCATCGCAATATTCCCATTACATCCCGAGATATTAAGACGCGAAGTTGACGCTTGAAACACCCGATATGCGCTGCTAGCACACGTCCCGAGGCTCAGGCGTGAACCCCATGCTGCCCGTAATCGCGATGTGATTGACATGTGTAATCACACTTCCATACTTATCAAGAGGTCCGAAACGAATAATACGGTCTGCTGCCATCCTGCATTAACGTCGTACATTCCAGCAGGTATTTATCCCACAGGCTAGGGGTGATGCGGTTCTGTAACATATCTGTGTACCGCAACGTTAGTCACAAAGTTAACTTCGCTTATCGTTAATCCGTTACTTTGTGACTAACGTAGTGGTACACAGATATGTTACAGAACCGCATCACCCCTAGCCTATGGGATAAATACCTGCTGGAATGTACGACGTTAATGCAGGATGGCAGCAGACCGTATTATTCGTTTCGGACCTCTTGATAAGTATGGAAGTGTGAATACACATGTCAATCACATCGCGATTACGGGCAGCATGGGGTTCACGCCTGAGCCTCGGGACGTGCGCTAGCAGCGCATATCGGGTGTTTCAAGCGTCAACTTCGCGTCTTAATATCTCGGGATGTAATGGGAATATTGCGATGCAATCAACGCCATTGTGTATGTGCTTTGTCATGCTACGGATTGCTGAAGAAAAAATATAGGAGGTCCATTTAAAAAAACATAAGTTTGTGTTAAAAAACACATATGCTTTCGTTTTAGAATGTTTCCAAATATGTACATTCATGGGCCCCAGCCCTACATTGATACCGGTGAAAGTTGTTTTCCAATAGCTCTTATTGTTCCGGAGATATTTTGGGTGGACAAGATAGCTGGGACACCCTATATACACTCCTGGAAATGGAAAAAAGAACACATTGACACCGGTGTGTCAGACCCACCATACTTGCTCCGGACACTGCGAGAGGGCTGTACAAGCAATGATCACACGCACGGCACAGCGGACACACCAGGAACCGCGGTGTTGGCCGTCGAATGGCGCTAGCTGCGCAGCATTTGTGCACCGCCGCCGTCAGTGTCAGCCAGTTTGCCGTGGCACACGGAGCTCCATCGCAGTCTTTAACACTGGTAGCATGCCGCGACAGCGTGGACGTGAACCGTATGTGCAGTTGACGGACTTTGAGCGAGGGCGTATAGTGGGCATACGGGAGGCCGGGTGGACGTACCGCCGAATTGCTCAACACGTGGGGCGTGAGGTCTCCACAGTACATCGATGTTGACGCCAGTGGTCGGCGGAAGGTGCACGTGCCCGTCGACCTGGGACCGGACCGCAGCGACGCACGGATGCACGCCAAGACCGTAGGATCCTACGCAGTGCCGTAGGGGACCGCACCGCCACTTCCCAGCAAATTAGGGACACTGTTGCTCCTGGGGTATCGGCGAGGACCATTCGCAACCGTCTCCATGAAGCTGGGCTACGGTCCCGCACACCGTTAGGCCGTCTTCCGCTCACGCCCCAACATCGTGCAGCCCGCCTCCAGTGGTGTCGCGACAGGCGTGAATGGAGGGACGAATGGAGACGTGTCGTCTTCAGCAATGAGAGTCGCTTCTGCCTTGGTGCCAATGATGGTCGTATGCGTGTTTGGCGCCGTGCAGGTGAGCGCCACAATCAGGACTGCATACGACCGAGGCACACAGGGCCAACACCCGGCATCATGGTGTGGGGAGCGATCTCCTACACTGGCTGTACACCACTGGTGATCGTCGAGGGGACACTGAATAGTGCACGGTACATCCAAACCGTCATCGAACCCATCGTTCTACCATTCCTAGACCGACAAGGGAACTTGCTGTTCCAACAGGACAATGCACGTCCGCATGTATCCCGTGCCACCCAATGTGCTCTAGAAGGTGTAAGTCAACTACCCTGGCCAGCAAGATCTCCGGATCTGTCCCCCATTGAGCATGTTTGGGACTGGATGAAGCGTCGTCTCACGCGGTCTGCACGTCCAGCACGAACGCTGGTCCAACTGAGGCGCCAGGTGGAAATGGCATGGCAGGCCGTTCCACAGGACTACATCCAACATCTCTACGATCGTCTCCATGGGAGAACAGCAGCCTGCATTGCTGCGAAAGGTGGATATACACTGTACTAGCGCCGACATTGTGCATGCTCTGTTGCCTGTGTCTATGTGCCTGTGGTTCTGTCAGTGTGATCATGTGATGTATCTGGCCCCAGGAATGTGTCAATAAAGTTTCCCCTTCCTGGGACAATGAATTCACGGTGTTCTTATTTCAATTTCCAGGAGTGTATATATATAAATTTTTTTTTTTACAAACATTTGATATGCAAACCATGAGTGACCCGGCAGACGTCAATACGGTAAACGAATTCTTGCCATAACAGTCCCAGCATGACCGCATCGAATGTGGCAGTCGCTTCCCGTATTCTCTCCCAGAACTCTGCTACATCACGTGGTAGAGGCGGTACATACACCACGTCTTTAATGTGCCCCACAGTATAAAGTCACATGGAGTGTGATCTGGTGATCGGGGTGGCCAATTCAAGAAACAGCTGTCCCCTTCTATAACACAGCCGATCCATAGATGCGGCAGCTTCGTGTTTAGGTACCCACGAACTTAATGATGAAAACTGGGTGGAGCCCCATCCTGCTGAAAGATGGAGACTCCGACTGCATTTGAGGCATCAGCCATTGCTGCAACATGTCCAAGTAGGAATATCGAGTGACAGTGCTCTCGGCAAAGAAGAATGGTCCACACAGTTTTCGACGTGACAAGACAAAAAAAAAATTACCTTTGGGGAATCACGCTCAAATGCATTTGTGTGGATGCTTTGTACTCCAGATTCGACAATTATGCCTGTTCACTTTCCCATTAGTGTGAAAAGTGGCTTCGTCGCTAACAATTCGACGATCAACAATGGAATCGCCATCATTCAGTTGTTGGAGTGGCGAACAAAACTCAAAACCCTTGTCTTTATCGTCGCCATTGAGCTTCTGCACTAGCTCCAATGTGAATGGTTTAGTAGACACCTTCTGTCGCTGGACTTTCTACACTGTCATTTCGAGTTCACAGGATGCACGACACACCGATTTCTTGGACTCTTACGCGCTATACATTCACTTCACTCACATTGGAATGTCCGCTTCTCTTTGCCGGGTGCAAGCAACCCCCGTAACGAATTTGTTGTGCCAGTTGTAAGTGGCCTTCCTTGTTGGTGGCTTCTTACCGTACTTGGTTCTAAACATCCGTTGCACAGCTGCAGCACACTTGTTTTTGTCGAACTCCAACACACAGAAAGCTCGCTCCGCACCTGAACCCGCCATGTTTGCGACTAGCGCTGACTATCCGCAAATGACCAAACTACGCTGTGGCGGTATACAGGGAAAAAAAAACTTTCAGGATTTCTCTTCAAAATGACATACGTATGATATCAGTACAATGTTTGGTTCTTGTGCAATAAATAATTCCAAGTATTCCCGGACTTTATGTACACCTTGTATACAGGGTGGTCCATTGAACGTCACTGGGCCAAATATCTCACGAAATAAGCGTCAAACGAAAAAACTACAAACAACGAAACTTGTCTAGCTTGAAGGGGGAAACCAGATGGCGCTATAGTTGGCCCACTAGATCTCGCTGCCATAGGTCAAACGGATATCAACTGCGTTTTTTTTAAACAGAAACCCCCATTTTTTATCACATATTCGTGTAGTACGCAAAGAAATATGAATGTTTCAGTTGGACCACTTTTTTAGCTTTGTGATAGATGCCGTTGTAATAGTCACAAACATATGGCTCACAATTTTAGACGAACAGTTGGTAACAGGTAGGTTTTTAAAATTAAAATACAGAACGTAGGTACGTTCGAACATTTTATTCCGGTTGTTCCAATGTGATACATGTACCTTTGTGAACTTACCATTTCTGAGAACGCATGCTGTTGCAGCGTGATTACCTGTAAGTACCACATTAATGCAATGAATGTTCAAAATGATGTCCGCCAACCTCAATGCATTTGGCAATATGTGTAACGACATTTCTCTCGACAGCGAGTAGTTCGCCTTCCGCAATGTTCGCACATGCATTGACAATGCGCTGACGCATTTTGTCAGGGGTTGTCAGTGGATCACGATAGCAAGTATCCTTCAACTTTCCCCAAAGAAAGAAATCCGGGGACGTCTGATCCGGTGAACGTGCGGGCCACGGTATGGTGCTTCGACGACCAATCCACCTGACATGAAATATGGTATTCAGTACCGCTTCAACCGCACGCGAGCTATGTGCCGGATATCCATCATATCGGAAGTACATCGCCATTCTACCACGCAGTGAAACACCTTGTAGTAACATCGGTAGAACATTACGTAGGAAATCAGCATACATTGCACCATTTATATTGCCATCGATAAAATGGGGGCCAACTATCCTTCCTCCCATAATGCCGCACCATACATTAACCCGCCAGGGTCGCTGATGTCCACTTGTCGCAGACATCGTGGATTTTCTGTTGCCCAGTGGTGCATATTATGCCGGTTTACGTTACCGCTGTTGGTGAATGACCCTTCGTCGCTAAATAGAACGCGTGTAAAAAATCTGTCATCGTCCCGTATTTTTTCTTGTGCCCAGTGGCAGAACTGTACACGACGTTCAAAGTCGGTCGCCATGCAATTCATGGTGCATAGAAATATGGTAGGCGTGCAATCGATGTTGATCTAGCATTCTCAACACCGACGTTTTTGAGATTCCCGATTCTCGGGCAGTTTGTCTGCTTCTGATTTGCGGATTAGCCGCGACAGCAGCTAAAACACCTACTTGGGCATCATTTGTTGCAGGTCGTGGTTGACGTTTCACATGTGGCTGAACACTTCCTGTTTCCTTAAAAAACGTAAATATCCGGCGAACGGTCCGGACACTCGGATGATGTCGTCCAGGATACCGAGCAGCATACATAGCACACGCCCGTTGTGCATTTCGATGACAGTAGCCATACATCAACACGATATCGACCTTTTCCGCAATTGGTAAACGGTCCATTTTAACGAAGCACAGGTAATGTATCACGAAGCAAATACCGAAAGCCCTGGCGGAATGTTACGTGATACCACGTACTTATACGTTTGTGATTATTACAGCGCATCTATCACAAAGCGAAAAAAGTGGTCCAACTAAAACATTCATATTTCTCTACGTACTGCACGAATATGTAATAAAAATGGGGGTTCCTATTTTAAAAAAGGGCAGTTAAAATCCGTTTGACCTATGCAGCGCCCTCTAGCGGGCCAACCATAGCGCCATCTGGTTTCCCCCTCAAGCTAGATGAGTTTCGTTCTTTTTAGTTTTTTCGTTAGATGCTTATTTCGTGAGATAGTGGCCCGGTCACTATCAATGCAGTTAGGAGACATATAGAACCTGAGAGAAATTTTACTTTTCTGGACATGATAACAAACGTGGTGGTAGCCTAAATAGGTAAACTCCACCTCCTATGTCGGTAAAATTAATAGAATTCCCTTAATAGTGAATTGTATATGGAATTGTAGGGGATGTCGTATGGTTTTAGTTTATATGTTGGATACTGCAATACTGCTATGCCATATATCTGGTACTGCAAATGGTTCAAAATGGCTCTGAGCACTATGGGACTTAACTGCTGAGGTCATCAGTCCCCTAGAACTTAGAACTACTTAAACCTAACCAACCTAGGGACATCACACACGTCCACGCCCGAGGCAGGATTCGAACCTGCGACCGTAGCGGTCACGCGGTTCCAGACTGTAGCGCCTAGAACTGCTCGGCGCAATACAGTTCTGTATGGTCGGATGTCAGCAAATAAGACCCACACATGAAGACATAAAGATCATCATACTATCTTTGTTACTTACAAAAATGTTCATCTTTGATTCTCACGTAATGATGAACAAAAGATGGACTTCTGAAATATATTAAGTACGACCATGGATACAACCTTCTGGATATCGAAAGAGAAATCTTGAAAAGCAATTTAATAGTCATATATTTTGTAAAAAAGCGAAAAGCCAATCGAACTATTAAGGAATGTGAATTGACTCATAATCCGATGAAACGCTTAGCTTCAATACTTACATCAGTTTTTAGAAAACGTATTACCTTTCCATAATTTATATGTCACTGAGAAAGTTGGTGGAAAGAGTGAACACAATGTATTGTAATTTACGTCAAAACTGTAAATTTCGTCAAACATTCAATTATTAATTACCTAAATTGCTACTCAAATCGAAATTCTAAAACACACTTATTCACACAAGTACTTGTACTAACGCCATGTGTGGATTACTGTAACACTCAGATAACAGGCAAAACATGGAAAGTCACGTTCAGAAAAAAGACATCTTTCGATTCTAATTTTGTCTCTACTAGTATTCACAACAACCACTGTACGTAAGAACTATGTTGTCTTTGGAGAAGTGCAACGTGTCTGACACAGGGAAACGAAGAAGCGAGTCGGTTATCATGTTTGTCAGGAGATACATGTGCTGCATGAGTTAAAGTGTTGTGCGATGTTAATAGCAACTTCAATGGTTTGGATATATGTCTGAAGCCTGAAGCACCAATAAACAATGAAGATTACTGAAACTAACAGCTGTTTCTTATTTTGGGGAAATTAACGAAATCTGTTATGCAAATTCCTGCAGAGCCGCGACTAGGAAACTGGAGGTACTATACAGTTTCGACTTCTACGAGCTCATCGAGAAGAAAGCTATGTACTTTGTGCTCTCCCACTTTGGTGGACTCGTGCCAGGCTTGACAACCGTGCCAATTAAAGCCGAGAAATCGAGCAGAGGTCGCTTAATAGTAAGTTCGTGGGTCTCAGCAAAGTATTTGTCAGTGCCAACTACATGATTCTGCTAAAAAAGAAAATAGCTGTACGCTACGGATTTAGAGACTTAGAACCCTCTTTGCTCAGTCATGCCTCAGTGATAGAAAACATATAGTGCAGTTGAGTAACATGATATCAAATGTTCTAATGTCAAGGTTTTGCGTTTGGACGATTACTATTCATAATCTATGTAAATGACTAGCCTAGTACGATGTTCTGTAATCTCGAAATTGTATGCCTTCTCTAAGTATGCCTCTGTCTTTATTAATAATGATAATACATTCTTACACACTAGTCAAAACATAGTTGTCACGCTTACCACGTCCTGTAATCCAAAAATACACACCCTCCAAAGGCCTAACCTTCCTCCTACTTCTTGAATGCAAAAACAACGGAGAATCACTAGCATATAACGAAGTACCAAGCTCTTTACTAGCAATTTGCAAACAAAAAAATGAGAAGTCTTATTAACATCATAGAGCTACTGAGGCAAACTAGAGAAACACTATTCCACAGCATCCCAGAGAGCTACAACATCAAGAAAAATCGCTCATCGGGTTTTGACAAGTTCACTGTGTAGTATCTCAAGTTATTGCTCTCTTTATTAATATTAATCGTACATCATTGGTGTTGTCTTTTCTAACATCATTTCTGAGTTGCACGTCTCCTGTCCGCAGCTCGTGGTCGTGCGGTAGCGTTCTCGCTTCCCAAGCCCGGGTTCCCGGGTTCGATTCCCGGCGGGGTCAGGGATTTTCTCTGCCTCGTGATGACTGGGTGGTGTGTGCTGTCCTTAGGTTAGTTAGGTTTAAGTGGTTCTAAGTTCAAGGGGACTGATGATCATAGATGTTAAGTCCCATAGTGCTCAGAGCCATTTGAACCATTTTTTGCACGTCTTCTCTAAGCATGCATCTGTGTTTATTAATGATGATAATAAATTGTTACATCACAGTCAAAGCGCAGTACTCACACTTATCATGTATTATCATTACTAATAAAGAGAAAGGCAAATTTCAGGAAGATGCACAACTTGCACGTGATATTAGAAAAGACAACACTAATGATGTACGATTAACAATAATAAACAGAGAAATAACCAAAGATACTACACATTGAGCTTGCCAAACAGCGAGAATCGGTTCTTCTTGGTGTTGTAGCCCTCTGAGGTGTTCTGGAACAGTCAGAATGTGTCTTTGGGTTGTCTCCGTAGCTCCGTGATATGATTTTGTGACGTGATTTAGCACGAGACTGGAAGCACAGAGAGCATACTTAAGAGAAGTTGGACAACTTGGACGAAGAGTGAGAAAAGACGACAGCAATGGTATATAATGAATATTAGTAAAGAGAGCAGTAACCAAAGATACTGCTTGCGATTTAGTGTAAGGTTGGCAGCAGGTTTTGGCAACAAGAGTGCAACACTATCGACTCCACACTGCATGCAGATGACACCACATGTGTTACAGCTGGAAATGACTTAGAAGCATTAAAGCATCAAAGCAGAGATCATGTTAGACGGACCAATACACGGGCTGGAATCAATGAACTGTGTGTTAATCGTGAAGAAACCGTAAATATTTTCTTCAGTTTCTGTGTCAGATGATGACCATTTCAGCGCTTCTGCCTGGGATTGGTCTTCATTCAGAGTTTTCGCGGAAATGTCATAACAACTCTGTACAATGTTAGCACGTGCTATACATCCCCTAACGGAATGGACAGTGTCTTGAAAGGAGGATATAAGATGAAGATCAACAAAAGCAAAACGAGGATAATGGAATGTAGTCGAATTAAGTCGGGTGATGCTGAGGGAATTAGATTAGGAATTGAGACACTTAAAGTAGTAAAGGAGTTTTACTATTTGGGGAGCAAAATAACTGATGATTGTCGAAGTAGAGAGGGTATAAAATGTAGACTGGCAATGACAAGGAAAGCGTTTCTGAAGAAGAGAAATTTGTTAACATCGAATATAGATTTAAGTGTCAGGAAGTCGTTTCTGAAAGTATTTGTCTGCAGTGTAACCATGTATGGAAGTGAAACATGGACGATAAATAGTTTGGACAAGAAGAGAATAGAAGCTTTCGAAATGTGGTGCTACAGAAGAATGTTGATGATTAGATGGGTAGATCACATAACTAATGAGGAGGTATTGAATAGAATTGGGGAGAAGAGCAGTTTGTGGCACAACTTGACAAAAAGTAGGGACCGGCTGGTAGGACATGTTCTGACGCATCAAGGGATCACAAATTTAGCATTGGAGGGCAGCGTGGAGGGAGACCAAGAGATGAATACACTAAGCAGATTCAGAAGGATGTAGGTTGCACAGGATAGAGTAGCATGGAGAGCTGCATCAAACCAATCTCAGGAATGAAGACCACAACAACAACAACAACAACAACTAAATTTCGGACCAGTATCAGCAGTAAGCTAGTGCTCAGTGCCTACGTACAACGCCTTTTTGTACAACCACCAATGTATGGCCTCCTATACTGAAGTGATATCCCTGGAGCAAGACAAAATAAAAAAAATACCAACTGTTGTTGCCGTCTCTATTCTAAATTGTGTAATACAGACAAAATGAAAAAAGAAACATAATTAATTCTGACAGTAATCGACATGACAAATGTCAAAACCAGCAGAATGGTGTCCAGCCTAACTAACTTATGGAAACTAAACGAAGTTACACACACAGACAAGGGTTTGCAATTATTTAACAGGTTGGCAAAACAGGCATTTGCTGTGTCTCTCAGTGCGTTCGGAAACACCACACGAATAGGATTTAGAGAAAAGGTATTTTATTCAACAGCAGAATTCAAAATGTGTCCTAAAATGATCTTTAGTAAAAGCTGGGTTGCTGAGTATCCTCTCGAACGAACCCACAGCCTTGGTGTGCGCCTCGCCTCACTGATATTTCTCTCAAGTGTTGTGATTCTGTTCAGTCTCTGAAGTGGTAAGATGAATACACGCCTTGCATGGGAATTTTCCGTACCAGTTTTAAAGGAAAGGTGAGAGCCGTTACTTTTAGCGCTTGTTTTCTGTAATTGCAGCCTCAATCGTTTCCGACAATTCCTTTGTCATTTACAAACTCCTTATTCTCCAGCCAGCGCAACGAACAGTCTTACATCCGTCAGTGGACATAGGCCATCACAAGTACGTCACAGACTGAACGCCTGCTCCGTGCCGATAAATCGCACAGCCACCACAGTCAATGTCTGATTCCTAGCCAACATAGCAACACATGTACTCGATACATAGCCAAACGGCCCTGCAAATGTGCCAGGATTCATCAGCGGAATGTACTTGTGGTTCACCTGGCGTGGTTTCTCCCTCTGAGTAAGTGGAGACTACCCTTGTGCTGCACCCGTTCAAGGTGCTCACATCTACGTGGAGAACTTATGGAACGGTTTTCGGTGTCTGTAACAATAGTGTGCGTGTGTTGCAAGGTGTGAAGCTTTCAGCTCGCGACTGCTTCTCTTTGTGTCAGGTCAGCTCCTCAGTGCTGCTGTTTGTTCAGATTATCTTATAGCAGTATCGGTATCTTATTTCATTTCGATAAGACGTTGCATGTAAGCTGCTACCTTTTCCTTCGTTGCGTATTCTTGTGAAACACAACTAGCTCTTTAACACACGAACTGTGGAGTGCTGTTTACAAGGGATATCAAATTGATCCCGTACTTCTATATTTGCAAAAAGCTTTTAACACTGTACCACATAAGCAGCTTGTAGTGAAATTGTGTGCTGTGGAATAGCGTCTCAGTTATGTAATTGAATTCGTGATTTCCTGTCAGAGAGGTACTAACTGACAGAAAGTCGTCGAATAAAACAGAAGTGATTCGTGGCTTTCCCCATGCTAGTGTTATACAGGGTGTTACAAAAAGGTACGGCCAAACTTTCAGGAAACATTCCTCACACACAAATAAAGAAAAAGATGGTATGTGGACATGTGTCCTAAAACGCTTAATTTCCATGTTAGAGCTCATTTTAGTTTCTTCCACCTACGCTCAGTGGAGCACGTTATCATGATTTCATACGGGATACTCTACCTGTGCTGCTACAACATGTGCCTTTACAAGTACGACACAACATGTGGTTCATGCACGATGGAGCTCCTGCACATTTCAGTCCAAGTGTTGGTACGCTTCTCAACAACAGATTCGGTGACCGATGGATTGGTAGAGGCGGACGAATTCCGTGGCCTCCACGCTCTCCTGACCTCAACCCTCTTGACTTTCAATTATGGGGGCATTTGAAAGCTCTTGTCTACGGAACCCCGGTACCAAATGTAGAGACTCTTCGTGCCCATATTGTGGACGGCTGTGATACAATACGCCATTCTCCAGGGCTGCATCAGCGCATCAGGGATTCCATGCGACGGAGGGTGGATGCATGTATCCTCGCTAACGGAGGACATTTTGAACATTTCCTGTAACAAAGTGTTTGAAGTCACGCTGGTACGTTCTGTTGCTGTGTGTTTCCATTCCATGATTAATGTGATTTGAAGAGAAGTAATAAAATGAGCTCTAACATGGAAAGTAAGCGTTTCCGGACACATGTCCACGTAACATATTTTCTTTCTTTGTGTGTGAGGAATGTTTCCTGAAAGTTTGGCCGTACCTTTTTGTAACACCCTGTAGATGCTGTGATGTTCCGTATCAATACAAACGATTTAGGAGACAATCTGAGCAGTCGTCTTAGGTTGTTTGCAGACGCTGCTGTCGTTTAGCGTCTAGTAAACTCGTCAGAAGATCAAAACAAATTGCAAAACGATTTAAAAAAGATATCTGAATGGTGCCAAAACTGGCGATTGACCCTGAATAATGAAAAGTGTGAGGTCATCCACATGAGTGCTAAAAGGAATCCGTTAAGCTTTGGCTACACGATAAATCAGTCTAATTTAAAGGCCGTGATTTCAACTAAATACCTAGGAATTATACTTGAGAACAATTTAAATTCGTAGGAACACATAGAAAATGTTGTGGGGAAGGAAAACCAAAAGCTGCGTTTTATTGGCAGAATACTTAGAAAATGTAACATATCTACTACAGAGACTGCCTGCACTACGATTGTCCGTCCTCTTTTGGAGTACTGCTGCGCGGTCTGGGATCCTTACCAGGCAGGATTAACGGAGTACTGCGAGAAAATTCAGCGAAACAGCCCTCCTTGTATTATCGCGGAATAGGGCAGAGAGTGTCGCGAACATGATAAGGATCTGAAACGGACATAATTAAAACAAAGGCGATTCTCTTTGCGGCAGAATCTTCTCACGAAATTTCAGTCATCAACTTTCTCCTCCGAATGCGAAAATATTTTTGATACGCCCTGCTAAACCCGCAGGACAGGACAGGTAGTTTAACTTGTGGGAAAGGGCCAAAATAAGCGGCTGTCTGTTATACTCGAACATACAAGCGTGTATTTGATCGAACATTACAAGAGCCAAGAAAATTTTTAAAAAAAGAGCTTTAGTTTTGGAACTTAATTAGTGGCTGAAGGCCCAAAGAATCTGACACTTTAAGAGCAAACAACTTAAATTCAAAATCGGCTGAAGGCCCAACACTTAAGACTCAGTAGCACTAATTTTTAAAAAAAATGCCAAAGGCTTTACATAAAACAATTCTTAAATTAGGCTGAAGGCCCAAGCCATCTAACACCTTAAGAGCAGAACAAATTTAATTCAAAATTGGCTAAAGGCCCCTAGAATCTGACACTTTAAGAGCAAAACAACTTAAATACATAAACTGGCTGAAGGCCCAATACTTAAGACTCTATAACGTTAATTTTAAAAATGCGAAAGGCTTTACATAAAACAGTTCTTAAGTTAGGCTGAAGGCCCAAACCATCTATCACCTTAAGAGCAGTACAACTTTAATTCAAAATTGGCTAAAGGCCCCAAGAATCTGACAATTTAAGAGCAAAACAACTTAAATTCATATTCGGCTGAAGGCCCAACACTTAAGACTCAATAACATTAATTTTAAAACTGCCAAAGGCTTTAAATAAAACAGTTCTTAAGTTAGGCTGAAGGCCCAAACCATCTACCACATTAAGAGCAGTACAACTTTAGTTCAAAATTGGCTAAAGGCCCCAAGAATCTGACACTGTAAGAGCAAAACAACTTAAATACATAAACTGGCTGAAGGCTCAATACTTAATACTCAATAACGTTAATTTTAAAAATGCCAAAGGCTTTACATAAAACAGTTCCTAAGTTAGGCTGAAGGCCCAAACCATCGAACACCTTAAGAGCAGTACAACTTTAATTCAAAATCGGCTGAACGCCCCAAGAATCCGACACTTTAAGAGCAAAACAACTTAAATACATAAACTGGCTGAAGGCCCAATACTTAAGACTTAATAACGTTAATTTTAAAAATGCCAAAGGCTTTACATAAAACAGTTCCTAAGTTAGGCTGAAGGCCCAAACCATCTGACACCTTAAGAGCAGAACAACTTTAATTCAAAATTGGCTAAAGGCCCAATGAACCTGACACTTTAAGAACAAAACAACTTAAATTCATATTCGGCTAAAGGCCCAACACTTAAGAGTCAATAACGTCAATTTTAAAAATGCCAAAGGCTTTACATAAAACAGTTGTTAAATTAGGCTGAAGACCCAAACCATCTATCACCTTAAAAGCAGAACAATTTTAATTCAGAATCGGCTGAAGGCCCAAAGAATCTGACACTTTAAGAGCAAAACAACTTAAATTCAAAATCGGCTGAAGGCCCAATACTTAAGACTCATTAACGTTAATTTAAAAAATGCCAGAGGCTTTTCATAAAACAGTTCCTAAGTTAGGCTGAAGGCCTTAAGGGCAAAACAACCTGAATCCAAAAATCGGCTAGAAGCCATACAAGTACAAACAACAAGATGAAACAAGAAAAGGCAGCACACCCAAGGGCGCTCAGAAGTTCCGAGTGTCGGCCTGGAATTCAAACACTAAGCCTCGCGTAGGTGAGACAGGCAGTCGGTCCAACCTTTGTCGATCCGACGACAACCCAACCAACCGACAGACAGTTAACAGACCGACCGACAGATAACCTCTGCTTCACGCCTACCAACCAACTGCCCAGGCCCGCAAACGGTGAAAGGACCAAATGTACGTCCGCCGATGAGACGCCCAACCGAACGAACAACGAACGGTCGTTCCGCCCCAACCTCCCTCCGTCGGACAGTTCACGTGTGTCGCCAGCGGTCGGCGAGCACTGGCTATCGGCGTCTCACCGGCGCTCCGTCCCCGACTTCACTGCCGCTGCGTCCCGACTGCACTGCTGCTGCGTCTCCAACTGACTGCCAGACACACGACGACCCGGAAATACTATCGGTCGCTCCAGAGACGGTACGACAGTGCACTTGTCGATACTCGCTGCTGCTGCCGCTCAGGGGCAAGTAAGGCAGGGAGTTAGTGACGCCTTTAAATGGAATAAGAAAACGAGGCGGCAGTACCGTAGTAGCAGATGACAAACGATACATGGCATGAACACAAGCCGTGCACGGCTCAATTTTGTTGACGCCGACCTGCATAGGGAGGGGCGATCATCATAATAAAATAAGAGAAATCAGAGCTCGCACGGAAAGATGTACGAGTTCGTTTTGTCTGCGCGCTGTCCGAGAGTGGAACAATGCAGAATTATTGTGAAGGTGGTTCGATGAACCTTCTGCCAGCCCTTATGTGTCATTTACAGAGTATCCATGTAGATGTAGATGTAGATATTGAGGGATTTAAATAGAATACTAATAATAACAAGATACAGGCTCATTTTGTTTCGTAGTTTGGAAGGCATTTGCAATTTCTGTTTTGCAATGTGTACCGGAGTCAGCATAAAAAATTACTGCCCATCGTGTCATTCATACGACTCCCAAAATCGGTGTTTATTGTATTGTATTGTATTTATTTATTGTTCCGTGGGACCAAATTAACGAGAAGTCTCCATGGTCATGGAACGAGTCAATACATGAAATTATAACACGATAATAGAAACAGATAAAGTGAAGTATAAAAAACATATTCAGGTGACAAGTCGTAAGTTTAAATAAAGAAAATCAACAATGTAACACTGGAATTTGCTTATTTTTTTTAGTTCTTCCAGGAGCTCCTCGGCAGAATAGAAGGAGTGAGCCAAGAGGAAACTCTTCAGTTTAGACTTAAAAGACTTTGGGCTACTGCCAAGATTTTTGAGTTCTTGTGGTAGCTTATTGAAAATGGATGCAGCAGAATAGTGCACTCCATTCTGCACAAGAGTCAAGGAAGTGCATTCCACATACAGATTTCATTTCTGCCTCGTATTAACTGAGTGAAAGCTGCTAACTCTTGGGAATAGGCTAATACTGCTAGCAACAAACTACATTAAAGAAAATATATACTGTGTGGCCAATGTCAGAATTCCCAGACTATTGAATAGGGGTCGACAAGAGGTTCTCGAACTTACAGCACATATAGCTCGAACAGCCCGTTTTTGAGCCAAAAATACCCTTTTTGAATGAGAAGAATTACCCCAAAACATAATACCATACGACATAAGCGTATGAAAATATGCGAAGTAGACTACTTTTCGTGTTGAACTGTCACTTATTTCAGATACTGTTCTAATGGTAAATAAAGCAGCATTTAGTTTCTGAACAAGATCCTGGACATGGGCTTTCCACAACAGCTTACTATCTATCCGAACGCCTCGGAAGTTGAACTGTTCCGTCTCGCTTATAATATGCCCATTCTGTCTGATCAAAATATCGGTTCTTGTTGAATTGTGAGTTAGAAACTGTAAAAACTGAGTCTTACTGTGATTTAGCATCAAATTATTTTCCACAAGCCACGAACTTATTTCATGAACTACATAATTTGATACTGTTTCAATGTTACAAACAGGATCCTACACTACCAAGCTGGTGTCACCAGCAAACAGAAATATTTTTGAATCACCTGTAATACTAGAAGGCTTTTTTTTCTTGTGTTGGACTGACTACTAGTGCTCTGAAATAACGCACTTCGTCACATAGGTTTCAAGTCGTATTTCATTCGCATGGAAGAGGAGATTTTTTCGAAGCTGCCCACAATCATTTAAAATTATATTTACCGGCAAGAGACAAATACGAAGCCTTCCACAAACCGAGAGGAAAGTGTATGTATTTTACAGAAAGTTTCGTAATAGCAAAAACTTACGATGTGTAACTTGAGTTTAATTGCAGACGTAGACTGGTACTCACGTCAAGACTTCTGGCCGTTGCAGCAAATGCATTTGAGATACTGTATCTCTATTAAATGAATAAGTATCCCCAGAATATTTTAGAAAACAAAAGATCAAGAAAAAAAATTTGGAAGTGAGGTGGCCGCAAACGCACTACCTACCATTCGTGAGCTGACAGAGCTATGAACTACTCTACAGCTTCCACATAACAGCCGTATAAAGCATGCACTTTCTAAAAGCTGTATCTGCAAATGGCAGCATTTGATATTTAATATTCAAATTGTAAAAAAATGGGCTTTTTGACAGATCATCGTTGTGCCGTAGCACTGAAACGGTATACTTTCGTGGCACCCAGGTTATAACATTAAAAGCGTCAACCACAGGAAGTATTTATCTGCCGATATGTGGTTTATTCTCTCTTTATTATAACAAATGGTAGCTAAAACGACGTGTCTTCGAGAGGTCCTCAGTTTGCTGATGCTTTCAAACAGCTTCTATTCGCACCACGTACTCTAACGGAAAGAAAAGTTTCCAAATACGATGTTTAACGCCGTACAATACGGAGGTCCCTATGTTCTGCATCCCACTGGCCAGAATCCATATTTTCACGCTCCGCAGTGTAGTGGGACGTGGAATTCCTTACTGTGACGTCACCAGCTCCTTGTCCACGTGCGCCTTCACGTCCCGTGTGAAGACGGCTTAAGAAGCGACTGCCCTGCGTGGTGACGTTTGTGCCTTTTTCGCGGAAACCTGGTGCGAGGAAGCTGGCTGGAGCCCGCGGCACGGCTCGGATGACGCCCTTGTGACGGATCGGCACAATTCTGCGAATTAATTAACGAATCTCCTTCTCCCTGGTTTATTCAGTAGTGCCTCAAATTTCTGTGGCACACCATTACAAACAAAATTATTGTTAAGGCTAAAATTATTTCATTTATTTACAGTGGTTCCAAGTTTGCCAAGTGCATTATTCGTTTTATCGATATGCATTAAAAGTGAGAGTAAAACACGAAGAATAGCTGGTACTCCAGCATCGAAATCGCCGCGCTCTCCCGCTACCGAAACGCAACACGGCTGCTCAGCCCCTGCTGGGGTGCCGGTCATTCTTCGTGTTTTACTGTCGGTTTTAATGGATATCCTCAGCCCTTGCGAGGCAAATTGAGGAGCTACTTGAATGACAAGTAGCGGCTACGGTCTCTTAAACTGACAATGGCCATGACAGTGGTGTAGTAACGCGCTCCCCTCCATAGTTCTGCTGGGAAAGCCGCTGAGCTTCAAGCGCTAATAGAAAGCACAGAAGCTGAAATCGTTATAGGTACAGAAAGCTGGCTGAAGCCTGAAATAAGTTCTGCAGAAATTTTTACGAAGTCTTAGACGGTGTTCAGGAAAGATAGATTAGGCAGAATTGGTGGTGGAGTGTTTGTGTCTGTCAGTAGTGGTTTATCTTGTAGTGAAGTCGAAGTAGATACTCCGTGCGAATTGGTATGGGTAGAGGTTATATTTAACAGCCGAACTAATAATTGGCTCCTTCTACCGACGCCCAAACTCCGATGATATAGTTGCTGAACAGTTCAGAGGAAATTTGAGTCTCGTAACAAATAAATACCCCACTCATACGGTTATTGTTGGTTGGGACTTCAGCCTTCCCTCGATATGTTGGCAAAAATAGTTGTTCAAAACCGGTGGTAGGCAGAAAACATCTTCCGAGATTGTCCTAAATGCTTTCTCCGAAAATTATTTCGAGCAGTTAGTCCACGAACCCACGCGAATTGTAAATGGTTGCGAAAACACACTTGACCTCTTAGCCACAAACAATCCACAGCTAATAGAGAGCATCATGACTGATACAGGGATTAGTGATCACAAGGTCGTTGTAGCTAGTCTCAATACCGTTTCTTCCGAATCCACCAGAAACAAACGCAAAATAATTTTATTTAAAAAAGCGGATAAAGTGTCACCAGAAAGCCTTCCTAAGAGACAATCTCCATTCCTTCCGAACTGACTATGCAAATGTAGACGAGATGTGGCTCAAATTCAAAGATATAGTAGCAACAGCAATTGAGAGATTCATACCTCATAAATTGGTAAGAGATGGAACTGATCCCCAATGCTACACAAAACAGGTCCGAACACTGTTGCAGAGGCAACGGAAAAAGCATGCGAAGTTCAGAAGAACGCGAAATCCCGAAGATTGGCTAAAATTTACAGACGCGCGAAATTTGGCACGGACTTCAATGCGAGATGCCTTTAATAGGTTCCACAACGAAACATTGTCTCGAAATTTGGTAGAAAATCCGAAGAAATTCTGGTCGTATGTAAAGTACACAAGCGGCAAGTAATGGCCGCTATCGACAGGGGTTCTCAAGTTGATCCCGTATTTCTAGATTTCCGGAAAGCTTTTCACACCGTTCCTCACAAGCGACTTCTAATCAAGCTGCGGGCCAATGGGGTATCGCCTCAGTTGTGCGACTGGATTCGTGATTTCCTGTCAGGAAGGTCGCAGTTCGTAGTAATAGACAGCAAATCATCGAGTGAAACTGAAGTGATATCAGGTGTTCCCCAGGGAAGCGTCCTGGGACCTCAGCTGTTCCTGATCTATATAAATGATTTGGGTGACAATCTGAGCAGTTCTCTTAGGTTGTTCGCAGATGATGCAGTAATTTACCGTCTAGTAAGGTCATCCGGGGACCAGTATCAGTTGCAAAGCGATTTAGAAAAGATTGCTGTATGGTGTGGCAGGTGACAGTTGACGCTAAATAACGAGCAGTGTGAGGTCATCCACATGAGTTGCAAACGAAATCCACTGGAATTCGATTACTCGATAAATAGTACAGTTCTCAAGGCTGTCAGTTCAACTAAGTACCTGGGTGTTAAAATTACGAACAACTTCAGTTGGAAAGACCACATAGATAATATTGTGGGGAAGGCGAGCCAAAGGTTGCGTTTCATTGGCAGGACACTTAGAAGATGCAATAAGTCCACTAAAGAGACAGCTTACACTACACTCGTTCGTCCTCTGTTAGAAAATTGCTGCGCGGTGTGGGATCCTTACCAGGTGGGATTGACGGAGGACATCGAAAGGGTGCAAAAAAGGGCAGCTCGTTTTGTATTATCACGTAATAGGGGAGAGAGTGTGGCAGATATGATACGCGAGTTGGGATGGAAGTCATTAAAGCAAAGACGTTTTTCGTCGCGGCGAGATCTATTTACGAAATTTCAGTGACCAACTTTCTCTTCCGAATGCGAAAATATTTTGTTGAGCCCAACCTACATAGGTAGGAATGATCATCAAAATAAAATAAGAGAAATCAGAGCTCGAACAGAAAGGTTTAGGTGTTCGTTTTTCCCGCGCGCTGTTCGGGAGTGGAATGGTAGGGAGAAAGTATGATTGTGGTTCGATGAACCCTCTGCCAAGCACTTAAATGTGAATTGCAGAGTAATCATGTAGATGTAGATACCCGTGCCCGCTGACACATTACACTGAGGATGACATGGCGGTCGGTCAGTACCGCTAGGCCTTGCGAGGTCTGTTCGGATGGAGTTGAGTTTACTTTAATGCCTATCGTGAAACTTCTAAGAGAAACCAACACAGCATCTTTACAATTATTGGAGAAACACGAATAAAGTAACACTAATAAAACACCAAAGTGCACCCTTACAGTGCGGTTTCCAATATCAAGCAAGCCCTCTGCACTACTCTTGTGGCAACAACACAAGCCACAGTGTCATACACACAAACCAAATTACATGTGCTAAAGTACTACTGCTAAACTGACAAAAACTTTTGCCTTGTATGTGGAACTAGTGTAACTTGTTACGGACTTGAATCTTAAGTAACAAAACATGTCATGGACACCCTTAACCAGCGGAAATGAAAGACTTTCTAAAATAATTTGCATTTTTATCAACTTCTATATGAACTATTTTTCTTTTGTGTTGATGTAAATACCGTTTTATTAAAAAATGTTCAAATGTGTGTTAAATCTTACGAGACTTAACTGCTAAGGTCATCAGTCCCTAAGCTTACACACTACTTAACCTAAATTATCGTAAGGACAAACACACACACCCGTGCCCGAGGGAGGACTCGAACCTCCGCCAGGACCAGCCGCACTGTCCATGACTGCAGCGCCATAGACCGCTCGGCTAATCCCGCGCGGCCTGTTTTATCATAATTGATGTATATATGTAAGTTTAAATTCGAAAAAATCCTTAAATATCACAGGAAAGTAAACAGTTCGAAGACTCTGGGCGCTGTTATTTTCGACCTGTTTTTTCCCATATGCCTGCCACCCGAATGGGGGAGTACGAGGGTGAGTCAAATGAAAACCTTAAATTTGTAATAACAAATCGAAATTTCGCGCCGTTATCCTGTAAGTTGGTAAGCGTGCTACAACCAGCGTGCAGAATGGCCTGTAGGTGGCAGCATAGTGCAGATGCACACATACCGTCGCAGTATCACTATAAAGATGGCCGCCCCACTTGCGATTTGCACCAGGGAAGAACAGCGTTCTGTTATTCGATTTTTGCGTAGTGAAGGTGTGAAACCTATTGAAATTCATCGACGAATGAGGGTTCAGTACGGTGATGGATGTTTGTTACAGCAGCAAGTCTACAAATGGAGTAGGAAGTTCGCAAACGGTGTGACTTCAGTGGAAGATGCTCCTCGTCCAGGTCAGGCGCAGCGAGTTGTGACTCCACAGAACATTGCAGCAGTTGAAGCCATAGTGAAGGAAAACCGCCGAGTGACACTGAATGACATTGCAGCATGTTTACAGATTAGTCATGGGTCAGCACACCACATTGTGCATGATGTGCTCCAGTTTCACAAAGTGTCTACAAGATGGGTACCACGGCAGCTGACTCCTGAAATGAGAGAACGATGTGTTGATGCTTGTGAAGAACATCTTCGGCGCTTTGAACGAGAAGGTGATGGCTTCCTTGCAAGAATCGTTTCTGGGGACGGAACATGGGTTCACTTCCACCAACCGGAAACGAAGAGAGCGAGCAAGGAATGGCGTCATTCCTCATCACCAAGTGATTTCCATATGTTTGGAGCACTCAAGAACGCAATGGGAGGAAAGAAGTTCCGTTCTGATGAAGAGGTACGCCACGCGTCGCATGAGTGGTTGCGCAGACTACCAAAAGAATTTTTTTCTAAAGGAATTTATGCACTCTGTAGGAGCTGGAGGACTTGCATTGAGCGTGGGGGAGAGTATATTGAAAAGTGATACAGCTTTGTACCACTTCTGCACAATAAATTATATTTTAAAAAATATTTAAGGTTTTCTTTTCACTCACCCTCGTATAAGCCTTGTATTGGGTCATAGGTTGTTCCGAACTGTTCGCCTTCATGCGCACACACAAGGCGAAGAGTAAGTTAAACACAAGCCCTGACAAAGTATTTTTTTTTTTGGTCATCAGTCTACTGACTGGTTTGATGCGGCCCGCCACGAATTCCTTTCCTGTGCTAACCTCTTCATCTCAGAGTAGCACTTGCAACCTACGTCCTCAATTATTCGCTTGACGTATTCCAATCTCTGTCTTCCTCTACAGTTTTTGCCCTCTACAGCTCCCTCTAGCACGATGGAAGTCATTCCCTCATGTCTTAGCAGATGTCCTATCATCCTGTGCCTTATCAGCAAAATAATAGCAAGCCTAAAAATACATTGTAAACAAATACTGTAGGTGTAAGTTAAAGCCAGTGAGAAGTGTGACTGAAGACATTATGAATCATGTGAAGTGATCGGGTCTGGTAGTCGGTGGTCCCCAACATTGGAAATATATGGGTACACATAAAGAACAGATAGTAATTGGTATGGGTAACATAAAGAACAGATATTAATTACAAGCCAAAAGAGATGACACTGTTAAGCAGTTATAGTTAAGAAAGGAAAGCAAATAATGTTACGCCAGATTATGTAGGCGGAGTGAAACTTCAGATCTTTAACAGTGACAGTTACATCGACTGACTGCGTGGGCGCACAAACGAGGCTACTTTGACCCTCCAAGACAGTAACTACTCCTGATATTTAAAAAAAAACGGTAATAAGCTCAAAAATGAAAACCAGTGGTTCTACAAAGCTAAATAAATAAATGCATCTATCTGCAAATTAGTGGAACCCGGAACCTACTGTGCAATATTAGAATTCGAAATCTGGTACTGAGAGCTTTTAAGTTTCTTCAGAAATAACATTTCGTATACAGCAGTGAAGTTCTTGATTAAGTTTCTTGAAAGACTTTCAGTAAAAACGTGTCTCTTTCTCGGGTAACAGAATCATCCTAAAAGAACACGCACATAAAAACACACCCACGGAGAGAAAATACAGGGAGCGGCGCTTAACTCCGGACAAGGTTTCCCGCCGGAGGTCGCGAATGGCCAGTAAACAGTCAGAACCGAAGAGCTGCGATTATCGTAAGTCCCGTTCGCTCACTGAAACAGTTCGAGTCTGTCGGGTACCCGAGATCAACTGCTTTCGATACTTTGGCCAAGTATTATGCTTCTGAGAAGTCTGGGGTTCACGTCCTAGGTGTTGTGTCCAGCGAGGGTGATACACATTTCTTTGAAAAAGGACAAACTGTCACAAAAGAATATAGACGTAGGCTTCGGCGGCCACTGTCACAGCCAATAAAATTTTTCCTGGGTTCGTGACCGCATTGTCAATGTGTAAAACAAGCGATGTTTCAGCCACTGTTGCAAGTGATCTTCTTCAGGGTGCTTTTGTTTACAAAACTTGCAACAGCGACCGAAACGTCGGTAGTTTTACATATCGACAATGCGGTCACAAACGCAAAAAGAAAAATTATTGACTGCCACCAAAGAATTTTATCAGCAAGATTTGACGAATGTCGTGAAACCGTAGACGGTAACTGTGGCCTCGGAGAGACAATTCGTCTTTCAACAGTACGGTGCACCGACTCATACGAGCCATTATGTCAAAAATCGGCCCTCGGATAACGTTGACATGTTCTGGTCAAAGGAGTTCTGACCCTCGAATTTCCCGGATTTGGACCTCCTCGACTACTATGTTTGGAGTGTAGTCGAAAGAGCTACCAATAATACGAGGCACCCTCATGTCGCACATCTACGCACTGCTATCGAAGCGGCATTCGCGAATATGGACAGTGCTGCTATAAAAAGCAGGTGCGATCGCTTCAGGCCAAGATTGGAGGCGGTCTTCTGGAGGACGACGGTTCAAACCCGCGTCCGGCCATTCAGATTTACGTTTTGCGTGGTTTCCCTAAATCACTCCAGGCACATACCAGGATGTTTCCTTTGAAAGGGCACGGCCAACTTCCTTCCCCATCCGATGGGACCGAAGACCTCACTGTTTGGTCCCACCTTCCAAAATCAACCAACCAATCAGAAGGGGGTTGCAGAGAGTAATGTTACTCTTGAAAGATACCACTACCTATCTTCTCTTCTGTAGTGGTCAATCCAAGGATTGGTTTGCAACAGCCACAATGGCAGCTTGTCTCCATTCTGTGCGTCTTTCAGCTTTTCTCTTCACTTCTTTATAGGTGTCACATCCCACATCTTTCACGATTTGATCCATGTATCTCAGTCGTGGTCTTCCTCTTGGTCTTTTCCCTCGACATATCCCTCTATGACTGTGTTCAGGAGTCCTTTATGTCTTAATAGATGGCCTGTAAATTGCACTCTTCTTTTAACAATGAAACTCCAGAAGCTTCTCTTCTCACCTGCTCTCTCCAGAACCACTTCGTTTGTGACCTTGTCGATACATTTTATTTTGAGTATGCGTCTATAGCACCGCATTGCAAAAGAATTTAGCTTCTGGTCTTCCTCTGTCCCGAGAGGCCAGGTTTCACACCCATAGCATGCCACACTCCACACATATGATTTCAAAAATCCTTTCTTGATTTCAAGGCTGATGCTCTTAGATGTTAATATGTTTTTCTTCTTGTTAAAAGCAGCCTTTGCTTGAGCTATTCTACTTCTCACTTCTGCCTTGCTCCTTCCATCCCTGGTAATATTACTGCCCAGGTAAGTAAATTTATCAAGTTGTTCAAGCAGTTCATTGCCTACATGAACTTGGACTTTCACTTGATCTTCTTTGTCGCATGCCATTACTTTTGTTTTTGCTTCATTAATTCTCATATTATATTCTTCACCCATAACTTTATTCATTCTATTCAGTAGGAACACAAGATCTTCTTCACTTTCAGCCAGGACAGCTATATCATCGGCATATCTTATCATATCTATTCGTTGGCCATGAATTACTACACCTGTCTGTGAATTTTCCCTTACTTTTTTCAGCGCCTCTTCAATGTATACGTTAAAGATAACAGGGGATAGTGCGCAACCTTGTTGGACACCTTTCCGTATCTACACCTCTTCTTGTTTTGTCCGTCCACGGATAACTCCTGTCTCGTTTTTGTATAGGTTCCATATTATTTTTCTATCTTTATGGTCTATTCCTACTTTTTTGAGTACCTCAAACATTTTATCCCATTTAACATTATCAAAGGCTTTCCCTACATCTACGAAAGCTACGTGTGTTTTCAGTTTCTTATCTAGTCGTTTCTCTATTATTAGTTTTAGAGCAAATATTGCTTCTCTGGTTCCTCTATCTCTCCGGAATCCAAACTGGTCTTCGGAGAGTGTAGCTTCGACTTTTTGTTCTATGCGTTTTAGGATAATTGAGGTTAATATTTTAGAGGCGTGCGTAACGAGGCTTAGCGTCCTATAATTTTCGCATATTGTAGCATTTGCCTTCTTTGGAATGGGGATCATAATGTTTTTCTCAAAGTCTGTAGGATTTTTACCTTGCTCGTACATGTTGAAAACAAGATTATACAACTCCTGATTCAGTTTTGCTCCTCCAGATTTCAGAAGTTTGGCTGGGATATTGTCTATACCAGGCGATTTGTTGTTTTTCAATTTTTTCAGAGCTAGTTCAAACTCTTTGTTTAATATAGGTTCACCTATGTTGTGTGCATCTACTTCTGTTTCTTCTTCCATGATGTTTTCAGACAGGTCTGGTCCGCTGTACAGTTTTCCAATATATTGTTTCTATCTTCTTGCAACTTTATCATCGTCATCCAACATATTGCCATTTTCATCCTTCACAGCCCTACACTTGTTTCTTCTGTCTCCAAAGCAATGTCTCACACATTTATAGGCCTTGTCGATATTTCCCTTGCTCATATCGTCCTCAACTGAAATACAGAGATTATCAAGGTATTTTTCTCTTGCTTGTTTTGCCTCTCTGTTGATTCTGTTTTTCAGACTCTTGTATTTCTCTTGGTCTTCCTTCTTCACAGAATTTTTTAATTTCCGTCTTTCTTCCACCATATTTAGTAGGTCATTAGTGATCCATTCCTTCCTTTTCTCTGTCCTTTCTTTTCCTATTACTTCTTCTGCTGCTTCTAAAATACCAGATTTTTATTTTTTCCCAGCTGCTTAGGATGTCATTGCAGCCCTGTGTATTTGTTTTCTTGTCTGTTTCTAGTTGATAGCGCTTCAGTGTATTTTTGTTTTTCAGGTTTGTCAAATCCCATTTACATGTACTTCTTTTTTTAATGTTCTTGAATTTTAGTTCAGTCGTCATCATAACGAGTATGTGGTCACTTTCCACATCACAGCCTGGATGTGATCTGCTGTCCTTAACTTGGTTTTTAAATCTTTGCTTCACTAATATGAAGTCAATTTGGTATCTGTTAATGTCACCAGGCATTTTCCAAATATATCTTCTTCTTGGATGATGATTAAAGAAGGTATTTGTAATGCAAAGTGATGTGGCGTAGTAAGACAACCACGCCACTCGGAAGTAGCCGAAAGGCACGCGTTAACCTCACGCAGGCTAGAGATAGGTCTGAAACAGGATACGTAATGAATGCTATAAAGAAAAGTACGTAGCTGCTGGAATACTTAACTTTAATCCATCATCGTTGTACATCGCTATTGACGATACAAGTGAGACTCTGTAGATTCAGGCAATATACTAATGGCGCCTTGCTAGGTCGTAGCCATTGACTTAGCTGAAGGCTATTCTAACTATCTGCTCTGCAAATGAGCGAGGCTTCGTCAGTGTGCATCGCTAGCGAAGTCGTCCGTACAACTGGGGCGAGTGCTAGTAAGTCTCTCGAGACCTGCCGCGTGGCGGCGCCCGGTCTGCGATCACTGACAGTGGCGACACGCGGGTCCGACATGTACTAATGGACCGCGGCCGATTTAAAGCTACCACCTAGCAAGTGTGGTGTCTGGCGGTGACACCACACAAAGTTTATTTCTTTGGCAGAATTCTACAAGTTTATCCCCTCTTTCATTTCTTAATCCTAATCCAAAATTCCCTGCCACATCCTCTTCTTTACCTACCCCGACAACGGCATTCATATCTCCCATGATGACAAGGTTTTCAGCTCCTTTAATTCTGCTAATTACTTCTTCAAGGTGGTCATACATCATGTCGATTTCATCAT
Organism: Schistocerca piceifrons; assembly: GCF_021461385.2. Classification (NCBI taxonomy): domain Eukaryota; kingdom Metazoa; phylum Arthropoda; class Insecta; order Orthoptera; family Acrididae; genus Schistocerca; species Schistocerca piceifrons. Next base: position 211,974,701 of record NC_060146.1, read on the forward strand.
CCTCGTGCCTCGTAGTTGCCAGGTATACTTGGCTTATGATTGTATCTCTTGGTTTAGTTTCCAATCGGACATAAATTATCCTCTCACTATGTCACCACTACCTATAAGTAAAGGATTTTCATTTATATTTTGTGAGCCGTGTGTCGCTCATGTTCCCGCTATCATGTATTTTACACCCTGCCTTTAACGTACGTCCACCTCAATACGTAAATTTAAATTACTGGTGTCACTGACTTGCTGCTTTGCCTGACCTTGAGTGGGGCTAGCAGCTCGTATCAATATATCCCCTCCCGTAGTACCTTTGCTCGACTGCTATTACTTCCCGGTCGTTGTCTGTCGTAAGGGAGATCGGGTCGCGAGTTCAGGCTGCCAGTCAGTTGGAACGCGTCTGGAGCGCAGTCCGGACCCGCCAGTCGCGGAGTTGCAATGCGGCACTCACTAGTGCAGTCGGGTGGGAGTAGAGAGGTCTGCATCGTCATGGCTCGCCCGACCATTGCCGCCACGCGTCACTTGAGCCGAGCCACGGTGTTGGTGGATCGACGGTCGGTCGTCCTACTGGACGACGCGTTTTGGCTCGCCGGTCGTTTATGACTCGGCTGTGTGTGTGTGCATTGACTCCCGATTTGTCTTTGTCCATGCTTAGCTGCTGTTGGGTATCGTTCAGGTCTTCGTGCAAGTGTTTGCTAGGTTGTGTGTGTGGTTGGCGTTATTTCCACTGGCGACTATTTTAGATTTTGTCGGCATTCTGAGGGGAGCCGGTCGGTTGCTGCGGACCAGGGAAGTTATCTCCGCGCAGTGCAGTCGGCTGGGTCTGCTGACGGTCCCTGCGCAGTGTCGGAGCGTGTGTGGAGCTGACCGATCGCTACGAGCTTCGTGGCTCACCGACCCAGGACGTCGAAAGTTGAGTGGTGGTTTCAAATACCCAAGCCACGTCCGTTCATGTTGTGTCGTTCGATTCCGTGGTTCGCTGTTGGAGAGCTTTACCTGTGAGCAACACCGAGTGTTTGTATTGGTGAAATCGAGCCGCCTTGTGGTGGAATTAACTATATTGGTTCACTGCAATTCAAGTGCACCAGCGGAATTTTCTGCCTTGTGGCCGTTAGTGTTCTGGTTACCCGCCCCGGCCACTGACGTAAATTCAGGCAGTGTTCCTTTTGGTGGAGTTAACTATATTACCTTATTTCAAATTTAAGTTTACCAGTTGAATTTTCTGCCTTGTGGCTGTTAGTGTTCCGCTTACCTACCCTGGTCACTATCAAAATTTCGGGCAGTGTCCTTTCCTTACCTGTTGTCGCTGTCCAACACGGTGTGTAGTTTAGACAGCTTAATACATATTTCATTGTGGATAATCACGTCCATAACAGTTTGGTACTTGAGTTCATGTACCGATTGGTGGCTAGCAAGTCGTTTGGTCGGTTTGTCCTTGATTGGCTCATGGTTGGGTTAGCGACGGATCCAGTGCAGTTGGGCCCACCACCTGTCTCTTCTAAGTCAACGTTAATGTTTCTAGGGTAGCCCCCCCCCCCTGCCCCCCACCTCCACCCCGTGGAGGTGTCTGAGTGCCGTTGTCTATATTGTCCTTTTCATGGCTGTTTAATTGTATGCTGGTAATCTATTGTAGCCAACGCTTTAAAGAAGGCTGGCCGGTGTGACCAAGCGGTTCTAGGCGCTTCAGTCTGGCACCGTGCGGCCGCTACGGTCGCACGTTCGAATCCTGCCTCAAGCATGGATGTGTGTGATGTCCTTATTTTTTTTTGGTCATCAGTCTACTGACTGGTTTGGTGCGGCGCACCACGAATTCCTTTCCTGTGCTGACCTCTTCATCTCAGAGTAGCACTTTCAACCTACGTCCTCAATTATTTGCATGACGTATTCCAATCTCTGTCTTCCTCTACAGTTTTTGCCCTCTACAGCTCCCTCTAGTACCATGGAAGTCATTCCCTCATGTCTTAGCAGATGACCTATCATCCTGTCCCTTCTCCTTATTAGTGTTTTCCACATATTCCTTTCCTCTCCGATTCTGCGTAGAACCTCCTCATTCCTTACCTTATCAGTCCACCTAATTTTCAATATTCGTCTATAGCACCACATCTCAAATGCTTCGATTCTCTTCTGTTCCGGTTTTCCCACAGTCCATGTTTCACTACCATACAATGCTGTACTCCAGACGTACATCCTCAGAAATTTCTTCCTCAGATTAAGGCCGGTATTTGATATTAGTAGACTTCTCTGGGCCAGAAATGCCTTTTTTGCCATAGCGAGTCTGATTTTGATGTCCTCCTTGCTCCGTCCGTCATTGGTTATTTTACTGCCTAGGTAGCAGAATTCCTTAACTTCATTGACTTCGTGACCATCAATCCTGATATTAAGTTTCTCGCTGATCTCATTTCTACTACTTCTCATTGCCTTCGCCTTTCTCCGATATACTCTCAAACCATACTGTGTACTCATTAGACTGTTCATTCCGTTCAGCAGATCATTTAATTCTTCTTCACTTTCACTCAGGATAGCAATGTCATCAGCGAATCGTATCATTGATATCCTTTCACCTTGCATTTCAATTCCAGTCCTGAACCTTTCTTTTATTTCCATCATTGCTTCCTCGATGTACAGATTGAAGATTAGGGGCGAAAGGCTACAGCCTTGTCTCACACCCTTCTTAATACGAGCACTTCGTTCTTGATCGTCCACTCTTATTATTCCCTCTTGGTTGTTGTACATATTGTATATGACCCGTCTCTCCCTATAGCTTACCCCTGCTTTTTTCAGAATCTCGAACAGCTTGCACCATTTTATATTGTCGAACGCTTTTTCCAGGTCGACAAATCCTATGAAAGTGTCTTGATTTTTCTCTAGCTTTGCTTCCATTATTAGCCGTAACGTCAGAATTGCCTCTCTCGTCCCTTTACTTTTCCTAAAGTCAAACTAATCGTCACCTAGCGCATTCTCAATTTTCTTTTCCATTCTTCTGTATATTATTCTCGTAAGCAGCTTCGATGCATGAGCTGTTTGTGCGATAATTCTCGCACTTGTCAGCTCTTGCCGTCTTCGGAATTGTGTGGATGATGCTTTTCCGAAAGTCAGATGGTATGTCGCCAGACTCATATATTTTACACACCAACGTGAATAGTCGTTTTGTTGCCACTTCCCCCAATGATTTTAGAAATTCTGATGAAATGTTATCTATCCCTTCTGCCTTATTTGACCGTAAGTCCTCCAAAGCTCGTTTAAATTCCGATTCTAATACTGGATCCCCTATCTCTTCTAAATCGACTCCTGTTTCTTCTTCTATCACATCAGATAAATCATCACCCTCATAGAGAATTTCAATGTATTCTTTCCACCTATCTGCTCTCTCCTCTGCATTTAACAGTGGAATTCCCGTTGCACTCTCAATGTTACCACCGTTGCTTTTAATGTTACCAAAGGTTGTTTTGACTTTCCTGTATGCTGAGTCGCTCCTTCCGACAATCATATCTTTTTCGATGTCTTCACATTTTTCCTGCAGCCATTTCGTCTTAGCTTCCCTGCACTTCCTATTTATTTCATTCCTCAGCGACTTGTATTTCTGTATTCCTGATTTTCCCGGAACATGTTTGTACTTCCTCCTTTCATCAATCAACTGAAGTATTTCTTCTGTTACCCATGGTTTCTTCGCAGCTACCTTCTTTGTACCTATGTTTTCCTTCCCATCTTCTGTGATGGTCCTTTTTAGAGATGTCCATTCCTCTTCAACTGTACTGCCTGCTGCGCTATTCCTTATTGCTGTATCTATAGCGTTAGAGAACTTCAAACGTAACTCGTCATTCCTTAGTACTTCCGTATCCCACTCCTTTGCGTATTGATTCTTCCTGACTAATGTCTGGAACTTCAGCCTACTCTTCATCACTACTATATTGTGATCTGAGTCTATATCTGCTCCTTGGTACGCCTTACAATCCAGTATCTGATTTCGGAATCTCTGTCTGACCATGATGTAATCTAATTGAAATCTTCCCGTATCTCCCGGCCTTTTCCAAGCATACCTCCACCTCTTGTGATTCTTGAACAGGGTATTCGCTATTACTAGCTGAAACTTGTTACAGAATTCAATTAGTCTTTCTCCTCTTTCATTCCTTGTCCCAAGCCCATATTCTCCTGTAACCTTTTCTTCTACTCCTTCCCCTACAACTGCATTCCAGTCGCCCATGACTATTAGATTTTCGTCACCCTTTACATACTGCATTACCCTTTCGACATCCTAATACACTTTCTCTATCTGTTCATCTTCAGCTTGCGACGTCGGCATGTATATATGAACTATCGTTGTCGGTGTTGGTCTGCTGTCGATTCTGATTAGAACAACCTGGTCACTGAACTGTTCACAGTAACACACCCTCTGCCCTACCTTCCTATTCATAACGAATCCTACACCTGTTATACCATTTTCTGCTGCTGTTGATATTACCCGATACTCATCTGACCAGAAAATCCTTGTCTTCCTTCCACTTCACTTCACTGACCCCTACTATATCTAGATTGAGCCTTTGCATTTCCCTTTTCAGATTTTCTAGTTTCCCTACCACGTTCAAGCTTCTGACATCCCCCGCCGCGATTCGTAGAACATTATCCTTTCGTTGATTATTCAATCTTTTTCTCACGGTAACCTCCCCCTTGGCAGTCCCCTCCCGGAGATCCGAATGGGGGACTATTCCGGAATCTTTTGCCAATGGAGAGATCATCGTGACACTTCTTCAAATACAGGCCACATATCCTGTGGATACACGTTACATGTCTTTAATGCAGTGGTTTCCATTGCCTTCTGCATCCTCATGTCGTTGATCATTGCTGATTCTTCCGCCTTTAGGGGCAATTTCCCGCCCCTGGGACAAGAGAGTGCCCTGAACCTCTATCCCCTCCTCCGCCCTCTTTGACAAGGCCGTTGGCAGAATGAGACTGACTTCTTATGCCGGAAGTCTTCGGCCGCCAATGCTGATTATTTATCAAAATTTAGACAGTGGTGGGGATTGAACCCAGGACCGAAGACGTTTTTGATTATGAATCAAAAATGCTACCACTAGACCACGGGTCCTTTGGTTAGTTAACTTTAAGTAGTTCCAAGTTCTAGGGGACTGATGACCTCAGATGTTAAGTCCCATAGTGCTCAGAGCCAAGCCTTCAAAAGAAAAATTTTTTTATTGTGTTTTATGTAAATCAAGGGCCTTCAGCCCGTATAAGTATGTTTGAATTCTTGCAAGTGGGTATTTTGCTGAAAGTTACTGTTGTTGTGCTATATCTTCATTTAGTGTGCTGTCAGCCACTTTAAACTTAAAGGTTTAAGGTATTCTGAATTTTTGGAAAATCAATTGTGGGCCTTCAGCCGCTTAAAACCTCAAATTTTGTTATTGTTGTTGCGTCGGTTTTTCATTTAGTGTGCTTTTGGCCACTTGAAACATGAAGGTTAAGGTATTTTTTGAATTTTTGGAAAATCAAGTGTGGGCCTTCAGCCGCTTAAAGCCTTATTCTCAAAATTTCCCCTCAAGTGAAAACATTGTGGCCTTCTGCCTTACAAGATTATAGTAATATATTTTAAAATTTTGAAATTTAATTGTGGCCTTCAGCCGTTGTATTCCACCTTGTATATATTTGTTCTATGCACTTTTGCCTTGAGGCTTTCGACCAGCTGTATTATTTTATTTGCAATTTTAACTGCATCTCTTCAGTCGCTTGACATTTACCTTGTTGATTTTTAAAATTTCTTGTTTGGAGGCCTTCAGCCGTGAGAGAGTTCGATTTTGAAACTCGTAGTTGTCAAAGTTCGGCTATGTGTTGTTTTGGTTTAAATGTGTTATTAAATTACAATAAGTTACAATTTTGAAGTGAAACTGACTGCCACCTTATTTGGCCCTTTCCACAATCCTAGACACCTGCTCTGCCCAGCGGCTTTAGCGGGCGTATCATTTTGCTTTCATAAATTTGGTTTAAAAAAAAGTTCTCATTTGTCCGGAGGTTTCGGGTTTGAACACACCTGAGCCAAATGACACACGGCTCGCAAATACTGACACCGTGAAGAATCAGCCACCGGCGGCTGACGCATTTCTGCAGTCTTAGAATTGCACTTAAGCTGGAGATGCTCCCAGTTCGAATAATCGTAGGGGCTGCAGCTATTGCGAAGGCATGGTGTGCGACTGCAGGCGACGTATCGGCGTGTACCAGCACCCGTGGCCCACGGACAGCACGGCCGCTGCTAGAGCCAGGCCACTCGTGTCTGGCGTCCAAACAGCTGAGCCCCAGGCTGCAGTGCGTCGCAGCCGCCTGTCCCACGTGGTAGGGCTCGTCACCAGCCACTTCCCAACCCGGCCGGGCGACGAAGCCCTCTCATGGACACGAAGAGCACACTCTGCACCAGCCGATTCTCCCCCAAAAGTCCACTCCCCATAAATAGTAACTTCTACCTTCAATAGCAAGTGGATAAAAGGCAGCTTGCATGACAACCGTCTCAAAAGAATGTCTTAGACTAAAATTGACAGAAGGTGGAGGAAATGTACAAGGTGACAATTATTGAACGATATGAAATAAAATCATCATAACTCCTGAACGGTTTGCCCTGGGACGTTCAAACACACGGTTGGCCGCGGAGCAAGATGGGAATTACTACATACATGTATGGCTTGGTTTAGGGACGAAGCCCATTTTCATTTTGATGTGTTCGGCAATAAGCAAAATTAGCGCAGTTGGGCGACTGAGAATCCGCATTTAGCGGTCGAGAAGTCTCTTCACCCTCAACGGGTGACTGTGTGGTGTGCAGTGTCCAGTCACGCAATTATCGGTGTGGTTTTCCTTGATGGGACAGTGAGTACCGAACTGTACGTGAAGGTTTTGGAAGCTGGTTTCATCCCCATTATCCAAAGTGACCCTGATTTCCACAAGATGTGGTTCGTGAAAAACGGAGCTCGATCCCATCAAAGCAGGAGAGTGTTTGATGTCCTGGAGGAGCACTTTGGAGACCGGATTCTGGCTCTGGGGTACCAAGAGGCCTCTGGCATGGGCCTCCTTTGGGCGCCATATTCTCCGGATCTGAACACATGCGACTCCTTTTTGTGGGGCTGTATTAAAGACGAGGTGTACAGGAATAACCCCAGAACCACTGCTGAGCCGAAAACAGTCATTCAGGGAGTCATCGACAGCATCTGTTCCGACACTTCGGCGGGTCATGCAGAATTTCGCTGTTCGTATGCGTCACATCATCGCCACTAATGACAGGCCTTTTAACATGTCATAACCTAAATCTGAATACAAAACTTTGAAAAATACGGCTCTCAGTCGCGAACACAATTGATTTGCAACCTAGGTTTCGGTGTCACAAGGGACACCATCTTTGGACCGACACCAAAACCTAGGTTACTAATTAATTGTGTTCGCGACTGAGGATGGTGTTTTTCAAAATTTTGTATTATACAACACCCGCTTACTGACAGCCATGTTAAAAACCGTAAATCTGAATATCTATAGTGACGTTTCCATGTTGAACAACGTGTGCGCACGCCGTAGTTTGTAACTAAATTCCGATTTCTTTTCATGTTGTTGTTGTGGTCTACAGTCCTGAGACTGGTTTGATGCAGCTCTCCATGCTGCTCTATCCTGTGCAAGCTTCTTCATCTACCAATACCTCCTCCAACCTACATCCTTCTCAATCTGCTTAGTGTATTCATCTCTTGGTCTCCCTCTACGATTTTTACCCTCCACGCTTCCCTCCAATACTAAGTTGATGCCTCAAAACATGTCCTACCAACCGATCCCTTCTTCTGGTCAAGTTGTGCCACAAACTCCTCTTCTCCCCAATTCTATTCAATACCTCCTCATTAGTTATGTGATCTACCCATCTAATCTTCAGCATTCTTCTGTAGCACCACATTTCGAAAGCTTCTATTCTCTTCTTGTCCAAACTATTTATCGTCCATGTTTCACATCCATACATGGCTACACTCCATACAAATACTTTCAGAAACGACTTCCTGACACTTAAATCTATACTCGATGTTAACAAATTTCTCTTCTTCAGAAACGCTTGCCTTGCCATTGCCAGTCTACATTTTATATCCTCTCTACTTCGACCATTATCAGTTACTTTGCTCCCCAAATAGCAAAACTCCTTTACTGCCTAAAGGGCCCCATTTCCTAATCTAATTCCCTCAGCATCACCCGACTTAATTCGACTACATTCCATTATCCTCGTTTTGCTTTTGTTGATGTTCATCTTATACCCTCCTTTCAAGACACTGTCCATTCCGTTCAACTGCTCTTCCAAGTCCTTTGCTATCTCTGACAGAATTACAATGTCATCGGCAAACCTCAAAGTTTTTATTTCTTCTCCAAGGATTTTAATACCTATTCCGAACTTTTCTTTTGTTTCCTTTACTGCTTGCTCAATATACAGATCGAATAGCAGCGGGGAGAGGCTACAACCCTGTCTCACTCCCTTCCCAATCACTGCTTCCTTTTCATAGCCATCGACTCTTATAACTGCCACGTGGTTTCTGTACAAATTGTAAATAGCCTTCCGCTCCCTGTATTTTACCCCTGCCACCTTCAGAATTTGAAACTGATTATTCCAGTCAACATTGTCAAAAGCCTTCTCTAAGTCTACAAATGCTAGAAACGTAGGTTTGCCTTCCCTTAATCTAAGTTAAGTCGTTGCCTCACGTGTTCCAACATATCTACGGAATTCAAACTGATCTTCGCCGAGGTCGGCTTCTACGAGTCTGTAAAGAATTCACGTTAGTATTTTGCAGCCGTGACTTATTAAGCTGACAGTTCGGTAATTTTCACATCTGTCAACACCTGCTTTCTTTGGGGTTGGAATTATTATATTCTTCTTGAACTTTTTCCATATAGTTCAAGAATTGTCGCCCTTTAGGTAATTCAATTATTTTCTTGAACGGAAGAAACTCGGTGAAACAATACAGCCCAACAAAGCCCGTGTATCGCGTTTACAACCTGTGAAGTGTTGTTGAGATGAAAGGCTACATTCTTGCCTTAGAGTTTTATCGCGGGAGAATGGAAGCTTTGGCGAGAGAATCTGAAAATTGTGCGTTAGGGTAGTTTCAGGTCTATCAAAGAAGTTTTGGGGGAGAAACAGGAGACTGAAGTTTAATAATTGTTTACGTACTTTTTTCCGCCTGGAAGCGTATAAGTAGAGAAAATTTTTGTTTGTGGCACAATGAGGTTAAATAGCTTCTAATTAGGACTTTCGCCCTCTAAGGATATTAAAAGAGGTCTCTTTAATTAAAGGATGACATCCTCTGGAATTGGCGTACTCCATCAACATGTACACTCTTCAAACCACTGTTAGGTGCATGGCATTGAGTATGTCGCATTGTACCAGGGTCTCTTCCCGTTCCATTCACGTATGGAGCGTGGGAAGAGTGATTGTTTAAATACCTGTGTGGGAGCAGTAATCATTCTAATCTCATCCTCAAGATCCCTGTGTGAGCGATGTGTAGGGGGTCGCAGTATATCCCTAGAGTAATCATTTAAAGCCGGTCCTTGAAACTTTGTTAATAGAATTTCTCGAATAGTGAATAAAATTTTTCTGCGTTTGTGACTGCATTGACAATATGTCAAACTACCGACGTTTCGGTCACTGTTGCAAGTGACCTTCTTCAGGGTGTTTTTGATTACTGATGAACGAGAAAACTTTGTTTCTTATATACTTTCAGACGTTGCTGTTATCTAATTCTGATAAGCATGAAGGGGATGGATGTTAGAAGTTCTTTATTGGTGTTTTTATTATTTCTTTTCATTGGTAGGAACCCGACGTTTCGATTAGTGTTTGCATTACTACTTGTAAGTCATAGAAATCGGCGAATGGAAAACATTTTGAGAATGTGGTCACAAACGAAGAAAAATTTTATTGACTGTGACAACGGCCGCATATATTTCTCTGGATAGTTTACGTCTGCCTTCAAGCGTGTGTCCCTTCAGTATCTCCGTGACACTTTCCCACGGATTAAACAAACCTGTGACTATTCCTGCTGCCCTTCTCTGTATACGTTCAATATTCCCTGTTAGTCCTATCCGGTACAGGTCCCACACGCTTGAGCAACATTCTATGATCGGTCGCACGAGTGATTTGTAGGCAATCCCATTTGTAGACTGATTGTACGAGGGCTATCCACACAGTACATTACGTTTTGGAATTAAAAATAAATAAAGTATTGGAATTTTTTTTATTATATACAGATGAAAGCCACACTTAAATACTACTTTTCTACATAGTTGTCATTTAAACTAAGGCACTTATCGTAGCGATGGACGAGCTCGGATGTTCCTTCGTCGTAAAATTCGGCCGCCTGCGCCTTCAACCACGTGGTTACCTCTTCTTGAAGCTGTGCGTCGTCATGAAAACGCTGCATAGCCAACCACTTCTTCATTGCTGGGAATAAGTGGAAGTCGCTAGGTGCCAGGTTGGGACTGTACGGCGGATGAGGAAACAACTCCCACTTAAAAGATTCGAGAACTTCGCGAGTGGCATTTGCCGTGTGGGCCCGGGCGCTGTCGTGAATCGGCAAGATCTTTGAGCCCAACTTTCCCCTGCGTTTGTTTTGTATTGCTCTTCTGAGGTTGTGCAGAGTTTGGCAATACCTTTGAGAGTTTATTGTAGTGCCTCTTTCCAGGAAATCCACAAAAATCACACCTTTTCTGTCCCAAAAGACAGTCGCCATCACCTTCCTTGCCGACATTGTCTGATTGCATTTCTTGGGTTTTGGGGGGGAATTTGTGTGCCCCCGCTTCATTGACTGCAATTTTGTCTCGCAGTTCACATGCTTAACCCATGTTTCGTCACCAGTAACGATGCGGTCGAGTAATGAGTCGCCATCTTTCTCGTAAGCGTCCAAAAACGTTAACGCTGCAGCCATTCGCTGATTTTTGTGAATCTCTGTCAAGATTTTTGGTATCCATCTTGCACAAAACTTGTGGTAACCGAGCTTTTCGGTAACGATTTCGTGCAACAAACTTCGTGAAATTTGTGGAAAACTCATAGAGAGTTCCGTTATCGTGAAATTACGGTTTTCACGGACCGCGGCATCGACTTTTTCGACAACTTCGGCAGTCGCTATGCGGGGTCTTCCACTTCGCTCTTCGTCGTGAACGTTAGTTCGGCCATTTTTAAATTTTATGACCCATTGACGCACTCCACCTTCAGTGATTATGTTGTCCCCATACACTTCACAAAGCTGCCGATAGATTTCTATCGGTGTACAGTTTTTGCAGTCAGAAACCTTATTACAGCACGCACTTCACACTTCGCGGCATTTTCAATTATCGCCGACATTTCAAACTGTCACAGTAACTCAACGGAGTACAGCACGAACCTCTCACTAGCACGGCAGGATGGCGACTGAGCGGCGGAATGCCATGACACCAAGATGGCCGCGCTAGCCCCGCCCCTAACGGACACAAACGAAAACGTAATGTGCTTTGTGGATAGCCCTCGTACTTCCCCAGTATTCCACCAATAAACCGATGTCTTCCACCTGCTTTACCCACGACTGAACCTATGTGATCATTCCATTTCATATCCCTACAAAGTGCTACACCCCGGTATGTGTACGACTGGGTAGATTCCAACAGTGACGCATTGACATTGTTGTCAGAGGATACAATGTATGCTAAAAGACAACGAAATTGTGTGTCTGGCTTTTAATTAGCATAGAGCAGAAGTAATATCCAAGACACAAAGCAATAACATTAGTTGCTATTGGGCATTGATTAAATGTATGCGGCCAGTTGAAAATTTGTGAGAGACTAAGATCTGAACCCATGTCGTCTGCTTACTAGGCATATGCGCTGACTACTGCTCCATCCGGGCACAGTGGTGATCAAAACTACGTGGACTGTCGTAGCACGCCTCCCTTCATACGCAAATTCTCAAGTTACATCACACACTACACATGTACTGCCCCTAGGACATTATCGTCATTACTGGCTCCATTTCGCCGAATCCCGTAAGAGTTCGATCCTGGAGTGCGAGATCATCGGCCGTCTCGCGTTATATACACTCCTGGAAATTGAAATAAGAACACCGTGAATTCATTGTCCCAGGAAGGGGAAACTTTATTGACACATTCCTGGGGTCAGATACATCACATGATCACACTGACAGAACCACAGGCAAATAGACACAGGCAACAGAGCATGCACAATGTCGGCACTAGTACAGTGTATATCCACCTTTCGCAGCAATGCAGGCTGCTATTCTCCCATGGAGACGATCATAGAGATGCTGGATGTAGTCCTGTGGAACGGCTTGCCATGCCATTTCCACCTGGCGCCTCAGTTGGACCAGCGTTCGTGCTGGACGTGCAGACCGCGTGAGACGACGCTTCATCCAGTCCCAAACATGCTCAATGGGGGACAGATCCAGAGATCTTGCTGGCCAGGGTAGTTGACTTACACCTTCTAGAGCACGTTGGGTGGCACGGGATACATGCGGACGTGCATTGTCCTGTTGGAACAGCAAGTTCCCTTGCCGGTCTAGGAATGGTAGAACGATGGGTTCGATGACGGTTTGGATGTACCGTGCACTATTCAGTGTCCCCTCGACGATCACCAGTGGTGTACGGCCAGTGTAGGAGATCGCTCCCCACACCATGATGCCGGGTGTTGGCCCTGTGTGCCGCGGTCGTATGCAGTCCTGATTGTGGCGCTCACCTGCACGGCGCCAAACACGCATACGAGCATCATTGGCACCAAGGCAGAAGCGACTCTCATCGCTGAAGACGACACGTCTCCATTCGTCCCTCCATTCACGCCTGTCGCGACACCACTGGAGGCGGGCTGCACGATGTTGGGGCGTGAGCGGAAGACGGCCTAACGGTGTGCGGGACCGTAGCCCAGCTTCAAGGAGACGGTTGCGAATGGTCCTCGCCGATACCCCAGGAGCAACAGTGTCCCTAATTTGCTGGGAAGTGGCGGTGCGGTCCCCTACGGCACTGCGTAGGATCCAACGGTCTTGGCGTGCATCCGTGCGTCGCTGCGGTCCAGTCCCAGGTCGACTGCCACGTGCACCTTCCGCCGACCACTGGCGACAACATCGATGTACTGTGGAGACCTCACGCCCCACGTGTTGAGCAATTCGGCGGAACGTCCACCCGGCCTCCCGCATGCCCACTATACGCCCTCGCTCAAAGTCCGTCAACTGCACATACGGTTCACGTCCACGCTGTCGCGGCATGCTACCAGTGTTAAAGACTGCGATGGAGCTCCGTATGCCACGGCAAACTGGCTGACACTGACGGCGGCGGTGCACAAATGCTGCGCAGCTAGCGCCATTCGACGGCCAACACCGCGGTTCCTGGTGTGTCCGCTGTGCCGAGCGTGTGATCATTGCTTGTACAGCCCTCTCGCAATGTCCGGAGCAAGTATGGTGGGTCTGACACACCGGTGTCAATGTGTTCTTTTTTCCATTTCCAGGAGTATATATATATATATATATATATATATATATATATATATATATATATATATATATATATACGGAGTGATTCACGAAGATATGCAAATATTTTTCTACATGTTTACTTACGGAGTTAAGGCTAATAAAAGATTATACCTGAATTTAGCAACGTCGCTAATATGAAGCCACCGCAAAACTGTGCGAGGTTAAAGTAAAGCATACGATTTCCGTTTATTTGTTATTATTGATCTGGTGAATCTAATAAAACATGTCCCAGACGAGTATCTGCAGTAGTTTCCCAGAATATCCAGAGAAACAAAAAAAGTAATTGCGTAAAATTTTTAATTTATTAACTACTTGGCCCAATTTGTTTTCTAAAATTCCAGGCAATTGCACGAAGTTTTCAACAGAAGTTGTAGAGAATTTAATCTTTGGAAAAATGATGGTAATAACTTAACTGAAACTGTATGAATGTGTCAGATAATCTGCTCTTATTAATACCATAGCGCACGTGAATTGATGTTAACCCAGAAAAAAAACAAAGCTCAGTGTTAAGGAAGTTGTACAGTTTGGATACAGAAAATTAACTCGTTTCAAGGTTAGGAAACGACCGAAACAACTCACTAACGGTTGCCATCAATGTCAAACGTTTCTACATACTTAATAGAAAGTCTACAAATTCACTTGTATACTTATCTTTGCTTCTCCGGATGTTCCGGAAAACTATTGCAGATACACGTCTGGGACATGTTCTATTAGATTCACCACACCAATAACAACATAATAAATGGAAATCATGCTTTACTTTAATCTCGTACAGTTTTGCAATGGCTTCATATTAATGAAGTTGCTAAATTTCAGGCAAAATCTTTTAGTAGGCGAAACTACGTAAGTAAACACTTACGGACCTACGTTTATATGAACTTTTTTCTTTAGTTTTACTTGTAGAACAACATATTCAAAGACTCGTATTTGCATATCTTCGTGAATCACCCTATACATGTATATATTGGTGTCTGTAATATATGTTACCAGAAAATAGGAAATGGCATTAAAATCAATATTCAGTGCTCTTCTGTAGTAAAGGACCACAGTTTTAATACGGGATTTGTGAATCATGCAGACAGACTTAGGGGCTGGCAAGAAGATCCAGAAAGTATTTGTAACTGCTTATGAACTGTACTGTGAAATGCATACAAAGATCGATTCCTGGGGTTTAGCAAAAATGTTGCTCAGGGACTGAGGGGACACATGAATCCAAAGCATATCAGTGTTGCAAGTCAAGTTCTGTCGGAAGGAAATACTTGCAAAAAAAAAAAGGAAGAAATTAGCCTCAAAGGATGTAAAAGTAGGAAAGAAGGGTGAAAATTTGTCATTTCTGCAGTAAATAGAGGAGTATTTTTTGTATACAGTAAAAAACAAGTTCAGTCTGGACAGAACTAAAAATGTTTATTTAGCGGAGTACTTGTCTGCTGCAGTAAAAATAAAATTATATTTGCTGAACTGCACTTAGTACCTGTAAAATTACGTTCCTAAAGTTCACTGACTTTGCAGCCTTAATGAACTCTAATAGATCTGGATTCGTTACTCAGGAAAAAGTCTGTACTGAGGACTGTTGGTCGGCAAGACACCTGCACGCCAGACGGTACTCCAAAGTACCGTCTTCGCACAATGGTAGAAAAGTGAAATAAAAATTCCGAAAAAAATCACCGCTCTGTTGATATTTACTGCTGTTATCCACGGGAAAAAACTGGGAAATTTATATGTTTTCGATAGTTCGGGCAACAAAGGCGTAACCGATATCGTGGTTTTGTGTTATCATAGCGACACAGCAGACGGGTGGTATCGGCAGGTTCAGTATTCCGGAAATCGGAATCCGAAATTCTAATTAGTCTACATCTACATCCATACTCCGCAAGCCACCTGACGGTGTAGGCGTAGGGTACGTTCATTACCTCTATCGGTTCTCCCTTCTGTTCCAGTTTCGTACTGTTCGTGGAAAGAAAGATTGTCGGTATGCCTCTGTGTGGGCTCTAATCTCTCTGATTTTATCCTCATGGTCTCTTCGCGAAATATACGTAGGAGGGAGCAATATGCTGCTTCACTCTATCTCTTCTATAAGCATTATCTGGTACGAATCCCACACTGGTGAGCAATATTCAAGCAGTGGGAGAACAAGTGTACTGTAACCTACTTCCTTTATTTTCGGATTCATTCTTCCATTGAGTCTCAGTCTGGGATCTGCTTTACCGACGATCAACTTTATATGATCATTCCATTTTAAATCACTCCTAATGCCTACTTCCAGATAATTTATGGAATTAACTGCTTCCCGTTGCTGACCTGCTATATTGTAGCTAAATGATAAAGGATTTTTCTTCCTATGTATTTGCAGCACATTACACTTGTCTACATTGAGATTCAATTACCATTCCCTGCACCATGCGTCAATTCGTTGCAGATCCTTCTGCATTTCAGTACAATTTTCCATTGTTACAACCTCTCGATATACTACAGCATCATCCGCAAAAAGCAAAAGTTCCAATGTTATCCACAAGGTCATTTATTGTGTATGGGAACGGTCCTACGACACACTCCTGTGGAACACCTGAAATCACTCTTACTTCGGAAGACTTCCCTCCATTCAGAATGACATGCTGCGTTCTGTTATCTAGTAACTCTTAAATCCAGTCACACAATTGGTGCGATAGTCCATATGCTATTACTTTGTTCATTAAACGACTATGGGGAACTGTATCGAACGCCTTGTGGAAGTCAAGAAACACGGAATCTACATGGGAACCCGTGTCTATGGCCCTCTGAGTCTCGTGGACGAATAGCGCGAGCTGGGTTTCACGCGATCGTTTCCAGAAAAGTCATTATACTCAAACATAATACGTGTTCCAAAATTGTACAACTGATCGACGTTAGAGATATAGGCCTATAGTTATGCACATCTGTTCTACGTCCCTTCATGAAAACGGAGATGACCTGTGCCCTTTTCCAATCCTTTGGAACGCTACGCCCTTCTAGAGACCTAGGGTACACCGCTGCAAGAAGGGGGGCAAGTTCCTTCGCGTACTCTGTGTAAAATCCAACTGGTATCCCATCAGGTCCAGTGGTATTTCCTCTTTTGAGCGATTTTAATTGTTTCCCTATCCCTTTGTCGTCTATTTCAATATCTACCATTTTGTCATCTGTGCGACAATCTAGAGATAGTGTAGACTTCCTCTGTGAAACAGCTCTAGAAAAAAACATTTAGTATTTCGGCCTTTAATCTGTCATCCTCTGTTTCAGTACCATTTTCGTCACAGAGTGTCTGGACATTTTGTTTTGAACCAACTACCGCTTTAAGATCAAAATTTCTTAGGATGCTCTGCGAAGTCAGTACATAGAACTTCACTTTCGAATTCATTGAACGCCTCTCGCATAGCCCTCCTCACGCTACACTTCGCTAAGCGTAATTTTTGTTCTGTCATCGGTGCGACAATCTAGAGAAGGAACTGCAGTGCAGTCTTCCTCTGTGAAAGAGCTTTGGATAAAGACATTTAATATTTCCGCCTTTAGTCTGTCATCCTCTATTTCAGTACCATTTTGGTCACAGAGTGTCTCGACATTTTGTTTTGAACCAACTACCGCTTTAAGACCAAAATTTCTTAGGATGTTCTGCCAAGTCAGTACATAGAACTTTACTTTCGAATTCATTGAACGCCTGTCGCATAGCCCTCCTCACACTACACTTCGCTTCGCGTAATTTTTGTTCTGTCATCTGTGCGACAATCTAGAGAAGGATCTACAGTGCAGTCTTCCTCTGTGAAAGAGCTTTGGAAAAAGACATTTAATATTTCGGCCTTTAGTCTGTCATCCTCTATTTCAGTACCATTTTGGTCACAGAGTGTCTCGACATTTTGTTTTGAACCAACTACCGCTTTAAGACCAAAATTTCTTAGGATGTTCTGCCAAGTCAGTACATAGAACTTTACTTTCGAATTCATTGAACGCCTCTCGCATAGCCCTCCTCACACTACACTTCGCTTTGCGTAACTTTTGTTCGTCTGCAAGGCTTCGGCTATGTATATGTTTGCTGTGAAGTTCCCTTTGCTTCCGCAGCAGTTTTCTAACTCTGTTGTTGTACCACAGTGGCTCTTTTCCATCTCTTACGATCTTGCTTGGCACGTTTACTGGAGCATTTAAGACGTGGGAGCAGGCAGACAGTGTCTGCGTCCTGAAGCGGCGTACGGCGGCGCGGTGTCTTCCCGGGCGTGAGGAGAAAGTTGCACGACTGGCGATTCGCCGCTAGGCTGCCGGCCTAGACCTTGGCGCAGCGCGAAGCCGCGCCGACATCGACGGGCGGGGGGAAAAACGCGTCCAGCCCGGGTCTGCTGCCTGCCTGCTGGAAAACGCCGCCAGACTGGGCCCCAAGTCGGCGAGCCCTCAGCTCGGGTGCGCGAGCCTCGAGGGCTTTCTCCGTTCCCGCTTCGTAATCGCTCTCGTCAAACGAGAAACGTACAGCGGCTGGTTTGAGGGCAGCCAAGTTCACTTACGATCTTGCGTTGCGGTTTTCAGTCCGCTGGCTGGTCTGATGCAGCGCTTCGTGCTAGTCTAACCTCATCTCTGAACAACTGCTGCAACACACTGTGTGATTGGTTGGTTGGTTGATTTGGGGGGGGGGGGGGGGGTGGAGGGGACCAAACAGCGAAGTCTTCGGTTCCATAAGATTGGGGAAGGAAGGCAGCTGTGCCCTTCATACATTGGACAAATGTATTTTACTAGAAGTGACATGTGATTACATTTTCACGCAAATTGGGTGCATAGATCCTGAGAAATCAGTACCCTGCACAGCCGCCTCTGGCCTTGATACACCTGGGCATTGAGTCAAACAAGGCTTGGATGGCGTGTGCAGGTATGCAGCTTCAACACGATACCACAGTTCATTGAGATTAGTGACTGGCGTATTGTGACGAGCCAGTTGCTCGGCCACCATTGACCAGACGTTTTCGGTTGGTGAGAGATCTGGAGAATGTGCTGGCCATGGCAGCAGTCGAACATTTTCTGTGTCCAGAAAGGCCCATACAGGACTCGCAACGTGCGGTCGTGCATTATCCTGCTGAAATGTAGGGTTACGGAGCGATCGAATGAAGGGTAGAGCCACGGGTCGTAACACATCTGAAATGTAACGTCCACTGTTCAAAGTGCCGACAATGCGAACAAGAGGTGACCGAGACGTGTAACCAATGGCACCCCATACCATCACGCCGGGTGATACGCCAGTATGGCGATGACGCCTCCAATTTGCGTTCACCGCGATGTCGCCAAACATGGATGCGACCATCATGATGCTGTAAACACAACCTGGATTTATCTGAAGAAATGACGTTTTCCCATTCGTGCACCCAGGTTCGGCGTTGAGTACGCCATGCAGCGTCAAGGGTAAACACAGCCATAGTCTCCGAGCTGATAGTCCATGCTGCTGCAAACGTCGTCGAACTGTTCGTGCAGATGGTTGTTGTCTTGCAAACGTCCCCATCTGTTGACTCAGGGATCGAGACGTGGCTGCACGATCCGTTACAGCCATGCGGATAAGATGCCTGTCATCTCGACTGCTAGTGATACGAGGCCGTTGGGATCCAGCACGGCGTTTTCATATTACCATGCTGAACCCACCGAGTGTGTGTGTGGTTTGAGGTTTTCATTGGATCTCGACCAACACGAGCAGCAATGTCGCGATATGATAAACCGCAATCGCGATAGGCTACAATCCAACCTTTATCAAATTCAGAAACGTGATGGTACGCATTTCTCCTCTTTACACGAGGCATCACAACAGCGTTTCACCAGGCAACTCAGGTCAACTGCTTTTTGTGTATGAGAAATCGGTTGGAAACTTTTCTTATGTCAGCACATTGTAGGTGTCGCCACCGGCGCCAACCTTGTGTGAATGCTCTGAAAATTTGCATATCTTAGCATCTTCTCCCTGTCGGTTAAATTCCGCGTCTGTAGCACGTCATCGTCGTGGTGTAGCAATTTTAATGGTCAGTAGTGTAATGTGCCCGCTACACTCGCAGGCCAAAACAGGTGATTAGGATTATGGAAAGGGGCAAATAAGGTGGCAGTTAGTTTCACTTCAAAATTGTAATTTATTGTTATTTAATAACACATTTAAACCAAATCGGCACACAGCCGAACCTGTACAAATGCAGTCCGTCATCAGGCCACAAGTGGCCTACCGGGACCATCCGACCGCCGTGTCATCCTCAGATGAGGATGCGGATAGGAGGGGCGTGTGGTCAGCACACCGCTCTCCCAGTCGTTACGATGGTTTTCTTTGACCGGAGCCACTACTATTCGGTCGAGTAGCTCCTCAATTGGCATCACGAGGCTGAGTGCACCACGAAAAATGGCAACAGCAGATGGCGGCCCGGATGGTCACCCATCCAAGTGCCAGCCACGCTCAACAGTGCTTAACTTCGGTGATCTGACGGGATCCGGTGTGTCCACTGCGGCAAGGCCGTTGAACCTGTACAAATACGAGTTTCAAAATCCAATCTTTCACGGGTGAAGGCCAACAAACAAGAAATCTTAAAAATGAGCAAGATAAATTTCAAGTGACTCAAGACACGCAGTTAAAATTGCAGATACAATAATTAAAGTATATATGTATACATCACAGCTAGGTTGAAAGCCTCAAGGCCAAAGTGGATAGAACAAGCATAAACAAGGTGCAATACCAACGCCTAAAGGCCACAATTAAATTTCAAAATTTTAAAATATATTACCATAATCTTGAAAGGCAGAAGGCCGCAGTGTTTTCTCTTAAGGGGAACTTTTAAGACTGAGGCTTTCAAATGTGTTCAAATGTGTGAAATCTTTTGTGACTTAACTGATAAGGTCATCAGTCCCTAAGCTTACAAACGCACACACCCACGCCCGAGGGAGGACTCGAACCTCCGCCGGGATCAGGCGCACAGTCCATGACTGCAGCGCCCTAGACCGCTCGGCTAATCCCGAGCAATAAGGCTTTAAACGGCTGGAGGTCCACAATTGATTTTCCAAAAATTCAAAAAATAGCTTAAACCTTTAAGTTTTAAGTGGCTGAAAGCACATTAAATGAAAAGATAGCACAACAACAGTAACCTTCAGCAGAATATCCACTTGCCCGAATTTAAACTTACTTATATGGGCTGAAGAATCGTGATGTGCATAAAACACAATACAATTTTTTTTCCCTTTAAGGCATTGGCTATATTAGGTTACCAACAGACTATTAAACACCCATGAAAAGGCCAGTATAGAGAATGGCACTCAGACGCCTCCAAGGTGGGGGTGGGCCTGCCCTCGAAACATTAACGTCCACTTAGGTGAGACAGGTGGTGGGCCAAACTACACTTGCTCTGTCGGTAACCCAACCAAGAGACAGTCACAGACCGACTGTCACAAACGACTTGCTAACTACCATTCGGTACATGAAAACACATACTGTTACGGACGTGATTATCCACAATGAAATATGTATTAACCTGTCTAAATCGCACACCGTGTTGGACAGCGACAACAGGTGAGGAAAGGACAGTGCCTCAAATTATGTTAGTGGCCAGATCAGGTAACTGGAACACTAACAGCCACAAGGCAGAAAATTCCGCTGGTACACTTGAATTTGAAATAAGGTAATATAGATAACTCCACCAAAAGGAACACTGCCTGAATTTACGTCAGTGGCCAAGGCAGATAACCAAAACACTGACGGCCACAAGGCAGAAAATTCCACTGGTGCACTTGAATTGTAGTGAACCAATCTAGTTAATTCCACCGCACGGCGGCTCGATTTCATCACTACAAACACTCGGTGTTGCTGACAGGAAAAGCTCCCCAACAGCGAACCACCGAAACGAACGACACAACATGAACGGACGTGGCTTGGGGTACTTGAGACACCACTCAACTTTGACGTCTTGGGTAGGTGAACCACGAAGCTCGTAGCTATCGGACAGCTCCACACACGCTCCGACACTGCGCAGGGACTGCCAGCGGAGCCAGCCGACTGCGCCACATGGAGACATCCTCTCTGGTCCGCACCAACCGACTGAGCGCCCGCATACCCCTTACATCTACATCTACATCTACATCGATACTCCGCAAGCCACCCAACGGTGTGTGGCGGAGGGCACTTTACGTGCCACTGTCATTACCTCCCTTTCCTGTTCCAGTCGCGTATGGTTCGCGGGAAGAACGACTGTCTGAAAGCCTCCGTGCGCGCTCTAATCTCTCTAATTTTACATTCGTGATCTCCTCGGGAAGTATAAGTAGGGGGAAGCAATATATTCGATACCTCATCCAGAAACGCACCCTCTCGAAACCTGGACAGCAAGCTACACCGCGATGCAGAGCGCCTCTCTTGCAGAGTCTGCCACTTGAGTTTATTAAACATCTCCGTAACGCTATCACGGTTACCAAATAACCCAGTGACGAAACGCGCCGCTCTTCTTTGGATCTTCTCTATCTCCTCCGTCAACCCGACCTGGTACGGATCCCACACTGATGAGCAATACTCAAGTATAGGTCGAACGAGTGTTTTGTAAGCCACCTCCTTTGTTGATGGACTACATTTTCTAAGCACTCTCCCAATGAATCTCAACCTGGTACCCGCCTTACCAACAATTAGTTTTATATGATCATTCCACTTCAAATCGTTCCGTACGCATACTCCCAGATATTTTACAGAAGTAACTGCTACCAGTGTTTGTTCCGCTATCATATAATCATACAATAAGGGATCCTTCTTTCTATGTATTCGCAATACATTACATTTGTCTATGTTAAGGGTCAGTTGCCACTCCCTGCACCAAGTGCCTATCCGCTGCAGATCTTCCTGTATTTCGCTACAATTTTCTAATGCAGTAACTTCTCTGTATACTACAGCATTATCCGCGAAAAGCCGCATGGAACTTCCGACACTATCTACTAAGTCATTTATATATATTGTGAAAAGAAATGGTCCCATAACACTCCCCTGTGGCACGCCAGAGGTTACTTTAACGTCTGTAGACGTCTCTCCATTGATAACAACATGCTGTGTTCTGTTTGCTAAAAACTCTTCAATCCAGCCACACAGCTGGTCTGATATTCCGTAGGCTCTTACTTTGTTTATCAGGCGACAGTGCGGAACTGTATCGAACGCCTTCCGGAAGTCAAGAAAAATAGCATCTACCTGGGAGCCTGTATCTAATATTTTCTGGGTCTCATGAACAAATAAGGCGAGTTGGGTCTCACACGATCGCTGTTTCCGGAATCCATGTTGATTCCTACATAGTAGATTCTGGGTTTCCAGAAATGACATGATACGCGAGCAAAAAACATGTTCTAAAATTCTACAAGAGATCGACGTAAGAGATATAGGTCTATAGTTTTGCGCATCTGCTCGACGACCCTTCTTGAAGACTGGGACTATCTGTGCTCTTTTCCAATCATTTGGAACCCTCCGTTCCTCTAGAGACTTGCGGTACACGGCTGTTAGAAGGGGGGCAAGTTCTTTCGCGTACTCTGTGTAGAATCGAATTGGTATCCCGTCAGGTCCAGTGGACTTTCCTCTATTGAGTGATTCCAGTTGCTTTTCTATTCCTTGGACACTTATTTCGATGTCAGCCATTTTTTCGTTTGTGCGAGGATTTAGAGAAGGAACTGCAGTGCGGTCTTCCTCTGTGAAACAGCTTTGGAAAAAGGTGTTTAGTATTTCAGCTTTACGCGTGTCATCCTCTGTTTCAATGCCATCATCATCCCGTAGTGTCTGGATATGCTGTTTCGAGCCACTTACTGATTTAACGTAAGACCAGAACTTCCTAGGATTTTCTGTCAAGTCGGTACATAGAATTTTACTTTCGAATTCAATGAACGCTTCACGCATAGCCCTCCTTACGCTAACTTTGACATCGTTTAGCTTCTGTTTGTCTGAGAGGTTTTGGCTGCGTTTAAACTTGGAGTGGAGCTCTCTTTGCTTTCGCAGTAGTTTCCTAACTTTGTTGTTGTACCACGGTGGGTTTTTCCCGTCCCTCACAGTTTTACTCGGCACGTACCTGTCTAAAACGCATTTTACGATTGCCTTGAACTTTTTCCATAAACACTCAACATTGTCAGTGTCGGAACAGAAATTTTCGTTTTGATCTGTTAGGTAGTCTGAAATCTGCCTTCTATTACTCTTGCTAAACAGATAAACCTTCCTCCCTTTTTTTATATTCCTATTAACTTCCATATTCAGGGATGCTGCAACGGCCTTATGATCACTGATTCCCTGTTCTGTACATACAGAGTCGAAAAGTTCGGGTCTGTTTGTTATCAGTAGGTCCAATATGTTATCTCCACGAGTCGGTTCTCTGTTTAATTGCTCGAGGTAATTTTCGGATAGTGCACTCAGTATAATGTCACTCGATGCTCTGTCCCTACCACCCGTCCTAAACATCTGAGTGTCCCATTCTATATCTGGTAAATTGAAATCTCCACCTAAGACTATAACATGCTGAGAAAATTTATGTGAAATGTATTCCAAATTTTCTCTCAGTTGTTCTGCCACTAATGCTGCTGAGTCGGGAGGTCGGTAAAAGGAGCCAATTATTAACCTAGTTCGGTTGTTTAGTGTAACCTCCACCCATAATATTTCACAGGAACTATCCACTTCTACTTCACTACAGGATAAACTACTACTAACAGCGATGAACACTCCACCACCGGTTGCATGCAATCTATCCTTTCTAAACACCGTCTGTACCTTTGTAAAAATTTCGGCAGAATTTATCTCTGGCTTAAGCCAGCTTTCCGTACCTATAACGATTTCAGCTTCGGTGCTTTCTATCAGCGCTTGAAGTTCCGGTACTTTACCAACGCAGCTTCGACAGTTGACAATTACAATACCGATTGCTGCTTGGTCCCCGCATGTCCTGACTTTGCCCCGCACCCGTTGAGGCTGTTGCCCTTTCTGTACTTGCCCAAGGCCATCTAACCTAAAAAACCGCCCAGCCCACGCCACACAACCCCTGCTACCCGTGTAGCCGCTTGTTGCGTGTAGTGGACTCCTGACCTATCCAGCGGAACCCGAAACCCCACCACCCTATGGCGCAAGTCGAGGAATCTGCAGCCCACACGGTCGCAGAACCGTCTCAGCCTCTGATTCAGACCCTCCACTCGGCTCTGTACCAAAGGTCCGCAGTCAGTCCTGTCGACGATGCTGCAGATGGTGAGCTCTGCTTTCATCCCGCTAGCGAGACTGGCAGTCTTCACCAAATCAGATAGCCGCCGGAAGCCAGAGAGGATTTCCTCCGATCCATAGCGACACACATCATTGGTGCCGACATGAGCGACCCCTTAGCCGCAAACAATGCGCACAAGACCAAAGATGGTACACGGTGCAAATATCGATACACATCGCTGCTGCCACACGTAGAAGGAGGAAGAACCACGGCATAACCGCAACAATGGCGGGAAACCAAAGACAGATAGACAGCCAAGTTCAAGGAAACGCATAGTTCGGAGTGAGCATGGCTCAGGAACCCTCCCCGCATTTGCCTGAAGCGATTTAGGGAAATCACGGAAAACCTGAATCAGTTGGCCAGACACAGGTTTGAACCGTCATCCTCTCGAGTGTGAGGCCCAGTGTGCTAACCACTACAGTGTGTCCCAAAACTCCTTGAACATTTGAAAATGCACTAATTCGCGGAACAGTGCACGGAACAGATGGTGCTGGAATGGCGAAGTCTATTTCAATGTCTGAGAGTCTGTCAACACCCACAACTCGAGAATTTGAGTTACCAGAAAATCATAGAACAGTCTTGGAAACGCTATGGTCACGGTGTAGTGTGGATTTACCACATCAGTCCGTCTCTTAGAGGAAAGATGGGGTGCTGCTTTTCAAATTGTCAGCGTGACGGAAGCGAAATACGCCGACATGTTACCCAATCGCATCGTGCCTAGCCTTGTTGATAAGCACCTCCTGGAAAGTAAGACATTTATGCTGAATGGCGCTCCAACCCACACTGCTACACGTGTGAAAGGTCTCTTGCACACATCGTTTGTTGAAGATCGCCTTCATGTTCGGGCTCCCAGGACCAGAGACACAATCCATGTGACTGTTGGTTGTGGGGTTACCTGAAGTTGCAAGTCCTCCACGATCGTCTAACCCCATTAGGACAGCTAAAAGACAACATCTGACGGCAATTTCTTACCATTCCTACTGATATGCTGTGCAGTGATCTTCACAACACTGTCCTTAGTCTACAAGTGTTGTTGATCAATGATGGCCGATTTGTTGAGCATTTGTTATAAAGAACATCGTCTGTGCTAGAAATCAAAAATGGTTCAAATGGCTCTGAGCACTGTGGGACTTAACTTCTATGGTCATCAGTCCCCTAGAACTTAGAACTACTTAAACCTAACTAACCTAAGGACAGCACACAACACCCAGTCATCACGAGGCAGAGAAAATCCCTGACCCCGCCGTGAATCGAACCCGGGAACCCGGGCGCAGGAAGTGAGAACGCTACCGCACGACCACGAGTTGCGGACGGCTAGAAATCAATTGTTATGCTAATCATTGCTATTGCGCCATCTTTGGCCCTTTTATGCACATTTTTCGGTTCATTTCAGGCATGTTTGTCAATTTTTACCTCTCTACCACCATTACTCTGTGAAGTAGTGAATTTTCAAAAGTCAACTGACTTTTACGTCAAACGGTATGTCAATTTGAACCTGCTTACTGGACACGAAGTCTTGGTTACCATCTACAAGTTTCACCCTCCAAAATTTCTCCCCGTTACCAGTTGAAATATTCCTTGATGCCTCTTGGTACGTTCCATGAATTGGTCCCTTCTTTTAGTCCAGTTCTCCGATAATTTTTTTCCCAATACAATGCAATCGGATTCGATCTGATCTATAAATCTAATCTTCATCATTCTTCAGTAGCACATTTCAAAAGCATCTTGCCTTATCGTCCATGTTTCACTACGTACAACGCTACACTCTTGGCAAATACTTCCCATCACTCAATTATATCTTTGATGTTAATAAATGCCTCTTTTCCATAAGTGCTTGTCTTCCTATCCAAGGTCCTCATTTTATATCCTACCTGCTTGGACTATTGTCACTTACTTTGATGCCCGAATAGCAAAACTGATCTACTGCTTTAGTGTCTTATTTTCTAATTTAATTTTTAGAGAAATTTCAAAATAAATAACATAGCCATTCACAGTATTAAAATCAACAGCAAGCCAGACAATCGATCAGGAATACAGTAACCTGACTGCAGGTCAGTTCCCAGATACAGAGTGGCCAAACAGGAAGAAGCTTCAGTATACACTACCAGGAACGCATGGATGCTCTCAGGTTAGAAAACTTGAGCAAATCTACGTTTGCCCTACATGTAGCTGAAGGTGAACAAATGACAGACATAACTCACAGATTAAAAGTACTCCAACTGCTAAACAAAGGAAAAAGAATCAAATTATCCGGCCGGAGTGGCCGAGCGGTTCTAGGCGCTATAGTCCGGCCCCGCGCGACCGCTACGGTCGCAGGTTCGAATCCTGCCTCGCGCATGGATGTGTGTGTTGTCCTTAGGTTAGTTAGGTTTAACTAGTTCTAAGTTCTAGGGGACTGATGACCTCAGCAGTTAAGCCCCATAGTGCTCAGAGAAATTTAAACCATTTGAAGGAATCAATTTACCGAAACTTGATGAAAATGAAATTTATTCTCACAAATACGCATCCCCAAATGACATCTTAAACGACCAAACGAAGTTATTCAACGAAAGTTTGGTGAGGAATTTCCATAATTTACTGATACAACAACACATAAAATACTGATGTGAAAAATCCAGTGTCGGCCCATCAAAATATTACAGCAACTGTACATCACGTGAGTCTGTTCCTTTGCCTTTATTGTTTATAAATGTCAGTCCGTCTGTGGGTAAAATACGTAATACCAGCTGTTCCCCGTGGCTGCACTCGCACATCAATAGTTTTGTTGTGAAGAGTGACAGTGAGTGAGTAAGCTACTGTGTGTGTGCGGTTACGTGAGCCGGCCTCACATTGTGTCAGCCTGACGGGGTGAGCACAGACTGCGGCGTGCGCCCCGCTTTCCCACCACCCAGGCCGTCCCATCACGCAATGCGTCAGCACGCACAACATCGCTGCCACGCAGTGTCTACACTTGCGGCACGGGCAGGAATGCGCAGCTATGCGTTGTGATACTGACACAGCTATACCGTATACAGGCTGTTACAAAAAGGTGCGGCCAAACGTTCAGGAAACATTCCTCACACACAAAGAAATAAAGCATGTTATGTGGACATCTGTCCGGAAACGCTTACTTTCCATGTTAGAGCTCATTTTATTACTTCTCTTCAAATCACATTAATCATGGAATGGAAACGCACAGCAACAAAACGTACCAGCGTGACTTCAAACACTTTGTAACAGGAAATGTTCAAAATGTCCTCCGTTAGCGAGGATACATGCATCCACCCTCCGTCGCACGGAATCCCTGATGCACTGATGCAGCCCTGGAGAATGGCGTATTGTATCACAGCCGTCCACAATACGAGCACGAAGAGTCTCTACATTTGGTACCGGGGTTGCGTAGACGAGAGGTTTCAAATGCCCCTATAAATGAAAGTCAAGAGTGTTGAGGTCAGAAGAGCGTGGAGGCCTTGGAATTGGTCCGCCTCTACCAATCCATCGGTCACCGAATCTGTTGTTGAGAAGCGTACGAACACTTCGACTGAAATGTGCAGGAGCTCCATCGTGAATGAACCACATGTTGTGTCGTACTTGTAAAGGCACATGTTCTAGCAGCACAGGTGGAGTATCCCGTATGAAATCATGATAACGTGCGCCATTGAGCGTACATGGAAGAACATACTGACGAAACTAAAATGAGCTCTAACATGGAAATTAAGCGATTCCGGACACATGTCCACATAACATGTTTTCTTTATTTGTGTGTGAGGAATGTTTCCTGAAAGTTTGGCCGTACCTTTTTGTAACACCCTGTACAATGTGCAGATTATGCAACAAGTAATATGCAAGTGCGGATCGGACACACTGAAGATTGTATAACCATTGTATTCATTGCTTTGAATCATATCACGTAGTGCCTGTGAACCAATAAAAAGCATTTTCAGAGATATGATAAAGATCAAAAGTCAAAGAGCAAACAGCGTTTTCGAAGAGCAAGTATTTTCCCGTAATTCCCGTTATATTCTTCAAATCAGGAAATATCTTACAGGACGTACTTTTTAAAGCAGCCTCTGCTCTTCCTCAGATTTCAAGCTACGTCCGTACCAAATTTTATCAAAATACGTTCAGCGGTTTAGCCGTGAAAACGTGACAAACAGAGTTACTTTCGCATTTGTAAGATTACTGTGCATTAATTCTTTTGTACAAAATATACTGTATATATACTAGCAGGTGTTGACAGATGTGAAAATTACCGAACTATCAGTTTAATAAGTCACAGCTGCAAAATACTAACACGAAATCTTTACACACTAATGGAAAAACTTGTACAAGCAGACCTCGGCGAAGATCTTTTTGATTCCGTAGAAATATTGGAACACGTGAGGCAATACTGACCTTACGACTTATCTTAGAGAATAGATTAAGGGAAGGCAAACCTACGTTTCTAGCATTTGTAGACTTAGAGAAAGCTTTCGACAATGTTGACTGGAATATTCTCTTTTAAATTATGAAGGTGTCAGGGGTAAAATACAGGGAGCGAAAGGCTATTTACAATTTATACAGAAACCAGAAGGCAGTTATAAGAGTGGAGGGGTATGAAAGGGAAGCAGTGGTCGGGAAGGAAGTGAGACAGGGTTGTAGCCTCTCCCCGATGTAATTCAGTCTGTATATTGAGCAAGCAGTAAAGGAAACAAAAGAAAAGTTCAGAGTAGGCATTAAAATCCATGGAGAAAAATAAAAACTTTGAGGTTCGCCGATGACATTGTAATTCTGTCAGGGACAGCAAAGGACTTGGAAGAGCTGTTGAACGGAATGAACAGTGTCTTGAAAGGAGGATATAAGATGAACATCAACAAAAGCAAAACGAGGGTAATGGAATGTAGTCGAATTAAGTCGGATGACGCTGAGGGAATTAGACTAGGAAATGAGACACTCGAGGTAGTAAAGAAGTTTTGCTATTTGGGGAGCAAAATAACTGATTATGGTCGGAGTAGAGAAGATATAAAATGTAGACTGGCAATGGCAAGCAAAGCGTTTCTGAAGAAGAGAAATTTGTTAACATCGAGTATAGATTTCAGTGTCAGGAAGTCGTTTCTGAAAGTATTTGTATGGAGTGTAGCCATGTATGGAAGGGAAACGTGGACAATAAATAGTTTAGACAAAAAGTGAATAGAAGCTTTAGAAATGTGGTGCTGCAGGAGGATGCTGAAGATTAGATGGGTAGATCACGTAACTAATGAGGAGGTATTGAATAGAATTGGGGAGAAGAGGAGCTTGTGGCACAACTTGACAAGAAGAAGGGATCGGTTGGTAGGACATGTTCTGAGGCATCAAGGGATCACCAATTTAGTATTGGAGGGCAGCGTGGAGGGTAAAAATCGTAGAGGGAGACCAAGAGATGAATACACTAAGCAGATTCAGAAGGATGTAGGTTGTAGTAGGTACTGGGAGATGAAGAAGCTTGCACAGGATAGAGTAGCATGGAGAGCTGCATCAAACCAGTCTCAGGACTGAAGACCACAACAACAACAAACATACTATATTATTTTTATATTAATCAATATAGTCTAATTAAACAGCTACTACAGCACATACAAGCTAAACAGTTTCAGTTCAGAAATAGTACTTCCAGACTCTATATTATATACACTCCTGGAAATGGAAAAAAGAACACATTGACACCGGTGTTTCAGACCCACCATACTTGCTCCGGACACTGCGAGAGGGCTGTACAAGCAATGATCACACGCACGGCACAGCGGACACACCAGGAACCGCGGTGTTGGCCGTCGAATGGCGCTAGCTGCGCAGCATTTGTGCACCGCCGCCGTCAGTGTCAGCCAGTTTTCCGTGGCATACGGAGCTCCATCGCAGTCTTTAACACTGGTAGCATGCCGCGACAGCGTGGACGTGAACCGTATGTGCAGTTGACGGACTCTGAGCGAGGGCGTACAGTGTTCATGCGGGAGGCCGGGTGGACGTACCGCCGAATTGCTCAACACGTGGGGCGTGAGGTCTCCACAGTACATCGATGTTGTCGCCAGTGGCCGGCGGAAGGTGCACGTGCCCGTCGACCTGGGACCGGACGGCAGCGACGCACGGATGCACGCCAAGACCGTAGGATCCTACGCAGTGCCGTAGGGGACCGCACCGCCACTTCCCAGCAAATTAGGGACACTGTTGCTCCTGGGGTATCGGCGAGGACCATTCGCAACCGTCTCCATGAAGCTGGGCTACGGTCCCGCACACCGTTAGGCCGTCTTCCGCTCACGCCCCAACATCGTGCAGCCCGCCTCCAGTGGTGTCGCGACAGGCGTGAATGGAGGGACGAATGGAGACGTGTCGTCTTCAGCGATGAGAGTCGCTTCTGCCTTGGTGCCAATGATGGTCGTATGCGTGTTTGGCGCCGTGCAGGTGAGCACCACAATCAGGACTGCATACGACCGAGGCACACAGGGCCAACACCCGGCATCATGGTGTGGGGAGCGATCTCCTACACTGGCCGTACACCACTGGTGATCGTCGAGGGGACACTGAATAGTGCACGGTACATCCAAACCGTCATCGAACCCATCGTTCTACCATTCCTAGACCGGCAAGGGAACTTGCTGTTCCAACAGGACAATGCACGTCCGCATGTATCCCGTGCCACCCAACGTGCTCTAGAAGGTATAAGTCAACTACCCTGGCCAGCAAGATCTCCGGATCTGTCCCCCATTGAGCATGTTTGGGACTGGATGAAGCGTCGTCTCACGCGGTCTGCACGTCCAGCACGAACGCTGTTCCAACTGAGGCGCCAGGTGGAAATGGCATGGCAAGCCGTTCCACAGGACTACATCCAGCATCTCTACGATCGTCTCCATGGGAGAATAGCAGCCTGCATTGCTGCGAAAGGTGGATATACACTGTACTAGTGCCGACATTGTGCATGCTCTGTTGCCTGTGTCTATGTGCCTGTGGTTCTGTCAGTGTGATCATGTGATGTATCTGACCCCAGGAATGTGTCAATAAAGTTTCCCCTTCCTGGGACAATGAATTCACGGTGTTCTTATTTCAATTTCCAGGAGTGTATAATAACTTTGATCATTGATGTAATTTTCCCATTAAACAAAGATGTCATTCGGCAACATGGCGGATACTGCGTTGCTTTTGTATAACATACAAGTGAAAAAGTGTGTGTGCCACACCTATAAACGCGAAACTTGGAATAACGACAAGCAGAGTATAAAGTAAGTACACCTAAACAGTAATACATAGTAATCATACAACTCGCGAAGTGGAGCAGCCAAGGAAAATTGTTAATTTCACACAGGCTACTGTTGTTGCTTTAACAATGTACTTACTGAAGCTTAAAATATGTATTGCGCCGTCTAAAGATGGGTGGTTGAAAAGAGTATTGGCGTAAATAAAATACATAAAATGTGTCTGGTTGCTGTAGTCCTTAAGATCATATAATCCATAATCGCAGAGGTCAACAATTAATAAAATGGGTAAATTATTGTAATTTAATTCCTTTAGCATTAACTTATACAACTCAGCTAGAAGCAGTTATCTTTTTCTTGGTGATATTCATTTTATAATCTCTTCTCAGGACACTGTTCGCGCCGAACAACTCATCTTCCAAGTCTACATCGACATCCGTATTCCGCAAGCCACTTTACGGTGTGTGGCGGAGCGTACTTTGTGTACCATTCACACTTCACCCATTCCAGTTGCGGATTGTTCTCTTCGTGGTCTTTTCGCGAGACACACTCTTCCAGGAATGTACGCTCTCGCAAATAGAAGAGTAAAGCACACCGTGATGCAGAATGCCTTTCTTATAGCATATGCCACTGGAGTTGGTCTATCATCTCTTTGAAGTTTTCGCGCTTACTAAACGAACGTGTAAAGAAACAGACTGCTTTTCTTTGGATCTTCTCCATTTTCCCTATGAATTTTATCTGGTAAATATTCTAAACTGACGAGTAGTACTCGTTTTGTGTGGGCAAGTGTTTTGTAAGCTATCTCCTTTGTGAGTGGACAACGTCTAACGAGTGTGGCCGAGCGGTTCTAGGCGCTTCAGTCTGGAGCCGCGCGACCGCTACGGTCGCAGGTTGGAATCCTGCCTCGGGCATGGATGTGTGTGATGTCCTTAGGTTAGTTAGGCTTAAGTAGTTCTAAGTTCCAGGGGACTGATGACCTCAGATGTTAAGTCCCATAGTGCTCAGAGCCATTTTTGAAAGTTTACCGAGAATTTATCCAGTAAATCTCAATCTGGAATCTGCCAGCGCTGCGATTAGTTTTACGTGGTCATTCCACTCCAAATCGCTACTAACTCAAACTCCTAGATTCTTATGAACGTAAGTGCTTCCTGTGTTTCCTCTGAAATTATGTAATCACAACAATAATGGTTCTTTTGCCTATTTAAACACAGTACATTAGATTTGTTTGTGTTGTGGGTCAGTTGCCAGTCACTGCACCAAATGTCAATCCTCTGCAAGTCTTTCTGTATTTCGCAACGATTGTCTAGCGTTAAGAGTTTTCTCTACACAACACCAACCTCAGCGAAAAACCGTAAGGAATCTCAGAAGTTACCCGCTAGGTCATTTACACTGAAGCGCCAAAGGAACTGGTATAGGCATGCGTATCCAAATACAGAGATATGTAAACAGGCAGAATACGGCGCTGCGGTTGGCAACGCCTATATAAGACAACAAATGTCTGGCGCCGTTGTTACATCGGGTACTGCTGCTACAATGGCAGGTTATCAAGATTTAAGCGAGTTTGCGTGGTGTTACAGTCGGCGCACGAGCGATGGGAGACAGCATCTTCGAGGTAGCGATGAAGTGAGGATTTTCCCGTACGACCATATCACGAGTGTACCGTGAACATCAGAAATCCGGTAAAACCCTTCCACAAAATGCTGCAGATTCCAATGCTGAGCCATCAACAAGTGTCAGCGTGCGAATCATGCAGTGAAACATCATCGATACGGGCTTTCGGAGACCAAGGCCCACTCGTGTACCCTTGATGACTGCACGACACAAAGCTTTACGCCTCGCCCGGACCCGTCAGCACCGGCATTGTTGATGACTGGAAACATGTTGCCTGGTAGCACGAGTCGCGTTTCATACTGTATCCAGCAGATGGACGTATACGGGTATGGGGCAACCTCATGAATCCATGGACTCTTCATGTCAGCAAGGAACTATTCAAGCTGGTGGATGCTCTGTAATGGTGTGGGACGTGTGCAGCTGGAGTGATATCGGACCACTGATACGTCCAGATACGACTCTTGACAGGTGACACGTACGTAAGCATCCTATGTGGTCACCTGCATCCATTCATGTGCATTGTGCATTCCGACAGACTTGGGCTATTCCAGAAGGACAATGCGACACCGCACACGACCAGAATGGCTACACAGTGGCTCCAGGAACACTCTTCTGAGTTTAAACACTTCCGGTGGCCATCAAACTCCCCAGATATGAACATTACTGAGCATATCTGGAATGCCTTGCAACGTGCTGTACAGAAGAGATCTTCACCCCCTCCCACTCTTACGTATTTATGGACAGACCTGCAGGATTCATGGTGTCGATTCCCTCCAGCACTACTTCGGACATTAGTCGAGTCCATGCCTCATCGTGTTGCGGCACTTCTGCGTGCTCGCGGGGGCCCTACACGATATTAGGCAGGTGTTCCAGTTTCTTTGGCTCTTCAATGTATATAGACTGCTGAAATTAATGTTCCTGTAACATTCTCTTCACTATCTCTGATGGAGTTACAATGTCATCGAAAAACATCAAAGTTTCTGCTCCCACTTTCCAGATTTATCCTCGGTTACCTTCACTGGTTCCTTGATGTACTGAAGGTAAGGCATAACTGATACGCAGCAAACCTGTCGCACTACCTTCTCAACTAATGTGTGTCTGTCACCTCCTTCTTATAACTGCAATCTGGTTTCTTTAAAAGTTGTCGATAATGTTTTATCCATGTATTGCAACCCTGCTGTGTTCAGAATTTTGAAGGGTTTATACCAGTCACGAAGGGCAACTCAATGACTTAAGAAGGACGTTGCAAACAACACTTGCACGAACTCTGTCGAACAGAGTCCCAGTTTATAGGGTACATATTCTCGGTAAGTCTGCATACTGCGCAATTACAGAATATTAAACAGTAGGACCAGGTAAAGCTGTTTCAATTAAAATGTTGGCTTGAACACCGCTGTAATTTACTAGGCAAGTTCCTATGCCATTCCGTTCGTCTGACCTTACGAAACCAGTAATAAGGATATAAATTATTTAACCTGCACGTCGAACCATTTCACAACTAGTCATTTTTCAGATAAATAATCATTGTCAGAAGCGACAGAAGTGATACGTCAGAGAGAAATTGTTGGCGCCGTATGAGGTTTCAACCCCGCACCTTTGGACTGGTAGTCTGGCACATACTCACTGAGGTTGTATTGTTACTATTATTATTATTATCATCTTCATTCCTTTCTCAGACCTTAGGTCGGGTTAAAAATGGAAATTGACGAGGACCTTGATCAAGCGTGACTTCCTTTTAACTGTACGGTATATGTTACATTGCATTTAGGAACTTTCGGGTAACTGAACATGTATCAATAATTACATATTTCTGTAGTTGTATATACACGTTTGGATGTAGCTGTATTGCGTTGACGTACTGGTGGATATTGTGCGGTATGACTCCTGTGGTTGATAGTATAATTGGTATAATGTCAACTTTATCCTGGTGCCACATGTCCTTGACTTCCTCAGCCAGTTGGATGTATTTTTCAATTTTTTCTCCTGTTTTCTTCTGTATATTTGTTGTATTGGGTATGGATATTTCGATTAGTTTGTTAATTTCTTCTTTTTATTGGTGAGTATGATGTCAGGTTTGTTATGTGGTGTTGTTTTATCTGTTATAATGGTTCTGTTCCAGTATAATTTGTATTCATCATTCTCCAGTACATTTTGTGGTACATACTTGTGTGTGGGAACGTTTTGTTTTATTATTTTATGTTGTATGGCAAGCTGTTGATGTATTATTTTTGCTACGTTGTCATGTCTTCTGAGGTATTCTGTGTTTGCTAGTATTGTACATCCGCTTGTGATGTGATCTACTGTTTCTACTTGTTGTTTGCAAAGTCTGCATTTATCTGTTGTGGTATTAAGATCTTTAATAATATGCTTGCTGTAATATCTGGTGTTTATTGTTTGATCCTGTATTGCAATCATGAATCCTTCCGTCTCACTATATATATTGCCTTTTCTTAGCCATGTGTTGGATGCGTCTTGATCGATGTGTGGCTGTGTTAGATGATACGGGTGCTTGCCATGTAGTGTTTTCTTTTTCCAATTTACTTTCTTAGTATCTGTTGATCTTATGTGATCTAAAGGGTTGTAGAAGTGGTTATGAAATTGCAATGGTGTAGCCGATGTATTTATATGGGTGATTGCTTTGTGTATTTTGCTAGTTTCTGCTCTTTCTATAAAGGATTTTCTTAAATTGTCTATCTGTCCATAATGTAGGTTTTTTATGTCGATAAATCCCCTTCCTCTTTCCTTTCTGCTTGATGTGAATCTTTCTGTTGCTGAATGTATGTGATGTATTCTATATTTGTGGCATTGTGATCGTGTAAGTGAATTGAGTGCTTCTAGGTCTGTGTTACTCCATTTCACTACTCCAAATGAGTAGGCCAATATTGGTATAGCATAAGTATTTATAGCTTCTGTCTTGTTCCTTGCTGTCAATTCTGTTTTCAGTATTTTTGTTAGTCTTTGTCTATATTTTTCTTTTAGTTCTTCTTTAATATTTGTATTATCTATTCCTATTTTTTGTCTGTATCCTAGATATTTATAGGCATCTGTTGTTTTCCATCACTTCTATGGAGCCGCTGTGGTTATCCAATATGTAATCTTCTTGTTTAGTGTGTTTTCCCTTGACTATGCTATTTTTCTTACATTTGTCTGTTCCAAAAGCCATATTTATATCATTGCTGATCACTTCTGTTATCTTTAGTAATTGGTTGAGTTGTTGATTTGTTGCTGCCAGTAGTTTTAGATCATCCATGTATAGCAAATGTGTGATTTTGTGTGGGTATGTTCCAGTAATATTATATCCATAATTTGTATTATTTAGCATGTTGGATAGTGGGTTCAGAGCAAGACAGAACCAGAAAGGACTTAATGAGTCTCCTTGGTATATTCCACGCTTAATCTGTATTGGGTGTGATGTGATATCATTTGAATTTGTTTGGATATTAAGTGTGGTTTTCCAATTTGTCATTACTATCTTTAGGAACTGTATCAATTTAGGATCTACTTTGTATATTTCCAATACCTGTAGCAACCATGAGTGGGGTACACTATCAAAAGCTTTTTGGTAATCAATGTATGCGTAGTGCAGCGACCTTTGTTTAGTTTTAGCTTGATATGTCACCTCTGCATCTATTATCAGTTGCTCTTTACATCCTCGTGCTCCTTTGCAGCAGCCTTTTTGTTCTTCATTTATAATTTTGTTCTGTGTTGTATGTGTCATTAATTTCTGTGTAATGACTGAAGTTAACATTTTGTATATTGTTGGTAGGCATGTTATGGGGCGATATTTAGCTGGGTTTGCTGTGTCTGCTTGATCTTTAGGTTTGAGATAAGTTATTCCTTGTGTAAGTGTAACAGGGAATGTGTATGGGTCTGCAATGTAATTGTTAAATAATTTAGTTAGATGTGAATGTGTTGAGGTGAACTTCTTTAGCCAGAAATTTGCTATTTTATCATTTGCAGGGGCTTTCCAATTGTGCGTAGAATTAATTGCTCAGGTGACTTCATGTTGCAAAATTATCACTTCAGGCATTTGTGGTATCATCTTGTATGTGTCTGTTTCTGCTTGTATCCACCGTGCATGTGTATTATGTTGTACCGGGTTTGACCATATGTTGCTCCAAAAGTGTTCCATGTCTGTTATGTTTGGTGGATTGTCTATTTTAATGTGTGTGTTATCTATTGTCTGGTAAAATTTCTTTTGGTTTGTGTTGAATGTTTGGTTTTGTTTCCTTCTATTTTCACTTTTTTTGTATCTTCTAAGTCGTTTGGCCAATGCTTGTAATTTCTGCTTCTTTTCATCTAATTGCCCTATCGCTTCTTGCTGTGAGATTTTACCTAACCTTTTTCGTTTTTTGTCTGATATTTCATTTCTTATAAATTGTGTTAGGTGTCCGATGTCTTTTCTCAGTTTTTCTATTCTGATCTGTAGCCTGTGTTGCCATGCTGGTTTTGTGGGTTTCTTCTGTGTGTTGGTTGGTTCTGATCTCTGCCTAGTGTGTCTATTTAGTGTAGTGAGTGCCCCTACATTATTATTATTATTATTATTATTACTACTGCTGATGACTGCCTTCAATTCACCTCTTCAATCTGTCAAGCGACAACTTACGGCAGTCTCGCTTCATGTCGAGGCATGTGCATGGGTGCTCACGGAATAACAATTATCTAAGACAAACACGCCGATTAATTAAAATAATATTTATATTCCACAGAATATGGATCTTTTCTTTGAAACTCACACGCCAGTGTACCACAATTTTTGAAATTGATTTTATTTCGTTGTCCGCATAACTTTATATGCAAATTAACTCCTCTAAGTATGAGGGGCAGTCAAATGGAAACGAGACAGATGGACAAAAGTAAGTAAATTATTTCAAAAGTAATTACCATAACTGTCAATACATTTATCGCACCATAAAGATGGTCAATGCCTCCATGGAAAATGTCTGTATTTGCTTATGGCATCATGATTGTATCCTCACACGAACCCCTTCGTCTGAAGGAAATCGACTGCCATGAATGGGTTTCTCGAGCGCTTCAAAAATGGGGAAATCGCACTGGGTGAAAAAGGGGCTGTATCCAGGATGTGTAAGAGCTTCCCAGTGAAACATCTGAAGCGTAGTCGAAACAACAGGCGCGCCACTTCTCGAACACGTTAGTCATAGATCGTAGGAATATTAATATCGATACACTGCGGGAAAGCCGCCACGGCTCACGCTGTCTGAATGATTGTTAGAGTATCCTCATACAAATCTGAAGTAAATTAGTCAAGACTTTATCGAGAGTTTTGGTAACAAGGATGACTTTTTATTACATGAATATATTGTATATATTAAAAATATCCATCCGGATGTTCGTTAGAGCATCGTTTGAAAATGTGAAATGAATATGTCAAGAACTTTCCCTCATTTTTGGTAACAACTTTTCCCCTTCATACAGTGCATATATTTAAGTATTAAACATGGATAGCCTATGTTCATCCAAACGCTCATTAGAGAACTGTGATAAGTTCGAAGTAGAACGGTGAAAAACGTTTCGAAATTTTTC
Organism: Schistocerca piceifrons; assembly: GCF_021461385.2. NCBI lineage: Eukaryota > Metazoa > Arthropoda > Insecta > Orthoptera > Acrididae > Schistocerca > Schistocerca piceifrons. The sequence goes on from NC_060146.1 coordinate 212,013,709, forward strand.
GTAACAGTACTAAACAAGTACTTGTCTTTATATGGTAGTATAGAATATATTATATAAGTTGTCCGTGACTCAGAAAGGTGTTCAATATGTAGTAACAAACATTCCCGGTCATTTTCCGAGTAACGTAAAATTTCTGACAGGAACCAGGGTAAGTTTTACGTATAACATAATAATCTTTTATGTAAATTGGAGGTGGAGGGAGGGGAAAGGGAAGGGAAGTAGCTATTGATGTCAGCTGCGTGCGGAATCAGCGGCGACGAGCGAAAGTATTCACTGGGCTGGGGTTCGCACCCAGGACCACCTGCTTACTAAGCACTTGCGAATATCACTGCGCCATCCGGCCACGGTGTTTATTTCAATTGCGCGGACTGTCTCGGCGTGTCTTACGGTCGACCAACGTCCCCACCAAACGCCACCTTTACGCAGCTCCTGTCCATCTTCTGCAATCTCACTATTTGGATATTCCGGCAGGCGGAAAGTAACTGTGCGTCGGCACTGAAGGTAGTGGGTTCATTGCCCATCGAGGCGAATCAATTCTATGAATGCGTCGTGTGTGTTCTTTCGGACAACTCCTTGTATATATTTACTAAGATGGTATCTGTTCTTTCGGACATGTCCGAAAGAACAGATACCATCGGTGGCCAAGCAGCTCGTTAGAACGAAATTACAATGAAATGAACACCCTTAACTGCTTACAGGCGTTGATATACGTCAACGGGGACAGATGAAGATGTGTGCCCCGACCGGGACTCGAACCCGGGATCTCCTGCTTACAAGGCAGACGCTCTATCCATCTGAAGCACTGAGGACACGGAGGATAGCACGACTGTAGGGATTTATCTCCGGCACGCCTCCCGCGAAACCCACATTCTCAACGTATTGTCCCGCACTACATTCGTAGTGCCCCCGCCCGTTGCCGATTCCCGTAAGAGCTCGGGCACTGTTTGTGCATTCGCACAGAAGAAGAAGAAGAAGAAGAAGATAGTCAAGTGGCCGGTGAGCCTTAACTATACAGGGTGTTACAAAAAGGTATGGCCAAACTTTCAGGAAACATTCCTCACACACAAATAAAGAAAAGATGTTATGTGGACATGTGTCCGGAAACGCTTAATTTCCATGTTAGAGCTCATTTTAGTTTCGTCAGTATGTACTGTACTTCCTCGATTCACCGCCAGTTGGCCCAATCGAAGGAAGGTAATGTTGACTTCGGTGCTTGTGTTGACATGCGACTCATTGCTCTACGGTACTAGCATCAAGCACATCAGTACGTAGCATCGACAGGTTAGTGTTCTTCACGAACGTGGTTTTACAGTCAGTTCAATGTTTACAAATGCGGAGTTGGTAGGTGGCCATTTGATGTATGGATTAGCACGGGGCAATAGCCGTGGCGCGGTATGCTTGTATCGAGACAGATTTCCAGAACGAAGGTGTCCCGACAGGAAGACGTTCGAAGCAATTGATCGGCGTCTTAGGGAGCACGGAACATTCCAGCCTATGACTCGCGACTGGGGAAGACCTAGAACGACGAGGACACCTGCAATGGACGAGGCAATTCTTTGTGCAGTTGACGATAACCCTAATGTCAGCGTCAGAGAAGTTGCTGGTGTACAAGGTAACGTTGACCACGTCATTGTATGGAGAGTGCTACGGGAGAACCAGTTGTTTCCGTACCATGTACAGCGTGTGCAGGCACTATCAGCAGCTGATTGGCCTCCACGGGTACACTTCTGCGAATGGTTCATCCAGCAATGTGTCAATCCTCATTTCAGCGCAAATGTTCTCTTTACGGATGAGGCTTCATTCCAAAGTGATCAAATTGTAAATTTTCACAATCAACATGTGTGGGCTGACCAGAATCCGCACGCAATTGTGCAATCACGTCATCAAGACAGATTTTCTGTGAACGTTTGGGCAGGCATTGTTGGTGATGTCTCGATTGGGCCCCATGTTCTTCCACCTACGCTCAATGGAGCACGTTATCATGATTTCATACGGGTTACTCTACCTGTGCTGCTAGAACATGTGCCTTTACAAGTACGGCACGACATGTGGTTCATGCACGATGGAGCTCCTGCACATTTCAGTCGAAGTGGTGGTACGCTTCTCAACAACAGATTCGGTGACCGATGGATTGGTAGAGGCGGACCAGTTCCGTGGCCTCCACGCTCTTCTGACCTCAACCCTCTTGACTTTCATTTATGGGGGCATTTGAAAGCTCTTGTCTACGCAACCCCGGTACCAAATGTAGAGATTCTTCGTGCTCGTATTGTGGACGGCTGATACAATACGCCATTCTCCAGGGCTGCATCAGCGCATCAGGGATTCCATGCGACGGAGGGTGGATGCATGTATCCTCGCTAACGGAGGACATTTTGAACATTTCCTGTAACAAAGTGTTTGAAGTCACGCTGGTACGTTCTGTTGCTGTGTGTTTCTTTATTCCATGATTAATGTGATTTGAAGAGAAGTAATAAAATGAACTCTAATATGGAAAGTAAGCGTTTCCGGACACACGTCCACATAAAATATTTTCTTTCTTTGGGAGTGAGGAATGTTTCCTGAAAGTTCGGCCGTACCTTTTTGCAACACCCTGTATTTCATTTGGGTATTTGGATTCCTTTTTGTATTCCATTGTATATTTTATTGTTAAATAAATAATTATGATTACAAATGTGTTTGCAATATTGTGTGAGATATCCTGTGACGATATTTTATGGAAATGTGACCTTTAAAAACGGAAAACCTCAAGAGATTGATGAAAACTCTCGGGCGGTGGCTATTCCTAGCGCGAGCGCTTGAAGGCTAACGCAGCCGCGGCGACGCCTGTCCCGTATGATCAGTGCGTTAGCGGCCGCAGTTTCTTCGCCGCTGTGCCGCCAACCTCGCAGTGGACGCTGTCTGCACGCCCGGGCGCTCCACGGCCCGTGTGAAGCGCAGCCCGCTTTCCACGACCTCGCGGCCGCTACACGGCCAGCCCGACTTCCTTTCACCTCGCTCTTCACCGAGAACAGGCCTGTTGTGAAACGGAGAGGGAACGAGCGGGGAATTTCGGTCAGCAGCTTAATGAATGAAAAGCTGCTGCCTCACTGCCAGTACACCGGAGTTTTGTTCCCGCGTTACTCGAGCGGACGAGGCGTGAAGTTGCAGGTGCGACGCTACGGAGCGACAGCCCCGTCGATGCATTCGGCAGACGTCAGTAACACGTCAACGTACTCGTTGGAAGTGATTCACCAAACACCAGCAACTTCACGGCGTAGTCGGTGGAAGTGCCTTCTTTCCTCTTCGTCTTCTTCCTCTCTTTCTTCGTTGCCCTAGCGTTTATCCCGTCTACTATGGGATTTTTTCAAAATTTGGCACGTTTCATTTTGTTACTAGCTGATAAACTCTGCATTGCTCGGCTATTCATTTCGCGAGTTTTCTATTAGAAACCAAAATGCCGGCCACTGGTGGCCGAGCGGTTCTAGGCGCTCAGTCCGGAACCGCGCGACTGCTACGGTCGCCGGTTCGAATCCTGCCTCGGGCATTAATGTGTGTGATGTCCTTAAGTTAGTTAGGTTTAAGTAGTTCTAAGTTCTAGGGGGCTGATGATAACAGAAGTTAAGTCGCATAGTGCTCAGAGCCATTTGAACCATTTTTGACGTTAGGCAGAATAAGAGTGTCAAAAGGGACGGGTTGGGAAAGACTCGCAACTTGGTTGCTGATTGAAGTGAAAAGTTTGCTCGCTTTGGAGCAAGGCTTATCACTGTCATAATTGTTTCCTAAGTTGTCAAACCTTTAAGCATATGGCAAAATGGTGGCTCTGAGCACTATGGGATTTAAGATCTGAGGTCATCAGTCCCCTAGAACTTAGACCTACTTAAACCTAACTAACCTAAGGACATCACACACATCCATGCCCGAGGCAGGATTCGAACCTGCGACCGTAGCGGTCACACGGTTCCAGACTGTAGCGCCTACAATCGCACGGCTACACCGGCCGGCCCTTTAAGCATAGGTGCGGATCTTAACCCCGACCCTTTCTACATACAGTTTTCAAATTTTTTTAGAAAATTATGTCATCTGTTTGAGTAATTGAAACACTCTTGTCATCAATATTACTTACAAGGAACCTCCCCATCGCACCCCCCTCAGACTTAGTTATAAGTTGACACAGTGGATAGGCCTTGAGAAAGTGAACACAGATCAATGGACAAAACAGGGTGAAGTTGTGTGGAACTATGAAAAAAATAAACAAAATATACAAACTGAGTAGTCCATGCGGAATATAGGTAACATCAAGGAGAGTCTGAGCTCAGGAACGCCGTCGTCCCGTGGTTATCGTGAGCAGCTGCGGGTCCTTGGTTCAAGTCTTTCCTCGAGTCAAAAGTTTACATTCTTTGTTTTCGCAAAGTTATGATTTGTCCGTTCGTTCATTGACGTCTCTGTTCACTGCAATAAGTTTAGTGTCTGTGTTTTGCGACCGCACCGCAAAACCGTGCGATTAGTAGACGAAAGGACGTGCCTCTCCAATGGGAACCGAAAACATTTGATCGCAAGGTCATAGGTCAACCGATTCCTCCACAGGAAAACACGTCTGATATATTCTATACGAGACTGGTGACGGCATGTGCGTGACATGACAGGAATATGTTGTCGACCCACCTAACTTGTACACTTGGCGAATGGGTAAAAAGATTCTTCTACCTTGTCCGATTTACGTTTCCTTGTGGATGTGATAATCACTCCCAAAAAAGTGATGAAAACGCAATAGTTTGTCACATAAACTGCAACAAATGAATGCAACAGTTACACAGTCGCGCACAGTTTTCCCTGTACTCTGTCAAAACATATGTTTTTAACGTTTTCAATTTTATCCGTGTGTAGACCGTCAAACCCTGCATATGTCCAAGCAAATCTGAATATGTCCTGGAATTTTGGAGAGTGAAGTCGATTATGTGTGAGTGCGTGAACTTTGATAATTGTCTGAAAATAAAAAATTAAACTTTTCACTCGAAGGAAGACTTGGACCAAGGACCTCTGGTTCCGCAGCTGCTCACGCTAACCATGGGTCCACGGGACTCCTCAACTCATACTTTCCTTGATGTTGCCTATCTTGCACATGGACTACTCAGTTTGTATATTTTGCTTATTTTTTTCATAGTTCCACACAACTTCTTCCTGTTTTCTCGATTGATCTGTGTTCAGTTTTTCAAGGCCTATCCACTGTGTTAACTTATAACAAAATCTGAGGGGAGTGCGATGGGGAGGTTCCCTTGTTAGTGTTTTCATGTGTCGCAGAAGGGCATTTAATAAGACAGACAGTGTCCAGCGCGGTAGTAAACACCGCTGTTTCATCCGATAACGGGCGGGCTGCAGGTCAGGGCTCCTGTAATAACTGTCGTGTTGCCCTTGTTTTGATTTCTCTTGAAAAAGCTTATTCATTTCACAGATTTGTTAATTTTGTGAAGAAAACAAATCTGTGATTATATATTGTTAAATAAAAAGGCTATGTGAAAAGAAAGCCGGCCGAAGTGGCCGTGCGGTTAAAGGCGCTGCAGTCTGGAACCGCAAGACCGCTACGGTCGCAGGTTCGAATCCTGCCACGGGCATGGGTGTGTGTGATGTCCTTAGGTTAGTTAGGTTTAAGTAGTTCTAAGTTCTAGGGGACTAATGACCTCAGCAGTTGAGTCCCATAGTGCTCAGAGCCATTTGAACCATTTTTTTTGGAAAGAAAGTTACATTGGTGAGTCCTCCCTCCCACGATTTCCTTAATTCCAGTAAGTACCACGTCACAATACTGGTGCTGGCTTTCGCCTACTGTCACCCCCTGGAACGTCTCCTCGGAGTTTTCTTTTTGTTCCACTTGCTGCCCTGATTTTACTTAAGGTCTGACCACTTTGCCGCTGCGACCGGTGTACTGGCGCTGATGTAGCTGAAACTCCCATCAGTTGCCCGGCTCCCGCCACGTGGAGGCGGGTCACTTTTGCTCATATGTGTTTATTTACATGTTCTTTCCATTCTTCATTGATAGCTTTGTTAGCATATTTTGTTTTCATTTCTTTCTTTTCTTTGGCAGCTTTCCCAAAACGCTTTAACAAAAATTTTTTACAAAATTAAAATTGAGATTAGAAGAAGAAAATACAAGCAACAGATTAGACTGAAGAGGAGGAAAGAAGATAGGAAAGGAAGAACTGATAGTCCCACCACGTTGGGGTACTGAGGATGAGCGCCTTGGGATTGGTCTTCAAGCCACTGATCCTCAGTCTCCAGACCTTAACCTAGGAAGTTCTATGCTAATCTATCTTTACCAGGTGATTTCTCGACATATTATTAAGAAGTTATGCTATGTACAAGTTTAAAGTGCCGTGGTAGCCGGTGGCAACTGCGACGGTACGCCGACACTATTTATATCTATTTTCATATACAGGGTGTTACAAAAAGGTACGGCCAAACTTTCAGGAAACATTCTTCACACACAAAGAAAGAAAAGATGTTATGTGGACATGTGACCGTAAACGCTTACTTTCACGTTAGAGCTCATTTTATTACTTCTCTTCAAATCACATTAATCATGGAATAAAGAAACACACAGCAACCGAACGTACCAGCGTGATTTCAAACACTTTGTTACAGGAAATGTTCAAAATGTCCTGCGTTAGCGAGAATACGTGGAATCCCTGATGCGCTGATGCAGCCCTGGAGAATGGCGTATTGTATCACAGCCGTCCACAATACGACCACGAAGAGTCTCTACATTTGGTACCGGGGTTGCGTAGACAAGAGCTTTCAAATGCCCCCAAAAATGTAAGTCAAGAGGGTTGAGGTCAGAAGAGCGTGGAGGCCTTGGTATTGGTCCGCCTCTACCAATCCATCGGTCACCGAATCTGTTGTTGAGAAGCGTACGAACACTTCGACTGAAATGTGCAGGAGCTCCATCGTGCATGAACCACATGTTGTATCGCACTTGTAAAGGCACATGTTCTAGCAGCACAGGTAGAGTATCCCGTATGAAATCATGATAACGTGCTCCATTGAGCGTAGGTGGAAGAACATGGGGCCCAATCGCGACATCACCAACAATGCCTGCCCAAACGTTCACAGAAAATCTATGTTGATGACGTGATTGCACAATTGCGTGCGGATTCTCGTCAGCCCACACATGTTGATTGTGACAATTTACAATTTGATCACTTTGGAATGAAGCCTCATCCGTAAAGAGAACATTTGCGCTGAAATGAGGATTGACACATTGTTGGATGAACCATTCGCAGAAGTGTACCCGTGGAGGCCAATCAGCTGCTGATAGTGCCTGCACAAGCTGTACATCGTACGGAAACAACTGGTTCTCCCGTAGCACTCTCCATACAGTGACGTGGTCAACGTTACCTTGTACAGCAGCAACTTCTCTGACGCTGACATTAGGGTTATCGTCAACTGCACGAAGTACTGCCTCGTCCATTGCAGGTGTCCTCGTCGTTCTAGGTCTTCCCTAGTCGCGAGTCATAGGCTGGAATGTTCCGTGCTCCCTAAGACGCCGATCAATTACTTCGAACGTCTTCCTGTCGGGACGCCTTCGTTCTCTAAATCTGTCTCGATACAAACGTACCGCGCCAAGGCTATTGCCCCGTGCTAATCCATACATCAAATTGGCATCTGCCAACTCCGCATTTGTAAACATTGCACTGACTGCAAAACCACCTACGTGATGAACACTAACCTGTTGATGCTACGTACTGATTTGCTTGATGCTAGTACTGTAGAGCATTGAGTCGCATGTCAACACAAGCACCGAAGTCAACATTACCTTCCTTCAATTGGGCCAACTGGCGGTGAATCGAGGAAGTACAGTACATACTGACGAAACTAAAATGAGCTCTAACATGGAAATTAAGCGTTTCCGGTCACATGTCCACATAACATCTTTTCTTTATTTGTGTGTGAAGAATGTTTCCTGAAAGTTTGGCTGTAACTTTTTGTAACACCCTGTATATGTCTAATTAGTATTGTCCATTGCAGAAGCAGTACTTATGTTGGTATAGTACATATCTGTCGTCTTCTATTAATACTTAGTTTACATCCTCCACACTATGGTGTCTGTCTATGTGCTGCATATGGGTTTGTCGTCTGTAAGGTCTCTCGCTTGTGTATTCTTTATGGCATTAATCAGAAATTTTGTCTGTCAGTGAATTTAATTCGTCCCATATTACTGCTGTTCTAATTGCGTCGTATGTATGTTGCTCTGTCTGTAGATGTTGTATCCCAGGTTTGTTCCTGTGCTGTCTCTATTTCCGGCAGAATAGGATCGTGTGTTCGAGGGTTCCCATACCTCCGCATGTGCATGTAGAGGTGTCTCTTAGACTCACGCGATTCAAGTGCGCGGGAAAAGGTCCGTGGCAAGTCAAGAAATGCACCATGATGCGGCTGGGATCGGCATGTTGAAAGGTCACTGTCGGATTCCTTTCATGTTAATTTCTTAAATCTGTTGTCATTTACAGCATAAATTCCTCTTCTAAATTTACTGTGGTTCTTTCTGACTAACTGGGAGGAGACTGAGCAGTGGAACGTGTTACTTTTACACATAAACAAGAACGATCTGTCACACTACTACACTTTAAAACACAGTTTATATGTAATTCATGTCACACAGTCTCATACGGAACCTACATTCGCTTTCTTTTATATACTGTATATGATAAGATACTGTCATCCCCCTTCCCTTCTGTGTGAAAGGATGAATGAGCAAACGTGTTTCTAGTTGCATGCTCGATTGTAGCAGACAAGCCTGTCTGCTAGAGAACAGTAGGACCAACGTCGGAACAGGTAGCTACACTTGCTAAAAGCAAAGAGGTTTCTATTCTTGGTATGGTCCTGTCCATCCCATGTCATGTTGGTATAGGATACTGCCTCTCTGGTCACTTCCGTCTGTATCTGTGAAGCACCTCGGTAGGGGCCCACGGCAGTGTGTCCGTGGCGAGCGTCTGAAGTGGTAAGATCTCCGGCTAAGCGCATGTCTGCTAAGTCCGTAGGACAATGGATTTCTTAAGTTCAGCCTAACTGCAAATTTAATCACCTTTGTTTCAGGTTTAGACCTAAAATATCTTATGTTATCTTAAACTGCAACGCAGTGTAATTAGAGTGTGAAGTTCAGAATATCTTCCAGTAGCGGCTTTGTCACTACTTTGTGAGTAAAGTGGAACCACGTGTTGGTTACCCGTAACTCTAAGATCATCAATCTTAAATGCGAATGTGCATGAGATTATAACGTCTCGTCTTGACAATATTTTTCAATATAGCAACTTTTCTTTATGTTCAACCCACGTGTGGTGTACTTTGTGAGACCAGTACCACGTGCTTATACAATTGTTTGACCCATCAGGTTAATAGTTAGACGATAGTAACCAGTTTGAGGTTTTTCTTTTGTAAATTGCGTTTCGATGTAATTTATTTTAACTATCAAAATTATTGTGGAATTACACTGTTTGTATAAACCAAGTTGACCATGTGAAGCATGTGGTGTAATCATCAAAGTAGCCCTCAGCTATTCTTTTCGGGAAGATTTCACAGAGAGTTAGTATGAATTTAGTATACCAGTGCGTGGTAATTTCATGACGGACAGGATTGCACTACGAACGTAACTTCTTTGGGTGAAAATTGAATCGGTTGGTTGTGGTTAATTTCCTCTTGGATATGTTTCAACGTCCTTCGTGTGTTATTTTATGAATGCAGTGTTGTATGCAGTCTCCCAATCTTGGCTCCATATTTGATGTGTTCCATAAGATTACAAACTCACATTTTCACAACCCTCAATAAGGCACCGGTTTGGTTGTGAATCAAGTTTAATATGCTGAAATTTTAACGGAACAATGATCAATGTTAAAACAAATGTCCAAATATAAACTGATTTATTTCTTTTTATTTAAATTTTCTATATATATATATATATATATATATATATATATATATATATATATACATACATCACTGCTTGTCGTAAGATGATTATTAAAAGATTATAATTAATGTTAGTCTGGTTGGGAAATTGGTAAGCTAGACTGGATACCTGGTGAAACAGTTGCTCAGTAATGCAAGGTTAACTTCCCCAGATAGCTCACAGCTTGTAATCCGCTTTTATTGCCTTGAATATCAGCACCGCTTTCAGAACAACTCAATGCATCAACATTACAATGTTTCATTCTTAACCTTTCCGTTATGTTCGGAAAAAATGTGTGCGCTCTCCGTCCGTCCCTTATCACTTGTGCTCCATTCCTCTTGCCATATGTCGATTTTCCATTTTCTGAGGTCCCACTTATTGTTCAGCGGTGAACCAGTCATTATGTTGACCTGGTACAAAGCAGCCCGATATCTGATTGTAATATCTGGCGGGAAGATTCCTAGCACGACACACAGTGCTTCGACTGATGTAGTGCCGAAAGCTCCAGATAGTCGCGAAACGACTCTTCTCTGCCCTCGCCTAACCGCTGTTCTGTTTGTGACGACGTTGAGTCTGTGCGCCCATGTACTGGCCGCAAAGCTTAGCACTGATTCGAAGAGTGCGCAGACGTAGGTTCGTGTGACTGACAGAGGAAGTCTGTATTGTCCTGAATTTTTCCTTGCCAGTTTGTGTAGTATTTTTCTGTCTTGTCTGTTGTTATTCTGATGTGTTCATGGAAGTTCAGTTTTTCATCTATGTATACGCCCAAGTAGCGGGTTACTGTCGTCCTTTTTATGTTGTTGCTCTCTATCTTTATTGATGGGTTACGTCTGAGTTGACCTTTCAGCAGTGTGTATGTTGTTTTGTTACCCACTATCTTGAGCTTGTTTGTGCTGCACCACTGTGTTATTGTTTGCAGTGTGCCACTCGCCTTCTCCTCTAGCTGCGCTCTGGTATTTGCTGTGATCACCACCAGTAGGTCATCCGCATAAGCGACAGCTCCGTCTGTCCTCATATCCTCATCCAGCAGTTGCAGGGGGGGTTCAGAAATTATCTCCCAGAAAATGGGCCCATAGATCGAGCCCTGTGGACAATCTTTGGTAATTTTCCTCATTACCTTCCGGTTGCCCACACGCCATTCCACTATTCTATCCCTGCAGTAGTCTAATAGACTGTTGTATAGGGCTGCGGGTACTTCCATCTGGCGCAACCTCAGAAACAGTGCTGGCCACCACAGGTTGTCAAACGCTCCTGTGATGTCTATCATGATTGCCAAAGAGTATGTTTTGTCTGTGTTTTGTGTAACTTCGAGAGCTCTGTTTATTGCATCATCAATGCTTTTACCTTTCCGAAATCCAAATTGGTGAGGACTCATTCCAAGTAGGGTTCTGTGAGCCTGCAAGCGGTCACACAGTAGCCTCTCTTGGACTTTTGCCACAGTGTTTATGAGGCATATAGGTCTGTATGTTTTCGGGTCTGATGGGTCTCTGTCTGCTGATTTTCGTGTGATGACTGCATTTGAGGTTTTCCAGACTGTCGGTACATGGCCTAGCCTTAAGGCGTCATTTAGTAGTTCTGTTAGATATGGGGTGATCTGTGGTGCTAGCCTCTCGAGCACTTCTGCATGGATCCCGTCAAGTCCAGGTGCTTTCTTATTTTTTAGTTCTCTTATCGCTACCGCAACTTCCTTGTGCGCAAAGGGACAGGTGACGGCATTGGTGTTGTACTGTTCACATAATTCTTGCCTGAGTGTGGTCTGTTCCTGTGTGTCTCTGTCTATGGCATCCTCTGGGAGGAGTTTGTTCAGCAGATGTTGCAGACTCCTCGGAGTCCAGTAGCTCGTAACCGAAGCGCAGCTGCCGGTTTACGGTAATCCTCGCCCCCTCACATTGACGCTGGGACACAGAATTTTCTTCGCCATTGCGTACTACAGGCTTTGTGCAGACGCCTGTCCAAGACACTAGTGGAGGTGGGCAGTTCGCGAACGAGCGGGTGGAGAGGAACAGTGCACCAAGATGAACGAAAGGACCGAGGAACGAATTTCAAGGAACGATCGGTTCATAGTTCACTTCGGTCGCGGCGGTCACTTCGGCACTTCTCGTTCCAGCCTCGGTCGCGTGCTCCTCTCAGTCTCGGTCTCCCTCGGCCGCACTCGTCGTTCTTCGCATGACCACCTGTCTCAGTTCCACTGCCGACTGCTCCTAGTTAGTTCAGTATCCAGTTGTTCGTTTCGTTCACTGCGCTCGCCTATTTTACATGTGTTCCAAACTGTTCTTGCACTTGGTTCTGGCTATTCAGCGTCCACGACCGGTAATCAAAAAGTATTTTATAGTTATGTAAATTACATAAAAATTACGTTGTATGTGATAGGTACGTCTTTTCAGGTAACAAAAGGGCATATCAGCTCACTTCATTATATCGATGAACAGCAGAAGACATACTTATAACAAGGCAAGCTTTTTTTTGTTATTCATACATTTTTTGGTTTCATCGACTTCATTTAGCAACGAACTTTCAATAATTTGCTTAATTTTTAGAGTAAGAAAATTCATATAAAACGATTTTCGTGTATCTTTCATATACACTCCTGGAAATGGAAAAAAGAACACATTGACACCGGTGTGTCAGACCCACCATACTTGCTCCGGACACTGCGAGAGGGCTGTACAAGCAATGATCACACGCACTGCACAGCGGACACACCAGGAACCGCGGTGTTGGCCGTCGAATGGCGCTAGCTGCGCAGCATTTGTGCACCGCCGCCGTCAGTGTCAGCCAGTTTGCCGTGGCATACGGAGCTCCATCGCAGTCTTTAACACTGGTAGCATGCCGCGACAGCGTGGACGTGAACCGTATGTGCAGTTGACGGACTTTGAGCGAGGGCGTATAGTGGGCATGCGGGAGGCCGGGTGGACGTACCGCCGAATTGCTCAACACGTGGGGCGTGAGGTCTCCACAGTACATCGATGTTGTCGCCAGTGGTCGGCGGAAGGTGCACGTGCCCGTCGACCTGGGACCGGACCGCAGCGACGCACGGATGCACGCCAAGACCGTAGGATCCTACGCAGTGCCGTAGGGGACCGCACCGCCACTTCCCAGCAAATTAGGGACACTGTTGCTCCTGGGGTATCGGCGAGGACCATTCGCAACCGTCTCCATGAAGCTGGGCTACGTTCCCGCACACCGTTAGGCCGTCTTCCGTTCACGCCCCAACATCGTGCAGCCCGCCTCCAGTGGTGTCGCGACAGGCGTGAATGGAGGGACGAATGGTGTCGTCTTCAGCGATGAGAGTCGCTTCTGCCTTGGTGCCAATGATGGTCGTATGCGTGTTTGGCGCCGTGCAGGTGAGCGCCACAATCAGGACTGCATACGACCGCGGCACACAGGGCCAACACCCAGCATCATGGTGTGGGGAGCGATCTCCTACACTGGCCGTACACCACTGGTGATCGTCGAGGGGACACTGAATAGTGCACGGTACATCCAAACCGTCATCGAACCCATCGTTCTACCATTCCTAGACCGGCAAGGGAACTTGCTGTTCCAACAGGACAATGCACGTCCGCATGTATCCCGTGCCACCCAACGTGCTCTAGAAGGTGTAAGTCAACTACCCTGGCCAGCAAGATCTCCGGATCTGTTCCCCATTGAGCATGTTTGGGACTGGATGAAGCGTCGTCTCACGCGGTCTGCACGTCCAGCACGAGCGCTGGTCCAACTGAGGCGTTAGGTGGAAATGGCATGGCAAGCCGTTCCACAGGACTACATCCAGCATCTCTACGATCGTCTCCATGGGAGAATAGCAGCCTGCATTGCTGCGAAAGGTGGATATACACTGTACTAGTGCCGACATTGTGCATGCTCTGTTGCCTGTGTCTATGTGCCTGTGGTTCTGTCAGTGTGATCATGTGATGTATCTGACGCCAGGAATGTGTCAATAAAGTTTCCCCTTCCTGGGACAATGAATTCACGGTGTTCGTATTTCAATTTCCAGGAGTGTACAAGACATTACATTTAGGAAGGCTCTAATTATTTTGAAGTTTGGCTTGTTTCCAATTTGCATTACCTGCTAGTTTGGTTTCTTTGAGAAAAAAAAGTACGTTGTGGGTCATTTTGGCTCAGTAGGAAAAGCGGTGCCTCTCCATTTGAAGAGACATAGATTGCCATAGAATCGTATTTACTTATTGTCGCCGGCCGGAGTGGCCGTGCGGTTCTAGGCGCTACAGTCTGGAACCGCGAGAGCGCTACGGTCGCAGGTTCGAATCCTGCCTCGGGCATGGATGTGTGTGATGTCCTTAGGTTAGTTAGCTTTAAGTAGTTCTACGTTCTAGGGGACTGATGACCACAGATGTTAAGTACCATAGTACTCAGAGCCATTTGAACCATTTTTGTTTTGTTTCGCAATTGTTGCTTGCATTAGCTTGTTATTTCTTAACTGCCTCATTATTACATGTTTGTCTGTTTGTTGTCTCTGCTCGTAACGGGCAACACATCGTCCGTAATTGGCGAGCAGTCTGTACTCGGGGCCGGTTTTCCGTGCGCCACCCAATATTATTTCCCTGCGATCAGCCACACAACGCTACAGTTGGTTAAACGAGAGGTTCTGCAGAATCACAGAAACTACTTGTAAAAGTGTGTAAGAATTCTGTAATGAATAAAAACTCTATACTCCAGGGTGGGGGAGGCCAGTGCCCCCTCTTGGTGCCCTCCATCCTTCACTCACCTACACCAGGGCTTCCCAACCTTTTCAGCTGGCGGACCCCTTCTACAGTCGAAAATCCATGGCAGACCCCTAGTCAGTCAAGAGCACAGTAACTTTAAATTTCAGAGCAAAACCCATGGGAACTGAAAGCTTCTTAATGCAAGTGCCATGTTCCCAATGACCCCCCCCCCCCCCCCCCGAAGTATCAATAGTCTTTGTAGTCTTTGGAGCTTCTTGTGACTGTTCTTCCTTCGGTCGTCGTCCTCCCTGCTCATTCATTTCAACTGGAAACTTCCCTTGTTGTGAAGTCGATGGAGAAACCGCACCCTTCTTCAATGATCCTGACTTCATCCACGGATCCATGTTAGAAGTATTAAACTGGTCAAAAATCGACTTATGAAATAGGTAGTACACTGACCAAGCAAGTTTAACATTTAACGATGCCTGGGGTCGCATACGTGCCAGCGAGCTCTGTGATTGGCCGACATAGGTCGCTCCGCGCATGCGTAAAAGTTTTCAGCGCATCTAGGGCCGTGAGCCGGCGCGCAGACGACCCCCGTATTGTTGCGAAACAGTCGATCAGAGAAGCCGCATTTTCCAGCACTAAACTGTGTATGCGTTCTCACTTAGGAACCGCAAAGCCTGCTTGGGAATACGACCTGAAGTAAAGAGTACACAGGTTTTTCACAGGAAAAAAAAGTGTAGAATTTGATTTTCTCATTTTTATTCAATAATTTTACTCATTATTTTACACGATTTGGTGGAAGGTGGCCGCGGACCCCCTAGCAAGAGCCGTCGGACCCCTAAGGGGTTCGCGGGCCACACGTTGGGAAGCCCTGACCTACACTAATAGTTTTCAGTTTTTCATAAGAACCATATACCAAGCACAAACGAACGGTGTACGAGTAAAGATGAACGGTTCCCCTAAAAAGAACGATCAGCAGCGGACTAGTTCGCAAGGATGAACGAGTTTTCCCACCTCTAGACACTAGTGCTGCCCTCAGGAACTGCGTCTCCATCACACGGGTACGTCTGTACTGCAGCGGCCATCGCCACTGGTGATCCACAGCCACTGCGGTATTCACGCCGCTGCTCGCTGCCGAGGTGCGGGTCGGAAATGAGACGCCGGCGCTCCTCCTCGACTTGGCGGTCACGTATTTACGACCGGCCGTCGCTGCCTCGCGAACCCGACCTGGGCGGCTTCGACGCATCGGCACTTTCGCCGGCCGCTTCTCGCTCTCAGCAGAGAAATGCCGCGTCACACAGCCGGGGCGTTGGCCCGACAAAGAAGAAAAAAAAAAAACGAGCCTGCGGAAACGGAGACTCGTGAAATCGGCGCGCGACACGCCACTGGAAACGCGATCGCCTCCTCGAGCGGCCGGGGTGCGCCTGCTACCTGTTACGTGTTCAACACGACTCTCGCTTTCAGCTCTTCCCTGCGCCTCTCCGTCCCGCTGGGACGATCACGCTGCCAAAACACTGACGGCGACAAGGCAGAATCGTTTGCAAACCAGGAGTGCTCGCGAACTCTACGCCGCCTCCATTCAACTAGCAACGCGCTGAAGCTGTTATGCAGCTAACATCAGACTGACGTCAAGTGAACCACATGTTCGGAGGACCGCGCGGGGCAGCCGTGCGGTGTAAGGCGCCTTGCCACGGTTCGCGCGGCTCCCCCTGGCGGAGGTTCGAGTCCTCCCTCGGCCACGTGTGTGTGTGTGTGTTTGTTGTCCTTAGCGTCAGCAAATTTAAGTTAGATTAAGTAGTGTGTAACTCTAGGGACTGACGACCTCAGAAGTTTGGTCCCATAGGAACATACCACAAATCTCCTTTTCTCATGCTCCGTCCGACAATGATTACTACACTACTGACCATTAAAATTGCTACACCGCGGAGATGACGTGCTACAGACGTGAAATTTAACCGACAGGAAGAAGATGCTGTGATATGCAAATGATTAGCTTTTCAGAGCATTCACGCAAGGTTGGCGCCGGTGGCGGCACGTACAACGTGCTGACATGAGAAAAGTTTCCAACCGATTTCTCATACACAAACAGCAGTTGGTGAAACGTTGTTGTGATGCCTCGTGTAAGGAGGAGGAATGCGTACCATCACGTTTTCGACCTTGATAAAGGTCCGATTGTAGCCTGTTGCGATTGCGGTTTATCATATCGCGACATTGCTGCTCGCGTTGGTCGAGATGCAATGACTGTTAGCAGAATATGGAATAGGTGGGTTCAGGAGGGTAATACGGAACGCCGAGCTGGATCCCAACGGCCTCGTATCACTAGCAGTCGAGATGACAGGCATCTTATCCGCATGGCTTTAACGGATCGTGCAGCCACGTCCCGATCGTTGAGTTAACAGATGGGGACGTTTGCAAGACAACAACCATCTGCACCAACAGTTCGACGACGTTTGCAGCATCATGGACTATCAGCTCGGAGACCGTGGCTGCGGTTACCCTTGACCCTGCATCACACACAGGAGCGCCTGCGATTGTGTACTCAACGACGAACCTGGGTCCACGAATGGCAAAACGTCATTTTTTCGGATGAATCCAGGTTCTCTTTACAGCATCATGATGGTCGCATCCGTGTCTGGCGACATCGCGGTGAACGCACATTGGAAGCGTGTATTCGTCATCGCCATACTGGCGTATCACCCGGCGTGATGGTATGGAGTGCCATTTGTTACACGTCTCGGTCACCTCTTGTTCGCATTGACGGCACTTTGAGCAATGGACGTTACATTTAAGATGTGTTACGACCCGTGGCTCTACCCTTCATTCGATCGCTGCGAGTCTCTACATTTCAGCAGGATAATGCACGACCGCATGTCCTGTATAGGTCTTTCTGGATACGGAAAATGTTCGATTGCTGCCCTGTCCAGCACATTCTCCATATCTCTCACCAACTGTAAACGTCTGGTCAATGGTGGCCGAGCAACTGGCTCGCCACAATACGCCAGTCACTACGCCTGATGAACTGTAGTATCGTGTTGAAGCTGCATGGGCAGCTGTACCTGTACACGCCATCCATGCTCTGTTTGACTCAATGCCCAGGTGTATCAAGGCCGTTATTACGGGCAGAGTTGGTTGTTCTGGGTACTGATTTTTCAGGATTTATGCACCCAAATTGCGTGAAAATCTAACCTCATGTCAGTTGTAGTATAATATATTTCTGCAATGAATACCCATTTATCATCTGCATTTCTTCTTTGTGTAGCAATTTTAATGGCCAGTAGTGTAATACTGCCAAAAAAGTGTTATATAGGTAGCGGGATAATAGTACCAAATAAACAAATAAATAAATTCCTTATTGCCATATGGACCCAGTACCTCGCGTGAGGGTGAAGGGTGACATGTTTACATCTGTATCGCTTAGTCGGTAAGGCAACCTGGGGCAGTTATATGCTTTTGGAAGGGTTCCGTCTTTAGCAAAACACAATTTAGTTTCGTAAACACGTTTCACTGCAGTTGCAGAATCTTCAGAGGGCTTTAGTTTTACGGCTGTTATACACAAACATTAGGGCTTCAACCTCAAGATGATTATTTTGTCGTCCTGCCAGGCATTTCTGAGCAAGCTCTACTATAAATTCCGAACACCACAGCGATGTTATAACAAACTATTTTAAATATAAAATTCAAAGGAATTTGTCGTTCACATAATGTAA
The DNA here is from genome assembly GCF_021461385.2 of Schistocerca piceifrons. Lineage (NCBI taxonomy): Eukaryota > Metazoa > Arthropoda > Insecta > Orthoptera > Acrididae > Schistocerca > Schistocerca piceifrons. The sequence continues at coordinate 212,031,993 of NC_060146.1, forward strand.
TACCTACCTGCATACATGTAAATGTAAACAGTATGTCACCTGCAGCCCGACATGCCAAACACTAAGCCGAAATTGAGTGGCTGAAGCAAGTCAAACAAAATACAGAAACACAAATAAAAACAAAATGGAATAAACAACAACAAAAGGTAAACAGACTTTTACAACAAATGAAATCATTATACATAAAAATACGAGGGTCATTCAAGAATTAAAGAGACAAATTGGTCTGGGGAAAAAACTGTTAGCAGGGCAAGTTTGGTACTTTTATGACTTTAAGTTGGCATCACTGCGATGAGACCTGACCAGCTGATGTATCAACATTGCTTTGTTTATAACGTCAAAAATACACTTCAATGTGGCGAGTCCACTTGAAACGTCCACATTAGTTGAACAACATTTTTTACTTGCTGAAGGCGGGAAACCAGTGAATGTAGACTGTAGAACGTCTAAAGGTTGTGGCGAAGGTTGTATGAATCGTGCAAATTTTTGCAAGTGGATAGAGCAGTTCAAAAATGATCGCGACTCAGTGACTGACGAACACCGTTCTGACTGACCAGTTGCAGTTTCAACTCCCTCGCTTGAAAGTCGAATTGGTGACATTATTCTTGCTGACTGCCCTGTGACTGAGGAAATGATAGTTGATAAGGTTCAAGTTAGTACTGACACAGTTCATAACACTATCTGTAACAAGCTGAAGTACCATAAAACATGTGCAAGATGGGTCTCAAAGGATTTGACGCGAATACCAAAGGAAACAAGGTTGAGAGTGTGCACAGAGCTAAAGCAACGTTATGAAAGAGAAGGTGAGCACTTCCTGAACAAAATTTCAACTTGTGATGAAACTTGGGTTTAATATTATAAGCCAGAATCAAAATGACAATGCGTGGAGTGGAAGCACACCAATTCACCTGTCAAGAAAAAATTCAAACCCCAAGCATCAGCAGGAGCAGTCATGTTGGCGGTGTTTTGGCATGCTGAAGATCCAGTTTTTTTTTCTGATTACCTCGAAGAGCAGCGTACAATGAAAACCCAATACGACTCGGATTTGCTTTTGGACAAGGTGAAGCCAGCCATGAGAGAGAGACGTCGTGGATCTCAGAGGAGAGGTGTGATTCTCCAGCAAGACGACGCACGTTCTCAAACTGCTCAACTAACCCGTGCAAGCATCCTTTTGTTTGGTGAACTGAAGGAGGCATTACCTGGGAAGAGGTTCCAGGAGAATGAGGACGTTTGTGGGAAATTGGTTCAAACATCAAAATAAAATCTTTGCAGCCAGAATAAAAAAGATTGTAGCTGTTGGAACAAGTGCATAAATGTTCAAGGGGATTATGTTGAAATGTACAGATAGTACAGCCCGAAGCAGATCCATTCAAGTCAGTCAGCCCAACATGCTATCATTGTTATTCTCTTCCCTGCAACAGAGAAAAATTAAGAACCATAAAAGCTCATCCAATTTAGAAGTCACCTAGACACTGATGCTATCACAATGAGGCATAGCTGTGGTGCGGTCCAGCACGGAGAAAGAGATTTCACAAAACTCTCCAGAACAGTGCAGCGTGCAGCCCTCCAAGCATCCCTAACGGTATACCCCGTCCCTCACCGAATTTACAACTCAAACTGATTCTGCTACTGCTGTTGCCTGTGTGGCACCATCCTATGAGATATACAGACACCGCAGCGGCCACTGTAAGGTTTGATCACCTATACTGTAGGCGAAAGATCGTATCCCACAGACTGTATACTAAATCACATGAGACGCTCCCTCTGTTCCTGTTTAGTTGTTTCAAACACTGTTTTCTAACACGCTTTTGTACAATGCCAAACATTTCATTTTTCTGCCACGACTTCAAGGCCTGTGCCAGGTTCTAAACTGACAATAAGAAGTTCTGATCCACGGCCTTTCGCAGGAAACTAGACTTTGCACAGTGTAAATCATATTCTTACAGCGGATAGCATAACTCGCCACACATCGGCTGATTTTAAATAAAAGACACACTGTTTGACGCCATCTTGGATAACTGTACTTGCATCATCACATGACATCATGGCCGCCATCTTGGACGACAGTGCCCTCTGCTGGTGGTGCTGTGTACTAGGTCAGTCGGAGTGCAGAACTCATGGCGAACACACTGGATGGTGGGGCTGCCTCTAATTGTTTAAATAAAGACTGGTGCATGATTTCGACAGTTGATGATTAGGCTCTATGGACGTAAATGTATTGCGTTATTTATGAGTGGTTTGCATTTATGAGTGCTCTGCAGTGCGTTATTTTTGACAGTTTAGAATTAGCAAGCGAGTGTGTAGAGCATTATACATGAGTTATGTAGGAGTCGTTTACAGGTCTGTATTCTGTGGGGCATGCCAGAGCATCTGTCCTGCATCACTGTGATAAATATACTCCATCCCTAAATAAATTGCTCCAAAATAAATAAAGTACACTCCTTCCTCTCTCCATCAGCCTAGTGCAGGCTGAGTCCTTTTTCCACGACCCCTAGGAAGAAGTACAGCCTGGTGACTTAGGTTAGTGGAGATGAGCTTTGTTCCCTTCACTTTTCTTAGGCTGGTAGCGAAACCCCAAGTGACCTTTCTTTACAGCCAACATTCAGACTTGGTGCCAGTTCCTAGGAGGAGGTGGTGGTCGGGTGGCTGAGGTTAGTCCAAGTACCTATCCTTCGTGCCATTTCCTTAGCTTAGTAGATACATGCAAATTCTTTCTTTACAACCAAAATTCAAACTTGTCGCCAGTTCATAGGAAGAAGTGGTGGTTAAGTGACTTAGGTTAGCGTGGGTAGCGATTTTCTTGCTTAGTAGAGATAACCGTGGTGTAATGCATTATCCTGTTAGAATTTTAACTTCCTGCCATTTTTCTGGGGGAGGGGGGTTAGGTTAGTGGAGGTAGCCCAATTAACCGTCTTCCCGCCAAAATTCAAACTTCCAGCCAAAATCCGCCATCTTGGATGACGTCACAGCCACCATCTTGAATTATGTCATGCACTGTTGCAAAGTCTACACGCCGCCATCTTGGATGACGTCATGGCCGCCATCTTTGATACATTTGTCAACAATGCAGAGTGGCCTCATACGAACATTGCCCCCATACTTATATTGGCGAAGCAATCGTCTTCATGGACGACATTTCACGCCCCATCGTGCACATCTTGTGAATAACTTCCTTCACGATAACGACATCGCTCGGCTAGAGTGGCCAGCATGTTTCCAGAACCATATCGAAAATGCCTCAGAGAGATTGTAAAGGGCTTTTTATCGACGACGTGACCCACCATCCACTCTGAGGGATGTACGTCGAATCGCCATTGAGGAGTGGATCAATCTGGACCAACAGTGGCTTGATGAACTTGTAGAAGGTACTCCACGACGAATACAGGCATGCATCAATGCAAGAGGACGTGCTACTGGGCATTAGAGGTACCGGTGTGTACAGCAATCTGGACCACCACCTCTGAAGGTCTCGCTGTATGGTGGTACAACATGCAATGTGTGGTTTTCATGAGCAATAAAAAGGGCAGAAATGATGTTTATGTTGATCTCCATTCCAGTTTTCTGCACTGGTTCCGGAAGTCTCCGAACCGAGGTGATGCAAAGGTTTTTCTGATGTGTGTATTTCTGGGTATTTCGAGTACCGAACGTCTTCCTAAGTGCGAACAGTGGTTCACGCCTAAATGAGATGTTCATACCGTGCTACAACCACGATATTCACCGTTTTCTGATGTGGTGCTGGGGTGCCAGCAAGAAGTAGCCTCTATAGAGCTGTTCACTGACAACTTCCGGCATATTCAGATTCAGCCACGGCTCTTAGTCATCATTCCAACCGATTACCGCATCTTTAGCATTTATTCAAGACCCTAACGGCATCTCTGTGGCAGCATTATAATCGGCTCAGTCACTCTGAGTCCAATGACTTCTACACCCCCATTTTCATCATTGATATTGCCGCATAACTCCACAGCGGTTACCCTAAAGAACTCGTGTGGTGGAACGGTTTTATGGGGTTGGTGCAAGAGTTTGTAGCTTTTTTCCATTATTTTAATAAACAGAAAGGATACACATAACAGACATTTCGGTTACAATAATATACTCTCCTCCACTATTTACAACAATCTGCCAACACTGGACTAACTTTCCCGTCCGCGACTGTAGAAATCACGTAGTTTTGAGGCGAGGAACTCGTGGAGCCATGTTCGAAGAGCATTCTCATGGAGAAAGGAAGTTCCTTGAAGGGTGCAAGGCCAGGTGATTAAGGTGGGTGGGGAGTGACTTCCCAGCCCAACTTCCGCATAATATTTTCTAGTAGTCTGGGAGAATGCTGGCGGGAGAATGCGGGTGGGGGTTATTGTGGAGCGGTATCACTTCACGCAGTGTTCCTGGTCGTTGTTCTTGGGTTGCGTCTGCAAGACATCCCAGTTGTTGGCAGTAAGTGTCAGCAGCGCTTGTTACACCTCGGGGAAGTAATTCGTATTACATCATACCGTCGCTGTTCCACCAGATGCAAACGTCATGTTTTGTGGATGCGCGCAGATTTTTGTACGGGGAGTTGCTGGTTTGTTTGGGCTGAACCATACCTTTCTTTTCCTCATCTTAGCGTTAAGAAATCATTTCTCGTCACCAGTAACCATTCAGGATAGGAATGGTCGGTGTTATTCAGGAGACAATTGATGCTGAGCAAGCAGAGATGCATATACAGGGTGTTACAAAAAGGTACGGCCAAACTTTCAGGAAACATTCCTCACACACAAGTAAAGAAAAGATGTTATATGGACATGTGTCCTGCCAGGATGGTAAAATACCATGTTTGAAGGTCGACCACATGCCTGACTAGGTCAGAAAAATATCCTGTTAAAAATTTTCGTAATAAAAAAAAATTTTTTTTTTTTTTTGAAAGGCATAAATAGTTGAAAACCGTAGCTGCAGCGATAGATAGTGAGACATTCTAGCAGAGACAATAGCATAATTAAGTTATGAATTGTAAAAATTGTTAGAATTAAGTTTTCTCCTCAATGCAAGAGCAGAGGTGGCGGATACATCGTTGACAAGTTGGTTCTGACCCAACAAGTAAGTGAATGGATTGTCAGTCTTGGGTATAATAAGTGTCAAGTCGTGTGTGCAAAAAGTTTATGAAACGCGTGAGATCGTATGAGCGCATGTTGACTCGAAGTAGGGCGCGTGAATTGCTTTTAAAACAGAAAATAAGGGATTCGGAAAGATTAGCCATGGCAAATTGAGACCTTGACCGAATTGAGGTAGAGACCCAGCATGAAAATGGACAGAGAATAGAGGACAGTACAACAGACGATGCAGTATCGCGAGAAATAGGACATATAACGCTCTATAACGAGGATAATGTACGTCAAGGCACAGAAAACGTAAGTCAGCATACGACAGAGGAGCAGGAAAGTAGAGAGACAGTCGATGAGGATTCTAACTTGCGTCTTGAATACGTAGAACCCATAGAACAAGTAATCAGAGCTCCCTCACCACAGAGTACAAGGAATGCGAGCATAGACGTGTCACAGCACAGTTCAATGCAATCGGTTGCGAACCAACACTTGGGCGAAAACACAGAGCGTAGGACGTCGGAAGAAAACGCAACAGGACGCACCAATCTGGCAGAATTATTACAACAAATTACGGAAACCATGACAAGGCAAAATAAAGACATAGCGAATCAAATTCAAATTCAGGAGCAGAAACCACGAGACAAATGCGTGCGATTAAAGATAAAACAAAAAAATTCAGTTACACCTAAGTCATATTGAAGTCGAGGCAAAAGAATCTCGAGAAGTGATAGGAAACTTAATAACAGGTCACAATCAATTGAGAACAGACATTGACAAGGTACAAGCGGACGTACAAACATTGCGTAACGACATTCAGGACGAGATCAAAACATTACGTAACAACACCCAAGGAGAAGTCAAGAAACTAGAGAAACAGATAAACGAAATTACTAGACAAGCAGCAGGTACAGCGTGTGAAGTTGTTGAAAACAGTGTGTTATACAAACGTATCACAAAAGCAGCGCTGAAAAGATATGATAACCGCATAGTCAAAATAAAAGCGCAAACGAAGATACAATTTCAGAAATTGCGAACAGAGTTGTTGCAAACCATTGAAGAGCGTAGTGAACAGGATCGAACAAGCACAGAGTCTGCAACCACATCCGTATCTGTAACAGCACCGGAAAAACAAGCAACTAACGAAGATATCATGCATTTTCGATTCCAATCACAGGCGGAAAGTAAAATACGTGAGAATGGAAAGCCAGGTCGCGAAGAGTACAGTGCAATGCATTCAGCTACACGTTCACAACCGATGGAAGAAAATCATTGCGTACCACTCCAACGATACTACACAAGGATAGGCGAAAGTTACAGTGGACAATATCCAATGGATCTACCACAACCGGAAAGAACGACGGGAGAAATGATCAGAAACAAAAGTGGCGAAGAATTGCGAATTTCATATGGAACTATGACGAAGTACGACAACGATCATTTCCTCACAGTCAGAAAATTTCAACACTTTCGAGAAGGAAACTCATTACATCCACGAACTTTTATTGATCAATTCCGAGTAGGATTACCAGAACACTGGACCCTAGCACACAAATTAGGCTTTATATGTGCACACATGTCAGGAACAGTCGCAGAAACCATGCAAAATGTTGCAGCGACATGCCGATCGTACGAAGATTTCAGAGAGAAGTTTCTCTCACGATATTGGCCCAGCGAAGCACAGAACAGAGTGAAGTACGAATTATTACAGAACCCATATTTTGAAAATTCGAGAGAGAAGAGTCCCGTGAAATTTTTCGAATTAATGGCAAAGAAGAATCAATGCTTAGATGTACCATACAGTGACGGAGAGTTCATTAAATTATGCGCGATGAAGCTACCATTGAAATACCAGCAATCATTAGTAGGTCGCGGAGGCAATGACGTCGAAGCATTTAAAGGTATTCTAAGGGAACTAGAGTTCATATTTTCGGAAGATGACGCAAGAAAAAGACGAAGCGCACGTGAAAACGAAAGCAAAACGCAGTGGAACCCACAAGACACAGTACGAAGAAACAATAATTACGAACCATGTGATAAGTTCGCACCAAGAAACGACAATAGATTTCAACAAAGAACCGGTTATGGATTTAGAAGGGAATATGGCAAAAACTATGGTTCAAATGGCTCTGAGCACTATGGGACTTAACAGCTATGGTCATCAGTCCCCTAGAACTTAGAACTACTTAAACCTAACTAACCTAAGGACATCACACAACACTCAATCATCACGAGGCAGAGAAAATCCCTGACCCCGCCGGGAATCTAACCCGGAAACCCGGGTGTGGGAAGCGAGAACGCTACCGCACGACCACGAGCTGCGGACGGCAATAACTATAATTCACCCAGGAACGGCAACAACTACACTCCTGGAAATTAAAATAAGAACACCGTGGATTCATTGTCCCAGGAAGGGGAAACTTTATTGACACATTCCTGGGGTCAGATACATCACATGATCACACTGACAGAACCACAGGCACATAGACACAGGCAACAGAGCATGCACAATGTCGGCACTAGTACAGTGTATATCCACCTTTCGCAGCAATGCAGGCTGCTATTCTCCCATGGAGACGATCGTAGAGATGCTGGATGTAGTCCTGTGGAACGGCTTGCCATGCCATTTCCACCTGGCGCCTCAGTTGGACCAGCGTTCGTGCTGGACGTGCAGACCGCGTGAGACGACGCTTCATCCAGTCCCAAATATGCTCAATGGGGGACAGATCCGGAGATCTTGCTGGCCAGGGTAGTTGACTTACACCTTCTAGAGCACGTTGGGTGGCACGGGATACATGCGGACGTGCATTGTCCTGTTGGAACAGCAAGTTCCCTTGCCGGTCTAGGAATGGTAGAACGATGGGTTCGATGACGGTTTGGATGTACCGTGCACTATTCAGTGTCCCCTCGACGATCACCGGTGGTGTACGGCCAGTGTAGGAGATCGCCCCCCACACCATGATGCCGGGTGTTGGCCCTGTGTGCCTCGGTCGTATGCAGTCCTGATTGTGGCGCTCACCTGCACGGCGCCAAACACGCATACGACCATCATTGGCACCAAGGCAGAAGCGACTCTCATCGCTGAAGACGACACGTCTCCATTCGTCCCTCCATTCACGCCTGTCGCGACACCACTGGAGGCGGGCTGCACGATGTTGGGGCGTGAGCGGAAGACGGCCTAACGGTGTGCGGGACCGTAGCCCAGCTTCATGGAGACGGTTGCGAATGGTCCTCGCCGATACCCCAGGAGCAACAGTGTCCCTAATTTGCTGGGAAGTGGCGGTGCGGTCCCCTACGGCACTGCGTAGGATCCTACGGTCTTGGCGTGCATCCGTGCGTCGCTGCGGTCCGGTCCCAGGTCGACGGGCACGTGCACCTACCGCCGACCACTGGCGACAACATCGATGTACTGTGGAGACCTCACGCCCCACGTGTTGAGCAATTCGGCGGTACGTCCACCCGGCCTCCCGCATGCCCACTATACGCCCTCGCTCAAAGTCCGTGAACTGCACATACGGTTCACGTCCACGCTGTCGCGGCATGCTACCAGTGTTAAAGACTGCGATGGAGCTCCGTATGCCACGGCAAACTGGCTGACACTGACGGCGGCGGTGCACAAATGCTGCGCAGCTAGCGCCATTCGACGGCCAACACCGCGGTTCCTGGTGTGTCCGCTGTGCCGTGCGTGTGATCATTGCTTGTACAGCCCTCTCGCAGTGTCCGGAGCAAGTATGGTGGGTCTGACACACCGGTGTCAATGTGTTCTTTTTTCCATTTCCAGGAGTGTATTACAGAGGGAATAACGACAACCGGAACGGGTACTGGAGAACCAATAGACCGACAAATTATCAACAAAGAAACCACTATCAACAAGCTGAACAAGAAAAGAGAATACAGATAGAAGAGGTGGAGGTAAGACCACCAAATCCCGATAAACGTTCGAATTGACAGCTAAGCGCCCATGCCAAAGAGAATGACGCACCGATCCAGGACAATTGCAGCACCTTGAACAGAGAAGTAATAATCTTATCACGAGAAGAGAAGAAGGAAGAAACAAATCCGCAGGGACCAGATGAAAACGAAGATAATAAAATAACAATATCGTGTTGGGACGAAATTAATTGGGAGAATACTGACGAGGAAGATGAATTACCAGAGGCATGCACAACGAATGTAGGAAGATAGGACGAAGTAATGAGTATTGCAGAGCTACTTGAGATGAAAACCAGGGAAAACAAATTCAATGAGGATAATGCGCAGTCGACAGAAGTTGAAAATAAGTTACGAGTGGGCACACAACGCAACGTATATAATGAAGGAAGTTATGAAGCGATAATTAGAGCATTTAGATGCAATTATGTGGAAGTAGCGGCGAAGAAGGAGAAGATAGACGAGGATGAGGAAAAAGTAGAGGATGTTGAAGAAAGCGTAAATGAAGGAAGAAATAGAGAAGAGGAAATAAAAGAGAGAGAAGTAGCAGTCGAAGCTTATCCTGCAGAAAGTTCGAATTCACAAGGGAAATTCCTAAAAAGACTCATGTATGATTCAATGGAGGATTCGTTGGTGCAAGAAGAAGAAGAACAGAACCAACCCTTTCAAATTCAACCAATTGTGAAGGCCATGGTAAAGCATATCCCATTCAATATTGTGATTGATAGCGGAAGTGAACTGACTGCGATCTCAGAAAATTTATTCATGCAGTGTAATGCCAATCAGGAATTGCCAGTTCTGAAAACACGTAAGATTAAAGTAAGAGGTCCTATTAGAAACAATGCTGCGGAAGTTACGAGACAAACAAGGTTAACTCTTTCGTGTCAAGGTCAAAAGATCGAAGCCAACTTCGTGATTATACCAAAACTAACTGTAGATTTGATTATAGGTGCAGATTTTTTAAATGAGAGACGAGCGATAATAGATATGGGGAAAGGTAGCGTAGCATTCGGGAATGTCACACTTCTCTTTGAGCAAAAGCTAAAATTAGAAGAAATACCAGTTATAAACAAACAATTAAGAATGACGCGAGATAAAGAGGATGAAGAATTAGAATGGTATGCACAAAAGGGGGAATCGCCTCAACTCATGTTAGAAGTCCATAAAGAAATCGACGAAAAATTGCAAGAAGTTCAAGGTATTTCGGAACACAGTAAAAGAGAATTAGAGGGTAATTTACGAGATAAAGCAGAGGAATTTTTACCTAAGACTGGCAGTATTAAACACTTTCAGTACAAGTTTGAAGTAAAACAGCACAAACCATTTAGAGCGCCCCCCTATACAATCCCATTAAGCTACAGGAATAAAGTATTCCAGGAGATATCTAAAATGTTAGATGATGATATTATTGAACCAGCTACCTCCACATATAACAGCCCACTCCATATTGTACAAAAACTAGATGAGAGCATCAGGTTAGTGCGTGATTCCAGACAGATCAACACAATCATAATCACTGAGACAGATCGCCCAGAAAAATTAGAGGAATTGATACAAAACTTCCAGGGTGCTAGGAGTAGTTTCTGGCAAATAGAATTGGCCCCAGAATGTAGAAAATTTACAGCATTTATCGTATTCGGTAGATGTTTCTAGTTTAAACGATTGCCATTTGGTTTAAACATATCATTAGCAGCGTTTATTAGGGGGTTTAATACTATACTCAGTCCTGAAATTTTACAAAAAATTACTTGTTAATTTGATGTGATTATAGCAGAACCCTCTTGGGAACATCACAACAACACATTAAATCAGTTTTTACAGATCATGAAAGAGCATGGGGTCACATTAAATATAACAAAATACAAATTTGGAAGGCGAGAGGTCAAATTTCTAGGACACATAATTTCCGAGAAAGGGGTAATGCCCGACTCAGAAAAACTAACGGCAATCAAAGAATTCTGTACTCCATATAATAAGAAAACTCTCAGAGGATTTATAGGTCTCACCGGATTCTATAAAAAATTTATTTGGATCGACTCTCTCGCAACACCACGCCTATGTGCACTGACTGGAAAAAACACGCCATGGGTATGGGATCAACAGGCCAATGAAAAATATGTAAAAGTGAAAAACGCACTAACAACAGCACCGATTTTAGTACATCCTGATCTAACACAAAATTTTTGTATGGCCACTGACAGCGTGAAAACAGGTTTAGGAGTTGTTTTATTCCAAGAATACGAACAGGCAGGGCTAAGATCATATAGAACAATTGCATTTGCCAGTCGGGTACTCACAAAAAGCGAGAAAAACTATTCAGTCACGGAGCTGGAAGCATTGGCCATTGTATGGGGCTTCCAACGTTTTCGATACTTCCTATTCGGAAGAAAAACAAAAGTATACACTGACCACAAAGCATTAGAATTTCTGTTATCCGCCGAACTAACTCATGGAAGGTTAGCCAGATGGATGTTGATACTACAAGAATTTGACTTCACTATTACACACATACCAGGACCAGCGAAAGTATGCTTTACCACGATGTCCACAGGGTGCATCCAATAACATAGGTTTGGAAGCAGCAGAAGACCAGTTTACAATGTACCATATGAAACAAGTACCTTTCGAAAACTACATTACGACAGCATTGAAAAACATAGGCAAAGAACAGGACAAGGATCCCGAAATACTAGGAATCAAACACAAGTGGAGAAGTAAGGATTTTCCAGACATTCAACAGCACTATCTCGTAAAAAACAGTGTTTTATTTTTTAGACGAAATGTTGCAACGAATGAATGGTTAATTTATATCCCAGATGAACTAATTAATAAGCACATATGGTATACACATTTAAGTAATGTCCACTTTGGACCAAAGAAATGCTTTTTAAAAATAAAACAAACAAGCCATTTTCCTAATATGGAAAGACGAATTAGAACAGTATTAGTCAAATGCAAAAAATGTATGAGGGCTAAACACGTCACTTTCCAAACCAAACCACCTATGTTTCCAATAATCCCTAAAAGATTAAAACAAATAGCTGCAACAGATTTGATGGGGCCCCTCCCACACACAAAAAATGGATATATTTTCATATTTGTCGTTTTGGAACTTACTTCTAAATATGTTACCTTGACACCATTGAAACCGGCAACAGGTCTTACTATAAGTAAAGCATTTAGACAAGATTTTCTCAGACAAGTAGGTCGAGTGGAACGAATAATTTCGGATAATGGCACACAATACAAATCAGTGCAATGGCAGAACACGTTAAAACAACACAAAATAAAACCCTTCTACATATTTAAGTACAAACCTAGCGTAAATCCAGCAGAACGACCTACGAAAGACATAGGCACTTTATGCCGATTATATGCAGGCAAAAGACACAACACTTGGGATATATACCTTAAAGATTTTCAAGAAGTAATAAATGAAATGCCACATAGCACTACACTACTACCTCCAGCTACTGTAGTTAAAAATATTGAACCCCCAAACATAACCAGAGAAAATGTTAGATTTCCTATTGTATCACGTAGACAGCACAAACAAGTCATAGCAACAGCACTCTCCAACATCAGAAAGGCAGCCATTAAAAGAAAAGAAAGAGGAGATAGAACAGCAATTAAAAGAATATTCTCAGTAGGCTAGAAAGTATTTGTAAAAACACACCATCTCTCCAGCAAACAGAAACACAAAATACATAAGTTTTACGCTGCATACAAAGGACCTGTCATAATTAACCGAATTGCTCATGATAATGCTGTGGAACTAATGAACCCAAAACCAGGCAAAACCTTAGAACTTCACCATGTGAGCCATATCAAAAAGTTTGAAGATTAATTTTATTACTGGTAAATAATCAGCACAATATTTCAAGATTATGTTGCAGATAAGATCGTCAGGAGAAAGAAGAAGGTGGGAAAAAGAAGGTAGTTTCAATAAAAACAAAAACAAAAGTAACACCAATAGTACCACAGAGTAAGGTGAAGGGATAAAGTGTAGATAGTCTAACAGCATGAAATACTAAAATGCTATACACCACGGCACCACACAAAAATAAAAAACGAATTTGAGGATTCTTGGAGACATTAAGACTCAAAATATCTTAGAATTGTAACATGGAAAGGGCGCCGAAATTTGTAAAGCTTTTAAGAAGGCGTAAAACAATGTAGATACTAGACATATGTTAGATGATTATAAGTAAAACTTTTTGTAAGAATCATTGTAAAGACTCCAGCAAGGACGAGATGCAATGACCCAAAAGCTGCAACGCGAGAAGTATCAAGAAAGGAAAGGACGTAATTAGCAAGACACGATTCCTACAAGGCAGAAGCATCGAGAGAAGGGAAAGGACAGTGAGACCAACAGAAGGCCCTTGCAGCCGAAGTGGGCAGTAAATAAATCTGCTGCCAAGCTGAACCACAGCGTGGCGGAACCCTGCTGGGACAGAACACGGACCCACACAGTGGCGGACCCCTGCAGAGACACGACAGGACACCGAACGCCAGAAGGGTCTCCGAACGCCCTGACTCAGTGGAGCGAGCAAAAAAAACGAGTAACGAGTGAGCAAATGGAATACCACAGACTAACGCAAGAATGCCTAAATGCATGTCATACCTGACCACCGTGAGACAGACGCAGTTCCGAGGGGAGAAACGAGAACAGAAGCTGAGAGCAGAACCGTGTTAAGCTGGAAGGCCCTACGATAAGGGACAGACACCCACGTCGCCAGCTAACCGCTAGGACCACCCCCCAGCCCATGTTAAAAGCTAGAGCCCTCCAGAAGAACAGTATAGATCTTACGATAACACAAAAAGGGCTACCCCAGCCGCAAGTTTTAGCGTGAGATTTTTTCGCATCTCTGTTACGTCAAGATCATCCCCCAGCCCATGTTAAAAGATAGAGCCCTCCAGAAGAACAGTATAGATCTTACGAAAACACTAAAAGGACCACACCAGCTGCAAGTTTTAGCATGAAACTTTTTCGCGCCTCTGTTACGTTGTAAACTTTAAAAATACTGCCCCTCCACGAAAAGTATAACGTTTCTCATTGGATAGACAGAACTTTGGAGGCGGAGCTTAAGGTTAACATTAAGACCCTGATTGGTCAGACGAAAACACAGCCAGATAGTTTTTTAAACGAACTTCAGTATATTGTAGTAAGGAGAAGTTAAGAGAGAGTTACTTCCGAGACGGCGAGATGAGTGTAGCTGTGCTGTCCGCCGCCCCCTGATGAACACCGACAAGGTAATGAATGCACGCGATGCCGCATAACAGCGCATAAAGCTTCACTCAGAACTGCAGAAGTCTCATCTGTTACACCCCCTTTTTGTGTAATACTAGTGTCGATCATCAATTAAAGCTCATGGTGTTCACATTTGCCACTTGAAATAAAAATCTGAAACGCGATGATTTTTCTGTCATACAGTTATTGAGAAGCCACATCAGCCACTGTAATTTACGACAAGTTAGATAAGTAATTAAAGATAATTGAGGGTCACTGTAGACCATTTTGATAGTTATCTCTTCTGTGAATCTTAATTTAAACCTAGATTATAAATGTGATTTGGCATAGGTCATCCTTCGATCCATTGTAGAACTTGGAAACCCATTCAGGGAATATTCGTTCACATTTTTGTTGAACGCAGTTGGTTTCTACCATCCTGTATTAAAACATTTCCTTTTATCAATAGTGCAATTTATAAACAATGTTTTGTGAGTAGAATAAAATTTTCAATGGTAAACTTAACTGCTTTTTCGACGTTATTTTACCAGCTAACTAAAAATAGGAAAGCCTTGAACCCCTTCCACTAAATTTAGTTAGTATTAAGATTCTTGTACAGGGAGTGCAGTGGAGCTGACGCTGAAATCATTAAGTATTTGGTTATATCATCGCTAGTCTCAATGAACTCTTCTGAACTCTACATGTCATGTGTGGTCTGGCGTCTCCTTACCAGCAACAGGTCCCAGGTTCAAACAAGTCAATTCCCTAAAAATCACGCTCAGAGTGTCGTTACGCAAAAGTGGTAGGGAGCAACGATATAGAACAAACAGACACCACGCAGAATGTTAGAGCTCTATTTGATATTTCTATGTGAAAAAAGTGTAACGTTTTTCTACGTAAAGAAGCTGCCATTTATGTATCTTCTGTACAAGTAACATTTGTGTAACTTGCATGTCATGCTTATCTACATCTTCATCTACGATGACATTCCGCAAATCCCATTTAAGTGCCTGACAGAGGGTTCATCGAGACACCTTCACAATTCTCTATTATTTCAATTTCCTATAGCGCGCGGACTATAGCAAAGGACTTGGAAGAGCAGTTGAATGGAATGGACAGTGTCTTGAAAGGAGGATATAAGATGAACATCAACAAAAGCAAAACGAGGATAATGGAATGTAGCCGAATTAAGTCGGGTGATGCGGAGGGTATTAGATTAGGAAATGAGACACTTAAAGTAGTAAAGGAGTTTTGCTATTTGGGGAGCAAAATGACTGATGATGGTCGAAGTAGAGACGATATAAAATGTAGACTGGCAATGGCAAGGAAAGCGTTTCTGAAGAAGAAAAATTTGTTAACATCGAGTATAGATTTAGATGTCAGGACGTCGTTTCTGAAAATATTTGTATTGAGCGTAGCCATGTATGGCAGTTAAACGTGGACAATAAATAGTTTAGACAAGAAGAGAATAGAAGCATTCGGAATGTGGTGCTACAGAAGAATGCTGAAGATTAGATGAGTAGACCACATAACTAATGAGGAGGTATTGAATAGAATTGGGGAGAAGAGGAGCTTGTGGCACAACTTGACTAGAAGAAGGGATCGGTTGGTAGGACATGTTCTGAGACATGGGATCACCAATTTGGTATTGGAGGGCAGCGTGGAGGGTAAAAATCGTAGAGGGAGACCAAGAGATGAATACACTAAGCATATTCAGAAGGATGTAGGCTGCAGTAGGTACTGGGAGATGAAGAAGCTTGCACAGGATAGAGTAGCATGGATAGTGCAGCAAACCAGTCTCTGGACTGAAGACCACAACAACACAGCGCGCGGAAAAAGTGAACATCTACATCCTTTCGTACGAGTTCTGATTTCCCTTATTTTATCATGGTGATCGTTTCTCCCTATGTAGGCCGGTGTCAACAAAATATTTCCACATTCGGAGGAGGAAGTTGGTGATTGGAATTTCGAGAGAAGATTCCGCCGCAACGAAAAACGCCTTTGTTTTAATGATGTCGACCCCAAATCCTGTATCATTTCAGTGACACTCTCTCCCCTATTTAGCGATAATACAAAACGTGCTGCCCTTCTTTGAACTTTTTCGATGTACTCCGTGAATCCCATCTGGTAACGATCCCACACCGTGCAGTAGTACTTCTACAGAGGGCGGACAAGCGTAGTGTAGGCAGTCTCCTTAGTTGGTCAGTTACATTTTGTAAGCGTCCTGGCAATAAAACGCAGTCTTTGCTTTCCCTTTCCTAGTACATTATCTATGTGTTCTTTCCAACTCAAGTTGTTCATAATTGTAATTCTCAGGTATTTAGTTGAATTTACTGCCTTTAGATTTGACTGATTTATCGTATAACGGAAGTTTTACGGATTCCTTTTAGCACTCATGTGGATGACCTCACACTTTTAGTTATTTAGAGTCAACTGCCAATTTTTGCACCATACACATCTTTTTTTTATATCGTTCTGCAATTTATTTTGATCTTCTGATGGCTTTACTAGTCGATAAACCACAGCATCACCTGCAAACAAACTAAAACGGCTGCTCAGATTGTCTCCTAAATCGTGTGTATTGATAAGGAACAGCAGAGGGCCTATAACGCTACCTTGGGGAACGCCAGAAATCACTTCTGTTTTACTCGGTGACTTTCCGTCAATTGCTACGGAATTTGACCTCTCTGACAGGAAATCACGAATCCAGTCACATAATTGGGACGATATTCCATAAGGACGCAATTTCACTATAAGTCACTTGTGTGGTACAGTGTGAAAAGCCCTCCGGAAATCTAGAAATACGGAATCAATCTGAAATCCCTTGTCAGCAGCACTCAACACTTCATTTAAATACATCTACATCTACATCTACATTGATACTCCGCAAGCCACCCAACGGTGTGTGGCGGAGGGCACTTTACGTGCCACTGTCATTACCTCCCTTTCCTGTTCCAGTCGCGTATGGTTCGCGGGAAGAACGACTGTCTGAAAGCCTCCGTGCGCGCTCTAATCTCTCTAATTTTACATTCGTGATCTCCTCGGGAGGTATAAGTAGGGGGAAGCAATATATTCGATACCTCATCCAGAAACGCACCCTCTCGAAACCTGGCGAGCAAGCTACACCGCGATGCAGAGCGCCTCTCTTGCAGAGTCTGCCACTTGAGTTTATTAAACATCTCCGTAACGCTATCACGGTTACCAAATAACCCTGTGACGAAACGCGCCGCTCTTCTTTGGATCTTCTCTATCTCCTCCGTCAGACTGATCTGGTACGGATCCCACACTGATGAGCAATACTCAAGTATAGGTCGAACGAGTGTTTTGTAAGCCACCTCCTTTGTTGATAGACTACATTTTCTAAGCACTCTCCCAATGAATCTCAACCTGGTATCCGCCTTACCAACAATTAATTTTATATGATCATTCCACTTCAAATCGTTCCGAACGCATACTCCCAGATATTTTACAGAAGTAACTGCTACCAGTGTTTGTTCCGCTATCATATAATCATACAATAAAGGATCCTTCTTTCTATGCATTCGCAATACATTACATTTGTCTATGTTAAGGGTCAGTTGCCACTCCCTGCACCAAGTGCCTATCCGCTGCAGATCTTCCTGCATTTCGCTACAATTTTCTAATGCTGCAACTTCTGTGTATACTACAGCATCATCCGCGAAAAGCCGCATGGAACTTCCGACACTATCTACTAAGTCATTTATATATATTGTGAAAAGCAATGGTCCCATAACACTCCCCTGTGGCACGCCAGAGGTTACTTTAACGTCTGTAGACGTCTCTCCATTGATAACAACATGCTGTGTTCTGTTTGCTAAAAACTCTTCAATCCAGCCACACAGCTGGTCTGATATTCCGTAGGCTCTTACTTTGTTTATCAGGCGACAGTGCGGAACTGTATCGAACGCCTTCCGGAAGTCAAGAAAAATAGCATCTACCTGGGAGCCTGTATCTAATATTTTCTGGGTCTCATGAACAAATAAGGCGAGTTGGGTCTCACACGATCGCTGTTTCCGGAATCCATGTTGATTCCTACATAGTAGATTCTGGGTTTCCAGAGAGAGCTAGTTGTGTTTCACAAGAACGATGTTTTCTAAATCCGTGTTGACTGTGTGTCAAAAAATTGTTCAAATTTCTCTGAGCACTATGTGACTTAACTTCTGAGGTCATCAGTCCCCTAGAACTACTTAAACCTAACTAACCTAAGGACATCACACACATCCATGCCCGAGGCAGGATTTGAACCTGCGACCGTAGCGGTAGCGAGGTTCCAGACTGTAGCGACTAGAACCGCTCGGCCATCTCCGCCGGCAGCTGTGTGTCAATAGACCGTTTTCTTCGAGGTAATTTATAATGTTCGCACACTCGTATGTTCCAAAATGCTGCTGCATATCGGGCCTGTAATTTTGTGCATTACTCCTACTACCTTCCTTGAATATTGGTGTGACCTGTGCAACTTTCCAGTCTTTGGGCATGCATCTTTCGTCGAGCGAACGGTTGGATATTATTATTAAGTATGGAGCATCAGCGTAGTCTGGAATGTACCTAACTGGTATACAGTCTGGACCAGAAGACATGGTTTCTGCCTTTCCGACATTCAATTGTCACTTGAAGATGGCCTGGGTAGCCGAAAGCCGGTTCGTGATCAAATGTTTATAATTTTGCGGAACTTCATGAAGTGTTTTCCTTTTGTAATTAATAATTTTTTAGATGTACAAGAGTATATTTTAGAAGAATGGGCTGACATTCCTCAATAGACAGTCAGACACCTCATTGTAAATGTCCAGTTACTTTTGATCAAATAGTGTACAACAGATAATTCATCGGAGAAAAAGCTGTATCAGATGTCCCAAGGTGAAGAAAGAAGGGAGATTAGAGCATGTGTTCGCGTCGTTAGTATGTGATGGCGACGTATGTTCATCATTTCATAGTGCTCAAAAGTTAAATTACTTACTTTTCATTCCAATAACAAGCGTTTTGCTAATTTTATTGTTTGTAGTGGCGATACATCTTTACAGAACTGAAGATGACAGGACAAACTCCAGCTCAGATACGGATACAGAGCCAAAAAAGAAATTATATTAAGCTGTTGTCCAGTCATACAATATTAGCTTTCACGGCCGGTGTCTATTTCAGTTAAGACATACAAGCTGAGTGTCCGTGGTCGATGTACGAGGCTGAGTCAAATGAAAACCTTAAATTTGTAATAACAAATCGAAATTTCGCACCGTTATCCTGTAAGTCGGTAGGCGTGCTACAAACAGCGTGCAGAATGGCCTGTAGGTGGCAGCATGGTGCAGATACAAACATACTCTCCCAGTATCAGTACAAAGATGGCGACTTGCGACTTGCACCAGGGAAGAACAGCGTTCTGTTATTCGGTTTTTGCGTAGGGAAGGTGTGAAACCTGTTGAAATTCATCGACGAATGAAGGTTCAGTACGGTGATGCATGTCTGTCACAGCAGCAAGTCTACGAATGGAGTAGGAAGTTCGCAAATGGTGTGACTTCAGTGGAAGATGCTCCTCGTCCAGGTCAGGCACAACGAGTTGCGACTCCACAGAACATTGCAGCCGAGTGACACTGAATGACACTGCAGCATGTTTACAGATTAGTCATGGGTCAGCACACCACATTGTGCATGATGTGCTCCAGTTTCACAAAGTGTCTGCAAGATGGGTGCCACGGTAGCTGACTCCTGAAATGAGAGAACGACGCGTTGATGCTTGTAAAGAACTTCTTCGGCGCTTTGAACGAGAAGGTGATGGCTTCCTTGCAAGAATCGTTACTGGGGACGAAACCTGGGTTCACTTCCACCCGCCGGAAACGAACAGAGCGAGCAAGGAATGGCGCCATCCCTCATCACCAAAACCAAAGAAGTTTCGAACAGAACCATCAGCAGGGAAGGTTATGCTGACTCTCTTTTGGGACGAAAAAGGCGTCATTTTGGAGCGTTACATGCCTAAGGGACCACTGTCACCAGTGCATCATACACAGATCTCCTAAAAACTCATCTGCGGCCTGCAATCAAATCAATGCGTCGTGGATTGCTGTCAGCAGGTGTCCTTTTGCAACATGACAATGCAAGGCCCCACACTGCCCGTACAACAGCTGCAACAATCACAGACCTGCATTTTGAGTGTCTTCCTCATCCACCATACTCACCAGACCTTGCCCCAAGTGATTTCCACATGTTTGGACCACTCAGAGACGCAACTGGAGGAAAGAAGTTCCGTTCTGATGAAGAGGTACGCCACGCGGTGCATGAGTGGTTGCCCAGACTACGAAAAGAATTTTTTTTTTCTAAAGGAATTTATGCACTTTGTAACTGCTGGAGGATGGGCACTGAGCGTGGGGGAGGTTATGTTGAAAAGTGATACAGCTTTGAACCACTTCTGCACAATAAATAATATTTAAAAAAAATTTAAGGTTTTCATTTGAGTCGCCCTCGTAAAAACTGTTCCCCGATGTTTCATGTCCGACTACGGGTGACAATTTCAGAGGTAAAGATTACGTTTTACAGCTGAAGACATTTCCAGCATTAGGAGACGAAACGTCGTGCTGTAGTTTGATGTAGTGACCACGGACTCTTAGCCAGCAAATTTTAACTAAGGAAATTGTCTTTGACCTGTTTAATCACGCACTACATCTACTGGTACAGTTATACAGCATGTTTCAGAAGTGATGTTCAGTATTCAGGGATATGAGAAGAATGATCACTCGAAACAAGAAAGTCAAGTAAACATGGGCTTTAAAACGCTTACCTTATGAGCTATGAGTAACTTGATCTCCAATATTGTGAGACAAATCTCTTGTGCTGCAAGCACTTTGCTTTCCATATTTTGGGAAGTCGTAGTATGGCCCAAAAGAAGAAAAAATGTCGAGTGAACGTCTGCTCTGAAATTACGAGCACTTGTTCGTTAGAATAGTTGTGTTTCAAAGTAGCGAAGATGAATAAGTGTTCATAGCTCTTAAGGTATGCATTTAGGGTGTATGTTCACTGGGCATTTTTTTTTGTCGATACCACCTCTGCCCAAAATATGGAAAGCAAAGAGCTTACAGTAGAAGAGATTTGACAGTATCGAAGATCAAGAATTGCTCATAGCTCTGCAGGTATTCGTTTTAGAGCCCATGGTTACTTGACTCTTTTGTTTCGAATGATCATTGCTGTCATATCGCCGAATATTGACCATCACTTCTGAAACACCCTGTATAAAGTGAAAGTGTTACATTGGGAGAGACACTGTCATTTCGGTGCAGATTTCCTTCAGTCTTGACGAAAACTGAAAGGAGCCTATACACGCTGGCAAAGTTGGAACGAAAACATTGCTCCGGTCTGCCACAACCGAAAACGAGCGTAAAATAACAGCGCACGGGGACCCACTCATTATTCGGGCGAGGTGCTCGCCAAGTGTGTCGCCGGTCACGGGCGGAAGGGAAAAGGAGTGCCCTGGGACCGGGGGAACGCCCCCACCGTCGTCCTGAGAGGTGCTTCAGGGGCACAGACCTGCCAGGCCGCTTACTGGAGCGAGAACAGTCGAGCGGGACTCCAGGAGAGTGTGACGAACTGTGCCGGAGGCCCGCAGGTAGCTGAGTGAGCAGAACACACGGAAAGGCTCCTCTAATTAACTGATCATCAGTTGACTTCGTAGCAGCTGAAGAGAGCTCTGCCTACCATCCTCCAAGGGCGCCATGGGTCTGAAGATGGTTATATAAATATAACCGAAACAGGTGACCTATGTTATTGAGACGTAAGTGTTGTGAGCAAGACTGAACTTTAGTTAAAATATAATAATCTATTGATCACTGTATTCCAAAAATGTTTACCAAAATTTTAATCAGAGAGCTGTCACTGAGTCTCTTTTGGCGGGAAACCAGTCACACATGCACAGAGGCGCTTGCAGTTTCTATACAGAGACCTGGCAGTGAACAAAAGCAGGGTGAGTCGTTGGGCGAGGCGTGTGTCATAGCCGCTCCTAGGTCGCGCAAACTCGTCAGGTCTCCCGCGTGCCGGCCGGCCGCACACGGCTGTGACTCCTGCAATGCTGGAACGTGTGGACACTGGCCGGCCTGGGTGGCCGAGCGGTTCTAGGCGCTACAGTCTGGAACTGCGCGACCGCTACGGTCGCAGGTTCGAATCCTGCCTCGGGCATGGATGTGTGTGATGTCCTTAGGTTAGTTAGGTTTAAGTAGTTCCAAGTTCTAGGGGACTGATGACCTCAGATGTTAAGTCCCATAGTGCTCAGGGCCATTTGAGGCATTTTGAACGTGTGGACACTCTCATTCGCACCTCGCCGCTCAACACGACGTCTCTGTCGGTGGTTCTGCTGACGTACCCGTCCACCAGTTCAGGTGCTCACACGTGTGTACCCGCTGGATTCCTCGCCGTCTGCGTGGAATTGCTTAGCGATAAGGGTTTTTCTTTTTTTTTTTTTTTTTTTTTCGAACGTCGTCGCGACGATGGAACATTGACGTCGTAGAGTGGTACCATGTGAGCATGTAGTTCCTGCCAGTAACGTACCACAAGGTGTCGCATTGAATGGGAGTTATCTTGAAAAATAGGATTTTGTAGTCGAAACAGTGGGTAATAATACGACGTCTTGGAATCCCGAAAAAAGGCAACATGCTTTAAAAAAAAAAAAAAAAAAAAAAAAAAGTGTGTTACATTACTTACTGTATGTTCCTCCTACGTTTAGGATCAAAATCTTGTTGAATTTTCAGAAAAGTCAGCAAAGAAGACGAAGCAAATTTTCCACAATTCGAATCAAGAACAACTGCCAGCATGAGTAACTTACAACTAGATATCCTCGGAGTAGTGAAGCAACATAAGCCACTTAATAAAAGCAAGTCTTCCGGTCAAGATTGTAAACCAGTTAAGTTCCTTTCAGAGTACGCTGATGGAATAGCTCTATACTTTACAATCATATACAACCGCTAGCTCGACGAAAGATCCGTACCCAAAGACTGGAAAGTTGCATAGGTCACACCAATATTCAAGAAAGATAGATGGAGTAGTCCACTAAATTATAGGCCCGTATCATTAACGTCGATATGCAGCAGGATTTTGAAACGTACATTGTGTTCCAACATTATGAACTACCTCGAAGAGAACAGTCTATTGAGTCACAGTCAACACGGATTTACAAAACATCATTCTTGCGAAACACCACTAGGTCTGTATTTACATGAAATATTGAGTGCTACTGACAAGCGACTTCAAATTGATTCTGTATTTCTAGATTTCCAGAAGGCTTTTGACACTGTACCAGACAAGAGGCTTGTAGTTAAATTCCGTACTTATCGAATATCTTCTCAGTTATGCGATTGGATACGTAACTTCCTCTCAGAAAGATCACAGCTCGTAGTAATTGACGGAAAGTCATCAAGTAAAACGGAAGTGATTTCTGGCGTTCCACAAGGTAGTGTTATAGGCCCTTTGCTGTTCCTTATCTATACACACGATTTAGGAGACAATCTGAGCAGCCGTCTTAGGTTGTCTACATATTATGCTGTGGTTTGTCGACTAGTAGAGTCATCAGAAGATCAAAATAAATTGCAGAACGATATAGAAGAAATACGTATATGGCGCAAAAATTGACAGTTGACACTATATAACGAAAAGTGTGAAGTCATCCACATGAGTGCTAAAAGGAATCCGTTAAACTTCCGTTACACGATACATCAGTCAAATCTAAAGGAAGTAAATTCAACTAAATGCCTGGGAATTACAATTATGAACAACTTAAATTGGAAAGAACAGATAGATAGTGTATTGGGAAAGGGAAATTCTGCGTTTTATTGGCAGGACAGTTAGAAAATGTAACAGATGTGCTAAAGAGACCGCTTACACTACAACTGTCCGTCCTCTTTCAGAATACTGCTGCGCAGTGTGGGATCCTCACCAGATATGATTGACGGAGTACATCGAGAATGTTTAAAGATGGGCAGGAGTTTTTGTACTAAATGGTTCAAATGGCTCTGAGCACTATGGGACTCAACTCCTGAGGTCATTAGTCCCCTAGAACTTAGAACTAGTTAAACCTAACTAACCTAAGGACATCACAAACATCCATGCCCGAGGCAGGATTCGAACCTGCGACCGTAGCGGTCTTGCGGTTCCAGACTGCAGCGCCTTTAACCGCACGGCCACTTCGGCCGGCGTGTTTTTGTACTATCGCGACGAAGACGAGAGTGTGTCCGTGACATGATACAGGATTCGCGGTGGACATAATAAAAATAAAGGCTTCTTTTTGTGGCAGAGTCTTCTCACAAAATTTCAAACTTTCTCTTCCGAATGCGAAGATATTTTGTTGACGCTGACCCACATAGGGATAAACGATCATCATTATAAAATAAGAAAAAACAGAGCTGTCACGGAAAGATATAGGTGTTCGTCTTTTCCGGGCGCCGTTCGAGATTCGAGAAATACAGAATTATTGTGAAGGTGGCTTGATGAAACCTCTGCCACACACTTAAGTTTATCCATGTAGATGTAGATGTAGATATAGATGTAGATGTACCCTCCACCAGACGCATGACAAATATCCAGATATCAGTGATACCTGTTCAATACATCTGCAGTACCTCCAGACACGATCGAAAATATTTGGATGGATTTGACCGTCGTCTGGATGGTTGTCGTGCGCCTGGTGCAGAGTACATTCATTCACTGCCGTTGCTATGGCAACTTGTCACTTCACCTGAAGTTGTTGGAAGTGGAGCCACATAGATAGAGTCTTTAATAACTCTCTTCCTCTTCCGTCCGACCGGGCCTTGGAAGGCCCAACGGAACCGACTGGCCGCCGTGTCATCCTCAGACCACAGGCGTCACTGGATGCGGATATGGAGGGGCATGTGGTCAGCACACCGCTCTCCCGGCCATGTGTCAGTTTACAAGACAGGAGCCGCTACTTTTCAATCTAGTATTTCCTCACTTTTCCTCACAAGGGCACTGCTCATTTTTTTTAAATTTATTTTATTTTATTTATTTATTTATTTTTGCATCAGTCTTCTGATTAGTTTGACACGACCCGCCACGATTTCCTCTTCTGTGCCAACCTCTTCATCTCAGAGTAGCACTTGCAACTTACGTCTTCAATTATCTGCTGGATGTATTCCGATCTCTGTCTTCCTCTACAATTTTTGACGTCTACTGCTCCCTCTAGTACCACGGTAATCATTCCCTGATGTCTTAACAGATATCCTATCATTCTGAACCTTCTTCTTGTCAGTGTTTCCCACATATTCCTTTCTTGACCGATTCTGTGCAGAATCTCCTAACTCCTTGCCCTATCGGTCCTCTCAACTTTCAGCATTCGCCTACGCACCACGTCTCAAATGCTTCCATTCTCTTCTGTTTCGGTTTTCCGTCCATGTTTCTCTATCATACGATGCTGTGTTCCAATACTAGTAGATGTATCTTGGCCAGGAACGCCTTTTCTGCCAATGTTAGTCTGCTTCTGATGTCCTCGTTGCTCCGTATGTCATTGGTTATTTTGCTGCCTAAGTTGCAAAATTCCTTAACTTCATCTACTTCGTGACCATCAATCCTGATGTATTATGCTATGGGAGACATTTTCCTGCGCTTACATGGGACCCGTGATGGTAATCGAAGACACGCTGACAGCTCCAAACCACCCTCAACCCTTCATGCTTGATATCTTCTACGACGGTGAGGTCACGTTTCAGCAGTATAACTATCGGTGACTCGGAACCACAGCCGTGCTGCAGTGATCTGAGTAACATAATAGTGAAGTATATGTCAAAAGCTTGAAAAAGTGGAGACACATGTTGCGGAGATGGGGCTGAGCATTAATCAGTCAAATGTGTTAACATCTAAGAAAAGATACAGTGAAGGAGAAAGAAGCATGGCTTTGAACGGAAAAGAATATGAACGCTGTGAGAGCTTTAAATATCTTGGGTCACTGGTAACTGGGAATAATGATATGAGAAAAGAAATACGTGCGAGGATTGCAGGTGGTAACACGAGCTTCTTTGAACTGGTTAAAGTGTTTAAGGCGATACGGAATCGCCTATCCCCGCAATGTTAAAATATGCCTACTGTAGGGAACATTTTCTCACAAACAGGTGGAGACAGAGAGACATAATTTTTACTGTATGTGCATTGATATGTTATAACAATACCGAAACAACAGTTTATTGTCAAAGTATTTCATTACAGAGATATTTTACATTTATTTTTAAGTAATTTTTTTCCATCATTTTTTACTAGATTATCACCCCTAAGTCTTTTGTAAACCAAGTTATTAAAATCGTTGTTTCAGTGTGTAAAAGAAACCCATGTGACTGAGCCATAAAAATTTCAGACTTCTAGGTTCACCAGTACCTGAGATAATGTACCTAAAACAAGTAAAAAACAAACTTACGGAAACGGAGAAAGAAGATTAAAACATTTCTGGTCCATAGTTAATACTCCCTTCACAGTCTTTATAATCATGTTAAAGTCTTCTTTTGGCACTCCTCTTCACCTGTCACGCTTTTTTCACTAATGTCTTGATTATATTGTCAGCATGCCTTAGTCTGTGCTGATCTAAAGTCAACATAGCACTTATTGTACGGTAACCAACACGCAATCCCAACTTTTGAAGGACCTGGCATTTAGTTATATTCCCAAGATTGAAGGTTGCCACAGCATCATACACAACAAAATGTAGTGTATTAATTCCGACAAACACTGTTTTTGGGAGACGATGCCATATCACACTATTCAATCACTCGTTGGGGTTCTCCATTTTTCCATGAAGACATTTCATCAGAAGACTTCTGTCAGCCAGATCCCTGAAAATGGGCTTTATTTCTTCCATGATGGCTAATGGTAAACTGTGGTAGTGAGTGTATTTCTCTCCAGTTGTTAGTCCCTCATTGTATTTACACCAGCTCTTTTCACCTTTGGAGCACAGACAATGTTCTGGGTGCTCATCTGTTGATGCAGTGTGGAAATACAAAGCCCATATAGATTTCCTCATTGCTTCAGGATTGCCTGTATTTTGCCTGATTGCAAGGCCCTAGCAACTATCGAATCCGTCAATCTTCCTTTGCCATGCAAGGTTTTCCCTTCATCTAGTTTTCTGATTTTAATCATCTCAGCCTGACACCCATTCTCTTCTGCACAAATACTATACAATGTCCTATACATTCAAGTTTGCTTATATTTACACTGATCCCATATGGCTTGCTTTCCAAAACTTCTTTGAGTGCTTTAGATTTAGCCAGACACTTGACATAGCGAACATTATACCACTATGAAGAGCGATGAAAATTTTTTTATCACCCCAGCAACCTCCATGCCACCACTACTACCATAATAATTAGCAACACAGCCATCACTATGTTCTTTTCTCAGCCTGTCTCTGCATCTGTATTATTTAGACATTATTGCAACAACAATAACCTTGCCAGTGTCAACACTAGTTGCCGTTACAACACAATTGTTGGAGGTGTGACCCCTTTTTTGTCACGTGCCATCAAAAGCTACTGTGAGGTCACGACTGCCATCATTTTCTTTCACTGCTTGCTATCTGCGTTGACTGCTGTGCTACATCCTTCAACTGAAGATCCTAGTACATAGTTGTAAGCATCAAATGGTTCAAATGGCTCTGAGCACTATAGGACAACATCTTAGGTCATCAGTCCCCTAGAACTTAGAACTACTTAAACCTAACGACAGCACACACATCCATGCCCTCGGCAGGATTCGAACCTGGGGCCGTATACAGGGTGAGTCACCTAACATTACCGCTGGATATATTTCGTAAACCGCATCAAATACTGACGAACCGATTCCACAGACCGAACGTGAGGAGAGGGGCTAGTGTAATTGGTTAATACAAACCATAAAAAAATGCACGGAAGTATGTTTTTTAACACAAACCTACGTTTTTTTAAAGGAACCCCGTTAGTTATGTTAGCACATCTGAACATATAAACAAATACGTAATCAGTGCCGTTTGTTGCATTGTAAAATGTTAATTACATCCGGAGCTATTGTAATCTAAAGTTGACGCTTGAGTACCACTCCTCCGCTGTTCGATCTTGTGTATCGGAGAGCACCGAATTACATAGGGATCCAAAGGGAACGGTGATGGACCTTAGGTACAGAAGAGACTGGAACAGCACATTACGTCCACATGCTAACACATTTTTATTGGTCTTTTTCACTGACGCATATCTACATTACCATGAGGGGTGAGGTACACGTACATACGTGGTTTCCGTTTTCAATTACGGTGTGGAATAGAGTGTGTCCCGACATGTCAGACCAATAGATTTGCTGCACACAATCTGTGCGTAATGAATGTCGTACACGCCGCACTACATCTGGTGTAATGTCTCCGCAGGCTGCCAAAATACGATGTTTCATATTCTCTGTGGTCGTAGGCACATCACGGTACACATTCTCCTTTAACGTACCCCACAGAAAGAAGTCCAGAGATGTAAGATCAGGAGAACGGGCTGGCCAATTTATGCGTCGTCAGCCTATTGTTAATTGCGGAATGTGCAGATGCACCATCATGCTGATACCACATACGTCGACGCGTTTCCAGTGGGACACACTCTACTCCACTTCGTAATTGAAAACGGAAACCACGTGTGTACGTTTACCTCATCCCTCATGGTAATGTACATGTGCGTCAGTGAAAAAGTCCAATAAAAAGGTGTTAGCATGTGGACGTACTGTGCTGTTCCAGCCTCTTCTGTACCTAAGGTTCATCACCGTTCCCTTTGGATCCCTACGTAATTCGGTGCTCTCCGATACACAAGATCGAACAGCGGAGGAGTGGTACTCAAGCGTCAACTTTAGGTTACAATATCTCCGGATGTAATTAACATTTTACAATGTAACAAACGGCACTGATTACGTATTTGTTTATATGTTCAGATGTGCTAACAAAACTAACGGGGTTCCATTTAAAAAACGTAGGTTTGTGTTAAAAAACATACTTCCGTGCATTTTTTATGGTTTGTATTAACCAATTACACTAGCCCCTCTCCTCACGTTCGGTCTGTGGAATCGATTCGTCAGTATTTGATGTGGTTTACGAAATATATCCAGCGGTAACGTTAGGTGACTCACCCTGTATGTAGCGTGGTTCCAGACTGAAGCGCCTAGAACCGCTCGGCCCGGGTTCCCGGGTTCGATTCCCGGCGGGGTCAGGGATTTTCTCTGCCTCGTGATGGCTGGGTGTTGTGTGATGTCCTTAGGTTAGTTAGGTTTAAGTAGTTCTAAGTTCTAGGGGACTGATGACCTAAGATGTTAAGTCCCATAGTGCTCAGAGCCATTTTTGAACCGCTCGGCCACACTGGCCGGCTGTAAGCATCTAACTTTGAAGGTACACTTGGAAGATTTGGAACACCACCAACTGCTTTGCCCTTACCAATTGCTCGCAATCCATAAGTAACCTAATATTTACACTGTAAGTTGATTTTTTCTTGAATCCATTATTTACAGTTACTGACACAGAACTTGGAATCTTACAGCTGTACTTACAAACACTGCATGTTAAATGAAACTGGGCAGCCAGGCCAACATGGGATTCTACTTTCAGAGAAACGTTTCCCTGACATTTTTTGCAGCACACACTGTTTTCAAGAGCTTCGCACAATACACTCGTATCAATGAGTTCAAAAACTTCTTTCACTTTCTCGAGTAAATTATATTTCTCTTCGAAATCTCTTAGTTTTGTATGAGAAGCAGTGGTTTCATTTGGAGTAAGTTCGTTCGGCAAATCAGTAGTAAGTGGACTCACATTTTCCAGCAGTGATGATGAAGAACTGCTTTGCTTTGCTAATGAATCATCATTTCCTTTCTTTTGCCAGTTCACACGCTTTTTAAACACGTTTGCTCTAGCTCTAGCCATTTTCACTGGGAAAAATAAAGCACTAAATGCGAAATAACTCGACAACAACAACTTTCGTATAGCACACTGTTTACAAACAATTCCCTCACGAAGCCAACGCGTAACTTGAGGAAACCAAAGGGAAACATTTTCGGACAAATAGTGTATAAAGAGTCGCTGGAAAGCACGATATTTGAATTCATGTCACAAAAATGTACTGCCGAAAAGTTTATGGTCAGCCATGAGAGACGTGTGTAACAAAAGCGCAATACCCTATCTCACAAATATAGAAAGTTGAAATACTTATAATTCTAGTAGAGCTATGTATGATACGTCATTTTAAAGAGGAATATAATACGTCAATACAACGAAAATCGATTTTTTTAACCCAAAATCCGACTCCGTATCTCCTTAAAGCAAGGAGCCTTAGCAGGAATCTGAAGCTGACTGTGTATCGCACAGTAGTTGGACATGTGGTGATGTGTGGTTCAGAGACCTGGACTCTGACACAAAATGGTGGGGAGTTGTTGCTGACATGGGAGAGGAAGATACTTAGGAAACTCTATGGGCCACTGAATCATAGGGGTTTTTGAAGAATCAGAAATAATAAGGAGATCAGAGAGTTGTACAACAAAGCAGATATCGTGACAGAAATAAAGAGTAATAGACTATGTTGGTTGGGACATGTGGAGAGAGTGTTGGAGAGCAGCACAGTCAAGAAAGTTTTCGAAGGAAAACCTGGAGGACGTCGTATAAGGGCCAGATGAAGGACCAGATGGCTAGACAACGTGGAGGAGAAGGATGGGAGTTAGATGGAGAGCCGAGGCAGCCAGCAGCTCTCCTGCGAAACTTGCAAAACTAGCACTCCTGAAAGAAAGGATATTGCGGAGACATGGCTTAGCAGGAGAGCTTCTGTAAAGTTTGGAAGGTAGGAGACGAGGTACTGGTAGAAGTAAAGCTGTGAGGGCTGGGCGTGAGTCGTGCTTGGGTAGCTTAGTTGGTAGAGCACTTGCCCACGAAAGGCAAAGGTCACGAGTTCGAGTCCCGGTCCGGCACACAGTTTTAATCTGCCAGGAAGTTTTACATTACACTTGTCCGTCCTCTGCTGGAATACTGCTGCGCGGTGTGGTACCCATTTGGGTCAGTATCAGGCACCATCACCACATACACAAATCATTAGCCGGCTATTTACGTAAATTACATGACCTGTGGATAGACATCTAATGCCACACACACCCAAAAAGCTACCAACTGTCGGGTCCCTGATACTCAGAATCAGTAACCCATTTCGTTGCACATACGTACAAACAAGCTGTTTAGCAGGTGGTCAGAATGTTTTCGCTGATCAGTGTATATACATAACTAACCCTCAGTGTGCAAGTCCTGTTCCCAATTGGTCAGTTTTCTTTCTTAATCGTGTGACATTTTTAGTGACATCTACATCTACATGATTACTCTGAAATTCACATTTAAGTGCTTGGCAGAGGGTTCATCGAACCACAATCATACTATCTCTCTACCATTCCACTCCCGAACAGCGCGCGGGAAAAACGAACACCTAAACCTTTCTGTTCGAGCTCTGATTTCTCTTATTTTATTATGATGATCATTCCTACCTATGTAAGTTGGACTCAACAAAATATTTTCGCATTCGGAAGAGAAAGTTGGTGACTGAAATTTCGTAAATAGATCTCGCCGAGACGAAAAAAGGCCTTTGCTTTAATGACTTCCATCCCAACTCGCGTATCATATCTGCCACACTCTCTCCCCTATTACGTGATAATACAAAACAAGCTGCCCTTTTTTGCACCCTTTCGATGTCCTCCGTCAATCCCACCTGGTAAGGATCCCACACCGCGCAGCAATATTCCAACAGAGGACGAACGAGTGTAGTGTAAGCTGTCTCTTTAGTGGACTTGTTGCATCTTCTAAGTGTCCTTTCAATGAAACGCAACCTTTGGCTCGCCATCCCCACAATATTATCTATGTGGTATTTCCAGCTGAAGTTGTTCGTAATTTTAACACCCACGTACTTAGTTGAATTGACACCCTTGAGAATTGTACTATTTATCGAGTAATCGAATTCCAACGGATTTCTTTTGGAACTCGTGTGGATCACCTCACACTTTTCGTTATTTAGCGTCAACTGCCACCTGCCACACCATACAGCAATCTTTTCTAAATCGCTTTGCAACTGATACTGGTCTTCGGATGACCTTACTAGACGGTAAATTACAGCATCATCTGCGAACATCTTAAGAGAACTGCTCAAATTGTCACCCAGGTCATTTATATAGATCAGGAACAGCAGAGGTCCCAGGACGCTTCCCTGGGGAACAGCTGATATCACTTCAGTTTTACTCGATGATTTGCCGTCTATTACTACGAACTGCGACCTTCCTGACAGGAAATCACTAATCCAATCGCACAACTGAGGCGATACCCTATAGGCCCGCAGCTTGATTAGAAGTCGCTTGTGAGGTACGGTGTCAAAAGCTTTCCGGAAATCTAGAAATACGGAATCAACTTGAGATCCCCTGTCGATAACGGCCATTACTTCGTGCGAATAAAGAGCCAGCTGCGTTGCACAAGAACGATGTTTTCTGAAACCATGCTGATTACGAATGAATAGATCGTTCCCTTCCAAGTGATTCATAATGTTTGAATACAGTATACGCTCCAAAACCCTACTGCAAACCGACGTGAATGATATAGGTCTGTAGTTCGATAGATTACTCCTGCTACCCCTCTTAAAGACTGGTGCGACCTGCGCAATTTTCCAATCTGTAGGTACAGATCTATCGGTGAGCGAGCGGTTGTATATGATTGCTAAGTAGGGAGCTATTGTATCAGCGTAATCTGAAAGGAACCTAATCGGTATAGAATCTGGACCTGAAGACTTGCCCGTATCAAGCGATTTGAGTTGCTTCGCAACCGCTAAGGTATCTACTTCTAAGAAACTCATGCTAGCAGCTGTTCGTGTTTCAAATTCTGGAATATTCCACTCGTCTTCCCTGGTGAAGGAATTTCGGAAAACTGCGTCCAATAACTCCGCTTTAACGGCACAGTCGTCGGTAACAATACCATCGGCACTGCGCAGCGGAGGTATTGACTGCGTCTTGCCGCTTGTGTACTTTACAAACGATCAGAATTTCTTCGGATTTTCTACTAAATTTCGAGACAATGCTTCGTTGTGGAACCTATTAAAGGCATCTCGCATTGAAGTCCGTGCCAAATTTCGCGCGTCTGTAAATTTTAGCCAATCTTCGGGATTTCGCGTTCTTCTGAACTTCGCATGGTTTTTCCGTTGCCTCTGCAACAGCGTTCGGACCTGTTTTGTGCACCATGGGGGATCAGTTCCATCTCTTACCAATTTATGAGGTATGAATCTCTCAATTGCTGTTGCTACTATATCTTTGAATTTGAGCGACATCTCGTCTACATTTGCATAGTCAGTTCGGAAGGAATGGAGATTGTCTCTTAGAAAGGCTTCTAGTGACACTTTATCCCTTTTTTAAATAAAATTATTTTGCGTTTGTTTCTGGTGGATTTGGAAGAAACGGTATTGAGCCTAGCTACAACGACCTTGTGATCACTAACCCCTGTATCAGTCATGATGCTCTCTATTAGCTCTGGATTGTTTGTGGCTAAGAGGTCAAGTGTGTTTTCGCAACCATTTACAATTCGCGTGGGTTTGTGGAGTAACTGCTCGAAATAATTTTCGGAGAAAGCATTTAGGACAATCTCGGAAGTTGTCTTCTGCCTACCACCGGTTTGGAACAAGTATTTTTGCCAACATATCGAGGGAAGGTTGAAGTCCCCACCAGCTATAACCGTATGAGTGGGATAATTTATTTGTTACAAGACTCGAATTTTCTCTGAACTGTTCAGCAACTATACCATCGGAGTCTGGGGGTCGGTAGAAGGAGCCAATTATTAACTTAGTTCGGCTGTTAAGTATAACCTCCACCCATACCAATTTGCACGGAGTATCTACTTCGACTTCACTGCAAGATAAACCACTACTGACAGACACAAACACTCCACCACCAATTCTGCCTAATCTATCTTTCCTCAACACCGTCTGAGACTTCAGATTGTTGCGAGGTAACAAGAAAAGCAACGGACCGAGAACAGAACCCTGTGGCACCCCGCATTTCACACGAGCCCACATTTTGGCCCACTGCTACCCGCCAGCTGCCGCAACGTCGCTTGCCAGCGCCAAGAGTGGAGAGATGACGATTCTGAGCGCTGACCGCCCACTTGCTGGGAGCGGCAGGCGGCGGGAGAAAGTAGCCGCCGCTCCTCTGCTCAGCTGCCCGCTTCCTTCCTTCCGTCCCCGGCTCCCGAGCAGGGAGCGGAAACCCGCTCCAAACGAGCAGACGCCAGTGCGGCCGGCCGTGAGGAGTGGAAGCGGATCGCGTGTCGACGGGGGGGGGGGGGGGGGGGGGGCAGGCGAGGCTGCAGCGAGTATAAATCGCTGGCGCCACCCGCGGCCGCCAGCAGTCGCTATCCTCCCGCCTGCAGCGAGCAACTCAGCCCAACTCAGCCGGCCGACATGAGGACTCACGTGAGTACAGGCGCGGCGCCAGCATCCCGCCGCAGAAACCGCCCCACTGAAGACCCCCACACTACAGCTCCGCAGGCTGACGAAGCCCGCTCTCAAAGTCTACCTACCGGATGGTTATAATTAAACTTTCCCTATCTAACACCGTGTGAGTACCAAGCTTGGCAGCATTAATGTCAAGGACATGGGGAAGAGAAATAATGCTGCTACAGTACATCATTCCATTACACACTGGCACCATTACTGCTACAAAAGGGGCTCAACATGGCGCCCATCAGTGTCGCGTAGATTCTGAAAGCGCAACATTCTGCGCAGCAGAACAAAGCGTGTCCATAGGTATGCTTGCTGCCTCTCTTGATATGCTGCGCTTCGGATCGGCACGTGTGTGAATATCCCCCTGCTAAACCCTGTCCTTCCGGTGGCCACACAACCCGAAATCACAGGTAGTGAGATCAGTTGATAGAGCCAGCCAAGCATTTGGAAACGATCGACTGATAATGCGATAGTTCCGAAATGTGTTTCGGTGAAGCAGGTGAACTTCATGAGCGGTGTTCGCTGGGACCCCATCTTGGATGAAAACCGTCCAGTTCGTCTTTTTGCTGTAGGGTGGGTATGAAATGCTGGTGAAGCATATCGCTCTAACGCTGGCCAGTCACACAGTCCTTAAACGCCAACCTGTTCCAAAAAAGAAAGGGCCAATGATGAATGTACCCATGAAGCCACACCGTACGGTGACACATTCACCATACAGAGGCACTTCATGCACAGTGACTGGAGGTGAAGATCCCCGCTCTCTGTATGTCCACCTCACCCATCAGAGAAAAATGAGCTTCTCTGGGCATAGGATGGTCCAGTGGCAGCCCTCATCGACTTCAATGCTTCCGGGAAAGTGGAGAGCGAAGTCAACAGGTCGTTGTGCGTCCTGTGGTGAAAGCTGCTGCACGATATGGATCTGGTACGGATAGCATTTTGGAATGGTTCGAAGCAACTTCTTTGCAGTGGACCACGGGATGTTCAACTGTCGTGACACGGCACGCGCGCTGCCTGACGATCGGGAATTGCGAGCCGTAGCAACAGCGATTTCATCAGCCAGCTGTGGTTTGCACCACAAGTGGTTGATGAAATCGCTGTTGCTATGGCAGAAACCGCTGATGGTCGTCGGACTCTTTCCGAAGCGCCGTCCAGTTCTCCAGTCGAATCGAACTTCTTCGTCACGCTCTACACAGCAGCTGGAGAAAGAGGAGCCTTCTGTAATCCTTTCAGCTGGCGATATTCTCGAAGTGCAGCTGCAGCATTACTGTTGTCTCGATAACAGAGCTTCACCAATAATGCCCTGCTCCTTTTGTCCAGGCTCAGACGGCCGGTGTGGACGTGCGGCTCTAGGCGCTTCAGTCTGAAACCGCGCGACCGCTACGGCCGCAGGTCCGAATCCTGCCTCGGGCATGGATGTGTGTGATGTCCTTAGGTTAGGTTAGGTTTAAGTAATTCTAATTTCTAGGGGACTGATGACCTCCCATGTTAAGTCCCATAGTGCTCGCAGCCATTTTGTCACGGGTCACCTTGACACGTCAACAAGTGCACTGTGACTGGTTAGGCATGTGAGACAGTGAATCACGGTGACTGACCATGGCACATGGTGGCCATAGTTGTAACTGGACGGTAGCGCTGTGACGCATGGAAATCGCGCACCCCATATTCTCGACATTAATACTACCAAGTTTGGTACTCGTACGGTAATTAGTTTCCGTGTTATAACGTGGTAAATCGGGAAAGTTTCATTATAACCACCCTATATATTGTGAGACAAAGATTATGACAACTCGCTTAACAGCGCACGGGTCCGCCTTTGGAATCCAGCACAACTGCGTGCCATGGATTCGACAATCCCTTACTAACAAGGGAACCTCCCCATCGCACCCCCTCTCAGATTTAGTTATAAGTTGGCACAGTGGATAGGCCTTGAAAAACTGAACACAGATCAATCGAGAAAACAGGAAGAAGTTGTGTTGAATTATAAAAAAATAAGCAAAATATACAAACTGAGTAGTCCATGCGCGAGATAGGCAACAACAAGGAGAGAGCAAGTACCGTGGTCCCGTGGTTAACGAGAGCAGCTGCGGGACAAAAGGTCGTTGGTTCAAGCCTTCCCTCGGGTGAAAAGTTTAGCTTCTTATTTTCAGTTTATGTAACAAACGCTTATATTTTCATCAATTTTTTGGGAGTGATTATCACATCCACAAGAAAACCTAAATCGGGCAAGGTAGAAGAATCTTTTTACCCATTCGCCAAGTGTACAAGTTAGGTGGGTAGACAACATATTCCCGTCATGTGACGCACATGCCGTCACCAGTGTCGTATAGAACATATCAGATGTGTTTTCCTTTGAAGGAATCGGTTGACTATGACCTTGCGATCAAGTATTTTCGGTTCCCATTGGAGAGGCACGTCCTTTCGTCTACTAATCGCACGGTTTTGCGGTTCGGTCGCAAAACACAGACACTAAACTTATCACAGTGAACAGAGACGTCAATGAACGAACGGACAGATCATAACTTTGCTAAAATAGAGTAAACTTTTCACCGGAGGGAAGACTTGAACCAAGGACCTCTCACTCCGCAGCCGCTCACGCTAACCACGGGACCGCGGCGCTACTGAGCTCACACTCTCCTTGATGTTGCCTACCTTGCACATGGACTACTCAGTTTGTATATTTTGCTTATTTTTTCATAGTTCCACACAACTTCTTCCTGTTTTCTCGATTGATCTGTGTTCAGTTTTTCAAGGCCTATCCACTGTGCCAACTTATAACTAAATCTGAGGGGGGTGCGACGGGGAGGTTCCCTTGTAAGAGCCTGGAGGTATGTGGCACTAGGTTTTGCAGTTCCTGAGATAAAGTGCTGGTGATATGTGAACGGCGAGCTGGCGCTCGATAGCATCCCAGACGTGATCCGTGTCGTTCGGATCAAATTTGCTGGCCACGATATCAACGTAATCTCTCCTCACATTACTGTAGAACGATTCTGGCCTTATGATATGGACAGTTATCGTGTTGGAAGATGTCGCCGCCGGGGAAGACATCAAGGATGAAGGGATGCAAATGGTGTGCAAGAATGTTCACAAAGTCCACAGCTGTTGTGGTGTCTTTGGTTGCTACCACAGGAGCCACAGAAGGTCAGGCGGATGTCCTCTCTAGAATAGTACTGAACCCACCGGTATTCACCCATGGCGTATTGCAAGTTTGGAGGAGCCATTTGCCTGGATGATGGCGTAACTGAACACGTTCATCGATTTGGTGTGACAAGAAACGCGATTCATCCGAACACGTGACACGTCTCCATTGTTGTATGGTCGAATCTCGATTGTCGCATGGCCCCTGCAATCGTAAATGACATTGTCGATGGCACAGTGGAGATTTCTGGGACACACGTGCTTGCACCGGCACTGTGCACTCTGCCACAGATCGCAGTCTGTCCTATTTTACAGAACGGGCAAGCCTCCGACCTTTAAAGTTCTGTGATGATTTGTGGACGTCAACCACCTGGTAACCTGCTAGTGCTTCCACCGTCCTTCATCCTCTTTGCGGACACCCTCACGACAGTAGCTCGCGAACAGTCGACCGACTTCGCCGTTTCCGCGACGCTCGTTCACAGCCGTCAGACGGTAACTGTCTACTCTTTGTCATATTCGCTTATGTCAGTGGATTCCCGAATTTGCGGTTGGATGGCTGAAGTAAAGAAGACGTAAAATGGCAAGAAAAGCATTTCTGATGAAGAGAAATTTGTTAACATCGAATTTTGATTGAAGTGTTAGGAAGTCTTTTCAAGTGGTCACAAGTTTAGTACTGGAGGGAAATGTGTGTAGGTGGAGGTGGGGGAGGGTAAATATCGTACAAGGAGACCAAGACATGAATACAGCAAGCAGATTCAGAAGTATGTAGACTGCAGTAGCTATTCGGAAATGAAGAGATTTGTGCAGGATAGAGTAGCATGGATAGCTGCATCAAAACAGTCTTCGGACCGAAGACCATACCAACATCAACAACAAAGTCGCTCGAATGATCCCCCTTCGTCTCTGCTCGGCTTTTAGAGTTTCATTACCGCGCAATGTGCCCACAACGCGATCAGATAGCAATCAATGTCGCGATGGGCAGCGGTCACAATGTTTTCCATCCCTACTATCAGCTGCTTCGCAGGGACTTCAGTCTTGTTTGAGAGCTCGGTGGCTAAGCGGTTCAGTATCAATACTAGGTCTCAGGTTCGACCCCTGGGCAGTCCAAGGACTCCTAGCTGTTAGTTATCACATTTGGGAATGTTTGTGAAATATGCCGACTTTCTCTATGGTCCAGAGAGTAAATCAGCCCAAAAGGTGGAGGAAGGCAACGCCAGACCATTTTCCAATAGGACCATGCTCACTAAAGCACCCGCCCCCCTCTCTCCTCTCGCCACATCCCACATGTCTGTTGCCATCGCTTTCTAGTCTTTCCACTCTTCCTAGTCCTCTTCTATTTCTCTCATGTCCTCCTGTAACCCCTCTCATCAGGTAACTTTCGGTATTACTCCTCCTTCTTCCTTCAGGATCCCCATCAAGACCTTCTTTGGCAATCTGTCATTTGTAATGTCCATACCAACCGAGCTTCCGTTCTCTTAATCTATCTGTGACGCTTTCTTGAGTCTGGGTCATTTCCCTAACTTTTTTTCTCCTTACGTGATCTCGCCGAGATACTCTACACGATCTTCTTAAATGATCCATTTCTACAACTCTCAGTTTGTTTTTATTTTTTATACCAAGCTCCCAGCGCTAGAGCCATAGGTCGTTATGGGTACTAAAATGTTTCTATACAGCATCTTCGGTGTATTGATGACAGCTTCACCTGTTTTTGTCCAACTAAGTAGAGGAAACAACTGCCCACCACTGATCAACGTTCTGGACTCTTCATTTGAAGAACAACTTTATTTGCACTCACAGCAGCAGCCTAAAGGCTGTTAGTGGGTTCAATGGTTATGCTGCCTCCTGTCACTGAGTTCTGTTAAGCTTTTTGTTCCATCCGGCGACGGAAAGCAACTTCACCAGATAAACCATCAGCTCCAACAGATGAGTATGGGGCCAGGCCGACTGCAAAAAACATAGCCAACTGCAAATACAAGTGTTTTATAATAATTAACAGTAGCAGAAACACCGCCATCATACGCCAAATTTGAACAAATTGAGGCTAGAGGTCACCATATATATGATGTTCAATGGTCACTGGACCCTGGATCAAATCAGCTGAGCGATCGCGTAATTTTTTGACGAATTCATAGCCGTTCCCTAACCAAACAGATTAAAGTGGACAAATTCTAGTTTGTAGTGAGATTTCTGTCCTCCTAATGGCATTTGTAAGGCCCTGCCCTCAATTTTCGTGATATATCACCGTTCCAGAACTTTAAACACAATGACGCCTCTGTTAATACCCTCTCCATTCGAAAAAAATAAGTCAGTCTTTGTGCTACCACGACCCAAGACTCACGACCGCTTGAAAATGGCCTTGGTGGCCTAATCCGCTAGTGGTGAAAGAAAATAGAAGAGCAACTGGTGATGGTATTTGATTCCACGTAATTACCACTACTGCGGACCCTGCGCCACCATGTTTCACAGATGGGTCAGAATGTATTTCGAAACAAAACAAAATGTGAAAAATGCAACTGGCCAGGGTGCACCGATTTATGGGCTCATACAATGAGTAGTGATGCAGAATTCATGATTGTAAACAAACATCAGTTTCAACACAAAGTTACGTTTATATATATGCATGTATGTTTTTCCTACGGAAATGAAAACTAGAGGCACAGTCAATGAAGGCAGACTTGTTCTCACTGTTCCAGACCTCATACCGTCTTAAATACGTAAACTTTAAAAGATTGGCCACCGCACCAGAGTTTCTCCAGTTTTGCGCAGAGCAACAAGGAAGCCTACAGTGGGCTTCAGAACAGTGTAGGCAACCCGCAATACGGCATTGCAGCAATATGGCAGAAAGTGTGGCACAGTTTCCATTATTT
Organism: Schistocerca piceifrons; assembly: GCF_021461385.2. Taxonomy (NCBI): domain Eukaryota; kingdom Metazoa; phylum Arthropoda; class Insecta; order Orthoptera; family Acrididae; genus Schistocerca; species Schistocerca piceifrons. Next base: position 212,072,704 of record NC_060146.1, read on the forward strand.
AAAGTCTAAGTATTCCAAAAGGTGTAAAGTTTAGAGCAGTGAAACCAAGTCTGCCATCACTAATTCTACGTCCCTTTTTATTTCGGTAGAAAAAAAAATATATGTCCCATTAAAATTGACGTAACCTTTTGTTGAACGTGGATGTTCGTTTACTTGTGGGGATTGTGCATTCCTACCCATTGTGTGAGCCCCTGACATAGGTGCATCCCTGCGTAATTGTATTTTTCACATTTCGTTTCATTTCGGAAATACACTATGTGATCAAATGTATCCGGCCACCCGGCGGAAAATGAATTAGAAGTTCGTGGAGCCCTCCAACGGTAATGCTGGAATTCGATATGGTGTTGGCCCACCCTTAGCCTTGATGTGAGCTTCCACTCTCGCAGCCATACGTTGATTCAGATGCTGGAAGGTTTCTTGGGTAATGGCAGCTCATTCTTCACGGAGAGCTGCACTGAGGAGAGGTATCCATGTAGGTCGGTGAGGCCTGGCACGAAGTCGCCGTTCCAAAACATCCCAAAACTGTTCTGTAGGATTCAGGACAGGACTCTGTGCAGGCCAGTCCATGTTATTGTCGTGTAACCACTCCGCCACAGGCCGTGAATTATGAACAGGTGCTCGATCGTGCTCAAAGATGCAGTCGCCATCCTCGAATTGCTCTTCAACAGTGGGAAGCAAGAAGGTGCTTAAAATGTAAATGTACGCCTGTGCTGTGATAGTGCCACGCAAAACAACAAGGGGTACAAGCCCCCTCCATGAAAAACACCACCATACCGCAACACCACCGCCTCCGAATTTTACTGTTGGCACTACACACGCTGGCAGATGACGTTCAGCGGGCATTCGCCACACCCACACCCTGCCATCGGATCGCCACATTGTGTACCGTGATTCGTCACCCTACACAACGTTTTTACACCGTCCAATGGTCCAATGTTTACGATCCTTACACCAAGCGAGGCGTCGTTTGGCATTTACCAGAGCGATGTGTAGCTTGTGAGCAGCCGCTCAACTATGAAATCCAAGTTTTCTCACCTCCCGCCTAACAGTCAGAGTACTTGCAGTGGATCATGATGCAGTTTGGAATTACTGTGTGATGGTCTGGATAGATGTCTGCCCATTAGACATTACGACCCTCTTCAATTCTCGGCGGTCTCTGTCAGTCAACAGACGAGGTCGGCCTGTATGCTTCTGTACTGTACGTGTCCCTTCACGTTTCCACTTCACTATCAGATCGGAAACAGTGGACCTAGGGATGTTTAGGAGTGAAAATCTCGCGTGCAGATGTATGACACAAGTGGCACCGAATCACCTGACCACGTTCGAATTCTGTGAGTTCTCTCGCGATGTCTACTGTGGTCGCTGATATGGAGTGCCTGGCAGTAGATGGCAGCACAATGCACTTAATATGAAAAACGTATGTTTTTGGGGGTATGTGAATTCGCCGACCATGTCCCGTTACGCGTCAGAAAATTCCCATGGGTACTTTGAAGAGCAGATGCCTAATCTCAGGACTGATGTTGGACGCGCAATGTATAGAACGCTAAGAAGCTTATGTCCACGAATCAGCACGGTTTTAGGTAGCATCGGTAGTGAGAAATTCATTTCACCCTTTTCTCACATGATATACTGAGAACTATGGGTGAAGGGCAAGAGGTTGTTGTTGTTGTTGTTGCGGTCTTCAGTCCTGAGACTTGTTTGATGCAGCTCTCCGTGCTACTCTATCCTGCGCAAGCTTCTTCATCTCCCAGTACCTACTGCAACCTACATCTTTCTGACTCTGCTTGGTGTACTCATCTCTTGGTCTCCCTCTACGATTTTTACCCTCCACGCTGCCCTCCAATTCTAAATTGGTGATCCCTTGATGCCTCAGAACATGTCCTACCAACCGATCCCTTCTTCTAGTCAAGTTGTGCCACAAACTCCTCTTCTCCCCAATTCTGTTCAATACCTCCTCATTAGTTATGTGATCTACCCACCTAATCTTCAGCATTCTTCTGTAGCACCACATTTCGAAAGCTTCTATTCCCTTCTTGTTCAAACTAGTTATCGTCCATGTTTCACTTCCATACATGGCTACACTCCATACAAATACTTTCAGAAACGTCTTCCTGACACTTAAATCTATACTCGATGTTAACAAATTTCTCTTCCTCAGAAACGCTTTCCTTGCCATTGTCAGTCTACATTTTATATCCTCTCTACTTCGACCATCATCAGTTAGTTTGCTCCCCAAATAGCAAAACTCCTCCACTACTTTAAGTGTCTCATTCCCTCTCAACAGCACCCGAGGGCAAGAGGCAGGTTCCATATTTCTAGAGTTCCGGTAAGCATTTGACACGGTGCCCCATTTGCAGGCTGTTAACGAAGGTAAGAGCATGTGGAACAAGTTCACAGACTTGTGATTGACTCGAAGATATCTTAAATGAGAGAAGCCAGTTTGATGTCCTCGACGGCGAGTATTCATCAGAGACAAGGGCATAGTCAGGAGTGCTCCAGAGTAGTGTTATAGGATCGCTGTTGTCCCCTGTATACGTAAATGATTTTGCGGATATGGTGGGCAGCTGTCTGTGATTGTTTGCGGATGACGCCGCGCTCTGCAGTAAGGTGTCGATGGTTCAAATGGCTCTGAGCACTATGGGACTCAACTGCTGAGGTCATTAGTCCCCTAGAACTTAGAACTAGTTAAACCTAACTAACCTAAGGACATCACTAACATCCATGCCCGAGGCAGGATTCGAACCTGCGACCGTAGCGGTCTTACGGTTCCAGACTGCAGCGCCTTTAACCGCACGGCCACTTCGGCCGGCAGTAAGGTGTCGAAGTTGAGTGACTGCAGGAAGGCGAAGAGCAGATCTAGATTTGTAGGAAGGGTTCTGGGAATGTGGAGTAGATCTGTGACTGATAGTACATACCAGAGACTAGTGCAATCAATTCTGGTGTATAGTTCTAGTGTTTGGAGTCGTTATCAAGCGGGCATGACAACAGAATTCAAGGACGTGTAACTACACTCATGCTCATAAATTAAGGATAATGCTGATACATGGTGAAACAAAGCTCTGATGGGCGGTTTGCGGTATGACCATGAGGTGCATTTAACCTGCGGTCTTCGCACGGTGGCGCTGGCAGCAGTCCACATACGTAGAGGTGTGTTGGTGCATGTCAGAGTACGGTGCAGCGAGTAAGTGTGCAGACCTTTTCAGACGTGCTAATGGTGACTGTTTGTTGAAAATGGCTCAAAGAACACATATTGATGACGTTATGAGGAGTCTGGAGGCTGGAGGCGACTGGAGGCTGGTCAAACAGCAGGTCGCAGCACGGGCCCTCCGTGTGCCACAAAGTGTGATCTCAAGATTATGGCAACTTTCAGCAGACAGGAAACGTGTCCAGGCCTTACAGTACGGGACGTCCACAGTGTACAACACCACAAGAAGACCGATATCTCACTATCAGTACCCGCAGACGGAGTACTGCAGGTAGCCTTGCTCAGAACCTTACCGAAGCCACTGGAACAGTTGTCTCCAGACACACAGTCTACAGACGACTGAACAGACTTGGTTTATTCACCCAGGGACCTGCAAGGTGCATTCCACTTATCCCTGGTTACAGCCTGGTGTCCAGAACACAGTACTTGGTCATTGGAACAGTGGTCCCAGGTTATGTTCACGGACGGGTCCACGTATAGTCTGAACAGTTATTCTCGCCGGGGTTTCATCTGTCGTAAACCAGGAACCAGATACCAACCCCTTAATGTCCTCAGGGACCTGTATGGAGGCTGTGGTTTGATGGTGTGGAGTGGGATTATGATTGGTGCATGTACACCCCTGCATGTCTTTGACAGAGGAACTGTAACAGGTCAGGTGTATCGGGTCGTCATTTTGCAACAGTATGTCCCCCTTTTCAGGAGTGCAGTGGGTCCCACCTTCCTCCTGATGGACGATAACGCACAGCCCCACCGAGATGCCATCGTGGAGGAGTACCTTGAAACAGAAGATATCAGGCTAATGGAGTGGCCTGCCTGTTCTCCAGACCTAAACCCCATCGAGCAAGTCTGGAATGCTCTCGGTCGACGTATCACTGCACGTCTTCAAACCTCTACGACACTTCCGAAGCTCCGACAGGCACTGGTGCAAGAATGGGAGACTATACCCCATCAGCTGCTCGACCACCTGATCCAGAGTATGCCAACCCGTTGTGCGGCCTGTGTACGTGTGCATGGTGATGATATCCCATATTGATGTCTGGATACATGCGCAGGAAACAGTGGCGTTTTGTAGCACATGTGTTTGGGGACGGTTTTCTCAACTTATCACCAATAGCGTGGACTTACAGATCTGTGTCGTGTGTGTTCGAATGGCTCTGAGCACTATGCGACTTAACTTCTGAGGTCATCAGTCGCCTAGAACTTAGAACTATGTAAACCTAACTAACCTAAGGACATCACACACATCCATGCCCGAGGCAGGATTCGAACCTGCGACCGTAGCGGTCGCTCGGTTCCAGACTGTAGCGCCTAGAACGGCACGGATACACCGACCGGCCGTGTGTGTTCCCTACGTGCCTATGCTATTAGCGCCAATTTTGTGTGGTGCCCCTTTGTGTAGTACCACATTCTGCAATTATCCTTAATTTACGAGCATGAGTGTAGGATCGTAACAGCTCTGTGTAGCCGATACGGAAGTGTAACAAAAGTACTTCGGAAATTTAATAGGGGAGAGACGGCGTATTTCTCGCGAAACCCTCTTGAAGAACTGACTGGGCGGCCAATTCGCTGCCACCAGCGTATGTTTGCGTAGGGATTATCAGAATAAGACAGGAGAAATTAGGTTGCGAACAGAGACAAGGTCACTGTCATTTTCCTGTCGATCAATACGCAAATGTAATTGGAAATCGGTAAGAAGCACTCTCTGCCACTTACTGGCTCTACCTAACGACTGTCAATATTAATTAGTACAGCTTCTCATCTCCGCTTCAACCCGCCGAGTCACGCAGGCTAATGGCTTGCTAACCCAACTTACTGCTTATTGCCACTCGCGCCTACTTCAGCAGTACCATAACCTCTCCATTGCAGAGACATACGCCTCGCAGGTAACTAAGTGTAAGAGCTTCCACGATATTCACTTGCCCCTCGTCCGTGACCAGCGCACACCACGCGCAGTTCCCTATCCAGAATGTGGGTCACCGCGTACGCTGTTATTTCACGCTCGGTTTCGGTTACGGCAGCGCAAAACTGCGTTTCCATTGCGCCGTCGTCTATGCACACACGTTTCTTTCAGCTTTCTCGAACACGGAAAGATTTTACATTCACATCGCAGTCTGACACACACTACAATACTTCCCCTCATCTTTCTCGTTCACCAGACGCACGATTGTTTTGTAACGCTAAGTTCCATTCGAAAGAAACACATCTGTCTGGCAATATGACTAACCACTTTCGATTATTAGAGACGTCGCACAAATGGCTCTGAGCACTATGGGACTTAACTTCTGAGGTCATCTGTCCCCTAGAACTTAGAACTACTTAAACCTAACTAACCTAAGGACATCACACACATCCATGCCCGAGGCAGGATTCGAACCTGCGACCGTAGCGGTCACGCGGTTCCGGACAGAAGCGCCTAGAACCGCTCGGCCACTCCGGCCGGCGACGTCGCACATGTAGCGAATTAGGACAACAATGCCGATATAACAGATGTCACTTTTTTAAAAAAAAAAAATCGACAGTCACTAAATATTATTGCTAAAGTTTGCAAGGATTGTAAAGAAGAAAAAATAGGAAGAAGAAAGTAACCCTCGAGTCTTTTAAAGATCGAAGTCACTTCTACAAAACAGCTTCAAACTTCTCTTTACCTTACAAACGAGTTAACGTGTTAAACATTTTACGTTAGACATGTAAGCGAGAAAAACTTTTAAATGATTTGAAAATAAAGTTTTTTTGCAAGTCGATAAGTGCTCTCATTATCGAACAGTAAATGAGTGCAGTCTGGGTAGTTTCCACCCCGTTCGAGCACCTTTTCACGCATCTCATTGTTAAGAAGTCATACCTCGTGAAGCATGTATCGCACAGAGATATAATTTTGTACGTACAGGGTGACAATTATTGAACTATGCGAAGTAAAATCGTCATAACTTGTGAACGATTTGAGTTAGGACATTCAAACTGCACGGCTGGCCGTGGGGCACGATGGGACTTACACTGCGTATGTATAGTTGGGTTTAGCCCACTTTCTTTTGGGTGGGTTTGTCAATAAGCAAAATTGGAGCATGTTGGGGACTCATAAACCGCATTTCGCGATCGAGAAGTCTCTTCACCCTCAACGGAAGACTGCGTGGTGTGCAATGTTCACTCACGGAATAATCGGTGCGATTTTCTTTGATGGCACGGTGACTACCGAACGGTGCGTGAAGGTTTGGAAGATGATTTCATCCCCATTATCCTCAATGACGCTGATTTCGAAAAGATGTGGTTCATTTAAGACGGAGCTCGACCCCATCGAAGCAGGAAAGTGTTTGATGTCCTGGAGGAGCACTTTGGGGACTGCATTCCACTGTCAAAGTCATTATCATCTCACGTTACCTCGCGACGTATTGTCTCTTTCATAGAACACTTGTCTGTAACAGGATGCGTACGTGTGGCGCCTAGACTTGCGTCACACTTCGCGTCTAGCAGTACAGACAGGACAGCTTGAAAAAGTCCAACCCTTCCCGTCGATTCCCTCTCCCCCCCCACCCCCCCCCACCCCCCTCCCGCTTACTTAGAACTTTAGAACGTACTTTGTGCTTTCATTTCTTGGAGAAAGATGTTGGAAGTCTTTTTACCAGAACGTAATTTCCGTCTCTCAGATTAGTTTTTACTACTTCGGTATAGAAATTTGTATTTTCTCCATGTATAATGACCATGCAAATTCTCATTCCTTGGGTGCTCGGCTATATATTTCTTAATGGACACAACAGTGTCAGAAATATATTTATTTACTGATTTTCTGATTAACCGTCAACAAGGTTCAAACTGGTTCAAATGGCTCTGAGCACAATGGGACTTAACACCTGCGGTCATCAGTCCCCTAGACTTACAACTACTTGAACCTAACTAACCTAAGGACATCACACACATCCATGTGCGAAGCAGGATTCGAACCTGCGACCGTAGCAGCAGCGCGGTTCCGGACAGAAGCGCCTAGAACCATTCGGTCACAACGGCCGGCGTCAACAAGATTCCTCAAATTCTATTTTGTTAAAATCATTTTATCCGTCCCAAAATGCTTCATACGGCATGCTGTATTGTCCCTAAATGTAGCAGCTTCTTGCGACACAGAGTGAAAAAAAAGCGAAAAAATACCTTTCCAATAGCGTTTTCGACAATTATCGATGCATCAAATTAGGAACCGTAAAGAAGTGATAGGGACTTTTATTCTGAATCCAAACGCCCGTGATGGCATTCGTCCTTGCACTACGAAAAATTTTAATTAAACCAACTATCAATATATTGTAAAAATTAATGTAGGTTGTCAGTAACATAATACGACTGCAGATTGCTCGCTTTCTCTGAATCGACAGGCCTTGAATTAAAGACACGAAAAAAGAGGATGTGAGAGGAAACACACTTGAAGAAAAAGAAGAACCCAATAGTTATGTGAGCAAAGTGATTATTTAGGGCGTACACGTAAGGTATCACCCAGAGATTATAGTGAGGAATTTGAAAGTGAGTGGGAGGAAAAAGTGAGGTTGTACTGATGAAAGAGCAAGCGCAGTTGAAGATCAGCTCGCAAAAAAAGGTTACTGCCTCCACGTAGTGACATGAAACCAGGTTCCGTGTACACGACTACAGACCCACAAATCGCTTTATTCCTAGCAGCCTCAGTGTTTGGCGACAAGCACAACAGAAAACAAAATGGTCACCTCAGGAGACGTCACGCTAATACCGTGTAACGCCGCCGGTAGCCTTCATAAATGGCGTCAGTTCTTCTGGAATGCCATATCCAGCTACAGACACTCCATGATGATTACATCCGATAGAGCTACAAAAGTATGGAAATCTCGATTGCTATGTTTCACTTGTTGTTCCAAACAGACCCCATATTATTTATTGGATTAAGAGCGGGTAATTTAGGCACCCATTTCTACATCTACATCTACATCTACGTGATTAATATGCTGTGCACAATAAAGCGCCTGGCAAAGGGTTCAATGAACCACCTTCATGCTGTCTCTCTACCGTTCCGCTCTCGGACGGCACGCGGGAAAAACGAGCAGTTAAAATTTTTCCGTGCGAGCCCTGATTTGTCCTATTTCATCGTGATGATCATTTCTCCGTATGTAGGTGGGTCCCAACAGAATGTTTTCGCAATCGGAGGAGAAAACTGGTGATTGAAACTTCATGTGAAGCTCTCGTCGCAACGAAAAACGCCTTTGTTTCAATGATTTCCACTCCAATTCACGTATCATGTCTGTGACACTATCTCCCCTATTTCGCAATAATACAAAACGAGCTGCCCTTCTTTGTTCTGTTTCGATGTAATCCGTCAGTCCCACCTGCTGCGGATCCCACACCGCACAGCAATACTCCAGAATAGGGCGGGCAAGCGTGGTGTAAGCAGTCTGGTACACCTGTTGCACCACGTAAGTGTTCTGCCAATGAATCGCAGTCTTTGGTTTGCTCTACCCACAATATTATCTATGTGATCGTTCCAATTTAGGTTATTTGTAATTGTAATCCCTAAGTATTTCAGTTGAGACAGGCTGTTCGAGTTCATGGAACCAGGTTCCAGACCTGTGAATACGGCTGTTAACCTGCTTGGAACACAGGCGTGTCCACAGCAGACTCATCATGACGCTGTAGAACTAAGAGCAACACTTGGCAAGGGGACAACTGTTGTGACTTGGCAAGACAGCCAGGCCACTATGATTGGTAGCTGAAAGGCAGGCGTTAAGCTCACGCAGGCTGGCGTGAGGTCTGGAACAGTTAAAGGATTTGAGTCTAGCAAATAAAGTACGTAGCTGTTGGAATACTTAACTTTAATCCATAATTGGTGAACATCGGTCTGACGGTACAGGCATCACAAGATAAATAGCAAATGATAATGGCGCCTTGCTAGGTCGTAGCAAATGACGTAGCTGAAGGCTATGAGAGCAAATGAGAGCGTAATTTGTCAGTGAACCATCGCTAGCAAAGTCGGCTGTACAACTGGGGCGAGTGCTAGGACGTCTCTCTAGACCTGCCGTGTGGCGGCGCTCGGTCTGCAATCACTGACAGTGGCGACACGCGGGTCCGACGTATACTAGCGGACCGCGGCCGATTTAAAGGCTACCACCTAGCAAGTGTGCTGCCTGGCGGTGACACCACAACAACCTACGAGGCCCGTCCACAATGAGTGCAAGGCCCACATCACTCGCCCACCTTACATTTTTAATACACAATTACGCAATTCGCATACAGTACGCGGAATCGTTCTATTTCTAGTCATGATCTCCCGGGACTAGCCAAGTGGAGCATGGGATGATTAAATGTCTCGTTTCGCGCAAATAGCAAATTTTGTAGCAGATCGAAATAATTGAGTTAGTTGCGGTTTGTGTGACCGTGACACAGCGCGTCCTTGGCAATGTGGCGAGCGAACGTCAGAGTCCAGGGCGGTTTCCAGCGGCCTCCAAGGAGAGCCCGAGAGAATGCCAGCCGACACGCTCCCTGCGGGCGGTAGGCTTTGTTTAGGACGGGGATGCGGTGGCGCCCTCATCCCGCACCGTAAAACCTCAAAAGCTGCGATTCCACCACTGGGTGGAAATCTGGCCCAGGCTCAGGTTTTTTTTGCGGCCCAGGCGCCGTATTAACACAAAAGCCGAGTCTGGGGTTGCTACGAGCGAGGTGTGCTCCTTAAAAGCCCCGCCCTTGGCGTAGGTTCTGCAGGAAAACTCCGATGGTTGCGTTGGCGACGGAGAAGCCTCGAGAACGTTTCAACTTAAAACGCCTTTCAGAAGCCACCCATTTGCTGCAGTTGTGCGACGTGGATCGATCATTCCCTTGCAGTCGATGTTTGGAGGAAAGTCAAGAGATTGGCGAAAATTTTGTTGCAAGAGGGTGATTGGCCAGCCGCTGGTGCAGAGTAGCAGAAACTCACGCTACACTCCAGCTGGAAAGAAACACTCGTGTTCTGACTGCCTTAGCCAGCAGTCCTATCTCCCTGTATCGTCTGCTACAGGCCAGGGTGATAGCAGCTTTACTTGTCCGGTAAACGGACAGGAACACGTTCTTCATAAGCATCGCAACTGCAGCTCCTTGGGCCATGACGTTCTTAGATAATACAAATCTCCTTCATCATAACCAACATGGATTCCGCAAACAGAGATCATGTGAAACTCAGCTCGCCCTATTTGCCCAAGAAATTCACAGTGCCGTAGACACTGGCGAGCAGATTGATGCCGTATTCCTGGACTTCAGGAAGGCATTTGATACGGTTCCGCACTTACGTTTAGTGAAAAAAATACGAGCTTACGGAATATCGGACCAGGTTTGTGATTGGATTCAGGATTTCCTAGAAGAAAGAACACAACATGTCATTCTTAACGGTTCAAAATCTGCAGATGTAGAGGTAATTTCGGGAGTACCGCAGGGAAGCGTGATACGACCTTTATTGTTTACAATATACATAAATGACTTAGTTGACAACATCGGTAGCTCCGTGAGGCTATTTGCAGATGACACGGTTGTCTACAAGAAAGTAGCAACATCAGAAGACTCGTACGTACTCCAGGAGGACCTGCAGAGGATTAATGCATGGTGCGACAGCTGGCAGCTTTCCCTAAACGTAGATAAATGTAATATAATGCGCATACATAGGGGCAGAAATCCATTCCAGTACGATTATGCCATAGGTGGTAAATCATTGGAAGCGGTAACGACCGTAAAATACTTAGGAGTTACTATCCGGAGCGATCTGAAGTGGAATGATCACATAAAACAAATAGTGGGAAAAGCAGGCGCCAGGTTGAGATTCATAGGAAGAATTCTAAGAAAATGTGACTCATCGACGAAAGAAGTAGCTTACAAAACGCTTGTTCGTCCGATTCTTGAGTATTGCTCATCAGTATGGGACCCTTACCAGGTTGGATTAATAGAAGAGATAGACATGATCCAGCGAAAAGCAGCGCGATTCGTCATGGGGACATTTAGTCAGCGCGAGAGCGTTACGGAGATGCTGAACAAGCTCCAGTGGCGGACACTTCAAGAAAGGCGTTACGCAATACGGAGAGGTTTATTATCGAAATTACGAGAGAGCACATTCCGGGAAGAGATGGGCAACATATTACTACCGCCCACATATATCTCGCGTAATGATCACAACGAGAAGATCCGAGAAATTAGAGCAAATACGGAGACTTACAAGCAGTCGTTCTTCCCACGCACAATTCGTGAATGGAACAGGGAAGGGGGGATCAGATAGTGGTACAATAAGTACCCTCCGCCACACACCGTAAGGTGGCTCGCGGAATATAGATGTAGATGTAGATGTGCATAACAACCCATCGAGCACTGCAGGCAGTCGACAACACCGGCTACAACTGTAATTACTTACGCAGTACCGGTGCACTTCTATCGGCCTTGTGATTCCCGGTTAGCGCATTGCTCCATCTTGCTAGAGCCATAGAGATCGCGACATTTAATTACTAGTTCGCGCCTTTCGTGGTCAATACTGATGGATGTTAACGCACGGCCCCACCGAGCTGCCATGGTGGAGAAGTACCTCGAAACAGAGGATATCAGGCTAATGGAGTGGCCTGCCTGTTCTCCAGACCTAAACCCCATCGAGCACATCTCAGATGCTCTCGGTCGACGTACCGCTGCACGTCTTCAAACCCCTGCGACACTTCCGGAGCTCCGACAGACTTTGTTGCAAGAATGGGAGGCTATGCCGCAGCATCTGCTCGACCACCTGATCCAGAGTATGCCAATCCGTTGTGCGGCCTGTGTACGTGTGTGTGGTGATCATATCCCATATTGATGTCGAGGTACACGCGCAACAAACAGTGGCGTTTTGTAGCACATGTGTTTCGGGACGGTTTTCTCAACTTATCACCAATACCGTGGACTTACAGATCTGTGTCGTGTGTGTTCCCTATGTGCCTATGCTATTAGCGCCAGTTTTGTGTAGTGCCACCTTGTTTGGCACCACATTCTGCAATTATCCTTAATTTATGAGCATGAGTGTGGGATCGTAACAGCTATGTGTAGCCGATACGGAAGTGTAACAAAAGTACTTCTGAAATTTAATAGGAGAGTGACGGCGTATTTCTCGCGAAACCCTCTTGAGGAAGTGACTGGGCGTTCAATTCGCAGCCGCCAGCGTATGTTTGCGTAGGTATTATCAGAATAAGACAGGAGAAATTAGGTTGCGAACAGAGACAAGGACACTGTCATTTTCCTGTCGATCAATACGCAAATGGAATTGGAATTCGGTAAGAAGCACTCTCCGCAATTTACTGGCTCTACCTAACGACTATCAATATTAATTAGTACAGCTTCTCATTTCCGCTTCAACTCGCCGGGTCACGCAGGCTAATGGCTTGCTAACCCAACTTACTGCTTATTGCCACTCGCGCCTACTTCAGCAGTACCATAACCTCTCCATTGCAGAGACATACGCCTCGCAGGTAACTAAGTGTAACAGCTTCCAAGATATTCACTTGTCCCTCGTCCGTGACCAGCGCACACTTTGCATGATTTATACCGATAAAGTTGTGATAGGATACACGTCATAAGAATTCTGTGCAGTCCGTCTTGATAAGGAAAGTGCCAGCCGTCACGTACGCTGTTTTGAAGTTTACTGTGTAGCAGTGTCTGTCTGTAGTGGCAGACGCTGGACATTGCGAAGAAGTTTACTACTGAAGTTCCGGAAGACTAAGTCGGGCAACGTATTACTCCCTTACACATAAGTTTCAAGATTTTCTTTTTTTTTTTTTTTTTTTTTTTGTGTGTGTGTCATCATTCTTCTGCCACGAATTCCTTACCTGTGCCAACCTCTTCATCTCACAGTAGCATTTGCAACTTCCGTCCTCAATTATTTGCTGGATGTATTCCCACCTCTGTCTTCCTCAATACTTTTTGCCCTCTACAGTTCGCTCTAGTACCACAAAAGCTATTCCCTAATATCTTAACAGATGTACTACCATCCTGTCCCATCATCTTGTCAGTGTTTCCCAAATATTCCTTTCCTCTCCGACTCTGTGAGAACTTCCTCATTCCTTACTTTATCACTCCACCTGATTCTCAACATCTGTCTGTAGCACCGCATCTCGTATGTTTCGATTCACGTCTGTTCCGGTTTTCCCGCAGTTCATGCATCACTGCCATATTACACTGTTCGCCAAACGTGCATTCTCAAAAATTTCTTCCTCAAATTAAGACCTTTGTTTGATCCTAGCAGCGTTCCCTTGGCCAGGATATCCCCTTTTGCCAGTGCTAGTCTGCTTTTGATGTCCTCCTTGCTCTGTCCCTCATGTGTTATTTCGCTGCCTAGGCATCAGAATCCCCGATCCATTGTTCAGTAATATTTTGAATTAAAAATTCCCGCACTTCCAGATGCCTGTGTGGCTGTGCTCCATCCTGTTGGTGAATGAAGTCGTTCGAAAAAGTCTCCAACTGCGGGAAAAGAAAGTTCTCAAGCAGAACGGGATATGTGCTTCCTGTAACAGAGTTCTCGGCAAAGAGAAATGGACCACATACCCATTCCGTGAAACTGCACAAAACACATTAAATTTTGGAGAATCCCTCTCACGTTGTACAACTTCATATTCTGACATTATGACGGTCCACTTTTCCATTTAAATGGAATGTTGACTCGTCACTAAACACTAAACGTGGAAGAAAACTGTCATCCTTATAACGACTCCATTTCTTACTAGGCTAATTACTGTTTAGCTCTACAGGGCCATTATACTGAAATGTTTCCCCACACCACCTAGTATTGTCTTTCTATGTGTGTGTGAGTAACTGTATGTTCACTGTTGTGGGTAAGTACATACAGCGTACACAGGGCGGTGTGTGAAACTGATGGCGATTACACGCTTCCGCTGTTGTAGAAATCTGCTCCAGATGCTGCAGATACCGTGTTGAGCTGAAAGTGGTAACCAAAATACGGAGAAATATTCTTCGGGGGGTCTGTTGCATAGCAATCAGATTGCTTTCAGTTCTGAGAAATGTCCAGTTACTATTGTGGATTTGAATGATCCATGAAGTGACTTCTTTTCCGAAGAAAACATCGAACTATTTCACTAGAACTGAACGCTCCCGTCGGAACTGTTCTCAACTGGTGTTTATTAGTAGATCACAATAGCAGTACATCGCTGGGTGTATAATAAGACGTACCTTCTTGAAATGAACAATATTTTTATTGTTCTATTAACTGATTTCCTTCCATATGCACTTATATTTTACAATGTGAATCAAAAACTCGCAATGGCGTCGATTTTTACATCACAAGAATCGCTCTCCTCTACTACAATTACTCTTAACCAGAACAAACAAAAACTATATCCTAAGAATAATTATGTGAGCGCTGTCCGCCACAGAGTAATAAACAATATCTTTGTCTCTCTCTCGCACTGTCACAGCAAGTTACGCTGCATGATACGTCATATCCTCCATCTTGCCAAGGACGAAATTACAGAACTGCACGCGTTGTGAATGGTGGGCTCCATGTGGTTCCCAAGCCATACAGCGACCGTAAACCATAAAATTACCAAATATGCAGCAACCAGTCGCAAAATGATGGTTTATTTATTCACTTTTGTAAATCGATTTCGAGTGATTAACAGCCGTCATCGGTGCTTTCAACCAATATGTGCCCTGACTAGTAGTACTGTCTTATGCTCGGTTTACACTAGCAAGTTATTGCAGCAATTTACTTGCGGGGAGGAACTTGCCGCGCGATTTGCGAGTGTAAACATATCGCCAAGTCGACTTGCGACTGTAGCAATTTATTGCGGAAGTGACTTGTTGCACGTTTTCCGCTTCCAGTGTGAACACCACGCAAGAAGTATCTGCAAGTAACTTGCAGCTTTTAGGATTTATTTCTATTTCCTGCAAGTAGGAAGCGCAAGTTATAGTATGTTGTCTGCATAACATCCATATTGAACATTTTACTTAATGTGGTGACTTAATTTTTTGCAACCATTTTACGCATTATATGCAAACAAATTTCAGAAATGGAGGAGAAACGGGAATGGATGAAGCAGGGTACAGAACATTTTATTGAAGCCCTGGAGAACTACCCCGAAATACGGGACGTGCATAACCGAGACTTTCAGGATAGAGTGAAGAAGATACGCGCTTTAAATGAAATCTCGTCGATATTCGACACATCTATAAAAGAAGTACATAGGAAGTAGCATAACTTGAAGACGCAACCCCTTTGCCACCTGCATCCACTCGCTTGTTGTTTCAGGACTTGCGGTAATTTTCACATCTGTCAACACCTGTTTTCTTTGGGAATGGAATTATTATATTCTTCTTGAAGTCTGAGGGTATTACGCCTGTCTCATACATCTTGCTCGCCAGATGGTAGAGTTTTGTCATGATGGCTCTCCCAAGGCTGTACTAATGGAATGTTGTCTACTCCGGCGGCCTTCTTTTGACTCACGTATTTCAGTGCTCTGTCAAACTCTTGACGCAGTATCATATCTCCCATTTCATCTTCATCTACATTCTCTTCCTTTTCTATAATATTGTCCTGAAGTGCAGTGCGCTTGTATAGACACTCTATATACTCCTTCCACCTTTCTGCTTTCCCTTCTTTGGTTAGAACAGGGTTTCCATCTGAGCTCTTGATATTCATGCAATTGATTCTCCTTTCTCCAAAGGTCTCTTTAATTTTCCTGTTGGCGGTATCTATCTTACCCTAGTGAGATAAGCCTCTACATCCTGACATTTGTTCTCTAGCCATTTTGCACTCTCCTGTCGATATCCACACCATATCTAGTACGAAAGTCAAGAACCCCTTCTGTTGTCCCGACGCCATTTTCACTAGAACTGCGGTGGGCGCACACTGCTGCTACATAGCGGGAACTATGGAAAAGTCGAGAGTTTGCTCTTTCCAGCAGTACGTTGTTAACGTACATATCTCAAATACGATAGTAGTTATGTATCCAAGGTTCTCGGGCGTCCAGCCGGACCCGATCGTCGAATTTCCACGATATTTCGGCGAATATGGAATGCACCACCTGATGATGGCGGAACGGTTATTCGCCGAAATATCGTGGGACTTCGACGATCGTATCCGGCTGAACGCCCGAGAACCTTGTATGCAGCACATTTGCCGGGAAAGCCACAGATCACAATTATAGTAGTTATGATTCTTTTTTTTTTAATAATTGGATTTGTGGTGATCGGAAATGGTGCTGGAGAGGAGAAAGTGCGCACTCTCTTCACGGAGCAACTGGAAAGGTGCGTTAAATCAGTCGGTCGGCCGCTCGGGGGACCGCGCCGGTGAATTTCTCACGCCCCGCCGGAGAAAGTGTCCGGAGATCGAGAGGTCTGGTTGGCGGCAGGTCCGCCTTTCACGGGAAGCAAGAGCGGCCGTTTATCCGGGCACGGCCGCCGCCGCCGCCTCGGACACGGGCCGGTTCTTCTCTGTGTTTTTGCTTTTCTTCCCGGCCGAGCAGCGAAAGTGGTCGCGGCGGCGGTCAAGGTGAGCCCTGGTCTGGGCTGGGTCGGACCGCCCGCTCGCCTTTCACCGTCAATCGGCTGACCGAACACCTCGGCGGGCCTCGCTCTCTCACACGCGGCGTCTGACGCCTCCTCCGCCGTGTGGGCAAAAGCCTTGCGTCATACCTTCAACAGGGCGCCGACCTCGGCGATGAAATTTCGGGAATGCGGCCGCCACCTGCTGCTCTGCTCCACCGCAAACCACAGGTCAACACTTGATCCGTTGCCTGACGGGTCGAGTTGGCTAACGTCGACATTGCGCGCGGTGACTTTTCCAGCGTCAAAAAAAATTGTTCAAATGGCTCTGAGCACTATGGGACTTAACATCTATGGTCATCAGTCCCCTAGAACTTAGAACTACTTAAACCTAACTAACCTAAGGACATCACACACATCCATGCCCGAGGCAGGATTCGAACCTGCGACCGTAGCAGCCGCGCGGCTCCGGACTGAGCGCCTTGAACCGTTAGACCACCGCGGCCGGCTTTCCAGCGTCACTTCCTGCTGTTTCACGATGAGGATGCACCTTGTCGTGTGAAATACAAAATAATTTCCACGTGAATTAAGACAAACGAGAAGCAACTTGAGGGTGGGACCGGGACTAAAGCAGGAACTACACTACTGGCCATTAAAATTGCTACACCAAGAAGAAATCCAGATGATAAACGGGTATTCATTGCACAAATATATTATACTAGAACTGACATGTGATTACATTCTCACGCAATTTGGGTGCATACATCCTGAGAAATCAGTACCGAGAACAACCATCTCTGGCTGCAATAACGGCCTTGATACGCCTGGGCATTGAGTCAAACAGAGCTTGGATGGCGTGTACAGGTACAGCTGCCCATGCAGCTTCAACATGATAACACAGTTCATCAATAATAGTGACTGGCATATTGTGACGAGCCAGTTCCTCGGCCACCATTGACCAGACGTTTTCAATTGGTGAGAGATCCGGAGAATGTGCTCGCCAGGGCAGTAGTCGAATATTTTCTGTATCCAGAAAGGTCCGTACAGGACCTGCAACATGCGGTCGTGCATTATCCTGCTGAAATGTAGGGTTTCCCAGGGGTCGAATGAAGGCTAGAGCCACGGGTCGTAACACATCTGAAATGTAACGTCCACTGTTCAAAGTGCCGTCAATGCGAACAAGAGGTGACCGAGACGTGTAACCAATGGCACCCCATAACATCACGGCGGGTGATACGCCAGTATGGAGATGACGAATACACGCTTTCAACGTGCGTTCACCGCGATGTCCCCAAACACGGATGCGACCATCGTGATGATGTAAACAGAACCTGGATTCGAAACTTCCTGGCAGATTAAAACTGTGTGCCCGACCGAGACTCGAACTCGAACTGTAAAGTTTGGAAGGTAGGAGACGAGATACTGGCAGAAGTAAAGCTGTGAGGACCGGGCGTGAGCCGCGCTTCGGTAGCTCAGATGTTAGAGCACTTGCCAGCGAAAGGCAAAGGTCCCGAGTTCGAGTCTCGGTCGGGCACACAGTTTTAATCTGCCAGGAAGTTTCATATCAGCGCACACTCCGCTGCAGAGTGAAAATCTCATTCTGGAGAACCTGGATTCATCCGAAACAAGACGTTTTGCCATTCGTGCACTCAGCTTCGTCGTTGAGTACACCATCGTAGGCGCTCCTGTCTGTCATGCAGCGTCAAGGGTAACAGCAGCCATGGTCTCCGAGCTGATAGTCCATGCTGCTGCAAACGTCGTCGAACTGTTCGTGCAGATGGTTGTTGCCTTGCAAACGTCCCCATCTGTTGACTCAGGGGTCGAGACCAGGCTGCACGATCTGGTACAGCCATGTGAATAAGATGCTTGTCATCTCGACTACTAGTGATACGAGGCCGTTACAATCCAGCACGGCGTTAACGGCAGAACTTGCGAGACGCCATATTGTACGAGGGGTGATCAATGAATAACGCAACACACTTTTTTTTCTGAAAGCAGGTTGGTTCCATTCGGGGTTCCAATGCATCAAATTATCCCCAACTCTTCTGGTTACAAAACGTTGTTCAATGCGACAGCCTTATGCCAGCTTACTAGGGGGGGGGGGGGGGGGGGTCAACGTCAGAGGTAACGTCTTGCTGCATCAGTAACCTTCCCATTATCTATGTAATGCCTGCTACAGAGGGCACCTTTCATTAAACCACACACATGGAAGTCGGAAGGTTCGAGGTCCAGGCTGCAGTGTGGATGAGGAAGAACAGTTTTGTGAGCTCCCCTCTGCCCTTCAGACCTGTGTGAGGCATTTCCTCGAACCAGAGTGTCCGCACGTTCCAGCAATGCAGGAGTGACAGCTGTGTGCGGCCGGCTGGTAAGCGAGAGATGGAACAGGTTTGCGTGGGATGGTGACAGACGCATCGCACAACGACTCACTGTGCTTTTGTTCACTGCCAAGTCTCTGTAGACATTACGCAAGCGCCTATTAGTGTCTCGCTGTCATGGAAGAGGTGAAGTTCATTCGCATTTTTGAGGCGAGCAGCTGGAATGAGAGTGTCCAGACGTTCCAGCACTCCAGGGGGCACAGCTGTGTGCAACCAGCCAGTACTTGGAAGACTGGACAGGGTTGTGTGGCCTTGTTGCCATGGTGACATCTGCCTCGCCCAACGACTCACCGCGCTTTTGTTCACTGCCATCTGCGCTGCCCTGTTTTTCCGCCAAAAGAAACTCAATGACAGCTCTCTGGTTGGAATACACTTCTGTTGTAGACGCCATGTTGACGGATGCGTGCAGTGCTGCCACCTATTAGAACTTCATTAAACCATAGGGAGTTAATCAGTAATATTCCACGATGTCTCACAATAAATTCTGCATTTTTTCAACAAACCTTGGCCGAGAAAAGAAAGTGTTGCATTGTTTGCTGATCGCTCTTCGTATTTGTTGTGTTCACTTCAAGCACCTACAAGATTGTGTAAATGAATGAAGCTATGTCATAAATTCACTCTAGTTACATTAGTTGATATATTGTCACAAAACGGAACACCTGCAGAGAAAACCTCGAAAATTTTGTATTGTTGCAGCCTCACTTCAGATTCCTGCCACGACAACGTAACTGTGGGCAGTTAGGCAATATGGCGGCCGTGGTGGGGTTGAATATAAGCAATTGATGTCACGGCCTCCACCCTCTTCTGACCTAACCACACGAGATTTTTTTGTGTGGGCTCATGTGGCAGAATGAGTATTTACACCTTCCCTACCAACAAACCTACCAAAACTGCGAGCGCTCATCAACAGTCCTTTTGAAGACACTGGTACGGATATGCTTCGCTGAACTAGGGAATAACTTTATTATCGACTTGATGTCTGCAGAATCAATGTGGGGGCACAAATGGAACACTTGGAATATTTCAAGTGCAAAAGTACTAGTTTCACTACGAGAGACATTCACATCTGCTCAGGATCTCAGAGAGGAACTGTAGTAACGATAAAAACAATATACCGATTTAATAGGACCAGAAACACACGTATTGCACTCTTGTGTCTTATTGATATATTTCCCTCTGCTTAAAATAAATGTGGGATTTGAACAATTAATTTTTTCTACATAATACTGTCGCACATCTGTTCAGTCTTCAGATTCAGTGTCGGATTGAAATCGAGAACCGGGTTGGGGCGGAGATCCCGGACATATACACATATACTCTCATATATACACACTGAAGAGCCAAAGAAACTGGTACTCCTGTCTAATATGATGAAGGGCCCCCGCGAGCACGCAAAAGTGCGGAAACACACCGTGGCATGGACTCGGCTAATGTCTGGAGTAGTGCTGCAGGGAACTGACACCGTGAATCCTGCAGGGCTGTCCATAAATCCGTAAGAGTACGATGGAGTGGAGACTTCTGAACAGCACGTTGCAAGGCATCCCAGATACGCTCAATAAACTTCATGTCTCGGGAGTATTGTGGCCAGCGGAAGTGTTTAAACTCAGAAGAGTGTTCCTTGAGTCACTCTGTAGCAATTCTGGGCGTGTGGGTTGGTGCATTTCCTTCCTGGAATTGCCCAAACACGTCGGAATTCACAATGGACATCAATGGATGCAGGTCATCAGACGTACGTGTCACCTGTCAGAGTCGTATCTAGACGTATCAGGGGTCCCATATCACGTTAGTTGCATGCGCACAAGCTTGAACAGTCCCCTGCTGACATGCAGGGTCCACGCATTCATGAGGTTATCTCCATACCTGTACACGTCCATCCGCTCGATACAATCTGATACTAGACTCGTCAGAGCAGGCAACTTGTTTCCAGTCATCAAATGTACAGTTCGGCTTTAGAAGTCGTTTGACAACTGA
Organism: Schistocerca piceifrons; assembly: GCF_021461385.2. NCBI lineage: Eukaryota > Metazoa > Arthropoda > Insecta > Orthoptera > Acrididae > Schistocerca > Schistocerca piceifrons. Next base: position 212,093,719 of record NC_060146.1, read on the forward strand.
AAATGCTATATTCTCTTTTCTCTGTGAGGTACTGGATGGGCTAAACAAAAAGTTTTGAATGCTTGGCGTATTTTTTGATTTAACAAAGGCATTTGACTGTATGATCTCACAATATTGCTCCAGAAGTTGGACCATTACGGAATAAATGGGGTAGCTCACAATTGGTTCACCTATTACTTTAGCAACAGGAAGCAAAAGGTCATTATTCACAATGTTGATAACGGCTGTGATGTGGGGTCTGAGTGGGGTACTGTCAAGTGGGGGGTGCCCCAGGGATCAGTGTTGGGGCCGCTCCTGATCCTTATTTATAGAAATGATATGCCCTCTAGTATTACAGGTAACTCAAAAATATTTCTGTTTGCTGATGACACTAGCTTGGTAGTAAAGGATGTTGTGTGTAACATTGACTCGGTTTCACGTAGTGCAGTACATGACCTCAGTTCATGGCTTGTAGAAAATAAAATAACGTTAAATCACAGTAAGACTCAGTTTTTACAGTTTCTAACACACAATTCAACAAAACCTGGCGTTTTAATCTCACAGAACGGGCATATGATTAGTGAAACTGAAGAGTTCAAATTTCTTGGTGTTCAGATATATAGTAAGCTGTCGTGGAAAGCCCACGTTCAGGATCTTGTCAAAGACTTAATACTGCCATTTTCACTATTCGAACGGTATCAAAAGTGAGTTATACTTCGACGCGTAAATTAGTCTATTTTCATTATTTTAATTCACTTATGTCGTATGGTATTATGTTTTGGGGTAACTCTTCCCCGTTCTAGAAGGATATTTTTGGCTCAGAAACGGGCGGTTCGGGCAATAAGTGGTGTGAGTTCACGAACCTCTTGTCGACCTCTGTTCACGAGTCTGGGTATTTTGACATTGGCCTCTCAATATGTATACTCCTCATTGTCGTTTCTTGTTACCATTATTAGTTTATTTCCAAAGCAGCTTTCACTCGGTTAATACTCGGCAGAAATCAAATCTCCATTTGGATCGGAGTTCCTTAACTCTTGTGCAAAAAGGTGTGCAGTATACTGCTGCATACATTTTCAATAAGCTGTCACTAGAATTCAAAAAACTTAGCAGTAATCCACGCGCTTTCAAATCGAAACTGAAGAGTTTCCTCATGGGTCACTCCTTCTATTCTGTCTAGGAGTTCCTTGAAAAATTAAGCCGATTCTTATTGTATTGCTGATAGCGTTTACTTACTCTTATGGACTGACTTTTTCTCAGGTTCATGAACATTTATTTTTATCTGTTATTACTTTTATGTTGTAAGTTCGTGTACTGACACGTTCCATGACCTTGGAGATTCGCTCCTCAATTTGATCCTACGGAACTTGACGTGTAAATAAAATAAAATAAAGAGTCCAATGTCGGTGTTGAAGGACCCAGGCGAGGGGTAAAGCTTTGTGTCGTGCAGTCATCAAGGGTACATGAGTGGGCTTCGGCTCCGAAAGCCCATATCGATGATGTTTCGTTGAATGGTTTGCACCCTGACACTTGTTGATAGCCCAGCACTGGGATCTGCCGCAGTTTGCGGAAGGGGTGAGCTTATGTCACATTGCATGATACTATTCAGTTGTCGTTGGTCCTTTCTTGCACGAGGTTTTTTCCGGCCGCAGCGATGTCGGAGATTTGATGTTTTGCCGGATTCCTGATATTCACGGCACACTCGTGAAATGGTCGTACGGGAAAATCTCCACTTCATCGCTACCTTGGAGATGTTGTGTCCCATCGCTCGTGCGCCGACTATAAGGCGGCTTTGAAACTCATTTAAATCTTGATAACACGCCATTGTAGCGCAGTAACCGATCTAACAGCGGCGCCAGAGACTTGTTGTTTATATAGGTGTTGCCGACCGCAGCGCCGTATTCTGCCCGTTTACATATCTCTGTATTTGAATACGCATTATGAAAGGTCTCTGTTGGATTCCTTTCATGTTAATTTTTTGAAACTGATGTCATTTACGGTATACATTCCACTTCTAAATTTACTGTAGTGTTTCTGACTCTATCTGGGAGGAGACTGAGCAGTGGAACGTGTTACTTTTACACATAAACAAGAACGATCTATCACACTACTACACTTTAAAACATAGTTTATATGTAATTCATGTCACACAGTCTCATACGGAACCTACATCCGCTTTCTTTTATATACTGTATATGATAAGATACTGTCATCCCGCTTCCCTTCTGTGTGAAAGGATGAATGAGCAAATGCATTTCTAGTTGCATGCTCGATGGTAGCAGACAAGCCGGACTGCTAGAGAACAGTAGGACCAACGTCGGAACAGGTAGCTACGCTTTCTAAAAGCAGAGAGGTTTCTATTCTTGATATGGTCCTCTCTGTCCCTTGTCATGTTGGTATAGGAAGTTGCCTCTCTGGTCACTTCCGTTTTGTATCTGTGAAGCACCCTCGGCAGGGGCCCACGGCAGTCAGTCTGCAGCGAGCGTCTGAAGTGGTAAGATCTCCGGCTAAGCGCGTCTCTGCTAAGTCAGTAGGACAATGGATTTCTTAAGTTCAGCCTAACTGAAAATTTAATCACCTTTATTTCAGGTTTAGATCTAAAATATCTAATGTTGTCTTAAATTGCAACGCAGTGTAATTCGAGTGTGAAGTTCAGAATATCTTCCAGTAGTTGCTTTGTCACTACTTTGTGAGTAAAGTGGAACCACGTGTTGAGAATCCGTAACTCTAACTAAGATCATCAATCTTAAATGCGAATGTGTGTGAGATTATAATGTCTCGTCTTCACAATATTTTCCAATGTAGCAACTTTTCTTTATGTTCAACCCACGTGGGGTGTACTTTGTGAGACCAGTACCACGTGCTTATACAATTGTTTGACCCATCGGGTTAATAGTAAGTCGATAGTAACCAGTTCGAGGTTTTTCTTTTGTAAATTGCGTTTCGATGTAATTTATTTTAATTATCAAAATTATTGTGGAGTTACACTCTTTGTGTAAAGCAACTTGATCCCGTGAAGCATGTGGTGTAATCATCAAAGTAGCCCTAAGCTATTCTTTTTGGGAAGATTTCACAGAGAGTTAGTATGAATTTAGTATACCGGTGTGTGGTAGTTTCACGACGGACAGGATGCGCTACGAACGTAACTCCTTTGGGTGAAAATTGAATCGGATGGTTGTGGTTAATTTCCTCTTGGATATGTTTCAACATTCTTCGTGCGTTATTATATGAATGCAGTGTTGTATGCAGTGTCCCAATCTTGGCTCCATATTTGATGTGTTCCGTAAGATTACAAACTCACATTTTCACAACCCTAAATAAGGCACCAGTTTAGTTATGAATCAAGTTTAATATGCTGAAATTTTAACGGAACAATGATCACTGTTAAAATAAATGTCTAAATATAAACTGACTTATTTCTTTTTATTTAAATTATATATATATATATATATATATATATATATATATATATATATATATGTATATATATATATATCATCGGTTGTCGTAAGATAACTATTAAAAGATTATAATTGATGTTAGTCTGGTTGGGAATTTGGTAAGCTAGACTGGATACCTGGTGAAAGAGTTGCTCAGTAATGCAAGGTTAACTTCCCCAGATAGCTCACAGCTCGTAACCCGCTTTTATTGTCTTGAATATCAGCACCGCTTTCAGAACAAATAAATGCATCAACATTACAATGCCTATAGCAGTTTCTTTGGCGCTCCAGTGTATTTGCGTTGTGTTGACGCAGGTGGACGCAGCCCTTGCTGCGTGTTGTGCACCTCGGCATGACACGCGTCTCCTCTTTTGTCCACGACAGGTGCTGTACAACTCCGTGCTGATGACGGCGTTGGTCCTGTCGCTGGTGCCGGCCAGCTGCCTGTCTCAGGAGTCCGGTCCGGTTCCAGAGTACGACCTGCACGTGGAGTTCGAGCCGGTGGAGATCCACCACGTGGTCAAGAAGCGAGGCGTCATTCACGACGGCGGCCAGGGCGTTGGGCTGGACGGCGCTGCGTACGGCGGTGGATATGGCGGCGGATACGGCGGCGGATACGGTGGTGGATATGGTACGTCACCCTTCGACACGTCTACGTGATTTTTTTCTTATGTATTTTTTTTTAATCCGTATTCTGACTGACAGATACGTTGGCAGTACGACCCATAGCGATTTCTACGGTTGTTTCGTGCAGTGTTGCTTGTCTGTTAGCACTGACAACGCTACGAAAACGCCGCGACTCTGGGCCGTGAAGTGAAGCCTGGCGGCCTCTGCGAGAGGTAATGTCTGGAATTTTGCCTTCCCGGCACAGTCTTGGCGCTGTAAATCTCGGAATATTTACTTGCCTGACGATAGTCGGACTGGAATGTCCCATCCGTGTGACTCCAACTACCGTTCCGCGGTCGAAGTTTGTTAAATGCCCTCGTGGGGCCACAATCACGTCGGAAACCTTTTCACTATGTGCGTAAAGTGTTGGATTCAGATCAGTGGTTAAGTTCAAATGGTTCAAATGGCTCTGAGCACTAGGGGGCTTAACTTCTGAGGTCATCAGTCCCCTAGAACTTAGAACTATTTAAACCTAACTAACCTAAGGACATCACACACATCCATGCCCGAGGCAGGATTCGAACCAGCGACCGTAACGGTCGTGCGGTTCGTGGCTGTAGCGCCTAGAACCGCTCGGCCACCCCGGCCGGCAGTGGTTAAGTGTTCGAATAGAATTTACCTCGAAATGGATGAAGTGACAGAAGACTTGAAGGGAAAGCGAACGAAGGGGGCAGGGGGAGGGGAAGGGGGGGGAGGGGGGGCGGGAAGGGTACTAGACACTAGCGCCAATTAGAATCTTCATCCAGACAATGCACCGAGACACACCCGCTTCTTGGTCAATGACGATCTGTCATCGCAGCAAAGGTTTCCCAGACACACCTCCCGATGTGTGTGGTGCAGGGGTTAGCGTTGCTGTCTCTGGATCACGGGGTCCCGGGTTCGATTCCCGGCCGGGTTGGTCATTTTTCTCTGCCTGGGGACTGGGTGTATGTGTTGTCCTCATCATTTCATCGTCATCACCATCATTATTCGTGACTGTGGCTAGATTGGACTGTGTGTAAAAAATTGGACTATGTAAAAATTGGGACTTTGTATAGGCGCTGACGACTGTGTAGTTGAGGGCCCCACAAAGCAATCATCATCACCTCCAGATGTGGCTCCAGTGGACTTCCCCGTGTTCGCCCGAGACCTACCTAAAAGGACAATGCCATGAGACCATAACAGAGGTCAAAGAGACGCGCTGCTGGAAGGAGGGACTGGAAAGGTACTTCCAGGACTCCCTCCAAACGAGGAAAACTCGTTGGCAGAAGTTCGTCTACACCTAGGTTTCCTATTTTGTAGAATAGCCTGTTTCAGTGCTGCCCCATGGGGCACTGGTGCTGATAAACGTTGGTTATTCTGTTCGCAGACTGGCACAGCTGGTGTAGGTTACCTGGCACGTTCCCTATTACACTTGTTCCGTGCACGCGAGAACTACTTGGTCACCCCTGCCTAACACCCCCACATCAGCTGTTTGCCCACCCCTGCCGACCTCTGTCCCCCCCCCCTCTCCCCCCCCCCTCCCACGCAGCTTGCAAGTGGACACTCGAGCTGGAAGATCCTATGTAGAATGCAACTGCTCGTACCGATGTCTTCATTTTTGTTACCGAGTTTGAATCAATTCCTTTTATACAAAAGCTGTATGCTGAGGTGACAAAATACACATGGGATAGCGATATGTACATATACAGATGGCGATAGCATCGCGTACTCAGGGTATAAAACGGCAGTGCGTTCGCGGGGATGTCTTCTGTACTCAGGTGGTTCATGTAAGAAGGTTTCTGACGTGGCTATGGCCGCATGACGGGAATTAACACACTTTAAATGCGGAATGGTAGTTGGAGCTAGACCGTTGATACATTCCATTTTGGAAATCGTTCGGAAATCCGGTATTCCGAGATCCGCACTGTCGAGAGTGGGACGGCAATCCAAACTTTAGGCACTACCTCTGACAACGGACAACGCAATGGCCGTCGGCCTCCACTTGACGACCGAGAACAGCAGCGTTTGTGTAGAGTTGTCAGTGCTAACAGACAAGCAACACTGCGTAAAATAACCGCAGAAATGAATGAGGAACGCACTGCGAACGTATCGGTCAGGACAGTCCGGCGAAATTGGCGTTAATGGGCTGTGGAAACAGCCGACAGACGAGAGTGCCTTTACTAACAGCACGACATCCAGTGATCTATCCTGGGATCGTGACTTTATCAGCTGAGCCCCAGACGACTAGAAAACCGTAGCCTAGTGAGATAAGTCCCGTTTTCAGTTGGTAAGAGCCGATGGTAGCGTTCGAGCTTGACGCAGATCCCACGAAGCTATCGACCTAAGTTGTGAACAAAATGGCTCTAAGCATTATGGGACTTAACATATGAGGTCATCAGTCCCCTAGAACTTAGAACTACTTGAACCTAACGACATCACACACATCCATGCCCGAGGCAGGATTCGAACCTGCGACCACAGCAGCAGCGTGGTTCCGGGCTGAAGCGCCTAGAACCGCTCGCCCACAGCGGCCGGTGGTTGTGAACAAGGCACTGTGCAAGCCGGCGGTGGTTCCATAATGGTGTGGTATGTGTTTACACGAAATGGACCGGGGCCTCTGGTGCGACTGAACGATAACTGACTGTAAATGGTCACGTGCAGCTATTCGCAGATCCTTTGCAGCCGTTCACGGACTTTATGTTGTCAAGCACGATCGAAATTTTATACATGACGATGCACCCATCTACCAGGCCACAATCGTTCGCAGTTGGTTTGAAGAACATTCTGAACAATTCGAGCGAATGATTTGGCCATCGAGATCGCCCAGCACGAATCCCGTCGAACATTAACAGGACGTAATCTAGAGGTCAGTTCACGCACAAAGTCCTGCACCTTGTAATGGTACTTGAATTACGTAACCATTACGGAACCTCACCTCAACCTGTCGATACCAGGAATATTCTACTGTGTTTCTGTAAAATAGTTGACATATTTCTGTGACAACATTCAGATTTGATTTCATTAATGTAGACGTACTTTGATACATCGATATGTTTATATTGCAATGATATTATTCTTATGTGTATTCTTTCTTTTGTCACTATGATCTTTGGTGTACTTGTAACTCTGATTTTTGGGCGCGTAAGCGTTATTAGAGAGTCAAGCTTTGGCCGTCATGTTAAAAAGAGGCAAATTGTAGTCATTTTATGAAATGTGAACTTTAGCAGTGAGGAAGATATTTTCGAGTATGTTTTAGATTGTGAAGTGATGTTTTCGAACGATTTACGTGATATTTCAAAAAAAGTAATAAAAAAGAAGTGTAACTTAAATTCGGAGTGCTGATTAATCTTTTTTACATCACCAATGTGCTAACTTGCAAAGTTCAAGAATGGTTTACGAAACACATCTATAAAACTTTTGAATATGGCAGAATAACACCTAGGCCTCTTTGCATCCGAGCTTGGAATCATCACTACCTAGATTTTCGACCACTGAGCCATGAGTTCACAACGAGACCAGGGTGGGAAACACGAAAAGATAAAGTGCCTAGTTTATGCACTATTTCAAGAAATGACTTTATTAACTGTGTGCTCTAATGACACCTGCCACATAATATAACTTTGTTGTTGCCCGAAAATGCAATATTTAGCAGCGTGAGCAACACTACAATCACAATTAATTTTTGACCTTTCTTGTGGTAGGGTTGTGAGAACCTGCCACACTTTCGCAGTTATGGACGGTCCAGTATATGTGCAGGGCACTCCCAACAACTTGTTGAGTCCATGCTGAATCAAGTTGCGGCTCTACACTGGACAAAAATAGGCCCAATACGATTTTAGGATCGCTCTCGGTACCTCAATGTATACTGACCATGCGAGAGGATTGCAGGAGCTTGCAGAAGGTGCGCAGGGCACAGAGGTTTAACCAGAAGTCTGATATTTTCTTCTCGGTATGGCTTTCCTGCTGTGCCCCATTCCTTCGGAATGGAAACCTCTTCTCTTCTCTTTGTGCCATCAGCCAGAATGATACAGATTCTTGGAGTGTGTTGAGTTGTGTAATGAGCTCTGACGTTTAGTTCTAGTGGCAGGTGCAGCGCAGCTCTCGAAGAACACTGTAACGGAACATATTAAAGGCTTTACTGTACCGAAGTATGCGATACCCTCCAAATTCAACCAGTTTAACGAGTATTTATGATTATAGCAAAGGTATTGTGTATGTTAACAATGATTGAATAACATGTCTCCATAAACAGTCAACCCATTAAAGTATACTGAATAACTGACCCACACAAAAGTTTATATCACTTGATCACTGATACAGCAAATGTCATAATGTAAAAACACTAAGTTCATCTTAAATAATTAATATTAAGTACGAAAAATAGTGGCCAACTTAGGTATTTTGGATCTCCTTAAATAAAAATCACCCAGTGAAACATATTTGTTCACTAGGAGCGTTTTCACTCAGTATTCACGAAATCAATCCTATTTTAGACGAAAACCAATGTAATTCTTAATAATTCATGTTATTTACTTATTTATGCAAATTAGAGAAGTCAATTGACAAACTTCTAAAAAACGGCCTTCTTGTAACAAAGAATTATTCTGTCAAGTCAACAAATCTGTCTGTCATTTTAATAACATGTTATGTCACTCGATGCAAATTAATAACCTTTCTGCACAAATTATGATAACAGATGTACATGTGACTTGTAAACTATATCTCTTTTTAGTAGTTCTTCGACAATGTTATAAATACAAGCAGCAAGGACGGTCGGGAGGCAGTCGGAATGTCACTTTGGTAGAGTGTGTTTGTGTGTTATTGTTTGAGGTGGATAAACACTGCAAAGAACATGTAACGGAAGTACTACTTTGTGTTGTGTCATGGTCTTTGGTGGACAGTGGAATTAAGATGGCCACCAGAGTAATAAATATTTGAAGTTTACATATTTGTTGGTTTCGCTCGTTCTTTATCATCAAAAGCACATAAAAAAACACGGGACCTCATGTTTTTAACCCTAGACAACCAGATTTAGAGCCAGCATCAGCATCGAGACACAGCAGCGATCCAGCAAGCAGCAGCGATTACCACAACACAATGCATTTTAATGGCGCCAACCTAACATCAAGTGCTAACAAGATCCGTAAATGGGAGTGAAATAGTGCGATTATAGCAATTAGCTATATCTACGACCAGGCGACCATTACAACACGGTGGGGTACCAAAGCGTGTCGAGTGGCGTAATGGGGTTAGGTGGTGGTGGTGACGTTTCAGCAGCAGGTACATATACCAGCCCAGAGCGTCTGGGGTTGTGACCCGCTGACGGTCCCGAAGCGAGTGTGCGCTGAGCCCCGGTGCCGTGTGTGTTCCAGCGGCCGGTGCAGTCCCCATCTCGGAGCACGTGGAGGTGGAGCGGCCGGTGGCGGTGCCGGTGGTGAAGCAGGTGGAGGTGAGGGTCCCCCAGCCGGTGCCCGTGGCCGTCCCCCACCCAGTGGCGGTGGCCGTGCCCCAGCCGTACCCCGTGCCCGTGGAGGTGCCGCAGCCCATCGCGGTGCCCGTCGTGCGCACCGTGGCGATCCCCGTGGAGAGGCCGGTGGCGGTCCCCGTGGAGCGCCCCGTGCCGGTCCCCGTGGAGCGGCCCTACCCCGTCCACATCGAGAAGCACGTGCCGGTGCCCGTGCCCCGGCCGTACGCCGTCACCATCCCCGTCGTCAAGCACATCCACCACTACGTCAAGCACGGCGGCTGGCACTGAGCACACCAGGTACGTCCGCCACTTCCCCGGCTGAGTGTAGAGCCCGACTGTGGGCGGGACCGCCACTGAAGCAGCTATTATTCTGATCACACGCTTTGTATTCCTCAGTCATGAATTACCCCAAAATATGATACCATATGCAAGCAATGAGTGAAAATAGGCGTAGTAGGCTAATTTACTAACAAGGGAACCTCCCCATCGCACCCCCCTCAGATTTAGTTATAAGCTTGCACAGTGCATAGGTCTTGAAAAACTGAACACAGATCAGTCGAGAAAACAGTAAGAAGTTGTGTGGAACTATGAAAAAATAAGCAAAATATACAGACTGAGTAGTCCATGCAGAGAAAGTCAACATCAAGGAGTACGGAAGGTTAGGAGCGCCGTGGTCCCGTGGTTAGCGTGAGCGGCTGCGGAGCGAGAGGTCCTTGGTTCAAGTCTTCCCTCGAGCGAAAAGTTTTATTTTTTATTTTCAGACAGTTATCAAAGTTCACGCACTCACACATAATCAACTTCGCTCTCCAAAATTCCAGGACATGTTCAGATTTGCTTGGACATATGCAGGATTTGACGGTCTACACACGGAAAAATTTGAAAGCGTTAAAAGTATATGTTTTGACAGAGCACAGGGAAAACTGTGCGACTGTGGAACTGTTGCATTCATTTGTTGCAGTTTATGTGACAAACTCTTATGTTTTCATCACTTTTTTGGGAGTGATTATCACATCCACATGAAAACTTAACTCGGGCAAGGTAGACGAATCTTTTTACCCATTCGCCAAGTGTACAAGTTAGGTGGGTTGACAACATATTCCTGTCATGTGACGCACATGCCGTCACCAGTGTCGTATAGCATCTATCATACGTCTTTTCCTGTGGAGGAATCGGTTGACCTATGACCTTGCGATCAAGTATTTTCGGTTCCCATTGGAGAGGCACGTCCTTTCGTCTACTAATCGCACGGCTCTGCGGTGCGGTCGCAAAACACAGACACTAAACTTATTACAGTGAACAGAGACGTCAATGAACGAACGGACAGATCATAACTTTGCGAAAATAAAGAAAGAAAACTTTTCACTCAAGGGAAGGACCTCTCGTTCCGCAGTTGCTCACGCTAACCACGGGACCACGGCGCTCCTGAGCTCACGCTATCCTTGATGTTGCTTATCTTCGCATGGACTACTCACTTTGTATATTTTTCTTATTTTTTCATATCTCCACACAATTTCTTCCTTTTTTCTCGATTGATCTCTGTTCAGTTTTTCAAGGCCTATCCATTGTGCCAACGTATAACTAAATCTGAGGGGCGTGCGATCGGGAGGTTCCCTTGTAAGGTGCTTATCACCAAAATTTGCAATGACCCTTATTGCATAAGTAGCTGAACTCAAACGTTTCAGCAGATCATCAATGTGTTTCTTCCAATTTAATCTCTCATCAATGCACACACCTAAAAATTTGAATATTCTACCTTAGCTATATGCTTCTGATTAAGGTCTATATTTATTAATGCCGTCATACCATTTACTGTACGGAACTGTATGTACTGTGTCTTATCAAAATTCAGTGAGAGTCCGTTTACAAGGAACCACTTAGTAATTTTCTGAAAGACATTATTGACAATTTCATCAGTTAATTCTTGTTTGCCAGGTCTGATTACTATACTTGTATCATCAGCGAAGAGAACTAACTTTGCCTCTTCATTAATATATAATAAGAACAACAAAGGACCCAAGACCGACCCTCGTGGAACCCCATTCTTGATAGTTCCCCAGTTTGAGGAATGTGCTGATCTTTGCATATTATGAGAACTGCTTATTTCAACTTTCTGCATTCTTCCAGTTAGGTACGAATTAAACCATTTGTGCACTGTCCCACTCATGCCACAATATTTGAGCTTGTCTAGCAGAATTTCATGATTTACACAATCAAAAGCCTTTGAGAGATCACAAAATATCCCAATGGGTGGTGTTCGGTTATTCAGATCATTCAAAATTTGATTGTTGAAAGCATATACGGCATTTTCCGTTGAAAAACCTTTCTGGAAACCAAACTGACATATTTTTAATACTTCATTTTTACAGATATGTGAAGCTACTGTTGAATACATTACTTTCTCAAAAATTTTGGATAAATCTGTTAGAAGGGAGATTGGACGGTAATTGTTGACATCAGATCTATCCCCTTTTTTATGCAAAGGTATTTTTCCCTCCTTCTGCTTGGCCATTGAAATTGCTACACCAAGAAGAAATGCAGACGACAGACAGGTATTCGTTGGACAAATATATTATACTAGAACTGACATGTGATTACATTTTCACTCAATTTGGGTGCATAGGTCCTGAGAAATCAGTATCCAGAACAACCACCTCTGGCCGACCGGGGTAGCCGAGCGGTTCTAGGAGCTACAGTCTGCAACAGCGCTTCCGCTACGGTCGCAGGTTCGAATCCTTTCTCGGGCATGGATGTGTGTGATGTCCTTAGGTTACTTAGGTTTAAGTAGTTTTAACTTCTAGGGCACTGATGACCTCAGAAGTTAAGTCCCATAGTGCTCAGAGCCATTATCAACCACCTATGGCCGTAATGGCATAAATGGCTCTCAGCACTATGGGACTTAAGTTCTGATGTCATCAGTCCCCTAGAACATAGAACTACTTAAACCTAACCACATCACAAACATCCATGCCCGAGGCAGGATTCGAACCTGCCACCATAGCAGTCGCGCTGTTGCAGACTGGGCGCCTAGGACCTCTGCCCGTAATAACGGCCTTGATACACAGGGGCATTGAGTCAAACAGAGCTTGGATGGGGAGTGAAGGTACAGCCGCCCATGCAGCTTCAACACGATACCACAGTTCAGAGTGAGTAGTGAATGGCGCATTGTGACGAGCCAGTTGCTCGGCCACCATTGACCTGCCGTTTTCAGTTGGTGAGAGATCCGGAGAATGTGCTCGCCAGAGTAGCAGTCGAATATTTTCTGTATCCAGAAAGGCCCGTACAGGACCTGTAACATGCGGCCGTGCATTATCCTGCTGAAATGTAGGCTTTCGCAGAGATCGAATGAAGGGTAGAGCCACGGGTCGTAACACATCTGAAATGTAACGTCCACTGTTCAAAGTGCCGTCAACGGGAACGAGAGGTGACCGAGACGTGATCCCATACCATTACGCCGGGTGATACGCCAGTATGGCGATGACGAATACACGCTTCCAATGTGCCTTCACCGCGATGTCGCCAAACACGGAGGGGACCATCATGATGCTGTAAACAGAACCTGGAGAGAAACTTCCTGGCAGATTAAAACTGTGTGCCGGACCGAGACTCGAACTCGGGACCTTTGCCTTTCGCGGGCAAGTGCTCTACCAACTGAGCTACCCAAGCACGACTCACGCCCCGTCCAGGTTCGCAGGAGAGCTTCTGTTAAGTTTGGAAGGTAGGACACGAGGTACTGCCGAAAGTAAAGCTATGAGGACACGGCGTGAGTCGTACTTGGGTAGCTCAGTTGGTAGAGCACTTGCCCGCCAAAGGCAAGAGTCCCGAGTTCGAGTCTCGGTCCGGCACACAGTTTTAATCTGCTAGGAAGTTTCATATCAGCGCACACTCCGCTGCAGGGTAAAAATCTCATTCTAGAACCTGGATTCATCCGAAAAATGACGTTTTGCCATTCATGCACCCAGGTTCGTCGTCCAGTACACAATCGTAGGCGCTCCTGTCTGTGATGCAGCGTCAAGGGTAACCGCAGCCACGGTCTCCGAGTTGATAGTCCATGCTGCTGCAAACGTCGTCGAACTGTTCGTGTAGATGGTTGTTGTCTTGCAAACGTCCCCATACATTGACTCAGGGATCGAGACGTGGCTGCACGATACGTTACAGCCATGCGGATAAGATGCCTGTCATCTCGACTGCTAGTGATACGAGGCCGTTGGGATCCAGCACCGCGTTCCGTATTACCCTCCTGAACCCACCGATTCCATATTCTGCTAACAGTCATTGGATCTCGACCAACGCGAGCAGCAATGTCGCGACACGGTGAACCGCAATCGCGATAGGCTACAATCCGACCTTTATCAAAGTCGGAAACGTGATGGTACGCATTTCTCCTCCTTACACGAGGCATCACAACAACGTTTCACCAGGCAACGCCGGTCAACTACTGTTTGTGTATGAGAAATCGGTTGGAAACTTTCCTCATGTCAGCACGTTGTGGGTGTCGCCACCGGCGCCAACCTTGTGTGAATGCTCTGAAAAGCTAATCACTGGCATATCGCCGCATCTTCTTCCTGTCGGTTAAATTTCGCGTCTGTAGCACGTCATCTTCGTGGTGTAGCAATTTTAATAGCCAGTAGTGTATTATATGGATGCACAGCTTGAAGGAACGGAGACATCACATTCATGCAATTGTTTCGCCTCGATGGCCAATGGAACCACCTTCTCCAGTGCAGATGTCCATGAAAGGTTCCAGGTTCGAGTCCCAGTCTGCCACACAGTTTTCATCTGGCAAGGAATTTCAAGGCAGTGCACACTGGGCTGAACGTGGTAGACCCTTTCTCTGCTCAGTTTATCTGGCCAGGGAGTTGAACCTAATTGTAAATTTGAAATGATGTATAAACTATAGTTAAAAACAAGGCACTAAAAGTACTTAAAAAATTCATTGTATCTACGTGGGCCACAGATTTATCTCCTGAGTTTGTTCTTGACTTTGATTACCATGTAGAATATTCTCATGTGAACATTGTGTTTGCTCTATGGCCCAATGGCCCTCAGAATGTTCAACAGGTGATAAATACTTCGTTCTTGATTTTCGGATTATGTCTATGTGCAACTGAACAAATGCAGTTTCGTTGTAAGAAATAACACATGTTCAGTACGGTTACATACAAAGTCAAATGTAGCGTTTAAACTTACAAGTTCTGCTGTTATACTTCCTGTTCTTGTTAAGTGGTAGAAGCTTAAAATGTTTTCGATGGTGCTGAACGACATTCGTACACTATTTTCTGAAAGAATACACACCGCCATTTGACTGTGTGTTACTGTATTTTTTCTTGTGTACAATCTAGATTTCAGCTTTCACGCCATTATCCAGCACAATGTTCTCTTGCTGTGTACTGTCCCAGGATCACAAACACACAGTTCAACACATTTGCTCAACATAGATACGAGTATAAATGTCACTAAATTAACGGCTTTTGTAGGAACGCAGCGAGCGCACTGTTGTACACTATCTGTTTACCGGCTTTGGGCTGCTTTTACCAGCTACTGCCTGTCTTCTGTTCGCAGGTCACTTCAAAGAGGTCCGACTGACTGACATTCGCCACATCTGCGCCTCTGCACCCCATCCGTCGCACAGCCATCTCTCAGGGAATACTCCTCCCATCATCTTGTTATCAATCGTTATGTTTGTGTACAGTATTGTTGCTCGTTGATGACATTTTTTTATAATAATAATTAATTCCAAAACATTTTCCCACTGTTTTTATTTCACTTCTTTGTACTTTGGTACCCTTTAAAGCAATGTTCTTTGGAGTTAGTTAGATCAATTTGAAGAACGTTACGTACCATCAGTTTCTCACTTTACGATACAACTGGTATTTTTGTTTCGGCACTTGTCGTGCTGCTATCGATCCGATGTGCATCGTGAGAAATGTCGGTATCAGCGTATGGAATGGTGCGGAGAGAAAATAATACTTCACTACCGACCCGATGTGCATCGTGAGAAATGTCGGTATCAGCGTATGGAATGGTGTGGAGAGAAAATAATACTTCACTACCACTTTAATGAGAATTATAATTTGTGTGCCTTATACGAGGAACACACGTACAGAAGTAACAATTGAAAACCTTCCGCAGTCTATTATGAACGTATCAGGTAATCTGCAACCTATGCGAGTAATATGGACTACGTGCCCACTATCTTGGATATTCAAAAAAATGTGAACTAAAGGTTGCGTCAGTGTGTGTGTGTGTGTGTGTCTGTGTGTGTGTGTGTGTGTGTGTGTGTGTGAGAGAGAGAGAGAGAGAGAGAGAGAGAGAGAGAGAGAGAGAGAGGGAGGGAGGGAGAGAGAGAGAGCTCTATTGTTTACTCGCTGGCAGAGGCGTATTTAGGTCACTGCAGTCTAGGGAGCTGCCTAGAACAGAGGAATTTAAGGGGCGGCTTATTTTAAGGGATGATTTATAAGCTGTTACTATTATTTCAAAACATTTTATTCATAGCTCTGGACAAGACTTTACTTGCAACGAAATGAACACGAATAACACTGGCAACAATCAGCTCAAATTTCATGAACGATCTGGTCAAGCAACGGAAAAAGGACAGCGTCTGTCTTTGACATGACGTTCGGTCGTGAAAGTGTGACCGTTATTCAGTATCGTGCGTACTCATGTGGCATACGATGGAATCTCAAAAAAATGGCTCTGAGCTCTATGGGACTCAACTGCTGAGGTCATTAGTTCCCTAGAACTTAGAACTAGTTAAACCTAACTAACCTAAGGACATCACAAACATCCATGCCCGAGGCAGGATTCGAACCTGCTACCGGAGCGGTCTTGCGGTTCCAGACTGCAGCGGATGGAATCTCGTTCCTTCGTGATAGGAGAGGCCACCAATACTGTCATACGAGTAGCCAGTTCAGACACTCAACAATTCCCTTCCAAACTTGAAATCCAGAGAAAATACCGCCACTCATTCAAATAGCCAGCCATTCGCTGGCAGTTCAGTTTGAACTGTAAATTGTGCAGTTGTCTGGTGTTAGTACTAATCATATCTACATCTACGTGATTACTCTGCTATTCACAATAAAGTGCCTGGCAGAGGGTTCAATGAACCACGTTCCAGCTGTCTCTCTACCGTTCCACTATCGAACGGCGCGCGGGAAAAACGAGCGCTTAGATTTTTCTGTGCAAGCCCTGATTTCTCTTATTTTATCGTGATGGACATTTCTCCCTATGTAGGTGGGTGCTAACAGAATCTTTTCGCAGTCGGAGGGGAAAACTGGTGATTGAAATTTCATGAGAAGACACCGTCGCAACGAACAACGCCTTTGTTTTAATGACTGCTACTCCCATGGATAATGGAATGTAGTCGAATTAATTCGGGTGACGCTGAGGGAATTAGATTATGAAATGGGACACTTAAAGTAGTGAAGGAGTTTTGCTATTTGGGGAGGAAAATAACTGATGATGGTCGAAGTAGAGAGGATATAAAATGTAGACTGGCAATGGCAAGGAAAGCGTTTCTGAAGAAGAGAAATTTGTCGACATCGAGTATAGATTTAAGTGTCGGGAAGTCGTTTCTGAAAGTATTTGTATGGAGTGTAGCCATGTATGGAAGTGAAACATGAACGATAAATAGTTTGGACAAGAAGAGAATAGCAGCTTTCGAAATGTGGTGCTACAGAATAATGCTGAAGATTAGATGCATAGATGACATAATTAATGAGGAGGTATTGAATAGAATTGGGGAGAAGAGGAGTTTGTGCCACAACTTGACAAGAAGAAGAGACCGGTTGGTAGGACATGTTCTGAGGCATCAAGGGATCACCAATTTAGCATTGGAGGGCAGCGTGGAGGGTAAAAATCGTAGAGGGAGACCAAGAGATGCATACACTAAGCAGATTCAGAAGGATGTAGGTTGCAGTAAGTACTGGGAGATGAAGAAGCTTGCACAGGAAAGAGCTGCATCAAACCAGTCTCAGGACTGAAGACAAACAACAACAACTCCCATTCACGTATCATGTGTGTGGCACTATCTCATCTATTTCGCGATAAAACTAAAAGAGCTGCCATTCTTTGAAATTTTTTCATCTTTCAGTTCCATCTGATGCGGATCCCACACCGCACAGCAATACTCCAGAATAGGGCGGACAAGCGTGATATAAGCAGTCTCTTTAACAAACCTGTTGCACCTTCTAAATGTTCTGCCAATGAATCGCAGTCTTTGGTTTGCTCTACCCACAACATTATCGATGCGATCGTTACAATTTAGGTTATTTGGTATTGTAATCTCTGTTTAGTTGAATTTGCAGCCTTCAGATTTGTGTGATTTATCGCGTAATCGAAAGTTAGCGGATTTCTTCTAGTACTCATGTGAATAACTTCACACTTTTCTTTATTCAGGGTCAATTGCCACTTTTCGCACCATACAGATATATTATGTAAATAATTTTGCAATTCGTTTTGGTCATCTGATGACATTACAAGACGGTAAATGACAGCATCGTCTGCAAACAATCTAAGACGGCTACTCAGATTGTCTCCTGTGTCGTTAATATAGATCAGGAAAAATAGATAGCCTAGGACACTTCCTTTGGGGAAAGCCGGATATTACTTTTGTTTCAGTCGATGACTTTCCGTCTATTACTACGAACTGTGACCTTTCTGACAGGAAATCACGAATCCAGTCGTACAACTGAGGCGGTATTCCATAGGCACGCTTGTGAGGAACTGTGTCGAAAGCCTTCTACAAATCTAAAAATAAGTATCGAAAATAGTGCAGCGAGTGATTTATCTTAGTCAAGCGTTTACGCTATAGGAAACAATAGT
This sequence comes from Schistocerca piceifrons, assembly GCF_021461385.2. NCBI lineage: Eukaryota > Metazoa > Arthropoda > Insecta > Orthoptera > Acrididae > Schistocerca > Schistocerca piceifrons. The sequence goes on from NC_060146.1 coordinate 212,112,049, forward strand.
AACGGCGCGGAAGAAATCATTTCAGTTGACCCAAATGGCGTATATAATGTGAACGATGATAGTGATATAGTTTCTGACGATCGTGCGATATGGATAATAAATTCATTCTTTCTCGATCATATCGCTAAACAATGTCTACGGCACAGAATTCGGCCTTCTGCAGTTCATAAAGTTAGTATACTGACTTTCGGTGGTATGTAAATAAAGGTTTGATTTTCAGAACCATGAGGCGTGGCTATAAACAACAAATGCTACATTTAATATAGTCTCAAAGTAAGGGAAGTATCTTTTGTGTCCCGTGATTACTGTTTAGAGGAACATCTTCTGTCCGAAGACAGGTTTGATGCAGCTCTCCATGCTACTATATCCTGTGCAAGCTTCTTCATCTCCCAGTACTTACTGCAACTTACATCCTTCTGAATCTGCTTAGTGTATTCATCTCTTGGTCTCCCTCTACGATTTTTACCCTCCACACTTCCCTCCAGAACTAAATTTGTGATCCCTTGATGCCTCAGAATGTGTCCCACCAACCGATCCCTTCTTCTAGTCAGGTTGTGCCACAAAGTCCTCTTCTCCCCAATTCTATCCAGTACCCCCACATTAGTTACATGATCTACCTATCTAATCTTCAGCATTCTTCTGTAGCACCACATTTCAAAAGCTTCTGTTCTGTTCTTGTCTAAGCTGTTTATCGTCTACGTTACACTACAGATGAACACCTTAAGAAAAAGACTTCTTCGCAAGACTGAAATCTACATTCGATGTTAACAAATTTCATTTCTTCAGAAATGCTATTCTTGCCATTGGCATCGCGTGGGGTAGCCGTGAGGTCTCGTTCGCCTTGTCACGGTTCGCGCGGCGCTCCCCGTCGGAGGTTTGAGTCCTCCCTCGGGCATGGCTGTGTGTGTTCTCCTTAGTGTAAGTTAGATTAAGTAGTGTGTCAGCTTAGGGACCGATGACCTAAGGAGTTTGGTCTCATAAGAATTTACCACAAATTTACAATTTCCTTTGCCATTGCCAGTCTACATTTCGTATCTTCTCTACTTCGACCATCATCACTTAATTTGCTGTCCAAATAGCAAAACATCTACCACTTTAAGTGTTTCACTACCTAATCTAATTCCCTCAGCATCGACTTCATTCCATTATCCTCATTTTGCTTCTGTTGATGTTCATCTTATATCCTCCTTTCAAGACACTGAGCATTGCGTTCAACTGCTCCTCCAAGTTATTTGCTGTCTGGCAGATATATAGTGTCAAGGGCAAAACTCAAAGTTTTTATCTCTTCTCGCGGCACTTTAATTCCCACTCCAAATTTTTCTTTTGTTTGCTCAATGTAAAGATTGGATAACATCGGGGATAGGCTACAACCTTGTCTCACTCGCTTATCAAACACTGCTTCCCTTTCATGCCCCTCAACTCTTAATAACTGCCATCTGGTTTTCGTATAAGCTGTGAACAGCCTTTCGCTCCCTGCATTTTACCCCTGCTACCCTCAGAATTTCAAAGAGAATATTCCATTCAACATTGTCAGGAGCTTATTCTAAGTCTACAAATGCTATAAATGGAGATTTGCCTCTCTTAACCTATCATCTATGAGAAGTCGTAGAGCCAGTATTGCCTCGCGTGTTCCTACATTGCTCCGGAATCCAAACTGATTTAATGACTGAAAAAACGATCAGTCCCGAAATACTTACCACGAAATTTCAGTTGAAAATAGGAAATGTGTGCTAATCACGGGGAGGATAGATAAGAAACTAACATCACAACTTGAGAATGAAGTAAAATCTTGGAAGCAGTTTTTTAAATGAGTTGTTGCCGTGTTCAGAAACTTGTTCATAGGTAACCTGTCTTGCAGAGGTCACAATTATGGGTTTAGGTCAACACATTGCGGAAATTTCGAGGTGGCACTGCAGCTAATAGCAGAATTAGATCGTTTCGTAACTAAACATACGGAACTTTATGGAGACAGAGGAAAAGGGAGCACATCGTATTTTTCTGTTCAAACGTGTGAAGAGTTTATATCAATTCTGGCAGAAAGCGTGGTGAGGTAGATGGAAGGAAATTAAATATTTTTCCATTATATTGGCATTCACCCCCGATATTACACATGTATATCGGCTATCTGTTGTATAAGCTGTTTATCGAAAGATGGATTTCCTTTTTGTCTGTTTTGTGCCAAATTAAGTGCCTCACAATCAATATATGTCACACGTTTTGATACCCACAAATTCACCCATCAAAACTTACAGATGAACTGCCTCGCACTTGTCCAGTGTCTTTACAGTAAAAATTGTGTCTCCATTACCGTTATAAAAAAAATGGCTCTGAGCACTATGGGACTTAACACCTATGGTCATCAGTCCCCTAGAACTTAGAACTACTTAAACCTAACTAACCTAAGGACAGCACACAACACAACACCCAGTCATCACGAAGCAGAGAAAATCCCTGACCCCGCCGGGAATCGAACCCGGGAACCATTACCGTTATACAGATGCCTTTTGCCTTCCTAGATGAAATCATTGCCTCAGTTCGCAAACATTTCCATTGTCTTGGCAACGATGGTGTCATTACCAGTATAATACAAAGAGACAAAATGTACAAAGGCACTATAAAAAAGGGAAAAAGCAGATAGGAAACAGCATCGGCCATTCGAAGCGGACCGTGGGTCGATTCCATTAGAGTAAAGGTTGAAATCCGAAATAATTTCTATTTCTTAGTTGCAGCTGATCATTAAGTAAATTTTCTCTATCAGTAATGAGATGTTTAAAAATTTTCAATTCTTCAGGAGTGTCTATCTTACATCCTTTGACTTCATTAAACAAAAGTTCCGTATCTGTCAGAGGCTTGGGAGAATGGGCCATTTGGACAAGATGTTCAGCAAATGTAGATCCACGTGTTCCATAACCGTTTTTAGTCGGCAGATGCTCTTTAAACCTAACAGACAGGGCCCTTCCTGTCTGGCCAATGTAAGAACAGGAACATTCAGCACAAGTGATCTTATATACACCAAGCCTCTAAAAGTTGCAGAACTTTTGCATAATGAAGTCAAAGGATGTAAGTTAGACACCCTTGAAGAACTGAAAATTTTTAAACATCTTATTACTGATTGAGAAAATTTACTTAATGATCACCTGCAACAAAGAAATAGAAATTATGTCGGATTTCAACCTTTACTCCACTGAAGTTGACCCACGGTCCGCTTCGAATGGCCGATGCTGTTTCCTATCTGCTTTGTCTCTTTTTATAGTGCCTTTGTACATTTTGTCTTTATATACATTATACTGGTAATGACACCAGTTGCAGAGGTGGTTCTTAATTTGCCTTTTATGCTTCGCACGCCTGTGTCTCCCATACTAATTTATTAGTTACTGTAGTGGAGTTTCGCCCTCTGATTGTAATATATGAATGTAAATTTTCTTGCCTTGACTTAGTAGCCAGTTCTTAGGAATATTCGTTAACGTACTGTACCACTAGGTAGGCAGCTGTCCCTTTGCAGGACTGTTCCTGTCACGTTTTGTTTATTATTTACGTTTGCTCTAAGTAATTTTGAGACAGCTTGTCGCTTGCGCTTGAGCTCGCGCATACGCTTGGCCGGTAGCCGAGCCTCGCCGCGGAACTATCTGCTCGCGACACCTAGTTTCCCTGTTGCTTACGTGTGACCCTTATTCCTGGCCCGGCGTGCCTCCGTCTACGTTTTTCTTATAGTTTTTAGTATCGACAGACATAATATTATGGTTATGCGTCTTTATTCTGTAACATTGTAAGTAGACTGTATAGGTTTTATGTTGGTAACGCCACGTAGCGCTCTGTATGAAAATCACTGACTGTGCTGTGTGCAGTCTGTGGCTGGTTTGCTTTGTTGTAATATTCGATGTTGTAGTGTTTGGCAGCTGGATGAGAACAGCGCGTAGCGTTGCGCAGTAGAGTTGGCTAACACGATTCTTTTTCCCGATTCGATTCCTACGATTCAATCTCACATTGGGAATCGATTCCTACGATTCGTTCACGATTCTTTCACGATTCATTCTAGTCTGCGATGGCACGATTCTTACGGAGTGCAAAAAGTCCTCACAGATGGCAGGACATGTCTGAAATTTTCAATGGGGTTAGAATCGATCTGTGTCATGATAAGATATGCCAGAAATAGTTTATGAGTAAACATGCATACAACAGTGTGGAAGTGTGATTACGCATGTCAATCACATCGCGATTACGGGCCTCAGGACGTGCGCTAGCAGCGCATGTCGGGTGTTTCAAGCGTCAACTTCGCGTCTCAATATCTCTGGATGTAATGGGAATATTGCGATGCAATCAACGCCATTGTGTATGTGCTTTGTCATGCTATGGATTGCTGAAGAAAAAATATAGGAGGTCCATTTAAAAAAACATAAGTTTGTGTTAAAAAACACACATGCTTTCGTTTTAGAATGTTTCCAAATATGTACATTCATGGGCCCCAGCCCTATATTGATACCGGTGAAAGTCGTTTGCCAATAGCTGTTATTGTTCCAGAGATATATTGGGTGGACAAGATAGCTGGGACACCCTGTATATATGATGACTTTTGAACATTATTAAGGTAAATACATTGTTTGTTCTCTATCAAAATCTTTCATTTGCCGACTACACCGATCAGTAGTTAGTGCCTTCAGTAGTTAGAATCTTTTATTCAGCTGGCAGTATTGGCGCTCGCTGTATTGCAGTAGTTCGAGTAACGAAGATTTTTTTTTTTGGTAAGTGGTTCATGAAAGGGCCATTCTTTTGTAGGGGTTATTAAAAGTCAGATTGCTTTGCGCTAAAAATATTGTGTGTCACATTAGTGTTGATCGGAATAAGTAAAGAGAGAAATGTCTGAGTAGGTTCAGTTCTGCTCAGCTGTTTGAAAATCAAATAATCACCACAGTAATTCATTAATTTTTATAAGGGGATGTTTCAACATGGCCAACGTTCGGCCCTAAAAATAATTTAATTTTTGTATCACGATTTTCCTTATTATGAAATCTTTAGATTGATGATGTATTTCAATGTTTAATATATGTGCGTTGGGTTAATTTATAGATTCTGAAGAAGATGCCATTATTGGCATAGAAACCTAGGTAAACTAAAAAATTTTACCTTGCAACTGAAGGCTGAATTTCTTATTGTCTGAATTCCGAATTGTCTTGACGACACCACGCGCAGCTTCTGCGTTCCTCTTGGCGTTCTCTTACGACGGCGGCACTATCCACGACCGATCAGTTACTCTCGTCTGTTTGGTTCTTCTTGTAGACTTCGCCTTTCAACCATTTCCACATGTTCGAATCTAAAGGAGCAGCCCAGGAACATCCATTTGCCAGGGAACGTCCCGTTTAGACGATCTGCGACATGATGACTCGAATGTGCAGGGGCTCCGCCATACTGGAGGGAAGTACTCAACATTCGTAGCTAAAGGAACCTCTTACAAAAATGCGGCAAGCTGGTTTTCAACTCAGTCTGCACAATTAGGCTCTACAAGTCGATACCTTAACAAAACAAGCGAAACAACTATCACAGCACACCAGTCATTCACAGAGAAGTGAAATGTTCTTGAGAATGTGCCTCCACAAAGCCACGGGTGCCAGCTGCGACTGAAAGTGTCCGCATCAGTAAAAAGTATCAGCAGGATTACTTGGTATCTTGCTGTTAATCCACTGCCTTCATCTGCTTCTCTACGTTCAATCCATTCTAAATCATAAGAACAGAAGCTGTGCGTTCGTAACACAGTTTTAATGTATGTGTTAGACCGATTAGTATACATACACTACTGGCCATTAAAATTGCTACACCACGAAGATGACGTGCTACAGACGCGAAATTTAGCCGACAGGAAGAACATGCTGTGATATGCAAATGATTAGCTTTTCAGAGCATTCACACAAGGTTGGCGCCGGTGGCGACACCTACAACGTGCTGACACGAGGAAAGTTTCCAACCGATTTCTCATACACAAACAGCAGTTGACCGACCTTGCCTGGTGAAACGTTGTTGTGATGCCTCGTGTAAGGAGGGGAAATGCGTACCATCACGTTTCCGACTTTGATAAAGGTCGGATTGTAGCCTATCGAGATTGCAGTTTATCGTATCGCGAAATTGCTGCTCGCGTTGGTCGAGATCCAATGACTGTTAGCAGACTATGGAATCGGTGGGTTCAGGAGGGTAATACTGAACGCCGTGCTGGATCCCAACGGCCTCGTATCACTAGCAGTCGAGATGACAGGCATCTTATCCGCATGGCTGTAACGGATCGTGAAGCCACGTCTCGATCCCTGAGTCAATGGATGGGGACGTTTGCAAGACAACAACCATCTGCACGAACAGTTTCACGACGTTTGCAGCAGCATGGACTATCAGCTCGGACACCATGGCTGCGGTTACCCTTGACGCTGCATCACAGACAGGAGCGCCTACGATGGTGTACCCAACGACGAACCTGGGTGCACGAATGGCAAAACGTCATTTTTTCGGATGAATCCAGGTTCTATTTACAGCATCATGATGGTCGCATCCGATATCGCGATGAACGCACATTGGAAGGGTGTATTCGTCATCGCCATAGTGGCGTATCACCCCGCGTGATGGTATGGGGTCACGTCTCGGTCACCAATTGTTCGCATTGACGGCACTTTGAACAGTGGACGTTACATTTCAGATGTGTTACGACCCGTGGCCCTACCCTTCATTCGATGCCTACGAAACCCTACATTTCAGCAGGATAATGCACGACCTCATGTTGTAGGTCCTGCACGGGCGTTTCTGGATACAGAAAATGTTCGACTGCTGCCCTGCCCAGCACATTATCCAGATCTCTCACCAACTGAAAACGTCTGGTCAATGATGGCCGAGAAACTGGCTCGTCACAACGCGCCAGTCACTACTCTTGATGAACTGTGGTATCGTGTTGAAGCTGCATGGGCAGCTGTACCTCTACACGCCATCCAAGCTCTGTTTTACTCAATGGTCAGGCGTATCAAGGCCCTTATTACGGCCAGAGGTGGTTGTTCTGGGTACTGATTTCTCAGGATCTATGCACCCAAATTGCCTGAAAATGTGATCACATGTCAGTTCCAGTATAATATATTTGTCCAACGAATACCCGTTTATCATCTGCATTTCTTCTTGCTGTAGCAATTTTAATGGCCAATAGTGTATTTCAGAACAAGCACAAACATAATTTTTACGTGTATGTGTCTAACAGTGGAAATACTGAAAATACCGCAACAGGACGATACCAGTAAGAGCATCTCGCCAAAATCGCATGTACAACTGAATCTGTGGTAGCGTCCAAAGATGGCGGTCCCAGATGGATACCACAAACACTAGTGATATCTCGCTGTAATCCGCAACGACGAATGGGAGAGGCTAAGGAAGACACACCCTCTCTCTCTCAGCGTGGCAGTACCACAGCCCACTTTTCACAAGCTGGAACCATGAGAAGCTACAATCATGTGAACTGAATCTTCCGTCGGTTCTTGGTAGAACAACATTATAATAAATGAAAAGCGCTAGTGTGCTTTTGTCAGCCTTGGCAATAGTCAGTAAATGTCTGAAGATGGCCTTGTAAGCCGAACACCGGTCAAGACAATAAAAGTAATACTGTAGAACAGAAGCAAACTAGCGATTTCATTTATTAGAGGTGGTAACGCTACGAAGACCGCGTATTGCTACCTTTGCTGTTACATCTGCTACTTTTATTGCTAGAAACTTTATCTTGACTGTTTATACTAAACTCCGACCGAACAGGCCTTGAAGGCGCAACCGTACCGACCAGCCGCCGTGTCACCCTCAGCTCACAGGCGTCACTGGAAATCTGTTTCTAGAAAAGACCAGATGGTTGGTTGGTTGGTTTTGGGGGAAGGAGACCAGACAGCGAGGTCATCTGTCTCATCAGATTAGGGAAGGACGGGGAAGGAAGTCGGCCGTGCCCTTTGAAAGGGCATTTGCCTAGAGCGATTGAGGGAAATCACGAAAAACCTAAATCAGAATGGCCGGACGCGGGATTGAACCGTCGTCCTCCCGAATGCGAAAGACCAGATGAAAAGAGACGAAAGGAAGAGAAAGACCTTCGTAAGAGAAACGAAGAGTGGCTTGTAGTAGATGTTATCAAAAGTTTTACAGACCTACGTGAAGACGTAGGTAGAGTTGTGCAAAGCGACATGTGGTGCCATGCTGTAATTAACGATTCTATATGTTTCTATAGGATAGCAGTGGAAGGCATTCCAGAAATTCAAGTAAGTGTTAAGATTGGTAGTTGTGTGAGTGTTCAAGTGCGTGTTGGCAATAATATTGTAGACACCCTCGATCTGAAAAGGATAGTGCCTCGAAACTTGAATATAGATCGGTGGTCACAGGTAGAGAACATTCCACATAGGTACATAACCACTGAAATATTAAGTGAAAGTTTTGAGCATGTTTGTGTCACAAAACTAAAAGACTTTGTTACATATTTGGAGCTAAATTTTACTGATGATAATGGAAACAGAACTTGTGTCTATTTCTTGCGTGAACAGATTATGTTACGAGTATGTAGTCTGAAAAATGAATGCTACTTGGTCAATATGTTGCTACACCCTTTCGTGATATTTGAACACTACGGGGTTGTATATAGTGTTCTCCGTTCAAAATGTCTTCTAAATTTACCATATCTCAAGCAAATACAAAAACTTGTTGCTTCCTTAAACATTTCGGCAGAAAATACTAGTAAGACAAGTAATTGTCATTTTCTTAAGACTGTAGCAGCCAGATTGCCCGAAGAGGAAAGAATATGTATTTTACAGTTGGATGAGATTTATATTAAGCCACAATTTCAGTTCAAGGGAGGGGTTATAACAGGCGTTGTTGAAAATTCATTAAGAACTGGAACAACAACAATTCTAGCTTTCCTAACGTCTTCTGCATTTGGGAGCATGAAGGAATATGTTTCATTGCATCCAGCGGAAAACGTGGCCGGACAGAAGGTATAGGAAAAAAACATTTGCAGTTTTACAAATTGTAACGTCTTGTGAACTTAAAGTCATAACTATAACCTGTGATAATTATGCTGTAAAGAAGAACGATTTCATGAAACTGATAAAAAACTCTGAAAGCAATTATTATTATTTCCATTTTTCTTTTGACAGTAAAGATAATGTCATATACATCATGCATGACACTGTGCATTTGTTTCAGAACATAAGAGACAATTTGATACACTTAACAGATGCAGACAAAATATTTGCATTTCCCTCAATTGATTAAAATTGTTAACAAATTTTAGAAGCTAAGTTTTCTAATGTGGTGAAGTTATCCAAAGCTGAATGTATAGATACCCCCATTATAAAAGTAGCCCCAACGTTGAATTGCAAAAGTGTGTATCCCAGTGGCATAGAACCTCAAAATGTAAACTTGGCAAAAAACGTTTTTCATGACACAGCTGTTGCTGCTTTGATGTGTTTTAAAGTGCAGAGAGAGAGGGTACAGCCCAGTTCGTACAAATAATTACAGATTGGTGGAAGACAGTTAATGTGAGAAAACCAGTTGATGGTTTTGTTTGTAATGAATCCAGGCTACAGTTTTTGGAAAAATTTTGGTGTTGGTTAAACTAGAAGCAGTCATAAAATGTAAAGGGCTCATCACTTTGAACAGAAACACACAAAACTTTTTATCACACTAATGAAGTTCTTCCTTGTATTATTCATTTATGTTTAAGTAATTTCAAAATGCTCTGCTTTCTGACTGAAAGGCTTCAGGCTGACAATTTACAAGCAAGATCTGGAGCAAATTATCACATATCGTCACTCAGATTTTAGAATCTGAAAAAAATTTGTGTCAAGAATTTACTTGGTTTATGGTCTTTCCAATATGGAAGCATTCCTTTCAACTACCAGATTCTGAATGACGATTTTGCAATGGTCCAGTCTGATTGTGGTGACGTGGATGACCGCATTTTTCTAGCAAACCCAGAATTTGAAGCTTCATGGATCAAAGTAATGAACGAAAAGGATATAACTAATACTAATCCTGTGTTTGTGGGTATGTAGCATAGACTGATTTACAAACACGTTTCCTGTGAAAGTTGTGTTGCAGTTGTAATGTCAAGTGAATGCTGTTGCCTTTTTATTTTGACGTTCTCAATAAGGCTGACTTAACTTTGTCATCTTCAGCAGTTATTAAATTATGCCGCCTGGCCTGGTGTATTGTTTATGTAATGATATAAGATTCCTACGAATCACGATTTTTAAAAATGTATAACAAAAAGCAGGTTCTAAAGTCAATTTAAAAAAACGTTATTTTGTCAGACACCAGTTTATATTTCGTTCTTCATATACATGTATGTGTGGTGATGTATGAAGATATAGACGATACAGTTTTTAATTCTCTGCTGAAAAATTATACCAAACAAAAAAAAACCATAGCGTACAGTCAAATCAAGTAACAAACAAAAATACTAAGAAACTTGATGTGTTTCAAGAAAATGAAAAATTTATTTATATATTGATGCTGTTCTAATTGTGCTAGGATCAAACATGCAAATACTTTCATGTTTTACTCTCACATACCTGATTCTGGTTTTTGCTTATTGACGCTCCTGATTTATAAAGTGTGGTAAAATGGAAGTATAAAGGTTACACTAATGTCCAACACTACGCGAAATTTGTCCTACCACGAAGTTTTCAAGGAAGTTATTTAAAGGGAAGTTGTATTCAGCTGGCACCTTTTCCTTGAGCTCGCTAATAACTATTACAGACACCATGAACCGTGGACCTTGCCGTCGGTGGGGAGGCTTGCGTGCCTCAGCGATACAGATGGCCGTACCGTAGGTGCAACCACAACGGAGGGGTATCTGTTGATAGGCCAGACAAACGTGTGGTTCCGGAAGAGGGGCAGCAGCCTTTTCAGTAGTTGCAGGGGCAACAGTCTCGATGATTGACAGATCTGGCCTTGTAACACTAACCAAAACAGCCTGGCTGTGCTGGTACTGCGAACGGCTGAAAGCAAGGGGAAACTACGGCCGTAATTTTTCCCGAGGGCATGCAACTTTACTGTATGGTTAAATTATGATGGCGTCCTCTTGGGTAAAATATTCCGGAGGTAAAATAGTCCCCCATTCGGATCTCCGGGCGGGGACTACTCAAGAGGATGTCGTTATCAGGAGAAAGAAAACTGGCGTTCTACGGATCGGAGCGTGGAATGTCAGATCCCTTAATCGGGCAGGTAGGTTAGAAAATTTAAAAAGGGAAATGGATAGGTTAAAGTTAGATATAGTGGGAATTAGTGAAGTTCGGTGGCAGGAGGAACAAGAATTTTGGTCAGGCGAATACAGGGTTATAAATACAAAATCAAATAGGGGTAATGCAGGAGTAGGTTTAATAATGAATAAAAAAGTAGGAGTGCGGGTAAGCTACTACAAACAGCATAGTGAACGCATTATTGTGGCCAAGATAGACACGAAGCCCACGCCCACCACAGTAGTACAAGTTTATATGCCAACCAGCTCTGCAGATGACGAAGAAATTGAAGAAATGTATGGCGAAATAAAAGAAATTATTCAGATAGTGAAGGGAGACGAAGATTTAATAGTCATGGGTGACTGGAATTCGGTAGTAGGAAAAGGGAGAGAAGGAAACGTAGTAGGTGAATATGGATTGGGGCGAAGAAATGAAAGAGGAAGCCGCCTGGTAGAACTTTGCACAGAGCGCAACTTAATCATAGCTAACACTTGGTTCAAGAATCATAAAAGAAGGTTGTATACATGGAAGAAGCGTGGAGATACTGACAGGTTTCAGATAGATTATATAATGGTAAGACAGAGATTTAGGAACCAGGTTTTAAATTGTAAGACATTTCCAGGGGCAGATGTGGACTCTCACCACAATCTATTGGTTATGAACTGTAGATTAAAACTGAAGAAACTGCAAAAAAGTGGGAAAAGAGCGTAAGGGAACAATTGACAGGAATGGGGGAAAGAAATACAGTAGAAGAAGAATGGGTAGCTTTGAGGGATGAAGTACTGTAGGCAGCAGAGGATAAAGTAGGTAAAAAGACGAGGGCTGGTAGAAATCCTTGGGTCACAGAAGAGATAATGCATTTAATTGATGAAAGGAGAAAATACAAAAGCAGTAAATGAAGTAGGCAAAAAAGAATACAAACGTCTCAAAAATGAGATCGACAGGAAGTGCAAAATGCCTAAGCAGGGATGGATAGAGCACAAACGTAAAGATGTAGAGGCTTGTCTCACGAGGGGTAAGATTGATACTGCCTACAGGAAAATTAAAGAGACCTTTGGAGAAAAGAGAACCACTTGCATGAATATCAAGAGCTCAGATGGAAACCCAGTTCTAAGCAAAGAAGGAAAAGCAGCAAGGTGGAAGGAGTATATAGAGGGTCTATACAAGGGCGATGTACTTGAGGACAATATTATGGAAATGGAAGAGGATGTAGATGAAGATGAAATGGGAGATAGGCTACTTCGTGAAGAGTTTGACAGAGCACTGAAAGACCTGAGTCGAAACAAGGCCCCGGGAGTAGACAACATTCCATTAGAACTACTGACAGCTTTGGGAGAGCCAGTCCTAACAAAACTCTACCATCTGGTCAGCAAGATATATGAGACAGGCGAAATACCCTCAGACTTCAAGAAGAATATAATAATTCCAATCCCAAAGAAAGCAGGTGTTGACAGATGTGAAAATTACCGAACTAACAGTTTAATAAATCACGGCTGCAAAATACTAACACCAATTCTTTACAGACGAATGGAAAAATAGTAGAAGCCGACCTCGGGGAAGATCAGTTTGGATTCCGTAGAAATATTGGAACACGTGAGGCAATACTGACCCTACGACTTATTTTAGAAGAGAGATTAAGAAAAGGCAAACCTACGTTTCTAGCATTTGTAGACTTAGATAAAGCTTTTGACAATGTTGACTAGAATGCTCTCTTTCAAATTCTAAAGGTGGCAGGGGCAAAATACAGGGAGCGAAAGGTTATTTACAATTTGTACAGAAACCAGATGGCAGTTATAAGAGGGACATGAAAGGGAAGCAGTGGTTGGGAAGGGAGTGAGACAGGGTTGTAGCGTCTCCACGATGTTATTCAATCTGTATATTGAGCAAGCAATAAAGGAAACAAAAGAAAAATTTGGAGTGGGAATTAAAATCCATGGAGAAGGAATAAAATCTTCGAGGTTCGCCGATGGCATTGTAATTCTGTCAGAGACAGCAAAGGACTTGGAAGAGCAGTTGAACGGAATGGATAGCGTCTTGAAAGGAGGATATAACATGAACATCAACAAAAGCAAAACGAGAATCATGGAATGTAGTCGAATCAAGTCGGGTGATGCTGAGAGAATTAGATTAGGAAATGAGACACTTAAAGTAGTAAAGGAGTTTTGCTATTTGGGGAGCAAAATAACTGATGATGGTCGGAGTAGAGAAGATATAAAATGTAGACTGGCAATGGCAAGGAAAGCGTTTCTGAAGAAGAGAAATTTGTTCAGATCGGGTATAGATTTAAGTGTCAGGAAGTCGTTTCTGAAAGTATTTGTATGGAGTGTAGCCATGTATGGAAGTGAAACTTGGACGATAAATAGTTTGTACAAGAAGAGAATAGAAGCTTTAGAAATGTGGTGCTACAGAAGAATGCTGAAGATTAGATGGGTAGATCACATAACTAATGAGAAGGTATTGAATAGGATTGGGGAGAAGAGAAATTTGTGGCACAACGTGACTAGTAGAAGGGATCGGTTGGTAGGACATGTTCTGAGGCATCAAGCGATCGCCAATTTAGTATTGGAGGGCAGCGTGGAGGGTAAAAATCATAGAGGGAGACCAAGAGATGAATACACCAAGCACATTCAGAAGGATGTAGGCTGCAGTAGGTACTGGGAGATGAAGAAGCTTGCACAGGACAGAGTAGCATGGAGAGCTGCATCAAACCAGTCTCAGGACTGAAGACCACAACAACAACAAAAACAACAGCTCTTCGGAAGTATGCTGCTTTCATCATCAAAATAGAAATTTTACTGCATTCTACGGTAAACATTGAGGAAACTCTCACTGAGATTCTGATGAATTAAGCAACCGTGTAATAACGTTACAAACCACGTGACGCACATTTAATTTGATACATAACATCAAATTACTGTCATATTTCACAATTATTCTTCCACCAAAATAATAAGAAATTATATTCAAGGATTGTCATTAGCTATTGTAATCATGATAGCCCAATAAATAGCGGAATATATCATGAGCTAATTTCTTTTGCTGGACTGAGGACAGTGCCAATTATACGTAAAATGTAAGTTCCTACGAGACAAACAAAATATCTGGTAAATTTATTTGTAAAACTAAAGAAATGATACGCTTTTTTGTATCAGTGGATATGCCAATCAAATCTTGAGTTGTCGCTTGTGGTAGCAGCGCGGTCTGAAGGTGCCTTGTCACGGTCAGCGTTGTTCCCCCCCCCCCCCCCCCCCTCCACCTGTCGGCGTTTCAAGTCGAGTCCTCCCTCGGGCATGGTTGCGTGTGTTGACCTTAGCCTAACTTAGTTTAAGTTAGATTAAGTAGTGCGTAAGCTTACGGACCGATGACCTCAGCAGTTTGGTCCCATAAGAGCGTACCACAAAAAATCTTGAGTTAATATCAGGGGAAAGCTTCACGAGCATAACAAGGGAAAAGTTACGAGACAGGCTGGCAGTGTTTGAGCGTCAGAGCATGACAACAGGTGTACATAAAGTGTCAGATGCATCGAGTCATGCAGAAGGAAATCTTTTCAGCCGGTCGAGCCGTAGAGACATTGACCGCCTTCAAAAAATAACACTATATGCTGTAAATGTCATTGCAGAGTGAGAGTAAGAGGGGGAGGGAAAGGAGAACATGTACGCCACGAAGAGCCTATAGCAGGTGCAGAACATGAATTTACCAGAGAAACCTCCCTCCTTCCCTCAACTCAGCTTCTGAAAGACAGAGCATGATTAAAGCCAATGAGATGGCGAGAACCCTTCGACAACACGCCATGTCAGGGACTGGCGGGGACACAGAGGAAACTGATAAAAACTCGGATACAGGCGCTCCGAAGAAAGAGAGAGAGAGAGAGAGTCATGGCAGTCAGAACAGACAAGAGTAAAGGATAGATAGGATAGACAGGTCCTAGTGGAAGTGGAGAGACAGCAGTACCGGCAGAAACAGCCGAAGCTGTAAGCCGCGCAGGACTGAGCAGAGTTATCTGCAGTAGCTCGGAACAGTGGATGGAGTCCCAGATTGTTAGTTGAGGATTCCTGCGTGTCGTGTCGTGGGTGGAGACGCAGTTAGTACTGACAGTTTCTTTTAATAGGCGGAACGGTTCTAGACAGTCACCGTCTCTGAATTCAACACATTTAGAGCAAATGTATACTAGGTTAAGAGTATTCTCTGAATAAAGTCAGAAGTCTAGTGGCACTTGCGATCCGGTTTAGAATTCACAACATCCCGGAACATATGGCCCCAGTATGACAATATCGTTTATTTTTTAAAGACGCATATGAGACCTGAAAATGGCATAATGGAATGCCGTGACTCGTAGTCAAAATAAAATAAAATAAAGTAACATCTCGATTGCACGGCTGCTGGCGAATTTCATTGTTAAAAAATTAAAAAGTCAGAAGTTGTGAAACACTCATAGCGTTCGAAACGCAGAATCAATTCCAATTCTTACCTTTTGTAACACGGGCATTTTAACTACACGGTCAGGTCAAGAATCCCTTTCACTTAGGCCAACCAACTATTTCACTTTCTCCCGGAACTCTGTCGATCAATCCCAAGCAACAATCACGTTTGAGACGCGACAATACCACATTCTTGTTGATAGAGCACAAATAAAAGCTAACTATGCTTACGAAAAAAAGAACAAAATTCTCATTAGCTAACTCCACGCGACCCTTGATTGGCCTTGTAGTCGCGCCTTTAGGAACATCTACACTTCACGTAAAAACTGCAGGCACCACAACTGCACTTTAACCAATATTAACCATTTATTTTTCGTTCAGCTGGCAGATTCTGCATCATCCGTCAGTCGTTCGAGTCTATTCCTCCACTGTGCTGCGGTCTTCTTGTCTTGCTACCGTCCTATAGACGACGATTCCTTGTGGTATGACCGAAAATACGTGAACATCTGACATTTCGTTCCGTTAGGGAGAACATGTTGATCTCCGCCTGATAGGAAGTCCTGAATCGATTACGGTCCGACGATATGCTGTAAGCTCTAATATTGTGCACTAATCGATAGTGCGAAGCTGTATCGAATGCCTTCCGGGAATGGAGCAACGTGGCATTAAAACATGGCAGATTTGTTTACTGCGCTCTGGATCTCGCGAGCACGTCACTAAATCACAACACATCATTGACAATATTGTGTACAGAATCACCACTAATATGAGAAGTAGCAGCTATTTAATTCACAGTAGTACGCTGTCTGCTTCACAAGCTCTCACAACGCGGCAATGTTTTCGTTCGTCACGACGCGCGTCTTCCGTACGAGTTTCGCCCCTATCGAACTTTCTGCAGGAAGACACTCCAATCACCGTACTGCGCTTTCATCCTGCGATGGATTTCCACAAGTTTAAGAGCTTCACTACTCAGAATCAGATCGCAGACCGCTGCTCCAACGCGGTGCAAGACGATAACGGGGCGGCCATCTTTGCATTGACACTGCGCAGCTTCCTTTCCTGTGACGCAACATCAGGCTGCCAACTGTTTGTCATTTGTTTAACCACAAAGACATCTGCTGCAGTATGCTATCTTTTCAGAATTTTATTTCACTTTTAAGGTTTGACTTGAATCACCTTCACAATTACGCCCTTGTGAAAAAACTACTCACTGCTTTGCAAAAACACTTTACTCTGCCAAAAATTCATAAATAGTCTCCTATTGACGATATTACACACGCGTGTTTTGCACGATTATAGTGCAAAGCAGCAGAAAGTTGGTAGTTGGGTGACCTCGAAAAGTAGCGGAAACTTGGTAGCCGGAAGTATAGTAACCCCCGTTTCTTACCTATATGAGACATTTCTATAAATCAAAACTGTGTCAGTATTCCCTGAAGGGATGGATAACCGAGGGACTGTGGGATGGAATCCCAGTGGAGGCAGTAATGACTCTGACCCAAATGTGCGAGAAACACTCATATTCATAAGAATGGAAAAGCTTTTTCCTACCAATTTCGGATCAGTTTAATTAATTAGTCAATTAATTTGATATCAGAAGTGGTGCAGAGTTTCCAGGAGGGATGAACGCTGGGGACTTCCCCAGGGGAGAGGGGGTGACATGGAAAACCTCTTTAACAGAACAATAGGTTAAAAGGTATTGTAAATTTGGCAACACTGGGTGTGAGGTGATGCCACCATTCCATCTTGAATAAATTTGGCAACAGTGCAAAGTGTGGTGACGCCACTATTACCCTCTACTGCAGGTTACTTCTTTTAGTCAGTTTTGGGCTTTGTATTGGATGATAAGTAATTTCTATGTCAGTTTTCTGTCAAGAGAGTCCTAGAATACTTATTGTGTGAGTCAGTGGGGTGGGTTGTTTATAGACGGAGGATGTGGAAGTCTGGAAGATGGAGACGCCATGTGGTGTGAGCAAACATGGTGACTAGCCTTCCTGTGGATTTACTTAAAGTTTGCACACACTACACCACTTGACAAGCAGATTCAAGTGTCGCTGGAGTGAGGCATGGGAGAATTGAGTGGTGTGGTGGGTAGCTACATAGGCGGTGTCATCAGCATACTGCAGGAGGTACAAGGGGGCAATGGTTCAGCAGTGTCTGCAGTGCACATGATGCCGAGGGTAAATGGAATTTCTGAGCAAAAACTGCAGCCTGCCATTGACGGACAATCGTCAGTGAGTAAAT
Organism: Schistocerca piceifrons; assembly: GCF_021461385.2. Taxonomy (NCBI): domain Eukaryota; kingdom Metazoa; phylum Arthropoda; class Insecta; order Orthoptera; family Acrididae; genus Schistocerca; species Schistocerca piceifrons. The sequence goes on from NC_060146.1 coordinate 212,129,936, forward strand.
ACTGAAAGTAGATACTTAAAGAGAAGGGAAGCCAAAATGCTATTGTTGTGCTGCTTTGGTCGTTACCTGCTACTTCTTTACAGGGTGACAATTATTGAACTATATGAAATGAAATCGTCATAACTTTTGAAGGATTGCGTTATGGCGTTCAAACTGCACGTTTGGCGGTGTGGCATGATGGGAATTAGTATGCGCATGTGTGGTTTGGTTTAGCGTCGAAGGCAAGTTTCATTTGGGAGGGTTCTTCAATAAGCAAAATTGGCGCATTTACGGGACTGAGGATCCGCATTTCGCGATCGAGAAGTCTCTTCACCGTCAACGTGTAACTGTGTGGTGTGCAGTGTCCAGTCACGGAATAATCGGTGCGGTATTCCTTAATGGTACAGTGGCTACCAAACATCATCCTCATTATCCAAACTGACCCCGATTTCGACCAGACGGAGCTCGACCCCACCGAACCAGGAGAGTGTCTGATGTGCTGGAGGAGCACTTTCGGGACCGCATTCTGGCTCTGGGGCAGCCAGAGGCATGGGCCTCGGTTGGCCGCAATATTCTCCGGGCCTGGACACACGCGGCTCCTTTCTGTGGGGCTATATTAAAGACAAGGTGTACAGCAGTAACCCCAAAACCATTGCTGAGCTGAAAACAGCCACTGAGGGGGTCATCGACAGCGTCGATGTTCCGACACTTCACGGGGTCATGCAGCATTTCGCCATTCGTCTGCGCCTCATCATTGCCAAGGATGGCAGGCATATCGAACATGTCCTAACCTAAATCAGAATATCTGTAGTGACGTTTGCATGTTGAATAAAATGTGTGCACGCCATAGTTTATAACTAATTTACGTTTTTTTTCATGTACTTCAATTATTGTCACCCTTTATGTTACTCGCTCGATCTGACTGGGTATTTAGTTCCTTTATAAGTGGTAACCACGAAGCCGGAAGCGTGTTGCCACGATCTGTATTGAAATTGCACTTATTTTTCGGTATTTGAATCGCCTCTCTGTTTCTCCTTCTCTAAACATTAGTTTCTGTGGCTTGCACTCATATGTTCTGAAAATCTATAACCTGGTCAGATATCTTTTTGGTACTCTCCTACCGCTGGTTTTAGCTTTTGGCTTTCAAACGAGTTTAGCCTTTGTGCTCTATAAAGCATTCTTTTACTGGCCTTCCACATTGGCCAATTCTTACGAAGGTTTATGCCTACATGGTCGGCTACATTGGTCAGGAGGTTCCTCGTTCTTATTTTTCCCTTATTATTATTATTATCGGGCAACAGCCTTGCCGCAGTGGGTACACCGCTTGTCGTGAGATCACCGAGGATAAGCACTGTCGGGCGTGGCCGGCACTTGGATGGGTGACCATCCAGCCGACATGGGCTGTTGCAATTTTTCTGGGTGCACTCAGCCTCGTGATGCCAATTGAGGAGCTACTCGCCCGAATAGTAGCGGCTCCGGTCAAAAAAAAAACCATCATAACGACCGGGAGAGCGGTGTGCTGACCACACGCCCCTCCTATCCGCATCCTCGTCTGAGGATGACACGGCGGTCGGATGGTCCCGATGGGCCACTTGTGGCCTGAAGACGGAGTGCTAGTGCTGGTATTATTATTATTATTGCTATTATTACTATTGCCAACAGCCTTACCGCAGTGGTAACACCTCTTCCCATCAGATTACTGAAGTTTTGTTGGGCTTGGCTAGCATTTGGATGGGTGACCATCCGGGTCTGCCGTGCGCTTTTGCCAACCGGCATGCGTTCAGCACTCATGAGACCAGTTGAGGAGCTGTTTGTCTGAAAACTAGCGGCTCCGACCACTAAACTGACAACAGACAGGAGAGCGGTGTGCTGACCACATGCTCCTCCATATCTGCACCTAGAGACGCCTATCGGGCGAGGACGACAAGACCATCGGTCTGTACCGTTGGGCCTTCCAAGGCATGGTCGGACGCAGTTTAGTTTATTATTATTATTATTATTACTGCTTCGTTCGTAGGCTCTATTTATGGAAAGGCCATTATGGCTGTTAACCATCAACGTTTCGCTAAGCAAATCTATTTATGAAACTTCCTGGCAGATTAAAACTGTGTGCCGGACCGAGACTCGAACTCGGGACCTTTGCCTTTCGCGGCTCTACCAACTGAGCTACCCAAGCACGACTCACGCCCCGTCCTCACAGCTTTACTTCTGCCAGTACCTCGTCTCCTACCTTCCAAACTTTGCAGAAGCTCTCCTGCGAACTCCTCTGTAGAGTGAAAATTTCATTCTACAAACATCCCCCAGGCTGTGGCTAAGCCATGTCTCCGCAATATCCTATCTTTCAGGAGTGCTAGTTCTGCAAGGTTCGCAAGAGAGCTTCTGTAAAGTTTGGAAGGTAGGAGACGAGGTACTGGCAGAAGTAAAGCTGTGAGGACAGGGCGTGAGTCCTGCTTGAATAGTTCAGTTAGGGACGGCACAGTAGCTCAGCGTGTTCGGTCAGATGGCTAGCTGCCCTCTGTAATAAACAAAAAACTTAGTTAATGGATCAACAACGGACTGAAACGGGTGTCTTTCGACGTCCGCCCGGAGCAGATACAACGAACAAGAACGAACAAAATGAGATTTTAAAAAAAAATTGTTGGTAGAGAACTTGCCCGCGAAAGGCAAAGGTCCCGAGTTCGAGTCTCGGTCCGGCACACAGTTTTAATCTGCCAGGAAGTTTCATATTAGCGCACACTCCGCTGTAGAGTGAAAATTTCATTTTATAATCTAGTTATGATCGCATAGTCATACTTCCGCTGGGGCTGAATGCACTCAAAGACAATTGTTCAGAAGGACTTGCTTCTGGTTTGAATGGCGGTAGTAAACGGCGTATAGATATCTGTTTGTGTTGGTAGGTTTCCTTTAAACTCTGTGCTCTCTAGCGTTGTCACATCTTCTATAGATCAACACATTTAAGAGCGAGAGGCCAATCCGCTCTCCACCTCCAAGATAAAACTGATTTTTCGGATGAATGTTTTCTCAAAATCGTGGAATGCTCTTCGCTATTGGGTGGGCAATGGCCACACCATAGTCGCGTCATTCACATAGCAAAGCCAGCAAAAGGAACATGGCCACGAAAGCATACAGACGTGTATCGAGAATGTCATTTAATTCTCTCATTGCGTTTCCCACATGGTGACAATGCTTTACACCTTTGGTGGTGCTTTTCTCCTGTTGTATCATTCCGTCAGTATACGCCACTCTTCCACGTAAATATGACGGATTGCCTCTCAAAAAGGAATAATTTATGTTGATAATTTTTTGGCTTTTTGATGTTTCCCGAATTTGTGTCTGACGTTAATCGACAATAATTTAAATATGTTGCGTGGCTCGTATAGGAAACACGATAATTATGTGTACCGAATAACGTCCAATTTTGAAACTTCGATCTATTGTTAAGTTTGTCCTACTTACTCAAATCAGTTAAAAAATCAGTTAAGAAAATTTGAGAATAAAGTACTCAGGATCACAAATCGTAAGTAGATGGTTGTATGGGTAGAGACGTGGAAACCAATGACGAAAATTTAAAAAAATGAGAGGAGTGATTACGGAATTTCATATTTATTGATGTTTCATGCTGACCTGTTCGAAGTATTACCTTGACATCCAGGTGTACAATTCACTGATTTATTACAGCAAGGAAAAATGCAAGACAGAGGAATGGGAAACATCAGACGTAAGTAAAGGGAAGTATTATAGTCATATTCAATCCCATATAATTCGTTTACTTTGATTTCCTAGCAAGTCAGCACACCGCAGGGATTTCTCTACAGTCACTCGAACCAGATTCAATCACAAAAGCTTTCCTGCTCATTTACATCGCGTACAACACCGGCATCCAGGCTCTTGACGGCAAACATTTATTCTTCGCTTGTTCAAAGCCACAGCAACACAGAAAACAATTCGTCTCAGAATTGAGAAAACCTGGGCTACCATTCCCTGCAAGCGTTAGTCATTATCTAGTACAGAATAAGGCAGTTCTTAGAAGTTTGACAATATTTGTTTCAATTCGCAATTTTAAAATGTGATATAGACATACCGAAAAGAAGCAGTCACCATTTTTAGTGGTTGTCTAAGAGTAGTGACTGTACATATCTGTTTTGGACGATTTTTTCTAAGAAAAATAATTATTTCTGTCTTGAGCACCTGAGAAGTTTTATCTCACTGCTAATAGTGAAGAACTGTTGAAAAAATTTTAATATTTTTGTAATTATGGATGGCTAAATAGTGTAATTGTTGATCGCTGAATAATATAATTGTTGTTGCTTAAACAGTGTACCGTACTCTCTCCGAAGACATAATCAAAATATAAAAAGCTTAAAAGTCCGTCACACTAACCAAGAAGTTTCTGCTGTATCTATGTGTGCACACAGCCAACACGGACATGGAAAACAGCGTTCTTGTGAAACACTACTAACTCTTTAATCACACGAAAGGATGAGTGCTATTGACTAGAGATTTCAAACTGATACCGTATTTTTAGATCTCCTGAAGGCTTTTGACACTATACCATTGTACCACACGAGCGGCTTGTGGTAAAACTGCGTGCTTATGGAATATCGTCTCAGTTATGTGACTGGATTCGTGATTTCCCGTTAGAGAAGTCACAGTTGTCATTAACGAAAAGTCATCGAGAAAAACAGAAGTGATTTCTGACGCTCCCCCAGGTACTGTTATAGGCCCTTTGCTGTTCCTTATCTATGTAAACGTTTTAGGACACAATCTGAGCAGCCGTCTTACGTTATTTGTAGATGATGATGTCGTTTATCGACTAGTAAAGTCATCAGAAGATCAAAGCAAATTGCAAAACGGTTTAGAAAAGATATCTGTATGGTGCAAAAATTGGCAATTGACCCTAAATTACGAAATGGGCGAGGTCATTCACATGAATGCTAAAAGGAATACGTTAAACTTCGATTACACGAACATCAGTGAAATCTAAAGGCCGTAAATTCAACTAAATACATAGGAATTACAATTACGAGCAACTTAAATTGGCGGTAACTGATAGAAAGTGTTGTGGGGAAGACTAACCAAAGACTGCATTTTACTGGCAGGGCACTTAGAAAATGTAACAATCTACTAGAGAGACTGCCTATGGTAGCTTGTCCATCTTCTAGAACATTGCTACGCGGTGTGGGATCCTTACGAATTGGCCGAGTACATCAAGAAAGTTCCAAAGGGGCAGCACGTTTAGTATTATCGCGAAATAGGGGAGCGAGTGTCACTGAAATGATACATCTTCATCTACATCTATACTCCTCAAGCCACCTGACGGTGTGTGGCGGAGGGTACCTTGAGTACCTCTATCGGTTTTCCCTTCTATTCCAGTCTCGTATTGTTCGTGGAAAGAAGGATTGCCGGTATGCCTCTGTGTGGGCTCTAATCTCTCTGATTTTATCCTCATGGTCTCTTCGCGAGATATACGTAGGAGGGAGCAATATACTGGGTGTTGGACATCATTAATTCAAAGGCGTTTTTCCTTGCGACGGAATCTTCTCAGGAAATTTCAATCACCAACTTTTTCCTTCGAATGCGAAAATATTTTGTTGAAGCCGACTTACATAGGGAGAAATGATCATCATAATAAAATAAGAGAAATCAGAGCTCTCACGGAAAGATATAGGTGTTCGTTATTTCCGCGTCTGTGCGAGATTGGAATAATAGCGAATTATTGTGGTGGTTCGATGAACCCTCTGCCAGGCACTTAAATGTGATTTACGGAGTATCTATGTAGATTCGTCCTACTATGCACTCGTAGTCTCATTTCAATCAAGGTCAATGACCCACTATTTTGCTTTGTCGTGATAACTGATTTTACTAACCAGTCTTTTTTTTTATATTTTTTTTTAAAGATGATTATGTTACGGAAGTGTAGCGTATGAAGACTACTCGGTATCTCCCGTCGTACAAAGTACCAAGTTCTAAAAGTGAGCGTACATGTTATTTTTCGACAACATGCCTACGTGATGTCGAACACGAGACACACCCTTCTCCGTTCGCGCCATGGATACGCGTAGTGGCTCGCGCTGCCATCTGTTATCGAAGCATGCGTCCGCAGGAGGTGCTGCCACCTGGTGCGCAGAGCAACAAGCTCATGAAAATCCCGTTGGCCTCTGCGAGATGAGTTTGCACATTTATACAAACCGCCAGCTGCACTGGTCCAGTAGTGTTCCGTCTTCCTACCGATATGCGACACAAATGTGTCTCCTCGAAGTGGTGCTTGCAATTGCGCAGCGTCTGCGTACTATAGTTGTTCACGGATTGTGTGCAGCGTTCCAACAGAAATGGCGAATCTTGATGTTATATAAACGCAATCAGTGTGTGCTAGCGTATCTTGTGTTGTCACCATAAGCGATGGAAGATTGGATGCGTGATTTTCTTGTTCAAAAACAGCTACTGGTATTTGATGATTAAATCACTGACGAATTTCCGTGACAGCTGTTAGAAAAACGAGGAAGTGTCTCCCAAGCAGTGAAACAGTATTACCACTCGTACTTCCAACAACGCATCATAATTGTGAACGAAGGTCTTTCTAATTTCGATTTTTTTTTTAAATCTTCATTTCTCTTCATCTAGAACAGGCCCATTCCATTGCTTCACAATTCGGTTTGGCATCTCTTCTGCATTCTACGATTTCCTTTTGGAAAAATTAATACTTTCAGTTATATTATAGTTTGCTGTTCGATCTATGTATTCGTTCTATTGTCTCTGGTATTGTGTTATTATTTCAATAATGCCCTGAATTTTCACTCGTGTACGAGTATTTTCACTTGTTTGACTGTCAATTAACTTGTACTCTGCAACATTTCATAAATCTCAGTTTACTGACCATTAGTCGTTGTTCGTATAGAAACAGTGGTAACACCATTACTTTATAAAATCCATATAGGACTTCTTGTGAATTTTTCTTGCGATTGCTGTTCTAATAGTTATGCAGACATAATTCAAATCTCTTAGTTTAGTCACTCGTCCGATGCTTTCTCCACATGTAAAGTCCAATCCTAAGTACCTGAAATGGGTACCTTGTTTTTACTTATTTCGTTTTTAACCATTCGTAGTCAGACCCAAAATTAGCCATAGTCTTTGTCTTAGTAACAGAAATATTTATATTATGCTATTCATTTATTTCATTCGAGATAAAAATGGTTTCCAGTAAAGCTTTTTCGCTTCGACTGCCTGCAAAAAGATGTTCAGTCACGTTTATTTCACAAATTGTAAAATGTGCATTTAATCGCTACCAGGTGTTTGTTGTTTGAAAAAGGGCAAATAAGAAAATAGCTTCGCTAATTCTCTAGGATATTCGCGGGAAATGAGTGAGACATTGCGCATGTTAATTCTCTTATCCAATTTCTTAAATAACAATTCCAGTTTTCTCTTGGGCTCGCTAATCAGTAAATGAAATTCCGGTATACTGGCAATCCTTGCTTAATGTCTCTGGAACGAGAAATGTAATTACGGTTCACTTCATGCACCGCATCGTAATTACAATTTAAAAGTCGTTGTTTCGATGTTTTTAAAAATTTACATTCATTTTCATCTGTTTCGCACCAGGGCTTCAGCTTTTTTGGTACATACTAATTTATACTTTTTGTTATTGCTATACTTGCCACTCGATCTGCATGACTTTTCCTCCTCTCTTATATTGATTTGTTATTTCAGCTTTTATTCTTTATGAATGTGTTCGTTTCTTTTCCTATCCATGTCTCGAAAAGTATTTCGCTGACTGCTATACTTCGTCCAAACAGCAGAGCTGGTAATGTCATATTATAAATTTCTATCGGGTTTCTTAAGCATTATCTTCCGAATATTCACCGTGAAGTTCTTCAGACATTGTTAAAACTCTTCATTTTGTCCTCTGTTTCTTTGTTTAATGCATATTTGGTATCATAACTTTGGAATGGTTATCATGTTCTTCCAATTTTAAGTGGCTGAAATCGTAAAACAACCATAATGCTTGGTTTGTAACATAAATATTCGTATTATATCCATCAGCAATGTCATTTACCTTGACATTGTTTTGTGTAAATCATTTACGTTTTGGTTAGCTGTACTTTATCGTCTACAAATAAGAGTGAGACAAGTTTATGTCGTTAGCAGCCAGTCAGGATAGAAAAGAAATTCACTGCCTTAATTTACGAAGGTATTCGCTGGAAAAGTGTACGGCGTTATGCATGGTGTGTGGAAACTCTTATTTCTCGAACAGAAATGGTTTTCTTCGATTGAATGCGACAAGCAATGTATGTAAATTGCGTTTCTTCTTTGGGTAATATTATCGGAGTCCATTTATACAAAGCGCCCATGTGTTTTTTCGTTCTTGGGGGTGTTTTTGTTTTGCCGTTGCAGCTGCAAAAACGCGTGATTTTTTTCACCAGACGCGTTTCGCTTTTTGAGGTTAAGTATCATCCGTGGTCTGTAATTAAGTTATTTACATTTTGATTTGCTTTAAGATCGAAAAACAGCTCGTTAAGAAAGTTGATTTGTACTTATGGTGATTTTCGCTTGATCTCTCGCTCACATCGGGAAATGCCGTCTGCTAGCAATTTTTAGTTGTACTGCAGCGCCTCGCATTTCTTATGTTTTTCACAGTCCGAACTCGTACTCACGGCCACTGCGGAAGCAACACGTAGGAAGCAGTAATATATTCCTAGGTTCTTCAGTTAGTACTGGTTTGTAAGCAGCGGCGGTGTGGCATCGTGCACTGTCATGCAGAATGATGGGGTACTCTTCCATGAAATGTCTTCGCTTTCGCCTGAACGCTGAAGATGCTGTTGCACCTTGGTGGTACAGCGTGATGCAGTTATTACCCCATCAATATCATACGCCAGAAAGAACATCATCTTCACAGTACTGGGTAGGGTGATCAACTCTCCCGTATTTGAACATATTTTTCCATAGTCTCCCGGCTCCCGTATTTTCAGGCTCATTGGGCAGTTTTCTCCGGTTTTCAACTTTTTTTTATGTAAGTACAAATATTTTTCAAGCATTTAAATTTTGCGCACACTGCCAGAATTCGTTGAAACGTTGGATAGCAGAGACAACTGATTCAATAGCGACATTATGCCTATAACATATAAATTATGGCAAGCACCATTCAGTCATGAAACTATTAAGTAAAGAGAATGAAAAATCATTTTTTTTTTAATTTCCAATTGTTGCATGGGCTGAAATCCTGCGACATGTAAATACTACATGGTTACTTCTCACATCTGCTGTAGAAAGGCTTTTAAAAAAATTGGAGCCTTTAAAAAGCTATTTTAACAGCATAGATGATTCCGACTGTCCTGAAGTTTTGAAAAAGTATGTTTGCAATGAAAATACAGAAGAAGAAAACTGTTCAATTTCTTTGTGAATACTGGAAACGTTTTCACTCAAAAAGCAAAGTATTTGCAGAATTGGTCTTAGTGTTATGGAATCTCCTGAAGCTGTATAGTTACTAATTAGTCAGACAGAGAAAGGAAGATAGATTTTTTTGGTAGTGGTACCCATAAATTGTTAGCCACTGTTCTTGATTCAAATTTGAAATCTCAACCTCGTCGAATTCTGATTCTTTAAATTCTTACTTCGTTAGCAAATTTGATGATAGTTTAAAGTGTTTAATTCCACTATGCCTGAAAAGGGAATTACCATTCAATGATACGCATAAAGTTGTGGAATGTGTCAAGTTGGATCGTGTGAATGAAGATCAATTATATGAAGAATTTTGTAGTTCTAACGATGCATTAAATGTGCTATCTCTTAAGAGGGTAGCGTTAGCCAGAAATGGATAAAAATTTTAACAACTTTCGAATCAAATGAAATAATTCTGAGAACTTGGACAAACTGGTAGGTTATGTTATGAGTATACCAGGAAGTAACGCTCACACCGAGAGAATATATTGTCTTTTGAATAAGTGAACAGGTGTAAGGAACAGAAGTAGTACAAACCTAATCAAGTCTGAAATGCAAGTCATCATGAATTTTCCTTGTTCATGCAGTGAATTCTTTGAATTTGCTAAAAATGATATTAAACTACTAACTGAGGCAAAATCTGTTGCAAAATATGTGAAAGTATTTGCCATGTGTAATTAGTTATTTTTTTACAAATATTGCTTTGATTTTTGGTGAAATTTCGCTCTTAATTTCCCATATTTTTTTGTTAAGGATATAAGTATCTTCTTATTTTCTTTCAAGAAACTTGGTCATCCTAGAACCAGGTGTTGCGCGCACTTTTCTGTGGACGAAGAGAACCGTTTAAATGGCTCTGAGCACTATGGGACTCAACTGCTGAGGTCATTAGTCCCCTAGAACTTAGAACTACTTCCACCTAAGTAACCTAAGGACATTACAAACATCCATGCCCGAGGCAGGATTCGAACCTGCGACCGTAGCGGTCTCGCGGTTCCAGACTGCAGCGCCTTTAACCGCACGGCCACTTCGGCCGGCTACGAAGAGAACCGGGATGGCTCGATTCATTGGACTGGTGTTTCAAGTTTGGTTGGTACGAGCGCGCCCAAGAATCGTCGATAGTGACGATTCGTCGAAGAAAGTCGTTGTCTGCCCTTTGGTACCGACCCAGCAAATCCCGTGCGACGGCATAGCGGTGTCACTGTTGTACCTCGGACATTTCACGGGGTATCCAACGTGCTGCAATTTTGCAGTACCCCAGAATGTCGTGCAGAATGTGGAGCACCGTTTTGTGGCATTCCCCGGTTTCTGCTGCTAACTCACTACGCAGTCCAGCTGCGATCAACATCCAACAAGTGCTGCACGTGGAGTCGTCCTGTACGTCATAAAAGTTGACTCTCACACAGAAGATAACAGCCACCAGACACTTTTTACAACGCTTTTTATTTGTGTCGTCGCCGGTTTCGAACCGACAGGTTCATCTTCAGGCGGCTAGTTCACGTTAAGATACCGTTTTCACTAGCTTTCGCCTTTGTTTTTCCTACTGATTACATTTCCTTGGGGTGGTGGTGCTGATCAACAATCCGCGCCTTTACGTTCAACTGCAGACTGATAATGATCTTGCAGCAGCGGAAACCGTATGATGCACTTTCTTGTTGTTGTTGTTGTTGTTGTTGTTGTTGTTGTGGTCTACCAACTGATCCCTTCTTCTGGTCAAGTTGCGAAAGAAACTTCTCTTCTCCCCAATCCTATTCAATACCTCCTCATTAGTTATGTGACCTACCCATCTAATCTTCAGCAGTCTTCTGTAGCACCACATTTCAAAAGCTTCTATTCTCTTCTTGTCCAAACTATTTACCGTCCATGTTTCACTTCCATTCATGGCTACACTCCATACAAATACTTTCAGAAACGACTTCCTGACACTTAAATCTATACTCGATGTTAACAAATTTCTCTTCTTCAGAAACGCTTTCCTTGCCATTGCCAGCCTACATTTTATATCCTCTCTACTTCGACCATCCCCAAATAGCAAAACTCCTTTACTACTTTCAGTGCCTCATTTCCCAATCTAATTCCCTCAGCATCACCCGACTTAATTAGACTACATTCCATTATCCTTGTTTTGCTTTTGTTGATGTTCATCTTATATCCTCCTTTCAAGACACTGTCCATTCCATTCAACTGCTCTTCCAAGCCCTTTGCTGTCTCTGACAGAATTACAATGTCATCGGCGAACCTCAACGTTTTTATTTCTTCTCCATGGATTTTAATACCTACTCCGAATTTTTCTTTTGTTTCCTTTACTGCTTGCTCAATATACAGATTTAATAACATCGCCGGCCGCGGTAGTCTCGCGGTTCTAGGCGCACAGCCCGGAACCGCTCGACTGCTACGGTCGCACGTTCGAATCCTGCCTCGGGCATGGATGTGTGTGATGTCCTTAGGTTAGTTAGGTTTAAGTAGTTCTAAGTTCTAGGGGACTGATGACCACAGCTGTTAAGTCCCATAGTGCTCAGAGCCATTTTTTGAATAACATCGGGGAGAGGCTACAACCCTGTCTTACTCCCTTCCCAACCACTGCTTCCCTTTCATGTCCCTCGACTCTTATAACTGCCATCTGGTTTCTGCACAAATTGTAAATAGCCTTTCGCTCCCTGTATTTTACCCCTGCCACCTTTAGAATTTGAAAGAGAGTATTCCAGTCAACATTGTCAAAAGCTTTCTCTCCTCCCTTTCTTATGTGCAGATAATCTAAAGCACCACCCACACACTGGGAAGTTTCACTGCACGCAGGTGGCTGATTCTCACCACACGCACGTGGCCGATCGTCGACAGCGTCTCTGCCTAATCTGAACGCCTTAACCCATTGTGCAGCTGTGCTGTGTCGCAAGACTGCGTCACCACACGTTGCACGCAGTCCTTGGAAACATTCTTTCGTACCCCGACCTCGTCCCACTTCACTTTTGAGTCAAGAATGTTGCTCTATCATTGTAAACATGATGTTAGGGCGGTTGTGCTACTGCTACGACGTTCAGCGGTCTTCACACTGCAGCTAATTGACTGAAGAGTATTTGCCCCTCCCGCTGTACAAACTCGCCTCACAGGCCTCGGTTGTGTTAAGACAGATGGCAGATAGCCGATTCACCGTTTTGACGATACAGCAGTGTGTTACCACTACTTGGTATAAAAAATGGTTCAAATGGCTCTTAGCACTATGGAACTTAACATCTATGGTCATCAGTCCCCTAGAACTTAGAACTACTTAAACCTAACTAACCTAAGGACATCACACACAACACCCAGCCATCACGAGGCAGAGAAAATCCCTGACCCCGCCGGGAATCGAAACCGGGAACCCGGGCGTGGGAAGCGAAAACGCTACCGCACGACCACGAGATGCGGGCACTTGGTAAAGAGCCCTCGTATTAGTCCTATAATGAAAAGCGAATAGGATATCTTGGTAGCAAATTTAATGTGGTTTAATAAAGTGCTGGGTAACACTTTCGCTAGAAGCCGCGGTTTTCGAGTTATTCACGGAAAACATAAAAAAGTGACCTTTAAATCCACCTCCACCCCAACGCTCACATGCCACTGGTCAAGATTTTTAGTGTGTCGTTCAACACACTCCCTTCTAGCACTGTGCGAAAATTTACGACTGCAAGAATTCCCCCCTCCACCCGTAATTTTCCTCCCTTTACTGGACTGCCGATATTCATGTTTGATCGAAGTGATGGTGTGTCACTATCAACTTACTTAAAGACGAACTGAGAACATTTAGTTCAGATCTGGCAGACACAGAACATGAACATCATCTCCTGAAGCACGGGTCAGCAAGTAACTTTAGATGGGGTCAGGATACTTTCGAAAATTTTGATCGACGTCCAGAAGAAAAACCTCATATCCCTCATCGATTCTTTGTTTTAATTGTCACTCAATGCATAGTATGAAATACAATAGATGAGGATATCTGTGCTCAAAAATTCAGAAAAAGCCTAAAATTCTTCATTACTTTTATTTTTCTTGTCACTCACAAAAAATATGGAATACAGTATATGTATATGGAAAATTCCAGAATAAAACATATATTCAGTGCTATTTTTTATTTTAATTTTCACTCACAAAATATGAAATAGAATAGATAGGCAGATTTGTATTAAAAAATCAATGGGAAAAATTACATTTGCGGTCTTGAGCCAGTTTCTTAAAGTCTTAAGTGAGGAGCAGCTTACGCGAGTAGTGCCTCCAAGGTGGGCGACCCTTAATCTTGTTCTTCAAAAAATTCACTGTTGAAAATGAAATTTCACAAATGGGGCCAAACAAAATAGCCAGGTATGTGGCTATTTTTTTGTAATTTCCATATTTTTCTGGGACGTGTTTACTCCAAAATTCTTCAGAGGATGCAGTTTTCTACGTTTGTGAGGAAATATCTTCCTGTAAGTCTGTTACCTCCATTTGCAGTAAAGGTTTTGAAAGACACAACACCCTCACAGCCACATCTCCCCATTCTGCCGCTTGAGAAATTCAAAAGAATCGCGACAGCTTCTCTATCTCAGAAAAATCTTGAAATCTTGTCACAAATTCCTTCTTAAGATCTGATATAACATTCGAGAATACTGAAAAAAACTATTTCAGAATTATTTTTATATTGAAAAATTGTTGGAAATTGCATAAATTTCTCTACTTGCAATGTCTTTTTCAAAAATACCCAGCTTGCGACGGAAAGAAAATACTTTTTATCAGACCTCATATTAATTTTCCGTTTGCTTGTAGCTCGGTATTGAAGGCATTTAAATACTTTAGAATGTCTTTCAAGAAAGCCACAGCTAGCGTACTGCGTTCGTTTGCTAGGAACTCCTAATGGTTTCTTGCTTCTTGTGAAGCCAAGCTTTCTAAGAAGGATATTACTTCTTCTTTTATTTGCCAAAAGCGTTCCGTCACTTGACCTTTACTTAGCGAACGAGCATTGTTGTACTACTGTCAAGTCAGAATGCGCCGAATCACCCACAGAAAGGAACTCTTTGAACTGTCTGTGCTGATAAAATGGTTCAAATGACTCTGAGCATTATGGGACTTAACATCTGAGGTCATCAGTCCCCTAGAACTTAGACCTACTTAAACCTAACTAAGGACATCACACACATCCATACCCGAGGTAGGATTCGAACCTGCGACCGTAGGTCGCGCCTAGAACCGCTCGGCCCCATCGGCTGGCATGTCTGTGCTGAAAAGCAGAACGAGACCTCATACAACCAATCAACTTGATCAACCTGTCCATTACTTCTCTCAGACCCACGCTAAATTTTCCACAAAGGGCTGCCTGCGAATTATGTACTGAAAAGATAGCCCAGCATTCTTATCTTTGATTCCCTTTAAAAGCCCTTTTCTTTGCCATATGTCGCTGGTACGCCGACAGTTGAAAGAAACACCATATTATCATGACTAATCTTTGATTTTGTCATGAATTCATCAAAGGTCTCGAATAAGTCTTATTTGCGAATGTCGCCTTTCAACGGCAATATTGTTAGCAAATCTCCCCTATAATTCTTTAATTTCAATATCCAAAAAATCGCACGAAAATGGACATTTGTTCTTCATCAACAATGTCGCATGACTCATCTAGTGCTAGGCGTCTCCTGCAGAAGTTTGAGCGAACTACCTTTGTTGTCAGAAGCCAAAATATCGGTTCTTGTATTACTTTTTGTCGGCAATGGAATACCTTGAACTGCAGCAACAACATACTTTTTCGCTTAAAAAAGTGTCACCGCCACTTCCAATATAATTTTTTTACTATTTCATAATCTGAAAAGTCTTCTGGTGTTTATTAAGCGTCCAACGCACACGTATCGCTGCTTCTGTAAATTTTTCTTGCTGCCTCATAGAGCGAACTAGGAAGGCCGTACTTTTTTTTGTAGGAAGCTAGATATGCCTGTACATTTCCTTGACGAGCTTCACTACCCAGAGGAAAATTTTTGTGGAACTGCCGATGACTTGTTTCGTAGTGTCTCTCTGAACTGGCACTCAGCAAGAATGACTATTCTGTTGCATGTGATACAAACTGGAACAGCTCCAGGCCTATCAGGCAGAGTAAAACAATATTTTTCAGCCCACTTAGTCAACAATTTCCTATTTTCACAAACAACTTCACGGTTTTAGGATCCATATCGATGCTAAACCCTCTACAATAACAAAATCCCCCGCACCAGATCGCATCAATTGCTGACGAAGTGGCGATAAAATTTGTGTGTTTTGTTTGGATTCGTTCTTTATAGAAATACCAGGGCCAGGCGCACAGCACGTGCCGATACACCTCAAAGGAGCTACTTCCGTGTCAAAGTGTATGCTGCGGCAGACGAAAGGAGCTGCCATGCAAAGGAGCCGCTTGTTGTCTTAAGGTCGCCGCCGCCAAGGGAACTTGCGCGAAGATTCATAAACTAGCTTTAAGCTTTCGTTCGAGTTACGAGCAAAAAAATGTGTTAAATAGAGGCTTCAGAGGTTGCCAGTCTGAAACCGATTTGTAAAATTTCCTTGCTCATTGAGTGAAATTCTCGTGTTGCATTAGTGTGTACAAGTCTTCTATGTGGATCGACATAAAACGCCGCGCCAGCCGTCCAGATTGTTCCCTTCCATCCCCGCTCTTCAGCGCTGCACAGCATCGCAACTATACATGGTGTTACAAAAAGGTACGGCCAAACTTTCAGGAAACATTCCTCACACACAAAAAAAGAAAAGATGTTATGTGGACATGTGTCCGGAAACGCTTAATTTCCATGTTAGAGCTCATTTTAGTTTCGTCAGTATGTACTGTACTTCCTCGATTCACCGCCAGTTGGCCCAGTTGAAGGGAGGTAATGTTGACTTCGGTGTTTGTGTTGACATGCGACTCATTGCTCTACAGTACTAGCATCAAGCACATCAGTACGTAGCATCAACAGGTTAGTGTTCATCACGAACGTGGTTTTGCAGTCAGTGCAATGTTAACAAATGCGGAGTTGGCAGACGCCCATTTGATGTATGGATTAGCACGAGGCAATAGCCGTGGCGCGGTACGTTTGTATCGAGACAGATTTCCAGAACGAAGGTGTCCCGACAGGAAGACGTTCGCAGCAATTGAACGGCGTCTTAGGGAGCACGGAACATTCCAGCCTATGACTCGCGACTGGGGAAGACCTACAACGACGAGGACACCTGCAATGGACGAGGCAATTCTTCGTGCAGTTAACGATAACCCTAATGTCAGCGTCAGAGGAGTTGCTGCTGTACAAGGTAACGTTGACCACGTCAGTGTATGGAGAGTGCTACGGGAGAACCAGTTGTTTCCGTACCATGTACAGCGTGTGCAGGCACTGTCAGCAGCTGATTGGCCTCCACGGGTACACTTCTGCGAATGGTTCATCCAACAATGTGTCAATCCTCATTTCAGTACAAATGTTCTCTTTACAGATGAGGCTTCAGTCCAACGTAATCAAATTGTAAATTTTCACAATCAACATGTGTGGGCTGACGAGAATCCGCACGCAATTGTACAATCACGTCATCAACACAGATTTTCTGTGAACTTTTGGGCAGGCATTGTTGGTGGTGTCTCGATTGGGCCTCATGTTCTTCCACCTACGCTCAATGGAGCACGTTATCATGATTTCATACGGGATACTCTACCTGTGCTGCTAGAACATGTGCCTTTACAAGTACGACACAATATGTGGTTCATGCACGATGGAGCTCCTGCACATTTCAGTCGAAGTGTTCGTACGCTTCTCAACAACAGATGCGGTGACCGATGGCTTGGTAGAGGCGGACCAATTCCATGGCCTCCACGCTCTCCTGACCTCAACACTCTTGACTTTCATTTATGGGGGCATTTGAAAGCTCCTGTCTACGCAACCCCGGTACCAAATGTAGAGACTCTTCGTGCTCGTATTGTGGACGGCTGTGATACAATACGCCATTCTCCAGGGCTGCATCAGCGCATCAGGGATTCCATGCGACGGAGGGTGGATACGTGTATCCTCGCTAATGGAGGACATTTTGAACATTTCCTGTAACAAAGTGTTTGAAGTCACGCTGGTACGTTCTGTTGCTGTGTGTTTCCATTCCATGATTAATGTGATTTGAAGAGAAGTAATAAAATGAGCTCTAACATCGAAAGTAAGCGTTTCCGGACACATGTCCACATAACGTATTTTCTTTATGTGTGTGTGAGGAATGCTTCCTGAAAGTTTGGACGTACCTTTTTGTAACACCCTGTATATTTACTCTACCTATAACTAACCCGTAAGAATTCTAATTGTTCAGCAGTTAATTGTATACGACTAGAAAAAATGATAAGGGTGGTGCTCAAACGAATTCTTATGGGCAGAAAACATATATTTTTTAAATAATTTCAGTACATTATTTTTACTTTCAAAATATTTTTGGCGGATCAGTTTTTAACCTTCACCGGTCCTCCACTTGCTGACCGCTGTTCTAAGGTCTATGACTTCGTTGCTGTATTCATATTTGTGTATCCTTTGTTGCATGTTCCAAGTCAGCGTACTGTTTGAATTTGCCCGTCCATCACAGAACCCTGATGATTCTGCGATGTATTCCTCTCCATTACTTCCAGAAAACATTTCTTTCCAATGTTGTGGTCGAGAATTTGTTGTGACGTATCGCAAGGCCAGTGAACTTAGTTTCCCCCCTTTTCTGTGGCAGTGATCAAGTCCCTCGCTTCACCTGCTTCCTTGACCAACCACTCCGACTTTTTCTCACTGCAGGTTATTTTCGGGCGTCCTTCTCCACATACACATTTCCCTTGCTTCCAGCAGTTATAGTATCCTGTCTTGTTAGGACCTGTGTGTGATGGACAAGAAAAGAGTACAGACAAACGCTTCGATCAATTCCTTCCTAGTTTTATGGTGGTGTCGATACTTGTCAGAATCTGTTTCTTGCTAACCAAGGCCTTTTTTCCTTATTTTTTTTGACACAACAATGGGCGTATTTTCATATACGCGTTTTTTTAAGGCACCCGTCTTCTGATTGGTTTGATGCGGCCCGCCATGAATCCCTCTCTTGTACCAACCTCTTCATCTCAGAATAGCACTTGCAACCTATGTCCTCAATTATTTGATGGATGTGTTTTCTGTGTTCCTCTACAGTTTTTACCCTCTACACCTCCCTCTGGTATCAAGAAAGTTATTCCGTCATGTCTTAACAGATGTCCTATATCCTGTGCCTTCTTCTTGGCGTGTTTTCCACATAATCCTTCCCTCTCACAAACTGTGAGAACTTCCTCATTCTTTACCTTATCACTCTACATAATTCTAGACATTCGTCTGCAGCGCCACGTCTCAAATGCTTCGATTCTTTTCCGTTTCCACTTTCCCACATTTCATGTATCACTACCATACAATGCTGTGCTCCATACGTGCATACTCTATATTTTTTTCCTCAAATGCCGGTGTATGTTTGGTAAGTTTGATACTAGTAGTCTTGGCCTGGAATGCACATTTTATCAGTGCAGGTATTAGAGATGAAGTTAGTGAACTGCTTACGGATGTTGACTCTGAAATTATTGGTATATCTGAACACTTCTTAAATAAGGAGATAATTCAGAGGCTTCCTTTACCAGGCTACAGGTTGACTGGCAGCTTTTCGAGGAGCTCTTTGTGATGTGGGGGAGTAGCCATGTATGTGAAAAACGGCATCCCATTTGAGTCAGTTGATGTTTCAAAGTACTGCACTGAAAAGGTGTTTGAACGTTGCGCAGGGGTGTGGTTAAATTTAATGCAGCTAAACTTCTAACTGTTGTTATTTATAGATCCCCAGACTCCGATTTCACAACATTTTTGCTGAAGCTAGAGGAGGTTCTTGGTTCACTTTATAGGAAATACAAAAAGTTAGTTATATGTGGTGACTTCAATATTAATTGTATAAGTGATTGTGCAAGGAAGAGGATGCTGGTAGACCTCCTTAATTCATATAATCTTATACAAACCGTATTCTTTCCAACGAGAGGGCAAGGGAACAGTAGAACAACCATAGACAACATTTTTGTTCATTCCTCATTACTAGAAGGGCATTCTGTTAGCAAAAAGGTGAATGGCCTTTCAGATCATGATGCACAAATTTTAACTCTAAAAGATTTTTGTGCTGCAACAAGTGTTAAATATAGTCATCAGCTGTTTAGGAAAACTGATCCAGTTGCTGTAGAGACCTTTGTAAACCTTATCAAGGAACAAGAGTGGCAAGATGTTTATAGCGCTGATACAGTAGACGATAAATATAATGCTTTTCTCAAGACTTTTCTCGTGCTCTTTGAAAGTTGCTTTCCGTTAGAACGTTCAAAACAGGGTGCTAGCACAACCAGGCAGCCTGGGTGGCTGACTAGAGGGATAAGAATATCTTGTAGAACAAAGTGGCAATTATATCAAAACGTTAGACACAGTCAAAATCTAAATGCAGCAGCCCATTACAATCAGTATTGTAAGGTGCTTAAAATGTTATTAGGAAGCAAAAAGTATGTGGTATGCAGATAGAACAGCTAAGTCTCAGGATAAAATTAAAACCATATGGTCAGTTTGTAAAGGAAGTGGATGGTCTGCAGAGACAGGTCGAGGATATAGAATCAGTGCGTAGTGGGAATGTCCGTGTTACTGATAAGTCGCATATACGTACAGTATTTAATAATCACTTTCTGAATATAGCAGGTGAACTAAATAGAAACCTAGTTCCAACAGGGAATCATATAGCGCTCTTAGAAAAAAGTGTTCCGAGACTGTTACCTGAAATGCTCCTCCATGATACTGACAAGAGGGAGATTGAGTTAATAATTAAATCACTAAAGACCAAGAACTCTGATGGATATGACGGGGTATCTAGCACAATACTGAAGTATTGTTCTATGTATGTTAGCCCAGTACTTAGCCATATCTGTAACTTTTCCTTTAGGAGTGGTCGGTTTCCTGACCGATTAAAGTACTCGGTAGTGAAGCCACTTTATAAAAAGGGAGACATTGATAATGTTGACAATTTTAGACCTATTTCTATGCCATCGGTGTTTGCTAAAGTTATGGAGAAGGCTGTATATACAAGGTTACTGGAGCATATAAATTCACATAATTTGCTGTCAAATGTTCAGCTTGGGTTTAGAAATGGTTTAACAACTGAAAATGCTATATTCTCTTTTCTCTGTGAGGTTTTGGACGGATTAAATAAAAGGTTGCGAACGCTAGGTTTTTTCTTTGATTTAACGAAGACTTTTGATTGTGTTGACCACAAAATATTACTGCAGAAGTTGGACCATTATGGAGTAAGAGGAGTAGCTTACAATTGGTTCGCCTCTTACTTTAAGAACAGAAAGCAGAAGGTAATTCTCCGCAATATTGAGAGTGGTAGTGATGTTCAGTCCCAATCGGGCACTGTTAAGTGGGGCGTTCCCCAAGGGTCAGTGCTGGGGCCACTGCTGTTTCTTATTTATATAAACGATATGCCTTCTAGTATTGCAGGTGATTCAAAAATATTTCTGTTTGCTGATGACACCAGCTTGGTAGTGAAGGATCTTGTGTGTAATATAGAAACAGTATCAAATAATGTAGTTCATGAAATAAGTTCGTGGCTTGTGGAAAACAATTTGATGCTAAATCACAGTAAGACTCAGTTTTTACAGTTTCTACCCACAATTCAACAAGAACCGATATTTTGATCAGACAGAATAGGCATATTATAAGCGAGACGGAACAGTTCAAGTTCCTAGACGTTCGGATCGATAGTAAGCTGTTGTGGAAAGCCCATGTCCAGGATCTTGTTCAGAAGCTAAATGCTGCTTTATTTACCATTAGAACAGTATCTGAAATAAGTGACACTTCAGCACGAAAAGTAGTCTACTTCGCATATTTTCATACACTTATGTCGTATGGTATTACGTTTTGGGGTAATTCTTCTGATTCAAAAATATTTTTGGCTCAAAAACAGGCTGTTCGAGCTATATGTGGTGTAAGTTCGAGAACCTCTTGTCGACCCCTATTCAATAGTCTGGGAATTCTGACATTGCCCTCACAGTATATATTTTCTTTAATGTCGTTTGTTGTTAGCAATATTAGCCTATTCCCAAGAGTTAGCAGCTTTCACTCAGTTAATACTAGGCAGAAATCCAATCTGCATGTGGAATGCACTTCCTTGACTCTTGTGCAGAAAGGAGTGCAGTATTCTGCTGAATCCATTTTCAATAAGCTGCCACAAGAACTCAAAACTCGTAGCAGTAGCCCAAACACTTTTAAGTCTAAACTGAAGAGTTTCCTCATGGCTCACTCCTTCTATTCTGTCGAGGAGCTCCTGGAAGAGCTAAAAAATGAAGCAAATTCCAATGTTACATTGTTGATTTTCTTTATTTAAACTTACGACTTGTCACCTAAATATGTTTTTTTATATTTCTTTTTATCTGTTTCTAATATCGTGTTATAATTTCATGTATTGACTCGTTCCATGACCATGGAGACTTCTCCTTAATTTGGTCCCACGGAACAATAAATAAATAAAAAATAAAAAAAGATACTCGTAGACTTGTCTTGGCCAGGACTGCACTTTTTGTCAGTGCTAGTCTGCTTTCATATTAGTACCCCTGACACTGATAAACTGTTAAGAATGTATAAGGATCTGTAGCCGCAGAATCACAAGAAATACCTTAAAATATCGATAAATTGGGCTTTATAGGAAATATCAAAAAGGATAATTAAATTAAAATCGACATGTTTTCCTTTGTAAAATCTCATTCTTCGAAGGTGTACGAAAATATCATAGAGCTACTGCAGTGTACTACACTCAACATGCAGATATTCTCTAATGGAGGAAATGTTTGCTGTCGGAAGGCATGCCTTTGTAATCAGAAAATCTTTCAACATTTGCTGTAACAGCTGGAGCAAGCATTTTGATATTTTTCATTAGTTTCACGAACCAATGAAAGTTTCACGAACCAATGAAAAAGGCACATGAATATCGATATTTCAGAAATGGACATTGCGTTTGGTACAATATCGATAAACAATGTCGAAATTTTTGTTCAATACCGATACCTGGTGGAAAAGTTAGCGCCAGAATTGTCCATGAGCACCTCACCACACTTACCACCCGACCCTCTTTCACGTACCGTACGCTCTTGTATCTTTTTTGTGCGGTACAGTTTTCTAATCGCCCACCGGTTTCACAGTAATGGTGAGTTATAAAGCAGGGAAGTAAATTTAATGATGATGTCTTCCTCCGACCGCAATGGGGATGAATAATGATGTTGAAGACGACACAAGAACACGCAGTGATCTCGAGGCAGGTGAAAATCCCTGACCCCTACCGGGAATCGAACCCGGGACCCCGTGCTCGGGAAGCGAGAACGCTATCGCGAGACCACAAGCGCGGATGAAGTAGGTTGACTGCCACTCGTGTATATAAACTGGTACAACTTAACAACAGCAAGTGACGTGGCACTGACAACAAGCAGATGAGCCATCAATTCGTTCTCGACATACGCGAATACGACCTTGAGGAACACAATCGCGTTTTTCGTAGAGGCACGTGAGCATTGTTCGTTGTTTCCAACATTAAAAGAATGAATTATTTTATCGCACATGAATGTTAAGCATATGAAAAAGGGAAGTATAATCTTAAAAATTACATCGTCTTTCAAAAATTAAATTTACGTTTCTATACACAGAATATTAGGGAGTTTAGTACTCCTCAACAATGCGTAGTTCATAAATAAAGAAAGATTACATACCAACAAATTCTTGGCATTACTAACATTCCATAACAAACTGAAATCAAGCAGACGATCGATTGAGTGACAAACCGTTACGTGATCTCATTAACAAAGATACACTGTGTTCTGTTTCAGAAATATTTCCTTCCTAGAGAAGGAAAACGTCGCCCGCCCAAATCCTACATCAGTAGGTTCGTACATTTTCACAAACCACAAATGGCTATTGCCAGTCGGCATTTACTTCGACACTGGACGCCAGGGTACGGCTAACATTCCAGCCATCGGTCGATATGACATAGCGGTAATTAACTGGTGACTGAGAACTATGGCTTGGACGCAACAGGGTGAAATGGTAACGACTCGGACGTGAGTGGTCTCAGTCCCTTTGCAGTCATAAGGGCTGCCCTCGCAGCCAGCCTTCGTTCCTGTCAAAGATCACCAGATTCCGGATTCGCTCGTTTATGGACGCGCGATACGAAAAACGTAAACTGTTTGTCACCGTCTTGTATCGCCTGAGGAAAAGTGGGATGTCTGCCACGTTGTATGACGCTCTTTGCAAGTCTATGTTCTGTAGGTCTTGCAGTTTCTATCCGAAGAGGCGTAGGCGCACTTGGGAAACGCTTATTCTAAAATGGAGCGATAAAACTTGAAACAATCATTAGCGGTCACTATACAACATATTTGTAGATAGTGTTGTCAGAGTTTTTTTATCCTGTAAACGACAAATGTTCGGTTGGGAAAAAAAACGAGATTTTATTTTTTACCCGGAACAACGGAAAAAAATATTTTTGTGATTTATTGGTCTTTATTAATGTTTTTATGAAGAATGTGTAAGTTTTAACATGCTTTTGTTTCCTATTACATACTTAAAAAATCTATGCAGTTGTAATCATAGTTGAAAATTATAATTAATTCAGTTTTTATCAAATTCGCGGTTCGTTTATTTCGTACATCAGTCAGTTTTAATGCCATCGCCGAGAGAAAACTTTCAACGAAGCAGTTGAAGCTAGGGATACTGATGATGGACGATAAAACGTGAAAACCCTTCCATGATTTTCTTCCATTTCCCAATCGCACCCTTATTTTGTCACCAAAAGACTGTGCCATGTCCACGATTCTTTTAATTATTTGAAATTCTTCGTACAAGGAGTCCATGTTCAGTTAACTGATCCTTAAGGGCTCCTCAGCTTTTTTGAAAATCGTCGTAATTTATTCGTGGTGTTCAAGTTTAAAAACACAGCATCTTGGAAAAGACGTTTCATTCTTAAATACCATATCGTGGTAACAAATATCCCACAAAATTGGAATAGAACTGTAGAAAATCGTCCGGAAAAGATTCTTTTGCACTAGTGGTTAATTCACCCATTAATTGTCTTGTTTTACTTCCGAAAAAGTTGTCTTTTATTCTTTACTCAATCTCTTCACGAATCCCGTGCATCTCGACAACTGATAGACAATCTGATTCAATCTTCTTCGGTTTCTGTCTGCCGGGCATCAGTAGTTTTTGAGAATAGATGTAACTCACCTGTTGCAAGTTAACCTTGCCTCGATATGCACATAACGGTAAAATTCATAAGGATTTCGTCAGTTTTTTAGGTGTGTGTTCAACAAATAGCTTATTCTAAACACGGAAATGACTACGAATCCAGTGAAGAAAATTGGAGCGAAGCCAGAAAACTTCATACCAGCGTAGACAAATTGAATGGAACATCCAAACCCAGGGAATTATCTTGTCAGCAAGGCAATCGGTCAAACTGTCCTATACTAGAATGAGATTTTCACTCTGCAGCGGAGTGTGCGCTGATATGAAATTTCCTGGCAGATTAAAACTGTATGCCGGTCCGAGACTCGAACTCTGGACCTTTGCCTTTCGCGGGCAAGTGCTCTACCATCTGAGCTACCCAAGCACGACTCTCGCCCGGTCCTCACAGCTTTACTTCTGTAAAGTTTGGAAGGTAGGAGACGAGGTACTGGCAGAAGTAAATCTGTGAGGACGTGGCGTGAGTCGTGCTTGGCTAGCTCAGATGGTAGAGCACTTGCCCGCGAAAGGCAAAGGTCCCGAGTTCGAGTCTCGGTCCGGCACACAGTTTTAATCTGCCAGGAAGTGTCCTATACTAGCTGGACAATAGGATCAACCTTCCACTGGAATGTTGTACTGGGAGAACAACAGATATGCTTTACGTTCGAGGTACTACCACGGAGGTTCACAAGGAAGCCAAATACCCCGTTAAGATACCATTCTGTAGCGACAAGTTGAATAATTCTGTTTCATTTGGCTCCAAGGTGCCTGCTACTATCTCGGACACCTTTGTAGTTATGAAATAAACTAAACAGACAAAGAAACTGGTTCACCCGTCTAATATCGTGTAGGACCACCGCGAGCACGCAGAAGTGCCACAACACGACGTGGCATGGACTTGAGTACTGTCTGAAGTAGTGCTGTAGGGAAGTGACACCATGAATCCTGCAGGGCTGTCCACAAATCAGAGTACGAGGGGGTGGAGAAGTCTTCTGAACAGAACGTTGCAAGGCATTCCAGATATGCTCAATAATGTTCTTATCTGGGGAGTTTGGTGGCCAGCGGAAGTGTTTAATTCACAAGAGCGTTCCTGGAGCCACCCAGTAGCATTTCTGGATATGTAGGGTGTCGAATTGTCCTGATACAATTCCTGAAGTCCGCCGGAATGCACAATGGACGTGAATGGATGCACATTATCAGACGGAACGTTTGCGTACGTGTCATTTGTCAAAGTCGTATCTAGTTTCAGGGGTCCCATATCACTCTTACTGCTCACGCCCCACACCATTATAGAGCCTCCACCAGCTTGAACAGTCCCCTGCTGACATGCATGGTCCATGGATTCATGAGGTTGTCTCCACACCCGTACACATGCATCCACTCGACACAATTTGAAACGAGACTCGTCCGACAAGGCAACATGTTTGCAGTCATCAAGAATCCAATGTCGATGTTGACGGGCCCCAGTGAAGCGTAACGCGATGTGTGATGCGGTCATCAAGGGTATACAAGTGTGCCTTCGGCTCCGAAAGCCCATATCGATGATGTTTCTGTGGTGTCACCGCCAGACACCACACTTGCTAGGTGGTAGCCTTTAAATCGGCCGTGGTCCGTTAGTATACGTCGGATCCGCGTGTCGCCACTGTCAGTGATTGCAGACCGAGCGCCGCCACACGGCAGGTCTAGTCTAGAGAGACTCCCTAGCACTCGCCCAGTTGTACAGCCGACTTTGCTAGCGATGGTTCACTGACAAATTACGCTCTCAATTGCCGAGACGATAGTTAGCATAGCCTTCAGCTACGTCATTTGCTACGACCTAGCAAGGCGCCATTATCATTTGCTATTTATCTTGTGATGCATGTACCGTCAGACAGATGTTCACCAATTATGGATTAAAGTTAAGGATCCCAGAAGCTACGTACTTTATTTGCTAGTCTCCATTACTTGTCCTGTTCCAGACCTCACGCCAGCCTGCGTGAGCTTAAACGCGTGCCTTTCGGCTTCCTCCTAGTGGCTTGGCTGTCTTGCCAAGTCACAACAGTTTCGTTGAACGGAGCACTGAAATCTGCAGCAATTTGCGGAACGGTTGCACCTCTGTGACGATGAAGGATTCTCGTCAGTCGTCGTTGGTCCAGTTCTTACAGGATCTTTTTCCGCCCGTAGCGCTGTCGGAGATCTGATGTTTTACCGGATTCCCGATATTTACGGTACATTTGTGAAATGGTCGTACCGGAAAATCCCTACGTCATCGCTACCTCGGAGATGCTGCGTCCCACCGCTCGTGCGCCGACTATTAACACCACGTTCAAACTCACTTAAATCCTGAAAACCTGCCATTGCAGCAGCAGTAACCGATCCAACAACTGCGCCAGATACTTTTTTGTCTCATGTAGGCGTTGCCGACCGCGCAGAGCTGTAATCTGTCTGTTCACATATCTCTCTATTTGAATACGGATGCCTATCCCACTTTCTTTGGCACCTCAGTGTATGTCATTCGCTTTTTTTTTTTTTTAATTCATATTTGAAATGAATAAGTGGCTTGGCAAAGATTGCCGAGACCTTAGCAAATATTTCAGATTGGCATCACCCGAGCACCGCTGGAAAGCCTGTTTCTCTGCTGACAACGTTACGCAGAACACAGTTGATGGCATCAGTATTGTGTACGCTGATGCACTAAAGCAGTCTCTGAGTAAATTACTGCAGAACCCGGCGCTCGATCTTAATGAGAGTGCCGTGCAAGTCAATAACGCGAGCAGGAAGTGTAGCCAATGAACTGGACGTCGACCACAATATCTCTTGCGTTAGTGGGCGTCAAATTTATCGTGCGAATCATCAAATGAATTCAGCTGAGGTGTTGCGAATCTCAATCCCGCCAGATATACTCATTAGTCTGATGTCGTCCGTAGCAAGGCATACGTGCCAAAGGCTGGAACGTGTTTAATTTTAATTTTTTTTACTTCAGCATAGCTGCTCCGAGCTTTGACCATTCTCATCTCGCTATGTAAGTTTGCGATTTCTTAAAATTTCATTCCGACGTAGACGTCCTTAGAGGTGTCGAAACCTAGGTTAGTGTACGTAACAGTTCAAATGGCTCTGAGCACTGTGCGACTTAACATCTGAGGTCTACATCTACATCTACATCTACATTTATACTCCGCAAGCCACCCAACGGTGTGTGGTGGAGGGCACTTTACGTGCCACTGTCATTATCTCCCTTTCCTGTTCCAGTCGCGTATGGTTCGCGGGAAGAACGACTGTCTGAAAGCCTCCGTGCGCGCTCTAATCTCTCTAATTTTACATTCGTGATCTCCTCGGGAGGTATAAGTAGGGGGAAGCAATATATTCGATACCTCATCCAGAAACGCACCCTCTCGAAACCTGGCGAGCAAGCTACACCGCGATGCAGAGCGCCTCTCTTGCAGAGTCTGCCATTTGAGTTCGTTAAACATCTCCGTAACGCTATCACGGTTACCAAATAACCCTGTGACGAAACGCGCCGCTCTTCTTTGGATCTTCTCTATCTCCTCCGTCAACCCGATCTGGTACGGATCCCACACTGATGAGCAATACTCAAGTATAGGTCGAACGAGAGTTTTGTAAGCCACCTCCTTTGTTGATGGACTACATTTTCTAAGGACTCTCCCAATGAATCTCAACATGGTACCCGCCTTACCAACAATTAATTTTATATGATCATTCCACTTCAAATCGTTCCGCACGCATACTCCCAGATATTTTACAGAAGTAACTCCTACCAGTGTTTGTTCCGCTATCATATAATCATACAATAAAGGATCCTTCTTTCTATCAGTCCCGGGGAACTTAGAACTACTTAAACCTAATTAATCTAAGGACATCACACACATCCATGCCCGAGGCAGGGTTCGAACCTACGACCAGTTATTTGCAGCCGATTGGCTGTGTGATTTCTACACTAAAGCGCCAAAGAAACTGGTATAGGCATGCCTAATCAAATACAGATATATGTAAACAGGTCGGCAACGCAAATCTAAGACAAGAGTCTGACGCAATTGTTAGATCGGTTACCGCTGCTATAATGGCATGTTATAAAGATTAAAGTGAGTTTCAGCGTGGCGCACGAGGGATGAGATACAGCATCTGCGAGGTAGCGATGAAGTGGGGATTTTCCCGTACGACCATTTCTACCGTGAACATCAGGAACCCTGTATAACATGAAATCTCCGACATCGCTGCGGCCGGAAAAACATCCTGTAAGAACGGGACCAACCACGACTAAAGAGAATCGTTAAACGTGACAGAAGTGCAACCCTTCTGCAAAATTGCTGCAGATTTCAACGCTGGGCCATCAACAAGTATCAGCGTGCGAACGATTCAACGAAACATCATCGATATGGGCTTTCGGAGCCGAAGGCCCACTCATGAACCCTTCATGACTGCACCGCACATGCCAGCCGGAGTGGCCGTGCGGTTCTAGGCGCTACAGTCTGGAGCCGAGCAACCGCTACGGTCGCAGGTTCGAATCCTGCCTCGGTTATGGATGTGTGTGATGTCCTTAGGTTAGTTAAGTAGTTCTAAGTTCTTGGCGACTGATGACCTTAGAAGTTAAGTCCCATAGTGCTCAGAGCCATTTGAGCCATTTTGAATTGCACCGCACATAGTCTTACGCCTCGCCTGGGCACGTCAACATTGGAATGATGATGACTGGGAACATATTGTCTGGTCGGACGTGTCTCGTTCCAAATTGTATCGAGCGGATGCACACGTACGGGTATGGACACTGCATATGAGCAGAGGAGTGTTGAAGCTGGTGGAGGCTCTGCAGTGGTGTGGGGCATGTACAGGTGGTAGGATATGGATCGTCTGATATGTCTAGATACGACTCTGACAGTGAAACGTATGTAAGCATCCTGTCTGATCACCTGTAACTATTTATGTCCATTGTGCATTGTGCATTTCGACGGACTTGGACAATTCCAGCAGGACAATGCGACGCCCCACACGTCCTGAATTGCTGCGGAGTAGCTCCAGGAACACTCTTCTGAATTTTAACACTTCCGCTGGCCACCCACTCCTCAGACATGAGCATTATTGAGCATACCTGAGATGCCTTGCTGTTCAGAAGAGGTCTCCACCCACTCGTATTCTTACGGATTTATGGAGAGCCGCGCAGGATTCATGGTGTTAGTTCCCTCCAGCACTACTTCAGACATAAGTCGAGTCCACGCCACGTCGTAGTTCTGCGTGCTCGAGGGGACCCCACACGACATGTGGCAGTTTCTTTGGCTCTCACATACGGTTGCTGAGAGTCAGCCATATTTAAAACTGTTCATTAGAACACTTAAGAACTGTTCGGTTGGAGCGGTGCCGAAGCGTTGCCTCAGTGTTCGACAGCGATAACAACCAGAGATGACCTCGCGGTGCCATGTGACAAACAGTTCCACAGACAGGGCTACGTAAGCGGCAGCAAGCAGTGACTCGGGCAGCTCCGGCCAGACCTAGTGTAATATGGTAATGAAAGCGTACTGCGGACGTGACTAGCCGCGCATAGGGCTTCGAAGACTGTTGTGCTGACATCCATGTGATGGCCTACAGTACACAGGCAGAGTAGGAAACAGCAGTATCCAGACACCATCACTGGGTCACATGTCGTCTCCAGACGTCGAACATTGGCCGATTTGGTAGCCTCGGCGCCCGCCGTCGCTACGGAGACAGACTCAGAGCAGTAGATGGGAAGTCAGACTTAATGGTAGTGCCAGAGGGGCCTTGCAAGTTCGTTAACAAGGTACTCAGAACTTATACCCTGCTTCCTTATATCCTCTCGGAGTTCCATACTGTGCGCCACTTACAGCTTGTCTCCAGCAGCTGCCGTAGTCCTACAAGCGGCCCACGACTGCTTCTACTCAACGAGAGAATCGACTGAGGTAAGACCCGTCTGTAACAGCAATGTGTCCTAGTTCTCTCTCTGGACACGACAGAGGAAAGTGCAATCTCTCCACCCTCACTAGTCTTGGATCACAGATCTGCAAGAAAGATTCTCATCTGAAACGTAGGACGTCTTTCATCTATCAGTTTATTTTACTCCAGAGAATGTTAAGAAGTCCCTCCTTGACGGCTTCGGATTGTTACCTGTCGCCGATCAAGGTGCTGCTTCCATCCTGCAAATAGATGAAATGTTGCCGTGGCATACGTCGCTGACTGGAAAAAGAGACTCCCATATTTGATTTAGAGCCCTTTAGATTAATTGGTTAGCTGCGATAAGGATTCAGTTCCTATATTATACACTGAAGACTGTACACGTGTGTAGGGCCTCCGCGAGCACGCGGAAGTGCCGCAACACGACGTGGTACGGACTCGACTAATGTCTGAAGAAGTGCTGGAGGGAACTGACACCATGAATCCTACAGGGCTGTCCATAAATCTGTAAGAGTACGAGAGAGTGGAGATCTCTTCTGAACAGCACATTGCAAGGCATCCCAGATATCCTCAATAATGGTCATGGTGGCCAGTGGAAGTGTATAAACACAGAAGAGTGTTCCTGGAGTCACTCCGTAGCAATTCAGGACGTATGTAGTGTCGCATTGTCCTGCTGGAATTGCCCAAGCCCGTCGGAATACACAATGGACATGAATGGATGCAGGTGATCAGACAGGATGCTTAAGTACGCGTCACTTGTCGCAGTCGTACCTAGACGTATGAGGGGTCCTATATTACTCCAACTGCACGTGCCCCACGCCATGACAGAGCCTCCATCAGCTTGAACAGTCCCCTGCTGATATGCAGGGTCCATGGATTCATGAGGTTGTTTCAATACCCCGACACGTACGTCCGCTCGATACAATTTGAAACGAGACTCGTCTGAACAGGCAACATGTCTGTAGTCATCAACTGTCCAATGTCGGTGTCGACGGGCCCGGGCGAGGAGTAAAGCTTTGTGTGGGGCAGTCATCAAGGGTACACGAGTGGGCCTTCGGCTCCAAAAACTCATATCGATGATATTTCGTTGACTGGTTCGCACGCTGACATTTCCGTATCGTTGAACGATTCTCTTCCATCGTCATTGGTCCCGTTCTTGCAGGATCTTTTTCCGGTCGAGGCGATGTCGGAGATTTGATGTTTTACCGGATTCCTGATATTCACGATACAGTCGTACGGGAAAATCCCCACTTCATCGCTACCTCGGGGATGCCGTGCCCCATCGCTCGTGCGCCAACTATACCACGTTCAAACTCACTTAAAGTTAAGTTATAAAACTTGCCACTGTAGCAGCAGTAACCGACCTAACAACCCGCGCCAGACACTTGTTGTCTTATGCAGGCGTTACCGACCGCAGCGACGCATTCTGGCTGTTCACGTATCTCTGTATCTGAATACGGATGTTAATACCAGTTTCTTTGGCGCTTCAGTGTACGTATTCACAAACTGTTATCCAACTTGAACGCGTATGCTAATCTTTGACTAAACAGAACCTAATTTAAATCGAACTGTAACTGATGTGAATACAGCTTATCGTTATATTAATTGCGCAACTGAAGTAAAACAATTAACTGGCCCTGATCAAAATTTGCGCGTACCTCACTTCTTGACAACATTGTGGCAGACTTCTCGACAGCATAACAACAGACAGCAAGCAGACAGCGGCTAAGCCAGCTTTCTATTTTTTTTTAAATAAAATTTCCAAACAGTATTCAGACTGTTGCGTACCATATGGTGCAGCATGACAATGCTTAATGACATAACCATTTTTAAACAGTGGGACGGAGAGGGTAAGTATTCCTATGAAATGATTTTACAAGACAACGATTTTAGAATGAAGTACGTATTCAAAAAGACAGAGTAACACTTCACGTGATCTTCACACATAACATTGATCTGAACAATACTGTTCTTAACAAAGTGAAAAATGATTTTAAAAGGGTATAGAGTTGACAGAGAATTTCTATAAAAACCAAACAGCTTAATCAGTTGAGATGTTAATGCATGACTCAGGGAAGTGGGGTGGTCTTTCTCTCAGCTGTGATCAAGTAAACAATTAACTGACAATAATCATTCCAACAAACTAGCTGCGCTTTACTGCAGTCTTTCCTAAAACTTCTTCTCTTTAAAAAAAGTAACATTATTCAAAATTTATATTCTTTTCGCCTTTCAATATATACATCATATTCATCCTTGCTGTCCTTTGCAAGAAATCTTTTTTCATGTGACACATACGATCACACGTGAACATATCACTACTGAATACGTTCAGCACGTACCACACTTCAACTGAGAATGTATGAGGCTGCGCAGGGGCAAAGACTGTGCAACGACAAGACCAAAGATCATAACTTGCTCTGTCTCTCTCACGTGCACAACGAGAACCTACAGAAATCAAAATGGCATGCACACTTTACAAATTACTCAGAAAAAGATCTAATAAGTTTCGCCGTTCCTGAGTCAATTAGCATTGAAGTTAGCCAATCAGGCCCTTGCGCGCGCAAATTCAAGCGGCCGGATGCAATACTTGTGTCAGTGGTTCTCATAGCGTACATGACAGCGCGCGAGACTACTCAGCCTTCGGTTAGGGTTCGATCCTTACTACCGCCCCATGTCAAATTTTCGTACAGCTCACGCGTTCGGTTTTAGGAAACCAAACGAGGCACACATCTGATGACACCTTCTCTGATGGGTCGCTTGAATTTGCGAGCAGAACGGCGTACTGGCTAACTTGCGCCCTAATTAACTCGGAACCGGCGGAACGAACCGAACTTTTTCTTAACAGCTATTTCTCACCACAGCTTACCCTGCAAAACCCTTACAAGTTCTTCAAACAGTTCCTGACCCTGTATAACACAGGCAAAACTAAACTCCTAGCGGTGAGCACACAAAACAATGCTCACATAAAAATGCTCACAATCCTCACTTAACAATGAGCGACTGGAGATTGTTGAATCCTTTGCCTGCTTGTTGTTGTTGTGGTCTTCAGTCCTGAGACTGGTTTGATGCAGCTCTCCATGCTACTCTATCCTGTGCAAGCTGATTCATCTCCCAGTACCTACTGCAGCCTACATCCTTCTGAATCTGCTTAGTGTATTCATCTCTTGGTCTCCCTCTACGATTTTTACCCTCCACGCTTCCCTCCAATACTAAATTGGTGATCCCTTGATGCCTCAGAAGATGTCCTACCAACCGATCCCTTCTTCTTGTCAAGTTGTGCCACAAAGTCCTCTTCTCCCCAATTCTATTCAATACCTCCTCATTAGTTATGTGATCTACCCATCTAATCTTCAGCATTCTTCTGTAGCACCACATGTCGAAAGCTTCTATTCTCCTCTTGTCCAAACTATTTATAGTCTCCGTTTCACTTCCATACATGGCTACACCCCATACAAATACTTTCAGAAACGATTTCCTGACACTTAAATCTATACTCGATGTTAACAAATTTATCTTCTTCAGAAACGCTTTCCTTGCCATTGCCAGTCTACATTTTACATCCTCTCTACTCCGACCATCATCAGTTATTTTGCTCCCCAAATAGCAAAACTTCTTTGCTACTTTACGTGTCTCATTTCCTAATCTAATTCCCTCAGCATCACCCGATTTAATTCGACCACATTCCATTATCCTCGTTTTGCTTTTGTTGATGTTCATCTTATACCCTTCTTTCAAAACACTGTCCATTCCATTCAACTGCTCTTCCAAGTCCTTTGCTGTCTCTGACAGAATTACAATGTCATCGGCGAACCTCAAATTTTTTATTTCTTCTCCATGGATTTTAATACCTACTCCGAATTTTTGTTTCGTTTCCTTTACTGCTTGCTCAATATACAGATTGAATAACGTTGGGGAGAGGCTACAACTCTGTCTCACTCCCTTCCCAACCACTGCTTCCATTTCGTGCCCCTCAACTCTTATAACTGCCATCTGGTTTTTGTACAAATTGTAAATAGCCTTTCGCTCCCTGTATTTTACCCCTGCCACATTCAGTATTTGAAAGAGAGTATTCCAGTCAACATTGTCAAAAGCTTTCTCTAAGCCTACAAATGCTAGAAACGTAGGTTTGCCTTTTCTTAATCTAGCTTCTAAATAAGTCGTAGGGTCAGTATTGGCTCACGTGTTCCAATATTTCTACGAAACCCAAACTGATCTTCCCCGATGTCGGCTTCTACCAGTTTTTCCATTCGTCTGTAAAGAATTCGCGTTAGGATTTGGCAGCCGTGACTTATTAAACTGATAGTTCGGTAATTTTCACATCTGTCAACACCTGCTTTCTTTGGGATTGGAATTATTATATTCTTGAAACTATGTGCCGGACCGAGACTCGAACTCGGTCTCGCTCGCTCCCGAGTTCCAGTCTCTGCCTGGCACACAGTTTTAATCTGCCAGGAAGTTTCATATCAGCGCACACTCCGCTGCAGAGTGAAAATCTCATTCCGTCTATTATGTTCTTCTTGAAGTCCGAGGGTACTTCGCCCATCTCATACATCTTGCTCACCAGATGGTAGAGTTTTGTCAGGACTGGCTCTCCCAAGGCTGTCAGTAGTTCTAATGGAATGTTGTCTACTCCCGGGACGTTGTTTCGACTCAGGTCTTTCAGTGCTCTGTCATACTCTTCAGACAGTACCATATCTCCCATTTCATCTTCATCTACAGCCTCTTCCATTTCAACAATATTGTCCTCAAGTAAATCACCCTTATATAGACCCTCAATATACTCCTTCCACCTATCTGTTTTCCCTTCTTTGCTTAGAACTGGGTTTCCATCTGAGCTCTTGATATTCATGCAGGTGGTTCTCTTTCTTCCAAAGGTCTTTTTAATTTTCCTGTAGGCAGTAGTATCCTGTATCCCCTAGTGATATATGCCTCTACATCCATACATTTGTGCTCTAGCCATACCTGCTTAGCCATTTTGCACTTACTGTCGATCTCATTTTTGAGACGTTTGTATTCCTTTTTGCCTGCTTCATTTACTGCATTTTTATGTTTTCTCCTTTCATCAATTAAATTCAATATTTTTTCTGTAACCCAAGGATTTCTACTAGCCCTCGTCATTTTACCTACTTGATCCTCTGCTGCCTTCACTACTTCATCCCCCAAAGCTACCCATTCTTCTTCTACTGTATTTCTTTCCTCAATTCTTGTGAATTGTTCCCTTATGCTCTCCCTGACACTCTGAACAATCTCATGTTTAGTCAGTTTATCCAAGGCCCATCTCTTTAAATTTCCACTTTTTTGCAGTTTCTTCAGTTTTAATCTACAGTTCACAACCAATAGATTGTGGTCAGGGTCCACATCCGCCCCTGGAAATGTCTTACAATTTAAAACCTGGTTCATAAATCTCTGTCTTACCATTATCTAATGTATCTGAAACCTGTCAGTATCTCCAGGCTTCTTCCATGTATAGAATCTTCTATGATTCTTGAACCAAGTGTTAGCTATGATTAAGTTATGCTCCGTGCGAAATTCTACAAGGTGGCTTCCTCTTTCATTCCTTAATCCCATTCCATATTCACCTACTACGTTTCCTTCTCTTCCTTTTCCTACTATCGAGTTGCAGTTACCCATGAGAATTAAATTTTCGTCTCCCTTCACTATCTGAATAATATGTTTTATCTCATCATACATTTCTTCAATTTCTTTGTCATCTGCAGAGCTTGTTGGCATATAAACGTGTACTACTGTCGTAGGCGTGGGCTTCGTGTCTATCTTGGCCACAATAATGCGTTCACTATGCTATTTGTAGTAGCTTACCCGCACTCCTATTTTTTTATTATTAGGCACGCAAGCCTCCCCACCACCAGCAAGGTCTATGGTACGGAGCGTGAAGGAAGGATGTTGCAAGCTGAATGCACCAGGCAAAAAACTGCTTTTAACAAGGGAAAAACCTTTTCACTAACAGCAACATAGACATCTCCGGACAAAACTCAGAAAGACGCTTTTATGGAATGTGCTGCTGTACAGAAGTGAAACACGGGCATTCGGAGAAGCAGATAATCATGAAATAACTGCCCTCGAGATGCGTGCTGTCGTAGAAGGTTCATATACGACTTCCTGAGTAGACAAGGTATCAACAAAGAGGTGCTCCAGAAAATGCGGTAACAGAGGCCCCTGTCTCCTGAAGATAAGCCTCACATGGGTAGGCCGTTTTCTGAGACCCGATGTTATTAAAAGTGTCACCGAAAGGACGGTAGAAGGGAAAACACAAGAGGCAGAACGAGACTAGAATACGTCAGGAGGATCCCAGCTGCATCACCTACACCCCTCTCAAGAGGAAGGTCGAAGTCAGACACACATGGCGACCTGCTGCTATCCAAACTCCGAACTCTTGCGTGTATTTTCAAAAGGATGTGCTGATAGCAATGTCATCAAAATTTCTAAATCACCTGTATGGGCAAAATGTTTTGGCCATACTGACATGAAAACCAGAGGGCGCTCCTGCCCTGTCAGAACTCCAGATCTTTCCCAGCGAACAGTCCCGTGTGACTGCGATAGAGCACAAGTCACTCCTGTTTACGGAAAGGCTAAAAGGTCGGGTGCACAGAACTCTAGGCCAATATGTCTTGCAAGGATTCTAAAACATACTCCAAGCTCAAACATGGAATAAAACACAATTATTCAAAAAAAGTGACTGGCTGCAGTCTTGTATAACTTATTTACATTCAATTTACAGTCGCGGTTCTAAAATATCCGTAATGGATAAGCATAAGCTGTAGTCTTCTTCGCGGAATTCGTGCTTCTCTCAGAGAACAGCACAGATGAAACACAGCTTGCTTTATTCACTCATGACTTCTTGCGAAGAACATATGCAACTAAACGTTTCCAGCTTCCTAGATTTCCGCAAGACTGTAGTCAGAGGTAATTAGACTGTGGATGGAACAGTTGGGTGGTTGCACAACAAGCGGTTCTAGGCGCTACAGTCTGGAACCGCGCGACCGCTACGGTCGCAGGTTCGAATACTGCCTCGGGCATGGATGTGTGTGATGGCCTTAGGTTAGTTAGGTTTAAGTAGTTCTAAGTTCTAGGGGACTGATGATCTCAGAAGTTAAGTCCCATAGCGCTCAGAGCCATTTGAACCATTTTTTCGGTGCAGAACATTACAAAATTAGATCGGCAGACCCTGAGAGAATGCAGAATGACAAACCTTACTTCACAGTGGGTGATAGGGATGGGGAAAAACCGACCGGTTGAAACCGGTATTTTATTTCTGAATATCCAATATTTTCCGTATGTGTGTGACATCGAGTATAACAAGTCTTCTTCATTTCTTACTAACAGCTGAGTAAAAAATAAGGAATATCAATTAGCCATAGCAGCAATGTTAAAATTTTTCGTTTTGAAAGATACCCTTTTTTTGAAGAAAGGCGCAATTTTTATTCGTAAAATTCGCATTAGTTTCAAATACTGCGTTATTATAGAAAAGAGGAAAATCGGGTACTACTATTGTGATAACAATGCCGACAGAATCGAGCAACATACACACGGCATAAGAACTGGTACAGCATTGCTGAGACAATAATATCCCTGTTCCATCGCTTGTCGCAGTATTATGCCTGAAACAGATATGAAAAATCCGGAAAACTATCTGAAGGTGAGCCTGAAAAGATTCGAAAACCGGTTCAACGAATAATAACTGTTTCCAAAAAAAGTGTCTGGCTTGCAGTTTTCTGTATTTATATATAATAACGTCTGTGTTGTTGCGTGTCGTGGCGTAAAGTACGCATGTATGTGTAGGACTCGTCCTCCGCCGTTCCATGCCGCAGTTTCCCGCTGTCTGTACTGGACACTCGTCCTATTGCAGAACGGCAACCAACTTCATTTGGTTTAAAAGATCAGAGATCTATCTGCTATTTCTATGAAATAATACCACTGTTGTAACCCGACTTGCTCTACAGAGCGCCGGCATGTTGCCTTGGCCTGCTCCATCACCAGATCTGTCTGCAGTCGAGTACATATCGGACATCATTGGACGACACAACTCTAGCATCCCTATACTGACCGACCAACTGCAACGGGCATCGAACTCCGTCTCACAAACTGACGTCCGCCCCTGTACAACGCAATGCTTGCACGTTTGCTCGCTTGCATTCAGCATTCTGGCGGTTACACCCAGTGGCGGATACAGAAAGCCTCAAGGAGGGGGTGCTACACATATCTTGAGCTACCTTACGCATCAGTACTTTCCCACACGTAACTCGTATTACAAGTTAGGTATGGGAAACTATTGTTGCGTTTTGTAATATAAATAATAGATTTCAGCTATCAGTCGTTCTTTGGAATATTTATTGGCAGTTCAGAGAGAATTCGAGCCTCGCGAAAGGTCAAAAAATGGCTCTCAGAACTATGGCACCAAACTGCTTAGGTCATCAGTCCCCTAGACCTAGGACTAGTTCAGCCTACCTAACCTAACACACATCCACGCCCGGGGAAGGATTCGAACTGACGGCGCAGGGAGCCGCGCGGTCCGCGATGTGACGCCGTTGAATGCACGGCTAACCCGCGCCGGCAAGCTGTTAATATCATCTGGTGTTACTAAAAAGTTATTCACTTCTGGTGAATGATTTTCTGCGCAGTCCATTTAAGAAAGAATAACTAAAATATATTTGATGTTACGGAAGACGAAGGACGCCTAATTCATTCACAAGCTGCGACATCGTCGCGAAAAAATGGCTCTGAGCACTATGGGACTTAACATCTATGGTCATCAGTCCCCTAGAACTTAGAACTACTTAAACCGAACTAACCTAAGGACAGCACACACATCCATGCCCGAGGCAGGATTCGAACCTGCGACCGTAGCAGTCGCTCGGTTCCGGACTGCGCGCCTAGAATCGCGGTCGCGAAAAAACACAGTGACCCGTATATGTAATAAGTTTCCTTTAATTTACGTCTATGGTCACAATCTTTTCTGTTTAACAGATTACCGGTTTCGGTCTTTAATGACCGTCATCAGATCTGTCTCATAAAATCAAAGTCCTAATGCACTGCAGCCATAGTGGCCCAATTCATTTCCCCTTGTCTTTATTCATGACGTTAGATTCGCAAACTGAGCAGACGTAATGTCCGTAACCACACTTTAGATACAAGACATAGTCACAGATATGCGAATACAACACGTTGGCTTATACTCGACGTATTTCGTGTCCCACGAAGAGGTGGCAGACCATGCTGTGGCGTCTTCGAAGTGCGAGTTTCTCCAGTGCTAGCTATCTCAGCACATCAGCGGAGCGAACTTGCATAGTGTGTTGGTAACACTTCGTCGCCTTGCCTGTTATGCTGTGTAGCAGACTTTAAAGCTGTGCGGATCAGCATAACGAAAAGGCGAGGGCTCTCGCTCGTTCTGTCCGCAACTGTACTTACATCTGTTATTAATGTAGTAGCATTTCACATTTGCCGTTGCTAACCTGTAACCTTGCAACGTTAATCACTTAAATATGTTACTTAGTCAAATGTATCAAATGTATCCCGTAATTTCATTACTCTACATTAATTTTATTCCGTCATTTTAGGTAAGCCAAAAAGGTGGCGCAGTGTACGACACAACTAATGCAACACAATCTGATCCTTACAGATTTGTTAGGGAATAAAGTCCTACATTCAAGTTTATGGGAAAAATTTGTTTCATGTTACTGCGTCAGGGGTTGACCAAACGCTGTGAGTTGCGTTCATTGTGGCACACGTTGGCCAATGATTCTGCCTGTATCTGTCTTTGACATCTGGCTTGCCCAACAGTTCTCACCAAACTAAGCTGAGAAATCGACATCCTTAACACATGGCATCGGTACTGAGCCACCATCAGATTTCGTCTGGATGATTGTTATTACAAGTTGAGTAGTTTATTGTAATAATAAGTTAAAGCACTCAGTGTGCTTGTCTGTCGAATTTTTCTATTTCGCCAACCCAGGAGGGCGAGCAATGTCGATGAATCTAAATCACACGGCAGGAAAAGCAGGTGTAAGTGAAGATGTGAGGGCGGGTCGTGAGTCCTGCTTGGATAGCACAGTCCGTAGAGCACTTTCTCGCCAAAGACAAAAACCCGGCGTCGTACACATTTTTGATCTGCCAGGAAGTGTCAGATTTCACGGAAATTTAATTTAGCTTCTGCCTGACAGACATCAGGCTGCACCTGGGAACTAAATCTGCATTACATACAGGGCAGACTCGTGCAGTGTCGGTCGGCTTACGGTTTTCGACTTTACTGTGTAACCGTGGTGGTTAATTGCAGTATTAATACACTGTTTTCTTACCTGAAGACACGCTCTGTGAATTGCACAGTGTAATGATTTTTACTTTTTATTTATAGTTCTTAATTACGTCGGAAATAAAAAAGAGTTACAATTACACGGCTTGTAGAAAGTGTCTTGAAATACAGGCCATTGTGTTTTCTTTCATAGTATCGGTTGTTAACGATACACGGTACTAATATGTGTTGAATATGAACAGAATTCATAAGCATTGGATCTCATTGCTACTACTTCAGCTGTTCACCAATGTTTAGTTCACGTCCGAAGATGTACGAAACGTAGCCAGGGCTCATTATACAGGGTGTTAACAAAAAGGTACGGCCAAACTTTCAGGAAACATTCCTCACACACAAATAAAGAAAAGATGTTATGTGGACATGTGTCCGGAAACGCTTAATTTCCATGTTGGATCTCATTTTAGTTTCGCTCCACCTACGCTCAATGGAGCATGTTATCATGATTTCATACGGGATACTTTACCTGTGCTGCTAGAACATGTGCCTTTACAAGTACGACACAACATGTGGTTCATGCACGATGGAGCTCCTGCACATTTC
This sequence comes from Schistocerca piceifrons, assembly GCF_021461385.2. Classification (NCBI taxonomy): domain Eukaryota; kingdom Metazoa; phylum Arthropoda; class Insecta; order Orthoptera; family Acrididae; genus Schistocerca; species Schistocerca piceifrons. Next base: position 212,171,348 of record NC_060146.1, read on the forward strand.
AGTCGAAGTGTTCGTACGCTTCTCAACAACAGATTCGGTGACCGATGGATTGGTAGAGGCGGACCAATTCCATGGCCTCCACGCTCTCCTGACCTCAACCCTCTTGACTTTCGTTTATGGGGGCATTTGAAAGCTCTCGTCTACGCAACCCCGGTACCAAATGTAGAGACTCTTCGTGCTCGTATTGTGGACGGCTGTGATACAATACGCCATTCTCCAGGGCTGCATCAGCGCATCAGGGATTCCATGCGACGGAGGGTGGACGCATGTCTCCTCGCTAACGGAAGACATTTTGAACATTCCCTGTAACAAAGTGTTTGAAGTCACGCTGGTACGTTCTGTTGCTGTGTGTTTCCATTCCATGATTAATGTGATTTGGAGAGAAGTAATAAAATGAGCTCTAACATGGAAAGTAAGTGTTTCCGGACACATGTCCACATAACATATTTTCTTTCTTTGTGTGTGAGGAATGTTTCCTGAAAGTTTGACTGTACCTTTTTGTAACACCCTGTATATTTTTTTGTAGACAAAATCTGATATCTGACCTCAGCTTCAATCATGACAATGGAGCGACTAAAACTACTAAAACAGAGAAAAGCATACGATTAAATAAAACATATATTCATTTCAACATATACATTACGATATAAATGACACTTACGTAAAATTGTAGGTAAATAATTGCAGATAATTCACAAATGAGAGCGACTTATTAATTCTGCGCCTCTTTTCTGCTAATAAGTATCAATATGGCTAAATGTGGAGCCACACAAAATATTACCTTCTTCTAGGACAACGAATGACATAAGAGTGTATATGCCTATTGGCTGCGACAAGAGAGCGTTGTTAATTCCTCTGTTTTTGCTTTCTCCTGTCTTAAAAAGTCGATACATATAATCTAAGTTAAGTAAATTAAATATCGTCTGTGCTCGAGTGAAGATGGTTCCTTAAACACCCAACACGTGCCGAACGTGTAAATTGCACCCAGTCTTCTTCAAATGCCTGCAGACATGCACAGTGTTTCTGTAACAGTTTGCAAAAATGTAACAGGACATAACGTAATAATCCAGTAAACAATTTGAGGTAGGGAACCAGGGGTCGTGGAGAAGGCAGCTTAGTGTGACACGGAAGTAACTAGTCTCCCGCGTTGTCTGGCATTATTGTTTTCCAGCTTATTTGCAACTAACATGTGTACAAGCTTACAAATACTGTGCTGCTACTTTACATGTACATTCTTGGCCGGAGCAGTAGGCGACATTCTTATTGTCCTGTCTGAATGGCCACGTGTACTTGAGGTTCGTGCAAAGAGCTCTACCCGAGTTGTTGGAGAACGTACCCTTAGCTGTTCGTGAGAGGATGTAGATACGACATGATGCACCGAAACCATCTCAGTGCTGTGTTTCCTGGTCGCTGAATTAGGAGGGGAGCTCCTATACCACGGCCTGCGAGGTCAACTGACCTGAATCCCCTTCATTATTTGCTTTGAGGATATCTAAAGTCACACGTGTATGAGACCCCAGTGGATGCAGAGATGGAATTAGTTGCCAGAACTGTAGCTGCCTGTGATGTGGTTCGAAACACACCAGGGGTATTTGTCAGGGTGCGTCAGAATCTTGTTCGAGGATGTCATGCTTGCATTGAGGTTTATAGCCATCAGTTTCAGCACTTTTGTAAAATACAGTACGAATGATAGTTTCGTTGTGTCAGTGATGATATTACAATTAACTGTAACTAATGTCAATAAAAAAGTAACACAGTAATGTGATTTTATTCCTGTTACGTCCTTAAGCTGGCTTCTTCGACCCCAGGTTCCGTAGCGCAAATTGTTCGCTGGAGCACCCTCTACGTCCCCCTGTATCTTTGCACGTTCTTACGGAAACATCCTGTATGATCCACTTTTCAGTCTCTTCTGTTGGCCCATTAGCAGTTAATTCCAGTTTTCTTTGCATCTACGTAATCGGTTTTCCACGGCCACCTTGTGCGTGTTTATTTTCGTTTGGAACACCCGATATAATTTCAACTTGCTTCAAGTACATTTCAGCCTTTCTTTTTTCCGATGTTAATCTCTTCTCTTCGGTGGCGGTCTTTTTCTTTTCTTACTGTCGTTTAAAAGGTAACGATATCAGGATCTCTCTTCACTGAGCCCCCGATTTCCTCTTTCTTTAATCTTCACTTCAGAGGGCTTTATCTTTTTCTTATTTTCAGCCATGTCGGTCTGAAAAGTGGTAAGAACGGAAAAAAATCTATCTATATCCGGATCCCGCTGCAGCTACTGCCGGGTCTGGGTGCTGACGAGTCCTCTCCATTTGGCTCGGTCCTCCCACCACTTTTCTTCCTCCACTTGCTGCCAGGTCACACCTCTCCTTTCCACAGATATTCTCACTCCCATTTTCCACCGTGTTCTTGAGCGTCCTCTAGGTCTTTTCCCATGCATCTTTAGTTCTTCCATAATTTTGGGAAGTCCATGCCCATGCATCCTCTTAACATGCCCATACCATCTTAATCTCTTTTTTTCAATTTCTGCTCTCATACTTTCTTGTTTAAGGTATTTTTGTTTTTCCCTTAACTGCTCTAAGAAATTTCGTTTCCCCTGCCTGGAGTCTGCTCCAGTCCCTTTCTGTCATTGTCCATGTTTTTCCACCGTAGGTGACAAAGGAAGTAATAATTCTTATACATAAGGAGTTTTGCTTTTTCTGTAACTTCCTTATTCCAAATCAGACGTTTAATTGTTTGGTAGAAATTGCCTTCCTTCTGTAACCTCCTATTAATTTCGTTAGTTATTCTTCCATCCCTAGATATTTCACTCCCTAAATAAGTGAAACTTTCTACCACTTTGAGGGGTTCTCCATTCAAGGTAATATTTCCGTCGATCCCTTTCTCTCTTCGAAAATACCATTACTTCACTCTTATCTTTATTTTTAATCCATAACTTTCGATTATTTCCTTCCACGCATCAAGTTGTAACTGTACATCTACCTCTTTATTACCTCATATTACCATATCATGTGCAAAAATTATCTTTTTGACTTTTTCTTTTACTATATCTTTAACTGCCCTATTCACTCCGTCCATCACAACATTAAACAGTGCAGGAGATACTTCCTTGCTTAAGTCCTTGCCTTATTTCGAAGTATTAGGAGTTCCCCAATGGTGTTCTAATTCTACAATTGTGTCCTCTGTACATTGTCTTTATTACATTAATGTATCCATCTTCTATATCTATCTTCTTCTAGACGAAAAAAATATAATATAAAGTTGAAATTATGTCTGACCAATACTGAAAGACAATCGGGTGGCTGGTACTACACAACAAACACACCATATCGTGTAGTCGTACTGTGCATTCTTTTATAGAAACTATCATACAATGTTTGTTACATGTCATTCGTTACATAACATAGATGACCGAGATGTATTAGATTGGTTTTGCATGTTGGTATTCTGGTTGCTATGGGTGTATTTATCCATTGTCATTTTTTGTTTGTAGTTCACTGCTGCTACTTGCGATTGCACATTTTGTCATTTGGAGACAACGAGTGGACCTGTAGACGCTATAAAATGGAGTGACAAGTGGATAAATCGAAACATTTCCGACACATTCTTGTGTTTGAGTTCAATAGAGAGGTGGAGGCAGCCAGAAACGTGGGGATAATGCCGCTGGACAGATCATGTAAATGGTTTTCTGGTTTTAAAGAGGATCGTTTTGACATTAGTGGCAATCCCACGTCCAGGAAGACTTTTGGGGTGTGGTGATGAAGATGTGATGAACTGTGATCATTCCACCACCTTGCGACATTTGCACGAAGTGTGGAAGATTCAAAAGTCGGGAGTATAGGTACCGCATGCTCTAAGCCAAAATCACAAAAATCAGCTGGTGCCTCCATGTGCTGCTCAGACTTAGCAGAAATAGGGATGCGATGCCGTTGGTTTCGAGAACCGCAGGGTGGCGCGTCCAGTAACACGTTGGTGGGGCCTGCCTCTTCTGCAGAATCCTTCTGAAATATCCGTCACCCGTCGCTAAAATCCGCTCGTGTGCGGCCAGGTAATGACCAGGCTATAGCCGAGTCGCTGTAAGATGCTGGGCACTGCAGCTCCGCGCGCCCACTGCAGCCAATCACGCTAAGCGAGTTTGTAAACGTTCCTACGGCAACGCCTCAGAGTTTCCGGAGCTCTGTAGACAGCAACTGTTTCCGCCTGCAACCGTCAGCGCTTCGTAGCTGAAAGCTGGCAACAGCGCTGCCAGCTGTCACGGATCAACTTAACGCCGACTTCACTATAGTACAGTCTTAAGGCAGGTATCACACTATCAAATTTCTTTGTCAAAAATTTGATCAAAGATGTGATCAAATGTTCCGTCAAATATGTTTGACAAAGATCTTTGACGTAGCGGCAGAAGGGGTATTACACTGTCATCATATTTTTCGTCAAAGTTCAAGATGGCTGACAACAACTTGTTATTAACTGCAGCAGTTGAATGTACCACAATTGCACTGTGTGCATATGTGGAAGACAAGCGGGGGAAAAAAAAAAGAAACATAGCTGGGTGAAGCCTTGGGTTTTACGACTACACGATAAAAAGCATTCAACAAAACTTGTTACGTGAGCTTATAGTGGAGGACGTCAAGTCGTACATCAATTACTTAAGAATGGATGAGCATACATTTCTCTATGTGCTCAATGAAGTGTATCCTCATATCACAAGGCACAATATTCACTTAAGAACTGCTATATATGCAGAAAACAGGCTCACTGTAACACTCCGATTCCTTGCTACAGGAGAGGGTTAGGTTAGGTTAGGTTAGGTCAGGTCTCTAATCTTTGTAATCTGTTTTTGTATTCAGCGTGCCTCACGTTGTAAAGCGCCTCATCAGCTTCATACACCTCTATTAATTTTGTAGTTGTCGGCACACACCAACTGTATTTACCCGCAATGTTTATAAAAACACTACAGACGACAGAATGCAGCGATGCTAGCGCTCCATGTAGTAACATGTCACATTGCAGTGAACAGAAGACAAGCGACTTCTTTGATCAAATCTACAGCGAGGCCCTAGATTTGATCAAATATTGGACGATATTTGACAAAGTTCCCTATTACGCCATCAAATCTGTTTGACAAAGATATTGGACAAAGATATTTGACAAAGAAATTTGATAGTGTAATACCGGCCTAACATAAGTGTAGCGACGCTCACTGCTGCAATAGTTGTCACCGTTTGACAGCTGGAGCTACACTAGCGCTCCAAGCGGCGGGAAGGGAGAACATCAGATGCCTCTTACGCATAATGTTTGTTTTGCATCACTTTCCTACCTGATTTAAGAAAATTTGAATTATTCTTTAGCGTCCAAGAGCGTGTGTAATACCAAAAGATATAGATGGTTCCAAAAACTGTTCTAAAATAAGCGCAAGTATGCATAAAAATCATGAATCCATTCGCAAGCTACAACACATTCGTGAAGAATTGTGACGTTGGATGGAACTGCAGCTTGTAACGCCGGAAATGCATATCCTCCTATTTCCATCTATTGTACTGTTATTTTTTTTTCCTTGTTTTGTTACCTCAAGATATGACATTTCTGTCTCTTTATATATTGTAATTGTTTTACTGTTTGTATATATATATATTTATGCACTTATGTCGATGTATAATTGGTTTGCTTCATAAATATTATTTGTATTTTTACGCTGGGTCTTGCCTAGGGAAAACTGCTATCGAACGATTACATCGATGGGTCGTGTGAAGAATCAAAGTGTGTAGGATCTTTGGTAGTGTTAACTCTGCCGCGTGGAGCGCGGGAAGAGGGAGTCTGGCTGGAGTAGCGAGTGGAGCAGGTGTGTTGTGTGTAGCTCCCGCGAGTTGCCGCGCTTTCGGGGTTTGGCAGCATGTAATTGCGCTCGACTTGCGATAATAGTTTCAGACATGGTGTCGCGGACGGGAAGCATTAGCTGGCGCACATCAAGAGCCCGTTTCGTCTGGTGACCGTGTTGAGAAGAAGGCGCGCCAACATCCAGCTTCTGCAACAGCGACGGCCGACAATGAGTGACTGTCGCCACACCCTCGATCGACGGCTTCAAACCTTCAATCAACCAACAAGGAAGACTGGAAGCACGTAAAGTTTTAGAACTGTATGGCAGACCTCAGCTTTTCAAACTTTTAAAATTGTTACATCACAAAATTACAGCTACTTAGCATGAACCTTTGTTGCTCATTGTCCCAATTGCATTACCAAGCAGGGTCCCTTCCTTTTCCGAAATGAACCCGAGTGTCGTTGAAATTCAAACGCCAGCATAATTCCATTTCACTGCTTTAATTTCAAAGTTCAGTCAAAGTATTCATAGCTGGCTACAATACTTAGATTACACAAGCACAAATTAAGAGTGCTAGTTTTGTTACCATATTTTAGCTTACCTGTGACTGCAGCTCAGCTTGGTACGTACTAAATCTTACTATTGTTAATTGTTCAGAATCATTTAATTCAAGTTCAAAGCTAAATCTCTTATTTCTAAATTGCGTAGATTCAAGTAGCTTTTGAAATGATTGTTGAGGTAGTCCAAGACTAACCGTATTTTACTGAATTTCGATGTCCTTAAGAAAGGAAGCTTCTTATTAATTTCAGTCACTAAATTAACTTTCAGTTTTCCGGTTTTATTAATTCTTTTGCTAAATTAAGTCAGAGTGCAGCGAAAGTTATTACTTCTGACAAACTTTCAGTTTTCACACTACACATGTCAACCTTCAGTTGCCACGCTTCTAGTGCTAATTATTTGTGTAATTACCTTTCTTTTTCAGTTACTATAGTAATTGTCCTTAGGACTGGCGACCGTAATTTCTCCAAATCTCAAATATCTAATTACCGCTAGTTAATTGTTAACGTAACGGCCGCACATTTACTTTCTTCATTAACTTTACCCCTTTTCAAAATTAATTTCCACCAGTTTCATTTGCATTTTTCCTTTCATTTAGATGTAACCCTTTCCTCCCTCTTTACCGACAGATTAACTTCGGTGATGATTGCTTTTTCCCAAATTTCCATTAGGTACACGCGGTTTAATTTTTCACTGTCATTAAGGTCGATAAGTGAGGGGGAGGTTACACGTGGCGACCGTGACAGGACAATCTTCAGATTTGAGGTTGTTCTGGACACGAATTTGCATTGTGCAAATCTCGTAACAAAGTACTGGTTACGAAATGGGCGATACGTCAGCGAGAATTTTAGTGGGAGTAATCCTAATTATATTTGAGATTTGGCATTTATATTGAAAATTATTAAAATGAGTGAAGGCAACAATTGCCAAAATTTGGTAGACTTGGATACGGAACAATCGGTCGAACAGTGGGAAACGCGCACCGCGGTACCCATTGTTCAGGGGCAGGCGGCTAGCATGAAAGACGCGACCGCCGAAACGCAACAAACAGCAGAAATGGAAATCCAAACTTTAGAAAATGTTTTGGAATCGGAAGTGAAAATCAAATCTGAATCCCTTGATGACGAATACGGGGGGACAATTAAAGAGGAAGCCGCTACGGAAGTAAAACCGGTAGTTTCCGGGAATTTAACTGATTTATTGAATGTTTTGATTAACGAAATCAAGAGTCAATCGGCCAAGCAAGAAGATCAGGCTGCCAAGCAAGAAGCTCAGGCTGCCAAACAAGAAGCTCAGGCTGCCAAGCAAGAAGCTCGGGCTGCCAAGCAAGAAGCTCAGTCTGAAAAATTTGAACGGATGCTAGACAATCAGAACAAAGCTATTAACGTTGTTATCAACAATGTTGGAGTTGTTAACACAAAAGTTGATAAAATCAAAGAAGATATTGTTGTAATTAATACCGAAATCGGTAATCTTAATCAGGAAATGATAGGCGTTCAGGCGGAAATTGCGAGCATAAATACTCGTTTTAATTCCGAAATTAGCAGAATCGAGAAAAGTGTAGGAGAATCAGTTGCTCCGATCATCGAGAATAAGGTGACGGAACAAATTCAATTAGTGAAAAAAGAGGATCAAAAGAAGGTGGAAACTTTAAAGGCTTTAGTATCCGAAGTAGATACCAAAGTGACGAAGCAGGCTAATACCAGCGAAGAGAAAAAAGGGGAAGTAGAAACGCTTGCGACAACCACTTGCCAAGTAATTACGAGAGTGTCGGAATTAAAAAAGAAACTTGACGAAAAACAGAGCTATGTGCCAATCTATGCACATAGTTCGGAATTGTTGACGAAACAGGAGCGGTTCGACCCCTTGAAAAAAGGCGGTATACACGCGACGGATTTCATTAAGAATTGTGAAAGGGTTTTACCCAGTTCATGGACTAATGAGAGAAAAATTAATGCGATTATTGATGTGTTGGCTGGTGATGCCAAGCGTTCGGGCTTAAACCTCAACATTACGAACCTGACTTTTGACGAATTTAAAAATTTGTTTCTGGCTGAATACTGGTCAGAGCAAAAACAGCGAAGTGTCTGGCGCGAATTTGTCGTATCGAGGCCTTTCGATGCGAATTCGCGCGGTTCGATGAAGGAGTTTTGTGAGGGCTGGATCCGCAAGTTGGATTATTTGCGTGATCGCCGCACGGAATCCGAAATAGTCTGGGAACTCTACATGAAGCTTCCAGATGATACAAAACGTTACGTAGGAAGCAATTACAGGACAATCAATGATTTCCTGGAAAGAGTTGAGGACGAGGACAATTGGCGCAATAATCGCGGTACTGGTAGAGGCCGTGGTAACAACAACGGGTACCACAGCAACCACAACAATGATAACTATGGGAATAATGCATACCGCAATCTTGACAGCGATAACAATAATGGTTCGGGCCGTAATGACAATCGGTACAATGCGAATAATAACAGGAATGACGGAAACCAGTATCACACTAGCATGATACGGGCTTCGCAGAATAGTAATAACGCCAGAGGGTGTGATCAGCCGCCTCTGCAGCATCCGGGGAGCGTATCTGCTGGGACGAGACAGGGAAACCATTAGCCGCGCCGGTGAGGGGCCGACCGGGCGTGGAGAAATTTTGGCGGCCCAATAACAGGAGAAAACCCAGGTGTCGTCGTTATGAAAATTCCGTGTGGAATAATCAACGGCGGGAGAGTGTGCCAGTGTTAGGAGAAAGGAGTGCGCCCACAAGTAGTAGGTCAGCTGTATACACGGCAGTAGAAAATACATTCACTGTCAGTGAGAACAATTTAAGTAGTGTTCCGGAAATCGATTATAAAGTGGCAGCTGTAATACCCACAGCGGAACTGGAGATTGAGTTTAAGAATGATTCGCAATTGTAGAGAGAAGATCAGATGTCGGATAACACGTCCGTCATTGAGCGAGGGGATGCAGAGAGGGATGAGGTCTGGTTAAGGCAGTCCCACAGGAAGATAGTATTTGTGAAGTGATGGAAAGTTCTGGCCCTAACCGGCAGACTTTACCAGAAATAGTTTATGTTAATGGGGAGCACGAGCAAGATTCGTCGTGTTTCGTCCCGCAGGAGTTAGATGTTGAAGTAGTAACGGAAAGTTCTGGCCCTAACCGGCAGACTTAACCGAAAGTTATAGTGGTAGAAGTAGCCGACCCATCCGACGCAAACCTCCAGTTTAAACGTTGCGAGAGTATTAAGGAGAAAGATTACGAAAATTTTAGTGATAGCCGGACACGATTGGTAGAAAAGCACATAGATTACAGCGTGTATGAGGTTAGAGCTGACATTATACAGTCAGACGATAGCAGTGTGGGTTGCGCAGATCCAGAGGAAGTAAATTCAGATGCTACTGGGCACATTCCTTCAGGTAGATTGGCAGATGAGATCAGTCTGACCAAAGTGGAATCAACGAAGGTGACAATTAGTGAATTGATAGCAAAGCAACACTCACTAGTTGACGAGTTACAGGAAAAGGTTTCGGTATTGGAGGCGAAGCTAGAGACTAAGCCTCAGAACAAACGTGTTGAAATTAAAACTGTATGTGAACAGAGGCTGAAAAAGCCGCCAGACAAGCCGAATTTAGGATCAAAGCCGGATGGTTTTTTCTGGAATGACCTGGATATAGACGAGGATTTACTGTGGGAAAATAAAGAAACAGTCGAGGACAAGTGTAGACATATAGTAGTGTCTGTTAATATGCACGACCTACAACTAAACGTGTTGATTTACGCCGGTGCAGAATTGAGTGCTGTATCTGGGAAAATATTTGAGTTACTGAAAGACAGACCCGGCATCGTAGTTATGCCAGTAACAGGAGTGAAAATTATCGGTGCTACTGGGAAGGCCAGTAAACCGGTCACAAAGCAGATTTTTTTCAACTTCGAGATATGTGGGGCACGATTTGAACAAGAGTTTGTCGTCGTGCCAGACTTAACTACGGAAGTAATTATCGGGTTAGATTGGCTATTAAAGTACCGTGCAGTGATTAATTGCGAAAGCAAAACTTTGACATGTACGTCCCAAGATAAAACAATAGTAGTTGGTTTTGACGAGGCAGGAGACGGTGTGCATAGGCAATACCAGCCTATACACATTGTTAACTGGCCGAATGGTATTGACGTAGGTATGAACTACTGTAATGTGAGGAATCTCGGCATTGACAATAGTGTAGAAAGTGAATTGGAAAGTATTGTAGACGGTGTGTCAAACGTAACACACGAACAAAGACGAGGCCTGTATGAAGTAATAATGGGGAATAAGAGTGTGTTTTCAGACAAACCGGGACTTGTGGAAGGATATAAATGCAAGTTGCATGTAATTCCGCACGAACCATTCTTCGTGAGACCGTATGCTATACCGCTGTCCAAAAAGGAAGCAGTGCAACGGGAGATAGATAAGATGATCGAATGGGGAGTGATTGAAAGAAGTACAAGTCCATACAATAACGGTTTGGTCATTGTAGCAAAACGGGATGGTAGTGTGCGTATTGTGATTGACGCACGCACGTTGAATAGGGTCGTTCAACGCGAAACAGACAAACCAGAGAGTATGGAGGAGATTTTGCAACGTTTTCATGACGTTAAGTTCATGACTAGCCTCGATCTGACGGCTAGTTACTGGCAAATAGAACTCGAAGAAGAATCTAGGTCATACACCGCCTTCTTGTTTGCGGGCAGGTGTTATCAGTGTAGAGTACTGCCGTTTGGACTTAATATATCTGTGTCCGTATTCATCAGGGCCCTAGATAAAGTGCTAGGACCGGCTTTGAGTTCAAGATTAACTGTATATGTTGACGACCTATTGTTGGCCAATGCCACTTGGCATGACCATTGTGACCTGTTAGATGAAGTTTTTAGAGCATTGCGCCGTGGCGGAATGACTCTAAAGCTAAAGAAATGCGAATTTGTGAAGCAGGAACTGAAATTTTTAGGGCATGTAATTACCACTGCTGGTATTACGAAAGACCCAGAGAAACTAAAGGCAATAAGGAATTGTCCTCCACCCAAGTCTAGAAAACAGTTAAAAAGTTTTCTAGGGCTCACAGGATTTTACCGTAAATTTTAAAAGGACAAGTGTTTAATGATGAAAATTTGAATAACCTCTTACACAAAAATGTTCCGTTTGTGTGGACTGACGGGTGTCAGACTGCTTTCGAGAGATTAAAAGACGAGTTGTTAAGATCTAACTTACTATTTCATCCTGATTTATCGCTACCCTTCCATCTGGGAACGGATTCGTCGAATTACGGGGTGGGGGTAGAACTGTTCCAAGAAGTTGGTAAAGGAGAGGATAAGGAACACCGGACGATAGCGTTCGCGAGTCGAACTTTATCAAAAAGTGAGCGAAACTACACGATTTCTGAGAAAGAGTGTCTCGCTATCGTGTGGGGATTCAAGAAGTTCAAGGGTTACCTATGGGACCGTAAGGTGATTGTTCATACGGAACATAAGGCGCTCAGTTATCTGAAGGATTGTAAACTACTTCACGAAAGACTGACTAGGTGGTCGTTGTATTTACAGCAATTTAACTATGACATCTGTTACGTAAAAGAGACCGACAATTGCGTAGCGGATGCGCTGTCGCGGTTGCCCGAGTCTAATCAAGGTTTATTGAAAGATGAGGCAGATGGAGTGGTCAAATTGTACTATTTTAAAGAAGTTGAGGGACGTAAATTAATAATGAACATCTGTAAGAATCTACGTTGTTATCAGAACGAGGATGGTTGTTTAAATATGGTGAAAACCCGATATGATGAAAAGAGTCCAGAAGGAGAGAAATTAAGGAAGTATTACAAGATATACGATCATATCTTGTACATACGTAAGGGTGAAGATAGTAATATTTGGCGGGTATGCTGGCCCACCAAATACGTCACGGAAATAATAGACTACTACCATTTGGCGTATGGTCACTGTGGACCAAAGAAATGTACGGAAAAGCTGAGTGAAGTAGTGCATTTTAACAACATGTTAAAACGAGTTACTGACAGAGTGAAAACTTGCGATTTATGTCAGAAGGTGAAGGTTACCAACTGTACGAGTCGTGGTCCTATGCAAAGTATAAGGCCTAACGACACCTTTGGGTTACTGTGCGTGGACTTGTACGGACCTGTGCCCAAGTCATCAGGAAACTTTGCCTACATTTTAGTAGTGCTAGAAGCTTTTTCCAAGTTCATCAAACTATACCCGATTAGGAAAGCTACAGCCAAAGCGGTCTATAGCAAGCTTGTGAACGATTATTTTGTTCATATTGGTAAGCCCAAGGCGATTCTATCAGACAATGGGGCACAATTTACTTCTAAGTTGAGGAATGGAAAGTAATGGGGTCGAAGTGATCCATATTTCAGCTTACTGTCCGGCTGGGAATCCCGCTGGGAGGTATATGCGCGAGCTAGGCCGACTGTGCCGTACCTATTGCCATCACAACCATAGGGCATGGGGCAAATATGTAGCAGTATTTGAGAGAATTATGAACACCTTGAGACATGAATCTACGGGATTTTCTCCAGAGGAAATCCTGTTGGATGACAGAAGTAAAAGTTTAGTGGAAGAGATAATCAAATTCCCTCCACGGATTGACATTAGTATTGGTGTGAAAAAGGATCGTTTGCGAGAAGTAATGAAGCTAAAAGCCGATGCTCGCATACGTCGTCATGACGCTAAAGCGCGTTTTGCTAAGTTTGCAATCGGAGACTTAGTACCTGTAAAAGCTCATGAGAAATCGAGCGAGTTAGACCATGAAATCTCTAAATTTAAGTTTGTTTATAATGGATCATATAAAGTCATTGATATACCTCACACAAATGCTTATTGCTTAGAGTATCCAAGCTCTGGAAAACTATTAGGTATACGGAACATTGTAGACTTGAAATTGTACCAACCTAGGATCGATTAATACCACACAATGGGTAATTTATACAGTATGTAAAATAGAGTGTAAGATTTAACGATTTGCTAGATTGCTATGCTTTTGACTGACCAAGGTCATTGAAGAAGTTGTAATTAATAAGTAATTAATTTTGATTAATCAATTTAATTTTAATCAATTTAATCATGATCTAATCAACTGAAAAATCCAAGCTGCTAGTTTAAGTTTTCAGCTGAGTCACAGTAGATTAAGGAATGCAAATATCATTTTGTAAATAGCTGTAAGATTTCATAAATATGTGATTTACTAGTCATTGCCGATGTACTTAGACGCTGTTTTAAGTTTCAGGCTAGTACATGCGTGTGATGATGGACAGTGTTGAGTTATCCACTGTGATAGTGTTTATGGACTCCTTGAGATTACTCGGGAGTGAGTTTTTCCTAAAGAATTCAGTGAAACGGACGTTCTGGAAACGCCGTCACAAGGGCGAGTGAGATCAAGCGTGCCGCACACGCGGGCGCAACAATACTGGCGAGGCGAGCCGCTGTCGGCTCTTGTGCCGCTGTTGGCTCTTGTGCCGCTGTCGGCATTCTTTGTACTTGCGAGCACGGAAGGCGGAATTGTTTTTCTTCCTGGACACACACATTATTTTCTTGTTTAGCGTTAAATAGATTCTCGTGACGAGAATATTAATTATGAAAAGGTTATATAAAATGTGTAATCTATTTATTTATTTATTTGCGTATTTTGATCTACCTGTTTTTATGACCATGCACTCTAATTAATTTTGCAAATAGTATTCCATTTATCATAGTGTTACGAATTTTAATGATTTTGGAATAGCTAAACCATTTTCTATATTTTCTATGAATTTTAATATGTTGTCAACCCGTTTTATTTTGTGCAAGAGGACAGAGTGGACTAAGATTAGGAGTGTCTCCACTCAATTATTATGGTCTAAAAATTGATTTATGCTTAATTAGACGAATGCTTAATTTTGTTGATGTTTTGAGCATATGCATTTCCGCTGTTTCTTTTTTGGGACATTTTCTGAGTCTGTTTACGTTACACGAACATCCTCAGACAATGTGGGGCACGTGTAACGCCGGAAATGCATATCCTCCTATTTCCATCTATTGTACTATTATTTTTTTCCCTTGTTTTGTTAGCTCAAGATATGACATTTCTGTCTCTTTATATATTGTAATTGTTTTACTGTTTGTATATATATATTTATGCACTTATGTCGATGTATAATTGGTTTGCTTCGTAAATATTATTTGTATTTTTACGCTGAGTCTTGCCTAGGGAAAACTGCTATCGAACGATTACATCGATGGGTCGTGTGACGAATCAAAGTGTGTAGGATCTTTGGTAGTGTTAACTCTGCCGCGTGGAGCGCGGGCAGAGGGAGAGTCTGGCTGGGGTGGTGCAGTGGAGCAGGTGTGTTGTGTGAAGCTCCCGCGAGTTGCCGCGCTTTCGGGGTTTGGCAGCATGTAATTGCGCTCGACTTGCGATAATAGTTTCAGACATGGTGTCGCGGACGGGAAGCATTAGCTGGCGCACATCAAGAGCCCGTTTCGTCTGGTGACCGTGTTGAGAAGAAGGCGCGCCAACATTCAGCTTCTGCAACAGCGACGGCCGACAATGAGTGACTGTCGCCACCTCCTCGATCGACGGCTTCAAACCTTCAATCAACCAACAAGGAAGACTGGAAGCACGTAAAGTTTTAGAACTGTATGGCAGACCTCAGCTTTTCAAACTTTTAAAATTGTTGCATCACAAAATTACAGCTACTTAGCATCAACCTTTGTTGCTCATTGTCCCAATTGCATTACCAAGCAGGGTCCCTTCCTTTTCCGAAATGAACCCGAGTGTCGTTGAAATTCAAACGCCAGCATAATTCCATTTCACTGCTTTAATTTCAAAGTTCAGTCAAAGTATTCATAGCTGGCTACAATACTTAGATTACACAAGCACAAATTAAGAGTGCTGGTTTTGTTACCATATTTTAGCTTACCTGTGACTGCAGCTCAGCTTGGTACGTACTAAATCTTACTATCGTTAATTGTTCAGAATCATTTAATTCAAGTTCAAAGCTAAATCTCTTATTTCTAAATTGCGTAGATTCAAGTAGCTTTTGAAATGATTGTTGAGGTAGTCCAAGACTAACCGTATTTTACTGAATTTCGATGTGCTTAAGAAAGGAAGCTTCTTATTAATTTCAGTCACTAAATTAACTTTCAGTTTTCCGGTTTTATTAATTCTTTTGCTAAATTAAGTCAGAGTGCAGCGAAAGTTATTACTTCTGACAAACTTTCAGTTTTCACACTACACATGTCAACCTTCAGTTGCCACGCTTCTAGTGCTAATTATATGTGTAATTACCTTTCTTTTTCAGTTACTATAGTAATTGTCCTTAGGACTGGCGACCGTAATTTCCCCCAAATCTCAAATATCTAATTACCGCTAGTTAATTGTTAACGTAACGGCCGCACATTTACTTTCTTCATTAACTTTACCCCTTTTCAAAATTAATTTCCACCAGTTTCATTTGCATTTTTCCTTTCATTTAGATGTAACCCTTTCCTCCCTCTTTACCGACAGATTAACTTCGGTGACGATTGCTTTTTCCCAAATTTCCATTGGGTACACGCGGTTTAATTTTTCACTGTCATTAAGGTCGATAAGTGAGGGGGAGGTTACAAGCTTACCACATTGATATCAAAGGAATATAAACACACAGGTTCACACGTGAGAACTACAGACAGACCTTTACGTGCAAAAGTGATCGACACTCCATTTGTCGCCCTGTAGGCCTACTGTGTTTTAGTCATTATAGCCTGTTGCCACAAGTACTACCTTTATTATACTAGAGCAAATAAGCCCTAGGTCACAAATATTAAGTCAAAATTGACCAGGTTTCGACGCTACTATGAGCGTCGTCTTCAGAATCTCTCTTGTTGCAACCCTTCTTCACTCAAGTACGAGCAACCCTTAGCGGCTCGCCATCTCATTTACAACTATTCATGACGTCGCCTTTCCGGCTTAGATTTTTTTAAATGTGACTTGTAAGTACTGCATCTCTTTCCAGCCAGTACAAACTTTAATTTTATTAATGTATTATATACCTAATATGTTTTAGAACAGTTAGTTTAATGCTGAAGACGACGCTCACAGCAGCGTCGAAACCTGGTCAATTTTGACTTAATATTTGTGACCGAGGGCTTATTTGTTCTAGTATAATTCTGACACGGTCACTGAACCTTAGCAGCTGTGTTAGAAGTTTTACTACCTTTATATTACTCTAAGCGGGACAAGGTGCTGCCAAATAGTGGGAGAAATGCGCTGTGCATGTAAACGCCAAGTCCTAAAAGCCAATAACATTGTCAGAAGTGCTGACGTTAGAGACATTTCATCCAATGACATATTCACTAGCTTATCAGTATCGGGAAAATGCTGTACCTTCTGCTATAAAAGGTGAAATATATTGTCACATATCCTACATTTTATCTGTATGCCTTCCACATACCTCTGAAATGTTGACATTTTGACAAAATCTGTATGCCTTAGTACTGTAATACACACATCAAAATCACCCCAGTTCCCAGAACTCCTGAAGACAGACGTTGACTGTGGGTATTGTATCACACACACAGCCCCTTTGACTGTACAGAGATGTCACTAAATCCACCTAAAGACCACGACACCGTGCAGCGCGGTACAGATGGGCCCAACAACATGCCGAATGGGCCGCTCAGGATTGGCATCACGTTCTCTTCACCGATGAATGTCGCATATGCCTTCAACCAGACAATATTCAGAGACGTGTTTGGAGGCAACCCGTTAAAGCTTGAACGCCTTACACACTATCCAGGGAGTGCAGCAAGATGCAGGTTTTCTGCTGTTTTGGGGTGGCATTATATGTAGCTCACGTACGCCGCTGGTGGTCATGGAAAGCGCCGTAATGGCTGTACAATACGTGAATGCCATCCTCCCACTGATAGTGCAAACATATCGGCGAGGTATTCGTCTTCATAGACGACAATTCGCGCCGCCCTCGTGCACATCTTGTGAATGCCTTCCTTCAGAATAACGACATCGCTCGACTAGGGTGGCAAGCATGTTCTCCAGACATGAAGCCTATTGAACATGCAGGGGATAGATCGAAAAGGCTGTTTACGGACGACGTGACCCACCAACCACTCTGAGGGATCTACGCCAAATCGCCGTTGAGGAGTGGAACAATCTGGACCAACAGTGCCTTGATGAAGTTGTGGATATTATGCAACGACGAATACAGGCATACATTAATACAAGAGGACGTGCTACTGGGTATTAAAGGTACCAGTGTGTTCAGCTGTCTCGCTGTATGGTGGTAAATATACAATGTGTGGATTTCATGAGCAGTAAAAAGGGCAGAAATGATGTTTATGTTGATCTCTATTCATGTTGCCTGTACAGGTTCTGGAACTCTCAGAATTGAGGTGAAGCAAAACTTTTTTTATGTGTGTATAATAAATTTAGAGCAAACAGCTTATTTTCGTCTTTCCGTCTTGCAGCAAGTTTCTCCTTCAATGGCATGGTAGTCTGGTTTAAGTGCAAATCAAGGGCATTGGGATCCTAGAGTCTTCGAAATTTGTTTGTCCTTCTGCACTTCATCCTTCTGATACAGTTTCTGTTGCTGTCTGTACTTAAAATGATGGTCTGTGTTGACGATTCAGATGAATCTGGCACGGATACATGGAGAGTTGAACTGCTGCTTCTGTGCTACAGGAGTGTTTTACAGCTTTAGACGGGTTGTCGAACCTTTGCGGCAGTTTCCTCATAATCGTCAGCTGAGGTGGCTTATTCGGTATGTCAAACAGTGTGGGTACTGCATTACACACCAGTTTATTGTTGCCTGCGTTCAACAATTGGTTTTCTTCGAAATGAAGGTAAACAGCGTCTTTTGTCATAAGACCTCCTGGTTTGCTACTTACTAGCCATTTTCTGCTCCTAAAACGAAACATTAAACTTCTGATTCGTACACCCAACACGTGCCCAACGTGTAAATTGCACCCAGACTTCTTCAAACGCCTGCAGACATGCACAGTGTTTCCGTAACAGCTTGCAAAAATGTAACAGGACATACGGAATAATCCACTAAACAATTTGAGGTAGGGAACCAGGAGTTGTGGAGAAGCCAGCTTAAGGAGATACAATTTAGTAACATGATGGTATATACACTACTGGCCATTAAAATTGCTACACCAAGAATAAATGGAGAAATGGAGATGATAAACGGGTATTCATTGGACAAATATATTATACTACAACTGACATGTGATTACATTTTCACGCAATTTGGGTGCAAACATCCTGAGAAATGAGTACCCAGAACAACCACCTCTGGCCGTGATAACGGCCTTGATACACCTGGGCATTGAGTCAAACAGAGCTTGGATGGCGTGTACAGGTACAGCTGCCCATGCAGCTTCAACACGATACCACAGTTCATGAAGAGTAGTGACTGGCATATTGTGACGAGCCAGTTGCTTGGCCAGCATTGACCAGACGTTTTCAGTTGGTGTGAGATCTGCAGTATGTGATGGCCAGGGCAGCAGTCGAACATTTTCTGTATCCAGAAAGGCCCGTACAGGACCTGCAACATGCGGTCGTGCATTATCCTGCTGAAATGTAGGGTTTCGCAGAGATGAAATGGAGGGTAGAGCCACGAGTCGTAACCCATCTGAAATGTAACGTCCTCTGTTCAAAGTGCCGTCAATGCGAACAAGAGGTGGCCGAGACGTGTAACCAATGGCACCCCATACCATCACGCTGGGTGATACGCCAGTATGGCGATGACGAATACACGCTTCCAATGTGCGTTCACTGCGATGTCGCCAAACACGGATGCGACCATCATGATGCTGTAAACAGAACCTGGATTCATCCGAAAAAATAACGTTTTGCCATTCGTGCACCCAGGTTCGTCGTGGAGTACACTATCGCAGGCGCTCCAGTCTGTGATGCAGCGTCAAGGGTAACCGCAGCCACGGTCTACGAGCTGACAGTCCATGCTGCTGCAAACGTTGTCGAACTGTCCGTGCAGATGGTTGTTGTCTTGCAAACGTCCCATTTGTTGAGTCAGGGATCGAGACGTGGCTGCACGATCCGTTACAGCTATGCGGATAAGATGCCTGTCATCTCGACTTCTAGTGATACGAGGCCGTTGGGATCCAGAACGGCGTTCCGTATTACCTTCCTGAACCCACCGATTCCATATTCTGCTAACAGTCATTGGATGTCGACCAACGCGAGCAGGAATGTCGCGATACGATAAACTGGAATCTCGATAGGCTACAATCCGACCTTTATCAAAGTCGGAAACGTGATGCTACGCATTTCTTCTCCTTACACGAGGCATTACAACAACGTTTCACCAGGCAACGCCTCGTCAGCTGGTGTTTGTGTATGAGAAATCGGTTGGAAACTTTCCTCATGTCAGCACGCTGTAGGTATCGCCGCCGCACCTTGTGTGAATGCTCTGAAAAGCTAATCATTTGCATATCACAGGATCTTCTTCCTCTCGGTTAAATTTTGCGTCTGTAGTACGTCATCTTCGTGGTGTAGCAATTTTAATGGCCAGTAGCGTACCACTCAAGATCCGTGAGAAACCTAAAAAACAGACAGATGTGGTATATTCTAGTTGTTGTTGCTGCAATTTATCGTGCTACAGACTCTCCCGTTTGTGAAAACCATTGAACAAAGCAAAATAATCAATCACTGTTCGCTTTCACTTTCAAGAGCGCGCCGAACTCAAGAGCTTTGCTTACTGGCCGCTTGGCGCGCTGCTGGTGCAGTACGCAACAAATGAAATGATCGTATGGCATTGTTGGCCGGGAGGGCCCATGCGGGGGAAGTTCGGCCGCCGTATTGCAAGTCCTAGTTAGTTGACGCCACTTCGGCAACTTGCGAGTCAATGATGATAAAGAACACACAGCACCCAGTCATCACGAGGCAGAGAAAATCCCTGACCCCGCCGGGAATCGAACCCGGGACCCCGTGCCCCAGAAGCGAGAACGCTACCGCAACAGCACGAGCTGCGGACAGTAAGCAACAAAATCGGGGCGAAGTGTCGCGACTGCTGCGTTAGGCTGTGACTACAGCTCCAGTGTGTGGTTTGAATATCGACAGCGGTGTCGTACGATTCGTGCGGGCGTAGACGGGCAAACGTCTGGGCGCCCAGAGAGGCAGAGCGCGTTCACTTGGAATCGCCCGAGGCCTTATCTTCTCTGGAGGGAGGCGTGGGCGTACGGTTGGCGCCAGTCCGCTGCGGCGCCAGCGACTCGTTTGGAAAGGGCCGTCAGACTCCCGCCTCTGTGTATTGTGTAGCAGTCCTTACTGCGGTGCTTTCACGCCACAGAAACGCCCCCTTTGTCGCCGGTCGTGTGGAAGGCGCCGGCCGGACCCCCTGCCTCTGTGTATTGTGTCGGGGTTCTTAACACCGTGTGCTTTCATGTCTTAGGATGTTTTGAAACGCAGGCCCGCTGGCCTCCAGTCATCTCCTGCGGCCATTACCGCACACCTTACCACCATCTCGTCCCCTGTCTCTTATACATCGCTCAGTGTTAATTGAACCATTTATGTATTCTATTGCACGTACCTACAGCAAAATTAATGAGTCCTTTTCAGAAAATAGGAGCACGTGTATGAATATCAAGAGCTCTGATGGAAGACGTGTGAGGGTCTACTCCAGCCAAATGAACTATAAGAGAATATTATTGTGGTGTGCGTACTGTAAGACCTTCGGTACACACACCATCAGATTATTTGACTTTTCGCTCTAACGAAGTAAGCGAGTGT
The DNA here is from genome assembly GCF_021461385.2 of Schistocerca piceifrons. Lineage (NCBI taxonomy): Eukaryota > Metazoa > Arthropoda > Insecta > Orthoptera > Acrididae > Schistocerca > Schistocerca piceifrons. Next base: position 212,192,476 of record NC_060146.1, read on the forward strand.
CAGCAATATGTCTCGCGGTCTTATCGTGGCGTGTTTATCTTCTGCCGTTAGGTCAGACGATAGAAATGCCACTTGCACGCTTAGAGTAGCAGATTGATGGTGATGAACTTTAAACAGAACTTGATTAATTTTCACATACATTTATTAAAATAATAAAAAGCATAAACCTTACTTAACTTGGTTCTGGATGCTATTTACAATTGACAATCTGAAGTTCCTTTGGTCTTGGTACGTTAATCTTATTCTCACATATCTCTGATACTTGACAAAGTGTCTATTCATTTATCTTCATGGCTATGTACAGGAATATGGTAATATTATTAGGCGCAGACTGAAACTTGACTATAGACTGGTAGAGACTGGTGCAGACAAGTGCAGACTGTACACTCGTTATAATACCTCGTGCGTTCAGGTATCACTGCGCGAGTGTGATCAGCGAGGAGAAAAGGTTCTACGTTAGTAGCAATCTCATTGGCTGCGTTACATATTAATCCGCGGATCGGCGGAAGCAGAATTTGGTCCGTCTCTAAGACAGCGCCATCTCGTAGCGCGGAGATGGGCGAGCGCTGCGCCTGTGCTGTTGTGTTTAGCGGGGCGCGCTCTAGTGGGAAAGTTGGACGTCAGCAGTGCTGCGACATGGCCCTGAAAGATTATACTGAACAAATTGAAAATTCTTACCTCAGTCTAGTCGCCGGATAACGCATATATATCTGCTCCTATAAGAAATTTTTCTGGCACAGCCCTGTGCAATGCTGGCCGATAGATTTGTCATTTATAAAAGGAAACAACTGATTTTTCTTTCCAATAATCGGGATCACCAAGGATTGGAGAAATTAGTAAATTCTTTAAGTTGAAATGAATGATCGTCAAAAGTTACTTTTTATGAGGAAGATTATTATTAAGAGATTTTTTTTAAAACATTTACATGGGACTTGAGATAACAATACCACATATGCGCGAGGCTGCTTTTACCTTATACTACAATGCTGAGACTCCGCCATCGCTGCACACGACCGGCCCAGCCAACACGATACACCAGACTGCTCGCTAGCAACAACTTACTCCTGCTGCTACACAGTTCCTACTGCAGTCAACACTGCTCTCTGGTCTCAGATTCTCTTATAGCTTACATATCGCAGGCAGCGCGTGAGCAATCCATCGAAATTACATCTGCTTGAGTGCGCTAACAACAAATTCCTTAATCATGGACCTCTTACAAACATACTGTTGGAAAGAGCAAGCTCTCGAGTTCTACATGGTTCCCACTAGGTAGCAGCAGTGTGCACCCACTTCAGTTGTAGTAAAAATAGCATCGGGATAACAGAAAGTGTTTTGTGTTGTACATTTTGCGCAGTGCGGGTCAGTAATAACTGTTCAGCGTGACTTTCGAACTAGATACAGTGTGAATCCTCCTACAGAACGAATCATTTGACGACGGCATGAACAATTCCGAGAAACAGGCTGTTTGTGTAAAGGCAAATCGCCGGGCCGTCCCCAACTGCCTGACACGGACGTCGAACGCATCCGCCACAGTTTCACAAGAAGTCTGCAGAAATCCGTTCGCCGTGCAGCTCGACAGCTCAGCACGCCCCCGATGTCCGTCTGGCGCGTGTTGCGTCGACGTTTATACTTGAAGCTATTGCAAGTACTTTGTGAAGGTGACAAATAACGAGTGGAGTTCTGTGATTTCGTTGTTGACTAGATGGAGGATGACAATTTTCCTCCATGCTTAGTGTTACTGATGGGGCAACATTCCATTTAAATGGAAAGGTGACCCATCAATTCGAGAATATGGAACAACCACAGGAAGCTGTACAACATGAGAGGGACTCTCCAGAATTTGTTGCGTTTTCTGCAGTTTCATGGGAAAAGGTGTAAGGCCCATTTTTCTTTGCCAAGAACACTGTTACAAGAAGCATTTACCTTGATCTGCTGGGGAACTTCGTTTTTCAACAGTTGGAGACTGATTAGAACGACTTCATTTACCAACAGGATGTGGTACCATTACACTGCCATCTGAAAGCGTGGGAAATTTTAAATCAGTGGATTACCAAACGCTGGATCGATCGCATTGGACCAAATCATTCAGCCTTACATTACTGGCTTCTAAGGTCACCGGACCAGCCTGTGTGTAATTATTTCTTCTGAGGGTTTATGAAAGACTCTGTTTTTGTGCGTTCATTACCAACAACAGCCTTGGCACGGTTTATGCGGCTCCCCTCATCGGAGGTTCGAGTCCTCCCTCGTGTGTGTGTGTGTGTGTGTGTGTGTGTGTGTGTGTGTGTGTGTGTGTGTGTGTTGCCCTTAGTGTAAGTTAAGGTTAGATTAAGTAGCGTCCAAGCATAGGGACTGATGACCTAAGCAGTTTGATCCCATAGTAACTTACCTCAAATTTCACCAACAGCAATGTACATGTGCGTCAGTGAAAAAAAAAAACAATAAAAAGGTGTTACCATGTGGACGTAATGTGCTGTTCCAGTCTCTTCTGTACCTAAGGTCCATCACCGTTCCCTTTGGATCCTACGTAATTCAGTGCTCTCCGATACACACGATCGAACAGCGGAGGAGTGGTACTCAAGCGTCAACTTTAGGTTACAATATCTCCGGATGTAATTAACATTTTACAATGCAACAAACGGCACTGATTACGTATTTGTTTATATGTTCAGATGTGCTAACAAAACTAACGGGGTTCCATTGAAAAAAACGTAGGTTTGTGTTAAAAAACATACTTCCGTGCATTCTTTTATGGTTTGTATTAACCAATTACACTAGCCCCTCTCCTCACGTTCGGTCTGTGGAATCGGTTCGTCAGTATTTGATGTGGTTTACGAAATATATCCAGCGGTAACGTTAGGTGACTCACCCTGTATAGGCGTTGCCGACTGCAGTTCCGACTTCTGCCTGTTTACATATCTCTGTATAGAATACGCATGCCTATACCAGTTTCTTTGGCGCTTTATTATAGGTAAAATTCAAGAGACATAATATAGGAACTGAATGTTAACTAATAACCCGCAAGAAATAACGTACTTTACACTCACACACCTCTCCGCTTTCCAGAAAGTACATGATACTTGCAGTGTTTTTGCAAATTGTGTTTAGAAGTATCAATCAGTAAATTAAACTGTAGCGAACCGGGACCCCAAGGCCTGAAGTACACTACTGGACATTAAAATAGCTACACCAAGAAGATGACGTGCTACAGACGCGAAATTTAACCGACAGGAAGACGATGCTGTGACATGCAAATGATTAGCTTTTCAGACCATTCACACAACGTTGGCGCCGGTAGCGACACCTACAACGTGCTGACATGAGGAAAGTTTCCAACCGATTTCTCACACACGAACAGCAGTTGACCGGCGTTGCCTGGTAAAATGTTGTTGTAATGCCTCGTGTAAGGAGGAGAAATGCGTACCATCACTTTTCCGACTTTGACAAAGGTCAGATTGTAGCCTATCGCTATTGCGGTTTATCGTATCAAGACATTGCTACTCGCGTCGGTCGAGATCCAATGACTGTTAACAGAATATGGAACCGGTGGGTTCAGGAAGGTAATACGGAACGCCGTGCTGGATCCCAACGGCCTCGTATCACTAGCAGTCGAGATGACAGGCATCTTATCCGCATGGCTTTAACGGATCGTGCAGCCACGTCCCGATCGTTGAGTTAACAGATGGGGACGTTTGCAAGACAACAACCATTTGCACGAACAGTTCGACGACGTTTGCAGCAGCATGGACTATCAGCTCGGAGACCATGGCTGCGGTTACCCTTGACGCTGCATCACAGACAGGAGCGCCTGCGATGGTGTACTCAAAGACGAACCTCAGTGCACGAATGGCAAAACGTCATTTTTTCGGATGAATCCAGGTTCTGTTTACAGCATCACGATGGTCGCATCCGTGTTTGGCGACATCGCGGTGAACGCACATTGGAAGCGTGTGTTCGCCATCGTCATACTGGCATACCACCCGGCGTAATGGTATGGGGTGCCATTGGTTACACGTCTCGGTCACCTCTTGTTCGCACTGACGGCACTTTGAACAGTGGACGTTACATTTCAGATGTGTTACGACCCGTGGCTCTACCCTTCATTCGATCCCTGCAAAACCCTACGTTTCAGCAGGATAATGCACGACCGCATGTTGCAGGTCATGTACGGGCCTTTCTGGATACAGAAATTGTTCGACTGCTGCCCTGGCCAGCACATTCTCTAGATCTCTCACCAATTGAAAACGTCTGTTCAGTGGTGGCCGAGCAACTGGCTCGCCACAATACGCCAGTCACTACTCTTGATGAACTGTGGTATCGTGTTGAAGCTGCATGGGCAGCTGTACCTGTACACGCCATCCAAGGTCTGTTTGACTCAATGCCCAGGCGTATCAAGGCCGTTATTACGGTCAGAGGTGGTTGTCCTGGGTACTGATTTCTCAGGATCTACGCACCCAAACTATGTGAAAATGTAATCACATGTCAGTTCAAGTATAATATATTTGTCCAATGAATACCCATTTGTCATCTGCATTTCTTCTTGGTGTAGCAGTTTTAATGGCCAGTAGTGTAGTTCTGAGGCTTTCAGACCAGGCTGGCTCAGACAGGGTAATATTTATCTCTCTCCTTCTATCCAGGTCTTTCCTATCATGTATCATCATATCTTCTCAAAATCTTAATATTTTTTGTGTTTTTCTTTCCTTTCAGTTTCTAACGTACTTTTAATTTATTACTAATTGCACTGTAATTGTTGCAAACAATTATTGCGTTTCTAATATGAAGTATGTTTTGTAATCTACATGAAAAGCTGTTAAATAAACGATCTGTTATAAAATGTAAGGCAACAGGCCTCTAATGAGGAATAAATCAAACCAAAACCAAATCAATCTTTAGGAAGAGTGAGGGATTCGTACCATAACTTAAATGAACTGAATGCCGCCGTCAACCTCCTGTATATGTGTTTGGGCACCGGAAGCGTCTGTGGTACATGCGTAATTCGTGACGCCCGGTAGACGTTAACAGATTCCGTCCTTTGTTGAAGGTCCAAAGCGCGGAGGGGATGATACGTGAGTGCAGCACGGATATGTTGGAAGACGCTCCGATAGTTAAGTGTCGTTGTCAATGAGATGTAGTTCGTGAGACCGGTAGCAAGACAGCGGATTGCATCGCGCTCTCTTGAGTGACAGCTACACGTTGCATGAACATACACAGCTAAACATGAATACAGACCACTGATTACAGCTACAAAACCTGTTCTTGTTGAGTATACCGATAACATTCTCCCAGCACATTCATTCAGTGTAGATAGCCAATCGTTTGCTTGCTTTACGTACAGGCATACATCATTGTATGTAGAAAAAGTCATAAATTATAAACGCTTATTTTGTGTAAAAAGCAGAAGTTATGGATACAAATGGATCTGTTTCTTATAAAAAGCGTAATGAAACATGTCACTTGTGTTGTTGAGGAATCCTCAGAAAAGTAACGTTACCCTCCAGACTGTTATTTCGTCTTCTACGCTGTGGAAACAGAAATTTAACACTCACAATGCTTATTTATTTATTTGCTTATTTAGCCTGAACAGATTAGAGCCTTAGGGCCCTCTCTTACATCTGACCAGGAACAACACATACAGATATGTTACCAAAACATTCATGAAAATGATAACAATCTAAGAAATGATAATAAGCATTATAATAGTAACAATAATAATAATAGTTGACAGTAATGAAAGTAATGATAAATGGCAATAATAACAGTAATAATAAAACAAAGTGCATTAAAAATAATATAGACTAGTTTACAACAACTTAAATCATGTTTAGTATTGTCAGAAAAAGAAAGGATGAAGAACAAGAAAATTGGAATGACAGTAATAGTGGCTGTTAGGACTTGATTTAAGTAAATAACTCTGTAAGTGAGGAGAAGGGAATAGTTGTAGGGGGAGGGGGGTTGAAGAGTGTGGGCTGCAGGCCAGTATGTGGGATAGATAGCTATTGCGAGAGAAGGTGAGTCATTAGCTGCTTTTTGAAGCCTGGAATTGATTTAATTTCTCTGATATTTTGAGGAAGATTGTTCCAAAGTCGGTTTCCGGACGCAGAAATTGATTTAGAAAACATGACGGTGATGTGTGTTGGTACTGAGAGGATTACTTTGTTGAGAACGAGTATTTCTGCTGTGCTGTTCAGATAGTAATGTAATGGGTTAAGATAAGTAAGAGGGAGTCAGCTGATTGAGAAGACGATGGAGTAAAGATAAGGTATGGTAGTCCCTACGTTTATCAGCATGTAGCAACAGTAATTGTTCATAGGCTGGCGTGATATGATCGTGATAACGAACGTCACAAATATATCGTACGCAATGATTCATCGCCAGTTCAATCCTGAGAGAGTTTTCGTACGAAAGTCCTTGAAGAATAGCATCGCCATAGTCGAGAATAGGGAGTGTTAGATATTCTACGAGCGTCTGCAGAAGCTCGAATGGAAATACTTTTTTGTATTTCTGTAGACAATGAAGGGATGCAGAAACTTTCTTACAGACTGCAGCAGCGTGTTCAGTCCAGTCTAAGTGGTGGTCCAGGATTATCCCCAAGTTCTTTGCAGAAGGAGAAAAGGTTATTGCGGTGCCATTTAAAATTAAGCATGAAAGTGATTCTCTGTGCTCTGTTGTAATAAGTCCTTTGTGGGCGATTAAGATTGCTTGCGTTTTGGAAGGGTTTAGTTTCTGAACTAAGTTCTACGACCATTCTGATAAAGCAAGTAAGTCAGCATTTACATGAACGGATGGCTGTGTGCAGGTTTGCTCGACTTGTACTGAGATATAATTGAAAGTCATCAGCGTATAGGTGATATCTGCAATGGGAGAGAATAGTTGAGACATCATTAACATATAATGAGGAAAGTAATGGGCCAAATACTGATCCTTGTGGGACCCCTGATACAACATACTTCCACTGCGACCTTTTAGTACCTACCATTACATACTGCTGGCGAAATGTAATTAATAACAGGTATTCACCGAAGACATCTAAATCTGTAGATTAAAAAAAGAACTGTCAGTGCATATTTCCTGGCTGCATGTCAAAACAATAACCGTTGCATTGCTATCAGGAATTTCGGACAAATTAGATTAAACTGTACTACAACACTTATAATACTAACACATCAATTTGCTCACTTGTTAAAATAAATTAGAAAATCGGTAAATGTCGCCTCCATTCCACACAAGGCGAAATGGCAGAAACTCGACTTCCTGTTGCACATCACGTGACTTAGTTGTTGGTTTTAGTAGAGCACCTAAAAAGATAGGCTGGTGCATCCTCCATTTTGTTTCCTAACGAACGCCGAACATAGCACGTAGCTTATGCGAACTGTGTTGTTTTGTTCAAGTTTTCTGAAATATTTTAGAAGTGTCCTGCATAGAGCCTTAGATCGTGGTATTTTGAGCTTTCATTCGGCTCGTGTTTAGATCGATATGTGGATTAGACAAAAAAATCTTGCGTTTTATTTGCTTATTGCTGCTTTTCTTTGCTCTCTGAATGAAGAATAAAGGTGCAAGAAACACGTATATTTCTGTGATAGAATCGCGTACCACGTTTATGTTTTATTTTCTTCTCGGTATTCAAATTAAATATTCGATAATGGCGTTTATTAAACCATGTACCACGCTCCTGTAAGTACGAGCTGGCGCGACTGCATGTGCATCTAAAGTGCATATTTGCGCAATAACCAAATATAAATACGAAACTCACCAAACACGGCACTTCTAATCGAATGAAGGCTTGCTTCGTTATATTTCCAGGGCACGCAAGGACACACTTAACACTTACACACTACGTAATTCCTTCTCCAAGGTAAAGCACGAGTATTGTACGCAAATATGGTAAATGGCTAAAGTTGACGAAGGGCCGCCTATCTGTACTGTTAATTTCAACCTTGTGCATTCTTCCAGTTAAATATGAGGTAAACCATTTCTGCACTGTCCCACTCATACCACAATACCTAAGCTTATCTAGAAGAATTTCGTGATTGATACAGGTAAAAGCCTTTAAGAGATACTTTGATGACCGGTTTCGGCAGAATTAAACGGAGTATAGCTTTTGACGTGACCTAGGCCCTATCAACCCTGGGGCTTGATGTTTTATGTTTTACTATTGTGAAATGCTGGTAGTGAAACTGGCGAGCTTTCTCAACTTTAGAAATAGCATATAGCTCTGAAGTGTTATTGTGATACAGACCCGATGATGGCAGTTTACGAGGAGGAAGAGGAGATTAGTTCAAAATGGTTCAAACGGCTCTGAGCACTATGGGACTTAACTTCTGGGGTCATCAGTCCCCTAGAACTTAGAACTACTGAAACCTAACTAACCTAAGGACATCACACACATCCATGCCCGAGGCAGGATTCGAACCTGCGACCGTAGCGGTCGCGCGGTTGGAGATTAGTGTATAACGTCCCGTCGACAACGAGGTCATTAGAGACGGGCAGTTTAGGCCTAAATAAAAGTCTTAAGCGATCGTGGTTTATATTTGATTAATGACTGTCAGTATACTATAAGAGACGCATATTGTACTCTAAATACTGTATGTTCTGGAATGTTTTTCTGTGTTACGATATTTTGGGGCTGCTAATCTCTGTTAAGAGGTAGTACTTTCAAAACAGCTACACAAAAACCTACGTTCGAATATCGCATGCGATTTTTTCTATTTAATATTGAACATGGCTATGGTTTGCAGCAACCGTATACACAAATTTGAAAAATATGTAAAAATCAGCCAACCGGTTGCACGAGTTTCTTTATATACCTTGACCAGGTTTCGTCACCTCTAAGGGTGACTTCATCAGAAGTTTAGGATCTTCTTTCTGATGTCTTTGTACTTTGAGACAGGTTGGTTGGTTTGGGGAAGGAGACCAGACAGCGTGGTCATCGGTCTCATCGGATTAGGGAAGGATGGGGAAGGAAGTGGGCCGTGCCCTTTCAGATGAATCATCCCGGCATTGGCCTGGAGTGATTTAGGGAAATCACGGAAAACCTAAATCAGGATGGCCGGACGCGGGATTGAACCGTCGTCCTCCCGAATGCGAGTCCAGTGTCTAACCACTGCGCCACCTCGCTCGGTGTACTTTGAGACAGGCTTTGATACATGGGCGGGTAAGAAGCGCAAAATTTTGAACATGGCTGTCGTTTTCAGCAACTGTATACACAAATTTGAAAAATATGTAAAAATCTACCTTACCTTCTGATGAAGTCACCCTTAGAGGTGACGAAACCTGGTCAAGGTATATAAAGAAACCTGTGCAACCCGTTGGCAGACTTTTACATATTTTTCAAATTTGTATATACGGCTGCTGCAAACGACAGCCATGTTCAAAGTTGTACGCTTCTTACCCGCCCATGTATCAAAGGCTGTCTCAAAGTACAAAGACATCAGAAACAAGATCCTACACACAGGTAATTACCTTACCTTCTGATGAAGTCACCCTTAGAGGTGACGACACCTGGTCAAGGTATATAAGAAAACCTGTGCAACCGGTTGGCTGATTTTTACATATTTTTCATATTTAATATTGCTTCAGGTCATAATAAATATTATTTAATCACAAAACATAACTGTGCGCTCCGTCCGCGTTCCCAATTTTCGCGACGACTTTCAACAGTCCATTTTTTCATCTTTTCGAATCTTCTGCGAAGCGAACCATTCTAAATCCACCTACAGAATGGTTGGAACAATTTATGGCAGCACAATCACCCGTAATTTCGTACTAAAGCGGCGTGACGCAAATCCTATAGCAGCGAAGAACGTATACACTTCAGAACTCTGGGAAAACAAAATGGCGGACACGTCAGCAGCCTTAAGTTTCAGTATAGTGACGTCATTTGCAGTTTATGTTGTCTGTAATCTATGTTGGATGCTATCCTTAGAGCCTTTTACTTGGAACATTCCTCTCTCGGTCTTTCAATTTTATTGTACCGCTCTAGCTTCTTCTGCTTACTGTCTACTATAAGGAGGTTGTTTGTGTTGTTACCCCCCCGGATGATAATTACACGAAATATTTGTCAGGATTTGTAAGCAGTGGGTCCTTGAGGTACAGGAATACGCGAACACCGAGAATTAAGTTTATACAGTTTATTAACAAAGGCTGATTATAAAACACGCATGCTGGCGCATCCATCGTCACTGTGTCTGACTGACATCCCAACACGGGCTGATTACGGTCGTATCGAAAGGCTCCATGGTGAGCTAACAAAAAGAGAGATATTCGCGTCCGAGGCCGCGCTAGTTAGTACTGCCCGCTGCGGACGGCGGCCAATGGCTTACTCTCCTGTGTCGCACTGCGGCCGGACGCAAGTCTACCGACCAAGCAAATTGTCAGCATTCCAAGATAGGTCGGATGGCGAGCGCATGTAAGGTACTGTACCGCTACGTGCAAACCCGTAGACCCTTACGCTACTACACTTCTTTCCCAATTGTGTGTACCTACTTTTCTAAGAACTTCCAACAAACCTCGATCATTTACGTTGTGCAACGTATGTCTTTTTGGGTAAATACAATACTGGCAATTAAAAATTGCTACACAACGAAGATGACGTGCTACAGACGCGAAATTTAACCGACAGGAAGAAGATGCTGTGATATGGAAATGATTGGCTTTTCAGAGCATTCACGCAAGGTTGGCGCCGGTGGCGACACCTACAACGTGATGACATGAGGAAAGTTTCCATACCGATTTCTCATACACAACCAGCAGTTGACCGGCGTTGCCTGGTGAAACGTTGTTGTGATGCCTCGTGTAAGGAGGAGAAATGCGTACCATCACGTTTCCGACTTTGATAAAGGTCGGATTGTAGCCTAACGCGATTGCGGTTTATCGTACGGCGACATTCCTGGTCGCGTTGGTCGAGATCCAATGACTGTTAGCAGAATATGGAATCGGTGGGTTCAGGAGGGTAATATGGAACGCCGTGCTGGATCCCAACGGCTTCGTATCACCAGCAGTCCAGATGACAGGCATCTTATCCGCATGGCCGTAACGGATCGTGCAGCCACGTCTCGATCCCTGAGTCAACAGATGGGGACATTTGCAAGACGACAACCATCTGCACGAACAGTTCGACGACGTTTGCAGCAGCATGGACTATCAGCTCGGAAACTGTGGCTGCGGTTACCCTTGACGCCGCATCACAGACAGGAGCGCCTACGGTGGTGTACTCAACGACGAACCTGGGTGCACGAATGGTAAAACGTCATTTTTTCGGATGAATCCAGGTTCTGTTTACAGCGTCATGATGGTCGCATCCGTGTTTGGCGACATCGCGGTGAACGCACATTGGAAGCGAGTATTCGTCATCGCCATACTGGCGTATCACCCGGCGTGATGGTATGGAGTGCCATTGGTTGCACGTCCCGGTCACTTTGAGCAGTGGACGTTACGTTTCAGATGTGTTACGACCCGTGGCTCTACCCTTCATTCGATCCATCCAACCTCTGTTTGACTGAATGCCCAGGCGTATCAAGGCCGTTATTACGGCCAGGGGTGGTTGTTGTGGGTACTGGTTTCTCAGGATCTATGCACCCAAATTGCGTGAAAATCTAATCACATGTCAGTTCTAGTATAATATATTTGTACAACGAATACCCGTTTGTCATCTGCATTTCTTCTTGGTGAAGCAATTTTAATGGCCAGTAGTGTATATCCTATGAAACTGACTTGATTTAATTCAGCTACATATTTTAATAACCAAGTTGTTAATACCTAGAGAAAATTCACATGACGATTCTGGGGGACACCTGTGCACTAAATTTCTCGCCCTCCGTAGCCCTGAGTACGCTAAAAATTTAAATATGTAGGCGATCTCCCTACAACAGTGTGTATGCACAATTAGAGGCGTCTTCTTTTCTATCGTTCCTGCAGTTAATGTTTCAATGACTAATAGTGTAGCTGTAATTATGACCTAAAGATGCTTAGAATAATTTCCACAACATAACTTCATCTCAAAACCCGGCACAAAATCCAAAAAGATTCTGGTCGTATGTAAGGTATGCTAACTACAAGATAATGTCTTCTCTGCGCTATAGCAGCGCCCCACAAACCAAACCAAACCATCTGCGCGATAGCAATAGGCGTCCTATTGACGACAGTGTTGCGAAAGCAGGGTTGTTGAACACAGCCTTTCGAAACTCATTCATCGAAGAAGACGAAGTAAATATTCCAGAATTGGAATCAAGAACAGCTGCCAACATGGGTAACGTGGAAATAAATATCCTGGGAGTAGTGAAGCAACTTAAAACACTTCCGGTCCAGACTGTACACCAGTTAGGGTCCTTTCAGAGTATGCTGGTACAATAGCTCCATACGTAATAATAGTAGGCAACCCCTCGTTTGACGAAAGATCCGTACTGAAAGACTGGAAAGCTACACAGCTCAAGAAAGGTAGGAGGAGTAATCCACCAAATTACAGGCCCTTATCATTAACGTTGAAATGCAGCAGGGTTGTGAAACATACGTCGTGTTATGAATTACCTCGAAGAGAACGGTCTATTAACACACAGTCTACACGGATTTAGAAAACATCGTTCTTGTGAAACACAACTCGCTCTTTACTCACATGATGTGTTGAGTGCTACTGACAAGAAATTTGAAATTGATTCCGTATTTCTAGATTTCCAAATGACTTTTGCCACTGTACCACACAAACGGCCTGTAGTGAAATTGCGTGCTTATGGAATATCGTCTCAGTTATGTGACTGCATTCGTAATTTCTCGTCAGAGAGGTCACAGCTCGTAGTCATCGAGTAAAACAGATGTGATTTCTGGCGTTCCACAAGGTAGTGTTGTAGGCCCTTTGCTGTTGCTTACCTATACAAACGTTTTAGCAGACTATCTGAGCAGACGTCTTCGGCTGTTTACAGATGATGGTGTCGTTTATCGACTAGTAAAGTCATCAGAATATAAAAACAAATTGCAAAAGATTCAGAAAAGATATATGCATGGTGTGAAATTTCCTAATTGAACCTAAATAACGAAAAGTGTGAGGTCGCCCACATGAGTGTTGAAAGGAATCCGATAAACTTCGGGTACACGATAAATCAGTCAAATCTAAAGGTCGTAAATGCAACCAAATACCTAGGAATTACAATTACGAACAAATTTAATTGAAAGAACACGTAGAAAATGTTGTGGGAAAGGCAAACCAAGACTGGTTTTTTTTGGCAGAACATTCAGAAAATGTAACAAATCTACTAAAGAGACTGCCTATACTTCGCTTGGCCGTCCTCTTTTAGAATACTGCTGCGCGGTGTGGAATCCTTACCAGATACGACTGACGGAGTACATCGAGAAAGTTCAATGAAGAGCAGCGCATTTTGTATTATCGCGAAATAGGGGAGGGAGTGTCACGGACATGATACAGGATGTGGGATGGACATCACTAAAGCGAAGGCGTTTTTCGTTACGGCGGAATCCTCTCAGAATTTTTCAGTGACCAGCTTTCTCCTCAGAATGCGAAAATATTTTTCTGGCGCCGATCTACATAGGAAGAAACGATCATCATAATAATATGAGGGAAATCAGAGCCCGCACGGAAAGATATAGGTGCTCCTTTTTTCTGCGCGCTGTTCGAGAGTGGAATAATAGAGAATTATTGTGAAGGTGGTTCGAGGAACTCTCCGCCAGGCACTTAAGCGTGATGTGCAGAGTATCCATGTAGATATATATGTAGAAAGTGTCCAAGTTAATTGAGGGTAAAATAGGTATATGTGCGGTGTTAATGAGGATTCAAAGTGAGTTACAATTCCTAAATTGGCTATTTACAGCAGGAAGGTGACCGCGGCGGCACTGCGCTCGGAGGATTTTTCCGCTAATTAGCGATAATCGTGCAGTTCAATTAGCGCGTCGTTATCCTGTCACGTCGTTGCTGTGTAAACTGAAAGTGGCCAGCTGTGGGATGGAGGCGCTTAATAAACTATTACTCAGCAGTAGGAGGTTGTGCAAAGTCCGCTACACTTGGAGCAGCTATCTCGCTATGCACGTTTTAACTGATGAGGGGACGGTACAGCTAGTTTTTGGTGCCAGTCTACAAACACCTACCGAAAAGACAGTTCGTAGGTATTCTCAGACAAAGTTTGGTCCTATAAAAATCCCACTGGGTTGTAAAATGTTGAACCAACGAACGTGATCTTCATCGAGGACTGTGATAATATAGGAAGCAATGCAAGTATGACGCTTTTGTAGGGTGTTCAAAAATCCAGAGCCTGCACTTGCAGATATGAAGACGCATCTAGTGTTGTGTTGGCAGAAGAGCAAACACCGTGTTACTAGAGGAGGCCGAGATGCACGCGTTTTAGCTCACGCAGGCTGGCGTGAGGAGGGAACTATACTGACGTGAGGTCTGGAACATGACAAGGAATTAGAATACAGAAAGCGGACGTAATTAGTTTTATACTTTAACCCATTAATGATGATCGTCGTTCTTGACGGTACATGAGTCACAATATTATCTGTTCAGAAGACATAGTAACTGTATATGACGCCTTGCTAGGTCATAGCAAATGATGTAGCTGAAGGCTATGCTAAACTGTCGTCATGCAAATGAGAGCATATGTAAACAGTGAACCATCGCTAGCAAATTCGGCTATACAACTGTGGCGAGTGCTACGGAGTCTCTCTAGACTAGACCTGCCTTGTGGCGGCGCTCGGTCTGCAATCACTGATAGTGGCGACACGCGAGTCCGACGTATACTAACGGACCGCGGCAGATTTAAAGGCTACCACCTAGCAAGTGTGGTGTCTGGCGGTGACACCACATCTAGCAACAAATATATTTTGTTAATCAGTCAGCTCTCAGAAATCCTTATGGACTAACCACAAAGCAGTCACATAGGGTGACAATTATTGAACTATTTGCAATAAAATCTGACAGCTTCTGGAAGGTTGGCCGCGTGGCAGGATGGGAATTACTAAGTGCATACGCGGGCGCGCTGTTGTTGTCGGCCATTTGCTCATTTGGATGGGCTCGTCAATAAGCAAAATTGCCAGCCGGAGTGGCCGAGCGGTTCTAGGCGCTTCAGTCTGGAACCGCGCGACCGCTACGGTCACAGGTTCGAATGCTGCCTCTGTTGTGGATCTGTGTGATCTCCTTAGCCATTTGAACATTTGAACCAGATGGCGCTATGGTAGGCCCACTAGATGGCGCTGCCATAGGTCAAACAGATATCAACTGCGTTTTTTAAAATAGGAACCCCCATTTTTATTACATATTCGTGCAGTACGTAAATAAATATGGATGTTTTAGTTGGACTACTTTTTTCGCTTTGTGATAGATAGCGCTGTAATAGTCACAAACGTATAAGTACGAGGTATCACGTAACATTCCGCCAGTGCGGACGGTATTTGCTTCGTGATTCATTACCCGTGTTAAAATGGACCGTTTACCAATTGCGGGAAAGGTCGATATCGTGTTGTGATCAAAATGCCCAACGGCCGTGTGCTATGTCTGCTGGTCGGTATCCTGGACATCATCCCAGTGTCCGGACCGTTCGCCGGATAGTTACGATATTTAAGGAAACAGGAACTGTTCAGCCACGTGTGAAACGTCAACCACGACCTGCAACAAATGATGATGTCCAAGTAGGTGTTTTAGCTGCTGTCGCGGCTAATCCGCACACCAGTAGCAGACAAATTGCGCGAGAAGTGGGAATCTCAAAATCGTCGGTGTTGAGAATGGTACATCAACATCGATTGCACCCGTACCATATTTGTATGTACCAGCAATTGCATGGCGACGACTTTGAACCTCGTCTACAGTTCTGTCACTGAGCACAAGACAAATTACGGGACGATAACAGATTTTTTGCACGCGTTCTATTTAGCGATGAAGCGTCATTCACCAACAGCTGTAACGTAAACCGGAATATTATGCACTATTGGGCAACGGATAATCCAAGATGGCTGCGACAAGTCGAAAATCAGCGACCTTGGCGGGTTAATGTATTGTGCGGCATTAAGGGAGGAAGGATAATTGGCCCCCATTTCATCGATGGCAATGTAAATGGTGCAATGTATGCTGATTTCCTACGTAATGTTCTGCCGATTTTACTACAAGATGTTTCACTGCATGGCAGAATGGCGATGTACTTCGAACATGATGGATGTCCGGCACATAGCTCGCGTGCGGATGAAGCGGTATTTCATGACAGGTGGATTGGTCGTTCACCGGATCTGACGTCCCCGGATTTCTTTCTGTGGGGAAAGTTGAAGGATATTTGCCATCGTAATCCACCGACAACGCCTGACAACGTGCACCAGCGCATTGTCAATGCGTGTGCGAACATTACGGAAGGCGAACTACTCGCTGTTGAGAGGCATGTCGTTACACGCGTTGCCAAATGCATTGAGGTTGACAGACATCATTTTGAGCATTTATTGCATTAATGTGGTATTTACAGGTAATATCACGCTGTAACAGCATGCGTTCTTAGAAATGATAAGTTCACAAAGGTACATGTATCACACTGGAACAACCGAAATGAAATATTCAAACGTACCTACGTTCCGTATTTTAATTTAAAAAACCTACCTGTTACCAACTGTTCGTCTAAAATTGTGAGCCATATGTTTGTGACTATTACAGCGCCATCTATCACAAAGCGAAAAAAGTGGTCCAACTAAAACATTCATGTTTCTTTACGTACTACACGAATATGTAATAAAAATGGGGGTTCCCATTTAAAAAAAACTCAGTTTATATCCGTCTGACCTATGGTAGCGCCATCTAGCAGACCTATCATAGCGCCATCTGGTTTCCCCCTTCAAGCTAGACAAATTTCGTTCTTTGTAGTTTTTTCGTTTGACGCTTATTTCGTGAGATATTTGGCCCGGTCACGGTCAGTGGACCACCCTGTATATTGCAATGATCAACCTCGTGCACGTACTGCTAAAATATGTAGCTGGCTGACGCTGCCACAATTTTGGATTAAAGTTAAGTTTGCGTAACCACATTGGTCAATTTTGCCATCCCGAATGGATGGTTGTGGATAAATTGTTATAACAGATTTGTTTTAAAAGAGGTGTGCCTCTATACGCTACATGTGTTGTTTATGGGAGAAAGACATTCTTTGTATTCTTATTTAGTACTGCTTGTTCATTTCAAGCACTGTGTTCAGATTATTTGTTATCTTTATTGATATTTTGGAGCGAAGTGTGACCGACCGCTGTGATCGAGCGGTTCTAGGCGCTTCAGTCTGGAACCGCGCGACCGCTAAGGTCGCAGGTTCGAATCCTGCCTCGGGCATGGATGTGTGTGATGTCCTTATGTTAGTTAGGTGTCAGTAGTTCTAAGTTCTAGGGGGCTGATGACCTCAGATGTTAAGCCCCATAGCGCTCAGAACCATTTGAACCACTTAAACCATTTGGCTAAGTGTGTCGCCTTGGGAGGAACGGGCGATACCTAGGATAGGTCTGTTCCAGTAAGAATTTTACGGTGCTTAAATTATTTGAATATTATGTGAAGATCACATATTTGTCAGAGAACATTGTCTCCTCGATTGCTTGTTTATGAAGCATCGAGTGTTAAATGAGTTACTGATTTTTAATTCCATGAACATTTTTTTTCTTTGCTCAGTCCTGTTGCAAAACATATATAACTAATATCGCCTGTGGTCGAAATTCGACCATTGCTGGATTGTAACTACACATACTATTGGAATAATATTTGATTTCTCATTAATTGTTGGATCATTTGAAGTGAGTCCTTCATACAATGATTCGAAAAATTGTGTTAAAGACGACAAATTAATTTTTCCTTATAACCAGACGATATGAATGCCGTTGTTATCACATAAAGTAAGCTCAGATGCGAAATGGTTTGCATTATAAAATCTGCATTGTAAATTCAACGAACCGCAAGCTCTCAGAAATATCTGGAATTACGTTCTGTGCACATTTAATGTATTCTTCAGAACAATAATAGAATTGTCAGTGTCCACATTAGTCCTGTTACATTGTGTGCTTAAACTGTGTCTCTCTAGCTCTTTGTCTTTCAGTCCCCCCCCCCCCCCTTCCGTCACCATTAAGTGTTCCTCTCCGAGACATAGTCTAGAATAAATATAGTTTCCGTGTAATAAGGGAAATCGTAACTATTCAAAATGAAAACATTGAAAATTTGGAAGTTGTAAGCGAGAAAATGGCACCAGTAGGCAACCAATACGTTTACATCCGACACATCTTGCGAAAGACGAAAACCGAATCTCGGAAACCGTTTTTCGCTGTCGTGTTTACATGTTAAGGTTTTTAGGTGATTTGCTAGCCCAGTTAAATATGGCGCCTGGAAAACACCTGTTATACGTTATGATTTAGTCAGCACAATCACTATTTATCTTCAGTCAGACGAGATGTAATCAGTTTCAGTCTAATATTTCTACTTCCCCTTCACTTTACAAAAAGCTGCTCCGTCCCGATTAGCCGAAAACTTTTAAAAACGAGACGAAACGTGACAGCCCAAGTACGTTTTAAAACCGGTTGTGTTTACATGGGAGCGAAAATCGATTGCGGAACTGGGAACCGATAACCAGAAACACACTTCTAGAATCGGTTTTGATGTGTTTACATGACCATCCGGAAGAGGTACTGGGAAATCGGTTTACAAAATCCGGTTTTGGAAGCCCCATGTAATGGGGCTGAACGTTATGTGCTGTCTATGTTGTCCCGAAGGCTTCGTTACTGCGACGTTTTGTTTTACACTGCTGACAACTGCAAAAACTTAGCGATTGTGGCGTTGTAGTAGCCGAGCTTGCGCGTGTTGCTCCAAATGAAACATCGCCAACTTTTAAACATGAACGTCCCCAGAATGGTATTCCACGAAACGCTGTTATTTTCGTGTGACATTTCTACCACAGCACATTGGTGGTACGCGGGGTAGAAGCTCGTAGCGGTGCGGTAGTGAAATGAAATGAAATGATCGTACGGCATTGCTGGCCGGGAGGCCTCATCCGGGGAAGTTCGGCCGCCGAGTGAAAGTCCTCGAGTGGAGAAAATCTCCAACCCGGCCGGAATCGAACCCGGACCCGTTGCCTGGAAGGCAAGCACGTTACCAGCCGACTAAGCAGGCGGACGTGGCAGTGTGGGATACAGAGGAAACCTTTGCTCGTGCGCTTATGTCTGTTTCCTTTTACCTCTGTTAACGGCTACCTACACGTATGATTTTGTGTGTGTATGTGTGTGTGCACACATCTATGGCAAAGCACCTTCCGAGTTATATATGTTTCATTGGCCTCCTCGTACAATTAATTTTAAAAATCGGTACCTCAGCTTCGATGCTCACGTGTTAACATTATGATCTTTATATCCTAATGTTTAGTGTTTAATTTGGGTTTAAATGTGGGAACTTGTCAACAGGGAGGAGGAGCAGCTCAGAAGTGGAGAACAGTTTGAGGGATATTTTATTTTCATCCGGCAACGGCCTTGCCGCAGTGGATACAAAGGTTCCCGTGAGATCACCGAAGTTAAGCGCTGTCTGGCGTGGTCGGTACTTGGATGAGTGACCATCCAGGGCGCCGTGCACTGTTGTCATTTTTCGGGGCGCACTCAGCCTCGTGATGCCAACTGAGGAGCTACTCGACCGAGTAGTAGCGGCTCCTGTCAAAGAAAACCATCATAACGACCGGGTGAGCGGTGTGCTGACCCCACGCCCCTCCCATCCACATCCTCGTCTGAGGATGACGCGGCGGTCGGATGGTCCCGGTATGCCACTCGTGGCCTGAAGACAGAGTGCTTTATTTTCATCCAGGGAAATCCAGCAGTACGCTCTGCTTCCTTTTAATCTATCCTGCAATATCTGTTCCATTTCTGGCCGAAAGCGGTGACCACACACATTACTTTTGACAGATAATTCATCTAGGTGATGAGATGAAGTGCTTAATCGTTTTCTTAAAAATGATTGAATCCTTCACTTCTGTATGGATTTTTCTCACGTTTTCTTTCCGTAAAAGTACATTATTGTAGTTTATGAATGTCCAGGCTTCATATTATGCGAAAGACGTTCTTCTCCGGCAGCTGGTGTTGTCACAGAAAGCTATCGATACTTTCATGCATTTCTGAAAAGAATTTTCCACTGGAGAAAGGGCAGTTTACTGCAGAACCTTCGTCGTAAACCGTGCTAAGAACAACAAATTTACAGTCGACATCATGAATACGCAGTAAATTTTAGACTTTGAGATGTGTACGAATTTCATCAAGACAGATGGTCTCCTCATGAGAAGCGAGACGGCAATCAGTCCTGCTGGCTACTCGGAATTCATTCACAGCTCAACGAATGCACGTGCTGTTATCACCTTTGGTTTCGCTGGTGGACTCGTATAGCACACTTGCGGCGTATGTTTGCGAATGGAATAACATGTGATGGTTCAAATGCCTCTGAGCACTATGGGACTTAACATCTGAGGTCATCAGTCCCCTAGAATTTAGCACTACTTAAACCTAACTAACCTAAGGACATCACACACAACCAAATAACATGTGATTCTTCCTCGGTATTTAGTGTATAACGTGAACGTTTCAAACAAACTCAAGAAAAGGTAAGAGACGGTGAAGGCTACGGAATATATAACATACAGTGTTTGCAATACTATAAAGATACTAGCTACTAGCTGAGAACCCAGTTCTGTTAGTCCGTTTGCTTTCGCCTCTCTCTGTCCACCTGCTCCTCCATCTCCTCTTCATCTGCCCCTTCCACCTCTGTCCATCTTCTCTTCTTCCTCAGTCTCTCTGCCCATCCGTTTCTCCCCCCTCTGTCCTGCCCATCTGTTGTGCCCCGCTCTCTCCGTCCACCTGCTTCTCCCAGCTCCGTCCATCTGCTCCTTCGCTCTCTGTCCACCTCTTTCACTTTCTCCCTCCATTTCCTCCTCCTCTCTATCTGTGATCATGTCCTCCCCCATTCTGTCTCCACGTTATCACACCCACGCCACCAGCAGTAGGCTGGTGGTTCCTAACCCCACAGTAATACAGTGATGATTACGGTGCGTGCACCTAGGTTTCTACACCCCAATTGGTCGTGCAAGACGCTCCATCCCGAGAACAGTAAGAGTCTGAAGGTACGAGAGAACCGCCACACAGCGCTTACTTGACAGAAATCGGAAAATTATACTCTTCTTCACGTTAAACGTAAAAACTAATTTTGTTGCAATTTATATTCTGTGATTTTACCTACTGGTGAAAAAGGTTAGCTAATATGGCCACAAAAATCCGATTTTAAAACACTTCGTTAAGTTTTTCCTCAAACTAGCTTGTGTACACAAGGCACGGTAAGCCCCGCTGGCATGTCCTTTAAACGCCTGGACGACGGTCGTAGACCGCTCGCCATAAGTTCCTTCGTCAGTAACTTCTGACACTGCCTCTTCACAGGGGGAGGGGGGGGGGAGTGGCGGGAAGGGGGAGATAGTGTGTGGAACTGCCAAGAATTTAATGGAGGCCTAATTCAGTCCCAACTGTGGGAGGCAATCAACATCGTTCCTACTTGCAGGACACTGGACCAATCGTGCAACTATAACCAAAACAGATTGAAGTTTAAAAATGAGACATGTTCTCCTAGAATTTATAAACGTACACTCGAGAGAGGGCTTCCACTGGCTACTTGAAAACAGATACACAGAGACAGTAATCAATAGATGTAGGAATCGATATGCATAATCATATACTAACGCAAAATACTAACACGAATTCTTTACAGACGAATGCAAAAACTGGTGGAAGCCGACCTCGGGGAAGATCAGTTTGGATTCCGTAGAAATGGTGGAACACGCGAGGCAATACTGACCCTACGTCTTACCTTAGAAGGTTAAGGAAAGACAAACCTACGTTTCTGTCGTTTGTAGACTTCGAGAAAGCTTTTGACAATGGAATACTCTCAACTTCTGAAGGGGACAGGGGTAAAATACAGGGAGCGAAAGGCTATTTACAATTTGTACAGAAACCAGACGGCAGTTGCAATAGTCGAGGGACATGAAAGGGAAGCAGTGATTGAGAAGGGAACGAGACAGGGATGTAGCCTATCCACGATGTTATTCAATCTGTATATGGAGAAAGCAGTAAAGGAAACAAAAGAAAAATCTGGAAGAGGAATTAAAATCTATGGAGAAGAGGTCTGCCGATGGTTCGCCGATGACATTGTAATTCTGTCAGAGACAGCAAAGGACCTGGAAGAGCAGTTGAACGGAATGGATAGTGCTTTGAAAGGAGGATATAGGATGAACATCAACAAGAGCAAAACGAGGATAATGGAATGAATTAAATCGGGTGATGCTGAGGGAATTAGGTTAGGAAAGGAGTCACTTAAAGTAGTAGATGAGTTTTGCTGTTTGGGGAGCAAAATAACTGATGATGGTCGAAGTAGAGTGGATATAAAATGTAGACTGGCAATGGCAAGGAAAACATTTCTGAAGAAGAGAAATTTGTTAACATCGAGTATAGATTTAAGTGTCAGGAAGTCTTTTCGGAAAGTATTTGTATAGTGTGTTGTCATGTACGGAAGCGAGAAATGTGGTGCTACAGAAGAACGCTGAAGATTAGATGGATAGATTACGTAACTAACGAGGAGGTACTGAATAGAATTGGTGAGGAGAGGAATTTGTGGCGCAACTTGACTAGAAGAAGGGATCGGTTAGTAGCACACGTTCTGCGGCATCAAGGGATCTCCAATTTAGTGTTGGAGGGATGCGTGGAGGTTAAAAATTGTAGAGGGAGACCGAAAGATGAACACAGAAGCAGATTCAGAAGGATGCAGGTTGCAGTAGGTACTGGGAGATGAAGGAGCTTGCACAGGATAGAGTAGCGTGGAGAAGTGCATCAAACCAGTCTCTGGACTGAAGACCACAATAACAACAAAAGTACGAAAAAGCCTTAGGCGATCCCTGCATCTTAAAGTGCTGGACGGAGCTGATTTCATGTGAGGGATAATATTAAGATACTACTGTAGTGTGCTGAACCCACGAGGTGGCTGTTGTGACGACAACTTTCCGCATGGTGAAGAACATAGTGTCGGGTCAATAATGCAACTTAGTCGAGCGCGCCTGTTGGAAACGGTTGCAGCAGTATACGATCAACAACCCTACCTTCTGCTCAAGATAAATAGAAGGTAAACTTTCTTGTGGTCCGAAAGTACCGAGATTATGTCGTTTTGGCGAACTGGCTAGGGGTGACTGTGTTCGTAAGTCTTATGACCTTGTTGTAACCAACCTCCGGTGAGCTTCTGACCTCAAAAAATCACAGCTGGTACCAAATGCGGGGGGGGGGGGGGGGGGGGGGGCACTGATGAATAACTTCCAGCTGGAAGTGACGAGTAGAAGTTTCCAGCAAAGGGATCGACTTTTGGAAACCAAATATACGATGATACATGTTAAGATCCCAGGTGCCACACCCTCCAGGCGTTCACCCTGGTGGGCCCTTGTTTGCGAGCAACTGACGAAAAAAATTTCGGAGTTTGGCGTGACGGTCAGTGGAGTTGAAAAAGGTCTGCTACACAGGCTGGTTGTGTGATGTAAGAGATAGGCTAAGGGCTTCACTGTGGAGGAGGCTGTGGGTTCGAATCTCATCAGATGCATTGAATATTTTTAGTTCTTTACTGAAATGACTTTGATCTTTATTCAATTAATTCGTGTAAATGTGTCTGTTTATTTCCATTTCTTTTGCTAAAATCATAGGAAGAAAATGTGAGCAAATGAACAACTTGGTATTACTATTAAAATAATGTGAAAAAGGATTGAAAATAAAAAATACATTTAAACCAGTTAATTCAATGAAAATGATGATGAAAGTCATTAAAAATTTTTTTTAAAAAGTGTAGTACCGGACAAATTTCGATCGTACAACTCCATTTGAAGCCCGTAGCCTATCCGTTACACAACGCAACCAGTCTATGTAACGCGCCTTTTTAACGCTATTGAGCGCCGTACAAAATCCCGAAATTTTTTTTGTCAATTACTCGGAAATGAGCGCCCATCAGGGTGAATGGCTGCTGTGTGTTTTGTCTGGAATCTTAACCTACATAACCGCATAGTTGTTTCAAAAAGTCGACGCAACCACTGGAGACCTCTCCTTGTTAGAGAGCAGACAACTTCTTCTGTCCACGGGTCCTTACCCATCCTGCCTTGACTCCAAACTTCGTAACACAATCGTTTCGTAGCACTGCACCTCCCCTAGGAAAAAGAAGCAGAAGCCTTTGAACTTTTGTCTGAATTTAACGACTGCCATCATCTTATGCAAATAACCAAATCCTTTCAAAACGATTGCGTATGAATTTAGGCTCCAGCCCGCTGTTCCACAACATATTAGGAATCTATGTCTTACGGCCTCGTTTCTCTCTGAATTTTGGAAAAAAAATGGCTCTGGACACTATGAGACTTAACTTCTGAGGTCATCAGTCCCATAGAACTTAGCACTACTTAAACCTAACTAAGCTAAGGACATCACACACATCCATTCCCGAGGCAGGATTCGAACCTGTGACCGTACCGGACGCGCGGTTCCAGACTGTAGCGCCTAGAACCGCTCAGCCACCTCGGCCGGCTTCTAGCGATTCATCAAGAACATCAACACATTTAATCACACTAGGTGAGCGTGGAAGTAGTTGCCAGGAAGTAACTGATGGAAAATAAAATTACTTTTAACAAATGTGAATTTTATTCCTAAAAGCTTTTTCAAAAACAGATGAAAAAGTGTAAGTAGAAAAGGACCCTCGAAATATGAAGTTACAATTTTATTTAGAGGCAGAAAGAACAATATTAACAGTAGGAGCCTTTGGGCTGAGAAGCTTGCCTGCTCCCTTTCAACACGGCCGTAGTCATGACCGCTCACAACAACCTCTGAAAGAGTACACTGGTGCAAATCTGCAACACACCAGATTACTTTAAACTAAAAAAATTTTAACAACTCACACAAACACGTAAACTATGCACCCCGTAAGAGGGATGGAAATGGTACAACACTCAAATTATTTGCCACCGAAAGTGCAATTTTTTTAAGGACTCTTATGGTGGAAGGGTGGCAACCTTATAACCTAAAATGACTATTTAAATAAAACCCATAAAATGCAGACTTACATAAAATGTACAACATTCTCTACATTACACATGTACCACCTCACAAGATGATAGGCAAGATAAAAACATATTTCAGGAATTCAGCCTTTACGCAATAAATTCGTTAACACCGCATCCGACAAACATGACAGAGGCAACTATTAACGTATGGCAGATTGAGAGGGGGGGGGGGGCTACTAAACAACTCGAACCACAGATTTGTCTAAACCTCCCCAACTCCACAAGGGAAAAACGGACCACCCAATTCACAAATAACCACCTTCCCGCGGGTGGGCAAACGGAGGAGAATGGTGGGACGACCCCAAAACAAAGTGGCTGGTGACCTCACCAAGAAAACAAGTAGAATTTAACAAGTAAATAAAACAACATATCTCCATTTACTTAACTTCTAATAAACTGCCATTTCTGGCGAAGACCTGGCGCAGCACCCCGAACGCTCTCCCGAACCGTCCGCTGCCAGCCGCTTCAACGGACGCAGGAAGGCGCGCCGATCTCCCGTCGCACGGCGTCGCAGCTCGCTCCGGTCACCCCGATGTCGTGGTTTCGCTCCTGTTGCTCTCGTGTGAACCGCGAATCCACTCCCTCTTTCTATTCGGCGCCGCCCACTGGACTCACGTGGGGACCTCACATGCGCCGACGCTCAAGGCGGACAAGTCATCTCGTGTCTCAGTGCGCGACCAACCAACCGACCAATCCAACCGCCAATGACCTTTCCCCGAGCAACTCGAGCAGACTGGCGGCCTAACGCGCAGACTCGGATGCAGGAACTTAACCACCACCGGGCGGCCATTAGCGGAGTTCTGTTACTGGCGGAGTGGCAAGACTCTCATTTTCCGGCTTTAAACTTTGATCCAAACGACAGACTTACTAGCACTCCGACGACAGACAGACACTAACTGCCGTACAAACGCAAACGAAAGACAGACCAGCAACTGGTGACGCGAGACTGACCTAGCCTCACTCCGACTGACCCCCTGCCGAGTTTTTTCCTTTATTGAGTTTCGATTCCCCCTAAAGGGGGCGGGCTGGCAGCAGCTTATTACTCCGCTCTTCAGCCTACAGAATTTGTTTTAAAAAGATGAAGATAATAAAAAATAACAACAGTTGGCGATAAAATCGGTGACTTAAAGGTAAAAATGGCAGAAAATTCTGGAGCTTAAAACATAAAACACAGAGTTGATGATGCTAATAAAATAAACAGGGAGCAGAAAAATAATAGACAATTAAAAAACACGGCGACAGGCTGGGTTCTGTTCGCTAGAGATATAAAATGCACACCCAGTGACAGCATGATTTCTGTTCGCAACACTGTGGAAAGACGCACAACACTGAACACTCACTTAAACACTGCACTAAAAAGTTGGCACAAATATGACATACCACACCCGAGAGCAGGTGGGGGGAAACTGGTCAGATGACGGGAAAAAAGGGGGGGGGGAAGGACAGGAAAAGTGAAGGGGGAGGGGGGAAAGGAGCCAATGGAAGATGAGGATCCATAAGAGGGGTGAGGGTGCTGAGCAGACGTGCCAGGGAGTGGGGAAGGCAGAGGAGGGGAGTACAAAAGGACTCGGGGGGGGGGGAGAGAAAGGAGATAGGGAGAGGGTAGGCGGGGAGAAAACACAAGATGGGAGGGGGGAGGAAGAGGGAGCCCAGGGAAAGGACGGAGGAAAGGAGGGGGGTGAGGATCAGAGTTGATAGGAGGGATAAATGGAGGGAGAGAGGGCACCATCCGGGAGTTGATGGAAGCCACCTTGGGAAAGGAGATGTAGGGTGTAGAGATAGAGGGTAGGGGGGATACAACAGTGAAGACATGGCAGGGGGCAGGGATGGGAGAGGAGAGGAGCAACCAGGGGGTGAGGGGGTTCAAGGCAGCAGGAGGTGTAGAGGATGCGGATATGTTCAAGGAAGAGGAGCAGATGGGGGAAAGGAATGAGATCATAGAGGATCCGCGTGGGGGACGGGGGAGCATACGGAAGGCGAGGCGGAATGCATGATGCTCAAGGATCTGGAGGGACTTATAGAATTTGGGGGGGGCAGATATCCAGGCAGGACTGACATAACAGAGGATGGGATGGATTAAGGATTTGTAGGTGTGGAGGATGGTAGAGGGGTGCAACCCCCATGTCCGGCCAGAGAGGAGTTTGAGGAGTCGGAGGCAGTTGTGGGCTTTGGATTGGATGGAGCGGAGATGAGGAATCCAGGTGAGGTGACGGTCAATGGTGAGGCCAAGGTAGGTGAGGGTGGGGGTGGGGCGGACAGGACGGGCACAGACAGTAAGGGAGAAATCCAGGAGCCGGAAGGAGCGAGTGGTACGACCTACGATGATTGCCTGGGTCTTGGAAGGATTGATTTTCAGGAGCCACTGGTTACACCATGCAGCAAAAAGGTCAAGGTGATTCTGGAGAAGGCGTTGGGACCGTTGGAGGCTAGGAACAAGGGCGAGGAATGCGGTGTCATCAGCATATTGCAAGAGGTGTACTGGAGGGGGGGGGGGGGTTGGGGCATATCTGCCATGTACAGGAGGTAGAGGAGAGGGGAGAGGACAGAGCCCTGGGGCACACCCGCAGAGGGGTAGAAAGTGTGGGAATTGGCATTATGGATGGTAAAATAGGAGGGGCGGTGGGAAAGGAAGGAGGCCATCACACAGATGTAGTTGATAGGAAGGGCGTAGGTTTGGAGTTTAAACAGGAGACCGGGATGCCAGACACGGTCATAGGCCTTTTGGAGGTCAAGGGAGACAAAAATGGCAGAGCGATGGGAGTTAAGCTGGAGGGAGAGGAGATGAGTGACGCGGAGGAGTTGGTCATCAGAGAAGGAAGGTCGAAGCCACATTGGGTGTTGGGGAGGAGGTGGTTTTGGTGGAGCTGGTGATGGATGCACGGGAAAGGATGGATTCCAAGAGCTTGCTGAGCACTGATGTGAGACAGATAGGACGATAGGAAGAGGCATTAGATGGAGGCTTGTTGGGTTTGGAGAACATCAGGATACGGGAGGTTTTCCACAGGTCGGGATAGAAGTCAGTGGCAAGGATGACATTGTAGAGGGTGACAAGGATTGAAAGGAAGGAAGGAGGGCAGTGTTTGAGGTGGCAGTAGGTAATGCAGTCATGGCTGGGAGCAGTGTTGCGTTTAGTGTGGAGTGTGAGGCTGATGTCCTGTGTAGTGATGGGAGTGTTAAGTTCAGATGGTGGTGTGTGGCCCAAGTACTGGAAGCTAGGAGCAAGGGGAGGAACGGAGGTATTCGTACAGTCCATGACGTCAGGGAAGAGGGAATAATCAAAGTGGGGATCATCTGGAATGGAAAAAACATCGGAGAGGTGAGAGTCAAAGTGGTTGGCCTTACTGAGGTTGTCAGGAAAGGGACGGTCATTAAGGAGGAGAGGGTACTGCAGGGTGGGCCGGTTCCCAGTAAAGCGGTGGAAAGCAGACCAATACTTGGAAGAGTTTATGGGGAGCGTTTCTTCGCAGTAAGCAGGTTGCGGATGTGTCGTTGTAATTGCTGGTGGCGGGTAAGTGTATCCCGGTCACGAGTGCGGAGAAAAGAGCGGTAGAGGCGGCGGGACTCTCGAAGGAGAAGGATGGCCTGTGGAGGCAGGGTGGGGCAGTGAGGGTGGATAGCTTTGGTGGGGATATGGGTGGCGACGGCGTCAGACAAGGTATGGTGCAGGAAGGCAGCAGTGCGAGAGATGTCATCAGGAGATTGGAGGATAAGGTCGTGGCCGGCAACCTGGGTGTGAATGGAGTCCCGGTAGGCATCCCAGTTGGCATGGGAGTAATCGTGGACAAGTTTAGGAGGGACATCAGGGTGAGGAGCATTGCGGGGATGGCGACCATTAGAGATAGTGAGGAGAACAGGAGGAGGTTGGGAGAGGCAAGGGCCACATCGGGAGTGGTGTTGAATTCGGGTCGGGTGTGCTGAGGCAGGGGAACCAGGTCTCCCTGGAGAGTGGTGAGAAACTGATGCCACTGCTGGAGGTCGGCAGGATCACGGCTGTGGATATTGAGGTCGGCGGCAATCACGTAGGTGGAGAAGGTGTGGTCAATGTGGGCCAGGAAATTGTATGGTATGGGGGTGCGAGGGCGGACATAAATGGTGGCACAGGTGATGGTAAGGGTGGGGAAGAAGAGGCTGAGGGTGAGATGCTCGGCAGGATTGTTAAGGAGAGGTTGGGGCCAGACAGGGAGGTGCTGGAGGTGACCTATAGCAACTCCGCCACGCGCCAGAGGGTACGGGTTATCGGTGCGGTGAGGGATTTAAGGAGCCGTGGAGATGGAGATACAGGGTTGATGGAAAGTTTCATTTAGGACGAAGGCATCCACGCAGTGCTGATGGAGGGTGTGGAGGAAGAGGAGTTTGTGGGTGGGCAGGGAGCGAATGTCCTGGTACAGGATACGGTAGGGTTGTTGTACCATGGGAGGGGAGAGTTAAACGAGCGTGGTGAGGGGGGTGAAGGTGAAGTGGGCCTGGTTGTGGGAGTATGTGGCATAGGTGGTAAGATGGAAGATTGAACGGGCAGCGAGGGCGATTTGGGAAAGGATGTGGGAGCGCTGGAAGGGGTGGATGTTTTGGAGTACAATGGTGATGAAACGGATAATGTCCTCTGCAGTAGGTGGAGGGCAGAGCGAGTTGTTGGGGTGGATGGGGTCATCAACAGGACGGACAGGGATGGTGAGCTCAGGGGTGACTGGAGGAGGTTTCACTTTACACTTCGAGGAGTAGGTAGTATGTGGTTCGTTGCAAGTGTTGCAGGAGGGGGGAGAGGTGAGGTTGGGGCAATTCTTGAGGAAGTGTGAAGCTTTGTAGTGGGGACAAGTAGGGGGGTTCTTGCAGGCAGAGGTAACGTGGTCGTTGTACATGAGACAGTGTTGGCAGTGGTAGGATTGGACTGGGGAACGGGAGGAGTCCACCTTATGACGGCGATTGTAGATGAGGGCTCCCTCGGTGAGGAGGCGGTCAATGGAGGAGGAGGATTCGGTGAATATCCGGACGAGAAAAGTCAGCCCGGCATCATTGAAGATGCGACGGGCCAAGCGGATTTCAATGTCGGGCCGGGAGTTGAGTTCTGCCAACACCTCAGCCTCCGTGATCATGGGGCTAAGCTTCGTGATCACTGCGGTGAAGGTTGGCGGATGTCGGGGAGGTCAAGGCTGACGGGGAGAAGACGGAGTGTGGTAGGGGGTGAGGGTTGCACGTCGGCCAAATTGGATATGGGGGATGCGGGAGAGGAGATCGGTGTGGAAGGAAGCATTGGGGGATTTAATGAGGACCGAGTCCTTGCGAGGAATCAGAAGGGAGATGGGGGCATTGAGATAGTATTTCCGGATGGCAAGGATGAGGGAGCGGGCATCAAGGAATTGAGGGTCAGGCGTGGACAGGGACAGGAGGAAGGACGGGAAGGGGGGTGGAGGATGAGCTCCATGTGATGGTGGTTGGAGCAGCGGAGGGAGAGGTGAAAATGATAGTGGTGGTGGGTTGGGACATGGTGGCGGCGGCACAGGCAGGCGGCGACCAGGCGGCGACGGCGGCGGCGAGGAGGACCAGACGGCGAGCAGTAGTGACGGCGAGCAGACGACACGGCAAGGAACTGGTGGGGCTCTTCTACGTCAAAGATACACCCTGGGAGTAGCCCAGGCAGTGAGAGTCTTCAATGAAGAAGTGAGGGAATCCAACCCTCGAATGGCCCTGCCGAACTGTTAGCGCCCCTTAAATGCACGTGAACAGGCAACCTTTCCCCTTTCCCACCAGAGGGAGACACCAAAGCTGCGACTGCCACAGCGGCGCCACCGCCAGAAACGGAGGGCGACTGCTTCACACAACGCGCTGCGGCCCGCTCTTGAAAAGAGCAATTTTTTTTACCACGGCTCGAACTGCAACATGTATAACAGTAGACGAAAA
Organism: Schistocerca piceifrons; assembly: GCF_021461385.2. Classification (NCBI taxonomy): domain Eukaryota; kingdom Metazoa; phylum Arthropoda; class Insecta; order Orthoptera; family Acrididae; genus Schistocerca; species Schistocerca piceifrons. The sequence goes on from NC_060146.1 coordinate 212,223,456, forward strand.
CATTATTCGTTTTTTCCTACTTAGCAGATTTGCATATACTTTCCAACAATTGGTTCCTGTGCTCACTATGGGGTGTGACCACCTCTGGCAGCAGTACAGGGCTGACAACGACAGAATATGCTGTGAATGACGTCATCAGTGTCACTTTGAGGCAATAACGCCTTTTCTCCTGCGGAGCTGCTCACACGTCTTGGACAGCGGTTGGACGATGCTGGCGTGATCCAGCACATCTCCTTAGCGCATCACAGACATGCTCTATGGGAGAGCGAGCAGGCGTGCAGTATCTTCCGTTTCCAATAAGACTTCAACAGGCAGTGCTCCATGAGGTCGAGCATTATCGTCCAGCAGTACGACGTCTGGGCGACCAGCACCTCGCAACAACCGTACATGAGGTCCCAAGACCTCGTCGCGATACCTGGCAGCAGTTAAACCTTTCCGATCCACCCGTACAGTTTCATGAAGAGATGTTCGTGCAATCAACATAATCCCTGCCCACATCTTTAGCGATCCTACTCGATATCGGTCTCTTTCCACAATGTTCAGGTCTAGAAATCGTGTTCCACATTCTCTTCAGATGCGGATCCGTCGAAAACCACTCTCCAGACCAATTCGGGTGTCATCTGTGAAAAACAACATTGGCCCACTGTTCGACAGTCCATGTAGAATGTTGACGACTCCACTATAGACGTTCTCTTCTGTGAAGACGCGTCAGAGGTAGACATACAGCACGTCTCCCGCAATAAAGGCCGCTCTGTCCATGGCTTCACTAAGCTGTTTGCCTCATCTACATCTACATCTACATACATACTCCGCAATCCACCATACGGTGCGTGGCGGAGGGTATCTCGTACCACAACTAGCATCTTCTCTCCCTGTTCCACTCCTAAACAGAACGAGGGAAAAATGACTGCCTATATGCATCTGTACGAGCCCTAATCTATCTTATCTTATCTTTGTGGTCCTTCCGCGAAATATAAGTTAGCGGCAGTAAAATTGTACTGCAGTCAGCCTCAGATACTGGTTCTCTAAATTTCCTCAGTACCGATTCACGTAAACAACGCCTCCTTTCCTCCAGAGACTCCCACCCGAGTTCCTGAAGCACTTTCGTAACACTTGCGTGATGATCAAACCTACCAGTAACAAATCTAGCAGCCCGCCTCTGAATTGTTTCTATGTCCTCCCTCAATCCCACCTGATCCCAAACGCTCGAGCAGTACTCAAGAATAGGTCGTATTAGTGTTTTATAAGCGGTCTCCTTTACAGATGAACCACATCTTCCCAAAGTTCTACCAATGAACCGAAGGCGACTATCCGCCTTCCCCACAACCGCCATCAGATGCTTGTCCCACTTCATATCGCTCTGCAATATTACGCCCAAATATTTAATCGACGTGACTTTGTCAAGCGCTACACTACTAATGGAGTATTCAAACATTACGGGGTTCTTTTTCCTATTCATATGCATTAATTTACATTTGTCTACATTTAGAGTTAGCTGCCATTCTTTACACCAATCACAAATCCTGTCCAAGTCATCTTGTATCCTCCTACAGTCATTCAACGACGACACCTTCCCGTACACCACAGCATCATCAGCAAAGAGCCGCACATTGCTATCCATCCTATCCAAAAGATCATTTATGTACATATAAAACAACAGCGGACCTACCACACTTCCCTGGGGCACTCCAGATGATACCCTCACCTCCGATGAACACTCGCCATCGAGGACAACGTACTGGGTTCTATTACTTAAGAAGTACCTTAGTTAGGAGTCTGCAGTGGGGCACCGAGTCAAACGCTTTCCGGAAGTCAAGGTTCAAAATGGCTCTGAGCACTATGGGACTTAACAGCTATGGTCATCAGTCCCCTAGAACTTAGAACTACTTAAACCTAACTAACCGAAGGACAGCACACAACACCCAGTCATCACGAGGCAGAGAAAATCCCTGACCCCGCCGGGAATCGAACCCGGGAACCCGGGCGGAAGTCAAGGAATATGGCATCCGTCTGATACCCTTCATCCATGGTTCGCAAGATATTATGTGAAAAAAGGGCGAGTTGCGTTTCGCAGGAGCGATGCTTTGTAAAGCCGTGCTGATGCATGGACAGCAACTTCTCTGTCTCAAGGAAATTCATTATATTCGAAGTGAGAATATGTTCGAGAATCCTGCAACAAACCGATGTTAACGATATTGGTCTGTAATTTTGAGGATCCGTCCTTCTACCCTTCTTATATACAGGCGTCACCTGCGCTTTTGTCCAGTCGCTCGGGACTTCGCTTTGGGCAAGAGATTCGCGATAAATGCAAGCTAAGTAAGGAGCCAATGCAATAGAGTACTCTCTGTAAAACCGAATTGGAATCCCATCAGGACCTGGCGATTTATTTATTTTCAACCCATTCAGCTGCTTCACAACCCCACGGACGCCTATCACTACGTCCTCCATACGGGAATCTGTACGAGACTCAAACGGGGGTATGTTTGTACGATCCTCGTGCGTGAAAGATTTCTCAAATGCTAAATTTAAAATTTCAGCTTTCGTTTTGCTGTCTTCCGTTGCCAGGCCAGACTCATCAGTGAGTGACTGGATGGAAGCCTTCGACCCGCTTACCGATTTTACGTACGACCGGAATTTCCTTGGGTTTTCAGCAAGATATTTTGCTAAGGTATGACGGTGGTAGTGGTTGTATGCTTCGCGCATCGCTCTTTTTACAGCAGCACGAATCTCTACTAACTTTAACCTGTCCTCGTTCTCCCGACCTTTCTTGTACCGCGAGTGCAACTGCCTTTGCTTCCTGAGCATTCTCCGAAATGCGCTGTTAAACCACGGTGGGTCTTTTCCGTCCGTAACCCACTTCTTCGGCGCATACTTCTCCAATGCGTGATTTACAATGTGTTTAAAATTTGCCCATAATTCTTCCATACAACACGATACAACACGTCCAGTGTACGCTACAAAGTCAGATGCCAGTTGCCGTGCAGTAGTCGTGCCCTTACAACCAAATAACAGTTTTCTCTTTCTGATGTCACACGTGGTTGGCCCTGTCCTGGTCTTCATGATACAGCTACGGCCCCTACAAACTGTAGCCACATCCGAGAAACTACAGAACGATTCACGTTAAGCCATGGGGCCCACATGAGTTTGCGACTGTCCTACTTCCATTCTTCCTATGGCCACTGTAGAGTCTGGCAGGCGTCTTCTCTGTGCCATACTGCACGACTGGCTGTGTACACAGCGACTGTGGATGTGGGACTACCCGGCAAACACCACTGCGTTTCATAGGTGCCCTGACGTCATCGTTGGTGTGGTTGTCCGTGCAGAAAGGGATCGTGCGGACATCCGATGACAGTTTGTATGATTACATCGTGAATTAGACACAGAACGGGGAAATAGCGGTTGTTGTTGTTGTGGTCTTCAGTCCTGAGACTGGTTTCATGCAGCTCTCCATGCTACTCTGTCCTGTGCAAGCTTCTTCATCTCCCAGTACCTATTTCAGCCTACATCCTTCTGAATCTGCTTAGTGTATTCATCTCTTGGTCTCCCCCTACGATTTTTATCTTCCACGCTGCCCTCCAATACTGAATTGGTGATCCCTTGATGCCTAGGAACATGTCCTACCAACCGATCCATCCTCTAGTCAAGTTGTGCCACAAACTCCTCTTCTCCCCAATTCTATTCAATACCGCCTCGTTAGTTATGTGATCTACCCATGTAATCTTCAGCATTCTTTTGTAGCACCACATTTTGAAAACTTCTATTCTCTTCCTGTCCAAACAATTTATCGTCCATGTTACACTTCCATACATGGCAACACTCCATACAAATACTTTCAGAAACGACTTCCTGACATTTAAATCTATACTCGATGTTAAAAAATTTTTCCTCTTCAGAAACGCTTTCCTTGCCATTGCCAGTCTACATTTTATATCCTCTCTACTTCGACCATCATCAGTTATTTTGCTCCCCAAATAGCAAAACTCCTTTACTACTTTAAGTGTCTCATTTCCTAATGTAATTCCCTCAGCATCACCCGACTTAATTCGACTACATTCCATGATTCTCGTTTTGCTTTTGTTGATGTACATCTTATACCCTACTTTCAAGACACTGTCCATTCCGTTCAGCTGCTCTTCCAAGTCCTTTGCTGTCTCTGACAGAATTACAATGTCATCGGCAAACCTCAAAGTTTTTTATTTCTTCTCCACGGATTTTAATACCTACTCGTAACTTTTCTTTTGTTTCCTTTATTCCTTGCTCAATAAACAGATTGAATAACATCGGGGATAGGCTACAGCCCTGTCTCACTCCCTTCCCAACCACTGCTTCCCTTTCATACCCCTCGACTCTTATAACTGCCATCTGCTTTCTGTACAAATTGTAAATAGCCTTTCGCTGCCTGTATTTTACCCCTGCCACCTTTAGAATTTGAAAGAGAGTATTCCAGTCAATATTGTCAAAAGCTTTGTCTGAGTCTACAAATGCTAGAAACGTAGGTTTGTCTTTCCTTAATCTTTCTTCTAAGGTAAGTCGTAGGGTCAGTATTGCCTCACGTGTTCCAACATTTCTACGGAATCCAAACTGGTCTTCCCCGAGGTCGGCTTCTATCAGTTTTTCCATTCGTCTGTAAAGAATTCGTATTAGTATTTTGCAGCCGTGACTTATTATTCGGTAATTTTCACATCTGTCAACACCTGCTTTCTTTGGAATTGGAATTATTGTATTCTTCTTGAAGTCTGAGGGTATTTCGCCTGTCTCATACATCTTGCTCACCAGATGGTAGAGTTCTGTCGGGACTGGCTCTCCCAAGGCCGTCAGTAGTTCTAATGGAATGTTGTCTACTCCCGGGGCCTTGTTTCGGCTCTGGTCTCTCAGCGCTTTGTCAAACTCTTCGCGCAGTATCATATCTCCCATTTCATCTTCATCTACATCCGGAAACCAATTCGATACCCTTCTCTCTCTGTCTCTCTCTATCTCTCTCTCTCTCTTTTTTTTTTTTTTTTTTTTTTTTTTTTTTTTTTTTTTTTTTTTTTTTTTTTTGAGTCGGCACTCTCCTTGCTGGTTTGTTGCTGCCCACAACGAAATCTTCTCCTGTGCCAACATCTCCATCTGATGGTAGCATCAGCAACCCATACGCTGACTCATTTTCTCGATATATTCCAGTCTCTGTCCTCCTCCACACATTTTATCCTCTACAGCTCCCTCTAGAACCTTGGAAGTTATTCTCTGATGTCTTAAGAGGTCTCGTGTCATGCTGTCCCTTCTCTTTGTCAGTGTTTTCCTCATGTTACTTTGCTCCCCGATTCTGCGCATGGTCTCGATTTCCTCATTCCTTACCTTATCAGTCCACCTAATTTCCAACATTCGTCTGTAGCATCACATCTCAAACGTTTCTATTCTCTTCTGTTCCGGTTTTCCCACAGTCCATATTTCATTGCCATACAATTCTGCGCTCCAACCGTACATTCTCAGAAATTTCTTCCTCAAATCAAGGCCTATGTTTGATACTAGTAGACTTCTCTTGTCCAGGAATGCCCCTTCTTGCCAGTTCTAGTTTGGTTTTTACATCCGCCTTCCTCCGCCTGTCATGGGTTATTTTGCTGTTTAGGTGGCAGAATTCCTTAACTTAATCTACTTCGTGATCACCAATCCTGATCTTAAGTTTCTCATTGTTCTCATTTCTGGTGCTTCTCATTACTTTCGTCTTTCTTCTGTTTAACCTCATTACATATTCTGTAATCATTATACTGTTCATTCTATTCAGCAGATTGTGTAATTCTTGTCCACCTTCACTGAGGATAGAAATGTCTTCAGCGAATCTTATCGCTGATATCCTTTCACCTAGAATTTCAATCCCACTCCTGAATGTTTCCTTTACCTCCATCACTTCTTCTTCGATGTATATGTCTTACACCCTTCTTAATCGGAGCACTTTGTTCTTGGTCTTATACTCCTGTTATTTCCTCTTGGCACTTGTATGTGTTGTATATTACCCGTGTCTCCCTTCAGCTTACCCCTATTTTGCTCCCAATGTCGAACAACATGCAGATTTTACTTAGACGAACGCTTCGTCCTGATCTACAAAACGTATGGACGTGTCTTGATGTTTCTTTAGTCTTTCATCCATTATCTACCGCAACGTCAGAATTGCCACTCTGGTGTCTTTACCTCTCCTAAGGCCAAACTGATCCTCATCTGACACATCCTCAGTTTTCTTTTCCATTCTTCTGTATATTATTCTTGTCAACAGCTTGGATGGACTAGCTGTTAAGCCTATTGTGCGACGATTCTTGCACTTGTCGGCTCTTGCAATCTTCGGAACTGTGTGGATGATATTTCTCCAAAAGTCAGATGGTATGTCGCCAAACTCATACATTCTACACACCAACGAGAATACTCTGTTTGTTGCCATATCTTCCAATTATTTTAGAAATTCAAATGGAATTTTGTTTATTCCTTCCGTCTTAAATGGTTCAAATGGCTCTGAGCAGTATGGGACTTAACTTCTGAGGTCATCAGTCCCCTAGAACTTAGAACTGCTTAAACCTAACTAACCTAAGGACATCACACATCCACGCCCGAGGCAGGATTCGAACCTGCGACCGTAGCGGTCGCGCAGTTCCAGACTGTAGCGCCTAGAACCGCTCGGTCACTCTGTTCGGCCCTTCCGTCTTATTCCATCTTTCAGTACTCCAAAGCTTTCTTAAGCTCTGATTCTTATACTGGATCCCCTATCTCTTCTAAATCTACTCGTGCCTCTTGTTCTATCACATCAGAAAAAATCTTCCCCCGCAGAGAGACTTTCAATGTACTCCTTCCAGCTACGTGCTCTCTCCTCTGCATTTAATTGTGGAGTTCCCTTTGCACTGTTAATGTTACCACCCTTGCTTTTAATTTCTTCGAAGGTGGTTTTGACTTTTCTATATCCTGAGTCAGTCCTTAGGACAGTTTTTTTTTTAATACATTGTGGGAGTGAACAGTGATCAATGTGTTACAAATATTTACTATCAAAAACAGTCTTGAACACAATTTATTTATTACCGTGACCGGTTTCGACCACTACTGTGGTCATCTTCAGACCAATGAGTAAGAACCTACTTCTGGTGGCAGTGATTTACCACCAGAAGGAGGTTCTTACTCATTGGTCTGAAGATGACCACAGTAGTGGTCGAAACCGGTCACCGTAATAAATAAATTGTGTTCAAGACTGTTTTTGATAGTAAAAAAAAAAAGCATTATTTCTTCGATTTCTTCATATTTATGTACAGGAGATTTTCTGCCTCCCTCTCTCGTGCTCGCGCGAACTCAATGTTGTCTTATTCGGAGAACAGAGGAGGAACAAAGGAAAGTTCCAGACTCCAGAGACCAGCGTAGTGCCGAGAGGCCTGTCAAAATTGCAGCACCGCCGGCGCGTTATCGATCTGACACTTTATGGAGAGCATCGCGGGGCGCAACCGATGGCGACGGGCTGCCATAGCCGGGATGCTGTTGCCATGGCAGCATCGATCGACTGTTACCAGAGGCCGCTGTGGAGGGGCGCCGCTGACCATTCGCGGCCGCCCATTTCGCGAGCGGAATAAAAGAGGTTATGCGATCGCTGGCTGAATGGCCGGGCGCTGAACTGGGGCGCGCTCTGCGCAACAGCGCGGGGACACGGGTCCAGGCCTGCCACGTCACGTCTGCCCACCAATGTTTTCGCCACTCCAACCATTTACGAATACGCCGTGTAGCGGCCAGAGTCTTCACAACCTGTTCATCGTCGCTGCCAACGTCTTACCCATACAAGAAGATGTGAGCAGGAGTGTTTTTGTTACTGTTTTATATGCGTCTACCAAGGAGAAGGACAGGTAATACCGAAAAGTGGATTCTGTCCGACAGGAGCTATTCCTGAGCTACACTGACTGGAACATGAACGAAAGTTGGTAGGAGTGTTTCTGCGTCTGAACGGTGATGTCTCGTCAAATTTCGCACCAGTCGCACAAGAGTGCTATAAACACACACTGTGACGGTCTTGAGAGTTAGGTACCTTTGAGATTTGACACGGTGAGTTGACGTTAGTCGAGAATGCCTATAAGGCGACAACGACGCCACTGTCAACACCCCAAAGACTTCGAATGAGGTCTTGCGACGGGGCTGCGAGAAGCTGGATATTCCTTCTGTACTGAACATGATTGCTGCCAACTGTGGTCACCAAAATGTACAGTCGCAAGAAGACCACCCGCTTGGTGCTATCGTCAGGAAACAACACCGTGCTCGGCATGTGGCTCCGGCGCATCATACTGCCTCTGCAGCAGTAACTTTTCTTACCAGTCAGCACCACAGTGGCACACAGGTAACTTTTACAAATCGGTTACTTCGAGGATAGCTTCGAGCAAGATACTGTCCCGTGCATTCCACTGATCCTAAACACCGCCAATTGTGACTTGAGTGACGTCACGCGAGGCATGTGTATAGTATCCGCAACAGCACTTTTTTATGGGGTGGGGCTGTTAGCCTCACGCCCGACCCCCGACTTGGAGGACCTGGATTTTTTTAGGGTTTACTCCCTGTGGTGTGCGTACTGTAAGACCTTCGGTACACACACCATCAGTTTATTCGACTTGTCGCTCTAACGAAGTAGGCAAGTGTCAGCAATATGCCTCGTGGTCTTATCGTGGCGTGTTTCTCTTCTGCCGTTAGGTCAGACGATAGAAATGCCACTTGCATGCTTAGAGTAGCAGATTGACGGTGACCAACTTTAAACAGAACTTGATTAATTTTCACACACATTTATTAAAATAATAACTATAAAAATTACTTAACTTGCTTCTGGATGCTATTTACAATTGACAATGTGAAGTTCCTTTGGTTTTGGTACGTTAATCTTATTCTCACATATCTCTGATACTTGACAAAAGTGTCTATACATTTATCTTCATGGCTATGTACAGGAATATGATAATCTTATTAGGCGCAGACTGAAACTTGACTATAGGCTGGTACAGACTAATGCAGACTGGCACAGACTGGTGCAAAAAAATGCAGACTGACTAATCGGAGGTCTGTACACTCGTTATATTACCTCGTGCGTTCAGGTATCACTGCGCGAGTGTGATCCGCGAGGAGAAAACATTCTACGTTAGCAGCAATCTCATTGGCTGCGTTACATATTAATACGCGGATCGGCGGAAGCAGAATTTGATCCGTCTCTAAGGCAGCGCCATCTCGTAGTGCGGAGACGGACGAGCGCTGCGCCTGCGCTGTTGTGCTTAGCGGGGCGCGCTCTAGTGGGAAACTTGTGTACGCGCTGACTACGCGGAACTATGTACACAACATTCCCCTAGGAGGGTTGCCTTCCCTACGCCTATAGAGCCCCCCCCCCCCCCTGCCCTACGTTACGACCATATTAAGACCTATAGTAATATATGGATCAGAAGGCTCGGTACTGACGTTAAAAGAGGAGAACTGGTTACTGAGATGGGAAAGAAAGATACTGAGAAGGATTTTTGGAAAGGAAGATGGCTGGGCAGTAAGGACAAATGTAGAACCACAAACACTTCTTTGGACAGATGGATATTGTAGTTAAAATGAAGCAGGGAAGAATAAGATGGGCAAGACATGTACAGAGAATGCCAGAAACTCGGAGTGTCAAAGTTTAAATGGGAAAACCTGACAGGAGAAGGAGAAGAGGTAGACCCAGGAAAAGGTGGCTGAACGATATGGAAGGAGATCTAAAGGCGATGGGAATAAGAAAGTGAAGAAAGAAGGTGATGGACAGAGAAGAATGGAGACAGGTTATACAGGAGGCCAAGGTTCTTCAAGGACTGTAGAGCCATCCAAGAAGAAGAAGAAGAAGAAGAAATTGTGTCAAGCGAGAGTTCATTGAAGATCTGGTGTGTTACCTGATGAAAGTTGGAGCTGCCCTGGTGCCAATGATGGCAGTGTTTTGGTTAGTGGGGCGTTAAGTTGTAGCCCTTCGACCAACCTCTCTGCAGGCTAGACGCACTGGAGGTCCACGAGGAACCATAGTCTGCGGTTGGATTTCGTATGACTGCAGCAGTGCACTCACGGTTATCCCACGCACCCTGACTGCAAATTTGTACATCACTCTGGTTATTCGACCTGTTGTGCTGCCACTCATGAACAGGGGATGTTCTCCAACAGGATAACGCTCTCCCACATACCTTTATTGTAACACAAAGTAACAGAGTGTCGACGAATCGCCTAGGTCTGCACGATCACCAAATCTCTCTGTAATCGAACACATGTGGGACATTATCGGTTGACAACCCCAGCGTCATCCACAAGTAGCATGACCTGTCCCCGTGCTCACCGACCAAGTACAACAGTCATGAAACTCCAACCCCCAAACTGACATTCGGCACCTGTACAACGCAAAGCATGTACGTTTGCATGCTTTCAGTCGACACTCTGACGATTATACCAGTTATTAATGTAGCAGCATTTCACATTCGCAATGGCTTATCTCGCGCTTACACTAACCTGTCAGCCTGAAATGCTAATCATGTAAATGTACCCTACTGTCCATTAAAATTGCTACACCAAGAAGAAATGCAGATGATAAACGGGTATTCATTGCACAAATATATTATACTAGAACTGACATGTGATTACATGTTCCCGCAACTTGGGTGCATAGATCCTGAGAAATCAGTACCCACAACAACCACCTCTGGCCGTAATAACGGCCTTGATACGGCTGGGCATTGAGTCAAACAGACCTTGGATAGCGTGTACAGGTACAGCCTGCCCATGCAGCTTCGACACGATACCACAGTTCATCAACAGTGGTGACTGGCGTATTGTGACGAGCCAGTTGCTCGGCCACCATTGATCAGGCGTTTTCAATTGGCGAGAGATCTGGAGAATGTGCTGGCCAGGGCAGCAGTCGAACATTTTCTGTTCCCAGAAAGGCCCGTACAGGACCTGCAACATGAGGTCGTGCATTATCCTGCTGAAATGTAGGGTTTCGCAGGGATCCAATGTAGGATAGAGCCACGGGTCGTAACACTTCTGAAATGTAACGTCCACTGTTCAAAGTGCCGTCAATGCGAACAAGAGGCGACCGAGGCGTGTAACCAATGGCACCCCATACCATCACGCCGGGTGATACGTCAGTATCACGATGACGAATACACGCTTCCAATGTGCGTTCACCGCAATGTCGTCAAACACAGATGCGACTATCATGATACTGTACACAGAACCTGGATTCATCCGAAAAAATGACGTTTTGCCATTCGTGCACCCAGGTCCGTCGAGGAGTAGACCATCGCAGGCGCTCTTGTCTGTGATGCAGCGTCAAGGGTAACCGCAGCCATGGTGTCCGAGCTAATAGTCCATGCTGCTGCAAACGTCGTCGAACTGTTCGTGCAGATGATTGTTGTCTTGCAGACGTCCCCATCTGTTGACTAATGGACCAAGACGTGGCTGCACGATCCGTTACAGGCATGCGGATAAGATGCCTTTCATCTCGACTGCTAGTGATACGAGGCCGTTGGGATCCAGCACGGCGTTCCATATTACCCTCCTGAACCCACCGATTCCATATTCTGCTAACAGTCATTGGATCTCGACCAACGCGAGCAGCAATGTCGCGATACGATTAACCGCAATCTCGATAGGCTACAATCCGAGCTTTATCAAAGTCGGATACGTGATGGTACGCATTTCTCCTCCTTACACGAGGCATCACAACAACGTTTCACCATGCAGCGCCGGTCAACTGCTGTTTGTGTATGAGAAATCTGTTGGAAACTTTCCTCATGGGAGCACGTTGTAGGTGTCACCACCGGCGCCTACCTTGTGTGAATGCTCTGAAAAGCTAATCATTTGCATATCGCAGCATCTTCTTCCTGTCGGTTAAATTTCGCGTCTGATGTGTGTGTGTTTAAGTGTTCGTTCCTGTGTATGCGTTTTGTTTACGTCGGAGACATGGTTATGCTAAGACATTATGATTTCCTTGGCAGATATTAAATCCAGATCCAAATTTCAGCAACCTCCTCCCTGACCACTCACATTCACACGTGCCTTCAAAATGTCTGAACAGAAACATGAGAGAGAGAGAAAACAGAAACGAGCAATCGTTAGGTTAGGATAATTTACCACGTTAGGTCGGCAACACCGACCTAACAAATAAGAAAAGAGGCACCAACTGATCGAATAGTTTTGTCATAAGTCACTTGATATGTTTCCTGTCTCCTCCAACTAAGCATCGTGAACGCAGTTATGTGCAATCTCAGTTGCAGTCGCATCGTGAACCTCAGGAAATTAATAGTTTGTATTGTCTTTAAGATCTCGTCTTCCACGCATAATCGTCCTAGCTAGCCACACAAGCCGCTGCAGTACTTGGCCCGTGTGGAGACGCGCTACAACCTAGACTTAGCATTCTTTGAATAGCCAATCAAAAGATCAAAAGACGAGTGAGAGAGGGAGACAGAGACCGTGTGTGCGTGTGTGTGTGTGTGTGTGTGTGTCCGCAGAGGCGCTCGCGAACTTGTTCAAGCGACTCACACAAGGCGGATGGTCTTAAGGAGTGAGCGACGAGGTGACGGTCGAAAAACCTCTAAAAACTTTTTATTGCCGAATTCGCATGTATATACATTGAAGAATTATTCCCCAAAATGTTTTGCGCTAACTATAAAATGTGACATTCTGTGAGCGTCTGAAGCCAAGTTGCGCATAACACAAAACGCCATTTCCACGAGTCTTCACCCCTATTTATACCGATTTGAGAAAACCTGATTAGCTGGAGCACTGTTTGGGGCGGTTTCAGTCAAAATATGAACGAGAGTTTGAGTAATCTCATTTGGAGATGCGTTTCAAAAATAACATCCAGCTGAAGCGAAATTGTCAACACGGCTTCATATTTGCCCAGTAGGCCGTACTGCATTAATGCCTGTGGCAGATGCCCTTCGAATCTAAATCGGCGACGAAATACGACGACTCTATAAAGACAGGGACGCCAGGGGCGTTGTGCTCAGCGACGGCTTTCAAGACGAAAATGGGGGCTTATCAGGTCAAAGTAGCAGAAAGCGGCCACCCAACTAGCCGGGGCGACAGTTATTATGGAACAGGCATCGATGCTATCCCGTAAGTTTCAACCTTTGTCCCTTTCTTTATATGATAAATACTTTCCAAACTTTAACACATTGACTGCCACGTGAGTTAAATATAACTCACTGGAAGTGTTCTCTTCGGGCCACGTGTAGTAAATACAACTCACAGACATTTTTCCGTTTAAAGCTCCGTGGTGCAGTTGTAACTCACAGGAGCTTGCTGTGACTCTGTGTTATAGTAGGTTATGGCTCCAGTAACGAATCACGTACGCGACCTACGGTTGTCAAGAGCTCAAGAGTAGTTATTGACATTTGAATTCGTGAGTTATATATAACTCTCATGGCTCAGTCGTATTGGACTTTTCTTCTTTTTGCGATTTATTTATTATTTAGTTTGACATATTACTTACACAGTAGATTGCAAATCACATACAGTTTTATTTACATTCTTCAACTCTAATTGCAACAACAATGAAACTGAAAACTTTGATGTCATTCCACTTTGTTTCTCTAACACCTGTATGCACTGTGCTTTATGAAAAAACACTCTACGCGAAAATATGAGTCACAGGTCTTACATTTCGATGCAGTTTGTTTGCATTTCTTGACAGCTTGGTCTCGTCCAAATTCATTCATTTTTTCGTAGCACACTGTACACATACGTCTGGCTGTGCTCCCATGTACAAATTAGTTTGTTGAGTCAGATATTCTAAAATTTCGTCAGTTACAAAATATTTGAAGAAATCGTATGGTCTCTTGCCTTTGAGAGTTAGTGCAACAGAAGCATTTACACCAGAACTGGAATGAATAAATGTAAAGTTTTTCATATTTTTATACGTAACTGGCGCCCAGACAATCTCATTAGAATTTGATCTAAGCGTGTCATCTTCATCCTCAGAACTTTCTGATATTACGCTTGCTTCAGTTGAACCTGAATCAACTGCAGTAGTTACGGCACTAACACGGTTAGAGGTGCATTGTTGCCTGGTTTTTTTACAGCTGTGAAGTCTGGTTCTTTGACTGAATGTGGACATGAACCTCTTCTTCCTACCTTCACTGATGTGATTTTATCATCAGAACTTCCGGTTTCGCTTCTGGTCTCCTCTGGTAAAAATTCGCCTGAGCTATCACCAAATAAAGACACAGAATATCCATCACTTATGTCCATAACTTCATCTAAAAGCTGCTGTACATGCCTTTGTTCATCTTCATAACTTCTTCCTGACATTTTCTTCTGCCTCAATATCACTTTGTTACGGAGCAAAGAACACTGAATACAGACTGTACCAACAATGCAGGAAAGCAATAATGGAACTGTACACAAATAATGCTGTGGAATGAAAAACTGACAGGAGTACAAACCTAAAATTATTAGTGACATAGCAAATGACACACCTGGTACCTTTACTGGAAGCAGGTTTGGATGGGGTTGGGATTGTTTGGGGAAGGAGACCAGACAGCGAGGTCATCGGTCTCAACGGATTAGGGAAGGATGGGGAAGGAAGTCGGCCGTGCCCTTTCAAAGGAACCATCCCAACATTTGCCTGGAGTGATTCAGGGAAATCACGGAACCGTCTTCCTCCCGAATGGGTACCTTTACTCTGCGGCCGTGTGAATCACATGTAATTCACCCAAAATAATTTCAATAAAGGTACTGAAATGCCATATTTTCACTTTATTTGCACTTAACAAGTTTACTTGGAGCAAACTAAAGCAGGACTATACCATGGCAGTCAATGTGTTAAACTCGTTTGTCTCAAACCCTCTTTTTCGGCATGGCTGCCGTTGCCCACGCTACAATTTTCATCTGATTTTAATGATTTCTGGTCTCCCTTAAAGCAAACAGAATTCTCTTCAGTTCATCCTAGCCGATTTTTTTAATGTTGATATTTAGTATTTTTTCGGCCAAAAAAGAGGGTTACAAAAAATGGCAATTTTTTGACATATTTATAAATTAGGAAATGAGACACTTAAAGTAGTAAAGGAGTTTTGCTATTTGGGGAGCAAAATAACTGATGATGGTCGAAGTAGAGAGGATATAAAATGTAGGCTGGCAATGGCAAGGAAAGCGTTTCTGGAGAAGAGAAATTTGTTAACATCGAGTATAGATTTAAATGTCAGGAAGTCGTTTCTGAAAGTATTTGTATGGAGTGTAGCCATGTATGGAAGTGAAACATGGACGATAAACAGTTTGGACAAGAAGAGGATAGAAGCTTTCGAAATGTGGTGCTACAGAAGATTGCTGAAGATTAAATGGGTAGATCACATAAGTAATGAGGAAGTATTGAATAGGATTGGGGAGAAGAGAAGTTTGTGGCACAACTTGACAAGAAGGAGGGACCGGTTGGTAGGACATGTTCTGAGGCATCAAGGGATCACCAGTTTAGTATTGGAGGCCAGCGTGGAGGGTAAAAATCGTAGAGGGAGACCAAGAGATGAATTCACTAAGCAGATTCAGAAGGATGTAGGTTGCAGTAAGTACTGGGAGATGAAGAAGCTTGCATAGGATAGAGTAGCATGGAGAGGTGCATCAAACCCGTCTCAGGACTGAAGACAACAACAACAACAATAGTTTCACTTTTTTTTCTTTTGCAAATCCCTACGATGAGTTAAAATTACATCTGTAAGGACCAGAGTGATGTGTTAATTTCATGTTCCAAATAAACACAACCGGAGTTACGGCGACAACCGTCGATCTACCTCCTTTCAGAGCTGCCTCGGGAAAATCCCTATTACACAGTGAAAATATTAATATTTTTCAATAAAAAAATACCAATTAAAACTTCAATGTATGCTTTTATCATTGCAGCGAACCTCATTTGTCTGTTGCAGTCCGGTAAGGAGGGTAAAAACCCTGAATGTGAGCAGTAATTTCGTCCGTCACCTTGTCGTTCCCCCTCAACGCCCGTCTCTCTCTCTCTCTCTCCCTTGTCGATCGTTCCAGCTCCAGGGAGACGGCTCTGTGCCGCCTGTCTCTGACTGCCCCGTGTCTGAGCTCCACTCCAGGGCGGAGGGCTTAAGTCATCCGCTGCTCCTGTCCCCTCCAGCTGCGCCCCGCCACGGACAGTCTTAAGCCGTCCGCACACATACGTTGCTTTCGAACGTCAACGTTGAGCGTCGAATGTGGTGCTGGCCGCTGAGGAACCATGCGACTTCGACATGGTGGCGCAGCTAAAAATAGCGCGCCTCCCTTCCGAATGCGAATGCAATATTCCGACTTCTGAGTGAATGGACTACAACAATAGACAGTTTTACGCAGTAATCGATTGTTAGCATTCATCTGTCGGCATTTCAGTTTATTTCATCAGTGAAGTTAGACGTTCCTCTTGCTCGCCTACAAAATGACTTTCTCGACAGAAGAAACAACGGAAACTGTGGATACATATGTGAAAACAGGTTCGATTAAGGAAACTCGCAAAATTTTCGGGCCCAAGTATTCGGACAGAGAACTACCAACAAAGAGGGCAATACGGAGTATGTATCAAATTTGGTGCACCTAAGAATCAGTGCAAAATGTAAAACGGCAAAGAATTCCTTCAGTTGGCACACCAGAAGTTATTGTAGACATTCCCCGAAGAAGTAATCAAAGCTCAGAGAAGTCTACTCGTAAATTGGCCCAACAGGCGCATGTGAGCAGGAGGAGTTGCTAGCAGAAATAGGGAGTCTTAATTTGAAGTCATATCGAGTGACGATTGTGCAGCACTTACAGGAGGTGGCAGTCAGAAACGTGTAGATTACGGTACCTGTCTTTTGAATAACACCAACGATGGTTTTTTACACCCTTTCGACTACGTCATGAGTAATGAAGCATGGTTTCATCTTTCCGACCATATGAATTCACAGAATACGAGGTACCGGGCGACGGAGAACCCAAACATTGTGTGTCAGCAACTACTCCATGATGAAAAAATCGGCGTTTAGCACCTAAGTTACCACTGGAACGAGTACACGATGTCTTCGCTGAGGAACGAACTGTCAGCAAGCATTTATGGCCACCAAGTTCGCCGGACCTAACAACATGAGATTTTTTCCTGTGCGGACACTTGAAGAGCAAGCTGTATGAAACAAATCCACACACAGTACAGAAGCTGAAAGACAACATCAGCCCTCAAGTTGCCGCCGTCTATATCAGAACTTTACGCCGGGTGTATGTGAATAATATGCCTAGACGCGCACAGCTGTGTATCGATGTTGCAGCGGGTCACTTTCAGAATCATGTATAAATGTATTTTTTGCTGTATCTTTCACTGTAAATAAATGGTAAGGTCATTTCAGCTATTCATTTCTGTAATTTCACTGCATTGCTGTTGTACTTACATGGACTTCTCTTATCTGCACCCATAGTATTACAACATTAATGTAATTTACTAACCCTTGTTACAAAATGTAGACACAGAATTTGAAACTGACTACCCCTGTAATCTGCATTTGTGAAGCTATGTTAATTCTGTGTCAAAGTTCATATAGTAGGTGATCCATTATGTGTGTGGATACGTGTGTGTGTGTTTGTGTGTGTGTGTGTGTGTGTGTGTGTGTGTGTGTGTGTGTTCTACATCTCCTGTTAACCCCTAGATCAATTTCAGCCCAACTTGGTACACATAACACTTATTGCCTGGAAAGAAGTATTGGGGGGGGGGGGCGGTGGGGAGGGAGGTTATAAGTACCACATATCTCCAATTGGATTGCAGGTGACATATAAGGTGGAGACAGAGATTAGAGGAAGAAGGACTCAGACAAGACAGATTCACAGAGAAAGGTAGGAGAAGGAGATGAACAGACAGAGGAGGACGACATGGAGAGAGAGGTGCGGGAGGATCAGATGGATGTAGAGAGATGTGACGAGGAGATGAACAGAGAAAGGTGGGGGAGGAGAGGGACAAAGTGAGGATGGAGTAGGAAGTAGAGGGGGAAGGGCAGATGGACAGAGAGATAGGGCGAGAAGGAGCTGCAGAAAGTGAGGGCGGAAGAGGACAGACAGAGAGAGGGGCAGAGGAGATAGGCAGATACAGGACAAACAGAGAGATGGGAGAAGAAGATGGAGAGAGAGGGGAGGAGGAAATAGAGAGAGAGGGAAGGAAGAGATGGACGGAGGCGCGTGGGGGGAGCGGCGGAAGATGAACAGAGCGGCGATGGAGGGGGGAAGAGGGGATGTAGCAGGTGGAGACGTAGAAGGCAGGTGGAAGCTGAAGAAGGCTAGTTGGCAGGTGGAAAAGGATGTCAGGGTGTAGAGGGAGAGGTGTGCAAGATGAAAGAGAGAGGATGTGAGGAAGCGGGGATGAGAGAAGAGAGGCATGCGGAAGAAGGACAGAGTGTGATGAAGCAAATGGAGGAGGAGAGAGAAGCAGAAGAGGAAACCAGGATATCATCATCATCATCATCATCATTTAAGATTGATTATGCCTTTCAGCGTTCAGTCTGGAGCATAGTCCCCCTTATAAAATTCCTCCATGATCCCCTGTTCAGAGCTAACATTGGTGCCTCTTCTGATGTTAAGCCCATTACTTCAA
Source organism: Schistocerca piceifrons (assembly GCF_021461385.2). Taxonomy (NCBI): domain Eukaryota; kingdom Metazoa; phylum Arthropoda; class Insecta; order Orthoptera; family Acrididae; genus Schistocerca; species Schistocerca piceifrons. Next base: position 212,242,021 of record NC_060146.1, read on the forward strand.
AATCATTCTTAACCGAATCCAGGTACCTTCTCCTTGGTCTACCCCGACTCCTACCCTCTACTGCTGAACCCATGAGTCTCTTGGGTAACCTTGCTTCTCCCATGCGTGTAACATGACCCCACCATCTAAGCCTGTTCGCCCTGACTGCTACATCTATAGAGTTCATTCCCAGTTTCTCTTTGATTTCCTCATTGTGCACACCCTCCTGCCATTGTTCCCATCTAGCTACTTTCACATCCGTAACCTCAACCTTATTGATAGGGTATCCTGGATCCACCCAGCTTTCGCTCCCATACAACAAAGTTGGTCGAAAGATTGAACGGTGCACAGATAACTTAGTCTTGGTACTGACTTCCTTCTTGCAGAAGAGAGTAGATCGTAGCTGAGCGCTCACTGCATTAGCTTTGCCACACCTCGCTTCCAGTTCTTTCACTATGTTGCCATCCTGTGAGAATATGTATCCTAAGTACTTGAAACCGCCCACCTGTTCTAGCTTTGTTCCTGCTGTTTGGCACTCAATCCGTTTATATCTCTTTCCCACTGACATTACTTTCGTTTTGGAGATGCTAATCTTCGTACCATAGTCCTTACATTTCTGATCTAGCTCTGAAATATTACTTTGCAAACTTTCAATAGAATCTGCCATCACAACTAAGTCATCCGGATAGGGAAGACATTAATTTTTCTGCAGATTATTTTGATGAAACCATAGCCAACACGTACCATAATGGAGTTAGATGACACGGCACATTTTAAAAGAATGTGTTGGGTCTAAACAAGGCAGCCTAGACACAATGAGAGGAAGCCGAACGGCACGCGCTAAGCCAAAGCAGGGTGCGTGAGGTCTGAAACAGGATACGTAATGAATGCTATAAAGAAAAGTACGTAGCTTCTGGAATACTTAACTTTAATCCATCCTTTTGGTACATCTGGAGATTGTGGCGATACAAGTGAGACTCTTTAGATACATGCAATGTTACTAATGGCGCCTTGCTAGGTCGTAGCCATTGACTTAGCTGAAGGCTATTCTAACTATTGGCTCGGCTAATGAGCAATGCTTCGTCCATGTAGTAGCTAGTAAAGTGGGCTGTACAACTGGGGCGAGCCTAGTCCGTATCTCGAGACCTGCCTTGTGGTGGCGCTCGGTCTGCGATCACTGACAGTGGCGACACGCGGGTCCGACATGTACTAATGGACCGCGGCCGATTTAAAGCTACCACCTAGCAAGTGTGGTGTCTGGCGGTGACACCACAGAATGAAGTGCAGTTTACCTTTTACTTGCGTTGTTCAGTGTGTCAACCAGGTCGGGAGAATGTGCACTACAGCTAGCAAATATTTTTTGTCGGCGTTTTTCGGAAGCAAAAACCATGCTGCACGGCTGAATACCGTTGATAAATTCAGTAGACTCTCTGGAGTCGTATGGTTTAAAACGACAGAGACTCAGCCGTATACGCGTGTAATGTAAGTGGCCGACGTGCACGCATCCGAAGCGACGGGTAAAAAGCTAAAAATTCGACTGAAATCCGCGGCGCGCTTGATTCTGGAAGCACGCCGGCTTCGGGACGCAGTTTGACGACCACTGCCCTTCGCAGTAACGTTTAACGCGACTGGGTTACGTGAAGTGGCCGCGCTGTGCGACTGGGTTCCTCGCAAATGCATCAAATGCTCTGTGCAATGCGAGACGTCTTGTGCCGTCTGTAGGGGCACTGCTCCCTAACACTGTGCCAGCTGCTCACGAGACTCGATGAGGTGTGCCCACCGAGCTCCGCCGCAGAGTTTCGTTGCCTTTCGAGACTTCTCTTGGGAAGGGGTGGACGGGTCAAGTTAAAGTTTACGTCACATAATAACAGCTACGGTCCCTTGGCGGTATAATGGTTCAATGGTTCAAATGGCTCTGAGCACCATGGGACTTAACATCTATGGTCATCAGTCCCCTAGAACTCAGAACTACTTAAACCTAACTAACCTAAGGACATCACACAACACCCAGTCATCACGAGGCAGAGAAAATCCCTGACCCCGCCGGGAATCGAACCCGGGAACCCGGGCGTGGGAAGCGAGAACGCTACCGCACGACCACGAGCTGCGGACACGGTATAATGAAAATTAGCTTCTCTAAGTCATTGGAATCAAAAGATACGGCCATTTATGTCAAAGAGTTTGATACAAACTCACTCATCGAAATCTATAGGGTACTTCTCCTTGACGCATAATCATGAAATTTGGCAAGAAACAACGTTTCGCAGTACAAGCAAAGGTGAAAAAAATGAGAAAATAGTTAATTATTAATTATATCACACGAGAAAATATTTTTTGTGTTATTTCTTGTCCGACTTTAAACCTGAAGACGGGCCACTGTGGCCGAGCGGTTCTAGGCGCTTCAGTCCGGAACCGCGCTGCTGCTAGGTCGCAGGTTCGAATCCTGCCTCGGGCGTGGTTGTGTGTGATGTCCTTAGATTAGTTAGGTTTAAGTACTTCTAAGTCTAGGGGACTGATGACCTCAGATGTTAAGTCCCATAGTGCTCAGAGCCATTTGAGGCTTTTTTAAATTTTTTTGAAACTTGAAATTAAATATTTTCGCAGGTCTTGGAATCCCTGAAAAGCGGCATTTGAAGCTGACTGTGGAACGAGTCTACTGCCGCCAACATACATTGCGCGGAAGGACCACGAAGATAAGATACCGGACAATAAGGCTGATACGGAGGCATATAGACTGTCGTTTTTCCCTCGGTCAATGTGCGAGTGGAACAGGAAAGGAGATATATGTGAAGACAGTAACTTGTTCTCGAAAGAACAGTTACTGTTGGTGAACGTGCAGCTTTTCCCTGGAATAAATGATGACTAACTAACAACCTCAGCTGCCGACAGGTGCTGTTGATATACCTCGATGTGAACAGCTGAAAATGTGAGCCCCGACCGGGACTCGAACCCGGGATATCCTGCTTACATGGCAGACGCTCTATCCATCTGAGCCACCGAGGACACAGATGAATAGCGCGACAATACATATGTAGAATTGTGGACGGTTGGGAATGTGAGTCTCACGGGGAGCGTGCAAGGGATAAGTCCCTGCAGTCGCGCTATTCATCTGTGCCCTCGGTGGCTCACATGGATAGAGCGTCTGCCATGTATGCAGGAGATCCCGGGTTCGAGTCCCGGTCGGGGCACACATTTTCAGCTGTCCACATCGAGGTATATCAACAACACCTGTCGGCGGCTGCGGTTGTTGGTTAGTCATCATTTATTCCAGGAAAGGAAATGACTAGTATTGACCCAAGGTACCCTCCGCCACGCACCTTGCAATGGCTTGCGGAGTATCTATGTAGATGTAGGTGTAGGTGTAGATCGACAGATTGCCAGTATCACTGTCGATAGGAGGTTAAAAGAGGATCACTGTCTACACACCCAAGTAAGTTTGTACCGAAACCTCAGTTTGCGAGTCTTACTCGGATCTGGATAATTTTTTACTTATATAAACGCGTGTGATCTGTGATGTCGATAAGTACACTACTAGCCATTAAAACTGCTACACCAAGAAGAAATGCAGATGATAAACGGGTATTCATTGGACAAATATATTATACTAGAGCTGACATGCGATTACATTTTCACGCAGTTTGGGTGCATACATCCTGAGAAATCAGTACCCAGAACAACCACCCCTGGCCGTAATAACGGACTTGATACGCCTGGGCATTGAGTCAAATAGAGCTTGGATGGCGTATACAGGTACAGCTGCCCATGCAGTTTCAACACGATACCACAGTTCATCAAGAGTAGTGACTGGCATATTGTGTCGAGCCAGTTGCTCGGTCACCATTCACCAGACGTTTTCAATTGGTGAGAGATGTGGAGAATGTGCTGGCCAGGGCAGCAGTCCAACATTTTCTGTATCCAGAAACGCCCGTACAGGACCTGCAACATGCAGTCGTGCATTATCCTGCTGAAATGTAGGGTATCGCAGGGATCGAATGAACGGTAGAGCCAGGGGTCGTAACACTTCTGAAATGTAACGGCCACTGTCCAAAGTGCCGTCAATGCGAACAAGAGGTGACCGAGACGTGTAACCAATGGCACCCCATACCATCACGCCGGGCCATACGCCAGTATGGCGATGACGAATACATGCTTTCAATCTGCGTTCACCGCGATGGCGCCAAGCACGGATGCGACCATCATGACGCTGTAAACAGATCCTGGATTCATTTGGAAAAACGACGTTTTGCCATTCGTGCACCCAGGTTCGTCGTCGAGTACACCATCGCAGGCGCTCCTGTCTATGATGCAGCGTCAAGGGTAACCGCAGCTATGGTCTTCGAGCTGATAGTCCGTGCTGCTGCAAACGTCGTCGAACTGTTCGTGCAGATGGTTGTTGTCTTGGAAACGTCCCCATCTGTTGACTCAGGGATCGAGAAGTGGCTGCACGATCCGCTACAGCCATGCGGATAAGATGCCCGTCATCTCGACTGCTAGTGATACGAGGCCGTAGGGATCCAGCACGGCGTTCCGTATTACCCTCCTGAACGCACCGATTCCATATTCTGCTAACAGTCATTGGATCTCGACCAACGCGAGCAGCAATGTCGCGATACGATAAACCGCAATCGCGATAGGCTACCATCCGACCTTTATCAAAGTCGGAAACGTGATGGTACGCATTTCTCCTCCTTACACGAGGCATCACAACAACGTTTCACCAGGCAACGTCGGTCAACTGCTGTTTGTGTGTGAGAAATCGGCTGGAAACTTTCCTCATGTCAGCACGTTGTAGGTGTCGCCACCGGCGCCAACCTTGTGTGAATGCTCTGAAAAGCTAATCATCTGCATATCACAGCATCTTCTTCCTGTCGGCTAAATTTCTAGTCTATAGCACGTCATCTTCGTGGTGTAGCAATTTTAATGGGCAATAGTGTATAACGTAAATGGTAGATATATTTTCATTTTCAACACAGTACCGAAAGGGAATTACATGCGATAAAAATAATAAGAAATTAGCACTTGAGAAATGAGTCATCAGACACGAATACCACAACAGGCAAAAAAATAACGAGAAAATTGGCAAAAAAATAAAACCAACATTGACGTAAATTAAAATTGAATTTGGCAAAGAATAACACCTTAATTCGCCAAAAATAACACCGAAACTGACCATAAAATAAAACGATTTTTCGTGTCACCTTGACAATAACGCATAAATATCGCTTGGCCAATGGCTACGTCACATTATGCTAGGAGTCAACATTTCATTGGTAGTGGAGTAGCAGAGTCCTGTCAGCAAAATTTTGATTCTTGTACGAAATGGTTCAAATGGCTCTGAGCACTATGGGACCTAACTTCTAAGGTCATCATTCCCCTAGAACTTAGAACTACTTAAACCTAACTAACCTAAGGACATCAGGCAGGATTCGAACCTGCGACCGTAGCGGTCGCGCGGTTCCGGATTGTAGCGCCTAGAACCGCTCGGCCAGATTCTTGTACGTTTCTAGGCAACCGACACATAAGCAGTAGTTGTAACCTACTGGTAATGGTTAGGCAGGGGAATCCGGCATAGCCAATAAACAGTTTTGTGACCACTGACGGAAACTTCGTAGTGACCAAGGTCTGGCGCTCCAGATTCTGCACGGGCACAGTTGCTGCTGGACTACCTGCGGACTCGTCTCGAGTGGAGTTCGCCAGGCCGCTTCGAGAGTCGCCCATTAGCGCCCCCGAAAAGATAATTGCCCCAGATGGAAAGGGCCCACCGCAATTGGGCAACGCGTCGGCGGCCCCTTCCTGGACTGTCGTAACGCGCGCTGGAGGAAAGCTAACGAGCGTGGTTCCGGTGCGCTCGGCCGTACCATCCGCGCCGTGGACTCTCCAGACAGAGGCTCCAGTGTGTGGGAGGGAGAGAGCTGCGGGCGGCCGCCGGGTGCTTGGCACCAACCGGGCTATAAAGGGGCTCTCCAGCGCTGGAGCGACACACTCCAGCACGGGCCACACTCCGCACGCTCCGCAGACCAGCTCGGCCGCTCGACCAACCCAACCATGAACGGTCTCTTGGCACTGGTGAGTACTTGCGTATTGCGTCCTCCTGTAGTTCAAAGCACCAAATCATCTGTTGGTTGCGAGGCGGGCAGACACCAATACACCCCTCCGTGGGTCTTCTCTGGTGACGATATTATTCAGCAATACTGGCCCGTGTTTTGATCAGAACCGAAGTGGAATCTTCCTGTACGTCCGTCAGGGATCTGAAGATGACGTACTAAATCGCTGAAACTGGTAGTTTGGAAACTAGACGGCTGAAAGGTTTTTTAATTTGACGTCCTGTATCGAACGGCCGAGTCCCGCAACCATCTCTGAAGAGAAGGACATACAGGGTCTCATACATTGGGTTCTACAAGGTGGTTCAGCCGCCCTCGCATCTGGGTGTTATGCAACCTGTGACGCCTTCAAACAATATGCGCAAGATTTTCATATTCCGTTGCTCGCAATGCCCAAACTATTTTACTCCCACAGAATAAAATGAACGGGACCTTTTTTTGTAGCGAATTTTGTACTGGGAAACGTTTTCACTGGAAGCCACGGTTTTCAAGTCATTCGAGAAAAACGCTTTTGAAGGTCACTTTGTACGATTTCCTTCAACAATTCGAAAACTACGGCCTCTAATGAAAACGCATGTTGGTATAAAATTTAACTATATAAAATGTCCCACAAAAAGGACCCAGTTATTTTTTCTGCAGGACTAATAGGCAGGGCGTAGAGAGCGAGAAAATATGAAAATCTTTCGTGTTGTATTTGAAGGTGTTGCAGGGTGCGTTAAAACCCAGTGGAGGAGGCAAGAGAATCATCCACTATAAGTCTGCATCTAAACCCATGCACCGTAAGTCACTGCGAAGTGCATGGCAGGGAGTACTTTTCATTGCACCGCATAACGCAATTTATCCTCATTCCATTCGCGTGCTGATCACAGGAAGTCCTGCGGGCGTCATTTCAGAAGTTCTGCACACTGTAAGATTGAAGAAAATAATTATTTTCAGAATACCTGTACAGGCATTAAATGTAATCTCCATTGTTGCTTATGACAGCTTCCCAAAGTTATGACAACTTCCGTATTTCCGAATAGGGCAGCGTTATTGTTGAACTGTCTGATTACTCGCGTCACCTCACTAGAAAAAAAAATGGCTCAAATGGCTCTGAGCACTATGGGACTTAACATCTACGGTCATCAGTCCCCTAGAACTTAGAACTACTTAAACCTAACTAACCTAAAGACATCACACAACACCCAGTCTCACGAGGCAGAGAAAATCCCTGACCCCGCCGGGTATCGAACCCGGGAACGCGGGCGCGGGAAGCGAGAACGCTACCGCACACCTCACTAGAAGTTTCATCAGTTGTGTCAAAACGTTTTCCACTTAGTTGTTCCCTCAATTCCGGAAACAAATCAAAGTCTAGTGGACTTATATCAAGAATGTATGGTGAGTGGGGAAGTATTTGCTACCCATATTTGTCGAGCGTTTCTTTCACTGGTAGGGGAATAAGTGGTCTTGCATTAAGGTGCAAAATGAGGATATCAGGTGCAAGCATGTGAGGCCTTCTTTGGCGAATTTTCGGGCTCAAAACATTTTGGAGAAACAGCTTGTAGCACGCACTTGCTACAGACGTCCCCTAGGGCACTGTATCAGCTAATCGCGTTCTCGCTTCCCGAGCACGGGGTCTCGGTTTCGATTCCCGGCGGGGTCAGCGATTTACACCTGCCTCGAGATGATTGGGTGTTTGCGTTGTCCTCATCATTTCATCATGATTCCTGATAGTGGCGAGTTTGGACTGAGCAAAGGTTGGGAGTTTGTACGGGCGCTGATAACTGCGCAGTTGAGCGCCCCACAAACCAAACATCATCATCATCATTATCATCATCTACATCTACATCTACATCCACACTCCGCAAGCCACCTGACGGTGTGTGGCGGAGGGTACCCTGAGTACCTCTATCGGTTGTCCCTTCTATTCCAGTCTCGTGTTGTTTGTGGAAATAAAGATTGTCGGTATGCTTCTGTGTGGGCTCTAATCTCTCTGATTTTGTCCTCATGGTCTCTTCGCGAGATATACGTAGGAGGGAGCAATATACTGCTTGACTCTTCGGTGAAGGTATGTTCTCGAAACTTCAACAAAAGCCCGTACCGAGCTACTGAGCATCTCTCCTGCAGAGTCTTCCACTGGAGTTTATCTATCATCTCCGTAACGCTTTCGCGATTACTAAATGATCCTGTAACGAAGCGCGTTGCTCTCCGTTGGATCTTCTCTATCTCTTCTATCAACCCTATCTGGTACGGATCCCACACTGCTGAGCAGTATTCAAGCAGCGGGCGAACAAGCGTACTGTAACCTACTTCCTTTGTTTTCGTGTTGCATTTCCTTAGGATTCTTCCAATGAATCTCAGTGTGGCATCTGCTTTACCGACGATCAACTTTATATGATCATTCCATTTTAAATCACTCCTAATGCGTACTCCCAGATAATTTATGGAATGAACTGCTTCCAGTTGCTGACCTGCTATATTGTAGCTAAATGATAAGGGATCTTTCTTTCTATGTATTCGCAGCACATTACACTTGTCTACATTGAGATTCACTTGCCATTCCCTGCACCACGCGTCAATTCGCTGCAGATCCTCCTGCATTTCAGTACAATTTTCCATTCTTACAACCTCTCGATACACCATAGCATCATCTGCAAAAAGCCTCAGTGAACTTCCGATGTCATCCACAAGGTCATTTATGTATATTGTGAATAGCAACGGTCCTACGACACTCCCCTGCGGCACACCCGAAATCACTCTTACTTTGGAAGACTTCTCTCCGTTGAGAATGACATGCTGCGTTCTCTTATCTAGGAACTCTTCAATCCAATTGGACTGTTAGTCCATATGCTCTTAGTTTATTCATTAAACGACTGTGGGGAACTGTATCGAACGCCTTGCGGATGTCAAGAAACACGGCATCTACCTGTGAACCCGTGTCTATGGCCCTCTGAGTGTCGTGGACGAATAGCGCGAGCTGGGTTTCACACGATCGCCTTTTTCGAAACCCATGCTCATTCCTACAGAGTAGATTTCTAGTCTCCAGAAAAGTCTATCAGCTAAGACTCCACTCATACACACATAAAGGTCATCATCACTTTCACCTTCGATTGTTCGCATGGAGAGTTGATACTTTTTCATTGTGCTGACCGAGTCTTCAGTTCTGGCCCAAAAAGTTAGTACCCAGGTTCCAAGCGCAGCAAACCTTTCCAGAAACTGTCCTCCTTCTGTTCGATAACGTTGAAGTAGTTCTTGTGCGATTCTCCTGCGACCTGCTTCCTGCTCTTCACTGGGACTGTTTGGAACCCATTTGGCAGCAATTTTTCTCATTTTTAACGTTTCAGTTATGATTCTCTAACCTGAAGTGACACGCATCCTGCCCTTTTATGGAATTTCGTCACTTGTGTTTCGTCGATCCTGTCCCGAACTGTCATTAACAATAACCTGAGAGGCGTAGTCTGTTGCAGTTGATGGCCTTCCAGTTCTTGGGTCGACCTCAGTGCTTACCCGACCTTCACGGATACAAGCAGACCAGCGTGATACTGTGCTACGATCCGCTACACTGTTCGCACGCAACTCTCTCTAAGCATTCTAAATTCCCCTTGGGTTCCTTCGACGCAGCGATTCGATTTTGATGTAGGAAGTGTGGTCAGTACGTGGAATACGGTTTCAGCTTTATGCTGGTTGATTTACTTGCCGCTTCCTCTGGGTTTTAATGCATCCTGAAACACCTTCAAAAACCACACGAAAAATTTTCACATTTTCTCGCTCTCTACGTGCTACGTATTAGCCGTACAGAAAAAAATAAATGGGACCATTTTGTAAGAAATTTTATGCAGTTAAATTTTATACCGGGATGCGTTTTGATTAGAGGCCGTAGTTGTGAAATTGAGCCGGCCGGGGTGGCTGAGCGGTTCTGGGCGCTACAGTCTGGAACCGCGCGACCGCTACGTTCGCAGGTTCGAATCCTACCTCGGGCATGGATGTGTGTGCTGTCCTTAGGTTAGTTAGGTTTAAGTAGTTCTAAGTTCTAGAGGACTGACGACCTTAGAAGTTAAGTCCCATAGTGCTCAGAGCCATTTGATTTTTGTGAAATTGAATTACTCACGACATAGTCAGGAGAACCAGCAAACACATGTACGACCATCACGCCTGAAGTCTCACTGACAATCAACACGAATTTCAACCTGACCAGGCCACCATAAAGATCGTGCATGCACAGTATGCAGTACTTTTGAAATGGTCCTCGTGAAAATGCCTTTTCTCCCGCTGCAGTTAGTCTAATCTTGTTTCTGCAGACCCTGTTGAATACATTCGCCACTGAAAACATTAGTCACCCTCTTAAAATACGGCTTTTTAGCGCTGTTAGCAAGTGGACCTGTGACTCCCCGTTGCTGAGGTAATGCATCGCAGTGGAACGGTGTGTATATGTCCCGATTGACTGTATGAAATGAATGCAGTAAGATTGTTTGATGAAGAGACGCGACACAGTGTTTAAGGACGTCTCCATGATCACATCTTGATGGAAACAGCCTGATCTGTTGATGTGTCAACGTGGACCATCCAATGCGTATACAAGCAATTGTGGGCCACCACGCAATGTGTGTACAAGGTGTGTCTCCTAAGAGCCGTCAGGCGCATTTTCCCTGGTGTTTCGCCGGCTTTTTTTTTTTTTAACAGTGTGTCCCTGGAGTCAGCCGAACCAACGTCTCCCATGCGACGCCTGCAGAAAGGTTAGGTTTTACTGATCGGCGACTCCATGGAGTGTTCTGTGCACCACGACCAAATATTGGATAAAATTGGAAGGAGAATCAGCATTGGTCGTTTTTTTTTGTTTTATCATCCGCAAAATCGATTTTCGGTCACTTAGTGACCATCCTCAGTGCTAGAAGTTAAAAATTTCACATAACGATCAGAGAGTATAAAACAGAAAATCACAACTACACCTGTGTATGAACATAACAGTTGGTAGGAACATACCTGTAACATACAATTAAAATTGGTAGGCACTGGTATCAACAAGCTTAGAGCGATCACATAAACTGAGGCCGCTGTTTACATGCACCTGTTCGAAATGGTTCAAATGGCTCTGAGCACTATGCGACGTAACTTCGAGGTCATCAGTCGCCTAGAACTTAGAACTAATTAAACCTAACTAACCTAAGGACATCACACACATCCATGCCCGAGGCAGGATTCGAACCTGGGACCGTAGCGGTCGCGCGGTTCCAGACTGACGCGCCTAGAACCGCACGGTCACACCGGTCGGCCATGCACCTGTTCAGCAGACCTCGGTGTGACAGGGCTTGGAACGCCCTCTATGTGACATGTGTCACGTGAAGACTTAATATTACTGCTTTTGCGAGATATTAACACAAAATAACTCTTGTGCATTTGTGAATCATGAAGTAATTCAAATTTAAAATGTACGTAAAACACATAACAGACGAAGGGGGAAGGAAACATCTAAAATACGCTGGCGTATTGTTTTTAAAAAACCAACTTACAAAACATAAAAAAGATCGATAATAAGTTGTCAGAGTGCAGGACAAGTAAAAGAGAAAAAGAGAGGGAAAAAGAATAATATATGAATAATATGAAATGAGGTATAACACAGTTTTTTAAAAAGCATGATACCCACCATCTGGCATGGGAAGTTAGAAGTACAACGTACGTAATTTACGTAAAATTTTACGTTAAGACTAAGGAGTCGAATATATAAAAAAATAGTAATAGTACGAAAATGCCATTACGTAATAATTAAAATGCCGTGAAACACAGTATTCATTACAAAAAAGTCTGTAGGTGTGGATAAACACGTCTCGGTCACCTCTTGTTCACATTGACGGCACTTTGAACAGTCGACGTTAGATTTCAGATGTGTTACGACCCGTGGCTCCACCTTTCATTCGATCCCTGCGAAACCCTACATTTCAGCAGGATAATGCACGACCTCATGCTGCAGGTCCTGTACGGGCCTTTCTGCATACAGAAAATGTTCGACCTGCTGCCTTGGCCAGCACATTCTCCAGATTTCTCACGAACTGAAAACGTCTGGTCAATGGTGGCCGAGCAACTGGCTCGCCACAATACGCCAGTCACTACTCTTGATGAACCGTGGTATTGTGTTGAAGCTGCATGGGCAGCTGTACCTGTGCACGCCATCCAAGCTCTGTTTGACTCAATGCCCATGCGTATCGAGGCCGCTATTACGGCCAGAGGTGCTTGTTCTGGGTACTGGTTTCTCAGGAACTATGCACCCCAATTGCGTGAAAATGTAAACTCATGTCAGTTCTAATATACTTGTCCAATGAATAGCCGTTTATCATCTGCGTTTCTTCTTGGTGTAGCAATTTCAATGGCCAGTAGTGTATTTGTGGATGTCATCGAACTGTGTTTCTGGGCAGTTACGTATCACTAGAAAGTTACTTCCGTCTTTACGTTTTGCACGCACGTGTACTTAAGGGTTCGCGGACATTGCGAGCGGACGTCGCCACTTTATGTTTCGCTGACCACGCCGGCAGAGCGGAAAACGAAAGCGGAACGGAGCGGTCGGCCGCAAGAGCGCCCCCCCCCCCCCCCCCTTGACACCGTCTCGCACACGCACGTCACACAAGCACGGCAGGGCACGCCACGGCTCGCGGCGGTAATTAAGTAGGCGCGACGTACCGGGCACCCGCCAACTGCCGCCCCGCCTCGCAGCAAAGCACGCGCTTCTGGAGAAAGCCGCCCAACAATGCCGCCGAATGTGCCAATTCCCTCCTCCCACACTTTCTCTGTGCGCGGCTTCCCAGGCTGTCTGACATTTGCCTGACAGCTTCCGCGCTCCGAGTACCTTCGCCACTCTTGGTCTAGTGCCGCACAAGGCAACCAGAGACAGGAAGCCTTAAAAAAACAATACCTCGCCAGCTGGTATTTTTGTGTGCTCTTTCCAAGACGTCTGATCATGTAGGTCACGTTACTCTCTTAGAAAAACTAACATTTTATGGAACTGATACCTTTACGCACAGCGTGTCTGAACCATACTTAACAAAATGGTTCAAATGGCTCTGAGAACTATGGGATTTAACAGATGTGGTCATCAGTCACCTAGAACTTAGAACTACTTAAACCTAACTAACCTAAGGACATCACACACATCCATGCCCGAGGCAGGATTCGAACCTGCGACCGTAGCAGTCGCGCGGTTCCTAACTGAGCGCCTAGAACCGCTCGGCCACAACGGTCGGCCATACTTAACAAACAGAACGCAAAAGGGTTGTGCTAAATAATTCAGACAGACAGTGTCAGTAAGGTAGAAAATTTTAGTGACAGAGGAGAATAAGGGAGTCCCACACGGTTTAGTTTTGGGGCCACACCTGTTTGCTATGATATGACTTCTCAGTTAACAGTTTGGATTCCTTAGAAATATTGGAACACGTGAGGCAATACTGACCCTACGACTTATCTTAGAAGAGAGATTAAGAAAAGGCAAACGTACATTTATAGCATTTATAGACTTAGAGAAAGCTTTTGACAATGTTGGCTGGAATACTCTCTTTCAAATTCTCAAGGTGGCAGGGGCAAAATACAGGGAGCGAAAAGCTATTTACAATTTGTACAGAAACCAGATGGCAGTTATGAGTCGGGCGGCATGAAAGGGAAGCAGTGGTTGGGAAGGGAGTGAGACAGGGTTGTAGCCTCTCCCTGATGTTATTCAATCTGTATACTGAGCAAGCAGTAAAGGAAACAAAAGAAAAATTTGGTGTAGGTATTAAAATCCATGGAGAAGAAATAAAAACTTTGAGGTTCGCCGATGACATTGTAATTCTGTCAGAGACAGCATAAGACTTAGAAGAGCAGTTGAATGGAATGGAGAGTGTATTGAAAGGATGATATAAGATGAACATCAATAAAAGCAAAACGAGGATAATGGAATGTAGTCGAAATAAGTTGGGTGATGCTGAGGGAATTAGATTAGGAAATTAGACACATAAAGTAGTAAATGAGTTTTGCTATTTGGGGAGCAAAATAATTGATGATGGTCGAAGTAGAGAGGATACAAAATGTAGACTGGCAATGGCAAGGAAAGCGTTTCTGAAGAAGAGTAATTTGTTAACATCGAGTATAGATTTAAGTGTCAGGAGGTCGTTTCTGAAAGTATTTGTGTGGAGTGTAGCCATGTATGGAAGTGAAACATGGACGATAAATAGTTTGGACAAGAAGAGAATAGAAGCTTTCGAAATGTGATGCTACAGAAGAATGCTGAAGATTAGATGGTAGATCACATAACTATGAAGGAGGTATTGAATAGGATTGTGGAGAAGAGGAGTTTGTGGCACAACTTGACAAGAAGAAGCGATCGGTTGGTAGGACATGTACTGAGGCATCAAGGTATCACCAATTTAGTATTGGAGGGCAGCGTGGAGGGTAAAAATCGTAGAGGGAGACCAAGAGATGAATACACTAAGCAGATTCAGAAGGATGTAGGTTGCAGTAGGTACTGGGAGATGAAGAAGCTTGCACAGGATAGAGTAGCATGGAGAGCTGCATCAAACCAGTATCGGGACTGAAGACCAAAAGAACAACAACTGTTAACATTCAACAAGCAAAATTCGAACTTTTTACAAACGATAATAGTGTTACAATAAACCCCATTGAAGAGAAACTAACACAACAATTAGTAAGGGGTTTCAATTTTTTTTGTAAAGTATTATTAAGTTCAGTACCACGAAAAACTAGTCAAAAGTTGCAAATTTTACTGTTTTTATTCACTCGATTACTAGTTTCGGCCAGATATCTTCATGCGCCGTAATGGTTCGTTGCACGTTTTTGACATGGTTTTCACATCTTCGGAAACGCCATTTTTGACTATGCTACGGTGATCTGAAAATGTATATCGACCCGAAACTAGTCATCGAATGAAAAAAAGAGTAAAATTTGCAACTTAGGACTGGTTTTTGGTTGTGCTGATTATCAGAAGTTGCTGACTCACAGCTACCCCAGTTGTTCTCTGAAAACGGACTCTCTCAACAATTGATGTAGCACATGGGCAGGAGCTAATACGTAAGGTAGAATGCTCCAAAATTTTTGGGTGAACATATTGATGAAAGTTTGAACTGGAAAAAGCGTATTACTGAGCTTCAAAAACAATTAAATTCAGATGCTTTTCCTTTTCGTATAATTGCGAATCTTGGAAACAAATGTATCAACTGCCTGACATATTTTACATATTTCCACTCAATAATGTCTTATGGAATAATTTTCTGGGGTAAATCACCACTTAGAAAGAAAGTACTGATTGCACAAATACGAGCAGTAAGAATAATATTGGTGTTTACATACAGACATCATGGATCTACCTGTTAAAGGAGTTAGGCATTTTAACTATGCTTTCACGATACATATATTCGCTTGTGAAATTCCTCATAAGTAATCCACCACTATTTGAGAAGAACAGTGATGTCAATGCCTACAACACTAAAGGGACAAATTACCTTTATTACCACTTGTTAAACATTCTGTAGAATGTCTGATAGGTAGCGAAGAAAGTATTATATCTAATTTAAAGTCAGTTCTCCAGGAAAACTCCTACTATTCCTCTGGCATATTTCTGCTTAAACACTGGTATGTGGTAAAAAAAGTAGAATTGCATGAGTATGACAAAAATAGTAATGTATTCATTAATGTCAACACTAATAATGTATGCATATCCTGTAAAATGCATTGTTTGAGATCATTTCGATAAAAAAAAGGATCTTTCAAATGATCAATGGAACATGTGAGTAGCTAACTAACATCTACACCTACTTCTACTGAATAGTAATGTAATTATTATTTATTAGATTCTCCATGTTCAGTTAACATTTATTCTGCAACTGTTGTTCAGTTAATGAAAACCCATACCAGCTACTTGATTAGAACTGTATGAAGTCCATACACAACTGGTTTCATTCTTTATATTCAGCCATTATCAAAATGTAAATACATCATATGATAAATACATAGATGTCTATAATAGGAGATGAGAGACAATGCTTATATGAGGGACATTCAATAAGAAAAGCAATACTTTTTTTCTAAAAGTATGTGGTTTTATTCAGGATTCTATTACACCACATTATTCCCCAGTCCTTCGCTACAAAACCCTATTTTTCAACATAATCTCCTTGCAATGCGACAGCCTTACGCCACATTACTGGGAGGGTCTGTACGCCCCCATGGCACCACTCTAGTGGTCTACGCCGGAGCCAAAGTCTTGATGCATCAAATACCTGTCCATTATCCACATATTGGTTCTAATGGAGTGCATCCTTCATCAAACCAAACAGAAGGAAGTCAGAAGGTGCGATATCTGTGCTTTAGGGTGAATAAGGAAGAATAGTCCAATGAAGTTTTGTGACACCCTTCTAGCTGTGCAAAACTGTGTGAGGCTTTGCCTCTAATGAGGGTGTCCACACGTTCCTACAGTGCGGGAGTCACAACTGTGTGCGGACGGTTGGCACGCCGGAGATCGGACAAGTTTGCGCCACCTTCTTGCGATGATGACAGGTTCCTCGCCTAATGACTCACTGTGCTTTTGTTCACTACCATATCTGCATACACATAGCGCAAGCGCCTTTGAGTGTCTGCAATGCTCTGGTTTCCCATCAAAATGAACTCAGTGACAGCTCTCTGGTTGGAATGCACCTTTGTTACGCCATTTTCCAGGGTACATATTGCACCACCAGTTACTGGAACTTCATGAAACTATATGGGCTGAAGCAGGAATATTCCAAGACGTCCCACAACAAATTCTGCAGCTTTCCAACTCAGATTGGCCGAGAAAAAAATTGTTGCATTGCTTATTGAATGCCCCTTGTACACTGGTGAACGCTTTTTCCACATCGACAAATCCTGTGATGGGTTCTTGATTTCTCCTAATTCTCCCTCCTATTATCAATGGCAACGTCTAACTGCCTATCCAATGCGTTTATGTTACTTCAGATGAAACTGATAGTTTGTGTTCAAGTGCTCGAATGTATGTGAATTCCTGAGGGACCAAACTGCTGAGGTCATAGGTCCCTAGAATTACACACTACTTAAAGTAACTTATGCTAAGAACAACACATACACCTATGCCAAAGGAAGGACTCTAACCTCCGGCGGAAGGGGCCGCACAATCTGTGACATGACGCCTCTAACCGCACGACCACTCCCGCCCCAAAAACTGATAGTCATCCAACACATCCTCAGTTTTCTTTTCCATTGTTTTAGTTATTATTCTCGTCATGAACTTGTATGTGTGAGCCATTAAGCTGCGTTTGCAACAGTTCTCGCTCTTACCCTCCAATAATAATACACTCCTGGAAATTGAAATAAGAACACCGTGAAATCATTGTCCCAGGAAGGGGAAACTTTATTGACACACTCCTGGGGTCAGATACATCACATGATCACACTGACAGAACCACAGGCACATAGACACAGGCAACAGAGCACGCACAATGTCGGCACTAGTACAGTGTATATCCACCTTTCGCAGCAATGCAGGCTGCTATTCTCCCATGGAGACGATCGTAGAGATGCTGGATGTAGTCCTGTGGAACGGCTTGCCATGCCATTTCCACCTGGCGCCTCAGTTGGACCAGCGTTCGTGCTGGACGTGCAGACCGCGTGAGACGACGCTTCATCCAGTCCCAAACATGCTCAATGGGGGACAGATCCGGAGATCTTGCTGGCCAGGGTAGTTGACTTACACCTTCTAGAGCACGTTGGGTGGCACGGGATACATGCGGACGTGCATTGTCCTGTTGGAACAGCAAGTTCCCTTGCCGGTCTAGGAATGGTAGAACGATGGGTTCGATGACGGTTTGGATGTACCGTGCACTATTCAGTGTCCCCTCGACGATCACCAGTGGTGTACGGCCAGTGTAGGAGATCGCTCCCCACACCATGATGCCGGGTGTTGGCCCTGTGTGCCTCGGTCGTATGCAGTCCTGATTGTGGCGCTCACCTGCACGGCGCCAAACACGCATACGACCATCATTGGCACCAAGGCAGAAGCGACTCTCATCGCTGAAGACGACACGTCTCCATTCGTCCCTCCATTCACGCCTGTCGCGACACCACTGGAGGCGGGCTGCACGATGTTGGGGCGTGAGCGGAAGACGGCCTAACGGTGTGCGGGACCGTAGCCCAGCTTCATGGAGACGGTTGCGAATGGTCCTCGCCGATACCCCAGGAGCAACAGTGTCCCTAATTTGCTGGGAAGTGGCGGTGCGGTCCCCTATGGCACTGCGTGGGATCCTGCGGTCTTGGCGTGCATACGTGCGTCGCTGCGGTCCGGTCCCAGGTCGACGGGCACGTGCACCTTCCGCCGACCACTGGCGACAACATCGATGTACTGTGGAGACCTCACGCCCCACGTGTTGAGCAATTCGGCGGTACGTCCACCCGGCCTCCCGCATGCCCACTATACGCCCTCGCCCAAAGTCCGTCAACTGCACATACGGTTCACGTCCACGCTGTCACGGCATGCTACCAGTGTTAAAGACTGCGATGGAGCTCCGTATGCCACGGCAAACTGGCTGACACTGTCGGCGGCGGTGCACAAATGCTGCGCAGCTAGCGCCATTCGACTGCCAACACCGCGGTTCCTGGTGTGTCCGCTGTGCCGTGCGTGTGATCATTGCTTGTACAGCCCTCTCGCAGTGTCCGGAGCAAGTATGATGGGTCTGACACACCGGTGTCAATGTGTTCTTTTTTCCATTTCCAGGAGTGTAGATAATTGAAGATTTTCCAGACGGGCAGTAGCGCTGACGGTGTTTTCGCTTTGTAGACCCTGGTCGCGACGCTGGTGGCGGCGTGCAGCGGCGGCCTGCTGAACCACGGCGGGCATTATGGCGGCGCCACGTCGTACCAGAACGTGCACATCGAGAGCCACGGCTCCGTGCCTGTGCCAGTGGCGTCTGGACACCACGGAGGTTTCGGCGGCGGACACGGCATCGCTCTCGCTGACGGAGGTAACCTCGACACGCAGCTGCCATCGAGAATTAATTATACTGCAGGGGATAGGCAATATAATGTGACCAGTGGTAGTAATGGGATGGTTGCTTGACGGTCTACAACGCAGGTAAGGCACCTGTTGCCCTGGACTGTGCGTGTTCAGTATGGACTAGGCACCAGTGCACGATCTTTACGAGTAGTGCACATTTCCAATTTGCGTTCAGAGGCCGAGGTCGAAGTGCAATGAAAGACTTAACAGAGTTCCAAAGAGGTCGGATTGTGGAGGTCCGATTAGCTGGAGCGCCAGTAAACAAGACAGCCAACTTACTGAATGCTTCGAGACCAACTGTTTCAACAGTCATGATAGCCTACACAAAATATGGGAAGACATCATTTTGTAAACGTCACAGTGGGTGCAAATCACAACTAAATGACAGAGATCGTCATATGCTGCAGAGCTCAATAACCATCTTATCGACACTGTCCGTCAAAAACTCCATACAGCGAATATTCGTGGACGAGCTGCTATACCAGAACCATTAGTGACGACAACCAACGCAAAGGCGCGAAAAAAATGGTGTCAGGAGCATAAATCCTGGAGGGCTGATCAGTGGAAGTACGTCATACGGTCCGACGAGTCAACGCTTTCGTTATTTCCAACAACGGGCCAGGTTTACGTCTGGAGGACGCCAAAACAGGCCTATAATCCTGATTGCTTGATTCCAGCTGTTAAGCATGGCCGGCCGGTGTGGCCGTGCGGTTAAAGGCGCTTCAGTCTGGAACCGCGTGACCACTACGGTCGCAGGTTCGAATCCTGCCTCGGGCGTGGTTGTGTGTGATGTCCTTAGGTTAGTTAGGTTTAATTAGTTCTAAGTTCTAGGGGACTGATGACCGCAGATGTTAAGTCCCATAGTGCTCAGAGCCATTTTGTTAAGCATGGAGGTGGAAATGTGACGGTGTGGGCAGCCATATCACGATATTCTGCTGGCCACATCGTTGCTCTCAAAGGCCGTGTTACAGCCGACGATTATGTGAACATTTTAGGTGATCAGGTGCACCCCATGATTCAAATGTTGTTCCCCAACAGCGATGCCATATTTCAGGACGATAATGCACCCATTCAAACAGCCAGGGCAGTACAATCGTGGTATGAGGAGCATACGACAGAATTGCGACTTCTTCCCCACCAAGCACAGTCCCCGGACTTGAACATTATGGAACACTTGTTGGGCGGTATTGGAGGGCAGACTCCAGAGCAGATTTCCGCCTCCCTCGCCACTACAGGAGTTAGAAGAGGTTCTGTTCGAAGGGTGGCGTAACATTCCACTGGAAACTATAGAGTCATTATATGCCACTATTCCAAGAAAAATCGCAGCTGTATTACAGGCAAATAGGGGTCCAACTCCTTATTAATAAACCATTCCAAAGTGAATACACGTGTTCACATTATGTTGCCTATCCCTGTATGTGAATAACGGCTTTTGCAGTGAATGCTATTGGTGAGATCTTCTCGGTTTATGAGCCGAGTCGTGGTGTCGTGTTGTCAAAGCATTTCGACGAGTTTCCCACACTTCATCTTTAGGCGAAGTGTCAGGTACATGACCAGTTCGCTTCTTTTACACACTGTTTAAAATCAAGAGTATACTTGTTTCAGCTAAACGTCGACATGGCTACAGGCTGCTGGTGTATACAACAGCAGATGCGACTGTGCTATGCAGTATATGAACCAGACACAGCGATGGATCTCTCAGTGCTGTTTGGAACGTGGCTGGAGCTTTCGCCACATACAAATTATCAGGTCTACAATGGCAGAGAATGGCATCAACAAAGTATACATGTCTTTGAACAGATAAGGTCCTGAGCCAGGCCTTTGGGTTCTGGGAGTCAGTCATCAAACTATACTATATACTCCGTTTGAACAAGCCTCAGAAGGCCAAATTATACTGGTCAACCACCATGTCATCCTCAACCAAAGAGACGTCACTGTATGTGGATATGGAATGGCATGGAATGTGGTGAGCACACTGCTCTCCAGACTGTTGTCAGTTTTCGTGACCAGACCCACTACTTCTCAGTCAGGCAGCTCCTCAATTAGCCTCACAAGGGCTGAGTGCACCCCTCTTACCAACAGGCCTCGACAGACCCAGACGATTAGCCATACAAGTGCTAGCCAGGCGTGACAGTGCTGAACTTGAGTGATCTGATTGGAGCCAGTCTTACCACAGCATCGAGGCCATTGGCCTAGACCATCTAGACACTATGGAAATACATAATGATCTTGTCAACTGGGCAGCTGTTTCCAACTGACCTCCACATGGAATGTGGCTTTAGCAAAAATTTGTCAGGAACGCTCTGATGTGACAGTGGGGGAGGCAGTAGTTGGAATAGTCAGGCAGCATCAGGATTCTGTGTGAGGATCCCGCTCCTCCCCGGCCAGCCAAAGTGGCCGTGTGGTACTAGGAGCCGCAGTCTGGAAGCGGAGACCACTACAGTCACAGGTTCGAATCCTGCCTCAGGCATGGATGTGTGTGATGTCCTTAGGTTAGTTAGGTTTAACTAGTTCTAGGGGACTAGTGGCCTCAGAAGTTGAGTCCCATAGTGCTCAGAGCCATTTGAACCAACCCACTCCACCCCACCAGGAGAACCCACACCCCACCCCCTACTCCTGTCACGATATCTCCTCCAGAGGTAGGCGATTGTCCTATCAATTTGGCATTCTACGTTCAAGCAGCTGTAAGGGAAGATAGAGAACATGAACCCAACACTTTGTCTGGTTTTATACATTCTACCTCCAGGACAGAAAAATGTCTAAGACTCCTCAAGAGTCTCTCGTCCAAGTGAAATACACTACCGTTCATGAAAATCCCAACACCAAGACAGATCATTAGAATGTTAGTATTCCACAGATTAGGACATGAAATTATGCTGATGACCATATTTACAGAATTGCACATGTGCTTTGACCATGAGAATTCACTATGGCGTGAAGCTGCAGTCGGAGCCTGTAGACGTCGTCGCATGAAATTAAACAGGGACTGGATATGCTGCCGGGGAAACACACTGCTTCCCAGTTCGTAGGCTCGTCCACAGGTCACTGACAGTGGTTGTATGAGGACCAGGGTGAAGAAGCTGCTGACTGAGCATACCCCAGACATTTTTGATGGCAGACATGTCAGACGAACGTGCAGCTCAGGGAAGCAGTGGTAAACGTTGACCTTCGAAGATGGCTTGTACACATGTCATTGTAGCCAGGCATTGTCCTGCTGAAATATGGCATGCAGAGGGACAGTGCATCAAGCTCTAAAACATCCCTGATGCACCAGTCGATGTCCAGATACGTAGGAGACGAGTTCACGTACTGTTGCCAATGGAACCACAAACCATCGCACTCGGTGTCTGTCAATTATGCCGCTCAGCAATTCAGTATGCCCGATCATGTTCGCCATGCTACCTTCACACAAGCACGCGACCATATCTGTAAGACAAACTGAAGCGAGTTTCGTCCGAAAACAGTACCTTTCGCTACTCAGCACGCCAGTGATTCTGTTCGCGTGCCTATTGCAGTCTGAGGCGCTGGTGGTTCTGGTCAGTGGAAGCCGACGCAATGCCATGCGTGCTGATGGTCCAGCCCGCAGCGGACAATGTTGAGCTCTCGACGCAGACATGTGCACACTCGTTGCAGTGCTGCATCATCGAGTCAACACTGATACTAAAATGTAGACTTTCACGGCCGGAAATGTCATGTCCATTACAATTATCCGGGCTGTTATGCCGTGGTGGGTTGGTAAATTCTTTGTCAAATCCCAACGTTTCGTCCCCGTCTACGGGAGACATCTTCAAGGGGGTCTGTAGCTCGATGCAAGGTCCAACACACCCACTGGCTGGCTACTGTAGCATGTCATGGTACGACAAACCCATTTCCCAGAGACCACTTGTTCTGCCCCATTGGAGCTCACTCGCAGGACGGTATTACACCCTTTGATGTCGACCAAGAAAACCGGACACTTCTCGCACGTTTCCACTCCGTTCGATGGCTCTCCACTGACCAAGCCTGGCGTAACACTGGCATGTCCCGTCACACAAAAGAGGGCATTTCTGATCTACATGCACACCATCTCTCTGTGATCTTAACCAGCCTTTATGGGTGAAGTGGCCTACACGTCCTCCGATTTTGGAGTGATTCATACCATATCTTCTAGGTGCTCCAATTTTCCCAAACATTTGTAATGTAGCTATCCAAAATGTCCATTATCTTAGTTTTATGTTGCAGCCACCAATAATAGCATTCACACATTTCGTTAAGCACACGACTCCATTCTTGTTTAAGTTCGGCGATTTCTGCTGTGTCACGGAAAAACCGCATAATTAGTAATGATTTGCTGTCCCTGAAAAAAGATACCTACATCTTCCCTGACTGGATCTTCAACTTGCGAATCAGTTATCAGTTATGACAATGGGCACATCTGCATTACACATTTCCTGTTTTACCAGTCGCTTGCACCAATCTGTCATTGCTGTCAGCTGTTGGTGAAGTCAGTATTTACTTAGCACAGATCAGCGCACTTTATGACCTGCCCAAAGGTCCCAGAAATGAGTTACTGCATAGCAGCAACTCCCTGCATGGTGAAGAGTATTTAAACCGACAAACTCTGGGAGGTTGTAGGGGACATAAAAACAAATATTTTTCCCTAATGTCATTTTTTTGTATGTGGAGTAGTTAAACCGGTAGAGGAAGATTTCTCTGGCTGCAAATTAATTAAACCAACAAACGCTTTTCATGGTGTGGGTTCCTGTAGTCATGTCCTAGTTCATGAACCACAGGCAACGTATGAGTGGCCAAGTAAGTGGTCCCGACAGTCGGGATACCAGTTACTCTGGAATAAAGCTGGGCATCTCGGACATATTCTGAGGCGTGGTCACCTTTGCGCTCATACGGCAAAGACTACCAAATCCACCGGTTAGTCCCTCAACCGTTAGGGGTAAAACCCAATGGGACTCGGGGCAAGTAAGGCTAGCAACCTGCTTCCCTGGTACTTTAAATATGATGCTGGCAACAATCAGAGCAAAATGCCTCGGACCTTTGGAGGTGACGGAGTCCCACCTCTAACTGACAAACCAGGGACTCCTAAAATACGACTTGGCAAACAAATGGTAATGAGATGGGGAGCTATTAATATCAATGGAGGCTACTCTGGGAAGAAGGTAGAGCTGGCAGAGGCTGCAAGTAAGATGGGGCTGGACGTTTTAGCTGTTAGTGACATTCGGGTAAGGGGTGAGAAAGAAGAGGAAGTGGGAGAATACAAGGTCTACCTGTCAGGAGTCAAAGCAGGAATAGCACAATGGGGTGTAGGGCTTTACATCAGGAAAGAAATGCAACCCAGTGTAGTTGCAATAAGGTATGTAAACGAACGACTGATGTGGATAGATTTGACAGTGTCTAGCAAGAAAATTAGAATTGTGTCAGTATATTCGCATTGTGAAGGGACAGATCAAGATAAGATGGATAGTTTTTATGAGGCACTCAGTGATGTAGCTGTTAGAGTAAAGGACAAGAACAGTGTTTGCTCATGCGTGATTTTAATGCCAGGATTGGAAATCGAACAGGAGGGTATGAAAAGGTTATGGGTAAATTTGGAGAGGATATGGAGGCCAACAGGAACGGGAAACAACTCTTGGATTTCTGTGCCAGTATGGGCTTAGTAATCACAAACTCCTTTTTTAAACATAAGAACATTCACCGATATACTTGAGAACGCAGGGGAACCAGATCTGTCATTGACTATATAATAACAGATCAGGAATTCAGGAAGGCTGTGAGGAACACACATGTATTCAGGGGATTCTTTGATGACACTGATCATTATTTAATCTGCAGTGAAATTGGGATTGTGAGGCCGAAGGTGCAGGAGGTCAGGTCCATATGTAGGAGGATAAGAGTGGAGAAACTTCAGGATAAGGAAATCAGGCACAAGTACATAACAGCGATCTCAGAAAGGTACCAGTTAGTTGAATGTAGTCAATTACAGTCATTGGAAAAGGAATGGACTAGGTACAGGGACACAGTACTAGAAGTGGCTAAAGAATTTCTTGGAACAGTAGTGTGTAAAAGTAGGATGAAGCAAACAGCTTGGTGGAATGACACAGTCAAGGCAGCCTGTAAAAGGAAAAAGAAGGCGTATCAAAAATGGCTACATTCTAGAATTCAGGTAGACAGAGAAAGTTATGTTGAAGAAAGAAACAAAGCCAAACAGATAATTGCAGCATCCAAGAAGAAATCTTGGGAAGACTTTGAAAACAGGTTGGAGAGACTATGGGTCAAGCTGCTGGAAAACCATTCTGGAGTGTAATTAGCAGTCTTCGAAAGGGAGGTAAGAAGGAAATGACAAGCAGGTGTATTTTGGACAGGTTAGGAAAACTGCTGGTGAATCCTGTGGATGCCCCTGGCAGATGGAGGGAATATTTTGAAGAGTTGCTCAATGTAGGTGAAAATACGATCAGTAATGTTTCAGATTTCGAGGTAGAATGGGATAGGAATGATGATGGAAATAGGATCACATTTGAGGAAGTGGAGAAAATGGTCAATAGATTGCAGTGCAATAAAGCAGCTGGGGTGGATGAAATTAAGTCGGAACTCATCAAATACAGTGGAATGTCAGGTCTTAAATGGCTACACAGGATAATTGAAATGGCGTGGGAGTCGGGACAGGTTCCATCAGACTGGACTAAAGCAGTAATCACACCAATCTTTAAACATGGAAACAGAAAAGACTGTAACAACTGCAGAGGTATCTCTTTAATCAGTGTTGTGGGTAAAATCTTCTCAGGTATTGTTGAAAGGAAAGTGCGAGTATTAGTTGAGGATAAATTGGATAAAAATCAGTGTGGGTTTAGGCCTCTTAGAGGTTGTCAGGACCAGATCTTTAGCTTACGGCAAATAATGGAGAAGTGTTATGAGTGGAACAGGGAATTCTATCTATGCTTTATAGATCTAGAAAAGGCATATGACCAGGTTCCTAGGAGGAAGTTATTGTCTGTTCTACGAGATTATGGAATAGGAGGCAAACTTTTGCAAGCAATTAAAGGTCTTTACATGGATAGTCAGGCAGCAGTTAGTGTTGACGGTAAATTGAGTTCATGGTTCAGAGTAGTTTCAGGGGTAAGACAAGGCTGCAACCTGTCTCCACTGTTGTTCATATTATTTATGGATCATATGTTGAAAACAATAGACTGGCTGGGTGAGATTAAGATATGTGAACACAAAATAAGCAGTCTTGCATATGCGGATGACTTAGTTGTGATGGCAGATTCGATTGAAAGTTTGCAAAGTAATATTTCAGAGCTAGATCAGAAATGTAAGGACTATGGTATGAAGATTAGCATCTCCAAAACGAAAGTAATGTCAGTGGGAAGGAAATATAAACGGATTGAGTGCCAAATAGGAGGAACAAAGTTAGAACAGGTGGACGGTTTCAAGTACTTAGGATGCATATTCTCACAGGATGGCAACATCGTGAAAGAACTGGAAACGAGGTGTGGCAAAGCTAATGCAGTGAGCGCTCAGCTACGATCTACTCTCTTCTGCAAGATGGAAGTCAGTACCAAGACTAAGTTATCTGTGCACCGTTCAATCTTTCGACCAACTTCGTTGTATGGGAGCGAAAGCTGGGTGGATTCAGGTTACATTATCAACAAGGTTGAGGTTACGGATATGAAAGTAGCTAGGATGATTGCAAGTACTAGTAGATGGGAACAATGGCAGGAGGGTGTCCACAATGAGGAAATCAAAGAAAAACTGGGAATGAACTCTATAGATGTAGCAGTCAGGGCGAACAGGCTTAGATGGTGGGGTCATGTTACACGCATGGGAGAAGCAAGGTTACCCAAGAGACTCATGGGTTCAGCAGTAGAGGGTAGGAGGAGTCGGGGCAGACCATGGATAAGGTACCTGGATTCGGTTAAGAATGATTTTGAAGTAATAGGCTTAACATCAGAAGTGGCACCAATGTTAGCACTGAATGGGGGATCATGGAGGAATTTTATAAGGGGGACTATGCTCCAGACTGAACGCTGTAAGGCATAATCAGTCGTAAATGATGATGATGATGATGAACACTTTTCCATTTTTTATGACCAGGAGACAACACATTAACACAACCCAATTTCAATTACAGTAGATTTTCAAATATGCCTCCATTGACACGTAAACAAAGGTTACACCGTCGGATCATGTTCTGACACGGGCAAAAA
Organism: Schistocerca piceifrons; assembly: GCF_021461385.2. NCBI lineage: Eukaryota > Metazoa > Arthropoda > Insecta > Orthoptera > Acrididae > Schistocerca > Schistocerca piceifrons. The sequence continues at coordinate 212,269,293 of NC_060146.1, forward strand.
CCCCAGGAGTATCCTGAATTGTTCCTGCTGCCGCTACTATCCGGGCAACCAGATCCTCTTCTGATGCAACAGGAGTTGCGCATCTCTCCCCACACAAAAAAGTCGAGAGGGGACATATCTGGGGATCGAGCAGGCCATGGTACAGACCACCTCTACCAATCCACATTTCTGGGAAACGTCGGCCCAGGAATCGACGCACACGACGACTGAAAAGTGCCGGCGCCCCGTCATGTTGAAACCACATGCGTTGTCTTGTAGGGAGCGGGTAGTTGATTAACCCACTATGCAGCTCGTCCGTTGTGGTGCGCTACGTAGTACGCTCCAACCATATCAATGTTTTCACTCCAGGTGTATCGCTCCATTAGTAAACAGAGACAATGCACTACTACACTGGTGGACAGCAGTTGCCTACAACTGAAGAGCGTAATACACCCTCTAACAACTGAAGATCGTAATACGGCCTCTAACAACTGAAGAGCGTAATACAGCCTCCACCGGTTTAAATAATACTCATAGGAAAAAATTACATTAGGGAAAAATATTTGTTTAGATGTCCCCTACAACCTCCCAGAGTTTGTCGGTTTAAATACTTTTCATCGTGTGCCATCACATTCCTTGTGCAAACCTTTCAGTGATCTTGCAGATAAAGATTACTCTGCAATTCTCACTTATGTTCCTGCCAGAAAGTTCATCAAGCCATCTTCAGACTATTTATCTTCCATTCTACTCTCTAACAGCGCACGGGAGAAACGAATACTTAAACCTTTCCGTGCAAGCACTGATTTCTTTTATTTTATTACAGTGGTCATTCCTCCATGTATAGGTGGGTGTCAACAAAATGTTTTCGCACCCGGAGGAGAATGTTGAGGACTGAAATTTGGTGTAAAAATCTAGCCACAACAAAAAACTCCAAATCGCATATCATATCGTGACAGTCTCTCCCCCCTGTTTCGCGATAGTAAAAACGAGCTACCCTTCTTTGAACTTAATCGACGCACTCCGTCAACCATATCTGGTAAGGTTCCCATATCGCAGAGCAATTCGCTGTCAGTCTCTTTAGTGGACCGGTTGCCTCTTTTAAGTGTTCTGCCAATAAAATGAAGACTTTGGGTTGCCTTCCTAGCAACATTATCTATGCGATCGTTTCAATGTATGTCGTTCGTAATTGTAATTCCTAGGTATTTAGCTGAACTGAAAACCTTTAGCTCTATTTGATTTCTCGTGTAACCGAAATTTAACGGATTTCTTTTAGTACTCACGTGGATGGCCTCGCATTTTTCCTTATTTCAGGTCAATTGATAGTTTTCGCGTCATACAGATATCTCGTCTAAATAATTTCGCAATTGGTTTTGATCTTCTGATGGCTTTACTAAGCGGTAAACGACAGCACCATCTGCAAACTGCATAAGACGGCTGCTCAGCTTGTCTCTTAAATCTTTTATATAGATTAGGAACAGCAGAGACCGGTAACACTTTCTTGGGGAACGCCAGATATCACTCCTGTTTTACTCGAATACTTTCCGTCAAGTGCTACGAACTGTAACCTTTCTGATAAGAAATAACGAATGCTCTCGTGCATCTGAGACGATACTCCACAGGCACTCCCTTTGAGTAGAAGTATGTTGTAAGAAACGGTGTCAAAAGTCTTCTGGAAAGTCAGAAATATGGAATGAATTTGCGATAGCCTGTCGGCAGCACTCATTACTTCGTGAGAATAAATGGCTCTGAGCACTATGGGACGTAACATCTGTGGTCATCAGTCCCCTAGAACTTAGAACTACTTAAACCTAACTAACCTAAGGACAGCACACACATCCATGCCCGAGGCAGGATTCGAACCTGCGACCGTAGCAGTCGCGCGGTTCCGTACTGAGCGCCTAGAACCGCTAGACCACCGCGGCCGGCTGAGAATAAATCTCCAGCTGTATTTCACAAGAACGATATTTTCTGAGTCTGTGCTGACCGTGTGTAAACAGATCGTTCTCCTTGAGGTAATTGACAATATTGGACACAGTATATGTTCCGAAACTGTGCTGCAAAACGTCTTTAGTGATGTGAAACTGTTGTTCATCGGACTATTCTTACATCCTTTGAGTAGTGATGAAACCTGTGCGACTTCCGGATACGTGCGTTTGCATACGATTGTCAAATACGGAGCTACTATACATCAGCATACACTGAAAGGAATCTAACTAGTACACAATCCGGAACGGAATAATTACCCTTATTAGATGAATTACGTTGCTTTGCTACAGGAAGGGTATCCACTTATAAGTTTCTCCTGCTGGCAGAAATTCTTGATTCGAATTCTGGAATATTTGCTTCGCGTTTGGCGTAGCAATTACTGAAAACCCTATTTACTAACTTCGCTTTAGTGGCACTGCCTTCGGTAACATTTCCATTGCTATCCTGCAGTGAAGGTATTGACTGTCTCGCTGCTGAAAGAATTTTGAGACAGAGTTTTGTTGTGGAAAATATTGAAAGCATTCGATTGAAGTTCCCGCTAAATTTAGAGCTTCTGTAAAACTTCGCATTCGTGCAATATTTTAAATTTGGCATGAAGTTTTCTGACTAGTTTTGTGTGCCATTAGGTCAGTTCCGTCTTTTATTAATTTATTTGGTGTAAATCTCTCCATTATTATCGATACTATTTCTTTGAATTTAAGCCGCATCTGGTCTACACTTTCATACGTGGATCGGAAGGAATGGGAACTGTCTCTTGGGAAGGCGTCAAGTGAGTTTTTACAGGGTGTTTCAAATATTTGAAACGGCAATAAAAACTAAACGAGCAGCGATAGAAATACACCGTTTGTTGCAATATGCTTGGGACAACAGTACATTTTCAGGCAGACAAACTTTCGAAATTACAGTAGTTACAATTTTCAACAACAGATGGCGCTGCCGTCTGGGAAACTCTATAGTACGACATTTTCCACATATCCACCATGCGTAGCAATAATATGCGGTAGTCTCTGAATGAAATTACCCGAAACCTTTGACAACGTGTCTGGCGAAATGGCTTCACATGCAGATGAGATGTACTGCTTCAGCTGTTCAATTGTTTCTGGATTCTGGCGGTACACCTGGCCTTTCAAGTGTCCCCACAGAAAGAAGTCACAGGGGTTCATGTCTGGCGAATAGGGAGGCTAATCCACGCCGCCTCCTGTATGTTTCGGATAGCCCAAAGCAATCACACGACCATCGAAATATTCATTCACGAAATTAAAGACGTCGGCCGTGCGATGTGGCCGGGCACCATCTTGCATAAACCACGAGGTGTTCACAGTGTCGTCTAAGGCAGTTTGTACCGCCACAAATTCACGAAGAATGTCCAGATAGCGTGATGCAGTAATCGTTTCGGATCTGAAAAATGGGCCAATGATTCCTTTGGAAGAAATGGCGGCCCAGACCAGTACTTTTTGAGGATGCAGGGACGATGGGACTGCAACATGGGGCTTTTTGGTTCCCCATATGCGCCAGTTCTGTTTATTGACGAAGCCGTCCAGGTAAAAATAAGCTTCGTCAGTAAACCAAATGCTGCCCACATGCATATCGCCGTCATCAATCCTGTGCACTATATCGTTAGCGAATGTCTCTCGTGTAGCAATGGTAGCGGCGCTGAGGGGTTGCTGCGTTTGAATTTTATATGGATAGAGGTGTAAACTCTGGCGCATGAGACGATACGTGGACGTTGGCGTCATTTGGACCGCAGCTGCAACACGGCGAACGGAAACCCGAGGCCGCTGTTGGATCACCTGCTGCACTAGCTGCGCGTTGCCCTCTGTGGTTGCCATACGCGGTCGCCCTACCTTTCCAGCACGTTCATCCGTCACGTTCCCAGTCCGTTGAAATTTTTCAAACAGATCCTTTATTGTATCGCTTTTCGATCCTTTGGTTACATTAAACCTCCGTTGAAAACTTCGTCTTGTTGCAACAACACTGTGTTCTAGGCGGTGGAATTCCAACACCAGAAAAATCCTCTGTTCTAAGGAATAAACCATGCTGTCTACAGCACACTTGCACGTTGTGAACAGCACACGCTTACAGCAGAAAGACGACGTACAGAATGGCGCACCCACAGACTGCGTTGTCTTCTATATCTTTCACATCACTTGCAGCGCCAACTGTTGTTGAAAGTTGTAACTACTGTAATTTCGAAAGTTTGTCCGCCTGAAAATGTACTGTTGTCCCAAGCATATTGCAACAAACGGTGTATTTCTATCGCTGCTCGTTTATTTTTTATTGCCGTTTCAAATATACCGGTCATTTTTGAAACACCCTGTATCTGCTTTTTTAAACAGACATATTTTACGTTTGTTTTTGGTGGGTTTGGATGTTACGGTATTCACTTTCGTTACAACGACCTTCTGGTCACTAATCCCTCTATCCGTCATGATGCACTCAATTTTTCTCAGGATTATTTGTTCAAAATAATTTTCGGAGAAAGCATTCAGTACGGTGTCGTAAGATGTGTTACGCCGTCACCGACTGTAAACATATCGAAGGTAGATTGAAGTCACCAAACCGCATAATTTATGAGTGAAGTACCTACTGGAAATGAAACAAGTCTTCTTCGAACTGTTCAGCAACTGTATCACCTGGGTCGGGAGATCGATAAAAGGAACCCATTATTAACGTATTCCCGTATAACCTCTGCACATACTAACTGGTTCAATGGTTCAAATGGCTCTGAGCACTATGGGACTTTAAGTTCTGAGGTCATCAGTCCCCTAGAACTTAGAACTACTTAAACCTAGCTAACCTAAGGACATCACACACATCCATGCCCGAGGCAGGATTCGAACGTGCGACCGTAGCAGTCGCGCGGTTCCACACTGTAGCGCCTAGAACCGCTCGGTCACCCCGGCCGGCTGCACATACTAACTCACACGAACTATCTGCTTCCGTTTCGCTACAAGACAGACTGTAACAACACACACTAAAGAACTTGTTTGAATTAATGTTTGTATCCACGCACTAGTGTTACCAACTTGCGTCTTATTTGGTAATGCGATAACATCAAGTTTTCTGCAAATGAGATGGCCTTAATCTCTGGCGTAAGGACCACTACTTCTGAAGAAGGTATTTTTACAAATATCGAAACTTAGGTCAAGGGCTAGTCAACCTTTGTTTGCAACTGTTTGGTTGATTTCTCAACCAGCAACTCAGAGACTTCAGGGATTTTTTCCATCAGATTAGAAAACCTTTTTCAGACACCTCCCACGGTTTGGAATAGCTCTTATTGAGTTTTAGTGTCTTGGCAGAAGATTCGGTACTCTGGTAACTGTGACTGCATTACTGCACCACAAAGTTAGGCCCCTTCTAGCACATTTGAAGGCAGTTCCCTTTCATCGCAGAGGTGTTCGCTGTAATCCTCTTATCTATCTGCGCTTTTCATACACAACACAGATTACCCATCCACACGCCATGCTCATACTGTTTTCTGTTCTGCGTTTGCAATTAATCTTCATTTTGCCCAGATTTTCTTTATGATTATCTCTTCTCGACTATCTTTATTTTGATATTACAGTAGCCCGTCACAGCTGGAACTTGTCGTCCACAGGTCACCACGGACTGGAGCTAGGAGCTGGTCTTCTCCAGCACGATGGAGGCCTGGGCTTGGCAGCCATCGGGGGCGGACACGACTTTGGAGGACACCTGGAAGGCGGCTTCGACGGCGGCTACGGAGGCGGTCTCCACCACTAACCCTTTCACACTCCAGCCCTCCATCACTAGACATCAACTACCCTCACCAACACATATTCCCAGCCCTCGACTGCTAGTTGCGCACTTCTGTGATCAACGTCGTCACCACATCATTCACCTTCCATCCACATCCAAACTTCTATGCACCCTCATGATTCAACAACATGAGCGACACGGCCTTCTCTCATCACATGCCAGCACTAAACATTCCTTTCGCCTTCCATTGTTCATTACATCCGACGTGTCTCGGCTGCACAGTGTCAAGAACGTACACCTCTCCCATCTCGTGAAGTCACAAAACTCATGCTTAAGCCACTCGAACATCAACGTATTCACCAACTGGCTTCAATCCCATAACTGATGTGAGGATGCCCAAAAGCAGTATTACCATTTTGTAATGAAGATTTGTAGAAAAAATAGTAATAAAAATCTTTTATGTCCAGAGTTGAATTGTTTATCTGTAACTCCTGTCACCTGAATTTCCACTACGTCCCATAGCCCTATCACTTCTTATCCCACACACTACTTAAGGCACTGTCATGGATCGACAGGAGACTCACAAATTAAAACCAGTAAATAAACAAGGTTCAAAATGGTTCAAATGGCTCTGAGCACTATGCGACTTAACTTCTGAGGTAATCAGTCGCCTAGAACTTAGAACTAATTAAACCGAACTAACCTAAGTACATCACACACACCCATGCCCGAGGCAGGATTCGAACCTGCGACCGTAGCAGCAGCGCGGTTCCAGACTGAAGCGCCTAGAACCGCACGGCCACAGCGGCCGGCAAATAAATAAGGACTTAAGTTGTTTAGTACTACTATAATTGCTCTTCATTGTGTAGAAAGGTAAATAACTAACTCTAATTTCCACAGTTCCGCAGGATACACATTGAAAGGTAACTTGTTTGGCGTATTTAATTGACTGAGAATGTTGGCAAAATTTCGTGTACTAACAACATTTATTTTACTAAACAAGTTATAGACTGGATTCCCTAAACAACTTACGGAACAAGTTATAGATTGAATTCCCTAAACAACTTACAGAAGGGTAGAAGGCAAAACTGTACAGGTTGCACAGAACAAATATTTGGGGAGCATGGTAACTAATAACCGGACGAGTGAAAAAGAAATAACAGCTGCAATGGAAACGGTAGGTTTAAAAAAAATGAGTTAGCGGAAAGAGTGAAGGAGCGAAGGTTAGCCTGGTTAAGAAAAAAAAAGCAGACTGGGTGGGACATACACCGCGAGGAAATGGAATTTCGACAGAAAGTAGCGATGATACAGTGGAAGGACAGAAGAAAATACGAAGGTGAAGAATAAAACTTGTAGATGAAGTGAAAAGATGAAAATGTGAGACTGCATCTACATTTGTACATCTACATGATTATTCTGCAGTTCACAGTTAAGTGCCTGGCAGAGGTATCAGACTACTTCTCCACTGTCCCACACTCGATCGGCGCACGGGAAAAGTGAACACTTAAAGCTGTCAGTGCGAATTTTGGTTTCTCTTATTTTATGCTGATGATGGTAGTAACTCTTGCAGCTGCCCATTACATCATTAAACATACACTTCGAAGAAAAGAGTATGGAGAAAACTGGTGGAGCAGTACATCCCTAAGATAGAAAATGCGTGCCGCCTACAGTGTCAAACGATTTTGAACCCAAAGTTCATGTCCGTCAGTGTATTAAGCTATAACATATGTAGAGAGACTTTAAACAGCTGATTCGAGCTTCACGTTATTGCTATGTCAAGTCAACAAATGACCAGGTTTCATTTCCGAACTTTTCTTCTTTATTTCACGGAACGAATTTTGCAATCCACTACCAACTGTGTGGCTTAGTGACCTACAGGTCTGTACGACAATATATATATATATATGCAGCAGTAATACCTGACGATGAATAGTACATAAACGAAACGCAGTTGTACTACAATGTTAGAGCATTTGCCTGAGGGAAGTTTGGAGAGTAAGTGCAATACTAAGAGAGTCTTCAGTTAAACTATAATAATACCTGATTACGATATATACCACTGGCCATTAAAATTGCTATACCACGAAGATGACGTGTTACAGACTCGAAATCTAACCGACAGGAACAAGATGATGTGATATTTAAATGATTAGCTTTTCAGAGCATTCAGACAAGGTTGGTGCCGGTGGCGACACCAACGTGGTGACATGAGGAAAGTTTCTAACCGATTTCTCATACACATACAGCAGTTGACCGGCGTTGCCTGGTGAAACGTTGTTGTGATGCCTCGTGTAAGGAGGAGAAATGCGTACCATCACGTTTCCGCCTATCGCGATTACGGTTTATCGTACGGCGACATTGCTGCTCGCGTAGGTCCAGATCCAATGACTGTTAGCATAATATGGAATCGGTGGATCCCAACGGCCTCGTATCACTAGCAGTCGAGAAGATAGGCATCTTATCCGCATGGCTGTAACGGATCGTGCAGCCACGTCTCGATCCCTGAGTCAACAGATGGGGACGTTTGCAAGACAACAACCATCTGCACGAACATTTCGACGTTTGCAGCAGCATGGACTATCAGCTCGGAGACCACGGCTGCGGTTACCCTTGACGCTGCATCACAGACAGGAGCGTCTGCGATGGTGTACTCAACGACGAACCTGGGTGCACGAATGGTAAAACGTCATTTTTCCGGATGAGTCCAGGTACTGTTTACAGCGTCATGATGGTCGCATCGGTGTTTGGCGACATCGCGGTGAACGCACGTTGGAAGCGTGTATTCGTCATCGCCATACTGGCGTATACCCGGCGTGATGGTATGGAGTGCCATTGGTTACACGTCCCGGTCACCTCTTGTTCGCATTCACGGCACTTTGAACAGTGGACGTTAGATTTCAGATGAGTTACGACCTGTGGCTCTACCCTTCATTCGATCCCTGCGAACCCTACATTTCAGCAGGATAATGCACGACCGCATGTTGCAGGTTCTGTACGGGCCTTTCTGGTTACAGAAAATGTTGGACTGCTGCCCTGGCCAGCACATTCTCCAGATCTCTCAGCAATTGAAAACGTCTGGTCAATGGTGGCCGAGCAACTGGCTCGTCACAATACGCTAGTCACTACTCTTGATGAACTGTGGTATCGTGTTGAATCTGCATGGGCAGCTGTACCTGTACACGCCATCCAAGCTGTGATTGACTCAATGCCCAGGCGTATCAAGGAGGTGGTTGTTGTCGGTACTGATTTGTCAGGATCTATGCACCCAAATTGCGTGAAAATGTAATCACATGTCAGTTCTAGTATAATACATTTGTCCAATGAATACCCGTTGATCATTTTAATGGCCAGTAGTGAATTTTTCTATATTGCACGTATCTATGCAAATTTAAAAAATCGGAAAGACTATTGATCGTAAATTACGATTGAAATATCAGTGAATGGATAATTCTTATTCTCTTAATCGGAGTTCTATTACATACTGCAGCATTTTTAAGCCATATTCGCTGAAGAGCCAAAGAAACAAGCACACCTACCTAATATCGTATAAAGCCCCTGCGGGCACGCAGAAGTGCAGCAACACGACGTGGCAAGAGCTCGACTAATGTCTGGAGAAGTGCTGGAGGGAACTGACACCGTGAATCCTGCAGGGCTGTCCATAAACCCGTAAGAGCACGAGGGGGTGGAGACCTCTTCTGATCAGCATGTTGTAAGGCATCCCTGATACGCTCAGTGTCATGTCTGGGGAGTTTGGTGGCCAGCGCAAGTGTGTAAACTCGGAACAGAGCCACTATATAGCAATTCTGGACGTGTGGGGTGTCGCATTGTTTTGCTGAAATTGCCCAAGTCCGTCGGAATGCACAATGGACATGAATGGATGCAGGTGATCAGACAGAATGCTCACGTACGTGTCACCTGTCAGAGTCGTAGCTAGACATATCAGGGGTCCCATATCACTCCAACTGCACACGCCTCACACCATTACAGAGCCTCCACCACCTTGAACAGTCCCGTGCTGACATCCAGAGTCCGTGGATTCATGAGGTTGTCTCCATAGCCGTACACGTCCATCCGCAGGAAACAATTTGAAACGAGACTCGTCGGACATGTTTCCAGGAATCAACAGTCCAATGTCGGTGTTGACAGGCCCAGGTGAGGTGTAAAGCTTTGTATCGTGAAGTCATCAAGGGTACACGAGTGGGCTACGAAAGCCCATATCGATGACGTTTCGTTGAATGGTTCCCGCAATGACACTTTTTGATGGCCCAACGTTGAAATCTGCAGCAATTTGCAGTAGGGTTGCACTTCTGTCACGTCGAAAGATTCTCTTCAGTCGTGGTCTGCCCGTTCCTGCAGGATCTTCTTCCGGCTACAGCGATGACGGAGATTTGATGTTTTACCGGATTCCTGATATTCGCGGTATAGTCGTGAAATGGTCGTACGGGAAAATCCCCACTTCACTGCTACCTCGGAGATACTGTGTGCCATCGCTCGTGTGCCGACTATAACACCACGTATAAACTCACTTAAATCTGGATAACCTGCCATTGTAGCAGCAGTAACCGATCTAACAACTGCGTAAGACGCTTGTTTTCTTGCATAGGCGATGGCGACTATAGCCCGTATTCTGCCTGTTTACGTATATCTGTATTCGAATACTCACGCCTATATCAGTTTCTTTGGCACTTCAGTGTACCTGGCTCGCAAGAGCTCTTTGTAACGTGTGTTGCATTCGCCTTAACCTTTCTTTCGCCACATAATAAAGTTAACGCGACCCTGTTCGGCTGCTCCGATCCACTAAATTCTGCTGATGTCTGCTGTCTGGTTCGCCAGAAACGCCGATGTTGTGTTTTGTCCTGACCCACTCTCGGTGGCGAAATGTTTTCATTGCGGCCGCCTTGTGTCGACATTGCCGTAATGTAGCGAGAGAGCTTCGCTCCGCTCCTTTCGTAATTTTACCCGTTTTGCTGCCCTTTACAAGGTTGGCATGCAGCAGCGTGCAGTAAGGGAAACCGAAGAAAAATTTGGAGTAGGATTTAAAATTCAAGGAGAAGAAATAAAAACTTTGAATTTTGCCGATGACATTGTAATTCTGTAGAGACAGGAAGGGAATTGAAAGAGTGGTTGAACGGAATGGAAAAGGTTTGAAAGAAGGGTATAAGACGAACAGCAACAAATCGTAATGGACACTAGGCTGCAAGGTTGTATTAGAAGGAGTTTCCAAACGGAAGACACCCGAATCACCCAATCTTTACTGCTGTGTATCAACGCGTTGCCGATACGGAATCCATAGCACCACAGACTACCGATCGAGTAGCTGGCCGAAGTGGCCGAGCGGTTCTAGGCGCTACAGTCTGGAACCGCGCGACCGCTACGGTCGCAGGTTCGAATCCTGCTGCGGGCATGGAAGTGTGTGATGTCCTTAGGTTAGTTAGGTTTGGGTCAAATGGCTCTGAGCACTATGGGACTCAACATCTGAGGTCCTAAGTCCCCTAGAACTTAAAACTATTTAAACCTAACTAACGTAAGGACATCACACACACCCATGCCCGAGGCAGGATTCGAACCTGCGACCGTAGCAGTCCCGCGGTTCTGGACTGCAGCGCCAGAACCGCTAGACCACCGCGGCCGGCTTAGTTCGGTTTAAGTAGTTCTAAGTTCTAGGGGACTGATGACCACAGCAGTTAAGTTCCATAGTGCTCAGAGCCATTTGAACCACTTTTTACTGATCGAGGAAGTCCACGTGTTGCTCGTACACCTGACCAGGAAAAACCACGTCCTATGGGCTTCGAAGAAGAGACAGGTATGAGTGCAAAATAAGTAGCCCAGACATGTGGTACACGGCCAAATTCAGCATGGAGGATACCTCGCCAGTTACTTCTGTATTCACGTCATCTTCAATGTGGTCAGATGCCGGTCAAATGCCCCCCCCCCTCCTCACCCCAATGGGAGAAATTATGGGGCTGGTTTGTTACACAAACTGCCACTCCATTGTTTGTCTAATCAGTTTTGTGTACAGACGAGACACCGTTTGGAAGAGATGGCATAACAAAGGTCCACAACCAACAAATGTGAGCCGACTGCAGTCCTCATGCTACAGTACAGGCTAGCTAGACATCAGCACCAGTTTAATATGTGGGCGGAATTCTAGGTGACTGTCTGGTAGCGCCATACGTCCTCCCATCAAGTCTTACAGGTGCTGTCTACAGGGAATTTGTTCACAACACCCTCCAGAACCTGCTAGAAGATGTGTCAATGTTCTGAAACATGTGGAGAACATATTGCTTTCGTTTCCTATATGATCACAAAATTGTTACGTCCTTAAACTACCGGTTTCAGTCAGCGATGACAATCTTCAGGTATGCAGCAACACATGTGAAAAAACAAATGTAACTAGTGGACTGTCTCCATCTTAAAACAATACAATAGGCCTTAATGAGAAGGATTACTGACATACATGTGAAAAACATATGCTTAAAATATGAATGAGGATTCCTTTTTTTAAAAAAAAAAAAATCTGATATACTGAAGCCATAGTGGCATACTCAAAAGATACTCACAAAATCAGTAAAGTACCGTCCTACAGCTTTTAAATATGGTATGTACTAGGTTACAGTGTCGGCTGAATAACCTTGTTCACAGCGTTACTGTCCATGACGAAACGCGCTACAGTAGCCACCGAATGTTTGTGTCGTAAGTTAGCTAGACGTTGCTACTGTAAACCTACACACATTAGTCATTTATGTGATGGTCAAAATGCTATAAAAAGAAGAATACAAAAGGTGAAACCTGTGGTTGGCTTACGAGGTGTATAAGCTGTTACAGTGATGAAATGCAATAAATTCAAAACACAATAAAAATTAAATTTCGACTGTTAAAAGGATATGGTTAAGGGAAGATATATATTTGTGAGACAATCTTGTGGTGATTTTAGATTTAAAAAAATAAAGACATAAATAAGAACAAACCTACAGAGGTAACGGATAATATAAAAATGATAGAATAACTGCGACAAGAAGTAAAACGGATGAAACAAGACAGTCAGCGCTCTCTGTTGACGTAATCGCCATAATGCCGCATGGGCGAGAAGTGGTCGGAGGTACTCAACCGCCAGAGGGCACCACGTAAGACGCCCATGGCCAAGGAATTTATTGCTAGCGGACTGGAGCAGATGTAATTTCGATGGACTGCTCACGCGCTGCCTGCGATATGTAAGCTATAAGAGAATCTCAGACCAGAGAGTAGTGTTGTGAGCAGTAGGAACTGTGTGGCAGTAGGAGTAAGTACTAGCGAGCAGTCGTGCGTATGGAGTTGGCTGGGCCGGTCTTGGTGAGCGATGGCGGTGCCTGAGCGATGTAGTACAAGGTAAAAGCAGCCTCGCGCATATGTAGCATTGTTATATCAAGTCCCATGTAAAATGTTTTTAAAAGGAAATCTCTTAATAATAATCTTTCTTATAAAAAATTAACTTTGACGATCATTCATCTCAATTTAAAGAATTTACTAATTTCTCCAACCCATGGTCATCCCAATTACTGTAAAGAAAAATCAGTTGTTTCCTTTTATACATGACAAATCTATCGGCCAGCATTGCACAGGGCTGTGCCAGAAAAATTTCTTATAGGAGCAGACATATATATGCGTTATCCGACGACTTCCTTGAGATAAGATTTTTCGATTTATTCAGTATGATCTTTCAGGGCCGTGACGCAGCATTGCTGACGTCCAGATTTACCAGTTTAGATTCACAGTCAGTTAATTATTGAAAGGTTATATATGAGTCACATTTTTTATTAGGAGGTTAGTCACATTTTATTATTCAAAGGTTACGGAAGTAAAGTGTTGGTAGGTTACGCTAAATGTCAATTATATACATATATTCTTATCTGTGAGAGGCATTTTTTTACTGTGGGGAGGTTACACTAAATCTGAATGATACATAATATTATTTATCTGTTGGGAGGTTACATGTGAATGCTATACATAATTATTATTTTTTTTTATTGTGGAGAGGTTACAACCTCGTACCCTGCGATACGCTGTTCGAAGGAAAGAATGATGGAACACCGTACCACTCAGTTAATAAGATTACCTAGTTAATGAAATGTTACGTAAACTGAGAAGGGACAAGTCAACACGAAGATAATGAGCTCAACGTAACAAAGCAAAGGCAAGTATGTAATCTACTCTGTACTAGGGAAAGACAAACATCAGGTATACCTAAGAAAGGCGTCGAGCGACAACAGTAGGAAATTTTCAACTACTTCTATTTAAAGCGCCTCTCTCCCCCCCCCCCCCCCCCCCCAACAAACCGACAACCTGTGACAAATACAACTCCGGAAACATTACATTAAAGAGTGTTCGAATTGTCCGGTATAACATTTATCAAAGTCAATATTCCACAGCCATCATATGTGTCATACGCACTTGTCAATTTATTTTATTTTTACTCGAAGTATTACGGTGTTGTTAAGCTGAAAGCCACATCTAAGATCACACTTTCTGAAACATTTCTCTATTTGGTGGAACATTTTGCTATGAAATTTTATTAGAATGATTTTCATTTTCTCTTTATTAGTTGTATTTTCTGGTTGAGTGTGCGATTGCTTGCAGTTCATTTCCCGCTTCTGTAGCATGTTGTAACAGATTATGACATCATTTACATAAAAACCGTCGGCTATTTCAATTTTGCTTTAAAATACCAAGTCCTTTACGTATTTCACTTACGGCCTAAGGTAGACGAAAGATGCGGTGAATCAGTGAGACAGAGCATAACATGAACTGGCACTATTTGAACACGCAGGTTTTCTGAAAATCGAAAGTTTAATTTTGTTCCCATATTTCTTAATAATAAGGTCAAGGTAGTTAATGGAGTTTCCTTCTTCTACTTCCGTAGCAAAATTTATTTTTGGGTTCCTACTACCTATTGCTCGGGAAAATGCTTTAATCTCACTGATGTCACCCTCTATCAGTCAACATATCGTTTTTAATATGTAGTTTTATCTTTCAGCAGTGGAAAATTAGCAATGAATTTGCATTCTAAATCGTTCACAAAAGTATCTGCTAGAGCACCAGCCAAGCTATTACCCACCCCAAGACCATTGATAATATATTTTGTCATTGGACTAAACTAAACTCAGCCCGAATGGGCCATGAAGGCCCAGCGCTACCGACCGGCCGCCGTGTCATCCTCAGCCCACAGCCGACACTGGATGCGGATATGGGGGGTCATGTGGTCAGCACACCGCTCTCCCGGCTGTATACCAGTTCACGAGAAAGGAGCCGCTACTTCTCAGTCGAGTAGCTCCTCGGTTTGCCTCACAAGGGCTGAGTGCACCCCGCTTGCCAACAGCGCTCGGCAGTCCGGACGGTCACCCATCCAAGTACTAGCCCAGCCCGACAGCGCTTAATTTCGGTGATCTGACGGGAACCGGTGTTACTATTGCGGCAAGGCCTTTCGCATTTTGTCATTGAGGGTAAAAAAAATATAATCAAAAAATCCAATTCTGGAGTACTGATCTTGTTGTGGGTTAGCAGAGCAAATTTAATAATTTCAATAGTTCCTTTATTGGGACATTACTGTAGAGGTTTTTTTACATCGAAGGAAGCTGACACCCTTGATTGCGTTTGCAAGCTCAGAACGGTTTGTAATCCCAGAGTAAGTACCGAACGTGAAAACTGCTTTAAGTTTATTGTTAAGAAACAAATTTATTTTACAAACAGTGAGGAGATCGGGTCAGAAAAGGATGGGGAAGGAGGTCGGCCGAGTCCTTTCATAGTGACCATCCCGGCAACTGCCTGCAGCGATTTAGTGAAATCACTGAAAACCTACATGAGGATGACCAGGCGGGGGATTGAACCGCAGTCCTCCCTAATGCGCGGCCCTCTTATGTACAGGGTGATTATAATTAAAGTTAAACTTTCAAACCGCTGTAGAACTAACACCACTGGTCAGAATGACGTCATATTGTAACCGAATATTACCGGAGAAGGGGGAAAACGTATGGCAGAAGAAAAATAAATAGCTACAAAATGCAGCAATAGATGGCGCTGTAAGCATCATAATTTAATAGTGGTCGACTACAAATGACAAATGAATCATACAACAATGCCTAATGTGTTCGTTTGACGTTAAACAAACTGTACTACTCAGATTGCATGGATGAACAGGTGTGATACTGTTAGTCACGTAAGCCCATCCACCACGACAGTCATATCACATCGGATGGGAAAAATCAGTTTTTAATTGTTCTGAGGCAAAAACCGCATAAAAAGCATCAATCAAAATTAAATCGGGTTATTAATTTCTGTGTTACTGGGGCAAAACATGTTCAGTGTGCTGTGCACCGTTTCCTGCAACAAATTGAAATCGAGGACCAGCATGTTCCACAACTGATCGAAGTGTTTCTGGGGTTACGTTCACAATGTGTTGCGCAATGTGTGCCTTCAATGCAGCTAATTTTGCAATCGGAACACCGAACACAGCATCTTACAGACAGCCCCACAGCCAGAAGTCACACGGATTAAGATCAGGTGATCGGGACGGCCAGGCTGTACGGAAATGGCGGCTGATAGTTATAGCATTTCAGAAATGGCGCTTCAGCAGCCGCTTAACTGGATTTGGAATGTGCGGAGGTGCGCCATTTTGCATAAAAATGATCCCATCCACACATCTACTCTGTTAGAGAGCTGGAATGACGTGGTTGCGCAAAAGACACTCACAGCGCTTACCAGTGACGGTACAGATAACAGAACCGGAAGCACCTGCCTCTTCGAAAAAATATGGCCCTGTGATAACTGATGCCGTAAACCCGCACCACACAATGACCTTTCCAGCATGAAGTGGTACTGGTTGATTTGCGTGTCGATTTTCCGTCGCCTATATTCGACAATTCTGTGTACTGACATATCCAGTCTGTCCATAAAATCTTAAACGGCCAATCATTGTCCACTTCCGTGCGAGCAAGAAATTCTAAAGCAAAGGTCTCTCTTGCTGGCCGGTTAACAGGAAGCAACTTGTTCACAGGAGTAATTTTGAATGGATACAAAGAAGGAAGTTTTGTAGGATTTTACGCACCGTGCTCACGGGTATGTCCAATGTTCGGGCAATTCTCAGTCTACTACACGTTTGCACAGCAATACTCGTCTGCTCCAGCATTGCCGTCGCCACTGCTTCCACTGACTTCGAATCAATTCGTTTCCGCCCTCTACCAGGTTTCACACCAAAAGAACACGTCTCTTCGAATTTCCGAATCGTTTTCTCCAGACACACGGCAGTCACCGGACCAACGCCTGTTTTCAAACACTTCAGTGTCCGGAACTTCTGCAGAGCGACGTTTGTACAGTCACCATTCTTGTAATACAGCTTTACAAGCAGAACGCGATCCTGCATTGAGACAGTCAAGACGAACGTCGCAGACGCGAAAGGGGGAAAACCCGTGTACCCGAAGTGTTAATACCAACTTCATTGGGTCGTGCGCATGACAGGTGTTTTCATTTACGTATTCTGAAACATACAGCGCCATCTATTCATCAATTTTCACACTATTTATTTTCCTATGCCATACGTTTTTCCCCTTCTCCGATAACAGTCCGTTGCAATTTGACGTCATTCTGGCCAGTGGTGTTATTTCTACAGCGTTTTGAAAGTTTAACTTTAATTATAATCACCCAGTATATCTGATCTTTATCTTTGCCAAGTACAGAGTAGATTACATATTTGCTTTTGCTTTCTTACACTGAGTGTATTACTCTCATCCTGACTTGTCCTCTTCTGCCTCACCATTTATGGCCATCCTATCCACCTCAGTCCTACCCTCAAATACCTTGGCCTCACCCTCGACCGCCACCTCCCCTGGACTCCCCATCTCCTCACCATCCAACACAAAGCTCTCAACAGACTCCGCCTCCTGAACCTCCTGTCCAGCGGGACATGGGGTCTGCGTTCTTCCACCATCCTTCACACCTACAAATCCTTGATCCGCCCCATCCTCTGTTATGCCAGTGTAGCTTGGATTTCCGCCCCTCCCCGGTTCTATAAAGCCCTCCAAATCCTCGCATGCCATGCACTCCGCCTCGCCTTCCGCATCTGCCTTCTCTCACCCACGCGCATCCTCTACGGCCTCATCCCCTTCCCCCACCTTCTCCTTTTCCTTGAACACATCCGCACACTATATACTGTCCGCCGCCTCGATCCCCCTCACCCCCTGGTGTCTCCCTTCCTCTCCACCCCCAACCAGTTGCCACGCCTTTACCGTTGTGTCCCACCGTCTCTCCATCTCCACACCACCGACTTCCACCATCTACCCCTCCCGGATGATGAGCTTCACCCTGACATCTACCCTTCCTACCAACTCTAACCCCATCTTCCTGCCTCCTCCTCAGGGCTCCCTCTCCTCCCCCTCGCTCCTCTTGAGCGGCTTCCCCCTCCTACTCCCCCTCCATCTCTTGTGCCACCTTTCAGTGTCTCTGCACTCCCTCCTGCCCTGTCTTCCCTTTTCCTCTCCCGCCCCACGTCTCTCCTGCCTCTCCGTGTACCCACTGATGCCCCTACTCTGTTCCTCCCGCCGCATCCCCTGCTGCCCCCTGCTCTCCCCTCCTTTTCCATCCTCACTGACCTTTCCCTCGGCAGGTCCCACCTGACAGTTTTATTCTTTGTCGTGTGTGCTCCAAGTGGGTTTTAAGTGTGTTGTTCCGGAGTGTTCTTAATACTGTGGCCGACTTTTAACCTGTGGATGCGCATTCAGTGTCTTCTCTGTGTTTTAAGACACACCAGCTGTGTTTTTTTATCTTTCTGGTGGCTTTTTTAACTGTCCCCTATGAACATCTCTATGTCAGTGTATTTCTACCTCCATTTTCTCCCCTTACTCTGTATTATATTCCCCTTTTTATCTCCTTATGTATGTACTATTTTATTCTTGTCTTAGTTGTCATGTCACTCGGCTGAAGAGCGGCGGATTGTGCCGCTGACAGCCCTCCCCTGCCCATGTGGGGCAGGGGAATGAAATTACAATAAAGAAAAAAAAATCCCTTCTCTGTTTTATAGCACATTTCATTAACTAGGTGGCCTTATTAATTGACTGTTATGGTGTCCTATCATTCTGTCCTTGAAATGGCGTGTCGCACAGTACGAGGGGCCCCCTGGCGGTTGCGTTCCTTTGACCATTTCTGATTGTGGCGGACACGCCTATCGAGGGTGTTGATTGCTTCCTACAGTCTGCTGTTCCTTCCACTTGGCTTCCTTCCTTACTTATCTTATCATTTCTATATTGTTAGTTAGCTCTGTAGGCTTGTTCTTATTTACGTCCTTATTTTTTTAAATCTAAAATCGCCACAAGATCATCTCAGAATTATACTTCACAACTTAACCATTTCCTTTTAATAATCTAAATTTAACTTTTTTTATGTTTTTAATTTTATGTATTTCATCACTGTAATAGCTTATAGAGCTTGTAAGCCAATCATAGACTACCTCACACCTGTCCGCTGAACTGCGAGTTCTCCGGATCACGGAGCACATCAGCGAGGGTTTCGATTCCAGCATGTCGACGGCAGCAGTCTTCTTTGCCGTGCGCAATGCTTATCATAAGATTTGGCAGAACAACCTGGTGTATAAGATGCTGACGCCAACCTCCATCCCTGACACCTACGCTAAGAATGTGGATGAATTCCTTCACCAGAGGGCCTTCCTCGTTGCTCAGCGGGAAAAGCGCTAGTGGGTACCCCTCAGGGCTCTGTGCTGTCCCCTCTTATTTTTAATGTCTACATCAATGACATGCCCGTCATCCGTCACTGCCATTTGGCGCAATACGCCAATGACACGCCGCTTTATACGACCGGCCGCAATCCTGATCAACTCATTGCTCGCCTCCAAAGGCAAGTGGACACAACGGTCACCTGGTGTCGCTCGAATAAAATGGCCTTCAATGCCGCCAAAACTACGGCCGTGTATTTCACTAAACGGCGCCATATACTCCGCCATAACATGTCAGTCGGAGGCGTCCGGTTCCCGTGGGCCCAAGCTGCCTAGCATCTCGGGGTCTGGTTGGATAAGAAACTTTTCTTCCGCCGCCATGCAGGATACATCAACCACAAAGGGTTAAAGTTGACGAAGGCCTTGTACCCGCTCTTCTCCAGCCGAAAGCTGAATTTAGATACCAAGCTCCGGCTATATCACTCTGTTGTCCTACCCTCACTAACATATGGTTCCTCTGCGTGGGCCACGATTAGTAAGTCCCGGATGCTGACGCTTCAACGCCTACAGAATAAAGTTCTCAGGTGGAGTCTTCACGCCCCTCCGCTCACCAGGGTTGTCATTCTGCATGAGGAGACAAATACGGCCCTTCTCAAGACGACCATTCGCCGTAAGGTTCGCCAGCTATACAGTAAAGTGGATGCCCTCCGTGAGACGGTCACTGGACGACAAACCATCGGCACCACAGTTGCACAGCGCTGCCACCGACACCCAGTTTCGCCCACCGTCGTGGAGGACTCGGATTCGGGCTATGACTGACGGTTGGCCCAATACGACCATGTTTTTCTGTCCGTTTCGTACACTCACTAGCAGTGGTCTGTTCTCGTCCAGCCACCATTTTCCTTCACCATAGAGTTGGCGCATTACTGCACCCCTCCTCTGTCCTTCCACCGTCGGAGGGTGGCAGGGAACGTAAAATTCCACCGCCGCCACACCTTCAATGTGCTACGCTCGGCTCTTATTCAGCCATTGCTTTGAGTCTCCTCTCACTTGCCCAACGAGACAGTTGGACCGGATCTGAACCGGTGACGGTGTGTATTAGTAAACTGCCACAAAAAAATCATAGATATCACCTGTTGTATTCTTAATTGTATTGCATTTTGTACAATTATATAATTGACGAATATGTGTAGGCTTACAGTAGCGATTTCTAACGAGCTTACGGCACAAACATTTTGTAGTACTGTAGCGCGTTTCGTTATGAACAGTAGTGCTGTTAATAAGATTATTCCGCCGACACTGTTACTTTGGGTATACCATATTTCAACGCTGTGCGACGGTGCTTTACTGATTTTGTATCTTTTGAGTATGCCACTATGGCTTCACTATATATTCCTTTTAAAAACAGGTTTGCCCCGTCATATTTTAAGTATATGGCTCTGAGCACTATGGGACGTAACTTCTGAGGTATTCAGTCCCCTAGAACTTAGAACTACTAAAATCTAACTAACCTAAGGACGTCACACACATCCATGCCCAAGGCAGGATTCGAACCTGCGACCGTAGCGGTCGCGCGGTTCCAGACTGTAGCGCCTAGAACCGCTCGGCCACCCTGGCCGGCTTAAGTATATGTTTTTCACATGTATGTCAGTAATACTTTTCAGTATGGCCTATTTTATTGTTTCAAGATGTAGACAGTCCACGTCTTGTATTTGTTTTTTTCACGTGTGTTGCTGCAGATCTGTGGATGATCACCGCCGACCTAAACCGGTAGTCTAAGGACGTAACAATTTTGTAACCATAGGCGGAAATAAATGAAATTTGTTCTACACTTTCTCGATCACCGTTCTATTCGCGACCGTTTCGCAGCCTGTTAAAAAAAATTCTGGTTTATGCATGATGGAGCTCGAGCACATTCCAGTCTCGGTATTCGAGAAGCGCTTCTTAAGCGATCGTTTTTTCCTCGACTGTCCCACAGCGAATATGAAATCAGAATATAATACCCATTAGATCGGACAAATTTAGTCAACGCTGACAGATGTAATACTTATCGGTACCAATGATTGTCAGTAGTTGATTAATGTAATTTACATTTTTAGTCGAAATTGCGAGGTCTTTTTTTACTATTAAGAGGGCTTTGAAAGCACATTGGGATGAGGTGACAGTGCTGAGGCTAATAGCGCAGTCACCTAGGTGGAGAGGCGCACCGCCTTGCAGGGAGTTCTCAGGACATGCCTTGGAGGGGCACTGACAAATGACCACTGGTCCACTGGTCTTTCTTTTGTAGAGCTGCGACTGGGCATCGGACGCACCACAGGCAACACAGATGTGATCTCACACAGCCACCCTTCTGCGACTCAAAAGTGAAAAGACAACGGACGTTGTTTTCAGCAAGGTCCAGGAAGGCCTATTGTGCACGAAACACACAAAGCCGTGTCCCTTTGGAGCGCACCTCGTGCTATAGTTAACGTATAGAAAATAGAGCGAGACTAGGGCTGCTAATAAAGATGTACCGATATATTGGTATATCCATATTTTTTCCAAGAAATATCGATATCTATTGTGAAGGCATTGCTAATTACGCGTATAAATTTTTTTTCGTGATTTTCTTTAGATTTCTATTCTTCTTTTGTTCATATGGGCATTTCTAATCGTGATTATGTAACATTTTACTGTCGTTTTTCAATGTAAAGATGTGTTTATTTCGTTGCCAATGGATAAATATGTTTCTTGCTTTGTACCTGTGGTAAAGTTTGTAAAGTTCTCTTTTGGAATATTATTAATTCTGAAAAATGCAGTCAATAACATTTATAAAGATTTATGTAATTTACGATAACGTTATAACATCTACAGACAGGGGACATCTATAGTGATATCGATAGTCGAAAGGTTGTTGTGTAGTAGAGGGGATGGTGGATGGTGTGTCTGTGAAGCGTACGCGGAAAAATAGTACTGTGTTTTATGAAAAGCATACGTAATTGTGTGGACAGTGATACCGAACTATCAGATTGTTAATTCTCTTTACCACTGCGGTATGTAATGCCATCGGCAGCGAACTTTAAGAGCAAATAAACCCGACTGTGAAAGTGCCTCTAACAATACTTTGTTGTGTCCGACACGAACAGTTCTTTTATGCGAATGAACTTTGCTGGTATTGGTTTTGGGTGGTGGAACTGTTGTCTATCACATTCTATCAAGCCGTGAAAGTGAAGACTTTAATTAACTGTGCAATACAAATGACTTTCAGTGACGTTGTCCAAGTTTGAAATGCGAGAACAGAGTGGACATTGTTTACGGCGTGCTTCACACACATGAACAATTCTATGAACTCTGTATTTGTGGCTAAGACTCTATGAATGTGACGAGCTCTGTAATTATGGACGATAGCGTCACGGACAGTGCATAAAGTGTAAAAAACGAACGATGTCTACGTAATGTACTTTGAAAGAGAGGACATGTCAACAACGTTCGTATACTGGTGTCTTGTGGTTTGTTAACCACCACGGGGTTAATGATAGAGCTGTGCCGGAACTCTATTTGCGTTTCGCCGGAGAAGATTAACCAGCGGAACTGCCTGTATCCTGCTCTCATCATCGTAACCCGCCGACATTGTGGTGCCCAACGCAACGTTCGTATGCAACAAAAAGTTAAGAGATTTCGCCGAACGCTATCCTCTGACCTAGAAACTTTCTTTCTCTATTAAAAGTATAAGAATTACAAGAATTACAGACTCTATTCAAATAAATTCTTTGTTTACTCTATGTTTGCTTTCTGCTAAAGAAAATAACATTACAATCAGTGAATTAAAAGTTGCCTGGTAGTCATTGTTGAAACACCAGTAAATATAAACTTCTTCCTCTCATTAACTAATTCTCCTTGCATGTCAAAATTATTGTAGTTATTTTATGTATTGTTATGAGACTAGATGTATGACAGTGACTAATAAGAGTGTTTTGTCGCTAAATATGGCGTCGCGCGAGAATTACGGCGACCGCCATAATTGCTTGCGTTCTGACCAATAACGTAAAAGCTGCTAATCACGTAGTGGTGCATTTCTTGACGTGAGCGTGAATTATAAATGTCACCTGTCAAATCACGTAGGGACGGTTTACCCAGTAATAAAAGTTTTTGATATTGTATTGCTACGAGTCGTAGTATTAAGAGACACTGGTTATACTCAAAAGTGGGTAGATGTGTGGTGAACCCCCGCAGTGTTCATGCAATTATTAACAGTATTGTGTGTGACTCACGAAATTTTGTCACGTTTTCTAATTCCTTTCAGATACTGTCTTAGATGTCTTTGAAGTTTCAGAGAATATATACACAATTTTGTCTGTTCAGGTTAATTTCAGAGCAGTTTCTCGTGAATATTGAAGTTTTCAGTTCATAAACAAAGTAGGATCGTGACCAATTGGGAAGTATAACAAAGAGTGTGGTTTTCCAACTAGAATTTTGGATGACTTCACAGTTCAGATTTTAATAATTATTTTTCCTGTGGGTTGAGGTTATCACAATATGGGCCTTATTTTCCTCACCGATATATCGATACCAAAAAGTAAGTATCGGTTGCTGATATTTTTATTTTATATTTTTTTTCACAATTTTTGGTAGATATTTTGAAGTTGTTTCTTTGAAATTGTAGTAGAAGATAATTTTACTTCCACCGTGTGCAGGTGTCTTACGACTTTTTGAGCTTCCATCACGTACAATCGTTCTGTCTGACTGTGTGAACACAGTACCGGGTGACAATAACCTAACTGTATGAAATAAAATCGTCATAACTGCTGAACGGTTTGTGTTACGACGTTCAAACTGCACGGTTGCCCGCGGCGCGTGATCGTAATTAGTATGGCTTAGTTTAGCGACGAAGCCCACTTTGATTTGGATGGGTTCGCCAGTAAGCAAAATTGGCACCTTTGCGAAATGAGGACCCACTTTTCGCGATCGAGAAATCTCTTCACCCTCAACAGGTGACAGTGTGGTGTGCAGTGTCCAGTCACGGAATAATCGGTGCGATGTTCCCTGGTGGCACGGTCATTCTTTAACTGCTGTGAGGGGTCCACTTGTACGTGGAGCCCGATTTGGTAAAATATTTCATGAAAAATGACATGTAATGGTTATCACATGTAGAAGAGGTTGTATCTTTGACACCACTGAACCAAAGATGTTGTCTGAGTGGCAGAATCGATTTAAGTTGGAGCGCGCGAACCGCAGAAGCTGTTGCCGCTGCTCTCTGTTAAAGGAAGGACTTAAAGACTTTAAGCTAGCGGCTAGCTGTGAGAATTTAGCTGTTGGCCCATGGACACAGCATAATACAGTTTTGTAAGGTAATGAAATTTTGTATGTTTAGTTTTAAGTATGCAGCAACGCAATGTGAATTTTGTTAATTCTAACAGTAGGGCCCTTGAATGTAGAAACCGAGTATCTTCTAACAGATTTAATGTATAGGTTGATTACGTATACGCGATTTGTAATATTTTGTGTCCTTTGTAAACCTAATACAACGAAGTTAAATTTTGGAAGCTCTTTTGTCAAACGATGTCAGACCTTTTGCCATGCAACAATCCAAGTATTGTTAACTACGTCAGTAAGTGAGAATTGTAGAACAGTTGAGAAGTTCACTGATTTTGAAGTCAACGTAAAATGTTTCATATTAGATTTTGTGAAGGAGAAACTTTATTTTGAATACAATTTTCGAACTGAAGAATTCGGTCTTAGCATATCCCGCTATCAGTACCTCATCCTCTACCATGTCGTGTGACATTCTTTGTATGAAGCTACTTTACGGCCTGCATTGCACTTTGCTGAGCCAAGATTGAATATTTTGTATGCCTGCTGTGGAGAGAACATGACACCAAGATTACATCCGTTGCGACTCAAGAGCTAAGGAAACTGGATTTCATTGTTTATTTGCGTAGGGAATTTTATTACTTTATTGCACAGGGCCATTGACTTCGGTACTCGCGAGACTGAGTAAATTTCAGATGAAGGAATGTATTATAGGCCTTACATACTAGTTTTCCAGATTTTGCTTAATTTTTCTTTGGATTACAGTAAAACGGATTAAGCACACCATTTGCTCAAAAACACATCACACAGTAAGTTTGGATAACACAAATATATTTTTAAAGAACGTTATACTGCTGTATGAGTTTTTAAGCGACCTAGTCAGCTGGACGGCAGATCTAGGCGTAGTTATTCATCTACTGTGAAGGCCACGAACGTGTTAGAAATTGTGATTTTTGTGATAAGAGACGAACAGCACAAAATTCGGGGAGTTATCTGTCAGTGAAACACGTGGCCGTTCTGAAGCAACTAATGTCTCAATTTGTTAAATGAACCCGGGTTGGTAAGCTACAGCACCAAACGGAGAACCATAGCATGTCCGAGGCAGAGGAAGGATGGTCCTATGATCGCAGATTAACCATAGGTTTTGAAACAACCTATTTTTTCTTGTTACTCCAAACTTTAATCGGGTTTTTGTCGAAACAACATTTTTCTGCGCGCAAGTGCTCTAGAACCTCGTTAGATTAACAGATTCATTTTATTTTTTAATGAAAGACAATTCAATTTTGGCGGCTTCATCGAGACCTTTTTTTGTATTCGGATTGCATATATTTTCTTAGACATTTAAACTTAGAAAAGCATGCCAAGAAACTGACAGGTTTTCCAAATATCTACCTTTTTTTTTCGAGATATTTTTTCAAAATCCCATCATGATGGTATACCAGGTTCATTCTAAATTATGAATTTAGTGTTTTTAAGGATTTCAAAAACAGCCACGATAGTGCTCAACTAAAGTTACGCTTTATCAAAGTAGTGGTTAGATATTTTTGGTTCACTACGCAAATGACGTAGTAAATGGTAGTATCACCGCTCCCATTGATTGAGCCATCACATTTTAATTTTGTTAGTTTTTTTATTTTTATTGGCAATTATGGTTTGCAGTGGTAACGTATGTCAAAGCATATGGGACATGTGATACATCTGCGGTAATTTTTCTGCAGTTGACGATGGTTTAAGAAATTTGAAATTTGTGGTAAGTTTCTATGGGACCAAACTGCAGAGGTCATCGGTCGCTAGTCTTACACACTACTTAATCTAACTTAAACTAACTTACGCTAAGGCGAACACACACACACACACACACACACACACATGCCCGACTCGAACCTTCGATGGGGTGAGGGGCGGGGAGGGGGGGGGGAGGGAGAGCCGCGCGAACCGATGGTTTAAGACCGATATCGCTAGCAGAATAAATAATATTACGACAGACAGCACAATATTGTGCATTTTGTAAAATTTAATTACGTATTTATGTCAGATTATTTCATTCAGTTATTTTATTTATTGCTTATTGTTGTTGTTGTGGTCTTCAGTCCTGAGACTGGTTTGATACAGCTCTCCATGCTACCCTATCCTGTGCAAGCTTCTTCATCTCCCAGTACTTACTGCAACCCACATCCTTCTGAATCTGCTTTGTGTATTCATCTCGTGGTCTCCCTCTACGATTTTTACCCTCCACGCTGCCCTTCAATGCTAAATTTGTGATCCCTTGATGCCTCAGAACATGTCCTACCAACTGATCCCTTCTTCTAGTCAAGTTGTGCCACAAACTCCTCTTTTCCCCAATTCTATTTAATACCTCCTCATTAGTTATGTGATCTACCCATCTAATTTTCAGCATTATTCTGTAGCACCACATTTCGAAAGCTTCCTCTTCTTGTCCAAACTATTTATCGTCCATGTTTCACTTCCATACGTGGCTACACTCTATACAAATACTTTCAGAAACAACTTCCTGACACTTAAATCTATACTCGATGTTAACAAATTTCTCTTCTTCAGAAACGCTTTCCTTGCCATTGCCAGTCTACATTTTATATCCTCTCTACTTCGACCGTCATCAGTTATTTTGCTCCCCATATAACAAAACACCTTTACACTATCCATTCCATTCAACTGCTATTCTAATTCCTTTGCTGTCTCTGACAGAATTACAATGTCATCGGCGAACCTCAAAGTTTTTATTTCTTCTCCATGGATTTTAATACCTACTCCAAATTTTTCTTTTGTTTCCTTTACTGCTTGCTCAATATGCAGATTGAATAACATCGGGGAGAGGCTACAACCCTGTCTCACTCCCTTCCCAACCATCGCTTCCCTTTCATGCCCCTCGACTCTTATAACTGCCATCTGGTTTCTGTACAAATTGTAAATCGCCTTTCGCTCCCTGTATTTTACCCCTGCCATCTTTAGAATTTGAAAGAGAGTATTCCAGTCAACATTGTCAAAAGCTTTCTCTAAGTCTACAAATGCTAGAAACGTAGGTTTGCCTTTCCTTAATCTTTCTTCTAAGATAAGTCATAAGGTCAGTATTGCCTCTCGTTTTCCAACATTTCTACGGAACCCAAACTGATCTTTCCCGGGGTCGGCTTCTACTAGTTTTTCCATTCGTCTGTAAAGAATTCGCGTTAGTAGTTTGCAGCTGTGACTTATTAAACTGATAGTTCGGTAATTTTCACATCTGTCAATACCTGCTTTCTTTGGGATTGGAATTATTATATTCTTCTTGAAGTCTGAGGAATTTCGCCCGGCTCATATATCTTGCTCACCAGATGGTAGAGTTTTGTCAGGACTGGGTCTCCCAAGGCTGTCAGTAGTTCTAATGGAATGTTGTCTACTCCTGGGGCCTTGTTTCGACTCAGGTCTTTCAGTGCTCTGTCAATCTCTTCACGCAGTATCGTATCTCCCATTTCATCTTCATCTACATCCTCTTCCATTTCCATAACATCGTCCTCAAGTACATCGCCCTTGTATAGACCCTCTATATACTCCTTCCACCTTTCTGCTTCCCCTTATTTGCTTAGAACTGGGTTTCCATCTGAGCTCTTGATGTTCATACAAGTGGTTCTAGTTTCCCCAAAGGTCTTTAATATTCCTGTAGGCAGTATCTATCTTACCCCTAGTGAGGTAAGCCTCAACATCCTTACATTTGTCCTCTAGCCATGGCTGCTTAGCCATTTTACACTTCTTGTCGATCTCATTTTTAGGACGTCTGTATTACTTTTTGCCTGCTTCATTTACTGCATTTTTATATTTTCTCCTTTCGTCAATTAAGTTCAATATTTCTTCTGTTACCCAAGGAGCTCTACTATCCCTCGTCTTTTTACGTACTTGATCCTCTGCTGCCTTCTCTACTTTATCCCTCAGAGCTACCCATTCTTCTTCTACTGTACTTCTTTCCCCCATTCCTGTCAATTGTTCCCTTATACTCTCCCTGAAACTCTGAACAACCTCTGGTTCTTTCAGTTTATCCAGGTCCCATCTCCTTAAATTCCCATCTTTTTGCAGTTTCTTTATTGCTTAAGCATACAGTATTATGACAGCAGTACCTTTCCTTTCCTAACAAGTCAGTTCAAGAATTACGAACAATATGGTGTTCTGTTGCTGATAACGGTACTTTATGTATTTTCTTATTTCAGCGAATAGAATTTTAAAGGGCCCGCAAAAGTAGTGCCTCTGGATTCTTGCGAGAACGATCAGATAAAGATATCGCAAAGTACGCGAACTCGGTAAGATAGAAACGTGATCTGTGTAGTTGCGTTAGGAACTCTTAATACTGATACAGTGTCACACATAAAGCTTCCCAACTACTTTTTACCTTTGTATTCTGGATACATGAGCGAAGCATAGTGTGGAAGTTTAAGAAGTGTTATTTGCGATGTTGTAAGATGTAACAGCATGCGAATATAACGAATTGCTCAGATTCGAAGCTGATCAAATATTGATCGAAACAAGTCTACATAAAATAAACGGTCAAGTGAGACGGTGAAATAAAAGACTGAACAACAGTAACACACTTGCGGAATGTTCCGTTACGAATATGTCGGAAACAGTGAAGGGGACGAGATCATCTAATAGCTGACGAATTGGAGAATCACAGCACCGGTACGAAAGTAGCCAGCGCATCTCTCGAGCATTAACCGACTTCCTTTGTAGTTTTATGCCGCCCACGGAATCGATACTTCGAAGCCTTTGGCATCTCCACGGCGTGATTTAGTCACTACTTCGCTTCTTTTCTGCTGTCCGACAGTCCTTTTTTTGTGGTAAAATCGATCAGTGTGCCCCAGTAATTGACCTTCAATATTTGAGCCCATCCCGTCTTCGCCGGAATCGGTAATGTTTGGCTTTCATTCCCTCAGTGAAAGAACGCCCCTTTGGTGGGACTCTGACACGCAATTCCCCGACTCAGCCCTTCATTTAATTTCTGTCTCTCTCTCTCGGCTTCTACAGTCAACATAAGGTATCCTGTAGTTCACAAGTTTAGCGACTGAAGTCCGTTGGCGACGTTCTCTGAATGCAACACAAGACCGGCGCTGCGGCGCGATTGTTGTGGTCTGCAACGGCAGCCGTCGGTGTTGACGTGGGAGAACTCCGAATGCCGAAACCAGATGCGCGAACTGATACGGACGAATAAGCAGCCTTCCTGCTGTTTCCACAGAAGTACAGTCCCACTCTTTGAACAGGCCGGCTAAACTGCCCGTCCGGAGCAGATGAACACAGTTGCTACCGCAAAACGATGACCCTCTGCTGGTTACGTTCAGGTATCCAGTGACACAGTTGTATCGGGCCGGCACGTGCTTGCCAACTTTCACTCACTGCAGCGTTGCTTTCTGTCTCACACTGAGATATGTAATTAAGGGGGTAGACCAGGGTAGGAAATTTTTTTGAGCCTACTTTCTTTACTGGCTCAAAATGTTCCTTAGAGAGTCTGTTTTTAAGATTCATTCATATGAAGTACGTAACAAATGTTAAAAATATGTTAAAGCTGCTAGTTACTGGATGGAGGAGTGGCGCATCCGAGGGCTCGATTGCAATCGATGTAATACTATAAAATACTGACGCAAAAAAATTCGCAACACGAAAATGTAGAATAATGAAATTTTGGTAATACATTTGTCTAGGTAACATTTTTAAGTGACTAACATTGCAAGATCACACGTTATTTTAAGCATGAGATAAGCCATTGCAAATATGAAATACTAATAACCGATGTAGCCGCCAAAGAGCTGAATGCAAGCATGCAAACGTTCTGCCGCATTTCGGGTTGTGCGGTGGACTTCCATTACTGTCGCAGTTGGTCTGTCAGTACAGGGACGCTTAATGTAGTTTGTGAGTGACGGAGTTGTCGTCCGCTAATGTCCCATGTGTGTTCGATTGATCGAGCAAGCCTAGGGCAGCATGTCGACACCGTGTTGCGTTACAACAGCGGCATCTGGACGAGCGTCATCCTGTTGGAAAGTACACCATGGAATGCTGTTCATGAATGGCAGTACAACAGGTCGTATCACAAGACGAACATTCACGTTCGTCGTCAGAGTGCGTGCGATATCCACAGACCTTAACTTCAGGTCAAGCTTTTCTACACTACTGGCCGTTAAAATTGCTATACCAAGAAGAAATTCACATGATAAACGGGTATTCATTGGACAAATAGCTTCCGGTAGCTCTGTGGTCAGCGCGACAGACTGTCAATCCTAAGGGCCCGGGTTCGATTCCCGGCTGGGTGGGCGATTTTCTCCGCACGGGGACTGGGTGTTGTGTTGTTCCAATCATCATCACTTCATCCCCATCGACGTGCAAGTCCCCGAAGTGGCGACAAATCGAAAGACTTGCACCAGGCGAGCGCTCTACCCGACCGGAGGCCCTCGTCACACGACATTATTATTATTGGACAAATATATTATACTAGAACTAACATGTCATTACATTTTCACACAATTTTGGTGCATAGATCCTGAGAAATCAGTACCCAGAACAACCACCTCTTGCCGTAATAACGGCCTTGATACGCATGGGCATTGAGTCAAACAGACCTTGGATGGCGTGTACAGGTAAAACTGCCCATGTGGCTTCAACACGATACCACAGTTCATGAGGAGTAGTGACTGGCGTATTGTGACGAGCCAGTTGCTCGGCAACCATTGACCAGACGTTTTGAATTGGTCAGAGATCAGGAGAATGTGCTGGCCAGGGCAGCAGTCGAACAGTTTCTGTATCCAGAAAGGCCCGTACAGGACCTGCAACATGCGGTCGTGCATTATCCTGCTGAAATGTAGGGTTTCGCAGGGATCGAATGAAGGGTAGAGCTACGGGTCGTAACACATCTGAAATGTAACGTCCACTGTTCAAAGTGACGTCAACGCGAACAAGAGGTGACCGGGACGCGTAACCAATGGCACCCCATACCATCACGCCGGGTAATACGACAGTATGGCGATGACGAATACACGCTTCCAATGTGCATTCACCGCGATGTCGCCAAACACGGATGCGACCATCATGTTGCTGTAAACAGAACCTGGATTCATCGTAAAAAATTACGTTTTGCCATTCGTGCACCCACGTTCGTGGTTGAGTACACCATCGCAGGCGCTACTGTCTGTGATGCAGCGTCAAGGGTAACCGCAGCCGTGGTCTCCGAGCAGATAGTCCATGCTGCTGCAAACGTCGTCGAACTGTTCGTGCAGATGGTTGTTGTCTTGCAAACGTCCCCATCTGTTGACTCAGAGATCGAGACGTGGCTGCACTATCCGTTACAGCTATGCGGATAAGATGCCTGTCATCTCGACTGCTAGTGATACGAGGCCGTTGGGATCCAGCACGGCGTTCCGTATTACCCTGCTGAACCCACCGATTCCATATTCTGCTAACAGTCATTGGATCTCGACCAACGCGAGCAGCAACGTCGCAATACGATAAACCGCAATCGCGATAGGCTACAATGCGACCTTTATCAAAGTCGGAAACGTGATGGTACGCATTTCTCCTCCTTACACGAGGCATCACAACAACGTTTCACCAGGCAACGCCGGTCAACTGCTGATAGTGTGTGAGAAATCGGTTGGAAACTTTCCTCATGTCAGCACGTTGAAGGTGTCGCCACCGGCGCCAACCTTGTGTGAATGCTCTGAAAAGCTAATCATTTGCATATCACAGCATCTTCTTCCTGTCGGTTAAATTTCGCATCTGTAGCACGTCATCTTCGTGGTGTAGCAATTTTAATGGCCAGTGTATATTGTAATCAGGTATTATCATAGCTTACCTGAAGACTCGCTTAGTATTGGACTTACTCTCCAAACTTCCCTCAGGCAAATGCTCTAACATTGTAGTACAACTGCGTTTCGTCCATGTACTATTCATCATCAGGTATTACTGCTGCATATATACAGGGTGAGTCACCTAACGTACTACGTAGATAGGTCGGTTGCAGGCCCTCAGCTGCCTCCCTTATAAACAATACACGGGCATCACTGGGACCGAAACGGAACCAGCTTTCATCAGAAAACACAACAACCCCCAGTGAGCTCTCGCTTGACACCACTGAAATCGCAAATGGCGGTGGTTGGTGGCCAGTGGAATGGACGCCGGAGGGTGTCTGGCCGGAGCTGGCCTTGAAGTAACCGATTTGCAACAGTTGGTTGTGTCACTGTGGAGGCAACTGCTGCTGAAGTTACTGCTTAAGATGCAGTACGACGCACCAGAGCCAAACACCTAACACGACGGTCTCCCCTCTCGGTTGTGCCACGTGGCCGTCCGCAGCGCGGTCTACATTCGACCGTTCGTTGTCGTGACGACCGCTGCCAGCAATCACGTACAGTGGCTTCATTCCTGCCAGTCTTGCTACGGTGTCGCAGAAGGAACATCAAGCTTCTCGTAGACCTGTTACAGGACCTCGTTCAAACTCAGCGAGGCGTTTATAATGGCGGCTCTGACGCCTTAAAGGCATTCTTGACTAACATCAACGTCCAATCTCGAATGTGGCTAGCGCTCAGGACCGTTACAGCGTGTATCAAAGCGAACCTGGTTTGCGCACTCACAGTGGTGCTGCTTACAGCACTCTTAAGCGACTGCAACGTAGTCTGAACAGTGTGGTGTGCGTACTGTAAGGCCTTCGGTACACACACCATCAGATTATTTGACTTGTCGCTCTAACGAAGTAGGCGAGTGTCAGCAATATGTCTCGTGGTCTTATCGTGGCGTGTTTATCTTATGCCGTTAGGTCAGACGATAGAAATGCCACTTGCACACTTAGAGTAGCAGATTGACGGTGGCCAACTTTAAACAGAACTCCATTAATTTTCACATACATTTATTAAAATAATAAGCATAAAAATTACTTAACTTGATTCTGGATGCTGTTTACAATTGACAATCTGAAGTACCTTTGGTCTTGGTACGTTAATCTTATTCTCACATATCTCTGACACTTGACAAAGTGTCTATTCATTTATCTTCATGGCTATGGACAGGAATATGATAATCTTATTAGGTGCAGACTGAAACTTGACTATAGACTGGTACGGACAAATGCAGACTGGTACAGACCGGTGCACACAAATGCAGACTGATGCAGACTAATGCAGACTGACTAATCGTAGGTCTGTACACTCGTTATAATACGTCGAGCGTTCAGGTATCACTGCGCGAGTGTGATTCGCGAGGAGAAAAGGTTCTACGTTAGCAGCAATCTCATTGGCT
Organism: Schistocerca piceifrons; assembly: GCF_021461385.2. NCBI lineage: Eukaryota > Metazoa > Arthropoda > Insecta > Orthoptera > Acrididae > Schistocerca > Schistocerca piceifrons. The sequence continues at coordinate 212,303,212 of NC_060146.1, forward strand.
GCGCTACATATTAATACGCGGATCGGCGGAAGCAGAATTTGGTCCGTCTCTATGGCAGCGCCATCTCGTAGTGCGGAGACGGACGAGCGCTGCGCCTGCACTATTGTGCTTAGCGGGGCGCACTCTAGTGGGAAAGTTGTGTATGTCTACACGGAACTATGTACACAACAAACAGACATCATCTTTCAAATGTAGAAACACACCTACCACATTCCATTTATGTCGCACAGTTCATTCTTAGTGTTGCGATTTTTTGTCCGTCGGTGTAGTTACCAAAGGAACAGGGGTCCTGTTAGTTCAATAACATGGTTCAAATGGCTCTGAGCACTATGGGACTTAACATCTAAGGTCAGCAGTCCCCTAGAACTTAGAACAACTTACACCTAACTAACCTAAGGACATCACACACACATGCATGCCCGAGGGAGGATTCGAACCTGCGACCGTAGCGGTCACGCGGTTCCGGACTTAAGCACCTAGAACCGCTCGGCCACACCGGCCGGCCTCCTGTTAGTTTCGGTCAATATCACAGAGGGCATTAGTGTCGACTGAAATACTATTCTCAACTACATTTCCCTTCGTAACATGGTTTGCTTGTGCGAAGGTCTGAAAGCAAGTGTCTCGTGTCTGCTTAACATGTCATTTCGCTTGGTTTTTACACGAAGTAAAACTTAAGTGCTTGTAAATGACAAACAAAGGTATTTATTCCATAGAAGAGGTTCGGATAGTATCCCCAGTCGTACAAAAAATGCTTCGATTCGCTAAGCGGAAGCCAGTTAACCGATATAATTTCGTCAAAATGAGAGTGTTCCGATATCGGCGAAAAAAAAGACCAACTGCATGGTGCTGGCATTGACTATCAAAGGATCGTTCAATTTTAGTATTAAAAAGCACAACTTGAAACTTTAAACCTTCGTATTTCTGAAACAACATTTTTCAAGTTGGCGGAAGCTATAACTCATGAAATATATAAGAAATTGCATTATACTTTTTTGTAACTTGTGAGTCGGCGTTTTTTATATTGTACTAAATAGGATTCTTGCGATGAACTTTAATTTAGATGTTTGGTGCACGTTTTAATAACGACTGTTTTGACTAAAACATTGATTTGCGTTCAGAGTGGCACCATTTTGTTACAAACCATTAAAAAAATGTACCTACGTACTACATTACGGATTAGTTTCAAAATAGTTTCTGAAATTCTGGAAACTGTGCCGTTCAGAGCTTTCACCAACAGCCCTCGCATTCTGCGGAGGCCTTTCGTCGATGTCGTATAATGTTCTCCGGGTGCACGTTTTTGTTTAAAGGTACACATATAATACAATCTTAGAGTATACAATAAAGTCTAAAGTCAGTTTCGTGGTATTTTATTGAAAAATGACTCATGAATATCGGTTCCAAAAGCGAGCGTCTCCCTGGTCTGCCCCCTTAAAAGTTTCTCAAAGAGCGACAGCAGAATGAAATACACACATCAAAAAAAGTTTTGCAGCACCCCGGTTCCCAGGACTCCTGAAGATAGACGTTGACTGTGGATATTGTATCACAGACACAGTCCCTTTGACTGTTCACAGATGTCACTCAACCCGCCCAAAAATGTAAACAACCATGCATGAGCAGCGCCTCTTAGACGGAGGGGGTCTGACAGCCGATTAGTTCCAGTCATTCCACCAGGAAGGAGGTACACGGCTCGTGTTGTCTGTATTTCAACCATGCCTAGACGGTCAATACCACGGTTCGAACGCATCCGCATTGTTATTTTGTGCCAGGAAGGGCTCTCAACAAGGGAAGTGTCCAGGTGTCTTGGAGGGAAATAAAACGATGTTGTTCGGGCATGGAGGAACTGTCGATAACATGCCTCGCTCAGGTCGCCCAAGGACTACTACTGTAGTGTATCACCGCTACCTACGAATTATGGCTCGGAGGAACCCTGACAGCGATGCCACCATGTTGAATTTTGCTTTTCGTGCAGCCACAGGACATCGTCTTACGACTCACTGTGCGCAGTAGGCTGTATGATGCGCAACTTCACTCCCGACGTCCATGGCGAGGTCCATCTTTGCAACCACGACACTATGCAGCGCGGTACAGATGGGCCCAACAATATGCCCAATGGACCGTTCAGGATTTGCATCACGTTCTCTTCACCGATGAGTGTCGCATATGCCTTTAACCAAACAATCGACGGAGACGTGTTTGGAGACAACCCGGTAAGGCTGAACGCCTTAGCCACATTGTCCAGCGAGTGCGGCAAGGTGGAGGTTGCGTGGAGATACGGGGTCGCATCATCTGGGGCCGATGTACGCCACTGGTGGTCATGGAAGGAGCCGTAACGGCTGTACGATACGTGAATGCCATCCTCCGACCGATAGTGAAAGCATATTTTCAGTGTATTGGCAAGGCACTCGTCTTCATGGACGACAATTCGCGCACCCATCGTGCACATCTTGTGAATGACTTCCTTCAGGATAACGACTTCGCTCGAGTAGAGTGGCCAGCATGTTCTCCAGACATGAACCCTATCAAACATGCCTGGGAGAGACTGAAAAGGGCTGTTTATTGTCGACGTGACTCACCAACCACTCTGAGGGGTCTACGCCGAAACGCTGTTGAGGAGTGGGACAATCTGGACCAACAGTGCCTTGTAGAACTTGTGGATAGTATGCCACGATGAATATAGGCATGCATCAATTCAAGAGAACGTGCTATTGGGAATTAGAGGTATCGGTGAATACAGCAATCTGGACCACCACTGTTGAGTGGTACTTAAGTAAATAAATTAGTGATATCAAAGAGAAGTAGAAATTAGAATATAACTGAAAAACTTGGTTTAGTTTAGAGAGTTACATACTGACAAACAGGGGGCAGAACAGCAGAGCAGAAGAGACAATGACCGTGAAGTCAGCAAGTTCCACATAAGCGGGCGCTGTCGATTCAGCCGTCACGGCATAGCCCGACCGGCTCACGTGTTTCTCAGTTGCCGCATGTGAGCAAAGGCCCTCGCCTACATTCCAAGAGCTTCCAAGAGCCAATGACCGACGTTAAGAAGATTCTTCGAGAAGCTTCTCAACGTGACAGAAGAGGCAATGACCATGAAGTCGTTCACCTCCAGTAAACTGAAGTGAATAAATACGCAAGACGCAGTGGGCCCGACAGAGGAGAGACGAAGAAGACGAAGAAGTGAAGAAGTGTAGCAGTAGTTTTCAGTCAGTTTCGGTGCTGAAGTCCGTCATGCAAGAAGAGACTGCATCATGCACAGATGCACCAAGTCCGCCGCTGTAATGGAATAGCAAGCAGCAGCCTTGGCGCCAGAAGACAGAAGTTAAAAGGTATTTGATGACTGATTTTTACGTACCCAGGTGACTCGTGAGGACGGGAAGGAGACGGCCTGACATCGGCAGTCACCTGTGAGCTGGGATGAAGGTCTGACAGCCGAAGACTGGCAAGCGGGAGTCCGTTGTTCGAGTCCAGGACACTGGCCTTCCCCCGCCGCACCGCTCCGCTGGCTGACACACAACACACGCGGCCGCTTAGAGAAGAGAAACACTGGGACGCCACATCCAAGGTACCACAAGCCGATGCACGACTTCGCTCGCAATAATTAAACGGGCCACCTCGCGCTGCGCGTCTCCAGTCAACTGGGCGAGACGGCGACACGAGATACACACTGCCACGCATAATCAGACGCCGCCGCTGCCGCAGCAGAAGGCTTCACAAACGACACAGCTGCCGTTCTCCGCGCCAGAACATCGAGTAAGGAAACAGTTGTACGAAACTTGCAATAAAAGTTATCTTATGTGAAAATGCTGTTACATTCTACCTCATACCCGAGCCAAGGAAGAACCCACCCTGCCCACATGTTGTTAAGAGAGAAAAATTAATTTATCTAGTATTTTCACCCTGACATAATGCTTTAGAATGCTCATCCTGACAATTGACTAGCATCAAAAGAGAAAACCCAGTTACGTTTAGTAGCACAACTGTTACACCACCTATGAAGGGCTCGCTGTATGGTGGTAAATATGCAATGTGTGGTTTTCAGGAGCAATATAAAGGGCAGAAATGATGTTTATGTTGATCTCTATTCATATATTCTGTACAGGTTCCGGAACTCTCAGACCCGAGGTGATGCAAAACTGTCTTTGATGTGTGTATATGACCTTACGTAAGTTAATTATCGGGACAAGAAGACAACCCACATTGGTGATGGAGAATAATTTCTTTTTAAGGGCACCGTGAGGGACAGCACACTTGTCACTGTAGTTTGATTGAATTTTTACCTGTGTGGGCACATGATTTAATTCTTAATAAGTGGGTCAAAATCAAGCCACTGAGTAGACTGATTGGCGTCATTGTTCGATGACGGGAGATCGACCAAACCCGTTCAGTTCGTACGAAATGTTGCGCAAGGTAACGAAGACGACCGGTAAAAAATATCTCAGGGGGTTCTAGCCTCTGTGAAGTAAGCATTCTCAGAAAAAGCACGAATAGTGTTCGGTCCTTCACCTTCGCACAGTCTGCCTGCAGTTTCTCTGAGTTGGCCACTGAAAAACGGCCAAAACACGATGAGAGTTATTTGTACGGCGGGCGATGGGATGGCAATCACTTTTCAATAGTTACGACCGCTGTATATAGTAAATAAAGTAATTATTTAGTCAGGAAATACGGACGGTTTATGCTTACGTTTTCGCGTCTTGGTACAGTTATCCCGCACCAATTTTTTTTTTTTTTTTTTTTTGCTTCGGTGTTACCTGCGTGAGGGTTTCTGGACGTTAACGACAATATAAGTTCAGTTAGCTTGTTTGTCGACCTTTAAAGAGGAGATGATAGGGAGGAAATCTGCTTGGTTGTAATGGGCGTTCAGTTACAGTAGGCTCGTAGTTTTATGGAATTGGCAAAATTAATCTGCTGAAGTAGCAAGTTATTGCATGTAGTGAATTCATTTATTGCTCTATTAACACATTTGTTTACTGAGGCGTCAGACCAAATCCCATACAAAGAATGTCAGATGCTCTCAATCACCAGCAAGATGGGCCGTTATCAGAGACGAGAGCTTTCATTGGGCGGCAAACTACTGGCCGCTTGTCCTATATCATAAATCATCGGTAGTATGAAATAATTCACTATCGGTCAGGCACCACTTGCCCCGTAGTACACTGAATAGACAAAGAAATTGGTACACCTGCCTAAAATCTTGTAGGACCCCCGCGAGCACGCAGAAGTGACGCAACACAACGTGGCATGGACTTGACTAATGTCTGAAGTAATGCTGGATGGAATTCACGCCATGAATCCTGCAGCGCTGTCCATAAATCCGGAAGAGTACGAGGGGGTGGAGATCTCTTCTGAACAGTACGTCGCAAGGCATCCCAGATATGCTCAATAATGTTCATGTCTGGGGAGTCTGGTGGCCAGCGGAAGTGTTTCAAGTCAGAAGAGCGTTCCTGGAGCCAGTCTGTTTTGCTACATTCTCGTCGTGTCTGGCGTCGCATTGTCCTGCTGGAATTGCCCAAGTCTGTCGGAATGCACAATGGACATGAATGGATGCAGGTGATCAGACAGGAAGCCTATGTACGTGTCACCCGTCAGAGTCGTATCTAGACGTATCAGAGGTCCCATGTCGCTCCAACTGCACACGCCCCACACCATTACAGAGCCTCCACCAGCTTCAACAGGCTCCTGCTACATGCAAGGTCCATGGATTCATGAGTTTGTCTCCATACCCGTAGACGTCCATCCACTCGTTACTCGACCGACCGCCGCGCGGGATTAGCCGAGCGGTCTGAGGCGCTACAGTCATGGGCTGTGCGGCTCGTCCCGGCGGAGGTTCGAGTCCTCCCTCGGGCATGGGTGTGTGTGTTTGTCCTTAGGATAATTTAGGTTAAGTAGTGTGTAAGCTAAGGGACTGATGACCTTAGCAGTTAAGTCCCATTAGATTTCACACACATTTGAACATTCTGAACTCGACTGACCAGGCAACATGTTTCCAATCATCAGCAGTCGAATGTCGGTGTTGACGGGCCCAGGCGAGGCGTAAAGCTTTGTGTCGTGCAGTCATCAAGGGTACACGAGTGGGCATTCGGCTCCGAAAGCCCCCAAATCGATGATGTTTCGTTGAATGGTACGCACACTGACACTTGTTGATGAGCCAGCATTGAAATCTGCAGCAATTTGCGGAAGGGTTACACTTCTGTCACGTCGAAAGAGTCTCTTCAGTCGTGGTCCGTCCCGTTCCTGCAGGATCTTTTTCCGGCGGCAGCGATGTCGGAGGTTTGATGCTTTCCCGGAAACCGTGAAATGGTCGTACGGGAAAATGCCCACTTCATCGCTGCCTCGGAGATGCTGTGTGCTGTCGCTCGTGCGCCGACTATGAGACCACGTACAAACTGCCATAAGCTGCCGCTGTAGCAGCGGTAACCGATCTAACAACTGCGCCAGACGCTTGTTTTCTTGTATAGGTGTTACCGACCGCAGCACCGTATTCTGCCTGTTTACATATCTCTGTATTTGAATAGGCAAGCCTATACCAGTTTCCTTGGCGCTTTACTGTACAAACATAAAACGTATAAAACAGTAACCTGTTCCTGGTATTCGCTGAAATTTCTCTAACTCAGTTCTTTGAGACAGAGCCAGCCAGTCGCTGTTCAATGCTGTTCCAATGAGTACTGAAAATTGCTGCTTAGCTTGCGGTTGCCGTGTGTCCACCAGAGTCGGTCACTGACTTCACAGTACTCTGAGTGCTCCGGTTACTCGCTGAATCTCTCCTCTCTACTATCACTGTTACTCCCTCCGCCTAATCTGCTCCTCTCTGAGCTTTTATTTCGTTCTCCATCGATTCTGGGTGCACACTGCCCTCTGCGATATCCGTCGGGAGTATTCTCCCTTGGCGGCTTTCCTCGACATGTGATGGTCTAATTGCTCGACTGTCATTCTAATCTGTACCCTGGGTCCCTCCGTTACGAGGTTCGAAAGTTTCCTGGCATTCTGTCGACGTAGACCCTAGGCGCTGCTGACGAAGGCTAGTGTACTGCCTGTAGCCGTGTTTGACCAGCTTAGAAGGAGCAAACAGTCTCCAGCTGCTCTGAGACGCGTTATCTGTCCCCAACATTCTGTTTAACTTCCCTCTGTCACTCACGCGGGCCGTCTAACAAGCTAAATCTGGCTCACTTCTTACGTTATGATTTGAAAACTAATTACAATTATTAACATATTCTACGGTCACGACTATATGTTGTCAGTTCAAGCTCGGGCAGAAGAAAGAGTCGTAAGTAGACTGTTTAGGTTTTTATGTTGGTAACGCCACGTAGCGCTCTGTATGAAAATCACTTGCTGTGCTGTGTGCAGTCTGTGGCTGGTCGGCATTGTTGTAACATTCGCTATTGTAGTGTTGGGCAGCTGGATGTTAACAGCGCGTAGCGTTGCGCAGTTGAAGGTGAGCCGCCAGCAGTGGTGGATGTGGGGAGAGAGATGGCGGTGTTTTGAGAGCGGATGATCTGGACGTGTGTCCAGCAGAACGAGTAAATTTGTAAGACGGGATATCGTGAACTGATATATATACTTTTGAACACTATTAAGGTAAATACATTGTTTGTTCTCTATCAAAATCTTTCATTTGCCAACTATGCCTATCAGTAATTAGTGCCTTCAGTAGTTAGAATCTTTTATTTAGCTGGCAGTATTGGCGGTCGCTGTATTGCAGTAGTTCGAGTAACGAAGATTTTTGTGAGGTAACTGATTCATGAAAGGCATAGGTTATTGTTAGTCAGGGCCATTCTTTTGTAGGGATTATTGAAAGTCAGATTGCGTTGCGCTAAAAATATTGTGCGGCAGTTTAGTGATGATCAGAATAAGTAAAGAGAGAAATGTCTGAGTACGTTCAGTTTTGCTCAGCTGTTTGAAAATCAAATAACGTAGTTTAGCAGCACAGTAATATATAATTTTCCAAGGGGGACGTTTCAACGTGACCTCTTCTTGCAAATTATCTTTATCGGATATACAATACGCCCTATGCACTAAGGTCTTAAGGACGCTCATGGTCTGTGAAGGGTGATGGCAGCTACTGGCATGTAGATAAAGAATTGGAGCCTATGTGTAGGTTTACGATATATGGCATGTCCTAATCTGCCATCAACTTTACAGTGAACGACAACATCGAAAAAGTGGAGGAGCCATTTTTTTTTATTTCCACAATAAATTTGATACTATTTCATATAGAATTCAAATGCTCAAGAAATCGATGTAGTTGATCCATCGTGTGCGGCCATACCACAAATGAGTCGTCCACGTACCTCCAGAAGACCGTCGGTTTAAAACTTACTGAGTCCACTGCCTTGTCCTCGAAGTCTTCCACGAATAAATAAGCTATCAGAAGGGAGAGGGGACCTCACATAGCATCTCCATCAACCTGCTCATAAGGCCGCCCGTGGCACCTTGTCCTCGCTCTGAGGATGGCCGGTCGATATGCCGCCAAAACATCAGTGGAAGAAATTTTATTTGCGCGTCTGCACGCCCGAAATTTGACGGACTTTTCATTACGCCGCAAAAAGTTGAAGATGCACAGCGAAATCTCTGTCCGCTGAGGCGGAATGTAAGAATGTATGGTCCAGTCAACCTAAGACAGAGAATGTCATCTCACGCTTTAACCCTGAATCGGTTTTGACGAGAACGAGTTCGAGTACCTCGTGGATTCACATGAGCCCAGACATGCGAATTGAGGATATTTGAATGTCAATGTGTCAGACACACCAGCTTACCTCAGCATCACCAGCATTCTCTAACATTACAAGCTATTTGCTTTGATGTTCTCTGCCTCCTGTATTAATCTGAACGACAAGTTTCCGAACACCGTGTATAACTCGTTTAGGCATGCACTGTAGTTTTGAATCACGCTGTTATTACATATTATGACTTGGTGCAGTTCAGCAGAACGAGAGGTGTATCGAGCTTTTGTTACAACTACAGTCATTTGTTTTGGATCTCTTAACGTAGCAGCCAGCCATGTACTTTTCTTTACTTCTATCGTCGAGCCGGAAGAGGGGTAGTGCGTAGCCGAAACCAATAATTCTATTCAAAAAGCTGTCTGATCGAGGCAATTAAATAACATGATGGCTCTCCACATGGTCATTTTATGCCAAAATCTGTTTGACCCAATTCATAGTGAGGCGTGGCTTGAGGATGGGATAACAGGCCGAAATCGCTGTCGTAGTGAATAAGTATATCTGCCTTCTAAGCGCTCTTATCAGGGGTAACGCTCGTTTCACACTACTTCCCGCATACGTGACGTCATTTTGACATCACGCGCAGTATCGTCAACAGCACGATCGGTTATCGATTTTGTGACAAGGGAGAACATGAGCGTAATCGCTCTTCGTTTCACTCGCAGCGATTTAACCTGTCCTCTTAGGTTCCGGTCTAATTATGCACTCGGGAGTAGCCGCTTATTCGGAAATAAAGAGCCAAATATTTGTGAGAAGGAAGAATATGAATTTCATCGCTCGTCGTTTCAGTTACGGAAAATTAAGCTGCCATGTTAGGATCTTGACTACCCATACACTCGGAAACCGCTAAATACTTATTTGATCCTTCTTGGTAAAAACTGGTTTAAGGCAGGGAGACAGTCTGTCACCACTTGTTGTCAATTGTGCCCTTGAATGCATAAAGAGGGAATGGTACAAGGAAAATCGCAAGAATATTAAGATTGGAACACAAAGAAAGACGACATAAAGTCGAACTGTTTAGGATTTGCTGATGACCTCGCTCTCCTCGCCAATAACACTCAAGAAACCAAACAACAAATACGATCATTACAGGGAATGGCCCAGAGTATTGGCGTTAAAATATCTTTTGAAAAAACAGAACTAATGCTAACGGAGCCGCCACTAGCAAACAAAATTAGAATTACAGAACACGACATAAAAACTGTTGAAAAATTTAAATATTTGGAAGAAATAATAACACGCGACATGAGTGAGAAATCATCATGGCAGAGCAGAATAAACAAATTGACTAAAACGCATCATATTGCCAAAAATTCATATATGCTTCTCCATAGGCACAAAACTGAAACACTACAAAACAGTCACACAGCTGCAAATAACATACGCTAGCGAAACTATGTTTAAAACAACCAAGACGGTAGCAATAGACAGATTACTCAAAATAGAAAGAAGGATAGTCAGAACATGTATAAATAAAAAACACCAAACAACACGGAGTTTTGAAAATAGCTTCAAATGAGTTTATAAAGAAATAGAACCAGTGAGAAGTAGAATGAAGAAGAAACGGGTCTCTTTCCTCGGACCTTTGATGAGGAGAATAGAAAATAGAGTTAGCAGGAAGAATAATTGAGAAGCTATGGAACAGTAAGAGAGGCATTAGATGGATCACAGAGATGAAGGCGGTCATGATGAAATTACATATAACAATAGCGGATTTGAAACGCAAGACAGTCGCCCTCAAAATACTTTAGGAAAAACATATCACATTACCAATAAAAGCTACCAAACAGACAATGGGAAGGATGATTTCGGATGAGGAGAGAAGGGCGTGATAAGAAAGAACGAAAAAATATTGCAGCAACAATAAAAAACATAAAAACCTAATTCATAATACTGACTAATGAGGTCCAAAGTTGGCCATAAAATAATTTAAAAAATCAAATGGAAATCTAAATAACACCAGATATTTCAGAATATACTTGTATTACATTAGTGAGAAATTCCTAGAATGTGTTAACAACGTTGAACTGACAAAAAATTATTTGCATGTGGAGAGACCGCTACTTACATATTTTGATTCGATAAACGACAACGCTATCCATTACAGTGTTACTTATTCATGTGCTGTTTTGTGTCCTGTCTTGGTTACCACAGTACCTCTTAAAGGTCGTCAAAGAATTGGAAATACTTGGATGATTGTTAATTGCTCAAGTGTAAGTTTTTTAAGCAATAACTGAAATCAGGTGATGTAAAGTCACGAAAAAAACGGGTTGGAAACTTCTTTGGTAGGGCTAAAGTATGACATACATATACAAGATGTACAACTTTGCTTCCGGCGGTTTTTCCCTAGCATTTGAGGCTTTAATGGAACAAATTGGTTACACATGTACCATTCAAAGTACTTTCCATCGCTGGCCACCACTTTCTCCCATCTTTCGGGCAGTGTACGAATCCCGCGTCGAAAAAATTGTTCATCTTTTGAAGAGATCCACGAATCGATCCAATTTGTGACTTCTTCATGTGATCGGAAGTGTTGGTCAGACAGGCTATGCGCCATTGATCTAAACAGGTGGTAGTCAGAGGGAGCAATGTCTGGAGAATACGGCGGGTGGGGTAGGACTTCCCATTTTAACGTTTCCAAGTACGTTTTGATCTCTTTTTGCAACGTGGGGTCGAGCGTTGTCGTGCTGCAAAATTACTTTATCGTGCCTCTCTCTTATTTCGGCCGTTTCTCTTTTAATGCTCTGCTCAAACGCATTAATTACGTTCGATAACGAGCACCTGTGATTGTTTCACTTGGTTTTAACACCTCATAGTACACGACGCCGAGCTGGTCCCACCAAATGCAGAGCACGATCTTGGGGCCGTGAATATTCGGTTTGGCCGTCGACGTGGAAGCATGGCTGGGATATCGCCATGATTTTTTGCGTTTACGGTTATCGTAATGAACCTATTTTTCGTCGCCGGTCACAATGAGATGCAGAAATCCCTTCCGTTTTTGCCTCTGAAGCCACTGTTCACAAACTCACAAACGCCGTTCAACGTCTCTTGATTTCAGCTCACACGGAACGCAAGTTCCCTCTCTCTGAATCATGCCCATAGCCTTGAGACGTTTTGAAATGGCTTGCTGTGTCACTGCCACTAATCGTGCCAATTCTTCTTGAGTTTGACGCGAGTCTTCACTCAGCAATGTCTCCAATTCTGCATCTTCGAAAACATTCTCTCTTCCACCACTATGCCGGTCTACGACGTTAAAATCACCGCCCTTGAAGCGTTGAAACCACTCACGACACATTCTTTCACTAACAGCGTCCTTACCATACGTACTTGAGAGCATTCGATGAGACTCAGCCGCTGTTTTCTTCATATTGAAACAAAACAGTAACTCCTCCCGCAAATGACGAGAATTAGGCTCGTAAACTGACATTTTCAATCAAGAACAACTTTATGATACAGACACAAATCGACTAATGTTTGAATGAGGTTATGTTGATGTAGGTCCAAGCTAACTGCCTGTCGTCTGCGATCTGTTTCTTTCGACGACTACTTACCGTTGTCGTCACCTATCGGCACGGCGGAAGCAAATTTGTACACCTTGTAACTGAAACAAAGACGAAATACTCTTTCGTTCCTCTTGATGTAGATGAATTCTACCATATTTTATTATCTGTATAAACTGATTTTACACTATATTCGTATTAAAATGAGTTCAGTCTTGGATAACTTAAAACAAACATTGAAGTTACAAAACCATTTAACATTGTTTTATTTCCACCTGAAGATGACATAAGTCTGGAAAATGTTGACGATATTGTATGTGTGATGTGAAAACATTGTTTGTGACATTCGGACGATATTGCTCTCCAGTCGAATTGTGCTGAATTTTGCAGAAAGAATAAGGTTTTTAATATTTAGTTTCCAAGTTTATTAGAGCTATGTAGTGACTGTATGATTTCATTCTGCTGTACCTGGTTCGCTCTCGTTTTTCATTTGTCTCTGTTCTTTCAGTTAAGTTGCAAATGTTCGTATAATTGCATAATTTATCGCTTCATGTGTATTATTTTGGCACATGAAATAAACTTGTTGTAAATGGAATAATGCCATTTAATTTAAATTGCATCAAATATTTCCTCTATTAATTATTATTTGATAGCAAAAGCTATTAAAATCTTTCACTCAATTTTTTCAAAAAAGTTTTGTGTTTCTTGTATCCTATAATACTTTTAACATGAAATTTGTTAAAAAATATTCTTTGTCACAGCTATCACCCTAACACATGGAAACTTGAACCAGGCATAAAAACGAAATTTTTTAACATAAAATGATTCTCAAATTCCTTTGGGGAGCATCAGCATTATAAAATAAATGTTACAAATATTGTTTCAAGTTACTCATTTTACGGTACTGATCGTAGGCTGGCCCAATGCCTTTAATGTGATTCAGCATCCCACTTGGATGGTTGATTTGGGGGAGGGAGCAAACAGCGAGGTCATCGGTCCCAGCGTCCCAGTGATGATAACGTCTGTGTGTGTAACTGCAAGACGGGTGCTTTACCCATGCACTATACGTGTGTAAGTTTTCTGATTTAAAAATTTTAGTATTTGCTGTACCCTGAATTTAAGTAATTTCTTTTTTGGTACACGCAGACCAAAAATGCCAACTTGTATGCCCCTACGTTTCTGTTGTGTTTGGGAGCCTGCATACCTTTTCTGTGTACATTAAATTTGCATTCACTGTGTATGCTTTACAATCTGCAGTGAATCGAGCAACTGTCTGGGGTGTTGGCTGAAATCGACCCACTTAGAGAATGAGATTTTCACTCTGCAGCGGAGTGTGCGCTGATATGAAACTTCCTGGCAGATTAAAACTGTGTGCCCGACCGAGACTCGAACTCGGGACCTTTGCCCTTCGCAGGCAAGTGCTCTACCATCTGAGCTACCAAAGCACGACGCACGTCCTGTCCTCACAGCTTTACTTCTGCCAGTATCTCGTCTCCTACCTTCCAAACTTTACAGAAGCTCTCCTGTACAGTTTTAATCTGCCAGGAAGTTTCATCGACCCACTTACTTTATCTGTCTAAATCATGTACTCTCCACCTTTCACTTGCCTGGGATTTGTTCCTTATAAAAGTAGATAAGAAGACCTGGCAACTTGTTTCCCTTTGCAATGTGGAAGTCACATACTCATATGACTGAAGTCCCTTCAGTTTACTTCACAGAGGTCTACATTATTTTAAATTTTCTGCTTTCTGTGACTGTGTACACTGTAAGGTGTCAGGATACGTTACCACTCCAAATGTGATTCTCCACGCCAGCCGATTCGCTTGATACGGCACATGCCATACTTCGGACATAATTAGCTTCATGAGGAGTGCAATGAGCAATGAGCACATACGTGGCTTTCGTGTACACGGTATTGGTAGTCCCTTCCTAATTTGTATGCAGGTAAATGCTTATATTTTTATAGCAACGTGGGACTGAAGTGAAAGGGGCCAGTCGCTCAGGCAAGGACGCATAAGCGCGACATGGAAATCCACTTTAGGAAACATAGCGAGGCGCAACAAACCGACCCTTATTGCAGGAAGCCAATTTAGAACACAATGGCCTGGACCGTCGCCTCTGCGCATTACTAAGGCAGGTGGAAAAAACCCTCTGCATCGCAGTAGGTTCGTTCGAATAAGGCTATCACAACCGACTGTAACCGTTTTCAAACTGTCTGTATTGCGCATGCGCAGCTTCGTAATTGTTTCGACCGTCAGAACCCTTTGAGTTTATACGAACGCATATTTTGCATGTTTCGCTGTGTGACCGCGTGTAGCGCTAGTTGACACCTCTGCTCTCTTCGCGTTGCTCAAATGTTTCTGATTTAAATAATAAAACTGTGCACCGGATACGTACTTTTTCGTCCTCAGCACTACGCGTTTCGAGAATTTATTCTCATTGTCACGTGAAAATATTTACGTAAGTATTTTGTGTGCTGTTTGTATGTACGTTGTCCCTCTCTTACAGTGTATTACGTCGTCTTCTAGAGGTTAAGGTAGCGTACTGTGCCTACTACATTGTGCGGAAAAACATACGCACTCATACACTGTGAACTTTCACAAACAGTATACTGATGGTTTGCGTGTGTCTTGTTTTCTGCGTAATGGAGAAGGCACCAGTACCTTATGACCACATCAGATGGCTACAATGCAAGATAGGATCACAACACAAAAAACTAATGTAAATATTTGATCATGACTATGAGAAATTCTCGAAATGCGAGGTGCAAACCATGAAAAAATATCTAAGTGGTGCAGTGATGCATTACCATATTTAAAGAATGAATGGCAATTGGAGGCTTTCCAAAAACATCGATTATGTTGAATGAAATTGAGTCAAACATTTCTGGTTCCCACTTGTGGTTGGCAGTTCTTGGAGAACCAGTGAAATAAAATGTTAACTGAAGCTGTTCTTAATTATTCCTAACACCGCTTTCCTCATTAACATCTTGTTTGATTTTACATATTTTGATTATATGCCCATGATGACAAAATTTAATCAGCTTCTCTCATTGATTTTGGTAACACAAAATTTGTTTCTGATTGACAATGCACTGCAGGTAATTAATACCAGTCTTAATAAACAACAATATAGTTAATGCTCAAACATTACAAATGCCAGAAATTATCTAATTTGAAGAAAAGTTATTGTTAGTAGTGAGTTGCCGCAATGTGTCCATTGGTTGAGAATTTGGCGTACAGCATATGAGTAATAGCATAGAATGCTATTTTCTACCTATGCCACGTCCCTTTAAAGTGAGCCAACTTAATGTGTGCATGTTATTTATAGCAAAAAATGTAGTATGTGACCCCCAGTTATCGGCTGTTCTGATCGGGTCTTTGTAAGGAAGAGAAAAAAGTTATTCATTTTGAAAGTGACGTTAAAGGATAGCGAGATCCTTTTGTTTTTGATATCCCAGGCTTTATATACGCAACCCATTTCTACAGAAAAATCCCCATGGGGAATAAAATGACAGTAGGACATATTAAATTTTCACAAGTATGAGGTATACAGTTCCTTTACAAGGCTAGCAGGAACGTAGAACTTCTTTATCTTCAACGAGAATGCTACGAGACTGAACAGAAAAAGCTCTGCACATGGCCACACTGATCTCTTTGGAGCAGGCTTATTAAGGGCTTTGGAGCCAGTGAGAAGAAATTCCTATGATCAGTCGAAACTATTTGCAAGCGTCCATTGGTCGTGACTCAAACAGCTTTCACCTAATCAAAAACCACGGGAACTGGGACAATGCCTGCGTCGAACGCATTCGCGTGGTTGCTACGATTGCAAGTGTACCTCAGTCGAAGCTAGTGTAAGTGAACACTTGGATCATGTGATCCTGTCGTGAATGGCGTGTGGCCAGGGATGGGGTAGAAAGCGTTTCGGTGGGTACTACTGGCGGCCAGAGTGGCCGTGCGGTTCTAGGCGCTACAGTCTGGAGCCGAACGACGGCTACGGTCGCAGGTTCGAATCCTGCTTTGGGCATGGATGTGTGTGATGTCCTTAGATTAGTTAGGTTTAATTAGTTCTAAGTTCTAGGGGACTGATGACCTTAGAAGTTATGTCGCATAGTGCTCAGAGCCATTTTTTGTGGGTACTACTTTTCGGTAATTGCGATTCTTAACTGCAATGTGTCGCTGGTAAGAACTGCAGTTAATGAATTCGCAACTTGTATCGCTCCGTTATTTCTGTGACTTCTGCGACTAGTCACGGGAATTGCAGTTAGACTTGATAGCATGTCATGAAGAAAAACAGTAGTACGAACTTAGGCCATCAGATGGCACATGGCATTGTATGTTAGCTGCGCTGTTTAGTTGCTACTTGCGACTTTTCACTAAATCGCAGCTACGCAAGAAATTCACAGGAAGAAGTACAAAATGCAGCCAACAGATGCAACATGGCATTGTATGTTAACCGCGCTTTTTAGTTGCTGCTTGCGACATGTCAATGAAATTGCAGCTTGACAAACTGTTGACTGGAAGAAGTATGAAATTGGGCCAACAGATGGCACATGGCGTTGAATGTTAAAGGCTACTTGCGACTCCTAGTTGTGACTGAAATCGCAGCTAGATTCTGTGAAGTTGCTATTGTGATATCTGCGACTTGTCAGTCACTATGATTTCTAACATACATGCGATACCTTGCTCACACCTGCCCTGGCGAAACACAATGTTGTGGCACCACCATTCAGGATAGGGAAAGTTAGTTTTGTACGATATTCGGAGCACGAGTTACAGTCAGGTGTGGGCCGGATTGCAGTAAGTTACGCATCCCTGCAGTTTTGAAGGCAAATAGAGGCCACAGGGGCGACTGGCCAACCTAAGTGTTATGCGTACGTGACGCGAAGTGGTGTGTTAGTGAAAGGTGCACAGCCGGATATAAATAGGTGTTGTTTTCTAATGAGAGTCATTCAAGTGTGGCAGCTCTTCTGGATGGCAGGGCATGTGACACCACCGGGCTACACGCAGCACCACATGGGGCGACAGCATCCCAGTCCACGGCAGGTCGTTGGCTCGACCCTCTGAGGCCGACGCAGGGTCTCCAGCCAGTCAGCGGCGGGCCACTCTTCGGCTTGCTACCACAGGCAGTCGTCTCGGCTCCCAACACACGCTGGAGACTTCCAAGGTGAGGGCCTTAGATTCGGACGCCGGATCGTGGGTGGTCATTGCTGCCACATTCTCAGCTACGCCAGTGAGGAAGAAGCAGCGGCGGGTCCAGCCTACGGCTTCCGGCGGAGCAGTGCGGAGTCAATGGAGGTGGTGGCCGCTGAGTCGGCTGCTGGCGCAGCCATCCTGACGTAATCGGAACCCTGCAGCACACGTACAAGGCCGGCACGATACAGCGTTGCTTTGCACAGTCCGCTGGGGTGCTTCCTCAGCATTGTGGGGCCCAGTGATGCAGACCGAGCTGAATGGAGCACTGTAGCGGCAACAAATAAATCATTTGGAAAGTTCTCGCCGAGTTTTAACATGGCACCTCCTGGCACCCACCCACCACATTTGGTATCTTCCCACTACACTCGATCATCCTGAGACGTTTGGTGGCGGAAGCCACCACAACAACAATAACAAAAACACGGGCGCTGATTGAATGAAAGGAAGACAAGGAGGAAGAAGGCGAAGTTATTGCGACATAGAAGTTTACTAGGAAAACTCTGATTGGCTCGAACAAGCAAGTATGTAATGTACCGAGAGCTCCCACTGGCTGTTACCAATGTTGGTGTGAGGCAAGGCTGCAGCACAATTGGGGAAGTTCAAGATAATACAGTAAGTTACGAAGGAATAACGGAGGTTCTCTTCTCTCGAGAGGCATTGAATGTGCAGAGAGGTGATGCACAGAGGTTTTGCTGTGAACATTTTTGATTCACTAGGGTTTCTTTTTCAGCTATATTTGTGCCGAATCCCTTGTAGATCTCCGAAGCTGAGAAAGCGAGACCATTCGTTCTCGTTAATATTATTGCCAGAACTGTAGGCGTATTATTATGCATGTAGCCCAGCCTTGGCGGGTGTACAGAGCTGTTTTGTCTTAGCCTAAGGACAAGTACAGTCTTCCACTTCACAGAAACTCAGGGAAGTTTTTGACTGGTTAAATCCAGTCAGAAGCCAGCATAGTGTTATTAGGTTGACAGGTGCAAGACAGGTCACATACAGAATCTGACCAACGCCACCACTGTCGCTGCACACTTCAAAAGGTAAATTCACGCATTGGTGAGGTACTAAATGTTGAAATCACTAGCGTGCTTTCACTTTTCGTAAGCTTGGAAAAAAAATGGTTCAAATGGCTCTGAGCACTATGGGACTTAACATCTGTGGTCATCAGTCCCCTAGAACTTAGAACTACTTAAACCTAACTAACCTAAGGACATCACACACATCCATGCCCGAGGCAGGATTCGAACCTGCGACTGTAGCGGTCACGCGGTTCCAGACTGAAGCGCCTAGAACCGCACGGCCACACCGGCCGGCCGTAAGCTTGGAGTAATAGTTCGTAACAGCCACGTCATCGTAAGGTTTAAATTCGGATAAGTCACACAGGCGACAGCAAAACATTGCCCAGCTACAGTTCTAGCTCAGTTTATATTGTCAGAGTGAATATTTTAGACGGAAACTTCATTTGAGATTTCTACTTGCAATTTTGTAATATTTTTTCGTATCAAGTTTTGTTAAACTTGACGAATATACGATTATTGCCTTATACTTTTACACAGGATCTTCCTAGACTGATGAGGATTTCTCATCCTGAATCCGAATGTGTACGGTAGTTTATGTAATAAAAAGTTTCTTTGGTCAGGGAATAATCTGTTCGTTTGCCCTAAAATAGAGGTCCCCCTTCCTCACTGATATATTTTACGTACACCGACAACGGCTGCCCTTCTGATGTCTAACAGAGGGCGTGTCTGGGATCTCCCTACCTGGAGGGGCCTGGGTTCACGGGCTTAGTATTCTCCTTTTCATAGCACTCCTTGCGCTCTAATTGTTGGAGTAGATTACACAAAAAAACCAGAGCATTCCGAGTGCGTTGTGTTAATTCTGTCTGGCTATTTAATGTGTGTTCTGCGTGGTGGTTTGAACTCGTACACCGCAGAATTTCAATTTACTCAATTACATTTAAAGTATGGCCTCTATTTTTGCGATGTAAAAATTTTAAAATAATTTGACAAACTGGTAATTGTGTGCCCGTCTTCACAAAGGTGTGTACTTACTGTTGATGCCGAGTTCGTCAGATTTAAGTGCTCAGGAAACCTCAAAATTCGTACCGGCTTGACCAATGTGTTTCATGGGGAAATTATCGCAGCTGACGCAAAGTACTCCAGTAGTCGTATATTTGGGATTTGTGACATTCCACCTGTGCCTCTACTTATCTCTGTCCATATTAGGAATGATGTAAGACAGTTTTATACTTTTTCTTTTGAAAGTAAAACCTGTCTTATCGGAAATATTGCCCAAACACGAAACTCTGTGATGTCTGAAATCATGGTCACTTTTCTTAAAATACTTATGTTAATATTATGTACAGTCATATCCATTGCTGTGCGTTATGTGTCGTGTCAGATGAAATTCTTTGTCGACAGTTTCCTTTGATATGGGAACCTGATGCAGCCTGTAGAGAGAAGATGTAGAAGCGACCATTTTATGTGCTAAGGCATGGTTACATGTGCTGTGGATCACGAGATCCGACGTGGTAATTTGTCTGTGTATGTTAGACTCCAGTCTGTAGTTCTTTAGAGTGTGCTGCATGGAAAACTTAATTTTATGATGGAGACCATTTAGGACTTGAACAACTCTCTAATATTCTTCTCTCGTCCCATCGCGCAAAAGAAGGATATCGTCACCATGTCTGCTCCAAGGTACAATTTTTTTGGCATGGACGGGAAAGTTAGTCATTATGTCACATTGAGCTGTGGGCATAAATATATTTGCCAAACATTTAATAAAGGCAGGCTGGATTCCATATGGAAGCGGTGCGATCAATACAGACGATCTTCGATGTGTGTCAGCTATCTGAACATCATCAGTGGCACCTCTCTAAGTCTGAAGCATGGTGGGTTTGTTTCCCTCCAGTTGCAGTCTTCGTCACGTATCCTGTCCTCTCTTCCAGCTCTCTCTTCCATTACTCTTTGCGTCTGTTCTTTCACAGCCAGCCTTCTCTGTAGATTTCCGAAAGTACCCGTTAGCGCTAGTAGGGGAGACGTATTTCGAGAGAAAAAGCTTACACAATATTTCAGTAGTGAACCAGGGTGTGAATCGGACGTTCGCAAAAACTACAAACCCCTTGAAGGTGTCTTCGTCAGATGGGTACGAAACGTTCAGTTTCTCCAAGAAATTCTGTACGTATCGCCGTAACAGTCCGTAATATTTTTACAAGTATGATCTCATCGGAGCTTCGAAATTGTTCCGGCTCAACAGTAGGGAGGAAGGAAATTTCAGACGAATGGTCTCCATAATCTCGCGGTGGCGTTGCTGTCTCTAATCTCACTTTCAGGAGATCTCTTTCACTTCGTAATACACTAAGGATGCTGATAATTTATTTTCACTTTGACGATTAGTTACTATGATCTTACAAAATAGCGAACAGTGTGTTATGGTAATCTTATTAACTGTCGAGAACCAAGTAACTTTTTTTTTCTTTTTTCGAAATGAAATTATGCTAGTTTTTCGCTTTCAGAATGGAAGTACTAGATAACTTACACTCTTCTTCATGCACTGCCCATAAGGTTCTGTATTGCAAAGTAATAATTCATTAATAGAAATGATTGTAGCACTAAAAAATTTACTAATTAATAACTGCATAACGCTACGTATTTTGTGAGCAGCATAGACTAAATGAACTTGGGCGTATACAACAATACGTCTGATATAAGAGGACTCCGACCTGAGGAGAATGCACAAGACCTTCATAAATCAATGTGATACTGTGAGAAAAGTCCTTCTTTCGGATCTTGTTCTCTTCGAACGTCACATTGGCTTGAAGGGTATGTCACCAAATCTTTGACACTGATCGTTGTCATGGTGAATTTCTGAACTTTGTCGATTCGTGGTAGGTTCATACTGATGACACCAAGTCTCTTCACCTGTGATGATTTTTTTTTTTTTTCACGGAAGAATCGTCCATGTTTTGTTTTTCAGTCAAGTCGCAGCGGTGGTGCACGTGTTGTTGTTATATATCAGTTCGGGAGTCAAGGCATGTGGGACAAACTTTATACATATTTTTCCCTCTTCAGAACATTCTGGAGAACGTCTCTTTGCTGACGGAGGGGATGACGATTTATGTTTGCACCATTATGATTCTGAAGAAAAACGAGCCAGCACGGAAATCGCCAGGTACTCCAGCATCAAAAAAGCCGAAACTCGCCCCATCTACAGGGAAAGCGATGGTGATCACATTTCTAGATTCTCATGGAATGATTTATCAGCATGTGGTTCCCCTTAAGACTACTATTAAAGTAGAATACTACACGTCAGTACTGGCTAAACTGAGAAAGCACACTGCAAGGAAACAGCCAGAGCTTTCTCGGACTGGATGGCGACTTCATGACTACAATGCCTGGCCTCACGTCGCAAATCAAATCGCGCAGTTTCTGCCTCAGTTCAGTATTACCTTTGGACAGCATCTGCCTTGTAGCTCCGATCTTCCACCTTGTGACTTCTTTTACTTCCATTACTAAAGGTAAAGCTGAAGGCTTTCAGTGTAAGAACTCTGAAGCAATGGTCGAAATATGTGAGGTGATTATCAAGGACCTGACAAAGAACGGCAAGCTCCACGTTTTCGAAAAGTGGCATAGACGCTGTAAACTGTTCTTGTAAGTAGGAGGGGAGAACTTTGAAAAATATCATGTAAACGCTGAAACGGAGTAATAAACAGGTGTGGAAAAAATCACAATGGCCGTACAGACCTACACTGTACGTTGCTCTGAAGCTGATGCCGCCATGTTATACGGGGCAGTCAAATGAAAACGAGACAGATGGCAAAAAAATAAGTAAACTGTTTATTATTTCCAAAGTAAACGCCATAACTGCGGACACATTTAGCCCACTCTGAGACAAAGCGGTCAGCGCCTTCATGGAAAGATGTTTGCGTGCTTGTACCCAGAGGTGCGCCTCTTCGTCCAAAGCAAATCGGCGGCCACGAATGTCTTCCTTGAGGACACCAAAAGTGTGGAAATCGCACGGGGAGATACAGGGAATGCATGGAGGAAGTGTAAGGGAGGACACCAAAAGTATGGAAATCGCATGGGGAGATACAGGGAATGCATGGAGGAAGTGTAAGAGAGGACACCAAAAGTATGGAAATTGTATGGGGAGATACAGGGAATGAATGCAGGAAGTGTAAGTGAGGACACCAAAAGTATGGAAATCGCATGGAGAGATACAGGGAATGAATGGAGGAAGTGTAAGGGAGGACACCAAAAGTATGAAAATCGCATGGGGAGATAAAGGGGATGCATGGAGGAAGTGTAAGGCCATCCCAGCGAAACTTCTGCAACGTAGTCAAAGCACGTGGGCGCGCATTATCCTGCAAGACAATGATGTCATTCGTCAACATTCTTTGGCGTTCGGAGTAGACGGCGCACACCAGACTTTGCAAAGTATCCACATACCACAGTGTGTTAGTTGTAGTCCCGTGTTCCAGAAAGTCAATGAGCAGCGGGCCCTTGCACTCGAAGAAAAAGATCATTATGTGTTTCCCGGAGATGACGTGCAAGGCTCTGGATTTTTTCGTTGGGGGTGGATTCATGTACTGCCACTGTTGGCTGTAACGCTTCCTCTTCGGCTCAAAATGACGTCAGATTTCATCTCTAGCGGCAATACAGGCCATGAAATTGCACACATCGAAAAAGGTTTTGCATCACTCCAGTTCCCAGATCTCTTGAAGACAGACATTGAATGTGGATATTGTATCACAGATACAGCCCCTTTAACTGTTCGGGGATGTCACTAAACCCGCCCAAAGATGTAAACAACCATGCGTGAGCAGCGCCTATTAGACAGATGGGGTCTGACTGCTGATAAGTTCCAGTAATTCCCCCAGGAATGAGGTACACGGCTCGTGTTGTCTGTAGTTCAACCATGCCTAGACGGTCAATACCACGGTTCGATCGCATCCGCATTGTTATTTTGTGTCAGGAAGGGCTCTCAACAAGGGAAGTGTCCAGGCGTTTCGGACTGAACCAAAGCGATGTTGTTCGGGCATGGAAGGGATACAGAGAGACAGGAACTGTCGATGACATGCCTCGCTCAGGCCGCCCATGGGCTACTACTGCGGTGGATGATGGCTCGGAGGAACCCTAACAGCAACTCCACCATCTTGAATTATGCTTTTTGTGCAGCCACAGGACATCTACATCTACATCTTCCAAGCCAAAATGTTAGCATCTGGAAATGCATCAACGCCGCCATAATCAGCTTGATTGCCCCATACAACAGCAAGTATCAGCCAAGCACTACCTCCAAACACTGCTTGTACATCACAGGTAAAGTTCAGATGGAGTCCACGAAAAACATTTGGGCCTCCAATCAATTGCTGTTTATTAAACTGCCCAGCCAAGTCAATATCAGTCGCCTTCAAACTGCGATACACAGGTACACTGCGCCGCCAGCGACGACCGTAACCATGTCGTAGAGGCATTGCTGTGGCACGTTAACACAAGTGAACGTAGCAAGCCAACGCCCAGCGAGACACCCAGAGCTATGCATCCACACTCCTCGACGTTCGCAGAGCGAATGACGCTCCGTGCTGCGGCGCAGCTGGACCCCAGTAGCGCTTATCGCAACTGCTGTTCATTGCTACAGCAATGCCTCACCGAGCTATCTGTCCACACTCCTCGACGTTCGCAGAGCGAATGACGCTCTGTGCTGCGGCGCAGCTGGACCCCAGTAGCGCTTATCGCAACTGCTGTTTATTGCTACAGCAATGCCTCAGCGACGTGATAACCGTCGCCGCTGGCAGCGCAGCGTACCTGTGTATCACAGTTTGAAGGCGATTGATATTGACTTGGCTGGGCAGTTTAATAAACAGCAATTGATTGGAGGTCCAAATGTTTTTCGTGGACTCTATCTGAACTTTACCTGTGATGTACAAGCAGTGTTTGGAGGTAGTACCTGGCTGACACTTGCTGTTGTATGGGGCAATCAAGCAGATTATTGTGGCCTTGAAGCATTTCCAGATGCTAAGATTTTGGCTTGGAAGACATGGAGTATTGCTGAGACTACAGGACTATTGGCTAAACAGCCATCGTGTTATGACTCAAACTAAGTGCAATAGGCTGCATGATGCGCAAATTCACTCCCGACGTCCACGGCGAGGTCGATTTTTGCAACCACGACACCGTGCAGCGCGGTACAGATGGGCCCAACAACATGTAGAATAGACCGCCCTGGATTGGCGTCACGTTCTCTTCACCGATGAGTGTCGCATATGCCTTCAACCAGACACTCGTCTGTGTGTTTGGAGGCAGCTCGGTCAGGCTGAACGCCTTAGACCCACTGTCCAGCGAGTGCAGCAAGGTGGAGGTTGTCTGCTGTTTTGGGGTGGCATTATGTGGGGCCGACGTTCACCGCCGGCCGTAACGGCTGTACGATACGAGAATGCCATCCTCTGACCGATAGTGCAACCATATCGGCCGCATCTTAGCGAGCCATTCGTCTTCATGGACGACAATTCACGCTCCCATTGTGCACATCTTGTGAATGACTTCCTTCAGGATAACGACATCGCTCGACTAGAGTGGCCCGCATGTTCTCCAGACATGAACCCTATCGAACATGGCTGAGATAGATTGAAAAGGGCTGTTTATTGACAACGTGACGCACTAACCACTGTGAGGGATCTACGCCGAAACGCCGTAGAGGAGTGGGACCATATGAGCAACAGTGCCTTGATGAACTTGTGGATAGTACGCCACGACTAATACAGACATGCATCAATGCAAGAGGACGTGCTACTGGGTGTTAGAGGTACCGAAGTGTACAGCAATCTGGACCACTATCTCTGAAGGTCATGCTGTATCGTGGTACAACATGCAATGCGTGGATTTCGTGGGCAATAAGAAGGGCGGAAATGATTTTTATGTTGATCTCTATTCGAATTTTCTGCACATGTTGCGGAACTCTATGAACCGAGTTGATGCAGAACTTTTTTTGATGTGTGTATATTCTCCACCGTAATACCGTCTGAGGTGGTGCAGTGATGCCCTTATGCTGTTGAACTTCTGCTCCTTTGTCAGGCTGTGGAGAGTCCACTGCACACAGAATTGCCGGAGCTTAGATGCTCTGCCATGATGGTGGGAGCGGTAGCGTGGCTGATGCCCGACATGCGCCAAATGTCTTCCACCGCCCACTGTCAGTCGCTTCTGACGTCAGCATCCACTGTATCAATGACACAAGGGGAAAAGACACGATGAGCGTGTCCTGGCCCAGTGCTGTGTTTCGGTAAGTCATTCAGGCACGAATTACTCTTCCTGACACCCCTTCCGCAGACAGATATCGCACTACAACACTACGAACTGTGCACCAGCGCGGTTAACCAGCAAGCATGTAAACAAGGTGGACACCCAGCTCAACGCTGCTATGAGAACCGTAACCCACTATTTTGGCTTCCAACACTTAGTCATATAGCTCCACCCTCCCTACGAAGACAGGAACCTCTGATGAAGGAATACACAAAAATAATGAATAACCCCCTATTTCCTATCCATGAAGATTTCCCAACTTTGGAAAGAACGCGACTCCGCTTCAGATGTCCCCCTTTAAGACTGGCCCAACAACTGCCAGCTGCGAACTTCAGCATGGATACTAAATGACACGAGAGCTGGAGTGATAGTGCTTCCCCTGACAACCGTGAACTTATCTGTCCATCAGAGAAACCTAAGGGCTTTGAACTTCCACGGCAGCTATGGAAAAGCCTAAACAGAATCCGAACAGGAGATGGAGTATGTGCACACAACCTACACAAGTGGAGAAAGCTTCCCAGCCCTGGCTGTGACTGCGGGGCACCTAATCAAACAATGCAGCACATTGCCCAGGACTGTGAATTAACAGCCTACCAGGGTAGTCGGGCTGACTTCTTCAACGCCACACCGCCCTGCCTCGAATGGATCACCAACTTGGACGTCAGAATTTGAAGACTTGTGAAGCGCAAAATATCTGCTGTGATCTTACTTTCTATTGTCTTCATGTATTATATTTTATCTGAATATGTATCCTTCACTTATGTATTCTATAGTGTATTTTATCATATAATTTCATAATGTAATAAGTGTAAACCATGTGTGTAGCGCCATACGCTAAATAAATAAATAAATCTCCCTACACCTTGCAGTTCCTCTTCCCAGTCTCCATGGTGAAGGCAGACGTGTGACAAACTCACTGAGCTCGAGTTGAGAATTCTAAGAAAATGAAACACCTCAGTGTGGAGCACGATAAATTGCTGATTTGGGAATGAAATAAAAAATAATGAACACTTGGAAACATACATTTTTATTTTTCACATACTGCACAATAATGGAAGTTTCTAAGGGGCATGGTTTAAACAGTGTACCTGGAAAATGTCTACCTTCACAATACACACGTCTAACATTCTGCGTGGTGTCTGTTTGTTCTATATCGTGTCTCCCTAACACTTTCGCGCAACGACGCTCTGAGCGTGTTTTTTAGGGAACTGACTAGTTTGAACCTGGGACCTGTTGCTGGTAAGGAGACGCCAGACCACACATGACATGTAGAGTTCAGAAAAGTTCAGTGAGACTAGCGATGATATAATCAAATACTTAATGATTTCAGCGTCAGCTGCACTGCACTCCCTGTAAAAGAATCTTAATACTAACTAAATTTAGTGGCAGGGGTTCAAGGCTTTCCTATTTTTAGTTAGCTGGTAAAATAACGTCGAAAAAGCAGTTAAGTTTACCATTGGAATTTTTATTCTACTCACAAAACATTGTTTATTAATTGCACTATTGATAAAAGGAAATATTTTAATACAGGATGATAAAAACAACTGCGTTCAACAAAAATGCGACCGAATATTCCCTGAATAGGTTTCCAAGTTCTATAATGGATCGAAGGATGACCTATGCCATATCACATCTATAATCTAGGTTTAAATAAAGTTTCATAAAGGAGAAAACTATCAAAATGATCTACAGTGACCCTCAATTATCTTTAATTACTTATTTAACTTGTCGTAAATTACAGTGGCTGATGTGGCTTCTCAGTAATTATATAACAGAAAAATCATCGCGTTTCAGATTTTAACTTCCAGTAGCAAATGTGAATACCACGAGCTTTAATTGACGATCGACTCTAGTATTACGCAAAAAGGGGGTGTAACAGATGAGACTTCTGCAGTTGTGAGTGAAGTCTTATGCGCTGTTATCCGGCATCGCGTGCGTTCATTACCTTGTCGGTGTTTAGTCAGCGTCAGGGGGCGGCGGACGACGCAGCTCCACACACCTCGCCGTCTCGGAAGCAACTCCTCCTAACTTCTCTTTACTACAATTTACTGATGTGGGTTTAAAAAAAAGATATGTGGCTGTGTTTTCAACTGACCAGTCAGGGTCTCAATGTTAACCTTAAGCTCCGCCGACAAAAATTCTGTCTATCCAATGAGAAACGTTATACTTTTCGTGGAGGGACAATGTTTTTAATGTTTGCAACGTAACAGAGACGCGTATAGTCTCACGCTAAAACTTGCAGCTGGTGTGGCCCTTTTAGTGTTATCGTAAGATCTATACTGCTCTTCTGGAGGGCTCTATCTTTTAACATGGACAGGGGGGTGGTCTTGGCGGTCGGCAGGCGATGTGGGTGTCCCTTATCATAGGGCCTACTAGCTTACACGACTCCGCTCTCGGCTTCTGTTCTCGTTTCTCCCCTCAGAACTGCGTCTGGTATGACATGTATTTAGACGTTCTTGTGTTAGTCTGTGGTATTCCTTTTGCTCACTCGTTGATCGTATTACTTTGGTTAATTTAATGTCAGGATTTATTCGGTGCTATGTGTCGTACTGCCGGATTTGCTATCATGTCGGGGTTTTCATGGATGGTGTTGGATTTGCCTGACACCTTACACACTATGCCACAGTCGTTTCCTGAAATTTTCATGCAGTCTTTGAAGTATGTCTTCTGGTATTCTTGCAATTTTAGCCTCAGTATTATTCTGTAGGTGTTCCAGGGTGCTGAGACGGTTGCAATACACCTTTGCGTTCAGGTAACCCCAAAGAAAAAAATCACCTTGGGCTAAGTCCGCTGATCGTGCGGGCCAATTGAGATCCCCCATCCGAGAGGTAAGCCTTCCAGGAAAAAAATTCATATTAATACCCACTGTATTTGCAGTTGCACCATCTTGTTGAAATCAGGTACCCCGTAATTGCATTGCCTCGAAAGGCAGCTGGAAAAAAACTCTTGCAGCATAGTTAAGTAAAGATCCAAATTTACAGTTACAGCAGTACGGTGTTCCTGGAACAAGAAAGGGCCAGTGGTGCCTACTCGTGATATGGCGCACCGGACAGTGACGCGGTCTGAGTGCAGGGGTCTCTGGTGAATTAGCGTGGGGGCCCGTGTCACTCCAGCACCGCATATTCTGTTTGTTACACACTCACTGAGGCGAAAATGCGCCTCATCAGGAAAGAACACTGCGTCACGGGGTATGGTTGCAAACATGTCTTCACAAGACGTTCTTCGTGTTAAATAATCCCTTACTCACTATTGCTGGACCACACCCATTTGATTCGGGTGAGAATTCAGTTCATTATGAAGAACGTCTCGAAATGCCAAGAGCAAAGTGCGTGTTTCCGAGCTGAGAGTTTCGGAAATTGCAATACCGCTGCTCTAACTCGTTAGACATTCTGTGGTTTTGCATCGCTTCATTCAGGTCCTCTTCGTACAGGAGACACATCCTCGTCCTGAATGCATTTACCCAGTTTAAAATTGACTGCTGTCCAGGAACAGGGCAGCTTGGGGGGAACTGCAAATCGCAGACGAAAAGCACGCTGCACTGCAATGATCGAGTGGGAATTCGATAAATTCACTCCAACACAAAATCAGCCCTCCTCACGTGTCGACTGCATCATCGCAACTCAACGTGAAGCATGTAGTGTAATCATCAAAGTAGCCCTCAGCTATTCTTTTCAGGATGATTTCACAGAGAGTTAGTATGAATTTAGTATAACAGTGTGTGGTAATTTCATGATGGACAGGATTGCGCTATGAACGTAACTTCTTTGGGTGAAAATTGAATCGGTTGGTTGTAGTTAATTTCCTCTTGCATATGTTTCGACTTTCTTCGTGTGTTATTTTATGAATGCAGTGTTGTATGCTGTCTCCCAATCTTGGCTCCATATTTGATGTGTTCCGTAAGATTACAAACTCACATTTTTACAATTCTAAATAATGCACCAGTTTAGCTATGAATCAAGTTTAATATGCTGAAATTTTAACGGAACAATGATCAATGTTAAAATAAATGTCCAAATATAAACTGATTTATTTCTTTTTACTATTTATATACATAATCACCGGTTATCGTAAGATGAGTACTAAAAGATTATAATTAATGTTAGTCTGTTTGGCAATTTGGTAAGGTAGACTGGATACCTAATGAAACAGTTGCTCAGTAATGCAAGGTTAACTTCCACAGATAGCTCACAGCTTTTAACTCGCTTTTATTGTCTTGAATATCGGCACCGCTTTCAGAACAAATTGATGCATCAACATTACACCCCTTCAGCATGAACTAAGACCTGAAGACGGTGCGTTGAAGCGCCGAAACTGGTAGCTATACAATAAATGACGTCCTAAGAATGGCTGTAGATGTTTCATTTTTTTACAATAGTGAATGGCCGTATCTCTCAGGCCTCCAGCTACAAGGATGGACACACATAAGTTCGAGTCGAAAACGTCTGACAGGTAAATGGCACAACAGTTGGTTCAAATGGCTCTGAGCCCTATGGGACTCAACATCTGAGGTCATCAGTCCCCTAGAACTTAGAACTACTTAAACCTAACTAACCTAGGGACATCACACACGTCCATGCCCGAGGCAGGATTCGAACCTGCGACCGTAGCGGTCGCGCGGTTCCAGACTCAAGCGCCTAGAACCGCTCGGTCACACCGGCCGGCTTCATATTCCAATGTTCAATGTACGACGTCGCCAGATGTACCTCACCGCACGGGCAGCGGCTGGTAAAGTCAGTCTGTCGCACTTGAACCTCCCACCCCGTGTCAAGTTTTAGGTGTGGCTCTGAGCCCACATGCGTGACTTTAGCGCGTCTGATTCAGGGATCGAGTCTTGTGTCTGGTAGACAGTATATTTTTTCAATTGCGTTAGACAATTATGTGTGTACACTGAAGTAAGATTTTATGTTCAGTATTTACTGGTCCCACAATCTCCGCTGTTTTACTCCGAAGTACAGGAAAAAAACTACCGTATTGCTTCACAAGTGGATGACTATAAGTTTCCGAATTCCGTCGTTACCAGTAAATGAGATTCGTTTTCTTTCCTAAATAATGCCTGTTAACAAAAAAAGAAGGGTCAAAAGGAAAGAAACACAAAATAATGTTTTTACTCGGTTATAGCGAAGAAAACAATTTTCTAACTCCTACGTTACAACAGGTCACCTTTACAAAAGGTGTTCGAAATTTGCACCGTTTGTTCTCATGCAAGTATTGTATCGCTCAGTCATCCTTTCGCGCCGAAACCCAACCACAGCACTTTTGGCGAGGTACGTCATCCGATGACGTGACATTTTCAACATTTCACATCCATTTTTGTGGTATCTACAGACGTCTGCGACTCCACATATCTACGTCGCTACGGGGATTTTTAAATACTAACATCATATATATATATATTTATATATATATACGTGCACACCTACCTGCGTTACCAACGTCCGCTCCATGGTCGTTCTATAGTGTGACTGCCCCTTACAGATTTCCCAAATTATTATGAGACTAGAATGAGATTTTCACTCTGCAGCGGAGTGTGCGCTGATATGAAACTTCCTGGCAGATTAAAACTGTGTGCCCGACCGAGTTTTAACCTGCCAGGAAGTTTCATATCAGCGCACACTCCGCTGCAGAGTGAAAATCTCATTCTGGAAACATCCCCCAGGCTGTGGCTAAGCCATGTCTCCGCTATATCCTTTCTTTCAGGAGTGCTAGTTCTGCATGGTTCGCAGAAGAGCTTCTGTAAAGTTTGGAAGGTAGGAGACGAGATACTGGCAGAAGTAAAGCTGTGGGTACCGGACGTGAGTCGTGCTTCGGTAGCTCAGTTGGTAGAGCACTTGCCCGCGAAAGGCAAAGGTCCCGAGTTCGAGTCTCGGTCGGGCACACAGTTTTAATCTGCCAGGAAGTTTCATTATGAGACTACTGTTTAGGTTTGCTTCTTGTTCTTAATTTCTCCAGTGTGCACGTAGCATTTGCAATAAATGGTCAATGTTACAGTACTTTCGTGACTAACACACTGTGAGGAACGCATTTTCGAACGTTTTCTGGTTTTAAATGCATATAATTCAGTAGTACGGTGCATTATGCGTCTTTAACTTGACTTTCTGCTTGCTGTACATTTCGAATAACCAAGAAGAGAAATACTTCATGTCATAAGGCTGCTTTCGTACACTAACATGTTCCTTAGTACAAAGTGAC
This sequence comes from Schistocerca piceifrons, assembly GCF_021461385.2. Taxonomy (NCBI): domain Eukaryota; kingdom Metazoa; phylum Arthropoda; class Insecta; order Orthoptera; family Acrididae; genus Schistocerca; species Schistocerca piceifrons. Next base: position 212,335,104 of record NC_060146.1, read on the forward strand.
GAAACTACTAAGTTCTTTTCCCTAACATATAGACAATATATTTTGCAATGTTTAGTCGATTTCCGATCTTTCCTTCGCACAGCGTTCACCGAGAACGCTTCTAGAGTTTGACTGATGGAAATTTAAAGGCACTGAAGAGGAAAAACGCCAGATTGAAAGTAAGCGCCGTCCGACGTGGCCCAGCGGTTCTAGACGCTTCACTCCGGAACCTCGCTGCTGCTGCTGCTGCGGTAGCAAGTTCGAATCCTGCCTCGGGCATGGATGTCTGTGGTGTCCTTAGGTTAGTTAGGTTTAAGTAGTTCTAAGTCTAGGAGCCTGATGACCTCAGATGTTTAGTCCCATAGTGCTTAGAACCATTTGAACCATTTTTTAAAAGTAAACAGCGATACAAAATTCATGTGTATAAAAGAAAATATCGTTTGCGGCTAGTCCACTAGTGAATGAAATGCCTGCCCCTTACTCTGTAGAATATACAGAATGACAGTTCTTGGACTATATGAAAAAACGTAAATTAGTTACAAACTACGGCGTGCTCACACTTTATTCAACATGTAAACGTCACTACAGATATTCGAATTTAGGTTATGACATGTTCAATACACCTGCCATCATAGGCTATGGTGTGACGCATACGAATAGCGAAATTCTGCTTGACCCGCTGAAGTGTCAGAACATCGATGTTGTCGCACTGTACACCTTGTCTCAAATGTAGCCCCACAAAAAGCAGTCGCATGTGTCCAGATCCGGAGAATACGGCTGTCAATCTAGGTCCATTCCAGTGGCCTCTGGGTACCCCAGAGCCAGAACGCGGTCCCCAAAGTGCTCCTCCGGGACATCAAACAGTCTCCTGCTTCGATAGGGTCGAGCTCCGTCTTGCATGAAACATATTGCATGAACCACATCTTGTCGAAACCTTCATGTACCGTTCGGTAGTCACTGTGCCATCAAGAATTTCGCAAAGATTATCCCGTGACTGGACACTGCACACCACACAGTCAGCCGTTGATGGTGAAGAGACTTCTCGATGGCGAAATGCGGATTCTCAGTCCACCAAATGCTCCAATTTTGCTAATTGACGAGACCATCCAAATGAAAGTGGGCTTGTCGCTAAACCAAACCATACTGCGCGTACTAAGTGGCCAACCGTGCAGTTTGGACGACCTAACACAAACTGTTCACAAGTTATGACTATTCTGTTTCCTACAGTTCAATTGAATTTAATTGATGAAAGGAGAAAATATAAAAATGCAGTAAACGAAGCAGGCAAAAAGGAATACAGACGTCTCAAAAATGAGATCGACAGGAAGTGCAAAATGGCTAAGCAGGGATGGCTAGAGAACAAATGTGAGGATGTAGAGGCTTATCTCATTAGGGGTAAGATAGATACTGCCTACAGGAAAATTAAAGAGACCTTTGGAGAAAAGAGAACTACTTGTATGAACATCAAGAGCTCAGATGGAAACCCAGATCTAAGCAAAGAAGGGAAAGCAGAAAGGTGGAAGGAGTATATAGAGGGTCTATACAAGGGCGATGTACTTGAGGACAATATTATGGAAATGTATGTAGATGAAGATGAAATGGGAGATATGATACTGCGTGAAGAGTTTGACAGAGCACTGAAAGACCTGAGTCGAAACAAGGCTCCTGGAGTAGACAATGTAGTGGCGTAGCAAGACAGCCACGACACTCGGATGTAGCCGAAAGGCACGCGTTAAGCTCACGCAGATTGGCGTGAGGTCTGGCACAGTTAAAAGGAAATGAGAACTTAGAAAATGGACGCAGTTGCTGTAATACTTAACTTTAATCCACATTTGCAGAACATCGCTTTTGATGATACATGCTTCACAATATTAATTATCAAAGCTATGGCGCCTTGCTAGGTCGTAGCCAATGACTTAGCTGAAGGCTATGCTAACTATCGTCTCGGCAAATGAGACCGTATTTCTCAGTGAACCATTGCTATGAACGTCGGCTTTACAACTGGGGTGAGTGCTAGTAAGTTTCTCTAGACCTGCCGTGTGGTGGCGCTCGGTCTGCTATCACTGACAGTGGCGACACGCGGGTCCTGCGTATACTAACGGACCGCGGCCGATTTAAAGGCTACCACCTAGCAAGTGTGGTGTCTGGCGGTGACACCACAGACAACATTCCATTAGAACTACTGACAGCCTTGGGAGAGCCAGTCCTGACAAAACTCTACCATCTGGCGAGCAAGATGTATGAGACAGGCGAAATACCCACAGACTTCAAGAAGAATATAATAATTCCAATCCCAAAGAAAGTAGGTGTTGACATATGTGAAAATTACCGAACAATCAGTTTAATAAGCCACAGCTGCAAAATACTAACGCGAATTCTTTACAGACGAATGGAGAAACTGGTAAAAGCTGACCTCAGGAAAGATGAGTTTGGATTCCGTAGAAATATTGGAACACGTGAGGCAATACTGACCTTACGACTTATCTTAGAAGAAAGATTAAGAAAAGGCAAACCTACGTTTCTAGCATTTGTAGACATAGAGAAAGCGTTTGACAATGTTGACTGGAGTACTCTCTTTCAAATTCTAAAGGTGGCAGGAGTAAAACACAGGGAGCGAAAGGCTATTTACAATTTGTACAGAAACCAGATGGCAGTTATAAGAGTTGAGGGGCATGAAAGGGAAGCTGTGGTTGGGAAGGGAGTAAGACAGGGTTGTAGTCTCTCCCCGATGTTATTCAATCTGTATATTGAGCAAGCAGTAAAGGAAACAAAAGAAAAATTCGGAGTAGGTATTAAAATCTGTAACGCCGGGAATGCATATCCTCCTATTTCCATCTATTGTACTATAATTTTTTTCCTTGTTTTGTTACCTCAAGATATGACATATCTGTGTCTTTATTATTGTAATTGTTTTACTATTTGTGTATATATATATTTATGCATTATATAATTGGTTTGTTTTGTAAATATTATGTATTTTACGCTGGGTCTTGCCTAGGGAAAACTATGCTATCGAACGAATACATCGATAGGTCGTGTGAAGAACGAAAGTGTTTAGGATCTTTGGTAATGTTAACTCTGTCGCGTGGAGCGCGCGCAGAGAGAGTCGGGCTGCAGTAGTGCAGTGGAGCAGGTGTGTTGTGTGACGCTCCCGCGAGTTGCCGCGCGTTTGGGGTTTGGCAGCATGTAATTGCGCTCGACTTGCTATGATAGTTTCTGACACGGTGTCGCGGACGGAAAGCATTAGCTGGCGCACATCAAGAGCCCGTTTCGCCTGGTGACAGTGTCGAGAAGAAGGCGCGGCCAACATCCAGCTTCTGCAACAGCGGCGGCCGACAATGAGTGACTGTCACCACCTCCTCGATCGACGTCTTCAAACCTTCAATCAACCAACAAGGAAGACTGGAAGCACGTAAAGTTTTAGAACTGTATGGCAGACCTCAGCTTTTCAAACTGATCGATTTTCATAACTAAATCACAGCAACGTAGCATGAACCTTTGTTACTCATTGTCCCAATTGCATTACCAAGCAGGGTCCCTTCCTTTTCCGAAGTGAACCCGAGTGTCTTTGAAATTCAAACGCCAGCGTCATTCGATTTCACTGCTTTAATTTCAAAGTTCAGTTAAGGTATTCATAGCTGGCTACAATATTTAGATTACACAAGCACAAATTAAGAGTGCGAGTTTTGTTACCGTATTTTAGCTTACCTGTGGCTGCAGCTCAGCTTGGTACGTACTAAATTTTACTATTGTTAATTGTTCAGAATCATTTAATTCAAGTTCAAAGTTAAATCTCTTATTTCTAAATCGCGTAGATTCAAGTAGCTTTTGAAATGATTGTTGAGGTAGTCCAAGACTAACCGTATTTTACTGAATTTCGATGTGCTTTAGAAACAAAGCTCACTATTAATTTCAGTCACTAAATTAACTTTCAATTTTCCGGTTTTATTAATTATTTTGCTAAATTAAATCAGAGTGCAGCGAAATTTATTACTTCTGACAAACTTTCAGTTTTCACACTACACGTGTCAACCTTCAGTTGCCACGCTTCTAGTGCTAATTATATATGTAATAACCTTTCTTTTTCAGTTACTATAGTAATTGTCCATATGACTGGCGACCGTAATTTCCCCCAAATCTCAAATATCTAATTACCGCTAGTTAATTGTTAACATAACGACCGCACATTTACTTTCTTTATTAACTTTACCCCTTTTCAGAATTAATTTCCACCAGTTTTATTTGCATTTTTCCTTTCATTTAGATGTAACCCTTTCCTCCCTCTTTACCGACAAATTGACTTCGGTGACGATTGCTTTTCCCAAATTTCCATTAGGTACACGCGGTTTAATTTTTCACTGTCATTAAGTTCGATAAGTGAGGGGGAGGTTACAAATCCATGAGGTTCGCCGATGACATTGTAATTCTATCAGAGACAGCAAAGGATTTGGAACAGCAGTTGAACGGAATGGATAGTGTCTTGAAAGGAGGGTATAAGATAAACATTAAGAGAAGCAAAACTAGTATAATGGAATGTAGTCGAATTAAGTCGGGTGATGCTGAGGGAATTAGATTAGGAAATGAGACACTTAAAGTAGTAAATGAGTTTTGCTATTTGGAGAGCAAAATAACTGATGATGGTCGAAGTAGAGAAGATATAAAATGTAAACTGGCAATGGCAAGGAAAGCGTTTCTGAAGATGAGAAATTTGTTAACATCGAGTATAGATTTAAGTGTCAGGAAGTCGTTTCTGAAAGTATTTGTATGGAGTGTAGCCATGTATGGAACTGAAACATGGACGATAAATAGTTTAGACAAGAAGAGAATAGAAGCTTTCGAAATGTGGTGCTGCAGAAGAATGGGTAGATCACATAACTAATGATGAAGTATTGAATAAAATTGGAGAGAAGAGGAGTATGTGGCACAACTTGACAAAAAGAAGGGACCGGTTAGTAGGACATGTTCTGAGGCATCAAGGGATCACAAATTTAGCATTGGAGGGCAGCGTGGAAGGTAAAAATCGTAGAGGGAGACCAAGAGATGAATACACTAAGCAGATTCAGAAGGATGTAGGTTGCAGTAAATACTGGGAGATGAAGAAGCTTGCACAGGATAGAGTAGCATGGAGAGCTGCATCAAACCAGTCTCAGGACTGAAGACCACAACAACAGTTCAATACCCCTCACACTATTCAAAGAGATTTCGGGCTTGCACCCGTCGTCGTTAGCTTCCATCCACGATATTTCGACTGGACACCTGTCAGCCATGGAGGATTTTGAGGAGAGAGCGCTTGAATCAGCAGCCCTCAAACCAACTGCTTTTTGGAGGTACGTGGATGACACTTTCGTAGTGTGACCTCATGGAGAAGAAAAATTAATGGAGGTTTTACATTACCTCGACTCCATTCATGAGAACATTCGGTTTACCATGGAATTAGAGAAAAATGGTTGCCTCCCTTTCTTGGATGTGCTAGTTAGACGGAAGAGTGAGGCCTCCCTGGGGCATTCGGTTTATCGAATGCCCACACATACTGATTTGTATTTAAATTCGTCCAGCTGCCATCACCCATCGCAAACAATGAGTGTACTTAAAACACTTGTACGCAGAGCTCATGTAGTGTCAGATGCAGATAGTTTGCCTGAAGAGCTTGCCCATCTGAAGAGGGTGTTCAAAGAGAATGGATATTCTACTCGGCAAATTAGCAAGGCACTTGCAATTAAGTCAAAGAAACAGAGAGTGGAGAAAGAAGAGAGCACGCCTACTAAAGCTTTAGCTTTTCTTCCCTTTGTTGTCAACATTTCCTTCAAAATTGCAAGAATCCTCCAGAGTTTCGAAATGAAAGTAATTTTCAGTCCACCATCGAAGATTTCCGACCTGCTAAAATCAGTGAAAGAGAATCTGGTACTGCGGAAGGCGGGAATTTATAAAATACCTTGTCAGTGTGGCATGTCATATATAGGACAAACATTGCGAACAGTGGAAGAAAGTTGCACTGAACATCAACGCTGTACTCGCCTTTTGCAATCTAGCAAGTCTGCAGTTGCTGAGCATTGCACCTCCACTGGAAACTCAATGGAGTATGACAAGACCACAATTTTGGCCACAGCAACATCCTTTTGGGACTCCATCATAAAAGAATCAGTGGAAATTCGCATGACAGACAATCTTATCAACCGTGACAATGGCTACCAGCTAGATAATGCGTGGAACCCCGTCATCTCTGAGATCTGCTTCAGACGAAGACGTCAGAGTACTCCGGTGGCCGTGGCAATTGACAACGCCGAAGGCAGCTGAGTTCTGCAGCTCCACCAGCGAGGGCGCTGCCGGCGGGCGGTGTGGTTCGTCTGTCAATACGATTTTGACGCATGCGCGGAATACTCGCTGCACGCTATATATTACGGAACGGAGGGCGTCTTCGTCAGTCTTCGATGGCTCACCTGAGGATGGCTGGCAGTTGTCCAGCCGAAATATCGTGGATGGAAGCTAGCGACGACCGGCTGCAAGCCCGAAATCTTTTTGAATACTTAGTTCGTTGGGAAAATTTTAAATTTCACACCCCTCACTCTGTATGCGCGGGACAAAATTTTGTTACAGACATATTTGTACTGTTTAGTATGCAAGGAACAGCGCTGTCGCGTCTGAATAATGCGCCAGTTTAGGTTCGTGTTTGTGTGTGTGTGTGTGTGTGTGTGTGTGTGTGTGTGTTTGTGTTTGTTCCATTTCTCTCTCTCGTCTCCCGCTGCTTTTCATCCTCTACTGCCGACCTTTTGGGGTGGGAATATTTCGGAATATGCTTGTCCCTGCACAGTGTGGGGGGACAGGCGTGGTTTCAGCCGCCTACTAGGTTCTCGTGCACTCTAAAGCTACAGCCGATTCTGTCGCCCTTTCCGGGCCAGTGCGTGGCTTAAGCTGTTAGCTGCCCGTCAGTGTCGGGCAGCGGACAGAGACAGCCGCCTGCTATTGTGTTTAAAGCCGAAAGATCCCCCGGCTTACTGCGTGGCACACAATGGATCTCTGAGCCCAGGGCCTCTCGTACAGGAACGACTCAACACTCGTGGCAGGTGAGTGGCTGCACGTTTCCTGCACTGGGACTCAACTGCGACGAGCGATCCTTTTTGTTTTCACGTCAGCCTGAAAAATTCCCTACGTTTCGAGAGTGCTCTGCTGTGCAGTTAAAGTCCGATCAACGAACGATGGCTGTTCGCACATGTCGAGACACCAGCGGGGATTGCATTGTTGGCGATTCCGAGCGACAGCTGTGGTACGCGCATGTGCGTGCCTTCCGCTTGAACAAAGCGTTGTTGTTGTTATCGTCTTCAGTCCAGAGACTGGTTTGATGCAGCTCTCCATGCTACTCTATCCTGTGCAAGCTTCTTCATCTCCGGGTAACTACAGCAACCTACATCCCTCTCAACCTGTATAGTGTATTCATCTCTTGCTCTCCCTGTAGGGTTTTTACGCTCCTCACTTCCCTCCAATACTAAACTGGTCATCCCTCGACGACTCAGAACATGTCGTACCAACCGATCCCTTCTTTTAGTCACGTTGTGCCACATATTCTTCTTCTCCCCAATTCTTGTCAGTACCTCCTCGTTAGTTACGTGATCTACCCACCCAATCCTCAACATTCTTCTGTAGCACCACATTTCGAAAGCCTGAATTCTCTTTTTGTCTAAACTAGTTATCGTCCATGTTTCACTTCCATGCAAACACTTTCAGAAAGCACTTCCTGACACTTAAATCTATACTCGATGTTAACACCTTTCTTCAGAAGCACTTTTCATGCAATAAACAATCTACATTTTATATCATCTCTACTTCGGCCATCATCAGTTATTTTGTTAAGTCCCATAGTGCTCAGAGCCATTTGAACCACTGCTTCTCTTTCATATCCGTCGACTCTTATAACTGCCATTTGGTTTTTGTACGAATTGTAAATAGCCTTTCGCTCCCTGTATTTTACCCCTGCCATCTTTAGAATTTGAAAGAGAGTATTCCAGTCAACATTGTCAAACGCTTTCTCTAAGTCTACAAATGCTAGAAATGTAGGTTTGCCTGTCCTTAATATATCTTCTAAGATACGTCGTAGGATCACTATTGCCTCGCGTGTTCCAGCTTTTCTAAGGAATCCAAACTGATCTTCCGCGAGGTCAGCTTTTACCAGTTTATCCATTCGTCTGTAAAGAATTCGCGTTAGTATTTTGCGGCTGTGACTTATTAAACTGATTGTTCGGTAATTTTCACACCTGTCAACACCTGCTTTCTTTGGGATTGGAATTATTATATTCTTCTTGAAGTCTGAGGGTATTTCGCCTGTCTCATACATCTTGCTCACAAGACGGTAGAGTTTTGTCAGGACTGGCTCTCCCAAGGCTGTCAGTAGTTCTAATGGAATGTTGTCTACTCTGGGGGCCTTGTTTCGACTCAGGTCTTTCAGTGCTCTGTCAAACTCTTCACGCAGTATCATATCTCCCATTTCATCTTCATCTACATCCTCTTCCACTTCCATAATATTGTCCTCAAGTACATCGCCCTTGTATAGACCCTCTATATACTCCTTCCACCTTTCTGTTTTCCCTTCTTTGCTTGGACTTGTTTTCTATCTAACCTCTTGATATTCATACAGGTGATTCTCTTTTCTCCAAAGGTCTCTTTAATTTTCCTGTAGGCAGTATCTTTCGTACCCCTAGTGATGTATGCCTCGACATTCTCACATTTGTCCTCTAGCCATCCTTGCTTAGTCATTTTGCACTTGTTTTCGATCTCATTTTTGAGACGTTTGTATTCCTTTTCGCCTGCTTCGTTTACTGCATTTTTATATTTTCTCCTTTCTTCAGTTGAATTCAGTGCCTCTTCTGTTACCTAAGGATTTCTACTAGCTCTCGTCTTTTTACCCACTTGACCCTTTTTCTGCCTTTACATCTCTCAAAGCTACCCATTCTTCTTCTACTGTATTTCTTTCCCCCATTCTTGTCAACTGTTCCTTTATGCTCTTCCTGAAACTCTCTGCAACCTCTGGTTCCTTCAGTTTATCCAGGTCCCATCTCCTCAAATTCCCACCTTTTTGCAGTTTCTTCAGTTATAATCTACAGTTCGTAACCAATATATTGTGATCAGAGTCCACTTCTGCCCCTGGAAATGTCTTACAATTTAAAACCTGGTTCCTAAATCTCTGTCTTACCATTATATAATCGATCTGAAATCTTCCAGTCCCTCCAGGCTTCTTCCACGTATACAACCTTCTTTCATGATTCTTAAACCAAGTGTTAGCTATGGTTAAGTTATGCTCTGCGCAACATTCTACCATGCAGCTTCCTCTTTCATTCTTTACCCCCAGTCCATATTCACCTACTACTTTTCCTTCTCTTTCTTTCCGTACTATCGAATTCCAGTCCCCCATGACTATTAAATTTTCGTCTCCCCTATCTCATCATACATTTCTTCAATCGCTTCATCGTCTGTGAAGCTGGTTGGCAAATAAACTTGTACTACTGTGGTAGACGTTGGCTCCGTGTCTATCTTGGCCACAATAATGCGTTCACTATGTTGTTCGTAATAGCTGACCGGCGCTCCTATGTTTTTTATTCATTATTAAACCTACCCCTGCATTACCCCTATTTAATATTGTATTTATAACCCTGCATTCACCTGACCAGAAGTCTTGTTTCTCCTGCCAACGAACTTAACTATTTCCCACTACATCTAACTTCAACCTATCCATTTCCCCTTTTTAAATTTTCTAACCTACCTGCCCGATTAAGGGATCTGACATTCCACGCTCCGATCCGTAGAACGCCAGTTTTCTTTCTCCTGATAACGACATCCTCTTGAGTAGTCCCCGCCGGCCGAAGTGGCCGTGCGGTTAAAGGCGCTGCAGTCTGGAACCGCAATACCGCTACGGTCGCAGGTTCGAATCCTGCCTCGGACATGGATGTTTGTGATGTCTTTAGGTTAGTTAGGGTTAACTAGTTCTAAGTTCTAGGGGACTAATGACCTCAGCAGTTGAGTCCCATAGTGCTCAGAGCCATATGAACCATATATGAGTAGTCCCCGCCCGGGGATCCGAATGGGGGACTATTTTACTTCTGGAATATTTTACCCAAGAGGACGTCATCATCATTTAATCATACAGAAAAGATGCATGCCCTCGGAAAAAATTACGGCAGTAGTTTCCCCTTGCTTTCAGCCGTTCGCAGTACCAGCACAGCAAGGCCGGTTTGGTTAGTGTTACGAGGCCAGAAACCGTATATCCCGCTTACGCAGAATTTATTGCTTACCACCATGATAACTCGCAACAAATGGAATAGAAATTCACTAAACAACTCGCTACGATCACGATTAATGTTCGCATTAGTTACGCATTCACTGCAGAGTGCTCAGAACACTGACGAACGCTCGCTGGCTGTCGGAGAATGCGCGACGTAGATGTGCAGAACAAGCATAAACTCGAGCGCCATCGTTCGTAACTCCAAATGTAGGTGACGTGTAAGGTAAATGTGAGGTAGCTCAAAATACGGCAAGAGCAGTAATCTCTGACTCCTGAAATACAAATAATTCACAGACTAATAAACAAGAACAATATAATTGCAAATGAAATAGTTTATTGATGATGGAGGTCCACATGTGTGGGTCTCAGGCCGCATTTACCGTGAAAGCATACTAGTCTTCGCTTTGTATTTCATTTCCCGATCTTCAATAAAAACTTTCTATTCAGCAATATACACATTGTGTATGAAACAGGAAACTGCATTTGCTAATGCAGACTGATAAAAAGGTTTCTTATGGTAAATATTGTTGAAACATATGAGATTCCAATACAGGTTTTTGTTGATGCTCAAAAACAACTTGATAAATGCAATAATATGAAATTTCTGTCAAGTAATAATTTGCTAGTGCCAGCAAATAAATCTTTACGGTACGTTTTATGATAAGCTTCAAAATAGTTATTTTTCACAATACATAAATACATCCTATATTTGACACAGATGTCAACTACCTTGGAAGTGCAGCCAGGCTTTCTGCGGTTTCGTAGTCGGCCAACATTTTAAAACCTAACTTTTGAAATTGGTTGCAACATTGCTTTGCTTCTCTTTTTATTCGCGCTTTCTAAATTATCTAAATCTTCACTGTCAGAGGAATTCACGGCGCAAGGACATCCTTCCGTCATAGCTACTGGCACGACAGCTTAATATTTAATATTCTTATTCTTTACCAGTAAGTTTGATCAAGCTTAGCAGGAAAATCTTGTCAAAAACGAGAATTCGTCATCTTCGCAGTCAGATACTTCCGCATCGCTGTGGTCCTAAGCAAAGAAAGGAAAACTGAAAGATGGAAGGAGTATATAGAGGGTCCATACAAGTGAGATGAACTTGTGGGCAGGACGTAGATGAAGATGAAATGGGAGACACGGTACTGCGAGAAGAATTTGTCAAAGTTCTGAGAGACCTAAGTCGAAACAAGGCCCCATCAACACTACTGGTAGCCTTGGGAGAGCTGGACATGACAAAGCTCTTCCATCTGAGGTGCAAGATGTATGAGACGGGCGAAATACCCAAAAACTTCAAGAAGAATGTAATAATTGCAATTCCAAAGGAAGGACGAGCTAAAAGGTGTGAACATTATGGACTATCAACTTAGTAAGTCACGGTTGCAAAATACTAACACGAATTATTTACAGAAGAATGGAAAAATTGGTAGAAGGTGACCTCGTGGAAGATCATTTTGGATTCCGCAGAAATGCAGGAACACAGGAGGCAATACTGATCTCACGACTTCTCTCAGAAGAGGCAAACCTACGTTTATTGCCTTTGTAGACTTAGAGACAGCTATTGGAAGTGTTGACTGGAATACTGTCTTTGAAATTCTGAAGACAGCAGTAGTAAAATATAGGAAGTGAAAGGCTATTTACCACTTGTACAGAAACCAGACGGCTGTTATACGAATCGAAGGGCATGAAAGAGAAGCATTGGTTGAGAATGGAGTGAGACAGGATTGTAGCCTGTCCCTGATGTTATTCAATCTGTACATTGAGCAAGCAGTACAGGAAACCAAAGAAAAACTTGGAATAGGAATTAAACTCCAGGGAGAAGAAGTGTGGATGACAGCAAAGGACTTGGATGAACAGTGTCTTGAATGAACGATATAAGATGAACATCAACAAAAGTAAAACGAGAATAATGGAAGGTAGTCGAATTAAATCAGGTGATGTTGAGGGAATTAGATTAGGAAACGAGACACTCAAGTAGTCGATGAGTTTTGGTATTTGGGCAGCAAAATAACTATCGATGGCCGAAATAGAGAGGATATAAAACTTCGACTGGCAATGGCGAAAAAGCGTTTCAGATGTAGAGAAATTTGTTAACATAGAACAGAGGTGTAAGTGTCAAAAAGTCTTTTCTGAAAGTATGTGTATGGAGTGTAGCAATATATGGAAGGGAAACATGAACGATAAACAGAGTATAGAAGACAGTTTTTGATATTTCTGAGTAACCGCCATACACTATTTTTTTAAAGGAACACACCACCATTTGACTGTTTTATTGTTTATTTCAGTACAACCTGGCTTTCGGCCTTGTATGTCCTTTTCAAATATTTTCAGGACACTTAACATGTTGTCAAGCTCAAAATTGGCCATAAATTAAGAAAAATATTGGCTCCCCAGGAAAAGCCAGATGTATAACCACCATTTTGTAATAGATCAGTAAAGAATCGTTGGAGCAGCTCATATTTAGTGAAAACAGGCTTACATTGGTAAATGAAAGATGAGCACATGTCCTTAAAACGAGATGGTAGTGATAGTGAAATGAAACAACTGAATTTCTGTTGTTCTATTACTCATACTCTTTGATTTCACTATCATGAAAGTCCTTCATAAATCCCATCCGAGGGACGAAATTGTTGCATTCTGTGGTGACAATTTCAACAAAAACTGTGGAGGTGCAAGAAGAAAGGGGGAAAACGATTTTGCTAGACTTAAGACTGTTGAAGAGCAACATTCATGGTGTCGCTTGTACAGTGCAAATAGTGCATAATGCAGTACAAACCATTGCTGATATTTTTCCAGTACACATAGAAACATTTGTTAACAAAGTTTTTCAATATTTTCACATTTGCGTCATTGATGAAGAACTAAAAGAGTTTGGCGAGTTTTCTGAAGTGGAATATAAATAGGGGCATGACAGCGTTAAACGCAGACGGCTTTCCTTGGAACCGGTTGTTAACAGAGTGATTGATATTTGACTCAAGTAAAACGTCCTATCTTAAAATTATTTGTTAGGGATCCTAAGTCACTGTCTCTGCTGTATTTTATTCAGAAAAAATTGAAAATGCCTTCACTCACTGTCGTGATTTTATTTCAATGCACGATGCATTTCGAGCCCTAGGGACTCATCTTCATGTGCCTCGACAGTCTACAGCGATTATTTTTCCAGATCTAGGTTGGTTCTGGTCCCAGTGAGATTAAAATGGTATAATACAAGACCCCCAGGGCTCTAAATGCATCTTGCATTGAAATAAAATCACGATTGTGATTGAAGATGGTTGTTCTTTGTTTTATGAAAGTAATACAGACACGGAAGAAACACTAATGGAAATGGATAAAATTAAGATATGAAAACTCGGTCCTTGATTAGTACGTTGCAAGAAGAACGCATGCTGAGAGATTCCGTTTTCATTGATATTTCAAGTTTATTTCGTGAAACCTTAATTGACTATACTGAAAAAGGTACTTATCCACTTCATATGCGGAAACAATTTAAGTGGGTTCAGCTCAAATATCGTCTTCTTTAGATGTCAGCTCATCAGAGTCATAAAACTGGTATTGTTACATTCCATCCTCTCTGGTATTGTTACATCCCATCCTATATATGGTCAGTAGCACCTTTCCTTCTCTGGTATTGTTACATTCCATTCTGAATTTTCCATTGTTTCAAAACTTTAGTAGCGTTAGATGAAAATATTCCGAAATAAATACGTGAAAATGAACTTTTTGAGGAAGTGAATTATGCTAAAAATGTATATGAAGTGAAAATCCATGAATTGAGAGCTTTTAAGTGAGTTGGTGAAAAATGGTCTATCATTTTCAGCTTCCTTGCATCTGAACATGTGTGCAGCAAAAAATGCATTTGTGCGAACTGTATGTGACACTAATGCCACTGCAGAAAGTATATTCACAATCACAAATACTTTATGGACTGTTAAGAAGAACAGGTTTAGTGTTGTGGGAACTGTTCAGAAACTAATTATATCTGAGACACAATTTTATGATACTTGTTGTGCTGATTTATTTTTAATATACTGTTTGAAAATTACAAACTCCTGAATGACATGCTTTCTTCTGCAAAATATAAATGAGAGTGAGAGTGAGCAATAAGTTATCTATGTGAGTAAAAACCATTCTCTACCCTAGTTGCAGATCTCGATATATTAAAGTGGTGTATTATGTTTGCATGTGATAGCTGTAAAGCAATTAAATATTTTCTCGATAGTAATTCAAAGTATTTTGATGTTTTCTTTTTTTAGTGTGAACTTCACCAAAAATAAGGGTACAGTGATACATGTAGTTCTAGCATAAGCCACATATTTTATCACGAATCTACTACACTACTGTTCGCGAAAATGCAAAGCGAAGGAGACATGTCATATAATCTACAGTACTGGCCATTAAAATTGCTACGCCACGAAGATAACGTGCTACAGACGCGAAATTTAACCGACAGCAAGAAGATGCTGTGATATGCAAATGATTAGCGTTTCAGAGCATTCACACAAGGTTGGCGCAGGTGGCGACACCTACAACGTGCTGACATGGGGAAAGTCTCCAACCGATTTCTCATACACAAACAGCAGTTGACCGGCGTCGCCTGGTGAAACGTTGTTGTGATGCCCCGTGTAAGGAGGGGAAATGTGTACCATCACGTTTCCGACTTTGATAAAGGTCGGATTGTAGCCTATCGCGATTGCGGTTTATCGTATCGCGACATTGGTACTCGCGTTGGTCGAGATCCAATGACTGTTAGCAGAATATGGAATCGGTGGGTTCAGGAGGATAATACGGAACACCGTGCTGGATCCCAGCGGCCTCGTATCACTAGCAGTCGAGATGACAGGCATCTTATCCGCATGGCTGTAACGGATCGTGCAGCCACGTCTCGATCCCTGAGTTAGCAGATGGGGACGTTTGCAAGGCAACAACCATCTGCACGAACAGTTCGACGACGTTTGCAGCAGCATGGAGTATCAGCTCGGAGACCATGGCTGCGGTTACCCTTGACGCTGCATCACAGACAGGAGCTCCTGCGATGGTGTACTCGACGACGAATGTGTGTGCAGCAATGGCAAAACATCTATTTTTCGGATGAATCCAGGTTCTGTTTACAGCATCATGATGGTCGCATCCGTGTTTGGCGACATCGCGGTGGACGCACATTGGAAGCGTGTATTCGTCATCGCCATACTGGTATATCACCCGGCGTGATGGTATGGGGTGCCATTGGTTACACGTCTCGGTCACCTCTTGTTCCCACTGACGGCACTTTGAACAGTGGACGTTCAGATGTGTTATGACCCGTGGCTCTACCCTTCATTCGATCCCTGCGAAACCCTACATTTCAGCAGGATAATGCACGATCGCATGTTGCAGGTCCTGTACGGACCTTTCTGGATACAGAAAATGTTCGACTGCTGGCCTGGCCAGCACATTCTCCAGATCTCTCACCAATTGAAAACGCCTGATCAATGGTGGCCGAGCAACTGGCTCGTCACAATACGCCAGTAACTACTCTTGATGAACTGTGGTATCGTGTTGAAGCTGCATGGGCAGCTGTACCTGTACACGCCATCCAAGCTCTGCTTGACTCAATGCCCAGGCGTATCAAGGCCGTTATTACGGCCAGAGGTGATTGTTGTGGGTACTGATTTCTCAGGATCTAAGCACCCAAATTACGTGAAAATGTAATCACATGTCAGTTCTAGTATAATTTATTTGTCCAATGAATAGCCGTTTATCATCTGCATTTCTTCTTGGTGTAGCAATTTTAATGGCCAGTAGTGTAATTAATACCATAGATTAAGGACACAATATACAAATGGTTAGACATATGGAATTGTACATGCGATTTGACCACCAGAACTCAGTATGCTGTGGAGCTGCCACATGCTGCCATCGGAGATTCTAGATGTCGTGGCATGGAGACAACGAGGTCATGGAGATGCTGTTGGGGAACACCCTGCTGCATGGTCGGGAGGATCATCGTTAATGGTTGCTAGAGGATCAAAAGGAACAAGTTGCTGAAAGACCATACCCATATTTGATGGATAACTTGTCAGGCGTATGTGCAAACTAGATAATCAGTCATGGACGTGATTCTTTGGAAAAGGCTTGCACATTCCTTGCCACATGTGTCCAGACTCTATTCTGTTGGAATATGACATGTGCAGCTGGCTGGGCAGTGCCTTGGTCTATAGCAGGCCTCTGGTGGTAACGATTGCTGTTCAGATTGCCCTCAGTACATAGGAGCCGAGTTCGCAAATTGTAGCCAATGCCGCCCCAAACCATCACATTTGGTGTCTGTCACCTATGCCCCTCACCGATGAAGTCTGCCAGGTAGCTGTCAGCACGGTAGCATCTAACACGTATGCTGCCATCACTGTGGGACTCTTCTGAAAACACTAAGTTTTGCTACTCAGCATGCCAGTGAGGCGTTGGTATTTCTGGACAACGGAATGGCACGCGTGCCATCGGTGCAACCCTCAGCAGGAGGTGTCGAACAGTCGATGCAGACATGGTCACTCCAGCTGTAGCTTTCCAGCGCCGATCCAATGCTTTGGATGAAGCTGTTTTGCCAGTTTCGGCCACGAGCACGAGTTGCCGGTCATCGTGCACTGTGATCACATTGTGTGGTCCAGTACCCACTTGCTGCAGCTGAAAGGCCTCACTCCAAAGCCACATATACCAGTGCACAGCCCTCTGACTCCAAACACACTGTGAAAAGAGACACCGACATCAGTGTTGTGAACCACGTCCTGTTGTGTCACTGTGTGACAGGGACACGCACCGTTGAGCTCCTTGATACACTTGACATAAGTCTTGGTGTACATTAGTGCTTCCGCTATATTTTTACAGCAGATTGTGCACGACTGTACAAAGTCTCCTATTATCGAGGGTACTGAAATCCTGTTCGGTATATTGCTCATAATTGTAGTACATTAGGACATGAAAATTCGCATGTCTACAAAAAGAATCTTACCATTATAAATTCTAACCAATGGTCTTGATCAGTAAAACGTCACCATTTCATATCTACAATGTAAACCAATAATTTGCTTTAGTATGGTGCTGTTCTCAGTATGTTTTTGATGTAATCTTAGATGTCTGTACTATATTAGGTAATAATGTCTCATTTACCTAAATCATGTCCTGTGCACAACATCAGTCAACATCACAATTACCATCTCTCTAAAAAGAATATTACCGCAATCAACTCTAACCAATGGTCTTGATCAGTACAATGTGACTATTTCGTCTCTACAATGTCAACCAATAATTTGCTTTAGGCTGGTGCTGTCCTCACTATGTTTTAATGTAATCTGAGATGTCTTCACAATGTTAGTTTAATTACGCCTCATTTATCTAAATCATGTCATGTGCACAACATGAGTCAACATCACCGTCACACATGCAATATTCCACTGTTACATGCTAGATAATTTGCATAACGTCATTTTTATGTCGACAACTTAATCCTCCATTATTTAAAGTGTATCACACTTTCGTTAGTAAATCACTTAACGGTAATCCGCCTTGTTTACCTGTAACTTCATTTCTCAAGACTTACTGTTCAGAGTGTAAGTAGCCGCCAGTTTAACGGCCAATTCATTCTTTGTATCTATCATTCCAGTGGCCTGAGTTTAAATATATCACGTATATCAGTAAGAAATAGATGTTGAAACTTATTGCAACATTTTTCAGTCGTTCTTCTACTTGAAAGAGGGAGAAATTGTAACTTCATTAAGTAAGAATAACTTGGGTTGTGAAGTCATGTGTGAATAGATCTTTTGCCGCCTTCGTATAATGCATTAGCAAAACAGTAACCATACAACTAGGCCAGAGTCCTGCTTGACAACTTTATATTAAACTGTAACTGTAAGCAACTACTAATTGCACTAGTAGGATAGCCATACCTTGCTAAGATGGTCATTGTCTACTAGTTAAGTCTGCGGGTGCAGACATTGTGTAGGATCAACATTAGATGATAGGTAGTAGTTTCTAGAAATTTTGCTTAGAGTTGCTCCACTACCATGCTTCAGTAGGACAACTGCCACTCAAAATTATACTGTAAGGAAGAGGTTATGGAAGGTTACAAGCTCTCTGGCTTGTCTCCTATTTGTACGTTAAATTCATCTGTCTCTTGTCAAGACTGGCGATAGACACGACAATTTAGTTTTATCACGCTAAGAGTCTCATGACGTTAGTTGATGCTGGGGAATGTATTTTATAAAACTAGCTTGTAGTTCCATTCTAAGAATGCACGACAGAATGTACAGTTCGGCTTTAGAAGTCGTTTAACAACTGAAAACGCTATATTCTCTTTTCTGTGTGAGGTACTGGATGGGCTAAACAAAACGTTTCGAACGCTTGGCGTATTTTTTGATTTAAATAAGGCATTTGATTGTGTTGATCACAAAGAAGTTGGACCATTACAGAATATGGGGAGTAGCTCACAACTGATTCACCTCTTGCTTTAGCAACAGGCAGCAAAAGATCTTTATTCACAATGTTGATAACGGCTGTGATGTGGGATCTGAGTGGGGTACTGTCAGGTGGGGGGTGTCCCAGGGATCAGTATTGGGGCCACTCCTGTTCCTTATTTATGTAAATGATATGCCCTCTAGTATTACAGGTAACTCTAAAATATTTCTGTTTGCTGATGACACTAACTTGGTAGTAAAGGACGTTCTGTGCAACATTGGCTCGGTTTCAAATAGTGCAGTACATGACCTCAGTTCATGGCATGTAGAAAATAAACTAACGTTAAATCACAGTAAGACTCAGTTTTTACAGTTTCTAACACACAATTCAACAGAACATGACGATTTAATTTCACGGAATGGGCATATGGTTAGTGAAACTGAACAGTTCAAATTTCTAGGTGCTCAGGTAGATAGTAACCTGTCGTGGAAAGCCCATATTCAGGATCTTGTTGAAAGACTTAATACTACCATTTTTACTATTTGAATGGTATCAGAAGTGAGTGATACTTCGACACAAAAATTAGTCTATTTTGCTTATTTTCATTCGCTTATGTCGTATGGTATTATATTTTGGGGTAACTCTTGCCATTCTACAAGGATATTTTTGCCTCAGAAACGGGCGGTTCGGGCAATAAGTTGTGTGAGATCACGAACCTCTTGTCGACCTCTGTTCACGAGTCTGGGTATTTTGACAT
The DNA here is from genome assembly GCF_021461385.2 of Schistocerca piceifrons. Lineage (NCBI taxonomy): Eukaryota > Metazoa > Arthropoda > Insecta > Orthoptera > Acrididae > Schistocerca > Schistocerca piceifrons. Next base: position 212,354,528 of record NC_060146.1, read on the forward strand.
TGGCCTCTCAATATCTATATTCCTTATTGTCGTTTCTTGTTACCAATATTAGTTTATTCCCAAGAATAAGCAGCTTTCGCTCGGTTAATACTCGGCAGGAATCAAACGTGCATTTGGATCGGACTTCCTTAAGTATAGTGCAAAAAGGTGTGCAGTATACCGCTGCATCCATTTTCTATAAGCTGCCACTCGAATTCAAAAATCTTAGCAGTAATCCACTCGCTTTCAAATCTAAACTGAAGAATTCCCTCATGGGTCACTCCTTCTATTCTGTCGAGGAGTTCCTTGAAAAATTAAGCTGATTCTTATTGTATTGCTGATAGTGTTTTGTTAAACATGTGGACTGACTTTTTCAGGTTCATTAACATTTAATTTTATCTGTTATTACTTTTATGTTGTAATTTCATGTACGGACACATTCCATAACTTTGGAGATTTGCTCCTCAATTTGATCCTACGGAACGTGACGTGTAAATAAAATAAATAAATAAACTCTAAGCGCGACAGGGGAGACCACACGGCATTCAGAGACTTCGTTCCGGCTTTCGTGTTGAAGCAGCCACCTGAGAGGGCTCACCGCATTCCCCTGTCAGTCTGTAAGTAGGCTGTTTAGGTTTTTATGTTGGTAACGCCATATAGCGCGCTATATGAAAATCACTGACTGTGTTGTGTGGCTGGTTTGCATTGTTGGAATTTGCTATTGTAGTGCTGGGCAGTTGGCTGTTAACAGCCCGTAGCGTTGCGCAGTTGGAGGTGAGCCGCCAGCAGTGGGGGATGTGGGCAGAGAGATGGCGGAGTTATGAGAGCGGATGATAGAATCTTTTATTTAGCTGGCAGTAGTGGCGCTTGCTGTATTGCAGTAGTTCGAGTAACGAAGATTCTTGTGAGGTAAGTGATTCATGAAAGGTATAGGTTATTGTTAGTCAGGGGCATTCTTTTGCAGGGATTTTTGAAAGTCAGATTGCGTTGCGCTAAAAAATATTGTCTGTCAGTTTAGTGTTGATCAGAATAAGTAAAGAGCGAAATGTCTGAGTACGTTCAGTTCTGCTCAGCTGTGTGAAAATCAAATAACATAAGGGGTTTACCAGCACAGTAATTCAATAATTTTTCTACGCGCTGTTAACAGCCAACTGCCCAACACTACAATAGCAAATTCCAACAATGCAAACCAGCCACAGACTGCACACAGCACAGTCAGTGATATTCATACAGAGCGCTACATGGCGTTACCAACATGAAAACCTAAACAGCCTACTTACAAGTCAATCTGAGACGGGGTTTGCGGTATTCGGCACGGTTCGGCTCTATAGCAGGCTGACGGGTCTCAAGTGCTACCTGTCACCTAATAATCTGCGGTGAGAAGCGACTCACGTCTTGGGATGTCTGGGCCTACGAGATGGGAAGAGAAGCCTTGCGGACTTCCCGCCACACTGGTTAGCCTTCTGGAAATTCAGGAGTGTACAAACAGTGCTCTGGTTTGCCCATCGCCTACTGATGTAAGACGAGAATTAACTGTCGAGGAAGATGTGCTCTGATTGGCCCACGTCTGGAGACATTCTGTGGTGGTAATTTATTAAATGTGGCAGTTCTCACGCTATCAGCGGAAAACAATAACATTTATTCGTGACTGGCGGTTTCAGCCAGAACAGAGCAAATAGCAGAATCGGGAGCAGGCTTACGTGGGGATGAGCACTCTTGGTTTGGATGTGGAAGATAAGGTCTCCGGTTTTAGACGTCGAGGACTCTGAGTTTGGATGGTGGATGAGACTCACGCAGTCCGAGTCTTGACGAGCGGGATTCTGGTTCTTCACGTGCGACCACGCAGGACCGACACACCACTGCAGCAGCTTGGTGAGAGTATACATCAGCACCAGTGATAGGTGGAGTTGATGTTTGCAAAGGGGACGTACCGTTGCCACACTACCGTTAATCCCAGTTCCAGTGATAATATCGTTTTTATTTATTATTCAATCACCGCTGAAATGCCGTGTGTCTAGGGCCTCCTGTAGGGTAGACCGGTCGCCTGGTGCAAGTCTTTTGAGTCGACACCACTTCGGCGACTTGCCCGTCCGTGGGGATGAAATGATGATGAAGACAACACAACACCCAGTCCCTGAGCGGAGAAAATCTCTGACCCAGCCGGGAATCGAACACGGGCCCCTCAGCATGGCATTCCGTCGCACTGACCACTCACCTATGGAAGCACACAATCACCCACCGGAAAAACATTTGCTGGGGTGCATTCATATTACTGACTGAATGTGCAGTGGTCCCCCAATTCTTTTATTGCAATCAATATCACTGAGTCTGATCCTATGTCATTGCTTCTAATGTCAATTTAAATTTATTTGTATTTCGTTTAAAGTAATTTGTAGTTTTCTTCATGTCGTTATTATTTTTATTAGTCATTTGAGAAAAAAATAATCACTACGGTTTTATACCAATTCCCCACCTTAGAACTCCATGTTAGGGTAATTTTTGAGATAGCGATTTCGCTGGGCCGTTAAAACGTAACATTGTATCTTAAGGGGTGTTTGATGGCGCCTGGACAGTTCCTTCGGCCGGCCGCTGGTGGCCGAGCGGTTCCAGGCGCTTCAGTCTGGAACTGAGCAACCGCTACGGTCGCAGGTTCGAATCCTGCCTCGGGCATGGTTGTGTGTGATGTCCTTAGGTTAGTTAGGTTTAAGTAGTTCTAAGTTCTAGGGAACTGATGACCTCAGATGTTAAGTCCCATAGTGCTCAGAGCCATTTGAAGCCAACAGTTCCTTCATTCCGATACGATTTCGAATCAACACACGTCGGGATCTGCACTTTGCGCGGCCTTTCTCTGTCCGCTGCTACCACACACGCATCACTGTCATAGCAGGGTGCCCTGTACGAGCTGCAGTACCATGGTACGACAAACTCGTTTCCCAGGGACTGCTCGCTGTGTCGCGTTTGAACTGACTCACGTGCTGATACTGCAACCTCTGACACTGATGAGGCATACCGAACTTGCTTGCATGTTTCCCCTTCGTTTGGCAGATTTGTACCAACTGGTTGTGGTGTTAACACCGACCTTTCTGAACATACGAAGGGGGTCACTGCTGGGCCTACGTGCACGTCGCCACTCAGAAATCACTTTTTACGATTCCACTGTTCTACACATCTTCCTGTTTTGGAATGATTCAGACCATTAATTCTGTGCGTTGCAATTTTCACAAATAGCGGTGTATGCAGGGTGGTCCGTTGATAGTGACCGGACCAAATATCTCACGAAATAAGCATCAAACGAAAAAACTAAAAAGAACGAAACTCGTCTAGCTTGAAGGGGAAAAACCAGACGGCGCTATGGTTGGCTCGCTAGATGACGCTGCCATGGGTCAAACGGATATCAACTGCGTTTTTTTAAACAGGAACCCCCATTTTTTATTACATATTGTAACACCCCACCCGTCACTTATCTGGTTTTGGCGTGTGTTCACCCCAGGTAATTGACTAACAGATCAACAGAGAGTGCAAAACTGCCGTAATATCGGATAATGCAAAGAAAGTAATAAGGCCCTGTGACTCCTGATTTAACTGCGGTGGCAGTGTTGACATTAATTGATTCAGAATTGATCCTTTTAATTAAAAAGGGGTGCACATTGATGTTATATTCAGCTATTGAACACCAGATGCAAATGTTGAACAATAAATTAATTAAGAAAGTGACTTGGGATTTCAACTACTTGATTGAAAACAGATTTATTTTAACTCATGACTTTCAATCATCACATTATATGACTCTCCTAACAGGCAGTGGTAATAAATTGCGTTTGCGTGGCGTAAAGTGCGATAAATCAAAAAGGTTTAACTAGTTCTAAGTTCTAGGGGACTAATGACCTCAGCAGTTGAGTCCCATAGTGCTCAGAGCCATTTGAACCATTTTTGAACCCAGGCGTAATGCGAAGTGCGAGAAGAACTCTACAAACACAGCCCATGAAACCCTTGTGGAAACTTTGCCGACGTGATCCAAGAAATTAATCAGTGGCGAGAGCTGGCGCAATATCACCGAATACAGCGTGGCGGAGCGGCGTCGTTGTGTGGACGTTGGCCGACCTTGTGGTGCTGCAAGGCTGCGCTCGTCTATTCACTCCTAGCTCTCTTGCTCAGTACATAGCTGAACCAAAACTTCCTATCTCCAAGCTCAATCGTTCCATTTGCTAAGTCCTAAACTGCAGAGATGCTCACTCTTTCTCAGGCAAGCTGAGTAAAGAATACCACCTCCGCACTCTGGCAAGCTGGGAGCGGAAGACCACTACGGAGACTTCTCCCAGTCCGCTATTCGCCTCGGTTTCCCCTCCAGCAAAATCACTTACGCCAATTGCAGAGCAAGTCGCGTTAATTATGCGTCGCTTCCCAACGCCGACCAATGCCTGCCCTGGGAAGTGAACAAATTCCCACAAAATTTCTCTTCTTCTCAATTTCTTCTATTTAGCTCCCCCCAGGCCACCCATCAAGGTTAGCATCTGCACAAAACACCAATTTTTCCAGAATTCTGACTCCCAGGAGAGTACTTCAAATTCCTCGGTCCTACGTTCCCATCGCAGGCCGGCGTATTTCTTTCTGTCGCTCTTCACCTGATTTACTTCAAACTCTGCGGACCGTGAATTCAGCGTGAAGTTGCTATAGTCACGAACACGCATATTTTGGCCTCTGTTGACCGCTCCACCGTAGCTTTGCGCGGCTTTCTCGCATGTTTCACTGAAAACGGGACACCGGACATTTATCAACAGGCGTACAAGTTCTCCGTCTGCTTCCCAGTACACCATCATGGGGTCAACCACCCACTCACTGTCACTCATCATAAGGCAGCAGGAAGCCGCGCCCCGTTACCGCTTTCTCAGAGCTTGAGCCGCCCTAAGCTGCCTATTGTCGCTTCCCTTTGCTGCTCCCAGCCGAGCTCGGTCAACTCTTGAACACTTCAAAAAAAATGGTTCAAATGGCTCTGAGCACTATGGGACTTAACTTCTAAGGTCATCAGTCCCCTAGAACTTAGAACTACTTAAACCTAACTAACCTAAGGACAGCCCACACATCCATGCCCGAGGCAGGATTCGAACCTGCGACTGTAGCGGTCGCGCGGTTCGAGACTGTAGCGCCTTTAACTGCTTGGCCACCCCGGCCGGCTTGAACACTTCCCTGGGATAAGCTAGCATCCAGTAAATCGACTCGTTTCCACAAAGTTCTCATGTCGTGTGAATTATTTTAAACCCATCACCAGACATTAATTATTCAAATACGTCCATACTGTACCCTCTACAAGATGCACTGTGCCTTGTCAGTCATTTTTGTTCAGCCCTACTGTTCGCTCAACGTGAGTTAGGTGATCTTTAATGACTTCATGTAAGGGGCATAGTTCTTGCCATCTTACAATATTCGTGTAGTACATAAAGAAATATGAATGTTTTAGTTGGACCACTTTTTTCGCTTTGCGATAGATGGCGCTGTAATAGTCACAAACGTATAAGTACGTGGTATCACGTAACATTCCGCCAGTGCGGACGGTATTTGCTTCGTGATACATTGTTGTTGTTGTGGTCTTCAGTCCTGAGACTGGTTTGATGCAGCTCTCCATGCTAATCTATCCTGTGCAAGGTTCTTCATCTCCCAGTACCTACCGCAACCTACATCCTTCTGAATCTGCTTAGTGTATTCATCTCTTGGTCTCCCTCTACGATTTTTACCCTCCACGCTGCCCTCCAATGCTAAATTTGTGATCCCTTGATGCCTCAGAACATGCCCTATCAACCGATCCCTTCTTCTAGTCAAGTTGTGCCACATACTCGTCTTCTCCCCAATTCTGTTCAATACTTCATCATTAGTTACGTGATCTACCCACCTTATCTTCAGCATTCTTCTGCAGCACCACATTTCGAAAGCTTCTATTCTCTTCTTGTCCAAACTACTTATCGTCCATGTTTCACTTCCATACATGGCTACACTCCATACAAATACTTTCAGAAACGACTTCCTGACACTTAAATCTATACTCGATGTTAACAAATTTCTCTTCTTCAGAAACGCTTTCCTTGCCATTGCCAGTCTACATTTTATATCCTCTCTACTTCGACCATCATCGGTTATTTTACTCCCTAAATAGAAAAACTCCTTTACTACTTTAAGTGTCTCATTTCCTAATCTAATTCCCTCAGCATCACCCGAATTAATTTGACTACATTCCATTATCCTCGTTTTGCTTTTGTTGATGTTCATCTTATATCTTCCTTTCAAGACACTGTCCATTCCGTTCAACTGCTCTTCCAAGTCCTTTGCTGTCTCTGACAGAATTACAATGTCATCGGCGAACCTCAAAGTTTTTAATTCTTCTCCATGAATTTTAATACCTACTCCGAATTTTTCTTTTGTTTCCTTTACTGCTTGCTCAATATACAGATTGAATAAGATCGGGGAGAGGCTACAACCCTGTCTCACTCCTTTCCCAACCACTGCTTCCCTTTCATGCCCCTCGACTCTTATAACTGCCACCTGGTTTCTGTACAAATTGTAAATAGCCTTTCGCTCCCTGCTTCTACCAGTTTTTCCATTCGTCTGTAAAGAATTCGCGTTAGTATTTTGCAGCTGTGACTTATTAAACTGATAGTTCGGTATTTTCACATCTGTCAACACCTGCTTTCTTTGGGATTGGAATTATTATATTCTTCTTGAAGTCTGAGGGTATTTCGCATGTCTCATACATCTTGCTCACCAGATGGTAGAGTTTTGTCAGGACTGGTTCTCCCAAGGCTGTCAGTAGTTCTAATGGAATGTTGTCTACTCCAGGGGCCTTGTTTCGACTCAGGTCTTTCAGTGCTCTGTCAGACTCTTCACGCAGTATCTTATCTCCCATTTCGTCTTCATCTACATCCTCTTCCATTTCCATAATATTGTCCTCAAGTACATCGCCCTTGTATAAATGCTCTATATACTCCTTCCACCTTTCTGCCTTCCCTTCTTTGCTTAGAACTGGGTTGCCATCTGACCTCTTGATATTCATAGAAGTGGTTCTCTTCTCTCCAAGGTCTCTTTAATTTTCCTGTAGGCAGTATCTATCTTACCCCTAGTCAGACAAGCCTCTACATCCTTACATTTGTCCTCTAGCCATCCCTGCTTAGCCATTTTGCACTTCCTATCGATATCATTTTTGAGACGTTTGTATTCCTTTTTGCCTGCTTCATTTACTGCATTTGTATATTTTCTCCTTTCATCAATTAAATTCAATATTTCTTCTGTTACCCAAGGATTTCTATTAGCCCTCGTCTTTTTACCTACTTGATCGTCTGCTGCCTTCACTACTTCATCCCTCAGAGCTACCCATTCTTCTTCTACTGTATTTCTTTCCCCCATTCCTGTCAATTGTTCCCTTATGCTCTCCCTGAAACTCTCTACAACCTCTGGTTCTTTCAGTTTATCCAGGTCCCGTCTCCTGCAGTTTCTTCAGTTTCAATCTGCAGTTCATAACCAATAGATTGTGGTCAGAATCCACATCTGCCCCAGGAAATGTCTTACAATTTAAAACCTGGTTCCTAAATCTCTGTCTTACCATTATATAATCTATCTGATACCTTTTAGTATCTCCAGGATTCTTCCAGGAATACAACCTTCTTTTATGATTCTTGAACCAAGTGTTAGCTATCATTAAGTTATGCTCTGAGCAAAATTCTACAAGGCGGCTTCCTCTTTCATTCCTTCCCCCCCAATCCATATTCACCTACTATGTTTCCTTCTCTCGCTTTTCCTACTGACGAATTCCAGTCACCCATGACTATTAAATTTTCGTCTCCCTTCACTACCTGAATAATATCTTTTATCTCATCATACATTTCATCTATTTCTTCATCATCTGCAGAGCTAGTTGGCATATACACTTCTACTACTGTAGTAGGCATGGGCTTTGTGTCTATCTTGGTCACAATAATGCGTTCACTATGCTGTTTGTAGTAGCTAACCCGCACTCCTATTTTTTTATTCATTATTAAACCTACTCCTGCATTACCCCTATTTGATTGTGTATTTATAACCCTGTAATCACCTGACCAAAAGTCTTGTTCCTCCCGCCACCGAACTTCACTAATTCCCACTATATCTAACTTTAACCTATCCATTTCCCTTTTTAAATTTTCTAACCTACCTGCCCGATTAAGGGATCTGACATTCCACGCTACGATCCGTAGAACGCCAGTTTTCTTTCTCCTGATAACGACGTCCTCCTGAGTAATCCCCGCCCGGAGATCCGAATGGGGGACTATTTTACCTCCGGAATATTTTACCTAAGAGGACGCCATCATCATTTAATCATACAGTAGAGCTGCATGCCCTCGGGAAAAATTACGGCTTTAGTTTCCCCTTGCTTTCAGCCATTCTCAGTACCAGCACAGCAAGGCCGTTTTGGTTAATGTTACAAGGCCAGATCAGTCAATCATCCAGACTGTTGCCCCTGCAACTACTGAAAAGGCTACTGCCCCTCTTCAGGAACCACACATTTGTCTGGGCTCTCAACAGATACCCCTCCGTTGTGGTTTCACCTACGGTACGGCCATCTGTATCGCTGAGGCACGCAAGCCTCCCCACCAACGGCAAGGTCCATGGTTCATGGGGGCGGCGTGATACGTTACCCGTGTTAAAATGGACCGTTTACCGATTGCGGAAAAGGTCAATATCGTGTTGATGTATGGCTATTGTGATCAAAATGCCCAACGGGCGTGTGCTATGTATGCTGCTCGGTATCCTGGACGACATCATCCAAGTGTCCGGACCGTTCCCCGGATAGTTACGTTATTTAAGGAAACAGAAAGTGTTCAGCCACATGTGAAACGTCAACCACGACCTGCAAGAGATGATGATGCCCAAGTAGGTGTTTTAGATGCTGTCGCGGCTAATCCGCACATCAGTAGCAGACAAATTGCACGAGAATCGGGAATCTCAAAAACGTCGGTGTTGAGAATGCTACATCAACTTCGACTGCACCCATACCATATTTCTATGCACCAGGAATTGCACGGCGACAACTTTGAACGTCGTGTACAGTTCTGCCACTGGGCGCAAGAGAAACTACGGGACGATGACAGATTTTTTCCACGCGGTCTATTTAGCGACGAAGCGTCATTCACCAGCAGCGGTAACGTAAACCGGCATAATATGAACTATTGGGCAACGGAAAATCCACGATGACTGCGACAAGTCGAACATGAGCGACATTGGCGGGTTAATCTATGGTGCGGCCTTATGGGAGGAAGGATAATTGGCCCCTATTTTATCGATGGCAATCCAAATGGTGCAATGTATGCTGATTTCCTACGTAATGTTCTACCGATGTTACTACGTTTCACTGCATGACAGAATGGCGATGTACTTCCAGCATGATGGATCTCCGGCACATAGCTCGCGTGCGGTTGAAGCGGTATTGAATAGCATATTTCATGACACGTGGTTTGGTAGCCGAAGCACGTTCACCGGATCTGACGTACCCGGATTTCTTTCTGTGGGGAAAGTTGGAGGATATTTGCTATCGTGATCCACCGACAACGCCTGACAACATGCACCAGCGCATTGTCTATGCATGTGCGAACATTACGGAAGGCGAGCTACTCGCTGTTGAGAGGGATGTATTGCCAAATGCATTGAGGTTGACGTACATCATTTTGAGCATTTATTGCATTAACGTGGTATTTACAGGTATCCACGCTGTAACTGCATGCGTTCTCAGAAATGATAAGTTCACAAAGGTACATGTATCAGATTGGAACTACCGAAATAAAATGTTCAAACGTACCTACGTTCCGTATTTTAATATAAAAAACCTGCCTGTTACCAACTGTTCGTCTAAAATTGTGAGCCATAAGTTTGTGACTATTACAGCGCCATCTGTCACAAAGCGAAAAAAATGGTCCAACTGAAACATTCATATTTCTTTACGTACTACACGAATATGTAATAAAAAATGGGGGTTCCTATTTAAAAAAACGCTGTTGATATCCGTTTGACCTATGGCAGCGCCATCTAGCGGGCCAACCATAGCGCCATCTGGTTTCCCCCTTCAAGCTAGACAGGTTTCGTTCTTCGTAGTTTTTTCGTTTGACGCTTATTTCGTGCGATATTTGGCCCAGTCACGATCAATGGACCACCCTGTATAGATGTAGCATTAACGAAAGTTTCCACAAACACGATCCATTTCAGCTTCTGTGTCCCATGTGCAAGTTTGGCTACCCTAAGGCTCAGTGCCTTTAAATTATTGATTGTTGTTTTCTGTGACGAGTTTAATCCTGCCTCGCGGGTCAAAGCGAGGGTGGCAGCCGGTATTTGGACTGATCTGACAGGGCAGCAGAGCAGAGAATTAATTCAGGTCCGCCAATAACCGTTTCCAATTAAGTTCGTGCAGCAGTACTTCGCATGATTTGTCTCGCGCGCTGCACGTGCCGAAAGTACGTAGGTTCTGCTCGCGACCCATGGTGGGATTTCCCACAACACCATGGAAGCTCCGAGGCGCGGTCGAAAGCAACGTTTCACATTATACACGCAAACACATGATATAATGTTTAGAAGGCAGTATATAATACTCAATTTTTAAGTGTCACATACACACTGAATCGCCAAAGAAACTGGTATAGCCATGCGTATTCAGATACAGAGATATGTAAACAAGCAGAATATGGCGCTGCGGTCGGCAACGCCTATATAAGACGACAAGTATCTGGCGCAGTTCTCAGATCGGTTACTGCCGTTGCAATGGCAGGTTATCAAGATTTAAGTGAGTTTGAACCTGGTGTTGTAGCCGGCGCACGAGCGATGGTACAAAGCATCCCCGACGTTGTGATGAAGTGGGGATTTTCCCGTACGACCATTTTACGAGTATACCGTGATTATCAGGGATCAGGTAAAATATCAGATCTCTGACATCGTTGGCAGGAAAAAGATCGTGCAAGAACAGGACCAACGACAACTGAAGTGAATCGTTCAACGTGATAGATGTGCAGTGCTTCAGCAAATTGCTGCAGATTTCAATATTGAGCCATCGACAACTGTCAGCACGCGACCATTCAACGATACCTCATCAATATAGGCTTTAGGGGCCGAAGGTCCACTCCTTTACCCACGATGGCTGCGCGCCACAAAGCTTTACGGCTCGCCTGTGCCCATCAACGCCGACATTGGACTGTTGATGACTGGCAACGTGTTGCCTGGTGAGGCGACTCTCGTTTCAAACTGTATCGAGCAGATGGACGTGTACGGGTACGGAGACAACGTCACGAATCCACGGAGCCTGCATGTCAGCATGGGACTGTTCAAGTTGGTGGAGGCTCTGTAACGGCGTGTGCAGTTGGAGTTATATGGGACCTCTGATACGTTTAGATACTACTCTGACAGGTGACACGTGTCTAAGTATCCTGTCTGATCGCCTGCATCCATTCGTGTTCACTGTGCATTCCGGCGAATTTGGGCAATTCCAGCAGGACAATGCGACACTCCACAAGCCCAGAATTGCTACAGAGAGACCCCAGGAACATTCTTCTGAGTTTAACACTTCCGCTGGGGGCCATACTCGCCAGACATGAACATTATTGAGCATATCTGGGATGTCTTGCTGTTCAGAAGAAATCTCCACCCCCTCGTACTCTTATGGAGTTGTGGACAGGGCTGCAGGATTCGTGGTGTCACTTACCTCCAGCACTACTTCAGACATTAGTCGAGTCCATCCCACGTGGTCCTGCGGCACTTCTGCGTGCTCGCGGGGGCCCTACACGATATTTTGCAGGTGTACCAGTTTCTTTGGCTCTTCAGTGTATAGTTAGGTTTTCTTGGGTGCGTGAGTTCTATTCGCACTTATGCGGATTTTTTTGTTCATTACATTGTTGTAGTTTCAGTCATCAAGCCTAAAGGTGTGATGCTCTTCTCCAATCTTTTCGCCTGCCACTCAGCAATTTCAGCTTAGATATATGTCGTTCAAGACAGCTTCTAGACGACTCGGAATGGAGTAATGCAGGTCAGTTCACGTAAGCTCTTCCTATATGAAAAATGCGTGTGAAGATCTGTTGAGAAAACAATGGACTAAGCTACCAAGCAAAATTGCAACAATACGTCATTTAAATGATAACTAACTGAAAACCTCAACTGCCGACAGGTGTTGTTGATATACCTCGATGTGGACAGCGGAAAATGTGTGCCCTGAGCGGGACTCGAACCCGGGATCTCCTGCTTACATGGCAGACGCTCTACCCATCTGAGCCACCGAGGACACAGATGAATAGCGCGACTGCAGGGACTTATCTCTTGCACGCTTCCCATGAGATTCACATTCCCAACTGTCCACAATTCTACATATATATTGTACCTTATAGACGTTTGCTTTGGCGATTCCCGTAAGAGTTTGGGCAACCTCTGCGCATTCGCACAGACGAAGGTCAATGGCTGGGTAGCCTTTAACTATATATACGAACTTGTTCTCGAAAGAACAGTTACTGTTGATGACCGTGCAGCTTTTCCCTGGAATAAGTGATAACTAACTGAAGACCTCAGCTGCCGACAGATGTTGTTGATATACCTCGATGTGGACAGCTGAAAATGTGTGCCCCGACCGGGACTCGATCCCTATAAATATATATAGTTATCCCTATGTATATATAGTTAAAGGCTACCCAGCCATTGACCTTCGTCTGTGCGAATGCGCACAGGTTGCCCAAACTCTTACTGGAATCGCCAAAGCGTCGCGAGTAATGAGTGAATGGGCAAATGTCTATAAAGTACATTACATATGTAGAATTGTGGACAGTTGTGAATGTGTCTCACGGCAAGCGTGCAAGGGATAAGTCCCTGCAGTCGCGCTATTTATCTGTGTCCTCGATGGCTCAGATGGATAGAGCGTCTGCCATGTAAGCAGGAGATCCCGGCTTCGAGTCCCGGTCGGGGCACACATTTTCAGCTGTCCACATCGAGGTATATCAACAACACCTGTCGGCAGCTGAGGTTTTCAGTTAGTTATTATTTATTCCAGGGAAAAGCTGCACGGTCATCAACAGTAACTGTTCTTTCGAGAACAAGTTACTGTCTTCGTATAAATATGTCATTTGTTCCAAAGATATTGCAAGCTAGTCTATGGTGGTGGGAGTTCTCCGTCTGCCAAATGACTAAAAAGTCATAACCACTACACTCAAGATGTGCCACGTTTATCATAGCGCAGAGAAAACTGACATTAGTTAAATAGTGGCCCCTGTGTGAATCACCTAATGAGTTGACTAACTTTACATAAAATTAATGTAATTGCTTCAGACTCACAAGAAAATAAATGGCATAGTAGGGAATGAGAATGGGTGTCGTTGAAAAATTAGTAACAATGACCTACGGTATCACAAAGAGATTTATTAACTAATATCGAGGTCAAGAGAGAACAAACATATAAACAGAAACTTCAACTGTGTGACATTTCATTAACACGAACTCAGGTTGGTTGGCAAAAGACTTGGGGAACCAAACTGGAATTTACGTGTGCATGAGACTGGCTACTGTGAGTGGGAGGATGCCAATCTAGGCAAGCACTCGCTGCTGTATCGTTACACTGACTGGTCTATCGCATCAGTATATAATTAAGCACGCAATGGACACTGGGAGTGACTACTGCAAGTACACGGCTGCTATAGCAAAAAGATGGCTGTGAAAACGATTGATAGGCTTCTGAATTTGCCGAAGCTGTGCAAAGTTACCGATATAGCCTGTGAAAGACGAGATGCCGTCGCCCGCGTGCAGGGACTGCCGAAGCTGCTAGGTTCGGTGGCGCGTCGTACTGCGGGAGATTACCCCACGTCTGCCAGTGATTGTCTCACATCCATGAAAATATTAAAGTTACACGCGGGTGTCCGGATGTGTTTACAACTAACTGCTCTATCCGTAGAAACGGAAGAGCTCTAGCGTCTGTACTCTGCGACGGTGGAGAAGCAAGTTCTCACCTCTACTGTTGCTCAAAACCTTCCAAAAAACAGCCGTTCCCCCGATGTTCTTGAATAAGCCAATCACTGCCCAGCAATGGGTACCGTGCCAATCATGTTTTCTAGCAAGGAGACCCGATCTTCCTCACCCAGTCACTGCAGTGCAGTACACGTTCTGTTCTCCAAAAAAAACAGCACACATCGCATGGAGCTCCTGCAGCCAAATCCTCGGCGCTTCCTAGTGAAAACAAGCTCCACCTCGTCCATAAAACGATTTAGTGGCGCTGTTTTGGCGAGGCGCGGCGGCATCTAAGAAACGCGACATCCGGAGAAATTCGTCTTCCTCTCTCACAAGGTGCGCTGTTCTTGTAAAAAACACATTAGCCGGGCGCCAGCCCGACGCCGCTTACCTGGGTCCGCACAGGGGATGAGGAGACCAGACTCCCACTCCACATCAGCTCTCTATCAAAGCGGTTGGCCGGCGCCAGGATCCCCGGCGCATCTAGTTTCTAAAGAAGTGCCATTTCGCATTCAGCCACGCCATTCCCACCCTTTTGCTTCGGCCGCTGGCGGCTGAGCGGGAAAAGTACTAAAGCTGCCCCTAATGCAACGGTCACCTCCAGAGTGCAAAATACGAGGGCTATTCGGAAAGTAAGGTCCGATAGGTCGGGAAATGGAAACCACGGTAAAAATCTAAAATGTTTTATTTGCAACAGTTAGATACACCTTGCAGCTACTTATCTCCATAGTCGCCGATCCGACTTAGACGTGTATCGTAGCGTTGTACCAACTTTCCAATACCCTCGCTATAGAAGGCAGCCGCCAGTGCTTTCCGCCAATTCTCTACGCTGGCCTACGGCTCGTTGTCTTGTGCCAAAATGTTGTCTTCATAGCCAGCGGTTCATGTGAGCAGAGATGAAACTCAGAGGAAGACAATTACGGGCTGTATTGTGGGTAGTCAAACATTTCCAATTGAAAACGATGCAGGAGCATCTCATTGCCCCTGCAGAATGCGGCGGAGAATGGTCTTGAAGAAGAAACAGCACGACAGTTATGTAATGTTAGCTGCATAGCTTCAGGCAAAATTTCTCACCAGGCCCTCGTACTTGGCGGCAGACACTATTTTCTAGACATCTTTACGCACTCACTGCGAGCTCAGAAATGGGAAGAGCGACGTGATGGTAACTGGGGTTATACTAGAGACACTACCCAACACATCTGTGCAAAGCTTTATCGGATTTTCATAGTCGTTTCCATTTCGCGACCGATCGGACCTTACTTTCCGAATAGCCCTCGTATGTCTCTATAGCCCAGTTTAATTGTACTACTGCTACTCAAGTTGAAACGTCCCCTTAGAAAAATTATACATGACTGTGCTTAAACTGACACACGATATTTTTTAGCGCAACGCAATCTGACTTTCAATAATCCCTATAAGAGAATGGCCCTGACTAAATTAGCCTATACGTTTCACAAATCACTTACCTCTCAAAAATCTTCGTTACTCAAATTACTGCAATACAGCGAGCGCCACTACTGCCAGCTAAATAAAAGATTCTAACTACTGAAGGCACTAACTACCGATAGGCATAGTTAGCAAATGAAAGATTTTGATAGAGAACAAACAATGTATCTACCTTAATAGAGTTCAAAAGTCATAATATATATATATATATATATCAGTTCATGACATCCAGTCTTACAAATTTACTGTCTCTGATGGACACACGTCCAGATCATCCGCTCTCAAAACTCCGCCATCTCTCTCCCCACATCCACCAGTGCTGGCGGCTCACCTCCAACTGCGCAATGCTACGCGCTGTTAAAAGCCAACTGCCCAACACTACAATAGCCAACAACCGTCCAAAGCAGCCACAGACTGCACACAGCACAGCCAGTGATTTTCATACAGAGCGCTACGTGGCGTTACCAACATAAAAACCTAAACAGCCTACTTACAAAGTCATGCAAGTACTGTGAGATCAGCTGCGAGGTGTCCGGGTGGAGAAGAGTAGAACCTCTTTAATTCAGACGAATTTTGCATGAGAACGAGACATGCACTCGACCCGCACCTTATATACCAGCTAATTAATTATGCGCGCAACAGTAACGGAAGGAAATGATGGTGGCCCCTGGTACTTGGTAAAATAAGGAGCGCACACTCACAATAGTTTCATAAAAATCTTAATCTACTCAAAAAAGAGAGAACTTTATCATAATAAACAACAGGAAATGGGATCTGCCTATATCTACGAAATGATATGCGGATTAAATATTACAATCATTTTTATTATATATCAGAACATAAATACACATGATTGTCGACACACACAGTAGGTTAAAGAATAGCGTGTACTGAAATATAATGAGAATAAGAGTTGGCTCGAGAACAAGGGGCTCCTACTCTCTGTGATGCAATAGATTGACGATAGTGACTGGAGGTCCTAATGAATCAATCTCAAGACTATATAGCAGTATCGCAATTAGTAGTGAGAGCTCAAATGGGATCACATGGAGAAACAAGCAAGGTGGACTTGTAGCAGAGCGGGCACGCGTGCTGCTGAGCGATTCAGTATAAAGTTGATAAGGTCCTACAACGCCGGAGTCGCAAAACACTGCACCAGTACTGAAATCTGCAGCACGTGGTCGGTGGGCAGCGTCCTGATGACGTAGGCGCCGACTTCTGCCGTGCAGCAGCTCTGTGTCAACCCCTCGCCGCGAAGGCTGTCCGAGAATTCTAAGTTCTTCCGAAAACGAGCGACCAAGTCGCAAGACCGTCCGCCTCCGACGGAGATCAGATCCCGAATCCCACTCTGTGATGCAATGCAAGCAGCGAAGCCGGCATTGCTGAACTCCCTGCTCTCCTCCAAAACCGCGAATCAGCATTGAGTGCTGATTCCAAAATTCCCCCACACTGTCTCAGAACTTCATTCGCGCCAACAGCGACCGTTCCCTCCAATTTAGAGCAGGGCTTTATGACATCAACTGGCCTCAGTTTAAGTTGACCAGTCACGCCTCCGCTATTCAGCTGAGGGCACTGAACCTGCCGTTTGACCGTCTTCGAAAACAACCTGCCTAGACCACCGGCCCTCCGGCGCCAGACAGTCACACTCAGCAGGGCACAGTCCACAAGTTTTCTCCGAATCAAGAGGACAATGCAGTCAGTCGGCGCCAGGAATCTTCGTTCCGCACGCGCCGGAACGGTAAACACACAAACTGCGGCGACTCTCAGACGTCTCGCAGGTCGTTTCGCCCTGCACACAATAGGCGAAACTCGACCGACGTCCGTCGTTCCGCCAGGCGCTTAAGCCTATCGTACGAACGCCTCAGAATTCAGGGAAGTGCGGCTCCCAACCGGAAACGAAGTGTGCCGCTTCCTCCGATAATCGCCTCGCACAGGCCACCCAGGGAAGAAAACCAACATGTTTAGGAATCAAGTGAAAAGTATTTTTGAGCTCTCAGTACAATAACCTTATTCGGTCTGTTACTACCGTGCAATGACACAGAACATTAATAAAACTGATGAAAATGAGAGGAGACATGCAAAAGATGGCATGGAACCTCTTACAGTCAGTGCTTTACCCTAACCCTGATAGTCCATTAGATTAATATCAATCCGGGAAAGTTTAGATACACCAAAGGCGAATGAAACTGTATGATAATAACCAAACCAAAATGAAAGGGGAAGTGTCTGATGGGTATTACCGTGGCAGTGGCCTGCCCGGGAAACAATATTAACTATGAAAGAGTGTCTACATTTTTCTGAACACTTCTGTATTCATAGTTCTATTGGAGTAGTTGTACATTATGCAACGACTACATTATGCAACGACTACATTATGCAACGAATATGTGTAAGTGTGGAGTACACACACTGCACATTTTATAAGCATTGTATGCATTACTTTCAATCGTATCATGTAACACATATCTACCAATATAAACGTCTTCACAAATACAATAAATTTTAGGTAACACTCGTCTCACAACAATTCCTGTAGTCGTGACGTCATTTTGATTTCACGTGCAACATCGCGAGGCCCAGCGCAATACAGACAATCAATGCGACAGGCCTCAAATTTATTTTGGCATATTTAGCTGTTTTGTATTATAAGCTGGAGTATGCCGTTTTAATACAACGGCGTACTGAAAATGTATCACAAACGCGTCACCCTTATCATTAAATATCAGTTAATGACGCATCGACGATATAAACGTGCGAGACAGACTATAACAGCCGAGATTTGGGACAACTAGTATCTGAATAGGCTCTAACGTAGTTGAAAATGTAGTTCATAGAGTCAAAGGATGTAGGTCCGCTTCTCACTACACATTCTGGGACTTTCTTATGAATATAGTACAAGTATGTTCTGCAATATTCGATATTATTTAGCGTTACCGTCTGATTAGAGAACGAAAGGTCAAATATACATTTGACTGTTTATTTCCGAAAATGTGGCGATTTTTGAGTGTGTGTTTAGACAGGAGCCTAAGAGGACAACTTTAATTGCTGAGAGTAAAAAGAGGAGCAATAACATTCATATTCCTCCTCCCCATACATGTTTTGCTGTTTGTTTCCGAATATATGGTGATTTCCGAGTGTGTGGTTTGGCAGGAACATAACAGGACAGCCTTAAGCTGCTGCCTGTGAGACGAGCAGCAATAAAACTCATATTCTTCCTTGTCACAAACAACAATCGTCTCACAAATCCTCCTGCAAACCAATGGCACTTCCCGTGGTATATCCGGTTTCGATGAAATAAAGCCTACACGGTGCCTTAAGCTATGCCCAAGTTACCAGTGAAAACGCCATGAAGGTTCGTCTAGTAGTTTCGAAGGAGCGTGCGCCAACAGACAGACACGGTAGTTTCACATCTTTATTATTAGCTTCCTAGCACTAAAGGGCTGTCATTATCCGCTGTGACGTGTGTTTCTTTCCTTGGGCTGTCCTGTGTAGGAGGGGGCATACAACACACTCTATGCACATTCTTGTAGTTCAGTGACAAGTGTCATAGCTCACATGTCCGTAATTCTTGGTTTCTGGGGCAGCCACAGATATTTTTGGGCACTTTATCGTACACTGAGTTTTTTCTAGTATATTTTTCTCTGATGTGTCTGCAAAATTACTCGACAGTACGTGTCCCTTTGAAAGTGTCTCCAAAAACATCGAATTTGCTGCTCAATGGCGGTTGTACGGACTGTTTCTTCATTACTATTTCTCGATTTTTGGTGTGGTTTTGTCTTTTTTGCATGCTAGGATATAATTTTGTCCATTGGATAAGAACAAGTAAAAAAAAATCAAATACTTGAGTAAATATAATACAAATATTAAAACATAGATGTGACACATTTCACTCTCCTGGGAGGATTTCTGTGTGTACTACACACACACAAACACACACAAACACAAACACACACACACACACACACACAGAGAGAGAGAGAGAGAGAGAGAGAGAGAGAGAGAGAGAGAGAGAGAGAGGGACAGAAGCAGAGAGTTCCTTCTCTAGATTGTCGCACAGATGACAAAATGGTAGATACCGAAATACATGACAGAGGGATAGAAAAACAATTAAAATCGCTCAAAAGAGGAAAGGCCGCTGGACCTGATGGGATAACAGTTCGATTTTACACAGAGTACGCGGAGGAACTTGCCCCCCTTCTAGCAGCGGTGTACCGTAGGTCTCTAGAAGGGCGTAGCGTTCCAAAGGATTGGAAAAGGGCACAGGTCATCCCCGTTTTCAAGAAGGGACGTCGAACAGATGTGCAGAACTATAAACCTATATCTCTAACGTCGATCAGTTGTAGAATTTTGGAACACGTATTATGTTCGGGTATAATGACTTTTCTGGAGACTAGAAATCTACTCTGTAGGAATCAGCGTGGGTGTCGAAAAAGACGATCGTGTGAAACCCAGCTCGCGCTATTCGTCCACGAGACTCAGAGGGCCATAGACACGGGTTTCCAGGTAGATGCCGTGTTTCTTGACTTCCGCAAGGCGTTTGATACAGTTCCCCGCAGTCGTTTAATGAACAAAGTAAGAGCATATGGACTATCAGACCAACTGTGTGATTGGACTGAAGAGTTCCTAGATAACAGAACGCAGCATGTCTTTCGCAATGGAGAGGTGTCTTCCGAAGTAAGAGTGATTTCAGGTGTGGCGCAGGCGAGTGTCGTAGGACCGTTGCTATTCACAGTATACATAAATGACCTTGTGGATAACATCGAAAGTTCACTGAGGCTTTTTGCGGATGATGGTGTAGTATATCGAGAGGTTGTAACAATGGAAAATTGTACTGAAATGCAGGAGGATCTGCAGCGAATTGACGCATGGTGCAGGGAATGGCAATTGAATCTCATTGTGGACAAGTGTAACGTGCTGTGAAAACATAGAAAGATCCTTTACCCTTTAGCTACAATATAGCAGGTCAGCAACTGGAAACAGTTAATTCCATAAATTATCTAGGAGAGATTTAAAATGGAATGACCATATAAAATTAATCGTCGGTAAAGCAGATGCCAGACTGAGATTCATTGGAAGGATCCTAAGGAAATGCAGTCCGAAAACAAAGGTAGTAGGTTACAGTACACTTGTTCGCCCGCTGCTTGAATACTGCTCACCGGTGTGGGATCCGTACCAGATAGCGTTGATAGAAGAGAGTGAGACGATCCAAAGGAGAGCAGCGCGCTTCGTTACAGGATCATTTTGTAATCGCGAAAGCGTTACGGAGATAATAGATAAACCTCCAGTGGAAGACTCTGCAAGAGAGACGCTCAGTAGCTCGGTATGGGCTTTTGTTGAAGTTTCGAGAACATACCTTCACCGAGGAGTCAAGCAGTATATTGCTTCCTCCTACGTATATCTCCCGAAGAGACCATGAAAGGTGGCTACACTGTGCCACTGCGCCAGAGATTGCGCCAAAGAGTACTATTAAGCCGCCTCCACAGTGCTAGTAGAGAGCTCGTGGAAGTCAGTGCCTGTCAAGAGCTCGTAGAGGACAGTATGTGTTAAGAGTTCGTACCGAGATGTGCTAGTGGGCACTGCTTGTCGTAAGTCGGAGTGAGATGTGGTAGTAAAGAGTGTTGTTCCATGTTTTATGCAGTTATTTGATGGGAGAGATAGCAGATGTTATTGTAATGAGTGCATTTCGTCAATATATATGAAGGTAAAAACTACAATGTTCTTTTATTAATTGTGTGTCTGAAATAATGCGTCACTACAGGTTCAGTCAACAAAGCATCTGGCTTGTGTTCTTGTATTAGAGTGAATTTTGGTTTTCTTGCGTAATTATAGTTTTTCTAAATTTCTTTTGTCACGTCAGCATAGTTGATATTTAAAAATTCTTGTCTTGTTGGAAAAGAACCGTGCCAGATGTGGACGTTGAGTCACACTCCCACATACAGAACAGTGACTCTTGTGCTTATTGGTTTTGTAGGTTTTATAGTTGCTGGGGACTTAATTAATTAACTGTGTTTACGAAAATTTTCTTTCATTGTTTGTTGCAGTCAGATAGCGTAACAATACTAGTCAGGGCCAAACGATTACGAGACACTGCGTAATCGGACATACAGCTACCTAAATCATTTTCAATCATATATTTAATTAAGCCCCCATGCACGTGGCGACCGCTGCTTCGGATCGTCCCTTGGAATTTTTCTGACTGTGAAAATAGTAGACGGTAGTATTGTTGTAGTAATTTGTAGTATAGTAATTGTAGTCTATTTTGCATGTGTAGATTTGGTAATTGGCATTCTTCTAATGGTATTTTTCAAAATTTAATTTTTATTGCCTTGTATACGCGTTTGACAAATTAGTGCAATTATTTCAATTGTTCGATTGATCGTGTTTGAGGGAGTCATTGCATTTGAATGGTATTGTTGAGATAAGGAGTCATTGTGTGTGATTTTCGAACAGTGACGAATTTTTTGTGTATTTTGTAAATGATTACGCGATCTATGAAAAAGGCAAAAATGATGGATAGTGAGAATGACGAAATTGTTGACATGGCGAACTCGCCAACAGAGGAAAACAGTATGGTGGATAATGAAGTGGAAAACAATGTAATAAGTCGGGAAAATAGTCCAGAACCATTTCGAAATTTTTCTCAATCAGAAAATTCACAGAATACGAGAGTAACGATAGAAGATTTTGGAATAGTATCGAACACAGATAGCTTTACAGCCATGCAGAAGGAAGCTGGTTTTGTGGGAAATGTGAGGGGTGAAAAGAATTTTGAAACAGTTACTATGGAGCAGTTGATGAATGCTATATTAAATGTGGGATCACAGTTACGATCTGGATTAAAAACAGATATGGAAAAACAAATAGGAACTATTAAAACTGATATGGGAACAAAGTTAGACTCACTGGGATCACAAATGGGAACAATGGAAACACGGATGGGAACAATGGAAACTCGGTTAGGATCTGAATTAAAAACAGAGATAGGAACAATTAAAAAAGAGATGGGAACTTTGGAAACACGGTTAGATTCACGAATAGGGACATGTTTCAAAAATATGAAAGATGAATTAAAGAAAGAAATCAGGGAAGAAGTACAACCGATTCTGAATTCTCACAATAATAGATTAATTGCAGTAGAAATCAGACAAAGGGAACAGGATAGAGAACAGGAAGAAAAAGATCGCGTGTTAGTACAAAAATTTTCAGAATTAAATTTACAACGTGCACACGATAAGGAAGAAATAATTGAAAGAATCGAGGAATCCGTACCAAATGACAGAATAAATAACTTAACGCAACAGTGTGAACAGTTAACTACTAAATGTGACAATACCGAAACCCGAGTCGCGACACTTACGGAAGACGTAAATAAACAGAAAGAACAATTAGGTGACTTATCGGAAAGAGTTGAGGAAATTTCAGATAAACTGACAAATCTTAGTTTACATGGGGACACAGATTCGGATGATACAGCTCCATTGCCATTTGCAGAAACCGAAGAGTACCAGAACATAAATAAGCGTGTTGAAAATCAGGGAAAATTTAATGAACGCGTGAAAAAGGAATTTGAGGCATTACGAAAGCAAGTCAAGCAGATCGAAGGCGAAATTGTAGGAAAGGACAGTAGAAGGAACTTAGAATCACAGATAGCAGAGGGGTATGAAGAAAGTAATTTATTTCATTTACGAGAAGCAACAAGAGAGCGCCAGGCGCGTGAACTTGACAATAATCGACATTCGGACTGGGACAGACGCGGTAGGTCTTGGTCGCCACGAGGCGAAAACTTTGATTATAAACACTTTTTGACTGTCCGGAAATTTAAGATCTTCCGAAATTCTAAGAATGACATACATCCATGTGCATGGTTAGATCAATTTATGTACACACTTCCACCAAATTGGCCACTAAGTCACAAACTGGAATTTATGTGTGGATATTTAGAAAACGAACCGGCGACGCGGATGCGCGCACTCATTAGAGATTGTAATAATTTAAATGATTTTTATCATGCATTTCTATCGGCATATTGGTCCGAAAACACGCAAGACAGAGTCAAACACAGTCTTATTATGCAGCGTAATTTCAAACAGTCTGAGTTCCGCACGCCGGCAGAGTACTTTGAAGACATGATTCGAAAGAATCAGTTCCTGTCCAACCCTTATAGCCCGACTGAATTAATTCGCATTTGTTTAACTAAGTTGCCACAATCCATAAGACAAATTGCTTTAGCTGGAAGATGTAAGGACGACATCGAGACTTTTAAGACTTTGTTGCAAGAACTTGAGTATGACAACGACGACGGGACTTCTTGTAACTTTTTCAGTAACAGTATTTATAATAGACTTTCAGAGAAAAGAAATAGTGATCGGAGCGGGCGTTATATGGGTAATTTTGAGAATGACAGACGTAACAGACACGACAATAGATACCAGCCCTATGACAATAACAGACGTTCTAACAGAAATTACACAGACAACTATAACAACGGTAATTCGTATCGGAATGATCAATCATACGGAAACAGTAATCGGTATTATCAAGACAGAAATTATTCAAACAGTAATAGAAATTCTTACTACAGAAACAATCAGGGTAGTAGATACAACAATAATTTCAGAAGTGACAGTCGAAATTACACAAGGAGTAGTTATGCAGACAGACAGGAAAACAGAAATTTTAATAACAGACACAGCCAAGAATTTGCATCCAACAGACAGGAGGGACCTAATTGGCATCCTCCACGTGACAGAACTTCAGAGAGACAAGTGCAAATCGTAGAAATTGATCCGCGAAATGACGCGAATACTCAAAGACGTGACGCAAACAATCGACAATGACTTGCAGCTTCGGCTTCTGGCAGCAATATAGACGGTTCAGAAAGTAATGACACTACGACTTTACACTACGTACGCCTGGAAGACATGAGAGACATTTTGTTAGATGAAAAGGAAAATAATGTAGACGCATTTTTACATCCTGTTATTGAAGTATGTGTGGATAAGAATAAGTTCACTGCAGTTTTAGATTCTGGGAGCCCATTGAATGTCATTAGTGAATCAGTTTTTCGTATATGTGAAAGAACTATTGCCTGTCCTGTGTTACCTATTTCTAAAACTACAATTCGAGGTGCTATTTCTGGAAAAAGTGTGGAAGTCAAACAACAGACCAACTTAAATTTCATTTGTCAAGGATACGAATTTTCTGCTAATTTTATTATTGTTCCATTACTCAGTACACAAATTATATTAGGTATGGAGTTTCTTAACGCACGTAAGGCAATTTTGAACTTTAAAGAAGGAAGTGTAAATTTGACTGTTGCTGGAATGCCGAAATGTTTAAAATTTTTCGAGTGTTTAACAAGATCTGAGTCAGATACAAAATGTTTAAGGTTTCTTACTTCTGATGTTTTCGTTGAGCATTATGACGACAATGTGTTTATTCATGATAATGACAACAGATACAGAGACGCGGTGGATGATATAATTAATGGCGAAGAATTAATTAATGAAAAGGTTAAGAAAGCTGAAGTGCCAGATGACGTTGCAAGAGAAGAGCTGCACCACATTTTGACTTCACATGCTACAGTGTTTAGTCATCACACAGGAACTATACAAGGCTTACAATATTTATTTAAAGTGAAAGAACACACACCATTTCGCGGGAAAACGTACGCTATTCCTTTGGCTTACAGAGACAAGGTTAAGAATGAACTTCAATACATGTTAGATCAGGGCATTATTGAGCCTGCAGTCAGTCCTTATACTAGCCCATTACACGTTGTTCTTAAAAAGGATGGATCAATTCGTCTGGTTCTGGATTCCAGACAGATAAATAACATCATCATTCCTGAAACTGACCGCCCACAAAATTTAGATGAACTTCTTCAACATTTCCATGGAATTAAAGTTTTGTCCACGATTGACATGCGCGCAAGTTTTTGGCAAATAGAACTCCACCCTGACTGTAGAAAATATACTGCCTTTTTAGCCTTTGGTAACTGTTACCAATTTCGGAAATTACCGTTTGGACTTACTGTATCTTCAGCAGCATTCATTCGTAGCTTAAATGAAATTTTACCTGTTTGTCTTCGTGACAATATTACTTCTTATGTTGACGACATTCTTATCGCTAAACGTTCTTGGAGTGAGCACAACAAAATTTTGGATTCATTATTACGTATTTTTGCACGAGTTGGCATGACAGTGAACTTGGAAAAATCTGAATTTGGTCGTTCTCAGGTGAAATTTCTCGGTCACATTATTTCTACAGAAGGTATTCTTCCTGATCCAGAGAAACTAGACGCTATTCGTAATTATGCTGTACCTACTACAAAACGTGATGTTCGTAGTTTCCTTGGTGTCTGTAATTTTCTTCGACGCTTTGTTAAATTGGACGATTTGGCCACACCTCGTTTATGTGAACTATCCGGAAAGAAATCTAATTGGTGTTGGGATGAGGAAGCTCAGTCAGAATTTGAACAGCTTCGTGATGCTTTAGTTGTTGCTCCACTTCTTTCACATCCGGATTTATCTAAAGAATTTTGTTTGGCAACGGACTCATCATACAAAGGCCTAGGAGCACATTTATTTCAAGAGATAGAAGAAAACGGCGTTGTAGTACAGAAGACTATTGCATTTGGAAGTCGCGTTCTCTCTAAATCCGAAAAGAATTATTCGATTACGGAACTTGAAGCTTTGGCTGTTGTTTGGGCTTTTACAAAATTTCGCACATTTTTGTTTGGCAGACATACTAAGGTTTACACCGATCATCGAGCTCTGGAATTTCTTATGTCAACAAAATTAACTCATGGCAGATTGTCACGATGGGCGTTGTACCTACAGGAATTTGACTTTAGTATTGTTTACATACAGGGTTCTTCTAATATTGTTGCCGATGCTTTATCACGTGCACCTATGGGTTTGAAACAAAGTGCTGAAGAGGACTGCAAGGAAAACAATTATTGTTTGATGTATATTCAAGGTGTTGCGTTTGAGAACTTTATTTCGTCTTCGCTCCAGGATATCGCTAAGGAGCAAAATAAGGATCCTATCTGGAAGGACATTAAGGAGAAGTGGAGGAAAAAGGAAAGCGTAGCGATTAGACAGCATTATTCAGTTCGCAATGACATTCTTTTTAAACGAAAATCGGTCGACAACTCCGTTTGGTTAGTTTGTATTCCTGATGAGTGGGTCAATAAATTGATTTGGTATACGCATTTCAGTTATGCACACTTTGGTCCCCGAAAATGCTTTCACAAATTGCGAGAAAATTGTTACTTCAGTAATATGGAAAAACGTATTCGATCTGTTCTTGCCAAATGCAAATTATGTCAAATGGCTAAGCCTCCAACGATTTCTCACAGAGCACCGTTGTTTCCCATCATTCCAGCGAAATTAAAGGAGATGGCTGCAGTCGATTTGTTTGGTCCAGTGGTTCGTTCTACTAATGGTTTTGCGTACATTTTCGTAGCAGTGGAGTTGACGTCAAAATATGTGTGTTTTATACCGTTACGCAAAGCAACAGCTCGTTCAGTATCTAACGCTTTCATCAAACATTTTCTTAAAGAAGTTGGTCATGTTGATAAGGTTATATCAGATAATGGATCACAGTTTCGTTCTAAAATTTGGCTTCGTACTCTACAGCGTCGTAAAATTAAACCAATCTTCATTTCACTTTTTCACCCTCAATCTAACGCTTCAGAGAGATGGATGAAGGAAATCAATAAATTGTGCCGTCTTTATTGTCATCAGAATCACAGAACTTGGGATCAGTATCTTCATATTTTTCAAAACATTCTGAATGAACTTCCTAATGACTCAACTTCGTTACCGCCTCTATTGATATTAAAAAATAAAGCACCAACAAATCGCATTTCTGAAATAGTTCCTTTTCCGCCTTCACGGAAACTGCGGCATTCTGAAGTTGTCAACCTGGCTCTACGAAATATTGCATCTGCGGCAGCTAGAAGAGAGAAATCAGCTAAACGTCCTGGTCGTTTAAAAACTTTTTCAGTTGGTCAGAAGGTGCTAATTAAGTCCCACCGTTTATCGCACAAAGGAAAAGGCTTGTGTCGCAAATTTTTTCTGCTTTATAACGGTCCATATAGAATTCGCAAAATTATACATGATAACACTGTTGAAGTAGAAACTCTTAAATCTCGACGCTCTAAAGGAATACATCACATATCAAACGTTAAAATTTTTGTGGAATGACATACTTTTGAGAAACTAACAGCTACATGTAAACATGCGGAGAGTACAAGGATACCGCGCTGTGTTTTGGCGGCGGCACATACTCAAAGCAACAGTCAAGTCTGCGCGCCGCACAAGGCAGTCGTTGACCGCGAACAATTGCTTCCTACGTCACGCGCCCACAGCTGATCGAGCGCTCAGTGCGAATGCACTGACAGACGTAAACAAATACACAGTCTAATTTCTCCGACTAAATTCAGTATAAAGCTATAGTGACTTGATGAATTGTGTTATTAACATTCAGTATTTTGCAGGATACGGTTGTATAAAGTATTTAAGAACTTCAGGTAAATTCTGTGTGTCTCCGACGTTAAGACGACTTGCTATCGAGAAAATTTCAGGAAGAATGTAATTTCGAAGAAGAAAGTAATAAACTAAAAAGGTAACTATTAATTGAGTTCATTTTTCAGGTAACATATTTCCACTTAGGTACGTACTTTAGACGTAATTTGCTGCTCGCGATTACGTGATTCATACTTTGTGCTAATTTCATGTTCTATGAATTTACTTGTGAAGCGGCGTGCTTGCGTACATTTACTGATTTTGACAATTATTGATTAATGAACAGGGTTGTTATTTGTATATATTATGCATCGCTTGGCTGCACTGCTATTTCACTGATGTCATATTTATTAATTATGTGCCTGCTGTGCTTATTTATTTAAATTATAATTGTAACCTGATTAATTGTGCTGACTGTGGTTATGTATGTAGGTTGTGCTTTGTGATTTATCTGCTTGCGCCTTCGTGTTTACTTATTGGGATGACATATGGACATTTGTTTGCTTATGCTGATATGACGCTAATGACCTGTTTGCTGCTATGCGTATGTATTGCATATTTATACATTTCTGTTTGTCGTCACAACTGCTCTTTAATTTGGTGTATAGCAATGCTGATGTACAGTGTATAAACATAGAGTTTAGGTCACGTTACTGTATTAATTATAGATTGTTCGCTTGGTAGAGCCTCGTTGTAGGAATTGTGCCGCATCCACTTGTTGACATTCTGTTCTCTACTGGTATATTTACTCGCTATTGCATGTTTTGCTTACGCTCAGTGCCTTACATTTTTAAGATAAGAAAATTAACTGCTATAATTCGACGAACGACATTAGTACAAGAAAGTCATAGAAGTCACATGAGCTGAGGTTTTATGGAAGCTGTATAAATTTATGCTAATAGAAAGGAAGCTAACGACATGACAGACCAAAACTAGGTTTAGACCATTGACAGTTATTACACTGCATTTTCGTGAGCAATTGAAATAGGAAGTGACACTTGACACAAAAAATACTCCACATGTTTGCTTCTGCCATAATTCTTGAAGTGGTGTACACACTGTGAAATATTATGATCATTCA
Organism: Schistocerca piceifrons; assembly: GCF_021461385.2. Lineage (NCBI taxonomy): Eukaryota > Metazoa > Arthropoda > Insecta > Orthoptera > Acrididae > Schistocerca > Schistocerca piceifrons. The sequence continues at coordinate 212,383,544 of NC_060146.1, forward strand.
CATTCCGTAATCGTACTTAATTACTGAGAGTTATTCGAACTAAGTCTGTTAGAGGTCAGGTATGCATTTCTTTTATTTAATGATGGACAAGGAACCAAAATGTATCTTATAATTTATAATGAGTAGAAGATTGGGCTCAGATTGATTACACAGAGGTTGTGTGTTGACAGTGTGTCTTCGGATTGTATGGGATGCTGAATTGAAGTTGCACTAGGATTTTATCTGTACTTGTTCGAGGAGACTGACTAGAGGAAAGAGTTGTTATGGAAGTGTAATGATATTGGTGCTGAGGTTTATATGTAGCGGCGTATTATTGAGGTATTGAGAGTATGTGAAGTAGATGATTATTGGAGTTTTTGTGGACAAGAGGTAAGGTAAATGATATTGATGATAAGACGTATTGAAGAGGTATTATTGAGGTATTATTGAGATTGTGTGAAGCTGATGATTATTGGAGTTTTGGTGTATAAGAGGTAAAGTAAGTGAGGAGCATATTTTTTTTGTTGGTCTTATGGAACAAGGAGGATGAAGAGAGCAGACTAGAACACTAAAATAGAAGGAAGATAGTCTATACACACACTTTGTTAAATCACTAAGCAATATATACTTTTTTTGGAGAGAGGAAGTAATTGCATATCTTGGCTCACTGACAGTTGTTCAGCAACAGTACATTTTGATCTGGCTTGGCAAACATTCGTCTTGACTTGATGACTATGACGTTGACTAACTATTATTGACTGTTATACATTGCTGCCACTACTACTTGATACACATGATGAACATCAGATTTTGACAGAATTACATTTACAGAGTTAACACTATTCAATTACACAGTAGTACTTAATGTGGATGAGAGATGAGTGAGTGTGTTCTGTGTGTTTTCCTTTACTAATCCTACCCACCTATCTCCTAAATATTATTTTATTTGTTGGTAGTGGCTTGCACTGACACCCATAAATATTATAGGTTTACTGGTATTTGTGTATTGTAATAGTTAATAGGACAATTATCTGATATCATTTGTGTGTTTGTTATGATTTGTATGTTAGTGTAAAAGCACTGTATGTGTATTCAAACTATTGTTCATGCCTGGACTGTCTGATTAGTGAAGATAAATATTCTGAACTGTTACCTGCACTTTTCAACATGATGTGTGACATTTGGTCGTGTTTAATTTCTGCTGATGAACTGTGTGATCAGTGATTGTAAAAAAAATTATGGACTGTTACTTGTACCTCTCCTTCATGATTGGTGCCACTAGGACATGTTTAATTTCTGCTCATAAACTCTGATGAACAGTGTGATCAGTGTTAGTGAGTTTTATGGAACTGCTTCTGCTGAGAGATGTGACTTTTTGCTGTCTGCACCTACTCAACATTGCTGGGTGCAACTGATGAACTGCTTCTACTGAAATGATGTCACTTGTTGGTGTCTGCACCTGCTCAACATTGCTGGGTGCAACTGATGGACTGCTTCTACTGAAATAATGTCACTTGTTGCTGTCTGCACCTGCTCAACATTGCTGGGTGCAACTGATGGACTACTCCTACTGAAATGGTGTCACTTGTTGGTGTCTGCACCTGCACTCAACATTGCTGGGTGCAACTGATGAACTGTTTCTACTGAAATGAAGTCACTTGTTGCTGTTTGCACCTGCTCAACATTGCTGGGTGCAACTGTTGAACTGTTTCTACTGAAATGAAGTCACTTGTTGCTGTCTGCACCTACTCAACATTGCTGGGTACCTATGATGGATTGCTTCTACTGAGCTAATGTGACTTGTTGCTGGGTGTACCTGCTAAACTTTACTGGGTGCAACTGATGAACTGTTTCTACTGAAATGAAGTCACTTGTTGGTGTCTGCACCTGCTCAACATTGCTGGGTGCAACTGATGGACTGTTTCTGCTGAAATGATGTTGCTTGCTGGTGTCTGCACCTGCTCAACATTGATGGGTGCAACTGATGAACTGTTTCTACTGAAATGAAGTCACTTGTTGCTGTCTGCACCTACTCAACATTGCTGGGTACCTCTGATGGATTGCTTCTACTGAACTAATGTGACTTGTTGCTGGGTGTACCTGCTAAACTTTACTAGGTGCCACTGATGGACTGCTTTTACTGAAAAGATGTTACCTGTTGGTGTCTTTTTTTGTATAAACTAATCATTGAAAGCATTTTAGGTGAACATTTGTATAAACTGATTTTTTGTATATTGTGTAAACTATTATGTAAAGTCACATGTATGAAAAGAAGTTGTATTGCTTACTGTATTTCATATATTAGGTTAGTGAAAGGTCAGTGCAAAGCCAAAATTTTTAACTAATTATGTGATATTTAGGTATTAATATTATCTTTTATTTTTGTATTTTTCTGGACGAATTTGGTGGTATTTTCACCACCAATGCTGGCAAAAATACCATCAAATTCTGGCCTGTGGAGGAGGGGCATATGAAAGGTGGCTACACTGTGCCACTGCGCCAGAGATTGCGCCAAAGAGTACTATTAAGCCGCCTCCACAGTGCTAGTAGAGAGCTCGTGGAAGTCAGTGCCTGTCAAGAGCTCGTAGAGGACAGTATGTGTTAAGAGTTCGTACCGAGATGTGCTAGTGGGCACTGCTTGTCGTAAGTCGGAGTGAGATGTGGTAGTAAAGAGTGTTGTTCCATGTTTTATGCAGTTATTTGATGGGAGAGATAGCAGATGTTATTGTAATGAGTGCATTTCGTCAATATATATGAAGGTAAAAACTACAATGTTCTTTTATTAATTGTGTGTCTGAAATAATGCGTCACTACAGGTTCAGTCAACAAAGCATCTGGCTTGTGTTCTTGTATTAGAGTGAATTTTGGTTTTCTTGTGTAATTATAGTTTTTCTAAATTTCTTTTGTCACGTCATCATAGTTGGTATTTAAAAATTCTTGTCTTGTTGGAAAAGAACCGTGCCAGATGTGGACGTTGAGTCACACTCCCACATACAGAACAGTGACTCTTGTGCTTATTGGTTTTGTAGGTTTTATAGTTGCTGGGGACTTAATTAATTAACTGTGTTTACGAAAATTTTCTTTCATTGTTTGTTGCAGTCAGATAGCGTAACAATACTAGTCAGGGCCAACCGATTACGAGACACTGCGTAATCGGACATACAGCTACCTAAATCATTTTCAATCATATATTTAATTAAGCCCCCATGCAACCATGAGAAGAAAATCAGAGAGATTAGAGCCCACACAGCGGCATACCGACAATCTCTCTTCCCAAGAACAATACGAGACTGGAATAGAAGGGAAAACCGATAGAGGTATTCAAAGTACCCTCCGCCACACACCGTCGGGTGGCTTGCGGAGTATGGATGTAGATTTAGATGTAGATGTAGAAAGAGAGAGAGAGAGAGAGAGAGAGAGAGAGAGAGAGAAAGAGTCTGCATGAACCTGTAACACGGTAGCCTCTTGAAATATTTGTAGACCAGTGTAATAACATACGGTAAGTGTACAATACGACACATACGAAGAAGTTAGCTGTCACGTTATTTACTAATTGTTATACTTGTTAATCAAATGTGAACGCAATAAACAATAGGCTGATTTGTACTAAAATACTTAGACTGTGTGTACAAGTTTGTGTTTTGTTTATCTTCTTTCCGTTCCCCTGATACACATTCAATGTGATTTGACTTCCTATGACCTACGTCTCTGGATGCCAATATAACAAAAATAAAGAAATGAAGTGATCTGCACCAGGATACTTCAGAAAATGTATTAACAATGCGTCCTGAATTTAAACCAGTACGACAGTCCGTATGTTGTGGCTTTGACTTACTTCACAGTACATTTCAAAGCGCAGTTAACACGTATTTAACTTCAGTTCTCAGTATTGTAAGGAATACACACACAGGTATACAGTTTTTCTTCTATATCACGCAAAACATACATACAGAGATGAGTGACGTATTTCGCAAAAATTTTGCTTTTGAATGAAACACAACACTGTTTCTTCGTATTAGAGTATACCATATGATATTTATATCTTGGTTACACATAAATTGGCCATGCATATCGCAGATGTGACTTATCAGAAATGTATCAAAAGGAAAAAAGTCTAACTGCAACACAGTTTCTTTTGATGTTCGCCCCTGTCAAATGAAATGGACGTTTCTGAAGCTACAGATTTCAGTTACTTGTGTGAACGGCGAGATGGAATTCCGAATTCGAAATGAGTGCAGCAGATTTAAAACATTTATTCAAAATGCGACAAAATAGATCAGATGAAACGACGTAATGTGAGAGTATTAATTTGTCATAAGTTAAAAACGTATTGATATGAAATAGTATTAGTACAGGTTCCAGACTTGAAAGACGATTTATTTAAACGTTTGTTTTCATGGCCATCTTCCGCAGCAGCTATTATAATCGGTAATTACTGGTTTTCCGTCTTGAGTTTACTCCAATTTAATTAATGAGAATTACACCAGATGCGTTTCGCTTTTATTTATAAAGCATCTTCCGTGGGGTATGCTACAAATTGGATACGTGGAAAATGCTTTACAGATAAAAGCGAAACGCGTTTGGTGTAATCCTCTTTAATTAAATTGCGTAAGCTCCAGCAGCGATTATAATATACAAATACTTACGGCTGCTGCATTATTCGGCGATGCTACGTTATCTCTGATTCGTTGCATACAGCCACAGACATACTTTACTAGACTGGCAATACCGTATACAGTATCATTGGTGGCACTGAAGCTAAAAGTTTAGAATTGCAGTATGGCGACGAGAGCAGATGACGTATAAACAGCTGTTGGTTTACTGATGAAACAGTATATGAAATCGGAATAAAGTGATAAAACTTCGTTACCTTTAGGGTTTTGACATAATGGTCAATGCATGTGTCGTATTTGGCTGTAATTTTTTCGTACAGCAGAGGGAAAATATAAGGAAAGGAAGAAGTCTCAAGTAAGCATAACTAGAAACATCTTACGTATTTTTGGTTTTGTACTGTGTGTAAGCATAACTAATTACATTACTGTTTGTTATATCCGAAATACCGGCTGTATTTAAATAGTTTACGTATATTTTAAGGAGTTTAATAATTACCGACGTGCTTTTAATCAACTTCGACTTTTATTCGAATAGTATGCTCGTTATGTCTTTATTCATTTCATTGTACTTACGAAAAATACAGTCTGCTTTAAATGAGTATATATATTTAACTTGATGCTCTTCTTATAACACGATTCTACGTTGCATCTATCAAACTCAACTTGTACGCAAATATTTGCTCAGCTACAGAAATTCCTTAGACCGCCTGGTAAAGCTAACAACATTTCGTTTCATAAAAACGAACGTCAGGTTTCAGTAAAAGCTATGTCTTAGCCGGTCTAGAAACATATTTCTGTGTATGCAACGAGAATTACCTATAATTTTACTTTTATTCTGGATTAGACTATGCCGTGTATTGATTTAAAAATGTACAGTTAGTTATTAAACTGTTTTCTGTAAATAAATCCTATATATTTAACAAAGTTAAAGTACTTTACGTCGACAAAACCTACTGAGATAATTACCGTTACAGATAGACAGCATTCAGACCGTTGGAATCCGTGAGGAATGATCATGGGGTATAGACCGCTGGCTTTTATACACGGAAGAGTTTTATCCGTTTAACTCGTTACATACGATGTAAATTTTCTTCCTATGCAGACCAATGATTGTTACTCCATGGAGAGTGGTCCGCTGAATCCTTAGGAACAGCAGCTGCAGCGGCGTGGAGTATACAGAACTGTACGGCGACCGTCTTGTTAATATTTTCAGCTCTGCGAGATACCAAGCACCGAGTACAACAAACACACATTTATATCAAACAATATCTATTTCTATAATTAGTTTTTCTTCTCATTTCACGGTAGGAACGTGAACAGGCCTATACAACAGACATTAATGAACTGCGGTTTAACAATCTTAGTCAGCCCTTAATGAGCTCTTCAAGAGTGACTGATAGGCTAGTGAACTAAATGTCGGTAAGTAAATAAATAATTAAGAGAATTATCTCAAGTAAATCACTATTAAATAGCTATTTTACAACCAAAATACACGGTATGTCAATGTATTCATACAACACTGAACACTAACTTTTTCTCCCTTCATTAATTTCTGTTATATGTTGCATTATAGTATTTATATTTCTATATGTACTGCTGCCATGAGCCACACCATAAATAAATAAGTAATAAATTAAGTGTCCAAAATGCAGGAGTGTGACTTCAGTGAATTGGTCAAAACGAAGTAGAATAGAACAATACGCAAATCTGACTGTGGCCACTGTTACAATAAGCTTGGCAAAAGGCAGCTTGCGACATCGGCATACGAACACCATCTTTTAAAAATGTAATCAGTGTGGCGTCTGACATTCGACTGCTTGAATGCAGAACTGAAGTTGAAAGTTCAAAATTTGGTTTTAGTCAGACGTGCATACTGTTCTCCTCCACTTTGCTTTGACCACTTCATTGAAATCCCACACCTGCATCTTCAAGATTGATTAGCTGTGAAACACTATCAAATCAGCAGAAAAAGTTTGTTGTTCAGAGAGCGTAATTATTTTAATTGGAAAGAAATATAGTGATGAGTCACAACATTGACATATGACTGTTTTTGGTCCTATTATTTTGATATTTCGTTTCTTCGCGTTACCAAAGCTACTCTCTTAGACCTTGAATAGGCGATCAATCAAAAGTCTCCCGAGGTAAAGCTTGCAGTTCTGCGTACGAATCACTGACACCATAATTTTTAGCATACGCTATTTGTGTCCTAAGCACATTTTGTGTGCAATTCGCAGCGTTCGACGTTACGCACTTCCCTTGATAGGGTTTAATGGGAGAACTGAGATTCCGACAGACCTGGCAGAATTTCATAAATCAAAGAACTGGCGAAAATATACCGGTGGAATAACAAAGATGTCAATCTTACTTTGGTTTTCTGTCACTTCCTTCTCTACTCTCTGACAAACAATCCCTAGCTTCAATATGATGCCAGTTTCGGACTTTTTATGTTACTGCAGGAGTTTCTCCGAAACTTATTGCATGAATTTAATCGGGACAAATGAGACCGTTACTGACAATGAGATGGGATGAATTTCAAAGTAATTTATATATTTTCTCCGACAGACAAAAGTAATTTGAGTCTGCCGTTGTACTATGGGAGCCACTGATTCATAAGGCGGGACGTCAGAGGAAACAGTTCTGTACAGAAACAGGAAACGATAAAACAAGAGAAAGTACAAAAAAAAAATAAAGAAGTTCTACTACGTCGAAAACTGACATTCTGAGCCTGTGGCTGTGTAGAAAATCTAGGATGACTCTTACAGAGAAGATAACAGCAACCAGGCACTTTGAAAATACAATGTTGTTTATTTATTTAGTTAAATAGCGCCGTTACCGGTTTCGAACCGACAGGTTCATCTTCAAATGGATAAATCACATTAAGATACATTTCACGTTGGCTTTCACTTTTTGTTTTCCCAAATGATCAGAAGCAGTCAGCACTGGAACGTAATGGCGGGTTTTTCAACGTAAGTAACCAAAACATCTTCACTTTAATAATTTGTTTACATCATTTTAAATAAATGTGAGTCACAATTACAGCTAAACAGACGTCTCGCGTCTTATTTTGTTGCAGTGCACTAACACCTCAAGGAAATTTCATCATTTGGGAAAACAAAAAGAGAAAGCTAATGTGAAATGTATCTTAACGTGGACTAGCGTCTGAACATGGACCTGTCGGTTCGAAAACGGTAACTGCGCTATTTAAATAAATAAATAGCATTGCAAAAAGTGGTTGGTTGCTGTTATCTTCACTGTAAGAGTCAACCTACATAAATAATTTCCCTTATACTAGCCTGTAGCACGTTAAAAGCCAACAAGGAGATAGCAGAGGGCAAAATAACTGCCATATTTGCGTAGCAAATCAGAGAAATTGAATAACTGAATCTACATTCAGATGCATTCAGGGGAAAAACCACACAGACAGAGAATGAGGCCTGTTGGGTAGCCACAAGAATTTCTAAGACTCGTTGCAAGAAGCGGCTCTTCGCATACAGAGGTTTTTTTTTATTTTTGGTAGGGAATGCTCAGTTCAAGTTATATAACTGTTGGAATATTTCGCATGTATGAGTACGGTTGAGAACTCCCTTCGGTCTCAGTGATATTGTAAGCTGGTCCACCAATTGTCTCATTGCGTATCCTTCTCAACTTTTGTTTACTATTCATTGCTCTTCGCTGTTCTTTGTTCCACAGATACTAGCGACTGACTGACACACATTGAACTAACTGGGTTTGGAGGGGAGTGGAATATTCTTCCTGGTTAATATTTCACTCGTATCGATTCCCGCTTCATCCAGTATTTAGCGGCAGGATGGCCTGCAATTTTTATGTAATTTTGGCCGCGCTAGCCGGCAATGAGAGACTAACTGGCGGAGAGAGCTAAAAAAGAGAGCCACAGCAGATCACTGAATTTTCCAATGCGTCGAGGGACATGAAAGGGAAGCACTGGTTGGGAAGGGAGTGAGACAGGGTTGTAGCCTCTCCCCGATGTTGTTCAATCTGTATATTGAGCAAGCAGTGAAAGAAACAAAAGAAAAATTCGGAGTAGGTATTAAAATCCATGGAGAAGAAATAAAAACTTTGAGGTTCGCCGATGACATTGTAATTCTGTCAGAGACAGCAAAGGACTTGGAAGAGCAATTGAACGGAATGGACAGTGTCTTGAAAGGAGGATATAAGATGAACATCAACAAAAGCAAAACGAGGATAATGGAATGTAGTAGAATTAAGGCGGCTGATACTGAGGGAATTAGATTAGGAAATGAGACACTTAAAGTAGTAAAGGAGTTTTGCTATTTGGGGAGAAAAATAACTGATGATGGTCGAAGTAGAGAGGATATAAAATGTAGACTGGCAATGGCAAGGAAAGCGTTTCTGAAGAAGAGAAATTTGTTAACATCAAGTATAGATTTAAGTGTCAGGAAGTCGTTTCTGAAAGTATTTGTATGGAGTGTAGCCATGTATGGAAGTGAAACATGGACGATAAATAGTTTGGACAAGAAGAGAATAGAAGCTTTCGAAATGTGGTGCTACAGAAGAATGCTGAAGATTAGATGGGTAGATATCATAACTAATGAGGAGGTATTGAATAGAATTGGGGAGAAGAGGAGTTTGTGGCACAACTTGACTAGAAGAAGGGGTCAGTTGGTAGGACATGTGCTGAGTCATCAAGGGATCACCAATTTAGTATTGGAGGGCAGCGTGGAGGGTAAAAATCGTAGAGGGAGACCAACAGATGAATACACTAAGCAGATTCAGAAGGATGTAGGCTGCAGTAGGTACTGGGAGATGAAGAAGCTTGCACAGGATAGAGTAGCATGGAGAGCTGCATCAAACCTATCTCAGGACTGAAGACCACAACAACAACATGTACCTCGCTGGATGCTATGAAGTAGTACCACTGTGGTGCTAGGCTTAGTTGTTGCCACACCGAAGGCGACCACATCTCACCACTTTCGCCTCTGAGAGATGTTGCATTACTCTGTCATTTGTGTTGCACGTCTTGATGATTCCAAACTACTGACTTACTCATTGCTGTGAACTGTTTTCACAGAAAGAAACGTAACTGGGGTAGAAAGCAGAATAAATTATAGTTAATTTACTACTCAGTAAAGAGACACTGGAGATTAAAAGTCCTTTATACAAACCTACTCAACATTCCTGAATCCGCGGAACTTCTGATTCTTCCTGTGGTGTCACCGCCAGACACCACACTTGCTAGGTGGTAGCTTTAAATCGCCCGCGGTCCATTAGTACATGTCGGACTCGCGTGTCGCCACTGTCAGTGATAGCAGACCGAGCGCCACCACACGGCAGGTCTCGAGAGACTTACTAGCACTCGCCCCAGTTGTACGGACGACTTAGCTAGCGATGCAACACTGACGAAGCCTCGCTTATTTGCAGAGAAGATAGTTAGAATAGCCTTCAGCTAAGTTAATGGCTACGACCTAGCAAGGCGCCATAGCAATTGATAGTTATCGTATGAAGCATGTCTCATCAAGAACGATGTATACAAATGATGGATTAAAGTTAAGTTTTCCAGAAGCTACGTACTTTTCTTTATAGCATTCATTACGTATCCTGTTTCAGACCTCACGCCATCCTGCGTGAGCTTATAGCGTGCATTTCGGCCTTCTCTAGCAATATAACACTTCCTGTATAGAGGGTATTCGGAAATTCCCCTTTACAAACTTCTAGGACTTGTAGAGGGGAGTGAGTACATAATATTTTGAGTAGGAACCCACGTCCGAAAACGTCATCCCACGACGCCACAGAGCATCAAAAATGTAGGCACTGGCGCTTGTACATGTATCTATGCATTCAGGGCGCTACCGTGATGATGTTGCAAACTTTCAAGGATGATGGAAAGGGATAAGTGTATCAATTTGAGGCAAGGGTCCCTGGTTCGGAAACGAACAAGTTCTTCTTCTTCTTTTAGTGTTCAACCCTGAGGTCAGTTCGCAGCAGAGCACCATTCCTCTCTTCTGTCTTCCTTCCTCTCCATTTCCACCTATGTGTTACATCCAACGTCATCCATGATCTGTTGCATGTATGATATCCTTGGTCGCCCCCGCCGATTCCTTCCCTCAGTAGCTCCCTCTGCTATTGTTCTAATGATATTGTTGTGTCTTAGGATGTGCCCTACAAAGTTTGTATCTTCTTGTTTGGATGTGCCTCCACAGGGTTACAAAACGAAAATTATTTTGATGATACCCCTGACTGTGGTTGGCTGGTTGGAGAAAGGGAGGGGACCGAACAGCGAGGTCATCGATCTCATCGGATTGGTGAAGGATAGGGAAGGAAGTCGGCCGTGCCCTTTCAAAGGAACCATCCCGGCATTTGCCTGAAGCGATTTAGGGGAATCACGGAAAACCTAAACCAGGATGGCCGGAGCGGGTTTGAACCTCTGAAGTGATACAGTTGTTGCTAAGAATGTAGGGTAGGCAACTTTCAGAGGTGGCAGTATGGACCAAAAAATGAAAAAAAAAAACCTTGCGTAAACATGCGCTCTAAAATGCATACCTGAGAAACTATGACCACTTGTACACCTTCGCTAGTGTGAAACACGTTTCCTGCATCGAAAAAGTGCTCATAGCTCCTAAGGTATGCATGTTTACAAGACTCTGAAAGTTGCATACCCTGCATTCTCAGTAACAACATTACAGGCACATGTATTCCACTATCAGTGGTATCAAAGTGATTTTCGTTTGTAACTTTCGACTCGTTCGTTTCCGAACCGGGGACGCTTCCCTCAAATTGATACCTTTATCCGTCTCCGTCGTCCTTGAAGGTTGTGACATCATCACGGAATCACCCTGTCCATACATACGTTCACAGGCGCTGGTGCCTATAAGTTTGACGCTCTGTAGCGCCGTTGGATGACCTTTCTCGACATGTGATAAGCTTATGATGGGAATTTCCGAATTACCTGTATATGAGCAGCGCAGAACAACGAAAATTTTAACAAGACATACAAGGTGACAATTATTGAACTATATGAAATAAAATCGTCATAACCTCTGAACGGTTTGCGTTAGGACGCTCAAACTACATGGTTGGCCGCGGGGCATGATGGGAATTAATATGCGCATACATGGTTTGGTTTAGCCACGAAGATCACTTTCATTTGGATGTGTTTGTCAATAAGGAGAACTGGCGCATTTGGGGCGGCTGAGAATACGCATTTCGCGATCGAGAAGTCTCTTCACCCTCAACAGGTGACTGTGTGGTGTGCAGTGTCCAGACACAGAATAATCGGTGCGATATTCCTCGGTGGCACGGTGACTGCCGAACGGTACTTGAAGGTTTTGGAATATGATTTCCTCCCCATTATCTAGAGTATCCCTGATTTCGATAAGACATGGTCCTTGTTAGACGGAGCTCGACCCCATCGATGCAGGAGAGTGTTGTATGCCCTGGAGAAGCACTTTCGGGACGGCATTCTGGCTCTGGGGTACCCAGAGGCCACTGCCATGGGCCTCGATTGGCCCCCATATTCTCTGGATATGGACAGGGAGGGAAAGGCTATTTGGATTCCGTAGAAATGTTGGAACACGTGAGGCAATACTGATCCTACGACTTTGCCAAAAGCTTTCTCTAAGTCTACAAATGCTAGAAACGTAGGTTTGCCCTTCCTTAATCTAGCTTCTAAGATATGTTGACTGGAATACTCTCTTTCAAATTCTAAAGGTGGCAAGGGTATAATATAGGGAGCAAAGGCTATTTACAATTTGTACAGAAACCAGATGGCAGTTACGAGACTCGAGGGACATGAAAGGGAAGCAGTAGTTGAGAAGGGAGTGAGACAGGGTTGTAGCCTCTCCGAAATGCTATTCAATCTGTATACTGAGCAAGCAGTGAAGGAAACAAAGGAAAAATTCGGAGTAGGTATTAAAATCCATGGAGAAGAAATAAAAACTTTGAGGTTCGCCGAGGATAATGGAATGTAGTCGAATAAAGTCGAGTGATGCTGAGGGAATTAGATTAGGAAATGAGACCCTTAAAGTAGTAAAGGAGTTTTGCTATTTGGGGAGGAAAATAACTGATGATGGTCGAAGTAGAGAGGATATAAAATGTAGACTGGCAATGGCAAGGAAAGCATTTCTGAAGATGAGAAATTTATTAACATCGAGTATAGTTTTAAGTCGTTTCTGAAACTGTTTGTATGGAGTGTAGCCATGTATGGAAGTGAAACGTGAACGATAAATAGTTTGGACAAGAAAAGAATAGAAGTTTTCGAAAGTGGTGCTACAGAAGAATGCTGAAGATTAGATGGGTAAATCACATAACTAATGAGGAAGTATTGAATAGTATTGGGGAGAAGAGAAGTTTGTCGCACAACTTGCACAACTTGACTAGAAGAAGGGATCGATTGGTTGGATATGTTCTGAGGCATCAAGGGATCACCAATTTAGTGTTGGAGGGCGGCGTGGAGGGTAAAAATCGTAGAGGAAGAGATGAATACACTATACAAATTCAGAAGGATGTAGGTTGCAGTAGGTACTGGGAGATGAAAAAGCTTGCACAGGATAGAGTAGCATGGACAGCTGCATCAAACCAGTCTCAGGACTGAAGACCACAACAACAACAACAACAACAACAACAACAACATGGACACTCATTTTTGTGGCGCTGTATTAAAGACAAGGTGTACAGCAGTAACCCCAAAACCACTGCTGAGCTGAAAACAGTCATTCAGGTCATCGACAGCATCGATGTTCCGACACTTCAGGGGGTCATGCAGAATTTCGCTGTTCGTCTGCGCCACATCATCTCCAATGACGGCAGGCAAGTCGAACACGTCGTAAGCTAGTCCCGGATGTCTGCAGCGACGTTTACATGCTGAATGTAGTCTGTGGTCGCCGTAGCTTAATGAATGAATTGCGTCTCACAAACAAAAATCCAATTTCCCCTGTGTTAACTAATTAACATGTCATAACCTAAATCCGAATATCTGTAGCGACGTTTACATGTTGAATAAAGTCTGTTTACCCCGTAGTTTAATGAATGAAGTGTGTCTCAAAAACAAAAATCTAATTACTACTGTGTTAACTAATTTGCTCATTACGTTTATATCGAATGAGAGTAATGATATCCCATGGAAATATCGTAAAGGTCCACTTACGTAAGTTTTTTTTTATTCCCCAGTAAAATACACTACTGGCCATTAAAATTGCTACACTACGAAGATGCCGGGCTACAGATGCGGATTTTAACCGAAAGATGCTGTGATATGCAAGTGATGAGCTTTTCAGGGGAATTCACACAAGGTTGGCGCCGGTGGCGACACTTACAACGTGCTGACATGAGGAAAGTTGCCAACCCATTTCTCATACACAAACAGCAGTTGACCGGCGTTGCCGGGTGAAACGTTCTTGTGATGCCACGTGTAAGGAGGAGAAATGCGTACCATCACAAAAAATGGTTCAAATGGCTCTGAGCACTATGGGACTCAACTGCTGGGGTCATTAGTCCCCTAGAACTTAGAACTAGTTAAACCTAACTAACCTAAGGACATCACAAACATCCATGCCCAAGGCAGGATTCGAACCTGCGACCGTAGCGGTCTTGCGGTTCCAGACTGCAGCGCCTTTAACCGCACGGCCACTTCGGCCGGCGAGTACCATCACCCTTCCGACTTTGATAAAGGGCGGATTGTAGCCTATCGCGATTGCGTTTTATCGTATCACGACATTGGTGCTCGCGTTGGTCGAGATCCAATGGCTGTTAGCAGAATATGGAATCGGTGGGTTCAGTAGGGTAATGCCAAACGCCGTGCTGGATCCCAACGGCCTCGTTTGACTAGCAGTCGAGATGACAGGCATCTTATCCGCATGGCTGTAACAGACCGTTCAGCCACGTCTCGATCCCTGAGTCAACAGATGGGGACGTTTGCAAGACAACAACCACGTCCACGAACAGATCGACGACGTTTGCAGCAGCATGGACTATCAGTTCGGAGACCGTGGCTGCGGTTACCCTTGACGCTGCATCACAGACAGGAGCGCCTGCGATGGCGTACTCAACGACGAACCTGGGTGCACGAATGGCAAAACGTCATTTTTTCGGATGAATCCAGGTTCTGTTTACAGCATCATGATGGTCGCATCCGTGTTTGGCGACATCCCGGTGAACGCCCATTGGAAGCGTGTATTCGCCATCGCCATATTGGCGCATCACCCGGCGCGATAGTATGGGGTACCATTGGTTACACGTCTCGGTCACCTCTTGGTCGCATTCACGGCACTTTGAACAGTGGACGTTACATTTCAGAAGTGTTACGACCCCTGGCTCTACCCTTCATTCGATCCCTGCGACACCCTACATTTCAGCAGGATAATGCACGACCGCATGTTGCAGGTCCTGTTCGGGCCTTTCAGAATAGAGGAAATATTCGACTGATGCCTCGCCAGCACATTCTCCAGATCTTTCTCCAATTGAAAACGTCTGGTCAATGGTGGCCGAGCAACTGGCTCGTCACAATACACCAGTCACTACTCTTGATGAACCGTGGTATCGTGTTGAAGCTGCATGGCCAGCTGTACCTGTACACGCCATCCAAGCTCTGTTTGACTCGATGCCCAGGCGTACGTAGGCCGTTATTACAGCCAGAGGTGGTTGTTCTGGGTACTGATTTCTCAGGATGTATGCACCTAAATTGCGAGAAAATGTAATCACATGTCAGTTCTAGTCAAATATATTTGTCCAATGAATACCCGTTTATCATCTGCATTTCTTGTTGGTGCAGCAATTTTAATGGCCAGTAGTGTATTAATTTCAAATGCCAGGGCGTGCTCAAAATTAATGCATCCAAATTTTCTATGTGAAAACTCCTAAATCTTCATAAATAAAACAAATTTTATTGGGATTCCACGTATTTATTTCTCAGCAATTCAGGAAAAGATAAACTGCTACTTACCGTGAGGATGTCATGTTGAGGTGCAGACAGGCACAATTAAAAGACACTTACACAAAGCTTTCGGCCACAACCTTCGTCAGAGAAAGAGTAACGCACCCATACATAAACTCAAGCAAGCACACCTCACGCACACACGACCGTCTACTCCGGCCACTAGTGCTGGAATGCTGCTATCCTGTGGGATGGAAGCAGGAATCTGAAATTGGCGTGGAAGGTGAAGGGATAGCAAATTCATAGTCATCCGGGAGCCGAACACATTTCTCCCAACGAGAGACAGTTTTGTTAACACCGTCACTGTGGAATGTCAGACTTTGTTGACAGACCCACAACCTCACCTCTGCTCGCACCACTTCATCACCGGCAAGGTGAGGTCCTCGAAAGTGTTTCTTAAGTTTTCGAAACAGATGAAAATCAGATGGCGCCAAGTCGGGACTGTACGAAGGATGATCGATGACGGCGAGCCCCCCCTCACGCGCCGGACTGTTGCGGAGGTGGCGGCGCCCTTCAGCACTGTCATGCTGAAGTATAGGGCGCTCCATGTGTGGACGAACTGTTCGAATTCGTGCTTTCAGTTTCCTGAGGCCCCACTCAGGAAAATTGACAACAGCTGGGAGAGAGGGGTCCTGACGTGTTGTGTACATAGTTCCACGTAGTCAGCACATACACAACTTTCCCACTTGAGCGCGCCCCGCTAAGCATAACAGCGCAGGCGCAGCGCTCGTCCGTCTCCGCACTACGAGATGGCGCTGTCTTAGAGACGGACCAAATTCTGCTTCCGCTGATCCGCGTATTAATATATAACGCAGCCAATGAGATTGCTGCTAATGTAGAACCTTTTCTCCTCGTGGATCACACTCGTGCAGTGATACCTCAACGCGCGAGGTATTATAACGAGTGTACAGACCTCCGATTAGTCAGTCTGCATTTATCTGCACCTATCTGTACCAGTCTGCATTAGTCTGTAGTCAAGTTTTAGTCTGCGCCTAATAAGATTATCATATTCCTGTACATATCCATGAAGAGAAATGTATGGACACTTTGTCAAGTATTAGAGAAGTGAGAATAAGATTAACATACCAAGACCCAAAGGAACTTCACATTGTCAATTGTAAATAGCATCCAGAATCAAGTTAAGTAAGGTTTATGATTTTTATTATTTTAATAAATGTGTATGAAAATTAATCAAGTTCTGTTTAAAGTTGGGCACCGTCAATCTGCTACTCTAAGCGTGCAAGTGGCATTTCTATCGTCTGACCTAACGGCAGACAATAAACACGCCACGATAAGACCACGAGACATATTGCTGACACTCGCCTACTTCGTTAGAGCGACAAGTCAAATAATCTGATGGTGTGTGTACCGAAGGTCTTACAGTACGCACACCACATGACGGCATGCATCTCCATATTGGTATGCAGTGATACCTATGAGAAAAGAATGACACGGCGGTCGGTCGGTCCCGTTGAGTCTTCCTAAGTTTGTTCGGATGGAGTTTGGTTTTTAGTTTTCTGAAGGTCTCGCAGTGCCTTGCGGAGAATGGTGATGCCCTCAGGCATGAATTGCAAATGCTCCTCACCTTGAACATCCAGAACAGAGTGAGAATGACATTGCCGTTTGACGGCATGGTCATGAACTGGTTTGAAGCGATGGTCCTTCGTGACGGAACTGCAAAGATGCTCTCTTTTTTTTTTCAGGTTGAGAATGGTGGACCCAGCTTTTATCACTAGTCAGCGTTGTTAAGGAACACATAGCTCAGACGGTAGAGCACTTGCCTGCGGAAGGCAAAGGTCCCGAGTTCGAGTCTCGGTCGGGCACACAGTTTTAATCTGCCAGGAAGTTTCATATCAGCGCACACTCCGCTGCAGAGTGAAAATCTCATTCTGGAAACATTCCCCAGGCTGTGGCTAAGCCATGTCTCCGCAATATCCTTTCTTTCAGGAGTGCTAGTTCTGCATGGTTCGCAGGAGAGCTTCTGTAATGTTTGGAAGGTAGGAGACGAGATACTGGCAGAAGTAAAGCTGTGAGTACCGAGCGTGAGTCGTGCTTCGGTAGCTCAGATGGTAGAGCACTTGCCCGCGAAAGGCAAAGGTCCCGAGTTCGAGTCTCGGTCGGGCAGACAGTTTTAATCTGCCAGGAAGTTTCATATCAGCGCACACTTCGCTGCAGAGTGAAAATCTCATTCTCATAACCATCATGCTCATAACGTGCAACTGTTGACGGACATCCAATCTGTATTTCAACTCGTGGTACGTTTTCTGCGGTTAGAAACTCGATTACAGCACGCTTTCTCGCATCGACAATGCTACGTTACACACCACCATCTTACACGGTCCAATTCGGAGCCTTCTAGCGGTAGAGGATTTCAATTTCCGTTAGTGAAGCGGGAAAGGCCACCGAGTAATATGCGTGATATATAATACCACAAACGACATTGAGAATAGAATAAAATGTTAGAAGGCATTACTTTTCATCACATCCTTTTACTGTTGTAAGGTGTCTGCATTTTTCGGACCTCACATAAACTTCATACATACGATACAGAATAAAATCCCCAGAAAATAACTCCATATTGTCAACAGGAACTAATTATGGCAATCTCATGTACCAAACAACAAAGCAGTATCTACACATATAACGACAGGGGCATGCGTAAATTAGATAAGGTGAACGCAGCTTGGAGACCAACGCACGTGGCTAATGGCATTGGGAAACCCCAATTAACATTAACAAAAGAAGGCCCAGCTGCAGCGCAGAAAGAAATAAGGCGAGTACAATATAATACCTGTTAGGATAAACACAGCCGGACCGTGGGTAAATGGCGATACTACATTAACGAGGGTAGGAAAAATAAGAATTCACCTACAAAGAAGAAGCAGTCGGCCCTGGTGGGGAGAGTAGCGTCATATAAAAGCATTTTGAGAATTAAATGAACACAGAGAGAGCTCTCGCCTCGCGGCAGGCCACACACATGCGTGTGGCAAAATTAGCGAAGACGTTGAGACTCAAACTTTACGTTTGCAAAGTGAGGGTGGTACACTTCACGTATCGTGGCGACAAACGTAAGGCGGTAGTCGGTAGTTCATATTCTTGCGGGAATTTTTGTCCGGCAGGCCGGACGTAGCTGTCACTGCTGGGATGTTGGAACGTGTAGACACTCTCACTCGAGTTGATCGACTGTTCGCAATCAAACACCCCGCTGCTCAGCTGGACGTCTCTGTTGGTATCGCTCACACACTTTGCAAGCCTGATGGTGACAGTCTAGGCTATTCGCAGCGATGAAAGACGGGTCCACCATTTCGAACCGAAACAAAACGACAATCCATGAGGCGGGGTCACACCACTTCTCGTCTCTCAGTCACTGAAGGGCGAAAAAACAAAATTCTGTACGACATTCGAAATCACGATCGTCGAGCCCCTGATGTAGTGACAGATGACAGGGATGGAAATTCAATCGATGCAGGATGCCAATGACACTCTTCTGGCTGATTCCACATTCCTTGGCCCTGTACGAAATGCTCTCTTCCATATATATATATATACACACAGGGTGTTACAAAAAGGTACGGCCAAACTTTCAGGAAACATTCCTCACACACAAATAAAGAAAAGGTGTTATGTGGACATGTGTCTGGAAACGCTTAATTTCCATGTTAGAGCTCATTTTAGTTTCGTCAGTATGTGCTGTACTTCCTCGATTCACCGCCAGTTGGCCCAATTGAAGCAAGGTAATGTTGCCTTCGGTGCCTTTACAAGTACGACACAACATGTGGTTCATGCACGATGGAGCTCCTGCACATTTTAGTCGAAGTGTTCGTACGCTTCTCAACAACAGATTCGGTGACCGATGGATTGGTAGAGGTGGACCAATTCCATGGCCTCCACGCTCTCCTGACCTCAACCCTTTTGACTTTAATTTATGGGGGCATTTTAAAAAGCTCTTGTGTACGAAACCCCGGTACCAAATGTAGAGACTCTTCGTGCTCGTATTGTGGACGTCTGTGATACAATACGCCATTCTCCATGGCTGCATCAGCGCATCAGAGATTCCATATGATGGAGGGTGGATGCATGTATCCTCGCTAACGGAGGATATTTTGAACATTTCCTGTAACAAAGTGTTTGAAGTCACGCTGGTAGGTTCTGTTGCTGTGTGTCTCCATTCCATGATTAAAGTGATTTGAAGAGAAGTAATAAAATGAGCTCTAACCTGGAAAGTAAGCGTTTCCGGACACGTGTCCACATAACATATTTTCTTTCTTTGTGTGTGAGGAATGTTTCCTGAAAGTTTGGCCGTACCTTTTTGTAACACCCTATATATATATATATATATATATATATATATATATACTTTCTTTGGCGCTTTATATATATATATATATATATATATATATATATATATATATATATATATATACTTTCTTTGGCGCTTTATATATATATATATATATATATATATATATACTTTCTTTGGCGCTAAAGCGCCAAAGGCCAAAGAAAGTGGTCTAGGCATGCGTACTCAAATACATAGATGTAAACAGGCAGAATAAGGCGCTGCGGTCGGAAACGGCTGTAGAAGGCAAGTGTCAGGCGCAGTTATTAGATCGGTTACTGCTGCAACAATGGCAGGTTGTCAAGATTTGAGTGAGTTTGAACCTGGTGTTGTAGTCGGCGAACGAGCGATGGGACGCAGCATCTCCGAGGCAGCGGTCAAGTGGGGATTTTCCGGTAAGACCATTTCACGAGTATACCGTGAGTATCAGGAAACCGGTAAAACATCTCATCTCCGATATTGCTGTGGCCGGAAAAAGATCCTGCAAGAACGGGACCAACGACGACTGAAGAGAATCGTTCAACGTGACAGAAGCGCAACCCTTCCGCAAATTTCTGCAGATTTCAATGCTGGCCAGCGTACGAACCATTCAACGAAACATCATCGATACTGCCCTTCGGAGCCGGAGGCCGCCTGTGTACCCTTCACGACGGAACGACACAAAGCTTTACGCTTCGCCTGGCCCGTCAATACCGACACTGGACTGCTGATGACTGGAAACATGTTGCCTGGTCGGACGAGTCTCGTTTCAAATTGTATTGAGCGGATGGATGTGTACGGGTATGGAGACAACCTCATAAATTCATGGACCCTGCATGTCAACAGGAGACTGTTCAAGCTGGTGGAGGCTCTCTAATGGTGTGGGGCGTGTGCAGTTGGAGTGATATGGGAACCCTGATACGTCTAGATACGACTCTGACAGGTGACACGTACGTAAGCATCCTGTGTGATCACCTGCGTCCATTCGTGTCCATTGTGCATTCCGACAGACTTGGGCAATTCCAGCAGAACAATGCGACACCCCACACGTCCAGAATTGCTACAGAACGGCTCCAGGAACACTCTTCTGAGTTTAAACACTTCCACTGGCCGCCATACTCCACAGACATGAACATTATTGAGCATATCTCTGCGGACTTCAACGTGCTGTTTGTAAGAGATCTCCACCCCCTCGTACTCTTACGTATTTATGTACAGCCCTGCAGGTTTCATTGTGTCAGTCCCCTTCAGCCATAATTCAGACGTTAGTCGAGTCCGTACCACGTCTTGGTTGCGGTAATTCTGCTTCTAGGATTAGTCTCCATGTATCGATCCTGATCAAGTTTCAGTGCAGCGTTGTCACAAAAAAATGGTTCAAATGGCTCTGAGCACCATGGGACTTAAACTTCTGAGGTCATCAGTCCCCTAGAACTTAGAACTACTTAAACCTAACTAACCTAAGGACACCACACACATCCATGCCCGAGGCAGGATTCGAACCTGCAACCGTACAGCATTGTCACAATTTGGGGAACTAACCCACACGCGACTCCTGGTTGCAGGCTAATTTAATTTACTTTTTAGGCGCGGCCGCGCCGTTGCAAACACGACATTGACAGCGATCACAAATAAACTCATCCAATTAGCGACAATAGCGTTGGAATATAACGCCGTCCCCCGTGCCACAAAAATCACAGTTTTCGATTTTTGAAAATTGAGCGTCGACACAGCTTCTAAGAAATGTGCGGGACAGGGAAAGAGAAACTGATGTTGAGCTCCACTGGCAAAGGGACACGAGAGGGATGGGTGTTTGCTTATCGGCTGCGAAAGCTGTCAGCCGTTTAACCACGCGCGCGCCCTGCGCAGCCATGGCCGACGCGGACGATACAAGATTTCACGAAAGCACATAATGCAGACGCTCATGTTTAAACACTGCTTACATTGTTTACTTCTCATTGATACACATAACACGCTGGCAGTCGTAAACGAAAGACAGTCTCACAATGTTACCGATATGTACCGATTATAACTTTGGGATGAAGCTCAGCTTATCTTGTGTGTGTTGCGCACAGAAACACACACACACATATGCGCGCGCGCGCATCTGCCCATCGCATCACATTGATCACCTGTTGCCATGTTCACCAGTTCAAAGGCAGCGGCGAGTTATATTTATGTTGCGGTTTAATACACGTGTACTATTTTGAAAAGAAATACTGGGTGACGACTTCTTCAAATGAGTTCAAAAAAAATTGCATGGGAGGCGTTGAAACACCGTTCCGGCCGAAATTGAGCCCTGCTTCTTGTTCTCTACAGCTGTGTCTAGTACCACGGAAATTATTCCCCACTGTGTTAACACGTGTCATATTGTCCTGTCGCTTATTGTCAGTGTTTTCCACATATTCTCTTCCTCGCCAGTTCGGCACAGTACCTCGTTGCCTCACTCATCACTTGACCTAATTCTATGACCAAATGAAACTGTACAGTTCCAGAGAGCTCAAACATGCAGACATCATAGATGTCTGAGACCTAATAAGGTCTCTGGAATTATAAAGCTTCGGTTGACGAAACCGCCCGTGCTTGGGTTTCAGGCAGGATATCCTTTTCGTTTGTTGCTGTTTAACAGAGTTGGAAAACCTTTGCAATGTTTTTCGAGTTTAGGGAGAATTCCAAGTGGCCTGAGCCCTGAATGGGGGTGGGGTTGGGGGGGGTAGGGGGGGGGGGGGGGAGGGAGGCGTCCTAGGGCAGACCGTACAGTTGTGAGAAGACACTATCCCAGGGTAGTGTAATGGTTAGCGCATCTGCCTACTGACAGGGGACCCGGATTGGAATCCCAGCTTTGGTACAAAATTTTCATTCGTCGCTTCAGTCTTCATATACACGGTGATTTCTTTCCACCGTGTACAAACTCTAGGGGCTGATATATGAGAGGATGTGCAAAAAAAATGTCTAACGAACTTACGTCGCCGGCCGCTGTGGCCGGGCGGTTCTAGGCGCTTCACTGCGGAACCGCGCTGCTGCTACGATCGCAGGTTCGAATCCTGCCTCGAGCATGGATGTGTGTGATGTCCTTAGGCTAGTTAGGTTTAAGTAGGGGACTGATGACCTCAGATGTTAAGTCCCGTAGTGCTTAGAGCCATTTGAACCATGTTTTGAACTTACGTCCGGAAACGCATGGTTTCCATGGTAGACACCATTTATTCAGTCATACTTTGTTACAGAGACTGCGGTCTAAGATGCACCGTGCCATGTAGCCACAGTTACAGTATGTATGGTTTCCTGCTAGAGGGTGGGGCTGTTACTGATACGTCATGCTCTAACGCCCTATCCTGCCATAGTAATTGGTAAATGTTTTGTCCGATTCACTTCTCCTGCTGACTCACCTTGTAGTGGATTTGACACAGCGTTGTGCTCAATCGTTCCGTATTCGACTCGAGAGGTTGCCGATGTGGTGTTTACTTACGGAAAGGCGAATGGCAACGGGCGGCGGTCGGCAAGGTTGTATCAGGAGACCTATCCGCGTCGCCGGCCGCGGTGGTCTAGCGGTTCTAGGCGCTCAGTCCGGAACCGCGCGACTGCTACGGTCGCAGGTTCGAATCCTAACTAGGGCATGGATGTGTGTGTTGTCTTTAGGTTACTTAGGCTTAAGTAGTTGTAAGTTCTAGGGGACTGATGACCTCAGCAGTTAAGTCCCATAGTGCTCAGAGCCATTTGAGCCTATCCGCGTCGACAACAACCACAGAACTCAGTGTTTTGCAACAGTGATTCGCCGTTTGCCTGAGACAGGGTCGTTTGAGGAAGCAGAAAATCGTGGACACCACACTTGGAGGAAAATGTGATTGACACTGTGGAAGTCGACCGCCGTGTCAGTACGAGGCAGTTGGGCTGCCAGTACGGTGTAAGCCAGTGTGGAACATGCTCCATGACAATTGGTACTTCCCTCATCACCACAGCGTGTGCAGGGCTTAACTTTCCACATTGGGAGCAGTTGGTTACTTCAGCAGGCAGCCACGATTCCGGTATTTGTGTTATTCATCCTGTTCACAGATGAGGCCACCCTTACGCGGAGTGGTATCTTCAACTTTCATAACAGTCATCTGTGAGATAGTATGCAGAACCCCCATGGTATCGTGACAGAGATTCCTCAGCATCGATGCAGCCGGAATGCGTGAGCCGGGATAATGGGCGACAGTGTTTTGGGACCAGTCTTCCTTCCACGTCGCCTAACAGGCCGCAATTATCAGCGTTGCTCGCGGGTGGTTTTTGCCTCTCCTGCTGGAAGAAGTGCCACTGATGATTCGAAGGTTTACGTGGCTGCTACACGATGCTGCTCCAGCCCACTTCGCCGTTGACGTTCGGACACATCTCAATCGTGCCATCCCTGTCGATGGATCGGACGAGCAGCTCTAGTTGCACGGCCTGCTCGTTCACCGGATCTCAACCCGTGCAATTTCTGGTTGTTGGACCCTCTCAAAAGTATCGTGAATGCAGTGCCCGTTCCAAATGTGGACACACTGGAGCAGCGTATTCATGCTACCGCTAACACTGTTTGGATGCAGCCTGGCCGACGTGAATGTGTGAGACGGAACATATTATGACGCGGCCACGCATGTGCTGAGGGACATGGAAAACACAGTGTGGCTGTGGCTACATGGTACAGCGCGTATTTACACCACAGTCTCTGTAACAATTTTTTGTTCCCGATGCTCTCATCGATCAATCCCTGGAGTTCGTATACTCATTCTATTAGCCTGAGCATCCAATTTGAATGTGGAAAGGATCTTCAAAGGGAAATGCAGTGGCTAATTTAGACGCAGTAGGAGTCGATGAAATGAAATGTAGAGGCGTTAAGGAACCAGCTCAGACGAATGTGAACAGCAATATAAAATGGTACAATACTGGCCATTAAAATTGCTACACCACGAAGATGACGTGCTACAGACGCGAAATTTAACCGACAGCAAGAAGATGCTGTGATATGCAAATGATTAGCTTCTCAGAGCATTCACACAAGGTTGGCGTCGGTGGCGACACCTACAACGTGCTGACATGAGGAAAGTTTCCAACCGATTTCTCATACACAAACAGCAGTTGACCGGCGTTGCCTGATGAAACGTTGTTGTGATGCCTCGTGTAAGGAGGAGAAATGCGTACCATCACGTTTCCGACTTTGATAAGGGTCGGATTGTAGCCTATCGCGATTGCGCTTTATGGTATCGCGACATTGCTGCTCGCGTTGGTAGAGATCCAATGACTGTTAGCAGAATATGGAATCGGTGGGTTCAGGAGGGTAATACGGAACGCCGTGTTGGATCGCAACGGCCTCGTTTGACTAGCAGTCGAGATGACAGGCATCTTATCTGCATGGCTGTAACGGATCGTGCAGCCACGTCTCGATCCCTGAGTCAACAGATGGGGACGTTTGCAAGACAACAACCATCTGCACGAACAGTTGGACGACGTTTGCAGCAGCAGGGACTATCAGCTCGGAGACCATGGCTGCGGTTACCCTTGACGCTGCATCACAGACAGGAGCGCCTGCGATGGTGTACTTAACGACGAACCTGTGTGTGCAAATGGGAAAACGTCATTTTTTCGGATGATTACAGGTTCTATTTACAGCATCATGATGGTCGCATCCGTGCTTGGCGACATCGCGGTGAACGCGCATTGGAAGCGTGTATTCGTCAACGCTATACTAACGTACCACCCGGCGTGATGGTATGGGGTGCCATTGGTTACACGTCTCGATCATTGACGGCACTTTGAACAGTGGACGTTACATTTCAGATGTGTTACGACCCGTGGCTCTAGCCTTCATTCGATCCCTGCGAAACCCTACATTTCAGCAGGATAATGCACGACCGCATGTTGCAGGTCCTGTACGGTCCTACCTGGATACAGAAAATGTTCGACTGCTGCCCTGGTCAGCAGATTCTCCAGATCTCTCACCAGTTGTAAACGTCTGGTCAATGGTGGCCGAGCAAATGGCTCATCACAAAACGCGAGTCACTACTCTTGATGAACTGTGGTATCGTGCTGAAGCTGCATGGCCAGCTGTACCTGTACACGCTATCCAAACTCTGTTTGACTCAGTGCCTAGGCGTATGAAGGCCGTTATTACGGCAAGAGGTGGTTGTTCCGGGTACTGATTTCTTAGGATCTATGCACCCAAATTGCGTGAAAATATAATCACATGTCAGTTCTAGTATAATATATTTGTCCAATGAATACACGTTTATCATCTGCATTTCTTGTTGGTGTAGCAATTTTAATGGCCAGTAGTGTATAATGGGAGTAGGATACGTCATGAATAGCCATAGTTAACATTTCAGAAATCATGAGAGACGGCCGGGCTAGCTTCTTGGGGGACTCGCTGTCTACTTGCTGCCGAAGGATGCACTGGAGTAGACGGTTGTGTGTGCGGCCATGCTCCAAGCCGTGGCACCGAGCCGCAGTCTCAGTTCCTCCCTGCTCCAGTGTTCCAGCTGGAGCCACCGGACTTGCGCCGACATCGGCGCCTGCAGCGGCTGTCACGAAGCAGTCTGGAGAGGCTCGTCGGCGGGAGGAGATTCAAGGACGCCGCGAGCCGCTGACGAAGCAAGTGGTTGCAGGCTGACTCCACTGCGGACAGCCGGGGACTCTTACTGGGGTGAGCGGCTTTCTGCAGGTGGCGAATTTCTTTTTATTTTTTTCCCTAAGTCATCAGTCTTCTGACTGGTTGGATGCGGCTCACCACTAATTCCTCTCCTTTGCCAACCTTTTCATCTCAGAGTAGCACTCGCAGCCTATGACCTCAATTACTTACTGCTGTATTCCAATCTCTGTCTCCTCTACAGTTCTTGCCCTCTACAGCTCCCTCTAGTACCGTGTAAGTCATTCCCCGATCTCTTAACAAATGTCCTACCATCCTCTCCCATCTCCTTGTCACTGTTTTCCACATTTCCTTTCCTCTCATATTCTGCACAGAACCTCCTCATTCCTCACTTTATCAGCCCACCTAATTTTTAACATTCGTCTTTGTTTCACTACCACACAATGCTGTGCTCCAAACGCACAGTCTCAGAAATTTCCTCGTGAAATTAAGGACTATCTTTGATACTACTAGACTTCTCTCGGTCAGGGATGTCTTTTTTGCCTGTTATAGCATCCACGATATATATATTTTTTTATTACGAGTGGAATATGAACGCTTGGAAAATTACGTAACTCAATAATATTCATTCAATTATGTAATTATTTCTTATAAAGATGATAATTATGTAAAAGAGACAATATTTGTTTCACATTCTTTGTTAATCTATGTCATTATTTTCTTTTGTTTCGTACCCTTTTGTCGTCTTCTTCTGTTGTACGTCGCCGACGCAAGACGCGAATCGATTTGAGGTCTGTTGAATGAAAAACATTTAATGTAAATTATTGTACTTTTATGTTCATTTGCTGGTAAAAACAAATAGAGCCAAATGCGTTAAAACTATTTATGATTAATTATTCAAAAATCACTTCCTCTTTTCATTATAATTTTGTGTTAATTGTTTTGTCATAGCTGCAAGAAGCGCAGCCATTGTTACTTCAAAAATGGTTCAAATAGCTCTGAGCACTATGGGACTCAACTGCTGAGGTCATTAGTCCCCTAGAACTTAGAACTAGTTAAACCTAACTAACCTAAGGACATCACAAACATCCATGCCCGAGGCAGGATTCGAACCTGCGACCGTAGCGGTCTTGCGGTTCCAGACTGCAGCGCCTTTAACCGCACGGCCAGCCATTGTTAGTTGCGATTATATAGCAACTTCGTCTGTACTTCTAGTTGAAAACAGCATGCAAAACAATTTAATAATTTTTATTGGTGGCATCAATTTAAATGATTAATTATTTATTGAGCAAAGGAAAATCTTAATTAAAAAAGAAATCCTCTATCTTTTGTTGGTCACCATCTTAACTTTTATCACAGTGGCAAATTTAAATTACTTGAAACTGCAAACAATATTCCGATGTGTAAGAAATAAATGTGCACCGGTGGTACTGAACTCTATTTATAAAAGAAAAAAATCAATCGAATCAGACTGCATTTTCTTAGAACAATGCTGATGGTATTTATTGTTGAACAAGATTTCATTGCTTATGTATGAGGCCAAAATTAAAAACTACGTACAAATCATGGAGAAAAATATTTCTGGCAGCATACGTCAGTGTTGTGTGCGGGTGGTATTCTGTGGTCCCTTTTCATGATCAATTTGCTAAGAATAATCAAATCCACCGAAGACAAAAATTATAAAAGCTCTGATGGAGGATCTGTAATTTTAGTGATATAAACACAGCTTACAGTCAACATTATTACACTACGTCAGTTGTAGTATGAATTCTGCATTATACATGTGTATAATATTGTCAGTATCATTTATAAAATCAAATCAATGCAAATGCTGAAAAAAAAAACAAACAAACAGAGTGAATTCAAACCGCAGGATACCATAGAGTATCGTATCATCCATATTCATTGCATTTGTCCATGTTGATGATACACAATAACCGCCACACTGTACTAGTCTCCTTTTGATGTCCTTGCTCTGTCCGTCATTGGTTATTTTAATGCCAATGGATTCCTTTAATTCATGTACTTCATGACCATCAAGCCTGATGTAGTTTCTCGCTGTTCTTATTTCTGCTACTTCTCATTACTTTCATCTTTTCATCGATTTACTCCCAGTCCATATTCTGTACTCATTAGACTCTTCACCAGATCAAGTAATTCTTCTTCGCTTTCACTGAGGGTAGTAATGCCATCAGCGAATCTTGTCATTGATATCACTTCACCTTGAATTTTAATCCCATTCCTGAACCTTTCTTTTATTTCCATTATTGCCTCTTCGATGTACCGATTGAACAGTAGGGGGGAAAGACTACATCCCTGCCTTACACTTTTTTTAATCCGAGCACTTCGTTCAGCCAAACTGATCATCATCTAACACACTCTCAGTTTTCTTTTCCATTCTTCTGTATATTATTCTTGTAAGCAACTTGGTTGGATGAGCTGTTAAGCTGATTGTGTGATAATTCTCGCACTTTTCAGCTCTTGCACTCTTCCTTATTGGATGATATTTTTCCGAAAGTCTGATGGTATGTCGCCAGACTCATATACTCTACGCACCAACGTGAATAGTCGTTTTGTTGGCACTTCTCCCAACGATTTTAGAAATTCTAGGGGAATGTTATCTATTCCTTCCACTGTATATGATCCTAAGTCCCTCAAAGCTCTCTTAAATTCTGATTCTACCTCTTCTAAGCATACAGGCGTAGTATGACGTCCATAAGAGTAGCACAGGGTGCTTACGGTAAGTCTTCATACAGAGGGAGAACGATTTGACGTAATAGCACGTCATCCGCCTGTGTTTCCGCTGCAACGCTTTTGTAATTGGTGTCCACCCATAAAGATCCTGATTCTAACAACCTACCAAGGCGGATGCCGCGATGATCCCATAGAAGTGGCACTGCAGTAATGTTTTATACAACAATATTTCATTCTTCCGAGAAATTTTCAAATCTGATTCTACAAGAATTGCTTACGTTGCACATTAGTTATCATCTCTGAGGTGACTTAGCTGCCACAAAATGTTCAAATGTGTGCGAATTCCTAAGGGACCAAACTGCTGAGTTCATCAATCCCTAGACTGACACACTACTTAATTTAACTTATGCTAAGATCAACACACACACCCATGCCCGAGGGAGGACTCGAACTTGCGACCGTAGCGGTCGCGGGATTCCAGACTGAAGCGCCTAGAACCCCTCCTCCACGGCGGCCGGCTTTGAAATAATAATTAACAAATTTATTTCATGGGTGTCATTAATTTGTAGCTTGTACCCTCTAATCTGTTGTGTGAGTTGGGTTAATATATTCGCTGGATTTAAAGTGTACCTTAGCAGACGGTGTAATTTGGTTACGAGCCTATTTGGTGTTTCTGAGTGAATCATAATAGATAATTCGCCACAGAAGCACTGATTTAAAACTGTTAACTGAACCCACTATCTGTCCCTTAAGCGTATTCTGGAATATAAAGCTCGATTACTGTTTCGTGATCTCGATTTCTCATTTGTTATTATTTTATATTCCTTAGATACGCAACATCCAGAAGACTCAGGTACTGGCTGTACACCATGGCGCCTATTGATGATCTTTCGGAGCTAACCTAGGCTTACTTGTTCACACAGCAGATAAAATCATCCGGTAACTTGCTCCTTATTGTGCTCTGCTTGTTCTGGTGAGAACCGCCTCTGCTTTCTTTGCCGCCCCAGAGGAGGTAGTATCACAGCGTGGCCTATGAGATGTTTTAATTAGCGAGTGTTTTACAAATTGCAAGAGGCATTTGCCGACTTTGTGTCGTTTTCAAAGAAATACACAAGGAGGTAGTCACATTTAGTCCCCCATTAAAGTTATTTACAATATTTACAACATCGCAAATGAGTATCACGTACATTTACGTAATTCCCAATAGTTGTAACAGTTTCTTATTCGCTGTAATTTGTGTGTGTGTGTGTTGGGCACTTAAATCAGAAACGATTCTAAGTTGTCGTCAGTCTGGAGTCTTTTTTAAAGCCTTTGGAGTAGTCCCATGATTGTGCTGCAAATGACAACTGAGTAACAGCACTCCGCCTTCAGGCCATTAGTGGCCCATAGGGACCATCCGACCGCCGTGTCATCCTCCGTGAAGGATGCGGATAGGAGGGGCGTGTGATCAGCACACCGCACTACCGGTCGTTACGATGGTTTTCTTTGACCGGAGCCGCAACTGCTCGGTCGAGTAGCTCCTCAATTGGCATCACGAGGCCCAGTGCACCCCGAAAAATGGCAACAGCGCATGGCAGCCCAGATGGTCACCCATTCCAGTGCAGGCCACGCTCGACACCGCTTAACTTCGATGATCTGACGGGAACCGCTGTATCCACTGCCGCAAGGCCGTTGCCTGGAACTGAGTAATGCGTACGACATAAGAAGTTTTACTATTCGTGCCACCAATTTCTTAGCCAGCCGGTGTGGCCGAGCGGCTCTAGGCGCTGCAGTCTGGAACTGCGCGACCGCTACGGTCGCAGGTTCAAATCCTGCCTTGGGCATGGATGTGTGTGATGTCCTTAGGTTAGTTAGCTTTAACTAGTTCTAAGTTCTAGGGGACTGATGACCTCAGAAGCTAAGTCCCATAGTGCTCAGAGCCATTTGAACCATTTTTTGAACGAATTTCTTCACGTGCTACAAGTCTGCAAATTTAGCACAAAGTGCTCTTTTGATGTGCAGAACAACAATAACCGTCTGTCGATGGCTGTAATCTTTTGCTCTTTCGTTGTGAACTAAAACTTTAAATTCTTTCTGCATGATATTGTAATGACGTTTCGTAGCAGATGTACACTACTCCTGGCTTATATGAATTGAGAATCCCAATCGCTCTTTCGTCATTCCCATTCATTTTAAAGGATGTGACAATATATGTAAAGACTGCCCACGGGTCGTAACACATCTGAAATGTAACGTCCACTGTTCAAAGTGACGTCAGTGCGAACAAGGGTTGACCGAGACGTGTAACCAATGGCACCACATACCATCACGCCGGGTGATACACCAGTTTGGCGATGGCGAATATACGCTTCCGATGTGCGTTCACCGCGATGTCGCCAAATACGGATGCGACCGTCACGATGCTGTATACAGAACCTGAATTCATCTGAAAAAATGACTTTTTGCCATTCATGGACCCAGGTTCGCCGTTGAGTACACCATCGGAGGTGCTCCTGTCTGTGATGCAGCGTCAAGGGTAATCGCAGCCACGGTCTCCGAGCTGATAGTCCATGCTGCTACACACGTCGTCGAATTGTTTGTGCAGATGGTTGTTGTCTTGCAAACGTCCCCATCTGTTGACTCAGGGAACGAGACGTGGCTGCACGATCCGTTACAGCCATGCGGATAAGATGCCTGTCATCTCGACTGCTAGTCAAACGAGGCCGTTGGGATCCAACACGGCGTTTCTTATTACCCTCCTGAACCCACCGATTCCATATTCTGCTAACAGTCATTGGATCTCTACCAACGCGAGCAGCAATGTCGCGATACCATAAACCGCAATCGCGATAGGCTACAATCCGACCTTTATCAAAGTCGGAAACGTGATGGTACGCATTTCTCCTCCTTACACGAGGCATGACAACAACGTTTCACCAGGCAACGCCGGTCAACTGCTGTTTGTGTATGAGAAATCGGTTGGAAACTTTCCTCATGTCAGCACGTTGTAGGTGTCGCCACCGGCGCCAACCTTGTGTGAATGCTCTGAGAAGCTAATCATTTGCATATCACAGCATCTTCTTGCTGTCGGTTAAATTTCGCGTCTGTAGCACGTCATCTCCGTGGTGTAGCAATTTTAATGGCCAGTATTGTACCATTTTATGTTCCTGTTCACATTCGTCTGAGCTGGTTCCTTAACGCCTCTACATTTCATTTCATCGACTCCTAGGTGTCGCCACCGGCGCCAACCATGTGTGAATGCTCTCAAAAGCTAATCATTTGCATATGCCAGCATCTTCTTTCTGTCGGTTAAATTTCGCATCTGTAGCACGTCATCTTCGTGGTGTAGCAATTTTAATGGCCAGTAGTGTATTTCTGTATTTGAAAACGCTTGCCCATACCAGTTTCTCTGACGCTTCAGTGTACTTCTACGTCACTGATGAGTTGCCTAATGCTCCCTTTGAAACACCCAACAGTTTTTGGTTCTTTTTTTTCTTAATTATCTTGGCGAAATGTAGTCATACTCTTCCCTTCCTTCAGTATCTTCATTTTTAATACGCAGTTCATTACTTATAAATTACGTTCTGCGTGCGAAACTGTCCCTGGAAATTTTTTGAAGTTTAAAACGAGGTTTCGAAATCTCTGCCATACCTGCTGTAATCTTCGAAACTTTTGCGTTTTTCCAGCTATCACGCAGATATGCAGCCTCCGATATGGATTCGTACACGAAGCGTTAGTTGCTATCCTTACTCTTTACGTGAATGAAAGGCGACAGAGAGCCGTGTCGATGCGAAGTACAATACAGCGGGCACAGAACAGTGCCTTGTGGGGCACACACATCAAAGCAGGTGACGACACAGGCCCTGCACGACAGGTCTGGATGGGACATTTGCAGCTGGTGCACCAGCGCGCCGCGGTTTGTGGCTGGGAGTGTGGCGGAGGCAGCTGGTCGGCCTCCGCTCAGAGGTCTGGGCCGCGCGCAGCATCGATCGGCGGCCTCTGGCCAGGCCGCGCGGGGCTTCCCCTGTCAACACTGTGGGCCCAGACGCCGAGAATGGGCCTCAGTCACGTGTAAGCAGACGGCGAACTCTGCCTAAAGACGTCGGCACACGGACCGTGCTGTCGAACGTAAACGTTGAGCGTGCCGAGTTCAACGTGCTGCTGAACGCTCAGGAATGATGCGACTTGTGCATACGGTACGTGGGCCCCAACGTGGTTATAAGCGATCACAACGCACTCCAGCGGCAGTTGAGCGATGTTTCTAGTTAGTAAATCACACTGTTTACTTAACGGGCGCGCGTATAATTCCCACGTTAGCTCTATTAAAACGCACATTTCCTCCATCGTCCACGAAAAGAAAAGTACCGTGTCCAATCAGTAAGGATAAAGTCTTATAAAAGTTCCATTACAAACAGTGAGATACAAATTTACAATACTTCTGCGCGTAAGATAAACATTATTTCATCATTCCCACATTTTAGTAAAACCCCAAGGTCAGTCTTACTTGATCACTGTTCCTAACCAGTCGCAGAATCCTTGCAACATGTGAATTACGAAGCGTAAAAGAAAAAGGAGCAAAATATCCTTACACAAGTAGCGCAAGCTGTCCTGTAGATTAAGCCAATCGAACAAAGTCACCCCTCAAAAAAAGGTGAACTCTTATTTACATAACATCAAATATTATAGTATATACTTATATTAAACTAATAATACAGTATCAGAACCTAACCAAAACGCGAATGTAGGGAAATAAAATTTAGTAGTGTCAAGACGCGAACCTCCACCCCAACTACCAAATCGATACAAGACAGTGATGCTATTTATTACGCTAAACCAACTACACTTACAATGTAAGTAATCAAAGTATGTTGCCCATTTCAGAAAACATTATGGTAGATATGTTACTAATTGAAATTTAATTATAACAAATTGTACCAAGAACAATGCGTTTTAGTGGATCTTCCGTGTGTCGCTGCCTTCAAATAGCCTACTCTCATAATACGCAAGTTACAATAATTCTTTTGCCATGAATATGATGTTTCTCATTATTTTATTGAAAGGAATCACACAGTTAACAACGGATTTTCCAGTGATTCTGAATTTGCTGGTGCTCTGAAACAGCATATATATGAATGCCAATATGGCGCCTCACAACTCTGTACTGAAGGGAGACAGTGTGCGTGTGACGTAGGTGGCGTTGTGCCATCTCATGCCAGATATTGCTCCGCACGTTCGGAAAGACTTCTGGACGTGCTATTCCACGGTATGACGTCAGAAACTCGCACGCTCAACGCTCAACGTTCGGATGCACGGTCCGTGTACCGACGCCTTAAGCCAGTCTTTCACGACCTGCAGCAGGGTGGGAAGTTACCAATGCTGTGGAAGTAACGACTGAATTTTCTACCGTCCTACGACTTATCTTAGAAGACAGGATAAAGAAAGGCCAACCTTCATTTCCACCATTTGTTGAAAGAGCTTTTCACAACGTTGACTAGCATACACTCTTCGACATACTGAAGGATAAAATACGTGGTGCGAAAGGTTATATGTAGCTTCTACAGAAATCAGAGGTGTGAAAATTACCAAAGTACCAGTTTCATAAGTCACGGTTGCAAAACTGTAACACGAGTTCTTTAGAGACGAATGGAAGAACTGGTAGGACGCGACCTCGGGATAGATCAGTTTCGATTATGTAAAAATGTTGGAAGACGCGAGGCAATGCTGACCCTACGACTTATCTTAGAAGCTTGGATAAGGAAAGGCAAACTTACGGTTGTAGCATGTGTAGAGTTAGGGAAAGCTTTTGACAATGTTGACTGGAATTGTGAAGGTGTCAGGGGTAAAATACAGGGAGCAAAAGACTATTTACAATTTGTATAGAGACCAGATGACAATTATAAGATCGAGGGGCACGAAAGGAAAGCAGTGGTTGAGAAGGGAGTGAGATAGGGTTGTAGCTTATCCCTGATGTTATTCGATGTGTACATTGAGCAAGCAGTAAAGGGGGAAAAAAATTTGGAGTGGGAATTAAAATCCATGGAGAAAAGTAAAAACCTTGATATGAAGATGGTATCTGTTCTGTAGGGAAGGTCCGAAAGAACAGGTACCATATTCATACAGTTAAGGCTAACCGACCATTGACCTCCTTCTGTGCGGATGCAAACGCATTGCTGCAGTGCGGTAAGATTGTCTGCCGCGAGTAATGAGTGTAATGGGCGGGGACACTACGAATGTAGTGTGTGGACATTACGTTGGGAATGTGGGTCTCACGGGGAGCGTGTAAGGGATAAGTCCCTGCAGTCGCATTATCCTCTATGCCCTCGGTCGCTCAGATGGATAGAGCGTCTGCCATGTATGCAGGAGATCCACAGTTCGAGTCCCGGTCAGAGCACACATTTTCAACTGTCCCCGTTGATGTATGTCAGCGCCTGTCGGCAGCTTAAGGTCTTGATTTAATTATCATTTCATAAAACCCTGAGGTTTGCCGAAGACATTTTAATTGTGTCAGAGACAGCTAAGGACTTGGAAGAACAGTTCAACAGTATGGACGGTGCCTTGAGAGGAGGATATAAGCTGAACATCAACAAAAACAAACCGAGGATAGTGGAATGTGGTCCAAAATCAGGTGATCCTGAGGGAATTAGATTAGGTTCTAATGGTTCAAATGGCTCTGAGCACTAAGGGACTTAACTTCTGAGGTCATCAGTCCCCTAGAACTTAGAACTACTTAAACCTAACTAACCTAAGGACATCACACACATCCATGCCTGAGGCAGGATTCGAACCTGCGACCGTAGCGGTCACGCGGTTCCAGACTGTAGCGCCTAGAACCGCTCGGCCACTCCTGCCGGCAATTAGATTAGGAAATGAGACACTTAAAGTAGTAGATAAGTTTTGATATTTGGAGAGCAAAATAACTGATGATGGTCGAAGTAGGGAGGATATAAAATGTAGACTGGCGATGGCAAGGAAAACGTTTCTGAAGAACAGAAATTTGTTGACATCGAGTATAGATTTAAATGTCAGGAAATCTTTTCTGAAAGTGTTTGCTTGGAGTGTAGCCAGGTATGGATGTGAAACATAGTCGATGAACAGTTTAGTCAAGAAGAGAATAGAAGTTTTTGAAATGTAGTGGTACAGAAGAATAATGAAAATTAGATGGGTAGATCACGTAACAAATGAGGAGGTTCTGAATGGAACTAGGGAGAAGACGAATTTGTGGCACAACTTGACTAGAAGAAGGGATCGATTGGTAAGACACGTTCTAATGCGTCAAGGGATCACCGATTTAGTTCTGAAGGAAAGAACTGAGGCAAGAAATCGTAGAGGTACAACAAAAGATGAATACACGAAGCAGATTCAGTAGCATGTAGATTGCAGTAGTTACTCGGCGATGAAGAGGCTTGCACAGGATAGAGTAACATGGAGAGCTGCATCAAACCAGTCTTTGGAGTGTAGAGGAGAACAACAACAACACAGAAGTCAGACTGCAGTTGTGTTAGTCAAATGGTTCAAATGGGTCTGAGTACTATGGGACTTAACATCTTAGGTCATCAGTCCCCTAGAACTTAGAACTACTTAAACCTAGCTAACCTAAGGACATCACACACATCCATGCCCGAGGCAGGATTCGAACCTGCGACCGTAGCAGTCCCGCGGTTCCGGACTGCAGCGCCTAGAACCGCACGGCCACCGCAGCCGGCTTTGTTAGTCGAAGAACATGAAAGGAAAGCAGTAGTTGAGTTAACAGTGAGACTGGGTTGTAGTCACTCCCCAATCTTATTCAACTGTACATTGAGCAAGGATTAAAGGAACGAAGGTGATGTTCGGAATTCGAATTGTTCAAACAGTAAAAATGAAAGCTTTTAACTTTGCCAATAAGAGTGCAGTTCTGTCACAGAGAGTAAATTATTTGGAAGAGCAGTTGTAAGCAATGGATAGTGTCTTGAAAATTGTTATAAGACGAGCGCCGGAGTGGCCGAGCGCTTCTAGGCGGTACAGACTGGAACCGCGCGACCTCTACGGTCGCAGGTTCGAATCCTGCCTCGGGCATGGATGTGTGTGATGTCCTTAGGTTAGTTAGGTTCAAGTAGTTCTAAGTCCTAGGGGACTGATGGCCTCACAGGTCAAGTCCCATAGTGCTCATAGCCATATGAACTATTTATAAGACGAGCATCAACAAAAATTTTAGAATAAAGGTAATGGAATGTTGTCGAATTAAACCTGGCGATGTTGAAGCACTTAGATTAGGTAATGATTAACTAAACTTCAGTGAGGTGCAAAAGTCGTGGGACACCTCCTAATATCGTGAAGGACCTCCTTTTGCCCAGCATAGTCCAGCAAGTCGAAGTGGCATGGCGTCAACAAGTCGTTGGAAATCCCCTGCGGAATGACTGAGCCATGCCGCCTCTATAGCCGCCAATAGCTGCGAAGGCGTTGCCAGTGTTTGTGCACAAACTGACCTCTCGATCATGTCCCATAAATGTTCGAACTGCTCGAATTGTCCGGAATGTTCTTCAAACCAGTCCTGAACAATCGCGGCCCGGTGACATGGCGCTATGTCATCCATAAAAACTGCGTTGTTGTCTGGGGATATGAGGTCCGTGAACGGCTGCAAGTGGCCGAACATAACCACTTGCAGCCAATGATCGGTTCAGTTGGGCCAGAGGACCCAGTCCAACTCCATCCCACACCATTATGGAGCCACCACCGGCTTGTGCATTGCCTTGTTGACAACTGCTCTCCGTGGCTTCACGGGGTCTGTGTCACACTCGAACCCTACCATTAGCTCTTACCAGACGAAATCGGGATTCATCTGATCAGGCCACAGTTTTCCAGTCGTCTAGAGTCCAACCGATATGGTCACGAGTCCTGGAGAGGCCCTCCAAGCTATGCCGTGCTGTTAGCACAGGCACTGGTGTCTGTCGTGCGCTGCCATAGCCAGTTAACACTGTCCTAAAGGATACGTTCGTCGTATGTTCCACTTTGATTTATGCGTTTATTTCGCGTAGTATTGCTTGTCTGTTAGCATCGACAGCTCTATGCAAACGCTGCTGCTCTCGGTCGTTAAGTGAAGGGCATTATGCCGTCGGCCACTCTACTGCCCCTGGTAAGAGGTAATACCTGAAATTTGCTATTCTGCGAACACTCTTGACACTGTGGATGTCAGAACATTGAATTCCCTAACAATTTCCGAAATGGAAATGTGTCTACTCCAACTACCCTTCCGCGTTTAGATTCTGTTAATTTCCGTCGGAAATCTCTTCGCATGAATCACCAGAATACAAAAGACATATTCGCCAACGCACTGCCCCTATATACCTTGTGTACGCCCTACTACCGACGTCTGTATACGACCACATCATTGTCCCATGACTTTTGTCACCTCAGTCAGAAGTTGCAGGTGGGGTTTTTATTTTTCAGCAGTAAAATAGCTGGTGATGGCGAAGGTAGAGAGGATATACAACGTGGACTGGCAGCGGCCAGAAAAGCCATTCTGAAGAAGAGAAATTTGGTGATACCGAATACACACTCATGCTCAGGAATTAAGGATAATGCTGATGCATGGTGAAACAACGATCTGGTGCGCGGTTTGTGGGCTTAAATCACCTCGGGGTATGACTATGCGGTGCATTTGACCTGCGGTCGTCGCACGGTGGCGCTGGCAGCAGTCCACATACGCAGAGGTGTGTTGGTGCATGTCAGAGTGCGGTGCAGCGAGTAAGTGTGCAGACGTTTTCACACGTTCATCGGAGGTGAGGGTATCATCTGGAGTGCCCCATGGAAGTGTGGTAGGTCCGCTGTTGTTTTCTATCTACATAAATGATCTTCTGGATAGGGCGGACAGCAATGTGCGGCTGTTTGCTGATGATGCTGTGGTGTACGGGAAGGTGTCGTCGTTGAGTGACTGTAGGAGGATACAGGATGACTTGGACAGGATTTGTGATTGGTGTAAAGAATGGCAGCTAACTCTAAATGTAGACAAATGTAAATTAATGCATATGAATAGGAAAAAGAACCCCGTAATGTTTGAATACTCCATTAGTAGTGTAGCGCTTGACAAAGTCACGTCGATTAAATATTTGGGCGTAACATTTCAGAGCGATATGAAGTGGGACAAGCATGTAATGGCAGTTGTGGGGAAGGCGGATAGTCGTCTTCGGTTCATTGGTAGAATTTTGGGAAGATGTGGTTCATCTGTAAAGGAGACCGCTTATAAAACACTAATACGACCTATTCTTGAGTACTGCTCGAGTGTTTGGGATCCCTATCAGGTCGTATTGAGGGAGGACATAGAAGCAATTCAGAGGCGGGCTGCTAGATTTGTTACTGGTAGGTTTGACCATCACGCGAGTGTTACGGAAATGCTTCAGGAACTCGGGTGGGAGTCTCTAGAGGAAAGGAGGCGTTCTTGTCGTGAATTGAATCGCTACTGAGGAAATTTAGAGAACCAGCTTTTGAGGCTGACTGCAGTACAATTTTACTGCCGCCAACTTACATTTCGCGGAAAGATCACAAATATATGATAAGAGAGATTAGGGGTCGTACAGAGGCATATAGGCAGTTATTTTTCCCTCGTTCTGTTTGGCAGTGGAACAGGGAGAGAAGATGGTAGTTGTGGTACGAGGTGCCCTCCGCCACGCACCGTATGGTGGATTGCGCAGTATGTATGTAGATGTAGATGTAGACGTGCTAATGGTCACTGTGTATTGAAAATGGCTCAAGAACACACATTGATGACATTCTGAGGGGTAGAATACTAGGGCGACTGGAGGCTGGTCAGACACAGCAGGTCGCAGCACGGGCCACGTGTGCCACAAAGTGAGATCTCAAGATTATGGCAACGATTCCAGCAGACAGGAAACGTGTCCAGGCGCTACAGTACGGGACGTCCACAGTGTACAACACCTCAAGAAGACTGATATCTCACCACGAGTTCCCGCAGACGGTCACGGAGTACTGCAGGTGGCCTTGCTCGGGACCTTGGCGCAGCCACTGGAGCAGTTGTCTCCAGACACACAGTCTACAGACGACTGAACAGACATGGTTTATTCGCCCGGATACCTGCAAGGTGCGTTCCACTGATCCCTGGTCACGGGAGAGCCCGTAAAGCCTGTCAAGAACACAGTACATGCTCGTTGGTACATTTGTGCCAGGTTATGTTCACGGACGAGTCCAGGTATAGTCTGAACAATGATTGTCGCTGGGTTTTCATCTGACGTGAACCGGGAACCAGATAGCATTCCCTTAATGTCCTTGAAAGGGACCTGTATGGAGGTCTTGGTTTGGTGGTGCGGGGTGGGATTATGATTGGTGCACGTAAACCCCTGCATGTCTTTGACAGAGGAACTGTAACAGGTCAGGTGCATCGGGACGTCATTTTGCACCAGTATGTCCGCCTTTTCAGGGGTGGAGTGGGTCCCACCTTCCTCCTGATGGATGATAACGACGGCCCCACCAAACTGCCATCGTGGAGGAGTACGTTGAAACAGAAGATACCAGCCGAATGGAGTGGCCTGCCTGTTCGCCAGACCTAACCCCCATCGAACACGTCTGGGATGCTCTCGGTCGACGTATCGCTGCACATCTTCAAACCCCTATGACACGTCAGGAGCTCCGACGGGCACTGGTGCCAGAATGGGAGACTATACCCCATCAGCTGCTCGACCACCTGATCCAGAGTATGCCAACCCGTTGTGCGGCCTGTGTACGTGTGCATGGTGATCATATCCGATATTGATGTCGGGGTACACGCGCAGGAAACAGTGCCGTTTTGTAGCACATGTGTTTCGGGACGGTTTTCTCAACTTATCACCAATACCGTGGAATTACAGATCGGTGTCGTGTGTGTTCCGTATGTGCCCATGCCATTCGCGCCAGTTTTGTGTAGTGCCACGTTGTGTGTCACACATTCTGCAATTATCCCCAATTTATGAGCACGAGTGTAGATTCCCAGATATTTGAGTGGCTGGAAGATTTCTTAAGTAACAGCAGCCAGTTTTTTATCCTCGCAGGCGAGGGTTCATCGGAGACAAAGGTATCGTCTGGAGTGCCCGAGGGAAGTGTGATAGGACCGTTATTATTTTCTATATACATAATATATCTGGTGGAAAGTGTGGGCGGCAATCTGCGGTTGTTTACTGATGGTGCTGTGCCGTATGGGAAAATGTCGAAGATGAGAGTTTTGGGAAAGTGTGGTTCATATGTGAAGGAGGTCGCATATAGGACGCTGGTGCGAACTTCTCTTGACTACTGGCCGAGTGTTTTGGAACCGTACCAGGTCGTATTAAATGAAAATGTCGAATCGTCTCAGAGGTGAGCTGCTAGATTTGTTACCGGCAGGTTTGACTGACGCTCAGCTGTTACGGAGATGCTTTGGGAACTAAAATATGGACCCCTGGAATGCAGGCGACGTCCTTTTCGAGGAACGCTATTGGAAAGATGTAGAGGACCGGCATTTGAATCTGACTGCAGAATAATCGTACTGCCACCAACGTAGATTTCGCGTAAGGGGTACGAAGACACGAGAAATTAGCGCTCATGCACATAGACGGTTATTTTTCCCTCGCTCTATCTGCTAATGAAACACGAAAGGATATGACTAGTAGTGGTGTGGGGTACCCTCTGACACGAGTACTGTTGCTTGCATGGTATGCAGATGTGGATGTAGAACATCCCCGGATGTGTCACCGATAGAACATGTGTGGGGAAACTTCCTAGTTGGCCTCACCGCCAGTACGCAGAATGTGAAGGACGAGTTAATAACAGTTGTGGGCGATGTTGGCTCAGCAGAGGCTGTCCGACATCCTGCCGGAGAGGATCAATGCATGCATCCAGACCAGAACTGTGCGACGTCAGTATGGTAAGTGGATCCATGCTG
The DNA here is from genome assembly GCF_021461385.2 of Schistocerca piceifrons. NCBI lineage: Eukaryota > Metazoa > Arthropoda > Insecta > Orthoptera > Acrididae > Schistocerca > Schistocerca piceifrons. The sequence goes on from NC_060146.1 coordinate 212,425,508, forward strand.
CCAAGTTATTTGTCGCTTCGTCTCGACTTTTAAACTACTGAAATAACATCACACACTCCTCTCAGTCCGCGAAGTTTCATTTCGTTTCCTCGTCCACTTCAGTAATCCTTTTTTTTGAACCGAGCGAGGTGGCGCAGTGGTTAAACACTGGACTCGCATTCGGGATGACGACGGTTCAATGCCGCGTCCGGCCATCCTGATTTAGGTTTTCTGTGATTTCCCTACATCGCTCCAGGCAAATGCCGGGATGGTTCCTTTGAAAGGGCACGGCCGACTTCTTTCCCTAATCCGATGAGACGGATGACCTCGCTGTCTGGTCTCCTTCCCCAAAACAACCCAACCCAATCTTCTTTTTTTTCAGGTAGAATAAATGAGTTTACAAAGCAAAGCACGTGTTGTGAAACAGAAAGTTTGAGATCAGTGTATAACCGTTTCTGGCATTTGGCTGTGACACATGGATAAAAGCGAGAAAACCATTCGAAAATTGAGTGTCGTTCAGTAACGACTAGAGGGCAGCCACGAATTGCTTATCGCTGGGAGGGACAGGAAAACAAAGAAATGGCTCAGGGAACAAAGTAAAGAACAAGTCTTTGTTCTAATTGCAACTAGCGATCCGTTGCAGCTTCACATAGGATACACTATCCACGACCCAGCGGCCCTTCTGGCGTAGCAGTAAATTTGTTTACGGGCCACTGCGTAGAGTTACGATTACAAGTCAGAGAGGAACCTTAGGTAACTGAATTGAACAGGCACATGCCACTCCCAGGGTGTCGTGGCCTGTCCGACACTGGACTTTGCGACCGTGACGTCAACGTGGTGTTTCCGACCACAAGTACGAGGAGCACTCAATAAGTAACGCAAAAAAATGTTTTTGTTCTAACAGCAGGTTGGTTTTATTCAGGATTCCAATACAACATATTATTCTCTCCTCTTTTGCCTACAAAACTCTTTTTCTCCAACATAATCTCCTTTCAATCGACAGCCTTACGCCACCTTACTGGGAGAGTCTGCTTCCCTGCATGGTACCACTCATTTTATTGGTCGACGTCAGATTGAGAGACGGCATGCCTTTACAATGCACACAGTGACTTGCCCCCTCTCATATTTATATCTCACTCTGAGTAATTCGGTTTGGGGAAGTATGGCCGAGTATGGTAATTACAAGGCTAGTGTTGAGAACTCAGAAGATATGAATATTTTCCTCTCTAATTGCATGTGGTGAAAAGTCGCTATTGCTTCACACGCGGACTTCCCACGCAGCGTCTCTCGTCACCTGGGTGGTCCGGTGACAGGCGGGCTCTGCTGATGTTGAAAGGGCTATACCGACGGGTGTGAGAGAGTCGAGTAGAGGCTGTCAAGACGCCGACATTGTCATAAGAGCAGGGGCGACACGCCGACAGGGGCCTGAAAGAGCGACTTGGGTTAGAGATTCCGTTACTTTGCAGAAACTTAGCGAAAACTCTTTCTGACGGGCTACCAGCTAGGCGTGGGAATGACTTGTGTTCCCAGGCAGTCTTGGCGGGCAAATTCCCGCGTTTTCTGCAAAATCATAACTGTGATTGGCTTTCTCAGGGGACAGCTCCGTGACGTAGCAAAATCGGCGCAGAAATTGGCGACAAGTACCTCCACTGGTGGAGTAGTAGTGCTTCGGCGGTAGAGTGGAATGTTCCGCCGGTTTTCGAGTTGCTGATTGGCACGTTTAACCACGGCCACTGTCATGGGGGCGGGAATGTTCTGTGTTCGGCTTGTACAGGTGCTCTTGACAGAGTTAAGTCTCGCCTGAGCTCTCGCTGCTCTGGACAGCCTCCCTTCCGTTGGCTGTCTAATACACTTTTATTTGATTGTAACTGTTTGACGAAGTTGCTGAAGTTTCCACTTCAACATAACTTTCCGAGTACAGTTGGCAATTGAGCGTTCTACGTACAAGCGGCCTATGTTGTCTGTCTCGAGCAGTTTTGGCAAAAGTTGCCTGTATTGGAGTTACTGTGTGACTTCGCTTGTTAAAATCAATCACTGTACCGTCAGTAATTGTGTGCAGAGCCTTCTTCGTCTCCCTCAGAGGCGCATTTGTATTGCTAGGAAGTCTTTAGTCTGGAACAATCAGACCAGGATAATTTGTTTCGGGCTATACTCGCGACATTATCATCACCAAGCAACCAGCCATTGCCTCCAGTACGCCAGATCATGTCCTTCCAGTTCAGAAGACAGCTTGGTAATGTATGTCCACAGCACCGGCAGATTAGGGAATTTTGCTATGTGATAATCAGAGCTCAGCAGAGCGCGCCTGTTCGTCTTTTATAACATGGTTCTGTCTTGGGTGTTCATTGTCTGAGTTCTCACTACTGTAGCAGCAATTAATGTTAGGTTGGCTGGGTGTTTCTCTTAAGATTAGAGTTGCAAGGAATTGCTTCCACATACCACTTGGTCATAAATGTCACAAGCTAGTTTATGGACAACTTTACCTTCACACCATTTATTTGAGTATCCAGTTTGACGTATTGTAAACGTTTCATGTGTTTTGTTTATTACACTCCTGGAAATGGAAAAAAGAACACATTGACACCGGTGTGTCAGACCCACCATACTTGCTCCGGACACTGCGATAGGGCTGTACAAGCAATGATCACACGCACGGCACAGCGGACACACCAGGAACCGCGGTGTTGGCCGTCGAATGGCGCTAGCTGCGCTGCATTTGTGCACCGCCGCCGTTAGTGTCAGCCAGTTTGCCGTGGCATACGGAGCTCCATCGCAGTCTTTAACACTGGTAGCATGCCGCGTCAGCGTGGACGTGAACCATATGTGCAGTTGACGGACTTTGAGCGAGGGCGTATAGTGGGCATGCGGGAGGCCGGGTGGACGTACCGCCGAATTGCTCAACACGTGGGGCGTGAGGTCTCCACAGTACATCGATGTTGTCGCCAGTGGTCGGCGGAAGGTGCACGTGCCCGTCGACCTGGGACCGCACCGCAGCGACGCACGGATGCACGCCAAGACCGTAGGATCCTACGCAGTGCCGTAGGGGACCGCACCGCCACTTCCCAGCAAATTAGGGACACTGTTGCTCCTGGGGTATCGGCGAGGACCATTCGCAACCGTCTCCATGAAGCTGGGCTACGGTCCCGCACACCGTTAGGCCGTCTTCCGCTCACGCCCCAACATGGCGCAGCCCGCCTCCAGTGGTGTCGCGACAGGCGTGAATGGAGGGACGAATGGAGACGTGTCGTCTTCAGCGATGAGAGTCGCTTCTGCCTTGGTGCCAATGATGGTCGTATGCGTGTTTGGCGCCGTGCAGGTGAGCGCCACAATCAGGACTGCATACGACCGAGGCACACAGGGCCAACACCCGGCATCATGGTGTGGGGAGCGATCTCCTACACTGGCCGTACACCACTGGTGATCGTCGAGGGGACACTGAATGGTGCACGGTACATCCAAACCGTCATCGAACCCATCGTTCTACCATTCCTAGACCGGCAAGGGAACTTGCTGTTCCAACAGGACAATGCACGTCCGCATGTATCCCGTGCCACCCAACGTGCTCTAGAAGGTGTAAGTCAACTACCCTGGCCAGCAAGATCTCCGGATCTGTCCCCCATTGAGCATGTTTGGGACTGGATGAAGCGTCGTCTCACGCGGTCTGCACGTCCAGCACGAACGCTGGTCCAACTGAGGCGCCAGGTGGAAATGCCATGGCAAGCCGTTCCACAGGACTACATCCAGCATCTCTACGATCGTCTCCATGGGAGAATAGGAGCCTGCATTGCTGCGAAAGGTGGATATACACTGTACTAGTGCCGACATTGTGCATGCTCTGTTGCCTGTGTCTATGTGCCTGTGGTTCTGTCAGTGTGATCATGTGATGTATCTGACCCCAGGAATGTGTCAATAAAGTTTCCCCTTCCTGGGACAATGAATTCACGGTGTTCTTTTTTCAATTTCCGGGAGTGTGTTTTGAGTTTAGTCATAATAAATCAAATTGTTATTTTGGACAGAACTTTCATTCTGTAGATCGGTAGAGCAACCCTTTCATTTCTCACTATGTATATGAAACTTTTCTCTATCAAATTAGTTTCTATCAAATTAAATTATTGCAGGTGACAAATTCTTTTCTACTCCACTTGCAGGGTCGATTACAGTCAGTTAGCGTTTCTTCTTAATCCATGTGCAACAGCAAAAGTCGGAGTTAGAAAAGGGGGGTTTAGAGCATCATTTCCATATGAGGATTCTAGAAGAATTTACTGTTAAATACACTGCTAGCCTCGGCACCTCGCAATATCCAGCGTCTTGCTGCATAGTAACCTCTCCATTATCCACGTATTGCATCCTTCGTTGGGCCAAAAGGTGGAAGTCGAAAGGTGCGAGATCCGGGCTGTAGGGGGGACCCCAGCGGGCGCACTCCTCTGACTTCTCCAACAGGTGGACGAGTGTGTCAGCACTTCCAACAGAGAAGTCCAGTTGAGCAGCGAGATGTCTGACTGTGATCAGTCGATCACGTCGAATGCGACTGTCCGCACGTTCCAACACTGCAGGAATCACAGCAGTGTGCGACTAGTGAGGTTGGACAGGACCGCCTAGCCCGACGACTCACTGTGCTTTTGTTCGCTGACAGGTCTCTGCAGATATTCTGCAAGCACCTATGAATATCTGCCATGCTCTGGTTTTCTGTCAAAAGAAACTCAAATACAGCTCTCTGCTTGTAATACACCTCCATTCACTAAGCTATAGGGTCTGAAGTGGGTGTATTCCACAATGTCCCACGATAAATTCCGGATTTTTTCAACCAAAATTGACCAATAAAAAAAATGTATTGGATTACTTACTGAAAGCCCCTCGAATTTTAGCCATGGCTTTCCGACCGTCGAAGGAAGCCGTAACAGTGGTGTCGGAAATACAAGGGTGCTAAACTCGTTGGTGCTAGCTGTGACTTTGGGACCGTTTTGTAATTGGAACACCCCCGTCACATTTATCCAGACTATGCGCATGTCGCTGGGTGACCCAAAAGTATATCAACATTTGCAAATTCAATTCTTCACGAAATAATGTAAGTAGGTAGCTAAAAATTGACACACATGCTTGAAATGACATGCGGTATTACTGAAGCCAAAATAGGATGCTTCATATGACACAAAAGCAATAATTACCGTGACAGTCGATTATTAGCAGAGATGATCTTCTCTGTAACAAATTCTCAACATGTTGGCTGTCACTTATCGTCAATATCTGCAGTCAAGGGGCAATGTTGAGAACGGCACTGTACACCATGTCAGTCACTATGGTGAGAAATTGCCGTCAGATGTTGTCTTTCAACATCGCTAATGAGGTCAGACGATAGTGGTGGACTTGCGACTTCAGCTAGCCCCACAACAAATAGTCACACCGACTGAGGTCTTGGGATCCTGGGAGGACAAGCATGACGGAAGTGTCGGCTCAGCAGGCGACCCTCACCAAACGATGTGCGCGAAAGACCTTTCACAACATGTGTAGCAGTGTGGGGTGGAGCGCCATCTTGCATAGTAGTCGTTCCTTCCAGCAGGTGGTTATCAGCCAGGCTAGGGATGCTTGGTATTCTGTAATTTCACACGCGTCACGATGGCAGTTTGAAAAGCAGCAACCCGCATTTCCACGAAGAAAAAGGTCCCGACCACGACTGATGTGGTAAATCCGCACCACATCGTGACTTTCTCCTCGCGTAATGGGGTTTCCACAACAGATCTAGGATTCTCGGTAGCCCAAATTCTGAAATTCTGGCTGTTGACAGACCCTCCCAGGGTGTGAAATGGGCTTCGTCGGTCCAAAACACGTTACACAACCAATCATCCTTTCCCCCCATTCTTTGAAGTGCCCACACCGCAAATGCTCTCCGCGTCACAAATTTGGTGCTTAAGATGACGCTGAATTTCGAACGGATAACTCTGGAGGGTACGCCTTAGTGCTCTCCTAAACAGCAGAGCGTGGAATGCAGGTGCAACGTAAGACTTCGCGAGCGCTGACATCACCATGCGGTGATAACTTGATAAAGTCTCCCTTGTGTCAGGAATGGCACTTGTGTCTGCAGCATCACTTGTGTCTGGTCGCCCACTACAGGGTCAATCATCCAAATAACCCGTAGCTTCGAACTTTCTGATCATTTTTTTCCACAGCGACAGTTGTCAGTGCACCTTTGCCTGATCCAATATCTTTCTTCGACAGGATCGTAAAATTACTGAAGCGGATTCTCCAGTCCGAAGTAAAGCTTCGCCAACAGCGCCTTTTCCCGAGTGAGGTGGCGCAGTGGACTCGCATTCCGGAGGACGACAGTTCAAACTGGCATCCGAGTTTTCCGCCATTTCTCTAAACTGTTACAGGCAAATGCCGCGATGGTTCCTTCGAAAGGGCATGGCTGATTTCCTTCCCCATCCTTCCCTAATCCGATGGGGCCGATGATCTCGATGTTTGATTCCCTCCCCCAAATCAACTAACCAACCAAAAACGCCTTTTCTGCCAGTGTCAACATGCCACAATTGCTGGAGCATCTGACTCCTTCTCTCACTGCAGCTCATGTTGTACATGATTCTCGTGCGGCGTCACTGGCGTGTTGCTGTCCACTGCCATCTGTTGGCGTATTTGCTGTCGTTTTTGGTTGTTTGCTTGGTTGATTGGGGGAGGGGACCAAACAGCAAGGTCATCGGTCACATCGGATTAGGGAAGGAAGTCGGCTGTACCCTTTCAGAACAACGATCACTCTCGTTTTTGGTTTGATGGTTGATCTGTTCGAGGGGACCAAACAGCGAGATCATCAGTCTCATCGGATGAGGGAAGGAAGTTGGGCATACCCTTTCAAAGGGACCATCGCTCTCGGTTTGGTTGCCTGGTTGACTTGAGGGAGGGGACCAAACAGTGAGGTCATCAGTCCCATCCTATTAGGGAAGGAAGTCAGCCATGCCCTTGCAGAACAACCATTGCTCTCGTTTTTGGTTAACTGGTTGATCTGGTTGAGGGGACCTAACAGCGAGGTCACTGGTCCCGTCGGATCATGGAAGGAAGTCTGCGATACCCTTTCAAAGGGACCATCGCTCTCGTTTTTGGTTGCCTGGTTAATTTGGGGGAGGGGACCAAACAGCGAAGTCATCGGTGCCATCGGATTAGTGAAGAATGGGGAAGGAAATCGGCTGTGCCCTTTCAAAGGAACCATCGCTCTCGTTTTTGGTTTTATTAAAACCCCAACATCGTTTCGGGCATGTGTGCCAAGTTTTAGCTCTCCAACTACATTAGTCCGTGATCTACTGCACTTTCAACTGTTAACGGACTTTTGGGTCACCCTGCACACAGGCATTTTAAAATCTGTTCTTTATTTTTTACTTTTAGTGTGACTAAGTCTCTGCAAGTGATCGAGCGGCAGTCACACTCGTATTCCGTCTGTTTTTTCCAAAATATGTCACGATTTCCTAGTGCGTGGTTAGGCAGGCCTCAAACAGTACAGCTTAAATTACTGCAAGTGAAACGACGCGTACGAGGGGCATTCAATAAATAATGCAACACTTTTTTTATCCTCCAATTTCAGTTGAAAACATACGGAGCTTGTCGTGGGGCATCGCAAAATATTCCCGCTCCACCCACAACTGTTTCATTAAGTTCCGATAGGGCCTTCAAAATGGCGTGGTGCGTTCCAAGCAAAGAGCTGCCGTGGAGTTTCTTTTGGCGGAAAACCACAGCATCCCAGATATTCGTAGGGGCTCGCAGGGTGTCAACGGAGACCCAGCAGTAAACAGAAGCTGGGTGAGTCGTTGGGCGGGGCGGCTGTCACCATCTCACCAAGGCAGCGCAAACCCGTCAGATCTCCAGCATGCCGGCCGGAAGGTACGGACACTCTCACCCAAGGTCATCGACAGATCATAGCGAAACTCCGCAACTGGACGCCTCTGTTAGGAGTGCTGACACACTCGTCCACTGGTTGGGGTACACGAAGGTGCGTGTCCGCTGAGTCCTCGTCATCTAACAGAACACCGTAAGGAGGAACGAAGGACCATCTGTGCGGAATTACTTGCGTGCTGCGAGGCCGAGTACAGCGGGAGGGGTGGGGGGGGGGGCGGTAACAACCAACAACCAAAGGCTGACTGGCGAGGCAACAATTGTCTCCAAACACACGGCTGGTATTTACGTAGCACTGAGTCCTCGTGAATGTAGAGAGTGTCCGGGAAGTAGGAACGAATATTAAAGTGTCACAGAACATACAAAATTTATTAAAAATGTAACGATTCTTTTTACAAACACATTAAGTAACGTCTCTCATGTATGTATGAAAAATTATACCCTCCATACGACCACCCAAGGCCGCGCAGCAACAAGCAATGCTTTCATTGAAGTTCTTGATGACGCGTTCACAAACATCTCGTGGGGGGCCGTTAACAACCCATCTAATTTCATCCTTAAACTGGTGTATTGCTTGTGGTTTGTTCAGATGCACTTTTGATTTCACAAATACCCACAAAAAAAAGTCTGAAGGCGTAAGGTCGCATGATCTGGCACTCCATTTGTGGCTGCCACTCAAAGAGAGAATTTTTTGAGGAAACTTTTCATCCAGCAGAGCATTCGTTTCGCGAGATGTGTGACACGTCGGATAATCTTGTTCAAACCAAAAATCGTCATTTTCATCAATGAGAGGGAAAAACCAATCAGAAAGCACGTCACGTTTCGGTACCGGTCGTCGTTCACGGTGACGGCAGCTCCCTCATCATTTTCAAAAAAGCTCGGGCCCATCTCTCCTCCTGCCCAGAACCCGCGTTGTGGATGCATCTCATCCCGCACAGCACTCGCGGATTTTCGTTACCCCAAATTCTGCAGTTCTGCTTATTGACGTACCCACTGGGGTGGAAGCGCGCCCCATGTGAGGAAATTATTCTTTCTGTAAAGTTCTCGTTCTCCACCTGTCGAGTCAAGATCCATTGAGCAAATCTATGCCTCTTTCCATGGCTGTATGCACTATGGCACTTAACATGTGACGTCATCAGTCCCCTAGAACTTAGAACTACTTAAACCTAACTGACATAAGGACATCACACACAGCCATGCCCGAGGCTGTATTCGAACCTGCGACCGTAGCAGCAGCGCGGTTCCGGACTGAAGCGCCTAGAACCGCTCGGCCACTGCGGCTCGCCCGCTTTCCATGATCTGCAGACTTCAACTCTTGTGTTAAGTTGAATCTGGTACGAATACATTTTCAGATCTTTTGAAAGGATTTCGCGCAGTGAACTTGGCGATAAATTCAGTTGTTGAGCTCGTCGGCGAACCGATTTTCTGGCCTTTACGGTAGCACTGTCACGCACGACAGCAATGTTTTCTTGTGTTCTAACAGAACTAGGTCTTCCTGTTTTCTTGGAGCCTGAAACAGACCCCGTGGCCTCAACCATCCTGATCAACTTCCGAACTGATCATTCGGTTGGAGCAACTTCACTTCCGAGTGTCTCACGCAATCCACGAAAGATTGCCATGGGACTTTTATTGTTTTTGTAATAACTTTTTATGGTTCAATTGGCTCTGAGTAGTATGGGACTTAACTTCTGAGGTCATCAGTCCCCTAGAACTTAGTAACTAACCTAAGGACATCACAAATATTCATGCCCAAGGCCGGAGTCGAACCTGCGGCCGTAGCGGTCGCGCGGTTCCAGACTGTAGCGCCTAGAACCGCTCGGCCACCCCGGCCGGCTAGCTTTATATGACTCGGATACATTTCTCAGGTGTCATCTACTTCACTAGGAAAATAAACATCAAACATCAGTGTTCACCACACAGAAGCTATCAGGCTACTAATGGGATGGAGTGCAGATAACAAACCGTCATATGACAAAACAGCGCAAAATTCAAATTCGTCCTCACTTCACGGACACCCTTTATATTAGGTAGATCGATAAATCCACAGCTTTATTTGGATTTAGCTGTATTTGGAATTATTCAGCAGAAAAAATATAAATGTCGTGTGGCTAGGGCCTCCCGTCGGGTAGGCCATTTGCAGGGTGTAAGTCTTTCGATTTGAAATTCGGCAACTTGCCCGTCGATGGGGATGAAATGATGATGATGATGATGACAACACAACACCCAGTCCCAGAGTGGAGAAAATATCCAGTCCAGCCGGGAATCGAACCCGCGCCCTTAGGATTGACATTCTGTCGCACTGACCACTTTTTTCATATTTTGCATTTTGTTCGTTTTTGATCGTTGTGTTTGGTCGTTGCGGGCGTCACATGACATCTGATCAAGTTCGTATGTTGATCCTTCCACTCAGTTTTTTCATTACAGAGGCCAACCAGCTCTCTGACCGAATACCCCGGGGGGTGGACATTCAGCAGAGAGAACTGCTTTTAACCTTTTGCTCCCTACGTCGCCGATTGATCTGTACGTCTTAATAACAAATATCTCTAAGAGCACGTTGGTTAATTATCATATTGTAAATATAAGGTGAAGGCCAAATCAAAGTTTACTTCAGCAAGGCCAAGTCAGTACAAGGTTCAGTCCCTGATACTACAAATGGGAGCCGTAACATAGTGCCGGTTCTGAATGCAGGTAAATCATTTTCATAACATGTTGATTAAACTCGACTGAGCTTAGCGTAAAATTAACAGAAACACAAACAAAATGAAGAGACTGTTCTGCACTGAGAAATTCATTACAGGATTAGCACCAAAAAATTAATATTTGCTCTTTGTGCAATACGCAGATCACGCCGTTTCAAGCAAGCGATATGTGATGTTGACACTCTTGAAGTTTCGGAAAAGACAGTTTGTTTGCGTTAACTAATCATAAGGAACAGGACCTTGACGATTAAGCAAAAACATCACACAACGTGGATTTAACTTGTGTAGGTAAACACAAGAAGAGAATCGAAGTATATGAGATGTGGTGCTACAGACGAATGTTGAAAATTAGGTGGACTGATAAAGTAAGGAATGAGGAGGTTCTGCGCAGAATCAGAGAGGAAAGGAATATGAGGAAATCACTGGCAAGGAGGAGGGACAGGATGATAGGACATCTGTTAAGAGATCAGGGAATGACTTCCATAGTACTAGAGCAGGCTGTAGAGGGCAAAAACTGTAGAGGGAGACAGAGATTGAATTACATCCAGCAAATAATTGAGGACGTAGGTTGCAAGTGCTGCTCTGAGATGAAGTGGTTGGCACAGGAGAGGAATTCGTGCGGGCCGCATCAAACCAGTCAGAAGATTGATGACTCAAAAGAAGAAAAGAAAAACAAGGTAAACACTGGTCTTACCCAGTGAAGTTCCATACCCAGTGTAGAGCTGAATGAAAGTTTTTGATTTTATTTGATTAATTTCTCTTTGTAACGAAAGGAACTTAATCGAAAACAGCAATTTCAGCGTTCCGTACCTCAATCGATGAAACGGAGCTCTTAAAGGATTACTTTGTTCTCCAGCTGTCTGGCTGTCCGTTGAAAGCCCTCTTCCTCAGGAATGGGTGTATCAAGTCGAAAGTCATGTCACACATCAAGGTCTATATTCCCTTAGCGGCGTAAAAAATTGAAGCTTCTAAGTCAGTGCCATCAAAAGATACGGCCGTTTATGTAACATATTTCATTACTCGCCAACTCATTCATCAAATCGTATAGAATCATGAGTCGTATGGAATCATGAAACTTCGCAGAAAGCAAGGTTTCACAGTACAACTAAATGAAAAAATTCGAAAATAGTTAATGTGTAATTACATCACACGAAAAAATTTTTTGGCATGCATTATCCGACTGCCTCTCTGTCCGTCTGTCTGCCATGATCGCTTTTTCTCAGGAAATATGAAACGTGTGAAGTTGATATTTATGTCAGATAAAAAAAAGATATGACGTCCGTTGCTAGTGTAATACACTGAAAAGGCAAAGAAACTGGTACACTTGCATAACATCGTGTAGGGCCGCCACAACCACACAGAAGCGCCACAACACGACGTGGTATGGACTCGACTAATGTCTGAAATAGTGCTGTAGGGAACTGACACCATGAACCCCGCAGGGCTGTCCATAAATCCGTAAGAGTACGAGGGAGTGGAGATCTCTTCTGAGCAGCGCGTTGCAGGGCATCCCAGATATACTCAATAATGTTCATGTCTTGGGAGTTTGGTGGCCAGCGGAAGTGTTTAAACTCGAAGAGTGTTCCTGGAGCCAATCCGTAGCAATTCTGCACTTTGGGGTGTCGCATTGTCCTGCTAGAATCTGCCAAGTCCTTTGGAACGCACAATGGATATGACTGGAAGCAGCTGATCAGACAAGATGCTTACATACGTGTCACCTGTCTGAGCCGTATCTAGAAGTATCAGGGTTCCATATCACTCTAACTGCACACCACCACCAGCTTGAAGAGTTCCCTGCTGACATGCAAGGTCCATGAATTCATGAGGTTGTATCCATACCCGTACACATCCATCCGCACGAAACAATTTGGAACGAGACTCTTTCGACCAGGCAACATGTTTCCAGTCACCAACAGTCCAATGTAGGTGTTGATGGACCCAGGCAAGGCGTAAAGCTTTGTGTCGTGCAGTCATCAAGGGTACACGAGTGGGCCTTCGGCTCCGAAAGCCCATATAAATAATGTTTCGTTGAATGGTTCGCACGCTGACATTTGTTGATGGCCCGGCATTGAAATCTGCGACAATTTGGGGAAGGGTTGAACTTCTGTCACGTTCAACGATTCTCTTCAGTCGTCGTTGGTCCCGTTCTTCCATGATCTTTTACGGGCCGCAGAGATGGCGAAGATTTGATGTTTTACCGGATTCCTGATATTCACGGTACACTCGTGAAATTGTCGTACGGGAAAATCCCCACTTCATCGCTACCTCAGAGATGTTGCGTCCCATCGCTCGTGCGCCGAGCTCAAACTCACTTAAATCTTGATAACCTGCCATTGTAGCAGCAGTAGCCGATCGAACAACTGTGCCAAATACTTGTTGTCTTATATGAGCGTTGTCGACCCAAGCGCCGTATTCTGCCTGTTTACAGTGAAACGTCCCCTTAGAAAAATCAGTCAATTAGTGTGCTGGTAAACCCCTTACGTTATTTGATTTTCAAACAGCTAAGCAAAACTGAACGTACCCGACATTTCTCTCTTTACTTACTTGAATCATCGCTAAACTGACACACAATGTTTTTAGCGCAACGCAATCTGACTTTCAATAATCCCTGACTAACAATTATAAATCTTCGTTACTCGAACTACTGCAATACAGCGAGCGCCAATACTGCCAGCTAAATAAAAGATTCTAACTACTGAAGGCACTAACAACTGATAGGCATAGTTAGCAAATGAAAGATTTTGATGGAGAACAAACAATGTATTTACCTTAATAGTGTCCAAAAATCATAATGTATATAGCAGTTCATGACATCCAGTCTTACAAATTTACTGTCTCTGATGGACACACGTCCAGATCATCCGCTCTCAAAACTCCGCCGTCTCTCTCCCCACATCCACCACTGCTGGCGGCTCACCTCCAACTGCGCAACGCTACGCGCTGTTAACAGCCAACTGCCCAACACTACAATAGCAAATTCCAACAATGCAGACCAGCCACAGACTGCACACAGCACAGTCAGTGATTTTCATAGAGAGCGCTACGTGGCGTTACCAACATAAAAACCTAAACAGCCTACTTACAACGTATCTCTGTATTTGAATACTCATGCCTATACCAATTTCATACCAATTTCTTTGGCGTTTCAGTGTACGTCAGTACAGTCGAAAGATAAGGTCATTTGCGTTACATATTTTCACATCTTGACAGTATTTATATGGAAAACAGGCAAATATCGGCGAAATTGTGGATTCACAGCCGGCCGCTGTGGCCGAGCGGTTCTAGGCGCTTCAGTCCGGAACCGCGCTGCTGCTACGGTCGCAGGTTCGAATCCTGCCTCGGGCATGGATGTGTGTGATGTCCTTCGGTTAGTTAGGTTTAAGTAGTTCTAAGTCTCGGCGACTTATGACCTCAGAAGTTTTCACGGAACCTTGGGTGCGTGAGTTTTACTCGCACATACGCGGATTTTTTTTTCGTTTCATTGTTGTTGTTTCTGTCACTAAGACTGAAGTTGGTGATGCGCTTCTCCAGTCTTTACACCTGCCACTTAGCAGTTAAAGCTTAGATACTGCATCCCTCATCACCAACTGCCTTATCTACATGTAACCAAACCAGACAATATGTTAGTAGTCCCCTTAAGGGAGCCCATTTGTCTCTGAGGTGCAGAACTGGTACCACGCGGTTAGCCCGTGACCTAAATCACACCAGTGAACTGGTGTATGCGTGTCAGTCGGCTGCACGGACTCAACGGAGTAACAGGGGGTCGATGGGGAAATGGCGCAGAAACGTACTATCGTGTTTGCATGTGCCCATGACTATGCCGTGAATGAGCTGCCTCACTTGTCGATGTGAAAGATGGCACGTCTTTTTGCACGCAGCTTTCTTTCCAAGGACAAGAGACCTCGGCATATTGCCTCTGTAGCCAGAGAGAAAAAAAACTCTTCTCAAAACTTCTTTTGCGGAGCTGTGTAGCAATGTGGGAGTGGCAATGTATTATGTTGAGCCGTATTCCATTTAGCTCAAGATTTTTTTTTTTCACGAATAAATTGTCGTCGTATGTAATTCTATCTGACATTGGAGTTCACAACATCCCGTCAAACCTTTGATTGTTTTACTTGCGGGAGATAATAGTAGTCTTAATGTAAGAAATACAATGTGTCGCCTTCGGTTTCACTACATAGGGCCACATTTTGTAGACACTTGCCGTTGCGTGTAAGGGGGAACGACAGAGTGGCGGTCGAAAAAACTCGTAATTTTTTATTACGGAATTCGAATGTACGAGGGCTATCGACAAAGTACATTACGTTTTGGAATTAAAAATAAATAAAGTATTGGGAAAAAAAATTATTATATGCAGATGAAAGCCACACTTAAATACTACTTTTCTACACAGTTGCCATTTAAATTAAGGCACTTATCGTAGCGATGGACGATCTTGGAAATTCCTTCGTCGTAAAATTCGGCCGCCTGCGCCTTCAACCACGTGGTTACCTCTTCTTGAAGCTTTGCGTCGTCATCAAAACGCTGCATAGCCAACCACTTCTTCATTGCTGGGAATAAGTGAAAGTCGCTCGGTGCCAGGTCGGGACTGTACGGCGGATGAGGAAACAACTCCCACTTAAAAGATTCGAGAACTTCACGAGTGGCATTTGCCATGTGGGCCCGGGCGTTGTCGTGAATCAGCAAGACCTTTGAGCCCAACTTTCCCCTGCGCTTGTTTTGTATTGCTCTTCTGAGGTTGTGCAGAGTTTGGCAATACCTTTGAGAGTTTATTGTTGTGCCTCTTTCCAGGAAATCCACAAAAATCGCATTTCTACCGGGTTACTGATTAACGTGGATGAAGGTGCAGGCGGCCGAATTTTACGACGAAGGAATTTCCAAGCTCGTCCATCGCTACGATAAGTGCCTTAATTTAAATGGCAACTGTGTAGAAAAGTAGTATTTAAGTGTGGCTTTCATCTGTATATAATAAAAAAAAATTTCCAATACTTTATTTATTTTTAATTCCAAAACGTAATGTACTTTGTGGATAGCCCTCGTATATCTCTTGAAGAACTATTTCCCAAAATATTATGCGCGAACTCCAGAAGGTAATGATTTTGTGAGCGTTTGAAGCCGAGAGCGCACAATACAAAACGTCACTACCACAGGTCGTTATCAGGCCCATAGCCCCAATTTACACAGATTTGAGTAAACCTGATTTGCTGGAGGGTTGTTTGGTCGGTTTTACTCAATGCGAACGGAAGTCTCAATAGTCTCATTTCGAGATACGCTCCAAAAACAACTTCCAGCTGAAGCGAAACTGTCAGCATTGCTTCAAATTTGGCCGATAGTCTATTCAGTGTGGGCCATATTGCGTTAATGCACGTGGCAGTTGTCCTTCAAATCAAAATCGGCGACGAAATGCGCAGATTCTGTGAAGACTGAGAAGCCAGCGGCGATGCATTCAGCGACGAAAAGGGTTTTGAGGACGAAAATGAGGGCTTATCAGGTCAAAGCAGCAGAAAGCAGCTTTCCACTAGCCGGGGCCGGTAATTATTATGGACCAGGCATCGATGACGTCCCGTTGTAAGAGGTCCATGACTAAGGAATTTATTGCTAGCGCACGCAAGCAGATGTAACTACGATGGATTGCTGACGCGCCGCCTGCGATATGTATGCTACAATAGAATCGCAGACCAGAGAGATGTGTCGGCAGCAGTGGTGGTGGTAGCTGGCAGTCGGGCGGTTGGGCCGGTCGTGGGGAGCGATGGCGGTGCTTGAGCGATGTAGTACAAGGTAAAACCAAGAATTACTATTTATGGCCGCTCGCACATATAATTTGTAGCATTGTTATATCAAGTCCCATGTAAATGTTTTTTTTAAATCTTTTAATAGTAATCTTTCTTCTAAAATTAACTTTTGACAATCATTCATCTGAATTTAAAGATTTTGCTAATTTCTCCTACCCATGGCCATCCCGATTATCGTAAAGAAAAATCAGTTGTTTCTTTTTATACATGACAAATCTAGCGGCCAGCATTCCACTGGGCTGTGCCAGAAAAATTTCTTGTAGGAGAAGATATATACGCGTTATCCGGCGACATAATTGAGGTAAGAATTTTCAGTTTATTCAGAATGACTTTCCAGGGCCATGACGCAGTACTGCTGACGTCCAGGTTTACCAGTTTAGATTCACAGTCAGTTAATTATTGAAAGGTTATATATGAGTCACAATTTTATTCAGAGGTTAGTCACTTTTTTATTGCGAAGTTACGGAGATAACTGTTGGGAGGTTACACCGTGAGTTTCAAGCTTTGTCTACTTTTTTATATGAGAAATAGCTGTCAACCTTGAAACGCGTTTTTCTCAAAACCATGACCGGCCGTTGTCGCCGAGCGGTTCTAGGCGCTTCAGTCCGGAACCGCGCTGCTGCTACGGTCACAGGTTCGAATCCTGCTTCGGGCATCGATGTGTGTGCTGTCCTTAGGTTACTTAGATTCAAGTAGTTCTAAGTCTAGGGGACTGATGACCTCAGATGTTAAGTCCCATAGTGCTCAGAGCCATTTGAACCGTTTCAAAACCATGTTTTTCGGCACGGTTGTAGTCACCCGCGCTACAATTTTCATCCGCTTTTGATGATCTTTGGCCACCCTTGAAGAAAACTGAATTCTCTTCAGTTTGTCGTAGCCGATGTTGTTTGCTTGTTTCTTTTCTTTTTTTTTAGCATTTTTGAGGCAAAAAAGAGGAGTCGGGAAAAATGGTCATTTCTTTCAAATATCTATGATTTCAACAAAAAAATTTCTTTTAAATCCCTATGATGAACTAAAATTACGTCTTTAAGGAAGAATCACGGTGTAACGTGCTGCGAATACCTAGAAAGATAGATCCCTTATCATTTAGGTACAAAATAGCATGTCAGCAACTGGAAGCAGTTAATTCCGTGAATTATCTGGGACTACGCATTAGGAGTGATTTAAAATGGAATGATCATATAAAGTTGATCGTCGGTAAAACAGATGCCACACAGATTCATTGGAAGAATCCTAAGGAAATGCAATCCGAAAACAAATGAAGTAGGTTACAGTACGCTTGTTCGCCCACTGCTTGAATACTGCTCAGCAGTGTGGGATCCGTGCCAGATAGGGTTGATAGAAGAGATAGAGAAGATCCAATGGAGAGCAGCGCGCTTCGTTACAGGATCATATAGTAATCGCGAAAGCGTTACCGAGATGATAGATAAACTCCAGTGGAAGACTCTGCAGGAGAGACGCTCAGCAGCTCGGTACGGGCTTTTGTTAAAGTTTAGAGAACATACCTTCACCGAAGAGTCCAGCAGTATATTGCTCCCTCCTACGTCTATCGCGCGAAGAGACCATGAGGATAAAATCAGAGAGATTAGAGCCCACACAGAAGCATACCGACAATCCTTCTTTCCACGAACAATACGAGACTGGAATAGAAGGTAGAACCGATAGAGGTACTCAGGGTACCCTCCGCCACACACCGTCAGGTGGCTTGCGGAGTATGGATGTAGATGTAGATGTAGATATGTTAATCTCGTGTTCCAGATAACCACAACCGGAGTTACACCGCAACCGTCCATATACCTCCTTTTTAGAGTAGCCTGGGGAAAATCCCAATTACACAATGAAGATATTAACATTTTCCAATAAAATATACTAATAAAATCTTCCAAGTATGCTTTATTTTTTGCAGCATACCTTATTTGTCTGCTAGATTCCAGTATGGAGAAAGAAGATCCTGAATTTTAGCAACGTTCCGTCTGTCGCCCTGTTCTTCTCCGTTAATTTTCATAGTAGTGTCACAGAAGACACGGAGCTTCGTTAGAGGTACACACTTGCCCGTCCACCTGAGAGAGGCTTTGAAATGTGCAGCGCACGTACAAGGAATAGTGTTTCCCTCACATCCATGTAGCAGCGAGTGAGAACTGTGGTCCTAATCCGACGCCAACTGAGAGAAACCGGAAGCGAGTACCCTCCGCTGTCGGTGCCAATCGGTTTCAAACGAGAAAGAATTGCGGCTGCCAGTGAATTCGAGTGGATGTGAGCAATATTCCGAGCGAACGTGGCAGAGATACGTGCGTACAATAATTTGGAGTCGGGTACCTCTCAAAAGACCATTTCTAGCAGCTGCGTGTAAAGCTTCCCACCTTCAGTGCGCCAGACGACACAGAAACTACGATATGGCTGGCTAGTGGGGCGTATGGTGGTCTCTTTAGATGATGGAAGTCTTCCGGCCCAGTGAGGCGTTTAGCCGGCAGTGTGTAGGAGCTGTAGCTCACGCCTTAAGCCGTCGGCACACGGACCGTGCATCCGAACGTTGAGCGTTGAGCGTGCCGAGTTTCTGACGTCATAGCGTGGAATAGCACGTTCGGGAGTCTTTCGGACCGTGCAGAGCAATGTCTGGCATGTCAGATATTCTGAGCGTTGACCAATGAGATGGCACAACGCCACCTACGTCACATGCACGTCGTCTCCCATCAGCACAGAGTTGTGAGGCGCCATATTGGCATTCATTTCAAGCCTATACGTATATATGCCATTTCTGAGTACCAGCAAATTGAGAATCACTGGAAAACCCGTTGTTAACTGTGTGATTCGTTTCAATAAAATAATGAGAAACATCATATTCGTGGCAAAAGAATTATAGTAACTTGCGTATTATGAGAGTATGCTATTTGAAGGCAGCGACGCACTGAAGATCCACCCAAAACCCACCGTACTTGGTACACTTTGTCATAATTAAATTTCAATCAGTAACATATCTACAACTGAAGTTTTCCGCAAGCGCTAACGTGGTGTGATTAGTTAACAAGAGTGCGTTGTTAGTTTAGCGTAGTGAGTAGCGTCACTGATCCAAGTAGAAAATTACAATAATGGGCGGTGGTTCGCGTCTTGACACTACTAAGCTTTATTTCCTTACATTCGCGTTTTTATTAGGTTCTGATACTGTATTATTAGTTTAATATAGGTATATACTATAATATTTGATGTTATGTAAATAAGAGTTCACCTTTTTTTGAGGGGTGACTTTGTTCGATTGGCTTAATCTACAGGACAGCTTGCGCTACTTGTATAAAGATATTTTGCTCCTTTTTCTTTTACGCTTCGTAATTCACATGTTGCAAGGATTCTGCGACTGGGTAGGAACAGTGATCAAGTAAGACTGACCTTGGGGTTTTACTAAAATGTGGGAATGATGAAATAGTGTTTATCTTACGTGGAGAAGTACTGTAAATTTGTATCTCACTGTTTGTAATGGAACTTTTATAAGCCTGTAACCTTGTTGATTGGACATGTTACTTTCCTTTTCGTGGACGATAGAGGAAATGTGCGTTTTAATAGAGCTAACGTGGGAATTTTACGCGCGCCCGTTAAGTAAACAGTGTGATTTACGAACTAGAAACATCCCGCAACTGCCCCTGGAGTGCGCTGCGATCGCTTATATCCACGTTGGGTCCCACGTACCGTATGCACAAGTCGCATCATTTCTGAGCGTTCAGCAGCACGCTCAACGTTTACGTTCACGGTCCGTGTGCCGACGGCTTTAGGGGGTTCTCTGGAGCGTTTCGTGTGATTCTTCGTACCACGACTTCTGGCCACTCCTGCAGGCCGTAGTGAGCGTGTAGTCGGACTTTCAGTCCAACATTCTCCGCGACCGGGTGTCTGTCTTACAGGGTCGCTCTGACAACATTTTTCCAAACAATCGGATACGTTCACTGAGCCATAACAATGGTGATGTCACTGATGACGGTGCCACTAAAGCAGAATTACTAAACGATGTTTTCCGAAACTCTATCACATCTACATCTACATACATACTCCGCATTCCACCATACGGTGCGTGGCGGAGGGTACCGCGTACCACAACTAGCATCTTCTCTCCCTGTTCCACTCCCAAACAGAACGAGGGAAAAATGACTGCCTATAATGCTTCTGTACGAGCCCTAATCTCTCTTATCTTGTCTTTGTGGTCTTTCCGCGAAATGTAAGTTGGCGGCAGTAAAATTGTACTGCAGTCAGCCTCAAATGCTGGTTCTCTAAATTTCCTCAGTAGCGATTCACGAAAGAACGCCTCCTTTCCTCTAGAGACTTCACCCGAGTTCCTGAAGCATTTCCGTAACACTCGCGTGATGATCAAACCTACCAGTAACAAATCTAGCAGCCGGCCTCTGAATTGCTTCTATGTCCTCCCTCAATCCGACCTGATAGGGATCCCAAACGCTCGAGCAGTACTCAAGAATAGGTCGTATTAGTGTTTTGTAAGCGGTCTCCTTTACAGATGAACCACATCTTCCCAAAATTCTACCAATGAACCGAAGACGACTATCCGCCTTCCCCACAACTGCCATTACATGCTTGTCCCACTTCATATCGCTCTGCAATGTTACGCCCAAGTATTTAATCGACGTGGCTGTGTCAAGCGCTACACTACTAATGTTGTATTCAAATGGTACAGGATTCTTTTTCCTATTCATCTGCATTAATTTACATTTATCTGTATTTCGAGTTAGCTGCCATTCTTTACACCAATCACAAATCCTGTCCAAGTCATCTTGTATCCTCCTACAGTCACTCAACGACGACACCTCCCCGTACACCACAGCATCATCAGCAAACAGCCGCACATTGCTATCCACCCTATCCAAAAGATCATTTATGTAGATAGAAAACAACAGCCGACCTACCACACTTCCCTGGGGCACTCCAGATGATACCCTCACCTCCGATGAGCTCTCACCATCGAGGACAACGTACTGGGTTCTCTTACTTAAGAAGTCTATCACCATAGAATACTCATCTTTTGGATCTTCAGCTCTTGTCCTTTCTTTCAGCGTTTGCAGTTAAATTGTAGGACACGGGTCCCGCCTTTTTGCAATCACAGTGCTGTTTCTTTTTACCCAAACGTGTGTCAGCATCAGTGGGTTTTTGTTTACCGAAAATGTGATTTTACATTACACGCTTTTTCAGGACCAACTGTATGACGACCTGCATTGATAGTTTGCGTTCTATAATATAATAAAATAATTGAATAAATGATAATAAAATGTTGAAATGTGTTGCTTTTTAAAATATATTGAAATAATGAGATTCATTTTTCGACATGAATGACAAGCAAAATAAGCTCAGCTATACCTGGAAATAAGTTCGTATTAGTTCATATTATTTTGCAGGGGGGAATTAGTTTCTTTCTCCGCTGTAGATTTGTGCTTACCCTTCTTTATAACGCTACGTCTGGTGGCCGTGTTTGCCTTCGAAGTCTTTACCGTGTTCCTATTGAGCTTATTGGATCTTCGTAGTTTTCCAAAGTACACAGGTGGACTTCAGTTCTTCTCATTATCGTACTATTTGAAATAACAACTCACGCGACCTTTCTGTTAATAAAACAATACTGTATTTTTCTAAACGGTGCACATGTGAAATGCATACTCCTCACTTATTCATAGCGACCCCAAAATGGCGGTCTACAATTACTCGCTAAAAAAAATAGCGTGCTGCTCACTCGTTCACTAGCTGAGCGCGAATCCTTCCTTCCTACTACTGGCACAAGAAAAAACTCCTCTGTTTTTTAACAATTGAAAATCAAAAATACATGACGGTAGGCATAGGCTCTACTCTGGGCTACCGCTTCATCTTTTCTCTTTGCCTTTAAAGAAGACGAAAACATAAAAGTAAGAAATGCGAAAGGTTCATCACAGTTCCAAGGACATTACACACACATATTAACGTATTTTGTGTGATTTCTTTCTTTACAAACGCCTTTTTACTTCGTAAAACACTGTGAGCACTATGTTGTGCTTCCTAACCCGGTCTGCCATAGAAGATGAAGTAAATTTACCAGAAGTCGAATGTAGAACAAGTACCAAGATGTGTAATTTAGAAGCAGGTATCTTTGGTGTAGCAAAGAAGCCTAAATCACTTAATAATGGCAAGGCCTCCGGTCCAGGTTGTATATCACTCACGCTCCTTTGAGACTGTGCTCCATACTTAGCAATCATATACAACCGGTCCCTCTTCTACAAATTCGTACCTAAAAACTGGGAAGTTGTAGAGGTCACGGCAACACTCAAGAAAGGAAACAGGAATAATCCGCTGAATTACAGACCCGTATAGCTAACGTCGATTTTCAGTAGTGTTTTTGAACATACTCTGTTTTCGAACATTATGAATTGTTGTTGTTGTTGTTGTTGTTGTGGTTTCAGTCCTCAGGCTGGTTTGATGCAGCTCTCCATGCCACTCTATCCTGTGCAAGCTTCTTCATCTCCCAGTACCTACTACAGCCTACATCCTCCTGAATCTGCTTAGTGTATTCATCTCTTGGTCTCCCTCAACGATTTTTACCCTCCACCCTGCCCTCCAATGCTAAATTTGTGATCCCTTGATGCCTCAGAACATGTCCTACTAACCGGTCCCTTCTTCTAGTCAAGTTGTGCCACAAACTCCTCTTCTCCCCAATTCTATTCAATACCTCCTCATTAGTTATGTGATCTACCCATCTAATTTGCAGCATTCTTCTGTAGCACCACATTTCGAAAGTTTCTATTCTCTTCTTGCCCAAACTATTTATCGTCCATGTTTCACTTCCATACATGGCTACACTCCATACAAATACTTTCAGAAACGACTTCCTGACGAATCTATACTCGATGTTAACAAATTTCTCTTCTTCAGAAACTCTTTCCTTGCCATTGCCAGTCTACATTTTATATCCTCTCCACTTCGACCGTCATCAGTTATTTTGCTCCCCAAATAGCAAAACTCCTTTACTACTTTAAGTGTCTCATTTCCTAATCTAATTCCCTCAGCATCACCTGATTTAATTCGACTGCATTCCATTATCGTCATTTTGCTTTTGTTGATGTTCATCTTATATCATCCTTTTAAGACACTGTCCATTCCGTTCGACTGCTCTTCCAAGTCCTTTGCTGTCTCTCACAGAATTACAATGTCATCGGCGAACCTCAAAGTTTTTATTTCTTCCCCATGGATTTTAATACCTACTCCGAATTTTTATTTTGGTTCCTTTACTGCCTGCTCAGTATACAGATTGAATAACATCGGGGAGAGGCCTTAACCCTGTCTCACTCCCTTCCCAACCACTGCTTCCCTTTCATACCCCTCGACTCGTATGACTGCCATCTGCTTTCTGTACAAATTGTAAATAGCCTTTCGCTCCCTGTATTTTACCCCTGCCACCTTTCGAATTTGAAAGAGAGAATTCCAGTCAACATTCTCAAAAGCTTTCTCTAAGTCTACAAATTCTAGAAACGTAGGTTTGCCTTTCCTTAATCTATTTTCTAAGATAAGTCGTAGGGTCAGTATTGCCTCACGTGTTCCAACATTTCTGCGGAATCCAAACTTATCTTCCCCGAGGTCGGCTTCTACTAGCTTTTCCATTCGTCTGTAGAGAATTCGCGTTAGCATTTTGCAGCTGTGACTTATTAAACTGATAGTTCGGTAATTTTCACATCTGTCAACACCTGCTTTCTTTGGGATTGGAATTACTATATTCTTCTTGAAGTCTGAGGGAATTTCGCCTGTCTCATACATCTTGCTTACCAGATGGTAGAGTTTTGTCAGGACGGGCTCTCCCAAGGCTGTCAGTAGTTCTAATGGAACGCTGTCTACTCCCGGGGCCTTGTTTCGACTTACGTCTTTCAGTGCTCTGTCAAACTCTTCACACAGTATCGTATATCCCATTTCATCTTCATCTACATCCTCTTCCATTTCCATAATATTGTCCTCACGGTCATCGCCCCTGTACCTCGAAGAAAACGATTTATTTACAAACAGGCATCGCAGGTTCATAAAATGTGGTTCTTGTTAAACGCAGCTACCTCTTCAATCTCTCGATATGACAGGAAATGTCAAATTGATTCCATATTTTTACATTCCCAGAAGGCTGTTGACACTGTTCCTCAAAAGCGACTTCTGAGCAAATTGCGTACCTATGGAGAACCGTATCATTTCCGCGACTGGATTCGTGGTTTCCTTACAGAAAGGTCACAGTTCGCAGTAACTGACGGGAAGTCATCGGCTGAAACAGAAGCACTATCCGGCGTTCTCCATGGAAGTGTTACAGGGCCTCTAATGTTCGTGATCTACAAACGCATATATGTGACGTCACAAGTACCGGACTGCCGCTCAAATCGCTCGCCAATTCTCTATAAGGTTTTATGGTGCAGATACTTATCCTATCGATTATTCGTGGCAATATTTGCTGTAGAAGTAGTTTAGCAGCGGGTTTTCACTTATCTCGGTGTTTCTTGTGGTGTTATTGACTCGAGTGGTCTGTTGTTCGTGAGTGTGCTCACATCGTTCATCGAGGTCTCAGCAGTGTGTTTACATTTCGCGGTGTGCGGTTGCAGCGGTAGCGGTTCTTAAGCTAAGTACTGACAAAGCTGTTTGTGTGCTGTATTCGGTTACTATATTAAATAGTTTCCAGCGGTCTCTCGTACTGTTTCTGGCGAAGTAATGGTTGAATAAATTTCCAGAAACTTTCGCTCGCTGTGTTTTAAAAAGTTGTTCGTGCGTTGTAGTCATTTATAAAATTTAGTACGATAGATTTCAGTCGGTGTTTCTTGCTGTTTCTAGTGAAATATTTCACTAATAATTTTCGCTCACTGTGTTTAGTTTCGTTGAGTGTTCCAGTGGACACTTGAATTTTTTTGTTTTAGACAAAAAATTGAAATTGTGTGAAGTTTTTGTGGTATTGGTATTAGTTGTGGTTTATTAGTAGTAACAGAAGTAGTCGCTTTCTTAGTAGATATTAAAATTATAGATCACTGTTGTCAGTTCTTTAAATCGTTCTACTGTAGTAACTGAATTTAGGCAAAGTAGACGTATAGTATTTTTAGTAATTGTTAGCATTTTACCATGAGTGAGAAATGCAGGCTTGGTCGTTGGTTTGTGAATTATGCGTTACGGTGGTAGATTTGTTCATATTTTCATTGGGGGTGACTGCAGTGGGGAAGCCAGAAGTGATTTATGAAATATTGAATTAAAATTTCTTAAAATAGTTTTAATTGGTTGTACATTTGTGTCAGCATTTATCAAAATTTCTAGCGAGATCTTCCCCAGGAAATGCAAAATTTGCAGCAGAAATAAGTTAATAGAGGAGCAGGAGCGTAATATCTGTGGCCTTCAGGTGCAGTTACAAAATGCAAAGGAGAAACTGGGTAGGATAAGGAGGAAGACGGGCGCTGGGGAAACTGGCAGTTGATAGGAAGGCAGCTAGGAGGAGGAGGAGGTATTCAGATGGTTATACTTCGCGCATCACCAATAGATTTGGTCAACTGTCAGAGTTTAGTGCAGGGGAGCCTCTTGTACCTGTAGGTGTAGGAGACAGCCAGCTGACTTCAGTATTTACAGACGCTAAAAGAGTTGCAATTTCAAAAAGAAAGAAGAAGGTTCTGCTGTTAGGCAGTAAAGATGGCTACTGAAACTGACGGTACTAGAGTGCATTTCGTGCAACTGTTTCAGCGTCATGATCGGCCTCATCTTAATGCTGGTGTTTTGAGTCTGTCAGCAGGTCGGGGTTCACTAGGCATTGCCTGCACCTCAATAGGTGTGCGAAGGGGAGGCCGGCAAAGCTTATAGGTGACAGTGTAGTGGGGTGGTGGTGGGATCACTAGCGGGAAAATTCCTGTAGTAGTTGGCGTTAGAGCTGCAAGTTTTTTAGACTGAAGTCAGCTGATAGGTATACCTGCTTAAAGGAAGTCCTTCTAACTAAGGGCTCACCTTCAGAGGACGTCACAAGTACGGAAGGAATTAGCATATTTCATCAAAATATAAGAGGAATTAGAGATAAAGGTAGTAACTGCTTATAGATTTTGACTCTGACATTATTGGTATATCGGAGCACCTCTTAAATAATTTGACAATTCAGAGGATTTTCTTACCAGGATACAGAGTATCTGGCTGTTTTTTAAGGAGTTCTTTGCGGAGTGGGGGAGTGGCCATGTACGTACAAAATAGAATTCCATTTGTGTCCATAGATGTAGCACGGCACTGCACTGAACAGGTATTTGAACTTTGCGCAGGGGCTGTAGAATTTAGTGAGACTGAACTTATAATTATAGTTTTTACAGATCCACTAACTCTGTCTTCAGAGCATTTCTGCTCCAGCTAGACAGCGTTCTTGGTTCATAGTAAGTACCAAAATGTAGTTGTAGTTGGTGACTTCGGTATTATTTTTGTCTGTGATTGCACAAGAAAAACTGTGTTGGAAGATCTATATTCATATGATCTGAAGTAGACTGAATGTTTCCACCCAGGGTCCAAGGGAACAGTAGCACAACCATAAACAATATTTCTATTCATTCTTCATTACTAGATGGTAATTATGTTGGCGAGAAGGTGAATGGTCTTTCACACCATGACGCACTAATTTTAACACGAAAATATTTTTGTAAACAAATGTTATGTATAATTGCAAGTTATGTAGAAAAGCTAATTCAACGACAATTGAGAGTTTCTTAAACATAATTAAGGAACAAGACTTGCAGGATGTTTTTAGTGCTTAAAACACAGATGATAAATATAATGCTTTCCTTAACACATTTTTCATGCGATTTGAAAGTTGCTTTCCATTAAAACGTTCAAAACAGGGTATTAGTACTAAAAGGCAGCCTGGGTGGCTGACTACTGGTATAAGGATTACATGTAGAAGAAAGTGGGAATTACGAGTACATAAAAATGTTAGTAGTAGTCGCAATCGAGCTACAGCATCCCATTACAAACAGTACTATAAGACGTTGAAATTGTTGTCATAGAGGAAAAAAGTATGTGACACACAAATAGAGTAGCTGATTCAAAGGTTAAAATTAAAACCATATGGTCATCAGCACTAGATCGAGGAATAAAAGTCAGTACGTAGTACAAATGTTACTGACAAGTCATATAAACGTACAGTATTTAATAGTCAGTTTCTGAATATACGTGGTACATTAAATAAAACCTTGGTTTCCACAGGGAATCATATAACTCTCTTGGAAAATGGCTTTGCGAGACTGGTATCTGAAATACTCCTCCGTGACACTGACAAGGGAGAGACTGCGACAATAATTAAACTACTCAAAACAAGTACTGCATAGCGCGTGTAAGCCTTGTACTTCGTTATATTTGTACTTTTTCCTTAAGGAATGGTCAGTTTCGTGAACTCAGTACTAAAGCCGCTTTGTAAAAGGGGATAACGGTATAATGTAGACAGTTTTATACCTATTTCGATGCCATCAGTGTTTGCTAAATATATTGAAAATAATTGATCATTTCATTTCACATAATTTGCTGTTAAATGTACAATTTGGTTGTAGAAGTGGTTTAAACACTGAAAACGCTATATTCTCCTTCCTCTGTGAGGTACTGGATGGATTAAGCAAAAGAGTTCGAACGCTAGACATATTTTTTGATTTAACTAAGGCGTTTGATTGTGTTTATCACAAAATATTGCTTCAGAAGTTGGACCTTTACAGAATACGTGGATAGGTTGGGGATTGGTTCACTTCTTACTTTAACAATGCACAGCAAAAGGTCATTATTCACAGTGTTGACAGTGGCTATGATGTGGTATTTGAGTGGGGTAGGGTCAAATGGGGTGTGCCCCAGGGATCAGTGTTGGGGCCACTCCTGTTTCTTATTTATACAAATGATATGCCCTCTAGTATTATAGGTTACTCTAAAATATTTCTGTTTGCAGATGACACTAGCTTGGTTGTAAAGGATGTTGTGTGCAACATTGGCTCGGTTTAAAACAGTGCAGTTTATGACATAAGTTCATGGCTTGTAGAAAATAGACTAACGCTGAATCACAGTATGACTCAGTTTTTATAGTTTCTAAAACACAATTCAAAAAAACCTGACGTTCTAATTACACCAGCTTGACATCAATCAGTGAGACTGAACAGTTCAAATTTCTTGGAGCTCAGATAGACAGTAAACAATCGTGGAAAGCACATGTTCATAATCTTGTTCAAAGACTTAATACTGCCATTTTTACTATCAGAACTGAATCTCAAGCTAAGCGGTAGTTCGACACGAAAAGTAGTCTAATTTTTTATTTTCATTCGCTCATGATGTATGCTATTATATTATTGGGCAACTCTTACCATTTTCAAAGCGCAATTTTCCCGCAGAAACAGGCGGTTCGAGCAATAAGTGATGCAAACTGGCGAACCTCTTGTCGAGCTCTGTTCATTAGTCTGAGTATTCTCATATTGGCCTCTCAATATATTTCTTTAATGTCGTGTCTTATTAATAAAACTAGCTTTTTCCCAAGAACTAGCAGATTTCACTCAGTCAATACCAGGTAGAAATCCAAACTGCATTTTGATCACACCTCCTTGACTCTTGTGCAGAAACGTGTGCACCATCCATTTTCAGTAAGCCACCACAAGAATTCAAAAATCTGACCAGTAATTCACGCGCTCTCCAATCCAACTTGAAGAGTTTCCTCAAGGGTCACTCCTTCTTTTGTGTTGAGCAATTCCTTGCAAAATTCAGCTACTTCCTGTGTTACATTGTTGATTGCGTTCACACAGACTTTTTAGGATTCATAAACATTTTATTTTATTTGATCTCACTTTTCTGTTGTAATGTGACCTACTGACACATTCCACTATTACGGAAGATTTGGTCCCCAATTTGGTCGTATGGAACTAGGCATTTGAAACAAAATTAAAAGAAATATTTAAATGACATAGGAGACGATCCGAGCAGCCCTCTTAGACTATTTGCAAACGATGCCGCCATTTACTGTCCTGTAGTCATCAGATAATCAAAAGCAACTGCAAAATGATTTAGACAAGATATCCGTATGGTGCGAAAAGTGGCAGTTGACTCTAAATAGTGAAAAGTGTGGAGTCATCCACATGAGTACTAAAAGAAATCTTCTAAATTTCGGTTACACGATAATTCATTCAAACATAAAGGGACCCGTTCAAAATGGCTCTCAGCACTATGGGACTGAACATCTTAGGTTATCAGTCCCCTAGCACTTTCAACTTTTTTTTTTTTTTTTGGTCATCGGTCTGCTGACTGGTTTGATGCGGCCTGCCACGAATTCCTTTCCTGTGCTAACCTCTTCATCTCAGAGTAGCACTTGCAACCTACGTACTGAATTATTTGCTTGACGTATTCCAATCTCTGTCTTCCTCTACAGTTTTTGCCCTCTACAGCTCCCTCTAGTACCATGGAAGTCATTCCCTCATGTCTTAGCAGATGTCCTATCATCCTGTCCCTTCTCCTTATCAGTGTTTTCCACATATTCCTTTCCTCTCCGATACTGCGTAGAAACTCCTCATTCCTTACCTTATCAGTCCACCTAATTTTAAACATTCGTCTATAACACCACATCTCAAATGCTTCGATTCTCTTTTGTTCCGGTTTTCCCACAGTCCATGTTTCACTGCCATACAATGCTGTACTCCAGACGTACATCCTCAGAAATTTCTTCCTCAAATTAAGGCCAGTAGACTTCTCTTGGCCAGAAATGCCTTTTTTGCCACAGCGAGTCTGCTTTTGATGTCCTCCTTGCTCCGTCCGTCATTGGTTATTTTACTGCCTAGGTA
The DNA here is from genome assembly GCF_021461385.2 of Schistocerca piceifrons. Taxonomy (NCBI): domain Eukaryota; kingdom Metazoa; phylum Arthropoda; class Insecta; order Orthoptera; family Acrididae; genus Schistocerca; species Schistocerca piceifrons. Next base: position 212,455,628 of record NC_060146.1, read on the forward strand.
GCAGAATTCCTTAACTTCACTGACTTCGTGACCATCACTCCTGATGTTAAGTTTCTCGCTGTTCTCATTTCTACTACTTCTCATTACCTTCGTCTTTCTCCGATTTACTCTCAAACCATACTGTGTACTCATTAGACTGTTCATTCCGTTCAGCAGATCATTTAATTCTTCTTCACTTTCACTCAGGATAGCAATGTCATCAGCGAAGCGTATCATTGATATTCTTTCACCTTGTATTTTAATTCCACTCCTGAACCTTCCTTTTATTTCCATCATTGCTTCCTCGATGTACAGATTGAAGAGTAGGGGCGAAAGGCTACAGCCTTGTCTTACACCCTTCTTAATACGAGCACTTCGTTCTTGATCGTCCACTCTTATTATTCCCTCTTGGTTGTTGTACATATTGTATATGACCCGTCTTTCCCTATAGCTTACCTCTACTTTTTTCAGAATCTCGAACAGCTTGCACCATTTTATATTGTCGAACGCTTTTTCCAGGTCGACAAATCCTATTAAAGTGTCTCGATTTTTCTTTAGCCTTGCTTCCATTTTTAGCCGTAACGTCAGAATTGCCTCTCTCGTCCCTTTACTTTTCCTAAAGCCAAACTGATCGTCACCTAGCGCATTCTCAATTTTCTTTTCCATTGTTCTGTATATTATTCTTGTAAGCAGCTTCGGTGCATGAGCTGTTAAGCTGATTGTGCGATAACTCTCGCACTTGTCAGCTCTTGCCGTCTTCGGAATTGTGTGGATGATGCTTTTCCGAAAGTCAGATGGTATATGGTCAGACTCATATATTCTACACACCAACGTGAATAGTCGTTTTGTTGCCACTTCCCCCAATGATTTTAGAAATTCTGATGGAATGTTATCTATCCCTACTGCCTTATATGACCGTAAGTCCTCCAAAGCTCTTTTAAATTCCGATTCTAATACTGGATCCCGTATCTCTTCTAAATCGACTCCTGTTTCTTCTTCTATCACATCAGACAAATCTTCACCCTCGTAGAGGCTTTCAATGTATTCTTTCCACCTATCTGCTCTCTCCTCTGCATTTAACAGTGGAATTCCCGTTGCACTCTTAATGTTACCACCGTTGCTTTTAATGTCACCAAAGGTTGTTTTGACTTTCCTCTATGCTGAGTCTGTCCTTCCGACAATCATATCTTTTTCGATGTCTTCACATTTTTCCTGCAGCCATTTCGTCTTAGCTTCCCAGCACTTCCTATTTATTTCATTCCTCAGCGACTTGTATTTCTGTATTCCTGATTTTCCCGGAACATGTTTGTACCTGCTCCTTTCATCAATCAACTGAAGTATTTCTTCTGTTACCCATGGTTTCTTCGCAGCTACCTTCTTTGTACCTATGTTTTCCTTCCCAACATCTGTGATGGCCCTGGCCGGCCGCGGTGGTCTAGCGGTTCTAGGCGCGCAGTCCGGAACCGCGCGACTGCTACGGTCGCAGGTTCGAATCCTGCCTCAGGCATGGATGTGTGTGATGTCCTTAGGTTAGTTAGGTTTAAGTAGTTCTAAGTTCTAGGGGACTGATGACCACAGTAGTTAAGTCCCATAGTGCTCAGAGCCATTTTTTTGTGATGGCCCTGTTTAGAGATGTCCATTCCTCTTCAACTGTACTGCCTACTGCGCTATTCCTTACTGCTGTATCTATAGCGTTAGAGAACTTCAAACGTATCTCGTTATTCCTTAGTACTTCCGTATCCCACTTCTTTGTGTATTGATTCTTCCTGACTAATGTCTTGAACTTCAGCCTACTCTTCATCACTACTGTATTGTGATCTGAGTCTATATCTGCTTCTGGCTACGCCTTACAATCGAGGATCTGATTCCGGAATCTCTGTCTGACCATGATGTAATCTAATTGAAATCTTCCCGTATCTCCCGTCCTTTTCCAAGTATACCTCCTCCTCTTGTGATTCTTGAACAGGGTATTCGCTATTACTAGCTGAAACTTGTTACAGAACTCAATTAGTCTTTCTCCTCCTTCATTCCTCGTCCCAAGCCCATATTCTCCTGTAACCTTTTCTTCTACTCCTTCCCCTACAACTGCATTCCAGTCGCCCATGACTATTAGATTTTCGTCCCCCTTTACATACTGCATTACCCTTTCAATATCCTCATACACTTTCTCTATCTGTTCATCTTCAGCTAGCGACGTCGGCATGTATACCAGAACTATCGTTGTCGGTGTTGGTCTGCTGTCGATTCTGATTAGAACAACCCGGTCACTGAACTGTTCACAGTAACACACCCTCTGCCCTACCTTCCTATTCATAACGAATCCTACACCTGTTATACCATTTTCTGCTGCTGTTGATATTACCCGATACTCATCTGACCAGAAATCCTTGTCTTCCTTCCACTTCACTTCACTGACCCCTACTATATCTAGATTGAGCCTTTGCATTTCCCTTTTCAGATTTTCTAGTTTCCCTACCACGTTCAAGCTTCTGACATTCCACGCCCCGGCTCGTAGAACGTTATCCTTTCGTTGATTATTCAATCTTTTTCTCATGGTAACCTCCCCCTTGGCAGTCCCCTCCCGGAGATCCGAATGGGGGACTATTCCGGAATCTTTTGCCAATGGAGAGATCATCATGACACTTCTTCAATTACAGGCCACATGTCCTGTGGATACACGTTACGTGTCTTAATGCAGTGGTTTCCATTGCCTTCTGCATCCTCATGTCGTTGATCATTGCTGATTCTTCCGCGTTTTGGGGCAATTTCCACCCCTAGGACAAGAGAATGTCCTGAACCTCTATCCGCTCCTCCGCCCTCTTTGACAAGGCCGTTGGCAGAATGAGGCTGACTTCTTATGCCGGAAGTCTTCGGCCGCCAATGCTGATTATTTATCAAAATTTAGGCAGTGGCGGAGATCGAACTCGGGACCGAAGACGTTTTGATCATAGTTGCCCTCCAGAAGTGATGTATGCGATAGGTTTCTGGTGACTGTGACTGTGTAACAGAAAAATGTCCTCCTAAAAATGTCCTCCTAAAAATCACAGTTGCATTTATTTTCTCTAAACGGATCACAAAAGTGGTCATCAATTTGTAGAAGGAACAATTATAGAAATGTAAACCAAAGATGTAAACTATTGTAATAAAACGAAACACATACAGCCGTCCTTATGACGCCATTTATTGTGTAGCTTCCAGTTTCGGCACTTCAGTGCACCAGCTTCAGGTCTTGGTTGATGCTGAAGGGGTTATCACGATCCGTATACACACTACTGTCTATTAAAATTGCTACACCACGAAGATGACGTGCTAAGACGCGAAATTTAACCGACAGGAAGACGATGCTGTCATATGCAAATGATTAGCTTTTCAAAGCATTCACGCAAGGTTGGCGCCGGTGGCGACACCTACAACGTGCAGACATGAGGAAAGTTTCCAATCGATTTCTCATACACAAACAGCAGTTGACCGGCGTTGCCTGGTGAAACCTTGTGATGTCTCGTGTAAGGAGGAGAAATGCGTACCGTCACGTTTCCGACTTTGATAAAGGTCGGATTGTAGCCTATCGCCATTGCGGTTTATCGTATCGCGACATTGCTGCTCGCGTTGATCGAGAGCCAATGACTGTTAGCAGAACATGGAATCGGTGGGTTCAGGAGGGTAATACGGAACGCCGTGCTGGATCCCAACGGCCTTGTATCACTAACAGTCGAGATGACAGGCATCTTATCCACATGGCCGTAACGGATCGTGCAGCCACGTCTCGAGCCCTGAGTTAACAGATGGGGACGTTTGCAAGACAACAACCATCTGCACGAACAGTTCGACGACGTTTGCAGCACCATGGACTATCAGCTCGGAGACCATGGCTACGGTTACCCTTGATGCTGCATCACAGACAGGAGCGCCTGCGATGGTGTACTCGACGACGAACCTGGTTGCACGAATGGCAAAACGTCATTTTTTCGGATGAGTCCAGGTTCTGTTTACAGCATCATGATGGCCGCATCCGTGTTTGGCGACATCGCGGTGAACGCACATTGGAAGCGTATATTCGTCATCGCCATACTGCCGTATCACCCGACGTGGTGGTATGAGGTGCCATTGGTTACACGTCTCGGTCACCCCTTGTTCGCACTGACGGCACTTTGAACAGTGGACGTTACAGTTCAGATGTGTTACGACCCGCGTCTCTACCTTTCATTCGATCCCTGTGAAATCCTACATTTCAGCAGGATAATGCACGACCGCATGTTGCAGGTCCTTTACGGGCCTTTCTGGATACAGAAAATGTTCGACTGCTGCCCTGGCCAGCACATTCTTTAGATCTCTCACCAATTGAAAACGTCTGGTCAATGGTGGCCGAGCACCTTGCTCGTCACAATACGCCAGTCACTACTCTTGATGAACTGTGGTATCGTGTTGAAGCTGCATGGGCAGCTGTACCTGTACACGCCATCCAAGCTCTGTTTGACTCAATGCCCAGGCGTATCAAGGCCGGTATTACGGCCAGAGGTGGTTGTTCTGGGTACTGATTTCTCAGGATCTATGCACCCAAATTGCGTGAAAATGTAATCACATGTAAGTTGTAGTATAGTATCCAATCAGTACCCGTTTATCATCTGCATTTCTTGTTGGTGTAGCAATGTTAATGGCCAGTAGTGTACGATGCATCAGCGGATTACGCAGGTTACCTGTAACTCTGCTGTCGTCTGTCTAACCATCAACTGTCAACATAAGGGTGGCTGTAGGTGTCTCATTTTCTTACAATATGAACGGCAGGGTCCCCCAGAACGTCCAGGAACAAGGTTGGACATACAAAAACATGTAAACAGTCCTTATCTGATAGAGGTGTTGGCAAGAATCTAGTAAAAAACTGGAAATTTGTTGTAAGTTCCTGCTGATGTTATCGGTCGCTAGGCTTACACGCTACTTAATTTAACTTAAACTAACCCACGCTAAGGACAACACACACACGCCCATGCCCGAGGGAGGACTCGAACCTCCGACGGGGGGAAAGGATCTAGTACAAACTATAGGGAATCTAGCGCGCTACTCTACTACGAGAAGTTGGAGCAAAGTAAACAAGTGAAATGTACAGTATAATATCGATAAAGAAGTGGATAATTGGTTGTAGTACCACGATATCACCTAAGGGCGCGAAGTAATTCTACGGATCCAACAGCTGAGAAACCTCAGTTCGAATTTTGGGCGGCTGAAAAAAAAATCAACTGAAGACCTACAGGCCGGAGCTGCGTATATCGCTACAGTTCGGCCCACGATGAGGTGCCGATGGCGGCTGCCGATCGTGGTCGGTTCCGCTGCCCGGAAATGGGATCCGGCTTGCTGACAGATCGAAGACACTGTGTTTGTCCAGGAAGACGGTCAAGCCAAACTGCGTATGAAATTAGTCCGCAGTTAGGGCGACAAAGTACGCGAACGACCCTTGCGGTGGCCAGCAATGAACTCCACTCAATTCTCTTCCACCTCGCGCCCAAAGAGAGCGACCGCTTTTCTTACGTCAGAACTCGGCCAGCTGTGGCCGATAAAGAAAGCTTCCGCCAGCTACGGCCTTACATCAGATCCGTCTAGAGTCCCACTGCCTAGTCCGTCAAGCTAGGCGCCAATAGCATTCCTTCCCGCCAATTCCCGACAGTGACTGCGAACTTGTGCTGACGTAACAGTCGAGCGGCCTATCGCAGCCGCCGCCAGGACTTTGTGCGGGAAGATATGCAGTGATAGCCGCCAACGGAATACTACAGCTACAGTGCTCGTCATAAGAATATACCTGATGTAAACATTACGCCGCGTATTCTTCCGCGTTAGCTTGAATCTCACTGGATTTCGTTTCACGCGGAGCGGAAGCCAAGCTGTGACGAGTACAGTCAAGTAGGTTTTATGCTGTGTTACGCGCACACAGACTGAGCGATAATGCGGGACAACAGCATTACCGGCGCATTTATTTTGGTCAGCCCTGGCCGGCCAGCTGGTCCAGCTAACCTGCAATGAAGTGAGCAGTTGCAGTTCAGACGCAAAAAGAGATGAGCAGAGAAACAATATCGCTTCGAATGATTTTTAATTTTTAAAGAGAATGAAATGATATTCGGCAAAATTCCAGCACTATCGCGCGGTCCTTAGGTGACCGGACGGAAAGCACAAAATGCTCTCGTTGTCAGCTGACATAGTATTCTAATTGCAAACAAGAGTGATGAAAATTGCTAACTTAAACACAGGATAATTTTTCTGAGTGAACTATGTGTGATGCAAAGGCATACTGCAGAGATTTCACGCTACTGTTGAATACTGAAGCCACTAAATTTGTCAATTACAGTCAGTCGTCAGGTAATCTCTCAGTTCCTTCCTTATCCGAATAGGATTATCTGCTACTTTGATAACGAGACGATCAACAACAGAATCCACGAAGCCAACCAGGCGTCGCATTTTATCCTCTTCTTTTATGACGCGCAGATCTATATCCCACCAGCGTAAGGCAGTGACATACAGAAAGCTGCGTGCTTTTGTTCCAGTACGTCTGGCAGCTTTGTATCGTGTTATTTCTCGCGACAAATCCCTTAACTTGGCCCCAGATCAGTTCTGTGGAGTTCATATTGTAATGGTACAGTGGCAAACGGAAAAATGTAGTGTTTATATCGTGTGCTCGATGCTGTGAAAATTATTGTTTTTTATGTTTCTACGACTGTTTCGCGTTAGACTATATCTGTGGTATAAAATGGTGCAAATAAAGAGTATTTGGTTTTTCATTTCTTTCCTAAAGAATTAAATTGTTGTGTTTTCTTAATTTAAGCAATATTCAGTAACAATCTTTCATAAAATATCGATAATTAAGAATTTTTATATCTAATAAAAATCAGGAATTTCGCGTTAAATATGTAACTAGGAACAAGGCGTGCGTTATTCATAAAAGAATGATGATGAATTTTCCAATTAAGAGATGTAAAAAAAAAAGGGACTCCGTCTTCAGGCCACAAGTGGCCTACCGGTACCATCCGACCGCCGTGTCATCCTCAGGGGATGCAGATAGGAGGGGCGTCAGGTCAGCACACCGCTCTCCCGGTCGTTATGATGGTATTCTTGACCGAAGCCGCTACTATTCGGTCGAGTAGCTCCTCAATTGGCAGCACAAGGCTGAGGGCACCCCGAAAAATGGCAACAGCGCATGGCAGCGCGGATGGTCACCCATCCTAGTGCCGACCACGCCCGACAGCGCTTAACTTCGGTGATCTCACGGGAGCCGCTCTATCCACTGAGGCAAGGCCGTTGCCAATTAATAGATGTAGGTACATCTACATTTATACTCCGCAAGCCACCCAACGGTGTGTGGCGGAGGGCACTTTACGTGCCACTGTCATTACCTCCCTTTCCTGTTCCAGTCGCGTATGGTTCGCGGGAAGAACGACTGTCTGAAAGCCTCCGTGCGCGCTCTAATCTCTCTAATTTTACATTCGTGATCTCCTCGGGAGGTATAAGTAGGGGGAAGCAATATATTCGATACATCATCCAGAAACGCACCCTCTCGAAACCTGGCGAGCAAGCTACACCGCGATGCAGAGTGCCTCTCTTGCAGAGTCTGCCACTTGAGTTTATTAAACATCTCCGTAACGCTATCACGGTTACCAAATAACCCTGTGACGAAACGCGCCGCTCTTCTTTGGATCTTCTCTATCTCCTCCGTCAGACCGATCTGGTACGGATCCCACACTGATGAGCAATACTCAAGTATAGGTCGAACGAGTGTTCTGTAAGCCACCTCCTTTGTTGACGGACTACATTTTCTAAGCACTCTCCCAATGAATCTCAACCTGGTACCCGCCTTACCAACAATTAATTTTATATGATCATTCCACTTCAAATCGTTCCGCACGCATACTCCCAGATATTTTACAGAAGTAACTGCTACCAGTATTTGTTCCGCTATCATATAATCATACAATAAAGGATCCTTCTTTCTATGTATTCGCAATACATTACATTTGTCTATGTTAAGGGTCAGTTGCCACTCCCTGCACCAAGTGCCTATCCGCTGCAGATCTTCCTGCATTTCGCTACAATTTTGTAATGCTGCAACTTCTCTGTATATTACAGCATCATCCGCGAAAAGCCGCATGGAACTTCCGACACTATCTACTAGGTCATTTATATATATTGTGAAAAGCAATGGTCCCATAACACTCCCCTGTGGCACGCCAGAGGTTACTTTAACGTCTGTAGGCGTCTCTCCATTGATAACAACGTGCTGTGTTCTGTTTGCTAAAAACTCTTCAATCCAGCCACACAGCTGGTCTGATATTCCGTAGGCTCTTACTTTGTTTATCAGGCGACAGTGCGGAACTGTATCGAACGCCTTCCGGAAGTCAAGAAAAATAGCATCTACCTGGGAGCTTGTATCTAATATTTTCTGGGTCTCATGAACAAATAAAGCGAGTTGGATCTCACACGATCGCTGTTTCCGGAATCCATGTTGATTCCTACATAGTAGATTCTGGGTTTCCAAAAACGACATGATACTCGAGCAAAAAACATGTTCTAAAATTCTACAACAGATCGACGTCAGAGATATAGGTCTATAGTTTTGCGCATCTGCTCGACGACCCTTCTTGAAGACTGGGGCTATCTGTGCTCTTTTCCAATCATTTGGAACCCTCCGTTCCTCTAGACACTTGCGGTACACGGCTGTTAGAAGGGGGGCAAGTTCTTTCGCGTACTCTGTGTAGATTCGAATTGGTATCCCGTCAGGTCCAGTGGACTTTCCTCTATTGAGTGATTCCAGTTGCTTTTCTATTCCTTGGACACTTATTTCGATGGCAGCCATTTTTTCGTTTGTGCGAGGATTTAGAGAAGGAACTGCAGTGCGGTCTTCCTCTGTGAAACAGCTTTGGAAAAAGGTGTTTAGTATTTCAGCTTTACGCGTGTCATCCTCTGTTTATTTTAACTTGAACGAAAAAAAAACTAAGGCGAGATTTGAACCAGCGCTTATTGAACAGCACTAGGCTATCAAACTACTATCTATCTATCGATTCCGTTATATATCCAAGGTGTATTTGTATCGCAACTGTATTAAATAGAGCTTCTCGGGAAACTTCAAAGCCCATTCTTTCAGTAAATTTATGAAAAACATGAAGAACAGACTATTTCTCCTTTTTAACCGTGTTCACACGCGTGTTTCACTACGGAGCAGGAAGCAACCTCAGTCATTTTCGTACTGCGCATTAACAGCGCCACAATCAGAGGACAACGGTGCAGAGGCTCTGACTGTACACGATTTTTGAAATAAAAACTACGTAGCTAAAGCGTGGTTAAGAAACACATTGATGGCTGTTAACACTTTAGAATATCTTAAAGTTTCTTTCAACGTAACATAGTAATAATGTAACTAATATATAGGTAGAACCTTCTTCCAAGAGTGTAACAACACCAGTGAACGAGTGCTAAGGCTTCTGACCAATCATCGCGTTTATGTTTGCTTACATCAGGTTTATTCTTATCTATACGTGTGGCGTCGCTCTGTCGGCTATCCCCTGAAGCTCGGCGACAGTTTCTCCGACACGTCTCAAAAAACACCACAGCCGTGGCGCCGAGCTGGCGCATTCCTCCTCAAAACGAGAGGCGAGAAAACTGCCACCAGCCGCTGTAAACATAGGGAGCGTCCGTCGCCATGGCCCCTGAGACCCGACATAGAAAGAGAAAACTGTCAGCCACAGGACACAGGATGGGACTCCGTCCGCAGTTCTCCGTTACTGGATCCCCGCCCTTTAATGGCTCCTGGCTGTTCGCTGCTATTGTTGGTGGCTCTAGCCTTCTCTCTGCCCAGAAGTTCCCACCAAAGACATTCTGCCGTTCTGCTACCGCAGCTCGCCTCCAGTGTGAAACGAACAGAATTCTGATATGCGTGCATCCTACTGCCAATCGTGTACATGCCGGTACATAGAATCTGAATACCCACTTTGCATGACAGTGCAATATACACTGAAGCGCCAAAGAAAGTGGTATAGGTTCGCGTATTCAAATACAGAGATAATGTGAACAGAGAGAATACGGCGCCGCGGTCGGCAACGCCTATATAAGACGACAAGTGTCTGGCGCAGTTGTTGGGTCGGCCCACTCGTGTACCCTTGATGACTGCACGACACAAAGCTTTACGCCTCGCCTGGGCCCTTCGACACCGACATTGGACTGTTGATGACTGGAAGCCTGTTGCTCTGTCGCAGGAGTCTCGTTTCATATTGTATCGAGTGTATGGACATGTACTGGTATGAAGACGACCTCATAAATCCATGGACCCTGCATGTAAGTTTGTTGAGGCTTTGTGATGGTCTGGTGCGTATGCAGTTGGAGTGATATGGGACTCTCGATACGTCTAGATACGATTCCGACAGGTGACACATATGTGAGCATCCTGTCTGACCACCCGCATCCATTCATGCCCATTGTGCATTCCGACGGACGTCGACGATTCCGGAAGGCAATGCAACGCCAAACACGTCCAGAATTGCTACAGAGTGGCTCCAGGAACACTCTTCTGAGTTTAAACACTTCCGCTTGCCTACCAGACTCCCCAGACATGAACATTATTGATGCCTTGCGACGTGCCGCTCAGAAGAGATTACCACTCTCTCGCACTCTTATGGATTTATGGACAGCCTTGAAGGAGGTTAACACTAAGTTGCAACAAAACACAATGCATTGTACAAAGATCTATACACTATTCAGTACTTATCATTAAAATATGTTTTCAGCAGATCCAGAAATATGAGTGAGAAATCCCAAGTACTGAATTTCATGTTAAAACATGTTCTTGTGGCACACACTATTTTCTACAGGGGTCTTCACAACAGTTAAGAATTTTTCTATGTTGTGTTACTTAAGTCCCCTCACAATATTTTAGTGTAACAATAACGAAGTTGCTGTACAACCACACCAAATAAAGTGGAATAACTTTTAGTGTTCCATTAATTCTGTAAGTCTTTTGTTAGTTTACAGAATGCTAATTAGGGATTTTGCTATCTACTGACTTGTTCCTTGACTGCCATGGACCATATGGTCCCAAGAAACCTGATAAATAATTAAAAGAAATAGTAAAATAATATTGGTCTCATTCCAGTCATCCCCACAGGCAGGAATCTATGGAATGTGAAAGGAAGTCGACTATGTACATCTTACATCTGTACAATACTTAACGTTATGAAATACTATTGTATTATAGTTCTCATAGTAATTATAATGTAACTTACAATGAATTTTAGAGTTAATATGTTCTTCAGTAGAGCAGAAGATGTTACCCACTATAAATATCATTATGTCAGTCTTAAACTCCATGACATCCATCACAAATTACTTAATATGTTCTAGCAGGTTACTAAACATGCTTGTACCGATGTATGTGACCCTCTTTTCTATTAATGTTAAATCCTTGAAGAAACTGCTTTTGGATCCAGTATGTTATTTAAGTTTTTCACCATTTGTATGAGAAAAGAGAAATATAAACGATGTTAATGAATGTAATCACGAATTGTGAAAGAGCCGTAAAAATTTAGGGTATTTCTGAAGAGGCCTTTACAGAATATTCTAGAACTAGCGTCAGATATAATTTATGTAACTTGGGTCTGTATTTGGAGAGTACTATCTCTGTGATTTGAGCGTGTAAGTTAATTTTCCCAAAAAGTGGTTCTGTTGTCCATTATCGGAGAGAATTCACATGTAGCAGCAACTATGCATACTGCAAATGTCTCAGAATCTTACCACTGTTTACTTGCGGTATTAACATTTGAGAAAACTACTTTATAGCTTACAGAGATGTATGAGAACAAATAATTTCTGTATACCCAGTCTTACCAATGTTGAATGAAGTCCATTTGCATTTAAACATAATGTTTCAAATACTTCATTACGCGCCTTATCAGTGAGAGGACTGTTGTTACATTTTTTTTCTCCTATGCTTGTATCATCTGAAAAAAGGACAAACTTTGCATTGACCTACAGTCTAAATGGAAGAGCACTTATGTATAAGAAAAACAACAGAAGATGCAAAATAGAACACTGTGGTACACAATATCTGACCGGTTCATATTGCGAGTGACATACTCAACATGCTCAATGTGGATCTGATTAACATTGCTTTCTGTCATGCAAATAAGATCGAAGTCAGTGAAGCAGCTACACCATGGGTCTTTATTGATCAATCATGTAACGCATATTTGGTTACCTTTGTACAGTAACACTACAAATTCGTGCTGTTTTAGCGACTAGTTTCAACTTAAGACCAAAGATTCTTATAGACATCACACACCCCTATCTCTTCAATGCTGTACTTTGAAACCAAGTGTAATATCACATTTTATTACTGAAATAACTGTCTGATACGGTGTTGTATGTCAGAACCAAAGATGTTGCATAAGAAAAGCGAACATTATCATTGCATTAACTCTGATTTTTATTATCTCTGCTTTTGAATGCAATGTTAATCACTCCAATTTCGTTCTTGCTGTGATAAAATCGAAGAGAACTTATAATTGTGAATATTGTGTGTTACAACTCTATAGTAAAAGTAGAAGTTGTATTCAAGCAATAAATAAACGAGTGCTCATCTCTGATAAATAATTGAGTGAGACTCGAACCTAAATATTATCCTTTGTAGTCATTCTAATTACCCTAGAAAGTTTCATCTACACTACATTGAGTGATGCTCGGGAGACTGGCGAAGGAACCCTTATATAAACACGGCGACTTTCAGTGGACTTGAGTATGCAGCAAGAAATCTGCCACAGGTCTTTACCAACATATTACCACACAACAAAACACAAGCACAAGGTGACTTGAGTTTCAATGGAAATTTCAATAAACCATTTGACAACCAAGAATGTATGTTATTCTTGTCTATAAAACCATGAAATATACTAAAAATAATAATGTAATCCGTGTACCATTCACAGGACTAATCTTAAGTCTGGAAACACACACAGCATACATTATAGCATATTGCATTTGTTACAAATATTGTTTGTGTTATTATTATGAGGTACTAATATCGTATTTCTTTTCCATGTATGATTGCTAAAGTATTACAGAGAAGATATATATACATGAGCAAAAATTGAAATGCAATAGCTGTAACATCTGACAACTACATGGCAGTCAGCGAAAAGTAAGTGTAGATTTTCATTTCTATTTCTGCTGAGTTTTTAGAAGAGTGTAGAGGGGAATTATTAGTAGTGGAAAGGTACTTTCTTTTTTGTAGATTAGATGTAGTCAGTGTGAATAATTTGTTTGTGTCAACTATATGTATGACATTGTTGCTACACAACCCACATTACATGGTTTCTGGTGTGCTGCTTCAAGGTCACAATCAAGAACATTATTGCAGGTAAAGACTACTTATGACTCAACTGTAATTAGTTTAACAATTTTGAATGAATTAGAACAATCTGAGTAAAAGATTAAAATTTGGTATGGTTAAAAGAAAACTGCAGGCAAGAATGACACAACAGACAGAGCAAAATGTGCACCAGGCAGTGAATGTAGAGGAGGTTGTTTATCCATTTGCATTAACGTGTTTGTTTACTTCTGGACACCAGAGAGATAAATAAGCATACCTTGAGGACACAACCTCCAATATAAATGAGTTAATTCAAAAGTTTCCTGGTGTTAACATTTTCACGATAATAGGTTGAAGATCTTTGTTTTGGCAAGTAATTACTAGACATGGAACGACACAGCAATCTTTTACTTGGAAATGCAGATACCAATATACAGTATTGCCATTTGGCCTTAATGTTAGCTCAGGTATATTTTTTTTCAGCATTGGACACTGTGTGGGGACTGAATTACTAGATTTATTTAAACCATTTGTTGTTGATATATTAATTGCAACACCAATTTGAGAGCAAGATGCTTCTTGCAATATTTTCAACAGCCAAAGGTGACTGACAGCCTCAAGAGTCGAGGTTTGCACTGACAGACATCAACTTACTTGGACATTTAATTTCTTCGTATGGGATTTAATTTGGTTCTGTTGTATACTTTCTTTATTGTAGTACACAAATGAGACAGCTGTCTATACGAAAAAGAACATGGCAGCGCCAATAGACTGTCAGGAATGGCAGAGGATCGAGGGAATGAGTCATAACCACTCAGTAAGACGCATTTTCAGGATTAGCGTCATTTTACCATCGTTTTATACAAAATCAAGCCTAAATTCGAAGGTCTTGTTAAATTCATTAAAGAAATATTTGTCATAGCAATGGACTCACGAATGCAAGATAGCTTTTGAGAATATAAAAACCACTATTCTAAATGCACCAATATTACATCATCCAGAAAAATACATTTTGGATTAATGGCAGATGCATGGTCCTGTGGATTAGGAGACCGCTTATTTCAAATGAGTTAGTTGATGGATTTCTATTTTTTGCGCCATAGTTTTTGCAGGTTGAACGCTTACAAACTGTAAAATATCATACATGACTACAGAATTGGAAGTATTGGCAGTGATATGGGCCTTTCGCAAATTTCGTTATTATTTGGCTGGAGCAGATGCAAAGGTACATTGCGATCATCAAGTACTGACCTTTTTGAATAACTGCAAGCTTTTACATCCACAATTAGTCTGATAGATGCTGATTCTACAGTAATATCATTTTGAGATTATTTATGTGCACAGCAAAGAGAATATTGTTGGAGATACTTTGTCAAGATTCCCTGAAGGATTAATAGACCCTACTTAAAAGAAGACAACAGAATTTAAAGTTTTACTTGTGAAGAGTTTAGAAAATCAGTGAGCCTATCATAGAATGTAGATAAACATAGCACATCTGCAGTGAACTGATCTTCGTTGGATTCACGTTACCTATCAGATTCAAGCAGCAAGTCCACCAAAGATAAGACAGCCTTGTAAGTTATATGATACTGTTTTATTTCACAGGAGACATCCTCAGTCAAACAACTGGTGTGTTTGCGTTCCACAAGACTGTGTAGAAAATTTTATCTGGCATACATACATAGTATGAGCTCACTGACGAGTTTACAAATGCTCAGAAGAGACTGGAAGATACTGTCATGTTCCTAATGTAAGAAGAAAATGTCAAATATGTGAAAAGCCTAAATCTTCAAACCACACCATCCAAGGGATATTACATCCGCTCATCATAAAAGAACGACAACTGGGTGAGTATTGATGTAATGGAACCCCTACCTCATGCAACAGGAAATGTTACATACATACCTATTTACCAAATATGTAAAATTGTATTCTACCAAGACGTGTACCTCACAGTCCATCATCAATGGACTCGCAAATGATTACATTCCACGTGTTGGCAAGCCATGTGTATTATTGTAAGACAGTGCTAGCAACGTTATGGGATACAGGTGGAAAAGACATTTGCAAAACAACGGTATTAAGCAAATTCTGATTTCCATGTTCCGTCAGGAAGCCAACCAAATAGAGAGGTTGTTTCGTGAATTGAGCAAAATTAGCCACACATGTTTCCACCATAAACAATCACATTTTACAGCCATTGGAAGAAGTATAGACTAATTTGACTCACTCATCAACTGAGGCTATGCCAACAGAACATCTGTAGAATAAAAACGGAAACAATGAGTGGACCAACTGTTTACTGTAGATGATGGATATAGAAGAACCTAGGGAGGCCAAGATTCGTCAAGCATTACATCTGATGAAGGCAAAAACACAACAAAGGAAGAAGTACTAGGATCAGATGTTGAAGAGGACGCTACAGTACACAGTGGGAACGAAGATGTTTCTAAAGAGTCGCCCAAGGGTATCGTTAGTTAAGAAGGAAATCAAAAAATGGTCTCTCGTGTACTCACGACTGTATTGGATTGTATCAATACCGAATAACTAGTGATTAGAAGGCAAAAATACCGAACTGACAACTACTGTTAAATTGGAGGTCCAGTCAGCGAGAAATGTTAAATAAATATTTTGAAACCAAGGATTTTTCAGAGATTTGCAAGAAGCTTGAAATCAATAAAGCGAACAATTTTCTGAGTGGCTAGTAACTGTAGACATACAGATGGAAGATGTCTATCTGCAATCTGTGTGTTATTTGGAAGGATAATTACTCGGTCATTGCTGATAATGAATGTATCACAAAGACAGCTAGTCCAAAACGTGAACAACCATCTTTAAACAACTATACATAAAGTAGAAATATCTATAGAGTGTACTTTGGGGTGCACAGAAAGGAATTTCTGCAGCCAGCATACATTGACTCCATAACTCACGTGAGTAAGATGAGTTGTAAAGTTTGCCCATTAGTCCTCTGCAGCTCCTGAATATCATTATGTTGCAGCATAGACAGAGCCCATTCAAAAGTACTGTAATCTTTATACACACGTTTCATACGCTTATTGATAATATGCAACAGTATCTCACTTAAAGCTTTGAAAAGATAAATGCACGGGTTTGTTTGTGACAAACGTCACAGCTTATATGTCACCATTTTTTTGATATGGGAAAGAGAGAACCATCGCTTTTTACAATATTTGGTAGTACTTCTGACTGAAAATGTCTCAAAAACATCCGATTTAGAGATGTTACAAGCAAAAAACTATGGACTTTTTGCTCTTTGCAATATTTTTAGGAACAAAACTCTTTCGTTTTTACTTTCTGGTGACATATATTTAATATTCATCCTCACTTAAAAAAGCTGAAATGTTAATTCCACATACTCATTCCCTGTGTCTTTTGTACTAAGATTACAGTTCCTATTGTGACTACTTTAAAATGTGCACCAGGAGCAACAGAGATCACAAAACAGAACCTTAAAATACATCAGGTCTGACTACTTCAGTTTTCGACTTTGGAGATCTGTATAATCCGGAGGAGATGTGCTATCATACACAAATCTTATCATCAGGTGAAGTCTGCTACAATTGCATATGCATTTTACCTTGTGCGTTATGCATTGATCCTGCTTACTACGGTCAAACTTTGGCCTGAATCTACTATTTTTACCTCCCAAAATTCCTCCCATTGGCAAACTGAAATTTGCTATGTATTTCTGTAGGTGTACTATAAACTGGTAGAATTTTGTGCAGAGCATCACTTAATCATAGCTAACACTTGGTTCAAGAATCATGAAAGAAGGTTGTATACATGGAAGAACCCTGGAGATAATAAAAGGTATCAGATAGATTATATAATGCTAAGACAGAGATTTAGGAACCAGATTTTAAATTGTAAGATATTTCCAGGGGCTGATGTGGACTCTGACCACAATCTATTGGTTATGAACTGTAGATTAAAACTGAAGAAACTGCAAAAAGGTGGGAATTTAAGGAGATGGGACCTGGATAAACTGACTAAACCAGAGGTTGTACGGAGTTTTAGGGAGAGCATAAGGGAACAAATGGCAGGAATGGGGGAAAGAAATACAGTAGAAGAAGAATGGGTAGCTTTGAGGGATGAAGTAGTGAAGGTAGCAGAGCATCAAGTAGTTAAAAAGACGAGGGCTAGTAGAAACCCTTGGGTAACAGAAGAAATATTGAATTTAATTGACGAAAGGAGAAAATATAAAAATGCAGTCAATGAAGCAGGCAAAAAGGAATACAACGTCTCAAAAATGAGATCGACAGGAAGTGCAAAATGGCTAAGCAGGGATAGCTAGAGGACAAATGTAAGGATGTAGAGGCTTATCACGCTAGGGGAAAGATAGATACTGCCTACAGGAAAATTAAAGAGACCTTTGGAGAAAAGAGAGCCACTTGTATGAATATCAAGAGCTCAGATGGAAACCCAGTTCTAAGCAAAGGAGGGAAAGCAGAAAGGTGGAAGGAGTATATAGAGGGTCTATACAAGGGCGATGTACTTGAGGACAATATTATGGAAATGGAAGAGGATGTAGATGAAGATGAAATGGGATATATGATACTGCGTGAAGAGTTCACAGAGCACTGAAAGATCTGAGACGAAACAAGGCCCCGGGAGTAGACAACATTCCATTAGAACTACTGACGGCCTTTGGAGAGCAAGTCCTGACAAAACTCTACCATCTGGTGAGCAAGATGTATGAGACAGGCGAAATACCCTCAGACTTCAAGAAGAATATAATAATCCCAATCCCACAGAAAGCAGGTGTTGACAGATGTGAAAATTACCGAACTATCAGTTTAATAAGTCATGGCTGCAAAATGCTAACGCGAATTATTTACAGACGAATGGAAAAACTGGTAGGAGCCGACCTTGGGGAAGATCAGGTTGGATTCCGTGGAAATATTGGAAAACGTGAGGCAATACTGACCTACGACTTATCTTAGAAGCTAGACTAAGGAAAGGCAAACCTATGTTTCTAGCATTTATAGACTTAGAGAAAGCTTTTGACAATGTTGACTGGAATATTCTCCTTCAAATTCTGAAGGTGGCAGGGGTAAAATATTGTGAGCGAAAGGCTATTTACAATTTGTATAGAAACCAAATGGCGGTTATAAGAGTCGAGGGGCATGAAAGGGAAGCAGTGGTTGGGAAGGGAGTGAGACAGGCTTGTAGCCTCTCCCCGATGTTATTCAATCTGTATATTGAGCAAGCAGTGAAGGAAACAAAAGAAAAATTCGGAGTAGGTATTAAAATCCATGGAGAAGAAATAAAAACTTTGAGGTTCGCCGATGACATTGTAATTCTGACACAGCAAAGGACTTGGAAGAGCAGTTGAACGGAATGGATGGTGTCTTGAAAGGAGGATATAAGATGAACATCAACAAAAGCAAAACGAACCATACGCGACTGGAACAGGAGAGGGAGGTAATGACAGTGGCACGTAAAATGCCCTCCGCCACACACCTTTGGGTGGCTTGCGGAGAATAAATGTAGATGTAGATGTAGTTGAATTAAGTCGGGCGATGCTGAGGGAATTAGATTAGGAAATGAGACACTTAAAGTAGTAAAGGAGTTTTGCTATTTGGAGAGCAAAATAACTGATGATGGCTGAAGTAGAGAGGATATAAAATGTAGACTGGCAATGGGAAGGAAACCGTTTCTGAAGAAGAGAAATTTGTTAACATTGAGTATAGATTTAAGTGTCAGGAAGTCATTTCTGAAAGTATTTGTATGGAGTGTAGCCATGTATGGAAGTGAAACATGGACGATCAATAGTTTGGACAAGAAGAGAATAGAAGCTTTCGAAATGTGGTGCTACAGAAGAATGCTGAAGATTAGATGGGTAAATCACATAACTAATGAGGAAGTATTGAATAGGATTGGGGAGAAGAGGAGTTTGTGGCACAACTTGACCAGAAGAAGGGATCGGTTGGTAGGACATGTTCTGAGGCATCGAGGGATCACTAGTTTAGTATTGGAGGGCAGCGTGGAGGGTAAAAATCGTAGAGGGAGACCAAGAGATGAATACACCAAGCTGATTCAGAAGGATGTAGGATGCAATAGGTACTGGGAGATTAGAGGGAGAAATAACCTTTATGACCCATTATTAATGTATCAGTAACTCAGAAAGGAGATCAAGATGCAGCAACAAAATGTTTTCTTCACTTGCCCACTGATATAAAATGTCTGAAAGGAAGTAACACAAATTTCAAGTGTAACTTAAAATCATTTCTCCTGCCCAACCCATCCTATCCCACTGACGAATTTGTACTTAAATACTGGTAGCCAGTAAAAGAAAAATAAAAAAATTAATAATATTATTTTCAAATGTATTTGCTTGAATAGGACTAAGAAATGTGTTCATTAATGTTAACACTAATCATGTATAGAAGTCCTGTTTACTGAATTGTTCCACATCATTTTGATAAAAGAATTATTCAAATGATCTACGGAATATATAACTAACTAACCTGATTTAATTCTACTACTTTCCATCACTCTTGCTTTACCTTTCTTGATATTCAGTTTATCATATCTTCTAGCAACATTAACAATTTATTTCAACTGATTTTGCAAGTAGTTAATGATTTATTCGGAAATCTCAAAGTTTTTATATCTTCTCCCTGAACTTTACTTCCAATTTCAAATTCCTTCTTTATTTAATTTACTGCTTGTTCATTCCTCACACTGAATAAAATTGGGTATAGACTACAACCCTGTCTCATTCCTTTCTCAACCACTGCCTCCTCAAGTTCTTTGACTCCTACAAATTCAGTCGGGTTTCTGTACATGTTATAGATAACTTTTTACTCCCTGAATTTATCCCTGATACAGTTTTTTGAAGAATGTCTCCCAGATGACATTGTCATCCAGATGACAGTGGCATCTCAGTGTACAAATACATAAGCCTTCTTCAGTTTATGTTAGAAGATAAGTCATAGGATCAGTATTGCCTTGCATGTTCCAACATTTTTCCAGAAACTGAACTACAAAAAGTTGAGATGTAGTATGTTAATGAAATTATAGTCTTTACATTCCCACATTGATTCTTTTCACCAAACCTTGTGTGCTACTAGCAATGAATAGGTTATCACTTCCACATGGACACTGTTATGGTGATACATCGTTACTGAGTATGGTGGAGCCCTTCAGTGGTGAGTGATTACTGTTGGCTTCCCTTTTGGGGATGTTCATAAGACATTTTACAGAAAGAATGCATCATGATCCCATTTCTCCTAGTAAACTGACAAAAATTTTTAATACATAAATATTACCAATTATCATTGCTGTTTTCATGGCATATGAGACATTTGCTTAATTTGATGATTTTTTTTCGTTTTGCATGAAAATTTGAATACGTTTTCAATTATGTGTATCATACATTGGTTTTATAAATGTTCATCATGTAATTAACCCAAATTGATTTGGCATTATTCTTTTTTTTTATATCTCAGAAATGCAATGTTATCCAGAAAATGTGGGGCACCTATGAATTCAGCCTGCCAAAATACACTACATCCACCTACTTTCAAACCATATACAGACAAATTGTTTCAATTGTGTTAATTATTGTTATTAAGAAACAAGTTTTGCAACTGAGAAATGACATAGGTCCATGCTCCTGCAATGGTTCTCAGTAAAAATTAACATTTTAGTATTGATGTGTAAAAGTACAGACATCAGATTCTGCTCCTGAAGTTTTTGTCTCTGTTCCCTGACTGTTGATACTCTGATATCTGCTGCTGTTATTCAAGAGCACTAATCATGATCCTCTTCATGAATTTCTGTACAAATTGAAACAAGCCCTAGCTAACTGAATCTTTAGATTATGTTTAGTGATATTTGTACATAACAGTTTTGTTTACAGCCACAGTGATGAAAGTTCATAAAATATGCATTTTAGGTTTCTCTTTCTAATCAAGATGATCCTTTGTGGATATTTCTGAAATAATGGTTCGTTTCTTTCCTTGAGTGCTAAATGCAAAGGAAAAAAGTACAAATTGATACCACATATCCAGGCTTAAGATTTTATTTAACACAAACTCTTCAGCTTGCATTGTGCACAGGATAAAGGGAATACAATATAATTAATATTTGTTTACAGCCACAGTGATGAAAGTTCGTAAAATATGCATTTTAGGTTTCTCTCTGATCAAGCTGATCCTTTGTGCATACTTGTGAAAAATGGTTCGTTTCTTTCCTTGAGTGCTAAATGCAAAGGAAAAAGTACAAATTGATTCCACATATCCGGGCTTAAGATTTTATTTAACACAAACTCTTCAGTTTGTATTGTGCACAGGATAAAGGGAACACAATATAATTAATATTTAAAAAATTTATACACTTGCTTTCATGGCCATTGAATGATAATCTTTATAAATAAATTCACATATTAGATAAACACAAATATTCACATACAGGAGATACTTTGCATCTTCTCAGAATGGTGTTACTCCTTAGCTTCAGCTTCTACATAATTTTTCCATTCTTCTTTATCTCGAAAAATAACTTTTCAGAATTTTGGTTGTATTGAATTAATTATAAAGCTAACAGATGGCTCACAGTGTAAAAAGAGTGTGAAATGTTGTACTTCAGTATTCATAAACTGTAGACAGAGGCTATTTTTCTGACTGGGTGTAAATCCTTAATGGAGTTCCCATAGTAGAGCACTGGGTCCTCTGTTGTTCTCATATATATTAGAAGATCTGTTTAATACATATCAGGCAATGTTACCCCTTTTTAAAGGTGATGCAAATATTATAATCCAGCGCAACACACATACAGCAAGAGATTAAATTGTAAATAACATGTTTATAAGAATTACTGAGTGATTTTCTGCTAATGATCTACCTCCTAAGTTTAAATAGACATGCCATGTTCAGTTGTGCACATCTAAGGGTACAACACTAGTGACAAATTGTAAAGCACAGACAAGGGTTAGTAAGCAAGGCAGATCGTTGAGAATATATTGCTGTATATGTTGGTGACAATTTAAATTGAAAGAAAAATATATTTTAGAGCAGCTTAAATAATTCAGTTATGTGACTTTGCACGCTGTGCTATTGCAAGACTTCAAGAAAGAGAAATCAGGAACATGGCATTTCGATTCTGTAAGAAATCGCAGATTTACTGACGTTTACTATTATGTGATCTTATCTGAGACATTGCTAGTACGGCTAAAGTGGCCATGCGGTTCTAGGCGCTACAGTCTGGAGCCGAGCGTCCGCTCTGATCGCAGTTTCGAATCCTGCCTCGGGCATGGATGTGTGTGATGTCCTTAGGTTAGTTAGGTTTAAGTAGTTCTAAGTTCTAGACGACTGATGACCTCGGAAGTTAAGTCACATAGTGCTCAGAGCCATTTGAGCCATTGCTAGTCAATGAGTACACATATTGCGGCCCACTGGGCAGCACTTACATCGCTGTCGCGAGTGACGTAACTTCTTTGGGCAGCGATAACATCTCTGTGTGTCGTCTGGCTGGTGTGTCGACAGTCGCGGTGAGTCAGCGAGCGGGAACGGCGCCCTTGGCTGTGTGTAGTTTGCACAAGACGGTCTCCATTGTATTCAGGGAGAGCGCCAGCCATGGAGTACGCGCCTAGACCAGCCAGCAGTGGGACCTGTTGCGGGCTGCGATCGAGGGAGGCGGATGTGAGCTCGAGTGCAAAGTACGTCGCGCACGTCACGAGGCAGTGTTGTTAACGGAGGTTATTAGCTGTGCGCCGAGGGCAACGTTACATCGAGACACTGTTGGAAACATCGCCTGTGTTTGTTCGACTCTCTGAATCCTGTGGTCTTTTTCTTTGTAACGACGTTGTAAGCTATGCTCTAAGGCATATGCCTAACTTCGGCCTCATAAATCGTGCCAGATTCGGAAGAAAACAGCCAAATTTTTGTGAGAACCAAAATTTATACCAAGGTATGTAAAAAATTATCCGACAGCTATACCTTTAATTTGGATGCAAACAGGTCACCTATGGTAACATTTTTCAAGATAGTACCCTAGCTTCTCAAGGCATGTGGTCCATCGTTGCACGAGTTCCCTAATGCCCCGAGAAAAGAAGGTTTTTAGCTGACAAGCGAGCGACGTATGCACTGCGTCCTTGACTTCTTGGTGCAATATGAATCGATGGTCCACTAATGCCTCTTTGGAGCGATCATGTGGTAGTCGGAAGGAGCAAGTTCAGGACTATAAAGAGGATGAACCATTACTTCAAACTTCAGTTTCTGCAGTATTTCAGCAGTGAGGGCAGCTGTATGTGGACAGGCATTGTCGCGTGACAATCCGACACCTTTCGACTATGGTCCTCGTCGTTTGATTAAAATTCCAAGCTATAGCATGTCAGTAACCCTCCCACTATAGCGCGCTCTGTTCATTGTTGTGCCATCTTCTGATAATGTTCCAGTACTGGGCGTTGTGCGTCCCAAAAAACGGTAAGCACCACTTTTCGTATGGATGTCTGGGTTTTGAACTCTTTCCTGCTGAGTCACTATGTAGGTTCCCAGTCCATACTCTGTTGTTTACTCTTCGTTTCGTAACGGTGGATGCGTGTCTCGTCACCAGTGATGATTCTGTCTAAGAAGCTGTCACGTTTGTTGCCATAGTGATCCAAATGTCTTTGGAAGGTATCCAAGAGTGTTCCTCTACACTGTGAGTTGTTTTGAGACCTCTCTTGCCTAGTCTGTTTTGGATGATTTTCTTGACAGTTCCGCAAGTAATTTGCAGACGATGTACCATTTCATCAATAGCAACTCGCCTGTCTACGAGAACAATGTCACACGCACACTCAATGTTATCATCATTTGTGGTCCCAGATGGTAGTGTGGCTACTTCCTCATTCATAGCGCTTGTGTGACTTTCTTTTTAATGTTGCAGTCCATTTGTAGACACGCCAGTCTTTGACAGACTGCGGTTCCCGATTCATCTTCCAAACACAAAACCGGATCATCGCTCGTTGTTCCTGTTTGGTGCAAACTTCTAATGGAATGGCCATGGCCTA
Organism: Schistocerca piceifrons; assembly: GCF_021461385.2. Classification (NCBI taxonomy): domain Eukaryota; kingdom Metazoa; phylum Arthropoda; class Insecta; order Orthoptera; family Acrididae; genus Schistocerca; species Schistocerca piceifrons. The sequence continues at coordinate 212,479,957 of NC_060146.1, forward strand.
TCTGCTGCAACAAAAGGAAGACAAATGGAGGCGTTAGGATCCAACTTTCGTAGCAGGACAACAACAGCGTAACAGTAAAATAAAAAAAGACAGAGATCAGTATGAATAGTGTTAAAAGTGTTAAGTCAACATTGTGGGTAATTTCTCACACCCTCATAAATATGATTGCTACTAACAGGTGTTAAACTCTGCTCTTAGATTGCTGCATAACCATGACCTCGGAAATAGTGACATATGCAGAATAAAAAAGCATAGTTTACGCCAGTTACTGAAACAATGACAGATAACGGTTGAAAAACGGGATGGTTAAATTCTTTGCATTGTAAACTCATGACAAACAAATGACGCCGTCGCTCAAAGCCAAGAGTTGGAATCAGACACTAGAATTGACCCCTCAACAAAAGGGTGGTGGCAGTCGTTTCAGGATTTGCTTCTGGTCGTTCACTGTGGTCTGGGTTTTCTGTTTGCCTCCTACAACAATATAAAATAAAGTCAGCTTGTATGCTATTATAGTGTGTCTGTAATATATCCAGAATGTGTGATGATAATCATATATTGTACATGTTAATAAAATGCAAATTAATCAAGAAATATTCTTATGATGTTTTGGACTACATTCAATCAAGTCAGGAGTTGTCAAGTACCGCTAATTTTCTTTTACATTGGTCATTTCCACTTGCGTTTCTTAAAAATTCATTTGTCAAGTTTTAACTATTTACTTTGTGCAATTCTCAAATTTTTTTAAATAAGTTTATTCGAAGACAAATTGTTAATGATACAAGGACGAATCGGAATGTGATACACACAGGCAATTTACAAATATATATACTATTGTACGTATCTTACACTATTTTTTCACATAGTCCATACACGAGTTTAGACGTTTGTCCCATCACAGCACTAAATCTCAGATAGCTTTGTTGTAGAATTCGTTCGGGTGACTGTGAAGTCGCCGTCAGGCTGCTGTCCTGGCTTCACCGTTCCACATGGTTTTCTATCCTGCCAGCAGCTTTCTCGGCGGACCAAAAACATGGAAATCACTGGACGACGTCTGCACTGTATAGTTGGTGCTCAGGACTCTCCCTGTGGAACGACCAGAGTTGCCGGTGGTTCTGATTGTCACATGTGACCTCGCATTTTCGTAGAGGATAATCACATTGTCCACATCCATAATCCCTAGGAACCTTTTTCTGATGAGAGCCCACAGACTTAACAGCGTGAAACAATAAACTGTAAGCGTTGATGGTTGGACCTAGTGGCATAAAATCTAACATGCGTAGTCCACGGCTATCCCTAAAGACGGTTAATGTCAAAAAAAAAAAATTGGTTCAAATGGCTCTGAGCTCAATGGGACTTAACTTCTGAGGTCATCAGTCCCCTAGAACTTAGAACTACTTAAACCTAACTAAGGACATCAGACACATCCATGCCCGAGGCAGGATTCGAACCCGTAACCGTAGCAGTCGAGCAGTTCCAGACTGTAGCGCCTAGAACTGCTCGGCCACTCCTGCCGGCGGTTAACGTCACCTTCCCAACAGATGGCACTGAATGGAACTCTCTCATCACAGGCGAATCCTGATGTTTCCACATCACGCACTGCTGCTTCGATTCTGGCGTGAAATGCAGTATCCACATTTCAGCGTAACAATTCAATGCAGGAAGCTGTCACTCTCTACAGCATACCATTGCAGATGATTCAGCTAAGCAGCTACTCTCTTGTCTTTCATCGAGTAAACCAAATCCTTAGGCGTCCACTGACATGAAACCTTCTGGTACCCTAAGGACGCACGAGCAGTGTTGCAAACCCTCCCATACGATATGGCAAGCTCCCAGGAAATGTCGCTGAGGTGCTCACGCCGATTCACAATCACCGTTGCATCCACTTGGGAAACGACGTCGTCAGTCGGTGATGAACGCAGCCTCCCAAGGCACTCATTGTTGTGTAAGCCTTCATGGCCTCACACCTCCACCAGCTCCTCCCCCTCCTCCCCCCCTCCTCCTCCTCCTCCACCTCACAGTTCTCAAAGCGAGACATTTCTCCCCATGGGCTACATTTCTGAGTGGATTTCGTCCTCTGCTTGCCAGAAAGCGAATGACACTTCATTGCTCTTCCTCCGTGGACGTGTGAAGCACAGCCGCCATCTTTAACAACCGCGCAGGGGAGCTACCGACAGATAAGGCCGGCACGAACCAAGAAAGTGCCATCGCTGTGGATGAATATGTTGACTTTGCATTTCTGGCCGTAATGTGGCTTAAAAAATAGGAGCAAATACTATCTGATTCACCCTCATATTGCAGTGCAGTTCCTGCTTACTATTGTAAATAACTTACGCTGGTCTTTGAATGCTATAAAATTCTAAAACCAGCATGCTTGAAAGCCTTCTACTTACGATTCAAATCTAGACTTTCACAATAAAATGGGGAGGTACTGTTAATCAGGGAGAAGTTGTGATCTAAATGACAATAGATTTATTCATCCTTAACATCACAAGACAACAAAAATGAGTAAAGAAACGTCACACAAACATTTTTATTTGACAAACGCTTTCACTAACATGGGGTCTGTGGTGGGCAAAGTGATCAGCTGGGGATCGCCACACGACAACAACCGGAACACTAATCGCTTTGTCTGACTTCATACACGTCAAACGAGGTTTTGGCACAAAAACAACGCCACCATCAAGCATCTAAATTCTACCATACAAAAAAAAGAAGAAAAATATGGTTCGAAAGAACAGGGTGCTGAGAAACATATATTGGAGTTGTATGCCGTAGCAGCGAATACATTACCCTCCTGCTGGTCAGGGCGACACACCACAATGCGTTCGGCAACTGAAGTCATGCACGATTGCAGTCTGTTATCGATGGCGGGTGCCCAAAAATTAAAAAAATTAAAAAAAAATTGTTCAAATGGCTCTGAGCACTATGGGACTTAACTGCTGTGATCATCAGTCCCCTAGAACTCAGAACTACTTAAACCCAACTAACGTAAGGACATCACAAACACCCATGCCCGAGGCAGGATTCGAACCTGCGACCGCAGCGGTCGCGTGGTTCCAAACTGTAGGGCCTAGAACCACTAGGCCACTGCGGCCGGCCCCAAAAATACAAGTGCACGGTCTCGCATTCAGTTAATTCGGAACACAGGTACTTTCCTATGAGTCTCTGAAACTCCGGTGAAATCCAGTGTGCAGGTGGACCCGTTTGCTGGTCTGCCAGACAGTTTTGACTCCGTGCCACGACTATGCATGACGGAATATGTCAAATGCTTAGACGGCCGACTCAATACAAATAAGTACACCTATGCGTCAGTCGTTGTGTGCGTGATGCTAGAAGCAGTACCTCTGACGGTTCAGAAGGTGACTGGCACAGGCTATAAGTGGCACACTAGCAAAGGACACAAGTCTCACCGTTTAGGTAGAGAGCAGCAATTCTTTTTTAGCGGAGCGCCAGTACAAGAGTTAGCTCTCTTCTCTTCCAGTTCACTTCCTCCTCAGCTTGGTAGCAAAGCACATTCACATCTTAGACTTCCCCCACTTTAGCACAAGCCAATCACGAGCTGGAGCCCGGCATTCGAAGCTCGGAGAGGACCAATCAGAGACTAAATTAATTGGGAGAAAAGGACAAAAGATTCAGCTTCCCAGCCTCATTCCCACTTGGTTGCACCGCGTTTTTTGCTAACATGACCAGGATGGAACTACAGCCCTCCATAAAAGCTTGTTATCTCCCCTGTTGCTTCCATTTCAAAGTTTCCAAAGAATGGCCATAAACTCGCTAAAAGCCTTGTGCTTTCACAAATATGTTTTGTAACAGAGTCTGGACGTCTGGGCTCCAGTGGCTTGTCACACAGGAATTCGCAGAACGCTCACAGTTGTCTTGTCAGCTTCCTGCCTGGCAAGGGCCCATCCTCTACTTAACTGCCGGTCTCCAATGCACTGGCCATTGCAGCGGCGACTTCCGGGCGCTAGTCAGTCTACCTGGACGTGGCTGCGTCCCGAACGGCACCAACCAACGAACCTGCACAATGAGACTGCGGAACTCGACCGTCCAGAAATGTTTCCTCCCAGGCTCCGAAAAGTAAACGCGCTTCCCTTAGCCCACCGTCGCCGTGCGCTTTTACTGCAGTCATTTAAATCGGCACCCTATTACTTTGATCACACCTAAAGCTTACCGTTATTCCTTCCCTAGAACATGCAAGCAAGAGCATTAACTACTGCCCACCATCTACATGACTACTCTGCAATTCACATTTAAGTGCTTGGCAGAGGGTTCATCGAACCACAATCATACTATCTCTCTACCATTCCACTCCCGAACAGCGCGCGGGAAAAACGAACACCTAAAGCTCTCTGATTTCTCTTATTTTATCTTGATGATCATTCCTACCTATGTAGGTTGGCCTCAACAAAATATTTTCGCATTCGGAAGAGAAAGGTGGTGACTGAAATTTCGTAAATAGATCTCGCCGCGACGAAAAACGTCTTTGCTGTAATGACTTCCATCCCAATTCGCGTATCATATCTGCCACACTCTCTCCCCTATTACGTGATAATACAAAACGAGCTGCCCTTTTTTGCACCCTCTCGATGTCCTCCGTCAATCCCACCTGGTAAGGGTCCCACACCGCGCAGCAATATTCTAACAGAGGACGAACGAGTGTAGTGCAAGCTGTCTCTTTAGTGGACTTTTTGCATCTTCTAAGTGTCCTGCCAATGAAACGCAACCTTTGGCTCGCCTTCCCCACAATATTATCTATGTTGTCTTTCCAACTGAAGTTGTTCGTAATTTTAACACCCAGGTACTTAGTTGAATTGACAGCCTTGAGAATTGTACTATTTATCGAGTAATCAAATTCCAGCGGATTTCTTTTGGAACTCCTGTGGATCGCCTCACACTTTTCGTTATTTAGCGTCAACTGCCACCTGCCACACCATACAGCAGTCTTTTCTAAATCGCTTTGCAACTGATACTGGTCTTCGGATGACCTTACTAGACGGTAAATTTCAGCATCGTCTGCGAACAACCTAAGAGAACTGCTCAGATTGTCACCCAGGTCATTTATATAGATCAGGAACAGCAGAGGTCCCAGGACGCTTCCCTGGGGAGTACCTGATATCACTTCAGTTTTACTCGATGATTTGCCGTCTATTACTACGAACCCATATGCATAATGTATGAAGTCAACATTGCAATAAAGATCATATTCCCTAAGAACACTGAATCAGAAGTGAGAGTGGCTGCAATCTCTCACGCTCCACTTCTCAAACCAGTGATCCCTATCATTTAAGCCACGCGGAATTAGCCGTGCGGTCTAGGCGCTGCAGTCATGGACTGTGTGGCTGGTCCCGGCGGAGGTTCGAGTCCTCCCTCGGGCATGGGTGTGTGTGTTTGTCCTTAGGATAATTTAGGTTAAGTAGTGTGTAAGATTAGGGACTGATGACGTTAGCAGTTAAGTCCCATAAGATTTCACACACCTACCATTTAATCGCTTACAAACGTTCAGCATCAAGTCCATATTTAAATACCAGTTATGCTAATGTATTTAGCATTGGAGGGAAGCGTGGAGGGTAAAAATCGCAGAGGGAGACCAAGAGATGAATACACTAAGCAGATTCAGAAGGATGTAGGTTGCATTAAGTACTGGGAGATGAAGCGGCTTGCACAGGGTAGGGTAGCATGGAGAGCTGCATCAAACCAGTCTCAGGACTGAAAACCACAACAACAACATGTTAATATTCTGTAAACTGACTCATCGCAACGATTTATCATGCAAAGTAATCCATGGAACATGGAACGAACTAGATATTTCATAACCACATGACATGTGGAACGAAAAATTTCTTCCTTTACACAGTTTTCTGTAAACAGTGAAAACAATGTAATGAGGAAAAATTGACCTGCGCTCCAGAAGTCGCCTCCAAGCTGTATCAAATGGTTCAAATGGCCCTGAGCAAAAAAAGGGTTCAAATGGCTCTGGGCACTATGGGACTCAACTGCTGAGGTCATCAGTCCCCTAGAACTTAGAACTACTTAAACCTAACTAACCTAAGGACATCACACACATCCATGCCCGAGGCAGGATTCGAACCTGCGACCGTGGCGATCGCGCGGTTCCAGAGTGAAGCGCCTAGAACCGCTCGGCCACACTGGCCGGCAAGCTGTATCCACCCACCAGCTGATACAGATGTTGGTTTCCGTATGATGACGTCACTCGCAGCCTATATCGTCTACGTCACTCTTGCTGTGCTTTTTAATTTTTTTTATACCTTTTTCATTCATATGCATATTTTGAAAGGACTCAGTTGGCGAGTTTCTTGGCGTGTATCTTGAAAATCGTTTCCTGAAGCGCAAGGAAGTGTAGATGCGGAAAGGAATATGCACTAAAAGATTACACACATAAAGACTGGTTGATAGATTGGTTGGTTGATTTGGGGGAGGGGACGACACGGCGAGGTCATTGGTCCCATTGGATTAGGCCACGGCGAGGTCATTGGTCCCATTGGATTAGGGAAGGATGGGGAATGAATTCAGCCGTGGGCTCTCATAGGAACCCTCAAGGCATTTTCCGGACTCGATTTAGGGAAATCACGGAGAAGCTACATCAGCATGCCCGGACGCGGGTTTGAACCGCCGTCCTCCCGAATCAGAGTCCAGTTCGATTACCTGCCTACGTGGAAAGAGGAAAGGGCCAAAAACCTCATTTCAAACCAGCCAGTAAAATAAATTATTTCAGTGGCGATGTATAGCTGTACGCCTGTGGTAAAGAGGATGCAAAACGAGAAGCAGACTGCAGATTCAGGAGTGTTACCACAGTTCATGTCTCACACTACGGCAAAATTGAGTAAGCTTTACCGCAGGCCTGACCCCGTTTGGTTTGCATTGGGGTACATCACTTGGTGCAATAAGGACACTCCGCAGTGTTGTTAAGGCTTTGACAAGGAGCATTTACCTGCTGGGATATTTTATAATCGGTATCCCATGTATCCATGTCAGGCAATCCGAAGATGTCCAAATAAAGGTGAAACGCCTCATTGGGGAATAGTGAAAAATTTTAAAATTGCAACGAAGATTGCTTGTTTCTGCATATGAGTGGCATGATTACAAGACTCAATAACGTTGTCAAACAGCTGAAGTCGCTAAAATTGAACACAGCTTCACGACCTGACAAAATCCCTATCCGAACTTTCGGCTGAGTTAGCTCATAATTTAGCTGTACCGTAGATTCCTTGGGGGAAAAAACCTGTACTAAGTAGTTAGAAAGAAGCACTACCCTAACAGAAAGTGTAGCACAAGTCATCCAAAAACCACCGTCCAATAGTCTCGACATCCATCTGTTGTAGAAACTCAGATCATATTCTAAGCTCAAAATTAATGAAGTTTCTCGACCAAACTGACCTACTCCATGCCAGCGAGTATGCATTCCGAGAAGATCGTGAGGCGTGGTGCCGTATACCGATCCTGCCTTGGAGGCGGTTAAGTGGGAGATGTGTCTCAGAGCTGGATAGTGACAGATGGTGACGCGAGACTGGACGCACACGTAGTTTATGTATCAGCCGATAGAGGACAATATTGGATAGGGGGCTGATTTAGTTTCGATTGTGCCCGCTAGAGTGCACTAAAGTAATAGAATGTTTTTCATAAACTGTTCTAGTATTTTCATAAAGTGTTATTATGTCTTTTTGTGTACGTAAAATGTTATAAATGTGTTTTAGCAGTATGAATGATGCGTGAGTGTGGATTGATGTTACTATGAAGATAGTTGTTTAACGCGTTATGTAGTAGGATTTAGTGTGCGAACATTTCGAAGAAGTATCGATATGAACAAAGGGGATTTTTGTAGAATAGATTTGTAAAGTAAGTTTATGGTAAAGGGAAAGTTAATTCAGGTATAAATAACAATAGTAAATAACTTTATGCATAAGCAAAACTTCAGCATATTAGATAATTATGTCGGTAAAAAGTGCAGTCGTTAGGTTTACTATTTTGCGATTGGTTATTGATGAAAAGCGCGGATTGACGCGGGAGAATGTTGTTTTCCTATTGGCTGTTGAGTAAACTGACCAGTGGTAAAGCAATATTCTTCGCGCGCCTTTCTCTGCTGGTAGAGAAGACTTAGAGTATTCTAGAGAAGAGTAGGAACCTAGCCATGAAACAGTTCGGACGTGTGTAGTAGTAGTTCCGATGGAAACGATAAGTTGCCGGATCTAGCAGTGTTTCATGCATCAAAAGTGTGGTAAAGTGACGGCATAATTATTCCGTGTAGAAATATCGGAATTTTTAAGTGAATTTTGTGAGGAGAAAAGACATAAATTCCGCGTGGCGTATTGAGCAGGTCGGTGGCTAAAAACTGTGACTGCATTTGGTATCGACAGACTTAATATTTGGCGAGCATTATCAATTAAAAACAATCAGTATTTTTGTAGCTATCACGTTTTCGGGAAATGCAACACCATAAACTTGCTAACGTGAGTGAAAGGGATTGTGAGTGACTGTGTTAAGACTAGCACGAGCTTGGCAGTGATACTTGTTCACCTAAGTTTCAGAATATATTAATTGAGGACAAAATTTCCAACCTTTCATTTCGTGTGAAAACTTTCTCCCAAAACGTAAATTAGTGACTTTAATTGCAGCCTGGTTCACGTCGAAGTACAGTAGGTTTCGCTCGGCTTTCCTCCTGATGATCTGCTGAGACAATATTCACATATGGTGCAGGTCCGTCGTAAAGGGACGGAAAGAACCGCGCCGCCGCAATCGGTCTTGTGAAACCGAACTCACTTTTTTCTCGCACGATATTCTGAAAGCCACTGGTCAAGACGATCAAGTGGATGGAGCATTTATTGACATTCAAAAAGCGTGCCTCCAGAGATGTGTGCTGCGACTCTTGCTTTCCCTTGGTACATTAGCGACGTGACAGGCAGTGTTAGTATTAGCTTGGTGCAGAAGTTCGTAGCGTTTTCGTTTTGCACTTTGGTCTTGGGGTTGCTAGTGGTTTTTTTATCGATTGTCATTTACCTGTAGTTCAGTGTTGCTATTTGAGTTAACATGTTGTCATTTTGTCATTCGGAGACGGTGAATGGAGCTGTGGACTCTAGGAAATGGAATGTCAAATGGAGAAATCGGAACATCACCGGCATACTCCCGTGTTTGGGTTCAATAGGAGGATGACAGCAGCGGAGGTGCATGAGGAAATGCCACTGAACAGAGCACGGCAAGAAAAAGGTTTTCCCTTTTTAAGGAAGATCATTTTGACATTAGCGACCCTCCATGTTCAGGGAGACCTTCTGTGTTTGATGTATATCGTTTTAAACGCATGAATCCAAAATATACCACACCAGCGTACTCGAAAACTGTATAATGTGATGAACGGTGATCATTCCACCATCGTGCGACATTTGCAGGCTGCGGGGTAGGTTCAAAAATCGGGTGTATGGGTAGCACATGCTTTGAGCCAAATTTACAAAGATCAGCGGGTGGCCATTATGTGCATCTCTGCTTGCTGATCATCAGTTGGCTCGTCAAGAACTCCTACCGTTCCTGTCCTGTTCCCTCACTGTGGACGAGAAATGGTGTGTTTAGGCTAACGTAAGGAAAAGGAAGGTATGTTTGAGCCCAAACAAAGCAGCAACCCCACGTACAAAGACCTGCGCGCATCCACAAAAGATAATGTTATGCATCTGGTGGGACAGTGGTGGTGTGGTGTACTACGAACTGTTCCCCCGAGCTATAATCGTCACTGCTGACATTTATTGTCAGCAACTGAGGCGTGTTGTAAACGCAATCCAAGAACAACGACCAGGAAGACTGCGTGAAGAGTTGCTACGCCACGGTAACGCCCACTCGAATTCTGCTAGACTGACAAAAAATACTATCCAGGATTTGGGTTGGGTAGTCATTCCGCACTCACCTTATTCACGTGATCTTTCACCCTCAGATTTTCACCTTTGACGCAGTCTATCGACCAACCTTGAAGGAACTTCCTTTACATATGAAAATATGCTCCGAACGTGGCTCGCGAAGTTATTCGCCTCGAAATCACGTGATTTCTACACTCGCTGTATCGAGAAGCTAGTCCAGTGTTGACAGATTGTTGTAAGTAGTTGAGGAAAATAATATATTTGCGTCTCTGTTATGTGTATCTGTGGTCTTAAAATTAACCTGTCGAAAAATACTACGACCTTACGCACCAGCCCAATAGTAAGTTCTGACTTTTCGTGGATGAAGCACCAATCTATAGTGAAGTATTATCGGAGAAAAAAAAACTGCACAAATATATAGTCAGATCCCGATAAAGGGTCAAAGCGGTGCAAAGTTTGGCAACGTGCTTTAAATGTTAAAAAACGTAAAATTCTGCACTTCACAAAAGAGGAGAAAACTTAATGTTTTAAGGCAAAAACACCAAAGAGTCACAGTTCGAATCAGTCACCTCTTGCAAATATATAGATGTAATGGTTTGTAGCGATAAGAAACGCAACGGTTACATAGACTCAGTCCTAGCTAAACCTGTCGTTAGACTTGAGTAGGACACTGGATAAATGGTGCGAGTCCACAACGGAGGTTGCTTACAAAAGACTCCTGCCACACACCCTAAAATGTTGTTTAAGTTCAAAAATGGCTCCGAGCACTATGGGACGTAACAGAACTACTTAAACCTAACTAACCTAAGGACATCACACACATCCATGCCCGAGGCAGGATTCGAACCTGCGACCGTAGCAGTCGCGCAGTTCCGGACTGAAGCGCCACAAAGGGCTACACGTTTGTTTTAACCGCGGTAGAGAAAGGGGCTGGAAGATAGATGCAAACTACCCCATGAAAACTGGTTACAAAGTTTCATAAACCAGTGAGGAATCTGTGAATATGCTACAACCCCCTACCTACTGCCCCAGAGTGGGCGCGAAGATCTACATCTACATCTATAACTACGTGATTACTCCGCTATTCACAATAAAGTGCCTGGCAGAGGGTTCAATGAACCACCTTCAAGCTGTCTCCCTACCGTTCCGTCTCTCGCGGCAAAAACTAGCGCTTAAATTTTTCCGTGCGAGCCCTGTTTTCTCTTATTTTATCGTGATGATCATTTCTCCCTATGCAGGTGGGTGCCAACAGAATGTTTTCGCAGTCGGAGGAGAAAACTGGTGATTGAAATTTCATGAGAAGATCACCTCGCAACGAAAAACGCCTTTGCTTTAATGATTGCCACTCCACGTATCATGTCTGTGACACTATATCTCCCATTTCGCGATAATACAAAACGAGCTGCCCTTCTTTGTACTTTTTCGATGTCATCCGTCAGTCCCCACCTGATGCGGATCCCACACCGCAAAGCAGTACTCGAGAATAGGGCGGACAAGATAAGATTAATTACGGTACGCACAGAGGAATATAAGCAATCATTCTTCCCCCCTACACCCGCAAATGAAACAATTAAAAGCTATAATACTCAGTGCAATGCTAAATATCCTCTGCAGTGCACTTCACACCGGATTACATGGCATAGTTGTAGCTATAGACACCATTAAGCAGTTTAGTGATACTTTTGATTGTCAGAGCAGTCTGCTCGGCTTCCAGTAATCCATTCTATGACCCCCTCCGATCCCTGAGGATTCTGTGTACGGAACTCGATAGATCCACGTGTTCGAGTGTTGTAAAATGGTTGTGTGTGTGTGTGTGTGTGTGTGTGTGTGTGTGTGTGTGTGTGTTTCACATCTCCTCCTCAGGCTCTGGACCGATTTCAACCAAACTTGGTACACACATCCCTTACGGCCACGCAACAGTCGCTGTCTGGGTAAAAGCCACCTGCCTGTCATAAACAATGAGATGCGTGTAAAGCTGCCGCATCATGCATGCTGTTTAAGTTTATTACTTCTGTACTACTAACTCCATTCGCAATAAATTTAGCATACAGTATCCACATTTGCCGCTAAATGAACCTGCAAAAATAGATCATGGTGCCACACACAGCTCAGGAGATTTAACGTGATAAACACCGAGATGCATGATCTTTAAATCTAGTACTTCTTTGCTGCTAACTCTGTTCATCGTAGGTCCTGGACATGTAACTATAAACATTGTTTGTAGTCAAGTTCCGAGTTAAATAAACATGAGAGAGAATCTGTGTTTTGCGCACTGTCTTTACTGCACTTACAGATACTTCTTTGTAGCGCTGTTTCATAAATTCAAAGGTGTTTTCATGAATAAATGGAATTAAATTTTTCTTGTATTACCCTATAAGCACAGTTCATCTTTCGTTTTCGTTTCTAATAGAAAATTTGCATAAGGAGTACCAGGGCTATGAGAAAATGACCGAATGAATTTTGTTCTTTCTAATTGACGGAGGAGACAGTATGTACTGATTAATATGTAATTAGTTGGCTAACCAAGGTTGTGGCCTTAATCTACATTCTCGTGTTACTCTAAGATAAAAATTTGTGTGTTTCTACATCCATATCTTGCAAGGCTCTTTGTGATGTGTGCCAACGGGTGCTTCGAGTAAAACCGTCGCTTTCATATTTCCCCTTCCAGTCGCAAACGGTGTCCTGTCGTAACGATGACTGGTAATCCTGCGTGTACGGTGGAATCTGATTTATCTTCCTGATCTTTTCGCGAGTCATACGTAGAAGGAAGCTATATATTTACTGATACTTCTAGGCTGGCCGGAGTGGCCCAGCGGTTCTAGGCGCTACAGTCTGGAACCGCGCGACCTCGTCGGTCGCAGTTTCGAATCCTGCCTAGGGCATGGATGTGTGTGATGTCCTTAGGTTAGTTAGGTTTAAGTAGTTCTAAGTTCTAGGGGACTGATGACCTCAGCAGTTGAGTCCCATAGTGGTCAGAGCCATTTGAACCATTTTTTGATGCTTCTAGGGTAGAGTGCTCATGGAATTTTATCGGAAAACCATACCGTGGTGCATGACTTCCCTCCAGTAACTTTTGCCACCGGGTGAGTATGTGCGTCTCCATGACACAAAATGAACCTGTGGTGAAAGGTGCTACCTTTCTTTGGGTTCAAGCGTCGAACGTCTAGAAGTTTTTTTGCAATTCGCTGTAGCTTTGTAGAGTTGCAACGTCACTGTACGCAATCGTACAATAAGCGAACAGACTCACGGACCTTTTGACTTTATCCATAGTCACTTACTTTCACTCTAAGACAAAAAGGATGAAGTGCCAATTGTACAATTGGCGCCTTAGATCGTCAAAATCTCGATATGGTTGGAGAGCCCTGACCAATGCTCCAAGCGTTCTCAGCTGGGGAGAGATCGGGCGACCTATCTGGCCAAGGTAAGGTTTGGCAACCACGAAGGAATTATCTGAAAGGGACAAACATCGGTAGATGTGCTGTACATATAAAGACAAACAAATTACAATTTCAAAAACTTTGAATGAAGGATTAAAGGGAAAGAGCTTCACAAACCGTGCAAGCCAGTAACGCATAGGTCTACCTTTGGCCCTTTTGCAAGCAGGTAATCGGCTTAGCATTGATTGATAGAGTTGTTGGAGGTCCTCCTGAAGGATGTAGTGCCAAACTTTGTCCAATTGGCGTCTTAGATCGTCAAAATCTCGATATGGTTGGAGAGCCCTGACCAATGCTCCAAGCGTTCTCAGCTGGGGAGGGATCGGGCGACCTGTCTGGCCAAGGTAGGGTTTGGCAGCCAAGAAGACGAGCGGTAGAAACTGTCACCGCGTACGGGCGGGCGTTATTTTGCTGAAATATCAGCCCAGAATTGGTTGCCATGGAGAGCAACAGACCGGGGCGTACAGTATCGTCGACGTTCTGCTGTATTTCAAGCGTATCACGGATGACAACCAGAGGTGGTCTTGCCTTGAAAAGAAATGGCACTCCACACCGCATTCCTGCGAGCCGCCTGTTAATCGTGCTTGTGGTCATGGAAGCGGTGGTTGAGCGTCGGATCGATGACAACGATAAATCCAAGGCTCTGAGTACCTCTCTGACGATTACGATATTGCAAGACCTGTGTTGCTCACAAGCAGGCTGCAGAGTTCCCTCGGATACCATTGCATCGCACTTCTGAACGACACAGGCATTTTATTATCGTATATATCCGCCGACGCAGGACAAGCGACCTCCGATTAATATCTCTCCTGTACGGGAATGTACACTGAAGAGCCAAAGAAACTGGTACACCTGCGTAAGATCGTGTAGGGCCCCCGCGAGCACGCGGAAGTACCGCAACAGATGATGTTCAGATGTGTGTGAAATCTTATGGGACTTAACTGCTAAGGTCATCAGTCCCTAACCTTACACACTACTTAACCTAAATTATCCTAAGGACAAACACACACACCCACGCCCGAGGGAGGACTGGAACCTCCGCCGGGACCAGCCGCACAGTCCATGACTGCAGCGCCCCAGACCGCTCGGCTAATCCCGCGCGGCAGTACCGCAACACGACGTGGCATGGATATGACTTGTGTCTCAAGTAGTGCTGGAGGGAGCTGACACCATGAATCCTGCAGGGCTGTCCTCCATAAGTGTATGAAGGGGTGGAGATCTCTTCTGAACAGCACGTTGCAAAGTATCCCAGATACGCTCAATAATGTTCATGTCTTGGGAGTTTGGTGGCCAGAGGAAGTGTTTAAATTCGTAAGAGTGCTCCTGGAGCCACTCCGTGGCAATTCTGGACGTGTAGGGTGTCGTATTGTCCTGCTAAAATTTGGCAAGTCCGTCGGAATGCACAATGGATATGAATTGATGCAGGTGATCAGACAGCATGCTTACGTACGTGTCACCCGTCAGAGTCGTATCTAGACGTATCAGGGGTCCCATATCACTCCAACTGCACACGTCCCACACCATTACAGAGCCTCCACCAGCTTGAAGGATCCCCTACTGACATGCAGGGTCCATGAATTCACGAGGTTGTCTCCATACCCGTACACGTCCATCCGCTCGATACAGTTTGAAACGAGACTCGTCCGACCAGGCAACATGTTTCCAGTCATCAACAGTCCGATGTCGGTGTTGACGGGCCCAGGGCCCAGTCAAGGCTTAAAGCTTTGTGTCGTGCAGTAATCAAGGGTACACGAGTGGACCTTCGGATTCCGAAAGCCCATACCGATGATGTTTCGTTGAATGGTTTGCACGCTGACACTTGTTGATGGCCCAGCACTGAAATCTGCAGCAGATTTCGGAAGGGTTGCTCTTCTGTCACGGTGAACCATTCTCTTTAGTCGTCGTTGGTCCTGTTGAAAGTCGCGAGCTCTATCTTCTTATCTCGTGTTTTCTACTGAAAATCTCGTGCTTGTACTCTGGTTAACTTTACTATTACAGAGATCGCCTGGACTCTATTTTATTTTATTGGTCCTGTGCACAACAAATAACTTACTTGGTCTTTCTGCTGCCACTGCTTGATCTGCTGCATTCCATTATTTAACAAAAACATAAAAAAAAACCTATTATTCGTGCTGAGTGCAATGCATGTTCTGTATGGCGGCTCCTGGTGTTGCTGCTGCTGCTGCTGCTGCGTACTACAGCTACATATAATTCGAGAGAAAGGGTTTGGTCAAATCTAAACTCGATAAATGATAACCCAAACAAAAAACTATATTCTGAAAACGATTCTTTCTCATTCAATTCAAAACGCTAGAAGCTCTTTGAACAATCGCTTCGTATGCGGAGGTCTGCCTCGAGTGGCATTAAAGCAATATTGCAAATTAATCAAACTCTTGAGACACACTGAAATACTTCTCAATTAAATATATAGTGAAACAGTTCCCTGACAATTACAAAAGAAATCAATGACAAAAATCAATACTTAATCTAACAATGGTTTCCCTTAAGAATTCAACCCCTATCATTATCAAAATTACCGTCTGCTGCTACGCACATACACAAACCTTTTCTTTAAATTAATAAGCGCGCTGCAAATTATAAAAAATATCAACTCAGTACCAAATCCTGTGCCGCTGCTGGCGGACACGGCAGTACGGCAGCTCGGCGACGACCCCTCGCCCAACACACGTGCGCACCACGGCAGGCGGGCAGGCGGGCTCCTACACTGGCCTCCAAACTGCCACCAGTTAATCCGTGCGTTGCGAGGCGCGACAACAATATCTTAGATTCCAGAGCTTGTGTATGCGCGCTGTAGCCAACCTTTACTTCCTAAGAGAGTATTGCCAACTCTCACCGTTCTTGCACGATCTTTTTCCGGCCGCAGCCATATCGGAGATTTGATGTTTTCCCGGATTCCTGATATTCACGGTACACTCGTGAAAACGTCATCACTACCTCGGAAATGCTGCGTCCCATGGCTCGTGCGCCGACTATAACACCACGTTCAAAGTCAATTAAATCTTGATGACCTGCCATTGTAGCGGCAGTAACCGATCTAACAACTGCGCCAGACACTTGTTGTCTTGTATAGGCGCTGCTGATCGTAGTACCGTATTTTGCCTGTTTACTTATATATCTGTATTTGAGTACACATGCCTACACCACTTTTTTTGGCGCTTCAATGTCTCATGGATGTACGAGTACAGATTGTAGACACATGAAGCGTGCCCGGATAGCCTAATTGTAAGGTGACCGCTCGCGATAAGCGGGAAATCCAATTTCGATTCCCGGTCCGGCACAAATTTTCATTGTCGTCATTCCATTATGCAACTGATGGTAATCCATATTCGCAACTGCGAATATATTTTATGTATCTCTGGTGACTGCTCGGTCTTCTCGTTCTGTTGTATCTCGAGGTCTATCGCTTCCTTCTTCAACATGTCGTCGCTCGCGGATCAAAAAATGGTTCAAATGGCTCTGAGCACTATGGGCCTTAACATCTATGGTCATCAGTCCCCTAGAACTTAGAACTACTTAAACCTAACTAACCTAAGGACAGCACACAACACCCAATCATCACGAGGTAGAGAAAATCCCTGAGCCCGCAGGGAATCGAACCCGGGAACCCGGGCGCGGGAAGCGAGAACGCTACCGCACGACCACGAGGTGCGGACTACTTCGAAGAAAACGGCCTACTGCCGGCCGAAGTGGCCGTGCGGTTAAAGGCGCTGCAGTCTGGAACCGCAAGACCGCTACGGTCGCAGGTTCGAATCCTGCCTCGGGCATGGATGTTTGTGATGTCCTTAGGTTAGTTAGGTTTAACTAGTTCTAAGTTCTAGGGGACTAATGACCTCAGCAGTTGAGTCCCATAGTGCTCAGAGCCATTTGAACCATTTGAACCAAAACGGCCTACTGACACACAGTCAACATGGGTTTAGAAAACGTCGTTCCTGTGAAACACAACTAGCTCTTATTCACATGAAGGGTTGAATGCTATTGACAAGGGATTTCAGACCGATTCCGTATTTCTGGATTTCTGGAAGGCTTTTGACACTGTACCACACGAGCGGCTCGTAGTGAAATTGCGTGCTTATGGAGTATCGTCTCAGTTATGTGACTGGAACTGTGATTTCCTGTCAGAGAGGTCACAGTTCGTAGTAACTGGTGAAAAGTCATCGAGTAAAACAGAAGTCATTTCTGGCGTTCCCCAAGGTAGTGTTATAGGCCCGTTGCTGTTCCTTATCTATAGAAACGATTTAGGAGACAATCTGAGCAGCCGTCTTCGGTTGTTTGCAGATGACGCTGTCGTTTATCGACTAATAAAGTCATCAGAAGATCAAAATAAACTGCAAAACGATTTAGAAAAAATATCTGAATGCTGCGAAAAGTGGCAGTTGACCCTGAGTAATGAAAAGTGTGAGGTCATCCACATGAGTGCTAAAAGGAACTCGTTAAACTTGGGTTACACGATAAATCAGTCTAATGTAAAAGCCGTAAATTCAACTAAATACCTAGGTATTACAATTACGAACAACTTAAATTGGAAGGGACACATAGAAAATGTTATGTGGAAGGCTAACCAAAGACTGCGTTTTACTGGCAGGACACTTAAAAATGTAACAGATCTCCTAAGGAGACTGCCTACACTACGCTTGTCCATCCTCTTTCAGAATACTGCTGCGTGGGTTGGGATCCTTACCAGATAGGACTGACGGAGTACATCGAAAAAGTTTAAAGAAAGGCAGCACGTTTTGTATTATCGCGAAATGTGGGAGAGAGTGTCACAGAAATGATACAGGATTTGGGCTGGAAATCATTAAAAGAAAGGCGTTTTTCCTTGCGACGGAATCTTCTCACGAAATTCCAATCACCATCTTTCTCCTCTGACTGCGAAAATATATTGTTGACACCGACCTACATTGGGAGGAACGATCACCAAGATAAAATAAGGGAAATCAGAGCTCATACGGAAAGATATAGCTGTTAATTCTTTCCGCGCGCTGTACGAGAGTGGAATAATAGAGAATTGTGAATGTTCGATGAACCCTCTGCCAGGCACTTAAATGTGATTTGCGGAGTATCCATGTAGATGTAGATGTATATGCGCGGTGAAATTGCACATTCATCCATCGCCCGCCAAACTTTACAGTTGTGCATTTTCCGTCGATACCTGTATGAATATCAGTTTGTGTAACTCCTTTGTGATGCACCGTTCTTTTGTCTGTCTTGTAATGTGTATACTGGAATGTAATGGTCTTGTAATACTCTTTTGTTGTACACCCGACGCTACTTTTACATTTGGAGAATTATCTGCGTTAACAATGATGTGCTGTATTCTGTTTGTTGGGACTCTCCAATGCCGTCACAAATCTGCCCTCTTATCTCGCACGCACCGTGTTCATTCGGTGACGGTGCAGAACTGTTCTCAAACAAGCTTGCACCTCTGATAATATCCATTTTCCCGCTATGTTGTTGTTAGTTCCCTCAGACTCGCTGTCCACTTTTCGTACGTGCTATTTTCTACAACAAGTTCGAGAAAAAAAACGTTCTCTAGAACAGAATGTGCATGTAGCCGTTATGAAGCGTCTGTTTCGTGATCTCCTGACTTCTTGTCGTATTACGCAACAAAAGTTGCTTTAGTTTGTAGATAGCCAGTAACATCACATTAAACTTTCATGTACAAATTATACCTTCGCTGGGTGACGTCTTCGATTCCCCGTTCAATATTTGTAACCTCCCCGCTGTGTAGAGCACGGGGCGACACGTCGAATTACCGCCAGGTGCGGCGTCCACTGTCGAGTCATCGTGGCCACTATAAGTTGTTTCTGGAACACCGCGTACCGAGTTTCGAGTTCCTCATCTTAATAACGTGTTATTTACTGCAGCAAACTTAGCATTAGTAGTCTAGTATTATCAATTTCTTTAGGTTCGCTTTGTCCAAATAGCAACATATTGGAGAAGTAGACTGAATTATTTGTAGTTCTACTATTGAGCCATTACGTTGTTATCCGTTTCTCAAGTGGTCGCTGCAATATAAATAATAAGAACACCGTAAGGAGCTAATAGGACAGATACTATCTTCATATGCCAGACGAATCTAAGTTGATAACGTTAAATGTCTAACGATTATACAGGGTAAGTCACTAACTATTGTCACCTGGAATGACTCCGAAAGTATGACGGTAACTGAAAAGTTTGTATGACAAATGTTGTGTGGGACAACGGGGGCCGTAATAAGACACTGGTTTTTTCTTGCTAGGTGGGGTTGCGTCAGAGATATGAAGGTCGACTATTTTTTTTTAATGGGATGCTATAGTTTGGTACTTATTTTCTGATAGCGGCTATCCAGAAGAATCCAATGATGTGTAACAGTAAGGTCTTTGAAGGTCAACGAAGATCAAAAAGGTGGCAGAACGTCGATTTACAGGTGTTCGAAGTGATGACCATTGGTATCAGTGCATTGCTGCAATCTTCTTATCATGGATTGAGTGGTATTCCTTATCACTTCGGCAGTTGTCGGAGCACGTGCTCTGACAATTCTCTCTCGTATTTGGTGCAAATAGTAAATATTCGGCTCATACGTCGTATCCATTACCGTGCCATTGACATGTAAACACCATTCGACGTTTTCGCAGTACAACACTAATAGGAACGGTAAGGCAAGTATCGTCGAATCAAGTGAATGTGAATGATGCATTCCTTCAAAGAACAAGTCAATGTACTTATATTTACGGAGAATACCAACGAAATTCAGTGAAAGCTGGAGACTTATACGCTGAGAGATATCCTCAACGTACTCACCCTACATGTCGTACATTTAAATGTGTGTATGATAAATTGTGAACAACTGGACCTTTAACGCATCAGAAATATATCGGACAGAGGAAAGTTACTAACGAGGAAACGGAAATTGGTACTCTTGCCACTGTGGTTCGAGATCCTTGTGTTAGTTCGCGTCAAATCGCAAGGGAATCTGGGATGAGCCAGAGTAGTGTTGTTCGTGTTCTGCATCGTCAAATATCATCCTTACAATATCAGTCTCCATCAAGAACTAACTGGTATTGATTGTTAGCGTCGCATTGAATTCTGCCTATGCCCTCAACTTCGGATTCATAGGGATGACGTATTTTTTAGTTTGATTTTATTTACGAGGTGTATTCAACTTCTAAGGCCTCCGATTTTTTTTTTCTAATTAACTACTCACCCGAAATCGATGAAACTGGCGTTACTTCTCGACGTAATCGCCCTGCAGACGTACACAGTTTTCACAAAGCTGATGCCATGATTCCATGGCAGCGGCGAAGGCTTCTTTAGGAGTCTGTTTTGACCACTGGAAAATCGCTGAGGCAATAGCAGCACGGCTGGTGAATGTGCGGCCACGGAGAGTGTCTTTCATTGTTGGAAAAAGCCAAAAGTCACTAGGAACCAGGTCAGGTGAGTCGGGAGCATGAGGAATCACTTCAGAGTTGTTATCACGAAAAAACTGTTGCGTAACGTTAGCTCGATGTGCGGGTGCGTTGTCTTGGTGAAACAGCATACGCGCAGCCCTTGTTGCAGTGCAGGAAGGAATTTGTTCTTCAAAACATTTTCGTAGGATGCACCTGTTACCGTAGTGCCCTTTGGAACGCAATGGGTAAGGATTACGCCCTCGCTGTCCCAGAACATGGACACCATCATTTTTTCACCACTGGCGGTTACCCGAAATTTTTTTGGTGGCGGTGAATCTGTGTGCTTCCATTGAGCTGACTGGCGCTTTGTTTCTGGATTGAAAAATGGCATCCACGTCTCATCCATTGTCACGAACGACGAAAAGAAAGTCCCATTTGTGCTGTCGTTGCGCGTCAACATTGCTCGGCAACGTGCCACACGGGCAGCCGTGTGGTCGTCCGTCAGCATTCGTGGCACCCACCTGGATGACACTTTTCGCATTTTCAGGTCGTCATGCAGGATTGTGAGCACAGAACCCACAGAAATGCCAATTCTGGAGGCGATCTGTTCAACAGTCATTTGGCGATCCCCCAAAACAATTCTCTCCACTTTCTCGATCGTGTCATCAGACTGGCTTGTTCGAGCCTGAGGTTGTTTCGGTTTGTTGTCACACGATGTTCTGCCTTCATTAAACTGTCGCACCCACGAATGCACTTTCGACACATCCGTAACTCCGTCACCACATGTCTCCTTCAACTGTCGATGAATTTCAATTGGTTTCACGCCACGGAAATTCAGAAAACGAATGATTACACGCTGTTCAAGTAAGGAAAACGTCGCCATTTTAAGTATTTAAACAGTTCTCATTCTTGCCGCTGGCGGTAAAATTCCATCTGCCGTATGGTGCTGCCATCTCTGGGACGTATTGACAATGAATGAATGCGGCCTCATTTTAAAACAATGCGCATGTTTCTATCTTTTTCCAGTCCAGAGAAAAAAAATCGGAGGCCTTAGAACTTGAATGCACCTCGTACTGACGAGGCTACCATCACGAACCGTGGAAATGTTAATTTGCATAACATGCATTATTGGGCAACTGAAAATCCATGTTGGATGCGGCAAGTCAAGGACCAAAAACCGTGGTCGGCGAATGTATGGAGTGGGATTCTGGAGGACAGAATTATAGGCCCCTATTTCATCTAAGGAAATCTTAATGGTAGGAAGTACGCCACATTCCTGCAGGAAACGTTGGGTCTGTTACTGGAAGAAATACCTTTAGAAACAAGGGGCAGAATGTGGTATCAACACGATGTGTGTCCGGCACATTTTTCGCTGATGGCTAGAAATGAGTTGCAGAGACAATTTCCAAATCGTTGGATTGGACGTGGAGGAGATGTGTCGTGGCCGGCTCGTTCGCCAGATATTACGCCTCTGGATTTTTTTCTTGTGGAGATTCGTAAATGACTTTGTTTATAAAGACGTTCCAACTACACCTGAATATATGCGAGAGAATTGTCAGAACATGTGCTTCGATAAGTGCCAGTGTGATACGGAATACCACTCAATCCATGATAAGAAGATTGCAGCACTGCATTGATACCAATGATCATCACTTCGAACACCTTCTGTAAATCGAGGTTCATGCCACCTTTTTGATCTTCGTTGACCTTCAAAGACCATGCTGTTACCCATCATTTGATTCGTCTCGATAGCCGCTATCAGAAAATAAGTACTAAACTACAGCATCCCTCAAAAAAAAGAAAAAAAAAACAGTTGACCTTCATATCTCTGACGCGACCCCCACCTAGCAACAAAAGCGCAACGTCATATTATGGCTCCTGTTGTCCCATGCAACTTTTGTCCCACAAACCTCTCAACTCCTTTCGGTGTTATCCTAGGTGGTAATAGTTAGTGACGCACCCTGTATAACGAGGTAATATATTTGTATGACATCAATTAACTATTTATTTCGTGTGATGTGTTCAGTATAAAATGGTTCAAATGGCTCTGAGCACTATGGGACTCAACTGCTGAGGTCATTAGTCCCCTAGAACTTGGAACTAGTTAAACCTAACTAACCTAAGGACATCACAAACATCCATGCCCGAGGCAGGATTCGAACCTGCGACCGTAGCGGTCTTGCGGTTCCAGACTGCAGCGCCTTTAACCGCACGGCCACTTCGGCCGGCTGTTCAGTATATATTGCACGTTTTTGAGAGTATTGAATTTCGGATGTGTAGAAAAGTTCAGATTAGAAAAGAGTGTAATAGGAAACATAATTTTTGATGCCGAGAAATAACATGTGGTATATAAATTTCATCGATAAGATTAATTCTATATTTGTCTTACTAGAAGCATAAGGAATTTCAAAAAAATCTAACATCGACTATGTGCAAAACAAAAGAAAAAGAAAGTTACAGAACAGTCACACATTATTTCACAAAATTAAACACAGCGCTTTAAACAATTTTTTTTTTTTTAATGTGAGTATCGAAGTCTTTAAACTACAAATGATGCAGGTCAGTTTGTTCGTTCAATCTCGTCTCAGAAGTACATTTTACATCTACATCTACATATTACTCTGCAATTCACATTTAAGTGCTTGGCAGAGGGTTCATCGAACCATACTATCTCTGTACCATTCCACTCCCGAACAGCGCGCTGGAAAAACGAACACCTAAACCTTTCTGTTCGAGCTCTGATTTCTCTTATTTTATTTTGATGATCATTCCTACCTATGTAGGTTGGGCTCAACAGAATATTTTCGCATTCGGAAGAGAAAGTTGGTGACTCAAATGTCATAAATAAATCTCGCCGCGACGAAAAACGTCTTTGCTTTAATGACTTCCATCCCAACTCGCGTATCATATCTGCCACACTCTCTCCCCTATTACGTGATAATACAAAACGAGCTGCCCTTCTTTGCACCCTTTCGATGTCCTCCGTCAATCCCACCTGGTAAGGATCTCACACCGCGCAGCAATATTCCAACACAGGACGAACGAGTGTAGTGTAAGCTGTGTCTATAGTGGACTTGTTGCATCTTCTAAGTGTCCTGCCAATGAAACGCAACCTTTGCCTCGCCTTCCCCACAATATTTCCATGTGGTCTTTCCAGCTGAAGTTGTTTGTAATTTTAACACCCAGGTACTTAGTTGAATCGACAGCCTTGAGAATTCTACTATTTATCGAGTAATCGAATTCCAACGGATTTCTTTTGGAACTCGTGTGGATCACCTCACACTTTTCGTTATTTAGCGTCAACTGCCACCTGCCACACCATACAGCAATCTTTTCTAAATCGCTTTGCAACTGATACTGGTCTTCGGATGACCTTACTAGACGGTAAATTACAGCATCATCTGCGAACAACCTAAGAGAACTGCTCAGATTGTCACGCAGGTCATTTATATAGATCAGGAACAGCAGAGGTCCCAGGACGCTTCCCTGGGGAACACCCGATATCACTTCAGTTTTACTCGATGATTTGCCGTCTATTACTACGAACTGCGACGTTCCTGACAGGAAATCACGAATCCAGTCGCACAACTGAGACGATACCCCATAGGCCCGCAGCTTGATTAGAAGTCGCTTGTGAGGAACGGTGTCAGAAGCTTTCCGGAAATCTAGAAATACAGAATCAAGTTGAGAACCCCTGTCGATGGCGGCCATTACTTCGTGCGAATAAAGAGCTAGCTGCGTTGCACAAGAACGATGTTTTCTGAAACGATGCTGATTACTTATCAGTAGATCGTTCCCTTCGAGGTGATTCATAATGTTTGAATACAGTATATGCTCCAAAACCCTACTGCAAACTGACGTCAATGATATAGGTCTGTAGTTCGATGGGTTACTCCTATTACCCTTCTTAAACACTGGTGCGACCTGCGCAATTTTCCAATCTGTAGGTACAGATCTATCCGTGAGCGAGCGGTTGTATATGGTTGCTAAGTAGGGAGTTATTGTATCAGCGTAATCTGAAAGGAACCTAATCGGTATACAATCTGGACCTGAAGACTTGCCCGTATCAAGCGATTTGAGTTGCTTCGCAACTCCTAAGGTATCTACTTCTAAGGAACTCATGCTAGCAGCTGTTCGTGTTTCAAATTCTGGAATATTCCATTCATCTTCCCTGGTGAAGGAATTTCGGAAAACTGCGTTCAATAACTCCGCTTTAGCGGCACAGTCGTCGGTAACATTAACATCGGCACTGCGCAGCGAAGGTATTGACTGCGTCTTGCTCCTTGTGTACTTTACATACGACCAGAATTTCTTCGGATTTTCTACCAAATTTCGAGACAATGTTTCGTTGTGGAACCTATTAAAGGCATCTCGCATTGAAGTCCGTGCCAAATTTCGCGCGTCTGTAAATTTTAGCCAATCTTCGGGATTTCGCGTTCTTCTGAACTTCGCATGCTTTTTCCGTTGCCTCTGCAACAGCGTTCGGACCTGTTTTGTGCACCATGGGGGATCAGTTCCATCTCTTACCAATTTATGAGGTATGAATCTCTCAATTGCTGTTGCTACTATATCTTTGAATTTGAGCCACATCTCATGCTCATACTTTCAACCGCCACTAAAACATTCATTATTTTCTCTTTCTTATCAATGAGCAGAGTATTTAAAGTAACGGTATCAGTAATGTATCCATTATTATCTCCTGATTCTCTTAAGTGTGCAGCTACCATCGAGTCTTTTTATTCCGTCATTGTTATAGAAATTTTACACAGTTTTGAAATGTCGACTATAAAAAAAAAATGTTTAAGCTGCAGAATAATTGTGCGAACTAAAATGTGCAGCGATCTCTAACTCTCTTTTATGATGTCCTATATTTCAAACTTCCTTACGTTTGTTCTTAGTCAAAGATAAAAATACTTCCATGGATAATTATAATATTTACGTTACATGTAACCTCTCTGCACAGGCAATTGATATTTCAGTGTTTTTTAAACTCAGCTTGTGCATTCATGCGACATATCATACAATCAGTCCGGAGATGCGCTAGACTTCTTCAGATGTACTGCTGGTTTCGCTGAGTCTTGTCCATTAACGAGTCGCAGTCGGAGAGCGATGTAAATACTGTGAATAGGGGGCGTGACTGCAGTTTACGGGTGATGGGCAGAGATAATCTCCCTCGGAAATATACACTGTCGTTCGTAAAAGATCGATACTGTAGAGGTACTGTCCATATATGACTAAGTTTCATGGCATCTTCTTTTCTCTTAAACTTAGTCCCATGTTTGTATCCATTGATGCAAAAAAAATCTCAAGACCAAGAAGGAGTTGTGCGACATAAAGGAAAGTTAGCAGGCGTGTTTTTATATCTGCAAGGTGATGTCTACTCACATTTTCCACCAGTAGCATTACAGTGACGTTAGTAGCGCCAATATGAATGTGAAAATCAGGTTTGCTTTAAACAGTGTAAAGCTCGTTAGCATTACTGATCTTACTGATCTCTGGGATTGGACTTCGTGAGTTGATGTTAGTGAAGAATGCCTTTAAGGCGACAAAGACGTCCCTATGAACAGCTCACTGAATTGGAACGGCCGGCCGCGGTGGCCGTGCGGTTCTAGGCGCTGCAGTCTGGAACCGCGGGACTGCTACGGTCGCAGGTTCGAATCCTGCCTCGGGCATGGATGTGTGTGATGTCCTTAGGTTAGTTAGGTTTAAGTAGTTCTAAGTTCTAGGGGACTGATGACCTAAGATGTTAAGTCCCATAGTGCTCAGAGCTATTTGAACCATTTTGAATTTGAACAAGCTCGTGTAATAGGGTTACGAGAAGCTGTATGTTCCTTCTGCGATGCTGCAGAAAGACTTGGTAGGAATGTAGCGACTGCACATGGTTGCTGGAACGTACGGTCGCAAAAGGACCATACTTTAATTTCCAAACGGACTTTATATTTCGACAGGTCTTAATGTGTTCCAGAGTAGGACTCTTGCCTTTTTCCGCTTATATTACAGAACTGAGGACAGACGGAGTATGAGTTACCAAGCTTTGTATTATATATGTCGGTTTTAAATCATCATATTGAACTCTGAACTGTTTTGACCTGGTGAATATTTCGTGTATTGTGATGACGAAATGGATTTAGTTTTCACATATCATTGATACCAGTTTAGTTTATGGATTTTGCTACCATTCTCAAAACGCTCTCAACTTAATTTTTCTGCATTTCTGTCCACGTTTTATCTGAATATCATAGGACCACTTCCCGTTTATTCCAGATGTCCTTTTTTGAATAAACATTGTTCGACGTAATTCTCTATCGTCTACATTAATTACAGACATTAGAAGAGAACCCTTGTTATTAAATTATTCATTTAACTTTTATTTTGTATTTCTGCGTATTTTACTAACTCACGATTCTAGGCAGTGCGTAGAATAGTTGGCTGCAGAATCACAGCTACAAGTTATTATTTGTAGCGAATTAGCTACGGTACGTGAAAGCAGATGTGTGCGGTTTGACCCTAATACTACACCGAGCTATTCTTTTTATTCAGAGCTGTGCATAGCCCAAGTGCCTTAAGTATGAGTAACCACATGTAAAGGCGCAACTGATTTGCTCATATGGGATGCTGTGTCACAAGAGCACCCATACTAGCAATAACTATTAGGTACCATCACAGGCTTAGCTCACACTTACATTCACCTATGAATGCGCATTGTTAATCACTTAAATATGTTACCTAGACAAATGTGTTCCTGAAATTTCATTAATGTACATTAATTAGTTTTTGATGTTGTTGTTTTTTTCCATCTGTGTGTTTTAATAGTTTCTCTGTAGATCCATGAACAATAAGTACAATTTTGCTTTCGGAAAACTTCACAACATGGCTTTCTGAGTGAAGAGCATGCACTGTATACTTCTTGTACTCACTCTAGCACATCAATTATTTCCCAGAGTTTCTGACACACCTGCCTCAAGAAGTACTGCCATGCTCTTGTTTTTCTTTTCTCTCACAGGATTGGTATGTTAATCCAGATTTGGTAGTGGTATGGGATGGCCAGGTGATCTTACTGCCCCATCCCCCTCCTTGCCCCTCACACCTTTGCCCCCAACCTACTCTTGGCATGGAATGCACTACATCTGTTTGCATCTAGCCTTATCCCATGTGGAAATGTGACAACATTTTCTAAACCTTTTCAAACTGTATAACTGAAGTGGGACTTGGGTACCAGCTCGGTATTCCCCCTAGTGAGATGTGGGAGAACGCTTAAAAATCACATCCAGCAGAGCCATCACATTGGCCCTTGTGGTTAATCCACCGAGCATATGCAATCTGGGACTGACGTGTCTCCCCAAATCTCAGAAGCAGCTTGCTAGAGTGGGCGGTTTACCAGCACGGTCAGTGCCACCAACTGAGGTAGATATAATTTTCACTTTTCAGGAACTGGTAACACAGAATCTAAGATCTAATATGTATGCCCTTTGACACAAAATCATTATGATCATAAAGGTACTGGTGATTCAGAACTGTGTTGTAAATATACAGGGTGATTCAAAAAGAATACCACAACTTTAAAAATGTGTATTTAATGAAAGAAACATAATATAACCTTCTGTTATACATCATTACAAAGAGTATTTAAAAAGGTTTTTTTTTCACTCAAAAACAAGTTCAGAGATGTTCAATATGGCCCCCTCCAGACACTCGAGCAATATCAACCCGATACTCCAATTCGTTTCACACTCTCTGTAGCATATCAGGCGTAACAGTTTGGATAGCTGCTGTTATTTCACGTTTCAAATCATCAATGGTGGCTGGGAGAGGTGGCCGAAACACCATATCCTTAACATACCCCCATAAGAAAAAATCGCAGGGGGTAAGATCAGGGCTTCTTGGAGGCCAGTGATGAAGTCCAGAACTTTTCCCTTTGCACAAACACCCATTCTCTGTAAACTGTTTATACCAACGTTTAATACACCACCTATCAGGAGGTTTAACACCATACTTCGTTCGAAATGCACGCTGAACAACTTTCGTCGATTCACTTCTGCCGCACTCAATAACACAAAAATCTTTCTGTTGAGCGGTCGCCATCTTAGCATCAACTGACGCTGACGCCTAGTCAACAGCACCTCAAGCGAACAAATTTACAACTAAATGAAACTTTATAGCTCCCTTAATTCGCCGACAGATAGTGCTTAGCTCTGCCTTTTGTCGTTGCAGAGTTTTAAATTCCTAAAGTTGTGGTATTCTTTTTGAATCGCCCTGTATTATGAGAAATCAGGACTTCCACGATTACAGGCATTGAAATAAATCAACAGTGAAGGCTGAAAATTTGTGCTCAACTGGGACTAGAATCCAGATGCTCTGCTTCCGTGGAACAGTCTCATTAACCCTCTCAGCCAACTGGACACGCTTCCTGTCCATTTCAGATTCTCAACCTGTGATACAGTGTGCAAGTATCACTCCCATGCATTAGTCCCATTGCTCATAGCATTCATTAAGTTCTGCATTGTTCCAGAAGGTATGGTGCATCCACACTGAAAGTACCTAGAGCCATCCTCACCACATGTCTATAAGTACGGTAAATGCTTTAGTACTACAGTGAAGCAAAAGCTGTCACATTTGCATAATTATCTGGGAAATGGGGTATTTAAATGAATGTGTCCATATTAGTTAACAGCTCCTAAAGTTAGGAATTTATATGATGCTGCAGAGTTGACTTCATGGGCTGGTGGAAGTCTACTATCTCTTCCTTCAAACACGCTGTATCTAGTTAGGTGGCACATCTCCATTATCATCACTGATCGAAAGTATCCTAACAGCTTAGTCTAGTGTAGAACTGACCACTGTATGTCATGAGAGTGGGCGTACCAGTATAAATGGAGGTCGTGTAAGGTATCCCTTATTTCCAAATGACATTTTATTTTCTTATCGCCCAGATTTACCTTTTACACCGAGTCTGCAGATATCACTGACAACGCCTGCCATACAGTCTTTTAAGGGAACTTGTGCTGACATCAGACAGCAAAATCAGCCCTAGTGATAACTATATTTAATGTCACTGCCACCACTGCTAGATAGTACAGGAATAATTGTAACACCCGCATTTAGACAGACATCACACCATACAGTGTTACCTAGTGCACCGAAGAATACCATCTTGATGTGTTCCTTATGGTCTGTGTTACTCATCTGACAGCTGCACCACAGCTACTGGCCTATCACAACGCTATTGACGGTACACAGTGTTGTGCTGAGAGGATTGCAATTCTTCCATGAAGGAGGTGGTTTACAAAACAGCTCATATTTTTGGTATTCAAGAAAACTGGTGTGAGGTCCATTTTCCTTCAATGTGCCATACTTCGTATCAGTATACTGGTTATTTTTCAAACAGAGGTTTTCGATAGTTGGTATGTTACACCATAGCAGTTATGAGTACAAGCTATGTGGTCTTTAATAGCTAGCAGCATTGCATGTGCACTTTATAACTGGTACAAAAGTAATAAAAAACTATTTTTAAGTCACTTAGATGGTCATGACATAACTAATCATATGTTATTGCTGAAAATATCCTCCATCAGCAGCAATATAGTGGCTGCAATGCTGTGGAACAGACAGACGCACGTATGTTATGGTTGCTACTGGAAATTATTCACATGCAGTCAGAACCGCCTCTCTCATTTCATCCAATGGCTTTGGGCCATAGATGTTATCCTTTAGAGTTTCCCACAGAAAGAAGCGTAACAGTGTTACACAGGGAGATCTAGGTGGAAACTCAACATTTCCACCTCTGAACAAATGTTTCATCTAGGAACTGCTGCACCTGACGATGGTAATGTGGTGATGCACTGTCTTGTTGAAGAAAAAAAAGTCTTCCTCATAATAGAGTTGGTGAACAGCTGGTACAGTTCTTTCTCGCAGCATGGTAAGGCCCTTTACACCTTTCACTGTTCCTCCAAAAAAGAATGGCCCCATGAGTCCTCTGACAGACTCACCTCACCACACTGATAAAGCCAGAGGCAGAACTAGTGATGGGAACAACAGAATAAAAACAGCCGATTCAGTCGATTGCAGCTTTCGGCATCGTCTGCATTATTCATTCATTCTTTTGAGTGAAACCAGGCTATGAGAACAACAGAATGAAAACAATCAATTAGTTTTACAGATAGGCTGAATTATTATTCATTCATTTCTTTCGTGTGAAAACTATCAACACAATCTGATGGAGTTTTGCGTACTGACTATTCATTCTTTCTCTTCAAGTGCAACCAGTTAGTTTTTCTGTTGATTGAAGCATGTGTTCAACTAAAACCACTGTTTAGTGCTTTAGTTGGCTGAGTTATCCAGTTATTCTATTGAGTGAAACCAGTCTACAGTACTGTCATTAGGTGAAGTAAGTGCAAACTGTGGTGCACACGCCCCCAGAGGATAGCCCCATCCCCTAGTGGATGCATGTGAAGACATTTCAGTGAGTATGCCATAGTTACAATACGCAATATGTTGTTCTTCTTGTTGTTGTGTATTGATCTATTGGTCTCCCTCTACGATTTTTACCCTCCACGCTGCCGTCCAATGCTAAATTTGTGATCCCTTGATGCCTCAAAACATGTCTTACCAACCGATCCCTTCTTCTAGTCAAGTTGTGCCACAAACTTCTCTTCTCCCCAATCCTATTCAATACCTCCTCATTAGTTACATGATCTACCCACCTTATCTTCAGCATTCTTCTGTAGCACCACATTTCGAAAGCTTCTATTCTCTTCTTGTCCAAACTGGTTATCGTCCATGTTTCACTTCCATACATGGCTACACTCCATACAAATACTTTCAGAAACGACTTCCTGACACTTAAATCTATACTCGATGTTAACAAATTTCTCTTCTTCAGAAACGATTTCCTTGTCATTGCCAGCCAACATTTTATATCCTCTCTACTTCGACCATCATCAGTTATTTTACTCCCTAAATAGCAAAACTCCTTTACTACTTTAAGTGTCTCATTTCCTAATCTAATCCCCTCAGCATCACCCGATTTAATTTGACTACATTCCATTATCCTCGTTTTGCTTTTGTTGATTTTCATCTTATATCCTCCTTTCAAGACACTGTCCATTCCGTTCCACAGCTCATCCAAGCCCTTTGCTGTCTCTGACAGAATTACAATGTCATCGGCGAACCTCAAAGTTTTTACTTCTTCTCCATGAATTTTAATACCTACTCCGAGTTTTTCTTTTGTTTCCTTTACTGCTTGCTCAATATACAGATTGAATAACATCGGCGATACGCTACAACCCTGTCTCACTCCTTTCCCAACCACTGCTTCCCTTTCATGGCCCTCGACTCTTATAACTGCCATCTGGTTTCTGTACAAATTGTAAATAGCCTTTCGCTCCTTGTATTTTACCCCTGCCACCTTCAGAATTTGAAAGAGAGTATTCCAGTTAATGTTGTCAAAAGCTTTCTCTAAGTCTACAAATGCTAGAAACGTGGGTTTGCCTTTTCTTAATCTTTCTTCTAAGATAAGTCGTAAGGTTAGTATTGCCTCACGTGTTCCAACATTTCTACGGAATCCAAACTGATCTTCCCCGAGGTCCGCTTCTACCAGTTTTTCCATTCGTCTGTAAAGAATTCGCGTTAGTATTTTGCAGCTGTGACTTATTAAACTGATAGTTCGGTAATTTTCACATCTGTCAACACATGCTTTCTTTGGGATTGGAATTATTATATTCTTCTTTAAGTCTGCGGGTAATTCGCCTGTCTCATACATCTTGCTCACCAGATGGTAGAGTTTTGTCATGAATGGCTCTCCCAAGGCCATCAGTAGTTCTAATGGAATGTTGTCTACTCCCGGGGCCTTGTTTCATCTTCATCTACTTCCATTTCCATAATATTGTCCTCAAGTACATCGCCCTTGTATAAACCCTCTATATACTCCTTCCACCTTTCTGCCTTCCCTTCTTTGCTTAGAACTGGGTTGCCATCTGAGCTCTTGATATTCATACAAGTGGTTCTCTTCTCTCCAAAGGTCTCTTTAATTTTCCTGTAGGCAGTATCTATCTTACCCCTAGTGAGACAAGCCTCTACATCCTTACATTTGTCCTCTAGCCATCCCTGCTTAGCCATTTTGCACTTCCTGTCGATCTCATTTTTGAGACGTTTGTATTCCTTTTTGCCTGCTTCATTTACTGCATTTTTATATTTTCTCCTTTCATCAATTAAATTCAATATTTCTTCTGTTACCCAAGGGTTTCTATTAGACCTTTGGTCTTTGTGTCTATCTTGGCGACAACAATGCGTTCACTATGCTGTTTGTAGTAGCTAACCCGCACTCCTATTTTTTTATTCATTATTAAACCTACTCCTGCATTACCCCTATTTGATTTTGTATTTATAACTCTGTAACCACCAGACCAAAAGTCTTGTTCCTCCTGCCACCGAACTTCACTAATTCCCACTATATCTAACTTTAACCTATCCATTTCCCTTTTTAAATTTTCTAACCTACCTGCCCGATTAAGGGATCTGACCTTCCACGCTCCGATCCGTAGAATGCCAGTTTTCTTTCTCCTGATAACGACGTCCTCTTGAGTAGTCCCCGCCCGGAGATCCGAATGGGGGACTATTTTACCTCCGGAATATTTTACCCAAGAGGACGCCATCATCATTTAATCATACAGTAAAGCTGCATGCCCTCGGGAAAAATTACGGCTGTAGTTTCCTCTTGCTTTCAGCCGTTCGCAGTACCAGCACAGCAAGGCCGTTTTGGTTAGCGTTGCAAGGCCAGATCAGTCAATCATCCAGACTGTTGCCCCTGCAACTACTGAAAAGGCTGCTGCCCCTCTTCAGGAACCACATGTTTGTCTGGCCTCTCAACAGATACCCCTCCGTTGTGGTTGCACCTACGTACGGTACGGCCATCTGTATCGCTGAGGCACGCAAGCCTCCCCACCAACGGCAAGGTCCATTCATGGGGGAAGCAGAAATGGTATGGTTTTACAAACACAGTAAAACATTATTACATTTTTACAAATCGTCTTTTGAAATCTAGTTTTATACTGATACTGTCGTACTACCTTATTTATTGTATGCTACAGCATGTTTAAAGTAATTATTGGCGCTGTTTGTGACATATTTTCTGTGCTCTTTTTTCTGTTGCCGTCTTTTTACTTAGCGAACGTCATGGCATTTGCAACCATGTGAGCGGCTGTTAGTAAACAAATACTCAAAGTTGAACTTCTTATGTCAGAACTTCGTATGTCGGAAGTTCACCTTTGTGTTTGTCCTTGTGAAAATCGTAAGAAATATAGTAGCAGCTGGTAAAAGAAATATTGACCGTCCAAGGAAAAGATGGAATGACAACCATAGGGTAGACTGATGGGTACTGAAGGAAACAGGCTGTTTAGCGTAGAAAGGGAGGAAGAAAGAATAAAAAAAAAGAACGAAGATCGTGCGCCTGCGTCCCCTCACGCGTAACGTCAACGCCCCGCTGCTGCCGGGGCCAGGGTAGCAGCCGTCGCGAGGAGGTGGCGGGATCGCCGCTGCCACAGGTTCCAAGTCCCGGCAGTGTTGCGCGCCACCTCCTCGCCACGGCTTCTTTCCTGGCCCCGGCAGTGGCAGGAGGAGGCTACGGCGGCGGCGCCACGCAACACAACAAACAAGTGAAGAAGGTTGGAAGTGCAAAATCACTAAAACCGCAGAGACTGACTGAGTGAGAACATTCATATAACCTACAGATACGTGAGTCAGTTGGTTGTCTCACGCTGCGTGAAACCACCCCAAAGAGAGAGGACTGTGTTCATTGGGTTGCCTGCAGATGGCAAAATGAAATGCCGAAACTGGTGCTTTTCAGAATAAAATAAAACATTTTAAAGTATACGGCTGTTGGTGAATTTTGGTGACACTGAAAATGACGTATCACCCGATGTCCCCTGAACGTGATGGACAAACAGATATCGAACCAAAAAAAAAAAAAAAACAGCCGACTGGCCAGTCGGTTGTTGGAAACACTCTCGGTTGCCCCATCACTAGAGAAAACAGCTCGTTGTTCCGTAAATGGGTATTACCTCTTGCCCAGTACACATATGGCGATTGATGGTTTCATTAAATTCAAATAAATTCAAACATCACCTCACCAGACAAAACACTGACGTCAGTCAACTGTTCATTATCGCAAATTCATCACAAAATTCTAGGCTCCAATCTGGATCGCCTTCATTCATCAGGTGAAGCATGGCAATGTAGGGTTTCTTCAAACCTTGCTTCAAAATGTGGTGAACACTTCGTCTCCTTGCACCTAATTCAAGCACAGCTTTCCATATGGGCTTCTTTGGGAAAGTTGTCAAAGCTTGTACCGCTGTGTCCACCCCTTTTTCTTCCGCTGTTGATTTCTTCTTGCCGCAATACTCCTTCAGATCACGCAGACTTCCTTCCCTCTCAAATTTTGCAGTGTAACTTATTATACGTGGCGAGAGGATCACACTCTGCCCACAATCGTCTCTGCACTTCTCTCATCTTTTCACATTTCCAATAACGCGCTAAAATCCATTCCGCCGCGCGGGATTAGCCGAGCGGTCTAGGGCGCTGCAGTCATGGACAGTGTGGCTAGTCCCGGCGGAGGTCCGAGTCCTCCCTCGGGCATGGGTGTGTGTGTTTGTCCTTAGGATAATTTAGATTACGTAATGCGTAAGCTTAAGGACTGGTGACCTTAGCAGTTAAGTCCCATAAGATTTCACACACAAAAAAATTGTTCAAATGGCTCCGAGCACTATGCGAGTAAACTTCTCAGGTCATCAGTCGCCTAGAACTCAGAACTAATTAAACCTAACTAACCTAAGGACATCACACACATCCGTGCCCAAGGCAGGATTTGAACCTGCGACCGTAGTGGTCGCTCGGTTCCAGACTGTAGCACTTAGAACCGCACGGCCACTCCGGCCGGCATTTCACACACATTTGAACATTTTTAAAATCCATTTCGTTTGCTTCGGGGGAAGTTTCCAGCCTTCCTGTTATTTACATGCAATTGCTGGCGACTAAAAATACAAAAAAAAATAAAATAAAAAGAAATGAATAGCTACGCGTACTAGCCATGAGAGCATCATATAATCACAGCTGGATCAGGTTATGATCAATACGTCGTCAGTTATTAAAGTTCAGTGTAAGCCTGTATACGTGAAAGATTTATCAGCTAAATTACCCGTTCTTACAGGGTTTTCACTTTCAGTACTGCCGTGTACAGTGACGTTTCAAACTAGAATGGAAGCACAGAAACACGCAGACCACGGGTGTCCAACCTTTTAGCTCACCTGGGCCATGTGGGACGAAGACGAGTGTTTCTGGGCCGCACATAAATATACTTAACACTAACAATAACCAACTGATTAAGGAAGATAATCAGAGGACGGTCGGAGATGTGCAGTTAAGACATTACAGTAATTATTTAGAATTTATTAATTTATGATTCCTTACTCTAAAAAAGCGAGTTGGAATTTAATTTCACATTTCATATATAAAATTTCATTGATAATTATATTTATATTAATTACAGGTCATAAGATTAATGCGATAGTTGACGACTAACAGACTGCAAACATCGGCAATAGCTGCAGTACAAACACAGATCTCAAACCTCCACCGACTTGTAGTGATCGAAACCATTGTAAACAAGGCTCTTTACGACACAGTTTCAGAGAGATAACACACCGAATTTCCTTGTAATTACATAAATTAATTTCACTAAACGTACCTAAATCTCTAGTTTCGCAGTTGCAGCTGTAGTAGGCATAATAGTATAACAGACCAGCCCGTCGTAACGAATTAATCAGTTATAAGAAGGAGACTCTGGGCAGATTTAAGAACGGGACGGACCACTCAGAGCACAACATCATGCAGCAAGTGTTCAAACTGACAATGTTCAATGTATCATAACTTTACATAAACGGAATTTCTTGGTTTTTTTTTTTTTTTTTAACCGATCGCGTGGTAGATGTTCACTTCTTGGACCGTATTGATACTTGCTTTGGGCCGCGGGTTGGGTACCCCTGATTTACACAGTACTCTCGTTTGATGTACCACCGAGTGACGTGGCGCAGTGGTTAGCACACTGGACTCCCCTTCGGGAGGACGTCGGTTCAAACCCACGTCTGCCATCCTGATTCAGGTTTTCCGTGATTACCCTGAATCACCTAAGGCAAATGCCAGCATGGTTCTTTTGAAAGGACACAGCCGACTTCTTACCCCATCCTTAACTAACACGATGTGACTGAAGACTTCTCTGTTCGATCCTCTCCCGCAAATCAATCAAGCAACCAACTTGATGTACCGAATGAGAGCTGTCCTTGAACTATGGTCAGTGGCGATAAACAAAAGGGATCGAAGCAGAACGAATTCCATTACTTGTGACATTCACTCTCCGTCTTTCCAACCAGCTTTTCGTATTACCCATGAATGTTTATGCTGGCTACTTAAATGGCATTTGAGTCGTCGTATCATTTCAGGTTACTCCTCACTGTTGATCCTAGGTATAGAAATGAATGTTAAGTGGTCACGTGGTCCCATGTTACTCCTCAGTGTTGACTCTTAGTATTTTAAATGACATTTAAATGGTTCCATCTCTCCATGCTACTCTTCATTGTTGATCCGAGGTACTTAAATGACACTTCAGTTGTCGAACCATTCCATATTAGCCCTCATTGTTGACCCAAGGTATTTAAATGGAATTTAAGTGGTTGCGTCATTCCATATTATTCCTCAGTGTTATACCTCGGTATATAAATATCAATTACACGCTTGTGTCACATTCCACGTCACTGCTTAGTGTTGACTCTAGGTATTTAAATAGCACACAACTTAAGAAAAGTGCGTACAACCCGCCACACACACCACACACGCCACACACGTAGTCGCGGAAGACCAGACCATTCACCGCGCGTTTTACACGATTCACTTCTCTGGTCAAAATCTACTACCCCAAGTGCGTGCGCCTTTCATGCCTCCGTATAAATCAGCAACCTACAAAGACGCGAGTGTGGCTCTGACGTTCCAATGTTACAATCCGTTTGGCTTGCCTTGTCTCCTTCCATTTATACTAAATTTATCTGCCGCTCGTCACGACTGATGATAGGCAGGACACTTGCTTGCGTCTACTTAAAATCTCTCTACGTTGATTTATTACAGGGATATGTATCTCATAAAATTTTTAGTGGTCTACATCTACACTACTGGCCATTAACATTCCCACACCAAGAAGAAATGCAGATGATAAACGGGTATTCATTGGACAAATATATTATACTACAACTGACATGTGATTACATTTTCACGCGATTTGGGTGCATAGATACTGAGAAATCAGTACCCAGGACAACCACCTCTGGCCGTAATAACGGCCTTGATACGCCTGGGCATTGAGTCAAACAGAGCTTAGATGGCGTGTACAGGTACAGCTGTCCATGCAGCTTCAACACGGCACCACAGTTCATCAAGAGTAGTGACTGGCGTATTGTGACGAGCCAGTTGCTCGGCCACCATTGACCAGACGTTTTCAATTGGTGAGAGATCTGGAGAATGTGCTGGCCAGGGCAGCAGTCGAACATTTTCTGTATCCAGAAAGGCCCATACAGGACCTGCAACATGCGGTCGTGCATTATCTTGCTGAAAAGTAGGGATTCGCAGGGGATCTAATGAAGGGTAGAGCCACGGATCGTAACACATCTGAATGGTAACGTCCACTGTTCAAAGTGCCGTCAATGCGAACAAGAGGTGACCGAGACGTGTAACCATCAGTGTAAAGAGCTAGTTGTGTTTAACAAGAACGATGTTGAATCCGTGCTATGTGCCAATACATCGTTTCCTTCGAAGTAATTCATAATGTTCGAATATAGTATTTGTTCGAAAAACCTACTGCAAATCGACGTTAGTGATCTCGGCCTGTAATTCAGCTGATTACACCTACTTCCGTTTTTCGGTATGGGTGGGACTTGAGCAATTTTCCAGTCTTTAGGTACGGATATTTCTTTGAGCGAGCGGTTGTATATACACTATTGGCCATTAAAATTGCTACACCAAAAAGAAATGCAGATGATAAACGCGTATTCATTGGACAAATATACAGGGTGTTACAAAAAGGTAGGGCCAAACTTTCAGGAAACATTCCTCACACACAAAACAAGAAAATATGTTATGTGGACATTTGTCCGGAAACGCTTACTTTCCATGTTACAGCTCATTTTATTACTTCTCTTCAAATCACATTAATCATGGAATGGAAACACACAGCAACAGAACGTACCAGCGTGACTTCAAACACTTTGTTACAGGAAATGTTCAAAATGTCCTCCGTTAGCGACGGTACATGCCTCCACCCTCCGTCGCATGGAATCCCTGATACGCTGATGCAGCCCTGGAGAATGGCGTATTTTATCACAGCCGTCCACAATACGAGCACGAAGAGTCTCTACATTTGGTAACGGGGTTGCGTAGACAAGAGCTTTCAAATGGCCCCATAAATGAAAGTCAAGAGGGTTGAGGTCAGGAGAGCGTGGAGGCCTTGGAATTGGTCCGCCTCTACCAATCCATCGGTCACCGAATCTGTTGTTGAGAAGCGTACGAACACTTCGACTCAAATGTGCAGGAGCTTCATCTTGCATGAACCACATGCTGTGTCGTACTTGTAAAGGCACATGTTCTAGCAGCACAGGTAGAGTATCCCGTATGAAATCATGATAACGTGCTCCATTGAGCATAGGTGGAAGAACATGGGGCCCAATCGAGACATCACCGACAATGCCTGCCCAAACGTTCACAGAAAATCTGTGTTGATGACGTGATTGCACAATTGAGTGCGGATTCTCGTCAGCCCATACATGTTGATTGTGAAAATTTACAATTTGATCACGTTGGAATGAAGCCTCATA
Organism: Schistocerca piceifrons; assembly: GCF_021461385.2. Lineage (NCBI taxonomy): Eukaryota > Metazoa > Arthropoda > Insecta > Orthoptera > Acrididae > Schistocerca > Schistocerca piceifrons. The sequence goes on from NC_060146.1 coordinate 212,519,538, forward strand.
CGTAAAGAGAACATTTGCACTGAAATGAGGATTGACACATTGTTGGATGAACCATTCGCAGAAGTGTACCCTTGGAGGCCAATCAGCTGCTGATAGTGCCTGCACACGCTGTACATGGTACGGAATCAACTGATTCTCCCGTAGCACTCTCCATACACTGACGTGGTCAACATTACCTTGTACAGCTGCAACTTCTCTGACGCTGACATTAGGGTTATCGTCAACTGCACGAAGCATTGCCTCGTCCATTGCAGGTGTCCTCGTCGTTCTAGTTCTTCCCCAGTTGCAAGTCATAGGCTGGAATGTTCCGTGCTCCCTAAGACGCCTATCAATTGCTTCGAACGTCTTCCTGTCGGGACACCTTCGTTCTGGAAATCTGTCTCGATACAATCGTACCGCGCCACGGCTATTACCCCGTGCTAATCCATACATCAAATGGGCATCTGCTAACTCCGCATTTGTAAACATTGCACTGACTGCAAAACCACGTTCGTGATGAACACTAACCTGTTGATGCTACGTACTGATGTGCTTGATGTTAGTACTGTAGAGCAATGAGTCGCATGTCAACACAAGCACCGAAGTCAACATTACCTTCCTTCAATTGGGCCAACTGGCGGTGAATCGAGGAAGTACAGTACATACTGATTTGTGTGTGAGGAATGTTTCCTGAAAGTTTAGCCGTACCTTTTTGTAACACCCTATATTATACTACAACATACATTTTCACTCGATTTGGGTGCATAGATCCTGAGAAATCAGTACCCAGAACAACCACCTCTGGCCGTAATAACGGCCTTGATACGCCAGGGCATTGAGTCAAACAGAGCTTGGATGGCGTGTACAGGTACAGCTGCCCATGCAGCTTCAGCACGATACCACAGTTCATCAAGAGTAGTGAATGGCGTATTGTGACGAGCCAGTTGCTCGGCCACCATTGACCAGACTTTTCCAATTGGTGAGAGATCTGGAGAATGTGCTGGCCAGGGCAGCAGTCGAACATTTTCTGTATCCAGAAACGCCCGTAAAGGACCTGCAACATGCGGTCGTGCATTATCCTGCTGTAATGTAGGGTTTCGCAGGGATCGAATGAAGAGTAGAGCCATGGGTCCTAACACATCTGAAATGTGACGTCTGCGTTAATGCGAACACGAGGTGACCGAGACGTGTGACCAATGGCACCCCATACCATCACGCCGGGTGATACGCCAGCATGGCGATGACGAATACACTCTTCCAATGTGCGTTCTCCGCGATGTCGCCAAACACGAATGCGACCATCCTGATGCTGTAAACAGAACCTGGATTTGTAGTGACGTGCCAAGACAGCCAAGCCACTCGGAGGTAGCCGAAAGGCACGCGTTAAGCTCACGCAGATTGGCGTGTGGTCTGGAACAAGGTAAAGTAATTTTTAGTAGCAAATTAAGTACGTAGTTGATGTAATACTTAACTTTAATCCATAATTGGAGAACATCGCTCTTGTTTGTACATGCTTCACACGATAAATATCAAATGCTATGGCGCCTTGCTAGGTCGTAGCAAATGACGTAGCTGAAGGCTATTCTAACTATCGTCTCGGCAAATGAGAGCGTAATTTGTCAGTGTAGCTTCGCTAGCAAAGTCTGCTGTACAACTGGGGCGAGTGCTAGTAAGTCTCTCTAGACCTGCCGTGTGGTGGCGCTCGGTCTGCAATCACTGACAGTGGCGACACGCGGGTCCGACGTATACTAACGGACCGCGGCCGATTTAAAAGCTACCACCTAGCAAGTGTGGTGTCTGGCGGTGACACCACACGATCATCCGAAAAAATGACATTTTGCCATTCGTGCACCCAGGTTCGTCGTCGAGTACACCATCGCAGGCGCTCTTGTCTGTAATGCAGCGTTAAGGGCAACCGAAGCCACGGTCTCCGAGCTGATAGTCCATGCTGCTGCAAACGTCGTCGAACTGTTGGTGCAGATGGTTGTTGTCTTGCGAACGTCCCCATCTGTTGACTCCGGGATCGAGACGTGGCTGCACAATCCGTTACAGCCATGCTGACAAGATGCCTGTCATCTCGACTGTTAGTGATACGAGGCCGTTGGGATCCAGCACGGCGTTCGGTATTACCCTCCTGAACCCACCGATTCCATATTCTGCTAACAATCATTGGATCTCGACCAACGCGAGCAGCAATGTCGCGATACGAGAAACCGCAATCGCGATAGGCTACAATCCGACCTTTATCAAAGTCGGGAAAGTGATTGTTCGCATTTCTCCTCATTACACGAGGCATCACGACAACGTTTCACCAGGCAACACCGGTCAACTGCTGTTTGTGTATGAGAAATCGGTTGGAAGCTTTCGTCATGTCAGCACGTTGTAGGTGTCGCCACCGGCGACAACCTTGTGCGAATGCTCTGAAAAGCTAATCATTTGCATATCACAGCATCCTCTTCCTGTCGGTTAAATTTCGCCTCTGTAGCACGTCATCTTCGCGATGTAGCAAGTTTAATGGCCAGTAGTGTACATCTACGTGATTACTCTGTTATTTACAATAAAGTGCCTGGCAGAGGGTTCAGTGAACCACCTTCAAGCTGTCTCTCTACCGCTCCACTCTCAAACGGCGCGCGGGAAAAACGAGCACTTACATTTTTATGTGCGATCCCTGATTTCTCTTATTTTATCGTGATGATCATTTTCTCCCTATGTAGGTGGGTGCCAACAGAATTTTTTCGCAATAGGAGGAGAAAACTGCTGATTAAAACTTCATGGCAACATCTCATCGCAACGAAAAGCACATTTGTTCTAATGATTGCCACTCCAATTCACGTATCACGTCTGTGGCACTGTCTCGCCTATTTCGCAATAATACAAAACGAGCTGCCCTTCTCTGAACTTTTTCGATGTCATCCGTCAGTCCCACCTGATGCGGATCCCACACCGCACGGCAGTACTCCAGAATAGGGCGGACAAGCGTGGTGTAAGCAGTCTCTTTACTAGACCTGTTACACCTTCTAAGTGCTCTGCCAATGAATCACAGTCTTTGGTTTGCTCTACCCACAATAATCTGTATGCGAACGTTCCAGTTTACATTATTTGTAATTGTAATCCATAAGTATTTAGTTGAATTTACAGCCTTCAAATTTGTGTCACTTGTCGCGTAATCGAAGTTTCGCGTATTTCTTCTAGTACTCATGTGAATAGCTTTACAATTTTCTTTATTCAGGGTCAATTGCCACTTTTCGCACCATACAGATATCTTTTCTAAATCATTTTTCAAATCATTTAAATGACAGCATCATCTGCAAACAATCAAATACGGCTACTCGGATTGTCTCCTGTGTCGTTAATATAGATAAGGAACAATGGAGAGCCTATAACACTTCTTTGGGGAACGCCGGATATTACCTCTGTTTTGCTCGACGACTTTCCGTCTATTACTTCTAACTGTGACCTTCCTGATAGGAAATCACGAATCCAGTCGCACAACTGAGGCGATATTCCATAGCCATGGAGTTTGATTGGAAGGCGCTTGTAAGGAACAATGTCGAAAGCCTTCTGGAAATCGAAAAATATGGAATCAATCTGACATCCCCTGTCGATAGCACTTATTACTTAATGAGTATAAAGAGCTAGTTGTGTTTCACAAGAACGATGTTGAATCCTTGCTGACTATGTGTCAATAAATCGTTTTCTTCGAGATAGTTCTTAATGTTCGAATACAGTATTTGTTCCAAAACCCCACTGCAAATCGACGTTAGTGACATTGGCCTGAAATTCAGCGGATTAGTCCTGCTTCCCTTTTTGGGTATTGGTGTGACTTGAGCAATTTTCCAATCTTTAGGTAGGGATATTTCTCTGAGCGAGCGGTTTTATATACACTACTGGCCATTAAAATTGCTACACCAAAAAGAAATGCAGATGATGAACGGGTATTCATTGGACAAATATATTATACTACAACTGACATGTGATTACAGTTTCACGCAATTTGGGTGCATAGATCCTGAGAAATCAGTACCCAGAACAACCACCTCCTGCCGTAATAACGGCCTTTATACGCCCGGGCATTGAGTCAAACAGAGCTTGGATGGATGGCGTGTACAGGTACAACTGCCCATGCAGCTTCAACACGATACCACAATTCATCAAGAGTAGTGACTGGCGTATTGTGACGAACCAGTTGCTCGGCCACCATTGACCAGGCGTTTTCAGTTGGTGAGAGATCCGGAGAATGTGCTGGCCAGGGCAGCAGTCGAACATTTTCTGTATCCAGAAAGACCCGTACAGTACATGCAGCATGCGGTCGTGCAGTATCCTGCTGAAATGTAGGGTTTCGCAGGGATCAAATGAAGGGTAGAGCCACGGGTCGTAACACATCTGAAATATAACGTGCACTGTTCAAAGTGCAGTCAATGCAAACAAGAGGTGACCGAGACGTGTAACCAATGGCACCCCATACCATCACGCCGGGTGATACGCCAGTATGGCGATGACGAATACACGCTTCCAATGTGCATTCACCGCGATGTCGTCAGACACGGATGCGACTATCATGATGCTGTAAACAGAACCTGGATTCATCCGAAAAAATGACGTTTTGCCATTCGTGCACACAGGTTCGTCGTTGAGTACACCATCGCAGGCGCTCCTGTCTGTGACGCAGCGTCAAGGGTAACCGCAGCCATGGTCTCCGAGCCGATAGTCCATGCTGCTGCAAACGTCGTCGAACTGTTCGTGCAGATAGTTGTTGTCTTGCAAACGTCCCCATCTGTTCACACAGGGATCGAGACGTGGCTGCACGATCCGTTACAGCCAAGCGAATAAGATGCCTGTCATCTCGACTCTAGTGATAGGAGGCCTTTGGGATCCAGCACGGCGTCCCGTATTACCCTCCTGAACCCACCGATTCAACATTCCGCTAACAGTAATTGGATCTCGACCAGCGCGAACAGCAATGTCGTGATACGAGAAACCGCAATCGCAATAGGCTACAATCCGACCTTTATCAAAGTCGGAAACGTGATTGTACGAATTTCTCCTCCTTGCAACAGGTATCACAACAACGTTTCACCAGGCAACGCCGGTCAACTGCTGTTTGTGTATGAGAAACCGGTTGGAAACTTTCCTCATGTCAGCACGTTGTAGGTGTCGCCACCGGCGCCAAGCCTGTGTGTGAATGCTCTGAAAATCTAATCATTTGCATATCACAGCATCTTCCTCGTGTCGTTTAAATTTCGCGTCTGTAGCACGTCACCTTCGTGGTGTTGCAATTTTAATGGCCAGTAGTGTAATTGCTAAATACGGAGCTATTGTATCAGCATACTCTGAAACGAACCTGACTGGTATACAATCTGGACCAGACCCCTTGCCTTTGTTAAGTGATTTAAGCTGCTTTGCTACACCGAGGATATCCACTTCTATGCTTCTTACCTTGGCAGTTGTTGTTGACTGGAATTCAGAAATATTTACTTCGTCGTAGGGAAAAGGGCTAATAGTTCGAGTCTGTGTATCCGTGAGAAACGCACAGCTCACACGCTGCTCTGAACACGGCAGGTGTGTCGTGGGCACTCAGAACTTTGTGCTGGCTCGCACGTGTCAAGCTGCCACGGAACCTACTGGTGCTCTCGGAACCTGCCGGTCCTTTTCACTAAGTCGGGGTCAGCGGCCGGCGGCACAACTCTCCCCTTCAGATGGCCGAGGGCAACACTTTCAAAGGCTTCCTGGGACACCACATGTATGGCGGAAAAGTACGAGTCTAGGAACGTGGTTTGGCATCGGGAAATTCACGAGCGTTAAACTACGGTCTGATTCGCCCATCGCCGGCTTATGTCGGACGGGAATTTCTGGGACAAACTAGCGAGGAAGGCGTGCTCTGGTTGACCTGACGACATTCTGGAGTGGGGATTTGTTAAAAGCGGCACTGACACGCTGCTGGCGGAAAAAGAGTTACGTTTTATCTGATTGGCATTTGTGGCCAGATGGGCTGATACTCGTGACCGCTACGGTTGCAGGTTCGAATCCTGCCTCTAGCATGGATGTGAGTGATGTCCTTAGGTTAGTTAGTTTAAGTAGTTCTCAGTTCTAGGGGACTGATGACCTCAGAACTTAAGTCCCATAGTGCTCAGAGCCTTTTGTTTTTTGCCTTTGCGCAACTGGTGTGACGTAATTGCCTTACGAGCCAAATACAGACGGATTTGATGAACAGTGTGCACGCTTCGTGTCGTGCACTGCTAGCCCTTACCGCGCAACCATTAGTTTACTTCAATGCCACCAGGTGGTATAGTACACTGCAGCAAACTTTTATGTTCGCCATAAATCCCGCTAGGTGCTAGCACACTCCATAGATATGCGAATACACACACTATGTACTAAAATTAAACCGTGCGCATCAGTAAATATTTGAGTTTTACTGAGGGAAAAACCTGTTTCGTGGGATTCTGAATGAGATATGGCACATAAAGTTTTGGATTTTATCACAGAGTAATCCATTTGAAGCGCTGTGAACCCTAACACACATCGTTATCGATTGTGAGACTGCAGCATTTATTCGTGCTTCTGACATCTGTTGATCCTTCCCTGCAACTTAACTCCCGTCGCTGCGCTATCTTTGTTTCCCTTGATCTACAGAACGCCTATCACCGTGTCTGGCATCCCAGGCTCCTCTTCAAACTCCAGACCTATGCTTTCCCTATCAACTTCGTCTGTCTCGTTGCTTCCTTCCTCTCCCGTCGTCTCTGCTATGTGACTATCCACAATTCCAACTCCCGTACTATCCCTCTGCCGGCGTGCCCCAAGGTTCTGTCCTATCCCCTCTCCTCTATCTCCTGTACACTGCTGATATGCCCAAACCTCCCCCTCCACCTCCTGAAACTCCTGTCTGCCCAGACGTATGGTCTGCATCCTTCCACCATCCTCCACACATACAAATCCTTGATCTGCCCCATCCTCTGTTATGCCAGCATAGCTTGGATTTCTGCCCCTCCCCCGTTCTATAAAGCCCTCCAAATCCTCGAACGCTATGCACTCCACCTCGTCTTCTGCATCCGTCTTCCGTCCCCCATGCATGTCCTCTACGACCACATCCCCTTCCCCCCCTTATCCTTTTCCTTGAACACATCCGCACATTATATATTGTCTGCCACCTTGATCCCCCTCACCCCCTGGTGTCTCCCTTCTTCTCCACCCCCAACCAGTTGCCACACCTTTACCATTGTGTCCCACCCTCTCTCCATCTCCACACCCTCCATCTCCTTTCCCAATGCAACTTCCACCGTCTACCCCTCCCGGACGATGAGCTTCACCCTGACATCTACCCTTCCTACCAACTCTAACCCCATCTTCCTGCCTCCTCCTCAGGGCTTCCTCTCCTTCCCCTCCCTCCTCCTGAGCGGCTTCCCCCTCCTACTCCCCCTCCATCTCTTGTGCCTCCTTTCAGTGTCTCTGCACTCCCTCCTGCCCTGTCTTCCCTCTTCATCTCCTGCCCCACATGTCTCCTGCCTCTTTGTGTATCCACTGATGCTCCTCCTCTCTTCATCCTGCGGCTTCCCCTGCTGCCCCTTGCTCTCCCCTCCTTTTCCATCCTCTCTGCCCTTTCCCTCGGCAAGTCCCGCCTGGCAGTTTTATTCTTCATTGTGTGTGCTCCAAGTGGGTTTTAAGTGTGTTGTTCCGGAGTGCTTTTACTACTGTGGCTTGCTTTTAACGTGTGCATGTCCATTCAGTGTCTTCTCTGAGTTTTGAAGAATCGCCAACTGTGTTTTTTAACTTTCTGGTGACTTTTTTTTAACTATCCTCCATGAACATCTCCGTGTTAGTCTATTTTTTACCTCCATTTCCTCCCATTATTCTGTTTTAAGTTCCCCTTTATCGCCTTATGTATGTAACATTTTATTCTTATTTTAAGTTGTCATGTCACTCGGCTGAAGAGTGGCGGATTGTGCCGCTGACAGCCCTCCCCTGCCCATATGGGGCAGGGGAATGAAATCACAATAAAGAAAAAAAAATCTGTTGATCTTAGGGTTTATCTGTAGTGTAGGTCTACATTGTACTTACATCTGAACATTCACGAGTAGCTGTCTCACTGATTTCTCTGATACTCACCTAAATATGGGGGGTGAAGACGGTGTGCTTTTGGCCCTTGTTGCTGCATAGTACGACTTGAATTTAACCTTTGTGCAAATGGCAGTTTGTGTTTGCAGTTGGTTGTCTACTGTCCAGGAATCGGTTTTTCTGTGGAGTGTCAAAACTTGACCTATGTTAAACCTTTATTAAGCGCTAACAGAAAAGAAACTTACCAGGAAAAGTTAGGCACAAAGAAACCTGGGCACACCAGACCAGATCCCATGTCTGAGAAAGTGACAAAATCAAATAAGCGTGACTACAAGCGAACATTTGACAAAGAAGTGTATATTAAGCATAAGACGTTATGTGGATGCGATGTAAGAATTCCTAATTTTCTGCCCAGAAGTTAATTCGTTATCTAATACATGAATTAGGGATCTTGCACATTCGTCAACAAAAATAAAAAACCAGGAAAACTGCCACTTGCACAAAAATGCGAAGCGGAGAGTAGTGAAAGCTTAAACATTATTTCGTTGTTCCGATTATCTGCACTTAATTATGTACAAAACAGCAAAATTCCACAAAAACATTTCTTCCTTTTCTTAATAAATAATCGGTTTATGTTACATTTCCATTTTTATTTGAAGGAGCACATAGTTCAATTCACTGACTTATTCTATTGATTGAATGGACAGTTATATACAGGGTGTCCGAAAAGTCTTTCCCTGATCACATAAATTGATAACTCAGGCTAGAAGTAAGATACAAATATGTAACTGGTGTCTAATTGTTTACAAACTATGAAAGTTTTTTTCACACATCAGTAAACTTCCACATGAGCACCTTTCGAGCAGGTAGCACATCTAGGCGATATTCAATTTCCGTCCACACATTAGCCAGCATCACTGGAGGGATCGATTCAACGACTGTGGTTATCCGTTGCCGCAGGGTTTCAAGATCTGGTACACGTGTTCGGTAGACCTCGTCCTTGACATAACCCCATAAAAAGACGTCTAATGGGGCTATGTCAGGAGAGCGTGGAGGCCAAACCGCAAAGTCATATCGGTAATTTGCACTTTGTATGCACGAAACAATAAACGTTTGTGTAAAATGTCATGGAGAGAGCTTTTTGGCATCTGTAATCCACGTGAGGCCCTGCGCACCGATTTCTTCGGACTTCGCAGAAAACACTGCCTTACAGCTTCCACCCCGTCTGCTGAGATTCTTGGTCAACCAGACCTCAGAAGGTCAGCAACCGATCCTGTTTTCTTGAACTTCTCATACCAGGCTTTAATGCTCTTGACATCAGGTAGATTCCTTCCAAATCTTGTCTGGAAGTGTCTCTGCACTGCGGTCTCATGGTACCACAGGACACACTATGCCTTTTCCTGATTGGTTAACATGGCTTCTTGGGCACTGCACCTCATCCACTACTTACGTACTGCGAACCTAAAACAGAAAAAAAACTTTGACACCAGTTTCATGTTTGTATCTTACTTCTAGCCTGAGTTATCAATTTATGTAATCAGGGAAAGACTTTTCGGACATCCTGTAGTAGAATTATTGAATTTTCCACCTTGTGATTCTATATTAGGGCGTTTCAAGATAGCGATTTCGTTGCGTAATTTACAATTAACGTGGAATCTTAAGGGGAGTATGATGGAGTCTGGATAGGTCCACTACTGTGATAGTTTTTACAGTCTCACACACCCCGTGATATTGGAATTGAAGTGTTTTTAATTTTTGTGTGCAACGGCAGCTCCCGCAAGCAGCGGCTCGCTGCACTTACTGAGTTTGAGTCAACATGTACAAACCTGTCTAGCTCGCAATACCAGTCTGGTGGAAGCACAAGTGTGGCTGAAGCACACAATATCGGCTGCCCGATGCCGCCCCATATCTCCCAGTCTTCCGATGAAAACCAAGAGCACTGGACAGGACAAAAGTCGCAGGTGGACGAAGACTGTGCAGCCCACAGAACCACAGCTGACTCACGACGTCCTGTCTTTTTCTCCTGTGTAGCAGTGTCAGTTTTGGGTCTGTGTCGCGAGTTACTCCCCAAGTAGAGCCCCACAACCTACCCTATCAGGAAGTCGTTTGAAAAATAGTCGAATCTTTTAATGACCTTGTAAGGGTGTGAGGGTTTGTTTTTTGCTTATTCTAGGATTGAGAAAAAGTGTGTGAGGTGAAATGACAAGTTTAATGTCGCAGTATTTCTCACCAAATTACAGCTTTTCACACAGTTTTCAACTCACCAACATAAAAACAGCGCAATGGATAATGCATCTTGCCAACAACAAAAACTGAAATAAGTTTATACACAACAATGTTAAGTATTAACTCGCTGAAAGAACATTAATCTTAAGCACAATATTATGAAAGTTTAATTGGAAGTTTCTTTACATTAATCCTAAGCACAATAATATGACAGTTTAATTGGACGTTTCTTTACAAAACTGCTCCTACACATATGTTATGATGTTGGTCTGTACTACGAAAATCGTTCGATTCCGGTTCATAGTTCGTTACTATTTGGGATGACAATCAAGTCTACGCTGGATGATTAGTCAAGTGACAAATTTGAGCGCAAGATTACCCGAGGCCGATCGAGTTTACAGTGGACGCAAGCTGGTGAACCAACTAAGTTTACACCTCTGGACGCGGTGTTTACCTTAACCTGCGATGTGCTGCTGTCTGCAAGGCCGCTCTCTCCCACTGAAATTCCTACGAAACTAATCTGGCCTTTGCTGAACTTTCCAGCAGAAACTTTCCCTATGTTTCTCGTTATGAAAGAAAACATGTACCCAGCCCTAGTCTTATTATGTGGTGATATGCACGTGCATGGTTCCAGCAGTGTGCATATTATAGCGCCCTCTTAGTTCTCGCAAGAACAATTAACTAATTTGGCTGGTTCGTTTCTCCACAGTTGGAGCTAAGCGTTGCTACAGCTAATTCTTTAGCGGGAGTGCAGCCGCTGTGAACGCAGTGTTCACACAAATTTCTTCTCTGCGTCATACGGAGCGTTAAGCGCTCCATTCTCCACTTGACGCCAGTTCAGAGAAGAGTTCCCTGGAAAATTTCCCTCTTGTCTTACTCGTGGCTGAACTGCCTCCCTCTACTTGGGTTCCTTTTTCACATCACAGCCTTTTTCGACCAATGGGAGCGTTCCTCTTATTTTGTAGAAGCACTCTCTACCAATTGCAACGTCCCTTCTATCAAGCTGCGTGGAAACTTCAGCATTTTTCTCCTTCCTAGTGCGTTTCCACCAATCAGACGTTTTGTCCCCGTTCTGGACGCCTAAAGTACATTGATCTTTCCATGTGTCGCACTCGCTGGACGAAAATGCGTCGCTTGCTATTGTTCGCATCCCTTTGGAATTTTGAAACTAAGTTTTCTAAAGCTTCTTCTCTGTCCTTGAGCAGATACCTCGCTACAGGCAGTCCTCCGGCTTGAATTACCTAGTCCGGGGTCGCTGTCCTCCTTCCTGCGACCCCTTTAAGTGGTTTCCGGCGCAACTCCCGCAGCGCGGCTTCGCTATGCCGTTGTGGAGCTGGCTTTTCAAAACTAAAAGCGACTCGACTTGTGTTCCCTGTTCTACCTTCCACTCAAAGACATGCATTGTATAGGAATGGTGTGTTAATTACTGTCAATTGACTGTCATCCCTTTTTGCATTACATATTGGTAGGCAAATGTTCTCATAACTGTCAATTTGCGTTAGGTGTCATCTTCACCTTCTCATTGTGATTTGTAAAGGTGTCATGTAAGGTTTGAATCTGACCATTTATTCTGCCACCTTACAACCTACTTCATGTAGCTGCTGCTCATTACAAATTTTTCCGTACTTGTCATCAAAGAAATCATACTTGCAAGAAATGGGTCATCGAACTCAAGGGCGTGACAAGGAACTGTAACTTCAACTGCGCTTGTGGACTTTCATTTCAAGACGAAACACTTCCCGATGCAATTACACAGAACCTGAGTGACGATAGAATCTGGGCTCAGATTTTGAAGTAGCGCAGTGCTTCTCTCACTGATGTACAGGTTGGCTATGATTAAACTTTCGCTACTCGAGAGAGGCCCCATGAAAAACGTGCGATCGTACGACAATGAAACTTTGGAGAAACATCTGTAAGGACAAGTGGATGCGAAATAACGAATAAACCGTTGAAAAAAAAAGTGTTTTAATTTCCACATGACAGGATAACATTTGCTCATTGTGTACCACATTTACGGTCCAGGTTACAAACATTGCTAATTATAGCAACCGTCTACATCCATGACAGCGTGCAGTCGCACTCTAGATTGCCCTACTGCACAGATGGTATGTGAACTTGGATTGTTCGACTGTCATGACACAGCTGGTGCACTGTGCGAAGATCGCCCAGTGTCCAGCGTTCCCAGCCACGGCAACAGCAACTTCTTCAGCAATTTGTGGCGCATTTGGCCGTCGACCTCTTGATTGATTGATTGATTGATTTTAACAGGGGAGCTTAGGTCTGATGCGCCACTGCCCACACCGAAACTAGGTTTATTGTGCAGTATCGCTCCCTGTATATCCAGTAAAGCCAACCAGTGCCCTTAAATAGTGCAAGGAATCCCAGTTTTTTGTTAGACACAATTTCTTCAGGTCTAGTTGTCCCGAAGATTCTGTATCTTTTACTCTCCAGTGCCATTCATTCGAAGATTAGGTGTGATGCAGTTTCTTCACCCTCATCTACATTTAGTGTCCTCTTCCGTTATGCCCATTGTGTGTAGTTGTTTTTCGAAATTCCCATGGCCGGTCATCAGTCCAGTCATGAGTTTGATCTCTTTCCTGTTCAATCCCAGGATTACAGAGCTTCTTTTAAAACATGGCTTGGGCATCATTACCTTACCATGTTTTTGTTTATGGAGCTTGGTCCAATATCCTATGTGCTGTTTCCTAAGCCAGTTCCATAGTTCTAATTTGATCATAGCCTTGGTGATTGTCAGGACAGGTTCCAGTCCAATAAATGGAGTTGTTGCCCCCATCCTAGCCAATCTATCGGCTTGTTCATTGCCACAGATCCCTGAGTGGCCAGGGACCCAGACTAGGTACACCCTATTGCTTCCCCCTAGCCCCACCAGAGCCCTGTGGCAATCTGCAACAATCTTACATCTTGTTGCAGGAGCTGCCAATGATTTCAGGGCTGCCTGGCTGTCTGAATAGATGTAGAGGCTATGGTCGTTGTAGCACCTATGCATATTCTCCTCCACACAAGCCATCATTACAGTAATTTGAGCTTGGAATACAGAGGCCAGTTTCCCTAGAGAGATGATGCTCTCCAGTCTTGGCTGAACCCCGTACAACCCTGTCCCAACGCCTTGGTCTGTTTTCGACCAATCGCTGAACCAAAGGATGTCCCCCGTATGGTATCAAACTGTTTTCTCCCCAACCACACGTACATTTACCTCACTCACTATGTTAGTGTGTGATTCTGGATATCCGAATGAAACCCAGTTTTGGCCAGTTTTAAGTCTGTGTGCCCCAGCTGCCGCCTCCATCTTAACCCAAAGGTGAAGTGGAGGCATATCCAGCATGGCTTCCATTCCAGCGGTTGGTGTGCTGCTAATTCCGCCCGTTATGGCTAAGCAGGCCAATCTCTGCACCTTAGCAAGCTCTTTAGCAGCAACCCGCTGTTCTCCCTTCTTCCACCGGCCCCATAGGAAATCCTAGGTCTAACCACTGTGGTGTATACCCAGTACATACCCCTGGGGCTTAGGCCCCAGTTTTTGCCATATGCCCTCCTAGTACACATTGAAGTTTTTGCCTTGGAGCAGATGCTCTTTATATGAGGGGTCCAAATTAGCTTCTCATCCTAGGTTACTCCTAGATATTTCACTGTTCCCTTCACAGGTAGAGTTTCATCGAAGAGCTTTAGATTCCAACTGGCATACTGAATATGTCTCTTCGTAAATGGCACCACAACAGTCTTCTTAGGATTAACTCTCAGATCCTGTTTAATGCACCATTTTTGCACAATGTCCAACCCTCCTTGTGCCATATTCCTGACTGTGTCAGTGAATTTGCCAATTATTACTATGACAAGGTCATCTGCGTATCCTTGGCAGAAGCATTGTCTGGAATTTAGTTCCTCAATGAGTTCGTTCACCACTAGATTCCACAATAGAGCAGCTTTTAGTGGTCTTGATTACTGTCTTTTCATTCATCATGTTAGCCTCTACCTTCCTTCCACTAAGCATGGCCCTGGTCCACCTACACATAGTGGTCCTCAGGTCATGCACGTCTGCTGCCCTTATCATGGAATCGAAGGTCGTGTTACTGAAGGGCCCCCTCGATATCCAGGAAGATGCAGAGGGCTATTTCTTGGAAGTGCTTTTTCCACCTTCCCAACGAGTTGGTGGAGAGCTGTCTCACATATGTACCTGGTTGGTATGCGTGTTGGTTCAGGTGTAGAGGAACCCTACTTAGCCTCCTCTCCCCAACATATACATTAACGTGTTTTTCCAGTGTTTTGAGAATGAAGGAGGACAGGCTGATTGGTCTCATATCCTTGGCCTTGCTACGATCAATTCTCCCTGGCTTTGGGATGAAGACAACCTTCAAAGTCCTTCAAGCATTGGGAATGATTCCTACTGCTAGACTATCCCTGAATAGCCTGCATAGGACTCTTATAAGCTTTCCTCCTGCCTGTTGCAGGAGAGCTGGAAGAATTCCATCTGGGCCAGGTGACTTGAACGGTTGGAATGTTCCCACCGCCCACTGGATTTTGTTGAAGTTCACACACTCCTTGGCCGATTCCCAGTCTCCTCTTCGAGTGCCTGAGAACCGTTGTCTCTCTGGGTTCACATACTGGTCTGTGTCGTCCAGCAGAACATATTGAGGAAAGTGACTTTCGAGGAGCAATTCCAGCGTCTCATGTGCTGTCTTTGTATATTCCCCATCCTCCTTCCCCAACATACCTCCTGGATTCGTTGGTACTGTAGTGAGAATCTTGTAAAGTCTGGCTTGTGCAGCCGTGCCCTCCACTTCCTCACAGAATGCCTTCCAGGATGCCTCCTTTGCTTGTCTTATTGCAAGATTGTAACTGACAAGGGCCTCACGATATTTAACCCATTGTCCTTTACGTCTCGCAATATTAAACAGTCTCTATACCTGTTTTCTTTGCGATTCCACTTTGTTATTCCACCAAAGAATATTTCTATTTGTGCACTTGCTGGTGATTGTGCAGTTGTCCTTATACGAGGTCACTATGGCAGAGGTAACAATCTCTGCTATTTCTTAAAATTCTACTGGGTTCCTTATCGTGGTTTTAATTTCCGATAAGCCTAAATCAAGGTCCCTCCTATATGTCTCCCAGTCTGTTTTCCTGGGACTTCTGTAAGTCATGGTCTGTCTGATTCCCATTTCAACCTTGAATTTAATGTACATGTGGTCCAATGAGGATGGCTCCAACACCACATGTCATTGTTTGACATAGCTACCCATCGTCATGGAACCAAATGCTATGTCAGTTACTTCTTCCCTTCTGCTATTCCTGAATGTAGGTTCATTGCCCCTATTCAGGACCTCTAAGTCGTTTGCTAGGAGAATTCAAGAAGGTACCGTCGACCTTCTCCAGGAGGAGTTCCAAAATCGCCAGTTAATTCGGACTTCCGAATCATGTTCTTCAGGCCGGGTTCATAAACAGATCCTCTCCGCATTCCTCGATACTATCGCAGAATATCAGCACTATTGCTGTTGTTTCGATTGAGCAGCATAACAAATAAAGCCCTGCTCACCTTGTCCAGAACCGTGTTAACTGTCTGCAACTCTAATGCGCACTGATCCTTGTGTTTCAGAACCTATGCTGCCGTACCACTACGGACACCCAAGGGCAGGTCATCACATTAATACTACCGACAACACAGATCCTGCAGCACACAGTCTTAACATCATTTCTATAAAATTCGGTACCCATATGGGAAATACACTGAAGCGCCAAAGAAACTGGTACAGGCGTCTGTATTCAAATAAAGAGATGTGTAAACAGGCAGAATACGGCGCTGCGGTCGGCAACGTCTATAAAAGACAACAAATGACTGGTGCAGTTGTTGGATCGGTTACTGCTGCTACAATGGCAGGTTATCAAGATTAAAGTGGTGTTATACTCGTGCACCAACGGTGGGACACATAATCTTCGAGGTAGCGATTAGGTGGGGATTTTCCCGTGTGACCATTTCACGAGTGTACCGTGAATATCAGGACTTCGATAAAACATCAAATCTTCAACATCGCTGAGGCCGGAGAAAGATCCTGCAAGAACCGGACCAACGACGACTGAACAGAATCATTCAACGCGACATAAGTGCAACCCTTCCGCAAATTGCTGCAGATTTCAATGCTGGACTATCAACAAGTGTCAGCGTGCGAGCCATTCAACGAAACATTATCGATATGGACTTTCGGAGCCGAAGGCCCACTCGAGTACGCTTGATGACTCTACGACACAAAGCTTTACACCTCACCTGGGACGGTCGAGACTGACATTGGACTGTTGATGACTGGAAATGTATTGCCTGGTCTGATGAGTCTTCTTTCAAATCATACCGAGCTGATGGATGTGTACGGGTATGGAGACAACCACATGAACACATGGACTCTGCATGTCAGCAGGAGGCTGTTCAAGCTAATGAAGGCTCTGTAATGCTGTGGTTGTGGGGCGTGTGCAGTTAGAGTGATATGGGACCCCTGATACGTCTAGATACGACTCTGACAAGTGACACATACATCAGCATCCATTCATGTCCACGTGTATTCCGACGGAATTGAGCAATTCCAGGAGGACAATGCCACACCCCACATGTCCAGAATTGCTGCAGAGTGACATCAGGAACATTCCGAGTTTAAACATGTCCGGTGCCCACCGACCTTCCCAGACATGAGCATTATTGAACATATCTGGGATGCCTTGGACCGTACTGTTCAGAAGAGATCTCCACTCCCTCGTACTCTTACGGATTTATGGACAGCCCTGCAGGATTCGTGGTGTCAGTTCAATCCAGCACTACTCCAGACATTAGTCGAGTCCATGCCACGTCGTGTTGCGGCACTTCTGCGTGCTCGCGGGGGCTACACGACATGAGGCAGGTGTACCAGTCTTTAGCTCTTCAGTGTAGTTTCCGTCTGCGCTGGCTCATGTGGCGAAAGTTTATTTATAACCATCGTGTACTTAAAAGCGGTTAAATCTCGGAAAGGGCAAGACTTCCCGGAGCCAGATTTTAAGTGCTTGATGTTGCAGCTCTGACCGCTGATGATTCGAAGCGGTCAGTTTTGCGACATCAGGCACGTTCAAATCTGGGCCCCAAGACACACATGTTGACAACAACAGGCGGCGTGGTGAGCAGTCCGCAAGCCAGCCAGTTTGTTTGTCTGCGAATTCACGCGCTCGAAATTCTCGTGTTAAGTGCTGTCTCAAGCACGAACGCAAACACTGATTCTTCCTCCAAGCAGTATGCCGACAAATCAGGACACAGCCAGCAAGATTGCCTGCGAAACAGCCGTAAGGTCAATTCTAGCCTATACGAATCTAGAATAGAGGAACACGGTCTGCTGGAAATCCTCATAGAAAACGTAGATGCAAGCACTGGAATCGCAAACTTACACGTTCTTCTGTGGACTCCAGTCCAGATACTGGTTTGATGCAGCTCTCCATGCTACTCCATCCTGTTCAAGCTTCTTCATCTCCGAGTAACTACTGCAATCTACATCCCTCTGAATCTGCTTAGTGTATTCATCTCTTTTTAACCTCCACGCATCCCTCCAGTACTAAACTGATGATCCCTTCATGCCTCAGAACGTGTCCTACCAACCGATACCTTCTTATAGTCAAGTTGTACCACAAATTTCTCTTCTCCCCAATTCCGTTCAGTACCACCTCATTAGTTACGTGATCTACCCATCTAATCTGTTGCATTTTTCTGTAGCACCGCATTTCGAAAGCTTCTATTCTCTTCTTGTCCAAACTACTTACCGTCCATGTTTCACTTCCATACATGGCTACACTCCATACAAATACTTTCAGAAACGACTTCCTGACACTTAAATCTGTACTCGATGTCAACACCTTTTGTAAGTAGGCTGTTTAGGTTTTTATTTTGGTAACGTCACGTAGCGCTCTGTATGAAAATCACTAGCTGTGCTGTGTGCAGTCTGTGCTGGTTGGCATTGTTGAAATACTCTCTATTGTAGCGTTGGGCAGTTGGATGTTAACAGCGAGTAGCGTTGCGTAGTTGGAGGTGAGCTGCCTGCAGTGGTGGATGTGGGGAGAGAGATGCCAGAGTTTTGAGAGCGGACGATCTGGACGTGTGTCCGTCAGAAAAAGGAAATTTGTAAGACTAGATCTCATGAACTGATATAATGCCTTTTGAACACTATTGAGGTAAATACATTGTTTGTTCTCCATCAAACTCATTCATTTGCTAACTATGCCTATCAGTAGTTAGTACCTACAGTGGTTAGAATCTTTTATTTAGCTGGCAGTATTGGCGCTCACTGTATTCCAGTAGTTAGAGTAACGAAGATTTTTATGAGGTAAATGATTCATGAAAGGTATAGGTTATTGTTAGTCAGGGCCATTCTTTTGTAGGGATTATTGAAAGTCAGGTTCCGTTGCGCTAAAAATATTGTGTGTCAGTTTAGTGTTGATCAGAATAAGTAAAGAGAGAAATGTCTGAGTACGTTCAGTTTTGCTCAGCTGTTTGAAAATCAAATAACGTAAGAGGTTTACCAGCACAGTCATTTACAGATTTTCCAAAGGGGACGTTTTACTTTCTCTTCTTCAGAAACGCTTTCCTTGGCATAACCAGTCAATATTTTGAATCCTCTATTCTTCGACCATCAACAGTTATTTTGGATTTTAATTCCTACTCCAAATTTTTCTTTTGTTTCCTTTACTGCCTGCTCAGTATACAGATTGAATAACATTGGGGATAGGCTAAAACCCTGTCTCACTCTCTTCCCGACCACTGCTTCCCTTTCATGCCCCTCGACTCTAATAACTGTCATCTGGTTTCTGTACAAATTGTAAATCGCCTTTCGCTCCCTGTATTTTACCCCTGCTACCTTCAGAATTTGAAAGAGAGTATGCCAATCAACATTGTCAAAAGCTTTCTCTAAGTCTACAAATGCTAGAAACATAGGTTTGCCCTTCCTTAATCTAGCTTCTAAGATATGCGTACAAATAGAAGTATCTAAGTTGATGTTTCCTAAATATCTTCCACACTGTGAAACGGCGTAATCAGTTCCAAGCTGGCACTTCTCGTTGAAATACGCGGACTATGTATGTAAGACTGCAGAACTTCTAGTAGCGGATTTGGATTTACCAAACCATAAACCGCACTCCGCACGCTCTGCACCGTCATATGACTCCATGATGACTTTCTGAATGACTCATTCGCGCTTGCCGCCTAGCGGGAACGTCGGGAACTAACACTGTCGGGCGGGAATAAAACTTTTAAGATATTATGTATTAAGTGCTCTATCAAACATATGTGTAAGCTATTTACCCTTTTCACAATTGAAATCCTGTATTATTGCTTTATAATTGTAGTTGTAGCTACGAGTAGTATTAATTGTTTCGCCTACTTTTTTGTGATTGTTAACTGAAATCACAAGGTTCGCTCTTGAAATGAACTTTTTGTGAGTCAAATTTCTTTATTATTATTATTATTATTTGCAAGTGCCACACTCAAATGCAGTTATCTTATAATTAAAAGATGTAAACCAGATTAATTGATTCTACATCTACATACATACACTGCTGGCCACCGTAAATGCAACACCAAGATAGACAAGAGGGAGCACAACAAAATTTATTTTGTAGATTACATGTTGACCAAGTATCAAATGATTACGTTTACAGACGTCTGTGACATGTGGTTCCTGCCAGAATCAGTAGCCAGAGTAGCCGCCATTGTTGGAGATCACCGCTGCCACACGTCTCGGCATTGAGTCAAAGAGACGTTGGATGTGTTCCTGGGGTACAGCAGCCCAAGCAGCTTCCACACGTTGCCAAAGATCATCTGGTGTGGCAGCTGGGGATGTAATCTGGGTCACTCGTTGAGCAACCATGGACCACATGTTTTCTATCGGTGAAAGATCCGGAGAGCGAGCCGGCCAGGGAAGCACTTCAATCTGGTTATTGACGAAGAACCTTTGGACAATGCGTGCCACGTGTGATCGCGCATTATCCTGTTGAAATATGGCTGTGGCCGAGCCCTGAAGGTAAGGAAGGACAACTGGCTCCAGCACCTCGGATATTTAGCGCCGGCTATTTAAAGTACCGGCAATGCGCACTAGAGGCGTGCGAGAGTAATATCCAATACCGCCCCATACCATAATGCCCGGTGCAAGACCAGTGTGGCGGTGCATAATGCAGCTGTCCAGCATCCTCTCTCCACGGTGTCTCCACACTCGAATCCGACCATCGTGGTGCTGCAGACAGAAGTGTGCCTCGTCAGTAAAGACAACGTCATTCCATTCTGCCGTCCACATCCGTCTGTCATCACACCATTGGCGACGGAGAAGTCTGTGGTTCTGCGTCAATGGTAGACGAAGCAATGGACATCTTACGGACAGACCACTCTGCTGTAAACGGCGTCGAATGGTACGCGCAGACACTGGATGATGCGTTACAGACGCAATGTGCTATGCTATGGTTCGGGATGTCACTGAGCGATCCGTCAGTGCCATGCGCACAATTTGCCTATCAGCACGTGCACTGGTGCACCGAGGTGAATGCGATCGACCACGTCGGTCCGTCGTACCCTCCTGCATCCAACGGTCACATATCCGCATTACAGTTGTTTGGTTTCGTCCAACACGACTAGCGATTTCTCTGTATGATAATCCACAATCTCGGTAAGCCACTATCCTTCCTCTGTCGAGCTCGGATACTTGATCAAACGATGTTCGCTGTTGTCTACGTGGCATAACTGATCGTCTTGTGAAACAACCACAAGGTAAACACACGTGCCGAACGTACACTCGTCGAAATCGCCAAGCCTTAAATGGCGCTATGAGGTGGCGCCACAGGCGCGGGTGATGTGCGTCTGCGCTGAAATTCTAATCAGTTGCATATCTCATCGCTGCAAACCCATGGTGTAAATTTCACTTGATTCGGATGCTTCCTTCAGGGTGTTGCATTTACGGTGGCCAGCAGTGTATTTCGCAAGCCACTGCACGGTGCTAGGGAGAGGGTACCATGTACCATTACTATTCATTTCCTTTCCTGTTGCACTCGTAAACAGAGCGACGGAAAAACAATTGTCTGTCGGCAGATTTCTCTTATTTTGTGTTCGTGGTCGTTCTGCATTCAGCTTGAAATACTGGTTCGATAAATTTTCTCAATAGCATTCCCCGAAAATAAAGCCGCCTTCCGTCCAGGGATTCCCATTTGAGATACCGAAGCATCTACGTAACACTTGCCTGTTGATCGAACCTACTGGTAACGAATCTAGCAGCCCACCTCTGAACCTCTTCGGTGTCTTCCTTCACTCCGACCTGGTGGCGATACCAAACAATCGAGCAGTACTCAAGAGTGATTCGAACTAGCGTTCTATACAGCGTCTCCTTTACAGATGAACTACACTTTCCCAAATTACTCCCGAACATTTCCCTCCCCGACTACCAACCCGACGTCCTCATTCCATTTCATATCGCGTTTGTAATATTTCAGGCTTAGTCAGCCATCATATTAGGCTCCAAGAAGCTGTTCCCAGAGTAGTGGAGATGAAAGAAGTATACAGATGACGAAATGTGGTGTGAGGTACTTGTGACAAATGTTAGATTCGGTACCATTCCCGCGAGAAAGACCGCCTGCATAATGCTACTGCTCTGTGATTGGCTGCTGTGTTCGGAGCAAGGGCGCCAAAACGTTAAAGTATAGTCATTATTAGTTCAAACGGCTCTGAGCACTATGGGACTTATCATCTGTGTTTTTCAGCCCCCTAGAACCGCTTGGCCACACTAGCCGTCTATAGTCATTATTATTACTAGTTAAGCTACTCATTGGAATGACTTCACTTTTTAATATAAATATGCAGCTGACTATGAGTCAGTCATTTTAGAATTATTAAAAACAATTTAAATCAAAAACAGAAGACTGACGGAATTGCAGACGAAGCACTTCGGAAGTGTTCTGGTCACGCCTTTTCTGTTTGTTGTTTGTTGTTGTTGTTGTTGTTGTTGTTGTTCTCTTCAGTCCAGAGACTGGTTTGATGCAGCTCTCCATGCTACTCTATCCTACGCAAACTTCTTCATTTCCCAGTACTTACTGCAACCTACATCCTTCTGAATCTGCTTAGTGTATTCATCTCTTGGTCTCCCTCTACGATTTTTACCCTCCACGCTGCCCTCCAATGCTAAATTTGTGATCCCTTGATGCTTCAGAACATGTCCCACCAACCGGTCCCTTCTTCTTGTCAAGTTGTGCCACAAACTCCTCCCCAATTCTATTCAATACCTCCTCATTAGTTAAGTGATCTACCCATCTTATCTTCAGCATTCTTCTGTAGCACCACATTTCGAAAGTTTCTATTCTCTTCCTTTCCAAACTATTTATCGTCCGTGTTTCACTTCCATACATGGCTACACTCCATACAAATACTTTCAGAAACGACCTCATGACATTTAAATCTATGCTCGATGTTAACAAATGTCTCTTCTTCAGAAACGCTTTCCTTGCCATTGCCAGTCTACATTTTATATCCTCTCTACTTCGACCATCATCAGTTATTTTGCTCCCCAAATAGCAAAACTCCTTTACTACTTTGTCTCATTTTCTAATCTAATTCCCTCAGCATCACCCGACTTAATTCGACTACATTCCATTATCCTCGTTTTGCGTTTGTTGATGTTCATCTTATATCCTCCCTTCAAGACACCATCCATTCCGTTCAACTGCTCTTCCAAGTCCTTTTCTGTCTCTGACAGAATTACAATGTCATCGGCGAACCTCAAAGCTTTTATTTCTTCTCCATGGACTTTAATACCTACTCCGAATTTTTCTTTTGTTTCCTTTACTGCTTGCTCAATATACAGATTGAATAACATCGGGGACAGGCTGCAACCCTGTCTCACTTCCTTCCCAACCGCTGCTTCCCTTTCATGCCCCTCCACTCTTACAACTGCCATCTACAGAAATTATAAATACCCTTTCACTCCCTGTATTTTATCCCTGCTACCTTCAGAATTTGAAAGGGACTATTCCAGTCCATTGTCAAAAGCTTTCTCTACGTTTACAAATGATATTGACGTAGGCTTGCCTTTGCTTAATCTATTTTCTAAGATAAGTCATACGGTCATTATTGACTCGCGTGTTCCAACATTTCAACAAAATCCAAACTGATCTTTCTCGAGGTCTTCTTCTACCAGTTTTTCTATTTGTGTGTAAAGAATTCACGTTAGTATTTTGCAGCCGTGACTTATTAAACTGATAGTTCGGCAATTCTCACACCTTTCAATACCTACTTTCTTTGAGATTGGATTTACTATATTCTTCTTGAAGCCTGAGGGCATTTCGCCTGTCTCATACATCTTGCTCACCAGATGGAACAGTTTTGTCATGGCTATCAGTAGTTCTGATCCAATGTTGTCTACTCCTGGGCCCTTGTTTCTACTTAGATCTTTCAGTGCTCTGTCAAACTCTTCACTGTAATTCATCTGCATCTACGTTCCCATAATATTGTCGTCAAGTACATCGCCCTCGTATAGATCCTCTATATACTCCTTCCCCCTTTCTGCTTTCCCTTCTTTCTTAGAGTTGGTTTCCCATTTGAGATTTTGATATTCGCACAGGTGCCTCTCCTTTCTCCAAAGGTCTCTTTAATTTCCCTGTAGGCAGTGTCTATCTTACCCATAGTGGTGTATGTCTCTAGATCCTTACGTTTGTCCTCTAGCAAACCCTGCTTAGCCATTTTGAACTTTTCTTTCCTCTGTAGTTTTCTTTCCTAATGCTCTCTCTGAAACTCTCTACAACCTCTAGTTCTTTGAGTTTATCCAGTTGCCATCTCCTTACATCCCTACCTTACACAACCAGCGAAAAAATTTGCTCATTCAAATCTGCTTTCCTTAATTAAATGCCTCTGCATCACTTCCAAATCAGATAAAAGACAGTGTTCTGAACCTCATAGGTGAAAGTCACATTCAAAGGGATAATCGCAAACTATTCATATCTTTACAGTTTTGCAGTGAAGATGTAGGTTTCAGATAGACACTGGTGCTCCAGTCACATTAACTAATCAGGTTACATGAGAGCATCCGGAACCACGCTGCTGCTACGGTCGTAGGTTCGAATCCTGCCTCAGGCATGGATGTGTGTGATGTCCCTAGGTCAGTTAGATCTAAGTCAAGGGGACTGATGATCCATAGCGCTCAGAGCCATTTGAACCATTCTTTACACTAGGGCACTTACGACGCCCTAAGCGTCAGTCGCCATGCCTGCACCTCACACCCTACAGCTAGCGGCTGCCTCCTTCCTGTCTTGACATGAGCACTTTCTCCTTTACTCAGGCCTGCGATATGAGCTGCGCGCCATGTTTATGCTGTAGTTACTAATGTGGAACAGACATGTGACGTTACTGTAGAATATATAATTTGGCAAACAGATATAACCACGGTGTCCACATATGTAAGCTGCCGGACTCTGTCTGTAAACATCACATATGATGACCTATTATTCTGGAATGTTTTACATGATTATTCCATTTGATGTGACAACAAACTATCCTTATCACACGAATTATGACGGTGTGCCCGCCATTTGGTAGTTGTAAACTAATCAGTGTAGAATGTTTTGATAGGTTGTGTATAAGCCGAAGCTATTGGGTTGGTGCGTAAGTTCTTAGTGCCTTTCCATTGGTTTAATAAATACAACAAATATACGTAACAGGAAGTTTAGTCAGCCGTAATACATATATCTTTACTAATTACAGCAGTCTGCCGACGCTGGGGTCACTTTTCGATTCCGCGACTGTAGAAGTCACGTGGTTTTGAGGCGAACAACTCGTCCAGCCATGTTCCGAGCGCACTTTCATCCGGAAAGGAAGTTGCTTGAAGGTTTTTTTATTTAAGAAAATTGCAGACAAATAGCCATATACAGTTACTTTGCTTAACATTTTACATTTACATTTCTGCATATACATTTATCGATTTCACTCTTTTACTGCACAGTTCTATGTGATATCGTTCACAGGCTTCGTTACACAGTTCACATACACATGTTGTGGTCTTGTTTTTGCAGATTAGATGATGAAAGCCGCGAATACAAAGTCTAGTTACGACATGTTGCTGTTCGAAGTTTGGTGCTGTCCATGAGCGGTTCGTCATTGCTTCGGTGCCATAGAAATCCGGCCATATTTTTTCTCGTTTGTGCTCCATGATCTTCAGTTGCTTCCTGGAAGCCCTGGTGTGTGGCATCATATATCGAAGTCTGATGTCTTCAATTTGGAATGTCCCTCTCGCTAGCGGGTACACTAGTCTAGATCTAGATGAGACCTAGTGCTCTTTTTAGATAGGTCGATTTTACCTTTTCTAGTGTTTCTAGATTGTTTTCTGTCAGGTAGTCCCATATAACCTCCATCCCACAGGCAAGGATTGGCAAGATTTTTGTGTTGAATTATTTCTTGCCTGTTTCTAGACTGAGTAGGCGGATGTTTTTGATGTCCTGTACTGCTATTGTTGCTTGGACTGCACCTTCTGTTGTATGTTTTGTGAAGCATTTGGCTGTTGGTTGCAACGTCACTCCTAGGTATTGAAAGTCTGGTGAGATTTTTATTTTTTGTCCTCTGATGCTGATTTCCGCATTCTTGGGTGTTTTGCCTCCTTTTCTGAAAATTACCATTTCTGTCTTTGTTATGCTTATGTGTAGTTTGTGTTCACTGCACCATCTGTCTATTTTCTCAACGATTCTCTGCAGCTTCTGTATATCTGTTGAACCTACGGCTATGTCGTCAGCGTATGCATGTACATACACATTTTCTTCATTTTCTCCAATTCGGAGTACTTCTGCAGAGGCAAGAATGTACAGCAAAGGGTTCATTGGGTCACGCTGTAAGACTCCGTTCGATTGCAGAATGGGGTTCGAAAAAGAGAGGTTGTCTGATATTGTGATTAAGCTGTATTCGAGGATTGACTTGATTATTCTTGCCCATACGCTATCTTCTCCCATTGTGTTTTCCAGTTTTCGGACTATGAGATCTCTTTCCAATAGGTCAAAGGCTTTGGTAAAGTTGCTTGAAGGTTGTTGGATAGAGAGTGGGAATGTTGAAAATCTGAGCGTGCAAGAACAGGTGAATAAGGTGTGTGCGGGATGACTTGCAACCCAACTCCTGTACAGTGTTTTATGTCAGTCTAGCAGAATGCGGGCCGGCGTTATCAAGGAGTAGCACAACTTGCTGGTCGTTGTTCTCGCACTGCGTCTCAGCTGTTGACAATAAATGTCAGCAGTGATCGTTACACCTCAGCGAAGCAATTCGTAGTACGCCACACCGTCGCTGGTCCACCAGATGCATAACGCGGTATTTTGTGGATGCACAGTCTTTGAACAGGGAATTGGTGCTTTGTTTGTGCTCGCCTATTCCTTTCTTTTCCTCGTCACCAGTAACAACACAACAGAGGAAAGTCCACTGGACCTGACTGGATACCAATTCGATTCTACACAGAGTACGCGAAAGAACTTGCCCCCCTTCTAACAGCCGTGTACCGCAAGTCTCTAGAGGAACGGAGGGTTCCAAATGATTGGAAAAGAGCACAGATAGTCCCAGTCTTCAAAAAGGGTCGTCGAGCAGATGCGCAAAACTATAGACCTATATCTCTGACGTCGATCTGTTGTAGAATTTTAGAACATGTTTTTTGCTCCAGTATAATGTCGTTTTTGGAAACCCAGAATCTACTATGTAGGAATCAACATGGATTCCGGAAACAGCGATCGTGTGAGACCCAACTCGCTTTATTTGTTCATGAGACCCAGAAAATATTAGATACAGGCTCCCAGGTAGATACTATTTTTCTTGACATCCGGAAGGCGTTCGATACAGTTCCGCACTGTCGCCTGATAAATAAAGTAAGAGCCTACGGAATATCAGACCAGCTGTGTGGCTGGATTGAAGAGTTTTTAGCAAACAGAACACAGCATGTTGTTATCAATGGAGAGACGTCTACAGACGTTAAAGTAACCTCTGGCGTGCCACAGGGGAGTGTTATGGGACCATTGCTTTTCACAATATATATAAATGACCCAGTAGATAGTGTCGGAAGTTCCATGCGGCTTTTCACGGATGATGCTGTAGTATACAGAGAAGTTGCAGCATTAGAAAATTGTAGCGAAATGCAGGAAGATCTGCAGCGGATAGGCACTTGGTGCAGGGAGTGGCAAATGACCCTTAACGTAGATAAATGTAATGTATTGCGAATATATAGAAAGAAGGATCCTTTATTGTATGATTATATGATAGCGGAACAAACACTGGTAGCAATTACTTCTGTAAAATATCTGGGAGTATGCGTGCGGAACGATATGAAGTGGAA
The DNA here is from genome assembly GCF_021461385.2 of Schistocerca piceifrons. Lineage (NCBI taxonomy): Eukaryota > Metazoa > Arthropoda > Insecta > Orthoptera > Acrididae > Schistocerca > Schistocerca piceifrons. The sequence goes on from NC_060146.1 coordinate 212,547,125, forward strand.
TAAAATTAATTGTTGGTAAGGCGGGTACCAGGTTGAGATTCATTGGGAGAGTCCTTAGAAAATGTAGTCCATCAACAAAGGAGGTGGCTTACAAAACACTCGTTCGACCTATACTTGAGTATTGCTCATCAGTGTGGGATCCGTACCAGATCGGGTTGACGGAGGAGATAGATAAGATCCAAAGAAGAGCGGCGCGTTTCGTCACAGGGTTATTTGGTAACCCTGATAGCGTTACCGAGATATTTAACAAACTCAAGTGGCAGACTCTGCAAGAGAGGCGCTCTGCATCGCGGTGTAGCTTGCTCGCCCGGTTTCGAGAGGGTGCGTTTCTGGATGAGGTATCGAATATATTGCTTCCCCCTACTTATACCTCCCGAGGAGATCACGAATGCAAAATTAGAGAGATTCGAGCGCGCACGGAGGCTTTCAGACAGTCGTTCTTCCCGCGAACCATACGCGACTGGAACAGAAAAGGGAGGTAATGACAGTGACACGTAAAGTGCCCTCCGCCACACACCGTTGGGTGGCTTGCGGAGTATAAATGTAGATGTAGATATAGAACAATACAGCGTAAGGATGGACAGCGTTGTTCACGAACCAGTTGATGAGGAGCGAGCAGAGATCCACACACGGGCACCCGCTGATTTTAGTGATTTTGGCTTAGAACATGCAGTACCCACACACTAGTTTTTTGAACCTGACGTCGCACGTTGGTAGAAAGACCACAGTTCACCACACGCGCAAGTTGTCGAGTACACTGACGTGTATCATTGTGGAGTAATACGTTTGAAGGATCTTTCTCAAACCTCGGAGATCTTCCTGAACGTGGAAGGTCACCAATGTCAAAACGATCCTCACTGAAACGACAGAACCGTTTTCTTGCGGTGCTCTGCCCGATGGCATTATCCCCACACGCGGCGCAAATGTTCCTCGCTGTCTCCGCTGCTGCCACCCTTTGACTGAACTCAAACGGAAGAGTACGTCGGAAATGTTCCGATTTGCGTATCTGACACCTCATTTTCTAGCGTCCACAGGTTTGTTCACTTTCTCCAAATGATAAAATTGCAACATGTAAAATCACAAAGCAACATTGAACTACAAATAAACAATATCGATAAATAAACCCATAGCAACCAGAATACCAACATGCAGAACAAAAACTCTACGAACATATGCACCAGCCTAATAATTATCGAATAAAATAAATTGCTATCTTGCCTGTCAAAGATTTTTTGAACCCACAGCTTCAATACAACAGGTTCCATATCTCCATTTTGACCATGTCAAACAATAAGAGTTAAATATGGCACAGACAACAATACATACGTTACAGCCTTATGATTTATATAATTAAAAATTATGCCAAGAAACCTACCTCGTGAAGCAGTATACCTATTAGTGGGAACCGTGTCTAAGTCCCTACTGTAGTTCCTGAGATTGTCCTCCATGTGCAGAGAGAAAAACGTGATGGGGGACTGCGGTATCTTGAATGCACTGGAACTAACAGCTAATTAGTTGCAAAATACAGGTTTATCACCTTTGACCATGGTTTCGACAGTTTTAAAACTGTCTTCTTCAGACTATAATATACAGGGTGGTCCATTGATAGTGACCGGGCCAAATATCTCACGAAATAAGCGTCAAACGAAAAAACTAGCTTGAAGGGGGAAACCAGATGACGCTATGGTTGGCCCGCTAGATGGCGCTACCATAGGTCAAACGGATGTCAACTGCGTTTTTCTAAATAGGTACCCCCATTTTTTATTACATATTCGTGTAGTACGTAAAGAAATATGAATGTTTTAGTTGGACCACTTTTTTCTCTTTGTGACTGATGGCGGCGTAATAGTCACAAACGTATAAGTACGTGGTATCACGTAACATTCCGCCAGTGCGGACGGTATTTGCTTCGTGATGCATTACCCGTGTTAAAATGGACCGTTTACCAATTGCGGAAAAGGTCGATATAGTGTTGATGTATGGCTATTGTGATCAAATTGCCCAACGGGCGTGTGCTATGTATGCTGCTCGGTACCCTGGACGACATCATCCAAGTGTCCGGACCGTTCGCCGGATAGTTACGTTATTTAAGGAAACAGGAAGTGTTCAGCCACATGTGAAACGTCAACCACGACCTCCAACAAATGATGATGCCCAAGTAGGTGTTTTAGGTGCTGTCGCGGCTAATCCGCACATCAGTAGCAGACAAATTCGCGAGAATCGGGAATCTAAAATCGTCGGTGTTGAGAATGCTACATCAACATCGATTGCACCTGTACCATATTTCTATGCGCTAGGAATTGCGTGGCGACGACTTTGAACGTCGTGAACAGTTCTACCACTGGGCATAAGAGAAATTACGGGACGATGACAGATTTTTTGCACGCGTTCTATTTAGCGACGAAGCGTCGTTCACCAACAGCGGTAACGTAAACCGGCATAATATGCACTATTGGGCAACGGAAAATCCACGATGGCTGCGACAAGTGGAACATCAGCGACCTTTGCGGGTTAATGTATGGTGCGACATTATGGGAGGAAGGATCATTGGCCCCCATTTTTATCGATAGCAATCTAAATGGTGCAATGTATGCTGACTTCCTACGTAATGTTCTACCGATGTTACTACAAGATATTTCACTGCATGACAGAATGGCGATGTACTTCCAACATGATGAATGTCCGGCACATAGCTCGCGTGCGGCTTAAGCGGTATTGAACAGCATATTCAATGAGAGGTGGAATGGTCGTCGAAGCACCATACCATGGCCCGCACGTTCACCGCATCTGACGTCCCCGGATTTCTTTCTGTTGGGAAAGTTGAAGGATATCTGTTATCGTGTTCCACCGACAACGCCTGACAACATGTGTCAGCGCATTGTAAATGCATGTTCGAACATTTGGGAAGGCGAACTACTCGCTGTTGAGAGGAATGTCGTTACACGTATTGCCAAATGCATTGAGGTTGACGGACATCATTTTGAGCGTTTATTGCATTAATGTGGTATTTACAGGTAATCTCGCTGTAACAGCATGCGTTCCCAGAAATAATAAGTTCACAAAGGTACATGTATCACATTGGAAGAACCGAAATAAGATGTTCAAACGTACCTATGTACTGTATTTTAATTTAAAAAACCTACCTTGTTACCAACTGTTTGTCTAAAATTGTGAGCCATATGTTTGCGACTATTACAGCGCCATCTATCACAAAGCGAAAAAAGTGGTCCAACTAAAACATTCATATTTCTTTACGTACTACACGAATATGCAATAAAAATGGGGGTGCCTGTTTAAAAAAAAAAGCGCAGTTTATATCCGTTTGAGCTATGGCAGCGCCATCTAGTGGGCCAACCATAGCGCCATCTGGTTTCCCCATTCAAGCTAGACGAGTTTCTTTCTTTGTAGCTTTTTAGTTTGACGATTATTCCGTGAGATATTTGGCCCGGCACCATCAATGGATCACCCTGTATAAGATATACATGAGTACCACTTGCCCGACACAGGTTGGTTAGTGGCGATCATTGCAGAAACAAAATAGGTTTGTCACGAAGTTCGACTCGACATTTGAAAACCAAACTCGTGACGTGCAAGCAGTATCGCAGAAATGGTCTTCCGTTGCTCTTTATGATCTTTTAGGCGGTGAGGAGCTCAGCAGACACACACCACTGAGTACCCAACTTTTGGACGAGTGCGTCAGTGCCACTAACAAGAGATATCCAGTTGAGCAGCGAGGTGTTTGACTGTGATCAGACGATCACCTCGAATGAGAGTGTCCGCACGTTCCATCATTGCAGGAGCCACAGCTGTGTGTGTGTCCAGCCGGCTGGCACGCAGGACGTCAGACAGGCTTGCGTGAGCTTGTTGCGATGACGACAGACGTCTCGCCCAACGAGTCACCGTGCTTTTGTTCATTGTATCTGCGACGCTCTGGTTTTACTCAAAAAGAAGGTGAATGTCATATCTCTTCTTGGAAAGCATCTCCGTTGAAGGTTACGTATAGCACCGCCATCTGTCGGAAGTACATGAAATTATAGGGAGTGAAGCGCGAATATGCCGCGATGTCCCACAAGAAAGTACGTTTTTTTTTTTTTTTTTCCAATGCGAACTGGCCGTGAAAGAAAAGTATTGCATTACTTTTTGAACGCCCCCAGCAGTAGAAACTGTGTCCATGAACCAGCACCGTTTTAGGAAACATCGCTCGAGCAAAACTCAGCTTGCTCTTTTCTCAAATGAAATCCTCCGAACTATGAATGAAGGGCAACAGCCAGATTGGATATTCCTATATTTCTGCAAAGCGTTTCAGACGGAGCGACCCATACCAGGTTGTTAACGAAGGTATGTGCATACGAAATAGCTTCTGAGATATGTGAATGGTTTGAGGACTTCTTAGGTAATATAGCATCCCGTACGTTGTCCTCAATGCTGAGTGCTCATCAGAGACAAAGTTATCGTGAGGAGTGGCCCTGGGAAGTGTGATAGGGTTGCTGTTATTTTCTATGTGCGTAAATGATCAGGAGGATACGACAATACTTAGGTAAAAGTTTTTGTTGGTGTGACTGATGGCATCTTGTTCTAAATGTAGAAAAATGTAAATTAATGCAGATGAATAGGAAAAACAACGCTGCAACGTTCGAATAGAGCATTAGTAATGTGCTACTTGGCACAGGCAGATCGATTAAATATCTAGGAATAAGGACGCAACGTACGGCAAGAAAGGAAGAATGAAGTGACTGTTGGTGTCAATAACGATCATTCTCTATTAGCTCCTCTGCATTACTTCAGATGACGTGTCACTGAGCACATTTGTTCTGTGCATGCAGTACACGTGAGGCGCCTAGTTGTTTCCACTGCACTGTGTGGAATACGAAGGTTCTGTTATAGTTCACTAACCTGGTGTCTTCAAGCTGATGTCCCCAGCGCAGAAAACAGCACGCAGGTCGTAGGTTCTGTACCTTGGGGCTGAAAGTGACTTTTACCGAGGTTCTGTTCTGAAATAATGTATCACTTCTTTGGGATGCCACTCACGTACTTTAATATAGCCACACGAGAAGACTGCATGATCTTAATACAACACCTTCTGATACAGCAAAGTACATGATCAAACATAGTGTTTACGAAAATGTATCTTTACACTATTTGTGGCACTTGTCTGTGCCTCATGGCTACCGGAGTGAATCTTTTAATACTGAATACTGGCAAACACATCCTGCCACAAACAACATGCCTGTCCTTCTCGACTGCCTAATCCAGAGAGACGAACAGTCCGAAACACTTCGCTGGCCATACCAGAAAAGGCGTGACCCGAACGCTTCCGAAATGCTTCGTCTGCAACTTCGTCAGTCTTTTGTTTTTGATTTAAATTGTTTTTAATAATTCTAAAATGACTGACTGATAGTTAGCTGCATATTTATATTTAAAAGTGAACTCATTCCAATGAGTAGTTAACTAATAATAATAATGACTTTAGACTAAAACTGAAGAAACTGCAAAAAGGTGGGAATTTAAGGAGATGGGACCTGGAGAAACTGACTAAACCAGAGGTTGTACAGAGTTTCAGAGAGAGCATAAGGGAACAATTCGCAGGAATGGGGGAAAGAAGTACAGTAGAAGAAGAATGGGTAGCTCTGAGGAATCAAGTAGTTAAGGCAGCAGAGCATCAAGTAGGTAAAAAGACGAGGGCTAGTGGAAATCCTTGGGTAACAGAAGAAATATTGAATTTAATTGATGAAAGGAGAAAATATAAAAATGCAGTAAATGAAGTAGGGAAAAAGGAATACAAACGTCTCAAAAATGAGATCGACAGGAAGTGCAAAATGGCTAAGCAGGGATGGCTAGAGGACAAATGTAAGGATGTAGAGGCTTGTCTCACTAGGGGTAAGATAGATACTGCCTACAGGAAAATTAAAGAGACCTTTGGAGAGAAGAGAACCACTTGTATGAATATCAAGAGCTCAGATGGCAACCCAGTTCTAAGCAAAGAAGGGAAGGCAGAAAGGTGGAACGAGTATATAAAGGGTCTATACAAGGGCGATGTACTTGAAGACAATATTATGGAAGTGGAAGAGGATGTAGATGAAGATGACATGGGAGATACGATACTGCGTGAAGAGTTTGACAGAGTACTGAAAGACCCGAGACGAAACAAGGCCCCGGGAGTAGACAACATTCCATTAGAACTACTGACGGCCTTGGGACAGCCAGTCCTGACAAAACTCTACCATCTGGTGAGCAAGATGTATGAGACAGGTGAAATACCCTCAGACTTCAAGAAGTATATAATAATTCCAATCCCAAAGAAAGCAGGTGTTGACAGATGTGGAACTTACCGAACTACCAGTTTATATAAGTCACAGCTGCAAAATACTAACACGAATTCCTTACAGACGAATGGAAAAACTGGTAGAAGCCGACCTCGCGGAAGATCAGTTTGGATTCCGTAGAAATGTTGGAACACGTGAGGCAATACTGACCCTACGACTTATCTTAGAAGATAGATTAAGGAAAGACAAACCTACGTTTCTAGCATTTGTAGACTTACAGAAAGCTTTTGACTATGTTGACTGGAATACTCTCTTTCAAATTCTAAAGTTGGCAGGGATAAAATACAGGGAGCGAAAGGCTATTTACAATTTGTACAGAAACCAGATGGCAGTTATAAGAGTCGAGGGGCATGAAAGGGAAGCAGCGGTTGGGAAGGAAGTGAGACAGGGTTGCAGCCTGTCCCCGATGTTATTCAATCTGTATATTGAGCAAGCAGTAAGGGAAAAAAAAGAAAAATTCGGAGTAGGTATTAAAATCCATGGAGAAGAAATAAAAACTTTGAGGTTCGCCGATGACATTGTAATTCTGCCAGAGACAGTAAAGGACTTGGAAGAGCAGTTGAACGGAATGGACAGTGTCTTGAAAGGAAGATATAAGATGAACATCAACAATATCAAAGCGAGGATAATGGAATGTAGTCGAATTAAATCGGGTGATGCTGAGGGAATTAGATTAGGAAATAAGGCATTTAAAGTAGTAAAGGAGTTTTGCTATTTGGGGAGGAAAGTAACTGATGATGGTCGAAATAGAGAGGATATAAAATGTAGACTGGCAATGGCAAGGAAAGCGTTTCTGAAGAAGAGACATTTGTTAACATCGAGTATAGATTCAAATGTCAGGAAGCCGTTTCTGAAATATTTGTGTGGAGTGTAGCCATGTATGGAAGTGAAACACGGACGATAAATAGTTTGGAAAGGAAGAGAATATAAACTTTCGAAATGTGGTGCTACAGAAGAATGCTGAAGGTAAGATGGTTAGATCACTTAACTAATGAGGAGGTATTGAATAGAATTGGGGAGAAGAGGAGTTTGTGGCACAACTTGACAAGAAGAAGGGACCGGTTGGTGGGACATGTTCTGAAGCATCAAGGGGTCACAAATTTAGCATTGGAGGGCAGCGTGGAGGGTAAAAATCGTAGAGGGAGACCAAGAGATGAATACACTAAGCATATCCAGATGTAGGTTGCAGTAAGTACTGGGAGATGAAGGAGCTTGCACAGGATAGAGTAGCATGGAGAGCTGCATCAAACCAGTCCCTGGACTGAAGGCAACAACAACAAACAACAACCAGAAATGGCGTGACCCGAACACTTCCGAAGTGCTTCGTCTGCAATTCCGTCAGCCTTCTGTTTTTGATTTAAATTGTTTTTAATAATTCTAAAATGACTGACTGATAGTCAGCTGCATATTTATATTAAAAAGTGAAGTCATGCCAATGAGTAGTTTAACTAATAATAATAATGACTATAGACGGCTGGTGTGGCCGAGCGGTTCTAGGCGCTTCAGTCTGGAACCGCGTGACCACTACGGTCGCAGGTTCAAATCCTGCCTCGGGCATGGATGTGTATGATGTCCTTAGGTTAGTTAGGTTTAATTAGTTCTAAGTTCTAGGGGACTGAAAACCACAGATGATAAGTCCCATAGTGCTCAGAGCCATTTGAACCAATAATGACCATACTTTAACGTTTTGGCGCTCTTGCTCCGAACACAGCAGCTAATCACAGAGCAGTAGCAGTATGCAGGCGGTCTTTCTCACGGGAATGGTACCGAATCTAACATCTGTCACAGGTACCTCACACCACATTTCGTCATCTGTATACTTCTTGCATCTCCACTACTCAGGGAACAGCTTCTTGGAGCCTAATATGATGGCTGACTAAGCTAGAAATATTACAAACGCGATATGAAATGGAACGAGGACGTCAGGGTGGTAGTCGGGAAGGGAAATGTTCGGGAGTAATTTGGGAAAATGTAGTTCATCTGTAAAGGAGACGCTGTATAGAACGCTAGTTCGAACCACTCTTGAGTATTGCTCGATTGTTTGGTATCCCCACCAGGTCGGAGTGAAGGAAGACACCGAAGAGGTTCAGAGGTGGGCTGCTAGATCCGTTACCAGTAGGTCCGATTAACACGCAAGTGTTACGTAGATGCTTCGGTATCTCAAATGGGAATCCCTGGATCGAAGGCAGCGTTCTTTTCGAGGAATGCTATTGAGAAAATTTATCGAACCGGCATTTCAAGCTGAGTGCAGAACGACCACGAACACAAAATAAGAGAAATTTGCAGACAGACAATTGTTTTTCCGTCGCTCTGTTTACGAGTGCAACAGGAAAGGAAATGAATAGTAGTGGTACATGGTACCCTCTGCCTAGCATCGTGCAGTGGCTTGCGAAATATGTATGTAGATGTAGAATCAATTAATCTGGTTTACATCTGTTAATTATAAGATAACTGCAGTTGAGTGTGGCATTTGCAAATAATAATAATAATAAAGGAATTTGACCCAATCGTTGCAGGAGGAATGTAATATGATACGTCAGAATCATTATACTTTCACAAAAAGTTAATTTCAAGAGCGAGCCTTGTGATTTCAGTTAGCAATCACAAAACAGTAGGCGAAACAATTAATGTTACTTGTAGCTACAACTACAATTAGAAAGCAATAAATTAAGTATACAAATAATAAATTAAGTATACAATAATAAATAATAAATTAAGTATACAAAAGTAACATTCGATTGTGAAAAGGGTAAATAGCTTACAGAAATGTTTGATAGAGCACTGAATGCATAATATCTTAAAAGTTTTATTCCCGCCCGACACTGTTAGTTCCCGACGTTTTATATCTTAAAAGTTTTATTCCCGCCCGACACTATTAGTTCCCGACGTTCCCGCTAGGCGGCAAGCGCGAATGAGTTATTCCGAAAGTCATCATGGAGTCATATGACGGTGCAGAGCGTGCGGAGTGCGGTTTATGGTTTGATAAATCCAAATCCGCTTCTAGAAGTTCTACAGTCTTACATACATAGTCCGGGTATATCAACGAGACGTGCCAATTTGGAACTGAATATGCCTAGTTTTACAGTGTATTTCGGAAATGCCTGTCATTCAAACCCAACGAATTGTAACTGGTGCAAGATTTAAGAGAAATTGGCCGGCCGCGGTGGTCTAGCGGTTCTAGGCGCTCAGTCCGGAACCGCGTGACTTCTACGGTCGCAGGTTCGAATCCTGCCTCGGGCATAGATGTCTGTGATGTCCTTGGGTTAGTTAGGTTTAAGTAGTTCTAAGTTCTAGGGGACTGATGACCTGAGCAGTTAAGTCCCGTAGTGCTCAGAGCCATTTTTTAAGAGAAATTGATAAAGCAAAATCATCTCAGTGTAGAAACGTTTAGCAAAACGCAGACTGAAGGTGAATTTCTTAACAAAATTGTGTTCAGTTACTAAGTCACCTGCGGTAAAGTGAATTGGCGTAATATTGGCATAAGAAGCGAGCAGAAACCTCGTCACGTAATCGAACGTGTATGGGACCTGCCTAAGGTACATCATTTTCGTGCTCTAACCTGTAACAACATTTACGGTTCTTCTTTTTTTTTAGCCATGTCGGCTGTAACTGGCATACCGTACCTGGACATGCTTGAACACTATCTAATGCCGGAGATACAACAGGATATGGGCACAGAATTCATTTTCCAGCAAGATGGCGCTCCAACGCATTAGAATCGTGAATTTGTCACGTATCTCCGTAGGAATGTGCCGAGTTGGATTGTACGTGGTGCAACAATATCCTGTCCACCACGATCGCTTGATTTAACCCCAATAAATTTCTGTGTACGGAGTTACGTTAAAGCAGTGCGTTTGTTTCTCTACTTGCGGGAAACCTCCACGGTCTATCACAACACATAAGACAATCAGGTGCCTCCGCATCACAAGACTTGCTTCATAGGATTTTTACAGGAATCTGTAATCAGATGACAGATATTGAACATTTTTAAGTAAATAATTACTATTAAAAACAGTCTTGATCACGATTTATTTTACAAGGTGACCGGTTTCGACCACTACTGTGGTCATCTTCAGACCATTGAGTAGGAACCCCTTTCTGTTGGAGAAAGGGGGTTCCTACTCAATGGTCTGAAGATGACCACAGTAGTGGTCGAAACCGGTCACCTTGTAAAATAAATCGTGATCAAGACTGTTTTTAATAGTAATTATTTACAAGACATTGATCACTGCTGTTCCCATAATGCATTCAAAAGTAATTTTTAAGTAAAACTTGAAGATATACTGCTGTCATTGCTGTAGCAAATATTTCTAAAAGTTACTTACCTTTTACGCAATTAAAGGTTACTTTTGTATTAAACACCATATGTGTCGATTAGTCGTATTAATGACTAGCCGAACCTGACTATCTGGAGTTAAAGGGACCAAAAGGTCGCGAGATCGAATCCATGGCACAACACAGAACACTGTGGTCTTCCTTTCATCCAGTCTTCACCTCTCCGTCATGTGAAGATTCACCATGAACGAGGCGTCGTACGGGTACCACGTTAAACTGCAGCTACCCTTTTTTTCCTATAGGGTTAAGGCCTTTTTGCACGACGAACGAAAGTGTTGAAGAAAGATTCTAGTCTACTGTCGCGCTCGAAGCGCGCTAGGCTCGAACTATAAGCTCGTACCAGATCATTTCGCTGCATGTTTAAATGATAAACGTAAACACAGCGTACAGCTACTAGCATGACAGTGCCAAAGTGGTGATGATGTTTGGGTTATGGGGCGTTCAACTACGTAGTCATCAGCGACCGTACAAAGTCCCAATTTTTACACAGTCCAAGTTTTTTCACACTCCAGTTTAGCCACTGACACAAATAGTGATGATGATGAGGAGGAGGACAACACAAACACCCAGTCCCCAGGCAGAGAAAATCCCCAACCCGGCTGGGAGTCGAAGCCGGCACCTCTTGATGCAGAGGCAGCAGCGCTAGCCACTTGACCACAAGCTGCGGACACCAAAGTCGTGTTCCACATTAGCATATCATTAATTATTTATGAAATTTAGAAAGATTTAAAAACTTCTGTGAAAATAGTTACGGAAGGTGCACTAAGCTCACTCGCTCAGAAAGTTCCTCGTGATAACGAAACGACCATAAACAGAAACGAAGCTCAACATACGGTAAGTGCACCAGAAAGCAGTATGGCGGACTCGGCTCTCAGCTCAGACGTGGACACAGCGGACAGCCAGCAGCTAGTACGGAATTTAGCACCGGACCGATTCCTCTATCCCGAGAATTACGGCACGTCGCTGCTAACGCGATCGTAATAGTGAGCCGTTCACACGACAGGTGGCTGCCATTCACGCAATCGATTGTCAGTCGGTTACGAGTTCGTCCATCACGTAAAAGGGGCTTTACGGGGCATCAGTTCGCCTTACGGAGAAGTTTTTGCTGTTGCAACATCGTTCAGAGACGGACCATAGCAGGCATCCACGGAGCATGCCAGCCTTCTACATCTCTGCAGCTGGACACTCCAGCAAGTGCTGGAGCAGCGATCTGCCGTAACGGCGGACAGCAACGATTCACGGATTCCGAAAACAGCGATCGTGTGAGACCCAACTCGCTTTATTTGTTCACGAGACCCAGAAAATATTAGATACAGGCTCCCAGGTAGATGCTATTTTTCTTGACATCCGCAAGGCGTTCGATACTGTTCCGCACTGTCGCCTGATAAACAAAGTAAGAGCCTACGGAATATCAGACCAGCTGTGTGGCTGGATTGAAGAGCTTTTAGCAAACAGAACACAGCATGTTGTTATCAATGGAGAGACGTCTACAGACGTTAAAGTAATCTCTGGCGTGCCACAGGGGAGTGTTATGGGAACATTGCTTTTCACAATATATATAAATGACCCAGTAGATAGTGTCGGAAGTTCCATACGGCTTTTCACGGATGATGCTGTAGTATACAGAGAAGTTGCAGCAAAAGAAAATTGTAGTGAAATGCAGGAAGATCTGCAGCGGATAGGCACTTGTTGCAGGGAGTGGCAACTGACCCTTAACACAGACAAATGTAATGTATTGCGAATACATAGAAAGAAGGATCCTTTATTGTATGATTATATGATAGCGGAACAAACACTGGTAGCAGTTACTTCTGTAAAATATCTGGGAGTATGCGTACAGAACGATTTGAAGTAGAATGATCACATAAAATTAATTGTTGGTAAGGCGGGTGCCAGGTTGAGATTCATTGGGAGAGTCCCTAGAAAATGTAGTCCATCAACAAAGGAGGTGGCTTACAAAACACTCGTTCGACCTATACTTGAGTATTGCTCATCAGTGTGGGATCCGTACCAGGTCGAGTTGACAGAGGAGACAGAGCAGATCCAAAGAAGAGCGGCACGTTTCGTCACGGGGTTACTTGGTAAGCGTGACAGCGTTACGGAGATCTTAAGCAAACTCAAGTGGCAGACTCTGCAAGAGAGGCCGACTCTGCAAGAGAGGCGCTCTGCATCGCGGTGTAGCTTGCTGTCCAGATTTCGAGAGGGTGTGTTTCTGGATGAGGTATCGAATATATTGCTTCCCCCTACTTATACCTCCCGAGGAGATCACGAATGTAAAATTAGAGAGATTCGAGCGCGCACGGAGGCTTTCCGGCAGTCGTTGTTCCCGCGAACCGTACGCGACTGGAACAGGAAAGGTAGGTAATGACAGTGGCACGTGAAGTGCCCTCCGCCACACACCGCTGGGTGGCTTGCGGAGTATTAATGTAGATGTAGATGCGGATGTTCGCAGCCGGCCAGGTGGCTGGGAGCGAACTGCTGCCGCGGCAGCCGACACGGCGGGCCGCGGCGAGTATAAATACCCTCCCCAGCGGTCTCCGTCTGGCTGGCGCTGACTGCGCTCCAGTTAGCCAGCCGGCCCTGCGTGCAGCCAGCTGCAGCGTCGTCGACATCTGGTGATTGTGCTGGACCGCGTTGTTATCCCTGATACGTGACCCACAGGTACACCACGGTGTCTACAACTGCGGTGGGGCCAACCAACCGGAGACAGCGATTGGTATCAATCCGTCCCGCGGAACAAATTCCTCGGACACAGTGCCAGCCTACATCTACACAGATACTCAGCGAGCCACGGTACGGTGCGTGGCGTGTCTAATCGTGTCCTGTTTAATTCGAAAATACACTACTGGCCATAAAAATTGCTACACCAAGAAGTAATGCAGATTACAAACTGGTATTCATTGGACAGATACATTACACTAGAACTGACATGTGATTACATTTTCTCTCAATTTGGGTGCATAGATCCTGAGAGATCAGTACCCAGAACAACCACCTCTGGCCGTAATAACGGCCTTGATACGCCTGGCCATTGAGTCAAATAGCGCTGCGATCGCGTCTACAGGTACAGCTTCCCATGCAGATTCAACACGATACCATAGTTCATCAAGAGTAGTGACTGGCGTATTGTGACGAGCTAGTTCCTCGGCCAACATTGACCAGACGTTTTCAATTGGTGAGAGATCTGGAGAAGGTGCTGGCCAGGGCAGCAGTCGAACATTTTCTGTATCCAGAAACGCCCGTACAGGACCTGCAACATGCGGTCGTGCATTATCCTGCTGAAATGTAGGGTTTCGCAGGGATCGAATGAAGGGTAGAGCCACAGGTCGCAACACATCTGAAATGTAACGTCCACTGATCAAAGTGCCGTCAGTGCGAACAAGAGGTGACCGAGACGTGTATCCAATGACACCCCATACCATCACGCCGGGTGATACGCCACTATCGCAATGACGAATCCACGCTTCCAATCTGCGTTCACCGCGATGTCGCCAAACACGAATGCCACCATCGTGATGCTGTAAACAGAACCTGGATTCATCTGAAAAAATGACGTTTTGTCATTCATGCACCCAGGTTCGTCGTTGAGTACACCATCGCAGGCGCTCGTGTCTGTGATGCAGCGTCAAGGGTAATCGCAGCCATGGTCTCCGAACTGATAGTCCATGCTGCTGCAAACGTCGTCGAACTGTTCGTGCAGATGGTTGTTGTCTTGCAAACGTCCCCATCTGTTGACTCAGGGATCGAGACGTGGCTGCACGATCTGTTACGGCCATGCGGATAAGATACCTGTCATCTCGCCTGCTAGTGATACGAGGCCGTTGTGATCCAGCACGGCGTTCCGTATTACCTTCCCGAACCCACCGATTACATATTCTGCGAATAGTCATTGGATCTCGACCAACGAGAGCAGCAATGTCGCGATACGATAAACCGCAATCGCGATTGGCTACAATCCGACCTTTATCAAAGTCGGAAAGGTGATGGTACGCGTTTTCTCCTCTTTACACGAAGCATCATAACAACGTTTCACCAGGCAACGCCGGTCAACTGCTGTTTGTGTATGAGAAATTGGTTGGAAACTGTCTCATGTCAGGACGTTCTAGGTGTCGCCACCGGCGCCAACCTTGTGTGAACGCTCTGAAAAGCTAATCATTTGCACATCACAGCATCTTCTTGCTGTCGGTTAAATTTCGCGTCTTTAGCGCGTCATCTTCGTGATGTAGCAATTTTAATGGGCAGTAGTGTACAACGAGGGAAAAACAACGCCTCCGAATAATGTTCAAATGTGTGTGAATTCCTAAAGGACCAAACTGCTGAGGTCATCGGTCGCTAGACTTACACACTACTTACACTAACTTATGCTAAGGACAACATGCACACACACCCATACCCGAGGGAGGACTCGAACCTCCGGCAGGAGGGGCCGCGCTATCCGTGACATGGCGCCTCAAACCGCGCGGACACTCCGAATGAGCCCTAATTTCGTGTATCTTATCTTGGTGGTGCTTACGCGCAATGTACGTTGACAACAGTAGAATCACTTCGGTAAGCAGCTTGAAATGCAGAATGTCTAAATTTTCTCAATAGCTTTCGTAGAAAAGAACGTCGTCTTCCCTCCAGAGCTTCCCAACTGAGTTCCTGCAGCATCTCCGTAACACTTGCGTCTTGTCCTAACCTACCGGAAACGAATCTAGCAGCCCGCCTGTGAATTCCTTCGATGTCTTCCTCTAATCCGACCTGGTAGAGGTCGCAAACACTCGAGCAATACTCAAGAATAGGTCTCACCAGTGTCCTATGTGCGGTCTCCTTTACAGGTGAACAACCACTCTTTCCAAAAATTCCCCCAACAAAGCGAAATTGACCGTTGCTTTCCCTGCCAAAGTTCTCACACGATCGTTCCATCTCATATCGCTTCACAACGTTACGCCCAGATATTTAAACGATTTGTCTGTGGCAACCAGGACACTGGTAGTGCTGTATCGGAACATTACAGGTTTGATCTTCCTACTCATCCACATTAACTTGCATTTTTCCACATTTAGGGCTAGCTGCCATTCGTCACACCAACTGGAAATGTTGCCTGTCGTCTTGTATCTTCCTACAGTCTCTCAGCCTCGACACCTTGCCGTACACCACGGCATCATCAGGAAAAATAGCAGATTGCTGCCCACCCTGTCCGCCAAATCATTTACGTATACGAGGTGGTCCATTGATAGTGACCGGGCCAAACATCTCACGAAATAAGCGTCAAACGAAAAATCTACAAAGAACGAAACGCGTCTAGCTTGAAGAGGGAAACCAGATGGCGGCATGGTTGGCCCGCTAGATGACGCTGCCACAGGTCAAACGGATATCAACTGAGTTTTTTTAAAAAGGAACCCCCATTTTTATTACATATTCGTGTAGTACGTAAAGGAATATGAATGTTTTAGTTGGACCACTTTTTTCGCTTTGTCATAGATGGCGCTGTAATAGTCACAAACGTATAAGTACGTGGTATCACGTAACATTCCTCCAGTACGGACGGTACTTCCTTCGTGATACATTACCCGTGTTAAAATGGAACGTTTACCAGTCACAGAAAAGGTCGATATCGTGTTGGCGTATGGATATTGTGATCAAAATGCCCGACGGGCGTGTGCCATGTATCCTGCTCGGTATCCTCGACGACATCATCCAAGTCTACCGTTCGTCGGGTAGTTACGTCATTGAAGAAAACAGGAAGTGTTCAGCCAAATGTGAAACGTCAACCACGACCTGCAACAGATGATGATGCCCAAGTAGGTGTTTTAGGTGCTGTCGCGGCTAATCCGCACATCAGTAGCAGACGAATTGCGCGAGAATCGGGAATCTCGAAAACGTCGGTGTTGTGAATGCTACATCAACATCGATAGCACTCGTACCATATTTCTATGCACCAGGAATTGCATGGCGGCGACTTTGAACGTCGTGTACAAATGGTTCAAATGGCTCTGAGCACTATGGGACTTAACATCTGTGGTCATCAGTCACCTAGAACTTAGAACTACTTAAACCTAACTAGCGGTCACGCGGTTCCAGACTGAAGCGCCTAGAACCGCACGGCCACTCCAGCCGGCCGTCGTGTACAGTTCTGCCACTGGGCATAAAAGAAATTACGGGACGATGACAGATTTTTGGCACGCGTTCTATTTAGCGACGAAGCGTCATTGACCAACAGCGGTAACATAAACCGGCATAATACGCACTATTGGGCAACGGAAAATCCACGATGTCTGCGACAAGTGGAACATCAGCGACCTTTGCGGGTTAATGTATGGTGCGGCATTATGGGAGGAAGGATAGTTGGCCCCCATTTCATCGATGGCAATCTAAATGGTGTAATGTATGCTGATTTCCTACGTAATGTTCTACCGATGTTACTACAAGATGTTCCACTGCATGACAGAATGGCGATGTACTTCCAACATGATGGATGTCCGGCACATAGTTCGCGTGCGGTTGAAGCGGTATTGAATAGCATATTTCATGACAGGTGGATTGCTCGTCGAAGCACCATACCATGGCCCGCACGTTCACCGGATCTGACGTCCCCGTGTTTCTTTCTGTGGGGAAAGTTGAAGATTATTTGCTATCGTGATCCACCGACAACGCCTGACAACATGCGTCACCGCATTGTCAATGCATGTGCGAACATTACGGAAGGCGAACTACTCGCTGTTGAGAGAAATGTCGTTACACGTATTGCCAAATGCATTGATGTTGACGGACATCATTTTGGGCATTTATTGCATTAATGTGGTATTTACAGGTAATCACGCTGTAACAGCATGCGTTCTCAGAAATGATAAGCTCACAAAAGTACATGTATCACATTGGAACAACCGAAATAAAATGTTCAAACCTACCTACGTTCTGTTACGAACCGTTCGTCTAAAATTGTGAGCCATATGTTTGTGACTATTACAGCGCCATCTACCACAAAGCGAAAAAAGTGGTTGAACTAAAACAGTCATATTTCTTTACGTACTACACGAATATGTAATAAAAAATGGGGGTTCCTATTTTTAAAAAAACGCAGTTGATATCCATTTGACCTATGGCAGCGCCATCTTCGGGGGCGAACCATAACGCCTTCTACTTTCCACTTTCAAGCTAGACAAGTTTCGTTGTTTGTAGTTTTTTCGTTTGACGCTTATTTCGTGAGATATTTGGCCCGGTGACGTTCAGTTGACCACCCTGTATATAGAGAACAACGACTGTCCTGTCACACTCCCCTTGGGTGCTGCTGACGATACCCTTATCTCTGATGAGCCCTCGCCGTCGAGGACGACACACCGGGCTCTACCGAGCGAGGTGGCGCAGTGGTTAGCACACTGGACTCGTCTTAGGGAGGACGACGGTTCAAACCCGAATCCGGCCATCCCGATTTAGGTTTTCTGTGATTTCCCTAAATGGTTTCAGACAAATGCCGGAATGGTTCCCAAATCCGATGAGACCGATGACCTCGCTGTGTGGTCGCCTCCCCCAAATCAAACGACCAACCAAACACTGATGATTCTTTCCCTCAATAAAGTGAAAAGCGTCTAGTGGAAAAAGAAAAAACATACTGCATTTTTGTTGGCGCCATGAGAGAACGAAAATACCCTCGACAATTGTAAAGCGGCTACGGACAATGTGGCCCCACAAACAAAGAATTTACAAGTTCGTTTAATGCGGACTCTGTGCCATCGAAAGCCTGGGTGAATGAGTTTGTGGTGTCACCTCCAGACACCACACTTGCTAGGTGGTAGCCTTTAAATCGGCCGCGGTCCGTTAGTATACGTCGGACCCGCGTGTCGCCACTATCAGTGATTGCAGACCGAGCGCCGCCACACGGCAGGTCTAGAGAGACTCCCTAGCACTCGCCCCAGTTGTACAGCCGACTTTGCTAGCGATGGTTAACTGTCCACATACGCTCTCATTTGCCGAGGCGACAGTTTAGCATAGCCTTCAGCAACGTCATTTGCTACGACCTAGCAAGGCGCCATATTCAGTTGCTATTGATGCTGTAAAATAATGTACCGTCAAGAGCGATGTTCACCATTTATGGATTAAAGTTAAGTATTCCAGCAGCTACATACGTTTTTTGCTAAAGTCTAATTTCCTTGACCTGTTCCAGACCTCAAGCCAGCCTGCGTGAGCTAAAACGCGTGCCTTTCGGCTTCCTGTCATAACTGCTGTTGGCTCTCCTGCCAACCCACAACAGAAGTTCCGTAGTGATGAAGAGGTACGCCACGCGGTGCATGAGTGGTTGCGTGGACTACCAAAAGAATTTTTTTCTAAAGGAATTTATGCGCTCTGTAAGCGCTGGAAGATTTGCATTGAGCGTGGGGGAGATTATGTTGAAAAGTGATACAGCTTTGTACCACTTCTGCACAATAAATAATATTTTAAAAAATATTTAAGGTTTTCATTTGACTCACCCTCGTACATACAGAGAAATGATCATCGTAATAGAATAAGAGAAATCGAAGTTCCTAGAGAAATATTTAAGTGTCCATTTTTCCCACGCTCTGTTAGTGGAACGGTAGAAAGAATACGATACTGCAGTGCCAGTGTTGTTCAGAAGTGGGATGCGTAGTTCCTTCGGACGTGCCTGCATGTCTGAAGAAACAGGCACTGAGGCGAATACAGCCGTTATGAAATATTTTCACAGTGGCGAATTTGGACAACCATCGGCTGTGGAATGGAATGGCGACAGTGAAAATTGCTGCCCGACCGGGACTCGAACCCGGATTTCGAGCGGTCGCCTTACCACTAGGCTATCTGGGCACGCTTCAAGGCCACACCCAGACTTCCGTATATCGTCAACCAAGTGATTTTCTTGTTATGAGAATGCTTAAGGGCGATCTGTTTTAATTGTTAAAAAACCACACAGAAGCCAAGATCGCACAAAATATTTTTATTCCAGGCAACCGGCTGTACGATTGCCCGTGTCTCGGAGCCAGAATTGTGCTACAGCAGTTTGATGAACATTGTAGTGAACTCTCGTTGATGTCTCGGCGATGGTCTACCCGATGTAAATCGTATGGAACACGTCTAGGTTGCTATCAGATGCTATCACCGCATGTGCAAATCATCGGCCCGTTATTTACGCCAATTACAAAAATCTAACGCCACATACATCCAGAAACCTACCAACAAACTCTCGGATACCTGATACGCAGAATCAGTGGTGTATTTCACTCCAAAGATGGACAAGCGAGCTACTTATCAGGTGATCTTAATCTTTTGCCTCATCAATGTACAGCGTGTCCCAGCTATCTTGTCCACCCAAAGTATTTCTGGAACAATAACAGCTATTGGAAAACAACTTTCACCGGTATCAATGTAGGGCTGGGGCCCATGAATGTACATATTTGGAAACATTCTAAAACGAAAGCATATGTGTTTTTTAACAGAAACTTATGTTTTTTTAAATGGACCTCCTATATTTTTTCTTCAGCAATCCATAGCATGACAAAGCACATACACAATGGCATTGATTGCATCGCAATATTCCCATTACATCCCGAGATATTAAGACGCGAAGTTGACGCTTGAAACACCCGACATGCGCTGCTAGCGCACGTCCTGAGGCTCAGGCGTGAACCCCATGCTGCCTGTAATCGCGCAGCAGACCGTATTATTCGTTTCGGACCTCTTGATCTCTTGATAAGTATGGAAGTGTGATTACGCATGCCAATCACATCGCGATTACGGGCAGCATGGGGTTCACGCCTGAGCCTCAGGACGTGCGCTAGCAGCGCATGTCGGGTGTTTCAAGCGTCAACTTCGCGTCTTGATATCTCGGGATGTAATGGGAATATTGCGATGCAATCAACGCCATTGTGTATGTGCTTTGTCATGCTATGGATTGCTGAAGAAAAAATATAGGAGGTCCATTTAAAAAATCATAAGTTTGTGTTAAAAAACACGTATGCTTTCGTTTTAGAATGTTTCCAAATATATACGTTCATGGGCCCCAGCCCTACATTGATACCAGTGAAAGTCGTTTTCCAATAGCTGTTATTGTTCCAGAGATATTTTGGGTGGACAAGATAGCTGGGACACCCTGTATAATGTACAAATCGATATGCACGCGACAGCAAGCGTAACTAATATGTTCCCAAAACGGTGCACATAAAAACGAAATTTGCCGGTGCTCATACCTCTGCTTCTATTGCCGATAAAAAGAAAAGGTCAAGTGCTTTTGATAACCATTTGTCTACCCAACAGAAGAACGCTCTGTCAGAATCCTACGCTGCAGGGTCAACGTAGGAACATTGCACACTTCCTCCTGCTTAGACAAATGTAGCAAATCGGTTGGATCTTTTTACATTTGATGTGGTTGTTCGGTGGCATTTATGCGTCTTAAATTGAGCGGGATGGCGCATTGGTTGACACACTGGACTCTCATTCGGGAGGACGACTGTTCAAACCCCCGTCCGGCCACCCTGATTTAGGTTTTCCGTGACTAATCGCTTCAGGCAAATGCCGGGATGGTTCCCTTGAAAGGGCACGGCCGACTTCCTTCCTCGTCCCTCTCTAATCCGATGGGACCGGTGACCACGCTGTCTGGTTCCCTCCCCCAAACCAGCCAACCACGCGTCTTATGGAGCCATCGTTAGGTCAAGGGTGGTTCCTCGGAAAATCCCAAAAATGTGTTTTTCTTTTTACCACATTTTCGCCTTCACCAGCGGACCATAACCTTTCCGAGTATTCCAAGACGGTTACACGCAGCATATGGCTGTAATTTTTAAGGTGTAATCCTGAGATTCCGGTCTCAAACAACCTTGAAAATTTTCTAGATATGTTCATCCGTTTCCGAGACGGAGAGGTTCAATGTTACCCTTATTAGTGAACATGAAGTATGCACGTTACTGCTGTGGAGGCGAAAACGTAGCTTATAAATTGACGTAGCACGGAGAAATGTGATGTAAAGCGTCTCCGTTACCACCGGAAGATTCTGGGAAGTCCATTTTGGTGTACTCAAGCACATGCAAAATTTTTCGACACGTAAAATCCGGTCGGACGAGTAACATTAGTTTTGCTTTTTTTCAGTTTTATCAAAATTTTACTGACACGTCAAATTCTTTTAATATGAGTTTCATGCCCTGAACTGATGGAAAAGGAAGGGAATCAGCCGAAAAATGCTCCTATTGGAGCACAAAAAAGGTAAATATGTTCCTCTATATTAAAAGACTCTGATTAAAAGCCGTGTACCAGATGCCTAATTCTACCTTCCTTGGCACTTTTAAAACTTTTCGTAAAAGTATTGCTATGCGAATATACTCGCTCTTTTTTGTGCTGGGAGAGGAGGAGACATTGGCAATGGGAAAGAGGTGTAGAAGTAATAAACAACGGAAGAGCGGAGGAGACAATGACAGTGGAGAGAAGGAGAGGGACACAGTAAAAATGTAAATACCGTGTGGCTAGGGCCTCCCGTCGGGTAGACCGTTCGCCTGCTGCAAGTCTTTCGAGTTGACGCCGCTTCCGCGACTTGCGCGTCGATGGGGATGCAGTGACGATGATAAGGACAACACAACACCCAGTCCTTGAGAGGAGAAAATCTCCGACCCAGCCGGCAATCGAACCCGGGCCCTTAGGATTGACAGTTTGTCGCGCTGACCACTTAGCTACCGGGGGCGGACAAAGAAGGAATGAGATATTTGAAGTGAGAGCGAAAAAGAGGGAGGCAGTGACAATAGTACCAGGACAGAAAGAAGGCGACTCTGGCTGTGAGGCAGGAGACAGTGACAGATCGATATACACAAACAGATAACGACAATGAGTTGGGCCTAATGAATGAGCAATTGCGAATGAATGAGCGTGACAGACTTAAGCGATGGAGTAGTGGGTGAGATAGAGTTACAGTTAGGGCAGCATGGGGAGAGGGTTGTATGTTAAAAAGATCACGAATATGTCCGGATGCCAATATTTTTGTGAAAATTTTTAAAGGTGCTGAGGAACATACTAAGAAGTAGCTGGTGCCACACTTCTCAGAGTCTTTTAATAAAGAAAAGCATATTCGCCTTTTTTGTGCTCCGATTGGAGCACTTTTCCGCTAGTGTAGATTTCCTTGTGAGTGAAGATCGACGCCGGAAAGGGGAAGAAAAGAAAATAGAAATGGACATCAAACTTATTTATGGATCTGTATTGCGCCAAAAACTTTTGTTACGATTTTTTCGTTTCGCATTACGTAATAGAGCCGACTCAAGTTAGTCTCAACAAGAAAATGGATGTTTAAACTTTGTAAAAGATATGTTTTAATGTGTATTCCTTTGACATGTTATAGTATTCAAGGACCGAGAGAAAAAGCTGACGAAAACCAGGTCGCAGTCAGAGATGCGAGTGGGTAGCAGCGCGAGTCAGCGACGCTACAACCACAGCAGCTGGCCACCAGGAAATTTACCGAAGGCCACGGAGAATGAACGTAACGTGTACAAGGGATAATCACCGTTCTAAGATTGTTCGAAAAATGGTTCTTAGTTCGATCCTCGAGGAAGGAAGCGTGAGTATTCGCTGAGGAAGTGTGCGTCGTTACGACGCGGACGGTTAACGGTCGGTCGTAGTGGTATATGACAGGACACTGACGTGTCATAGTTTGATTCTGAATTCTCTTTCGTCATCAGTAATTATATACTCCTACAAGTTAACTGAAATTAATTTGTTCTAGATTCGGCAGCCAGTCTTCAGGGAGCTTAATCGATTGGATTGGTACTGAGAAGTTTTGGTGTCTGTGTGGCAGTCCAGCGTGATTGCTATATGAGCGCATGATAATTTAGATTCGGGAGATAGCTAGGTGGACGTCCGTGTAACGCTACACACTGTGCATTATAAGTACGGAAATACCGTAAGCGATTATGTGGTCGATCTGTTGATGAATTGCCGGCCGTTGTGGCCGAGCGGTTCTAGGCGCTTCAGTCTGGAACCGCTCTGCTGCTACGGCCGCAGGTTCGACTCCTGCCTCGCGAATGGATGTGTGTGCTGTCCTTAGGTTAGATAGGTTTACGTAGTTCTAAGTCTAGGGGACTGATGACCTCAGATGTTAAGTGCCATAGTGCTTAGAGCCATTTGAACCATTTTGTTGATGAATTTTGAAGTATAGTTGGTCGTACCGGCTATTAGATGTTGTGGAGGTTTCTTTTCTTTGGTTAGGGATTTATGTGAATGTTGGAGAACTCATCCGTTAACAATCCAATATTTTGGATAGTTTGGAGCGTTGACCGCGTGCACCATTGAAGGTGACACAGCCGATGTAATGGTGGGTGTAAAGGAATACGGAGTGAGTATCGGCCAATTAGGATTATTATTATTGCGTTTTCTAAGGTATTTGAACAACGCTTGAGAACCCACGACCATCTACTGAGGTGAGACTTGTATGTTTCAGGTCCGGACGGCACAACTTTACGTGATTGTACGTTAATATATTATACCATATATCGCGACTGTCTTTGGAAACTGACTATCTTCCTACAATTTGATAGAGTCAAGGCGGAAAGCGATCCAATCAAGAACCATTTAAAGGAGGGACGAACGGTTGTTATCTTTTACTACTCAAGTGCTCTAATTGATTTAATAACTTCAAGGTGTAGTGGGTACACGAATGTCAACGCCTGAAGTGGTCTGATATTTGCTAAAATCTTGAAATAGAATACAAAGTGGCGGTGACACATAGGTTTTTGTTTTTATGTGTGTTTCACTTTTTTTAGTTTGTTTTCCATTTCGAAGGGAAATAGTTTATAAACAGCACTTGAACAAATCACTATAAAGTGTGACCATTGAGATTTTCAAGATAAAAATAAAGTTGTTTAGTTATGTGAAAGTTTAAAACTTTGTTCTGCGTACGTCATTAGTAGTACAGAGAAAGTGCTAAAGAAAGTTTTCATTCTTTCATTAAAAAGAGAGAACGAGATAAAGAGACTAAGATAAAGACAGAAATAGAGAGACAAGGTGATTTTTTCAGAGTTGCTTTTGGGAAAGTTAATTAAAATAATCCCATTATTGGACTTGGCAAGGACCAAGAATATAATGTTACATAAACGTAGAAAACCAAAGATTTAGCTATATGTTATTTGAGAAATATATTATAATAACTGTATTGAGTCGGACCTGGTGAAAAAAAGAATCTTTGGAAAGCAAAAGATAGTAGAAAAACTTTTAAGAGAACCAACATTACGAACGAATAGGTTCGCAATAGATTTTGAACATTGGAATAAAATTATGAGTTCTCAGGCTGCGAATAATACAGTCGCTGGTTCGCAACGCAATGTAAATAAAGCGTAATAATAATATCGTTGCTTCATCAGAAACCAATAGTATACAAATACATAATATTTCTTGAAAGTATAATACGCCTGTAGGATTATTAGACAAAGTTGTGTATGCTCGCATTGAACCGGAATAGTACTCTTTTGGTGTTTGTCAATTTGGTTTGGTACTAGAAAGACGTCGTTGTTTTATTTGTGCGAGTGCACATCCTACACGTAAGTTTAAGCAGACGACAGCACTGTGGTGGAATGAGCCACAGTGAAAGTTAGACTTCGTTATCATCAAAAGTAAAAGTTTATTAGTGGTAGTGGTGCATACTAAAGCTCAGCAGTGCTAGATAATAGAATATTAATTAATACTGTTGCTAATATTGACTATACGTTACGTCGTTGTGACAGTGTTGACGGATGGCTTTTTTTAAAAAGTGAATAGAGCTGTTGGTTAATTTCATATCAGTCGATCGCTATTAGCGTGTGTTCCATCATAATACCCGGAGAGTGACGTTGATACGTGGTGGGGAGAGATGATTATTGATACGTGGTGTCTACGTGTCGACGGGAGTTGTTATTTTTTTTTAATTAGGAAAAACTGCAAGCTACTGAGGAGAGAATACTCAGGTTTCAAAGTTGCTGTATTTATTTAATACCTGCCAAACTAGTCTTGTAGGTGTTGGTTATTGTAGGAACTCCGGAATTCTTCTTGTTAATTAAAGTCAGATGCGTTATCCTAAAACTTTTTCAACTACTATATCTAACATCGGCCATCTAGCCCGAAATCAGTATTGTGTCAAGGTTCAGATTGGTATTGTGTTTGTCAGCGGCACTCTTTCTTCGGAGATCAGCCATTAGTTTCGTTGTTGGTGAATTATTCGTCTTAAGCGAAATAGCCACAGTTCACTTTTGGCCACGATATTACAAAAGTGGCTCGTCTAACAAATCGTAACTGATCTTTCGACAAGTTCCATCATATGCTGTACGGTGTACCATCCGTTGTTCGTTGTCAATTGGACTGGGTAAACCAGGATTGAAAAGGTGGATTTTATCTAGTCTGTCGAGGTGTCAATCTAATCTGCACGGCGCATTACAAATGCTTCTGTAGCTTTTTGGTAGAACAGTTCCATATTTAAGGTTAAATAACAGGTAAACTGTTTTGTTCTACTGGTTTTCGCTTATTGGACCATCTTCGGGAAACAACTGACAAGCGCCCGCAAGGGGCACTACTTCTCAGGTAACCAAACATTATAAACAAAGATACAATCGACTGGTAGAGAATGTTGTGCACCAAACATGTTCTTTTTTTTAATTTTGTAAATTACGCGTTAAGCAATGGACAATATTAAATACAATAGATAATGAAAATAACACAGTTTTACAGTAGTACAGGATATATGTTTGTAATGCTGTTGTTTGTGTGCTCGTGACATTGGTTGAGGAAATGTCCTACTGAATGTTCGTCGCTTAAAATGCGCACGTACGACGTTTTTCAAACACTTCACGCACTGGGCAATATTAAACAACAAATAATTAAAAAACACAATATTACAGTATTAGAGATTATATGGGCAACAGTCACTTATGTTGTGCAACAGACATGCCTTACATTGAAAATGTAGTTAGTGTATTTTAAGCACAGTTCGTGATTAAAATACACAATAATTATTATAACGCTGAAATTTGTGAGGTATGCAAGGTAAGGAATATGAAATTCTATTGAAGTATAAATTTTTGAAACATTGTGTGATTATTATGACTGTGGGTACGTGGTTGGTTGATTGCAATATGTGAAGCTGAAAAGTGGGAACGGTTCAGCTGTAACTGATCATTTAGAACCAGTTGGGGTTATGAGCTCAGTATTTTTTTTTATCTCAACTGCTTCTAACAGGCCAAGTTTTCTTCCTTTGTTGGCTGTTTGCAACACCTCTGTGTGGACTCAGTTTCTGTGTCCTTCCTTTATTACATATATGGAAAGATAATGTCTGACTTATGTAGTCTCCAGCTGTGTTCGTATTCGTTGCAGTCATTGCAAGGGATTTTATTAACACCAATGAAATCTGTTTTGTCTTTGCTGTTGAATAAGACATGAGCTGCAATGTCGCTTCATGGAATAAAGTTTTATGGTTGCAAGATTTGAGAGTTTTGGGCTATTTGTCGGATAGATTTTCTAAATGCGGGATAGTACACCAGTTGGTTTTAAATATGACTGTTGCTGCAGATAAGCGTAGGGCAACATTTTACTATTTTGTTTTTCGTGAAGAATGTTGTCAGTCATAGTCATTGTTAGAAACAGTACATTTTTGTCTAATTCTGTTTGAAAATTCTGCTTTGTCATTGGTATTGATGTAGGACGATGCACCATGGAATGGAAGGCAGCATTATCGTGAGTTACTGGCTGTTGTGGACATGATTATATTGACGTGTCTGTTCTTATGGGTTTTATGTAAACTTTATTTGCATTGATACCTCTTAAGCTCTAAGAAATTAATGGATTTTTCGCAAATGTCCTTGCAGAACTGTATGTTTTTTTTTGTTATGAGTTTAGATGTTCTAGGGATGTTCAGTTATCTTTTGCTACCACTCCACAGACACAGAACAACATCTACGTAAGTGTAATCTTCGCCTAAGGCCGTGGAGAAAGGTGTTCATACAGAGTGAGTCCTTGAATTTGGGAACACGGATGAAACGGTATCTTTGTCAGTTGAGGTAGTAGTCTGGCCCCGTATTCTATGTCGGTCTCTGGAAATGTTTCGTGTGTTTCCAAATGGCTCCGAGCACTATGCGACTTAAGGTCTGAGGTCATCAGTCCCCTATAACTTAGAACTACTTAAACCTAACTAACCTAAAGACATCACACACATCCATGACCGAGGCAGGATTCGAACCTGCGACCGTAGTGGTCGCTCGGTTCCAGACTGTAGTGCCTAGAACCGCACGGCCATGTGTTTTCAAACTTTGTAAGTTTTCCGAGTGCGGTTACGAAAACTTGAACTGCAACTTTTTGTGAGTTATCAGATCTCGGGACTTACGGTTATTTTTGTGGTTTAACGACCTTTGATTTGTTTCGAGCTTCAGACACCAAGATAAGTGAAAATCTGTCATGTAAACTGTGCTAAAGGCCAGTCGATAAGAAACAGAGTTATTGCATATCAAACACATTGAGCGACGTACTTGTCATCCACGATAAACTGAGAAACAGCAGTTCTGTTTAAATATTAGATTCCCACCAGTGACAAGTTTGTGAGGAAGTATGCGTGTGAACAGTGGTAAGTGCCAAAAACATGATTACAAGTAATAGTAATACAGACGGTGTTCATGCTAGGAGAAAGCTTTTCGGTGACAATTTGGAAAAATCCGAGGAAGAAGTGGATAACCACGACTCAGTTAAAGATCCTGGGTATGTAATAAGGAAACCTGGCTCTGCCATGCGATAACACAATTTTTCTTGTTTTACTACCTATACATGCTTCGGTGAAGTATCTCCAACGTCAGTGGGATTTTTTTGTTGTCCGTTGAACAATACAGAAAGAAGTTACGCATTTGGTATTTGTGACATTTTTTAGATTATAGTATTTTCATTACTATAAATATTGACAGAAATATTTACGTGAAGAGGCCGGCCGAGGTGGCCGAGCGGTTCTAGGCGCTTCAGTCTGGAACCGCGCGACCGCTACGGCCGCAGGTTCGAATGCTGCCTCGTGCATGGATGTGTGTGATGTCCTTAGGTTAGTTAGGTTTAAGTAGTTCTAAGTCCTAGGGGACTGATGACCTCAGCTGTTAAGTCCCATAGTCCTCAGAGCCATTTGAACCATTTACGTGAAGAGTAAATATATATCTCGTTATTACATACCGGTGTTCACAAATTTGTTTCGTGTTTGCAACAGAGCTACAATTATTGCCTTCCAGTACGTCATTTGCAATCATAAGCGTTTATCATTGTTTCGCTATGTAATTCCTCACAACATTTTAAGGCCTAAGATGATATTATCGGCTTTTTTCTTACTTTGCTCTAGTACTACTGTCATATTGTTTTGTAAACGAACAATCGATATTTTATTATCTCGCTAGCATTAAAATTGTTTATATGCTGTAGTAAGGTAACTCTACAATTAATTTTATATTATGATGAATCACAGGTTAATTTGTCAGGTCGTTATACGTTAATATTGCAAAAATAACTTATTATCAAAAGCTGAAACTATTCGGATCTTTCAAATTTTTATTTATGAGAGGTTTCGCAATGAAGCTTTGTTAATCCACCCAGCAAGTAAACAGTAATAAATCAATGCTAAACCCCTGTTAAGTGCACTCACTTTGAAAGCAAACAATATCAAGTACCCGGTGATGAATTTTTAAGTAGCAATTTTTGGGCAGATTTTACCATTTAAAAAATATGTTGTTACCGTAGACATATTTGAAAACAATGTCTTACCTCAACCAAACAGTCACATTGCATATACGTCAAATACAATGTTAATGAGATTTTTTCGAAACTTTTCCGAGACGTTTCTCAACACAACCATTTTGTCCCTTGCCATTGGCTACAATGATACCTACACTACATTATATGATGGCTATCGAAGCAGTCTGCGGAGTAACTTGTATAACTACAAACTATTTTATATTCTGGGCATCTGCAACTGTTGAAAGGCATGATGTTACATACAATTGTGCTAACAGCTGTTCATTAAAACACAACCGGATTCGCGGCCTAAAACCGCATCATCGGGTGCAACCTACACAGTAAAAACCAAAGTACAGTGTCATGACATTTCTTGGACATTAAAATTAATGAAGGAATGTCTAAAATATTTTCACAACGTTAAGAGGTCATAATTTACTATTCAGTGAATATTGTCAATACTATGGCTAGCGAAAGGTAACTAGGACGTGCTCCTTTTATTTAGGACAAATTGATGTTAGCGAAACTCGCAGTTACAGAGCCATGTTTTAAAATCTGCCTGCATCTAAAAATAAAAAAGGAAAATATATTATAGAGGCCGGATTAGCGATAAAAAACTGTCACTGTTTCGATGATTAGTCGCGGCAATATGCAAATTAAAATGTCAGGTGGGCGTGTTTTACTGGTGCAGAGCAAGAGCGGTCTGCACGAACGGTAAAGACAGGTCAGCTGTCTGGCGGAACGGAAGCTATCCATGCGGATAGTGTGACGTCATACACTCGCGACTAGGAGCGCTGGGTCGCTACCCTTATAAGAGAGAATAACACAGGATTTTATTGGGCATTAGTACCTAATCGTATGAACAATGAAAATTAGCCAGAATGTTATGGTGCTTTAGTTCTAATATTCTAATTGGTTGTTCATCGTGAAGTGTGCATTTTTCTATTTACATCTACAAATTTCTACTTAATCTAATATATCCAAAATATGTTTGTTTTTCTTTTTATGAAGTGTTATTACATTTTCTGAAGGGCTTGTAATGCTGTGCCCCTGTTCGCGTAAATGCGATGTTACTGCATATCGGGTATTATTTAGGTTGTTTTCTTGAAATCTGATTAGAAATGGCCTACCCGCTTGCCTGCCGCAAATTACCTTACAGAAATCCATACTCTTGTGGTTTTCTTGCAGATCTGTGTGGCATTAGGCCACTGAGTAACGTGGCAGACGTCATTGTTCGTAAACAGAAACCGATCAGACCCGTGTCGTTTTAATTGTAAAATTTTGCGTACAGACGAGAAACGAGCGTAATAAATATGTCAGGGCAGTTCGGGCAATTAACTGTAAAGAAATTAACGAAAGGACACTAATTATGCCAGAAAAATCCGTCGCCAATCTCGCCTGTTTTTGCCTGTTATATGAGGAGGTAACAGCATAAGTAAAGAGACAATGTAATGCATTCAGTCAATATCGGAGACGACACAACAGATAGATTTAAATAACGTTCATCGATTAAATCTACACTGAAGCGCCAAAGAAACTGGTACAAGCATCCGTATTCAAATAAAGAGATACGTCAATACGATCAAGAAATACGCTCTCGCCTGTATAGGCGATTACTTGCCAGAAGTTACGGTTAACGTTTCAGAAACCAACCGACAAATAATTCCGTGAAATGGTGTTAGTAATGTATCTAACGATGCTTCCTCAGCTGTTGTAAAATATACGAAATATACGCTTGCCTCCAGACAAAATTTCACCTCAACGAAACATAAATTAAAATGATGCTGCACTATAAAACACTGTTAGACTCAAAGTGAATTGCAAAATGAACCCTACTAAGATGATATCATCTGAATCCAGCCACTGCCATCTGCTGATACGTCAAACTACTTACCACAGTGAGTGCAAACTGGCGCCATAAAGACACCATGGCAGCGTCGACCAATCCACGGGATGCTTGAACTTCCCCTACCTGCTTAGCTTCACAGTTCCCTTAATTGTCTACTGCACAATAGAACTGCAGTCATATCTTCTCCGTAATAATGTAAATCGAGCAAGTCCGTCATGTATTCAAGACCTCCTTCCAATTTCTAGACTACAATGTGAAGCGTTTTAAAGGCTGATTAAGCTTTTCCGTCCCGCTGCTGTGAAGTTCTTCAGTCGCTTGCCCCATAGCTACATTACTGGCCATTTAAATTGCTACACCACGAAGATGACGTGCTACAGACGCGAAATTTCACCGACAGGAAGAAGATGCTGTCATATGCAAATGATTAGCTTTTCAGAGCATTCACACAAGGTTGGCGCCGGTGGCGACACCTACAACTTCCTGACATGAGGAAAGTTTCTAACCGATTTCTCATACACAAACAGCTGTTGACCGGCGTTGCCTGATGAAACGTTGTTGTGATGCCTCGTGTAAGGAGCAGAAATGCGTACCATCACGTTTCCGACTTTGATAAAGGTCGGATTGTAGCCAATCGCGATTGCGGTTTATCGTATCGCGACATTGCTGCTCGCGTTGGTCGAGATCTAATGACTGTTAGCAGAACATGGAATCGGTGGGTTCAGGACGGTAATACGTAACGCCGTGCTGGATCCCAACGGCCTCGTATCACTAGCAGTCGAGATGACAGGCGTCTTATCCGCATGCCTGTAACGGATCGTGCAGCCACGTCTAGATCCCAGAGTCAACAGATGGGGACGTTTGCAAGACAACAACCATGTGCACGAACAGTTCGACGCAGTTTGCAGCAGCATGGACTATCAGCTCGGAGACCATGGCTGCGGTTACCCTCGACGCTGCATC
The DNA here is from genome assembly GCF_021461385.2 of Schistocerca piceifrons. Taxonomy (NCBI): domain Eukaryota; kingdom Metazoa; phylum Arthropoda; class Insecta; order Orthoptera; family Acrididae; genus Schistocerca; species Schistocerca piceifrons. The sequence continues at coordinate 212,579,264 of NC_060146.1, forward strand.
ACAGACAGGAGTGCCTGCGATGGTATACTCAACCACGAACCTGGGTGCAAGAATGGCAAAGCGTCAATTTTTCGAATGAATCCAGATTCTGTTTACAGCATCACGATGGTCGCATCCGTGTTTGGCGACATCGCGGTGAACGGACATTGGAAGCGTGTATTCGTCATCGCCATACTGGCGTATCACCCGGCGTGATGGTATGGGGTGCCATTGGTTACACGTCTCGGTCACCTCTTGTTCGCATTGACGGCACTTTGAACAGTGGACGTTACATTTCAGATGTGTTACGACAAATGCAGATGATTAAATGGTATTCATTGGACAAATATATTATACTAAAACTGACATTTGATTACATTTTCACATAATTTGTGTGCTTAGATCCTGAGAAATCAGTACCCAGGACAACCACGTCTGACCGTAAGAACTGCCTTGAGTCAGATAGAGCTTGGATGGCGTGTACAGGTACAGGTGCCCATGCAGCTCCAACACGATACCACAGTTCATCAAGAGTAGTGACTCGCGTATTGTGACGAGCCAATTGCTCGGCCACCATTAATCAGACGTTTTCAATTGGTGGGAGATCTGGAGAATGTGCTGGCCAGGGCAGCAGACGAACATTTTCTGTATCCAGAAAGGATAGTACAGGACCTGCAACATGCGTTCGTGTATTATCCTGCTGAAATGTAGGGTTTCGCAGGGATCGAACGAAGGGTAGAGCCACGGGTCGTAACACATCTGAAATGTAACGTCCACTGTTCAAAGTGCCGTCAATGCGAACAAGAGGTGACCGAGACGTGTAACAAATGGCACCCCATACCATCACGGCGGATGATACGCCAGTACGGCGATGACGAATAGACGCTCCCAATGTGCGTTCACCGTGATGTCGCCAAACACGGATATGACCATCGTGATGCTGTAAACAGAACCTGCATTCATCCGAAAAAAATGACGTTTTGCCATTCGTGCACCCAGGTTCGTCGTTGAGTATACCATCGCAGGCGCTCCTGTCTGTGATGCAGCGTCAAGTGTAACGCAGCCACGGTCTCCGAGCTGGTAGTCCGTGCTGCTGCAAATGTCGTCGAACTGTTCGTGCAGATGGTTGTAGTCTTGCAAACGTCCCCATCTGTTGACTCAGGGATCGAGACGTGGCTGCACGATCCGTTACAGCCGGTCTCCTAACCTTCGTTGCTTACATATTCCGCCCTCACAATCATATTCCGCACATCAAGACGCTTCATTCGAACCCAAACTCGATAAAATGAAGTCAGCGTTGTATGAATTCATGTAAACGATATGCAAATAACTAGTAAATCGCAAATGCGCTCCGAGATTAAAATACTCGACGGTCACAGGGGCTTTTAGTTCGGGAGACACAAACCGCACGCCGTGGGGCCGGTCCCTTCAGAGGACGACTCAGCCTATCTATGTCGGCCGGTGACCGCCCGTAGAATAGATAGCGTTTGCCCGAGTGAAAGGAAGAACGACCCCGTGTTCGGCTACAGTGTGTGGGAGCGCCCAGCCTACGCATTCTTTACAAAACATAGCACGCAGTTTCAGAGGTTTTCGCAAGGAGACCGCAAACGCCAAACGCCGATGCTACAGATTTCCGGATTGGTCGCCTTAAACGAAACGTCATCCTCCCGTTTTAGAAGAGCGATGCTCATTGGCAGACGATATTCCTGACGCCTTGAGCTGAAGGAGTAATGGAAGAGACCGAAAGATATACCCCTTCATGTCTGGCGTGGAGAGGGGCCGTTCCGTTGTTGCTCTTGGAGCGAGAACACGTAACGAGAGTGTGGGCGCTCGTACGTGTACTCAAAGAGCGAGCAACAAGTCTCTCGTCAGCTCTGTCGAGAACGAATCGCAGTGCGACTCTATATTGAGTCCTTGCGATTAAGTGTTGTTCAATGTGTTGGCCAACACACTTATTGTGCGGTGTGAACGGACAGAGTTATAGTTAAACGACTGTGAGCGAATTTTTGAGTGGCATCGCGGTGGACTGGTTATCTGACCAGTGTACCAGCCAAATAGTTAGACTAGGGGCGAATAAGAGTCCTTGACTTCATCAAGGTGTAGGGAGAGTTTGATTGGCGAAGGTCAATCCAGATAGAACGAGAGTTATCTTATTTGTCAGCAGCGAGCGGCGCAGACAGCAGTCATCGCAGCTTGCAGTATTGTGCGCTCCAGCTCTTGCGAGCCCCATATTTCATCCACAACAGTGCACTTCACTGCATTTCACACGCGACATCCTCAACCGTACCCAGCAACATTCTAAAGGATAATTATTCAAGTTGAGTAGGCGTGCCTCTCAGCCATTCTGCCAAGTCAACAACCATCTTAAACTTTGTATAGAAATTTCATTAGCGAATCTTATTCTTGAGAAGTAACTTCACATTCCGTAAAGAACCCGGAAATGACTTGTTCAGTTCATAACTAAAAGTGCCGTTGTGATTTCTCAAAATTTTTGCAAAATAAATAATAATTTTCGTTAGTTTCATGTTTATCTTACACTAACTAGCACTACTCCAGTACCCAAGTATCCCACTAGTTACGTAAGAAATTTTGTGAATTTTTGTGTTATTTCCTTACAGCAGAAGACTCCAGAAGATATTTATTGCTGAAAGTTTTCAGGCATTTCTCTTTAGAACGTTAGGAGCGTCTGTCTGACTTCTGTAGTAGTGTGGGGGTGGAAATTGCATCTTGCTGGAGCCAAAGGGCAAAGGGTACATCTCAGATTAATCCGTTGCGCAGAATGACAGAATAGCAGCCACACGCTCACAACATTACACAAAACATTACATCACACTTAATATTTTTTTTGTGGGGCGTGGAGAAATTACCCACTTACTATATCCAAAAATTCATCTAATGAGTAGGAGGAGTTGCCATTAAGAAATTCTTTTAATTTCCTTTTAAATGCTACGTGGCTATCTGTCAGACTTTTGATGCTGTTAGGTAAGTGACCAAATACTTTTGTGGCAGCATAATTTACCCCCTTCTGAGCCAAAGTTAGATTTAACCTTGAGTACTGAAGATCATCCTTTCTCTTAGTGTTGTAGCCATGTACACTGCCATTACTTTTGAATTCGTCCGGATTGTTAATAACAAATTCCATAAGTGAATATATATATTGTGAGGCTGCAGTGAAAATCTCTAGCTCTTTAAATAAGTGTCTGCAGGATGATCTTGGATGAGCTACAGCAATTATTCTGATTACACGCTTTTGTGCAATGAACACTCTTTTACTCAATGATGAGTTACCCCAGAATACGATGCCATACGAAAGCAGAGAATGAAAACAGCCGTGGTAAGCTAATTTACTCCGATGTATATCGCCAAAATTTGCAATGACCTTAATACCATAAGTAACTGAACTCAAACGTTTCAGCAGATCTTCAGTGTGTTTTTTCCAGTTCAACCCTTCACCAATGAATACACCTAGAAATTTTGAATATTCAACCTTAGCTACGGATTTCTGATCGAAGTCTATATTTATTAATGGTGTCATTCCATTTACTGTGTGGAACTGTATATACTGTGTTTTGTCAAAGTTTAATGAGAGCCCATTTGCAGAGAACCACTTAATGATTTCCTGAAAAACATCGTTTACAATTTCACCAGCTAATTCTTGTCTGTTGGGTGTGATAGCTGTACTTGTATCTTCGGCAAAAAGTACCAGCTTTGCATCTTCGTGAATACAGAATGGCAAGTCATTAATATATCGGGTGATCAAAAAGTCAGTATAAATTTGAAAACTTAATAAACCACGAAATAATGTAGATAGAGAGGTAAAAATTGACACAAATGCTTTGAATGACATGGGGTTTTATTAGAACCAAAAAAAGGAAACTACTGCTAGACGCGTGAAGGATCTCTTGCGCGCGTCGTTTGGTGATGATCGTGTGCTTAGCCGCCACTTTCGTCATGCTTGGCCTCCCAAGTCCCCAGACCTCAGTCTGTGCGATTATTGGCTTTGGGTTATCTGAAGTCGCAAGTGTATCGTGATCGACCGACATCTCTAGGGATGCTGAAAGACAACATCTGACGCCAATGCCTCACCATAACTCCTGACATGCTTTACAGTGCTGTTCACAACATTATTCCCCGACTACAGCTATTGTTGAGGAATGATAGTGGACATATTGAGCATTTCCTGTAAAGAACTTCATCTTTGCTTTGTCTTACTTTGTTATGCTAATTATTGCTATTCTGATCAGATGAGGCGCCATCTGTCGGGCATTTTTTGAACGTTTGTATTTTTTTGGTTCTAATAAAACCCCATGTCATTCCAAGCATATTGTGTCAATTTGTACCTCTATCCACATTATTCCGTGATTTATTCAGTTTTCAAATTGATATTGACTTTTTGATCACCCGGTATATTAAGAACAGCAGAGGACCCAAGACAGAACCTTGCGGCACACCATTCTTGATTGTTCCCCAGTTTGAGAAATCACCAGTTCTTTGCATATTATGTGAACTGCTTATTTCAACTTTCTGCTCTCTTCCAGTTACGTATGATTGAAACCATTTGAGCGCTGTCCCGTTCATACCATAATACGTGAGCTTATCTAGAAGTACTCCATGATTTCCATGGAATGGACTGTGTCCTCTGGTCCCACTCAACCGCTCACTGACTGGGAATCGTTGTGTTATGCTATTTGGAGACCATTCGCAGCCATTCATCGACTTCATATTCCCAAACATGTCACCAATTGTCACCGGACTACAATTGTTCGCGACTGGTTTGAAGAACATTGTGGACAATTCCAGCGAACGATTTTGCCTCCCAGATCGCCCGACACGAGTCACATCGAACACTTATGGGACATAATCGAGAGGCCAGTTCGTGCACAAAATCCTGCACCGGCAATACTTTTGAAATAACGGACGGCTATTGAGGCAGCATAGGCCAGTATTTCTGCAGAGGACCTCCAACGACTTGAGACCGTGCCACGTCCCGTTGCTGCGCTGTGCCGGGCTAATGGAGATCCGACACGGTGTTAGGTGGTGTCCCATGGCTTGTGCCACTCCAGCGCACCTATTCTCAGTGCCTACGAGGCTGCATCTTCTTGCCTCACCTGCACCTCAGTCTCCTCGCGATGTTTTGTGGTGCCGCGGTTCAGGTTCCTCGTGTTGCTCACTGTATTTTTCCGCTATCTTCTCACTATTATCGAAGATCACGACAGTCGACTTCCAATATTTCTGATGCCACTGTTTTATCCACTGACTTGCATCTCGGCTTTCTGCAACTACTGAAAAATGGCCCTAAGCACTATGGGACTTTATGTCTGATGTGATCAGTCCCCTAGAACTTATATCGAATGCCGGACATTTGCCACGCCGGACATTTGCCACACTTGCCCCTTCGCCAGGTAGCGATCCCTCAGGTAAGGGACGCCCTTCCTCGTACTTCTTCTGTCCGCTTTCAAACCGCCGTCTCCACATCTTACCCGATACAACCAGTACGTAAGGGACCTTCTTCTTCGACATCTTGGCGAGATACAGAGCTTCTTTTCCGAAATCGAAATATTTATACCTTTTGGGAAACGAAAGCAATTCCGACGATCATGTCAGTACGTAATTAGTTTTGCCAAGTATAAATATAGATCCCTCTGCCTGTACGGTAGCTTCCTTTCACGCTTACTGATTGCAATAGAAAAAGTCCATCGCCATGAGAGCAACAAGAAAGGAACGATGTAAAGAGAATGCGAATGTAAGCTAATCATTTCTTTTTGATCAATGCATTTGTGCCTACTTTAATTACTACAACAGCATGTCCAGAAAACAATAAGGAAATAAGAAATGGGTATGTGAATGTTTGGAAAGAAGAACGATATACTCCATATTAATTTACTCTCTAAAATCCGATATCCCTTGCGGTGAAACATTAGTTAATAAAGTGTAGCGGGGCAATGTTCAAAACATGACTCAAAGTACGTTCATAAACAGAGATAAGAACATCTATGATTGACATGTCATCTAAAGTCGACGTACAATTTTAAAATGTTGGAAATAGGGAAATGAAGTAATACAGAATGCTATGCTTGTACCTTACGTTGTTGTTCTACATTGTTTAGCTCTGGTATCTACAGGGTCACAGAGAAAGCATCCTAGGTTTTGGAGGCAAAAGCCGTAATTGTAATGATCTCGACTACAACAGAAACAAGAAGCACTACTTGAGGAAAAATAATGTAATGTGTGTTCCAGCTCACAAGCGACATTGAAGCAGGTAGTTCCTGTGACTTAGTATGGACAGAGGTTATATTGGACAACCGGAATAAAGTAATAACTGGCTCCTTTTACCAACCCCCGGTCTCAGATGAAACAGTTGCTGAATATTTCAAAGAAAACTCGAGTCTCATCGCAAATAGGTACCATACTCATACAATTATAGTTGGCAGTGACTTCAATCTACCTTCCGTATGTTGACAAAAATACAAAAAATGGTTCAAATGGCTCTGAGCACTATGGGACATAACTTCTGAGGTCATCAGTCCCCTAGAACTTAGAACTACGTGAACCTAACCAACCTAACGACATCACACACATCCATGCCCGAGGCATGATTCGAACCTGCGACTGTAGCGGTCGCGCCTAGAACCGCTCGGCCACTGCGGCCGGCACAAAAATACATTTTCAGACGATACTGTAGATAGAAAACAACTTCCGTAATTGTTCTAATTGCTTTTTATAAAATTATTTTGAATAATTAGTTCACGAGGCCATTCAAATTGTAAATGCTTACGAGAACACACTTGACCTCGTAGCCACAAATAATCCTGAGCATCGCGACGGATCCAGGAATTAGTGAACACACAGTCGTAGCGAGACTCAATTCCGTAACAAAGAAATTCACCAAAACTAAACGCGAAATATATATATATTTATAAAAGAAACAAAACACTCGGTTGACGTCTTTCTAACAGACAGTCTCCAATCCTTGCAAACTATGTAAGTGAAGACCATATGTGGCTTAATTTCGAAGAAATAATATCAACAGCACTCGAGACATTCATACCAAATAAATTAATAAGAGACAGAACTGTTCCCTATGGTACACAAAACACGACAGAAAGCTGCTGCAGTAGCACCGAAAAAGGCATGTATAATTTAGACGAGCGCAAAATCTCCAAGATTGGCGAAGTTTTACTGTGGCTCGAAATTTGGTGCGGATTTCAATGCGAGATGCATTTAATAGTTTCCACAACGAAACTCTCTCTAGATATGTGGCGGAAAATCCAAAGAGATTCTGGTCCTGTGTTAAGAAAACCACGGAAAGGCTCAGTAAGCGATGAGGAGGAGGAGGGGGAGACAAGGGACCCAACCCTTCGGAGCAGGTGAAATCGTGGCAAATGTCCGGCGTGGCAAATGTCCGCACACCCTTAGATCTACTTAAACCTACCTAACCTAAGGACATCACACACATCGATGCCTGAGGCAGGATTCGAACCTTCGACCGTAGCGGTCGCGCGGTTCCAGACTGTAGCGCCTAGAACCGCTCGGCCACTCCGGGCGGCTGCAACTACAGAGTCTGCTCTGATTACTATTTCTCCCAATGTGTCATCAAGCTCTTTTTCTCTAATCCTTGCTGCTGCCCATTTAGTGCACTTCGTTCCTCTTACTTGGATCACGTCATTTCTTGAAAATTCCTCGGTCCGGCGCACAATTTAATACGCTAGGAAGTTTCATAACAGCGCACATCACGCTGCCGAGTGAAAATTTCATTCTGCATCTAATTTCTTGCTTTTGATAACCGAATTTTCACTACCGCTTTTTGCCCTTGCCGCAGTAGCGCCAACATTTCAGTTAGTGAGAAAGCCGGCGCGGCCGTTGGAATGCCGCCTGGCGGTTCTATTGTTTCAGCGCCCACTCCCGTCTTGATAGATGCACCTTCGCCTGTTATTTCCCCTGTGGTTGCCGCTCTGGTGAGTCCGTCTCCTTCGCCATTTTCCCGGCACGCGGCCGGTCCTTTGCTTACATGCATCTGCACTCAACTCCCCGTTTGCCTCACGGCCGATTGTATCGCTGCCTCCGTCCTCGCAGAACGTAATGTCTCTCCCAACTGCGGCGGCTGAGCACCGTCCTTTGTGTTCAAAACCCTAGCCTTTGATCTAGTGCCAAAGTACTCTCCAGTTATGGGAGTCTAAGGGATAAAATGAACTCTTCTGAGGGGTGAAAACCAAAGGATTCTAATGTGTTTCGGTCACAAAACTAAATAATTTTTTAAAGTTTATTACTATTGTCACAGTTTTGGAAGACTGTGCTACTGATTACACCAGTTACTAGTAATTGCATCTTCTCAAATACCAGCATTAACGTGTGTCGTGTGTCTTGGAGATTACAGATTGCGAAACGAAGATATGAATATTTCCCACGCCAAATCCACCGGCTGTATGCATATTTTGAACTTTGTACCACGAACCTACGACAGTAAAATTGAGACATGTAGATCACATGTGCTAAAATATCCCTTGAAAACGCCTTCTCCGAAATGATAGTTCCCGCAATGGACCAGAAATTGCTTCATTATTCGCTCCGCAGCAGATAAACGGACTAATTGATAGCACAACATAACCATGGCGTAGTGGTTACTGTAGTGTTGTAGGACCTACATGCACTGAAGCGCCAAAGAAGCTGCTATAGGCATGCGTATTGAAATACAGACATATATAGTCCGCAGCTCGTGGTCGTGCGGTAGCGTTCTCGCTTCCCACGCCCGGGTTCCCGGGTTCAGTTCCCGGCGGGGTCAGGGATTTTCTCTGCCTCGTGATGACTGAGTGTTGTGTGACGTCCTTAGGTTAGTTAGGTTTAAGTAGTTCTAAGTTCTAGGGGACTGATGACCACAGATGTTTAGTCCCATAGTGCTCAGAGCCACAGACATATATAAACAGACACAATAAGGCGCTGCGGTCGGCAACGCCTATATAAAACAACACGAGTCTGGCGCAATTGTTAGATCGGTTACTGCTGCTACAACGGTAGATTATCAAGATTTAAGCGAGTTTGAACGTGGTGCTATAGTCGGCGCACGAGCGATGGGACACAGCATTTCCAAAATTGCGATCGAGTGGGGATTTTCCCGTACGACCATTTCACGAGTGTACCGTGAATATCAGGAATCCGGTAAAACATCAAATCTCCGACATCGCTGCGGCCAGAAAAAGATCCTGCAAGAACGGTACCGACGACGACTGAAGAGAACCGTTCAACGTGACGTAAGTGCAACCCTTCCGCAAAATTGCTGCAGATTTCAGTGTCAGCGTGCGAACCATTCGACGATACATCACCGATGTGGGCTTTGGGAGCTGAAGGCCCACTCGTGTACCATCGATGATTGTACGACACTAGGGTTTACGCCTCGTCGGGGCCCGTCGACACCGACACTGGATTGTTGATGACTGGAAACATGTTGCCTGGTCGGACGAGTCTCGTTTCAAATTGTATCGAGCGGACGTGTATGGGTATAGAGACATAATCATGAATCTATGGAACCTGCGTGTCAACAGGGGACTGTTCCAGCTGTTGGAGTCTCTGTAATGGTGTGGGGCGTCTGCAGTTGGAGTGATTTGGGACCCTTGATAAGTCTAGATACGACTCTGACAGAGGACACGTACGTAAGCATCCTGTCTGATCACCTGCATCATCCCCTTGTGCGCTCCGACGGACTTGGGCAGTTTCAGAAGGACAATAGGACACCCGACACGTCCAGAATTGATACAGAGTGGCTCCAGGAACACTCTTCTGAGTTTAAACACTTCCGCTGGCCACCAAACTCCCCAGACATTAACATTATTGAGCATATGTGGTATGCCTTGCAATGTACTGTTCAGAAGAGATCTCCACCCCCTCGTACTCCTGTGGATTTATGGACAGGCGTGCAGGATTCATGGCGTCAGCTCCCAGCTCCCTCCAGCACTACTTCAAACATTGATCGAGTCCATGCCACGTCGTCTTGCGGCCTTCCGCGTGCTGGGGGGGGGGGGGGGGGGCTACACTACATTAGGCAGGTATACCAGTTTCTTTGGCTCTATGCACTATTACGAGTATTATAATTATTTCTTTCCTTTCTCACACGTTATGTCTCGTTAAAAATGGAAACTGATGGGGACCTTGATCAAGCCTGACTTCCTTTTAACCGTATGGTGTATATATACGTTTGGATGTAGCTGTATTGCGTTGATGTACTGGCGGATATTGTGTGGTATGACTCCTGTAGTTGATAGTATAATTGGTATAATGTCAACTTTATCCTGACGCCACATGTCCTTGACTTCTTCAGCCAGTTGGATGTATTTTTCAATTTTTTCTCCTCTTTTCTTCTGTATATTTGTTGTATTGGGTATGGATATTTCGATTAGTTGTGTTAATTTCTTCTTTTTACTGGTGAGTATGATGTCAGGTTTGTTATGTGGTGTTGTTTTATCTGTTATAATGGTTCTGTTCCAGTATAATTTGTATTCATCATTCTCCAGTACATTTTGTGGTGCATACTTGTATGTGGGAACGTGTTGTTTTATTAGTTTATGTTGTATGGCAAGTTGTTGATGTATTATTTTTGCTACATTGTCATGTATTCTGGTGTATTCTGTATTTGCTAGTATTGTACATCCGCTTGTGATGTGATCTACTGTTTCTGTTTGTTGTTTGCAAAGTCTGCATTTATCTGTTGTGGTATTGGGATCTTTAATAATATGATTGCTGTAATATCTGGTGTTTATTGCTTGATCCTGTATAGCAGTCATGAATCCTTCCGTCTCACTGTATATATTGCCTTTTCTTAGCCATGTGTTGGATGCGTCTTGATCGATGTGCGGCTGTGTTAGATGATACGGATGCTTGCCATGTAGTGTTTTCTTTTTCCAATTTACTTTCTTCGTATCTGTTTATGTTATGTGATCGAAATGGTTGTAGAAGTGGTTATGAAATTGCAATGGTGTAGCCGATGTATTTATATGAGTGATTGTATTTTGCTAGTTTCTGCTAGTTCTTATTATTTTCTTCTTATTATTGTTATTCTCCTTCTTCTTATTATTCTTCTTCTTATTATTATTATTATTATTACTAACGGCAGTGGTTAGAGGTGCAGCATTCGCAGTGGAAGTCTTTCAGTTTCTGTCATTTCAGAAGTAAGGAGTCCAGCCATCCAGCAAATTCCAAGTAATTGGTGTAATGCACACACTTAACTTGCTCGATTTTCAATGTGGGTGCAGACTATGGGTGATGTAATTTTCCTTAGGGAGAGGAGAGATGGAGAGGAAACACGTTTTGTAGGAAATATCTAGCCTCAATGGGGATAGCTAGCTTTCTTTTCTGAAAAGAAGCTGTAGCTAGCACTAGCAATGGATTGGGAACTGCTTAAGCATTCTATAAAAAAAGACTGTTAGAAACATGTAGAAGTAATCGTCTCATTCACTTACTACTTCGTGACAGCGATATATTATATATCTTTCACTTTGAAAGTGAGGGTGTTCAAAGAACATTGTTTTTCATTCTAACCTTTAGTTAGGCGCTAATGTTGGAGATGGTGCGTGGGGAGAGGGAGAGTGTACTGGCTAATACCTGGCTACACTCAGCCGTAATGGTCCCAGAATGGTTGGGAACCCTGGTCTAGACGCAACCTTCATTCTCTCTCGCGCTCATACGAGATACTGAACATCAACCACAAACAAGAAAAAAACGCCTATTGTTGCCAACAATTAACCTGAACTCTTATTAATTCAGTTTCGCAAGACGCATTCCATTTTGAACAACTAAAACAAAACACACGTAATGCTGTCAACAATTATGTTATGCAACACCGGATAGTTGTATACAGTCTGAATTCTGTCGACCCTAAAAGTAACTTGGATGTTATTAGTCGTCCTAAAATCTTCCTGCTTTACAAACGGATCCCGTCAATAGGACATCGTCAGTAGGCAGGCAGACGCCAAACGAAACTTTCCTGCCTCTTCTGTCATATGTTCCAAATACGTCCTGACATGGTAACCTAAATGCATCGTCACTGTTACGGTTCCGCGCCTCAAGATCTATAAAAACGGAACCCCTAAAGAACTGCCATCGCTTATTTGTCCGTCTGTCTGTCATTCCGATTGTGAAGAACCCTTTTTCTCAAGAACGAGTAGACGTATGAAGCTCAAATTTATGTTACATATTAAGGTTTATGGCCGCTTGACGGTGTAAAAAACTTAATCCTCTAAGTCAATTCAGTGAAAAGATACAGTCATTTGTCACTCACACTATGTGATCAAAAGTATCCGGACACCCTCAAAAACATACGATTTTCGTATTAGGTGCATTGTGATGCCACCTACTGCCAGATACTCCATATCAGCGACCTCAGTAGTCATTAGACATCGTGAGAGAGGAGAATGGGCGCTCCGCGGAACTCACGGACTTCGAACGTGGTCAGGTGATTGGGTCTCACTTGTCTCATACGTCTGTACGCGAGATTTCTACACTTCTCAACAACCCTAGGTCCACTGTTTCCGATGTGATAGTGAAGTGGAAACGTGAAAGGACACGTACAGCACAAAAGCGTACAGGCCGACCTTGTCTGTTGACAAATAGAGACCGCGTACAGTTGAAGAAGGCTGTAATGTGTAATAGGCAGACATCTATCAAGGCCATCACACAGTGATTCCAAACTGCATCAGGATCCACTGCAAGTACTATGACATTTCGGCGGGAGGTCAGAAAACTTGGATTTCGTGGTCGAGTGGCACTCATCACGCAGGTAAATGCCAAACGACGCCTCGCTTGGTGTAAGGAGCGTAAACTTTGGCCGATTGTACAGTGGAAAAGTATTGTGTGTAGTGACGAATCACATGTAGGCAATGTGGCGATCCGATGGCAGGATGTGGGTATGGCGAATGCCCGGTGAGCGTCACCTCCCAGCGTGTGTGGCGCCTACAGTAAAATTCGGAGGCGGTGGAGTTATGGTGTGGTCGTGTTTTTCATGGAGGGGGCTTGCACCCCTTATTGTTTTGCGTGGCACTATCACAGCACAGGCCTACATTGATGGATTCAGCACCTTCTTGCTTTCCACTGTTGAAGAGCGATTCGGGGATGGCGGTTGCATCTTTTAACACGATCGAGCACCTGTCCATAATGCACGGCCTGTGGTGGTGTGGTTACACGACAATAACATCCCTGTGATTGACTGGCCTGCACATAGTCCTCGAACGCCTTTGGGATGTTTTGGAACGCCGACTTGGTGCCAGGTCTCACCGATCGACATCGATACGTCTCCTCATTGCAGTACTCCGTGAAGAATGGGTGGTCATTCCCCAAGAAGCCTTCCAGCACCTGATTGAACGTATGCCCGCGAGAGTGGAAGCTGTCATCAAGGCTAAGGGTGGTCCAACAGCATACTGAATTCCAGCATTACCCATGGAGTGCGCCACGAATGTGTAAGTCATTTTCAGCCAGCTGTCCGGATACTTTAGATCAAATAGTGGATTTTCATACTCGAAAACTGACTCATCATAACGTGTAGGATGCTTCCCGTTGACATAAAATCACGAAATTGGGCAAGAACCAAGGTTTCACAGTACAGTCCATTCTTGTTTGTATTACTCTTGTCAGCAACTTGGCTGCATTAGCTGTTAAGCCGATTGTGCGATAAATCTCGCACTTTCAACTTCGGAATTGTGTGGATGATGTTTTTCCGAAAGTCAGATGGTATATCGCCAGACTCATACATTCAATGTGAATAGTCGTTTTGTTCCCATTTTTCCTCCAGTGATTTTAGAAATTCTAATGGAATCCCTCTAGCCTTATATGATCTAAGTCCTCAAAAGCTCTCTTAAATTCTGATTCTATTGCTGGATCCCCTATCTTTTCTAATTCGACTCCTTTTTCTTCTTCCATCACATCAGACAAATCTTCCCCCTCACAGAGGTCTTCAATATACTCTTTCCGCCAATCCGCTCTTTCCTCTGCATTTGACAGTGGAATATCTGTTGCAATCTTAAAGTTACCACCCTTTCTTTTAATTTCACAGAGGGTTGTTTTGACTTTTTTTGTATACTGCGTCAGTACTTTCGACAATCATTTCTTTTTCGATTTCTTTACATCTTTCGTGCAGCCATTTCGTCTTAGCATCCCTGCACTTCCTATTTATTTCATTCCTCACCGACTTGTGTTTCTGTATTGCCCTGTATTTCCCTGAACATTTTTGTACTTCCTTCCTTCATCGATCAACTGAAGTATTTCTTCTGTTATCCCTGGTTTCTTAGCAGTTACCTTCTTTGTATTTACGTTTTTCTTTCCAACTTCTGTTACTGCCCTTTTTTTTTTTAGAGATCTCCACTCCTGTGCAACTGTACAGCTTACTGCGCTATTCCTTACTGCAGTATCAATAGCCTTAGTGAACTTCAAGCGTATCTCGTCATTCCTTACTACTTGCACATCCCACTTCTTTGCGTATTGATTCTTCCTGTTAAGCTTCTGCCTGCTCTTCGTCACTACTACATTGTGATCGCAGTCGATACGTGTTCCTGGGTACGCCGTACAATCCAGTATCTAATTTCGGAATCTCTGCGCGACCATGATGTAACCTAACTGAAATTTCCTGTATCTCTCTGCCTTTCCTAAGGATACCTCCTCCTCTTGTGATTCTTGAACACAGTATTCACTATTACTAGCTGAAATTTATTACGGAACTCAATCAGTCTTTCTCCTCCCTAATTCCTACTACCAATCCAGTATCCTCCCGTAAACCTTTTTTATACTTCTTCCCCTACATCCGCAATCGAGTTCCCCATCATTATTAGATTTTCATCTCCCTTTACGTACTGAATTACCCGTTCAATACCATCATGTACTTCCTCTAATTAGGAAATCTATAATATTGAATAGACATCCTACTAGAATGAAGACAACTACATACCATAATATTAATTATTTTCAAAGAAGAGAGAAATTAAATAAATGTACAAAATCAATACAGAATGTTCAACCCAGTGACTTTTCTGAAAATCGCGTCCCCGTTTATTACACGGTCACACGATGTTGGTTGTTTCTGACTAGCCCCATGAAACGAAAGATCTCCACCCTTACTTTCACTGGCAGTACAGAGCTCAGGGAACAAGCAAACGGAACGCAACACATCTGCTGTGGTCGGTCGCCTGTCTGCTGACCCATACTGCGTGTGTCTCAGATTACAATGCTGGGAGACGTGGTAGGGCAGCGTCGATCTGCTGGGTGCCGTTGATGTACGCTCAGTACGTATAAATTTTGTCTGCACAGTGGACGTAATACACCGTCTGCAAACTCCTAGAGCTGAAAGTACTTCAGTACGACACAGAACACGAGTCGAGATTTCTGCATCAAATGAAACGACAAGCTTACTGTTACCACTCACTGTTTATTTACCTCCACGCCGCGTTTCAAATGTTTCAAGCTCCATCATCAGGTGCATTTATATTTGTTGACATGACGCGTATGTGTGTCTTGTGTTACGATTTTTGGAGGAACTTCGGCGCTGTCTAGTGGAGAAACAAAACACTATTTCAGAACATGGTTTTGGGTTTTTTTGATAAAAAACTTAAAGTGTGTCTAACGTTAAAAGCAAAGTAACACAGAGCACCTCCAGTGGCCACGTGTTTCTTTCACTGTCGTAACACATCACATTGTATACTGTCGTATTTTGTAAACAAATATGACGTGTGGAAACTATTAGGTGCAAGGATCACATAGCAGAAGAGAAACATTACCACAATGGACACAGAATACACATCGTAACAACATTATTACAGAGTAGGTTTCTGAGGATTTTGGAGATCTTTCTTTTGAGGTGTTGAATACAAGCATTGGAACGCATATTTTAGGTGGTATACAAATCCTTTATTGACACGTTTATATAGCTTAAACTTCATACTCGTTTATATAACTAGGTGACAAGTTGCAAATTTTAAGCACAGTAATTATATTGCAAATTTTAAGCACAATAATTATGATTGTACTTAAAATTCGCAATTACAGCAATAATTATGACTGTACTTAAAATTTGCAACATGTCACCTAATTATATAAGCGAGTATGAAGTTTACGCTACATACACTTGAGAAAATCGCATTATATACCACCTCAAACATGTATTCAAAATAATGGTTCAAATGGCTCTGAGCACTATGCGACTTAACTTTTGAGGTCATCACTCGCCTAGAACTTACAACTAATTAAACCTAACTAACCTAAGGACACCACATACATCCATGCCCGAGGCAGGATTCGAACCTGCGACCGTAGCGGTCGCTCGGCTCCAGACTGTAGCGCCTACAACCGGACGGCCACTCCGGCCGGCAAACATGTATTCCAACGCTTGTATTCAACACGTCAAAACAAAGATCTCCAAAATCCTTAAAGCCTTATTCTGTATAAAGTTGTTATGATGTATATTCTTTGTACTTTCTGATAATGTTTCTCTTCTGCTACATGATCCTTGCACCTAATAGTTTCCAGTCGCGATGTTTGTTTACAAAAAATGACAGCATACATGTGATGCGTTACGACAGTGAAAGGAAACTGTGACCCCTGGAGATACTCTATTTCACTTATTTTATTTTTACCGTTAGATATACGTTTAGTTCTTTTGTCAAAAAAAGCCAAATCATGTTCTGAAGTAGTGTATTGTTCCTCCACTAGACAGCTTAAGGTGCTCACCAAAGGTAGAGCGCCGTTTGACCTGACCATCCTTTGTTAGCAAATGCTCTTAAATCCTAAACATTCTACCGGCTTGTCCTACTGAAGATTAGATTAGATTACATTACATTACATTTAGTTCCATGTATCATGAATACGATATTTCGTACTGATGTGGAACGAGTCAAATTTTCCAATACATGACATAATTAAGTTAATTTAACAACATAATTAAGTTAATGTAACAACTTTTTATTTTTATCTTTTTTTTATTTTTTAATAATTTTTTTGTTTGGTTTTTTTCTTTTTTTCTTAATTTATATCTAAAAATTCCTCTATGGAGTAGAAGGAGTTGTCATTCAGAAATTCTTTTTATTTCTTCTTAAATACTTGTTGGTTATCTGTCAGACTTTTGATACTATTTGGTAAGTGACCAAAGACTTTAGTGGCAGTATAATTCACCCCTTTCTGTGCGAAAGTTAGATTTAATCTTGAATAGTGAAGATCATCCTTTCTCCTAGTATTGTAGTTATGCACACTGCTATTACTTTTGAATTGGGTTTGGTTGTTAATAACAAATTTCATAAGAGAGTATATATACTGAGAAGCTACTGTGAATGTCCCTAGATCCTTAAATAAATGTCTGCAGGATGATCTTGGGTGGACTCCACCTATTATTCTGATTACACGCTTTTGAGCAATAAATATTCCTCAGTGATGAATTACCCCAAAATATGATGCCATATGCAAGCAATGAGTGAAAATAGGCGTAGTAAGCTAATTTACTAAGATGTTTATCACCAAAATTTGTAATGGCCCTTATTGCATAAGTAGCTGAACTCAAACGTTTCAGCAGATCATCAATGTGTTTCTTCCAATTTAATCTCTCATCAATGGACACACCTAAAAATTTTGAATATTCTACCTTAGCTATATGCTTCTGATTAAGATTTATATTTATTAATGGCGTCATACCATTTATTGTATGGAACTGTATGTACTTTGTCTTATCAAAATTCAGTGAGAGAGTCCGTTTACAAGGAACCACTTAGTAATTTTCTGAAAGACGTTATTGACAATTTCATCAGTTAATTCTTGTTTCTCAGGTCTGATTACTATACTTGTATCATCAGCGAAGAGAACTAACTTTGCCTCTTCATGAATGTAGAATGGCAAGTCATTAATATATATTAAGAACAACAAAGGACCCAAGACCAACCCTTGTGGAACCCCATTCTTGATGGTTCCCCAGTTTGAGGAATGTGCTGATCTTTGCATATTACGAGAACTGCTTATTTCAACTTCCTGCACTATTCCTGTTAGGTATGAATTAAACCATTTGTGCACTGTCCCACTCATGCCACAATACTTGAGCTTGTCTAGCAGAATTTCATGATTTACACAATGAAAAGCCTTTGAGAGATCACAAAAAATCCCAATGGGTGGTGTTCATTTATTCAGATCATTCAAAATTTGATTGGTGAAAGCATATATGGCATTTTCTGTTGAAAAAACCTTTCTGGAAACCAAACTGACATTTTGTTAGTACTTCATTTTTACAGATATGTGAAGCTACTCTTGAATACATTACTTTCTCAAAAATTTTGGATAAAGCTGTTAGAAGGGAGATTGGATGGTAATTGGTGACATCAGATCTATCCCCTTTTTTTATGCAAAGGTATAACAATAGCATATTTCAGTCTCTGAGAGAAAATGCCCTGTTCCAGAGAGCTGTTACACAGGTGGCTGAGAATCTTACTTATCTGTTGAGAACAAGCTTTTAGTATTTTGCTGGAAATGCCATCACTCCCATGTGAGGTTTTGCTTTTAAGCAAGTTTATTCTTCTCCTAATTTCAGAGGGAGAAGTGGGTGAGATTTCAATTGTATCAAATTGCATAGGTATGGCCTCTTCCATTAACTGCCTAGCGTCTTCTAGTGAACACCTGGATCCTACTATATTCACAACATTTAGAAAATGATTATTAAAAATATTTTCAACTTCTGACTTTTTGTTCGTAAAGTTTTCATTCAATTTGATGGTAATACTGTCTTCCTGTGCTCTTGGTTGATCTGTTTCTCTTTTAATAATATTCCAAATTGTTTTAATTTTATTATCAGAGTTGCTGATTTCAGACATGATGCACATACTTCTGGATTTTTTAATAGCTTTTCTTAATATAGCACAGTAGTTTTTATAATGTTTGATAGTTTCTGGGTCACTACTCTTTCTTGCTGTCAGATACATTTCCCTTTTCTGGTTACAAGATATTTTTATACCCTTAGTAAGCCATGGTGTGTTACATGGTTTCTTACGAGTATATTTAACTATTTTCTTGGGGAAGCAGTTTTCAAATGCATTTACAAAAGTGTCATGAAATAAATTATATTTTAAATTGGCATCACGTTCACGGTACACCTCATCCCAGTCTAACTGCTGTAGGCTTTCCCTGAAATTTGCAATTGTTAAATCGTTGACTGAACGTACTACTTTGGAGGACTGTTCAGTACTGCTGAATGGAGCTGTGTCATATATTGTAACTAGCTGTGCACCATGATCAGAAAGACCATTCTCAATAGGCTGACGTTTATCTGGTTAAACGTATCTTGGTCTATAAAGAAGTTATCTGTCAGTGAGCTGCTATCCCTTACCACCCGAGTAGGAAAATGAATAATGGGTGTCAAATTGAAAGAACCGAGTAATACTTCAAGGTCATTTTTCCTATTACCCTCTTTCAGAGAATCTACAGTGAAGTCCCCATAAATAATAATTTGCTTCCCCCTGTCTGACAGATATCACAAGAAGGAGTACAAATTTTTCAGAAATAGATGAAAATTTCCCTATGGGGACCTATATACAGTTACAATTATAAATATGCTTTTATTTAATTTAATCTCACAGGCACATGCTTCTATATGTT
Source organism: Schistocerca piceifrons (assembly GCF_021461385.2). Lineage (NCBI taxonomy): Eukaryota > Metazoa > Arthropoda > Insecta > Orthoptera > Acrididae > Schistocerca > Schistocerca piceifrons. The sequence continues at coordinate 212,598,836 of NC_060146.1, forward strand.
TCTCTACACAAAACTTTTTTGTTTCTATACTTTTTGCACAATGATAACTTTTGACATATATGGCAACTCCTCCTTTCTCCATATTTTCTCTAATTACATATGCAGAGAGCTTATATCCACTTACATTTGCCTTATCCATATCAGTAACAATGTGATGCTCAGACAGGCATAGCATATCTATTTCATCCTCAGCTTCTAAATCTTCTAAACAAACCAGAAGCTCATCTATTTTATTCTTTAAACTCACAATATTTTGATGAAATATATTATTTTTAATTATACTTTTATGAGAACCTTTCCTTATTCTAACATTTGCAGTACTCTCCTGTCTGAGTTTCTCATTGTGCTTAGGCCTAGTTCCTATACCAGTGGTCACGTGGTGTTCAGAGAGGCAGATTATGTCAACTGGGTTGGGTGACTTTAATTCATCAATGCAATTACCTAGGACTGAGATACAACTTGGTGGAGATAGAATTTCTGGTGGTTGGTGAAAATTTATAATTGACAGCTGTGATTGGTATTCCAATGTGCTGTTTAATTTCTTTCCTAAACTGAAGATTTGTTTCTATCCTGACCTCTCGTAGAACTTGACATCTTTCTGTCTTACCTATCCTAAAAAATGTCCTGCTCCAACACCTGTAACCACTGGTATTTTGCCATTCATGGCAGTGCCTCCCCCCCTTAAATTTCCTGCTATTGCCCCAGCCAGTTTACCCTTCCCTTTCCTGTTAAGATGTAGGCCGTGCCTGGTATAGTCCCACCTACTGAGAGAATCAACAGGAACCACACCAATATGAGCCCCCGCACCCGACCCAAGCAACTGTTCCAACTCCAAATTAAATCTCCCAACAGAAGAGTTCAAATGAGGCCGGTCATGGCGTCGCGATGCCGACACAATCTTTACTAGGTCACACTCTATACTGTACCCACGATCTCTGTCGATACTGTTCCCTGGCCCTCCCACAATAACCACGGTGTCTTCCCTGGTAAATCCTTTACAGAGTGAACCTAAATCCTCTGTCACCTGATCCAGACTAGCACTTGGTTTGAAAAAATTTGTGACCTGGTATTCTCGTCCTAATTCCTCCTGCAGAAGTTGGCCTACACCTCTGGCATGAGAACTGCCTAACAACAAAACTTTCTTCCTTTTCGATGACTTTCCTACATTCTTTTTCAATTTCCTATTGCAAGTTTGTTGTGTCCTGTCTACACCTACCTCTGCTTGAGGCTCATCAGTTTCCAACTGAAGCAACAGGTCAAACTTATTTTTGACATTCACCACAAAACTGTCAGACTTAGTTCTAGGCCTGTTCCTTCTGCTACCTGTTGCCACTTCCCACCTCTCTTTGCCCTTCTCCCTCCTTAACCTGTGCAGATCTTCCCTAGCCTGATCTAGCTCAGCCTGAAGGGCAGCAATTTTCCCCTCCTGTTCCACTATCTTCCTATCTCTGCTGCAAATCCTACATAACCACTGATGAGCCTGATCCACTTTCCCGACACCCACGCCACTGCAGTCCCCCCAGTGAAAAAAACTACTGCATCCATCACACCAAACCCCGGAACTAACAATTCTACGGCAAGTCAGGCACTTCTCACTCATGGCAAAAATAATACTTTAGGTAGAATAAATCAATTAAATTACCGAAAATCAAAAAAGACGTTACAAGAATTAAGCCTATTCATAAATGTATATAATCAAGTTTCTGATTTAAATTTCCGCTGTTTTTCTGAGATCTGTATTAAAACAACGAAGGTATACGCTATTTATTATATATTTCACTCGATGGAATGAAAAAAAGGACAAATAAACGAGATACTTTAAGTTTGATTCTCCAAAAACGTTACGAGAATTAGGCCTATAAACAAATGTATATAAGCAAGTTTCTGATATAAAGTTACGCTGTTTTTCTGAAATCTGAATTAAAACAATGACGTTATACGCTATTTAAGATAGTTTACTTATTTGTTACCGAGAAACTAGTCAAATTACCGTGAAACAAGAAACAAACACGTTTACAAAATTTAAGCCTAAACACGACTTCGCGAAGTTACGATCTTTTCGTGTTTTCTGAAAAAATACGCAAAGAAAAGTGAAACCTGTAACTAATGCACGTATTTAATTTGTTGTCGGTGTTAAACTAAATTATATTCCTGTCTAAATCACGTAACTTTCTGTAAATAGTTTCTGGCGTCACTTTCTCGGCGGCCATCTTGGTAATGTAAAAAAGATATTTGACGATCATTGCATTCATGTTTATAGACACCAGAACTAACGTATTTATCATTATAGGGATGCTTGTTATGAATGTAATTACGCTGGCTTCTGTATTCTGTTCCGAAAGTAATTCGGATGTCATGATTTTTGAAAAGTTTTCCTAGATCGTATGACACATTTACTACAAACGGATTTTTTGCTAATTTTGGTTTCAGATCGTATAAGTTTGTTACTGTGTTGTTATTAATTCTTGACGTTTTTTATTCACACGTCTTGTCAATCATTAAAGGATTATATCCATTACTGATAGCCACATACCTCGAGTTTGCTAGTTCTTCGTTAATGGGTGACGAACTGAGAGATAAATCTCAATTACGCTTTATCGCCCAATTGAAGAAGCTCAACTTATGTTGGTGCGCATTGCAAGAAAAGGCTTGAATTATGTCTTGCATAAGACAAATCGGTAGAATGTTCAGAACTAGTTTTTAAGAACATCTGCTAACAAAGAAAGGTAAGGTCAAAAGGCACTCTGCCCTTTGCGAGCATCTTGAGATTAGTGGGCACCAACCACCTACGCTGGACAATCTGCGGATGTCACACTATGCTCAGAAAGGGGAAAAGTTAAATCTCCTTCAAGAAGTAATAGTAGTAAAACATTCGCATACCAGTAAAGAACTGCTTCTCAGCGACCAGCTGCAGTAGAAGTCAATCCTACTACGATTCAATATTGCCAGTTTTTAAAATGTTCAATTAGCTATATCTTTCCTGATTTTTCTTAGTTTCGGTTCATAGCATTCGACCACATGTTGATTGCTGCGATGAACTTCTGTTTTTACGGTTGTTTCTGCTGAATTTCTTGCTCTGTATTGCTACTTAGATGGGTACTATTTTCTTGAATACTCCTCCCCACATGTTGGGGCTTTGTATCTTAATTCTCAAATCCGTATTTGTTTATTTAATTTTCCCGCCAGGTAATTTTATCTTAGCTCACCTGGTGCTACATTTTAGTGCATACGTTGACCACTGCTAATTCTACGGCAGCACGCATTGCATATATCCAAACTGCACATCGCATTAACTCATATTTTCTGCCTTTACTTGTAATTCATTTTAAACGTTTGTAGTTTATATTGTGGTTCTGTATTATAACTGTTCGTCGTATGTTAAATGCAGTAATTTGTATGTTACGCTTATGTGCGCCGCCTAGGTGAAGTTACCCTTACTAATCATTACATGCCGTACAGTTTTCATGCAGTTCGACGTATACATTAACATTGTCAACATCAAAGAAATTCACCAACAGCCGTGCAACTTAAGACGTCATTTTATGTTATTTTGAAGGCTACCAATTTCAGCATTTCACTATCCCATCTTCAGGCCCCATATGCATCTCTCCAAATAAAAGAAGGTGTTATATAGACCCGTAAATCTCCGGATGTCGTTAATTCAGTCGTTACACCAGGGCTTCATTCGAAGACTTGATAGATCGAATGAAGCATTAGTGTAACGACTGAATTAGCGACATCCGCAGAGTTATGACATCTTTTATTTGGAGAGATGCATATGAGGTCTGAAGGTAGCATGGTGAAACTGGTAGCCTTCAAAGTAAAATAAAATAACATCTTAAATTACACAACTGTTGGTGAATTTCATTCACATTGTCAATTATTGAAGCAGCCAATGTCCCCTGTCCATGGTGGACCGAAAGAGGTATACTTTTACATGTCTGTTTTGAGGGAACTACTGCTATGCCCACAGAGGATGCGACATTTGTAAGCGTGGACCTGCTTCTACGCTTCTACGTCAGTGGATGCTGGTGTGTTTCAGGTAAAGTTTGCAGTTGCTGCTCTGGCTTCTATGCTTTTTTTTATTTTTCTTCTACTCTCCTCGTTTGGGTCATCTAAGGACCACGCACCAATTTCAGTTTCAATGCTTCCTTCTTTGTTGTTCTTTCTTTTTCCACCAGTATTCTTTCATCTTTTCATTATGTATCCTTTTTCTCTGTCGGGCAATTTTGACACTGTCTTCTTCTCCCTCTTGCCTTGGAATCCTTCCATTTTTAACACATTCCTCTTGAAAATCTCTCTTTCTGTTGCATGTTTTTCACTTATATTGCTTCTTTCCAAGTCTTTCGTAACTTCTTGAATCTTTTTTTATTTTCATTTTTTTTTCTTTTGTCAGTTACTGTCAAAACGCCTTACCTTATAGGTCCACGCCCTGCTCAGCACGTTTGGACGAATGCTTGTTTGCAGAATTCTACGAAGTTTCCCCTTACAACGATTTCTATATTGCTTATTCACTCTTTGTAGAGGTGCACGATTGAACCATGCTCCCTTTACGTATTAATATTTTTCTTTTTGCCCTTTATTTGTAGATAATCTGGTGATTATCCAAAATAATGAAACGCTTTATTAAATAGTCATTATTTTTCAACCAAGAGTGTTGTCTTTTTGAAATACAGTAGAGAGTCGATTATCCGAAGTAATTGGGGGACATGGGTGTTCGGAAAACTGGTTTGTTCGGATAATCGAACTGTACATGTTTATTTGCCAAATAGAAGTACTGTACAGTAAATTTATTCATAAAAACAGGCATCTCTTTTAGCATTACAAAGTAACATACAAAGGCAACTTCAGTAGGAATATGTAGTATGTGGCACAGTTTATTAAACAAAAATATATACACGTTACATACTCATTTTGCATGAACAATACACACAGTATACAAAATTAACGTTTAAAAAAATCCTTTATTTTGGTCTGTCTAAGCAAGCCTACACGCTTACGAGCAGCTAAGTACCGTACTTTTTTCATTACAGATATCTGAAAATGGTCACTTTCATCTTGGGCTTCAAACCATCGCAAGGCAGTATCTAAACAAGTGAACGCCTCAGAAGCTGTTGGTATACTGTCATCTTCACTTTCTGGAGCACTGACTGATGAGATGCTGGCGGCGACATCTTTATCAGTGATGACGTTTACAATCTCGCTGTCCTGCATGATTTGGTGTCCTGGCTCTGCATCATCGATATTCATCCATTCATGAACGTCTTCTTCATCACGTTCGTGGCAATCTATTTCTTTTAGCATACCGAGAATTTCGGACATATCATTCTGTTCGTCATTTTCAATCATACCTTGTAAATTTTCTTCTGTGTCCAAAATTTTATTCCAGGCTTTCTTCAAATTCTCTTCCTTTACACTATTCCATGCTGCGCAGATCATGTAGGACGCGTCTTTGAAGTCAATATTCTTATGATTTCTTAAGAGGCTTTCTTCTCCATCCTCTTCTCTTTCTAACAATAACTTACGCAACAATTCTTTCCTGTAATATCGTTTGAAAGTCTCAATAACGACTTGATCGATGGGCTGTAATAAGGAGGTTACTTTAGGTGGAAGAAATATTACCTTTATGAACTCGTCTTTTTCGTTTAAAATATCACATGACGGATGAGTTGGTGCATTGTCAGGGAGAAGTAGTGTTTTCTCCCTCTTCCCATTCTTTAGCTGATGAGCTTTTACAGAGGGTACGAAAACGTCCAGAAACCACTTCATAAAAATCGTACTATCCATGCAGGCACTCTTTTGTGAGGTGTACACAACAGGCAAGGCTGACATATTAACGTGCTTGAAACAACGCGGTTTTTTTACTTTTACCAATGACGAACATAGGCAGTCGGTGACTTCCAGTAGCATTAGCACAAGTCAAAGCTGTAATACGGTCCTTGCTTGTTTTAGGACCAGGTGCTGCTAATTCATGAAGTGAAACAAGAGTTTTTCTCGGTAAAGATTTCCAGTTTAGTCCAGTTTCGTCAGCATTGTAAACGTATTCGAGAGCATAATCTTCTTCCCTTAATACGTCCCTTAGTTTGACTTTGAAAGAATCAGCTGCTGAAGAACAGCCGACAGTTTTTCTGCCTGTATTGTAAGACAGTAGGGTGGGAGAGTAACAGGTGTGAGCGAGTACACAGTTCGTTAAGCGGTCATTCGGTTGACCGACTTTCGGATAATCGACGCTCTACTGTAATTCGTTACGGCTGCTGTAACAGCCAGCCGATGGAGGATAAAAGGCTTTGCATGTTTTTTGTTGAGTCTCGGTGAAGCCATCACAGCCGAGCGTTTCCTGTTGTCCACGGAGGCTCAGCGTCCTGAGGGAGTGCTTGCCTGAACTTGCGAGTGACTAGCCGCCAACTCAAGGGTTGGTCGCGCACCCCTACCACCCAACCCCGGCATTCCATTCCGCCCTCCTGTTGTTGTGCTGGCAGCGACTCTGGGGAAGCTGAGTCACTCTTTCGGAATTTGGGCAGGCGACTTGCGGACGTCCCGTCGCCCATAGCTAGCAGTCGTAAAAGAAATGACTGGAACCGCGGGAGACCGTAGTTTTGTCCCCGCTAATGGTGCGACCCTGGTCATAAAAGATAAGACCTCGTGAGGGACTAAACTAAACTGAAACTCCGTCGGAACCGGCCTCGGAAGACCGAGCGGTTCGTGTGAGAGACGTATGAGAGGAAACGTGAACAAGTTGGGTCCCACTACGAAACGTCACAGCCACGACGTCACGGCGCCAACATTCAGTGGTTACTGACGGGCGGAGCACACAACGCGTTGACTGGACGCTGTCTTAAACAATAACAACACTGCAAGACATCGGTTTGTTGCAGGACTGTCGACCATATTCTCAGTGTGAATATAATGAATTTCCTTGAGACAGAGAAGTTGCTGTCCATGAAACAGCACAGCTTTAGAAAGCATCGCTCCTGCTTTCGCAACTCGTCCTTTTTTTCACACGACATCTTGCGAACCATGGATGAAGGGTATCAGACGGATGCCATACTCCTTGACTTCCGGAAAGCGTTTGACTCGGTGCCCCACTGCAGACTCCTAACTAAGGTACGAGCATATGGGATTGGTTCCCAGGTATGTGAGTGGCTCGAAGACTTCTTAAGTAATAGAACCCAGTACGTTGTCCTCGATGGAGAGTGTTCATCGGAGGTGAGGGTTGCATCTGGAGTGCCCCAGGGAAGTGTGGTAGGTCCGCTGTTGTTTTCTATCTGCATAAATGATCTTTTGGATAGGGGAGATAGCAATGTGCGGCTGTTTGCTGATGATGCTGTGGTGTACGGGAAGGTGTCGTCGTTGAGTTACTGTAGGAGGATACATGATGACTTGGACAGGATTTGTGATTGGTGTAAAGAATGGCAGCTAACTCTAAATACAGATAAATGTAAATTAATGCAGATGAGTAGGAAAAAGAATCCTGTAATGTTTGAATACTCCATTAGTAGTGTAGCGCCTGACACAGTCACGTCGATTAAATATTTGGCCGTAACAATGCAGAGCGATATGAAGTGGGACAAGCATGTAATGGCAGCTGTGGGGAAGGCGGATAGTCGTCTTCGGTTCATTGGTAGAGTTTTGGGAAGATGTGGTTAATCTGTAAATGGGACCGCTTATAAAACAGTAATACGACCTATTCTTCAGTACTGCTCGAGCGTTTGGGGTCCCTATCAGGTCGGATTGAGGGAGGACATAGAAGCAATTCAGAGGCGGGCTGCTAGATTTGTTACTGGTAGGTTTGATCATCACGCGAGTGTTACGGAAATGCTTCAGGAACTCGGGTGGGAGTCTCTAGAGGAAAGGAGACGTTCTTTTCGTGAATCGCTACCGAGGAAATTTAGAGAACCAGCATTTGAGGCTGACTGCAGTACAATTTTACTGCCGCCAACTTACATTTCGCGGAAAGACCACAAAGACAAGATAAGAGAGATTAGGCCTCGTACAGAGGCATATAGGCAGTCATTTTTCCCTCGTTCTGTTTGGGAGTGGAACAGGGAGAGAAGATGCTAGTTGTGGTACGAGGTACCCTCCGCCACGCACCGTATGGTGGATTGCGGAGTATGTATGCAGATGTAGACGAGCATCGCCTTTCCAAGGGGAGAGAGCGTGACGTTTCTCGCATTGTTCCCAGTCACCACTTTTTCCAGAGTGAGGGTCCCCTACAAAAAGTCACACAACACCGGTTTCATATTTCTAATCTCTGTGTGCCGAGAACTTATTATTGTAACGTTAACAGTTTACCACTTTATGTATCTGGTAACAGTGACCACAACACTGACACGACACTGTAAGAATACTTTTGTAATAATTTTTTGACATGTGTATTTGGAAAACCTTTTACTTATATGGAGTTTTATACGTATAAAAATGTACATTATCCTTTAGATTTTATTTCGAAGACATCTTACGTTGTAAAGGATTGCTAAAAACCTGGTGGGGCCTCAAAACACAATATATTGTGTTTATTACTTCATAACTGTTTCCCATTAGATGTCAACAAGAACATAACGTGAAAATATTTTGTACGTATCTCGTTGTTGTTGTTGTTGTGGTGGTCTTCAGTCCTGAGACTGGTTTGATGCAGCTCTCCATGCTACTCTATCCTGTGCAAGCTTCTTCATCTCCCAGTACCTACTGCAACCTACATCCTTCTGAATCTGCTTAGTGTATTCATCTCTTGGTCTCCCTCTATGATTTTTACCCTCCACGCTGCGCTCCAATACTAAATTGGTGATCCCTTGATGCCTCAGAACATGTTCTACCAACCGATCCCTTCTTCTAGTCAAGTTGTGCCACAAATTCCTCTTCTCCCCAATTCTATTCAGTACCTCCTCATTAGTTATGTGATCTACCCATCTAATCCTCAGCATTCTTCCTTAGCACCACATTTGTACGTATCTTATGAATTTTATTTGTAACTATTGATTACTGTTCGCACAGCTATTATCTTATTGCATATGATTCGACGCGCAAGTCGCCGAAGTGGCGTCAGATCGAAAGAGTTTGCACCCGGCGAATTTCTGCCCGACGGGAGGCCCTAGTCACATGACATTTATTTATTTACTGTATATGATGAGGAACAGTACTATGGACTATCGTCTCTGTAAGGTATCTTTACTTTGAATTCGTATGCATTTTATGTTCGTTTGACGTTTCTATTTTCCATAAATGTACATTTATGTACATTACAGTGAGCAGTCGACGAAATAGATTGGCCCCGTAAAAATGATCTCAAAATGGCAATTTAATTTCGCTGAAACTAGTAATCATTGTATATTTTCGTGCGACCTGGGCGAATGAACTTCTTTAATAAGAAGAACAATCGTGTTTCCTACTAAATCGTTCCAAGTCAGTTTACAGTAAAAAAAATTAAGAAACTGGCCCGAGTAAGAGTAAAGGCCAAATGACACTAACCGCCACGTCAAAACTTCTAGCAATAAATTTGAAATGGCAGCCGTTCCGACACATCACGGCACTGTCAATATTTCTCGGGGAAAAAAGCTTTGACCGATGACGTCTTCGATCTTTTTGATCACGTGACTCCAAATCTCATTTCCTCCACACACACAGCCGTGCGTTCATCCTCCATACTTCGTTTCGTCGCGTTTTTAGTGGTTGATGTCAGGTGTCATTCTAAGTCTTTGTTATTCGTTAGTTTCGTGTTTCTTGTAGATTTCTTTTGTTGAAATTTGTAGTTTTATAATGAATGACGAAAGATTGATTGAAGTAGTGACGTATCAGTTTGAACTGTAAGACATGAGTGACAGGAGGTACTCAGACTCTTGTTACGAAACAAGCAGTGTGGGGCAAATAAAGAATGTGTGACGTCTGATCCCTAAACAGTTAAAGCCTTTTTTTTTCTCTTGCAATTCTCATGCGACATAAATAGATTTCGAGTAGCACTTCTACATTAGGTACCATCTACTGCATTTATAAAGTGGACTTTTGTACATACTGGTATTTAATATTTTACAATGAAATGGATTGCAGTATGGCTACAACTTGAAGGTAAAAAAATACTGTCGATAGAATCAGATTGATTAGTAAGTGGACTTTGTTCGTATGTTACCACGCAATTGTAATATTTGATGAAGAAATTGACTGAAAGCCTCAGACATTGCAAGAGTGGCAATTGTTTTTTAAGGTACACATCAAGTTGCTTTGTTTAAATATGTATTTGTGGAAGGCTTAAGCAGCTGAATGGTTGTGTGTAAAACAGTTTCGCAAGTACCAGTGGTCGGTATTCGTGTGGTTTCACTAGTTAAACCCAATACAAATAAGGCACTTTGAACTATTAAAAGCCAAATAAGACTGTAAAGAAAACCTATGAATCTTGGAAGGAAAGCTATTGAGGGAGATACACATACTGCCCAAAACTTTGCAGTGGACGTGCAACTAAACTTAACCTTAAACAAATCAATTTTTCACGGGGACATAACAAATGAAAAGACTGATGCTTCGATATTCTAAAGTATTTGCAAAATGTAGATCGTTCTTCCTCGAATACCTTGTAGTGTGTGAAGCTCCCCTTCTGTATCATGTAACGACACCATTTTTCGGACCCACACTCTTTATTGCGTTGTTTCACACTTCATTCTTCCTCCTGTAATATACAAGCTGTCGCCTGCAAACAGCAAACCATATGATATAGACAAATGTCATTTTCGTACGAGTGTGGACTCCGGCATCGACGTATAGAAAATTCCGCATGTGGATGTACACTTACCGCACAAAAGCAGTTGAGAATCATCTTACGAAGACCACAAAAATCCCGCTAGAGAAAAGTTGAGGGCAGCCATGCTAGTTAAGATCACGTGACGTGAATTAACTTGACGTGACGGACAGTGTGATTTGGCGTTAAACCTTTCAGAAGACAGAGGGTTAGTGTTTGCTGCCGGGCCTCTCATTGGGAATGTTATGAAACATTCTTTCAGACCGGCCAACAAGCAGTGCTTTGCACCTACTCCGCAAGAGAACAGAGATGAGTGTTGTTTCATGAACACCTGTCTTCTGGACGGGGACAGAAAACTTCTGGCCATGGGCGTGATGGAGAGACTTCGATTTCGACTTGCAGACGGAGTCCGGCGCGAGGCAGCACTTGTGGTGCAGAACACTTCTGCTGTTGCTGGCGTAGCAGCCCAACTCCTTGCGACTCAGTTTTGGTACGTTTAGGCAGCACAACTGGCGAAATGCGAGGGTTTTCCGGAAAGTAAGCTCCGATCGGTCGCGAAATGGAAACCACACTGAAAACCAGAAACGTTTTATTTGCAACAATAATCACACCTTCCAGCTACTTCTCTACCTAGTCGCCGCTCCAACTTCGAGTTTTGTCGTAGTGTTGTATCAGCTTTCCATACCCTCGTCATAGAAAGCAGCCGCCAGTCATCTGCACTGGTCTGCAGCTCGTTGTCTGTGGAAAAAAATTTGTCTTCATAGCCAGCGGTTCTTGTGAGCAGAGATGAGACTCAGGGGGAGCCAATTACGGACTGTATTGTGGCTGGTCAAACACTTCTCATCGGAAACGCTGCAAGAGCGTCTTCATTGCCCCTGCTGTGTGCGGCCGAGAATTGGCATGAAGAAGAAACTGCTCGACAGTTGTGTTATGTGGGCTGCATGACACAGGCGAAATCTCTAACCAGGCCCTCATAGTCGGCCGGAGACACTATTCCCTACGCATATTTACGTGCTCACTGTTCACTCAAAACTGAAAAGATCGACGCCACACGATCGATGGGCTAACTACAGACACTACCCAACACACCTGTGCGAAGATTTACATGATTTTCTCAGTGGTTTCCATTTCGCGACCGATCGGAACTTACTTGCTGGACAACCCTCTTATTAGTGTGGATGCAGGAGTAAGAGCGTTTTTATTTTAAACCAGCGGGAGACCTTGTTACAAATTACGCTTACACACAACTCAGATATATGTAATTCCTTCATGTATTTTTCTACACCCCACAAGATCGATGGAATCAATATGACCAGTCCAAATCCATGTACTTGATCCACTTAAATTATTTCACTAGTTAGTTATTAAATTAATATCCTCCCGTTGCCTTGGACTTTGCCTCTCAATTTTGTCAGTTGTATTAATTGAATGAAAAATAATTTTAATCTTTAAATTGATTTTCCCAGAAGCTACATTTTCTAATACTTATGTACCTTCTTCTCAGAACATCTGTAATATAGTATAATGCCTTGAAATCTGGTCCATACACCTCTCACAGTGCAAGAAACAAGCACATAGAGATAAATTCTCAAATGTTTCGTTTATGCTTAGATATGTAGATAAATGTGCTGGAATTATTGCAGTGTCTCATACCAAAAAGATGCAAAACGTTATAAAATCTTTGTTATCAAACATTCAAAAGTGCATGCATACAACTGTTTATATGGATGTAGACATGACACTATTTAAGTTTGGCAGTGATTGGTTAAATAAACTCTGAGGAAAAGGAGCGTAAATAATTACAGATGTGCTGAAATTGATAATTTTGTAATAATTTCAAAATTCGAATAAAATTCTTGAAAAGTGAATTTAAAGTTGATTACACATTACTACACTCAATTTTACTCATTGATCTTTAATATCTTAAGCACACAATTTGATAACGTGAGACTACGTGTCTGGCACATGTCACCGCTCAACACATGTCGTACCACCATGTCCCTTCTTCTTTTCAATTTTCCTCAGGTTCCTCTGCATACCGACTCTGCGGATAATCCCCTCATTTTTTATTTTCAGCATCCTGGTTCGATTCTCTTCTTTTCTCATTTTCTCAAAGTACGTGATTTACTTCCATACAATACCATAACTCAGATGTATGTTCTCAGAAATTTCTTCCTCGAACGGAGGTCTATGTTCAACAGGTAAATATTTCTTTTTACCGAGTAATGCTCTTTCCAACCGTAGTACTTTTCTTGTTCTTACTTGTTCCTTATGCATTATTTTGCTGCAGAGGTAGCAGAATTCTTAAACTTCATCGTCTATATTGCCGCTAATTTTCATACGAGGTTTATCGTCAAACTGAGTTCTCTGGTTCCTTCATACTTTCGTCTTTCTTTTATTCTCAATCCATATCTTGCATTCAGTAGGCTGTTTGCCCCTTTAAGTGGGTCCTGTAATTCTTCATCACTTTCACTGAAGAAAGCAGTGAATCTTGTAATTTATATCATTCAACTTTAATTTCACATCCACTCAAGAAACCTATCTTTACCTACGTAGAGTTGTTTTCGTCAATTCTGAATCGTTATTTGGTTCGTTCAACAGGAGGGTTAGAGGACATCGAAGGACAGTTCCATTTGGAGCTGTCGTTTAGGATGTCCTCTGACATACCCGTTAAACGAACTCAGTAAGGTTCGATACAGACTACAGAAACTCTAGGTAGCAGAAGAAAGCTATCTCGAAAGAGTTAGCAACAGATTACGAGTTTTTGTAGCCAGTGGTAGAGCATTAGTGGAGAGCTGGGTAAAGTGGCTGGACTAAGGTACTGCTGTTTTTTGAGCTGAGTAGCAGTAGACGTACATGCATAAAAATGACTGATTGTAATCTGCGACTATTAAAAATATTGGATATTTTAATGACATTAGGATCAAAGTAAGTACTTTAAATAATTCTATTTTCACAAGGGGGGAAAAGGGTCGCTTTGCCCGATATATGTGACATGTCGGTACCGCTAACGTAACTCTGGTCTTTTGCATGTCTTTCTGCGTGTCAATCTGTTCGGCCACGTGTTTCATTTGTGGTCCGTTCAGTTGAACCACATTCTGCTGTACGTTTGATTCTAATCTAAATTCTGTCTTTGCCTTCTTATTCAGTCTCAATCTGCGATTTCTGTATGTTCCGCTATTGATATGTCTGGCTGTGGGAGCACGTCTCCTTTGCCTGCTGTGTATGCTTATGGTGCAGGTTCCTATTCTTCTCGTTATTTTTCCCAGTCTGTATTGAACGTCGAAGTGCGCGTGTGTTCCTGCCCATTCCGCGATTCTCATTTTGCCAACTATTTACTGTCCACAAGCTATAAGGTCAGCTCTGTTACTCATTTATAATGAAGCAGGCACCACCAGCTGAGGCCAATTGCATGTTAAATGTTCTCGCATCTCGCGAACTTATTTCCCAAATAAAGTGTTCAGTTCACGTTGAGTTGAATTCCAGGTACAGTTACTGGATTATATGTGTACAACTTAAAACTGGTTCCACGCCTGGATTTAATCAGGTCTTTTATTATTTCATTCTTATTAACCCTAGGACGCCTAAGGGGGGGGGGGGGGGGTTTCATTGAACAATTTTTTTATGTCCCCTGCTTTTGCCCAAGTAATTTTCATACTACATATTCCCTTTGAGTTATTGTTTGTTGGCTATTTTATGAAACGTTAGTGTCAATATATTTTATAGAAAATTCCTGCTTTGAAAGAAAAAAGAAATAAACTTATCATGGGTCCAACAAACCCCTCCCCTTAGGCTTCCACGCTATAGAAAATTTCCTTTAGTAGGATTTCGTGTTTCTCATCTCTACAACAATGCAAGTTAGTTTCTTGTTGATTGGTATTCTTGATATTCACAACAATGGGTTTACTTTCAGAGCAAGTGATTGTTTATGTCAGTCAGCTGTTATTTATCTTGTAAACTTGCAGAGAGTTAGTGCAGTTCCCTACTGTTCACACCCAGACTTGGAAATGACTAAAACAATATGTGACTCGTCTTTAGAAAGAGTTCTGAATGAAATTTTAGATGAAGATTCTGACTTGGGGAGTGAAAGTGAATATGAGGATGCTGTTATGGAGTGTGACTCAGATCGGGAAAGTGATGTAGATGTTAGAGAAGATGAAGATAGCGCAGCTTCAGGCAGTGACCATCAGGATGTTATTGTGGCCAAGTCTGGAAGAAATTACGTAACCACACAGCCTAGAATTCCTCGGAGGTCTGTTGCTAATATAGTAAGAGAGCAGGCAGGAGTAAGTGGATGGGTTCATAGTTCACTTCGGTCGCGACGGTCTATTTATAGTTCCCAGGAATGAGGAACGATCGGTTCATAGTTCATTTCGGTCGCGACAGTCTACTTATAGTTCCCGGGAATGAGGAACGATTGGTTCATAGTTCACTTCGGTCGTGATGGTCTACTTATAGTTCCCAGAAACGATGAACGATCGGTTCATAGTTCACTTCGGTCGCGACGGTCTACTTACAGTTCCCGGGAATGAGGAACGATCAGTTCATAGTTCACTTTGGTCGCGACGGTCTACTTACAGTTCCCAGGAACGAGGAACGATCGGTTCATAGTTCACTAGTTCACTTCATTTGCGGCGGTCACTTCGGTAGTTCTCGTTCCAGCCTCGGTCGCGTGCTCGTCTCAGTCTCGGTCTCCCTCGGCCGCACTCGTCGTTCTTCGCATGACCACCTGTCTCAGTTCCACTGCCGACTGCTCCTAGTTAGTTCAGTGTCCAGTTGTTCGTTTCGTTTACTGCGCTCGCCCATTTTACATGTGTTCCAAACTGTTCTTGCACTTGGCTCTAGCTATTCAGCATCCACGACCGGTAATCAAAAAGTATTTTATAGTTACGTAAATTACATAAAAATTACGTTGTATGTGATAGGTACGTCTTTTCAGGTAACAAAAGGGCACATCAGCTCACTTCCTTACATCGATGAACAGCACGAGACATACTTATAACAAGGCAAGTTTTTTTTTTTTTTTTATTCATATATTTTTTTGATTTCATCGACTTGATTTAGCAGCTAACTTTCACTAATTTGCTTAATTTTTAGTGTAAGAAAATTCATATAAAACGATTTTCGTTTATGTTTCATATACAAAACATTACATTTAGGAAGGCTCTAATTGTTTTTAAGTTTGGTTGTTTCCAATTTGCATTACCTGCTAGTTAAGTTTCTTTAAAAAAAAAGAAAAGTTAGTTGTGGGTCATTTTGGCTCAGTAGGAAAAGCGGTGCCTCTCCATTTGAAAAGACATAGATTGCCATAAAATCATATTTACTTATTATGTCAAAAACATTTGTTCAGAAGGAGCTTTCAAACCAAAAACTTTATTACTAGGAACTTAATAATTATTATTATTATTGCTGAATTAACGTTAATAATGCAACATAAAAACCTAATTTTTACTAAGCGCGTGACGCAGGTATGAGAAAACCACATTTTATTTTGTGCTTCTATAAAGTCTCTACTTCGCCTACGAACTCAGAGACAACGTGAAGTATATATAGGATGTAAACGATTATTGTTTACAACGTAGCATAGGTATGTAGTGGAAGTGGAAACGAAGAATTTCATACAAGACACTTGTGGTCTATTAAGTTGGGAAACAGCCACCAACAGGTTTACAAGACTACATGAGCTATAGCCCATGCGCGTCGCGTGAGATTTTCATGTTCTCTTCTCCAGCTCTCTACACATCGTCATCGATTGTTTCGCAACTAGCCGGCTGGTGTGGCCGTGCAGTTCTAGGCCCTTGAGTCTGGAACCGCGTGACCGCTACGGTCGCAGGTTCGAATCATGCCTCGGGCATGGATGCGTGTGATATCCTTAGGTTAGTTAGGTTTACGTAGTTCTACGTTCTAGGGGACTGATGACCACAGATGTTAAGTCCCATAGTACTCAGAGCCATTTGAACCGTTTTTTTTTTTTTTTTTTTTTTTTTTTTTGTTTCGCAATTGTTGCTTGCATTAGCTTGTTATTTCTTAACTGCCTAATTATTACATGTTTGTCTGTTTGTTGTATCTGCTCGTAACGGGCAACACATCGTCCGTAATTGGCGAGCAGTCTGTACTCGGGGCCGGTGTTCCGTGCGCCACCCTATATTATTTCCCTGCGATCAGCCACACAAAGCTACGGTTGCCTAAACGAGAGGTTCTGCAGAATCACAGAAATTACTTCTAAAAGTGTGCAAGAATTCTGTAATGAATGAAAACTCTATACTCCAGGGGGGAGGCAAGTGCCCCCCCTTGGTGCCCTCCATCCTTCAGTCACCTACACTACTAGTTTTCAGTTTTTCATAAGAACCATATACCAAGCACAAATGAACGGTGAACGAGTAAAAATGAACGATTCCCAAAAAAGAACGATCAGCAGTGAACTAGTTCCCAAGGATGAACGAGTTTGCCCATCTCTAGTCTACTGCAGCCTCCGTTTCATGACCGATATCTCTGAGAAGCGCAGGCCGGCTGGCTTGTGATGATGGAGCGGTGGAGGGTCATCAACGCGGGGAGCTCTGCCCGTCCGTGCCGCGGTCTATACCTACCCCGTAATACTGGCAGTCACAGCGCAGACCCCTGGGACGTCACCCCAACCCTCCCCCATCGCTCACTCCCCTGCGCTGACGCTCCCCTCACCACACCGCTCCCCCCCCCCCCCCTCCAACACGACTGCAGAGAATGGGCTGGTGCCAGTAAACCCCTGAGCGCGCTCGTCAAACCTCCAGCAGCTGACACGGCTCGGAGCAGTTCATTTTGCCACCCCTTCTTATCCACCTCCCCTTACCAAAAAAACACGATGTCTGACAAGAGAAATGGCAGATCTAGTCCAGTTGTCCAGAATTTTAGAAACAAACTCAGTGATTCTCTCATTTCAAGTTTCGATCGTAGGTGCCACAACATTATCCTCACATAGATGGTATTATCTATATCAGGGCTTCACAACGTGTGGTCCGCGGACTCGGCTGCGTTCACACTGCCGGCCGGGCCGAGCCGAGCCTGGCCGGGCCGCCGCCCGCTTCGATATCAAGCACATGGTTCTGAACTGCGGTGTTCACACTGGCGGCCGGGCCGCGCCGACACGGCGTGAGCCTCCCGGAGCCGAGCCGGCGACATCCCGAGTGTTTTAATATTGCCGGCGCGAGCCGACCGCAGGCGCGAGCCTGTGGAGCAGCACTACAGCTTCTGCAGTACACGCATCACACGTCTCCCTTCTGCTTTCATCACAAGTGTGACTGCACACGTCTTTTATTTTAAGATGTTACCTCACATTTCACAATCAGTGAGGAAAAATTACGTTTATTATAATGATACATGCGAAATTACTTTTATTTCATTTATTTAATCTACCGTATTTACATGCATTTACAACAATACCTTGCCAGCGATCGCGGAATTGCCGCCACTGAATAGTTCGCATTTACTTGTAAACGGAGACAGATACGAGTGTCACTGAGGTACGGAAATGTGTGCCTACCAGATGATAATGCATTGTAAAGTCATGCTGTGGCAGTTCCTTATCAGTGGAAATAGAACCACTGAGTCATAGGGCATTATCTCAAAACTCTTCACCTATCAATCTGTCTATCTTACAAGGTAATGAAAAGAATTCTGTGAGGTCATCAGTGGCTCCACATGATGAACCATCACCACTGCCAAGTGCTGCATCATGAAGAAAAAAGAAGAAAAAAAGTTGGAAAATTCTGAAGGAGTATTTCTGCGATTCTTCGTTGAAGGCACAGCAAGACATTATCCAAAATGACGAAGCTAATTACTTCCTAATGATTCTCAGAAGTCCCATAAACTCTCTTCCCCTCAGAGGTAAGCGTTTGTGAAATTTAAAATACAAAAGTATGACTAAAATTAATTGGAGGTAGTGAATGCTGTACAAAGTTCTACTGCAAACCAAAAAGTGTGTACTAACGAATCTTACCTTATCGTTATACACAATTTTTCTTCTGATGTTATACTTCTGGGAAAATTTGTGTTCTGTTTAGAAGTTTTGTCTTGAATGTTGTGCAGCACATACTGAAATGTATTATGATTCATTCTGAAATTTGAATAAAATTTTTCGGGATAGTTTTTAAGTTCTTCATATAAAGAAAAAAACTCTCCTAGATGTCTGTTGCTATTTATGGGATGAATCCATAACCTCCTAGTTCTTCTGCACTTCAAAACTCGACGAGTTACTGCAGAGTCAAAACAATACCAACAAAGGAGTGAAGACAGTGTTCTACACGACAGCACAGACTAGCTAAAGGCGAGCAACTGTTGAACTGTTGACTGCATCTGCGTTTTCTACTGACTTGCTTGTCAGCTGTCGAAGGGTGGGGATCTTTTTAAATTTATTTATTTGGCCTCCGGCCAGCCATTTAGCCAAAGAGTGGGGATTACCTTGACAGTGCAGCGCAGCCCGCCAAGGAAGAAAAAAAAATAATGAAGAACAATGAAACGCACATCTGTGCCGATCTACAGCAGTTTCATTAACTCTCCATTATTTTTTCTGTCAAAGTAGACAACGAGACTACAGAACTGCCCTTCAGTTATCTTTTAGTTCGAAATACGAAATGTACATCATACTAATTGTAGGATGCTGATGACAAATAATTGTTTGTCTTTTGTGATGCAACGTGTGGCCAATTATAAAAGCATAGCAGATGATTGTCCAGTAGCCGAGGGACAAATTCTTATACATTTGGATTTATCTAGACAATGAGACCATTAAAATAATACGAGGGACCGACACCAGGTCTGCGCTGATCACTAGTAATTAGTTTTTTTCTGTCCTGCATTATATGACTACACTAAACCAAGCTGTAACCGCGCGAACTCCGTGGCTTGCTGACGCGGCACTGACGCCACTGAATAGCTCGCATTACTTGTGACCAGAGACAGATTTCAGTATCATTACCATTTCAAAAACTTTTTGGTACTTTTAGCTACATTTCATTCCCAACAATGTATGATCTAAAACGGATCTAGCAGTAAGCTACCCGCTACATAACTTTTTCACTACAAGATTTGTAAATCAAGTGCACAACGTTGACAAATAGCATCATTTCACAATGACTGTTAAGAAATATGGAAAGATAAATGATTCAATACGAAGCTAAGATGTTGCACTACCACGTGTACAAAAATCAGATTCTTTAGCCGCATACTTTCTTCAAAATCGGTTGGGAAGCGTTACGAAACTAAGAAATCAGGCGAAACGAAAAGTTGACTTTTTCTTTTTTCACGACGTAAGTAACGCTTTTAAGGAAAAAAATAAGTTCATAAAACGATGTGGCGAAGTCTTATATACCGCTAAGAATTTTTAAAACATGAAAATCGGAGAAGTGGATTTTCCCCCATTTCGCCGTCCCGGCTCGGCGCGGCGCGCAATGTGAATGCACTACTCGTCGGCGTGAGCTGGCTAGGCACGAGCCGAGCCAGCACGCGTCAGCCCGGCTCGGCCCGGCCGGCAGTGTGAACACAATATAGGGGTCTGCCGGCTCTTTCTAGGGAGTCCGCGGCCACCTTTCACCAAATCGTGTAAAATAATGAGTAAAATTATTGAATAAAAATGTGAAAATCAAATTCATCACTTTTTTTCTCGTGTGAGAAACATGTGTACTTTTACTTCAGGTCGCATTTCCAAGCAGCCTTTGCGGTTCCTAAGTGAGGACGCATACACAGTTTAGTGCCAGAGAATGCGGCTTCTCTGATCGACTGTTCCGCAACAATACGGGGGTCGTTTTATGCGCCGGATCAAGGCGCTAGATGCGCTGAAACCTTTTACGCATGCGCCGAGCGAGCTTTGTCGACCAATCACCGCGCTAGCTGGCACTTATGCGGCCCCAGGCATCATTAAATGTTAAAACTTGCTTTGTCAGTACACTACCTATTTCATAAGTCGTTTTTTGACCAGTTTATTACTTGTAACATGGATCGGTGGCTGAAGTCGGGATCATTGAAAAAGGGTACAGTTTCTCCAACGCCTTCACAACAAGAGAAGTTTCCAGTTGACAAGAATGAGGAGGTTGGACGACGAAAGGAAGAACAGTCACAAGAAGCTTCACAGCCAGATTTATTATGTGAAAACGCTGCAAGTACTCTTTGGTTGCAATATCCTGTGGAAGTGGAATAACCAAGAAGCTATTTATAAATGGGCTTTATGGAGACAAGGGAGGGTAAAGCTCAGTGTGTAATTCGTGTGAGAGTCCTTCCGAACAGTTCCATGGTTCCAGTTACATTACACCGTCATTTTGAAGGTACTCCTCCGGATCTCCAGGCTACAGACATCGATTTTTTTCAAAAGGAAGAGTGCTGAATAGCTGCTTCTCAGCATTGCATGAAAACTCATGCAAAAACAATTGATGAAAATTGATTAAAAGCTTCTTTCTTGGTTAGCTATCGAGTGGCAAAAACAGGCAAAGCTCATACCATTGCAGAAAATCTCATAAAGTCGTATTGTTATGATCATTGGGAACATGGCACTTGCATTAAGAAGCTTTCATTTCCCATGCGTTTCGTTCTGAGATTTAAAATTACTGTGCTCTTGACTGACTAGGGGTCCGCCATGGATTTTCGACTGAAGAAGGGGTCCGCCAGCTGAAAAGGTTGAGAAGCCCTGATCTATATCATCTTCCACTTCTACTGTAAGTAGGCTGTTAGTTTTTTATGTTGGTAACGCCACGTAGTGCTCTGTATGAAAATCACTTGCTGCGCCGTGTGCAGTCTGTGGCTGGATGGACTCATTGTTGCAATATTCGCTTGTGTAGTGTTGGGCAAGGAAAGGCAAACCTACTTTTTTAGCATTTGTAGACATAGAGAAAGCTTTTGACAATGTTGACTGGACTACTCTCTTTCAAATTCTAAAGGTGGCATAGGTAAAATACAGGGAGCGAAAGGCTATTTACAATTTGTCCACAAACCAGATGGCAGTTACAAGAGTCGAGGGGCATGAAAGGGAAGCAGTGGTTGAGAGGGGAGTGAGACAGGGTTGTAGCCTTTCCCCGATGCTATTCAATATGTATATTGAGCAAGCAGTAAAGGAAACAAAAGAAAAATTCGGAGTAGGTATTAAAATCCATGGAGAAGAAACAAAAACTTTGAGGTTCGCCGATGACATTGTAGTTCTGTCAGAGTCAGCAAAGGACTTAGAAGAACAGTTGAACGGAATGGACAGTGTCTTGAAAGGAGGATATAAGATGAACATCAACAAAAGTAAAACGAGGATAATGGAATGCAGTCGAAATAAGTCGGGTGATGCTGAGGGAATTAGATAAGGAAATGAGACACATAAAGTAGTAAAGGAGTTTAGCTATTTGGGGAGCAAAATAACTAATGATGGCCGAACTAGAGAGGACATAACTAATGTAGACTGGCAATGGCAAGGAAAGCGTTTCTGGAGAAGAGAAATTTGTTAACATCGAGTATAGATTTAAATGTCAGGAAGTCGTTTCTCAAATTATTTGTATGGAGTGTAGCCATGTATGGAAGTGAAACATGGACGATAAATAGTTTGGACAAGAAGAGAATAGAAGCTTTCGAAATGTGGTGCTACAGAAGAATGCTGAATATTAGATGGGTAGATCACATAACTAATGAGGAGGTACTGAATAGAATAGGGGGGAAGAGGAGTTTGTGGCACAACTTGACAAGAAGAAGGGACCGGTTGGTAGGACATGTTCTGAGGCATCAGGGAATCACAAATTTAGCATTCGAGGTCAGCGTGGAGGGTAAAAATCGTAGAAGGAGACCAAGAGAAGAATACACTAAGCCGATTCAGAAGGATGTAGGTTGCAGTAAGTACTGGGAGATGAAGAAGCTTGCACAGGATGGAGTAGCATGGAGAGCTGCATCAAACCAGTCTCAGGACTGAAGACTGCAACAACAATAACAACAACAACAAAAACAACAACAGTGCTGGGCAGTTGAATTTGAACAGCGCGTAGCGCTGCGCAGTTGGAGGTGAGCCGCCAGCAGTGGTGGATGTGGGGAGAGAGATGGCGGAGTTTTGAGAGCGGACGATCTGGACGTATGTCCGTCGGAAAAAGGAAATTTATAAGACTGGATGTCAAGAACTGATATATATGAGTTTTGAACACTATTAAGGTAAATGGATTGTTTGTTCTCTATCTAAATCTTTCATTTGCTAACTATGCCTATCAGTAGTTAGTGCCTTCAGTAGTTAGAATCTTTTATTTAGCTGGCAGTAGTGGCCCTCGCTGTATTGCGGTAGTTCGAGTAACGAAGATTTTTGTAAGGTAAGTGATTCATGAAAGGTATTGGTTATTGTTAGTCAGGGCCATTCTTTTGTAGGGATTATTGAAAGTCAGATTGCGTTGCGCTAAAAAATATTGTGTGTCAGTTTAGTGATGATCAGAATAAGTAAAGAGAGAAATGTCTGAAAACGGCCAGTTTTGCTCAGGTGTCTAAAAATCAAATAACGTAGAAGTTTACCAGCACAGTAATTCTTAATTTTTGAAGGGGAAGTTTCACTACTTGTGGCAGTAACTCCCAAAGTTATGCTTAATAACTGTATCTCCACCTGATGTGCCCACTGACGCGTCACCTTCACCAACATCAGTAACCAGTTTACTTTCACCCCTAGCTCTTTATACTCATGAAGTAATAAGTGCTATAGACAGGGTATGTCAAATTGATTCCATTTTCCAGAAGGCTTTCGACACCGTTCCTCACAAGCGTCTTCTAATCAAACTGCGTGCCTACGGAGTATCGCCTCAGTTGTGCGACTGGATTCGTGATTTCCTGCCAGAAAGGTCACAGTTCGTAGTAATAGACGGAAAGTCATCGAATAAAACAGAAGTAATATCCGGCGTTCCCCAAGGAAGTGTTAAAGGCCCTCTATTGTTCCTGATCTATATTAACGGCATAGGAGACAATCTGAGTAGCCGTCTTAGATTGTTTGCAGATGACGCTGTCATTTACCGTCTTCTAAAGTCATCAGATGATCAAAACGACTTTCAAAATGATTTAGATAAGATATCTGAATGGTGAGAAAAGTGGCAATTGACCCTGAATAAAGAAAAGTGTGAAGTTATTCACATGAGTATTAAAAGAAATCAGTTAAATTTCGATTACGCGATAAGTCACACAAATCTGGGGGCTGTAAAGTCAACTGAAATACTTAGGGATTACAATTACAAATAACCTAAATTGGAACGATCACATAGATAATATTGTGGGTAGAGCCATGGAAAGATTGCGATTGATTGGCAGAACACTTAGAAGATACAACGGGTGTACTAAAGAGACTGCTTACACCACGATTGTCCGCCCTATTCTGGAGTATTGCTGTGCGGTGTGGGATCCGCATCGGGTGGGACTGACGGATGACATCGAAAAAGATACAAAGAAGGGCAGCTCGTTTTGTATTATTGCGAAACAGGGGAGATAGTGTCACAGACATGATACGTGAATTGAAGTAGCAATCGTTAAAACAAAGGCGTTCCTCGTTGCGACGGGATCTTCTCATGAAATTTCAATCACCAGGTTTCTCCTCCGATTGCGAAAACATTGTGTTGGCACCCACCATACATAGGGAGAAATGATCATCAAGATAAAATAGGAGAAATCAGGGCTCGCACGGAAAAATGTAAGTGCTCGTTTTTCCCGCGTGCCGTTCGAGAGTGGAAAGGTAGAGAGAGAGCGTGAAGCTGGTTCATTGAACCCTCTGCCAGGCACTTCATTGTGAATAGCAGAATAATGACGTAGACGTAGACACACCACTAATATTTTTGCCATTGTGTCATACCTCATCGGTATTCTCAGTGCGCCAGAAACGTGGATACACTTCTGCTTCCGCTTCAGACACGTAATTCTCCACATGAATTAAACCCTTCTTTTTTCTACCCCCAAAATGGCTAAAATAGCGAACGACAAGCAGTGGATAAAGGAGAGTGTGGGAAAAGGTGGTCTTGTTGCTAAATTTCTCCCTCACACGTCACCCTCCCCTAAAAAGCATTACCAGGTTTCTTATCCTTCCCTCTCCCCCTCTTCTCTTGCCTCTCCCACTCCCGTTCCCAAAACAAGATGGCTGACAACCCAAGAACAACAGGTGATCTAGCCCACATGTGCGGAATTCGTTTTGTTAACAGTTATGCTGGAGCAGAAGTGTGAGGGACGACATTTATATTGATCTGGTATGAAACTTCGAATTTATTTATTATAAAAGCTGTTATTACTGTTTATTTATTTACACTACTGACAATTAAAATTGCTACACCAAGAAGAAATGCACATTTATTGGACAAATATATTATACTAGAACTGACATGTGATTAGAAGCCGGCCGTAGTGGCCGTGCGGTTAAAGGCGCTGCAGTCCGGAACCGCAAGACCGCTACGGTCGCAGGTTCGAATCCTGCCTCGGTCATGGATGTTTGTGATGTCCTTAGGTTAGTTAGGTTTAACTAGTTCTAAGTTCTAGGGGACTAATGACCTCAGCAGTTGAGTCCCATAGTGCTCAGAGCCATTTGAACCATTTTTTTGTGATTAGATTTTCACGCAATTTGGGTGCACAGATCCTTAGAAATCAGTACCCAGAATAACCACCTCTGGCCGTAACAACAGCCTTGATACGCCTGGGCATTGAGTCAAACAGAGCTTGGATGGCCTGTACAGGTATAGCTGCCCATACAGCTTTAACACGATAGCACAGTTCATCGAGAGTAGTGACTGGCGTATTGTGACGAGACAGTTGCTCGGCCACCACTGACCAAACGTTTTCAATTGGTGAGAGATCTGGAGGATGTGCTGGCCAGGGCAGCAGTCGAACATTTTCTGTATCCAGAAAGGCCCGTACAGGACCTGCAACATGCGTTCGTGCATTATCCTGCTGAAATGTAGGGTTTCGCAGGGATCGAATGAAGGGTAGAACCACGGGTCGTAACACATCTGAAATGCAACGTCCACTGTTCAGAGTGCCGTCAATGCGAACAAGAGGTGACCGAGACGTGTAACCAATGACACCCCATACCATCACGCCGGGTGATACGTCAGTATGTCGATGACGAATACACGCTTCCGATGTGCGTTCACTGCTTTGTCACCAAACACGGATGCGACCATCATGATGCTGTAAACAGAACCTGGATTCATCCGAATAAATGGCGTATTGCCATTCGTGCACTCAGGTTCGTCGTTCAGTACACCATCTCAGGCATTCCTGTCTGTGATGCAGCGTCAAGGGTAACCGCAGCCGCGGTCTCCGAGCTGATAGTCCATGCTGCTGCAAACGTCGTCGAACTGTTCGTGCAGATGGTTGTTGTGTTGCAAAAGTTCCCATCTGTTGACTCAGGGACCGAGACGTGGCTGCACGATCCGTTACAGCCATGCGGACAAGATGCCTGTCATCTCGACTGCTAGTGATACGAGGCCGTTGGGATCCAGCACGGCGTTCCGTATTACCCTCCTGAACGCACCGATTCCATATTCTGCTAACAGTCATTGGATCTCGACCAACGCGAGCAGCAATGCCGCGACACGATAAAGCTCAATCGCGATAGGCTACGACATTTATCAATGTAGGAAACGTGATGGTACGCATTTCTCCTCGTTACACGAGGCATCACAACAACGTTTCACCAGGCAACGCCGGTCAACTGCTGTTTGTGTTTGAGAAATCGGTTGGAAACTTCCCTGATGTCAGCACGTTGTAGGTGTCGTCACCGGCGCCAACCTCGTGTGAATGCTCTGAAAAGCTAATCATTTGCATATCAGAGCATCTTCTTCCTGTCGGTTAAATTTCGCGTCTGTAGCACGTCACCTTCGTGGTGTAGCAATTTTAGTGTATTTAAACAATTGTGATGCTTTGACATGCAATAGCGCGGGATTGTACCTGCAGCGAGGAGATGCCCAGTTAAAATGTCTAAGACTGGTGCTGCAAACCGTCTGCGGCTACCCCAGTGCAGGACCACATCCGGCGGCCATCTTGAGCGGCTGTAGTGCTGTCCCTCTACCGCCTATCCGACCCAGTGCAGCGATGCTTCGGGCAGCCAAAGTGGTGTCGCCTCCGCCTCCACACCCAGCCGAGGCTGTGACAGCCTCCGAGGGGAAGCTGTGCGACTCACACACGCAGAGCCGACCACCCCCCACCCTCTGTCTGTGTGTCTGCTCCCCAGAGTTTCATCTCACCGCGAGGGCTGCTACCGGTGACTCACTCACTAGCAGTCCGGCCTCACCCTCCCTGTATCACATCTCCTGCACTGCTGGTGGCAGTACTGTGTCTTACTGCAGATAACTGCAAGCTGTTTCCTCCTGCTTCAGATGACATCGGTTGGTTCGTCGGTTGGTTGATCTGGGGACAGGGACCAGACAGCGAAGTCACTGGTCCTATTAGATTAGGCAAGGATGAGGAAGGAAGTCGGCCATGCTCTTTCAATGTAACCCTTCTGGCATTTGCCTGAAGCGATTTAGGGAAATCATGGGAGACATAAATCAGGATGGCTGGACATGGGTTTAAACCATTGTCCTCTCAAATGCGAGTCCAGTGTGCCGATTTGCTCGACCAAGTGACGTATCTCGACGGCAACTGACTGACATATCTCACATTGCCAGTCGTCACAAGTTTGTGAAAACAATCTGTGTGTGTGTGTGTGGGGGGGGGGGGGGGGGGGGGGGAGGGGGTCAGTACCTGACAAATGGCTCTGAGCACTATGGGACTCAACATCTGAGGTCATCAGTCCCCTAGAACTTAGAACTACTTAAACCTAACTAACCTAAGGACATCACACACATCCATGCTCGAAGCAGGAGTCGAACCTGCGACCGTAGCGGTCACGCGGTTCCAGACTGTAGCGCCTAGAACCGCACGGCCACTCCGGCCGGCAGTATCTGACACATTTCACATTTGCTCCTTCTAAAAAAAGTGCCACTTGCACTGTAAATAATAATATTTATTAACAATACCTCGTGGCACCTCGATGATTTGGGTTGGGTTGGGTTGTTTGGGGAAGGAGACCAGACAGCGAGGTCATCGGTCTCATTGGATTAGAGAAGGACGGGGAAGGGAGTCGGCCGTCCCCTTTCAAAGGAACCATCCCGGCATTTGCACGAAAAACGTAAATCAGGGTGGCCGGACGCTATTAACAATACCCAAATAAGTTTTCAGTCACAAAGAAGTGGTCGTAGAGTAAACCGCAGGAAGTGTTCATCCTTCGCATCACTGTAACAACAAAAAAGAAATGCTGCCATCAAGTATGTAGATGTACATATATTTAACTCACTACTGATGTTGCTATTATTGGAGAGGTGACGTAACTGAATATCCACTGACAAAACCATCACAAGCTTAACACCCCTAAGTCTTTTAATACAACATACCGTTTGAAAGTCAGAAACAGTGAATGGGTTACTGCGGGAACAATGTGGTTGTAGTTTTAAAACCCTTGATACCGTGACACAAAAGTGACATTATCTGTCAGTGAATGGCTTCATGTATCTGATAATTCAATGCAAATTGCTGTCATGTTCATGCAGAAGTGCTCAAAATTCCTCAGTGCTAATGGATGGCCATATAATTTGCTGTCGCAGTTTTCCGTGAATGATTAAAACTTATAACAAGACAGAATGAATACATCTACATATATACTCTGCAAATGACATTTAAGTGCCTGGCAGAGGGTTCATCGAACCACCTTCACAATTCTCTATTACTCCAGTCTCATATAGCGTGCGGAAAGAATGAACAACTATATCTTTCCGTACGAGCTCTGATTTCCCTTATTTTATCGTGGTGATCGTTCCTCCCTATGTAGGTCGGTATCAACAAAATATTTTCGTATTCGGAGGAGGAAGTTGGTGATTGGAATTTCGTGGGAAGATTCCGTCGCAACGAAAAACGTCTTTCTTTTAACGGTATTTAGCCCAAATCTTGTATCATTTTTGTGACACTTTCTGCCATATTTCGCGAGAATACAAAACGTGCGGCCTTTCTTTGAACTTTTTCGATGTACTCCGTCAGTCCTGTCTGGTAAGGATCACATACCGCGCAGCAGTATTCTAAAAGAGGACGGACAAGCGTACTGTAGGCAGTCTCCTTAGTGGCGCTGAAGCAACAAATGTCAAATATGTCTGCTGCCAATAAAACGCAGTCTTTGGTTAGCCTTCCCCACAGCATTTTCTATGTGTTCCTTCCAATTTAAGTTGTTCGTAATTGTAATACCTAGGTATTTAGTTGAATTTACGGCTTTTAGATTAGACTGATTTATCGTGTAGCTGAACGAGTTCCTATTAGCACTCATGTGGATGACCTCACACTTTTCATTATTCAGGGTCAACTGCCACTTTTCGCACCATTCAGATATTTTTTCTAAATCATTTTGCAGTTTATTTTGATCTTCTGATGACTTCATTGGTCAATAAACTACAGCGTCATCTGCAAAGAACCGAAGACGGCTGCTCAGATTGTCTCCCAAATCGTTTATATAGATAAGGAACAGCAAAGGGCCGATAACACTACCTTGGGGAACGCCTGAAATTACTTCTGTTTTACTCGATGACTTTCCGTCAGTTACTACGAACTGTGACCTCTCTGATAGGAAATCACAAATCCAGTCCCATAACTGGGACGATTTTCCATAAGCACGCAATTTCAATAGGGCAACTTGTGTGGTACAGTGTCAAAAGCCTTTCGGAAATCCAGAAATACGGATCGTTCTGAAATCCCTTGTCAATAGCACTGAACACTTCATATGAGTAAAGAGCTAGTTGTGTTTCACAGGAACGATGTTTCCTAAACCCATGTTGACTGTGTGTTTTTCTTCGAGGTAATTCATACGTTCGAACACAATATGTGTTCCAAAATCCTGCTACACATCTACGTTGACGATATGGGGCTGTAATTTAGTGGATTACTCCTACTACCCTTCTTGAATATTGGTGTGACCTGTGCAACGTTCCAGTCTTTGGGTACATTTATAAGAAATCACATTTTAGACTTTAAAGTAAGTGAGCTACACTGTGTAACGAACCCTTTATGTATGTATCAGCTAGCAACAATATGTAAATAACTTTTACAAGAATTTATAAAACGGATGTAGGTACAGAAATATGTTTATGCTTAAGCATTTTCACATATTTAGCAACATGTAAGATTTTATAATTAACTACATCATCACAATCATGATCAGGTGGACGAAACACCATCTTCACAGGAACTACATAGTAACTGACAGGTCTTACAGTACTGCAGATTGATTAAAAAGAATGGAACACTCCTGGCTCACAGTATACGACTGATAACTGTGGTTCCATTGGACTGCTGCAAGACGGATATTGTTATGTCATTGCCAACAGGTCCAAATGGACATATACATTGAGCTGTGGCGGCTCTAATGTTGGCTTTATGGCATTCCACTGGCACCAGTAACTACTTAGGCTGCCGATATCGGTTCGATCATCCGTCGCGAGCTGAGGTCTCTGGTCGAGGTGTGCGTGTGGTCGGTTTGGTGGGGCCTGCAGAGTTTAGTTGGCTGAGAGGCACGTGGCCGGCTCGCTTAAGAATTGGTAGCGCCGGCGGCGCGAAGACAGACGGAAGTCGTGTGCAACCAGGCGGACCACTTCCCCAGCTACTCTGCAAACTTGAGGTCTGCGGCACCTCGACGGTCGCTTGTAAAGGTTGGAGGCAACAACGCCCTGGCTGTAATCCTGCAAGTGACAGCTCCTTCTCACGTGAGTGTAGCTAAGTGTTTTTTACTTATTTTCAGTACTTTGTAGTGTAAGGCCAATCAGAATTGGACCTGTGACATTACCGCGCCTGCAAGTGTTTGAGTACATGACCATCAGTCAGTCTTACCAACTGCAGTTTGTGTTCTAGGGCATATGTCGTGCAAGTGTAAGAGTGTTCCCTGTATGAGAGACAAGGTGGTACGAGTGTGTGTCCGTGTTATTGCATCAGTAGGCGCTGATACGATCACTTGTGAATACTTGTAATTTTAAGGAGTGTTACATTTAACCTTCACTGGTACCCGCTTTGCCATTAATTTGTATTCTTTTTTTTACTCCCTGGCCATTCTTGTGTGAAGCTTTATTTTCCCAGATTACTGTTCCCTTTTCATGTTGGCAGGGTAGCTGTGGGGATGAACGACGCGTTCCACTACCCTGGGTCCGGAGCAGAGTCGAGATTGTTCGTTGGCGTGGCTGCACTTCCGTCGTCACACGGCGTAGTCTGCCACACCTCCCATTCACATCGTGGTGGCTCAAGTTAAGTTGATCGTTTCATATGTGCCACGGTGGAGTGTCACCGTTTAAGCGGTAACCAGTAGCTGCAGCTGTTTGGTGAGCCTAAAGAGCTCAGAAGGTTGAGGCCTGTTTGCCAAGCCTGGGGTTCTTCTACATCTACATCTACATCCATACTCCGCAAGCCACCTGACGGTGTATGGCGGAGGGTACCCCGACTACCTCTGTCGGTTCTCCCTTCTATTCCAGTCTCGTATTGTTCGTGGAAAGAAGGATTGTCGGTATGCCTCTGTGTGGGCTCTAATCTCTCTGATTTTATCCTCATGGTCTCTTCGCGAGATATACGTAGGAGGGAGCAATAAACTGCTTGACTCCTCGGTGAAGGTATGTTCTCGAAACTTCGACAAAAGCCCGTACCGAGCGACTGCAGAGTCTTCCACTGGAGTTTATCTATCATCTTCGTAACGCTTTCACGATTACTAAATGATCCTGTAATGAAGCGCGCTGCTCTCCGTTGGATCTTCTCTCTCTCTTCTATCAACCCTATCTGGTACGGATCCCACACTGCTGAGCAGTATTCAAGCAGTGGGCGAACAAGCGTACTGTAACCCACTTCCTTTGTTTTCGGATTGCATTTCCTTAGGATTCTTCCAATGAATCTCAGTCTGGCATCTGCTTTACCGACGATTAATTTTATATAGCCATTCCATTGTAAATTACTCCTAATGCGTACTCCCAGATAATTTATGGAATTAACTGCTTACAGTTGCTCACCTGCTATATTGTAGCTAAATGATAAGGGATCTATCTTGCTATGTATTCGCAGCACATTACACTTGTCTACATTGAAATTGAATTGCCATTCCTTGCACCATGCGTCAATTCGCTGCAGATCCTCCTGCATTTCAGTACAATTTTCCACTGTTACAAGCTCTCGATATACCACAGCATCATCCGCAAAAAGCCTCAGTGAACTTTCGATGTTATCCACAATGTCATTTACATATATTGTGAATAGCAACGGTCCTATGACACTACCCTGCGGCACACCTGAAATCACTCTTACTTCGGAAGTCTTCTCTCCATTGAGAATGACATTCTGCGTTCTGTTATCTAGGAACTTTTCAATCCAATCACCCAATTGGTCTCTATTCCATATGCTCTTTCTTTGTTCATTAAACAACTGTGGGGAACTGTATCGAACGCCGTGCGGAAGTCAAGAAAGACGGCATCTACCTGTGAACCCGTGTCTATGGCCCTCTGAGTTCTTCGTCGTTGTACCTCTGTAACTCTTCATTTAAACCTGGCACATTTATTACCGCTTCTCTGCGCATTAAGACATGTTGCTTATCAAAATAAACTGACAAACCTTACCTTGATCCACAGCCGTTAGATACTACACTTGGGCTGCTCCTTGCTTGTATTGGCTGTGATAGCGGCCTGCTGTAGCTCTCAGGTTACTCTGTATTTTGGCCAATTGGATAGTTCTTAACGGTTGTTGTTAATGTTTGGTTGGAATATACGGGGGACATTTTTGTTTAAATTTTATACCGTTCTAGTTCGTCTGCTTGTGAAACAGTGTATTTTAGTGCTTAATAGATTTCCTTATTAAAGTTTATGCATTGCTAAGCGGCTTTTCAACAGCTACAATCACTGACATGTGTTGTGATCCAACATTATGAATTGCCTCGAAGAAAACGGTCTATTGGCACACAATCAACATGGGTTTAGAAAACATCGTTCCCGTGTTCACATGAAGTGTTCAGTGCTATTCACAACGGATTTCAGATCGATTCCGTATTTCTGAATTTCCGGAAAGCTTTTGACACGGTACCACACAAGCGGCGCGTAGTCAAATTGCGTGCTTATGGAATATCGTCTCAGTTGTGTGACTGGATTTGTGATTTCCTGCCAGAGAGGTCACAGTTCGTAGTAATTGACGGAAAGTCATCGAGTAAAACAGAAGTGATTTCTGGCGTTCCCCAAGGCAGTGTTATAGGCCCTTTGCTGTTCCTTATCTATGTAAACGATTTGGGAGACAATCTGAGCAGCCGTCTCCGGTTGTTTGCAGATGACGCTGTCGTTCATCGACTAATAAAGTCATCAGACGGTCAAAACGAATCGCAAAACGATTTAGAAAAGATATCTGAATGGTGCGAAAAGTGGCAGTTGACCCTAAATAACGAAAAGCGTGAGGTCATCCACATGAGTGCTGAAAGGAACTCGTTAAACTTCGGTAACACGATAAATCAGTCTAATCTAAAAGACGTAAATACAGCTAAATACCGAGGTATTACAATTACCAACAACTTAAATTGGAATAGTAAATGTTGTGGGGAAGGCTAACCAAAGGAGAAAATGTAACAGACCTACTAAGGAGACTGCCTACACTACTCTTTTAGAATACTGCTGCGCGGTGTGGGATCCTCACCAGATAGGACTGACGGAGTACATCGAAAAAGTTCAAAGAAAGGCAGCACATTTTGTATTATCGCGAAATATGGGAGAGAGTGTCATAGAAATGATACAGGATTTGGGCTGGACATCATTAAAACAAAGGCGTTCTTCCTTGCGAGGGAATCTTCTCACGAAATTCCAGTCACCAACTTTCTCCTCCGAATTCGAAAATATTTTCTTGATACCGACCTACATAGGGAGGAACGATCACCACGATAAAATAAGTGAAATCAGAGCTCGTACGGAAAGATATAGGTGTTCATTCTTTCCGCGCGCTGTACGAGATTGGAATAATAGAGAATTGTGAAGATGGTTGGATGACCCTCTGCCAGGCACTTAAATGTAATTTGCAGAGTATCCATGTAGATGTAGATGTAGATCATTCCCGTATTTGGATGAATGTTGTCCGATTGTGTAACAGTTAACGAAGCTTGCTATTTGCAAGTACATTTAACAGGTGTTATTGTAATCCATTCGGTTGAAAAAATTATTTCTTGAACCTGCTTCCAGCCACCCCCAGTCGACGTGACTCTTTGTTTTGGGAACACTGTACTACTCCTAATGATACAATCGTTAAAGTAGTTTCTTTTAAAAAATTATTTGAGCCTGTTTAAGTTTTGGTGAGAATTCTGATTCTTTTAATAAGTTTTTAAATTGTAATGTTAATGTTGTCACTAAGTAATCAAGTGCATTACATGAAGCAACAAATGACAAATATGTGAGTCCACCTTCCATGTTTTTCCCTTAAACCCATCCTAAACCTAGTTCTAGGATATGAGTTGGTATACGCAGAGTGGGTTACGTTCTGTTTGGCAGGTGCTTAGAATTTTTTGTCCTCTGATGTCATTTATTGCTTCTTGTTATTATTTGACGTAATATGTTTCTCCTTTCCAAGGTATTGTACTCATACGTTGTTTTGTTTTCAGGGAGCCGTTACTTATCGTTGATTCAAGAGGGTGTCCCGGAATTTTGTATCTGAAAAAGTAGTATTTGCAATATGAACTGCAAATACGTAAACTTCCAACCGAAGCTAGCAGCCTAGAATTGGTGACCAGGTTGCGTGCGACACTCGAGAGACTGCTTAGACGCTCGACGGATATCATCGGGGAGGTAGGTGCCCCCCCTCTTCATAACGTTGCACCTGTTAGGGGATGTACAGCCAAATCCCTCCTTCCTGGACGATAGCCAACCCAGAATTAGGGAAGTTGCTAGGATTCAGGCACATCTGGGGCACTTGGGGAATCGCTTGTGGGATTTAATTCGTGTTGAGCTTAACGATCACGAGAAACTAAATGTTCTTGGTTTACTCCTATTAGTTAAGCAATTGAGTGTCTGGACAAGAGACTTGCAGGTTAGGGCTGGATCCCTCAGTATAGAAAGGGAAACGTGGTAAGTGCTTCGAGGTCCGAAGTCTAGGCAGTTTGCCCTCTGATCACTTTGCTAATTTACCCAATCCGATTATATGCTTCCTGTCCGGTGTTTCTGAATTGTCTGTCGATAGCTAAGTGTAGCAAGTCCTCTGGGTGCTTGTGCGGTTTGAGTTTCATGCTGATGTCTTACGCACATTGCACCATGTGATTCTATCCTTGCTTTATCCTCTAGCGAAAGGGACATTCCCGGCCGCAGTGGCCGAGCGGCTCTAGGCTTTTCAGTCCGGAACCGCGCGACTGTTACGGTCGCAAGTTCGAATCCTGCTTTGGGCATGGATGTGTGTGATGTCCTTAGGTTAGTTAGGTTTAAGTAGTTCTAAGTTATAGGGGACTGATGACCCGAGATGTTAAGTCTCATAGTGCTCAGAGCCATTTGAACCATTTTTTGAAAGGGACATTGGATACTTTTGTGGTGTCACCGCCAGACACCACACTTGCTAGGTGGTAGCTTTAAATCGGCCGCGGTCCATTAGTACATGTCGGACCCGCGTGTCGCCACTGTCAGTGATCGCAGACCGAGCGCCACCACACGGCAGGTCTCGAGAGACTTACTAGCACTCGTCCCAGTTGTACAGCCGACTTAGCTAGCGATGCAACACTGACGAAGCCTCGTTTATTTGCAGAGAAGATAGTTAGAATAGCCTTCAGCTAAGTCAATGGCTACGACCTAGCAAGGCGCCATAGCAAGTGATAGCTATCGTATGAAGCATGTCTCATCAAGAACGATGTATACAAATGATGGATTAAAGTTAAGTATTCCAGCAGCTACGTACTTTTCTTTATAGCATTCATTACGTATCCTGTTTCAGACCTCACGCCATCCGGCGTGAGCTTATAGCGTGCATTTCGGTCTCCTCAAACCACACTGTGTCGGCAATTCTGTCGACACATCAACTTTGGTCTCGGAAATCTTGAGACTTCAGGGATCTACAGGGCAGCTCAGGGCTCTTGTTATAGGCAAAAAAGTTGTCGGCGCATATGTTTCCATGAGCGTCCGAGAACGTATTATTGGCAGGTACTGGGGTTCTTGGAGACATTGAGCCAGCATGTGGAGCGAGTGCGCACGGCCCTTGATATCTCTGTTACCGAGTCGGATAGCATTCGTAACATCTTAGAGAGCATGCACCGCGAGGATTGATCACGTATGGTGCTGGCTCGCCGTCCCACCAACTTTGATGATTGCAAGAGATAGTAGATTCTATTGAGGCCCTCACTTTTGCTGGTGAGGAGCGTAGGGTATGTGTTGGTTCAGCACCAGTGCTTTCAGTTTCCAGCCTCTCTCAAATTTGGTCCACAAGCACACAGGCGTCGTTTTCGTTGTGGTGTGCACGACCATCTTGTGCACGAGTGTCCAGCTGTGGGGCCTAACAGCTGGCGCCATGGGGCGGAGAGGGTTCGTACGTGTCAGAGGAGGCATAGCCCCTTGGTGAGCCTGAAGTTATTAAGACCGCCGCCACGAACGCTCCCCCCCCCCTTCCCCCCCCTCCTCCCCCCCCCCCCCCCCCCCCGCCCCCACCACGGTGTTTGCTGTGGCCGGTTTTGGAAAGAGATTTGTTCAATGCGAGCATTGCTGCGCTTTTGCTTCAGGAGGACTGGGGTCAAACACGCCCTTCAGCTATTGTGTCAAGAATATTAGCAGACCCCGAGTTGAATTATTCCATGTATGAGAGTGAGGCACTGGCCGTTCACTTCGCCCTAGAAAAGTTCCAGTTTTATCTGCAACATAGGAAGTTCGATTTAGAGACCAATAGTCTGGAGTTGTGTTGGGTTCTGGCCAGGCCCAGGAAAATCAGTAGAATCGCTTGGTGTGCTGTTCAGATTTCGGCGTTTCATTTTAATACCCCAGGCAAATTAGTAAGAAAATCAGCAAATGGGGAAAAATTTATAAAGTTTTGAAACTTCGGGGAAATACTCATATGGGGTAGAGTAATAAGAAACAGAAAAGTTCCCCCTCGTAGGGGGGTGGGGGGCACCCCCCCACCCCATTTATTCCCTCCAAAAGTCAATTTTTACCATGTTTTAAATTTATATGCAAAAAGGCTCATTTTTCGAACAGAGATCTTGTTAGTATATTCCTCGCAAAATTGTACACTAAAAAGATTTGTGCATCTTTTCATTTATATGAATGATATTTGAGGTATCAGAATTGGAACAGAAATCTGTTAACGTAAT
This sequence comes from Schistocerca piceifrons, assembly GCF_021461385.2. Classification (NCBI taxonomy): domain Eukaryota; kingdom Metazoa; phylum Arthropoda; class Insecta; order Orthoptera; family Acrididae; genus Schistocerca; species Schistocerca piceifrons. The sequence continues at coordinate 212,635,843 of NC_060146.1, forward strand.
AGTTTGCAGTTTTTGTTGCTTAGCAAAGTATTTAAATGAAAAACGTAACTAAGTGCATGGAAATATTTCGTAGCCTATATGTTCTACTTTCTGATATTTCTTTTGTGATCAGTGTTGTTGAAATCAGGAGTACGTGCCAACAATGAAAAAGTCAATTTTCCCTTCCCATTGTCTCAGTACTCCCCTACCACTATTGTCGCTGCCGTTTATTCCTACCCAGCGTCCAGTTCAGTTGAATTAATGTTGTGAACTGTCAAAGTAGTGCCAGAGACTACTGTTTTTGTGACAGTATTCATCAGTTTGAAGTGTTATGAAGTGCTTCTTCTTAGTCTCATTTATATTGTCTGGACTGACAAAACAATAATGCTGGACCCTACTACCTGTTTTATTTGTGGTAAACCTGTTTCGGAAGGAGAGACATCAACAGTGACAAAGGGCTTGGAAACTCTGCCAAGAAAGGAAGGATGGGGCCCATGATCTTCTACAGAACGTTGCACTGATTGTAGTGCATAAGGTATGTCGATGTGAACTACAGCCGTATTTTTTCCCGAGGACATGCAGCTTTACTGTGTGGTTAAATGATGATGGCGTCCTCTTGGGTAAAATATTCCGGAGGTAAAATAGTCCCCCATTCGGATCTCCGGGCGGGGACTACTCAAGAGGACGTCGTTATCGGGAGAAAGAAAAATGGCGTTCTACGGATCGGAGCGTGGAATGTCATATCCCTTAATCGGGCAGGTAGGTTAGAAAATTTAAAAAGGGAAATGGATAGGTTAAAGTTAGATATAGTGGGAATTAGGGAAGTTCGGTGGCAGGAGGAACAAGACTTTTGGTCAGGTGAATACAGGGTTATAAATACAAAATCAAATAGGGGTAATGCAGGAGTAGGTTTAATAATGAATAGAAAAATAGGAGCGCAGGTTAGCTACTACAAACAGCATAGTGAACGCATTATTGTGGCAAAGATACACACGAAGCCCATGCCTACTACAGTAGTACAAGTTTATATGGCAACTAGCTCTCCAGATGATGAAGAAATAGATGAAATGTATCACGAGATAAAAGAAATTATTCAGGTAGTGAAGGGAGACGAAAATTTAATAGTCATGGGTGACTGGAATTCGTCAGTAGGAAAAGGGAGAGAAGGAAACATAGTAGATGAATATGGATTGGGGGGAAGAAATGAAAGAGGAAGCCGCCTTGTAGAATTTTGCACAGAGCATAACTTAATCATAACTAACACTTGGTTCAAGAATCATAAAAGAAGGTTGTATACTTGGAAGAATCCTGGACATACTAAAAGGTATCAGATAGGTTATATAACGGTAAGACAGAGATTTAGGAACCAGGTTTTAAATTGTATGACATTTCCAGGGGCAGATGTGGATTCTGACCACAATCTATTGGTTATGAACTGCAGATTGAAACTGAAGAAACTGCAAAAAGGTGGGAATTTGAGGAGATGGGACCTGGCTAAACTGAAAGAACCAGAGGTTGTAGAGAGTTTCAGGGAGAGCATAAGGGAACAATTGACAGGAATGGGGGAAAGAAATACAGTAGAAGAAGAATGGGTAGCTCTGAGGGATGAAGTAGTGAAGGCAGCAGAGGATCAAGTAGGTAAAAAGACGAGGGCTAATAGAAATCCTTGGGTAACAGAAGAAATATTGAATTTAGTTGATGTAAGGAGAAAATATAAAAATGCAGTAAATGAAGCAGGCAAAAAGGAATACAAGCGTCTCAAAAATGAGATCGACTGGAAGTGCAAAATGGCTAAGCAGGGATGGCTAGAGGACAAATGTAATGATGTAGAGGCTTGTCTCACTAGGGGTAAGATAGATACTGCCTACAGGAAAATTAAAGAGACCTTTGGAGAGAAGAGAACCACTTGTATGAATATCAAGAGCTCAGATGGCAACCCAGTTCTAAGCAAAGAAGGGAAGGCAGAAAGGTGGAAGGAGTATATAGAGCGTTTATACAAGGGCATTGCACTTGAGGACAATATTATGGAAATGGAAGAGGATGTAGATGAAGACGAAATGGGAGATAAGATACTGCGTGAAGAGTTTGACAGAGCACTGAAAGACCTGAGTCGAAACAAGGCCCTGGGAGTAGACAACATTCCTTGGGAGAGCCAGTCATGACAAAACTCTACCATCTGGTGAGCAAGATGTATGAGACAAGCGAAATACCCTCAGACTTCAAGAAGAATATAATAATTCCAATCCCAAAGAAAGCAGGTGTTGACACATGTGAAAATTACCGAACTATCAGTTTAATAAGTCACAGCTGCAAAATATTAACACGAATTCTTTACAGACGAATGGAAAAACTGGTAGAAGCGGACCTCGGGGAAGATCAGTTTGGATTCCGTAGAAATGTTTCTAGCATTTGTAGACTTAGAGAAAGCTTTTGACAATGTTAACTGGAATACTCTCTTTCAAATTCTGAAGGTGGCAGGGGTAAAATACAGGGAGCGAAAGGCTATTTACAATTTGTAGAGAAACCAGATGGCAGTTATAAGAGTCGAGGGGCATTAAAGAGAAGCAGTGGTTGGAAAAGGAGTGAGTTAGGGTTGTAGCCTCTCCCCGACGTTATTCAATCTGTATATTGAGCAAGCAGTAAAGGAAACAAAAGAAAAATTCGGAGTAGGTATTAAAATTCATGGAGAAGAAGTAAAAACTTTGAGGTTCGCCGATGACATTGTAATTCTGCCAGAGACAGCAAAGGACTTGGAAGAGCTGTTGAACATAATGGACAGTGTCTTGAAAGGAGGATATAGGATGAACATCAACAAAATCAAAACGAGGATAATGGAATGTAGTAAAATTAAATCGGGTGATGCTGAGGGGATTAGATTAGGAAATGAGACACATTTAGTAGTATAGGAGTTTTGCTATTTGGGGAGTAAAATAACTGATGATGGTCGAAGTAGAGAGGATATAAAATGTAGACTGGCAATGGCAAGGAAATCGTTTCTGAAGAAGAGAAATTTGTTAACATCGAGTATAGATTTAAGTGTCAGGAAGTCGTTTCTGAAAGTATTTGTATGGAGTGTAGCCATGTATGGAAGTGAAACATGGACGATAACTAGTTTGGACAAGAAGAGAATAGAAGCTTTCGAAATGTGGTGCTACAGAAGAATGCTGAAGATAAGGTGGGTAGATCATGTAACTAATGAGGAGGTATTGAATAGGATTGGGGAGAAGAGAAGTTTGTGGCACAACTTGACTAGAAGAAGGAATCGGTTGGTAGGACATGTTTTGAGGCATCAAGGAATCACAAATTTAGCATTGGAGGGCAGCGTGGAGGGTAAAAATCGTAGAGGGAGACCAAGAGATGAATACACTAAGCAGATTCAGAAGGATATAGGTTGCAGTAGGTACTGGGAGATGAAGAAGCTTGCACAGGGTAGAGTAGCATGGAGAGCTGCATCAAACCAGTCTCAGGACTGAAGACCACAACAACAACAAGGTATGTTGATGTGAACACATTCAGGGACGTAATATAAGGGAACTAATTAATCACTTATACATTCAATTTCAAAAAGACTGTTTCATATGTGCTGATAAGGAACATAGAGGAGGAAACGAAAAAACCGCTCCACAAATGCCGTGGAGTGTTCGAAGTTCGCTCTTTAACTGTGAAACATACGCTGCTTGAGAAAGTAGAGAAGCCCGATGATGAATTCAGTAGAAAGGTTGCCAAAGGCATCAACAGTTTTTTGCGTTTAGTTTGTTTCAGAAGCCCGTTATCATCAACGTCGTTATGCTAAATTAGTGTAGAACCCCTCCTCTGTTCGATAAAGAGTCCAGCCTCGAGATAACAACTTTGATGCCGCTTTTCAAAACATATGCATATTTATAGATCGTTCAGAGGAATGTCAATTTCCACTGGTCGATTTGCTGCAGAAAGTTAATGAATGTCTCCCAGAAGGAGAGAAAATGTCTATAGAAACTCTGAAAAATAAACCGATTGAACAGTTTGATGATGGGTTATTGTTTCCCAAAATGCCAAAAAATCCCCCAGTTGTATGTTTTCGTGGTAGTGGCAAGTGAGAAAGTTGAGAGAAAGAGAATAAAAAAAAGCAGCAGCAGCTAGCATCCGTGATGATATAATAATGGCTCCTTATACTGTTGCCGATTATCCATATATCAATGACTTGACAGGAAATCCTGAAGTTATGGTTCCTGACACTTCACGCGAATTTGTGAAGGGCGTGGTTTTGTCAAAAAAGAAAGGTAGCGAACAGTCCCCTTTAAAAATATCCCATACAATTGTCAGCTATCAGGCCCCTTGAGGCTTTTGCCGTTTAGTTCTGGAAACCAAATATTTCAAATGGTTTGTTCTCACAGTTCGTTTTCGATAATGCTGACTTCAATAACAATGAAGGACAAAGGTACATTCCATACAATGGGTGGAATCAAACGTGAGATTCTAGGAAGAGCGACACAACATCAGAAAGTAACGAAACTCTCTGTCATGCCGAGCTCTACTCAAACAGCAAGTGCCCAAAGAATTAGTCTGCTAATATTCGGAAGACAGAACAGAGATGGAACTGCAGAAATTGTTCTGCAAAATGTCTACTCAGAACAATCATTCACTAAAGCAACAGTGCCTACCAATCACGATTTTACTTGGAAGATGGCAAAGTTTTTACGGTTTGTGTTCCTGCACGACAAGATTTTATGGAGGAAATCACAACTGGAGAACCTTATATGCAATCAAATGTACACTACTGGCCATTAAAATTGCTACACCAAGAAGAAATGCAGATGATAAACGGGTATTCATAGGACAAATATATTATACCAGAACTTACATGTGATTACATTTTTACGCAATTTGGGTGCATAGATCCTGAGAAATCAGTACCCAGAACAACCAACTCTGGCCGTAATAACGGCCTTGAGGCTGGGCATTGAGTCAAACAGAGCTTGGATGGCGTGTACGGGTACAGCTGCCCATGCAACTTCAACACGATACTACAGTTCATCAGGAGTAGTGACTGGCGTATTGTGAAAAGCCAGTTTTTCGGCCACCATTGACCAGACTTTTCAATTCGTGAGAGATCCGGAGAATGTGCTGGCCAGGGCAGCAGTCAAACGATTTCTATATCCAGAAAGGTCCGTACAGGACCTGCAACATGCGGTCGTGCATTATCCTGTTGAAATGTAGCGTTTCGCAAGGATCGAACGAAGGGTAGAGCCACGGGTCGTAACACATCTGAAATGTAACGTCCACTGTTCACAAAGTGCCGCCAATGTGAACAAGAGGTGACCGAGACGTGTAACCAGTGGCACCCCATACCATCACGCCGCGTGATACGCCAGTTTGGCGATGACGAATACACGCTTCCAATGTCCGTTCACCGCGATGTCGCCAAACAGGGATGCGACCATCATATGCTGTAAACAGAACCTGGATTCATCCGAAAAGATGACGTTTTGCCATTCGTGCACCCAGGTTCGTCGTTGAGTACACCATCGCAGGCGCTCCTGTCTGTGATGCAGCGTCAAGGGTAACCGCAGCCACGGTCTCCGAGCTGATAGTCCATGCTGCTGCAAACGTCATCGAACTGTTCGTGCAGATGGTTGTTGTGTTGCAAACGTCCCCATCTGTTGACTCAGGGGTCGAGAAGTGGCTGCACGATCTGTTACAGCCGTGCGGATAAGATGCCTGTCATCTCGACTGCTAGTGATACGAGGCCGTTGAGATCCAGCACGGCATTCCGTATTACCCTCCTGAACCCACCGATTCCATATTCTGCTAACAGTCATTGGATCTCGACCAACGCGAGCAGCAATGTCGCGATACGATAAACCGCAATCGCGATATCAAAGTCGGAATCGCGATGGTACGCATTTCTCCTCCTTACACGAGGCATCAACACAACGTTTCACCAGGCAACGCCGGTCAACTGCTGTTTGTGTATGAGAAATGGGTTGGAAACTTTCCTCATGTCAGCACGTTGTAAATGTAACCACCGGCGCCAACCTTTTGTGAATGCTCTGAAATGCTAATCATTTGCATATCAGAGCATCTTCTTCCTGTCGGTTAAATTTCGCGTCTGTAGCACGTCATGTTCATGGTGTAGCAATTTTAATGGCCAGTCGCGTATTAGCGCTTCCATTAATCAACAACCCGCTCACAGATTATAGCACTATTTTAACTGCTTTAACTTACGCCGTCATGGAGAGTAAGAAGAACACACATCAAACATGTATCGTAATGTTTGATCAACCACTCTACATGAAAGCTAAAGATATAGTTGCAGTGGAGGCTAATGGAGGGCATGAGCTGTTCACTAATGTAGTTATTCTGTTAGAAAGCTTTCACTTGATAATGTCTTTTCTAGGCGCAGTAGGATTCTTAATGAGAGACAGTGGAATCGCTCAACTTTTGGAGTTGTATATGCTCCAGCTTCTGTTCCCCATACATTTCCTGGTCGTTCAGACACGAGGGCAATTCAGGCTCACTCTGAAGTCATGTGTGCTCTTTCCATCATAATACTGGAGGAAATGGCAGTCATGGAGGAGGAGAAGTAACATGTTAACGACTGTATTTCTGATATGAGTGGAAACGGTCCATCTTCCTGCGACCTGGAAAAAAATAAAGTGACTGAAACGATGAAAAATAAATTTTTCAACACAATGGATGATATTAAGCGGAGAGGGAAATCTTCCCAATTACGGATACAATATATTCAGCTTGTCATCTTGGCATTGCATTTCATCGAAGCAGAGCATATTGGGAATGGGGAGCTCCATATACAATGTTTGAGAGCTGTTGTTGTTGTTGTTGTTGTTGTTGTGGTCTTCAGTCCTGAGACTGGTTTGATGCAGCTCTCCATGCTACTGTAGCCTGTGCAAGCTTCTTCATCTCCCAGTACCTACTGCAACCTACATCCTTCTGAATCTGCTTAGTGTATTCATCTCTTGGTCTCCCTCTACGATTTTTGCCCTCCACGCTGCCCTCCAATACTAAATTGGTGATCTGCCTTGATGCCTCAGAACATGTCCTACCAACCGATCCCTTCTTCCAGTCACGTTGTGCCACAAATTTCTCTTCTCCACAATTCTATTCAGTACCGCGTTTTCGCGATTTGTTCGGCTCGTTCCTAGCCGATGTATTACTGCCTCCATTACTGCCAGACACCTCATGATCATCATCATCTCGTGGTTTGGCCCTCCTAGAGCTCTCGTGAGCGATAACGCTGCTGTCTTTGTTTCTAAGCAATTTAAACAGTTGGGTTGGGTTGTCTGGGGAAGGAGACCAGTCAGCGAGGTCATCGGTCTCATCGGATTAGGGAAGGAGGGGGAGCGAAGTCGGCCGTGCCCTTTGAAAGGTACCATCCCGGCATGTGCCTGGAGCGATTTCATCTACATCTACATCTATACGATTACTCTGCAATTCACATTTAAGTGCTTGGCAGAGGGTTCATCGAACCACAATCATACTATCTCCCTACCATTCCACTCCCGAACAGCGCGCGGGAAAAACGAACACCTAAACCTTACTGTTCTAGCTCTGATTTCTCTTATTTTATTTTGATGATCATTCCTACCTATGTAGGTTGGGCTCAACAAAATATTTTCGCAATCGGAAGAGAAAGTTGGTGACTGAAATTTCGTAAATAGATCTCGCCGCGACGAAAAACGTCTTTCCTTTAATGACTTACATCCCAACTCGCGTATCATATCTGCCACACTCTTTCCACTATTACGTGATAATACAAAACGAGCTGCCCTTTTTTGCACCCTTTCGATGTCCTCCGTCAATCACACCTGGTAAGGATCCCACACCGCTCAGCAATATTCTAACAGAGGACGAACGAGTGTAGTGTCAGCTGTCTCTTTAGTGGACTTGTTGCATCTTCTAAGTGTCCTGCCAATGAAACGCAACCTTTGGCTCGCCTTCCCCACAATATTATCTATGTGGTCTTTCCAACTGAAGTTGTTCGTAATTTTTACACCCAGGTACTTAGTTGAATTGACAGCCTTGAGAATTGTACTATTTATCGAGTAATCGAATTCCAACGGATTCTTTTGGAACTCATGTGGATCACCTCACATTTTTCGTTATTTAGCGTCAACTGCCACCTGCCACACCATACAGCAATCTTTTCTAAATCACTTCGGATGACCTTACTAGGGAAATCACGGAAAACCTAAATCAGGATGGCCGGACGCGGGATTGAACCGTCGTCCTCCCGAATGCGAGTCCAGTGTCTAACCACTGCGCCACCTCGCTCGGCAATTTAAACAGTTCTGTTTCCGTAATGAAATACACCACACCACACAATGTTATCCTCAGGCGTCCTTTGCTGAAACAGTGAACCGTAATGTTAAGTCGGCCTTGATTGTGTACCATGATAAGTTCATCGGATACGCAAGTTCACGCTTAATTCCGCTCGACACGAGGCTTCGAAGGGTGCTCCTCCCGCCCTTATCTTGTCGTGGCATCTCAACTCTCCACTATCGAACTTGTGGATTCTGATATTTTGCCCACATCTGTCACTCCTGATACCCTTGAGGAAAATTGTCAACGGGCTAGGGACAATGTAGAATTGGTCCACCGTCGACAGGCAAAGTCTTAACTGTTAAAGTTTTTTTTAATGATTTAAACCTATTTACGTTCTGATGAGAATTCTGATTCTTTTAACAAGTTTTTCAATTGTAATGTTAATGCTGTTCCTAAGTAATAAAGTGTATTACATGAAACAACAAATGACAAATATGTGAGTCCACCTTCCATGTGTTTCCCTTAAAGCCATTAGTTGTGAGGTATCATACATGCATTTTCTAAAACATTATTTCAGCCTAAATACCTGTTACTACAAAAGATATCATCAGGCATTGATGGTGTAACATACAAAACAGTCAGTAAATATGGAAATACCTCACCACCACAGAGAGTAAAGCTGAATATTGTGTTTATGTTCGACAATATCGTATCAGAAAATCAAAATGGAGTACAAAAATATATCTGCTTCCGTCATCCCATAGGGATAGAAATTTAGTTTTAGTCAAACATATTTGAGGATTCCAAAGCGGTTGATGAGAGATAACAGACCTCATTATTGCTTTCTAACAAGATAGTGCGAACCTGAAACACGTTTATCAAGAACTGACATGCCGTCAAATGAATTTACAACAATATGTATGGACTTCCAGAATCACACACAGTATGGGTTTCTGGTTATAGATAAAATAAGACAGCTAAATCTTAGATGAAACAGATGGAACTTCGACATGGTTTTATTTTAAAAAAAGATAATGGATAAATGCAGTCATCCTCATAACTGCTAAAAAATGCATGAGAGTAAAAATATGGACGTAAATTGGGCAAGAAATTACTAGCTTACACGCACACAGAGACGATGCCTCGAAAGCTACACTATAAAAACTGAAATGAAAAACAAAAGCCCCAAAAGCTATACAACGAAAATTGAAATGATCAACTAAAGTCTCAAAAGCTATGCTATGAAAACTGAAAAAACCAGTGAAAGTCTGAAGGATACTGCGATATAAAACGCTGGCGTACAGTATCAAAATTAAGGAACTCACAGTCACAGAGTTTATTAATAGCCGTAGCAAAATACTTAACCAGTGTTCATGAGAGCGCTCGTGTGGCATATCTTTTACACTGCTGAGATGTGAAAGACATGGAAAAGTGTCGTTCAGGCATTTCAAAACATCAAAACTTATTTGTCCAAGAAAATGAGTACATAAAAATATCAATATCTGCAATGGAAAATAAGCACTTTTTTGATTGTGTTTTGCTTCCTCTCTGTGTACTGTAATACTTGGCACCACAGTACTCTGGAGAGAAGGGTTACAGCTAAGCCTCACCTTATTACTGTCAGATTTTCCCCAATCCACGGAAAATGGACAGGTGCAAATTGCAAGTGTTGACGTTCACTATAAATGGGGTGTCCTATTTGACGACTAATTGAGAGAAGCACCGCACAAACTGCAAAAGAAGATGCAGAGATCTTTCATGGGAGCTGGAAAGGTTAGCACACAGTCGCCATGACTGACAGGGCACAGAAATCCACCACCTACCGTTCATTCTAGGATGTTGTAAATTGAGCCCACTAATGACAAGACGATACAATGAGAAGTTCAGAGCACTCAGCGACAAGACTTTGTGGAAGGAGATCAAAACTGAGCAGAAGAGTCATGGGCTCCTTGTAAATAGTTCTGCCTTGCAGATTTGGACGTCATTCTAGGACTCAGATTACAGAGGATACTGAGCTGCTATGATTCCGAGTCATAATCTGCTGATTTTTATTCTCATGTTGCTTGCAGTTTGTGAAACTTCGTCATTCTTGATACTACATCCTGCAGGCAAAATGCCATTTTGGCTTTGCTTTCTGGAGTCATATCAGTCTGTATGCTTCTCGATTTTTTCAGATTGATCTAATTTTTGCATTCACTATGATGTTGTTGTTGTTGTTGTTGTTGTTGTTGTGGTCTTCAGTCCTGAGACTGGTTTGATGCAGCTCTCCATGCTACTCTGTCCTGTGCAAGCTTCGTCATCTCCCAGTACTTACTGCAACCTACATCCTTCTGAATCTGCTTAGTGTATTCATCTCTTGGTCTCCCTCTACGATTTTTCCCTCCACGCTGCCCTCCAATGCTAAATTGGTGATCCCTTGATTCCTCAGAACGTGTCCTACCAACCGATCCCTTCTTCTAGTCAAGTTGTGCCACAAATTCCTCTTCTCCCCAATTCTATTCAGTACCTCCTCATTAGTTATATCATCTACCCATCTAATCTTCAGCATTCTCCTGTAGCACCACATTTCGAAAGCTTCTATTCTCTTCTTGTCCAAACTATTTATCGTCCATGTTTCACTTCCATACATGGCTACACTCCATACAAATACTTTCATAAACGACTTCCTGACACTTAAATCTATACTCGATGTTAACAGATTTCTCTTCTTCAGAAATGTTTTCCTTGCCATTGCCAGTCTACATGTATATCCCCTCTACTTCGACCATCATCAGTTATTTTGCTCCCCAAACACCAAAACTCATCTACCACTTTAAGTGTCCCATTTCCTAATCTAATTCCGTCAGCATCACCCGACTTAATTCGACTACATTCCAGTATCCTCGTTTTGCTTTTGTTGATGTTCATCTTATATCCTCCTTTCAAGACACTTTCCATTCCATTGAAGTGCTCTTCCAAGTCCTTTGCTGTCTCTGATAGAATTACAATGTCATCGGCGAACCTTAAAGTTTTTATTCGTATTGTCGTTTGTGACATCCTCAGTTCCAAGTCCATTATGGATGGCTTTCCGTTTGGTCCAACGTTCGGTCCCATGATATGTTTTTGCTACCAGACCTCAGCCTCCAAATATAACTGAGACACCTCCTTCGCAATCTCATTGCTGCAGACAAGACACTGTACGAGCTATCAGAAGACACCAGATGGAAGCTGTGAATGGGTGATGGTTTCACTGAAGAACGACTAAATAGGAAACTTTGGACAGAGAGCAGTTAAAGCACGTCCATGCATTGCCTGTAAAGCTGCAAGTACACAGAGATGTGGACATAAAAGCCTCCAGCTGTCTCTAAGCGACCAGACGACTGCCAGGATGTCAAGACTCACCCATATAAGTCCTCACGCATTGCTGGTTCTACCATTGGTGAGATTAAATAGTTAATTCCCCTTAGATGCCCTATTACTGAATCGTGGGTACGCCTGATCAAATCAGTCTTGGGACATTTATATCAAAATGAATAAATGTAATTAGTGTTACGCCCTTCCCATGTTACTAGACTTTGATGCCCAGTGTAGGGCTCTTTCAGTCCATTTGCATACTCTGTAACTACTGAACGATATGTATTACATATTTTCTGAGCTGTTCACAGCTAATGCCTTTTCTTGACCCTCAACCTCCATAGTTTACAGTCTTCTTAAACTCAGTCTGAGAGATTCCTGGAAAGCATTGCCTCCTTAACATCTGTGACCATGTAGTGTATCAACTTGTCGGTGTCCTAATTGTTTTTTACACTACACCTGATACAAATTTTTGCCCCTTTTTCTGGTTTCTTTAAATACATGACAAATACATGATGTGTGTCTGAAATCTCTGTATTGTTCTGTGTAAAAGTTATTATTGACTAAGTATTTGACGTCACTGATTCTAATGGGGTAGTTAGTTTCAGTATACATATATTATTTAATGATATTTTCAACTTTTACACTATCCACAAACAACATGCACTTAAAATCCGAATCCTCTAAGAACTGTTTAAGATTAACATACCGTGTTTGAAAACCATCATTCTCGTTCTCAAAAATAATTTCTCTTTTCCGAAAAAGTAATATTTCAAAAATTATTCTTATTTGCAGTTAACATATTCCAGAATGTTCAAATCTACAAAAGCTATTCTTTCTCAAATATAGTGTATTTCTGTAGCGAAGAAACAAAAAATTAATAATTTCGTCTAAATAACATGTTACTTTATTAAATATTCAGATTAAAAATAACAATATTCCAGAAAATATTTGGTAGGTCAAATTCCACATTCAAAATTGCACACTTTAAAACAATACTAGTAATTTTGTCTTTTTTGGATTGCACACTTTTCAGTTAAACAAAAAACTCTCCTGTCTAATGCATATATGTTTTACCTATTGTCCATGTATATTATATTATTATTGTATGTATAATTAGACCATTATTTGAATTTATCCAAACGCTTCCCTACACTTTGTATATATTGTAGACACACAGAAAGGCAGAGGTAATCAAAGTTTGGTACTTATTGAGTACAGTTGCTATGAGGATCTGCGATCTGCATCCAACGGGGACAGTCAGTATTACTACTTAAAGACTTACATTAGGCTAAATATGGAGTGTACACAAGCTGCTGGACTGTTTTTAAGAGACTTGCATATTTCTAAGTTTATACGCAAGCCGATCGTCATAAATGTGCTTGAGACATAATACATGTAAAGGAAGTAAAACTGAAATTATCTATGTTCTTTCAAGTTATTTGATAACGATTCAAAGCATTTATTGATTAATCAGTGAGGTAAGAAGACAACCGAGGATCATAATATGAAACGTCAAAATAAACAGGTCAGTAACCTTATAACCCTTCTTCCAGTTAGTCGACCACATAACCTTTTTCCTCTGGGATCCACCTTCACCCCTCTTAAGGCATTCTAAGTGATACTAACCTCTTCCATTCAACTCTTTTCCATTATTTTTGTGATTTCTTCATTTCTGATGTGCTCTAATTTTGAGACCCCAGCATTGTGTTTTCAGTAATCTATTTTCATGGTCAGTAATTGACCTTTTCGTGGCTTTTCTTGTTTACAGAACCTCTCACCCCTATATAGAAAAACTTTCTACTATCCTTTTTTATACATTCTTTTCGTTTTGTTTTTTACGTTATTACCTCAAAGGATTGAGTTTAATCATGGAGTAATCTGTATCCCTTGCCAAATCTTATTTTTAACATCAACTATTCTCTTCAAATTGTCACTGTCCTCTGGATGCTCGCTACTGGACCTAATACTGTCTCTGGCCACTGCTACACGGTTGTTTTACATCGCCCTTCATTGATTCTGATAATGTTAAGAAAATGATAGTTTGCTACTTACCATGTAGTGGAGATGCTGTGTCGCAGATGGCACATCAAAGAGACTGGTTAACAGGTGGGATAAGCTTTCCCACAAAAGGCACACGTACACACACACACACACATACATTCGCGTAAATGCAAGTCATGTACACATGACCACTGTCTCTGGTTGCTGGGGCTGACCTAGATAGTTAGAATTATCGTTATTCTTTTTTTTCATGACGTTTCCCCCTGTGTCAATAATATGCTGTTCCAATTTGATGTGATTTCGAAACTGGAACTTTAAGCATGGATCGTTTTTTTGGTACAATTTGTCAAGCTAAATATCAAATAATGACGTTTGTAGATACAGCCTTTACACAGTGTGTACTTCATACGTAACAGGACAGCAGGGGTTCTGGGCAGAAAGTCGCTGCATCAGCAGCAGAATTCCTGGAACCGATGACATCAGCATCAGCTTACTTGTGACGGTTGCCCCTGCATCCGGTGCTCGGCTAATATCATCCCTCCCACTCCGCATGTAGCCAATGAGGTTACACCTATGGACTCTTGGGGCGCCAAAGATGTCTGAGCTTGCCTCCCCATCCTTCAAACAATTTTGGTTTTTATAATTCGATTGGTTATGCGGGGTCATTTGCTGTCTATACGTCCGTACAGTATGAAGCGCCACCAACAATGGCAGTGAATAGTTACACTACTGGCCATTAAAATTGCTGCACCACGAACATGACGTGCTACAGACGCCAAATTTAACCGAGAGGAAGAAGATGCTCTGATATGCAAATGATTAGCTTTTCAGAGCATTCACACAAGGTTGGTGCCGGTGGCGACACCTACAACGTGCTGACGTGAGGAAAGTTTCCAACCCATTTCTCATATACAAACAGCAGTTGACCGGCGTTCCCTGGTGAAACGTTGTTGTGATGCCTCGTGTAAGGAGGAGAAATGCGTACCATCACGTTTCCAACACTGATAAAGGTCGAATTTTAGCCTATCGCGATTGCGGTTTATCGTATCGCGACATTGCTGCTCGCGTTGGTCGAGATCCAATGACTGTTAGCAGAATATGGAATCGGTGGGTTCAGAGGTGTAATACGGAACGCCGTGCTGGATCCCAACGGCCTCGTATCACTAGCAGTCGAGATGACAGGCATCTTATCCGCATGGCTGTAACGAATCGTGCAGCCACATCTCGATCCCTGAGTCAACAGATGGGGACGTTTCCAAGACAACAACCATCTGCACGAACAGTTCGACGACGTTTGCAGCAGCATGGACTATTAGTTCGAAGACCGTGGCTGCGGTTACCCTTGACGCTGCATCACAGACAGGAGCGCCTGCGATGGTGTACTCGATGACGAACCTGGGTGCACGAATGGTAAAATGAAATTTCTTTCGTATGAATCCAGGTTCTGTTTACAGCATCGTGATGGTCGCACCCGTGTTTCGCGACATCGCAGTGAACGCACATTGGAAGCGTGTATTCGTCATCGCCATAGTGGCGTATGGTATAGGGTGCCATTGGTTACACGTCTCGGTCACCTCTTGTTCGCATTGACAGCACTTTGGACAGTGGACGTTACATTTCAAATGTGTTACGATCCGTAGCTCTACCCTTCATTCGATCCCCGCGAAACCTTGGGCCGCTGGTGGCCGAGCGGTTCTAGGCGCTTCAGTCTGGAACCGCGTGACCACTACGGTCGCAGGTTTGAATCCTGCCTCGGGCATGGACGTGTGTGATGTCGTTAGGTTACTTAGGTTTAAGTAGTTCTAAATTCTGAGATGTTAAGTCCCATAGTGCTCAGAGCCATTTTTGAACCTGCGAAAGCCTACATTTCAGCAGGATAATGCACGACCGCATATTGCAGGTCCTGTACGGGCCTTTCTTGATACAGAAAATGTTGGACTGCTGGTCTGGCCAGCATGTTCTCCAGATCTCTCGCCAATTGAAAAAGTTTGGTGAGTGGTGGCCGAGCAACTGCCTCGTCACAATTCGCCAGTCACTACTCTTGATGAACTGTGGTATCGTGTTGAAGCTGCATGGGCAGCTGTACCTGTACACACCATACCAGCTCTGTTTGACTCAATGCCCAGTCGTACCAAGGCCGTTATTACGGCCAGAGGTAGTTGTTCTGGGGACTGATTTCTCAGGAATTATGCATCCAAATTGCGTGAAAATGTAATCATATGTCAGTTCTAGTATAATATATTTCTCCAATGAATACCCGTTTATCATCTGCATTTCTTCTTGGTGTAGCAATTTTAATGGCCAGTAGTGTACAAAGGAGACGTTCAGTACTCATGTATCTGTAATTATTATTGTTTCGCTATACTCAGGGCTCTGTTGTTATTGTTTCAGATGAGGACACGCAGAAGTTCCTGCCTGAACCATAGCAGCAGCAGACATTGTCCACAAGATGTCTTCCCAGCTGTCGGACCTTGTGTAGTAGCAGAGTCATAGCAGCAGCTACCGGATCTTCAGTTTCAGCAAGGTGTTAGCAGCATATTGGTGTTCACCAATACCTACAGTTTAACTGCAAATGGATCTTTGGTGTGAACGAAGGCCTAGCATCTCACAGAGATCTTCATGTGGTGACTGAAGTACAGAAAGTTCAACATCTTGGCAACAGAGTGCAGTATTCGTGGTGTCAATAGGATTACCCATGTAGCATGAGTTCATAGAGTTAGAGTTGATAGAGGGAAAGACAACGACTGAATACAACTCATCGCATACGCCTATTAACATCGGCATGTTAGAGGTTGAGACACCAGTTGTCGAAAAGATGGAGAGGCAGTGCTTGTGTTAAGCAGTCACATACATTAAACATTCAGGTGTGGTGAATTTAAACGAGCTGTACAGTGCTTTACTGACAGCAGCTGGCTGAATGAGCCATTGGTGTCCTTATTGCCCTGGTCTTAGAAATGTTTCATACTTTTGTTACGTGTCAGATCATAATCAGTGAAGTGACATGGGTTTCGTATGCAAGATGGCTCGCGTGTATAACAGAGATGAGTCAAAAAGGTTATCGGGGGTCAGATATTGCTTCCCAAAACAGCTGGACAATATCTGCTTCTTTGAGGCTGGTCAAACGCATCAGCGAGTAGCAAGCTTGACACCTTGCCAACGGCGCCGAGGGTCTACGTCACTGGAATAATAGAAAACTTTCCAATGTGCATAATGAAAGAATCCCGAGAACGATTTAGAAAGATAATCAAACATTAAGAAGCTCACATGTCGAAGGAAGGATCTAAGCGAATGTTCCACAAAGAGACTGAAGAGAGCACCCACTGTCAATTAAGACTATTTAAAGAATCATGTAGCAGCAGCACCTGATGGAGCAGTAAACACTTCGACCACGAGAAGACGGTGGCTACACGGCAACTGCAAGCTCAGTAGCGTTTCCCTCAAATAGCGCTAAACAGAGACTGGCTGTTTCTGTCTCAAAGAGTTGGAATAGCGGAATTCCAGTCAAGAACAGGAAGAAGTTACTACTTGGTACATGCCTCTTGTGAGGCAGGAAAAGTGCCTGTGAATACTTATGGAGTAGTTCATAGTGTCAGTGAGTGATCAGTTAGGGCAAGTTGCCAGTAGTCAGCCGACTTAGCGACAGTCAACCGTTTGTCTCTAATAGAGTTCATTCTACTAATTATTGAAAGCATCTGAACTTCTGTTAAGGGGTTTCGATCTGATACCTCACTAGGCATATGTGTTAGTTACAGAAAATAATTGACTGAAAGAGTCATAACTTGCTGCTTCAGAAAACAATTCCTGCCAATTGCGTGAGAGTTCCGGATCTTCTGTAACCTAACCCCCTCCAACCAAGTACATTTTCTCCCTCTCACCTCCACTATAAAGGCTCATAACAAAGCACTCTAAACCCACAACGTCGTTTATGTCCTGAATACACCACGCAGACGTAGAACTTGAGCCAGGACACAACATAAAAATTTGTTGTCAAGCGTGTGGAGAGTGCATTAGCAAATTGTTGTGAGTGAAGAATGAGGATGGTTATGAAAGGATAGTAAGAAGGGGAACAAATTGCAGCGGTTGTGTCACTGACTCTCACTGAAAGAAGAAGAAGAAGAAGAAGAAGAAGAAGAAGCCCATTTGAGTAGCAGTGCCCGTTATCTTCAAGAGCCCAGCAGACTGTGAACGACGCGACCAGCAGTGCCGAAGACTCAGCAGTCGAGCAGAGCTCAGCAGGTCAGCAGAAGAATGGGGGCAGCAAGATACCAGGACAGGCAAGCCAGTGCGATGAATTAGGAATCAGATCCCGTGGTTTGTAACACAATGACGTTCTCCGGAAGCACTACCATTGGTACTGGTGCTAACAATAGTTTAGTGTTGAAGAAGTTTGATGGTAACAAACGAGAATTTCAAGAATGAACTGAAAACATGAAAGATGCTTTTGGAGTAGAGAAGTCCGAGGATTCAAAATTATTATTTCAATGTGTGAAATCGAAAATAAATGGCGTAGCTAGAGCAAAACTGTTAGTATTGGATAATATGGGTAACTGGCCCGAAGTGAGAAACATTTTAGAGGGGGACTGTTCCGACAAAAGAACCATAGATTTCTATGCTTGTAGGATGTTTCAAGTCCGACAATATTCAGGGTGATCAATTGCCTCCTGGGGAAATAGGACAGACCAGCTATCCAAATCATTACGGGCTTTCATGGAGTGAGTAATGGATATGGAGCAACTAAAGGGTGCCACAGAATGGTTTATGGCACAAAGTGTACATGTTTTGTTCATGGGTTAGCCAATTACTGAATACAAATGATTGTACACAGTCAGGGTGTAAACATTAACTTAAGTGAAGAATTGGAAACAGACCAACAATAAGAGAGTGTGATCATGTCAATGAAAGGAAAAAGTCAAGCTTCAAGGGGAATAATTTGGCAGAATAATATGGCTGCAATATGGTGACATTATTATATGTGAAAACTGTCAGAGGAGTGGACGCAAAGAAAAGGACTGCCGAACTCCCATATGTTATAGGCGTACTAAATATGAGAACACAGCGCCCCAGTCTAGAGAAAAAATAGGAAAGATTCTGAGGAAAAGAATGGGAAACGAAACAGCTGGTATGGGTAGCTGTCATACACAGCCACCATTAAATGCCCAAGGTGAGGTTAGTCGGCTTGAAAGACGATTACTGTTAATGAAGTAAAAGATCCACGCAGTGGACACCAAACGAAAAAGATACTCCTTATGTTTCTCATCTAGACTGCCACAAAAATGCAAAGGAACTGTTAACTAGAACTCAAGGAGAAGTTGTAGTCTAATGCACAATTGATTTATTGATCTTAAACAAGACAAGACAACAAAATTATTAAAGAATCATCAAACAAAAACATATTTATTTAAGAAAAGCCTTACTAAAATGGGATCTATGGTGGACAAAGTGATCTGCTGGGGATCGACACACGAAACTACTAGAACACTGCTCGCTCTGTCTCACTTCATACACGTGGATCCAGGTTATGGCATCAAACTACGCCACCACCTAGCATCTATATTCTACCATACAAAAAAAAGGAAAAATATGGGGCAAAAGAACAGGGTGCTGAGAAATAGATAATATAGTCCTACGTCGCAGCAGCGAATACTTTACCATCCTACTCGTCAAGGTGGCACACTACGATGCATTCGGTGACTGAAGTCATGGACGGCGGAAGTCTGTTATTAAATGGGCGTTCCCGAAATATGGAAGTACGCAGTCTCACGTTCGGTTAATTCAGAATGCAGGTACTTCCCTAAGAGCCTCTGAAACCCCGACGGATTCCAGTGTGCAGGTGGACCCGTTTGCTGGTCTGCCAAACCAATTTGACTCCGTGCCACAACTGTGCGTGTCAGAATACGTCAAATGATTAGACGGCCGACTCAAGACAAATAAGTACACCCGCGCGTGACTCGTTGTGAGTGTGATGATATAAGCAGTACCTCTGATGGTTCAGAAGGTGACTGGCACAGGCTCTAAGTTGCTCACTAGCAAAGGACACAAGTCTCACTATTTAAGTAGAGTTCTTTACTAGTAAAGCGCCAGTACAAGAGACTTGTACAAGAGTCACGATCTCCCTTTCTCTGTGTTGCCTCCTCAGCTCGGTTCCAAAAGCACATTTCTCTTTTTTGACTTCCCCCAATTTCGCACAAGCCAATAACGAGCTGGAGCCCAGCATTCTAAGCTCGGTGAATGGTCTTTAAACTGCAAACCAATTTGACCAATCAGAGACTTAAAGTTTATTGGCAGAAAACGGAAAAAAAATTCAGCTTCGCGGCCTCTTTCCCACATGTTTGCCGTGTCTTTTATTAACACAATACAGGGCGCAAGCACAGCCCTCCATAAACAGCTTGTTATCTCCCCTGCTGCGTCCATTCCAAAGTTTGCAGGGAACGGCCATAAAATTGAATTGACAAAACATGTTTTGAAACAGAGTCTGTACGTCTGGGCGCCAGTTTTCCTGTCCCATGGACGTTTGCAGAACGTTTACATTTCTTTTGGTGGCTTGCTCGCTAACATGTCCTACAATGCGCTGTCTGCGACTTTTGGGCGCTAGGCCGTATACCTGGACGTCTGGCGCCAAAGCTCAATGTGTTTCTGCACAATGCGACAGCAGCATGGCCTGTCTGGAAATGTCTCCTCACTGTTCTCCAGAAAAAACACGCTTTGTAGCCCCACCAACACCGTGCTTTTACTGCAGTCGTTTAAGTCGGCACCCTGTTCCTTTGAACGCAAGTAAAGCTCACCGTATTTCTTTCCCTAGAGCACGCAAACAACACCATAAACTGCTGCCCACCATTTCATCACAATGTATGAAGTCAAATCGACATAGATCATATTCCCTACACCAAATCAGAAGTGAGAGTGCCCTGCAGTCTGTCAGCCTATGAGGCATAAAACGATGTACTGACGATTTACTGCAGGGAAATCGGTAGAGAACGGAATTTCTCAGTAGATACAAGAGCTGATATCAGTCTGCTCAAGGAAGAAGCAATAACCACAGAAATACCAGTAAAGAAGTAACAAGTATGAACGTTAAAAGGGATAACAAATGATACAATGAATACACTGGGTATAATAAACTTAAGAATAACCAAATAATGGTCTAGTAAATAGGGATTTCTTACAAAAACAGAGACCTGTCGTTGAGTATAGCCAGAGAGAAACAACAGTGAATGGATATGACATTTTGTTGTTGACAGTACCAGCAGACGAGATATAACCAGGATGGAGGTAACTAAAAAACTATATGATCGAGATAGGGTCACAAAAAAGTGTAAGTAAAATAAGAATAGCATAAACGAGTTCCAGGAGGTGAAACGATGCCGTAGTAATTTAAAGAGATAGCATGCTAGCAAGTGAATTAACGGATTAAAGCAATACTCCAGTGAAGAAGAGGCTCTTGAGAAATAAATGGAAGGTTGTGGTCCAAAGGAAATGATAGGATACAGAGGTGAAAAGACCAGGAGAATGTGATTGGAAAGACAGGAGACAATTCAGGAAGGGGAAGAGGTAATAGGACCAAAAGAAGAAGTGTTAAAGGATGTATACGTTTCAGAGTCCCTAGTACGAAATCCTCAAGGTAAATGTGTTGTTAGTATGGTGAACACGAATGAGGTAAAGAATAATGTTAGTTCATTATACTCAGTTACTGAACACTTACGTAACGAAGCCACAGTAAGAAGAGTAATAAAACCCAAGGGACAGCCATCAGATTAGAAGAATCATGCAGCGCAAACCAGAGACGCTTTGTACATGGAGCACCTAAATGAAGAACAGAAATGTGAGTCAGAAAAACTGTGTAGTGAATATTGTGATGTGCTTCATGTAAAAGGTAAGGCAGTAAATCATAGACTTTCAATACTGCCTGAGCTTACAGACAAGGTTAAAACTGTGAGAATATATTGGATCCTGGAATCCCAGAACAAGATATTACATGAGCACAGAGAAAAAGTGTTGATAGACAGTATTACTGTAGAACACTGAAGTCCAGGGAAAATGCCAGTACTGCTAGTTTTGGAGAAAGCAGATGCCAACTGGAAACTAAAATATGGGTTGGTGACTGATTATCATACAGTAAGCAAGATTTCAGAAGGTAAGTCATTCCCAGTCCCGAATGTATCGGAAGTTCTGAACCAGCTGGGAAAAGCTAAGTATTTTTCCACATTGGATTAGGCCAGCAGATAGTAATGGACCCCCAGGATAGGGAGAAAACTGAATTTAGTGCTGATTATCAGCACTACAAGAGGATGCTGAGGGAATGAGAGGGGACACCTAGCACGTTTCAGGGACTAATGAACGTTGCACTGTCAGCCAGAAGTCAGATGGATTAACTTGGCGATCTGGATGGCCATGCCACATGCAAATAACGGCTGATAATTCTTCTATTTCCAAAATGCCTGTGCATCAGCCGCTTTACTGACTGTGCATAAAACTGACCCTACCCACGCATCCACGCTATTGAAAGGTTGGAATGATGTTGTTGCTTAAAACGCGAAACGTGTGAAGTACGTATCGCGCATACACGATCTTAGGCCTAATTTTTCAAGTATACAAGTTTTGATTTTTAACGTTAGTTTAACTGCGTTACGTTACTATATTAACAGTATACACATGTATTTGTGGTCCACATAACTTTAGTGGCTTTTGTGATGTGTAGTTAAAAGAATATTATTGTTACTGCCTAGATAAATTTTGTAAAAAAAATATTGTAAACAACCACGAGCGAGAAGTGTTCGAGCTGCCGTATGAAAGTCAGTTCTGGGGTTCTGTGCAGCTGTTGTGGCAGATGGTTACAGTGGGGTGAATGTAGTGGCATGGGAATCGGGGAAGTAAATGGGTCTCTTCCATAGCATTGCAGATTATGTACAAGGGATAGGAAAATAGAAGAACAGGAAGGGAAGATTAGAGCCCTTCGAGCTGAACTGGATAGTGCTAGGGAGGAAGTGATGAGGTTAAGGGGGAGGGGGGTGAAGACAGGTGGGAAGTGGTAGCAAGGAACAGGGGCCACAGAAAGAGAACAGTATCAGACAGTTTCATCATTGGCACAAACAATAGATTTGCCTTGCTACCTCAGTCAGCTAAGGAAGAGGCTCAAGTAGATGAAAGTGTAGTCAGCACTCAACAGACTTTCACTAGGAAACCAACTGTTGCAAAAAAAGTAGAAAGTAGGAGGAAAGTTCTGTTGTTAGGTAGTAGCCATAGAAGAGGTGTGGACCAGATTTTGCAGGAAAAATTAGGTGACAGGTACAAGGTGACAAGTATTTTCAAGCCCAGTGAATGTCTTAGCCAAGTAATAGAGGATTTAGGATCATTGTGCAAAGGTTTTACAAAGCAGGACCATGTTGTGGTAGTGGGTGGAGCGGGAAACAGTATTGATAGGGATGAGGGCTACAATATTGAGTGTGACCTGGTAAAAATAGCATCTGCAGGGAACCATAGAAATGTTGGCTTGGTTCCTGCTTGCATGCGATACGATGGCCCCAATTGAACAACTTTGTCAGGAGGGTCAATATGGAGCTAGATCAGCTGCTTCGGGCATCTACTTTATCAAGCATAGGTTTGGTTCCTGTTGATGGTATTGGTAGGTGGGACTTCACAAGACATGGCCTGCATTTCAGTAGGAAAGGGAAGGGTAAACTGGCTGGGATGATAGCAAAATCTTTAAGGGGTGGCACTGAACCTCATGGGAGTACGTTTTTTACACTAATCCTACATTGATTGAAATTAAGCTTAATGAAAAGTTCAGACAGGCAGGTACTAGTGACGTGAAAATATCACAAGATTCTCATAACAGTACAGTGAAAAATAATGTTGTATGTCACAAGATTCACATTAAAGCACAGTAAAGAATAATGTTAATATACTCATCAGAATATCAGGGAATTAGAAACCAAAGTAGATAAGCTTCTCGTGTGTATAGAAGATTTAGAAACTAAGGGTGGAATAGATGTACTATGCCTGTCTGAACATCATATAGTTACAGGTATTGAAATGGTAAATGTAGGTGGATATAAGCTTTCAGCACATGTAAGTAGAGATACTATGGAGAGAGGAGGAGTTGCTGTATATATTAAAATCAGTCATAGTGTGAAAAAACTGGGAAAAATTTTTTTTTGCGTAGAGCAACACATAGAAGCACATGCATGTGAGCTGAAACTAAATAAAGGCACTTTTAGAATTGTAGCCGTGTATAGGTCCCCATTGGGAAATTTTCGACTATTTTTGAAAAACTTGGATACTTTATTGTGCTACCTGTCAGACAAAGGAAATCAAATTATTGTTTGTGGGGATTTCAATGTAGATTTTCTGAAAGAGTCAGATAGAAAGCTTGACCTTGAAGTGTTACTTGGTTCTTTCAATTTGACAGCAGTTATTGATTTTCCTACTTGGGTGGTACAGGAAAGTAGCACGCTGATAGATAATGTTTTCATAGACCAAGATAAATTCAATCAAATAAAAACTTTTCCTGTTAAGAATGGTCTGCCTGATCACAATGCACAGCTAGTTACAGTATATGATATAGCTCCATACAGTAATGCAAAACAATCCTCCAAAATAGTGTGTTCCATTAACGATTTAACACCAAAATTTTAGGGAAAGCTTGCAACAGTTAGACTGGGATGAGGTGTACAGAGAACATGATGCTAATTTAAAATGTAACCTATTTCGTGATACCTTTGTGAGTATATTTGAAAACAGTTATTCTAAGAAAACAGCGAAATATAATTATAAGAAACCATGTAAAAAGCCATGGCTTACTAAAGGGATAAAAATATCTTGTAAACAGAAAAGGGAAATGTATCTTATAACTAGGAGGAGTAATGATCCTGAAACAGTGAAACATTATAAAAACTACTGCACTATATTAAGAAAAGTTATTAAAAATCCAGAAGTGCATTATGTCCGAGAGTAGCACATCTGATAATATGTCAAAAGGGAAACAGGGCAACTGAGAGAACAAGAAGACTATTTCTATCAAACACAACGAAAAGTTTGTTAACAAGAAGTCAGAAGTAGAAAACATTTTTAATAATCATTTTTAAGTGTTGTAGAGAAAATAGGTTCCAGCTATTCATTGAAAATGCAAGGCAGTATATGGAAGAGGCAGTACCTATGCAATTTGATAAAATTGAAATTCAACCCACCTCTCCTATTGAAATTAGGAAAATAATAAATTCACTCAAAAGTGGAATTGATGGCGTTTCCAACAGAGTACTAAAAGATTGTTCCCAACAAATAAGTGGGATTCTCAGCCACATATGTAGTAGCTCACTGAAACAGGGACTTTTTCCAGGTAGACTGAAATATGCCATTGTATAAAAAGGGGATAGATCTGATACTAACAACTACTGCCCAATCTCACTTCTGACAGCTTTATCCAAAATTCCTGAAAAAGCAATGTATTCAAGAGTAGCAAAACATATTTGTAAAAATGAAGTACTAATAAAATGTGAGTTTGGTTTTCAGAAAGGCTTTTCAACAGAAGATGCTATATATGCTTTCACTGATCAAATATTAAATGCAATGAATAACCGAACATCACCCATTGGGATATTTTGTGATCTCTCAAAGGCTTTTGATTGTGTGAATTACGAAATTCTCTAGATAAGCTTAAGTATTGCGGTATGAGTGGGACAGTGCACAAATGATTTAATTCATACTTAACTGGAAGAATGCAGAAGGTTGAAATTAACAGTACAGATAGTCTACAAAAATGAGCAGAGTCCTCTAACTAGGGAGGTATCAAGAATGGTGTCCCACAGGGTTCAGTCTTGGATCCCTTATTATTCTTAATATATATTAACGACTTGCCACTCTATATTCATGAAGATGCGAAGTTAGTTCTTTTACTGATGATACTTGTAAAGTAATCACACCCAAGTAGCAAGAATCAGCTGAGGAAATTTGTAAATAATGTCTTTCACAAAATTATTAAGTGGTTCTCTGCAAATGTACTCTCACTAAATTTTGAGAAAACACAGTTTATACAATTCTGTACAATTAACAGCATAACATCAATGATAAATATAGACTATGAACATAAGTCTGTTGCTAAGGTAGAATACTCCAAATTTCTGGGTGTGTGCATTGATGAGAAATTGAATCGGAAGAAACACATCGATGATTGCTGAAACGGTCAGGTTCAGCTACTAATGCTATTAGGGTTATTGCAAATTTTGTTGATAAATGTATCAGTGAATTGGCCTACTATGCCTATTTTCATTCACTGCTTTCATGTGGCATCATATTTTGGGGCAATTCGTCATTAAGAGAGAAAGTATTCATTGCACAAAACCGTATAATCAGAATAATAGCTGGATCCCACCCAAGATCACCTTTGCAGATATTTATTTAAGGAACTTGGGATATTCACAGTACCTTCACAATACATATATTCACTTATGAAATTTGTCATTAATAACCCATCCCAATTCAAAAATAACAGCGAAGTGCATAGCTACAACATTATAAAAAAGGATGATATTCACTATTCTCGATTAAATCTCACTTTAGCACAGAAAGGGGTGAATTATGCTGCCAGAAAAATCTTTGGTCATTTGCCAAATAGAAGTAAAAGTTTGACAGAGAACCAACCAACATTTAAAAGCAAATTAAAAGAATTTCTGAATGACAACTCCTTCTACTCAACAGATGAATGCTTAGATACGAAATAGTAACTGTAAAAAAAATTAAATATTTTGTGTAAAGAAAACTTATGTTAAAGAGACACGTTCCACATCATTACGAAATCTCGTATTCATGATCTATGGAACAAGGATTAATGTATGTGTGTATGTAAGACTCTTCATAGCGTTCACCAGTGACGGTACAGATAACAGGATCCGCAGGACTCATCTCCTCGAAGAAACGCAGCCCTCCTACGATAAACGATGCCGTCAACCCGCACCACACAGAATGATGAGGTACCAGTTGATGCGAGAGTGGATTTTTCGTTACCCATATTCTACAGTTCTGGGTATTGATATGTCCTTGGAGAAATGGGCTTCGTCTGTCCACAGAATGTTGCATACAGACGAGAAACTCCACAGTGAACGTTTTTGTCCTTCCCGGCAAGTGAACATGGGTGATTTTGTATTGGTAGCAATGTAGGGTGTTTCGTAGGGTTTTCTGCGCTGTGCTCGCAGGCGTGTCTAACGCTGGGACAATTCCTCGTGCACTGCATATTTGCACACCACTGGTCGACCATTCCTGCATCGCTGTGGCTATATCTTCAAAGTCGTCGGATCAACTTCTTTCCTTCCTCTACTACACTACACATCGAAAGATGTTGTCTTTTCGGATTTTGTAATCATTTTCTCGAGGCCCTTAGCAGACATCGGACCAGTGCCTTTCTTCATACCCTCGAGTGTCCAGAACTTCTGCATGGCTACTGGCGCACAGCCACTGTTCTCATGTAAACTGAGAGACAGCCGTGTGTCACTTCCGCAGACGCGTCTGTTGGTGTGCGTATTTTGACGCTTACAGCGCCATTTGGTAAAATTTTCCTTAATTTTTTCCCCCCATGACGTTTCCCCCTGCTGTTCAAATTTGACGTCAGTCAGAGCACTGGTTCTCTGTCTGCAGCGTTTTGAAACTGGAAATTTAATTATTGACACACTGTAGTTTCATAGGACAGAAGATACAACACTAAAAGCATGAAATATGACAGGCCTTTAGCTATAGAAACGCAATTTCCTGTCTTTTACTGTAACAAATGATATCTGAAACAGACAGTTTTTGGTAGACACTCAACGTGCTGATGCTTTGAAACAGCTTATATTCACACTGGAAACAAACAACCACCGTCCAAACAAGCTTGGAAGACCCAACGGTACCGACTGACCGCCGTGTCATCCTCGGCTCTTAGGTGCCAACGGCTGCAGATACGGAGGGGCACGTGGTCAGCCCACTGCTCTCCCAGCCATTCTCAGTTTTCTTGACGTTACTACTCCTCCATTGGCCTCAGAAGGGCTGAGTGCACCACACTTGCCAACTGCACTTGGCAGACCTGGACAGTGACCCATCCAAGTGCTAGCCAAGCCCGGCAGCGCTTAACTTCGGTGATCTGATGGGAACCAGTGTTACCACTGGGGGAAGCCCGTTAGCTTATATTCATACCATGTACTCTATAATAAAAAAACACCAGGTACATGGGTTTAGCTCCATACAATTTGGTATCTCCTACGTTCTGTTAGTTTAAAATCGAGTATTGGGGGGGGGGGGGAGGGTTCCTACTATAAATTTCTATCATGGAATTTACGTCGGCACACAGAAATACTCTCCAAACAATGGCCTATAATCTGTGAACAACGTAATTAAATGCAAATAGTTATATGGCCAGGCTAACTAATTGGAGTACTTTATATCTGTCTCTCTCTCTGAATATCAAATTAATCAAATTATTTTCTCCAATAGCATGACATCTCAAAGACATTGACATCAGGATCCTATGTGTTGTATCCTCCATACTCATCAAAGATGGGGTGCTTAGGAAACCTGCTTTCTCGGTTCGATAGACAACAATTGAAGCAAATCATATTAAAGAATTTCATTAGAAGATGAATCAATGAAAATACTTAACTTTGAGAATTTACAATGATGTGTCGCAAGCAAAGATCGACTTTCGAATAAGGAATCTCTTCGGTATATACAATTCCTCATACAAGTGTGGTAATACAGTGGATGATTCTATGCAGGTCGCTGTTCTTGACGCTTCTGTAGAAGCTCATAGAGCTGGGCCGCAGCCAGGCAGTGTGGCGCTTACGTACTCTTCGTGTAGAGAGCGCTGCCATCGCGTTATCGTCCTGGAGAGGGTTCGATCAGCATGTGATTGGCTGACGCCTTTTCACAGCCCTCTCTGCTCCAACGTTCCCACCAAGCGAGGTGGCGCAGTGCTTAGCACACTGGACTCGCATTCGGGAGGACGACGGTTCAATCCTGTCTCCAGCCATCCTGATTTAGGTTTTCCGTGATTTCCCTAAATCGTTTCTGGCAAACGCCGGGATGATTCCTTTGAAAGGGCACGGCCGATTTCCTTCCCCATCCTTCCCTAAACCAAGCTTGTGCTCCGTCTCTAATGACCTGGTTGTCAACGGGACGTTAAATAAACGCTAACCTAACCTAACACTCTAACGTTCCCACCTGTCGTGCCAGCACTTGGCTTTACATCAGAACACTACCTACCAAAAATGTTTCTTTTCAATCAAAGTTTTTTTTTTTGGCAGGAAAATGAAAAATCGAATACTGTTTATCTGGACTACCACCACTGTCTTATACCACAGATGTGATCTCACACGAGACAGAGTGATAAGTGTCGTAGAAATGTGGAAAACAATAATTTTTCACAGTACTGAACACACCAAAGAAATACTGCATTTTTTACAGTTGCCACAGAACTACTGCAGTCTCAACGCTGTAGAACCGATCTGGAGCCGAGCTAAGAACTTTGTGGTGAGATATAACAAGACATTTAAACTGCCTTGTAACGCTGGGCGGGTTGCACACGATACTCTTTAAAGCCTGTACTTTAGTAAGTTGACGGGCTTCACCTTATAAGAAAGGATTTTTGTATAGATATTGACCGCGTGTACCTGAATGGAGGCAAATCAGACTTACACCCACTCTGTAATAACAATGATACGTCAAGCAAGTCCGAAATGCAACTACACGTCAGGACGGACGAAAAACAACACAGGAGATGCCAGCAATTAGTTAATAATACTGTCGCCAGCCTAATTAGGCATTAACTGAGTTTCTTCCCTGTACAAGTTGATGTATGTTCATTCAAAACAACACGTAGTAACACTGCATAATATGGTAAATTTTAGAACCAGAAAATCTATTGAACTGATAATTTCACTTTCTGGACTGATATGGATAAACCATAAGTACATAACACTACACTATAATGTTTACAACAAACTTCGTATTGTCTATTGACAAATGGTAAATGCGATCTGACTGCGTTCTTATCATCTCTTTTGTGTCTGAAATAATACGCACTTCGGACACCACAACCAAGAAACAAACCAAACAACATGCAAAAAGACAAATAACCAACAACGAATCGTAAGCAAAACTGCACGGATGCTCAGTGGATGGCAAGAACACGATCCAGCAACTATTTCTGAACTTTACTGCCGCTGCTGCAAGTTTTACAATAGCGTCTACCAGCGTGCTAGCTCCGTCGATACTGCTGGAGCGACGACTGCAGCTGCGAAGTCGCTGAATTAAGATAAGTCTCTCAAATACCTTGAGCAAAATAAACTACTCAGAAACTGCTAATACCACAAGCCCTATATTTCCTCTAAATGATATACAACGCTTTCAAGACTGGCTCAACAACCTTCAAGGTGCAGCCCGGAGTGTCTTGTACTAACGTGCAATACCAGTATGGTAGCTCTGTGCACTGGTTGACTACGTTCAAAGGTGACTGCCAGCCTACAAGGCGGAATCAACTGCAATTATACTAGTAGTCAATGCAATGCCTATCATGGACGCTGATGCCCTACTGTAGCTGCAGACTCTAGATCATACAGCACAGTATTCAGAATCTAAGTCCCTATCTCAGAGCTACCGAACTTTGCGACTCTCCGCTTTCACGGCACAAGACGCTCTCTCCTTGCCTCGCTCTGCACGATGCTCTCGCGACAATCTTGCCGCCAAACTCTAATCAGCCAATCCCGACGCTGCAAAGGCCTCCCACATCTCCCTCGCAGAGTGATACAATTTCTCCACCTATCCAAAAATTTCTCTGTTCAAACAGCGGGCGTTGACCCTCAGCGTTTCCCGGACTTTCTTATGAACTGCCCAATCAGAGCTCAGCCCATTTGCCGCTAAAACAGCGCGCGACCGGGCGGCGCCAGCGCGTACGTTGGACGCTCTCTGTCTGCTCGACATTTCCCCTCTCTCTTTCACCTGGCACCCGGCGGCGTTCCTTTTGATGCTTGCAGGTCAGCAGCCGCATCCCTTGGGACTCCCGGCCTCGCCAGCCCTCGCCTCCCCGGCTGCACCCGACAAATCCTCGCCTCCACTGGCAAATTTACTTTGCTTACACCTACAGCATGCAACTAAATATTATCATTACCAAAGCCGTCCGCCCCCGGTAGCTGAGTGGTCAGCGCGACAGACTGTCAATCCTAAGGGCCCAGGTTCGATTCTCGGCTGTGTCGGAGATTTTCTCCGCTCAGGGACTGGGTGTTGTGTTGTCTTAATCATCATCATTTTATCCCCATCGACGCGCAAGTCACCGCAGTGGCGTCAAATCCAAAGACTTGCTCCAGGCGAGCGGTCAACCCGATAGGACGCCCTCGTCACACGACATTATATTACATTACATTACCAAAGCCCATATTATTTTAGACGTGTCTAATCATCATGTATCTCTCTTTCTAATCCACTTAATAAGATTAATTAACCATTATATGGGTTTATTTACTCCAAATATGGAGAATAATCTGCGAAATGAATGTCACAAATGAAAGCCACCTTTCATGGTTACTTAAACTCTGCTGTCGACAGATCATCCCTCATTTCAGACATAACTTGCTCCGTGTTACACATTACCAGCGTCTGTGAAGCGCCTTGCTGCGGTTGTGTCGGCTATAACCGAACGGTAGCTGGCAGCTGATGTGGCAACACTGTAGTAGCAAGTGACGCACCTCACCTATCAAGTAATTTCAAACAGACTATATACCGTTTCTCTGCTCGTCCCTTTTTATGTCTCAACTGCAACTTAACAGCTCACATCACTGTAGGTTAGCTGGACAAAGCAGCTGGGCAGTTAAATGCACCAGTAAACCTGTTGTCTTGTATCATCGCTGAGTCGATGTGTGTGTAAAGTTCAGCATGAAATGTATCCTTACTATCCCACTTGACTGTATTCGAGACAGCTTAGCTTCCACTCTCTGCGAAACGAAATACAATGAGGTTCCAGCAAACGCGGAAGAGTACACCGTGTAATGTTTACATTGAGTTTATTCTCACATTGAATGCAGTCTTAGCAGCAGCAGGGTGTCTGCCGTACCGCACCACAGCCCATCCTGGAGCACCGCCGCTGTCGCAGATGCCACCTGCTGACGTGGGTTTATCAACATCTCCCGACAGCAGCAGTGCAGACAACACCGTCATGGACGTTATTTGACCCGTAACACTTCTGTATACGAGCTGTTACGCTGGTCTGTAGTTTAAGCCATACAGAACCATCTGCCACGGACTGCATTGTAAATACTGTTTCACCATATAGTGACAAACACTGCATCTTTCATCACGTCAATGGAGATACAATGCTTTTTTTCAAGAGTTATGTTTGGTTAACGAATATATATATATATATATATATATATATATATATATATATATATATATATCTTCCTTCAGAAGTTCTGCGAACTGGGGTCATGCAAAACTTATATATATATATATATATATATATATATATATATACGGTGAAAAGTATTTTAACCGATAAACTCTGGGAGGTTGTAGGGGACATCAAAACAAATATTTTTCCCTGATGTCGTTTTTTCCTACAAGGATTATTTGAACCGGTAGAGACCGCATTACGCTCTTTAGTTGTTAGAAACCGTATTACGTTCTTCAGTTGTTGGAGGGGGTATTACGCTCTTCAGTTGCAGGCAACTGCTGCCCAGCAGTGTAGTAATGCATTGTCTCTGTTTACTAATTGAGTGGTACACCTGGAGTGAGTACACTGATATGGTTGGTGCGTACTACGTAGCGCACCACAAAAGATGAGCTGCACAGCGGGTTTATCAACAACAATATCCTAATCGCCGTATCCCGCATCATACGACCTTTGCTGCTGTGTACCAACGTCTGCGTGAGACCGGGTCACTTAGCATATTACCTGCACAGGGACGCCGTCGCACGGTAAGAACGCCGCAGTTTGAGGAAGCTGTCTTGCAGCATGTGGAGCGGGATCCTTCAATCAGCACTCGTGCAATTGGACGTAACATGGGGACGAATCAACGAATGTAAGAACAGTCCTTCGAAAGCAATGGTTACGTCCATTTCACATTCAGCGTGTCCATAACCTGGAACCAGTTTATTATCCACCCAGAGCACAGTTTTCGCAGTGGTACCTGGAACAGTGTGAAATCCATCCTACATTTCTGTGTTGTTTACCGTTAAAGCAACGTTCGGGCGTGATGGAGTCTTCAACATGCACAGTTCGCATGTTTGGAGCGAGGATAACCCACAAGCCAAAGTTACTAGCGCTCATCAAGTGCGGTTCTTCGTTAATGTGTGGGTCGGTGTTGTTGGGGACTGTTTAATTGGGCCGTATCTGCTACCTAGGCCATTAAATGGCAGGCACTATTGCAATTTTCTCGCCAGAGCATTGCCAGAATTGCTGGAAGACGTCCCGCTCCCTACAAGACAACGCATGTGGATCCAACATGACGGGGCGCCCGCACATTTCAGTCGTCGTGTGCATCGATTCCTGGACCGACGGTTCCCAGAACCGTGGATTGGCAGAGTTGGTCCTGTACCATGGCCTTCTCGATCCCCAGACATGTCCGCTGTGGATTTTTTATGTGGGGAGAGATGCGCAACCTTGTTTACGCAACTCCTGTTGCATCAGAAGACGATCTGGTTGCCTGGATAGTAACAGCAGCAGCAGCAGGAAGATTCAGGATACTCCTGGGGTTTTCGCCCGTGTCAGACAGAACATGATCCGACGGTGTAACCTTTGTTTACGTGTCAATGGAGGCAATTTTGAAAATCTACTGTAATTGAAATTGGGTTGTGTTAATGTGTTGTCTCTTGGTCATAAAAAAATGGAAAAATGTTTGTTGGTTTAATTAATTTGCCGCCAAAGAAATCTTCCTCTACCGGTTTAAATACTCCTCATAGGGAAAAATATTTGTTTTGATGTCCCCTACAACCTCCCAGAGTTTGTCGGTTTAAATACTTTTCACCCTGTATGTTTTGCTTCACCCCAGTTCGCAGAACTCCTGAAGACAGACGTTGACTGTGGATATTGTATCACACACACAGCCCCTTTGACTGTTCAGAGACGTCAGTAAACCCGCCCAAAGATATAAACAACCATGCATGAGCAGCGCCTGTTAGATGGACAGGGTACAACAGCCGATCAGTTTCAGTCATTCCACCAGGAAGGAGATACACGGCTCGTGTTTCCTGTAGTTCAACCATGCCTAGACGGTCAATACCGCGGTTCGATCGCGTTCGCATTGTTTTCTTTGTGCCAGGAAGGGCTCTCAACAAGGGAAGTGTCCAGGTGTCTCGGATTGAACCAAAGCGATGTTGTTTGGACATGGAGGAGATGCAGAGAGATAGGAACTGTCGATGACATGCCTCGCTCAGGCCACCCTAGGGCTACTACTGCAGTGGATGACCGCTGCCTACGGATTATGGCCCGGAGGAAACCTGACAGCGATGCCACCATGTTGAATAATGCTTTTCGTGTAGCCACAGGACATCGTGTTACGACTCAAACTGTGCACATCTTGTGAATGATTTCCTCCAGGATAATGACATCGCTCGACTAGACTGGCCAGCATGTTCTCCAGACATGAACCCTATCGAAAATGCCTTAGATAGATTGAAAAGGGCTGCTTATGGACGACATGACCCACCAACCACTCTGAGGGATCCACGCCGTATCGCCGTTGAGGAGTGGGACAATCTGGACCAACAGTGGCTTGATGAACTTGTGGATAGTATGCCGTGACAAATACAGGCATGCTCAATGCAAGAGGACGTGCCACTGGGTATTAGAGGTACCGGTGTGTGCAGCAATCTTGACCACCACCACTGAAGGTCTCGCTGTATGGTGGTACAGCATGCAGTGTCTGGTTTTCATTAGCAATAAAAAGGGCGGAAATAACGTTTATGTTGACCTCCATTCCAATTTTCTGTACAGGTTCCGGAACTGTCGGAACCGAGGTGATGCAAAACTTTTTTATGTGTGTATATTAATGGCTTTAAAAAAAAAGGAATGTGGGGCATTGCTCGTAGATATTCTGGTAGGGGCTACCTGTGCAGCTAGGCAGTTATGATGATTTGGCTTTGATCTCACCAATATCTTGCTTTGTCATCTACTCTTGTCAAAATCTTATACAACTGTAATATGTTCTTGATTCATGCGTATGTGTCATTATAATGTATTCTTATATGTTTTGGCACCGATGATAGCCTCAGAGTGCTTGAAACCCAGATCTTCAATAAAGATATTTTTAGCGACCGAATGCTGTATATTTTCTCAAGCTCAGTTGTTTAGATCTCTTATTTCAGTTATGCACACATCCGCAGGAACCTGTGCCATCACTTACTACACCGAAGCGACCAATACCGTGCCATAGCCGTGATACAGTGGGATTTCCATTCCATCAGAACAACGGTTCGCAGTGACACAACAAAATGCGAGTGACGCATTCGTCGAACTCTGAATCAGCGTCCCTTGGCCTTCGTCGAACTCTGAATCTGCGTCCCTTGGCCACGTGGACCTGGTAAACCCTCAGTTCGAGCTACAGACTCGGCTGCAGAGTCGTAAATTGGAGAATATTTTAGGAGTTTTAGTAGGGCGACGAATAAGAAAAGAAATATTCTTCTACAAAATCATTATTCATCGTTGCTTATGCATTACACACAGAAAGCAATTCTTCGTTTACTTTTGGTTGGGTAGGTGAGGTGGGGGGGGGGGGGGTAGCCTTAATAGTATTAATTTTCAACTTATAATTTAGGTCTACATAAGAACCACTGAATTCTTTCTCGAGGCAGTATTTCTTCCGGAAAATGTGACTGCGGCGGTCTCCATAGCTTCAGATTCGGCGTCAGAAGCGTCCCCTCGTGTTTTATTGCCACAGGCTCATCTCCTACGTCTGACTTAGGCCTTTGTGAGGTGCTTTCTAACCGAGCACGAGGAACCGATTTCAGTTTTACTAGCATACACAACCACCCTTACAAAACCACGAAAAGAGGACAAACAAATGTGTGTAAAAATGTCAGTGAATGAAATGGACGGAGATTATTATTAGGTTGGAGCAAGGGTAACACACAAAAGAGTGCTGTACTGCTTATGATTTGCGTCGGTGGACTGGAGATTATCCTGTTAGTGGGAGACACACACAGTGCCAAGTGCCCATACTGTTTAAGGTCTTAGGTGCAAGCTAGAGGAGTATACTGTCTGTGGAAAGGAAACCATTGGTTGATATTAATTCCGATCATTTAACGCTTCCGATGGACATAGAAATGAACTGAGGATTTATGTAGAATGCACATACAGACAGAAAAAAGAAAGACGATTATCCAGTATCCTTGCGGGATGACTGACACAGCTATAATACTTTTGTGTTTGTGGGCCTCAGGGAAGCCAGATGAGGCAAGAGAAACTGAACTGTCGCACAAGTCGCGTGCATACCGATGCAACCAGAAACAATTCCATGGATCGTCATGTTACAACTAAATGAAGATTAATTCTGCGTTCAAAGGGAACCAAAAGCACCCGTTCTACATTTGCTTGAACCGTCCACCATCGCAGAGTTAGTGCAACACCTAAAGTCAATGCCATTTTCCTAACAAAATTGCGGAAGTTTTTCCTTAACGGTTCCATACTTTTTTAGGGTGTTGAATCAGAATTTCAGATTTGCTGTCTTGTAAGAGGTCGGCTTCACAACAAAACAATAAAAAAACTTCAAAACTTTCGCAGTTTTTCATTTTTTCGCTTATATTTAGAAAACTGCACGTTTTTCAAAGATGACCACTCGGTACCAAATTAGACAAATTTTCCTACACAATGCGCTAGTGAGGTTTTATTTTCTGACCAGCAGTATCGGCGCTGTCCAGAAAAACAGCGATTTTTTTTTGGCCCTTCTGCGAAAACGTCAAAATCTCCCACCCCCATCCGCTACAGCTCGAAAAATATACATGTTGTCGACAAAACCCCAACGCCAACGTGAAAGTTTATTAAGTTTCCCACAAAAGACGTCTGCAACATTCATTTTTCTGACAAGCAAAGCGAAATTTACGAAAAATGCTCCCTGTGCCCTACAGCCTAACTACCCCTCCTGCTTTTCTGTCTCTCATCGACGCAATACCTTTCG
This sequence comes from Schistocerca piceifrons, assembly GCF_021461385.2. Lineage (NCBI taxonomy): Eukaryota > Metazoa > Arthropoda > Insecta > Orthoptera > Acrididae > Schistocerca > Schistocerca piceifrons. The sequence continues at coordinate 212,672,544 of NC_060146.1, forward strand.
GTGTACTACGATTAAAAGAGACTCTTTTGAGTGGACTGATGGGAAAGCTTGTTTAATGAAAACTTCAAGAAATTATATTTGCAACATATTAGGTGTATGACAGTGAATAAAAGGATGGATGTGAAATTTGTATGTAGTAATAACGTACATGTAACATGAAATGAGTGAATGTCGAGCACACGATGTCGCGTAAATTCTCCATCTGGAAAAGAAAGAAGGAATTTAGTGATAGTAGATGCGTACAAAGGAATTTTAAGTTATATAGTGAACTGTCGATAACTGTCATGCGCACAGTGTTTTTACTTCGTTTGTCTGTGGCCCAGGCAATGTTTCTCGGACAGTAGAAGGTTTAGCTGAAGGGACTTGGGCAATGAAATGTCTGGGTGAAAGCATCAGGCTCTCTGGAAGGTGCAGGCTGAACAATTAGTTGTTGTTACTCTTCTTCAGCTAAAAAGAAGCTGTAGTTGAATGATTAAAAGTGATGAGGGAGAAAAATTGAGTATAGTAATTCGATGAATACCTACTGTCGCCTCAGGTCCTTCACATAGTGGTACTTGCATGTAGTAGTGATGGAACAACCGACTGTTTTGAACAATCGATTGTTCAGCCCATGGTTTTTTCATTCAGTCGGTTTCATCAGTCGAATAAAACAACAAAATGAAACTACTAAAATGGTTCAAATGGCTCTGAGCACTATGGGACTCAACATCTGTGGTCATAAGTCCCCTAGAACTTAGAACTACTTAAACCTAACTAACCTAAGGACATCACACACATCCATGCCCGAGGCAGGATTCGAACCTGTGACCGTAGCAGCAGCGCGGTTCCTGACTGAAACTCTCCAGGTTCGAGTGTCACAAGCATTTGTTGGTTACGTCAGTTATACGAATGTTTTCACTCAGTCTCAGGGGTTTGAGCGATGTTTACATATTTTTTTGATTCAGTCTTTTCCGGTCGTTGTTGGGGGGCGGGGGTGGCCGCCGGCCGACGTACGTGTACGTCCTGCTTCTACCAGGGCCAGGGCAGCAGCCGTCGCGAGGAGGTGGCGCGCAGTTCAGCACATGCGCAGCACTAGCGGAACCTGCGCAGGTCGCCTGGCCACGGCGCCACCTCCTCGCGCCGGCTGCTGCCCTGTCCATAATAGCAGCTGGACTCTAACGCGGAGCGCGCGCAGAGCGAGCGGCAAGCGTTCGTTTTTATTTATATTTTTAATTAATTAAGTATCGGACATCAGTAAAACGGAATGCTGACGGTCGCAAGAATTTGGCAATGTTTATTTGTCCCCTCCTACTTCATGCAGCCCTAAGAGAACTATGCTTCCTCAATCCTCTCTACTACACCCAACAGAAAAGCCTTTTTACTCGTTACGCGTTAAGTGCACCTGGAACAATTTAATGCACAGCAATCTATTTGTCACTTCTAAATGACGAAATGAACGATTAGTCTATCAATACGTAATTAAATGAATATGTTTATTACGGTATATTGTTAATTTTTTACTTGTATAACTACAATTTTCTTACCATACGCGTAAACTGTTTATACATTGTCCCGAAACATAAACAAATAGTAAAAATATTTCAGGCCACTGCTGATACGTTGCAGAGAGTAAAGGCGAAACGCGTGTGGCACGAAAATTGTGTGCCATACCGTTGGAGTTAGACGATCAGCAAGTAAAAATTAACAATGTACTGTAAAATTACACGCAACTGAGCGAGACAGGACAACAAAAGTTGAAGATATGAATATGGTTCAAATGGCTGGCTCTGAGCACTATCTGAGGTCCCCTAGAACTTAGAACTACTTAAAGCTAGCTAACCTAAGGACGTCACACACATCCATATGTGAATATGTATATTGCTTATTTTAACTTTAGCGTGTCCATTGATCTGTCTTCACGCAAACCTGGGGGGTGGGGCTGCCTTCTGGGGGTGTGTGTACCCCGGTTTGCACTGCGTGTCACTACTTAAATTCACCTAATAAAAGTACTTACAAACTGTTTTCTCTCAGAAGACTAACTGGCTAGCTCAGTCAACTAAAACTGCTAAACAATGCGTTCAGTAAATACGTGCTTCAAGCGATAAAAAAAACAGAAACACTAGTTTCGCTTGGAAAGAAAGAATAACTCAGTCAGTACAAAAAACACCACAGGGTTGTGTTGTCTTTTTCATTCGGTTGCTCGCATGGACTGATTTCATGCGAAAGAAAATGAATGAATAACAATCAAACCGACACGTAAAACTTCAGCCGACTGATACCATTGTTTCCATTCAGTTACTCCCACAGGCTGGTTTCAGTCGAAGCAATTAATGAATAATTGAACGGATACGTAAGGCTCCAACCGACTGAGTCAATTGTTTTACAGCAACTGTCTGAGTCCATTGTTTTCATTCAGAGGCTCGACCAGATCCTCTCCGCCTTCTACATCAAAACTGACGTCGATGTTGGAGCATGGACCTTCACATTGCAGGCACAATGTCTGCTCACTTATAGCTTCACAGGCGTTGGTAAACTGCTCCTTCTGTTTGCAAGATATAAGCTCAAGCAGCCTCTAGGGAACCCAGTGTTTCCGTGTTGTATTCGCGGTCAACACATTTTCTATCAGCTTCCACTCCCAGTGTTCTGGGTCCAAGTAGTACAGCAGTATATGTGACTGAAGGGGGCTTTATGTTGCATTACCCCACTGAAACCCCTGGCTTTGGAGAGGTTGCTTCAGCTTATGTCTTGCAAATGGAAGCAGATTGTCAAGGTTGATATGGATGGATGTAGGTCAGTAGGACTGTTGTGTACTCAACTGTGCCAGCAATATGAAGGGACGTGCTCGCATCAACGACAGTTACGGTATAGAAAACGAAGACGACCTGGACAAGCCACTGTCAGTCTAGCCACTGTCTGAAGCAGAGGCTAGTTAGTTATATGTTGCATAGATCACTTGAACGATTCGGTTACCGAAATAATGTGGTTCAAATGGTTCAAATGGCTCTGAGCACTATGTGACTTAACGTCTGAGGTCATCAGTCCCCTAGAACTTAGAACTACTTAAACCTAACTAACCTAAGGACATCACACACATCCATGCCCGAGGCAGGATTCGAACCTGCGACTGGAGCGGTCGCTTGGCTCCAGATTGTAGGGCCTAGAACCGCACGGCCACTACGGCCGGCAAATAATGTGGAATGAGGCACATTACAGGATATGTGTACATGATTAGGGTTAACATTAATGAACACATTTTCATTGTATTTCTATTCATGCAACTACCCAACTACCATTTAAAAAGATTCTTCTTTTTCTACTAGCCTCCAGTTCAAATTCGACAATGCAATAGAAGGAGTTGTCCAGGAGAAGTGATGGTACATTAGATTTAAAACTTTCTTCACTACCTGTCTGGGTGATAGGGTCATTTTTCCCTCTGCTGTTATAGGTACGGACATTACATCACTGTTCTGCTCCGATTGTGTTGGATTATTTATGACGAATTTCATTAGCGAGTATATGTATTGTGACAGCACAGTTAAAATGCCAACTCCTTGAAGATGTACCTACATGACGTCTGTGGGTGAACACCTCATATTATTCTTACTACTCTCTGATCGGGGACTGGGTGTTTGTGTTGTCCTTATCATTTCATCATCATCATCATCATTCGCGACAGTGGCTAGACTGAAGTGTGTAAAAGAATTGGACTGCGTAAAAATTGGCACTTTTTACGGGCACTGATGACCGTGCACTTGAACGCCCCACAAACCAAACGTCATTTTGCTGCTCGCTTTTGTGCAGACAGTACTTCGGTTCTAAGCGATTACTTACCCCACGAAATTATTCCACACCACATTAATGAGTGGAAATATGCAAACTATGTCAGGCGGTCTTCATGTTTGTTTCCAAAATTAGCAATTATACGAAGAGCAAAGTAGCTGGAGTTCATTCATCTCGCTTTACGTGCTGAATTAGCCGTTCAGTACTCTTATATAGTTTCTCTATCTGTTCATCTTCTGCTTGCGAGCTCGGCATGTGTACCTACCGTTGTCGGTGTTGGTTTGCTGCCGATTCTCATGGAAACAACCCTAACACTGACCGATTCACACTAACTCATTCCCTGCCCTACCTTTCAGTTCACAAGGAATCCTACTTATGGGATGAGATTTTCACTCTGCAGCGGAGTATGCGCTGATATGAAACTTCCTGGCATATTAAAACTGTGTGCCGGACCGAGACTCGAACTCGGGACCTTTGCCTTTCGTGGGCAAGTGCTCTACCAACTGAGCTACCCAAGCACGACTCACGCCCCGTCCTCACAGCTTTACTTCTGCCAGTACCTGGTCTCCTACCTTCCAAACTTTACAGAAGCTCTCCTGCGAACCTTGCAGAACTAGCACTCCTGAAAGAAAGGATATTGCGGAGACATGACTTAGCCACAGCCTTGGGGTCCCGAGTTCGAGTCTCGGTCCTGCACACAGTTTTAATCTGCCAGGAAGTAATCCTACTTATATTATACCATTCCCTGCTGCTGTTGATATACCGTATCTCATCTGACCAGAAATCCTTGTCTTCTTTCCATCTCACTTCATTGACCCACACTACATCTAGATTGAGCCTTAGAATTTCCCCTTTTAGGTTTTCTAGCCTCTACCAAGTTGAAACTCCTGACGTTCAACGTCCCGACTCGTAGAACGCTATTCTTTCATTGGTTATTCAATGTTTTCCTCTCGCCTTTAGGGGCAGTTTCCCACCGCAAGGACAAGAGAGTGCCCTTCAACCTCTGTCATCTCCTCCACCCTCTTTGACACGGCCGTTGGCGGAATGAGGGTGGCTTCTTATTCCAGAAATCTTCAGCCACCAATGCTGATTATTAATCAAAATGCAAGCAGTGGTGGGTTTCGAAGCCAGGACACTTTGACTACTAATGAAGGACTTTAGCCCTAGACCACAGATGCCTCTTGGACGTTGAATGGAAGGTCCTTCTCATATTTAGGGAGTGGACCCAAAATTAAACGCTTTGGGACTTCCTTTGTGATTGTATCCCAGTCGCTACCTTTCCGACGTTGTTTGAATTATTCAACACAACCTTTTGCTTTCTCTTTGCCAAGTATGTTTCACACTAGCTGTGTGTAGAACCAATCAGTTCCGTAAAACTTTAAATTTTGTAAGAGAGTATCATGATCTACACAATCGATGTCTGCGGAAAGATCATAAAAATACCAATTGGTGATATATCATTAAGACCTGAACTATTTCACGATTGAATGTACAAATGGCATTCTCTGTTCAGCAACACTTCTGGAATCCAAACTGTGCTGCATAAACTGTTTTCCACTTAAGTGTGGACTACTCTTGAGTACATTACTTTGTTGAATATTTCGGAAAAAAGATGGCAGTTAGGATACTGGACGATAATTGTTTACAATGAATGCATTCGCAGGTGTGAATATGGGCAAACATCAGCTGTAAAATGGAATAACGACAATGAAAATTCTGGCCCAACCGGGTCTCGAACCAGTATTTTCACGTTAGCGGGAGCGGTCGCCTTACCGTTTGGCCACACGGCCACAACGCGCCTGCATCTCCGAAGGAACATTGCATCGTAATTAGGAATCACGCAGGCACTGCTGTATCTTATTTATGCACAGACACCGCGCAAGTGATTTGTGTCATCTGTACGGGAATGCAGATAATGGACGCAGGACTACAGGTTTGAGACGCGTGGTTGACGACGTATGGAAGTGTGGGTGTGGCCGGCAGTGGTGCGCGGGTAACCAAGCGGTGGGCGCGACTGTTCGCGACAAACGGGAAATACGGACTCGAGTTTCAATCAGGAACAAATTTTCACTGTCGTCATTCCAGTATACAGCTGATGGTTGTCCATATTCGCAATTGCGAATACATCTAATTTATTTCTTAACGGCTGTAGTCACTGCACTCCTTGTTCCTTTTGACACGCATCCATGTTCCAAAGAAACTTTGCTTCGTAATTGAGAATAACGCAGGCACTGCAATAATCGTATCGCTAATTGTTTAAGTCTGTATTGTCACATTTCTTATGAAGTAGTTTAATAATTGCATGGCCGCGCGGTTCTGGCGCTGCAGTCTGGAACCGCGAGACCACTACGGTCGCAGGTTCGAATCCTGCCTCGGGCATGGATGTGTGTGATGTCCTTAGGTTAGTTAGGTTTAAGTAGTTCTAAGTTCTAGGGGACTAATGACCTCAGTTGTTGAGTCCCATAGTGCTCAGAGCCATTTGAACCATTTGAATAATTGCATATTTTAAGCTGACCGGAAACATTTCCTGAGCCAGTGATACACTGCTTACATCACTAAGGACATTACTTGTTAAGCTGGAACAACTTTTCAGAATTATTTCTGGAATACCATCAACCCCACAAGTGTTTTTGTTTCCTTTTAGGTTTTTTATAATTTCACAATACCATCAACCCCACAAGAGTTTTTGTTTCCTTTTAGGTTTTTTATAATTTCATTAATTTCAGTGAAAGATGCTGGTACTACTTTTACTTACATAGTGGAACGACTTTTTTTAATATATTCTCTTTCTTCTTCATCTGAACCATTTAATCCTATGTTTCCTCCTACACTTCGAAAGTAATGGTTAAGTATAGTAACTATTTGGAGCTTGCGACTTATCAGTCAGAACATTGTCATTTAGTTTAACCGTTATTGAATATTGTACACTGACTGGCGACAGAAAGTATTAATTCACGTCATATTTTGCACCGTTATGCACCTTTACCAATCAATTTTTCTCTACCACAACATTCATCAGTCAATTACAGGTTTTCAGTTAAAGAACAGCAACAATTTGCGAGATGCTGGGGTGGAGAGTTGTGGAGTTCATCTCATTTCTAAAGAAACTCTGTCAGATTCCCGATACACATACCCCCTCCCCCTTGAGCTGTCACTTTTCCTATCATGCAACAGAGAAAACCTTACACAGAAAAAGTGACAGATTGTTCAAGCGTTGGCGCTCTCGTAATAATTTAACAATAACATGTATAATTAACATCTCTCAACAGCATCTGATAAAGGATTAGATGCTAAATGTTGGTGTTGTAAGCATAGAAATGATACAGGAATTTAGTATAACAATTCTGCCTGCCAAACTTCACGCCGTCTATTGCTGCCTACTGGCAGTACAACAATCAGCGAAAGAGTAATGACCTTTTTCTCTGCCCAGCCAGTATTCTTCACATCGCCGATATACGTCAAAGCAAGGCGACACAACACTATCTGCTACTGCAGGCAACATTTGTTGAGCAATAGATTCAAATTATTGCCATAAGCTAACTGCATTGTTTAGCTGTTGCCAGCAAAGACACTCATAACAGTTACTAGGCGGCCGATTCGCGTTTCACAACGAATTGATACCTTTGATTTGTATAGCACATGCGAATTAATTCCTTCAAAGGTCATATGGTTCATTTAACATGGCATGATGTTTTGTCCGTTCAAAATTATTCCCTTTTCTATTAATGTGGAATAGACTACTGTTATTGTTATTGTCCAGAGATAATCCAATACATGGTACACTGCTCTTCATACTCAGTTCGGAGTAGTAGAACATTATGGTCTTTCCTTAACTCGGTTTTTATTAACACATTTTCTTTGATACGATTCACTTCTCTGAATGTTCATACTTAAGCCCGATAATAAATGTCCAAACAGGGTCTATAATCGAAGGTCAAGTTGCAACACAGTGTTTGAATAGTAGCTTCGACAACAACTGAAGTTCTGAAATTGGAATTAATGATATCAATTTTTTATCGATTGAGATGTTATCTGCTTGTTTGCGTTATCACAGTTCTGTCAGTTTTCGTATTTTTGACAATAAATGAAAAGAACCGAAATTTACTTTAAATTAGCCCACCTTCCAGTGAGGTTAACTATTTCACGCAGTAGTGCAGAACTTAAGAGTCGCGAATATTGAGGACTCAAACGCTAAAAGCTCGGACACTGAAATCTCAAACGCAAAAGACTCCCGGACACCAAAGACGTCCAGACGCAAAAGACATTAAGAATACGTGCGTGGGTTTATAAAGTATTTGTGAAACAAAAGGGACGTTCGTTAGAAACTCTTCCAATAAAGGCCCCTGCTACTTTGCATAAAATACTCTATTCCATTGGCTCTTATTACTCTTTTATGTAATTTTTCTGCGTTAAAACTGGAATTCATGATTCTATATGAAATATGGGAATTTTGCACGGCCAGATCGAATACATTTTAATTTAAAAGAATATCAAATATGTAACGACGACTACTTTATTTCAATCAAATTGGCATCGTTTAAGGTAACCACGAGATATGTAACATTACGCCTATTCAGATTCTCTCTTGGTGTGTTGGGGTTCTTCGTTAACTATGTTTGACGTCGATGTAGGATTCCGGTTTTATTTTTTAACAGGATTTTGGATCTTTGATTGGGATCTTATTATTTTCTTTTTCGTATTTCGTCTTTCCTTTTTATGATGCAGCGACAGTATATTACATATTTATGCATACACATACATATGTATATATGGGTGATATGAGATGATTGCAAAAATTCTACAAGACGTTTTTTTACATGTTCCTTATATACGATTCTTCATTACAAACTAACTTAAATATTACAAAGTACTATCTATATCTTAAATATTTCCATTTTTGCTAACATTAATTAGATATTTCATTCATTTAATATCTACATGGAATAAGTCAGTTTAAAGTTAACCATAAACTAGAAACAACTTAAATAATCACTCTATGTCTATTACTGAATAGGTCAGTTTATGCTAATTACACTTTCCAGTCTATGTATAGTCTGCAACATTTCATTACTAATCTTGGGACTCGGTTGTAGTCTTGTCTGCTGTTTCGCCCATTGAGGTCTGCAATGTCCATTCATCTCGCCTCCCCATTGGGTTCTGGAGGCCATCTGTGCAGCTCCAACAGTGAGACATAGCAAATATGCGTAATCTATGTCATCCTTTGTCGTGCCTCCTCTTCAATGGCTAAGCAACACTTTTTTTTTTCATTGTTTGACTCATGTTTCCTATGCTTGTAGTCTGCAACATAACTGTGTATGTTGTGCCACTTCTTCAGTGGCTAAGCACAACATTTTCATTATTTCACTCATGTTGCCTCTTCTTATGATTTGCAGCATACCCATGGTAACAACGGATCTTCTTGGCCCCCACTTCGCATAGATTCTTGAATGATCACGCCACACGACGTATGACTTTAGATTTTTCGATCTCTTTCCATTCGCCGATTCTCCGTCTCTAGTGTCAAGCGTCTCTAGTGTAATGCGTTCTTTGGATTGCCTGCAGCTGACGATCTTCTGCAATAGGGTCTTCTTTTTCTTCAAATTCTTCATCCTATTTATATCAATGCTGCTTGTAGACCTCCGTGATGTTCGAGACTAAACTGACGATCAAATTTCCAGTTAATATCAACGGACAGCTCGCTTCTTGTGTAGCGTCTTTGAGTGATGAACTTGAGGCGAATGTTTGCTCGTTCTCGCTCGGCCTCTAGGTCGCAAGGCGAGCGAACTCCCGACGTCGACGCCCTCCACCTACGTCGTGGAACGTCTCGCAGATCGCAGTTTCCGTTTCTGGAGCCGTGCAGCCAAACGAGGACTCACCCCATCAGAGAGCAGCACCAGTCCCTCAGGTTGTCTGGGCTGCGGCCTCAGCGATGGGTATGGTGTCTCCACACATGCTCCAGAATGACGAATATGGAACATAAAGAACACATATAGACATTACATATAGACATGAATACAAATATAATGTCCATTAATGTCACTCATTAAATGTTATCCCCAACAATCAATGCTCTTGTTCACTAATATCTGCAGTCTTTAAGCCATTGTAATGGTTCATAGCATTCATTTTCCCACTAATGTCAGATACTAGTTGTTTGCAAATGCGATATTTCATTGTTTCACAATTATTTTTGATGCTCTAATCACTTTTGTTTCCGCTGGTTATCCCGAGTTTCTGTCCTGTTCAGTTCCAGCCACAATCCTATTGAATTAATGACTGTTACTTCACTTCCAGTAGGTTATGCTGAGATTGTGCCCTGTTCGGTTCCATGCACAATACTATTGAATTAATGACTCTGGTACCTCACTTCCAGTAAGTTACGCTGATATTCTATCCTATTCAGTTACAGGCAGAGCTCTGCTTAAATAATTGACACTTCACTGGGCAATTCAATAGGCAAGCAAGTTCAATAACTCATTGTGCTTCTTCTTAATCTAAGCCATCTGTTCACCAACAATTATATGAGATGCACTCAAAAAATTACAGAACCTCTGCTTCTTCTTAATCTAAGCCATCTGTTCAATTATATGAGATGTAATCAAAAAATTACATAACCAAATATTAAGAAACTGCAATCAGACGTAATTTGTTATGAGCCATTTGAGAAATTTGCTGAGAATGCCATCAAGGTACCGAAAAAATGCGGCAGGCAGTATGTTTAGCTCCAACAGCAGTCTATGATACTAGGAACAGCTGCCAAAGGCAAGGAATGCTGTGGACTGCCTGCAACTGGGGACGGGATCAATCTGCCAGAAGCTCCACCTGAGGTCTATCGAGAAACAATGGGTACTCTGTGACAGTTCTAGAGGAGGTCTTCCAGCCCCTCATGCTGCCCTGTCTGTGGCCCAATACCCAATAATTGTATTTACGTGGGGAGATTCTAGGACAAGACGGACAGATTCGTCTGACTTACCTGCCACTTTTAGCTGGTTATTACGAGGGTTGGAACTTCAATAGTGGAAGTATACAGGGTGAGTCACCTAACATTACCGCTGGATATATTTCGTAAACCACATCAAATACTGACGAATCGATTCCACAGACCGAACTTGAGGAGAGGGGCTAGTGTAATTGGTTAATACAAACCATAAAAAAATGACCGGAGTATGTTTTTTAACACAAATCTACGTTTTTTTAAATGAAACCCCGTTAGTTTTGTTACCACATCTGGACATATAAACAAATACGTAATCAGTGCCGTTTGTTGCGTTGTAAAATGTTATTTACATCCGGAGATATTGTAACCTAAAGTTGACGCTTGAGTACCACTCCGCTGTTCGATCGTGTGTATCGGAGAGCACCGAATTACGTAGGGGTCCAAAGGGAACGGTGATGGACCTTAGGTACAGAACAGACTGGAACAGCACATTACGTCCACATGCTAACACCTTTTTATTGTCTTTTTCACATGTGCATTACCATGAGGGGTGAGGTACACGTACACACGTGGTTTCCGTTTTCAGTTACGGAGTGGAATAGAGTGTGTCCCGAGATGTCAGGCCAATAGATGTTCAATGTGGTGGCCATCATTTGCTGCACACAAATGCAATCTCGGGCGTAATGAATGTCGTACACGCCGCAGTACATCTGGTGTAATGTCGCCGCAGGCTGCCACAGTACGTTGTTTCATATCCTCTGGGGTTGTAGGCACATTACGGTACACATTCTCCTTTAACGTACCCCACAGAAAGAAGTCCAGAGGTGTAAGATCAGGAGAACGGGCTGGCCAATTTATGCGTCCTCCACGTCCTATGAAACGCCCGTCGGACATCCTGTCAAGGGTCAGCCTAGTGTTAATTGCGGAATGTGCAGGTGCACCATCATGCTGATACCACATACGTCGACGCGTTTCCAGTGGGACATTTTCGAGCAACGTTGGCAGATCATTTTGTAGAAACGCGATGTATGTTGCAGCTGTTTGGGCCCCTGCAATGAAGTGAGGAACAATGAGGTGGTCGCCAATGATTCCGCACCATACATTTACAGTCCACGGTCGCTGTCGCTCTACCTGACTGAACCAGCGAGGATTGTCCACGGACCAGTAATGCATGTTCCGTAGATTCACTGCCCCGTGGTTTGTGAAACCCGCTTCATCGGTAAACAGGTAGAACTGCAGCGCATTCTCTGTTAATGCCCATTGACAGAATTGCACTCAATGATTAAAGTCATCACCATGTAATTGCTGATGTAGCGACACATGAAACGGGTGAAAGCGGTGACGATGCAGTATGCGCATGACACTACTTTGACTCAGACCACCGGCTCTCACAATGTCCCGTGTACTCGTGTGTGGATTCATGGCAACAGCAGCTAACACACCAACTGCACCCGCTTCTCCTGTGACGGGCCTGTTACGGACCCGTTTGCGTGCTACGACCATACCTGTTGCATACAGTTGGCGGTAGATGTTTTGCAATGTGCGGCACGTTGGATGCTCTCTGTCCGGGTACCGTTCTGCATACACCCTGCAGGCTTCAGCTGCATTTCGTCGACACTCGCCATAGATGAGTATCATCTCCGCCTTTTCAGAGTTCGAATACACCATGGTCACAGTTCCTACAACACTACACTATCACAGACGTCTGGTAACACGGTGTACTACAGTTGGTCTGCGTGCGGAGACGAATGCAGAATAACAATAGTAGCAAGCGCTACATGCGGACACTGGGACAGCTAGACCAAACCACAACAGTGCACTACAGCCACACCCGTAAACACGGTCGTCATCGTAAACATGTCCCTGCAGATGCTGCTCGCCGACCGTGGCCCGTGTTTGTTACAACACGCAACTGAACGTCGGAGGCTTCAAGCGTCAACTTTAGGTTACAATATCTCCGGATGTAATTAACATTTTACAATGCAACAAACGGCACTGATTACGTATTTGTTTATATGTTCAGATGTGTTAACAAAACTAACGTGGATCCATTTAAAAAACGTAGGTTTGTGTTAAAAAACATACTTCCGTGCATTTTTGTATGGTTTGTATTAAACAATTACACTAGCCCCTCTCCTCACGTTCGGTCTGTGGAATGGGTTCGTCAGTATTTGATGTGGATTACGAAATATATCCAGCGGTAAGGTTAGGTGACTCACCCTGTATATTTACAGCTCGTATAAAATAGATATGTATTTCAAACTTTTACTGACCTTCAAAGTAGTCACCAGCATTGTGTACAACCCGTTGCCAGCGGTGTGAAAGTCGTAGGATACTCTTAGCAGTGCCAGTTGTGTTGACAGTTCACGGTCGCAGGTTCGAATCCTGCCTTGGGCATGGATGTGTGTGATGTCCTTAGGTTAGTTAGGTTTAAGTAGTTCTAAGTTCTAGGGGACTTATGACCACAGCAGTTGAGTCCCATAGTGCTCAGAGCCATTAGAACCATTTTTGTGTTGACAGTTCGAGCGGCGCGGTCTATTGCCCAACGAATTTTAGCAGCTCTGAAGCGAGTGCCTTGAAGTGTTTCCTTCAGCTTAGAAATCGAGTTGAACTCAGGAAGGCTTAAGTTATGGCAGTGCAGTAGGTGGTATAGCACTAACAGCTCTATCATGCAAACAAATCAGCAACAGCTTGCTCTGTACGTGCTTGAGCATTGTTCTGCGAAATGATGGTCAGGTCCCGCAGAAAGCGTCATGACTTATGTCTCTATGCTGTTCATTTTTCGAACACAACCTATGACCATCTGCAGCTGTTACTGATTTGCTTGACTGATGGGGCTGCTAACTGCTATACCACCTACTGCACTCCTCTGACACAAGCCCTGAAGGAAACACTTCACGGCATTCGCTTCAGAACTGCTACAAATTTCTCGGGCAACAGACCGCGCCGCTCGAACTGTGAACATAACTGGCTTCCACATCGCTCGCAACGGGTCATACACAATGCAGGTGGCTACTTTGAAGGTCAGTAAAACTTTGAAACACGTTTCAATTTAGTACGAGCTGTATATAAATAATTGCCACTATTAAAATTCCAACCCTCTTATATGTAGATCTGACAGGTTATATCACTTTATCCGCATGCATTCTCGAAATCTCTTCCGCAACTTTGTCTCTATAAACCAGAGATATAGCATAAGGTCGCACAAAGAATTGCTTTTGCGGACATAAATTAAATTTGTACCGACGATTCCTTAACGATCCTATTTTTGGCAGAAACACTTCTTTGTTCCACAGCAGCACATTTCGTACCTCACTACACTCAACAGGCCCCATGTGCTGCACAGTTTTTATTTTGTTTTCAATCACCTCTCCAGTTTCTCTAATCACTGCTTCCTCCTTGTCTTCACTGTCTTCTTTAGACAATTGCTCAGATGATCGGCATTTCCCATTATGACAATCAGCCTAATTAAGCGTAATGGGAGTGACTGGAAATTGCGCTTGTATAAGACACTCTTCGAATCTAATACAAATGGTTACCCCCTTATTCAACGGAACTTCCTCTCTTCCTAGGCCAAGAATCACTCGGTATTCATTCCAAAATTCATGCCTATTATTAACTGCAAAATTTGGCACGATTAGGAAACTGTTGTCTAGTTTGTGTCCTTGACGCGTGAACTCCAAACGAATCTGCAGGCTGGCTCCCACGCGTTTCCCAGGCAGAGCCCCTTTCGCTTTCGTCCTTTTCATGGCCGGTGCTGGTCGGCTCCTTTCCTCGGAACAACGCTGTGCTGCAGTAATACGGCTGCCACTGTCCAGAATACCGTGCAGTCGTAGCCCTCATATTGAGACAGTGATCAGGGGTGGAGGTCCTGTCGAGTTAACACTCCTTATTCCTCCAGCAACGTCTCCGACAAGTCCTCGTAATCTCGCAAGTGTATTGTACTCTGCCTGATAATAGTCATGGGATCGTACTGAATCCTTCCCACACGATTCTGGCGTCAGTTTACTATCGGGCTACGATTCCATTGTACACTACTGGCCATTAAAATTGCTACACCGCAAAGATGACGTGCTACAGACGCGAAATTTAACCGACAGCAAGACGATGCTGTGATATGCAAATGATTAGCTTTTCAGAGCATTCACACAAGGGTGGCGCCGGTGGCGACACCTACGACGTGCTGACACGAGGAAAGTTTCCAACCGATTTCTCATACACAAACAGCAGTTGACCGGCGTTGCCTGGTGAAACTTTGTTTTGATGCCTCGTGTAAGGACGACAAATGCGTACCATCACGTTTCCGACTTTGATAAAGGTCGGATTGTAGCCTATCGCGATTACGGTTTATCGTATCGCGACATTGCTGCTCGCGTTGGTCGAGATCCAATGACTGTTAGCAGAATATGGAATCGGTGGGTTCAGGAGGGTAATACGGAACGCCGTGCTGCATCCCAACGGCCTCCTATCACTAGCAGTCGAGATGACAGGCATCTTATCCGCACGACTGTAACGGTTTATGCAGCCACGTCTCGATCCCTGAGTCAACAGATGGGGACGTTTGCAAGACAACCACCATTTGCACGAACAGTTCGACGACGTTTGCAGCAGCATGGACTATCAGCTCGGAGACCGTGGCGGCGGTTACCTTTGTCACTGCGTCACAGACAGGAGCGCCTGCTATGGTGTACTCAACGACGAACCTGGGTGCACGAATGGCAAAACGTCATTTTTTCGGATGAATCCAGGTTCTGTTTACAGCATCATGATGGTCGCATCCGTGTTTGGCGACATCGCGGTGAACGGACATTAGAAGCGTGTATTCGTCGTCGCCTTACTGGCGTATCACCCGGCGTGATGATATGGGGTGCCATTCGTTACATGTCTCGGTCAACTCTTGTTCGCATTGACGGCACTTTGAACAGTGGACGTTACATTTCAGATGTGTTACGACCCGTGGCTCTACCCTTCATTCGATCCCTGCGAAACCCTACATTTCAGCAGGATAATGCACGACCGCATGTTGCAGGTCCTGTACGGGCCTATCTGGATACAGAAAATGTTCGACTGCTGCTCTGGGCAGCACATTCTCCAGATCTCTCAACAACACAAAACGTCTGGTCATTGGTGGCCGAGCAACTGGGTCGTCACAGTACGCCAGTCACTACTCTTGATGAACTGTGGTATCGTGTTGAAGTTGCATGAGCAGCTGTACCTGTACACGCCATCCAAGCTCTGTTTGCGTATCAAGGCCGTTATTACGGCCAGAGGTGGTTGTTCTGGATACTGATTTCTCAGGATCTATGCACTGAAATTGCGTGAAAATGTAATCACATGTCAGTTCTAGTATAATATATTTGTTCAATGAATATCCGTTTATCATCTGCATTTCTTCTTGGTGTAGCAATTTTAATGGCCAGTGGTGTAGGTCTGTTGGCTCTGGTGACCGAACTTCGACCTCCTCGCTTCCTCATCACATCGGTTCCTTTCCTGCCATTTTCCGTTCATAGTGACTCTTGTCATTTCCTCTTCCGAACTGTTGCCACATACCTCTTCACCCCGAATTTTGTCCACTGTATTCCTGCCTTCCTGACTGACCAACCCTCTCATTTCTTCTGTCATTATTTCTATTAGACACCTGAGAGTTTATTGCCGCACGACCACCGTCGTCGCAAGTGCACAGATATCGCTTTGCCGTTTCCCCCCGACAGCGGAGTTGATCTCAGTTGTTTATATATTTTCCCGGCTAGTTAAGAACCATTCTCTGTCGTGTGGGTCGGGCATAAAACATCTCTGAATCACGCTGCGAAACTAATTGTGTGAACTTGCAGTTGAAAATTGATCCCGTTTTCTATTTCCAGAGATATTTCATACACTTTCAACCACGACGGATCCAAAGAGAGTGATTTTATTTATTATTCGGAGATAACATAACAATCAGGTTCCAGTCTATTTTTTCCATTTTTTGTTTCCCAAATATTTTGATTTAGTTACCTTTGTAGTCAATATTCCTTCGTTTAATCGAAAATAGTTGAAATGGCACTGACCACTATGGGACTTAGCTTCTGAGGTCATTAGTCCCTTAGAACTTAGAACTAGTTAAACCTAACTAACCTAAGGACATCACACACATCCATGCCCGAGGCAGGATTCGAACCTGCGACCGTAGCGGTCTCGCGGTTCCAGACTGCAGCGCCTAGAACCGCACGGCCACTTCGGCCGGCTTCGGTAAATCCTATTATCTGTTTGTAACAGGTTGATCAGCGTTTCTCAGTAACCCTTGAATAGTCACCGATATAATTGTCTGTGTACTACCTGATTTTTGGGATGTAGAAAACACGGAGAAAGTCTCATATATATATTCTATTTTACTGGCACAATTCACTTCTTAAATTAATGAGAGATGGCACTGGGGAATCAATGAAGAAGGAGTTGATCCTAATGTGTATCGTTTCAGTATAATAACAGTCTGTACCACATTCCTTCTCGTTCCTATCACCAAAGATATGATTTCCCAAGAAACTGGCCTTTACCATTAATATCTGACAAATCATAAATATGTCTTTGGCTTTACAATGTCTAAGCTTCTTAATTCTCACGACACGATATTAATTATAAGTTCGAGTTCTTTCAGTGTCCGTTTGGCACAAATTTAGTCTTTTCACGGGCACCCCTCACGACTCATTTATTAGCAGAATCGCCTTGACAACTATCGGCAAAGATACTAGTACGATAAGGTCCAACTATTTTCTGTCCCAATATCCCAAAATAATCCATTATCCACCACTCCAGTGTCTAATCCAGTTATCAGAATGATATTTAATTATGCTTATAATCCCTAACTTCCGACTACCACGGAAGACTGCGAACATGCACCATTGAAAACGAAGACTCAAGAGAGCTAACAATGCTGCGCATTAGTTTATGTATTATATTCAAAACAAAACGCAGCTCTGTTACGTCTTCCTTGGATTCCCTTCGTACTACTCTGCGTTACTCTGTTTCAAATATCTACTCTTTGTAAAACTTTAGCTAACTATTACTTCGAAATACAACAACCGTTTTTCGGCTCTCCGGTCATTTCGTATTACAGAATTTAATCTAATATTCGTTTCTGAATACCCACACTCTAAAGAGCTGTTACAACTCTGTCCTCTCTTTCGTTCTCGTGCAGATTGTCTCTCAAATGTAAGCTCCAGCCCTCGAAGTAGGCTCTTAAAGTAATCGACGGTTAAATCACTTTATCCTACCAGAGAACTGCTGGTAATGTACTTGCTAATTTTGAGAAGCACAATCTAATTATCTCGTTCTCACTACAGAGAGTAAGAACTGGTTCTTTTTAATGAGTGCTTCGAATAACTTGGTAGCGCTCTTGTATCCCAATGATTCGGGATCCAGACAAAATAATTTCCTGTTTTAGTTCTCTCCTCCATTTCCAATGTTCAAATGTTCCGAGAAACGCATCCTTAAATTCTTGAAATGAAGGACAGGTTGCCGCTACTACGAACTTTTTTTTCTGCTGCTGAGCCCTCGATATGTCCACTGATGAAGTCTAACATTGCCTCCAGTGGCAAATAATGACTGAATTGTGGCAAACAGACCTTAGGATGAAGAGGACTTCCATTCTCAATGAAATTCTGGAATCTTGGCGCTGAGACAAGACGCATGTAATCAAACGCTGGCTCCCCTCCCGTGCTTGTAGTTACGCCAGAATCAGACACTCCAGTCTGCTCCATATGCCAAGAGATTTCATGTCGAGCGCTGCGCCAGTGTGTTACTTGAGCTCCGCCCTGCACCTCCTAAGTGGGCTGCAGTTATGTGAGAGGTCTGTTTGCCTCACAGAGCGAGTGCCCTCTGGCCCGGTGCCTTGCCCTGACCCACACATGGCGAGCTACGAACAGCAGAGAAACAAAAAAATTCAGTTACATATCATGATGGGTCTGACGAAAAACACAATATGAGTCAGGAAGAAAAAACGTCGCACACGAAAGACACACGGATGGCAGAGTCCACACCAGTAACGCCAAAGACGGATGCTGAGTCATTAGAATAGAAGAGCCCTACCAAGTTATTTGAAGGACTCAGTAAAAAGAAATAGTTCTTGGACGCGTTCCGTAGTGAGAGCGAGATAATTGGATTTTGCTTCTCAAAACTACAAAGTACACTAAAGAGCCAAAGAACCTGGTACACCTGCCTAATATCGTGTAGGCCCGCAGCGAGCACACCAAAGTGCCGCTTACACGACGTGGCATGAACCTGACTAATGTCTGACGTAATGCTGGTGGGAACTGACACCATGAATCCTGCACGGCTGTCCATAAATCCGTAAGAGTATGAGGGGCATCCCAGATATGCTCAATAATGTTCTTGTCTGGGGAGTTTGGTGGCCAGCGGAAGTATTTAAACTCAGAAGATTGTTCTTGAAGCCACTCTGTAGCAATTCTGTACGTGCGGGGTGTCGCATTGTCATGTTGGAATGGCCCAAGTCCATCGGAATGCACAATGGACATGAATGGATGCAGGTGATCAGACAGGATGCTTACGTATGTATCACCTGCCACAGTTGTATCTAGACGTATCAAGGGTCCCATATCCCTCCAACTACACATGCCCCACTTCATTACACGGTCCCCAACACCTTGAACAGTCCCCTGCTGATATGCAGGGTCCAAGGATTCACGAGGTTGTCTCCATACCCGTACACGTTCATCCACTCGATACAATTTGAAACGAGACTCGTCCGACCGGGCAACAAGTTTCCTGTCATCAAGAGTCCAATGTCGGTGTTCACGGGCCCCGGCTAGGTGTAACGTTTTGTGCCATGTAGTCATCAAGGGTACGAGTGGGCCTTCGGCTCCGAAAGCCCATAGCGATGATGTTACGTTGAATGGTTCGCACGCTGACACTTGTTGATGGCTCAGCATTGAAATGTGCAGCAGTTTGCTGAAGGGTTGCGCTTGTGTCACGTTGAACCATTCTCTTCAGTCGTCGTTGGTTCCGTTCTTGCAGGATCTTTTTCCAGCGGCAGCGATGTCGCAGATTTGATGTTTTACCGGGTTCCTGATATTCACGGCACACTCGTGAAATGGTCGTACGGGAAAATCCCCACGTCAGCGCTTCCTCGGAGATACTGTGTCCCATCGCTCGTGCGCCGACTATAACACCACATTCAAACTCACTCCAATCTTGATAAACTGCCATTGTAGAAGCAGCAACCGATATAACAACTGCGCCAGACAGTTCATGTTTTACATAAGGGTTGCCGACGGCAGAGGCGTATTGAGCCTGTTTACGTATCTCTGTATTTGGATGCGCGTGCCTGTACCCTTTTCTGTGGTATTATTACCAGCAATCACTGGCAGGAAAAAGTGGGATGAAGATCGAGTAGTTTAAGAACCTACTTCGTGAGTCGGAGCCTATATTTGAGACACAATCTACACGAGAACGAAAGAGAGGACAGAATGAGAACTCGCAGGCCACCAACAGAAATAATGACAGAAGAAATGAGAGGGATGGTCAGACAGGAAGACAAGAATATAGTGGACAGAATTCTGGGTGAAGAGGTAACTGGCAACAATTCGGTAGAGGAAGTAACGAGCATTACTAAGAACGGAAAATGGAGGGGAACGATTCTGTGTGCCGTTTCAGTTGAATCTGAATGCGAGGTGACCTTGAAACGTCCCCTTAGAAAAATTATACATGACTGTGCTTAAACTGACACACAATATTTTTAGCGCAACGCAATCTGACTTTCAAAAATCCCTACAAAAGAATGGCCCTGACTAACATTAACCTATACCTTTCACAAATCACATACCTCACCAAAAATCTTCGTTACTCGAACTACTGCAATACAGTGAGCGCCACTACTGCCAGCTAAATAAAAGATTCAAACTACGGAAGGCACTAACTACTGATAGGCATAGTTAGCAAATGAAAGATTTTAATAGAGAACAAACAATGTATTTACCTTAATAGTCATCAAAAGTCATAATATATATAGCAGTTCATGACATCCAGTCTTACAAATTTCAAAATTCCGCCATCTCTCTCCCCACATCCACCACTGCTGGCGGCTCACCTCCAACTGCGCAACGCTACGCGCTGTTCACATCCAGCTGCCGCTGCCCAACACTACAATGGCAGACAACAATGCAAACTAGCAACAGTCTGAACACAGCACAGCCAGTGATTTTCATACAGAGCGCTACGTGGCGTAACCAATATAAAAACCTAAACAGCCTACTTACAACCTTTTAGAACTCCTACGTAAAGAAGGCTTTCCTCTGTCCTGTCGAAGCTTTTGTGCACAATCGCCCTCTACCCCTACGCTGTGAGGGAGGTAAGAGCACATGTACTGCTGTTTGCAGTTTAAATGGTTCAAATTGCTCTGAGCACTATCGGACTTAACATCTGAGGTCATCAGTCCCCTAGAACTCCTTAAACCTAACTAACCTAAGGACATCACGAACATCCATGCCCAACGCAGGATTCGAACCTGCGACCGTAGCGGTCGCGCGGTTCTAGACTGAAGCGCCTAGAACCGCTCGGTCACACCAGCTGGCGCTGTTTGCAGTATACATGACTACTTTGGCGCGGTTATTTGCCAAGACTGCTGTTTTGTTGGCGCCTGCCGCTTCTCCTCTTGCTCAGAAGCCTCATTATTAGCAATTGAAGCAGTCTGCTTCACTTCAATGCTACTATCTCCTACTTCCTTTACGTGCTCACTGATTTTGCTCAGTAGATTAATCATCTCCTGTGAATGTTTCTTCGTGCCTTTTCCTTCTGCTGCCCAGCCTCTTTACATTTCCTTTCTAACTCCTCCATTACCTGCTCAAATTTCCTCTCCACCTCCTCATGTTTCCTTTCTGATTCCTTCATCTCCTGCTGAAATTTCCTCTCCACCTCCACATGTTTCCTTTCTAATTCCTTTATCTCCTGCTCAAATTTCCTCTCCACCTCCTCATGTTTCCAATTCCTTTATCTCTTCCTCTCTGCCGCCTCACGTTTACTTTCTAATTCCTTCACCTCCTGCTCAGATTTCCTCTCTGCATCCTCATGTTTCCTTTCTAATTCCTGCAATTGTGCTCACATTTCCTCTCTGCATTCTCACATTTCCTTTCTAATTCCTGCATTTCGTGCTTTCTGTGCCTCTAAGCTTTCCTCATCCCTTTCAGAATTTGAAAGAGTAGATCTGCCTCCTGCTGGTGCTGTGTCCCTCCTGCTGGTGATATGACACGTGATTACATGCACTGCTGCACTGATGCAGCAGGATTGCCCTATATATTCTCTTTCGGCTTTGCTATTACTGGTGTAGACTCTACCATCTGTTGTCTTTCATGTTCGACCGTTTCTTTCCCTCACTCATATTGTGTATTTCGTCTGACCCATCACGGTCTGCAACTGAATTTATTCTTTCTCTGCTGTTCATAGCTTTCTGTTCCATGGGAAAATATACCATCTCATCCTCTGACTCGTTCGTATCCCTATCCTTTACGAAGTCCATTGTATTATCTACTTCCAACAGAGACCCACTTTGTAAAAACCTCTCCTCACTACGTCTTAACATTCATGCAAAAGAATTCCGTGCATGACATCTAGTATATGAGGTAAAAAAAAGAAAAAATTAAGATTCTCCTATCCTACAAACATGACTTTTAAACGAATTCAGCACAAGTTATTCATATCCCTTCCAAAGTTAGTGCACAGTGCTGTTGGCAACACCGGTTGTGAGCACAAAAAAACGAACTGTGTTACAGAAACCACAGACACATAAACCAAAAAAGTAAGACAAGTAAATAGAATTGGAGAAAAATACTGGTTAATCAGCAAATTCCCACTTGCAGCTTATTGTACCAGAAAATAAAAGGATTAGAAAATTGTGAAATTTAACTAATTAAAATTTTAATTACAAACTGACTCTCAGAGTCCACCTGGTGAGACCAGTCGTGGGGTCGCCGCATTATGTAAGGTGCCACGGTGGAGACGTGTCAAGTTCGCCCAATTCCAAAAGAACTGTTATGACATACTCCTCCCATCGAGCTGCCACTCGTCCTATCACATAATGGATAACGTACAAAAACTGTTTGTCCTTGCTGGTGGACTGTTCAAGAGTTGGTACTCTCATCATAATTTAATAACTACATGAGTAATTAATATATGTAAAAAAGTATCTGAGAAAGGAGTAGTTACTAAATGTGCGTGTTGTAAGCATATAAATGCTAGGGGAATTTAGGAATTATATTTATTGAATTGAGCATTTTGAAATACTTCAACATATGACCCAATAACTGAATATAAAATACAAGCACAGGAGTGTAACAGGATCAGCTGTCGGCTAAGTAAACATGGAATCCTACAATTATGACACCCAGTGACTTATGATGAGTGTGAACAAATTTGCTAAGAGCATAAACACGGATTTTATTACCCCACACTGATCGAATAAGGCAGATCATCAACAGAAACCCACAAGCAAATAGTGCCTACTGTGGCAACGAAGCGAATGAGTACACTACTGAGAGCATCAGAACAAACTATTAAGTCACTACTTTGCTGGTGCCATGAACACTTCACCAGCTTTGGCTCTTGGGCAGGCAGCTTTCTGAGCTTTCAGCACACGATTACTGACCTCCGATGATCTCTGTTCGCGATTTTGACCCAATGAAACGCGAAACAGATGACACAAATATACTCTCGACAGTCGATTCCTAATGGACTCTCTCAACCTCTGTCCAGATTACCAAGACCGTGACCACTTGTAATTACACCTGTACCTCGCTCCTCGGTGGCCCAGAGAACATGTCTGTGACCTCTCTCTCTGCCAGCCCACATGAGTCTCCTCTCCACAGTCTGAAATAGTGCTGGAGGGAATTGACACCATGAATCCTGCACGGCTGTCCATAAATCATTCGAGTCTCACATTTACTCAGGCCAACTTCCCAGTGCCTTGTGGCACAATACCACGTGAATTAATCCAAGTGTTGTTGGCTACAATTCAAGTGATTCACCCCTTACGTTCGATACTTTTTGTCATCACCAGTGGTTGTCTCCCCTAAGTGAAACACTGTCCCACTAAGATCAGCTACATGTTGACTAAGGCCAATTTTGGCATGTTACGGTATCAGAAAGTCTAATTCCAAGATCTTGCAGTAACCATCACTTGCCCCAGATATGACTTCTATGCTTCGCTTTAAAGACTGCACCCCAACCTCAAAATCTACCACTGCTGCACCCAAAGAGACCTCAACACTACACCTAACTCAATGTAAATTATAGCATGGAGGGTTTAATTACCTCTGACACACAGGGTTCATACTTACAGCTGACACATGTGTCCCTGTGTCCAATAAAAACTTGTGCTTTCTACCTTTCAGTATTGCCACTATACTATATTCTGCCTATGCATTCATGCTATTTGCATGAAATTATATCAGGAATTCTGCATGGTGGACATGGGGTTTGCTTTTGCATTTAGCAACTGTTTACTTGTTCCCTGTTCCCCTCTACCATTTCTACAATCACGCTGGTCTTGTTCAGCCATACCACACCTACCATTATGATGTTGGCGGCATTGCCTTTGAACTTGTCTCACCCTCCCACATTTATAACAAATAAGGTTAGTGAAAAATACTCCTCTCCTATGCCGCATTCCTGCCAATTTCTTCCAACTCATGGCTAATCCGACTACAGAATGTAAATCTTTTGGGATGCCCTTTCCCACCCTTCTTGACATATCATGTGGCAAGGCCCTCATAAATGCGCTTACAGAAAAATCAAAGCCTCAAATTTAAAGAACTGTTTCTCCACTTCTGATCTATCCATACTTCTAACATGCAACAACTTCACACACAATGCTAGCGCACACTGAGTCCCTACCTACATCATCCAGTAGTTCCAAATTAGCTGCCTACATTCCTTTGGTGAACTATTCTTCATCAGCACTAAAATTCTAAATTCACGGGCGCTACTTTTCCGTCCATTTCCTCTTTTCAACTTCATGGAGTATGTTTCTTTTTGCCTCATCACTCTCCCCTAATTCATAGATCAGTCATTCACTTTCCATATTCTGTCTGTAAAATTCCCTGCCGACACGTTATTCTTCCTTGGCAGACAACTAACTGCTCATGAAGAAACTCTGCAGTGTTTTGCTTCTTATGCCTTTGTAACAGGTCTTTTTCAGTTCAACAAACGCCTGTGCACGTCTTAGTCGCTCTGTATATCTGACACACGTCTTGGCCAACCGTACCTTTGTCACCTATAATAACTGATCCTCTGACAACCCACCACTAATATGTGCTAACTGCAGGATGTCCCAAAAAAAAAACATTACATCGCCAGTTGACTTTCCAGAGAAGGGCGTGATTCAACTGGCTGTGACAGGAACTAATAAAGAAGTAGGCTGCTTGTCTAGTTGCAACGCTTCATCCCTATGCCTGTTATGCGAGTCGATTTATCTGCTCTCAATTGCGATATTTCTTTAATCAATGCTTGAACTGCATCCCAACTGGGGACACCGTGTTTTAAAACTCGACGCACTAAGGAAGATGAACTGCACTCACAATGGGCTCTATGACACAACACACATACTGTCATCATCCATCTTGACTCTGTGCACTGTCTGGTCACATGCCGATACTAGTGACAATTAATGCAGAATACTAGTACTGACTCCGTACAAGGTGCAGGATGCGCTGGTAAGTTACACTGACCGCATCTGACAGGTCGTGAGTAATGCTCCCTTTCTATTAACACGGAATTGCGAAAGACCAGTCGCTTCCCCTGGCTGCACGAACACAACCCTCAAATCCCTGTGTATCACTCGCTCAGGCTCCATGCCCCCTGCACATAAAACAGGGAAAACAACCACAAAAATCAATAGTCTGCTCATTCACCCCACTCTCTGATGAAAGTGTGTGCTGTGGTTGTGAAGCCGTGCTGCGCTGAGGTCGACTGTGCTGGCATCAGATGTCAGACGAGGTCCGCTGAACTGGTGGAACTGCAGTACTCAGCTGCCGTCGGTATTGTCGCTGGCCGCAGCTATCGAAGTCTTCTGGCGTCTTCGTCTCCAGCAGATTTCGGAGATGACGGGGTTCCATGCGTTATTCAATTGGTAACCACTGTCACAGTTCATTAGATTTCCCGCAATGCGTATTTCAACTGATTCTTTGATAATGGAGTCCAAAAAAGTTTTTGCAGTGGCCAAAATCGAAGTTTTGTCGTACTCCATTGAATGTCCATTAGAAATACAATGTTCCGCAACTGCAGACTTACTGGGTTGCAGTAGGCGAGTGCAACGTTGATGTTCTGTACAACGCTCTTCCACTGTACGCGTTGTCTGTCCTATATAGGCCATACCACACTGACACGGTATTTTGTACATTGCCACCTTCCGCAGTAACAAATCATCCTTCACCGATCCCAGCAAATCCAAAATCTTAGAAGGCGGACGAAAACCCACTTTCACATTAAATCGATTAAGAATCCTGGCTATCTTGAAGGAGATATTTCCGACAAAGGGAAGAAAAGCTAGGGACTTGGCTGGCGCGTCGTCCTCTTTATCCACTTCCCGGTTCCTGGCTCTAGTTGAGAAGGCTCTGTTAATTTGCCGGGTCGAGTACCCATTGTCTCTGAATACTGTCCTGAAATGTGCCAGTTCCTTAGGCAAATTCTGTGCATCCGACACTGTGTGTGCCCTGTGTACAAGGGTTTTAAGTACACTCATGGTCTGGGATGAGTGATAAGACGGAACGGAAAACGTCTTCGTCAGCCCTCGTTCGGCTCACCTGAGGATGGCTGGCAGTTGTCCGAAATATCGTCCAGTGAAGTTTACGACGACCGGCTGCAAACCCGAAATCTTTTTGACCAGTTGATTCGCCGGGAAAATTTCAAATTCTACATGGTTCCAGTCATCAACAGTCCAGTATCGGTGTTGGCGGGCCCCGGCGAGGCGTAAAGTCTTGTGTCGTGCAGTCATCATAGGTACAGCAGTGGGCCTTCGGTTGCGAACGCCCATACCGACGATGTTTCGTTGAATGGTTTGCACGCTAACACTTGTTGATGGGCTAGCATTGAAATGTTCAGCAATTTCCGGAAGGGCTGGACTTTTGTAACGTTGAACCATTTTCTTCAATCATGACATGCAGACAGATTCTACAAGTCCTTGACAGGATCCGAGAACTACGTCGTCCCGTTCTTGCAGGATCTTTTTCCGACCGCAGCATTCTCGGAAATTTGATGTTTTGCCGGATTCAATGTTCAAATTTTCAAATGTGTGTGAATTCCAAAGGGACCAAACTCTGAGGTCATCGGTACATGGACTTACACACTCCTTAAACTGACTTATACTAAGAACAATACACACAATCATGCCAGATGGGGGGGGGGGGGGGGGGGTGGCGCAATCCGTGACACGGCGCCCGAGACCGCGCAGCCATTCTGCGCGGCATGCAGGATTCCTGATATTTACGATACACTCCTGAAATGATTGAACGGAAAAATCCCCACTTCGTCACTACCTCTGAGACGCTGTGTCCCATGGCTCGTGCGCCGACTATGACACCACGCTCAAACTCACTTAAATCTTGATAACGTGCCACTGTAGCAGCAGTGACCGATGTGACACCTGCGTCAGACGCTTGCGGTCTTATATAGGCGTTGCCAACCGCAGAGCCGTATTCTGCCCGTTTACATATCTCTGTGTTTAAATAAGCAAGCCTGTACCAGTTTCTTTGGCGCTTCAGTGTATTTACTGCGACGCGTTTTCATACGGCATCTTCACAATACTGCAGCAATAAAAGACAATACATAAGTCATAAATAGAACATGCTAGGATATACAGGAAAGTCAAGTAGCAGCAAGAATGAAACTGAAGCTGATAAGTAAGTAGTTGCAAACTGGTCAAAAATTTTCACACTACCAAGCAATACAAGTAAGATATAAACCTTTACATGAGATGCAGACGCTAAGTGCAGTTTCAGAAGCCATTAACCGTGAGGTCCCACGTGCCGAACTGCCGTTGGCAGCAACCTTGTGAGTGAGGTAAACTCAAGAAGCCGCCGGATGACGTTCATATCAAAGACCGAAAACATGACATATCGACACAGTAAAGTTCACAGATGGTGAAATACACTACTGGCCATTAAAATTGCTACACCAAGAAGAAATGCACATGATAAATGGGTATTCATTGGACAAATATATTATACTAGAACTGACGCGTGATTATATTTTCACGCAATTTGGGTGCATACATCCTGATAAATCAGTACCCAGAACAACCACCTCTGGCCGTAATAACGGCCTTGATACGCCTGGGCATTGAGTCAAACAGAGATTGGATGGCGTGTACAGGTACAGCTGCCCATGCAGTTTCAACACGATACCACAGTTCATCAAGAGTAGTGACTGGCGTATTCTGACGAGCCAGTTGCTCGGCCACCTTTGACCAGACGTTTTCAGTTGGTGAGAGATCTGAAGAATGTGCTGGCCAGGGCAGCAGTCGAACATTTTCTGTATCCAGAAAGGCCCGTACAGGACCTGCAACCTGCGGTCGTGCATTAACCTGCTGAAATGTAGGGTTTCTCAGGGATCGAATGAAGGGTAGAGCCACGGGTCGTAACACATCTGAAATGTAACGTCCATTGTTCAAAGTGCCGTCAACGCGAATAAGAGGTGACCGAGACGTGTAACTAATGGCACCCCATACCATCACGCCGGGTGATACGACACTATGTGGCCTGCGGTTCTAGGCGCTACAGTCTGGAACCGAACGACCGCTACGGTCGCAGGTTCGAATCCTGCCTCGGGCATGGATGTGTGTGTTGTCGTTAGGTTAGTTAAGTTTAATTAGTGCTAATTTCTAGGCGACTGATGACATCAGAAGTTAAAAAAAATGGTTCAAATGGCTCTGAGCACTAAGGGACTTAACAGCTGTGGTCATCAGTCCCCTAGAACTTAGAACTACTTAAACCTAACTAACCTAAGGACAGCACACACATCCATGCCCGAGGCAGGATTCGAACCTGCGACCGTAGCAGTCGCGCGGTTCCGGACTCCAAGCCTAGAACCGCTCGGCCACCGCGGCCGGCTCAGAAGTTAAGTCGCATAGTGCTCAGAACCATTTGAACCATTATTTTTTGATACTCCAGTATGACGATGACGAATACACGCTTCCAATGTGCGTTCACCGCAATGTCGCCAAACACGGATGCGACCATCATGATGCTGTAAACAGAACCTGGATTCATCCGAAGAAATGACGTTTTGCCATTCGTGCACCCAGGTTCGTCGTCGAGTACACCATCGCAGGCGCTCCTGTCTGTGATGCAGCGTCAAGGGTAACCGCAGCCATGGTCTTCAAGCCGATAGTCCATGCTGCTGCAAACGTCGTCGAACCGTTCGTGTAGATGGTTGTTGTCTTGGAAACGTCACCATCTGTTGACTCAGGGATCGAGACGGGGCTGCAAGATCCGTTACAGCCATGCGGATAAGATGCCTGTCATCTCGACTGCTAGTGATACGAGGCCGTTGGGATCCTGCACGGCGTTCTGTATTACCCTCCTGAACCCACCGATTCCATATTCTGCTAACCGTCATTGAATCTCGACCAACGCGAGCAGCAATGTCGCGATACGATAAACCGCAATCGCGACAGGCTACAATCCGACCTTTATTAAAGTCGGAAACGTGATGGTACGCATTTCTCCTCCTTACACGAGGCATCACAACAACGTTTCACCTGGCAACGCCGGTCAGCTGCTGTCTGTGTATGAGAAATCGCTTGGAAACGTTCCTCATGTCACCACATTGTAGCTGTCACCACCGGCACCAACCTTGTGTGAATGCTCTGAAAAGCGAATAATTTGCATATCACAGTATCTTCCTCCTGTCGGTTAAATTTCGCGTCTGTAGCACGTCATCTTCGTGGTGTAGCAATTCTAAAGGCCGGTAGTGTGAAATCGTAAAACTTCTTTTCAACATCACATAAACTTTTACAAATAGTATAACATAAACTAACGAGCCAGTAGATTATCACCAAGGCCGACGGCAAGGATTAACGCGTCCTGGTGACGTTGCGGTCACGTGACGCAGTAAGTAAAGAATGTGAGCGGAAGAGAGGCGAATGGGCAGTCGTTACAGCGAAAATGCGGGCCGCAAATGAGGAAATCCACCCATATGAGCAATTTTGACAATGGGCACATTGTTATGCCACTGCGGCTGGAGACGAGAATCTCTGGAACGCCGAAGCGGGTCGCCTATTGGCGTATTAGTGTCGTGAGCAACTGCTGAAAGTGGTTGAAGGACGGTGAGATAACGACTGGGCCGTGTGGTATTGAACGACCACGTCTCACCACAAGACGCACAGGTCGGAGGATCCCCCACTGTGTAGTGAATAACAGTGGGCAGAGCTGATCACATAGCACAGTGCTGGTGCAGGCACAGGTGGTGCAGAGCACACCATTCAAAGCCCACTGTGGGCGTGGAGCTCCACGTCACACGACCACTGCGTGTTCTTGTCTTGAGCCAACGACATCGTCAGTTATGACTGCAGTGGGCACAGCACCACTGAGGTTTCACCGTGGAGCAATACAATCGTGTCGCCTGCCGAATTAATCGCATTTATTGTTACACCAGGTCGATGGATCCAGGCGAATGGCTCCAGAAACAGCAGACGCACGTCGGTGAGGGCTGAACTATGCTACGGGGTAACCTTGACTTGGGCTACCGTGGGATCTGTGGTGGTAACCGGAGATATAACGGGAGCAGTGAACCACGTGACCGTCATTGCGGACTGAACCGTAATTTTACTTTCAATATCTTTTCTTAACGAATTTACCTTATTTACTAGCGATTCATCAAGAGCATTAACACATTTAATCCCACTAGGTGAGCGTGGAAGTAGTTGCCAGGAAATAACTGATCGAAAATGAAATTAATTTTAACAAATGTGAATTTTATTTCAAAATTCTTTTCAAAAACAGATTTACAATTATAAGCAGAAAAGCACCCTCGAAATATCAAGTTACAATTTTATTTAGCGGCAGAAAGAACAATATTAACAGTATGAGCCTTCAAGAATCATAGAAGAAGGTTGTATACATGGAAGAATCCTGGAGATACTAGAAGGTGTCAGATAGATTATATAATGGTAAGACAGAGATTTAGGAACCAGGTTTTAAATTGTAAGAGATTTCCAGGGGCAGATGTGGACTCTGACCACAATCTGTTGGTTATGAACTGTAGACTAAAACTGAAGAAACTGCAAAAAGGTGGGAATTTAAGGAGATGGGACCTGGATAAACTGAAGAAACTGCAAAAAGATGGGAATTTAAAGAGATGGGACCTGGATAAACTGAAAGAACCAGAGGTTGTACAGAATTTCAGGGAGAGAATAAGGGAACAATTGACAGTAATGGGGGAAAGAAATACAGTAGAAGAAGAATGGGTAGCTCTGAGGGATGAATTAGTGAAGGCAGCAGAGGATCAAGTAGGTAAAAAGACGAGGGCTAGTAGAAATCCTTGGGTAACAGAAGAAACATTGAATTTAATTGACGAAAGGAGAAAATATAAAAATGCAGTAAATGAAGCAGGCAAAAAGGAGTACAAACTTCTCAAAAATGAGATCGACAGGAAGTGCAAAATGGCTAAGCAGGGATGGCTAGAGGACAAATGTAAGAATGTAGAGGCTTATCTCACTAGGGGTAAGATAGATACTGCCTACAGGAAATTCAAGAGACCTTTGGAGAAAAGAGAGCCACTTGTATGAATATCGAGAGCTCAGATGGAAACCCAATTCTAAGCAAAGAAGGGAAAGCAGAAAGGTGGAAGGAGTATATAGAGGGTCTATACAAGGGCGATGTACTTGAGGACAATATTATGGAAATGGAAGTAGATGAAGATGAAATGGGAGATACGATACTGCGTGAAGAGTTTGATAGAGCACTGAAAGACCTGAGTCGAAACAAGGCCCCGGGAGTAGACAACATTCCATTAGAACTACTGACGGCCTTGGGAGAGCAAGTCCTGACAAAACTCTACCATCTGGTGAGCAAGATGTATGAGACGGGCGAAATACCCTCAGACTTCAAGAAGAATATAATAATTCCAATTCCAAAGAAAGCAGGTGTGAAAATTACCGAACTATCAGTTTAATAAGTCACAGCTGCAAAATACTAACGCGAATTCTTTACAGACGAATGGAAACACTGGTAGAAGCCGACCTCGGCGAAGATCAGTTTGGATTCCGCAGAAATGTTGGAACACGTGAGGCAATACTGACCCTACGACTTATCTTAGAAAATAGATTAAAGAAAAGCAAACCTGCATTTCTAGCATATGTAGACATAGAAAAAGCTTTCGACAATGTTGACTGGAATACTCTCTTTCAAATTCTAAAGGTGGCAGGGGTAAAATACAGGGGAGGGGCATGAAAGGGAAGCAACGGTTGGGAAGGGAGTGAGACAGGGTTGTAGCCTGTCCCCGATGTTATTCAATCTGTATATTGAGCAAGCAGTAAAGGAAACAAAAGAAAAATTCGGAGTAGGTATTAAAGTCCATGGAGAAGAAATAAAAACGTTGAGGTTCGCCGATGACATTGTAATTCTGTCAGAGACAGCAAAGGACTTGGAAGAGCTGTTGAACGGAATGGACAGTGTCTTGAAAGGAGGGTATAAGATGAACATCAACAAAAGTAAAACGAGGATAATGGAATGTAGTCGAATTAAGTCGGGTGATGTTGAGGGAATTAGATTAGGAAATGAGACGCTTAAAGTAGTAAAGGAGTTTTGCTATTTGGGGAGCAAAATAACTGATGATGGTCGAAGTAGAGAGGATATAGAATGTAGACTGGCAACGGCAAGAAAAGCGTTTCTGAAGAAGAGAAATTTGTTAACATCGAGTATAGATTTAAATTTCAGGAAGTATTTGTATGGAGTGTAGCCATGTATGGAAGTGAAACATGGACGATAAACAGTTTGGACAAGAAGAGAATAGAAGCTTTCGAAATGTGGTGCTACAGAAGAATGCTGAAGATCAGATGGGTAGATCACATAACTAATGAGGAGGTATTGAATAGAATTGGGGAGAAGAGGAGTTTGTGGCACAACTTGACAAGAAGAAGGGATCGGTTGGTAGGGCATGTTCTGAGACATCAAGGGATCACCAATTTAGTACTGGAGGGCAGCGTGGAGGGTAAAAATCGTAGAGGGAGACCAATAGATGAATATACTAAGCAGATTCAGAAGGATGTAGGTTGCAGTAAGTACTGGGTGATGAAGAAGCTTGCGCAGGATAGGGTAGCATGGAAAGCTGCATCAAACCAGTCTCAGGACTGAAGACCACAACATGAGCCTTCGGGCTGAGAAGCTTGCCTGCTCCCTTTCAACACGGTCGTAGTCACGACCGCCCACAACAACCTCTGAAAGAGTACACTGGTGCAAATCTGCAACACACCAGATTACTTTAAACTAAAAAAATTTTAACAACTCACACAAACACGTAAACTATGCACCCTGTAAGAGGGATGGACATGGTACTACACTCAAATTATTTGCCACCGAAAGTGCAATTTTTTTAAGGACTCTTATAGTGGAAGGGTGGCAACCTTATAACCTAAAATGACTATTTAAATAAAATCCATAAAATGCAGACTTACGTAACATGTACAACATGCTCTACATTACACATATACCACCTCGCAAGATGATAGGCAAGATAATAAAATATTTCAAGAATTCGGCCTTTAAGGAATAAATTCGTTAACACCGAATCCGACAAACATGACAGAGGCAGTGTTAAAGTATAGCAGACCGACAGACAGACACTAACTGCCTAACAAATGCGGACGGGAGACGGACGAGAAAGCTGGGGACGAGAGACTGACCAAGAAAACAAGTAGAATTTAACAAGTAAATGAAACATGTCACAAGTCACGTAAGTTCTAAAAACTGCGATTTCTCGAGAAGACCTGGCGCAGCACCCCCAAATCGCTCTCCCGAACCGTCCGCTGCCAGCCGCTTCAACGGACGCAGGAAGGCGCGCCGATCTCCCGTCTCAGGGCGTCGCAGCTCGCACCGGCCAGACGGATGTCGTGGGTTGACTCCTGTTGCTCTCGTGTCGGCCGCGAAGCCACTACGCCTCGCTATACACAGCGGCCCACTGGACTCACGTGGCGACCTCACATGCGCCGACGCTCAAGGCCGACAAGTCATCTGGTGTCCCAGACCGCGACCGACCAACCGATCGATCCAACCGCCAATGCCCATTGCCTGAGCAAAGTCGAGCAGACCGCCACATACTAGCACTCCGGACGACAAACAGACACTGACTGCCGCACAAATGCGAACGAGAGACAGACCAGCAACTGGTGACGAGTGACTGACCCAGACTCACTCCGCCTGACCAACCGACGAGAGTCGCCGAGACTGACAGACTGCCCTCACTCCGACTGACTCACTTTGACGAGCTCATAGCGCCCCTTAAATTCACGTGAACAGGCAACTTTTCCCCTTTCCCACCAGAGGGAGACACCAAAGTTGCGATTGCCACAGCGGCGCCGCCGCCAGAAACCGAGGGCGACTGCTTCACACTACGCGCTGCGGCGCGCTCTTCAAAACAGCAAATTTTACAACGGCTCAGGGACCGCCTGCATCGCTCTATGCCTGAAGTCTCCCCCAACGGCGACGACATCTTGCAGCAGGGTAACTGTCCGTGTTGCAAGGTCAGAAAAGTGCTGCAGTGGTTTGAGGAGCGTGATAGCGTGCTCACATTTATGTCTTGGCCAGAAAATTTGCCTGCTCTGCAACCACTGGAACACATGTCGGGTGCTGGCTGTGTGCCTGTCAACCACCAACTCGTAATTTGCAGGAATTGCATGACCTGTGCACATACTTCTGGAATCCTGTCAAGGAATTACTTGTAGAATCCATGCCAAGCAGAACATCTGTTGTACTGTGTTTGAAAAGTGAAACAACATGCTATTAAACAGCTGGTTATAATTTTTTGGCTCACTGGTGTATGTCATGAATAAAAACTTATTACGGTATACAGACTGTAACCTGTAAACAATGAACAATTTTTTACAGACAACATTACATACGTCATGAATAGAGCTTGTTATGGCATGCAGATACCCTCATCATCATCATTTAAGACTGATTATGCCTTCAGCGTTCAGTCTGGAGCATAGCCCCCCTTATACAGTTCCTCCATGATCCCCTATTCAGTGCTAACATTGGTGCCTCTTCTGATGTTAAGCCTATTACTTCAAAATCATTCTTAACCGAATCCAGGTACCTTCTCCTTGGTCTACCCCGACTCCTCCTACCCTCTACTGCTGAACCCATGAGTCTCTTGGGTAACCTTGCTTCTCCCATGCGTGTAGCATGACCCCACCATCTAAGCCTGTTCGCCCTGACTGCTACATCTATAGAGTTCATTCCCAGTTTTTCATTGATTTCCTCATTGTGGACACCCTCCTGCCATTGTTCCCATCTACTAGTACTTGCAATCATCCTAGCTACTTTCATATCAGTAACCTCAACCTTGTTGATAATGTAACCTGAATCCACCCAGCTTTCGCTCCCATACAACGAAGTTGGTCGAAAGATTGAACGGTGCACAGATAACTTAGTCTTGGTACTGACTTCCATCTTGCAGAAGAGAGTAGATCGTAGCTGAGCGCTCACTGCATTAGCTTTGCTACACCTCGCTTCCAGTTCTTTCACTATGTTGCCATCCTGTGAGAATATGCATCCTAAGTACTTGAAACCGTCCACCTGTTCTAACTTTGTTCCTCCTATTTGGCACTCAATCCGTTTATATCTCTTTCCCACTGCCATTACTTTTGTTTTTGAGATGCTAATCTTCATACCATAGTCCTTACATTTCTGATCTAGCTCTGAAATATTACTTTGCAAACTTTCAATAGAATCTGCCATCACAACTAAGTCATTCGCGTATGCGAGACTGCTTATTTTGTGTTCACATATCTTAATCTCACCCAGCCAGTCTATTGTTTTCAACATATGATCCATAAATAATATGAACAACAGTGGAGACAGGTTGCAGCCTTGTCTCACACCTGAAACTACTCTGAACCATGAACTCAATTTACCGTCAACTCTAACTGCTGCCTGACTATCTATGTAAAGACCTTTAATTGCCTGCAAAAGTTTGCCTCCTGTTCCATAATCTCGTAGAACAGACAATAAATTCCTTCTAGGAATCCGGTCATATGCATTTTCTAGATCTATAAAGCATAGATACAATTCCCTGTTCCACTCGTAACACTTCTCCATTATTTGCCGTAAGCTAAAGATCTGGTCCTGACAACCTCTAAGAGGCCTAAACCCACACTGATTTTCATGTAATTTGTCCAGATACCGTAATGTGTAAAAATATTGTCGCAAAAGAAACTGAGCAGCACCGTCACTGTGGTGTAGCGCTTATGGTACATGGAGGGTCGTGAGTTCGAAACCCATCTGAACTGCAAAATTGTAATTTCTATATTCGGTTCGAAGATATTCTAGAAGTATCCACAAATATCAAGAATCATTGTACTGGAATGTTCTGTAACTGTATATATGCCGTATGTGTACAGGCTGGAGGCAGTTCGCTCCGCGCTCTTGTACATGCAAGTGCTGAATAGACCTTCACTAAGTGAAGCTAGTGTTCCTCATTCATGTATTTACACTTTCTTCTACGTTACGGTGTTCTAAGCACGACATCTTAATACTCCAGTGACATATCGTAATATTTACTGAAGACCAACATTCTGTGGGAAAGATGATTACAAGAAAATGGTAATTATTTCATAAAAATGAGCATGCATTAACGGACTGTCTGTATAAATGGACTGTGTCACGAATAAAACAGAGAAAAATGTATTATGGATAACAGGCACCATAAATGTATAAAGATACTGCAAGAAAGGAAACAGAAATAGTTCAATGGAGCGTATAGTGAAATATACGTTGATAGGCGCCAGGCACCTTTTATCATGAAGTAAACGGGTATGGAGTGATCACCAACTGTCTAGACAACGTTCAGAAAGAACCAAATTACAATTTTTTTCAATTGTATGACTAAGTATACATACTAAAAGCCCAGGATTCACAGATATGGACTGACGACGGCGGGGAGTGGACTGAAGTTACAACGAGTGGGGGTGGTGGGAGGGGGAGATGAGTGGGAAGGACGCAGGAGGTGATGGGGGGGGGGAGGGGAGGAATGGGGAACTGGAGGAGAAGGCGGTTGGAAGGAACGGAGGGGGGGGGGATGGGGAGGTTTACCGTAGGCGTCCACCGCTG
Source organism: Schistocerca piceifrons (assembly GCF_021461385.2). Classification (NCBI taxonomy): domain Eukaryota; kingdom Metazoa; phylum Arthropoda; class Insecta; order Orthoptera; family Acrididae; genus Schistocerca; species Schistocerca piceifrons. The sequence continues at coordinate 212,709,549 of NC_060146.1, forward strand.
CCGGTTGAGCAGCTCATCCTCGTGCTGAAGGATCGTGGCAGTTCTGCTCTGGCTGTGAACCGCGGCCTTTCAACGCATGGGTTCAGTTGCTACAGTGGGGTCTCGGGACGGCTCATCCGTCGTGACATTCAAATCACACAGATGTGGGCCCAGAACCGGGAACTGGTCTGGTGGAGACGGCTGCCCACACTGGCATCGTCTACTGGCTGACCCCTATCGTGATGGAGACATGTGTGAACCCCACGTCGGTGAGGGATCTGCCAGACTGTGTATAACTGAGCCAGAATCAGTGAGTATTTACTGTGAATAATATAATGCTTGTTGTGCTGATAAACTGCTTCCAAGCATCTAGAGATCAACACCTTCACGTCACAGTAGTGTGGAAATACTGCACAGGCCAGTTTGTAATTGCACATCCTTTCTGGAATGTCAGCACAACTCTTGCTGCCTTGTGCTGTACAAACAGGGTCGCTCACGAAATTACACACCACCCTGTCTACCGCTGCCTGCTTGCCTCGCATATGAGGTGTGGCTGGGAAAGTTCAAAATGGTTCAAATGGCTCTGAGCACTGTGGGCCTTAACTTCTGAGGTCATCAGTCCCCTAGAACTTATAACTACTTAAACCCAACTAACCTAAGGACATCACACACATCCATGCCCGAGGCAGGATTCGAACCTGCGACCGTAGCGGTCGTGCGGTTCCAGACTGTAGCGCCTAGAACCGCTCGGCCACTCCGGCCGGCGGCTAGGAAAGAACAGGACTGTTACTGTAGACACTTTATTTCAAAAATATGCATATTTGTTTATTGTCACCCTCAGCATACTCACGTCCTCTACCTCTACAAAGATCGATGCGAATATTCCACTGGTGGAAACACTGCCAGAATTCTTCTTCCATTAGCTCTTTGATGACGTGTGCTGCCTTTCCTATGACAGCTTCAACAGACTGAAATCTTATACACTTTAATGTAGGTCTGACCTTAGAGAGTAAATCATATGCTGATAGGTCAGGCGAATAAGCTGGGTGGTCTAACACTGGGATCCTCTTAACCAACAATACGGTATGATGCCTGGTAAACACTGTGCTGTCGGTTGCAATCATTGATCATCTCCACAGTGGAAAAATATTCTGACAACTTCACAAGTCATACAGGCAATTTAACCAGAAAAGATGCGACAGCTGACATACAAACATCAGAAAAAGGTACTTCACACCACGATACCGGCTTAAAATATTCAAAACTGAAACTGTGTGACAGCAGTAAGTGCACTGTACCAGTCCCATGTTTTCTATTTGCTTAAGCCGGTATTATGGCATGAAGCATCTGTTTCTGACGTTTGCAACTCAGCTACGACGTCTTTTCTAGTTAAGTAGCATGTATGACATGTGAAACTGTCACAACATTTTTCCTCTGGGGAGATGATCAGTGATCGAAAGAGGTTGTGAATAAATATGTTGTAAGACAGCACAATGTTTACCAGGCATTTCTCTAAGTATATCAATACTGTTGACAGTCGCCTGGAAAAAATTTATGAGTGTTGTATGAGCCGGTGCATAGTCTTGAAGCAGAAGCCGTGACTTGTTTTTACACAGTTCAGGTCGTCTCTTGTTTACTCTCGCAGAGTTGAGAGAGATATTGTGAAAAGGAAAAACTACTACTCACCATGTAATGGGGATGCTGAGTCGCAGTTAGGCACGACAAAAACACTGCCACACATGAAGCTTTCCAACAGTAAGGCCTTCCTCGCCTGCCCGGTTAGCCGTGCAGTCTAACGCACGGCTTTCTGGGCGGGAAGGAGCGCCTGGTCCCCGGCAAGAATCCTCCCGGCGGACTTGTGTCGAGGTCCGGTGAACCGGCCAGCCTGTGGACGGTTTTTAGGCGGTTTTCCATCTGCCACGGCGAATGCGGGCTGGTTCCCCTTATTCTGCCTCAGCTACACTATGTCGGCCATTGTTGCGCAAACAAGTTCTCCACGTACGCGTCCACCACTATTACTCTACCACGCAAACATTACACTCGTCTGGTGTGAGACGTTCCCTGGGGGTCCACCGGAGGCCGAACCGCACAATAACCCTGGGTTCGGTGTGGGGCGGAGGAGGGGTGAAGTGGACTGCGGTAGTCGTCGTGGGGTTCTGGACCACAGCGGTTGCTGTTTCTAGGCCCCTGGTTAACATACAATAGAAAAATAGACGACACACACATACACCCACACACATGCTCACACAAACGCAACTCACACACGACTGCAGTCTCAGGTAACTGAAACCACACTGTGAGCAGCACAGCAACACCAGTGCATGATGGGAGTGGCGACTGGGTGGGGAAACTAGGAGGCTGGGGTTGGTAGGGGGGAGGGATAGTATGGTAAGGGAGCAGGCAGTGAAGTGCTGCAGGTTAGATGCAGGACTGCAGAGAGATGTGGATGGGGGGGGGGGGGGGGAGAGTAGCAGAAAAGGAGTAAAGTAAAAATACTCACAAGGGAACCTCCCCATCGCACCCCCTTCAGATTCAGTTATAAGTTGGTACAGTGGATAGGCCTTGAAAAACTGAACACAGATCAATCGAGAAAACAGGAACAAGTTGTGCGGAACTATGAAAAAAATAAGCAAAATATACAAACTGAGTAGTCCATGCACAAGATAAGCAACATCAAGGACAGCGTAAGCCCAGGAGCGCCGTGGTCCCGTGGTTAGCGTGACCAGCTGCGGAACGAGAGGTTCTTGGTTCAAGTCTTCCCTCGAGTGAAAAGTTTACTTTCTTTATTTTCGCAAAGTTATGATCTGTCTGTTCGTTCACTGACGTCTCTGTTCACTGTAATAAGTTTAGTGTCTGTGTTTTGTGACCATACCGCAAAACCGTGCGATTAGTAGACGGAAGGACGTGCCTCTCCAATGGGAACCGAAAACATTTGATCGCAAGGTCATAGGTCAACCGATTCCTCCCCAGGAAAACACGTCTGATGTATTCTATACGAGACTGGTAACGGCATGTGCGTCACATGACAGGAATATGTTGTCCACCCACCTAACTTGTACACTTGGCGCCGACCGCGGTGTTCTAGCGGTTCTAGGCGCTCAGTCCGGAACCGCGCGACTGCTACGGTCGCAGGTTCGAATTCTGCCTCGGGCATGGATGTGTGTGATGTCCTTAGGTTAGTTAGGTTTAAGTAGTTCTAAGTTCTAGGGGACTGATGACCACAGCTGTTAAGTCCCATAGTGCTCAGACCCATTTTGTACACTTGGCGAATGGGTAAAAAGATTCTTCTACCTTGACCGATTTAGGTTTTCTTGTGGATGTGGTAATCACTCCCAAAAAAGTGATGAAAACATAAGAGTTTGTCACATAAACTGCAACAAATGGATGCAACAGTTTCACAGTCGCACAGTTTTCCCTGTGCTCTGTCAAAAACATATGTTTTTAACTTTTTCAAATTTTTCCGTGTGTAGACCGTCAAATCCTGCATAAGTCCAAGCAAATCCGAACATGTCCTGGAATTTTGGAGAGCGAAGTTGATTATATGTGAGTGCCTGAACTTTGATAATTGTCTGAAAATAAAAAATAGAATTTTTCAGTCGAGGGAAGACTCGAACCAAGGACCTCCCGTTCCATAGCTGCTCACGCTAACCACGGGACCACGGCGCTCCTCCGCCCTCAGTATCCTTGATGTTGTCTATGTTGGACATGGACTACTCAGTTTGTATATTTTGCTTATTTTTTCATAGTTCCACATAACTTCTTCCTATCTTCTCGGTTGATCTGTGTTCAATTTTTCAAGGCCTATCCACTGTGCCAACTTATAACTAAATCTGAGGGGGGGTGCGATGGGGAGGTTCCCTTGTTAGTGTGATGGTGGAATGACAGCTGTGTAGTGCTGGAATGGGAACAGGGACGGCGCTGGATGGGAGAGGGCAATGACTAACGAAGGTTGAGGCCAGCAGGGTTATGGGAATGTAGGATGTATTTCAGGGAGAGTTCCCACCTGCACAGTTCAGAAAAGCTGGTGTCGGTGGGAAGGATCCACATGGCAAAGGCTGTGAAGCAGTCATTGAGATGACGGATGTTATGGTAGGCAGCGTGCTCAGCAAGAGGGTGGTCCACTTGTTTTACGTGTGATAGTCTTTTTGTTGTCAAACAGCCTATTGGCTTCTGTCTCGGGTTAATTTGTGGAGTACCTATTGCTCCTCAGAACAGTTTCCAGGTGCTGCATTTCTCGTTTGAGGTGTTGCGGCTCACATATTCGTCCTGCTCTCGTTACGAGCTTACTAATCATGCCTCTTTTCTGGCTCGGGTGGTGGTTTGACAGTTTGTGCAGGTATAGGTCCGTGTGTGTCGGGTTTCGATACACAAATTATATTAGATTGATTGGCGACTCTATGGAGTGTCCTGTGCACCACGACCAGATAATGGATATGCTTGGAAGGAGAAACAGCATTGGTCGTCTTTTTTTTGTTTTATTAACCGCAAAATCGATTTTCCTCAGTGCTGTAATATACAATTTAAATTGGTAGGCACTGGTGTCAACAAGCTTAGAGTGATCACATAAACTGAGCTCTAAGCTTGTTGACACCAGTGCCTAACAATTTAAATTGTAAATTACAGCACTGAGAATGGTAGTGACCGAAAATCGATTTTGCGGTTAATAAAACAAAAAACAAAAAAAATACGACCAAGGCTGGCTCTCCTTCCAATTATATTAGAAGTGTAACAGAGCCGAACACAGGGCGAAGTAAGGAACCAGAAACAGAAATGTCGGGTACGGCCTTTCTGCCATACATTCCCAGAGTGACGGACAGAATCGGCCATATATTGCGTAAACATGCCGTAAAGACGATTTTCAAACCGACAAGGAAGGTGAAAGAGTGTCTTAGATCGGCGAAGGAGAAAAGAGACCCACTTGCAATGTCGGGAATATACCGCATACCATGCACATGCGGAAAAGTTTACGTCGGAATGACTGGACGATCAATTAACACCAGGATCGAAGAGCATAAGCGACATTGCAGGTTGGGGCAGGTGGAGAAATCGGCCGTGGCAGAGCACGCACTGAATGACACCGACCACGTATTAAAATTCGCCGACACGGAAGTTCTGGCTGTAGAGAAGCACTATCACACGCGCTTCTTCAGAGAAGCTGTAGAAAAACAAAAACACGGTAACAGCTTCAACAAGAAACAGGACAGCCTTAAGGTAAACGGATCCTGGCTTCCCGTACTGCAGCGAACGACCGTCGCAGGTAGCAAGAGGAGAACCGCAGCGGAAATGACCGCGGAGAAGCCCTCGGACGTTGGCGCGCCAGGTACATATAGTCTGCGGCCGCGAGCTCGCCTCCAGTTCACCACCGGCAATGGAGGGTGAAGCTTTGACAATGCCAGCCACTCGTGCTGGCGAAACGTCAGAAAAATCATTAGATGAACGTCGGCCGAAGAACCCGGGACAGAAGCCAATAGGCAGCTTGTCAACAAGTGGCCACGAAAGCCTCAACAATTTCTTGTTGTTGTGCCTATCTGCGACTCAGCATCTCCGCTCTATGGTGAGTAGCAACTTTTCTTTTCATAATATTATTACATTCCATCCTGGATTTTCCGTTGTTAGAGTTGAGAAAGAACCGCAAGGTGGTAACGTTCATTAATAGTTTGACATTTAGGAACTCAGTAAGATATACAATTCATCGCGTTGAATCTTGATTTGCTCATTCGAACACTATGAAGCTGGGTGCAAGGATTGGCGCTTAGCTCTTGGGTCGTAAGTGAAAATTCAAATCTGATCATATGTTATCGCTGTTTACAAGAAATTAGGGTCATTTTCAGTGGTATCCGAGGTGTCAATACAAACATTTTCACGGGCCTCTTTTTGTTCGATCGTGAGAATTTTGGGCACTAGTTTCGCGCACACTTTTCTCAATATAAATTGTTATGTACTATTTACGTTGCGTTTTCTTCGTCAACTCCTACAGTACGAAGTGTAGACGACCTCCAAGACGGTGTGCCCTGGGCAACGGTCCGTGAAGACGGAACGGCAGACAGTCTACACACTAGGAGACCGAACTAGAATGAATTTCTCTCACGGTCAAGAAAATCTACACAGGAAAACGAAAAAGCAACAAGGTAATGGTTCTTATCAGAACCACCTGACAAGCTATATCGGAACTTGTGTCCGTACCTTACAACTAAATGTTGAAGGCTTAAGGCGAGACAAATGCGAACAATTGAGTAGGACAGCTAAAGGTAACCACATAGACATTACAGTACTGCAAGAGACACATACCGCGGATGAACCTCAAGTCACAACTAGAGCGAGAATATATGGCTACAAAATTGTAGGAAATCTTCCATCTGACAAAGTGGCCGACTGCGCGGTGCGGGAAGGCGTGGAATCCATGCTAAGCGAAGTCTCTGGGATAAAAGTAACCACAGTCTACAGACCTCCTACTGCTACATGGCGCAACCCTCCCCTACCAACTATTGGGCATCCTGGAGTCAATGTCGGCGATTTCAATTCCCACCATACCAACTGGGGGTACTCAACAAACAACAAAAATGGAGAGATCTTATCCGAGTGGATTGAATACCTAGGGCTCCACCTGGCCTATGATGCTAAAGACCTGAAAATATTCCGATCTGCCCGTTGGCAAAGTGAAACTAATTCAGATCTATGCCTCATAACAACTGATCAAATGATGAATCCACTACTACATAGTAAGAGGGTATTACCTGGTTTCCCCCGCACACAACACCGCCTTGGAGTGCAACTCCCCCAAATTAGATCCACACAGAAATCGAGATGGAATTTCAGAAAAGCAGACTGGACAACTTATGCCAAGGAAGTGGACTCACACCTGCGATGGGTTTCACCCTCTGCAGAGAACTGTACACGGTTTGTGGGTGTCCTTACTGCAGCAGCAAAACGTAACATCCCTCGTGGCTACAGGAAAGAATACATCCCGTGTTGAAACCGAGAAGCTGAAATGCTTTATAACGAATTCCAAAGAACTGGAGATCCTGACATAGGAAACCAAATACTAAACGCCATAAATGAAGGCGGAAGGGAAAGATGGGATCATACAACAAAAAACTTGGACTTCACCCGATCTAGGAGGAAGGCATGGTCTCTCTTAAGCCAATTGGGAATAACAACACCCTCAATCAATAACAACCCTAAAATATCCCCTTCACAAGTAGCACTACAGATAAAACGGCGGGCGGAAAATGTCGCAGTAGATAATATCTTCGAGAAAGAGATTAAAGCAGAGATTAAAACTATCGACAGCCAACTCGAAGAACATACAGATTTCTCTATTCCGTTCACAGATTTGGAAACGAATAACGCGATAGAATCTCTTAAACTGAGGAAAGCCGCCTGTCTAGACGGAATATTCCCTGAATTCATCAGACACCTGGGCCCCTCCGCCCGTGCATGGCCTAGACAGACAATTCTACTGTCACATCATGAACACCAGCCGGGTTCCCTATCAGTTCAAGGTAGCCAAAATCCTCGCAATCTTAAAACCAGGAAAGCCACAGGATTACCCAGCTAGCTATCGGCCAATAGCCCTATTGAGCATTTGCTACAAGCTGTTAGAAAAACAGCTGTACAACAGAAATATGGCTCCATAGACAGACTAATTCCCACACACCAGGCAGGATTTAGGAACAAACGGAGCTGCTGTGAACAAGTCCTTGCCTTAACCTCATACATTGAGTCAAGCTTTCAAAGGTTCCAACAGACCTGTGTGGCTTTTGTGGACCTCTCGGCTGCCTATGATACCATCTGGCTCGACGGACTCAAGCTGAAAAAAGCGACCCCTGCCGCAAGACAACTAAGCTTCCGGAAAACATGTTGAAAAATTGCTACTTTAAACTTAGGTCACTCTACGAGTAAATCCTACTCAATAAACAATGGGTTCCCACAGGGATCAGTGTTGAGTCCCCTTCTCTTCAACCTATACACGAGTGAAGGCCAACAACCAAACCCCAAAAATTCTGCTATGCAGCTGGCATTGCTATAGCCACTCAGAGCAAGACATTCGAAGGGGGGGAAACTACTCTGTCAACGGACCTTCAACTTCTTAACCAGTATTATACGAAATGGAGGCCTGCCCAAATCCAAATAAAACTGAGGTAAGCGTATTCCACCTGAACAATCATGAGGCAAGACGAGAGTTACAAGTAACATTCTGCAATGAGCTATGGACGCACAACAGCCATCCAAAATATCTAGGAATCACTCTTGACCGGTTACTAACCTATAAAAAACACCTAGAAATAACCAGTCAAAAGATAAAAAATTGAAATAACATATTAAGAAAGCTTCCCTGCTGGGAAGCTCAAGCTAACACCCTACGCACCGCAGCACAATCTCTTGTTTACTCGGTGGCAGAATACTGCGCCCCAGTCTGGTACAAGAGGACACACACGAAGAAAATAAATGTCCAGCTTAATACCACCATGAGGATTGTCTCAGAAACTCTGCAATCAACTCCACTTCGCTGTCTCCATGCCCTTTGCAATATAGCTCCTCCCTCCCTCAGAAGACAACAAGCAGCTATCCGAGAATGGAAGAAAATTAATGACCCCTCTGTCTCTGAAGATATACCTATCCGAAAAATATTGGACCATCTACCAACTACCCGCCTAAAGTCCAGGAAACCAATATGGGACGACGAAGCCCTCAAATTACCAGAAAGGTACGACGTAGCAAGGGAATGGAGGCAATACTGGTCGCTGAATAATCACCATCCTCTCATCACTGACTTCGATCCTTCGATACCGGTGGAAGGAATGCAAATGCCCAGAAGAACCTGGTGCAGACTTAATCGTGTGAGGACTAACCACGGCAGGTGTAAGGCCATTCTCCACAAATGGAAACTCACTGATGACCCACGATGCGACTGTGGTGCAGAAGAACAAACAATCCCTCACCTGATCTTCGAATGCCCTGCGAGGAGGTTTGAAGGAGAATGGACGGATATCACGAATGCTGCTCCACGTGCTGTTCAGTGGGTGACCCGCTTAGATGTCGACTTGTAGTAGCTGCAGCGGCTGTCTCCCTAATCTTCCGCATATTGTTGTTCGCAATCAATCATTTAATAACATATTTGTAATTCGTTAATTATATTAATTAATAGTATGTGTGCAATTTTACTCTGTAGATGCCATACGCTACATAAAATAAATAAATAAACTCCTACAGTTTCAGCAATCGATCAGATACTCAACCGACGGTCAGATCAAATCAGATAACCTTCTTTTTCGATATTTTAATCCGTTTTCGGTACTGATATCTCGAGAGTGAGTCATCTTCGGCGTCTTCTCGGCCATATTGGAAACAATTGAACCACTCAAAACCCCGCGTACACGATAAACATTTTTCGCCATACACTTCTTTTAATAAAAGATAGGTTTCAGTAGCATTTTTTCCAAGTTTCATGTGAAACTTCACGACAGTTCGTTGCTCTGTTATTACACTTACAATTTTTCGGTGAAAACAAAATATCAGTTCTTACACAAATGAAAGCCACGGCCTCGCTGATTTGCCTACAGACACCGCATTGGACTGTGAAGGCTTCACAGCTATTGGTCGTTCATCTTTGGCGCCTGCGTACTTACTCCGTGACAGCAACGGTCCCTTTATTTTCTAGCCACAACACGTACGGCTGCAGTGGAACTGCTTCTCACACAGCTACGCTCAAAATTAGCAATGGCGTGACGCCTTAGGGCGCAGCAAATTACATTTGTGTCTCTGTTTGCCGTAGGGAAACTACAGAGCAATGGTGAATCCATGACCTTTCTTTTAAAAAATGTCCGCAGCACCGTCTTTACGTAAAAATGGAGTCATTACTGCTTTCATAAGTAACCAGTGGTAAGGCGGCAGTTCTGTAAATAAAGTAGTAATGGTTTACATTGATTCTGGAAACAACGTTTAGAGCATGCTGCATAGCCCAGAACATGGGTCTGCGATCCAAAACTTCACACTGCAAGCGTTTAATGTTAATTACACTGGCCAGCAATGCTTTTCCCGTCAGTCCACCATCCCTGTATGCAGTGGAGCTCGTGAGTATACATTCTGGGTGTTCACAAATTTTAGTTTCAGATAAATTTGAGAGTGTGAAATTAATGGCATATGCTGTGTAACAGTTAATGCTTATCAACAAGTGTATACAACTACAGCTACTGCCAGTAATAATAACAACAGTAATAATAAAACTAATAACAATAATAATATGCATAACTTTCCTGACAAGAGAAAGAAGTGTTTTTGTGAAATTTTGTTGTTTTGTACATAATTAAGTACAGTTTAGGGCAATAACGAAATAATGTGTAAGCTTTCGCAACTCTCCATTTCTCACTTTTGTGTAAGTGGGAGTTTTCGTGCTTCTCCATTTTTTCAGACAAGCGTACAAGATCCCTAATACATGTATTAATTCAAAAATTTACTTCCAGGCTGAAAAGCAGATATTATTACGCAGCACCCATACAACAACTTCTGCAAACTTATTAAATGTTCACTTGAAGTTACTTTTATTTGATTTCGTCACTCTCTCAGTCAAAGGATGTGTCCTCGGAGTCCCTAGTTCCTTCTTCCTGGTAATTTACTGTTCCCAGAATGAGAGTGTGCGCTGATGTGAAACTTCCTGGCAGAATAAAGCGACGTGCCGGACCGAGACTCGAACTCGGCACCTTCCCCTTTTGCGGGCAAGTGCCCTATCGACTGAGCTACCCAAGCACGACTCACTCCGCGTCCTCACAGCATCAGTTTTCTGTTTGCATTTACAATGGATCCAGCGTAGTTAATGTTTACACTGCACACGAAAGCCAATTCCTGCACAGTAAACAACCAATTCCAAACACAAAGTGCCATTTGTGGAAATGATTAAACTCAAGCAATAATGTCTACCAACAAGCTAGAGAGATCCGTAAGTGCCTTAAAGCACATCGCAGCCGATTCCACATTTAAGTGAATACCAGACAAGCCAGTGACACAGTGTAACAGAACTGAAATGATGGTGGGCTGACAGTAATTTGGAGCCCGCGCGTCGGAAACGGGCGCGCTGGTGTGAGACTGCCAGGGAGTGCACCCTGATGCCATCTATTGGCGAAAATGGGAATTAGCGCTGTCTCAGACAATGCACAGAGCTCTCGGAGTCAAATGTATTCTTTTTCTTGGTAATTATAAGCTATTACTGTATGATTTAATGTTATAAAGCGCTAGTAGTAAATTATTATGACTGGTATGAACTCCAGGGTAATAAATGTAAATATTCTTAAATACTAAATGATTTCGGTAAAAAGGTGGTAGGGGAACGCCCCCACTCTTGGTGATACGAGCATAGCTAGAGGTAGCTGGAGACACAGGGACTGAACAATGAAATGGCCTGGGGAGTGTTGACGTGAGCGGACGTGCATAACTGTGCTCACGCAAAAGTGACTGTGCAACAGCGAAAAGGAGAATATCGTCGCCGTTTGTGGAGTGGAACGCGACGAATGGTTGTCGAAGCCGTCTCTATGCCACTGGGGCTGATTGTAAGAGTTCCTGCGCCCAGATTTTATGGCGGACATGCAGTAGCTTATACGAGTGCTACAGCTCGTAGTTCCAGCCGCCATTAAGGGCATGAGGCGTGAAGAGCTGCGTTAGCCACATGCATCCCACCACCAGCACCGACACGTCTACCCAAGGCAAGACTGCTTGCAATTGTTAAGTCGAACTTTGTATACATGTAAAAGGAGAATACCAGTTTTCTTTTGTGCAAGTGCAGAAGACTGAATATAGTAATGAGTAAAATTACAACGCATGTTGTTCATTGTAAAGTGTAGTAACCTGAAACATAGTGTAGTGAAATCAGACTGAGGCCACCATCGCCTCTTTCATTTACAATTCTTTTGGTTGTAGAATACTTTAGCGTTTAAGAATGTAGAAAGGAGCAATGGTCACACCAGAATGAGTCGCCTATTTATAGTTACTTAAATTTTTCTGAGTAACCTTGCAAGTAAAGTCACTTAACTAATTCTATAGCAATTGTCCAAAGAGTAATATCCCAAAATCATTAAATAAGTTGAAGGGTAGAAGTCTGTTAACCTAAGTAGCTTAAATTGTCTTGGTGGTAATTACCAAGCCAACTCACAGAAATTGAGAGAGTATTTGCTTTGTAGAATCACCTAGAATGATCAGAAATAGTAATATTCAGAATTAAGTTTAAAATTCAACTCAAGGCGTTTCACTTTGAAACGAGCCAAAAAATTGATTTATTCTTTTGCTCCTTCAGAGCTGGCGACCGTAGTTATAAGTATTTTCAGGAGGATTCGACGGTAAGTCTGCTGCTCTCGTCGTGCTGATAGGATTATCTACTGCTGCTAGCAGTGGTGATTGGATACATAAGCTCACTACCAAGTTAAGTGGGTCAGGTAGGCAGTGTTACCGTGTGAACTGTAGGGCACTGTAGGCCGTGGATCGAACCCGTTCAATCATCACAGCTCTTTGAGAAATAGTCCGGTTAGGAGTGTACTAATCCAATAGGTAAATACTGGCGAGTAACGGTCAGAAATGTATACGCAAGTGAATTTAGCAAGGTCTATGTAGCACCTAGTTAATGTGGTGTAATGGCGAGGGTAGGAGTGGAGTAAAAGTGAGCTGAGCTTGTGGCAGCTGTGCTGTCTTCAAAGATTAATAACGCCAGAATTCACTACTAACTCTTACCATTAGGGCTGAGCTATTTATGGTTAAAATACGTAGCAGTAAGCGCAAAGGCGTGACAGCTACAAGTCCGTATTGGCTTTATACATACGGAAGTAGGAAGCGGGTCATTCTGTCAGTGGAGGGGTTAAAACAACGGAGTCACTTGAGAACATACCCCATTTACTGATGGAAAGATTCGGCGGTTCGGTCTCATGTGGCGACCGTGACAGGACTTACCAAGTTTGTAGAATAATGGCTGCAATACAAGTGTTTTATATAAACTTGTAGTTTCAAGAAAATTTAAAATTTAAAATTCTGTTGTAGACAAATATACCACAATTGGTAAGTTCAAGACGACAACCTGCAAAGCAGCAAAAGGATGTCCAATAGTAGGAGTTAAACAAGTAATACTTGGTTTAATAAACATTTCTATTAGGCACGAAATACAGCAGCATAAGATGGAGTCGAATAGTAACAAGCAAGACGAAAACATTACAAGGTCAGACCCAGAATTAGGGACCATAGATACTGTTGTAGGGTTGGAAAATCCTATAGATGAATCCACACCCACAAAACAGGAGGAACGGGAAGTGAAACCAAAGGTAGTGAAAAGTGAACCCAATGTATCTGTGGATGCAAGTCACAAGGGAGAGGATATGGAATTAACAAGTTTGTTAAATAGTATGATGGCGCAAATTCGAGAAGGGAATGCTAGTTTGAAAGCAGAAATGGCTAGTCATATATCCCAACTGGATGAAAACCTATCTGGTAAAATAAAAGCCAATTTAGATATTTTGAATACGCAAAGCCAACGTATCACAGAGGTAAACAAATCAGTAAATAGCATTAGGGCTGAAATAACAAATGTTCAGAGAAAAGTCACAGAAATAGAGAAAAGATTTGATACCGAAATTCAGAAAATAGAGAAATCAGTGGAACCTTTGATTAGTGAAAAATTAGAACCGATAATTGAAAGTAAATTACAGGTGATAGTACCAGTTGTAAAGAAAGAGATTGTTAAAGAAACGGCAGCTGATATTGAAACACTGCGCAATACCATGTTGAGTTTTGATGCATGTGTGCAGGAGCAGGAAAATACACTGCGTAATGAGATAAAATTGCTAAGTCAGCAAGTTCAGAATCAGACGTTTCTTAACTGTAGTGGTATCCCATTGGTAATGCAAAAATCGGAAATACTGAGTAGGGAGGAAAAATACGATCCTCAAAAGAAACAAGGTGGATGGCATCCAATGGATTTTATAAAAAATTGTGAACGTGTCTTACCAACAGACATGTCGGATAAAGAAAAAATTAATTTAGTAATAGACGCTTTAGCAGGTCATGCTAAACGTTGGGGATTGAATTTGGATATCGACAATTTGAAGTTTACAGACTTCAAAGAAAAGTTCCTTGAGGAATTCTGGGGCACACAACAGAGGGATAGGTTGTGGAGAGAATTCGTTGTCGCCAGAATGCCAGAACATGGGCGTGGGCTCATGAAAGAATACTGTGAAGGATGGTTCAAGCGTTTGGAGTATCTTAAAGATCGTAGATCAGAATCGGAGATAGTGTGGGAGTTGTGGAAAAAGCTACCTGACGATTCAAAGCGTTATGTAGGAGGCACTCATCGAACATTCGATGAATTTTTAGAAAAAATCGAGAATGAAGATAGGTGGCGTGAAACTAGAGAGTTTCGAGGTTTCAGAAATCAGAATGGAATAGTAAAAGGTGGTAGGAATGAACCGCAAATTAACATGATGAGAGGAAGAGGTCGAGGAGGTAACTCTCAGCGAGGGAGAGGACACTATCAGGGAAACGGGATGCATTATCAAAATCAGGAAAACTAAATACCGCGCAGGTCAAGGGCCTAACGCGCGCGGAAAGAAAGAAATGGCCCAAATATAGGGAAGATCGGAGTAGTCGGTACTATAGTAGGATAGTGCGTCGTTCGCCTGAAGAGCAGTTACATAAACGAAACTTTGCGAAGTATAATGCAGGGATACAAACAGAGGAGAGAGAGCAGGGAGGAATTATTAAGGGAAATGAAGTAGGAAAAGAATATCGGTCGGATGTGAAGGCTCACGTGAATGAAATAAGTACAATTCGAGGTCAGAGTGACGAGTTGATGAAGGAAGAGTCAGAGAAGGCGTTGTTTGTCGGTAGGGATGGCAACTGTGCAGAGAGGCAGGGGCAAGGTAGGAGTGATGTGACTTATGGTAAAAGGTTCGTACGAATAGTTGACGAATCGCATCGAGAAGTAATTAAAGAGGAAAGGGTGGATAAGAAAAAGGGGCATAGTGCAGAGACGCATGCCGATTCAGAAATTACCTCGTATGCAGAATATGTACATCAGCTCAAAAGCCAGCCAGCACAATTAGAAAGATCTTCCACTCAAGTGATTAATTTGGACCCGAATATGACAGTGTTAGAGAGCCATACCGATTATGATGTGTACCTAGTGACAGCAAGAGTACATGACTGTGATGAAGATTCTTTTAAAGAAATTAGAGAAAGTGTATCTAACCAAGAGAAAGAGTGTTGTGATCCCTGTAGTACTGAAGCAAATGAGTTGAGTGAGACTGGAATTCCATTAGTAGGGGAAAGTAATGAAAGTAAGAGTGGCGAATGTACTATCCAACAAAGGGAAAGTAGAGAAATGGATTATAATTTGCAAGAATTATTTGAATCCGAAGAAGGTCATATTTCTAAGGAGGAGGAATTATCGTCAGAATCATCAGAAAGCATACAGGGAGAAAAAGAAGTAGAGGAAGTTTCCGATCCCGCAACCGAGAGTTCAGGCATGACAGATTCGAATGAGAACGAGATGGCATTAAAGAGCCTAGACGAAGGACTATTGGAAAAAGTGGTGAAAGAATTTGGGATGAAAAGGAGAAAGAAACCTCCAGATGGAATGGTCAGTATAAAAACCGGAAAAATAATATGGCAAGACTTGGCGGTGGAAAAGGATTTATTATGGGAAGATAAAGAAAGTATGAAAGAGGACAATAGGATGCAAACAATCCTACCCATTAATATATGTGGATACGATTTATATGTATTGTTGGATACGGGTGCTCAAATAAGTGCTATTTCGCACGCATTTTTTGAGATGATCAAAGAGCAACGAGGAGTAGTCATGATGCCAGTAACAGGTGTTAAAGTGATAGGGGCGACAGGGAAATGTAGTAAACCTGTTAAACATCAAGTGATGATGGAATTTAAGATAAAAAACAAGCAATTTTCGAATGCATTTTTAGTAGTTCCAGAGCTCAGTGCCGAGATCATTTTAGGCATTGACTGGTTAATAAAACAGAAAGTAATTATAGATTGTGACAAAGGGATAATAGTTTGTAAAGTTGATAGTGCGGTATTAGAAATATCATTTGAATCATCTAGAGTAATGGAAGAGAACCAGCTGAGATGGGTAGAATTTAGAGATGATCATGATTCAGGAATAGGTCAAAAATTCGATTGGTGTCTGGTGAGGCAGATAGTTGAAGATGGAAATAAGGAGACACTCCTTCGAAATGTAGTGAATAAAACGGAAGGACTATCTGATGACCAAAGGGAGGATCTATGGCAAATTCTGAAAGAAAATCAGGAGGTATTTTCAGACAAACCGGGACGAGTGATAAATTATGAGTACTGCATGGAGGTAGAGGAGCATGAACCTTTCTTTAAACCACCATATAATGTACCCTTGTCTAAGAAAGAAACAGTTCAAAAAGAAATAGATAAAATGGTTTCATGTGGGGTCATTGAACGGAGTTCTAGCCCATATAATAACCCACTGGTGATAGTAGGTAAGAAGGATGGAAGTGTACGAATAGTGATAGATGCTCGTACTCTGAATAAAGTAGTGAAGAGGGAATTGGATCGTCCAGAGAACATAGATAATTTATTGCAGAAGTTTAATGGTGTAAAGTACATGACTAGTTTAGACCTAACTGCAGGATACTGGCAAATCCCATTAAGTGAGGAGTCTAGGAAGTACACGGCATTTTTATTCAATGGCAAATGCTACCATTTCACCGTGGTACCATTTGGCCTAAATACTTCCGTTTCAGTGTTCATTCGGGCTTTAGACAAAATTTTAGGGAATGAACTTAGTTCGCTAATCACGGTTTATGTAGATGATCTGTTAATTGCTACAAGGACATGGGAAGAGCACGTGGAGATATGTGACAGGGTGTTCAAAGCTTTAATTAAAGGAGGAATGACCCTGAACCTGAAAAAATGCGAGTTTGTGAAGAAAGAAATAAAGTTTTTAGGTCACATAGTAACACCAGAGGGAATTGAAAAGGATCCTGATAAAGTCAAAGCAATAAGAAATTGTCCGGCTCCCAAGAATAAAAAACAACTAAAGTCGTTTATAGGACTTTGTTCCTTTTATCGTAAGTATGTGGATGATCAGGTGTTCAATAGCCCACATCTGAACAACCTACTTAAGAAGAACAGTGTGTATATGTGGACTGAGGAATGTGAAACAGCATTCAACCAGCTAAAAGACAATTTGGCTAAAAACATAAAGTTATGGCACCCTGACCTGTGTGAACCATTCCACATGGCAACAGATAGTTCAGATTATGGATTGGGAGTATCCATATTTCAGGAGGTAATGATAGATGGGGAAAAAACTCATAGACAAATAGCATTTGCGAGTAGAACCATGTCTAAGTACGAAAGAAACTATACGGTTTCAGAGAAGGAGGCTTTAGCTATAGTATGGGGTTTTAGGAAATTTCAACTTTTCTTATGGGGGCATAAGACTGTGGTCCATACAGACCACAAAGCTTTAATATTTTTGAAGGACTGCAGATTGTTACATAACAGGTTGACCAGATGGGCGCTGTTTTTACAACAATTTGATATAGAGATCAAGTATGTTAAAGGGAAAGAACATGCAGTACCGGATGCTTTGTCGAGATTACCGGAAGGATGTGAGGCACTAGAAAGTGTAAAGAATAGGGAAGATGTTTTTGAGGTGAATTACTTCAAAAAAGCGGAAGGAAGAGAAAAAATTAGGGAAATATGTCGGAATATGCGAAGATATCAAAGTGATGATGATGCAATCAAGTCGGTAAAGGTCAAGTTTGACAATCCGGACGCAACTAACATAAGGGCTTCATATAAAATACACAAAGGTGTACTGTATCTTCAAAGATTAAATAATCCAGGGAAGTGGAGAGTATGTTGGCCGGAACAACACACTGAAGTGCTGATAGATTATGTTCACTTGGCATATGGCCATTGTGGTGCACGGAAGTGTACCGATAAGTTAGATGAATGCATTACCTTTAACAACATGGCACGAAGGGTAGCACAGAGGATAAGATCTTGTGATCTATGCCAAAAGGCGAAAGTAACAAATGCAACTAATCAAGGGCCCATGCAATCAATAAAACCTGATGAAGTATTAGAAATAGTAGCAGTAGATATCTTTGGACCATTACCGAAAACCATGGGGGGTTTTGTGTACATATTTGTAGCAGTTGAACTTTTCTCAAAGTATATAAAGCTATATCCCTTGAGAAAAGCTACTGCCAGAGCTGTGTATGATAAAATGGTGTGTGATTATTTTGTGAAAGTAGGGAAGCCAAAGAGAATACTATCAGATAATGGTGTTCAGTTTTGCTCAAAAATGTGGAAGGATGGGATAACTGAGAAACAGGTAGAAGTGGTCCATATCTCAGCTTATCACCCATCAAGCAATCCGGCAGAAAGATATATGCGTGAGATAGGTCGGTTATTTAGGACGTACTGCCATAGTAACCACAAGAAGTGGGGCATGTATGTGAGTGAATTCGAAGAAATCATGAATTCATTAACAAACGAGAGCACTGGATTTACTCCAGAAGAAATCCTGAAAAAGACTAGAATTTCCAGATAGAGTTGAATTAGATTATGATAGTAAAAAGAACTTAGTAAAAGACAAGATGAGAAAACAAGCAGATGCGAGAATTCGTCGTCATGACGAAAAAGTAAGGAATCCTAAATTCAAAATAGGTGATCTCGTTCTTGTAAAAACACATGAAAAATCAAGTGAAATTAATAACGAGATCAGCAAATTTAAATATATATATAATGGACCATTTAAAATAGTGTCCATACCCAATGTGAATGCTTATTATTTAGAGTACCCATTAACAGGCAAACGCCTGGGAGTAAGAAACATAGTGGATCTCAAAAGGTATGAACCACGAATTCTACCAGATTGAAAATAAATATATAAATAAATATTAAAGTAAACCAATATGTAAATAGTTTTGTTTCTTTTGTTCTATGTGAAAGGTAAATGTTCACTAAAATATGTTGTAGTATTCTAATGAAACTTCTAGTTTAAGTAGAGACTAAACAGACTGGGAAAGACTGAGCTTCTAAGAAAGCCTTAATAGATGTGTAAATAAGTGTTGTGGAAGAGGTAGAAAAGTGAGGAGGTAAAGTGAAAAGGACGGGCTATAAAGTAATAGGCGCATGACGTGTGTTTTACTTGCCTGAGATAAAAGAAGTGTATTTAAAATTTTTGTAAAAAAGATGTTTAAAGTGTACTGTGTTTAGATGTAAGAAAATTGTAAAGAATATATGTAAATCATTTATGTAATGTTTAGCAGGAAAGATAGAAAGAATTGGTGTTTAATTTTAAATAAGTAATATAAGTACCGAGGTGTATCAGTAAGAAAGGGAAAACCCTTGGTAAAAAGCTTAACGAAAATTTCAGATTCATTATAGGAGAGACTTCTTATTGAATTATCACTGTTAGATTCTTCAATAAGAAGTGGGGCATGTGTAACAGAACTGAAATGATGGTGGGCTGACAGTAATTTGGAGCCCGCGCGTCGGAAACGGGCGCGCTGGTGTGAGACTGCCAGGGAGTGCACCCTGATGCCATCTATTGGCGAAAATGGGAATTAGCGCTGTCTCAGACAATGCACAGAGCTCTCGGAGTCAAATGTATTCTTTTTCTTGGTAATTATAAGCTATTACTATATGATTTAATGTTATAAAGCGCTAGTAGTAAATTATTATGACTGGTATGAACTCCAGGGTAATAAATGTAAATATTCTTAAATACTAAATGATTTCGGTAAAAAGGTGGTAGGGGAACGCCCCCACTCTTGGTGATACGAGCATAGCTAGAGGTAGCTGGAGACACAGGGACTGAACAATGAAATGGCCTGGGGAGTGTTGACGTGAGCGGACGTGCATAACTGTGCTCACGCAAAAGTGACTGTGCAACAGCGAAAAGGAGAATATCGTCGCCGTTTGTGGAGTGGAACGCGACGAATGGTTGTCGAAGCCGTCTCTATGCCACTGGGGCTGATTGTAAGAGTTCCTGCGCCCAGATTTTATGGCGGACATGCAGTAGCTTATACGAGTGCTACAGCTCGTAGTTCCAGCCGCCATTAAGGGCATGAGGCGTGAAGAGCTGCGTTAGCCACATGCATCCCACCACCAGCACCGACACGTCTACCCAAGGCAAGACTGCTTGAAATTGTTAAGTCGAACTTTGTATACATGTAAAAGGAGAATACCAGTTTTCTTTTGTGCAAGTGCAGAAGACTGAATATAGTAATGAGTAAAATTACAACGCATGTTGTTCATTGTAAAGTGTAGTAACCTGAAACATAGTGTAGTGAAATCAGACTGAGGCCACCATCGCCTCTTTCATTTACAATTCTTTTGGTTGTAGAATACTTTAGCGTTTAAGAATGTAGAAAGGAGCAATGGTCACACCAGAATGAGTCGCCTATTTATAGTTACTTAAATTTTTCTGAGTAACCTTGCAAGTAAAGTCACTTAACTAATTCTATAGCAATTGTCCAAAGAGTAATATCCCAAAATCATTAAATAAGTTGAAGGGTAGAAGTCTGTTAACCTAAGTAGCTTAAATTGTCTTGGTGGTAATTACCAAGCCAACTCACAGAAATTGAGAGAGTATTTGCTTTGTAGAATCACCTAGAATGATCAGAAATAGTAATATTCAGAATTAAGTTTAAAATTCAACTCAAGGCGTTTCACTTTGAAACGAGCCAAAAAATTGATTTATTCTTTTGCTCCTTCAGAGCTGGCGACCGTAGTTATAAGTATTTTCAGGAGGATTCGACGGTAAGTCTGCTGCTCTCGTCGTGCTGATAGGATTATCTACTGCTGCTAGCAGTGGTGATTGGATACATAAGCTCACTACCAAGTTAAGTGGGTCAGGTAGGCAGTGTTACCGTGTGAACTGTAGGGCACTGTAGGCCGTGGATCGAACCCGTTCAATCATCACAGCTCTTTGAGAAATAGTCCGGTTAGGAGTGTACTAATCCAATAGGTAAATACTGGCGAGTAACGGTCAGAAATGTATACGCAAGTGAATTTAGCAAGGTCTATGTAGCACCTAGTTAATGTGGTGTAATGGCGAGGGTAGGAGTGGAGTAAAAGTGAGCTGAGCTTGTGGCAGCTGTGCTGTCTTCAAAGATTAATAACGCCAGAATTCACTACTAACTCTTACCATTAGGGCTGAGCTATTTATGGTTAAAATACGTAGCAGTAAGCGCAAAGGCGTGACAGCTACAAGTCCGTATTGGCTTTATACATACGGAAGTAGGAAGCGGGTCATTCTGTCAGTGGAGGGGTTAAAACAACGGAGTCACTTGAGAACATACCCCATTTACTGATGGAAAGATTCGGCGGTTCGGTCTCAACAGTTTTTCGTAAATTTTCATTTATACAATGTGGTCCTACAGCACAGATAAACGCGGCTCACCATAACATCAACAGATTTCAGAAGCATGAATAAATGCTACAATCTCACCAATGACGGTGATGTGCTTTCGGCCCTTATGATTGTCAGCACCTCAAATGGATTAAAATACGATAAAATTCCTAACTTAACACACTATAACTCATTCAGACACTGCCAGTACAACTTGACATGCACTGACGTCCGATCTAATTTTACTACAGTACATACCGAGTGAATTAGCATATCTGAGGAGCATGCTATCACCTGGCAGCATTTATGCCAAGCAAACAGGGATAAAAGTCTGCTGTAGAGTGCTGCCACCTGGTGGCACTGATTTAAACTTCTTGATGAGTGTTAAGGGCTAGTTGTGCACGTCGTGAACCGTGCATCTTGTTTATCAGGTCTGCGAGTATTTGGCCCGTAAAGCAGTGACGGCACGCGAGTTGCGCATGCGGAAAAGCTCCTTAAAACGTGCACAACTGAAAGTGCTCTCGCGACCCTGACGCCAAGTTTCACCGAGTCAAGAGGAGCGGTAGCGTGGTAGATTTAAGTGGTGTTTCTATTAGACTGCAGCATCTATGTCACGTTCAACAACATTCAAAGAAAAAAAAACCAATAAATCCGCAAGATGTCGGAAGCTGTGGTGTTCAAGTGCTGTTGTGCTCTTACACCCGCCACTGCCTGTGTGGGAAAGCCGCGTTTCACAATACTTGGTAGCTACACTCGGTTACTGCAGGAGGACTTGTAGAGTGTAGAGCAACGGTAGGTAATTGATGTGGCGGTTGGGAGCTGACACGTACGATCAAACGAACAGTACACGTGGGAAGTAGTCGGAATTTTGCTGCCGAAGCTGTGTGGATGTGATGTGAGCAGTAGATAAAAAATGGTTCAAGTGGCACTGAGCACTATGGGACTTACTGCTGAGGTCATCAGTCCCCTAGAACTTATAACTACTTAAACCTTACTAACCTAAGGACATCACACACAGCCATGCCCGAGGCAGGATTCGAACCTGCGACCGTAGCAGTAGGAGATAAAAGAAGGAGATGACACCACTTGCCTAGACTTTATCGTATGCTCTGGAGTGACACGAAAACTAAACTCTGCCTGAACAAGCCATGAAGGCCCAACGGAGCCGACCGACCGCCGTGTCATCCTCAGCCCATATGCGTCACTCGATGCGGATATGGAAGAGCATCTGGTCAGCACACCGCTCTCCTCGCTGTACGTCAGTTTACGAGGCCAGAGCCGCTGCTTCTCAGTCAAGTAGCTCCCCAATTTGCCTCACGAAGGTGCAAATGGTTCAAATGGCTCTGAGCACTAACTTCTGAGGTCATCAGTCCCCTAGAACTTAGAACTACTTAAACCTAACTAACCTAACGACATCACAGACATCCATGCCCGAGGCAGGATTGGAACCTGCGACCGTAGAGGTCGCGCGCTTGCGGACTGTACTGCCTAGAACCGCTCGGCCACTCTCTCCGGCGCCTCACAAGGGCTGAGTGCACCCCGCTTGCCAACAGCACTCGGCAGGCCGGATGGTCACCCATACAAGTGCTACCCCATCCTGACAGCGCTTACGTTCAGTGATCCGACGGGAACCGGTGCTACCATTGCAGCAAGGCCGTTAGCTTGGGAGTGAAATCACGCACTGGAAAGACTCTGAGGCTGATATGAGAGTAATAAAAGAATTTTGTTTCAAGATCAGTGACTTTGTATCGAAAGCAATGAAAACTGTGTCAGAATTGATTCACATAACAGATTCTTTTAGGGCTTCAGGTAGGATGAGTGCTTTTCCACAAGTAATACGACGCATCTTTTCTCTGAAGGGAAGTAGTTTTCATTCAGGATTCCAGTACACCATGTCATTACCCAATGTTTAGGCTTCAAAAACGTATTTTTTCATCATAATCTCTGTTCTGCCCGACGGCCTTACGCCACGTTACTAGCATGGCACGTATGCCCGTACGGTACCAATCTACTGATCGACGCCTTGCTGCGCCAGTAACCCCCCCCCCCACCCCCATCATCCACGCACTACTTACCACGGAGTGCGTTCCTTCATTGGGCCAAACAGGAAGAAGCAGGAAGTTGCGACATCCGGACTGTAGGGTGGATGAGGAAGAACAGTCCAGCGAAGTTTTGCGAGCTCGTCTCGGTTGCACAAACGTGGGTGAAGCCTTGCATTGTCATGGAGAAGGAGAAGTCCGTCTCTTTTTTTGCGACGAACACGCTGATCGTAGCACAATACACTTGACATCTGATCGTTGCACCCTGAGGGGGGACATCAATCAGAATAACCCCTAGCCCAATAACTCACCTTGCTTTTGTTCACTGCCCTGTCTTCGTATACATTGCAAGCGTCTGCGAATATCTGTGATGCTCTGGTTTGCCGCCAAAAGAAGCTCAGTGAAATCTCTCTGCTTGGGACGCAGCTCTGTTACTGACATTTTTTACGAGTAAAAGCTGCATATAGCGCCGCCACCTATCGGAACTTCGTAAAACTAAAGGGGCCGAACTGGCAATATCCCACAAGAAAACACTCATTTTTTCAACAGACTTTGACCGGGAAAACAAATGTGTTGCATTACTTGTTGAACGCTCCTCGCATCCTCGGTCACAGATAAACAAACAGAGTAGCGTCAATTTACTCCATATCTCGTTGCGATATAGCAAAATTGTGAAAAAGTTACTCTGAATATAAACGTAGGTCTCCGCGGCCATTGTCACAATCAATAAATTTTTTCAGGGTTTGTGACCGCATAGTCAATATGTACACTACTGGCCATTAAAATTGCTACACCAAGAAGAAATACAGATCTTAAACGAGTATTCATTGGACAAATATATTATACTAGAACTGACATGTGATTACATTTTCACGCAATTTGGATGCATAGATCCTGAGAAATCAGTACCCAGAACACCCACCTCTGGCTGTAATAACGGCCTTCATACGCCTGGGTATTGAGTCAAACAGAGCTGGGATGGTGTGTACAGGTACAGCTGCCCATGCAGCTTCAACAAGATACCACAGTTCATCGAGAGTAGTGACTGGCGTATTGTGACGAGCCAGTTGCTCGTCCACCATTGACCAGACGTTTTCAATTGGTGAGAGATCTGGAGAATCTGCTGCCCAGGGCAGCAGTCGAACATTTTCTGTATCCAGAATGGCCCGTACAGGACCTACAACACGCGGTCGTGCATTATCCAGCTGAAATGTAGGGTTGCGCGGGGATCGAACGAAGGGTAGAGCCACGGGTCGTAACACATCTGAAATGTAACGTCCACTGTTCAAAGTGCCGTCAATGATCGAGACGTGTACCCAATGGCACCCCATACCATCACGCTGCGTGATACGCCAGTGTGGCGATGACGAATACACGCTTCCAATGTGCGTTCGCCGCGATGTCGCCAAACACCGATGCGACCATCATGATGGTATAAACAGAACCTGGATTCATCCGAAGAAATGATGTTTTGCCATTCGTGCACCCAAGTTCGTCGTCGAGTACACCACCGCAGGCGCTCCTCTCTGTGATGCAGCGTCAAGGGTAACCGCAGCCACGGTCTCCGAGCTGATAGTCTATACTGCTGCAAACGTCGTCGAACTGTTCGTGCAGGTGGTTGTTGTCTTGCAAACAGCCCCTCTGTTGACTCGGGGATAGAGACGTGGCTGCACGACCCGTTACAGCCACACGGATAAGATGCCTGTCATCTCGACTGCTAGTGATACGAGGCCGTTGGGATCCAGCACGGCTTTCCGTATTACCCTCCTGAACCCACCGATTCCATATTCTGCTAACAGTCATTGGATCTCGACCGACGCGAGCAGCAATGTCGCGATACGATAAACCGCAATCGCGATAGGCTACAATCCGACCTTTATCAAAGTCGAGAACGTGATGGTACGTATTTCTCCTCCTTACACGAGGAATCACAACAACGTTTCACCAGGCAATGCCGGTGAACTGCTGTTTGTGTATGAGAAATCGGTTGTAAACTTTCCTCATGTCAGCACGTTGTAGGTGTCGCCACCGGCGCCACCCTTGTGTGAATGCTCTGAAAAGCTAATCATTTGCATATCACAGCATCTTCTTCCTGTCGGTTAAATTTCGCGCCTGTAGCACGTCATCTTCGTGGTGTAGGAATTTTAATGGCCACTGGTGTAAAACTACCGACGTTTCGGTCACTGTTGCAAGTGACTTTGTTCAGAGTGTTATTGTTTACTGTAAACAAAAACTCCTGAAGATGGTCACTTGCAACAGTGATCGAAACCTCGGTAGTTTCACATATTGACAATGCGGTCACAAACCCAGAAAAAATTTTATTAAATTATTCTGAAGTTCACATGCAAATGCGTGACATACGCAAGAAGCAATGGAGATACTTACTAAAGCTATACATGATACAGTTTATAGGAAAAGGTTACGTGTGTATTAAACATCGAAAATACACTCTCTTTGTTTTTACTGGCTGGAGAAAAATTTAATTAATTTGGATGAGGCTTTAAAAATTAAAAAACTAAGCTGGTTACTGTAAGGGCTACAGGCTTAGCCGCAGCCGCTTCTTGTGAAAGCCACTGCCAACTGGCGCTATGTCGGAATGCTGACGGACTGCAGTTTTTTCATATGCCGGCTGCAGAGGGCTAACGCACGTCCAGGGATAGTTGAGGCGCGGCACGGGTGTTTCCACCTCACGTGACTGCGTTGCAGAATATTTTAACAATGTCTTTCTCGCCTTGCAGTGGCGTCCCGATACATCCGCATTCATTCCTGCTAAGACATCCGAGATAATTCTGACGGGTCAGTGTAGCGAGCGCGTCAATACGAGGTGCATTCAAGTTCTAAGGCTTCCGATTTTTTTTCTAATTAACTACTCACCCGAAATCGATGAAACTGGCGTTACTTCTCGACGTAATCGCCCTGCAGACGTACACATTTTTCACAACGCTGACGCCATGATTCCATGGCAGCGGGGAAGGCTTCTTTAGGAGTCTGTTTTGACCACTGGAAAATCGCTGAGGCAATAGCAGCACGGCTGGTGAATGTGCGGCCACGGAGAGTGTCTTTCATTGTTGAAAAAAGCCAAAAGTCACTAGGAGCCAGGTCAGGTGAGTAGGGAGCATGAGGAATCACTTCAAAGTTGTTATCACGAAGAAACTGTTGCGTAACGTTAGCTCGATGCGCGGGTGCGTCGTCTTGGTGAAACAGCACAGGCGCAGCCCTTCCCGGACGTTTTTGTTGCAGTGCAGGAAGGAATTTGTTCTTCAAAACATTTTCGTAGGATGCACCTGTTACCGTAGTGCCCTTTGGTACGCGATGGGTAAGGATTACGCCCTCGCTGTCCCAGGACATGGACACCATCATTTTGTCAGCACTGGCGGTTACCCGAAATTTTTTTGGAGGCGGTGAATCTGTGTGCTTCCATTGAGCTGACTGGCGCTTTGTTTCTGGACTGAAAAATGGCATCCACGTCTCATCCATTGTCACAACCGACGAAAAGAAAGTCCCATTCATGCTGTCGTTGCGCGTCAACATTGCTCGGCAACATGCCACACGGGCAGCCATGTGGTCGTCCGCCAGCATTAGTGGCACCCACCTGGATGACACTTTTCGCATTTTCAGGTCGTCATGCAGAATTGTGTGCACAGAACCCACAGAAATGCTAACTCCGGAGGCGATCTGTTCAACAGTCATTCGGCGATCCCCCAAAACAACTCTCTCCACTTTCTCGATCATGTCGTCAGACCGGCTTGTGCGAGCCCGAGGTTGTTTCGGTTTGTTGTCACACAATGTTCTGCCTTCATTAAACTGTCGCACCCACGAACGCACTTTCGACACATCCATAACTCCATCACCACATGTCTCCTTCAACTGTCGATGAATTTCAATTGGTTTCACACCACGCAAATTCAGAAAACGAATGATTGCACGCTGTTCAAGTAAGGAGAACGTCGCCATTTTAAGTATTTAAAACAGTTCTCATTGTCGCTGCTGGCGGTAAAATTCCATCTGCCGTACGGTGCTGCCATCTCTGGGACGTATTGACAATGAACGCGGCCTCATTTTAAAACAATGCGCATGTTTCTATCTCTTTCCAGTCCGGAGAAAAAAAATCGGAGGCCTTAGAAATTAAATGCTCCTCGTATTTATTATACCAAGGTGGTCTCCCCCCCCCCCCCCAAAAAGAAAAAAAATCGAGATAACATTGCTGTGGGCGGAGCTTGTGTAGTACGCTTTTCTGCCACTAGGCGTGTATAGCGCCACTCGTGACCAGTTCAGGGACGGTGTTGTCAACCAGGCTTGTTCTATTCATCTGCAGTGATTGTTTTTGGTAGCGCTGTTTCGGTCTTGTTTCGTTTTTTATGATGGCAAGTTTAAGTGAGCAACGTGCAACTGTGAAATTTTTTTTCTACTGGGTAAAAGTGTTTCTGACACTGTTTTATGTTGAAAACTGTTCTGGCGTAACCACAAGCGCTGGAACGAGTACAAAGAACGCAAGATCAGAGAAGACGGTGTAACGACGTCGCCCAACGGTGAGCTGACGAGGGCCGCATCACGACAGGAGCGCCCCCTGCAAGAAGTGAATATAAGGGCCGCTGCCGCCACGCTCGGCCGCTCAGATCTGCTCAGTATGCAGACATTAGTGGAACGTATTCGTGGAGTGTGCTACAAGAACAGCTAGTAGTGATCCTTAACAGTTGCTTGCCTGGACTTGTCTATAGCGACGAACATAACTGTTTGCATGTTGCCCATCGTTTGCGACTGCTACTTGTAAATCTCCAGGTTCAGTATTGTCAATCTGCTTTATAGAAATAAAACTACTAATGTTATTTGCTTGAATTGTTGTAGAGAGTTCCGAGAACGCTGCATCCCTTAGGCACCGTATATGAGACGAGTGAGTGAGACCTAATAAAAACAGCTTAGCAAGATGATGCTATGGGAGAAACCCAATTGTACGAGTGGTTTTTCTCGATTTAAAAATTGCGACATGTCCACTGACAACAAACCTAGTTCTGGATGTCCATCAACTGCCCGAATCGACGGGAAGTTTGTCCCCCCTGGTCATACAGTCAACCAAACCTCTTATTTGGAAGTTTTAAGAAGGTTATGCAACAGTATTCGTCAGAAAAAGCCCGATTTGTGGTAGACATGAGGCTGGTTCTTCCACCATGACAATGCACCTGCAGGCACAGCCATCACTGTTAGGCAGTTTTTGGCTAAAAATGACAGGGTTCTGCTGCGCCATGCAGCTTACTCGCCTGACCTGGCTCTGTGCGAGTTTTTTCATTTTCACTCTTGGAAAGGGGCATGAAAGGACACCGATTTGACAACATTGAAGAAGTCAAGAAAAAAACGAGGGAGGACCTGCCAGCCATTTCTAAAGATGACTACAAAAACGGTTTGAACAGTGGAAGCACCAGGCAACAAATGTATAGGTTGTAATGGAGAGTATTTTGAAGCTTGAAAGGAGATGAACATCAACAAAAGCAAAACGAGGGTCATGAAATGTAGTCGAATTAAGTCGGGTGATGCTGAGGGAATTAGATTAGGAAATGAGACACCTAAAGTACTAAAGGAGTTTTGCTATTTGGGAAGCAAAATAACTGATGATGGTCGAAGTAGAGAGGATATAAAATGTAGACTGGCAATGGCAAGGAAAGCGTTTCTGAACTGAGGAATTTGTTAACGTCGAGTATAGATTTAAGTGTCAGGAAGTCGTTTCTGAAAGTATTTGTATGGAGTGTAGCCATGTATGGAAGTGAAACATGGACAATAAATAGTTTGGACAAGAAAAGAATAGAAGCTTTCGAAATGTGGTGCTACAGAAGAGTACTGAAGATTAGATGGGTAGATCACATAACTAATCAGGAGGTATTGAATAGAATTGGTGAGGAGTTTGTGGCACAACTTGACAAAAAGAAGGGACCGGTTGGTAGGGCTTGTTCTGAGGCATCAAGGGATCACAAATTCAGCATTGGAGGGGAGCGTGGAGGGTAAAAATCGTAGAGGGAGACCAAGAGATGAATACACTAAGCAGATCCAGAAGGATGTAGGTTGCAGTAAGTACTGGGAGATGATGAAGCTTGCACAGGATAGAGTAGCATGGAGAGCTGCATCAAACCACTCTCAGAAATGAAGACCACACAACAACAACAAGGTTGTTTTGTAAACAATTTGAAAGTATAAAGCTTTTTTAAAAAAAATCAGTTTTTTGGGTACCCCCTCATAAACTGTTTTATGGTGTCATTAATTATTCACTGTTCACTTATTTCCATACCTCAATGACCCAGTGCCTACATAATGCTGACAAGTGCCAAAGTAGGCCTTCAGCTGAGGACACAAAACCCATAACTCATTGTAAGAGAGGCGTGGCATGAGTAATGCAACACATTTGTGTTTCTCAGCCAATTTCGGTTGAAAAAAAAATACGCAATTTCTTGTGGGATGTGATGTAATATTCCCCCTTCAGCCCCTATAGTTTATGAAACTCCAATAGGTGGCGTTGCTATATCTAGCCTTCAAAATGGCATCTGTAACGGAGGTGCATTCCAAGGAGAGAGCTGTCATTGAGTTTCTTTTGGCGGGAAACCAGAGTGTCGCAGATATTCACAGGCACTTGCAGTATGTCTACGGAGACCTGGCAGTGAACAAAAGCACGATGAGTCATTGGGCGAAGCGTCTGTCATCATCACAGCAAGGTGGCGCAAACCTGACGCATCTCCCGCGTGCTGCCTGGCCGTACACAGCTGTGACTCCTGCAATATTGGAACGTGGACGTCGATGAGTCACAATCAGACACCTCGCTGCTCAATTGGACATCTCTGTTGGTACTGTTGACACAATTGTCCACCAGCTGGAGTACTCAGAGGTATGTGTGTACCCACCATGCTCCTCACAGTCGAGAGGCCAGACCGATACGAGTGCAGTCTGCATTGTTGCCAAATTTATTCAAGATAGCAGATCCAAGATGGCGTCAGTAGATGTGGCAACGTCAAACCGATGATTCCCCCCTCCGATTCCCTTCCTCCTCCCCTCCCGCTTGCAACCCTTCCCCTCCATCACTACCCTACCCTCCCTCCTCCCTCCCCTCCCTCCTGCCCCCCCAGGAATGTGGCACGAAACGCTCGATCTGTGCTGAGCTGTTGATGTAGAAGAATATAGAGTGGTTTTTTCTTTATTTTATCATTTTTGGGTGTTATCCTGATGCAAGAATTTTCAATACTGCTCGAAATAGGGAGGTAAAGCTCAGAAAGGGACAATTCCCCAAATTTTGTACAAATAATCTAGTAGATTGGTAGCAGCTGACCTGTTAACTGGCATGCCAGATCATCTCGTCTAACCCCATTAGACTACTGTTTATGAGACTGGTTAAAGAGGGACGTATCCGCTTAGAACGTGGATACACGTAAAGAAATTGTTGCTCGCATCACCGATGCTATTGCCCGCATTTAAGTCCGCCGAGATGATGTTCGATGTCAACACAACACATCCTCCAACGCGTTAACAAGCGCGCTAACTTGGGCAGGGGACTTTTTGAACACTTCATGTAGGGTGGATCAGTCATCTGTCTCACCATTATTCTGTCCACCACAGCGCCTACACCGCACATTTCTTCATAATCATTCATGTGTGTAGACTTCACATGTAGAATCGACTCGCAAATTATATGACATTCCTCCTGAACCTCCCTCTCTCTCGCCCCCCCCCCCCCGGTCTCTCTCTCTCTCTCTCTCTCTCTATATATATATATATATATATATATATATATATATATATATATATATATATATACAGGGCGTTACAAAAAGGTACGGCCAAACTTTCAGGAAATATTCCTCACACACAAAGAAAGAAAATATGTTATGTGGACATGTGTCTGGAAACGCTTACTTTCCATGTTAGAGCTCATTTTATTACTTCTCTTCAAATCACATTAATCATGGAATGGAAAAACACAGCAACAGAACGTACCAGCGTGACTTCAAACACTTTGTTACAGGTAATGTTCAAAATGTCCTCCGTTAGCGAGGATACATGCATCCACCCTCCGTCGCATGGAATCCCTGATGCGCTGATGCAGCCCTGGAGAATGGCATATTGTATCACAGCCGTCCACAATACGAGCGCGAAGAGTCTCTACATTTGATACTGGGGTTGCGTAGACAAGAGCTTTCAAATGCCCCCATAAATGGAAGTCAAGAGGGTTGGGGTCAGGAGAGCGTGGACGCCATGGAATTGGTCCGCCTCTAGCAATCCATCGGTCACCGAATCTGTTGTTGAGAAGTGTACGAACACTTCGACTGAAATGTGCAGGAGCTCCATCGTGCATGAACCACATATTGTGTCGTACTTGTAATGGCACGTGTTCTAGAAGCACGGGTAGAGTATCCTGTATGAAATCATGGCGGTGAATCGAGGAAGTACAGTACATACTGACGAAACTAAAATGAGCTCTAACATGGAAATTAAACGTTTCCGGACACATGTCCACATAACATCTTTTCTTTATTTGTGTGTGAGGAAAGTTTCCTGAAAGTTTGGCCGTACCTTTTTGTAACACCCTATATATACAGTGTGAGTCACCTAACATTACCGCTGGATATATTTCGTAAACCACATCAAATACTGACCAACCGATTCCACAGACCGAACGTGAGGGGAGGGACTAGTGTAACTGTTTAATACAAACCATACAAAAATGCACGGAAGTATGTTTTTTAACACAAACCTACGTTTTTTTAAATGGAACCACGTTAGTTTTGTTAGCACATCTGAACGTATAAACAAATACGTAATCAGCGCCGTTTGTTGCATTGTAAAATGTTAATTACATCCGGAGATATTGTAACCTAAAGTTGACGCTTGAAACCTCCGACGTTCAGTTGTGTGTTGTGACAAACACGGGCCACGGTCGGCTAGCAGCATCTGCAGGGACATGTTTACGATGACGACCGTGTTTACAAGTGTGGCTGTAGTGCACTGTTGTGGTTTGGTCTAGCTGTCCCAGTGTCCGCATGTAGCGCTTGCTACTATTGTTATTCTGCATTCGTCTCCGCACGCAGACCAACTGTAGTACACCGTGTTACCAGACGTCTGTGATAGTGTAGTGTTGTAGGAACTGTGACCATGGTGTATTCGAACTCTGAAAAGGCGGAGATGATACTCATCTATGGCGAGTGTCGACGAAATGCAGCTTGAAGCCTGCAGGGTGTATGCAGAACGGTACCCGGACAGAGAGCATCCAACGTGCCGCACATTGCAAAACATCTACCGCCAACTGTATGCAACAGGTATGGTCGTAGCACGCAAACGGGTCCGTAACAGGCCCGTCACAGGAGAAGCGGGTGCAGTTGGTGTGTTAGCTGCTGTCGCAATGAACCCACACATGAGTACACGGGGCATTGCGAGAGCCGGTGGACTGAGTCAAAGTAGTGTCATGCGCATACTGCATCGTCACCGCTTTCACCCGTTTCATGTGTCGCTACATCAGCAATTACATGGTGATGACTTTAATCATCGAGTGCAATTCTGTCAATGGGCATTAACAGAGAATGCGTTGCAGTTCTACCTGTTTACCGATGAAGCGGGTTTCACAAACCACGGGGCAGTGAATCCACGGAACATGCATTACTGGTCCGTGGACAATCCTCGCTGGCTCAGACAGGTAGAGCGACAGCGACCGTGGACTGTAAATGTATGGTGCGGATTCATTGGCGACCACCTCATTGGTCCTCACTTCATTGCAGTGGCCCAAACAGCTGCAACATACATTGCGTTTCTACAGAATGATCTGCCAACGTTGCTCGAAAATGTCCCACTGGAAACGCGTCGACGTATGTGGTATCAGCATGATGGTGCACCTGCACATTCCGCAATTAACACTAGGCTGACCCTTTACAGGATGTTCGACGGGCGTTTCATAGGACGTGGAGGACGCATAAATTGGCCAGTCCGTTCTCCTGATCTTACACCTCTGGACTTTTTTCTGTGGGGTATGTTAAAGCAGAATGTGTACCGTGATGTGCCTACAACCCCAGAGGATATGAAACAACGTATTGTGGCAGCCTGCGGCGACATTACACCAGATGTATTGCGGCGTGTACGACATTCATTACGCCAGAGATTGCAATTGTGTGCAGCAAATGATGGCCACAACGTTGAACATCTATTGGCCTGTCATGTCGGGACACACTCGGTTCCACTCCGTAATTGAAAACGGAAACCACGTGTGTACGTGTACCTCACCCCTCATGGTAATGTACACGTGCGTCAGTGAAAAAGACCAATAAAAAGGTGTTAGCATGTGGACGTAATGTGCTGTTCCAGTCTGTTTTGTACCTAAGGTCCATCACCGTTCCCTTTGGATCCCTAAGTAATTCGGTGCTCTCCGATACACACGATCGAACAGCGGAGGAGTGGTACTCAAGCCTCAACTTTAGGTAACAACATCTCCGGATGTAATTAACATTATACAATGCAACAAACGGCACTCATTACGTATTTGTTTATATGTTCAGATGTGCTAACAAAACTAACGGGGTTCCATTTAAAAAAAGGTAGGTTTGTGTTACAAAACATACTTCCGTGCATTTTTATATGGTTTGTATTAAACAATTACACTAGTCCCTCTCCTATCGTTCGGTCTGTGGAATCGGTTCGTCAGTATTTGATGTGCTTTACGAAATATATCCAGCGGTAATGTTAGGTGACTCACCCTGTATATATAGGGTGTTACAAAAAGGTACGGCCAAACTTTCAGGACACATTCCTCACACACAAATAAAGAAAAGATGTTATGTGGACATGTGTCCGGAACGCTTAATTTCCATGTTAGAGCTCATTTTAGTTTCGTCAGTATGTACTCTACTTCCTCGATTCACCGTCAGTTGGCCCAATTGAAGGAAGGTAATGTTGACTTCGGTGCTCACGTCATCAACACAGTGAACGTTTGAGCAGGCATTGTTGGTGATGTCTTGATTGGGCCCCATGTTCTTCCACCTAGCTCAATGGAGCACGTTATCATGATTTCATACGGGATACTCTACGTGTCTGGCCGTGCGGTTTAGACGCTTCAGTCTGGAACAGTGTGACCGCTACGGTCGCAGGTTCGAATCCTGCCTCGGGCATGGATGAGTGTGATGTCCTTAGGTTATTTAGGTTTAATTAGTTCTAAGTTCTAGGCGACTGATGACCTCAGAAGTTAAGTCGCATAGTGCTCAGAACCATTTGAACCATTTGAACTCTACCTGTGCTGCTAGAACATGTGCCTTTACAAGTACGACACAACATGTGGTTCATGCTCGATGGAGCTCCTGCACATTTCAGTCGAAGTGTTGGTACGCTTCTCAACAACAGATGCGGTGACCGATGGATTGTTAGAGGCGGACCAATTCCATGGCCTCCACGCTCTCCTGACCCGTGGTTTGTGAAACCCGCTTCATCGGTAAACAGGTAGAACTGCAACGCATTCTCTGTTAATGCCCATTGACAGAATTGCACTCGATGATTAAAGTCATCACCATGTAATTGCTGATGTAGCGACACATGAAACGGGTGAAAGCGGTGCCGATGCAGTATGCGCATGACACTACTTTGACTCAGTCCACCGGCTCTCGCAATGCCCCGTGTACTCATGTGTGGGTTCATGGCAACAGCAGCTAACACACCAACTGCACCCGCTTCTCCTGTGACGGGCCTGTTACTGACCCGTTTGCGTGCTACGACCATACCTGTTGCATACAGTTGGCGGTAGATGTTTTGCAATGTGCGGCACGTTGGATGCTCTCTGTCCGGGTACCGTTCTGCATACACCCTGCAGGCTTCAAGCTGCATTTCGTCGACACTCGCCATAGATGAGTATCATCTCCGCCTTTTCAGAGTTCGAATACACCATGGTCACAGTTCCTACAACACTACACTATCACAGACGTCTGGTAACACGATGTACTACAGTTCGTCTGCGTGCGGAGACGAATGCAGAATAACAATAGCAGCAAGCGCTACATGCGGACACTGGGACAGCTAGACGAAACCACAACAGTGCACTCGTAAACACGGTCGTCATCGTAAACACGTCCCTGCAGATGCTGCTCGCCGACCGTGGCCCGTGTTTGTCACAACACACAACTGAACGTCGGAGGTTTCAAGCGTCAACTTTAGGTTACAATATCTCCGGATGTAATTAACATTTTACAATGCAACAAACGGCGCTGATTACATATTTGTTTATATGTTCAGATGTGCCAACAAAACTAACGTGGTTCCATTTAAAAAAACGTAAGTTTGTGTTAAAAAACATACTTCAGATAATTTTTGTATGGTTTGTATTAAACAGTTACACTAGTCCCTTTCCTCACGTTCGGTGTGTGGAATCGGTTGGTCAGTATTTGATGTGCTTTACGAAATATATCCAGCGGTAATGTTAGGTGACTCGCCCTATATATATATATATATATATATATATATATATATATATTAAAAAAGATGCTGTGCCTTACCAAACGAGAAAGCGCTGGTAGATACACACAATAAAAAACACACAAACACACACACAATTTTCAAGCTTTCGCAACTCAAGGTTGCTTCATCAGGAAAGAGGGAAGGTGAGGGAAAGACGAAAGGATGTGGGTTTTAAGGGAGAGGGTAAGGAGTCATTCCAATCCCGGGAGCGGAAAGACTTACCTTAGGGGGAAAAAAGGGCAGGTATACACTCACACACACACACACACACACACACACACACACATATCCATCTGCACATATACAGACACAAGCAGACATATGTAAAGGCAAAGAGTTTGGGCAGAGATGTCAGTCGAGGCGGAAGTACAGAGGCAAAGATGTTGTTGAGTGACAAGTGATGTACGAGAGGCGGCAACTTGAAATGAGCGGAGGTTGAGGCCTGGTGGGTAACGGGAAGAGAGGATATATTGAAGGGCAAGTTCCCATCTCCGGAGTTCTGATAGGCTGGTGTCAGTGGGAACTATTCAGATAACCCGGACGGTGTAACACTGTGCCAAGATGTGCTGGCCGTGCACCAAGGCATGTTTAGCCACAGGTTGATCCTCATTACCAACGAACACTGTCTGCCTGTGTCCGTTCATGAGAATGGACAGTTTGTTGCTGGTCATTCCCACATAGAAGGCTTCACAGTGTAGGCATGTCAGTCGGTAAATCACGTGGGTGCTTTCACACGTGGCTCTGCCTTTGATAGTGTACACCTTCTGGGTTACAGGACTGGAGTAGGTGGTGGTGGGAGGGTGCATGGGACAGGTTTTACACCGTGGGCGGTTACAAGGGTAGGAGCCAGAGGGTAGGGAATGTGGTTTGGGGATTTCATAGGGATGAACCGAGAGGTTACGAAGGTTAGGTGGACGGCGGAAAGACACTCTTGGTGGAGTGGGGAGGATTTCATGAAGGATGGATCTTATTTGAGGGCAGGATTTGAGGAAGTCGTATCCCTGCTGGAGAGCCAGATTCAGAGTCTGATCCAGTCCCGGAAAGTATCCTGTCACAAGTGGGGCACTTTTGGGGTTCTTCTGTGGAAGGTTCTGGGTTTGAGGGGATGAGGAAGTGGCTCTTCAAAAAAAAGTGGCTCTGAGAACTATGGGACTTAACATCTATGGTCATCAGTCCCCTAGAACTTAGAACTACTTAAACCTAACTAATCTAAGGACATAACACAACACCCAGTCATCACGAGGCAGAGAAAATCCCTGACCCCGCACCGAGCGCGGTGGCGCAGTGGTTAGACACTGGACTCGCATTCGGGAGGACGAAGGTTCAATCCCGCGTTCGGCCATCCTGATTTAGGTTTTACGTGATTTCCCTAAATCGCTCCAGGCAAATGCCGGGATGGTTCCTTTCAAAGGGCACGGCCGACTTCCTTCCCCGTCCTTCCCTAATCCGATGGGACCGATGACCTCGCTGTCTGGTCTCCTTCCCCAAAACAACCCAACCCAACCCTGACCCCGCCGGGAATCGAACCCGGGAATCCGGGCGCGGAAAGCGAGAACGCTACCGCACGACCACGAGCTGCGGACGAAGTGGCTCTGGTTATTTGTATCTGTACCAGGTCGGGAGGCTAGTTGCAGGATATATACACTCCTGGCAATGGAAAAAAGAACGCATTGACACCGGTGTGTCAGACCCACCATACTTGCTCCGGACACTGCGAGAGGGCTGTACAAGCAATGATCACACGCACGGCACAGCGGACACACCAGGAACCGCGGTGTTGGCCGTCGAATGGCGCTAGCTGCGCAGCATTTGTGCACCGCCGCCGTCAGTGTCAGCCAGTTTGCCGTGGCATACGGAGCTCCATCGCAGTCTTTAACACTGGTAGCATGCCGCGACAGCGTGGACGTGAACCGTATGTGCAGTTGACGGACTTTGAGCGAGGGCGTATAGTGGAGATGCGGGAGGCCGGGTGGACGTACCGCCGAATTGCTCAACACGTGGGGCGTGAGGTCTCCACAGTACATAGATGTTGTCGCCAGTGGTCGGCGGAAGGTGCACGTGCCCGTCGACCTGGGACCGGACCGCAGCGACGCACGGATGCACGCCAAGACCGTAGGATCTTACGCAGTGCCGTAGGGGACCGCACCGCCACTTCCCAGCAAATTAGGGACACTGTTGCTCCTGGGGTATCGGCGAGGACCATTCGCAACCGTCTCCATGAAGCTGGGCTACGGTCCCGCACACAGTTAGGCCGTCTTCCGCTCACGCCCCGACACCGTGCAGCCCGCCTCCAGTGGTGTCGCGACAGGCGTGAATGGAGGGACGAATGGAGACGTGTCGTCTTCAGCGATGAGAGTGCTTCTGCCTTGGTGCCAATGATGGTCGTATGCGTGTTTGGCGCCGTGCAGGTGAGCGCCACAATCAGGACTGCATACGACCGAGGCACACAGGGCCAACACCCGGCATCATGGTGTGGGGAGCGATCTCCTACACTGGCCGTACACCACTGGTGATCGTCGAGGGGACACTGAATAGTGCACGGTACATCCAAACCGTCATCGAACCCATCGTTCTACCATTCCTAGACCGGCAAGGGAACTTGCTGTTCCAACAGGACAATGCACGTCCGCATGTATCCCGTGCCACCCAACGTGCTCTAGAAGGTGTAAGTCAACTACCCTGGCCAGCAAGATCTCCGGATCTGTCCCCCATTGAGCATGTTTGGGACTGGATGAAGCGTCGTCTCACGTGGTCTGCACGTCCAGCACGAACGCTGGTCCAACTGAGGCGCCAGGTGGAAATGGCATGGCAAGCCGTTCCACAGGACTACATCCAGCATCTCTACGATCGTCTCCATGGGATAATAGCAGCCTGCATTGCTGCGAAAGGTGGATATACACTGTACTAGTGCCGACATTGTGCATGCTCTGTTGCCTGTGTCTATGTGCCTGTGGTTCTGTCAGTGTGATCATGTGATGTATCTGACCCCAGGAATGTGTCAATAAAGTTTCCCCTTCCTGGGACAATGAATTCACGGTGTTCTTATTTCAATTTCAAGGAGTGTATATACGAGGATGTAGGTTGCAAGTGCTACTTTGAAATGAGGAGGTTAGGTTGCAACCTACATCCGCTATTATTTGATGGACGTATTCCGATCTTCGTCTTCCTCTACAGCTTTGGCCATGTACATCTCCCTCTGGTAACACTGAAGTCATCCCCTGATGTCTTAACAGCCTGTTCCTTTTCCTTTTCCAGATGCTCCTTTCCTCTCCCATCTGTGCAGAACATCCTCATTCCTTACCTTATCAGTCCACCTAATTTTCAACATTCGTCTATAGCAACACATCTCAAATGCTTCGATTCTCTTCTGTTCCAGTTTTCCCACAGTCCATGTTTCACTAGCATACAATGCTGTACTCCAGACGTACATTCTCAGAAATATCGTCCTCAAATTAAGGCTATGTTTGATACTAGTAGACTTCTCTCGGCCAGGAATGTCCTTTTTACCTGTGCTAGTCTGCTTCTGATGTCCTCCTTGCCCCGTCCGCTATTGCTTATTTTTCTGCCTAGGTAGTAGAATTCCTTAACTTCATCTACTTCGTGAGCAGCAATCCTGATGTTAAGATTCTCGCTGTTCTCAGTTTTGCTGCTTCTCATTATTTTCGTTTATATCTGTTTCCAAAAATCATATGCGCAGCTACATATCCAAATATACTGCAAAGATCATATACAGATCCAAACATGTAACAAAAAACCTCTTTTAATTACATAAATGTACCGCTACAGATCATCAATCCAGATCGGTTAGAAAACCATATGAGCAGTAGATCGTGAAAAAAATTTACCTGCATATCGTATAAAGATCCTATACGCGTCGGAAACATCGTGAAACACTGTACTCCAACACAGCTATCGATCGTAATAAACTTCGCCTACATATTCAATACATGGTGCTGAAGATAGCAATAAAGACACCGCAAAACACGGCAGCTGAAAACACGTACCCTACGCCACGCGAAAACCCAATCACAATTATGCACGTGTATAGCAAACAAAAGCTGGTGACGGCCTGGAACAACAGGATACTTTCGAACACGTGTGTGTGGTACTCAGCCAGCGACCCTCTCCGTTTGCGAACGAAGAACACTCTCAGTCATTTTCACAAAGTCCTTCCTGGGATGTTCCAGAAACAGCTCTCAGCCCGTCGTCAGCAAACAAGGAAACCCTTTCAACGGCAGCCTCCAATAACACAGCTATACTCTCGGAAATTGGAGCGTTCTGCTGTTAATGCTAAAAGCCCTCTCTATTGCAAACAACACTTGGAGCAGTTCGAGAGGTAATAACTGTCTCGACTTGCCGAAACCAAACAGTTCTTCTCCCTTGAAAGCTATTTTCCTTTGTAAACAAAATTCCTGCCTAGAATACCTCGCGAACACCTAGGTGTGGCGTGCTGTCGGCGGTCCTCTCCGTTCGTAAATGAAGAACCCTGTCAGTCATTTCACAGACAAAGTGCTAGATCTCCCACTAGATGAAATCAACACATGCGCCTGTAACACCGTCCTATCAAAAGTATCCAAAAAGCTATTACTGGGCTTTAATATGAGATATCCATTCCTGACGTCCATCACCCTGTTTTTGAAACGTGCATCTCAAAAGCTGTAGTTTCTAATGAACAATCAGGTACGTTCAGTAAAATCGATTTTTCTAATCACTTGACGTAAAACAAGCGCTGTATCACTGTAAAAGGTACAGAGTCGAACGGGTGTGCCGGAGCTTACCCCAGTCCACTACTACGAACGCCATGTCGTCATAACGCCCGTGTGCTCAACATTACAAAAGGATTGCAGCACAATTCAAGAATGAAATTGAAAAGTAAAATACGTATTCCAAACTTCATCAGTGTTTGCTTAAGTATATTATTGTTCACATTGTAAAGACTCAGAATCAACTAATCAATATGTTAGGCAAAATATACGGTCTTAAAAAAAAAGTGGTGCTGAATAATAAAACTAGAAAGGTAAAAACCGGTCAGAATATGCAAACGTGTGACACAATTAAAAATTGCAAGTCTCGACTTGATCAGGGAAATACCTTGATTAAAATGGGCGTTTTACGAAAAATTGAAGCCGATAAATACTACACTGAGAAAGCTGAAAATTCGTATATAGCCTCATTTTCACGTAAAAACATTAAGACGTCACACAAAAAAGCTACCTGTATTAGTTTTCAAGTTATTTACTAAAAACCAAAATCGGAACGAAAACGTCCTTATTCATGGTAGACTAAGTATCATTTGTATTTGTAATAGACAGTTCTAATTACAGTAGTCGATTACATTCACGCAAAAATAAAGCTGTACCCAGTTTCAAGACTGTATTGAAAATAAGAATGGTTAGAAGGAATCTTGAAGAGGCCGTTCGGAGGTCATGTTCTACTGATGGTTCCATTCCAAAAAATTCTAGCCAGCTAAGTTTAAACGCAATCTAGCTAAAACTTTTTCAGTAACTGAAGCAAACTTAAATCTATCTGCATAAAAGTCAAGAAGATTGTAAATTGCTAAACGACAGAACTACTGATTAATACATCTCCGAGAAAGTGGTCCTTTAGGTAGCGCTACCTGTGCCTAAGGCTAATTAATGCTAGCGGACGTTCCGTTTGTCGGTCCACTGCGTCCCTGTATAAATACAGCCAGAGAGGCAGTGCTAGGATCCATGACTACCACCATGCCAATTGGGATGCCTACCGGGAATCCATTGCCTTACAGGTCGCAAGCCACCCCCTCACTTTCCACCACCCTGATGACATCACCCATGCCTCTTCCTTCCTTCAGAAGACCATCACTGACGCTGTGGAGGCTCATGTCCCTACCAAACTCATCCACCCTCACCGCCCTACGCTTCCTCCACAGGCCGTCCTTCTGCGTGAATCCCGCAGGCTCTGCCGCTCCTTCCTCCGCACTTGTGACCGGGATACTCTCACCCGCCACCGGCAATTACAGCGACATATCCGGAACCTCCTTACAGCAAAGAAACGCCGGGACTGGCGTCAGACACGCACACGCCTCAACTCCAGCCTCCCTGTCAACTCCTCTAAGTACTGGTCAGCCTTCCACCGCCTTACTGGTAGCCATCCCACCCCACATTACCCCATCCTCCATGACGATCGACCCTTTCCTGACAACCTCAGTAAGGCTAACCATTTTGCTTCCCACCTATCCGAGGTCTTCTCCATTCCTGACGATCCCCATTTTGATTACTCCCTCTTCCCCACCATCCTTGACCGCACTGACACCTCTGTCCCCCCGCTCGCCCCTAGCTTCCAGTACTTGGATCGGTTACCCCCCCTCAGACATCAACACTCCCGTCACCACTCAAGACATCACACTCGTCCTCCGCTCCAAACGCACCACCGCCCCCTGTTCATGATGGCGTCACCTACCGTCACCTCAAGGAATCCCCTCCATCCTTCCTGTCTGTCCTTGCTACCCTGTACAATGTCCTCCTCTCCACTGGATTTTACCCTGACCTGTCGAAGACTTCCCGTGTCCTGCTGTTCCCTAAGCCTAACAAACCTCCCTCTGCTACCTCTTCCTATCGTCCCATCTGCCTCACCTCCGTGTTCAGTAAGGTCTTTGAGGCCATCCTCTCTCGCCGTATTCACCACCACCTTAACCAGCACCGCCTCCTTCCTATTACCCATTGTGGCTTCCGGCCTTCCTTCTCTGCCGGCGACCAGCTCCTTAACCTTACCAATCTTCTTTCCCTCCAACTTAACTCCCGTCGCTCTGCTATCTTTGTTTCCCTTGATCTCCAGAACGCCTATGAGTGTGTCTGGCATCCCAGGCTCCTCTTCAAACTCCAGACCTATGCTCTCCCCATCAACTTCGTCTGTCTCGTTGCTTCCTTCCTCTCCCATCGTCTCTCCTATGTGACTATCCACAATTCCAACTCTCGTACTTTCTACCCCTCTGCCGGCGTGCCCCAAGGTTCTGTCCTTTCCCCTCTCCTCTATCTCCTGTACACCGCTGATATGCCCAAATCTCCCCCTCCTGTTCATCTTCTCCAGTTCGCTGATGACACCGCCTTCCTAGCCCTTTATCCTACCCTTCAACGGTCCCAACATACTCTCCAAACCCACCTTGACCAATTCACCGCTTGGTGCAACCAGTGGTTCCTCCGTGTTAATCCCTCCGAGACCCAGGCGATCATCATAGGCCGCACCACCCACTCCTTCCGCCTCCATGATTTCTACCTCACCATTTATGGCCGTCCTATCCACCCCACTCCTACCCTCAAATACCTTGGCCTCACACTCGACCGCCACCTCACCTGGAATCCCCATCTCCTTACCATCCAAAACAAAGCTCACAACCGCCTCCGCCTCCTGAAACTCTTGTCCGGCCGGACGTGGGGTCTACATCCTTCCACCATCCTTCACACCTACAAATCCATGATCTGCCCCCTCCTTTGTTATGCCAGCATCGCTTGGATTTCCGCCCCTCCCCGGTTCTATAAGGCCCTCCAAATCCTCGAATGCCATGCACTCCGCCTCGCCTTCCGCATCCGCCTTCCGTCCCCACGTGCATCCTCTACGACCTCATCCCCTTCCCCCACCTTCTCCTTTTCCTTGAACACATCCGCACACTATATATTGTCCGCCGCCCTGATCCCCCTCACCCCCTGGTGTCTCCCTTCCTCTCCACTCCCAACCAGTTGCCACGCCTTTACCGTTGTGTCCCTCCCTCTCTCCATCTCCACACCCTCCATCTCCTTTCCCAACACAACTTCCACCATCTACCCCTCCCGGATGATGAGCTTTGCCCTGACATCTACCCTTCCTACCAACTCTAACCCCCTCTTCCTGCCTCCTCCTCTGGGCTCCCTCTCCTCCCCCTCCCTCCTTCTGAGCGGCTTTCCCCTCCTACTCCCCCTCCATCTCTTGTGCCTCCTTTCAGTGTCTCTGCGCTCCCTCCTGCCCTGTCTTCCATTTTCCTCTCCCGCCCCATGTGTCTCCTGCCTCTTCGTGAACCCACGGTTGCCCCTCCTCTCTTCATCCCGCCGCTTCCTCAGTTGCCCCATGCTCTCCCCTCCTTTTCCATCCTGTCTGACCTTTCCCTCGGCAGGTCCCACCTGGTAGTTTTACTCTTTGTCGTGTGTGCTCCAAGTGGGTTTTAAGTGTGTTGTTTCGGAGTGTTTTTAATACTGTGGCCAACTTTTAACCTGTGCATTCGCATTCAGTGTCTTCTCTGTGTTTCAAGAATCGCCAACTGTGTTTTTCAACTTTCTGGTGACTTTTTTTTAACTGTCCCCCATGAACGTCTACATGTCCATGTCTTTTTACCTCCATTTTCTCCCCTTACTCTGTTTTATGTTCCCCTTTTTTATCTCCTTATGTATGTATCATTTTATTCTTGTTTTAGTTGTCGTGTCTCTCGGCTGAAGAGCGGCGGATTGTGCCGCTGACAGCCCTCCCCTGCCAATATGGGGCAGGGGAATGAAATCACAATAAAAAAAAAACAGTGCTAGGACGCACTTTGCACCGAGATATCGAAGCTGTAATGGATCTGGGAGATGTTATTTTTTTATCGTATTTGTCGATACCGAATTGTAAATGTTTTCTTATATTTTTGTGAGAATTTATTATAATTTGTCTTATTAAATGTTAATTTACTTCTGTTTTTGAGAGTAAAAGCATATTGATTGCTATTAGAAAATGTATCGAAGAATAGCAAAGAGACTGATTACAAATGGAAACTTGTGAATTGTGTAAAATATCTTTGACGTTGGAGTCGTCTTTGACTATACTCAGTCGGCAGCTAACTCTTGGTGTGTGTTGACGGAAAAACAATGTGAAGGTCGCCGTCATAAATAATTTTGAATTATGTTACTATTATTTTTGTATTAACTAAAAAGAAGAAACTACATTTG
The DNA here is from genome assembly GCF_021461385.2 of Schistocerca piceifrons. Taxonomy (NCBI): domain Eukaryota; kingdom Metazoa; phylum Arthropoda; class Insecta; order Orthoptera; family Acrididae; genus Schistocerca; species Schistocerca piceifrons. The sequence goes on from NC_060146.1 coordinate 212,754,341, forward strand.
AAGAAACTGTATTTGAAACACCAAAATGAGAGAAACACGTTGAACCATGTCTTTTCTGCAGCTGACATAGATGCATTGTGGAATCATACTTAGACAACTGAAGCCAAGACTAATATCGCCTTGCAAACGTCTAACGGAAAAGGTACTGTCACGAAATATGGCAAATTTAAGTAAATAAAAAATAGTGATCATATTTTCAACTTGTGTCTTAGCCGGGATGCCATATTTCAAAGCGTCCACGTCACTCAAACGCCCGCGTGCTTTGTACCTCACATGACGTCAGACCTGGGCAGACTTGAATGCGTTTTCCGTAAAAGTAGGAAGTGAACTTGCGAGGACTGTACACCGTTCCGAATTATTTACATTTCACGTTAGTAGCTGTCTGTGTACCGCCCATAATGTTGACAAAACCGCGTAACAAGTGGCGAGACTATTTTCCGCTTCTGAGGTGAGCAACTAACCTTTGGTGATTACAGGTCAAAGCGATGGACCTTCCCGTAGAGGTCGCCTCTGAACTGTTAATAGTGCTGTTTCCAATAGAGACATTACTTGCAATACTAAGACGAATATTTTGTGCGTGTGAAGTTTTGCAGAAAATTTCAGTCAGTTAGGACTATTATTTATAGTCATAGTTCCCGTTGAGTAAACAGCAAGTAGGAACATTTTCTTTCTGTGAGCACACACAGTAATGCGGACTTGCAGACTGGAAATTAAAGTCAGTACGCTCTCCATCACTTTGCGGCTGACCGCAAAAAGGAGGAAAAAAATAGTTTTCAGTCTCTTGTAGAAGGCGAAGGTAGGTGGAAAGCGCGCACCGGCAGTTTAAGAGTCTTTTCGTAGCGCCATAACGAGCTAACGACAATCCGATTATTGGCCTCCGACCCACACACTTTTGTAAAGTTATTCGCAGATCTGTGTCACGTGCCTGACAGATACTTATGTGTAAAAGTAATTTGTCCTACGTATCGAAATCATGACGCCACATTTCCGTTCTTCTGTATATCAATCTTGTCAACATTTTAGCTGCATGACATGTTAACCTGACTGTGGAACAGTTTTCCCACTGTCAGTCCTTACTATCTTTGGAATTGTATGGTTGATACTTTTCCCAAAGTCTGATGGAACGCCAACAGTCTCACGGACTCTACACACCAACTTGAATATTCGTTCGGCCGCCTTTTTCAACTACTTAATTTAAAAATTGTAATGATATGTTATCTACCCCCTTCTTCTTTATTTGTATCTCAAGTCTTCCAGAGATCGTTTCTAATCTAATACTGTATTCCATTAACGACTCCCATTTCTTCTTCTATCTCTCAATCGGCCTTCACTACACTCTTTTCACCTACTCGCTCTTTCCTCTGCATTTAACACTGGGATTCCCATTGCACTCCTAATGCTATTAGCTTTGCTTTTTAATTTCACGGGAGGATTTTTTTGACTTTTCTACAGTCAGTTCGTCCGAAGATCATATCTCTTTAGATTTCTTCACCTTTTTTTCACCATATCGCAAAGGCTGCCCTGTGTTTCCTGTTCACTTCGTTCCTAAGGTATATACACTACTGGCCATTAAAACTGCTACACCAAAAAGAAATGCAGATGATAAACGGGTATTCATTGGACAAATATATTACATTAGAACTGACATGTGATTACATATTCACGTAATTTGTGTGCATAGATCCTGAGAAATCAGTACCCAGAACAACCACCTCTGATCGTAATAACGGCCTTGATACGCCTGGGCATTGAGTCAAACAGAGCTTGGATGGCGCGTATAGGTACAGCTGCCCATGCAGCTTCAACACGATACCACAGTTCATGAGGAGTAGTCACTTGCGTATTGTGACGAGCCAGTTGCTCGGCGACCACTGACCAGACGTTTTCAATTGGTGAGAGATCTGGAGAATGTGCCGGCCAGGGCAGCAGTCGAACATTTTCTGTATCCAGAAAGGCCAGTACAGGACCTGCAACATGTCGTGCACTATCCTGCTGAAATGTAGAGTTTCACAAGGATCGAATGAAGGGTAGAGCCTCGGGTCGTGACACATCTGAAATGTAATGTCGACTGTTCAAAGTGCCGTCAATGCGAACAAGAGGTGACCGAGACGTGTAACCAATGTCACCCCATACCATCATGCCGGGTGATACGCCAGCGTGGCTATGACAAATACACGCTTCCAACGTGCGTTCACCGCGATGTCGCCAAACACGGATACGACCATCATGATGCTGTAAACAGAACCTGGATTCATCCGAAAAATGACATTTTGCCATTCGTACACCCAGGTCCGGCGTCGAGTACACCATCGCAGGCGCTCCTGTCTGTGATGCAGCGTCAAGGGTAACCGCAGCCACGGTCTCCGAGCTGACAGTCCATGCTGCTGCAAACATCGTCGAACTGTTCGTGCAGGTGGTTGTCGTCTTGCAAACGTCCCCATCTGCTGCCTCAGGGATCGAGACGTGGCTGCACGATCCGTTACGGCCATGCGGATAAGATGCCTGTCATCTCGACTGCTAGTGATACGAGGCGGTTGGGATCCAGTACGGCGTTCCGTATTACCCTCCTGAACCCACCGATTCCATATTCTGGTAACAGTCGTTGGATCTCGACAAACGCGAGCACCAATGTTGCGATACGATAAACGGCAACCGTGATAGGCTACAATCCGACGTTTATCAAAGTCCGAAACTTGATGGTACGCATTTCTCCTCCTTACACGAGGCATCAAATCAACGTTTCACCAGGCAATGCCGGTGAACTGCTGTTTGTGTATGAGAAATCGGTTGGAAACTTTCCTCATGTCAGCACGTTGTAGGTGTCACCACCGGCGCCACCCTTGTGTGAATGCTCTGAAAAGCTAATCATTTGCATATCACAGCATCTTCTTGCTGTCGGTTAAATTTAGCGTCTGTAGCTCGTCATCTTCGTGGTGTAGCAGTTTTAATGGCGAGTAGTGTATGTAGTCCTGTTACCTCCTTTCCGTGAACATATTTGTACTTCCTCGATCAGTTCGTCGATCAACTGAGCTATAGCCGCTAATTTTATCTTGCAGTCACTTCATGAGACTGATGTGGAAGGCAGTAATAGGTTTGCAGATAACAATTAGAAGACGCGGTAAAGAGATTACCTTTCAGCCTCCCTTATGTCAGAGTATCGCTTACCGCCCCATATTCGCACGAATCTTCGATATATAGCGATATGCACTGATCGGCCAGAGCATTATTACCACCTAGCTAACAGCCGACATGTCAACCTTTGGCAGGGATAACAGCGGCGACACGTCGTGACGTGGAGGCAGTGAGGCCTCCGTAGTTGGGTGGAGGGAGTTGTCACCACATCTGCACACACAAGTTATCCATTCCCCGTAAATTCAGTGCAGGGGGCGATGAGCTCATACGCCACGCTCAATCACATTCCACAAGTGGAATGAGATTTTCACTCTGCAGCGGAGTGTGCGCTAATCGTGGCAGATTAAAATTGTGTGCCGGACCGAGACTCGAACTCGGGACCTTTGCCTTTCGCGGGCAAGTGCTTTGGAAGGTAGGAGACGAGGTACTGGCAGAAGTAAATCTCTGAGGACGGGACGCGAGTCGTGCTTGGGTAGCTCAGTTGGTAGAGCACTTGCCCGCGAAATGCAAAGGTCCCGAGTTCGAGTCTCGGTCCGGCACACAGTTTTAATCTGCCAGGAAGTTTCATATCAGCGCACACTCCGCTGCAGAGTAAAAATCTCATTCTGGAAACATCCCCCAGGCTGTGGCTAAGCCATGTCTCCGCAATATCCTTTCTTTCAGGAGTGCTAGTTCCGCAAGGTTCGCAGGAGAGCTTCTCCAAAGTTTGGAAGGTAGGAGACGAGGTACTGGCAGAAGTAAAGCTGTGAGGACGGGACGTGTGTCACGCTTGGGTAGTTCAGTTGGTAGAGCACTTGCCCGCGAAAGGCAAAGGTCCCGAGTTCGAGTGTCGGCCCGACACACAGTTTTAATCTGCCAGGAAGTTTCACATCCCACAACTGTTAGGCTGAGTTCAGACGTGGCGAGTTGGGGGGCTAGCACATAAATTGGAAATCGCCACTGTGTTCTTCGAAACACTCCTTCGCACTCGCGGCCTTGTGACATGGCCCGTAATCTTGTTGAAAAATGCCACTGCCGTCGGGAAACACTATCGTCATGGAGGGGTGTGCGTAGTCTGCAACGAGCTTACTATACTCCTCGGTCGTCACGGTTCCCTGCATGAGCTCCCCTGGATCCGTGGATGCCCACGTGCCGGCCGTGGTGGCCGAGCGGTTCTAGGCGCTACAGTCTGGAACCGAGCGACCGCTACGGTCGCAGGGTCGAATCCTGCCTCGGGCATGGATGTGTGTGATGTCCTTAGGTTAGTTAGGTTTAAGTAGTTGTAAGTTCTAGACGACTGATGACCTCAGAAGTTAAGTGCCATAGCGCTCAGAGCCATTTGAACCATTTGAACCCTCGACGTCTCGACGTGTTCCATCTTAGATTTCGCTACGTGTTGAAGACACTCACCACAGCACTCCTAGAACACCGGACAAGTCAAGCAATTTCCGAAATACTCGTGCCATCACAATGTGCCCTCGGCCAAACTCAGATAGATCGCACACCTCCCCCACTCCACACACGGACAGCACGCTCACGGAGACTACGTGCATCGTCCGTGTGTCCGACTAGCAGTCACTCCTAGGCAGGGGGCGCTGCTACAGCCTGGATAGGACTATACCGATAGTGGGTCAGTGGTCGTAATGTTCCGGACGAGGCCAAGTCACAGACGCCTGCCAATTCTCTCGAAATCCCATCACGTTGCGACGGCACTGTTCCATTAGCTAGGAGGGTGTCGAGCTCTCTATATACCACTGGTTATGAAGAGTGCTCTCACCACGAGGAAAAGTAGCACACTGACGTTCAGGCAAAATTCGAATGTTCCCGTCCAGAAAAATGGCTCTGAGCACTATAGGACTTAACTGGTAAGATCATCAGTCCCCTAGAACTTAGAACTACTTAAGCGTAACTAACCTAAGGACATCACACACATCCACGCCCGAGGCAGGATTCGAACCTGCGGCCGTAGCGTCCGCGCGGTTCCACACTGAAGCGCCTACAACCGCTAGGCCACACCAGCCGGCGTTCCCGTCCAGATGTTTCTTACGACTGGTACTGCTTCTAATGATAGGTGGTCAGTGACGTAGCTTTTAGTTTAATTTTAGTTATGTCATGTTTCGTAGAGCATTTTCCCGATTATTTTATCGATATGATGTGGAACGAGTCAGATTACAAGATATATAGTGCTAATATTAATATTACTGAAATTTTTAGTTCTACACATGCAACTACATTTAGAGGTTTTTTTTTTTTTTTTTTTTTACCAGGTCTGAAACAGAAACTCCTCCGTGGGATGGAAGGAGTTGTCCAAAAGAAATAATTTTAAGCTAGATTTGAAACTTGATCTGCTACCTGCCAGACACTTTATGTTGTTGGGCAAATAATGAAAGATTTTTGTTGCTGAATAATGTACCCCTTTTTGAGCAACTGACAGCTTCAACAACGTAGAGGAGAGGTCATTTTTCCCTCTAGTGTTCTACGTATGAACACCACTGTTCTTCGCAGAAATGAGATGGATTATTTATAACGAATTTCATTAGCGAATATATGTACTTTGATGGTGCAGTTGAAGTACCTAACTCCTTGAATAGGTGCCTACATGACGTCCTTGGGTGAACACCACTAATTATTCCCACTGCTCTCTTTTGTGCCGATCTCTTCGGCTGTTTTGGATTCAGTAGTTGCATTTATCTACCCTCAGCTCCAACGCGCACCTGTCTTCCATCATCTGCAACTCGCTGCCGCTAATCGGTGTCGCCACCCGCTATAGACAGGAACCGAAATCTAAACACGTACTTCGCAAATCAGTGCACTGTACGGACTGTGCCGTAGCAATATTGTCGACAGGTTTTGATGACAGAATTGTCGAGTAGCAAACAATGTGACATAAAAGGTCGTATCTATTGATTGCATTCACTTAGAAGCTTGCACCAAGCTTCCATAGACCTTAAAATATATGAAGTAAATTTGAACTTGATCCAGAGAAATGGGTTCTCAACGGACGGACAGACAGAGAGACAGAGGATAAAAATGACAAAAATATTTTACATAATTACAAACAGAAAGCAGATGGCAGTTATAAGAGTCGACGGACACGAAACGGAAGCAGCGGTTGGGAAGGGAGTGAGACAGGGTTGTAGCCTCTCCCCGATGCTATTCTATCTGTATATTGAGCAAGCAGTAAAGGAAACAAAACAAAAGTTCGGAGTAGGTATTAAAATTCATGGAGAAAAAAAAAACTTTGAGGTTCGCCGATGACATTGTAATTCTGTCAGAGACAGCAAAGGACTTGGAACAGCAGTTGAACGGAATCGACAGTGTCTTGAAAGGAGGGTAAAAGATCAACATCAACAAAAGCAAAACGAGAATAATGGAATGTAGTCGAAATGAATCAGGTAATCCTGAGGGAATTAGATTAGGAAATGAGACACTTAAAGTAGTAAAGAAGTCTTGCTATTTGGGGAGAAAAATAACTGATGATGGTCGAAGTAGAGAGGATATAAAATGTAGACTGGCAATGGCAAGGAAAGCGTTTCTGAAGAACAGAAATTTGTTAACATCGAGCAACTTAAATCGGAAAGACCACATAGATAATTTTGTGGGGAAGGCGAAACAAAGACTGCGCTTTGTTGGCAGAACGCTTAGAAGATGTGACAAACACACTAAAGAGCCAGCCTTCATTACACTTGTCCGTCCTCTGCTGGAATACTGCTCCGCGGTGTGGGATCCTTACCAGGTAGGATTGACGGAGGACATCGAAAAAGTGCAAAGAAGGGCAGCTCGTTTCGTGTTATCGCGCTATAGGGGTGAGAGTGTCACTGATATGATACGCGAGTTGGGGTGGCAGTCACTGAAACAAAGGCGGTCTTCTTTGCGGCGAAATCTATTTACGAAATTTCTATCACCAACTTTCTCTTCGGAATGCGAAAATATTTTGTTGACACCCACCTACATAGGGACAAATGATCATCATAATAAAATAAGAGAAATCAGAGCTCGAACGGAAAGATTTAGGTGCTCCTTTTTCCCACGCGCCTTTAGAGAGTGAAATGGTAGAGAATTAGTATCAAAATGGTTCGATGAACCCTCTGCCAGGCATTTAAGTGTGAATTGCAGAGTAACCATGCAGATGTAGATGTAGACGAAGACATATACACAGTTTCTATCTTTAATGCTCCACTTATTGTGTTAAACCTATAACGAAATGTTGTACTTCTTAACAAGTAGGTTTTAAATTTTTGATTCTGTCAATAACTATCCGAAAAATTTAAACTCTAATTTTTGTTGCTCCTGTGTGTTGTTGTGTAGGCAACCTATCTGGCTGACTGTTTAGCCGTTCGGTGACAGAGATTATTATTTATTTATTAGTCAAATAAAGAAATAAATAAGCTTTTCGTTAAGAATGTAAAGTCTTGTATGATACATAAATAAAGTCGTAACGCTTCCGTATATTCAGATGACAAATTAGTACGAGGGCCTTTCAATAAGTAATGCAACACTTTTTTTTTTGTCAGAAAGCAGGTTGGTTTTATTCAGGATTCCAGTGCACCATATCATTCCCCACTCTTTTGGCTACAAAACCCTATTTTTCAACATTATCTTTGTTCAATGCGATGGCCTTACGCCAGCTTACTGGGAAGGCCTATGTCCACATGGTACCACTCTACTGGTCGATGTCAGAGCCGACGCCTTGCTGCACCAGTAACCTCCCCGTCGTCCACGTACTGCTTCTCGTGGAGGGCATCCTTCATTGGGACAAACAGATAGGAGTCGGAAGGCGCCACATTCGAACTGTATGATGGATGAGCAAGAACAGTCGAATGTAGTTTTGTGAGCTCCTCACGGGTGTGGAGACTTGTGAATTCCAGCCGTACAGCGAGGTGTTTGATTGTGTTCCGTCGTTCACCTCGAATGAGAGTGTCCCCACGTACCTACATTGCAGAATTCGCAGCTGTCTGCAGCCGCCAGCCACACGGGATATCGGAAGCTTTCCGCGACTTTGTTGCGATGGTGGCACACGCCTTGCCCAACGTCTCGCCGTGCTTTTGTTCACTACCCGCCTCCCTAGTTATTGTGCAAGCGCGTATGAACATTCGCGGTGCTCTGGTTTTCCGCCAAAAGACATTCAATGTCAGCTCTCTTCTTGGATCGCACCTGCGTTACAGACGCCATTTTAAAGGCTACGTATAGCGAAGCCACCTATCGAAACGTCATGGAACTGTACGGGCTGAAGGAGGCATATTCCACGGTGTTCCACAACAAATTCCGCATTTTTTTTTTCAACCGAAATTGGCCGAGAAAACAAATGTGTTGCGTTACTTATTGAACGTCCCTCGAACATTGTCCGTCCACGAACACTTGTGGTTGACGTCAGAAAAATAACCCCTCAATCATTTTCGGAAAATCCTTTACTTTAAGTATCCAGCATTGCACAGAGTTAGATGATTCTGTAAATCTGTATTCTTTCGCCTAAGGTCTGTCACTTCCGTTTCGACAGTTTCAAGTTGTTGGCACAAACGCGCATTGTCGTGTTTACAGTATTGTTTGTTTTCACAGTTGATCTCTCAAGTGGTAGGTTCTTCATTAGTTGGTAATATATTTCCCTCTATAATCTGTTCTACTTCTTTACAGTAACTTCTTTTATGTGCCCGTATTTCTCTCTCACTGTTAGGTTCATTACTGCCCTCTAAACATGAGGATGAGTGACGAAGAGCTGGATCAACACCCGGTTTCAAGTTGCGTTTCTGAGGAACATTCAGTTATTCACTTTTCAAGTCCCTTTCAAAATCAGACTCAGCAAAATGCATTGAGCATACACAAGCGTTAGCGACTGACAGAACGAATAGACACGTTTACAAGCATTAATCCATTTTGGTTTTGTCTCATTATCCTTAGGAAACATATGAAACTTAATTTCAAACTTTTCAGTTGTTTTCAGTGGTTACTACAACTCGCAATGGCAAGGTAAATCGTTGGTTTTCACTTAAAACAATCCAACATAATGCAAGCACATAAAACTGCAACCAGTCACTCTTTTTGAATAGTTATTTATTATTCCATGAACCGGTTTTCGAATCTTTTCAGGTTCATCTTCAGATGGTTTTCTGGAAGTTACATCACTATCTCTAGTTCTGTGGCAGGAAGATGGAACATACTTTAATGTATCTCCATGAGTATTGTTTATCCGTTGAGGTGGAAGAAAAATTTTAGTTTTGTACTTACTGCAACAGTGTGGGCGACTGTTAGTGTCCATCTGTCTGCTTCTATTTTCATGCCCAGTTGGTACAGTCGTGGACAAAACGAGCGAGACCCCCCGCCTTTTCGTTATACTGATCCGCACAACTCTGAAATCTGCTACACAGCATAACAGGCAAGGCGACGAAGTGCTACCAACATACTATGCACAGACGTGAAATTGACAAACTATCCGAAATTTCTCAGACTGTTTTCAATCTTCTGTAAGACTATAATAATGCTGATTAGTGTGTTAAACACAACACGTAAATATAAGATATAAATGAAAGAAGAAACGCTAATTAGTATGAACTGTACTAATAAAAATTAATTGCAGCTTATCGAGATAACATAACTGTTTTAATAAGACAAAGTACCCCAGACCGTTACGAATGTGCAAAACAGGTTTTAAGCGCTGGGTAGACAGATAGACGGTCAAGAAAGTGAGATTAGTAGGGTTCCATTTTTACCTATTTAGGTGACGAAATCCAAACAACGAAAATAGCTACTACAGTTATTGAAGATGAGGGCCGCATAAATAATTCCCCCTACTCCTTATTGGAAATGTTCTAGTTGCAGTCGGTACATAAGCATATTACTCGTAGCTATGCTTTAGATCCAAATCACGTTTACAGGAATGCAACTATAATCCATTTGCATATACACGTGGTAATTCTGAACCCAGTATTAATGCCACCGCGTTTTAGAAGTGCGAACATTCCCATTGCTAGCTAGCTTAAGAAACACTTCGGCTAATGAACGTTTTCTGGCTGTGGCGAGTCTAATGCAGAATTCGAAACATTGTAGAATACGCTTGGCAGCTATGTAGCCGTTTATTTCCTGGGGTGGTGCAAAATTATCCTATTAAATTTACTCGCTAATAACAGTATTTTCTTATTTCGAGAAACATCCTGAATGATTGAAGCATAAGCGGTGACATAAAGGCAGAAAATTCTTGTTTTTGAGTCCAGAAAGCTCTATGCAACAAAAACTGAAAATCATTCTGCCATTTTCATTGCGAAATTGCCGGCTTGTTCAAGGCTAGGGTGATAATAGAGGGCTGTTTGCCTGTGTTGTCTGCTAGCGTAGTGAAAGGTGTTTGCTACTGCAAGGGAGGTCTGGTTTGTTTTTCGGTTCTAATCTCGATGGAGACAGATAGACTAGCAGCAAAGCAATCTTAAGAAATTCTCGCGCCCCCAATACGTTTTATTGCTACCTTTATTCTGTACCGGCGCCCTGTGGATGCAAATATGAAGATCTTGTAGAATTTCATGCCTCTTACTGATTACTTTTTCCGCTTCTGTCAATAATTGAATTGACTTACGTGTGGCACTGAATGATTTTTAACTGAATTTCGTTATGAATCTTTACGCATTGCTAAATTTGCACATTTTCGTGGTAGCTCAGCAACGGTAATCCAGTATGACTGGTGTGAACGTTGACACAGACCGTTTTGATGCCAAATACGCATAATATTTTGCTAATTCGGAACGATCTTGGGTACTTTGTCTTATTAAAACAGTTTTGTTATCTCGATAAGCTGAAATTCATTCTTATTAGTACAGTTCATACTAATTAGCGTTTCTCCTTTCATTTACATCTTATATTTACGTGTTGTGTTTAACACACTAATCAGCATTAATATAGTCATACACATGATTGAAAACAGTCTGACAAAGTTCCGATAGTTTGTCAATTTCACGCATGTGCATAGTATCTTGGTAGCACTCTTCGTCGCCTTGCCTGTTATGCTGTGTAGCAGACTTTAAAGCTGTGCGGATCAGCATAACGGAAAGGCGACGGGTCTCGCTCCTTTTGTCCACGACTTTGCACGACTTAACGCACTTTTACGCGATCTGAACGCATTCACACTGTGATAACGAAATTTTGCCAGCATCCAACAGTTGTTCTTCTAAGATCTTGACAAAAAGATATGACATAGGCATACTTTGCTCAGAGAGGTTATTTGTTTCTGTTTGCATGTACACTCCTGGAAATGGAAAAAAGAACACATTGACACCGGTGTGTCAGACCCACCATACTTGCTCCGGACACTGCGAGAGGGCTGTACAAGCAATGATCACATGCACGGCACAGCGGACACACCAGGAACCGCGGTGTTGGCCGTCGAATGGCGCTAGCTGCGCAGCATTTGTGCACCGCCGCCGTCAGTGTCAGACAGTTTGCCGTGGCATACGGAGCTCCATCGCAGTCTTTAACACTGGTAGCATGCCGCGACAGCCTGGACGTGAACCGTATGTGCAGTTGACGGACTTTGAGCGAGGGCGTATAGTGGGCATGCGGGAGGCCGGGTGGACGTACCGCCGAATTGCTCAACACGTGGGGCGTGAGGTCTCCACAGTACATCGATGTTGTCGCCAGTGGTCGGCGGAAGGTGCACGTGCCCGTCGACCTGGGACCGGAACGCAGCAACGCACGGATGCACGCCAAGACCGTAGGATCCGACGCAGTGCCGTAGGGGACCGCACCGCCACTTCCCAGAAAAGTAGGGACACTGTTGCTCCTGGGGTATCGACGAGGACCATTCGCAACCGTCTCCATGAAGCTGGGCTACGGTCCCGCACACCGGTAGGCCGTCTTCCGCTCACGCCCCAACATCGTGCAGCCCGCCTCCAGTGGTGTCGCGACAGGCGTGAATGGAGGGACGAATGGAGACGTGTCGTCTTCAGCGATGAGAGTCGCTTCTGCCTTGGTGCCAATGATGGTCGTATGCGTGTTTGGCGCCGTGCAGGTGAGTGCCACAATCAGGACTGCATACGACCGAGGCACACAGGGCCAACACCCAGCATCATGGTGTGGGGAGCGATCTCCTACACTGGCCGTACACCACTGGTGATCGTCGAGGGACACTGAATAGTGCACGGTACATCCAAACCGTCATCGAACCCATCGTTCTACCATTCCTAGACCGGCAAGGGAACTTGCTGTTCCAACAGGACAATGCACGTCCGCATGTATCCCGTGCCACCCAACGTGCTCTAGAAGGTGTACGTCAACTACCCTGGCCAGCAAGATCTCCGGATCTGTCCCCCATTGAGCATGTTTGGGACTGGATGAAGCGTCGTCTCACGCGGTCTGCACGTCCAGCACGAACGCTGGTCCAACTGAGGCGCCAGGTGGAAATGGCATGACAAGCCGTTCCACAGGACTACATCCAGCATCTGTACGATCGTCTCCATGGGAGAATAGCAGCCTGCATTGCTGCGAAAGGTGGATATACACTGTACTAGTGCCGACATTGTGCATGCTCTGTTGCCTGTGTCTATGTGCCTGTGGTTCTGTCAGTGTGATCATGTGATGTATCTGACCCCAGGAATGTGTCAATAAAGTTTCCCCTTCCTGGGACAATGAATTCACGGTGTTCTTATTTCAATTTCCAGGAGTGTATTAAAGTCGATGTATGGGCAAATAATTTAACCAGACTGGCGCTAACGTGTGAGCTGAAAATAAAATAAATAAATGAATTACTGCAAGAACAAACTTCAAGTGATCTGATCTCTTATTTCTGTTCATATATTAACGTACAATACAGTCAATTTATGAGCATGTTAACGCCAATCTGATTAATCTATTTGCCCACATATGGACTTTAATAGATGCAAACAAAAACAAACAATTTCTCTGAGAGGGTAGGCCTATGTCATATCTTTTTGTCAGCTTGTAACAAGCAACAGTTGTATAGCACATGCTGGATGCTGGCAAAGTTTCGCTATCACAATGTAAATGCATACAGATCGTGTAAAAGTGCGTGAAGTGATGTACCAACTGGACATCAAAATGGAAGCAGACAAATGGGACATTAACAGAAAAAAGCCATCCACACTGTTTCAGTAAGTACAAAACTAAAATTTTGCATCCATATCGACAGATAAACAATACTCATGGCATAAAATGTTCTCGGGTTTCCATCCGCGTCAATTGCTTAAAACTACACGAGCTTTCGGCTAAGCACTCCTTGGCCATTGTCAAGTGATATGACTGCCAGTGGGCTGTTGGTGCGCCCTTATATACCCCTAGCTGCCGGCTGTGACGTCACTGGTGCCCGTGACATTGCCATATATGGGCATGTTTTGAGTCGGCATTCGATGTGCCCTCTTCAACCGCGCGATCTCTGGATCCCACGAAGCGCTGAGCTGCAAGACACCGTCTCTATTCAGGGTGTTTACGGTAATTTTTATTTCAACAGCTTCCTTTATTAAGCTGTCCCAGAAGCCGTTAGTGCGAGTCACGACAGAGGTATCGTCAATTTTCTAACGCATGCTCAGCTAACTCAGATTTCTCTGGATAGCGCAGGCGATAATACCTGTCATGTTGTTTCCTGCGTTGTTGCACAGTGCGCACTGTTTGTCCCATGTACTTCTGGCCACACTCACAAGGTATTTCGTAGACTCCAGGTGCTCTGAGACCTACTGCGTCTTTAACTGGTCTCAGTGATTGACGGATTTTCGTTGGAGGCCTGAAGATTGATTTGATCTTGTTTCTTTTCAACAGGCGGCTTATCTTGCCCGACACAGAGCCACAGAATGGCAGCAAAGCAAGCTTCTTTTCCTGCTCTTCGCCGGTGGTCTTATTCTGATATTTCCCACAAATCACTTCTTTCACTTGACGGGCGCTGTAGCCGTTATTCCTGAAAACCTTGCGTAGGTGGCTCAGTTCATGGGGCAGGTTATCGGCGTCTGATATTACTCTTTCACGATGCACCAAAGTTTGTAATGCTGTGCGCTTCTGTGCTGGATGATGATGGCTGGTGGCGTGCAGGTACAGGTCTGTGTGGGTGGGTTTTCTGTAGACGCTGTGGCCAAGGCACCCATTTCGTTTACGGTGGACAAGGACGTCGAGGAAGTGCAATGCATTATCTTTTTCCACCTCCACGGTGAACTGGATATTACTGTTGATGCCATTGAGGTGTTCCAAAAACTCGTCTAGTTTGTCGCGTCCGTGTGGCCAAATGCCGAACGTGTCGTCAACGTATCGAAAGAAACACTTCGGCTTCAATGGCGTAGTATCTATGGCAACATCCTCAAAATTATCCACGAAGCGGTTTGCAACAGCTGGAGCCAACGGCTACCCATTGCTACGCCGTCTGTCTAATACTGGCCGTTGTACACGAAATAGGAGGACGTAAGAGTGTGCCTAAATAGCTCGACCACGTCACTTACAAAGTACTGGGAAATTAGGTCCAAGGCGTCTTTGATAGGCACATTCGTAAACAGCGGCACTACATCAAAACTGACCATAATATCATCCTCACTAGGGTTGGTTCAAATGGCTCTGAGCACTATGGGACTTAACTGCTGAGGTCATCAGTCTCCTAGAACTTAGAACTACTTAAACCTAACTAACCTAAGGACATCACACACATCCATGCCCGAGGCAGGATTCGAACCTGCGGCCGGAGCGGTCGCGCGGTTCCAGACTGTAGCACGGCTCTGAGTTCAAATGGCTCTGAGCACTACGGGACTCAACTGCTGTGGTCATAAGTCCCCTAGAACTTAGAACTACTTACACCTAACTAACCTGAGGACATCACACACATCCATGCCCGAGGCAGGATTCGAACCTGCGATCTTAGCGGTCGTGCGGTTCCAGACTGTAGCGCCTTTAACCGCTCGGCCACTCCGGCCGGCGACTGTAGCACCTAGAACCGCT
The DNA here is from genome assembly GCF_021461385.2 of Schistocerca piceifrons. NCBI lineage: Eukaryota > Metazoa > Arthropoda > Insecta > Orthoptera > Acrididae > Schistocerca > Schistocerca piceifrons. The sequence goes on from NC_060146.1 coordinate 212,769,356, forward strand.
TGGCCACTCCGGCCGGCCCTCACTAATGCATAGACGGTTGATACTGCTGATAAATTCTGCTGAGTTTTTATATGATTTTCGCAGTATCCCACATGAAACAGCAGACGAGATAAGGCGAGATACCAGCCGTATACTGACAAAGGCGAAGTTACCAGCATCCAGCATGACCAGGGCTGAGCGCAAAGGCCTTCGAGCACTACGTAATGATGAAAGCATTGTGTTACTTCCCGCTGATAAGAGCAATGCCGCCGAAATTATGGAGTTCGAGGACTATGATACGAAGATGTGTGCGCCACTGAACGAAGATACTTATCGGAAGCTCCCACGCGACCCGACATCAAGAATAGCAAGAAAAACATCAGAACTTCTTAAACGATCTTCAGTGGAAGGCAGTGTGGTTAAGAACCTTCTCCCACAGGCGCCTAGACCACCTACTGCTTGTGGTTTACCGAAGATACACAAGGAATATAATTTGTTAAATATTTTCATATTTAGTATTTTCACCTACCCCCATGAACCATGGACCTTGCTGTTGGTGGGGAGGCTTCCCTGCCTCAGCGATACAGATGGCCGTACCGTAGGTGCAACCACAACGGAGGGGTATCTGTTGAGAGGACAGACAAACGTGTGGTTCCTGAAGAGGGGCAGCAGCCTATTCAGTAGTTGCAGGGGCAACAGTCTGGATGATTGACTGATCTGGCCTTGTAACACTAACCAAAATGGCCTTGCTGTTCTGGTACTGCGAACGGCTGAAAGCAAGGGGAAACTACAGCCGTAATTTTTCCCGAGGGTATGCAGCCTTACTGTATGATTAAATGATGATGGCGTCCGCTTGGATAAAATATTCCGGAGGTAAAATAGTTCCCCATTCGGATCTCCGGGCGGGGACTACTCAGGAGGACGTCGTTATCAGGAGAAAGAAAACTGGCGTTCTACGGATCCGAGCGTGGAATGTCAGACCCTTAATCGGGCAGGTAGGTTAGAAAATTTAAAAACGGAAATGGATAGGTTAAAGTTAGATCTAGTGGGAATTAGTGAAGTTCAGTGGCAGGAGGAACAAGACTTTTGGTCAGGTGATTACAGGGTTATAAATGCAAAATCAAATAGGGGTAATGCAGGAGTAGGTTTAATAATGAATAAAAAAAATAGCAGTGCGGGTTAGCTACTACAAACAGCATAGTGAACGCATTATTGTGGCCAAGATATACACGAAGCCCATGCCTACTACAGTAGTACAGGTTTATATGCCACCTGGCTCTGCAGATGATGAAGAAATTGATGAAATGTATGATGAAATAAAAGAAATTATTCAGGTAGTGAAGGGAGACGAAAATTTAATAGTCATGGGTGACTGAAATTCGACAGTAGGAAAAGGGAGAGAAGGAAACATAGTGGGTGAATATGGATTGGGAGAGAGAAATGAAAGAGGAAGCCGTCTGGTAGAATTTTGCTCAGAACATAACTTAATCATAGCTAACACTTGGTTCAAGAATCATGAAAGAAGGTTGTATACCTGGAAGAATCCTGGAGATACTAGAAGGTATCAGATAGATTATATAATGGTAAGACAGAGATATAAGAACAAGGTTTTAAATTGTAAGACATTTCCAGGGGCAGATGTGGACTCTGACCACAATCTATTGGTTATGAACTGTAGATTAAAACTGAAGGTGGATAAACTGAATGAACCAGAGGTTGTATAGAGTTTCAGGGAGAGCATAAGGGAACGATTGACAGGAATGGGGAAAATAAATACAGTAGAAGAAGAATGGGTAGCTGTGAGGGATGAAGTAGTGAAGGCGGCAGAGGATCAAGTAGGTAAAAAGACGAGGGCTAATAGAAACCCTTGGGTAACAGAAGAAATATTGAATTTAATTGATGAAAGGAGGAAATACAAAAATGCAGTAAATGAAGCAGGCAAAAAGGAATACAAACGTCTCAAAAATGAGATCGACAGGAAGCGCAAAATGGCTAAGCAGGGATGGCTAGAGGACAAATGTAAGAATGTAGAGGCTTATCTCACTAGGGGTAAGATAGATACTGCCTACAGGAAAATTAAAGAGACCTTTGAAGAAAAGAAAGCCACTTGTATGAATATCAAGAGCTCAGATGGAAACCCAGTTCTAAGCAAAGAAGGGAAAGCAGAAAGGTGGAAGAAGTATACAGAGGGACTATACAAGGGCGATGTTCTTGAGGACAATATTATGGAAATTGAAGAGGATGTAGATGAAGATGAAATGGGAGATACGATACTGCGTGAAGAGTTTGGCAGAGCACTAAAAGACCTGAGTCGAAACAAGGCCTCGGGAGTAGACAACATTCCATTGGTACTACTGACGGCCTTGGGAGAGCCAGTCCTGACAAAACTCTACCATCTGGTAAGCAAGATGTATGAGACAGGCGAAATACCCTCATACTTCAAGAAAAATGTAATAATTCTAATCCCAAAGAAAGCAGGTGTTGACAAATGTGAAAATTACCCAATTATCAGTTTAATAAGCCACAGCTGCAAAATACTAAAGCGAATTCTTTACAGACGAATGGAAAAACTGATAGAAGCCGACCTCGGGAAAGATCAGTTTGGATTCCGCAGAAATGTTGGAACACGTGAGGCAATACTGACCCTACGACTTATCTTAGAAAATAGATTAAGGAAAGGCAAACCTGCGTTTCTAGCATTTGTAGACTTAAAGAAAGCTTTCGACAATGTCGAATGGAATACTCTCTTTCAAATTCCAAAGATGGCAGGGGTAAAATACAGGGAACGAAAGGCTATTTACAATTTGTAGAGAAACCAGATGGCAGTTATAAGAGTCGAGGGACATGAAAGGGAAGCAGTGGTTGGGAAGGCAGTGAGACAGGATTGTAGCCTCTCCCCGATGCTATTCAATCTGTATATTGAGCAAGCAGTAAAGGAAACAAAAGAAAAGTTCGGAGTAGGTATTAAAATCCATGGAGAAGAAATAAAAACTTTGAGGTTTGCCGATGACATTGTAATTCTGTCAGAGACAGCAAAGGACTTGGAAGAGCTGTTGAACGAAATCGACAGTGGCTTGAAAGGACGGTATAAGATGAACATCAACAAAAGCAAAACGAGAATAATGGAATGTAGTCGAATTAAATCGGGTGATGCTGAAGGAATTAGATTAGGAAATGAGACACTTAAAGTGGTAAAGGAGATTTGCTATTTGGGGAGCAAAATAACTGATGATGGTCGAAGTAGAGAGGATATAAAATGTAGACTGGCAATGGCAAGGAAAGCGTTTATGAAGAAGAGAAATTTGTTAACATCGAGTATAGATTTAAGTGTCAGGAAGTCGTTTCTGAAAGTATTTGTATGGAGCGTAGCCATGTATGGAAGTGAAACGTGGACGATAAATAGTTTGGACAAGAAGAGAATAGAAGCTTTAGAAATGTGGTGCTACAGAAAAATGCTGAAGATTAGATGGGTAGATCACGTAACTATTGAGGAGGTATTGAATAGGATTGGGGGGAAGAGGAGTTTGTGGCACAACTTGACCAGAAGAAGGGACCGGTTGGTAGGACATGACCTGCGGCATCAAGGGATCACAAATTTAGCATCGGAGGGCAGCATGGAGGGTAAAAATCGTAAAGGGAGACCAAGAGATGAATACACTAAGCAGATTCAGAAGGATGTAGGTTGCAGTAAGCACTGGGAGATGAAGAGGCTTGCACAGGATAGAGTAGCATGGAGAGCTGCATCAAACCAGTCTCAGGACTGAAGACAACAACAACAAACAAATATTTTCATTGAGCTTGAAATAAGAAATCGTTTTTAAATTCCTTTTAAGAGAGAACATTCATCAAACGACCCACAAAAGAGGTCACACACACACACACACACACACACATACACACACACACACACACACACACACACACATATATATATATATATATATATATATATATATATATATATATATATATATCCCTCCTGAAGCAGATCTTAGAATCTCTTAATGGTGATATTATTTCCTCCTACTTACTCTTTAACATATAAATTACAACATAAAACATAAATGAATGACTGTATGTATACAGGATGTATCAAAAAGAATCACCCAATTTAAAAAATCATAACTATTATGATATCTGAGATATGTGCATGGACAATGCGCTGCTGCAAAGAGCAAATTCTCGAGTTTTATACGGTTCCCGGTAGGCAGCAGTAATGTGCAGCGACTTCAGTTCCAGAAAAAATGGTGTCGGGGACAACACAAAGCGTTTTGTGTCCTATGTTTTGCGCAGTGCGGGTCAGTAACAATTGTTCAGCGTGACTTTCGTACTAAGTACGGTGTGGATCCTCCTACAGCACAGAGCATTAGACGATGGCATGAACAGTTCCGAAAAATATGTTGTTTGCCTAAAGGCAAATCACCGGGCCGTCCCCGAGTGTCTGAGACAGACGTCGAAAGCACCCACCATAGTTTCACAAGAAGTCCGCAGAAATCCGTTAGCCGTGCAGCTCGACAGCTGAACATGCCCCCGATGTCCGTCTGGCGTGTGTGGCGTCGACGTTTACACCTGAAACCGCACAAAATTCAGCTACTGCAAGCTCTTCGTGAAGACGACAAACAACATCATATAAATTTCTGTAATATCGTTCTTGGCGAGATGGAGGATAGCAGTCTTCTTCCACTCTTAGTGTTTAGTGATGAGGCAACATTCCCTGTAAATGAAAAGGTGAACCGTCATAACATCAGAATGTGGGGTATGGAACAACCACATGAAGCTGTACAACATTAGAGGGACTATCCAAATTTAATGTGTTTTGTGGTGTTTCACAGGAGAAGTTGTATGGTCCATTTTTCGTTGCTAAGAACACTGTTAGATGAAGCACATATCTCGATATGCTTGAGAACTCTCTTTTCCCACAGTTGGAGACTGATTCGAACGTCTTCATTTACCAACAGGACGGGGCATCTCCGCACTGGTATCTGGAAGTGCGGGAATCTTTAAATTAAAGGATTACAGAACGATGAATCGGTCGCACTGGACAAAATCATTCAGCCTCACATTACTGGTCTCCAAGGTCACCGGACCTGGCTCTATATTTCTTGTGCGGGTTCATAAAGGACTCTGTTTATGTGCCTCCATTACCAACAACAATGAGTGAACTGCGATATCGCATAATAGCAGCCGTCGAAGCCGTAACTCAAGACATGCTCGCTACAGTGTGGGAAAAATTTGAATACCGCATTGACGTATACCGTGCATCTCAAGGGGTGCATATGGAACACCTTCGAGAAGTTAGGAAAAAAATCTTTTTTGAGTTTCTTGTTCATCAGAATACAAAATTCATTGTATATGTTTATTAGTTTCAGGGATATAGACGTGCCAAATCGGATGATTCTTTTTGATACTCCATGTACATATAGAGGTGGTTCAGCAGGAAAGTCACATAATTTGCGAGATAATTCTATATGTAAAAATAAACCGAAAAAGTGCAATGAACATGTGACCGATTTTCGATCGTCATGAAACTGGTGGGGGCTGAAGACTACACACATTCATGAATGATTATGAAGACAAGCCTGAAACTACTTACTGAAATGATGTACAGGTGCTGTGGTGGACAGAACAATGGTGGGACTGATGACTGACCCATCCTACAAGAGGTGTTCAAAAAGTCCCCCACTCGTCTTAGTGCACTTGTCAGTGCATTGAAGGACGTGTTGTGCTCCACATAAAACATACTCTTTAATGCAGGCAACAGTGTTGATGGTGCGAGCGACAAGCTCTTCATGTGTATGCACCTTAGTAGAATACACATCCGCCTTCAACCAGCCCCATAAACAGAAGTCCAGTGGGGTTAGGTTGGGTGATCTGGCAGGCCAGTTAATGGGTCTGCCACAGCCAATCCACCATTGAGGAAGTCTGGTACACTAAATCGATGATCCACCCTGTTGCAGGTGTATTTGCTGTCGTTTACGTCGTCCTAAAGTGCAGGTAGGTATTCTACTATGAAGTGTGCATATTCTGTGGCTGTCAAAGGATTTTACAGGAATAAAGGTCGCATCACCAGGTCACCAGTCATACCATATCGGAAGTTCACTGAGAACCTAACTTGGAATCTTGTTTCCCTAGCGTCACGTGGGTTCACCATTGTCCATGTTCATAATACCCTTAAGTGTAAATGTAGCCTCATCTGTAAATAAAGTGCACTGCACGATGTCTCTATCTACAGCCAACCATTCACGAAATTGTTGTCTGCTTACTGAGTCACCTGGATGCAAATGTTGCATGGGCTGTGCATGGAGTGGGTGCAAGCCATCGGAATCCAACATACGCCACCATTGCATTTGTAAAATATCGAACTGATGGCTAAACCACTGTGTACTGGTGATGGTACTCATTTGTACCACTGTAATAAAGTCATCCCATTCCTCAACTGACTGGAGGGCTTCACATTCTAATGTTACGTGTACACTGGGTAGTGTTCCATATTCATGCAATGGTCGGAAAACCCTGGGAAATACTCTTGTACAGGGGGTTCATAGATCAGGGGAATGTCTCAGGTATTCTGTCACAGCCACGCAGGCACTGCCATTACAGTCCCCATACACAAACATGTTTGCTTATACTGCAAGGGTGAACATGTGTGGCATGTTGATAGTCGTGGACGCAACGGACTCGCTCAATTAAACAACATGACATGCACGCACCCTCTCGACTGCTGACTAATCCAACCTGCAACTTGACATGGGGTACGCTTGCAGCTGTTTCCTCGGTGTGACGTCACAGAGCTGCCATCTTTTGGTGAACCCCCACACCCTTGTAGGATGGATGACTCATCTGTCCCACCATTATTCTGTCCACAACAGGAAGTACAAAACATTTTGGTGAATATTGTTGAAACTTGTCTTCAAATCCATGCATAGATGTGTGTAGTCTTCACGCCGCACCAATGCACCACTTCCGTAACGATGGAAAATAGGACACATGGTCTTAGGACTTTTTCGGTTTAATCACCTCACAAATTATATGACAATACACAACCACTGAAGAGCCAAAGAACCTGCTACACCTGCCTAGTACCGTGTAGGGCCCCCACGAGTACACAGAAGTGCCGCAACACGACGTGGCGTGGACTCGACTAATGTCTGAAGTAGTGCTGACAGGAATCGACACCGTGAATCCTGCAGGGCTGTTCATAAATCCGTAAGAGAACGACGGTCTGGAGATCCCTTCTGAGCAGCACGTTGCGACGCATCCAAGATATACTCAATAAAGTTCATGTCTGGGGAGTCTGGTGGCCAGAGGAAGTGTTTGAACTCAGGAGAGTGTTCCGGGAGCCACTCTGCAGCAATTTTGGACGTATGGGGTGTCACATAGTCCTGCAGGAATTGCCCACTGTGCTTTCCGACGGACTTGGGCAATTCCAGCAGGACAGCGTGGCATCCCACACGTCCAGAGCTGCTACAGCGTGGCTCCAGGAACACTCTTATGGGTTTAAAAACTTCTGCTGGCCACCAAACTCTCCATACATGAACATTTTTCAGCATATCTGGGATGCCTTGTAACGTGTTGTACAGTAGAGATCTCCAAGCGCTCGTACTCTTACGGATTTACGGACAGCCCTGCAGGATTCATGGTGTCAGTTCCCTCCAGCACTACTTCAGACATTAGTCGAGTCCACGCCACGTCGTGTTGCGACACTTCTGCGTAATCGTGAAGGCCCTACCCGATATTAGGCCGGTGTACCAGTATCTTTGGCGCTTCGGTGTATAATATAAAGGGCGGCACACAAAACAGAACATGGAGAACGAAACATGGGTTTTCCTGATAAATTCATAATGTAAGTAAGTTCCCTTTTACACAGTTTTACCAGTTACATGCTACATATGATTCGGCCGAAATGCAATATTGTCAGCTATTATTAACGCCATCCGAAGCATAATCGGACGCGAACAGATTCACAGAGGGGCAAAGAAGGGTCCCGGATGACTCACAATGATAGAATAACCTGCTGTTTAGGCGCAGACACCTTGTCACTTACATGTCCACAGTGCGGGCGGAGAAGGGAAGGCTTGCTCTAAACCTTCTTCTGGCGTTGGCAGTAATGCTCAGCCAGGGCCCTTTGTCACTGCAAAATTATTTATAGCGTTGTTAGGTGAAGACTAGAAACGATCCCAATTTTTCTGTAAGTATCTATGTACTGTGTCTTGAAAGGAGGATATAAGATGAACATCAACAAAAGCAAAACGAGAATAATGGAATGTAGTCGAATTAAGTCGGGTGACGCTGAGGGAATTAGATTAGGAAATGAGACACTTAAAGTAGTAAACGAGTTTTGCTATTTGGGGAGCAATATAACTGATGACGGTCGAAGTAGAGAGGATATAAAATGTAGACTGGCAATGGCAAGGAAAGCGTTTCTGAAGAAGAGAAATCGAGTACAGATTTAAATATCAGGAAGTCGTTTCTGAAAGTATTTGTATGTAGTGTAGCCATGTATGGAAGTGAAACATGGACGATAAATAGTTTGGACAAGAAAAGAATAGAAGCTTTCGAAATGTGGGCTACAGAAGAATGCTGAGGATTAGATGGGTAGATCATATAACTAATTAGGAGGTGTTGAATACGATTGGGGAGAAGAGAAGTTTTTGGCACAACTTGACTAGAAGAAGGGATCGGTTGGTAGGACATGGTCTGAGGCATCAAGGGATCACCAATTTAGTATTGGAGGGCAGCGTGGAAGGTAAAAATCGTAGAGGGAGACCAAGAGATGAATACACCAAGCAGATTCAGAAGGATGTAGGTCGCAGTAGGTACTGAGAGATGAAGAAGCTTGCACAGGATAGAGTAGCATGGAGAGATGCATCAAACCAGTCTCAGGACTGAATACCACAACAACAACAACATCTATGCACTATATTTATGTTTTATAAAATCCTTAGCTCGATAACTCTTAAATTTCCAACTTCACAATTTTCCGAATGGAACCGGCGGTAGATAGTGGCTTCTGAAGTCTCTACCTTAATACTCTATCTTTTGAGTTCTACAGTACTATCTTGCAACTTGGTACAGCATCATTATTACACATAGCGAACATAGTGCTGTGATCTTGCCGTTGCAGCTTAATAATAAAGACTAATTAATCCAATTCATTTTACAAAAGTTATGTATAAAAACCAGGTTTTCCTTAATTATGCTGAAAGCAGATGAGTTATCTGTGTGGAAATTTCTACGATATACTTTTATGATGAGCTGAGCCTAATTCTAGAAATTGAACTCTGTAACTGTAATATTAAACGCTTCTAATATTCCGGAAATAGTGAAATATTTCAAAAAATAAAACAGTTAGCTTCCTGCAGAACATCTACCATGTGTCTTTTTATGATAAACTGCAGCTACTTTCGAAAGTGGTACTTTCAAGTGTTAATACTGCGCCCCTGCTACAATACTAAAAAAATGGATTTTTGCAGTAACTAATGAGTGAACCATACTGATCTACACAATATATAACCTATTCATAGCATTACATAAATTGATCCAGTTTTGAAACAATGTTTATACATCTAATTTCATGCAAGTATGTGATGCAATCTCTTTGTTGGCGGCTCACAGCGTATGCCGGGCGCTCTGTTGGACTGAAGTTACCTGACGGCCTGGGAAAAATCAATACTTCACTTCTCTCACTAGAGCTGGTTTGCTTCCCCACGCTTTAATAAGCAAAATGTGTTAGTCAGAAACAAATACATTTCCATATGCACTCGATGCAATAAAATCATCAGGTATAAAGTGCTGTATGTTGAGATTTTCCCATGAATCCTCCCCTCTCCTGGTTCTCAAATATCGTTACAGCTCCGACAACATCCCGTCTACGACACTGTCACTGAAGACGAACCACGAATCAGCTAACTTCGGAGTCAACTTAAGAGCCCGATACCGACGACAGGAATAGCTATAGATCGGATGTTACTAAATCTATCTGTAGTTCTCTCTTGAGGGCGGTAAATGCGACAATTCGTTTGGAGAGTGCCACATAATCCTTGCATGTGATGATTCCCTTTTATGCTAGCACTTTGCTCGTTACTTTGTCTCGGGAACATATGTTTAACGTAATTATAAGCATTATGCACTAATACGACCTGGTATCGATTTGGTGTCTTACCGGATTCCTGATATACACGGTACACTCGTGAAATGGTCATATCGCAAAATCCCGACTGCATTGCTACCTCGAAGATGCTGTGTCCCATCGCTCGTGCGCCGACTATAACACCACGTTCAAACTCACTTGAATCTTTTGCTAACCTGCCTTGTAGCACCAGTAACCGATCTAACAAATGCGCCAGACACTTGTTGCCGACCGCAGCGCCATATTCTGTCTGTTTACATATCTGTATTTGAATGCGCGTGCCTATACGAGTTTCCTTGGCGCTTCAGTGTATATGGGTAGTGCTGCACAAAGTGACGCCCCTTCCCTCCTCCTGCACTCTTCGGGAGGAGCGACTCGTAATGATGTTCGTCCCCCTCAGTTCGACATGGAACAGCACCTGTAACCATCGTAAAACACAGCTCCTCGCGTAGTTAAGAAATATTCTATTGTTCGTCCGTAACAGTCTTATCAGTTTGTGTTAACTGATAAATTGCAATTGTTTAAAATGGCTCTGAGCACTATGGGACTCAACTGCTGAGGTCATTAGTCCCCTAGAACTTAGAACTAGTTAAACCTAACTAACCTAAGGACATCACAAACATCCATGCCCGAGGCCGGATTCGAACCTGCGACCGTAGCGGTCTTGCGGTTCCAGACTGCAGCGCCTTTAACCGCACGGCCACTTCGGCCGGCCAATTGTTTAACTTTTATCTTATGGCCGGTTAGTTTCGTTGAGCAGTGAAATCTTGGTTCCTAATCCTATCATTACGGTCGTTTTTCACATCATCCTTAACGAGGATTAATAATTGCTGTCCGAAATTCCGTTGCTATGCCGTTGCTACGTCAAATTATTAACAACGGTCCATCGTAACTCCATAGATCACTTATGTTCAAGTAACGTCCTTGTAACACGCCGTAATGCTGACTTTTATGTTGTTCACCTTTCACTGTCTGTTATTCCTGTCTTCATACAGTCACTTAAAATGTTTAAAAGACTCAATCACAAGCATGAACATACGTAATATTATTCCTTGAATCATGTAGGCGACACATCTGATTTATCTCTTGACTAATAGTTTCAAAAAAATGGCTTTGGGCACTATGGGGCTTAACTTCTGAAGTCATCAGTCCCCTAGAACTTAGAACTACTTAAACCTAACCAACCTAAGGACATCACACACATCCATGCCCGAGGCAGGATTCGAACCTGCGACCGTAGCGGTCGCGCGGTTCCAGACTGTAGCGCCTAGAACCGCTCGCCCACTCTGGCCGGCGACTAATAGCTCATTAATATTTTTTGTAATTAATTGTTTGTCCCTATCACGCACACACACACCGATATGTCATTCAAGATTAACTTCCCATCAGTCCAGTAATCGTGACGTTGACAACAACTTTTGATGGAACGGCGTATTGGTTTCTCTTCATGACTTTGTATTATTGCGTCCTAGTCAAGACTACGAATAGTTTTCGTGTCACTGATCCATTACTGTCAAGTTCGCAACTGTTCTTCAGTCCGAAGGTTAAGTCCAGTAAACCAGTATCACTCAATTAAAATCACCGTCGCGTTGATAACGGTAAAGGTTACTTTATTCAGTCGAATGACTGAGTATGGCTTTAGTCTCTCTCTCAGGAACTATCGAATTTTCACAAATGAAACAATCTAATTGCGTTAGCTTCCAGAAGACTATCGTAATAGTACTCTAGAGCTAACTAAACATTTCCATATCCGAGTTGCATTGTAGGCGCACTCAATTTCCTTTTCGATGCGGCTACAACTCTCTTCCATGGTAAATGTTATCTTTCACCGAATTACCTCCTTGGATTTAACCTTCGTTCATATGAATTTAAATTTATTCTACAGATGTTTAAAAGATAATGCATGACAACCCTTTCCTTTTCTCTCCTCTTTTGCATGTTACGCTCAGTATTTAAGTGTTACAGTTGTCACTCAAAACATTATCCGTGTAATTAATTTTTTTCTATCACCAATAGTTGTTGTCACTGTCAAGATGACTCACTTACCTACTTTAAGTTTTCACAAAGTTTGTTAATTGGGGTTTTCTGTCCTTGGGGCGTTGCAACAAGGATCGCCCAAAATCGCCATGCGGCTAAAATATTAATGATCTCATGCAACTGGTGTTATCTTGCTGGGAAAAAATCACAGTACCACCTGAAACTAGCAGCAGACATACTCAAAATAAATAGTAAATCTACATAGGATGCCCCTTCACCTACAAGTCGAAATAAATCTCTCTGCTCCACCAGCAAACTAGCGGGAAACAGACTGGAGCGGAAGGTACTATCTTTATTTTTGGCAAGAAGTGTGTTCAACTGGCGAGATGTTGGGGTTGGGCAGAGTAGAGTTTAATAAGTATACAGTCGAGGAGTGTGAGTATAGCCTCCTACATGAGGAATGGAAGGAGGTGGTGATGAACGAGCGGTGGAGGGAATACATCTCAGCAAATAATGACGATGCAGCAGGGTGGACAGAAGATGCATTTCACAGCTCATAGCGACTATTGCCTGCGCTGGAGCTGTCCGTGTTTCTGAAGTGGCCAGTCAGTCCACAGCGCAGGAGGCGACTTCCCGCACCCACCACAATCCCCTTTTACTGACTGCTTTTACTGACTACGTGTGTGTCTCGCTGTCTGATGTTGGATTTTGGTACCGACCCCGCACGCTGCACTACTGGCGCTCGGAACTCAAGTAAACGGTGCTCTCTTTATTTCTCAACAAGTTTGGTTGGTTGGTTGTTTTGGGGGAAGAGACCAAACAGCGAGGTCATCGGTCTCATCGGATTAGGGAAGGATGGGGAAGGAAGTCGGCCGTGCCCTTTGAAAGGAACCATGCCAGCATTGGCCTGGAGCGATTTAGGGAAATCACGGAAAACCTAAATCAGGATGGCCGGACGCGGGATTGAACCGTCGTCCTCCCGAATACGAGTCCAGTGTGCTACCACTGCGCCACCTCGCTCGGTGTTCAACAAGTTTGTCCCGTTCCACTGACCTGGAGAGGTCACCTTGGTATAGTTACTGAGTAAGTTGTACACTGATACATAGTAAGAAGGGATACTGCTGCAAACCATCACGGAAGTGTAGGAAGACTAGTACACGCCAGCATAAGTGATGGAAAAAGCTTCACTGGTCTGATTATGCAGCGAAATTGTCGTGAAACAAAACAACACTCGTAAAGAAGAGGTCATAAGTCAACAGGCACAGGGAGTTGAGAAAAATCATGTCCGCAGCTCGTGGTCGTGCGGTAGCGTTCTTGCTTCCAGCGTCCGGGTCCCCGGGTTCGATTCCCGGTGGGGTCAGGGATTTTCTCTGCCTTGTGATGACTGGGTGTTGTGTGATGTCCTTAGGTTAGTTAGGTTTAAATGGCTCTGAGCACTATGGGACTTAACATCTAAGGTCATCAGTCCCCTAGAACTTAGAACTACTTAAACCTAACTAACCTAAGGACATCACACACATCCATGCCCGAGGCAGGATTCGAACCTGCGACCGTAGCGGTCACGCGGTTCCAAACTGAAGCGCTTAGAACCGCACGGCCACTAGTTAGGTTTAAGTAGTTCTAAGTTCTAGGGGACTGATGACCATAGATGTTAAGTCCCATAGTGCTCAGAGCCATTTGAACCATTGTGAGAAAAATCATTGTAATAACACAACTACTGCAAATTCTGACCCCAAAAGATCGGATCAGGAGAGAGGGGCAGCATCTGCACGGGTGCTCTCCTCGATGTGCGCTCACAGGCTGACCAGCTCAGAGCCAGTCTTACCTCCCCTCCTACCACCCCTTGTCCCTCCATCTCCTCACCGCAGGAAGGAATACAGGCCTGTTCTCTCCTGTAGCCGATGATACACAAAGAGAACCAACTGGCAGCAGTGATATACTGTGTCTGGTCTGCAGGAATCAGTCAGAGGCAAAGACTCAAGAACAGGACACTTCCTGCAAGCCAAGAAATGTATTTCTTGGAAAGATTGGTCCCCTGAAAAAGCAATAAAACTCCATAGAACTCTCCAGAACCCTTTTTCTCAAGTCCGCTGCCACCTTCCTCCACCATCCACCGCCGACTGTCGTAGCTGAGGGTCTTTGGCCAGCCGCAGTCCGAGACCACATCTCCGACCGAACACTAGACTGGGATGGCCAGAGTACTATCGATGCACACAAAAGCTGCACATACACAATAGGCTACAACTCCAGCGGCCACAGAACAAAGCGAAATAGCTCCTGTCTAGCCTGGACAAAGAGGCCCTATGGGGCGTGTCCCATGCTGACAGTACCGGCCCCCACAAGCTCACGCCGTTCTGAGGGAGAAAACATTTCAGTGTAATAATTATGTTTAACATCAAGGCACACCTTATAACGGAGCATCTACTTAAAAAACATAATTACGACGATAATAAATATCCTGTTTCCATGCAAAAAGGCGCGGTCTTTTTCTTTCATTTTTATGATCAAAATCGATATTGTTTTTTTATATTCTCTCTCTCCCTCTCTCTCTCTCTCTCTCTCTCTCTCTCTCTGCCACGCGGGGTAGCCGAGCGGTCTTGGGGGCGCCTTGCTACGGTTCGCCCGGCTTCCCCCGTCGGAGGTTCGAGTCCTCCAATGGGTGTGTGTGTGTGTGTGTGTGTGTGTGTGTGTTTCTTAGCGTAAGTTAGTTTAACCTTTTAATGCATAGTGTAGCTGATCAGCTACAGACTTCATTTCTTCGATGTATCCTATACTGAGCAACATTTTGTAACAAATTCGTTATGTAGTTGAGTGCTAAGCTGCTAGTAGTTCTGCATAGCGATCGTAAATGGCAGGATGAACTGAACCAGCTCGAGAATCAGTTGTGTGGATGTACTGCCGCGCGTGTGTTTAGGCGGAAAGTAGAGACCTTTTTTGTGGTGGTATTGCACTGATTTGTGGGTTTGAAAATTACTTTTTTTATTTTGAAAACGTAAGTAGATATGGTGTAGACAGTTAACTCGAGTGTCTTTACGATAGATTTGAAATTAGGTCTGTTTTTGTAGCGATTGTCAACAATAATGCTTTGTTAATTTAATTAAGAAATTTTTTCAATATTTTTTTCGTAATGTAGGCACTATAAATAAGTGGTAATCATGTATTTAAGGGTTAAGTTAGATTAAGCAGTGTGTAAACCTAGGGACCGATGACCTAAGCAGTTTGGCCCATAGGAACTTACCACAAATTCCCAATTTTCCAAAATTTCTCTCTCTCTCTCTCTCTCTCTCTCTCTCTCTCTCTATCTCTATCTCCAAGCCTCCTGTTACATTGTGACATCCAAGAACACGGAAGAAAACTGCAGCACTGCTGCCAGTTACAGATGAACAAACAGCTCCAGAGGTCGGAGCTCTATAGCGATACATTTGAGGGATGTATTTACTTATCTCACATTTTATATACACGTGCACCCTGCATAAAATCGAGAAAAACTTCCATTATTTTGCTGCAAAAACAACGGATTACTGCATAATGTCCTGGTTATATCGTAGCATTCGTCAGAGTAACGAAAAATCTAGAATTTAAACTCCGGAGAAAGAAAAAAAAACAGTCTAACGAAACATTTACGTTAAACTATTTTTTTCAGTTTGATGGGCAACATTACATGGTTTGAGAGTGTCCCTGGCGTTTAAATCTGTGTCCATAAATAAATTGTGAGGCACGTGTGTATTACAAACATTTTAGACATGTGAATTAACATTACACAATACAGCCTTTCACGCTATCTGTTGTTCCCAAGCCAGAAAAAAACGCAGTGATTTTACGTTTGGCAACAACAAGCTATAATTCAAGAGGACGCGGTTGTTCTGCACACTAGGGCAAGCCGCGTTTTACCAGTGCAGTGGTCTATTACACTGGCGTTTACGAAACATAAAAAAACAAGTCATGAGAGCATGCCGCCGACCGTCGTGGCCGAGCGGTTCTAGGCGCTTCAGTCTGGAACCGCGCTGCTGCTACGGTCGCAGGTTGGAATCCCTCCTCGGGCAACATGAATATTTTCTTTACTTGATTTACTACCCACACAGAGCTGCATGAAAATGCACACGAAGAAACAGCGACTTCTTGTGAGGGAGTAAAGACCTCATTCAGTAGACAAAGGAAATGCAACAGTCTTACTGCGTTAACTGCGGCATCACCACGACCTTTGTGGCCCTACATTACACACGTAAGTCACGGTCTGATATTAGGTAGTTTTGCTCACGTGTAGGATAATACAGCAATTTCGCTGGAGATGTGGCCTCGGACTGCGGCTGGCCAAAGACTGCGGTCTCAGCTACGACAGTCGGCGGCGAATGGTGGCTGGTGGAGGAAGGTGGCAGCGGACGTTAGAGAAAGCGTTCTGGAGAGTTCTCTGGAATTTCAATGCTGTTCCAGGGGAACAATCTTTCCAAGAAATACACTTATGGACTTGCAGGAAGTGTCCTGTACTTGAGTCTTTTGTCTGACTGATTTACTGCAGACCAGCGACAGTATATCACTGCCGCCAAATGGATCACTAGGTGTAGCATCAGCGACAGGAGAGAACACGCCCTACGTGTGGAGAGGGAGGGACAAGGGGTGGTAGGAGGGGAGGGAAGACTGGCTCTGAGCTGGTCAGCCTGTGGGCGCACATTGAGGAGGACACAAGTGCAGATGCTGCCCCTCTCTCCTGGTCCGATCTTTTGGGGTCAGGATTTGCAGCAGTTGTGTTCTTACAATGACCTTTCTCAATTCCCTGTGCCTGTTGACTTATGACCTCTTCTTTACGAGTGCTCTTTTGTTTCACGACAATTTCGCTGCATAATCAGACCAGTGAAGCGTTTTCCATCACGTGTGCTGGCGTGTACTAGTCTTCCTACACTTCAGTGATGGTTTGCAGCAGCATCCCTTCTTACTAGGTGTCAGTGTGCAACTCACTCAGTAGGCGATCTCTCCAGGCCAGTGGAATGGGACAAACTTGTTGAGAAATAAAGAGAGCACTGTTTACTTGAGTTTGGACCACCAGGGCAGCAGGATGTTTGTCGAGCAATGCAGCGTGAGGCGTCTGTAGCAAACTCCAACATCAGACAGCCAGACACACACGCAGTCAGTAAAAGGGGATTGTGGTGGGTGTGGGAAGTCGCCTCCTGCGCTGTGGACTGACTGGCCACTTCAGAAACACGGACTGCTCCAGTGCAGGCAATAGTCGCTATGAGTTGTGAAATGCATCTTCAGTCCACCCTGCTGCATCATCATTATTTGCTGAGATGTATTTCCTCCACTGCTCAGTCATCATCAGCTCCTTCCATTCCTCATGTAGGAGGCTATACTCACACTCCTCAACTGTATGCTTATTAAACTCCACTCTGTCCAGCATCAACATCTCGTCAGTTGAACACACTTCTTGCCAAAAATAAAGATAATACCTTCCGCTCCAGTCTGTTTCCCACCAGTTTGCCAGAGGAGCAGAGAGATTTATTCCGACTTGTAGGTGAAGGGGTCATCCTATATAGAGTTACTCTTTATTTTGAGTATGTCCGCTACTAGTTTCAAGTGGTACTGGGATTTTTTTCCAGCAGGTCAACACCAGTTGTGTGACATCGACAATTTTTGAGCTGCATTGCGATTTTAGGCGCTCCTTGTGTAGCGGTATGCACATAGAAATATAACTGGGACCGATCTTTACGATTAATTACGTAATCAGAACCAATCTTTACTTCAGTTTCCCACTCAAAATTAATTAAGTACACTAACCTAACCTTACTCTCCTCCACCTGGACAGATATTGACTATTTCCCTCTGTAAGGGAGTGCACTTGGGCTTTCCATTCAGAAGGACCAGGGTTCAAGTCCTGGAAAGGACCCCCACCATGTTGAATTTCCAGCCAATTCCCGAGTGGGGGGGGTGTGGTGATGGGAAGTCGGCGCAGCCTCGGGACAAAGAAATTCTCGCCATTTTAGAAATTCCCACCATTTTTTGAATATCCTGCTAAAATTCGAAATTTGCACCAAAATTGGAAATTCTCGTAAATAGGGCAGGTGGGGAGGGGGAGTGAGAGCTGAGGGGAAGGGGCAGGGGAGGGCTAATCTACATAATTCATTTGATTAATTTCCATAATTAAATTGTAAATTTGCCACATCTACCACTCCAATGATGTACCAGGTTTGTGGAGATTGAGGAAATATGGCAACAATGCAGACTCCTCTCGTATAAGCTTTGCCCTTCTTCTAATATTACACCCAAAGTACGTGACCAGACAACGTTTTCACCACAAATTATTATAGGTTGCAGCATAAAAATCGCCATCGAAATTAAATATCAGACGAAGTCATTAAATGTTAACCTAGAGAACAATGAGCGTGTAGGTAGTGTGACACAGGTGATGCACCTAGCATCAATGATCTCGGATACACAGTCTTGCGCCCATGTGGGCATGATAGCTCTGTTCTTGGCTGCTCTGACACAGGACTGGCCAGCCAGTTACCAGATCCAAAGTGGCATTCCTACAGTACCAGTTTTGGGCATAGAGTGTCTTTGCACAGCGTCAGTGACTTATAGTTCACATAAGGATAAATAATATGGTCAGTGTTTCCTAATGAGCGCCTGTTAGTACCCGATATATGTAACCCTTCACATTCGATTTTTATGACCACTATTGCACTGTTCAATCACATTGCTGTGTCCACCTGCCAGAAACATGGATAACAACTCTTTGCTCCGTGGACCACTGCAAGACGTGCAGGAAGAGAGTCATTCACGTTCTGGAAGGTACTGACAGGGACGTGGAGCCATGCCGATTCCAGCTGCCCTATATTTCTGGGTTGAGGACCTATGGTGCAAGCAGCCCACTCGATGTGATCCCATAAATTCTCGACTGTATTCAAATCCGAGGGCATTGGTGGCCTCAGGAGTACAGTAGGCTCATTCTTGTGCTCTTGAAATCACGTATATACACTGCGGGCCGTGTGACACACTGCATTCGCCTCTGGTAGAAGCCATTGTGCTGAGGAAAAACAAACTGTATGTGAGGTTGGAGCGGTCTCCGGGGATAGACGCATACTTGTGTTGATCCGTTGCGCCTTCCAGAATGACGAGATCACCCTGACCATAACTGTGGCAGAGTGTTTGCCTTCAGATGTTTCGCACCGTACCTATCAACGGCCACCTGCCTGATGGAGCATCTGAAAAGGCCACCCCACCTGTCACCACCCAGCAGACGTCCAAGTGCAGTTCTGGCATGCATTTTCCAGCCTTCGTTGCCAATGAAGAGCAGTCATCACAGGTGTCCATGAACACGGTGCCTCCTGCCTGCTGTGGAAGACCATATGCAGCAATGTTCACTAAGCGCTCACTGAGGGGACGCTGTTGGTAGCCCCTCGGTACATCTCGGTAGTCAGCTGCTCAACAGCTGCACGTCTGTTAGCAAGTACACATCTCTATAGCCACCCTTCACCCCTGCCATCTATGGCCCGTGGTGCACCACAGTTGCTTCGGCGCCAGTTTTGGATAGCATCATGTTGCTACACGTGGTAGGATTTAACCATGGCGACATGCAAGCAGTTTACAAATTAGCCATTTCGGCTAAGTGCTTCCACCCTTGGCCCAAAAGCCAATGTTCATGCCGTTTTGGGCTTATGATAAATTGCTCTGCCTACGCAGTACAACAACGATTGTGCTGTTTATCGTATTCCCTCGACAAGTTTTATATACCCTGCACTGCTAGTGCTGCCACCGGCTGTCTGTGAGTGGTTATTGCATATTGACAGTTTGTGACTGGACCATGCAGATGTACACAACTGGCCATTAAAATTGCTACACCAAGACGATATACAGATGATAAATGGGTATTAATTGGACAAACATATTATACTAGAACTGACATGTGATTACATTTTCACACAATTTGGGTGCATAGATCCTGAGAAATCAGCACCCAGAACAACCACCTCTGGCCGTAATAACGGCCTTGATACGCAAACAGAGCTTGGATGTCGTGTACAGGTACAGCTGCTCATGCAACTTCAACACGATGCCACAGTTCATCAAGAGTAGTGACTGGCATACTGTGACGAGCCAGTTGCTCGGCCACCATTGACCACACGTTTTCAATTGGTGAGACATCTAGAGAATGTGTTGGCCAGGGCAGCAGTCGAACATTTTGTGTATCCACAAAGGCCCATACAGGACCTGCAACATGCGGTCGTGCTGAAATGTAGGGTTTAGCAGGGATCGAATGAAGTGTAGAGCCACGGGTCGTAACACATCTGAAATGTAACGTCCGCTGTTCAAAGTGCCGTCAATGCGAACAAGAGGTGACCGAGACGTGTAACCAATGGCACCCCATACCATGACGCCGGGTGATACGCCAGTATGGCGATGACGATTACACGCTTCCGATGTGCGCTTATCGCGATGTCGCCAAATGCGGATGCGACCATCATGATGCTGTAAACAGAACCTGGATTCATCCGAAAAAATGACGTTTTGCCATTCGTGCACCCAAGTTCGTCGTCGAATACACCTCGCAGGCGCTCCTGTCTGTGATGCAGCATCTAGGGTAACCGCAGCCGTGGTCTCCCAACTGACAGTCCATGCTGCTGCAAACGTCGTCGAACTGTTCGTGCAGATGGTTGTTGTCTTGCAAACGTCCTCTTCTGTTGACTCAGGGATCGAGACGTGGCTGCACGATCCGTTACAGCCATGCAGATAAGATGCCTGTCATCTCGACTGCTAGTGATATGAGCCCATTGGGATCCAGCATGGCGTTCCGTATTACCCTCCTGAACCCACCGATTCCATATTCTGCTGACAGTCATTGGATCTCGACCAACGCGTGCAGCAATGTCTCGATACGATAAACCGCAATCGCGATAGGCTACAATCCGACCTTTATCAAAGTCGGAAACATGATGGTACGCATTTCTCCTCCTTACACGAGGCACCACAACAACGTTTCACCAGGCAACGCCGGGCAACTGCTGTTTGTGTATGAGAAATCGGTTGGAAACTTTCCTCATTTGAGCACGTTGTAGGTGTCGCCACCGGTGCCAGCCTAGTGTGAATGCTCTGAAAAGCTAATCATTTGCATATCACAGCATCTTCTTCCTGTCGATTAAATTTCGCGTCTGTAGCACGTCATCTTCGTGGTGTAGCAATTTTAATGGCCAGTAGTGTATAAAGAAACACCTTTGTTAAGAACTGGGATATGCTTGCCTCATTTAACAGGATCAAAAACTTTAAAGATAGAAGTGAAGATTACATGTGTTTCCTCATTGCACGCCATGTGTTTTTCAGTAATTTCCTTCAAGTTCCTTCTGTTATCAATAAATCATACTGCGTACAGCAAATAATCAGCCCAAGCAATCTTTTTCCTACGCTATGATCATCCTATTGCTGGGTCATCTGCCCATGCTAATCTGTGTCTTGTGATGTACAGTGAGAAGCTGTGCACTCACGAGGCGATTCTCACGTAACCCCTAGTTAGGAGTCATTCTGACTTTACAACTGCTAACTAGTTCTTGTCATCCAGCATTTAAGTGACAAGTTATTTACTGCTCTGTGATTCATCTGTGTTGTGTTACACTCTGCAGTAATTGCATCATCAACACATCATTGCCTACAGCTTTTGATTCTTGTGACAGTAGCTTTACTCACAATGACACCCTCTACATCTACAGATTGGACTCAAACTCTGCCAACAAAATTTATGAAGTTGTTCAGGGATCACGGCTATTTTATGAGTATTTTTATATACATACCAGAAAAATGTTTGCATCACCCTGATATGTTGTGCAGGTGTGTTGTCGTTGTGATTGATTCTGTACTGATTGGCAGATCACCTGTGATGTTGTTTGTTGACACACATCCAGTTACCATGGGCGCTGCTTGTGGGTATAAAGCCGCTCTCCAATGGATTGCAACATTACAGTTGAAAGAAAAACACCAGTAGGAACGCCACAGGGAAGAGGTTTGGAACAGTAGAGTGGGCATCCATGATGCCACAAAGGACAGTTGCGACCAATGACTGCTTTTGCATCATCACATTATGCACACAAGGCTTGTCAAAGAGGGAGGTTGCTTGATGTGGCTGTTGGAGTCAAAATGCTTTGGAGCAGACATGGAATCACTTCCAGTTGACAGGTGGTATTGAGGACTCACACCACACAAGCCATCGCCATTCAGCAGGTGCACAGAATGAATTATGGTAACACAGCAAAAATAAAACAAGCCCAGGGGCAAGGGAAACAGGCAACACACGTCCAATGATATGATAATGCAGTAACTGATAAGCAGTAGGTTATCAGACCCAGTACAAGCTCATATAAAATCTTATCTCGAGGTCACTGATGGCGACTTCTGGTGTCACGTTACAGAGTTGGGCAAGTTGTATTTTGCAAGTTATATTCAAGGTCATTCCCTATTCCCCTCCTCACAGAGAATAACTGGCAATTGTTCAAGATCATCCAGAGGAACCCTTGTACCTCCCATGCAACTTAAGTAACTGAACTAGTTAAATTCAAAGTCATGACTTAACACGATACTGGTCACATGATATAAAATTGCCTGGGAACCCCTGGACCAATTGTAGCACATTAAAATGACAGAAAACCTCTGACCCTCCCTGTTGACCAATAACATTCAATTCCCCCGTCCCCTTATCACCCTTTATAACTTGTTCAGTTGTGTATGTCTCTTCAATCAAGGGCTGTGCATCATGGGAAGATGTTCAGGTTCGTTATAAAAAAATAATTATTACCAATAATTTTAGAGTGAAAGGGTCTGGAAATAGAAACAGTGACATAACAAAGTAAGTAATGGTTTTTCATTAACAATTTCTTTTGTAAGACAATATATTTACAATTTTTGTTGTTGTTTGTATTACAGCTTTTTGTGGTTATATTTACAAATCCAATCTATAAACTTTTTTCTGATATACAGGGTGAGTCACCTAACGTTACCGCTGGATATATTTCGTAAACCACATCAAATACTGACGAACCGATTCCACAGACCGAACGTGAGGAGAGGGGAGAGTGTAATTGGTTAATACAAACCATAAAAGAATGCACGGAAGTATGTTTTTTAACACAAACCTACGTTTTTTTTAAAAATGGAACCACGTTAATTTTGTTAGCACATCTGAACATACAAACAAATACGTAATCACTGCCGTTTGTTGCATTGTAAAATGTTAATTACATCCGGAGATTTTGTAACCTAAAGTTGACGCTTGAGTACCACTCCTCCGCTGTTCGATCGTGTGTATCGGAGAGCACCGAATTACGTAGGGATCCAAAGGGAACGGTGATGGACCTTAGGTACAGAAGAGACTGGAACAGCACATTACGTCCACATGCTAACACCTTTTTATTGGTCTTTTTCACTGACGCACACGTGCATGACCATGAGGGGTGAGGTACACGTACACACGTGGTTTCCGTTTTCAATTACAGAGTGGAATAGAGTGTGTCCCGACATGTCAGGCCAATAGATGTTCATTGTGGTGGCCATCATTTGCTACACACAATTGCAATCTCTGGGGTAATGAATGTCGTACACGCCGCAGTAAATCTAGTGTAATGTCACCGCAGGCTGCCACAATACGTTGTTTCATATCCTCTGGGGTTGTACGCACATCACGGTACACATTCTCCTTTAACGTACCCCACAGAAAGAAGTCCAGAGGTGTAAGATCAGGAGAACGGGCTGGCCAATTTATGCGTCCTCCACGTCCTATGAAACGCACGTCGAACGTGTACCTCACCCCTCATGGTAATGTACATGTGCGTCAGTGAAAAAGACCAATAAAAAGGTGTTAGCATGTGGACGTAATGTGCTGTTCCAGTCTGTTCTGTACCTAAGGTCCATCACCGTTCCCTTTGGATCCCTACGTAATTCGGTGCTCTCCGATACACACGATCGAACAGCGGAGGAGTGGTCCTCAAGCGTCAACTTTAGATTACAATAACTCCGGATGTAATTAACATTTTACAATACAACAAACGGCACTGATTACGTATTTGTTTATATGTTCAGATGTGCTAACAAAACTAACGGGGTTCCATTTTAAAAAAACGTAGGTTTCTGTTAAAAAACATACTTCCGTGCATTCTTTTATGGTTTGTATTAAACAATTACACTAGCCCCTCTCCTCACGTTCGGTCTGTGGAATCGATTCGTCAGTATTTGACGTGGTTTACGAAATATATCCAGCGGTAATGTTAGGTGACTCACCCTGTATACATTCGTTTATTTGGAAAGCTAATTTTTTCTGTCAGGTTATGACTATCACGAACATTTATTTACATTAAAAGTAGAAGAGAGAAGAAGAACTTAAATACTACATTTCCCATTTTGTTTCTATATACACATATTACTCTTTTACACAATATTAATCATTTTCTTTTTGACCAACCCAAATACAGTATTAACAATTTAATCATATCTCTCTACATATAATAAACACCGTCCAAACAGGCCTTGAAGGCCCAATGGTACTGACCTGCTACTGTGTCATCCTCTGGCCTTAGGCGCCAACGGATGCAGATACGGAGGGGCATGTGGTCAGCACACTGCTCTCCCAGATGTTGCCAGTTTTTGTGACCAGTGCCGCTACTTCTCAATCAAGTAGCTCCTATATTGGCACTCCGCTTGGCAACAGCGCTCTGCAGACCTGCACAGTGGCCCATCCAAATGCTAGCCAAGCCCAACAGTGCTTATCTTCGGTGATCTGATGGGAACTGGTGTTACCACTGCCGCAAGGCCGTTGGCTTTCTATAAACAATATATATATGCATACTATTTAAAGGCACATATAGTGTGCATGCAGTATATACACTATATATATGCATACTATTTAAAGGCACATATAGTGTGCATGTAGTATATACACAAACATAGTGTGCAATCACACACACACACACACACACACACACACACATACACAAACAAACAAACAACTACAATAAATGGTGCATCCAATTATTCTGCACACACACACATCCACTATTTGCAAATGTATTAACTAGCCACACACTCAATCACTCAATGAATACTGTGAGTACAAGTGGGTGCCAAGCCCATACCCACACAGCAACCATATGTCTTCATGATGCAACAGCGATCCTGTCAGTCGCAGTTCAGGAGGTACCTCGTGCCCTCACAATCGAAAGACTGCCTGGTGCGCCATATGTGGACCAAGTGCCAAAGTCTTCAAGCATGCACCTCCCTGATGGTGAGCCCTGTGAGGCCACATGATGCACACCCTAAGCCCGCCTCTGGGTGGCACTGCATCTAGGTTGTATGCATACATTTTTGATCTGAGCTCCACAAACTCCACACTCGCTGAGCCATCCATCACGCCTTTCACCAGGTCAATAGCCTTCTTGTGTTGTGGTGTTATTCCAAAAGGATTATCGGCCACATATCCAGATGTGCCGAATTCTTCATGATTGTACATAATTATTTCATGTGATTCACAGCCTTGCACTTTGTGTCCATATAAAGTAACATGGGATCGGTGGGATTGGATTCACAAACTTACAGTGGAATCGGTACATGTGGACTCTGCAACAGTCCAGAATACACATACCAATACAGACAGGCTTCATTAACTGCACTGAAATGTTGGCCATCTCCACAATGACAAATTCTTCAGTGAAGATGGTGGCTCATTTCATTGCGGCCTCGTGAAGTAAGCTCTCGTGCCATAATGGTACCTCCTCTCACACTGGTAAACTAAATGAATTTCAGGATATACTCAAAAATTTGCATTCTTTTACGAAAAACTGAAATGTTCATTAATGTGCAAAAATCTCTGGACACAGCAGCAAGCCTCTGAGTGTGTCATGTACATGGGTATGATATGCCAGTTCTGCTTTCAGAATATATCCTTCACCAGAATCAGCAGCCACTCATGCATCTTTCCCCTCAATATGACGATTTACTACTATTCAGGTAGCCATCAAAACCCTCCGAATGGCAGAGTTTGTAGCAAGGTTTACCTGTAGATGTTGTAAACATCCAAGTAAAGAATGTAACATAAATCATCAGATGGTCTGTACTCCTCCTTGCTCATTCATAGGTTATTCACAGTCACATACCTTTGCCTGCACTGGCAAACACCCCCATGAACCGTTTGATGCCAACATGTGTTCTTCTTAACAATGTATCCCATGGAAATTCTGGCAAGGTGTAATAAAAGGCATGATCCAGAGAGTATGTGCCCAATCATACACTCTGGAAATTCTCAAAGAAGGCTGCAAGCAATTGTACATTGGTGTCCATATATAATATAGCATATTCCCCTAAATCAGGGATATTGAATCCTGTCAAACATTCATCACGTACTCATACCCCACATCCATAATGGCAGTTGCTGTTAGTTTACTGGAAAATGCAGTTATGTCAGGCAATATGGTTTCATTGAGTCCCTCCAATGAATCCAAGTATTAATACGGAAAGACCCATTTCTTTGTTACAAGCTGAAAATTCGCAACATTGGAATATGCACCTCTTGTGATATACATTTCCTCCTTATGGATAGCCTCATCAAGTTTCTGAAGAGATGCATGCATGAAGTGTAGCGAATCAAAGAAGTGGAGTGATATTTTTGGTGTGATGTGCTTCGAACAATATTAGTAATGACACTGACTTTACCTTCTTTGAAGCCAAAATCACCCATGTACTCAGCAATGAAGTAAGCATCATACTTAAATTGTGAAAAAAGATGGATTTGTTTCATGGCAATTAGTACTTCAAGTTGCATTGTTGTGAGCTGCCCCTGAAACTTCCTCATTAGATGACCATCGTCTCTATGTGGAGTTCCACTTTTCTGTCGAATGGCAGCCCACAAATATGATGGTCTATCGCCTGGTTGAATAACGCATCATTCCCCTGCGATTTGGTCCTGGGAATTTTGTTGCAGTAAATCCTATCAACTGCCCCCACATATTTTTCGAGCTCAGAGAGTACCCATCTCATAGGATTATCCCCACCATTTTATTCGAATTTGTTGCAAATAGAGTCATAAGAGCGTACAATTTGATACAGTGCTGCATATGGTATGTGTCATTCTATGAAGTTTGCATGGAAGGCAGTGGGTTCACCTTCACAGTTTGTTACAGGAGCTAGGACATACTCGAAATCAGGCATACCATGACTGGACACTTGTGGCAAAACAAGAGCTGTATTGTGTGTGAGATACAGAGATGAGAGAGTGTGCCGGGACTCAACCCAGTTCACTGCTAGCAGCGCTACCTCACCATAATGCGTCTGTACGTAGCGCACAACCATAATTAAGAATGAAATTAAAAGTTAAACTTGCTTTTTCAAACTTTGTCAACATATGCTTTAGTGTAATAATGTTTAAACTGTCAAGTATCAGATTGATTAGGTCAATATTTTACCTAAATACATAGTTTTAAGAAAAAAATAAGTATTGCTAAATAATAAACCTAGGAAGCCAGAAATTGGTCATAATGTGCAGATGTAAGTCAAAATTAACTGGTTTAACTCTTAAGGTGATTAAAGCTATATTTTGGTCAGAATCTACAGTTTTAAGAAAAACTGAAGGCGCTAAATATTAGACTTAGAAATGTGAAAATTTTTATGACGCTTCAGTTCAATATAAGAATAATAACCACATGACCCATTAAGCGATATCTAATTACTGAAAACTAAATTTGGAACATAAAAATCCTTATTTACAGTAGATTAAGTATCTGTTATATTAATGCTAGGAAGTTTTGATTACAGCATGTGATGAAACCTATTAAATAATACAGCTACAAGTTTTAGGACCTTGATGTTTCAGAGGTCATGTTCTACTGTTAGTTCCGTTCTAAAAATTCTAGAAGGCAAAGTTTTAATACAAGCGATCTAAAACTTACCTACATGAATGCAAAAATTATGAAGATTCTAAATTGATTCATAACATTGTTATTAAATGTTGTGTGTCCAAGAAAGCGGCCGTTTAGAGACTGCTGCCGTGGGCACAGGGCAGATGACAGCAGGTGTTCCCTTGGCCATCTCCTGCACCACATATATAAATACAGCCCGAGAGGCAAGACGAGGTTTCACTTTACACCCAGCCACCGTAAGATCTGCATCAAAGGCTGGAGTGCGCGCTGCCTCGCATGACGTCAGAGAAAGGCTGTTACAAAACGCTTATTTTCAGTAATAATAGAAATTGAACTAGCGAGGACTGTACACGATGACTGTACACCGTCCTGGATCGCTTAGATCTGTTAGTGTGCCGCCCGTAATGTTAACAAATCCGCGTGGCAAGTTGTGACAATTATTTTCCACTTTTGTGGCGAGCATTTATTTTGAGTATCAGTAGCCAGAGCGAAATACAATTCAGTAGGAACTTACCATAGATGTCGCCTCTGAACTGCTTATAATGCTGTTTAGGACAGAAAGATTTCCTGTCAGTATGAACAAAATGAATATTACAATGCTGTGCATGTGAAAATTTACCAAATACATGTATCAATTACAACTCAAAATCTTCATTTATAATCACAGTCCTGATCCCACTGAGCAAATAGAGAATATAAACATTTCTTTCAGTGGGCTGGACAAGAATGTGGACTTGCAGACCGGGAACTATGGTCAGTATGTTCTCCATCGCTTTCTGGCTGACCACAGAAATAACTGCCAGGCCCTTCTAAAATACGGCGAACAATATTTACAACAATTCCAATTTCATCCAATGACTTACGATTATTATAATTATTCTCATCTACCCGCCACCCCACACACTGTTTCATGTGATGGGCATTCTGAAACTATAAGAACATTTTATCCTTAGTAGGCATTCCCACATGTATTTTTCCTGACATGAGCATCCAGTGAAGTGTCTTTCAAGATACTCTCTCAACGTAAACGAGTTGAGCCATCAACAGCAGAAATGTCTCGCACCATTCTTTTTACTCTGTTGAGTGGAAATTGGACGGGACATACTTATGATCCACACTTAGTGTTGCTTCTCACCCTTGTAAAATAGCAACAGAGCTATGTATTTGTGGTACTGATCAGCTAATTTTGAAAAGTAAAGTGGTCCTGTATGCATCATTCCTCTCTTCTGCACGATGTGTTCATGGTTATCTTCTGACTTGCTGTCATCGTCAACTTTCGAGATGTATACGTGAATTGAATAACCAGGGTTGTCGTTATAAATATTTTGGTGATCTGTAATCAAACAGACAAGGGTACTGCTGCAACTAGGGCTATGGTAATGTAGTGGAGATGATTGTCAGACTGTCCAGGGCACAGAGGCCATGGCTGTGTCATCATCCCATACCATGCTCATGGTGACAGCCATGGCTGTAGTGATGTTTACAGGTGTAGCAGATGTAACGTTGATGAACTGGGCTGGTGCAGTGAATGTATCATTGTCGAGTCTGGTGGTGAAGTAGTTGCAGGTGCAAGCCTGTCTGCTTATGGTCTCCATCTCACCTGCAAAGAAATGTATCATCTGTAAAATACATACATACATATATATATATATATTTGCAGACATCTATAATAATAAATTGTTGGTTTTTACTTACATTCAAAATTAGTGCTGTCTGAATAGCTCAATGAGCCTCTTGTCGCATTGTTATTTGCTGCAGTGTCTTGTAATATCTTATCCTGGTGATACATAACAATATTATCATCGACTGCACCTAAAAATGAAGCACTATGATGATAGCGAGATAGTACTTGTTGCAGAGAGGATGGCTGCATTAGTAAACGAGATGCTGTCATCAGCTCATACCATGTTGATGATGAGAGTGTGGGATTGTGCTGGCGTTTACTGGCACAGTGAATACATTCCTGAGAATCAAGGCTGGTGTGACGAACTCTTCATTGTCCTGTCAGGTCATGGAGTTGTTGCAAGCGCAATCCTAAGTCCAAATATATCCATCTCATCTGCAACAGAAGAAGAAGAAATTAATCATCAGAGTGCAGCCATAATGATCACATGCAAATATGGAAAAAATTATTGTAAATACATACCTGTAGCATTACTAGAGTCATATCTGGGTCACTTATTAGCCTCTGATGAACCATCACAATAACCATTTTCACTATGGCGTTTCCTCTCTGCTGATTCATCAGTACTGTTGATGTTGCTGCTACCAAGTCTTAGACTGGTATGGCTTTGCATGCTGAATCGCCTTATACTGATGATAAAAAACTGTGTTTCGTTGTTTATTTAAGTCAATAGGAAATGAGGATGATCATCTCTGGTCACGTGGTTTTAGGCAGGATAGCACTGGCTTACAGCTCTGCATAGGCAATGCTATCTAGCCAAAAATCTGCCACTTTTCTTAAACATACGATTATATTTCAGTGCATGTGCATGCCTGGTTCACCACGTGGATGTTGCACCCATTTATGAAAGAGAATTATAATTTTTCGATGCTCTGAGACTTGTAGCACACTGTCGCCAGTATCTGCAAAGTATAGTACTACCCATCACTCATAGTCTGGTAGCTATGATGGTATGCACCACTTACACAGTCATAGTAATGTGGGGTAGTGAGAATAACACTTTACACCACCAATGAGACAATGCCTTAGAGCAGTGCAGCCTCTAGGTCTGGGCAATTGCTATCAAGCACAGCCAACCCACAGTCCCGCATGTGCTATCTGGAGAGACAGCTTCTGACATAGGTTGCAAAATATGATGAAAACCCAAATGTTTTTAGCAATAGCACTTTGCAAGGAGTGTTTATATATGGTATTTTATATGAGCACACCAGCAGCACAAGTTTGCATAAACGATTTCTATGTTAAATAATTAAAACTGTGGACAGATAATATTTTGCATTAGACCCCAACCCATCAAACACAGTTTAGTTGATTATTCATATCGGTAGAAAGAACCTCTGAGTGCAGACAGAAGTTGGCGCACTTTCTGTCACACCCTCTAAATGTGGATGCAGTTATACCATTTTATGTGTGTTCTTTGATATGGATAAAGAAGGGCCATGGGTAGTGAGGCTGCGATTTTTCTTTGTATGCATAGTGTTACTCAATAGACGAAAATATATACTAACAGAGGAAAATCATTTTATGTCGCAGAGATCCTCTTTATATCAAGAACATAATTCCTGACTTAAAAAATAGTAATGCATGATGGTAAAATCTCAAACATTAAAATCATAGGACTGCAACAGGAGCTTGCATACTGGCAGATAGCGATACTAGGCGGTAGTGAAGAATCAGCAGAGGCAGACCTAACCTTCCACACATTGCATCAATGAGATATGAACAGCAGTTGAGCTGACAGCACCTCCAGAATTCTCTCTCGCCAGTGTGTTTTAATTATCCTCAAAAACAGTCAAGTATATGTGTCAAAAGCAGCATATTTCTCGCAACTGATATTGCTGGAGACAACAACTGAAAAAATCGGTAAAAGTAAAGTAAATGGTTTAAAATATTAGAAAAATGCAGAGCAATAGTATTAGGTGCTTATCTAAGTCACATAGACAAAATGTATGCGACCCATGTTGCGCACGAAGCCTCTTTATCCTTTGTCACCAAACTTCATTTGGTTTCAGCTGCAGTATCATCAATATGTGATCCATGGGGACCAGTTTTCCTTTATGGAATCATACCACTCTACATTGCATCCAAATAATTTTACAATTGAAAATACATATGATACACAGTTTGCATGAACTGTGAGAGAATACCACAGCATTCAGAACAGAAATAAATGACATTACTGTTTCCTCAAGCACACAGAACTAGTGAGGGACAATTTCGTCTTCTCACCATGCATCACTGGGATTTCTAGTTGGTTTGATGAACAGCAGATAGCTCTTAATAAAGAGAAATCTTAGTTACGGTATATGAGTAAAAAAAAACAAATGTCCAGGTGTGGCACTAGTATTGTCCTGCTTGATGCAATCATGTTATTTAAATATCTGGGCGTAACATTGCAAAAAAGGAATTAGCATGTGAGGATTGTGGCAGGGAAGGCGAATGGTCGACTGTGGTTTATTGGGAGAATTTTAGGGACGAGTGGTTCTTCTGTAAGGGAGATCGCATGTAGTACGCTAGTACGACCTGTTTTTAAGTACTGCTTGAGGGTTTGTGGTCTGCAACAAGTTGGATTAAAGGAGGACACTGAAGCAGAGGTAGGCTGCCATATTTGTTATCGATAGGTTTGGTCAAAATGCAAGCATTATGGAGGTACTTCAAGAACTCAAATGGGAATTCTGGAAGGCAAGTGGGGTATTTTCAAGGAACGCTATTGGAAAAACTAACAGAATTGACTTTACAATCAGATTCTAAAATCACGACCCATGTCTTCTCCACCACTCAATGGCAATGGTTCAAATGGTTCAAATGGCTCTGAGCACTATGGGACTTAACTTCTGTGGTCATCAGTCCCCTAGAACGTAGAACTACTTAAACCTAACTAACCTGAGGACATCACCCACATCCATGTCCGAGGCAGGATTCGAACCTGCGACAATAGCGGTCGCGCGGTTCCAGACTGTAGCCCCTAGAACAGCTCGGCCACCCCGGTCGGCAGACAATGCTGAGATCACATGCTTCAATGCATTTACAGGACATTGTTAGTATCGGTGAATGCACCACACACCCCAAAGATCTGGAGCTTCTAGTGAGAAAGGCCCAACTAAAGGGAATGTTCTTCTCCTAGTCTTAAAAAGTAGTTGCAAATCATGTCAGCAGAGTAATCAGGAGACATGTTATTGAGACAGTGTTCATACGGACAAGAAAAGTGCACACGTATTTGTACTCTGCAAAGGACCTACACGTGCTGCTTGCCACACTAGGAATAAACAAAAGTGGTGGGATATAGCATTAGGTTAGGTTAGGTTAGATTGGATTAATTGCCTAATTAATTAAATGGATCATTTAATTAACCCTCTCCCTCTGGGAAATCCACCAGCCCTCCCCCTCCCCTCCCCCACCTGGAAATTGGCGAGTTGACTGGCTATATGGAGGGGAATCGACTGCATAGTAAGGAATATTGTTTAAATAATTTCTGGCAGACAAGGCAACGTGTGGAATATTGTTTAGTTAAACAATTTATTGGGTAAAAGGCTGTGTATGGAACATAGTGCATTTATTTATTTAAAGAATTTGTCAGGAAACTGACTGCAGTGTATGGAATAGTGTTTATTTAAACACTTTGAGAGTGACAAGGCAGTATGGGATATTCAAACAGTTGCAGCGTTTTTTTCCCCAGTCGCACAAGGAATCCTGTCAACATAACTCACCACGCATAATCATACTGTCAAAAATCTTTTGCACCAACCACTAAACATTGCACGGTAATGCCCCCAACCACTTCGCCGGTCCAAAAGAGCAGACTCCGCATACATATGATTAAGATGAGGGCAGCCAGCAACCTCTTCAATACGCATGCACACTAGGCTCAAACTCTTTATGGTCATCGGTGAAATGCCACGAGTGGAGCAAAGGGCATTACATTAGTAGTGCGTGGACAAATGGTTCAAATGGCTCTGAGCACTATGGGTCTTAACATCTGTGGTCATCAGTCCCCTAGAACTTAGAACTACTTAAACCTAATTAACCTGAGGACATCACCCACATCCATGTCCGAGGCAGGATTCGAACCTGTGACCATAACAGTCACTGGGCTCCGGACGGAGCGCCTAGAACCACGAGACCAGTGTGTGGACAAGTCGAGGGGTACAATGGGAGGTTTGCTATGGTAGTCCATGCAACTGTGATGACCACTGTGTCCAGATAGCTTACTGCTCGGAGCATCTGTCTAATAAGCAAGAGACCCAGGTTCAAATCTGGGTCTGGCACAAATTTTAAACTTTCCCCTTTGATTTAAATCAGTGCCAACACGCAGCCAATGTCTATGATATCCCCGTGTCTTCATTGGATTCTGTCTGTTGGGCAATTTGTATGCGATTCACCCAAATCATTCCATGCACTTCAGGAATCTTGTGGTCATAACAACAGCCATATTTCATGAACGATTCAAGATACGAAAACGACTTTTTTTTTAAAATGATAGCATACAACCATGGACGTTACCATTGGTGGGGAGGCTTGTGTGCCTCAGCGATACAGATAGCCATATCATAGGTGCAACCACAACACAGGGGTATCTGTTGAGAGGCCAGATAAACGTGTGGTTCCTGAAGAGGAGCAGCAGCCTTTTCAGTAGTTGCAGGGGCAACAGTCTCGATGATTGACTGATCTGGCCCTGTAACAGTAACCAAAACGGGCTTGCTGTGCTGGTACTGCGAACGGCTGAAAGCAGGGAGAAACTACAGCCGTAATTTTTCCCACGGGCATTCAGCTTTACAGACGAATGGAAAAACTTGTAGAAGCCGACCTTGGGGAAGATCAGTTTCGATTCCGTAGAAATATTGGAACACGTGAGGCAATACTGACCCTATAACTTATCTTAGAAGATAGATTAAGGAAAGGTAAACCTACGTTTATAGCATTTGTAGACATAGAGAAAGCTTTTGACAATGTTGACTGGAATACTCTCTCTCAAATTCTGAAGGTGGAAGGGGTCAAATACAGGGAACGAAAGGCTATTTACAATTTGTACAGAAACCAGATGGCAGTTATAAGAGTCGAGGGGCATGAAAGGGAAGCAGTGGTTGGGAAGGGAGTGAGACAGGGCTGTAGCCTATCCCAGATGTTATTCAATCTGTATATTGAGCAAGCAGTAAAGGAAACAAAAGAAAAATTCGGAGTAGGTATTAAAATCCATGGAGAAGAAATAAAAACTGAGGTTCGCCGATGACATTGTAATTCTGCCAGAGAGAGCAAAGGACCTGGAAGAGCAGTTGAATGGAATGGACAGTGTCTTAAAAAGAGGATATAAGATGAACATCAATAAAAGCAAAACGAGGATAATGGATTGTAGTCGAATTAAGTCGAGTGATGCTGAGGGAATGAGATTAGGAAATGAGACACTTAAAGTAGTATAGGGGTTTTGCTATTTGGGAAGCAAAATAACTGATGATGGTCGAAGTAAAGAGGATATAAAATGTAGACTGGCAATGGCAAGGAAAGCATTTCTGAAGAAGAGAAATTTGCATCAAACCAGTCTCTGGACTGAAGACCACAACAACAACAGCATGCAAAGAGGCACAAATTTTGTCATATGCCTAATACTCGAAGCTTCCAGATCAAATGTCCTAGCAGTGCAGAAACAAGACTCCTATAAATTATTCAATGGGCTTTTCTCCAAATTTTCGTACCCAAACGAAGTATAGCAAATGAGCAAATGGATCTCAAATTGACCATCATGACTTTCAGTTTTGCAAAAAAGCATTTAATTGTTAAAAAGTAATGAGAGTAATTAAGAGAAACTTAATTAATGATCTGAGAGGAATTTGAAATATTTCACATACAGCTGCTCCTCTTCAGGAGAGTAATTAAGAAAAACTTAATTAATGATCTGAGAGGAAGTTGAAATATTTCACATACAGCTGCTGCAAATACGCAAATGAAGTATCAAATAGTTCATCTCTTCAAAACCTAACTACCTTGCATATAAAAACTTACATTTGTGTGATATGTAACTGTCAAAAAGGCTTCCATCGAATTAAGTGATAAATTTAGGAAATCCCAAGAGCTAGGGAGACAAATGACCTATTAACAAAACATGCTTTCTGAAAAGAACCTTGAAAATAAAAAAGATCAACAAAGAAATTGGAGAAAGGTTTTATAGAATGATTCTTCTGAAAGTAAGAAATAAAATATTTTATAGTAACATGTGATGTGCCTTTGAACGATTCTTGAAATAATGTACAGCAAATGAGGTGCATCAGATAATTTCTAATCCATATTTTTTCTTACTTTTAGACAAGTCATTTCACAAAACGTTTGACTGCATTTTTTTAAAAAACATTTTATGCATTTTTAAGGCAGACTGTTTAGATAAAATGAAACACTTTACTTGTCTGCTGATGAATTATGTTGCCAATAATCAAGTATCAGCAATTTTTTTTTGTTGTTCCATGCATTTTGTTAGGAATTTAATGTGTCCGATATATTGAGTACATGTGTAAATATAAAAATAAAGTACCTTGGTGGGACTTTAAAAACATAAATTGGGGTGCAATGTAACAATTATAGTACACATAACAGACGTTAGGATTGTAGTTGAGTTACATTAACATCTCAGCTAAAATTTAAGCAGTGGATAGGATGACTCAGGGCATCACAGATTACTAACCAAAACTGCTTACCCCAAACCACTTCTTTCCTTCTTACCGGATGCTGAAAGTCTGAGATCACATAAATGCTCCTTTTTAATCCATTGCTGAGACAGTCGAAATGATTGTATGTTCATTCTCGTATACTCAAAGAATATGGATGTTGATCTTCGTAATGGATGATATAATTTATGAAATTTTCCCTGAAGATCCCTCCCTTTGTGAATTTCATGCATAGCGCTCCTTTTTCGCCTACTTTTCCTGAGTAAAGCTAATTTTATTGCTGTACTCTCAAGCGACAATATTCTACAGCTTTTGGACGCCAATTTGTAGAAATATCTAGTAGGCTCTTGTAGTGGGAGCTAGTTGCTCACACACAGGACACACCAGCATGTAGCCAAATGTTGCTGATGAATGCTGGCTGGTACGTCGTGCGCCCAGATCCCACACACTGTCGGTCGCTTTTGTCGCTGACATCGACTGAAGGTGCCGATCTTTCCAAACATCAAGACATGTGTAATCACAACGCAGCCGATCTCATCGTCCAAATGTACAGGCTTTGGAAATTCAGACCAGTTTGTTTACTTCGGTGGGACTGGCTGACTTTCTCACACATGAAATACGAGTATGGACTGTGGCAAACTCAAAAATGAGTTTTCGGCATCCTGACGATTAAAAATATCATAACTGAGATACAGCTTGGAATCTATGGACTGAAATCGTATCTTTATTGGAAAATAGAAGTAGACAAAATCCTTACCTAAAATTTTACATGTAAATTATAACCTCAAGAAATGATTTGTGCAAATGAGAAGTGGCTTATCTTATGCTACAAGTCACTATAGTGGATCTGTTTTGGGTTGTTGTAGGTGGGCACTGGCTGTCTATGGATTATTATTGCTGTTTACTGATGTTTTTTTATGGCAGTAGGTTGGCGTGTGTGTGTGTGTGTGTGTGTGTGTGTGTGTGTGTTGTAAGTAGGCTGTTTAGGTTTTTATGTTGGTAGTGTCACGTAGCGCTTTGTATGAAAATCACTGACTGTGCTGTGTGCAGTCTGTGGTTGATTTGCATTGTTGGAATATTGCTATTGTAGCGTTGGGCAGTTGGATGTGAACAGCGCGTAGCGTTGTGCAGTTGGAGGTGAGCTGTCAGCAGTGGTGGATGTGGGGAGAGAGATGGCAGAGCTTTGAGAGAGGACGATCTGGACGCGTGTACATCAGAAAGATTAAATTTGTAATATTGGACATCATGAACTCATGTATATATGATGACTTTCGAACATTATTAGGGTAAATACATTGTTTTTTCTCCATCAAAATTTTTCATTTGCTAACTACGCCTATCAGTAGTTAGTGCCTTCAGTAGTTAGAATCTTTTATTCAGCTGGCAGTATTGGGGCACCCTGTACTGCAGTAGTTTGAGTAACGAAGATTTTTGTGAGGCAAATGATTCATGAAAGGTATAGGTTATTGTTAGTCAGGGCCATTCTTTTGTAGGGATTTTTCAAAGTCAGATTGCATTGCCCTAAAAATATTGTGTGTCAGTTTAAGCACAGTCATTTATAATTTTTTTAAGGGGACGTTTCAGTGTGTGTGTGTGCGTGTGTGTGTGTTTGAGGGGAGGGCCCATGTATGTGTGTTTGTCCATTTTTCAGTGCTTTAGGTGTTCCACGTATCTCATTCTCAATATTGACGGTCATTGAAGCTTAACTGACATATGGCTAATTAACTGACTTTATCTTAAGTTGTGCAGAGTGTCTGTAAGCTTGCTTTTCAATGTCACCACACATCATCTCAGGCATGTAATAGAATGTTTCTCTCTGCATCTCATATATCTGTAAAACTTGTCTGGTTTTCCCAGCATCTGAGATAAAAGTGTAGAGCACCCACCACATTAGGACACACACTAACTTCCTTGATCCCACCAAACTGTCGAATGAGATCGGATGCATTGTGACCATATTGTCAGCCAATGCTATCAGGTGACCTCTGGCGATGGCGACTGGCAACCATTGCTGATGCCACTCTCGATGCAGTCTTAGGTAGCGGTCTCATGACGTCACAGACTGACCATTATGTGGATATGCTTAAACAGTTCAGCTCGCTGACCTTTTTTATTTTGAAACCACTACTGGAGCCTTTGTTCCCTCTGATGATGTCTCAAGCACTGAGATACAAAACGTTACGTAGAGAAACTGCCTTGTACCACTGCCTACAGTCGATAAAACATAAATCACTATATATCTGCAGTGGGATACAGATACAAAGCTGAATGGTGCACAGAAATCAAACGAAATGTAATTACTTTGTAGCAAACAACTAGAGACCTCAGGACCCTTACACCACAATACCCAGAAAATATCCCTGATGTACCTCCAAAATTTTGCCACTGGAGTTTCGTTTCACCTTCTACATGCTGCAGATCACTATGAAGGGCGTGGCAGTGAGTACATAGCCATGCAGTCTATGCAGATGGTACGTCACAAATTATTCAGGTTTCTTAAAACTTAATTGAACGATTAACTTTCTGAAGGCAGAGACAGCTGGTTGACTGCTGTAAGCAGACAGTCAGATGCAGTGGGTTCCTGTGTCTTTCACCACTGAGAGATCATGCCAGATATATCATGAATTCCATTTCATTCCGCCTTCCATATGAGAATGAATGCTTTGTGCCTAAATGGAGCCCTGTTTGCAAATAGCAAGAATCACCACATACCATGTGGTTTTCAGAAATCTGATACCTTGACACTGACGTTGCTGCTGTGGTCTTCAGGCTGAAACTCGTTTAATGCCGCTCTCTACGCTAGTGTATCGTTTACAAGTCCCTTCATCTCCGAATAACTACTGCAATGCACCTTTATGTGAACCTATGTATTGCATTCGTACCTTCGTCTCCCCCAGCAATCTTTACCACCTTTCCCACTCCCACACTTACGTTCAATATCAAATTCCCTAATGCCTCAGCCTGTGTCCTATCTACTTATCTCTTGTCTCCTTTCAACTGTGTTATTCCATAAATTTTAGTCTCCTATTCATTAAGTAACTTCTCATTCGATACATGATCTATCCACTTTATCTTCAGCATTTTCCTATAGCACTACTTTTCAAAAGTTTCTATTCTCTTCTTGTCTCACCTGCTTAACATCCTCATTTCACTTCCATGCAAGACACACAAGACAAAACAACTCCAGAAAAGACAAACTATCACTTAAATTTGCAGGATGGTTATAATTAAATTTTCGCTACTTGAGACAGTGCAGACAGTCGTTTGTCATATGTCTACCCAACTTTATAGGAACCATGTTCAGAGTGTGTGCTGCAGGATTTGCATTGTTAGTAGTGTTAGTGTCACGACTTGTCATTAGGCGCCAGTACTGGTACAGCAATGTAGGGTTGAAAGCCAATCATCAGTGTGCATTATAGCTGCAGACAGTCAACGTGGACCTGGACAATGTATGCAGTGCTTTATAAATAAAGTTGTTTTAGCAAAACTACAGCAACATTGCTGTTGTTTCTCGTGAGTATCGATGCATCAAAGGAATAATGAGAGGTCCTCTTTCCAGATCGGGTTTGAAGAACATGATTCAGAAGTCTGAATTAACTGGAGATTTAGGGATTGCTATTAGGAGAGGCCTACGACCCATTGCGCCACATGTTATTGAAAAAGTTACATCTTCATGCTGCTGCAATGTGCAACCTTCAAGCAGTGCAGGAGCTATGTCACGACAGCTGAACATTGCGTGCTCCACCATTCGGAAAGTGCTGCGAACAATAATTGTGAAATGGTATTTATAGTGCAGCTCCAGGTAGTTGAGGATGCAGAGAGTCATCTCATTGAGCAACATTTGAAACCTGGAAGGTAAGCATGGTACAAATTAACAAATGTTACCATCTTAAGTGGAAATTAAAATGTGTTCCTTTCTGAAGAGGAGGGAAAATAATTAAATTGGTCAAAAACACTAAAAAGGTTTGGAGAAGTGCAATGACTTCTGTTAGCAGCTGAGGAGAACAAAGGCGTGTTGTAAGTGGGTCGCTGACCAGCCGAATCAGGCAACAGAACGGAGAAATGAGGATGACAACAGGTGGGTAATGTGATACTCGATGGCAAAATGATGACACAGGGTGCAGTAACCGTGCACTGATTACACGAGCAGGTGATGTCAGCCCCCGCTCAATCTTTCATCGTTCTACTGACCAGAGGAAATCAGCAGACATCAGTGTAGATGAAGCACCCTTAATGAGCGCAGGCCAGCCTGTCACTG
The DNA here is from genome assembly GCF_021461385.2 of Schistocerca piceifrons. Lineage (NCBI taxonomy): Eukaryota > Metazoa > Arthropoda > Insecta > Orthoptera > Acrididae > Schistocerca > Schistocerca piceifrons. Next base: position 212,809,908 of record NC_060146.1, read on the forward strand.
TCGGATGCACCTGAGCAGTCAAGTGACGCACCATCTGTGCCAACCAGTATCACCGCCAGCACCAGCATTCCATTGCCACAAGATACACCATGGCTGAGCCCTGCCCACACACCAGACAGCCACCAGACAGCCCCCACTGTTGACATGGTCTATGCAGTGGAACGCAGACCCGCTCACAACTGTTGACATCGTACCTCACCGAACCACATTGAGCACAATAGCTGTATTGTCCACTGATACAGCCAGCATCCACAGAAGTCCAATGTCCACACTTCACTGCAGTGATGCATTCCATTGCCACAAGATAAGCAACACGCCATGGCGCCAGGAGCTCCAGGCGCCTGCCGTTAGATACCGTCTCTGCCGGTGTATTATGAGGAGATGAAAATTCACCCTGAGACCTAGCCAGCAACTGCAAGGACTTGTTACTGGGATGAAGGCTTCGTATTTGCCACCAGGAATCGTCTGCTGTCCACGACCTTCCACTTCATGGCAAAGGACCCCCGATACTGACAGTCACAATATCCTTCCCCTTTGCATTTCAATGGTTTCTTCGTTACTTCTCTTCTCTATGACCATAAAAATATTTCTACAAAGTTCCATTGTTCCACAATCACTCATTTTTCAGGGGGTAATCTCAAGTAGTGGAAGTTTAATTATAACCACGCTGTATATTCTACATTAACAAATTTCTCTTTTAGAAAATGCATTCCTTGTTACAGGTACTCTGCAGTTTACACTGAAGACCCAAAGTAACTGGTACACTTGCATAACATCGTGTAGGGCCGCCTCAAGCACGCAGAAGTGCCGCAACACGACGTGGCATGGACTAGACTAATTTCTGAAGTAGTGCTGGAGGGAAATGACACTGTGAATCCTGCAGGACTGTCAATAAATCCGTAAAATTACGAGGGGTATAGATGTCTTCTGAACAGCACATTGCAAGGCAGCCCAATAATGTTCATGCCTGGGGAGTTTGATGGCCAGCAGAAGTATTTAAAATCAGTGTTCCTGGAGCCACTCTGTAGAAATCCTCGACGTGTGGAGTGTCGCATTGTCCAGCTGTAAATGTCCAACCCCATCACAATGGATATGAATGGTTGCAGGTGATCAGACAGGAAGCTTACGTAGGTGTCACCTGTCAGAGTCATATCTATACATATGAGGGGTCCCATATCACTCCAACTCCACACGCCCCACACCATTACAGAGCCTCCACCAGCTTGAGCAGTCCCCTGCTTACAACCACGGTCCATGGATTCATGAGGTTGTCTCCATACCCGTACACGTCCATCCACACGATACAATTTTAAATGAGACTCGTCTGACGAGGAAACATGTTTCCACTCATCAACAGTCCAATGTAAGTGTTGATGGGCCTAGACGAGGTGTAAAACTTTGTGTCGTGCAGTCATCAAGAGTACACGAGTGGGTCTTCGGCTCCGAAAGCCCGTATTGATGATGTTTCGTTAAAAGGTTCGCACACTGACACTCGTTCATGCCCAGCATTAAAATCTGCAGCAATTTGCGAAAGGGTTGTACTTCTGTAATGTTGAACAATTCTCTTCAGTGGTCGTTGGTTCCCTTTGTAATCTCCCCACGGAAAATTACCCTCTACCACGCAATAATTAATAATGGTCAATCAAATCATCCACATTTATTCGATTTTGAAAAGCATCTGATCGGATTTTCTAGTAATATATGCGCCGACAGCTCGTCGACGCCAAGGTATTTTCCAGTACGTTTATTCTTTGGAATAACAGAGAGACATATATGTATTCTCCATGGTTATTATAGATGTGTAACGAGGACAGCTTTGGAAGTATCTGTTGGAAGATTGTTGGGTTGCTAAAAGAGACATATTTGCTCTTCTTCTCGCTAAAGCGAGCTATTAACGTTTGTGCCACTAGCGGGTTATTTGAAGAGAGAGAGAAAAACTGTAAACGCAAATTAAGTAACACTTGGAATCAACAGAAAACGGAACATGTAATGGAGATGGATTGAATATACAATTTTCCTCAAAAATAAGGTTTGTGACCCTTTTATTCTAGAGTGAATGACGAATGAGTTCTCTGTCTGAATCATTGATGATTGTCTTGGCCCTATAATTAGTGGGGAAGTTTCAGTTGTGACGAAGAGAGCCTGCAATCACCGAGATTTTTTATAAAATCGTCCAAAAAGGCTTCGGACACATCTGAAATTCTAAATCTGTCGTAAAATGAACGAATTGTTCAAACGATCGATTTTCCCAACTGAATGCAGCGCTTAACAATAATAATAGATATAAAGATCTTTTACAGCAAGCCAGCCGCTGAATATTAAGACGAAGAGCTCCACCAGAGATTCTATTGGGCTGAGTTCACGTAATGAAATATTATATTTAAAACTGTATATAGATAAAGGACAGAGAGAGAGAGAGAGAGAGAGAGAGAGAGAGAGAGAGAGAGAGAATGAAATTAGAGAAAATACGCAGAATCCTCCATTAGTATAATTGTTTGCCTGTCTTATCACGGATCAGCCTAAAGATAAAACAGGAGGCCCTTACTTTACTGTACAGGTTTATGTGTGAGAGACATTACATCAAGTTAGCGGCAAGCTGCATTCACATACTTTCATCATTTACAGTATAATCCATTATACCTTCTTGAAAGATCTTTTACCAGCCACAGCGGTGTCCGAGATTTGATGTTTTACCAGATTCCTGATATTCACGGTACATTTGTGAAATGGTCGTACGGGAAAATCCGCACTTCATCGCTACCTCGGAGATGCTGCCTCCCATCGCTTGTGCCCCGACTATACCACGATGTTCACATTCTCTAAAATCTTGACAACCTGCCATATTAGCAGCAGTAACCTACCTAAAAACTGCACCAGGCACTTGTCTTATACGGGCGTTGTCGACTGCAGCACCATATTTTGCCTGTTTACCTCGTATTTGAATACACATGCCTCTACCAGTTATCTTTGGCACTATGGTGTATATGCTCTCTAGTTCAGTCATTATCGATTACATTGTTGAACGAATAATAAAACTTTCTGACTACCTTTAGCATATCATATCTGAATCAAAATCCCTCAGTGCTGCTTGATTTAATTTGTCTTCATTCGAATAGCCTTGTCTTATTCTTTTAATCTGATCTCTTTTCAAGATGCTATCCATTGCACTCAGCTGCTCTTCCAAGTCCTTTGCTGTTTCTGGCACAATTACAATGTCATCGGAAAACCTCAAGTTTTTATTTTTTCTTCCTGAACTTTAATTCCTTTCGTTTCCTATACTGCTTGCTCAATATACCGACCTCACTCTGTTCTCAACTACTGCTTTCCTTTCCTGTTTTTGATGCTGAATACTGAAATGTGGTTTCAGTACAAGATGTATATAGCTTCCTGCTCCCTGTATTTTATCCCTGCTACTTTCTGAATTTGAAAGAGAATACTCTAGTCAACATTTTCAAAAACTTTCTCCCAGTTTAAAAATGCTATAAATGTAAGTTTGCCTTTCTTCAATCTATCTTCAGGGGTACGTCATATGGTCAGTATCGCCTTTCTTATTTCTACATTTCTGTAGAGCCCAAAATGATCTTCATCAAGGTCAGCTTCCATCTTACATAGACATGTGCAATGCAGTATATTGTAGCTCATCAGTCCACCTGACTTTTTTTCGTGGTTCAAGCAACCAATGGCAGCGTTCTACCTTCCATGGTACATTAATTTGGCGACTGATTTGCTGCACATTTCGTATAAGAAAAAGTTTAATGTTGTGTGACACTACTTTCTGTTCCTGTTTGTTACCTCTGATTAATGTATGAGTAACAATTGCAGAAAATGAGGGCTCGAATTTAGAGATAAAGCATTTCCAGTTCCCAAGTGCATATTTTCTGAGACGTTCTTGGATATTCAGCCAGTTGCTGTACTTCCCCATGTTGCCATCTTTATGAGGCTACGATGACTTCTTTGTCTGGGTGTCATCTTGAGCTCAGGCCTGCTATGCCTGGATGCAGTTCCTCTTGTGAGGCGAAGGGGAATTGCAGGTCAGGGATGCAAGTCATGGCTGGAGATATGTGACCCATTCCTGAATCAATGCAAGTCATGCTCCAGCTGTTGCCTGCTACACCTCTCTCGAGTAGCAAGTTATGCGTTTAGCTTTTCCTGGTACCATTATTTCGTACGTTTAGGACATGTACATGCTGCGTGCAAACACAGGACAAGCTCACCACAGTTCGCAAACAGCTGAATGAAGTTTTAGCTACTATGAGCCACCTTTAGGCCACTGCCCTGGGTATGTAGTGGTGGAGCATAATCTGGCGCATCGTATAGGACACCTCAGGTATTACTTGTTTCACATACCGGCTCTGGTGCCAGGGCACCTCCTAGTGTACCTGACATGGTGGATCCGGCCTCACGGCAGGCTCAATGGTGGGCGGAATCACATTTGCATCGCTCAAGGTGGAGGGCCAATATGGGACTCACAGTCTGGCCACGCCTATTTGCCCTGTGATTGAATGGGCAGCCCTATCTTCAGCAGGGTCCTAGTAGGCACAGTGAGGCAGGGGTTTGCTAGTTGTCAGGAGCTCAAATGTTATGTGCCACATGGAGCCCCTTAGGGAGACAGCATTTAGGGATGGACAGAAAGCCAACATGCACTCAGTATTTTTGCCAGAGGGTCCTAATTCGAGATGTGGAGGCGGCCTTGCCTGCAGCTACTGATCATGCAGGTTGCAATTGTCAGTATGTTGTGGCTGATGCCGGCACCAACGAGGCCTGTCACATGGGTTCCGAGGCCACTCTGTTCATACAGGCAGCTGGTGGAAGTGGTGGAGGCTGCTGGCCTCGTGCACAGGTTGCAAGTAGAGCTTGCAATTTGCAGCATTGTTCCCAGAGTTGATTGCAGTTCTTTGGTTTGCAGCCTAGTGGAGGGTCTCAAACAAAGGCCTTATCAACTCTGCAATGGTCTTGGCTGCGGATTTCTGGATCTATATTATTCGGTGGGGAATCCTAGGACACCCCTTGATATAACAGAGGTGCACCACAAAAAGGAGCAGTTACTCCCATAGCAGAGTACTTGTAGAATGCACATGGTTTCTTTTTCTTTTAGGCTAAGTGATAGTTTGAGCTACTCAGATGAACGTTCACCAAACGGTATGCAGAAAGTGAAATCAGACTTAGTTTAAAGACACTTCAAATGTCAAAATTTTATCAGTAATTTGTCAAAGTATTCATAACAAAGGTCCTAAATTTAGTGCCCATCAGGAAAGTTCTTATGCTCGAACTTAGGACTGTGAGCTGGCTGAAACCTGAAGCAGAAATCTCTGAGATGGAAGTGATGGAAAGTATATTGGAAATAAAAATTAGACACCATAGGAGTGCAAGCGTTCACTGCAGTTGACAAAAATATTGTCTCCATTGAGGTCGAAACTGTGAGTGATGGTGAAGTTATGTGGTCACTTATAACAGGTTTGGGTGAGATGAAGTTAACTGCTGGATGTTTTTACTGGCCGCCCAGTTCTGCTGTGACAGTTCTAGAGTCTTTCAATGTACATACACAGGTCAACAGCATGTAAATACCCTGACTGTGTAATTCTAGTTGGAGGCAGCTTTAACCTTCCTGGGTGTTGTGTGCTGTCCTTAGGTTAGTTAGGTTTAAGTAGTTCTAAGTTCTAGGGGACTTATGACCACAGCAGTTGAGTCCCATAGTGCTCAGAGCCATTTGAACCATTTAACCTTCCAGGTATAGACCGGGACATCTATGGATTCATTGCAGGGGGATCAGACGGGCAGTCTTGAGGAGTACTTTTAAACACGTTTTCCGAAAACTGTCTTGAGCAGCTAGTTCAACAACCCAAACACAATGGAGGTATTTTAGACCTAGCAGTTACAAATAAACCTGACATTATGCCATCGATATACAGATGAGGATTCATGATCGTGACATCATCATAGTGACTATGGTTATTAAGTTAATAAATCAATCAAGATTGCTAGGAGAGTGTTTCTGGTAGAAAGAGCAGATAAGCAGTTGTTGGCATCTGACTCTGACAGTGAATTGCCAATTTATTGCCAATATGATGGACATAGAGGAAGTATGGGCAAAGATTAAACAGATTGTAAATTGTGATCTGGAAAATTATCTGCCTAGTAAGTATATTAAGAATGGTCGTTCAACAACGAAATTCAGGAAATGTTAAGGAACCAAAGGCTGTTGCACTCTCAGTTCAAAAGAGAACGTGCAAATGATGACACACAAAGGTGAGTAGTGATTTGTGAGTCTGTAAAAGGATCTTTGTGCGAAGTTATAACAGTCGTACCTTAGCAGAAGATCTGGCCAAGAACGCAAAATAATTCTGGTCCTACATAAAATCGCTAAACGGGTCTACGGCGCCTACCCAGTTACCCGCAGACCATTCCAGTGTGGCAGTAGAAGACAGAAAAATGAAAGCCAAAGTGTTAAATTTCACGTTAAAGAAATAGTTCAGGGAGGAGAATAATACAAATATACTGTCATTTGACCATTGCACAGACTGCTGTATGGATGAAATAACAACAGGCATCCCTGGCATGGAGAAACAACGGAAAGAGTTGAAAACACGTGAGTCACCGGCTATGGCTGGAATCCTAGTTCGGTTTTACAAAGAGTACTCTATGGCATTGGCACCTTACCTAGCTACGAATCTCTCGCCCAGCACAAAGTCCCAAGTGATTGGAAAAAGAGTGGATGGTTACTGTGTGTAATAAGAGTAAAAGAATGGACCCGCAGAATTATAGACCAAAATTCTTATCATCAGATTGCTGCAGAATTCTTGAATATATTCTGAATTCGAATTTAATGAATTTCCTTGAGACAAAAACGCTTGTGTTCACGAATCAGCACGGTTTTAGAAAACATCGCACACGCGAAACTCAGCTGTCCTCTCACACGCCATACTGCGAACTTTGAATGAAAGGCAACATACAGATTCTATATTTCTCGATTTCCAAAAAGTATTTGACATGGTGCCCCAATGCAGACTGTTAATGTAGGTACAAGTCCATGGAACAGATTCCCAGATATGGGCTGACTGTAGTAACAGAACGCACAGTGTTATCCTCAACACAAGTGTTTAGCAGCGAGAAGGGTATCATCGGGGGTGCCCCAGGGAAGTGTGACGGAACTGCTGTTATTTTCTATATACAGAAATGATCAGGCAGGGCAGAAAATGCGGTTGTTTGCTGGTAATACTGTGGTATACAGGAACGTGCTGTCATTGAGTGACTGTAGGAGGATACAAGATGACTTTGAGAAAATTTCTAGTTGGTGTGAGGAATGGTAGCTAGCTCTAAATGTAGCAAACTTTAAGTTATGCAGATGAGTAGGAAAAACAAAGGCGAAACGTTCGAATATAGCAACAGCAGTGCACTGTTTGACACAGTAGTCATTTAACTATCTGGGTGTAATGTTACAAAGTGGTATGAAATGCAACAAGCATGTAAGTATTGTGTGGGAAAGGCGAATGGTCGACTTCAGTTTATGTGAAGAATTTCAGAAAAGTGTAGTTCATCTGTAAAGACTGCATACAGAATACGAGTAAGATCTATTCCTGAGGATTGCTCGAGTGTTCATGACCTCACTAGCTCGGATTAGAGGAAGACATTGAAGTAATTCAGAGGTGAGCTGCTTGATTTGATAGTGGTAGGTTCGGACAACATACAAGTGCTACGTAGGTGCTCTGGAAACTCAAGTAGGAATCCCTGTATGGAATGCGACATTCTTTCTGAAAAATATTATTGAGAAAATTTAGAGTAACAGCATTTGAACCTGACTACACAACGATTCCACTGGCACAAACATGTATTTCTGTCAGGAGCATGAAGATAAAATACGAGGAATGGGGGCTCATAAGGTGGTATGTAGAGAATCATATTTTCCTCATTCTGCTTGTGAGTGGAACAAGAAAGGAAATTATTGGTGGTGGTACAGAATATCCTATGCTACACACCACACAGCGGTTTTTGGCGTGTGTACGCAGAAGTAGCAAGAGCTAGATCTTTCTATAGAGTATGTGGGAGTAAGTGGTTGGTGACTCAGAAAAACGTTGCAGTAGATCTTCAGTTATGAAATCTCTCCCCACTCACATCACAGAGCGGAATGAAGATTCCATTACTGACCGGTGCAATAGTGTCCCACCCGACATGCTGAATTTGTGACTGTAGGATGGACCATGGCGCAGACTAATATAAACTCCTGGAAATGGAAAAAAGAACACATTGACACCGGTGTGTCAGACCCACCATACTTGCTCCGGACACTGCGAGAGGGCTGTACAAGCAATGATCACACGCACGGCACAGTGGACACACCAGGAACCGCGGTGTTGGCCGTCGAATGGCGCTAGCTGCGCAGCAATTGTGCACCGCCGCCGTCAGTGTCAGCCAGTTTGCCGTGGCATACGGAGCTCCATCGCAGTCTTTAACACTGGTAGCATGCCGCGACAGCGTGGACGTGACCCGTATGTGCAGTTGACGGACTTTGAGCGAGGGCGTACAGTGGGCATGCGGGAGGCCGGGTGGACGTACCGCCGAATTGCTCAACACGTGGGGCGTGAGGTCTCCACAGTACATCGATGTTGTCGCCAGTGGTCGGCGGAAGGTGCACGTGCCCGTCGACCTGGGACCGGACCGCAGCGACGCACGGATGCACGCCAAGACCGTAGGATCCTACGCAGTGCCGTAGGGGACCGCACCGCCACTTCCCAGCAAATTAGGGACACTGTTCCTCCTGCGGTATCGGCGAGGACCATTCGCAACCGTCTCCATGAAGCTGGGCTACGGTCCCGCACACCGTTAGGCCGTCTTCCGCTCACGCCCCAACATCGTGCAGCCCGCCTCCAGTGGTGTCGCGACAGGCGTGAATGGAGGGTCGAATGGAGACGTGTCGTCTTCAGCGATGAGAGTCGCTTCTGCCTTGGTGCCAATGATGGTCGTATGCGTGTTTGGCGCCGTGCAGGTGAGCGCCACAATCAGGACTGCATACGAACGAGGCACACAGGGCCAAACCCGGCATCATGGTGTGGGGAGCGATCTCCTACACTGGCCGTACACCACTGGTGATCGTCGAGGGGACACTGAATAGTGCACGGTACTTCCAAACCGTCATCGAACCCATCGTTCTACCATTCCTAGACCGGCAAGGGAACTTGCTGTTCCAACAGGACAATGCACGTCCACATGTATCCCGTGCCACCCAACGTGCTCTAGAAGGTGTAAGTCAACTACCCTGGCCAGCAAGATCTCCGGATCTGTCCCCCATTGAGCATGTTTGGGACTGGATGAAGCGTCGTCTCACGCGGTCTGCACGTCCAGCACGAACGCTGGTCCAACTGAGGCGCCAGGTGGAAATGGCATGGCAAGCCGTTCCACAGGACTACATCCAGCATCTCTACGATCGTCTCCATTGGAGAATAGCAGCCTGCATTGCTGCGAAAGGTGGATATACACTGTACTAGTGCCGACATTGTGCATGCTCTGTTGCCTGTGTCTATGTGCCTGTGGTTCTGTCAATGTGATCATGTGATGTATCTGACCCCAGGAATGTGTCAATAAAGTTTCCCCTTCCTGGGACAATGAATTCACGGTGTTCTTATTTCAATTTCCAGGAGTGTATTATGGAGGATGTACATGTGTGTGTTTTTATACCATATTTTTGAGAGCAGCTTTGTGCACTATGAAAAGAATAGAAACAAACAAATGTCAGCTCTTTAGAATGCTGCATCAATTCAGAAAAGACAGTTTCCAAGCAGCTGGCATATAAGCCCATTTAACACTTCACTATGAAAGAGGCTCAGCAGAGTGAAAGCACTTGTTACGTCACTCTGGAAGATGCAAGCTGCAAGAAACTGACTCACTTCTCCCAACTTTGTCGTCACACTGATCCTTGGGCTCTTTGGTCACTCGCTGATTCACTACTGGGTATCCTCTCACTGCTCCCATACCGTTCCCCACTCCATATGGAGCAAGTTGCAAGGCACCTCACGCACTGAGTCGCCTTGAAATACTCTTGGCTCACTCAGTGACTCAACTTGGAATTCGATTCGATTCTTTCTTGATTCAGGACTCTCCATTTCAGCTTATTATGAATATTATCCATCATAATAATAATAGTATGTTGTTGTTGTTGTGCCTTCAGTCCTGAGACTGGTTCGATGCAGCTCTCCATGCTACTCTATCCTGTGCAAGCTGCTTCATCTCCCAGAACGTACTGCAGCCTACATCCTCCTGAATCTGCTTAGTGTATTCATCTCTAGGTCTCCCTCTACGATTTTTACCCTCCACGCTGCCCTCCAGTACTAAATTGGTGATCCCTTGATGCCTCAGAACAAGTCCTATCAACCGATCCCATCTTCTAGTCAAGTTGTACCACAAACTCCTCTTCTCCCCAATTCTATTCAATACCTCCTCATTAGTTATGTGGTCTACCCATCGAATCTTCAGCATTCTTATGTAGCACCACATTTCGAAAGCTTCTATTCTCTTCTTGTCCAAACTATTTACCACCCATGTTTCACTTCCATACATGGCTACACTCCATACAAATACTTTCAGAAGCGACTTCCTGACACTTAAAACCATACTCGATGTTAACAAATTTCTTTTCTTCACAAACGCTGTCCTTGCCATTGCCAGTCAGCATTTTATATCCTCTCTACTTCGACCATCATCAGTTATTTTGCTCCCCAAATAGCTAAACTTCTTTACTACTTTAAGTGTCTCATTTCCTAATCTAATTCCCTCAGCATCACCCGATTTAATTCTACCACATTCCATTATCCTCGTTTTGCTTTTGTTGATGTTCATCTTATCCCCTCCTTTCATGACACTGTCTATTCCGTTCAACTGCTCTTCCAAGTCCATTGCTGTCTCTGACAGAATTATGATGTCATCGGCAAACCTCAAAGTTTTTACATCTTCTCCATGGATTTTTATACGTACTCCGAATTTTTCTTTTGTTTCCTTTACTGCTTGCTCAATATACAGATTGAATAACATCGGGGAGAGGCTACAACCCTGTCTCACTCCTTTCCCAACCACTGCTTCCCTTTCATGCCCGTCGACTCTTATAACTGCCATCTGCTTTCTGTACAAATTGTAAATAGTCTTTCGCTCCATGTATTTTACCCCTGCCACCTTCAGAATTTGAAAGAGAGTATTCCAATCAACGTTGTCAAAAGCTTTCTCTAAGTCTACAAATGCTAGAAACGTAGGTTTGCCTTTCCTTAATCTAGCTTCTAATATAAGTCGTAGGGTCAGTATTGCATCACGTGTTCCAATATTTCTACGGAATTCAAACTGATCTTCCCCGAGGTAGGCTTCTACCAGTTTTTCCATTCGTCTGTAAAGAATTCGCGTTAGTATTTTGCAGCTGTGACTTATTAAACATGGTCTTTGATTAATTTGCACGGAGATGACCACACTCGCTGCTGCCTCCATGCTGTCACTCATATGCATCAGTTCTTCTGCACATCTACACACATCTTTGGCTAAGGGGAGATGTGTGATTTTCTCTGTCTCTGCCTGAATCCCCTTAAGTCCATATGGAATGTTTCTCTCATTAGCTTTCTGAGCACCAGGTTAAAAAATATTGATGACACACCATCTCCTTGGCTCAACACTTTGTTTATGTAAAAGTTCTCAGTAGCTTGTTTCCTAGGCTTCACTTTGCTTTTTGAATAAGTGAGACAAAATCTAACTGGGCTGTTGAGTTGCATGGGTGTTCTAAACTCAGTTAGGCAATTCAAAAGACTCTCCCAGTCGATGGTGTAACATTCCTTCTTAAACCGAAAGTTATGAAAAGCATATGAAGGACTCCACCATATTCACACATCTTCTTAGTAAACTGTTGCTGTAGAAACATGTTGTCCCCGGTTAAATGGTGCTTTCTGAAACTCCCCAATATTTACCAACCAACTCTTCTGCAAGCAGCTAGATTCTATCCAGTGTTCAACTGCACAAGATTCTATAGCAGATGTCAAGGAGGGCAGTTCCTCTGTAGTTGGTGGATTCTATTTTGTCTCCTCCATAATCCAGATCATCTTGATTATTTGGTGAATTTTCTTGTGGAGTCTCTCCACTTCAGCATGAATGACTTCTGCTTGGATTCCATCTACTGCTGGACTTTCGTTCTTCTTCAGCTGCATTATTTGCTTCATTATTTCTTTCAATTTGAGTGATAGCTAATTTAAATGCATAATGTCAGGAGGTTGAAATCTGAACAGATCTTCTGGTTCATCATAGTTGAGGAGCTCCCAGAAGCATTGTTTCCATGTCTCAGCAATGTCTAAAATATTGGTGAGTATGGTCCAGTTATTGTCCTTAATGAACTTCTTAATGAAGTTAATTTTACAGTACATCTTTTGTGACTCTTTTCCAAAGAAATCCTTTTGAGTCTCCTCTATCATTCCTTTGACAAATGTTCTCTTTGCTCTCCTCAGCATTGCTTGGTTAGTTCTCAGTACTTCAAGCATCCATCGAGCAAAATCTGCACCTTGTATCCAGCCGTCCTTGGCTTCTCCTACTGGATAATACCAAAACGCATTTGTCCCCAAATCAAATCTTATTTCCCCTGTCCTCTTCTTGGTGACTGCATTTGCCACTTCATTTACAGCATCTTTGACTTTTTCCCAGACCGCTTCTGCGTCCTTTGTGAATTCTCTCGCTGCAGAATTTCAAATCGGTTGCCAAGTTGGAGCTGAAATTTAACTTACTTTGTAGTATCTTCGAATGCATCTATGTTGTAGTGTACTAATTTCTTAAGATTGTTTCTGACTCTGTAAGTGGTGGTAGCAGCTTTTCACTAGGAAGCAGTCAGTCCTGCATTCAGCATCCTATACTGTCTTTGCATCCATTATCCCGTTCTTAGCTTTTATGTCACTTGCAATTTCTATCTGTTTTACGATCTGGTGACCCTCAAGTTGATTTGTGTATATCCTCCCACTGAAAATTTGTGCTGTTGATGAACATCCCTTTCAATGTTGCAAAGGTTGTGAAACTGATGCTATTGGTGTTGCTAAGCTCATCTAAACTGTCTTTCCCAGTTGTTATAAGTAATACATCTTGTCTTTCCACTTCAGCATTGCCCTGAAGGACTTAAACATTGTTACTTAGGATGCCATCCACAACTACCTTCAGTTCCATGTAGAATTCATCTTTCATTTGGGATATGCTTTTTTCTGTGCATGCATGGCATTTCACATCTCATTTCTGTTGGTAATACTACTATCCTAGAGATCACTAACGAGAGCCTTGCTCACACAAAACCCCATCCCCAAAGTGTCAGGTTTTCACAGCTCCCTTAAAAACAGTTTATACTTTTCAACATCAAGGGTACGAGTATCGTCTTGATGAGCCTTCTGTAAAATGAGAGTAAATCGATCCCGCATCTTTCAATCCCCTTGAATAAATTTGAGACACGTTTTATATGAACTACGAATATTTGTTCAAATGTGTGTGAAATCTTATGGGACTTAACTGCTAAGGTCATCAGTCCCTAAGCTTACACACTACTTAACCTAAATTATCCTAAGGACAAACACACACACCCATGCCCGAGGGAGGACTCGAACCTCCGCCGGGACCAGCCGCACAGTCTATGACTGCAGCGCCTTAGACCGCTCGGCTAATCCCTCGCGGCCAACTACGAATATTTGATGTTCCGAATTGTATACCTTGTTCGCACAGTTTTCATCTATTTTGTATTATGAAATTCTAAGGGTTCCTTGTAGTCTGTTTTTTACTAAAAAGTTTTCTCTGAGGGGGGTGATAACACATCACTGACACTCGACCTGCGGGACCAACATTTTTAATTCTGGGGTAACCATTCTCTAGATGAACTGCTTTCTCTACAGCTGTTCAGTTTCATTTCCCCTTTTCTTCAAAGGATGAAGGGTAGGCAGTGAGAAGAAAGAGCAATCTGACATGCGCTGCATTTGGTTCACTAACTCAAGACATGTCTGGCATGGGTGACACAAACCTCTCTGCTCACATGGACAATGCTACTTTCAGGTGGTGTCTCCTGGAGAGGAAAGGTTGTTATCACCAAATATCTGCTCTAAAATGACTGTAACAATAAGGGGCAACATTCCCAGCTCGAAATCACCTGCCATGCTTAGGGCAATCATGTTTTCCAAACAGAGCTTTTACTGAAAACGAAATGTATGACCTTTCAGAAAACTTAAAACTACAATGCAAATAATAGAAAATTATGAATTCTGTTTATACATTGTTTCAAAAATGTTTAAAATAACAGGAGCAGTGATCTTCAATTAAAAAGGTGGAGCATCTTCCTTTCATTTATTTTTATAAGTGGATGGTGAGTCGTGAGACAGGGAAAAAAAAGGTCAGTTCATTCAAGTGAGTGTGTAACTGGTTCTCAACTGATCTCTGAAATGGAAGGTGTTGCCTATCTGTAGTCATGGCCCTCCCTCCATGTCTCAACCATGAGGATCGAGAGGCCACTGATGTAGAAGTGCATCTATATGGCATGATCTCAGGTCTTCCATTGGCATGACACACATGGGTCTTCCCATGGACTGCCATGCTTTGAGCACACTAAATGCTGGGTTCCATACCTTACTTGGTTGGGAACCACTTATTAGCATGTCATCTACAGCGATCTCTGCAGCCTCTTCTGAAATGCAACTTCAGAACGTGTTGGTGTCTTTTAACACCTTATTTTATTCTTCTATATGTGAGGTATGCTCAGAATGTTTAGCCATATTTTTTGTTACTTCTTGTAAAGTTACCATTGTCCTTTCTAGCTTTTAAAGCACATTTTAGACTGGCAGAAATGTGATGACTGATTTCATGCTTCTATGGAAGGTGAATATGTATGTGGATATAACCACAAAACAGGGGAAGAGGGATGATACTGCTCAAGGTACTGCATCCTCGTCTATCAGGAGGAAGTATTAAATTCATATTTTTTTTTATTTTTACATTTTCAACGAACCATTATAAATGAATGTTAGAACGTTCCTTTTAATACCACACTGGTTGAATTCTCCCACACTCTCGAAATACTGACCTAGTTTCTCATTCATCACGCATTAAATCTTAAGAGAAATAAGCAAATTACAAAAAATGGTGAAAAAGTTTTATTGCATTACCAAATTCTTGGCTTGTATTTTTCATGAAAGGAAAACAAAACACAGGTATTTCCATTCTGCTTTGGAGTGCAGCTATAAACAGCAATTACATTGTCTTGTTAGCATCAAGTTGTAAGGTACTCATTTAATGCAAATGTCGAGCACATAATAGACTTTACTGCATTTGGAAAAAAAATCACCATTCTTGCAGAGAGTAAAGTACTGCTCAGTATCACATTACATAAGAGTTACAGGTCATTTCATATAAAAAAGTGATTATCAGACAGTAATGCCACATTGTCTCAAAACATTCTACCTTTGTGGAAAGTGTTTCACAGATTTTTAATTATTAAAAGCCTTACTGCCAAGTTCTTTCAAGGTCTTTGAATCCACACTTGGGTACAATCGTAGTGTAGTTCCAACTAATACATAATTTTCTTTAACACAGTGTCAAACAATTGCCTGCCAGTCTTTTTGACGCCAATATAGCACTGAAGATATGAACCAAACAGCAAATGTGAGCTTTACAACCTGAGTTAGCAGGTATACCACATTATGCCAAAAGCAGGAACCACATGCATAGCATGATGGTCAAGGATGAAGAATATTTATGCTGCATAACTTCACATACACAAATGCTGCAGATATAGGCATTACTAACTGATAACACCACATTATTTTAACACATTAATGAAGTACACTGAAAGAAATATTTATATTCACAACAAGATTGTCTCCCATAAAATAACTAGGATTCACATCCGCAATCAATCTATATTCCTCTTCAGTAATATTGAGATATTCTCGTTTACTAATAACAAAAACGTAACTTCACAAAGAAATCAACTACTTGTCCAAAGAAGTACCCTCAATGTTACTGCAACATAAACAGCAGCACAGTCACTATAATGATAATAATAATAATAATAATAATAATAATAATAATACATTAATGAGTTAAAAAACAATACATTCTTGTTAACAAAAAACTTGGCTTTCAACATATGCATGTAATACACACATTAAAAACCAACACTGAGTCTATGACTTCAAATGAATGTAACAAAGGTATAAATTTCTGCTGAAGAGGAACAGAGTCCAGTATTAACATCTTGCCTTAAATTTGAACTTCTACAGATTGTAGACAAATATCTGCACCAATTAATTTGTCTTCCAGCAAACACAGAGGTATGTAGTAGACATTCAAATTTGCAAGTCCTGCTGGACTGAATCCGTTGCTTGTAAAATAATTCCAGTAGATGAGCAATATCACACCTGAAGTGTCAACAGTTCCACTTATTTAACACAACTACTAAGTATTCTATTTCATTACTACTGCACTCTGGGTTGCACTGCACATCATCTTCCTGTTAACAGTAACAGGTGCCGAACACAATGCTCATCAAAAATTGTGCATGGCACTCTTTTTACTATGGGTGATTGCACATTTCCATCTGATATTTTAATATTGTACAATTATTCTTCGTGAAATGAGATATGCTAGGTCTCTTTGGGTGTTTCTGTATAGGAAATTTCATACATTCTGAAGTTGATTATGTACCTAGTCAATAAAAGATTTAATATGAAAACTACCAACACCTGTTCTAGAAATCCAATTCAAACAAATTATATCTTCCAGAGCACAAAATGCACAATTTCAACAGGCAAGAGGCAGGTCAGTTCATTCACAGTTGTTAGCACTTAATTCAAAGCATGCAACAGGCTAACTTACTCAGACAGTTAAACATATATTTATAATATTTATTCATTTCTCCACTTTATTATTTTCCGTATCTTTTCGAAATATCCAGCTGCTCATTCTTACATGCCTGATACTTTAATGAAAAAATAGAGACAACTACTCCAGCACCACAATGCCATAAATTTCATTACCTTCCATATTTAAAAGATCACTGATTCTGATACTCAACCCAAAAGTAGACTTTCTCCTCAATTTGTGAAGTGAAGGATGACACTCTGAAGATTTATGCTATTGTAATGCTAATTAAGGTGAGTGATTCATGTTTTGAGATCTTGAAAGGCATTTTCTGAACACACATCAGTTGTGAGTGAAGAAACACTGTACAGCAGATTTAATGTGACAAAGTAGAAAAACTTCACACACTATTTTTATTGATTAGGTGACTTACATATGAAGCAAAATGAGGTCATCAATGTTTCTTTTCTTTTTGGTTCAGGCACTGTATTCCAAAAATAAAAATGAAGAAACATATAAAAAGATTCCTTTGGTTATTAGTTTTATTTGTTTGATGATTACATGATTGTCGCCTCAGTATTAGAGAGCATGTCTCACGATCTTAGAATGCATCCTTACTGAAGCTGCTTCATGTGGCATTGACAGTGTCGTTATTATGTATCTTCTGATCTCACCCCTTTTGTAAGTACTATACTTAGCTCCACACAAGCCCACAGACAAATTGAAATGAATCACTTGTCTCAAACAAAACAGCTAATAGGGGTATAATACACTTTGGCATAAATTTGACATTGGATGGTACAAATCTAAGTGTAGGAGTGAAGACCACCTTATGTGAATTGTTATCCTGGCAACATAAGAAATACTTATTAAGGCCACTCTATGATGCAGTCAGCCTTGAACCTTGAAATACAATTATATGTAACATGTAGGAATATGTTGTGCATGACTAGTTCTGTCAAATTGTCAACACATTTTTAAAGAAAGCAATTTTGGAATCAAATTCAATCATAGCCTGGCTTATGCCGTTTAAAACTATGGTATGTCAGATACAAGAAACTATATGGTATGGGAATACACACACCTTATTCAATCTGATGCATGAAATAATAAGCCACTGATGATAACATAGTCAAAATTGATGGGTACAACAGTTATGGATCCCAATTTCTCACTTGGAGCACAAATATATTTCAAGCAGGCAGCCAACTACACAGAAAGCTTCAGATACTCATTGAAATGTAAGTGGGCAACCCGACTTACTACTTTGTTGTTACATTCTTAAATTGCCCATTACACTGAATATGATACAGTGTTCTTTTCACAGTATATGTCATCACTCCTACTAACTATAGTTTCTGTATGTAGTTATTTTCAGACACAACTGAAACTGTAATCTTCCTGAAAACACTGGAACTGTGCAAGCACATCAAATAGTAAATAAACTGAACCCAATTCTCTGTAAGACTATAAACTGTTTTGGCTAGAAACCTTTTCACTTACATTAAACTCTTGCTAAAATCTGCTTAAGTACTAGACTTGTGTCATGCATGCATATATATAGAGGTAAACACAAACATACAACATACATATAAAGGGAAACATATCAATAAATAACAAAAGTGTGATACCCTTCGTCTTTTACAGTCAGCTACACAAAGACACACATAGAGATACATTTAATGTTTCAAAAAAATTAAAAAGTGTCACCAAGTGTGACAAAATAAGGCACCTCCAGAATCTTCTCTTCTTATTGTATACTTATAAATGGTAAAACACTTAGAGTTTCCTATATGTGGTGTGTGTGTGTGTGTGTGTGTGTGTGTGTGTGTGTGTACATGTCCGTGTAAGGAACGACAAAACCTTTCAGTCAACACTGGAGAACCAATCACTATAGCACTCTGGTTACAAACATGTGGCGTGGAATGTGTAATAATGAAACTAAAAACACTACTTTCCACGAACACATTCAGCCACTGCCTATATTATGGCACATGCCCATCTATCGCTCTGGCACTTCGAGACGCAACAGCACAGTATTTTTATTTTAGTTCCACTATTTAAGTCACAACGAGCAATACAGTTTGAATGAAGCACATCACGCATGTGTTCTTCGGTCAGGGTTTGGTGTTTTTGGAATACTATATTAGCCAGCAATGTTGCTCCTCTTGTCCTCATTCTTCTTCAAATTCATCCGCAAGTAGAGCATTTATAGATGACGCCTCTTCAGTCCCAGTTTTGACATGAAAGTGATTTTATCTGAAAAAAAAAATAGTATTAATCGAGTCATAAGAACATTCATAAAACAGCTGTGCAGGTACTAACAGAATAGAAGTACTTTATCTGGACTACCAGATGTACAACAGGTTCAGTTATCCTATGAAAGGAATAAATATAATCACAAAATGCAATGGCAATGTTTAGGCATATCTTCCTCGTACCGAGAATTTTAAAAATGGTGGTAGAGGTGAGTAGAAAGGAAAGAGAAGAAATTAGAACATAATTAGAGATTCACCAGAGGGATTAATAATGCTGCCAACAGCACTAAAATAGTTCGTTTAAGTTTGAGGACTAAGATTACTGGATAGCAACTACGAAACCAACAGCTGCCTCTACCAACACAGTCAGCTGCTAGCAACCCTGTGTGCCTGTTCTTCATGAACGATCCAGTTCTGTTGACTTACCTCCATCTCTCGCTCTCCTTCCTTGATGTCAGTGCACACTATTTGTACTGTGGGTAAGGAATTTTGATGTACAGTCCCATGCAGCAAACCATTACCTCCAAAGGTTCTGCTCCCCTGTCCACCACCATTCATTTTGGATCTATTACGTATCTTCAAAGTACAACGTATTGTTCATATTCAGGATGGCTTATCAGGAACCAATACAACATTCTCGATTCAAGTGTTCTGTTGCATGCTAAATCATTAACACAGGGCCATACATTTACTTGAGAAAACCTCAGAACTGATTTGTTTCCCAACAGTTAACCTTTTTTGTTCAAGTCTTTAAAGATGGTACTAATGCTTCAGAAGGTACAAAGGGGGCTTCAAAAAGAATAACCTGATTTTAACAATTTATATTTATTGATAAACACATTCTGCAAGACTGACAAGTTGCACCATACTCAAAAAATCTTGAAGTTTTTTGCAGTGTTATCACGACTACTTTTTAACCTGATTAAAAACCATGCCCAAATAGTAGGAAGAAACCACAGGTCACACCCATTTACACGATGAGTGGCAGCAGTCATTTGCAAAACTGCCGTCCAATACCTATGACAATCGTGAGCTGTAGAATCTTCCAGCATATACTTAGCAGGACTGAAACAAGGTACCTGGAATGGACTGCGGAAACATTAGTCGTGGAAACAAAGCTAGTGGTTTTCTCACAAGACACGGACCAAGGGCAGAGAGATGAAGACCATCTTAACTTCCGAAAAGCACTTGACACACTGGCAAAACGACACCTGTCAATGAAAGTACAGTCATATGGGGTATCAAACGATGCACCGTCTTCGACGGAAGTAGAAAAGCCCCAGCTATATATACTGGGATCCTTGCTGTTCATTTTGCATGTTAATGACCTTGCACACAATATTAATAGCATCATGAGACTTCTTGCAGCTGCTGCACTATCTGTAATGAAGTACTATCTGAAAAATGCCGCACAAATATTTGGTCAGTTCTTTGTTGGACATCAGTTTGTTTCTAAGATTGTTAACTCGCTGTAAATGTTCAGAAATATGAACAGTTCACATTACAAAACGAAAACGCGTAGTTTCCTATAACACCAACATCAATGAGCCATAGTTATTGGAATTGGTCAACTCATACAAACACCTGGACATAACAATTAGTACACTGAAGAGTCAAAGAAACTGGTACACCTGCCTAGTATCATGTAGCCGCCCCCGCCCCCCAAGTGCGCAGAAGTGCCACAACACTACGTGGCATGGCCTCGAATAATGTATGAAGATATGCTGGAGGGGATGACACCATGAACCCTGCAGGGCTGTCCGTACATCAGTAAGAGAGCGAGGGAGTGGAGAACTCTTATGTACACAATGTTGCATGACATTCCAGATATGCTCAAGAGGAAGTGTTTATACTCAGAAGAGTGTTCCTGTAGTAATTCTGGACGTGTGGGGTGTCGCATAGTCCTGCTGGATATGCCCCATCCCGTCGGAATGCACAGTGGACATGAATGGATGTAAGTGATCAGATAGGATGTCACCTGTCAGAGTCGTATCTAGACATATGAGGGGTCCCATATCACTTCAACTGCACGTGTCCCACCAGCTTCAACAGCCCCCTGTAAATATACAGGGTCCGTGGATTCATGAGGTTGTCTCCATACAAGCGCTCAATAAAATTTCAAACGAGACTTGTCCAACCAGTTACCATGTTTCCAGTTATCAACAGTCCAATGTCGGTGTTGACGGGCCCAGGCGAGGCGTAAAGCTTTGTGACGTGCAGTCATCAAGGGTACGAGTAGACCTTCGGTTTCGAAAGCCCATATCAATGATGTTACGTTGAGTGATTCACACGGTGACACTTGTTGATGGCCCAACATTGAAATCTGTATCAATTTGAGGAAGGGTTGCACTTCTGTCACGTTAAAAGATTCTGTTCAGTCGGCGTTGGTCCCGTTCTTGCAGGATCTTTTTCAGCCTCAGCAATATCGGAGATTTGATATTTTACCGGATTCCTGATATTCACGGTACGCTCATGTAATGGTCGTACGGGAAAATCCCCACTTCATCGCTACCTCGGAGATGCTGCGTCTCGTCGCTGGTCCGCCGACTATAACACCACTCAACCTCACTATAACACCACTCAAACTCACTCAAATCTTGATAACCTGCCATTGTAGCAGCAGTAACCGATTTAACAACTGCGCCAGACAAATTGTTGTCTTATACAGGCGTTGCCGACAGCAGCGCCGAATTCTGCCAGTTTAAATATATCTGTATTTGAATGCGCATGCGTATACCAGTTTCATTGCTCTTGTAATGGTTCTCTATTTACTTGACCATTACGGCACTCCAACCCCAGTTCTCGATACCAGTAATATCGTACTACTTTTGTGCGAAGTAACAGACGTATTTTTGTGACAATATTCACATTTGGTTTTATTAGTGTATAGGTACTACGATGTATCGATATATTATAGTTATATGGTTCTTGTCTGCATTCATTTCTATAAGACTGTCATAGTCTTTGACTTACTTGTAACCGTTTTGGCGCGAGTGCGCACAGAGCAGTCTTTGTTTCACTTTGCTGAAGTTAAGTTGTTATTTCGCTTTGTAAAAGAACAGTCAAATCTTGTGTTTGGTTAAAGTGGAAATTAAATATATGAAGTTTGATACAAAACAGTTTTCTTGATGATGTGAGAATTAAGAAGAAGTATATGTGAATTTACAAGAAGTTTAATAAAAATGTGGATCGTGAACACCAAGTCAAAAATTATCATACCATTGTTCTGATCTGGGATTATTTGATCATTAAGAATTTCCTGAAAAATGCATTTGTTAGGTCTTCAAATATTGCTAAAATAAGGATCTGGATCTTCTAGCAGTCAAAGTGGAATCACCCTAGAATCAACAAGATGAGCCATAACAACTTCGACGAAATCTACGTGGGAATCCATTCAAGATAAGTGCCAAAATTAATGACTATTTTACAGTGACCTCATTATTTCCATTCTGACGGTACCATCCACAGTCAAAAACTTTGTTGTTACCCGATAAAGCGAACATACGCTGCGTGAGCAACATTATTAATCTGATTTGTAAGCTACTTTGCCAGTGGTGGTGGTATTGTTAGAGGCTTCATGTAGATGTATGAAAGAGAATGATCACAACACGCCTAATAGCAGGTAAGGCAGGTGGCCGACTTCGCTTCATTGGCAGAACATTGGGAAAACGAATTCAGTGTGGGAGAGTGTGCTCGTGCGACCCAGCATATAATACTGCTCAACTGGTCCAAGGTCTGTTTGTCTCCTGGAAGATCTGAAAAATCTGCACTGGCAGAAACTTTAAGAAAGGCGCCACCTAAGCCGTGGAACCATACTTAAAAATTTCAAGAACCAAATTTAGTGAGGAATCTAAGAATATATTTTAATTCCTTACGTTTCGCTCCCATAGGATCTGCAAAGCGAAGATTGGACAAATCCTAGGGCGCACAGGCGTATTTACGCAATCACTGAACCGGAGCGCTATGTACGGAAGAAAAGGCCAGAAGCCCTAATCAACTGGCGTACTGGGTAGTACCCCCTTGCCATGCACTTCACAGAGTGATTTTCACAGTAGAGATTTAGACTGTAAAACGTTACAAATGACGAAAAAACGCACATCCCGGAATGGAAACGTGTGCTGATATACCAGGCGTGGTCTAGTGTCGGCAAGTGCCTATCCACGCATCGATCGTGCTTGTAACCTCTGTCCGGAGCACGACGCCGTTTCCACTGTGCGGGAGGCTTTTGTGTGCTGCAGCTGAAGTAGCACGAGTCACCGCTCGCAGCCCAGCGTCACGTTCGTTGGTGTTTTGTGGGTCGTTTTGCCTGTGGTGGGAAACATCCCTCATTGGCACACCCAACCAGAAAAGGTTACAAAATTACACTCCACGGAAACCTTCAGCAATGACTTCATAACATGTAGCTCCACTTTTTGATGTTCAAGAATTTCTGCTCTTCAGATTTATTTCCTTGGTATTACCACTCTGAATTTTCTTTTCTCTCTGCTTCGGCCAGCGTAATTTACTTTGCAACACAAATAACGAAACTCATCAATACTTTAAGTGTGTCCTTTCCTAAATTAATTGCCTCAGCATCACCTGCTTTAACTCGACTACATTCTGTTACCCTTGTTTGACTTCAGTTGATGTTCATCCTTTAGCTCCTTTTCAAGACACCATCTTCCAGTCCATTGTCGTCTCTGACAGGACTACAATGTCATCGGCAAAAAAGTCGAAGTTTCAGCATCTTTTCCTTGAAGTTTCGAACCCCTTCCAAATTACTTCTCAGTTCCCTTTAACGCTTGCTCAGCGTACAGATTGAGTTACATCGTGGATACGCTATAACTCTGTCTCAGCCCCTTCCACCGACTTCCTTTCACATTCAAAGACTCTCGGCACTGCAGTCTGGTTTCTGTACACGTTTCAAATAACCTTTTGCTCCTCGTATTTTATCCTTGCTACGTTGTCGAAAGCTCTCTCTAAACCTAAAAATGCTGTAAATGTAGATTTGCTCCGCTCGTTCCTACATTTCACCAATCGGAATCTAAACTGATCTTCCCTGATGACGGCAGATCGCACATAGATACTAAATATTGACGGAAACATACTGCATCCTGTGATACTTAGGCAAACAGAGGCGTTGCTACGCGCTCTCTAGTATAAAAATTCTCCGCGTCTTCTCTGTGGAAACAGCGGGTGTAAGTGACAGGCCTCAAAATAGATCCGTCCTGCTCCTCCTCCTCCTCTATTAATACCTACCGCAGGGTTCCGTTCTCCGTGCTAGACTTGGTGTCTGGTTAGCTCACCCTACTACATTCACGTCGACGTCTTACACACACAGAATGGTTTCGAAGAAGAATGAAGGACTATTTTTTTTTTTTAAGTCGTCATCCACAACGACGTTCCTGTCTGCATCCCATGACGTTTGTTCATTCCAATAGTTCGTGTCTCAAGCTAGAACCACAGGCTGCGTAAAACGTGATTCCAGGTTCATTTGACTTTTTGTATTCGTTTCCTGTTAAACCTACATTCGTATTCGGAAGGCAAAGGCCTCGAACGAAATCTGTTCTTGGTTTAATTCCTTGGAAGCTGATAATGATCATGACGAATGCGATGACGACGGCGTTGGGTGTTATTTTATTGTTGTTATCGGCTATTACCAGCCACGCTGTGGTTCAGTCTGGCCAAACGCAAAAGAAAGAAAAGAGAAAGCACGCATTTCTAATATGTATGGTAACTGGACATACTTTCTAATCATCTCCTCCCCCCTCTACTCTTCCTTCCCCCTTTCTCTGTCCATCACCCACTCCCTCCCTCCCTCCCCCCCCCCCTCTCTCTCTCTCTCTCTCTCTCTCTCTCTCTCTCTCTCTCTCTCTCTCTCTGCCCATCTCATCCTCCATCCTCCCCCTCTCGATGCCCAACTTCTCCTCACCCCTTGCAGAGGTCCATCTTCCGCTCCTTCCCCTCTCTCTCCATGTTCTCCTGAACTTCCCCTCCCCCTCGTGCTGTCCATCACCTCCTCGTCCCCCTTTTCTGTGTCCATCTTCTCTTCACCTTTTCTCTCTACCTCCTCCTTTCCACTTTCTATATTCATTTCCTCCCACCCCTCTGTCCATCTCGTCTTCCCCCATTCTCTCTGACAGTGACGGTTTTTACCCGTATATATTTTTATCGCAAATTCCGATTGTGTAGGAGTATTCTAATCACAAGTCTATAAGCCATAAATACAACTCTCCCGTTTCCTTTCACCATTTCAGTATTATAAATTTTGTAAATACCGTACATTTACACCGGGCGCCTCTCCAAAGAGTCATCGGGTGCACTCTCTTTGGGGTTTCGGCAGATATTTGCACTTTCGTGTTCACATTGTGTAACTGGAGACAGCCCAAACGATTACTGCTCGACGCGTCGTTCACAGGACGCCCAGTGTCAACAGATTGCGTTGGTTTGTTTCCTATCTCTAACAAATTCCTTTCAAAACCGGAATTTCGCGTGCCCGTTCGATAGAGCGGTCCCGAATTACTCTATTCCGGTATTCGTTGCATATTAACAGCAAAAGACAAAGAATAAACAGCAATCCATCATCTACTCAGCATGCTTGGCGGTAGCAGTCACCGCGAGCCAGCGCTGGTCAGTCGCTGCTCGAGTACCGGTTATTCTTCGTCCCTTACCATCCCTGTTAATACAAATCCATAAAACGAATATCGCACTGGACTAACTATGGACCGCTGTAACGAATGGGAACGTAAAATTCCGCTTTAACAATTATTTTGATTGTACCGGGGAACAAACCGCTGTTCGTTAGGGTATCGTGGAAATAACTTTACGAGATTTTTGGTAATAACGTTTCCGCTTTATATATTACATATTTACTTATGTATTTTGTATATATATTAAAAACAGATCTATAAAAAACCCGCGTAGTGGAATGCAACGTTGTCTCAAAATTTCGAAGCAATCGGTCAAGAATAGTTGGAGAGTTACGATTTCTTATGAACGAACATTTATATTATTATTACAAGTAAACACAGCAAATGAGATCATTGTGTTGAATTTCGTATTTTATCAGCAGTCGGACACTCATCAAGCATCTAGGACTGCGTAACGTATCGGCAGGTAATTCGTGGAGACCCCAGTGAAGTGACTTTTTGGAGTTGGTGCACGAGTATTTTTATCAGTGCCACTGCTTTCTGGGGGCCCACTAAGATCTCTTGACAGTCCCCCCACCTTGTCGAGAACCGCTAGTACCACTTTCACTGTCGCTATATTTCAATTTTCAAGTCCTCGTTCCTGACGTGTTTATCAAGATGTTTCTCGTGCACTCTGCTACCTTGAATGGCAATGTCAATGATGCACCCTTTCTTTTTCTTCACAACTGTGATGTCTGGTGTATCGTGTTCCAGCATCCGAGCTGTATGGTCGAGAGTTCCACAGCAAACATAATGTAGACATCACTCGTGGATTACGCCTTAGGCCCGTTCCAACTGGTCGACTGCTGCCTACAAGGCAGTACAAGGAGCGGTCTACGATAGTGGGGCGTGTTATCAGCGTGACGTCAATCCCTGCGGCCGTTATTATCAGCAGATGAATACCGATGATGCCGCTGCTTCGTTATTCAAACAGCCGCTTATCTGTCCTGATGAGGTTGAGTGGATCCCATCCAAGATCTCCCTACCTCAGGAAAACCTGAGGTAATATTGAGAATCGAACACACGTCGTTCCAGACCAAGGGCAGTGGCGCTAACCATTCAGCTACAAAGGCCGTACAAGATCCACAGAATTATTGATTATTGGCTCACGGTTTTGGTATGCCGATAACGGTTTGAACAAGTTATCGCCAAGTTAATTACGTTCTCCAAGAATCGCACCAACTAATCATGATATGTTCAGCACAAATGCCTTTTGCATTTGCCAAGAAACCGAAGGATACGGTCTTGGCTCCTAGAGATTCTTCAGCTTACAATTTGGGGCAAAGCTTGTGTCCGGCATTTACACAGGGACGTCATGCAAAGATTTCTGTTTGCACACTTCTTTTACCTCGTCTACCAAGTCCCCGCACTTGGTCGTCTTCTGACCACAGATAGTTCGCAAATCATCAGTGTTGGCCCCAGGCAGCAAGTTCAGTTTTATTCAGGCAATGAGGGCTTCCACGAGTGGTTGGTGCTTTAGCTGCTCGTGAATCTTCCCGGGTTATATGGTCGAGGTCCACAAAACGAACAAACAACAGCAGGCCGAAGGGCAAGGGTAAAACACAACGATGGAGAAACAGTTTCTCTTTTATTTAAACAAAATAGTAGCTACACGCTCGTGCTTCGCAATGGACGTTAGCGAAGGGACTTTGCATACCGTTCCTTTTTATAGGGTTACACATCACAATTGGTAAAAACGAAACTCTTACAGGATCACCTTGTCAATAAGCTCCTTATTCTTAGTCAAGAACTGATATATAAATGGAACCTACCGAAAGAAGGAACGCAATCTCGTCATATATTTAAACACACAATGCGATATCAATGTGTCGGTATATGTTTCTTTGGTTTACCACAACGTCACTAAGGTAATCACTGGAACTACTTAAGGTGAGCAGACTCCTAAAACTTTAAATTATGGTTTTTTTCCGTGGTCCCATTTCGATGAAACAAAGCTTTCATGTTTTCCCAAGCTACTCTCAAGTTACCTGTAAAAACCTCCATCAAAATTCGTCTAGTAGTTTTGTAGATTAGCGTATTCAAACAGAGGCAGACACGACGGTTTTACAGCTTTGTTATTACTATTGATATACTGTGTGCTTGTAATCGAGCTTTCGCTACTTGAGCCAGTGTAGACGGTAAACTATCCATCGTATTGGTACCCAGCTTTACAGGAATGATGTCCACACTGCGTGCTGCAGGATCTGCGTTGTTACTCCTGCTAGTGTCATGTCTTGTCGCTAGGCGCCGCTACTGGTACGGCGACGTAGGGCTGAAACGTTGGCCTCAGTGTGCACTGCAACTGCGGGCAGTCGACGTGGGTCTGGACAGGCTGAGCAGTACAACTGTTTTACCAAAACGACAGAAACAGTGCTGCTGTTCTTTGCGGATATCGACGCATTAAAGGAATACGGAGAGGTGCTCTTTCCGCAGCGGGGGTTACAGAACATGATTCGGAGGTTCGAAGTAACTGGCGACATGGGAATGGCTCCTCGGGCAGGCCGACGGAGAACTGCACCACACCAACTGTTGCCACGGCTGAGAACGCTGTGTCACGGCAGCTGAACATTCCACGCTCCACCGTCGGACAAGTACTGCGAACAGTTGTGAAGTGCTACCCCTAGTGCGGTCCCAGGCCGTCGTGGGTGCTGATGGTGCTCACACTCAGCAACGTTTGCAAACTAGAACGTAAACGCGGTACGCAATTAACAAATGTTAAGGTCTCACGTGGGAATTAAAATTTGTTTCCTTCTTCTGCATGTCGTTACAAATGTTACCACAAACTTTCATTGTCATACGACCACTCTTTTTTCTATGGGGTTCTCTCAAGTAGCACAAGTGTAATTATTACCCTTTATATACACCGGGTGTTCAAAAAGTAACAGTGCAGTGATGTGCTAAGTAATGTCTGATGCGATTGTCAATTATTAACACAACATTTTCCATTGTTTAACATATTTGAACCATATTTGACCAGGTATTTGTATTTTTTTGCAGGTCCGATTTTACTGAAAACCAACGTCTTGTGTGACATCATTGTGAGCCAGGTCATCACGCTGACGATTGAGCAAAGTGTGCCGGCCGAGGTGACCGAGCGGTTCTAGGCGCTACAGTCTGGAACCGCGCGACCGCAACGGTCGCAGGTTCGAATCCTGCCTCGGGCATGGATGTGTGTGATATCCTTAGTTAGGTTTAAGTAGTTCTAAGTCTAGGGGACTGATGACCACAGAAGTTAAGTCCCATAGTGCTCAGAGCCATTTGAACCATTTTGAGCAAAGTGTTTCTTGTGGAGGACGTGTTCCGCAATGGAGACAAGTATACCTCAGCAGTAGAAGTTGCATTTGTAGCAAAATTCCCAGGACTGAAGATGCCTAATCGTAATGCTGTACAGAACCTCAAATGGTTCAAATGGCTCTGAGCACTATGGGACTCAACATCTTAGGTCATAAGTCCCCTAGAACTTAGAACTACTTAAACCTAACTAACCTAAGGGCATCACACACACCCATGGCCGAGGCAGGATTCGAACCTGCGACCGTAGCAGTCCCGCGGTTCCGGACCGCAGCGCCAGAACCGCACGGCCACCGCGGCCGGCTACAGAACCTCATCACCAGGTTTCGAAAGGCCGGAAGCGTTCACAATGCTCTAAAATCAGGTAGGCCATCCACTTCCGAAGACAAAGTGGCGGAGGTGCAAGACATGAGGCTGCGAAGTCCAAAGAAATCGGTTAGACGTCTAGCTCAGCAGGCCCACGTGTCCGTGAGTCCCGCTCACAAGATTCTCCAGAAGTCACTGTCCACGTATCCCTACATAATGTCAGTCGTGCATGAACCGTGAGACAGCGATCGCCCGGCGCCTGTGAACTTTCGCAATTGCTTTCTGTCCTTACTGCAGTACAATGGTGAGGAGATTCTTGGCACAACGCTTTTCATGGATGAGGCACTGTTTCACCTCTCCGGTTACATGAATAGCCAGAACAGTCGTTTGTGGACTACGGAGAATCCGCACGAATTTAAGGTGTCCCCACTGCACGATCAAAAGGTTGGTGTTTGGTGCCCTGTGACTCGCAAACGCGTCATTGGGCCGATCTTCTTTCAGGACACCGTAAATGCAGGACGGTACTGCACCTGCATTATGGAGCCCTTCCTAGGTGAACTGAATGAGGACGAAATTGGGAATCCCCGGTTCCAACAGGATGGAGTGACTGCACATACTGCCCACACGGCGATGATCTTTTTAAACGACATCTTCAGTGACCGCATCATCTCTCCGCGTTTACCCAGTCTTGGCTCCACCGGATTACTTTCTCTGGGGTAAGTTGAAGGGAAACGCCTATGAAGGCAATCCACACACCGTACGAGAACTTCAAGCCTCACTGACACGCCACATCACTCCCGATGTCAGGCACGTCTTCAAAAAATGCAGAAACGTGTGCAACTGTTTAAGGGGACCACTTCCAGCATGACTTAAATACGGCAAGATTTGAATTGCATAGTTAGTTATTGAACACCCTGTACATCCAGATACAGATAACTGAACACATCGGGAAGATTTTATAGAAACGAAACACCTCACTACTTTTCAGAAAAAAATGTTTATCTCTCCTCCGTCAGCATACTGGATTTATGAGATTCCGCGTACGTGTGGTATAGTCTACTTTGGAACTACCAAGAGAAGCGTAAACACTTGGATAAAGGAACACAAAAATCTCAGCCGACTAGAGAAAATGTAAGAGTCAGTCAATAAATATTAAGCACGAGTATATAGAGATGATGATGATGAAGTCCCATACTCCTTGACAGAGCGTAGGGGAATGATGCGGGAGATCTGCACCGCCGTACTAGGCAAGGTCCTGGTGGAGGTGCTTTGCCATTGCCTTCCCCCGATCGTAATGGGCACGAATGATGATGAAGACGACACAACAACACCCAGTCATCTCCAGGCAGGTGAAAATCCCTGACCCCGCCGGAATCGAATCCGGGACACCGTGCTCAGGAACCGAGAACGCTACCGCGAGACCACGAGCTGCGGACGTATATAGAGAAGCCATCAAATTACAAAACCAACAGGGATAATTTTAACAGAAAAGCAAAGTCCATGAAACTTAGTGATATATGGACAACAGCTGTACAGAATCGATAGATAAATTTTATCTATGACAGACAGTTCGATAGTTAAGTTTTATCTCTGACAAGTATTATCTCTGATGATCACGTGTAAACGTCTAGCACGAGACTCGTTCACAGTATTTACAAAGTCTAACACAATAGTCGTGACGCACTCGTCTCGTTTCTGTTGCCCAGTGCGATAGCAGCGCGCAAAGCATCAGCAAGTGACAGCTTACCTGCTGTGGACTGCCGTAACAGACATGACTTAATAAGGATCTAACAACTGTTAGTACTGTACTTGATAATGGTACAAAGCTGAAATCTGGATAGTACAAAAGATAAAATCATACATAGTCAAATGATGGTTTACTCCTTTAAAAAGTAATGCATGACAGTGGCTCTACGCCATCAACTTAATTTTTTTCGTATGTTGTTGACACTAGCGGAATCTTGTGAAAGCGCAAACGAATCGTATTTGTTCATAATGTTTTTAGAGTGTTTTTTTTCTTTTCTTTTCTTTTTTTTTTTTACGAACGGGAAGTTTATAGCGCAACAAATTGCAGCAACATCAAGAAGACACCAGATTTGTCTTTCTTTAGTTTTGTAAGCCGACTGAAAAGTATGAAACGGTACATTACATGACAGTTTATTTACGATTCTCTTGAAACATACAGATATCTACCGAATAATACGGTTTTCTTTCCAGAGCAAAAAATGTCCAGTAAACAGCAGAAGACCTGATCTTTTGCAGAACGACGTACTCTGTCTACTCAACAACATGTAGTTTTATTCACCACATTTCCAATCAAGTCACTGAACGTGGAACGTACGAAACTTGTATGGAATGCAATACCTACAGTATTTAAGATACCAAATAAATCACCACAATTATAGCTCAAGGGATAACGAGACAAACGTGACAATAAACCTTCAAAAGCAATAAAACTGTTTCCCAACACAGAAAAAGCTAACTGCACAATTGTTGCTACACCTGGGCCACAAACGGCTAAAACATACGCTTCTGAATCAAAAGCAACTACCTTTACAAAAATTTTCGAGTGTTAGAAAGTCGAGTGAAGCGTAAGAATGTGCGAATTATTAGACTTCATGCGGAACTGTTAAATGTTAAGGAAAGCGCCTATCATAAACAGGGCAACGGAAATTGCTTCTCTTGCATGCATGGATGAAATGTGTGTATTTTCTTCCCCTTGTTTCGGAGGAGTAAGCTGCAATTACACACACATTCGAAAGTACAGGCTGTATCGAAAAGAATCATCCGATTTGGCATGTCTATATTTCTCAAACTAATAAATATATACAATGAATTTTGTTTTTTGATGAATTGGGAAACTCAAAAAGTGTTTTTCATACCTTTTCGTGGGTGTTCGATATGCCTCCCTTGACATCCACGGCATATGTCAATGCGGTATTCAAACTGTTCCCACACTGCAGCGAGCATGTCTTGAGTTACGGCTTCGACAGCTGCTATTATACGATATCACAGTTCACTCATTGTCGTTGGTAACGGAGGCACATAAACAGAGTCCTCTATGAACCCGCGCAAGAAATATTCACAGAGCCCGGTCCGGCTACCTTGGAGTCCAGTAATGTAAGGCTGAATGATTCGTCCAGTGCGAACGATACATCGTTCAGTAATCCTTTGATTTAAAGATTCCCTCCTTCCAGATATCAGTGCGGCGGTACCCCATCCTATGGTAAATGAAGTCATGCCAATCGGTCTCCAACTGTGGGAAAAAGAGAGTTCTCAAGCATATTTATGGAGACATGTGCTTCCAGTAACAGTATTGTTGGCAAAGAAAAACGGACCATACACCATTTCCCGTGAAACTGCACAAAACACATTCTCTGACGTACTACTTTTCATGTGGTTGTCCGTACCCCATACTCTCACATTATGACAGTTTAACTTTCCAGTTAAATGGAATGTTGCCTCGTCACTAAACACTGCCGGCCGGTGTGGCCAAGCGGTTCTAGGCGCTTCAGTCTGGAACCGCGCGACCGCTACGGTCGCAGGTTCGAATCCTGCCTCGGGCATGGATGTGTGTGGTGTCCTTAGGTTAGTTAGGTTTAAGTAGTTCAAAGTTCTAGGGGACTGATGACCTCAGATGTTAGTCCCATAGTGCTCAGAGCCATTTGAACCATTTTTTAACCTCAAAACAAATTTCAGTTGTACCACAGCCACCTTATTCACCAGATATCGCTCCGTGCGACTTTTTTTCTATTTCCAAGAGTGAAAACGGCGGTCAAGGGACACCATTTTCAAACAACACAAGATTTCCAAAAAGCTGTGACCAGGGTCTTGGAGGATACTACAGAAGATGAGTTTCAGAAATGTTACCATCAATGGCAGAAGCACTGGAATTACTTTGAAGGAGACAACACTAAGCTTGACTAAAACGGTAAGCAACTTTTTTTTTCACGTCAGTCTCATTACTTTATTGTCTCACCTTGTATGTACGAAGAGCGTTGAATAAGTAATGCAATCCACTTCGTTCCTGAAAGCAGAATGGTTTCATTCAGGATTCCAATACACCACGTTATTCCCCACTATTTTCGCAACGAAACCATATTTTTCAAGATAATCTCCGTTCACTGCGACGGCCTTACGCCGCCTTACTTGGAGGGCCTGTATGACTGCGTGGTTACGCTCCACTGGGACAAGTCGGAGCCAACATCTTACTGCGTCAATAAGCTCCCCGTCACCCACGTACTGCTTCCTGCAGAGTGAATCCTTCACTGCGCCAAACAGATGGAGGTCGGAAGGTGCGAGATCCGGGCTGTGGGGTGGATGAAGAAGAACAGTCCAGTGAAGTTCTGTGAGCTCCTCTCGGGTGTGATGCCTTGTTTGACGGCTTGCACTGTCGTGGAGGAGGAGAATTTCGTTTCCATTTTTCGTGGCGACCAATACGCTGAAGCAGTTTCTTCAGTACACTTCATATTTTATCGTTGCACCGTGAGGGTGCACATCAAACAGAATAGCCTTTCGGATCCCAGAGCACCGTCGCCAATAACTGTAACGGCTAAGGGTGCAACTTTGAACTTATTTTTCGGAGGAGGTATGGTGTGACGCTACTCCATGGAATACCGTTTGGTTTCCAGTTCGAAGTAATGAAGCCTTGTTTCATCGTCTGTGACGATGTTCGACAAAAAAAAAAATTGTCACGGTCAGTCTCGTAACGCGCATGAAATTCCGCACAGATGGTTCTTTGTTGCTCTTCACGGTCTTGTCCTACGCAGACCTACCTACCTTTGAGTACCACAGACAGGTGGACGCGTGTGTCAGCACTACCAACACGGGTGTCCAGTTGAGCAGCGAGCTGTTTGATTGTGATCCGCCCATCATCACAAATGAGAGTGTCCGCACGTTCCAACACTGCAGGAGTCATGGCCGTGTGCGACCGGCCGACACGCGGGGGATAGGACAGGTTTGCGCGACATTGTTGCCACGATGACAAACGCCTCGCCCAGTGTTCAGTGGCAGGTCTCCCTAAACGTTCTGCAAGCGTCTATGAATATCTGCGGTGCTCTGGTTCCCCGCCGGACACCTATCGGAACTTCACGAACCTATAGGGCCTGAAGTGGGAATATTCCACGACGTTCAACAACAAATTCCGCATTTTTTTTTTTTTTCCAACCGAAATGGGCCGAGGAAAAAAAGCAAGTGCTACATTACTTATTTAACGCTCCTCGTACTTGCGATGCGCTGTTTATAGTTTTGTTCAAGTGTTATCTTACTTGAAGGCCTAAATTGTATTTGACGCAGTCAATATAGCTTCGACTTCGTTTCTATCACTCATTTAAAACCCAGCAGCTCGAATGTTTATTCGCATGTACTTGTAAAGAATAAATGGCATGTTACAAAAATGGTTCAAATGGCTCCAAGCACTATGGCACTTAACAACTACTTAAACCTAACTAACCCAAGAATATCACACATATCCATGCCCGAGGCAGGATTCGAACCTGCGACCGTAGCAGCAGCGCGGTTCCGGACTGAAACGCTTAGAACGGCTCGGTCACAGCGGCAGGCTAAATGGCATGCCTTTGTTTCTACACTGAAGAGCCAAAGAAACTGGTACACCTGCCTAATATCGTGTAGCGCCCCGGCAAGCACGGAGAACTCTCGTAACACGACGTGGCACGGACTCGACTAATGTCTGAAGTATTGCTGGAGTGAATTGACACCATAAATCCTGCAGGGCTATCAATAAATCCGTAACAGTACGAGAGGCTGGTCATCTCTTCTGAACAGCACGTTTCGTGGCCATCGGAAGTATTTCAACTCAGAAGAGTGTTCCTGGAGCCAGTGTGTACCAATTCTGGACGTGTACGGTGTCGCATTGTCCTGCTCGAATTGCCCGAGTCTGTCGGAATGCACAATGGACATGAATGGATGCAGGTGATCAAGTAGGAAGCTTACATACGTGTCACCTGTCCGAGTCGTATCTAGACGTATCAAGGATCCCATGTAACTCCAACTGCACTCGATGCAGACCATTACACAACCTCCACCAGCTTGAGCAGTCCCCTGCTGACAAGCAGGGTCCATGGATTCCTGAGGTTGTCTGCATACCCGTACACGTCCATACAATTTGAATCGAGACTCGCCCGTCCAGGCAACATGTTTCCAGTGATCAAGAGTCCAATGTCGGTGTTGACGGTCGCAGGCAAGGCGTAAAGCTTTGCGTCGTGCAATCATCAAGGGTACACGAGTGGGCATTCCGCTCCAAAAGCCCATATCGATGAGATTTCGTTGAATGGTTCGCACGCTGATACTTGCTTATGGTCCAACATTGAAACCTGCGGCAATTGCGTAACGGTTGCACTTCTGCCATGTTGAAAGGGATTCTCGTCAACCGTCCTTGGTCCCGTTCTTGCAGGATCTTCTTCCGGCCGCAAGATGTCGGAGACTTGACGTTTTACCAGATTCCTGATATTCACGGTACATTCGTGAAATAGTCTTATGGAAAATCCGTACTTCATCCCTACCTCGGAGAAGCTGTGTCCCACCGTTCGTGCGCTGCCTATAACACCACGTTCAAACTCACCTGCCATTGTAGCAGCAGTAAGCGATCTGACAACTGCGTCAGACACTGGTATTATTATATAGGCGTTGCCGACCGCAGCGCCGTATTGTGCCTGTTTACACATCTCTGTATTTGAATACGCACGCCTATACTAGTTTCCTTGGCGCTTCGCCGGCCGGAGTGGCCGAGCGGTTCTAGGAGCTTCAGTCTGGAACCGCGCGACCGCTACGGTCGCAGGTTCGAATCCTGCTTCGGGCATGGATGTGTGTGATGTCCTTAGGTTAGGTTAGGTATAAGTAGTTCTAAGTTCTAGGGGACTGATGATCTAAGATGTTACGTCCCATAGTGCCCAGGGCCAATTTTTTTGTTTGGCGCTCCAGTGTAGAAAGAATGTGAGATACGTGTCCCTACTGAGGCGCAAAGTTTAATTTTACTCTATTACATCAGCTGATATATATTTGTAAGCAACGTCCTGACTTAATCATCATCATCGAACCGAAACAGGGAGTCTTGTATACCCCAGGCTTCCTCAGCCCCAAATCATCTTTAACCTATCCAAGAAGGGATTTAGTTTTGGCCAAAGGCATAAGGACGCTTTTAATATCGTATTTCCTGAGGATTCTTGAAATTTTCGAAGAAATACTTCCCACAGATTCCCTGTCACTGCGGCAAGGCCTACATTGGACAGACTATTCGTACAGTTCAAGATCGATGTGTGGAATATCAATGGTATACACGTCTCCTCCAGCCGGAAAAGTCAGCCGTTGCTGAACACTGTCTTAATGAAGGGCACAATATGTCGTATAACGAGACGCAAATTATTGCCTTGGTTTCCCGTTACTGGGATTGTGTATTGAAAGAATCAATTGAAGTACGTCTGTCTGATGATATTATTAACAGAGATAAAGGTTTCCCTTTAAGCAAGACGTGGAATCCTATTTTATCACAGATAAAACAACAACGGTCTGGTTTCCGACCGGCTGCATTTTAATTATGCGATTCCTCGCTTTTGACAGTTTTCAGCGCTGGCGGTACTGCAATTCTTCGCCTCACAGAGGGCAGTTATTCCGTTGGTGGTGGTGGTGGTTAGTGTTTAACGTCCCGTCGACAACGAAGTCATTAGAGACGGAGCGCAAGCTCGGGTTAGGGAAGGATTGGGAAGGAAATCGGCCTTGCCCTTTCAAAGGAACCATCCCGGCATTTGCCTGAAACGATTTAGGGAAATCACGGAAAACCTAAATCAGGATGGCTGGAGACGGGATATTCCGTTGCTAACGCTCGCGCAACGGCCAGTACCCGCGGTATAAAGGAGCCGCCGAATCTGACGTCTCTTCAGTTCCGGGGTAATTGTGCACTCAATCTCACCTGAAGATGGCGGCCAGATGGTCCGCCGAAATATCGTGTTGTCGTCAGGACGATGCAACCCGGCTGCAAACCCGTGAAAATTATTAGTGTAACATATACTGAAGGGCCAAAATATTGTGTAAAAAAAAGGTCAAATTCCGCGTTCCGGCCCTAGACAGGCCAATAGGGACCGACCGACCGCCGTGGCATCTTCTGCCAATGGCGTCACCGGATGCGCTCCGCCGGTCGCTGGAACCTTGGAGCCGGCGTTACTCGCTCAGATGGCCTCAGGACGTTGAGCGCACCTCGTCCCAGTCCTCCCGCCAGGAAAAATCCCTGGCAGTACCGGCAATCTAAAGCGGGTGTCGTACTCCCCCCCCCCCCCCGCCCCCATGCTCTATGATCACCTGCTCAACACAGTATTGGCAAAGAACAGCGGTTTTACCTCCCACCAATCCGACAAGCCCTTTATCGGTTTCCATAGGGATGTGGCACCTCATGTTCACGCACACGTCACGCATTTCCCGTTAGTTACATGCCGGTGGTTTGTTCACAATCAGATTGAGAGCAGGTGAATGTGATGGGCAAGACACGAGTACGGGTTGGTTACCGTGCTGCTCAAACCGCTGTAGCACGACTCACTTGACAGTTATCCTGTCGCCACAGGAGAAGACATCACGCAGGAGAGGGCGCAGGTGGCCCACGCAGTCCACAGCCGCTATAGTGCCTCCCCCACGGAAGCCCAGGCAAATTCCCCTCTTGCCATAACGCTGCCTCCACCAGCCTGCGCCTGAGGTGCGGTGCGTGTTTCGAGCAGCTGCACGCCCGGATGGCGGCGTATCCGAACATCACCGTCGGCCTGGTGTATGAAGAAACGTCATATCGACCTCTGTGATCCCGTGACCAACTGCCCCATCGCAATTAACGATGCCGTTGCGTCACAAGGGAACATAAAACCCCACTTTCAACACTGTGCGCTCAACGGTCAGCTCCGAAACACTTGTGCCTGCACCAGCACTGTACCCTTAGTGGTTTCAGGTTTTCCTGGCGTAGGAAAATTCTGAATATTCCTCGGGTATTTCGCCAAGTCGATTCCTTGCCGTCTTAATGCGTCATAAGACGATGGGCTGTCTTCTGCTGGGCATCGCCTTTATATCCCCCCCGGCCCGCAGCCTTCAGCTGCCGCGCTACGAGCGCAGCGCAACATCGGGGCTCGATCCAGTGTCCTTCCTCAGTCGCAGTGCTGCCGGCGCCGGACGCCTGGCTGTGCTGGCGTGGTAGCAATGCGCCCTCGTCTTTTTAAATTGCCACGACGGGAGCGGATTTGCACGCAGATTGCCGCCCTGCTTTGCCCATCGCTTCCCACGCCCGGGTTCCCGGGTTCGATTCCCGGCGGGGTCAGAGATTTTCTCTGCCTCGTGATGGCTGGGTGTTGTGTGCTGTCCTTAGGTTCGTTAAGTTTAAGTAGTTCTAAGTTCTAGGGGACTGATGACCATAGATGTTAAGTTCCATATTGCTCAGAGCCATTTGAACCTTTTTTTTTTTTTTTGCTTTGCCCATGCTCGACGCTGGATCACACCGAAAACCACTGTCTTGTGAGGCAAAAATATGTTAATATTATTATTTTTTTCATATTAAACCATGGTGTCTCGATATTCCAACGAGGTAAGAAGGAAGATTGCGGCATGAATAGACTTCTTCCAGCCCCCAAGCAACGCACAAGAAAAATTAAAGGCCTGGACGTGCTGGGATGCACCATCGCGCCTGACAGCTGGCAGGATTTATGAGAAAGCTGTATGGACGATGTCGGTTCAAGACAGTTGCACAAAGAGATCTGTCCAAACGGAAGAGAGTATCATCCTCGTCTAGGGAGCGATAGTAGCCAGCCCAACCAAATCCTCTCGCACACTACCTCTAGAGGCTAACATTTCTCTAAGGTCAGTCGTTAGAATTGTTCACAATGATTTGGGAATAAAGCCTAATTGCTTGCAGATTGTGCAGTAGCTCACAAACACGCACAAGCAAGCACGTGTGAGTGCTGCACAAATTATCTTGGAAATGCTGCACATGGACCCTCACATTCTCTACACACACTATCGGCCATTAAAATTGCTACACCACGAAGATAACGTGCTACAGACGCGAAATTTAACCGACAGGAAGAAGATGTTGTGGTATGCAAATGATTATCTTTTCAGAGCATTCACACAAGGGTGGCGCCGCTGGCGACACCTACAACGTGCTGACATGAGTACAGTTTCCACCCGATTTCTCATACACAAACAGCAGTTGACCGGCGTTGCCCGGTGAAACGTTGTTGTCATGCCTCGTGTAAGGGGAAGAAATGCGTACCATCACGTTTCCGACTTTGATAAAGGTCGGATTGTAGCCTCTCGCGATTGCGGTTTATCGTATCGCGACATTGCTGCTCGCGTTGGTCGAGATCCAATGACTGTTAGCACTGTCGTCGCAACTGCCGTCTGCTTCACGTCTGCTGTGCATCGAGCTACGTTAATTTAAGTATTAACTGTATTTTTCTTACTTGTCACTTCTTCTTCCGTGTGCTTTTGCTTTTAGGAAGCTTTAATTGTCGAGTGCTAGTAATGGCGTTCCATAGATTTCCTGTTTGTTTTTAATACAGTCAGAGAGAGTCCCTTTAGTCAACGATAGTGCCAGTAGTGCTAGTCATTGTTTTCAATACAGATTAACTCTCTACAGTAAATTGATTTCATAGGATGGATAGGATGTGTGACTGCTGTGTACGGACGCAGGAGAAGCTGGCCACTGTTCGCGAACAGCTGAGCGTGTTGATGGCCACGGTCAGCCGTCTTCAGGCTGCTGCCTCGGAGTGAAGAGGCAGTGGGGAGTCTGGTGCGTCGCATGGTACACCCAGGTGTTACATGCTTCACCCACTGTCCCTGCTGTCGAGACATCTTCGCGGGTACCGGGCGCGGTTGGGCCACCCTCTCCCCAAGGTGTGTGGCGGGTTCAGCGGCGTTCGCGGCGCACGAGGCGGAGGGTCAATGTGGAGGCTGGCCGTGTGGCATCGCCCGCTCTGCCTGTGAGTGGACATGTGGCCGCTCCTTCAGCAAGGTCCGAGCAGGCACACGGGGGGAGGGGTTTATCAGTGATTGGGAGCTCCAACGTTAGGCGGGTGATGGAGCCCCTTAGGGAAATAGCGGGAAGGTCGGGGAAGAAGGCCAGCGTTCACTCTGTCTGCTTGCCGGGGGGTCTCATCCGAGATGTGGAGGATACCCTGCCGGCGGCGACAGAGAGCACTGGGTGCACCCGACTGCAAATTGTTGCTCATGTCGGCACCAATGACTCCTGCCGTCTGGGTTCAGAGGTCGTCCTCAGTTCATACAGGCGGCTGCCGGAGTTGGTGAAGGCGGAAAGCCTCGCTCGCGGGGTGGAATCTGAGATAAGTATTTGTAGTATCGCTCCCAGAACCGATCGCGGTCCTCTGGTTTGGAGCCGAGTGGAAGGCTTAAACCAGAGGCTCAGACCATTCTGCGGAGATCTGGGGTGCAAATTTCTCGACCACCGCTATCGGGTGGAGAAATGTAGGGTCCCCCTGAATAGGTCAGGCGTGCACTACACGCCGGAAGTGGGTACAAGGGTAGCGGAGTACGTGTGGAGTGCACATGGGGGTCTTTTGGGTTAGAGAATTCCCTCCCTAGGCCCGACAAGACGCCTCCTGAGACGCGGCAAGGTAGGAGATGGCAAAATGCAACAGGGAATAACAATATTAATATGCTATTAGTAAACTGCAGGAGCGTCTATAGAAAGGTCCCAGAACTGCTCTCATTAATAAACGGTCACAACCTCCATATAGTACTAGGGACAGAAAGTTGGCTGAAAGCAGCCGTAAACAGTAATGAAATCCTAAACTCAGATTGGAATGTATACCGCAGAGACAGGCGATAAGAAGTGCAATAGTATCGAAGGAAATTGACGGAGATTCGAAATGTGAAATGATTTGGGTGAAGGTCACGGTTAAAGCAGGCTCAGACATGGTAATTGGATGTCTCTATAGGCCTCCCGGCTCAGCAGCTGTTGTGGCTGAGCACCTGAAGGATAATTTGGAAAATTGGAAACAGTTAACGCAGAACAGGGAACCAGCAATCATAAAGCGATTACGGCATCGATGGTTTCAGCCGTAAATAGAAATATTAAAAAAGGTAGGAAGATTTTTCTGTTTAGCAAAAGTGACGAAAAGCAGATTACGGAGTACCTGACGGCTCATCACAAAAGTTTTGTCTGGAGTACAGATAGTGTTGAGGATCAGTGGACAAAGTTCAAAACCATCGTACAATATGCGTTAGATGAGTATGTGCCAAGCAAGATCGTAAGAGATGGAAAAGAGCCACAGTGGTACAACAACCGAGTTAGAAAACTGCTGCGGAAGCAAAGGGAACTTCACAGCAAACATAAACATAGCCAAAGCCTTGCAGACAAACAAAAATTATGCAAAGCGAAATGTAGTGTGAGGAGGGCTATGCGAGAGGCGTTCAATGAATTCGAAAGTAAAGTTCTATGTACTGACTTGGCAGAAAATCCTAAGAAATTTTGGTCTTATGTCAAAGCGGTAGGTGGATCAAAACAAAATGTCCAGACACTCTGTGCCCAAAATGGTACTGAAACAGAGGATGAAAGACTAAAGGCCGAAATACTAAATGTCTTTTTCCAAAGCTGTTTCATAGAGGAAGACTGCACTATAGTTCCTTCTCTAGATTGTCGTACAGATGACAAAATGGTAGATATCGAAATAGACGACAGAGGCATGGAGAAACAATTAAAATCCCTCAAAAGAGGAAAGGCCGCTGGACCTGATGGGATACCAGTTCGATTTTACACAGAGTACGCGAAGGAACTTGCCCCCCCTTCTTGCAGCGGTGTACCGTAGGTCTCTAGAAGAGCGTAGCGTTCCAAAGGATTGGAAAAGGGCACAGGTCATCCCCGTTTTCAAGAAGGGACGTCGAACAGATATGCAGAACTATAGACCTATATCTCTAAAGTCGATCAGTTGTAGAATTTTGGAACACGTATTATGTTCGAGTATAATGACTTTTATGGAGACTAGAAATCTACTCTGTAGGAATCAGCGTGGGTTTCGAAAAAGACGGTCGTGTGAAACCCAGCTCGCGCTATTCGTCCACGAGACTCAGAGGGCCATAGACACGGGTTCACAGGTAGATGCCGTGTTTCTTGACTTCCGCAAGGCGTTCGATACAGTTCCCCACAGTCGTTTAATGAACAAAGTAAGAGCATATGGACTATCAGACCAATTGTGTGATTGGATTGAAGAGTTCCTAGATAACAGAACGCAGCATGTCATTCTCAATGGAGAGAAGTCTTCCGAAGTAAGAGTGATTTCAGGTGTGCTGCAGGGGAGTGTCATAGGACCGTTGCTATTCACAATATACATAAATGACCTTGTGGATGACATCGGAAGTTCACTAAGGCTTTTTGCAGATGATGCTGTGGTGTATCGAGAGGTTGTAACAATCGAAAACTGTACTGAAATCCAGGAGGATCTGCAGCGAATTGACGCATGGTGCAGGGAACGGCAATTGAATCTCAATGTAGACAAGTGTAATGTGCTGCGAATACATAGAAAGATAGATCCCTTATCACTTAGCTACAAAATATAAGGTCAGCAGCAACTGGAAGCAGTTAATTCCATAAATTATCTGGGAGTACGCATTAGGAGTGATTTAAAATGGATTGATCATATAAAGTTGATCGTCGGTAAAGCAGATGCCAGACTGGGATTCATTGGAAGAATCCTAAGGAAATGCAATCCGAAAACAAAGGAAGTAGGTTACAGTACGATTGTTCGCCCACTGCTTGAATACTGCTCAGCAGTGTGGGATCCGTACCAGATAGGGTTGATAGAAGAGAGAGAGAGAAGATCCAACGGAGAGCAGCGCGCTTCGTTACAGGATCATCTAGTAATTGCGAAAGCGTTACGGAGATGACAGATAAACTCCGGTGGAAGACTCTGCAGGAGAGACGCTCAGTAGCTCTGTATGGGCTTTTGTTAAAGTTTCGAGAACATACCTTCACCGAAGAGTCAAGCAGTATATTGCTCCCTCCTACGTATATCTCGCGAAGAGACCATGAGCATAAAATCAGAGAGATTAGAGCCCACACAGAAGCATACCGACAATCCTTTCCACGAACAATACGAGACTGCAATAGAAGGGAGAACCGATAGAGGTACTCAAGGTACCCTCCACCACACACCGTCAGGTGGCTTGCGGAGTATGGATGTAGATGTAGAATATGGAAGCGGTGGGTTCATGAGGCTAATACGGAACGCCGTGCTGGATCCCAACGGCCTCGCATCACTAGCAGTCGAGATGACAGGCATCTTATCCGCATGGCTGTAACGGATCGTGCAGCTACATCTCGATCCCTGAGTCAACAGATGGGGACGTTTGCAAGACAACAACCATCTGCACGAACAGTTCGACGAAGTTTGCAGCAGCATAGACTATCAGCTCGGAGACCGTGGCCGCGGTTACCCTTGACGCTGCATCACAGACAGGAGCGCCTGCGATGGTGTACTCGACGACGAACCTGGGTGCACGAATGGCAAAACGTCATTTTTTCGGATGAATCCAGGTTCTGTTTACAGCATCGTGATGGTCGCTTC
This sequence comes from Schistocerca piceifrons, assembly GCF_021461385.2. Taxonomy (NCBI): domain Eukaryota; kingdom Metazoa; phylum Arthropoda; class Insecta; order Orthoptera; family Acrididae; genus Schistocerca; species Schistocerca piceifrons. Next base: position 212,853,825 of record NC_060146.1, read on the forward strand.
CGTGTTTGGCGACATCGCGGTGAACGCACATTGGAAGCGTGTATTCGTCATCGCCATACTGGCGTATCACGCAGCGTGATGGTATTGGGTGCCATTGCTTACACGTCTCGGTCACGTCTTGTTCGCATTGACTGCACTTTGAATAGTGGACGTTACATTTCAGATGTGTTAGGACCTGTGGCTCTACCCTTCATTCGATCCCTGCGAAACCCTACATTTCAGCAGGATAATGCACGACCGCATGTTGCAGGTCCTGTACGGGCCATTCTGGATACAGAAAATGTTCGACTGCTGCCCTGGCCAGCACATTCTCTAGATGTCTCACCAATTGAAACCGTCTGGTCAATGGTGGCCGAGCAACTGGCTCGTCACAATATGCCAGTCACTACTCTTGATGAACTGTGGTATCGTGTTGAAGCTGCATGCGCAGCTGTACCTGTACACGCACCCAATGCCCAGGCGTATCAAGGCCGTTATTACGGCCAGAGGTTGTTCTGAGTACTGATTTCTCAGCATCAATGCACCCAAATTGCGTGAAAATTTAAGCATGTGTCAGTTCTAGTATAATGTATTTGTCCAATGAATATCCGTTTATCATTTGCATTTCCTCTTGGTGAGCAATTTCAATGGCAAGTAGTGTATTTTCTGGCGAAGCAACATTCCACATCAGCGGTCGTGTGACGAAGCATAACTGTGTCATCTGGGCCGCAGAGAGCCCCCTGGGAAGTTCGAGAGCCTTCTTTTTCGAAGAACAGACCGTTCACATGCGAGATTCCACCAAGGTGAATGTTTCGTGTGCGTTGAGAATATACTGAGTAATTTTTTTTTATTTTTGGAGAACAGACCGTGATGAGAGAAAAGAACCTGGCCACGCTCAGCACGTTTATGTAGAAGGACGCGGCACTTGCCATTCTCCATCGAGGGTACTTTCAGCAAAACGGCGTCCCTGCGCATTACAGTCAGATGGTTCAGGATTACCTGAAGGACACGTTCGGTAAACGTTGGATATATAGAGATGGTCGTCTCCCATGGTCAGCACGTTCACCTGACGCTATTTTTGGCTGTCGTGAAGGATCGTGTCTACGCCAGCACACCTAGCAACTTGGACGACCTGAAGCATCGCGCCACTGACGTCATCGCTTCTATCCCTGCCAAATTGGCCCACTGGGACTTAACTCTGTAAGTGCATTGAGTGGAATGTGTGCCAGATTGAAACCTTATAACCAGATCCCTGCCTTGAAATTTCACGTGATTAAACAGCCATTTAGTGTTAACGTCTTTTTTCCTCATCCTGTATTAGTTCGTCATGTAATCGGATCTCTACAGCCTCTTTAGAATACATTTCCAGAAGGTGATAGAGTGTTGGAGCAACTTGGTGCTGTCGTAATTCACGGACTGTCCGTGGGACATGAACCGCTCTGCCACAGAGGACTTTGTCGGCTGAACGTTGTGTGTGCGGCGTTTATGATAGGTTGGTTGTTTGGTTGGGTTGGAGAGAAAGGGCGTTTATGATCAGAGCATCTCTCCTGTACCGTCCCGATAGTACAGCCGACACACATCTTCATGCACTGACAGGGGATGGAGTAGATTCCCAGTTTCCGGAGTCCTATCTCTCAATTGATGAAATAAATGGTGTATGCGAGTGCACAGAGCAGGTTATTTTGAGCTCCTTGCGCTACATTTTCGTATGTCATTCTATGGTAGTTCTAAAAGTGAAGTATCACATTTGCGAACTTGTGGGATAACCTATTGACTAATTTCTTTTCGAAATACGCCAAGTTTCTGCACCGTGTAATTGCACTCACAAAAGCAGTAAAACTAAGCAATATCTTACTTCAAGTGAGTGCTATTAAAAATATGTCCGCCCCCGGTAGCTGAGTGGTCAGCGTGACAGAATGTCAATCCTAAGGGCCCGGGTTCGATTCCCGGCAAGGTCGGAGATTTTCTCCGCTCAGGGACTGGGTGTTGTGTTGTCCTAATCATCATCATTTCATCCCCATCGACGCGCAAGTCGCCGAAGTGGCGTCAAATCGAAAGACCTGCACCCGGCGAACGGTCTACCCGACGGCAGACCCTAGTCACACCACACTTATTATTTATTAAAAATATTATCTGTTAGTGGTTCTGTACACTTGCGTAATACACCGGCACAGAAACAACTTTCACATGTCTAAGCGGATATGCGGATTTAATATTGTACCCAAGGTTCCGTAATTTCAACGCACTGTTGTGTACCATGCCTCTTTTTCTTGACCTCTGAAGACATGGCGAGGATTGCTCAATTTGTTTCAGTCTGTTGCAAATGGCTCTGAGCACTATGGGACTTAACATCTGATGCCATCAGTACCCTAGAACATAGAACTACTTAAACCTAACCAGCCTAAGGATATCACAAACATCCGTGCCCGAGGCAGGATTCGAACCTGTGACCGTAGCGGTCACGCGGTTCCAGACTAAAGCGCTTAGAACCGCTCGGCCACAACGGCAGGCTTTTCACTGAGAACTCGGTGTTGATTCTTTATGGTATTCTATCTCTTTGTACTTGATAGATCCCAATAAGGCTTTCGTCTTCGCTGGTGGGCGGAACACGCACTTGTGTTATGTTTCTAGAGTATTATTCTAATTTTTGCTGATGAGTTTCCCGGCGTATGGGATAAACTCCGTCGCACCAGTTTCTCTCCGTCCTCAGCTGGCTTTAGTTTCGGCTTCTCCGATCTTAAGGCACAGTATTTCTGGCAGTTTCTGTAACAGTTCGTATAGAATACGGCATGAGGTGCTGCAATTCGGCTGCTAGACTGCCAAGGTCCAAGATTTCGCGTGCTCCGTGCACTAGTGTAATTAGGACAACCTCTCAATGTGGAGGGGCGTGACAGCTGGAGGCGTGCAAATACAAATTCTGTAGACGCTGTGTCCTAGTGTGCCATTTGGTCTTCACTCGACGAAGACACCCATCAGTGGAAGTTGACTGTTTCCTTGTATCTCCATCTTGAATTTGATGTTCTAGTGCAGCAAATTCAGAGGTTGCAGGAAGTCTTGTAGGCGGTGTTGTCCGCGGGTCCTCATTACATCTACATATCGAAAAAAGCACAAGGGCATGTAAACTGTCGACTCCATGACAGACTCTTCAGATGCCTCCATAGAGATACCGGCCACCACTGGTGAAGGCAGGCAGCTCATCGCTACTCCGTCTGTTTGTTCGTACTCGAATAGGTAGAAAGTAGGCTGACGTAGACACAGATTCAAACCGTTTCGTTAGCGCTGGCCCAATCTTTCCTCCAATAAGGCTTAGGGAGTCTCTTAGTAGTCATCTTGTAAAGATAAATACCACGTCGAAGCTCACCTTGAGGAGTTTGCAAGAAACGGGAAGGGGGTAACGGGGGGGGGGGGGGGGGGGGTGACACAGGTACACAGACAACCTGCCGATAAAACCCGTGAAGTGGCTTGCGGAGTATAGCTGTAGTTGCATCCAAGTACTTGCATCTTGACCTCAGAACATTCACTATAGGTTCGTCTGAAGAATGTACACACAATTTTACCACACGGATTAGCATACACCGTGTAAAACAAAAACTTAATATAAATACCAGCAAACGACCACAATACGGCTTTCAATACTTATTAAAAAAACTTCATGGCCCGTTTGGGATTTGGTGGACGCCTCATCAGATACACTATGTAATCAAAAGTATCCGGACACCCCCAAAAACATACGTTTTTCGTACTAGGGGCATACTGCTGCCACCTACTGCCAGGTACTCCATACCAGAGACGTCAGTAGTCATTAGACATCGCGAGAGAGCAGAATGGGGCGCTCTGCGGAACTCACGGACTTCGAATGTGGTCAGGTGATTGGGTGCCACTTCCGTCATACGTCTGTACGCGAGATTTCCACATTTGTAAATATCTCGAGGTCGGCTGTTTCCGATATGATAGTGAAGTGTAAACGTGAAGGGACACGTACAGCACAAAAGCGTACAGACCGACCTCGTCTGTTGACTGACAGAGACCGCCGACAGTTGAAGAGGGTCGTAACGTGTGATAGGCAGACATCTATCCAGACCATCACACTGGAATTCCAAACTGCATCAGGATCCACTGCAAGTACTATCACAGTTAGGCGGGATGTGAGAGATCTTGGCTTTCATGGTCGAGCGACTACTCATCACGCAGGTAAATGCCAAACGACGCCTCGCTTGGTGTAAGGAGCGTAAACATTGCACGATTAAACAGTGGAAAAACGTTGTGTGTAGTGACAATATGGCGATCCGATGGCAGTGTGTGGGTATGGCGAATTCGCCCGGTGAACGTCATCTGACAGTGTGTGTAGTGCCAACAGTAAAATTCGGAGGCGGTGGTATTATGGTGTGGTCGTGTTTTTCATGAAGGGGGCTTGCGCCTCTTGTTGTTTTGCGTAGCACTATCACAGCACTGGCCTACATTGACGTTTAATCACATTCTTGCTTCCCACTGTTGAAGAGCAATTCGAGGATGGCTATTGCATCGTTCACCATGATCGATCACCTGTTCATAATGCACGGCCTGTGGCAAAGTGGTTACACGACGATAACATCCCTGTAATGGACTGGCCTGCGTAAAGTCCTGACCTGAATCCTACAGAACACCTTCGGGATGTTTTGGAACGCCGACTTTGTGCAAGGCCTCACCGACCGACATCGATACCTCTCCTCAGTGCAGCACTTCGTGAGCAATAGGCTGCCATTCCCCAAGAAACCTTCCAGCTTGATGACGTATGCCTGCGAGAGTGGAAGCTGTCATCAACGCTAAGGATGGACCAAAACCATATTGAATTTCCGCATTACCAATGGAGGGCGCCACGAACTTGTAAGTCATTTTCAGCCAGGTGTCCGGATATTTTTTATCACATTGTGTATGTACAATTAATGTCATATATGAAAGGGAGCCAATTAACAGGTTAGAATGCTCCAAATGTACTGCGAGTACATACTGATTCAAATTTGAACAGGTTCAAGCAGACTGTGTGTGGTTAGCCACGCCGGCTGTGCATACCTGCTGTACTCGCCACGAACATAACGCCCTGCGCTATGCCTGCAGCACTTCATACGGTCCTCCTGTCCGGTATCGTTTCGTCATTCGACCAATAAGCGGCGTTGCCTCTCGCCCCGTGTGCTGCTAATTCCCACTTAATGTGATTTCCTCCACAGGGTTATTTTCCGATGTGGCCACGCTTTAATAACAGCCACTCATTCCATCGACCTCGTTATACGCACTCTACGGTCTCAATCGCCGGCTTTGCACAGGAATTTGGCGCCTGCTACGCGATGCTGATACGTCTAGCAGAATGTCCTCCTCTGTGAGAACCTGCATGGAAACATCACTCGTATGACGGCCTCATTTCAAGTGTGGTACACCTGCAATTTGTTCACTTCCAGATACTGAGGCTTAAACATAACTGAGCGATGACAATTTTCTGACTGATACATCTGAAAAATCGCAGTCCACCGCTTGGCTTGTTGCAAGAGATTACCACTTCTTTCTACTGTCACCACTCAGCCGTGTTCAAGAACAAAATTAGAGGTGTACCACTATTGAAATAAGGCCTTCATATGAAACTCAACCCCATGTCCTCACTTGGCCTCCTAAAAGCTATGGATCAAAACAGACCGTATTTTATTGCTTCCAAATAGCATTTCACTCTTTATCACACGTACACATACACTATTGGCCATTAAAATTGCTACACCAAGAAGAAATGCAGATGATAAACGGGTATTCATTGGACAAATATATTATACTAGAACTGACATATGATTACATTTTCACGCAATTTGGATGCATAGATCCTGAGAAATCAGTACCCAGAACAATCACCTCTGGCCGTAATAACGGCCTTGATACGCCTGGGCATTGAGTAAAACAGAGCTTGGATGGCGTGTACAGGTACAGCTGCCCATGCAGCTTCAACACCATACCACAGTTCATCAAGAGTAGTGACTGGCGTATTGTGACGAGCCAGTTGCTCGGCCACCATTGACCAGACGTTTTCCGTGAGAGATCTGGAGAATGTGCTGGCCAGGGCAGCAGTCGAACATTTTCTGTATCCAGAATGGCCCGTACAGGACCTGCAACATGCGGTCGTGCATTATCCTGCTGAAATGTACGGTTTAGCAGGGGTCGAATGAAGGGTAGAGCCACGGGTCATAACACATCTGAAATGTAACGTCCACTGTTCAAAGTGCCGTCAATGCGAACAAGACGTGACCGAGACGTGTAACGAATGGAACCAAAGGCACCCCATACCATCACGCTGCGTGATACGCCAGTATGGCGATGACGAATACACGCTTCCAATGTGCGTTCACCGCGATGTCGTCAAACACGGATGCGACCATCATGATGCTGTAAACAGAACCTGGATTCATCCGAAAAAATGACGTTTTGCCATTCGTGCACCCAGGTTCGTCGTTGAGTACACCATCGCAGGCGCTCCTCTCTGTGACGCAGCGTAAAGGGTAACCGCAGCCATGGTCTCCGAGCTGACAGTCCATGCTGCTACAAACGTCGTCGAACTGTTCGTACAAATGGTTGTTGTCTCAGGGATCGAGACGTGGCTGCACGATCCGTTACAGCCATGCGGATAAGATGCCTGTCATCTCGACTGCTAGTGATACGAGGCCGTTGGGATCCAGCACGGCGTTCCGTATTACCCTCTGGAAACCACCGATCCATAGTCTGCTAACAGTCGTTGGATCTCGACCAACGCGAGCAGCAGTGTCGCGATACGATAAACTGCAATCGCGATAGGCTACAATCCGACCTTTATCAAAGTCGAAAACGTCATGGTACGCATTTCTCCTCCTTACACGAGGTGTCACAACAACGTTTCACCAGGCAACGCCGTTCAACTGCTGTTTGTGTATGAGAAATCGGTTGGAATCTTTCCTCATGTCAGCACGTTGTAGGTGTCGCCACCGGCGCGAACCTTGTATGAATGCTCTGAAAAGCTAATCATTTGCATATCACAGCATCATCTTCCTGTCGGTTAAATTTCGCGTCTGTAGCACGTCATCTTCGTGGTGTAGCAATTTTAATTGCCAGTAGTGTATTATCGACAGTGCGGTCGTATGGGATATGAACTGTAATTTGCGACTTGACTGATTATAACTTGGTACGGAAGATGCACAATGTTTTCTTGGATGGAGAGACACCGACAGATATAGCAGCAACTCCAGGCGAGCCCTAGGGAAGTGTGCTCATGCTGTATATAAATACCCTGCAAACAAGATTAATACTAACATCAGACTCTACCAGACCATGTGGTTATCTATAATGAAGCAGTCTGAAGAACGCTGGACAAACGTTCAGCCGGATCTTGTTAAGACTTCAAAGTGCTGTGAAGAATGGCAACTTGCTTCGCATGTTTCGAAATATAAACATATGGAGTTCACCAAAGAAAGACACATAGCATCCTACGAGTGTAACGTCAATGAGTGACAGCTGGAATGTGTCAACTCGCGCGAACACCTTGGTTTAATAGTTTGTAGGGTTAAGAAGTGGAACGATCTCGTAGCGTTACATGGATGGAAACCACCCGTCAATCGGACTTTTGTAATTTTTTTATATTTATGGTACGTGATGCTGTTCGAAGTATCTCTCTGTTCGAAGTATCTCTCAAAAATTCTCGAGCAAACAAGACTTTGAATTTCCGAGGACCATTAATTTTCTAAAATTATGGCGAGTTTTGCGATGGGCTGCGTGGATCACTCAGCAGCTTCACAGTATGGTAATAAATGGATCGCTATTTCGAATCTTGGTGCAGTTATCTTTTTTCGTTCTAGTTTTTTCGTTCAACTCAAATACCAACATCATTTAAATAAAAAATTCATCAAATATATGCTAACTAACACACACAAAATAGACATTTATTATGAAAACTACACACCTTCTTGTTTCTGATTTCATATTGCACACACTGCAAATGTAAATAATTAACAATATGTTATAAAAAACTGTTAATAAAAATCGTTTAAATTTTAAAAAAATTTCAATTTATTAACCATGTTTTATAGAATATAGGTAATTAAGAATTCATATTTGCAATGAAATCTGGAATTTACACGCAACATGTAATTAGAAACAAGAAGTTATGAATTTTTCGTACATACTAAAGGTTAGATAAGCGTTAATTACCATGTATTTGATGAATTTTACATTTAAATGATGTAAGTATTCGAAATGTACGACAAAAACGAAATGAAAAAAGACTGTACTAACGTCTGAACCAGTGAACCGCAAATAAGCCGATTATCATTCTCCAACGTCATCAAGTAAACCAAGCAGCCTGTCGTGCAAATCATCATCATCTTAGTAAATTAAAGTTTCTCAAACACCTGCAAAGTCGATTTTCTCAGGAATGTTTGAGTGTTGCAACGAACTGCTTGGGGTATAGAAAATGCAACATTTACGAAGGAAACTGCTCGCAGCACAATCGTGCATCCCATCATGGAATGCAATTCAAGGGAGTGAGACCCGAAAAAAAAGAGACGAATCTTATAAAGACAACCGCAGCATGAATGATCACGTGTTTGTTTGGCTCGTGACGGAGTGCCACGGAGACGATGAAAAACCTGAAGTGGCAAACGCTTCACGACAGGCGCAAACTTCTACGTGAAAGCCTGCTCCCAAAGTTCAAGGAACCACGTCTGAGTGATGACGACAGAAATACAGTGTAACACTCTGGACATCGCTCCTCCAGGGATCGCGAGGACAAGATCAGATTGGTTACAGCGCACAGTGGGGCGTGTAATCTATCAGCCTTCTCGTGTCTAACTCGTGAATGAAATCGAAAGTAAAGTGAAGTAAATGGTGCAAATGGGAGTACCCTCTGCCATCACAGTGCTAGGCGAAATATGAATGAAGATGCAGATCTTCCGTATTTTATGTCACACGCACAAGCGAGATAGTCATAAAACGAGACCCAGACCTCAGGCCTTTCGTACACTGAAATACTGGAACTCCTGCCACTGTTTGCTCAGTTTCGACGTCGTCTCGTTTCAACTGAATTCCCAATTCTTGCGTCATAGAAACCTGGAGGTTCGACAGCGTTGCTACCCTTGCCCTGTTGCGCATCGTTTCATTTCATGATTGTAGTCTAGACAGCGATCACAAGATTAATGCGGAACATATTGAACGTGCCACACTGTGTAGGGGTAATTCTAATAAGACGTGTCGAATAGGAAGATCGGGTAAAACCGAATATTAGGGAAGATGAAGGCTTATTTTTATTAGAAGGGTTCTTGGGAAATGCATTGTATCTGTAAAGACGCTAAAGACACCAGTTCTATTGCTCCTGCGTTTGGACGTCTCGTCAAGTAGGCGTAACAACAAACATCAAACGACAGTCGACATCAAACGGATTCAGAGCCGCTCTGCTAGGATCGAAACAGACAGGAATAGCACAGTCAATATGGAAGTGTAATTCGTATTCTCTGGGAACTTTAACGGCGTAGTTCTCGAGGAACACTGTTGGATACTTTTGAGAAACTGTACTCGAAGTAGGTCGCACAACCATTGTGCTGCTAACAGTTTATAGCGCTCGCTGCGATCATGAGGAGAACACAAGGAAGATTAGGGCGCTCAATCTACATTCTATATCGACAACTACACACACGGGACGGACTGGGGCTAGCTGCTACACGGGCAACTCGTTACACGGCAGTTCTGAATCAACTGCTGGTAGCAATGCACTTTTCCTACCAGCAGACAGCAGCTCCACACAGCACAGTTCAACTGTGGAGGGCAGGATGTCAGCGTTATGTGCAGAGACTGCGAGAGGAAACGACGTTTCTCCATCTCTCTGTAATATTTCTTCTCCGAATATTTCTTAACAGCAACGTCTCCTTTCTGAATAAAAGTGCTAGGCGCTGTACCATCTGATAGTTCCAACTTCACGTGATTCATATAATCTTTAAAATTTCTCTACAATTGAAAACTGATGTCTTACTGTACCCGAATATGAAATGACGATGTATGAGGCAAGTTATTACAATTTTGGGGGGCCTAGTTATTTCTTACTATGTATTTTCCTTGTGAATGCAATATGAGGCATTACAAAAACGCTACAGTCTGGAACCGCGCGACCGCTACGGTTCGAATCCTGCCTGGGACATGGATGTGTGTGTGATGTCCTTAGGTTAGTTAGGTTTAACATCTTCAACTTTTGTAGTCCTGTCTTCCTCAGTTGCTTGTAATATTACGGTATATTGATAATTTTTACTTATGGACCGTCTGACAGCAACTGAATAAAACACAATTTAGTGCCATACGCGTTTCGCCTTTATTTTCTGCAAGGCATCATCAGTGGCCTGGAATATGTACATATTTTAGCTATTTTATTTACATTTTTGTCACTGTGCGTATAGGTTATAAACAGTTCTGGTGGTTGGTATTTCCTATTAAGTAGTAAAGTTTTGAACTGTACTTACAGGTTGCGTGGACAATTCCCTACATATTACGCTCCGGTTGCATTTTTGGTGTTGTTCTTCATCTTATTAACGCCAATTTGCGGTTTTTTCCACATTCCACAGCACTATGCACTGAACGCTTGTTTTAATCAGATATTTGATAAGATAACCACAAATGAAAGTTTAAAAATCAATATTGGTACAGATACGTGGATGACATTATTTGTCTGGTAGATGAGCCAAGTAAACAAATAGATGAACTCCATTCAGAAATAAACAAAGCTCATCAGAACATAAAATTCACACTTGAAAAAGAAAAAGAAAATCAAATAAATTTTCTTGACAGTTAAAAAAGAAAATGGTAAACATACATTTAACATCTTTAGAAAACCAACAGCCACAGACACAATAATACATTCCACATCCAACCACCCCCACAGCCAGAAACTTGCAGCACTAAGACACATGTTACATAGATTAAACAGAATCCCACTCAGCAACAGAAACTATGAACAAGAAATGAGTACAACCATACAAATAGCTAGGAACAATGGGTATGACACACATGTGGTACACAGACTCAATCAAAAAATAAAAACACAAATAAAAAACAAACACAACATATCCACAATACAAAAGAACTCACAAGCTGAAAACTTACAAACACACTCAACACACACACACAATGACAACACCACACAGAAAAGAACCAGATGGTACACACATAAACTAACACACAGAGTTGCAAACATCCTATAGAGACAGAGCTTCAAAATAGCATATAAGCCTGGGCAAACCCTTCAATCACACCTAAGCCAGTCAGCTACCAAGAGGGACAAATTCCAACAATCAGGAATATATAAACTTGAATGTCAAAGTTGTGATGCAGTACACAAAGGCATGACATGCAGGAATTTTCAAACAAGATACAAAGAACATATCAGACGTTGGAAGTACGAAACGAACCATTCCACATTTGCAGAGCATTTAAAACACTACAACCATCACCCTACAAACATGGAACAAGAAATGAAAATAATGAGAATAAGCAACCATGACAAACATCTTATACAAATGCAAGAAAACTTCCACATCCAGAAAGCCATAGCAGAAAACAAACATGTGATAAATGAACACACACACATCAACACAGGCTCCCTACTACACTTGATAATGATAACATAAAACAAAAAACAAAAACAAAAAAAAACTCTTCCCCACACCATCTGGACACACACACACACACACACACACACACACACACACACACACACACACACACACACACACACACACACAGCCAAAAAATTATATAACACCAAAATACAGACAGACAGACACACACACACACACACACACACACACACACACACACACACACACACACACACACACACAGAGCACAAAAACAAAAAAAAATTAAAATTAGTATCACACCAAGAAACACACACACACACACACACACACACACACACACACACACACAAATGCATACACGAACAGACCACAGATACTTCAATAGTTACACTCATAAGTTTGGCAATAACATTCGATCTTTGGCAAAAACACTGACAGTCGGCAACAGAAACCAAAACATTGCTTTAAAACAAGCGTTCAGTGCGTAGTGTTGTGGAATGTGGAAAAAACCGCAAATTGGCGTTCATAAGAAGAAGAACAACACCAAAATTGCAACAGGAGCGTAATATGTAAGAAATTGTCCACGCAACCTGTAAGTACAATTCGAAACATTACTACTTAATAGGAAATACCAACCACCAGAACTGTTTATAACCTATAGGCACAGTGACAAAAATCTAAATGAAATAGCAAACATATATACATATTCCAGACCACTGATGATGCCTTGCAGAAAATAAAGGCGAAACGCGTATGGCACTAAAATTGTGTTTTATTCAGTTGCTGTCAGACGGTCCATAAGTAAAAATTATCAGTATACCATATTAGTTAGGTTTAAGTAGTTCTAAGTTCTAGGGGACTGATGACTTCAGAAGATAAGTCCCATAGTGCTCAGAGCCATTTTTTGAGACATTACAAAAAGAAAACAAACAAAGGCAGAATGTTAAAAGACGCATGCAGCAAAGGAAGTAACGTCAGATAACCAATAATTTGCAAAAACAAAACAGAATTTCCTATAATCCTGAGAGCAAATAATAAGGGACGGTCAAAAATTTTCCATGCGAGGGCGCTTGTGAAGGCATTGCTAATTACGCATACAATTTTTTTTTTTCGTGATTTATTTTACATTTCTATTCTTTTTCTTTTGTTCATATGGGCATTTCTAATTGCGATTATGGAACATTCTACTGTGGTTTTTAAATGTAAAGATGTAATTGTGATTATTTCGTTTGCCAACAGATAAATATGTTTCTTGTTTTGTACCTGTCGTAAAGTTTGTAAAGTTCTCTTTTGGAATATTATTAAATGTGAAAAATGCAGTCAATAATATTTATAAAGATTTATGTAATTTACGATAACGATATAACATCTACAGACAGGGGACATCTATAGTGATATCGATAGTCGAAAGGTTGTTGTGTAGTAGAGTGGATGGTGGATGGTGTGTCTGTGAAGCGTGCGCGGAAAAATAGTACTGTGTTTTATGAGAAGCATACGTAATTGTTTGGACAGTGATACCGAACTATCAGATTGTTAATTCTCTTTATCACTGCGGTATATAATGCCGTCGCCAGCGAACTTTAAGAGCAAATAAACCGGACTGTGAAAGTGCCTCTAACAATACTTTGTTGTGGCCGACACGAACAGTGCTTTTATGCGAATGAACGTTGCTGGTATTGGTTTTGGGTGGTGGAACTGTTGTCTATCACATTCTATCAAGCCGTGAAAGTGAAGACTTTAATTAACTGTGCAATATAAATGACTTTCAGTGACGTTGTCGAAGTCTGAAATGCGAGAACAGAGTGGACATTGTTTACGGTGTGCTTCACACACAAGAACAATTCTATGAACTGTGTATTTGTGGCTAAGACTATATGAATGTGACGAACTGTGTAATTATGGACGATAGCGTCACGGACAGTGCATAAAGTATAAAAACGAGAGATGTCTACGTAATGTACTTTGAAAGAGAGGACATGTCAACAACGGTCGTATACTGGCGTCTTGTGGTTTGTTAATCACCACGGGGTTAATGAGACAGCTGTGCCGGAACTTTATTTGCGTTTCGCCGGAGAAGATTAACCAGTGGAACTGCCTGTATCCTGCTCTCATCATTGTGCTGCCTAACGCGACGCTTCGTATGCAACAAAAAGTTAAGAGATTTCGCCGAACGCTATCCCCTGACCCAGAAACGTTCTTTCTCTATTAAAAGTATAAGAATTACAGACTCTATTCAAATAAATTCTTTGTTTAGTTTATGTTTGCTTTCTGCTAAAGAAAATAAAATTACAATCAGTGAATTAAAAGTTGCCTAGTAGTCATTGTTGAAACACCAGTGAATATAAACTACTTCCTCTCATTAGAACTAATTCTTCTTGCATGTCAAAATTATTGTAGTTATTTTACGTAGTTTTATGTATTGTTATGAGACTAGATATATGACAGTGACTAATAAGAGTATTTTGTCGCGAAATATGGCTTCGCGCGAAAATTACGGTGACCGCCATAATTGCTTGCGTTCTGACCAATAACGTAAAAGCTGCTATTCCCGTATTGGTGCATTTCCTGACGTGAGCGTGAATTATAAATGTCACCTGTCAAATCACGTACGGACTGTTTACCCAGTAATAAAGGTTTTTGATATTGTATTGCTACGAGTCGTAGTATTAAGAGACACTGGGTATGCTTAAAAGTAGGTAGATGTATGGTGAACACCCCCCCCCCCCCCCAGTGTTCATGCAATTATTAACAGTTTTTTCAGAGAGTGTGGTTTCCCAACTAGAATTTTGGATGACTTCACAGTTCAGATTTTGATAATTATTTTTCCTGTGGGTTGAGGTCATCACACGCTGCAACAGCGTATATGCAACACAGCCCGATCTGATGCACGCATATAAACACCGACTTCTGGGCAAGGCCTTGGTGTGGCACTCGTGTATTTCCGACGCGCATACGGTAAATGCGGAAACGTGAACCATGGCAACGTATTTACCAAATGTGTCCAAACAGAACCAACACTCTGTTATTCTCTTCTTGACCGCCGCAGGACAAACACACTTAGACATACATCTGAGAATGAATAATTTCCATGTATCGCCCCAAGAAGTTTAAATAGTCAGCCATCTTCTGCAAAGGTGTGGTGCTCACCCTGTTCTCTGATTACTGGGGTCCATTCCTTATTGATTCCAAGGAAGCGGGTTGTCTTCTTCTTCAGTGGGGAATGGTACTGTGCGACGATCGAGAATTTACAGCGTGCAGTGAAGGCGAGAAGTCCGTGAAAACTGCGACAGCAGGTGCTGACGCTTCACGATAACGCACGTGTCCACATCGCAAAGTCATAACGCAGAAGTGCAATTCACACTGACCGTCACGGCACACCAAGTCACTTCAAGTCACGTGATCTCAAACCGCGAGCCTCTCCTCAAATGATTTTTCCGCGGGAACTGCGATCTTAGCAAGACGATTTTCAACCGTTTTTGTGCCTGAAGTGCACATACACAACGCAGCAGCTTATATACGTAGATGCTGGAGTCGAAATTTGTAGGAAAATGATATTTATTGCACTCAAATGGTTTGCAGCTTGCAGGGATGGATTGTATGTTACAGAAGGAAGACAGATGGCTTTGAGCACTATGGGACTTAACTTCTCAGGTCATCAGTCCCCTAGAACTTAGAACTACTTAAACCTAACTAACCTAAGGACATCACACACATCCATGCCCGAGGCAGATTCGAACCTGCGACCGTAGCGGTCACGCGGTTCCAGACTGAAGCGCCTAGAACCGCACGGCCACACCGGCCGGCCCAGAAGGAAGACAGAAGTTCAAACTAACGCAAAAAAGAGTGTGGGTCCGAAAAACGTCATTACGTTGTGCAGAATGGCGATTTCACACAGTATACAAGGAGCCCCAGCAAGCGGATTCTGCATTTTGTAAAGTCGAAGCGATTTCATATAACCGTAGGAGCACGTTCGTGGCTATCCCCACGTTCCCTGGCTGCAAATTTGTGCCTCAATCTGGTGACTGGACGCTCTGAGTTGCCCTTCATGAACAGCATTCCAGGGGGCGTTTTTCAACAGGATAACGCTCGCCCACATCCCGCTGTTGTACCCCAACATGCCCTAAAGCGTGTCAGCGCGTTGCCTTATCCTGATCGACGACGAAAACTCCACCGTCATCCACAATCAGCAATAACTGTCCCTGTACTGAGAACTCCAATGTCACAAACTGACATCCGCCACGTGTACAACACAATGCATCCACGTTTCCACACTTGGCATTCAACAGTTTGACGGCTACACTGGTTATTAATGTACCAGAATTTCACATCTGCAGTAGCTTATCTAGCGCACATATTAACCTGTGATTCTGCAATGTTAATCACTTAAATGTGTTACCCAGACAAATGCATTCCCGAAATTTCGTTACTCTACGTTAATTACTTCCTGCTGTTATGATATTTTTTATGTCAGTGTGTGTTCAACCGTACGTCGCCAATTTTCAGCACCGATACTTTCGAAAATGTTGCGGCACGTATGGTTTGTATCCAAGTTGTTGGAAAAAAAGAGAAATTTATCAACATGTTAATGCGCTTTGTTTTGCGTAGAAACCCTGCATGTTCCTTGTGCATGCGGGAAAACTGTATTCATTCAATGTAGTACATGTTTTAATTTATGTTTTCTGTGTCTGTCCGCAGCTCGTGGTCGTGTGGTAGCGTTCTCGCTTCCCGCGCCCGGGTTCGATTCCCGGCGGGGCCAGGGATTTTCTCTGCCTCGTGATGACTGGGTGTTGTGTGATGTCCTTAGGTTAGTTAGGTTTAAGTAGTTCTAAGTTCTAGGGGACTGCTGATCATAGATGTTAAGTCCCATAGTGCTCAGATCCATTTGAACCATTTTTTTATGTGTCTGTATGAAAAATAACATTCTGTAACTTGTATTCTGGCATACTGTAACTCACTGTAGTATCGAATAAAGTTATTTACATCTTTAACTACTGATTTTCGACTTGGGCTTTCCAAGCTTGTCCCTTGTCCTTGAAACATATGTCTGTAAATCGAAGTGTCCAGGTGAACAGCTGTTTTCGTTGCCTTACCAGATTGGAGCTGTAACGGAGTTCGGAAATCACGACAGGCATACATTTTGAGGAAAACTTCAAACGTTTGTTCGTTTACTTGTCGACAGTCATAAATATAATATGTTGTTTTGATAATAAAAATTAGTAAACAGCGAAGAAACACGGGAAATGCAACAAAATTTCACACAAATACGCTTGTCTCTTCATCATATTACCTTTCAAATGTAAAAATTGAAATAATATGGGCAGTATTGAAAAAAAATACAAATTAAAAAAAGAAGATGTGCGGGACTCGATCCAGCAATCCAAGGATTATGGAGCCTGAACGCTAGCCACACGACCAACACCATCTCGTGCTCTGGGTCCCAACGCGCCGGTACATCACTGACACGTATAAATTCTCTTGCGATATTCTCGAAATCGGTTGCGTATACTTGACATTATGTTGTCCTAATGGACTACTAGAAGTGTACAAAGTTTGAACTAAATCTATGATCCGGAGGTCGTGACCTCCCATTGAACGAGGGTGGTTTGAAAGGTTCTCGGAACGGAATAGAAAAAAGTACTTACATCACTGAAACTTTTTTTATTTTTCAATGTAGTCTCCTTGTAGATTAATGCACTTTGTCCAACGATGTTCCAGTGCCTTGATCCAGTATCGAAAATCAGTTTCCTCCAGGCCTGCAAAATAGTTGTCAACTCCGGCTATCAATTCTTCGTTTGAAGTGAATCTTCGTCCACCGAGAAAAATTTTCAGTTTCGGGAAGAGATGGAAGGCTGATGGAGCCATATCAGGTGAATAAGGCGCGTGTGGCAGCAATTCAACCCTGGTTCGTGTGATTTTGCCGTGGCGACGGCACGTGTGCAGGCGCGCATTGTCTTTATGGAAGATGACTTTCTTCCTTGCTAAACCTGGCCTTATTTCGCCTATCTTTTGTTGCAATTTGTCCAGGAGGTTAGCATACCATTCTCCAGTAATTCCTTGCCCACTGGGGAGATAATCTACAAACAGAGTCCCCTTCGAATCCCAGAACACTGATACCATGACCTTTCCCGCCGAAGGAATTGTCTTTGCTTTCTTTGGTCGCGGAGAATCAGCATGTTTCCACTGCTTTTACTGTTGTTTTGTCTCTGGGGTATAGTAGTACACCCAAGTTTCATCTGTGATCACAAACTGGAGCAAAAAATCTTGCTCGTATCTCCTAAAACGGGCCAAACATTGTTCCGATATATTCATTATCATGCGTTTTTGATCCAGCGACAAGAGCACCCATATTGCAGATAATTTTTCATTTCTAATTCTTCAGTTAAAATGTGATGTGCCCTTTCAGATGACATCTGGTAAGCGTGAGCAATTTCACGCACTTTCAATAGGCGATCCTCCGTGACCATTTTGTGCATTTTTTCAATGATTTCTGGAGTAGTGACGCATCTCGGCCGACCACTGCGCGGATCATCATCTAAGCTCTCCTGGCCAAATTCAAAATCATTTGTCCACTTGGCAGCAGTTGAATATGAAGCAGCAGAGTCCCCCAGAGTATTCTGGAAATCGGCATGGATGTCTTTTCTTTCATACCTTTCATTACGAAGTACTTAATCACTGCTCGAATCTCAGTTTTTTTTTTCCATCTTCGCAAATCACTACGCAGGAACAACAGCAGAACGTCACCGCGACAGCTCTCTTCCAACAGCACTGACATGGCACGTGTTTACAGGCAACTGTCCAATGAATATCACGTGAACAACTCGTTGCGCTAGCGCTGAACTCTCGTGGTGATTCCGAGAACTTTGCAGATCCCTCTCGTAAGATGAGAGGCACAAATGTTTTGTAAGCAGTCCCTTATACAGACTGACAGCATTTTCCCAGTATCAACCAAAGTCCGCCCCTGCTGTACCTACTGTTTTGCGAATATCAGAGGTAAATAGGCTTGGTAGTATTGTGAGCTGCAAACCCACTGTGAGCCGCAAACCCATCGCTGCGAACACGTAAGGTCCACAAATTCGACGGTTGGAACTTTAATAGCGGCAACTATCTATTCACAACCGATACAAAAAGAGTTACATGGTTGCGCCTGTTACTGTCCTTCAAAGTAGTCACCAGCGTTGGGTGAAACCCGTTGCCAGCGATGTGGAAGGCGTAGTATACCGTTAGCAGAGCCTGTTCTGTTGATGGTGCGAAAGGAGCGGTCTAATGCCTGTCGAATCTCTGGAATGGTTCTGAAGCGAATCCCACGAATTGGCTTCTTCATTTTCGGAATCAAATCAAAGTCACAAGGACTTCAGACCGGGGAGTATGGTGGATGGTACAGTATTCCTCAGTCCCATCAGAGCAGCCACAGCTTGCGCTGTATGCGCCCGCTCATTGTCGTGCAAAATGATGGGTGGGTAGCGCAGAAAGTGTCGCAGCTTTAGCAAAGCTGGTCGTAGGTGCTGCTCCAAAAACGAACAGTAATACTGTGCACTGACGGTCTGCCGTGGAGAAACTTAATGCGTTAGGATCACGCCATCATAGTCGTACACGAGAATCACCATAACTTTCACCATACTGGGGCTATGACGCACTTTCGACTTTCGCGGCGACCCATAACGACGTTTCGTGGCATTCGCTTCAGTACCGTTCCAGAGATTCGACAGGCTGTAGACGACTCCATTCGCACCATCAACAGAATAGGCTCTGCTAACGGTATACTACGCCTTCCACATCACTGGCAACGGGCTCTACACAACGCTGGCGACTACTTTGAAGGAGAGTAACAGGTGCGAACATGTAACTCTTCTGTATCGGTTGCGAATAAGTAATTGCCACTATTTAAGTTCCAACGCTCGTATATCATTTCTTTCACGAACATTAAATTTATTTAACAAATACTTGCAACAATCTATTTTTACACACACATTATCTGCGCGATTTAATTTTAAACATGACGCTCCATTGATTTCACAACTGTCTTGATGTTTGGCTCAACTTCTGTCGTTGACGATTGGAAATTTGACTCTAAATAGGCATTCGTCAAGCGGTTCCTACTTTTAGAGTTGGCAATGTTCACTGAGGGAAAAGTTTATTCACATATGTAGCTTAACACAAAGAGGTTAGTGTTTCTACATGTTGTTGTTGTTGTGGTCTTCAGTCCTGAGACTGGTTTGATGCAGCTCTCCATGCTACTCTATCCTGTGCAAGCGTCTTCATCTCCCAGTACCTACTGCAACCTACATCCTTCTGAATCTGCTTAGTGTATTCATCTCTTGGTCTCCCTCTACGACTTTTACCCTCCACGCTGCCCTCCAATGCTAAATTTGCGATCCCTTGATGCCTCAAAACATGTCCTACCAACCGATCCCTTCTTCTAGTCAAGTTGTGCCACAAACTTCTCTTCTCCCCAATCCTATTCAATACCTCCTTATTAGTTATGTGATCTACCCACCTTATCTTCAGCATTCTTCTGTAGCACCACATTTCGAAAGCTTCTATTCTCTTCTTGTCCAAACTAGTTATCGTCCATGTTTCACTTCCATACATGGCTACACTCCATACAAATATTTTCAGAAACGACTTTTGTTTCTACATAGTCAGAGGAATTCAACAACCTTGCTTTATCTAAATTAATTGCCAGTGTTCATCGCTTTGCATGTTGATGGGTTCCAGCTGCACCGATTCAGGCAAAATGACGCAAAGATTGCTAAATAAGCCTAGTTCTACAGCAGTCCGCCCTCTACTTTCAGGGAGCGAATGATATACAATTAAAAAAAAAAAACATAATTACAGGAACAATGGTGAGGGAGGGGTCGCGTGCCACGGTCTTTGCATTCCTGATAGGGTCATTCCATACGCAGATGAAATTAGCGACATAAAATCGATAATATTGGAACGAAGTATCTCCTGCGGAGTATTTGTACGTGGGTGCAAGAGCGTCTACACAGTTTAGAGACAAGTCACACAGGGACCATGCCAGGGTCGCAGAAATGCGCTTTTGCTTCAGGCCGTGTCAAAGACAGGCGGCGTCGTGGGCGCAAAAAAACGTGAGAGGACACCTGTCCACTGTCAAACTAAAGAGCCTCGAATGAAACCTCCACGTGAGAGGCCAGCTGAAATTAAAGTACCGCGGGTAAAATCGTACGACCACATTACAGGAGATCTGACAACGAAAAGATTTAGACCGATGAGAAGGAAAGGAAGGAAAGATCAGGGTTTAACGTCCCGTCGACGTCCACGTCATTAGTGACGGACCAAAAACTCGGATTGCTTCAAAGATGGGGAAGCAATTCGGCTGTGCCGTTAGAAAGGAACCATTCCGGCATGTCTCGAAAGATTCAAAGGGATCACGGGAAACGTAAACTGGATGGCCGGACGCGGATTTGAACTCGAATGCGAGTGCAGTATGATAAGCACAGCGCCAACTCGTTCGGCGCTCAAGAGCGTTATTTTCTATTGTACGTGCAACACATCGAAGCACGTATACGAGGGGTGTTGTTTGCTGGCTTAAGGAAAATTCTCATTAACTGCAAGAGTTGGAAAGGAATGTGCCCCATGTTATGATATGCGCCCGGATGTCATTACGATAGCTATTCCGACCATATGTTTCTAAGAGTACACGAATCAAAATTCTTATTTGGACGTGTTACAACCGTATTTAATAGATCAGACTGAAGACAGTATCAACTGTGTAAATTCCTGGATGAACAATTTCGTTGCCGCTGGATTCAGAAACATCTCGAACCCTACTGAAATAAGCACCTAGGATCGCAGCCCTAATCACGCTATACAATTCACTGTAGGGAATAGTCAAGTCCCATGTGCCTTAAGACTGTACAAACAAAAACAAAAAAAATTTCGCAAGATATGGAACAGGGACATGAGAACACATCTCTGTGCCAGGTACTACGGGGTCCCACATGTAAGTAGTCCAATGGATAATATGAGGGGTGAACAAAAAATATGGGGACACCAAAAGCCCAACACATTACCATGCCTACTATAGCGTCTCGGAATGGACAAATACAGACCCCACATGGCTTTCAAGGGAATTTTATGCCGTTCTTGTTGCAAAATAATGGCAAGTTCACGCAAAAAGGATGAAGGTGGATAGCGATCACACAGCCTTCTCTGCAAAGTCGACCATAAAGACTCAATATCATTGGGATCCGGGGACTGTCGTGGCCAGGGAGAAGTGACGATTTATCCTCGTGCGGACAAAACCAGTCCAGGTCCATGCGAGCTGTGTGAACAGGGGCCTGCAGTCTTGCAACGCAAAATCACCACTGGGGAACACGTATTTCACCAAGGAAGAGACCTGATACGCTAAAATGATCACTTCGTCTTGGCAGTGATGCAACCTTGCAGAGTAGCAATGGGACCCGGAATACCACGATGTTGTTGTTGTTGTTGTGGTCTTCAGTCCTGAGACTGGTTTGATGCAGCTCTCCATGCTACTCTATCCTGTGCAAGCTTCTTCATCTCCCAGTACTTACTGCAATCTACATTCTTCTGAATCTGCTTAGTCTATTCATCTCTTGGTCTCCCTCTACGATTTTTACCCTCCACGCTCCCCTCCAACGCTAAATTTGTGATCCCTTGATGCCTCAGAACATGTCCTACCAACCGGTCCCTTCTTCTTGTCAAGTTGTGCCACAAACTTCTCTTCTCCCCCATTCTATTCAACACCTCCTCATTAGTTACGTGATCTACCAGTCTTATCTTCAGCATTCTTCTGTAGCACCACATTTCGAAAGCTTCTATTCTCTTCTTGTCCAAACTATTTATCGTCCATGTTTCACTTCCATACATGGCTACACTCCATACAAATACTTTCAGAAACGACTTCCTGACACTTAAATCTATACTCGATGTTAACAAATTTCTCTTCTTCAGAAAAGCTTTCCTTGCCATTGCCAGTCTACATTTTATATCTTCTCTACTTCGACCATCATCAGTTATTTTGCTCCCCAAATAGCAAAACTCTTTTACTAATTTAAGTGTCTCATTTCCTAATCTAATTCCCTCAGCATCACCCGACTTAATTCGACTACATTCCACTATCGTGGTTTTGCTTTTGTTGATGTTCATCTTATATCCTCCTTTCAAGACACTGTCCATTCCGTTCAACTGCTCTTCCAAGTCCTTTGCTGTCTCTGACAGAATTACAATGTCATCGGCGAATCTCAACGTTTTTTATTTCTTCTTCATGGACTTTAATACCCACTCCGAATTTTCCTTTTGTTTCCTTCACTGCTTGCTCAATGTACAGATTGAATAACATCGGGGACAGGCTATAACCCTGTCTTACTCCCTTCCTCAAACTCTTCACGCAGTATCATGTCTCCGATTTCATCTTCATTTACATCCTGTTCCATTTCCATAATATTGTCCTCAAGTACGTCGCCCTTGTACAGACCCTCTATATACTCCTTCCACCTTTCTGCTTTCGCTCCTTTGCTTAGAACTGGGTTTCCATCTGAGCTCTTGATATTCATACAAGTGGTTCTCTTTTCTCCAAAGGTGTCTTTAATTTGCCTGTAGGCAGTATCTATCTTACCCCTAGTGAGATAAGCCTCTACATCCTTACATTTGTCCTCTAGCCATTTTGCACTTCCTGTCGACCTCATTTTTGAGACGTTTGTATTCGTTTTTGCCTGCTCCGTTTACTGCATTTTTATATTTTCTCCTTTCATCAATTAAATTCAATATTTCTTCTGTTACCCAAGGATTTCTACTAGCCCTCGTCTTTTTACCTACTTGATGCTCTGCTGTCTTCACTACTTCATCCCTCAGAGCTACCCATTCTTCTTCTACTGAATTTCTTTCCCCCATTCCTGTCAATTGTTCCCTTATGCTCTCCCTGAAACTCTGTACAACCTCTGGTTTAGTCAGTTTATCCAGGTCCCAACTCCTTAAATTCCGACGATATGGCTGCCCAAATCACCAACGAACCGCTACTGAGTTCCACTCGTGGGACGTAAAGTCGGCCACAAGTTGGAAACAACGTGAAACAAGACTCATCCGACCAAATTACTTCCATCCGTTGCTCCACAGACCAAGTTTTATGGCTTCGGCCTCGCGTTTTCTTGATATAGACAATTTCACCACCGATGAGTGGTTTTGGAATTCCAACTCGCCTCGTTGTGGAGCTCCCGTCGTGTTGTTTTGCTGCATACAGGCCTCGCGAGTGCGACATTTAGCTCTGCAGTGAGTTCTGCAGCTGTCGCGCTCTTAGTTTTGGTCACAATTCTCTTCAATGACCGTCTGTCACAAGATCTCAATACACACTTTCCTCCGCTTTATGACTTGGCGGACGAAGTTTTATTGCTTTCCCTGTATGCGGCATAAAACACCGAACAACTTCGTTACCGAAACAACTACCAATTACCACCAACAATTTGTCCACGTTCAAAGTCACTTAGCTCCGACGTAATACACTCACATCTACATATGCCGAAGCGCTAAAGGAAGTGCTATAGGCACGTGTATTGAAATACAGAGATTGTAAACAGGCAGCATACGGAGCTGCGGTTGGCAATACCTCTATACGACAATAAGTGTAAGGCGCAGTCGTTAGATCGGTTACTGCTGTTACAATGACAGGTTAACAAGATTTAAGTGCGTTTGAACGTGATGTTGTAGTCGTCGCACGAGGGATAGGACAGAGCAGCTACGAGGTAGTGATGAAGTGGGGATTTTCCCCTACGACCATTTCACGAGTGTACCGTGAATACCAGGATTCTGGTGAAACATCAAATCTCCGACATCGCTGAGGTTCGAAAAAGATCCTAGAAGAACGCGACCAACGACAACTAAAGAGAATCGTTGAACGTGACAGGAGTGCAATCCTTCCGCATGTTGCTGCACATTTCAATGCTGGGCCATCAACAAGTGTCAGCGTGCGAACTATTCAACGAAACATCTCCGATATGGGCTTTCGGAGCCAAAGACCCACTCGTATACCCTTGATGACTGCAGAACACAAAGCTTTACGCCTCTCCTGGGACAGTCAACAGCGACATTGGACTCTCGGTGACTGGAAACATGTTGACTGGTCAGAGAAGTCTCGTTTCAAATTGTATTGAGCGGATGGACGTGTAGGGGTATGGAGGGAACCTCATGCAACCACGAACCCTGAGTGAAGCTGGTTGAGGCTCTGTAATGGTGTGGGACGTGTGCAGTTGGAGTGACGTAGGATCCCTGATACTTCTAGATACGACTCTGACGGGAGACAGGTACCTAAGCATCCTGTCTGAATCACCTGCATCCATTCACGTCCATTGTGCATTCCTACGGAATTGGGTAATTTCATCAGGACAATGCGACACCCCACACGGACAGAATTGCTACAGAGTGGCTTCAGGAACACTCTTCTGTGTTTAAACAATTCCGCTGGCCATCAAACTCCCCAAACACGAACATTACTGAGCATATCTGGGATGCCTTGCAACGTGCTCTTCAGAAGGGATCTCCACCCCCTCGTACTCTGACGGATTTATGGACATCCTTGGAGGATCCGTGGTGTCAGTTCCCTCCAACGCTACTTCAGACATTAGTCGAGTCCATGCCATGTCGTGTTGCGGCACTTCCGCGAGCTGGCGGGGGCCGTACTCGATATTCGGCAGGTGTACCAGTTTCTTCGGCTGTTCAGTGTATAACACTGTTGTGACGACGGCTGACGATTGCAACGTACCCAGGACATCGCACGGCTGCCGTTCGCGGTAAAAGCAACAGCGCAACCTGCAGACTGGGTTAGCGTCTGCATTAACGTTCAAGCACGCGTTTCTCGCGGGGTTTCTATATTCTTGCCCTGTTCCTGCACTGTTTTGACCTTGCTATCAGCGACTTCTCGGACACGTCGTCTATACTGCACACAATCGCCTGCTACGGCCGTGCGGCGACGAGCCCTCTGAGACCGTAGTCGGACAGTGACTGCGGGTGGCGGCCATTCTCCGCCACGCACCAGCGCCGCCCCCAGCCTTGGTGACCGCCAGGGTCATTACCCCACCAACCGACTGAAACCTGCCACCGGTCCACGCTCTGCTAGGGCCGGCCAGTGGATACGGTCAACTGGCGAGTAATTCCGAGTTTTCGACTAGAGCGTTCCTTCCGGTTACGTCCGGCACTCAACTTCCACCCGACGAGCAATCCGACCCCTGCCGAAAAAACCGGAGGTGGGGCAGTCTTTATCCGTATCAATAGTGAAAATGACACTGACGAAAACACACAATGAAAGAACAGAAAATGTTCTACTAAACATGTGCCATTCTTGACTTCAGAATGAAATTTTCCCCAACGGTGTGAGCGACGCTTTGAAACCCTATATACGGTGATACAGGTTAACATACAAGGTATCACACCCCGCAGCCACCCCCCTGGTGGGGTGATTAGTATTCTCTCTCTCTCTCTCTCTCTCTCTCTCACACACACACACACACACACACACACACACACACACACACACACACACACCACATACTGGGTGCTCAAAAAGTCAGTATAAATTTGAAAACTGAATAAACCACGGAATAATGTTGATAGCGAGGTAAAAATTGACACACACGCTTCGAATGACATGGGGTTTTATTAGAACAAAAAAAAAAGTATTGCTAGACGTGTAAAAAAACTCTTGCGCGCGTCGTTTGGTGATGATCGTGTGCTCAGCCGCCACTTTCGTCATGCTTGGCCTCCAAGGTCCCCAGACCTCAGTCCGTGCGATTATTGGCTTTGGGGTTAGCTGAAGTCGCAAGCGTATCGTGATCGACCGACATCTCTAGGGATGCTGAAAGACAACATCCGACGCCAATGCCTCACCATAACTTCGGACATGCTTTACAGTGATGTTCAGAACATTATTCCTCGACTACAGGTATTGTTGAGGAATGATGGTGGACATATTGAGCATTTCCTGTAAAGAACATCATCTTTGTTTTGTCTTACTTTGTTATGCTAATTATTGCTATTCTGATCAGATGAAGCGGCATCTGTCGGACATTTTTTGAACTTTTGTATTTTTTTGGTTCTAATAAAACCCCATGTCATTGCAAGCATGTGCGTCAATTTGTACCTCTCTATCTACATTGTTCTGTGACTTATTCAGTTTTCAAATTTATACTGACTTTTTCATCACCCGGATAAACTGTTTCATGTGAAAAATACTAAACTTTGTAATTTTTGCATATTGTATTGCAATACATAAACACGATAAACAAATTACTATCACTAATATGTCATCTAAATTTTAAATCGATATTTATTTTAAAAATTCACTGAAGTGGACATAAAACGCAAAATTTTGTGATCTTATTCTACAGACGTACTTTACCAGTGGCGCCAATTACTCAGGCGTTACCAATTACAGGTTAACATTCTGCATCTTTGTTCTTCATTTCTACGTATTTATTTCTCCACATAGACACCCTGGGGGAGGAAACATTTCTCCCAACAAGAGTCCAGTTTGTTGGTACAGTCACAGGAGAACTGGTGGACTTTCCTGACAGTGGCGCAACCCCACCTCTGCTGGCACTGCTTCATCACTATCACTGCCTCGAAGCAGGTGACAAACAGGTGACAGGGGCAAGTCGCAAGTCGGGACTGTATAGAGGATGACAGGTGACAGGTGAACCCAAGGCGGCGGATAGTTGCATACGTCGCAGCACTCGTACGTGGTCTCGCACTGTTATGCTGAAGGGGGGGGGGGGGTCACTTTTGTTCGTTTTTCTTGAGTAATTCGATAATTACAGCCTCTAGCGGAAATTTATCCCATAACGAAATTTTGCTACATTAAATTTCCTACAAACAGGTTCCGTTCAATTTTTCTGTAGAGCAAATAGTTTGCGTACAGCGAGCGGGAGAATACGAAAATCATGCGCGTGGTATTTGAAGGCATTGCAGGTTGCATAAAACCCATAGGTAAGGGCAGCTGTATATAAAACTGCACTTGAGCGCAGCACTTGTATATCATATAAAACTGATTTGAAGTGTCAGCACGAACAATTCAAGCCGATTACTCATAAATACCGGTATTTACACCGAAGAGCCAAAGAAACTGGTACATCTGCGTACAGCGCGTTTAAAATTTGCGGCTTGTGACAGTTGAGTGCGGGGCGAGTGAAGGGAAACGAAGTTGCAGCGTGTGCTGAGCGCATCAGTCAGGCTTGCCTGACTGCGTGACATGCCGAGTCGTGCGAGCCGGCCATTCTGCAGTCTTTCTTTCTCAAACGATTTTAAAGAAACTGCTCACTACTAAATTCTGATTCTCGCCCATTTTATAGCTTCCTTCGTCAGCTTCATGACGAACTGCCTATCATTTCGGTAATGGGCATAGTTACTGTGATGTTCCGATATTAGGTAAACTACTACAAGAAATTCTTAAAGTTTGCAGTGAAAAATAGGGGTCGCTAGGAATTGGTGTTTGGTGTATGTTAAGTCGTAAGTTGCTGCGTTGTGGGAGCTTTATCCATCACAACGGAGTAGTATGGCGTACTGAACATTACTATTGACTATTGTCGAATTCGGAAGAATATTCTGTACAGAACATTATCTTCACAGCCGGTAACGTGTCTTGGATGAAAATTTTATTGCAACTCTCGTATTCCGACGTACTGCACTGGTATTATCAGTGCAACGCCAATACAAAACACTTGTTCACGATAGCTGCAGAATACTTCAACGCCAAAAAACGCTTCTTCAAAACGAGAGTTGGAGAACGTAGTAACATCTAATGCGTGACACCATGTGGTTCAAATGGCTCTGAGCACTATGGGACTTAACATCTGAGGTCATCAGCCCCTAGAACTTAGAACTACCTAAACCTAACTAACCTAAGCACATCACACACATCCTTGCCCGACGCAGGATTCGAACCAGCGACCGCAGCGGTCGCGCGGTTCCAGACTGTAGCGCCTAGAACCGCTCGGCCACCTCGGCCGGCTACCGTGTGGTACCGTTTGTCCACGGCGTGGTGGTACCTGGGAAACGGCGTCACGACCCCTCCGGTGAGCCAAAAGCCAAAAGTCGGAATTAATTTTAAACGCACTATAATATTGTGTAGAGCCCCCGCGAGCACGCAGAAGTACCGCAAACGACGTGGCATGGACTTGACTAATGTCTGGAGTAGTGCTGGAGGGAGCTGACACCATGAATGCTGCAGGGCTATCCATAAATTCACAAGAAATTGGAAATTTCCGGTAAGGACTAAGGGACCAAACTGCTCAGGTCGTCGGTCCCTAGGCTTACGCACCACTTAATCAAACTTACGCTAAGGAAAACACACACAACCATGCATGAGGGAGGACTCGAACCTCCGACGCGGGTAGACGCGCGAACCGTGCAAGGCGTCCCAGACCGCACGGCTACCCCTCGCGGCAATGCACAATGGACATGGGTGGATGCAGGTGATCAGACAGGATGTCTGTGTCACCTGTCACAGTCGTATCTAGACGTATCAGGGGTCCCACATCACTGGAACTGCAGACGCCCCACACCATTACAGAGCCTCCAACAGATTGTACAGTCCCCTGCTGACATGCGCGGTCCATTGGTTCATGAGGTTTTCGCCATATCCTCACACGTCCATCCGCTCAATACAATTTGAAACGAGACTCGTCCGGCCAGGCAACATGTTTCCAGTCGTTAACAGTCCTCTGTCGGTGTTGACGCATCCAAGCCAGGCGTAAAGATTTATGTTGTGCAGTCATCAAGTTTCGCAAGTCCATATCGATGTTGTTTCGTTGAATGGTTAGCACGCTCACACTTGGTGATGGCCCAGCACTGAAATCTGCAGCAATTTGCTGAAGGGTTGCACTTGTGTTACGTTGAACGATTCTCTTCAGTCGTCGTTGGCCCCGTTCTTGCAGGATCTTTTTCCGGCCTCAGCGATGTCGGAGATTTGATGTTTTACCGGATTCCTGATATTCACGGTACACTCGCGAAATGATCGTAGGGGATAATCCCCTCTTCATCGCAATCTCGGAGATGCTGTGTCCCATCGCTCGTGCGTCGACTGTAACACCTCGTTCGAACTCACTTAAATCTTGGTAACCTGCCATTGTACCAGCAGTAACCGACCTAACAACTGCGTCAGACACTTATTGTCTTATATAGGCGTTGCCAACCGCAGCGCCGTATTCTGCCTGTTTACATATCTCCGGATTTGAATACGCATGCCTATACCACTTCCTTTGGCGCTTCAGTGTATTTGTATGCCTTTGGATCACCGTTGTTCAAATAAATTTACAAATTACATTTATTCATAAGAAAAGGAAATAATAATTTGCCCATAATCAATTATGAAAGTCTCAGGGTCGTTACCGGAGTATTTAAATCGCAGATGCTAAGAGAGAAACAGAACTGGCAAGCGGACACAGACGGCGAGCTGCAGCGCTCTTGGCTGGGCGGCCATCAGGCGTCAGCCCGGCGTCAGGGGTGCGTCCCGCGTTGGCGTCGCGGCGGACGGCGCTCAGCTACCAACTGTCATCTGTCGCACAGCGACTTGAGGTCTCCCCTTTGCGTTTGTCTTCCTTCCAGGCTCGATCATACGTCTTCGTCCATGTCTCTGTGTCCTCCAGAATTCTGTTCCTGGGCGTGACCATATATTCCATAAGATGGCTCATATTCCCCTTGTGGCCAATCGCATTACTGGTTGGTTGGTTTGAGGGGAGGGGACCAAAGAGCGGTGTCATCGGTCTCAGTGGATTAAGGAAGGATGCGGAAGGAAGTCGGCTGTGCCCTTTCTAAGGAACCATCCCAGCATTTGCCTGAAGCGATTTCGGGAAATCACGAAGAAACTAAATCGGGACGGCTGGGCGTGGGTTTGAAACGTCCCCCCCCCCCCCCCCAAATGAGAATCCAGCGTATCACATTATTGTTCGTACCGCCCAAAATTTTCTAACCCTCGCGGTAATAGGGGAGCACCACACGCAGCAGACTTCCTTGTGGCTAGAATTCCTTCACAGCCCAAGCTGCAGGTCGGCAGTCAAGAAAGGATATCCTGTTTCTATTTCCCATCTCCGTCTCTTCCTCTGCTAAAATCTCCTTTTACTTGAGAGCGTTTTTCCCACGACGCCCTCGGTAGGATAACAGACGCAGCCGCTAAGTGGCGTTCGCTGCAACCATTATTCCCCCTTGCAAACTGCATATCGTCATTTCTCATCAATGTGTCAAGTCCGGTAGAGGAACCCAATTGTCCCCTCGTCTTCGCATCTCCAGTTTTACACGGTGTTTTACTCTGCGGACCCTTCCATTCTGCTCAGCAGCACAGATAAACGATCTGGACGTCCCAGAAGGGGATTTGTGGTGGGGGGGGGGGGGGGGGTGTTCCTTTTCGGTCTCTCGGCCCTCGCCTGCTTCCTTCAATGGCGGTCTAGGATCGACTGCAAGTTTTTAAAATTTAAAATGTATTAATCATGTGACTAGTTTCGATTATGGTACGATCGTAATCAGACCATTAAAATTCCATGGTGATAGCTAGAGAAATTTCAGTTTAGATTTAATATTGTCTACGCTACCTGTAAGGCATTTTACGTTTCTGGACAAAACGATCGAATACTTTATGGCTACGCACTAAAGTCGATTCTGCGGCTCTGATTGCTTCGGTAACAAGTATGACATGTCATTTTCTCTTCAAGTGTTGTAAGCACGTAAATTACCACTGTCATAAAACTATGATCGATCGATATGCAAGAGACGATCAAATAGTTTCCGGTCAAAGGCCGTATAAACCAGAATTGGTTTGCCAACCGGGCAAAGTTGTGCGTGAGCAATGAGACAATCATCTAGCCATTCCACCAGGTTGTCGATCCTCATTTTATGAAACGCCGTGCCATGCTGCGTGAAGGAGTCCGTAACTGCTTGCTGCACACCCTCGTCCCACAGGAATCGTTAACCCTTCAAGGGTTCCGGTCCCTTTTTTAAGTTCACTGACTGCCGGGGCTGCTACGGTTTCTCGCTCATATAGGCACGATGACATCATCAGCACCCAATACGATAGACCCCATGTGGTGCGCGCACCTAAGTCGAACCGGGCAGCTGGCGGACCTATAGCCCGTGGCGGCACCCTTAGCTACATGTTCTCGCTAGAGGCACTCTAACGAGGAGACAGCACGACCGTGAGGTCGGGGATTTTTCCGAAATTTTGTGTGGTGAAAGAGGACCCCTAACACCTCACGTGGTTAAAATATTAGGGCGCACTACCCGGAAAATCCCGGGAAAAGTCGATCCGAAGTTTCTTAGGTGGCGTATGAGTATAAAATGCTAGTGGATTGCCGAGCCGCCGTCTGTCCTAGATGTTTAGGGCTCGGACTCTTACGCCAGAGGTCTCGGGTTCGATTCCTCCTCTGGCTCTTTTTTTATTTTCTGTTTCGTTTTCTTTTGTTATTCCACCAATTATTCAGAAAGTTTCCCAAACTTACATTATCTTTAGCAAATTAGTTACATTATTAAATAAAAATTATTTTCTTTTTGTCCAGCAACACAATTCATGGCGATGGGTTTTCCATTTTTCATTGTAAAGTATATGAGGAGAAACATTGGGTTTTTTAATCAGAATAACAAAGTCGATGGGAAACATTCAATTTTTATACATATAATAATTATAAACAAGAACCGCAGTGGTAATTATCGTAAAAACGAATAAAGCAATAATTTTTGCGACATCTTGCACAACATATAAAAGCGGATTTTTTACAATCAAAGGGCGTTTGCAATAAATCTGTACAAAAACATGCCCTATTAACATTTACGAAAATGTTTTGAGTTTCTGATAATTTTGAGGCAAACCAGGAATACTGAATCATGTCTCGGAATATTGGTGACGATAATTGATGGTGAAGTATAGAATGAATTTTATACAATCTTACCGGGAATTAGTTTTACGATTCTCCTGTAACAATGCGCTGCAATTTTGCAAGCAACAGAAGGAAAAAAAAAGTGCCGGAGGAGGAATCGAACACGAGACCTCTGGCGTAAGGGTCCGAGCGCTAACCACGTAGGCCAAACGGCGGCTCGGAAACGGACTAACATTTTATTCTCATACGGCACCTAAGAAACTTTGGATCGATTTTTCCCGGGATTTTCCGAGTAGTGCGTCCTAATACTTTAACCATGTGAGGTGTTAGGGGTCCTCTTTCACCACACAAAATTTCGGACAAATCCCCGATCCCACGGTCGTGCCGTCTCCTTGTAAGTTGCATACACTTCGTAGCAACGGCCTCTAACGGAAACGTTTTGATTGCCCCTTATGTATCTGCTCTCAATCCCAAAATAACGTTTGTCTACAAGCAAAACAAAAAACCAGCATGACTCTCTTTCTTGCATCTTTTTTTGTCACAAAGACATGAACAACAGCACGCCTTTTTTAACTTGCATCTTATATTTTTATTCTGTAATTCACTTCCTCCCCGCAGCATCTGTTCAAAACGTATGACAGTGTACCATTCGCATAAACGTGACGTTACTAAATACTTAACACAAATGTGATTTTTCCGTACTAGCATATAGTGCAGGATAAAGTGACTCGTCCACTTGCTAGAGTTGACAGTAAAAAAATCCAAGCAAAAAAGGCAGTCATGTTTGTTAATGTCCTCCTTGTAACTAGGCAACATCTGCTGGGCACATTTTTATATTGCTTCTGGACAGAAAGTTATTTGGCGTGGACAACATAAATGGGACAGGATATAATAGAGGGAGAATCACCTAAAACTTGCAGCGTAAATACTGCACAAATGGAAAATGATGTTCACAGAACGGATTGGTATTGAGGAGCTCGCACTCTCACACGATAAACAGCTCGTAACAATACTTATAAAGTATATTTTTGTGCAAACATACACTTTTTTAACTGGAACAATGCTTACCGACATTAACAAACTATAAGCAGGGTAGGTGTTTGTTGCAGGATTCTAGTGCGAACTGGTAACGAGACATCGTATTTTGTAAAGTCCCCACACCGACACTCGTACAATACCTGTGGTAGCACACATTAAAGAACAACACGGCTGCACACGCTAGTTACGTGGATTCTCACCAGTAACGAGACAACTGACCATCACAAGTTGTGCTCAAAACGACCACCGGCAGCGTCAATACGAGTTTCCAGTCTGGTATGGAACGACTGCTGCACACGTGCTAACATTTCAGAGGAGATGTCCGAGCAGGCTGCAGTAATACGCCGTTGCAGATCATCGGGTGTACTCGATATGTCCATGTAGACAGCGCGTTTCAGCTTTCCCCACAGAGAAAGTCTACATACGTCAAATCCATGGAATGGCTCCCCTCCATTCAATCCAACAATTTAGAAACAATTCGTGAAGACACGCTGTAGTACTCTGCGCAGGTACGCGTTGGACAGCCATCCGTTGGCACCACATGTTTCTCCGACTGTGCAGAGGAACGTCTTCTAGCATCCGCGGAAGATAGCTGCGATGTTGGTGCTTATCCAGTGTCCCGTCTATGAGAAACGGAACTACGACCTGATGGTTCACTACCCCAGGCCACACGTTGACACTCCAGGGACGCTGACGACGCCAACGGGGATTGTCAACAGACCAGTAGTGCACGGTTCGGCGGTTTACCTGGCCGTGACTGGTAAATGTGGCTTCATCACCACACAGGGTACACGATACATCAGGAGTAGCCCGTCTTAAAGCCCACGTACAGAAGTTAACACGATTCTCGTAATCGCTTCCATGCACCTTTTGATGGAGCGACATGTGATAGGGATGGGACCACGTCGAAGGAGAACGCGTAGACACTTGCCTGGTATCTTGCCGCATA
The DNA here is from genome assembly GCF_021461385.2 of Schistocerca piceifrons. Lineage (NCBI taxonomy): Eukaryota > Metazoa > Arthropoda > Insecta > Orthoptera > Acrididae > Schistocerca > Schistocerca piceifrons. The sequence goes on from NC_060146.1 coordinate 212,888,222, forward strand.
CACCATACAAGAACTATCTGCATTCTCCACACACCATGAGCATGTCGGATTTTTCTGCGCGGGTAAATTCGATCGTCCCCTCACTACCTACAGGTTGGACTCTCACACACTAACTGTTGTGACTTAGCAAGACAGCCAAGTCACAACGAGAGGAAGCCGAAAGGCACGCGTTAAGCTCACGCAGATTGGCGTGAGGTCTGGAACAGTTAAAAGGAAATGAGAACTTAGAAAATGGACGCAGTTGCTGTAATACTTAACTTTAATCCACATTTGTAGAACATCGCTCTTGATGATACATGCTTCACAATATTAATTATCAAAGCTATGGCGCCTTGCTAGGTCGTAGCCAATGACTTAGCTGAAGGCTATGCTAACTATCGTCTCGGCAAATGAGAGTGTATTTGTCAGTGTGGCTTCGCTAGCAAAGTCTGCTGTACAACTGGGGCGAGTGCCAGGACGTCTCTCTAGACCTGCCGTGTGGTGGCGCTCGGTCTGCTATCACTGACAGTGGCGACACGCGGGTCCGACATATACTAACGGACCGCGGCCGATTTAAAGGCTACCACCTAGCAAGTGTGGTGTCTGGCGGTGACACCACACTAACCCACTAACAACTTGCAATGCACTCAAGGAATACACAAGCACACTGTAAGCAAACACAACAACATCGTACCTAGCAACTACGCAGGTTGAATGGGACAAGTAAGCGTCCTTAGGGGAACTTTTGAAAATACAGTAACTGGTAAACGACTCCCACTAGAACCCTGCAACAAACAGCACCGACAGTCTAATTTACCCTACTTTTAGTTTGTTAATGTCAATAGGCGTTGTTCCATTTAAAAATGGCAACTCTGCACAAAAATGCACTAAGTATTACCTCAATCTGTTTATCGGCTGCCAATACCAGCCCCTGACTACAAATCAATTCTGTGAAAACAGCACATCTGTAGCACTTGCTATTTGAACAATACTTGCGGTGAAAGGTTTAAGTGATTCACGCTGTACGTACTGTCTTATCAGAAGCATCCATACACGTATGAGTATCCCCTTATAACAACGGGACGTGTCCACCGTTTGTGTTTATGACGACATGAGCTCAGCTGGGCACACTTTCAAATAGGTGTTCAAAAGTCTGTCGAGCACTTCCTCAAGGTCCGAAACCACAGAAGGTTAGTGATGTTACACGCCCGGGTCGAATTCATGCCAAAGGTGTTGCATTGGGTTGAGGTAGGGACTCTGGGCAGATCTGTCCGTTTCAGGAATGTTACTGTCCACAAACCAGAAACCATTGTCTCATGACAGGGAGCAATGTCATGGTGTTGCAATCATCGTCTGCGAACTACTCCTCAATTGTATGTAGACCACAATGCTCTAAAATATGTTCATATCCTTTCGCATTTGGCTATTCTTCAGCGCAACAAGGACACCACATCCTTACTACGAAACACACTCCACGTACCGTAACGCGACCTCCTGCATGTAATGATAGATAACATCCTCCAGGCAGTCGCCCTTCCACGGGGTATGGAGGAGTGGTAGTTAGCCTGGTCCCTACCACACACTAATGGGTATTCCAGGTTTCACTGTGGGCGGTTGGGGGTTCAAAGTATTTCATTAAGTTTTCGTAAAATTTTGTTACAGTACTTGGTAATTAATTATTATTACATGCTTCAACTATGTTTTATAAACTTTATAACACGAAGTTACTTTCTTACTTTATAAATCACGATTACTGTACCGAGCAAGGTGGCGCAGAGGTCAGCACACTGGACTCGCATTCGGGAGAACGAAGGTTCAAATCCCGCGTCCGGCCATCCTGATTTAGGCTTTCCGTGATTTCCCTGAAATCGCTTCAGGCAAATGCCGGGATGGTTCCTTTGAAAGGGCACGGCCGACTTCCTTCCCCATCCTTCCCGAATCCGATGAGACCAATGACCTCGCAGTTTGGTCTCCTCCCCCAAATCAACCCAACCCAACCATTACTGGAGAACTGGTGGCCTGTTAAAAATTTTTGCTACTACCATAGGTACAAATGTGGGCGGTAGGTAAAAAGTGGTTGACTGCCCATGGTAGCTGTAGATTATTCCCCCCCCCCCCGTTTCCACTTCACAATGACGTCACCAACCGACGACTGGGGCAGCTTCAGAAGGTTTAAAGTGTCGCTGACGACCTGCCCCTCCCTGCTTCTCTGCTGACAGCACACAACTCCCTGCCTACTTCTGCACTGGTGGGTCCGCCACTGCCGACGCCTAGTGGGCAATCCCGCATTACATACGGTTCTCCAGATACTTCCGACCGAAAAGTGTGAAGCTGCACTTAGAATGCCAAACACCTTGATGAGACACCTACAGGTAATCAAGAAAATACTATAACTGCTGATTTTTGTGCAATCATGAGAAGCACATTTGTCGCTATTGAGCGCCGTTGACGATGTAGAAATGATCTTGCCCTTGCTCGGCATCTAGGAGTGCAAGCTCTCTCTCTAAAGAATTCGTGTCAGTACCTTTGAACAATGATGCTTCTGTAATATTCACATCTACACTGAAGAGCCAAAGAAACTGGTACACCTGCCCGATATCGTGTAGGGCCTCCGGCAGCCCGCAGAAGTGCCGAAACACGACGTGATATGGACTCGACTAATGTCTGAAGTAGTGCTGGAGGAAATTGACACCACGAATACTGCAGGGCTGTCCATAAATCCGTAGGAGTACGACGGGGTGGAGATCTTTTCTGAACAGCACATTGCAAGGCATCCCAGATATGCTCAATACTGTTCATGTCTGCGGGGTTTGGTGGGCAGCAGAAGTGGTTAAACTCAGAAGAGTGTTCCTGTTCCTAGAGGTACTCTGTGTTAATTGTGGACGTATGGAGTGTCGCATGGTTCTGTTGCAATTCCCCTGTCCTTCGGAATGTACAGTGGACATGAATGGATACAGGTGATCAGGCAGGATGCTTACGTACGTGTCACCTGACAGAGTCGTATCTACACGTATCAGGGGTCCCATACCACTCCAATGCACACGCCCCACTCCATTACAGAGCCTCCACCAGCTTGAGCAGTCCCCTGCTGACATGCAGGCTCCATGGATTCGTGAGGTTGTCTCCATACCCGTACAAGTACATCCGATCTATACAATTTGAAAGGAGACTCTTCTGACCAAGTAACATCCAACCGGTCATCAACAGTCCAATGTTGGTGTTGACGGGCCCAGGCGAGGCGTAAAGCTTGTGTCGTGCAGTCATCAAGAGTACACGAATGGGCCTTCGACCCCGAAAGCCCATATCGATTATGTTTCGTTGAATGTTTCGCAAGCTGACACTTTTTGCTGGTCCAGCATTGAAATCTGCAGCAATTTGCGAAAGGGTTGCACTTCTGTCACGTTGAACGAGTCTCTTCAGTCGTCGTAGGTCCTGTTCTTGCAGGGTCTTCTTCCGGCCGCAGCGACGTGGGAGATCTGATGTTCCATCGGATTGCTGATATTCACATTACAATCGTGAAATGGTCGTACGGGAAAATCCCCACTTCATCGCTACCTTCATCGCTCGTGTGCCGAGAATGACACCACGTTCAAACTCACTTAAATCTTGATAACCTGCGGTTGTAGCGGCAGTAACCAATCTAACAACTGCGCCAGACACTTGTTGTCTTATATAGGCGTTGCCGACTGCAGCGCCGTATGCTGTTCGTTTACATTTCTCTGTATTTGAAGACGCACGGCTATACCAGTTTCTTTGGCGCTGCAGTGTATGAGCTCCTGCCATCTCCGAAATTATTACACTGTTCTCGAAGGCTGAAATCGAGAGTAATAACCGATGCTTAAGCAGAAACGCGGTTCACGCAGAGAGGTGTCGCTGAGTCGGCTATGAACACTTCGCAGTCGGCAGCAGTCCAGGAGAAAGTTTGCGAAAGCAGGGAGGCGGTCTTCTGCACGCACTGCTCGTCGCGGCCTGCCCTGCACCTGCCTAACGTCCGGCTGGTGCGCGCTTCGCAGGCCGACAATACATTACTGGCCATTAAAATTGCTACACCACGAAGACGACGTGCTACAGACGCGAAATTTAACCGAATGGAAGAAGGTGCTGTCATTTGCAAATGATTAGCTTCTCGGAGCATTCACACAAGGTTGGCGACGGTGGCGACACCTACAACGTGCCGACATGAGGGAAGTTTCCAACCGATTTCTCATACACAAACAGCAGTTGACCGACGTTGCCTGGTGAAACGTTGTTGTGATTCCTCGTGTAAGGAGGAGAAATACGTACCATCACGTTCCCGACTTTGATAAAGGTCGGATTGTAGCCTATCGCGATTGCGGTTTATCGTATCGCGACATTGCTGTTCGCGTCGGTCGAGATCCAATGACTGTTAGCAGGATATGGAATCGGTGGGTTCAGGAGGGTAATACGGAACGCCGTGCTGGATCCCAACGGCCTCGTATCACTAGCAGTCGAGATGACAGGCATCTTATCCGCACGGCTGTAACGGATCGTGCAGCCACGTCTCGATCCTTGACTCAACATCGCCGTTACCCTTGACGCTGCATCATAGACAGGAGCGCCTGCGATGGTGTACTCAACGACGAACCTGGGTGCACGAATGGCAAAACGTAATTTTTCGAATGAATCCAGATTGTGTTTACAGCATCAGGATGGTCGCATCCGTGTTTGGCGACATCGCGGTGAACGCGCATTGTAAGCGTGTAATCGTCATCGCCATACTGGCGTATCACCCGGCGTGATGGTATGGAGTGCCATTGGTTACACGTCTCGGTCACGTCTTGTTCGCACTGACGGCACGCTGAACAGTGGACGTTACATTTCAGATGTGTTACGATCCGTGGCTCTACCCTTCATTCGATCCCTGCGAAACCCTACATTTCAGCAGGATAATGCACGACCGCACGTTGCGGGTCTTGCACGGGCCTTACTGGATGCAGAAAATGTTCGACTGCTGCCCTGGCCAGCACATTCTCCAGATCTCTCACCAACTGGCTCGTCACAATACGCCAATCCCTACTCTTGATGAACTGTGGTATCGTGTTGAATCTGCATGGGCAGGTATAGCTGTACACGCCATCGAAGCTCTGTTTGACTCAATGCCCAGGCGTATCAAGGCCGTTATTACGGCCAGAGGTGGTTGTTCTGGGTACTGATTCCTCAGGATCTATGCACTCAAATTGCGTGAAAATGTAATCACATGCCAGTTCTAGTATAATATATCTGTCCAATGAATACCCGTTTATCATCTGCATTTCTTCTTGGTGTAGCAATTTTAATGGCCAGTAGTGTACCAGCACCAGGCCGTGCACGTTGCTTTCGTTGAGCCAAGAATAAGGTAGCTACCACCTTGAATCCAACTTAACAAAAATTAACCCGTGTCCCCTAGAAGGTGTAGCAAAATGCAACTAAAAATAACCGACAACCAGCAGCACCGAGGAAAATATAGAAAAGCTGCCCGATTTTGATATGTCTATTTACGAACTTTATTTTTTAAAAAATACATAAATAAATATATCCATCACGTCTTCCCGTTGCCGGTACGGAAACTGATGTCTGGCACATGATTTTATCTACTTCGCTAGCGTGCAAGAACATCTATACCTCAAATACGCTGTGACTGCTCCACTTACATTTCGACAGCAAGTCGAATTTTCTCATTTAACCAGCCGATGTTTAGACATCTACTGACGTACACCAATGGTTCAATAACCCTCCCCTCCGAAAATCTCAAGATTTTGGGTTGCACGGCCATTGTTGGTCACCATTATGCGAAATGAAGCGATCCGGCAACCACCCATGGAGCGAATCATTTGTATCGCGGAAAGAGTGAGAAGTGGCAGGATCCTGTGGTTACTAGAAGTCTTGAACGTCCATTCCATTGAAATGAGGGTACAAAAAATTTCGATCCATTGTAGGTATGCGTTTCTATTTGGTCCTGCCTCATCTTCAAAAAAGTAAGGGCCGACGGTGCCACCCACTCAACACCCACACCAAACCGACACTGTCTGTGGGTACTTGCAAGATACGGTAATTCTCTTTATTCACATATCCATTTACGTGGAAGTGCGCCTCATCACTAAATATGATGATCCTCGCAAAGTTGTCGATTTCTGAGAAACCAGTCAACAAAATACCGCCTTTTATCACGATCGGCTTCTTGCAGCTGCTGCACTAACTGAATTGGATACTGGCGGTAATGACGATCATACCGGAGAATTCGACTTGCTGAGGAATATCCTACGCCCAATTTTTTGGAACGATGAAGACTCGACGTCAATGGAACACTGTCTCGTACCACCAAAATGATTTGCACAGATCGACCACCTACAGGGCACCCAGAACTCTTTAACGTTCACTGTTCAAATCGTTTCACAAAACTGTAAGGTAAGTCTCCAAACTGTTGATTCATTCGGTGCTTCATTGTGTCCTACAATAGCTGCTGCGTAACCTTCTGTGTTCCAATAATATTTTTTCACTATTTCCATACGCTGCCAACTGTAGCAAGGAAAATTAGGGTTCCACGTCCAGTCAAAGTCATAAGGGATAGAGCACAAGCTGCGATTGGGCAGGGAGGTGGACTGAAATCGGGCTTCCTCTAAAAGCAACCATCTCAGTATTTGCCTGGAGCGATTTAGTGAAATCGCTGAAAACCTAAATTAGGATGTCCTGAACGTGAATCTGAACTGCTGTCCTCCGAAATGGGAGGCCACTGTGCCAACCACTGGCCATCTCATTCGGCACGCAATAGTAAACTGCTCAGTAGCTAGACACACAGTGATAGTAAACTTCTCAATGGCTAGACACACACTGAACAAACGTGACGAATTAAAACTGAAGCAACAGCCGGAATGTTTATGGAAACTGAAAGATACACAACAGTGTGGTCAACCAGGAATAACAATATACCACAGGATTCAAAACCAGCGCGGTTTTGGAGGACTCTTTAATATCAAGCTCAAATTTTAACGGGGGCAACTATTTACTTACGAGGGTTATTCGGAAAGAGAGGTCCGATGGTGCGTGAAATGGAAACGACAGTGAAAAATAGCTCTGAGCACTAAGGGACTTAACTGCTAAGGTCATCAGTCCCCTAGACGTTAGAACTACTTAAACCTAACTAACCTAAGGACATCACACACATCTATGCCCGAGGCAGGATTCGAACCTGCGACCGTAGCGGCCACGCGGTTCCAGACTGTAGCGCCTAGAACCGCTTGGCCACTCTGTCCGGCGACAGTGAAAATCCGATGAATGTACACATGTGTTGGGCAGTTTCTCTAGCACGCCTGTCGTTCACGTCACGTCGCTCTTTTTTCAGCTCTGAGCAGCCAGCGAGCACGTCAAGATGCCCGGGGCGACAGCGTCTCCCGCCAAGTATGGCCGCCCGCTGCGAGGTTACGCCTGACTTCACGCAACCCCACATAACGCACCCGTCGTGCATTTCTTTCTCCACGACAATTCTCGGCCCACTTGCAGGAGCAATGAGGACGCCCCTGCAGCGTTTTTGATGGCAAGTGTTTGATTACCCGCCTTTCAGCCTGGACTCGGCTCCCCCTGATTTTCATCTTTACTCACATGACCCGCTGGCTATGAAGACAACATTTTGGCACAGACAACGAACTGCAGATCTGCGCAGAGAACTGGCGGAAAGCACAGTGGGCTGCCTTCTACGACGAGAGATTGCAACGCTGGTATAGCAGTACGACAAATGTCTAAGTCGGAGCAGCGACTACGTAGAGAAGTGCCTGAAAGGTGTAGCAAACTTTGGCAAATAAAACATTTTTGCTTTTCACTGTGGTTCCCATTACGGGACCGATTGGACCTTGTGGTGTCACCGCCAGACACCACACTTGCTAGGTGGTAGTTTAAATCGGCCGCGGTCCATGTAGTACATGTCGGACCCGCGTGTCGCCACTGTGATCGCAGACCTAGCGCCACCACCAAGGCAGGTCTCGTGATACGAGAGTGGACTCGGCCCCAGTTGTACGAAGCCTTTCTCTCTCATTAGCCGAGAGACATAATAGCCATCAGCTAAGTTAATGGCTACGAACTAGCAAGGAGCCAGTTGTATCAGTGCCTATAGCTTACGAGTATTCAAGAGAGATGTATTCCAAGGAATCAATAAAAGATAAGTAAAAAGCATCTACATACTTTTCTTCTTATTCATTCATAAGTTCTCATGTTCCAGACTTCACGCCCGTCTGCGTTATTGCCGTGCGTGCACTATCGGCTACAGCGTTAGTCAAGCTTTCATTTTCAGCCATCAACATCCCGGTGTCGGTCCAGCTACCGACACTACAATTATTGGCGACGAGGGAAAAGGACCTTTTTTCTGATTGCTTACATTTATTTCTGATTGCTTACATTTCATTGTGTCATGGCTTCGCCACATTCTCCAGATGTACTGTCCGAATTTTATCGCTTGCAGAATCAGCAGACGCAGGCGTTACTGGATGCCCTTGGACAGCTCGTCCAGGGTCAACGTGCGCTGCACACCGATGCGGCCGCCGCCGCTTCTTCGCTACCGCTGCCACTAAACGCTGTTGCACCTCCCTTTCGACCATACGTGGCAGCCGATGAGACCTGGCAAGAGTGGTCTCGTCAGTTCGCCTTTCACATGGCTGCCTACAGAATTCAAGGTAATGAGCGGCAGCCGTTTTTGCTTTCTTGTGTCGGTGTGTCCACATACCGTGTGATAGTGAAATTGTTTCCCCGCCGCGACGTAGCAACTTTGTCATACGAGGAAATTTTGTCTGCCTTAGATGTCTATTTCAAAGAAACAGTTAATGTGGTTGCAAAACGGTATACGTTTTTTCGTACAAAACGTACGGCCGGTCAAACTAATAGGGAGTGGGTAGCAACATTGCAAGGACTTACTAGGGACTGTGCCTTTGAATGTGACTGTGGTCTTTCTTATTCAGATACAATGGTGCGTGATGCAATTGCACAGAACGTTTCTGATGTTCGTATACGGGAGTAAATTTTGAAACTAGTTAATCCCTCCCTTCAACAAGTGATAGACATATTGGATAGACAGGACACACTTGACTGTGCTCAGGAATCTTTTGAAACTTCGCCAGCTGTGTGTAACATTAACCGGCCCGCCGGGCGCGCTCGCGCCACGCGGCCCGGTCAACTGCCCTCGCGGCCGTCCGCACAGCTGCCGCCGCGTGCTAAGCCAGGTGTGCCGCGCCAGCACACAAATGCAGTGAAATCATGCCCGCGGTGTGCTACTAGACATTCGCGTGAACATTGCCCGTCACGCCAAGCTATTTGCTTTTTCTGCAATAAGAAAGGACATGTTCAAAGTGTTTGCCAGAAAAAGCTCAGATCAGACAATCACAATCATTCCAGGCCCTTTGCTTCGCGCCGGAATCGAACCAAGGACACTCAGGCTCGTGGACCTTCGCCTATGGACATTCATGTCGTTAATTCCGCTTCGTCCAGTGACACTTTCTCTAACAGTAACAGTGATCGTCCCACAAAACCTGTGCGTCGACGTCGCCGGAAATCACGTCAATTAGCAAGTGATTCTGTACAAGTGTCTGTTCCAGTTGCACACAACAGTCGCTCTTGTCGTCAGCAGGACAATAAACTTTTTGTGGACTTAGACTTTGACGGCCAAGTGATACCATTCCAGCTCGATACCGGAGCTGCAGTTTCATTGCTCAATCACGACACGTACACACAACTGGGCAAACCTCCGTTGCGTGCCGCAAATGTTAAGCTAACTACATATTCCGGACAGAAAATTCCTGTGTTAGGACAGTGCAGCCTTCTTGCAACATTCAAGGGACAAACAAAACTTGTGTCATTTTCCGTTCTTCGTTCTTCTTCTGCAGTGAACTTATTTGGTCTAGATTTATTTAAGTTGTTTAACATGTCTATTGTAAATCAGGTCCTATCTGTGAATCAGACTGTGCCTCCAGACAGTGTTTCTCGGCTGTGTGACGAATTTGCAGACATTTTTGCACCGGGCTTAGGTTGCGCTAAAAACTATGCCGCACATTTGGAATTGAAGGTAAACGCGCAACCGAAATTTTTCAGAGCGCGCAATGTTCCCCACGCATTGCGTCATGAGGTCGCAAGAACATTGAACAATGTAGAATCACAAGGTGTGAGTGAATGTGCGCAATGCCTCTTCTCTTTCAGCTCCGCTTCATCGCGTACGCCGTGCAGGTGTTCCGTTCGTCTGGACGACGGAATGCGAACGCGCCTTTCGCCAGTTGAAATCGGCGTTGCTTTCTAATACTTGCCTTACGCCATTCGATCCCCAGAAACCCCTTTTGTTGATGGTAGATGCATCGGATTTCGGGATCGGTGCTGTGCTTGCGCACAAAGTTGGCTCACATGATCGCCCTATTGCCTTTGCGTCCAAATTGCTCTCGTCTGCGCAAAGAAATTATTCACAGATAGAGAAAGAAGCTTTGGCTCTCGTGTTTGGTGTTACTAAGTTCCATGATTTCTTGTATGGTCGTCACTTTACCATCATCACAGACCACAAACCTTTGACATCGCTTTTTCATCCGACCAAGCCTGTACCTCCACGTACAGCGCAGAAATTCATTCGCTGGTCTATTTTCCTCTCGCAGTACCGCTACGATATCTTGTATCGGTCCACTGCTAAGCACGGAAACGCCGATGCGTTGTCCCGTTTGCCTGTTGCTGAGGATAAAGCATTCGATTCTTCCGAACTTGCTGGCATGTTCATTGATTCGGAAACCGATGAAGTGGTCGAATCGTTTCCGATTGATTTTCGTCGTGTCGCTACAGCCACAGCTGCTGACCCTGTCCTTGCTACTGTTTTGCGTTTTGTTGCTACGCAATGGCCTTTGTCACAGTCTCGGATCGAGGATCCGTTGGTTCGCCGATTTTTTGCTCACAAGGAGAGACTTTTTGTTCGACGTGGTGTTTTGTTGTTGCGTTCTGATAATGATCAGTCCAGAGTCGTGGTCCCACGTTCGTTACAGTCCTCTGTTTTACGGCTTCTTCATAAAGGACATTGGGGTATAGTGCGAACGAAACAACTTGCTCGTCAGCACTGTACTTGGTTCGGAATCGATGCTGCGATTACGAATATGTGTTCTTCGTGCCCGGCGTGTGCCGAACAACAGTCCGCACCGCCGCGGAAAGTCTTTGCGTGGCCAAAAGCCACTTCCCCTTGGCAACGCTTGCACATTGATTTTGCTGGTCCATTCTGGAATGCTCGATGGTTGGTTCTGGTCGACGCCTTCAGTAATTTTCCTTTTGTTGTCCGGATGTCTTCCACGACGTCGTCCGCCACCATCCAAGCGTTGTCTGCTATCTTTTGCATTGAAGGTCTTCCGCAGACTATTGTTTCCGACAATGGCCCACAATTCATGTCCGCAGAATTTCAGTCATTCTGCCAGGCCAATGGTATTCAACATCTGACATCCGCGCCGTTTTCGCCTCAGTCCAACGGTGCCGCTGAACGTTTGGTCCGGACTTTCAAGTCACAGATGTTGCAATTGAAAGAGTCGCATTCTCGGGAGGACGCATTGTTGCTCTTTTTGTCTTCGTATCGCTCTCAGCCCCGAGATGGTCGCTCGCCGGCTGAGTTGCTCCACGGTCGTCCTCATCGCACCTTGATGTCTTTGCTGCATCCGCCGCATCAGGTTCCTGCGCAGCGGCAGACTCCTGCTTTTGCTCCAGGCGACGTTGTATTTTATCGCAACTATCGAGGTTCACGGCGTTGGCTCGCAGGGCGCATTCTTCGCTGCCTCGGCCGCGCGATGTATTTGGTTTTGGGGGCCTCTGGTGAGGTGCGTCGGCATCTCAATCAGCTGCGCCTCTGTCGTCGCTCGGGTTCTGCCGCTCCCCGTCTGCTTTCAGCGACGGTGCCGTCCGGTCAGCGCCCTGGGGACCCATCTACTGGCTCGCCTCATCCCCAGGTGTTACCGACGATGCCTTCCATTTTGCCCCATGGCGACGCGCCGCCGCCGCCGCAGCAGCAGCAGCCGCCGCCGCCGCCGCCGCTTGTTCTCCCGCCGGCGCCGACCGCATTCGACGCTTCGTTGCCGCCGCCAGGCGCCTCCCAGGGTCACGCGCCGCCGATCGCTTCCCGTGACCAGCTGTCCGCCGCCATGGAACTCCCGCCCGCTCCGGACCACGTGACGTCATCGCGCGTCGGCTACCCCGACGCAATGGAGGTCGACACTTCGGCCCCTCATGTTTCTTTCCGGGCGCATACACCGCATGTTGACGTGCACCCTGGACTAGTTTTGCAGGCGTTTCCTAGCTCCCCTCGGACCGGATGGCCGGGTGCGGGTGGCACAGCCTCGCCTGTTGTTCGGCTCCCCACCTCATCGCATACGTCAACATGTGGTCCTCCCCACGGCGGGCGGAAGCCTTATTACACGACCGTTCGCCGATTTGCGGGGGAGGAATGTGGTGTCACCGCCAGACACCACACTTGCTAGGTGGTAGTTTAAATCGGCCGCGGTCCATGTAGTACATGTCGGACCCGCGTGTCGCCACTGTGATCGCAGACCTAGCGCCACCACCAAGGCAGGTCTCGTGATACGAGAGTGGACTCGGCCCCAGTTGTACGAGAACCAAGCTACCGCCCAGTTGTACGCGAACCTAGCTATCGCCCAGTTGTACGAAGCCTTTCTCTCTCATTAGCCGAGAGACATAATAGCCATCAGCTAAGTTAATGGCTACGAACTAGCAAGGAGCCAGTTGTATCAGTGCCTATAGCTTACGAGTATTCAAGAGAGATGTATTCCAAGGAATCAATAAAAGATAAGTAAAAAGCATCTACATACTTTTCTTCTTATTCATTCATAAGTTCTCATGTTCCAGACTTCACGCCCGTCTGCGTTATTGCCGTGCGTGCACTATCGGCTACAGCGTTAGTCAAGCTTTCATTTTCAGCCATCAACATCCCGGTGTCGGTCCAGCTACCGACACTACAGACCTTACTTTCCGAATATCCCTCGTATAACTGATAGACAACAGACAGATATTTGAAATTTTTACTGTCCTTCAAAAGAGTCACCAGTACTGCATATAGCCCCTTGCCGGCGATGTGCAAGACATGGAATAGCTTTAGTAGCGCCAACTGCGTCGACAGTTCGAATGGAGCTGTCTGCTGCCTGACGAATGTCTATAACAGTTCTGCAGCGAATGCCATGAAGTGCTTCTTTCCTGTTAAGAATCAACTTAAATTCACAAGAGTACCGCGTGTGTTACAGCACTTCCCAGCCTCATCGATCGAACAGTGTTGCCCTCCTACAAGATGGGTGTGTTCTGCAGAAAGCGTCGCCACTTCTTTCTCGAAGCTGGTCGCGGATTTTATTCTGATTCGATCAGTAGCCGAAGGGTTAGGATCGCTGTTTTTGGTGCTAAAGGACACGGATTCGATTCTCGATATATCCACACATTATTTTTTCTGAGGTAGGGAGATCTGGGAAGGGGTTTACTTAACCTCGAGAGGCCAAATGAGGAGCTTCTGTAATAAAGAATCGTTGCCACCATCAGGATTCACCTACTGGCAATAACGGCTGGAGGGATTGGCTACATGCTGATCGCACGCCTCATGAACGTACATCACTCCTCGTACTGCCTTGCAGTCGGCCACTCGGTAACCGACGCCAAACCCTAAGTGGTATTTCTGTATGTGAACAGCAACACAGCACACCGACCGTCTGCCACTGAGCAATGGTCCCCGTCAGGACAACACCGTCACTGTCACCAAGGTACTCACCATAACTGTCGATCGTCGTGGTGACCCATAATGACGCTATTCGTTTGACTGACGTTTCAGGTGTGGCTCGTATAAAGTGCCTCATGTTCCATCCAGCGCAATGGTACACTGTAAGAGAGCCTCTCCGTGCTCATAGCGCTCCATGTGCATATGACCAGTGTCGTATCGTAGCCACCTCTGCATTTATGACAAACCGAGACGAGCCCATCGTGATGAAATTTTTATCATGCCCAGGCGTTCCTTCGAAGGTCAAACACAGTATGACGCTCTAACCTTGTCCTCTGGCGAAGCTCACGAATCGTCCGTCGTCGAACTCTCCCTAGTAACGCCGTGAAAGAAGCCACTTCTTCACTAAGGTGCAGACAACCTCGCTGTCTAATGTCTGCCACAATTTGACATCCCCCGTTGAACGTTTTTATCCGCTGTTCTGTAAGGCAATGAAGACCTTATACGCTGTCGGGCTGTACGTCTTCTGGCACTTTCAGTTTTTATCCAACTTTGTTGATCTTGTTTTGAAAACGTTTGACAGTCCGCTATACGTGGCTCTGTTCTTCTCTAATTGCGCATGAGCGTGATATGTGAATAGACAGTCCATTTTTGTTGAGATAAGGCAGGTGTATGTAACTAACGTGTGATATTGGCGACAGTATGTTATTCATTTCAGTGCGTCTCAATGGGACTATTGCCACTGTTTAAGTTTCGACCCTCGTGTAACTAAACGTGCAACGATAGCTTACTTGGAAACAACTTAAGATAAAATCCAAAATCTGTTTCAAAAACGTTGACATCACAACAGCCTTAAACACTAATAATAAACTTAGCAAAAACGTTGATGGCAGTAAGATCGTTCAGATGCTGTCACAAATGCCGCTTCCCTAAATTTTGTCAATAGTGTTCCGCTAAAAAAAAGTAATTGTTCCCTTCAGGAATTTCCATTTTAGTTCACGGAGCATTTCCGCAATACTAGTATCTTGATCGAATTTACCGGTCACAAAAGCTAGTACGACGCTTCTGAATTGCTTGTGTGTGTCCCTTTATCCAAACTCGTGCAGATCCAAAACAACTCGGCCACTACTCAAGAATGTGTCGCGCAAGAATTCTGTACGCGGTCTTCTCTACAGATGGCCTACACCAGAGGTCGGCAAACCGCGACTCGCCAGCCCCATGCGCCAAACAAACTGGTGAAGGCGTGCGTATTCAAATACATACATATGTAAACAGGCACAATACGGCACCCGGTCGGCAACGCCTATATAAAACAACAAGTGTCTCGCGCAGTAGTTCGATTGATTATCGCTGCTTACAATGGCAGGTTATCAAGATTTAAGTGAATTTGAACGCCGTGTTATATTCGGCGCACCAGCCATGGGACGCAGCATCTCCGAGGTAGCGATGAAGTGGGATTTTCCCGTACGACCATTTCACGAGTGTACTGTGGATATCGGGAATCCGGTAAAACATCAAATCTCCGATATCGCTGCGGCCAGAAGAAGATCCTGCAAGAACGGGACTAAGGACGTCTGCAGACAATCTTTCAACGTGACAGAAGAGCAACCCTTCCGTAAACAGCTGCAGATTTCAGTGCTGGTCCATCAACAAGTGTCAGCGTGTGAACTATTCAACGAAACATCATCGATATGGGCTTTCGGAGCTGAAGGCCCTCTCGTGTACACTTGATGACTGCACAACACAAAGCTTTACGCCTCGCCTGGGACCGTCAACATCGACATTGGACTGTTGATGACTGGAAACATGTTGCCTGGTCGGACGAGTCTCGTTTCAAATTGTATCATGCGGATATACGTATACAGGTGTGGGGACAACCTTATGAATCCATGGACCCGGTATGTCAGCAGGGGACTGTTCAAGCTGGTAGAGGCTCTGTAATGCTACGGGGCGTGTGCAGTTGGAGTGATATGGGGCCTCTGATACGACTAGATACGTCTGTGACAGGTGACATGTACGTAAGCATCCTGTCTGATCACCTGCATCCGTTCATGTCCTTTGTGCATTCCGACGGACTTGGGCAATTCCAGCAGGACAATGCGACATCGCACACGTCCAGAATTGCTATAGAGTGGCTCCAGGAACACTCTTGTGAGTTTAAACACTTCCGCTGGCCACCAAACTCCCCAGACATGAACATTATTGAGCATATCTGGGATGCCTTGCAATGTTCTGTTCAGAAGCGATCTCCATCCGCTCTTACTCTTACGTAATTATCGAAAACCCTGCAGGATTCGTGGTGTCAGTGCCCGCCAGCACTACTTCAGACATTAGTCGAGTCCATATCACGTTGTTGTGTTGCGGCACTTCTGCGTGCTGGTTGGCGCCATACTCGATATTAGGCAGGTGTACCTGTTTCTTTGGCTCACAAGTGTATAGGGGCTCCCTACAGGCAGAACGTAACATTTAAACTGATTGCAGTATTTCGAACGAAAGAAAAGCACCAGCAGAGACACGTCCGTTGAACAGTAGAGTCAACATCAACCATACGATGAAGGAGACCGCGACCTATGATCGTATACTCATTAGCATGTTACGTGAAGCAGGACTGTCAGCCAGGGAGGTCCCTCGACGTGTGCCTCGGAATGACAGTGACGTGGAATCGGCTCCAACTGACAGGAGGTGTTGAGGGCTTACAGCGCACATGCCGTCGACGTTCGACAGTTGCACAGTGTAATCGACATCTACAACTTTTCCGTCAAAGGAGCTGTGGGCTGTGTCCTCCAGAAGTGAATTCTGGCGTTCCAAGAGGCTACAGGACATCAAATATCGCATCAAACCGATATCAGGCGATTGCATGATGCGTATCCCCATTCCCGACGAACACATCGAGCACCACATCGTACACCACATCACCATGCACACAGTTACAGATACAGACAACAAATCACGAAGACTAGACGCCCCAGAATTGATGTCGCATAATGTTTACAGGTAAGACTCGCGCCTGTTTATACCCTGATAATCGCAGACTATGTATTTATTTTCTCTTGGGCCCGCAGCGTGGTAGACGTAATGAAATAACAAAATAAAGGATGGTAATGTACCAGAACGCTGGTGTAATGGTAACTGCTAGACGTTTCATATTAGCAACAGACCTAATTCAGCATTATCGCCATCTTCAGCCTATCTGCAACCAAATACGCGTTGTTAAAAGTTGTAACACTAATAAGCATCCTTCTTACGATCAAAAATAGTAACAATGAGCACAAATTCGAAATATATTGAAAATACACGTCAGACAAGATTATTAAAGCAAACTGTTGCCACCTGAAACACACAAATACGCAAACTTTAACACAGTCATTTAAAAAATGGTTCAAATGGCTCTGAGCACTATGCAACTTAACTTCTGAGGTCATCAGTCGCCTAGAACTTAGAACTAATTAAACCTAACTAACCTAAGGACATCACACACATCCATGCCCCAGGCAGGATTCGAACCTGCGACCGTAGCGGTCACGCGGTTCCAGACTGAAGCACCTTTAACCGCACGGCCACACCGGCCGGCCCACAATCATTTACCTTTAGAACGTAGAGCCATACTGACGTATCTCAACAAAATAACTTTGATCGACGCATAGTGAGAAAACTATACGACAAACGCCTTAAACCTACATCCACTAAGATGCATAGCGACATAAAATCAACGAACGAAATACTCACAAAACAAAAATTCGAATACACAGAACAAATTTACACAACAAATATCCAACGTACTGCACACATTACAAAAGAACACAGCAGTTAAATTTGCGTACAGAACCATCATCCTCAAAACAATAACCCATTCCGATATAGAAAAACTACCACTACACACAACCAGGCATTGTATAAATTAAATTGTAAAACCTGTGATAAATTCTGTATAGGGCAGAGAGGCAGAAACTTTAAAATTAGACACAGAGAACACACAAGAATTGCCGATACAAACGAATTCACGTTCTACAACCGCTTAAAAACTGAAAATCACGATGCTGATCACATAACAAGTGCAATAAAAATCTTACATATAACACCAAAGTGATTTAAAATGAACGTTTCGGAAGAAATCGAAATCTACATGAACTCACGGACAGACCCTTACAAAATATTAAACGAGCAAAGTGGCCTAAAACTTAAAAATTTTCAAGATACTTTTATTGAAATCACACAGCTCGATTCGGGTTAGTCGTAATAAAATAAAAACACTCGTAGCTGTCAAAACTACAACAGTATATACAAGAGATAAAAGACGTAGCTTACATTTGCGAACGACAGCAATAATAGATATTAAGATGGGTGTTGAAAAACTTGGCTGCAGTTGGAAACGACCTATGCAGTAGTAAGATTGTAAGACAGCGACAGGTCACGATGCAATATAGAAGTAAGTACTAAAGCACAGTAAAACAAAACTGTATAAACTGCATTTAGTTATACCGTTACAATTTTTAACAAAGAGTATTTGGGTGTACGTAGCCTGAAGATGACGAAAATGCCGAAATAGGCCTATTGCTAATGTAAAATGTCGAGTAGTTAGCAATTATAGCAGCATCCTGGTACATTACCGTCATTTATTTTCTCATCGCAGACAATGTGTTTGGAGACATCCCGGTGGTACCCAACGCTTCCAACACTGACTCCTACAATTGCAGTAAGGTGGTGGTGGAGTGAATGCACGGGGTGAGGCTGGAGGGCACCAAACCTCTCGCGGCTGTTGAGCGAAATCTCACTGCTCTGGAAGGTATAAGAACTACATTCTGCGTACCGTCAACATTTAGGTGTCAGTTTCATCTTGATGGAGGATACTCCGCGTGCTGATCGGGCTGTTCTCGTGAACACGTTTCTTCAGTTTTTAGGATCATCAGAATGGAGTGCCCGGACATGACCCAATTTGTGGTAAGTTCCATGGACCAAGCTGCTGAGGTCTTCAGTCCCTAGGCTTACACACTACTAAATCTATCTTAAACTAACTTACGCGAAGGACAACACACACACACACACACACCCATGCCCAAGGAAGGATTCGAACCTCCGACGGGGGCAGCCGCGCGTACCGTGGCAAGATGCCCTAGACCCCACGGCTACCCCGCGCGGCCCGAATAAGTGTGGGATCGACTGAAACGAGCTGTTTCTGGACGTCTACAACGACCAGGTACTCCATGCGACTTACGCAGAATTGCCACCTGAAGAGTGGCACAATTTGGACAAGAGCTGCCTTGATGGTGGTGCAAACTTTATGTTGGTATGTGTGTACGTCCGATAATAATGAAAGCTATGAAAAGCACCCTGCGCTAATTACGTTTCCGACAGTGTCTCGCCTTGGGAAACTACGTATTGGGCGAGCATTCTCTGAAATGGCAGACAACGCGGCCGCACACTGCCGTCTCCATCGATGTCGCGTGAAACGAGCCGCACGCGTCCGACAGTCACTTTGTCGGTGTTCCCTTCAGGTACGAAAAGAATCTCTGCTCTGCTAAGCTTCGTATTCTGCATCCACTCGTGTCTTCCTTTCTCGTGCGTAAGCGCAGACACTCGGAAAACAAAAGCGCATGCGTCAGACCTGGCCTCGGCTCAACGCACGGAGTGGACAGTCTCGAGTTCACACGTTCGTTTAGCGCTGTTGCAAGTGCCATCGACCTGCTTCTAAGAACATCAGTTTACGCTAGGATTTATTGTTAGAAAAAGAAATACAAATACGACCACAGGCGAACCAGGATCTACAGAAAAGAAAGGGCAGAAAAACAGAGGTCTAAGCTGGGAGTTACACGGAAAGGTGGTAATCTGTTTTGAGATTTTAGAACGTCATAGCACAACATAGAGAATACACACATATACACTTAAACTTTTGTATAACGTCTATGAAAAGCACAAGCATAGAGGGTGTGGTGTGACCGCCAGACACCACACTTGCTAGGTGGTAGCTTTTAAATCGGCCGCGGTCCGGTAGTATACGTCGGACCCGCGTGTCGCCACTGTCAGTGATCGCAGACCGAGCGCCGCCACACGGCAGGTCTAGAGAGACGTACTAGCACTGGCCCCAGTTGTACAGCCGACTTTGCAAGGAACGGTTCACTGACAAATACGCTCTCATTTGCCGAGACGATAGTTAGCACAGCCTTCAGCTACCTTTGCTACGACCTAGCAAGGCGCCGTATTCAATTGACATTTATTATATGAAGCATGTATCATCAAGAGCGATGTTCTACAATTATGGATTAAAGTTAAGTATTCCAGAAGCTACGTACTTTTCTTTATAGCATTCATTACGTATCCTGTTTCAGACCTCACGCCAGCCTGCGTGATTTTAAGCGCGTGCCTTTCGGCTTCCTCCCATTGTGTGTAGGCTGTCTTGTCTAGACACAACAGAGGGAACTCGTCTCTTAAAGAATTACATTGCAAGGGAATGATATCACGGATTGTAGGGAAAACCAAAAAAGAAACGAATCGAATAGTTTGAGATGTGATGTTACAGGAGGACGCTGAAAATTATCTGAACTGGAAAGGTGGTGCACGAGGAGTTCGCTCGCAGAATCGGCAGGGGAAACAGTGTGTGGAAAAGGAGGAGCAGGAGCGGAGGAGGGAGGGAAGGGGGGATGAGAGGACACGTGCTAGGGCATTAGGGATCACGTCCACAGCACTAGAGCGAGCCGTGGAGGGTAACAAGTGTAGGCAAAGACATACTGGAACACACACAACAAATAATCGACGCTGGTTGGTGCAAGCACTAGACTGAGATGAACAGGTTGTAAGTCTGAAGACGTCTTGGGCCGCAACAAGCCATTCAGAGTGTTGATTAAAAAAAAGTGTACGTTGCTTCCCAACAAAAGTCACACAGAACAATCTCGTGCGTGGCTGCAAAGTAATGAACTTTGTATTTAAGTATTTTGAACGGCGTTTGCAGTCACTGTCAATGTATGATCCGTCAAGTGCGACATAATGACCTTTGAAAACACACACAGACTATATATATGCTTATAAGGGCGTTGAGGGGTAGGTTGTGCTAAGAAATAACTGTTAAGAAACAAATTCGATACGCGTTATTTATATGTTGTTGTTGTTGTTGTTGTGGTGGTCTTCAGTCCTGAGACTGGTTTGATGCAGCTCTCCATGCTACTCTATCCTGTGCAAGCTTCTTCATCTCCCAGTACTTACTGCAACCTACATCCTTCTGAATCTGCTTAGTGTATTCATCTCTTGGTCTCCCTCTACGATTCTTACCCTCCACGCTGCCCTCCAATACTAAATTGGTGATCCCTTGATGCCTCAGAACATGTCCTACCAACCGATCCCTTCTTCTAGTCAAGTTGTGCCACAAACTCCTCTTCTCCCCAATCCTATTCATTACCTCCTAATTACTTATGTGATCTATCCATCTAATCTTCACCATTCTTCTGTAGCACCACATTTCGAAAGCTTCTATTCTCTTCTTGTCCAAATTATTTATCGTCCATGTTTCACTTCCATACATGGCTACACTCCATACAAATACTTTCAGAAACGACTTCCTGACACTTAAATCTATACTCGATGTTAACAAATTTCTCTGCTTCAGAAACGCTTTCTTTTCCATTGCCAGTCTACATTTTATATCCTCTCTACTTCCACCATCATCAGTTATTTTGCTCCCCAAATAGCAAAACTCCTTTACTACTTTAAGTGTCTCATTTCCTAATCTAATTCCCTCAGTATCACCCGATTTAATTCGACTACATTCCATTATCCTAGTTTTGCTTCTCTTAATGTTCATCTTACACCCTCCTTTCAAGACACTGTCCATTCCGTTCAACTGCTCTTCCAAGTCCTTTGCTGTCTCTGACAGAATTACAATGTCATCGGCGAACCTCAAAGTTTTTATTTCTTCTCCATGGATTATAATACCTACTCCGAATTTTTCTTTTGTTTTCTTCACTGCTTGCTCAATATACAGATTGAATAACATCGGGGAGAGGCTACAACCCTGTCTCACTCCCTTCCCAACCACTGCTTCGCTTTCATGCCCCTCAACTCTTATAACTGCCATCTGGTTTCTGTACAAATTGTAAATAGCCTTCCGCTCCCTGTATTTTACCCCTGCCACCTTTAGAATTTGAAAGAGAGTATTCCAGTTAACATTGTCAAAAGATTTCTCTAAGTCTACAAATGCTAGAAACATAGGTTACAAATGCTAGAATCATAGGTTTGCCTTTCCTTAATCTTTCTTCTAAGATAAGTCGTAGGGTCAGTATTGCTTCACGTGTTCCAACATTTCTACGGAATCCAAACTGATCTTCCCCGAGGTCGGCTTCTACCAGTTTTTCCATTCATCTTAAAGAATTCTCGTTAGTATTTTGCAGCTGTGACTTATTAAACTGATAGTTCGGTAATTTTCACATCTGTCAACACCTGCTTTCTTTGGGATTGGAATTATTATATTCTTCTTGAAGTCTGAGGGTATTTCGTCTGCCTCATATATCTTGCTCACCAGATGGTAGAGTTCTGTCATGACTGGCTCTCCCAAGGCCGTCAATAGTTATTTATACATGGAGGCTAATAACAGTAAACTTGTTGTTTCATTCGATACTGATGTGTGTTAATAGGGCAGTTTAGCGTAATGAACCGACAACGGCAGACCGCAGTCCAGCCCAGCCGCCTCTGTACATTTGCCTACGCCTTTATCAGTGTCAGACTGTACCCTACGTGACTCTGTTGACCCGCTTACATCTCATAAGCACACACTGCTGAGGAAGATTACTTGCGGGAGAAGAACACTGCAGAGTTCCAACGGCACAGGCTTCCCTAGCGCTCATACACGCCGCGTCAGATGCGTCTCCAGCAGACGCGAGGCATTCGGCTACGGGTCTAAGCCTGATCAACTCGTGGGTGCTGCACCCTGGCCTACGCTGCGATAGATTTTGGAGTTAGCAGACAGCCACGATGTCACCTAAACGCTGACCAGCACGTGGCAATTCAGAGAAATTCTCTGGAGTTCATAAGTACACCTGTTCGTGGGCGAAGAAAGTGGAGGGACAAAGGCTGGTTTTGCGAGAAAAAGAGAGACACCGGATGAAGACAGCAAAGCAACACGATCTACCAGTGACTGGAAGGAATGGAAACGGCTGTCAATGACGTCAAAAGTGCTTGGCTCCAGTACTAGGAGCGTGGTACTGATGTTCTGAAATGGAGAGGATTTCAATTTTTGGAACAAGACAATTTACACCCAGAATCTTTGTGGAGTTCGGATCTTTCAGAAATCAAGTCGTATCTGGAATCCGGAGCTCTCTGGACAGCAGACCTATTGGCTTTTGATTTTTTTGGACCCCTCCTTTTCTTTTTCTTCTTCCTCTTAGGCTTTGGAGAATTTTATCGGACATCGTGGACACTTTGTGCGTACTTTTGAGACTTCTGTTCCTGCGGCTGCCGCTTTGCTGACTCCACACACCAGATGTATGTTAATCCAACTTCTTTGCTGCCAGATGTCAACGGCAGTTACGTTGTTGTGCTGGCCTGCTGGTAATTCCTGGCTACACCTCAGAATGCCGCACAGTGCTCACATGTTCCAGCCACAACACCTACGTAAGAAGGTGATGCTTGTTTTAACACTTCACAGCTGGCACTGTCAGATCTGTTTTCTACGCCCCGCCTTGTTATCTCAGTTGCAGCGTGCATATTGGACGATCAATTTTGAGTTTCTTTAAGTAGCTATCCCCATTTATTTACATTCTCTCTCAGAAAAGGGACGTTTAGGATATCGAAGTGTCATATCCGACTCCCAGCATTTCAGCTTGTTTGATGCAATTAAACGACGCAAACGACCAAAGCAGCGCTCACTTCTGATATGGAACTTTCGGATGTGGAATCGCGTCAGTAACAAAGTTCAAACGACAATCTAGCTGGTACATGGTTTCTCTGCTGCTACTGATGTTGTAACTCAGGTTTACACAGGGTGACTCTACAACACGTCCAGAACTGTTGAAGATACTTTGACTGAGTTTTTAGCCGTGAAAAATGTAGCCGACTACCGAAGAAAATACAGAGTTTCTCCTCGTATCACTGACAGTTTGGCTGCGACTTCTCTCACAATTTCAGCACTGGAATGCCAGTAAACAGATTTGACACGAGATACAAAGCACTCCATTGCGACCTACAAAATGAAAAACGCATGACACCCCCCGAAATTTTACTAGATGGTCGCTGGGCAGCCACTAATGAAGCGAAGCGAGTCTACAGTTTTAGATAGAAGCACCAGGATGCAATTACTGAAAACTGCTGAAGGAAGTAATCTATGCTATAATCTGTACATAAAGATAAATCCTTGTTTAACGAAGTTACCAAAAATCTCGGTAAGTTCTTCACCGACTTGCTTCAAATTTTTACATGACAGTCTAATAAACATTCCGACAGCTATATACGAGGTTTCTCCGGAAAATACGTATAAAAGTTGAATAATGTCTTTATGTTACAAGTTGCAGTCACCGCCAGGTGGGACTACTGCTGTAATCAGTCCCATCAACGCTCAGTTCGAGTCAGAGCACTCTGCGTGAAGGTGGGAGTGTGCGGCAGCTTGTTGACAGTCACCCTTTTTCACCCGCCGTCGGCATGGAGCTCTCTCTGACTGAGGAACAGCGCGTCAACATCAAGTTTCTTGCAAAGCTAGGCAAGAATGGCCGTGAGATTTTTGAGTGTTTGAAACAGGTTTACGGTAACAATTCTCTGAAGGAACCCACCGTGAACAAGTGGTTAAAAAGGTTCCGGGATGGCCAAGAAGAAGTGAACGATGACCCTCGCCCAGGACGCCCGTCATCGAGTTCCGATGCAAATGTTGAACGAATTCGGGCTTGTGTTCTTAAAGACCGTAGATTGACAGTCAGAATGATTGCTGACGAGCTGTCAATCCCCAAAACAATCGTTCACGAAATCCTGACACAAAGACTTGAAATGAAGAAATTGTGTGCGAAAATCGTACCGAAACTCTGGACGCCAGAACAGAAAGCAAAGAGGGTTGAGTGCTGTGAGGATTGGTTGGAAGCAGAGGAACGAGGGGACTTTCTCAAGCGAGTCATCACTGGAGACGAGTCCTGGTTTTACGAATTCTATGTGGAGCTCAAATCTCAAAGCAAGGAATGGAAACTAGCAGGAGAACCGAGAACAAAAATGTCGCGAAAATCAAGGTCCAATGTGAAGACAATGTTGATTGTTTTCTTTGATTCTAGGGGCATTGTTCACAAGGAATGTGTTCCTCCCAGCCAGAGAGTGAACGGAAATTTTTACGTTGAAGTTCTGACACGTCTCAGAGCTCGTGTGGCCCGAGTTCGACCGGAGTTGGCAAAAGGGGGCAGGTGGATCCTTCATCACGACAATGCGCCCGCTCACACGTCGCTCGTTGTGCGCGAGTTTTTGGCCCGAAGCTGAATCACCGTGACAGACCACTCGCCTTATTCACCCGATTTAGCCCCGTGTGACTTCTTCATGTTCCCGAAATGCAAAATTGTGCTTCGGGGGTGGCACTTGGGAGATGTGGAAGCCATCAAGGCGGAAACGACACGGCAACTGAATGAACAACATGACAACTAAAGACTTTCAGCAATGTTATCAACAGTGGAAGCGGCGTTGGCAGAAGTGTATCACGTCTCAGGGCGAGTACTTTGAAGGAGACCATATTGTAATACATGAATAATTGTAAAATAAAGTTATTATCCAACTTTTATACGTATTTTGCGGACAAACCTCGTATTTTTTTAAACACCAGGTAAAAGTCTGTCTGTTGAGGCTGACTGTGGGGAGGAAAATGCCGTGCTGTGCGGATAGAAGTGTGGATTCCTTTCCTCTCTCGCACTCAGTTCTGCCCATTCCTAGTGTGGGACGTGGGCCGATGTCCGCACCGCAGACAGTAGCATCGGCGCCGGCTAAGAAGAATGCGCGACGCAGGAACGTGGCTGCGAGTGGCGTGGCGGGGCAGTACGTGCTGTTCTAAAAACATTTCTACGAGTTCAACTGCCTCAAAACTGCAACTGTGAGTGAGTTGAAGAGGCTCGAGCGATGCGAATGCATTAAATAGTCTCACACCTTCGGTGCTCGGCTACTTTCGAAATAGCAGTCGAAAGTAGCGGTCGAGAGCTCTATTTGTGTACACGCCATCAGCAACTGGTGTACCAACAATTTATCAATACTGACACTGTTTGTGAAACTACTGAAGCGTATTTTTGGTTACGATAGACATTAAGTTTTGTTCGGTTAAAATATCGGCAGTGGTAGGTTTTGCTCGTCTCTTTCTTGCTTTCAATGTCGCTGTGATATCTGCATCCTCGTTTCACTTTATTCTCCCCTTTGGTAGTGGAGGTATAAATAAGACCGTACCTGCTGCACAATGACACACAACAAGGCCGACAATCGAGTCCAACCGCAAAGCAATATTTTTCGGTCTTGTAGTAACACCTACTTGCACGGGGTGGTGGGGGGAGCGAGGGAATGGACTGCTTCCCTGCTCCCCAGCCCCCACCATACCCCTCTCACACATCCCTCTTAGCCACCTACAAGGCCGCTGCCTACTGTATTTCTGCCACTTCTCCAACGTGGGGACAGTAGGAAAACAACAGCGTCATGTCGAGAAGACTAACAAAATCACAATGGAAATTGGCAACAGTGGAAATACTGCAATAGTGTAACCTGCACAATGTGAGAAATGGAGTTCAGCTATAAAAACTTCCAGCGCTTTCTACATCTACGCTCAGCATGCCACTTTATGGTGTGTGGCGGACGGCTTCCATCCAGTCACTCACTGATCAGTCTGGCCTGGCAACGGAAGACAGCAAAACGAAAGCTGAAATTTTAAATTTAGCATTTGAGAAATCTTTCACGCAGGAGGATCGTACAAACACATCGCCGTTTGAGTCTCGTACAGATTCCCGTATAGAGGACATAGTGATAGACATCCCTGTGGTTGTGAAGCAGCTCAATGAGTTGAAAATAAATAAATCGCCAGGTCCTGATGGGTTTCCAATTCGGTTTTACAGACAGTACTCTACTGCATTGGCTCCTTACTTAGCTTGCATTTATGGCGAATCTCTTGCCGAACGTAAAGTCCCAAGCGACTGGAAAAAAGCGCAGGTGACGCCTGTATATCAGAAGGGTAGAAGGACGGATCCTCAAAATTACAGACCAATATCCTTAACATCGGTTTGTTGCAGGATTCTCGAACATATTCTCAGTTCGAATATAGTGAATTTCCTTGAGACAGAGAAGTTGCTGTCCATGCATCAGCACGGCTTTAGAAAGCATCGCTCCTGCGAAACCCAACTCGCCCTTTTTTCATATGATATCTTGCGAACCATGGATGAAGGGTATCAGACGGATGCCATATTCCTTGACTTCCGGAAAGCGTTTGACTCGGTGCCCCACTGCAGACTCCTAACTAAGATACGAGCATATTGGATCGGTTCCCAAATATGTGATGGCTCGAAGACTTCTTAAGTAATAGAACCCAGTACGTTGTCCTCGATGGTGAGTGTTCATCGGAGGTGAGGGTATCATCTGGAGTGCCCCAGGGAAGTGAGGTAGGTCCGCTGTTATTTTCTATCTACATAAATGATCTTTTGGATAGGGTGGATAGCAGTGTCCGGCTGTTTACTGATGATGCTGTGTACGGGAAGGTGTCGTCGTTGAGTGACTGTAGGAGGGTACAAGATGACTTGGACAGGATTTGTGATTGGTGTAAAGCCGGCCGGAGTGGCCGTACGATTCTAGGCGCTACAGTCCGGAGCCGAGCGACCGCTACGGTCGCAGGTTCGAATCCGGCCTCGGGCATGGATGTGTGTGATGCCCTTAGGTTAGTTAGGTTTAATTAGTTCTAAGTTCTAGGCGACTGATCACCTCAGAAGTTAAGTCGCATAGTGCTCAGAGCCATTTTGATTGGTGTAAAGAATGGCAGCTAACTCTAAATATAGATAAATGTAAATAAATGCAGATAAATAGGAAAAAGAATCCCGTAATGTTTGAATACTCCATTAGTAGTGTAGCGCTTGACACAGTCACGTCGATTAAATATTTGGGCGTAACACTGCAGAGCGATATGAAGTGGGACAAGCATGTAATGGCAGTTGTGGGGAAGGCGGATAGTCGTCTTCGGTTCAGTGGTAGAAATTTCGGAAGATGTGGTTCACCTGTAAAGGAGACCGCTTATAGAACGCTGGTACGACCTATTCTTGAGTACTGCTCGAGCGTTTGGGATACCTATCAGGTCGGATTGAGGGAGGACATAGAAGCAATTCAGAGGCGGGCTGCTAGATTTGTTACTGGTAGGTTTGATAATTAGGCGAGTGTTACGGAAATGCTTCAGGAACTCGGGTGGGAGTCTCTGGAGGAAAGAAGGCGTTCTTTTCGTGAATTGCTACTGAGGAAATTTAGAGAACCAGCACTGGAGGCTGACTGCAGTACAATTTTACTGCCGCCAACTTACATTTCGCGGAACGACCACAAAGATAAGATAAGAGAGGTTAGGGCTCTTACAGAGGCAGTCATTTTTCCCTCGTTTTATTTGGGAGTGGAACAGGGAGAGAAGATGCTAGTTGTGGTACGAGGTACCATCCGCCACGCACCGTATGGTGGATTGCGGAGTATGTATGCAGATGTAGATGTACTTTGTGCATTACTGTCAATTCTCGCCATTCCTGTTCCAGTTATGTACGGTTCACAGGAAGGCCAATGGCTGGTAAGCCTACATGTGGGCTCGAATTTCTCTTCATTTTATCGTCATGGTCTTTTCGCAAGATATACACAGGATGAAGCAATACACTGGTTAAGTCTTCTAGGAACGTACACTGTTTGAATTTTAACAGAAGACCAGTCTGTAGCAGCGTGTGCCACTGGAGTTGGCTGATCACCTCGGTGAGACTTTCGCATTCACTAAATGAACCTGCAAGGAAATGTGCTGCTCTTCTCTGGATCTTCTCTATTTCCTCTATCAATCCAATCTGGTATGGATCCCAGACTGATGGCCAATATTCAAGTATTGGTAGAACGAGGGTTTTGTGAGTTACTTTCTTAGTTGATGGACTGCTCCTTGAGAATTCTTCCAATAAATACTCCTAGATATTTTATGAAATTAACTGCCCAGACATGGTTGTGTAACCATGTCATCATAACAACAATAGGTCTTACTATTTATTTTTGTGCCGGGCGTTGTGGCCGAGCGGTTCTAGGCGCTTCAGTGTAGAACCGTGCGACCGCTAAGGTCGCAGGTTCGAATCCTGCCTCGGGCATGGATGTGTGTGATGGCCTTAGGTTAGTTAGGTTTAAGTAGTTCTAATTTCTAGGGGACTGATGACCTCAGATGTTAAGTCCCATAGTGTTCAGGGCCGTTTTTTGTTAGCAAGAACCTATTACAAACGACGCTGCATGGAATCTAGCGTGCTTCTCTACTACGAGAAGGGGGGCCAAAGAGAACAAGTGCAGCGTATAATGTCGATAAACTGTTCTCGATCGAAAGCAGTACCACGATATGACAAAGTGGTTCTACGGACGCAACTGCTGAGAAACCTGAGTTCGAATTTTGGGCGGCTGAGAAAACCAACCCAAGCCCTACAGGCCGGAGCTGCGTACATCGCCGCCGGTACGGCGCAAGGCGGCGTGCTGATGGCGGCTGCTACTCGTCGTCCGTCCCGCTGCCTGGAGATCGCCTCCGTCTTGAACCCCGACCGAAGCGCGATCGCGAGAAAACCGCAAGTGTTTGTCCGGGAGGCCGGTGAAGTTAAACCGCGTATGATTATTACTCTGCAGTTAGGGCGGCAACGCGCGCGTGGCCAGCAATCAACTCCGCTCAATTCTCTTCCACCACCCCGCGCCGAAAGAGAGCGATCGTTTGCATCTGCCAGAACTCGGCCACTTGTGACCCATACACAAAGTTTCCGCCAGTTATGGCCTTAACAACAAATTCGCCAAGATGCTCACTACCGTACTCTGTCAACCAAGGAGCCAAAACCATTCCTTCCCGCCAACACCAGACGGTGACTGCTGACGTAACAATCGTGCAGCCTATCACTGCCTCCACCGGGACTTTGCGGAGGAAGCTTTCCAGTGATGGACGTCAAATGAGTTTTACATGTGGCAGTCTTCTATCAGCTATCCCGTGGACCTTGGAGATCGTTTCTCCCAAATGTCCCAAACAATAGCACAGCTATGGCGAAATCCGGCGCTTTCCTCACCAAAACGTGAGGCTTTCGCGAGAAAACTGCCCTCAGCCATTGTAAAAACAGCGAGTGCCCGTCGCTTTGGCCCCCGAGACCCGACTCCGGAAAGAAACTGCCAACCACTGATGGGTCCGAAGTTCCCAGTGACCAGGGGTCCCGCTACTGTTAGTGGTTGGCCTCTGCACGGCCCATAAGTTCCCGCTGGGCTCCTACGTGAAATGAACAGAGTTACGATACACGCCGCTGGTTTTTTTGGGAGGTGTACAGGCGCCCAACGACGTGGAGAATTCCGGCACCCGATTACCTACTTTAAATGACAGTGTAATGCGGTAGCAAAATGGCAGTTTCCATGTAAACAAATTCAGATTTTAGAAATGCAAGATAGGCTGGTTTGATGGCGCCGAATAAATGTTTGAAAAGGCCAGCGGACCTGCCATCTTGCACAATCACACCAATTTAATTAAGACTCTGTGGCGTTTAACCGTAAAGGATTTATTTACGTGCTAACCGTCAAATACATAACACGTTAATTAATTCGTAAAGAAATGGGACGTTTGAAGCTGTTGTATGAGTGGGAGTTCGATTCGCTAAAGAATACGGGGCGAGGGGTTAATGCTAAGTAACTGTTCAGATATCAGCGCACAGGTAATAATGACGGCAGCAATGAAAAAAAAATGCATTTCGCGGACAAATAAAAGCAATGTTCCATGCATGCAAATGTTTCAGAGCTTTTCCAAGAGGAGAGATAAAAAATAACAGGGTGAAAACATTTAGGCAGACAAAGAACCGATGCCAGAAGACAATCAGTGCTGTTCTTAGAGTACGAACTTAGTAAGGAGTTTGAAGCCCCAAAGAAACTGGTATACGCATGCCTATTCTAATACAAAGGTACGTAAACACACAGAATACCGTGCTGCGGTCGGCAACGCCTATTATAAGACAAGTGTCTGGCGCAGTTGATACACTCCTGGAAATGGAAAAAAGAACACATTGACACCGTTGTGTCAGACCCACCATACTTGCTCCGGACACTGCGAGAGGGCTGTACAAGCAATGATCACACGCACGGCACAGCGGACACACCAGGAACCGCGGTGTTGGCCGTCAAATGGCGCTAGCTGCGCAGCATTTGTGCACCGCCGCCGTCAGTGTCAGCCAGTTTGCCGTGGCATACGGAGCTCCATCGCAGTCTTTAACACTGGTAGCATGCCGCGACAGTGTGGACGTGAACCGTATGTGCAGTTGACGGACTTTGAGCGAGGGCATATAGTGGGCATGCGGGAGGCCGGGTGGACGTACCGCCGAATTGCTCAACACGTGGGGCGTGAGGTCTCCACAGTACATCGATGTTGTCGCCAGTGGTCGGCGGAAGGTGCACGTGCCCGTCGACCTGGGACCGGACCGCAGCGACGCACGGATGCACGCCAAGACCGTAGGATCCTACGCAGTGCCGTAGGGGACCGCACCGCCACTTCCCAGCAAATTAGGGACACTGTTGCTCCTGGGGTATCGGCGAGGACCATTCGCAACCGTCTCCATGAAGCTGGGCTACGGTCCCGCACACCGTTAGGCCGTCTTCCGCTCACGCCCCAACATCGTGCAGCCCGCCTCCAGTGGTGTCGCGACAGGCGTGAATGGAGGGACGAATGGAGACGTGTCGTCTTCAGCGATGAGAGTCGCATCTGCCTTGGTGCCAATGGTGGTCGTATGCGTGTTTGGCACCGTGCAGGTGAGCGCCACAATCAGGACTGCATACGACCGAGGCACACAGGGCCAACACCCGGCATCATGGTGTGGGGAGCAATCTCCTACACTGGCCGTACACCACTGGTGATCGTCGAGGGGACACTGAATAGTGCACGGTACATCCAAACCGTCATCGAACCCATCGTTCTACCATTCCTAGACCGGCAAGGGAACTTGCTGTTCCAACAGGACAATGCACGTCCGCATGTATCCCGTGCCACCCAACGTGCTCTAGAAGGTGTAAGTCAACTACCCTGGCCAGCAAGATCTCTGGATCTGTCCCCCATTGAGCATGTTTGGGACTGGATGAAGCGTCGTCTCACGCAGTCTGCACGTCCAGCACGAACGCTGGTCCAACTGAGGCGCCAGGTGGAAATGGCATGGCAAGCCGTTCCACAGGACTACATCCAGCATCTCTACGATCGTCTCCATGGGAGAATAGCAGCCTGCATTGCTGCGAAAGGTGGATATACACTGTACTAGTGCCGACATTGTGCATGCTCTGTTGCCTGTGTCTATGTGCCTGTGGTTCTGTCAGTGTGATCATGTGATGTATCTGACCCCAGGAATGTGTCAATAAAGTTTCCCCTTCCTGGGACAATGAATTCACGGTGTTCTTATTTCAATTTCCAGGAGTGTAGATCGGTTACTGCTGCTACAATAGCATGTTATCAAGATTTAAGTGAGTTTGAACGTGGTGGTTATAGTCGGCGCACGAGCGATGGGACACAGCATCTCCGAGATACTGATGAATTGGGGATTTTCCCGTACAACCATTCACGAATGTACCGTGAATATCAGGAAGCCGGTGAAACATCAATGTCCGACACCGCTCCGGCCGGAAAAAGATCCTGCAAGAACGAGACCAACGACGGCTGAAGAGAAGCGTTCAACGTGACAGAAGTGCAGCACTTCCCCAAATTGCTGCAGATTTCAATGCTGGGCCATCAACGTGTCACCGTTCGAACCATTGAACGAAACCTCATCGATTTGGGCTTTCGGAACCGAAGGACCACTTGTGTATCCTTGGCGACTCCATCACAAAATTTACGCCTCGCCTACGCCCGTCAACGCCGACATTGAACTCTTGATGACTGGAAACATGTTGCCTGGTCGGACGAGTCTCGATTCAAATTGTATCGAGTGGATGGACGTGTACGGGTATGGAGACAACCTCGTGAATCCTTGGACCCTGCATATCAGAAGGGGACTGTTCAAGCTGGTGGAGGCTCTGTAAATGGTGTGGGGCGTGTGCAGTTGGAGTGATATGGGACCCCTGATACGTGTAGATACAACTCTGACAGGTGAGACGTACGTAAGAATCCTGTCTGATCACCTGCATCCATTCATGTGCATTGTGCATTCTGACGAACTTGCGACACTCCACACGTCCAGAATTGCTAGAGAGTGGTTCCAGGAACACTCTTCTGAGTTTAAACACTTCCCCTGGTCACCAAACTCCCCAGACATGAACATTACTGAGCATATCTGGGATGCCTTGCAACGTGCTTTTCAGGAGAGATCTCCGCCTCCTCGTAGTCTTACCGATTTATGGACAGGCCTGCAGGATTCATGGTGTCAATTCCTTTCAGCTCAACTTCAGACTTTAGTCAAGTACATGCCACGTCGTATTGCGGCACTTCTGCGCGCTCGGGGGGCCTTACACGATATTAGGCAGGTGTACCAGTTTCTTTTGCTCTTTAGTGAAATAATAATAATAATAATAATAATAATAATAATAATAATAATATGCTGAAAGAGGGATACAAAATCATGAGATTCTCGTCCTAAACAGAAGTGAAGATGACTACACACTGAAAGCCAATGGAACAACAGAAAAACTATCTAAACTCGCGGCAAAAATATGGAAAAAAAGATTAAATTTTGTGGACGCATTCACAGACTCGCAGCAACACATTTTACTCACAAACATTTAACATTAATGGAGCCTAGATTCAACAAACCGAACAAGATTTACAAAGAGACCAGGTTCTGCATAACGGAACTGTCATGCATTCCCTTCTTCACGACAGTTCTCGACCGTAAAGGGCCGCAGAGGCAATGAGGACGCAACTGCAGTGTTTTCGATGGCCAGTGCTTGATCAGCCACCATACAGCCTCGGCTTGGCTCCCTCCGATGTTCATCTCTGCTGACATGAACCGCTGGCTCTGAAGACAACACTTTGGCACAAAGACCGAACTACAGTCCAGCGTAGAGAAGTGGCGGAACAGTGGGCTGCCTTCTACGACGAGGGTATTGCAAAGTCGGTACAACGCTACGACAAATGTCTACGTCTTAGCAGCGGCTATGTAGAGAGGTAGCTGAAAGGTGTAGCAAACTGTTGCAAATAAAACATTTCCCATTTGGCGACAGATCGTTCGTTGCTTTCCGAACAGCCTTCGCACTATAAGAAATCCAGCTTAGTGAACTCATTTTCAGTACTTACTGTCATAACAATATCAGCAGAATGTCGCCCCGTACTAAGCTCATGGCAGAGTGAGGTAAACATGAATATCTTAAAATATTTCCACCACTTTTGTATACAGTGTGAACCAGAACTCAAAATTGCGTACGCTGTTCTCGGATATTTTCCGAGTATTTCGGTACAAGGGACCCGTGCGTCTCTGGTGACTCGTCAAATGTATTCGGTTTTGTTATCCCAATTGTCATTACTTCTGTGAAAATAACAACTAACAAAATGCAATTCCTCCGCCACTAACTACTGGACACCGGTGATCCCTTCTACCACAATGCTCGGAAAATACCGCGGGTGGAGTTCTGATTCACCCTGTACATAACAGACCACGATGCACGGAAGGGCTTCTTCCTGTCTCAGTTTTACGATATGCGAAACAACGTTTTCTTACCATCGGAAAAGTGATTAAAAAAGTGGGAATGCAAATGAACTTGCGCAATCAACGGACGCACACGCACCCTCTTGTTCCATGCGCGGAAATGTTGCCATTAAGTTTATTAAGCGGTAGATGAAGGAGAGAGGTTTTGTGCGATGACGTTGCTTCCATTAATCATCACGAGTGTTTCATAATAGCGGGATATCGACCTGGCGCCGGATATGCCTAGAGGCTTACCCCACTTTGTTAAGGATTGGCTCTACTATCATGATTGTCAGAACAGAAGCGTCATATGAACGACAGGTGACGGCGTATTTATTGCCGTAAAGAATTCGTTGATATCTAGCGGGGTTATCGCGGATCCCAAATGTGAATCAATCTGGGAGAAGTTAAGGCATCAAAGTTCGGTCTAAATGGTAATAGGATGCTTTCATAGACCACATACGTCAGGAACTGTAGTGGTACAGTGCTTCAGTGAGATTGGTTGGTAGGTTGGTTTAAAGGCGGGAGAAGGGACCAAACTACGAGGTCATCGGTCCCTTGTTCCTAATAAAACAATGCCACGAGAGTGAGAATATAACGGACGAAACATATAACACAAAACGGAAAGAAAAGAAAAGCCACAAGAACGAAGGGAAGGCAACGAACACTAAAAGGAACAAAAGAGGACAAGAAAACAACAGAGAGACGCTAGAAACAGAAGAGAGTAAAACATGAAAGCAGACTCATGCTATCAAAACCGGTGCCAGAAACAGGGATTCGTGCGGCATTACTCTGAATGTCTTACCGGAAAATTACTTCCAACAGATGTCTAGAGAACTAATTCGTGAAGGTAACGTCTCAGATTTCGTAGCAACAAACAGACCTGAAGTCTTCGGATAAGTTAACTAGAGGAGGGCATCGATGATCGTAAGGCTGTGATCGCATCTGTGGGTACTATAAGGGATGTCAACAAACGCGGGAAAATAATTTTGTATCGCAGCAGTGACCGGGGAGAAACTGGAAAGTATCTGAGTAGTCCGCATCAAATATTCGGTGCTACAAGCGAAGATGTCGAGCACAAATGGAAAAAATTCAAAAGCATCGTTCAATATGGCTTACACAAGTATGTTTCGAGGGAAGCCTTAAGGGAGAGGGTAAGACGCACCACGGTTTAATGGCCCTGTCAGAAAACAGCTGCACAAGGAGAGACAGCTTCATCATATATTCAAGAGAAGTCAAAATCTAGTTGAACGAAGCGAAAATGAGCGTCAGAAGAGCAGTAAGACAAGCGTTCGGCCACTTTGAAAGAAAAAATTTTCCGCCGATCTGACTAAACACCGTAAGAGGCTTTAGTCTTACGTAAAATCAGTAAGCGGTTCGAAATCATCTGTTCACTCAGTGACAATACTGGTACCTAAACAGTAGATGACAGAGAGAAGGCCGATATAAAGAATTTGGTTTCCCGGAAGCGTCTCACCATGAAAGATCTTAAGAGAGTCCCTCATTTCAATCATCGTACGAACTTCGAAATGGCAGATATTGAGAATATAGCGGAATATAAGAAACAACTAAAACCGTTTTGTAGTCGAAAGGCATGAGGATCAGATTAGATAGCTGTAAGATGCTCCACATATCTGTAATATGCTGAACAAACTCAACTGGCAGACATTACAAAAAAAAAGGCGTTATGCATCACATAATTTACTATGGAAATTTCGAGAGTGCACATTTCGGGAATACTTAAAAAACACATTACTGCCTTTTACGCACGTATCGCAAAATGACAATGAGAAAATTCGAGAAATTTTAGTTAATACAGAGGCTTCCCAAGCGCCATTCGCGGATGGAAGGGAGGATATCAGTTAGTGGGACCAGAAGTACCCAGTCACTTGCTGAGTATGTAGGTATAGACAGAGAATTGCTACAGAATAGGAGGTTATCGATAATACTGGGTGGTTATAATTAAACTTTCCCTATTTAACACGTTATGACACGGAAAGTAATTACAGTACGAATACCAACCATGGTAGCATGTCTAGACTATGGGGTGCATGATTTCCGTGTGCCACAGCGCCACAGGCCACTTTCAACTATGGCCATCAAGTGCCTTGATCAGTCAGCGTGATTCACTGTCTCACACACCTGACCAGTCGCAGTGCACTTGTTGACGTGTCAACATGAGCCTGGACAAAAGCACCAGGGCATTATTGGTGAAGCTCTGTTACCAAAATAACATTAATGCTGCAGCTGCACTTTGAGAATATCGCCGGCTGAAAGGAACACGCAAGTGTCCTCTTTCTCCACCTGCTGTGCGGAGCTTGATGAAGTTTGAATCAACTGGAGAACTGGGCGTTCCTCCGGGAAGAGGCTGACGACCGGTTGCACCACAGCTGGTTGACAAAAGTCTCTGTTGCTATGGCAGAGCCGGCCGAAGTGGCCGTGCGGTTAAAGGCGCTGCAGTCTGGAACCGCAAGACCGCTACGGTCGCAGGTTCGAATCCTGCCTCGGGCATGGATGTTTGTGATGTCCTTAGGTTAGTTAGGTTTAACTAGTTCTAAGTTCTAGGGGACTAATGACCTCAGCAGTTGAGTCCCATAGTGCTCAGAGCCATTTGAACCATTTTTGCTATGGCAGACAACACTGCGCGCAATTCCCGGTCGTCAGGCAGCGCTCGTGCTGTGTCACGATAGTTGAACTTTCCGGGGTGCACTGTACGGAAGGTGCTTCGGACTATTCTCATGTGGTATCCGTACAAATACATATCGTATAGCAGCCTGCACCACAGGACACCCAACAACGTGCAGACTTCGCTCTCCACTTCTCGCAAGGATTGAAGTTGACGAGGGCTGGCCCTGGACCATCCTGTGGACAAATGAAGCTCATTTTTCTCTGGCAGCTGAGGTGATCACGCAGAATTGCCGTGTGTGGGGATCTTTACCTCAAGGACCAAAGGCGTGCAGTGTGACTGCGTTACTGCGATATGCTTCGCCACCATTTCATACCCGCCCTACAGGAGAGAGACGCATTGAACTCAACAGTTTTCATGTAAGATGAGGCTCCACCGCATATCGCTCGTGAAGTTCACCTGCTTCCCCGAAACACGTCTGGAAACGATAGAATTATCAGCAGATCCTTTTCACAAAGGCTTCGCCGGCACGATCACCTGATCCCACTCACTGTGGTTTCTGGTTGTGGGGCTACCTGAAGGACAGGGTTTACGTGGGGAACATTCACACACGTGCTGATCTGAAGCGCAGCATGTCAAGGGAGGTAACCAGCATCCCTTCGTTCTGCTGTGCAGAACGCAATCCTGCGCTTTCGGACTCTTCTGGACACTGATGGGCCCCATAGTGAGCCCCTTTTGTAGCAGTAATGGTACCGGTATGTGATGGTATGACGTATCGTAGCAGCACATTAAAAGTGCTTCAGTTGAATTGATTCTGCTTTATTTCTCTTCCCCGTGTCCTTGATGTTAATGCTACCAAGTTTGGGTACTCGTACGGTAATTAGTTTCCGTTTTATAATGTGTTAAATAGCGAAAGTTTAACTATGCAAAGGGCGTTCAAAAAGTTTTGCACAGTCGTCTAATTTTTTTTATTTTTTGCAGGAGGAGAATGAAATTTTTTGTAAACATACTTGGAACATTTAGCTCTAAGTTGGTATATAAAAGTATTTTCTTTTATTTACAGGTGAACCATAATGGACCCTGAAGTAGATGTCAGGTTGCGACAGCGGCTGGTGATGGAGTTCCTTTTCAAGACCGGCGAAGACTCTGCCGCATCGATTCACAGGAAGTTCCTCCCAGTTTATGCGGAGGACACAGTGGATCGCAGCAGTATCCAGCGGTGGTTGCAGAGGTTTAAAGAAGGTGATTTCTCTCTACTGGACAATCCACGATGCGGTAGACCATCGGTGGCAGAGAGTGATGTGAATAAGGAGACACTGATCAAATCATCCAAAATGACAGATGTGTGACGACACGACAGCTTGCTGTAGCAGAGATACCACACTACCCAATGACAAACGAGTAATTTCAGCAAGCTGTCACTTTGGATAATTTGATCAATGATCTGATTATTCACATCACTCACTGCCGTCGATGGTGTACCGCATCGTGGCTTGCCCCGTAGACCTCTGCAAACCCCGCTGGATACTGCTGCGATCCACTGTGTCCTCCCCACAAACAGGGAGCAACTTCCAGTGAATCGATGTGGCTGAGTCATCGCCGGTCTTGAAGAGGAGGTCCATCACCGACCGTGGTCGCAACGTGACATCTACTTCACGATCCATTATGGTTCACCTGTAAATAAAAGAAAATACTTTTATATACCAACTTATAGTTAAATGTTCCAAGTATGTTCACAAAACATTTCATTCTCCTCCTGCAAAAAATAAAAAAAATTAGACGACTGTGCAAATTTTTCTGAACGCCCTTTGTAAATTTTTTTGAACGCCC
The DNA here is from genome assembly GCF_021461385.2 of Schistocerca piceifrons. Classification (NCBI taxonomy): domain Eukaryota; kingdom Metazoa; phylum Arthropoda; class Insecta; order Orthoptera; family Acrididae; genus Schistocerca; species Schistocerca piceifrons. Next base: position 212,927,136 of record NC_060146.1, read on the forward strand.
TTTGTACCTACAATGCATTTTGTTCGCAGCGCGTAGTCTCGCGGTCGCGTTCTCGCTTCCCGAGCCCTAAACCCCGGGTTCGACTGCCGGCGGGGTCAGGGATTTTCACCTGCCCCAAGACGACTGGGTGTTGTTGTGTCGTCGTCTTCGTCATCATCATTCATCCCCATCACGGTCGGAGGAAGGCAACGGCAGACCACCTCCATTAGGACCTTGCCTAGTATGGCGGTGCGTGTCTCCCGCATCGTTCCCCTACGCTTTGTCAAGAAGCATGGGACTTCATTTCCATTTCCACAATGTATTTTTAACGTATAGGCCACGTGCAATGTCGTATTCCACTAATAAATTTTAAAACAAAAGAAATACAAGTTCCTTGAAAAAGTTCGCCGATTTTGATACGTTGAAACTGAACTTTATACTTTCAAAACAAACAAACATACCTCCCACTGACTACCTCCACCACGCTGGCCGTGCAAGAACTCTTATATGAATGCGTAGTCTGTGGTTTTTCGAACCCGTAGGTGTGATACATATTATGGAAATTGATGGTGGAGGGAGGAGAAAGGGACTCATGCGGAAATAGCGGCGAGGAATGAAAATGTGTACCGGTCCGGGACTGGAACCCGGTACCTCCTGCTTAGTAGGCAGTTGCGATAGCCACCGCGCCACCCGGTCACTGTACTTCCTGCAAACGCGCGGGCTACGTCGGCACGCTCCACACGCCCACCCGCCGCCACCACTCCTCCCCAGCCCCCGTGCCAGTGCATGTCCCCCGTGCTCGCTAATTTTCCCCGCTGCAAGTCAAACGTAAACGTGCATCTGCACTGATGATTCGTAGTGCGACGAGGCGTATACATTACATGAATGCATGGTATTTGCTCTTTCGGACTTGCCCGCATTTGCTATTAACACTTTCTGGGTCACGCAATGGTTAAGGCAACTGCCTGGAAAGCAGGAAGTACCGGGTTCGAGTCCCGCTACGGCATACCTTTTACTCTGAGCCACTGATTCCACATGAAGTCCGATGCAGCTAGTATCATCAGTGCCTTCCCTTTCTTTTCCTCCCCCCCCCCCCCCCTCCACCTACAATTCACGTAACATGCAAGAACTCTGCCGGTGAAAGAGGCCGTGAGTGCCTAACAAGACGTCACTTGCATTTCGCCAGGAGCTCGTCGAACTTCCACCTGAAGCACGTTGACTGCGAAGAGGCTGCCGGTAGCCACAGCAGAGCCACAGTTAAGCTCTTACTTCACCGCTAACTGGCGCCATTGACGTATTCCTCGCCTCTCTCTGCTAGGAAGAGAGGGAGGCGTTTGCTGACAATCAGGATATGATCGGCGTCCGTAGGGTCGTCGACCCGTCCACCAGTCTCCCCCCCCCCCCCCACCTACTGCCACACAAGGGACAGGCGCGCTGACAGCCTCTCCCCCCTGTCGGACAAAACAGCGCCACACTTGGCCGACATCAGCCTACAGCCTCTCGAGCGACTGCGGTCCACCAGGCGACCCCACCCCTACCGTCTAGGGTGGATGCTGTCGCCAGTGGGCGTGGCCGAGTGACATAAACCAAAGCTCACCCGCCGGGCCGGAATGGGACAACGCATCATTACCGTTCGCGTGTGCTGCCGCTAGCCAGGGACAACCAAAATCGATACTTCTAAAACGATATACACTGATGTGCCTACAGTAATGGGATAGCGATATGCACATTGCAGGTGGTGGTACTATCGCGTACACAGCGTGTAAAAGGGGACTGCATTGGCGGCGCCGTCACTTTTACTCAGGTGACATCATATGAAAAGGTTTCCGACGTCACTGTGGCCACACGACGGGAATTAAAAGACGCTGAACGCAGAAGGGTAGTTGAAGCTAGAAGCATGGGACGTTCCATTTCGAACATTGTTAGGGAATTCAGTGTTCCGAGATCCTCAATGTCAACAGTGTGCCGAGAATACAATATTTCAGGCGTTACTTCTCACCACGGACAACGCAGTCGCCGACGGCCTTCACTTTAAACAGCGCTAACAGACATGCAACACTGCTTGAAATAACCGCAGAAATCAATAAGGGACGTACGACGAACGTATCTGTTAAGACACTGCGTCGCAATCTGACGCTAATGGGCTATGGGAACAGACGACCGACGCGAGTGGCTTCGCCAACAGCCCAACATCGCCTGCACCGCCTCTCCTGGGCACGTGACCGTATCGGTTGGACCCTAGACGACTGCAAAACCGTGGCGTAGTCAAAGGAGCCTCAATTTCAATTGGTACGAGCTGATGGCAGGGTTCGAGTGGGGCGCAGACACCACCAAGCCGTGGACCCAAGTTGCCAACGAGGCACTGCGCGAGCTGGTGGGGGCTTTGTAATGGTGCGCGTTGTCTTTACAAGGAATGGGCTGGGTCCTCTCGTCCGACTGAACTGATCACTGACTGGAAATGGTTATATTCGGCTAGTTGGGGACTATTTGCAGCAATTCATGGACTTCATGCTCCCAAGCAACAAGAGAATTTTTATGGGTTACAATGCGCCATGTCATTCGACCACAATTGTTCGCGATTGTTTTGGAAATAACAGTCTGGACAATTAGTGTGGATGATATGGCCACCCAGGTCGCCCGACAAGAATCCCGTCGAACATTTATGGGACATAATCATGTGGTCAGTTCGTGCACAAACTCCTGCACCGGCAACACGTTTGCAGTTATGGACGACTAGAGAGGCAGGCAGGATGGCTCGATATTTCTGCAGGGTCTTCCAACGATTTGTTGAGTCCATGCCGTAACAAGCTTCTGTGCTATGTTGGACAGGAGGAGGATCCCATGAGATTGTCTCCTCAGTGCACACAATATTAAGGTGTCCACAAATTTTTAGGGGCTCTCTGAACTGAATGCTTTACACGTGTGCAAATGCTTTACACGGACTCATACCTGGAATTCCCCAATTTGAAACCCGTGCAACACAAGTGTCAGATTACACTCGGGTCGAAATCACTGCGTGTCAGTCAGTGAGCGAGTCGTGTTGTTTTTCATCACGTATAAAGGCAACGTCACTGTGTTCGAAATGAATTTTTACACTGATCTTCACTGACAAGAATTCTCTTCGTGATCACGTAAATCAAGAGAGAGACGAGCCTCGTGATCATATGGTTCAAAGCAAAGAACCATGTCATTTGATGTCTGCAGCATACGAAAGAAAGTTCAATTTTCTAGGGATATGTCAAAACAGTTAATACTATCTTCGAGCAGGCTTTTTGTCCGTCTGTCTATCCTTCCGAATACTACTCAGTATTGGCATGTTTAACATATAGTGATTTCAATCACATGTTAAAAACACTGTTTCATACACTTTCTAAATATAGGTACTAGAAACTAGAGGTGAAATAGTGGTATGGAGCAAAAATATGAAAATATCAAATAAATTTAATCACTTAAAAAATTGTAGGGAGGTTTCAGCGCTACATATGCAGGACATCGTGACACACGTCGATTTCTGCCTTATGTTATATTACGCTTGAAGCTGTAATTTTTTTAATCGAGGACCTTTTTTTAAGTTTTAAAACAAACATTTCATTGCACAATAAAAAATGCGAAGTTATTTTTGTGTTATGCTTTTAGAGTATTTCTTTTTGCTGTGAATTTCTTGAAATCAGTCTGATAATTAGCGAGTCGAGTTGGCACAAGTTTATCTGTATGTTCATCAGTGAATTCAAATCGACGTTCATATTTAAAGAACTTGGCTGTTCAGTGTATTGATCCTGGTATTACTAACAAGACTGGGAAAGCCAGTCGATAAACAGAGTAGAGTCGGGTAAGTCAGCGCGGTGGGTACGACTGCGCAACGCTTCTGTCTCAGTTTTAATGGTTCAAATGGCTCTGAGCACTATGGGACTTAACAGCTGAGGTCATTAGTCCCCTAGAACTTAGAACTACTTAAACCTAACTAACCTAAGGACACCACACCACACACATCCATGCCCGAGGCAGGATTCGAACCTGCGAACGTAGCGGTCTCGCGGTTCCAGACTGACGCGCCTAGAACCGCACGGCCACACCGGCCGGCTCTCAGTTTTAATAATGATAGCATTATGGAAAAGGTCTGATTGCTACTCATCACATAACGCAGATGCTGAGTCGCAGGACTCGAACCTCTGCCGGGATCAGCCACACAGTCCATCACTGCAACGCCTTAGACCGCGCCCAGGCCGAGACCTCAGCTACAGCAGCCAATATCACAGTGCTGCAGCAACGGATTTTTTAAGTTCCTCACCATCATGTACTTTAGTAAAAGCTGGACACTCTGCCTCGAGAGAACAGTTTGTTAATCTGTGAATCAAGCGATGTTTTCATGGTCAATGATGGTTGTAAATTATCAAGCAATCCCGTGGCAAAGAACTGTGTCAAAGTTAAGTAAATCTTTTATTCCTTAATGCAATAAAGTGAACTAATACACTGAACCGCCAAAGAAACTCGTAGAGACATGCCTTTTCAAACACAGATGTATGTAAACAAGCAGAATACCGCGCTGCGGTCCGCAACGCCTATGTAAGACAAGTGTCTGGCGCAGTTGTTAGACTGGTTACTGCTGCTACACTGGCAGGTTATCAAGATTTAAACAATCCCGAACGTGGTACTATAGTGGGCGCATGAGCGATGGGACACAGCATCTCCGAGGCAGCCGTACGACCATTTCACAGGTGTACCGTGAATATCACAAATCCGATAAAACATCAAATGTCCGACATCGCTGCGGCCGGAAAAAGATCCTGCAACAACGGGGCCAACGACGGCTTAAGAGACTCGTTCAACATGACACCAGTGCAACCCTTTTTCAAATTGCTGCACATTTCAACGCTGGAGGTTCAACGTCCGAAACATTCAACGAAACATCATCGGTATGGGGTTTCGGAGCCGAAGCCCACTCGTGTACCCTTGATGACTGCACGATACAAAGCTTTACGCCTCGCCTGGGCCCGTCAACACTGTTGATGACTGGAAACGCCGGCCGTTGTGGCCGTGCGGTTGTAGGCGCTACAGTCTGGAGCCGAGCGACCACTACGGTCGCAGGTTCGAATCCTGCCTCGGGCATGGATGTGTGTGATGTCCTTAGGTTAGTTAGGTTTAATTAGTTCTGAGTTCTAGGCGACTAATGACCTCAGAAGTTAAAGTCACATAGTGCTCAGAGCCATTTGACTGGAAACATGTTGCCTGGTCGGACGAGTATCGTTTCAAATTGTGTCGAACGGTTAGACGTGTAGCTGCACGGAGACAACTTCATGACTGAATGGAACCTGCATGTCCGCAGGGGTCTGTTCAGACTGGCAGAGCCTCTGTAATGGTGTGGAGCGTGTGCAGTTGGAATTGTATGGGACCCCTGATACGTCTAGATACGACGCTGACAGGTGACACGTACATAAGCATCCTGTCTGATCACCTGCATCCGTTCATGTCCATTGTGCATTCCGACGGGCTTGGGCAATTTCACAGGATAATGTGACACCTTACATAACCAAATTTGCTACAGATTGGTTCCAGGAACACTCTTCTGAGTTCAAACACTTCCGCTGGCCATCAAACTCCGCAGATACGAATACTATTGAGCATATCTGGGATGCCTTGCAACGTGCTGTTCAGAAGAGATCTCCACCTCCTCGTACTCCTACGGATTTATGGACAACCCTGCAGGATTCATGGTGTCAATTGCCTTCAGCAGTACTCGATTCCTTGCCACGTCGCGTTGCGACACTTCTGCATGCTCGATATCAGGCATGTGTGCCAGTTTCTTTGCCTCTTCAGTGTATTTCATGTGCTCTAATTTGATGAGCTTCTGCCCGAGCAATCAAAGAAACCACTGTTACGGCCGGACGAAAGTAGTTCCGTCTGGCCTCAACAAAGACTAATCATAAACACTAGAAAAAGCAAAGAAATCGACTGTTTTCACAAGAAAAGTCAGTTTGTCAGTCCGTGGGATGAGAGTTAGCACAAGTATCAATCACTAGCCGCATTTGAGCAGCACTCCAAGTGAGAAAAGAGACTTGAATAGACTGGCGACGGGCAACGCGGAGTTGGCGCCCCAAATATCTGACAAGAGGACTCTCCTGAATGCGAGGAATGGGAGTTTTTAGAGGGTGGCGGCGGCGCACGGTTCCTCCCCCTCTGCATGCGGGCCGCCAGCCCACCTCCCTGCCGCCTCTGGCCAGCCACGTCTCCACGTCCTTCCCTTTTTTCCCTTCTCTGTAGGCCGGGATGGTCCTGCGCTGTACACTAACAAACCTCACGTTTGGTAGCAACAGCAGAAGCTGAAAGCTAAACGTCAGCACCCTTCCGGATATGGCGAGCAACGACAGTGTTTTACGTCACTTTGCTCTTGCGAGCGGCTGTTCTACTAATTTCCTACAGTATCTCAATGTAACTCGTGTGTACCCGCTGACGTTGCTGTCCTCAGGAGCAAGGATCATGCATGCTGGCTGTGATAAGACGTGACTGTTTTGACCTCCGTCTACTGTGGCACCTTACAACAGCGTCTAGACGGTATGTGAGGCTACCAGTTAATTCTCTAAAATGAAACTTCTACCCTGTGTAGTTTGCGGTTCGCAGGCGTCTTTCGCAACTGTTGACGTGTCAGCTAAAGGCTACCGGCTGTATTCCTACAACCTCAAGAGTAACAACGCACCAGTGAATACATCGTTAACGTATACAGTAAACAGCGCTTTCTAGTGGCACTTATGGAGCTTGTTACCAGCATAAGGTGAATTCGAAAACACAATATGTAAAATGAACAGTCCAGCCCTTCTCAGCATCTTCTTCCTCGGACCCCTGCAATTCCGCTTCCTCAACGCAAAATCAGCACCTAAGGACTGGAAAGTTTCACAGGAAACAGAAGTAATTTACTGAATCATAGACCTATTTCACTCAAACCAAAAATGCGGAAAAATTTTGGAACGTATACCGTGTTCGAACAATATGAAACAACTCGAAGGAAACTGTTTACAGACACACAGAAAATATTGTTCTTGCGACACACACACAGGCTCTTTATCCATACTAATGAATTAGATCGACAGGGGGTCTCAAGCTGATTCCATGTTTGTAGATCTCCCAAAGGCTTTTGACACCGTTCACCACAAGTGCCTTTAAAATCAAATTGCGTGTCTGTGGAGTATTGTTTCAGGTTCGTCATTTATTGCCAGAAAGGAGACAGTTCGTAATAATTAACGGGAAGTCATCGAGTGAAACAGAAGTGATATTATCTGCCGTTTCCCAGGGAAGCTTTACAGACAATCTGAACACCACTCATCGATTGCTTGCAGCACATTCTGTCGCTTACTGTCTACTAAAGCCATCGGAAGATCATTTAGACAGGATATCTGTATGAAAATTCCTGGCAGATTAAAACCGTGTGCCGGACCGAGACTCGAACTTGGGACCTTTGCCTTTCGCGGGCAAGTGCTCTACCATCTGAGCCACCCAAGCACGACTCATGTCCCGTCCTCACAGCTTTACTTCCACCAGTACCTCTTCTCCTACTTTCCAAACTTTACAGAAGCTCTCCTGTGAACCTTTCTTTCAAGAGTGCTAGTCCTGCAAGATTCGCAGGAGAGCTTCCGTAAAGTTTGGAAAGTAGGAGACGAGGTACTGGCAGGAGTAAAGCTGTGAGGACGGGGCGTGAGTCGTGCTTGGGTGGCTCAGTTGGTAGAGCACTTGCCCGCGAAAGGCAAAGGTGCCGAATTCGAGTCTCGGTCCGACACACAGTTTTAATCTGCCAGAAAGTTTCATATCCGTGCACACTCCGCTGCAGAGCGAAAATCTCATTCAGGATATCTTTATGTCGCGAAAAGCGACAGACGATCCTGAAGAATAAAAAGCGTGACGTCCTCGATAGGAGTTTTTAAAAAGAATCCATTAAATTTCGATTGCGTCCTACATAATGCAAACTTAAAAACTGTCGATTCATTTCAGTACATAGGGATTACAATTACGAACAAATTTCATCGGAACCATTACATAGATATGGGGAAGGCGAAACAAGGACTGCGTTGCATTGGCAGCAGAACCCTTAGTAGATGCAACAAATCATTAAAGGGAGTGCGTACATAACGCTTGTCCGTCCTCTACTAGAGTACTGCTGCTCGATGTGGGACCCTTACCAGGTAGGACTGACAGAGAACATCGAAAAAGTCCCAAGGTGGGCAGCTCGTTCATAATTATCGCAAAATAGGAGAGAGAGTGTCAGGGATACGATAGGTGAGCCGTGGTGGTAATCATTACAACAAACGCGTTTCTCGTTTCGGCCAGATCTTTTCACCAAATTTCAATCATAGACTTTCTCCTCCGTATGCGAACATCTTTGGTTGACTTCCACCTACATGCTCAGAAATGGTATTCGTAATAAAATAGGAGATCTCAATTTAAAGACGTAGGTGTTCCATTTTTCCCACGCGCCATTCGAGAGTGGGATGGTCGGTAACTAGTCTGATAGTAAGTAGTTCTCTCAACCCTCTGCCAAGCACTTGGATGTGAATTGTGGAGTCGTGATGTAGGTGCAGATGTTTTCGTCCATTCACATACTACGAAAATTTATACATGGAATGGACAAAAATACGAAAACACTACAAACTCCTGACATTACCATGCCTAGTACGATGTAGGAAACCCGCTGGCGTTCAAAACAGTTTCCAGTCGTTTCGGAATGGAGAAATACTCCCTTTGTAGGGTTTTCAAGAGAATCTTGTATCATTCTTCCTACAAAGTAATGACAATTTCAGATAATGATGATGGAGGCGGATATCGATCAAGCACTCCTCTCTCCATAGCAGAAAGGCCCAATGACATTGAGATCTGGTGGCTACGGTGCCCAGGGAAGGAACGACACCACCCTCGTGCTCAAAAAACCAGTCCGGAACGATGCGAGCTGTGTGGACAGCGGCCCCGTCGTCTTGGAAGACATCACCACCACCGGGAAAGAAACAGTGCAGGAATCTGATCGGCCAAAATGGTAGCATAAGCTTTGGCAGTAATACGACCACGCAGAGTAACCGTGGCGCACGTGGAATACCACAATATCGCTTCCGCAATTCATTACCGAAGGACCGCCATGTTTCATTCTTGGTGCAAACTTCGCCAGAAGTTGGAAAGAATGTGAAACAAGACTAATTCGACCAAACTACTTTCTTCCGGTGGTCAGGTTTTTTATGGTTTCGGCACCACGTTTTCCTTTTACTGATGAGTGGCCTTGGGGTTCCAGCTCGCCCTGCGAGTCGCTGCCTACGGAGCTCCCTTCCAGTTGCTTTGCTGCTGACAGGGTTCTCGAGGGCGACACTCGCTTCTGCACTGACCTTTGCACCTACTGTCGTCCTACTTCTCGTCACAGTCCTCTTCAATGCCAGTCTGTCACGATTACTCAACACACGCTTCGTCTGCGTTGAGACTTGACTGATGATGATTATCCGCTTTTCTCCGATATTGTCCTCTAGAAACAGCAACCGCTGCGGCTACTCTGGTTACGGCCGCTCCCACCACAACACCACCAACTATTTGCGAATTCAGTCAGCCGCGACACAGTGCACAGAACGCGTTCTCACCACCACTGACGCTTGCAGTGTATTGAGGACTCTACACAGGGGCCGTTCCGTTCGTGGTCAAACGCAACAGCGCAACCTGCTGGTCTGGACAGCATCTGCATTTACGTTCAAGCATGCATTTCTCCCGGTGTTTCAATACTTTTATACAACCCCTGCAAGCTTCTTTATCCCTAGTAAAGCTGTAGGGTATTCCTAGATTTCTCACTGAATACCCCGGTTCTGGAAACTTTTAAGTACGCCTTCAACTACAGTTGGCCTTTACCTCCAAGCGCCTGTCAGTTCAGTTTTATTCAGCGCCTCCGTGACGTTCTCCCTCGAGTGAAACATACCAGTGTACACTGATGAGCCAAAGAAACTGGTACACCTGCCTAATATCGTCTAGGGAGGCCGCAAGCAAGCAGAAGCGTCGCAACACAACTTCGCATGGACTCCACTAATGTCTGAAGTAGTGCTGCAGGGCATTGACACCATGGAGCCTGCAGGGCTGTCCATAAATCCGTAAGAGTACAACGGGGTGGAGATCTCTTCTGAACAGCACGATGCAAGGCATCCCAGATATGCCCAATAATGTTCAAGTCTGGAGAGTTTCGTGGCTAGCGGAAGTGTCAAATCTCAGAATAGTGTTCCTGGAGCCACTCTGTAGCAATTCTGGGCGTGTAGAGTGTCGCATTGTCCTGCTGAAATTGCCCAAGTCCGTCCGAATGCACAATGGACATGAATGGATACTGGTGGTCAGACAGGGTGCTTACATATGTGTCACCTGTCAGAGTGGTATCTAGACTTATCAGGGATCCCATATCACTCCAACTGCACACGCCCCGCACCATTAGAGAGCCTCCACCAGCTTCAACAGCCCCCTACTGACATGCAGGGTCCATGGACTCATGAGGTTATCTCCATACCCGTACACGTCTATCCGCCAGATACAATTTCACACGAGATCCTTCCGACCTGCCAACGTGCTTCCAAGTCATCAACAGTCCAACGTAGGTGTTGGCGGCCCAGGAGAGACGTAAAGCTCTGTGTTGTGCAGTCATAAAGGTACACAAGTGGCCCTTCGCCTCCGAAAAGCCCTATCGATGATGTTTCGTTGAATGGCTCGCACGCTGACACTTGTTGATGGCACAGCATTGAATTCTGCAGCAACTGGCGGAGGGGTTGCACTTCTGTCACGTTGAACGATTCTCTTCACTAGTCGTTGGTGCCGTTCTTGCAGGATCTTTTTCCGAACGCAGCGATGTCGGCGATTCGATGTTTTACCCGATTCCTGATATTCGCGGTACACTCGTGAAATGGTCGTACGGGATAATCCGGTCTTCATCGCTACCTCGGAGATGCTGTGTCCCATCGGTCGTGCGCCGACTATTAACACGACGTTCAAAATCACTTATATCTTGATAACCTGCCATTGTAGGTGGAGTAACAACTGCGCCAGACACTTGATGGCTTATATAAGCGTTGCCGACCGCACTGTCGTATTATGCCTGTTCGTACTTAAATAAGCATGCCTAAATCAGTTTCTTTGGCTTTTCAGCGTGTGCAATCATCGGTGCTACCGGTCGTTGTTAATGTTTAATATCCCCTACTACTTCAATGTGGTACGGGTTCCACACACTTGGAACAGTATTCTACACTGAATCGCACAAGTGTTTGGAAGCAATCTCCTTTGTAAATTAATTGTATTTCCCAGTATCCTAGTTTGCCTTTCAATCGCTTTATTTACGATTGATCCTACATGAATAAGTAATTGCCCAAGAAAAAATAATCGAAACATCTTTTTTCGTTGATCTCTGTTACTCATTTTTAAGACGCTTGGCAAAAAGTTTCGCTACCTCTGTTCGTAGTTACTTGCTGGAAGAAAATAACTGAAGTAACTAAATTGGGTGAGGAATGAACAACAATAAAGGCTGAAATACCGCACTTGGAACAATCTAAATCACACGTACACTGACTGGGTACACTAACTATTGTTGTTTACCACAATGGTTCCTTCCCCCCAGGACCAAACCTACGGAATGCCGAGAATGGCCCCTGTCAAGCGGGCAGATACACCAGGGGGCGAAAAACTGACCGGAAAAAAGGTTCACGATTTCTTTTCCCGCAACGAAAAATTCACCTACAGCACGTTAGTTGTAACGATTGCCTTGAGAAGACGTCACCCTGATGGTTCATTGTGGCACTGCCATCTGTCGGAGTTGTTATAATCGCATACGTGCAGAAGAAACATCAAACCTGAAGCACACTAAAGGAAGTTTACATATGTATCCGCTATCAAGTCTGGTTAATGTGAGCACGTGTCAAAATCATGAGGAACCACCTTGTGCAGCGCGGCCCACTCTGAGACACGGGGTTCTGAAAGGTACCGAGAGGGCTGCACATGGAGCTACGGCGACTAGTGCCGTGGCAAGCTGCGCGAGGTTTCTCGGTGGTGGTGGTGGTTAGCGTTTAACGTCCCGTCGACAACGAGGTCATTAGAGACGGAGCGCAAGCTCGGGTTAGGGAAGGATTTGGAAGGAAATCGGCCGTGCCCGTTCAAAGGAACCATCCCGGCATTTGCCTGAAACGATTTAGGGAAATCACGGAAAACCTAAATCAGGATGGCCGGAGACGGGATTGAACCGTCGTCCTCCCGAATGCGAGAGGTTTCTCGGTTCAGGGTTCACAACGCGAACAGCCCGGTGCAGGTCGTCCCACATATTCTCGACTAAGTTTTAATCCTGGGAGTTTGGTGGGCATCCCGGTGCTCTTCGAACCACGCACATACACTGCGACACGTTGCCCTGTTCTGGTGGTAGATGCCATCGTGCCGAGGAAAAACCAACCGCATGTAGGGGTGGACATGGTCTCCAAGAATAGATGCATGTTGTGATGACCCAGCATGCCTTCCAGAACGACGAGGTCACGCTGGGGATGCCACGAAAACATCCCCCAGACCATAAAGTCCCCTCCTTCGGACTGTACCCTTCCAGCGATCTGTCGGCTACCTGTCCGATGGAGCATACAATGTGATTCATCTGAATAGGGCCACCTGTCGCCAATCAGTGGACTTGTGGCGTGCAGCCTTCGTCGCCGACGAACAGCAGTGAGCATGGGTGCACAAACCAGGCGCCCGCCGAGGAGGCCAATAAGCAATAACGTTCGCTAAACGGTCGTTGAGGAGACACTGTGTGTTTGTACACCCGTTGTTCATATGGGCGGTCAGTTGCGCAAAGGTTGCATGTGTATTCCCCCGTGCACATCTTCTGAGCCGTCGATCACCCCAGTCACTTATGGCCCGTGGTGCGCCACAGTTTCCTCGGCATCAGTATTGGATAGCCCCATACTGCCACGCACGGTATACTTTAATCACGGTGGCACGTGAACAGTTGACAAATTTAACCGTTTCCAACATACTTCCCCGAGCGGTTCTAGACGCTTCAGTCCGGAACCGCGAGACCGCTACGCTCGCAGGTTCGAATCCTGCCTCGGGCATGGATGTGTGTGATGTCCTTAGTTAGGTTTGAGTAGGTCTAAGTTCTAGAGGACTGATGACATTAGTGCTCAGAGCCATTTGAACCATTTTCAACCGACATACTTCCATCCTTGGTCAGAAACCCAATGATCATGCACTTCTGGACGTCAAATAAATCGATGCGTTTCCGCATTATGACAACGACTGCACTGTTTGCGCCACCCCCCCACCCCCCGCCATCTCCCGACATGATCCATACACCCTTCACTGTCAGTACCGACACATGCCGTTCCGTGAGTGGTTAAAAAGGAGGGGCATTATTTACTGTCCGATCCCCGTACTTCTGTTTTTCCCAAGTTTCGGTTGTTATGATATGCTGTGCAAAAAAAAAAAATTCAAGAATAAACCTTCTGATTAATAACATTATGGAAGTTATTAGGAATTGTGCCTACAGAAAGATATACCGTCTAAATAAACGTATAAACAGATGCTCTACCAATGGTCATCGGATGCACTGCTCCGTAATGTGGAATCTTTTTATGGTGGGAGGGGTGCCCAATTTTCGCAGAACTCCAGTGGCACGGGATCACATCTCCATGATCCTCCCTTCCTCTCTCTTTTCCGGACCCGCAATCTAGGAATTAGTATCTACAGAATGTAGTCGTGGTAGCCCCGTTTATCGTGATAAGCGCTCGTATCAGCAGGAGAAAAAAACCACTGACAGGCAGTGACCTCAACTGCACCCATTTCATATTGCGTCAGTACAATTCCACACGGCTACAAGACACGGTCGCTAATTTTCGCAGTGACTGCAACGAGCTTTTGATCGACAATCCAATCCTTGGAGTTCTGGAGTACTTCTGCTCCGTTTCACTCCACTGCCACGTTTCCGCCTATATTCATTGCTCCTGCGGTTTAGCAAATTATTCAATTACTATCCTGCTTCAACGAAGCAGCCAGAGATGTGTACAGTTTTTAAATCAAGTTTGGATGCACACTCTGTAGGGAAGCGAACATGGACTTATTTTTAAGGGCGGATTTTCATTTTAGGCCAGTGGAGTTTCTAATCGCCCATAAAAAGAACAACAAAGGGCATTATACGGCATTAAGAAAGGATCTCAAACGAGGGGTCTACATCCGCATACATTTTATGCTAAGTGGTACGATGTTGTATTTCTCGCTTAGAAAGATGTTGCTACAATACGCCACTGCTCTTAGTTTGATAGGGGTTAAGATTTTAAGGACTTCGTCAGAAAAGGGTGAAGCAGCTTGTCACTGGGTATGTGTACCAACCACGGGACTCTGTACACTCAGCAACACGTCCACATCTCAAACTCCTTCATTCTCTTCATAGAGGAGCACTTGAGCATTCAGGTTTCGATAACAGTACAGACGACACTTGGCACCTCACGATTGAACGTAAAGATCGCGACTTCAGGAATCACCGATGAACTCTTCTCGGGATAGCGGCCGAGTCGTATGGCAGTGTTGCCGCAACGTTTCGATAAGACTCCTGGGTTTCCAGCTCGTCGTACTCGAATGAAGATGACGCATAGGAAACTCGTCGAAACGTTGTGACAACACGACGCTAAGACTCGGCTGATATCCCGAGAAGATTCCATCAATGAAAATCGCCGAGCAAGCCTGCATTCTCTTCACGAATCCTGTCCGAACTTTTAAAGGATCAGTGCGGTAGTAAATACACAATATAAGAAGAATGGGTAGGTTTGAGAGATGAAATTGTGAAGGCAGCAGAGGATCAAGTAGCTAAAAAGACGACAGCTAGTAGAAATCCTTTGGTAACAAGATATATTGAATTTAACCAACGAAAGGAGAAAATACAAAAATGCAGTAAACGAAGCAGGCGAAAATGAATACAAGCATCTCGAAAATGAGATCGACAGGAAGTGCAAAGTGGCTAAGCAGGGATGGCTAGAGGACAAATGTAAGGATGTAGCGGCTTATTTCACTAGGGGTAAGGTAGATACTACCTACAGGAAAATTAAAGAGACCTTTGGAGAAAAGAGAACGACCTGTATGAATACTAAGAGCTCAGATGGAAAACCAGTTCTAAGCAAAGAAGGGAAAGCAGAAAGTTGGAAGGAATAAACAAATGTTCAAATGTGTGTGAAATCTTATGGGACTTATTTGCTAAGGTCATCAGTCCCTAAGCTTACACACTACTTAACCTAAATTATCCTAAGGACAAACACACACACCGATGCCCGAGGGAGGACTCGAACGTCCGCCGGGAATTCCATGACTGAGGCGCCTTAGACCGCTCGGCTAATCCCGCGCGGCTGGAAGGAATATATAGAGGGTCTATACAAGGGACATGTACTTACGGGAAATATTATGGAAACGGAAGAGGACGTAGAGGAAGATGAGAAGCGACGAATTTGACACCGCACTGAAAGACGTTAATACGAAACAAGGCGCCGGAGTAGACAACATTCCGTTAGACTCATCTCCCGCAGTACGACGCGCCACCGACCCTAGCAGCTTCGGCTTCACACGTTTGCATCATACTGAGTTTTACGCAACTACGCTACGACATTGAAACCATTATCAGTACATCTACTAAACACCCCCCCCCCCCCCCCCCTGTGGCATATTCCGTCATCGGATGAAAATCGACGTCATTTTCCAGGTGAACTAATTTATTTCCGGCAGTAACGTGATACAGCTGCAATCGTCAGGCCAGTACCTGTTTCCCTGAGGCACGGATGCATGTCTGAAGGTCACTGTAAAGTGTAGGTAGAGGTACTGTACAATCACAGACACTTTAACCATCAATGATGTATTAAAATATGTCTCAAATCTGTAAAGAAATTAGCGAACGAACTACAATCGGCGGAAAGCATCAGAAAGTGCTTGGCCAGACGCGGATACACTCATAACCAGCTCCCTTTGAACGTTCAAGAGCAGACCACGACGTTGGTATCGGGGATTTACTTCAAACTTTGTACGCCCTTAGTAGGTCATTGAAACAACACGATGCGCAAGTTGTAACGTGGACTACTGTGGCAATTCCGAGAAAATCGCAAAAGAAGTTTTCCGCGTCTGTTATGTAACTGACGTCTCCGTGCGCAGGTGCTGGACGTTAGAGTTCTTGAAACTTCCTGGCAGATTAAAACTGTGTGCCCGACCGAGACTCGAACTCGGGACCTTTGCCTTTCGCGGGCAAGTGCTCTACCATTTGAGCTACCGAAGCACGACTCACGCCCGGTACTCACAGCCTTACCTTCTGCCAGTACCTCGTCTCCTATCTTCCAAACTTTACAGAAGCTCTCCTGCGAACCTTGCACAACTAGCACTCCTGAAAGAAAGGATATAGCGGAGACATGGCTTAGCCACAGCCTGGGGGATGTTTCCAGAATGAGATTTTCACTCTGCAGCGGAGTGTGCGCTGATATGAAACTTCCTGGCAGATTAAAACTGTGTGCTCGACCGAGACTCGAACTCGGCACCTTTGCCTTTCGCGTGCAAGTGCTCTACCAACCGAGCTACCGAAGCACAACTCACGCCCCGTCCTCACAGCTTTACTTCTGCCAGTACCTCGTCTCCTACCTTCCAGACTGTTGCGAACCTTGCAGAACTGGCAGAAGTAAAGCTGTGAGTACCGTCCGTGAGTCGTGCTTCGGTAGCTGAGTTGGTACAGCACTTGCCCGCGAAAGGCAAAGGTGCCGAGTTCGAGTCTCGGTCGGGCACACAGTTTTAATCTGCCAGGAAGTTTCATATCAGCGCACACTCCGCTGCAGAGTGAAAATCTCATTCTGGTTAGAGTTCTTGGTGGTCAAGTGGTTTGCGTTCGAACTTCGTAAGACGAACGTGTATGAGGCGACGGTCGACTCCCCCTCAAACCTTCATTTCTGTAGCACAAGTGTAAATTCTGCGATATTCAAAAAATTTGCACCTACACTATTCGTTCTTGCTGCAGAAGCAACGTCTTACACTACGCAGCGTTTGGTTGCGGGTACGTTAGCAGATTGCATGTACAAGGGACTTCGCAAATGGTGACAGGTACACATTTTCCGGAAAAGTGTATGCGTTTCTTCATTTACTTGTCGTTAATTATATATATGTTTGTTCTAGTAATTAAATTTAATTGAAAGTGGTAAGCACTCAACATGAAATACGTATAACTTCATGCAAGTATACGGGTTCTTTTAATTATACTCCCTCTCAAATGTCTTATAAATTAAATAACACGACCAGTGATGAAAAAACTGTATATTAAACATTAGGTGTGAGCGGGAGTGGAACCGTCGTTGCATACATGCACATCTTACGAAGCTCGAACGCCAACCACTTGACCGCCATCAACTCCAACGTGCAAGCAGTTACGTTGCGTTAACAGACGCGTAAAACTTCTCTTTCAATTTTCTCGGAATTGCCAGAGTAGTGCACCTTGCCAATTGCACATTATGCTGTTTTCATGGCCTACTAAAGGCGTGCAAAGTTTGAAGTAAATCCGTGGTCCCAACGTCGTCGCCTCCCCTTGTTACATATTTCAGGTCACAATTCATCCCTCGTGTTTACGGATTTTCGACGATACGGAAACGACCCGGCTACTGTGAACTCTGTACATTAGTCAGATTTTATTGTTGTGCTTTATATTAAGTGGAGGAGAGATATTGGTTTAATTATATTTCGTATTCGTCTTGGAAAAATCACTCCCCCCGTTTAGCGGCAGCAACTACGAAACGAAGTGTATTAAAAACAGCAGTTTCTCATGTGATACGTATCAAGCCGTTGCTCTGTCACTACATGCCAGCAATTCTGAAGGAATTATGAGACAATATCTGATGACAATGAAATACCCCTGTCTGCGCCACGTACGGTCTTTGTCAAAGCAAGGGGGTTGGGGGGGGGGGGGGGGGCGCATTTTACCGAGCATCCTCGACCAATCCACCACCCAAGAAACGTTGCAGTCAGATCAGGTCGTTAAGATCCGTAGAAAATGTCTGGTGCCCTCGTGCACAAGCCACGGGCGTTGCTTTCCTGCAAAGCTAACTGCGTTGGTAATTCATCTCGCAGAAATCGATGATACACAGTAGCTGTTAATCTGTTTGGTGGCGTGTATGGCCCCCTGAGTCTGTCACCGACAAGTCCCGCCCCTACGCTGATAATGAAGGAACCTGAGGCCTCACTTCCATGGCTGCTCGACCATTTGTATCTTCCCACAGGTGCGCACTGTGGTACATTCACTATGCCATCTCCTTTCGATCTTGCCCCATCTGTAAATAACATATTGACTCTGAACTGTGGATCTCTAACGGTCAATATCACAATGGGTATTGGTTTCCGGTCACACCGTTGTGGGAACCTTCCTTTTGGTTCTCACAAAGACTACCTCCTATAGGAATATGTGAGACTTCTTTTTCAAACACCCTGTACATACACTGAAGAGCCAAAGAAACTGGTCCAGCTGCTTAATACCGTGTAGGGCCCCCGCAAGCACGCGTAAGTGCCGCAGCACGACGTGGCATGGACTCGACTAATCTCTGAAGTAGTACTGGAGGCAATTGACACCATGAATCCTGCAAGGCTGTCCATAAATGCGTAAAGGTATGAGGAACTGGAGATCTCCTGTGGACAGCACGTTGCAAGGGATTCCAGATGCGCTCATTAATGTTCACCTTTGGAGAGTTCCGTGGGCAGCTGAAATGATTAAACGCAGAAGAATGTTCCTGGAGTCACTATGTGGCAATTGTCGACTTATGGGGTGTCGCATTGTCCTGCTGGAATTGCCCAACTACTTCGGAATGCGCAATGGACATGGATGAATGCGTCTGATCACATAGGATGCTTACATACGTGTCACTTGTGAGAGTCGTATCTAGACGTATCAGGAGTCATACCACTCCAATTCTACACGCACCACACCGTTACAGAGCCTCTAACAGTCCCCTGCTGACATGCAGGGTCCATGGATTGGTTCAAATGGCTCTGAGCACTATGGGACTTAACATCGGAGGTCATCAGTCCCCTAGAACTTAGAACTACTTAAACCTAACTAACCTAAGGACATCACACACATCCATGCCCGAGGCAGAATTCGAACCTGCGACCGTAGCAGCAGCCCGGTTCCGGACTGAAGCACCTAGAACCACACCGCCACAACAGCAGGCTCCATGGATTCGTGAGATTGTCTCCATACCCGTAAACATCCATCTGCTAGATACCATTTGAAACGAGACTCTTCCGACCAGGCAACATGTTTGTAATCAACAGTCCAATGTCGGTGTTGACGGGCCCAGGCGAGGCGTAAAGCTCTGTGTCGTGCAGCCACGAATTGGACTTCGGCTCCAAAAGCTCATGTCGATGACGTTTCGTTGAATGGCCCAGTACTGAAATCTGCAGCAATTTGCGGAAGTGCTGCACTTCTGTCACGTTGAAAGATACTCTTCAGTCGTCGTTGGTCCCCTTCTTGCAGAATCTTTCTCCGGTGGTAGCGATGTCGGAGATTTGATGTTTTACCGGATTCCTGATATTCACGGTACATACGTGAAATGGTCGTACGGGAAAATTCGCACTTCATTGCCTACTCGGAGAGGCTGTGTCCAATCGCTCGTGCGCCGACTATAACACCACGTTCAAACTCATTTAAATCTTGATAACCTGCCATTGTAGCAGTAGTAAACGATGTAACAACTGCCCGCCGGCCGGTGTGGCAGTGCTGTTCTAGGAGCTTCAGTCTGGAAAAGCGTGACCGCTACGGTCGCAGGTTCGAATCTTGCCTCGGGCATGGATGTGTGTGATGTCCTTAGGTTAGTTAGGTTTAAGTAGTTCTGAGTTCTAGGGGACTGATGACCACAGATGTTAAGTCCCATAGTGCTCAGAGTCATTTGAACCATTTGAACAACTGCGACAGAAACTTGTCTTATACAGGCGTTGCCGACCGCAGCGCTGTATTCTGCCTGTATTTGAAGACGCACGCCTATACCAGTTTCTCTGGCGCTTCAGTGTATATCGTTGGCGGCAGGGCCCTGGCACACAGCCCTGGGAGACCAAAATACGATATTTGCTTCTGACGACGGCTCCCCAGTAAAGAATACGAATATTCCTTACTACGAAGTGTTGAGCCTATCGGATCTATTCAGATACTGGTTATTCAATTTCAAGCTCAATGTAAGATATCTCTAGAGTATTTTCTTTATTCGATAAACCGGACTGCATGTTCCCGAATGATCGTCATGGCTTCCATAGGTCGCCTGACGAGGAACTTCATACAGCATATGTCGGATTCTGGAGAAAACTAGAGAAGATACGTCCAGCCAGAAGTTGCGACGGAGGAAAAGAACGCGCTGTCTTCCACTTGGTGAGTTGTGCAGCGGCGCGCCCCGCGACCATCTCGCTTGCATGTCTCGCGTGTCCCCAGGGGTCAATACTGGTGGCCGCCGCCATATATTCTTAACGAGGCGCAGATGCCTCCACTGTCTTCGTTAAACGAGCCGCCTACAATTTCATCGATGCGGCCGGCCGGCGCATTGTACATTCACTTACTCTTTAATACCCTGTAACCCAATTTCAGGTCTGTTTCCAAACGCAGTATTCCCAGCCGGCGGTACGCTGGAGGGTGTCTCCGTTTTTCCGCACGTGTCACAGAATCAGATAATGTGTGTTCCAATCTGTCGCTCCACAAGCCACAGTATGCTGTGTACCATTGTCATTCTCGCACGCCCCATTATCTACATCTGCGTCTATATTCTGCAAGCCACATGACGGTGTATGGCGGAGAGTGTTTACGGTACCGGTACCGCTTCCTCCCTTTTCTGTTCCACTGGCGAACGGTGCGTGGGAACAACAACCAGGACTACTAGGACTAGTTCGAGAACATTTTCCACACGAGCGCTCCCTGCCCCCCTTCCCTCTCACTACCGTCAGACATTAGTTGCCTTTCCTAGAGCTCTTGCCGGCCAGGGTGACCGGGCGGTTCTAGGCGCTACAGTCTGGAACCGCATGACCGCTACGGTCGCAGGTTCGAATCCTGCCTCGGGCATGGCTGTGTGTGATGTCCTTAGGTTAGTAAGGTTTAAGTAGTTCTAAGTTCTAGGGGACTGATGACCTCAGAAGGTAAGTCCCATAGTGCTGAGAGCCATTTGAACCTAGAGCTCTTCGTACTACCTTTAACAGTGAATCCTAGTCTACTGATCGTGAAAATGGCTTACTCCCTTTTTAAAAATAACTTATACACAGACATGCCTCTGAAATGGAAATATATTTCTGAATCTTTTTCCAGTGTTAAATAATAAAAGGAGAAACATTTCATTTTCACTTGAGGTATATCTAGTATCTGTTATCGATTTAGTGATAGTGTAATGTTTTAGCTTCAACAAAAATGTGCTATCAACTGAGTACAAAGAATGAAAATATAAAATTCCTGCTGTTTTTTAAATTCAATAATAGAACTTTTCAGTTCTGTAAATCACAAGTTATTAATTATGTGACCTTCCAAGGGAAAAAAATTGCCCTTAATTATGTAAACAGAGAGGTCATCCGTTCCGGGAATTGAAAATATCGACAATTTCTCCCTGTTATTGACGTTAATACTGGCAAGATACCAGGCCCAAGGAGTGCAAGATTTTCGAGAATGTTTAAATTTCAGGAACATAAATGTGACATAAAATCATGCACGAGTCAGCCAATTATTCTAATAATCAGTTCTGCATTCAGGCTGAGTGGGTCGTACTGGTAAAAGTCAAACATCCGGGAAGGAATTACTTTAGTGCTCACATGATGCGTTTCGGATTTTTATCTACCATCAGATATCCAGGAGGTATTGCTGCACGAGGATACAGCGTTTCAAATTGTGTGTGAAATAACAGCCTGGTTTGCGAATGTTTGTTTCATATACAAACTGTAATGCCATGTGTACGTGCAACAATCGCTTATGCATATCTGATGATGGATAAATTCCGAAACGCCTAGTATGAGCAATAAAGTCATTCCTTGCCTGATGTTTGACTTTCACTATCGCGACCCAGTCAGCCTAAAAGTAGAAATACCGATTGTTTTAATTTTGACTTTGACGTCGGATAAGAAATGAAAAAAGGAGTATTTTTTGGTTTGATATAACTACAAATTGACAATTTTCGCATTTTTTGCGTTACTTGTATTGTGAAACCTTGCTTCTTGCCAAATTTCATGATTCTACGTCAGTGGAAAGCATCCTACAGGTTTCTAGGAGTAAGTTTTCTAGTATCAAAATATGTCACGTATGTGGTATTACACCATCAAATTTCTTTGCCAAAGATCTTGGACAAAGAAATTTGATAGTGTAATACCGGCCTTAAACGAGGAGCAGACCAACCTCAGCCTCATGCGCTGACTGATAGGAATCGTCCAGCATAGCTGTGCGTGGCTGCAAGAAGCCTCACGAAAAGAGCGTAAGAAAGCACTCGTGGGTCCCGGAGTGCTGCCAGCAGTTCAGTCAGCACGGTAACTGTGCGTAGCGAATCGAAAACAATGCGCAACAATGGTTGAGGGACTCCTCACAAGCAACACGCTTCTGTTGTCCGTGGCGAGCGTCGCTTGTGGCGTTCTGACGAGCGGCAGCACAGGTTGGTTGGTTGGTTGGTTTGAGGATTAAAGGGACCAAACTGCAGAGGTCATCGGTCCCTTGTTTCATAAACACACAGAGCACAGGGAAACCATCCATTAGTCATTCGAAGCACAAGATAAAAATTCCAGGGGAAGAAAATCCCCAAGGTCAATAATAAAGAAACATGGAAAACGGAGCACAGCAACAAAAACAACACAGAGAAGAAAGGCAGAAGGAATTAAAACTGCACAGCAGAGGTCTGTGGCTGGCTGATCACGAAAATAATAGGATGAGCCAGCCACTCTGCAACACGTTAAAACCTCCAGCCTAAAAGATTAGGGTGGAGTCGAATTACAACACAAAACTAAGTAAAAGATACAGCACAAAAGAGGGTGACGCAATAAAATTAGAGGGACCTATAAAAGCCACTTGCTCGAAGAAAACCTAAAACACGATCTGCCATAGAGACATCTTCAGCTAAAAGACACGATAAATCACCCAGGAGGTTAAAAGTTCGCCTGAGGGCGGTTAGAAGAGGACATTCCAACAATATATGGGCCACCGTCATGGTTGCACCACAGCGACAATGAGGGGGGTCCTCTCGACGCAGCAGATGGCCATGCGTCAGCCAAGAGTGACCAATGCAGAGCCTACAGAGAACAACAGAATCCCTGCGAGAGGCCCGCATGTAGGAAGCCCACACTGTCGTGGTCTCCTTTACTCGCCGCAGCTTGTTGGGTGCAGACAGGGTGCGCCATTCGTCTCCCCACGTCCCAAAGACCCGACGGCGTAACACCGATCGGAGATCAGTTGCCGCGAGGCCAATCTCCAACGGCAGTTTGCGGGTGGCTTCTTTAGCTAACTTGTCGGCGTGTTCGTTTCCCGCTATCCCAACGTGTCCCGGGGTCCATATGAACACCACTGAACGTCCACGCTGTTCAAGAGCGTCAAAGGACCCCTGGATGCCATCAACAATGGGATGGCGTGGGTAGCACTGGTCAAGAGCCTGCAGACTACTGAGTCACTGCAAATGACGAAGGACTCGCCAGTGCTGGTACGAATACGCTCAAGTGCACGAAAAATGGCTGTTAGCTCTGCGGTGTTAACACTGCAGCCTTCCGGCAAGGAGCGCTGGTCAACATAGTCCGCATGAGCATAAGCGTACCCCACACGGCCATCAACCATCGAGCCATCTGTATAGATAACCTCCGAGTCATGGAATGCGCCTAGGAGAGCAAGGAATTGGCGGCGAAAGACTGCAGGAGGAACTGAATCTTTTGGCCATCGGGAAAGTTCCAGCTGAAGCTGCGGCCGACGAATACACCAAGGTGGTGTATGCGGGCGGACATGGAAAGCAGATGGAAGAGTCAAACACTCGAGGTCACTAAAGAGTGACCAAACACGGATCCCAATTGCGTGGCCTGATCGCGGCCGCCGGTGTGGGATATGGACTGCCGCATCGGCGAAAAGGAGACGGTAGTTAGGGTGACGGGGAGAACAACGGACGTGGACAGCATAGTTGGCTAACAATTGTTGACGTCGAATACGAAGCGGAGGAACCCCAGCCTCAGCAAGGAGGCTATTAACAGGGCTGGTGCGGAATGCACCTGTCGCCTGTCGAACCCCACAGTGGTGAACGGGGTCCAGCAGTTGCAACGCCGAGGGCGACGCTGAGCCATACGCCACACTCCCATAATACAGTCGGGACAGCACAAGGGCTTTGTAGAGCTGCAGCAGCGTTGTACGATCTGCACCCCAAGTTGTGTTGCTGAGGCAGCGAAGGGCATTCAGATGCTTCCAGCACTGACACTTGAGCTGACGAATATGTGGAAGCCAAGTAAGCCGGGCATCGAATAGCAATCCCAGAAAACGGTAAGTGTCAACAACCCTGAGCATGGCATCCTGAAGATAGAGCTCAGGGTGGGGATGGACAGTTCGACGCCGACAAAAGTGCATAACACAAGTCTTCGCAGGAGAAAATTGAAACCCAAGGGCGAGGGCCCACACCTGCGCCTTGCGTATGGCTCCCTGCAACCTACGTTCTGCAACACTAATGGTGGAGGAGCTGAAAAAGATGCAGAAATCGTCAGCATATAACGTGGGTGAGACAGACGACCCTACTGCTGCTGCAAGGCCATTAATGGCCACAAGGAAAAGGGGCACGGTCAATACAGAGCCCTGTGGAACGCCGTTCTCCTGGATATGAAGCGAACTATGGGAGACAGCACAGGACGTTGATGACTGGAAACGAGTGCTTTGCGGTGATGAATAACGCTTAGACCGTGTGGGAATCCTCTGGAACAGTTTGGGTTTGGGAGAATGCATGGAGAGTGTTAGCTGGCATCGTCTGCAGTGCCAGCAGGAAGTGCTGAAGGGTCGGTGTTACAGTATGGCGGTGTTCCTCGTCAGTAGGGTGGCGTTTCCTTACTGCACGTAAAGAAAACGCTAAATGCGAAAGGATATGGACGCGTGTTCAGAACTGCGTACTGCCCACAGTACAGCAACATTTCAGAAACCATGGCTGACTGTATCAGCAGGACAGTGCACCCTGTCACACAGCGGCATCTACACTGAAGCGCCAAAGAAACTGATATAGGAATGCGTAATCAAATACAAAGATACGTAAACAGGCAGAATACGGTGCTGCGGTCGGCGATGCCTTTGTAAGACAACAAGTGTCTGGCGCAATTGTTAGATCGGTTACTGCTGCTACAATGGCACGTTATCAAGATTTACGTAAGTTTGAACGTGGTGTTATAGTCGGCGCACGAGCGATGAGACACGGCATCTCCGAGGCAGCGATGAAGTGGGGATTTTCCCGTACGAGTGTACCGCGAATATCAGGAATACGGCAAAATATCAGATCTCCGACATCGCTGCGGCCGGAAAAAGAACCTGCAAGAAAGGGACCAACGACGACTGCAGACAATCGTTCAGCGTGACAGAAGTGCAACCCCTTCGCAAATTGCTGCAGATTTCATTGCTCGGCCATCAACAAGTGTCAATGTGCGAACCATTAAAACAAACATCATCGATATGGGCTTTAGGAGGCGAAGGCTTACTCGTGTACGCTTGATGACTGCACGACACAAAGCTTCACGGCTCGCCTGGGACCGTCAACATCGGCATTGGACTGTTGATGACTGGAAACGTCTTGTCTACTCGGACGAGTCCCGTTTCAAATTGTATCGAGCGGATGGACGTGTACGGGTGTGGAGATAACCTCCTAAATCCATGGACCCGGCATGTCAGTAAGGGACTTTTCAAGCTGGTGGAGGCTCTGTAATGGTGTGGGGAGAGTGCAGTTGGAGTTATATGGGTCCCCTGATACGTCTAGATACGACTGGCGATGTATGTAAATATCCTGTCTGATCACCTGCATCCATTCATGTCAACTGTGCACTCCGACGGACTTGGGCAATTCCAATAGGACAATGTGACACACCACATGTCCAGAATAGCTACAGAGGCTCCAGGAACACACTTATGAGTTTAAACATTGCCCCTGGCCATCAAACTCCCCAGACATGAACATTATTCAGCATATGTCGGATGCCTTGCAATGTGCTATTCAGAAGAGATCTCCACCCCCTCGTGCTCTTGTGGATTTATGGACAGTCGTGCAGGATTCATGGTCTCAACTCCCTCCAGCACTACTGCAGACACTAGTCCAGTCCATGCCACGTGGTGTTGCGGCACTTCTGCGTGCTCTCGGGGGCCCTACACAATATTAGGCAGGTGTACCGTTTTCTTTGGCGTTTTAGTGTATGAAGCAATGTAACACAGTAACATTCCTGAAATGGACTGGTCTACCCACAGTCCCGACCTGAGCCCAGTGGAACATCTTTGGGACGAGTCAGAGCCTCGACTTCGCTCTAGACCCCAGCCTCCGACATCGCTACTTTGCATCCACAGACATTTAGACACTTCACTGAAAGGGTCATCAACGAAGTTCAAGCCATCATCAAAGTGAAGGGTAGACACTCCCCATATTAATGTCCATTAAGATTTTGATCAGATTGTGAGCCTGTAACAGATGTAACATACACCAGGTCTTCTTCTGACACTACACCTGTTGTTCATGTGGAGTATACAGTATAAATGCAGATTTAACAATGGCTACAGCGCAGGAATAAGATACTCACTAATTAGGGAAGATTTTCTGAGCAGGCCTTCGGCGGAAAATGGCTGCCTCTCATTCGTATTTTCCCCCTGCCCCCACTCACTGGTTGTTCTTTTGGACTATACAGCATGACTGCAGACTGAGCAATGTCTAAAACGTGAATGTGAAGTATTCACTGCTTCCTGATGAGCCGACTGATGCAAACAGCCACATTCATTTCTAAACCCTACATCTATTGTTGACATTCACGACACAGTGTGACTGTAATGTTTACAATGGCTACTCGTTATGGTAGTGTTCTGGCTTAAGCTGTCGCCAGCACACCGATCGGCAAAGAGGTTTCAAGAAGATCGAGACCAGGTGTTCAATCGAGCGCGGCTATTAGGACAGAGGCCAAAGAGAGACTTGCAAACAACGCGCCGCCAACACCCTCTCGACCGCAAGTATGTAGATCACCGCTGCAGACTGGGGGGCCCCAATCAGTCACAGACAGTCAGCCTAGTCGTAGATAGTCAGTCACAGTCAGCTCAGTCACTATGCTAGTTGGCGTCTGTCAGTTCACGTCACCAGCTATGAGACTGTAGTGTTTGGAGTGGGACTTGTACTTCACCAGCAGTGAGGCTAACGTGGACTATTAAGGAAGAGCTTGTAGCACAACAACTTGCTTAAAGATAAGTAGCTTCTCGTTCTTATCAATAAAGAACACTGTTAATACATCAGTGCAGTTGTATTGTAGTAAGAGTGTACCGACCGCTAAACATCCTCTCCTTGCTTCCTATGGTACAAGACTCTACAGTGGGAATGACGGGACAGGTAGGGTGTTCGCTAGGAAGCTGCAGGGATAATTCTAGCTCTAAACCCTTTCTCGCCCATTGTTCTAGCGGACTATTGAGGCGATTAGTAACAACAGCTACAGATGAGAGTCAGTTACTCACTGGTTCTAGGACTTTCCTGATCAGCACGTTTGAAAGGTCAGATCTTTTTCGGACTCACTGTCCACCCTCATCTCTTCCATTGCTCTAGTCTGCTATACCTCGCGAGCGCAGCCTTGGAACGGCTACTCATGCCCCGTCCAGACCAAAGGATAGGATCGAGGTGTGACCACCCCATCCACTATTCGTTTGGAGTATATAACCTGAATGCAGATTTAACAATGGACACAACGTGACAGGGGTATCCTGATAGTTACTCATGATGAGCCAAGTGGTTCCTATGGGCCAGAGAATGATGTGACCCCTCTACCCACTGCTCTCGTCCACTACACAGTGTGACTGCGGACATAACAACAGCTACAACATGAGGGTCGGATACTCACTGATTCGGGCGGGTTTCCTGACGAATCCGTTGACGCCCACGTGCTTCTTCCTGGGCTTCCTGGGCATGTTCACCGCCCTCCAAATGGCGAACACCGATTTTTCGCGCGCCTGCAGGATACTGCACAGCGTCCACTCCTGTCGCTCCAGGTCGAACCAGTCCTCGTCGTCGATGTCGATGGCCGGCTTCTGCAACACCAAACAGGCGCTTCATAGAACGAGAAGTTAAAACCAACGCCACACAGGCTAGATTCAGAAAGATGTCAGAACAGGGGATATTCCATCTCTTATGCATTGGCAGTCAATGAAATTGCAACACCAGGAACAATAGGAGGAAGTGGAGTATCGTACGAACACATGATTATATTCATAAAGGATTCTGATGTAGATTGGATGCAAAATTTAGTACACAAAGTTGACAACTCAGGCAGTAACAAGCACTCTAAAGCATCGAGGCATCCAGTTGAAGTGAGCAGTTACTATTACGTTATTCCACACTGCTCCAACCCTGAGCTAGGGTTCGGCGGCCGTACTGGCTGGCAAGTCGTGGCGTGCCCGACCAATGAACTGATGTCCAAATTATCAGCTGAGAGAGCTGCATGGTGATCGCACTGTGTACCCAACAGCACTCCATATCATTATGCCAGTGCTGACCTTGTATGACAAAGATGGATGGGATATGGCAACATTATATCTCTTGCAGCCTCCAGACGTGAGTGCGTCCCTCATAATACTGTACACAAAACCAGGACACGCTTGAAAAAATGCAAGAACGCTTCTCTCTGCTGTGATGTGAATGGAAGCCGCAACAATGGTCGCCATGCTGACAGTCCCTGGTGCTCCAACCACGATCGCACTGACTGTGCTCAGACTTCTGTTACTGCTAAACAGCGCATTTCCCGAAACGAGGTATGTGACGTGGCTGTACGATCACGCATGGCGAGCGAACAATGCGTCCTCTCGGGCGCTACTCGCGTGGGGCCCCTGAGACCCTGAAAGGTGTTGAGTATGATCTCCCCGAACCCAATAAGTAACGCAACACACATTTTTTCTGACAGCGAGTTGGCTTCATTAAGAATTCTAGTACGCCATATTATTCCACACTCTTTTGGCTACAAAAACCTATTTTCTCAAAATAATCTCTGTTCAATGCGACGGCCATGCGCCCTCTTAGTGGGAAGGCATGTGCGCCCAGATCTTGCCAGTCTACAGGTCGACACCGGAGCCAATGTCTCGCTGCTGAACTAACCTCCCCATCACTCATCTACAGCTTCCCGTGGAGTGCATCCTTCAATGGACCAGACAGATGGAACTCGGAAGGTGCGAGATACGAGCTGCAGGGTAGATGGAGAAGAACAGTCCAGTAAAGCTCTTATCGGGTAAGCAGACTTGTATGAGGCTGTGTGTTGTCATGGAGGAAGAGGAGTTTGTTTGCATTCTTGTGGCGACGAACACGCTAAAGCCATTCCTTCAGTTTTCTGAGGGTGGCACAATACGCTTCTGAGTTGATCGTTGCGCCGTGACGGCAAACATCAAACAGAATAATCCCTTCAGAGTCCCAGAAGACCATCACCGTGACTCTACCGGCTGAAGATGCAGCTTTGATTTTTTTAGGAAAGCCAGTGCTGCACCACTTCATGGACTGCCATTTGTGTCCGGTTCGAAGTGGTGAGCCCATGTTTCACCGCCTGTGACGGCGAGGAACCAAGCGGGTATTTACCTTTGAGTACCCCGACTGGTGGGTGACTGTATCAGCACTACCAACAGAAACGTCCAGTCGAGCAGCGAGTTGTTTGTGATCTGTCGATCATCTCGGATGAGAGTATCCGCACGTTCCTACACTGCAGAAGTAACAGCTGTGTGCGGCTGGCCGGCTCGCGGGAGATCCGTCAGGTTTTCGCGACATTGTTGCGATGATGACAGACTTTTCGCCCAACGACTCACCGTGCTTTTGTTCATTGCGATATCTCCGTAGACATTCTGCTAACGACTATGAATATCTGCGGCGCTCTAGTTTTTCTCCAAAAGAAACTCAAAGACGGCTAGCTGCCAAGAACGCATGTCCCTTAAAAGCACCGCTCTGAAGGCAACGCACAGCGCCGTCACCTACCGGAACTTGATGAAACTTCAGGGGTTGAAGCAGGAATATTCCACGATGTCCGATAACAAATTCAACATTTTTCAACCGAAACTGACCGAGAAACAAAATTACTAATTTAATGCCCCTCTACAATGTAGATGCTGTTTACAGTGTGCTGAAATGCTTATTTGCATATGTATGTACTACAATTCACGCCAGTCTGATTCCTGTTGCCTATTGGCTTCATTGCGTTGGAATTTTAATCGTCACCAGTGTAATGACTCAGTCCAATAGACGAGCGAGGGGTCGCAGTGGGAAGTCAATGGATTCGCACTGGGAGAGCCATTTCGGCGGTTCAAATCACCGGCCTGTATATAGATTTAGCTGGTCCGCGGTTTCCGTAAATCACTTATGGGTGATTTACGAACTTCCAGCACGATGTAACTGTCAGTTTGCACATTCTTGACACGCTTTTTGCATTTTATGAAATACCATTTTTGACTACGTTATGATGATTTGAAAATGGGTCCCGGCCCGAAAATAGTAATCGAGTGAAAAAAAAGTGAAATTTGCAACTCTGTACTGGTTTTTTCGTTGTACTTGAGAGTGATGTCGAGATGGAAGCATTAGAAAGGAAACGGACTATTTAACTCCTCATTCCGAGTTTGTGCACCGTCTCAAATGACCTCTTCGTCGACAGGACATTAAACCGTAACCTTCCTACACCTCTTTCAGTAGTCCCAAAGTGTCTCAACCGGTAAACAAGACGTCTATGCTCTTTCTACTGGGTACGTAAAATTACTTGACAGTGTCAAAGTCTACAGCGTTGTCCAGTTGTTTACCACGGATCTTAGTTGGCGAGGGCAGGCTATTAATACTTATTTCGTGTACAAAGAAGTGGGGTAGTGCAAGGTTTCTTTCAAAATAACGCTCAAAACCGCTGAAAACCCGTTTTTTCTTACAATCACACGTAACATGTTGCCACTCTACAAAAGGTACCTATTAGCTGCAACGTGAACTATAAAACTGCGGGAGTTCTAGCGTAACAAAACTTAGTCTGCTGTTAATACTTCGGCTGTAAACCGATCGGCCAACTTCGGAGCAAGCTGAAAAGATTTTCAGTACACGGTCGTGGACTGTGATTTCACAGTTATTGAAAACAAAGAAGTAAGATGAGGAAGCATTTTGTTCGTAATGATGTAATGAACACCACAGCAACATCTCGCTACAAGCAACGTTTCAATTGAAACTTCCTGGCGGATTAAAACTATGTGCCCGACCGAGACAGTTTTAATCTGCCAGGAAGTTTCATATCAGCGCACACTCCGTTGCAGAGTGAAAATCTCATTCTGGAAACGTTTGAATTGTTCAGATAAAGGCAGTTACTTATGGACTTTAAACAACCAGCTGATATTATCATTAACACATCTTAGGTTAACAGAAGTTCTTCCTCAAGCATTAAAATCACCATGCCTGGGAAATTCAGAAAAAAATGACATTTGTTTGAACCAGAGGGATGGGAAATTATCAAGAGCGTCGAAGAATGGGTGGTGAAGTGAAGATTTCAAAACGATCAGATTCAGGGAGGTCCTACCGCAAAACAAATGTCTCCAAAGAAGAAAAGGCACCGCAAAAGTATGATGGAATATGTGAGTTGCACAAACCCTTTCGCAGTGAATTGTGCTAAGACTCAACAGTAAAATTATTACTAGAGATATAAATATTTTAAAAATTTGTTTCTTAGACCTGACCCGTTTAGTATTTCAGCGCAAATTTGTTTCGAAAAGTCAGTGTTTGCTTCTTATTTTTGGATCGTGCCAAGTGATGAATTGCTTTCCTGAAGTCAATGAGTAACTGTTAATCTATAGTTAGTTTACTTACTTGCATAAAGTTTATTCTGAATAACACAGGAAGTACATTTTGTCACTTTGCCCCTTGCATGATAACCCTCCCTTCACGACGCTTAGTACACCCTGCTTCAGTCCTCCCACCAAGGGAAAAAAAAGTCCCTGGCACTACTTGGAATCGAACCGAGGTCCTCCGCGTGGGAGATAGACACGACGACCGCTGAGCTACGGGCGCTGACAGCAACTTGTTCAATCGGCATCTACCGCAGCAACAAACACTTAGTGCCGACTATATAAAGCATTTAAGCGTAGATTAAGAAAATGACCTCAGATTAAGCTTAACCTGGAAATCTGCATCGTATGAAGGTTAATCCCAGATCATATCGGCATGAAGTCGGATCATGCTTGCCAGGTGAAAAATTCGCGTTTCACAGTCAGGTTCAGGTCTAATGGTCAGTTTAAAGTGTTGTGGCACTACGTTTCATCGCTTTTGCTTTTTGTAGATACCAACTGAAATAATAAAAAAAACTGTTATTAACACAAAATGATGCTCGAAATACTTTTTTTTCCGACATCGAAAGTTAGGTTAAGGGGATTACCGGCTACCGTGTGTACGTAATGATCAGTCTCATAACAGCTCTTGCGAGACGACTCGTATTTATGTGATTAGTTCAAAGGTATTTTGTAGACACTTAGCAGCAGAGTAAGAAAGGAAAATTCGAAATGTTCGCAGTGAACAGAATTATGGGACTTCTGATAGCAGCCAGTAATTACTCACCATCTATTATGTATGTTCTCTCTCGCCTCGAGTAGCAGTAACTATCAAATTCGTATTAAATTTTTAACTACCGAACGCGTCCTTAAACTGCTATGACAATTCCACGTACGTCGATAAATGGAACATACATTACCTGAACCCGTATCGCCGGCCGGTGTGGCCGTGCGGTCTAGGCGCTTCAGTCTGGAACCGCGTGACCGCTCCGGTCGCAGGTTCGAATCCTGCCTCGGGCATGGATGTGTGTGATGTCCTTAGGTTAGTTAGGTTTAAGTAGTTCTAAGTTCTTGGGGACTGATGACCGCAGATGTTAAGTCCCATAGTGCTCAGAGCCATTTGAACAATTTTTTTGAACCCGTATCAGAACAAGAACGCGACGAATAACATTATAACCTTCCTTTTACGCAACAAACCTGATTCAGAAGAATTTATGCGATCGTATTAAAATGTTTACAAATCACTGCACATAGCTTCACGATGAAAATCTGCATCGTCATTGTAGGGGTTGAAAATGGGAAAAAATTGTAGCTTGAGAGCTGCAATTAACTTTTGTTCACTTTCTGTAACAGCAGGCCTTATGAAGTTACGTAGCTCAGTCTCTGATCTAATGAGAAATTTGATCTCAAAATGGTTCAAATGGCTCTAAGAACTATGGGACTTGACATCTGAGGTCATAGCGGCAGCGCGGTTCCGGACTAAAGCGCCTAGAACCGCACGGTCACAGCGGACGGCATTTGATCTTCAGTCAGCGATGCTAATACACTAGCGGCCATTAAAATTGCTACACCACGAAGATGGCATGCTACAGACGCAAAATTTAACCGACAGGAAGAAAATGCTGTGATATGCAAATGATTAGCTTTACAGAGCATTCACACAAGGTTGGCGCCGGTGGCAACACCTACAACGTGCTGACATGAGGAAAGTTTCCAACCGATTTCTCATACACAAACAGCAGTTGATTTGCGTTGCCTGGTGAAACGTTGTTGTGATGCCTCGAGTAAGGAGGAGAAATGCGTACCATCACGTTTCCGACTTTATCAAAGGTCGGATTCTAGCCTATCGCGATTGCGGTTTATCGTATAGTGACATTGCTGCTCGCGATAGTCGAGATCCAATGACTGTTTGCAGAATATGGAATCTGTGGGTTCAGGAGGGTAATACGGAACGCCGTGGTGGATCCCAATGGCCTCGTACAACTAGCAGTCGAGATGACAGGCATCTTATCCGCATTGCTGTAACGGGTCGTGCAGCCACGTCTCGATCCCTGAGTTAACAGATGGGGACCTGCAAGACAAAAACCGTATGCACGAACAGATCGACGACGTTTGCAGCAGCATAAACTATCAGCTCGGAGACCATGGCTGCGGTTACCCTTGACGCTGCATCACAAACAGGGGCGCCTGCGATGGTGTACTCAACGACGAACCTGGGTGCACGAATGACAAAACGTCATTTTTTTCGGCTGAATCCAGGTTCTGTTTACAGCATCACGATGGTCGCATTCGTGTTTGGCGACATCGCGGTGAACGCACACTGGAAGCGTGTATTCGTCATCGCCATACTGGCGTATCACCCGGCGTGATGGTATGGGGTGCCACTGGTTACACGTCTCCATCACCTCTTGTTCGCACTGACGGCACTTTGAACAGTGGACGTTACATTTCAGATGTGTTACGACCCTTGGCTCTACCGCTCATTCGATCCCTGCAAAACCCTACATTTCAGCAGAATAATGCACGACCGCATGTTGCAGGTCCTGTACGGGCCTTTCTGGATACAGAAAATGTTCCGACTGCTGCCCTGGCCAGCACATTCTCCAGATCTCTCACCAATTGAAAACGTTTGGTCAGTGGTGGCCGAGCAACTGTCTCGTCACAATACGCCAGTCACTACTCTTGATGAACTGTGGTATCATGTTGAAGCTGCATGGGCAGCTGTACGTGTACCTGTACACGCCATCCAAGCTCTGTTTGCCCAGGCGTATCAAGGCCGTTATTACGGGCAGAGGTGGTTGTGCTGGGTACTGATTTCTCAGGCTCTATGCACTCAAACTGCGTGAAAATGTAATCACATGTCAGTTCTAGTATAATATATTTGTCCAATGAATACCCGTTTATCATCTGCATTTCTTCTTGGTGTAGCAATTTTATTGGCCAGTAGTGTACAATCGGCCCTTATAGACTGACGCCTTCTGTTCCATTCACCGTTTTCATATTGCCCAGTTACCTGTTGGTTGCAGACGAGGCCTGGAGCCGGTATCGTACCAGTCGGGATTTGGTATCATACGCATTTTTTCTTGGTATGGTGCGTTTATTTCACGCGGCAGTGTCACACACTATAGCAGAATGGGCAGCAGAAAGAAGCGCAAACAGCTGTAGCCGACTATAGAGCTGTGGCAACACCAAGGCTCTTGTCACAAAACCCTGTTACCTGATTGGCTGTCGTACACGCGTGTCGCAGCCGTGCCGAGCCCGCTCCAACTGCCAGAGAACTATCACTGACTCTACTACTGTTACGAATCTGGTCAGACTTACCACCCTGCGAAGTAAACCCAATGCCGCAAGTTAACAGACTGGTACCCAGAACACACACGCGCACTGTTGCTGCTGCGATGCTGTGTAGGCAAACACGCGAGAACCGACAACGTCGTGCCCTCCAAAGCTCGACTACTAATAACATCGTTATTTTCATCGAGGTATACACAAGTTAACTTAGTTTGGTTGTCACACTAATCTCATGAAATTACGCCGCTCTCTTAGCGTGACAGTGGTTTCGACGCAGTTCTACAGACAAAGAACACTACTAGAGAGTCTTCTTTCCTCTGTGGCTGGCTGATAGAGGTCTTAACGTTAAGCGAATTAGAGAAATCGAGAACACCAGATACTGGGTGGACCCACGTCGTCCAACTGCCATCGTCGAAGAATATGGAGTCGAGCATCCTATTACTGCGCCACCTAGCTTGGTAGGAGAAAAACAACTGAGACTGGCACTGCATAGACAACTGAAACGTCTCAAATGGTTCAAGTGGCTCTGAGCACTATGGGACTTAACATCTGTGGTCATCAGTCCCCTAGAACTTAGAACTACTTAAACCTAACTAACCTAAGGACATCACACACATCCATGCCCGAGGCAGGATTCGAACCTGCGACCGTAGCAGTCGCGCGGTTCCGGACTGAAGCGCCTTTAACCGCACGGCCACACCGGCCGGCTGAAACGTCTCTGTGAAGTCGTTTCATAAGACGCTTGTCGCATTCGGTACAACCTATTCATTTTACTACCCGATTTTAGCTCAATTCATGAACTCTTCCAGAAAGACTGAGCACTCAAATTAGGCCTACTGATTATTATATGTGTGTTTTAACGTGGGGTTTCGGTTTTGTTTAGTGGGAAACGCTGAGTTGATCATCGTCTGCTAGGAGCAGAAGATGTTGCTTCTCGTTCGAAGGAGATCACAGGATGACCAACTTAGGTTTCCAATACCTGAACAGAGAGGTTTACCCATCTTAGTCGTAGGATGTGTCGAAGGCTGTTTTTGTGTGTGAGGTTGGTGACTGAGGGCTACCCCTCTGGTAGCTTCCGCTGCACGGGGAGCTAGGTAATCTGGAAAGAGAAAGCGGCACTCTTCGGTGAACGCTTGCTGAGTACGGATCGTAGCTCTTAAGGGGGGTTTCAGGTGATAGGAATCAGGCTGAGTTAGGACTTCGTTATGTTTAACTGGTGAAATACTTAAGAACTTTAGCTTAACTGAAGCGTGCGAAGAGAGATATTTTTTTAACGATTTTTAATCTTATATTTTGTGGAAATTGCTTTTGTCTTTGTGTGTCGATTTTGTGCCACGTGTTTGGTAATCAATGACCCTTCTGGTTCACCACGGCACCGCAATAGGCTTTATTTTAACAGTTTACTTGTTTAATGAACTAAAATTTCTGCAAGAATATCTGTTCTTTCGTGCGCTTTCTACAAAGCAGCACAACAGTTTGAGTCCGAATGCACCACGTGGTCTAATTCGGCCGTTTTCAAGCAGCAGACGCAGTTAGTTTGTTAAATAATTATCGCACAGCGTTGTGTATTGGTTAAACCTCTGCCCAGAATAGAGCAAGCGCAGAATCGTAACGCAAATCTCACTTAAATATTATTATGGTATTAATACAAAGGAGATGATAGTACAATTGTCTCCCGCCCCCGTCTTCTGTGTTTCTTCTTGCTGTAGTTAAATTGTGCTCTGTTTCATTCTCACGTAATTCTTACTTAAATATTTCGAGTCAGGCAGCAGTTATGTGTAGTTAAGATGTGCAACCAAACATTTAGTTACAATAAATAATTTACGTGAAAGATCAATCCTTTGGTGTTGATCTTACCCACTTACTCTGATTTCCAATCCGGAATTAATCAAGTTGCTTCATGCACGTCATGGAGTGCTATTTATCTGTCTGCTTAAAGATATTTGCATACTTGTAATTAAATTATTAAAGTAATTAAACTAATAATTTTCCAGCTCTGTTTTTTCTAAATGGTTAGGAAGGGCTTGGGCTGATGGCGACCCTGAATTTCTGAATTTTTATCATTATTTTTGTGAGAGAAGCAGCTAGAATTGCGAGACAAGGTATATGGCTCGATGAGAAACGTCGTAAACATAGAAATGCGTTACACAACATTTCAAGAAATCCGAAATTTCGGATACAGTTCTGGCCATCAAATTCACACACGTGTCCTCGGGAATACTATTTGAGTCTACGTCTGGGTGCTCGAGCCCCATTCATGAGCAGGCAGAACGCACTTGAAACGTGGACTTACTGTCGAACTGTTGAAACTCCCGTTGTTGGATGAGTTGAATGATTACGAGGTACTTTCGCACGTCAGATACTGCTTATTTTGGACGCATGTTATTCAGCAAGAAGTACAACCTTATTGAACTTACTACCGAGGGGAAAATATATGGAAAGTGTGGATTCCACCCAAGGTTAGAGTCATTACCTCAAGATATTACAGTGTGCCACTGCCGGCCTACCTTGATTAAATCACATGGAAAAAACAAAATCACTACATGATAGTCACTAACCGTTTCATAGGGGATTGGATCCACGGGGAAAACATGGACAGAACTAGTGTCGCCAGATTTCCAATTCTTCGCCTGATGTCTCGATGTTTAGAAGCGTCGTGACCCTTCGCGAACAATCGCCATGCGTGATGCAAATGTCCACAATTTTGGACCACGTAAACAATTCTAAATATTAAGCGTATTCACTTCAAGAAATGGTAGACCGCATGATAGTTCAGGAATGAGTTTCTGAACGGACCAATGGCAGTAATCAAGAAAATTAAAATACTGTGCGCCAGGAGGTACCGATCAGGAGATAAACTCAAGGCACGCTTCTGCGCATCCTTCCTGCTCAGTTACTAGCCACAATTTTCTTCGTACTTCCATTTAGACTTGATATTTTTCAAAATATCTGTAATCTAATATATCGATACTTAAAATGTTTTATGGTCAGGCATCGATGTATCGAAATAGTCTCGATATATCGAAGAGAAAAATTGGAAGTACCGGCAAAAAAATAAATAAATAAAGAAATAAAATAAAAATAAATAAAAATAAAATAAATGCCTTGGCACTGCAATTATATTGCCAATTTTAGAGCTGTATATTTAAACATTGATTTATTATCAGACAATCTGTACATCAACAATCTGGTAGCCTGCTTATCCCCCTTCGATCAAGAATCTAAAGGACAACGATGTACGTTCACGGACGGCGATTTTCACGTTGCAGGTAAGCGACACAATAAAGATGTCCGATCGGCCCGTCGTTCGGTTTCGTCACATATCGGGTTTGTCCGGAACACTTCACGTCGACTTCCCTTTTTTCCCCTCCATTTCTGCAAAAGCCAGCGACCTAGCAGTTGCAATGTCAAAACTGCGTGGTGAAGCTAAACGTTGCAGTTTCTGTTGGTAGTGCCGAGCGCCGATTACGTCAGCATTTCCCCTCACACGTCTCTGCCCACCGCAACGACCGACCTTGTCAAATAGAGTTTTGTTAATCATTTTCGGCAACAATTTTTGAAGAATGCCGATGTGAAGAAATAGCACACTAGCTGTTGGTTCTTAACGTAACTGGTGTGCTATTTCACTCACACCGAGACCCCTCCAGTGCAATCCGACTTCTTTTGTGCCACCGATACTTGCTTCACACAGTCGAAGGGAAGGATTGGACGTGAGGAAAACTCAAAAGTAATAAGACTCCTTGACACAATGAAAGTAAAATTATGTTCTGGGACAATGTTAAAAGAACAACTTCAAACATTTATCGAAAATTGCTAAAAAAAATTATAAGATAAAAACATCCGAATTCGGAATTGCAATTTAGGTATCAATATAGCGCCGGCCAGAGTGGCCATGCGGTTCTACGCGCTGTAGTCCGGAACCGCGCGGCCGCTACGGTCGCAGGTTCGAATCCTGCCTCGGGCATGGATGTTTGTGATGTCCTTAGGTTAGTTAGGTTTAAGTAATTCTTAGTTCTAGGGAACTTATGACCTCAGCAGTTGAGTCCCATAGTTCTCAGAGCCATCTTTTTAATCAATATAGCGATACCTCTGTGACGAAAATATCGCCGTTATATGTCAATATTTCGTACAAAAGAGTCGATATATCGATATTCCACCAACATCCCTACGTTCCATTCCACGGAAACGGCTGTCCCTCGTCCCTGCGCACTTGTTCATCTCGCGCTTTCGTTAGTAGTGAGCAACGAAACGTGGGAGTTACAGCTGACTTTTAGGTGGCTGCAACACTGCTCGACCGACGTTCTCAGCTGTGTCACGGTACAGCACCCCGTGCCGCATCTCTCGTCACCACCACCCGCCGACCCTCCGCCACGTGCCCACTTGCGCGCGACGACAATTCCCCCCCCCCCCCCCCCCCCCCATCGGTTAAACTTCCGCGTGTCCCAGGAACGCGGCAGTGGTTCATCTTCCGCGTGGTCGGTTCCAGAGAGCTAGCTGTACCTGGACCCCCGGCCTAGCTGTGTAGGTAACGGCGTGGCGGGTCTCTTATGGCGACCCCGCAGCGAAATCGACAACGCTTAACAGAGTCAGTTATACTTGGAACTAGAGATGGGTAGTTCGCGAACGAACGGCTGCAAGATGAACGAAAGGACCGAGGAACGAATTCCAAGCAACGATCGGTTCATAGTTCACTTCGGTCGCGGCGGTCACTTCGGCAGTTCTCGTTCCAGCCTCGGTCGCGTGCTCGTCTCAGTCTCGGCCTCCCTCGGCCGCACTCGTCGTTCTTCGCATGACCACCTGTCTCAGTTCCACTGCCGACTGCTCCTAGTTAGTTCAGTATCCAGTTGTTCTTTTCGTTCACTGCGCTCGCCTATTTTACACGTGTTCCTAACTATTCTTTCACTTGGTTCTGGCTATTCAGCGTCCACGACCGGTAATGGTTCAAATGGCTCTGAGCACTATGGGACTCAACTGCTGTGGTCATCAGTCCCCTAGAACTTAGAACTACTTAAACCTAACTAACCTAAGGACATCACACACACCCATGCCCGAGGCAGGATTCGAACCTGCGACCGTAGCAGCAGCGCGGCTCCGGACTGGAGCGCCTAGAACCGCACGGCCACCGCGGCCGGCCGACCGGTAATCAAAAAGTATTTTACAGTTACGTAAATTACATAAAAATTACGTTGTACGTGATAGGTATGTCTTTTCAGGTAACAAAAGGGCACATAAGCTCACTTCATTATATCGATGAACAGCAGAAGACATACTTATAACAAGGCAAGTTTTTTTTTATTCATATATTTTTTTGGTTTCATCGACTTGATTTAGCAGCTAAGTTTTAGTAATTTGCTTAATCTTCAGCGTAAGAAAATTTATATAAAACGGTTTTCGTGTATCTTTCATATACAGAACATTACATTTAGGAAGGCTCTAATTATTTTTAAGTTTGATTGTTTCCAGTTTGCATTACCTGCTAGTGTGGTTTCTTTGAAAAAAAAATGGGTTCTGGGTCATTTTGGCTCAGTAGGTAAAGCGGTGCCTCTCCTTTTGAAAAGACATACATTGCCATAAAATCGTATTTGCTTATTATCTCAAAAACATTTGTTCAGAAGGAGCTTCCGAACCAAAAACTTTATTACTGCGAACTTAATTATTATTATTATTATTGCTGCATTAACTTCAATAATGCAACATAAAAACCTAATTTTTACCAAGCGTGTGACGCAAGTATGAGAAAACCACATTTTTATTTTATGCTTCCATAAAGTCTCTAATTCGCCTACGAACTCAGAGACAACGTGAAGTATATATAGGGTGTAAACGATTATTGTTTACAACGTAGCATAGCTATGTAGTGGAAGTCGAAACGAAGAATTTTATACAAGACACTTGTGGTCTATTAAGTTGGGAAACAGCCACCAACAGGTTTACAAGTGAGATTTTCGTGTTCTCTTCTCCAGCTCTCTACACATCGTCATCGATTGTTTCGCAATTGTTGCTTGCATTAGCTTGTTATTTCTTCACTGCCTAATTATTACATGTTTGTCTGTTTGTTGTATCTGCTCGTAACGGGCAACACATCGTCCGTAATTGGTGAGCAGTCTGTACTCGGGGCCGGTTTTCCGTGCGCCACCCTATATTATTTCCCTGCGATCAGCCACATAAGGCTACAGTTGCCTAAACGAGAGGTTGTGCAGAATCACAGAAATTACTTCTAAAAGTGTGTAAGAATTCTGTAATGAAAAAAAACTCTATAGTCCAGGAGGGAAGCAAGTTTGTCATAACAACCATATACCAAGCACCAATGAACGGTGAACGAGTAAAAGTGAACGGGTCCCAAAAAAGAACGACCAGCAGTGAACTAGTTCCCAAGAATGAACGAGTTTGCCCACCTCTACTGGGAACGGCTGGGTTATGCTACGCTGTACTTAATGACCACAGCGAGTAGCCCCCCCCCCCCCCTCCATTCCCCTGCCATCGTCACGTGTTCCGAGGCACGTGCGGACCATCACCCAGCTGCGTGCCGCCCCGGCGTCTGACTGCGGCCCGGCCAACGGGCCAGGGCTTCAGTCTCTGCCACAACGTTTGCGCCGCCCACTGCTGGCGGCCAGCTACGTAGCTGTGGCCGCCGCTGGCGCCTCTGTAGCACGCGTGTCAGCAACGCCCAGCAAGCATTCGGAGCCCCCCCCCCCTCCCCCGGGCTGCGCGTGTACGCTGCAGTGGACGCCTGCGCTGCCTCTGCCGCACCGACGCTGGAATGTCAAATGACGACCTCTCACGTATGATTCTTCACGACTAATGGAATAATACACTGACGTGCCAAAGAAACTGGTAGAGTCAAGCGTGTTCAAGTACAGAGTATGTAAATAGGCAGAATACGGCGATGCAGTCGGCAACGCCTCTATAAGACAAGTATCTGGCGCACTTGTTAGATCGGTTACTACTGCTACAATGGCAGGTTATCAAGATTTAAGTGAGTCTGAATGCGATATTATAGTCGGCGTAGGAACGATGGGACACAGTGTGGTGTCACCGCCAGACACCACACTTGCTAGGTGGTAGCCTTGAAATCGGCCGCGGTCCGTTAGTATACGTCGGACCCGCGTGTCGCCACTATCAGTGATTGCAGACCGAGCGCCGCCACACGGCAGGTCTAGAGAGACTTCCTAGCACTCGCCCCATGGTACAACCGACTTTGCTAGCGATGGTTCACTGACAAATTACGCTCTCATTTGCCGAGACGATAGCATAGCCTTCAGCTACGTCATTTGCTACGACCTAGCAAGGCGCCATTACCAGTTACTATTGATACTGTAATTATCTACCGTCAAGAGCGACGTTCACGATTAACGGATTAAAGTTAAGTATTCCACCAGCTACGTCCGTTTTTTCTAAATTCTAATTTCCTTGTCCTGTTCCAGACCTCACGCCAGCCCGCGTGAGCTAAAACGCGTGCCTTTCGGCTTCCTCTAGTATACGGGGTTGGCTCTCTTGCCAACCCACAACACACAGCATCTCCGAGGTAGAGATGACGCGGGGATTTTTCCGTACGACCATTCCACGAGTGTACCGTGAATATCAGGAATACGGTAAAACATCGAATCGCCGACATTGCTGCGGCCGGAAAAACATCTTGCAACAACGGGACCAACGACGACTTAAGATAATCGATCAACGTGAGACAAGTGCAACCCTTGCGCAAATTGCTGCAGATTTCAATCCTGTGCCCTCAACAAGTGTCAGCGTGCGAACCATTCAACAAAACATCATCGATATGCTCTTTCTGAGCCGAAGGCCCACTCGTGTGGCCTAGATGATTGCACGACAC
Organism: Schistocerca piceifrons; assembly: GCF_021461385.2. Taxonomy (NCBI): domain Eukaryota; kingdom Metazoa; phylum Arthropoda; class Insecta; order Orthoptera; family Acrididae; genus Schistocerca; species Schistocerca piceifrons. The sequence goes on from NC_060146.1 coordinate 212,970,188, forward strand.
AAAGCTTTACAGCTCGCCTGGCACCGTCAACACCGACATTGGACTACTGACGATTGGAAACATGTTGCGCGCTCGCAGGAATCTCGTTTCAGATTTTATGGAGCGGATGCACGTGTACGTGTATGGAGACAATCTCATGAATCCATGGACCCTGCATGTCAGCAGGGGACTGTTCAAGCTGCTCGAGGTTCTGTAATGGTGTGGGACATGAGCATTTGGAGTGATTTGGGACTGCTGATGCGTCTAGATACGACTCTGACAGGTGACGCGTACGTAGGCATCCTTGGGCAAATCTAGCAGGACAATGCGACACCCGACATGTCCCGAAATGCTTCATAGTGGCTCCAGGAACACTCATATAAGTTTAAACACTGCCGCTGGCCACCAAACTCCCTAGACATAACATTATTGACCATATCTGGGATGCCTTGTGTTGTGTCCACAGAACCAACCAACCAACTGGCGCACGCGCGCCCTGACCGTGACATCGCTGGCCACAGTTCCTGTCGCGGCCGTCGCCGTCTCAGGGCGTTACCGCCGACGGAAGAGGTCGCGCCATGGCTGAGCTCGGGTCCGCAGCGCCCTCTGCCTTTTGCATATAAGGAGGAGCGCCGGCCCCGAGACGGACAGTCTATTGTCGATTGTCTATTGCTAGCCTTTCGTGGAGTTTATAGCGGAGCCATTGCAGTGTGATATTTGCTATTGTATTCGACTAGGCTGAGTACACGGATTACTCTCGGATATTACTTGGACTTGTATTGCTGGTGCACGTTTCGTCAGAAATAAAGACAAGTTATCTCTTCATTGTCGCTGGCGCAATTCTTGTCATTAATTATTTTTCGGCCAGCAGGCATAGCTACATCCTGGTCACTACCCACGCTTTATACAATTTGTGGTGGCTGGCCCAAAAGTACCGCCGAGGACCTCGTGTTTGGGAGCCGTCGCAAAACCTTGCAACGTGCTGTTCAGAAGACATCTCAACTCCCTGGTACGCTTACGGATTTATGGACAGCCCTGCAGGATTCAAGGTGTCAATTCGCTCCAGCACTACTTCAGACATGGCTCTGAGCACTATGGGACTCAACTGCTGAGGTCGTAAGTCCCCTAGAACTTAGAACTACTTAAACCTAACTAACCTAAGGACAACACACACATCCATGCCCGAGGCAGGATTCGAACCTGCGACCGTAGCGGTCGCGCGGTTCCAGACTGAAGCGCCAGAACCGCTCGGCCACCAGCGGCCGGCTACTTCAGACATTAGTCGAGTCCATGCCACGCTGTGTTGTGGCACTTCTGCATGCTGGCGGTGGCCTAACATGACATTGGACAGGTGTACCAGTGGCTTTGGCTCTTCAGTGTAGAAACCAAGTGGAAGAAATACGCACTTTGAGACAAATAGAAATGGTATTTTTATTCAAAGACAATAGTTACGCCGAACGAGAAATGGTTCTTAACAGGGTGTGTAGGATCACCACTGACTGCGCTTTCACGCTGCCCACGGGATTGGTAAACAGTTCTCGTGGCAGGTCATTCCATTTCTCCAGCAGCGCGGTCCTGCTGAATCGTTACTGGTGTCAGTTGACGTTCCGTAGTGCGTCCCTCCAACGTACTCCACGCGTCCTCGACGTAAGGGACGAATAGGGCAGTCCATCCACCGAGCATCCTGTCGCTCCGAGAGTTCCTCCACCTAGGCTTGTCAGTGGTGTCGCGTACTGTCATGTTTACAACTTAAGTCAGGGCTGAATGTACCACCGAAAATACGCAAACGGGGAAGCAGAACAGTGTCAGAACAAGGCTGTCGCGTGCATGTACCGTATGCAAAGATTAGGACGCCAGTACTTCCATGCAACATTCTGCCTCCCAACACCGTAGCTACTGGACCACCGAAACGATCGTGTTCGACAATGCTGGACGTGATCTCATATGGCTAGGGTGGGAACACGCACTGCGCCCAAGAACATGGTCGAACACGACCGTTTTGGTGGGCCCAGCTGTTACGGCGGCGGAGGCAAAATACTGCATGCGAGTACTGACTCGCAGATCTTTGGTCACAGAACAGCCACCAGCCAACGTTATTGTGACACTGTACTTCTCCCCCACGTGCGTCTTTTCAGCTCTGACGTCACTGTCATGGATGACAATGCGCGACCGCACTGGACAGCGCAGCTGGAGCGGCTCTTGGAACGAGAGAACATTCGGGAAATAGACTGGCCTGTCCCTTCGCCCTGCGTGAGTCCTACCGAGCACGTGTAGCAGGCGTGGGCAGACGTTCTGCAGCAACGGCCATCAGGCAGTCTTCAGCCGCTGGAACGCCCTGCAACAAGAACTTCTTACCAACCCTGTGCTCAGCGCTGCGGAGTGCGAACTGCCTTCTGTGATGATCTCACAGCGTGTTACCAACCAAGTCCCCCCTTTTCTAACGTGTAAGGGGCCGCCATGAAACGCAGCGACTTCAATGTAATTACTGTCTATGAATACAAGTGTCATTTCCGTCCGTATCGTTGCGTATTTCTTTCAGTTACTTCCTGTACTATACTGTGGCAGTTTTCCCTACACATGGTCGAAGTTTCATCGACCTACAGTATGTTACTTGCCAGTGACACGTCATACGGAAGTCATTTACGTCCTGAAGTGTTACACACCAGCGTAAAACTCTAAATAGAGGCTATACTTTGCCTGTTTGTGTGGTTAGTTGTATGAGTGTGGTGTCAGTTGTCTGAGACTGACGCAGCCGTGTGTGTGTGTGTGTGTGTGTGTGTGTGTGTCGTCTATTTTTGACGAAGGCCTTACTGGCCGAAAGCTTTATTTGTGGTAGTGTTTTTGTTCTGCCCATTTGCGACTGAGCATCCCGGCTATATGATGAGTGGCAACGTTCCTTTTCATAATAATAGTGTACCAACTTTTAATATATTATGAAGGAAATAATTATCTAACGACTAATAATTACGTTTCTATATCCTCGCCCCACCCTCCCATCCCCCTCTTTCAGTCCCCATAATCTTTCCATGTCTCAATTTTTACGTCGTTGTTCGGCCGATTCCTCGTTCCACCAACCCTCGAGTCCCGGTTTTCTGCAAACTGGTTCTGCTAACACTAGTCAGAAACGTACTTACTACATACGCTAATGGTAATGTGGAAGATGACACCGCAGATCATGAACAATTCATTATCAAAATTGCGACATCAGTTTCGTTTAATTCGCAACTGGTTTGACGGATTCTTTCTTAAATGAAACTGCACCGCAGCAAGGGATTTCCCTTCATTTATGTGGCCATATTCTCCGTAGTTGCTTTACAATTCTTTAGGGTATTTTTGTTCTGTCGTTGCAACTACAAAAATTCGTGGTTTTTTTCACCAGAAGTGTTTCGCTTTATTGAGATAAAACATCATCAGTGGTCTGTAATTAATTACATACCACTTGTGCTGCTTTACCTGAAGAAAGCGAAACGCGTCTGGTGAAAAAAAAATCATGCGTTTTTCTAGCTACAACGACAGAACAAAAATGCCCTGAAGGGTTTTTCCATTTAGTATTTGAAGTCAGAATTACTGAATCTATGTACAAAAGTATATCAGTAAGGAAACTGACAAGCTACTTGAGATTCCACAGAAAGTTTTCCTTAATCAGATAATGTACACTGAGTCTCTGTTGACCGGGCCCGCGCACTCTTCCGCCATCCTCCCACTGGACGGAGAAACGCACGTCGATGATGCGCCGGACAGGTCACAGCCTTCCACTACACTGCAGGGCGTACAGTGAACAATCTGACGCTCAGATCTTTGCCTCTGGCAGAGGAACGTGGCCAATGAGATGCGATATCGTTGTTACGTCACAAAGAGAACTTAGGAGCTGTCACATTGTATGGAATTAAGTGCCATATTTGATGACACTTCTTTATGAAGTACGTGCTATGAATGTAAACTTTTCCAAAGCTTCAGGAAATTGAGTGCCTCTTGAAAATGCGTCGTTTTACCTAAGATTTGTTATAATAAAATGACAGGAAATTACATATCGGCAGTTAAATGATTCCTGTATTGGATGTAGTTTTTGTTACAGCTTGTTTGCTATGAAAGTACACCGTTTTATTGTTATAGCACAATGATGATCTATCAAAAGCGCGTCGTTCTGTTACAATTCGCCTAGTTAAATCTCAACTAATGATTTCTACAGACACAATCTTTAGACAGTGTATACCGCGTGTGCAATGTTGAAGCCGTACTGTAGTCGACAGCGTCGTAAGCTGTGAAGAGGAAGGTGGCAGGTTCGCTTCCACCACCATTTTTTTAGAAATGTGTTAAGTTCCTATGGGACCAAACTGCTTAGGTCATCGGTCCCCAGGCTTACACGCTACCTAATCTAACTTAAACTAACTTGCGCTAAGGACAACACACACACCCATGCTCGAGGGCGGCCTGTGTGGCCGTGCGGTTCTAGGCGCTTCAGTTTGGAACCGCGTGACCGCTACGGTCGCAGGTTCGAATCCTGCCTGGGGCATGGATGTGTGTGATATCCTTAGGTTTAAGTAGTTCTAAATTCTAGAGCTCAGAGCCATTTTTTGAACCTGCTCGAGGAAGGACTCGAACCGACGAGGGGGATGTGCGCGAACCGTGGCAAGGCGCATAGACAAGATTCCGGGTCTCTGTTATTAATTATTATAATCAGAAATATAATCTGCAACAGCAGCTATTATTTATTATAAACAATGCATTTCCTGTACCCCTTGTTGCAAAAGCCAACGACTGCAATGTTTTCGCAGGGCCCAGATATCTTCACATGACTGTCAGTCTATATGAGAAAGTGAACACAAGTTACAGACTGGATGATTTGCTGTAATTACACTTTATGTAATGTGTATACACAGCACCTATCACTCTGTTTTACGGACTGCCTCGTGTTTTTTATCTTGCTGGTAAATATTTCAATGAGGGTGACCAGCTTCGAAAAGATCTCTTCCATTTAAACGGTATCTCGAAACGAATCTCGATGTTGAAATCTCTGTGATGAAATACGTTGCTTCAGAGTGATTGTAGAATATGGATATTATTCCTGTATAAACTATATTCGATCTAAAACCGAAATGGGATAAAGATTCAATTGAACTCACGAATAATTTCTACAAGTGTGTGTTTCAGTTGGTTGTAAAGCTGCTCTGCCAGCAATTCGCTGTTCAAACCACCACAGAGTCCAGCTTCTCGATTTTCTCTACTCTTCTTCGACGGTTAACACAGCTAGTTTAGGCGCGTCGATCTTCTACAGAAACTGTGCGATTTACGCATCAGGTGCGGCCGGGAACTGCTGCAGCAGAGCGCTGAGGTAGCAAATCACGAAGAGGAGCACGTCGTGTCATGTTCCGTGAGAGGCAGGGGGGCGTGCAGCCACCAACACGGACGCCATGTCTGGAGTGCTTCACGACCAGGACGGCTGTAGTACCGTGTGGTGCAAGAGACGTATCATGCGAGGTATTGCTCCGTAGACTTACACCTGAACGTTCGTTGGCGGATTCATGAAAGTTATATGCACTACTACGCAATATTTCATATACAGTGCAGGGTGTATCAAAAAGAATCATCCAATTTGGCACGTCTATTTCTGGAACTAATAAATGTATACAATGAATTTTGTTTTTTGATGAAAGGAAAACTCAAAAACTTTCTTTCCTAGATTTTCATAGATGTTCAGTATGCCCCCCTTGAGAGGCATGGCGTATGTCAATGCGGTATTCGAATTGCTCCCGCACTGCAGCGAACACGTCTTGAGTTACAGCTTCTACAGCTGTTGTTATGCGATGTCTACGTTCATTCATTGCTGTTGGTAACGAAGACACATAAACAGTCTTTTATAAGCCTCCACAAAAAATAATCACATAAAGTCACGTCCGGTGACCTAGGACGCCAGTAATGTTAAGGCTAAATCATTTGGTCCAGTGCGAGATCTATCGTTCAGCAATCCTTTGCTTTAAAAATTCCCGCACTTCCAGATACCAGTGTGGTGGTGTCCCATCCTTCTCGTAAATGAAGTCGTTCGAATCAGTCTCCAACTATGGGAAAAGAAAGTTCTGAAGCATATCGAGATATGTGCTTCATGTAACTGTTCTCGGCGAAGAAAAATGGACCGTACACCTTTTCGCGTGAAACTGCACAAAACACATTACATTTTGGAGAGTCTCTCTCATGTTTCACAGCTTCATGTGGTTGTTCCGTACCCCATATTCTCACAGTATGACAGTTCATCTTTCCATTTAAATGGAATGTCGCCTCGTCACTAAACACTAAGTGTCGAAGAAAACTGTCATCCTCCATCTTGCCAAGAACGAACACATTGTTGTTTGCCATCTTCACGAAGATCTTGCAGCAGCTGAATTTTATATCGTTCCATGTGCAAACGTCGACGTAACACACGCCAGACGGACATCGGGGACATGTTGAGCTGTCGAGCTGCACGGCGAACGGATTTCTGAGGAGTCGTCGTCAAAATATGGCGGATGCGTTCGACGCCTGTGCCAGACGCTCGGGGACGACCCGGCGATTTGCCTTCACACAAACAACCTGTTTCTCGGAATTGTTCATGCCACGGTCTAATGTTCTGTGCTGTAGGAGGATCCACACCACACCTAGTTACGCTCTGCGCCAAACGTAGAATACAAAACGCTTTCTTTTGCTCTGACACTATTTTTACTACAACTTAAGTGGACGCACGCTGCCGATACCTGGTGGGAACCATACAAGACTCCAGAGTCTGCTCTTTCAAATAGTACGATGTCCACACACATATCTGAAATAACATAACAGTTATGATTTTTTTAATTCGGATGGTTGTTTTTGATACACCCTGTACTATAGTGTTAAATAATGAAACTTCCTGGCAGATTAAAACTGTGAGCCGGACCGAGACTCGAACTCGGGACCTTTGCCTTTCGCGAGCAACTGTTCTACCGTCTGAGCACGACTCACGCCCTGTCCTCACAGCTTTACTTCTGCCAGTACCTTGTCTCCTGCCTTCCAAACTTTACAGAAGCTCTCCTGCGAACCTTACAAAACTAGCACTCCTGAAAGAATGCATATAGCGGAGACATGGCTTAGCCACAGACTGGGGGATGTTTCAAGAATGAGATTTTCACTCTGCAGCGGAGTGTGCACTGATATGAAACTTCCTGGCAGATTAAAAGTGTGTGCCGGACCGAGACTCGAACTCGGGACCTTTGCCTTTCGCGGGCAAGTGCTCTACCGACTGAGCTACCCAAGCACGACTCACGCCCCGTCCTCACAGCTTTAATTCCGCCAGAACCTCGTCTCCTACCTTCCAAACTTCATATCTCCGTAATATCCTTTCTTCCAGGAGTGCTACTTCTGCAAGGTTCGCAGGAGCTTCTGTGAAGTTTGGAAGGTAGGAGACGAGGTTCTGGCGGAATTAAAGCTGTGAGGACGGGGCGTGAGTCGTGCTTGGGTAGCTCAGCCGGTGGTAGAGCACTTGCCCGCGAAAGGCAAATGTCCCGAGTTCGAGTCTCGGTCCGGCACACAGTTTTAATCTGCCAGGAAGTTTCATATGAGCGCACACTCCGCTGTAGAGTGAAACTTTCATTCTAGTGTTAAATAATGTTCGCCAGCCTCACTTTAACCCATGACATAAGGTTAAAACACACACTTTTTTCTACACAGTTCCACAGTTTTATATTCGCGTAACTACTAATGCCATCTGCTTAGAGATGCATCAATTAACTAGCTTGGTGTTTCGATTACCTTCCCTTTCAAACTTACTAGACTGCTCGTAATAGCCGAAACTTTAACAATATGTTCTGAACTTCGGTCGTGAAAAGCGCAAAGGAAGTACGTGTGAACATTAAATTTTCTTTTAAATTGTGTTAATACCACAGACAGTTTTCGAGTGACACAAACAGTTTATGGCAGCGAAGCAATCAATTTTGAAAACGTTTTTCAGTGGTATGTAAGATTTCGTGATAGCAGACAGAGCATAGAGGATAAGTCGAAGCATATGTTCAGAAAGTGGCTGGAATTCTTCGAATTAATCATCATGGATGTACCAGCTTAATTGAGGAGCTCAGTGCGACTGCTAAAACAACTGTGTATCGCAATCTCACCCAAAATTTGGGCAAAAAGAAGTTCTCTTGTCGGCTTTGCGCCCCATCACTCACTCACTGGCGATCAGAACACAGCAGCGTGGAACGCGGCAGACACATGAAGAGATCGGTCGCTAGGAACCCAGCTTTCACGTCTTGCTTCGTAACAGGTTATGAAGTACGGTGTCCTGAGTGCGAGGAACTTACAAGGTGTCAAATCTCGCACTGGAAAGGTTTGGAGTCTCCGAGACCGAAAAAAGTGCGCATGCACAAAAGCCAATGCAAAAGGCAACGCTCAGTTTTCGTTTGACTCGAAAGGAATTGCCGACAAGCAATTCGCTGAAAGCAAATTACTACTTGAGTGTTTCAAATCGTTTATGGGTGAGGCTTGTTAGGGGCCGGCCAGAGTGGCCAAGCGGTTCAAGGCGCTACAGTCTGGAACCGCGCGACCGCTACAGTCGCAGGTTCGAATCCTGCCTCGGGCATGGATGTGTGTGACGTCCTTAGGTTAGTTAGGTTTAAGTAGTTCCAAGTTCTAGGGGACTGATGACCTCAGCAGTTAAGTCCCATCGAGCTCAGAGCCATTTTAACCATTTTGATTGTTAGGGTATGACCTGAATATCGGAATCAAGGAACAGGATGTTTGCTGCTCGACAACGCACCCGCGCACGTAAGCAAGACTGTAAAAAATTTCTTGGCGGTGCTTGAACACCCTCCTTATACGCTCGATCTGTCTCCGTGCGACTTCTGGTTATTTTCGAAACTGGAAATGGCAACGAAGGAAAGCGTTTCGATATTACTTCAGATATCTAGAAAGCAACCATCATGGTACTGCAGGCAGAGGAATAACAATTGTTTCGAACAATTTTTCCAACTCTTACAAGTGTGTATTGGCTCACAAGGAGCCTACGTTGAATAGAAAGTAAAGTAACCGAAAAATAAAAGATGTGTCGTATTTTATTTGACATCAGCCACCTTTCTGTGGGGATGACTGTGTACACGGCTACTCAGTGCGCTGCAGCAACCCAACAACTATCAAGTTTCCCAGATTCGACAATCGGACTGGGAAACGACCAGGGCATTCACTACGCCGTCTCTAACCGGTTTATAGTATCTGCTCCATAAATAAAATTGGTCGACCGTCCGAGGTTAAAAGCGAGTAAGACACACAGAAAAACACCACACTTTTCCACTGCTACAAATGGAGTTTACTGTCTACTATATGACCCCGCCACGTCCGCCTTGTTGTTATGGAGTGGCACCTCCAGGTAGCTAGTGACAGCAGTTCCTACTATGCTAGATCCGTCCTTCTAGAAGACGCACGCTCATTAAGTCGCTGCCTTCCTCACAAAAACCGGAAAACAACTTTACTGATCACTGAGAATCATTCATTCTTTACTTCGTAAGTTCAACACTCTACCATGCCTAATACGGCGTAGGAAAGGCACTAGCACTCAAAACAGCTTCTAGTCGTCTCGGAATGCATAAATACAGGTCCAGTACGGTTTTCTTCCAGAACAGTAATGGCAGGTCCAGGTAACAAAGATGGAGGTGGACAGTGAACATGCACCGTTCTCTCCAAAAATTGACCTCGAAGGCCCAACAGTCCTGACATCTGGTGATTGTTGTGGCCCTGGGAGATGCGACATCTTATTCTCATGCCGTGTGGACAGGGGCGGTGTTGCCTTGGAACATACAGGCAGCTACTTCATTTGGGATCAAATACCATACCATGGAGTGGAGCTTGTCAAAACGGTCATGTAATCACTGGCAGTAATGCGACCTACCAAGTAACAATAGGGGCCATGTAATACCACGATATGGCTGCTCAAATCACCATCGAACCCGCGCTGTGTTCCACTCTTGCGACGTAAACTAGGCCAGAAGGTAGAAACTGAATGAAACAAAAGCCAGCCAATCAAATGACTTCTTCCACTGTTCCGCAGCCCGTGTTCTAAGGCTTCTGCATCACGTTTTCCTGTTATCGGCAACTGCGTCACTGAGTGGTTTCGGAATTCCAGTTCGATCTGCTGCAGTTCCCAGCTTATGGGGCTCCCGTTGCGTTCTTTTGGTGCTGGCAGAGCTCGTGAGTGCGACATTTAGTTCTGTAGTGACTTCTGTACCTGTCTTACTTCACAAAGATGATGATAAGTCGATGAGTCGAACTCACTCGAAACCCGTCACTTCTAATGTTACTGTATAATTACAACCTACCGTCCACAAAACCATGTTTGGTTGGAAGAATAATAACCAAGAAACCATTTAACTGATGACCACACGATAACACCAAAAAATTCAATCGGGTCTACATGTAGCAATACAACCAAAACGTTGAGGAGAAACCAGTAAATGTGCAGCAACCATGAATTTCAATGACAGGCACGAAAGACGCGTGAAAGGGAGCAACCGTCGAGCCAGCCAGTAGGCTACAGAACACATCGTTGGCTTCAGTCCAAACTGGCAACGTCGCAGCTTCGAAATCCAACCGTTAACCGAAATGCAGTACCAGTGCGCATGCGCAGCGAGGACGTCAGTGACCCAACCGCGCGTCAACGCTCCCCCACCACGGCAGCCAGCGATAACCGCCGCCATCTTGCAACACTGCGCCAGCAGCTTCAGTCGCAGCTGGGACGTGAACGCGTGGGGGTCGGAGAGACCCTCTGCGCAATGCAGGGCTGTCGAGCCAGTGGCTCTTATTCTCTCTTCGTTTAGAACGAAAACCACAATTGTCCTAATGATTTTTGCCTCCTTATCCTCTCGAAATCTCTTTATGAATTCAATATACTGTGACTTTCATTCTTCTATCCATTCCTTGGCAGTTTTCTTTTTGAAGGCCCTCCATCTGACTTTGCTTCGATATTAGTGTTCCAAAGATTGACAGATTTATTTTTCTTAATTATTCTGTGATGTTACTTCCTTGCAGTTCCTTTACTATTCTGCCCATACGGTGTACCCCAGACAAAATTGTATAACAACACCACTCCCTTCACTCAAAGAAACTGTCAGGTGACCCAAACAACAGCCCTTCTCAGGTCCATTATTGGTGACGAAAGGACTATCATGGGACAAGGACATAACCGTCTCACTACAGTGCATGTGAGCTCCCAATAAACCTCCGATGGAGTGCAGAACACTACAGTACTATTACGGTATATTAATAATTTTTACTTATGGACCGTCTGACAGCAACTGAATAAAACACAATTTTAGTGCCATACGCGTTTCGCCTTTATTTTCTGCAAGGCGTCATCAGTGGCCTGGAATATGTACATATGTTGGCTATTTTATTTACATTTTTGTCATTGTGCCTATAGGTTATAAACAGTTCTGGTGGTTGGTATTTCCTATTAAGTAGTAATGTTTTGAACTGTACTTACAGGTTGCGTGGGAAACCAAAACAAGCGTTCAGTGCATAGTGTTGTGGAATGGGAAAAAAACCGCAAATTGGCGTTCATAAGAAGAAGAACAACACCAAAAATGCAACAGGAGCGTAATATGTACGAAATTGTCCACGCAACCTGAAGTACAGTTCAAAACATTACTACTTAATAGGAAATACCAACCACCAGAACTATTTATAACCTATAGGCATAATGACAAAAATGTAAATAAAATAGCTAACATATGTACATATTCCAGGCCACTGATGATGCCTTGCAGAAAATAAAGGCGAAACGCGTATGGCACTAAAATTGTGTTTTATTCAGTTGCTGTCAGACGGTCCATAAGTAAAAATTATTAATATACCGTAATATTACACGCAACTGAGGAAGACAGGACTATAAAAGTTGAAGATGTCACTACAGTACTGTCCACTAGGTAGACAGAATTGGGGGAAAAGAACGCCTTTGAATTGAGAATCTCAAGTAAGTCGTATCTGATTATTGTTATTGCACATATTATAAACGTATCCAAGTGCATTTCGTTTATGATCACCATTAACTTGGATGTTAGTACATGGATATTGGATGCTCTTCTCTCCACCTAAATTACATTTTTTTGTGTAAGAAAATATTTCTCCCTGAGAAATTTCTGCTGTTGCTCTTCAGGTCCTGCAAATTTACGGGAAGTAGATAAACTTATGACTATCACCTCAAGAAATATAAAGCTATGTGATTAATATTTGCTTCTTTACAGGTACATGTATGCATTCCCGGTTGACACCGATATCTCGACTCGACAATATCTTCGCAAGCCTCTACTTTATCGACAGGCTTCTCCGGTGGCATGCTAAGGTACCGCCACGCTGGGAATTCTAACGTTTACGAGAAGAGTAGACCTGGAGCTGCAAATTAAAGAATAATTACGTAACTAAATTTTTTCGCTGTGGTAATTGAAACCTTATGACTACCCCTCGTGTATTTACGAGACTATACCCGGATCGTAACGAACACTATTGAGATATAATCAGTACAATACTTTTTTTTTCGTTATCCTTTAATGATGACCCCAGTGGAAACAAGGCCCAATTCTTTTCTACATATGCAGTTCTAATTCGTGAGGAAAATCTAGCCCATCTTCAGCAAATTTTTGGCTCTTTCCTTCCCCTTTTCACGATTATTTCCAGCTAATGGACACTACTGCCAAGGTCTACCCTCCGCCGGTGGTTTTTCCGAGAGGAGGCGCGTACTTCCACAGTAGTCAAATGGTAGCATTTGCTTGTTTCTCGACAGTCCTTTTATACTGACTGACGTCATGAATAATGGCTACGAGAAGGGCTGTTGTTTGTGTCATCTCGAACAGCTCTGTTGTTAAATTGTTGGATAAGGTACGCCTGGTTGCTGTTTCATGAGCGCAACGATGCTCGAGGGGGTTACTCCATTGCACAAGCACTTCATCACTCCTCGACAGATTAAAGAAGATTTTCACCCAAAGAACGACAACATGGCTGCCACGGCTGAGATCAGATGTATCAAATTTCGGAAGGAATCAATCGCACAAGTCTCAGAGTTGTTAACATAAGAAAAAACGACAGGTGGATCCCAGAACGCCACTTACTCTCCCTAACGCCAACCAGAGAACATTCAATGAGCTCAGTACTGGAGTTTCTAGAAAAGGGCACTCTTAGTGACACGGACTTACACTGAGGATGGTAAATAACACTATGGGCAAATTCTGTCCTAATCTAAATGAAACTGTAAATGAAGAGATCTTGATTTACCAGAATACGACGCAAAAAAAAAAATCTGAAGAATGTTGGAAAAATAGGATGCAATATGCTCTGTCCGCAGAATGATGAAATACATTAACTGTACCAAGTTATTCCAGTTTCATCATGTCTGAACTTCCGTGAACGAATTTTTATTGTATATAAGAGCAATACGTTTCTAGCATTTGTAGACTTAGAGAAAGCTTTTGACAACGTTAACTGGAATACTCTCTTTCAAATTCTGAAGGTGGCAGGGGTAAAACACAGGGAGCGAAAGGCTATTTACAATTTGTACAGAAACCAGATGGCAGTTATAAGAGTCGAGGGGCATGAAAGGGAAACAGTGGTTGGGAAGGGAGTGAGACAGGGTTGTAGCCTATCCCCGATGTTATTCAATCTGTATATTGAGCAAGCAGTAAAGGAAACAAAAGAAAAATTCGGAGTAGGTATTAAAATTCGTGGAGAAGAAGTAAAAACTTAGAGGTTCTCCGATGACATTGTAATTCTGTCAGAGACAGCAAAGGACTTGGAAGAGCAGTTGAACGGAATGGACAGTGTCTTGAAAGGAGGATATAAGATGAACATCAACAAAAGCAAAACGAGGATAATGGAATGTAGTCTAATTAAATCGGGTGATGCTGAGGGGATTAGATTAGGAAATGAGACACTTAAAGTAGTACAGGAGTTTTGCTATTTGGGGAGTAAAATAACTGATGATGGTCGAAGTAGAGAGGATATAAAATGTAGACTGGCAATGGCAAGGAAATCGTTTCTGAAGAAGAGAAATTTGTTAACATCGAGTATAGATTTAAGTGTCAGGAAGTCGTTTCTGAAAGTATTTGTATGGAGTGTAGCCATGTATGGAAGTGAAACATGGACGATAACCAGTTTGGACAAGAAGAGAATAGAAGCTTTCGAAATGTGGTGCTACAGAAGAATGCTGAAGATGAGGTGGGTAGATCACGTAACTAATGAGGAGGCACTGAGTAGGATTGGGGAGAAGAGAAGTTTGTGGCACAACTTGACTAGAAGAAGGGATCGGTTGGTAGGACATGTTTTGAGGCATCAAGGGATCACAAATTTAGCATTGGAGGGCAGCGTGGAGGGTAAAAATCGTAGAGGGAGACCAAGAGATGAATACACTAAGCAGATTCAGAAGGATGTAGGTTGCAGTAGGTACTGGGAGATGAAGAAGCTTGCACAGGATAGAGTAGCATGGAGAGCTGCATCAAACCAGTCTCAGGACTGAAGACCACAACAACAACAATAAGAGCAATGTTAAATCCACAAGTTTTCATGACTGCAAAGGAATTTTTTAAGTTGTTACATCACTTATTGTTCAGCTAGGATTTAAAAGAATATTATACGAAACATTATCTTAGTAAGTGTTCAAGGAACAATGCTAAATCTCAATATTTTGTAACAGAGTTTTTGAAAGTTGTTTAAAATGTTTTGTTACACTTAGAAGATTTACAATCTTTCTTGTTTTATCGTTCAAGTATTGGCATTCTTGACCATTCGTAACCGTTACTTGTGTGGTTCGTAGCAGTAACTAATGAGATTGAAAATGACATGAACCTGCTTCTTGTAACAATACATGAAAAAAAGATACTGCCTCTGACAACAAATTTACCGACGAAGAACTCTACTGGTTCTATAACAGAACAATGGTAAATCAACAAATGAATGAATATTAACAATGAATGAATGAATGTATATTAACGTCGGCAGCAAACCCACTTTTTTCAGTACAGAGGCAAATAAAATGTCATACACAATTTTGAAAATGAAATAAATTCTACAGCCGAAACCATGGCTAAAACACGTTTGCAAGAACACGCAACCATCACGGTAAATAAATTCACACGAGATACTCTGATCCAAACAACGTAGAGACTACTAATTCTGCTGGAGGATTTTTTTAGTCACACTGACAAAACTAATCGCATTACAGAGCAGAAGAATGTATAACATAAATCATTAGCTAGACACAAAGTTCAAAATGGCTCCGAGCACTACGGGACTTAACATCTATGGTCATCAGTCCCCTAGAACTCAGAACTACTTAAACGTAACTAACCTAAGGACATCACACATCACCCAGTCATCACGAGAGATACAAAGTTCCCCTACAAAAAACATTAAGTCAGAAAACCGCGCATTAAAAAGTTAAATACGAAGAAACACTCGCAGTATAACGAATTGTATGCATTGGGTTTCTTGATGATTATTAATCAAACTTTGAAACTTAAGAGGGGTCGATGTTTCGGGTGGTCAGTGTATTACTTGAAATACCGAACTAGCTTCATTCGAAGTGTTTCGGAACAGATGCATGCTCTGTAAATTACTCATAAGCTGCACTTGAGCTGGCTGAATGAACTCAGAAGGTCGACGGCCGCGCGCCTTCTGCTTCTGGCACTACACACTAGAGTGCTGCAGCGCTCCATGTTTGACCGGTCACGGCTCGCCTGTTGACAGGGGGACCGAGCCGCTCCTGTCCGGCCCCATACGACTCGGCTCGGCCACGTACTCGCCCCATGTCTGTTGTCCGGATTCCGGACCCGCGGATAACCGAGCATGACCGGTCACCGCTGACGTCTCACCTCGTCTCGCCACGGCTCGCTCCACTGTACTGTACACATTCAAACGCCTCTCTCTCTCTCTCTCTCTCTCTCTCTCTCTCTCTCTCTCTCTCTTTTAATACAAAAGTAACGTTTCCAAGAACGGGTACGTTACACAGCTAAATTCATAGAGCACTTTCTTTTATAATATTTACTCCCGTCTTCCTAACGTCCGGGAATTTTGTTGCAAATAAAACATTGATCACAAGAGACCAATCTGTGTTAATTTAATGAAATGTAAGCGTCAAATAGTGCACCTGATTATGCGAATCAGTCCACATATCAGCTGTCGCAGCACATGTTTTATTAATAACTTCCGCAATAACAGAAGGCATTATACTGTTTCGTATTGCATCAGCTTGTTCTTTGACATGTCTGCTTATACTAGAGGGATGTGGCATGACATCTGCCATAATGCGCACCTAGATGTATTAATTCTTGGCCTAGTTCTCTGAAACCTTCACCGCAAACAGCATTAAAAGGTCTCATATCTTAAGCACACATTGCAACACACTTCGCTGTAATACTATTTTTTATTACTGCCCGTATTCCTGAAGGTGCTGTATCTTTGTGAGGTTTCTTGCAACTGTGTTTCTTTAAAAGAGTGGTTCGCGATTGGAAACACAATAATGTGGAGCAGTTTATGCACGATACGTACCCAGTAGACGCACTGTTTTCGTCTACAACCATCAAAAATATGCTCCGTACTTGGCTTTTTAGACCTTCCCGTCTCTTCAACGTGCAAACATTGATTTCAATCTTACGTCTTACTGCACTGCTTTCCTCGCACTGCATGATTACAGAGAGAGAGACAGAGAGAGAGAGAGAGAGAGAGAGACCAAAAATGAGAAGCCCGTACTGGCTGCAGACCCTCACGGATAATGACACGTGTAATGCGTTTGAAGTTACGTGCTACGTATTCGGTCACGGCTTCTATGCTCGGTCACGAGAACTAGTGCGGGCAGCCTACCCAGTTAGGGTGTGCTCGCCCCATCTCGTATTTTGTGCTCGCGTACTCGGTCATGCAGGACTCTACTACAAACAAATGCACGAAACGAACAAGAGGGCGGCAGCGAGATACGCTCACCGTCACGGAAATGATGTCAGTGGTGGTGACGCGGTAGAGGTTGACACACTGTGGAGCAGTGCGGCCTAGCGGTAGTAGGACAACAACGGAAGCCACGCCGCTGAGCGTTTTCCGGAACGTCACGTTCCGGCTTGCACTGAGGCGTCTCTGCCGGCCGGGGTGGCCGAGCGGTTCTAGGCGCTTCAGTCTGGAACCGTGCGACCGCTACGGTCGCAGGTTCGAATCCTGCCTCGGGCATGGATGTGTGTGATGTCCTTAGGTTAGTTGGGTTTAAGTAGTTCTAAGCTCTAGGGGACTGATGACCTCAGATCTTAAGTCCCATAGTGCTCAGAGCCATTTGAACCAAGACAGCGCAGACAACCAGCAAAACGAACATTGCAAGATGAGATGGAATAGGATGCAGGCAACGCATCATGTGGAGCTTGGATGAATTGACAACATTAATACCTGTTTCTTGTACGTTGTATTTTTTTTAAGAATACTGTGTACTTTTTGTCAGCTTCTAGTTGCCTAAATTTGTTCAAAATTACTGGGTATTCTCATTGGAGTATTGAGCATATTTTAACACCGGGGTTTTCTCATTTTGTAAATCTCAAAAAAGTTTGAGCCTTACATACATAAAAAAGTGTAGACTTTTTAAATTTTACGTCCGTTTTTTAGAAAAAGAATTATTAGCAACACTTTTCCACTGTTAAAGTGGTTGGTATGTGTAAACAACAACTCATTTTTTTCAAATTTTTATTGCCAATAGTTTCTGAGAAAAATACCTTATATATTAATAAATTTAACATTAGTGAAGATAGGGATTGTCCACCCTGTCCGGAGGTCCTCCAGTCGTTGCTCCATGTGAACACTTCGCACTTCTCGCCGAGACGCTTGTGCTACAGTGGGACTGAGCGAAATAGAACCGCGCCCATGGGGGAAGTATCCACCGACGCAAACGCGTTCTAATCTGCCGCGGCGCGCTGGCTGTTCGCAGCAGTCCGGCCGTTTACTCGCCACACCTCGGACTGAGACTTCCCTGCCTCCTCCAGGAAACTCAGTTTCCCTGATCACCGCCACTCTCGAGGCAAGTTGCCGGCCTGCGTCGTTGGTCCAGCGAGGCACCCCTGGAAGCAGAGAGCGGCTACCCTGCACACGTCCTACGCACGAGGTACCTCACGATGGCCGGCTGGCTCTTGTCGACCGCGAGACCCAGACAGCAGTAGATACCCCCGCGCCCGGGTAGACGCCGCGTTCCCCCACTTCGGCAAGGGTTTCGATACAGTTCCACCTAGTATCACGCAGTATCACACCAGCTGTGTGACGGGGCTCAAGGGTGTCCCAGCAAACGGAGAACACGAGGTGCATTCATGTCATGACACCTCCAAAAATTTTTTCTCACTAACTCTCAAACTGTGAAAGTTTTGTCACTTTTCGATGTAATCTCACTGCCACCATACACATTTTTTCACAACGTCGCCGGCACGATTCCACGACCGCTGTGGGCGCTTGATTGGGAGACTGGTTTGACCAGCAAGCATGTCACATCCACTGTCACAATCCGCGAAAATACGACGCCATTATCAGGCGTCAACATAGCCATGCAACACGCCACGTGCGCAGCCTTTCGGTCGTCCGTCAGCATTCCTGGAATCCATCTGGAGGAAACTTTTTCCCATTTTAAGTATCAAAAACAGTCTGTCACCGTTGCTGCTAGAGTTGTGTGTGGCGTACGTACGGTGCTGCCACCTGTCACGTACTAAAAACCAGTGCACGTGTAATTTAGAACAGGCCTCACGTCTCTGTTTCCAATCCTGAGGGAAAAAGGAGGTGTTATGACTTCGATGAAACGCTTACGATGTCAATCTCAACGGAGAGAAATCTTCAGATGTAAAAATAACTTCGAGTGTGCCAGAAGGGAGTGTGTTATGAGACCATTTCTTTTCACGACATACATAAAAATGCATAAATGACTTTCAGAATGATGGGAGCACAGCAATCACTCGTCCTTTCCTTTCAGGCTTTATTAAAGCAAATCTAGATTTGGTC
The DNA here is from genome assembly GCF_021461385.2 of Schistocerca piceifrons. NCBI lineage: Eukaryota > Metazoa > Arthropoda > Insecta > Orthoptera > Acrididae > Schistocerca > Schistocerca piceifrons. Next base: position 212,989,148 of record NC_060146.1, read on the forward strand.
TAGTAACCAGCCGTTAACAGTGTAGCCCTACCACGTTATTCCCCTGTTTTTGGGCTCCTGTCACGATTCATTCAGTCTTGAATGAACTGTGATAGGACCCCGAAAACAGGGGAATAACTTGGTAGGACGTGGGTTAAAACTCTGAAATTATGCACTGATAATGGCTAGTTACGAGCCAAAATCAGATTCGCTTTAACATAGCTTGAAAGGAAAGGACGAGTGATTGCTGTGCTCCCATCATTCTGAAACTAATATCACAGTCGTTGAGTGCATTCCACATTCCGAACGGAAGGTAACCTATTAGATAACATCGAAATTTCCATGAGGCTTTTCGCGGATGATGCTGCTGTACACAGAGAAGTCGCAACGCTAGCAAATTGTCGCGAAATTGAGGAAGACCTGCACGGATCGCCGTGTGGAGCACGGAATGGCAGCTGACGTTCAACATAAATAAACTTAACGTACTGCACACAAATAAGCAGAAAGATATATTACTGTATGATTACACAACTGCAGAATAACAACAGAAAACAGCTAATTCCATAAAATATCTAGGAATATACGGACGGCGCGATCAGAAGTGGAACGACACACAAAATTAATTGCGCGTAAGGCAGAATCAAGACTGAGATTAACTGCAAGAATCCTCAGAGAACGCAGACCAGCCACAAAGGAAGTAGCTTACGAAACCACAGTTCGACCAGTACTTGAATGCTGGCAGTTAGTTTGGGATCCATACCAAATTGGATTGACAGAGGAACTAGAGAAAATCCAGAGAAGGGCAGCACTTTTCGTCACAGGTTCTCGCAGTAAACATTTAAGCACCACCCAGATGCTCAGCTAACTACAGTGGCACACACTGCAAGAGAGGCGTTCTGCATCACAGTTACGAGAGCACACGTTCCTAGCAGACTTAAACAATATATTGCTTCTTCCCACGTGTATGTCCCGAAAAGGCACCCGGAGGCTTACCAGCAAGCTATCTTCCCAGGAACCTTCCTCGACTGGAGCACCGAAGGGGGAAACTGGGTGTGTCTTATACAAAGTACTCTCTGCCACGCACCTTAAGATGACTTGTGGAACGTACATGTACTTCGTGCAGCACTGTCACTTCCCCAGCTGTCAATTACAATAGATGATGATGATGATGATGATGATTGGATTGTGAGGCGCTCAACTGCGCGTTTATCAGCGCCCGTACAAACTCCAACCTTTGCTCAGCCCAGCCTTGCCACTTTCATTAATGATGAGGAAATGATGAGGACAACACACACACCCAGTCATCTCGAGGCAGGAGAAAATCCCTGACCCCGCCGGGAATCGAACCCGGGACCTCGTGCTCGGGAAGCGAGAACGCAACCGCAAGACCACGAGCTGCGGACAATTATAATAAAGAACGGTGCTTGGAAACAACGACTACTTATAACAGGTGCGGATCCGGAGATTCTGAGTACGGAGAGGTTCACTGTCTCCCCTCCCCCCCCCCCCCCCCCCACAAACTAGCAGTTTTAGTTTGTTGTATCATCTACTAAAGAAAAAGCACGCCGGTTTCAAAGCTATAGACTACACGGTATGTTCCTCGAAATCTTCTGCGAACACATTAGTAGTGATACGTCACATGGCCTCCCGAACGCAACTCCATCTGCCTCCTAATAGAAATGGTCGCCAATAAAAAGTACGTGACGGATAAGGCACATCGAAATACGTTAGATAATTCAACACCAAACCTAATCCCAATTTCCTTTCTTATTTGCCCTCATGACAGTGGAAATTTCAACAGCTATGTAGAACATCTGAATTCAATCCACCCAATCATTCGCTTCAATGTGAAGGTGGTGTGCTGGCCAGGAGATGGAACATGCTGTTAATAGGAAGCCAAATCACACAGATTTGAATCTTCAAGCTGACAGTTGTCACTATCCGACTCTCCGTACATTGTTTGATAGGTCACACGTCACCTGACTTGGCCACCAGGTCGTAGTGAAAGACAGATTAGACGGGGGCGTTGCTATCGACCAACGGTGAATCGGGTGGGTGATGTAAGTAACGAGGAGGCAAGTAAGTCAACACGTTTTTCAGATTCCACATTAAACTGCAGGTTGCGTTAGTGTGGCATTCTTGTCTTTTCGACTTGTGTGCGGTGAATGAGGAAACGTGAACTATGGCGACGTTATTACCAGATGCATCCAAACAGGTTCAACGTGCTGTTATTCTTTTCTCGGCAGCCGAAGGGTACTCACCGATAAACGAGCACCGGTGAATGAAGAATATGTATGGGGCAGCAAGTCCGTTCTAGAGTGGTGTCCCCAGTTCCTTGCTGATTGTGATTCGACACGATACGTCAGTCGTTCTCAGAGGCCAGCCTCCTCAACGGCAACTCAAGTGTGAGATTCTCCGGCACCAGGCCCAGAATCCCGACATTTCCCCATGCGATTATCACCCCTTCGGGCCTTAAAACAGGCCTTAAAGAGTCGACGATTCCTGTCGGGCGATGATGAGGACCAGGCACTTAAGGACTTCTTCATAGACAAGCTGTTTTACCACACGGGTTTCATCAACCCGGTGCGTCGATGGTATGACTGCCTCAATGATCGTGGGGGTTTTGCCCCATTGGCATACCGCTTCTGGACTGTACCGCCTTTGAACGGAAAATTTTTGATCGCACCTCATATTCTTTACAACTTACACAGGTACCGTTTCCAACAGGATTAGGCGTGTTCTGTGGGTACACGAGATGAATATTAGGACCCTTTTAGAATCTGTAAATGATGTCCCCGGTTTGACGCCGCTATCCCATATAGTTGTGGCAAGTCATACACTGGTCAGACCACCAATACTGTGGAGGTTCGCTACACAGAACATAAGCGTAACACATGCTTACAAGAGTTGAGCAAAGCTACTGTTGAATACGGCTTTCGTACTGGTCACCCCATGGAATAAAACAAAACAGAGAAGGTGGCGTACTCTTCTATCTATGGGGGCAGTGTTATTAAGGAAGCAAGTTTGCAGACGACTTTCTATCAGAGACGGCAAAGGACTTGGATAGTTCTATGAATGTGTGGTGCCCGTTCTTTCGGATATGTCCGAAACAACAGACACCACGCCTGCATGTAACTGAGTCGCCTCGGTGGGCAATGAATCGATAACCTTCATGGCGTATTCACATTTCGTTGAACGTCCCGAGGGAATCTAAAATCATAGAGAATGGAGCTGGACGGGGACTGCGGAAGTGTGCCGAGACAGTCTGCGCCTTTACGATGGACGCCGTGTCCGGATAGCGCATTGGATAACGCAGCTGCCTCGTAAGCAGGAGATCCCGAGTTTGAGTCCCGGTCTGGCACACACTTTCACTTGCCGCTGCTGATTCTGCACGAAGTAGCGACGCAACTGATATCGTAAGTTCTTTCCCTTCCATTTCTCCCCTCCTCCACCTTCAATTACATGATTTTTACAACGTTTGTAAAATAATTTATCAGAAGAATATCAATAAAAATGAAACAAGGGTACTGAAATGTAGTCGCGATACCGACGATATTAGATTAGGAAGTGAGACATTCTTGTTGTATGGCCAACGACCTGTTGCAAGTTTTTCAACTGGATGTCACCCATCTAAGTACCAACCGCAACGGAAAAAGCATGCGAAGTTCAGAAGAACGCGAAATCCCGAAGATTGGCTAAAATTTACAGACGCGCGAAATTTGGCACGGACTTCAATGCGAGATGCCTTTAATAGGTTCCACAACGAAACATTGTCTCTAAATTTGGTAGAAAATCGGAAGAAATTCTGGTCGTATGTAAAGTACACAAGCGGCAAGACGCAGTCAATACCTTCGCTGCGCAGTGCCGATGGTACTGTTACCGACGACTGTGCCGCTAAAGCGGAGTTATTGAACGCAGTTTTCCGAAATTCCTTCACCAGAGAAGACGAATGGAATATTCCAGAATTTGAAACAGAAGTAGATACCTTAGGGGTTGCGAAGCAACTCAAATCGCTTGATACGGGCAAGTCGTCAGTTCCAGATTGTATACCGATTAGGTTCCTTTCAGATTACGCTGATACAATAGCTCCCTACTTAGCAATCATATACAACCGCTCGCTCACCGATAGATCTGTACCTACAGATTGGAAAATTGCGCAGGTCGCACCAATGTTTAAGAAGGGTAGTAGGAGTAATCCATCTAACTACAGACCTATATCATTGACGTCGGTTTGCAGTAGGGTTTTGGAGCATATACTGTATTCAAACATTATGAATCACCTCGAAGGGAACGATCTATTGATACGTAATCAGCATGGTTTCGTTCTTGTGCAACGCAGCTAGCTCTTTATTCGCACGAAGTAACGGCCGCTATGGACAGGGGATCTCAGGTTGATTTCGTATTTCTGGATTTCCGGAAAGCTTTTGACACCGTTCCTCACAAGCGACTTCTAATCAAGCTGCGGGCCTATGGGGTATCGCCTCAGTTGTGCGACTGGATTCGTGATTTCCTGTCAGGAATGCCGCAGTTCGTAGTAATAGACGGCAAATCATCGAGTAAAACTGAAGTGATATCGGGTGTTCCCCAGGGAAGCGTCCTGGGACCTCTGCTGTTCCTGATCTATATAAATGACCTGGATGACAATCTGAGCAGTTCTCTTAGGTTGTTCGCAGATGATGCTGTAATTTACCGTCTAGTAAGGTCATCCGAAGACCAGTATCAGTTGCAAAGCGATTTAGAAAAGATTGCTGTATGGTGTGGCAGGTGGCAGTTGACGCTAAATAACGAAAAGTGTGAGGTGATCCACATGAGTTCCAAAAGAAATCCGTTGGAATTCGATTATTCGATAAATAGTACAATTCTCAAGGCTGTCAATTCAACTAAGTACCTGCGTGTAAAAATTACGAACAACTTCAGTCGGAAAGACCACATAGATAATATTGTGGGGAAGGCGAGCCACACGTTGCGTTTCATTGGCAGGACACTTAGAAGATGCAACAAGTCCACTAAAGAGACAGCTTGCACTACACTCGTTCGTCCTCTGTTAAAATATTGCTGCGCGGTGTGGGATCCTTACCAGGTGGGATTGACGGAGGACATCGAAAGGGTGCAAAAAAGGGCAGCTCGTTTTGTATTATCACGTAATAGAGGAGAGAGTGTGGCAGATATCATACACGAGTTGGGATGGAAGTCATTAAAGCAAAGACGTTTTTCGTCGCGGCGAGATTTATGACATTTGAGTCACCAACTTTCTCTTCCGAATGCGAAAATATTTTGTTGAGCCCAACCTACATAGGTAGGAATGATCATCAAAATAAAATAAGAGAAATCAGAGCTCGAACAGAAAGGTTTAGGTGTTCGTTTTCCCCGCGCGCTGTTCGGGAGTGGAATGCTAGAGAGATAGTATGATTGTGGTTCGATGAACCCTCTGCCAAGCACTTAAATGTGAATTGCAGAGTAATCATGTAGATGTAGACGTGTTTCGCTGATCGGACAAGGACCGCTGTTTCCAACGTGGTAAGGCCGTTGGCAATGGGCCACGAAGCAACTGCAAGAAAATCATTTCTGAAAAAGAGGAATTTGTTCAGGTCTAATAGATATTTAAGTGTTATGTGTTATGAAGTCTTTTTCCGAAGATATTTGTCGTGTACAGTAGGAAGACGTGGACAATAAACACTTCAGGCAACATGAGAATAGAAGCTGTTCAAATGTGCGCTACAGAAAAATCCTGACGGGCAGATAGGTAGACTGCAAAACTGATGTTGAGTTACTAAATCGAACTGAAGAGAAAAGAAATGTATGGCACAACTTAAGCAACATTTAGAGAAAGGATCAGTTGAAAGGACACTTGCTAAGGCATGAGGGCACTGTCAGTTTGGTAATGGTAAAGTTTAGTGGACAGGGGGGGATGTACGGCAGAGGCAGCACAAGGCTTGACTACAGCTGCCACTTTCACATCGATGTAGGCTGACGTAGTTGTGGACATACGAAGAGACCTGCACAGGATAGACAACGGTGCAGGTTCTCATCCTGTTGCACTCGTTAGCAGTTATCATCAAAATTACTGTCATATTTGTTTGGTAATACATGCAAAGGTACGATATTCAGAGGAATTTTATTTGCCGACTTCGGGTGGAAAAATGGATTTTGTCTTTTTTTATCTAGGAGAGGTATCAATGATTTGCTAATGTTTTGACGTAACACGTTAACGGCACTTGAATTAAAGCGGAATTTATGACGTTTATCTGTGCGTAAAGATGTCAAAGATAAGCTCACTTCAGATACCGTTGCCGAGTAAAGATTCCTTTTCATATCACACACATTTTTTCTGTAATCATTTCGCTGATTACAACAGCGTGTATCTACTTGCATGCTTAGTCATCCCAGTATATCAGGTACTGTCGGCTTTTCTTTATCGCCCCCCCCCAACACACACACACACACACACACACAGAGAGAGAAGGTATATAGACGTGGTTAACGGAGTAGCACAAGACTAATAATAATACGTAATAAAAACGAAAGGACATGAAAATATCTGACAGAAGTATGTCTTTGTATCTGATACACTTATGTGGAATGCGTAACGAATCTGTTCTATGTAAGAACGTAAAATATTTAATTTATCGGTAATGGTGATGTTGTAGGATACGGTTCGGTGCACACGGCAAATCAGCTACTTCTTTGTCTCATATATCAAAGTGTAGCCTGTTTCAGATTGCACAGTCCCATTACTAAATTAACATTTTCTTTTGATTACAGCCCGCATCTCGTGGTCGTGCGGTAGCGTTCTCGCTTCCCACGCCCGGGTTCCCGGGTTCGATTCCCGGCGGGGTCAGGGATTTTCTCTGCCTCGTGATGGCTTGGTGTTGTGTGATGTCCTTAGGTTAGTTAGGTTTAAGTAGTTCTAAGTTCTAGGGGACTGATGACCATAGATGTTAAGTCCCATAGTGCTCAGAGCCATTTGAACCTTTTTTTTTTATTACATTCCATTTGATGGAGCAAGGTATACATTACGCTATTTATAAACACTTCTTTTCGTTACACAAAAAGGCGTTGACGAAATAGTTTTTGACGAAATAGTTTATACCCAAAACAAAATTTTTTTATTGTGGTGACCGGTTTCGATCTTATAAGATCATCTTCAGACCTACAATAAACAGGAATCCTTATAAACATATAAAGGACGAAATCGTATATTGATAAAACAGTAAATAACCCTGATATACCATAATTGCCTGCCGGAGGCGGTGGCGCATGGCAACCCTCTTGCTTGTGTCTGGTGGTGTACTTCAGGGTGAAGGACGCCAGCCGCTAATTAAATACTTGAAGCCCCGCCCACCGTCACCGCCACAACGTCATGGGTAGCCAATCACGTAAGTTGCATTTCTGCCGCTTAAGAAAGTAACGTGGTTGTTACTATTAAGTCATTATTACCATCTATAGAACTTATAAAACAAGTTAAAATCTTATAGCTCATAAAATATAGTTCATACAGGTAATTACTGCGACCTAAGCAGTGTGGCCCTCTATCATGTACTGTTAAAGACGGCCACACCGCTTAGGTTTTGTTAGAGTTGTAGCAAGCGAGCTCAGAGCAGAGTAAGTTAGCGGTGGGCTGGTGTCCCAACCGCTATGTCAACACGGCGGAACTTGACAGACAGAAGAGCGAGCACCGCTGCGCTACTTAACCGGTCACGCTGAGGTAACGCTATGTAGCTAGACCGACGAACCGCCGCAAAAAAGCCAAACGCAGACAACGTGTTGGATACTCCACAAGTGGGTGCCGAGTAATAGGTGGGTGCTTCGACAGTAAGCAGAAATGATTAGAAACAACCGTGATCTGACTAGCACAGAAACTTTGGTTAACTTTTAACTCAAAAAAACGTTCAAATGTGTGTGAAATCTTACGGGACTTAACTGGTAAGGTCATCAGTCCCTAAGCTTACACACTATTTAACCTGAATTATCCTAAGGACAAACACACACACCCATGCCCTAGGGAGGACTCGAACCTCCGCCGCACAGTCCATGACTGCAGCGTCCTAGACCGCTCGGCTAATTCCGCGCGGCTAACTTCTAACAGCTAGTCGAAAAGATTCCGTCATACTGAGCATAATCGTAATAAATGATCAGGGTACAGAGAAACTACTACAGAACAGCTGAGATTTCGGCTGATTCCGCTGGCAGACTGGGCCAGATTCTCGCGGCGTCTCCTCAAGCCGGCTCAAGCGGACAGCAGAAGCTGTGTACTGGAGCCGTAGAGGACTGCCAAGCACACAATTTCACGTTCCACAGTGGCACAGTGACCGCACGGGGGTGGTGTCTTCGCCCTACAACCAGAGCACTGTATTCCATCAATACCACCGAGCGGGGTGGCGCAGTGGTTAGACACAGGACTCGCATTCGGGAGGACGACGGTTCAATCCCGCGTCCGGCCATCCTGATTTAGGTTTTCCGTGATTTCCCTAAATCACTCCAGGCAAATGCCAGGATGGTTCCTCTGAAAGGGCACGGCCGACTTCCTTCCCAATCCTTCCCTAATCCGATGAGACCGACGACCACGCTGTCTGGTCTCCTTCCCCAAACCAACCAATCAACCAACCATCAATACCTCACACGGGCAGCACCGTCTGCCATGGCACCACGAGGACACAGAGTGGGCCGCCAAAGGGTGCGGTCGCAACTTGAGTAGTGAGATATGGCGAGAAGTGGGAAGAGGTAATGCAACACTGTCGAACATGATCATTTTGGCGGTCCAGGTGTTATGGTGCGGATAGGCATAATGTTGCAAAGGAGTAATGAACTCCAAACCTTTGAACACAGCACACTCACTCACCGGTAAATGTTGTTGTGACAATGTACTCCTTTCCCACATTCACCTTTTCGGAGATGCAACGGCCACTAAGTTCATTTTTAAAAACGACAGTCCACGTCCTAATAGAGCAGCGTAGTTCGTTGGCGTAAGCTGTCGCCACCAAACCAGTTGGCAAAGAGGTTACGAGAAGATCGATAATAGGCACCGAATCGAGCGCGCCTATCAGAAGAGAGGCCAAAGACAGACTCACAAGCAACGTGCCGCCAACACCCTCTAGTATTTAAATCGCCGCCGCGGACCAGAGGCCCCAGTCAGTCACAGTCAGCTCAGTTACCATTCTGGTTGGCGTCTGTTGGTTCATGTCACCAGCTACGAGAGTGTAGTGTTTGTAATGGGACTCGTATTTCACCCAGCTAGGAAGCTAACGTGGACTACTACGGATAAGCTTGTACCACAACAACTTAAAGTTGCCTCTTGTTCTTATGAATAAGGAACCCTGTTAATACATGTGTGCAGTTGTGTTGTAGGAAGAGGATACCGGCCACCAAACGGCAACCTCCCCCTTGCCTCCGCTGTGTTACTTGGCAGTGACACAGTACGCTAAAGTTACTTGTGTCCTAGGTTTCTACACCACTGTACTCCAGTCTAGTCCCCTGGTGGATATAAATTTTCATTTATCCGAAGCACTCGAACGTCCGTTGCCAAAACTGTCAGAAAAGTGAGAGAAAGAGAAAGAGAGAGAGATAACTGTTAACCTAGATCTTGGGTTGCGTTGCAGATGAGCTTGTCACCACAACCTATATTTCAGAATATACACTGAAGAGCCAAAGAAACTGGTACAACTGTCTAATATCGTGTAGGGCTCCCGCGAGCAGGCAGAAGTGCCGCAACATGACGTGGAATGCACTCGACTAAGGTCTGAAGTAGTGCTGGAGGGAACTGACACCATGAATCCAGCTGACAATCAGGGTCCATTGATTCATGAGGTTGTCTTCATACCCGAACACGTCCATCCGCTCGATACAATTTGAAACGAGACTCCTCCGACCAGGCAACATGTTTCCAGTCATCAACAGTTCAACGTCAGTGTTGACGGGCCCAAGCGAAGCGTAAAGCTTTGTGTCGTACAGTCATCAAGGGTTCACGAGTGGATTTTCGGCTCCGAAAGCCCATATCGATGATGTTTCGTTGAATGGTTCGCAGGCTGACACTTGTTGTGGCCCAGTACTGAAAACTGTAGCAATTTGCTTAAGGGTTGCACTTCCGTCACGTTGAACGATTCTCTTCAGTCGTCGTTGGTCCCGTTCTTGCAGGATCTTTATCCCGCCGCAGATCTGATTTTTTTACCGCATTTCTGATATTCACGGTACACTCGTGAAATGATCGTACGGGAAAATCCCCACTTCGTCGCTACCTCGGAAATCTTGTGTCCCATCGCTCGTGCGTCGACTATAACACCACGTTCAAACTCACTTAAATCTTGATAACCTGCATTTGAAACAGCAGAAACCGATCTAAAAACTGCGCCAGACACTTGTTGTCTTGTGCAGGCGTTGCCGACCGTAGCGCCGGGTTCTGTCTGTTTACATATCTCTGCATTTGAAAAGACATGCCAATACCAGTTTCTTTGGCGCTTTAGTGTAGCTCGTTGTCGTAATACATTCGTTGATTTCACAAACTAACAGCAAAGTCGTCACCTTCCAACTCAATTGTAACCTGTGTTACGTTACAGATCGTTCTACAGTCTACATTTCGAAAGTTACAAAGCAGCAAAATAAATAGCCAAGAGGTCTTAAACGAAAGCGGCATGTTTCCATTTAAGCAGGCCCGGTAAAATTCAAAAGCATCTTTCAATACGCCTTAAATAGGTTTATATAAGCCAAGATTTACAGAAAGCTTTTGACAATGTTAACTGGAATACTCTCTTTCAAACTCTGAAGGTGGCAGGGGTAAAATACAGGGAGCGAAAGGCTATTTACAATTTGTACAGAAACCAGATGGCAGTTATAAGAGTCGAGGGGCATGAAAGGGAAGCAGTGGTTGGGAAAGGAGTGACACAGGGTTGTAGCCTCTCCCCGATGTTATTCAATCTGTATATTGAGCAAGCAGTAAAGGAAACAAAAGAAAAATTCGGAATAGGTATTAAAATTCATGGAGAAGAAGTAAAAACTTTGAGGTTCGCCGATGACATTGTAATTCTGTCAGAGACAGCAAAGGACTTGGAAGAGCAGTTGAACGGAATGGACAGTGTCTTGAAGGAGGATATAAGATGAACATCAACAAAAGCAAAACGAGGATAATGGAATGTAGTCAAATTAAGTCGGGTGATGCTGAGGGAATTAGATTAGGAAATGAGACACTTAAAGTAGTAAAGGAGTTTTGCTATTTAGGGAGCAAAATAACTGATGATGGTCGAAGTAGAGAGGATATAAAATGTAGACTGGCAATGGCAAGGAAAGCGTTTCTCGAGAAGAGAAATTTGTTAACATCGAGTATAGATTTAAGTGTCAGGAAGTCGTTTCTGAAAGTATTTGTATGGAGTGTAGCCATGTATGGAAGTGAAACATGGACGATAACTAGTTTGGACAAGAAGAGAATAGAAGCTTTCGAAATTTGGTCCTACAGAAGAATGCTGAAGATAAGGTGGGTAGATCACGTAACTAATGAGGAGGCATTGAGTAGGATTGGGGAGAAGAGAAGTTTGTGGCACAACTTGACTAGAAGAAGGGATCGGTTGGTAGGACATGTTTTGAGGCATCAAGGGGTCACAAATTTAGCATTGGAGGGCACCGTGGAGGGTAAAAATCGTAGAGGGAGACCAAGAGATGAATACACTAAGCAGATTCAGAAGGATGTAGGTTGCAGTAGGTACTGGGAGATGAAGAAGCTTGCACAGGATAGAGTAGCATGGAGAGCTGCATCAAACCAGTCTCAGGACTGAAGACCACAACAACAACAACAAGCCAAGGTTTTAAGGGCGATAAAGACTCACAGTGCTTTGGTTCAAATGGTTCAAACGGCTCTGAGCACTATGGGACTTAACTTCTGAGGTCATCAGTCCCCTAACCAACCTAAGGACAGCACACACATCCATGCCCGAGGCGGGATTCGAACCTGCGACCGTAGCAGCCGCGTGGTTCCGGACTGAAGCGCCTAGAACCGCTTAACCACAGCGGCCAGCACTATCGGTTCAGCAAGCGTATATGGGCACGTGTTGCTGGCTAGAGCGACTAGTTACTGAACGCAAATTTTAAGTGAGATGAACACGCAATAAACATTATTAATTTCTACGGGCCACTTTGCGACTGACAAATGAGGTTATGCAGTACACTACATTACCGCCACGAAACGGGAACATCTGTATCTACATGGATACTCTGCAAATCACATTTAAGTGCTTGGCAGGGGGTTCATCGAACCACCTTCACAATTATCTATTATTCCAATCTCGTATAGAGCGCGGAAAAAACGAACACCTATATCTTTCCGTGTGAGTTCCGATTTTCCTTATTTTGTTGTGGCACTCGTTTCTCTCTATGTAGGTCGGCGTGAACAAAATATTTTCGCATTTGGCGCAGAAAGTTTGTGACTGTAATTTCGTGAGGTTGTGAGAAGATTCCGCCGGAACGAAAAACGCCAGTGTTTTAATGATGCCCACGCCAAAACGTGTATCAATTTAGTGACACTCTCTCCCCTATTTCGCGATAATACAAAACGTGCTGCCCTTCTTTGAACTTTATCGATGTACTCCGTCAGTCCCATCTGGTAACGATCCCAAACCACACAGCAGTATTCTAAGAGAGGACGGACAAGCGTAGTGTAGTCAGTCTCCTTAGTAGGTCTATTACATTTTCTAAGTGTCCTGCCAATAAAAGGCAGTCTTCGGCTAGCCTTCCCCACAACATTTTCTGTGTGTTCCTTCCAATTTAAGTTGTTCGTAATTGCAATACGTAGGTATTTAGTTGAATTTACCGCCTTTGGATTAGACTGATTTATCGTGTAACCGAAGTTCCACAGATTCCTTTTAGCACTCATGTGGATGACCTCACACTTTTAGTTATTTAGAGCCAATTGCCAATTTTCGCACCATACAGATATCTTTTCTAAATCGTTTTGCAGCTTGTTTTGATCTTATGATGGCTTTACTAGTCGACAAACGAGAGCGCCATCTGCAAACAAGCTAAGACGGCTGCTCAGATTGTCTCCCAAATCGTTTATATAGATAAGGAACAGGAATGGGCCTATAACACTACCTTGGGGAACGCCAGAAATCACTTCTGTTTTACTCGGTGACTTTCCGTCAATTACTACGAACTGTGACCACTCTGCCAGGACATTACGAATCCAGTCACATAACTGAGACGATATTACATAAACACGCAATTTCACTACAAGTCGCTTGTGTGGTACGGTGTCAGAAGCCTTCTGGAAATCCAGAAATACGGAATCAATTAGAAACCCCTTGTCAGTAGCACTCAACACTTCGTGTGAGTAAAGAGGTAGTTGTGTTTTACAAGAACGACGTTTTCTAAATCCGTGTTGACTGTGGTGTGAACGCAACTTAACAGAAAGACGGTTACGCAGAGCAAGGTATCAAGCGTATGAAAATGACAGCGGATTTACAAGATGTGGTTTCCTTAGTTGGAAAAAATGTGCAAAGGTATTCTGCTTGTAAAAGAATGAAATCGAGGACTGCCTAACAATTTTAGACTCCATGCACGTATATTTTTCCTAATACCTAATTAAATTTAATGGGCAGAAATAAGTTCGAGCTACAGGAGGCACGTCACCAAATGAATCAAATCTTAACGGAGAAATGCGAAGTGTAGGTCTACAGAAGCAAAACAAATAATTATTTAAATAAAAATGAATTTTTAATATACCACGTTTTTAAATCCAGCTAAAAAGTATAAAATATTTTCCCCTAGTCCCACACAGACTCCTGACCCCATACAGGGAGTCAGAAAATTTATGATTTATTTTTAATAGCTATGAAAGCAAGGGGAAATAGTCCCCCATTCGGATCTCCGGGCGGGGACTACTCAAGAGGATGTCGTTATCAGGAGAAAGAAAACTGGCGTTCTACGGATCGGAGCGTGGAATGTCAGATCCCTTAATCGGGCAGGTAGGCTAGAAAATTTAAAAAGGGAAATGGATAGGTTGAAGTTAGATATAGTGGGAATTAGTGAAGTTCGGTGGCAGGAGGAACAAGACTTCTGGTCAGGTGACTACAGGGTTATAAACACCAAATCAAATAGGGGTAATGCAGGAGTAGGTTTAATAATGAATAGGAAAATAGTAATGCGGGTAAGCTACTACAAACAGCATAGTGAACGCATTATTGTGGCCAAGATAGATACGAAGCCCACACCTACTACAGTAGTACAAGTTTATATGCCAACTAGCTCTGCAGATGACGAAGAAATTGAAGAAATGTATGATGAAATAAAAGAAATTATTCAGATAGTGAAGGGAGACGAAAATTTAATAGTCATGGGTGACTGGAATTCGAGTGTAGGAAAAGGGAGAGAAGGAAACGTAGTAGGTGAATATGGATTGGGGCTAAGAAATGAAAGAGGAAGCCGCCTGGTAGAATTTTGCACAGAGCACAACTTAATCATAGCTAACACTTGGTTTAAGAATCATGATAGAAGGTTGTATACATGGAAGAACCCTGGAGATACTAAAAGGCATCAGATAGATTATATAATGGTAAGACAGAGATTTAGGAACCAGGTTTTAAATTGTAAGACGTTTCCAGGGGCAGATGTGGACTCTGACCACAATCTATTGGTTACGACCTGTAGATTAAAAATGAAGAAACTGCAAAAAGGTGGGAATTTAAGGAGATGGGACCTGGATAAACTGAAAGAACCAGAGGTTGTACAGAGTTTCAGGGAGAGCATAAGGGAACAATTGATAGGAATGGGGGAAAGAAATACAGTAGAAGAAGAATGGGTAGCTCTGAGGGATGAAGTAGTGAAGGCAGCAGGCGATCAAGTAGGTAAAAAGAAGAGGGTTAGTAGAAATCCTTGGGTAACAGAAGAAATATTGAATTTAACTGATGATAGGAGAAAATATAAAAATGCAGTAAATGAAGCAGGCAAAAAGGAATACAAACGTCTCAAAAATGAGATCGACAGGAAGTGCAAAATGGCTAAGCAGGGATGGCTAGAGGACAAGTGTAAGGATGTAGAGGCTTATCTCACTAGGGGTAAGATAGATGCTGCCTACAGGAAAATTAAAGAGACCTTTGGAGATAAGAGAACCACATGTATGAACATCAAGAGCTCAGATGGAAACCCAGTTCTAAGCAAAGAAGGGAAAGCAGAAAGGTGGAAGGAGTATATAGAGGGTCTATACAAGGGCGATGCACTTGAGGACAATATTATGGAAATGGAAGAGGATGTAGATGAAGATGAAATGGGAGATACGATACTACGTGAAGAGTTTGACAGAGCACTGAAGGACCTGAGTCGAAACAAGGCCCCCGGAGTAGACAACATTCCATTGGAACTACTGACGGCCTTGGGAGAGCCAGTCCTGACAAAACTCTACCATCTGGTGAGCAAGATGTATGAAACAGGCGAAATACCCTCAGACTTCAAGAAGAATATAATAATTCCAATCCCAAAGAAAGCAGGTGTTGACAGATGTGAAAATTACCGAACAATCAGTTTAATAAGCCACAGCTGCAAAGTACTAACACGAATTCTTTAGAGACGAATGGAAAAACTAGTAGAAGCCGACCTCGGGGAAGATCAGTTTGGATTCCGTAGAAATACTGGAACACGTGAGGCAATACTGACCTTATGACTTATCTTAGAAGAAAGATTAAGGAAAGGCAAACCTACGTTTCTAGCATTTGTAGACTTAGAGAAAGCTTTTGACAATGTTGACTGGAATACTCTCTTTCAAATTCTAAAGGTGGCAGGGGTAAAATACAGGGAGCGAAAGGCTATTTACAACTTGTGCAGAAACCAGATGGCAGTTATAAGAGTTGAGGGACATGAAAGGGAAGCAGTGGTTGGGAAGGGAGTAAGACAGGGTTGTAGCCTCTCCCCGATGTTATTCAATCTGCATATTGAGCAAGCAGTAAAGGAAACAAAAGAAAAATTTGGAGTAGGTATTAAAATCCATGGAGAAGAAATAAAAAGTTTGAGGTTCGCCGATGACATTGTAATTCTGGCAGAGACAGCAAAGGACTTGGAAGAGCAGTTGAACGGAATGGATGGTGTCTTGAAGGGAGGATATAAGATGAACATCAACAAAAGCAAAACGAGGATAATGGAATGTAGTAGAGTTAAGTCGGGTGATGGTGAGGGTATTAGATTAGGAAATGAGACACTTAAAGTAGTAAAGGAGTTTTGCTATTTGGGGAGCAGAATAACTGATGATGGTCGAAGTAGAGAGGATATTAAATGTAGGCTGGCAATGGCAAGGAAAACGTTTCTGAAGAAGAGAAATTTGTTAACATCCAGTATTGATTTAAGTGTCAGGAAGTTATTTCTGAAAGTATTTGTATGGAGTGTAGCCATGTATGGAAGTGAAACATGGACGGTAAATAGTTTGGACAAGAAGAGAATAGAAGCTTTTGAAATGTGGTGCTACAGAAGAATGCTGAAGATTAGATGGGTAGATCACATAACTAATGAGGAAGTATTGAATAGGATTGGGGAGAAGAGAAGTTTGTGGCACAACTTGGCCAGAAGAAGGGATCGGTTGGTAGGACATGTTCTGAGGCATCAAGGGATCACCAATTTAGTATTGGAAGGCAGCGTGGAGGGTAAAAATCATAGGGGGAGACCAAGAGATGAATACACTAAGCAGATTCAGAAGGATGTAGGTTGCAGTAGGTACTGGGAGATGAAGAAGCTTACACAGGATAGAGTAGCATGGAGAGCTGCATCAAACCAGTCTCAGGACTGAAGACCACAACAACAACAACAACAACAACAACAACAGCTATGAAAATACTTGTAAGGTTTAAAACGAAAAACTTGGGGCGCAAATTATATTGTTTTGACTTTGCAGATGGCACTAGCTAGGTTGTTGTATATAACTAAGAGCTCTGACTTCAGACCTTTTTAATGGTAGTTTGTATTTTATTGGTCTTGAAATTGTACACACACGAGCCCTTGACCAGAAATATACAAGTACCATGGTTGCTCAGAACATCTTGATAGAGTGATGGCAGGGTTATGGTTTCAGTTCCTTTTTAATGGTATCATATACCCTGTGAGGGGCCTGTAACTGCGCCCCTGACTAGCAAGTACAGTAGTGAACTACTTTGGCGAAAAGCAAAAATGAATGCATACAACAAGCAGTATATCCTCAAATTTGTGGAATTCGTTTTTGTGCATGTCGAGTTCAGTGAAATTTCACAGTTTCGTGTGCAAAATTAAAGAAGTAAATAATAAGATTTCACAAAGTATGTGTACTGCAATGGATGCGTCTCATTTAGGAGTACAGGAATAGGTTAAAAAAAACTCATTTTTGCGTATTTTGTAGGTGTTGAGATTTTTTAAAATGCTTCTCGATTTCAACTTGATACTTCCACCAATGCCTGAGAAAAAGGGTTCTTAAAAGAGATGGACAGACAGTCGGATAACAAATGACAAAATGTTTCTCGTGTGATATAATTACAAATTAACAATTTCCTGATTTTTTACCTTAAATGCACGGTGAAACCTTGTTTCTTGCCACATTTCCTGACTGTGGCTCAACGGGAAGTACCTATAAATTCCGATGAGTGTGTGCGTGAGTCTCGAAAGGGGCCGTACCTTTTCACTGCACTGAAGTAGAAGCTTAATTATTTTGAATCGCCAAGGGACCATAGAGCTTAGTATCTAAGATACATTTCAACTTGATACGTCCACCAACTCCTGAGGAAAAGGGTTGTTAGCAGTCGGACGGACGCACAAATACACACATGTAGACGGACACGAGAGTGATCCTATAAGGGTTCCGTTCTTACCGACTGAAGTATCGAACCGTAAAAATCAATATTTTGAAGGTAACTGCAGATAAAATACGTCTTTAAAATATCTTTATACAGAATTTAAGAAAAATATAGAAGACGCTCCAAATCTCACTAACATAGAATACAAAAAATTAAAATGGTCAATAAACTTAAATAGCTTGGTGTAGTCGAACGGCCACGACGGTGAAGGCTAATACACTCACACGGCAAGGAACATGAACGTGGCCTATTAGTTGATTTGAGGATGGGTACAATATGGGATCTACTTCACCTGTAGTAAAGTGTTACAGTAATAAAACCTGAATATTTAGACGCATCCGAATGCCTATATTTGACTAAGAGAAATAAAAAAGTCAAACCGCAGAAAAGTAAAAAACATGGAAAAGAAACAGGAGAATCCCAAGAAAAATACTGAGGCCAATGAAACACAAGCGTTAATGTAGGAACAGGAGTAATGAAGATGTGTACAAGAAAAATAATC
The DNA here is from genome assembly GCF_021461385.2 of Schistocerca piceifrons. Taxonomy (NCBI): domain Eukaryota; kingdom Metazoa; phylum Arthropoda; class Insecta; order Orthoptera; family Acrididae; genus Schistocerca; species Schistocerca piceifrons. The sequence continues at coordinate 213,007,409 of NC_060146.1, forward strand.
AAGATAATGTTGAGAAAACGTAGACAGAGTTTTTACGACCATGTGGCTCGGATGAAGGAAAGCAGGATATGCAAGAGAATTACTGAGCACCCAAAGCGTAAAAAAAAAATCTGCCTCGCACAAGTGGCTACAATGAGTCGAAGATGATCTGAAAGATACGAAGATTGAAGAACGTGAATTTCTGAAGAGATGTACGTGTCGAAACATGGTTTTAGATTTCTGTCTCCAGAAAGAGAGAGAGAGAAAGAGAGAGAGAGAGAGAGAGAGAGGGAGAGGGAGAGGGAGAGGGAGAGAGAGAGAGAGAGAGAGGGAGAGGGAGAGAGAGAGAGAGCAAACTCGTCAGAAGTTCGGAAATAAGAGCACTCTGCTTGGATGAAAACTTAATGAGAAAATAAAGTAGCTATTTACGTGGTCCATGGGTGTCATACATCGAGTTCAAAAACACTACAAATGGTTCTGAGCACTATGAGACTTAACTGCTGTGGTCGTCCCCTAGAACTTAGAACTACTTAAGCCTAACTAACCTAAGGACATCACACACATCCATGCCCGAGGCAGGATTCGAACCTGCGACCGTAGCGGTCGCGCGGTTCCAGACTGGAGCGCCTAGAACCGCTCGGCCACTCCGGCCGGCAAAAAAACACTACAAATTTTGGGGGTGCGTAATGGGAATCTTTGACATTGTAAAAATTCCACTTACGTATAGACAGCATGGACATCCTACTTGTCAGTGTGGAAACTACAAATAAAATTGCAACTAAATTTACCGAAAAAGCTTCTGTTTCGGAGATCAGTTTTTTTCGTTGGTAAGTGTAATCGGTAGTTTTTTTTCTTTTTTTTTCTTCTGATAAATCCACTGCCAAGGTGTCCACTATGAAGAAGCCATGTTGCGTTCTGCAGCTGTGCGCGAACGAATGACGTCACGCGACACTACTCGACACTGTTGCGTCACAGCTCAAAGCCAACATCCGGCATCGGTAGGTTGAACCCATCAAAACACAAAAACAACGAACGAAACGAAAATTTCACTCAATTAGGTGAATAAATAGTATGGGCCGGGAGCGAGGGGTGGGGGGTGGGGGGGGGGGACTAAGAAACTAAACTGGAGCACGACTATGAGCCAATGCCCTGCATAGCACGGCAGTTTAAACAGTGTCCCGCACTTCGGTTTACATAAACTGCTCGCCGTTTTAATTAAGATTCTTTGTTTTTCGTAAAATTCTAATGTAATATGTCTTGCCTTTATCTTGGCTCAGTACTTAAAAAAATTACTCAATAGTAATGAAACAAAAGGGCGATTATCTACACGCCAGGTTGCTCGTGATACTGTAACGCTAGAGAACAAAGCAAAGCGGAATCAACCTGATGGGACAGGGACGCAGCAGACTTGCCTACCTCTTCGTTCATCCCCGCGAGCCTGTTGCTCCCATGTCTTCCGTCAGAGGCTGCTGTTGTCGGTCAACCTCGCTCGCTGCCCCTCATCAGCAAACACAATACACTCGGCGCACAGTCACCTCGCAGCAACTATCGCGCGGTCGCGAGTAGGCAGACGGCGATGCGCTACGTCACAGTGACGTCCACACACGCCGCGTACCCGAAACCTCCTTGACCTCGAGTGCATATCGTCTGAAGCGCGGAACACTCGCGAAACGCCCGCCTCGGCCGTGCGCGTCGCGTGCTGAGCCCGTTATATCTCTATCGCGCGAGCCGCAATGCGGTGTGTGCCGGCGAATACACAGCCTACCGAAATCCACACGACAGCTGGTCAGTAAAAAATAGCCCATAAATTTTTCTCCGAATTAATTCTTAAGGTTTAAAATTCTCTGGCAACATCAATCGACGTTTCTTTTACATGTGCTATTTTTCGACAGGGTCACCATCGCGTCCTACGGCCTTGCGACAGCACTTTGCTCGAGCATGTACAGGGGATACGCAAAATAATGTAAACAGTGGTAGTACAAGGTGCATTCAAGTTCTAAGGCCTCCGATTTTTTTTTTCTCCGGACTGGAAAGAGATAGAAACATGCGTATTGTTTTAAAATGAGGCCGCGTTCATTGTCAATACGTCCCAGAGCTGGCAGCACCGTACGGCAGATGGAATTTTACAGCCAGTGGCGAGAATGAGAACTGTTTTAAATACTTGAAATGGCGACGTTTTCCTTACTTGAACAGCGTGCAATCATTCGTTTTCTGAATTTGCGTGGTGTGAAACCAATTGAAATTCATCGATAGTTGAAGGAGACATGTGGTGATGCAGTTATCGATGTGTCGAAAGTGCGTTCGTGGGTGCGAAAGTTTAATGAAGGCAGAACATCGTGTGACAACAAACCGAAACAACCTCGGGCTCGCACGAGCCGGTCTGACGACATGATCGAGAAAGTGGAGAGAATTGTTTTGGGGGATCGCCGAATGACTGTTGAACAGATCGCCTCCAGAGTTTGCATTTCTGTGGGTTCTGTGCACACAATCCTGCATGACGACCTGAAAATAAGAAAAGTGTCATCCAGGTGGGTGCCACGAATGCTGACGGACGACCACATGGCTGCCCGTGTGGCATGTTGCCGAGCAATGTTGACGCGCAACGACAGCATGAATGGGACTTTCTTTTCGTCGGTTGTGACAATAGATGAGACGTGGATGCCATTTTTCAATCCAGAAACAAAGCGCCAGTCAGCTCAATGGAAGCACACAGATTCACCGCCACCAAAAAAATTTCGGGTAACCGCCAGTGCTGAAAAAATGATGGTGTCCATGTTCTGGGACAGCGAGGGCGTAATCCTTACCCATTGCGTTCCAAAGGGCACTACGGTAACAGGTGCATCCTACGAAAATGTTTTGAAGAACAAATTCCTTCCTGCACTGCAACAAAAACGTCCGGGAAGGGCTGCGCATGTGCTGTTTCACCAAGACAACGCACCCGCACATCGAGCTAACGTTACGCAACAGTTTCTTCGTGATAACAACTTTGAAGTGATTCCTCATGCTCCCTACTCACCTGACCTGGCTCCTAGTGACTTTTGGCTTTTTCCAACAATGAAAGACACTCTCCGTGGCCGCACATTCACCAGCCGTGCTGCTATTGCCTCAGCGATTTTCCAGTGGTCAAAACAGACTCCTAAAGAAGCATTCGCCGCTGCCATGGAATCATGGCGTCAGCGTTGTGAAAAATGTGTATGTCTGCAGGGCGATTACGTCGAGAAGTAACACCAGTTTCATCGATTTTGTGTGAGTAGTTAATTAGAAAAAAAATCGGAGGCCTTAGAACTTGAATGCACCTCGTAATGGGATGGTTGACCTTCAACAACGCAGGTAAGGCACGTGTCGCGCTGGACTGTGCGTGTTCAGTACGGACTAGGCATCAGTGCAGATTGGTTACGAGTAGTGTGCACTTCGTATTTGCATTCAGAGGCCGAGATCGACGTCCAATGAGAGACCTTACAGAGTTCCAAAGAGGGCGAACTGTGGGGGCCCGATTAGCTGGAGCATCAGTAACGAAGACAGCAAAATTATTGAATCTTCGAAGAGCAAATTTTTCAACAGTCATGATAGCCTGCCGGCCGGTGTGGCCGAGCGGTTCTAGGCGCTTCAGTCTGGAACCACGTGACCTCTACGGTCGCAGGTTCGAATCCTGCCTCGGGCATGGATGTGTGTGATGTCCTTAGGTTAGTTAGTTTTAAGTAGTTCTAAGTATAGGGGACTGATGACCTCAGATGTTAAGTCCCGTAGTGCTTGGAGCCATTTCAACCATGACAGCCTGCACAAAACATGGAAAAACATCACCGTGTAAACGTAATAGTGAGCGCAAATCAAATCTAAAAGACAGAGATCGTCGTACACTAACATGAATTGTGTCAAAACAACACAAAACTACGGCGGATGTAGTAACTGCAGAGCTCAATAGCCATCTTCGAGACCCCGTATCTATCGACACTGTCCGCCAAGAACTCCACAAAGTTAATATTAATGTACAAGCTGCTATACCGAAACTATTGGTGATGACAACCAACGCAAAGAAGCGTAAAACATAGTCTCAGGAGTATAAATCCTGGACAACTGATCACTGGAAGCATGTCATATGGTCTGTTTGGTCAAAGTTTTAGTTATTTCCAACATCGGGCCGGGTTTACGCCAAAAGAAGCCTACAATCCTGACTGCTTGATTCCAGTGGTTAAGCACTGAAGTGGAAGTGTCATGTTGTGGGCAGCCATCAAGGTTTTCTGCTGATCCCATAATTACTATCAAAGGCCGTGTTACAGCCAACGATTATGCGAAGATCTCCAAACTTTTTAGTCCGCGGGCCACATTGACTCCTCCACGAAGTCATAAGGGCCAAGATCTACATAGTGGGATTAAAGCACCCTAGCACTCCACGATAACCGTAATGTGAGGCTAAAGAAAAGATTGAAATCGCAAAAACCTGAGGTTGTGGGAATAGCTAGCACTGAAACGAACTACGATTTTTATTTAATTACATAATTTTGATTGGTGGACGTACCTGACCGAAATTCTGGCGTACTTTATTCTGGCGAATTTCACCGACAAAAAGGTATGTAACTGCACATTCTTCACGAAAGCGTCCTGCGAAGTTAACGAAATCTCAAAATCATTGTTACCAACACTATTACTGCAAGACGTAACAGAGTATGTCAACGCATTGTTATTTCAAGCGGCGCAACAATAAGTTTAGTTGTGTAATCTTGTAGTGAGTAGCAGAGCCAATGCCGCGGTGTATTGGTCGCGATAGACCTCGAAACTCAATTGTTGGCCGTATAGGTACCACCTCAAATATTTGGCGGGCCGGATACCGGGGATGTCCGGCCAGCTAACGCGGGCCGGTTTGTTGGACCTCGCGGGCCGTAGTTTTGAGACCCCTGTTTTAGGCGATCAGATGCACCCCGTGATTCAGATGTTGTTCCCCAACAACGATGCCATTTTTTAGGACGATAATGCACCCATTCACACAGCCAGGACAGTACAATCGTGATATGAGGAGCATGCAACTGAACTGCGGCGTCTTTCCCAGCCGGCAGAGTCCCTGGACTTGAACATTATCGAACCCTTGTGGGTGGTATTGGAGCGCAGATTCCGGAGCAGATTTCCGCCTCCCTTGTCACTACATGAGTTATAAGAGGTTCTGATCGAAGAGTGGCATAACATTCCACTTGAGAGTATACAATCATTATAAGCCAGTATTCCAAATAGAATCGCATCTGTATTACGGGCAAATGGGGGTCCACCCGTTATTAATAAACCATTCCCAAGTAAGTACAGGTGTCCACATTATTTTGTCTATCCCCTGTATTCCCTGCTGGTAAAACCTCTTCTCCTCTGCTGGTGGCCATGTTTTCGCCGCATGACTTACGCTCTCATCGTCTTCAAAATGTGCGTCCCACGCAGAGAGCCGGTAAGTGGCCCAAACATACGGAGATCCGAGGGCTGTGTGGCGGACGAAGCAATGATGACCAGCCCAATTTAGCGATGTAATCTGAGTTTTGTGTGTGGGCGTGCGTTGTCATGTTGCCTTAAGATTTCATCTGGATTCTTGTCGGACCGAACATGTTCGAAATGGTTCTAGAGTTTCTTCAGGATCTCCACGCACGCCTCTAAATTAATTTTTTTGGTAAGACGGCTACTACCTCAGAAGACTGCCACCATGAGGGAGCTGCCTTGAATTCCTTCTTTTCTGGATGACTGTGGGTGGTGCCTTTTTGGTTTCGGCTCAGAGCGATGCATCCAGGCACGGATTTGTCACAGAAAGACCTCTCCACTGGCCTCAAACTCCTCGAACACTTCAGAAGAAATGGCTTTTCTCCGCATCTTCTTGTCTTCTGTGAGCGCTAATGGAACTCGTCTTGAGTGCACTTTCCGAATTCCAAGAATCTCAGTCATTACACACGTACTTTCCAGTGCCCGTCAATGGCTACAGAGCCAATTTTGTCCAGTTATGATGCGTCGACCCGCGCGAATAATTTCGTCACCGCGTCGGATGCATTGGCCGCCACGGGATGTGTCTAACGTGGCCGATCATGGAGCTCAGTTTCCGCACTTTGTGACGACTTAAACCTCTTTACCCAGCGCCCAACGGTGCTCCAAACAACTGCATCATTACCGTACGCGGCACACAAACATTTATGGATGTTCCCCGTGATTTCCTTTGCCGCAGACTAATGATTCAAATGTGCCACGTTCCTCCTAACGACAGTCCTGTACAGACGTCATTCTGATGGTTCACTACGACTTTGTCATCTGTGGTAATTGCTCGAAACTTCGTGCGGAGGAAACGACGTTTCTTTACAAATGTGTATTAACGACTGTAAAGAATAATTTGTGACATTATGTATTGGACGAGTAAGATTGATCTCTGACGATGCAGTTGTCAAGAGCTTTGTTTCAATGCCGGTAAACGCGAGATAATGGTCGTAGGAAAGAGAAATAATCTGATAGTATCTGATTACAAGATAGGTCACGAATATCTCATGCACATCTCATCGCTTCTAATCACGTTGTTTGCTTATGGAGTACCGTATCGTTTGTGACATTTGATTCGTAATTTCCTATCAGAAAGGTTAAAGTTCGTAGTCACTGACTGGAAGTAATCTCGTAAAACCGAAGTGAAATCTGTGGTTCCCCAATAAAGGGTTATAGGGCCTCTCGTGTTCTTAATGTACATGAACGATTTAGGAGACGATCTTAGCAGCTCTCTTGGACTGTTTGCAGATGCTGCTGTCATTTATCGCCCAGTAAAGTCATCAGAAGGTCAAAACAAATTGCAAACTAATGTAGACAAGATATCTGTGCGGTGAGAAAAGTGACTATTGACTCTAAATGATGAAAAGTGTGACGTCATCGACATGAATACTACAAGGAATCGGCTAAATTTCCGTTACACGGTAAATCACACAAACCCAAAGGCTGTCAGTTCAGGTAAATACCTAGGGATTACAATTACGAACAACTTAAATTGCAACTGTTACGTACACAATGTTATGGGTAAGGTGAATCCAAAAGTGTATTTTATTGACAGAACATTTGGAAGACGCTACAAAGCCAGTGCATAGACTACCGACACTGCGACTTTCTGTCGTCTGCTAGAGTACTGCTGTACAGTTTGGGATCCTTAGCAGATAGAATTGACGGACGACATCGAAAAAGTTCAAAGGAGGGCAGGTCGTTTTGCATTATCGTGAAATATGGATGAGAGTATCGCTGACGCGATACACCAGTTGGGGTGGCAACTTTTAATAAAACAAAGGAGTTCTTCGTTTCTTTAACAAAACGAAGGCGTTTTTCGTTGCAGTGAGATCGTCTCACGAAATTTCGAACAGCAACTGTCTTCCTCGAATGTGAAAATATTTTGTTGACTCACATTTACGCTCGAAGAAATGACCACAGCAATCAAGGACGGGAAAAGAAGAGCTCTGCACGGAAATATTAAGGTTTTGGTTTTGCCCACGTGCTCTTCGTGAGCGGAACGGTCGAGAAATAATCTGAAAGGGGGTTTGATGAACCCTCTGTGAAACACTTAAGTGTGAATTACAGAGTACTCATTTAGATGTATAGTTAATTAGTGTAATACTAGCAAGCGATACGAAATAGTCCGACAAAGACAGGCTGTACTTTGATACGTGAATGGATGGGTTCTAGAAAAATGCACTGCTTGTATAAAGAAAATCGCAATAAGACGCTAGTGTAAGCAGTGTTCCAGTGTCTGCAGTCTTCATGAAGCAGGCTGCCGACAGGTACCTAATAGAACCTGTGTTCCAGTGTCTGGAGTCGGTGTAACCAGTGTTCCAGTGCCCGGAGTCTTCATGATGGAGGCTGACGACGGGCATCGAACCCTCGAGGCGGCAGTCCTACTCGCACTGGTGCGGTTACTTCGCTTTATAACGCCCAACTGTAAGAACAGTACTTTCGATCTCGAAACTTACATTACAGAACAGTAATTCCATTTGAAGTTAAAATTTATTCTTGTAGATACAGGTACGTACTGTACACGAAGCCATTATGCAGTACATCGTTGCTTTTACAAGAAAATCAGTTGTTTTCTGGAACTAGCAAATCGACATTTTATTTTTTTATTTGTATTTCATTTGCTTCTACACTGAACCGCCAAAGGTACTGATATAGGCAAGCATATTCAAATACAGAGGGATGTAAATAGGCAGAATACGGCGCTGCGGTCGGCAACGCCTATATAACACCACACGTGTCTGGCGCAGTTGTCAGATCGGTTACTGCTGCTACAATGGAAAGTTAGCCAGATTTAACTGAATGTGAACGTGGTGTTAATAGTCGGCGCACGAGCGATGGGACATAGCATCTCTGAGACAGCAATGAAGTGGGATTTTACCCTACGACCATTTTACGAGTGTACCGTAAATACCAGGAATCCGGTGAAACATCAAATCACCGACATCGCTGCGACCGGAGAAAGATCCTGCAACAACGGAACCAACGACGAATGAAGAGAATCGTTCAACGTGACCCAAGTGCAACCCTTCCGCAAATTGCTGCAGATTTCAACACTGGGCCATCAACAAGTGCAGGCGTGCGAACCATTCAGCGAAACATCATCGATATGGGCTTTCGGAACCGAAGGCCCACTCGTGTACCCTTGACGACTGCACGACACAAAGCTTTACGCCTCGCCTGGGCCCGTCAACACAGACATTGGACTGTTGACGACCGGAATCTTGTTGCCTGGTCGGACGAGTCTCGTTTCAAATTGTATCGAGCGGATGGACGCGTACGAGTATGGAGACAACCTCATGAATCCATGGACCATGTACGGGTATGGAGACAAACTCATGAATCCATGGACCTTGCATTTCACCAGGCTCGTGAAAGCTCTGCAATGGTGTGAAGCGTGTGTAGCTAGAGCGATATGGGACCTCTGATACGTCTAGATACGACTGTGACAGGTGACACGCACGTAAGCATCCTGTCTGATCACCTACACCCTTCCATGTCCATTGTGCATTCCAACGAACAACGCGTCATCGCAGACTTCCAGAATTGCTACAGAATGGCTCCAGGAAAACTCTTTTGCGTTTAAACACTTCCGCTGCCCACCAGACTCCCGGACTTAGGCATTATTGAGCATGTCCGGGATGCTCTTACGGATTTAGGGAGAGCCCGGCAGGATTCATGGTGTCAATTCCCTTCAGCCACACACGTAAGCATGGTGCCTGATCACCGGCATCCACTGATTTCCATTGTGCATTCCGACGGACTCGGGCAGTTCCAGCACGACAATGCGACACCCCACACGTCCAGAATTGCAACAGAGTGCCTCCAGGAACACTCTTCTGAGCTTAAACACTTATGCTGGCCTCCAAATTCCCCCGACACGAACATTATTGACCATATCTGGGATGCCTTGCAATGCGCTGTTCAGAAGCGGTCTCCACCCTCTTGTACCCTTATGAGTTTATGGACAGCCCTGCAGGATTCTTCTCTGGCTCTTCAGTGTATATCGGCGAGGCAGCCAAAGTCTCAAGAGCTGCTTGCGGTGTGTCACGGGTTACGTTGTCAAATGAATTTCCATAACAGGTTGCGAGACGTAACGCTAAGGCTGTCTCTTACACCGACAAGCCACGAATGGTATCGATCTGTGTTGAATTAGTGAAATTTTAACAATAAGAAGAAAATCATTGCAATAAAAACTGAAAGCGCGTGACCTTGCTCTTTTAGCCAGAAGATGTGCAAAGACTAATGGAGGTCACGCATGAAATCACTGGAAAAGCGGGTCTCAACGCCTCGTATGACCACAAAGAATACACATGGAACCATGAGCAGAAATATTTGGAGGTGAAACATGGGATGGCTAGCTTAACGCCAGCTGTCTCGTCCGTGAAGGCTGTACAGCCTGCACAGACTTCTGTTTTGTTTTTTGTTCTTGCTTAATCGATATTTTTATGTTGTTCACATATTGCTAAAGCAATTGAACTTTCGACGCTAATTAAGGCCATAGAAGCATGGTCCTTTCCGAATGTATTTGTGATCAAAAAGCGATTCTAGTAGCTAGAGTGCAACGTTTTTGTTCATCAAGTCTTTTCCGTTGTTGTGGATATATTTCCATAGGAACTTTCACCATCAAACACATATTTCTTTACATCTGAGTAGTGAAATACCAGTTTTCAAAGATTTAGCTTTTTTTATATAAATAAAAATTTTCTCAAAAATTTTCATCCCTCTTTCACCCCCATAGGGGTTGAATTTCTAAGAGCAGTGAAACACATAATTTTTTGTTTCATTTACAAAAAAGAACCCAAATACAAATTTTCATGTGCGTACATTTAGCTTTGAAAGTGCTTTCTTAATGAAATAATTTTGTAAAACTTTTCATCCGCTATTTGACACCCTTAGGTGGTTGAATTTCCAAAAACAATGAAACACCTTTTGCGTTAATTTCCAACCTAGAAGTCAAATACCAATTTTTATATATGTAGGTGTAAAAATGCTATAGCATTTTCTTTAATAACGATTTATCTACTGACTGAGAAATCAAATACTAGTTTTCGTAGTTCTACCTTCAAAGCTGCCTTAATTGCGACTTTTTTTTTTTTAAAAAAAAAAAAGAAACCTTTCATGTCCTATTTAACATCAACAACCTCTCCTAATTTAAAGTTTCTATCCTTGGCAGTTTGGGCTGTGCAATGTTGAGGGAATGAGTGAGTGAGTGAGTCAGTCAGTCGATCGGGACATTGCCGTTTACACAGAGAGATTGTAAGGACAGATAAATTCAAATACTTGGGGGGAATGGATAAAGAGGCATTCAAAGGAGGAGCCTTGTTTACAAACTAACACAGAACAGGCAATACGACGACATCCTACAAGGTCAAAATGGGGCACTATATTCAAGTTACAAAATCACAAGGACTGTATGCTGAGGAGTGTCTTATTTTAAACAAAAATAGACCTTTGGAAGAACCTGAAAAGACGAAAGGAAGATTCTGAGGGAAATACTGGGTCGCCAGAAGACTAGAGATGGGGAATGAAAGAATAAAATCGACGAGCAGCTCTAAACGTACACCGAAAAGATCGCGGGCACAATGTGGAAACGAAGGTTGAAATTTTATGAACACTTACAGAGAACGGGCGAAAACCGACTGAGCAAAAAGATTTTCAGTTGCATCATAAGGTTAAGGTCAAGGAAAGAGAAAAATAGATGCGCAAGGAACTGATCATACTGTACTTACTGTACAAGTGACCCAAAATAGAGAACAATCCTGAAGCGAAGCCAACAGCACAAAATCATTTGAAGAGAAACGACTGAAATGGACGTTCACACAATACACTTCCGAGGAGGAGGAGGAGGAGGTGGGGGGGGGGTCTGCAAGAGTGCCCCATACTTTTACCGTCAACGTTCGAGATAAGGAACTAATCTGACGAGGAAAGAATATTTCTGGAGGTCTTGTGGGACAAGTGTTCATGAACTACTGCTGCAAGGTTGGCTACTTGAAACCTCAATCAGCACATAATGAAGCTGTGCCAAGTCTCGCACGGAAATTAATTTATTGATTCGTTCCAGTTGATCATCAACAGATGTAACTATAGTAAAGTCAAAGAAATACAATACAAAATAATGCCTTACGAAAATGATACGCACTGTGGATAGCAACTTCCATCAATACTTACGATGAATTACAAAAATAGATCACACAAAAGTGGGCACATAAGATACTGAAAATACGGCTCACATATATATGTGCAGCCTGGTGCCAACCTGATCCTACACTGGGAAACGTAGTGGTATGGAAAACATCTGCCGTCAGCAGTTCCCGTTAGCAACCACACAGTCGGCTATTAAACAACTCAACAGCTAGGAGAGAAGTGTCTTCACTACACAACCATTTGCACTTCACTATTACCGGTTTCGGCAACTGCATCGTCAGATCATAAAATATTCTGGTGTAGTATAAACGTCCAATTAAACATGTTAAGTACATAATAAGTACTTACTATCTACTTACATGTTTAGTTTGACGTTGCTACTATAGAAAAATATTTTATGGTATGAAGGCGGCAGTAGCCGAAACCGGTAATGTTGAAGTGTGAGAGTTTGTATAATCAAGACGGACCTGTAAAATAAAATACCAAAATGTGATCACGGACTCATTTTCAGACTTTATATATTCAACTGATAGGGAAGAATGTAGTGAATATATTGATACCGTATTACATGAACTTCAAAGCCATGCAGTCATAAGACTTTAAAAACGAGAAACAGATTGTGTACAAAGTGATATATAACAAAATATACAGATTTCATACAGGAAGTTATCAAATTATAAAACATGAAGGATTTATTAAATGGCACGTAAAATAAAACAAAGTGCGCGATATAAATGCAGAAACGTTTTAACATAGTTTAATAAACGAGCACAATAAACGCCTGGAATATGACATAGTTACATAAGCGATTACATTATAGGCATTGGTAACATAAATTGTCTTTTTTCCACAAAGGTAAGCAATAATAAAAAGGAAAATAAATTTTTATACTTGATGAACGCATGTGATGCATATCAAACGGTAGTTCATAAAATGACAGACAACAAATTGATAATGTAACTTATTAAAAACTTAGAAGCAAGCTATGATAAAAAGGTAAATATGAAGCCATGCTCCACACAACATACACATTAGTATTGTGTATCAAGCCAGGTGTAGTTAGCAAAATCATCCTGCCCTAAAACGATAAACATATAGTGTCATCTGTAAAATTAGTAAAACCTCAAATACACTTACCACATTAGTAATGACTGAGAAAGCAAGAGACACTGTCACAATAGGAACTAAATATTATATGAACCCTGAAAATGTAAAAATTGAAATATCATAGGCACCAAGTGCGCAACACAGCACACGTAGGGTGCAAAATAAAATGACGGCCATTCTTAACACACCTTTGTAACGTCAAACCACAGAGAATCGAAAGAGGGTGCAGTGTCTAACCGTGACAAGAATAACCAATTACCATAGCGTACAACGATCTGAAATGACAAAATGAAACAATAGTAAACGTCAAATCAAGCTGATGACACTTAAAAAAGTTGGAGGTGGAACAGGAAGGGGGAAGGAAAACAAAAGGGGTTGTAAGATAAGACGCAAGAGAAATAGTTATACTAAAAATTAACACAATGTGTGACGTGTATCACAAGCGCAAGCGCAACCTATACCGCAATGATGATACGGCTACGTGCTGTCGAAGCTAATAGCGATGACAAACGAGAAATTAGGAAACTATATAGACGGAACCGAAACCAGACAGTTTTATAACCGTCAAAATAAAACATTTTCTATGAACTTTATTTCCTTACGACACTGACATTGACAATTATCATCCGCTACTCAATGGACTGTAAAAAAGCACGTCACACTTTCTTGCCATCTTCCTACATGCTGAAAGCTGCTAGTCCAATTGACGGTTAAAAATCGAAACTACAATTATATCTAAGAACTTTCGGGGCCACGAAGAACTGTACACAAGATCCAAGTAAAGTATGTACGTGAAGGTTGCGTTATATTCCACTAACTTCGACGAATTTCACACACGATACAATTACAAATAAATTCATAGTGCCGGACAGATAGCAGTGAGCAGTGTAAATCATACTTACAGTAACTACAGAAAGCACTGCGATCATTTTAGTTGCTCGAGGAAGATCAAATGCCACACGCACACACCCATACGAAATTACAATAGCTATCCGAGTATCAGGGATCAACTTTCTTTAAAGGCGCAGAATACACACTCTTTTAATCTTTGTATATCACGCTACATTAAAAGTGGTTCCTGTATCAAGACTTTAGGTGTTGTAAATATGTTGTAATATGTGTTGTATATTTTGTGTAAAGTAAAAATGTTGTAATATGTTTTGCAGATTTCTGTGTAAGCTGTACTGTGTACTGTAGCCCGTACCAACTGGCGCCAGTGAAACTGACCCCATCTTCGGACGTTTCGGGTTCCTCTCAGAAAAAAATTGCAGTCCGGACAATCTTAACAAGGCAGGCTCATACAGTTATTTCCCCCTTTTCTCTTTCCCGTGCCGCTCACAAAAGAACCATCCTTATCTGCTGTATTTAGTTGTCAAGCTAATAAACTTTTACTATTATTTAGAGGAAGACCCTTTTTTCCTAATTTCTGAGTAGGGTTTGGAACAAGATTTGGAGCAGTGTATGCCCTAATAGGTGTGTGTGTGTGTGTGTGTGTGTGTGTGTGTGTGTGTGTGTGTGTGTGTGTGTGCAGACGTAGATTTTGTCTTTGGATCTTGGGAACTTGGTACGGCTAAAGCGTGCGCAAAATACAGAACTGAACATCAGTAAAACGTTGACAATGTTCAATTCGTGGAGGAAGTCGATCAGAGTCCGGAACTGGCAGTATCCCATGAAGTTAGTGCTTTTCCTTTAATGGAAATTTTGCAACAACTAAGTACACTAACTACCAATGAACCCACATTCACAACTAAACAAGAAGAAATGTTTACTTAATAAAGTTAAATGGCTGCCACATTGACAAATCAAACAAGATAAAATCTTTACTGAACAGAAGGCACTGGCTACGAATGTACGAAATTTAATCTCGCGTATATGTACCTAGCTGCTAACTTGCCCGAACTGTCTAAAAATGCTGAAACCACGCCTACCAACGAGGATATTGTGTTGCGATTCACCAGGTTACGCTATTAGCAAGCCAGCGGACTTCGCTGTGTAGTCAGGTGGTATGAATTACGAATTAGGCTGACGAGTTAAAGAAAGGCTCAGGAGCGATTTGCTCTCAATGAGCAGAAGCTGGCAACGGAGATATCCGAAATTAAACAGCAACAGGAAGCTACAAATTTTGAAGTCGAACAGTTGTCTCAGAAAGTGGACGGTATTACTTCAACTGTAGGGGATTTTGTTGTATAGTTATTTTCAGAAAATGAAGCAAGTTCGAAGCAGAGTTGAATGCCCGGTTCCAATATAAAGAGGAACAAGTTGAACACAATGTCAACCAAACCATTGAAACCTGTAGAACAAAATTTGCCTACAGCAAATACTTCGGTCGATTCACAGCTAAAACAAGGCTTAATATGAACTGAAGGACAATTTCCTCCCAGATACTCTCAAGTGGAAAGATCAATTAGCTGCAAAGGTAGAGAATAAGGCTCGAGACCTTGATGAGGTCGAGGGGAGGGAGGGGGAGGGGGGAGATAATCCAGCTCAGGGCAGCTTCCGGGAAGCACGTGAATTACAAACATTGAGTCTCTCATTTTTTACATGCAGGGCTATTATCAGTCTTCAGCTAGTACGTCTTCATCTCTTGGCTCGCCTCCGACATCGAATATGTATGCAAAATTGCTGACAGAAGAGACTATTAAAATATTGTTGGATTCAAACCATTAAACCACGGAAAATGTCCGTAAATCTGGTCGTGTTCTTCCAAAGTTTTCCTGGTGTGTTACAAACGTCATGGTTGGAGAGCCAGAAAATGGCTTACGTCTCTGGATACGTATTAGGTGTTGGAGCAATGTACGTTTCTGATGCGATAGATACTTGTGACATCTATGAAGATTTTGGGTGCACCTTTCTCGCGAAATACTGGTCGTGAGGGATCTAGGAACAGAATCGATAATAGGTATTAAATCCGGAGCCATCTGCGTACCAGAATGGAAGCTTCCGACGATATTTTGGGAAATATTCGAATCAAGCGAAATATTGGGATGCGCAACTCCCACAATCAGACATACTTCGAACATTTACGAGGAAGTTACTGGTAAATACTCGGGAAAAAGTTCATACATGTGTTAGATGGCCGGCCAGGGTGGCCAAGCGGTTCTAAGCGCTACAGTCTGGAACTGCGCGACCGCTACGGTCGCAGGTTCGAATCCTGCCTCGGGTATGGATGCGTGTGATGTCCTTCGGTTAGTTAGGTTTAAGTAGTTCTAAGTTCTAGGGGACTGATGACCTCAGAAGTTAAGTCTGACAGTGCTCAGGGACATTTTTTTGTGTTAGATGAAAACATCGAAAAATTTCTGTTGGTACTGTACACAGCAGATCTGATCCAGAAAGTCGTACGTGCCCGTCAGATCCAGCACAATTTACATACTAACGCGGCGAGCTCTGGCAGCGCGCAACTATGGTTAGTTGGTTGATGTGGGAACCCACAACACCGGTTAATAAAGACCGGCGGTCTCACCTGCCTATAATCACAGAGGTGGTGGAGGAGGCTACTGCAGCAACCATAACGCGCACAACAGACTGACTGCTGCCGTTGTCCCATGCCCCAGACCAGCTAGCGGCCGTGGACAGTGGAGAGGGAATAACTTCTTCTGATACAGCGGCGCAACTGATATTAAGGAAAACTTGTCTCGCCACGAAAAATATTTCACGTGGAATGGCAACTTCTAGGAACAGCTGGAGGGCTTCGCCATGGGCAGTCCACTTATTCCAGTGGCGACCGGCTTGTTCATGGAACGTTTAGAAGCACAGTTACTGGACTTGGGTCCTTGTAAACCTAAGGTGTGGTATACATACGTCGATGATATCTTGGTTGTGTGAAGCCATGGTAAGCAACAGCTCGGTGACTTCCTAAGACAGTTAAACAACTTCCATGACAACATAAAATTTACCAGGGAAGTAGGAAAGGATAAACGGTGACCCTTTCTAGATGTGCTGGTCACAAGGGACAGAGAAAACCTGGGACACAGCGTGTATCAAAACCAACACACACGGACTGATACTCGCACAACGTGTCAATTCACCATCCTAGCCAGAAAAGAGGCATGACTAATACCTCGTACCGCAAGCAAGACGAATATGTAAGCCGCGGCACCTCAGACGCGAGATGCAACACCTGGAAAGCGGTCTGAGGTGCAATGGGTACTCCGCCAGTTATACAACAAGTGTGACAGAGTCAAACACTCCGTGAAGTGACACGTCGGAAAAGGAAATGTCGCACACTGTGTTTCTGCCATAAAATCCCAGAGTGATGAGCAGAATCGGCCTATACTGCGCAAACACGGCGTAAAGACTATAAACCGACAAAGAAGTTCACGGGGTGTCTCAGATCGGCAAAAGAGAAAATGGACCCACTTGCAATCGTGGGAATTTACCGTAACAGTGCCAGAGCCCGTGCTGTGTGAGGTCGACAACATCGCAAAATTCGCCAACACAGAACTTCGGACTGTAGAGAAGAGCAATCACAGCCGCTTGTTCAGAGAAGCTACAGAAATACACAAACGTGACAATAGCTTCAACAAGAAAGAAGAAAGTGTTAAGCTGAACGGATCCTGGCTTCCCGTGCTGCAGCAAAAGACCGTTGCAGGTAGCAAGAGGAGAACCGCACTGGATATGACCACGGAAAAACCCTCGAACGTTGGCGCACCAGGTACGTACAATCTGCGGCCGCGAGCTTGACTCCAGTCCACCACCAGCAATGGAAGGTGAAGCTCTGACAATGCCAGCCATTCGTGGTGGCGAAACGTCAGAAAAATCATCAAACAAACGTCGGCCGAAGAACCCAAGACAAGCCAACAGACACTCTGTCAACGTACGAAGGAATATCCACTGGTACCGCAATCCACTATAAAGACCCGGTTGTTGGGTGCTCCAGTTACGGTATTTCTAGATACTGTTACCTCCGACAATCTCATCTCCACAGCCTTCTTTAAGACTCATTCTAAATGGACCAAGCTGCCTGTCATCGCAGTTCATTGTTGCACAATAGTAGGTGCTGTTGGAACAAGATCAAGAAATGTTCAGTCGCAAACGCAGGTGGTTGTGGACCTCAGTAAGGTAGCCACAGTTTACAAGTACCTGGTCATAGAGAGACTGCTGGTGGAATTGATCCTGGGCAATGATTTCTTACGTCAAAAGGACACAAAGTTCCGATTCTCGAAGGGAAGGTCACATTCTTGATCGATGGAGCCGAAGTACAAATCGGTTCAATTCGTAAAGACGGTGAACATGGCACATATTGCAAAGATTACGCCGATCTTAAAGCAACGCTGGAAATTTGGCAGGTTTCCTGTTCACTTTATCAATATGTTGGACATACATTTACCTTATTTCGTTTTCGAGAGATGGCAACAATGATTTACACAGCAGTAAGCGTCGCGACTGGATTGTCACACAGCGCCCACGTTAACCGTGTGCTGGTATGAAGTGCTGGAGCGACTGCTCGCCCGTTTGTGTGTGTGGAGGGCGGGGCGGGCCAGGGAAGGGAGGGGGTGGGGGTGGAAGGAATGTATACATTCTGCTCAGTTTTGTCGGGTGTCCTGCTCCGACTGTATGCCCATCATTGGGCGGGCGGTAATGTTTCGCTGGCAGCAGAGCTCTTGCACATAACACACGAGGAACTCTCAGCTGGTCTGGTGGTGTCTATTGTCTCTGTTTTCCTTTGTGGTGTACTATTATAGCGATTTCGTAACCCAGCATATTCTGCGGAATCGGAGTATTATGGTCTTGCGTGAGGTTAGTATTCCCAAACATCTACCGAAAAATAAAAATTGAAATTAGAAGAAGCGATTAGAGGCTTTGTGAAACGATTTGCCGAAAAATAAGATTTAGGATCGGTTAGAAAACGATTTGACGCCCCTATGAATGGTGCTCCAAAATAGGGACAATAGCTGAGACGCACATACTTCCGTGATGTATGGAAACCACTGAGTGAATTCCACCAGACGAATATTCTATGATTCTAAGTCAAGCACTGAACTTGCAATTCTCAAGCAGCAACTCGTTTGTCGTACATGATATCGAACGTCATTCAGAGGCATGTCAAATGCTTATCTACGCTCTTTTAATTCTTACTTTTATACAAATAATTTAAAAAAAGTTTGAGCGTTTTCAAATATTTAGTTTCCAGGGTGTACCAAAAAGAATCATCTGATTTAAAAAATCATAGCTATTATGTTATTAGAGATATGGGCATGAACAACATAATGTTGGAAAGAGAAAACTCGACTTCTGTAAGGTTCCCGGTAGGTAGCAGCAGTGTGCGCCCACTTCAGTTCTAGTAAAAATGGTGTCGGGACAACAGAAAGCGTATTCTACGTTTTGCGCACTGCGGGTAAATAATAACTGTTCAGCGTGACTTTCGTAGTAGGTATGGTGTGGATCCTCCTACACAACAGAGCATTATACGATGGAATGAACAATTCCGAAAAACAGGTTATTTGTGTAAAGGCAAATCGACGGGCCGTCCCCAAGTGTCTGACACAGACGTCGAACGCATCCGCCATAGTTTCACATGGAGTTCGCAGAAATCTGTTCTTTTCCCACAGTTGGAGACTGATTGAAACGACTTCATTTATCACGAGGATGGGGCACCGCCACACTGGCATTTGCAAGTGCGGGAATTTTTAAATCAAAGGATTACTGAACGATGGCCCACCGTTGACCTTGATGAGAGCTTCCACTCTCGCAGGCATACGTTCAGTCAGGTGCTGGAAGGTTTTCTTCACGGAGTGTTCCACTGAGGAGAGGTATCGATGTCGGTCGGTGAGGCCTGGCACGAAGTCGGCGTTCCAAAACATCCCAAGAGTGTTCTAGAGGATTCAAGTCAGGACTCTGTAAGGCCAGTCCATTGCAGAGATGTTGTTGTGTAATCAATCCGCCATAGGCGATGCATTATGAACTGGTGCTCGATCGTGTTGAAAGATGTAATCGCCATCCCCAAATTTCTCTTCAACAATGGAAAGCAAGAAGGTGCTTAGAACATCAATGTAGACCTGTGCTGTGATAGTCCTAGGCAAATCAACAAGGGGTGCAAACCCCCTCCATGAAAAACACGACCACACCATAACACCACCGCCTCCGAGTTTACCGTTGGCACTACACACACTGGCAGATGACTTTCACTGGGCATTCGCCATACCCAAACCCTGCCATCGGATCGCCACATTGCGTACCGTGATTCGTCACTCTACACAACGCTTTTACACTGTTCAATCGTCCAATGTTTACGCTCCTTACACCAAGCAGGCGCCGTTTGACATTCACCCGCGTGATGTGTGGCTTATGAGCAGCAGCTCGACCCCAAAATCCAAGTTTTCTCACCTCCCACCTCTCTGTCATACAATTTGCAGTGGATCCTGATGCAGTTTGGAATTCCTGTGTGATGGTCTGGATAGATGTCTACCTATTACACATTACGACCCTCTTCAACTGTCGGCGGTCCCTCTCAGTCAACAGACGAGGTCGGCCTGTACACTTTTGTGCTGTACGTGTCCCTTCACGTTTTCACTTCACTATCACATCGCAAACAGTGGACCTAGGGATGTTTAGGAGTGTGGAAATCTCGCGTACAAACGTATGACACATTTGATATCCAATCACCTGACCACGTCCAAGTCCGTGAGTTCCGCGCAGCGCCCCATTTTGCCCTCTCACGATGTCTAATGACTACTGAAGTCGCTGATATGGAGTACCTGTCAGAACAATGCATCTAATATGAAAAACGTATGTTTTTGGGGGTGTCCGGATACTTTTGGTCACATAGTGCATGTAACCGTTCACGAAATAAAATGGGTTTTTACGTCTTACGTGACTCATCCTGTATACGGTGAGTCTTATTAATTTTTTAGAAACCTCGCATCCGACGTAGATGACGCTGAGACAAGTAATTTAATATGAGACACGTGGAGTCGCAAATATCGGTAAACACCCAAAAAAATGGATGAGAAATGTTGAACATTTGACGTCACCAGTTGACTTACCTCGCCGCACGTGCAGCGGTTGGGCCTGTGCGTGAGGGGGCAATTGAGCGATGCAATACTTGCATTCGAGCAAACGGTGCAAAATTCAAATACCTATTGTAAATATCATCTTTTGTAGATGTAGAAGTTACTACTGATCTCGCTGCAACCAAGCAAAACATGTTCTTATTTCGTGTTTCTTTCCCTTCGTCCCTTCGTTTTTGTTTACATACTTTATTTAGTAAAGAAACCATGAGTCATTTACTGATAAAGGCGCAGTTCGGAAGCTTATACTCATTTACATATGGCGCAGTACAGTAGCTTCTGGTTGTAGTGTACTTTGCAAAAAACTAGCGGAGACCGCGAGACATGTAAATAAAGTAATAAATTTTACTTCAATGTAAACACGTAACTGTCTAAAGCAATACTGCCGGCCAGATATGAGATTCGACCCCTGAGCCCAAAGCGCTGAAGCCGCGCATGTGGGCCCACAGCGAAAGGCTCGACCGCTCCACGTGCGGCGAGGTACGTCGATGTGGGTGACGTCACTTGTTCTACGTCTGTCATCCTCTTTTGGGATGTTTCCCGACGTTTGCGATTCCACGAGTTTTGTATCAAATTAATTGTCTGAGCATTATCTACGTCTTTTCGAAGGGTTTTACACGTTAACAAGATGCAGACACAGTAGTCTGGTCCTGATTTACACGTGTCTGTCCTCCTGCTTAAATGGACCTCCATCAAAGTTATTCTGATTTGCTTTTAACTGTGTATCTTTAGGTCAGTATGATATTTTAGATCACCTTCCACGTATTAATGTGTTGCTCAAGGGGGTTCAAAGAAATTGATCTAAGATGGGATACGATTCTAAAATTGTTTCAGTAAGTCTCAATACGTATCATGCCCCAAGAACTAAATCTGATAATACGTACACTGAACATAAAGGAGCTTAAATTATTGATAGTTATCCACTCAATATACATTTTAAAGGCAATTATTATGATACCAAGAAAGTAAGTTTATTTCATTGGTACACACAGTGCACATCTTTTTATTTTATTAATGCGATCTGCATTTCAAATTTCTTGGTCTTCTGAATCCGCATCCTCAAATAATTAAATCAAGCGTGTCCAGCGAGTGAGAAAACAAAACTACAAACTATCCGCAAAATATAGTTCACTAAATATATTTGCATTTATATTCCAATAATGTTTGACCGACACTGAAAGTTAAAAAACGCTTACAGAAGTAACAGTCGGACCGGCAGCGAAAACGTTGCTGGATTAAAAAAAAAAAAAAGAAGATGAAGAGAGAGCAAGAAATGCCAAATATTAATGCCCTCCAAAGCAGAGAGAAAGATAAACTTAAAGCACGTCGCTTATGCATCTATGATGTCATCTATAATTTTTATTTGGTTACGTCGGGTCATGGTTGATAACTTATTGGCTTACTTTCATGTCTTCTGTTTTTAATGTTGACTGGCATAATTAAAGCTGAACAGAATCTGTTACGCCGTCTTAGGCTTTTTGCAGTGGTGCTGTCGTTTATCGTCTATAAAACTCATCAGAAGATCGAAACAAATTGCAAAACGATTTTGAAAAGACGTCTGTTTGGTGCGAAAATTGGCAATTGAGCCTAAATAATGAAAAGTGTGAGGGTACCCACACAAGTGCTAAAATGAATCAGTTAAACTTCTGTTACACCAAAAATCAGTCAAATCTAAAGGCCATAAATTCAACAAAATATCTGTTGTTGTTGTGGTCTTCAGTCCTGAGACTGGTTTGATGCAGCTCTCCATGCTACTCTATCCTGTGCAGGCTTCTTCATCTCCCAGTACCTACTGCAACCTACATCCTTCTGAATCTGCTTAGTATATTCATCTCTTGGTCTCCCTCTACGATTTTTACCCTCCACACTGCCCTCCAATACTAAATTGGTGATCCCTTGATGCCTCAGAACATGTCCTACCAACAGATCCCTTCTTCTAGTCAAGATGTGCCAGTGCCACAAACTCCTCTTCTCCCCAATCCTATTCAGTACCTCCTCATTAGTTATGTGATCTACCCATCAAATCTTCAGCATTCTTCTGTAGCACATTTCGAAAGCTTCTATTCTCTTCTTGTCCAAACTATTTACCACCCATGTTTCACTTCCATACATGGCTACACTCCATACAAATACTTTCAGAAGCGACTTCCTGAAACTTAAATCTATACTCGATGTTAACAAATTTCTTTTCTTCAGAAACGCTGTCCTTGCCATTGCCAGTCTACATTCTATATCCTCTCTACTTCGACCATCATCAGTTATTTTGCTCCCCAAGTAGCAAAACTTCTTTACTACTTTACGTGTCTCATTTCCTAATCTAATTCCCTCAGCATCACCCGACTTAATTCGATTACATTCCATTATCCACGTTTTGCTTTTATTGATGTTCATCTTATATCGTCCTTTCAAGACACTGTCCATTCCGTTCAACTGCTGTTCCAAGTCCTTTGATGTCTCTGACAGAATTATAATGTCATCGGCGAACCTCAAAGTTTTTATTTCTTCTCCATGGATTTTAATGCCTACTCCGAATTTTCCTTTTATTTCATTTACTGCTTGCTCACCTAGAAATTACAGTTACTAACAACTTAAACTGGAAGTAATACATAAAAAAAATGTTGGGGGGTAGGCTAACCAAAGACTGCGCTTTATTGGTAGGACACTTAGAAAGTGTAACCGATCTACTAAGGAGACTGCCTACACTACGCTTATCCCCTCTCTTTAAAATACTGCTGCGTGGTGTGCGATCCTTACCAGATAGGACTGACGGAGTACATCGAAAAAGTTCAAAGAAGGGCAGCACGTTTTGTAGTATCGCGAAATAGGGGAGTGTGTCACAGAAATGATACAGTATTTGGGGTGGACATCAAAAAACAAAGGCGTTTTTCGTTGCGGAGCAATCTTCTCACGAAACTCCGATCACCAACTTTCTCCTCCGAATGCGAAAGTATTTTGTTGACACCAACCTACATAGGGAAAAACAATTACCATAATAAAATAAGAGAAATCAGAGCTTGCACGAAAACATATTTTTGTTCGTTATTTCCGCGCGCTATACGAGATTGGAATAATAGAAAATTATGAAGGTGGTTCGATGAACCCTTTACAGGGCACTTAAATGTGATTTGCAGTGTGTCGATGTAGATTTAGAGGGCAAGCATACAACTTGATGAAAACCCTCCTGAAATCGGCCGAAAGAAGTGACATTGCAGCTTAGGACTGAATCAAGATAATAGTAGCCTCTCTAATTTCACCTGTTACCGAGCAGTCATGCCAACTGGGTTGCAAAACTCGTAACTGTATGACTGGATGTGTCACTGTAACGCACACCGCAGAATTCGAAATGATCCTAAATCTAGGAATGGACATCTTTTTCGATCTGCAAATTCCTTACCTTTTTCTCTTCTGTAGCGCATAACATCGCATTTTATCTTTCCGGTTGTTGCATTTGAGTCCCGATATGAACACAGACGAACACATTTACCGCATAAAATTAGAGATTTTTTCAAGCTCTACTCAAATTCCGCTGCCGTGAAAGTAGTCTCCCGAAGGCACTACAGGTCTTATTTGCGCAACGAGGCGAAGTAAGTTACTGTTGCGATTAAGTTGTATAGCAGGGAAGTGGAGAATGACCTAGTGGGAAATGGGGGGAAACGCTGGTCACTTGTACTACATCCCTGTCTGATCCATTTATGGAGTTCCTAAGTACTGTACTACAAACTGACAGAAAAGGCGGAGGCGGCATTATATGGGCGATGGTCTGCGCAGGCACGCGTGTGTCTTTACTACGGGGCAGCGCCGAAACAGCCGCCGCGCCAAATTACACTGTCACGTGTCAAAATTACAGTGTAGGTTTTCGTGTCCTCACAATTTAATTTTATAGTTTCAGTCTATTGCAATAACAGACAAACAGTAAGGTAAGTCAAGGAAAAGGATGTGATATTTATCATTTCATTGTAACTAAAGTCCATGTTGATTAAATCGTTCTAGAAAAAATCCGTACTGTGTCCAGACGGCAAAAATCATCCACGCAGAGCTCGGGCGTGTCGGAGACCATCCAGGGCGAGCTGGCTCCTAGAAGAGCAACCGGCGGCCATGAGATTCTCTGGTTTAGTTGTTAGCGCCCTATATTTGTCTGAATTAATGGTTCAGCTATGGTACTGAAGGAGTTTTGAGTTGCTCACTATTGAGGAGATAGTGAGCTTGAGTCAGCAAGACGACATATGTGTTACTGCACTGAGCTACGGCTCGTCTACAAGTGTGATCGATACCTACTTGGAGCAGATTGTATCGATTATTCCCTCAGTGTGCAATTTTCCGCGACTTTGTTGAAAAAATATAAAAAGCAGTTCTTGGGCTGAGTTCTGTTTGAAATGCAAGGTTCGAAGAATGCAGTAACTGATCTCGGGCACGATGAATGTAGTCATTTTCTGAATCTCTGAGAGTCGGGCTCCTCATATTTTGAGTGAAATTTGGCGAAAGGTCAAGTGATTTTAAGTTGATACAGATTTAGTCAAGAGTGGTTTGTACGCTGTGTCGGTATTAGACAGTAGAATTCATGAGTCTTTTAAATACGACGACACTAAAGTTTTGACTCGAGTTATTCTGTCTCAAGTGGTCCTTGTTGTTGCCTGTTACATTAGTTAGTGCACACAACAGTGGGTTTGGGTGCTGCAAATGGTTGAGGGAGATTTAGGAAGGCGCTCTCTAAGGCAGATGAGTATCAGCCGTGATGGTACACTGAAGCTGGTACAGGCACGCGTATTCAAATACAGAAATATGTAAACAGGCAGAATACGGCGCCTGCGGTCGCCAGCGCCAATATAAGACAACAAGTGTGTGGCACAGTTGTCAGATCGGTTACTGCTGCTACAATAGCAGTTCATCAAGATTTAACTTACTTTGAACATGGTCTTATAGTCGGCGCACAAGCGGTGGGACACAGCATTTCCGAGTCAGCGATGAAGTACAGATTTTCCAGTACGACCATTTCACGAGTGTACCGTGAATATCAAGAGTCCGGTGAAACATCGAATCTCCGACATCGCTGCGGTCGGAAAAACATCCTGCAAGAACAGGTCCAACGACGGCTGAAGAGAATCGTCAACGTAACAGAAGTCCAACCCGTCCGCGAATTGCTGCATATTTCAATGCTGGGCCATCAACAAGTGTCAGCGTGCGAACCGTTCAACGAAACATCACCGATATGGGCTTTCGGATCCGAAGCTCCATTCGTGTACCCTTGACGACTGCACGACACAAAGTTTTACGCCTTCCCTGGGCCCGTCAACATCGACATTGGACTGTTGATGACTGGAAACATGTTACCTCGTCGGGCGAGTCTCGTTTCAAATTTTATCGAGCCGATGGACGTGTACGGATGTGGATACAACCTCATGAATCCATGGACTCTGCAAGGCAGTAGGGGACTGTTCAAGCTTGTGGAGGCTCTGTAATGGTGTGGGGCGTGTGCAGTTGAAGTTATATGGGACTCCTGATACGTTTAGATACGACTCTTGACATGTGACACGTACGTACTCATCCTGTCTGATCACTTGCATCCGTTCATGTCCACTGCGTATTCCGACGGACTAGGGCAATTCCAACAGGACAATGCCACACACCACACGTCCAGAATAGCTACACAGTGGCTCCAGGATCACTCTTCTGAGTTTAAACACTTCCGCTGGCCATCAAACTGCCCAGACATTACTGAACATATCTGGGATGCCTTGCAACGCACTGTTCACAGGATATCTCCACACCCTCGTACTCTTACGGATTTATGGACAGCCATGCAGGACTCATGGTGTCAGTTCCCTCCTGCACGACTTCAGACATTGGCCGAGCCCATGCCACGCCGTGTTGCGGCACTTTTCCGTGCTCGCGGGAGCCCTACACGACATTAGGCAGGTGTACCAGTTTCTTCGGCTCTTCAGTTTATTTTTTGAGTATAGTATCATGCTACGAGGTAGTGACGTTATTCTGTATGTGGAGTCATTGCTTATCAAGCATTATTCTCGAAGCTTTTCTGTATCGGAGAATCAATCACAGAACACATGGATAGCAGGTGAATTACTACAGAGAGCGTATTTTGACAGTACGTATTGTTATTGGCGTAGTCACTGAGACCCGGGGGTGTATTTTTCCTTCTTTTCCTGCTGTTGTTTATTTTGTAAGATTTGTGATGGGTTTTATACCAGCACTAGCGGGAAGTTGCGTCCTTGACCGATATAACAGGGCAATATTTTGCTGACCCCAATACACCGCCAGATGAAAGTAGTATTACTCATCTCAAAGTAGTTTTTTTTTTTTGTGGTCGGGGTCCTTCCGTGCCACCTCCCTGTCGATCAAACTGCGGTGAAGGGTCCTGGAATGCTTCCGCTAGTTCTCTCTACTACACTACTAAATAAATAGCCACACTTGTCACAACCAGGCGCATATGTTGCCCAACATTTTCACTATTACTTATCACAACACAACTAACAATTGCTATGGTAATACCACGCTCTTCAAGTGCATTCAAACGTCCGTACTTGCATACTGTATGACCTGAGAGAAAAATCAGAAAAACTACTACCACTCTTGAATTGTTCATTACGCCCTTGTTGGTGCGTGGTTTACTCCTTGGGTCTCGGATTCATGCACTTGCTGCACCTTGAGACAAATGACTCCCGGGCGACCAGTGCTTTTGTTACCATTTTTACTGGTACCCTTCTCGCCGGCCGCACCATTGCTCCACATTCACTGCATACGAGAAAGACAAAACATACAGTTTCCCTTTCCCACTATATTTATCCTTATTCAACTTACTCACGAGCATCTGTTGTCGACGGCTTTCCAATGGTGTGACGGGATGTTTACAAATATCCCGAAACACTACAACCTTACCGCCCTAGACGAACCATTTCAAAGCGGAAATTTTAACTCCAACCATTATTTCCGTAGTAAAAGTGATGAGTGACAATTACGTTTAGGATTTGCTACTGCGTACGCGAGCGACCAACACCTAAAGAGGCTGCTATATTAAAAATCTGAACTTTAATTTGACATACAAAATGGTGGTGGTGCGCAGTATTTATTTTCAGTCTTTTTTTTTATTGTACATTTCGCTTAGTGTGGGGATTTTAATTTTCTGCAGTCACTTATTGACAGTCGATGTTTGGTGATTGTAAAGCTTTCACATTTATAAAGAGAGAAAAATAACCTTCATTCGTTAAAGATAAATTTTAGTCCCCTAGTTATTTATCCGCAACGAACTTTGGGTAACTAACTGTAAAACATGACAGAATTTAAAAAGTGATGTAAAGTTATAGTTCTGACATTTAGCAAGCAGCGTAAGCACGCCCAAGTTTGCGATAAGATCTAGACAACTTAACTGGATTGGATTGTTTGGGGGGAAGAGACCAAACAGCGAGGTCATCGGTCTCATCGGATTAGGGAAGGACGGGGAAGGAAGTCGGCCGTGCCCTTTCAAAGGAACCATCCCGGCATTTGCCTGGAGCGATTTAGGGAAATCACGGAAAACCTAAATCAGGATGGCCGGACGCGGATTTGAATCGTCGTCCTCCCGAATGCGAGTCCAGTGTGCTAACCACTGCGCCATCTCGCTCGGTACAACTCAATTGAGAGTAGTTAAAACCGAAAGTGGTCAGTTTCGAAGACTAGCGCCTTACAGCTTAAGACATTAAAGCAATTTCATACGAGTTGGCATGGAAACATTACGATTAATTAAATACTAGTGTTGGCCAGAATATTGCTAAAAGATTTACTAACGGAATGAACTTATACATTTTAATAGCGTAACAAATAACTAGAGGTGGAACCTGAAGAAGTTCATTTACGTTCTTTTAGTAACAATTTGTATCTCTGGATTTGAGTTTCAGATTCTATTGCGAAAATGCTTCAATTCTGACAGTTTTCAACACTTTAGAGATTTGTAGGTAACTAATGATATATGAATGTTAAGTCCTAACTATCGAGATATTGAAGCTCGTATCGTGGCGAGAAGAGATATTTTAGCAATTTAGAGGACTACAACTATGCGCTAACTAACTTACACATACGATGCATATATTCTGAGAATTCTTTATAAAAATGACGGTTCATTAGTAGTGAGTTGGCTTGTGCACACGCTCTGTTGTATGTTATGGTCCTTTTCGGGAACCATTTATTCGAACGTGTGCTGCAGTCCTGGGAGGTAGAATTAGCAATCTGATAGCGCATACGATTACTTATTGGTCACATAGTTGCACGTGCAGTGTTTCTAGGAATGTGTGTTCTTCTGAGAGGTAGAACAGAATTGTACCTCTCAACGAGTAATTACCAATTTTATGTACACTGAAGAGCCAAAGAAACTGGTTCATCTGCCTAATATCGTGAAGGGCTCTCGCGAGCACGCAGAAGTGCCGCAACACGACATGGCATGGGCTCGACTAATGTCTGAAGTAGTGCTGGAGGGAACTGACACCGTGAATTCTGCACGGCTGTCCATAAATACCTAAGAGTACGAGGGGGTGGAGATCTCTTCTGAACAGCACGTTGCAAGGCATCATATGCTCAATAATGTTCGTGTCTGGGGAGTTTGGTGGCTAGCAGAAGTGTTTAAACTCAGAAGAGTGTTCCTGGACGCACTCGGTAGCAATTGTGGAGGTGTGGGGTGTCGCATTGTCCTGTTGGAATTGCACTAGTCCGTCGGAATGCACAATGGACACGAATGGATGCAGGTGATCAGACAGGATGCTTACGTACGTGCCACCTGTCACAGTCGTATCTAGACCTATCAGGGGTCCCATATCACACCATCTTCACACTCCCCACACCATTACAGAGGCTCCACCAGCTTGGAACAGTTCCCTGCTGGCATGCAGCATCTGCTCGACACAATATAAAACGAGACTCGTCCGACCAGGCAACACGGTTCCAGTCATCAAGTGTCCAATGTCGGTGTTGACGGCCCAGGAGAGGCGTAAAGTTTTGTGTTGTGTAGTCATCAAGGGTACACGAGTGGGCCTTCGGCTCCAGAAACCAGTACCGATGATGTTTCGTTGAATGGTTCGCAGTCTTGACACCTGTTGATGGCCCACAGCATTGAAATCTGCAGCAATTTGCGGAAGGGTTGCAATTCTGCCACGTTGAACGATTCTCTTCAGTCGTCGTTGGTCCCGTTCTTGTAGAATCTTTTTCTGGCCTCAGCGACGTCGCAGATTTGATGTTTTACAAAATGTTCAAATGTATGTGAATTCCTAAGGGACCAAATAGCTGAGGTCATTGGTCCCTAGACTTACACACTGCATCAACTAGCTTAAACTAACTTATGATTTGAACGACACACTCACACACACACACCCATGCCAGAGGGAGGACTCGAACCTCCGACAGAGGAGCCGCGCGAACTGTGGCAAGGTGCCCGAAAACGCGCGGCTACCCTGCACGGCTGATGCTTAACCGGATACCTGTTACTCACGGTACATTCGTGCAATGGTCGTAAGGGAAAATCCCCACTTCATCGCTAACTCGAAGGTGCTGTCCCCCATCGCTCGTGCGCAGACTGTAACATCACTTCAAACTCACTTGTGTTGTAGCCGTAGAAAATTTTTATTTTTATTCTTGCTTTTGTGACCATAATAAGAGTCCCGGCTCCATAGGCAAACAGCGAGCCGACATTACGAAATAGTCCACCAGGACGTAGGGACAAGATAAGCGGCGGGGGCTGCCAAGTATGGCTTGTCGATCAAATAATTTAGTGTTTGACTTCCTGCCAGAGGAAGCAGCACGAATCAAACTTGTGCAATGGAAGACGCAAACACCAGGGCGATAATACAGCAAGAGAGAGTGTCAGTCAAGTGCGGAAAAGACTCGTGTGGAACCAAATTAAGTTGTGTGCAGCTAGAAACGGAAGTATCGAGTGGAACCGAAGGCATTCTTGCGCAAGCCGACCAATCAGAAACGAGAGTGTCGTGTGGAACTATAGGCATTCTTGTGCAATCCGATCACTTAGAAATGAAAGGGTCGTGTGAAACAAATTAATTCGTGTGCACCCAAGTACAAGATAAACGAAATAAAAGGCCAGGCAGCGGAATAGCTAGGAGCAGAGATTCAGATGCAGATTCAGAGCCAGTGCCAGCAGTTTGGAGATCCCACAGCGAGACGCCAGTAGGGCTGGGTAGGCCCGTAGCAGCCGATACAGCTGATAAAGACTTCAACTACGAGAAGACGGTGATAGATGTGGTGTGACCGCCAGACACCACACTTGCTAGGTGGTAGCCTTTAAATCGGCCGCGGTCCGTTAGTATACGTCGGACCCGCGTGTCGCCACTATCAGTGATTGCAGACCGAGCGCCGCCACACGGCAGGTCTCGAGAGACTTACTAGCACTCGTCCCAGTTGTACGGACGACTTAGCTAGCGATGCAACACTGACGAAGCCTCGCTTATTTGCAGAGAAGATAGATAGAATAGCCTTCAGCTAAGTCAATGGCTACGACCTAGCAAGGCGTCATTAACAGTTGCTATTATTTATACCGTACCGTCAAGAACGATGTATACAAATGATGGATTAAAGTTAAGTATTCCAGTAGCTACGTACTTTTCTTTATAGCATTCATTCCGTATCCTGTTTGAGACCTCACGCCAGCCTGCGTGAGTTTGACGCGTGCATTTCGGCCTCCTCTCTCAATTAGTGTGCGTAGTTTGGCTAACTGCCAACACTACAATTGACTGTGGTGGACACTCAAGAACTGTAGGTCGAGTAGGGTTTTTAGAGTTTTATTGGAATAGTGTTGAACAGAGGCTGTCAGTCTTTGTGTCAATTACTTAGAGAGATTTCAGTGCTAACCAAGAACAAGTGATTGCTTTGTAATTGTTTCTTATATATACCGGCAATTAGCTTTGAAGTAGCAAGTCCGAACAAATAGACTGAATCTTACTAAGGGTTTATGGTCCAACACCTCACCTAAGTATATGTGATAATAAACTTGATAGAAACTAACCAATCTTTCCTGCCTATCGCAATTCTGTAACCTATTTTCAGGAAACTTATTTGCTTCAAACCAAGGAGATTCTCCCCCCTCCCCCCCCCCCCTCATCTCCGATATAAAGGTTGACAGCAATTTGTAACTAACCTATTGTCGATAACGTCCCGATTGCGCTACGCAGTTCGCACTTACTTCCTTCTGGTATAGTGAGGCTGTGCCGCCCGGACGCGACACTTGAATCTTGATAACCTGCCACTGTAGCAGCAGTAGCCGATCTAGCAACTTCGCCAGACACTTGTTGTCCTGTATAGGTGTTGCCGACTGCAGCGCCGTGTTCTGCCTGTTTACATGTCTCTGTATTTGAATACGCAAGCCTATAGCAGTTCCTTTGGCGCTTCGGTGTGTGACCGCCATCGTCCTCACCACGAGAGGGGGATTCGTGGGCGCAGACTGGGCCCTGTTACGTCAGACCAGCCGCGCCCGCCGCTCGAGCTTGGCTCGCCCGCCGGCTGGCAGACCCAGCACGGCCTGGAATTGGGGTCAGGGCCCGTCCTCGCTGCCCGGCGCTCGCCGCCTCGGCGCATCATCGGCCGCCGCACCAGTCACCACATTTAGTGCGGCCAGCGCAGTTCTCCGCTGTGCACACGTATCACCATCGTCACCCCATCATCTTGCGGTCACGGCTTAGGCAAGACGGCTGGTCCGACACTCGACGCCTTCTGGTCATTTCTTCTACCGTACGTCTGACGACACTTCAGGATGGTTTGTGGTATTTTATTGCCACCACCCGTGCGGCTGTAACGAGCGGACCGTGAGAAGTTCCCGGTCTGATGATGAAAGATCAGTCGGTTGCGTTACGACAAATTTGCCCACACTTACAATGTAGGTTCGTTCTAGGTGAATTCACTCTGTCGAACATTTTTCAAATGAGTACAGTCAAAGGTAGATCCTCTAGGGGCTACAGATGACCAGCCTATATACCTTTTTACATTCTTACGGGTTTTTATTTCGGCCGACCGTATGGAAGCAACGGTGCACAGTAATTTCTTCTTACATACATATTTTCTCCTTCTATTAACGTTCTAAGCTGCAGTAAATTATTTCATCTATTTGCTGAGATTGAATTACTAGTTCATATAACAATTTCTTATTACTATACGTTGCAAATACAGTATTTTGATAGCTAAGTTAATTATGGTTGGAAACTACCTTATAAACACTTAAGGGACTACAGATAAAGATAGAGCAAAGGGTACCTGTTGAAGAACACTGCCTTGGAATCCTGCCATGTTTTACATTCTACCTCCTGGTTCCTACTCACATCTATACAACGATCACCCACAACATCACGACCACCCAGTATGTCCACCTTCGGCACGGATACAAGCGGCGTCGCGTCGTAGGATGGTAGTAACGAGGCCTCGGTAGGCCGCTGGACGGAGTCGGCACCACGTTTCGACACCCGGGCGGTAAGCTCTGACGCAACGTTGAATAACATCCGAGATGTGTTCTATCTGGCGGGCTGGGAGGTCAGCACATCAGCTGCAACTCGCCACTGTGTTCTTCGAACCACTCCGTCATGCCCCTGACCTTGTCACTTGGCGCATTATCTTGATGAAAAATGCCACTGCTGCCGGGAAACATGATCCTCATGAAGGGGTGTAAGTGGTCTCGAGGCAGTGTGCGGCACTCCTTGGCTGTCACGGTGGCTTGTACCGGCTCCACTGCACCCACGGATGCCTACATTAATGTTCCCCAGAGCATAATGGGACCGCCGCCGGCTCGTCCCGCAAAATACAGGTGTCGAGGAGCTGTTCCCGCGGAAGACGACGGATTTTCGCCCTCCCATCGGCACGATGAAGAAGGTATCGGGTTTCATCAGGCCGTGCGACGCTCTGCCACTGCGCCAACGTCCAGTGTCGATGGTCACGTGCACATTTCAGTCGGAGTTCCCAAATTCGTGGTGTCAACATTGCCACACGCATGGGTCGTCGGCTGCTGAGGCCTATCGTTACGAGTATTCGGTCCACTGAGTGTGCACACACACTTGTACTCCGCCCAGCACTGAGGTCTGGTGTTACTTTCCCCGCAGTTCGCCGCCTGTCCTGTTTCAGCAGTCTTCCAAGCCGACGATATCCGACATCTGTAATGAGGGGTGGACGCCCAAGCCCACGACGTCTGGACGTGGTTTCGCCGCGTGCTGAAGACACTCGCCACAGCACTCCTCGAACACACGACAGGTCGTGCAGTTTGCGACAGCCTTGTGCCGAGCCTCGGAGCCATCACAATCTGATAGATGGCGCACCTGCCCCACTCTACACAACACGGACAGCACGCTTACTGACACTACACGCACTGTGCGTGCGTCTGACTGGCAGTCACTCCTCGCCAGAACGAGTTTGTATCGACAGTAGGTAGGTGGTCATAACATTGTGGCTGATCAGTGTACATATTACCAATTTAAAGCTTCCGACGCGTTTTAGTGTCTGCATATGAAGGCAAATCTCAGGAACTACTGTGGTGATTTTAGTACGGTCTTCACTAATAGATGAGACTGATTCACTAGGAAGGTTTCTGTATTTAATTTATTTGCGCTACTCCACCATGTAGTCCGCCACTAGACAATTAGTGTTACCAGTCCGTAGCCCGGGCAGGTACCTTACAATAAACTGTTCTAGAAAAGTTGCGCATATTTTGCAAACCTGCGAATGTATGTGGTGTTGGATTCAAACGAGACAGGGAGCGAAAGAATGCGTCTTCTAAAACTGGAACTATTCTACTGTGAAAAACAAAACAGTATCCACAGTAAAAGCAGTCAGCTGGAAGCCTCCACACTGCCGCAGTGTGTGTGTGTGACGCACAAGCTGTTCTGCACGTCACTGTTCAGGCCTGTCCCACTTTTGTGACGTCATCCAGTGTGCGAGCAGCTTCGCTCAGGTCGCACTGCAAGCTTCAACTGGCAGTAAGCCTGCACACCAGCGGACACTACAGGCCGCTGCTCTGTGCTGATTCCTGCCTCCTGCAAGAGGATTATCTTGTCTGTTGCGATTCTCTCATTGCTTTTCACTCCCTGAAACGTTTGTACCCAGCAGATAAAGTAGTCCAGACTATCCATGATGCCCTCCTCCAATTACAACGACGGGGGACGGAGGTGTCTTTGTGCTGGTGACCAGGGCACATGGGAACTGTGGGGAACGAAAGGGGGGATCTAGCAGGCAAGGAGGCGTGTGTCGATCCTCGGGTATTTCATGTGCCATCCCCCCTCGCTGTTGAGCTCCAGAGTCTTGCGTCGGTGGGAGGAAGAGTGGCTGGAAGTGACCGACAGTAAGCTTCGTGTAGTAAAGCCCACATCTCGACCACAGCGTACCTCCTTCCAGACGGGACGAGGTCCTCCTGACTAGTCTTCGCACAAGCCACACACAGCCCTATGACACACGGCTTCCTTCTCCGGCGAGAGGACCCTCCAAAGCGTGGCGCTTGTGGGGTGCAGATCACTCTGTGCCACATTCTATTTGGCTGCGTTTTAATTTCCAACCAGCGGCCCGCGGCAGATTTGCCGACCGATCTGCAATGTATGATCAAACGAATGTGGTTAGGGTTTAAACGTTTTGTGAATCGTCCGACGTTTTTAGCAAGAGTTTAGGGCGATGGTTTTAAAACGTTTGCAGGGTGGTTCGCCCACATTTTACGTCAGCCAGTGACACTTTCCTGCGCCTTCCTTTTAGCTCCTTTGTCGTTTTACTTCTGAATTTGATCTCTTGTATACCATCTTTTACTCTTTCCCGTTGTCTTAGCGTGTATGAGCACATTTTAGTAATTTTTTCCACATTCGATTCTGAGCCAGATCGCTGGTGGATCATCAGCGATCGGCTTGTTATGTTTGGCGCGTCCCCGGGCATGAGCATCTTTGCGTTTTCGGCTGGGGCGCGCGGGACGGCGAGAGGCGGTCGGTTTGGGGCGGCCGGTCAGACTGGCGGAGTTGTGGCCCGAACGTAAGCACACGTGTGATGTCTGTTACGCTGGGGCTGTTTGCTAATCGTGAAACTCCTGCGTCGGTTACTGGTTGCCTGGAAGGCATTTCGTATAAACTGTGCCGAGCTTCGCAGTGAGAGGGGAGTACGGAGTTGGTGTTGCCCTAGATGTTTGTACAAACTGAGGTGCCTGTGTGAGAAGCAAAGCGTGGGCCTGTCGGTTGCTTCGTCCTTCTGGCAGCCACCGCAAGCGGATCTTCGGCCGGAATGCCTACAGTTTGTGGTGAGCATAGTGTGAACAAGTTCTCGTAGGATGTGCTCCCAGCCTGACTCTTAGCCTGTGTTACTTGTTGGAGCCGACCCCTCGTCAGTTACTGCTACCGGGTGTCCTGTAAGATTTCACAGCAAAACTGTGTTTTTTGTGGCATTCTGTGTTTCTGGCTCAGCCTCCGCCTAGATATGGGAAAGGTTTGGAATTCCTTAATGCTGTAATTTAAACATACAAAAAAAATTCATCTTTCAGAATAAGCGCCTGTTTCTTTGGGACACTGCAGTTCAAACAGGAGTGGCGTAATGTTAATGAGTATTTGTTATTCGTCAAATTAAGTGTATTTAATGTCTTGCAGTTTTCTGGGGCACGCAGCTGTGTTATTAAACTCATTTTGAAGTGTTCTGTCGGGTGAATGACTGCTCCCCACTTCAGTGAATTCCTTTGAGTAGTATTGTAACTTTTTTGGATATTTGTCAGTGGGGTGTATTGATTCAATTTTGTTTTCCTCTTTCTTTTGAATTACGGAGAATTGTTCAGTTTATCCGGTTAATGGCTTAACTCGCGCTTCACGCACTAAATCAGCTGATATTGATTTTTTTTTAAAATTCCTATTTAATGTCAGACAGATTCAAATAACTTCATTTATGTTATTTGAAATAAATGTGTTGGATTGACCTTGACGAATTATGTGCAATCGAAGTAAGGGACCCAGTCCTTCACTGGCGCTTAACAGTGGCGCGTGGTCCCGGTGGTGAGTCCCGCGCACGGACCAGTTACTTCTCATGTGTCTCAGGGCGCTGACAGCCTCGCCGATGAGCGCCGTAACCAACACACACACACACCTACAAGACGTGTTCAAGAAGAAGGCATCGCCGAATGTCGGCGGCACGGCCTGGACAATGGGTTGAAGGATCCTATCGCGATACCGCACAGCCCTCAAATTACCTAGGCCAGCGATAAGAGGGGTCCGGCATCCATACTGACAGCGGCTCAAACGTGACTGACCCAAGCTGCTTATAAACCCTTTGTCCCTGCACGCCTGACTCGTGCATTTGTACTTGATCGCTTCAATCCTCTCCTACGACGATCGTCAAGGTTCCAGACGAATCCAGCATTCTTCCACGAATAGAAAACTGTGACGTTTACGACAATTCGCGGGCGTAGAACTGTATACGCCGTTGTGGCGATGCAACCCGGTAGCAAAAGACAGGTGACGGCCAGTCCACAAGTGGCAGATGGTCGCGCCTTACGGGCCGGGACTTTGGATGGAGGAGGCCAAGCAGTCCTGCAGCGGCGGCAGATCGTAGCAAATCCCGTATCAGATTTGGCGCCAAGACACATTAATATCCAGTATCAAATTTTAATGTTTATCTGATTAAGAAAACAGTCTGACAATGCTGAAGATTTTACCCACAATGATGTCTATAGGATTTCAATCTCATCAAATAACAACTAGCTTAGAGAAACCTGAAACTTCCCCGCAGATTAAAATTGTGTGCCGGACCGAGATTCGAACTCGGAAACTTTGCCTTTCGCGGGAGACCGTCTGCGAAGTTTGGAAGGTAGGAGACGAGGTACCGGCGCAACTAAAGCTTTGAGGACAGATCGTGACTCGTGCTTGGATAGATCAGATGGTAGGGCACTTGCCCACGAGAGGTAATGGTCCCGAGTTCGAGTCTCGGTCCAATCCGCCAAGAAGTTTCATATGAGGGCATACTCCGCTGCAGAGCGAAAATTTCATTCTGGGTACTAGCTCGTAGCCCGCTGCTTCGCTCGCGCTTTCGTAGTAATTACAACAAAAATAATTTTATAAACATACGAGTATATTACGCATACTATGAAATTAATGTATTAAAGGGGCGTTTCTATTTCTACGGAATTCTGACAAAGCCGATTTCTTATGGTGACTGTCAAATAGCTTTCTTTGATTTGTTCAGAAATTGCAATACATCAAAACTTTCCACACTAAGTAAGGCCACAGAAGCATTTTGTCATTTCCGAATGTATTTCTGACGAAAAGATTCTGGTTGCTGGAATCAGAGATTTTTTGTTAATCCTGCCTTTTGAATTATTGTGGTGATATTTCCATACAAACTTTCATCTGCTACCATATATTTATTTCTAATTGAGAAGTCAAATAACAATTTTCAAAGATTTAATTTTAAAAAGTTTCAATGTAACGAAATATTTTCGAGATAACTTCCATCCCATATTTCACTCCCTTAGGAATGGTATTTCGAAAAATGACTTTATGCGATACCTACAGTCTAAAGTCAACAACCTCGACAACTTTCAATTTTTTATCCCTAGCGGTTTAGGCTGGGTGGTGACGAGTCAATGATTCAGGCAGCACATTTCCTGTTATATATCAAGATGGACTCCCAGAAGCTAAAAATAGAATTAATTTAATGTTACGATCGTTGGCGAACACAGTCAATCCGTCACAAAAGTGTACCATCACAAGCAGATAGGAAACTACACTGCAGAGCCAAAGAAACTGGTACACCTGCCTAACATCGCAAAGGGCCCCCACAAGCACGCAGAAGTGCCGCAACACGACGTGGCATGGACTCGACTAAAGTCTGAAGGAGTGCTGGAGGGAAGTGACACCATGAATCAATCAGAGCTGTCCACAAATCAGTAAGAGTATGACGGGGTGGAGATCTCTTCTGAACACACGTTGCAAGGAATCCAAGATATGCTCAATAATTTTTATGTCTTGTGAGTTCGGTGGCCAGCGGAAGTGTTTAAACTCAGAAGAGTGTTGCTGGAGCCACTCTGTAGCAATTCTGGACGGGTGGAGAGTCGCATTGTCCTGCTGGAATTGCCCAAATCCGAAAGCACAATGGACATGAATGGATCCAACTGATGATACAAGATGCTTACGTACGTGTCACCTGTAACAGTCGTATCTAGACGTATCAGGGGTTCCATATCACTCCAACTGCACACGTCACACACCATTATAGAGCCTGCACAAGCTTGAATAGTCCCCTGCTGACATGCTGGGTCCATGGATTCATGAGGTTGTCTCCATACCCGTACACGTCCGTCCCCTCGGTATAACTTGAAACGAGACTCGTCCTACCAGGCAACATGTTTCCAGTCATCAATGTAGGTGTTGACGGGCCCAGGCGAGCTGTAAAGTTTTGTGTGGTGCAAAATGGTTCAAATGGCTCTGAGCACTATGGGACTTAACTACTGTGGTCATCAGTCCCCTAGAACTTAGAACTACTTAAACCTAACTAACCTAAGGACATCACACACATCCATGCCCGAGGCAGGATTCGAACCTGCGACCGTATCAGTCGCGCGGTTCGGGACTGCGCGCCTAGAACCGCTAGACCACCGCGGCCGGCATGTGTGGTGCAGTCATCAAGGGTACAGGAGTGGGCCTTCGGCTCCGAAAGCCCATCGCGAGGATGTTTCGTTGAATAGTTCGTACGCTGACACATGTTGATGGCCCAGCATGAGAAATCTGAAGCAATTTGCGGAAGGCTTGCACTTCTGTCACGTTGAACGACTCTCTTCAGTCGTTGTTGGTTCCGTTTTTGCACGATGTTTTTCCGGCCGCAGCGATGTCGGAGATTTGATGTTTCGGCGAATTCCTGATATTCATGGTAGACTCGTGAAATAGTCGTACGGGAAAATCTCCAGATCATCGCTAACTCGGAGATGCTGTGTCCCATCGCTCGTGCATAGCAGCAGTAACCTATCTAACAACTGCATTAGACATCTGTCTTATATAGGGTAAGTCACCTAACATTACCGCTGGATATATTTCGTAAACCACATCAAATACTGACGAATCGATTCCACAGACCGAACGCGAGGAGAGGGGCTAGTGTAACTGGTTAATACAAACCATAAAAAAACGCACGGAAGTATGTTTTTTAACACAAACCTACGTTTTTTTAAATGGAACCCCGTTAGTTTTGTTAGCACATCTGAACATATAAACAAATACGTAATCAGAGCCGTTTGTTGCATTGTAAAATGTTAATTACATCCGGAGATATTGTAACCTAAAGTTGACGCTAGAAAACTTCGGCGTTCAGTTGCGTGTTGTAACAAACACGGGCCACGGTCGGCGAGCAGTGTCATGCGCATACTGCATCGTCACCGCTTTGACCCGTTTCATGTGTCGCTACATCAGCAATTACATGGTGATGACTTTAATCATCGAGTGCAATTCTGTCAATGGGCATTAACAGAGAATGCGTTGCAGTTCTACCTGTTTACCGATGAAGCGGGTTTCACAAACCACGGGGCAGTGAATCTACGGAACATGCATTACTGGTCCGTGGACAATCCTCGCTGGCTCAGACAGGTAGAGCGACAGCGACCGTGGACTGTAAATGTATGGTGCGGAATCATTGGCGACCACCTCATTGGTCCTCACTTCATTGCAGGGGCCCAAACAGCTGCAACATACATCGCGTTTCTACAGAATGATCTGCCAACGTTGCTCGAAAATGTCCCACTGGAAACGCGTCGACGTATGTGGTATCGGCATGATGGTGCACCTGCACATTCCGCAATTAACACTAGGCTGACCCTTGACAGGATGTTCGACGGGCGTTTCATAGGACGTGGAGGACGCATAAATTGGCCAGCCCGTTCTCCTGATCTTACACCTCTGGAATTCTTTCTGTGGGGTACGTTAAAGGAGAATGTGTACCGCGATGTGCCTACAACCCCCAGAGGATATGAAACATCGTATTGTGGCAGCCTGCGGCGACATTACAGCAGATGTACTGCGGCGTGTACGACATGCATTACGCCAGAGATTGCAATTGTGTGCAGCAAATGGTGGCCACCACATTGAACATCTATTGGCCTGACATGTCGGGACACATTCTATTCCACTCCGTAATTGAAAACGGAAACCACGTGTGTACGTGTACCTCACCCCTCATGGTAATGTACAAGTGCGTCAGTGAAAAAGACCAATGACAAGGTGTTAGCATGTGGACGTAATGTGCTGTTCCAGTCTCTTCTGTACCTAAGGTCCATCACCGTTCCCTTTGGATCCCTACGTAATTCGGTGCTCTCCGATACACACGATCGAACAGCGGAGGAGTGGTACTCAAGCGTCAACTTTAGGTTACAATATCTGCGGATGTAATTAACATTTTACAATGCAACAAACGGCATTGATTACGTATTTGTTTGTGTGTTCAGATGTGCTAACAAAACTAACGGGGTTCCATTTAAAAAAACGTAGGTTTGTGTTAAAAACATACTTCCGTGCATTTTTGTATGGTTTGTGTTAAACAATTACACTAGCCCCTCTCCTCACGTTCGGTCTGTGGAATCGGTTCGTCAGTATTTGATGTGGTTTACGAAATATATCCAGCGGTAACGTTAGGTGACTCACCCTGTATCGGCGTATTCTGTCTGCTTACATACCTCTGTACGTGAATACGCATGCCTATACCAACTTCTTTGTGTGGTACCATTGCCACTGATACTACTACAACGCCGCGCCAACACAAGGTTGGCAGCCCGTCGTCTGCACTCTAGCGGGCTGTGCAGCTCGACGGAACTGGAGTGTGCCTCGTTCACTTCTTAGCTAGATTTCGACCCAGGCAGACGCACTTTCATAATCGGCCCTCAGCCATTTCTGTAATGTTTGCACTGATTCTGTGAGGAGGGCCCATCAGGCTTAGTCAAATATGGTTCAAATGGCTCTGAGCACTATGGGACTTAACATCTGAGGTCATCAGTCGCCTAGAACTTAGAACTACTTAAACCTAACTAACCTAAGGACATCACGCACATCCATGCCCGAGGCAGGATTCGAACCTGCGACCGCAGCGGTCGCGCGGTTCCGGATAGAGCCGGTTCGGCCACCGCGTCGGGCGCTACTGCACTGTCACTTTATCCGCCGTAGTTTTGTGTTATTTTGACATAATTCGTGTCAGCGTGCGACGATCTCTGTCATTCAGTTTTGATATGCGCCCACTATTACGTTTACACGATGATGTCTTTCCATGTTTTGCATAGGCTGTCGTGAATGTTGAAACAGTTGCTCCTGAGACATTCAACAAGTTGGCTGTCTTGGTTACTGATGCTCCAGCTTATCGGGCCCCCACAATCTGCCCTCTTTGGAACTCTGTTAGGTCTCTCATTGGACGTCGACCTCGGCCTCTGAATGCAAATACGAAGTGCGCACTACTCGTAAACAGACCGCACTGATACCTAGTCCATACTGAACACTCACATTCCAGCGCGACATGTGCCTGATCTACGTTGTTCACCGTCAAACACAAGCATCCCATTACTACCACTGTTCACATTATCTTGCCTATCCCCTGCAGAACGTACAGTCCATGTCCGCACCTGTCTTTTGAGCCTATGTTATCTTCTACTAATGGATCCTTACACAACGCGGGAATGATGCACAGTTCCGTGTGGATATCTTATTTGCAGAGGAGCATGCTTCATCCGAGACAGTATTACGAACATACACAACACACATGCTACCTGTGAGACGGTACATCAGTGGAGATTTTCCGTAAAGGTTTCGGCGGGCGTATTTGGCGACCTGTCGATAGGGCCACATTTCCTAGCTCGCCAACTTACTGGTTGTGTATACCTTCCTTTTCCTGCAACACAAGCTATTCCACTACTTGGATGATGTTTCTTATGCTGAAAGGAGGCGTAAGCAGTACATGCACGATGGTGCACCAGCACACTTTCATATGGCTCTTCGGGAAAATGTAGCACGATTCTTCCTTAACAAGTGTATCGGTCAACACTCTCCAATACCTGGGTCTTCCAGCTCCCCCCGACTGAAACCGGTTGGTTTTCTTGGGGGGGGGGGGGGGGGGAGATGGGGGCATTTATTTAAAATTTTCACTGTGCAGCCTTAATTTCGGTAATTTTTATACCTGTTAGCGCCCGCCATCTTTGGAAGTGGGATTATCACTACTTTTCATTGTCTAAGGGTATCTCGCCGCTCTGATTTTTCCTTATATGCCATGCAGAATAGTTTGGTCCCGGTTCTCTCTCCCAAGGATCTCAATATTGTCGTCTAATGCGGAGCCTTATTTCCATTTACGTATGATACTGCAGTATTTGTGCTGCTCATAACTACGACAGGCAAACTTGATCGGAACTATCCGCCGACACCGGGCAAGCTACTTTCAAGTAAAATGTCTCCCCTGTACGGGAATATACATAATGGATGTACGAGTGCAGATTGTAGACACGTGGTTGAATATCAATGGAAGTTTGGGTCTGGCCGAAAAGTTTGCTCGGGTAGCCTAAAGGTAACGCGACCGCTCGCGATAATCGGCAAATCCGAGTTCAGTTTCTGGTTCGGCAAAAATTTTCACTGTCGTCATTTCTATAAACAGCTGATGGTTGTTCGTATTCGCAACAACAAATACATTTAATAATTTCATAATGGCTGTAGTCGCCACAGTGCCTGTTCTTTCGGACATCCACGTCCGAAACAACATGGCATCGTGCGTTCGAACAACACAGCCACTGCAATATCGCAATTCCTTCTTCTCCTTCCGTAATATGCCATCAAATTTCTTTCCTTCAAACAACTTTCTACACTCCCAGTTCCGTCGAATAAATTCCACTACATCATTACATACAACTGATTCGAAGATTCGTTCATGTCGGTTGACTCCTCCGAATTCAAGGTCAGTAGTACAAGGGACACTTGTCTCTTTGTTAACCACTTCATTCTTTCTTTGCCATAAGCATTATCCACGTTGACTTTAATGTGATATTCGACTTTATCAGTGACATGCAGTCATGTCGGAGGCTGCATACATCTATTTTCAAGACTCTACGTGCAATTGTATTCGTTGATGACCCTAATTCTGTCCATTTTACGATGTTACATAAATTTCCCCAGAGGATTTACTCCCTACCGGCTGCCATCAGTGGACTAGGTGTGTATAAATGTGAAGCTTTCATCAATCCAAAAGTC
This sequence comes from Schistocerca piceifrons, assembly GCF_021461385.2. Lineage (NCBI taxonomy): Eukaryota > Metazoa > Arthropoda > Insecta > Orthoptera > Acrididae > Schistocerca > Schistocerca piceifrons. The sequence goes on from NC_060146.1 coordinate 213,051,309, forward strand.
CTTTGGAGTATAACATTGCTTTACCAAACATACTGTTGTGATCCCACTGTGGATCGCATGCCCTTGCCTCCAACCGACGTGAAAACTGGCCACCCAGGTACATATTTATACGTTTATTTACTTAATTATTCGGTTGTTTACCTTGGCGGGACGAGAGCTCACTCTTAAATCCAAAAGACAGTGACAGAGGGTTGCAACCTACCTCTCCCCCACCCCCTCCCCCTCCACCCTGATGCTATTCTATCTGCAATACAACAAGCAATAGTGGAAAGAAAGGAGAATTTTGAAAAGGGAATTAACATTCAGCTAGAGCAACAACAAAAAATTTGAGGATCGCCAGTGACATTGTAACTTTGTTAGACATGATATCGGACTTGGGAAATCAGTGAAATTGAAAGGATATCAACAAAAGTAAAAAGGATAAGGACAGAAGTCCAATTAAGTCAGGTGGTGATGAGGATATCAGATTAGGAAATGAGACATTACAGCAGTGGAAGAGATCTGAAATTTGACAGCAAAAAACCGGGGATGACAGGAGTGATAAGAATATAAAATGCAGAATGGGAGTGGTCAGAAAAATTTGCCCGAAAGCACAGACAAGAAGAGAATGGAAGCTTTTGAAACGTATTGTGTAGTAGCAGCCGGCCGGGGTGGCCGATCGGTTCTAGGCGCTACGGTCTGGAACGGCGCTATCGCTACGGTCGCAGGTTCGAATCCTGCCTCGGGCATGGATGTGTGTGATGTCCTTAGGTTAGTTAGGTTTAAGTAGTTCTAAGTTCTAGGGGACTGATGACCTTAGCAGTTAAGTCCCATAGTGCTCAGAGCCATTTTGTTTTAGCAGTAGCAGATGAGGTACGCAGATTTGACAGATCTTACAGCTTCAAGTAATACCTAATTTTGTAATGATTGGGAAGTGTGGAGGAGAAGAAGAGGCGGTAAAAATTGAAGAGGGAGGCTAATCTTTAAATACAATAAAGAGGTTCATACAGAATTAGGGTGTAATAGGTATGCAGATATGGGAAGACTTGCTCAAGGTGGGCGAGACATACAGAGCTGTGTCAAATCAGTTTGGACTGATGACTACAACTTAGCATTATGAATTCTAAAATAGATAAAAATACTGAAGATTAACTGGGATAATTAATGAAGAGGTACTGAATAAAACTGACGAGAAAAGAAATTTATGTGACAACTTGACAAAAAGAAATGGTCGGTTTATATGATGTATGCTGAACCATCAAGGTTCAAATGGCTCTGAGCACTGTGGGACTTAACAGCTGAGGTCATCAGTCGCCTAGAACTTACAACTAATTAAACCTAAGGACATCACACACATCCATGCCCGAGGCAGGATTCGAACCTGCGACTGTAGCGGTAGCGCGGTTCCAGACTGAAGCGCCACGAACCGCTCGGCCACCCCGGCCGGCTGAACCATCAAGGAAGCGTGACTTTGGTAAGAGAGGGAAGAATGGGAGCAAAACTAGTAGAGGATGACCAAGGCTGGACTACAGCACGCAGGTTCAAGTGGATGCACGTTGCAGTAGTGATGCAGAGATGTAGAGTCTTCCAACAGATGTCCACAACACAGCAACAACACATACGCGAAGCATTTTAAAATCACTTACTTGCTCCAGCTTCCGATGCAGTGTCTGCTGGATGCCGTACTTCTTGAGGACCTCGCTGCTGAGGGGGCGAAGCACGACGCGGGCTTGGAGTGTGCTGGCCAGCCGCTTCGGACTCAGCCTCTCCAGCACCACGCGTGGCTGGAAGACAGGAGAGCCCCACTTCTGCTGTGTATCCACGAGCTGCTGTAGGTACACTCGCTGTCGCGTCGCCACCGGTTCGGGAGCTGGGATGGTATAGCGAGAACCGGGTGGAAGCAGTTGCAGCTGCTTCTCTTCCACCTGCGTTGCGAGCTGATCTTGCAGTCGACAGTGTGACAGAGACGGGAGCCGATTCGAGAGCGGCGGTTCCTGTTGCTTTACCTCGCAATTCTCTGTGCCCAGTGGCAGCGTTTCCAGTTGTATGTGGGGCTCCTTAGGTTTCAGAAGCCCCGGATGGTTCGGTGACGACGACTGTTGCTGCTGGTGCTGCTGTTCCAATTTCCAAGAATCCTCGGGCAGCTTTTCGAGCTTTATGTGCAGCTGGTTAAGCAGAAGACCGTCCTGTTGCTTCGCAGGTGACGACTGATGCTGCACTGGCTCCTGCTGGTCAGCATCTTCGGTGAGCTTCTCGAGCTGGACGTGCAGCTGCTTATGCAGTGGAAACTGTGCTTGCTTCGGGGATAGCGACGTCTGGTGTTTGACCTCCTCCTGCGGCTCACCCGCCAGCTTCTCTAGCTGGACATACAGTTCCTTTTGCAAAGAATTTTGCTGCTGCTTCGGGGACGGTGAATGCTGTCGCTCTTGCTGCTCGCATTTCGGCGACTCCCCCGGTAGTTTTTCCACGTGCACTACTAGCTGCTTTTGCAACTGGAACTGCGGCTGCTTCGGCCGGTCTGGCCACAGCTCCTTAGGAGACCGCGTTTCCTTCGGCTCCTGGGACTGCTTCTGGGGCGTGAACTGGGGCTGCCTCAGCAGCGGTCGGTGCGGTTCCTTCGGCGAATGCTGGTGCGCAGCCCTCTGTGACTGAGAGTACCACAGCGTGCGCGGGTGTGACTGCCTCGGAGACTGTGACTGCGACTGGCTCGGAGATGTGGGGTGCGACTGCCTGTGTGACTGGCTCAGAGTCTGCGCTTGCGAGTGTCTGGGAGATGCCGTGTGCGACTGGCTCGGTGAGTGTGACTGGCTCAGAGTCTGCGCTTGCGAGTGTCTGGGAGACGCCGGGTGCGACTGGCTCGGTGAGTGTGGGCGCGACTGGTTCGGAAACTGCACGTACGTGTGCCTCGGAGACTGCATGTGCGACTGGTTCGGAGATTCCGCGTGTGTGTGCCTCGGAGACTGCGGCTGCGAGTGGCTCGGAGGTTGCGGCAGTGCCTGCTTCGGAGACTGGGGGTGCGACTGGCTCGGAGACTGGGGGTATGACTGGCTGGGAGACTGGGGGTACGACTGGCTCAGAGACTGCGGGTGCGACTCCTCCAGAGGCTGCAGAACTGGCTGCCTCAGAGACTGTGTACACGACTGTCTCGGAGACTGCGGGTGCACCTGCCTCGGAGACGGCGGGTGCATCTCTCTCGGAGACTGCGGCTGTGCCAGTCTCGGAGACAGTGGGAACGATTGCCTCGGAGTCTGCACGTACGGATGCCTCGCCGACTGCGCGTGTGAATGGTTTGGTAAGTGTGATTCCGACGGTTTCGGTGAATGTGGTCGTAACTGCTTTGGTGAATACAGCTGCACTTCCTTGTTCGGGGGTTGAGACTTGGGTGGTGTCGCGTGTGGTGACACAGGCAGTGCCTCCACCCACGTTTCTTGCTGCTCCAAATGTGGTCCATCATTTGGGTCCTGCAACAAAAGAAACATTCTGTTGTACATCTATTGAGTATACCATGTACACATAAATTTTAGGTAACATTATATTTACCAGACAACAGTGTCCAACGTAACTTACACCTCAAAATGCTAACGGTAATACAGAGTGCGATTTGTAAATATTTGTACTGCAATACAGGGTGTTACACAAAGGTACAGCCAAACTTTCAGGAAACATTCCTCACACACAAATAAAGAAAAGATGTTATGTGGACATGTGTCCGGAAACGCTTAATTTCCATGTTAGAGCTCATTTTAGTTTCGTCAGTATGTACTTTGCTTCCTCGATTCACCTCTAGTTGGCCCAATTGAAGGAAGGTAATGTTGACTTCGGTGCTTGTGTTGACATGCGACTCATTGCTCTACAGTACTAGCATCAAGCACATCAGTACGTAGCATCAACAGGTTAGTGTTCATCACGAACGTGGTTCTGCAGTCAGTGCAATGTTTACAAATGCGGAGTTAGCAGATGCCCATTTGATGTATGGATTAGCACGGGGCAATAGCCGTGGCGCGGTACGATTGTATCGAGACATATTTCCAGAACGAAGGTGTCCCTACAGGAAGACGTTCGAAGCAATTGATCGGCGTCTTAGGGAGCACGGAACATTCCAGCCTATGACTTGCAACTGGGGAAGAACTAGAACGACGAGGACACCTGCAATGGACGAGGCAATTCTTCGTGCAGTTGACGATAACCCTAATGTCAGCGTCAGAGAAGTTGCTGCTGTACAAGGTAACGTTGACACGTCACTGTATGGAGAGTGCTACGGGAGAACCAGTTGATTCCGTACCATGTACAGCGGGTGCAGTCACTATCAGCAGCTGATTGGCCTCCACGGGTACACTTCTGCGAATGGTTCATCCGACAATGTGTCAATCCTCATTTCAGTGCAAATGATCTCTTTACGGATGAGGCTTCATTCCAACGTGATCAAATTGTAAAGTTTCACAATCAACATGTGTGGGCTGACGAGAATCCGCACGCAATTGTGCAATCACGTCATCAACACAGATTTTCTGTGAACGTTTGGGCAGGCATTGTTGGTGATGTCTCGATTGGGCCCCATGTTCTTCCACCTACGCTCAATGGAGCACGTTATCATGATTTCATGCGGGATACTCTACCTGTGCTGCTAGAACATGTGCCTTTACAAGTACGACACAACATGTGGTTCATGCACGATGGAGCTCCTGCACATTTCAGTCGAAGTGTTCATACGCTTCTCAACAACAGATTCGGTGACCGATGGATTGGTAGAGGTGGACCAATTCCATGGCCTCCACGCTCTCCTGACCTTAACCCTCTTGACTTTCATTTATGGGGGCATTTGAAAGCTCTTGTCTACGCAACCCCGATACCAAATGTAGAGACTCTTCGTGCTCGTATTGTGGACGGCTGTGATACAATACGCCATTCTCCAGGGCTGCATCAGCGCATCAGGGATTCCATGCGACGGAGGGTTTTTTTTCTGTAACAAAGTGTTTGAAGTCACGCTGGTACGTTCTGTTGCTGTGTGTTTCCATTCCATGATTAATGTGATTTGAAGTAATAAAATGAGCTCTAACATGGAAAGTAAGCGTTTCCGGACACATGTCCACATAACATATTTTCTTTCTTTGTGTGTGAGGAATGTTTCCTGAAACATTGGCCGTACCTTTTTGTAACATCCTGTATAAGTTTTCAAAGCACTTCGCAATCATCCGTTGCGAACTTCCCTTACTTATCACTACCACAAAGAATTAATATTTAAGTATCACACGTAAGGGCGACAGACTATTTAGAATAGCAACTACTCTTCCTGTTTCTTGCAGTGTCAGTAACAGTAAGGGCGTTTGGTACTGTCCATCTGAAATGAAAGTTCTTTGTTCTCCCATTTCTTTAGCTGAATCACTAATTTTCAATAATCTCACGATACTGTCATTCTCAACAAGTCTTCATGGATGTAAATCGTTACCACTACTGTAATGGAATGGACTGTTTGTAGATACAGAAATCAAACCAAACTGCATGTTTCATTACGGACCACCGATGATCTTTTATATAAGGGAAAGAAATTACGGGTTTCTTATACTAACAATGAGATTTTTCATGCTGTTGCTGCTGCTGCTGATTTTGGGTTTGAGGAGACACAATATCTAGGCTCATTAGTCTCCCATTCACCCTCCAGGACGGGATCAGTGTACGCCATCCAGGATTAAGGAAAACACGAATATCTTTTATGGATTTTATTAGGTTTTTGGGATTTTTTCATACTGACAAATAGTACAAATTTAATCTTATTCTTGCAACTACATTAGTGGAAAAAACTGGTTAGTTAAACAGGCACCTGGTTATGTCGGTCATGATCGCTTCAAATTAAGCGGGATGTTGCTTGATGAACTTAGAGATGAGGTGGTTGAAAAGATAAAACTTCAGTTAGAAGAGCATATACAAGATGGGCAGTCTAATATAAAGAAGGACAGAATTATAGTAATCAGTGCCCATATAGGACAACAAGCACTTCTATTAAATGCAACAGATTGTGAATCAAAACAAAAGACAGTTTAAATACTGTTCAGAGTCTCTTAAAAAGTCAATTGAAATGTGTAAAGATAATTTTCAGAAAAAGATTTCTGCTGTTTGCACTGTTAATGTAAATAAAATGATATGGTCAAAGGTTTGTAGAGTCCTGAACCTTCTTCAGGCAGGCAAGAACAAATGATGCACAAGCTGTCGATTCATGCATCGATCACCTAGAAAGTCACCATACGGAACCTCGTAAGAACGTAATAGAAATCGGAAGCACGAGCACTAGAACACTTTCACTACCGTGCTAACATTCAAGATTCAGAGGGAGAGGATTAACTGTTGAACAAGAACGAAGTGCAGAAAACTGGCTCACAGAAATTGATCCAGAGAGGAATGTAAGTTTTACGTCTTTTACGATAGCTGTTAGTTCTGATTCTTTTACTGCTACTATATTTTCTGATGCAACTGTGACACAGTTTCATCCAAACAATTGATGGAACTGAAAACAGCAAAAACCAGGAAACTTGCCAACAGGATTCAGTACTTTTGGGAAAAGCCTAATTTCTTGCCCTGCCAGCACTGCACCCACTGAGAGAATCTTTTCCAATAATTTAGGTCAGTAAAGAGATAAGAAATTACAGGAGATCAATAAATTTCTGCACGCTTCCAAAAGGGCTAAATTGCACTTTACAGTAATCACGAAACTACAAAAATAAAGTTTTTTTCTGGAAATGTGAAAGTTTATTTAACTGTGTTTCTTATAGTGCAAAAAATTAAAAAAAAACTTTAAACACAATATCAAATTACCTCAGTAATTAATTCAGTAAATATGTTGCTTCTTTTTACTTTGTGTAACTCTATGTAGCATTTTTTTTTTGTAAATTATATTTTTATAATTAAATGTACTTACTTTGTATTGGTTTTTTTTGGCAGTGTTTTAATAAACTCATGTTTTGGGTCGGATTAAACTACAACCACCCTGACGCATCTGCGTCTACAGTAAATTGTGTGTGCAAGTGTGAGGAAGTTTTCTACGAGGGCAAACCAAAAATTATCCCGACTGCCTTTAAAAAAAAACTCTTCTGCAGCTGCTGAGCTGCATTTCGCGAATGTGTGCCAAAGAAATTAGTATAAGCATGCGTATTCAAACACATAGATACGTGAACAGGCACAATACGGCGCTGCGGTCGGCAACATCTACCGGGTGATGAAAAAGTCAGTATAAATTTGAAAACTGAATAAATCACGGAATAATGTAGATACAGAGGTACAAATTGACACACATGCTTGGAATGACATGGGGTTTTATTAGAACCAAAAAAATACAAAAGTTCAAAAAATGTCCGACAGATTGCGCTTCATCTGATCAGAATAGCAATAATTTGCATAACAAAGTAAGACAAATGATGTTCTTTACAGGAAATGCTCAATATGTCCACCATCATTCCTCAGCGATAGCTGTAGTCGAGGAATAATGTTGTGAACAGCACTGTAAAGCATGTCCGGAGTTATGGTGAGGCACTGGCGTCGGATGTTGTCTTTCAGCATCCCTAGAGATGTCGGTCGATCACGATACACTTGCGACTTCAGGTAACCCCAAAGCCAATAATCGCACGGACTGAGGTCTGGGGACCTGGGAGGCCAAGCACGACGAAAGTGGCGGCTGAGCACACGATCATCACCAAACGACGCGCGCAAGAGATCTTTCACGCGTCTGGCAATATGCGGTGGAGCGCCATCCTGCATAAACATCGTACGTTCCAGCAGGTGTTTATTAGCCAGGCTGGGGATTATGCGGTTCTGTAACATATTGGCGTACCTCTCACCCGTCACGGTAGCCGTTTTGCTGTCCAGTGCCATCTGCCGGACATTTTGGGAACTCTGGTTTTTTTTTTTTTTTTTTTTTTTTTTTTTTTTTTTTTTTTTTTTGTTCTAATAAAACCCCATGTCATTCCAAGCATGAGTGTCAATTTTTACCTCTCTATCTACATTATTCCGTGGTTTATTAAGTTTTCAAATTTATACTGACTTTTTGATCACCCAGTATATAAGACATCAAGTGTCTGGCACAGGTGTTAGATCGGCTACTACTGCTACAATAGCAGGTTATCAAGATCTAAGTGAGTTTGAACGTGGTGTAATAGTCGGCGCACGAGCGATGGGGCACAGCATCTCCGAGGTAGCGATAAAGTGGGGATTTTCCCGTATCAACATTTCACGAGTGCACCGTGAATATAAGGAATCCCGTAAAATATCAAATCTCCGACATCGCTGCGGCCGGAAAAACATCCTGCAAGAACGGGACCAACGACGACTGAAGAGAGTCGTTCAGCGTGACCCAAGTGCAACCCTTCCGCAAACTGCTGCAGATTTAAGTGCTGTGCCATCAACAAGGGCAGGTGTGCAAACCATTCAACGAAACATCATAGATATGGGCTTTCGCAGCCGAAGGCCCACTCGTGTACACTTGTGTCATGGCTTCGCCACAATTTCCAGATGTACTGTCCGAATTTTATCGCTTGCAGAATCAGCAGACGCAGGCGTTATTGGATGCTCTTGGACAGCTCGTCCAGGGTCAACGTGCGATGCAAAATGATGCGGCAGCCGCCGCTCCACCGCTACCGCAGCCACAACATGCAGTTGCACCACCTTTTCGTCCTTTTGATGCGGCACTGGAAAGCTGGAAGGAGTGGTCACGCCAATTTGGATTCCATCTCGCCGCCTACAGAATTCAAGGTAATGAGCGGCAGCCATTTCTTCTTTCCGCCGTAGGCGTATCCACGTACCGAGTGATAGTGAAATTATTTCCCCGATGCGACGTAGCAACTCTGTCCTACGACGAAATTTTGTCTGCATTAGATGCATATTTCAAGGAATCAGTCAATGTAGTTGCCAATAGGTATACTTTCTTTCGTACCAAACGTACGGCCGCTCAAACTAATAGGGATTGGGTTGCAACTTTGCAAGGCCTTAGTAGGGATTGTGCTTTTGAGTGTGAATGTGGACTCCCTTATTCAGATACTATGGTGCGTGATGCAATTGCACAGAACGTTTCTGATGTTCGTATAAGGGAACAGATTTTGAAAATAGTCAATCCCTCCCTTCAACAAGTGATAGACATATTGGATAGGCAAGACACACTTGACTTTGCTCAGGAATCATTTGCAACTTCGCCAGCCGTGTGTCACGTTAACCGGCCCACCAGGCGCGCTGCACCCACCCGTCAACAGCCCTCGCGCCCGTCCGCGCAGCTGCCGCCAAGCTTTCAGCCAGGTGTGCCGCGCAAGCAAGCAAATGCAGTGCTAAAATCATGCCCGCGGTGTGCTAGTAGACGTTCGCGTGAGAATTGCCCATCACGCCAAGCTATTTGCTTTTTCTGTAATAAAAAAGGACATGTTCAAAATGTTTGCCAGAAAAAGCTCAGATCGGACACTCACAACCATTCCAGGCCCTTTGCTTCGCGCCGGAATCGGAAGCGAACCAAGAATACTCAGGCTCGTGAACCTTCGCCCATGGACATTCAGGTAGTTCATTCCACTCCGCCCAGTGCCACTTTCTCTAACAGTGACTGTGTTCGTCCCACAAATAGTGTGTGTCGACATCGCCGGAAATCCCGTCAAGTCGCAAGTGATTCTGTACCAGTGTCAGTTCACGTTGCACGAGACAGTCGCTCTTGTCGTCAACAGGACAATAAACTTTTTGTAGACTTGGACATTCATGGCAAAGTGATACCATTCCAGCTCGACACCGGAGCTGCAGTTTCACTAATCAATAAACACACGTACAAACAGCTGGGCACACCTCCGTTGCGTGCCACAAATGTTAAGTTAACTAGTTATTCAGGTCAAGCTATCCCTGTGTTAGGACAGTGCAGCCTTCTTGCAACATACAAAGGACAAACAAAACTTGTGTCATTTTACGTCCTTCGTTCTTCTTCTGCAGTGAACTTGTTTGGTTTAGATTTATTTCAGTTGTTTAACTTGTCTATAGTCAATCAGGTCCTATCAGTGAAACAGACTGTGCCTTCAGACAGTGTTTCTCGACTATGTGAAGAGTTTGCAGACATTTTTGCACCGGGCCTTGGTTGCGCTAAGAACTATAAAGCACATTTGGAACTGAAAGTAAATGCGCAACCGAAATTTTTCCAAGCGCGCACTGTTCCCCACGCATTGCATGATGAGGTCGCACGAACATTACACGATTTGGAATCACAAGGTGTGATTGAACGTGTGCAGGCTTCTCTCTGGGCATCACCCTTAGTAATTTTGCCAAAAGCTTCCGGAAAACTGAGACTTTGTGTGGACTTCAAGGCAACGGTGAATCCACAACTAGTGATTGCAACTTATCCTTTACCCCACCCGGAAGATCTTTTTGACAAACTGTGCCCGGGTAAATATTTTTCGAAGTTGGACCTAGCAGATGCGTACTTGCAAATACCAGTGGACGACGAATCTCAGCGAGTCTTGGTGGTTAACACGCATCTTGGTTTGTACAGATTCAAAAGACTGCCATTCGGGTGTGCATCCGCCCCTGCATTGTTTCAGCAATATCTGCAAACTGTTTGTGCCTTGGTCTCTACTGCAGCAAACTATCTGGACGATATTGTGATCTCCGGAACGACAGAAGAAGAACATTTAGCCAATCTCAGAACATTATTTTAGGTCTTGCGACAAAATGGTCTTCGCTTGCGGAAGGACAAATGTGTGTTTTTTGCTCGTGACTTACCCTATCTGGGACATGTAATCAATGCCCAAGGCATACATCCCAGTCCAGAACACCTCCATGCCATACAGGACTTGCCTTCGCCGCAGAATTTGAAACAGCTACAGAGTGTGCTGGGAAAAATTAATTATTTCCACAAATATGTTCCCCACGCCTCTTCCATTTCAGCTCCGCTTCATCGCTTACGCCGTAAAGGTGTTCCGTTCGTCTGGACGACGGACTGCGAACGCGCCTTTCGCCAGTTGAAATCGGCGTTGCTTTCAAATACTTGCCTTACGCCATTCGATCCCCAGAAACACCTTTTGTTGATGGTAGATGCATCGGATTTCGGGATCGGTGCTGTGCTTGCGCACAAAGATGGATCGCCCTATTGCCTTTGCGTCCAAATTGCTCTCGTCTGCGCAAAGAAATTATTCACAGATTGAGAAAGAAGCTTTGGCTCTCGTATTTGGTGTTACTAAGTTTCATGATTTCTTGTATGGTCGTCACTTTACCATCATCACAGACCACAAACCTTTGACATCGCTTTTTCATCCGAACAAGCCTGTACTCCGCGTACAGCGCAGAAATTCATTCGCTGGTCTATTTTCCTCTCGCAGTACCGCTACGATATCTTGTATCGGTCCACTGCTAAGCACGGAAACGCCGATGCGTTGTCCCGTTTGCCTGTTGCTGAGGATAGAGCATTCGATTCTTCCGAACTTGCTTGCATGTTCATTGACTCGGAAACCGATGACGTGGTCGAATCGTTTCCGATTGATTTTAGTCGTGTACCCTGACCTTGCTACCGTTCTGCGTTTTGTTGCTACGCAATGGCCCTTGTCAAAGTCACGGATCGAGGATCCGTTGGTTCGCCGATTTTTTGCTCACAAGGAGAGACTTTTTGTACGACGTGGTGTTTTGCTGTTGCGTTCTGATAATGATCAGTCCAGGGTCGTGGTCCCACGTTCATTACAGTCCTCTATCTTACGGCTTCTCCACCAAGGACATTGGGGTATAGTGCGAACGAAACAACTTGCTCGTCAGCACTGTACTTGGTTCGGAATCGATGCTGCGATTACGAATATGTACTCTTCTTGCATGGCGTGTGCCGAACAACAATCCGCCCCACCGCGGAAATTCTTTGCATGGCCGAAAGCCACTTCCCCTTGGCAACGCTTACACATCGATTTTGCTGGCCCAGTCTGGAATGCTAGATGGTTGGTCGTGGTCGATTCTTTCAGTAATTTTCCTTTTGTTGTCCGGATGTCTTCCACGACGTCATCTGCCACCATCCAAGCGTTATCCGCTATCTTTTGTATTGAAGGTCTTCCACAGACTATTGTTTCCGACACTGGCCCACAATTCATGTCCGCAGAATTTCAGTCATTCTGCAAGGCCAATGGTATTCAACATCTGACATCCGCGCCGGTTTCGCCTCAGTCAAACGGTGCCGCTGAACGATTGGTCCAGACTTTCAAGTCACAGATGTTGAAGCTGAAAGAGTCGCATTCTCGGGAGGACGCGTTGTTGCTCTTTTTGTCCTCGTATCGCTCTCAGCACCGAGATGGTCGCTCGCCGGCTGAGTTGTTCCACAGTCGTCCTCATCGAACCTTGATGTCTTTGCCACATCCGCCGCATCAGGTTCCTGTGCAGCGGCAGCCACCTGCTTTTGCTCCAGGCGACGTTGTCTATTATCGCAACTATCGAGGTTCACGGCGTTGGCTCGCAGGGCGCATTCTTCGCTGCCTCGGCTGCGCTATGTATCTGGTTTAGGGGGCCTCTGGTGAGGTGCGTCGGCACCTCAATCAGCTGCGCCTCTGTCGTCGCACGGGTTCTGCCGCTCCCCGTCTGCTTTCAGCGACGGTGCCGTCCGGTCAGCGCCCTGGGGACCCATCTACTGGCTCGCCTCATCCCCAGGTGTTACCGACGCTGCCTTCCATTTTGCCCCATGGCGACGCGCCGCCGCCGGTCCTCCCGCCGGCGCCGCCCGCAGTGGACGCTTCGCTGCAGCCGCCGGGCGCCTCCCTGGGTCACGCGCCGCCGATCGCTTCCCGTGACCAGCTGTCCTCCGACATGGAACTCTTGCCCGCTCCGGACCAGATGTCGTCTTCGCCCGTCGGGTGCACCGCCCCGATGGAGGTCGACTCTTCGGCCCCCCCTGTCTCTCTACGGGCGCATACACCGCATGTTGGCGTGCACCCTGGACTAGGTTTTCAGGCGTTTCCTAGCTCCCCTCGGACCGAATGGCCGGGTGCGGGTGGCACAGCCTCGCCTGTTGTTAGGGTCCCCACTTCGTCGCATACGTCAACATGGGGTCCTCCCCACGGCGGGCGGAAGCCTTATAACACAACCGTACGCCGATTTGCGGGGGAGGAATGTGGTGTCACCGCCAGACACCACACTTGCTAGGTGGTAGCCTTTAAATCGGGCGCGGTCCGGTAGTATACGTCGGACCCGCGTGTCGCCACTGTCAGTGATCGCAGACAGAGCGCCACCACACGGCAGGTCTAGAGAGACGTCCTGGCACTCGCCCCAGTTGTACAGCCGACGTTCATAGGAATGGTTCACTGCCAATCACGCTCTCATTTGCCAAGACGATAGTTAGCACAGCCTTCAGCTACGTCATTTGCTACGACCTAGCAAGGCGCCGTATTCAATTGACATTGAAATTATAAAACATGTACCGTCAAGAGCGCTGTACACCAAATATGGATTAAAGTTAAGTATTCCAAGAACTATGTTCTTTTCTTATTAGACTCAACTCCTTTAATTGTTCCAGACCTCACGCCAGTCTGCGTGTAATTAAATGCGTGCATTTCGGCCTCCTCTAGCAACACGGTGTTGGCTCTTATGCCAACACTACAAGGAGCGCTAGCGGCGGTTGCGTTAAAGATGGCTGCCTTCACTGGTCCTGAGTGTGGTAGCTATGTGTTTTGGTTTGAAGAATCCAAGTCGGCGACACAGTTGAGCGTAATTTCAGTACCAAGTACGCTAAAGATCCTCCTATTAGGCCTACAATTTATGAGTGGCATAAATGTTTTGTTGAAACATGGTGCGACAACGTTTTATCAACAGCCCAACGAAATCGACCCGGTGAGCATCTGGCGAACTGCACATCCCACATACGACTGTTTGGCGTGTGTTGAGAAACCGTTGCATTTGAAATCATACAGATTGATGATGGTACAAACAATAAAAGACACTGATAAAATTGGTCGCAAGTACTTCTGAGTGGATGTGTTAAATCGATTATATGAGGATGAACATTTCTTGGACAAAATCATCTTTTCTGACGAGTCGACTTTTCACTTAAGTGGAATGGTTAACACACATAACTGTCGGATTTTGGGGAAGTGAAAATCCACATCAAACATTGCAGCATGTTCGTGACAGCCCTAAACTGAACGTTTCTTGTGCACTGAGAAAGAACAAAGTGTACGGCCCCTTTCTTCCGTGTGAGAACCATCAGTGGGATAGTGTACCTGGATATGTTAAACAGTTTTTGATACCACAGAACGATGAGGTTGACCCAGAACGAAATATTTACTTCATGCAAGATGGTGCACCACCCCACTACCTGGCTGACATCCGGGATTTTCTCAGTGATGCTTTCCAGGTCAATGGACTGGCCGTGGAGCGCCAACTGCTTGGCCCCCACGTTCCCCAGACCTGGGGTTCATGAAGGATACCGTGTTTGTACCTCCTGTGCCGGCTTCCCTACCTGAACTTAGAGCGAGAATTACGCCGCCACTGAGCAAGTTACACCTGCAATGCTACAGCGAGTTTGGGAAGAAATTTACTTCTGATGGAATGTGTGCAGTATAACCAACGGAAGCAACATGCAACATTTTTAGTGTAAGGTAAAAAAAAAAAAAAAAAAAAAAAAAAACCTTGATGTGTTTCCCCACAAAATAACACTAAACCCAGCTCTATATCTTCTTTCAATAAATTTAGACGAATTTTTAAAGTTGTAAAGTCCTTTTTGAAATGGTTCAAATGGCTCTGAGCACTATGGGACTTAACATCTATGGTCATCAGTCCCCTAGAACTTAGAACTACTTAAACCTAACTAACCTAAGGACATCACACAACACCCAGCCATCACGAGGCAGAGAAAATCCCTGACCCCGCCGGGAATCGAACCCGGGAACCCGGGCGTGGGAAGCGAGAACGCTACCGCACGACCACGAGATGCGGGCTTTTTGAAATGGTTCAAATGGCTCTGAGCACTATGGGACTTAACTTCTGAGGTCATCAGTCCCCTAGAACTTAGAACTACTTATACCTAACTAAACTAAGGACATCACACACATCCATACCTGAGGCAGAATGTAGCGCCTAGAACCGCTCGGCCAAAGTTTTCTCATCTCCCGACTGTGATAGTACTTGCAGTGGATCCTGATGCAGTTTGGAATTCCTGTGTGATGGTCTGGATAGATGTCTGCCTATTACACATTACCACCCTCTTCAACCGTCGGCTGCCTCTATCACTCAACAGACGAGGTCGGCCCGTACGCTTTTCTGCTGTACGTGTCACTTCACGTTTCCACTTCACTATTACATCGGGAACAGTGGACCTAGGAATGTTTAGGAGTGTGGAAATTTCGCGTACAGACGTACGACACAAATGACACCGAATCACCTGACCACGTTCGAAGTCCGTAAGTTCCACGGAGCACCCCATTTTGCTCTCTCTTGATGTCTAATGACTACTGAGGTCGATGATGCGGAGTACCTGGCAGTAGGTGGCAGCACAATGCACCTAATGTGAAAAACGTATGTTTTTGGGGGTGTCCGGATACTTTTGATCACGCAGTGTATCAAGGTCTGTCATTCTCCTATTTATACCTGAGTAGCGGCCGTCTCTCACCAGCCCAGCCCTTCGTTCCGGCGCGTGGCCCAGTGAGGTGTGTGTGTGTGTGTGTGTGTGTGTGTGTGTGTGTGTGTGTGTACACGGGGGGGAGGGAACCACCATTCTTTTGATGAGGCTGCCATAGAGCCTTACCTCGTTTGATTCTTTGGTTTCGCTCTCCCAAAAGCCACTTGCTTGGCACAACGTTTTTGTTTGCTCGAATTCGAACGTATGTCCCACGTTGAGGCTGTGTTCTGCAAAAGCTGATTTTTCTGCCCTAGGCGTATGCATCTTGTTTTGCGGAAAGACACAGTGAAATGGCAGAAAAGAACTACCATGTTTGGAGGTACCCTGATCACACCATTAATGGAGTTGGCCGATTTGTCGGTGTGTCAACGCAGACAGTGCTCTGTGTAGGATGGTGCAGGATGGATGGTTGATTGGTTGGGCGATTTGGGGGAGGGGACCAAACAGCGAGATCATCGCTCCCTTCAGATGAGAAAAGCGTGGGGATGGAAGCCGGCCATACACTTTCAAAGAAACTATCCTGGCATTTGCCTGAAGCGATTTAGGGAGATCACGGAAAACCTAGATCAGGAAGGCCGGAGAGTGGTTTGAGCCCCTGTCCTCCCGAAGGTGAGTACACAATGCTAATCTCTGCGCCACCTTGCTCGATGTGGACTAACAAGAAAGAGTGTACGACTCCTAGCCATGTAACACGGTTAAAAACATGGTCGTAAAAAAATCCTAAGCGCCAGGGACCAAGCGTTGCCAATGATCGGTTTTAAATCTTACAAGAAATGCTGCTTCAGTGAACGCATGTCTATCAATCCAGTTTACACAGAAACACTGCAGATGAAACTTCATACAATGGACATTTGCAATCGGGCACCTTGCAAAATACCACTGCTCGCAGAAGTGCACAAAGCTGCATGTCTTCAGTGGGGCAGACACTGGGCAGTTGGCAACTGGAAGCATGTAGCGCGGTCCAAGGCATCACAGTTTATTTCAGATTATGCCAGGCATCGAGGGCAGTGTGCAAAGAGTGCAGTTCAAGCCGGAGATGACTCTCTGATGTTCTGGAGGGTGTTTTTCATATTGTGCTCACTCATTCGACTTACCTGTGAACATGAACCCAGGTATTTATTTCAGCATTCTCTCTGTGACCAACTGTCGCCCTTTCATCTACACCTTCGTGATGAGATGCTGTGGACACTTGCAACATTACAATACAGTTGATTCTCGATAGCTCGAGGTGAACGGAACTGGGACCACATCGAACTATTGAAAACTCGTACTATCCAAATTCATGTGGGAAAAGAAATAAAACTATACTAAAAAGAATAAACAACATCCACAATGCCTCAAATGTTTTTTTCAAACTCCGAATTCGTATTGTTTTTCGAGTACGAGATTCTTCTTAGTATTTCTTTCAAAAAAATTGTTCCAAATTAAGTCGGTTTGTTCCATAGTCACCAATAGTAACTTTGCAGGCAGCGTATTCCAGAGCAAGTTCTTTTTCTTATTGTTTCTTCTTTCTCTAGTCGTTTTGCTCCTAACTTAACGTTCAAAGTCACAAACTTGCTTTCCTTCGTTAGGGCACTAATTTTTACGTGTACAAACAAAAACAGTCAAGAAAGAAAACGAAACAACATTGTGCTAAACCGACAATGAAAAATCTAGAACACCACTTTAAAAAAAAATGTATGTTTCTGTAAATAGTTAAAAATTGGGAGAAGCATATGCGTGGGGCCATTTGCACCGACACAACTAAGAGGACTACGTGGTTCGACAGGGGATGTGGTGCGAGGGGATGGGGGATGATCGATACACTGTACGGTAGCTTTTTTTTTTTTTTTTACTTTCTTACGAGGCTCGGATTTATGGGAATCACGTAATTCCGAGATTCGAAACATCGAAATTCTACTGTAGTCGTACGCAATGCGCTGCAAGCAGTCGCCCACTACATCAGCCAATCTGAATCCCATAGAGAATGTCTAGGAGAAGCAGTGGTCAACACTCTCACAATTTGTTAGCTCTGCAGGAAGTGATCACCAATGAGAGGCTCGAGGTGGATACGGAATACTTCAGGAAATCCTCGACGAATTGAGCCCATGATCAAGACTGTAGTAGAGACAGGATAAGAAGATCCCCGACAGCCAACTTTCAACTGCGACGCCATCTACGTAAACTGTGACCACACCGAGGCGTTGCCTCTGAGACGCTTACAAAATCGCGTTACGTTATTGTCTGCAAAGCTGCCGCATACAGCCGACTGCATCTGTCAGAGTCAGCTTCTACATGTACATCTACACGGTTACTCTGCAAGTCACAGGTAAGTGCCTGGCAGAGGGTTCATCGAACACCTCCACAACAATTCTTTTTTATTCCACTCTAGAACAGCGCGCAGGAAAAACGAGCACCTATACCGTTCTGTGCGAGCTCTGATTTCCCCGTATTTTATTATGATGATCATTTTCCCCTATATAGGTGGGTGCCAACAAAATGTTTTCGCATTCAGAGGAGAAAGTTGGTGATTGAAATTTCGTGAGAGGCTCCCGCCTCAACAAGAAACGCCTTTGTTTTAACCGTGTCCACTTCAAATCCTGTGTCATGTGCGTGACACTCTCTCCCCTATTTCTTGATAATACAACACGTGCTGCCCTTCTTTGAACTTTCTCGGTGCACTCCATCAATCCTAGCTGGCAACGATCCCAATGGCGCAGCAGTACTCCAAAAGAGGCCGGCAAAGTGTGCTGCAGACAATCTCCTTAGTAGGTCTGTGCATCTTCTAAGCGTTCTGCCAAAAAAAGGCGCTCTTGTTTCGCCTCCCCCACAACATTTTCTTCAGTCCTTTCAAATTTAAGTTGTTCTTAATAGTAATTCCTAGGTACTTAGTTGAATTTACAGCCTTTAGATTTGACTGATTTATCGCGTAACCCAAATTTAACTGATTCCTTCTAGCACTAATGTGGATGACATCACACTTTTCGTTATTTGGGGTTAACTGCACTGCTAATATTTGCACCATATAGATATCTTTTCTAAATCGTTTCGCAATTTGTTTTGATCTTCTGATGACTTTACTAGACCCTAAACGACAGCAACACCTGCAGACAACCTAAGATGGCTGCTCAGATGGTCTCCTAAATCGTTTATGTAGATCGGGAACAACAGAAGGCGTACAACACTACTTTGGGAGCGCCAGAAATCACTTCTGTTTTACTCGGTGACTTTACGTCAATTACTATGAACTGTGACCTATCTGGCAGGAAATCACGAATTCAGTTGCGTAACTGAGACTATATTCAATAAGCACACAATTTGATAACAAGCCGCTTGTCAGGTACTGTGTCAAAAGCCTTCCGGAAATCTCGAAATCCCTTGTCGATAGCACTCAACACTCCGTTTCAGTAAAGAGCTAGTTGTGTTTCACAGGAGCGATGTTTTCTAAATCCGTGTTGAGTATGTGTCAATAGATCATTCACTTCGAGGTGATTCATAATGTTCGAACACATTATTATGTTCCAAAATTCTGCTGCACGTCGACGTTAATGACATGAGCCTGTAATTTAGTGGATTATTCCCATTGTCTTTCTTGAATACTGGTGTGATCTGTGCACATTACCAATCTTTGGCTACGAATCATTCGTCCAGCGAGGGGTTGTATATGATTGTTAAGTATGGAGGTACCGGATCAGCGCACTCTGAAAGGAACCTAACCGGTGTACAGTCTGGACCGGAAGACTTGCATTTACAAGCGATCTAAGTTGCTTCACTACTCAGAGGATATCTACTTCTACTTACAGCGAGTCAACTATCGCGGCGGTGGAACAGGCTACCTTTGTGATGTCCTCAGGGGGATGACAAAAATATTTTGTCCAATGTGCTTAGGTTGTAGTAGTAATCCAAAGATGAAGAGATTTGCACGGGACTGAGTGGCACAGAGGTTTGCATCAAACCAGACGATCGCAGCGTCCGCCCTCCTTTCCTGTTAGACGTACGACAACCTGCGGCTACGGCCGTGCGTGCGCCTTTCACTTTCATTCGCTCCGGCCGTGTGGACCACAGTTTCCGGATGAGACACAAGCCACACGCCGCCCGCTTCTCCACTCTGTGCCATCGCACGCGTACGCATCAGTTTTCCACGTTGCTTGTCAGCTGCCGGCTTGCCGTGAGCGAGGGGAACATAATGCGTCGGCGCAGAGTTGAATTTCAGCGCACAGACTAAAGCGTGTCGGCAGAGAACTCCCTACTGCAAGAAATACGCTTATCTCAACAACACACTGGATGCCGAACGTGAAAACAGCGATGAAAACCGAGAGTCGTGGTGGTTAGCGGCACAGTCGCTATTTCGGTCGGAAAAAAGGAAGGAATGCACGAAAAAAACTAAAACAGCTCGATTCCTTTGTTTTTCTATTGCGGAATCAATGTTACAGCACAGTGAAAATGAGGGAATAGTGTTATATTTACCCATGAAGTGCCAAAGAAAATGGTATAGGCATCCGTATTCAAATACAGACATATGTACACAGACACAAAACGGCGCTGCAGTCGAAAACGCCTATATAAGACAACCAGTGTCTGGCGCAATTGCTAAATCGCTTATCAAGATTGATTTTGAGCGTGGTTCTATAGTCGGTGCATGAGCGATGGGACACAGAGGTAGCGATGAAGTGGGGATTTTCCCGTACGGTCGTTTCCCGAGTGTACCGTGAATCTTAGGAATCCGGTAAAGAATCAAATCTCCGACATGGCTACGGCCGGAAAAAGATCCTGTAAGAATGGACACAACGACGACTGAAGAGAAGCGTTCAACGTGACAGATGTGCAGCCCGTCCGCAAATTGCCGCAGATTTCAATGCTGAGCCATCAACAAGGGTCAGCATTGGACTGTTGATGGCTGGAAACATGTTGCCTGGTTGGACGAGCCTCGTTTCAAATTGTATCGAGCGAATGGACGTGTACGGGTGTCAAGACAACCTCATGGACCCTGCATGTCAGCATGGGACTGTTCAAGTTGTTGGAGGCTCTCTGTAATGGCGTGGGGCGTGTGCAGTTGGAGTGATATGGGACCTCTGATACGTCTAGATACGACTGTGATAGGTGACACGTACGTAAGTATCCTGTCTGATCACCTGCATCCATTCATGTACATTGTGCATTCCGCCAGACCTGGGCAATTCCAGCAGGACAATGCGACATTCCACACGTCCAGAATTGCAACAGAGAGTGGCTTCAGGAACACTCTTCTGAGTTTAAACACTTCCGCTCACCACCAGGCTCCCCAGATATGAACATTATTGAGCATATCTGGGATGCCTTGCAACGTGCTGTTCAGAAGAGATCTCTACCCCCTCGTACTCTTACGGATTTGTGGACAGTTATGCATCATTCGTGGTGTCAGTTTCCTCCAGCACTACTTCAGACATTAGTCGAGCCCATGTCACGTCGTGTTGCGGCACTTCTGCGTGCTTGTGGGGGTCCAACACGATATTGGGCAGGTGTACCAGTTTCTTTAGCTCATTAAGTGTAGTAAAAATGGCTCTGAGCACTGTGGGACTTCACAACTGAGGCCATCAGTCCCCTAGAACTTAGAACAACTTAAAGCTAAGGACATCACACACATCCATGCCCGAGGCAGGATTCGGGCCTGCGACCGTAGCGGTCGCTCGGTTCCAGACTGAAGCGCCTAGAACCGGTCGGCCACACGGGCCGGTACCAATGGTATTACCAACTATCCGCCCTGAGAGGTTTGCACACAATTTCAAAAAACAAGCTCCAGCCAAAGCAAATTCACAGGACTTCATAAAGCACACTGCGTTGATTGGAGAAGATTTTGCCCCGGGGGTTGCATATGTTGGAGACAAAGGGTCACGACTTTTGTGGAGCTGCTGATCTACATTCCTTAGACAGGAAAACGCAAATGGGAAGATGTTTACATTTCCCTCAAAGGAAGATAAACGTTGAGTGGAGAAGGGCGAAACTGTAAAGTAAGCAGTTGCACCAGCTGTAGATCACAGGAATGAGCATAATTTTTTCCACGCAGAAGCAATGCAGAACGAAACTTTTTTTTTAAAGTGCAAGTGTCATTTCGTTACCAGAGATATTTTTAATTTCATTCGCAAAATATTTCTTTAATGTGCTTATTTTCTATGCCATCTTGTTTCCCCTTTCATTCCTCTTCATAACAGAAATATTGTGAATTTATATAGCTGTGTTACTGTTGTATTATAAACTAGAACAATTACGTCATTCCGTTACCACAAAGTTTTTTAACACAAGTCTCATTATTTGACCGAAACATAAACTTGTACAATAAGAAAATTATATTTCATTGCTTATTTAGTTATACAGTAACAACACTTGCCTTTTATAATCATTCTTGATGTTTTTTTATCCTTGAATTGCACTGGCTGTCATTCCGTGGCTCGTGGAATTGCCCCTAACAATGGACTACCTCTGATGATACGAAACGTGCAGTTAATGCAGGCAGCCAAATGCAACCTGTCTGAAATATTTTTACCAGCGCCAAGTACTGCTACTACCTGCTGGAGGTACCAAGGGCTTGGGAGTGAGGAACTTAAATGCCCTCTCCAAGTGGTTAGTGAGCTTTGTACGAACTAGTAAGGTACAGCAATGATTATTAAAATGAAACGGTCCGTAGACGGTCAGGGTTACTGCTCAATAATATAACTGCTGTTCCCTCTAGATTGCTCAATAAACAAGTGTAATAATATTGTGCAGTATTTCGTCTCGTGCGAAACGTAACATCATCGAGAATATGCTGCTGTAGTTATTGTTGCACTTTGGTGTACGGAGAAGAAAAAAAGGCGAATAAAAAAATGAGGCTTCAAAAATTACTTAAGTTTGTTCTTAAAGAAATAATAGAAATAATAATAATAATAAAATAATCCTCTCTCGTAACTGTGCAGTACCGCTTTCCAAACATACAGAGAGAAGCAATTCAGTCATAATTTTCAGGTTGAACTTATTTTAGAATGTAAACACAAGAGTGGACAAAAAAAAAAAAAAGCGATACGTAATGGACCGGCAAGGATGTTGTCAATACTGCCCACAGAGGGCACAATATTTCTCAGGAAGCGTAATACTGAGTGTCCCACATAAAACCGATTCGCCTCACGTACCGGTTAACCATCTCCAGTCGAAGTGCTTGTGAAGTGGCCGCTATGGCCACCACTTCCAAGATCTCTTATAAACAGGTCTTTTTAACACTACTATTATCTGATCTTTTTCAGTCAGTTCACTGTTACTTGAATCTCAGGCGTGAGGCGTGCCGGTTATATATGGGACACCCTGTATATTTTGAAAATTTTTGATCTGCTCGAGAACACTGTACAATGTCCCTACATACCCGACACAAGTTCAATGTTTGCAGATCTGAAAATATTGAGCAATAATACTGATCGTCTGTACCATATTTCGTTAGATAAGTCTTATTACTAACCGCACACCTCAAGAAGAAACTCGGCGCACTCCAAAGATGAAATAAGCGCTATAGTACGAGTCTCGCGAGGTAAACGTCTAAACTGCACAGAAAGTCACTGACAGTGTACGGACCAAGATGCAACGCAGTAAAATGGTGCCAACAATGTGACCGAGGCCGTAAAGACGTTGGTGGTGGCGATCTTACACTATGCGATTTCTATCTTTTCGGCAAGTTGGAACACCATTTTGGGGGCGCGGGGCGGGGGAAGCAGGAAGAAATTTTCCAATAGTGAGGACTTCCACACAGCGTTTCTTCACTATCTCCGGAACCAAGTGCGTCGGGGAAATGAAAGAGTTTACAGTGATTTGGTGACTGCTGGAAACTAGTCTCTGTGTCACTTTGAAGTGTAGTGCAGCGTTACACGAACGTTACTTCTCCTGCCATAACAATGAGCAACTTGCTTTTCAAAGTCCCGTCGTAGATGTTAACGGTGAAGATGAGATTAGACTAGGGTGACCAAACGTCCCGGAAAACCGGGATTGTCCCGGTTTTCATCCCTGTCCCGGAATTCAGTTTTTAAATACATTTCGTGAAACTTTCTCAAATTTTTGGGATTTCGCTATATTAAACGAAATACAACACAAGAATTAATATATTTTAGCTTATTTGTCTAAAACCTCCATTGTCCCATACTAGTAATCACAGCATCAGTAGTGATACACTCAGGCAATAATTTACTTTGAGCCGTACTTTGGCCAACAAGTAGTAAGTTGTATTATTGTAACAGATCTATAAAACCGTCACATTGTCACGCCACTTACACACTCATTGTCAGAACAGTGTAGTAGTTGATGTTTTGTCAGACAAACTGCAATAGTTTTTTCTCATATTAGTGGTATTATTGCTGCAGTACTGTTAAACGCAATGCCGAAATGTGCCTGCAAGTTCAGTGACTGTTATTCCAAGGAATGGAATTTCATTAAGAAAGGTCGTTTTGATTGCGAAGCAGAGTGTTCCGTATGCAACTGTTTTATTAGTATAAATCATGGTGGACGTTCCGACATAGTTGATCACATCAGGTCAAAGAAACACATTAATATATACAGTGCACCGAGCTGCAGTAAAACTCTACAAAATTATTTTGTGAAACATCAGTCAAGTGAAGAGACGAAAGTTCGAGCAGCCTAGCTTATACTAGCCTACCACACAGTAAAACATCACCAAACTTATAGATCTAGTGATTGTACTAATAAGCTTAACAGCATTATGTTTGATGATTCTTCCACTGCAAAAAAGTTTAGTTCAGCAAGAACTAAAGTGTCAGCCTTAGTGAAAGAAGTTATAGCTCCCCAGAGTGTAAAGGAAAGCCTTGAATACATCAAAGTCTTCTTTCTACGGGATATCCACTGATGCCAGCAATCATAAGGCCACTAAAATATTTCCGTTTGTTGTTCAGTTTTTCGATATTAATCAGGGAATTCAGACCAAACTTTTGAAGGTGAGTTCCCTACCTAATAAAACATCTGACGAAATTTCAAGATTTTATATGAATACTATCGAAATGTTTGATCTTGAGAAAAATAAATGTGTGGTATTTTGTGGAGACATCAACAACACAAACTTTGGTGGTTTAAAAAGACAAGGCAAATGCAACGTATTTACCAAATTAAAGGCAACATTTCATGAAAACATTGAAGGCATACGGTGCCCTGCACATGTTTTACATAATAGCGTGCAGACATCTGCTGACAGTTTAAGCTGTGATGTTGAAACCATCTTCATGAAGGTATACTCACACTTTTACATATATACTGTTAGAACAGAGAGGCTGAAGGAGTTCTGTGATTATGTGGGAACTGAATATATGAATGTAATGTGTCACTCGAAAACTCGCTGGTTATCAGTGTTTCCAGCAGTTGAAAGAGTAATCCGCCTGTTTGAACAGTTAAAAGATTTTTTCCTAGATGAAGACAAAGCCCCCAAAATATTGGTTCAGTTTTTCAGTAACCCTTTAAGTGAAGCCTACTTATGGTTCATTCACAGTCAGCTTAGCACTTTGCAGCATGGGATAAGGGAAATTGAGGGAAGCACGAAAAGTGTAATAGAGGTAAGTGATATTTTGAAAAATACTCCTTAAACTGTTACTAAGAGGAGAGAACAGCAGTTCATTTCTTTTCATGTTAAATCTGTCCTTAAAAGAGCAGAAGTATCAGAAGCAGCGGAAAGGAGTTTTACAGAAGAAGTGAACAAGTTTTATGACTCTTGTGTAGAATATCTCATAAAGTGGAGCGCCTCATATTTACCCTCATCGCCGGTGTTTGATTGGATGTTACTCAAGAGAGTGCCAAAATAGGAAAGTGTTGAAGAGACAGTTTCTTATTTGAACAGTAAAGAGATTGAAATCGATGATTCCATTCTCTTTGATCAGTTCGACATACTGACAAATTTTGTTGAAGAAAGTCTTCACAAGTGGAATGATGAAGGAAAAAAAAAACCATTGGAATGTCATGGGAAGTGGGTGAGTCTTTTTAAAAGCTGTGACTGTCTTCAGCATTACTCTGAGTTGGTAATAATTCAAGGTATTTATTTGCAATCCCAGCCCATAATGCCAATGTGGAAAGAATATTTTCGTTCATGAATATCCAGTGGACTGATGAAAGAAACAGAATGGAGGTGGACTCTCTTGAAACAATCCTGCAGATCCTGTACAACTACAAAATGGATTATGCCGAGTTTTATCAGTCTCAAAGAACAAAGACATGATCAAGAAGGCTGGAGGCAGTGAAAAATACCCTTTTCTCCAAGGACAGTCAACTCCATCTACAAGTGCTCAGTAATATTAAAGCTCATGTTAATATTAATTGATTAAAAGTTGAATGGCTGTAAAATTTTGTGAAATCGTAATACATTTCTTTATTACTGTATATGTTTATTAAATGTCATTAATTATACATATAATCTAGATTATATCAATCTTTTGTATCCCCTTATTAGTTATAATAATCGGGTTAACAATATGTATCAACAAAACATTAATATTTAAAATTAAGAAACCTGGGTACATGTGGAATAAGGTGTCCATTGGCACCCGGGTGAATGTGTCCCGGTTTTCACCGAAAATAATTTGGTCACCCTAGATTAGACTAACTGCAGCGCCCACATAGATATTGAGGTAGACATTCTCCCCGCATTACGTACCTGAGTGGAGAGAGAAGAAACTGAAATTCATGGTACAACGGGAAGCACTCCCTGCCATGCACTTCACAGTGGTTTGCAGGGTATGGATGTAGATGCAGAAACAGCTGACGAAACAACAATTTAAACGCCTAATATTTACCGCACAATTTACGACTGCGCACAGTTTTCAGCAAGAAGCATTGTCAGTAAGCAACACGCATTCTGTCGTCCCAACAATGGCTTGAAACACCGTGCAGCAGCAGCCAGGGCGTGATTTCTAAGTCAACAATCAATCGGCTCGCAACGAGCTTCCACTTAACATTCAACAAGGAGAACTGGTACTTTCTGCAAACGATAGTACTGTTATAATGAATCCCAGCAGAGAGAAAGCGACAGAAGAGATGCTAAATGATCTTTTCCAAAGAATTATAACGTGACTCTCACAAAATGGACACTCTACATTTTGAAAAAACACACGACATTCAGTTCAGTACAACAAATAGAATCGTCTAACAATTTATGTAAGACATGAGCAGGAGTCAGCAAATGGGCGTACATACTAATGAATACCTGCACTGGAAGTAGCATATAAATGAACTTCTCAAAGAATTAGGTTCAGCTTCTTTTGCGCTTCGTATAATCGCTAATCTTGGAAACAAATGTATCAACCTCCTGTCATATTTTGCATATTACAGCTCAAAATGACTTACGGAATCATTTTCTGGCTTAAGTCATCACTCAGAAAGGAAGTACTGATTAAACAAAAGCGAGCGGACGTCATGCAGCAATGTCTTTCAAGAACCAGGCATTTTAACTGCGCCGTCACAATACAAACATTCGATGACGAAATTCGTAGTAGACAATCCTTCACGACTGGAGAAAACAGTGATGTCCACAACTAGAACACTAGCGGGCAAATTGACCTCCATTACCCATTATTAAAGCTGTCGGTGGCTCAGAAAGGAGTTCAATATGCAGCATTTGCCCAACAACATAAAATGTCTGATAGATTTAAAACTTGCTTTGCTACATAACTTAAAATCAATTCCCCTGAACAACTCCTTTTACAACAGTATTACAGTAATTGTTTCCTGAAGTCTTGATATCATACTCACGTACGATGAAAAACAGTGTGCCCCAATCATTCCCCTGCAGTTTTCCACACGTCCCACTACAATGATACCGCTCGTGCACACCTCTGCTAGTCGTTAATTATTGAGTGTCTTGTACGCACTGTTGACATACTGTGCGTACAACACGCTCAACAATTAGCAGTGTCACAAAGAAAAAGGTTAACCCTTAACTACTATCGACCGTCTCTCAGACTGCTACTAATTTCTGTGTCGAGATATTTCTCACACCCCTGCAAAGCCAAATGGACTCTTCCATGTACCTTCCTATTGGCTGTCAAGCTACACGTGCCCGCATTCTTGCATCGTTGCTGCTCTTTGTTTCGTAATTATTAGCCTTGAGAGGTCTCGCAGACGTACCATAGTGTTTGCGTGCCGCATTTTTATTGCATGCTACTGTTTCTCCATGGCGGGGAAAGCTGGGCCTTCTGTGCAACGTGTGTTATGTGAGACAGATGTCTTCAATTGCAAGATGAGCCTCAGACACCGAAAGAAGAATTCGAAAATCGAAAAACGTGCTCCTTTTGCCCTCCTCGTCTGAAGAGGAAAACAAGGTATCCATGTCAACAGCGTGGTGCTCCGATTTGTTTGGAGTGTTCCAGGAAGGTCTGCGTGAAGTGTTTGCAGGTGGAAATTGATTCAGTGGCACATGAGAACAAGTATTTAGTTTTTACTTGTAATTTTATAAGTAAAATGGTGGCAAAGTTTCTCCATTCATAGACTTATGGACCGAGCGAGGTGGCGCAGTGGTTAGCACACTGGACTCGCATTCGGGAGGACGACGGTTCAATCCCGCGTCCGGCCATCCTCATTTAGGTTTTCCGTGATTTCCCTAAATCCTTTCAGGCAAATGCCGGGATGGTTCCTTTGAAAGGGCACGGCCGATTTCCTTCCCCGTCCTTCCCTAACCCGAGCTTGCGCTCCGTCTCTAATGACCTCGTTGTCGACGGGACGTCAAACACTAATCTCCTCCTCCTAGACTTATGGACTGAAATATTCTCTCTACATTCCAAAGTGAGTCGTAAACTCAAAGCTGACTTCGCACACAATTTATCATAAGTCATGTCGGATTTCTCCACCTAGTTATATTACCAATTTGTAATATAATCCCTCTGATGCAAATCTATGTGTGAGTTGAGAGCTAACTATTTGCTGTTATTTTCTTAACTCATAAAATAAAAATAGACTCCAGATTTCGCTTTGTTTTAATTTTCGGAGTGTTTAAAATACCGAAGTGTTTAAAAAAAATCAAATTTCTACAAAAGCCACCTCTAGGAAGTGTAATGAATGACTGGAAGTCAAGAAACTATATATATTCAGCAAAATTCTGGTTTGATATATAAAATAGAAAAATGCGGTCTGTGAGACCCGTCCATAGTAATTGTGTTCCTGTGAATGACCGTAGTAGTTAAGGGTTAACAAAGGAGTTTCAACAAAGGCTAGCAGCAGACCGATATTTCCAAATGTAGATAAACAGAGGATCTTGTCCAAGGCGTCACTCTCATGTTAAGCCCGTTGGTGCCAGCTATTTTCAAATATAGATAAATGCACGAGAAAGCCCTCAATACTGGTGGCGGAGCACGTAAAATCGCTAAATGTTTTCGGGAAATATTAAGTGTCCAAACACTTTCGTGACTCAACACAGAAAAAACAGATAAAAATTATGTTTTAATGCTTCAGGTGTTCTACATAGCGTCCACTATTTGAGTACAAATCGCAGAACGTTCATACAATCACGTGAAACAGTTGAAAAACTGTGAGGGATGATAAATCAGTACAGGTGCTGTGAGACGAACGAGCGCATAAAAGAAATCACAGGAAGGGCGCGGGCTAGACAGATTCGTAACGGTAGTCGCCAGGATGTGAAGTCCACACACGAAGGAGGTGGCTCACAAAACCCTCATTCGAGCTACAGGGCCCAGTCACGTTATTCTGACCGTCGCGTACGTTCGACGCCAACGTGACAGGTGCTAGCACCAGCAGTGGAGGGGGGACGCAGGAAGCAGTGCAGTCGTTGTCATAATGCGGAAACCGAGCGATTTATCTGACTTCTAAACCGTATAATCATAGGCTTTCGGGACAAGGGTGGAAGCATTTCCAAAGCTGCTATGTTTGTAAACTGTTACCTGCCGCCGTGGTTGAAGTATACCGTATGGGCAAAATTGTTCTATCCAAAACGGGTGCCGAGGCAGCAGTGGTGCACCAGGGCCGTAGATAACGGGGGTGAACCACGGCTGTGGAGATGCGTACGGGCGAATAGAGAACAGAGCAACTCACCAGCCAGATAAACTAAGTGGCTACCTGCGGTGTCCCGGGTTACCTTCCTTAATATAGATTTCTTTGTCCGTCCCATGCTCGTCCAAGAAGTACCGAGCTGGTGTTGTTTTTTTGGCGCAGAAGCGACATCAACGCAGTAATTGCGGCGAAAGCTTGAACTAACAAATGTGAACAACAGATGTGCGTCGGACCGGCCAGTTGTGAACAGTCAGCGTTGGTGCGCGGCCGTAGTGTGCCAACGCTGTTGTTTGACAAATCGCAATGGTGCAACGTCTGCAGAGCGTTTTGAAGAGGAAAGCGTGTGCGGAGTTCGCCCCGCACGTCTTGAATCACGAATAAAACGACGACGCATGGACGCCTGCCGCGACTTCACGTGACGTCCGGAAAAAAAAGAGAAGCGTCTCGGCTGAGGTTATTTGATCTATTGATTTGCAACACTGAAAATATTGCTGCCGTCTGACAGCTGAAAACGACACTAGTGCTAGCGGCAAAAAAGGAACCTGTAACATTAATATTTGTTTTTAATTACACTTCTACATAATTAAACAAACTAATTATACTTTTGCGTTCCAAGCATCAGCAAACTATCATGAGCAGTAAGGATCGTGAAATAAATGCAAAACGAGCCGAATCTCACCGATTCATTCATGAAGAAATATTATACAATATGTCTACAACTGTAGCTTACTCCCCTAAACGAAAGAATGTAAAAACAGTTTTTCATACACGAGGAGCATTTCATGTACGAGAAACATATATTCCTACTGCTGTTTGTTGTTATTATAACTGTCACTTTCGTTGACAGATAATTTCATAAGTTCAGATTCGCATTTTCGTATACCTTACTGGAATTTCGTGTACACAAATATTTCCGTAAATGTAATTATTTCACCTTCAAAAGCGAACGTGTTGAAGATTCTTGCCGTCTGTGGCTCAGATGTAACAGTAGTTGTGGAATTCGTATCTTCTGTGTTGGGAAACATCTTTATTGTTCTTGTTCTTTTATCACGTCTCCGTGGTCTTTTTCCCAGCTACAGTTATGGTGGCATATTTCATACGTTAAATACTGTAGATATTCTATTCTATTAAAGTTTCCTACGCCTACGGAATTTACTGATTTGACAAAGTATGGTAAGACAAACTCCACGTCTTTCTGAAAAACTTCAGGTCTTCTGGTGTTTCCTAGCCATTTCTTGTTCTTAAAAGGAAACTACAGTCTTCAGTAAATACCTATACGTCACAAGAGAATCGTAAATAAACTATCTTGTAATCTACAGTTTCATACCTCTTCAGGGTCCTTATAAACTAAAGAAAGACAAATGTAGTTTCCTCTTCTTCTTTTCGCTGCAATTAATTCCGCTCCAGACGGTCCCATTTGTGAGAACCATTCTACGGAGCAATACAAGCAATTACTATTCGCTTCCGCCGCTCTGGACTGTAAAACTTGTTGGCCGCTTGGTGCGCTACTGTCGCAGTGGGCAACAAAACCTAGACGGTGTGCCGCGACCAGAGTTGCCAGCTCAGCCGATTTTCAGCTGTTCTGGCAGATTTGCATTCCTTAAAACCAGAAAATATTCTTCTCAGCCGGCGGCCAAAAATCTGGATATTTCACATACTGCTATGTTTTAATAAATAGAACACAAATAATTTAATTAACTTGATTCCTGTAGTTATTAAAATATTAATGGTTTTGGATGGACTTTTGCAACAGATAGCTTAAAACACTGTTTAACAATCAGTATTCTGATTATTATTGCCTACTGCGTGACGCCAGACACAATAACGGACCGTATCGGTGCTTCAGTGGGTTGCTTATTTATAATACTGTCTACAGTGCTATTATAGGCATTCTTACTATCAACAATACATTGGCAGCAGTCTCTAATCATTTTGAGTGCATTTTAACATTGAATACGAAGTCAGTTTTCTTAGACCTGTGTACGTTTTCTTAAAAAATGCCGAAGAAACCTCCCTCTCCGTAACAACTTAGGGAAGAATGTCGAAGAGATGGAAAGTTAAAAGACTGCATTCAAAAGGTGCCGACAGATAAAACAAAGGAACGATGTCGTTTTTATGAATGCCTTCTAAAGTAGAAGTATTTGGGCCCGAGAGATCATACTAAATCCGACAAGCATGGGTGCTTGACGGTAAAAACTGAATTTTCAGCCTGAAGCTCCATCAGTCGTGGCTGGAATGACATCATTTGTGGGCAAGTACTATACAGTGCGTTTATCATCTCAGCGAGTTGAACAAACGGTGTTTTCAAATAAGTGCTCTGAAAATACATCGCACAAAATGCAGTAAAATGTAATATATCCACACGTTAAACTTCTGTTGAAAAACGATACTGATGATGGTTCGTATAGCACACTTGTGGACGAGAGCACCGATACTGCCATTACTAAATAGCCACATGTTTGTGCTTAGTACTTGTAGAAAACAAAGGGTGTGTGGATTCAACATTTTTGAAACTGTTAGAAATTGACTGAGGTGACGCAAAAACGGCTGTTGAAGGTGCGTATTAGCTGACTTTGAACTGAATTTGCAGAAATGTGTGGTACAGGCAGAGATAGCAGATCTGCCATGGTTCTCCTTAAGTGAGAAACCCCACACCTCATTCTCATACCATGTTCCTGTTACTTCATCCAGTTGGCCTTTTCTCATTCTTGCAAAGAAGAATTACTATCCCACCAACATGATGGATCTCAATTGAGACCATCTGTGAACGCGTACTTAATCAGTGGAAAGCCTCTGTGAATGAAATGGCTATATCACTGAAACACTAGATAAAATACACTGCACTGAAGAGCCAAAGAACCTGGTTCACCTGCCTAATATCGAACAGGGCCCCCGCGAGCACGCAGAAGTGCAGCAAAACGACGTGGCGTGGATCGCCTAATGTCTCAAGTAGTGCTGGAGGGAACCGACACCATGAATCCTGCAGGGCTGTTCATAAATCAGTAAGATTACGAGGGGGTGGAGATATCTTCCGAACAGCATGTTGCAAGGCATCCCAGATATCCTTAAGAATGTTCATGTCTGGGGAGGCTGGTGGCCAGTGGAAGTGTTTAAACTTAGAAGAGTGCAATTGTGGACGTGTAGGGTGTCGCATTGGCTTCTTAGCATAGCCCGAGTCCGTCTGAATGAACAATGGACATGAATGGATGCAGGTGATTAAACAGGATGCTTACGTACGTGTCACCTGTCAGAATCGTATATAGACGTATCAGGGGCCCAAGTACAACGCCCCACACCATTACAGAGCCTCCACCAGCTTCAACAGCCCTCTGCTGACATGCAGAGTCCATGGATTCATGAGGTTGTCTCCATACCCGTACACGTCCATCTGCTCGATACAATTTTAAACGAGACTCGTCCGACCAGGCAACACGTTTCCAGTCATCAACAGTCCATTATCGGTGTTGACGGGCCCAGATGAGGTGTAAAGCTTAGTGTCGTGCTGTCACCAAGGGTATACGAGTGGGCCTTGGGCTCCGAAAGTCCGTATAGATGATCGTTTCGTGAGTTGGTTCGCACGCTGACGCCACCACGAAGATGCTGTGTCCCATCGCTCGTGCGCCGTCTACAACACCACGTTCAAAACTCACTTAAATCTTGATAACCTGCCAATGTAGCGGCAGTAACCGATCTAACAATTGCGCCAAACACTTGTTTGTACAGGCGTTGCCAACCGCAGCGCCGTATTGTGCCTCTTTACATATGTCAGTATTTGAATACACATCGCTATACCAGTTTCTTTGGCGGCGTTTCAGTGTATAAAACAGCTCTTTACGCTTCGCTATCAACAGTTTACTAGTATTCTTGTAATCCGTTCACCAGTTCTGCTACTGGACGTCGACGGTTTTAATTCATCAATGTTTAAGACATTACTTTAAAGGTTTATGGTTAGTTATATACTGATTATTACTCTGTATTTAACTGTTTTAGTGTCAAGACGGTTTTGGTGTATGTTGCTTGCACTAGCGAGTTGTACCTTGCAACCTTTTTACAGTGTTACCTTTTCTCTGTTTCAGATCCATTGTCTGCCTATGGGCAGAGGCGAAGACTAAACTGGTTTCCCAACTGCTGTGATGCAATTTTCTAATGTTAAACTTAATACCGCGCAAGAATGCAAGGATTTCCGGTATGCTTACGGGTTTCAAGTCTTCAATACAGCATCGTCACTCTTGTTCAGTTGTGTAAATGATTACAGTGTTACGATTTTTGCTATTACTTGTAAAGTTTCGTAAATTACAAAGTCAAATGTTTGTCTAATTTGTTTTGAATCAAACTTTTTTGATGCCCTGGTACCTTTCGCTCACTCAAATCCTTGCTAGAAGTTTGATATTCGTGACCGTGTCTCCATATTGCATAACAGATTTAACGGGTATTATACAATGTCCGCCCCTCGTGGTCTCGCGGTAGCGTTTTCGCTTCCCGAGCACGGGGTCCCGGGTTCGATTCCCGGCGGGGTCAGGGATTTTTCCTGCCTCGAGATGACTGGGTGTTGTTGTGTCGTCTTCATCATCATCATCATTCATCCCCATTACGGTCGGAGGAAGGCAACGGCAAACCACCTCCATTAGGACCTTGCCTAGTAAGGCGGCGCGGGTCTCCCGCATCGTTCCCCTACGCTCTGTAAAGAAGCATGGGACTTCATTTCCATTTCATTTCCATACAGAGTTAATAATCCGCTCACACAGACAACACAACCCAAGAGCGACACCAGTCTGAAATGGACAACCGTCGATACGAAGTGTTCCCAATCGTGCTGACTTTTAACGATCAGTACTTGAGGACCGAGAGCCAATTTGTAGCCCCCACTGTAGCGATTATTGGGCAGAAGCCGTAGCACACGTACACTGGTGTTGCTACGCTCTTGGAAACAGGTCCTACTTACGTATTAGATATCTTATCACTAAGTTTCGTTAATCCTGCTGTCCTGTTCACTTTTACTGTACAATTCTACTGTTCGGGTCAATATGACCCGACATAAGAAAATGCTGAAAAAACTTCTATTCATACGTATTTTTCGTACTTTGTAACCAATTGACATTGTTCGGATGTTACAGTATGTTGTTAATGATCATAGTGATGATGATGATGATGATGATAATGACAATAATAATAATAATAATAATAATAATACACAAATAGGTGGGCAAACTAACATCAAAGGAATAGAGAAACAGGAAAGGAAAACTTTCAGGAAAATTTTTGGCCCGATACAAGAGCAAGGAATCTGGGAGAAGAGACCAACATCAGAATTATATAAATACACAGACAAGATTACGGATACAATAAGGGAAAGAAGAAGGCAGTTCTACGGACATTTCCACAGGACGAATGAAAACAGAATTTCAAAGCGAATTCTTAAAGTCATCAACTCAGGCAGGGGAAAAACAAAATGGATAAAAGAAGCTGAAGAGGACCTCAGACAGGCACACATAACAGTTACCGATGCAGAAAATAGAACTGAATTCAGGAACATCATCAAAAAACACAAATTTGACACCACAACACAGAAGAGACCAGGATGCAAATGGACAGCGGAGCGAAAGAAACAACACAGTGAACACATGAAGAAAATTTGGGCTCAGAAAAAACATAAACAATCATCATAAAGGAATTCAAGTTCAAACAATCTCTTTAAATGGGAATAATCGAAAATAACAATAATAATAATAATAATAATAATACACAGAAGTTAACTAAAGAAAATTTATTATTTTAATATTCATGCAGGGTATATTAGGAAAACAGACATTTCCACCAAAAAGTCATTCTCAACAACCATCTGTCACTTTCTGTCCTCCTTACTCACTGCAGTTTGGACACAAGTGGGTGACATGCGTCTTGCATACATCTTTATTACACTTTCCACACACGTTCAGTAGAGTTTCTTGTTGTTTCTGATTTAGCCACGCCAGCCACTCCTTCTGGGTATTGGCTGCCCCTGACCATTCTCAAAGAATCTTCAGTTCTTGGAAAATACTTCCTTGATGCAATGTGCTCTGCAATCAGTGACTTTCCAAGTTCCTCCAAAAATATTCTCCTTCTAGCCTATTTTCATGTATTCCAGTTAGGGTCAATCGAAGTCTACAAGACATATGTATTATAAGCATCTACATCAAGAATATTGTAGAAAACTATCGTGGCCCATCTATTGGCTTTTCGTTTGCATGTATATGTACCTGTTAGCTGATCTAGTGTGTCTACAGCCCCTTGGGTTGAATTATAATCTATGATCATTTTGGGTTCTTACCAACCCTATAACTTATTTCCCCATCATGGTGGAGAGTGCTCATTGGTACAACATTATATTTCTCTTAGGAATAGAATTGGCCACGGTAGTGTCATCTGTGGAGTAAAATGAGGAGCTATTTTGTGGACTCCAGCTTATTTTTACTATGGTTCCCAACATTGCCATTTCCTTTTCAGGAGAAGCTGTCACGAATTGTATGACGTAAAAAAATTGTTACATGTTACAGTCCGACCTCGCAAATCAGAGGTAAAATCAGCAACTACTCTCATTCCGTGGTTTTTTCCTGGTGCTGCTCCACTTTCCTTTCATGTATAAATTTGAGCTTTCAGTACAAATGAAAATTTGCTGTCACATAGAGGCCAAATCTTGATTCCATATTTTGCCGGTTTGCTTGGGATGTATTGTTTGAATGGACAGCGGCCTCTAAATGCTGCCACTGCTCCTCGACGGTCCCATTTCCCCCTGGATAATACGGTTTACGAAGGACTTCTGACCACTGCTCCTAGATACTGCGAATTGCGGCGAGTTTATCAGCACGACGTCTTTCCTCCCTTGTGGATTTCTTATCAAATCGCAAGACGTGCGATATTTTACAGAAAGTTTCTAGGGACATGGTTGCTCGAAATATGTTCCGCCCATTAGTCTTATCTCATAAACTTTTTATAGATTGCCCATCTGAACTATACATACCCGCAAGGAATATGAGTCGTAAGTATGCGTGAAAAAGAGACTCAATAATGTTTGTCCATTATTTACCATAAGCTCGGTGCCCCTCAATATTTGACATCTCTATTATTTCATTCTGAAAGTGCTGTAGAAAACAATATTTCAAATGAATTAACATCACTTATTCTGTTGCTTGCATACCTGGTGACTCCCGGGGTACTCCGAATGGTGTTCGAAGAGGGTACGGGCGGCCGTGTTGTGCTGGTGGTTGCAACTGCCATTCTGTGTTCCCGTTTTTAGAAATGGAATTTAGTTCACTAATCTGAACAGACCGTGGTCTGTCTCAATGCCACCAGAACACTGGCTTTCAGACGCATTACTGACACGATCTTCGAGCTCGGAAAGTGATCCTTCGCCTGTTGAGCCGACTCAGTGTCAGTCAGTGATGTAATCGCCATGACGTCACAATTCAGATAAATCACAAACGATAGAGAACACAAACTGAACAGAAACAATACCTAATCTGAACAGTTGACAAGTCGTAATGACAAGTCCACTGTCGCAAACGCGGCGCCTTTGTTGAATTGTTGAATGTTGGAAGTAAGTACGAACAATGAAAGTCATTACTACGATAAAAATGAGACAACCAGAAAGTATTTGACTTTAGAGTAATCATATTAATGTCGCGTCACAGTAACATGAACATTACGTATGTAACTCTTAAAGTTTACGACCAGATGACTTCAAATATTTTAAAACTTTCTTAACCACATACTGCACTTGCATTTTCAGACAAAGTCACCAAATTTCATAACGTTCTTTTGATATTTAAATAATAAGAAACGAAATTTATAATCATGACAGGTCATAACAGATCCGAACAGAACAGCAGGGTTAAGTGAAACATTAAGATATTCTAATATATTAACATCGAATGTAGTCGAATTAAATCAGGTGATGCTGAGGGAATTAGATTAGGAGATGAGACACTTAAAGTAGTAAAGGAGTTTTGCTATTTGGGGAGCAAAATAACTGATGATGGTCGGAGTAGACAGGATATAAAATGTGGATTGGCTATGGCAAAAAAGGCATTTCTGATGAAGAGAAATTTTCTACCATCGAGTATAGATTTAAGTGTCAGGAAGTCGTTTCTGAAAGTATTTGTATGGAATGTAGCCATGTATGGAAGTGAAACATGTACGATAAACAGTGTAGACAAGAAGACAATAGAAGCTTTTGAAATGTGGTGCTACAGAACAATGCCGAAAATTGGATGAGTATATCACGTAACCAATGAGGAAGTACTGAGTAGAATTGGGGAGACGAGGAATTTGTAGCACAACTTGACTAGAAGAAGGGATCGGTTGGTAGGCATTCTGAGGCATCAAGGGATCACCAATGTAGTGTTGGAGAGCAGCGTGGACGTAAAAAAAAAAACAAAAAAAAAATTACTTGGTTACCTCACCTTCGTCAGCTTAAGCGGAAGTGCTGGCAGCACCTCAATGCCCTCCGTTGCCTGAGCAACACCAGTTGGGGAGCAGATCGCTGTACCCTGCTGCAGCTCTACAGAACCCTTCTTCAATCCCTCCTTGACTATGGGAGTCTGGTTTATGGTTCGGCGGCGCCCTCAGCGTTGCGTTTACTCGACCCAGTGCTCCACTGCGGCGTTCGCCTAGCGAGGGGAGCTTTAGGGACGCGTCCAGTGACCAGGTGAAGTCCGGAGTCCCTTCATTGCAGATCCGACGTGCACAACTGCTCGCCAGTTATGTTGCACACATTCGTAGTTCTCCTGCTCATCCAAATTACCGTCTCCTTTTCCCACCCACATTGGTTCATCTCCCACATCGGCGGCCCAAATCAGGGCTCACGATTGCCGTTCGCCTCAGATCCCTTCTCTCTGGACGAGTCCTTCCCTTTAACATCTCTCCTCGAGGTCCATTCGCGTACATCTCCATGGTGTAAACCTAGGCCTCTGCCAGACACTTAAATGTGATTTGCAGAGTATCTATTTAGATGTAGAAGCTTCGCCTGGGTCTTTCACATGGCCATAAGGACTCCGTTAACCCTGCGGCTCTCCGCTTTCACTTCCTCTCGATTCTCGACATCTACCAGGGCCATCAAGTGGTTTACACCGACGGTTCGGTGCCTGGTGGTCACGTTGGCTGACGGCCGTATCTCGTGCTCTTGAGCACGTCCGCTCATGCCCTGCCGCCGGCCGCGGTGGCCGAGCGGTTCTAGGCGCTTCAGTCCGGCACCGCGCGACTGCTACGGTCGGAGGGTCTAATCCTGCCTCGGGCATGAATGTGTGTGATGTCCTTAGGTTAGTTAGGTTTAAATAGTTCTAAGTTCTAGGGGACTGATGACCTCAGATGTTAAGTCCCATAGTGCTCAGAGCCATTTGAACCATGCCCCACCGAGTCGTTTCTCCTCT
Source organism: Schistocerca piceifrons (assembly GCF_021461385.2). Taxonomy (NCBI): domain Eukaryota; kingdom Metazoa; phylum Arthropoda; class Insecta; order Orthoptera; family Acrididae; genus Schistocerca; species Schistocerca piceifrons. Next base: position 213,090,240 of record NC_060146.1, read on the forward strand.
CTACTGACCCCTTGAGCAGCCTGCAAGCTATCGACCAGTGCTACCCCCGCCATCCATTGGTAGCGACCATACAGGAGTCTATCTATGCCCTGGATGGTCCAATCGTCCCATAGTGTTTGTGAGGACCCCAGGCCACGTCGGAATCCCAGGAAATCAACCTGTCGACATGCTGGCGAAACAGGCTACACGGAAACCGCTTCTGGAGATCGGCATCCTCGTAACTGACCTGCGATCATTATTACGCTGCAAAGGTTTTCAGCTTTGGGAGACGGAATGGCAAAATCTCAGTACGAATAACAAACTGTGTGCCATTAAGGAGACTACGAAAGTGAGGAAGTCCTCCATTCGTGCCTCTCGCAGGGATTCTGTGGTTCTCTGCCGGCTCCGCATTGGCCACGCTTGGGCGGCCAACGGCTGTCTCCTTCGTTACGAAGATCCGCCTCGGTGCGGCGCCCGACTGACAGTGGTACACTGTCCTACTCTGACTGCCCTGCGACTCGTTGCCGCTAATTTTTTCTGACAACGCCTCATCGGCTGATTTAGTTTTTGGTTTTATTCGTGAGGGTGGGTTTTATCATTTGATCTAAGTTTTAGCACATGTCCTTCGTCCCTGTGTGTCCACCTAGAGCTGTGCCGGCCGGAGTGGCCGAGCGGTTCTAGGCGCTGCAGTCTGGAACCGCGGGACCGCTACGGTCGCAGGTTCGAATCCTGCCTCGGACATGGATGTGTGTGATGTCCTTAGGTTAGTTAGGTTTAACTAGTTCTAGGGGACTGATGACCTCAGAAGTTAAGTCCCATAGTGCTCAGAGCCATTTGAACCTAGAGCTGTCAGGGTGGAGGTTTTAATGTGCTGCAGAGTGGCTGGCTAACTACTTTTCATTTTTATGGTCAACCAACTATGGTAACCTGCTTTCTTGTTTTCTTCTCCCTGTTTCTTGCGTCTCTCTGTGGTTTTATTGTTCCCTTTTGTCCATTTAAGTGTTTGTTGCTCTTCTGTCATTCTTATGGTTTTTCCTTTCTTTTGTTTTGTGTTGTAAGTGTAGTTTGTTTTATTCTCACCCTTGTGGCATTGTTTTATTCGGAACAACGGACCGATGACCTATCAGTGTGGTCCCCCCCCCCCCACCTATCCCATTAAGATCTCCATATCTTTGGATCCCTGCGGAAAGGCATTCATGGTCATAGATCTGCTTCCGACGAAGAAGTGCACGCCTGTGTACAATCGTGGTATTCAAAACATATTTTTCCATGGAGGCACTGATCGCATTGTCTCACAGTGGGATAAATGTATCAACAATTATGGCGAATGCTTTTGAAATAATGAACAGTTTACTTAATTTTTCCGATTTGCCTCGTTTTGAGTGCCTCTCATATGCGTCACTTTTAATTGATCATACTTTATTAATACTGTGTTCTTTTCATGTGTTTTAATAAATCCTAGAAGTGCTTTGCATATCACTGTAGACATCAGAAACTATTTGTAATACAGCAGCTATTGAGATACGAGACAATTATTAACGTGATTGCCTTCAGTGGCTAATAATCAGAGTGTAAATGCCAGCCATTCTTCAGGTTATATTCTTTCTCGATAATTATATGTCGCGTTTTTACATTGCCTTGTCAACTGTACCGAGAAGCCAGCGAAAAGCGTCAACTGACACACGTGCAGAGTATTGAAAAAATATTACGGATGGCTACAGCTGCAGTGCACGACCTCCACGCCTTTAACCCTTACGTCCACATCCACGCACCTACATTTTTCTCTCCCTACGCCATTTTGCTGTGTTCGTCAGAAACAACGCTCTCTGCGTGGAAAGTAGTGCTATCTGAATATCGGAGCCTTGTATCGTGGCTGTAATTAGTGTTGTTATCGAGTGGAACCTGTGTGACGCTTATTAGCTCCATATAACAACGCAGTCTTCGTAGGGTTGGCACGCTACGCTCGTAATTTCGTATTCTGTTTTTTTTCCATCGAGTATAAACATTTGTTCGCAGGTACAAGCGAACAGTGAACACGGGAGAATTGTTTGCGAATGCTTGCTCGCTTCTGTTCTCTCTGGTGTAAGCTGTACGACGCCATACTGCGCAGCACAGCAAATAAATTGCGTGATCCGCGCATACCATTTGGCCGCCGCTCCCTGGAAGCTACACAGACGCAGTGAAACACAGTGGTCGTCAAACATTTTTGCTCTGGAGCCAATACCGATATTGTGGGGCACATGGGTACCGATCGCGTTTTTATTCTTAATTGGTAACCTATATAAATTAAACTACTGGCCATTAAAATTGCCACACCAAGAAGAAATGCAGATGATAAAGGCGTATTCGTTCGACAAACATATTATACTAGAACTGACATGTGATTACATTTTCACGCAATTTGGGTGCATAGATCCTGAGAAATCAGTACCAAGAACAACCACCTCTGGGCGTAATAACGGCCTTGGTACGCCTGAGCTGGTCAAACAGAGCTTGGATGGTGTGTACAGCTACAGCTGGCCATACAGCTACAACACGATACCACAGTTCATCAAGAGTAGTGACTGGCGTATTGTGACAAGCCAGTTACTCGAGCCAGTTGCTCGGCCACCATTGACCAGACGTTTTCAATTGGTGAGAGATCTGGAGAATGTGCTAGCCAGAGCAGCAGTCGAACATTTCCTGTATCCAGAAAGGCCCGTACAGGGCCTGCAACATGCAGTCGTGCATTATGCTGCTGAAATGTAGGGTTTCGCAGGGATCGAATGAAGGGTAGAGCCACGGGTCGTAACACATCTGAAATGTAACGTCCACTGTTCAAAGTGCCGTCAGTGCGAACAAGAGGTGACCGAGACGTGTAACCAATGGCACCCCATACCATCACGCCGGGTGATACGCCAGTATGGCGATGACGAATACACGCTTTCAATGTCCGTTCACCGCGATGTCGCCAAACGCGGATGGGACCATCATGATGCTGTAAACAGAACCTGGATTCATCCGAAACAATGACGTTTTGCCATTCGTGCACCCACGTTCGACGTTGAGTACACAATCGCAGGCGCTCCTGTCTGTGATTCAGCGTCAAGGGTAACGGCAGCCATGGTCTCCGAGCTGATAGTCCATGCTGCTGCAAACGTCGTCGAACTGTTCGTGCAGATCGTTGTTGTCTTGCAAAAGTCCCCATCTGTTGACTCAGGGATCGAGACGTGGCTGCACGATCCGTTACAGCCATGCGGATAAGATGCCTGTCATCTCGACTGCTAGTGATACGTGGCCGTTGGAATCCAGCACGGCGTTCCGTATTACCCTCCTGAACCCACAGATTCCATATTATGACAACAGTCATTGGATCTCGACCAACGCGAGCAGCAGCGTCGCGATACGATAAACCGCAATCGCGGTGGGCTACAATCCGACCTTTGTCAAAGTCGGAAACGTGATGGTGCGCATTTCTCCTCCTTACACGAGGCATCACAACGTTTCACCAGGCAACGCCGGTCAACTGCTGTTTGTGTATGAGAAATCGGTTGTAAACTTTCCTCATGTCAGCACGTTGTAGGTGTCGCCACCGGCGCCAACCTTGTGTGAATGCTTTGAAAAGCTAATCATTTGCATATCACAGCATGTTCTTCCTGTCGGTTAAATTTCGCGTCTGTAGTACGTCATCTTCGTGGTGTAGCAATTTTAATGGCCAGTAGTGTAGTATAATTAAGCCCCCAGCAGACTATACTGTGTTCATCGTAAGAATAAACCTCTCGTAAACATTACACCATGTATTGTTGAATAATCTCATTGGATTTCGTTTCACGTGGAGCGGAAGCCAAGCTGTGTCCAGAACAGTCAAGTACGATCATAAGGATACGTTTTATGCTTTGTTACACGCACAGTGACAGAGCGATAATGCAGGAACAACAGCTTTACCGGCGCATTTAACTTAGGCAGCATTGGTCAACCAACTGGTCTATCTAAGCTGCAATGATGTGAGCAGTTGCAGTTCAGACGCAAAAAGAGACGAGCAGGGAAACAGCATTGCTTTGAATGTCATTTAATTTTTAAATGGAACGAAATAATATATGGCAAAACTCAGGCGATAGGCTTCTTAGGTAGGGGACGGAAAACATGGCACGCTATCGAGCTTAGCTAAAATAGTATTGCGTTTAAAATCAAGAGTGACGAAAATTTGTAACTTAATCACAGGGTGATTTTTCTGAGCGAACTATGTGTGATGCAAAAGCATACTGCAGAGATTTCAGCGTATTGTTGAATACTGAAGCCACTGAAGGTATTTATTACAGTCAGTCGTCTGGTAATCTCTTAACAGAATCCGAGAAATACATTTCAGTTCTGGAACTGTCATCTGCTAGGTTGATAAGGAGTCAATCAACGACGCAACCCACGAAGCCACCCGGGCGCCGCATTTTCTCCTTTTATGACGTACTGTTTGTTCTACATGCCGCCAGCGTTCGGCAGTGATGCGTGAAAAAGCTGCGTGCGTTTGTTCCAGTACGTCTGGCAGCTTAACAGTCTTGTTCTTTCTCGCAAGACATCACTTAACTTAGCACCAGATCAGTTCCGTTGGTTCATATTGTAATGGTACAGTGGCAAATGTAAAAATGCACCATTTGTATGATGTGCTCGATGCTGTGAAAATGATAGTTTTTTCATGTTTCTACAATACTTAACACTCTGTTTCGTATGGGTTAACATTCGTCATGTAAAACAATGTACATAGCCCAATAAAGAGTATTTGGTGTTTCGTTTCTGTCCTAAAAAAGTAAATTGTTATGTTTTCTTAATTTAAGCAACCCTTCTTAACAATCGTTCGTAAAATATCGATAGTTAAATATTTATATTTGCAATGAAAACAGCAATTTCACGTGCAATGTGTGATTAGAAACAAGAAGACTTGCATTATTCATAAAAAATGATGATGAATTTTACAATTACCGATGTACGTACTTAAAACTGAACGAAAAAAAAAGAATATCCCAGGCGAGACTTGAACCAGCGATCCATGAGCTACCCTAGATTATGAATGTACTACTCTACCGATTCCGTTGTGCATCTAGTCTGTTTTTGAATCTCAACTGCATGAAATACTCTCCCTCGAAAAACTTCAAATCCGATTTTTTCTTAAAACTTACGAAAAATGTTAAGAACAATCTGTTTCTCGGCACTTCTTAAACGTGTTCCACACGTGTTTCACTACGGAGCAGGAAGCAGCCTCAGCCATTTTAATACTGCGCATCAGCAGCCCGACAATCAAAGCACAACAGTATGGAGACTGTGACTGTACACGATTTTTGACATAACAGCTACATATTTAAAGCGTGATTAAGAAAAACTTTGGTGACTGTTAATACATAGTTGCTAATGTTGTTGTTTTTTGTGGTCTTCAGTCCAGAGACTGGTTTGATGCAGATCTCCATACTACTCTATCCTGTGCAAGCTTCTTCATCTCCAAGTAACTACTACAACCTACATCCTTCTGAATTTGCTCAGTGTATTCATCTCTTGGTGTCCCAGCCAGAAATTCCGTGTCGGCGAATTTTACTACGTGGTCGCTCTCACGCAGTGCGTGCTCTGCCAAGGCCGATTTCTCCGCCTGGCCCAACGCTTCAGAGAAGCAGTATCACACCCGCTTGTTCAGAGAAGCTGTAGAAACACAAAAACACGGGACTAGCTAGCTTCAACAAGAAAGAAGAAAGCCTCAAGGTAAACGGATCCCGCCTTCCCGTGCTGCAGTGAACGACCGTCGAAGGTAGCAAGAGGAGAACCGCACCGGAAACATACAGTCTGCGGCCGCGACCTCGGCTCCAGTCCACCACCAGCGATGGAGGGTGAAAGTTTGACAATGGCAGCCACTCGTGTTGGCGAAACGTCAGTAAAATCGTCAGACGAACGTCGGCCGAAGAACCCGAGACAGTAGCCAATAGGCAGTTTGTGAACAAGTGACCGCGAAAGGCTTAACAGTTTTGAATTAGTTGAAATGGTTCAAATGGCTCTTCCAGACACGAACAACATACTGAGTTATTCTTTTCTTGACTGCCGAAGGGCAGGCATCCACCGGGGAGAGAAGAATGAATATGGGGCAGCAGTATGTCTGTCGAAAGCCACAGCTGTGTGGAATGGTGGCGATTCGACACACGACGCAAGTCGACACCTGAGAACAGCACAAGGTACGCCACTTCAAGCGAGAACGACTCGAGCACCCGATCTACTGCCTGATGTCTCCCCACGCGATTATCAAGACTTCGGGCCCTTAAAGAAGGCCTCGAAGGGTCGATGACTCCTGTCGGGCAAGGATGTGCAACAGGCAGCTACGCACTTCTTCAAGCAGCAGGGCACAGAGTTTTATCAAATCGTTATTCTGACCCTGGTGCGTCGGTGGGATGACTGCCTCAGTGCTCAGGGTGATATTTCCCGACTGGTATACCAATTCTGGAATGTATAATCGTTGAACAAAAACTTTTTCATCACCCCTTATAGTCTATGAGAGGGGAGAAAACATTATCGCAGCAACACGATTTTTATTTCGTCCCTCATAACATTGAAAAACTGTCAAACAACAGTGATCATTGGCAAGTATCAACGTAAAAACTGTGGATGATCAGGTCTTTAATAGACACTATCGGAAAAAAGAAGTACACCCATTTAGAGGTTTCCAGTTCACTCAAGATTTATTGCTGCAATAGTGCATATGGAACACACGAAATCTTTACATATACAGATTAATAGCACAAGCGATTCTGAGGTATCAGGTATCGACCCACGCTGGAACAACCACATTAGTACATGACGTCGCCTCCATGGATGGCAATGCAGGCGCTAACTCTGGTATACAATGGATCGTACAGATTGTGAATACCGCCCTGGGGTAGATTATTCCTGTACGGTCGTTCTGTAAGAGATGCTGGTTAACGCGTCGCGTGAGTCACTTCTCATCCCATCATATCCCACACGTGTTTGACTGGAGACAAGTCGGAGATTGTGCTGGTCAGAGAGGTTGCTGTACGTCTTGCACAGCACGCTGAGTTTTGCGGGAAGTGTGTACCTGCTGGATGAGTCAAAAAGCATTCTGTTTAGTGTCTCATCCAGAAACACCAAAGATGAACGAGAGTTGTAGCTTATCACACCCGAGAGGGGTCGGACCTGTGTGTCTGGGGCGAATGGCTACAATCGGACCTTTATCAATGTCGGAAACGTGATGGTACGCATTTCTCCTCCTTACACGAGGCATCACAACAACGTTTCACCAGGCAACGCCGGTCAACTGCTGTTTGTGTATGAGAAATCGGTTGGAAACTTTCCTCATGTCAGCACGTTGTAGGTGTCGCCACCGGCGCCAACCTTGTGTGAATGCTCTGAAAAGCTAATCATTTGCATATCACAGCATCTTCTTCCTGTCGGTTAAATTTCGCGTCTGTAGCACGTCATCTTCGTGGTGTAGCAATTTTAATGGCCAGTAGTGTATCTGAGAACTCTTAAGCAGCACTCAAGAAAGATGAGGCGATTCTTAACCCTATGATGCATATACAGAGCCTCCGAGGCCCTTGTAGGTCTTCATTTTTAAAAAAAATTCTGTAACTTTTTGTTTGATTTCAAACTGCTTTCCAGTACTCTTTCGCTAACACTGTGACATTCCTCCTGTCAAGTCTGAACGAGATACCTTTTTAAGTTTTTTGTATAATTCAATACGTTTACTCATACACCGTGAACGCATAACCAGGTCTTCAGAAGCCCTCACACATTTATAAATGTTCTTTAGCCTATATTGTCTTCAACATTTGTTTGGGAGCAGTTATTAAGTCAACAATAACTGTAGTGGTATTTCCAGCAACAGGAGTGCCAACAGCAGCAGTAGCTGTAGTAGTAATAGTATAACTAAAAAATAATACACATTAGTTTCACATATTGGCGATATCGTTGTATTATTGATCTTTTTGCTAACAAATGTTTTATTATTGCATAGTATTGTTAACCTGTGCTGCTCTTGTCAGCCTCATTGTTACTGTAGTTTGTTTGTTGCTGCAAGACCCATATTGTTACGAGTATGACTCGTTTAGTGCTGCACAAGCTGCTGTTCAACAGACACGCCTTTTGCTATGGCTTTGACACGCAAAGCAAGAGTCAGTACGTGCAAATGCAGCTAATTTTGAAAGTGTTACGGCTCAGTGGTTTGAAGATGATGATTCTTGCGAGGAAGGAAATAATTTTGAAGATGCAAGTACTGAAGAATCAGCCAATGAACCTGCAGATGTGAATATTGAGGCAGATGACAGTCCTTCCGATAATATTACTTCATCAGAGTCTGAAAATGAAGAACCACCACAAAAAAGTATAGAAGACCACACATACATTAGTCGGAATGGAACGATTTGGAAATTAGAGCCTCCTGCAACTTTTCTTACTGTCCATAATATCGTAAAGAGGGCACCTGGTCCAACCTGTGGTTTGAAAACCTGTAAACCTAAGGATGCCTGGGACTATTTCATCTCCAAGGAAATACTAGAGGAAATCATCAACTGAACAAATATTGAAGGCAGAAGAGTGGCTGCTTTACGTGGTAAAACGTGCGAAAATGTTTCGATTGCTGGAATGGAGGGTTTTCTTGGTCTTTTACTGACTTCTGGTGTTGAGAAGAGTTGGGATGTCCCTATTAGAGAATTATTCTTGGATGAAAAGGCAAATCCTACATATAAGGCCACCATGTCAGTTAATAGATTCAAGGGTATAAGGAGTATGATTAGATTTGACGACAGGCGTACCCGTGAAGCTCGATCTGCAGATGACAAACTTTCAGCTGTTCGCTATGTATGTGAATAATGAGTATGTTTTAATTGAAGAAATTCTTTGTAATAAATGTTATAAAATGTAAACTGCAACTTATAAGTGAATTGATAAAATTATTTGTATATGTTGTATGTAAATCGATGTAACTAATAAAAATTCACTCTTAGAGTTTTTTAAAAAATTAATAAAACGCTAATCAGGCCCACCAGATCCTGTTACTGTATCTTAGGAATGTTTCAATATGATAATAAATTTGACAGAAATAAATTTAACACCAAACAATGATTATATGAAAAGAGGAAAATTTTAAATTAGGGCAGGGCCTTGGAGGCGCTGCATATGCATTCATGTGTGTTTTCGGCACCATGCATCCTAGGATTAAGAGCCAGACAAAGAATGCCCTGCGCTATGTGTTCGATGACTGACAGAGATGCTATAAAAAGTGTATACTTTGAAAAACTCATGTCAACACTGAAATGGAGTAATAAACTTCTCCGGGAAAAAATTAGTCTCAGTCTTCGTTGATCAGCCCTCGTAACACTGGGCCAGTTTCTGGACCAACGAAGAAAATATGTAAGTCCCCCAGATCTGTAAAGGGTATACAGCCTCGTCCGCAGCTCGTGGTCGTGCGGTAGCGTTCTCGCTTCCCGCGCCCGGGTTCCCGGGTACGATTCTCGGCGGGGTCAGGGATTTTCTCTGCCTCGTGATGGCTGGGTGTTGTGTGATGTCCGTAGGTTAGTTAGGTTTAAGTAGTTCTAAGTTCTAGGGGACTGATGACCATAGATGTTAAGTCCCATAGTGCTCAGAGCCATTTTAACCATTTTATACAGCCTCCTGTCGGCATGTGTGTTATACAAGACGTCTGAAGGAACAGAAAAGTTTTTGTCGATTAGATAAAGTGTTGCAGAGAGCACTCTTCAGTCAGGAAACCATGAAGGTTTCCGAAACCAACAAAATTATCTACAATGACGAACTATTACCCATGGCTATACAGAGAAGTCATCAAGGTACATAAACCTGTCGAGAACTGCAACAGAAGAGAATAAGTCATGTAACGTAGTGAAATATGGACAGTACCTCTACAGAATCGTTTGATAAATTTTATCTTTGAGAGACGTCATATCGATAGTTGAGTTTTATCTTTGACAATGATCACCTCTGCCAGTCGTGGGCACACTACCACGCCCTCTTTTCACAATACTCATGTCGCTCTCCGACATCCGAGCTGTCAATCGGCAAGCCCCAGCCAAATCTAGGAGTACCTCTGAAGATGTCCACCGCAGCTCTGGACGAAATGTCAGGAACTAAAAATTTCATGGACCACCAGAAAGATTCATCAGAAATAAATCTTTAAAAATTTCTTCATAGACGATATTATTTCAGTCGAGTTATCCCCACAATTCGAAACAACATATCACCAATTTAGGCTATACAACAATTTTCAAATGGTCAATTCTTATGGCATTGAAACAAAACCAGGACGTATAACCAGAAGTATTTCGCTACAGATGTTATGTTACGAAATGTTTTCTTTGCAAGTAATTCTTTATGCAAATCCGAGCTTCTGGCAAGGTGCAGTGTGACAGAGGACCTCTCCTATATTCTCGACTGTGTGGATATTTTCCGAAAGTTTTAGTATGTCTCCAGTCTCACAGATTCTACATGCCAACTTGAATCAATGTTTGACTGCTATTTCCCCAATAATCATAGAAATTCTGAAACGATGTTATTTTTCATTCCGCTGCATTTTATGAGACCTAAACATGATGACACATCTATACGTGTTATTAAAGTATGCCACCGCGTTTGTGGTAATACAAGTACAGAAATACAGCATTATGTTTTAAGTAGCATAAATGTAGTCAACAAACCCAATTCCTCGTATATTTTGTATTTTGAAACTCCAGAGAGAAGTACAGTTCGGCAGAGAGACCATGAGCCACTTATTAAGCGCATGTTTGAACCACATTACCGAGAACATAAAAACTACTGAAAACGCGTTATATGAAAAAATGACACTTAGAACGTTTTCCATTTCCACTCTCGATTTGTAGATTAAGATAAAATTTTTGACACTGCTGACTGGTAACACTTAAAAACTGTGAAGATAACAGGAGTAAAGCAGAGGGAGCGAAAGGTTATTTACCACCAGACTGCAGTTATAAGAGTGAAAGGACATGAAAGGGAAACAGTAGTTGAGAAGAGAGTGAGGAAGGGTTGTGGACTACTGGCGATGTTATTGCCTCTTTACACTAAGCAAACAGTAAAGTGCACGAAGGAGACATCTGGTAAACGAATGCAAATTTAAGGGGAGGAAATAAAAACTTTTAGGTCCGCCGACGACACTGCACTTTTAGCAGAGACGGCGGAACACTTGGAAGGTAGGTTGAACGGACTTTAACATAGGTTACCAGTCTGGAACCGCGTGACCACTACGGTCGCAGGTTCGAATCCTGCTTCGGGCATGGATGTGTGTTAGTTAGGTTTAAGTAGTTCTATGTTCTAGGGGACTGATGACTTCAGATGTGAAGTCCCATAGTGCTCAGACCCATCTGAACCATAGGTTACAAGATGAACATCAACAAAAGTGAACCAAGGGTTATCAAATTACGCGATGCTGCGGGGATTACACTGGGAAACCAGGCATTAAAAGTATTAGGCAGAGAAATAACTAATGATTGCCGAAGTGGAGAGGATATAAAACTCAAACGAACTGCAGTACAAAAAGCATTTCCGAAGAGTAGAAATCTGTCACATCTACATACATACTCTACAAGCTAACGCACGGTTCGTGGCGAAGGCTACCCTGACCCAGTATTAGTCATTTCCTTTTCTGTTCCACTCGCCTACAGAGCGAGAGAAGAATTACTCTCTATATGTCTGCATGCTAGCCTGTATTTCCCGTATTTTACCTTCGTGGTCCTTATGCGAAATATATGTCTATATTTAACATCGAATATGATGCCTTTTCTAAAGGTGTTCCAAGTGTAGCACTGCACAGGTGAAACGTGGAAGTTCATTCTGACGAGGAGATAATAGAAAAAGCACAGTCTGTGGCACTCATCCCGTGAACGGGTTTCTGGCCTGACTTCCGAGCGCAGCCTTTGGCACTAGGAGTGCGTGGGCGGTGGCTCATCGCCCCAGCTGCCTTTTACCATCGGACGCCCGGTATCCGATTTGATCGCAGGGTGAGTGGAGGCTGGAACGAGAAAAATTCCCCCGTCCGACCCGGTATCCCCAGGAAGGGAGCTTAGAGTTAAAGAGGGTCGCAGTCGACGCAATCTCTAAGACTCCAAGTAACTAGCGCCCGAGAGGAGAGAGACTTTTGTTCGCTCGGGAATGCGCAGGATCGTACAGTCCGTGGCACGTACCTCGTTCAAGAAATGGACTTACATGCAGCAGGGACAAGTTTCCACAGCAACAGCAGCTGCACAAACTATCAGCATGGCGGCCTCCCTTGACGTGGCAGCACAGTGGTGCCCTGACGGCAGTGCGTCCAGCAGCAACACTGGACACAGTGGTGACGCCACGCCGCCATATCAGACGAGCCCCAGCTCAGCGTACAGCCTAACGATAGGTCTGGCCGCGTGTCGAGGCTGCACGCAGAGAGAACGTTGCCCGACTGCATTCCTCCGTCATATGTCTGGCTTGAAGGGGGAAACCGGATGGCGCTATGGTCGGCCCGCTAGATGGCGATGCCATAGGTCAAACGGATATCAACTTCGTTTTTTTAAATAGGAACCCACGTTTTTATTACATATTCGTGTAGTACGTAAGGAAATATGAATGTTTTAGTTGGACCACTTTTTTCGCTTTGTGATAGATGGCGCTGTAATAGTCACAAACATATGGCTCACAATTTCAGACGAACAGTTGGTAACAGGTAGGATTTTAAATTAAAATACAGGACGTAGTTACGTTTCAACATTATATTTCGGTTGTTCCAATGTGATATATGTACCTTTTTGAACTTGTCATTTCTGAGAACGCATGCTGTTACAGCGTGATTACCTGTAAATACCACATTAATGCAATAAATGCTCAAAACAATGTCCGTCAACCTCAATGCATTTGGCAATACGTGTAACGACATTCCTCTCAACAGCGAGTAGTTCGCCTTCCGTAATGTTTGCACATGCATTGATAATGCGCTAACGCACGTTGACAGGCGTTGTCGGTGGATCACGATAGCAAATATCCTTCAACTTTCCTCACAGAAAGAAATCCGGGGACGTCAGATCCGGTGAATGCGTGCGGACCATGGTATGTATGGTGCTTCGAAGATCAATCCACCTGTCATGAAATATGCTATTCAGTAGCGCTTCAACCGCACGCAAGCTATGTGCCGGACATCCATCATGTTGGAAGTACATCACTGTCATGCAGTGAAACATCTTGTAGTAACATCGGTAGAACACTAAGTAGGAAATCAGCATACATTGCACCATTTAGATTGCCATCGATAAAACGGGGGCCAATTATCCTTCCTCAAACAATGCCGCACCATACATTAACCTGCCAAGGTCGCTGATGTTCCACTTGTCGGAGCCATCTTCGATTTTCCGTTGCCCAGTAGTGCATATTATGCCGGTTTACGTTGCCGTTGTTGGTGAATGACGCTTCGTCGTTAAATAGAACTCGTGCAAAAAATCTGTCATCGTCCCGTAATTTCTCTTGTGCCCAGTGGCAGAACTGTACACGACGTTCAAAGTCGTCCTGGATACCGAGCAGCATACATAGCGCACGCCCGTTGGGCATTTTGATCACAATAGCCATACATCAACACGATATCGGCATTTTCCGCATTTGGTAAACGGTCCATTTTAACACGGGTAATGTATCACGAAGCAAATACCGTCCGCACTGGCGGAATGTTACGTGATACCACATATTTATACGTTTGTGACTATTACAGCGCCATCTATCACAAAGCTAAAAAAGTGGTCCAAATAAAACATACATATTGCTTTACGTACTAGATGAACATGCAATAAAAATGGGGGTTCCTATTTTTAAAAAAAAGCGCAGTTGATATCCGTTTGACCTATGGCAGCGCCATCTAGCGGGCCAACCATAGCGCCATCTGGTTTTCCCCTTCAATCTAGACAAGTTTCGTTCTTTGTAATTTTTTCGTTTGACGCTTATTTCGTGAGATATTTGGCCCGGTCACTATCAATGGACCACCCTGTAGAGTTCCATTGGGTATGTAACACAACCATGCCTGCTTCGCAAAACAGTAGTAATTTGGACAGCTATCCTTTCATTTATGATGTACGGCCTATGCTGTGCCATATCTTCTGGGCCTCCGTGACGTTACTTTTCAACAAAATAGCACCAGGCCACATGTTGCCCGTCCTGCACTACGCTACCTCGATGCAGAGGGTGTTGGACTGCTGCCCTCGTCAGCTCGTTCTCCAGACCTCTCACCCGCTGAAAACATCTTGTCACCGGTTGCCCAGAGACTGCCACACAACCACTTTCCAGTGACAACAAGTAATGAATTCTGGCATACAGATGAAGCAGCATCTAGTAGTAAACACTAAGCTCAGCTGGACTCGATACCTACATTCCCTTCGGGTAGAGGTGAGCTCTGACAGTTGAAGTGGCCCTAGCGAACTTGCTTCGCGCGCCCATGACGGCCAATCAGGTCGTGAGGCTTGGTTTATATAACCGTGGCAATGCTCAAGGGTTGCCGCTGTGCAAAGTGACCCATGCTTTCAGCCACTGCTGCCGCATGCTTCGTTCAGGTTTGGGTGAGTGTGTGTGCATTTCACCGATTCTGTTTCTTGCCGCGTGTGTGGAAACTGTGAGTTTCTTGCCACGTGTGTGGAAAACGGCTACGAGCAGTGAAGAAAGAGGACTTTTGGAAAAGGAACTACGTTGATATGTGAAGCAAGCAAATTTATATACAGATTGCGTGTTTACTTTGAAAGCGGAACGGGACAATGATGGGCTTTTGTTAGCAGTGAATAAAGTGACTGACAAGGTGGCAGAAACACTGAACATCTCTACAGCGATAGTGAGGTGGTCACAAATAATAAAGAGGCTGCCAATTCCGCTGGAAGCCCTGTTATTGTGAAGCCTAGAAAGTCAAGGAAGAGATCATGTCGTGTGACTGAAACAGACAACTTAGAGAAAAGTGTTGTTAGGCAACAGATATACGCGTACTGCAGCAGGAAACAGTACCCAACACTTAAAAAATTGGTGGCATCACTGTCGGGCAGCGGTTTGTTCACAGGCGGAACGACAAGTCTCCCCATTGCTAAAAAAAAAACTTGTTTCCGTTGGAAAAGTTTTCAGCGTTAGACACGTTGTTATTGCCAGAGGAGTCAGCTCTATGTACTACATTTTGCACCCTGTAGTCCCCCAAATAGTCTGCAAACTGAATGAAGTATTCTTTGTACTGTACTACACACGCACAGTAAGTAAAATCTGATTATATGGTATCGTTCCTGGTTATTCAATTTTAATGGCCAGCAGTTTAACTAAGCGAATGGTAACGACTTAGATAGCAGTTGCCGTAATCGGCCACTGTGTTGCCATACGAGTGATTCAAGCTTAATCTGTTAAAGACCGCATACCGCTTGAAAACATACAGCGCACGAATTCAAGATGACGAAACGCCAGCCCAGAGATGTAGTGTGTCTTGTCCTCAGGTTCACCAACTCAAATGCACTGTACGCTGGTGGGCAAAAATATGAAAACACCAAAACCACTACACATTCCCCATGCCTAACACATTCTAGGAAACCCGTTGGCATTCACAACAGCTTGCAGTCGTCTAGGAATGGATAAATACAGGCCCTGTGGAGGGAATCACATCATTCTTCCTACAAAATCGAGGCACGTTCCCTTAGCAATGATGGAGGTGGATAGCAGTCACACTTCCTTCTCTCCGAAATACACCGTAAAGGCTCAGTAATTTTGAGATGTGTTGATCTGTGCTCACAAAACCAGTCCTGGACAATGCGACCTCCATAAGCAATGGTCCTGTCAAATGATTCAAATGGCTCTGAGCACTATGGGACTTAACATCTGTGGTCATCAGTCCCCTAGAACTTAGAACTACTTAAACCTAACTAACCTAAGGACATCACACACATCCACGTCCGAGGCAGGATTCGAACCTGCGACTGTAGCGGCCACGCGGTTCCAGACTGAAGCGCCTAGAACCGCACGGCCACACCGGCCGGCAGGTCCTGTCATTCTTCAAACACAGTATCACCATTGTGGAACAAACTTTCTGCCATAAGATGGATCTAATCAGACAAAATGTTTACATAACCCTTAGCTGTAATGCTAACTTACAGAGTAGCCGTGGAACCCATGGAATACCACGATATGGCTGCCCAAATCATAACCGAACCCCAGCCTGGCTGGAACGTAAACTCGACCAGAAGTTGAGAACTGTGTGAAACAAGACTCATCTGACCATATAATCCTCTTCCATTGCTCCAAAGTACATATTTCATGGCTTTGGCAATGGGCGTTTTCGAATTCCAGCTCGCCATGCAGTTCCCACTCACAGAGTTCACTCCGTGTTGTCTTGATGCTGACAGGGTTTGCCTGTGCGATATTCGGTTATGCTGTGACTTTGGCAGCTGCCGAACACTTACCTGTCGTCATAATCCTCTTCAATGGCCGGCTGCCTCGATCACTCAGTACATACTTTGTCCACTTTGTGGCTTAGGGGATGACGTTTTTCTCTTTCCTTGTATGCTGTATAAATCTTGGGTGTGGTGCCTCTTGAAATATCTGGAAATGAACTTTCCAACTCGAGTATTCTAAGGCAACATTATATGCGCCGCACCAACTGGGCAGCACTGCTACGCAGTATAGAACGAAGATACTTCTATACGAGATTACAGTGATACAATATTGCCTTTCATTGACGTCCATTTTCTCACAAAAACACGAATCTGACGATATTTCATTAGACATTTTGTACTCTTAGTACGCAACGAACCGCGCTGTGGCGTCCGAATGCTCGAGCGATTCACCCCATTTATCGGAGGCAACAACATGTTATAAGAATGTACGCTCTCGGCTTAACAACAGCACATACGGGATCAACAAAAATATGAAAAAAAACTGGTCCTGTACGGTTTTCTAGGGAAACTTATTCCGTTCTTCCTACAAAATAGTGTCTAGCTCACGTAACGATGATGGAGATGAATAGCGATCAAGCACCGTTCTCTCCACAGTACACTGCACAGGCTCAGTAATACTGAGATCTGGTGACTGTGGTAGTCAAGTGAGATGCGGCAATTCATACACGAGTTCACAAAACCAATTATCTGCTATAAGTGAACACGGGATCTGTTGTCCTGGAATATTACATCATCACTGGGCAACAAATATTCTAATATGGGAAGGACCTGATAAGCCAATATGATCTCTCAGTGTTTGGCAGTAACGCGACCTGGCGGAGTACTCATGACACCTGTGGTGACCGAACTGCCGCCATGTTTCACTCTTTGTACATGAACTCCGCTGAAAACAGTGTGAAATACACTGAAGAGGCAAAGGAAGAGGAACACCTAAATAACATTGTGTAGGGCCCACGCGAGCACGCACAAGTGCCGCAACACGACGTGGCACGGACTCGACTAAAGTGTGAAGTAGTGCTGGAGGGAAGTGACACCATGAATCCTGCAGGGCTGTCCATAAATCTGTAAGAGCACGAGGAGGTGGACATCTCTTCTGAACATCACGTTGCAAGGCACCCCGGATATGCGCAACAAAGTCTAAGTCTCGGGAGTTTGGTGGGCAGCGGAATTGTTTAAACTCAAAAGAGTGTTCCTCTAGCCACTCTGTAGCAATTCTGGAAGTGTTGGATGACGCGTTGCCCTGCTGGAATTGTCCAAGTCCGTCGGATTGCACAATGGACATGAAGGGATGCAAGTGATCAGACAGGATGCTTACGTACGTGTCACCTGTCAGAGTCGTATCGAGACTTATCAGGAGTCCCATATTATCACTCCAACTGCATACGCTGCACAACATTACAGAGCCTTCACCAGCTTGAACAGTCCCCTGCTGACATACAGGGTCCATGGATTCATGAGGTTGTCTCCATACCCGTACACGCCCGTCTACTTGATACAATTTAACACGAGAGTCGTCCGACCGGGCAACACGTTTCCAGTCGTCAACAGTCTGATGTCGGTGTTGACGGGCCGAGGCGAAGCGTAAAGCTTTGTGTCGCGCAGTCATCAAGGGTACACTAGTGGGCATTCGCCTTCGGAAGCCCATATCGGTGATGTTTCGATCAATGGTTCGCACGCTGACTCTTGTTGCTGGCCCAGCATTGAAATCTGCAGCAATTTACAGAAGGGTTGCACTTCTGTCACGTTGAAAGATTCTCTTCTGTACTCGTTGGTCCCGTTTCTGCAGGATCTTTTTCCGGCCGCATCGATGTCGGATATTTGATGTTTTACCGGATTCCTGATATTCACAGTACACTTGTGAAATGGTCGTACGGGGCAATCCACACTTCATCGCTACCTCTGAGATGCTGTGTCCTATCGCTCATGCCCCAACTGTAACACCACGTTCAAGCTCACCTAAATCTTGTTAACCTGCCATTGTAGCAGCAGTAACCGGTCTAACAACTGCGCCACGCACTTGGTCTTATAAAGGCGTTGCCGACCGCAGCGCCGTATTCTGCCCGTTTACATATACAGGGTTATTACAAATGACTGAAGCGATTTCACAGCTCTACAATAACTTTATTATTTGAGATATTTTCACAATGCTTTGCACACACATACAAAAACTCAAAAAGTTTTTTTAGGCATTCACAAATGTTCGATATGTGCCCCTTTAGTGATTCGGCAGACATCAAGCCGATAATCAAGTTCCTCCCACGCTCGGCGCAGCATGTCCCCATCAATGAGTTCGAAAGCATCGT
Source organism: Schistocerca piceifrons (assembly GCF_021461385.2). Lineage (NCBI taxonomy): Eukaryota > Metazoa > Arthropoda > Insecta > Orthoptera > Acrididae > Schistocerca > Schistocerca piceifrons. The sequence continues at coordinate 213,108,928 of NC_060146.1, forward strand.
TGATGCGAGCTCGCAGTTCTGGCACGTTTCTTGGTAGAGGAGGTTTAAACACTGAATCTTTCACATAACCCCACAGAAAGAAATCGCGTGGGGTTAAGTCGGGAGAGCGTGGAGGACATGACATGAATTGTTGATCATGATCTCCACCACGACCGATCCACCGGTTTTCCAATCTCCTGTTTAAGAAATGCCGATCATCATGATGGAAGTGCGGTGGAGCTCCATCCTGTTGAAAGATGAAGTCGGCGCTGTCGGTCTCCAGTTGTGGCATGAGCCAATTTTCCAGCATGTCCAGATACACGTGTCCTGTAACGTTTTTTTCGCAGAAGAAAAAGGGGCCGTAAACTTTAAACCGTGAGATTGCACAAAACACGTTAGCTTTTGGTGAATTGCGAATTTGCTGCACGAATGCGTGAGGATTCTCTAACGCCCAGAGTCGCACATTGCGTCTGTTCACTTCACCATTAAGAAAAAATGTTGCTTCATCACTGAAAACAAGTTTCGCACTCAACGCATCCTCGTCCATGAGCTGTTGCAACCGCGCCGAAAATTCAGAGCGTTTGACTTTGTCATCGGGTGTCAGGGCTTGTAGCAATTGCAAACGGTAAGGCTTCTGCTTTAGGCATTTCCGTAAGATTTTCCAAACCGTCGGCTGTGGTACGTTTAGCTCCCTGCTTGCTTTATTCGTCGACTTCTGCGGGCTACGCGTGAAACTTGCCCGCACGCGTTCAACCGTTTCTTCGCTCACTGCAGGCCGACCCGTTGATTTCCCCTTACAGAGGCATCCAGAAGCTTTAAACTGCGCATACCATCGTCGAATGGAGTTAGCAGTTGGTGGATCTTTGTTGAACGTCGTCCTGAAGTGTCGTTGCACTGTTATGACTGACTGATGTGAGTGCATTTCAAGCACGGCATACGCTTTCTCGGCTCCTGTCGCCATTTTGTCTCACTGCGCTCTCGAGCGCTCTCGCGGCAGGACCTACAGTGCGGCTTCTGCCGAACAAAACTTTATGAGTTTTTTTACGTATCTGTAGTGCGTCGTGACCATACGTCAATGAATGGAGCTACAGTGAATTTATGAAATCGCTTCAATCATTTGTAATAGCCCAGTATTTCTGTATTTGAATACGCATGCCTGTACCAGTTACTTTGGCGCTTCAGTGTCAGCCTCATCCGACCAAATGGCTTTCTCCCATTTCTGCATAGTCCAAGTTTTATGGCTTCGGCACCACGTTTCCCTGTTACGGACATTTGCATCACTAATGAGTGGATTTGGAATGACAGCTGGTTCTGAATCCCCTGCTTATGGAGCTGTCTCCGTGTTGTTATGGCGCCGACAGGGTTAGCTAGTCCGCCGTTCGTTCTGTAGCGACTTTTGCATTTGTCGCCCTCTTAATTCTTCATCGCAATCCTCTACAATAACCATCTGCCAGAATCACTCAACACACACTTTCGTTCGCGCTGATGTTTTTTTCGACATGGTGGCTACGCCGTAACACTTCGGTTACCTTGCTTACTGAAGCACGCACCAAACGAGCACCAACAATTTGGCCTCTTTCGAATTTACTTGGTTGCGACATAATGCCCTCCCCACTACAAAGGGGATTGTTCTGACCGCATTGCCGGCCGGTGTGGCCGAGCGGTTCTAGGTGCTACAGTTTGGAACCGCGCTGCTGCTACGGTCGCAGGTTCGAATCCTGCCTCGGGCATGGATATGTGTGACGTCCTTAGGTTAGTTAGGTTTAAGTAGTTCTTAGTTCTAGGGGACTGATGACCACAGCAGTTAAGTCCCATAGTGCTCAGAGCCATTTGAACCTTTTGTTCTGACCACGCCTGACATTTGCGACGTACTGACGACGCTGTACAGATTACGTTCGTGGGCACATGCAATATGGCTATCCGCGTGCTTGGCTAGCATATGGATTTACATTCGAGCACGCACTTTTCTCGGTGATTCCACGTTTTTGTCCAACCCCCTTACGTTCCACTTGTCGTTCTCGTTTCTCAGCCCCAGAAGCGCAGGGGCATAAAACTGCACTTAGGAAATTAGCAGATGAAGCAGTTTGACACAAGCTGTCTGCCCGGCGGTGCAGCTTAAAAGCAATAACAGTGAGTGTGCCACAAACGGCGATCGAACTGTGAAGTCATCGCTTGCGCTGCTTAAGAACGCAAAGGCGTTAATTTAGATAGACTGTTTCTGCTCGATGCATTATTCATCCCTGTTGCGGTACAATGTAATCAAATTAATATGACCGAATAACTTATAATTAACAGGAGTATAATTTTAACAAAGCACTGCTTTATAAACTTATCCTTTTGGTAGAATATGTAAGAATAAATTTTTTACACCAAAATATTACAAAATGTTATTTTTTTACGATTATCATAATTGAATTTCTTACATTAATGGTAGCATTTCTAATAGACTCTACACAATATTGCATTTACCATAAATGCATCCTCCAAAGTTTCCCTAAAACCACATAAATGAATATTCCGTCTATTAAGAATGTATTGTTCTGTACAGACATCTACATCTACGTTTATACTCCGCAAGCCACCCAACGGTGTCTGGCGGAGGGCACTTTACGTGCCACTGTCATTACCTCCCTTTCGTGTTCCAGTCGCGTATGGTTCGCGGGAAGAACGACTGTCTGAAAGCCTCCGTGCGCGCTCTAATCTCTCTAATTTTACATTCGTGATCTCCTCGGGAGGTATAAGTAGGGGGAAGCAATATATTCGATACCTCATCCAGAAACGCACTCTCTCGAAACCTGGACAGCAAGCTACACCGCGATGCAGAGCGCCTCTCTTGCAGAGTCTGCCACTTGAGTTTGCTAAACATCTCCATAACGCTATCACGCTTACCAATAACCCTGCGACGAAACGCGCCGCTCTTCTTTGGATCTTCCCTATCTCCTCCGTCAACCCGACCTGGTACCGATCCCACACAGATCAGCAATACTCAAGTATAGGTCGAACGAGTGTTTTGTAAGCCACCTCCTGTGTTGATGGACTACATTTTCTAAGGACTCTCCCAATGAATCTCAATCTGGCACCCGCCTTACCAACAATTAATTTTATATGATCATTCCACTTCAAATCGTTCCGCACGCATACTCCCAGATATTTTACAGAAGTAACTGCTACCAGTGTTTGTTCCGCTATCATATAATCATACAATAAAGGATCCTTCATTCTATGTATTCGCAATACATTACATTTGTCTATGTTAAGGGTCAGTTGCCACTCCCTGCACCAAGTGCCTATCCGCTGCAGATCTTCCTGCATTTCGCTGAAATTTTCTAATGCTGCAACTTCTCTGTATACCACAGCATCAGCCGCGAAAAGCCGCATGGAACTTCCGACACTATCTACTAGGTCATTTATATATATTGTGAAAAGCAATGGTCCTATAACACTCCCCTGTGGCACGCCAGAGGTTACTTTAACGTCTGTAGACGTCTCTCCATTGAGAACAACATGCTGTGTTCTGTTTGATAAAAACTCTTCAATTCGGCCACACAGCTGTTGTATTTAACAAGAAGACTGGTTTGAAGCACCTTTCTCTCGCTAGTCTATCCCGTGTTACTGTGTTCACCTCTGGCCAAGTACTGCAACCCTCGACCCTCATCCATTTCTGCCAAGTTACTAGTTAAAGCTTAGTCTCCATCCACAATCCTCCCCCCCCCCTTTTCACTTCCTTCATTATTACCAAATTAACGATTCCTTCGTATATGTGGACGTGTCCCGTTAACCAACCTCTTCTTTTAGTTAAGCTCAGTTATACTCGGTATCTCCTGGTTAGTTATTTGATCAACCAATCTGATCTTCAGCATTTTCCTGTAGCACCCCGCTTAAAAATAGTCTATTCTCTTGCTGTCTGGACTTCTTATCATCCATGTTTCACATATGTGCAAGATAGCTCTGAGCACTATTGGACTTAGCATCTGTGGTCATCAGTCCCCTAGAACTTAGAACTACTTAAACCTAACTAACCTAAGGACATCACACACATCCATGCCCGAGGCAGGATTCGAACCTGCGACCGTAGCAGTCGCGCGGTTCCGGACTGCGCGCCTAGAACCGCTAGACCACCGCGGCCGGCACATATGTGCAAGACTACACTTCATACAAACACCTTCATAACAAATATATTTTAGACTACTGAATCCAGCAATGCTTCGCAAGTTCTAAAGACGTGTGGGAACTGGATATTTTCTACTCTACTCCCCCGCCCCCCCTCGTCAGTCTCTTCCTTCTTCCCCTTGCTCCCACCCTTCACTCTCTCTCTCTTTCCCAATCTCCTCTTACCCCTCTCCGTCAATCTCCTCCTTCCCCCTCAATGTCTCTATGTCCATATCCTTCCCCCCCCCCCCTTTCCCTGTCCATTTATTCCTCGCCCTGTCCCTGATACTGAGCCTTATTTATTGTTATTGCAAATTCGGATTCTGTAGTAGTATTCTAACCGTAAGCTGATAAGCCATAAATACAGTTTTTCTGTTTTCTGCGAAAACAGACCACGAAGAGGAAATTTTTGTTCAAATGGCTCTGAGCACTATGGGTCTTAACTTCTGAGGTCATCAGTCCCCTAGAACTTAGAACTACTTAAACCCAACTAACCTAAGGATATCACACACACACACCCATGTCCGAGGCGGAATTCGAACCTGCGACCGTAGCGGTCGTGCGGTTCCAGACTGTAGCGCCTAGAACCGCTCGACCAATCCAGCCGGCCGAAGGAAAACAAAACAGCACACTGTTGTATACACAGTTATTGTTAAATGCCCACCCAATGTAGTTAAAAGTGATTCCGAGAAAGGAAACAAAAACTGCACTTTTTCACAGCAGCGCAAAGCACAGCACTTACTTTCTTGCAGTACCGGTACACCCCAACATCGTTGTGTAGCAAAAATATATAGCCTGCGCCCATGTGAAGAACTTTTCTACATTTTTGCTATCAACTTTACACATGGCCTATACCCATCCGAAAGTTTATTGGAGTATTATGTAAAAATATGAAGTAAATCGGTGAAGAGCTTTTTTTTGAGACTGTTTGTAGCCGTAATTTTTCCCGAGGGCATGCAGCTTTACTGTATGATTAAATGATGATGGCGTCCTCTTGGGTAAAATATTCCAGAGGTAAAATAGTCCCCCATTCGGATCTCCGGGCGGGTACTAATCAAGGGGACGTCGTTATCAGGAGAAAGAAAACTGGCATTCTACGAATTGGAGCATGGAATGTCAGATCCCTTAATCGGACAGGTAGGTTAGAAAATTTAAAAAGGGAAATGGATAGTTTAAAGTTAGATATAGTGGGAATTAGTGAAGTTCGGTGGCAGGAAGAACAAGACTTTTGGTCAGGTGAATACAGGGTTATAAATAGAAAATCAAATAGGGGTAATGCAGGAGTAGGTTTAATAATGAATAAAAAATAGGAGTGCGGGTAAGCTACTACCAACAGCATAGTGAACGCATTATTGTGGCCAAGATAGATACGAAGCCCACACCTACTACAGTAGTACAAGTTTATATGCCAACTAGCTCTGCAGATGACGAAGAAACTGAAGAAATGTATGATGAGATAAAAGAAATTATTCAGGTAGTGAAGGGAGACGAAAATCTAATAGTCATGGGTGACTGGAATTCGTCTGTAGGAAAAGAAAGAGAAGGAAACGTAGTAGGTGAATATGGACTGGGGCTAAAAAATGAAAGAGGAAGCCGCCTGGTAGAATTTTGCACAGAGCATAACTTAATCATAGCTAACACTTGGTTCAAGAATCATGAAAGAAGGTTGTATACATGGAAGAACCCTGGAGATACTAAAAGGTATCAGATAGATTATATAATGGTAAGACAGAGATTTAGGAACCAGGTTTTAAATTGTAAGACATTTCCAGGGGCAGATGTGGACTCTGACCACAATCTATTGGTTATGAACTGTAGATTAAAACTGAAGAAACTGCAAAAAGGTGGGAATTTAAGCAGATGGGACCTGGATAACCAGAGGTTGTACAGAGTTTCAGGGAGAGCATAAGGGAACGATTGACAGGAATGGGGGAAAGAAATACAGTAGAAGAAGAATGGGTAGCTTTGAGGAATGAAATAGTGAAGGCAGCACAGGATGAAGTAGGTATAAAGACGAGGGCTAGTAGAAATCCTTGGGTAACAGAAGATATACTGAATTTAATTGATGAAAGGAGGAAATACAAAAATGCAGTAAGTGAAGGAGGCAAAAAGTAATACAAACGTCTCAAAAATGAGATCGACAGGAAGTGCAAAATGGCTAAGCAGGGATGGCTAGAGGACAAATGTAACGATGTAGAGGCTTATCTCACGAGGGGTAAGATACATACTGCCTACAGGAAAATCAAAGAGACCCTTGGAGAAAAGAGAACCACTTGCATGAATATCAAGAGCTCAGATGGAAACCCAGTTCTAACAAAGAACTGAAAGCAGAAAGGGGGAAGGAGTATATAGAGGGTCTATACAGGAGGGATGTTCTTGAGGACAATATTATGGAAATGGAAGAGGATGTAGATGAAGATGAAATGGGAGATACGATACTGCGTCAAGAGTTTGACAGAGCACTGAAAGACCTAAGTCGAAACAAGGCCCCGGGAGTAGACAACATTCCATTAGAACTAATGACAGCCTTGGGAGAGCCAGTCCAGACAAAACTCTACCATCTGGTGAGCAAGATATATGAGACAGGCGAAATACCCTCAGACTTCAAGAAGAATATAATTATTCCAATCCCAAAGAAAGCAGGTGTTGACAGATGTGAAACTTACCGAACTATCAGTTTAATAAGTCACAGCTGCAAAATACTAACGCGAATACTTTACAGATGAATGGAAAAACTGGTAGAAGCCGACCTCGGGGAAGATCGGTTTGGATTCCGTAGAAATGTTGGAACACGTGAGGCAATACTGACCCTAAGACTTATCTTAGAAGAAAGATTAAGGAAAGGCAAACCTATGTTTCTAGCATTTGTAGACTTAGAGAAAGCTTTTGACAATGTTAACTGGAATACTCTGTTTCAAATTCTGAAGGTGGCAGGGGTAAAATACAGGGAGCGAAAGGCTATTTACAATTTGTACAGAAACCAGATGGCAGTTATAAGAGTCGAGGGACATGAAAGGGAAGCAGTGGTTGGGAAGGGAGTGAGACAGGGTTGTAGCCTATCCCCAAAGCTATTCAATCTGTATATTGAGCAAGCAGTAAAAGAAAGAAAAGAAAAGTTCGGAGTAGGCATTAAAATCCATGGAGAAGAAATAAAAACTTTGAGGTTCAACGATGACATTGTAATTCTGTCAGAGACAGTAAAGGACTTGGAAGAGCAGTTGAACGGAATGGACAGTGTCGAAAGGAGGGTATAAACTAAACATCAACAAAATCAAAACGAGGATAATGGAATGTAGTCGAATTAAGTCGGGTGATGAGGGAATTACATTAGGAAATGAGACACTTAAAGTAGTAAAGGAGTTTTGCTATTTGGGGAGCAAAATAACTGATGATCGTCGAAGTAGAGAGGATATAAAATGTAGACTGGCAATGGCAAGGAAAGCGTTTCTGAAGAAGAGAAATTTGTTAACATCGAGTATAGATTTAAGTGTCAGGAAGTCGTTTCTGAAAGTATTTGTACGGAGTGTAACCATGTATGGAAGTGAAACATGGACGATAAATAGTTTGGACAAGAAGAGAATAGAAGCTTTCGAAATGTGGTGCTACAGAAGAATGCTGAAGATGAGGTGGGTAGATCACGTAATTAATGAGGAGGTATTGAATAGGATTGGGGAGAAGAGAAGTTTGTGGCACAACTTGACTAGAAGAAGGGATCGGTAGGTAGGACATGTTTTGAGGCATCAAGGGATCACAAATTTAGCATTGGAGGGCAGCGTGGAGGGTAAAAATCGTAGAGGGAGACCAAGAGATGAATACACTAAGCAGATTCAGAAGGATGTAGGTTGCAGTAGGTACTTGGAGATGAAGAAGCTTGCACAGGATAGAGTAGCATGGAGAGCTGCATCAAACCAGTCTCAAGACTGAAGACCACAACAACAACAGCAACAACGTATTTATACACATTATAAGTTGGCAATGCAGACTATATAAAAGCAACGCTATACAGAAACACGCGTGTATTCGAATGCAGTGTTGTGTCAACATTTCAAGAACTTTCGGACATTTAAGATTTTGAACTAACGAACATTTACATTTTTATTTATATAGTTGTTAACAAATTTCTCTTTTTCAGAAAACCTGTTTTTGCTGTCGGCATTCTGCATTTTGTATCCTCTCTAGTTCGACTATTTTCAGTTATTTCGCTGCCCAGATAGCAAAGCCTGTCAATTACTTTCAGTGTCGTTTCCTAATCTAATTCTGTCGCCATCACCCGATTTCATTCGACTACATTCCATCATCCTTGTTTTACTTTTGTTGATGTTCGTCTTATATTCTCCTTTCATCACACTTTTCATTCCGTTCAACTGCTCTTCAAGTCCTTTGCTGTCTCTGACGGAATTACAATGTCATCGGCAAATCTCGGAGTTTTCATTTCTTCTCCCTGGACTTTAATCTCACTCCAAATTTTCCTATGGTTTGCCTTACTGCTTGCTGAATCTACAGAGGGCAGGCTTACTCTCTTCCCAAGCACTGCTTCTCTTTCACGCCCCTCGACTCTTACAACTGTCGTCTGGCGTCGTTACAAGTTGTAAACAGCCCCTGCTACCGTCAGAATTTCACGTGTATAGTCCATCCAACTCCGTCTGTCAAGTCGTCCTTCCCTTCTACAATGGAAGTGGAAACCCGGGTTTAAATAATGGTGATACCAGTCGTACCCTCCACCACACACCGTGCAGTGTCTGACGGAGGGCAACTATGAAATGAAATTGGACCACAGGCGAACTGCGGAGCTCTATAGAGCTACTTAGTGATAACTTTCTATCAATTGTCAGGAACGCCATACAGATCTCGTCGTACCCAATCAGGTGCCGTCTTTAAACAATCATCCGATATCTGCGAGATCGAACAAATTTGTAACACATTAGCAGTTTTGACACAAACTGCTATACTCCCATACCGAACAGACAATTAGCCTCAACTTGTATCACCCTGGTTTCACCGCACCTGGGTCGCCAGGTTTTTCTAAGAAAAATCAGGAATTTTTTTAATGTGTGATTCCAACGCCACTTGCACCTCTTTGAGTCAAACTTAATTATGGCTGGCACACAGTACAGCGAGAATTGTAATCACTTTTATCTCTGCTATGCAGTGAGTAAAACTTCCATTATTAAACTTGGGCTTGAATTTCTCCCTTTCCGGCACTGACACTTCATTGGTTTCGACAGATCCACTTGTGAAACTAGTTCATGAACTGTAAAATACTTCCTAACAGCGACCAATTGTCTTGACCTAATTCCGTCTCGCTCTTGAATGCGACTAAGGTTGATGCAACGGCTGCTGGCTGCAGGAAAGCAATCTTTCATCAGACTAAAATCTATATTTTACCGCTCACATCTGTTAAGAACTGTAATGAGTTACCCAACTGCAAACATGCAGAAAGCAAAACCGTTGAATCTGTTGCATGCTCATGAGGCAGCCATTATGTCTGGTAACTTCCAGGGAACTCAAGGGAATCTTGAGGAGTGGAGGAAGGAACTTGAAACAAATGGGTTATAACCCATGCGTAAATGCATCAGTATAACAAAGATCGAGTTCACGTGTGTGCAACATCAGCTCCTATGCAATAAGAACCGCAGATATCAAGCTTGATAATGTCATACTTTCAAGAGCTACAATTTCCTGGGGTCAGTAATATTAGGGTATGGATCAGCTGAAGCAGACATAACTCGAAGCATACCATCTGCTTTCAGCGGTTCTGTACAGTACAAAAATGCCCAAAAACTGAAGGCAAAATTTATAAAATGGCTATTAAGACCAGCGCTATTGTAAGACAGTGAAGTCTAGGCATCAAAAAGGACTCACCAAACGAAGCTTCATACAACAGAAATGTGCATGTTATAAAAGGCAGGAGGACTGGCATTGAAACGCCAAGTGCAGAATGAATCCAGACGAGATATTTCAAAGTCATTCCCATATCGAAAAACACTCAAAACCCATGCTGAGGCATTATAATGAAATTTTTATTTTTACAGAAATTACTTTGATCATTATTTGTATTAAGTTAATTGGTTTAAATGTAATTTTTTATTTATAATAATTGCCATGTCATTTTAATCATCACCATAACCATTTTATTCGCTCTAATTTTTTGTTCCTACCATTCTTTTCTCATTTAGAGTTTCGGCCATGTTACATTAATTATTTTTATGTATCAACTTCGATTTAATTTCTTCTGTGTCATCATTTTAAATTTTCATCCAAGTTATTGCATACATTATTTCTATTTCTCATTTTGCTTGAATATCTTCTTATTTATAATCCCTTCTTTAGTTTAACCCTTCATCAGCGTTATTTTCTTCATTGTGCAACAAGAATTTATGTTCCAAATGTATATTTTATGTCGATTACCACAAAAAATACAGCTAGTAACGACAAATTCACTTTTGACACCACTGCACTGCCATTATAAATGGATTACGTCTTTTGTTTCGCAACAGATAGAGTGGCGTTTTGGAATGTTTAAATATTATGATAACTAAATAAAAATAATTAAAATCATATGCATGAAGACTCCAAATAAAAAATAATGATAGGAAGAAAAAATAATAGCAAATAAAAAAGTTAATACATTGATTACAATGATGCGACCAAAGATTAGAAATTTCAAAAAACAAAAAATACATTTAACCTAAAAAGTAATTAATTTCGATAAAGACTCAAAAATTAAAATTTCCAGCACCTAATGGGATTCTATCTTACAACCATCAGCAAAATGTATGTCAATGACTATGCTCACACACCATTATGGGAAGCACCATTATTTCAAGCCTATTGAGCATAAGTGTAGAGACATGATAATACCATGGGATGCAAACCCCTGGCTGGCTCTGAACACTATGGCACTTAACATCTGAGGTCATCAGTCCCCTGCAAACCCCTCACCGTGATTATGTAAGGGATGCAAAACAAATCCATATACATAATTACATCACATCATTGTTTCACAATTATGAAATTTACTGAACAAATCAGCCTCCCCCAAACCATGCTTCAACTAGCATAGAATTTAAAGTAGAGAGGGGCAGCCAGCGAGAATTAACATTGACAGGAAGGCATGCCAGGATAATCTGTCCAGTTGAGCGAACCACTGTGCCAAGGTAGCTTAGTTTCTAACGCACCTGCCTTGTAATCATGTCAAACATATCAAAATGTTAGAAGTAGCCACAATCAAGCTAGAGTAGCCCATTACAAACAGTACTGTAAGGTGCTTAAAAATGTTATTAGGAGGGCAAAAAGTATGTGGTATGCAAATAAAATAGCTAATTCACAATATAAAATTAAAACCATGTGGTCAGTTGTACAGGAAATGTATGATCAGCAGCACAAGTTCGACAATATAAAGGCAGTTCGTATTAAAAATATTTCTGTTACTGATACATCAGATATATGTAGAGTATTTAACCATCATTTTCTGAGCATTGCTGGTGAATTATATTAAAATTTAGCTTCTACAGGGAATCATATACCTCTCTTGGCAAATATCTTTCTGAGATTGATGTCTGAAATACTCCTCTGTGATACAGACAAGGGGGAGATTGAATCACTAAAGACTAAGGACTCTCATGGATATGACTGCGTGCCTAGCAGAATATTAAAGTACTGTGCTGTACATGTTAGCCCTGTATTTAGCCATATTTGTAAATTTTTCCTTTGGGAACAGTCTCCTGAACAATTTAAGTACTCAGTAGTCACGAACCTCTTGTCAACCCTTGTTCACGAGTCTGGGTATTTTGACGTTGGCCTCTCAATATATATTCCTTACTGTCATTTCTTGTTAATAATATTAGCTTATTCCCAAGAATAAGCAGCTTTCCCTCAGTTAATACTTGGCGGAAATCAAACCTGCATTTGGATCGGACTTCCTTAACTCTTGTGCAAAAAGGTGTGCAGTATACTGCTACATCCACTTTCAATAAACTACCATTAGAATTCAAAAATCTTAGCAGTAAACCAAGCACTTTCAAATCGAAACTGAAGAGTTGCCTCATGGGTCACTACTTCTATTCTGTCGTGGAATTCCTTGAAAAATTAAGCTAATTGTTGATGTATTGTTGATTGCGTTTCATTACACTTATGGCTTGACTTTTTTCGCGTTCATAAACATTTTATTTTTATCCGTTATTACTTTTATGTTGTAATTTCATGTACTGACATTGGTTTGATTCCCAGCCTTGGAGCAAATTTTCACTCGCCACTTTAGTCTATATAGATAAAATCATATCTGTATGAGACCAGTAAAGTCTCAAATTGTGTCATTTCAATCAAAAAATAATGTTAAGATACACAAACATCGGCCAGTATGAATTTTACCCGTATTTTAGGAGATTTAGTTCCCGAGTATATTTGCAAATACATTAGTCAACTATTTCACTGCAACAATTATTTAATACCACATTTGTAATTCGAGTAAAAGAGTAGTTAATTCACACACACACACACACACTTTCACTAAATGTGGGTAATTTATTTCTATTCAACAATTGCTCTGTGGTACAGAGTGAGTTGTTAAGGAGAAACATGTTTAACCTCTATTTGAAGACACTTCTGGTATCCATTAGACATTTTATTTCCATAGGTAGACTGTCAAAGAGTGTCATAGCAGCGTATTTCAACCCTTTCTGTGCCAGAGCTAGATTCATTAACGAGTAACGCAAATCAGTTTTTTCTTTTGCTTCTGAATTTGTGGGTATTTCTGTAACTCTGAAACCCAGATGGACTGCTGATAGCAAATTTCGCAAATGAAATAATGTACTGTGAGCCTATGGGTAACATGCACAGTTGCTTATATAGATGCCTTAATACGTATTTCTATGAAACCCACACAAACTATAATTACTTTCGTTTGAGCAATGAACTTTTTTGCCTAAGTGAGGGCTTTCCCCACAATATCATTCCATAAGACAGCAGTGAATGCAAATATCCAAAATATATTAACTTACCGAATTCTGTATCTACAAAGTTGGTAATGATTCTTATGGCAAATGTTTTAGTAAGTATACCATCTCCTTACTTTAAGGTTAAATTTTCATCAATGCACACAAAAGAACTTTCAACATTCTACCCTGTCTATTGTTTCTTGTTGCTATACTATGTCAATGAGAGGTAGGATATTTTTGACACCACAAAACTGGATGACCTGTGATTTCTCAAAGTTTAAAGGTAGACCATTTGTACAAAACCAGTCAGTAAATTCACCCAAAACCTCATTCAGTTTTTTATGGTGATGCTTTTTTGCTTGGCTTTACAGTAACGCTCGTGTCACCTGCAGACAGACTAATTCTGCCTCCTGATTCAAGAAAAACGATAGATCATTAACATAAATAAAGAACGATAGTGGGCCAATGACTGAACCCAATGAGGCTCCCATTGTAATTTCTCCCCATGCAGATGATAAGGCATTCTTCTTTGTATTTCAAGATATTATGTGCTCAATAAATGTATAAACAGGGGACTCGGTAGAATAGTCCTTTTGAAATCCAAACTATGATTGAATCAAGTTACTACACAAAAATTTTGGAAAAAGACGTAACAAATGACAATGGGTGGTAATTACATCTTTGGAATTCCCCTTCTAATTTGTGGGAAACAAAATGTTCCCCTGCCCCATGAAGAAGTAAAACACGCTGATGAACATCAATGACAGTTAAGTTCTGTAGCTCACATAATGTGCTGCAATGTATACAATATCTCGTATTTTTAGTCAAAGTGCCGTATCCAATCTGATTCCGGTAAATTTGTGTTAAACATGTCGTTTATTCAATTATGTATTTTCTGAGAACCTTTCAGAATTCATTTAATGGAATGATAAACGGATCTGATGATATCATTAAAAAAATAACTTGCTGGTACTGATGAAGTATGCTTCAAAAATTTAATATTACACTTCCTGTTTTCAATAAAAGCATAAATTACAATTCCAGCAAGACAATGACTTTTAGGTCATAATATTCTTGTTTGGAAATTATTACATTACTGTACCAGTGCATATCCACATAGGAACATGATGCTGTATTCAAGTCACACGACAAAGCCAACTGTGATAGCATTCGACAGTAATAACACGTTTCTCAGCAGCAACCTCGTTGTCTGAGCAAATACCGTACTTGAACAAGTTTGGAGAGCACTGAAGTATGGGGCAGTATTTGCATTCTGCACTAACTAGTTCCTTTTGGCTGTACAGGCTGTAGATTAAGTCCAATTATTTATTGCACAAGAACTAAACATTGTATAGATGTTATACATATTGCATTTTGAATATAAACTCTGAAAGTTTTTTTTTTTTTTACAAACATTCGAGTGACCTGGAAAATGTTAATATGGTAAGCAAACTCTTGCCATACCCGTTCCAGCATGACATCATTGACTTTGGCAGTCGCTTCCCGTATTCTCTCCTGGAGCTCTGCTACATCACGTAGTAGAGGTGGTATATACACCAGATCTTTAATGTGTCCCTACAGAAAGAAGTCACATGGAGTGAGATCTGGTGATCGGGCAGGCCATTTCATGAACTGCAATACACAGAAAGCTTGCTCTGCACCTGAACTCGCCATGTTTGCAACTATCGGCAAATTACCAAACTATGCTGTGGCAGTATATATGAAAAAAAAAAAAACCTTTCAGGTTCCCTCTTCAAAATCACATATGTAAGATATCTGTACAATGTTTGGTTCTTGTGCAATAAATAATTGAAAGTGCTCCCGGACTTTATGTACACCCTGCATATAGGCACTCCCAAGCCATCTCAGCAGGTCATCTTCTGGACTTCTTGTTGCATCGCCGCCTGCCATGTGTAGGTCTCTGCTGTGACATGTAGCTATCATCAACACAGTCGGACTGCACACCAACAACCACTACCTGATGGCCTAGTAAACAGATTGCCTTCACTCTGCTATTGCTTCGACAAGACTGAACAATCTGAGGCCCTCCGAACTCTGTGCCACTGGGGTACAATGCCAGCAGAGGCGCCGTCCCATCCACTGCACCAGCTTATCACACAATCCTGACTCGGCAACAGGTGGCTGCTCAGAATGTGCCGATAGTCAATACTGCTCCCTGCCAAGTTGGCTCTTTGGGAAGTGCTATAGCGGCGCGTCCACACTAACGTGCCTGGGTTCAGAGTTCACCACCAGTCACGTATCACCACCTTATCACTGGTACGCTGCACTACATCAGTTTACAATTAGCAACAAAGAACATTGGCAACACTTGGCTGCCTCCATCATCTACTTCTCCACACACCTCCACCATACTAACACTCCCCAATACCACTGGTTTTGATATCAGAAGTGGGATAGTGCAAGCGGAAACATAGTGCTAATGAACACAGCAATGGTGGTTGAAAATGTACAACATCAGCAAATTTCAGTAGCAGCAACTGCACGTTTTACATCACTTGCAGCATGCTTGTACCCATAAGCTGGTCTTCTTCCTGCTGTCCTGTTCCCATTATGTCAGGGATAGATACAGTTACTGTACCTGGGAAGGGGGCTGAGGGATGAACTGCTAACATCGGTTGTGTGTACCCGAAGTAATTTTCCTGGACATGCAATACTGCAAGCCACATCGCAATTATAGTACTCTGGTTATGCTGACAGAAAGGGCAATATTCCATGCAGTACAGAGAAAATGGATGGGTAAGGTAAGGAAGGCTATGCATGCCGAGAAAATTAAGGTCAATGTAATTAATATATAAATACAAACACAGGTTGTTGTAAACTGAGAAGTAGAAATTTATTACTCTGTACTAGTGCACATGTGGGTATACGAAGAAGAGTGCGTGCTATAAATGGTTGAAAATGTTTTAGGAAATAGGATAATATTAGCTAACAAAATGTATAATCTGGTAGTATGACGACCAGCAGGGCAATAGTTTGTGGATACTATTTTGATGCTAATAAGGTAGATATAAATAGTGGTTCAAAGCTGAAAAGCAGCATATCGACCAAGTGTCACAATAGTACCGCACAGTTAGTGTTTCCTGTCTTTGCATCATGTGTGACTGACTCAAAGCAGCAAGGCATTTAGATGCAAAGACTGTGAGACGAATAATTAGTAGCAATGTCATCAATTAAACCACTCCATGTCCCTTGAGGAACTGATAGCAGAAAATCTGCCAAGGAACGTGTGCAAGCTGTCTCCCGCTAGACTGGCCACTTGAGCCATGATGCTGTCATGCCATGCTGACTCAGTAACAACTCCCACTCCGAAAACAGTGTTAGCCAATGCCATTCGCTGGCGAGCTGCCTCTCCAGTGATGCGTTAGCATCGGCGCACCTGGGTGCAGGGTTCGACGTCAATCGTTTGTCATCTACTTACAGCAGCCATTCTGCAATAAGTTTCTTTAGATTAACAACAAAGAACTTTGGCACCATCTGGCTACTCCCCGACACCATTATATACATTAATATTATATAATTTACTATAAATGTTATACTTAATACTGTTCACATTGTTCTAAGCACAATCGTGTCTCCTGTTCATGGAATGTTCATATCCTGCAATAGCTCTGTGGCTATCTATTTTGTACATAGTTCCAGAAAAATCTTTAATGTAATTACAGTACCCAGGACACTAGGAAGAATAATGTCTGGTTTACTATCGTTAAAATACGCTATTTTTGTCTTAAGTAATAATTTCAGAATCAAATGAATTATTCCTGATTTTAAAATTATTTTTCGCTGATTAATTGACTTAATACAACAACAATGAAGGATTGTGTGTCCGACTTGATGTAAAACACTTTTTTCCCCTCCTCCTTTCCCGAAATAGTTTCAGCAACAATATCGCTATGCTCAGTGGGGTTTTCCTTGTGCTAAGAACATGCAAAATTAGCATCGTTATAAACATTACAAAACATTATTATATGGATAATATTTGCTTCCAAATACTGTAGTCTGTGAATAGTTTTAAAGTGTCCTATTTACTTCAGCTTGCAGCACGTTTGTTGCCGTTATTTCCGGGATATTTTCTGTGTTTTGTTGTTTCATCGGCTTACAGCATATCATCTACAACTGTATGAGCGGCTGTTATTAACAAATATAAAAAAGTGAACTTATATTCGTCAGCTTTATTTTACTGGCAATTGCGGTAATGTTGTGGATACAGTTTTGATCCACCAACCTCGTGCACATCAAAACTGTATCCACGACACCACTGCAATTCCCAACATTATAACGCTGACGTATATAATTTCACTTTCTCATATTTGTTGGTAACAGCCGCTCATGATGTTGCAGATGACATGCTATACCCCGAAGAAACGACAAAACACAGAAAATTTGCCGGAAGTAACGGCAACAAATATGGAAGCCATGGTCTAACAAATAAGATATTATCAAACTATTCACAGATACAATATTTGGAACCAAACAATACTCACGTAATAATTTTTTGCAAAAGCGTTTATTATGATACTAGTTTTGCAAGTTTTTAGAAAAAAGAAAAATCCGCTGATGATGGTGACACTGTTGCTGAAACTAGTTTGAGAAACTAAATAAATAAAACAAAAGTGTTTTAGATCAAGGCGGACCCACAACACTACATTGTTGTCTTTATGCAAATATGGACCGATTGAAGAGTTTGATGATAAAATGACTGACTTAATACACGTTTAATTAAAGTTCTATAGAGCAGAAAAAGCCTTTCCCCTCAGTATAACATTAGAATGTATTTTAAATACACTGACTATACTAAAAAATTTCTGTTTCTGTGCTGTATTAGTGACCAATTCGAAAACTTGTAGACGGACGTTTTTGGCACTGACATCTGAACAGTACAACAAAAGCAAAATTTCTAGCCGAACAGTATGTGTGTACTTTATTCAACATTAATAGTTTGTCCCACGTTTTTATTAGAAACCATTAAGGTGATTTGGTTCTGAGATACCTGCAACAGATTCTACGAAATATGAAGATCATCATTCAGTTCATCCTCAGGTTAGCTGAATATGTATCACACTGAAACTAGATCATACATGCCATATAACAAGTGCCAGTGAGGCATACTTAGCACTCCGTCTTCAGGCTACAAGTGGCCCCATCGGGACCATCCGACCGCCGTGTCATCGTCAGTTGATGATGCGGATAGGAGAGGCGTGTGGTCAGCACACCGCTCTCCCGGTCGTTTTGATGCTTTTCTTTGACCGGAGCCGCTACTATTAGGTCGAGTAGCTCCTCAATTGGCATCACGAGGCTGAGTGCACCCAGAAAAATAGCAACAACGCATGGCGGCCCGGATGGTCACCCATCCAAGTGCCGGCCACGTCCGACAGCGCTTAACTTCGGTGATCTCACGGAAACCGGTGTAGCCACTGCGGCAAGGTCGTTGCCGAGGTATACTTAGGATACCTCAATATTGCAGCATTAGAGGCAAAAGCGAAAAGCATAATGTTTCCATTGTATCACTGGAATAGAAAATTTTAGTTTTTTGTGTGCTGTAATAAAAAAGATATAGAACGCTGACAAAGGACCACGTCATGATGACACTGCTACAAAAAGTGCACCCCAGAGTTCTTTGACGGGCGACTTCTGTCCCTTCATGTACCGGTATGTCAACAGATTAACACTCATTGTAGACCAGAATCTTTTGTAAGAGCAGGTAATAACACAATTTTAGTAATATAGGACACGATACACCTAATGATAGGGGCAGCTGAGCTGCAATTGTAGAAGGTAATACAATTTTAGTAACACAGCAAACGATACACCTACGGGGGATAGCTGATCAGTAACTACAACAGATTTTTTCTTGTATACTATTCGATCAATAATGGGAATCTATCCAAAAGAATGGATTCCTCATCATGAAAGTTGAAGGTATAAGAATTTTTGGGCTTGAGGATTAACATTAATACATTAATCTCAAATAGCAGCAACGCCCCCCCCCCCCCCCACACACACACACACACACACGCTCCTAAGTTTCACGCACGATGAAATAAGGTGTCGAGTCGACAATATGGCTGCTTTTCCAGACTGTGAAATAAACAGGGGTAATCAAAATTCAACTAAAATTTTACGAACCAATTCGTCTCATACTCGTTATTCACGGTCCTGTCGACCACATTTCCTGCGAGGTTTTCCGTGCTCCCAAATGCATCAACAAAGGGTGTGTATTCTCAGATCGGGTTTTGTTGCTGCAAACATCAAGCAGGTGACTGCATACACGTACGTAATTTTTTTCAGAGATGTTTCTTACGAATCCATACTGGTTTCACGTGGCACACATAGATATTGGAAGATAACATTTTTTGAATAGAAGAACGTCGACTGCCTGTATTTCGCATTTTTCAGCTTTATTTCCGGCGCCTATTTCGGAGTAAAAGCTCCATCATAACGGCTTCCAAACTTTAATTAAAGCTTTTCGTCATGTGCAGATGAAGCACTCTCGCACCTGCATACTGCGGGAATCTGCTTCACTGGTGGTCTATGGTAAAATTACCCTAAACTGTTGGGTTTCCACAGCACATTTATCATTGGGGAGGGGAAAAATGTATGAAAACACTGGAAAACTACTACAAGAGTAATTTGAGTCTTATCGTCAGCTTGTCGATGATTTGTGTCGACTCAATACCAAGCCATTTAGAGATATTTCACTATAAATCTCCAAAGTAGCAGATTATTGCATTTGTCCACGTGCGACTGCTAGAACAGCTCATGACAAAAAGACTCAGGTGAATCTCGCAAACTTTGATGATAGAGCTTCCATTCGATATACATATCGAGGCAAAAGAGTAATGATCAAAACGGAATTTCGAGCTCTATACCCGTTCCTGTACAAAATGATGATGAATTAAAGTATTCCCCTTCTGGCAAAAACACAATTTTATTATTTCTTTAATTCCCAAACGTGTTTCACCACAATTGTGGCACCCACAGTGTCTGTTAATCGTTTGTTTGTTTACACTAATTGTGCCCAGATTGCCAGGGAAATCAGCCACAAGTCTAAATTAATACGACGTATCATCAATGCTGGTGAAATCTGATAACATATCATCCAGAATTCGTCAACGACCGCAGGAAAGCGTAATTCTGAACATAAAAAACAACAGCGACACATTTAGCAGGTAATGAAAACCAAGTACTGATCAGGAGAGGTCAACTACAGTAATGATTACGTGCTGTATTGATTTAGACTTATGGCTGACCTCTATTATCAGCCACAGAGAACACACAATGTAATAAAACGTAACAATAAAAAAAACCCTGAAGATGCCACAACTACGGTGAAACATGTTTCGGGTTAAACAACAGAGAAAGCTGTGCCCTTGCAAGAAAGCGGACCCTCTTTAAATTCATTATGTACACATCAAATGTAGATGCGTGTTTAATTTCTGTAAAGAAACGAAATCTGCACTCAAACCCCGTCGTTAATAGTTTTTGGAACTAAGCAAATTGTAGAAATGGAGTAAATTGTAAAACGCGGGAAAGAGGGCAAACAATAATGTATAGGGATTGCGCGCCGTCTTTGTATTGAATATCTGTTACATCCTTCAGTCATTATTACAAACATTATGCCTGGAACAACTGGGTAGAAATAATGGCATTTTGTAGCAACACACAACGTCGTACTACTTCGACTACGCTGATGGCTTCTACAGATTATCGTATACTAAAAGAGACTTACCGCGTGGAACTTTCGCCGACGTAGCGTATACGAATGCACTGCTCGAAACACTGACAAAACTTGCGAGGACATCTCGGATGAAACAACGAAAACTGTTTACGTTCGTCTTCTGTTTTTCACAGACAGTGCGTGACAGCTTCTGGCGTGATACGGAATGGTAAAAAAGAAAAGAAATAATGTAAAGATAAAAATATTAATAACCGAGAAAATGTAACAATTGAAAAGGTTACTGTTGTGGAGAAAATTATAATTTCGTGCTCCGTAACGACACGGAATATTTGAATGAAGCACTGATTATAGGCGCTAAGATTTTTGTAGAGTAGAAAAACATGTGGATTCGACGTAAAATTACGTGTTTCTAACACGAGATGGCAAAAATAATTCTCTTATCTTGTCCATAAATGTATTCTGCCCTACAGCAACATGTATCTCTGAAACACAGCAAAGATATAGCATCAGTATTCTACATTCTTTGAGTATGTGCATTCTTTTTTTCCCGCTCCATGTCTTACTGCCAGTACACTTTTCAACGTTTCGCCTCTTGCTACAGTGAAACTATTTCTATACCTTACAGTGACGCTACATTACGTAAGTGCCTATACCAAAAAATCTTTCATCTCTGTCAAAATACAGCAGTAAGTAAAGAATTACGTTATTTTGTTGCGCGTTACCAATATCAATCGGATTGGTTTGCATTTCCTTCATTCGTTATTTTACTTCCTAAATGTGTAGCGTTACTCAGTTTTATAACGTTAATAGCGTCACAGTATGTCCACACTGCTGTTTAACTCAACTCCATGCATATACCGCTATGATTCGATATCAATACAAGTAACTGAAAACAATACGATACGCACCATTTATTGAAACGCAACAGAACTTCAATGTAATTAACATACGAGAGTCACTCTAAAAGTAAAGAACGTTCGCTTATTCACACCTTTTTATTCGATACAATGGAAGAAAAGCTATTTCACAACAATTTTTGATATCTCAGATATTTTTCCAAGTAGCCGCTATTCAAATTTAAAGCAAAGTTCTCATTCAAAATGGCCGAAAATACGATTTTTATTGCCTTTTTAAAAGGTATGTGTGTCTAGAATGTTGGGACGGGACGGTTTTTTAATCGTTGGGTTACGAAAGTTTCTACAGCAGTGTCACGGACGCCGTAAGACGCTCTAAACCGGAGATGCCCAGCTTAGGTAGAAAACTGGTATAGCCGAGCCGTGACACAGGTTCACAAAATGATTCATACTGCAGTAGGCATGCAAACATATTCAACGTGTGCAGGCTGCCGAACGCAGCATATACAGCTCTGCCAGAAGAACGAGGAAGGAACAATTCAAGTTTGGAGGAAGGGTTAATAAACGGTCCTGGAATTAGAGACTAAACATAAGAAACAAAAAAATTTTTTTGGTCCAAACATAATTTTTTGTTTTACTATATTGGATTAGCCATTTTTTATTTTGAAAATCTAACTTCAGATTTGTGTTCAGCGACGTCAAAAACATATAGCCGTAAAGAGTGAAACCAAGTCCCAAAAATCGAACTTAGTTAGTTAGCACCATATCGATAATTTAAGATTATTTCATTGTGGTTAGGTATAAGCACCAATAAATGTAATGTAGTGTCGACTAATGTTATCCATTTTTGGTTTCGGATAACTCCTAAGGGGCTACGCTGCACGCAGTCTGTGTACTTCAAACCCGCACGCCCTTGGCCAAAACATAATTACGGACGCCATTCTTTTGTATTGAAAATCTAAAATGAAGTTCAAAGTATGATCAATCATAATCACCGAACAGATCCTTTGTACGTCTCTCCATTGTCTCAAAAAGAAATTCCAAACTTTGCCTATTTTTTTCCCCATTTCAATGAGAATCTGGCATAAAAGGATTCGTCGTAACACTTCGCAAGTTTGTATATCCTCTGCACACGGAGCTGTCACCATGCTGAACCAGTCACTTACGTCCTTTTTGATTTCGTTTTCATTTCCGTGGGGCTACCTTCCCAAAAGATTTCAGTTTCGGACAAATATCGTAGGTCTAATTACTCGGGGTCAAGTCTGGGCTATAGGGCAGATGCTGGAAAATTGGCCACTAATCCTGCAGTAGTCGCACGCGACCTGGAAATGTGCACGAATTTACTTTTTCCTTTCCTTTTAATCTTTTTGGAGCTACTAATCACATCGCTCGAGTACCCTCCTCCTATCGGTACTTACCACGTTACTCATTTGTTTCATTTGGACTCGGGTGGAATGGTCGACAATTGTGGACTGGCAGGACCCACGCAAGCATTGGCGTTAGATATAATTTGCATTGTTGCCCTTCAGGAGCAACAGTAAAAGGGGAGCCACTGTAGACATATTATAGTTTATTCTCAAGGGGTTTCCCGTTATTGCAGTATTACTTTCTGTTAATTACATCGTTTCGTTAGGTACAGGTTAGTTAATTATTATACTTATACATTTCTGCAGTATTGAATGCCACTTTAATTCACAAAGTCACGTAAGCGCCCAGATTGTTCAAATATGTTTGCCTTCAGAAAATCTTGTACCACTTTATCATATATTCCTAAGAAGGGCAAAAAATGTGCTACTTGTACCGACTCTCCACCGTGATGGCAGCGATGACGAAGAGATGGGTAAAGCAGAAATGATAGTTATGGGCAACAAGAAGGAAAGTGTAGACATGTGTGACAAGTTCCGTGCTATCTGCATTGCGCAAGACACACTCGCCAGTGGCCTACGGTCAGTGCTTTATTTTCTACTGAATTCCGGTAAATCTTCTGCTAAGAACCCAGACAGCTGCACCTGTTGGCTTATTAGCTTTTTTCAAAACGCCTGCAAATCCAGGCTGCCATTAAAATTTAAACATCTGCTTGTTGATTTTAAAATCTATTTTTATCGCCTTGGGCACCGACAGTCTGCAATGACAACTAACTTTACGAAACATGGGGCGACTACTGCACGGTTAAATTGTCGAAGCCAGTCGTTTAATGCAGCAGAATGACAGCGAGCGTTATCGTGAAGGACTACAATGCCGTCTACGCAGTTTCTTTTCGACGGCGCGGCGTAGTCACAGTCTCTCCTCTACGCGAAAGGTCGAGGAGTAGAAGCAT
The DNA here is from genome assembly GCF_021461385.2 of Schistocerca piceifrons. Classification (NCBI taxonomy): domain Eukaryota; kingdom Metazoa; phylum Arthropoda; class Insecta; order Orthoptera; family Acrididae; genus Schistocerca; species Schistocerca piceifrons. The sequence continues at coordinate 213,132,859 of NC_060146.1, forward strand.
TTCGATCTCAGAATACAGTGAGAACCTTTCAGGTGATCAGAATTTGTTTCACTTTTTCTTTCTGTGTGGGGGGGTTGTGAATGTCTGCATTGACTGCTGCTTTGTTTCTGGATTTTTGTTGTTGTTGCGAAATGAAGGTCTCATCGCCACTAACAATCCGGTAAGCAACCGATCGTACCATTAACTACGAGGTGACTTTAGGCGTAAATCATATGAACTTATCAATTTTAAATTATGTAACTTTATTTCGACAATTATTTAAGTGTTGTTTAAATAATCCTAATTGATTTTATTGCGCTAAATAAAGCCTCCAGTATTTTATTTTTATCATACAAAATTAAACACTTTGGTGAGGATTTTTAAGCAGATTTAGAATGTTACTTACAGTTTTTGATGTTGTGGTGTTTTTTTCCTTCGTTTCTGTCGAGGTAACATGCTTATTTCTTTCGCTTTTGTCTTTACACATGAATTTTCTATCATTTGTTCGCCAAGTGCAGTGTTTTCGCCGCCATTAGAGATAGAGAGAGACAGTTATGGAGAGGCATGTAAATGTATGGTGCGCAAAATGGGGAGGGGGAAATTTAATTTTACAGGCTAATCATCTGCGATTTTGAGGTGTATGCTATTTATACAGTTGTTCTATTGTGGCAAGGGTTTCTTGCACATTGAAGTGAATTCGTTTCCTTCCTTAGGCTATTGAATTTTGGATACAACAGTTTTCTTCTGTTGCTAATTTTTGGTATGAGCTGTTACTACTTTAAAGAATTCTTACGTCGGTTTGTACACTATGTGATCAAAAGTATGACACCTGGCTGAAAATGACGAGTATGGTGTTGGCCCACCCTTAGCCTTGATGACAGTTTCCACTCTTGCAGGCATACGTTCACTCGGGTGCTGGGAAGGTTTCTTTGGTAATGGCAGCCCATTCTTCACGGAGTGTTGCACTGAGGAGAGGTATCGATGTCGGTTGGAGGGGCATGGCCCGAAGTCGGCGTTCCAAAACATCCCAAAGGTGTTCTATTGCATTCAGGTCAGGACTCTGCGCAGGGCAGTCCATTACAGGGACATTATTGTCGTCTAACCATTCCGCCACAGGCCGTGCATTATGAACGGGTGCTAGATCGTGTTGAAAGATGCAATCGCAATCCCCGAATTGCTCTTCAACAGTGGGAAGCAAGAAGGTGCTTAAAACATCATTGTAGGCCTGTGCAGTGATAGTGCCATAAAAAACAAAAAAAATGGATCAACTGGCTCTGAGCACTATGGGTCTTAACATCTGAGGTCATCAGTCCCCTAGAACTAAGAACTACTTAAACCTAACTAACCTAAGGACATCACACACATCCATGCCCGAGGCAGGATTCGAACCTGCGACCGTAGCGGTCGCGCGGTTCCAGACTGAAACGCCTAGAACCGCTCGGCCACAACGGCCGTCCACGCAAAACAACAAGGGGTGTAAGTCCCCTCCATGAAAAACATTTCCACGCCATAACACCACCGCCTCCGAATTTTACTGTTGGCACTACACACGCTGGCAGATGACGTTCACCGGGCAATAGCCGTACCCACTCCCTGCCATCGGATCGCCACATTGTGTACCTTGATTCGTCACTCCACACAACGTTTTTCCACTGTTCAGTCGTCCAATGTTTACGCACCTTACACCGGAGGCGTTTGGCATTTGCCGGCGTATGTGTGGCTTATGAACAGACGCTCGACCACGATATCCAAGTTTTCTCACCTCCCGCCTAAGTGTCATAGTACTTGCAGTGGATCCTGATTCAGTATGGAATTCGTGTGTGATGGTATGGATACATGTCTGCCTATTACACATTATGACCCTCTTCAACTGTCGGCGGTCTCTCTCAGTCAACAGATGAGGTCGGCCTGTACGCTTTTGTGCTGTACGTGTCCCTTCAGGTTTCCACTTCACTATCACATCGGAAAAAGTGGACCTTAGGGTGTTTAGGAATTGGAAATCTCGCGTACAGACTTATGACACAAGTGACACCCAATCACCTGACCACGTCCGAAGTACACGAGTTCCGCGGAGCGCCCCATTCTACTCTCTCACGATGTCTTAATGACGACACAGATCGCTGATAAGAGTACCTGGCAGTAGGTGACATCACAATGCACGTAATATTATCAAAACGTATGTATTTTGGTGTGTCCGGATATTTTTGATCACACAGTGTATGTTCGTTGGTTGGTGATTCTGTGCTATCCCCTTCAGAACTGCATACGATCAGCCTCTAAAATTAAATTCCCTTCTCCCCATATCGCACATCATTCATTCTACGTGCCTATCGACAACTCTCTCTCTCTTTCTGTCTTGGACACACACACACACACACACACACACACACACACACACACACACACGCACGCACGCACGAAAACTAAACACCAAACACTTAAACATTTAAAATTCGCGCTCCACATTACAAAAAACGTGCCACGAAACACATGAACACCACACAGCCACAACACCTAATGGCGGCTATAATTCTGTGCTTGGCGAACAATCGTAGAAAATGTAGGAGTAACCATGTTACTCTCAACAGAAACAAAAGAAAAAAAAAAACCACCACAACATCAAGAACTGTAACACGCTAAATAATGCGATACATAGTGGTTCTCAGTCGGAATGCAAAATAAAAACTAAAATAACGTTTTCTGTTTGCAGATGACAAGCTGAGCAGAACTGTGATCACTAGCTATTGCAAAATCGTTGCCTTATTCGCCTATTTATTTATCAGTGTCACTGACATTTGTCTTTATCGACGGACTAATGATTTCATCAAACTTAGTATTGACACATTCCTGCGACAACATTTTGTGCTATACTGAAGGAAACTGGTACTTAGCACACGACACGCGACCTGGGAAACCCCAGACGTGGAAAGACAAGATGATGATAATGAGAACGACAATAAAACATTGTACGGCTGGTGACTGAAGGATGGTACGGCGGGTATAAAAGCATTCCAAATAAACAGAGCGACTGTTCCCAGTCGCTGTTATCGGCATAGTGGTGCCAAAAATCAGGAAGGCGTAAGCGTAAGAGCGGCGCGAGCGGATGGCTCGGCGACGTAGAGAGGAGGAGGGGGGGGGGGGGGGGAGCATCTCCCAGCTCGTCGAATCAAAACCTTTATGTTTACAATGTTCCTCGAAATAATGTCTTTCAAGGGTCGACCCAAAAGAAATATTTCAGTATCGCCATAGATCTAGCTCATTTGTCTATCACATGCGTGGTAAATATAATGGGATCGTGAACCTTCTGATGACGAGGACATCGGCAATAACAGCACACGCCAGACGTAGCAGTGAAAGTAGGAGTTAACAATAGTGTAGGAAAAGATAGATTGCTACTTACCGTAAAGATGATACGCTAAGTTGTTGACATGCTCAATTAAAAGAGACTTAAACATATTAGCTTTCGGCCACGGCCTTCGGCAGATAAACGTGTCATCTTTAGGGTAAGTAGCAATCTATTTTTTCCTATATTGTTGATATTCCTACCTGTAGTTTACATTGTCTGAAAGTAGGAGCTTATTGTGTTGTGGAAATAGCCCGCGATACGGAGCTTTCTATTGTTGTATCTGCCTTGAAGATTGCTTTAAAACAATAATACACTACAAATATTCCTTGGGTGATTCAGATATTGTCTACTGGCTATATGGCAGCAGGAGATTTTTGTCTTGGGAAGTGGAAGTGCGCACCTGGCAAATTTTCATCAACGCAAATGTCGGTAACTGTAATAAATTCATTGTGGCATTGATGTGTATAATGAGGATCGCTGCAGTGTGAGTCCGTTAATCTGACACTTTACGTCTACAATGGTTGTAAGCACAAGTGAAAAATTAGCATATAGAAACCAGACGAGAAGAAGCCAGTGGGTTTCCTTTGTAAAAATTGAATGTTCAGCAATGGCTCCACCAGATATCAGGAATTACACCAAGTGCTCTGTTACAGTAATTTAGGAAATCATCCCAGAACAGCCGAGAACTGGATAGGCTTTCGTTTTACCGCAAACATTTACCTATACATTGTTCCATGCAGAAAACTGGGCAGTTACCGGTAAACCATCTGCAAATACATTAGGAAAGTCTTACCTTCTAATGTGAAAAACAAGTTCTGGAACAACATGTTGCAATTTGTGAAGAGGACGCCAGCATTCCTTCAAGTTACTCAGATGTGAAATGCAGAACAGCCCAACATTTGATGATAGACAATACTTTCCAACCAAATAAGGTTTCATCGACTGATCATGAAATTATCAGAAGCGCCTTAAACGTTGTATAATATCATTTGTAATGGTCGAGTTACACGTCCAAAATAGAGGATGTTTGACGAGAAATAGTAAACATTTTAGGAGGCGGTAGTACACACGAATTCGAATAAAACGTTTAATATAATATGTATACAATATTTATTGGCTAATGAGGTACAACTGTTTGAATGTAAGCCACGCATATACTCAGAGAACGTGTTAAACAAAGCCAAATGATAAACAGATTTTCATAAACTCCACCTCCGACATCTTCGAACTCTCATGACATCACGTATAGACATTGGTGATATTGTCTTGTTCTATGAGGACAGCACTATTCATGATGAGACTGCCTTTTCTTGGTAGAAGTCGCCTTTTAGTCGACCCCACAGGCAGAAATCTAAAAGGATGCAGGCTGGAAAACCTCGGTGGCCAAGAAACGTGACCATTTCTCCTGATACAACAACCAGGGAAATTAGGTCTCGACGATGTCTCGCGTGACGACTGAAATGTGCAGAGGCCCAGGCATGCTGGAGGAACATAGCCATTCTTGAAATCAGACAAACCTGTCCCAGTAATCCTGGAAGCTCGTTACAAAAAAAAGTCTGAACAGCATAACCCTAACACAAACAACAAGCACACCAAAATGTCCAACACTACACCACACAGTTATAGAGCAGTGTTTCTGAAAATATGTCTCCACTGAGGCTTGTCGGTTTTCAGTAACTGTATCTTGAAACTCTTCCATTTGGTCCGTGTTTGCACGGAAAAACAACAATATGAGAATTGTGAGTTTGTCTCGATACGAACACTTTTTGTTATTTCTGTACTTACTTATTCCCCAAACAAGTTTCAGCGACAAATATCGCCGTCATCAGTGGGTGCTTTAAATCTAAAACATGCACAAAATGGCATAGTTGTACAGATAGTGTGACACATTATTACATTTGTACTGTTTGTTTTTTGAATGTAGTTCTCTGTGGTTACTTTCATACTACCTTATTTGTTATACGTTGTCGCTGTTTGCGGCATGTTTCCTGTGCTTTTTCCTGTTGCCGCTTTTCTCGGCACATACCATGCCATCTGCAACTGAGTGGGTGGCCGTTAGTAGACAAATACTAAAACGTGAACTTACGTATGTCAGCGTTACATAATTGGTATTGTGGAAGTGTGTACTAGGCTGTTACTTAGTTTGTTCTGTACTCATGTTCGTGGGACTGAATGCAGCTAATTTTATACACAGAAAATCAAAACTTTCACACTTTGTTTACGATCCTAAACATTACGGCATCTTGCGCCTGTGTGCTTTCTGTTCTGCGTCCTGGTACACACTAACATACAATAATAAAAAAAAAATCACATAGAATTGGAAACATCTTGAAAAAGCAAGGGCCGGCCGGTGTGGCCGAGAGATTCTAGGCGCTTCAGTCTGGAACCGCGTGACCGCTACGGTCACAGGTTCGAATCCTGCCTCGGGCATGCATGTGTGTGATGTCCTTAGGTTAGTTAGATTTAAGTAGTTTTAAGTCTAGGGGACTGATGACCTCAGATGTTAAGTCCCATAGTGCTCAGAGCCATTTGAAACATCTTTTTTAAAAGCAAGAGATCCCAGTAACATTCAGATCAAACAACCAAGTTCAAAAAAAGGCTAACACCAAACAAAAGAACCTCAGACAAATTCAGCAATGCTGGAATATGCCAACTCACATGTAACTCCTGTCAGGTCCAGTACATAGGACAAACAAGCATAAATTTCCGAACGAGGTACACAGAGCACACGAGAGCTCTAAAGAGTGACAGCACACATTCCACTTAAGCAGAATACCTAATGAACAAAAACCATAACCCCAATAACATCGAAAGCGATCTACACAACCTGAAAAACAGGGACAGTCTATACCGACAACTAACAATAGAAGAAAATTAACTAACACAACACTTTGCAACAAACACTCTTTACCGCTCTGAGAGAACTGACCCAGGGCACAGAACACAAAGCGCATACACACGCAAAAGAACCACTCCCCCATCACACAGAGAGACACAAATAAGGAACAGAAGTCGTAGAACTTGCAAGCTAGCCTAAGTTGGCGGCATTCTCTGTCTGCCAAACGACTAAAAAGTCGCGACCACAACATCCGAGAGGTGCCACGTTTATTAATAGTGCAAGGAAATATGACATTCGTTAAACAGTGGCCCGGCCCCTGTGTGCATCACGTAGTGAGTTGACTAACTTGACATAAAATTAATTTAATTCCTTCAAACCCACAACAATATAAATGACATCGTAGGGAATGAGAAAATGGGTGTCGTTGAAAAATTAATAACAATGACCTACGGTATCACCAAGCGATTTATTAACTGATATCGAGGTCAAGAGAGAACAAACATATGAACAGGAACTTCAGCTGTATGACACTTCATTAACACGAACTCAGGTTGGTTGCCAAAGACTTGGGTAACCAAACTGCAATTTAAGTGTGGATGAGACTGCCTCCTTTGAGTGGGAGGATGCCAATCTAGGCAAGGACTCGCTGCTGTATCGTTCCACTGATTGGTCTCTCGCATAAATATATAATTAAGCACGCAATGGACACTGGGAGTGACTACTGCGAATAGAGGGCTGCTATAGCAAAAAGATGGCTGTGAAAACGATTGATAGGCTTCTGACTTTGCCGAAGCTGCACAGTGTTACTGATATAGCCGGTGAAAGACGAGATGCTTTCGTCTGCGCGCGGGCACTGCCGAAGCTGCTAGATTCGTTGGCGCGTCATTCTGCAGGAGATGACCCCACGACCGCCGGAGATTGTCTCACGTGATTGAAGTTTCGCCCTGGTGTCCGGACAAGTTTCCAACTAACTGCTCTCTCCGTAGAAACGGAAGAGCTCTAGCGTCTACTCCGCGATGGTCGAGAAGCAAGTTCCCCCCGACGTTCTTGAGTAAGCCCAGCAATGGTTAACGTGCCAATCATGTTTTCCAGCAAAGAGACCCGATGTTCCTCACCCAATCACTGCAGTGCAGTACACATTCTGTTCTCCGAAGAAACAGCACACACTGCATGGAGCTCCTGCAGCCAAATCCTCGGCGCATTTCACAAGATAAGGGAAGCTTAATGAAAACAAGCTCCACGTCGTCCTTAAAACGATTTAGTGGCGCTGTTTTGGCGAGGCGCGGCGGCATCTAAGAAACGCCACATCCGGAGAAATTCGTCTTCCCCTCTCACAAGGTGCGCTGTTCTTGTAAAAAACACGTGTCTTTTCGCGTTCAGCCACGGCTTTCCCACCCTCTTGCTTCGGACCCTAGCCACTGCTAGCCCAAATTTCTAAAGCTGCCCCTAATGCAACGGTCACCCCCAGATGGCAAAAATTGGCCTCTACAGCGTGGTCCAGTCATCGTGACCAGGCCAAATATCTCACGAAATAAGCGGCAAACGAAAAAACTACAAAGAACGAAACTTGTCTGGCTTGAAGGGGAAAACCAGATGGCGCTACGGTTAGCCCGCTAGACCGAGCGAGGTGGCGCAGTGGTTAGCACACTGGACTCGCATTCGGGAGGACGACGGTTCAATCCCGTCTCCGGCCATCCTGATTTAGGTTTTCCGTGATTTTCCTAAATCGCTTCAGGCAAATGCCGGGATGGTTCCTTTGAAAGGGCACGGCCGATTTCCTTCCCCATCCTTCCCTAACCCGAGCTTGCGCTCCGTCTCTAATGACCTCGTTGTCGACGGGACGTTAAACACTAATCTCCTCCTCCTCCTTAGCCCGCTAGATGGCGCTACCATAGGTCAAACGGATATCAAATGCGTTTTTTTAAATAGGAACCCCCACTTTTTACTACATATTCGTGTAATACGAAACGAAATATGAATGTTTTAGTTGGACCACTTTTTTCGCTTTGTGATAGACGGCGCTGTAATAGTCACAAACATATGGCTCATAATTTTAGATGAGCAATTGGTAACAGGTAGGTTTTTTAAATTAAAAAACAGAACGTAGGTACGTTTGAACATTTTATTTCGGTTAAAAATTAAAAGGAAGCTCAGTGTTGGTCGTAATATTGATGTTTTATTGATAGCAGAATCGATTTTCGATGACATAGTGATCGTGTTCGGTGCTGTACGCATTAAACTAAGACACTGGTGTGTCTGAGTTTAATGTGTACAGCACCGAAGATGATCACTATGTGATCGAAAATCGATTCTGCTATCAATAAAACATCAATATTACGACCAACACTGAGCTTCCTTTTAATATAACAGATATGGTCCTGGTGCACAGAGCACTCAATGGAGTCGCCAATCAACTTTTTTTTCGATTGTTCCAATGTGATACATGTACCTTTGTGAACTTATCATTTCTGAAAACGCATGCTGTTACAGCGCGATTACCTGTAAATACCACATTAATGCAATAAGTGTTCAAAATGATGTCCGTCAACCTCAATGCATTTGGCAATACGCGTAACGACATTCCTCTCAACAGCGAGTAGTTCGTCTTCCGTAATGTTGGCACATGCATTGACAATGCGCTGACGCATGTTGTCAGGCGTTGTCGGTGGATCACGATAGCAAATATTCTTCAACTTTCCTCACAGAAAGAAATCCGGGGACGTCAGATCCGTGCTTCGATGACCAATCCACCTGTCATGAAAAATGCTATTCAATACCGCTTCAACCGCACGCGAGCTATGTGCCGGACATCCATCATGTTGGAAGTATATCGCCATTCTGCCATGCAGTGAAACATCTTGTAGTAACATCGGCAGAACATCACGTAGGAAATCAGCATACATTGCACCATTTAGGTTGCCATCGATAAAATGGGGGCCAATTATCCTTCCTCCCATAATGCCGCACCATACATTATTAACCCGCCAAGGTCGCTGATGTTCCACTTGTCGCAGCCATCGTGGATTTTACGTTGCCCGATAGTGCATATTATGCCGGTTTACGTTAACGCTGTTGGTGAATGACGCTTCGTCGCTAAACATAACGCGTGCAGAGAATCTGCCATCGTCCCGTAATTTCGCTTGTGCCCAGTGGCAGAACCCAGTGGCAAAACTGTACACGACGTTCAAAGTCGTCGCCATGTAATTCCTGGTGCATACAAATATGGTACGGGTACAATCGATGTTGATGTAGCATTCTCAATACCGACGTTTTTGAGATTCCCGATTCTCGCGCAATTTGTCTGCTACTGATGTGCGGATTAGCCGCGACAGCAGCTAAAACACCTACTTAGGCATCATCATTTGTTGCAGGTCGAGGTTGACGTTCCACATGTGGCTGAACACTTCCTGTTTCCTTAAATAACGGAACTATCCAGCGAACGGTCCGGACACTTGGATGATGCCGTCCAGGATACCGAGCAGCATAAATAGCACACGCCCGTTGGGCATTTTGATCACAATAGCCATACATCAACACGATGTCGACCTTTTCCGCAATTTGTAAAACGGTCCATTTCAACACTGGTAATGTATCACGAAGCAAATACCGACCGCACTGGCGGAAAGTTCCGTCACATCACGTACTTGTACGTTTGCGACTATTACAGCGCCATCTATCACAAAGCGAAAAAAGTGATCGAACTAAAACATTCATATTTCTTTACGTACTACACGAATATGTAATTAAAAATGGGGATTGATATCCGCTTGACCTATGGCAGCGCCATCTAGCGGGCCAACCATAGCGCCATCTGGTTTCCCCCTTCAAGCTAGACGAGTTTAGTTCTTTGTAGTTTTTTTCATTTGATGCTTATTTCGTGAGATATTTGGCCCGGTCACTATCAATGGATCACCCTGTATAGCCGAGTTTAATTCTAGTACTGCTACTCAAGTCATGCAAGTACTGTGGGATCAATCAGTGGTTTACGCTGCTCTAATAGTCCGTCAGACTAATAGCAATCAGGAAAAATTTAGATACACCAAAGGCGAATGAAATCGTATGACAACCGCCGAAACAAAATGGAATTGGACGTGCCGGGCGGGTATTGCCGTGGCGGGAGCCTACCCGGAAGGTACCGCCATCTTTCAAACTCCCGCTACAGTTTTCATACGCTTTTCATCATATGCGATGCATTTCTCGCGGCACACGCAAGCAGCAAGATGGCGTAATGTTTTGGATCGTAAACAAAGTGCGAAACTTTTGCTTATGTGCGTATAAAAGTAGCTGCAAGCCGTGCAACAAACTACGTAACAGCCTAGTACACACCAAAACTGTATCCACAACACTACCGCAATCTCAATTGTGTAACGCTGACACACGTAGGTTCACGTTTCAGTATTTGCCTACTAACAGCCGCTCAAGCAGTTGCAGATGACATGGTGCACGCTGAGAAAAACGGCAGCAGGAAAAAGCACACAAAATATGTCGCTAACAGCGACAAGAATTCCTAAAAACATGCCACAACGTATATTACATACGGTAGGATGAAAGCACCCACAGAAAAATAAACTACGCTATTTTGTGCATGTTTTTGATTAACAGAAACCCACTGATGATGGCGATATTTGTCGCTGATTCTAGTTTGGGGAACATTTAAGTACGTAAATAACAATAAGTCTTTTGCACCGAGGGGAAATCACAATTCCCATAGTGTTGTTTAGTGGGTTTTCGTCGGACCATCGATGTGTGCTAGAGACACAAGTGAAAGTGGCTTCATCAGCAAACAATATTAATGGGATTACTCGGCGATCTTCAATTAGGCAACAACATAATTCTAATCACCTACCTTCATCTCCGTCTCGGTGGTGCTGAAACCGCTGTTAATGATCATGACAAGAGGCCGCGCATACATAATGTCGGCCATACTCTGAAGAAACTTACCGACTCAGTCGCTAATATCAGAGAAAATCGAGCATCTGTCACATGACGGTCAGTTTGACTTTAGGAAAGGTAAGGGAATCACAGAGACAGTTCTGATAATGGATCCGAGACATAATAGAAGTCAAGAAACATTCATAGGATTTGTAGAACTATAAAAAAAGGGTTCGACAATGTAAAGTGATGCGAAGTATTCGAAATTATGAGCACAATGGGAGTTAGGTACATAGGAAGAGAGGTAATACACCTGAAGAGCCAAAGAAACTGGTAGACCTGCCTAATATCCTATAGGACCCCTCCGAGCACGCAGAAGTGCCGCAACACGACGTGACATGGACTCGACCAATGTCTGAAGTAGTGCTGGAGGGAATCGACACAATGAATCCTGCAGGGCTGTACACAAATCCGTAAGAGTACGAATGGGTGGAGACCTCTTCTGAACAGCACGTTGCAAGGCATCCGAGATATGCTCAATGATGTTCATGTCTGGGGAGTCTGGTGGCCAGCGGAAGTGTTTAAACTCAGGAGAGTGTTCCTCGAGCCACTCTGTAGCAATTCTGGACGTGTGGGGCGTCGCATTGTCCTACTGGAAATGCCCAAATCAGCAGGACATGCCCAAATCCGTCGGAATGCGCAGTGTACATGAATGGATGCAGGTGATCAGACAAATATGTGTCACGTGTCAGAGTCGTATCTAGGCGTATCAGGGGTCCCATATCACTCCAACAGTACACGCCCCACACTATTACAGAGCCTCCACCAGCTTGAACAGTCCCCTGCTGACATGCAGGGTCCATGGATTCATGAGGTTGTCTCCATACCCTTACACGTCTATCCGCTCGATACAATTTGAAATGAGACTTGTCCGACAAGCCAACATGTTTCCAATCATCAACAGTCCAATGTCAGTATTGATGGGCTCAGCTGAAGTGTAGTGCAGTCATCAAGGGTACACGAGTGGGCCTTCGGTTCCGAAAGCCCGTATCGATGATGTTTCGTTGAATGGTTCGCACTCTGACACTTGTTGATGGCCCAGCATTAAAATCTGCAGCAATTTGCGAAAGGGTTGCACTTCTGTCACGTTGAACAATTCTATTCTCAAACGTCGTTGCTGCCGTTCTTGCAGGACCTTCTTCCAGCCGCAGTGATGTCGGAGATTTGATGTTTTACCGGGTTCCTGATATTCACGGTACACTCGCGAAATGGTCGTACGAGACAATCCACACTTCATTGCTACCCTCGGAGATGCTGTGTCCCATCGCTCGTGTGTCGACTAGACCACGACGTTAAAACTCACCTAAATCTTGGTAACATGCCTCTGTAGCAGCAGTAACCGATCTAACAAACTTCTTCAGACACTTGACTTCTCTAGGCGTTGCCGACCGCAGCGCCGTATTCTGCCTGTTTACATTTGAATACGCATGCCTGTAGCAGTTCCATGGCGATTCAGTGTAAAATATGTATAAAACCAAACGGAAACAATAATAGTGTTCAATGTACACATCGAAGAGGAAATGATGGAAATAAAAGAAACCTTCAAGAGTAGGGTTAAGTTAGGAAAAGAGATCAATGACAGGATACTTCGATGACATTGCTATCCCCAGTGAAAGTGAAAGAGGCCGAAAGAAGTTTGCTAGTATCAAACATCGACCTTAATTTGAGGTAGAATTTTCTGAAAATGTGCTAATGGGGTTGAAAAATGGACAGGGAGAAAACAGAGAAAGAAGAGAATGGGGAAGTTTGACACGTGCTGTTGTAGAACGATGCTGAAAATTATGTGGACTGGTATGTTACGAAAATGAGGTTCTCTGTAGAATCGGTGAAATTAAAACACACACATAAAGAAGGGACAGGACTTGGGGTAAGACATCAAGGAAGAGGTTCCTTGGTACTAAAGGGAGATACAGTGAGTAAAAACTGCAGGGGAAGAGAGAGATTAGAAAACAACCAACAAATAACTGACAATCTTAGGCCGGCTACAAACGGTACTCTGAGAGGAAGAGATTGGTATTGGTGTTGTTGTTGTTGTTGTTGTGGTCTTCAGTCCAAAGACTGGTTTGATGCAGCTCTCCACGCTACTCTATCCTGTGCAAGCCTCTTCATCTCCAAGAAGCTATTGCAACGGTCTCCCTCTACGATTTTTACCCTCCACGCTTCCCTCCAGTACTAAATTGGTGACCCCTTGGTACCTCAGAATGTGCCCTACCAACCGATCCCTTCTTCTAGTCAGGTTGGGCCACAAACTCCTCCCCAATTCAATTGAGCACCTCCTCATTAGTTACGTAATCTACCCATCTAATCTTCAGCATTTTTCTGTAGCACCACATTTCAAATGCTTCCGTTCTCTTCTTGTCTAGACTGTCTATCGTCCATGTTTCACTTCCACACATGGCCACACTTCTTACAAACACTTTCATAAAGGACTTCCTAACACTTAAATCTATACTCGATGTTAACAAATTTATCTTCTTCAGAAACGCTTTTGTTGCCACACCTAATCTGCATTTTATATCCTTCCTACTTCGGCCACCATCAGTAATTTTAATAGCCTCTCGCTCCCTGTATTTGACCCCTGCCACCTTCAGAATTTGAAAGAGAGTATTCCAGTCAACATTGTCAAAAGCTTTCTCTCAGAATGCTAGGAACGTAGGTTTGCCTTTCCTTAACCTGTGTTGAAAGGTAAGTCATAGGGTCAGCATTGCTCAAATAGTTCAAAGGCTCTGAGCACTATGGGACTTAACATCTGAGGTCATCAGTCCCCTAGAACTTAGAACTACTTAAACCTAACTAACTTAAGGACATAACACACATCCACGCCCGAGGCAGGATTCGAACCTGCGACTGTAGCGGTTCCCGACTGAAGCGCCTAGAACCGCTCGGCCATCCCGGCCGGCTGTCAGTATTGCCTCACGTGTTCCATTTCTACGGAATCCGAACTGATCTTCCCCAAGGTCGGCTTCTACCAGTTTTTCGATTCGTCTGTATAGAATTCGTGTTAGTATTTTACAGCTGTAACTTGTTAAACTGATAGTTCGGTAATTTCCACACCTGTCAGCACCTGCTTTCTTTGGAATTGGAGTTACTGATTTCTCCTTAAGTCTGAGGACACTTCGTCTGTTTCATACATCCGCCTCGCCAAATGTTTTGTCATGGCTGGCTCTCCCACGGCTATCAGTAGTTCTAATGGAATGTTGGCTACTCCCGGGGCCTAGTTTCGACTTAGGTGTTTCAGCGGTCTGTCGAATTCTTCACGCAGTATCATATCTCCCATTTCATCTTCATCTACGTCCACTTCCATTTCCATAATATTGTCATCAATTACATTTCCCTTGTGTAGAATCTACATATTTCTTCCGTCTTTCTGCTTTCCCTTCTTTGCTTGGGACTGGTTTTCCATCTGAGCTCTTCATATTCATGCAGGTGGTTCTCTTTTCTCCGAAGGTCGCTCTAATTCTTCTGTAGGCAGCATCTATCTTACCGCCGGTGATATATGCTTCTACATCCTGAGATTTGTGCTCTAGCCATTCCTGCTTAGCCATTTTGCACTTCCTGCCGATCTCACTTTTTAGACGTTTGTATTCCCAATCGTCTGCTTCATTTATTGCATTTTTATATTTTGTACTTTCATCGTTTAAATTCAATATCTCTTGTGTTTCTACTAGCCCTCGACTTATTACGAGGTTGGTACAGGAGAGGAGACTGCACGGCAGACCGAATCGAACCAGCCAGAAGACTGGAGACTCGGGGGGGGGGGATACCGAGGCCAGGGATAATGTCACACGGTGTCTGCACGAGGTCTCTTGGGGGATCGCAAATTTTTTTAAAATTTTTTTTTTGGTTGCGCGTTCTGATGATTAAGCCTGCAAAGTAGTACTGCAAAGAACTTCACAGAAACATAAGAATCTTGTTAAACATTCTACAATCCTAACGATCTAACCATAATGTTTTCATCTGCTAGATAAAGATATTGAGCAGCTGGCAGTACTCATTCTTCTGCAACATAAATTTACTCCGATGACTACCCTGTATGTGGTAACCAAGATTCCCCAGTCCAGCTGCAGTCATCCACACCAAAATAGCCAATCTTATCCTTTCACTTTTGCTGTGGCAGCAGTTTGGAGAGTAGTGCGTGTTATCGGATGTCCGTAAAGGTAAACCAACCATTCTCATCACTCTGAAACTTTTCGCCTGATCATACCACCAAATACTAGAAGTCTTGGCGACCTAGAAGATACTGGATACATAACTGTATGTGTGCTTTTAGATGCTGTTGCAGTCATCTTGTCTATTATGCGGTAGGATATGGAAACAACATAGCAACACAGATCCTCAAAAATGTATATACATGACATACTGGGGAGTAATCTCATATTAAGTGGCGACACTATTCAGTAACAAAGACGGTCAAATTGTATTCCCAGTAGATAACAAACCAGAGCAACGGCTAAAACACAAGATTTCCACAAGTGGAACCTGGAGGGGTAATATGAAGGACAGTAAAAAATTACCTGCACTTTGCGTTCTACAGCGTGTTGACAAAAAAATTCTGGTTCGATATGTGCATTACTTTTCAACATATTCCCCTTCTTTTTCAATACTTCGTGGTTCAAGGGTCCATATGCTTGCGCATTCCTGCAAAGAAGCCACTTCTGTACAGCTTTCTTCACCTCCACATCTGAGGAAAATCGCCGAACCCGCCAAGTAACCTCGAGCGGCCCAAACAAACGAAAATCGGAGGGAACACGATCAGGCCTGTAAGCAGGGTGTTCCAGTAGCTTCAGACCAATTTTATTGATTGTTTCAACGCCGTGGTGAGCTGTGTGCGGGTGTACGTTGACACGCGACTGCAACACTTTCTTCGACAAAAGGCCTGGTCCTTTGCTCCGAATTGCTGATTTTAGTCTGTTTTCCAACAAATCACTTTATGACCCCTATTTCATAGTTGTTCCTTATGTCATGTACTCTGCCAGTACCAGTCCATTTTCGTCCCACAAAATGTTTAGCATTAACCTTTCCGCTGAAAGCACAGACTTAAATTTTTTTTGTCTTTGATGATCCGAAGTGTTTATACTCTATACTGTGGCGTTTGTATTTTAGCTCATAATGCTACACCCACGTTTCATCACCCGTGCCTATCTTGGTGAAAAATGAGTCGCCTTGTCTGCTGGAATGGTCGAGTAAGCCTTGGCAGATGTCAACATGTTTGAGCTTGAGTTCTTCAATGGGTGGTACTGTTGATTATTTATTTAAGGAGGCTGAACAAAGGTCATCAGTCTCCTGATTACCCTCCGGAACGGAATCAAAATACCCCTCCTGTCTGCGTCTAAGGCCTGTGTGCAAGTGGGAGAAAGTTTTTAATGTTTGTGAAGCGTGTATCTGAGGCGGCAGGTGGATACCAGTCCCGTATTCGCCTCGTGGGATGTGGGAAACCACGTAAAAACACGTTCACGCTAACCGGCAGACGGGCCCTCGTTGTTAATCCGTTGGACGGATTCCAACTGGGCCAGTCCGCAGCTCATGGTGTAGTGGTTAGCATTGCTGCCCCTGGATTACAGAGTCCCAAGTTCGATTCCCGGCCGGGTCGGGGATTTTCTCCGCCCAGGGACTGGGTGTTTGTGTTGTCCTCAACAGTTCATCACCATTCAGGAAAATGCCGAGACTGGACTGCGACACGATTGGGAATTTGTATGGGCGCTGATAACTACGCCGCTCAGCGCCCCGCAAGCGAAAATCATCATCATCGAACCAGGACAGACGAGTCTTCCCGTCCCTAAAGGGGGCGCTATAACGCGTATGGTTGTCCTGGAGGCTGAGTTCGCCAGTAAGCTGTCTTGGAAACCATTACGCAGAAACGTTATACACTGAAGCGCTAAAAAAACTGGTATATAGGCATTCATATGGAAATACAGAAATATAGTAACAGGCAGAATACGGCGTTGCGGTCGGCAACGCCTATATAGGAAAACAAATGTCTGGCGCAGTTGTTGGTTTGGTTACTGCTGCTACAGTGGCAGGTTATCGAGATTTAAGCGAGTTTGAACGTGGTGTTACAGTCGGCGCACGAGCGATGGGACACCGCGTCTCCGAGGTAGCGATGAAGTGAGGATTTTCCAGTACGACATTGTTCTGTTGAAAAATGGCACGACAACACTGTCACATAAGATCATGGAGCGACGGCATTCGTCAGCAGCCTCTTATTCCCAGACACGTCACCACGCCAAACGCGCTCGTTTGTGGTGGTGTGTTGACGGCAGCCTACGCACAGGGCAGCAGTTCCCTAGTTTGACTGCTACTATAGCCCTACTCACGAACGATGGCGGGTCGCGCAGCTCGCGACACGGACGGGGACTGCATTGTTGCCTGTTCTAGGCGACTTTTGCGGTTAAGTCCATACAAGTGCGTCGCGTTTGAAGAAAGCGCATACACTGCAAATTACGCCTCTTGTTTGCTTGTACAGAATCTTCGCTCACCACCAGCATCAGCAGTGACAAATTGCAACAAATGGAATTAAAATTCACTAACTAGCTCGCTACGATCACGTTTAATGCTCGCGTTAGTTTACGACGTCCACAGCAGAGCGCTGAGAACACTATTGAGCGCACACTGACTGCTGGAGAACGCGTGACGTAGATGTGCAGAACAAACCTAAAGTGGACCGCCAACTATGGTCTCCGAGACGAAGAGGTTAGGGGAGAAAATCCTAGCGAGTCGTATCAAACCAGTCAGATGAATGAAGAACACAAAATTGTGACAAAATATATGCAAGGAGTCCACTACTGGTTCCCGGATGGCAGGCGCAGATGTTGAACAGGTTGTGACGCACTTGGTGCACAATACGGTGATGTTCGACCAGAATCTTGACGACGACCATTCCTGGCCTCACGTTCACATCCAGTCCCACATCGGATACTGCACGATTTAAACAGCCCACCAAATGCGGAGCCACAACGAGGCCTCTTTGAGACTCTTGTCAACTGCTGACAAGAGCACGCTGCAACTCCGTGTCCTTCACTGTGGTCACTCACCGTCTGCCAGTGTTCATGCCCTCTACACACTGAAGCGCCAAAGAAACTGGTATAGGCATGCGTATTCAAATACAGAGACATGCAAACAAACAGAATACGGCGCTGCGGGCGGCGAAGCCTATATAGGAAAACAAATGTCTGGCGCTGTTGTTAGATCGGTTATTGCTGCTACAATGGCTGGTTATCAAGATTTAAGTGAGTCTGAATGTGATGGTATAGTCGGTACACAAGCGATGGGACACAACACCTCCGAGATACCGATGAAGTGCGGATTTTCCAGTATGACCATTTGACTAGTGTACCGTGAATATTACGAATCCGGTAAAACATCAGATGTCCGACATCACTGCGGACGGAAAAAGATCCTGCAAGAACGAGACCAACGACGACTGAAGAGAGTCGTTCCAGGTGACAGAAGTGAAACCCTTCCGCAAATTCCTGCAGATTTCAATGCTGGCCCATCAACAAGTGTCAGCGTCCGAACCATTTAACGAAACATCATCGACATGGGCTTTTGGAGCCGAAGGACCGCCGGTGTAACCTTGACGACTGCACGACACAAAGTTTTACACCTTACCTGGGCCCCTCAACAGCGACATTTGACTGTTGATGAGTGGAAGCATTTTGCCTGGTCAGACGAGTCTCGTTTCAAATTGTATCGAGCAGATGTACATGTACGAGCATGGAGGCAACTCATGAATCCAAGGACCCTGCATGTTAGCAGGGGACTGTTCAAAATGGTGGAGCCTCTGTAATTGTGTTATTCCGTATATACGACTCTGACAGGTGAAACGTATGTAAGCATCCTGTTTGGTCACCTGCATCCTTTCATGTCCATTGTGCACTCCGACGAACTTAGACAATTTCAACAGGACAATGCTAACCTCACTCGTTCAGAATTGCTACAGAGTGGCTCCAGGAACACTCTTCTAAGTTTAAACACTTCCGCTGCCAAATAAACTCCCAGACATGAACATTATTGAGCACATGTGGGATACCGTCCAATGTGCTGTTCAGAAGAGATTTCCACCCCGTCGTACTCTTACGGGTTTATGGACAGCCATACGGGATTCATGGTGTAAATTCCCTCCAGCACTACTTCTGACGTTAGGTGAGTCCATGCCACGTTGTGTTGCGGGACTTTGCGTCCTCGCGGGGGCCATACACGACCCGTTCCCGTGGCTCTTCAGTGTATATAGTACCAGGCCTGGTAACAATACTGAGAACCAACAATACAGTTGCACTGGGGTGACCATTCTACCTGTCACACACACTTTACGTACTCGCCGGACGGTTGGCACGCGTATGAAGTTCTTCTGAGTGCGCCACCATTCTGTCAGCCAGGGTATGAACTCACATTCAGTTTCTCAGCCGCTGGACAACGAATGGCATTTTAAAATGTAGGTCATTAACTTAATGTGTGTGTATGTGTGGGGGGGGGGGGGGCGGAGGGCGTGGGAAAGACAGAGAGAAAGAGAAAGAAAGAGAGAGAGAGAGAGGGTTGGGTTGGGTTGGTTGGGGAAGACCAGACAGCGAGGTCATCGGTCTCATTGGATTAGCGAAGGACGGGGAAGGAAGTCGGCCGTGCCGTTTGAAAGGAACCATCCCAGCACTTGCCTGGAGCTATTTAGGGAAATCACGGAAAACCTAAATCAGGATGGCCGGACGCGGGATTGAACCGTCGTCCTCCCGAATGCGAGTCCAGTGTGCTAACCACTGCGCCACCTCGCTCGGTCAGAGAGAGAGAGAGAGAGATCTATTGGAAAATGACTAGGCAATTCGGTCTAAGGCGCTGCATTCATGAACTGTGCGGCTGGTCCCGGCGGAGGTTCGAGTCCTCCCTCGGGCATGGGTGTGTGTGTTTGTCCTTAGGATAATTTAGGTTAAGTAGTGTGTAAGCTTAGGGACTGATAACCTTAGCAGTTAATTCCCATAGGATTTCTCACACATTTGAACATTTTGACTAGGCAATTATCAATTTTAGCAGCCTCCAAAGATGACTTACAGAAATCCGTACACTTGGTGAACAAATTTCCAACAGGCGCAATTTCAAAATCTGCGTAGCCAAACTCACGATTAAGCTATTTCGAGAGAAAGAATGAAGGTTAGGATTTAAAGCCCTGGCAATATCGAGGTCATTAGAAACTGAGCAGAAGCTCGGGCATGTTTGACAAATGGGGAAGCAAATCGGCCGTGCCCTTTCAAAGGAACCATCCCAGCATTTGCGTGAAGCGATTTAGGGGAATCACAGAAAATGTAAATCTGAATGACCGGACGCAGATTTGCACCGTCGTGCTCCCGAATGTGATTCCGGTCTTCTAGCGGCTGCGGCACCTCGCTCTGTCGGTAAGAAGACTAGGTCCAATCAGATATCAGTATCGGCAGTGTGACGTCAGAACGCGTCACACACTTTATATACATTGAGTGTAATGTCACATACAAGTAGGAGTGAGGCGTTGAAGATAATGCTCTGAGTTTTTCTCAACTGAATGGCTCATTTCTACAATTATACAAAAAAATTTTTTCTACAAAATAATGGCGATGCCGCTTCTGTTGTACAGGGGTTTAGCTCTACGTTTTAATCCCTTCCCTTACGAACATTCGGTGGGATGTGCTCGGGAAGAGATGACTTGGATGTCTTATAAGGCTGAACACGTGAAAAAGAAAAAAAGACACGCTGTATGCAGATAGATATACAATGAGGTGACGTAAGTGATCGTTCAAATGGCTCAGAGCACTATGGGACTTAACATCTGAGGTCATCAGTCGCCTAGAAGTTAGAGCTAGTTAAACCTAACCAACCTAAGGACATCACACACATCCATGCCCGAGGCTGGATTCGAACCTGCGACCGGAGCTATCGCTCGGCTCCAGACTGTAGAGCAGGGGTCTCCAAACTACGGCCCGCGTTAGCTGACCGGACATCCCCGGTATCCGGCCCGCCAAATTTTGAGGTGCCACCTATACTGTCAACCATTGAGTTTCGAGGCCTATCGCGACCAATACACGGCGACATTGTCGGAGCTCTATCTTTACAAAGCGGAAGGTCACGGTTAAACTTGTGCCTGTCCACAATAAACAGACAGACCATTGTGTGGTGTCAACCCCAGACACTACACTTGCTAGGTGGTAGCCTTGAAATCGGCCGCGGTCCGTTAGTATACGCCGGACTCGCGTGTCGCCACTATCAGTGATTGCAGACCGAGCGCCGCCACACGGCAGGTCTAGAGAGACTTCCTAGCACTCGCCCCAGTTGTACAGCCGACTTTGCTAGCGATGGTTCACTGACAAATTACGCTCTCATTTGTCGAGACGATAGTTAGCATAGCCTTCAGCTACGTCATTTGCTACGACCTAGCAAGGCGCCATAGCATTGGATATTATTTTATATTGTGGTTATAACATGTACCGTCAAGAGAGATGTTCTACAATTGTGGATTAAAGTTAAGTATTACATCAACTACGTACTTTATTTGCTACTATTAATTTCCTTAACTGTTCCAGACCTCGCGCCAGCCTGCGTGAGCTTAAGCGCGTGCCTTTCGGCTTCCTCTGATTGTGACTTGGCTGTCTTGCCAAGTCACAACACATTCTCCGTGCGATAGTGGAAAAAAAAAAAGAACGGTTAACAGGCTAGTTTGGCGAAAAGATTTTAAGTAAAAAAAATTCTTTGCGTTTTATTCTACTTACGAGTCTGGTGCGAGTCTTTCAAATGGACACCACTTCGGCAACTAGCCTTAGTAGTCAATCGTCATGGAAGATGCTTCTTAAGCGAGGTTGCACTTTCTTTTGATTACGTTGTAAAATACATACAGAATGTGCAGTGATATACTTTTATGTCGGTGAAATACGCCAGAATAAAATACGCCAGAATTTCGGTAAGGTACGTCCACCAATCAAAATTACGTAATTAAATAAAAATCGTAGTTCGTTTCAGTGCTACCTATTCCCACAACCTTAGATTTTTGCGATTTCATCTTTCCTTTAGCCTTACATTTCGGTGATAATGGAGTGCTAGGGTGCTTTAACCCCACAAGGTAGATCTTGGCCCATGTGACTTCGTGGAGGGGTCAATGTGGCCCGCGGACTAAAACGTTTGGAGACCCCTGCTGTAGAGCCTAGAACAGCACGGCCACTCCAGCCGGCTCGTAAGTGATGGGATAGCGATATGCACATATACAGTGCGTTGGCGGTGCTGTCATTTGCGCTCAGGTGATTCGTGTTCAAAGATTTCCGACGTGATTACGCCGCACGGCGAGAATTAACAGACTTTGAACGCGGAATGGTAGTTGGAACGAGACACATGGGACATTCCATTTCGAAAAAAATGGTTCAAATGGCTCTTAGCACTATGGGACTCAACTGCTGTGGTCCTAAGTCCCCTAGAACTTAGAACTACTTAAACCTAACTAACCTAAGGACATCACACACATACATGCCCGAGGCAGGATTCGAACCTGCGACCGTAGCAGTCGCACGGTTCCGGACTGCGCGCCTAGAACCGCGAGACCACCGCGGCCGGCCTTCCATTTCGAAAATCGTTAGGGAATTCAATATTCCGAGATCGTCAGCGTCAGGAGAGTGTCGAGAATACCAAATTTAAGGCATCACCTCTCACCATGGGCAACGCACTGGCCGACGGCCTTCACTTAACGACCGGGAGGAGCGCCATTTGTGTGCGATTGTCAGTGCCGACAGACAAGCAACACTGCGAGAAACAATCGCAGAAATCAATGTGCGACGTGCAACGAACGTAACCGTTAGAACAGTGCAGCTAAGCTTGGCGTCAATGGGCTGTGGCAGCAGACGACCGATACGAGAGTGCCTTTACTAACAGCACGACATCGCCTGCAGCGCCTCTCCTGGACTCGTGACCGTATCAGTTGGACCCTGCGCTAGAGATGGGCAAACTGGTTCATCCTCGAGAACTAGTTCACTGGTAATCGTTCTTTTTTGGGAACCGTTCATTTTTACTCGTTCACCGTTCATTTGTGCTTGGTATATGGTTCTTATGAAAAACTGAAAACTAGTAGTGTAGGTGACTGAAGGATGGAGGGCACCAAGAGGGGGCACTTGCCTCCCCCCTGGAGTATGGAGTTTTTATTCATTACAGAATTCTCACACGGGGGTGTTACAAAAAGGTACGGCCAAACTTTCAGGAAACATTCCTCACACACAAATAAAGATAAGATGTTACGTGGACATGTGTCCGGAAACGCTTAATTTCCATGTTAGAGCTCATTTTAGTTTCGTCAGTATGTACTGTACTTCCTCGATTCACCGCCATGATTTTATACGGGATACTCTACCTGTGCTGCTAGAACATGTGCCTTTACAAGTACGACACAACATGTGGTTCATGCACGATGGAGCTCCTGCACATTTCAGTCGAAGTGTTCGTATACTTCTCAACAACAGATTCGGTGACCGATGGATTGGTAGAGGCGGACCAATTCCGTGGCCTCCACGCTCTCCTGACCTCAACCCTCTTGACTTTCATTTATGGGGGCATTTGAAAGCTCTTGTCTACGCAACCCCGGTACCAAGTGTAGAGACTCTTCGTGCTCGTATTGTGGACGGCTGTGATACAATACGCCATTCTCCAGGGCTGCATCAGCGCATCAGGGATTCCGTGCGACGGAGGGTGGAAGCATGTATCCTCGCTAACGGAGGACATTTTGAACATTTCCTGTAACAAAGTGTTTGAAGTCACGCTGGTACGTTCTGTTGCTGTGTGTTTCCATTCCATGATTAATGTGACTTGAAGAGAAGTAATAAAATGAGCTCTAACATGGAAAGTAAGCGTTTCCGGACACTTGTCCACATAACATATTTTCTTTCTTTGTGTGTGAGGAATGTTTACTGAAAGTTTGGCCGTCCCTTTTTGTAACACCCTGTAGGGTGGCGCACGGAAAACCGGCCCCGAGTACAGACTGCTCGCCAATTACGCACGATTTGTTACCCGTTCCGAGCAGATGCAACAAACAGATAAACATGTAATAATTAGGCGGCGAAGAAATAAGCAACAACTGCGAAACAATCGATGACGGTTGTTGTGGAACAATGGTCACTCTAGTGGTAGGGGCCGATTTTTCGTGCGCCAGACTGTACCACTGAAATAATATTGTACAAGTTTTCATATTTTCTTTGCAAAATTTGACAGCAGACACTCGATTATGGAGTGCAGGCTTCATTCGGTTGTAAGTTGGTCTGCCTTCCATAGCGATAAACATGCCGTTTTACCTTGGATCAAAGAAAGACGGAAAATAGCCGCTCGTCTACAAGCAGACAAAGATGTTACTCAGTGGGCACATGGTCAGGTAAAGACTAACAGATACGCCGGCAGGCTCTGCGCGAACGTAAGTAAGGATTTACGGAACTAAAACGTGTTTACGACCCAGCACGGCCACCCCAAAACACAGTCGCCTTTCGTTTCCGAGGCAAGATCGTAGCAAATGCAACGTCTTTGTTTTCTGTTCGTTTACGTAAAATAATTCACATTCGCAAGGGAATTACTCGCATTACATATCGGGCCAGTAATAAGTCGTCTACCAAACCAGCATTAATAGTTTTCTTTGGAAATTTGCTAGTCTCTACATGATATTGTCTGCGCATCAAACTGCCATACTGTGCGGGAACTGAAGTGAGCTGATATGCCCTTTTGTTACCTGAAAAGACGTACCTATTACATACAACGTAATTTTTATGTAGTTTACGTAACCATAAAATACTTTTTAAATACCGGTCGTGGACGTTGAATTGCCAGAACCAAGTGCAAGAACAGTTTGGAACACATGTAAAGTGGGCGAGCGCAGTGAACGAAACGAACAACTGTATACTGAACTAACGAGGAGCAGTCGGCAGTGGAACTGAGACAGGTGGTCATGCGAAGAACGACGAGTGCGGCCGAGGGAGACCGAGACTGAGACGAGCACGCGACCGAGGCTGGAACGAGAAGTGCCGAAGTGACCGCCGCGACCGAAGTGAACTATGAACCGATCGTTCCTTGGAACTCGTTCCTCGGTCCTTTCGTTCATGTTGGTGAGCCGTTCCTTTGGACCCGTTCGTTCGCGAACTACCCATCTCTACTCTGCGCGACTGGAAAACTGTGGCCTGACCAGATGGGTCCCGATTTCAGTCGGTAAGAGCTGACGGCAAGGTTCGAGTGTAGCGCGCAGACCCCACGAAGACCACGGGCACAAGTTGTCAACAAGGCACTGTCCAAGCTGGTGCTGGCTCCGTAATGGTGTGGGCTGTGTTTACATGGAACTGTCTGGGTCCTCGTTATGTACTTCGAGACCATCTGCAGCGATTCGTGCACTTCATCTTCCAAAACATCCATCGAATTTTTATGGATGACAATCCGGAACATCTCTGGGCCACAATTGCTCGCTATAGTTTGAAGAACATTCTGGACAATTCGGACGAATAGTTTGGCCACCAAAATTGCCCAACGCGAATCCCATCGAACATTTAAGGGACATACTCGAGGTATCAGTTCGTGTGCAAAATCCTGCAGCGGCAACACTTTCGGAATTACGGACGACTAGAGGCAGCACGGCTCAGCATGTCTGCAGGAAACATCTGACGACATGTTGAGTCCATGTCGGGCAAAAGGAGGTCCGACACGATCTTAGGAGGTACCCCACCCCTTACCTTTTGTCATCTCGGTGTACTTTTGTTTCGATGCATCCATAGTGGGGAGATACTCAAGGACGTGGAACACGCCATAAACAAATTTATTACACATTCCGCACGCTTCCTTATGTTAAATTGTGCAGTATCCGGTTTACTGACTAAGAGTACATAATTAATGATTTTGAAAAAAATACGAATCTTGAGGTACTCACGTATAATTAGAAGGAAAATTATGACCGTGATGTACGTGATACTGTTACTCGTCTAACCTGTGTCGTGGAACAAATTTCTGTTTGTGAAAACGTGGAAACCGCAAACATTCTCCAGTGGTTAGATAGTACACTACTAGCCATTGAAATTGCTACACCACGAAGACAACGTGCTACAGTCGCGAAATTTAAACGACAGGAAGAAGATGCTGTGACATGCAAATGATTAGCTTGTCAGAGCTTTCACACAAGGTTGGCGCCGGTGGCGACACCTACAACGTGCTGACATGAGGGAAGTCTCCAACCGATTTCTCATACACAAACAGCAGTTCACCGGCGTGGCCTGGTGAAACGTTGTTGTGATCCCTCGTGTAAGGAGGAGATATGCGTACCATCACGTTTCCGACTTTGATAGAGGTCGGATTGTAGCCTGTCGCGATTGCGGTTTATCGTGTCACGACATTGCTGCTCTCGTTGGTCGAGATCCAATGACTGTTAGCAGCATATAGAATCGGTGGGTTCAGGAGGGTAATACGGAACGCCGTGCTGGATCCCAACGGCCTCGTTTTACTAACAGTCGAGATGACAGACATCTTATCCGCGTGGCTGTAACGGATCGTGCAGCCACGTCTCGATCCCTGAATCAACAGAAGAGGACGTTTGCAAGACAACAACCATCTGCACGAACAGTTCGACGACGTTTGCAGCAGCATGGACTATCAGCTCGGAGACCGTGGCTGCGGTTACCCTTGGCGCTGCATCACAGACAGGAGCGCCTGCGATGGTGTACTCAACGACCAACCTGGATGCACGAATTGCAAAACGTCATTTTTTCGGATGAATCCAGGTTCTGTTTACAGCATCATGATGGTCGCATCCGTGTTTGGCAACATCGCGGTGAACGCTCATTGGAAGCGTGTATTCGTCATCGTCATACTGGCGTATCACCCGCCGTGATGGTATGGGGTGCCATTGGTTACACGTCTCGGTCACCTCTTGTTCGCACTGACGGCACTTTGGACAGTGGACGTTACATTTCAGTTGTGTTACGACCCGTGGCTTTACCCTCCATTCGATCCCTGCGAAACCCTACATTTCAGTAGGATAATGCACGACCGCATGTTACAGGTCCTGTACGGGCCTTTCTGGATACAGAAAATGTTCGACTGCTGCTCTGGCCAGCACATTCTCCACATCCCTCACCAACTGAGAACGTCTGGTCAATGGTGGCCGAGCAAATGGCTCGTTACAATACGCCAGTCACTACTCTTGATGAACTGTGGTATCGTGTTGAAGCTGCATGGGCAGCTGTACCTGTACAGGCCATCCAAGCTCTGTTTGACTCAATGCCCAGGCGTATCAAGGCCGTTATTGCGGCCAGAGGTGGTTGTTTTGGGTACTGATTTCTCAGGATCTATGCACCCAACTTGCGTGAAAATGTAATCACATGTCAGTTCTAGTATAATATATTTGTCCAACGAATACCCGTTTATCATATGCATTTCTTCTTGGTGTAGCAATTTTAATGGTCAGCAATGTAATACCTACGAACCGAATTTTTTTAAATTTATTTAAGAATTGTCTTTCAGGATGTGCCCATACGACAGTGTGTTTCGCCAATTGACAACATAAATCACAACGAAGCCGTACCGTGGTACGAACTTGCTTATGTTTACACATGTCAGATGACGCCATGTAGGCGACTATCTTGTCAGTTATCACCGTACGAAGATAAGACCAACATGACAGCCAGTCGCCGAGCGGGGAAAATATCTCGAATCGGCCAAGAATCGAACCCGGGCCCCTTCGGTTAGCAATCCGCAGCGCTGTTCCCGCAGCCACCGTTACGAACCGAGAGTTAAGAAACTGAGTGACGTGGATAGACACACAGCATTCAAGGAAAAGTATCGTTGTTGTAAGAGTATTGATACTTTGAGGAATGCATAATTACCTTTGATAAAAAGATATCTGAACAGCACATTCTTTAATTTGCGCCGGCCTTCCGTACAATCAGTCATGTACTTATAGTGACAAATATGTAACGCTCTATTCACTAATTATCTTGTTAAGTAAATAATGCTTCCTTGCTGGTTTGATGCAGCTCTCCACGTCATAGGCTGTCCTGTGCAACACTCTTCATCTTTGCATAATTATTGCAGTCTATATATGCATTTCAAAGTGCTTATTGTATCCATGCCTTGAGCGCCACCTAAAATTTTTATCCACCTGATCTTCAACGTTCTTCTGTAACACCTTTCGGAAGCCTCTTGACTTGTCTGGGCTTCTTATCGTCCATATTTCACTTCCGTACAAGGTTAGGCTCCAGACAAATCCCTTCAGAAAAGACTTCCTAACATTTAAATTTATATTCGACATTAACACTCTTATGTTTTTCTGTAACGCTCTTCTTGCCACAGCCAGTCTGCACGGGTCAGTACTAGGCTGTTGAACAATTAACGATATATCGATACTTTTCCGGAAAATACCGGTATTTATAGGCGATTATATATTTGCCGATGTATCGAAATGTCAGCGTAGAGTGCTGATATTTTTATTTTATATTATTTTTATCGCAACTTTCGGTACATACTTGTAATTACTCTTTTAAAATTATAGTAGAACATAATTTTACTTTCACTGGGTGGACTCGTACTGCTTTTTGAGCTTTCATCACGTTCAGTTCTCTTTGACTGTGTGAAGCAGAAAGTAATCCGACTGCACTGGGTGGGGCTGAGGGGGGTGGGGGAGGGGGGGGGGCTCAATGGAATAAGATTTGTGATATAGAGAATTAGCACACCAGTTGCATTACAAAAGAGTTTTTAACGCAACTAGTGTGCTATTTCTGCACATTGGCATCCTTCAGAAACATTTGCCGAAAACGATGAACAAAAACATGAATGCCAAGACTGGTCTTTGCAGTGGGCGGAGACGAGGGAAATGCTGACGTAACCGGCACTCAGTGGACTAGCAACAGAAACTTCATCTTTTAGTTCCACCACGCAATTTAAACGCTACGACTGCTAGCTCGCTGGCGTTTGCAGAAATGAAGAAACAGGCAAGTCAGCATGAAGTGTTCCGGACACATCCCATGTGTGACGAAACCGAACGACGGACGCTTCGGACGCCTTTTATTTTGCCACTTACATGCAGTTACCATTGTTAGCGAAGTGGTTATCACCAAGCGTGAACGTCCATAGTTTTGCTTACTATTCTTGCTCTAAGGGGGATAGGCAGGCTGCTAGTTTGTTGATTTACAGAGTATCTAATAATAAATCAATACTTAAATACGCGGCTCTAGAATCAACATTACATTTACAATGTCTGCCGATATTTTTACAGGCCCGTACGTCGACAGTTTTTCCGCCGATACATCTATACATTTTTCGACACATCGAGGGCCGGAAATGATACTGCTTTTGAATGTAGATATATCAGATTCCCCATATTTTTAAAAATATCAACAGCCCCAGTCGTTACTGAGTAATAACGCAACTACGATTTATTCGGTTTCTTACTACGATTGCCGTTGTTTCCGTGGAACTAGCTTCATATATCTGAATAAGCCTGTAATGTGCTACCACCAACAGCTGTATGTCGAAACAGAGGGAAATGCAACAAACCTGAGATTCAAAAGCCCTGTGACGTGGTTGCCGTCATTGCGGAAACAGCTCAGTACAGACTCGTCCTGCCGCTGTTCCATTCTATTTAGCGAACTAAAACACGAGGTGCACGTCGGTCAACTTTTCATCACTAAACCTGTACCTATTGCTGTCTATCACTGCTAAAGTACAACTCCCACTGCCGGGAAAAACGAACGGGAGACAGAACCAAACAGTACTCCACACAAGTTACAGGGCTTGGGGAAGAGGAAAGTGGGCGTTACTGTCGTATAACAGCAGGCACCGAGGGTGAGTGGCACATGGTTGTCTCCAGTATACATCTACATCTATATCCATACTCCGCAAGCCACCTGACGGTGTGTGGCGGAGAGTACTTTGAGTACCTCTATCGGTTCTTCCTTCTATTCCAGTCTCGGTCGTGGAAAGAAAGATTGTCGGTATGCCTCTGTGTGGGCTCTAATCTCTCTGGTTTTATCCTTATGGTGTCTAAGCGAGATATACGTAGGAGGGAGCAATATACTGCTTCACTCCTCGGTGAAGGTATGTTCTCGAAACTTCAACAAAAGTCCGTACCGAGCTACTGAGCGTCTCTCCTGCAGTCTTCCACTGGAGTTTATCTATCGTCTCCGTAACGCTTTCGCGATTGCTAAATGATCCTGTAACGAAGCGCGCTGCTCTCCGTTGGATCTTCTCTCTCTCTTATATCAACCATATCTGGTACGGATCCCACACCGGTGAGAAGTATTCAAGAAGTGGGCGAACAGGTGTACTGTAACCTACTTCCTTTGTTTTCGGACTGCATTTCCTTAGGATTCTTCCAATGAATCTCAGTCTGGCATCTGCTTTACCGACGATTAATTTTATATGGTCATTCCATTTTAAATCACTCCTAATGCGTACTCCCGGATAATTTATGGAATTAACTGCTTCCAGTTGCTGACCTGCTATATTGCAGCTAAATGACAAAGGATCTTTCGTTCTATGTATTCGCAGCACATTACAGTTGTCTACATTGAGATTCAATTGCTACTCCCTGCAACAAGCGTCAATTCGTTGCAGAGCCTCCTGCATTTCAGTACAATATTCCATTGCTACAAACTCTCGATATACCACAGCAAGACACTTAGTCAAGAGACACTGCGCATTCCGTCAACATTAACACTGTTATTCAGTGGAGTTCCGGTTCAGGCTGTACGCTGGTTGAATAGAAGTGTCCAGCCATCACAGCAGTTACGGTAACAGCAGTAAGAAGAAATAATGTGTGCTACAAGTAGAGGGTAAAGAGACATTTACTGCGTTGCACGGCTCCAGAAACAGCTGTCTATAGCAAACCGTTCATACTGTTTGTGCAAGTTGTATGGCTCAACTTGCTTAAAACTGTTTTCTTGTGAGATCGTCAGGATACCTTCTGAAGCGTTTGGAAGTTATAATTCTCACGAATACTCACGGCTGTCTGCCCATCTGCTTCTTTTAACTGGTAAGCGTGTGTGTGGGTAGACTTATGGAAGTTCATCGCGCGCACTGCACTTAACTGCTGCGACTGGCACAACACTGGCCAAAAGGCCACCTGCCTACTGACTGTGATAACAGCGGGAGCCGCTGGTGTCTCACGTCTGGGGAACGTCCCACGTGAGTCAAATGGAGCCGCTCTGGTCGAATGTCTCAGACGAGCACGCAGGTTCCATCACGCAGGTTCAACATGGGAGGGGAAGTATCCGGCAAAATCTTACCAAAACTCCTTTGGGGGGAGGAAGCGGCGACAATGAAAATCACACGTCAACATTTTAAATCAGAGAATATACAGGGTAGTCCATTGATAGTGACCGGGCTAAAAATCGCACGAAATAAGCGTCAAACGACAAAAACTACAAAGAACGAAACTTGTCTAGCTTGAAGGGGGAAACCAGATGGCGCAATGATTGGCCCACTAGATGGCGCTGCCATTGGTCAGACGGATATCAACTGCGTTTTTTAAATAGGAACCCCCATTTTTTTATTACATATTCGTGTAGTACGTAAAGAAATAGGAATGTTTTATTTGGACCACTTTTTTTTTCTTTGTGATAGATGGCGCTGTAATAGTCACAAACATATGGCTCACAATTTCAGACGAACAGTTGGTAACAGGTAGGTTTTTCAAATTAAAATACAGAACGTAGATACGTTTGAACATTTTATTTCGGTTGTTCCAATGTGATACATGTACCTTTGTGAACTTATCTTTTCTGAGAACGCATGCAGTTACAGCGTGATTACCTGTAAATACCACATTAATGCAATAAATGTTAAAAATGATGTCCGTCAACCTGAATGCATTTGGCAATACGTGTAACGACATTCCTCTCAACAGCGAGTAGTTCGCCTCCCGTAATGTTCGCACACGCACTGACAATGCGCTGACGCATGTTGTCAGTCGTTGTCGGTTGATCACGGTGGCAAATATCCTTCAACTTTCCCCACAGAAAGAAATCCGGGGACGTCAGATCCGGTGAACGTGCGGGCCATGGTATGGTGCTTCGACGACCAATCCACCTGTCATGAAATATGCTATTCAACACCGCTTCAACCGCACGCGAGCTATGTGCCGGACATCCATCATGTTGGAAGTACATCGCCATTCTGTCATGCAGTGAAACATCTTGTAGTAACATCGGTAGAACATTACGTAGAAAATCTGCATACATTCCGCCATTTAGATTGCCATCGATAAAATGGGGGCCGATTATCCTTCCTCCCATAATGCCGCACCATACATTAACCTGCCAAGGTCGCTGATGTTCCACTTGTCGCAGCCATCGTGGATTTTCCGTTGCCCAATAGCGCATATTATGCCGGTTTACGTTACCGCTGTTGGCGAATGACGCTTCGTCGCTAAATAGAATCGTCCCGTAATTTCTCTTGTGGCCAGTGGTAGAACTGTGCACGACGTTCGAAGTCGTCGCCATGCAATTCCTGGTGCATAGAAATATGGTACGGGTGCAATCGATGTTGATGCAGCATTCTCAACACCGACGTTTTTGAGATTCCCGATTCTCGCGCAGTTTGTCTGCTACTGATGTTGCCAGCAGTGTTCCGCCACCTCCCTGTCTTTGAGGGCAGCAACTGTGATGGGCGGCGCATGCGCCGTGTACTGAACGGTGGCCTATATAGGACGTCGATTTGCAGCCTGGCGTGTTCTCAGCGGGAATCATCAGCAGAAGCAGCATTTTCCGTAAGATGGCGACCAGCTGGACCGCCGAAATATCGAGTCAAGTTGATTTTAGGATCCGGCAGCAAACCCGAAGAGACTTTCAAGTTTCTAAGCTGTTCAGCCAATTTTAACGGAAGATCTGACCATGTGTCGAGTCTTCACAAAATTCATTCCGTATGTGTTGTCACGTGACCAGAGACAATATCGACTTGGAAGTGTGCCAAGAACTGATTAATCGGACTAAAAATGACCCAGATTTGTTAAATAGGGTAATTATAGGTGACGAATCATGGGTATATGGATATGGTCCGGAAACCAAAGTGCAGTCTTCGCAGTGGAAGACTCCAGGTTCACTATGACTGAAAAAAGCACGGCAAAGTTGGTCGAAGGTGAAGACAATGTTGGTGACTTTTTTCGATTCTACCAGTATTGTGCATCATTAATTTACACCTGGAGGACAGACAATTAACCAGGAATACTACAAATGTGTTCTCGAGCGCTTGCGCTAAAAGGTGTGGAAGAAAATGCTTGCACTGTGGACAGACAAGAGTTGGGTGCTACACCATGACAATTCTCCGGCTCATCGTGCCTTCTCCATCGTTGAATTTTTGACCAAATTCAAAATTCCTGTGCTTCCTCAACCGCCATATTCCCCCGATTTGGCTCCTGCGGACTTCTACCTGTTCCCTAAACTGAAATTTTCACTTAAAGGGAAGCGATTTGACTCGGCTGAAGACATACAGGCAAATACGGAGAGCATCCTTAACACACTTCAGGAAAAAAAAAAATTCCAGGAGTGTGGAGTCGGTGTGTTCAGTCAGAAGAGGACTATTTTGAAGAACAAGCATCACAGTAGCATGGAAGTACCACCATTGTACAATTAAAAGCCTATTCTTAAAACTTTCCAATCGCACCTCGTATACCAAAATATAGAAAATATTTCAAACGTAATGAGAAAAATAAGACTCATGTTTTTTGGACATATGTTTCTAATGCAAGACAGTAGATTAACTAATAAGATTTTCAAATATCTGTAGGGTAAGAAGTCCACAAAAAGTTGGGTCAACGAAGTACAAAATGATTTAGAAAGAAACAATATAAAAATGGAAGATATAAACAACAGAGAAGCCATACGGGAAAAAGTACTGAAACCGGAAGGATTGCAAGGCAGAGTAGCTAAAAAGACTGGTTCAAAATGATCTGAAGACAGCAAGAAGAAACGCAGTGAACAGATGAAGCCATATTGGAAGAAAAGAAAAGAATGAAGAACTGAAATTGGAACATCGTCCTCAGATGGGCTATTCGCAATTTCTTTTTTTAAAAAAAGCAAATTGAGATATGACGTTAATGGATGGAACCTTGCGAGCTTCTTTTCACGAAAAGTAATTGATGATTTCGCTGAAATCCAGCTCCAGCAGCAAATCACTCTAAGTGACTGGGATAATTTTGATGGGCGGTTTTACTTCATCGTACTTCTCAGCAATTTTTGATAATTTTCGTTTTTGAAAAAGAGCTCTCTCCTGTGCAATTACCAACCACACTGTCAGTGTAATATCAATGTTTGGAAATGTAGCTCTGAAATTTTGATTGTCAAGTATCTGATAGTACTAAGCTCTTTAGAGTGGTCTTTTTGATACTCCGTTTTGTATAAATGTGTTAACGATACAAATTGAACCAACTCACTACCATGACCGGTTCTAAATCGTCTGTGAAACTTTACCAATTCTTCTGCAGCAGCAGACGAGAAATCGAAATATCGAACGGACAGCGTCGTATGCATGCAATCGTTCAGTAAGAGAGACGCATAGTTGATCGATCACTGGGATAAAACCTGACACTTCAAACATCTCTTTTGGTGACAGATCAGCTTCATCCTCTTGTACTTTATATAATCGAGCGGATTCAACCTCACATTTCTACTTCTGATACGCCACTGTACGTAGTGATCAGTATTTGACAATCCTTTAGCTGTGTCTTGGTATTTATCAAATTCGTCTCTTTTGGATTCAACAAACAATTTCAATGGTTCCAATGTAGCATCTCATTTCTAGCACTGAATTGCTGTAAAATGTCGGTCCAAAAAATGGCAACTAGGGCTGTATTGAGACCACTGATCTTTTCCAGAAGATGCATTACTTCATTTATCATGATCCCTTTTTACTCCTTATCAGAAGATATACTGGTTAGAACTCCTTTGATTTCGGAATAACCGTCCACAATGGCTCTCGTAGTTTCAGCATTTTTTTCCTTTCGTTGTACTGTGAACCCTCGCTTCATGGCAACTTTATTGATTTTACGTCGATGGTAAGTATCCTGCAGGTTTTGACTATGTGACCAAAAGTATCCGGACACCCCCCCAAAAACATACGTTTTTCATATTAGGCGCATGGTGCTGCCACCTACAGCCAGGAACTCCATATCAGCAACCTCAGTAGTCATTAGACATCGTGAGAGAGCAGAATGGGGCGCTCCGCGGAACTCACGGACTTCGAACGTGGTCGGGTGATTGGGTGTCACTTGTGTCATACGTCTGTACGCGAGATTTCCTAAACGTCCCTACGTCCACTGTTTCCGATCTGATAGTGAAGTGGAAACGTGAAGGGACACGTACAGCTCAAAAGCGTACAGGCCGACCTCGTCTGTTGACTGACGGAGACTTCCGACAGTTGAAGAGGGTCGTAATGTGTAACAGGCAGACATCCGTCCAGACCATCACACAGGAATTCCAAACTGCATCAGGAGACACTGCAAGTACTACGACAGTTAGGTGGGAGGTGAGCAAACATGGATTTCATGGTAAATGCCAAACGACGCCTCGCTTGCTGTAAGGAGCGTAAACATTGGACGACGGAACAGTGGAAAAATGTGTGGAGTGACCAATCACGGTACACAATGTGGCGATCCGATGGCAAGAAGTGGGTATGGCGAATGCCCGGAGAACGTCATCTGCCAAACTGCGTAGTGCCAACAGTAAAATCCGGAGGCTATGGTGTTATGGTGTGGTCGTGTTTTTCATAGAGGGGGCTTGCACACCTTGTTGTTTTGCGTGGCACTAAGCACCCACTGTTGAAGAACAATTCGGGAATGGCGATTGCATCAATCAACACGATCGAGCACCTGTTCATAATGCACGACCTGTGGCACAGTGGTTACACGACAATAACATCGCTGTAATGGACTGGCCTGTGGCCTGCACAGAGACCCGACCTGAATCCTATAGAGCACTTTTGGGATGTTTGGAACACCGACTTCATGCCAGGCCTCACCGACCGACATGAATACCTCTCCTCAGTACAGCACTCCGTGAAGAATGAGCTGCCATTCCCCAAGAAACCTTCCAGCACCTGACTGAACGTATGCCTGCGTGAGTGGAAGCTGCTATCAAGGCTAAAGGTGGCCCACCACCGTACTGTATTCCACCATTACCGATGGAGGGCGCCACGAACTTTTAAGTCATTTTCAGCCAGGTGTCCGGATACTTTTGATCACATAGTGTATGGGATATAAATAGTTGTATCTTTTGATTACAATGAATTAGAATTTTCACTTTTTAGATCGCCAAAGGACGGTAGAACTTAATATATGACATAAATTACAACTTGATACGTCTACTTGTTCCTTAGAAGAAGTGTTCTTAACACCGTCAGAGAGAGACAGACAGCTGGATGGATAACAAAGTGGCCCCGTAAGTGTTCCGTTTTCGCCCATTAGGTACGGAACCCTTAAATTAACGAACTCAGTTAAATGAGATGGTGTATCAAATTACGAGAACACAAAAAGCGGTTATGAGTGCACATGGAAAATGTAAAGAATAGAGAAGCTATGTACTATAACCTACTGAGTTATTGTATTCATATTAGAGATCACAATATTAATATAATAGTAATTAGATGTGTTCTTACAAGCCGACCTGGGTGGCCGAGTGGTTCTAGGCGCTACAGTCTGGAAACGCGCGACCACTACTGTCGCAGGTTCGAATCCTGCCTCGGGTATGGGTGTGTGTGATGCCCTTACGTTAGTTAGGTTTAAGTAGTTCTAAGTTGTAGAGGACTGATGACCTCAGAAGTTGAGTCCCACAGTGCTCAGAGCCATTTGAACCATTTTTTTTGTTCATACAAATTGAGAAGATAGAAGAATTTACATTTGTTACACTATGTTCCTTGACTCGCTTAAAATAATGTTTCTTGAACGTCTCAGATTCCTTGCAGCAAGCATGCAACGACCGACCGTACGGTCTTCAGTTCCTCATTGCGATTATTTTCTCCTTATACATTGGTCAACCCAAATGAGTAATAACATGCGATTAACGGATATTCTACGATTTTTACTGAAATTAATTACACTACTGGCCATTAAAATTGTGACACCAAGAAGAAATGCAGATGATAAAGGGGTATTCATTGGACAAATATATTATTCTAGAACTGACATGTGATTACATTTTCACGCAATTTCGGTGCGTAGATCCTGTAAAATCAGTACCGAGAACAACCACCTTTGGCCGTAATAACGGCCTTGATACGCTTGGGCATTTAGCCAAACAGAGCTTGGATGGCGTGTACCGGTAAAGCTGCTCATGCAGCTTCAACACGATACCACAGTTCATCAAGAGTAGTGACTGGCGCATTGTGACGAACCAGTTGCTCGGCCACCATTGACCAGACGTTTTCAGTTGGTGAGGGATCTGAAGATTGTGCTGGCCAGGGCAGCAGTCGAACATTTTCTGTATCCAGAAAGGCCCGTACAGGACCTGTAACATGCGGTTGTGCATTATCCTGCTGAAACGTAGGGTTTCGCAGGGATCGAATGAAGGGAAAAGCCACGGGTCGTAACACATCTGAAATGTAACGTCCACTGTTCAAATTTGCCGCAATGTGAACAAGAGGTGACCGAGACGTGTAACCAGTGGCACCCCATACCATCACGCTGAGTGATACGCCAGTATGGCGATGACGAATACACGATTCCAATGCGCGTTCACTGCGATGTCGCCAAATACTGATGCGACCATCAGCATGCTGTAAACAGAACCTGGATTCATCCGAAAAAATGACGTTTTGCCATTCGTGCACCCAGGTTCGTCGGTGAGTACACCATCGCAGGCGCTCCTGTCTGTGATGCAGCGTCAAGGGTAACCGCAGCCACGGTCTCCGACCTGATAGTCCATGCTGCTGCAAACGTCGTGGAACTGTTCATGCAGATGGTTGTGTTGCAAAAGTTCCCATCTGTTGACTCAGGGATCGAGACATGGTTGCACGATCTGTTACAGCCATGCGGATAAGATGCGTGTCATCTCGACTGCTAGTGATACGAGGCCGTTGGGATCCAGCACGGCGTTCCGTATTAGCCTCCTGAACCCACCGATTCCATATTCTAACAGTCATTGGATCTCGACCAACGCGAGCAGCAATGTAGCGATGCGATAAACCGCAATCGCGATAGGCTACAATCCAACCTTCATCAAAGTCGGAAACGTGATGGTACGCATTTCTCCTCCTTACACGAGGCATCACAACAACGTTTCACCAGACAACGCCGGTCAACTGCTGTTTCTGTATGAGAAATCGGTTGGAAACTTCCCTCATGTCAGCACGTTGTAGGTGTCGCCACCGGCGCCAACCTTGTGTGAATGCTCTGAAAAGCTAATCATTTGCATATCACAGCATGTTCTTCCTGTCGGTTAAATTTCGCGTCTCTAGCACAGCTTCGTGGTGTAGCAATTTTAATGGCCAGGAATGTAATTATTTATTTCGTATTTCTTTTATCCAGTGATGTACATGAACAACTGATATAATTTAGTTGTTTCAAAAAAATAATTATTTGCGTATCTAATTACATGTACAAAATAGATTCACATTGCTGTCATATATATTTTCGAGTCGGAAGCAGAATACTGCCGCAATCTCCCACTGGCGTACCCATTAAAATGTCAGTGCAAAATGGCACCTGCTTATCAGGGCTGGTTGACATACGAAAGCGTTAACAAAGTTTTTTTACTGTAATTTTGTATATTATTTGGTGTCATTAGTAAATTTGCGGGCCTTGCCCCCCCCCCCCCCCCCCCCCGTCACTCTCTCTCTTGCGGGAAATTGGGGCTGAAGCCCCAGTTGCCTTCCCCTAAATCTGGCCACGAACTGTTACTTTGACGTCTCCAGTCACACACGATGGGGCGCCGCGGGGCCTAAGAGCACTGTTCTACTCATCTCCTGACTCTGGAGTGATTCAAACAATTCCTACTGTGCTGCGGTTTTCTCTAACAGTAGCGTAAATAGAACGACTAAAACGGAATCATGCTTTGCTACTTCGACATCGTCATTCTGATCCTGTCTGCCTGTGGATGCTCAACTGAAAACAACCAGGTTAATCAAGTGTTACTCGGTTAAAATACCTAGGATAGGTAATACAGCACGAGGAAGCTAAACACAGCTATGTTTCCCATCGCATAACTAACATAACGATATGTTGGAAAATGAAATAAAGTTCCCCTGCGACTAACGACCTCCGTACAACTCTGGACCCCAACCGCCGGGCTCTCACCCCCCTAACTGGGGCGCTGCCTTATTCAAGAGTATGCCTGTAGCTTGAAATCCTGCGTGAAGTGGAGGCCTTGCCCGCGGCTCTCAGCCCCACTGTGACTCCTGCACCTTCGTGGTTCAGGACTCTCATTCCTCACAGCTCTCAACTCGCACGGCTCACGACACAAGGTGCTCACGGCTCACAAGATTGGTCGGTCGATTCAGGGGAGGGGACCAAACAGCGAGGTCATCGGTCCTACCGGATGAGGGAAGGAAGTCGGCCGTGCCCATTCACAGAAACCATCCCGCCTTTTGCCTGAAGCGATTTCAGGAAACCGTGGAAAACTCCCCAATCAGGATGGCCAGATGCGGGATTGAACCGTCGTCCTCGCGAATGCCAGTCCAGTGTGCCGAGCACTGCGCGACCTCGCTCGGTAGCTCATCAGACACGACTCCCATGCCCTGTGACAGCCATGACACGTGACCCACGTGACACTTGACTGCTTCACCCAGGCCTGCCGGCGTCGGGTTTCCAGGGCACACTCAGTGGTCCCTAGCCACTGCCGGTGCTGTGCTTTCACTGCACGCTGTCTTGGAAGAACGCTTGTTCACTTTCTCCACTCCAATGGCTGCAGATTTGCTACTTGTTTGGCAGGGATTACAGGTAGATTGGCAATGATCCTCGGTTGTCGATATGGACTAGCTTGCTTTTTCTCGAGAGAACACATTATTATCTAACATGCAGGTACTAGAAATCCTTGTTTCAACTGAGTTTTATCCTGTAGCTGCTCACAGCCAGTGCTAGCATATTATGGAACAACGTTTGTATCAGCACTGATACAAAAACAGACATTATTGGCAAGCTGATGCCTACTGAATGGGAGAAACAAACCTAGTCCAATGCAAAGATAACACCAAGATACTGAGCAACATGCTGTTGAGCCTGTGCTGAGCGTCAAGTAGCCCCCCTTCACTTAACCGAAATCAGCTTTACTTAAATACAGGGTGGTCCACTGATCGTGACCGGGCCAAATATCTCACGAAATAAGCGTCAAACGAAAAAACTACAAAGAACGAAACTTGTCTAACTTGAAGCGGGAAACCAGATGGCGCTATGGTTGGCCCGCTAGATGGTGCTGCCATAGGTCGTTTTTTAAACAGGAACCCCCATTTTTTATCACATATTCGTGTAGTACGTAAAGAAATATGAATGTTTTAGTTGGACCACTTTTTTCGCTTTGTGACAGATGGCGCTGTAATAGTCACAAAGTATAAGTACGTGGTATCACGTAACATTCCGCCAGTGCGGACCGTATTTGCTTCGTGATACAATACCCCTGTTAAAACGGACCGTTTACCAATTGCGGAAAAGGTCGATATGGTGTTGATGTATGGCTATTGTGATCAAATTGCCCAACGGACGTGTGCTATGTATGCTGCTCGGTATCCTGGGCGACATCATCCAAGTGTCCGGACCGTTCGCCGGATAGTTACGTTATTTAAGGAAACAGGAAGTGTTCAGCCAAATGTGAAACGTCAACCACGACCTGCAACAAATGATGATCCCCAAGTAGGCGTTTTAGCCGCTGTCGCGGCTAATCTGGACAGAGAAATTGCGCGAGAATCGGGAATCTCAAAAACGGCGGTGTTGAGAATGCTACAATCAACATCGATTGCACCTGCACCATATTTCTATGCACCAGGAATTGCATGTCGACGACTTTAAACGTCGTGTACATCAATATTACGACCAACGCTGACCTTCCTTTTAATTTAACATAAATGGTCGTGGTGCACACAGCATTCCATGGTGTCGCCAATCAATTTTATTTCGGTTGTTCCAATGTGATATATGCACCTCTGTGAACTTATCATTTCTGAGAACGCATGCTGTTACAGCGTGATTACCTGTAAATACCACATTAATGCAATAAATTCTCAAAATGATGTCCATTTGGCAATACGTGTAAAGACATTCCTTTCAGCAGCGAGTAGTTCGCCTCCCGTAATGTTCGCACACGCATTGACAATGCGCTGACGCATGTTGTCAGACGTTGTCGGTTGATCGCG
Organism: Schistocerca piceifrons; assembly: GCF_021461385.2. Classification (NCBI taxonomy): domain Eukaryota; kingdom Metazoa; phylum Arthropoda; class Insecta; order Orthoptera; family Acrididae; genus Schistocerca; species Schistocerca piceifrons. Next base: position 213,174,228 of record NC_060146.1, read on the forward strand.
ATAGCAAATATCCTTTAAATTTCCCCACAGAAGGAAATCCGGCGACATCATATCCGCTGAACGTGTGCGGGCCATGGTATGGTGCTTCGACGACCAATCCACCTGTCATGAAACATGCTACTCAGTACCGCTTCAACCGCACGGGAGCTATGTGCCGGACATCCATCATGTTGGAAGTACATCGCCATTCTGTCATGCAGTGAAACATCTTGTAGTAACATCGGTAGAACATTACGTAGAAAATCTGCATACATTCCGCCATTTAGATTGCCACCGATAAAATGGGGGCCGATTATCCTTCCTCCCATAATGGCGCACCATACATTAACCTGCCAAGGTCGCTGATGTTCCACTTGTCGCAGCCATCGTGGATTTTCCGTTGCCCAATAGCGCATATTATGCCGGTTTACGTTACCGCTGATGGTGAATGACGCTTTGTCGCTAAATAGAACGCGTGCAGAAAATCTGTCATCGTCCCGTAATTTCTCTTGTGCCCAGTGGCAGAACTGTACACGACGTTCAAAGTCGTCGTCATGCAATTCCTGATGCATAGAAATATGGTACGGGTACAATCGATATTGATGTAGCATTCTCAACACCGACGTTTTTGAGATTCCCGACTCTCGCGCAATTTGTCTGCTACTGATGTGCGGATTAGGCGCGACAGCAGCTAAAACACCTACTTGGGCATCATCATTTGTTGCAGGTCGTGGTTGACGTTTCACATGTGGCTGAACACTTCCTGTTTCCTTAAATAACGTAACTATCCGGCGAACGGTCCGGACACTTGGATGATGTCGCCCAGGATACCCAGCAGCATACATACATAGCACACGCCCGTTGGGCATTTTGGTCACAATAACCATACATCGATATCGAACTCTTCCGCAATTGGTAAACGGTCCATTTTAACACTGGTAATGTATCACGAAGCAAATACGGTCCGCACTGGCGGAATGTTACGTGATACCACGTACTTATACGTTTGTGACTATTACAGCGCCATCTATCACAAAGCGAAAAAAGTGGTCCAACTAAAACATTCATATTTCTTTACGTACTACACGAATATGTAACTAAAAATGGGGATTTCCCGGCGGGGTCAGGGATTTTCTCTGCCTCGTGATGGCTGGGTGTTGTGTGATGTCCTTAGGTTAGTTAGGTTTAAGTAGTTCTAAGTTCTAGGGGACTGATGACCATAGATGTTAAGTCCCATAGTGCTCAGAGCCATTTGAACCAAAAATGGGGATTGATATCCGCTTGACCTATGGCAGCGCCATCTAGCGGGCCAACCACAGTGGCATCTGTTTTCCCCTTGAAGCTAGACAAGTTTCGTTCTTTGTAGTTTTTTCGTTTGGCGCTTATTTCGTGAGATATTTGGGCCGGTCACTATCAGTGGACCACCCTGTATAGTTTTGTGATTTTATCTTTCATCAAAACAAACTGTCTGTGATGAACTCTTACGGTGACCGAAAAATACATTGCGTTCTGAGAGACTAAATATAATGAACTGAGCAAATGATACGGCCCCCATAACGAGTGCCAAAAGTGATCTCCATGTAGCTAGTATAGCAAACAAATTCTGAAACAAATACTGCTTTCAGAGTTGATGAACAATGCATGTTGGTGTATGATGTTTCAAGGTAGCTAGTACCTGGAACGGGCTTATGCTGCGCCAGGAAGTGCCGTGGCACGCTTACCTGCTGGAGCCTGTTGATGACCACGACGGCCGTGTGCTCCACGCAGCTCTTGAGGAGTTCCAGCTCCAGCTCCTTGCACTTGATGGGGATGTCGACGCGTCGCTCCACTACAGGACACTCGCTAGGTCGCATGGTCTCTGTAACCACAAAATAAACCAGTGACCACCACATATAAACAGCTTCCATTTATATCAGTAGAGCATATATATATATATATATCACCTGAGTATAAATGACAGCTAGCTCCGCCCAAGGGCTGCCCTTTTATAGCTTGTGTATGCAAAACTAATGTTCATTATTACCACTGCTCACTGCTAGAATTAATGCCGCCTGACACCACTGCAGGTAAGTGGTGCAGTAAGAAAGTACATTCAGAGGTGACCAAAGCCGTGGGATAGCGATACGCACGCAAACAGTTGACTGCAGTAGCTATTGCAGGGACAAGGTATGAAAGGGCTGTGCATTCGCGGAGAAGTGATTCACGTGAAAAGATTTCACACGTGATTATGGATGCGGAATGGTAGTTCGAACTACACGCATCAGATTTTCCATTCCAGAAATCATTAGGGAATTCAGTACTCCGCAATCCACAGTGTCAAGAGTGTGCCGAGGTTATCAAACTTCAGCCATTACCCCCCACGACGGACAACGCTGTGGCAGGCGGCCTTCACTTAACGACCGAGAGCAGCGGCGTCTGCGTAGAGCTGTCAGGCCTAACAGACAAACAGCACTGCGTGAGGTAACCGCAGGAAATCACTGTAGGATGTACGACGAACGTATACATTAGGACAGTGTGGCGAAATTGGGCATCATTGGGCTGTGGCAGCAGACAACCGACGCGAATGCCTTTCATAAAAGCGCGGCATCCTCCGCAGCGCCTCTCCCGGGCTCCTGACCATATCGGTTGGACCCCCAAACGACTGGAAAACCATTCCTGGCCAAACGTGTCCCGATTTCAGTTGCTAAAGCTGACGGTAGAGCTAGAGCGTGGCGCAGATCCCATGAAGCCACGGACCCAAGTTGTCAGCAAGGCGCTGTGCATTCTAGTGGTGGTTCCATAATGGTTGTTGTTGTTGTCGTTGTCGTCTTCAGTCCTGAGACTGGTTTGACGCAGCTCTCCACGCTACTCTATCCTGTGCAAGCTTCTTCATCACCCAGTACTTACTACAGCCTACGTCCTTCTGAATCTGCTTAGTGTATTCATCTCTTGGTCTCCCTCTACGATTTTTACCCTCCACGCTGCCCTCCAATGCTAAATTTGTGATCCCTTGATGCCTCAGAACATGTCCTACCAACCGGTCCCTTCTTCTTGTCACGTTGTGCCACAAACTCCTCTTCCCCCCAATTCTATACCTCCTCATTAGTTACGTGATCTACCCATTTAATCTTCAGCATTTTTCTGTAGCACCACATTTCGAAAGCTACTATTCTCTTCTTGTCTAAACTATTTATCGTCCATGTTTCACTTGCATACATGGCTACACTCCATACAAATACTTTCAGAAACGACTTCCTGACTCTTAAATCTATACTCGATGTTAACAAATTTCTCTTCTTCAGAAACGCTTTCCATGCCATTGCCAGTCTACATCCTCTCTACTTCGACCGTCATCAGTTATTTTGCTCCCCAAATAGCAAAACTCCTTTACTACTTCAAGTGTCTCATTTCCTAATCTAATTCCCTCAGCATCACCCGACTTAATCCGATTACATTCCATTATCCTCGTTTTGCTTTTGTTGATGTTCATCTTATATCCTCCTTTCAAGACACTGTCCATTCCATTCAACTGCTCTTCCAAGTCCTTTGCTGTCTCTGACAGAATTACAATGTCATCGGCGAACCTCAAAGTTTTTATTTCTTCTCCATGAATTTTAATACCTACTCCGAATTTTTCTTTTGTTTCTTTTACTGCTTGTTCAATATACAGATTGAATAACATCGGGGAAAGGCTACAGCCCTCTCTCACTCCCTTCCCAACTACTGCGTCCTTCGACTCTTATACGAGGTGCATTCAAGTTCTAAGGCCTCCGATTTTTTTTCTAATTAACTACTCACCCAAAATCGATGTAACTGGCGTTACTTCTCGACGTAATCGCCCTGCAGACGTACACATTTTTCACAACGCTGACGCCATGATTCCATGGCAGCGGCGAAGGCTTCTTTAGGAGTCTGTTTTGACCACTGGAAAATCGCTGAGGTAATAGCAGCACGGCTGGTGAATGTGCGGCCACGGAGTGTGTCTTTCATTGTTGGAAAAAGCCAAAAGTCACTAGGACCCAGGTCAGGTGAGTAGGGAGCATGAGGAATCACTTCAAAGTTGTTATCACGAAGAAACTGTTGCGTAACGTTAGCTCGATGTGCGGGTGCATTGTCTTGGTGAAACAGCACATGCGCAGCCCTTCCCGGACGTTTTTGTTGCAGTGCAGGAAGGAATTTGTTCTTCAAAACATTTTCGTAGGATGCACCTGTTACTGTAGTTACTGGAACGCAATGGGTAAGGATTACGCCCTCGCTGTCCCAGAACATGGACACCATCATTTTTTCAGCACTGGCGGTTATCCGAAATTTTTTTGGTGGCAGTGGATCTGTGTGCTTCCATTGAGCTGACTGGAGCTTTGTGTCTGGATTGAAAAATGGCATCCACGTCTCATCTATTGTCACAACCGACGAAAAGAAAGTCCCATTCATGCTGTCGTTGCGCGTCAACATTGCTTGGCAACATGCCACACGGGCAGCCATGTGGTCGTCTGTCAGCATTCGTGGCACCCACCTGGATGACACTTTTCGCATTTTCAGGTCGTCATGCAGGATTGTGTGCTTAGAACCCACAGAAATTCCAACTCTGGAGGCGATCTGTTCAACAGTCATTCAGCGATCCCCCAAAACAATTCTCTCCACTTTCTCGATCATGTCGTCAGACCGGCTTGTGAGAGCCCGAGTTTGTTTCGGTTTGTTGTCACACGATGTTCTGCCTTCATTAAACTTTCGCACCCACGAACGCACTTTCGACACATCGATAACTGCATCACCACATGTCTCCTTCAACTGTCGATGAATTTCAATTGGTTTCACACCACGCAAATTCAGAAAACGAATGATTGCACGCTGTTCAAGTAAGGAAAACGTCGCCATTTCAAGTATTTAAAACAGTTCTCATTCTCGCCGCTGGCGGTAAAATTCCATCTGCCGTACGGTGCTGCCATCTCTGGGACGTATTGACAATGAACGCGGCCTCATTTTAAAACAATGTGCATGTTTCTATCTCTTTCCAGTCCGGAGAAAAAAAATCGGAGGCCTTAGAACTTGAATGCGCCTCGTAATTCCCATCTGGTTTCTGTACAAATTGTAAATAGCCTTTCGCTCCCTGTATTTTACCGCTGCCGCCTTCAGAATTTGAAAGAGAGTAGTGGTCCGATAATGATATGGACTCTGCTTACGTGGAATGGACTGGGTCCTGTAGTCCAACTGAACTGATCATTGACTGGCAATGCTTATGTTCGGCTACCTGGAGACTATTTGCAGCCATTCATGGAGTTCATGTTCCAAAGAACGATGGAATTTTTATGGAGGACAATGCGCCGAGAAACCAGCCAAAGTTTTTCGCAATTGATCTGAACAACATTCTGGAAAATCCTAGCTAATTTCACCACCCAGATCGTCCGACATGGGACTTTATCCAGAGGTCAGTTGGTGCACAAAATGCTGCACCGGCGACAGTTTCGCAGTTATGGACAGCTGCAGAGGCATTACGCCTCAGTATCTCTACAGGGCACATCAGACGGCTTGTTGAACGCATGCCAGGTCGAGTTGCCGCATTACGCCGGTGGCAAAAGGAGGTCCGACACGATACTTGGAGGTATCCCACAACTTTTGTCGTCTCAGTGTGGAAGCGGAGCGGAGACGAAATGGGGAATGTTTAAACGAGGATACGAGGCCACAGAGAGGTATAGCCTGTGACGTAAGTCACTTTGACAAGGGACACATTGCTGTAGCCAGTGCCTTGGAATGAACATCTTGGAATTGGAAGTGTCATAGGTGATTGGCTTGGTCATGTGCTACTGTCGTGAGCATGTATGGGAGATGGTTAAATGATGGTACAACCACGAGTTAGCGATGAAGTGTTGGACCTTGTGACAGAACGTGGACGAAGCCCCATACATACAGTGAAGTTACGTAGGCGGTAATGGGTGACAGATGTACCGGTGGAGTACAAACCTGCTTCAGAACACACCTTCCAGCAAACATTGTGGAACACGAGGCTCCGCAGCAGCCTCGTATGTGTTCGAAAGTTGACCCAACGACATCTTCAATTAAAAATAGAGTGCGCACACAGTCAATGAGTCTGGACCTTGGAGCATTGGAAAGATGTCGCCTGGTCAAATATATTACGTTCCTTGCAACATTGGGTCTACGGCTGTACCTAAATACCCAGTCACCTGTGCGAAAAACTGCTCCGCATGTTCTCTTCGGTGGGGGCAGTAATTTGCTGTGGGGGGCACACACCTGGCCTTGTATGGGGGCACCGTGACAACTGTGGATTCCGTGAACATTACCGTAAACAACGTGTACCCCTGAAACTTCCTGGCAGATTAAAACTAAGTGCCAGACCGAGACTCGAACTCGGGACCTCTGCCTTTCGCGGGCAAGTGCTCTACCAGCTGAGCTACCCAAGCAGGACTCACGCACTGTCCTCACAGCTTTACTTCTGCCAGTAACTCCTCTCCTACTTTCCAAACTTAACAGAAGCTCTCCTGCGAACCTTGCAGAACTGGCACTCCGGAAAGAAATGATACTGCGGAGACATGGCTTAGCCACAGCCTGGGGGATGATTCCAGAATCAGATTTTCACTCTGCAGCGGAGTGTGCGCTGATATGAAACTTCCTGGCAGATTAAAACTGTGTGCCGGAGACCGAGACTCGAACTCAAGACCTTCGCCTCTCGCGGGCAAGTGCTCTACCAACTGAGCTACCCAAGCACGACTCACGCCCCGTCCTCACAGCTTTACTTCTGCCAGTACCTCGTCTGCTACCTTCCAAACTTTACACAAGCTCTCCTGCGAACCCTGCAGCGCTTCATGCTTGCCTTCCGCGACGTGGGATGGCTCAAATGGTTCAAATGGCTCTGAGCACTACGCGACTTAACTTCTGAGGGCATCAGTCGCCTAGAACTTAGAACTACTTAAACCTAACTAACCTAAGGACATCACACACATCCATGCCCGAGGCAGGATTCGAACCTGCGACCGTAGCGGTCACGCGGTTCCAGACTGAAGCGCCTAGAACCGCACGGCCACACCGACCGGCGACGTGGGATGGCATCTTCGAGGAGGATATCTCTGTGTGTTAGAAAACCAGTGTGAGGTGATCCACATGAGTTCCAAAAGAAATCCCTTGGAACTGGATTACTCGATAAATAGTACAATTCTCAAGGCTGCCAATTCAACTAAGTACCTGGGTGTTAAAATTACAAACAACTTCAGTTGGAAAGACCACATAGATAATATTGTGGGGAAGGCGAGCCAAAGGTTGCGTTTCATTGGCAGGACACTTAGAAGATGCAACAAGTCCACTAAAGAGACAGCTTACACTACACTCGTTCGTCCTCTGTTAGAATATTGCTGCACGGTGTGGGATCCTTACCAGGTGGGATTGACGGAGGACATCGAAAGGGTGCAAAAAAAGGGCAGCTCGTTTTGTATTATCACGTAATAGGGGAGAGAGTGTGGCAGATACGATACGCGAGTTGGGATGGAAGTCATTAAAGCAAAGACGTTTTTCGTCGCGGCGAGATCTATTTACGAAATTTCAGTCACCAACTTTCTCTTCCGAATGCGAAAATATTTCGTTGAGCCCAACCTACATAGGTAGGAATGATCATCAAAATAAAATAAGATAAATCAGAGCTCGAACAGAAAGATTTAGGTGTTCGTTTTTCCCGCGCGCTGTTCGGGAGTGGAATGGTAGAGAGATAGTATGATTGTGGTTCGATGAACCATGTACCAAACACTTAAATGTGAATTGCAGAGTAATCATGTAGATGTAGATGTAGAATAAGGAGGGCACTTGCGGTCATTACGAACCGAACTTCGCGTCATAGACTGTTCAAATACTGCAACTCTCGAGCTCTTTTCATGAGCCGATGAATAGGATCAGTGGCATTCACAGTAACAGCACTCGATTTCATGATTACGATACTGTAGTGCTGCAACAGCATTGAAGCACTATGCCTCGTCGACGTGTGTATCGTCAACGCCGCCACCGCATACCTGTCTACAAACGCATAATAAGCCTCGAAAATAAACTTGGCACAAATGGAACCGCACCAAGTGTTATACTCAATGGACCAATTTTTTTCCGTGGATGTCGAGTTAATTTCAGTCTTGATGCTGGCACAGGGAGTACCGGAAGTGGATGGTTTACTCTAGCTACTGTCCGATGTGAGAATGCCTCTCTACCTGGACTCGAATCTTTCGCCGACCGAGACGTCATCGCTTACAAGACCTGGGATTGTGGAATAGATGCTAAGTCCCAGTCTAGACCTAGTTATGTATATAGTAATATGCCTTTTACATTGTATACCCGCTCCTGTCGTAAAGTTAGTAATGATGAAAAGATACATGTGCGGATGAAAGGACTTGGTGTTCACTACACTACAGTTATGTAGTAGGCTCCAGCATAGTCTACGAACTAGCCGTAGATGATGGCTGCCTTCACCTGATGAACTTCTTTCTTCTCGCCGCCTACCGTCCACTGACGGAGAAACTGTCTTCCGACACCACATCGCCCAATGCTGCCAGCGACATGGCCTCTTGCGGCCCACGTTCCTGTTCAACGATCGGGCGCCTTCGGGTGCTGAAACCTGCCAGGGGTGAGGAGGGCATCATACGACCACACGACTACCGACACCAGGCAACCCGCGCCGCCAGGGTCGCTGGCGACGTCACCTCCTGGGCGTGCGGGCGCGGAGCTGACTCGACGGACGTCAGCTAGAATCCAGAACGTGGCTGAGTTGGCAACGGCCGAGGCTGCTGCAGGAGAACGACGACTTGCTCAAACATTACGAATAAATAACTGTACTGAAATAACGGTTTACTGGCGTCGCCGACGCTCCACAGGTTCCCAACAGCTATCCTGACTTCATACCGAGATACACTGAAGAGGCAAAGAAACTGGTACACCTGTCTAATATCGTGTAGGGCCCCCTTCAGCACGCAGATGTGCCGCAACACGACTTGGCATGGACTCGACTACTGTATGAAGTAGTGCTGGAAGGAATCGACACCGTGAATCCTGCAGGGCTGTCCATAAATCCGTAAGAGTACGAGGGGGTGGAGATCTATTCTGAACAGCAAGTTGCAATGCATCAAAGTTACGCTCAATAACGTTCGTGCCTGGGAACTTTGGTGGCCACCGGAAGTGTTTAAACTCAGAAGAGTGTTCCTGGAGGCACTCTGTAGCAATTCTGGACGTGTCGGGTGTCGCATTGTCCTGCCGGAATTGTCCAAGTCCGTCGGAATCCACAATGCACATGGATGGACGCAGGTTCTTACGTAAGTGTCACCTGACAGAGACGTATCTAGACGTATCAGGGGTCCCACCGCACTCCAACTGCACACGCTCCAAAGTCCCCTGCTGACATGCAGGGTCCATGGATTCATAAGGCTTTCTCCCTACCGCTCGATACAATCTGAAATGAGACTCGTCCGACGAGGCAACATGCTTCCAGTTATCAACAGTCGAATGTCGGTGTTGACGGGCCCAGGCAAGGCGTAAAGCTTTGTGTCGTGCAGTCATCAAGGGTACACAAGTGGGCCTTCGGCTCCGAAAGCCCATATCGGTGATGTTTCGTTGAATGGTTTGGACACCTGCACTTGTTGATGGCACAGCACTGAAATCTGCAGCAGTTTGCGGAAGGGTTGCACTTCTGTCACGCTGGGCGATTCTCTTCAGTCGGCGTTGGTCCCGTTCTTGCAGGATCTTTTTCCGGCCTCAGCAACATCGGAGATTTGATGTTTTGCCGGATTCTTGATAATCACGGCTGTTGTTGTCGGATTCAGTCCTGAGACTGGTTTGATGCAGCTCTCCATACTACTCTACCCTGGGCAAGCTTCTTCATATCCCAGTAACTACTGCAAGCTACATCCTTCTGAATCTGCTTAGTGTATTCATCTCTTGGTCTCCCTCTACGATTTTTACCCTCCACGCTGCCCTCCAATACTGAATTGGTGATTCCTTGATGCCTCAGAACATGTCCTACCAACCGATCCCTTCTTCTAGTCAAGTTGTGCCACAAGCTCCTCTTCTCCCCAATCCTATTCAATACCTCCTCATTAGTTATGTGATCTACCCATCTAATCTTCAGCATTCTTCTGTAGCACCACATTTCAAAAGCTTCTATTCTCTTCTTGTCTAAACTATTTATCGTCATGTTTCACTTCCATACATGGCTACACTCCATACAAATACTTTCAGAAACGACTTCCTGACACTTAAATCTGCACTCGATGTTAACAAATTTCTCTTCTTCAGAAACGCTTTCCTTGCCATTGCCAGTCTACATTTTATATCCTCTCTACTTCGACCATCATCAGTTATTTTGCTCCCCAAATAGCAAAACTCCTTTACTACTTTAAGTGTCTCATTTCCTAATGTAATTCCTTCAGCATCACCTGATTTAATTCGACTACATTCCATTATTCTCGTTTTGTTTTTGTTGATGTTATCTTATATTCATCCTTCAAGACACCGTCCATTCCGTTCAACTGCTCTTCCAAGTCCTTTGCTGTCTGTGACAGAATTACAATGTCATCGGCGAACCTCAAAATTTTTATTTCTTCTCCATGGACTTTAATACCTACTCCAAATTTTTCTTTTGTTTCTTTCACTGCTTGCTCAATATACAGATTGAATAACATCGGGGAGAGCCTACAACCCTGTCTCACTCCCATCCCAACCACTGCTTCCCTTTCATGCCCCTCAACTCTTATAACTGCCATCTGGTTTCTGTACACATTGTAAATATCCTTTCGCTCCCTGTATTTTACCCCTGCCACCTTCAGAATTTGAAAGAGAGTATGCCAGTCAACGTTGTGAAAAGCTTTCTCTAAATCTACAAATGCTGGAAACGTGGGTTTGCCTTTCCTTAATCTAGTTTCTAAGATATGTCGTAGGGTCAGTACTGCCTCACGTGTTCCAATATTTCTACGGAATCCAAACTGATCTTCCCCGAGGTCAATTACACTCGTGAAATGTTGTACGAGAAAATCCCCATTTCATCGCAACCTCGGAGATGCTGTGTCCCGTCGCTCGTGCGCCGACTATACCACCACTGCCAAACTCACTTAAATCTTGATAACCTGCCATTGTAGCAGCGGTAACCGATGTAACAAGTGCGCCAGACACTTGTTGCCTCATAAAGGTGTTGCCGATGGCAGCGCCGTATTCTACCTGTTTACATATCTCTCCATTTCAATACGCACCCCTATACCAGTTTCTTTGGCGCTTCAGTGTAATAACTATACTGTACGCCGTACGGGATGGCCCATCTCCCCTCCCCCCCCCCCTCCCCCCCTCCCGACACTGCATACACTCCTTTTCCCTTATCCTACTTCAGAGCGAAGTCTTGTTACGCCTGACGGCATCGCCTTTGCCGAGACGCCAGACAAGAGCGTAAAATACGAAAAAGGAAACCCGCCTTTTTTTGTCCGTGATATGGCTCGGGCTTTCTTCGGTCTGGGGGGGGGGAGCAGCCGCTAGCAAGCCGCCCACATTCAAAAGCGGCTACCAGAGGACTGAACCATCGGCGTGTTGGTGGTGCTGGTAGTGATGGGATGATGATATAGGCATACGGTATCCACACGTCTTTAGCGCCCATACTAAGAGAGTAGGGAAGCCAAGGCAAAACGGCTGCAGGAAAAATTAGAGCAAATCGAAAAAGGAATGGTTCTCGGAAGGACTGATTCAGGATATAGACAAATAGAAACAACCTTTAGTGAAATTAAAACCACAGGCATCAACATTAAGAGTATAAGAGGAATTCTACTATTGAATGCATAGTAGAGACAGAGAATAGGTTGAAAACGTAGGAGGGCGTGCTGGCACGTAACACCTTCGAATGTTTTGCGTGAAAATTCTTGAAGCTTCCAAAATAAATGTCTTTTCCCAAAGCTGTTTCACAGAGGAAGGCTGCACTGTAGTTCCTTCTCTACATTGCCGCACAAATGACAAAATGATAGATATCGAAATAGACGACAGAGGGATAGAGAAACAATTAAAATCGCTCAAAAGAGGAAAGGCCGCTGGACCTGATGCGATACCAGTTCGATTTTACACAGAGTACGCGAAGGAACTTGCCCCCCTTCTTGCAGCGGTGTACCGTAGGTCTCTAGAAGAGCGTAGCGTTCCAAAGGATTGGAAAAGGGCACAGGTCATCTCCGTTTTCAAGAAGGGACGTCGAACAGATGTGCAGAACTATAGACCTACGTCTCTAACGTCGATCAGCTGTAGAATTTTGGAACACGTATTGTGTTCGAGTATAATGACTTTTCTGGAGACTAGAAATCTACTCTGTAGGAATCAGCATGGGTTTCGAAAAAGACGGTCGTGTGAAACCCAGCTCGCGCTATTCGTCCACGAGACTCAGAGGGCCATAGCCACGGGTTCACAGGTAGATGCCGTGTTTCTTGACATCCGCAAGGCGTTCGATACAGTTCCCCACAGTCGTTTAATGAACAAAGTAAGAGCATATGGACTATCAGACCAATTGTGTGATTGGATTGAAGAGTTCCTAGATAACAGAACGCAGCATGTCATTCTGAATGGAGAGAAGTCTTCCGAAGTAAGAGTGATTTCTGGTGCGCCGCAGGGGAGCGTCGAAGGACCGTTGCTATTCACAATATACATAAATGACCTTGTGGATGACATCGCAAGTTCACTGAGGCTTTTTGCGGATGATGCTGTGGTATATCGAGAGCTTGAAACAGGGGAAAATTGTACTGAAATGCAGGAGAATCTGCAGCGAATTGACGCATGGTGCAGGGAATGGCAATTGAATCTCAACGTAGACAAGTGTAATGTGCTGCGAATACATAGAAAGATCCCTTATAATTTAGCTACAAAATAGCAGGTCAGCAACTGGAAGCAGTTAATTCCATAAATTATCTGGGAGTAGGCATTAGGAGTGATTTAAAATGGAATTATCATATAAAGTTGATTGTTGGTAAAGCAGATGCCAGACTGAGATTCATTGGAAGAATCCTAAGGAAATGGAGTCCGAAAACAAAGGAAGTAGGTTACAGTACGCTTGTTCGCCCGCTGCTTGAATACTGCTCAGCAGTGTGGGATCCGTACCAGATAGGGTTGATACCAGAGATAGAGAAGATCCAACGGAGAGCAACGCGCTTCGTTACAGGATCATTTAGTAATCGCGAAAGCGTTACGGAGATGATAGATAAACTCGAGTGGAAGACTGTGCAACAGGGACGCTCAGTAGCTCGGTACGGGCTTTTGTTAAAGTTTCGAGAACATACCTTCACCGAGGAGTCAAGCAGTATATTGGTCCCACCTACGTATATCTCGCGAAGAGACCATGAGGATAAAATCAGAGAGATTAGAGCCCACACAGAAGCATACCGACAATCCTTCTTTCCACGAACAATACGAGACAGGAGAAGGGAGAACCGATAGAGGTACTCAAGGTACCCTCCGCCACACACCGTCAGGTGGCTTGCGGAATATGGATGTAGATGTAGATGAAGGCATAGTTTACTAACGTTGTACGTCTTTATACTTCATACCTACATATTTATTTCTTAGACGAACACATTTCTCCCAACGAGACAGCAGTTCCTTGATACCGCCACTATAGGACGTTCGGCACTTTCTGACGCAGCCACGACTTCACCTCTGAGTGCACCGCTTCATAACTATCAGAGCGAACTCCTCAAAGGTGCTGGAAATCTTTTGCTCAGAAAAATCACAGGACCCAGTTGTATCCATGGCAGAAACGTACCTTAGAACAGTACGTAAATGTTTATATCACAATCTTAAACTTCCAACTAGAAATATTAGGAAATATGACTTCACTTTTTAATAAATCAGTTTTACGTCATTTTAAAATGTGTATGTAATATCATAGCAGTCTGCAGCTGATCATTCCATTATTACATATATCACCAGTGGCAAATAAAGTTAATATAAGACAGACAGACTGAATTTAGTATAGGTGGATACTTGCAGTCGAGTCACAACTCACATATCGATATGATGCCGCAATGCCAAAGACCTTCACAACATCGTTGACTTTGAAACCACTGTCCTAGTACCACCTTAGCCCATAGAGGGCATACTGAGTCTATATCGTCTGTACAGTTATTTTAATGCTTTTAATTGATATTTTATACAATATTGAAGTAGTTCCATGGTTGTAAAGAGATATTTTATACATAACTATTTTTATGTTATTATTGTACTTTGTTTTTTTACGTTTTGACGATTATGTGAACCCGTTTTACACTGATTTGTTGACGTGAGGTAGAGGGAGAAGCTGTAAGCGGAGCATCTTCGTATTTAAGGGTATGCCCGTCACTTGCTGGCACCAGTTGACATCACAGCAGCTGAGAAGAATGCTCCACCTGCCATCTTCGAAGGATGCCATGGGTATAACAAGTATTACTGTATTTTATCCTTATAAGCATTTTCTCATGTTTTATTGTCAATCTAGTAAGGTTTCTATTACTCTCTAAATTAAATTACAGGTGTGATGATGGTCATGTGATATGACCGAAACCGGTGACGTAAGTTCTTGTAAGATACATGGTGCGATCAAGACTGAATTTTAAAAACAAAAATTTTTTTTAAATTTTTTGATCGCTGTTCCAAGAATGTTTATTAAAATTTCCTCAAAGGTGTTCTTTAAGTTACGGAAACACGACCAAGTTGATACAGCACGGAGGATGATGTCTGGCAGTGAAAACAAGGCGTCGGATTGTTCCAGATGTCGCAGCGGTCGTGTGTGGTCTGACATTGTCGTGCTGAAAGAGGAAGTTCTCCATGTGTGGATGAACTCGTGGAATACGAAACTCGATTACAGCCCGCTGTTTCCCACACACCGACACAGTAATGTTACACACCGCCATGTTACCAACCGGAGCCCTCTAGCGGCAGGGTGCTGCAAATATGCACAGATGAAGATTGAAAGACGTAGAATGTAAATAACGTCTGTTTTGCTTAAAAAGCTTTAAAACGAGTCACGTAAAAAATTCGGAGGCTTTACTTTTCGTAGTACGCCCCATGTATTTTTAAAGGTCTGTACGTGGAAGCGGAATTGTCTCACGACGTCATAGAAGAAGAATGGGCAGTCGACACGGAAGAAATTGAGAATCGCCGGCCGCTGTGGCCGAGTGGTTCTAAGCGCTTCAGTCTGGAACCGCGCGACCGCTACGGTCGCAGGTTCGAATCCTGCCTCGGGCATGGATGTCTGTGGTGTCCTTAGGTTAGTTAGGTTTAAGTAGTTCTAAGCTCTAGGGGACTGTTGACCTCAGACGTTAAGTCCCATAGTGCTCAGAGCCATTTGAACCATTTTTGAAACTTAGGATCCAGAATTAGAGTCACAATTTACGAAGTATTCTGATGTGTAGTTCCTGTATAGAGAGTACAGGCTGCATAGGTCTGAAGACGCTCGAGTGCGATCACAACTAATCGTACCCTGTAAAGTGTGCAACTGAGACGGATAAACGAATGCTACGCAGCGTTTTTGAAATATCAACACAGCTACTGAATTCTCTCGCGATGAGTATGTGGCCTACAGTAAAACAGGTGCCGTGTCAGGCGGTGAAAGACGGCTTACTTCACTGAACTGGAAATTAAAAACTAAAATTAATGAGAAACTGATGTAAAACTGAATTTCAGAAGGAATGCTAATATCAAAATACAAACGACGTAAACACGACTCACGCATTAAGCCTTACGACTGTTCCAGTCTGGCCGACTGCTGCCTAGAAGGCAGTACGACGAGCGATCTATGACCGTGGAACACGTGGATGGCGTGTCGCTGGTCGCTCCAGCCGTTACTGCCAGTAGACGAAGCCCGATGACGCCACCGCTTATCCAAGTGGCTCCTGATCTGTCCTGACCCCACTCCACACCTCCGTAACACAAAAGGAAATCTGAAGAGGTAAGAGGAATCAAACGTGAGTCCTTCCGCACCACTAACACTTTTTTCCCCTTTTCGTCTCTTCGTCGTCTTTCTTCTTCAGCAAGATTGGTTCCCTCCAGACGTCGCATGACGTCTCGCGTAGTTACATCTACATCTACATGATTACTCTGCAATTCACATTTAAGTGTTTGGTACATGGTTCATCGAACCACAATCATACTATCTCTCTACCATTCCACTCCAGAACAGCGCGCGGGAAAAACGAACACCTAAACCTTTCTGTTCGAGCTCTGATTTCTCTTATTTTATTTTGATGATGGTTCCTACCCATGTAGGTTGGGCTCAACAAAATATTTTCGCATTCGGAAGAGAAAGTTGGTGACTGAAATTTCGTAAATAGATCTCGCCGCGACGAAAAACGTCTTTGCTTTAATGACTTCCATCCCAACTCGCGTATCGTATCTGCCACACTCTCTCCCCTATTACGTGATAATACAAAACGAGCTGCCCTTTTTTTGCACCCTTTCGATGTCCTCCGTCAATCCCACCCGGTAAGGATCCCACACCGGGCAGCAATATTCTAACAGAGGACGAACGAGTGTAGTGTAAGCTGTCTCTTTAGTGGACTTGTTGCATCTTCTAAGTGTCCTGCCAATGAAACGCAACCTTTGCCTCGCCTTCCCCACAATATTATCTATGTGGTCTTTCCAACTGAAGTTGTTCGTAATTTTAACACCCAGGTACTTAGTTGAATTGACAGCCTTGAGAATTGTGCTATTTATCGAGTAATCTAATTCCAACGGATTTCTTTTGGAACTCGTGTGGATCACCTCACACGCTTCGTTATTTAGCGTCAACTGCCATCTGCCACACCATACAGCAATCTTTTCTAAATCGAACTGATACTGGTCTTCGGATGACCTTACTAGACGGTAAATTACAGCATCATATGTGAACAACCTATGAGAACTGCTCAGATTGTCACCCAGGTCATTTACATAGATCAGGAACAGCAGAGGTCCCAGGACGCTTCCCTGGGGAACACCTGATATCACTTCAGTTTTACTCGATGATTTGCCGTCTATTACTACGAACTGCGATCTTCCTCACAGGAAATCACGAATCCAGTCGCACGACTGAGACGATACCCCATTGGCCCGCAGCTTGATTAGAAGTCGCTTGTGACGAACGGTGTTAATCGACGACACCATTAACAAAATCTGAGTACTCGCCCTTCCTTTTCGCATCCCCCCCCCCCCCGCAATCTTGGAATTACGCAAAAGTCAAAATCGCGAACTAGAAAAGCCACAGCTTATGCAGTACATAATAAAATCGAAATTATGTGGCTAAAAGCTGGCACCAGGAGGGATGCCTACATGAACAAGGACACACTAAATGAAGATTTACATGCAGCGCACTTTGATTATTATTATTATTATTTGAGGTCAGGGGCGCTCAAAATCATGGCCATCAGCGCACTGACGGAAAGTCACCATGCTAATCTCATGGGTGGGGACGAAGGCTGTCCCCACATGCGAAGCAGTTTGTAATGTATTAAAGTCGGTCTCCCTTCCACCCCAATTTAGGGGCCTGGCAGTTCACAAAATTTCACCAGTCTTGTAACACTGGAATCAGTATCTGTGAGGATGGTGGGCAGATCTCCAGCGAGACTTGGGACTGCCCTAATACCAGTATATAGGACACACGTTGCCAGAATATGCTGAACTGAAAGCGGCACACCACAAACTTCACAGAACGGTGGATCCTCCCGCCGGTAGAGGAAGCCTTGGGTAAAAGGGCTGTGTCCGGTCCGCAGTCTGGTGGGCAGAACTTCCGTCCAACGGTGAGGCTGACATGAAGTCTTTGCGGTCGATTTGAGCGACCGTAGTTTGTTTTCTCTCACTTGCAACCATTCAGTACCTCACATGCGCACGATGCGTCTGTCAGAAAATGAGATCATGGCGTGTAAAGGGGTGGGCCATTTACGGACAGCACCGTCCTTACACGTTTTCTCGGCCGCCTTGTCGGCCATGTCGTTTCCCCATATCCCGATGCGGCCAGGTACCCAGCAAAAGATCAACTCCTCGCCACGGTGTTGGAGCCGCTGCAAGCAGTCATGGATGAGCTGAATCAGCTGGTCTATCGGATACATTTAGTGACGTGCTTGCAGAGCACTAAGCGAGCCGGAACAGACAGGAAACCTTGTACGGTGATGTCTGCAGAACCACAAGAATGCCATATAATTCCGCATCATAGCGCACTTTGAGGTGGGTAACTTGACATCTCCTGCACAGTCTGACTATATGCACCACTGACCATTAAAATTGCTACACCACGAAGATGACGTGGCCGCGAAATTTAACCGAGAGGGAGAAGATGCTGTGATATGCAAATGATTAGCTTTTCAGAGCACTCGCACAAGGTTGGCGCCGGTGGCGACACCTACAACGTGCTGACATGAGGAAAGTTTACAACCGATTTCTCATACACAAACAGCAGTTGACCAGCGTTGCCTGGTGAAACTTTGTTGTGCTTCCTCGTGTAAGGAGGAGAAATGTGTACCATCACGTTTCCGACTTTGATAAAGGTCGGATTGTATCTCATCGCGATTGCGGTTTATCGTATCGCGACATTGCTGCTCGCGTTGGTCGAGATCCAATGACTGTTAGCGGGATATGGAATCGGTGGGTTCAGGAGGGTAATGCGGAACGCCGTGCTGGATCCCAACGGCCTCGTATCACTAGCAGTCGAGATGACAGGCATCTTATCCGCATGGGTGTAACGGATCGTGCAGCCACGTCTCGATCCCTGAGTCAACAGATGGGGACGTTTCCAGACAACAATCATCTGCACGAACAGTTGGACGACGTTTGCAGCAGCACGGAGTATCAGCTCGGAGAACATGGCTGCGGTTACCCTTGACGCTGCATCACAGACAGGGGCGCCTGCGATGGTGTACTCAACGACGAACCTGGGTGCACGAATAGCAAAACGTCATTCTTTCGAATGAATCCGGGTTCTGTTTACAGCATCATGATGGTCGCATCCGTGTTTGGCGACATCGTGGTGAACGCACATTGGAAGCGTGTATTCGTCATCGCCATACTGGCGTATCACCCGGCGTGATGGTATGGGGTGCCATTGGTTACACGTCTCGGTCACCTTTTGTTCGCTTTGACGGCACTTTGAACAGTGGACGTTACATTTCAGATGTGTTACGACCCGTGGCTCTACCCTTCATTCAAGCCCTGCGAAACCCTACATTTCAGCAGGATAATGCACGACCGCATGTTGCAGGTCATGTACGGGACTTTCTGCATACAGAAAATGTTCCACTGCTGGCCTGGCAAGCACATTCTCCAGATCTCTCACCAACTGAAAACGTCTGTTCAATGGTGGCCGAGCAACTGGGTCGTCACAATACGCTAGTCACTACTCGTGATGAACTGTGGTATCGTGTTGAAACTGCACAGGCAGCTGTACCTGTACACGCCATCAAAGCTCTGTTTGACTCAATGCCCAGGCGTATCAAGGCCGTTATTACGGCCAGAGGTGGTTGTTCTGGGTACTGATTTCTCAGGATCTATACACCCAAATTGCGTGAAAATGTAATCACATGTCAGTTCTAGTATATTTGTCCAGTGAATACCAGTTTATCATCTGCGTTTCTTCTGGTGTAGCAATTTTGATGGCCAGTAGTGTATATAGGAAGCTACTGTAAGTGCAATAACATCAGCTGTCCTTACGTGTCTGCCACTGTACAAGCGCTGTATTCACTACCTTGAATCGTATCACGTAGCACGTATCAACCAATAAAGCAATTTTCACAAATAGCTAAAGTTCGAAAGTCAAAGAGTTTAGAGCTTTTTCTGAGAGTAAATATTTTCCCTTTATTCGCGTAATTTTCTTGAAATCAGTATCTTGTACCGCACGCCTTCTAAAGTAACCTATGCACCTCCTCAGGTTTCAGGCTAGCTTATTACTAAATGTCATCGAAATCGGTGCAGCGTGTTAGCAATAATAAACACAAATACCATCTACGATACAGCAGTTTTTCACGCATATCGTTGTTTGTGACGTCATATTTCCTGAACTCTGTGTCGTACACTGATATAATTTTGCAGATACATTCAGTGGTACATGTGGACACCGTCTGGAAACTGTGTCGCGAATACAGTTAGAAGCAAAGAAGTAATAAATTAGAAATTGACAGCGAAAAATGAAGTAAGCGATAAACTTTTCTTCCTTTCATCTTTTTGTGGAGGACGGAGTCAGCGAGAAGAAAACTTCGTAAAAGTTTGAAATTAAGTGTAAAGCTTGTTTGAGGCCACTGAGTGCTGTCGTTCTCAAGTACTGAATCAACAAAACCTGGAAGTTCTCGCTTCCTTTTCACCCCCCTTCTGATAGACAGGTGGTTCTTATCCCCACAGCAATTCTTTCCAGGCGATAAGTGGTATCTGCACCAAGTTTGGTTGAAATCGGTCCAGTGATTTCCGAGGAGATGTGAAACATACCTATTTTTATAATATACAAGGATATCTTTTTTTCGTAATCCATTTTGATGAAATGGAACCCATACGGAGCCAAAACTACGCTTAAGTTACCTGCGCAAATCCCAAGGAAATTAGTTTATTAGTTTTGGAGATCAGCGTGTTTAACGAGTAAGGGGCAGGCCTGACGGTTTTACAGATTTAGTATTTTATAGATGACATGTGGAAAGAAACTTAAAAATCTTGTTGTTGTTGTTGATGTGGTCTTCAGTCCTGAGACTGGTTTGATGCAGCTCTCCATGCTACCCTATCCTGTGCAAGCTTCTTCGTCTCCCAGTATCTACTGCAACCTACATCCTTCTGAATCTGTTTAGTGTATTCATCTCTTGGTCTCCCTCTGCGATTTTTACCCTCCACGCTGCCCTCCAATAGTAAATTGGTGATCCCTCGATGCCTCAGAACATGTCCTACAAACCGGTCTCTTCTTCTAGTCGTGCCACAAACTCCTCTTCTACCCAATTCTATTCAATACCTCCTCATTAGTTATGTGATCTACCCATTTAATCTTCAGCACTCTTCTGTAGCACCACATTTCGAAAGCTTCTATTCTCTTCTTGTCCCAACTATTTATCGCCCATGTTTCACTTGTATACATGGCTACACTCCATACAAATACTCTCAGAAACGACTTCCTGACACTTAAATCTATACTCGATGTTAACAAATTTCTCTTCTTCAGAAACGCTTTCCTTGCCATTGCCAGTCTACATTTTATATCCTCTCTACTTCGACCATCGTCAGTTATTTTGTTTCCCAAATAACAAAACTCCTTTACTACTTTAAGTGTCTCATTTCCTAATCTAATTCCCTCAGCATCACCCGACTTAATTCGATTACATTCCATTATCCTCGTTTTGCTTTTATTGATGTTCATCTTATATCGTCCTTTCAAGACACTGTCCATTCCGTTCAAATGCTCTTCCAAGTCCTTTGCTGTCTCTGACAGAATTATGATGTCATCGGCAAGCCACTGAGTTTTTATTTCTTCTCGTCGTATTTCAATTCCTACTCCAAATTTTGTAACAGTATTAATTGCCCTTTGATCGTCTATAACAATGGGCGCGACGTGTCAAGTGTAACGAAAGAAACAAGCGATTGGTCCGTTGAAAAATGTCGCGAACGAACCGCTTCTGGTAGTCTGGGTTGTATTGAACGCCGCAACACTTAACTGCTGTTTAGATCCCAGCTTTTACGAATGTGTGTGTTGAGTAATTCTTACAGATGGTCGTTAAAGAGGGACTAGGACGAAAATAAACAGGACTACGGTAGCAAAAGTCACTGCAGAAATGAATGTCGCACTCGCAAACCATCATCAGTTATTTTGCTCCTCAAATAGCAAAACTTCTTTACAACTTTAAGCCTCTCATTTCCTAATCTAATTCCCTCAGCACCACCCGAATTAATTCGACTACATTCCATTATCCTGCTTTTGTTGATGTTCATCTTATATCCGCCTTTCAAGACACTATCCATTTCATTCAACTGCTATTCTAATTCCTTTGCTGTCTCTGACAGAAGTGCAATGTCATCGGCGAACCTCAAAGTTTTTATTTCCTCTCCATGGATTTTAATACCTACTCATAATTTTTCTTTTGCTTCCTTTATTGCTTGCTCAATATACAGATTGAATAACATCGGGGAGAGGCTACAACCCTGTCTCACTCCCTTCCCAACCACTGCTTCCCTTTCATGCCCCTCAACTCTTATAACTGCCATCTGCTGTCTGTACAAATTGTAAATAGCCTTTGGCTCCCTGTATTTTACCCCTGCCACCTTCAGAATTTGAAAGAGAGTATTCCAATCAACATTGTCAAAAGCTTTCTCTAAGTCTACAAATGCTAGAAACGTAGATTTGCCTTTCCTTAATCTATTTTCTAAGATAAGTCGTAGGGTCAGTATTGCCTCACGTGTTCCAACATTTCTACGGAATCCAAACTGATCTTCCCCGAGGTCGGCTTCTACCAGTTTTTCCATTCGTCTGTAAAGAATTCGTGTTAGTATTTTGCAGCTGTGACTTATTAAACTGATAGTTCGGTAATTTTCACATCTGTCAACACCTGCTTTCTTTGGGATTGTCCATAAAAACACGAGTTCTTTGATAAACCTGATAATCTCACGGACATTCTCATAACCGTTGAAGAGAAATTTCTCATTTCAAAAGAATTACTCTATAATCCCAAATCAACATTAAGACAGAAGCCAGTCAATAACGTAAAAGACCGCTAAACTCAGGAAGTAACCATAATAATCAAAGTAGCATTATACAGGGTGAGTCACGAGGTTTTCCCCCGGTTGCTGGAGGTTATTCCTTAGGTTATTTGGAACAAAAAATGCAAATAGAGTAATGTGATTAGATCCATAATTAAGGAGCTGCAACAGAGTTCCGAAACGTGCCACCGTGTATGGAGCGCTACACACGTGTTCACAGGACACGCCATCAGTCTTAGGTAGACAAGTGGCAGCGAGTGGCACGTTTGCGTAACAACCACGTTGTTGATACTGCAGTCACTGTCTACTGCTATTGTCTACTGTGTACAGTACACATTGCGATGCCGTACAAGTTTTCATCGCAGGAGTATGGAGAGATGGTGTACAGTTTGGGCTTCTGTGGTGGCAATGCGAAAGCTGCTGTTGCCGAACATCACCGTAGGTATCCTAATCGTGGGATTCCGAGTGCCAAAACATTTAGTGGAACATGTCGAACATTGCCTGAAACTGGTACTCTTACCAGTATTTGTACTCACTCCGAAAGACTTCGTGACGTTCGAGAAGAGAAAAACAAATGGTTCAAATGGCTCTGAGCACTATGGGACTTAACATCTATGGTCATCAGTCCCCTAGAACTTAGAACTACTTAAACCTAACTAACCTAAGGACATCACACAACACCCAGTCATCACGAGGCAGAGAAAAAGAGGAAAACATCCATAATTCAGCAGAGCGCAGTCCTCGTTCAAGTACAAGACTCCTAACTACCGGACTGAACGTTTCACAATCTCAGGTATGTAGAATTCTT
Source organism: Schistocerca piceifrons (assembly GCF_021461385.2). NCBI lineage: Eukaryota > Metazoa > Arthropoda > Insecta > Orthoptera > Acrididae > Schistocerca > Schistocerca piceifrons. The sequence continues at coordinate 213,197,650 of NC_060146.1, forward strand.
CACGAGAATGGAATGCATCCTTTTCATGTGCAGAAAGTTCATCATTTAGAGCCACAAGATTGTGTCAACCGTTTGCACTTTTGTAACTGTGTAAATGGAAATCACCACCTCTATCGCTTCATAATGTTCAGCGATGAGGGAACCTTTACATGAGACGGCATCAACAACATGTGTGTCTGGGCAGACGAAAATCCCCATGCCACGGTAGTATCTCACTTTCAACGCAGATTCAGTGTCAATGTCTGGTTTGGTGTTGTGTCTGACCAGTTTCTGGGGTCGTCTATTCTCCCGGGAAATTTAAATGGTCAGATGTACAGTAACTTTTTACGAGAAGACTTACCGCAGCTTCTTGAAGATGTTCCTCTGGAAACAAGACGCCACATGTACTTGCAACATTACGGGGCACCTGCACACTTCCACCATGTGGTAACAGCTTATCTTAACCAGCAATTCCCACATCGATGGACAGGTCGCGGGGGCCCTATCAACTGGCCTGCCAGATCCCCGGATTTAACACCCCTAGACTACTGCATTAGGGGGTGTGCATGAAACACATCGTGTAAGAGTTAAGGTGGAAACACGAGAACAACTGATACAACGAATTTTCGATGCCGCAGCATCAATAAGGAACAAGCACGTAAAATTACGAAATGCTACTCGCGCGGTTCGCCCCCGTGCGAATCTTTGTCTTCAAATACAGGGAGGAAATTTTGAACATTTGCTTTAAGTTCACCCTGAATGCAAGAGACTGCTACAAAATTGTTTAAATTAATTATTATGTGCATTTTTGATAGTGAAATTCTACAAGGGAAGTTTTTACTGCCACTTTCCTTAGTTTTTCAATTACTGTGGCTCCTTAATTAAGAACCTGACCCCATTACTTTATTTCTATATTGTGTTCCGAATAACCTAAGGAATGCCCTCCAGAAACGGGGGGAAAACCTCGTGACTCACCCAGTATATATAATTTGAATAAGAAGTTAACGAGATATAAATGACGAAGAGTATGTAAACAAAACTAAAAAAAACCTCTCTGAAAACAGTATTAATGACGCAGCTAAAGATCCAAGGAAAACGCGAAACCCAAAATTCTGTTTTTCTGTTTTCTGATTTTAAAAAAAGCGGCATACAATAACGAATCCGCGTACGCTACACGCACACACACAAGTAAAACTTCAAGAGGAGAAATCTATGAGGGTTATATCTAACAAGGAACTGAATCCTTATGTTCCGATAAACGTTACACTGGCGCAAAGGTTAAAAACGCTCCTATATACTTCGCTAGCAGTATAGTTTTAAAAATATGTATGAGCTTGCAGATAAAGATACAGTCATACCAGCTCAATCCATCTTTGCCTCCCTAGATGTGGAGAATTTATACACAAAGATGCCAGTTCGCGAGTCACTGGAGATCATTAAGAACCTTATAAAAAAAAATGGCTACAGGAGAAATAGTAGAATTAATGGAAGTTCTACAACTGACGTTCTCGTACAACTGTTTAACTTTAAACGTTAAGATGTATCACCAATTCGAAGAGTTCTGCTGGGGAAATTAATTCCCTAGCAGAATGGTTGAGACTTTCCTTTACACTTTGGGACACAAATTTTCACGAACCATCAAAATTCTCTAATAGTGTCGCTACGTGACGACGCAATTTTGACCGAGCGAGGTGGCGCAGTGGTTAGACACTGGACTCGCAGTCGGGAGGACGACGGTTCAATCCCCCGTCCGGCCATCCTGATTTAGATTTCCGGTGATTTCCCTAAATAGCTCCAGGCAAGTGCTGGGATGGTTCCTTTCAAACGGCACGGCCGACTTCCTTCCCCGTCCTTCCCTAATCCGATGAGACCGATGACCTCGCTGTCTGGTCTCCTTCCCCGAAACAACCAACCAACCAACGCAATTTTGTTAATTAAAGCAGGTCACAGAAATGTTAATGAGACAGCGGTGAGAATGACTGCTATTCACGCAAGGATTAGGTTCACAGTTGAGCTCGAAAATAAAGGAGCCATCGAGTATCTCGATATACGATTACAACAGAGGCGGGCAGCCATCGTTGTAGCGTGTACACAGAACCTATTTGTGCCGACATTGTTACTGTTTATGTCACACTCAAAATGGCATATTTTCGAGCTATGATTTAGGGAACAAGAGATGAACAAGAAAATCACTATTACAAAAGAAGTTGCGGTAAGCAACGGGTATTCAGTATCAATGAAATTGCTGCAGAAAATCAGAAGGCAACAACAACGTACAAATAACTGCAGTACGCTAATAGAGGAACAGGGACACAAGGAAAACGAGCAAATGGCCATAAGTGTACAAAGGAGGAATGTCAGCAGTGATTTCGAACCTAGCTACACTGAAGAGCTACAGAAACTGGTATACCTGGCTAATAAAGTGTTGGGCCCCCGCGAGCACGCAGAAGTGCCGCAACACGACGTGACATGGACTCGACTAATGTCTGAAGTTAGTGCTGGAGGGAACTCACACCACGAATCGTGCAGAGCTGCCCACAAAGCCGTAAGAGTACGAGGGGCTGGAGCTCTCTTCTGAAAAACACGTTGCAAGGCATCCCAGATATCCTCAATGATGTTCGTGTCTGAGGAGTTTGGTGGCCAGCGGAAGTGTTTCAACTCAGAAGTGTGTTTCTGGAGCCAATCTGTAGCAAATCTGGCCGTGTGGGGCGTCACATTGTCCTGCTGGATTTGCCTAAGTCCGTCGGAATGCACAACGTACATTAATGTATGCAGGTGATCAGAAATGACCCTTACGTACGTGTCACCTGTCAGAGTCGTATCTAGACGTACCAGGGGTCCCATATCACTCCAACTGCACATGCCCCACACCAGAGCCTCCACCAGCTTGAACAGTCCCCTGCTGACATGCAGGGTCCATGGGTACATAAGGTTGCCTCCCTACCCGTACACGGCCATCTGCTCGATACAATTTGAAACGAGATTCGTCCGACGAGGCAACACGTTTCCAGTCGTCAACAGTCCAATGTTGGTGTTCACGGGCCTAGGCGAGGTGTAAAGCTTTGTGTGGTGCATTCATGAAGGGTACACGAGTAGTCCTTCGGCTCCGAAAGCCCATATTGTTAATGTTTCGTTGAATGATTCGCACGCTGACACTTGTTGATGGCCCGGCGCTGAAATCTGAGACAGTTTTCGGAGGGGTTGCACTTCTGTCACGTTGAACGATTCTCTTCAGTCGTCGTTGGTCCCGTTCTTGCAGGATCTTTTTCCGGCCCCAGTGATATCAGAGATTTGATGTCCTACCGGATTCGATATTCACGATACACTTGTGAAATGGTCGTACGGGAAAATCCCCACTTCATCGCTACCTCGGAGATGCTGTGTCCCATCCCTCGTGCGCCGACTATAACACCACGTTCAAACCCACTTAAATCTTGATAACCTGCCATTGTAGCAGCAGTAACCTACCGAACAACTGTGCCATACAGTTGTTGTCTTCTATAGGCGTTGCCGACCGACCGCAGCGCCGTATTCTGCCTGTTCACATGTTTCTGTAGTTGAATACGCATGCCTATACCAGTTTCTTAGGCGCTTCAGTGTAGTTTCGTAATACAAAATTAGGTACAGGTTTTAAGACTAGTTTTCGCTTCAGTTTGAAACAACGCGTGAATGAAAAACTACGATACTGTTGAAATAATTCTTGAGTATTCAGCCGTTTGGCGTTGTGCAGAAGGCGCGATATTTTTGCAGGCTGACTTCCTACCACCTTCAGACGTTTGTGATAAACGAGCGGTCAGGAATGCCTGAAGATTGCAAGAAGTTAGCCTGCCGAAATATCACGTTGTGGACGAAACCATCTGGCTGAGTGCCCGTGAGTTATTAAAAATTTTCCAATGCCGGGAAAAACAAAAACCACACAAAAATGTCGAAATTCAGCGCAGGAAGGGAAGTCGCGTTGTAAAGTCCAGCCGACATCGAGGTCATTAGAGACGGAGCACAAGCTCGGACTGTATGGTGGATGGGGAAGTAAATCGGCCGTGCCCTTTCAAAGGAACCGTCCCGGCACGGCATTTGCCTGTATCGATTTAGGGAAATCACTGAAAATCTAAATCAGGAAGGTCGAATGCGGATTTGAGCCGTCGTCCTGCCGAATGAGATTCCAGTGGGTGCCAAACAATACACAAACTAGCTTGGATAGAAATGTGAAACCTGTTCAAAAACTCACGGTCCGACAGGCAGCCAGGACGTTTGAAATAGTTTCAAGCAGAACGCAGCACTCGCCTGGAACCACTGACAGCCATTTGGATGCGCTTCACAATGACACAGAGATACTTACTAACGATGTTGGAAGAAACAAATTTTTACGCAACGTTTACAACAGCCTTGCAGTACATTAAGTTGTAAGCACGACTTTCTTGACAGTACACTTTTAAGAAACTTGGAACGTCTCTTCCAGTCGTCCACTTCGACCCAACGCCCATATGAGCAACAAAATGGCTCAAATGGCTCTGAGCACTATGGGACTTAACATCTGAGGTCATCAGTCCCCTAGAACTTAGAACTACTTAAACCTAACTAACCTAAGGACATCACACACATCCATGCCCGAGGCAGGATTCGAACCTGCGACCGTAGCGGTCACGCGGTTCCAGACTGAAGCGCCTAGAACAGCTCAGCCACACTGGCCGGCTATGAGCAACATGCCAAATCACTGAGAAGAGAGCGGCTCGAACACCGTCCTAGCGTAGAGACGGTAAAAACTGCCCGCAAATGTCGCATCCTGTTCCCTGGAATTTTAGTAGCCTCACGTAATTCCACTTATGTAATTTCACTGTTTCATACCTTTTAGGTTTTATACTTCCAATATTGAACAAAGAATGTGTGAATTCCTAAGGGACCAAACTGCTGAGGTCATCGGTCCGTAGACTTAAACACTACTTAAACTGACTTATGCTAAGAACAACACACACACCCATGCCCGAGGGAGGAATCGAACCTCCGGCGGGAGGGGCCGCGCAATCCGTGACATGGCGCCTCAAGCCGTGCGGCCACTCCGCGCGGCTAATGTTGTACCCTGCTAATGTTTTACGACGTATAATTTTAGTTGTTCCCTATAGTTCCTTCTTTAATCTTATTATTTTTACCTTTTACAGATGTATACTTCCTTTGTTCTACACTCTTTACACATTGCTCAAAAGAATTAGGGGAATATGACTTCGGACGTCTGCCATACTCCAAAGATCAAGGATTGAGGACTGGGTATGTTACTAACTTATACCGTTATCTTTCACAAATTAAGTACACAACGAAACATAATTACATCCTCCATTATTTCCACAAAAAGACCTGAACAGTGTCGTGTACGCCTTCCGTGAGCGTTTATCACTGCCTGGCATGCTCCGTTCAAGTCTACGGAGGCCAATGTGGGGTATCCGTTCCCACTCTTCGACGAGAATTCTTGGAGAGTATGTGGTGGAACAGGACGGCGACGGACACGTCTGTCAAGCATGTCTCACACATTCACGATGGCCTTTAGGTTGGGACTCACCATCGACCATTCCACTACATCCATGTCCAGGCTTTGCGACATATCCCTGTTCACGTGGCCCTGGTATTAGAAGAAATTCAGGGTCACCACCATATGCAACAGTCACCACATGGTCCAATGGGATCTGTTCGATGCACTGCCTAGCGGTGAGGCGACCGTGGACAAGATCCGTATGGCTGTCAACACTGAAGCCTCCCCACAGCATCACAGAAACCTGGAAATCTGTCGATTTCCTGGACAACATTTGGCAGGTATCACTCACCATAGGTCTCCGCAGAGAAACACTGGCACCACCTTGCGTCGGGGGATTTCTGGCCTCGTCTGAGAGTAACACGTTTCGCCTGTGACAGAGTTGCCAGTCGACATAGGAACGGCAGAACTGAAAGCAAGCTGCAAGATGATGTCGTGTCGAGCGGGGTACTCGAACAAGACGTGTGAGTCGTAAGGTCCTTTCTCGTCCATTACAGTATGATCGAGTCACCTCGATGATGAAGAATGTGGACACGACCAGCGACCTAGTGTAACAAAAACGTGATTCAGCTGAAGAGCCGACACGTTTCCATTGATCGACAGTCGAATCCCTACGGTCTCGTGCCCAGTGTAATCGTGATTGACGATGTACGTTAGCCAACATGTGAACATGTAGGGATGCTCTGCTGCGGAGCTCCACGTTCGACAGCGTACGATGAACGGTGTGCTCCGAAACACTTGTGCGTGCAGCAGTATTGTGCTCTTTTGTCAGAAGTGCTACAGATCACCACCATCTATCCTACTTTACAGAGCAGAGAAGCATCCGAATACCATGTTTCGTGAAGAGTCGCAGATGGCGAACCATTTAGCAAGTAGTGGTGGTTTCACTGTCCTACCTCTTTCCGCAGATACTCACGACAGTAGCACGTGAACATTCGATCAGCTTCGCCGTTTTCGAGATACTCGTTCACGGGCTCTACGTAACAATAATGTGCCCTTTGTCAAAGTCGCTTATCTCAGTGGAGTTCCCCATTTGCAGCCCATATCTTCTCTAGGGTGGTGGTCCGTCCGTGTCTGCTCCACCTACTTATTTTTCTTTATCGTGTCACGCGCTGGCAGCGCCACCAGGCGGCATCCAACGCCACGGTGTTAAGTCGTCATAACGTTTCGGCTAATCGGTGTACATTAAATTCAACAGCAAGTAAGAACTGAACTGAACAAAACAACAACTGAAACCAAGCAAGACCAATAATTGGTCTCCGCTACAATAGCGATGGCAGATAGCTGATACTGCTACCGATGTTTAGATAATTTAAATCATCGTTACCTTAGCTGATTATAGTACGTATCCCTTTTTCGTCATATGACTGAAAATGAGAGTATCTTTCATTATCACTAAACAGCAACTAGGTCGTGTGTAATTTCATGTACGTGATAAGGTTGATCCAGACCTCATGGACCCCCCCCCCCTCCCCCTCTGGCTACACCCTTCGTGTATTCCAAAGTGAGTGACACAGCAGATGACATCCTTGACTACGGATAAATTGGTGGTCAGGTATTTCATTTGCTTCCAAATACAGCGGACGTATAGCTATTCTATGAAATTTACACTCGTCATTTGCGAGCCAGTTACAGGTGACAACTGCCGCTGGAGAGCGCTGCAGTCGCAAATCGCGATGAGCAACACGTCACGCCTGCGTCCGTGGCGCGATGCACGTTTCTAGGCGCCCTCCACCTCGATGACGGCGGTGCCCTCCACCTCGATGACGGCGTCTGTGGAGACGACCATCGACCTACTGTAGCAAAAGAGTGACTCACCCAAAGAGCCGACACATTTCCATAGTGACTCACACAAAGAGCCGACACATTTCCATAGTGAATCAGCCAAAGAGCCGACATATTTCCATAGTGACTCACCCAAAGAGCCGACACATTTCCATAGTGACTCACCCAAAGAGCTGACACATTTCCATAGTGACTCACCCAAAAAGCCGACACATTTCCATAGTGACTCACCCAAAGAGCCGACACATTTCCATAGCGACTCACCCAAAGAGCCGACACATTGCCATAGTGACTCACGCAAAGAGCCGACACATTTCCATTGATCGACGGTCGAATCCCGATGGTGATGCAGCGGCTAACTTCCAACCGTCCACCGAGGACACTGACAGAAATCACGTCTTGTGAACTTCACGATGAGAAACACATCCTGTGTGAGGACGGGTTTAACTCTGGTCAGCGTGCTAGGATTAAATAATTGTGTATAAAATGCAGAGGCAAGACACCTGCGTAGGACACGAGACTGTAGAGTTGCATCGAATCAGTTTTCAGGCTGAAGACCACAAGTCTTAAAAAATACCATATGTTTACCAGGATGTGGAAAACCACCGATTTACTATATCCAGTACCCAGTAAAAGAACGGGATGTTTCAGGTAGTATGTGCGCAGCCAGCACTCTGTCACCACTAGGGTCCTGATTCTGATGACAAGTTATATTTTTTTCCAAAATTCAGTGTGAATTTTACCACAATTTATGCATGGAACCAGGATCTTTAACGCAGAAAAATGTGTTCTTATTGTGCATATAAGTTCATATTAACACATTTTTGTAATAGGTCATGTTTTGGCCAGCTTTTGTCATAATAGATAATATTTCGGCGAATGTTTGGCAAACATGCATATACATGTAGTTATCTTTGAGCACTCAACATAAAAAGCAAGAAAATGTCGTTAATATGACGATGTTTCAGGTGGCACTGTCACAAACATAGCCATTACAACCAAGCTTTATTTAGCAGGTCAACAGGCATGCCACAGTGATAGCTCCAGTTCTCGTCAGATCACCGAAGTTAAACACTGTCAGGCTGGGTCACCGCCCGGGTGTGCCGAGCGCTGTTGGCAAGCGCGGTGCACCCAGACCTTGTGACGCCAATTCAGGAGAAGCGGCACACGGAAGACCAGTGTGCAGACAACATCCAGCGACGCCTGTCAGCTGAGGATGACACGGCGGTTGGTCGGTACCGTTGGGCCTCCCGCGATCTGTTCGGACGGAGTCTATTTATCACGACTACAGTAGACAGACAGTATAGAGCTACGTTTCCGTTGTAACAAGATGTAGGCACATGTTGCAGGTCTTTTTGTCTACTGTTCCAAATTACCTGCGACATCTACAACATTTTTATAGAGGTCTGAAGTGTAAGACTTTTTGTACAGTGAATCAGATATAGTGTTTCTTACTGATTTGTCGATTTTGACCCAATATGGACAGTTCAGCCACTTCAGCTCTTGTGGTAATGGCAGGCGCTTACTATGAACTACTAAAAAGGGCGAAAACGACGAGAGGGTACATTGCAAGTTTTCTAGCTGGAAGATATTCGGAAGGAGCCTGTAACTCGTCAATGCGAGATTTACACCTCTCATGTGGATACGAGAATTTTGTTACAATTACAGCAAGTGTTTATCAATCCATGTTGCATTGGACATTACATAACGCAGGAAAATCGAGAAGCAATATCGCCCAGGGAAATGTTAGCGACTACTCGTCATTTCTTAACGACAGGTCTTTGCTACAATTCTTTAATGTATCTATACAGACTCTCCAATACCTCCATTTCAAAATTCATTACGGATGTATACACGGCTGTTGTTGCATCTTTGAGGTACTGCGCATGAAAGCAAGAACTGTTGACAATAAGCTTTGTTCATAAAATGGTTTATTCACATTTATTTACATTTTATAACATTGTGACCTGTCTTTAACACATTCAATTTAATACGGCACCTAAAATTCGATAAGCTTGAACATTAATTTTGAGGAAATGAATTTATCAGTTGATTATCACCATCTTGATTTATTTGCATTCGCACAGGAGAACATTGGGGCTTGCTGTTCCTTATTTGGGGGGGGGGGGGGGAGGGGGAGGGGCGCTGGTGGAAGGGTATGAACTCTGTTGAGTAGTTTGCTGACAGTTACTAGCGGGCGAGTTGATGGAGTCAGTCTGATTATATGCATGAGCAGCATGATGTTGAACTGTTCGTTGTGAACCAGCATAATTTACAAATTAAAGAAGGAATAGCGGAGAAAATGTACCTCCTGTTCCTCCACATTCAGCTTGGTAAGGTATGGTTGAAATGCCATGACAAAGGGGAGCCCTAGTTCTCCTATCTTGAATCTTTTTGAATGGCTCGCCTACATACTCTCCAAAATAGATATATCCTCATCCCTACTTTTATTCACTGTTGATGAGAACACATCGTAGGAATTGTTTCTTTTTTTCCGTGGCAGAACATTTTGAGTCCGGTGAGGAACGTTTGTTCTGACGTTTCTTGTGAACAGTTGCTGATTTTTGTGTAGAGTTTGTGGATGGATCTGGTACACTAGCAGGTTCTGATACTATGCTATCTATGGATTTTTCAGCATCCCTGTTATCACTTGTATCTTCTGTGGGTGGATCCTCTGCGCCAATTCTCGTCAAGGGCAGTTTGGGGCGAGTCATGCAGAGTCTAAAAACGGAGATCAAAGCTGAAGGAATTGTAGTACTTCACAACTATTATTATAAAGAAATATAAGCCAGTACGAGTGTATGTGGCTTATATTTTTAGCAATAACAGCGTTTTATTGTGTGGTGAAAAATATAAGTGAAAAAGGTTATGTATTTTTATACTTGTATAATTAATAACATCACACTACTTTCTAGGTACCAAACAATGAAACAGAATGGGATGATGTTGCCAAAGGATTTTATTGTAATTAGGACTGTCCGAATTGCATCGGCGCACTTGATGGTAAGAACGTTGTTCTCTGCAAGCTCCAGTAAACAGCGGTAGTTTATACCACGACTGTAAAGGACCTTTCAGTATTGCGGTCATGGGATTGTGTAATGCAGAGTACAATTTTTTAATGCGGACGTTAGTGTGTGAGGACGTAAGTGTGATGCAGCTGCATTTTTGGGAAGACGCTTATATGCTGCTGTTGAGCAAAACACGCAGCGAATAACATCCAAACGATCTTTACCACGAAGAGGTGTGGACATGTCCTTTGTAGTAGTTGCTGACGATGCACAGTGCATTTGTTACGCCAGAGTGTCTTGCGAAACCACTTGTGGGAAGTCATAATAAACGCTCAATTGAAAGTGCTTTTAATTATTGACATTCAAGAGCTAGGAGAGTAACTGAAAACGTTTTCGGAATAATAAGCAGCGTATTTAGAGTTCTCCGGAAACCAATGTTACTGCAACTCTAAACAGCAAGATGGTTTACGTTAAGCTGTGGTTACACTGATCGTCCAGAACGTTGTGAGCACCTTCCCAATAGCCGCTACGTCCAGCTTTGGCACGGGTAACAGCGGCGACGTGTTATGGCTTAAAGGCAATGAGACTGTGGTAGATAGCTGAAAGGAGTTGGCACCACATCTGCACACACGAGTCACCCGATTCCCGTAAATTCCGTGGAGGGGGGGCGATGACCTCTGACGCCACGTTCAGTCACATCCCAGATGCGTCCGACCGGCTTCAGATCTGGCGAGCTGGGGAGTCACATCTGACGAGCTGGGGAGCCAGCGCATCAACTGGGACTCGCCACCACGCTCCTCCAACCACTCCACACACCCCTCGCCTTGTGACATGGCGCACTGTCTTGTTGAAAAATGCCACTACCGTCGGAAAACATGATCGTGATGAAGGGGTCTGGACCCGGCATATGACACTCCTTGGCCACCATGGTGCCTTGCACGAACTTCACTACACCCACGGTTGCCAACGTGAATGTTCCCAAGAGCGTAAGAGAGCGCCGGCTTGTCTCCGTCCCGCAATACGTGGGTCAAGGAGCTGTTTCCCTGGACGGATTGGCGCCCTCCCATCGGCATGCCGAAGAAAGTATCGGAATTCATCAGACTGTCCAACGCTCTGCCACTGCGCCTACGGCCAGTGTCGATGGTCACGTGGTGATTTCAGTCATACACTGCTGGCCATTAAAATTGCTACACCAAGAAGAAATGCAGATGATAAACGGGTATTCATTGGACAAGTATATTATACCAGAACTGACATGTGATTACATTTTCACGCACTTTCGGTGCATAGATCCTGAGAAATCAGTACCCAGAACAACCACATCTGGTCGTAATAACGGCCTTGATACCCCTGGGCATTGACTCAAACAGAGCTTGGATGGCGTGTACATGTACAGCTGCCCATGCAGCTTCAACACGATACCACAGTTCATCAAGAGTAGTGACTGGTGTATTGTGACGAGCCAGTTGCTCGGCCACCATCGACCAGACGTTTTCAATTGGTGAGAGATCTGGAGAATGTGCTGCCCAGAGCAGCAGTCTAACATTTTCTGTATCCAGAAAGACCCGTACAGGACCTCCAACATGCGGTCGTGCATTATCCCCCTGAAATGTAGGGTTTCCCTGGGATCGAATCAAGGGTAGCACCACGGGTCGTAACACATCTCAAATGTAACGTCCACTGTTCAAAGTGCCGTCAGTCCGAACAAGAGGTCGCATCATGATGCTGTAAACAGAACCTGGATTCATCCGAAAAAATGACGTTTTGCCATTCGTGCACCCAGGTTCGTCGTTGAGTACACCATCGCAGGCGCTCCTGTCTGTGATGCAGCGTCAAGGGTAACCGCAGCCACGGTCTCCGAGCTGATAGTCCATGTTGCTGCACACGTCATCGAACTGTTCGTGCAGATGGTTGTTGTCTTGCAAACGTCCCCATATGTTGGCTCAGGGATCGAGACGTGGCTGCACGATCCGTTACAGCCATGCGGATAAGATGCCTGTCATCTCGACTGCTAGTGATACGAGGCCGTTGGGATCCAGCACGGCGTTCCGTATTACCCTCCTGAACCCACCGATTCCATATTCTGCTAACAGTCACTAGATCTCGACCAACGCGAGCAGCAATGTTGCGATACGATATACGGCAATCGCGATAGACTACAATCCGACCTTTACCAAAGTCGGAAACGTGATGGTACGCATTTCTCCTCCTTACGCGAGGCATCACAACAACGTTTCACCAGGCAACGGCGGTCAACTGCTGTTTGTATATGAGAAATCGGTTGTAAACTTTCCTCATGTCCACATGTTGTAGGTGTCGCCACCGGCGCCAACCTTGTGTGAATGCTCTGACAAGCTAATCATTTGCATATCACAGCATCTTCTTCGTGTCGGTTAAATTTCGCCTCTGTAGCACGTCATCTTGGTGGTGCAGCAATTGTAATGGCCAGTAGTGTAGTTACCATCAAGGACAGGTGTATTTTCAATCATCGCCATACGCGATTATTACAACCAGATAAACCTTCGGTGGCGGAACATTGCCGTACAGAGGTTCACAGGATGTTATTCAATGAGACGCAAGTAGTTGCAAATGCTTCTCGGTACTGGGATTGTGTTTTAAAAGAATCTGTCGAAATCAGACTAGCGGATAATGTCATTAATCGTGATAATGGATACCCGCTAAGTAGAACGTGGAATCCTCTTTTATCAGACATGATGAAACAACGGCATCTGAATCGGCCGGCTATGAATGATCATTTGTAACTCTATATCGTTTTCAACAGTATTCACCACCGGAGGCGCTGCAACTTTTTTTGCGCCAAAGGGCAGCAGGCATGATTGAGCGCGTGCGCATTGTATCTAGTGCATGCGCTGTTGTACTTCCGATGCATATAAAGGTGCAGTCATTTGCGGGTGGAATCAGTTATCGGCTAGAGCAGCGTGGCTTTTCTCACCTGATGATGGCGGCCGGGTGGACTGCTCAAATACTGTGCTCAGATGACAAGGCTGGAAACTCGACAAGAATTTGATATGACGACCACCGTGTTCCTCCGAGGCTCGCTCTGGTCAGGGGATCCCCCTCTACCACTCAGTGTTGCCAACCCTCAGAAAACGAAAAACCACAACCCGTTATGGTCACAGTACACTTATTTTTTGACATGCCTCGTACAAGAGTTTCTGGGTTCACCGTTCAGCACACATTGTTGAACATAGGGCACCACAGCAGACAACGCCTGGAAGGTTCCATGTTGATCGAGCGACATCAATCGTTACCATTGCAGTGGCGCACAGGATCGTCGAAATTGGACCGTGGATTGGTAGGAACGTGTCGCGCGGTCGGATGAATCACGTTTCTTGTTAAGACAGGACACGGTCGTGTCCAGATTTGCCGCCATGCAGGCGGGCGGCTGCTCGAAACATGAGCGCCACAGACGCAGACCAATGGGGCAGTATTGTGCTCTTCACCTAGGCTTCCATGGGATCTGCGGTAGTAATCGACGGCACCGTGACAGTCTCGGATCGCCTGCAACTCTTCATACTTGATGTCTTCAGAGAAAGCGATAGCATCTTCCAGCACTACTGCCCATGCCGCAAACGCCAGGATAGTGCTACAGTGCTTTGAACTTACGCTGATGTCTTGGCCACTGAATTCGTCTGACGCGAACCCAGTGGAACACGTCTGGGACGCTGTCGGCAGTCGACTCCGCGGCCACCAACTGCCAGCCCGTAATTTACGGCCACTGGGTCAGCTGTGCGTGGTCGTGTGGCGCCACATAGTTCGCGAAGCCTAGCAACCACTTGTCGAACCCGCTATTTTATTGCTTTCCAAAGGTAGACCAGCACGCTACCAAGCAGGTGGTCATAATCGTTTCCTTTAATCGACAGAATAGGGTTGTCATATGCAGAGAAGGAACTGGCACCCTAAAAAAAAAAAAAAACACTGAAATTATACCTATCAATGTTTAGACAGCTTTAGTTGTCAAATTTCAAACCTCGACACGCGGCGTGACAAATACAGGTTGTACGTAAAGTCCGGGAACACTACCAATTATTTATTGCACAAGAACTAAACATTGTACAGACGTCATACATATTGCATTTTGAAGAGAAACTCTGAAAGTTTTATTTTATTTTTTACAAGCATTCGATATGCGAACCATGAGTGACCCGGCAGACATCAATAGAGTAATCGAATTCTTGCCACGTCCCAGTATGGCATCAAAAATGGTTCAAATGGCTCTGAGCACTTAACTGCTGTGGTCATCAGTCCCCTAGAACTTAGAACTACTTAAACCTAACTAACCTAAGGACATCACACACATCCATGCCCGAGGCAGGATTCGAACCTGCGACCGTAGCGGTCGCGCGGTTCCAGAAGCGCCTAGAACCGCTCGCTCACTCCGGCCGACATGGCATCGTCGACTGTGGCAGTCGCTTCCCATATTCTCTTCCAGAGCTCTGCTACATCACGTGGTAGAGGCGGTACATAAATCTGATCTTTAGTGTGTCCCCACAGAAAAAAAATCACACGGAGTGAGATCTGGTCATCAGGGAGGTCATTTCACGAAACAGCGAGTTCAGGTGCGGAGCGAGCTATGTTTGCGACTAGCGCTGACTATCGGCAAATTACCAAACTACGCTGAGGCGGTATACACGTAAAAACTTTCATGGTTTCTCTTCAAAATGACATATGTATATCTGAACAACGTTCGGTTCTTGTGCAATAAATAATTGAAAGTGTTCCCGGCATTTATGTACACCCTGTATGAGGTAAGTATGACATGATTTCGGTAGGAATCAATTCTAGGGGTGAACCGTCATCGTCACAATCTCTAGTAAGTTTACTGACCCCGAAAACTGTGGATTTGAAACTAATGTCGGTCGTTATCGAATATTTTTATTAGTTCCCGCCCCTACCTCTATGGCTGGTGTGTTACATTGCGCCCACAATATTTTTATACAATTAATGAGTAATGTATATACAAAATTTTGACCTAAATTACTCCAGACGCTCTTGAGTTAAGCCTGCATGCCACCCCCCTTCCACTGCCAATCCTTTGAATGATGGGTGGTTCCTTATTATACCACAAAAACGGTACATGTAGTAACTCACCAAAATCTCATCGCTATCGGATGAGTGGTATAGGGATGCAAGGAAGGCGAACAAACAAACATATTTTCATTTTTATGCAGGGTGTCACAGGAGAAATGGTCATTTGTGCAGTATTCCGAGTGGTTTCCGAGGTAGAACACGTTTAGTGTGCCAAGACAGAAAATTACTAAAGACATTAGCTGCCAGTGGGCATCCGTATAAATCAATGGAGAAAGGTGAAAATGTGTGCCAGATCACGATTGGAACCCGGGTCTCCTGCTTACTGAGCAGATGCATACATATGTTTTTAAGCTGGTGGTGCGTATGTATGAGTCCTACCCACCTAATCTATTTGATGTTTTACTCTAGCCCAACCTACGCCGTTGCTTTCAATCTCTTTCTTTGGGATATCGTTCTGCCACAGGAATAAGAGTGGACCTAAAATTGAACCCTGTGGGGCTTCTTTCATGATTTCTCTTCAGTCACTGAAATTTGTGTGTAGAACCATCAGTTGCATAAATAAGAACGTACGTTAGATTTCTATCTCAGAAACCATTCGAAACACTGTATATGTCCAGATGAAGTTTTTTCCTTCAAATAGGCGCTCCTTTCACACTATTCCTTCTGGGATACTATCTATTAGATTTAGCTTTATGACCGGATGCTCTTCCTCACGGAAGGAAGGAAGATTGGGTTTAGTTCCCGCCGACACCGAGGTCATTAGAGACGGAGCACAAGTTCGGATTGGGTCAAGGATAACGAACAAAATCGTCAGTGCTGTATCAAAGGAACCATCCCGACATTTGCCTGAAGCGATTTAGGGAACTCACGTTAAACCTAAATCTGGACGGCCGGACGCAGGTTTGAAAACGTGCTCCCGAAAGCGAGTCCATTACGCTAATCACTGCGACACCTAGCTCGGTGTCTTCCTGAGGCCACGGTGGACCTGGTAACCGAAGTGCACGTTCCTTTTAGCGCAAGCAAGTTCGCAAAGATGTGTTCATCAGAAACAACACTTTTCCATCCAATCATTTTCATTGAAACGTATTGCACTGGGTCCAATCGCCTTCAGCGCAGCCAGGTACAAGGCGAGCTGTATACTCGTAATTTGGCGCACAGGGTGGGCGTGGTCAGCAGTCTGCGGCTGTTTGCTGATGATGCTGTAGTGTACGGTAGGGCGCCGAAGTTAAGTGACTATAGGAGGATACAAGAAACTTACGACAAAATTTCTAATTGGTGTGATGGATTTCAGCCAGCTCTAAATGTAAGTTAGTGTGGATGAGTAGGAAAAACAAACCCATAATGTTCCGATACAGGATTAGCAGTGGCCTGCTTTACACAGTCACGTCGTTTAAATACACTACTAGTCATTAAAATTGCTACAACACGAAGATGACGTGCTACAGACGCGCAATGATGCTGTGATATGCAAATGATTAGCTTTTCAGAGCATTCACACAAGGTTGGCGCCGGAGGCGACACCTACAACGTGCTGACATGAGGAAAGTTTACAACCGATTTCTCAGACACAAACACCAGTTGACCGGCGTTGTCTGGTGAAACGTTGTTGTGATGCCTCGTGTAAGGAGGAGAAATGCGTACCAACACTTTGATAAAGGTCGGATTGTAGCCCATCGTATCGCGATATTGCTGCTCGCGTTGGCCGAGATCCAATGACTGTTGGCAGAATATGGAATCGGTGGGTTCAGGAGGGTAATGCGGAACGCCATGCTGGATCCCAACGGCCTGGTATCACTAGCAGGCATCTTATCCGCATGGCTGTAACGGATCGTGCAGCCACGTCTCGATCCCTGAGTCAACAGATGGGGACGTTTGGAAGACAACAACCATCTGCAAGAACAGTTCGACGACGTTTGCAGCAGCATGGACAATGAGCTCGGAGACCATGGCTGCGGTTACCCTTGACGGTGCATCACAGACTGGAGCGCCTACGGTGGTCGACTCAACGACGAACCTGGGTGCACGAATGGAATGACAAAACGTCATTTTTTCGGATGAATTCAGGTTCTGTTTACAGCATCATGATGGTCGCATCCGTGTTTGGCGACATCGCGATGAACGCACATAGGAAGCGTGTATTCGTCATTGCCATACTGGCGTATCACCCGGCGTGTGGTATGGTTACACGTCTCGGTCACCTCTTGTTCGGACTGACGGCACTTTGAACAGTGGACGTTACATTTGAGATGTGTTACGACCCGTGGCGCTACCCTTCATTCGATCCCTGCGAAACCCTAAATTTCAGCAGGATAATGCACGAACGCATGTTGCATGTCCCGTACGGGCCTTTCTGGATACAGAAAATATTCGACTGCTGCCCTGGCCAGCACATTCTCCAGATCTTTCACCAATTGAAAACGTTTGGTCAATGGTGGCCGAGCAACTGGCTTGTCACAATACGCCAGTCACTACTCTTGATGAACTGTGGTATCGCGTTGAAGCTGCATGGGCAGCTGTACCTGTACACGCCATCCAAGCTCTGTTTGACTCAATGCCCAGGGGTATCAAGGCCGTTATTACGGTCAGTGGTGGTTGTTCTGGGTACTGATTTCTCAGGATCTATGCACTTAAATTGCATGAAAATGTAATCACATGTCAGTTCTATTATAATATATTCGTCCAATGAATACCCGTTTATCATCTGCATTTCTTCTTGGTGTAGCAATTTTAATGGCCAGTAGTGTACATATTCCGCATCGCACACTAAGGTGCGTGGCGGAGGGCACCTTGTACCACTACTTGTCACTTTCCCTGCTGTTCCACTCGCAAACAGAGCGAGGAAGAAACGACTGTCTGTACCCCTCCATACGAGCCCTAATTTCTCGTATCTTATCTTCCTCGTCGATACGCGCAGTGTATGTTGGCGGGAGGAGAATTGTCCTGCAGTCAGCTTCAAATTTCAGATCCCTAAATTTTCTCAAGAGTGTTTCCCGCGAAGAACGCTCCCTCCAGGGATTGCCTTTGACATCCCATAGCATCTCCGTAACACTGAATTGTTCGAACGTAGCGGTAACAAATTTAGCAGCAGTCCTCTGAATTGCTTCGATGTCTTCCTTCAAGCCGGCCTGGTACGCATCCCAAACACTCGGACAGTACTCAAGAATAGGTCGCGCCAGCGTCCTATATGCGGCTCCCTTCCTACTCATCCGCAATAACTTACATTTTTATACAGTTAGAACGAGCTCCCATTCATCATAATGATGTCTAAGTGGTCTTGTATCTTCCTACAGTCACTCGGTTTCTACACCTTACCGTATACCACAGCATCATCAGCAAACCGCAGATTGCTCCCCACCGCGTCCGCAAAATCATTTATGTATACAGAGAACAACAGCGGTTCTGCCATACTTCACTGAGGCACTCCTGACGATACCCTTGCCTCTGATGAACACGCGGCGTCGAGAGCAACATACTGGGTTCTATTACTTAAAAAGTCGTCGAGCCAGTGACGTATCTGTGAACTTATTCCATATGCTCGTAGCTTCGTTAACAGCCCGCAATGGGGCGCCGTGTCAAACGGTTTCGTGAAATCCAGAAATATGGACTCTGCCTGTTGGCCCGCACCAATGTGTAATATATGGGGTCGGGGAACTTGAATGGGAATCCTAGGGAGAAAGACGAAGTAGTTCTCACGAAACCCTGCAACCTACATTTAGAGGACTGTATTCGTAGATCACTGTGCGGACATAATACCGCCATCAATTTATACCTCGCATAGGGATCATGAGAAATAGATGTTATTAGGGCGCGTACAGGCGGTATGTATTTCTCTCACTTGATACCCGAATGGAATAGGAATGACAATCGCTAATAATGGTACAATATTGTACTGTACACTGGCTTGCAGAGTCTACGTGTAGATGTAGATCACAGTGGACAAGAGTCACGGAGAGGGGACGGAAGGGAAGCTTTTACGCCATACTTTCTAAGAATGTGATGTAATACTGTGAACATATACGAGAAGAATGGATACGAAGTAACGCTTACGTCGTAAACTGTTTACGGCAGGTATAAACTCGAGTGAGCAGCGAGAGCAATTGGTAGTCAAGGAAACTCGTTACCAGTGGTGGGGCTAGCTAGGTTGTAAAACTGTTGCAGCTATACTTGTCAAGTGGCACAGAACATCGACTTCCTCTTCGGCTGGACGCAATTTTTTGTTTTTGTTTTTACGAATACTGTGCATCGCGAGATTTAATGCCGCAGCTGTGGGCAAATAACGCTCCCCGATGACGTATACAGGGTGTCCCAGAAGGAATGCTCAACATTGAGTGATATGACAGGAACGATGATTTCGGAGCAAAATAGTACAGTAAATATAGGCTCTAAAAAGCACACCTCAAGAGCCATGACCACTACATCATCGACACTGAAACAAATCTCTTCTACTGCAAGCTTTTGCGAAAAAGTGGTGATGCAAAACTATTTTATGTACGTAAATTGGATATTGCCGACACTATCTCCCGGGAACACTGCCTGCTATAGGACTCGCAGCCACGTGTTCGGCAACACCGCCGGCCACTGCGTCCTGTCAACGTTTGCGACAACACATTTCCGGCCCTGGTGTGCTCATATTAGGCACACCATGGACGCAAACGAGCTAGTGGAAGGGACTGCAGCTCTCCTGTACTTGAATTCCGCAAGGAACAAAGTTAAAAATAAAAACAAAGATCTGGCTTTGCGAAGCTGTTTTCTTTTTTCAGTAAGCGAACTGTTCCCGTAAGACTGTCGAAACACGATTTTGTGTGTATCGTTAAAAAGGAAATCGTTCGAGAATTGATAAAAACGAGTACCAACATAAAAGATTGTATACCAGTTAAACTCCGATTGGCGATCAGTCTTAAGCTTTTGGCTACTAGACATCCATGCAGAAGGTCGTTGTACCTCTTTAAAGTACTCTCCTCATCGATATAGACCTCTTGATGACAGACATTTGCAACGCTTTGGTGTAGGGACACGAGGAATTTATTACAGCTGTGTGAAATAATAGTCAAATGTGTACTTAATATTTTATTTTGGCTCACCAGTTCCATAAATGCCGGTTTCACGTCTTTTTATATATTGCTTTCGTTGATGCATAGCTCTGGTGGTAGATGTACGTATAATGGCAAATGCGGAAGCATCACAAACACATTAGACCAGCATGGCTAACACAGTGTCAGAATAGCGTCAGCATAGGCCCTAGTCGTCTCCCAACAGATGAATACAGGACCTGTATGGTTTTCAACGGAATCTTGCACCAGTCTTTCTGCAAAATAATGGAAAGGTCAGGTAACGACAATGGAGGTGAGTAGGATCATGCACCCTTAACCGAAGAACAACACAAATGTTCAGCAATAGTGAGATCTGGTGGCCAGGGAGACGCGACAATCCATCCTCGTGCTCACAAAACCGGGATGTGTGTGAACAGCGGCCCTCTCTCTTGGAACAGAGCATTAACATTGGGCAACAAACATGCGATGCACATGATCAGCAGGAATGGTCGCAATCCTTGGCGGTAACGCAGGGTAACCGTGGGTCCCATGAAATACCACGATACGGCTGCCCAAATCATCATCGAACCACCGCTGTGTTCCACTCTTGGGACGTAAACTAGGCCATAAGTTGGAAACAGTGTGAAACAAGACTCATCTGACCGAATGTCTTTTTTCCATCGCTCCACAGTTCAGGATTTATGGCTCCTGCACCAGTTCTGCTGTTACGGGAAATTGCATCACTGATGAGTGGTCTGGGAGTCCCAGCTCACCCTTGAAGTCCCTCCTTCTGGAGCCCTTTCCCTGTTGTTCTGATGCTTACAGGGTTTGCGAGTGCGACATTCATTTCTGCAGTGACTTTTGCTACCGTAGTCCTGTTTATTTTCGTCCTAGTCCCTCTTTAACGACCAACTGTAAGAATTACTCAACACACACATTCGTAAAAGCTGGGATCTAAACAGCAGTTAAGTGTTGCGGCGTTCAATATAACCGAAACTACCAGAAGCGCTTCGTTCACGACATTTTTCAACGGACCAATCGCTTGTTTCTTTCGTTACACTTGACACGTCGCGCCCATTGTTATAGACGATCAAAGGGCAATTAATACTGTTACAAAATTTGGAGTAGGAATTGAAATACGGCGAGAAGAAATAAAAACTCTGTGGCTTGCCGATGACATCATAATTCTGTCAGAGACAGCAAAGGACTTGGAAGAATAGTCGAACGGAATGGATAGTGTCTTGAAAGACGGATATATGATGAATATCACGAAAAGCAAAACGAGGACAATGGAATGTAGTCGAAATAAATCATGTGATACTGACGGAATTAGATTAGGAAATCTGGCGCTTAAAGTAGTAAATGAGTTTTGTTATTTCGGAAACAAAATAACTGACGATGGTCGAAGTAGAGAGGATATAAAATGTAGACTGCCAATGGCAAGAAAAAATTGCTGAAGAAGAGACATTTGTTAACATCGAGTATAAATTTAAGGGTCAGAAAGTCCTTTCTGAAAGTATTTGTATGGAATGTAGCCATGTATGGACGCGGAACATGGACGATGAATAGTGAAGACAAGAAGAGAATAGAAGTTTTGAAATGTGGTGCTATAGAATAATTCTGAGGATTAGATGGGTAGATCACGTAACTAATGAGGAGGTACTGAATAAAACTGGGGGGGAACAGGAATTTGTGGCACAACGTGAGTAGAAGTAGGGGCCAGTTGGTAGGGCACGTTCTGAGGCATCAAGGGATCATCAATTTAGTATTGGAGGGAAGCACGGAGGGTAGAAATCGTATAGCGAGACCAAGGCATGAATGCACTAAACAAGTTCAGAAGGATGTCGATGTCGGTTACAGTAGTTACTCGGAGATGAAGCTTGCACAGGATAGAGTACTATGGAGAGCTGCATCAAACCAGTCTCTGGACTGAAGACCACAACAATAAAAACAACAACAACTATGAACAAAAACTTCGTTTGCCACAAATCAGCGATGACATCAGGAGGAAACTGGAAACGTGTCGCCGCGCCTCGTCCCCCCCCCCCTCCCCCCCCCCTCCCCCCCGGCCTTGCTCATCTCTTCTACCACGCGCGACTGAACTTCGTAGTATCAAGGTGTTAGGCGAAGGGCGCATTACGCATTTAACATGTGTTGCCCTAACATTCTGGTGACTTTTCTGGAGATATCTGTAACGAACGGGATACGCTCTAGTGATTTGTGCTCCCCCCTTTTTTTCGTGTAGCTGTCTAGGTACAACCTGTCGAAACAGACGGCTTGTATCTATTTCTTCCGAATGTTTTCAACAGAAAAGAGAATCATACTCTCAGAACTAAATTTTCAGCCACGGCTTTTGTCAGAAAACGAGAGCACACACACACATTCACACAGTCCCACTGACACAACTCACGCACACACATGACCACCGTCTCCGGCCGGCCGCTGCGTCTACACGCTGTGAGAATCACATGTAAACGAACGACTCCTCACGCCTCCCTGCCTCCACGCTAGCGGCAGGAAGTGTTGGCAGCACTGACTACAAGTTGAGGGGAGTGGTCGGAAGGGGAGAACCAGTAGGAGCGAGGGATCAGGGAAGCGGCGCACGTACTCAGCTGCGTCCAGCCAGCGACGATTCGTGACACCTCAGTAAACGAACAATTTTATCTACTTCTACTGAGACAAAAATGAGTTTTTCCAGTGTTTTTTTCCAAATTTCCCCGACATTTCCCCGATGTCTTTGATTTCCCTGATGTCTGATTTCCAGAACATGTGGCAACCCTGAAAACAGACCACAGGACCTCCTGTGCTGGTGACCACGGGATGGACAACCCTCGTGGCACTGCACGAGCACTACCGCCAGCCGGGCCACGTGCTGCATGGTCAGTTACAGCAACAGCAACCTGATGGTAACTTCCACCAGGATGGGACACCTTCCTGTTTCAGGTGCCACATAACGCTAGCCCTTGTTTTCGAATTTCATTATCATTGCCTTCAAACCGTAATGACTTCGGGCCTCGCTTGCATTACAGGTATAAGACGCACGCATAAAATTTCAGCATTGACTTTCTTGGAAGCTAGGACCAATCGCACGTAAAGTCTCTAGCCAGGTATGCAGGACAGGTCCCTCTACAATGTAACTAAGCCTAATCAAATCCCAGGATTAACAGGTCGTATGGTCCCCTTGTCAGTTCGAAGGCTGTCTTGGAGCTTTCCAAGTGGTTTATTGTTTCCATCTATTGTGCCGCGTTGCCACATCTATTTCCTCACATTGGATTGCCAACTGAACGGCCGAATACAAATCTTTCGAGGTCCCTTCACGCACTTTTCGCGCTGGTAACCCCCTCAAAAAATACATGAAGTGCCCTTCGCTCGGCCTCCTGCAACAGAGCCCCATTCGCCTCATCGCTCTGACCCAACTTGTAAGTATATTCGTTAATTCATCTTATCCTGTCAGCAAATTTCTCTACCGTTTCCCCCTTATCTCTTCGTCATTGTGCTCAACCTCTCCCTACAGTACCGAGCGCTATTCTGTTTCTTGTACCTCTGTAAAAGCCTCTACTTTAACTCCTAAAACTGTCCTGCCACCCTTAAGGTCTCAGAACACCTTACATAAGTCTTCACTTGATCCGTTAATCTAATCTTGGCTACATGTAACAACTGTTCATCACACCAACCATTCATCACAGCTGAAGTTTCCAAGACCTCCACAAACGAACGCACATTCACAGATGCCTTGCCAGAAAACGGACTAATCTAACTCGCGGCAGCTGGATCAATCTCCTGCTGCGGCATCCTAGGCAACAACGACTGATCCGACGTGGTTTCTTGCTCATTTCTAGATGTTAATTCATTCCTCAACTGCGTACTGTCCGCTGTCAACTGCGGTACCATTTCCAACAAAATCCATACCGCTTCTGGTTCCTACTATCATTCCTGACTGCCATTGTGTTGCTTTCGTTCCCAGTTAGTCCCAAAAAACAGTGAAGTACAAGAACAACCTGACTTCCTACAGCTTAATCAAATGCCACGAAAAACAATAAAATATTATGCCTACGCAAAACATCTAAAATGGCCTGCCATGAGCCATACTCAAAAACACAAAAAGAAAGAAAACATCCAACACTCAAAAGAAAACTGGTCCAAACTCACCACATCATGTGACTGTAATGCAGGCGGTGGGCTCGAACATCGTACTGTAGAGACGATGTCCGCTATCCTGACACCAAATGTAGCGGCAACTTCTGCCACCAAATGTAACAGCTACACCAAATGTAGTGGAAAGAGGTAGAAGGCACCATATTAAAACTCGTCCGAGCTTTCCAAGTGATTTATTGTTTCCAACTACAGTGCCACGTTCCCCTTGGTCTGCGTCACCAGGTCCCGCAATGCTGAGGATGCCACTTCACTGTCTGCAAAACGGCTTGGCGTGGAATGGCTGCCCCAGCGACCTGTGCACACACTGGTGTGTGTCGGCCATACGTCAGGATGCGCCAATAGTCAACTCAGCATTCTTCGCCCCTGCTGCCTCACCGCCGTTCGCCGGGAGTCGCAGGCAGCCCACTGCACGTTTCTTCACCATCTTGGTTCACATGGCGGGTAACAACAAGCGCCCGTGATCTGCAGTCCGAATCTGAGGCCCTTTGCCCTGGATGTCTCCGGTGCATGTTGGCAGCCAAGATGACTGCTCGCAGTAGCAAGCCATGGAGTGACCCATCGCTGGCTGGCTATGGACCCCGTGTTGGCTTCAGAGGGTTGAACTAGCGACCCGCCACGGACTGGAATGCTGGCACCCCGTCTGCTGCTGCATGTGGCCAGTGGTGTGACATGCCCCTCCGTCCAGGAGAGCTGTCACACTTGAATGCCTCTCATTGGAAAACCCACACCTATTTATATGTGGCTGTGCGCCTCTGTTTTGGTAAGGCACCGCTCCGAGTCAGGTACTCACAACACCTAGGGTTGCACCAGTGGACCCTTTCTGCCCGTAACTTGCGACATGCAAACCACTGCATTTACTCTTTTCAGCAGTTCGGCGGCCCTGTGGCCTCCATTCTCCTTCGCAACCGCTGGTCAGCATAACTTACTGTCAACAGGCCCGCACCTGGCGGTAGCTTGTGCACTGAGAAATGTTGCGCCGAATCTAACTTTCCTATCTTAAACTGTGGTGCCGCTACAACACCAACACCTTCCTCTCTCCAGCCTCCATTTGGACCCAATAAAACGACTTGCAGAGCTCTTGCTTCACACTTCGATTGTTCTCATCTCTACCTCTTCAGTATGTAGTGTCGCATCGCAGTATTCGCACACCGCAGGTGCAGGGAACGTCCTTCATGCTGAGGCATGCATGATCAAACACGATGCCATTAAACTTTCGTCGGAAGGAGCAAATGAGAAAGCAGAAATCTCATTAAAAACCGCTAGCTATTGCCAATCGCTCAACAATTGTCAGCTGTAAAGTTGCCCATGGTGAATTCAAAATACTGAATCGTGGAAGTTTGTCGCTCTGTACACCTTCAGCTTTACATCAATTCCACCGGCATGTGCATTCAGGAAAATGGGCACTCGTTTCAACAACTCATTTAACTGAACATTCCAGCACCAGAACATCTGTCTTAACAGCAAAGCCAATTATGTATAGCATGTTGCCTCCACTGGAGTGAAAAGTTTCCCGTTGGACGTGGTACGTTGCAACTCACCAACTTCCCATCAGTGTGTTACCTGTTAAGTTGGTCGACTGGCACAAAAGGTTTGGGGGAGCGAGATAATCCGGCTACAACACACACTGAAGCACCCACGAAACTGGCATAGGCATGCATACAGAGATATGTACACACGCAGAATACGGCGGTGCGGTCGGCAATGCCTATATAACACAAGCGCAATTGTTAGATTGGCTACTGCTGCTACAATGGCAGGTTATCACGATTTAAGTGAGTTTGAATGTGGTCTTATAGTAGGTGCACGAGCTATGGGACATAGCATCTTTGAGGTAGCGATGAAGTGGGAATCTTCCTGTACGACAACTTCATGAGTGTTCCATGAACATCAGGAATCTGATACAACATAAAATCTCTGTCATCGCTGCGGCTGAGAAAAGATCCTACAAGAACAGGACCAACGCCGGCTGAAGAGAATCGTTCAACGTGACAGAAGTGCAACCCATCAGGAAATTGCTGCAGACGTCAATGCTGGGACATCAACAAGTGCCAGCATGCGAACCATTCAATGAAACATCATCGATACGGGCTTTCGGAGTCGAAGGCCCACTCGTGTACCCTGATGATTGCATGACACATAGCTTTACACCTCGCCTGGGGCCGTCAACACCGACATTGGACTGTTGATGACTGGAAACATGTTGCCTGGTCGGACGAGTCTCGTTTCAAATTGTATCCAGTGGATGGACGTGTACGAGTGGGCAACCTTATGTATCCATGGACCCTGCATGTTAGCAGGGGGCCGTTGAAGTTGGTGGAGGCTCTGTAATGGTGTGGGGCGTGTGCAGTTGGAGTGAAATGGGACCCCTGCTGCATCTAGATAATACTCTGACAGGTGACACGTATGTAACCATCGTACGTCATCACCTGCATTCATTCATGTCTATTGTGCATTCCGACAGACTTTGGGAATTCCAGCAGGACAATGCGACACCCCACACCTCCAGAACTGTTAGAGAGTGGCTCTAGGAACACTCTTCTGAGTTTGAACACTTCTGCTGGCCACCAAGCGCACCAGACGTGAACGTTATTGAGCATGTATGGGATGTCTTGCAACGTGCTGTCCAGAAGAGATCTCCATCCCCTCGTACTCTTACGGATTTATGAACACACGTGCAGGATTCAGGGTGTCACTTCCATCGAGCACTACTTTAGACAAGACATTAGTCGAGTCCACACCACGTCGTGTTGTGGCACTTTTCCGTCCTCGCGGGGGCCCTACGCGATATTACGATGGTGTACCAGTCTCTTTGGCTCTTCAGCGTATATCGTGATGGGGTGAGGAGAAACGCGTGAGGAAAGAGGGTGAGTGGGTGGGGGTGGGGGGGGGGGGCCACGCCTGTCTCCCACAGTGCTGCCACCTAACCCTGTGCCCCACTCTTCCACAGAAACACAGGAATCTAGAACGGCAGCAACTAT
Source organism: Schistocerca piceifrons (assembly GCF_021461385.2). Classification (NCBI taxonomy): domain Eukaryota; kingdom Metazoa; phylum Arthropoda; class Insecta; order Orthoptera; family Acrididae; genus Schistocerca; species Schistocerca piceifrons. Next base: position 213,225,155 of record NC_060146.1, read on the forward strand.
CGCTTAAATGCTGTTCAGAACTGAAAATGAAATCCTTTAATGCGCTGACTTTTTTAATAAAGATCCTTACTGCTACAATTATGTACACTTATCACGGGGAAAAGAAACAGTGCGACATAGAGTAAACTAGACAGCAGACAACAACGGATACTTCACACACTATTGACAGCTAATTAAAATGTTGGCCGCAGACAGAAAGAAATGACTAGCAGCCGAAGCCTTGCGACTTCCACCAATTCGGAGCCTACAGAGCCGATCAGTCAACTTAAGCTTCGTACACAGCTAGCGACGAAATCGCGGATCACGAATCGCGGGACAATTTTGAGGGCTGTGTCACGACTTATTTCTCGGGTTCTGCGACTGACGCGATACGAAAGTCCCTAGTCTCGGGATGCGCCTCGAAACGGGGAACATGTGACAGTATCTCCAGACTTACTGTAGGATGTACGTTTTCAGAGTCAGTTTCTACTTGCCCGCGACGGAGTGGGCATTGCAAAAGATTGAGGATTTTGAAGCGATGACATGTCTTTGAGATCTGACATCCCAAGAGTACAAAAACAGATGCGAAAGGCGGCATGCTGTGGAGCGTATGGCCAAAAAATACGAAATGTCACAACACTACATGGGAAAGAAAATTACTGTATTTAATATCCACAGGTCGGGGGAAGAACATAAAAAGCTGTGAGAGTCAAAAAATGTGGTAATTCTCCGAAAAAATCAAATTGGTTTTGTTATCACCCATTACAATTTTTACTACAACGCATGCAACCCAGAGGAGATCTGCGTATAGACAACGAAGAAGACCCTCTCCATTAAGTAAATTTGTTTCATTTTATTTCACCATTTATGCAATGCAGTACACTGACTTTAACGTCGTGGACTATAATATGAAATATTAATTATACAGGGAGTTACAAAAAGGTACGGCCAAACTTTCAGGAAACATTCCTCACACACAAAGAAAGAAAATATGTTATGTGGACATGTGTCCGGAAACGCTTACTTCCCATGTCAGAGCTCATTTTATTACTTCTCTTCAAATCACATCAATCGTGGAATGGAAACACACAGCAACAGAACGTACCAGCGTGACTTCAAACACTTTGTTACAGGAAATGTTCAAAATGTCCTCCGTTAGCGAGGATACATGCATCCACCCTCCGTCGAATGGAATCCCTGATGCGCTGATGCAGCCCTGGAGAATGGCGTATTGTATCACAGCCGTCCACAATACGGGCACGAAGACTCTCTACATTTGGTACCGGCGTTGCGTAGACAAGAGCTTTCAAATGCCCCCATAAATGAAAGTCAAGAGGGTTGAGGTCAGGAGAGCGCGGAGGCCACGGAATTGGTCCGCCTCTACCAATCCATCGGTCACCGAATCTGTTGTTGAGAAGCGTGCGAACACTTCGACTGAAATGTGCAGGAGCTCCATCGTGCACGAACCACATGCTGTGTCGTAAAGGCACATGTTCTAGCAGCACAGGTAGAGTATCCCGTATGAAATCATGATAACGTGCTCCATTGAGCGTAGGTGGAAGAACATGGGGCCCAATCAAGACATCACCGACAATGCCTGCCCAAACGTTCATAGAAAATCTGTGTTGATCACGTGATTGCACAATTGCGTGCGGATTCTCGTCAGCCCACACATGGTGATTGTGAAAATTTACAATTTGATCACGTTGGAATGAAGCCTCATCCGTAAAGAGAAGATTTGCACTGAAATGAGGATTGTTACATTGTTGGATGAACCATTCGCAGAAGTGTACCCGTGGAGGCGAATCGGCTGCTGATAGTGCCTGCACACGCTGTACATGGTACGGAAACAACTGGTTCTCCCGTAGCACTCTCCTTACAGTGACGTGGTCAACGTTACCTTGTACAGCAGCAACTTCTCTGACGCTGACATTACGGTTATCGTCAACCGCACGAAGAATTGCCTCGTCCATTGCAGGTGTCCTCTTCATTCTAGGTCTTCCCCAGTCGCGAGTCATAGGCTGGAATGTTCCGTGCTCCCTAAGACGCCGATCAATTGCTTCGAACGTCTTCCTGTCGGCACACCTTCGTTCTGGAAATCTGTCTCTCTACAAATGTACCGCGCCACGGCTATTGCCCCGTGCTAATCCTGACATCAAATGGGCATCTGCCAACTCCGCATTTGTAAACATTGCACTGACTGCAAAACCACATTCGTGATGAACACTAACCTGTTGATGCTATGTACTGATGTGCTTGATGCTAGTACTGTAGAGCAATGAGTCGCATGTCAACACAAGCACCGAAGCCAACATTACCTTCCTTCAATTGGGCCAACTGGCGGTGAATCGAGGAAGTACAGTACATACTGACGAAACTAAAATGAGCTCTAACATGGAAATTAAGCGTTTCCGGACACATGTCCACGTAACATCTTTTCTTTATTTGTGTGTGAGGAATGTTTCCTGAAAGTTTGGCCGCACCTTTTTGTAACACCCTGTATACATATAGATAAGTAGGTATTATTTCTTATCCTGACTAAAAATTTTAATTATGCATATTGAACAAAAATTATTATTTCCTCATCCACATATTAATGCCACACTTTAGAATAATTTTGTAGCGTCATTGTTGTTACCTTTGTCTCTTAATCCCAGTTGTAACCGGTTTCCTTTAACGTTTACTGATGCCTGGACGTATAACTACTCCGGTAGTGTGCACGCGCGTCTCTGTTTTGGGGAATATAGCGATGCACACTGGCCGCTACGTGTGTACGACAGTTGACACCAAGGGCGTGGCCTGGCGGGGGGGGGGGGGGTGGCGGGGGGGGAGGGGGGGGGTTGGGTTGGGTTTCAACCCCACCCACCAGATAACCAGACGAAGCTTAAAAAAGGAGAACTGACCTTAAAATCGATTGTAATGTAATCTTTATTTCAGCGTGGTGTTGTGGGCGAGGGAAATACGGCAGCGACAATATTGCCACCAATGGCTGGACTGAGCCTCAAAGGAATGCGGTTTGTCTGGAGCCCGGGAAATTCCTGCATCAGGGCCACCCTAGTTGTCACAGTTCCGAAGCTGGGCACAGTGACAAGTCATTCATTCACACGGCATCCCGCATCTTTTTTTTTTAACGTTTTCTTTCTACATTTACATTTATATAATTGTGCTCCGCAAGGTACGACATGGTAAGTGAAATACGCAAGGTACGTCATGGTAAGTGAGATACTGATACTGAAGTACCCCATCACCGGGGCGTCGGTTCCATTCACGCACATTACGCGAAAAAAAAAGGACCGCTTTTATGTCTCAGTAGCTGGGCCGACTTCCCAAATCATTATAATGATCCTCTGAAGATATATACGTTGCACTCTCAGATATCCTTCTGTTATTTGTACTCAGAACTTCTTTTTTCATATTCGGTGATCTTACTGTTTGTTCAACTGTTCATTTCTGACGTTAAATTTTTTTTACACAAAAAACAAGATCATCTTCAATGTGACTGACACACACAGTGGTTACGGTTACTACAAGCCACACCACAAGTTGCGAACGGGGCCAAATTTCTAGCAGTTTACTGTCGAGTTGAGATTTTCACAAATGTTTTATTCGTATCTTACAGAAAATAGCAGTACGGCAATAAGCAGCCTTTTAAACACGCCGCTAACGGCACTCAAGTAATTTATAGCAATACAACAATTTTAAAAAACTTAAAGAACATTAGTAAACAGGCTACTAAAGTAAATACAGAAGTTTCTTAATAAAGTACGGTGAGGTAGTGAAGCTACCAACACCGCCATTAAAAAAATTAAACAGGTCTCAGCAAACACACGATTAATGGTAATAACAGGAATTTACAAACTTCGTGGAATTTAAAAAAAATTTAAACAAAAGTGTCCTGGAATATCATTAGAACATAACAGATATGACGGACCCGTGTAAGGCGGCCACAAATCACCCACTCAGGGATGCTCAGGCTAGGCAGAATACTGACCAATTTAAATACGCCCGTAAACACAATTGACACTCTCAGGCTGGTCGCTGCACCGACTTTTAGCCAGCGAAAACTTGTTATAAGATGGCTTAACTTGCTGACAGAATTAGAACTAACCTCGTACAAGGAAACATTACACCACACAGTCCTGAATGAGCGACCACATGATCAACCAACAAGCAGCACGAATTTACTCATAACCAACGACAGAATAGTGAAGCAATTAAACTGACAAAACTACACCTCCCATCGGACAGTAACGAGAGGAATAGGAAAGATCACTGTCTTACAGGATTACACCAGTGCCAGGGACAGGAAACCCGGTTGCCGGAGGCCACAAGACAGAAGAGACGCTGGTTACACAAAATTATTACTTGATGATTAGACCTTTCACAAACTTAACTTGCAATTATGCTCGAACAGGCAGTACACGACCTCCGATGGCAAGGATCCACACATCCGACGGAAATACGGAAGCGTCCGATCCCACCCGTCTGCTTTGACCCATGACGTCACAAATATGGCGGAAACAAAAACAAACACACACACTTTCCACAAGAAGCCTAGTGACACTAACGGGACAAGCGCGGGAAATGGGGTGTTTTGGGTGGGGGGCAAACTAAATATAAACAAATTTAGACGCCTTGCGTAGCTACAACGTGTAAGTGAAGACAGCCATGCATGAATACCCACCCACCTCCCCAGGGGTCGTAACGCCTGCAACCCATAGAAGATAAAGATGCTTCAGTAGCTGATTAGTGTTTTTTGTTTTTTTTAAAAAAAAAAAACTCACGGGATAGAACGAACAGATCAGAAAGATAAATATAATAAACTAAAACAGAAATTCGAGGAAACAGATAATTAACATAAGTAATAAGTGTTTTTAAATTTTTTTTAAAAAATCTCACGAGATAGAACGAACAGATCAGAAAAGTAAATAAAATAAGATAAAACAGAACTGGAGACAGCCACGCTCAAACCAAACTCCGCGCCGTCATGACGTCACACACGACAACACCCTTACGTCACGGGTCAAAGCCGACGCGTTGGATCGGACGCTTCTGTCGACCCCATCCGACCGCGCACGCGTCGCCAGCGTACCCAACACGCCACGGTCACGCGACAACACGCTCTGTCACCGGATTTCACGTCTTCTCTGCAACGTTGACGGGTAGTGACCGCTCCTTCATGTTAGGTGTCTCCTTTTTAAACTCCAGTGTTGAAACGGAGGACTTAAAGAAGCTTGTTAACGTCCCACCAAGGCGAAATGAACAGGAACTATTCGTGGGTAGATTCTGTATACAATCAACACGCGGGGAGCTCTTCCGTCAAGTCGGCCCGCTCGTTACACACAACCGACATACATCACGTGGCGACTCGGTACAACCGACCACGCCTGCTTCGCGCTGAAGAGCCACACAGCCCTCCCGTGTCCACCACACTCTCTCTGCGCGCAACCCCCCTACTTCCGCGCCACCACACGAGGTTACAACCGGTCAAAGATCTCACTTCCCACATAGCAGTTTCCCGGAAGCAAAAACTCAGATATCGATAGCAGAGGGAAAAGACAACCATGCAGCCACTTAGTGACAGACAACATATCAAACAAACATGTCAGGGGAAGAAAAGGAAAACCAATGCAATCTAAACACAAGATGTCGACACACGGCTCAGTGAGCTACCTCAAATTTTACTTCAGTTCCCCAGTCACTATTCCGTTTTGTCACCAATTCCATTATCGATTTTGAAATGTCTTTGTAACATCACGAACCCAATTTTTTTTAAATCGGAATCTACATTTCGTTTCTCATGCAACCCTGTGATACGTTTTTCGCACAAAACAAACTGACAATCGATAAATGTAGGACTTATTTCCCATTGTCTGTGCCTGTTTTTGCATAATGAACCTTTTAATAAGATTTCCTGCATTTATCTACAACAATAGCGGAACAGTTCACCAAACCAACATGTTTACCATTCGTTCTCGTCTTAGTTCTGTCAATGAATGTTTGTATGTCCTTTCCCTTCGTCGTGTCAAATTTGCTTCGTTCGTAACACTTTCACTACAAATAAACCTTTCAGACCTCGTGCTGACTCCCTCTGACGAACGTAAGTAAACAATGTTCAGCTGATAACTGTTGCCTCCTCCACTGCCAGATTTATTATTCATGAAAATACTCACAGTGTGCAAATACAAAACTGAGCCACATTGTTGTAGTCCTAGTTTTATTATTAACATCCATCTTTTTCTGCATTATATCTTTCACAATGTTCATTGCACAACTGACAAACACTGCATTCATTAGGCTGGTAAAATCTCTTGTTTTGGCAGGGCTTGTGTGAAAACCGTGAGTTGCGCATCGTGTTACTACGTGCCGGAGTTCATATTGTGTCTGTACCCATTCTTCTGTCATTGTGGCATCGGTTGAATAGAAGCAGCGGGAACACGTTTTCGTCAGCGGAGCAACAAAAATCCAGAGAATGAGTGTACTCCTGAATAAATGAAACAACAAGACTGAATACTACAAAAAGCCAATGCATGGAAAGTCAAAAAATTACTGTCACTACCCAAGCGTTTTCCATAAAATTGGTAACTGGCGATATTTACTAACGAACTAGGTTTTCCGACACTTTCTTTGAGATTTTGGCTATATATTTAGATGCTGCACAACTTTCCTTCTCGAAATTTTTTCGTCAAATTGGCCAATCTCAGATATTGCACGTATTATGGCGACGAAACGAGTGTTTATCTAAAGGTGAAAAACTCGTGTTTTCTAATGTAGCTTTTCTGCGCCGCCAAATTTAATCAAATTGTAAAGTATTCTTTCCCAATCGATACAGAGCTTAATACCCGACAGATTTGGTAACCTTGACGTTTTCGATTAAATGCGTTAAGTTCGAAAGAATTTGAGAAGAACCAGAGAAATGTCTGAAATTTCGGTGGTTTTCTTTTCATTGAGATTGAAACTCCACTCAGAAATCGGGTAAAGCTCGGTTTATGCATATCTGAGGTCTATTTGGCTGATTCAGTTTTCAGAACTCCACAAATTTTTGGATGGCAGAACGCTAATTTTCTTGTCCTGGTAGCTGTTGCCCGTCTTTTAGTGAGTGTGGTTAACTAAAGTTAAATCAGCACACTTGCAATCTGACTAAAAGCAGCCGAATAAAATTAATAATAACCAGTCATATGTTTGCTAATTTTTTTATTCTAGTGTCTTTTTTTTGGGGTCATCTGCATCGCGAAAATAGAGGCAAAGAAAAGAAAAAAAAATGGTTCAAATGCTCTAAGAACTATGGGACTTAACAGCTGAGGTCATCAGCCCCTAAACTTAGAACTACTTAAACCTAACTAACCTAAGGACATCACACACATCCATGCCCGAAGCAGGATTCGAACCTGCGACCGTAGCAGCAGCGCGGTTCCGGACTGAAGCGCCTACAACCGCTCGGTCACAGCGGCCGGCAAAGAAAAGGAAACTGAGAATACAAATAAATCTAAGGGCTTGGAATATTGGAAAAAAATGGTGCTCACAATCTGGTGCATTTAAAGACGCATCTTGAACTGTCGAGCCCGCCAGTCGCAATGTGACGAGTAGAGACAGTGAAGGCGTAATGATTGCTGAGGCCTCATTATCAGAAAGAGCTACAAACGCGGAGGTACTTTTGGCCACTCAGCGGTCCTCCTGCACACTGCCTCCCAGCATCAATCAACCTGCAACATCGAGCGTGGCACTTAGAAGTTTACGTCATGTCTCATCTGCTTCGAATGGTTTTGCTACATTAGATATAGTTTTATATTCAACTCAAAATTCACAACTGGACGATTGTCTACAGGAACAAATTTTAAAAGGCGCTTGGGTACCGTCTAATGATTAAAAATTTCCTGTTTCGTCAAAACGAAACTTAAACTTTCAACTGAAATGGTTGGACAGATTCCCTTGGCTGTCGTATTCTGATTTTTTTAAAAAAATCGAGCCTTCTGCAAAAATTGTGTCGTTATGGGTCGTTCATGTGAAGGCAAGAGAAACAATCAGCGATTAGGAAAACTCGTTTGTGAGCCTTTTACAAATTGAGAAAAAGCGTTGGAGGTGTTTCAAACGCGTGCACGAACTTCGTATCACAAGCGAAATTCGGAAATGGCAGACAATTTTCTTAAAACTGTTTCCTCAAAGATGTCGACAGTAATCGCGCAATTGTCTTCAGAGAGAAAACGGCAGCAAGAAGACAATAAAAGGAAACTGACGTCCATAGCAAAAGCTATAATTTTTTGTGGTAAGCAAGGCATTCCTTGGAGGCCATACTGACTCTGGAATAGTTTACACATTATGGGAACCTCAGCGATAGCTAAGGAACGATGGCAACTTTCGAATGTTACTGCGTTATGCTGCTTAGTCTGGAGATAAACATATTTTGGAGCATTTGTCTACAGCTCCAAAGAACGCTCTATATACCAGCCCACAAATTCAAAATGAAATTATTGCTGTTTGTGGTGAAATGGAAATGAGCGTTTGGCGTCATTGGCCCGGAGGCCCCTTACGGGGCAGATCCGGCTGCTTTGGTGCAGGTCTTATTACATTCGACGCCACATTGGTTGACCTGCGCGCCGGATGGGGATGAAATGATGATGAAGACAACACAACACCCAGTCCCTCAGCGGAGAAAATCCCCGACCCAGCCGGGAATCGAACCCGGGCCCAGAGGACGGCAATCCGTCACGCTGACCACTTAGCTATCGGGGCGGACTGTGGTGAAATTATACAACGTAAAATAATTGATAAGGTAAAGAAAGCCAGAATATTTAGTATTCTTGCTGACGAAACTACTGACATTGCACACGTAGAACAAGTTTCACTTTGCTTAGGGTATGTTGATTCGGAGAATGTTAATCACCATAAAATTAAGGAAATGTTCCTCGAATATATTCCAACTATCGATGTTACTGGATTCGACCTTGCAAAGCTAATAATTAAAGCATTCAAAAAACACGGCCTTGACTGTTCCCATGTAGTTGGTCAAGGCTATGACTGTGCTGCAGTTTTGAGTGGGCACTTGCATGGTGCCCAAGCGTACGTTCATTAGGAATACGCCCATGCTCTTTATGTACATTGCAGTGCACACTCGTTTGACCTTGCAATTGCTGACGCATGTTCACGAACAGAAATCAGAAATTGCGTGGTGACTGTGCGTGCAGTCTGTTGGGCCTTACTTCAGTCATTCTGCTCAACGTACTGCCGTATTAAAAGACGAAATTCGCCAACTGTTGCCAACTGGACACCAAAAGAACTTGCTTGCACTATGTGAAACACGATGGGTCCACAAGCACGAAGCAGTCAGTCGTTTTCAAGGAAATTTGTCCAGCAATGGTCGCCGCCCTCGAAAAACTGCAGTCTAACCATAACAAGGACACGTCAAGACAAGCTGTCCAACTGATAAACACACTTCATTCCTCAAATTTTGTGACGAGTTTAGTGGTCCTTCAAAAAGCGATGAGCTACACACTATCGATATCAAAATAGCTGCAAGGAACCAATATGGACCTTATTGCAACATTTCATCATGTTGACAATGTTCTTAACGCCTTGCAGTTTTTAAGAGTCAATGCTGAAGATGAATTTACAAAGGTTTTTGCAGAAGCAAAGCTAGCGTCACAGGAAAATGGTGCTTCGCTGCAGGCGCCACGTCTTACTGGGAAGCAGTTGAACCGCTCTGATACGCCTGTGGTGGATGTAATTACATATTACAGGGTGAATTTATTTATTCAATTCCTTGAGCACACAATTCAACAGTTAACTGAAAGATTCACAAAGGCATCGCAAATTAATATGTGCTCTTTCTGGTCAGTTGCCAGAAAATTTCGATAAAATCACTGACATTGATGCGATATCAATGTATTCTTCACTTCTTCCGGAGAAAAGCACATCAATAATATAAGCAGAATTTGACATTTGGAAGGCACAGATGACTTCAAAGAGAGTTAGTAAAAAATCTGCTTTGGATTACTTAGATCTGTGTGATTCAAAGTTGCATCCAAACATTTCAGATTTTGGTAACGGTACCAGTTTCAACAGCTGCTCCAGAAAGAACATTTTCCAGCTTAAGGAGATTAAAAAATTATCTTTGGAACACGGTTTCCGAAAATAGGCTCAACTGTTTGGCTCTAATGAACATTCACTACAGCATAGAACTTGATGCGTCAGTAGTCGTAGATTCCTTTTCGGGGGGAAAAAATATAGAAGACTTGTTATATAAATGTGTATTTGCTAAAATAAAAAAAATTATAAAACTTACTTTGTTTGTAATTCTGCTATTTCCATTCTGATCAATATATACACAGTATACAGTGCATTTGTAGTACCTACAGCAATACATGAAGAGACTGGTTATGTATTTATGACTAAAAAAACTTAAATTCTACTTACGCCTTTGCTGTGCTTCTTCCTAATATGGTATCTCTGCCAAATCTGCTATTAGCAACAACAGTTATTGTGCAGTTTGTTGCTACTGCTGATGTCTGTATGTGTTAACGTTAAGTTCTATTATAAAAGTATCCATTCAATTCTGTATGTGTTAACGTTAAGTTCTATTATAAAAGTATCCATTCAATATGTCATAATAAAATTTGTACTGCTATCGCAGTTCTCTCTCTTTTTCATTGAACGAATTAATGTGGACTACATTTCGTAAATGCAGAACCTCCAATGAGATATATTAAGTTCACACGAGATAGGAAGCATTAAAATTTATTCACACTAATTACGATTTATGCAAATTTGTACAGTTTAGTACTCGAATCGAAAATCGTCCATAAACCATTCTAAATGGACCTATAATCTTCTAGAAGTTTTCTTGCCAGTAGCCGGCCATTGCCTACCTTAGCAATCTAACACTATTACAACATTCATAATTTAATTTCAGATTCATTGCCATTGATAAAGATTACATTTGAACATTCACGTTCCTATTCCGCGCTTTTTTTCTGTCACATCTACCATAGTACTAAGCAGTGTGGCGCAAGAGAGTTGACCATACTGGTATTGGTTTTGCACGGTTTCCCAGTTCACTCTAGGCCAGGGGCGGGCAGGAATGCTGCACATGTGCGGTGCACTTGCACGCGTGCAGTTAACAGGTGTGCCGCGTGCACACAGGGGCAAGCTGGCCACCCGCTTACCTCCCATCCCCACCATACCTTCTGTCCGCTCCTTCCTCTGTAATGCGTTTTGTTTCCTACCTTGCTTTATTGAGTCAATGAATAAGGTTAGTAGGAGTGCTTGAAAGAAATCATGGTTTGAAAGAGTACCTATTACCTACGATGCGTTTTAGTTAATTATCACAGGTGGAGTTTACAATACGTTTAATATCTGGAACAAAATTACTACATACAGACAAACACAAACAGTTACGTAAATTTTAATCACTGATATTTGCTCTTAACCGAGACTTATTAATTCAGCAAATGGTTTTCCAGCTCTCGCTATATTAAGCGCAGTCTTTTAACTTGCACATACCGCTGGGCTATTATTGTTGTCGTCCTGAAAACTTGAAAACAGTGCTCCATAAAATTTTAAGTCAGTTAGATGAGAGACATGACGAGAGAAAGTCGCAGATCTCTCGTGACAACAGCAACTACGACAAATTCAAATGGCTCTGAGCACTATGGGACTTAACTGCTGTGGTCATCAGTCCCCTAGAACTTAGAACTACTTAAACCTAACTAACGTAAGGACATCACACACATCCATGCCCGAGGCAGGATTCGAACCTGCGACCATAGCGGTCGCGCGGTTCCAGACTGTAGTGCCTAGAACCGCTCGGCCACTCCGGCCGGCCAACTACGACAGATTCATCTGGTATCGTCAAATCGCTCTTCTTAAGCTCAGTCAATTCCCCATCCGCTCAGAGTCCGACAAATTGTACTCGTCCTTGTGAAATTTATTATAATGACCTTCAATACTAAACTTCCGTTGACCAGCGAGAATACTGCCACATATTAAACATTTCGAATTTTCACGTTTTTGCACAAAGAAAAAATGATGCTCCCATAACTTTTTAAAAGATAGCAAATCTCCACTTCTCCGTTTCTTGAAATACAACGTTCACTACGTAGTGCTCGCTTCGCATCAACGTCCGCAGCTTAGCCTGCCACTACACTGCCGCAACCTGCCGGCTGTCGCCACAGCCCAGGTCGACGCCTGCACGCGAGCAGCACACGTGCAGCGCTGTGCGCTCAAGAGCCGCGTGCAACGTTTGCCCGCCCCTGCTCTAGGCGAATGCCGCAATGGTTCCTTGAAAAGCCCACGCCCGTTTCCTTCCCCTCCGTTAATAAAAGAAATACGGCCAAATCTCCGTCTCTAATGACCTTACCTGTCGACCAGACATAAACACTAAACTCACTTCCTTACTCCTACCACAGAAGAAGTCGGTGGGCCTATGAAGTGGAAACCGAACATTTGTTGTCAGCACTGAGCAAAACGGAAATTCTTTTCTTCACTTCTCCTCTCTTTGTGATGGTCATTGTGTTACTTGTCTAGCTCACTAACTCGTTGTTGCATGAATTTAAACCACTTATTGGATGGACGTGGATTGCGCAGATGTTCACTGCCATCTCTAAGCAATGTTTACTGCCATACAAAACATCTTCATGGAGATACCATCATCGACAAACGAATTTTACTATTTCTGATTAATGATAATATTTATTAGTTAAATGATCGACAACTCTACTTTATTACGATGTCCATTTGTTGAAACCTCCCCCCCCCCCCCCCCCCTGGCTACGCCTATGGTTGACACTTTACACCGGTAGCCCCCTTCGCCCCGCGCCATATTGCATTCCTTTGTAGCAACTCTTGAGCGGTCGCTTATTTTATCTGGAACCACTGTCTTATTATGAGGGCCAACTTTTTAGTTTCTACAAAACCAACGAATAGATAAAGTTTTTGGTACAAGTCAATTTCCCGTTTTACTAGAAATAGAAAAAGTTGTAAAAGTAAAGAAATTCTGTTATTCTGCATGTTGTATTTTGTCCGGTTCGTGCAGTTTTTTATGTTGTTGCGTTGGTAAACATGTCTGAAATGCTTCTTCACAGAGTTAGCTGTACCGGACGGTTAGCCTTTTGTCGGCTGTCAAAAACATTACAACTATTTTAAAACTATCGACTATTATCAATTTTGTACAAAAATTGATCAGAAAATTTGTGTTAAATTTTGCTATAGGAACGAGTAAAACTGGGATTAACAGAAGACATAACCGTTTCGAAAAAATCTTATAGATGATGGCTCCTTGGACGTCCTAGCACGTTATCCAAGCGCTGAAATCGTGGAAAAAGTAAAACAAGTGATTGCGACTGATCGTCGAGTCGCCGTCAGAGAAGTCGCTGGTGAGGGCAGATTTGCTCGAAAATTTTCGCAATTCGAGCAAAATCAGTGACAAATGCAAGTTGCTCGAAAGCCGCTAGATCACGTCTGCAATGATGCAGAGCTACTGAAACCCGTCATATAACATGTGGTCAAACATTCATTTGGGGACATGACGTCATCCTTAAGGCTCAGTCGTTCCAGTCGAAGCATTCAGGATCGTCGAGAGTAGGTAGGGTTCCGCAACCTGCGGCCCACACGCGGCACAGGAAGTGAGCATCCAGCACGCGATCAGTATGTAGTGTCTAGCAATCCTGCGTACTCGGTTCGCCAGACAAAAACCAAACGACTCGTATTAATGAGTTTTCTTAAAAGAAAACAATTACTATACTTAACTTCGGCAGTTACACAGATACGTCGCAAGCAAAGGGCGACATACGAAATAATCAGTCTTTGCAGTGACTGCTGATCTCTAACTGAACTAGTATCGAAGTGGCTAACGTTCTGCCCAAACTTTCCTCATTCGTGTGCTGTGTTTCTGCTTCCGTTCCTCGGTCCACTGTATACTGTTTATTGAAATTCATGCTAAATTGATTATTTTCAATTTCAAACGCCCGCTACACTATTTGCTCTCATTGGTCCATCGCGTTCATAACACTGCCGCCCGTGATGTAATTCAAGCCCAAGAGTCTCGTTCTCGTAACCGGATAATCCGTACGGCGCGCGCTGGTCTGTTATCTTACAGCTGGCTGCTTCAGCTGCACCTGAGAAACTGGAGATTTACAGATGTATAATGATATTAATTTATAGAAATACAAGGAAACTCTGCGTTATTTCTGTGCAATTTTTTATGAAGAACCGTCTTCGCTGTAGTTCTGATCCTTACAAGTCGGTAGGAGTCAAAAATCTTCACGTGGATTGCAATTACTGCCAGTGTTCGCTGTCTACCAGCGCCGTGGGCGGTGCTCCGACGAAGTCAAGAGCTGTGCGGGCGGATCATTGTACCGTAAGCGCGAAATACAGACAACCCATAGCTGTCTGTAGATCCAGAGGGAAGAGAAAAGCTCCTTGAAAATAAAATGTTTCCAAATTAGAAGAGAAGAGAGTATCCAAAAAGTACGAAACAGAACTGCAGAACAAGTTTGAAGCAAACAAAGCTGGGTTGAGTAAAGCATCAAAGGGAAGTGGAGCATGACGAAAGATGTTCTACACGAAACTGTAGAAGTAGCTTTAGGTACAGAAGACAAGATAGAAAGTGCAGGATGGTTTGACGAAGACCGTAAAAAGGCGATGGCAGAGAGAAATGAGACAAAAAGAGAAAATGGTAAACAGGGCAACAAAAGCTAATACAGAAAAATTCATGAAGAAAAGGAAAGAGGCAGATAGAATTCGTAGAAGAAAGAAACGAGAATGAGAGAAGATGCGGATTATGGCGCGCTAGAAGAGGAATATAACGACAAAGAGGTAAGGAAATTCTACAAGAAAGTTCAGGAATTGAAGGCTTGCAACCACGCACTGCATTCTGTAGGGATAAATATGAAAATTTTATACGAGGAGAAAAACAGATTTTAGACAGAAGGGCTAAATATTTCAGTGAGCTCCAGAAAAAAAAAAGAACAGAGAGCGTCCAACCGTGGCCAAATTTTGGTCAGGATGAAATACCTTTACCCACACAAAGAACAGAGAAAGTTAGACAGGCAACAAGAAGTCTAAAGAATAATAAAGCTCCAGGCAATAACAACATTTCGGCACAGATGCTCAAGGATGGAGGTGAGTATCTAACAAGACATATGCAACAATTGATAGCTGAAATATGGGAAAAGGAAGTGAAGCCAGACCAGTGCAATTTGGCCATTATTTGCCCGATTCACAAAAAGGCGGATAAAGAAAACTGTGAAAATTACCGCGGTATCGGTTTAGTCGTTGTATACAGAGTAAAAGTCAAAGTCATTGCTATCAGTCTTGCTCCACTTACAGAAGAAGTACTTGGAGACTACCAGTGAGGGTTTCAAAGGGACGGACAACTGACCACATATTCACTATAAGGCAAATAATGGAAATGTGTTTGTATATAACGTGGATGAACATCAGATTTTTGTAGACTTCAAACAGGCCTATGATAGTGTTAATTGAAAAATGCTCTATCAGATCCTAATGAAGATTGAATCCCATAGAAACTAGTCAGATTGGTACGAATGACCCCCACCAGTACAAAATGCCAAGTAAAAATAGAAGAAAAACTCTCTAAAGAATTTGATGTCAGCCAAGGGTTACAACAAGGTGCAGTACGAGGGCTGTTCAATAAAGAATGATCATAATTTTTTGTGGTCAATTTCTCGCGCTAAAATTTAATCTTGTGATTAATGTGCAACAAACACGCCGAAGTAGTTTCATTGTTGGGGCTCCTGGTTGCCGCCTGTGAGAGTCAGGCAAGGTCAGACATGTTCAGTATGGCCTACCACTGCAATGGAGGTAACACGCGAGGAACAACATGCGGATTTGAAATACTGCTTTCAGCTCAACAAAACTTCAGCTTAGGCCTATACAATGTTACAGGAGGCCTATAGAGAGTCTGTTCTTCCCTCGAGCAGAGATTGACGATAGTTTAAAATGTTCAAAGTGAGGAGACGATCAGTTTCAAAGGAAGGTGGTCCCGGTGCTCCAGTTACTGCCCTTACGGAAGAAAACATCAACACTGCTGCTGTCATTGTGAGAGAGGATCGGCGAATTACCTTCAGATCACTTTCTGAAATCGTGAAGATTTCATTGCGTGCCACCCACACGTTGGTGACAGAAAAATTACACATGACGCGTGTTTGTGCGCGATGGGTTCCAAGACTGTTGATTCCCGAACAAGAGGAAATTCGCGTGAAGGTCTGCATGCAGTTAAATTTGATGTTAGAGGAAGATCCGGAGTTTCTTTCAAATGTAATCATTGCTGATGAAACTTCGTTACATCATTTTGATCCTGAGAGCAAACAGCAAAGCTCAGTCTTTTTACATACTGTATAATTTGTTACACGGTTCTTGGCCATTTATCTGTAGATACTTTTTGAAGTGTTTCACGGACTTCAAAATTACGCTTTACGCGTGTTGATTAACGTAGCTGTGGCTACACCTACAGACATATTCATTTATTTTCATATCTATCTCTTGCCAGTAACACTAGGACAGATGACCTGTCAATGTATTGCTATGTTTAAAAGTGCTAACAAAATTAGGGTACTGGAGTAGCGGTGTGGTACAAAACCCGTCCCCTCAGCTCCCGTATCCAGGTGATCTCCTCCTCCAAGGTCCGTGAGATAAGAGGGGGGGGGGGGGGGGGGGGGGAGGCGGAGGGTCCAAAAATAACAAATAAAGAATGACAGAAATTTCATAATACTAATTTATTTTTCAATATAATACCCGTGTATACTAATACACTTGCGAGCACGCTCTGATAACTTCTACAAACCATTCAAATAAAAGGTCTTCGATTTCGACCCCAACGAAGCGTTCACAGCATCGTCATTGTCAACTCATCGTCCTTTGGGGTCTTTTTTAGGTTTGGGAAAATTAAAAAGTCTGATGGAGCCAAATGTGGAGAATATGGCGGATGACGTAACAATTCGAGCCTGCAGCCACGCAGAGTTTCGTGTTGCGAGGGCTTTGGGCTTTGTGCGCCCGTGCGTTGTCCTGATGCAAGAGAACTCGGCGCGCGCCAATATTCCGGGCCTTTTTTTCCTCTCTCCTCTCTCAAACGGTGTAGGAGAGTGCAATAGTATGATGCATTGACAGTTACGCCGTTTTGCAAGTAATCCACCGTAGTTACCCCTTCTGCGTCCTAGAAGACCGATCCCGTCACCTTACCAGCTGATTTTTGCACCTGTATTTTTTTTTGGGGTAGCGGATGAAGGATGTTTCCATTGTTGTGACTTGTTTCGTTTCAGTGTCAAAGTGGTAAACCCACATTTTGCCCATTGTCACACGCCTTGCAAGAAAGCCGTCTTCATCCGCTTCAAATTGGCGGACGATTTCTTCACAACATTGCACATGCTCCCATCTCCGATCTGGATTCAAGTCTTTCGGGGCCCACCGAGAAGAAACTTTCCGCATTCCCAAAATATCCACAACAATGTCATGAGCATGCCCATGGGAGTTTCCAATGTTGTTTCAATGTGCTGCACCGTTGTTCGACGATCCTGCAAAATCGCATCGTGAATTGCAGCCACTGTTTCATCAGCGCCAACGGTGACATGCCTACTGCTCGTTGGAGCATCTTCCACTCTCGTTCTTCCACGTTTGCAGTCGGAAGCCCAGTTTTTTCACTGTTGCATAATACGGAACACTATCCTTAAGTGTATTCCGAATGTCCTCCGCAATTTTCTTGGCGCCATTCCCTTCAAATGGAGATATTCAATCACAGCACGGTTCTTGATTCTCCCAATATTCGCCATTTTGCTTACACTACGATATACAACGCCTCCTAGCGGCAAAACTAGCTGGAGTCACGAAATTTGACTTGCATACCCACAAAGAGGCAACATAAAGGTGGTGGTTGTAGAAGACATTACGGTAACTATCTCGGGCTAGAAACTTTTCGACCGCCCTTCGTATTATTCTCCGTACGACCATCGAGTATCTGTGCTATCTTGCAGGGCATTCTGGCACAGTTGTTGAACTACTGGCCTTAATATTCTGAAGTAATGTTATTCAAATCCCATGCTAAACAGGTTTTATGCAGCTTTCTTAAATCTCTGGGACGGTGTCTTCAGATGCGCCAGCTGATTTTACACATATCCTCGTTCGACACACGCCTGTGCACAATCTGTGATGGTCCACCGACAGCTTTACCTGAAACCCCAAACCCCTCTGCCCCTCCCCCTCTGTCTGTTTCATTTAATCCAAGCTGACAACCTCACTGCTTCGCTCATTCAATGTATACGTCTCACTAACAGCACATAGCAGGCTAATACGTACTTTGTGCAATGTACAAAATGGCAAACAAATTCTTTTATACCTCTCACCATTAACCATTCTTCGATCCTCTGACGTAGGCTGTTCCAGTGTTTAATGCATCGTTTAAGTGTACGGCGCCTGCTGTAGGCTGATGTTTAAAAGTATGAAATTCGTCCTAGTGAATGCTTGAAGATCCCAAATGAGAATATTTTATCTTTTGCTTTCATATAAAAAAACATAAAATTTGCTGTGCCTTGAGCATAAACGTTCCGGGTCAAAGAATAGGTCAAAGAATAATCATTGTGAGAGAATATGTTACATTGTAGATTGTATTGTATTGAACTGGGGACCTAGAAACGGCGGAGAGGCCTCGTCCCCGCCGTAGCCCTCAGTGGCTCACAACCCCACAACAGACTACAGCAGTCCACTCACCCCACACCGAACCCAGGGTTACCGTGCGGATTGACCCCAGTAGACCCCCCCCCCCTCCCACCCACCCAGGCGAGTGTAACCCCAATGTTTGCACGGCAGAGTAATTATGGTTTACGCGTACGTGGAGAAAGTGTTTACGCAGCAATCGCCAACTAAGGTGGAATATGAAGAACCAGCCCGCAATTGCCAAGGCAGCTGGAAAACCAACTGCCTGGCACACCACTAATCCAGCAGGCGGATTCATGCCGGGGACCGGCACGCCTTCCCGCCAGGAAAGCGGTGCGTTATACCGCATAGATGGTTGCACATTAAAGATGAGTTATTACATAAAGTCTTATGAGCTCTATACTGCATTAGCTGAGGTTTCTTCCGTGAGCACTAGTGAAGTTGCTACAACAAAAGTCATTTCTGAGTAATAAACAGAAGTTATTGTATCACGGAAGTGATCAAATGTGTCCAACTGTTATCTATCGCAGCAGCACTTATAGAAAGAATACAGTTGCAAATCAAAGAAAATTAAGTTTGGTTCTCTTCAGTAAGCAATGCCGAGAAGGAAAGTTCATTACTTTAAAATATAGGCGATGCGGTCAAGAAAGGAGAGGTACAACATTGTGGCTATAAAAAGACGTAAGAATTTTCCTCACGCTAAAAAGCACAATCACTGGACAAGAGCTTGGTAAGAGAACGTAAGAAACTTTAAAAACCATTAATGAATTACAAGGATTCCAAACTTGGCGAGACCAATTGTAAGAATTTCTGTAGCATACGCCTGACTTTCTGAGGTCAGATACGTCGTCGTATCGTTACCTATACTGATGATACAGTATAGAAACTACCTCATGGGCTACCCGCTAGGTTCACAGTGTGCACGAATCACTTTGCCACCCCTGCCTAACAGAGTGAGGCAAGTAGCCCTATTCTGTATCATCCATACCATTCGGTTCTGTAGGTTAGCCTCGGTAGTGACGTCATTTCCAGTCCAGTAGCTGAAGTTGCTATTCTGTACGCTACTGAAGCCTGTTACTGATTGGTCCACCTGCTGATTTTTCATCTCCTGTACCGAGAGATGGTGAGATGTTGGTAAGGCCATTCATTCAGTTCGATGAGCTCTGACTGCAGAGACAATTTGTTATTTTAGAAATTCTGAGTGACTTTTAGTTTCGAATGTGAGGACTACGTTTATCTGAAGAATCAGCAGGACACACCCAAGTCCAAAGGGAGTTCATAAATGTTATCATTCATGTATTCCAGCCGAGAATCATGAAAGTGGACATGGCACTGTTAATGAAGGCAAGAGAGATGAAGGCAGAAAAGCAACTTGAGGAAATGCAGTGCTGTGCAATTTGCCAACATAATCTGCAGGATGAGGCAAACTCTTTTGAAATACCAGAAAGGAACTTTAAGGCAGGTACTCAATGAACAGGAAGGCGGCGCATATTTTGGTTGAGGAACTGCGGCCATACAGGAGAGCCCTTCAAAGAGCTACAGTCCATTCCTTTGCACCTGAAGATATATTTATTTAGCAAGTCCTGGAATTACTAAATCAGTTGAACAGTCCATATCAGTCATCAAATTTTTGACAGATAGTTATTCAGAGGAAACCCAGACATACTAGTCGAAACCGATCAGTAGTGAAGTGTTTTACTGCACCCTGGCACGCACAAACAACAGACACGTAGTAGCAACACATGAAGCCATTTCAGTGTCACTGGGATGTGAACGTACCAACTTTTCATTTTCTACCATCATTTCCATTGATATCTTGTATGTGACCAACACTAGTCACTGTAAACACACTTTTCTAAAACAAAAATGGGAATCGCATGCCTGGTATTGTGTCGGCTGGCCGCTTCGGGTGTGGGGCACTGTGCAAGCTACGGTGCCCGTTCAGGGTGCGCAGTCACGGGTGAGTGTGCCTGCGTCTGTGGTCACTTGTCTTTGATTGGCCGGTCCCAGCAGAGACAGCGACATGACAACGGCCCCACCTCGGTACCATAGGGGCCGTAGTGACTCATTGCCAAACGGCTTGCAGAATTGCAGGGAGGCTCAGCTGCAGTAACTCTACCACTCCATGTGCTTGCCTACCAAACTGATTGGCAGAGAGACTGAGCAATGCAGATTTCGATTGTAGGGCAGTAAGATCATGTATGCTACAAACCAGCTGCCTGAATGCCCAAGTGTCAGCTGTTTGCCCATTCCTGCTTGGCTGCCTGTGAATGGGCACTCGAGCTACAACAATCTACTAAAATAACAGTCACAACACATTCGTTGCAACTACAGACAAGGCATCATGTTCTTCACAAATAAATCACTTTTGTTGCTTTCGCGCCATATTGGAACACCCAAACAGTTGATAGCTGTTCACCTTCCAGCTTCCATATCAAAGTTTCACCTCCTTTTATGATGTTGTACATGGAAATTGCTTTTATTGAGTTTAATGTTTTGAGCATTTTCTTAAACCAATTGATTGTAGCCTCTATTTGAGCTTCAGTCAAATTGTGTAGATTTAATCACAAACAGATCTTTTTCATTACCAAATGTTCAAGTAAAATCTAATGTACTGCAGTCATTGACAATCCTGAGGACACCCTCTCCCATAGTAGGTCATGTGCCAATCATCTGCAGAGTTTCACCATGATTCTTAGTCCATTTTAAACTCTAGATCCCCCCTATAACTGTCTGGTTAAGTCAGTTCAAAGGTTGAGGCAGGCAGTGACACAGTACCATGTCTAGAAAGTTCAAACCAACCTTTGGACTGATAAAAATTTACCCATTTCTTATTTCAACTCAAATAACTTTAATTTTTTTCATATTTCAGCTCTTTTTCAAATTTCCGGCTTCAACCCAACATTGTTGGTATTTGAATAACTAGTTGGATGCCCTGTATTTAATCAAAAGAAAAATGTAATTTTATTTCATTGAATCAAAAAGTTACCATTCATATCCATACTAAGAGGTACACATGGGTAGGGGCAAGGGATGGGCTGCAGTCCCTCCCCCCCCCCCCCTCCCTGCTCTTTGCGAGGGGAAAAAATATAGTCTAATCACGCATTTTTCTTTCATGAAAATTATTTTAAAGCCGTTATTACATAGGTTTTTAATAGGGTCAGAACTGGAACTTTTTACGGCTGCTTACAAGTCGCCATCTGTCTTCTGAAATATTAAAAATACTGCATACACCCAGATGTAGGCCCCCTCCCTTATAAACTATCGTATGGGTGTCCTTGATTCATATTAATAATGTAAAAAATGTACTCTGCATGTCCTAACTTAATATGCGTACCATTTACGTATCAAAATAATCTGTCTTAAAAATTGTGAGTTGACACCTACCAGTCAGCTGTACTGGCACAGAAACTCGATGTGAGATAGCTACAGTTTTGCAAGACAACATGGCTAATCCTGGACAATATCATCAAAACAATTTAAAAAACGACTTGGCTAGCACATCACTTGATCAATCGACTCCATCTGCGACAGGAGAATGAAAGCAACAGTGCACTGATAGCCGAGTTCAACAACTATAGTGGACGAACAGTCAACAGCAGACGCACAGCGATTCTAAGACCAATGGAGTGGTTGGTCATGTTCTGGCACCCCAGGATCTAGAAACTGGGTTATACGGAGTAGCAGGTAGCTGTGCTCCACACCAGCAGCAATGACACTCCCTCAAAACAGGAGTTGTCCCTTGCACCCAGGAAACCAGCAGACGATAGAGAAAGCAGATGGAACCACAATGCCCTCTGCAGTGCCCAATAAAATGGCAGCGTGTACCTACAGACTGGACATCTACAGAGCCCACTGTGTAATGTGGAGGACAAAAACTTGTATCATAAACATTTATAATCTATTTCAATGGGTTGTAATGCATATCTTTGACAGATAGGAGGGAAACAAGTTGTAGTACAACAGCAGTTGTAAATACAGTTAAGTATTGTAGTAGGTGTAGATTTCATTAGCAGAAACAGGTTATGATGATAGGAAGCAGTTGCAGTAGTGCGATCTACGTCTTTAACTGCCAACACACACACAAAAAAAAAAGACAGTTGATAGTAATAATTTGAGTAAAAGAACAAATACAGCATATATTTAAATTATAGCTAACAAGTTACAATGTAACAAATGTAAGTGCATCATCTTAAGTCCTATGCGTGTGTGTGTGTGTGTGTGTGTGTTCTGGAGTTCAACTTCACTTCTAACTCATTTGAGACACAGACCACTGTAGGGTAAATCAGATAATAATAAATCATGCTATTGCTGTAAGGATAAAATACCTTAGGTGTAATGTTGATTTTTTCCATTAATTATTTCAACAACCGAACAGTTCAATTTTTAATAATACCTGATTCACTATTTTAAAAAAGGGTAAGTCAGATTCATCTCTAATTAAAGTACAAAAACTTCTAAAACACTCACATGTTTCTTCTTGGCACTTATCTTTGAATTCGTAGGTAATAGTTGTTAAGGAACATTTCTGATGTTTTGTCAGCGTGAGTGGACAGTCTTAACAAAGACTCACTCTCATGGCTGGTGGTAGAGCTCAGGTGCAGAATGTGACATCTGGAATACATTTTGAGGAACAGTGGGTACACCATCAGAGATATAGGCAGTATATGACACCTTACACCCTGTGAAGTGACAGGTCAGAAGAATTAATGTTGGACATGGCCTCTCTGCCATACATCCCCAGAGTGGCGGCCAGAATCAGTAATATATTGTGCAAACGCATGTCTACACAGTGTAAGGGGCGATCAAAAAGTTTCCATTTGTGGACATTGCTGCAACGTATATTCAACATAGTTTGACTGTGATCTGGGTATACACCCACCTACATATGGGCAAGGGATTAGAGTGGCATTTGTGCCTTTCCAACATGCCTGTGCTAAATGTGGAAACATGAACTATAGTGACGTTATTATCAAATGCATAGAACATGCTGTCATTCTTTTCTCAGCTGTCGAAGGACAAATGTTGATAGACATCCATCAAAGAACGAAGAATGTTTATGGGGCAGTGTAGGAATACTGATGAAGTCACAGACTTAGGAGAAGGAAATCAAATGTAGACTGGTATTGAGGGACAGCTATTACATGGCAGTGCTACTCCAATATCTCATCCCCCCCCCCCTTTTTTTGAGTGCTTTAAACAGAGCAACACACTGACAGGCCTTTTATCCAAGTGTTACTGACAATATATACACATGATAATAAATGAAGACATCTGTAGGTATATCCACAGCTAAGTGAATCAACAAGTCAGATCACTTTAAAAAGTCCCTGTAAAAGACAAACCCAGAAAGTTTCTTTCTATTTCATCACACAGTACAGATCTAATAGGTAGTTCAGTTCTGCCCATCCCTGACCCAATATATAATTTTGTTTTGTTTTGGCAACCAGTTTCAGTCATAGACAGACCATCTTCAGATCAACATGTAACTCCACTGTTGCCTAGTAAAGCCAATGCACAGAGCTCTTGTACATGCCAAGAAGCACTTACATGCACGTACAATGGCTCCATGTGTCACCAATGTTGTTACATACTGGTCTGGTCAGTCGACGACTGAAACCAGTTACCCCAGAATAGTAAACACCATTTGTGGTCTAGGCTGTTGTTTTTGTTAAATTCAAAAAAGATCACCTATGTTCATTATGATTGCGTAAATTATTAGCTTTCCTTGATGTAACCTCACAAGAAAAAAATTGAAAGGTGTCAAGGGGTCGGCACTACCTATCCAGCCATGTGGCAACATCTCATCTCATGCAGATAATCTTGTAAACAATTGTGGAGATGTGGATGGGCACAATCTTACTGAAAGATGACCACAATTGCAGAGTGTCAAGATAGATGATACCGTCGAGTTCTCTTTGTGAAGAAGCGTCCACAACTGTCTTGTTGACCACGGAACAGAACATGTTGACTTTCTCAAAATCTTATATGCGGTTTCACAAACCCTCATACACATGTGTAATGTTGGTTAATGTTTCCTGAAAGAGGATGGTTGTTGGTGGTTGTTGGGATGTTTAAGGGGGACTAAACAGCTAAGGTCATCAGTCCCCCTGAAAGAGGAAAGCGACTGTGCTGATGAAGACTAATTTTCTTGCAAAGTTGTTCTTTTTAAGATGGTTCTGCATACAAATGCAGATGGAACAATTTATTGACATAGGTTATGGCTTTCAGAAGCTGCAGTTTGTACAGCTTCACTCTTAATCATTTACATGTGATTTTTACACACTGTTGACTGAGGGATGTGCATTTCTGTGCTAACTAAACAATTATACTTGGTGGGCAATATCATCACATCCCTCACCTAGGCCAATGTCTGTTCCGACATGCCCAGTCAGCTTGCACATTTAGCATCACACAAACACCCTCAAATTTCTTGTAACACCTCACTATGCTGTTGTAAAGAGGTGGCGCCTTGCGAAAAACTGTTTTACACTCACTACTAATTGGCAATGGGCAAATTCTACCACACAATGTGCTCTCTCTGCTTGGTTCACTGGCATTTTCATTGACTATGGTTGGTGGCACTCCATTCACGGTTTTCCAAACAAATTTGCTGGCACCATGTAAGAAGAAAAAAAGAAGCAAACTTTGAGCATATGTCTTTCATATATTTTATCATTTATTACATTATGTTTAGCTGTTTACCTATACAAACAAGTTTCATGGACTTCGTGATTAAATAATAAAGTTTCACTGCAAACATCATTACACTATCTCAGAGGTATGGAAAATCAAAGCAGCATGTGTAAAATAAAAATCCAAAAAAGGTTATAAGTTAATTAAAAAATATGGCACTAGCATGGGTCTTAATTAGTGTCACAATATTCAAAGCAAAATATCACAATCAATCTAATTCAGAAATTTTGATTTCTTTTAACTTTGGTTACATTTCACTAACTGATTACACACGGAACCATTGGGCACAGCGACTGGATATTAATGTAAGGGAGGATAGGAACAAACGAATCAGTCGCAATCTTGTTGGATTGGACCATAATAAACCAATGGGATTGTGACTGACTGCTGTTGCTATCTTTCCTCGATTAAGCTTCACATCAACAAGACATCACCAGACAAAATAATGGATCATATGTGGCCAGATAAGTGATAGCAACAGAAACATGCCGTGCATCACTTCATCGCTAAATTCTGACATGTAAAAATATTTTAGACTTTCTTAAACACAAGTCATGAAATGAAATTTCAATTTATTATGCCATATAATTTATCACATAAAGTGGCAACTATACAGACTTATTCTGCCTTACATTTTATTTCAATCAGCAGTAACTTAAAACTTCACATTATTCTAAATGCAAAAGAGATTGTGATAGAAAATCTAGATTAACTTATGTCACATAAGTGACTACAAGACTGGAATATTTATACACTAAGGAAAGTTCCAGCTAGCAGTGTGGACTGAGGCAGCGGTTTCCTGGCTAGGACTGTGGATAGGAGGGGTGTCAGGTGCACGTGCTACGCACGTGTAACACGGACACATTGCAGATGAGGTGTAGTGCACAATAAAAGTGCCATGGGGTTCCAGATTGTGGGATGGGTGACAGGGTGGAGAAAGAGGAAACTGTCACATGGAGTGTGTGTGAACAGTGGGTTAGCAGAACTCAGGTCAAGAGGTTACAGGAGTGAAGGGTTTGCTGTAATAACAACACCCATTTGCTTAGTTCCGAAAAACTGATGCTCATCATCATCATCATCATCATTCTGGTGGACAGCTGGTTGATAGCCACACCAGCATAAAAAGCTGTGCCGTGATTGCAGTGGAGTTGGTAGGTGACATAGGATAAGGCTGTCATGAACACCTCCAACAAATTGCTCAAAGCCTTGCCTCTCACATCAAAGATACTAACTCCTTCCTTCAATGACATTCCGCCATCCCCACCCCTTTGGCACCTGGATTCCTGCTCATCACTGTCGGTGCCCCCTACCTACACACCCTCATACCCATCACCTTACCAGTACTGAACACTACCTCTGTTAACATCCTTCACACTATCAACCAATCTACCTCGTTCCTCATACAACTTACCAACCGTATCCTTTGAGGGAGGTATATAAACAAATCTGCAGCACAGTCACAAGCACTCACATGACATCCTCCCATGACAACCTTTTTCATGGGCCATTTACATGGAACCTTCTTAGCCTCCCAAAATCACAATCCCATTATCTGGTTCAGGTTCACTGATGACATCTTCATGATATAGACTGGGCCAGGACACCATATCTGATTCCTCAACCTCTACACCTTATCCCCCATCCACTTCACCTGGTCCTCAGCAACCCAACTGCCACCTTCCTGGATGTTGACCTCCAGCTCTCTCATGACTCCATTCACAACTCTGTCCACATTAAGCCCAGTAATCACCAACAGTAGCTGCAATTTGGCAGCTGTCATCCCGTCACTGAGATAGGTGCTACCCCCCTCCCCCCAAATGTAGTATACATACAGATTTCCTATGCCATATCCTCACATTCCTAATTCTTCCACCACCCCCAAGAATCAGCTGCAAAGAAGTGGCCCCCTTGTCACAAATATCACCCTGGACTGGAACAACTAAATCATACCTTCACCACGCCTTTGACTATCCATCATCGTGCATGGAAATGAGGGACATCCTATCCAAGATCCCACTCCTCCTGAAGTGGTATTCTGTGGCCCACCTAACCTACACAACATCCTGGTCCATACTGTGCCACTTTTACTCCCAATCACCTGCCACCTGTGCAAGATCTACCCAATCCACCCACTTAGTCCTATCACAGGCTTATCATATACCATAAGAGGCAAGGCCACCTGTGAAAGCAGACATGTAATCTAACATCTCTGCTGCAGTCAATGCACACTTTTTATGTTGGTATGACAATCAACCAGCTGTCTATCATACTGAATGGCCACCTTCAAACTATACCCAAGAATGAAGTTGACCATCCAGTGGCTCAACATGCTCAAGTTCAATGGGTGCTTCACAACCTGGCCCATTTGGGTTCTTCCCTCCAGCACCAGCTTTCCTGAACAACAGATGGGATTTGTCATTGCAACACATCCCTCACTCCTGTGATCACCTACTGTCACCAAACCCTCCACCCAAGTTTCCTCTACCTCCATCCTTTCACCCCCTCCCAATACATGCCTCCACATTACCTTCATCGTGTGCCACACATCACTGGCTCCAGTACCCATGTATCACAGGTACAACTGCCAGATAGTGGTATGCAAGGCTTTCCGCTAGCTAACATTTTGCGAGGGACATTGAGGGGTACCTTTTGCTTCACCCAGATTGAGGTACACAGGGCATTCATGGGATGAAGTGGCATGGTTCCCAGTGCATTTGATGTAGTGGAGAGGAGGTGGTGTGCGATCTCCCTCATGAACCTGCTTGTCACAAGTTAAACATTTTGCTGTGTTTTCAGGAGATGTGAACAATCACCTAAGACGGGTGTACTCCTGTCTGTGGGGTAGCGAGGTGCAACTGGAAGATTCATCGTGTCTTTGGCCTCATTCCATTTCTGTTTATTAGACGGAGGTTGCATTGATAGAGTTTATGAACTCATTACGAGGAACCCCACAATTGCCTGCATCTCTGATGGTGTGCTCCTTCCTTCTGGGGGCCCCACAGACAGGAGTACACCCGTCTTAGGTGATTGTTCACACCTCCTGAACTCCAGGCAGAGGGACCAGTTGGCAATTAGGAAGATTACTGCTCAGGCAGTCACTCCTCCCTGGGCCTCGCCTTTACCAGGGGGTACGGGTGAGCCCTGTCCATTAGGGGTACTGGCAGTTACACATTACCTAGTCACTCTTTATGTGTCAAACAGGTGAGTCAACCCTCAGGCACACACAGGGAACAAGAAAGACAAAAAGGGAGACCTCACATGCACAAGGATGACAGGAGAAGTCAGAACAAGGAGAGAAAGACAAAAATGAATTCCGCCTAAGTCTTCCAACACTTTCACAAGTTTTGGCCTCCTGACTGTACGCAAGACGTGGGCCCCACAGGAGGCGAGCATGTACTCAGAAACGAGTTGTGAGTCCCTCAAGAACGTGTGTCACAGGACTAGTTTGTGCACCTACTGCCCCTGCCTCCCACATTCCTAGCCAGCAAACCTGCTGCCACCCTCCAAGCCACTAGCTACCCATCCCCAACCTCTCTTCCTACTCTACCACCTCCCCCCCTCTACCCACCCCACCCAAAACAACCCCCACTCCACCTACTGAAATGTGAGTGGTCCTCTTTACTCCTAAAGTATTTACAGACTAGAATATTTAGAAGGTCATAAATATTAAATTGTTATGACCACTAAGGGTTTTTTACCTTACAGAGAGGACTTCTTAATACAGAATCAAACCCTGCACAAAACCCTCAGTGGGTTTTCAGGAAACAACTCCACAACAAGGAAACCATGTTCCACAAGGTTCACGTTTTGGACCAATAACACTACCTATACTCAATAGCATATCAGGTGTGTTGAATGTTGCATGAGAAGTCCTATCTACCAGTAATATGATTAAATTAAGAACAGTAAACTAGAAATACCAAAAAAGAGATCTTAGGTGTAACCAGCAAAAAAACCATAAAATTATTTCAGGCCATGGATTAACAGGAAACCAAAATGAGCTTCACAGGATTATGCTCAACATATCACAACCAAAAGCTAACAAAGAGGGAAAATTAGTCATGTGGCATGATTAAGAGGAAGTTGCATTGAGTATGTAGCAATTGCTGAAAATCATTTGCATAAAGTAATTTTTGTCTTTTATTATCTTACTGATCATCATCACAAATTTGGAAATGGATCATCTGCTTGATTAAAGATTGAAATCTTAATTTCTTTCACTTTAATCACGCAATCATATTATGCTTCATAGGCTAACATGATCTCAATTCTGCCAAAGGAGTCTCCCCTTTCTCCTGCTCTTTCATTACTGAAAAAGGTGTTATTGTGGGTCAGAAACAGTTGTGCTGAGGAAAGGAGTATTAGTAAAATCAAAGCTTAATGACAGCCTAAGCAACATGCAGATTTGAAGGAGGTAATAATATGTTAATATAAAAAATTCATGTGAGACACATGATAAGTTTGATTCAACTGAGGGGACAATAAATGTAAAAGATAATGATTTGAGTTTACCCTCTGCTACAAACTTTTAACCAAATATGAATGCCACTTAATTTGTCTCAATATATTAACATTTAGGTATGCTCACACAGAGGATGAAGCTTGCACAGGATAGAGTAGCATGTAGAGCTGCATCAAACCAGTCTCAGCACTGAAGACCACAACAACAACAACAACAACAACAACAACAACAACACAGAGATGAAAAATTTTACTTGCTTTTAAACTGTTATGTTGTCTACTTCTAAATGAGAAGCAATTTGGGAGCATTATTTAAAAATGTAAAGACAACGTTTAGCCATGAAGACTGAAATAGCAATGTTTTCGTGAATAACTTTAGGATATGACATCCATTCTTAAGCAGGAAAATGATGAGCTTAGTGGAGCCTATTGAAGCTGTAAACAGCTGGTAAATGATCTAGAAGAAAATACAAATGGACATTTCAGTTCTCTGGACATGAAGACCAGTCACCTACTGGTATTTTTCCAGTGTTCTGTAAAAACATCTCAGAACTATTATAAAATGTATAAGACTGTTGTTCCATATTATTTTGGAAGTATCCGTGGCGATTCCTCTGCCCCTACTGCTGGGTTTTATACAACCCACAACACCTTCAAACTCTGCGCGGGATTTTCCCTCACTCACTATGCGGCAACTATTAGTCCGACAGAAGAAAATTAACTGGCTGTTTTTGTAGTTAATTTAATTTAGTTAAATTTTGTACAGGGATATGTTTTCACTGGAGGGCATAGTTTCAGAGTTACTCAAGAAAAATGTGCTTGAAGGTAGCTTCTGTCCGTTTTCTTGAATAAATTGAAAATGATGGCCTGTAGGGAAAATATATCTCAGTACATAACTACACTAAATTTCCTACAAAAATGTTCGGTTCATTTTTGCATTTGAAATAATAGTTCGTGCGTAGCCAGCAAGAGAATATGAAAATGTTGCATTTGGGATTTCAAGGCACTGTAGAGTGCATAAAACCCAATGCTATGGGCACCTGAATCAATCTGTATAGTGTGTGCCATTTTCAGTAAAAATACATCAAATCTAGGAAAACCATGATATTTCAAACAACCTGCAAGAGATTACAAAAAGGTACACACAGTATAACACAATGGTTGGTTGCAACTGAATCCACATAGTGTACATTCTCATACATTTCAGAGTCTAAATGGAAAAAAATCAATTGTCATTAATGTTAGATGAATTTATGACTGTTATCTGTTTTAAAATTCAAAATGTAAAATAAAACTTTAACGACACCTAGTTAATATTTTTGTTCATCTGATATAATTACAGACAAATTTGCTATACATATTTCATTTGTTTCGAGCTGCAGGTCCTGGCTTTCTCGGGCAGCAGTCTACCGACTACCTGAAAGACAGGGAGACATTAAAATTTAAATCAATGTGAATAAGACCACGAAAAAATAGTGCAAGTTATTACTCAGAAAATACTTACCCATTCAGAAATTCTGTTTGAGAACAGCAGTGAGAAGATGTTCGATGCCTGATGCTGCAGAAGTTCCCAGCTGCCTCCGAGCACAGTAAAAATGTGTATAACTCCATGCAAAACTTTTTACCATTCCATTAAACCATACGCAGTAGGTCGTTAGCGTATGCATCGATTTAGGCTGAACTGACAGCGTAAATCCAGTTGTTGAGCAAGCTGCGGCGTGACTGATGGAAGGTCAGTGTTAACACCATACGGAGGTCATTCGAGAATGAATGCTAGTTCTACTGGATACGGAGTGAAGTGAATAGCTATAATGCTATGAAAAGGATCAGACCAATACTTGCTTGCCGAAGAGCTCCTGCATAAATTTAGCCAAAAGGGGGGACGATTCTAATATCGCCATTTTTACCTTCACTTCTTCATAAAGAAATTCTTCACAAACCGAAATCTCGTCCTACCCAGCCAGCCAGACGTATCAAGTCTGCATCAGTTTGTAAAAAGCCACCTGGAAGCAAGTGTACCCAGAATCGTAAAACCTCAGAACTATTTCAGCATTTACGTGACAAACACCAACTGCGTCACCCCCCCCCCCCCCCCTCTTTATCGAATGTCCGATGTACTCTCCTATGGCTCAAACATTTGATAGTTAGTCAGCCAATATTTTTACACGTGAATCACATTTAAAAGATAAGTATATTTCATATGTGTATGCAGATTATCTCTTTCCAGTTTACGACTGTCATTCCGAGTAAACGATCTGCAATGACACCCCCTTATGACTAAACCCAGCGTGTCTAGCTTAGTAAATAAATCCAGAAAGTATTCACGAAAGATTTTTTTTTACATAACGATACCAATAATGTTAGAGTGACGCTGAAAAGTAAAAATCTGAAACAGAAAAAAAAAGAAAATTCATATCGTTCATATCGACTGAGAAAATCCTGTTTGATATCAACAAAAAAATTAGCAAACAATGGCACTGATTAATACGTCACAAAGGGCAAAAACAGGAAATGCCATTTATCAAAGCTTATTCAATACCGACGGCATCTACAATCCTTTTGTGGCTTATTCAAGTCTTTTAGCTCTCAAATTTGAATGGAATAATAAAAGTTGTTTTGGTGAAAACAAGCTATATTTTTTTGGTTATTTGGTTAAGGTGTATCCCAGGCTAGTACTTGAAGAGTTGAACGTGGGAAACGTTCCAAAATAACTACCAAATTGATCTGTAGAACGAATTATTAATTGCCCAGTACTGAACCAAAATGGTCCTAGACTCCCCAGTTTGTTACGCTATTCAGCGGAACGTGTCAAGAGGGCTGTGGAATTCGTAGCTCTGTGACTTCATGTTTGGCACTGCAATCAAGTTTACGTTGTGCTGTGGTGGAACTATCCCTTTTTGTAGCTCGAGGAAACGACATGACTAAAACAACGAAATCGACACGGCGACAAGAAAATAATATTTCTCGTGAACTGCCTGACAACTAAACAAATCCATCACGTAGTGCTTGCCAAAGTATTTCCTCCAACACTTAGCAATGCGAACTCTGTGGCTTAGCAGAATCAGAACCATTTCAAGAAAATCGTGAGATTTCTCTGATGAATAAAAAGTCCCTACTCAGGATTCCAGGAGACGACAAGTAGCAACTCCTTACCGCAGATGTGCTGTGTCACCTGTCCAAGTGGGATATGCACACAGTGGATTACGCTGATACACCGCCATGAGCTTTCCAAAATTGCAGAGAGCGGAATAACAACGAAAAAACGCGTCATACATTCTATAAAAACCTTCTGTTAACAGTACAAAAAGGGTTTCCAGTGCTGTCATTAGTCACAGTGTTTTCGAAACACCCATCACAATCATTGATCGGCTTCAGTGCGCTGACGTCTGAATGATGTTACATACATCTGGAACCATTGCGAAAGCTGCTTCTTGCATGAGGCACCCTTAACAGTCCTTCAAAGACCATTCATATACAGCCATGTTAGCTTGCCTTCTTCGATGACTTAACGTGAAAACAGCGTATGGGATGGAACAACAACAGACTATGGCATAAATAGCTAAAGGTTTTCTTGGCGCATCCCCCTCATGTCGGTGCACTGCTGATTTGATGTAATCAGTCAACACTACTTTCCCTTGAGACAGCAGTTTCTGAGTCATTATAAATAAGCACTGTGTGGCTTAGTTTGGTGCACTCACTTGGTCATGACTTGATTTGGCTTATAATGCAAATCTGTGATAAAGTCATGTGCGCCCGCGACGGGCAATGTGGAGATTCGTCACAAGGCTATAGGAGTGTCCCATCCGCATCGCACCAGATTAATGATGTTTTTATTTAAAATCAGTCTTACGAAGAATTATCGTCAGTCGCACAATCAGATAAATTATTTGGAAAAATCTTCTACTCTCTGTATTTTATACATTCGCCACTACATTAGTTCCTGACAATAGAATAAACGAAGTTGTGAAACTATCTGACTGAGTTTGTGCTGAACTGGGACGTTTGACAATCGTGAGAAATCTTTTTAGCACCTGAGTTATTCAGCTTCAGTTTTCACAGCACCTACTTCCTAAACCCATGTGACTTGTTTTGAAAATTTTAACTGCGAATAAATACAAAGAGTGAGCAGTTTCAGAAATTTATTACAGTCAACTCAAACTTTTGACGCAATCATCCATCCTACTCCACAAATCTATTTGTATAAAAATAACAGAAAAAGATCCAGAACAAGCATTTTTTTCTACACAACACGGTACCAAAAAACATAGAAAAACAAAACTTCTCAAAAAGGTCATTGCCTGTAGTCACATTACAAATAATTGAAGGATTTCTTAAGGAATCATACGATTTGTAGCCCCAAATTGATTTGAAAGCCACATACTCGCACGCTTATAGCGGCACTACATTCATATAGAAAATATCCAGCAGCGTTCAAGACTTGGAAATAATGTAATAATACTATCAAAACGATAGTTAAAAATGCAATCTTTCAGAAATGTTCTAGTTCGAAGTCATTCTTCGATATTACCATTCCCTCATTATTTCAAACACTATTGGCAAAATTACTCATTATCGCCACGCTTGTCAGCAACTACAGGTAATAAAGCGGCCGTAAAACCGTATTTTTATCTTAGCTGTCACACAGTCAAATGGAAACGAGTAATACAATATGTAAAAAACTCGTGAATATCCACAGCATTTTCATCCATTATGGCTTCTTCACTGCTAGGCAAGATACGTGTAGATATAATACACCCTCGTAAGATGCTGTGAGCAATGCTTTAACATGTAACACAGACAGACACCAAATGCTCGCATAGCCTTGTGTGCCAACTCGCGCCAAATCCACATACGTCTGGAATGAAGACACATTCCCATTCAAGGCTCCTTGATCTCTGCATCCAAAGCTGATTGGACGACGTTGTCAAACTATCTTTGCAGTGATCAGAGGGCGGTTACGTGGGAGCAAGCGTAATAAGGTCACGCAACTACGGTCGTCGAACTAGGTTTATGTTTGTAAACAGTTAATTAACCAAACTGGACTTACCTGTAGCACAGCAACGTCAACCGACCTCACTCTCTCAAGTTCAAAACTGGTGTGCCGGGTTCAAACCAGCTGCAGTCGTGCGATTTTAGTGCTGCCTATCGGCCATGATGTGAATCACATTTCCGACGTACGCAAACATTTCATTGGTCGAATTACAAACGATAAATGGAAGTTCGTGAGCAGATGTTTTTGACAAGTTGTGTGAGACAACAGTGTTGTCTGTTCGTTTTTAAGTGTTTTAGAATTACTTGCATACTATTCCAAACGTGAATTATTTTTGCTGTAGAGAATTCGAAGCATGGCCGCTTCTACGCAGACAAACCAAGTTTGGGATGTGCCGAGGTTATAAAGCAGCGTTTAGTTATTGGTTTTCCGAATCTATTGATACTGAGTGATAATGGTTTACGTGAATGCTCGTTAAATATTATGTACATGACTTGCATCTGCAGGTATTTAAAGCAGAAGTTTAGTGTACTGCCTTTAAGGCATTCATTAGTCTCGAAGATCTTATTAAACGGTTTTATGAAAGTTAAAATAGCTGTGAATTTAATTGGTGGAAATCAGAAAATTTGCAGGTATTAGAAATGAAGACGTATTATATCGTCTTCATACTAGTCTTTAGCCAGTTGTTATACCACTGCAAATCACTGTTGTTGGGTTGTTAGGAAGTGGCATATGGAATATTACACATATAATGAGTCAGGTAATTGAAAGTGCACTTTGTAATTGGTAGAATAACAATAACATTAAACCATTACGACGTACTTGAAGACATGATCTGCCTGTAATGTAGTACTGTTCTGTGCATTGTGGATAGTCGTAACAACCATTGATAACTGATGGAATATATCTCTTCTCAAGCTGTTCAGTTTAGTTACGTGCATCAACCAGTGGGATATTTTGATGAGTGTCATTCATTCTTCATACACGGTACTCGTAAGTGTGCAACTTTTGCAGAGGACTGTAATTTGCACATCAAAAATGAATATTGTCACCGGAGGCAGACATGTTTGCCAAGTTTTATAATATTTAATGAAGTTTTCTAAATTCGTGAAGCTTGTAAAGTAAAACAGGTGAGTTAATTTGCAGTTCCAGACACCACAGTATTGTCAAGAAGTTTCATAACTGAGTCACGCACTTGTACTTTTTGGAATTGCGGTTAGAAAAACTAAGAGAAAGGTGCCAAAGTTCTGTACCAGATGTTTAATTTTATTCATTTGACCGTTTATTGTGGAAACTGCATTATTGTCTAATTCACACAGAACAATACTATTTACTGAGTGCTTTATCTGGTATAGCAAATTTCAAAGGACAACAGCATGTACACTCTGCTCTGAAATGTAGCTATTTCAAATTAGTGTTGTACATGAGAAATGTGAACTGTTAGTTACCTGCTCAGTTAACATAACACCTGCTTTCCGTTTCAATACCATGTAGAACCAAGAAGTTTGCAATTCAACAAGTACACAGGAAATGAGGAAGGGAAGCATTTGCGGGTAAAGGATCAAGAAACCTTCTCATCACAGTCCATATATTTGCTGTTATTGACACTGGAGATTTTATTTGAAACAGGGATTTGATTACATGTATCATATGCCACTGAGCCACACTGCAGCTTTCTAATGAAATAGTGAACACTTCTCAGTACAAACTTTTTCTGTATGATTGGATATGTAAGACCTTAATAAAACAGAGACTTTGCAGATTGTGATTTTTGTCCAAACTGTTGATATAGCCAGAATGCCTATGATGATGGACATTTGATAGTATTGCATATAATGAGAGATTAATTTCTTTCAAATAACTTATTGTGAACTAGTTTAGCAGATACCACCTTCATGGGTACATCTTGTTAAAGTCTGCTTCCAGTGAATATAGTAGATTGACCACTCACTGTAAACTGTTAAGGATCGCCAGTAAGTTTGTCTTGCAAGGAAAATGTACTTTACTTCATTAACAAGATTATAGTGTGAAGCTGATTATATTTTATTTGTCTGTCAGACTGTACATTGTGCAGAAAGCTACATCATGATGTAGGACACATCAGAGTAGGTTAGGCTATATGATGTTAGATGATAAATGCTGTGATGATTACATTTAAAAAGTGCATTGCTTCAAATAAAGGGCTTCAATGTAAGTAAATACACAACTACCAGATATTTAAAGAAGTTTATAACTAAGGAATATTTGAGTTCTGCAGACAGTATATTATCCTATTGCTCAAGTAGACTACAGGCAATAATTCAACTGATTACAGCTATAGACAACGTCAGGATTATAAAAACATGAATAAAGCATCTTACATTAACAGCATTAGAGAAATTATGGTACACTCTCCAACAGTTACTTCTATGACATCAAATTTTCAAATTCATTAATTGAGTAAAGAGGATTAATCAATAACCAACTGTACAATCTGTGTTTAACTAAGTCGAGTGTAGCTTCTACCCATTCTACAGGCAGTTTGTTGAACATTTTCATAGCTCTTCAATGCTTTCGATAATCTACAGTAATGTATGTCAATATGCCTATTATTTCTAGTGCAGTGGGTGTAGATCCTGTCTAAGCTGGTATTCTGCTAAGTTATTTTTGTATACAGGGTGTTACAAAAAGGTACGGCCAAACTTTCAGGAAACATTCCTCACACACAAAGAAAGAAAATATGTTATGTGGACATGTATCCGGAAACGCTTACTTGCCATGTTAGAGCTCATTTTATTACTTCTCATCAAATCACATTAATCATGGAATGGAAACACACAGCAACAGAACGTACCAGCGTGACTTCAAACACTTTGTTACAGGAAATGTTCAAAATGTCCTCCGTTTGCGAGGATACATGCATCCACCCTCAGTCGCATGGAATACCTGGTGCGCTGATGCAACCCTAGAGATTGGCGTATTGTATCACAGCCGTCCACAATACGAGCACGAAGAGTCTCTACATTTGGTACCGGCGTTGCGTAGACAGGAGTTTTCAAATGCCCCCATAAATGAAAGTCAGGAGGGTTGATGTCAGGAGAGCGTGGAGGCCATGGAATTGGTCCGCCTCTACCAATCCATCGGTCACCGAATCTGTTGTTGAGAAGCGTACGAACACTTAGAGTGAAATGTGCAGGAGCTCCATCGTGCCTGAACCTCATGTTGTGTCGTACTTGTAAAGGCACATGTCCTAGCAGCTAGAGTATCCCGTATGAAATCATGATAACATGCTCCATTGAGCATAGGTCGAAGAAACTAAAATGAACTCTAACATGGAAATTAAGCGTTTCCAGACACATGTCCCCATAACATACTTTCTTTCTTTGTGTGTGAGGAATGTTTCCTGAAAGTTTGGCCATACCTTTTTGTAACACCCTGTATAGAACAGTGTAATAAATGTATAAGTTTATTACAGTTAATATTTTTGGTCAATAAACAATGGCCTGCAGTGGGCACGATTTTCTGAGTTTATAATCATCCTAATAACTTTCTTTTGTAGTACCAAAATATCCTGAATGTATGTACTATTACCCCAAAATAAAAGTCCGTAGGATATGATACTGTGAAAAAAAGCAAAATAGGCTGTTCCTACATAAACCAAAAGTACATGATTTTTAAATTTCTTAACAAGTAGACCTCTCTAGACAACCTTGCACTAACATACTTCAGGTGTGGCTCCCAAGACAATTTACTATCAGTGACAATACCAAAAATCTTAACACTACTTTGACAGTCTTCTACTGGCAAATCTCTTAAACTAAATACTGTTTGCTGAGTTTTACTCTCATTGAGCAAAAATCCATTAGCTCAGAACCAGCTTGCTGCTTGCAATTGTGTGTCTTTGGTCATAGTTTGAAGGTCATCGAAGTCTGAATCAATATTGAAAAAGTATCATCGGCATAGAGGATGGAGTGAGTATTTATATAAAATGGCAAATCATTAGAATGAATAAGAAAAGTCCCAAAACCTTGTGGCACACTGCACTTAAATGTCAGCTATCTGTGATCTCTCATTTCCAATACACACAATTTGTTTACGGTTATTAAGAAATGATTCAAATATGTTATCTACATTACTGTTAATGATTCCATAATGAACCAATTTGTTGAGAATCGAAGGCTTTGCTAAGGTCACAAAAAGTAGCCTGAGCAAAGTAGATCGCCTCATAAGCACCTGTTTTATCAAAGTCAATAGCATGAACAGTAGATTTGCCCTTCCTAAAGCCAAATTGTGCAGCAGAAAGAATGTTATGTTACAAATAATCACATAACTGGTAGTAGGTAATGGATTCTAAAATCTTAGAAAAAACTGGTGTCTAAGATACTGAGGGATAACTAGAATGGCAATTTTTTTCTCACCCTTCTTATAAATGGGCACAACTCTTGATAATTTTAACACCTCTGGAAATACACCTTCATTCAAACATTTATTTATACAATAAGTGAGAGGAAGTACTATACAACTGGCTATGTTTTTTAACATATTACTAGAA
The DNA here is from genome assembly GCF_021461385.2 of Schistocerca piceifrons. NCBI lineage: Eukaryota > Metazoa > Arthropoda > Insecta > Orthoptera > Acrididae > Schistocerca > Schistocerca piceifrons. The sequence goes on from NC_060146.1 coordinate 213,264,472, forward strand.
AGATCATATATATCTACACTATCAGAAGGCTTTGAAAGCTTTTACATTTAGTTGTATATAATGTGAAAGCTTCAGAACTTTACAGTTTTTATTTTAGTTTCGATGTCAGTTAATATATGATGTACTACCATTTTCCTGTAACTGGACTTTATCTGCACTGCTGTGGATCGAATTTTTTTCAGCATATTCAGATAACTTGCCAAATTCACCCTTACACCCCAATTGCTCTCTGATAGGCATATTGAACTCCATCTCTCATTGTCACTCATTTGTGCATCGTGGCTGGCAGTTGCCATCAAGGAGGAGAATGTTTTAAGAATGTGAACCTTCAGGGATGTGGAACAAATGAAGATATGCAGCAACAGGAGGAGCTACCTGTAGAATCTTTCTATTAATAATAAAGTATAACTATACTGTTCAGTGCCATTTGTTTCTATACCAGCTAAATTTAATCATGGAAGCTTTCCTTTATATTAAAAAGCTGCTGTTTATCTTCTATTGGTATCTTAATATCTACTGGATTACAGTAGGTACTTACACCTGTAACGTGTCAGTGGTAGGAATAGCTAGAGCAGTATATTTTTAATTTTCTTTTGAACCGGTAGGAAACACCAATGATTTCTTAGGTGGGACATGTTGAATATCTTAGGACTGGAGGGCATAACTTACTGAGGGAGGACACACAATGGCTTACTTCAGCTACTGTGTGTGCAGGGAGATCACAACCACTACGAGCTACCACATAGACTCCGAACTCTCATTTGCAGTTCTCTGTATTTACATTCTGATACGTAGCGTCTGACACTTTGGTGTACAGCCCAAGTCCTTTTTTAACATAAGTAATTAATGAGCTGGTACAAACACCCATAGTGGACCAGGGTATTTGATAAAACACCTTGACACTACAAACGCAACTATGAACCTTAAAGTCTACATTATTTTTTAGTCTCTTATGGTAATTATGCCACAGATGCAACACTTATCAGTGACAAAATCCATTTAGGTAACAATGTCTGAGAAGGCAAGTTGCTATTCACCATATGGCAAAGATGCTGAGTTTCAGATAAGCACAACTAAAAGACCCTCACACAAAGCTTTTGGCCATTAAGGCCTTCAACAACAAAACACACACGTGCAACTGACACACACATCCATTAAGGATTAAATATACTGGGAAGTGAGAATCAGGATTCCAAAATTCTTAGAGAGACTTCTGCAACACGAATCTTTGCAAGCTTAAGACTGTCAGCTGAACACACCTACATGTGGTTCAGGATATCATCTGAACTGTTACTTGCGGTTTTGAGTTTGTCATCAGCAAGCATCAGTTTGACAAAGATGAAAATCTAACATTATTTATATCAAGAATAAGAGTGGAACCAGGACGGATCCTTGTGGGGAAGCGGGAAGCCATGCTTGTCCATTCTGAGGTTTGTTACAGTAAGAAAGAGTCATGAATATGAAACTGTCCGACTGCACATATGAAGAAGAAAGAGAGAGAGAGAGAGAGAGAGAGAGAGAGAAGCCATAACATTTTAGCTTGCCAGGCAGAAATTTGTGGCCTACACAATGCCCTTAACAAGGTTACAGAATACACAAAAAGGATAATTTTTCTTGTGTATCTCTGCCAGGACTTCATTTTTGAGGCCTTGTAGGGTGTTCCCTGTACTAAATTGGATATGAAAGCCAAACTGAGAGGCAGTTAATGAGCTCTTTTCGTATGAGTTGGGTATTTTATCACAGACCATTTCCTCAAACTTTTCAAAAGGCTCAACACATTTTCACTCCTCATTAATTTACCAATGGGGACAATTTCTTGGACAGCACAGGCAGGCTACCAGATTCTTGGGAGCATGCATTGTGTGCTAAAAGAGTGGGTGCTCATAAATCACACTTGATTTGTTATTGGTGATGACAGGCACGATTAAAAGGGACTCACATGTAGCCTTCAGCCACAGCCTTCATCAGTAAAAGAAATTCCAGTGGAAAGGCACTTATAGTAGTCTTTCTTGTAGAAAAAATAGTTACTGCCCTTTATTGTATTGAGTTGAAAATGCTTTCACGACAGTGAGATGAGTATACAAAATTTAGTAGCATTTTCATCTGGGTCCACATTGTGAGGGATACATCTAATGGCAAATTTCTTTCTTCTCTGAAGACAAATTTTAAGTATGTTTTGCATAGATGAGCAATGTGTATTTCTTGTATTAGTAGTTTGTAATTTCATTGTTTGACTTGATGTGACAAAAATGGTTTGGAATGGACCCATAACTCAATTGTCTTTTCTGTCCTAGTACACTTGATTGTACTCAGGTTACTTGGTTACTGACATTTCAGCAGTAGAGTGGTAGGGACCAGCAGCTATCCAATTCTAGTTCTCTCTAGAGTTCCACATATTGCTATGTCGTTTTGTTAAGTATATACTGCGCCTTGTGAAGCACGGCTGGCGGCACGCTGGAAATTTGCCATCTGTGAATCAAGAAGTAATTTTAATTAGAGTATAGTATGCTGATGACTTGTTTTGGGAAATTCAGCATTGATGTTAACACCACTTGTCATGCCTTCAAAGAATGTACAAAATATGTATATGGAGGGAGAGAGAGGGGGGGGGGAGAGAGAGGGGGGGGGGAGAGAGAGAGAGAGAGAGAGAGAGAGAGAGAGAGAGAGAGAGAGAGAGAGAGAGAGAGAGAGTGTGCGCTACATGCCTCGGCTGCAAATGGTTTAGCTTTAACGTATCTTCTGTGTGTTTCCTGACATATGTTAAACAATTGTAGACGTGCTCTAAAACTATTTTGGATTTGTGGACCTCATTAACTGAATGTGTAAAATTTCAGGTAGCAGAACTCTTAACACACAAATGATAGTGATCAACTGACATTGTGCTAGTGTTTGCTACCTTAACACGTTCCCACCCTATGTTAAACTCCAGATGTGCTCTGGAGGTGTGTGTGTGTGTGTGTGTGTGTGTGTGTGTGTGTGTGTGTGTGTGGGGGGGGGGGGGGGGGGTTGAATGATTCAGTTTGTAAAAGCCTTGTGGGGTTAAGTGATTGCCTTTATTACCTTCACAAGTATGATAAACATTAAGAGATTTGGCAAAAGTAAAAGCTACTGGCTTGTTTTATTCAAGCAGCGTAAAACCAATATTTTCCCCAATGCAAGAAATTGCATGTGCTGTACAGAAAGTCAGTGGTGAGAACTAGAAGAAAAATCTTGGAACAATTGAATACATGTGTACCATGCTGAGGATGTTAGTACCCTCACTGCTTCAAATAAAGCTTTTACATTGAAATAATGAATTTACAGTGCAATTTGTAGCAAAAATTTTGCAGGTATGAATATTAACATGTTATGTTTTCTTTAATTGTGTGTAGCAGGAAGCACTCGCAGATGTAATTTATTGCCTAAGAGGGCAGGGTGCCAAGTTCTTGGCATGGCAGTTACAGACTGTTTTCTAGTTAATCTCAACTTACTTTTAGGTGTTGGTGTTTGATGCCCCTCTTCAAACATTTGTGTGTTGTGCAGTGTAATATTCCTTTATTTGAATGAAAAACAAAAACTTTAAATAGCCCCAAAAACAAAAGTGTTCTGCAGTTAAGTGTCCAAACTTTAACTGTATTTCTGTGAAACAGGTACCAGTGTGCCAACAGTATCAGTCAAACATTGGAATCACCTTTTAGGGCGAGGAACTTTCACATTCCCACCTTCTCGGTCTTTGAAAGATCTGTGACAAGAAGATATGTAGTGAGCATCAGATATTTACAGCCTAAGTGCTGAAGTTAATAACTGCTGCAACCTTTTGTATTCAAATTGCCTACACACTATTATAAAGTTTGTTCATTTTTTTGTATTCCACATTGTGAAGAACACTGTTCAAGAACATGGAATGAGTGATGGTATACAACAGCAAAGGGACAGCAGCCAGAACTTAATTCTGTATACTTTATTACCATTAAAGTGGTTATACTATTCGTGGTGATAAAAGTTACAATAATCATGCTTTTTGACATCTCCTCTGTATGGTATTTAAAGCAAAAAGCAGAGTAGAAGTCATCTGCAAGTTCATATTGGAAAGTCAACAATTACAGGAAAGCAGATCAACAAATCAATGGCCATGGACAACCCTGTGGCTGTACTTAGGTATATCGTGCCCCCGATATAGAATTGTTCATTAGGATAAAACAGTGGTTAATGAGATGGCTGATTTTTCCCCAACGGGCTCATTTGGTGGCATATATTCAGAACATAATGAATTCCTATGAGCAATCATTACTGCACCTGCTTGTACGTAAATCGCATGAAAATGTCTGCTGAATTAGGACTGGAAACCAGAACTTTTGGAGGACAGATGAGGGATTGGTTAAAGTAAAGCTATGAAGGCAGAACACGAGTAGTGCCTAGATGGCTCAGTAGGTGAGAGTCCTGTGATAGGAAAGATTTCAGGTGTGAGTCCAAGAGTTGCACATTTCTAATCTACCAAAACAGTTCTCACCCCCCCCCCCCCCCCCCCTGCAGAATGATTCATTTTGGAAGAGATTTGTGTGTTACTTTTTAACCAACAAGTGCCACTCCACCATTTTTTTGTATGTTCATGGGAGCACCATACAGCTCAATTTTTTTAATATGAATCTTATTGCTCTATTTAGAAGTCTTGCTTCATTTGCTAATGATTTTGGCACCACAATGCACTATCATCGGTGATGAACTGGGTAACCGTGAATAACTGGGTCACCACTATGAAACACCTTGACAGAAGACTACTGAGTCAGTGTCTGTGACGAGTTCCTTCTCATTTACAGTATTAAAGACATCAGCATATTGACCAGTATTGTTACTGCTGTATAGTTTAACGTTTGTGATCGGAACATGTAAATGTAAACACAGGTGACCACCTTAGATATCCATCCAGCAAAATAGATATCACAATGAATGAACTGTTGTCAACATCTTGTGCTACAACACAATTGTCAATGTACAGATACTTACTGTCAACAAGTGATTGTTGGATTCAATTCATTGAGACAATGCAAAATGACTATTAAACTTTTTACTTTTTTTCATTTGTTATTTACAAAAGTTTTCAACAGATGAGTAAAATTAAATAAAGCTTTAATTTTCCACAAAAATTTGTTCACTCATACAATCATTTCAAGTTCCCTTGCATAATCTATCACTTGTTCTGAAAGTTCTATTGATGGAAGAGGGTCTTCACTCTTCTTCTCCTCAGTACCAAAGTAGTAGTAATTATCTGGATTAAGAGTCCAATTCTTCTGAAACATATTAAAAATGAATGAATTACTGTTGTTCACAAACTAAACAAATGCACTGGAACACAAAAGGGGAAAATAATACATACAGTAAATGTCTAAATTTCCTGTGCAACCTGTGTGTGTGTCATACATAATAAATCAACTTAATGTATAAGTCTTGTCTGATGTAGTAATACAATTTCCAACCAGCACAATTTTGCGGGCTCACAGGTACATTTTCAATGCATAATTTGCACATGGCTGCATGCAAGCAATTTACAGAACTCTATATTGTGACAATGGGCATATGTTTTTGTGACTACTTGTGTGACATGTAAATCAAATTTAACAACTAAGTAATATGTCTACTATACTATCCACACCACAACTATTCAGAAAACATATTTTTCTAAAAGAAAGAGAACTACAAATTTTCTCTTGTTCTGCTGAGACACAGACAGCTTAAACAGTGAAAAAGGAAAGACTTAATGGGCATTATTAGTCCTCCCTAATTGAAATAAATTAGTTATATCATGAAAGTGCAATTACAATGTCTAACTCTTTGATGCGGCACTTAATGATGACTAGGTGAACAGCATACAAGAGGGATGTTCAGTAAGTAATGCAACACTTTTTTTCTGAAAGCTGGTTGGATTTATTCAGGATTCCAACACACCATATTATTCTCCACTCCTTTGGCTACAAAATCCATATTTCCAACATAATTTCTGCTCAATGTGACAGATAGGCGGCCTGTACGCCTGCATGGTACCACTCCACTGCTCGACATCAGAACCGATGTTTTGCTGCATCAGTAACTTCTCCATCATCCATGTGCTGCTTCCCACAGAGTGCATCCTTCATTTGGCCAGAAGGCAAGGAAACCAGTGGGCACACACCTTTGAGTGCCCCAACTGGTAAATGAGTGTGTCAGCACCAAGAAGAGACACATCCTGTTGAGCAGTGAGATGTCAGATTGTGATCCATCAATCACCTCAAAAGATGAGTGTCTACACGTTCCAGCATTGCAGGAGTCACAGTTGTGGACGGTCAGGCAGTGCACAGGAGATTGGACAGGTTTGCATGACCTTTTTGTGATGATGAAAGACACCTAATCCAATGACTCACCTAGATTTAGGTCTCTAGACATTCTGCAAGTGCCTACAGATATCTGTGATGCTCTGGTTTTCTGCCAAAAGAAACACAATGAAGAGCTCTATGCTTGGACTGCACCTCCATTACAGGCGGCATTTTGAAGGCTATGTATGCAGCCTGCATGTATCTGAACTTCATGAAACTAGAGGGGCTGAAGTGGGAATGTTCAACAATGTATTACCCTCACCACTAGATGTACAATCAACACAGTCTTCGTAAGTGACTACTCACGCCAAAATATTAGATTAGGAGAGAGTGGAAATATGCAGAACATGTCAATATGTTGAGTTGTTTGTTTCCCAAACAATTTATTTTACTAAACAATTTTACAATTAGTGTCACACTCTAGAGAATCTAAGAACATATGAACAAATCAATAAATTGTTACTGACCACACTGATAACAACTGTGCACAGGACGAAACATGTGACCAAACTCAAGCTCTGATTGATTACTGTCCTGTAAACCTGTCACTGCATTATTCTGATCCTGATAATATAATTCAATTTGGCATATAGAACTAATATATTTTCTTTCCAATTGAAGGCATAGTCAGCTTGCAGAAAATGGCTTAATTCTTTAAGATGATTCTGTCCCAGTCTAACTGGATTACTTTTAACACTCGTTTCTTCAGCAAAAGAAGGAACTGTGCTTGAAGCAAATAAGATGAAACATCATTCATAAATACAATTAACATGAGTGGACATAAAAGTGAAACTTGGGGTCTCCAAGAGTTCTGCCATGTGTGGGTGTGTGTGTGAGAGAGAGAGAGAGAGAGAGAGCGCGTGCATTAGGGACACTCTACATCAAGATTATCTGCTCTCCTACAAAGATAAAATCATGAAAATTCTCCCCCCTTCCATCACTGTATAGCATCACATTTTTCATTATTTTTGTTTAGAATACGTCAAGCCAGTTATTTTAACATTCTGTACAACTGAAGGCACTGCATACTGTGGTAATAGTTTAGAATCTGACTTCTGTATTAGCATGACAAAGAACATAGCTTATTTACACCTACACATAATATTCGTTAGCAGCTCTGATCAGAATCTACGCCTGAACACAATCTAATACACAACGTGATCAATAGTATCTGGACACCCCCAAAAACATACTTTTTCATATCAGGTGCATTGTACTGCCACCTACTGCCAGGTACTCCATATCAGAGACCTCAGCAGTCATTAGACATCGTGAGAGAGCAGAATGGGGTGCTCTGCAGAACTTGTGGACTTCGAAGATGGTTAGGTGATTTGGTGTCACTAGTGTCATATCTGTACGTGATATTTCCACATTCCTCAACATCCCTAGGTCCACTGTTTCCGATGTGATAGTGAAGTGGAAACGTGAAGGGACACATACAGCACAAAAGCGCACAGGCCGACCTTGTCTGTTGACTGACAGACTGCCGACAGTTGAAGAGGGTTGTAATGTGTAATAGGCAGACGTCTATACAGACCATCACACAGGAATTTCAAACTGCATCAGGATCTGAAGTACTATGACAGTAACGCGGGAGGTGAGAAAACCTGGATTTCATGGTCGAGCAGCTGCTCATAAGCCACACATCACGCTGGTAAATGCCAAATGACGCCTAGCTTGTTGTAAGGAGCATTATCACTGGACGACTGAACAGTGGAGAAATGATGTGTGGAGTGCCAAATCACGGTACACAATGTGTCGATCTCATGGCGGGGTGTGGGTATGGCAAATGCCCCGTAAACATCATCTACTAGTGCGTGTAGTGCCAACAGTAAAATTTGGAGGCCGTTGTGTTATGCTGTGGTCATGTTTTTCATGGAGGGGGCTTGCACACCTTGTTGTTTTGTGTGGTATTATCACAGCACAGGCCTACATTGATGTTTAAAGCACCTTCTTGCTTCCCACTGTTGAAGAGCAATTCGGGGATGGTGACTGCATCTTTCAACACTATCGAGCACTTGTTCATAATGTACGACCTGTGGCGGAGTGGTTACATGACAATAACATCCCTGTAATGGACTGGCCCGCACAGACACCTGACCTGAATCCTACAGAACATCTTTGGGATGTTTGGAATGCCGACTTCGTGCCAGGCCCCACCGACTGACATGAATACCTCTCCTCAGTGTAGCACTCCGTGAAGAATGGGCTGCCATTCCCCAAGAAACCTTCCAGCAACTGATTGAACATATGCCTGCGAGAATGGAAGCTGTCATCAAGGCTAAGGGTGGGCCAACACCGTATTGTATTCCACCATTACCGATGGTGTGCGCTACGAACTTTTAAGTAATTTTCAGCCAGGTGTCCGGGTACTTTTGATCATATAGTGTGTCCAACATAAAGTGAAGTAGGTTGTGTCAGTTCAATTTACCCCCAAACAACAAATTTTTTGTGGCCTTCTCACTGTGGCATTGTTACTGGCCTGCAATAACTCATTTTATGCTGGTGACTTCTGTCCTTTGAAGCTTTTCTTATTTTTTGCATGCTCATAACCCACAATTACTCACTTGGTTTGAAGTCAACATTCATATTTTAGAAATAGAGCTCACTGATATCCCAATCAAATTCAGCAACGTATTTTATAGTTACTGTAGGCAGAGTACCTAAATGACAAACTCTTTAAACTCCTGTCCTTATAAAATTAAAAAGTTGTATTTTTTTTAGACATCTTGTTGACCCCTCTACTTTCTCCCAATAATAGACAGACAGAATGCTTTTCATTCATTTAGATGTCTATTCTATTGTCTGCCTTCTGTGATGCTCGCATGATCATATTGACACTGTAGTGGTAAAAAAGAATATAAACATGGAATTACAGCTTTTTCCTCATCTGAACAGGATTTCTTAAAACATTAAATTTCAAAATTTCTGATCTGATATTTATTCTTCACTGTCCTATTCTTTTTGTTTCTAAAATACACTTATTTGAGGCTGGTGAGACAATCAAGTATGAAGGTAAATTTAGAAATTTTAAATATTTTGAGTATCTGGTTCGCTGCTGAAAGTGGTAACAGCACTAGCCTTCAACAATTATCAGTACTATGCTCCTAGAAGCAGCGGAAATGGCTTTACACATTTGACATCAGTTAATGGCACATACATTTATATTGTGGAGGACCTGAACTCTGAAACCCTCAACTGTTCAGAAATTATCTGACCTACAGGAGATTCTCTGCACCAGTAATTTCTCTACAGCAACAAAATATAACTTAGATTTAACAGGGACGGTTCCTTACTACTGAGTCTTTACTTTCTGCTGCCCACACGGAGTAGTTCTGATCCCTAAAGGTTAGAATCATATTCAGGATATCCATGCAAATTTGGTGGCCAGATGACGCAAAAATATTTACCAACAGGTCAAAAATGACTGATCAATGACATGTGTTAGTGCCCTATTTTTGCCCTAATTTCCAAGAAGAACGATCACACTCCCTCAGTAGACAGCAGTGTTTACTGCAGAGACAGTGGCCCTCGTGCAGGCTCACCAGTTCATCAGATGATTACAAACTAACAAAATCCTGATTAAACTTTATGTAAGAGTGCTTCTGGCTCTCAACAATATGCAGAAGCAACAATGTTCATCTTATGTAGACATTGCTGAAGGTGGTCGATCTACAGCAGAATGGAACATTGGTGAACACACTTTCGATACCATCCCACTGAGGTTCCCAACAAAATAAGCGTTCAACTTCTAGTACAGGACAACACGTGATGCTTATTTCAAATTTAAATGCATCAGAACCTTATCCCTGAACTTACAGCTAGTGTGTGCAAAGAAGAGTAGTTAGTTGGGGGTTAAGGCACTAAACAGCGGGGTCATCAGTCTCTCATTCATAGGACAGTCCACCTGGAGTTAGTGACCTGAGCCAGAAATGTGACTGAATTGTGACACAATATAGGAGGGGTAAAATTGAGGCATTAGAGGAAATATTGATGCCTGACTTAAGAAATAATTGCACGAGACAGAAAAGCATATGGATTGAGCCGGTCTGTAAGCAATATCCTCTCTGCCAGGAGTGCTAGTCCTGCAAGTTTCACAGGAGAGCTCCTGTGAAGTTTGGAAGGTAGGAGACGAGGGACTGGCGGAAGGAAAGTTGTGAGGACGGTTTGTGAGTCGTGCTTGGATAGCTCAGATGGTAGAGCACTTACCTACGAAAAGCAAAGATCTCGAGTTCGAGTCTCGGCCCGGCACACGGTTTTGATCTGCCATGAAGCTTCAAAAGAGATAAGGTGAAGGTGCATCCTTCATCTGTGGTGGCACTCCGCCTGCCCCCCCCCCCCCCCCCCCCCAAATCTCTTCATGTGCCAAACTGAGGTGGAGTAAGACAGTAACTGAATAAGTAATTCCTTCTAGCCATATGGTGACAGCATCAGTAATAGTGAACTTGAGAAGGCTAAACATGTATTGAAGACCAGCAGGACCAACAAAATAAGGTGAGAGAAATAATCAGTAGGTGGGTGAGTGCAGTATAGAGCACTATAGAACCCACACAATGCGGCTGGAAGTGACCCTCTCAAAATTGGCCCAGCCCCAATCTGATAGTCAAAGTGTTAAAGATGGTAACAGAATCCAGACTCTTGGAGGAAGCATGAAAACCTGTTCAACTTCCCTTTAGCCAGTAGTATCAAGGATACGGAATCCTTGGGTGTTATACAAAGGGGTACTACCAAAAAGTAAAAAGTTCTGTAGAAAAATGATAAACCAAATATAAAAATAGAAACAGAATAAAAGAGGGATGACTAGGGCAGCTACTGGCGATCTTTGGGTCATTGGAACTCTGGGCCCAGCATGTGGCAGGAGGCACTAGACACCTTTTACCCTATCCCTGCCCTGAAAGCAGTTTAAAATGTTAGCTCTGAGAATAAAAACTTTTCTAAGGAAACAACAATCAATTCAACCACCCATATGTTGACCAGCAACATTAGAGGTTACTCCACCAGGATGTGAGCTACCGTCACAGCAAGGCTTTGTAACAACAATATAGGTGGTGGCGGGGTAGGGAGGTGATCTTGTTGCATAATGTAAAACTACAGGTGAACTTCTCTGACTGATGCAGAACTGATGTATGATGGTGGATTCCTTCTGGAAATAATTAAAAGGGAAACGACATGCAGTTGTAGTTGTAGTTTCCTTGATAGCCCAGAGGGGGCGGTAGCCCAGCACATGATATTCCATCACCAAGAAGTGGCTTCATCTGCAGCCATTAATCTATGCCTGGGATCATCAAAGAGAATGTTGGTGAATAATCTCTTCTCTAGCCAAATGGTCAGCCAGTTTGATCCCTGTGATACCAACGTGACTTGGGACCCAGAGGAAGACAACTGAGCAGGTTGTAGAGCACTGCAGTCCCAAAGAGAAACTGCGTAAGAAGTGCTTGTCTACGTCACTCACTGTGCACATGCATGCAGAAGTACTTGGCTGATAGTTCCCTCACTCGGTATCCTGTAGGACTCACTGGGTGCTGTGCAGGGCAGTGCCACGTAGCTTAGGAAATGGATTCTTCAGTTTTCCCTGCAAGTGTTCAGTTAATTTATAAATTACCTCATTGCAGGTCTTGGGCTCTGCGAAGTCCGTGAACCCCTGAATTTTGATCATTCATATAGTCCAGTCAAATTGCAGAAATACCTTGCAAGAGGTGGGGTAGAAGAGTTTATTTTTTCAACTTGTTCATATGGTTGGAAATTAGAAAACCGAGTTTTGCCAACAAAATTTCGCTTGGGAAAACTTTCTGCAGTCAAAAAACTTGGAAAATTTCGGCCTTTTTTCGGTTTTTTCGAAATATCTCAGTTTCATTTGCTCCTATCGATTTAACGTCTATTTTGTTTTTTAAAGAGCACAAAATTCTCTACAAATTTGATTCTTGCCATTTTTTTCTACTCCCAATATCTAAGGCGCTACAGCACCTTAAAAAAATACAATTTTTTTCAAATTTTGAGCATAGTGGCAAGGTACCTTATTTTTGAACACTATTTTTTCAGTTTCTGTTTGTGTAGTATAAATACATCATGTTATATGTTGGAATTTACCACCTCACTTTCAAGTATTCAATTTCTCTGTATGCAACATGAGGATTGCTGGGCACCCAACTATTGTGATTCTTACATCACTACCTGAAGTTCACTACGGGCCACCTCAGCCTTGGTATTTGTAAAACTATGAATATAAAAATACATCATTAACACACACACACACACACACACACACACACACACACACACACACACACACACACACACAAATAAATTGTCTCAGTAAACTGCAATAGGCAACCTAATTAGGTAGGTAATTATTCTTGTGTATAAAAGCCACACAGTTGACATTAAAAATAAGTAGCTTTATTACAATAAAAATGCATTGTCAGTTACTAAAAAATGTTGACAGTTCTGGGTGTGTAATACTTGTAATATCGCACATTAGCACACTTGAGACAGATATGAGCATCACTTCCAACATTTTGATGGACCAGGTTCCTCAGTGTCATCAGAAATACTTTGAGTTATGGATTCAGGGTCTGTACCTAGAGTTGATCCCAGATTGACCTCTTCTTTAAACAGCGAGTCAGCCTCAGCAAGTTCGTTGATTTCATCAGCGGTTTCCTCAACATCCTCCATATCATCATCTTCGTATAAAAATTTTGGCATGTTTTCACAGCTGACTCCAATAAATTTCTTGCAAATTGGAGAACATTTCAAACCTGCTTTTCTGCAGGAGCACACTCCGCCACAGTTCAGCTTGCATGAGCATGAAGCAATGTGAAGGGGTGCTTCAGGTGCTGGATCTTGGCTCATTATAACGGGTATTGGACCATTGTCACTTTGATTCCAACCCCATTTCTCAGGAGGTTTCCAGTTTCCCATCCAACTTTGGACTTGTTGGTAAGTCCGCAATGAATGATGTTGTGCAGCATCTAGTGTAGGTGGCAACCGTGCCAGATTCAGTTTGCTTTTTGTGGCAGGACCTGGTGAATAGCTGGTATCACAAATGGTCTAGTGTGTGGGAACTGCTGACACCTCCACTATACAATGTGATAGTAACCTGTTCTGTTGCTGTTATTTCTTCACGGGTGGCATGTGGTTTATTGAATGTGCAAAGCGCTGAGGTTAGGTGTTCATTTTTCGCAACAATATTGCAGCACTTAATTTTTCCTTGACCAAAAAAAGCGGATGTTGTATCACATCCGCTAAAGGCATGAGTAAACAGAATATATTCACTGTCAAACTTGTAAGATGCAGTGGAAAACCACTTGTCTTCTGCATTTCCTCTTCCTGGCTTTAAGAAAAATAAGTTTTCAATGCCTTGCCCCAAACCGGTCATGAGCACAAGCAGGTCAACATCATCTCCTACAATGACACACTTCCAAAATCTTTGGTTCTTGAAATGACAGATGTTACAATCATAACGTCAGAATCATCTTGTGCCTGGTGCACTTCAGCGCTACACTCCAGAAATTCCTTTTTAAGAAGTGTGATCAAACGCATCTTGTTTCGTTCGTTGTACAAGAACTTGTCCTGAGGGACTTGGTTCACCATCTCTGATTCAACCACGTCAACCGAAGAATGTTTTTTGGACCTACGAATCCTCTCAGTACTCTTTGTGCTACATTTGTCTCCCTCACATGGATATCCATCAAATACAATAGCAAACTGAGATCCAAATTGACGCTGCAGGTAAGAAACATAGCATTGGGCTATTGACTTGAATCCAACATTTCGAGTCCAAGTGGATAAGGTACCCTCCATCAAAATTTCGTTTGGCATATGGCAGTCTTAACTGCTTGGTTAAAAAGTCATCAGAATTCCCTTTTGCACATAAGAAGCATTTCTCTTTGAACTTGAACTGACCTTTTTCCTGCGACCGATGTAGCACGCCTGTTGGTTCCTGAGGATGTCGAAGGCTAGCTGCTATCATTCTCTCATTAATGTACTTCTTGTGGCATGCTTCATGCACCATCACTTCACTGAGCGTTTTCAAAAAACGGGTGTGAGCAGACTCCCTGCGTTTAGCACTACAATCGATAAGTGTGCTCAGTCCTTTCTTTTTCACATTGCATCCACCACTCACCACAGTTTTTTCGCAAATGAAACACAGATTCATGCCAGACATACTCATTTTCAGCACCACAACAGATACAGAATGGAAGCGACTCCAAGCTGTAGGACCCTTATTGTTGTGTGCTAATAGCTGTCAGCACGCTGTGAACAATCACTAGAGATAATTGCCTTCCGCCCGCCAAAGAATAAATACGCTTTTGTCCGCTAAAGAACAATTCTTACATACTTTTTCTTATAACTGATCATTAACGTCAATCAACTGTAGAAAATATACGGCACCTGCATGCAATCGTATTACATATTGTAACACAAATAAACTTCACGCAATACGACATGAATGTGTTCGTAGTTACTGAATGTGATGCTGTTTGTCCTGGCCCTGCATCAGAGTGATATGGTAAATTCCAATGAACAACATGATGAGTAATATGTTTATACCACACAAATAGAAACTGAAATAACAGTGTTCAAAAATAAGGTAATTTGCCACTTTGCTCGAAATTTGAAAAATTTCGATTTTTTGACGCGCTGTAGCGCCTTAGATATTGGGAGTAGAAAAAAATCGTAAAAGTCTAATTTGTAGAGAATTTTGTGTTCTTTAAAAAAGAAAATAGACGTCAAAGTGATAGGAGCAAATGAAAATGAGATATTTTGAAAAAACTGAAAAAAGTCCAAAATTTTCGAAATTTTTTGACTGCAGAAAGTTTTCCTAAGAGAAATTTTGTTGGCAAAACTTGGTTTTCTAACCTTTCCAACAATATGAACGAGTTAAAAAATTAAAATCTTCTACCCCCACCTTTTGCAAGGTACAGGCTTTTTTTCTGACAGTTTCACTGGACTAATATGGCTGTATAAGAATTCGAAACCAGGAGGCAACAACTCCTATTTGTAGGAAGGCTTTTATTATGCCTTTAATTACAAAATTATATAATGTTGATCAACTATGTACATCTCACTTTTAAACAAACTCCAAAACGTCCAAACCAAAAAACGAGTATCCTTACTTCAGTATTTCCATAATAATAATAACAATCTTCTGGTTGTTGGTATTCCTTGCCCCATGGTTCATGCAGAAGATTCTTTGCTGCCTCCAATTATTTTGCATGTCATGATGCCAATTGCAACTTTAATGTTCTTGGGATGACAAACAGCTCATATGGCATACCTCAGATAAAAGTAATTAACATATGAAACAAGACTTGCTCTTTAATAAATCCACTTACATAGTAATTAACCTTTTAACTTCTGGACGATTTTTTGCAATAAACAAACAGATCTTCTGCTAATAAAGCTTGTTCATTTATATTCAAAACTGGTACGAGATTTTACCCTCAATCAACGAATCCAAAAACTTGGCTACAAAACATCTGCAAAAATCTTGTACCCTCACATCCCAAAACATAGTGTCACTAACGGGCCCAGCAAGTATTCAAGAGCATTCGGAATTATTTCTTTTTAGCTGTCTATTTTCCATGTTGTCTATGGAGAAAGTGTGGTGCACACCTGAGATTCATAGAGTGTTACCACAGCGACTAAGTACAATCCCGGATACTGACCTGTCATATTAACGTGACCACCTGTCAAAAGCCTGAATAACCACCTTTTGCAGCACGGCCTGCTGTGAGATGAAGGAAGAGATATCAGTGAGGTTGTGGAAGGTGCCAACAGGGATGTGGAGCCATGCAGATTCCAGTGCCACGATCAATTGTGCAAGGTTTCTTGGTTAAGCATCCGTGTCACAAACAGCGCAATTGTGGTGGTCCCACAGAGCAGTGCAACAAATAAACAAAGAAAATGCAGTGGCATTCCACGTCACTCCTTATTTAAGTTACGAACGATATAGTTGTGAATAAATTCACTCGAGTTGTCTGCTTACTCTCATAATTACCAAGGTAGAAATTTATTTGAAGATGCCCATCTTGTTAACCGATACACCTTACCCTTCTTTTCTCTCTACATTCATTAAAACTCATATTATGAACTGTAATGAGTCTATTAGTTCATATGCTTGTTACACTCAAGCCTAAGGGGGTGGCTGAATTGATGTAGTTTTGTTAAATACAAACAACATTGACAATTATGGCCTGTTGTCATGCCTCTCAACTTACACCTTCTCTTAATTTGTTGTGCCCAAATTTTATCTCAATGTCAGTTTTTTTTTTTTTTTTTTTTTTTTTTTTTTGTGGTTTTAGGGCGCAAAACTTCTATGGTCAGTAGCGCCCAGCCCATGACGTAGAAAACAGGAAAAAAACGAGATTTAAAATCAGCAGCAATGGGAACAAGGTCATAAAATTTGAGAAACTAAAGGCAGAAGGAATGCTTAAAAATCCACTATAGAAAGGGGTTGGTTGTCCCCCAAAAAAAGCTTCAAATGACTGACGTCATTTCACTGTCACTAATAAACTGTAGAACGCGGTCAGCTGAGCGCGTGTCATCTGCTAAAATCGACGATAGATCAGGCGATAGCTGTAGACGGGAGCGTAACGGATTAAAATAGGGGCATTCAATTAAAAGGTGTCTGACCGTCCACAGCTGAGAGCAGTGGGGACAGAGTGTGGGAGGATCACCGCTTAAAAGATGTCGATGACTAAAAAGACAGTGCCCTATCCGGAGTCTAGCTAAAATTACCTCCTCCCGACGACGCGTTCGGGAGGAAGAGGTCCAAGCGCAAGGAAGGGCTTTCACTTCCCGCAATTTATTATGGGGAAGTGTTGACCAATGTGCATGCCATAAATGAGCAACTTGGCGACATAAACCGCTCCGTAGATCGGTAAACGGAAGAGACTGAATAGCTGCCCGAGGAAGAGAGACTGCAGCCTTGGCCGCTATATCGGCCGCCTCATTTCCACAGATACCAGCGTGTCCTGGGAGCCAGAGGAACGCCACTGAGACGCCCCCCAGGTGGAGCAAGCGCAGACAGTCCTGAATCCGGTGGACCAGAGGGTGCACAGGGTAAAGAGCTTGGAGACTTACGAGAGAGCTGAGAAAATCTGAGCAGATTACGTACTGTATCCGCTGATGGCGGCGGATGTAGTGGACAGCCTGGAGAATAGCGTAAAGCTCCGCAGTATAAACCGAACACTGGTCGGGAAGCCGAAAGTGATTTGGGGTGACGCCAACAATATAGGCACTCCCTACACCTAACGATGTTTTCGAGCCATCGGTGTAAATAAATGTGGCTTCCGTCATTTGTGCACATAGAGCAGCAAATGCCCGACGGTAAACAAGTGTAGGGGTACCATCCTTGGGAAATTGACATAGGTCTCTGAGCAAGTCGATCCGGGGACGGAGCCAAGGCGGTGCTGTACCCCAAGTTGTCAAGAAGGTTTTAGGAAAGCGGAAGGAAAGAGAATGGAGCAGTTGACGGAAGCGGACTCCCGGGGGTAGTAGGGAGGAGGAGCGGCCTGCATACCCGACATCAAAGGAGGCGTCGAAAAAAAGGTCATGGGCTGGATTAGCAGGCATGGAAGACAGATGGCTAGCATAACGACTCAGAAGGACTGCCCGCCGATTGGACAGCGGAGGTTCAGCAGTCTCAGCATAAAGGCTTTCCACAGGGCTGGTGTAAAAAGCTCCAGACACTAAACGTAAACCACGGTGGTGGATAGAGTCGAGACGCCGAAGAATAGACGGCCGAGCAGAGGAGTAGACTATGCTTCCATAATCCAATTTCGAGCGCACTAAGGCGCGATAGAGGCGGAGAAGGACCACTCGGTCCGCTCCCCAAGAGGTACCATTCAGGACACGGAGGGTGTTAAGGGAACGCAGACAGCGAGCCGAAAGATAGGAAACGTGGGAGGACCAGCACAGTTTTCTGTCAAACATAAGACCCAAGAATTTAGCGACGTCGGAAAACGGAAGGTTGACAGGACCTAGATGTAAGGAGGGCGGAAGAAACTCCTTACGTCGCCAAAAATTAACACAAACGGTCTTACTGGGTGAGAAACGGAAGCCGGTTTCGATGCTCCACGAGTGGAGGCGATCGAGACATCCTTGAAGACGTCTTTCAAGAAGGCTGGTCCGTTGAGAGCTGTAGTAGATCGCAAAATCGTCCACAAAGAGGGAGCCCGAGACATCAGGAAGGAGACAATCCATAATTGGATTAATGGCAATGGCAAACAGTACAACACTCAGCACGGAGCCCTGGGGTACCCCGTTTTCTTGGGAGAAAGTACGGGAGAGAGTAGTGTTCACCCGCACCCTAAATGTGCGCTCTGCCATAAATTCGCGAAGAAAAAGGGGCAGCCGGCCTCGAAAGCCCCAAGAGAACAGTGTGCGGAGGATGCCTGTCCTCCAACAGGTATCGTATGCTCTCTCCAGATCAAAAAATATTGCTACCGTTTGGCGTTTCCGGAGAAAATTGTTCATGATATAAGTGGAGAGAGCAACAAGATGGTCAACGGCAGAACGATGCTGTCGGAATCCGCATTGGGCTGGTGTTAAAAGACTGCGGGATTCCAGCCACCAAGCTAAACGGTAATTCACCATACGCTCCAAAACCTTACAGACACTACTCGTGAGAGAAATGGGGCGATAGCTAGAGAGGAGATGTTTGTCCTTTCCAGGTTTCGGAACGGGAACGACAATAGCTTCCCGCCATCACCTGGGAAAGGTACTGTCGGTCCAAATTCGATTATAAAGGCGAAGGAGGTAACACAGGCTATGGGTTGATAAATGCAGCAACATTTGGACATGGATACCATCCGGTCCTGGGGCGGAGGAGCGAGAAGAAGAGAGTACATGTTGGAGTTCGCGCATGGAGAAAGCTGTATTGTAGCTTTCGCGATTTTGAGAGGAGAAAGCAAGATGTCGCACTTCCGCTGCACGTTTCTTGGGGAGAAACGCTGGCGGGTAATTTGAAGAGCTCGAAATCTCAGCAAAGTGCTGACCCAATGAGTTAGAAATTGCGACGGGGTCCACTAAGGTATCATGCGCGACAGTGAGCCCAGAGACCGGGGAGAACCTAGGTGCGCCTGAGAACCGTCGAAGCCGACTCCAAACTTCCGAGGAGGGAGTGAAGGTGTTAAATGAGCTAATAAAGAATTTCCAGCTTGCCTTCTTGCTATCGCGGATGACGCGGCGGCATCGCGCACGGAGCTGCTTATATCGGATACAGTTGGCCAAAGTTGGATGGTGACGGAAAATGCGAAGAGCACGTCGCCGCTCACGTATTGCGTCACGGCATGCCTCGTTCCACCAAGGAACTGGGGGGCGCCGGGGCAATTCGGAGGTGCGTGGTATTGAACGTTCCGCAGCTGTGAGAATAATGTCGGTAAAATGTGTGACCTCATCGTCGATGCTGGGAAAGCGACGGTCATCGAATGTCGCTAGAGACGAAAAAAGTGTCCAATCGGCTTGGGCAAACTTCCAGCGTCGCGAGCGCATATATGGCAGTTGAGGCTGCAGTCGAAGAACACATGGAAAGTGGTCACTCGAGTGTGTATCATCAAGGGCGAACCATTCGAAGCGCCGAGCTAGCGGAACAGTACCGACCGCAAGGTCCAAATGAGATAAATTTGCCGTGGAGGCAGACAAAAATGTGGCGACCCCAGTGTTGAGGCAGACTAGATCCGCTTGGTGGAAGACGTCTAGCAATAGTGAGCCACGTGGACAAGGATGTGGAGATCCCCAAAGCGGGTGGTGGGCATTGAAGTCCCCAACCAGCAAATAGGGGGGTGGAAGCTGATCAAGAAGATGAAGGAGATCAGCTCGTGCCATTGGTGTAGACGATGGAATGTATACCGTACAAAGAGAGAACGTGTATCCAGAAAGGGAAAGACGGACGGCGACAGCTTGAAAGGAAGTGTTTAAGGAGATTGGGTGATAATGGAGAGTATCATGGAGCAGAATCATGAGTCCTCCATGGGCTGGAGTGCCTTCAACAGAGGGGAGGTCATATCGGACGGACTGAAAATGAGGGAGAACAAAGCGGTCATGGGGGCGCAGCTTTGTTTCCTGAAGACAGAAGATGACCGGTGAGTAGGATCGTAAGAGGATCGACAATTCATCCCGATTGGCGCGAATGCCGCGGATATTCCAGTGGATAATGGACATAGGGTGAACAGAAAATGGAGAAACGTGACCAAGGGTGCTGTGAACTCAACGACTGCTCAGAGCTTGCAACCGACAGCATGGAATGGCATTCAGTCGAAGGCAGAAGATCCTGATCCATAGGTTGGTCAGGAGCAGCGCCTGCCACCAACGGTCGGCCAGTTGACCGGCCACCAGCAGTGCGCCTCGGCGACACAGAAGATGGCCAAGGGCGATTTCCGCCAGGTGGTGCTGTAGATGGGATACGCCTTGGCGGAGAAGGAGAGGAACTGTGTTTCTTCGTAGCCTTCTTGGAGGTATGATGTTTAGATGAAGGAGGAACCGATGGTTGTGAAGTTGCAGTACGTAAAAACTCTTCACGAGAATGCTCTTTTTTCGAAGACTTGGCGTCTGACTTTTGGGCTCGAGATTTAGCAGAACCCGACGAAGGGTGAGCCATAGAGTGGGCAGGCGAAAGTGGTGAGGTTGAACGGGCGATCTTTGCGCTGGCCGATCTGACGACCGTGGTACTAAATGTGAGGTCGCAAGTCTGCGTGGCCGCCTCCGTTGTTGGCCGAGGAGAAGCAAGGACAGTGCTGTATTTTCCTTTCTGAGGCACGGTGGGCTGTCGACTGGCGAGTAACTTTCGAGCAGCAAAGGTCGACACCTTTTCCTTCACTCTTATTTCCTGGATCAGCTTTTCGTCCTTAAAAACAGGGCAATCTCGAGAGGAAGCAGCGTGGTCACCCATACAGTTGATGCAGTGAGGGGACGGATGTGGACAAGCACCCTCATGGGCATCCTTGCCACACGTAACACATTTGGCCGGATTGGAACAGGACTGGCTGGTGTGATTGAACCGCTGACATCGATAGCAACGCGTAGGGTTTGGGACATAAGGGCGAACGGAAATTATCTCATAGCCTGCTTTGATTTTTGATGGGAGTTGAACTTTGTCAAATGTCAAGAAGACAGTGCGGGTTGGAATGATGTTCGAGTCAACCCTTTTCATAACCCGATGAACAGCGGTGACGCCCTGGTCAGACAGGTAGTGCTGAATTTCTTCGTCAGACAATCCATCGAGGGAGCGTGTATAAACGACTCCACGCGAGGAATTTAAGGTACGGTGCGGTTCCACACGGACAGGGAAGGTGTGGAGCAGAGAAGTACGCAGCAATTTTTGAGCCTGGAGGGCACTGTGTGTTTCTAACAACAGGGTACCATTCCGTAATCTGGAACAAGACTTTACAGGACCCGCAATTGCGTCGACACCTTTCTGAATAATGAAAGGGTTGACCGTGGAAAAGTCGTGACCTTCGTCAGACTGAGAAACAACAAGGAACTGTGGCAACGATGGAAGAACCGTCTGTGGCTGAGACTCAGTGAACTTACGTTTGTGAGCAGACATAGTGGAAGGTGAGGAAACCATTGCGGAAGAATCCCCCATGATTACCGGCGTCTCCGATGGCGCGCTCCTCCCTTGTGGGGGCCCTCACCGAGGGCACACCCGCCTTAGGTGATTGTTCACACCTCAGGTCACACCTCCCGACAAACGGACGGAGGGACCAATCGGCACTTTCGGAAGGTATCAGCTCGGGTAATCACCCCTCCCTGGGCCTGGCCGTTACCAGGGGGTACGTACGTGTCCTACCTATCTACCCGGGGCGGGGAATTACGCGTTACCCCGTCACCGGCTACGCATGGAAGTGCGTGGGTCGGCCTTCAGACACGCACAGGGAGGAAAAAAGGGAAAGGGAAAGGAAAGAAGAGGGGGTCTCAAATGCCGCAGCGGAGAAAAGGGCAAGGAGAAGAGGGAAGGAAAAGAGAAGGACAGAGGAAGGACGAGGACTTGTAAGTGTAGAAAGCAAGTAAGTTGGAAAAGTTTCGAGCGTCCGTCTCCGGACGTAGGCACAAACCATACTCCCAGAGGGGGAGAAAGGGAAGGAAAGAGCCAGAGGTGAGGGGGGGGGGGGGGGGGGGGGGCAAAGATGGGGGACGGGGAGGGATGCGGAAAGGGAAGGGAAGGTATGCAGCCCGGAAAGGAAGGAGGGCCACATTAGCTCGGGGTCCCGTGCTCGCTACACACGTGTCCACAAAAGAGTTGTGGACCCCCTGGGGGGATCTCAATGTCAGTGTGAGTATAGTTGCTGGGTGAATGTGAGCACCATTTCATCAGCTCTTCTTTCGAGCTAGAGTTACGTAGCTAAAACAATGACCATCAGTAACATTATCACTTTAATTTTTGTTATACACGGACCAGTCACATTAATGTGACCGCCATCTACGTTTGATGTCGACGTGCAAAAGCCACTTGCAGATAGCAGGTGGCAACGGTGGGTATATCAATCCTGTTCCGGGGTGGGGGGTGCAGGCAACACAGCAGGTATCATAATGTGGAAGGGGAGCAATTTATCTGCTGTTCAAAATGGTATATCATTGGCTTTTAGCGCAAGGGTGGTAGAATTTCCAAAATGGGTAAGTTCATAAACCGTACGTGCACCACTGTGGTTAAAGTATACAATGTAAGGCAAAATGGCACTATTAAAAACTGGTGCTGAGGGAACTGTGGTGCAGCACGGGCGACAGATGATGTGGGGGAATACACGTGCAACTGTTGAGCAGCTGACTGCACAGATGAACCAAGGGTGCCTGCAGTGTCTCCTCACCAACCATTCAGTGAATACTGCAGTGTACGGACCTCTGCAGCAAGCACCTGGATCATGCACCCACGCTGACTGCTGTTCATTGGCGACGAAGGCTGGAATTTGCACGTCAGTATTGGAACTGAACAACCACTGAGTGGTGACAGGTAACCTTTTCAGATGAATCACGTTTGATGCTCCATCGGAAAGATGGCTATTGTGCACGGCGTGACGTCAAAGCGAACACTAGCAGCAACTGTCAGAACGCTCCAGGCCAGAAGGCATTCCCTGGGTGATGCCGTCATTCTGGAAGGCACTATGGATCAATACAGCTATTCATCTATCAATAGGGGCCATGTCCACCTCTACATGCAGATTGTTTTTCCTTGGCACAATGGCATCTACCAGCAGGACAATGCAATGTGTCGTGCAGCGTGTGTGTGTGTGTGTGTGTGTGTGTGTGTGTGTGTGTGTGTGTGTTTCGAAGAGCACCAGGATGAGTTTGCTGTATTCAACAGATTTAAACCCAATTGAGAATCTGTGGGATCAGCTCGACTGGGCCATTTGCGCCATGTATCCTCAACCGAGAAACATAGTGCAGCTGGTCACAGATCTGGAGCCTGCATGGTTCCACATCCCTCTCTGCACCTTCAAGACTCTCGCTGTTTCTTCCTGCAAATCTCACAGTGGACCATGCTGCTGAAAGTGGTTACTGACTTTCCTTTTCTTCCTGTCTGGTAAGTGACTCCTTAATTGGGGTTGTGTGTGACTTATCCAACTCTCATTTCATGAACCTCGACAGTCCTTTTTCTTCATCCCTCTTTCTTCCCCCTTCAAACCTTCTGCCTGACGGAGCCAAAGGCTCTGAAATGTTTGTATGTTTCCTCCTGCCGCAGTCTGGTGAGTAGATTTTTTATGTATCAAATTACATTATTAATGTTCCACCATTTTTCGTGAGTGCACCCATGATGTTAATAACTTGTCTACTGATGTTTCAGCTGACAACCTTTCAGCCCTCCTAAAGGTGAGTCAGTTGCAATATTTTTAAAGCACTTTGCATTGCGGAGTAAATGCACGTGCGTCAAAGATGTCTGTGGGTAACGGCATCAGTCATAGATAAACTTTACGCCTCTGAGGGGTGGGGGTGGGGGGGGGGGGGGGGGCGAGGCGAGGAAGCAAGCACAGGATCTGCGAATCCACATTGCTTATACAGTCCTTGGTTCACTATTATGGATGGCATAAGTTGCAACATTAGGCAGAAGACCTAGATCAATATTTCCTTAGAGAGCGCAGGCAAGAAATGAGGGGTTTCTACATTTTGTTTTGAGCTGCAAAACCTTGTCTTAGTTGAGGAGGTTGTCAGCTTACTGTAACTCCACAGCTTCCTCGATCATTGAATCCCAGCAGGATACGGCTCCGACCAGTACTTTAACTTTACCGTAATCGATAGAATGGTCTGTGGAAACACAAAGATCTGCCACTGCAGATTTGTCGGGCTGTAGAAGAGAGTGTATCACTGGTGTTCTACGCAATGTTCTTTTGGAGTGCGTATTGTCTGCTCAGCGTACTGTTTACCTCAAGGAATTTCATAAATATCTGCCTTTCATAAAAGCAGATTCCAGAAGAGCTGTTGCCATGGGTGGTGGAAGGAAGATGACATCCAGTTTATTCGTCATTATTCTTCTAACTTTTGAAGAAATATTTCCCACATAAGTTAGAAATGTTATGGAAATAGAATTAGTAGACCTGCTCAACCGAAATGCAGGTTTCCAACTCAACACATCACAAAAAACCCTCATTTCACATCTGTGCTCCCAATGGAAATATTGTTCTAAGTCTTCACTGCCTGGCATTTCAACATATAACATCCATAATGAGCAACCAAATATTTTATAAGCACTAAGGATTTGCTAACTCTGCATTTGCTTTGTCTTACTCTTGGAGGCATGAAATTTTATCTATGACTAACATTCATTACTAACAGTGTTACCTTTGACACGTGTGTTTACTCCACAGTGTAAAGTGCTTTAACCTTGCAAGTGACTCACCTTGAGAATGGCTGATAGGTTGTCAGCTGAAATATCAGTAGAAGATTTGATAATATTCTGTATGCAATCCTGAAAAAACTTCTTAATGAATTGTACGTAAATGTGCCTCAGTGGCTAGTGGGTTAATCCATACAGAAATTACAAACAGACAGACAGGTAGCACTATGAAGAAATGTGGGTTAAGTTCAAAACCACAAAGCTAAATGTTTTGCATTCGATCCCCCGTTAGTACAACAATTTTTTCTGTACTTATCACTTCTTCCACCTCTGAAAATGAGAAAAATTCCAAGTTAAGTTGCAACATGTTTAAGGGTGAATGTTGAACTGTAGCCCCCACCCCATCCACTCCCCATAACTGGCTGTGTAAGTTGGTTCAGAGGTGGAAGGCTATCAAGGGCACAGCACCATGCCAAGTAAAGCACTGCAACAACATTCAATCCAACCTTCAGGTTGAGCACAGCTTTACTTTATTTACACTGTCACAAATGGTACCAAAAATACTTTGTAAGTGGACAGCCTTAGCAGTTACACTACCAACACAGCCTAAATCAACATACTCTGCACCTGCCTGCCATTCTCCCCTCCCCTTGTTAACAATCAGAAGCACTCTACGCAAGTAGCCGAAGTTGAGAATGCGGCCAACAGATACTAATAACCTGCAACACCTTCCTCCATTGTACTAAGATTGTTAACACTATCAGATACATGTGTCTCACTGATACAATTACGGAGCACCTCATGTTTGTAGTGCTACAAAATGAGTGAACAAATTTAGAAATCTATTGCTAACAACTAAGATCAATACACTTTACATCTAATTAACTAGAACTTCTGTAGGACACTGCTGGACATCCAAAGTGCTTCAGTGGAATGGAAGTAACGGCCAAACAGTTGCAAAATACAGGTTTATTAAACCTTAACCATGGTTTCAACACTTTGATTGGTCATGTTAGACAACACTTAACATCTACCGAAAGAAGCACTTTCAACACTTTCCCTAATCACCTCCACTGAATAGGTGACAAACCAACTTGTTCAAGTGACTCAAAGTCAGAAGGTAATTGGAGTAACATATTTTAAGAAACTGTAACCACACATGATTCAAAGTGTGACTTTTTGATGTACAGTATGTGTGGTGTGCACCTGAGGATTTTTTAGGCCAGAGATAACTCACCAAAGGCCTGATGTACAAGGCGATTATAATTAAACTTTCAACCCACTGTAGAAATAACACTACTGGTCAGAATGACGTCAAATTGCAACGGAATATTATTGGAGAAGGGGCAAAACATATTGCAGAAG
This sequence comes from Schistocerca piceifrons, assembly GCF_021461385.2. Taxonomy (NCBI): domain Eukaryota; kingdom Metazoa; phylum Arthropoda; class Insecta; order Orthoptera; family Acrididae; genus Schistocerca; species Schistocerca piceifrons. Next base: position 213,290,932 of record NC_060146.1, read on the forward strand.
ATAATTAATAGTTACAAAATGTAGCAACAAATGGCGCTGTGAGCATCAAAATTTAATAGTAGTCGACTACATATGACAAATGAATCCTACAACAATGCCTAAGGTGTACGCTTGACATTAAACTGCACTACTCAGTGTGCATGGGTGTAAGATGTGATACTGTTAGTTGTAAAGCCCCCCCATCCACCATGATAAGGTCATATCACATCGGATGGGAAAAATCTGTTTTTAATTGTCCTGAGGCCAAAAACCGCATAAGAAGCATCAATCAAAATCAAATGGATTATTAATTTCCATGCAACTGACGCAAAACATGTTCAATATGTTGTCCACAGTTTTCTGCAGAAAGTTGAAATCAAGAAACAGCATGTTCCACAACTGATCGAAGTGTTTCTGGGGTCACGTTCAGAATGTGTTGTGCAATGCATGCCTTCAATGCAGCTAAGTTTGCCATCAGAACACTGAACACATCTTTCAGGTAAACCCACAGATTAAGATTAGGTGATCGGGACAGCCAGGATGTAGGGAAATGGCGGCTTATAATTCTAGCATTTCCTAAATGGCACTTCAGCAGCTGCTTAAATGGATTTTCAATGTTCGAAGGTGCACCATCTTGCATAAAAATGATCCCATCCACACTGTTGGAGATCTGGAATGGCGTGGTTGCACATTAGACACACACAGCAGTTACCAGTGGCGTAACTGGTAACAGTACCGGAAGCACCTGTCTCTTCGAAAGAACATGGCCCTATGATAAATGATGCCGTAAACCTGGACCACACAGTGACCTTCCCAGAATGAAGTGGTACTGGTTGATTTGCGTGTGGATTTTCCGTTGCCCATATTCGACAATTCTGTATATTGACACAGTCTGTCAGATTTAAGTGGGCTTCGCCTGTTCACAAAATCTTCCACAGCCAATCATTGTCCACTTCCATGCTAGCAAGAAATTCTAAAGCAGAGGCATGTCTTGCTGGCAGGTCAACAGGAAGCAACTTGTGCACATGGTTAATTTTGAATGGATAGCAAAGAAGGATGTTTCGTAGGATTTTATGTACCACGCTCACGGGTATGTTCAATGTTCGAGCAATTCTCCGTGCACTACACATTTGCACACCACCACTCTTCTACTCCTGCATTGCTATGGCCACTGCTTCCACTGACATTGAATCAATAGTTTCCTCTGTCTACCAGGATGCATACCAAAAGAACCTGTCTTTTCGAATCTTTTTCTCCAGACCCACGCCAGTCATCAGACCAAAGCCTTTTTTCAAACCGTTCAGTGTCCGAAACTTCTGCAGAACAATGTGTGCACAGTCATCATTCTTCTAACAAAGCTTTACAAACAGAGTGCGATCCTGCATTCAGACAGTCGTGGCTAACACTGCAGATGCGAAAGGAGGAAAAGCCATGTACCCAGCGTGTTTATACCAACTGGAATGGGTCATGCGCATGACAGGTGTTTTCATTTACATATTCTTACACATACAGCGTCATCTATTCATCAATTTCCACACAGTTTTTTTTCTTCTGCCGTACGTTTTCCCCTTCTTTGATAATATTCCATTGCAATTCGACGTCATTTTGACAAGTGGTGTTATTTTTACAGTGTTCTGTTAAGTTTAATTATAATCACCCTGTATTTTGTACTATTTTCAGGGGGGGGGGGGGGGGAAGTATCAGTCTGTGATTAGTAAGTGTACCACTACGCACTGCAGAATGAAGGAAGAAAATGTTAGTATTAGTTTACTGTAGGAGCTTTCCAGATAGATCCCAGAACAAGTCTCACTTTTAAGTGGTAGTAACACTGCTGTATCTAATGAGGTTAGTAGATTCCACATAAACAATTTGGTGAAGGTGAGTGGTGAAGGTAGATCAAACCTATTCAAATTGTCTGGTGATGACTTGTTAACTCAAAATGAATGTTTCTGTGACCTGAGTGGTCAAATACAATAAAATAATTACATTACTGAACGATCCCTGTGTTCCAGTTAGACAGAATGCGTAGGCCATGTGTAAATTTCCAGATCATGTTATAGTATTAGGGGAAAACTTCAATTTACCAGCTACAGACTGGGAGACACTAGTTTTTAGGATGAGTTGTAATGGCAGGGATTCATCTGATATTGTTCCAAACGTCTTACCTGAAGATTCCTTTCGATACTTTCAGAGAACCTACTAGTGAGGGTTATGTTACAAACACACAAACTTTTCAACTTAGTTAATCAAACTTTTCAATGTAGATAAAGAAAGGAATCAGCAATCGCAAGCTCGTCATAACATCACTTACTATGGGCATCAGTTGGAAAGTGAAGAAAGGTAGTACAATACTACTTTTATGTAAGTTCGAAAAGAAGCAGGATTCAAATTATCTGAGCATTCAACATCAATCGTTTGTCTCTAAGACTGAAAAACACTGCGTATAAATGGATGAAATTTGGAAGTACTGGGCAATATAACTTGGATAGGTACGTGCATCATAGGACATAATATGCATTCACAGAATGTGATCTAAAATATACAACAGATTTCGTTTAGCAATATGGACCAACAGCTATGCAAATCTGTTGCTGACTCTCTTTGAACATGGGAATGACCTGAGTATTTTTCTAGTTACTTGGTGCAGGTATTAGCTGTTGACCCTTAACATAAACGAATGTAGCATACTTTACACAAAAAGATACAGAGACCCTTACTGTTTGATTCTATGGTTGCCAAACAACCACTGGAAACAATCACAGCCATCAAATATCTTTAAGTATGCATACAAAGCAGTTTGAAGTGCAATGGCCATATAAACTAATTTCAGGAAAGAGATTCCAGATTCCTTGGAAGAATTCTCAGAGGTGTAGTTTCACCCATGAAGGAGGTAGCTTATAAAAAACCTTATGCAAACAGTACCCAAGTACTTCTCCTGAGTATGGAACCCATATTACACAGGATTCACAGAGGAAATCCTATCTTCTCAAAGAAGAGTACCACAGTTTGACAAAATTTCAGGTCAACTGCCAGATGTTTGCAACTTGTTGCCGTAATATTTCGGCACAGTCTTCTGTTCGTCTTCAGGTGAATATTGACAAAAGTGCACTTGGCTCCCGAATTGGAGATCTCGCCAGCACATGCATGCTGTATCCAGTTGGCGTTGCACATGCACTGCTTGAATGCATGCGCTTCTGCTGCAAGTCTGTGTACTGCACTGTGCACCCTTTGTTTATGTCAAATCTATTGGTTTTAGATGGTAAAATCACATAACACTGTTAGCGACGAGAGCATGAAATGTTTCTATGAAAGGACGCCGGAAACCACTGACAATGGATAAGAGCTTCTGACAGTCTTTTTTTCCACTAATACATTGATGACAGAGCTCTAAAAGTTTGGCATGAACCACAATTTATGTTTCATTGTAGTTCATCAAATGACCAGTGGAAATGCAGTATTCGGCGACAGCGGTTTTATTGCCTTGGAGGAGGCGAGTCGCTACTGATGTTCCACAGTGCGGTCCTGCACAGTGCGCGTTGTTTGCTCTTTTATAATTTACCATATTTGCACGGAAGCCAGTACGCACCTCCCTTGTGCAACTAAGTGGTGTTTAACAGAGCCCAAAAACACAGACTTGGGAAGGAAGACGAAAGATTACTTTAACTTCTTCATATTCTGCCTATTTTTACTGAAACATTTTCAATATACATTGGAGATAAGCAGTTGTTTTCAAGGCCTCATTCTCTTCCTAGACCTGTAGTTTGTAGCACTCTCTTCACTTGCTGAGACAAATATCCATCGTTCAGAACAGTCTTTATCACAAATTTATTTATTCTGGTAACCAGTTTCGACCATGTCTGTGGCCATCTTCAGACCTACAAGTCAAATTATGAAATTTTATGTTGTTATTTGCCTTTTAATCCATTGGCTAGCGATGACAACATTCTGTCAAAAGTGGGCAGAGCCTCCAGTATATAAGTAAGACATGCACTGCACTATCTAGCAGTGATTTACCACCAGGAGGCGGCGCCTGCTCCTACAGCATTTTGGTAATTCATTGTTTTATACCTTTGTAGTTTTATATAATTTTCTTTAATGTATGTAGCCCTCTGATCAGATTTTGTATTTGACTTGTAGATCTGAAGATGACCACAGGTGTGGTTGATACCGGTTACCAGAATAAATAAATTTGTGATCAAGACTGATTTTAATAGTAACTATTAGCTTGAAGGTGTTCCAGTTCCATTTGCAGGCTATTAGCATCCAACATGGTATGGGCTCTGTGGATTAACATCTTTATAGAGCACTCGTCACCAGATGGTGGCAACTGGTAGCTGGCAAATACAGGCCTATGGATGGGCTTCCGAAAAACGAAGTGTCTCAGTGTGCCATTGCATTTACATCAACCAAGACATCTAAAAATGGCAAACAACTATCTTTCTCCATCTCTGTAATAAATTTCATGTTTTCATATAAGGAGTTCAGATGTTAAAATCAGGCTATACAAACCACGAGAGCTAACTATAAAAGTGTCGTCAACATATCGCCAAAATACTGTTTTAAAATAGCTGAGGCAAATGCTCTCTCAATTGTGCATCAAAAGATTGGCCAACAGGGCAGACAAACGGCTTCCTATGGCAACATCAGATTGTTCTAAAAATTGCAGCCAACCTGTATATGGAGCGAGCACTCGCTTCAGCTATTTCAAAACCAAAAGTATTTTCGTAGTAAGCTGATAACACTTACTGTTTGGCCTCATTGTTTGGATCATTTCCAAGAGTTCCTTTATTGCCTGAACTCCATACATGGAAACAAAAGTTACTATGACAATGGAGAAAGATGGCTGCTTGCCATATTTAGACACCGTGGTGCGATGTAAAAGTGATAGCACACTTAGGCATTCAGTGTTCCGAAATCCCAGCAAAACAAACCCATATTTGCAAACTTATAGCTGCCACCATCTGGCAAACTATGGGTGTTGACCTTAATTCACAGAGCCTGTAACATCTTACATGCTGATAATCTGCAAACCCGACTAACAACTACAAACTGTGAAGAATGGATATTTGTATCAGCAAATACATAGAGCTACAAACATACAAATGCCAGAACAAGGAAAAGGATGAGGCCTCAAAAACGAATGTTTACTTACCCTACAACTAGAACTGTTTCAGCAGAAACAGGCAGAATATTAACAAGACAAAGCTAAAATTATCTTTCATCGACCTTTGGAAATCTTGATACTTTTGGGATCTGTTTAGCTCTACTTACAATTGTGCAAGGCAGGTATTTACAGGATTCCATGAAAATGCAGCAAAATATATAAAGCCAAACAACGCACATTATGCAGGATCACATTATAGAACATAAGTGGCATACCTGTCTCCTCCAAGTCAGTAAGACCACTATATCTAAGCACTGGCTATTTGATGAAACACAATGAGGGAAATATTGTGGCCTGTATGTCACACTTTAGCAGCTCTATTAATGAATAAATGGAAAAATAACTTCCTGAGACTTATAAATCAAGACACCAGCTTCTAAGTAAATTCTGCATGGAATCCTAACATAGAAAAACTTCGTGCTCTGTATAGTCGGCATCATTCTGCAACTTCACTGTCTAAACACAAACGATCTGACATCAATGAGGCAAGCTTTCTAACACAAAGGGTGCGCACTGCACAGACTTGCAGCAGGAGCACATGCACTCGAGCAAGACCAACAGGATACACCACACACGTGCCAGCTCTGAATTTTCTCCAGTGTTCACCTGGAGGTGGCCAGGAGACCATGCCAAAATACAGCAACAGCAAGTTACAAGCATCCTGCAGCTTGTCCAAAATTTTGTGGAGCAATCTGTAGGCCAGAAAAGTTTTCATTTAACATGATCATGGTTCATCATGGGTTTTGTTTAGTAACCATGTACATGTCACTGAGATGTTCACTCAATTCCAGTGGCAAACAGGGGTGTTGGGCATGACCATGGTGCTACATAATAAAACATATTTCTGGCTTGGCCTTTTGTAAGTCTTTATCTGATTACTGAAGGAACAATGCCCAGCCTGAGCAGGAATTTGCTTTACCACAAAGAAGCACCCACCACTGCCACCTGGCACTTCTTGAGCAATTCTAAAGATGGAAATCTTACTCATTTACATTACAGCCTAGATTTGTATCCTCATTCCTCTTACCACAAAAGAGAAAGGCACCACTTGAGGGTAGGCATTTCTGCACTGTAGCAGCTTTAACTGGCTACAAAGAATTCCTAAAGAAACTATCTGTACGGGTATCACAGTGCCCTAATTTTGTAATTTGAAAAGCTGCATTTGTGTTTACTTTTCCATCTAGAAGTTTGAGAAGAAGGAAAGAGTTTTCAAGGAAGAGGGAATTTGCATTATTTTTCGCAAAAATTCTGGCAAGGCGGCACGACCACAATGACACCTATGAGCATGTAGTGTCAGCTGTTAAGTCTGTCACATTCCTTGACTTAATACCATTCACAAATATTGAAGTGTTTTACATATGAAGAAAAAAAAAATCTGTCAATCTCTCTCCTTCCAAATAACCAGTACAACAAACCTTTTCTCCGTATTTCTTCATGGCAGCAAGACTCGCCATGTTCAGCATTCTCGCTGCTTCTTGAACAGATATCTTTTCGTACGACTTCTCCAAGCAAGTTGCTATTTCATTTCTAATTGTGTCCAGCAGAATGTCAATAAAAAAATTATAATTTTCTGCTGGAACGTTGCCTTTTGCCAGGAAGATCTGTGGAAAGCAAAGAAAAGGAACAGTTATCATGAGCATTAATAAACACTGGCATGGGTGGTAATGATATGCTTTTACCAGTTTATTAGAAAAGCATGTGAATTTTGAAGTATTAACTAAATCAAACAATGGAAAATCGAGGATGGAATGTAGCAATATTATGAGTAGGAAAATTGCTACTCACCATATAGCGGAGATGCTGAGTCACAGATTGGCATAACAACCTACACATACACTTGTCCATCCTTACACAATCCCTGCTCCCAATCCCTTACCTCATAGCTCATACCCCTGTAATAGACCTAGGTGCAAGACCTGTCCCATACACCCTCCCAGCACCACCTACTTTAGTCCAGTCACTAGTATCACTTATCCCATCAAAGGCAGGGTTACCTGTGAAACCAGTCATGTGGCCTACAAGCTAAGCTGCAACCACTGTGTCACAGTCTACGTAGGCATGACAACTAATAAGCTGTCTGTACACATAAATGGCCACCGACAAACTATGGTCAAGAAACAAATGGACCACCCTGTTGCTCAACACACTGCCAAACAAGAAATCCTTCATTTCAATGACTGCTTCACAGGCTGTGCTATATAGACCCTTCTCACCAACACCAGCTTTTCTGAATTGCGCAGGTGGGAACTTTCCCTGAAATACATCCTACGTTCCCGTAACCCACCTGGCCTCAACCTTCGTTAGTCGCTGTCCTCACCCATCCAGCCCCTTCCCTGCTCCCATTCCAGCACTACACAGCCATCATTCCTTCATGAACACACCCTGTCTTTATTTATTTTTTAATTTATTTCTCTCCTTTTCCACTACTTCCCCTAGCCGCCCCCCCCCCCCTCCCCACCACCTAACCTGCAGCACTTCACTGTGTGTGTGTGTGTGTGTGTGTGTGTGTGTGTGTGTGTGTGTTTGAAGGCCATTGGCTGAAAGCTTTAAGTGTGAAAGTCTTTTAGCTGTGCCTACCTGCGGCTCAGCATCACCACTATGTGGTGAGTAGCAACTTTCCTTCTTCTCATAATATTGAGATATATGTAACACAAAACTAGGTGCCAGGCAGTCATATTCAATTACCGTAATGTGTAATAACAACATTATTGACATTATTATATGAGATATTTGGAAGCAAATAATGATTAAATGGCAGAGGTTTCAAGAATTTTGAGAGATGTGAAGTACACACGGTGATTTTGCAAAATGGGGACAAATGCAGGAAAATCTCTCGAGAGGATAAGGTGGTCGATTTGGAGGGGGGAACCAAACAGAGAGGTCATCTGTCCATCAGATTAGGGACGGACGGGGAACGAAGTTGGCTGTGTCCTTTCAAAGGAACCATTCTGGCATTTGCCTGACGTGATTTAAGGAAATCACAGAAAACCTAAATGAGGATGGCTGGATGCGGGTTTGAACCATCACCTGGGAGGACAGGGAACAAACAAGGTCATATGGCTATGGAGATATGGCCGGAAACACATTGCAGGAGTGTTACATCCACTTCAAGATGGAAATAAAATATCTTTGACAGTGTATAGTGATTGAAAGCACACAAAAACACACCAGGGCAGTGGATACGTTGTGTATGTACTATTGTTTTAATTCCACAGCCAAGAGGGCCGTAATGTTGCTCATGACAGTACGTTATCCACAAAGGCAGTGCACTCGCATACCAGTATACTGAGCAAGGTGGCATCCACTTCACTGCTGCTGTGAGGATGAAGAAGAAAAGGGAAAGGGAACAAAACTGGAAGGGATCCAGGAAACCAGGGGAATAGCCAGGTCGACATAAGTAATTAGACAAAGAGAGAGGAAGGAGGGGTCAGAGGGGAAGAAGTGAGAATGGGAGGGAGCACAAATGAAATGTGAGCCCCTGGAGGGATATTTAGAGAGATGTCTGTGACCTAAAAATTTTGTATTTATGAAAAATAATACTGAAATATTTGTCACACCTATTTGATCGCCATAATTCTAGTATATTTTAATGAAAATGTAATTAATTTCTATGCCAAGTTTATGAATATTTATTAGTCTCAGAGTAAATTGCACCTAAAGATAAAAAAATCACACTTCCTGAAAATTCCTCTTCATCCTACATTTAAAATTAAAACTTGCCAAGTCCGTTCACAAATGCACGTTCACCCCAGGTTCTACGCCCATACCACTGAGAACTTCCAGCCCACTGACAATCATCACTGGAACACAGCATAGCACTCATGACACCAGTTTTTAGCCCACAATACAGTTTTAGACAAGCATTTCCACACACTGTTATTGAACCTTTCATTGGGTATTCAAATTCTCTCATGAGTGAATTTAGTAAGCAAGTTTTCGCTAGCCAAGCCTCTATAGACAGTTTTTATAACACTCGCTACTGACATGGCAGGGGATGGTTACATATGTATTCATCAGCATTACGCTGGCATTCTGATATTTACACCATAATTCGAGGCCCTCTGGACAAAGAATGATGGGAGTCCTTGTCTGTAGCAATCCTGTGAAAGACTGTGGCCCTTACATCTTTTATCATTTCTGCTACATTATTAGTACTTCTTTGTATTCCCAGTCCGTAATATGTTTGAAAGACACCTGTTTCCGAATTTGTTAGCCTGCCCTGCTAAGCCCCAATATTCTATTACCATCAGAAAGCTTTCTCCCCTTCATATCTCCAGTTTCCTCAATCTTGTACCAAAACGCTTTTGTGCATGGCCAACACATTCAAGTCGTAAAACATCTATATTACGTTGTATCACATGCTGGAAAGTATTGCTGCTACCATCAGCCAAATACATGGCATAACATACACCAAGTTTTGTCACTGAACAATTGAACATATTGCTTATACCAGTAACTTCCATTTCTGCTCAGTATCCATAACAATTTTTTTACTCGCCTGTCTATACGCCATTTTCACGAAGTGTTGGAAAATAAATATTTTTTTAAATGTAACTTACACTAACACATTTGATTTTTTATTTGTTTATTTATTTTACTATCAAACAGACATCGAAGGCTTAAGAAGGAATGTTAATAGAAATCCTTAAAATAGCATTGTAACACACACTAAATTACTATGAAATGTCCATGTGGAGGTCTTTGAAACTCTTACTGGCATAGGGGATGTTGAATCGATTTTTGATGGGCAGGTGGATAAGAAGGATTTTGAAACTGATGAAATGATCTTTAGGCAACACAAAGGGATACAAAAATTCTTTATTTTAAACGAATCTGTAGACTTATATTCACTTTGAAATTATAGTATCAATATATGATCAGTCTGTATTTTCACAATAGGAGTCTTCAGCATCATTAAATCCATTCTGGAAAGCCCATTCTATTTCCATGCAACACTTCAGATTGTCAATATTCCTCCAGTTACTACCAACATGTTTTGTTAACAACTTGCCCACATCTGACATTTTGTATATAGTGCCTTCAAATTTGTTTAGACTGGAGCTGATGTACTTTGCTCTTCTTTGTTATGTATTTCGCTACTCAAATATTAGTTCTGTACGCTCATTCCCATTTAGCTTTAAAATCTGTCGAAGTTTTGTCATGTAGAATCTTTCGCAATGACTGAATTTGAAGTGCTACAATGCAAACTGCTTGAAATACACAGTTGCTTCATTCTTTTAGTCTCATACTTGCACCATATCAGTCTCCAGTTTATGCAAAGTGGCATGATCATTTATTATATTCTCATACACAGAAGATTCAACTACAATATCCCTCTTGCTCAATTTTTTTCTATTCTCACATAAAACCTGTTAGGCAGTATGAAGGAGTATCCTATAACAAAGTAATATTTCCACTTTATGTTAAAAGAGATCTCTGAAGTCATTTACAGACCACGGTGATCATACTGACATTTTTGTTTTGATACCCACAGGTATTTGCAAAGAATTTCACTATTTTCTGCCTGCATAAGTCTATGATATGCACAGCTTGTTTTCTCACTTGAGCTTTTTGAGTTCCGAGTTTCATTCCGACAATAAGAGTGAACATTCTGTGTACACAAAAGAGCTTTTGAATTGTCAATCACTGTAGTGAAATCATAAAAAGTAAATTGCCTACTAAAATAAGCAGCTTAATCTGGAAGTTTTGGAAACAACATATTTTTCTATTAGTCAAAAGATATAATCGATAATCCCTTTTTATCCTGACATAATAAATCACAAAATGCTCCCGCTTCAAATTACATACACTCTGTTCTACTAAAACTGCTTTTTTCTTTACAGGGCTTTTCTCTTCATCCTGCACATACAAAACAAACACCAGTTCTAAGACTTCCAAAGCCTCTTTGTAACTACTGCAAAAAACTACGAAAGAAACAGTCTTTCATCTTCAAACTGGATTTTTATTACTTCTTAATATTAAGTTAGCGTGATAAGTACAGTCTTCTACTCTTCCCCTAGATCTACAGTTTTGAGGTTCTGAACAATTGAATGACCAGAAATTTCCCTATGTTTCCTAGCAAGGTGCATTATTGTCACCTTCTGTAACAGATTACCACCTTAGAACACCTTGAAGGTAATTCTTTTTTCATCCCAAAATTCCAAGAATGCTCATCTACACACTATTATATGTTCACAATTTGCCTTTCACTTGTAGCAGGTGAAGGTTAGGTCACTCTTTGACTCCCCTCAATTTTTTCTCCACTTAGGTTGTGAAACAACACAGTGATCGACTCTGCTTTCTGAAGCACAGAGGACTTGGTTGAACTGCCTAATACATGCCATATGCAGTATCGAACACTTAAATGCCTTTGTGTTAGGTTTAGATTTGGGAGAAACTGGTGGAAAACTAGCAGAATATCTGAAAATGAATTTCAGTAATTCATAAAATAAAGAAAAGGCAACCACACTCACCTATAGCTGACTGATGTGTGGTGTATAGAAACACCTAACAGAAAACAATTGACACCAACTTTTGAGCTCTTGCTCTTACTCTAGCAAGAACACACACATTCACACATGCAACCTCACTGACACCGAAACACAATCACTCGCAGCTGTGGTGAAACTGACTAATAGTCAATAGTTTGAAAGTATTACCGTATTAGTATGTGTAGTCTGTGCTGTAACATGATCGGCATAAATGTGTTGGTTGTGGAAATTTGTTATTCCATCAAACAAAACTGAAGAGACGAGCAATGGATGGCAGCCTGTTCAACAAACCATGGCAGAAGTCCTCCCATGTGTGATCGGCACGCATAAGGCCTGGAGTACTATATGGCACACATGCCACTTCTGAAGTATTCTGCACGGTGAACCTGGAGATGTACATATACCAGGGCCATTTATCTGAAGCTGATACCTGGCTATTCTTTCACAGCCTGTAAAATGTGCTCTTTCTGGTCAAGCGTTCAAATGACAGGTGATCTTCAGTCAATAGTTTGTGATGCTATGATGCTACGGACACAGTCTCAGCAATGCAATGATACACAACACCAGAGACTGGATGATCTGGCTGCCTTTGATCTGGAAACACCATCTGATATAGCTGTGCAGCTTCGTGTAAGTTATTTGCATGGCTACACATAAAAATCATGTCTGCCTACTCACAAGCGTAATAACCTACCAAGTTTGAATGGAGCATATTTTGTTAACCTACTACACACACACACACACACACACACACACACACACACACAGAGGGAGGGAGGGAGGGAGGGAGGACTAAAAAGCCTGATAGCACAGTCTACTTTTAAATATCTGCCTGTCACTCAACACTTTCTTTATGTGGTGAGTAGCAATCTACCCTATTTTTTGTTGTTAATTTATATATAGTAAACCTTGTTATAGGAGCCTTCCATCAGGTACTGCTCAAGAGAAAGTGGATGGCGGATGTAGACATTGGTCTGGATCTGATCAGCAGGCAACAGCTCCAACTCTGTGTGAAACTCTGCCACCCTGTTCTGAGATAGTAGGGACAGCAGATTCAGTCCCAAAAGTTGGTACTTGTATGCAGATTCTGGAAGCTGGTCCCTAGTGACAGAAGAGTCAAGATAAAAAAAGTTGTAGAAAACTTCTCTCTGTTCTCCAGCTACAAACATGCAATCTCAGAACATCATCCTCATTACTACGAATTTAGGACTCTTATCTATGTCTTATATGCCACTCACATGAACATTGCACACCTAAAATACAGATAGAACAAAATAAATATAGTGATGAACTGAACATATCAATTCCTCAGAAAAATTTGCTGCACCAACAAAGGATAACCAAAATTTAACAACAAACATTGCACCGTCAACTGAAAAACAAGGAACAAACTGTCTCATGGAGCATTAATGTTTTATCTTTAATGACAATAATACTATGAAGTAGAGTCTTTAGGAAACTACAATTTCAGATTCCTGAATTGATGACAAGTAGGCCCAAGAAACCTAAGTAACAATACATATCTTACTTAATGTCCATATGTCACTGTTTTGACATATAAAAAATTATGTTAGTAATGATTAGCTGCAATTTTAGATTAATATAAAAATGCTGAGTGAAAGTTGCTACAAACGCTACAGATTATGCCTTGCCTTGCAGTTTCTCTTATACCATCCTACATAAATACACAAAATGAAACAAAATTTTATCAGAATCTTAGCTCAGGATTGTTTTTACTGAATAATTACCTTTCATTTTTCTCTTCACATTGCCATGATGTGTATAATAAGCCATAATGAGATAAAAGTATAGTATGTGAATTACTGACCACATGGTCCAAGGATTATTTTACAAATACTGATCCAGCCTAGATCAGAATGAAGATAATTTCACACCAAGGTGCCAACTTTGGCCAGTTTTAACCACAAACTTTTGCCTCCAGGACATTGATTAACTTCAATGTTAAACAACTACTCACTTTTTCTTGTTTCCTCCTTTTTTCTTCCCAAAACAACTTCATTCTTTGTCTGTGTTCCTGTGGTCTTTGCTCTGTCCATATTTTGCCTGTTTCCTTCCTTTATTTACTTGGAATTTCATGTTCACAATTTTGTTTCTGAGTTTGTCTCCCTCATTTATCATTTCAGTACTGATCCCTGCTTGTTTTAACCCATCTTCTATTTCTTGAAGATAATAAGTTTTTTTGAGTGAACTGTTAACTACATCAAAAATCCTCTTTGTGAAACTACTGTTGTTCATTCTATGTACGTGTCCATAGAATGTTCGCCATCGTTTTCTGATCATGCCTGTGAGCCTGTGTGTGTTCATATAATTCTTTGGTTGATCTCTTCATTCGCATACCATCTCTGTCTACAGCTCCAAAAATATTTTTGAGGATTTTTACATTCTATTTTTTCTGTCTCTTTAATGCCTGATGCTCCAATTGTGGTTGTTTCCGAGGTGTAGAGTGCTACTGCTAGTAAAACTGTGCTGCAGTGTGAGTTTAGCCTGTCTTGAAACATTTCTTTTATTGCAGTGCATCTATGTCAATCTGTATTCTTTCTGAAGTTTTTCTGTTCTTTGTATGTTGGATGCCTTGTCTGATCCTCCTATTTGTATATATTCCCCACATATTTGAATTTTTCCACTCTGTTCCCTTTCCATATTTTGTGTACATGGCTTGGTGGTGGATGCTCTTTCTTTCCATGTATTGTGTGTTCTCATATGATATCTGTACACCAGTTTTCACAGATGCTTCATGCAAGTATTCCAGTGCTTCTTGTCTATTGCTGCTGAGTATTGTCAGGTCACCGGCAAATGCCATGCATTTTATGATCGTCTTGTTTGCACACATTCTTCCTGAGTTCCTTTGACTATTTCTTCCCTTTATTTGATCATTTTGTCCAAGAAAATATTGAATAAAAGCGACGAGAGCCCATATCCTTGCCTGACCCCTATATGTATCTCGAATGGGTCAGATGTCTCTCATAAATTTTATTTTGGGTATGGTGACAGTAACTGTCTGTTGTATGAGTGTCTTAGTTATTCTGTCTATTCCAAATTATTCTAATGTGTCAAAGAGAATCTGCCTGTACGGTATTCACCTATCTTTGTATCAGCTTGTGGTTCTAGTCTGTTGAGTAATGCCTTGGAGAGAATTTTGTAGCTGATAAGTAACAATGAGATATCTCTGTAGTTATTAGGGTCTGTCTTGTCACACTTTTCTGTATCAACACATTTACATTCCTGTGGCACTTTCTCTGTGTTCCATACTTCTGTAAGAATTCCATGGATTTTCTTTGTGATGGTTTAGTCTTTGAGTTTCCAGATCTCAGAGATAATGCAGTCTGCTGCTGGGGTTCCATTGCTTTTTTAGTAGTTTTATTCTCTCTTCTACCTCTGTTATTAAATACTCTTTTTTAGTAGTTTTATTCTCTCTTCTACCTCTGTTATTAAATACTGCTTTTAATCTGGGTTTGGTACAGTTTTCATGAAGAGTAATTTTTCTTCAGGCTTCTCACAACTGAGGAGTTTATCAAAATACCTGTTAACAATTTGGTGGTTTTCTTTAGTATTTGTATCCCCAGACCCGTATGTTCTCTTGAAGCTAATATTTGAAGGCTGACAACCCTTTGTAATTTCCCAGAAAACACTGCAGGTATTTCCCATGTTATATTTCTTTCATTTCATTTGCTCCATTTTTGTTGCACGTGCTTCTCACTCTTCTAGTATCTTTCAATGATTGTTTCCCGACTTTGTGGGAATCTTGCCATGTCTCTTTTGTTCCGTTGCTGCCAAAGTTCTTCCAGGCCTGTATACCATGTTCAATGACCTGATCACAACCTATATTCCACTACCTACATTTTCATTTCCTGGCCCTAACATATTGCATTCTGAATTGTTTTTGCAAGGTCTGTCCATTTTTCTATTGAAATCTGATTAATTCTTCAATAATTTTGTCTATGTTTATCTTCAAGTATTCTGGATCCAGTTTTTTTTCTGTTTCTTGGGATTTACCCAATTTTTACTTTTAGCAAGTGAGGGTCGGAGTCTGAGAATCCTCTGCATGTTCTCACATTCAGAATTTCAATTTTACTTTTGCTTGTGATGGCTATGTGATCTATTTGAAATTCTCCCCATATGTATTTGGGTGTTTTCCATGTTGTGAGTTTTCGTTTTGGCTTTTAAATTGCAGTGACAATTTTTAAGCTAAAATTTTGACAGATAAGAAATGTTTCACATTCTTGTTGGTGCCTGTGTATAGGCCTATGATTTACTTGTACTATTTCTCCTTGCCTAGTTGTGCATTCATATCTTCTAACACAATTTTAACATGCCTTTTTGGTATTTTGTTTGTTAGCTCTTCCATTTCTTCCCAAAAGTCTGACTTCTTATTGTTTCTTTCTGTTTTGTTTGATTGTCAGTGCATGTGCATTAATGATTGTGCATCTTTTGTTTCCTGATTTGAAGGTTATTGTAGAGATTCATTCTGTTACTGAATTGAAATCCAGGATTTTGTCTGACTGATTTGTTAACCGTAAATCGTGAGCCGAACATTGCTGGCTGGTGTTCCTCTTCTGGCAGTAGGGTTTTTCTTCACATATTCTGTAGTTTTCTGTGCTGAAGTGGTTGTAGTCTGTTAAAAGCGTCTGTGGATGGTGAAGATCCTGATATGAAATTTTTCCAGAACATCCATAAGGTGTCCGAGTTCACCTATGCTGACCAGCATATTTGTGTTGAGCATGCCAATATAGTGTTTGCGAAGAGGTTTCGGGAAGATCCAATTCTTCTCCTTCTCATGAAGTTTGTGGTTCCCCAGAATCCAATAACCAGAGAAATCTAGTATATTTACTGGGGCCTGGGGTTGTGGATATTTTTCGTGTTGTTCCATTATTACTTCATGTTGAAGGTGGTTGTGGTGATCTCTTTGAGATCACAAATATTAAAGACTTAATTTTTGAGGTCAACATATTTGTAGCAGTTGCACGAACTGACCACCAACTGCTGCATGTCAGATCAGACACTAATGGATTTAGGCCTAAGTATTTGATCCAAACCGGGTATTTCACTTCCCCAATACCACCCACGTCTGGGAGGCTTTCCCCTCTCCTCCACCTGGGGAGGCATCTGATGTGGGATCTAACAACCCCATACGGGCAGCTACTGAATAATTAATATGATTACAATGTCATTAGCTACAAACCTCATTGCTGAATTAATGGAACACAGAACAATATCAATATGCACTATGACAAAAGACCTTTGAGACATCCAAATACATTCACACAATGGATTTAGTTTTGTAACATTTCATGTTTTTAGAAAATGAAATGATCCAGTTGCCAATAAAGTTGATATTTTATTCTCAGAAGCAGTTCTGTTTGATATATATATATCACTCAAGTACACTAACATAGCACTGACACACAATAAATGTATGAAGTCAGATAACATGAATAGTAAGTTCGAGAACAAATTGGCTGTAGGTTCCTAAACATGATGGAACTTCCTGGCAGATTAAATCTGTGTGCCGGACCAAGACTAACTCTGGACCTTTGCCTTTCGCAGGCAAGTGCTCTACCATCTGAGCTACCCAAGCACGGCTCTTGCCCCGTCCTCACAACTTTACTTCTGCCAGTACTTCGTCTCCTACCTTCCAAACTTTATGGAAGCTCTCCTGCAGAGTGAAAATCTCATTCTGGAAACATCCCCCGGCTGTGGCTTAGCCATGTCTCTGCAATATCCTTTCTTTCAGGAGTGCTAGTTCTGCAAGGTTCGCAGGAGAGCTCCTGTAAAGTTTGGAAGGTAGGAGATGAGGTACTGGCAGAAGTAAAGCTGTGAGGACGGGGTGCGAGTCGTGCTTGGGTAGCTCAGATGGTAGAGCACTTGCCCGCGAAAGGCAAAGGTCCCAAGTTCGAGTCTCAGTCCGGCACACAGTTTTAATTTGCCAGGAAGTTTCATATCAGCGTACAGTGCACTGAAGAGAGAAGATCTCATCCTGATGGTTAGTGTTTGGAATAATATTGACTGAAACGTATGTGTAAGTTGAGAAGTGGCTACTGTAAAGAATGGTATAGTTGTAAAAAGTATTGGCTATTAATGTGTTTTAAATAGTTCCACATTAGAGACTCGGGCAGAACTATGGCTAAATGTATGTATTAAGCTACAAGAAGATTCAAATCACTTGCATTATTGTACAACGTGTGCCATTAACAATGTGCATGTTGTTGTGGTGGTAGACGACTGGTTTGATGCAGCCCTCCACATTAGTATATGCTGTGCAAGCCTCTTCATCCCTGCACAACTACTGCAACCTACATTCCGTTTGGAATTGCTTACCATACTGGTGCCTCGATCTCCCTATTTGTCTTTCACCTTCCCCACCAGACTTCCTGCCCATTACCAAATTAACCGGTCCCTGATGCTTCAGGATCTGTCCTATCAACTGATCCCTTGATTTAGTCTGAAAACACAATGGAAATATCACTTATGTAGGAGATCTCCCTGAACTACTTCATTAGTTAGCCAATTTATCCATGTAATCTTCAGCATTCTTCTGTGGCACCACCTTTTAAAGACTTGTATTCTCTTATTACTGTATTGTTTGTTTATCCATATTTCACTTCTGTACAAGGCTAGGCACCAGACAAATGCCTTCAGAAAAGACTTCTGAACACTTAAAATTCAATCTTTTTGTTTTACTTTTGTTGATGTTCATGTAATAACCTGCTGCAAAGACACTACCCATTCTATTCAATTGCTCTTCGAAGTCCCTGAACACTAATTTCCAATCGTGAGCACAGCTCGCATGGCAGGCAAGCTACAAGCCTTCAGCTCTATAACTCTGCTCATCTTCCTCCATTTGTATTGTTTTCGTTGTGTTCACGGCCTCTATTTGGTCTTCGCATGCTGTGAACTGGCCTCTGCAGTAAATGTTTAAGTTCTTACCAATACTGAGATAGAGAAGGCTTTGAATGTATCATGTGAAGATTCTGGTTCCTAGGGGGACTTTTTGGAAGTGAATACAGTGAAGTCGCTTCTGAATCTGACTCAGGCATGAAAACATTACCGGGGGCGGGGGATTGCACCTCCAACAGTGCACCATATACTTCCTAACAATCAAATAATCAATTTCAAATGTAGTGCCATCTATAAAGCCACCATGCAAGAGAAGACATTCTGCTGTTGCAAAATCTTCAGATGTGGACTTAGGATGAACCACATTAGATGAGCATCATCACTGCCTGAATTCAGAGCAGAAAATGGATGTGAGACAGAAATTGATGATAGTAGCAGTCCTTTTGCTATTTGTCAAATTTTTTCTTGAATCAATGATAAAGCACATCAAGACAGGAACCAAAAAGACAGGAAAAAAAAAAAGGAAAATGAGAAAATCAAGCAACCTGAAACTGGGGTGAAACTGCACAAAGTGTATTTGGTCTTTGCTGTTATAATCCATATTTGCCCTGTAAAGAAAAACAGACTGTGTGATTACTGGTCTACAAATAAATCTGTTTCCACAAATCTTCAAGGTCAGTCAGTAACAGCTAGAAATAGGTACTTTTGCTATTCTGTCTTACCTGCACAGAAATGACATTGCCTGAT
This sequence comes from Schistocerca piceifrons, assembly GCF_021461385.2. NCBI lineage: Eukaryota > Metazoa > Arthropoda > Insecta > Orthoptera > Acrididae > Schistocerca > Schistocerca piceifrons. The sequence continues at coordinate 213,310,168 of NC_060146.1, forward strand.
AATTCCAAGAAACGAATCTGATTATAATCCCATGCATAAATATCAAATTTCCTGCATATTTTTCACTCGAGGCAAACCTTACCATTAAAGCAGGGAAGAGTTATTTTCTGTGTCTATACTGACGAATATGGTATTGAACTCTTTACCTTATGTGATTCAAAGGCAGGATCTGTTTCATACACAGAAGTTTATTTGGGTAACAGGCAGGAATACAAGCCAGTGACTGCCCTTTTTCAGAGACTTCTCTTTGGCTACCTTAACAATAGACATACTATTTATACCAATAGATATTACATTTCACCAGCTGTTTTTGATTTTGTGAGAGAATAAGACAAAGGCTGTGGGAATTTGCATGCCTAATTGTAAAGGACTTCCTAAACAAAGTATAGTCAACAATAAGCTAATGAAAGGTAACTGTATACTTATGAGGCAGAAACATTTGCTGTATCTGAGGTGGAGAGACGAGATGTTTCATGATCGTCAAGTCTTCACAAGATGACAAAACAGCAGTAGAAGTTAACAGCAAAACAATGACGACGAAGAAAAATCTGATGCCATTCTAGAACACAGTCTCAAGACAGGTGTAGACCAGAATAATAAACTCATCTCAGATTAAAATATAATCAGCAAACCTAAAATTGTTTGTTCATTGCCTGTAATATACTGCACCAGGAAAAACACAGCCGCACTGTGCATACTATTCTTGAACACACGATGAGTTGGTCGACATTCATAAGCAGCTGGAAATCATCGTAACTACTGTCAAATGATTGGCAGCTGCTGCAAATCATTGTGTTGGAAGAGTCGTGTACCTTTGATAATGGTACTCTTCTTTGGACCCTATCTCCTCTGGAGAAAATACAGGATCTCTCATTACTCACCCACTTTACTGTGAGTGGCATTTCAATTTTAGATCCAGGCATCCTTTACAGGCTGGACGGGTACCTGGGAGGACGCAGGGTGTTGCAGCGAATCCCCTAATCAACATTTTTCAGGTGTTGTCTTTCATTGAAATTCAAACTGAGCCAGTGGGACTTGTTTTGGGGAAACCTGTTTTGCCCAGTGTCAAGAGGAGGAAAACACAAAAGGGTAAGGTTCTACTAATTGTCGGCAGTTCAAAAGTAGAGCAAATGATGGTAACACTTAGGGAAATGGCAGTGAGGCACAGAAAAGGACACCAGCTGCACTCAGTGTGCCTGGGGACCCTCGAACATGTTGTAGAGGCTATTGTGGCACCCACTGAGCAAACAGGTGCAAGCAACTGCGGATTGTGGCACACACTGGAACAAACGATGCCTGTTGTCTGGGCTCTGAGATCATACTTCGTTCACTCCATCACTCCAGTGACTGGCAGAGATGGTTGAGAAGACCAGCCTTGTGCACATAGGTTCAACAAAGCTCCCATTTTGCAGCATTACCCCCAGAACTGAGCATGTCCATTTGGTTCTGAGTCAAGTGAAAGGGTTGAACCAGAGACTTTGAAGGTTCTGTGACAAGCAAAGCTGTGATTCCTGCACTTGCACAATATGGTTGACAAGTGTAGGTTCCCCTAAATGGGTCAGGTGTGCACTACATATCAAAGGCTGCTACTCAGGTAGTTTCCTGTGCATTGGTTGCACACTATGGTTTTATAGGTTAGGCAACACTCCATGCAATCCAGATAACAATACTATAAGAAACCTCGAAGGATCAGTATAAGATTGGGAGCAATGGCTCCAACAGGTTACTATTAAAATCCTACGGGTTATCTGCTGAAGCATTCACAACAAAGTACCAGAGTTTGAAGTACTCCTGAAAAGCAAGGAAGCTTACGTAACACTAGGTACAGAAAGCTGGCTGAAACCTGAAATTTATAGCCCTAGATTTTTGGGGAAAATCTGAATGTATATTGAAAGGTTAGGCAAATGGGAAAGCAGAGGTTGTGTATCAGTGACCATGATGTGGTTGTGGCAACTAAACCGAGCAGAAAGATATATATGTTCAATAAACTATTTAAAAATTAGTAGTGTCATATCTCAATGAGGAACTTTAAACTAACATCAAATCCCATTATAACTCCACTACCAGAGGAAGTACAAAAGTTTGCTTTGTGGCTAGATGTCAATGACAGATGAGTTGGAGAAATATTTACATCAAAACTGTAAAATGGAAGAAAATGTGGCTTCTTACTGGAAAATGAGCTAGCATAGTTTTCAGACTTATCAGAAATTCACCACAAAAATGCTATGTATACAAGCATCTAGCTCTGCTTCTCAAAGAAATTTTAGTTCTGCCAGTTTTATTCTCAATGCAAGATTGCCACTTTTACACCCGGAGATTGCTGATGCTCGTTTTTAATGCATAGTAACTCTATACGGGACAAATGAGTGAAAACATATGCTGAAGCTACTTTGGAACATTAAGTTTCATTTTCCATTCTTTTTAGCAGTGGAAATGTTTTCGTTTATTACACACTTTTTGCATACGTCTCAGTTCTGTACAGTGTTTTCAAATTAGTTTTGAATTTTTGAAATGAAATAGTACTCCGTTTATTTCTAAATTATTACTGAGCAGCAGGGCCAAAACCAGCACCTTTATTTCAGCCTCAACTCATGTGTTAAATTTAATAATTAGGAAAATATATCACTTTATTTACAAGAGTCTTCATCACAATTGTTATAAGTATTTTTGCTGTTTCACGGTTTCGACTGTAGTGAGTTATCATCAGAGCTAAAAATGCAGTTTGTTACGGGAGTATCTAAGTCGTCACCAAACATACGTGGTGATCACTTAAAATACAGGGTGAATGTTAATAAAACTGGCAAACTGCTGGTACAGATTCCCGACTGGAAATGGAGGAAAAAAAGATCCTGTGAACATGTGTCCAGAAATGCATCGTTGCCTGGTAGATGGTGCTGATGAATGAAAGTTACTCTGACCACACGCCATGTGTCCCATATGTGTTGCAGGATGTGTGATTGACGCAGCATACTGTAAGCAGCAGAATGGTCTGGTATTCATGTTGGCAACAAACTGAGACGGTGTTTGTGTACGGCCAAGCATAGGGAAATGGTCGAGAGGCAGCAAGGCAGCACAGCTATACGAAACAAGTAACCTCACAGATACCAACCACATCACATAACATTTCAAGCCCTTTTTGTGAGTCTGTGTGATCATGGGTCTCTGTCCAGAGAGACAAACGTGTAGGTAGGTGGCAGACTGGGCATCCACCAGATTTGGAGGAACCGGATATGCGGGATATTGAGACAAACCCCAGTGCAAGCTCCAGGTAAGTGGTCCACCAATATGGGCTTGAAATGTTCTGTGAGGGTACTTTTTTTGGTATAGCTGTCCTACCTCTCTACTGTTTCAATCTGCTCAGCTGTACACAAACACCATCTCGGCTTGTTGTCGACATGAATACAGGACAATCCTGCTGTTACAGTACCCTGCATCAATCACAAAGCCTGCAATGTGCAAGAAACACACAGCACATGGCCAGAGGAATTTTCATTCTGTCAGTGCCATTACCGTGGCAACGATGTATTTCCAGAAGTATGTTCATAGTAGCTTTTTTGCTCCATTTCCAGTCAGGAATCGGAGCCTGCAATTTGTCAGTTTTATTAATACTAACTCTGCACATCAAAAAAATGAGAGCAAGACATCTGTGAGTAAAAAACCTTTCAGTGGGGGCAGGTGACAGTGCACCGGCAAGTCATTCCACTGCTAATAATAATGTCCGGCGCGTCGCAAGCCGCGTGCGCCCCATCAGTAGTGCAGTATGTCCGCCTAGTGCTGGCCACACTACGACACAGCAAGCCCAGTGCAGTGGGCTGGGGCAGCCCAGAGCCACGGGCCAGCGGGTAGCTGTGTCGAATGCAGTAGGCTGGGCTGGAGAATCCCCCGGGCTCTGAGTGCTCCACAGTGGGCCGCTCTGCACTCCTCTGGTTTACATAGTATAGACGTAGATGTAGATTTCGTACCGCCACGTCAAGAGAAGGCAAATGAAATTGCGGAATAAATTATTTTTGCATCCTTTTGTAATGGTAGCAGTGAACACTTTCATCTTATACTGTGAAACAAGAAATAATCAGGAAAAGTGCTGCCATTTGGGAAATTTTCTTATTCAATTAGAAGAGGAATTTGCAAAGAAAGAGGGTGAACAACATGCTGCTAGGAAGACATTTTGCAGACAGACTTACTTCCACAGAAAAGGCCCATCCCACAAGAGTGCGCAAAGTTTGTACAGGAAAAGAAACTTTCCAGTGGAGAGTCTTCAAGAAAGAAATTTATTGGTGCCTTGATTGTGAAGTTCAACTATGCATGGAAGTGTGTTTCAAATTGTACCATACAATGGTAAATTATTCTTAAATGTACCAATAAGAACCACCACAGATTTTTTTCACCAAGTAAGTACTGAAATTTAACTAAATTTTATTTACTGTGCCTTACTTTGTAACTACACATGCTCATAAATTAACGATAATGCTGATACAAGGTGAAACAATGCTCTGGTAGGAGGTTTGCGGGTTTAAATCACCTCTGAGTATGATCATGCGGTTCATTTGACCTGCAGTCATCACATGGTGGCAATGGCAGCAGTCCAATTACGCAGAGGTGTGTTGGTGCATGTCAGAGTACGGTGCAGCGAGTAAGTGTGCAGACGTTTTCAGACATGCTAATGGTGACTGTGTGCTGAAAATGGCCCAAAGAACACAGATTGATGATGTTATGAGGGGTCGAATACTAGGACAACTAGAGGCTGGTCAAACATAGCAAGTCAATGCATGGGCCCTCCGTGTGCCACAAAGTGTGATCTCAAGATTATGGTAATGATTCCAGCAGATAGGAAACGTGTCCAGGCGCTACAGTACGGGACGCCCGCAGTGTACAACACCACAAGAAGACCTATATCTCACCGTCAGTGCCCGCAGACGGCGACGGAGTACTGCAGGTAGCCTTGCTAGAGACCTTACCCCAGCCACTGGGACAGTTTTCTCCAGACACACAGTCTAGACTGAACAGACATGGTTTATTCGTCCGAAGAACTGCAAGGTGCATTCCACTGACCCCTGGTCACAGGATAGACCGTAAAGACTGGTGTCAAGAACACAGTACATGGTCATTCGAACAGTGGTCCCTGGTTATGTTCACGGCCAAGTCCAGGTATAGCCTGAACAGTGATTCCTGCTGGGTTTTCATCTGACGTGAACCAGGAACCAGATACCAATCCCTTAATGTCCTTGAAAGGGAACTGTATGGAGGTCGTGGTTTGATGGTGTGGGGTGGGATTATGATTGGTGCACGTTCACCCCTGTATGTCTTTGACAGAGGAACTGTAACAGGTCAGATGTATCGCGACATTATTTTGCACCAGTATGTCCGCCTTTCCAGGGGTGCAGTGGGTCCCACCTTCATCCCGATGGATAACAACACACAGCCCCACCAAGCTGCCATCACAGAAAAGTATCTTGAAACAGACGATATCAGGTGAATGGAGTGGCCTGCCTGTTCTCTAGACATAAACCCCATCGAGCATGTCTGGGATGCTTTCAGTCAACGTATCGCTGAAACCCCTACAACATTTCAGGAGCTCCGACAGGCACTGGTGCGAGAATGGAAGGCTATACCCCAGCAGCTGCTCGAATACCTGATCCGGAGTATGCCAACCTGTTGTGCAGCCTGTATACATGTGCATGGTGATCATATTCCATATTGATGTCTGGGTACATGTGCAGGAAACAGTGGTGTTTTACAGCATGTTTCAGGACAGTTTTTTCAACTTATCACCAATACTGTGGACTTACAGATCTGTCGTGTGTTCCCTATGTGCCTATGCTATTAGCACCAGTTTTGTGTACTGTCACGTTGTGTGGCACCACATTCTGCAAGTATCCTTAATTTATGAGCATGAGTGTAGATTAAAAAAGAACCTTTCTACCTCGAAAAACTACCTGTATTTGTACATAGGATTACAAGTATGAAATGGTAGGTACTCAAATAAATGCCAAAAATTCTCAGGATTCCATGACATGAATGCTGCAAAGGGCCCAGGACTGTAGACGTCTAGGTCTCTGACAGAGTTACAATGCCATCAGAAAACTTGTAAGTTTTTATTTCCTTCTCCCTGAACTTAAATTGCCTCTCCAAATTTCTTTCCACTCCTTGACTCCTCGCTCAATGTACAGATTGCACCAAGGGCTCCAACTCTGGCTCTCCCTTCATTACTACTACCTACTGATGTCGTAACTGCCGCCTGCTTCACATCTCCCATGTAGCAAGCTACGTAAATTTAAGTATTAACTGTGTTTTTCTTACTTGCCACTTCTTTTTCCGTATGTTTTTGCTTTTAGGAAGCTTTAATTTTCGAGTAATAGTGTTCCATATTTTTCATGTTTGTTTTGAATACAAGAAGTGTCTAGTAACCACAGTTTAGTCAGCTATCAGCCGCCTTTAGTGAATTAGCAGTCTAGTTAAAAGTTGATTACTTAACACTCTACAGTAAATTGTTGATTTCTTAGGATGGATAGGATGTGTGACTGCTGTGTACGGACGTAGGAGGAGCAGGCCACTGTTCAAACACCTGAATGTGCTGATGGCCGCGGTCAGCCGTCTTCCAAGCTGCTGCCTCGGAGTGTAGCAGCAGTGGGGAGTCTGGTGTGTCGCATGGTACACCCCAAGTGTTCTCTGTTTCACCCACGGTCCCTGCTGTCGAGACATCTTCGCAGGTACCAGGCGTGGCTGAGCCGCCCTCTCGCCAAGGGGAGTGGTGGGTTCAATGGCGTTCGCGTTGCACAAGGTGGAGGGTCAATGTGGAGGCTGGCCGTGTGGCATCACCCGCTCTGCTTGTGAGTGGACATGTGGCCACTCCTTCAGCAAGGGCCGAGCAGGCACACAGGGGGGAGGGGTTTATTAGTGATTGGGAGCTCCAATTCCCTTAGGGAAGTAGTGGAAAGGTCGCAGAAGAAGGCCAGTGTTCACTCTGTCTGCTGGCCGGGGGAGGGGGGGAGGGGGGGGGGTGTCTCATGTGAGATGTGGAGAAGGCCCTGCAGGCAGCGACAGAGAGCACTGGATGCACCAGACTGCAAATTGTTGCTCATGTCGGCACCAATGACTCCTGCCATCTGGGTTCAGATGCAGGCGATTGGCGGAGTTGGTGAAGGCGGAAAGCCTAGCTCGCAGGGTGGAATCTGAGCTAACTATTTGTAATGTCATTCCCAGAACCTATCGCGGTACTCTGGTTTGGAGCCGAGTGGAAGGCTTAAACCAGAGGCTCAGATGATTCTGTGGAGATCACTACCTCCACTATCGGGTGGAGAAATGTAGGGTCCCCTGAGTAGGTCAGGCGTGCACTAGACGCAGGAAGCAACTACAAGGGTAACGGAGTACGTGTGGAGTGCACATATGGGTTTTTTTAGGTTAGAGAATTCCCTCCCTAGGCCCGAAAAGACGCCTCCTGAGACGTGACAAGGTAGCAGTAGGCAAAACGCAACAGGGAATGACAATATTAATGTGGTAATAGTAAACTAGAAAGGTCCAGAACTGCTTTAATTAATAAACGGTCACAATGCCCACATAGTACTAGGGACGGAAAGTTGGCTGAAACCAGATGTAAACAGTAATGAAATTTTAAACTCAGATTGGAATATATACTGCAGAGACAGGCTGGACAGTGAAAGGGGGCGGGGTGGGTGGGGGAGGGGGGGGGGGGGTGGGGGGGGCAAGTTTATAGCAATAAAAAGTGCAATAGTATCGAAGGAAATTGACGGAGATCTGAAATGTGAAATAATTTGGGTGAAGGTCACGGTTAAAGCAGGCTCAAACATAGTAATTGGATGTCTCTATAGGCCCCCTGGCTCAGCAGCTGTTGTGGCAGAGCACCTGAAGGATAATTTGGAAAATATTTCGAGTAGATTTCCCGACCATGTTATAGTTCTAGGTGGAGATTTTAATTTGACAGATACAGACTGGGAGGCAAACTTTTACAACGGGTGGCAGGGACAAAGAACCCAGTGAAATTTTTTTAAGTTAATTATCTGCAAACTGCCTTGAGCAATTAAACAGAGAACCGACTCGTGGTGATAACATATTAGATCTTCTGGTGACAAACTGACCCGAACTATTTGAAACAGTTAGTGTAGAACAGGGAATCAGCAATCATGATGCGGTTACTGCATCGGTAATTTCAGCCGTAAATAGAAATATTAAAAAAGGTAGGAAGATTTTTCTGTTTAGCAAAAGTGACAAAAAGCAGATTTCAGAGTACTTGACGGCTCAACACAAAAGTTTTATCTCGGGTACAGATAGTGTTGAGCATCAGTGAACAAAGTTCAAAACCATCGTACAATATGCATTAGATGAGTATGTGCCAAGCAAAGATCATAAGAGATGGAAAAGAGCCACCACTGTACAACAACCAAGTTAGAAAGCTGCTACAGAAGCAAAGGGAACTTCACAGCAAACATAAACATAGCCAAAGCCCTGCAGACAAACAAAAATTACACGAAGCGAAATGTAGAGTGAGGAAGGCTATGCGAGATGCGTTCAATGAATTAGAAAGTAAAGTTCTATGTACTGACTTGGCAGAAAATCCAACGAAATTTTGGATTTATGTCAAAGCGGTAGGGGGATCAAAACAATGTCCAGACACACTGTGACCAAAATTGTACTGAAACAGAGGATGACATAGTAAAGGCCGAAATACCAAATGTCTTTTCCAAAGCTGTTTCACAGAGGAAGACTGCACTGTAGTTCCTTCTCTAGACTGTCGCACAGGTGACAAAATGGAAGATACTGCAATATATGACAGTGGGATAGAAAAACAATTAAAATCACTCAAAAGAGGAAAGGCGTCTGGACCTGATTGGATACCAGTTCGATGTTACACAGAGCACACGAAGGAACTTTCCCCCCTTCTTGTAGTAGTACCGTATGTGTCTAGAAGCGCGTAGCGTTCCAAAAGATTGGAAAAGGGCACAGGTCATCCCCATTTTCAAGAAGGGACGTCGAACAGATGTGCATAACTATAGACATATCTCTCTAACGTCGATCAGTTGTAGAATTTTGGAACACGTATTATGTTCGAGTATAATGACTTTTCTGGAGACTAGAAATCTACTCTGTAGGAATCAGCATGGGTTTCGAAAAAGACGATCGTGCGAAACCCAGCTCGCACTATTCGTCCACGAGCCTCAGAGAGCCATAGACACGGGTTCCCAGGTAGATGCCGTGTTTCTTGACTTCCGCAAGGTGTTTGATACAGTTTCCCACAGTCGTTTAACGAACAAAGTAAGAGCATATGGACTACCAGACCAATTGTGTGATTGGGTTGAAGAGTTCCTAGATAATGTAACATCGCATGTCAATCTCAATGGAGAGAAGTCTTCCGAAGTAAGAGTGATTTCAGGTGTGCTGTAGGGGAGTGTCGTAGGACCGTTGCTACAATATATATAAATGACCTTGTGGATAACATCGGAAGTTCACTGAGGCTATTTGCGGATGATGCTGTAGTATATCGAGAGGTTGTAACAATGGAGAATTGTACAGAAATGCAGGAGGATCTGCAACTAATTGATGCACGGTGCAGGGAATGGCAAATTGAATCTCAATGTAGACAAGTGTAATGTGCTGCGAATACATAGAAAGATCCTTTATCATTTAGCTACAATATAGCAGGTCAGCAACTGGAAGCAGTTAATTCCATAAATTATCTGGGAGTAGGCATTAGGAGTGATTTAAAATGGAATGACCATATAAAATTAATCAACAGTAAAGCAGGTGCCAGACAGATTCATTGGAAGAATCCTAAGGAAATGCAGTCCGAAAACAAAGGAAGTAGGTTACAGTACGCTTGTTCACCCACTGCTTGAATACTGCTCAACAGTGTGGGATCCGTACCAGATAGGGTTGACAGAAAAGAGAGAGAGAGAGAGAGAGAGAGAGAGAGAGAGAGAGAGAGAGAGAGAGAGAGATCCAACGGAGAGCAGCGCGCTTCATTACAGAATCATTCAGCAATTGCGAAAACATTACGGAGATGATACATAAACTCCAGTGGAAGACTCTGCAAGACACTCAGTAGCTCGGTACGGGCTTTTGTTAAAGTTTCGAGAACATACCTTCACCGAGGAGTCAAGCAGTACATTGCTCCCTCCTATGTATATCTCGTGGAAAGACCATGAGGATAAAACCAGAAGGATCAGAGCCCACATGCAGGCATACCGACAATCTTTCTTTCCACGAACAATACGAGGCTGGAATAGAAGGGAGAACCGACAGAGGTACTCAAGCTGCCCTCACACACCGTCAGTTGGCTTGCGGAGTATGGATGTAGATGTACTTTTTATGTCGTTCGACTTATTACTGCATTTTGTTCAAGTTGTAGTTAATATTTTGTTCCCTGTATTTTATGATTCCAACCTTCAGAATTTTAAAAAGTATTCCAGTCAACAATGCCAAAATAGTCTTTTTTCGTAAATTCACAAATGCTGTAAAGGTAGGTTTGCTTTTTTCAATGTTATGTCCTGAGGGAAGGAACAGGGTCAGTATTTGCTTGCGTGTTTCTAAATTTCTTGTTGTTGTTGTGGTCTTCAGTCCTGAGACTGGTTTGATGCAGATCTCCATGCTACTCTATCCTGTGCAAGCTTCTTCATCTCCCAGTACCTACTGCAACCTACATCCTTCTGAATCTGCTTAGTGTATTCATCTCTTGGTCTCCCTCTATGATTTTTACCCTCCACGCTGCCCTCCAATGCTAAATTTGTGATCCCTTGATGCCACAAAACATGTCCTCCCAACCGATCCCTTCTTCTAGTCAAGTTGTGCCACAAACTTCTCTTCTCCCCAATCCTATTCAATACCTCCTCATTAGTTACGTGATCTACCCACCTTATCTTCAGCATTCTTCTGTAGCACCACATTTCGAAAGCTTCTATTCTCTTCTTGTCCAAACTGGTTATCGTCCATGTTTCACTTCCATACATGGCTACACTCTATACAAATACTTTGAGAAACGACTTCCTGACACTTAAATCTATACTCGATGTTAACAAATTTCTCTTCTTCAGAAACGCTTTCCTTGCCATTGCCAGTCTACATTTCATATCCTCTCTACTTCGACCATCATCAGTTATTTTACTCCCTAAATAGCAAAACTCCTTTACTACTTTAAGTGTCTCATTTCCTAATCTAATTCCCTCAGCATCACCCGATTTAATTTGAGTACATTCCATTAACCTCGTTTTGCTTTTGTTGATGTTCATCTTATATCCTCCTTTCAAGACACTGTCCATTCCGTTCAACTGCTCTTCCAAGTCCTTTGCTGTCTCTGATAGAATTACAATGTCATCGGCAAACCTCAAAATTTTTACTTCTTCTCCATGAATTTTAATACCTATTCCAAATTTTTCTTTTGTTTCCTTTACTGCTTGCTCAATATACAGATTGAATAACATCGGGGAGAGGCTACAACCCTGTCTCACTCCCTTCCCAACCACTGCTTCCCTTTCATGCCCCTCGACTCTTGTAACTGCCATCTGGTTTCTGTACAAATTGTAAATAGCCTTCCGCTCCCTGTATTTTACCCCTACCACCTTCAGGATTTGAAAGAGAGTATTCCAGTTAACATTGTCAAAAGCTTTCTCTAAGTCTACAAATGCTAGAAACGTAGGTTTGCCTTTTCTTAATCTTTCTTCTAAGATAAGTCGTAAGGTTAGTATTGCCTCACGTGTTCCAACATTTCTACGGAATCCAAACTGATCTTCCCCGAGGTCCGCTTCTACCAGTTTTTCCATTCGTCTGTAAAGAATTCGTGTTAGTATTTTGCAACTGTGACTTATTAAACTGATAGTTCGGTAATTTTCACATCTGTCAACACCTGCTTTCTTTGGGATTGGAATAATTATATTCTTCTTGAAGTCTGAGGGTAGTTCGCCTGTCTCGCACATCTTGCTCACCAGATGGTAGAGTTTTGTCATGACTGGCTCTCCGAAGGCCGTCAGTAGTTCCAATGGAATGTTGTCTACTCCTGGGGCCTTGTTTCAACTCAGGTCTTTCAGTGCTCTGTCAAACTCTTCACGTAGTATCATATCTCCCATTTCGTCTTCATCTACATCCTCTTCCATTTCCATAATATTGTCTTCAAGAACATCGCCCTTGTATAAACCCTCTATATAGTCCTTCCACCTTTCTGCCTTCCCTTCTCTGCTTAGAGCTGGGTTGCCATCTGAGCTCTTGATATTCATACATGTGGTTCTCGTATCTCCAAAGGTCTCTTTAATTTTCCTGTAGGCAGTATCTATCTTACCCCTAGCGAGACAGGCCTCTACATCCTTACATTTGTCCTCTAGCCATCCCTGCTTAGCCATTTTGCACTTCCTGTCAATCTCATTTTTGAGACGTTTGTATTCCTTTTTGCCTGCTTCATTTACTGCATTTTTATATTTTCTCCTTTCATCAATTAAATTCAATATTTCTTCTATTACCTAAGGATTTCTATTAGCCCTCGTCTTTTTACCTACTTGATCCTCTGCTGCCTTCACTACTTTATCCCTCAGAGCTACCCATTCTTCTTCTGCTGTATTTGTTTCCCCCATTCCTGTCAATTGTTCCCTTATGCTCTCCCTGAAACTCTGTACAACCTCTGGTTTAGTCAGTTTATCCAGGTCCCATCTCCTTAAATTCTCACCTTTTTGCAGTTTCTTCAGTTTCAATCTGCAGTTCATAACCAATAGATTGTGGTCAGAATCCACATCTGCCCCTGGAAATGTCTTACAATTTAAAACCTGGTTCCTAAATCTCTGTCTTACCATTATATAATATATCTGATACATTTTAGTATCTCCAGGGTTCTTCCATGTATACAACCTTCTTTCATGAGTCTTAAACTAAGTGTTAGCTATGATTAAGTTATGCTCTGCGCAAAATTCTACCAGGCGGCTTCCTCTTTCATTTCTTAGCCCCAATCCATATTCACCTACTATGTTTCCTTCTCTCCCTTTTCCTACTGACGAATTCCAGTCACCCATGACTATTAAATTTTCGTCTCCCTTCACTACCTGAATAATTTCTTTTATCTCGTCATACATTTTATCAATTTCTTCATCATCTGCAGAGCTAGTTGGCATATAAACTTGTACTACTGTAGTAGGCATGGGCTTTGTGTCTATCTTGGCCACAATAATGCGTTCACTATGCTGTTTGTAGTAGCTAACCCGCATTCCTATTTTCCTATTCATTATTAAACCTACTCCTGCATTACCCCTATTTGATTTTGTATTTATAACCCTGTAATCACCTGACCGAAAGTCTTGTTCCTCCTGCCACCGAACTTCACTAATTCCCACTATATCTAACTTTAACCTATCCATTTCCCTTTTTAGATTTTCTAATCTACCTGCCCGATTAAGGGATCTGACAATCCACGCTCCGATCCGTAGAACGCCAGTTTTCTTTCTCCTGTTAACGACGACCTCTTGAGTAGTCCCCGCCCGGAGATCCGAATGGGGGACTATTTTACCTCCGGAATATTTTACCCAAGAGGATGCCATCATCATTTAATCATACAGTAAAGCTGCATGTCCTCGGGAAAAATTACGGCTGTAGTTTCCCCTTGCTTTCAGCCGTTCGCAGTACCAGCACAGCAAGGCCATTTTGGTTAATGTTACAAGGCCAGATCAGTCAATTATCCAGACTGTTGCCCCTGCAACAACTGAAAAGGCTGCTGCCCCTCTTCAGGAACCACATGTTTGTCTGGCCTCTCAACAGATACCCCTCCGTTGTGGTTGCACCTACGGTACGGCCATCTGTATCGCTGAGGCACGCAAGCCTCCCCACCAACGGCAAGGTCCATGGTTCATGTGGGCGAAAATGATGAAGAAGGACACAGAACACCAAGTCCCCTGCCGGGAATCGAACCCGGGCCCCCTGCGTGGTATGCGATAACGCTACCGCTACGCTACGGAGGCGTTCTTTAGAATGTTAAATAACCTTCCTTGAGATCTGTTTCTAGCAATAAACATACATGTGACTAAAATATATATGCATGTAAACACACACACACACACACACACACACACACAGTCATCAAATCAGACAGAAATACTGCATGCCATCATTCTGACCAAGCAACACGACAGCGAAACACAAGTCAACTTACCTGTAATCCAAATAGTAACATTTCAGTTGTGCCATATATCTCTCAAATGAGGGTATATCTTTCATAGCAATGCTCCACTGAGCACCGATCTCCAGAATGTCTCCTGGAAGATTAAAAAAATTACAGCAATATGGAAATTTAAAAAATGAAGTGAATGAACACAAAATCTCTGACAACTGAGCAATTACTCCATCTGTAACACTAACAGAGTCAAACATTCCATTTTAAGGACTTTTTCATCTACATGCTCCGTGGAAATTATTTTAAGGACAGTTGATTTAAAATTGTTTAAATGTAATACATACTTAGTAAGCACTGGGATGCAACAGAGTGAAGTATCTAACATTGTTAAAAAGTCAGATATAGAACTTTCTGCAAACAATGACTTTCCAAAGGAAGTATACTAGTGGTGACTGCTTCTGCAAGGAACTTTTATTCGAAGACATGGAGGAGTTGCACTTCTGAATGGAAGCGAAACAAAAACTTAGACACTGAGATAGATTTGAATGTGTGTGCCACATTGTGATACAGCTAATAACAATGTAAGCCATTACACGGAGATAACATGTTGCTACCAAGTTCTTTAGAGAGAGTCATACACGCATTACTGCTGCAAAAGTTCTACATACATGCATTATTGCTGCAAAAGTCCTCCACACGCATTATTACTGTGAACTGATGCCACAGGATTTCACCTTCCACAACATCAGCATCGCTTGAGTTTAAGACCAGTGTCTGAATAAAATATTTTTCAACTGTAAACCCCAGTGACTTTTTGATCAGGTTATCTGGAAAGGTTTTATTCCTACACAACTACTGTTTGCCTGAAGCCAAATACTTCTTGACCTGATACAATAGCACTTTACAGAATGTTCCTGTTTACTTACTGCATGACAGATTAATTAATTTGAAAGAAAGTACAGGAAAAAAAATTCTTTAATACAAGCTTTTCTTTTCCATAAAATCCACGAAGCAGTCAAGTTAAAGTAAGGTTAATGTGCACTTGCTTTCAGTTTAATGTGATATTACATTAGGGGCATTAATGATCATTTCAATTGTAAAGGATCATTGTGCATAGCCAATTATAGCGTATGTTATCATGATTAATTAGTTTCATACTAAGATTGGTTCAACTGGATTACCAACCATTTTATTTGAAATGCAAATTGGAGGAAAACTGTAAAAGGAAGATTAGTATTTAATATTTTGTTCAATTAGATGAGAAATTGAGCACAAGTTCAGAAATAGTACTGTCTGAAAGCAAACTGGTCATGTTTTTGAAGAATCTGGAATTCACTGTAACTCATTTAGACAAACTATGGAAACATAAATCTGGATGGCTGGCTAGAGATTCAAAACCTGCTTCTCTTTAATGTTAAGTCCATCATCACAAATCCTGCAACACCTTACTCAGTGGGAAAAACTGAACCGAGAACTGTGTGAACATTACAATATACACTAAATGGCTCACATCGCCAAAATTAGCATTATCAGATAATCCAAAAGAGTCTACTGAGCTACAGTTGTGACGTCCATTTAGCTTCATGTGTTTGTAGATAATATTCATTTTAGAAACAAGATTATGTATAGAAATCAAATACTCACTTGCAAGTAAGAGCTCTTGCTGTGAAGCAGTCGAGTTGGAAGTTGGCAAGAACATTAAATGTGTAAGGCCAACCTGAAAGGAAGATACATAATAAGAATTATACGGCTATTCTTAAGCTAAACAGTATGTGTACAACAGATAGTATTTCACTCAATATCAGTTTCTTCCCACGTGGTCCGAATATTAATCAGTCCCATTAAACACAAGCATTATATGAAACAACATTCATTGTGATGTTCTTTCTTAAACATGAAACACAACTTCCGATTTTAATATAGGTATTAATTTTTGTTATGTATGTTAAACATATAAACAGAAGGATAAATCATCACTTTGCCATAGTAAGTCCCCATCAATATGATGGTAACTGCAATGTTAACAGCAGTAGCAGGATCATCTCACACCTGCCCTCTCCCCCGAAACAAGAGGAAGAAGGTACACAACATGCAACTGGATTTTAGGAATGTTCTGTGGTCGTCAGTGTAACACTAATGAAACATAGTAAGATTGAACGAGGCGACTTCTTAAAGTACACTGTTGTTTGTGATGTGTGCTGAATACATTGCTTCCAGTTCAAATATAAATTAAGAAATTCTGAAGCAGTAAATAATATGAAACAACCCATCAGCTTTGATGAGTGACACTACCAAAGAATTAACTACTTGTTAACACTACACAACCACTATGGTGACACTGACGTCATATAGTGATCTGTGTATTTCAACTTTCAAAGTATTGAGACCTCCTCGAGAGTGCAGCGATCTTGGGCAGGGACATTCTTACATTAGTACCACGACAAATTCAATTGTTACTACTACACAAAAAACCAACCTTCCGAGTGCGTTGCCAAATCTTTGGACACTAAACATAATTATTTTCCCAGCACAGCTGCAACCATGAGACCATAAAAAAGCTGCATAAACCAGTTCAAATCAAACTAATGGCATGCTGTCATCACATGTCATTTTGATGCACAATGTACGACATCTCTGTTCGTAGAAATATAGGATTAATGTGTTTAAAGTTTTTGACAACAATTACAAGTAAGTCTTATATAATCATTAGAGGTATGTTAAATTTGTCTTTGCGTTGTGGTGATATATTATGCTGGTTTTCTCTTACATCAAGGAACAGCATCTGCCTACACATTTTGTTTCAGTTATTCCTACGTTTCGCACACTTCACAATATAGCACCGCACGGTTTGAGGTGCTGTGTCACGGATTGCACGGCCCCTCCCGCCGGAGGTTCGAGTCCTCCTTTGGACGTACGTACGTACGTACGTACGTACGTGTGTGTGTGTGTGTGTGTGTGTGTGTGTGTGTGTGTGTGTGTGTGTGGTGTTCTTAGCATAAGTTAGTTTAAGTAGTGTGTAAGTCTAGGGACTGGTGACCTCAACAGTTTGATCCCTTAGGAATTCACACACATTTGAACTATATTAGTGGCACTATATTGTGGTGTTTCGCATCAAGAAATATCTAATTCTGCAAAGCAATGCATAATTAGACCAGAATAAACAGTGCCAAACAAAGGAATAAGTAAAAAAAATCCTGATGTAAGTGAAAACCAGGCATAAAAATACCAGCACTGATGCTACATTTCCAAAAAACTAAACACGTTTGGTGACAAATACATGCATTTTCTTGTAGATGGAAAGACAAAATACCTCCAATATTATAAGGCAACTAGAGACAATACGATCACACAAATGAACTGAACTTACATAATCACACTCACTCTCACAGTGTCACTCATGGTAACCGGCAAGATTACACTACCCAACATCCCACAAGATGGACAAATGAAAAATATTTTGCAACTGCAATTAAAACAGATGTAACACAAGAGAAAAACTAAAATAATTACACAGGGGACACAACTTCACTGGCAACTTTTCACATCGAGTGAGAAACGGCAGGGTACAGCGACACCAAGGATTTAAAGACAAGTGGCAGACATTTTTAGCAGAAGGGATATGAAAGTTGGAACTCCAGTTCAACAAATGTATGAACTATCATGATGATTACACAAAAAAATGGTCAATACTTTTATGTAATATATCTACACAAAGTGTTTTCAGTTCCACAATTGTTTTCCTTTACAACAATATCAAAGACGTTTTGAAGATCACTCCTACAGCAGTTTGCTGAATGATGCCATACTACAATGGCACGATAATTCAAAACTACACACTGTGTCCAATTTAAGTCTTTTTTCCGAATATCTTCCACATTCTGCTGAGTTCAACTCATTTGAAAGTTGTACCTAGAAAGTTAGGTAAATGGTCTCAGAAAATAAAGCAAACAAGAGCTGCAAAGAAAGTGCCTTTAGTGGCCTTCAAAGTAATTACCGTTAGCTTTAAAAAATACTTCTGACATTGACTGGAAAGCTGTTGGAAACCGCCAGCAAATGTTTCTTGTGGAATTGCTCGAAGCACCACGGTCATGCGTTGTGGGATATCCACAAAACACCTTCATGCTCAACTTTCCCACTAAATGCAACGTGACTGTCCAACACACGTTCTCCAGGTACGGCATCAGCAGCCATTTCTTTCCCCAACTGTAAATTAGCCTTGAAAGGCTTACATTTTGCAGATGATGTTCACAACCACAGTGCTTCTAGCTTGGTTAGTTTCCAACAGCTTCACAACAAGGGTAATAAATATTTGTTGTGGACAGTTGAGACTTTTGGAACAGCCTAGAAATTTCACCTAAGATGGGAAGGAAAGCTGTGAAGCCTGTGTGCAAATCATGTAAATTTTGTTCTGTGTTTTTCATGTTTTAAATTGTCCATCTGCAGCCTTGCTGAGGCATAGGTAGGGAAACAGCCAACAGAAACTGGACACACATCCTTTCTTTATTGAGAAGAACCTGTGAAGTTAAGGCTAGCATACAGACATAATAAGGCTCTGGAAAGTTAGTTTGGCATTAAGTTTGAATTCTCTTATGCGCAGACAGTTGTGAATAAAACCAAATAATGTTAGATCAAATATAGCTCCTCACAAAAATGAACAAATGAAAATTAAATAGAGGATCTAATCAACTTTCAATAACAATCTATAACTTTACTGTGTGGTGCCATATAAAAATGTAAGAAAACCCACTGTCTCCAAGCACTGTCATTAAAAAAATCTGATAGTGAAGTACTTTGATGCCCAGGATTAGCAACCAATTTATTTGTTTGGTTAATATCCACCTACTGTTTACTCATGTTCTTGTGACTGTAACACCCGATATGCAGAATTTAATACAAAAAATTACAAAATTAATAAATCTGTTATAGAAAACATGTACACTTCTAATGTAATACACTTGGAAGCCTCTTATTTGCAGCACTTTTTTTTTTTTTTTTTTTTTTTTTTGTTTGTGGTTTTAGGGCGCAAAACTTCTATGGTCATTAGCGCCCAGCCCGTGACGTAGAAAACAGGAAAAAAACGAAATTTAAAATCAGCAGCAATGGGAACAAAGTCATAAAATTTGAGAAACTAAAGGCAGAAGGAATGCTTAAAATTCCACTATAGAAAGGGGTTGGTTGTCCCCCAAAAAAAAGGCTTCAAATGACTGACGTCATTTCACTGTCACTAATAAACTGTAGAACGCGGTCAGCTGAGCGCGTGTCATCTGCTAAAATCGACGATAGATCCGGCGTTAGCTGTAGACAGGAGCGTAACGGATTAAAATAGGGGCATTCAATTAAAAGGTGTCTGACCGTCCACGGCTGAGAGCAGTGGGGACAGAGTGGGGGAGGATCACCGCTTAAAAGATGTCGATGACTAAAAAGACAGTGCCCTATCCGGAGTCTAGCTAAAATTACCTCCTCCCGACGACGCGATCGGGAGGAAGAGGTCCATGCGCAAGGAAGGGCTTTCACTTCCCGCAATTTATTATGGGGAAGTGTTGACCAATGCGCATGCCATAAATGAGCAACTTGGCGACATAAACCGCTCCGTAGATCGGTAAACGGAAGAGACTGAATAGCTGGCCGAGGAAGAGAGACTGCAGCCTTGGCCGCTATATCGGCCGCCTCATTTCCACAGATACCAGCGTGTCCTGGGAGCCAGAGGAACGCCACTGAGACGCCCCCCAGGTGGAGCAAGCGCAGACAGTCCTGAATCCGGTGGACCAGAGGGTGCACAGGGTAAAGAGCTTGGAGACTTACGAGAGAGCTGAGAGAATCTGAGCAGATTACGTACTGTATCCGCTGATGGCGGCGGATGTAGTGGACAGCCTGGAGAATAGCGTAAAGCTCCGCAGTATAAACCGAACACTGGTCGGGAAGCCGAAAGTGATTTGGGGTGACGCCAACAATATAGGCACTCCCTACACCTAACGATGTTTTCGAGCCATCGGTGTAAATAAATGTGGCTTCCGTCATTTGTGCACATAGAGCAGCAAATGCCCGACGGTAAACAAGTGTAGGGGTACCATCCTTGGGAAATTGACATAGGTCTCTGAGCAAGTCGATCCGGGGACGGAGCCAAGGCGGTGCTGTACCCCAAGTTGTCAAGAAGGTTTTAGGAAAGCGGAAGGAAAGAGAATGGAGCAGTTGACGGAAGCGGACTCCCGGGGGTAGTAGGGAGGAGGAGCGGCCTGCATACCCGACATCAAGGGAGGCGTCGAAAAAAATGTCACGGGCTGGATTAGCAGGCATGGAAGACAAATGGCTAGCATAACGACTCAGAAGGACTGCCCGCCGATTGGATAGCGGAGGTTCAGCAGTCTCAGCATAAAGGCTTTCCACAGGGCTGGTGTAAAAAGCTCCAGACACTAAACGTAATCCACGGTGGTGGATAGAGTCGAGACGCCGAAGAATAGACGGCCGAGCAGAGGAGTAGACTATGCTTCCATAATCCAATTTCGAGCGCACTAAGGCGCGATAGAGGCGGAGAAGGACCACTCGGTCCGCTCCCCAAGAGGTGCCATTCAGGACACGGAGGGTGTTAAGGGAACGCAGACAGCGAGCCGAAAGATAGGAAACGTGGGAGGACCAGCACAGTTTTCTGTCAAACATAAGACCCAAGAATTTAGCGACGTCGGAAAACGGAAGGTTGACAGGACCTAGATGTAAGGAGGGCGGAAGAAACTCTTTACGGCGCCAAAAATTAACACAAACGGTCTTACTGGGTGAGAAACGGAAGCCGGTTTCGATGCTCCACGAGTGGAGGCGATCGAGACATCCTTGAAGACGTCTTTCAAGAAGGCTGGTCCGTTGAGAGCTGTAGTAGATCGCAAAATCGTCCACAAAGAGGGAGCCCGAGACATCAGGAAGGAGACAATCCATAATTGGATTAATGGCAATGGCAAACAGTACAACACTCAGCACGGAGCCCTGGGGTACCCCGTTTTCTTGGGAGAAAACACGGGATAGAGTAGTGTTCACCCGCACCCTAAATGTGCGCTCTGCCATAAATTCGCGAAGAAAAAGGGGCAGCCGGCCTCGAAAGCCCCAAGAGAACAGTGTGCGGAGGATGCCTGTCCTCCAACAGGTATCGTATGCTCTCTCCAGATCAAAAAATATTGCTACCGTTTGGCGTTTCCGGAGGAAATTGTTCATGATATAAGTGGAGAGAGCAACAAGATGGTCAACGGCAGAACGATGTTGTCGGAATCCGCATTGGGCTGGTGTTAAAAGACTGCGAGATTCCAGCCACCAAGCTAAACGGTAATTCACCATACGCTCCAAAACCTTACAGACACTACTCGTGAGAGAAATGGGGCGATAGCTAGAGGGGAGATGTTTGTCCTTTCCAGGTTTCGGAACGGGAACGACAATAGCTTCCCGTCATCGCCTGGGAAAGGTACTGTCGGTCCAAATTCGATTATAAAGGCGAAGGAGGTAGCGCAGGCTATGGGTTGATAAATGCAGCAACATTTGGACATGGATACCATCCGGTCCTGGGGCGGAGGAGCGAGAAGAAGAGAGTGCATGTTGGAGTTCGCGCATGGAGAAAACAGTATTGTAGCTTTCGCGATTTTGAGAGGAGAAAGCAAGATGTCGCACTTCCGCTGCACGTTTCTTCGGGAGAAATGCTGGCGGGTAATTTGAAGAGCTCGAAATCTCAGCAAAGTGCTGACCCAATGAGTTAGAAATTGCGACGGGGTCCACTAAGGTATCATGCGCGACAGTGAGCCCAGAGACTGGGGAGAAACTAGGCGCGCCTGAGAACCGTCGAAGCCGACTCCAAACTTCCGAGGAGGGAGTGAAGGTGTTAAATGAGCTAATAAAGAATTGCCAGCTTGCCTTCTTGCTATCGCGGATGACGCGACGGCAACGCGCACGGAGCTGCTTATATCGCATACAGTTGGCCAAAGTTGGATGGTGACGGAAAATGCGAAGAGCATGTCGCCGCTCACGTATTGCGTCACGGCATGCCTCGTTCCACCAAGGAACTGGGGGGCGCCGGGGCAATTCGGAGGTGCGTGGTATTGAACGTTCCGCAGCTGTGAGAATAACGTCGGTAAAATGTGTGGCCTCATGGTCGACGCTGGGAAAGCGACGGTCATCGAATGTCGCTAGAGACGAAAAAAGTGTCCAATCGGCTTGGGCAAACTTCCAGCGTCGCGAGCGCATATATGGCAGTTGAGGCTGCAGTCGAAGGACACATGGAAAGTGGTCACTCGAGTGTGTATCAAGGGCGAACCATTCGAAGCGCCGGGCTAGCGGAACAGTACCGACCGCAAGGTCCAAATGAGATAAATTTGCCGTGGAGGCAGACAAAAATGTGGCGACCCCAGTGTTGAGGCAGACTAGATCCGCTTGGTGGAAGACGTCTAGCAATAGTGAGCCACGTGGACAAGGATGTGGAGATCCCCAAAGCGGGTGGTGGGCATTGAAGTCCCCAACCAGCAAATAGGGGGGTGGAAGCTGATCAAGAAGATGAAGGAGATCAGCTCGTGCCAGTGGTGTAGACGATGGAATGTATACCGTACATAGAGAGAACGTGTATCCAGAAAGGGAAAGACGGACGGCGACAGCTTGGAAGGAACTGTTTAAGGGGATTGGGTGATAATGGAGAGTATCATGGAGCAGAATCATGAGTCCTCCATGGGCTGGAGTGCCTTCAACAGAGGGGAGGTCATATCGGACGGACTGAAAATGAGGGAGAACAAAGCGGTCATGGGGACGCAGCTTTGTTTCCTGAAGACAGAAGATGACCGGCGAGTAGGATCGTAAGAGGATCGACAATTCATCCCAATTGGCGCGAATGCCGCGGATATTCCAGTGGATAATGGACATAGGATGAACAGAAAATGGAGAAACATGACCAAGGGTGCTGTCAACTCAACGACTGCTCAGAGCTTGCGACCGACAGCATGGAATGGCATTCAGTCGAAGGCAGAAGATCCTGATCCATAGGTTGGTCAGGAGCAGCGCCTGCCACCAACGATCGGCCAGTTGACCGGCCACCAGCAGTGCGCCTCGGCGACACAGAAGATGGCCGAGGGCGATTTCCGCCAGGTGGTGCTGTAGTTGGGACACGCCTTGGCGGAGAAGGAGAGGAACTGTGTTTCTTCGTAGCCTTCTTGGAGGTATGATGTTTAGATAAAGGAGGAACCGATGGTTGTGAAGTTGCAGTACGTAAAAACTCTTCACGAGAATGCTCTTTTTTCGAAGACTTGGCGTCTGACTTTTGGGCTCGAGATTTAGCAGAACCCGACGAAGGGTGAGCCATAGAGTGGGCAGGCGAAAGTGGTGAGGTTGAACGGGCGATCTTTGCGCTGGCCGATCTGACGACCGTGGTACTAAATGTGAGGTCGCAAGTCTGCGTGGCCGCCTCCGTTGTTGGCCGAGGAGAAGCAAGGACAGTGCTGTATTTTCCTTTCTGAGGCACGGTGGGCTGTCGACTGGCGAGTAACTTTCGAGCAGCAAAGGTCGACACCTTTTCCTTCACTCTTATTTCCTGGATGAGCTTCTCATCCTTAAAAACGGGGCAATCTCGAGAGGAAGCAGCGTGGTCACCCATACAGTTGATGCAGTGTGGGGATGGAGGTGGACAAGCACCCTCATGGGCATCCTTGCCACACGTAACACATTTGGCCGGATTGGAACAGGACTGGCTGGTGTGATTGAACCGCTGACATCGATAGCAACGCGTAGGGTTTGGGACATAAGGGCGAACGGAAATTATCTCATAGCCTGCTTTGATTTTTGATGGGAGTTGAACTTTGTCAAATGTCAAGAAGACAGTGCGGGTTGGAATGATGTTCGAGTCAACCCTTTTCATAACCCGATGAACAGCGGTGACGCCCTGGTCAGACAGGTAGTGCTGAATTTCTTCGTCAGACAATCCATCGAGGGAGCGTGTATAAACGACTCCACGCGAGGAATTTAAGGTACGGTGCGGTTCCACACGGACAGGGAAGGTGTGGAGCAGAGAAGTACGCAGCAATTTTTGAGCCTGGAGGGCACTGTGTGTTTCTAACAACAGGGTACCATTCCGTAATCTGGAACAAGACTTTACAGGACCCGCAATTGCGTCGACACCTTTCTGAATAATGAAAGGGTTGACCGTGGAAAAGTCGTGACCTTCGTCAGACTGAGAAACAACAAGGAACTGTGGCAACGATGGAAGAACCGTCTGTGGCTGAGACTCAGTGAACTTACGTTTGTGAGCAGACATAGTGGAAGGTGAGGAAACCATTGCGGAAGAATCCCCCATGATTACCGGCGTCTCCGATGGCGCGCTCCTCCCTTGTGGGGGCCCTCACCGAGGGCACACCCGCCTTAGGTGATTGTTCACACCTCAGGTCACACCTCCCGACAAACGGACGGAGGGACCAATCGGCACTTTCGGAAGGTATCAGCTCGGGTAATCACCCCTCCCTGGGCCTGGCCTTTACCAGGGGGTACGTACGTGTCCTACCTGTCTACCCGGGGCGGGGAATTACGCGTTACCCCGTCACCGGCTACGCATGGAAGTGCGTGGGTCGGCCTTCAGACACGCACAGGGAGGAAGAAAGAGACAGGGAAAGGAAAGAAGAGGGGTCTCAAACGCCGCAGCGGAGAAAAGGGTAAAGAGAAGAGGTAAAGAGAAGAGGTAAGGAAAAGAGAAGGACGAAGAAAGATGAAGACATACAAGCAAGGAAAGCGAAGAGTGCGGTACATTTACAAGCGTCCGTCTCCGGACGTAGGCACAAACCATACTCCCAGAGGGGGAGAAAGTGAAGGAAAGAGCCAGAGGTGAGGGGGGGGGGGGGGGGTGAAGACAGGGGATGGGGAAGGATGCGGAAAGGGAAGGTATGCAGCCCGGAAAGGAAGGAAGGCCACATTAGCTCGGGGCCCCGTGCTCGCTACGCACGTATCCACAAAAGAGTTGTGGATCCCCTGGGGGGGCAGCACTTTTTATATAAGCTCCAAAGAACCCAGTTGAAAGAGCAAATTTTGCAAGGTGACGGTGGATATTCGAGTACTTGAAGGCACCACACATGCAAGTATTCTTACGTGAATTTTATTCATACAGAGTCTGACAAACAAATTAGATGTTATATTTTCTGGCAGATTAAAACTGTGTTGGACCAAGACTAACCTGGAATGTTGCATTTCAGTGACAATGCTCCTACTGACCAAGCTATGCAGGCAAGGTTCACAGCTAGTTCTCAATGTTTCTATGGTGTCAGTAACTCATCCCCTACTTGAGAAACTTCACAGAAGGTCCCCTGCATACCTTGCTGCTGTAGCACTCTTTGAATCAAAGATAAGTACAGGCAATAAAAAAAGTCTGTAACCATGTTACATATGATACTTTCTATTTGCATGGCAGATAACAACAGTCTCCATGCCAAAGTAGAAACAGCACACACAAAATCCAACTAAAAGAATGCTATTAATTCTGCAAAGGCACACACATGATGGATATCTGCTCCCTGCACACGTAAGCCATTATCATCCATTTGCAAGAGCCCAATGTTCTAGTTTTATGTTATTATTACATCCACCTTACTAGCTTATTCTGCAGAAAGAGTAAAGGCCATTGTTGCACTGCCCCTCAAGTAAACATTATATAGTCCCCATCCTTTATTAACAATTAGTGAAAGTACCTGCTATCCCAACACACACCTCTGGAAAATTCGTAGTACACTGTATAGATGTCAGGATATGAACCCATCTACACAGCTTACAAAATTCAAATCACCCACTGCACCCTTTTTTGGTCGTCTGTGTGTTAATGTGTCTCTAGGAACTACTGTTGATATTTTCATACTGTTTTCACTAATAAACCATTCAAGAGAAAGATTTATGCATATAATTCATGAAGTTACACCAGACATGTTGCCCAGCTGTAGGTACTTCATGTTATCCATGTGAGATGCTGGGTCAAGTTATTCATAAATACTTTTATTGATAAACTCTTCCACACATTTTCCTTTTAGCAGGTTAGAATACTCAATCTGTTATTAAACCCTAATGTCAGAGCTTCCTCATTGATTGACAATACTCTATTATACAGAGCAGACATTTAAAAAAGTTTTGAGTCAGCTACGTACTTATGAATGTTTGTGAGCTTGGATTCTGGAGGAGCACTGCATGAAAGAAGCAGCTTTATAAACGAAAAAGTATATGTTAGATACTGCACGTGCGAAACAAAAAACAGCTGCTGGATAAGATTGATTACAGTATTGGTCTACCAAGAATTTTAACATGCTTGGGTTGTTCTTGTCATGCTGTCCACAAGGCGAACAGAATCTGGCTGTTCAAACCTGCCTCCCTCTTATACAGCAACTTTCACATTCAGTGTGGGACAGTTTCCTGCAATATTGCAATGCGAATGTTAACTTGTCTCAAGCATGCTAAATTCCATTTGTGTCACCAGATTCTGCATGCTATTCCATTTGGTTGATTCCTACCTCATGGAGAAGAATATTCAGAAGCATTATCATCTTAGAGATGAACACATCGGCAAAACATTGACCGTAGGGCCAATCGGTAAATTATAAGATCCTGCCTCGATACTGCACAGCCCCTAAATTAACCAATATTTCCTGGAAGTGCAACTAATGTGGGTGCCATGGCCAGTTTCTGCTTGCAGGGGGAAGTGTGGCATGAAGATGATACGGCATTCTTTCCTTAATCCTCCTAAAGAGATGGTGGTCAGAGCTGACTCAGCTGTTTTTGAGGACGAGTCATTTCCCTATGACACCTAGTACATTCTCACATCTGTGGCAGAGAAAGTTCTGAAAGTACTGCAAAGAAGCAGCACCTTACAGAAATGTTTTAAGTGGAAGCAGAAACTGGCCACTGAAAATCCTGCACTCTGCTCGTGAATCTTGTCTGCCTGGAACGCCTAGAAGTTAAATAACTTTGCCGAGCAGTTTGTAACTTGTGAAATTGAGGAGTCGGGCAGCAGCCCTCGTGGGATGTGGAAGTTGTGTGTGTGGCCCCTGGTGCAGAAGGTGGTGTTTTCCGCAGTGTGTTTCAGCAGCTGAGAGAAGGTGGTTCTTCCTGGTCAATTGAGTCATCTATTACAAAGATTCGGAAATTGCATTCTCATGTGCAGACATCAATTTCATATTTTCTAGGCGAGTGTTACTGTTTAGAGTGTGTAGAGCTGCCCAATAGGCAAGAAACCTCTAATATTAGAATGAGGAGCTAGTTTGAAAGTGGTGCTAACTTGAACGAGATTGACTTGAAATTTTCATGGAAGCCAATATTATATTAGTTTCCATGGAAATTTTAGTGTGGTATTTTGTGTCACTCTATCCATATTGATTCTGTACTGTAGTCCTGTTTTGCTGCACGGAGAGTATCAGCAGCAGTTGTTTAGAGCAAGTTGGCAGCTGTGTATGAACTGCTAGCAGCGTAAATATTCCAATCTACAGAGCTTTGATTATCGACATTGGAGTCGTGGCACGTTTAACCCTGTCTCAGGGGTTGAAGTGAGGCTGATGTGATAGCCTAGCAGAGGAGAGAATTAATCCGGGTGTGCCAATAAACATTTCAGACTACACCCGCACAGCAATATGGTGCTTAATATGTATTGGGTGCCACATGTCACTGACAGTGCAGGGATTCTCACTGCAGCAGCAAGTGTGTCACCGTGTGATGCCACGGAACCTTTGAGGATGGACGGAAGAATGTCTCAAGGTGTCCCAGACATCTGTATACGATACTGGCCTGAAACATGACTGTTCGACTTCCTTGCCGAAACTGTGGAACTGCAAGCATTGGTGCCAAGAAGCCTTAGCATTCTTCTAAAACTAACATCAGGGGTCACAAAAACCCTGCACTCATCTGTGACGAGGACCTGATGCCATTTCTATAATTTTCTTTCCAGGAGTTTCCTTGCCCACCTCCTCCATGCATCACTGCACTGGGAAAAACACACACACACACACACACACACACAGTTTTCACAGTTTTCTGTGTCATCAACTAGTATTGTAGACTGCAGGCAACCACTATGAGACAGAGTGGCAATATTTTTTTTTCCATGATAGTGGCTGAAAGTTCTTAACATGTCACCGTGAAGTACATCAATTTCGAAGGTAACTTCCCATGCAGAGTGCCCTCCTTGCTGCAAATTGAATGTGCCCACAGTCCAAGCTTCAAATGGCTGGGGACATCTTGACAGAATGAACAGTACACACTACTGAACTGCACCGAGAATGCACATTTGCTTTACCTCAATTACACAGGTTGACTGTATGTTGCAATTCTTGCAGTCTGAAAGAGTACCGAAAAAGAGGTTTCTGATTTCAAAGTAATAAAAACTGTTATTATAATAATAATGTGGCCCCCACCCCCATGAACCATGGACCATGCCGTTGATGGGGAGGCTTGTGTGCCTCAGTGATACAGATGGCCGTACCATAGATGCAACTACAACAGAAGGGTATCTGTTGAGAGGCCAGACAAACGTGTGGTTCCTGAAAAGGGGCAGCAGCCTTTTCAGTAGTTGCAGGGGCAACAGTCTGGATGATTGACTGATCTGGCCTTGTAACACTAACCATAACGGCCTTGCTGTGCTGGTACTGCGAACGGCTGAAAGCAAGGGGAAACTACTGCCGTAATTTTTCCCCGAGAGCATGCAGCTTTACTGTATGGTTAAATGATGATAGCATTCTCTTGGGTAAAATATTCCGGAGGTAAAATAGTCCCCCATTCGGATCTTCAGGCGGGAACTACTCAGAAGGACATTGTTATCAGGAGAAAGACAACTGGCATTCTACGGGTCGGAGCGTGGAATGTCAGATCCCTTAATTGCGCAGGTAGGTTAGAAAATTTAAAAAGGGAAATGGATATGTTAAAGTTAGATATGGTGGGAATTAGTGAAGTTCAGTGGCAGGAGGAACAAGACTTTTGGTCAGGTGAATACAGGGTTATAAGTACAAAATCAAAAAGGGGTAATGCAGGAGTAGCTTCAATAATGAATAAAAAAATTGGAGTGCGGGTAAGCTTCTGTAAACAGCATAGTGACCGCATTATTGTGGCCAAGATAGACACGAAGCCCATGCCCACAACAGTAGTACAAGTTTATATGCCAATTATTCAGGTAGTGAAGGGAGACGAAAACTTAATAGTCATGGGTGACTGGAATTCGAGAGTAGGAAAAGGGAGAGAAGGAAACATAGTAGGTGAATATGGATTGGGGGTAACAAATGAAGGAGGAAGCCAATTTAGGAACCAGCTTTTAAATTTTAAGACATTTCCAGGGGCAGATATGGACTCTGACCACAATCTATTGGTTATGAACTGTAGATTAAAACTGAAGAAACTGCAAAAAGGTGGGAATTTAAGGAGATGGGACCTGGATAAACTGACTAAACCAGAGGTTGTACAGAGTTTTAGGGAGAGCGTAAGGGAACAATTGACAGGAATGGGGGAAACAAATACAGCAGAAGAAGAATGGGTAGCTCTGAGGGATGAAGTAGTGAAGGCAGCAGAGGATCAAGTAGGTGAAAAGACGAGGGCTAGTAGAAATCCTTGTGTAACAGAAGAAATATAGAATTTAATTGATGAAAGGAGAAAATATAAAAATGCAGTAAATGAAGCAGGCAAAAAGGAATACAAACGTCTCAAAAATGAGATCGACAGGAAGTGCAAAATGGCTAAGCAGGGATGGCTAGAGCACAAATGTTAGGATGTAGAGGGTTATGTCACGAGGGGTTAGACAGATACTGCCTACAGGAAAATTAAAGAGAACTTTGGAGAAATGAGAACCACTTGTATGAATATCAAGAGCTCAGATGGAAACCCAGTTCTAAGCTAAGAAGGGAAAGCAGAAGGGTGGAAGGAGTATATAGAGGGTTTATACAAGGGCGATGTACTTGAGGACAATATTATGGAAATGGAAGAGGATGTAGATGAAGATGAAGTGGGAGATACGATACTGCATGAAGAATTTGAGAGAGCACTGAAAGACCTGATTCAAAACAATGGCCCGGGAGTAGACAACATTCCATCAGAACTACTGACGGCCTTGGGTGAGCCAGTCCTGACAAAACTATCATCTGGTGAGCAAGATGTATGAGACAGGAGAAATACCCTCAGACTTCAAGAAGAATATAATAATTCCAATCCCAAAGAAAGCAGATGTTGAAAGATGTGAAAATTACTGAACAATCAGTTTCATAAGTCACAGCTGCAAAATACTAACGCGAATTCTTTACAGACAAATAGAAAAACTGGTAGAAGCTGACCTCTGGGATAATCAGTTTGGCTTCCGTAGAAATGTTGGAACACGTGAGGCAATACTGACCCTACGACTTATCTTAGAAGAAAGATTAAGGAAATAGCAAACCTATGTTTCTAGCATTTGTAGTTAGAGAAAGCTTTTGACAATGTTGACTGGAATACTCTCTTTCAAATTGTAAAGGAGGCAGGGGTAAAATACAGGGAGCAAAAGGCTATTTACTATTTTATACAGAAACAAAATGGCAGTTATAAGAGTCGAGGGGCATGAAAGGGAAGCAGTGGTTGGGAAGGGAGTGAGACAGGGTTGTAGCCTCTCCCCAATGTTATTCAATCTGTATATTGAGCAAGCAGTAAAGGAAACAAAAGAAAAATTCTGAGTAGGAATTAAAATCCATGGAGAAGAAATAAAAACTTTGAGGTTCGCCGATGACATTGTAATTCTGTCAGAGACAACAAAGGACTTGGAAGAGCAGTTATATGGAACGGACAGTGTCTTGAAAGGAGGATATAAGATGAACAACAACAAAAGCAAAACGAGGATAACGGAATGTAGTCGATTTAAGTCGGGTGATGCTGAGGGAATTAGATTAGGAAATGAGACACTTAAAGCAGTAAAGGAGTTTCGCTATTTGGGGAGCAAAATAACTGATGATGGTCGAAGTAAGAGGATATAAAATGTAGACTGGCAATGGCAAGGAAAGCGTTTCTGAAGAAGAGAAATTTGTTAACATCGAGTATAAATTTAAGAGTCAGGCAGTCGTTTCTGAAAGTATTTGTATAGAGTGTAGCCATGTATGGAAGTGAAACATGGACGATAAATAGTCTGGACAAGAAGAGAATAGAAGTTTTCAAAATGTGGTGCTACAGAAAAATGTTGAAGATTAGATGGGTATATCACATAACTAATGAGGAGGTATTGAACAGAATTGGGGCGAAGAGGAATTTGTGGCACAACTTGACAAGAAGAAGGGACCGGTTAGCAGGACATGTTCTGAGACATCAAGGGAATACATATTTAGTACTGGAGGGCAATGTGGAGGGTAAAAATCGTAGAGAGAGACCAAGAGATGAATACACTATGCAGATTCAGAAGGATGTAGGTTGCAGTAGGTACTGGGAGATGAAGAAGCTTGCACAGGATGGAGTAGCAGGGAGAGCTGCATCAAACCAGTCTCAGGACTGAAGACTACTACAACAACAACAACAACAACAACAACAACAAGAAGAACAACAACAATAATGTTGTTGTAGCTTTCAATCCAAAGACTAGTTTGATGTAGCTCTCCATTCTACTCTATCCTGTGCAGCCCCCTTAATCTCCAATTTTAGCCCCCCCACCCCTTCAGTCCTAAATTGATGACCCATTGATAGCTCTGAATGTGTCCTCTTAACCAGTCCCTTCTTCTCGTCAGTACCTCCTCAACAGTTATTTGAACTAACCATCTAATCTTCAACATTCTTCTGTAGCGCCACATTTCGAAAGCTTGTATTCTCTTTCTGCCTAAACTGTATTATTATTATTATCATCGTTAATTCCCCATTAAGGAGAGCGTTAAAACACGATCAATATTCACAATGACAATATGGTACATAAATTGGTACATTTCACACTCGTGGCACTTTTTTCTGTCTCTTTCTTTTCTCTTCCCAAAAACCTCTCAAATTCATTGTGTTTCTTCTTCCTCTCTTCTGTCCACTTCTTTCCTGATTTCTTCTCTTTTGGTGTTTCTTCGAATTTGTTTGTTGATTTTTCCTCTGTATTTTCCTCTGTTTGATATTTCTTCTGTGGAGATGTTTAGATTTTTGAGGTCTTCCATGGTTTCCTTTACCCAGTTAGTTTTCACCTTATTCGTCACCACTATGTTAAAAATCATCTTGGTCAGCCTATTTTCATTCATCCTATGAATGTGCCCATAGAATTTTGCCCTTCTTTTTCTGATATTGTCTGTAATTGTATCTGCCTGTTTGTACAATTCCTTTGTTGGTCTCTTTATCCAGATCCCCCGTCTCTGAACTGGCCCATAGATCTTTCTCAGAATTTTCCTCTCTTGCTTTTCCATTTCCTTGATTTTAGTTCTTCCTCTGATTACTGTTGTTTCTGAGGCATACAAGGCCTCAGGTAAGACTACTGTTTTGTAACGTCTTAACTTGGCATTGACGGAAATATTTCTTTTATTGTAATGGTTCCATGTAAGTCTGTACGCTTTTTGTAGTTTTGTAACCCTTTCTTCATTGGCTGTTGAATTCAGTCCTGTTTTCTGTATGATCTCTCCCAGGTATTTGAAACTTTCTACTTGTGTTATCTTTCCGTTCTTTGTTATCAATGGGCTTCTGTCTGTAGATTTTGTGTCCACGTACTGGGTGTTTTCATGTGATATTTGTAGTCCTGTTCTGGCTGCGATTTCATGCAATATCTCTAGGGCTTCCTTTCTGTCATTTGTAATGATGGCTATCTCATCGACAAAGGCCACACATTTTATGTTGACGGTTCTATTTTTCTCTCTCCCCATCTTTACCCCATTGACTCCTTTGTCCCACGTCCTGATTATTTTCTCTAAAACAGCGTTAAATAAAATGGGTGACAGGCCATCTCCCTGTCTCACTCCTGTCTTGATTTCGAAAGATTCTGAGATCTCGCCCATGAACTTCACTTTTGACTTTGTATTTGTTAATGTTTCCTGAATTAGTTTTCTGGTTTTATTGTTTACCTTCATTTCTTCTAGTGTATTAAAAAGTGTTTCTCTGTCTATGGAATCTTAAGCCTTCTTGAAATCAACAAATGTTACTGTGGTGTTTCTGGACTTTCTCGTTGTTAATAATGTTCTCAGACACCAGATCTGCTCACTGCATGATCTTCCCTTCCTGAACCCTCCTTGGTATTCTCCAATCTGTGGATCTATCTGAGGTTCTAGGTGATTTAACAGAGCTTTTGATAGAATTTTGTATGCCACCGGCAGTAACAAAATTCCTCTACAGTTAGGGTCTGTTTTGTCTCCTTTCTTGTGAAGGAGGTGTATTAGGGCTGACTTCCATTCTTCTGGTATCTTTTCTGTTTCCCAGATGTTTTTGATTATACTATGAATTTTGGGTGTAATGTTTTCATGGTCTAATTTCCAGATATCTGCAATCAGTCCATCTTCACCTGGTGCTCTGTTATTTTTCAATGATTTTATTATTTTAACGATTTCTTCATATGTTGGGGGTTCGGAGTCCCGGTTGGGTTCCGGTTTTGTAAACTGTAATCTCTGTTTTGGTTCATCACAGTTAAGTAACGTGTCAAAGTATCTGGCTAATATTTCAGTTTTTCTTCGGATTTGTCTCCAGTGTTCCATCTTGTCTTTTGAAGCACGAGTTTGGTGGCTGATATCCTGTCATATTTTCTCGGAATACTCTGTAAAAATTTCGTGTGTTGTTTCTGGTGAAGTCTTCTTCTATCTCCTTCAACCTGCTGTTTTCGTAACCACTTTTGTCCCTTCGGGTTGTTTTTGAAGTGTTTTTCTGTATCTTGTTGAAGTCCTCCCATTTTTCTTGTGTTTTATGGCTGTTAAATTTTTTCCAGGCTTGTATTCTGTCTTCTATGGCCCTGTCGCATGTGATGTTCCACCATCGGTGTTTCCTTTTTCTCGGTGGCTGCCCCAATTTTATCAGTTCTTTTACTTTTTCTGACAGTTCTGTCCAGTTGTTGCTATTGATTTTCGTAATTTCTTCTATTATTTGTTTCTTGTTTATTTGTAGGTACTCTGGATCTGTTCTGAAAGGTCTGTTGGTTCTCTGTATATTATTCATGTTTCACTTCCATACATGGCTACAATCCCGAAAGGTATTTCAGACACGACTTCCTAACACTTAAATCTATATTCAATTTCAACAAATTTCTCGTTCCCAGAAATGCTTTTTTGCCATTGACAGTCAACATTTTATATCCTTCCTACTTCGACTATCATGTTATTTTGCTGCCCAAAGAGCAGAACTCATCTAGGCCGCTACTAGTTGAAGTGCGTTGTCTCCTAATTTAATTTAATTCCCTCAGCATCACCTGATTTGACTACATTCCATTATCCTCATTTTGATTTTGTCGATGTCATTTTTATCCTCCTTTCAAGACAATGTCGATTCCATTCAACTGCTCTTCCACGTCCTTTGCTGTCTCTAACAGAATTACAATGTCAACAGCAAACATTAAAGTTTTTATTTCTTCTCCCTTGGTTTTAATTCCTACTCCAAATTTTTCTTTTGTTTTCTTTACTGCCTGCTCAATATACAGACTGAATAACAACGGGGATAGGCTACAACCCTGCCTCGCTCCCTTTTCAACCATGCTTCCCTCTCATGGCCGCCCGACTCTTAACTGCCATCTGGTTTCTGTACAAATTGTAAATAGCCTTTCGCTCCCTGTAGTGTACCCCTGCTACCCTCAGAACTTCAAAGAGAGTATTCCAGTTAACACTGTCAAAAGTTTTCTCTAAGTCCACAAATGTTATAAATGTAGTTTGTCCCTTCTCTAGCTTCTATGAGAAGTTTTAAAGAGTCAATATTGCCTCGTGTGTTCTTATATTTCTCAGGAATCTAAATTGGTCACCCCAGAGGTCAGCTTCCACCAGTTTTTCCATTCTTCTGTAAAGAACTTCTGTTAGATTTTGCAACCATGACTTCTTGAACTGATAATTTAATAATTTTCACACCTGTCAGCAGCTGCTTTCTTTGGAACTGCAATTACTACATGTTTCTTGAAGTCAGACCGTATTTTGGCTGTCTCATACATCTTGCATACGACATGGAAGAGTTTTGTCATGGCTGGCTCTCCCAAGGCTATCAGTGATTCTGACAGAATATCTTCTTCTCCTGGGGCCTTGTTTCAGCTTATGTCTTTAAGAGCTCTAGCAGATTACTCTCTCAGTATCACACCTCCCATCTCATCTACGTCTCTTTCTATAATACTGTTCTCAAGCACATCTCCCTTGTACAGACCGTCTATATACTCCTTTCACCTTCCTTTTCTTTGCTTAGACTAGTTTACCATCTGAGCTCTCAATATTCCGGCCAGGTGGTTCTCTTTTCTCCAAAAGTCTCGATTTTCCTGCAGGAGGTATCTATCTTTCCCCTAGTGATGCATGCTTCTAAATCCCTGCATTTGTCCTCTAGCCATTCCTGATTAGCCATTTTGCACTTCCTGTAAGTCTTATTTTTTAGATTTTTGTATTCCGTTTCTCCTGCTTTCTTTTATTGCATTTCTACATTTTCTCCTTTCATCAATTAAATCCCAGAATTCCTAAAAGACCATGTCTTTTTACCTATTTGATTCTCTGCTGCCTTTATTATTTCATATCTTAAAGCTATCTTTTCATTTTCTACAGTATTCCTTTCCCCTATTCTAGTCAACCATTGCCTATGCTTCCTCTGAAGCTCTCAGCAACCTCTGGTTTTTCAATTTATCCATGTCCCATCTCCTTAAGTTTCTACCCTTTCCCACCTTCTTCAGTTTTAAGCAACAGTTAATAACAAATAAATTGTGGTCAGAGTCCACATCTGCCCCTGGAAATGTCTTACAATTTAAAACCTGGTTTCTAAATCTCTGCCTTACAATTATATAATCAACCTGAAACCTTCTGACGTCTCCAGGTCTCATCCAAGTATAAAACCTTTTATGATTCTTAAACTACTGGTGAACCTAAAATTCAAATGCTCTGTAATACAATTATAGCAATTCCAGCTCCCTTACCAGCAACCTTGAGGAATTAGAATCTATCAGGACTATTGTTGAAACATCAAATGAAAACTAATGGAGATTGGGAGTGTTCCTGGGCAGAGGGCCCCTGAGTACATTTGACACTATTTTTGCAAGAAACCAGGTTATTCGACTTTTGCTACTGCATGCAGTATCGCCATCAAGAGAGAAGATGATGCAGTGGACAACTCTCCAGGAACATTTCCTCTCCTAAAATTCCCACCATCAATATCATGTTATGTGGAGGGATCATTTTTCTCCTACAATAACATTCTTTCTGACTGGCAAGATCCTATGCCTGCAAACAATTTGGACAAGTATTTGGACGATCATTGCTTTCAAAATGAAAGGTAAGGTAGGGTACATAAGTAATTTCAGTGAAAGGTATTTTAATAAACAGTGACAAAAGATAATTTTCTTTTGCTAACACATTAGTGTACTTGGCATGGCAACAGTATAGACTTTTAAAATTTAGTAACTGAAACATACCTTCTTAATGTACTTTTCATGTTCCTTGACTTTTTAAGTGCATATTAAGCTAATATAGCATGCTATAGTGTAACTCCGAAGTTTTTTCAGTTAAAATTATTGTTTTATGCTTAATATCTAATAAAATATTGGATTGCATATATTCTTACACATTTTACTCGTTTTCATTAGCAAGTTGATATCACACAAAATTCTGAGCTCCAATGATATGAGATGGAAAACAAGCTCAGACTGAACACTCGTGTGGATGGGAATCAGTTGTTTCCAAAAGAACCATACTGTACTACAATAGAGTTGGTGAGAGACTATCCCTGACATTTGCAGTGGGCTTGGCATGACTATCTCGACCAAGCACATAAAACAATTTTGTGCATGTCTACAGTAATGCTTCAGTGTTATTCAAGTTCTACAGACTGTTTCCATATGCAGCCATTTACACTTCAGAGCTGAAAGCTGTCAGCACTGCCAGGTGTCCAGGATCATATCTCATTGACTGGACGACAAGTCTTAACAGAAAATCTAAATATGGCTGGCCAGATATAGATTTGAACCCCAATTCTTGGAAATGAGAGCAAAATGTCAGTGCAGCAGCTTTTTATTTAATTTGCATTTACAAGGACCTTCCGCAGGGAAACTCATCACACTGGATTTTTACTTATTTTCTATTGTCTTGAATCTTATGAGTTAATAATTCTAGTGAGCTTCGATGTTTCTTTATTGAGAGAGACTGGCTCTATTGAGTCTTTACAACTGATACTTGGAAAATGTGAAGCTAATTTTACTTTGTTTCAGCTCTTGCTTACCGTCACATGACCTTATTTAATAATATACTGAACAACTTGATGGTGTTACTTCAGGCGATCTTCTATCCCCTTTCACACCTTGCTGTCAATTTATTTCCCCAATAATGTATAAAGACACAGAGGGAAGTGTGAGTTCTGCTTTTGGGGTGGGGGTGGGAACTGAGAAGTAGGGGAAATTGTTTTGACATACACAGATGCAACTTTTGTAGTGTTCCCCACATCAAGGGAAATTATCCATAATGTTTAAGACACAGGAATATTTAATCACCATAGAAATTTAAGCATAGTCTTATTTTCAATAGGGGACATGTAAAAGAGTATGTTACCATCGAGCATTCAGTTAATATAAGCTCATAGGCAATGAGACTTGTCAGCAAGCATCAAATTGGCACCATCCATATCAGACCACATGCCACACATACACGGCAATACTACCTGTGCCATCTCTGAAGAAATTTTGTGCAAGGGCTGTTAAAATGGAAAAGCAAAGGTACTTGACTGACTAAGCTTTCCATCGTTGCCCAGCCAGTCTGACTTCTTTGACAGGTAGCTCTGACTCTAGTACACCAACTTAACAACACACTAACAAAATTCAGCAAAGATTGTTAACAATCTGTCTGCATTCACAGCAATGAATGCTGAGTTTAGTAATCCAAAACTAATATTAAAATACTATTATTTATTGGGTCTTAGAGCTTTCATAAAACTTCAAAATGATGATACTGACACTATTAACTGCTGTTTAAATTGTTTAACAAGCAACTGGTTTTGGCCAAATACCATTATTGTGAACCTATTGCACAAATATCCAAAACACAGAAAAATTTAGGAGAAAATGTTTGGGAATTTTACTAGAAATACAAATTATACTTGTAGTTTGCATTCACAAAGAGCTAAATGTATTATATACATCAAAGAACAACAATGCCAAACTATAAAATTTACAAATTACAGTTAACAATGCCAATTATAAACCACTATCCAAGGAATGTACAAAATAGAACAGCAGAGAACCACAAACAACTATTTGCATAAAACATTGCTAATCTGTAAATTTATTGTGATGAAAAAAGTATCAAATGAGAAATAACATTTAAGATTTTATACCACACCACGTCACAATTAACCATCTCTCATAGCCAGCAGAGGGGGGAAAAACAGTCCTGGTGGATTATTATTACAACACCACACCTTTCATACATATACCATGCTACTCAGCCAAAGTAGTTTGTGGGTGGGTAGGGCTTGGGACTGACATGTATATAGCTACATCAACACGAATGTGGAGGAATAATTGACAGCAGTGAAACCTGTCATAGTGGCAGCAATGCTTGACCATACTAACAAAAGACTCTATTCCTTTACATTAATTGAACAATTTTGTGGTAAAAATTTGCTTGCAACTCTTACAATTACGTACAACCTAAATGTGTTTTCGCACAAAACATTCTCATGCTATAGACGACAATCTGAAAAATTCCTTGCTGAGAGGCAAACTGCCCAAATCTAATACACCGCTTACCTGACCATTTGCCACGAAAGCACACAAAGACGGCTAAATAATAATCACAAAGAACATTTCTGGGCATACGCAGTCACTAAAAAGTATAATCTTGTTCGAAAGAAATTGTATCAAGGCCAGCATATTCTCTGTTAATTCAAAAAACAAAACTGTCGTGTCAAGCGAACTTATTGCCTTAATATATTAGGAGATATCATGCGATAGTGGCCATCCCCCTGAAATCTTGGTCGTGGGAATGATACGAAACAAATGGGATGAGTAGAGGTTAGCTGGGTTTACTGAACTGACTACGAACGACAAGAGACTAAAATTCCGCTTCAAAATATAAAGTGATAAACTGATGATCAAAGGGCACAGAAACATATCGAGAACCAAGGTGTGGGTGTCAGGTTTACCAGGTGTCACATAATTTACCTCCTTCCGTGCACAATCCTACAAGTAGAAATTACTTAAGAAGTACTGAGTGAATATTTTACAAAAGAACATTACTACCTTTAATTTCGTTAAAAGTTCTCCACATTTGTTCAGGTTCGGTGGTTTCTTGTTCCATTCTGTTTTCAGTTGCTGGTACAATGACACCACTTCTTTCATTGCCGCCATGACGCTTACCTTATTATGATGTTTGGCAAAAGATCTGTGCTCCCTTGACAAAGATACAGCTGTGAGCGCGCGTAGCATTGAGTGTACTCTGTGCTCATTGACAGACTTCCAATTCAGTTAAAGTTCAGAGCAAGTTGGAATGCTTCACGAAACTTCAGACTGTTTTTTAGACTATCACGTAATTCATGTCCTTAAAAATCTAGAAATAATCTACCGAGGGTTTAAAAACATTTTGAGTGCACGTTAGTTACACTTGGTTTTTGACAAAGTGAAACATGCAAAATTCTAGATAAGAGCAACAATTGCTCTCATTCTTTCCGTGCATTTATTCCTTGACCTGATCTTATTCTAAATGAATAACTGTTCTTAAGTGTCCAATACAGTACTTTTTCGTTATGAACAATGGGGCTACCATTTACTCCCAAAGAAGCGCGAAATTCAGTAATTTAAAAGAGTCATAAAATTGGAATTAATTTGGTGAAGTAGAAGGAAGCTGATGAACTATTTACTTAGTGTAGTTATAACAATATACTAGTATTGAACCGCGGGAGACGTCAAGGAGTTTGAATTGCGAAACACGTGAAGACAGACGCCGACTAATTGCGAAAGCTCACATAATCACCAACTTCCAGCAGTAAGCGAGAAATATACTACAACCACCAACGTATCGTCCCCATTGAAGACGAGATGACAGCGCGCTCAGAGGCGTTTCAGCAGACATTCTTCCTGCGATCCATACACGGATGAAATGGGGAAAAAGTGGTACAATGGGATGTAGGCCTATCTTTTACTGTGTACTTCACACTGGTTTGCGCAGTACGGATGTAGACATAGATCACAATGCAATAAAGAAAGGAACAAAAGGAATAAATTATGTCGTTGGAAATGAAAGTAAGTAGCAGTGATCTCCATTGATAAGTTGTTAAATAACAAGGATGCCAACAGAAACACTTGAGAGAATGCTACAGTGAAATGTGTTAGTAGTTAGTTCTCCACACAAGTACAGCTTACGCTGATGGAAAACTCCTGTGCAAGCAAATAATTAGTCAGGAAATTCAAGGACCTTTGCAGCAGATTCCTAGATGCCACGTTTGTATAGAAACCATAATTATATGATATGTCAAATGATTTCATCAGACATGGGATACTCAGAGATGACCAACCCCAAACAGTAATCAGCATCAGAATCGTCACCTTCAGTAGAACTATCAAAGCAAGCATAAGTGTTACCAATAACAGGACCGTTCAGTTACCAGAAATAGAACCACTACATGCAGCATCACTGTCACCAGCAGCAGTAATTTCACAGGCACACCAGTATAACTCTCATCACCAGTGCTAGAACTAGAAGACGATATAGGAGAAAGCAGAGAAATCATCATCATAGGCACCACTGGAAAGAGGTTAGGAGGGCCGTCAGAAAATGGAAGCCTATGCGTCAGATGATCAGATGCTACCAGAGATGTGCAAATGTCTAGGTCTTCTTATTGGGCAAGCTAAGCAGTTGAAGAGCCTTGTTTGATCCACTGACCATGTAAGGAATTGGAGCAGTTGAAACTTTGCATGGTGGAACAGATTCATTTGTCCAAATATTATTTCTAAATGTGCTTTTATCCTGTGGACAAAAACCTTGCTAGACGCAGGCGTCTCTGGCTATAGTGTTTCGCCTCTGAGTGTACACTGTAGGGAAATTTCCTCTACCTGGAGTATATCTAGAGAATACCTAGTTAGACAACTCTGTGACCTATCTATATTAGAGAGGCCAGTTCAATAAGCATAAATTGAAAAAGGGCTGAACAATTTGTACAATTATCATATTACATAGCCAGTTTTGGTGCTGGAAGGGGGACAACATGGCAGATAATTTATTCAGCACTATTGCATTAATTTTATGAGAATTTCTCTCAAATTTAACAGATATCATCAGCAGGGGTAACACTGGCCCACTTTTCCACAATATTTGACATGTTAAGGAAATGAGACACTTAAAGTAGTAAAGGAGTTTTGCTATTTGGGGAGCAAAATAACTGATGATGGTCGAAGTAGAGAGGATATAAAATGGAGACTGGCAATGGCAAGGAAAGCATTTCTGAAGAAGAGAAATTTGTTAACATCGAGTATAGATTTAAGTGTCAGGAAGTCGTTTCTGAAAGTATTTGTATGGAGTGTAGCCATGTATGGAAGTGAAACATGGACGATAAATAGTTTAGACAAGAAGAGAATAGAAGCTTTCGAAATGTGGTGCTACAGAAGAATGCTGAACATTAGATGGGTAGATCACATAACTAATGAGGAGGTGTTGAATAGGATTGAGGAGAAGAGGAGTTTGTGGCACAACTTGACTAGAAGAAGGGATTGGTTGGTAGGACATGTTTTGAGGCATCAAGGGATTTAGTATTGGAGGGCAGCGTGGAGGGTAAAAATCTTAAGAGGGAGACTAAGAGATGAATACACCAAGCAGATTCAGAAGGATGTTGGTTGCAGTAGGTTCTGGGAGATGAAGAAGCTTGCACAGGATAGAGTAGCATGGAGAGCTGCATCAAACCAGTCTCAGGACTGAAGACCACAACAACAACAACAAAAGCTCTTGGTAGCTGACAGAGTACTGGTAAACTGTAATACAATATTTTTAAAGCATCTAAATTCCATATGTGATGATCAGTCTAGTGTTAACAAATTTTAGAAACTGTTTATGACTGCAATATTTTTTTTTTTTTTTTTTTTAAATTGGGCCAATGTTAACTTCACTTGGGGTAACTTAGTCCCACATGTTCCCATGTGTCTACAAAAACCTAAAAAAATGCAATAGAATTATAGAATGTTACTAAACTTCAATAAGTCTTTTAAATCCCAAAATTGAGTTAAATAACTAAAAGTTAAGGGGAGAGAATGAAAAAGGAAATACCAATTAGTATATTTTTGTTTTATTATTTATTGTAAAAGCTCAGAACAGTTTAAATATTCCAGTAATTGATTAATTAAAGTTGTCTAATTCAGGAAATGAAAATTGGTTCCTATTAGACACCTTTTTGGGTTCTGTTATTTTGAACAACACATCTTTCTAAGAATATAACATCGAATCTGGTCTTTCAGGCCACCTACAACAAGTAAGTCTCTTCTCCATGCATTCAACAACACAGCCCATCTTGTTAATCTGTCTTATTTGTCCTGGATACTTTTCCCCATTGAAAAGGAAAATTACAAAGTAATTTTCAACATAATCCTCATTACAGATTGATGAACACTCCTCAAGCACTGAAAATGTTTCATTTTTTCACTTGATTCTCCCAGTGATACATCAGGATCATCATCATCTGAGCAACTTGGCAGAGTGTTTCTCTTCTGTCTTTCCTTATTTCTGGGTGAAAGTGGAGAAGAGGCAGGTATCTCAGCAGCAAGCGGTTTCAGAGTGTTAACGGAGATGCTTTTCCCAGCACGTACATCTAGCTTCTTTCTTCTTTTCTTAGCATCAGTCGAGGAAGTTAAATATTCACTTCTTTTTCTCTCTAACTGTTCTAGGAATTCCTCTCGTACCATGTCAACTTGATTTTTATTCATCGGCAAGCATTCTATAAGCTTTTCCCTGTTTAATGGAAAAATTCCATACTTTTCAAAGCCGGATATAAGATTTTTGGATATGTTCACTTTTAAGCCATCCATTAGTTCATACAGGAGCACAGGAAACATGTCTTTAGGGACTGTAGTAAACTTGGAACTAGACTTGGACTCTTTCCACTTCCTCAAGATCCCTCGCCATAGTTTCTTCATCGAAGCAAAAACAGCAACATCTAATGGTTGTGTGAGATGACTGGTGTTAGGTGGTAAATACACAAACCTAATGGTATTTTCCTCACACACCTGAAT
Organism: Schistocerca piceifrons; assembly: GCF_021461385.2. NCBI lineage: Eukaryota > Metazoa > Arthropoda > Insecta > Orthoptera > Acrididae > Schistocerca > Schistocerca piceifrons. The sequence goes on from NC_060146.1 coordinate 213,353,538, forward strand.
CATTTGTTGGTTAATATGGGAAGACAGATTATCGCCAATGAGTACAATTTGTTGTTCTTCATGCTTCACTGGAGGGAGAAAGTGAGATAAAAACCAATCTTCAAATGTCACTCCATCAAACCAGCCACTTTTGGTTCTGTTGTATCGAGTGAGCTGAGGTCCATTTTCTGTTCATATGGACCAAATGTGCTCAGCTTTATACACTACATAAGGTGGCAAGTACCTGCCCTCAGCATTGCCACAGAACAGTATAGAAGTTGAGCTCTTACTAAAGTTACAAATGTTTTCTACATATTTTGCACCTCGTTTGCAAATCACCTTCTTACTTCCTGGGTCATCACAGATGTTCGTTTCATAATAATTCCAGATTCTGGACGGTGGAACATCTTTCACAGCTTCACTCAAGTTATCCATATAACTGTTCAAGCCTGCTTCAGTGATTTGAGCTCTTACCTTTTTGATGTTTCAGCTCATTCTAACAGAGAGTTCATTGTGGTGCTTCAAAAAGTATTTTGTCCACTCATAACCTAGCAAATTATTCTTGAACACAGGAATATTGTCACCCTTTTTATCTAAATAACTTTTGACAGCCATACGAAAGTCCAGTTCATCAATTGGAAATCAAAAATCGCACAACTTTATGAGACGGTGTTGAAAGGAAAGTTCTTCCTCATCTGTAAACAGTCGAGATCGTCCTACATTTTTTGAATGCTTGCAAGCAAGCTTGTTTTTTATTGTCGATCTGGGTATCCCAAACCTTTGTTCTGCTTCAGGCTGCGTCATTTGATGTGCACGAATTGCTTCTAAACATTCTTCCAACTTCTCCGGTGAGTAATTTGTGTATGATTTACAGCCAAGTTTCTTCTTGGGTATTCGTGACATTGTCTGTTAAATAAGAAGAAAAACATTTCTCAGTCTCATTGGGAAGAATTCTGTTCAAAAGGGCAATGAAAAAAATTACTGATAGATAACGAAATAAACAACCTGTAAGCCTAACATCGTTTGGGCCAACGTAACCCCAAAACATGGGCCAATGTTACCCCATCGCGAAATACAATATTTATTTCATACTTATATGGAGAAATTGACATCTCTCTGTTTTAAATCTTAATCTAGACAAACGAAGCGGAAACAAAAACTAGGCCTACTTACCGAAAACTAAATTACTTCCGTAACTGATAACCAAATGAAAGTTAGAACCACACTAACTTGCCGCGAGTTGCAGACCATAACAAAACAAGTGCTGGTGCAGTGGCAAATTTGTGAATCACAAAAACAGTGAACTAGCAGTGTAGCTGATGTTACCACCTATCGTTCAAGACTAGAAACAAGGATATTCATTGGTGCATGTATGCATCTCCTTATACCTCCATGCATGTGTGAGCTGCAAGACATAGAATCTTTGTTTTTCTCTGGGCAAATGTTGCCTGCAGAGGGCCAACGTTACCCCAGCTGAAGGTACTGCAAGTCACATGTTAATCATGTTGAACCATACAATAGCAGTAACTGTTAATTTCAGGAATGATTATACAGAACAACAATAATTTTAACATATCAGCTACCTTCCTCATGCTCACACAACAGGAAACTCTTATTTTTACTTTAATGCAGATAGTCTGTTTTTTTTTTTAATTTTTGAGTGTGTCATGAATATCTTCTTTCCTTATGCTGGCAATGGTCTGAAGAAACAACAGTTGACTGAAATTCATGTATTCTCTCTTCCTTTTGGCCACTTGATGCTGGCTTGACATTTTTTCTATGTTGCAGTTCATGCCCAAAAGATCCCCTGAGGTTCTTCTACCTCTTCCATAATGCCAAGCTTGTAAGCAAGTTGTTTTACAATTTTGTATATTTTTTTGGAAATACTTGCATCAGTTTTTGTAATTCAAATATACAGGGTGTTACGAAAAGGTATGGCCAAACTTTCAGGAAACATTCTTCACACACAAAGAAAGAAAATATGTTATGTGGACATTCGTCCGGAAACACTTACTTTCCATGTTAGAGCTCATTTTATTACTTCTCTTCAAATCACATTAATCATGGAATGGAAACACACAGCAACAGAACGTACCAGCGTGACGTCAAACACTTTGTTACAGGAAATGTTCTAAATGTCCTCCGTTAGCGAGGATACATGCATCTACCCTTCGTCGCATGGAATCCCTGATGCGCTGATGCAGCCCTGGAGAATGGCGTGTTGTATCACAACCGTCCACAATACGAGCACGAAGAGTCTCTATATTTGGTACCAGGGTTGCGTAGACAAGAGCTTTCAAATGCCCCCATAAATGAAAGTCAAGAGGGTTGAGGTCAGGAGAGCGTGGAGGCCATGGAATTGGGCTGCCTCTACCAATCCATCGGTAACTGAATCTGTTGTTGAGAAGCGCACGAACACTTCAACTGAAATGTGCAGGAGCTCCATTGTGCATGAACCACATGTTGTGTCATACTTGTAAAGGCACATGCTCTAGCAGCACAGGTAGAGTATCCCGTATGAAATCATGGCGGTGAATCGAGGAAGTACAGTACATACTGACGAAACTAAAATGAGCTCTAACATGGAAATTAAGCATTTCCGGACACATGTCCACATAACATCTTTTCTTTATTTGTGTGTGAGGAATGTTTCCTGAAAGTTTGGCTGTACCTTTTTGTAACAACCTCTGAAAAATACCCAACTCATTTGAACATTTTGTTCGGCTGAAAAAAAGTTGATCAGTGTGACTATTTGTATTCTGAAATAAATAAATAAAGTAATTAATTAATTACAGTGCTATAGTCTCTGTTTCTGTAGTTCAAACATTTGGATCCAAGAGCAATGTGAATTCCTTTAATTTCTTTTGCTACTTAAATACATCTGTCAAAAAAAGTTAAACATGTGATTGGTTCTTGTATATTGAAATGAGATAAACATCTTATACTGCATTTTGTGATAATATAAGTAGAATATTACTCAAAGGAAAACTACTCCAAATGTTCTCTTTGAACAGATTATGAAATGAAGAAGGAACATTTTTTGAAAAACAAAAAAATTCGAAATGTCCCACAACATCGGAAACCGTAAAATGGTGTGTGCAGTGCATTGTTCAATAACATGCAGATCCTCCACGAATCCTCAGGCACTCTTGAATGCGATAGGGCATGTTCAGTATCAATGCAGTGCAGGCGTCTTGAGATGCATCGTCCCACAATGGCAGCATTTCTGACAGCTTCATTCATTAATGGAGGATGTTGATGACTAGCAATCGCTCTTCTGAGCAAACTCCATGCATGTTCTATGTAATTCAGATCCAATGAGCTTGCTGGCCAATCCATTCTTCGAATCCCATGTCCTGTCAGATACCAAGACAGACTGCGAACATGATGTCAGATTTTATCATTCTGTAGAGTCAAGTCTTCCCCTACAGTCTCTGCAAAACCACTGACTACGGTTAGTCTATATTTATTAATTGTGTCATTCCATTTACTGTGTGGAACTGTATATACTGTGTTTTGTCAAAGTTTAATGAGAGCCCATTTGCAGAGAACCACTTTATGATTTTCTGAAAAACATCGTTTACAATTTCACCAGTTAATTCCTGTCTGTTGGGTGTGATAGCTATACTTGTATCATCAGCGAAAAGTACCAGCTTTGCATCTTCGTGAATATAGAATGGCAAGTCATTAATATATATCAAGAACAGCAGAGGACCCAAGACCAAATCTTGTGGCACCCCATTCTTGATTGTTCCCCAGTTCGAGAAATCACCAGTTTTTTGCACATTATGTGAGCTGTTTATTTCAACTTTCTGCACTCTTCCAGTTAGGTATGATTTAAACCATTTGAGCACTGTCCCATTCATACCACAGCACTTGAGCTTATCTATAGGTATTCCATGATTTACACAATCAAAAGCCTTTGATAGATCACAAAAAATTCCAATGGGTGACTTCCGGTTACTCAGAGCATTTAATATTTCATTAGTGAAAGTATATATAGCATTTTCCGTTGAAAAACCCTTCTGGAAACCAAACTGATATTTTGTTAAAACTTTATTTATACAAAGGTGTGAAGCTACTCCACAATACATTTCTTTTTCAAGAATTTTGGATAAGGCAGTCAGAAGAGAGATTGTGCGATAGTTGTTGACATCAGACATATCCCCCTTTTTTATGCAGTGGTTTAACAATGGCACACTTCAGTCTGTCTGGGATAATGCCCTGGTTCAGAGAGCTATTACATATTTGGCTAAGAATCCCACTTATTTCTTGGGAACAAGCTTTTATTATCCTGCTGGAAATGCCATCAATTCCATGTGAGCTCTTATTCTTGAGAGAGTTTATTATCTTCCTAATTTCAGAAGGAGAGGTGGGTGGAATTTCAATTGTATCAAATGGTGTTGGTAAGGCCTCTTCCATTAACTGCCTTGCTTTTTCTAATGAACATTTAGATTCTATTTTCTCTACAACATTTAAAAAATGATTATTCATAATGTTTTCGACTTCTGGTTTGTTGTTCATCAAGTTTCCATTTGCTTTGATGGTGATGCCATCATCCTCTACTCTTGGTTGCCCTGTCTCCCTTGTAACAATATTCCAAATTGTTTTGATTTTGTTGTCAGAGGTATTAATCTCAGACATGACACACATGCTTCTGGACTTTTTAATAACCTTTCTTAATGTAGCACAGTAGTTTTTATAATATTTGGCTGTTTCTGGATCATTACTTTTTCTTGTTGTTAGATACAGTTCCCTTCTGTGGTTACAAGATATTTTTATTCCTTTAGTAAGCCAAGGTTTTTGCATGGTTTCTTATAATTAGATTTAACTACTTTCTTGGGGAAACAGTTTTCAAATTCTCTTACAAGTGTATCATGAAATAAGTTATATTTTAAATTAGCATCGGGTTCCTTGTACACCTCATCCCAGTCTAACTGCTGAAGATTTTCTCTGAAATTTCTAATTGTTGAGTCATTAATTGAACGCACAACTTTGGAGGGTAGTTTTGAATTACTGAATGGAGCTATGTCATATACTGTAACTAGCTGAGCATCATGATCAGAAAGGCCATTCTCAACAGGACAAGAATTTATGTTTTTAAACCTATCTTGGTCTATAAAAATGTTATCTATCAATGTGCTGCTGTCCTTTACTACCCAAGTAGGAAAATTACTGACAGATGACAAATTGAAAGAACCAAGCAAGACTTCCAGGTCATTCTTCCTATTACACTCTTTCAGTGAATCAACATTGAAGTCCCCACAAATAATAATTTGCTTTCCCCTATCTGACAGATAGCACAACAAGGCATCCAAGTTTTCCAGGAATAAATGAAATTTTCCTGAAGGGGACCTATATACTGTTACAATTATAAAAGAGCCCTCCATCAGTTTAAGTTGACAGGCACAATTATAAAAGAGCCCTCCTTCAGTTTAAGTTGACAGGCACATGCTTCTATATGTTGCTCTAGACAAAACATTTTTGTATCTAAGCTTTCTACACAGTGATAACTTTTGACATATATGGCAACTCCTCCTCCCACCTTATTCTCTCTACTCATATGTGCAGCTAGTTTATAACCACTGATATTTACCTTCTCCATATCAGACACAATGTGAAGCTCAAACAGGCATAGGGTATCTATTACATTATCAGATTCAATCTCATCTAAACAAACCAGAAGCTCATCTACTTTAATCTTCAATCCCGGAATATTTTGGTGAAAAATGGTAACATTATTTTTTACTTTACTTTTGTGAGAATCTACTTTTTTCTTTAATCCACGAATATTTTGGTTAAATATGGTAACATTATTATTTACTTTCCTGTTGTGAGATTTTTGTGAGTTTTGGACCTCATTAGCACCTGCCTGCCTGAACTTCTCATAGGACACTGATATTTGTCTAAAAAAGAGGTACATCCATGAGTACTAGTGCATAAAATATGCAGGATTAATATTTTGCCAGGAATCTGAATTTTTAATTTTTTATTGCCTTTTTTTATAAAAAGCCATAAGTCAAATTATAATCATGCAATTAATCTGAAAATTTTATTGTAGTGTCCTGAGAAGGTTGTAAGACCACTAAACTACAGTTATTAGTTTATGGTACAAATTGTATCATTAACAGAGTTTTTAATTTTGCACATCCAAAATTAAATATATTTCTACATACAATCATCTAAAATTGCTGGATCTCGTATTTTTTTAGTTCCAGGGAGACAGCAAAATGTTGCGAACAGTTCCTGAAAATTTCATGGCAGCGCATACACTTTTTGAGAAAAGGCTTCTAATAATGTAAAAAATGTAAAACAGAGAAAATGAGGTTCAAAGATTTTCTTCTCGGACTTCTACATGTAATAAGCTTACCTCAATTTAGAATCCTCGATACTGACACTCCTCATCCTCCAAGTTTCTCTTCTCTCCTCTTCGAATCTGCCTGGCCTGTATTTGCAGGTAAGACACTGATCTGTTAGCTTTATTGTCCCTGCTCTCCTCGATGGTGAAAAATGTTTTTTTGGTAAACACACCGGAAACTACACCGACTCTCTTCAACACTTCAATTCTGCCATTATTTCATTATTGTAACATAAAACTGCATCATAGACACCTATTTTGAGTAATTTAATTCCACATTATGTCATATTTGAGCATCTAATCCAAATTAAATTATTGAGGCTTTCATTTGCTTTTTGTGTCTTTCCGTGAAGGCACTTCCTCAATAAATCAGGATTTGCAAAAAACCTGAATGTGGGCTTAATTGCATTCAATCGCATTTGTGTGACTGTCTCATTTCTGTTGTTGAACTTACAACAATCATGTTTTGGAGACAGATTGTGCATTGGTGTTTGGTCAATGGATAGTTTGCGTGAAAAGATTGCCCACACAGCATGCCTCATTGCCTCTAAATTATGTGTGTGTTTTCCTGATAGCTCTCCCATAAAATAACTCAAGAGATTCAATTTCTTTCAGAGTTGTTGTTGTTATGGTCTTCACTCCAGAGACTGGTTTGATGCAGCTCTCCATACTACTCTTTCCTGTGCAAGCTTCTTCCTCTCCCAGTACCTACTGAAACCTACATCCTTCTGGATCTGTTTAGTGTATTCATCTCTTGGTCTCCCTCTATGATTTTTACCCTCCACACTGCCCTCCAATACTAAATTGGTAATCCCTTGATGCCTCAGAATATGTCCTACCAACTGATCCTTTCCTCTAGTCAAGTTGTGCCACAAATTTCTCTTCTCTCCAAAATACCTCCTCATTAGTTATGTGATCTACCCATCTAACCTTCAGCATTCTTCTGTAGCACCATATTTAAAGCTTCTATTCTCTTCTTGTCCAAACTATTTATCGTCCACGTTTCACTTCCATACATGGCTACACTCCATACAACTCTGAGAAACGACTTACTGACACTTAAATCTATACTCGATGTTAACAAATTTCTCTTCTTCAGAAACACTTTTCTTGCCATTGCCAGTCTACATTTTATATCCTCTCCACTTTAACCATCATCAGTTATTTTGCTCCCCAAATAGCAAAACGCCTTTACTATTTTAAGTGTCTCATTTTCTAATCTAATGCCCTCAGTATCACCCGACTTAATTCGACTACATTCCATTATCCTTGTTTTGCTTTTGTTGATGTTCATTTTATATCTTCCTTTAAAGACACTGTCCATTCCATTCAGCTGCTCTTCCAGGTCCTTTGCCGTCTCTGACAGAATTACAATGTCATCGGTGAACCTCAAAGTTTTAATTTCTTCTCCATGGATTTTAATTCCTACTCCAAATTTTTCTTTTTTTTCCTTTACCGCTTGCTCAATATACAGATTGAATAACATCAGGGATGGGCTACAACCCTGTCTCACTCCCTTCCCAACCACTGCTTCCCTTTCATGGCCCTCAACTCTTATAACTGCCATCTGGTTTCTGTACAAATTGTAAATAGCCTTTTGCTCCCTGTATTTTACCCCTCCCACCTTCAGAATTTGAAAGAGAGTATTCCAGTCAACATTGTCAAAAGCTTTCTCTAAGTCTACAAATGCTAGAAACGTAGATTTGCCTTTCCTTAATCTATTTTCTAAGATAAATCGTAGGGTCAGTATTGCCTCACATGTTCCAACATTTCTACGGAATCCGAACTGATCTTCAAAAAAAAAGTGGCTCTGAGCACTATGGGACTCAACATCTTAGGTCATAAGTCCCCTAGAACTTAGAACTACTTAAACCTAACTAACCTAAAGACATCACACACACCCATGCTCGAGGCAGGATTCGAACCTGCGACCGTAGCAGTCCCGCGGTTCCGGACTGCAGCGCCAGAACCGCTAGACCACCGCGGCCAGCGAACTGATCTTCCCCGAGGTCGGCTACTACCAGTTTTTCCATTCGTCCATATAGAATTTGTGTTGGTAGTTTGCAGCCGTGGCTTATTAAACTGAAAGTTCGGTAATTTTCACATCTGTCAACCCCTGCTTTCTTCAGGATTGGAATTATTATATTCCTTTTGAAGTCTGAGGGCATTTCGCCTGTCACATACATCTTGCTCACCAGATGGTAGAGTTTTGTCAGGACTGGCTCTCCCAAGGCTATCAGTAGTTCTGATGGAATGTTGTCTACTCCCGGGGCCTTGTTTCGACTTAGGTGTTTCAGTGCTCTGTCAAACTCTTCACGCAGTACCATATCTCCCATTTCATCTTCATCTACATCCTCTTTCATTTCCTTAATATTGTCCTCAAGGACATCGCCCTTGTATAGACCCTCTATATACTCCTTCCACCTTTCTGCTTTCCCTTTTTAGCTTAGAATTGGGTTTCCATCTGAGCTCTTGATGTTCATACAAGTGGTTCTCTTATCTCCAAAGATCTCTCTAATTTTCCTGTAGGCAGTATCTATCTTACCCCTAGTGAGATAAGCCTCTACATCCTTACATTTGTCCTCTAGCCATCCCTGCTTAGCCATTTTGCACTTCCTGTCGATCTCATTTTTGAGACGTTTGTATTCCTTTTTGCCTGCTTCATTTACTGCATTTTTATATTTTCTCCTTTCATCAGTTAAATTCAATATTTCTTCTGTTACCCAAGGATTTCTACTAGCCCTCGTCTTTTTACCTACTTGATCCTCTGCTGCCTTCACTACTTCATCCCTCAAAGATACCCATTCTTCTTCTACTGTATTTCTTTCCCCTATTCCTGTCAATTGTTCCCTTATGCTCTCCCTGAATCTCTGTACAACCTCTGGTTCTTTCAGTTTATCCAGGTCCCATCTCCGTAAGTTCCCACCTTTTTGCAGTTTCTTCAATTTTAATCTACAGGTCATAACCAATAGATTGTGGTCAGAGGCCACATATGCCCCTGGAAATGTCTTACAATTTAAAACCTGGTTCCTAAATCTCTGTCTTACCATTATATAATCTATCTGATACCGTTTAGTATCTCCAGGATTCTTCCATGTATACAACCTTCTTTCATGATTCTTGAACCAAGTGTTAGCTATGATTAAGTTGTGCTCTGTGCAAAATTCTACCATGCGGCTTCCTCTTTCATTTCTTAGCCCCAATCCATATTCACCTACTACGTTTCCTTCTCTCCCTTTTCCTACTACCGAATTCCAGTCACCCATGACTATTAAATTTTTGTCACCCTTCACTATCTGAATAATTTCTTTTATTTCATCATACATTTCTTTAATTTCTTTGTCATCTGCAGAGCTAGTTGGCATATAAACTTGTACTACTGTAGTAGGTGTGGGCTTCATATCTATCTTGGCAACAATAATGCGTTCACTATGCTGTTTGTAGTAGCTTACCCGCATTCCTATTTTCCTATTCATTATTAAACCTACTCCTGCATTACCCCTATTTGATTTTGTATTTATAACCCTGTAATCACCTGACCAGAAGTCTTGTTCCTCCTGCCACCGAACTTCACTAATTCCCACTATATCCCACTATATCTAACTTTAAAACAGTCATACGTGCATATTAAATATCCAGAAATTTCCGGTACCCAAGCGTTGTTATAAAATAGTCATTCCAACATATCGAACTTTCAGGAGTTTGTGGTATCCATGCCTTGTGTTATAAAACAGCAATATCTGCATCTCAATTTCTGGAACCCATGCCCTGTGTTATAAAACAGTCATACCTGCATATCTAACTTTCAGAAGTTTCTGGAATCCATACGTGAAACAGTTGTACCTGCACATCAGAGGAACAAAAGATCATGCTGCAAATAATTTGTAATAACAAAACACACCACAAGTGCCTTGACATTCTCCAGCACAACAGCTGCCAACACTGTAATACATACGGTAAGCGTAACATCTTAGATTTCTTTTAATCTATTTTAAATGCCTTATATGGAAGATTATCATTCTGTTTTTTCAAGTCCCTTCTAGCAAAAAATGTGCTCTTCCCAGTGGTGGTGTCAATAAAAAGAAGATCAGATTGATAGCAATATAGAAAACTGATGTTGAGAAAAGTGCTAGAAATTTGCAATTTTCAGTTTGACGCTTGAGATAAGGGACAATGAAATCAGAACTGTTCACTCATAGATGCTAATACTGGTGTAGAATAATGAGCACCTGGTTGTTGGCTAGCAGCCCAAAAACCAAGGTTCCAGCTGCCTTTCACTTATAGTAAAGGATGGTTAAAGTAGGGCTTGAATCTTTTACGATAAATTTTACAAGGCACTTTCAGACCAAGTAGCATAATGGATAGTAATTTCTAAGGAATTTGCTGCATTCATCAAGAAATGCTGTACTAGGATACAAAAATTCAGAGCAATAGATATCACAGACGATGCACAAAGTTAACCAAATTCTTCGCACTGTGCACCCTAACAGTTGAGCCAAAATTTTGCTCATTCACCTAACACATACATATATATACAAAAACAAGCTTTGAACTGAATCTGAGATGGTTGATTAGGGACCCTTTTTTATTCTAGGGCACTTGATATGGAATGACCTCAATGTGCTGCACAAAAACCGTGCCATTTAATGTATAATGACTCCCTGTATTAGAAATATGTCCAGTTCTGAGCAATTCTGCAACTCTTCAGTATTGAACCTAGAGGTTGATGAACTCTACCAAAAGACACCGAATCTGAGGGTCGCTGGTTCGATTCCAAGACAGAGTACTCCGTGCCAGGCTGTAGTTGCTTGTTACTAACGCAATGAGTGAATTCACAAGGAGAAGACAGTGCCACCGCCACAGTAGATCACAGGTACAGTACTGAGTGAATGGAAGAATGTGCTGCCTGGTGCTCCACTGTTTACTGCCCGAGTTTGATTACGGTGTGATGTTTATTCAGGAAATCTAACCCAAGGATAACATCCTCTTCGAATGTTACACCCTCAGTGTGAAACACAGTGATGTACAGCCTACTGAATGTATATCATCTCTGCCTATATCACTTAACTTACATGTTGGAGGGTCATATCTCCTGACCTCAGTGCACTGTTTACTTACATGTGAACCCCAATGTCGACTAATAGTCTGTGTTTTATGCTTAATAGTGCCTGGTAACCAGCACTCCACCTCTGTATGCACTCTAATAGCATAGAATTTTAATAGGAACGCCTGGCAGCGGTTCCAGGGTCCCCGTTCCTGTTTAACGGGCCCCTGTTTGCAAATTTGCCTGTACAGCTACACTCGCAATGTGATGGCCCATCCTTTGACAATTTGTACACTGTGGTTGATGACAGTTTTTTGCAGCGTTTCCCTGCCCATTGCACATGAAACAAAGAACCCCTGTGGAAAATATGCATCTATTTCCTCTAATGCTGTAGCAACATTCACGGTGTCAGTTGAATTCTTCGGAAATTCTCCCATAACACGGTGTGAAGTTTTGGGTGGCAATCCTAGCAAAATACTATCTAAGGCCCTATTCTCTGCTTCTTGTAGAACATACGTATTGGCTTCATCACTGGCTGACAATTGGTAAGTGTTAATATTAACTATTCGTATTTTATCCACAAAGCTTTCTATTGTTTTGTTGTGTCTTTGGTCATGGTGTTACACTGCAACCTATAAAAATGATAACTATTCTACTTTTTAAATCTTTTGAGCAAACCTTGTTTCAATTCTGCAAAAGTTAATGCATTTCATAACTCCTTGTGATATAGTACATACACCTTAGCGTCCCTGATTAACCGTAACTTCGTCATTTGCAACATACGTTCATCTGACCAGGAGCCAAATTTAGCAGCTGCTAACAAATCAGCAAAAAAATGCTTCTATACCCTCACTTGGCTTGCCAGAGAAGGTAGTCACAAGGGCAGCTCTGATTAATCTAGTATGGGAGGGGTTACACTAGATGTTGACCTATACTCGGATAATCGATTCAACAATTCATTATTGTCACATCTTAATTTGGCTACCTGATTAAGTAGGCTCTGAATAGCCCTGTGGGTGGGAACTCCTTGCACCTTACTGTATGTTATAAAAATTGTCTCATGCTTAACTAATGGTTGTATGTATGTATGTATGTATCCGGATCCCGCTCCAGCTACTGCTGGGTCTGGGTGCTGACGAGTCCTCTCCATTTGGCTCGGTCCTCCCACCACTTTTCTTCCTCCACTTGCTGCCAGGTCACACCTCTCCTTTCCACAGGTATTCTCGCTCCCGTTTTCCACCGTGTTCTTGGGTGCACTCTAGGTCTTTTTCCATAGTTCTTCCATAATTCTGGGAAGTCTCTGCCCACGCATCCTCTTAACATGCCTGTACCATCTTAATATCTTATCTTCATTTCTTCTCTCATACTTTATTGTTTAAGGTCCTTTCTAATATTTATGTTCCTTACTCTGTTCATTCTTGTTTTTCCCTTAACTGCTCTGAGAAACTTCATTTCTCCTGCTTGCAGTCTGCTCCAGTCCCTTTCTGTCACTATGTTTCTCCTCCATAGGTGACAATAGGGAAGTAATAACTCTCATACATAAGGAGTTTTGCTTTTTTCTGAAACTTACTTATTCCAAATCAGGTGTTTTATTGTTTGGTAGAAATTACCTCCCTTCTGTAACCTCCTATTAATTTCGTTGGTTATTCTTCCATCACTAGATATTTCACTCTCTAAATAAGTGAAACTGTCTACCACTTTGAGGGGCTTCTCCATTTAAAGTAATATACCCATTGATCCTTTTGTCTCTTCCAAATACCATTACTTCCCTCTTATCGTTATTTATTTTCAATCCATACCTTTTCATTATTTCCTTCCATGCATCAAGTTGTAACTGTACATCTACCTCTTTATTGCCCCATATTACCATATCATCTGCAAAAATAATCTTTTTATCTTTTTCTGTTACTATTTGCCCTATTCATTCCTTCTATCACAACATTAAAAAGTTCAGGAGATAGAACACTTCCTTGTTTAAGTCCTTGTCTCATTTCAAAGTATTCAGAGTTCTCCAACAGTGTTGTAATTCCACAATTGTGTCCTCTGTACATTGTCTTTATTACATTAGTGTATCCATCTTCTATATCTTCTTCATTTCTTCCCAGAGTCTTTCCCCGTTAACTGAATCATATGCATTTCCTATGTCTATAAAAACCATTATCGCCCTTTTGTTATACTCCCAACTTTTTTCCATCAGATGACAGATAGAAAATATCAGGTTGATTGTGCTTCTTCCTTTCCTAAACCCATGTTGTTGTTCACCCAGCTCCCCAAAAATCTTGACTGTATGACTCATAAGGGTTATTCCTCTGTAATCGTCAGGTATTTTACTATTTCTCCACACACTTCACAGTACTCTATGCAGCCACTGCATTCCTACTGGACCTGCTGCTCTTATCATGTCCACTGATACTTCATCAGGTCCTGGGGCTTTCCTCTCAATCATCTTCTTTACATATATTTCCATTTCTTCCTGCGTAATTTGCCCTAATTCTGCTTCCCACTTCTCTCAATTTCTCCATTATTTGTTGTTTCCCTCATGTACCTGCTCCTCAGCCTTTAACAGTTTCTTAAAATGTTCTCTCCAGAGATCTTTTATATTCCCAGGATCTTCAGCTGCACTATCATCCTCTGTTTCCATTTTAACTGGTACTTTAGAGGCCTTCCTTTTATTTTTCATCATTTTATAGAACATTTTCTTATTACTCTTCACATCTTCTTCAAGTTTTTTTGTAAACTCTTCCTGTGGTGTGCGTACTGTAAGACCTTCAGTACACACACCATCAGATTATTTGACTTGTCGCTCTAACGAAGTAGGCGAGTGTCAGCAATATGTCTCGTGGTCTTATCGTGGCGTGTTTATCTTCTGCCGTTAGGTCAGACGATAGAAATGCCACTTGCACGCTTAGAGTAGCAGATTGACGGTGACCAACTTTAAACAGAACTTGATTAATTTTCACACACATTTATTAAAATAATAAAAATCATAGATATTACATAACTTGATTCTGGAAGCTGTTTACAACTGACAGTCTGAAGTTCCTTTGGTATTGGTACGTTAATCTTATTCTCACATATCTCTGATACTTGACAAAGTGTCTATACATTTATCTTCATGGCTATGTACAGGAATGTGGTAATCTTATTAGGCGCAGACTGAAACTTGACTATAGACTGGTGCAGACTAATGCAGACTGACTGATCGGAGGTCTGTACACTCATTATAATACCTCGAGCATTCAGATATCACTGCGTGAGTGTGATCCGCGAGGAGAAAAGGTTCTACGTTAGCAGCAATCTCATTGGCTGCGTTACATATTAATACGCGGATCGGCGGAAGCAGAATTTGGTCCGTCTTTATGGCAGCGCCATCTTGTAGTGTGGAGACGGACGAGTGCTGCGCCTGCGCTGTTGTGCTTAGCGGGGCACGCTCTAGTGGGAAAGTTGTGTATGCGCTGACTACACAGAACTATGTACACAACACTTCCCATGCCCTTTTCTTTGCTGTGTCCACTATTTCTTTGCTCTTCTTCTTTTCCTCTATATATCTTCTATGGTCCTCATCATTTTTAGTTTTCCATCAATTTCTCCATGCTCCATTTTTTTCTTCTGACTGCTTGGATGGTTGTATCATCCCACCAACTTGTCTGTCTTACTTTTTCCTTTCCAGAAGTTCTACCACATACTTTTTGTGCTGCTCCGACTACAGTGTCTTTGAATAAACTCCATTATTTTTCTAGATAGCAGAAAACTTCTTTTGGAAATTTTTGTGTGATTAATTCTCTATATTTCTCAGCACTTTCACTCTCCTTCAGTTTCCAGTTCCGTATCATCATCACTTTCTTCTGTTTTCTATTTTTCACACACTGATTCATTTTCCATTGTCCCACCAGCAATCTATGGTCTCCATCTGCACTCGCACTTGGAGTTATCTTCACATTTGTTACTTTCTCTCCCCATTCCCTATCTACTAGAATATAATCAGTTACACTCTTGGTTCTTCCATCCCACCTGTATCTGGTGATAATATGACTTTCTTTCTTCATAAACCAGTTGTCTCCTATTTTCATTCCATTCATCTGGCACAAATCCAGGAGTCTTTCCACTTCTTCATTTCTGCCTCCATATCAAAAACATCCCAATACTTGCTCAAATCCCTTTCTGTCTTTGCCTAAAATCTCCCATCACTATATTAGCACACTTTATATGGTTCTCTAACTCACATTCAAAGTTCATCTTCTCTTCTTCGCTACATCCCACTTGAAGTGCATAAATCCAGATAACTTTTAGTGTTTCTTTTTGGAATCTTGGGTTTAAGACTATGATCCTGTCTTATTTATATCGCAATACAGCTTTATACACTGCCACACCATTTCTTCCAAACCTGTTATTCCCACTCCAGTACAGTTTTCCTCCTCCTCTGAAATTCTTCTCACTTTTTCCCTTCCAGTTTGTTTCACTTAATCCCAAAATATCTAACTTTCTCTCTGTTAGTACATCTGTCATTTCTTCCATTTTTCCATTGAGGGTTAATATATTAAGGATGCCAATATTTAGGTTAGTTTTTAGTCCATTTGGTTTCATCTTCTTGTACTGATGAATATCATCAGGTCTTCCATCATTCGTACCAATACTTGAAGAAGCAGTGGGGTCAAATCCTGAGTGGTTTGTTCCGATTCTCACCTGTGTTTTGAAAGCGATATATGAAGACTTTCCTACTGGCTTGCTAGGCCTAATGCAAGAAAGGATTTTCTGTTGGGGTTGACTCCCTTAGCCTTTGGAGTTTCTCCTCCACCACAAGGCAGTGGTTCCCCTCTTTAAACCCCAGAAAGAAGGGTCGCCTCATCTGCCAGCTTCACCATTCGGGAGTCTTTCTTCTCTGCCATCTCTGCCATTAAGGTCTTCACCCGTAACCCTGGGCATGGGTTATACCCCATGGAATTGGGTCCCTGCCTGAACTCAGCCATTCTATCACTCACACCTACTTACGTGTAGGATGCCCACCAATGCAACGTGGATGCCCCAGACAGGAATTACCCCAGTGGAGGAATACGGAAGGGGACCCTCTCTCCCTGTAGCCGGGTTAATGATTGTATTTGGTGCCACAATCGAAGGCTTAACTAATGGTTATTCCCACAAATATACTTCCTGTGACCACAAGAATGTAGACTCAGCTATATAAAAAGTAACATTGGAAATCTGATTACAATTCCGATAAAAATAACGAGAACATTTAACACTATCTGAAAAGATATTTATTAGTGTCAAATTTGTTTGAAAGAATGAGAGCTTTAGATAGATTGTTTTTTACCCCGCAAAAGCATTACTTGAAAAGGAAAAACATCTGGGACCAATTGCCGTATCTACTGTGGCTTTCCTCTCCTGGGTCCTTGAAATCAGGGAGGTTTGAGTAGGGCACCTTGTATATCCTTCGCACTTCAAAAACCAACAGTAGCCACTTAACATTGTAGGGTTCCATCTACTGTTCAATTCGCAAAATGTCCTGATGGAACCTTTCTCTGTGTTCATCTCTAACGGCTCCCAAATTGGTAGGAAAGAAAGCTAAATGAGGCTGAAAGAAGTGCATTTTTAGTGACATTCTGCATCCAAGATTTTTATATTTCTCTAAAAGAGTTCCCACTAATATGTCCCTGTTTTCTGCACTTGCATTCCCTAAGAAACCTTCAATAAAATCCTTAAAAGAATGCCAGGGTGCAAGTTCTAACTGACTTAATTTTTCTTCAAAGTTCTTATCATGCATTAACTTCCTAATTTGTGGCCCAATAAAAATCCCCACTTTCAGTTTGGCATCACTTAATTCAAGGAACACTTCACGTACATACATGACACCATTAGCATTTTTGTCCATTCCCTTGACAAAATTCTTCATAAGGCCGAGCTTAATATGCAGTGGGGGAAGGAAAACATTTTGAGAAATCACCAAAGGTACATATTTCACATTTTCTCTCCCTGGAGCCAATTTCTCTCGTGGTGGCCACTGCTTAACTGTATAAAGTTTATCTGTTGCACGGCTGTCCCAAAGACAAAGGAAGCAGCAATACTTTGTGAAACCACTTTGGAGACCAGTTAGTAAACAACCACCTTAAGATCACCACATATTTTCCAATTTTCTTCCTTATACTTAATAGCTTCAAGTATCTCTTGACAAATTTATGTAGTTCTCTTTCAAAGTCACAGAATACCCTACAGGTACAGATGGAAAAGTATTACCATTACGCAATAGTACAGCCTTCAGACTTGTCTTGGAAGCATCAATAAACAGGTGCCACTCAGCATTTTCGTATGGTATGTTTGACTGTTTCATTAACCTTACTACATCACTACAAGCACAAACGTTGCCCACCATACGGTAATATGTCATCAGATCTTTACTACATTGCCTAAAGTGAGTAATTTATGTTTCTTCATGAAGTAAGTTTCATTCCTTGCACTGATCACAACACCTGCCCTAACATCATACTAAGCGAATGTTTTTCAGAAACAACTTTAATTAGTGTATAATATTTCATAACAAAATGGGCTCTATTGGTCAGTTCCATTACAATAGCTCCCCCAAGAATTTTGTAAGCATGAACATGCAAACAAAATTCTGACACCAGAATAATGGAACTGCCCCCAATAATGGAACTGCCAAGAATATGATTTTAAATAAATTAAAATTTTTATAGAACTGTTTTCTTTGAATTTTACTAACTTTCTGCCCATAGCAATTGGCATGACATTAGGTTTAACATTGAAATTATGTTACGCAAAGTAAAGGAAAACATATAATTATTAATTTTAAGGTAAATGAAATACAAAAGATGATTTATGGTTTTCACTTAGATGAGTCTATAACGTAACACTTCACATTAAACCGTTAAAAGCTTATGTAACTTTTGACTATCGGTTTGTTTTACTTTCTTTTGTTGACCACTTTACTTGATATTCACAGTAATGTGACACATTGTCCATCTGCACTTTCCTGAGCTCCCTTAATAGGTTTGTTTTCTGCCTGTACTGAAGCAACTCTATTTCCACAGCTTAGCTGTTTGTATTGTTTCATTGGTTATAATGCCACATAGTCTAGAATTAAAATACAGAGATCACCTTTTGGTTACACAATGGTTGTATGTAAGTACATGGTTAGGATATATACTTAACCTTGCAGTAATGTTTATCTAGTGGGATCTGTCTGAGTAATACTACAAAAGTATGGGCTGGTCCAAAAAGGATCCTATAACTAACAATAAATGCAATAAACTTGTAGCACAAATGCATTAAAGTTTTGGGTGTAAAATGTCTTATTGCAAATTATAACACCTACACCAAGGATAAACAAAAAATTAAATTGTTTTCAAAAGTAAAGCTACAGTCAGTCTGTTACAGGAGTCCATATTCAAAGTAAAAATGCAAGGGTAGAGTTAAGGTTGTTTGAAAGTATTAGGATAATATGTATATATCAAATTAGAAAAATATTACTGCCTATGCTTTGTAGTGTTTGAGAAACAATTATACAGTAATTCATGTTGTTTACTTAAAACGATTCTCCCTTTGTTTAGTTGGACGTTTCAACAACTTAGGTGTGTAGTAATTAAGACTCTGTCTTTAAGATTAAAAAAAATTTAAAAACTGCTAATTGTTGTGAGGCAGATTTAGTGTTGATTAGTAGTTTACATTTTAAACGATGTCTCAACGAGTGTCGTGTGAGAATGTTACACAAGCTAAACTTGCACACATTATCAAATATCATTCAAATTGAATAGACATATAGAAACCTCAAGAACTAGCATGATGAGCATATTACACGCAAAGAAAATCCCTTGCAAACACTTAATGTAGCAAATATGTTTTAAAGAAATAATAAACATTTTCAAGGACATGAAACTCTATCATAAAATCAGTAAATTTTTTTATACATAACATTTCATAAGATATTCCTGACACTTAACTCCCTGTGTCTATAAGGCACTTGCCTTCCCAGGTAGCAACGTTTACTATAATGAATGGACTACATATGTCATCACCTTTTACAGACTGAACACATTCATACAATAAATCATTTTCAATTTCACTAAAACAATGACTTCCTGAATTACAATTACCTATATTACTGTCACTTTTATTACCTACTGTCATTACATTAACATACACATCATTAACACTGTCACTTGCATTGATAATTTCATTAATCCAAACACTTTCATCAGTATAAAATTCGTCACTAAGGTCCTTATCCTTCAGTTGTTCAAGAATAATATATTTAGTCTTTTCCCACCAATCAGGATATGAAATTTAACACACATTAAGAATCATTTTTCTAAAATTACTATCATTTCTAATTGAATCACTATTTAGCCGCATATTATAAAGATATAATTCACCTTTGTTCATTACAAATGGTAGCCTACTTGCACAGTCAGGTTTACTATTCAGAGAATATTTATCATCTACACATGTTTCTTCATAAGATGTTGGATTACAGAACCTATTGGTTGTGACACTGACATTAACACCACTTAAATTGTTAACAACATCCTTGCGTATATCTACAACATGCATAGTATCAGTTTCTCCCACAACACCTAAACACCCAAGTATATTTAGTTCTTTGCTGATTAAATCAGTGTCAACAATTTGCTCACCTTGTTCTCTCATCAGTGCTTGAATTCCTAATCATGTAAATTGTTGACCTGCTGATCCTCTGACAAACTACAAGTTTCTGCCCACTCATAAAAGTCATCTAAGTCAATTACTTCCTCTGGCTCTTTATTACGACCAGTGTGTTCATTCTTAACAGTTACTGTGTTTACAAGGTAGTACACATTTGTAAGATAACTACTCATTACTTCAGATGTTCTTCTTCTTCTGCTTCCTTAGGACCCTTCAGGATCACATGTGGCTTGTTTTGCACATCTTCTTTCTTCCCAATACTTCTTAATTCTCTCCCTTCTTGTGTTTCTTTCTTCTTCTGTTAAGATAACTTTGATTTTGGTGTCCGGCCATCTGTGGCCATCCACCAACCCTTCATACTTCTACCTGTCACATATTATTGCCTGCAGATTCATTTCTTTTATTCCTACAGCCTTCGAGTCATCTCTGACTTCCTACACCCAGTTGTTTCCTGTGTGACGTATTGCATTCCATATCTTCTTCGTCAACCTCTCCTCGTTCATCCTCACGATGTGCCCAACAAATCGTAACCTCCTCTTCCGTATCTCGCTCAATATGGGCTCAATATTTTCATACAGTTCCTGTTGTGTTCTGTGTATCCAGCTATCCCCATGTTTTTTGGTGCCCCATATGTCTCGCTGTGTCCTGCCTACTGCACTACTGTTGCTCTGTATGCCACCAGTTACCTCCTCCCCCCCCCCCCCCCCCCCTGCAAATAATGAATATTGTTGACTTTCTCAACCACTCAACCACTTGGTCATCTATCTTCCAGTCAGACTCAGTGTTCAATGTCTTGGTCTTCTTATGTGTGATCTTCAGTCTGACCTTTTCTGCTGTTTCGGCTAGATTTTTTGTGCTGTCTTTGCCTTTTCTTCTGTCTCATTTAAGAGTGCCATGTCATCTGCAAATGCCAGGCAGTCCACTGACTTTGTACCCTATTTGTGCACCTTTGATCTTCATGGTACTATATAGTTGTCTCCAGTGTATCACTACTTCTTCCAAAGCCAGGTTAAATAAAATTGGTGACAATCCGTCCCCTTGTAGGACTCCTGTTTTTATTTCGAAGCTGACTGACAGTGTACTGCGATGCCTGATCATGGCAGTAGTGTCGCTTAACGTTTCCTTTATTATTGCACACATTGTAGTCTCCAGTTCTCTAACACATCAAGCAGAGTACTTCTGTCAACTGAATCGTAGGCCTTTTGCAAGTCCACAAATATTAACTATTATCTTTTTTCCTTTCCTGTGTCTGTGTTCTATTATCCTTTTTATTCCAGATATCTGTTCTGTACAGTTCCTCCCTTTTTTTAAAGCCACGCTAGTATTATCCAATTGTCGGCCCCAGTTGTTCTTCAACTCTGTTCAGCAAGATTCTCAACAAAACTTTGTACGCTATGTTTAAGAGAGAGATGCCCCTGTAGTTATCTAGTACTTTCTTGTCCCCTTTCTTGTGTCATGGTATTATAATGGCTTCTTACCAGTCTAAGGGTATTGTCTTATTTCTCGATATCCATTATTATATTTTACATACTTCTTTCTATTTGAAGCCCACCCCACTTGATCTCTTCAGCACAGATATCATCGTTGCCTGATGCCTTGTTGTTTTTGAGGTTTTTAATTGCCTCTGCGACTTCTGCCGTGGTGGGCCGATTATCTAGACTATCCTGACTTTCGTCCCTAGAGTGTAAGTGTGTCCACTTTACTGACGGTGCTTCTGTATTCAGCAAAGCCCTAAAATACCTAGCCATTTACTCATACACCTCTTTCTCGCCAATTTTTATTGTGCTATCTTGTCCTATTACAAATGGTTCTTGTGCCTCAAAGCCTTTAATTCTACTCTTCATTTCTCTGAAAAAGACTCGTGATTTGTGTTTCTTAAGGCTGTGTTTGCTTCTTCAAGTTTCTTATTCCATCTACTTCTTTTTGCATTTCTGATCATTTTGCTAGCAATTTTTCTCGCATTCTGAAAGTTCGGCCAGTCTTCTTGCTTTTGACAGCAGAATTGCCATTTCGTCCATACTTTCCTCCTGGTCTCAACTGCATTCTCACATTCATCCATCCACCACTCATGATTCCTCTTCTTGTTGTTAGTAGCCAGTCGCACTGCCTCTTCTTCCATCATATCTCTCACTCTCTTCCAATCACCCTGAACTACCATTCTCTTTGCATACTCTGTGTTCTTTCAGAAGATCTAGGCTGATTCTGTGAGTGTTTAGGGTCCTATGTTTCCTTGCTGTGCTGGGTATCCATCTGCATTTTATTTCGACAAGGTAGTGATCTGATTCCATATTGCTATTTTTCCTCACTTACATGTTCGTAATCTCTCTGTGATTCTTGACACGGATTGCTACATGGTCTAGCTGTTTTTCCCCAGTCCTGTTTCCAGGTCTGACCCACATTGTTTTCTTGCTTGTCTTAGCTTTGTAATGGGTGGTCATTATTCTCATCTTGTGTCTCCTACACAGGTCCACCACTCTATCAGCATTCTTGTTTGTTCTCTTGTGGGCTGGATAATCTGCCACAGGACCTCTAAACTTCCTTTCCATGCCTGTTTGCGCATTAAAATCTCCCAGCAAAATAGTGACACATCTTTTGTCCACATCTGCCACTACCTTATCAAAAGTGAACCAAAAATGTTCAGTTCCTGCTTTGTCTTTTTTGTTCTTATCATTTGTTGGTGCATGTGCATTTACTATTGTATAGAGTTTGCTTCCTGTTTTCATGGTCATATATGACAGCCTCTCATTTATGCCTTTCCATGCAGTGATACTATCCAGCTATCTACAATTTACTACAAAGGCTGTGCCAAACATAAAAGGTTGCTTTGGCCATTCAGCACCAGGTTTTCCTTTCAGAATTACATATCCCTCTGATTCCGTTGTGCTTTCATCACTGAATCTTGTATCCTGTAGTCCCAGTATGCCAATCCTAAGTTCTCTCATACTGTCCAGAAATTGCTTTAGCTTTCCCATAATCATCATTGTCTGTATGTTTATGGTTCCCATTTTAAAAGTCTGTTTCGGTCTGATTTTGTGTCCATGATTTAGACTAGATTTTGGGGTACTCGTAGGTTCGCTGTTTCGTTTTGCACACTCCCCAGAATCGGATAGCCTGCTTGTGTTGACCTCAGTCAGTGAGGGATTAATCCCCTGGGGTATATTTGTAATTATCACATGCTTCACGACTGCTTCACAAGCCGAAGTTTCGACTTTGGCTACCACATTTGCAGTCGCGTGGTTACATTTGAGGTGGTTAGCCCCAGAGGATGTAATCAGGTCACCCCACTGGGACCAGATGCCTTTTATGGCCACTCCACTGGAGTACAGATGCCACTCTGTTGTGAGAAGCTTCATCTGCCTTGATGACCGTTGGGAATCGCCAAATCTTCTTTTGAAATGATTGGCCATCTTCTTCCGCCCCTATAGCCATTGACCTTTTCACGCTACAGTTATGGTGGAGAATGATAAGGAAAAAAAAAACAGGCTATGATACAGGATATCAATAGATCATTATGGGACACTCTTTGTCTGGCCCCTCCCCTTTGGCCCTGTCTGGCTAACCTCCTCGCCCGCACAGGCAGTTAAGGCAGTGTTCCCTGAGGAGGACTTCAGATGTATCTTTTGGTACAGTGTAGTCACTGGTACTGGTCCATTTATTATCTGTGCTTTTCACCCCTACCTCGTGGACCAACAGTGGAGTGCAAGCTAGTTTTTTACTTCATGACTTCCCATAGCGTTTTGACTCCTAGTGTCCCTATGTTCATGCCCATTCCTACTCCTGTTATCAAACTCCTTGTAATTATTTCTGTTAAACTTGCTGTTACTGTTTCTGTTCCAGTTGTTCCCAGATTGTCCTCTTGAATGGATATTATAGTTTTCTCTTGAGTAGAAATTATTATTATTGTGTCATGAAAACTATGGTTGTTAAATCTACTGTTTTCCCTTCTGTTAAAATTAGTATTTCCCTAACTATGATTCCCACCTCTCTATGTGTGACTGAAATAGTTTTGTGGTTTCCCCATTTTGTCCATGATTCTGTCTGGTTTATCACGTAGTTTAGAATTGTTCATTGTTGTCATCTGGTCCATAAAATAGGTCCCATTGCACGTAAGTTGTCAATCTTCTCTTTAAAGCATCAATTTGTGTGAGCTCATCAAAGGGTTTACTCAAATGTATAAGTTTCTTCAATTTATTTTTACAAAACTGTTCCATAGTCCCCAGTGTTTCCCTATAATTAGATCCATTCAGTAACTCGCTCTGTATTCTGGCTTGTTCAGTTTCAGACCAGAACTGTTTTAAGAACTCTGTTTCAAATTCTGCTTAACTCATGTCCACAGAAAAAATTTTGATTGTCCCATGACAAAGATTCCCCCTCCAAAAAAATTTTTACAAACGTAATTTTTGGACGTTTACTTATATTAGGCAAAAAGTTGTCCCTACAATTCTGCAGAAAGTCAACAGGATGCAAACTACAATCATTAGAAAAGTTCTTTACTGGAATATTGGATAATAAGGTATATGTGTTCATAGAAAAAAGTTTTGTTAGCTACGTAATTGCAAAGTATTTCAAAATTATGGTTTAACTCTGATATTGTACTTTTGAGTTCACTGATGTTTGTCTTAGTTTCAACCTCGTGGAGTTTTACAGTGTCACTGAGTGTTTCCACTTTTATCATTCACAACAGTTAGTTTGGAATCTACTCTACTTTCATCTACAGCCATAGCTTTTACATTTACACAAACTGTAACAATTTGTCTGTTAACATTATAAAAACGCTTTGCATTTTTCTCTCTGTCAGTGACCAGTTCATTTCTTACAGATTGAATTTTGTTACTCAGACTAGATTTTACTTCTCCCACTTTAGAGTCTACCACCAAAATCTTTGTTTTTGTTGTGCCAAGTTTCTTGTCTGTCTTTGATATGTCGTTGCGAAGTTTATTAGCCTAAAGTAAGCCATTGTCAATTTTTTTGTTCATCACTCGCTCGAGGTGCGACACTTTCTGATCTATAGTGTGTTCTACATTCTTGATTACTGATTTTAGTCATTTGTCAATTTTCT
This sequence comes from Schistocerca piceifrons, assembly GCF_021461385.2. NCBI lineage: Eukaryota > Metazoa > Arthropoda > Insecta > Orthoptera > Acrididae > Schistocerca > Schistocerca piceifrons. The sequence continues at coordinate 213,378,651 of NC_060146.1, forward strand.
GACCCACAACCCGAAAAATGTCCGTGACTGTCTGATTCATGTTTTGTAACTGTTCCTCATTAGCTTGTAAGCTTGCTGCAACTGTTTGATTTAAAGATAACGATTGTTACATCATCTGTAACACTGATTTTGTGTGCGACATCTCCTGTGCTGCTTCTTTGAGTGACTCGTCTTCCGTTTTTATCGGCATGTCTCAGTCCCCAGAGAGTAAAAAATTTTCACAATCCTGTTCGGATTTGGCACCACTTTCCTCTTTTTCAATGGTCATTTTCCTAAAATTACACAAACAAAATAATAAAAGGAATAAAGAGCACTACACAAATGTACTTACCTATTCAGTGGGTCTTCACTCATGTGGTCAGTACACTTTACCATTTCGTTTCATCTCCCTTTACTTCCATGTATTGCACTTCTTTGCACCACCTGGTTATTAGACCCAAGGAAATCGTTGTTGTTTTTTTCTTTAGGCTCCTGCACAACATAGATTTTGTCAATCCATGTACATATAAATGTCTTCATCCCGGACGAGCCCCCAGTTATCATGGACCCTCTCTACTATGATGCAAAGCTATTTCCATAAAGACACCATTACGGTGTGGCTAATGGATGTAAAGTAATTTGTAGAGATGAACATGATGTCACTTATCTTTATGCTGCTAAATATCCATTGTACATGTGACTTCATTGTCTGGGCAGTGATTGACTCCTTTGCTGCTCTGGATGAAAAAGGTGCGGGTTTTGACTATTACCAGACTACTGAAATCATGAAGCAGGAATCCACGATTTTTTGTTTAGAAAAAACACATATTTACCGTCAGAACTTTGAACTCTAAAGTAATTTAGTAACTTTCACAATCTCAAGTCACAAAAATAAAGTACCATGTGAATTGTGGATACCACCCATTTATCAAGAATTACACACAAAAACAACAACTCTCAACCGGGGCCAAAACACAAGTAATCAAAATCACATTACTAACCAAAGATCACAGAGTCATTTCGACAAAAGTTGCAATTTCTGTATCAATTACTGATACTGCATTTTTAAGTTACATGAAATATCCAATAGCATAAAACAGGGGTAGGCAACCACAAAGCCTTCACGATCTACTATTCTGTACAAACATATTAAAGTAATCTACTTTTAAAAATTCAATTGCTACATTTTAATTTTTGGATACCAGTGCTGTAAAACAACTATTTAAAATAAAAGTTTTAAATCTTCACTATTTATTCAAAACATAATAATTTTATTTCATAATATTCTCAAGTATATTCTTACATTAACAACACAAGAATTATTTTACGTTTAATGTGAAATCTGAGTACCTGTTTTGTCAAAAATGTCCTTGATATTTGGTGTATAACTTGTTACATTTAGTTGAATTCATGAGTCCAGATGTTCATTAGTCAACCTTGTTCTGTGGTTATTTTTAATAAATTTCTTATTTGAAAACAGTGATTCACACAAGTAGGTAGAAGCAAACATGGCCTTTATTCTAAGAGCAACATTAACTAAGATAGGGTATTTCGCCTGAGGAATTAGAGGCCACCAGGTTTTGGGTTCTGCAACACTTTTGAGAAACAAATCATTTTTTAAAGAGCAACATTAACTAAGATAGGGTATTTCTCCTGAGGAATTAGAGGCCACCAGGTTTTGGGTTCTGCAACACTTTTGAGAAACAAATCATTATTTAATGATATTATTTCAAGTTGAAGAGGTGCCCGATCTATGTCAAAAACTTTTGCAGTGGAAGGAGATATATTCAATAGTTCAATGTTAGCCCAAGGGAAAGATACAAACTGGGTTACCACTGAAATCTTTTTGAAGTCTGAAAACTGATCACTGAAATCATCCCTCAAATTGGAGATTATTATTTCATGACATTCACTATTGTAAGGAATCTCACTTTCTTCTATTTGTGAGTTGGAAAATGTCTTAATTCACCCCTCTTAAGGCAGCACTTGCACAAAAACAATTTTTCAGTAAAATAATTTATTTCAGATATCATATCAGCAATATCTTTCACTGCCTTGAAATTTCAAATTCAGCTCATTAAGCCTTTCTGTTTGGTCAATTAAGGAAGCAAAATTCATAAGCCAGAGAGGATCTTCAATACAAGCTGACAGATACATCCCATCAAGTATAGTTCATTGATCCTCACGTCAGCCTACGTGATCAACGCGTGCAATGGCCACACCTCGTAATGAGGCTAAGACTCGAATTTCGTGACTCATACAGGTCACCCTTTTTCCATGAGGCCCATAGTTCCGCCTCATACACAACATTTACGTGTCATCTCCAATAACATAGACTGCATACGCTCCAATCATTTGAGATAGTTATTGTTTTTCTCATTTATAACTGAAATCAGGCATTAATTTCAACAATAAAAAGTCTTGTCGTATTGCTTTTACACATGTAGAGATACAGTTAATGTAGTTACTGCGAAATTCCTTATATTAGTTACTGTTTTTACATGGTGCCAGGCAAAATGTGTTGACAACTCTTTTTACGAGAAACAAAATTATGCGTCATCAGTGAATACCTATTTTCCTTGCACCGACAGTCTTTCAGTTGTATGATTACTCAGGTGAATATAACAAAATATCTGTTTGGCAATAGCTTTTGGACGATTTCTTAGCTATACTAGTGAAATGTTTCGTTACATTTTTATAAGTAGTGGAATGGTGTATTTTGTCATCGCAGTCATTTTTGTGAAAAATGGGAGGCAAACATAATGTGGCCCATATTTTCAATACATGAGTGCTTATCGTGCTGGAACATTCACGTATTGTGAAGATCCACTGATATTTTTGTAATTTGTAGCACTTAGTTAAATGAATATCTGTCTTGATGAACTTCACTGCTCGCTACAATTGTGTGTTTATTTTATCGTTAAATGATCATTTATCTTATAACAAAAAAATGGCAGTTTATATGCCACGATAAAAACGCGTAAAGCTGGTAGAAAAAGAATTTGTAACGTTGCAATGTAAAATTCCTTTGAAAGTTTCAGTTGAGTTTCTTGTGGATATATTCAAAGCCATCCACTTCTGGAACTTTTTATTCAATATCCCTCCAAATTAATAATAAAGAGTTATTCCTTTGACAAACTTAAAACATTATGTTGTATGCAGTGTCAGTATGTATCACAATAAACAACTTTGTACACAACAGAGAATGGACATTGAGATTAAGGTGTTCGACTATGGTTTGTTCCATAATTTTTGCACATTAGCCGTGTTTTAATTCTCATTATATTTGGGCCTAGTGAAAGTGGTTGATTTTACACATAAAGGGTGTACAGCAAAGTTGTCCCATTCCCTAACTGTAGCTTCACACATATGTACTGCCTGTAATATTTAGTGGCTTTTGTTCTGGAAGTGTTACAGTTAGTGCAGCAAACTGACTGGGATATAGCATGTTCCATGGTAGCTTAACATAGTTAAGTAGGGTCGAGGCACCACTTAAGGACGATTCAAGACAGATTATATGATTGCTACACAAAAGTAGTTTACAAGTTACTTCAGTAATACTACTGTTTCAGATTCTGTGGGAGCAAGTGTTCTAAATTATATAACAAAAGCAAACAAAAATATTGAAATTGAAATGTCACATTTCCCCAATTTTTGCCACGTTAAATCTCACTATGGCCAGACATTTCCTCGCTTTTGGCTGCTACCTACTATAATGAAACTGAGGCTTTACATAATTTCAGAATCTATTTGCAGAAAAGCAATTTGTTCTTTGTACAAACATCAGGGTGGTCACCAAATCTTAATTTTCAAATTCAAGCTTGTCATGTATTATATTTACTGTATGGGATTAGGCATACATACTACACTGGAAAGAACAAATTGCTTATTTTAAAAAATATGGCATCTGATATGAACCATGTCAAGATGTGCACCACACACAGCATGATTGGCCAAGTGGAGCGATCATCTGGAGGATAGTGCACATCAAAATGTCAAATAGTTACATTTATGCAACACTGTCTGTTTGTTTAAGCCAGACTTACTTGGGTCAACTGAAGGGTTAAATGGCCAGTGCACGAAAAAAGTGACACAGAGCAGACAGTTTAAAATCCAGTCACTTCTCATGAATTAATGATGGCAGAATGTTGCAGTTAATCTTGAAAGAAAACTTGAAGTTTCATATAGAAGTTTCTCATTGAATTTTGTTAAGGTATTCATAATCTTAAATTGAGTTGTTCACAAAAAAGTCCTTTTGCGACATATTTTATGTTACAAGTACTATGTTTCTCAATTTGTCATTACGCCTACACTATGCAATATGAAGTCACAGAACTGTGTATTAGCTATATTTGAATAAACTGTGGCGAGTCATCAATGATTACGTGTGATGTGACAGTTTGAATGTTTACCAAGAAAGCTGATTTTTCATCCCATCAAGCCTGTCGAGACTAGCGATCAAGTGTGTGTAACATGTTTGACTTTGACCGGCGATTCTGTAGCACACTTACCAATGTAATAAAAACACACACACACACACACACACACACACACACACACTCTTTCTCTCTCCATCTGCATCTCCTATGTGAAATACATGAAATCTGCTTAAAACTTCTTTCTCAAACATTCAATTTCTGACATAATTTTACACTACTGGCCATTAAAATTGCTACACCAAGAAGAAATGCAGATGATAAACGGGTATTCATTGGACAAATATATTATACTGGAACTGACATGTGATTACATTTTCACGCAATTTGGGTGTATAGATCCTGAGAAATCAGTACCCAGAACAACCGCCCTGGCCATAATAACAGCCTTGATACACCTGAGCATTGAGTCAAACAGAGCTTGGATGGTGTGTAGAGGTACAGCTGCCCATGCAACAACATGATACCACAGTTCATCAAGAGTAGTGACTGGCATATTGTGACAAGCCAGTTGCTCAGCCACCATTGACCAGACGTTTTCAATTGGTGAGAGATCTGGAGAATGTGCTGGCCAGGGCAGCAGTCGAACATTTTCTGTATCCAGAAAGGCACGTACATGATCTGCAACATGCGGTGGTGCATTATCCTGCTGAAATTTAGGGTTTCGCAGGGATTGAATGAAGGGTAGAGCCACGGGTCAATACACATCTGAAATGTTTAAGCCAGACTTATTAGGGTCAATTGAAGGGTTAAATGGCCAGTGCCATCAATGCGAACAAGAGGTGACCGACATTTGTAACCAATGGCACCCCATACCATCACGCTAGGTGCTATGCCAGTATGGCGATGACCAATACACGCTTCAATGTGCGTTCACCGCGATGTCGCCAAACACAGATGCAACCATCATGATGCTGTAAACAGAACCTGGATTCATCCAAAAAAATGACGTTTGTCATTCGTTCACCAAGGTTCGACGTTGAGTACACCATCGCAGGCGCTCCTGTCTGTGATGCAGTGTCTAGGGTAACCGCAGCCATGGTCTCCGAGCTGATAGTCCATGCTGCTGCAAACATCTTTGAACTGTTCATGCAGATGGTTGTTGTCCTGAAAACGTCCCCATCTGCTGACGCAGGGATTGAGATGCTATGCAGATAAGATACTGGCAGAAGTAAAGCTGTGAGGACCGGGCGTGAGTCGTGCTTCGGTAGCTCAGATGGTAGAGCACTTGCCCGCGAAAGGCAAAGGTCCCGAGTTCGAGTCTCGGTCGGGCACACAGTTTTAATCTGCCAGGAAGTTTCATATCAGCGCACACTCCGCTGCAGTGTGAAAATCTCATTCTGGATCAATTCTGGTAACACATTCGGAGTTTATTGAAAAACCTATTTTTGCAACAGCATTTCCAGGCAAAAGTACTGAAATGATTCTAAGAAAATCTACAAAATTACAACATTTTTTTGTGGCAATGTAATAAGGTTCATCCAAACAAGATTTTCACTGATTTTGAACAATGCCAATATTTTTCTTTTTGAATATGAGCATTGTTACAAATATTGACAAATTCTTGTTCGACACAAACAACAGACAAATTTTCACCAGAAAGAGAATTTAAAGTCACAATGTCAATCTTTCTACAGCTGTTTCTTGATTTAATGCTGCTGATGGGTCCAAACATGAAATAGCATGTGTAAGTTTATATTTCAGTGGTGCTCCTTCAAGTAGCTTTTGTACAAGAATGCATTTCTTCTTTTAGCCTCACGATGTCAGTCAAGTCCTTAATGTTCTTTTGATACCTTTGCAGTAAAATCCAAAATACACGAAGCATTTCACAGTGATCAGATCCTTATTATCCTTTGTGTCACCCTCCATGAGGGATTTTTCGATTAAGCAAAATGTCTGAATTGACAACTTGCTGCATTAATGAAGTGGTAAAGGCGAACAACTCATTAAACAAAAAATAAGCCATAGGTACATCAGTTAGGAACTCACATAAAAAATCTTTGAAAGCATGTGCTGTCACAGTGAAAAAAGCCAATTTTAGACCTAAGAATTTAATGATAATTAAATGGACACCCTATCTGCAATCAGGCTTTGATATACTTAATTGGGGACATGTTGGAAATGTGTGCTCCGACCGAGACCGAACCCGGTTGGGAATGTGCGTCTCACGGGGAGCGTGCAAGGGAAAAGTCCCTGCAGGCGCACTATTCTCTGTGCCCTTGGTGGCTCAGATGGATAGAGTGTCTGCCATGTAAGCAGGAGATCCCAGGTTCGAGTCCCGGTCGGGACACACATTTTCAACATGTCCCCAATGAAGTATATCAAAGCCTGATTGCAGCTAGGGTGTCCGTTTAATTATCATTTCATTCTAGCAAAGCTGCATGGTCATCAACGGTAACTGTTCTTTTGGGAACAGATACTACCGTCATATATACCTAAGAATTTGTTTCCAACAGTCAAGATAAAGTTTTCAAATGCTCTGAATTAGATAAGAGTTTAATTTTAAGCCAATTGAGAAATATAAGTTCTTAGATGTGGAAGAATTTTAAACTTAGTTTGGACACATTTTCAATCCATTTTGTGCCACAGAATTGCAAAGGAAAACCTGAAGATGCTATATATTTTGTATATTGACATCTTCGTATAGGCAAATCGTGAAACACACAATACAAGGCTCTGAAAATTGTGGTCTTTCCCAATTTGTTTGTGACATACCAACTTTAAAAGTGCAACGAACTATATTCGGGTTACAACTACGTAACTGCAAGAGTTTCATGTTATCAGAAATTTATTTTACTTCATTATTCAAATACTTCCAAGCTGCAAAATTTTAGGAATATTCTGCAAATTAAAAGGTCCTTTCAAAGCATAAGCTCTTCTGCATTGACTAAAGGCAGAATCAAAATATCAGGTCGAGATCTGCGACTTATTTCAATCCCATAAACTAACATGGATGTCCATTTGTTTTTTTTGTATGACATCGGTGCTGTATACAGCCTGACATAAGTAATGTGTGGCCCTTGGCTACATAATTTTCTGAAGCTGGCACCGTTCCTCACAAGCGACTGGATTAATGATTTCCTGTCAGGAAGGTCGTAGTTCGTAGTAATAGACGGCAAATCATCGAGTAAAACTGAAGTGATATCAGGTGTTCCCCAGGGAAGTGTCCTGGGACCTCTGCTGTTCCTGATCTATATAAATGACCGTGGTGACAATCTGAGCAGTTCTCTTAGGTTGTTCGCTGATGATGCTGTAATTTACCGTATAGTAAGGTCATCCGAAGACCAGTATCAGTTGCAAAGTGATTTGGAAAAGATTGCTGTATGGTGTGGCAGGTGGCAGTTGATGCTAAATAACGAAAAGTGTGAGGTGATCCACATGAGTTCCAAAAGAAATCTGTTGGAATTTGATTACTCGATAAATAGTACAATTCTCAAGGCTGTCAATTCAACTAAGTACCTGGGTGTTAAAATTACGAACAACTTCAGTTGGAAAGACCACACAGATAATACTGTGGGGAAGGCGAGCCAAAGGTTGCATTTCGTTGGCAGGACACTTAGAAGATGCAACAAGTTCACTAAAGAGACAGCTTACACTACACTCGTTCGTCCTCTGTTAGAATATTGCTGCACGGTGTGGGATCCTTACCAGGTGGGATTGATGGAGGACATCGAAAGGGTGCAAAAAAGGACAGCTCGTTTTGTATTATCACGTAATAGGGGAGAGAGTGTGGCAGATATGATACGCGAGTTGGGATGGTAGTCATTAAAGCAAAGACGTTTTTCGTAGCGGCGAGATCTAGTTACGAAATTTCAGTCACCAACTTTCTCTTCTGAATACGAAAATATTTTGAGCCCAGCCTACATAGGTAGGAACGATCATCAGAGCTCAAACAGAAAGGTTTAGGTGTTCGTTTTTCCCGCGCGCTGTTCAAGAGTGGAATGGTAGAGAGATAGTATGATTGTGGTTCGATGAACCCTCTGCCAAGCACTTAAATGTGAATTGCAGAGTAATCATGTAGATGTAGACGTTTGTTGAGTGAAACTATTCAAAATAAAGGAAAATTACATGTAACTTGTAACTGGTCTACAATTTCAATATCCAACAGCCGCTGGTTCCCTGTAGGTGATGCTTGCTTTTGCTAACATGAAATTCCGTTTACAAATTACACTGCCAATGTAGAGTCACTCATACAAATTGTCTCTCATTATTACCCATTACTTGGCACACTTAAACATTGCAACACATTAGATGCATCTGGGTCATCAAGACACATTTATATTTTGAATATGTTATGGGAAAAAAATTAAACAGTTGATTGGAATTTAAATATTAAATTTTTAATAACAATTTATTAGTACCATTTTAAGACTATATTCATAATTTGTGGGCATATCTTATAGACTTTATGAAGTAATACAGTGACGTACAAAACATATAGAATGTGAAAAAACAGTTTTCGAAAATCCTACACATCAGCTTGCAAATATTAAGATACACAATTGAAACTTCATATTTAAACAGAAAATAGATTGCACATCAAAACTGTAAACAAAAAAAAAAGATTAAATTCAGTATAAAAGTTTCTGCAGGCATAACTTACGAGAAGAATTTAGTGTAACACTTTTAGCTGAATGAATACCACAATCATAAAAATATTTCACAGTATCATGAATTGCAATAAAATCATAGTTTTTGATAGTTAAGTTTCTTTCCAGTCAGTTTCACATACTTGATTCACTCAAACTTCCAAAACAGTTTACACAGAGAACAATGGAACTTCCTTACACAATGGTGCTCGACAGCTGGCACACATTCTTGATGCTTTCCTGTCTTTTGAATAACCGAGAGAAATGATACAGTTTATCTGTGAGTTTCCTGGCATCACAGGTTGCTGAAACATCAAACCAAAGGCAAAATAATTGACATTTCAAGGATATAGTTGCTCTAAAATTCAGTATACTAGTGCCGTTTGTAGCACATAACCCATCCGGTTCTTCACCCTCCGATCTGAAAGCCCCCCCCCCCCCCCAAAAAACAAAAACAAACAATTATCTTGATTTATGTATTGTCAGTTAATTATGAGACAGAATTTTCCTTTACTTATCTGGCAATGATGGTCTTTTTCACTGGTTCTGAGTACTATCTCCGAAATAATTTCATTGTTGAAAAGCAGTTCCCAAAATGAAAGCGAGTCCTTTTGTTTACCTGGCTATGGAGTATGCAGTGTCAAAAGGCTACATAGCAAGCAACACAGTCTTTTAAGTACTGGAACAAGGTGAAACAGATCAATACAGAGAATCTGCTCTCTTAGCACAATGTACTACAAAAATATATCTGGAAATAACGGTGTGCAAATATTTTATCTGTTGCCAATTTGACACATCCTGACTTCTTCTATAAAGCTTTTAAGTATCCCAACATTTCCATTCAGACAATGGATCCAAATCACACCATATCGGTTGAATATCAAAAACTAATGTTTATAATTTGTGAGGACAGTAGAAAGCCATTAAACTAGCATTATGTCGTTTAGTTACTCACAAGTTTCAAGTATTAGCAATTTTTAACACATTTGCTGTTGGCTTACACACGTGCTATAAACTCGTAATAAGGGTCAATTGCAGAATATGTTAAGCATTGAATCAAGAGTAAACAGAATATTGTGTTGCTGGTCATTGCTTCAACTTACAGAGACAGTCTTCACAAAGAACACATATTTAGACACCATCTGAGCGGCATGGGAGAGAATTATGGAGGAAAACGCTCATACAAAGTGACTTCACAATCTTGCCCTATATACCGTATGGCACATTCTGAGAACATAATCAAATAAAAGGAACAATGTGGCTCTAAGTTGAAAATAATTCAAAGCTCCTAGTACAGAGCCTAACTAAAAAAAATTAGCTGCACTTGACCAGAGGTGACCAACATGTCAAGTGCAGTCACTCTGACTGACAGCAAATCATCTCTCTCTCTCTCTCTCTCTCTCTCTCTCTCTCTCTCTCACACACACACACACACACACACACACACACACACACACTGCTCAAGTACGATCTGTCCAATATGAAGTGCAGCACCTTTGACCTTCAACCTTCACTCCGAGAAGAATCTCTCCCTGCAACTGCAGGCATCCTTGATGTAAACACTATGAAGTACATCTCCACACAGCCAATCTCTGTACTTAGCAGTTTGGCTAGGTGCCATGGTCAATGATACATGCTTCATCTTGTACCATCTCCACATTCTGCTTGTGCTTCTCAGAGACATAGTCAAGGGTGTGGTTCCATCTGTCACATCTCTGCTGTCTCACACCAACCTGTGTTTTAAAAATCTATTTGTATTTTCAACTTGAATGAAAATTATAAAAATGCTGGGTATTTTCTATGTTGACAACTTCATTTCCTTCAAACTAAAAAGACTGTTCAATTAATCAAACTTTTGAAATTATGCACTAAAGGCTGATGAAGTCAATATCTAGTGGTGGTTATATCATATTGAGATCTGACTACCACACTGTGTTGTCTTATTTAGCCTTTGTCATTTGGTGTTTACTGCATCTGACACTTTCTCCTCAGTGAGCAAGGTAAGATCCTCTGAATTCAAGTTTAGCGAGTAGTAAAATAAAGTGTGTATGACATTATTATAAGGGAGACTATAGAGTGAAATTTAGCCTTATTTAAAAACTATTGGTGTAACTTGCATGTAATGTTCCTTAAGGGTGTAATGTTTGTTATGGATTAGGGGGAAAGAGTTTTTGTCCTATCTGCAGTGATTCAAAAGTTGCAGTACATTTTAATTTTCCTAGTGAAATGTACTTATTGTGCGAGTTATTCTGAGATGTGTGAGCAAATCACCAGTGCAGACAACATGGTTCACAAGAAGGATTTATGTGATCCTGACACAGTTTAATTTGCAACAGAGGCAATTACCTATGCCTGTAATGTGGAATATTGGCCATAATATAATAGACTAAATACTGGTCTCAATAGCAACATCAATACAGAGAGAATGCATCACACTATTATATAGCTATATTTGTACTAATGTATTTTGCGAAAAAAAACCAGTCTGACAAGTGGTAAAAAAATTTCAATTAAACAAAAGGACTCTCATCTTTGGCATAAATGAGAAATGAAAGTTCATAAGGAAGGTTGTAGTTGGCAACCAAACTTTTAGATCAGAAAGGATCAACAAATACTGCCTGAATTTATAACACCATTCCATGGCCGTGTTGCAGCATGTGCGCTGTAGCAAGGGATGGCACCGATACCATCTTAGCCTGCCCTGTCACTGGTTTAAATGTGGGAACACCACCTGCAATCAGCATTTAAAACCAGATTGCTATAAATAACTTACCAGGGACTATGGCATAAAGCTAGAATAACATTTCATAATAAAGAGATGCACTAATGCCTGAATTCATAGAAATCATCATTTGTTGAGCTGTGTAGCAACAAACGCACTGTACTGACGGATGGATCTGGTACCACCCCAGCCTGTTTTGGTATTGGTTGAATTGTGGAAGTTGAGCCTGCAAGCAGAAATGCAAACTAAGTTATAGTAAGTAATTTATAAGCAGCTGTGACAAAAAAAAAAAAGACCAATGACATAACACAGAAGTGAACTAATACCTGAATTAGTAGTAGCATACTCTCTATTCCTCCGGCTGTGTTTCAGCACATACGATGCAGCGAGAGACGGACCAGATACCACCTCAGTCCATTTTGCTATTGGCTGAATTCTGGGAGTTGAGCCTGCAAGCAGAATTGCAAACTGGATTGCTGTAACTAACTGTGGCATAAAACTAGAATGATATTTTAAAACAAAAAGGTACATTAATGCCTGGATTTATAATACAATTCGTCAGGTTCTGCTGTAGTGCAGATGCTGTAAAGAGGGATGGGCCTGATACACCCTCTGTCTTTCTTATTGTTGGTGGCTTTTTAACAGCTGAACCTACAAACAGAATACTATATTAGACTGCTGACATTAACAGATAATAGAGCAGTGGTTAAATTTTACTTACGGCTCAGGCAGCGTGGTGCTGAGCCGTGGTGCTGTGATGTTGGCAATGACCGTTGATTTATTCTGTATATTTTGTTTCTTGTAATTACTTGTTCTAAATGTTCACTTTACAAGGATAATTAAATTACTGAGCAAACAAGGGTACATATGAGAACCTGACAACCAGAGAACAGGACAGCATTAATTATTTACTTCATGGTGGATCATTGCCAACATCAGCACACTATGCCACTTGGGTCATACGTAAAATTTTACCAGAGTGCTTAATTGCAAGCATTTTTTGTTGTAGGGATGTATGTGGTTGGGAGGGGGGGGGGGGGCACCAGTAACATACCTTTTTCCACAAGTGCATCTTCTTTGTCTGTCAGTAGAGATAATTTGATTAAACTGGATTCTTATGAATTTGGTAGCACCAGATATGCATTATTACTCCTTTTGCTTTTCTTTGTAGAGTACAGCCTATGTTGAGGTAAAATATTTTGTGGTTGTTTCCTTTCTTTTTGCATTGGTGCCTGTTTTTGCTGCAACATTCTGACAGCTACAGTTGCCTTTAGCGATGATAACATTTTTTTTTTTTTTTTCAGTTTCCAAGTCATTTGAGGTCAGTTCAGATACAATACCAGAAGACTCTATGATAAGTTCCCTTCTTTGGACTGACAAAGGCACAGAATCATTACTGCTTTTTTTCGTTTCTTCAGCTAGTATTTCTGTTTTCTCGTCTACAACAGAAATATCTTCACTCTCAATAAGTATAACTTTATATCTAAAAACAAAGATGCTATAACTTACCAAATGAAAGCGTTCGTATGTTGATAGAGACAATAAACAGACAAACACACACACAAATTTCAAGCTTTCGCAACCCAAGGTTGCTTCATCAGGAAAGAGGGAAGGAGAGGGAAAGACGAAAGGATGTGGGTTTTAAGGGAGAGGGTAAGGAGTCATTCCAATCCCAGGTATGGAAAGACTTACCTTAGGGGAAAAAAAGGATAGGTATACACTCGCGCGCGCACGCACACACACACATATCCATCCGCACATATACAGACACAGGCATACCGATTTTTTCCATTGTTCTGAGGACTTCCTCTAGATCTTCTTTTGTCTCCGCGACTATAGCAATATCGTCTGCATAACGTAGCATGTCTATCTTCCGCCCATTAATTTTGATCCCACCCTCAGTAGTTTCTCGAACTTTGTCTATAGCTTCCTGGATGCAAGCATTGAATATAAGAGGAGAGAGAGCACATCTTTGTTTTACCCCTTTTCTAGTATTTGCTTCTTGTTCCTGGTGACAGTTCCTATCAGTGCCACCTCATTCTTATAGAAACTAAGTATCACACGGATGTCTTTGTACTTTATTCCACTTTTTCTCAGCACTCTGAACATCTCTTGCCAGATAACGTTATCAAATGCCTTTTCCATGTCTACAAAGGCAATATAAGTTGGCTCATTTTTCTGTAATTGTTTTTCGATAACGAGTCTCATTGCCAGAATCGGCTCTCTTGTTCCCAATCCCCCTCTGAAACCAATCTGATCTTCACTCAGCATATCCTCCACCTTCTCTTCAGAACTATTTTTATGAGAATTTTTGATGCATGTGATATTAGGTTTATAGTTCGGTACTGTTCACATTTTGTAGCTGCTGCCTTCTTTGGTATAGGAACAATGATACATTTCTGGAAGTCTGTCTGTATCTCTCCTGTGTTATAGATGGACCTAATAAGTTCAAGCAGCATCATTTTCATGCTATCACCAGCATTCTTTAATAGTTCTGCAGGGATGTCATCAGTACCCTTTGCATTGTTGTCCTATAGTTCTTTTAGTGCCCTGTCAAATTCTTCTTCTCCCTTGTCATCTTCGTCTACTTGCTCTTCTCTTCCTATTACTTCCACCAACAGAGGTGTTCCGGCATACAACTCCTCTATGTATTCTTTCCATCTCTTCACTATGTCTTAACAAAACAGCATTTCCCCCTCTTTATTTTCTATTGTGCCTGAGAGTTTGTTAAAAAACTGATTTGCTGTTCTGTAGGCTAAATCAGTTCTTCCATTTTGCATATTTTCTTCCACTTCCCTGCACATTTCTTCAAGATAATATTCTTTTGCTTTCATAGCTTCTCTATTAACTAAATTCCTTAGTCTTGTGTATTTAGCTTTTCCTTGTTCATCAGTTGCATTTCTGTATAATCTCCTGTTTTCTATAAGCTCAATAATATCTGTTGTAATCCATTTTTTCTTGTTTTTGGTTTCAGTTCTTCTTAATTTGATCCCAGTCTTCATTTACTCCACCACGTTGAAATTTTTTAGCTAGGTTGTCTGTTTCATGAGCAAAGCGCTCTCCCAGGCCCTGTTTTCAGTTTTTCTAGTTCCAATTTAAGTTTTACTGGCTTCTTCTTGAAACGTTTGAATCTCAGTGAACTTTTCATCAGGACGAGGTTATGATCACTGCCTATGTCTGCAGATAGATAGCTCCTGCAATCTTTTATCTGGTTCCTAAAACGTGCTTTCACTAGAATGTAATCAATCTGTTGTCTCCTCAGGTCCCCAGGGGCCTTCCATGTGTATCTTCTTCGTATGTGATGTTGGAAAAGTGTGTTTGGAACAACTGATTGGTGCCTCGAGCAGAGCTCGATTAGTCGATCCCCTCTTTCATTTCTTCTTCCAAGTCCATATTTGCCAACAATTCCTTCCTCCGGTTCTTCATCCACAATTGTGTTCCAGTTCCCCATGGCAATCAGATTTTCATCTCCCTTAACATTTCTCATTGCATTACTTATTTCTTCGTATATTTCGTTAATGACTGCATCTTCTTCTTTGGATGTTGGCATGTATATTTGTATTATCACAGTGTCCTTTGGTTTAGTTTCAAGTTTGACTAGTATTATTCGAGAGCTATATTGCGCATATCCCTTGATATGTGAGCCATAGTTTTTCCTCAAAATTATTCCAACTCCTCCCATTCCTGGTCTATCTTGGTCAGTTCTGGTGTGAATGACTCTGTGTTCTCCAGACCAGAAATCACCTGGTTGGGGCCATCTCATCTCCGATATGCCTAGGATATCGATTTCCTGTCATTTCATTTCAAGTTTTACATTTTCTAGCTTGCTACACTGAAGCAGTGTTCTCACATTCCAAGTGGCTATGTTAAAATTGGGATTCTTTTCCTTCACATTGTCTGTATTTTTTGCAGTCCCCACCCCACAAGGGTTTATGAGCATTAAAATCTCCCAGAAGTAGGAAAGGTTTAGGGAGTTGATCGATCAGTGCGGCTGATACATTCAGGGGTACTGCACCACCTGGAGGAAGATATACATTGCAGACAGTTATTTCCTGTGTCGTCCTTATTCTTACAGCCACAGCTTCAAGAGGGGTTTCAAGGGGCACATGTTCACTACAGACCGAGTTTAGGACATAAATGCAAACTCCACCTGACACTATATTATAGTCACTACGGTTCCGGTAATATCCCTTACAGCTGCAGAGGGCAGGGGTCTGCATTGCTGGGAACCAGGTTCCCTGGAAGGCAATGCAGATAGCAGGTGTAAAGCTTAACAGTTGCCGTAGCTCAGCCAGGCGGTGGAAAAAACCGCTGCAATTCCACTGGAGGGTGACATCGTGAGACTGGGAAGGCATGGAACATTCAATGAGGCACTTTACACCTCAGAGTCACCTGCTGCCACCGATTTATTGCCTGAGCAATCTATATCCATTGTGTCTGAGGGTTTGGCAAGATCTAGGTCCTCAGCAGTGGTGTGAGTGCCACTGCAATTTCCTTGGTCTTAGGGGTTTTCTTTTTGGATTTCTATCGCTGCTCCTTGGGTTTCCCTGGCTGGGAGGATTTCACTGACTCAGTCTCTGGAACTGAGGACGAGTGTGAAGCCCTACAACCAGCTGCTTTTGGACTCTTCAGCCACTGGTGGGTGTTGTCTTTCCCACTAGAAGAAACCTGGGAAGGGAGTGACCCAAGGGACCCCCGCTAGTGAGAGAAGCCGAAGAAGACTTACACTTTCCAGCTTAGACGTGGGGATGGACGTCCCCGATGGTTGGGGGGGGGGGTGTTGCTCCCAAAGTAGGTGGTGCAGGAGCAACTTGGAGGAAAATGCCCCCCCCCCCCACCATCAAGGGGGCAGGTGTAGGCTTCTGACTCTGAGAGGTGACCTGGGTTGGCGGAGCTGATGGTGCCAGAACTGTTGTAGTGGCAGTGTAAGACAATGTCATACGCACAGGAGGGGGGGTGTTCAAATTTTCCCTTAGCCTCAGTGTAGGTCATTCTGTCCAGGGTCTTGTACTCTATGATTTTCCTTTTCCTCTGTAGAATCTTGCAGTCAGGCAAGCAAGGCGAATGCTCTCCACTGTTGACACAGATGGGAGGTGGGGCACATGGAGTATTGGGATGTGATGGGCATCCGCAATCTAGGCATGTGATGCTGGAAGTACAGCAGGAAGACATATGGCCGAACTTCCAGCACTTAAAGCACCGCATCGGGGGAGGGATATAGGGCTTTACATCACACTGGTAGACCATCACCTTGATCTTCTCGGGCAATGAATCACCCTCAAAGGCCAATACGAAGGGACAGGTGGCAACCTGATTATCCTTCGGACCCCAGTGGACACGCAGGACGAAATGTACACCTCGCCGCCCTAAATTGGCGTGCAGCTTATCGTCAGACTGCAAAAGAAGGTCTCTGTGAAATATGATACCGTGGACCATATTAAAGCTCTTATGGGGCATGATGATTACAGAAACATCCCCCAGCTTGTCACAAGCGAGTAACTCCTGTGACTGGGCAGAGGATGCTGTTTTGATCAAGACTGACCCAGATCTCATTTTGGACAAGCCCTCCACCTCCCTGAACTTGTCCTCTAAATGCTCAACAAAAAACTGAGGCTTCATCGTCATGTCTGCTACAAATACAGAGCGAATGCCTGTTCATCTGAATACATGTTGCTCAGCCAACTTCTGCTAAAACGATGATGTATTCTAATATGATTTAGAACACAATACGGTGCAATTATTCTGTGGCTTATAGTTATATCGTGTCTCCGCCAAGAGGTAGAAGTTATCTTTGATGGTCTGCGCTGAAATGCAACAGTTTTCCCTACACACGAGTTTTCAAAAGATAATCGCAAATTTGAATTTCACGTGTTGCATTAGTTTGATTGGCACATCTTTTTTGTCACTGCATTAGAAAACATGTCTGAAAAGTACCTGTACAATGTTGGCCATAGCATCTGTCGAAATGGTTACCGGTGCTTTGGTAATAATGGCGATTATTTATTTTGGATGAACAAACACGAATAGTACTTTTTGGTGAGTAGGCTATTAGTAAAACAAGGGTTTATCATTGACATAAAAGGTAGCCGAATCATTATCACGGAAGTCACTGACAATGTTAGCAATCAAATGGTTCAAATGACCTTGAGCACTATGGGACTTAACATCTGATGTCATCAGTCCCCTAGAACTTAGAAATACTTAAACCTAACTAAACTAAGGACATCACACACATCCATACCTGAGGCAGGATTCGAAGCTGTGACCATAGCGGTCGCGCGGTTCCAGACTGAAGCCCCTAGAACCGCTCGGCCACCACGGCCGGCCGTTAGCAATCAATTGGCTCATACCATGAATGTTGTTTCGCATGTTTTTAGTAAATTTGTTCCAAAATTGTTGAATTTTGAACAAAAACAGCGGCGAATGTCAGTTTGTCAGGAGTCGCTAGATGAAGTCAACAATGATGCAGAGCTACTGAATTACTGACATGTTTCACAATAGGTGAGGAAACCTGAGTTGATGGAGTCATTCCAGGGAAAAGTATTTCGAACCGCCAAGACCGAAAAAAGCTTGACAAGTGCTCTGAATGTTCTTCTGTTTCAATGGTATAGTGCTCCACGAATTATTGTTACAAGATTAAGCGAGTAATCAGTAGGCCTCGTAGTTAAAAGTTCGAGGGAAAAATGTCCGGTTTTGTGACTGAGCAGTTCATCGTTTTTGCACCATACGAATGTAGCCACCCCGAATTCGTTGCCTGTTCGTCAATTTTTGGTCAAAAACAACCCTCCATAATCGCTCTAGTGATTTTATGTTCCCAAAAACAAAGAAAAACTTAGACTAGCGTTTTTTACAAGCGTAGATAAGATTAATAACGCATAGGCTAGCTAGAAGGTATCCTAAAGATAGAGGTCCAGAAGTGTTTCGTGAATTGAAAAATCCAATGGCATAAATGTACAATACATAATGGAGAATATTTAGGAGGAGATAACATTGATGCAGACTAATAACTCTTAACTCACGAGGTGACTTTTCTGTAACATATACTACGGAGTGGGGTCTCTGGGAGCCTTGTGTTTAACTCGAGAATTACGACACAAATCATTTGAAATATTGAATTTAAGGTATACAACCATTATTGTTATAATTATTTATGTTTTTTAATTACTCTTTGTTGATCTTTTGCACTAAATAAAGTCAGTAATATTTTACTTTTTATTACAGAAAAACACATACTTACGTGCGTTTTTTAAATAGTATACATAAACGAACGGTTACAGAACCGAATTTCACATTCTGAAACATTTTAGTATCACCGTAGCAAGTATATGTTCACATAGAACTAAATTCCAAGGTTTCAACATGCACCTAAAAATTGCACTGGATAGATACAAAACAGAAATTCTAAAAAACTGGTGTAGACTTGCTCTTTGTCATTTGATTTTAAGTAACACTTTAAGTATTTTTACTGAAGAAACAGAGACGTCCCCATCACAGTTATCCTGAAGTTCTTCCCCTGAATTGCCGTCCATTTCGTCTGTTTCTTGACGCGTATCACTGACATCTTCATCCATTGGCTGATTAACAATTTCATCAAGCTTATGATAGTTAAAACCGATGTATTCCTCCGAACACATTTTGTGCTACACTGAAGAAAACATGTATGTAATTCACGATGCGCGGTCTAAGAGAGCACATCACGTGTCAATCACGAGTGTCGACGGCCAATAGATGAGGGGGTAATGCCATAAAGTAAATATCTCTGGAGTGAGCATTGCGTTTTGCGCATGTTGTCAGCATTAAACCAGGATAGTCACGTGTTTTCGGGACTTGGCTCTGTGTGTGTGTGTGCTTTCCGCAGAGTTTGAAGTTTATAATATCAAGAGTTTTTGTTGTGTTTTCACCGTTTGTTCATAGTGTAATAGCGATGGTGAATTACTGTTGTTGCTACGGATGCAAAGAAATATATGTGAAAGGAGCGATAGTACCTTCTCATGGGTACTGTGTTTAAAAATTTCGAGACTCATTATAATTAAGGCTTGATTCTGTAGACTTATTTTTCTACGATGTTATGACTATATAATAGATATTACGGCTCGAACAAAAGCTTACAAACAATCGCTTCCTCTCGTAAATTTGCCAGTGGAATGGGAATGGTTAGTTGTTTCAGCAAATACTATTCTCCCTGCATTTATCAGTGAATCGTCGATTATGTACATAGATTTGAAAGACAGGAGACAGATAAATTCAATACAGTGGGAGTCTATAATTGTCTTCGTATAATATGTGTGTCCAAACCTTTTTTTTTTTTTTATTATAAAGTTACAGTAGGAGACCATGTTAAGTGTGTCTAGGACATGGAGAATGACTATGTGTGATTTATATTTTAGTCTCCCGAAGGATGAACAACGAGTAAAGATGTGGCTCCAGAAAATAAGGAGTAATTTTGTTCCCACAAAATATTCCAAAGTATGTTCAAAACACTTCGAAGAGGAATGCTTAGAGAGAGAAATATTTGGACGTGTAGATGCTATACCAACTATTTTTAATTTTCCACAGCACCTACTACCAATTTCTGCATTCAGCTTAAATAGATTTTCTGCACAAATCAAATAAAAAACACAATAGTGTAGCTAATCAAAATACACATTCATGTTCTTTGGTGTATTTTGCCTTCAATTTATTTTCTTCACCATTTGATTAGAAGCGTAAAATATTAGTAAAAATGTCCCCGAACGTTTTCATTTGTGTCACTTTCCACTTCCCTTAATGGTGTTATATGGGTTGACTGTTACATGACCAACTGCATTTGCTTTACAGTACATTTATTCTCCGATCGCCTTTTTTCCCCCTTCTTACTCAGTCTACTATTTATTTAGTAAACTGGAAGCAGGTACGTACAATGTGTTAAATAAACGCTTTAAAGTGTCACCAGTAAGAAAAATTGTGCTTTAGGTCGCAAAAACGAGAAAATAAATACGCAGAAACATCAGAAAAAAAGGAAGAATTAGCAGGGATACAATCGCTAATGTGTGGCAAATTCGGTGTTTTTCGGACACTTGCAAAAGTACTGGCGTACTGTCAAGTCGCTTTGCAAGACTATCACTGCAAAAATGTACGTCAGGCTCTGTAATGCTATAAAGTACCGTATCATACCGAAAACTACCAAAAACCGAGTACATCTGAACTGTGACACCTATCGCAAAGAAGCAGAATGCAATGTCACTTGCCCTTAAAAGTTACGTAGCTGGTTTATTCCCGGTATCAAATGGATACTGTTAGATGTCTGCGCAACATATATAAATAATCCACGACACGTACGAAAAGAATCCGTCTGTACTAGGGATGTGGTGACATTCGAAATGTACAGGGCGCCAAGGAACTTAGAATAGTTCTGCGCATGTCAGTGCTCGCTCCAGAGATATTTACTCTATGCGTAATGCAACCGGCAACGAAACTTCATAGGGTATGCGACATACGGAAGGTAGGGGGAGCCCGCTGGAAGTGACCTTCAGAGAGCGAAAATTTTCGCGCGGTCTGAGAGATCACACCTCGTGGGTTAAGGGATAAATAAACCCAACATTAGATCCAATATTCACTACAACGACCCTGTCGCTACTATTTAGGCATAAGAAAAAAAGACCGGTTAAAACCGATGCCGCCATTTTAGTTCCGAATCACCGATTTTTTCGATATTTATTTAGTGTTGTTTACAACAGGTGTTTTGATTTTTCACTAACAACCAAGTGAAAACCGAAATAGCGCTTAGCAATAGCAACAGTGATAAAAATTTTCATTTTTGAATAAACCTCTTAAAGAAGAAGTAATTTTTATACGTAAAATATGCTTTATTTTTAAATTGAGTTATAACAGAAAGTCAGAAAAGCGATGAGTGATACTTTTATAACAATGCCAACAGTAACGAGCAACAAACACGTGGGATAAGAATTGATACAGCATTGTTGAGACAATAATGTTCTCGTTGGCGTGTGTCGTGACCTAAGGTACGCGGTGTATGTGCAGTGTGCAAGACTTCTCGTCTACACGGTGGTTTCTCCCTATAGTCGCGGAACATCCGTCGTGTAGAAGAATGGCACCAACCCTATTCGGGAAATATTTTTACAAAGTGACGTAAGCACGAAGTACAATGTTTCATTTGGTTTAAAAGATTTAGCTGCCATTTCTATGAAATAATGAAAGAGAAAGAAAGTTATGCTAACAGTAATAAACTAAAAACTTGACAGGCATTTATTCATGATGCACAGTAAAAACAGAAAGTAGCCGATCTGCTGCTGGTGTATATTTAATACGCCTTTATCTGCTTTTAGCCCTTGAAAACGACCAAATTAACACGAAAAAAAGACCTCTTCAACCTGAGTTTTCACCTTCAAAATTGACAATTCGTAACGCCCAAATAGTGGTATGATTCCTGCCTGATCACCACATGGTTTTTAGCAGAATTTCGAAAAATTATGAGAACACTGGCGATTTTTTCTAGTGTTCAGTCACCATTTTCCGAGAATAACAGTGAATGGTGGGCGGACCAAGTATTCTTTTATTTACCTGTTTAATATTTTGATTCTGTGTATTTTGACTTTCTCAGTTTCAACTGAAAGAGTCAAAATTTTTCAATTTTTGTTCCAGTTTTACGTTTACAGGAAGCAGGAACAAAACAGGAACAGTTCATAAACCGGTTATTTTGAGCGGTTTTAACAATCAGGTTAAACTGGCGTAAAAAAACGACATAACTGAAAACCGGTTGTTTGGGCGATAACCTCCATCCCGACCTCGACTATCACTGTCTGTGATGTCATCAACACGAGGACCCGACCGACGTTTCCTGCAAGTTTGCCTCAAAAATAACTGTAGGCTAATATTGCCAGTCCAAAACCAAACTGCTGCAATTTATACAGAAGTCAGACTTCCCACAATAGGGCCCATTAGAAGGGAACGCGAAGTAAAACACTTGTTTACTGGTTTTGCCAAGAAAGACCGCTAAGCAACCCGTCGCTGTAGACAGCTTTACAAAATCGGTAATTCGACAAACGATGGGAACTTTTACATAGGCCAAAAAATAGTGGTAACATTGCACAAATTACCTATTGTTGTAAAAAAAAAATCCGTTTTGCTTCGCAGAAGGATGTTTCGCACGAGACGATGCAAGAAACTGGATGTATCTGGAAGAGATCTGCAAGTAAAAGAAAGCTCTGATAAATAAAAATAAAACAATGATAGAAGCAAGTAAGGAAACTAAGAGAGCAAGGCGGAAAGTTTTTTTTTTTTTTTTGTTATACATCGGCGAAACTTGGGTGAACAACAACGTTATAACAAAAAAAAAAAAAAAAAACTTTCCGCCTTGCTCTCTTAGTTTCCTTACTTGCTTCTATCATTGTTTTATTTTATTTATCAGAGCTTTCTTTTACTTGCAGATCTCTTCCAGATACATCCAGTTTCTTGCATCGTCTCGTGCGAAACATCCTTCTGCGAAGCAAAACGGATTTTTTTTTACAACAATAGGTAATTTGTGCAATGTTACCACTATTTTTTGGCCTATGTAAAAGTTCCCATCGTTTGTCGAATTACCGATTTTGTAAAGCTGTCTACAGCGACGGGTTGCTTAGCGGTCTTTCTTGGCAAAACCAGTAAACAAGTGTTTTACTTCGCGTTCCCTTCTAATGGGCCCTATTGTGGGAAGTCTGACTTCTGTATAAATTGCAGCAGTTTGGTTTTGGACTGGCAATATTAGCCTACAGTTATTTTTGAGTCAACTGTTTAACACAAGCTGTGATCAGATTAGGGAAGACCGAAGGTTCTTTCCTCCGTAAATACCTTGTCTCTGCGTTGCGCACATGTTCTTGGGATGTAGTACGTTCATTCATCACTTATGAATAACTAAGTCTATCACAAAATATACCAAGTAAATTGAGTGACGATCCTAACTAAAATCACACGAACAGAATCAACGTAAATCACTGCAGCTGAACAACACTGCTGGAGGCCAAATGGGCAGCTAACTTTGGGTGTACCTGAAGAGCCCATATCTACTAGACCTTTTTGCTTCTACCGATCGTTCCTCTCATGTTCCTGAATGTTGACTGTTGGGTCTTGTCCACTCGTCTCGTATGGGTGCCTAAGGGATGCTGTGTTCTCGGAATGCTATACAACAGTTCAAGCAAATAACGTTAGTAGTTTTATTTCTGTAAAGCAGGTTGACAATACTTAACTTTGGAATTACATCGCTGCCACAAGTAACATGCAAACAGTAATATTCCTCGCCATAGAGAAAGTCCAACTAAGCCCTTGATACTGATCACGACAATCTGATATCGTAGCTCTCTCTGGAAGGCTGTGCTAATATGTTCCATCAATGTCCGTGTACTGAGCCGATCTGAGCGGCCGAGGCTGGCAGAAACGGCGCCTATATTCACTTCCTGCAGGGGGCGCTCCTGTCGTGATGCGGTACTGATCAGCGCACCATTCGCCGACGTCCTTTCACCGCCTTCTCTGGTCTTCCGTTCTGGCGCTTGTGGTTACGCCAGAACATTGACCATTCCTCCTGAGATACCATACATATGGAATTGTTTACACCCCTGTTAATTTAATTACGGACAAGTCGTTATCTGCTGTGCGTCTTTGTTTTCTTTTAATTCGCGTAAACTTCTGAGGAGTTATCTATCGCCATAGGTCACCAGGGATGTCTTCGGTTGTCTCAGGCGTATGCTAAGTTACTCAAACGAAAAAAATGGTTCAAATGACTCTAAGCACTATGGGACTTAACATCTAAGGTCATCAGTTCCCTACACTTAGAACTACTTAAACCTAACTAACCTAAAGACATCACATACATCCACGCCCGAGGCAGGATTCGAACCTGCGACCGTAGCAGCAGCGCGGTTGCGGACTGAAGCGCCTAGAACCTCTCGATCACGGCGGCCGGCTGCTCAACCGACACCACACACAATACACTGGTGTTTTTTGAAGAAAATACACTGAAGACCCAAAGAAACTGGTACACCAGCCTAATATCGTGTAATGGCCCCTTCAGCACAGAAATGCCGCAACGCGGCGTGGCGTAGACTTGACTAATGTCTGAAGTAGCGCTGGAAGGAACTGGCACCATGAATCCTGCAGGGCTGTCCATAAATCCGTAAAAGTACGAGGGGGTGGAGATCTCTTCCGAACAGCACGTTGCAAGGGCATCCCAGATATGCTCAACAATGTTCACGCCTGTGGAGTTTTGTGACCATTGGAGTGTTCCTGGATCCGCTCTGTAGCAATTCTGGACGTATGGGGTGTCGCTTTGTCCTCCTGGAATTGCTCAAGTCCATCGGAGCGCAAAATGGACACGAATGGATGCAGGTGATCAGACAGGATGCTTATAAACGTCTCACCTGACACAGTCGTACCTAGACGTATCAGAGGTCCCATATCACTCCAACTGCACAGTCTCCACCAGCTTGAACAGTTCCCTGCTGACATGGAGCATCCATGGATTCGTGAGGTTGTGTCCATGCCCTTACACGTCCATCCGCTCGATACAATTTGAAACGAGATTCGCCCGACCAGGCAACATGTTTCCAGTCATCAACAGCCCAACGTCGGTGTTGATTGGCCCAGGCGAGGTGTAAAGCTTTGTGTCATGCAGTCATCAAGGGTACACGTGCGGGCCTTCTGCTCAGGAAGCTCACATCGATGATGTTTCGTTGAATGGTTCGCACGCTGACACTTGTTAATGGACCAGCGTTAAAATGTGCAACAATTTGCGGAAGGGTTGCATTTATGTCGTGTTGAACGATTCTCTTCAGTCGTCGTTCGCCCATTACTTCCAGAATCATTCTCCGGCCGCAGCAATGTCGGAGATTTCATGTTTTACCGGATTCCTGATATTAACGATACACTCTTGGAATGGTCGTACGGGAAAATCGCCACTTTTTCGCTACCTCGGAGAACCTGTGTCTCATCGTTCGTGCGCCGTCTGTAACACCACGTTCAAACTCCTCTAAATCTTGGTAACCTACCATTGTAGCAGCAGTAACCGATCTAACAACTGCGCCAGACACTTGTCCTATTCTGCCGGTTTACATATCTCTGTATTTGAATAATAATGCCTATATCAGTTTCTTTGACGCTTCAGTATAGTTACCTAAGTCCACTAGATCCGTTTCCAATACACTACCACTTCCAATGCAACATTACAACACTACTGCTTGCTATTTAGCTAATAGAATGGTTCAGTCACCGAATCTAGATATTCAGATAATTTGCAGTCACAGTGCGTAATGAGATGCGTAAAACTGAGCAACTTTGTGACAGTTTTAGCACTTTTTATAACACAGCCCTATACGAACATGCACTGCGACATTTAATTCCCACTTTTATCCTTTAATTTTGATAGCAATGAAGTTTTCGTGTGCAGGTATCAGAACATGAAATACTAATTGTTAATTGTGCCCGCTCGGTTAGCGGACCAGTCTAACGCACGCTTTCCGGAGCGGGAAGGAGCGCCTGGTCCCCGGCACGAATCTGCCCGGCGGACTTGTGTCGAGGTCTGGTGTGTGTATGGTTTTAGGCGGTTTTCCATCTGCCTCGGCGAATGCGGGCAGATTCCCCTTAGGTTAGTTAAGCTTAAGTAGTTGTAAGTTCTAGGGGACTAATGACCTCAAATGTTAAGTCCCATAGTGCTCAGAGCCATTTGAACCATTTACCCTACCACGCAAACATAGGCTCTGAGCACTATGGGACCTAACATCTATGGTCATCAGTCCCCTAGAACTTAGAACTACTTAAACCTAACTAACCTAAGGACAGCACAGAACACCCAGTCATCACGAGGCAGAGACGCAAACACAGGGGTTAGAGTCCTCTGGCGTGAGACGTTCCCTGGGGGGTCCACCGGAAGCCGAACCGCACAATAACCCTGGGTTCGGTGTGGGGCGGCGGAGGGGTGAAGTGGACTGCGCTAGTCGTCGTGGGGTTGTGGACCACTGCGGCTGCGGCGGGGACGGAGCCTCTCCGTCGTTTCTGGATCCCCGGTTGACATACAACATACAATTGTTATTTGTCAAGTAGTTGCCATCTCCCTTGCTCAGGACAACATTGCGACATGAAGTCCAGATCATCGAGATTAGAGTTAAATTCAAGAACTGTTTTCTACAATTACAGTACTTATATTCGTGTCTGCAAGTATGTGTGCTGATTATCCCTATAATCTAGAGAAATAAATTGTTTCGCTTTCTGCTGGTTGAATAAAATCTTCTTGAAACTTAACCCTTACATATAATGGTCTACACATATAACTTATTTACATCAACTTAGCTTAAGTTAAACAGATCTTCTAATTTATCAACAATAGCAGAAAGTTACCAACAAATCTACAGACACGTTTTCCCACCGCCAAAACTGCATGGTTTTGTGACCAGCTCAGGTGTAATGCATACATTTGTAGCTTCCATCATTAACGGCAACAATATACAAGAACACGCTGCAGTATAGCTACACCGAAGCGCCAAAGAAACTGGTATAGGCGTGCGTATTCAAATACAGAAATACGCAAACAGACAGAATACGGCGGTGCGTTCGGCAGCGCCTATGCAAGACAAGTGTCTGGCTCAGTTGTTAGATCGGTTACTGCTGCTACAATGGCAGGTTATCAAGATTTAAGTGAGTTTGAGCGTGGTGTCACAGCCGGCGCACGAACGATGGGACACAGCAAAGTGGGAATTTTCCCGTACGACCGTTTCATGAGTGTACCTTGAATATCAGGAATCCGGTAAAACATCAAATCTCCGATATCGCTGCGGCTCGGAAGAGATCCTGCAAGAACCAACGACGACTGAAGAGAACCGTTCAACGTGACAGAATTGCAACTCTTCCGCAAATTGCTGGAGATTTCAATGCTGGGCCATTAACAAGTGTCAGCGTGCGAACCATTCAACGAAACACCATCGATATGGGCTTTCGGAGCCGAAGGCCCACTCGTGTAGCCTTGATGACTG
Source organism: Schistocerca piceifrons (assembly GCF_021461385.2). Lineage (NCBI taxonomy): Eukaryota > Metazoa > Arthropoda > Insecta > Orthoptera > Acrididae > Schistocerca > Schistocerca piceifrons. The sequence continues at coordinate 213,406,369 of NC_060146.1, forward strand.
CATGACACAAAGCTTTGCACTTGTGCCCGTCAACACCGACGCTGGACTGTTGACGACTGGAAACATGTTGACTGGTCGGACGACTCTCGTTTCAAATTGTATCGAGCGGATGGATGTGTACGGGTACGGAGAGAACCTCATGAATCCATGGACCCTGCATGTCAGCAGGGGAATGATCAAGATCAAGCTGGTGGAGGTTCTGTAATGGTGTGGGGCGTGTGCAGTTTGAGTGATATGGGACCCCTGATACGTCTAGATACGACTGTGACAGCTGACATCCTGTGACATCCTGCCTGATCACCTGCATCCAATTATGACCATTGTGCGTTCCGACAGACTTGGATAATTCCAGCTGACAATGCGACGCCCCACAAGTGCAGAATTGCTACATAGTGGCTCCAGTAACACTCTTCTGAGTTGAAACACTTCCACTGGCCACCAAACTCCCCAGGCATGAACATTACTGAGCATGAAACTTCCTGGCAGATTAAAACTGTGTGCCCGACCGAGACTCGAACTCGGGACCTTTGCCTTTCGCGGGCAAGTGCTCTACCATCTGAGCTACCGAAGCACGACTCAGGCTCGGTCTCACAGCTTTACTTCTGCCAGTACCTCGTCTCCTACCTTCCAAACTTTACAGAAGCTCTTCTGCGAACCTAGTTCTGCAAGGTTCGCAGAAGAGCTTCTGTAAAGTTTGGAAGGTAGGAGATGAGGTACTGGCAGAAGTAAAGCTGTGAGTACCGGGCGTGAGTCGTGCTTCGGTAGCTCAGATGGTAGAGCACTTGCCCGCGAAAGGCAAAGGTCCCGAGTTCGAGTCTCGGTCGGGCACACAGTTTTAATCTGCCAGGAAGTTTCATATCAGCGCACACTCCGCTGCAGAGTGAAAATCTCATTCTGGATTACTGAGCATATCTGGGATGCCTTGCAACGGTCTGTTCAGAAGAGATCTCCACCGGCTCGTACTCTTATGGATTTATGAACAGCCCTGCAGGATTCGTGCTGTCAGTTCACATAGACACATTAGTCGCGCCCATCTCAGGTCGTGTTGCGGCACTTCTGCGTGCCCACGGGGGGCGTACACGATATTAGGCAGGTGAACTAATTTCTTTGGCTCTTCAGTATATATACTGAATGTTAACGCAAGGTACAGTATTTCAGAATGAAACACGAAAGCGTGCTCTTGTCGGAAAGTAATATCACAGCCACAAAGTAGCCCAATCTTACGCAATGTTTTCAGTCCTGCTTTGAATTGGATGGGATTCTCAGTGTCTCCCTTTATGTTAGATGGCCAAATGTTGAATGTCTTTGCACCGAAGCACACTGCTCTTCTTTGAACTTAGACGAGGAGACAGACTCTACATAAAAGTTACTTTTGTACCTTGTATTGTGATTGGGTAGGTGACAGTTCAGCTGTAACCTTTAAAGAGTAAATGTAGTGAAAAGTGTAAAAATTTCAAGACGCCTAAAAGGCTTTTGGGAAATGTGTAGCTGTGTGTTTTTCTTTTTCTTTTTTTTTCCTCTTCTGGAAAAAACTTACTCCAAAGCTAAGCAATGTGTGATTGGTACTAACACCTTACCTGTTTATGAGCTCATTGTCAACATCTCACTCGTTATAGAGAGATGCTGAGTCAGCTTTTCCGGCTAGCAAATGGGAGGTTGCGGTACACAAGGTGCTCGTGACGTCAAGTGTTGGAAACTGGTGTTTTGTCTCACGAAACAATGTGTGTGTGTGTGTGCACTGAGCGCAGTGGCTGGGAGTGGGACATAAACGAACAGAGCAGCATTAGCTTTTTATTATTGTTAAATAACTCATTTGTAAGACGTTAATGTTCAATAGGGGTGAATCCAACTGAGGCAGCACTGTTTCGAACAGATAGCCCTTGTATTCGGGAGCGTGGAGGCTCCAATCTTCATTCAGCCATCCTGATTTAGGTTTTCCGTGGTTTCCCTGAAATACTTCAGGAAAATTCCGGGATCGTTCCTTTTTTATAGCTTTTGCCTGTATGAGGATGGCAGGTGGAAGGCGTCTAAGTGACGAAGGTTTTGCCAGATGAATTTTGGAGGACACTGAGAAGTGACATGTATGAGTCAGAAGAATCGTTTCCACTGTACAGTAATTTTAATCACAATGAACCTTAAGTTAACCACGAAGAAGAGCGTTTACGATGGAAAATGGAAAAGAGCGTTTGGCGTCATTGGCCGGAAGGACCCAAGCGTTTACGATAATGTGCAGTGAGCCACATGTGAGTGGAAAACTGTCCTAATGGTCAGCTTACCAAGTTCCTGTTTTCTGTCTGGCAACAGGTTCAAATGGTTCAAATGGCTCTGAGCACTATGAGACTTAACTACTGAGGTCAACAGTCCCCTAGAACTTAGAACTACTTAAACCTAACTAACCTAAGGACATCACACACATCCATGCCCGAGGCAGGATTAGAACCTGCGACCGTAGCGGTCACGCGGTTCCAAACTGACGCGCTTAGAACCGCACGGCCACACCGGCCGGCCTCTGGCAACAGGGATGTACGGTTTCTTAAACTGGTCGGTCAACGTTGGAATTCGAATACTTCCAGGACTTTTTATTTCTTACAGACGGCCTCATTCGTGAAATTATGTGCGTAAGAAATGCGTTTGAGGCCAGAGAAATATAACACCCCAACGACCCCCTTAAAGTCAATTAAGACAGGGAAGAGTTATCTTGGCAAATACGACATCTTTGACGATAAGCTAACACCAATAAGTTTTGATAACAACAACATTATACATCACTGAGAGTTTTTGTTATGAAAAGAGGAGGAAGAAACCGCAGATTTAAAAATGATTCAAATGGCTCTGAGCACTATGGGACTCAACATCTTAGGTCATAAGTCCCCTAGAACTTAGGGGCCGCAGCTCGTGGTCGTGCGGTAGCGTTCTCGCTTCCCACGCCCGGGTTCCCGGGCTCGATTCCCGGCTGGGTTAGGGATTTTCTCTGCCTCGTGATGCCTGGGTGTTGTTTGATGTCCTTAGGTTAGTTAGGTTTAAGTAGTTCTAAGTTCTAGGGGACTGATGACCATAGCTGTTAAGTCCCATAGTGCTCAGAGCCATTTGAACCATTTTTGAACTTAGAACTACTTAAACCTAACTAATCTAAGGACATCACATACACCCATGCCCGAGGCAGGATTCGAACCTGCGACCGTAGCAGTCCCGTGGTTCCGGACTGCAGCGCCACAACCGCACGGCCACCGCCGCAGATTTAATTAATGGACAAATATCCAAGTGATAATTGCAATTAATATCTTGAAAGCTAAGTCCAAAGTGATGTTAGTCAGAGATAACTTTTATGTGGAAGCGCTGTGTAAGCGCAACGAAGAAATTCAATGCACCTACAATACTCTTTCACAGAGAAAGTCGCTTGCTGGCTTTCGTCCTGTAAAGACGTGCGAGAACAATTCTTGTCTCAGTTACTGAGAGTACGGAACGCGACGAGATTGTTTTGCGTTTAGAAGTGTTTCTTGCGTGACGTGATCCACGAACTTCGGAAACTGATTTTCTAAGCAGAGACAGGAACTGATAGACGCGTTTAACCGTGCAAAACTGGTTAATTGAACTCTATTGACGAAACTAGCGAATATTGGACTTGGCTTTCAAATAGTTGGAACTAAAAGAAGAGTGGGTAGTATATCAAAGGACTACACTCAATTAGTCCCGAGTAGGACACAATTACACGACTTCAAAGATAATACAATTACGCTGAAGAGTCAAGTTGTCGTACTTGTCAAGAAATTTAATTTTAATAGAACTGACTTTAACAACCAACTGCGTGTGCGTGTGGTGCGAAAGTTATAAAGTATTCAGTGGCCAAGGAACAATAAACTGTTCGTTCCAAGTGAAATATCAAGCGTGGACTACATTATTAAGTGAGTTAATCAATGATAGTTAACCAATGACTGTTCAGCAGGGACAATTTAATCTGAATATCAAAATTCCTACTTCATTAATTGAAAAGAGAACTTTTGAACATTTTTTTTAACACTACCGCGTAGGTTCACCCAGACGTGATCAAAGAGTATCTGTGGATCTCGCTTCATACAGGATCAACAACTCCATAGCAACGAGCCAACAACGTACGAGAAGACTGATAATTCCAATGTTTCCTCGCAATTGGTGGAGTGTACGATGCGGATGAAATAAGATTTAACAACTACTGCATATCCGGGCAATGAATCATTCAATTTTAAATCAGAAGAAGCATCCATCGTACGAGTTCGCATTTCTGTCTCCCGTTCACCAACGGGGACCTACGTCATCGCGCATCGTGTCTCGTGGCAGCTCTACGGCGTCGACAATATCAGCACGCGGTTGGAGCGCGGGGACGCCACAGAAAGTAACCCCACTAAATAAAATATTCAGTATGACACTTGTCGAAAGGTGTTTCATCACAAGAAGTGAAGGCATTGCTTAGGACAATGACGAACATGGCTCTGATTTCTACGACGTAATTGGGTGACTATTTTACCTAAGATTCGGCAGAGCGCACTCAAGTTCTCATGGCCGTTTCCCCCGTCTCCAGTTTTTCTTGTGGTCTTTAACGCCATTTCCAGCCGAAAATAAGCGGCAGCTGGCGGAACACGGCTGGGGAAACCACAAGAATCCAAAAGGATTAAGACTTAAACCGTCTGCTGCGAACAAGTTTTATGTCCGTTCAGCTGTCATCTGAGACGCGACTCGGACGAATGAATTTGGATCCTTGATTAGTACGAATGTATCATCAGGAGACGTTAAAGTTTATGGAGCTCCTTTAAAGTCATTGGATTAAGAATAAGAGTGGGCCCAGTATCGACCATTGCGGGAACTCATGCCTTACGTTCTGCAGTTTGTTTCACGCCTGTGATGTAATCTGTCAATGACACTCAGCTTGCTACTATTGAGGCTAGATTTCGCACAGAGGAATACCACTGCTGCCACAACAGTTTAGTTTTGTCTGTAAACTACGTAACTAAGAACTTTGTCGAAGTCACAGAGTATATTCCTCATGAGAGTACATAAAGAGGGTTCAAATGGTTCAAATGGCTCTGAGCACTATGGGACTCAACTGCTGTGGTCATAAGTCCCCTAGAACTTAGAACTACTTAAACATAACTAACCTAAGGACATCACACACATCCATGCCCGAGGCAGGATTCGAACCTGCGACCGTAGCGGTCATGCGGTTCCAGACTGTAGCGCCTTTAACCGCTCGGCCACTCCGGCCGGCCATAAAGAGGGAAACTGTAGCGGCACGCGTGCTCTTTCTTATCGAAACGAAGTAAGATACCGGTACTGAGATAAGACACTCTGTAGAAATAGCAATACGGAGCACTTGAAACAAAGACAATCAGTCGTCAGCTGAAAGTTTTAAGCAGTGCAACATACACAGTACTTCCACAGACACGGAAAGCATTCCTTAAGTTCTCGGCGCAGAGGTGAGTATCTTGAACGTGTACAGCGCACGTTCAGTTTCCACTTACTGAGAGTTCAGTTTCTACTGACTGCCGCACTACGCCTGATGATACACAAGTACGTTCCGTCATGAATCTTGGCGTGCTGTGGAGCCGTTTCGACGATGTATCTCCTAAATGTATTGTTGTGTTAGCTGGGAGTTGAGACATTCGGTGTGACGTCTCTGGGATTTCCAGGGGCTGAGCAGACATGCAGTCTGTGGTATGTAGATGGTAGCGAATGTTCATTGAGGGTATAAAAATGTTCATTGCGAAGGTTGAGGGATGAAGACTTTTTAGATGGCAGAAGAATTATTGGAAACTGTTGAGGCTGCAATTCCAAATAACGACTCTACATTCCCATTATAATTGTTCCAGCAGAGTACAATGTGTATGCATCTTAAATATTCAGAGAATAAGCAGAACAGTCAGAAGTAGTCCAAGCTTACTGGGTCGTTTAAGAGCTAGTGGTATGGAGAAATAGTTTTCAGACTTTACAACCAATGTTTTAGGGTAAACTTACTGCTAGTCAGTATCCATTATACGAGGAGTGTTTTTAAGGTAAGTACTGTTTTGAAATTAAAAAAAGACTTGCTAAGATATCTCAATAATTTTATTTTTACGTGAAAGCCTGTACCTTAATCTACGCACTGACGCCATTACAGTCTGATTCTTGCTTGTTTACGTTGTGCACTGAGTGTTTAAGATGCCTCCGATAATCGTGAGTCCCACCGACTGTGAAGTACGGGCTGTTATAAGATTTCTTAGTGCTAAAGGCCTAAAAGCGATCGATATTCATCGTGAGATCTGTGCAGTTTACGGAGAAAACATTATGAGTGATGGAATGGTAAGAAAGTGGGTGAGGGCATTTAAAGGTGGCCGCACAAATGTGCATGATGAACAACGGAGTGGGCGTCCTTCGGTCGTTAATGAAAGTTTGGTGCAGGAAGTGGACAATAATGTGAGATAAAACAGACGCTTCACTGTTTCCTCCTTGCGGGATGACTTTCTTAATGTTTCTCGTAGTGTTTTGTATGGCATTATGAGCGAGCACTTGAATTATCGAAAATTGTGCGCGTGTTGGGTACCGAAAATGTTGACGGATGTGCACAAAACCAAACGTTTAGACAGTGCATTGAGTTTCCTTGAGCGGTACCACAACGACGGTGATGATTTCTTAAGCCAACCTGTTACGGGCGATGAAACATGGGTGGCCTACGTCACACCAAAATCAAAGTGCCGGCCGCGGTGGTCTAGCGGTTCTAGCGCTGCAGTCCGGAACGCGGGACTGCTACGGTCGCAGGTTCGAATCCTCCCTCGGGCATGGGTGTGTGTGATGTCCTTAGGTTAGTTAGGTTTAAGTAGTTCTAAGTTCTAGGGGACTTATGACCTAAGATGTTGAATCCCATAGTGCTCAGAGCCATTTGAACCAAAATCAAAGCAACTGTCCATGGAAGTTGAGCAGGGGCATCGTTTTGCTGCAAGACAATGCCTGTCTGCATGTGGCGAATCAGACCAAAGATCTCATCCCATCTTTTCGATGGGAAACTCTAGATCATCCTCCGTACAGCCCCGATCTTGCGCCCAATGACTACCATCTGTTCCTGCACTTGAAAAAACACCTGGCCGGTCAGCGTTTTCAAGACGATGCCGAAGTTGGAACAGAGGTGATGCAATGGTTAACAAGTCAGGCGGCAGACTTCTATGAGGAGGGTATTCAAAAACTGGTACAATATTATGACAAGTGCCTCAATATTGAGGGAAATTATGTAGAAAAGTAGATTAAGGTGTAGGCTTTCATGTAAAAATAAAATTATTGGGATATCTTAGCACGTCTTTTTTAAATTTCAAAACGGTACTCACTTAAAAAACACGCCTCGTACATCTCACCTTTTCATCGATACTGAATCCACACGTCCGTCTGTGTGCGAGTTCTGTAGGGGATAATAGTTTTCTCCTTTTTTGGGCTGACTAGGCTTGTGGGGGGGGGGGGGAGGGGGAAGAGAGAAAGGTAACAACCCCCATTCTCCCGTCAGGTGGATACGTCCACGAACTCGTTACTGTTGACTGTTGTGTATAAGAAAGTTGCAAAGCAAGAAAATTGTAGCGAAATCGAAGAAGACATGCAGAGCAACGACGTTTGGTGCGGATACTCACTGTATATAAATGTAGCAAACTGCGCATAAACAGGAGGAAACGACCGGTATTATTACATTACATTCCGCAGTATATCAATGACAATTGTAACAGTTGTAAAATATTTATTTTTTTGAGATCTCTGTTTAAGTATACAGTGATCAGTCAGAATATTATGATCACCGACCTACTATCGATATAAACCCGTCCAGGCGATAGAAGCGCCACTTGGCGAGGAATGACTGCCAGTCAGATACACGCACGGTGCATGCAGCATCTGTGAGGGCGTTGTCGTGTGTAGAATGGGGAAAGCGCGCTATCTATCTGAGTATGATCGAGAGCAGATTGTGATGGTCCGAGCATTTTGGAACTGCTTAACTTGTCTGTTGTTCGAGGAGTGCAGTGGTGAGTGTCTTGAACACGTGCCGAAACTGAGAAGAAACCACGCCCAGGCGTCGTCGGGTTGGGCGGCCATACCTCATTACAGACGTCAGGCGTCGTAGGCTGGGCAGGCTGGTAAAACTGGACAGGCGGCGAACTCTGGTGGAATCAGACTTTAATGCTGGCAGAGTACGAGTGTGTCTGAACTCACAGTGCACCAAACGCTCCTAACAATGGGCCTCCGCAGCCGAGAAGCAGTACTTCTGCCATTGTTGAGACCACGACATCGTCAACTACGGCTGAAATGGGCTCGTGAGCACTATGGGATTTAACTTCTGTGGTCATCACTCCCCTAGAACTAAGAACTACTTAAACTTAACTAACCTAAGGACATCACACACATCTATGCCCGAGGCAGGATTCGAACCTGCGACCGTAGCGTACACTGGATGTAGACCATCTACACCCTTTCATGACGATCATGTTTCCAGATGGCTGTGGCATTTTTCAGCAAGATGATACGCAATGTCACTTGGCCAGGGATGTGATGGAGTGATTCGAGGAAGACAATAGCGAGTTCCAATTGATGTGCTGTCCCGCCCCCCCCCCCCTTCCCCCCAATGCGCCAGATCTGAACCTGATAAACACATCTGGTATATGACTGAGGGTGGCATCAGATCTTATCACCCCCTCCCGAGAATTTGCAGAAATTAGGTGACTTGTGTGTGCAGATGTGGTGCCAACTCCCTCCAGTTATTTACACACACACTTTGATGAAATGTATCCGGACAGCCTCAAAAACATACGCTTTTCATAATACGTGCATTGTGCTCCCACCTACTGCCAGGTACTCCAAATCAGCGAACTCAGTAGTCATTTGACATCGTCAGAGAGCAGAATGGGGCTCTCCGCGGATCTCACGGACTTCGAACGTGGTCAGGTGATTGGGTGTCACTTGTGTCATACGTCTGTTCGCGAGGTTTCCACACTCCTAAACCTCCCTAGGTCCACTGTTTCCGATGTGATAGTGAGGTGGAAACGTGAAGGGACACGTACAGCACAAAAGCGTACAGGCCGACCTAGTCTATTGACCATCGACAGTTGAAGAGGGTCGTAAAGTGGCAGACATCTATCTAGACCATCACACAGGAATTCCAAACTGCATCAGGATCCACTGCAAGTACAATGACAGTTTGGCGGAAGGTGAGAAAACTTGAATTTCATGGTCGAGCGGCTGTTCATAAGCCACACAGCACGCCGGTAAATGCCAAACGACGCCTCGTTTGGTGTAAGCAGCGTAAACATTGGATGACTGAACAGTGGAAAAACGTTGTGTGAAGTGATGAATCATGGTACACAATGTGGCGGCCCGAAGGCAGGGCGTGGGTATGGCGAATGCCCGGTGAACATCATCTGCCAGCGTGTGTAGTGCCGACAGTAAAATTTGGAGGCGGTGGTGTTATGGTGTGGTCGTGTTTTTCATGGAGGGGGCTTGCACCCCTTATTGTTTTGCGTGGCACTATCACAGCACAGGCGCAAATTGATGTTGGAACCACCTTCTTGCTTCCCACTGTTGAAGAGCAATTTGGGGATGGCGATTGCATCTTTCAACATTATCGAGCACCTGTTCATATTGCACGGCCGGTGGCGGAGTGGTTACATGACAATAACATCCCTGTAATGGACTGGCCTGCACAGATTCCTGACCTGAATCCTAAAGAATACCTTTGGGATGGTTTGGAACGCCGACTTCGTGCCAGGCCTCACAGACCGACATCGATACCTCCCCACAGTGCAGCACTCCGTGAAGAATGGGCTGCCATTCCCCAAGAAACCTTCCAGCTCCTGATTGAATGTACGTCTGCGAGAGTGGAAGCTGTCATCAAGGGTAAGGGTGGGCCAATACCATATTGAATTCCAGCATTACGGATGGAGGGCGTCACGAACTTGTAAGTCACTTTCAGCCATGTGTCCGGATACTCTTGAACACATGGTGTATTACAAATAGTAAAGGTCCAAACACAACACTTTGCGGAAAACTCCCAATGACACCCAGAACATTTTATTTCCTATTATTGACCTGCACTATTTTTCTCTATCACTCAGGTATCATCTGTTCAGAGGGTTCTGAATATCTAAATCCGTAGACGCGCAGTTTTTATTTGGAGAACCATGACGCTGGCGACCTCAAATGTTTTGCTGAGATTCACAAGCATACCGTTAAATGAGATCCCGTTGAATTCTCGGATGGAATTTGCACGTGCCGTCATGACCGACGCGAGTTCAGTGCTAGAAACTCCGTTTCTGTCCAGGAGAATCAGGGAAGCCAACATGCTTAAATTTTTTTCTTGACGATTTCACAGAAGTCGGAACTGTATTGTTAGTATCCACATCATCGTAGTTGCAGCTTTGCAGAAATTTGCATAATAGGTTTTGTTAATTGCACCAAAATAAGAAACGGCCAATAGTTTCACACAAGAGAAATTGTCGTTTGGGCAACACGGATAAATCGGCAGTAGCAGAACATGCACAAAGACGAAGGGACCACCAAATTCCTTTCTCTGATACTGTAGTTTTATCAAAATCGAGTAATTCCTATACTAGGATGCACAAAGAGGTCATAGAAATTCGCAAACACAAAACAACTTAATGAGAAAAGAAGAACCTGTGGGTTCAGTAATAAATAAATGTCCATAACACACTATCTAAAGCACTGGTCGGATGATGTCACTCACCGGCTGTTGCCTGGATACGTATAAGTGATGCAGACTGCTGAGCTTGTTTGAGGTTATAACTACTTTCTGAGTTATTACAGCCTCTGAAGGTGTCACCAGCATTAGAAGACGAAACGTAAGATAGAGAAATATGTCTTGGCCCATGGTCCTACCTAGAACACAAATATCATCAAAAATCTGAAGATGTCACCAGCATTAGAAGACGAAACGTAGGATAGAGAAATATTGTGAGTAGGCTGTTTATGTTTTCTTATTGGCAACGTTACGTAGCGCTCTGTATGAAAATCACTGGCTGTGCTGTGTGCAGTCTGTGGCTAGTTTGCATTGTTGTCTGCCATTGTAGTGTTGGGCAGCTGGATGTGAACAGCGCGTAGCCGCCAGCAGTGGTGGATGTGGGGAGAGAGATGGCGGAGTTTTGAAATTTGTAAGACTGGTTGTCATGAACTGCTATATATATTATGACTTTTGAACACTAGTAAGGTAAATACATTGTTTGTTCTCTATCAAAATCTTTAATTTGCTAACTATGCATATCAGTAGTTAGTGCCTTCGGTGGTTTGAATCTTTTATTTAGCTGGCAGTAGTGGCGCTCGCTGTATTGCTGTAGCTTGAGTAACGAAGATTTTTGTGAGGTAAGTGATTGTGAAAGGTATAGGTTAATGTTAGTCAGGGCCATTCTTTTGTAGGGATTTTTGAAAGTCAGATTGCGTTGCGCTAAAAATATTGTGTGTCAGTTTAAGCACAGTCATGTATAATTTTTCAAAGGGGACGTTTCAATATGTCTTGGCCCATGGCCCTATAACACAAACATCATCAAAAATCTGAAGATGTTACCAGCATTAGAAGACGAAACGTAAGATAGAGAAATATGTCTTGGCCTATGGCCCTACCTATAACACAAATAATATCAAAAATCTGAAGATGTCACCAGCATTAGAAGACGAAACGTAAGATAGAGAAATATGTCTCGGCCCATGGCCCTATAACACAAATATCATCAAAAATCTGAAGATGCCACCAGCATTAGAAGATGAAACGTAAGACAGAGAAATATGTCTTGGCCTATGGCTCTACCTATAACACAAATAATATCAAAATTTTATACAGAAATCATTCATTTTTCCTCATTGTAGTGTCTGTTCTGACACATTGTGAACTTTAAGTAGTTAAAGGATCTTCAACCCCTTACTGATTCATGAGTAGTTTTTGGCATTTCCAACACAGCAAACTTTAGGTAACCCATATCTTCTTCACAATCCCCATTGCATCTAACAACTTCACTATACCTGAGACTACTCTGTCTTCATTCCATAACACAGCCGGCCGCGGTAGTCTCGCGGTTCTAGGCGCGCAGTCCGGAACCGTGCGACTGCTACGGTCGCAGGTTCGAATCCTGCCTCGGGCATGGATGTGTGTGATGTCCTTAGGTTAGTTAGGTTTAAGTAGTTCTAAGTTCTAGGGGACTGATGACCACAGCAGTTGAGTCCCATAGTGCTCAGAGCCATTTGAACCATAACACAAATTCTTCATTTAAACCAACAAACTGATCTAATTCTTCATCGTCATAGTCTCCATTTGTTCATCTCTCCACATCTTTAATTAAATCATAACCCCTAAGAAAAAAGGCCGTACCATATCCCCCATCACACGTTCATTATTCTGACCAGCTACTGGTCAATTAATTCAAACACGTTTTGCATTCTCAGTTTATTATTCTTATTCTCATATGGTTCATCTCCAGTTCCTGACTGAACAACATTTGTAATTCCCTTTCGCCAAACAAAACTTACCATCTTTGATTTCTTCTCCTTTTTGCCTTTTTAAGTAACCCTCCAAAAATCCCTCATTAATGGCATTTTTATTTATTTGAAATAATTTCACTTCTGTATTACCATTACAATCACAGTACTGACTTAAGCATTTATTACTACAACTGATCCCAGTATTAAAACCATCATAAGCTCACACTGTGGAACGCCAACGTAGAGGTCCTTAGTTACTGCGTTATTCCTCCCCTCTTTGACTCTACATTGTTGTTATGGTTGACTGTGATCTGGCCATGATCTGGTTCTCCCTTCACAACCTCTATTACCATTTCTGTCTCTGTTATGAAATGTTGACTCCGTCTCGTAGATCACCTTTCTGGATAACAATTCCTATACTTATAGCCTTCCACTATCTATTATTTACTGTTAGTAAGGTTGCTATTACCACCAATTTTGTCTCCCAAAGTCAAATTTTGTCTCTTTGCTCTATCTAATGCCCTATCCAGAATGTGTACATATTTCAGAAACTGTCAGCTTGAATCATCTGCATCCTTAAACCAACTCCCCCTGTAGTCTCCAAATTTAACACATCAACTTGTTTTCAACTAAGTTTTGCAAAATTATTTCATAGCCGTCTTGTAACAGTTGAATTGCTTTTGGATATTCGTCACGTTCTCCTTCAAAGTACCCATATTTCTCCCACACTGATCATTAGTACCAGTTAGAAAGTTTGCTCTACTTACTCAGTTTTCTCATTTCAGTTATTGACCTATGACATTCTTATGACCTATGGCTATCTGGAAAGGACGTTTGAAATTTGATGTTTGGGCACACGCTACATGTCAGCCACCTTCAATTACACTGCAACTTGGATTCTGTGGAAGTCGCTCTGTTGCCTACATTATGCACCCTTTCAGTCAAACTTTCGTCTTGTCATCTGTACCTGCTAGTTGACCATTCACCTCGTTACTAAAATCAACTATCTGAGAACTGATCATATTGTTACGTGTTTCTTATATCTTGTTATCTATTGGCAGTATTCTTTTGAAATCTTGTTATCCATTTCCGGAAATGCTATCTTTTCGGCTGATTTCTTATGAAATCCTTTTATCTGTTCTGAAGCCTTGTTATCAATTCGGCAAAGTTCTTTTGAAATCCTGTTATCTGCACGACAAATATCTTGTGACGTTCACTACTTAGTCTGTGTTCTGTTTCAGAGAAGAGTTTACTCATTTCTTTAAACATTTGTTCTAGAGTGCTATTCTGCCCCGATAAAACACCTCTCACACTCTGCTCTACAACTGAATCGTTCCCTTCTACTGGTTTATGTTCCACTTCCACTGTCACAGGTTGGACTGCCATATCGAAAAATTTAAATATTCCATTTGTAGAAAAATATAAACAGAAATGTATAATTAGAAACACAAGCTAAGTTCCTCACAGTTTCTCAAGGCACAGCACAGCGTCAAAAAATGAGTGAATGATATGAGTATACTAATCATTGATGAAGGTTTCTCGGGCCTCCAGCCACGTGTCCGGATACTCTTGAATACATAGTGTATTACGAATAGTAAAGGTCCAAACACAACACTTCGCGGAAAACTCCCAATGACACCCAGAACATTTTATTTCCTATTATTGAACTGCACTAATTTTCTCTATCATTCAGGTATCATCTCTTCAGAGGGTCCTGAATATCTAAATCCGTAGACGCGCAGTTTTTGTTTGGAGAACCATGACGCTGGCGGAATCAAATGTTTTGCTGAGATTCACAAGCATACCATTAAATGAGCTCCCGTTGAATTATCGGATGGAATTTGCACACCTCTCACACTCTGCTCTACAACTGAATCGTTCCCTTCTACTGGTTTATGTTCCACTTCCACTGTCACAGGTTGGACTGCCATATCGAAAAATTTAAATATTCCATTTGTAGAAAAATATAAACAGAAATGCATAATTAGAAACACAAGCTACGTTCATCACAGTTTCTCAAGGCACAGCACAGCGTCAAAAAATGAGTGAATGATATGAGTATACTAATCATTGATGGAGGTATCTCGGGTCTCCAGCCGGGTGGTAGCGTTTTTTTTTTTTTTTTTTTTTTTTAATTCTTTATTCAACATCAAAATAATATTTATACAAAAGGAACCCACCACCTTAGTGATTAGTGGGTCATAACAATTCTACAATGTTGGATATTCAGCAGCTATTTTCATTATTATTATTATTATATTGGTACTATGTTTATTATTGTGAGCTACAGGCAGGATACTACAGGATAATAGGCAGACTACAGCTATTAATCTATTCTACTTGCTAATTGTTAATTTCTTCCTACTTGTTAATTCCTAACTGCCTGCAGCGTTACAGGAGTGTCAGCATAGATATAAACCTACTACTTTAGGCCCTGCTCATCGAGCTAATCCCGATGAGCGTGCCCCTGACACTGGGCGGGCCAAGATTGTTTGTCGCTGCAGGTTCCTAACTTAATATCTATATCTAAAGCTACAACTACTGTACTAACCTACGTCAATTCCGGTGCTTTACTCTTAGTTAATGTACCCTGGTCCCCCTAGTCCTGCACGTGACGGATTGCAACTGAAAAGTCGACCTGTCCACGCACAGGCGGTATAGGATCAGGGTAATTGGACACATTCGGTATATGTCGTTAGTCGTGAAAGTCCCTCAAGCATGCCGTCAGTACTTTCCGTGATACCTCATTTGCCAGTCCGTTTAGAGTTTCAAAAGTTCCTTCATGTCTTAATAGGTCATATGTGTTGGCTGGCTCTGAGCACTATGGGACTTAACTGCTGTGGTCATCAGTCCCCTAGAACTTAGAACTACTTAAACCTAACTAACCTAAGGACATCACATACATCCATGCCCAAGGCAGGATTCGAACCTGCGACCGTAGCGGTCGCGCTGTTCCAGACTGTAGCGCCTTTAACCGCTCGGCCACTCCGGCCGGCTCATATGTGTTGTTATGTGGTAGCTGTTGTCTTAGTGTTACTGCTACAGCATCTAAAAGGGGGCACTCGTAAACCACATGGTCGGGAGTGCCCTCCGAAGCACCACAGTCACACCCGGGTGTAGCCTTTTTCCCAAACCGACATAGGTATGTCGGGTAGGGCCCATGACCAGTGAGGAAGTGTATTAGACCCCGCCTTGGCTCGAAGTACTCCATCCCTAGCCTTTCCCTTACATTTGGCAAGAACCCAAAGGTTCTTCTGCCAGTTTCTTCTGTTTCCCAAGACTGCTGCCATAAGTCCTCGCCCCTTCTGCGTATTTCTCCCCTGTCCCTCACCAGTCCTCCCAGGATATTCTCTATTTTCGCGTTGTTCCCCTTCTTAACCCAATACCATGCTGCTTGTTCTCGTATTTTTATACCTAAAGGACAGGGTGGTAGCGTTTATATCTCACGACGTTTCGGGAAGTGTCATACTGCCCATCTTCTGGCGAAGTGTCGAGATTCGCGGAGAGCGGGCTATTTATATCCGCGGTCGCCCCCCTCCACTGGACCTCGGCTGGCTGCGGTGGAGCAGCGGCGTGCGCGCTGTGGTGGGGATGACGGTCGCCCCCGGCGACCGCGTTCGATTCTCGGTGTCTGCGTCCGCGCCGGAGGACGTCTTAAGGGCGCGCTCCCGACGGATTGCCGCTATCGCAGGGTTCCGTGCTGCGCTCAGTTGGTATCCCTCATCTCCGTCGACCAGATTTGTCGTGAATCCTCATTTCTATGGATTCTTTGATAACGCTTTCCCAGAAGCCAGATGCTCGGCACAGTACCTTCGCGTTTTCCAAGTTGAAGGTGTGTTCTTCATTTATGCTGTGTTCTGCTATGGCTGATTTTCTGTGTGACCTAGTCGCAGACATCTGATATGTTCTTCGCAGCGTTTAGATATAAAGCGCTGTGTTTGCCCAATGTATTGTTTTCCGCATTCGCATGGTATGCTATATACTCCTGGTGTGTTAAGGTTCAGCGCGTCTTTGGCAGAACCATAGAGTAAATTTCTCTGGAGTGAGCATTCACATGCGCAGAACAGATTTTGTGTTGTCAACACACATTGCCGGCCTGGTCACGTGTTCTCGGGACGTCGTGTGTTTGTCCGTATAGCGCCCTGTATATTTCGAATGTCACTACATCCCTAGTACAGACGAATTCTTTTCGTACGTATCGTGGATTATATGTTGCGCAGACATTTTAACAGTATCCATTTGATACCGGGAATAAGCCAGCTACGTAACTTTCAAGGGCAAGTGATACTGCATTCTGCTTCTTTGCGATAGGTGTCGCAGTTCAGATGCGCTCGATTTCTGGTAGTTTTCGGTATGATACGGCACTTTATGGTATTACAGAGCCTGACGTACATTTTTGCAGTGATTGTCTTGCAAAACGAGTTGACAGTACGCTAGTACTTTTGCAAGTGTCCGAAAAACACGGAATTTGACACACATTAGCGATTATATCCCTACTATTTCTGTGTATTTATTTTCTCGTTTTTGCGACCTAAGGCACAATTTTTCTTACTGGTGACACTTTGAAGTGTTTATTTAACGCATTTTACGTACTTGCTCCCACTTTATTAAATAAATAGTAGACTGAGTAAGAAGGGGGAAAAAGGCGATCGGAGAATAAATGTACTGTAAAGCAAATACAGTTGGCCATGTAACAGTCAACCCATATAACACCATTAAGGGAAGTGGAAAGTGACACAAATGAAAGAGTTTGGGGACATGTTTACTAATATTTTACGCTTCTTAATCGAATGGTTAAGATAATAAATTGAAGGCAAAATACACCAAAGAAGATGAATCTGTACTTTGATTAGCTACACTATTGTGTTTTTTATTTGATTTGTGCAGAAAATGTATTTAAGCTGAATGCAGAAATTGGTAGTAGATGCTGTCGAAAATTAAAAATAGTTGGTATAGCATCTACCTTGAGCCACACACGTCCGAATTTTTCTCTGTCTAGACATTCCTCTTCAAAGTGTTTTGAACATACTTTGGAATATTTTGTGGGGACAAAATTACTCCTCCTTATTTTCTGTAGCCACGTCTTTACTCGTTGTTCATACTTCGGGAAACTAAAATTTAGATCACACATAATCATTCTCCATGTCCTAGACACACTTAACATGATCTCCTACTGTAACTTTATAGTAAACGAAAAGGTTTGGACACACATATTATACGAAGACAATTACAGACTCCCACTCTGTTGAATTTACCTGTCTCCCGTCTTTCAAATATATGTAAATAATCGACAAGTCACTGATAAATGCGTGGAGGATAGTATTTGCTGAAACAACTAACCATTCCCTTTCCTGTTCCACTAGCAAATTTACGAGAGGAAGCGATTGTTTGTAAACTTTTGTACGAGCCGTAATATCTATTGTATAGTCATAACATCGTAGAAAAATAGGTCTACAGAATCAAGACTTAATTATAATGCGTCTAGAAATTTTTAAACATAGTACCCATGAAAAGTTACTATCCCTCCTTTCACATATTTTTCTCTGCATCCGTAGCAACAACAATAATTCACCATCGCTATTACATTATCAACAAACGGTGAAAACACAACAAAAACTCTTGATATTATAAACTTCAAACTCTGCGGAAAGCACACACGCACAACCAAGTCCCGAAAACACGTGACAATTCTGGTTTAATATTGACAACGTGCGCAAAACGCAATGCTCACTCCAGAGATATTTACTGTATGGGCAGAAGCTAGGAGCTCCCTCGTCTTCGGTGGTGGTCGGAGAACGGTTTTGATATTGTATTTGCCCAGACGCCGTGCAATTTTGGCCGAGAGCGAACCCACGCACGCGAGGAACGCGAGTCGTTTGCCTTCTGCATCATCTCCTTCTTCTGGGGTTCTCACTGCTTCCTTCTTCCTTTTAAGCGCCCTGTTGATCTGCGCAGCCATTTTGTTGGAAGACTTCCCTCAGGTGTTGCAGCTCGGATGGTAGGTCTTTGTCGCTGACAGCGCGCGCCCTATGTAGCAGAGTGGTCAGTACTGTTTGTCTTTATGCTGGATGGTTGGAGCTTGTTGCATGAAGGTATAAGTCCGTGTGTGTCTTCTTCCTATGTACTGCATGGCCTAGTGAACCATCTGCCTTCGTGTTAATTAAATTATCAAGGAAGGGGAGGCATCCATTTTCCTCCATTTTCATTGTAAATTTGATGTTCGGATGGATGCTGTTGAGGTGTTCCAGAAACTCATCTAGCGCCTGTTTGCCGTGTCCCCACATGTGGTCGACAGAGCGGAAGAAGTGCTTTGGTTTCTGTCTGGCAGTATGAAGGGTCACCTCCTCGAAATGTTCCATATAGAGGTTTGCAATCGCAGGAGCCAATGGTCAGTATCTCCATTTTCGGAGGTGCAGCTTTGTAGGAATTTCACCAAAATAAGAAATGGCCAACTCTTTCACCCGCTTTGAGGAACTCAAGGGCAACTGCTGTCTGAGCGATGGAGATAAATCGGCAGAAGTAGAATGTGGACAGGGACCAGGGAGCCTTCAAACTTCTTTCTCTGAGACCTTGGTTTTATCAATGTTCAATCATTAATGTGCTTGGATGTAGGAAGAGGTGACAGTAATTCAAAACCACAAAGAGACTTTACAAGAAAGTGAGAGGAATGAAATAACGCAAGTGTGGGCCTTAGTGTTACATAAAGTGCCATAACACAAGTCGACTCCGTTCCGCGATCTTAGGGAGCAGCCTGATGACGTCGCGAACAGACCGTCGCCTGGACACGTGCGAGTGTAAACAGTGCGCCTTCCTGAGGTTGTGATTGCTTTCTGCGTTGTTATGGCCTCTGATGACGTCTCCAGCTTGGAAGACGAAACGATAGCCGGAGAAATATGCCTTGGACCATGGCCTGATACCCATAAAAGAAGTACCATCGAAATTTTATAAATATACGTTTCATTTTCCCCTGTTGTAACATCTGTTCTTACACTAAAATCTGTTTTTAGACATTGTGAGTTTAGGTCAGTAGTTCAGCCCCACTAATGCCTGCTCATGAATCAGGCAGTATATACTCTAAGTTTTTCAATGGGCAATAAATTATCGAAAGGTAGAAACTTTTTAAAAATTATGTGAATTTAGAAACTAAATGTGACATCAGATTATGTATGAAGTCTTATCCCGTAGTCGTTACAGAAATGAATCAGGTATTTATTTTATTTATCAAAATGGTTCAAATGGCTCTGAGCACGATGGGACTTAACATCTATGGTCATCAGTCCCCTAGAACTTAGAACTACTTAAACCTAACTCACCTAAGAACAACACACAACACCCAGTCATCACGAGGTAGGGAAAATCCCTGACCCCGCCGGGGATCGTGCTCGGGAAGCGAGAACGCTACCGCGAGACCACGAGCTGCGGACTTTTATTTATCAGTATGTGAGTATGTTTGTTGTTGTTGTTGTGGTCTTCAACCCGAAGACTGATTTGATGCAGCTCTCCATGCTACTCTATTCTGTGCAAGCTTCTTCATCTCCCAGTACTTACTGCAACCTACATCCTTCTGAATCTGCTTGGTGTTCACTGATCTCTTGCACTTGCCCGATGACCCGATGTTCAAGTTGGTGGCCCAGGTGTATAAGGTGGTTCCCCCCATCCTGATGGAGACCGGCAAGGTGAAGAATCTCTTGGTCTCCCTCTACGGTTTTATGGTTTTAACCCCCCCCCCCCACCCCCGCTTCCCTCCAGTACTAAGCGGGTGATCCCTCGATGACTCAGATCGCTTCCTCTAGTCAGGTTGTGCTATTCAGTACCTCCTCATTAGTTAGATGATGGAATGAACATTATAAATTCCTTAAGAATGAATATCAAGGATAGTGCTCTGATGTACAGTTTTTTATCTAAGGTTTTTGTTTTTTTGACATTTGAGCATACGAAACTGGATTTTAGTACCTAAACATTGTAAATCAGTACTGTAGTATTCGACACATTACAATTAACAGGTAACCTTGGTTAAAATGAAGACAATACAAATGCAATAATATGTCTACTGCTTACAACACTGACAATGTGGGTCTCAAACCATACTCCGAGTCACTTAGAATGTTATTTGTACATACAGGACCACCGATTGAGAACTCTTTTACCTTCGCAAGGATGGCTACAAGAGGGTTGGCAGGAATTATTGGGGTGGGACTTGTCGACTTTTTTGTGTCGTTTTAAAGGTTGAACGGGAAATGACCACTATCAAATATTCAATTAATCAGTGAACATTATAGATGTGCTGTTATCTCCACAATTTCTTATCAGAAAACTGGAGTGACTTACATTTTACTACTGCCTTGGTAAAACCCTTTGCTTTAACCTCCTTCCATTTAAAGCAAGAACAACATTTTCAAACTGTTTCAGGAAGTTGTCAGTATAATTTGATTTTTGAACGTTGTCAGAATTTGTGGCTGTGTTCATTTGCAGCAGTAGTGTTCGAATGACAAGCAGCAAAGGAGGAAGTATCAAAATCGTAGCAATCACAGCAATATACAGGGTGATCCAAAAAGAATACCACAACTTTAGGAATTTAAAGCTCTGCAACGACAAAAGGCAGAGCTAAGCACTATCTGTCGGCGAATTAAGGGAGCTATAAAGTTTCATTTAGTTGTACATTTGTTCGCCATTTCAGCCAATAAAGTTTTTGGTCCCTTTTTCTTCGAAGGTGCTACTGTAACTGGACTACAGTATCTGGAGATGTTAGAGAATTGGCTGTTCCCTCAGCTCGAACAAGAAGCACAACAATTCATATTTCAGCAGGATGGAGCGCCACCACATTGGCACTTATCTGTCCGTAACTACCTGAACGTCAACTACCCGAGGCGATGGATCGGCCGCCAGGCAGCCCGTGACAGAGCACTTCATCACTGGCCTCCAAGAAGCCCTGATCTTACCCCCTGCGATTTTTTCTTATGGGGGTATGTTAAGGATATGGTGTTTCGGCCACCTCTCCCAGCCACCATTGATGATTTGAAACGAGAAATAACAGCAGCTATCCAAACTGTTACGCCTGATATGCTACAGAGAGTGTGGAACGAGTTGGAGTATCGGGTTGATATTGCTCGTGTGTCTGGAGGGGGCCGTATTGAACATCTCCGAACTTGTTTTTGAGTGAAAAAAAACCTTTTTAAATACTCTTTGTAATGATGTATAACAGAAGGTTATATTATGTTTCTTCCATTAAATACACATTTTTAAAGTTGTGGTATTCTTTTTGAATCACCCTGTACATCTGGAGGAACTAAATTGTGGCGACCAAGTGAAACTGGTTGTAGAGGCCGCAGAGGCCAGACAGATTAATGGGCGAAACACTGGGGGAAAGTACTTCACCGCGAAAGAGGGGGCTCCAAAACACTCGTTCGGCTGGTGCTTGAGTATTGCTGACGGGACTGGGAATCTTGTCAGGTTGTATTTATAGAAGAGTTAGAGAAGATCCAAAGAAGAGTGCCACATTTCGTTATGGGAACTTTTAGTAAAGAATGAGAGCTCAGCGGAGGTACCTGAGCCACCACAGTGGCAGATGCTGCAAGAGAGGCGCTGTGCATCTCCGAGAGATCTGCTTTTAAAACTCTGACAGGGTGCTTCCCAGAAGAGTCAGGCAACATATCGCTCCCTGCCACATACTTTTCATAAAATGACCACAACGGGAAAGCCAGGAGAATTGCAGCTCACACAAAGGCTTACAGGCACCATAAGGAGACACTGGGAATTGTTGGTGGTGATGGAAGTACCGTCTGTCGAACACCATAAGTTGAGTTGGAAAGTACAGATGTAGCTGCAGACCTACAACTCGTACGGTAAACTGATCACCCAGAGCACAATGACCAAGGAATTACCCTTTGGCCATTAAAATTGCTACACCAAGAAGAAATGCAGATGATAAAAGGATATTCATTGGAGAAATATATTATACTAAAACTGACAGGTGATTACATTTTCACCCAAGTTTGGGTGCATGGATCCTGAGAAATCAGTACCCACAACAACCACCTCTGGCCGTAATAACGGCCTTGATACGCCCGGGCATTCAGTCAATCAGAGCTTGGATGGCGTGTGCAGGTACAGCTGCCCATGCAGCTTCAACACGATACCACAGCTCATCAAGAGTAGCCAATGCCGTATTGTGGCGAGCCAGGTTCTCGGCCACCATGGACCAGACGTGGGAGGTGACCGGAACGTGTAACCAATGGCACCCCATACCATCACGCCAGGTGCTACGCCAGTATGGCGATGACGAATACACGATGTAAACAGAACCTGGATTCATCCGAACAAATGACGTTTTGCCATTCGTGCACCCAGGTTCGTCGTTGAGTACACCATCGCAGGCGCTCCTGTCTGTGATGCAGCGTCAAGGGTAACCGCAGCCACAGTCTCCGAGCTGATAGTCCATACTGCTGCAATCGTCGTCGAGCTGTTCGTGCAGATGGTTGTTATCTTGCAAACGTCCCCATCTGTTGAATCAGGAATCGAGACGTGGCTGCACGATCCGTTACAGCCATGTGGATAGGATGCCTGTCATCTCGACTGCTAGTGATACGAGGCCGTTGGGATCCAAAACGGCGTTCCGTATTACCCTCCTGAACCCATCGATTCCATATTCTGCTAACAGTAATTGGATCTCGACCGGCGCGAGCAGCAATGTCGCGATAGGCTACACTCCGACCTTTATGAAACTCGGAAACGTGATGGTATTCATTTCTCCACCTTACACGAGGCATCACAACAACGTTTCACCAGGCAACGCCGGTCAACTGCTGTTTGTGTATGACAGATCGGTTGGAAACTTTCCTCATGTCAGCACGTTGTAGCCGTCGCCACCTGCGCCAACCTTGTGTAAATGCTCTGAAAAGCTAATCATTTGCATATCACAGCATGTTCTTCCTGTCGGTTAAATTTCGCGCCTGTTTCACGTCATCTTCGTGCTGTAGCAATTTTAATGGCCACTAGTGTACTAATAAGAACATTTCCGAATTGTATTGTGGTTAGTGGTCCACATTAAAATGCAGGTTCGCCTGGGCTGCTGTGTCAATCAAAGCGAAAGTTGGAGAGACGCCACAGCTGACAGGAAGGTGAGCCCAGCAAGCAGTGCAGCGGCGAGGCCAATTTTTGCCCCGTGGATAGGTTTCATTATATAATTCACAAATGACATATTGTGAACTGTGGGAGTCTTCCAGTAGGGCTTTGGGAGGTGGCAGAATTTGATTTGATTTGCTGTGTTACTACTAATGCTATTTTTAACATTTTACAGGATGTCGTTCTTCGAGGAGCGAGCTGCACTGCTGAAGAAGTCAACTGAGTGAGTATCGCACAAAAATACTTCTCAAAATTCTCCAGTTCCTCCTCATAAACTGCTTATCTTGTTAATTTTGCTCAAGTGAACCACTTCTTATAATGTGTATACACTTGTGAGCAACATTCGTATGAGCAACTGGCTTTATTGTTATTATTATTATTATTATTATTATTTCGAGAGGTGTGATACAGCGCTAACACGCTACTCACATTTTGGGAATAACGGTTCAAACGCCCATCTGAACCATCTAGTCATCCAGTTCCGGGCTGTCATCTGGTGCGTCCCCTCTAATGTAGGCATAGTTGACTGGACAGAAAACCCTAACCTTTCGTCTGCCATTTATTCCAAATTTCAGAGAAAAGAAATTAATGACGAAATGTGGTTTGGAAATGATGGAATATTTTGTTCAAACGAACAAAAAGAAAAAAAAAAAAAAAACGCAATGGCATATGGAGCTCTGTAAAAGTGAACTGGCATGGAATTAATGTTACATATGCCATCTGTGAGTGTTTGTGGGCCATACAAGAATTCTGTGATGGATTTCACCCGTTGCTAAACAGCATTTACTGTGCAAAATGGGGCAGAAAGCTCTGAAGCAGGATACAATTCAGTTGGTTTTCGCTTCCAGCATAAGACGGCTTCGTCACTTACACAGTCATTTACAGCCCTGTGCACAGGACTGAATACGTATTGTGTTTCTGCTGTAATGTGAGCACAGTACAGTGCTTCCTCTGCTTTCGGGCAAAACCCTTCCTAAACCTATTGCTGCTAGTGTCCATTTACTCTCATAATAATGAGGTTATTATGTTTATGTGATGCATCGTAATCACCTGTATTGTAAAGAGGCTTACGCTAAAACTAAACAAAGTTATAAAAATTATGATGTGAAGGCTTTTTATGTATACTCCATTTTTCCATTTCAACTGCTTTTTTCTCTTTGTTCATCTCCTACCAGTATCAAAACAACCGAACAAACAGGTTTCCCACACATTTCTCTCTGGGTCAAGGCGTATTTCAGACCATCATTCTTGTAGTATGGTCACAATTCCTCGGGTGCTATAAGCCTTTGTATGAAATGAGTGCTTCGATTAACTACAAGGATTCTTCCTCCATCTACTGCTGCGACAGTCTGGATATGACTTGGCTCACGAGCGCGCGCGCGCGCACACGCACGCACACACACACACACACACACACACACACTTGTCAACAACTGTGTCGTGTCCACTGAGCCTCAGCGATCCTACATTCTTGCTGGAAAACCCAGCTCCAGGAAGCTCACACATTGGCCACTGGTGAGCAAAGTGTACACGCGTGGATCAGGTGAACATTGACTCACAAGTCTGTACGCAAGCTATTAGGAGGAAAGAGCGCGAACAAACTCCAGGACTTGTGAGAACGCAACATCTCGTACACCAAAACAGTGCAGTTTCCTTCATACTAAGTAAGTTGATACACTGAAGAGCCAAATAAACTGCCTAATATAGTCTAGGGCCCACGAAAGCACGTAGAAGTGCCGCAGCACGACGTGGCGTGGACTTGACTACTGTCTGGAGTAGTGCTGGAGGGAACTGACACAATGAATCCTGCAGGGCTGTCCATAAATCCGTAGGAGTACGAGGGCATGGAGATCTCGTCTGAACAGCACGTTGCAAGGCATCCCAGATTTGCTCAATAATGTTCATACCTGCTGAGTTCGGTGGCCAGCCAAAGTGTTTAAACACAGAAGAGTGTTCCTGGAGCCACTCTTTAGCAATTCTAGATGTGTGGGATGTCGCATTGTCCTGCTGGAATTCCCCAATCCGTCGGAATGCACAGTGGATATGAACGGATGCAGGTGATCAGTCAGGATGCATACTTTGTATCACCTGTCGCATTCGTATCTAGACGTATCAGGGGTCCCATATCACTCCACCTGCACTCGCTCCACATTATTACAGAGCCTCCACCAGCTTGAACAGTTCCCTGTTGACATGCACGGTCCGTGACGTCATCAACTTGTCTCCATACCTGAACACGTCCATCCTCTCGACAGAATTTAAACGAGACTCGTCCGAGCAGGCAACATGTTTCCAGTCATCAACAGTCCAACGTCGATGTTGAGAGGCCCAGGCGTGGCGTCGAGCTTTTTGTCGTGCAGTCGTCAAGGGTACACGAGTGGGCCTTCCGCTCCAAAAACCAATATCGATTATGTTTCGATGAATGGTTTTTGCAGGTTGACAGTTGCTAACCGCCCAGCATTGAAATCTGCAGCAATTTGCAGAAGGTTTGCACTTCTGTCACGTTGTACCATTCTCTTCAGTCGTCGTTGGTCCAGTTCTTGCAGGATCTTCCGGCGATAGCAGTGTAGGAGATCTGATGTTTTATTGGATTCCTAATATTCAGGGTTCAAAATGGTTCAGATTGCTCTGAGCACTATGGGACTTAACTGCTGAGGTCATCAGTCCCATAGAACTTAGAACTACTTAAACCTAACTAACCTAAGGACATCACACACATCCATTGAAAGGTGGCTACACTGAGCCACAGCGCCAGAGATTGCGCCAAAGAGTATTATTCCGCCGCCTCCACTGGCAGTGCTTGTCGAGAACTCGTAGTAGTCAGTGCTTGCTGAGATGGCGTAGTGAAAAGTTCTTGTCGAGAAGTCGTAGTGGAGAGTGCTTGTTGAGAGGTGGTAGTGAGTCGGTGTTGAGATGTTGTAGTAAGGAGTGCTTGTTCCATGTTTTATGCAGTTGTTTGATGGGCTAGACAGCAGATGTTGTTCGAATGGAGATATTGTAATGATCAGAGTGCTTTTCGTCAATATATATGAAGGTAAAATATTCCCTGTTTTTTCATTATTTCAGTGTCTTAAATAATGCGTCATTACAGGTTCAGTCAACAATGCATCTGGCTCGTGTTCTTGTATTAGAGTGTAATTCTGGTTTCCTTACGCAATTATAGTATTTATATTTTTTTAATTACTTCAGTATAAATGATACTTAAAATTTCTTGTCTTATTGAAGAAGAACCGTGCCAGATGTGTACGTTGAATCACACTTCCACACACAGAACAGTTACACTTGTGTTTTGTTGTTGCGTTGGTTTTATAGTTGCTGGGGACTTAATTAATTAATTAATTGTGTTAATGAAAATTTTCTTTCATTCCTTGTTGTTATTCTATGCAGTCAGATTGCGTACTAAAACTAGTCAGGGCCAACCGTTTACGAGACTTCGTAATCGGACATACCGCTACTAAAAATTTAAAAAGTATTTGCATTTCATATTTATATGATTAAGCCCCCATGCACGTGGCGACCGCTGCTTCGGATCGTCCCTTGGAATTGTTCTGATTGTAAAAATAGTAGACAGTAGTATTGTTGTAGTAATTTGTAGTTTAGTAATTGTAGTCTATTTTGCATGTGTAGATTTGGTAATTGTCATTCTTCTAATGGAATTTTTTTTCAGATTTTAATTTTGTTGTCTTGTATACGCGTTTGACAATTTAGTGCAATTATTTCAATTGTTCGTTAATCGTGTTTGAGGGAAACATTTCGTGTGAATGGTATTGTTGGAGATGAGGAGTCATTGTGTGTAATTTTCGTACAGTGACGAGTTTTGTATGTTTTGTAAATGATTACGCAATCGATGAAAAAGGCAAAAATAGTGGATAGTCAGAATGACGAAATTGTTGACATGGCGAACTCGCCAACACAGGAGAACAGTATGATCAATAATGAAGTTGAAAACAATTTAATAAGTCGGGAAAATAGTCCGGAAACAGTTCAAAATTTTTCACAATCGAAAAATTTTCAGAATACGTGGTTAACGACAGAGGATATGGAGCAGTTGATGGGTGTAATATTAAATTTGGGATCTGAATTAAAAACACGGTTAGACTCACAGGGATCACAAATAGGAACAATTAAAACTGTTATGGGAACAATGGAAACACGGTTAGACTCACAAATAGGAACAATTAAAACAGAGATGGGAACTTTGGGATCTGAAATTAAAACTGATATGGGAATAATGGAAACACGGTTAGACTCACTGGGATCGCAAATAGGAACAATTAAAACAGAGATGGAAACAATGGAAACACGGTTAGACTCACGAATAGGGACATGTTTCAAAAACATGAAAGATGAATTAAAGAAAGAAATTAGAGAAGAAGTACAACCGAT
The DNA here is from genome assembly GCF_021461385.2 of Schistocerca piceifrons. Taxonomy (NCBI): domain Eukaryota; kingdom Metazoa; phylum Arthropoda; class Insecta; order Orthoptera; family Acrididae; genus Schistocerca; species Schistocerca piceifrons. The sequence continues at coordinate 213,434,332 of NC_060146.1, forward strand.
CTTCAATGCTCACAATAATAGATTAATTTCAATAGAAATCAGACAAAAGGAACAGGATAGAGAACAGGAAGAAAGAGATCGCGTTATAGTACAGAAATTTTCAAATTTACAACGTGCAAACTATAAGGAAGAAATATTTGAGAGAATCGAGGAATCCGTATCAAATGACAAAATAAATAACCTAACACAACAATATGAACAGTTAACTACCAAATGTGTTAATACTGAAACCCGAGTCGCGACACTTATGGAAGACGTAAATAAACAGAAAGAACAATTAAGTGACTTATCGGAAAGAGTTGAGGAGATTTCAGATAAATAGACAAGTCTTAGTTTAAATGGGGACAGAGATTCAGATGATACAGCACCATTGCCATTTGCAGAAACCGAAGAGTGTCAGAACATAAATAAACATGTTGAAAATCAGGGAAAATTTAATGAACGCGTTAAAAGGGAAGTTGAGGCATTACGAAAGCAAGTCAAACAAATTGAAGGCGAAATCGTAGGGAAAGACAGCAGAAGAAATTTAGAATCACAGATAGCGGAGGGCTTTGAAGAAAATAATTTATTTCATTTACGGGATGCAACAAGAGAGCGCCAGGCGCGCGAACTTGACAATAATCGACATTCGGACTGGGACAGACGCGGTAGGTCTTTGTCGCCATGAGGAGAAAACTTTGACTATAAACACTTCTTAACTGTTCGGAAATTTAAGATCTTTCGCAATTCTAAGAATGACATACATCCATGTGCATGGTTAGATCAATTTACGTACGCACTTCCACCAAATTGGCCACTAAGTCACAAACTGGAAATTATGTGCGGCTATTAAGGTCCTCAGGAGATTCACTACACTAAGTGAATATGTGCCGTAGCGTGCATAGGGCGCCGAGCTGTAGTGGTGCTATTTCCCTTTTAGTTTTCTGCACCGCTGCCTACTCTTTTACTATTCTTTGAATCTGTCAAAACAACTCTTCGACTATCAATCTATCTAGAGAATCGTTAAAGAATAACCGGATATGACTAATTTACCCAAAAGTGATTTCGGAAATTACCATTTGGACTTACTGTATCTTCTGCAGCATTCATTCATAGTTTAAACGAAATCTTACCTGTTTATCTTCGTGACAATATTACTTCATATGTTGACGATATTCTTATTGCTAAACATTCTTGGAGTGAGCACAACAAAATTTTGGATTCATTATTACGTATTTTTGCAAGAGTTGGCATTACTGTGAACTTGGAAAAATCTGAATTTGGTCGTTCTCAGGTGAAATTTCTCGGTCACATTATTTCTACAGAAGGTATTCTTCCTGATCCAGAGAACCTAGACGCTATTCGTAATTATGCTGTTCCTACCACAAAACGTGATGTTTGTAGTTTCCTTGGTGTCTGTAATTTTCTTAGACGCTTTGTTAGATTGGACGATTTGGCCACACCTCGTTTTTGTGATCTATCTGGAAAGTCCTTTTTAAACGAAAATCGCTTGACAACTCTGTTTGGTTAGTTTGTTAATAAACTGATTTGGTATACGCATTTCAGTTATGCACACTTTGGACCCAGAAAATGCTTTCATAAATTACGAGAAAATTGCTACTTCAGTAATACGGAAAAACGTATTCGATCTGTTCTTGCCAAATGCAAATTATGTCAAAAGGCTAAGCCGCCAACTATTTCTCACAGAGCACCGTTGTTTCCTATCATTCCAGCGAAATTAAAGGACATGGATGCAGTTGATTTGTTCGGTCCAGTGGTTCGTTCTACTAATGGTTTTGCGTACATTTTCGTAGCAGTGGAATTGACATCAAAATATGTGTGTTTTACACCTTTACACAAAGCAACAGCTCGTTCAGTATCTAATGTTTTCATCAAACATTTTCTTAAAGAAGTGGGTCATGTTGATAAGGTTATATCAGATAATGGATCACAGTTTCGTTCTAAAATTTGGCTTCGTATTCTACAGCGTCGTAAAATTAAACCAGTTTTCATTTCACTTTTTCACCCTCAATCTAACGCTTCAGAGAGATGGATGAAGGAAATCAATAAGTTGTGTCAACTTTATTGTCATCAGAATCACAGAGCTTGGGATCAGTATCTTCATATTTTTCAAAACATTCTGAACGAACTCCCTAATGACTCAACTTCTTTACCGCCTATACTGATATTAAAAAACAAAGCACCGACAAATCGCATTTCTGAAATCGTTCCTTTTACGCCTACACAGAAACTACGGCATTCTGAAGTTGTCCACCTGGCTCTACGAAATATTGCATCTGCGGCTGCTAGAAGAGAGAAATCAGCTAAACATCCTGGTCGTTTAAAAATCTTGTCAGTTGGTCAAAAGGTGTTAATTAAGTCTCACCGTTTGTCTCATAAAGGAAAAGGCTTGTGTCGCAAATTTTTTCTGCTTTATAATGGTCCATATAGAGTTCGCAAAATTATTCATGATAACACTGTTGAAGTAGAAACTCTTAAATCTCGGCGCTCTAAGGGAATACATCACATATCGAACGTTAAAATTTTTGTGGAATGACATACTTTTGAGAAACTAACAGCTACATGTAAACATGCAGAGAATACAAGGATACCGCGCTGTGTTTTGGCGGCGGCACATACTCAAAGCAACAGTCAAGTCTGCGTGCCGCACAAGGCAGTCGTTGACCGCAAACAATTACTTCCTACGTCACGCGCCTACAGCTGATCGAGCGCTCAGTGCGAATGCACTGACAGCCGTAAACAAATACACAGTCTAAATTCTCCGAATAAATCCAGTATAAAGCTATAGTGACTTGATAAATTATGTTATTAACGTTCAGTATTTTTCAGGATACGGTTGTATAAAATATTTAAGAACTTCAGGTAAATTCTGTGTGTCTCCGACGTTAAGAGGACTTGCTATCGAGAAAATTTCAGGAAGAATGTCATTTCGAAGAAGAAAGTAATAAACTAAAAAGGGTAACTATTAATTGAGTTTATTTTTCAGGTAACATAATTCCACTTACGTACGTACTTTAGACTTAATTTGCTGCTCGCGATTACGTGATTCATACTTCGTGTTAACTGATATTGACAATGATTGATTAATGAACAGGGTTGTTATTTGTATATATTATGCATCGCTTGGCTGCATTGCTTTTTCACTGATGTCACATTTTTTTTATGTGCCAGCTGTGCTTATTTATTTAAATTATAATTGTCACCTGATTAGTTGTGCTGATATGTATGTAAGTTATACTTTGTGATTTATCTGCTTGCGCCTTTTTGTTTACTTATTAAGATGACATATGAACATTTATTTGCTTATGCTGATATGATGCTAATGACCTGTTTATTACGTAAGATATGTATTTGCTGTTTTGCTTATGGATTGCATATTTACACATTTCTACTTTGTTGTCATAACTACTCTTTAATTTGGTGTATAGAAATGCTGATATACTGTGTACAAACATAGAGTTTAGGTCACACTATGGTATTAATTATAGATTATTCTCTTGGCAGAGCCTCGTTGTAGGAATTGTGCTGCATCCACTTGTTGACATTCTGTTCTCTACTGGTATATTTACTCGCTATTGCATGTTTTGCTTACGCTCAGTGCCTTATATTTTTAAGATAAGAAAATGAACTGCTATAATTCGACGAACGACATTAGTACAAGAAACTTCATAGACGTTGCATGAGCTGAGGTTTTATGAAAGCTGTATAAATTTATGTTACTAAGAAGGAAGCTAACGACATGACATACAAACACTAGGGTTAGACCATTGACAGTTATTACACTGCATTCTTCGTGAGCAATTGAAATAGCAAGTGGCACTTGACACAAAAAATACTCCACATGTTTGCTTCTGCCATGATTCTTGAAGTGGTGTACACACTGTGAAATATTATGATCATTCACACTCCGTAATCGTACTTAATTACTGAGAGTTATTCGAACTAAAGGCTGTTAGAGGTCATGTATGCATTTCTTTTATTTTATGATGGACAAGGTAACCAAAATGTATTATATAATTCATAATGAGTAGAAGATTTGGCTCAGGTGGACTACACAGAGGTTGTGTGTGGACATTGTGTCTTCGGATTGTATGGGATGATGAACTGAAGTTTGCACTAGGATTTTATCTGTACTTGTTCGAGGAGACTGACTAGAAAGAGTTGTTATGGAAGTGAAATGATATTGGTGCTAAGGTTTATATGTATCGACGTATTGAAGAGGTATTATTGAGGTATTGAGATTGTGTGAAGCTGATGATTATTGGAGTTTTGGTAGACAAGAGGTAAGGTAAATGATATTGATGATCTCCTAAATATTATTTTACTTGCTTGTTGTGGCTTGCACTGACACCCATAAATATTATAGGTTTACTGTTATTTGTGTATTGTATTAATTAATTTGACAATTATCTGATATCATTTGTGTGTTTATTATAATTTGTATGTTTAGTGTAAGAGCATTGATAATAATTTTGTAAAAGCAATTGTGTGTGCATTCAAACTATTGTTCATGCCTGAACTGTCTGATTAGTGATAGTGAATATTATGGACTGTTACTTGCACTTTTTCTACATGATTGGTGCCACTAGGACATGTTTAGTTTCTGCTTATAAGCTCTGATAAACAGTGTGATTAGTGATAGTGAATATTATGGACTGCTGTCTGCACCTGTTCAACATTACTGGGTGCCACAGATGGAACTGCTTCTACTGAAATGAAGTCACTTGTGGTGTCTGCACCTGTTCAACATTACTGGGTGCCACTGATGGACTGCTTCTACTGAAATGATGTCACTTGTTGGTGTCTGCACCTGTTCAACATTGCTGGCTGTCACTGATGGACTGCTTCTACTGAAAAGATGTCATCTGTTGGTGTCTGCACCTGCTCAACATTACTGGGTGCCACTGATGGACTGCTTCTACTGAAATGATGTCATTTGTTGATGTCTGCACCTGCTCAACATTACTGGGTGCCACTAATGGACTGATTCTACTGAAATAATGTCACTTGTTGGTGTCTGCACCTGTTCAACATTGCTGGGTGCCACTGTTGGAACTGCTTCTACTGAGATGATGTCACTTGTTGGTGTCTGCACCTACTCAACATTGCTGGGTGCCACTGATGGACTGCATCTATTGAAATAATGTCACTTGTTGGTGTCTGCATCTGTTCAACATTGCTGGGTGCCACTGTTGGAACTGCTTCTACTGAGATGATGTCACTTGTTGGTGTCTGCACCTACTCAACATTGCTGGGTGCCACTGATGGACTGCATCTATTGAAATAATGTCACTTGTTGGTGTCTGCATCTGTTCAACATTGCTGGGTGCAACTAATGGAACTGCTTCTGCTGAATGATGTCACTTGTTGGTGTGTGCACCTGTTGACCATTGCTGGGTGCTACTGCTGGAACTATCAACTACTTGTTTTGTTTTTTTTTATCATTGAAAGCATTTTATGTGAACATTTGTATAAACTGATTTTTTGTATATTGTGTAAACTATTATGTAAAGTCACATGTATGAAAGAATTTGTATTGCTTACTGTATTTCATATATTAGATTACTGAAAGGTCAGTGCAAAGCCAAAATTTTATCTAATTATGTGATATTTACGTATTAATATTATCTTTTATTTTTGTCTGTATTTTTGTGGACGAATTTGGTGGTATTTTCACCACCAATGCTGGCAAAAATACCATCAAATTCTGGCCCGTGGAGGAAGGGCATATGAAAGGTGGCTACACTGAGCCACAGCGCCAGAGATTGCGCCAAAGAGTATTATTCCGCCGCCTCCACTGGCAGTGCTTGTCGAGAACTCGTAGTAGTCAGTGCTTGCTGAGATGGCGTAGTGAAAAGTTCTTGTCGACAAGTGGTAGTGGAGAGTGCTTGTTGAGAGGTGGTAGTGAGTCGGTGTTGAGATGTTGTAGTAAGGAGTGCTTGTTCCATGTTTTATGCAGTTGTTTGATGGGCTAGACAGCAGATGTTGTTCGAATGGAGATATTGTAATGATCAGAGTGCTTTTCGTCAATATATATGAAGGTAAAATATTCCCTGTTTTTTCATTATTTCAGTGTCTTAAATAATGCGTCATTACAGGTTCAGTCAACAATGCATCTGGCTCGTGTTCTTGTATTAGAGTGTAATTCTGGTTTCCTTACGCAATTATAGTATTTATATTTTTTTAATTACTTCAGTATAAATGATACTTAAAATTTCTTGTCTTATTGAAGAAGAACCGTGCCAGATGTGTACGTTGAATCACACTTCCACGCACAGAACAGTTACACTTATGTTTTGTTGTTGCGTTGGTTTTATAGTTACTGGGGACTTAATTAATTAATTAATTGTGTTAACGAAAATTTTCTTTCATTCCTTGTTGTTATTCTATGCAGTCAGCTTGCGTACTAAAACTAGTCAGGGCCAACCGTTTACGAGACTTCGTAATCGGACATACAGCTACTAAAAATTTAAAAAGTATTTGCATTTCATATTTATATGATTAAGCCCCCATGCACCATGCCCCAGGCAGGATTCGAACCTGCGACCGTAGCGGTCGCGCAGGTTCGAGACTGAAGCCCCTAGAACCGCTCGGCCACACTGGCCGGCTATTCACGGTACACTCGTGAAATGGTCGTATGGGAAATCCCCACTTCCCCGCTATCTCGGAGACTCTGTGTCCCATCGCTCGTGCGCCGGCTGTAACACCACGTTTAAACTCATTTAAATGTTGATAACCTGCCATTGTAGCAGCAGTAACTGATCTAACAACTGCGCCAGGCACTTGTCGTCTTATATAGGCGTTGCCGACCGCAGCGCCGTACTCTGCTTGTTTAAATACAGCTGTATTTGAATACACATGCCTATACCAGCAGCTCTGGCGCATCATTGTAGTTGTTGGAACCAAAAGCCTTGCTGCAGTGCTATCACTGGCTTCCCGTCCCGTCAGATCACCGAAGTGAAGTGCAGTCAGGCCTGGATAGCGCTTGGGTGGTTGACTTTTCGGGTCACTGTCGAGCGCTGTTGTAAAGCGGGCTGCACTCAGCCCTTGCGAGGCTGGTGGAAGAGCTACTTGGTTGGGAAGTAGCGGCTCCGTCACGAAAACTGACGATGTGCGGAAGATCGGTGTGCTGACCATGTGCCTCTCCACATGTGCATCCAGTGATGCCTATTGGCTGAGAATGACACAGCGGTCTCTCAGCACTGCAGAGACTTGTTTGGACGTTGTTTTAATTTAATATTTGTTTGAGCCAAGTGCACTTCGACTGATTTCACTGAGTGGAGTTAACAGCGGCGTCCGAAGATATGGGTATGGTAACTCAAAGTCACCTCAATACAACAGTCGTGTATGAGTATCTCCATTGTGTTGTTGTTGTGCTCTTCAGTCCAAACACTGGTTTGGTGCAGCTCTCCATGCTACTCTATCCTGTGCAAGCCTCTTCATCTCAAAGTAACTACTGCAACCTACACCCTTGTGAACCTGCTTACTGTATTCGCCTCTTGGTACCCCTCTACGGTTATTATCCTCCACGCTTCGATCCAGGACTAAATTTTTGATCCCTTGATGCCTCAGGCTGGGTGCTACCCATGGAGGTATAAGGAGGGAAGATGGCACTATGGCCGTCTGCTGTACGTCTGTTTGAAGCCGGTGGGCCGCCATGTTTGATTGGTCAAAACAGTGACAGAGCTCTTGTTAGAATTGCGTGTTCTTCATATTTAACGTTATGTCTGCGAAATAATTTCAGATGATGAGTGTTACAATGTTTACATGCATAATACAACGTCAGTATAGCTTTTTCAGGTGTTTTAGTTTTGTTTTTAATGCGTTTTTGCCCCAGCAATACAACTGATTTGGTCTCGTTAACTTAAGTGTTTCTTTTGGATACGAACTTCGAATGATGAAAAATAACAGTGTACAAAGCTCTTTTCAAACTCAAATCACCTTTTACTGTATTTGTGTCGATGTAAACTGAAAGCAGAACCCGAAAGCTCTGCTAGTTTACATACCGGATGATATTTCTTACTCGTTTACACACTTATACAAAATTTCATTTGTAAATACAAACATCGTTTGTGCTTTGTCAAGAGAAATAAGCATATGAACCCACAGAGCCCTACGAGCTTCATTGATCGGAAATCTGAAATAAAATAATAAGAAAACAGTTTCACAAAACGTAAACAAGGCCGCACATCTCACGCATATAAACGACAATATTTTACGAACGGGGCCACTTACGCATGGAACGTGATTCCTTTTAACTTGGTAGCACTATTCCAACGGTTAGTACACCCGTAAACAACGCAAACCGGCATTTTAAAATGAAAAAACCTTCAGCAGCTCTACACAGTAGCACAATCGGAAACGAGTCTTCTGACCAAACTGCAATGGCGGAGCTCGGTTTCTGTCGGCTTCAAGTTTGTGACGTCATGGCATCTCCCCTCCTTATACCTCCATGGTGCTACCAGCCGATTCCTTCTTTTAGCCAGGTTGTATCACAAACTTCTCTTCAGTACCTCCTCATTAGTTACATGATCTACCCATCTAATATCCAGCATTCTTCTGTAACAGCACATATCAAAAGTTTCTATTCCCTTTTGTCTAAATTGTTTATCGTTCATGTTTCGCTTCCATACATGGCTACACTCCACACAAATAATTTGAGAATGAATTCCCTGACTCTTAAATCTACGATGGTTGCCCAGAAAGTAATGCACCGCATTTTTTTCTCAGCTGAAAACAATGTTGCGAATGCGAAACGTTACGTATGTATTATTTGAAGTTTCCTGAGTAAGTGCGCCCAGTTTCCATCGTTTCCGACGGGTAGGGTAGCTGCAGGACAGTCTCAAAATGGCGTCTGTAGGTCATGTACGTTACGGGCAACGTGCCGCCATTGAATTTCTCACTGCAGAGAAAGAAACTGTGGGGAATATTCACAAATAGTTGTGCAAAGTCTATGGAGCATCTGCTATCGACAGAAGTGCGATTAGTTGCTGGGCACTGAGGGTGACGTGATCAGAAGACGTTTCGGCGGAGCTTCACGATTTGCAGCGGCCGGGGAGACCGTCCACGGCTGTCACACCTGACATGTTGCAGCGACCTGATGTCGTCATTCCCGAGGACACACGCCTTACGACTCGGCAGTTGCATCTGTCAATCAGCAAAGGAAGTGTTGATGCGCAAGTCTGAGGACTGAGCACATTGCAAAGCAGGGATGGGCAGCGTTGCTCCATCCATTCTACAACCCTGACCTAACCCCCTCGGACTTCCAATTGTTTGGGCCATTAAAGCAGCACGCCATTCGTCGAAGACATTTTGAGGACGGTGAGCAGGTGATTCGCACAGTGAAGCAGAGGCTCCTCCACCTGGACAAGTGTTGCTACCGACAGGGCGTTAACGCCCGTGTTTCTTGCTGGAGAAAGGCCATAGAATGCGACGGAGATTACGCGAAAAAATAGGGTGCGTAGATAAAACACCATTCTTTCGCGTGCATAATTTTCATCATGTTCAATAAATAATTGTTGAAGAAAAAAAAATTGATGCATTACTTTCTGGGTAACCCTTGTATATCGATGTTAATAAACTTCTCTTCTTCAGAAATGCTTTTCTTGCCATTGCCAGCCTACGTTTCATATCCTCGCTACTTCGACTATTATTAGTTATATTGCCTCCTAAATAGTAAAACTCATCTACTACTTAAGTGTCTCATTTACTAATCTAATTTCCAAAGCTTCAGCAGATTTAATTCGACTACATTCCGTTATCCTCGTTTTGTTTTTGTTGATGTTCATCTTATATCCTCCTTTCAAGACACTGTCCATTCCGTTCAACTGCTTTTCCAAGTTCTTTGCAGTCTCTGACAGTGTCGTCGGCAAATCTCCAAGCTTTTATTTCTTATCCCTGGACTTTAATTCCTACTGCAAATATCTCCATTAGCAGTAAGAAATATGTTTTGATCTTTTGTAAGAATATTGTGTCCATAGTATAAGAAATACATATTTATAAAAGATAAGGTACTACAAAAACACTCTAAAACTTTGTCATATTATGAGAGTGTTCCGCAAAATTAAAACATTATATACTGATAACTACAGTGTCAGGGGGAGCCAGAGGTGCAGACCAGTGACAGGATCACCGGCTGGTTCTGACAACCGGCTGGCCAGTTGATTGTTTTCTCATTCACTCGTTTTTTTTTTTATTTTTAAGACCAAATGAAACTAGTCTCTGCAGCCATCTCAGCTCTATGGATATTTTTCACTCGCTCTGGGTTTGAGTGGTTTTGCTTAATGCGAGACAACCAGCGTCACGTCACTCACTCTCTGGGTTTGAGTGATTTCGCTCACACACTTTTTGAGCCTGTTGGGTTATACATGAATCATGATTAGGATTGCCAACTTTTTTAGAGACAAATGTCGTATCTTCTTTCAAGGAGAGGTGGGTAAATATCGTATTCCTAAAATTGAAGCATTTTCAAAATTGATATAATTATTTAATTAAATACGCATTGTTCGTAATTTTGGCATTCAGTACGGATTTTTGGTTGGTTTTAAGAGCTTAATAAATAATCTAAATTATAATTTACGTTTAAATAGATTAATAATTATTTTTTTTATTTAAGTTTAAAGAAGACGTGTTGCTGTCTTCCCATTGGTTTGCATCCGTCACCGATAATTTCCTTTTGGTAAATACTGAGATGCCATGAACAGAAAACGTATAAGATACAATTCTTTTTAATAATTTGGTGACTTGATCGCTTGCTTTTTAACCCACCGAATAACTAATATTTTTCATCACAGTCGACCCTATTTAAATTTAGAAAAATTAACATTTTTTGTCTAACAGCCGTTTCTCAAAATTATAAAATTTTTTGTGATAGTAATTCTTGATAATTCTATCCTTAGTATTTACTGAGGTGATGAGGAGTGACGATAATACTGTTCTAGAAGTTTCTGTTGGTGTCGTATACAGGCGTGAGCAACGCCGCTACATATTTGTCATCCTGATACCGTGTATTATTTTTCTTCTTCCTTGCTTTGCACGCTACACAATTTCTGGAGGGTGGTTTGTTGGAGAGATTGGGGAGGGTTGGCGGGGATAAGCCCAACAAAACCTGAAAACGTTTGCTCATAACCCATAAAATATCGAAAGAAATCAAGTGCGTTACACAGCATTATATAGATCGATTTCTCCGCTTTCGTGTGGTATGTAACGTGTCATATCATCTACTGACAGAGAGGGACCAACACCAAGAAGAAGCTATAGCTACTCGGCCGTTATCAGAGCCGGAAATGTAATGAGCCGACTATATACGACAACGTGTTAAGCATACATACTGTGTAACTTGTCGCAAGTATTTTCTCGTGATACATATTTGCTACCATTAGCTAATTTTTTAAATTAATGTAGTCTCAGAAAATGTATTACCCTTGCAGATACTGTATAACGCATTAAATTTGTCTTGAGGATCACTTTTTATCCAGCCGTTTCATTTCTCAGGCCCCTGGGAATTTCGGTATTTTGATCCAGACTCAAAGTTCATTATTAAGTAAAAGCCCAGTCATAACAACGGACGAAAAACTGACGTGAAAGCTACTTATTGGCACTCAGTTAAAAGCAAATATCGGAGCTACAGTAACAGGGACGGCAGGCGACCACAGAGTGAGATAAATAAGAACGACGTAGCAGTTTCAAAACGATCGAATGTTTCCACTCAGACCTGAATGTGCCGCGGATGAGGCGACTCCAATTGCCGCTCCCAGTGGTTCGTGGATACAAACTGTTTATAGTGACAGCTAGGCATATGCTTAACAGTGGAATTAAAGCAACAATGTTTGAATCTGAACAGTGATTTCTCCTGACTGTGAAACAGTGTACCTACTACTTCTTGATGGCTGAAAAATATAAACTCATTTGTGTTCATGGGTATGATTTGAACATACGCAGGTAACGTATTTAACCCTCCGTTGCTCGCGCTCATGTCACTCGTCATCCACATGACTTTCCCGCTCAATTTTGTCCGACAGGGCTGGCTTGTGTTCTCGCTATTTTCAGTACCTTTCTGTTAACTCTCCGGCTGTTAGCTCCAATCACTGTTGGCTTTCAGTTACGAAAGATACATTGTTTAGGAAACATTATTATAGTCTGGAGAACACTTGTCATCCGCGCTAGCTCTGCTGCCACAATCTAAAACAAAGTAAGTCTGTATTACTTCATTGCTTTCCGAGATTCAATCGATCTTTCATGTGCGTAAATTTAGACGTATTGAAACTGATTGCAGTTACCTTCCGTGTTACCTGGTATTCTCTTTATTTCTAAATTGTGGAAGAAATGTCAAAGGCAATAAACCTCGGACAGAGTTTAGTAGAGATCCTAATGGATGGTTGGAAAGGTTCAGTGAGCTGAGTTATGAAGATGCTCACAGTGCAGTGATTCAGGGACTAAGGACTGTGTTCATAAAAGCGGTCATGATTCAGGAACAGAACAAGATGTGTCAGAAAATGATGAATATGAATCACAAGAAGAAGTAACTCAAGAGGATGCATTTGTTTAGGGGAAAGACGGAATAACTAAAAGGAGGAAAACTAAATATCCTAGCAGTGTTAGAAGCAGATCTTGTAATTTTATTACGCATTTGCCTGGACCAAAAAACAAGCTCGAACAAAAAAGACAGGAATAGAAATTCTGAATTTGTTCTTGGATGAAAACATAATAAGCATTATCGCGACATGCACTAATATATACATCAATAAGTTCGTGGTAACTTCTCTAGGCAAAGGGACGTTAAAGAAAGAGATGCGCTAGAGATCAGAGCTTTCATTGGTTTGTTATATCTGTGTGAATCTTTGAGATATTCCAAGAACACTATATCGAAATTTTGGGATAACTCAAAGGGAAGCGAACTTGAATCATGTTATTTATGCATAAGTGAAAACCGATTCAGGTTTCTGTTGAGATGCCTGAGGTTTCACAATATCCGTGACACAGATGTTCGCAGAGAGACTGACAAGTTGGCTGCTATCACAGCTATCAGAGAGGTACTTGAACTATTCACGAACAATTGCCAAAAATATTTTTCACCTAATGAATATCTTACTGTTGACGAGCAGCTTTTGGGATTTAGAGGAAACTGCCCCTTCAGAAAATATATTCCTAGCAAACGAGCAAAGTATGGGTTAAAAGTGTTTGCTTTGGTTGATGTAAGAACAGCTTATACTTTGAATTTAGAAATGTACGTCGGTAAGCAACAAGAGGGACCATGTGACGCCACTAATTCAGCTGAAGATACTGTTCTTCGAATGGTCAGTCTGTTTCAAGCGTTAGAATATGTTATACTGTGTACAAATATTAAATGTATTATATTTAGATTTGATAAAAAATCATAAAACCAGTCATAAAGATCGTTCAAAGTATGCAAATAGACCGCTTGCTGGGTGGATGACACCAGTCATCCGCGCGAGTGACCATGTCACGAATTTTCGCGCGTTTAACGGAGGGTTAACTGATTAACATTACAAGATCGCAGATTAGTGATAAGTGCGAGATAAGCCATTGTAAATGTGAAATGCTGGTACATTAACAGCTTGTGTAGCTGCCACGATGTTGAGTACAAGCAGGCGAAAGTGCATACATCGTGATGTACAGGTGCCAATCGTCAGTTTGTGGGATGAAATTTCCACGCCTGTTGAATATGATCTGACAATACAGGGACGGGTATTGTTGTTCGTGGATGATGCTGTAGTTCTCGTCCGATGATGTCCCATATGTCCTCAATAGGAGACAGATCTGGTGATCGAGCAGGCCAACGCGACGTGTAGAAACTCTGTAGAGCATGTTGGGTTACAACAGCGGTATGTGAGCGAGCGTTATCCTGCTGGAAAACACCATCTGGAATTCTGTTGTTGGGTGGCGGCATACACGTCATCACCAGACTGACCCACAAACTTGCACTCAGGGTGCGTGGGATAACCACCAGAGTGCTCCTGCTGTCAGGCGAATTCGCACTCCAGACCGTCACTCCAGCAGCAGGTCCAGTGTGTGTAGCACGCTGACACGTTGGTTGCAGCGCCCCAACTGGTCTCCTTCTAACCAATACACGGCCATCAGCGACATCGAGGCAGAACAAGCGTGTTACATATAACTACAAACTACATAAGAAAGCTAATCCAATGGCAGTAGAGAGTTTTATAAACTTCCTTAAGGAGCAAGACTGGCAGGATGTTTATAGTGCCGATAGTATAGATGACAAATATAATGCTTTCCTTAACACATTTCTCATGTACAATTTTGGTAAACATTTTTGGAATACAGTGATCGATATATTATTATATTTTGACTAAAGTTCAGTCTTGATCACACCATTTATGTTTCAATGACATAGGTAACCGGTTTCGGTTATTTTTACACAAAAAATGCTGTGATCAAGACTGAACTTTAGTCAAAATACATTTCTCATGCTCTTTTTCCATTAGAACAATCTAAACTAGCAGTGCAAGGCAGCCTGGGTGGCTGAGTAGTGGGATAAGGGGATTATATCAAAATGTTACAAGTAGTCACAATCAAGCTACAGTAGTCCATTACAGACAGTATTGGAATGTACTTAAAAATGCTATGAAGAAGGCAAAGACTATGTGGTACGCAACAGATATTCCCGAAATTTCATTACTCTACATCAGTTATTTTTGGACTTGCTATTTTTCCGTCTATATCTACATCTACGTGATTACTGTGCTATTCACTATTAAGTGACTGGCAGAGGGTTCAGTGAACCACCTTCAAGCTGTCTCTCTACGGTTCCACTCTCGAACGGCGCGCTGGAAAAACGAGTACTTAAATTTTTCTGTGCGAGCCCTGATTTCTCTTATTTTATCGTTATGATCATTTCTCCCTATGTAGGTGGGTGCCAACAGGATGTTTTCGCAATCGGAGGAGAAAACTGGTGATTGAAAATTGATGAGAAGATCTCGTAGCAATGAAAAACACCTTTGTTTTAATGATTGCCTCTCCAATTCACGTATTATGTCTGTGGCACTATCTCCTCTATTTCGCGATAATACAAAACGAGCTGCCCTTCTTTGAACTTTTTCGATGCCATCCGTCAGTCCAACCTGATTCGGATCCCACACCGCACAGCAGTACTCCAGGATGGGACGGACAAGCGTAGTGTAAGCAGTCTCTTTAGTAGGCCTGTTGCACCTTCTAAGTGTTATGCCAGTGAATCGCAGACTGTGGTTTACTCTACCCACTACGTTATCTAGGTGATTGTTCCAATTTAGGTTATTTGTAATTGTAATCTCTAAGTATTTCGTTCAATTTACAGCCTTCAGGTTTGTGTGATCTATCGTGTAATCAAAATTTAGTGGATTTCTTTTAGTACTCATGTGGATAACTTCACACTTTTCTTTATTCAGGGTCAATTTCCACTTTTCGCACCATACAGATATCTTATCTACATCAATTCGCAATTCGTTTTGCTGAGCTGATGACTTTACATGACGGTAAATGGCAGCATCATCTGCAAACAATCTAAGACGGCTACTCAGATTGTCTCCTATGTCGTTAATATAGATCAGGAAAAATAGAGGGCTTATAACACTTCCTTGGGGAACGCCGTATATTGCTTATGTTTTACTCGACGGCTTTCCGCCTGTTACTACGAACTGTGACCTTTCTGACAGGAAGTCACGAATCCAGTCGCACAACTGAGGCGATATTCCACAGGCACGCAGTTCAGTTATTAGATGCTTGTGAGGAACGGTGTCGAAAGCCCTCTTTAAATCTGAAAATATGTAATCAATTTGACATCCCCAGTCGATAGCACTCATTACTTCATGAGTATAAAGAGCTACTTGTGTTGCACAAGAACGGTATTTTCTGAATCCGTGCTGACAGTGTGTCATTTAATGTTTTTCTTCGAGGTACTTCATAATGTTCCAAAGTCCTACTGCAAATCGACGTTAGTGATATGGGCCTGTAATTCAGCGGATTACTCCTACTTCCCTTTTTGGGTATCGGTGTGACTTTAGCAATTTTCCTGTCTTTAGGTGCGGATCTTTCTGTGAGCGAACGGTCGTATACAACTGCTAAATATGGAGCTATTCAAAAAATGGCTCCGAGCACTATGGGACTTAACTACTGTGGTCATTAGTCCCCTAGAACTCAGAACTACTTAAACCTAACTAACCTAAGGACATCACACACATCCATGCCCGAGGCAGGATTCGAACCTGCGACCGTAGCAGTCGCGCGGTTCCGGACTGCGCGCCTAGAACCGCTAGACCACCGCGGCCGGCTATGGAGCTATTGTATGAGAATACTCTGAAAGGAACGTGACTGGTATACTATCTGGATCGGAGGCCTTGTCTTTATTAAGTAATTTAAACATAGAACTATTTTCTATGTTTCTCATCTTGGCAGTTGTTCTTGATTGAAATTTGGGAGTATTACTTCGTCTTCTTTGGTGAAGGAGTTTCGGAGAACCGTGTTTAGTAACTCCGCTTTAGTGGCACTGTCATCAGTGACTTCACTGTTGTTATCGCGCAGTGAAGGTATTGATTGCGTCTTGCCACTGGTGTGCTTTGTGCATGTCCAGAATCTCTTTGCGTTTTCTGTCAGTTCCTGAGACAGAGTTTGGTTGTGGAAATTATTAAAAGCATCTCGCATTGAAGTACGGGCTATATTTCGATCTTGTGCAAAACTTTGCCGATTTTGGGGATTTTGCGCTCTTTTAAATTTTGCATGCTTTTTTCGTTAGCCGACCGAAGTGGCCGAGCAGTTCTAGGCGCTACAGTCCGGAACCGAGTGACCGCTACGGTCGCAGGTTCGAATCCTGCCTCGGGCATGGATGTGTGTGATGTCCTTAGGTTAGTTAGGTTTAAGTAGTTATAATTCTAGGGGACTGATGACCTCAGAAGTTAAGTCACATAGTGCTCAGAGCCATTTGAACCATTTTTTGTTGTTGTCAAGTCTGAGGTTGCTGCTGGTACTTTCTGCCAGGTCATTATGTCAGCTTGAAAAGGAAGGGCCCAAACACTCTTCCCTGGTCCAGACTTGAAATAATTTCTGCATCCGAGGTATCATGCTGGGTATTCCTTGCCGAGAAAACTTGGAGCCAGTGACAAAATATCGTTTGATGCCCTGTTCGATCGGACCTCCGTCGGTAAGTGTTGGTAGGGTACTTAGTAACATCTTCTCCAGAAGTCGAGAAACACTTCACCTACATCACCGACATTCAGGCTACTATTACAGAACCGC
This sequence comes from Schistocerca piceifrons, assembly GCF_021461385.2. NCBI lineage: Eukaryota > Metazoa > Arthropoda > Insecta > Orthoptera > Acrididae > Schistocerca > Schistocerca piceifrons. The sequence continues at coordinate 213,451,579 of NC_060146.1, forward strand.
CAACTGAGGTTCGGTTACAAATCTCGAGGCACAGCTTCCGCCCAAGTACACCGACCGACCAGTGTATAGTCTGTCTGTAAACTCAAGAGCGAGCAGCGCTTTTGGTGGGGGAAGTGGCCTTTCCCGGAAGAACCCTGCCACTGGCCTGCAGGGCAACCCAAAATCAACTGCCCCTTACCTGTCTAGCGGTGTAGTTCGGGGTGCAGTGATATACGTCGTTTCTGTTCGTGGGATCTTAGTTGCCAGTGTCAGTAGCCGGTTGACTTTGTATACTCACTGATATACTTCAGTATCCGGAAGTGATGGATAATCGCCCTGCATTGCAAGAAAATGTACAGAATACGAAGAAGTGGAGGTATTTGCGGGGTAACGAGCGTTCGATCGTCTCTAACGTTATTACAGCGTGTGTTGAGGAGGCGACACAAAACGAACTGTTGGCTAATATTACCAGTCCCAATCAAAGGGCTGCAGTTTATGCAAACGTCAGCCTCGCCACAAAAGGACGCATAAGGAAGGAACGCGAAAATAAGCCGCACGGTTTACTGGAATCGTCGCAAAGGAAAACTAATAATTTAGGGAGGAAACCCACCGTTATAGACAGTTTAACAAAATCGGTCATTCGACAAACGTCGGAGGACTTTTACATAAACCAAAAAATAGTGCCCCCATTACGGAAATTATTTACTGCCGTGAAACAAAACATACGTTTACCTTGGCAGAAAGATGTTTCACACAAGACATTGCGAGAAATGGGATTTACCTGGAAATACTTTTCAGACATGTTTACGAAGACGGTGACAAAAAAAGCAGTGCGAATCGAACTAGCATAACACACGAAATTATAAATTTCTGGTCACTTTTTAAACACTCTTCATGATGCAAGAGTTGTTAAGTTTCAATGCAGCCCTTCGAAGAAAACTTCAACCTTTTAGTAAAAACACAAAGTAAGAACAAGCCTTAAATTCTACAGATTTATTGCGCTATATCTGGTTCGTCTTACGAATAGAGGAACATACATTCACATGAGTAGGCATTCGGTTCTATGTTTGTAGCAGAATCCTGACTTCCGTTCTTATGTTAATATCAGTTACTCTATAACGTTTTGTTTCGAAGAAGCTATCGTCTTTTGTTTTCCTTATACTCTTGAAGCATTTGTCTAAAAATAAACGCAGCCGGGACGTATCTGCACACGGCGTCGCCACAGATTTAAACGCGCGCCGCGGCAGGGCCGGTACTACAGTATGTTGTGAAACAGCCTGTAGAAGCGCCTCGTGACGTAGCTGGGTAGGCAGAGTGGGGACTTGCTCGCTCGCTCTTCAGTTTACCGACAGACTATAAAGCCCGTCTCACATGGAGCAAGATTCGCTGTTAAGTTTACTTGCTGGCTCGCGCGGCGGCTACCTTGCGGGCTCCGTCGTCTGCTAGCGGGCTACCTTGCTGGGAACCTTGTAAGATTTCCAGGATAGGTCCGGTGCTGTTTTTCTTGTAAAGTTTTCTGCGTGCTACCTGCGTTGTCCAATCATGAGACGTTTCGTTTGTGACGTCAGACGCGGAAAGCTTGGGCGGAAAGCCTATGTTGATGGTCGCTTTTCTGCTGTTGTGAGGTGCGGTAGGAAGTTCTTATAATTATTAAGTAATGGCACCGCAGTGGTCCAAGGAAGTGATTGAAGTATTGATATGTACTTACAGGGACGAACAGTGTCTGTACGTCGTGAAAAGCGCAAACTATTATAATAAACACTTGCGTGCAGAAGCACTCGAAAGAGTTGCAAGTGTCGTGTGTCTTGTTCGACCATATACGACGAGCAAGGAGTGCTCTAGCAAAATGCACAATTTATTTACTCAATTGAAAGTGAAGTACGCCAAAGTAAAATCATCGAAAAGCAGTGGCGCTGGGACGAACGACGTAAGTACAAAGCTGTGAATTTTGTGTTGAATGTAGAAACCTACTAATTGCGAAAATCGGACACATTTAAGACTATTTCCTAAAAATATCACACTGAATATTCACACGATTTTTGAAACCACATAATCTTGAATGGTAATGGATTACGATGTAGCTTTCTTCTGAATCAGAGGCGAAACCATACAAAGCAGTTCTTCAAATACCAATACATCCATTCGTATAAAATTTGCTAAGGATGTACAATCTTGTATCCTATAAAATAAAGTCGTATATAACAGTCATTGTTGGTATATTTATTAAGTCAAACAGTAATGAAATGGTGATACTTTTCAAGCAAAAGTAGGTTTATGGGAACTAACCTCAACTCTTTGTGAAGCATGGAGAGCACACCTTTTCCAGCGTTTCTCCTCTTAATCCAGTTTTTCGTCCATTCTTTCTTTCTTCCTTCTTCTCTCATTAGCATGCATTTCTGCATCGTTCATCACCAAAACAGCTAATAACGCCAGTTTGCTCTGAACATCTGTACCTGAAGCAGCCATCTTCGTTCGATACAACTTGCAGCCGATCACAACACAACTAGCTGCCGATCTTGCACCGTGGGAGAGCTTCGGCATGGAAGACAGCCGGCTTCTTTCCCTGCAAGCCAGCAGGCACGCACGCCATCTCGCAAACTTGCGGCGAACCTTGCTCCGTGTGAGGCGGGCTTTTTTTTTTTATTTAAAAAAATATATAGTGCGTAGTGTGGACTGAAGAGATCATCCTTGATGATTTATTCTTCTAGGATGGGATGTAAGGATAGAAGGAAAACAGTTTATTTATCACACATTCAGTTAGGCTTGGGCACGCAATGGGTCCTTTAGCCTGCTGTCTTTGTCTATCTCCTGTGGAGGGTCAAATGTGTCAAGGCTGTTATGTGTGACTGCTTCCTCGTGTTATGACAGATTGCGTATGGGGAGTGAAACGTTATTGACTTCGGTACTCTATACTTGTGCCATCTTGCAGGGTTTACCATTCCTACCGATTCTAATTGTCGAACTTCGTCCCTAAGGGCATCGATCTTGTCAAAAACTCGTAGAGCCATGTCATGGACCTTCTCTTGTATAGTGGTCTCGTGGAGTGCGGTGCGGATGTCGACGTTTCTTGTCCACCATGGAGCTCCTGTGATCCATCGATAGCAAATGTTTTGCAGCGCTTGGAGTTTGTTGTAGTTGGAGACGCACGTAGTTAACCACGAGGTGGAGCCATACAACATTGTGGGTTCCACCGTTGCCTTGTACAACTGGAGTTTAGTCTTAGGGTTGAGATCCTGACTCTTCAGGAACGGAATCAATGACTTGGCAATCTTCTGGGCTGACGTCTTCTTGTCGTCAATAGGCTGCGTAAAGAGTAATTTTTTGTCAAGGTAGACACCGAGATACTTCACTCCCGGCGACCATGGGATAAATTGGTCAGTTATTTGGAGTCTGTCGTTCAGAACTGGTTTCCTCCGTGTGAATAGAACGGCTGCCGTCTTCGTCGGGTTGATGGTTATCTTATTTTGCAGCGCCCAGCGATCCATTACAGCAAGTTGCCGTTGCATCCTAGCGATTAGCTGGTCTAAGTGTCGTCCAGTTGCCAGAAAGGCCGTATCGTCCGCATAAAAACTCGCCGTAACAAGGGGGACTGTTGGGATGTCATTTATATATAAGCTGAAAAGCAGAGGCGAAATGACAGAGCCCTGCGGAATTCCTGCGAAGATCAGTTTCATTTCGGAGTTTTTGTCGTCGACTCGGACATACAGTTTCCTGTCCTGCAGAAAGCTGTCTATGAGTCTAATGTAACAATCCGCAATAGGGGTAGTGCGGTGCATTTTGACGATAAGGTTGGGCCGCCACACCTTATCGTAAGCTTTTTCGATTTCAAGGAAGACACCAATCGTGAAGTGCTGCTTGTTGTATCCGTCAGACGGGCTTAGCGGCAGCTCCCTGTCTGTTTCAGGGCGGCCCAGCTGAAGTACGAGAAGACGGGTGGCTACGCCACCGGCGAAGGCGACCGTTACGAGGAGCGCTGCTTGGCCCTGCTGTTTCTGAGGGGCGTCCGGGAGGGGCTGCAGTTCGCCCTCTCGGCCCACGATGCCGCCGGCGGCAAGTTCCACAACCTCGTCCTCTGCTGGGACGACAGGGAAGGTCGCGGCGTGTCCGCGCTCTTCGTACAACTCAAGCACAAGACGTCCACCAAGCAGACTACTGTCTGCAAATCCAGTCTGATGTGGCACAAGGACAGCAGTAAGAAGGACAGTAAGGATTTCTCCATTGAGGTGTGCCGCGAATCTTACGAGAAAATGAAAAGCTACCTGGACGGCGGCAGTTACGCGCTGGTGCTGGCTACGAATCTCGACCTCGACCGAGACGCGCAGAGTATGTTTGTGAAGCAGGAGACGGGTTCGGCTCCCGGGTTGCAACTTCTGGACGCGGGCGGCTGCTGCTACAGGCTCAATCCACTGGACGACGACGTGAAGAGCGCAGCGCGCGGCGACGACGAGTTTCTGCGACACTTCTACGTTTTCTGCAATCAGAGCAACTCGAAAACTATAAAAAGCGTGCTCTACGCGGAACTGAAAGGGTTACTCGGCGCTGACGCGAGCCGCTGCGCTGCCGCGTGCAAGGACCTGTGCGCTCGCCTCAGGGACTGGATGAACTCGCAGGACGTTTGCCTCACCGGCAACTGGAAGAGCTGGCGCGGCATTGTCGACGCGTATATCGAGAATGACGTGACGACTTGCAACAGCGTGGTGACTCGAACAAAGTACGAGTGCGTGGCACCCCTCGAGGCGTACATCCACGGTCGCAACCCCGCGTGGGTCAGGCCACCGGGACAGGCAGCGACCTCGCTGTCTGCCACGAAGGTTCATCAGATAATCTGCGCTGAAACGCACATCGTTGTCAGCGCGACGCGTTTCAGTGAGCTGGAAGAAAAGATTCTGTGTTGCTGGGGCCCGTTCTGCCGATGGCTGGTAAGTTTCAGTCCAGGTTCCATTTATGATCACTTCATTAAATACGAGGGTTGCCGAGAAAGTAATGCACCAAATTTTTTTCTTCGACAGTCCTTTATTGAACATAATCAGAATTACACACACGAAAGAGTAGTGTTTTATCTGCACACCCTATATTTCTACGTGATCTCCATCCCATTCTACGGCTTTCCTCCAGTGCGAATCGAGAGCGCATATGCCCTGTCGGTACCAATCTTTGTCCTCGTGGTGGAGCCAACGCTTCACCCTGTGAATCACCTCCTCACTGCCCTCAAAATGTCTTTCAAGAATGGCGTCCATTAATGGCCCAAACAAGTGGAAGTCCCAGGGAGGTACGTCAGTACTGTACGGTGGATAGGGTAACACTGTCCGTGTTTTGCGGTGTGTTCAGACTTGTGTGGGGCCGGGCGTTATCGTGCTGCGGCAAAACATCTCGTGAGTTGCTGTGGCGCTGAAGCGCGTCTTCAGTTTTGTTAATGTGTCGACCTATGCTTCTGTATTAATGGTACAGCTGGTCCCGGCGGAGGTTCGAGTCCTCCATCGGGCATGGGTGTGTGTGTTTGTCCTTAGGATAATTTAGGTTAAGTAGTGTGTAAGCTTAGGGACTGATGACCTCAGCAGTTAAGTCCCATAAGATTTTAAAAAATAATGGTACCACCTCTTGGCATCACAACAATAATAATCACACCTTCACAGTCTCAGAACATGGGGACGTCTGCTAGACAACAACCATCTGCCGAACACTTCGACGACGTTTGCAGCAGCATGGACTATCAGCTCGGAGCCTCAGTGAACTTCCGACGTCATCCACAAGGTCATTTATGTATATTGTGAATAGCAACGGTCCTATGACACTCCCCTGCGGCACACCTGAAATCATACTTCGGAAGACTTCTCTCCATTGAGAATGACTTGCTGCATTCTGTTATCTAGGAACTCTTCAATCCAATCACACAATTGGTCTCATAGTCCATATGCTCTTTCTTTGTTCATTAAACGACTGTGGGGAACTGTATCGAACGCCTTGCGGAAGTCAAGAAACACGGCATCTACCTGTGAACCCGTGTCTATGGCCCTCTGAGTCTCGTGGACGAAAAGCGCGAGCTGGGTTTCACACGACCGTCTTTTTCGAAACCCATGCTGACTCCTACAGAGTAGATTTCTAGTCTCCAGAAAAGTAATTATACTCGAACATAATACGTGTTCCAAAATTCTACAACTGATAGATGTTAGAGATATAGGTCTATAGTTTTGCACATCTGTTCGACGTCCCTTCATGAAAACGGGGATAACCTGTGCTCTTTTCCAATCCTTTGGAACGCTACGCTCTTCTAGAGACCTACGGTACACCGCTGCAGGAAGGGGGGCAAGTTCCTTCGCGTACTCTGTGTAAAATCGAACTGGTATCGCATCAGGTCCAGCGCCCTTTCCTCTTATGAGCGATTTTAATTCTTTCTCTATCCCTCTGTCGTCTATTTCGATATCTACCATTTTGTCATCTGTGCGACAATCTAGGGAAGGAACTACAGTGCAGTCTTCCTCTGTGCAACAGCTTTGGGAAAAGACGTTTAGTATTTCGGCCTTTACTCTGTCATCCTCTGTTTCAGTACCATTTTGGTCACAGAGCGTCTGGACATTTTGTTTTGATCCACCTACCGCTTTGACATAAGACCAAAATTTCTTAGGATTTTCTGCCAAGTCAGTACATAGAACTTTACTTTCGAATTCGTTGAACGCCTCTCGCATAGCCCTCCTCACACTACATTTCGCTTCGCGTAATTTTTGTTTGTCTGCAAGGCTTTGGCTATGTTTATGTTTGCTGTGAAGTTCCCTTTGCTTCCGCAGCAGTTTTCTAACTCGGTTGCTGTACCATGGTGGCTCTTTTCCATCTCTTATGATCTTGATTGGCACATACTCATCTAACGCATATTGTACGATGGTTTTGAACTTTGTCCACTAATCCTCAACACTATCTGTACTTGAGACAAAACTTTTGTGTTGAGCCGTCAAGTACTCTGTAATCTGCTTTTTGTCACTTTTACTAAACAGAAAAATCTTCCTACCTTTTTCAATATTTCTATTTACGGCTGGAACCATCAATGCCGTAACCGCTTTATGATTGCTGATTCCCTGTTCTGCGTTAACTGTTTCAAATTGTTCGGGTCTGTTTGTCACCAGAAGGTCTAGTATGTTATCGCCACGAGTCTGTTCTCTGTTTAACTGCTCAAGGTAGTTTTCAGATAAAGCACTTAACAAAATTTCACTGGATTCTTTGTCCCTGCCACCCGTTATGAACGTTTGAGTCTCCCAGTCTATATCCGGCAAATTAAAATCTCCACCCAGAACAATAACATGGTGGGGAAATCTACTCGAAATATTTTCCAAATTATCCTTCAGGTGCTCAGCCACAACAGCTGCTGAGCCAGGGGGCCTACAGAGACATCCAATTACCATGTCTGAGCCTGTTTTAACCGTGACCTTCACCCAAATTATTTCACATTTCGGATCTCCGTCAATTTCCTTCGATACTATTGCACTTCTTATCGCTATAAACACGCCTCCCCCTTCAATGTTCAGCCTGTCTCTGCAGTATGCATTCCAATCTGAGTTTAGGATTTCATTATTGTTTACATCTGGTTTCAGCCAACTTTCTGTCCCTAGTACTATATGGGCATTGTGACCGTTTATTAATGAGAGCAGTTCTGGGACCTTTCTATAGACGCTGCTGCAGTTTACTATTAGCACGTTAATATTGTTATTCCCTGTTGCATTTTGCCTACTCCTACCTTGCCACGTCTCAGGAGGCGTCTTGTCGGGCCTAGGGAGGGAATTCTCTAACCTAAAAAACCCACATGTGCACTCCACACGTACTCTGCTACCCTTGTAGCCGCATCCGGCGTGTAGTGCACGCCTGACCTATTCAGGGGGACCCTACATTTCTCCACCCGATAGCGGAGGTCGAGAAATTTGCACCCCAGATCTCCGCAGAATCGTCTGAGCCTCTGGTTTAAGCCTTCTACTCGGCTCCAAACCAGAGGACCGCGATCGGTTCTAGGAACGATACTACAAATAGCTCAGATTCCACCCCGCGAGCGAGGCTTTCCACCTTTACCAATTCCGCCAACCGCCTGTACGAACTGAGGATGACCTCTGAACCCAGATGGCAGGAGTCATTGGTGACGACATGAGCAACAATTTGCAGTCGGGTGCACCCAGTGCTCTCTATCGCCGCCGGCAGGGTATCCTCCACATCTCGGATGAGACCCCCGGCAAGCAGACAGAGTGAACACTGGCCTTCTTCCCCGACCTTCCCGCTATTTCCCTAAGGGGCTCCATCACCCGCCTAACGTTGGAGCTCCCAATCACTAATAAACCCCTCCCCCCGTGTGCCTGCTCGGACCTTGCTGAAGGAGCAGCGACATGTCCACTGACAGGCAGAGGGGGCGATGCCACACGGCCAGCCTCCACATTTACCCTCCTCCTCGTGCGCCGCGAACGCCGCTGAACCCGCCACACACCTTGGGGAGAGGGTGGCCCAACCGCGCCCAGTACACGCGAAGATGTGTCGTCAGCAGGGACAGTGGGTGAAGCATGTAACACCTGGGGTGTACCATGCTGCGCACCAGACTCCCCACTGCCGCTACACTCCGAGGCAGCAGCCTGAAGACGGCTGACCGCGGCCATCAACATGTTCAGCTGTTCGCGAACAGTGGCCAGCTCCTCCTGCGTCCGTACACAGCAGTCACACATCCTGTCCATCCTAAGGAATCAATTTACTGTAGAGAGTTAATCAATTTTTAACTAGACTGCTAATTCACTAAACGTTGTTGATTGTTGACTAAACTGTGGTTGCTAGACACTTCTTGTAGAAAACAATGCAAATCGCACTACCTGTCTCTGGACTGTTCCCACAGTTTCTTCCACTGCCGTGAGATATTCAATGATGGCGCGTTGCTTGTAACTTACATCACCTACAGACGCCACTTTGAGACTGTTCTGCAGTTACGCTATCTGTCGGAAGTGATGGAAACTTGGCAAGCTCACTCAGGAGACTTCAAATAATTCATACGTAACGTTTCGCATCCGTACCATTGTTTTCGTCTGAGCAAAAAAAAAAAAAAAAAAAAAAAAGCAGTGCATTACTTTCTAGTCAAACCTCGTACATTGACGAAAATGGTAAGTGAACCCTCATGAAGCATTAGTCCCATATTTGTCAACATATTTGAGGTACTAAATGATTAAACTTTCATTACATTTGAAACATGATTTAATCAATATCGTTTGGGTGATTACCACAGCCACGTATACTCATTGTACTCATTGTGGTTTGCAAGCAGTCACTCTATCAAAGTCAAATTGAGGAATCAGATGAAACTATACGGTTCCAGCGACTGTTTCAAGTCTCAAATCTCTATGATGATACATATGCAGACTGAAATGACGACTGGAAATTTGTACCAAGACGAGGATTCGAACCTGAGTCTCTTACTCACTGTGCAAATGTGCTAACCACTACACCATCCTGGCAGAGTGGGTCTGCGCAATTACTGTGACTACCCTAGCACTCCGACCTCCTCAAACCAGATTCCCATTCATCCTTCAGGCCTCACGTCATACATGTGTGAGACTCGAAATGGTCTCTGGGACCATTTCCATTTGATTACAGCACCTATGCCCAGGTTTCAGGCAGACTTCCCTATTTCGTTCGATGCTGAGCTGCTAGTCCAGTTCTGTTGGAGAACCTCTACAATGGTGATCGGTACTGCGCGGGGTAGCCGAGCAGTCTCAGGCGTGTTGTCACGGTCCGTGCGGCTCCCCACCTCGGAGATTCGAGGCCTCCTTCGGGCATGAGTGTGTGTGTTGTCCATAGCGTAAGTTAGTTTAACTTAGATTAAGTAGTGTGTAGGCTTAGGGACTGATGACCTCAGCAGTTTGGTCCCATAAGGCCTTACCACAAATTTCCAAAATGGTGTTCGAGTTTAGGCCGAATACCAAGTCGGCTGAGGCGTGAATGGGAATTTGGACTGAGGAGGGAGGTGTGCCAGGGTAGCCTTTGCCAGTGTGCAAATCCACCCTCCCGGGGTGCCGTAATGGTTGGCTCATCTTCATAGTGAGCAGAAAACCTGGATTCGAATCCTTTTTTCGTCACTTCGTTCTGCATATATGTCGTCGTACTGAGGAATTTGTTGTCATGCTTGAAACGCGTACTGCATCATTTCAAGAAGGCTGCTGGATGGTACGAAATTATAGGCCTTTCCATTGCGTCCCAAACACGCTCTATGGGTTACAGATTAGGGGACTCAGCAGACTAGCAATGGGTCTGTACAATCCTGGAGGCGTTTGTGCTGTGAACTACGGTGGGTTCTTGCATTATCCTGCTGGAATATGCTATCTGGTACCATACCCATCAAGGGTGTCACAAGAGATTGTCCCATTCTTACCCTACAGTGGCGAGAATACAGCCTCGTCTCAACAATTATCCAATCAACCCTATCGTCATATTCAATAGCTTTGCACACCATGGCTCCACGAGTCGTAAAGTGATGCGTCTTAAGAATCGCTCCTTCTGGTGACCTCTCACAAGATCGTCTATTTACACGCTGGTGTCGATCTGACTGCCAGAAACTGAAGCAAGATTCGTCTGTAAACGTCACAGTATGCCACTCGATTCACACCCGATCTACACCACGTAAGTCTTTGTTGTCTGTAGTATTGTGACAGTAGAAAACGACACATGGCAATCCGGTTTTCTGGACTTTTCTCGATTTTTCCTGATGACCTTGTGCTTATAGTCTCTGGATTGATGACAGCTGCAGTCACGCCTCAGTTTATGAGAGTAATGTGAACGGCCATAGAATCTCCTCGCGGTGCAGTCCCTCTGGGAAGACGAGTGGCCACTCTTCTGGCCATCCTGTAGTCATGAGTTCATCTCGTCACCATCCATTCTGTAGTCATGGTGTGATGTTCCCATGTCCAATAATTCCAACGAATCGACGTTTCTCAAAGTCCGAAAGCTGCCGATTAGCTGCATATCCATGTCCTCTGGACATTTGAAACGTTTCAGTAACGTGATACACACCCAACTGCTATTATGGACTCTCACTGTTCTTCATTTGTAGGACTGCCTTTTTTTCTGTACTGAAAACACTGGAAATAAGCTACCATAAGAATGAGATTTTAATCAACAGATCCAATAGCCAGTGAAATACTGCGTGATCAGTCTGGAAATGTTCGTTCAGGGTGTTCATGGTGTTCATGTCCATTTCCATTAGTGTGTAAGTGTATGTACTTGCGTTCAGGTAACAGAGCTGATACGTACAGGATACTGTCAAAATGGTCAGAACTTCTATGTTTGTGACACTATCGGTTGTTCTGGACTGATGGGGTTAATTCTTCGATGCACCAATTCTCATTAGCAACACAAAGATATTAAAAGCTGAATATCTGTACAGATAAATATTTACAAAGAAAAACAAATGCGGTAATGTACTGTCCACAGATCTCGAATAAAACGGACCTCATGCATGTGGAATGAGTTTAAAATCTTAAACATATCTTCATTTAAAATGTAATAAATAGTTGGTCAGGGAACATGTAAATGTTCAATAGACTGAGTTGCATATTATATTTCTTAGGCTGTCTGTATCCATGCATTACCAAATAAAATTATTTCACAAAACTTATTGACAATGATGGCATTACTGCACTAAATTTGAACAGAAGTCAGACTGTATTAATACTCGCATTATTTTATATTAGTAGTAACATATCCACATCAGCTGGTTCTATTTAGAAATTCATCAATGGAGTAAAAGAAGTTGACCACCTGTAAATCTTCTTCAACTGAACTTCCTTGGTGGTTAAATATTTTATGACTGCTGGCAAGCTTTTGAAAACATGTCTTCCTGAATGACAGGCACCTTACTGGACCAAAGAAAGTAATTCTTTATGAAGATTATTCCTATATCTAGTGCTGAATCCATAAATTGAGGTTTTGGTTTGAAAAACAGATGTATTTTTAGTGCCTAATTTTGTTAAGGAATATTTGGAAGCTGTAGTTAGTAACTCTAACTGGCCTCTCCAGGATATTACTGTGTTTAGACCACGAATAATTCTTATTACACATTTTTGGACGTTGATTCGACGAGTTACCCAAATAATAATCCCATATGACTTTATGGAATGAAAGTAAGCATAGTTTACTGGATTTTTTTTAATTTTCAGGTCACCTGTGTCTGACAACATTAGTCTTCAGAATAGTTATTTAGGCCCTTCAGCAGTCCTGTTGAATGCTCCTCCAAGTTGAATTCATTATTAAGCTGTAATCCCAAGAATTTAACACTGTACACTTCTTCCATGTATTTTAGGCAGATATAAGTCCTAAACTGATTGCAGTGCGTTTTTTCAAAGTTTGGTGACAATGAGTTGACCAGTTACCATTTATTAACCGTTCTTTCCAAAATTATACCCGATTTGCTATTCATTTCAATGTTTGTATCATCCGCAAACAAAACAAACTTGGCATCTGGTGGGATTACAGGTGAAAGGTAATTCATATGCACAAGAAAAAGTGGGGGTGCTAAGATAGAACCTTGTGGATCACTGTATGTAATAAGTTCATAATAGAGTGATGGGGTTAGAAGGATAGTAACAGACTTTAGCAGTTTTTATTTCAACCTTTTTCTAACACCTGCAAAAAAGATATTTTACAGAGACATAATGCAATGCTAAATTGGTACATTGAAACAGCGACAGAACTTATTCACTTTTCTCTCACTTTCAGCTAACACAAGCGACAAATCCTGCATATGGTTATAGCCCTACTTCAGGCTGATGGGTGCTATAACTGTACGAGATCACTCCAATCGTAAGCCATAGTATATTGATGATGTTACCAATATATAAATACACTACTGGCCATTAAAATTGCTACACCAAGAAGAAATGCAGGTGATAAATAGGTACTCATTGGACAAATGTATTACACTAGAACTGACTTGTGATTACATTTTCACGCAATTTAGGTGCATAGATCCTGAGAAATCAGTACCCAGAACAACCACCTCTGGCCGTAATAACGGCCTTCATATGCCTGGGCATTGAGTCAAACAGAGCTTGGATGGCGTGTACAGGTACACTGCCCATGCAGCTTCAACACGATACCACTGTTCATCAAGAGTAGTGACTGGCGTGTTGTGACGAGCCAGTTGCTCAGCTACCACTGACCAGGCGTTTTCAGTTGGTGAGAGATCTGGAGAATGTGCTGGCCAGGGCAGCAGTCGAACATTTTCTGTATCCAGAAAGGTTCCCACAGGACCTGCAACACGCGGTCGTGCATTATCTTGCTGAAATGTAGGATTTCACGGGGATCGAATTAAGGGTAGAGCCACGGGTCGTAACACATCTGAAATGTAACATCCACTGTTCAAAGTGCCGTCAATGCGAACAAGAGGTCACCGAGACGTGTAACCAATGGCACCCCATACCATCACGCCGGGTGATACGCCAGTATGGCGATGACGAATACACGCTTCCAATGTGCGTTCACCGCGATGTCACCAAACACGGATGCGACCATCATGATGCTGTAAACAGAACCTGGATTCATCCGAAAAAAGGACGTTTTGCCATTCGTGCACCCAGGTTCATCGTTGAGTACACCATCGCAGGCGCTCCTGTCTGTGATGCAGCGTCAAGGGTAACCGCAGCTATGGTCTCCGAGCTGATAGTCCATGCTGCTGCAAACGTCATCGAACTGTTCGGCAGATGGTTGTTGTCTTGCAAATGTCCCCATCTGTTGACTCAGGGATCGAGACGTGGCTGCACGATCCGTTACAGCCATGTGGATAAGATGCCTGTCATTTCGACTGCTAGTGATACGAGGCTGTTGGGATCCAGCACGGCGTTCCGTATTACCCTCCTGAACCCACCGATTCCATATTCTGCTAACAGTCATTGGATGTCGACCAACGCGAGCAGCAATGTCGCGATACGATAAACCGCAATCGCAATAGGGTACAATCCGACCTTTATCAAAGTCGGAAACGTGACGGTACGCACTTCTCCCCCTTACACGAGGCATCACAACAACGTTTCACCAGGCAACGCCGGTCAACTGCTGTTTGTGTATGAGAAATCGGTTGGAAATTTTCCTTTGTCAGCATGTTGTAGGTGTGCGCCAACCTTTTGTGAATGCTCTGAAAAGCTAATCATTTGCATATGACAGCATCTTCTTCCTGTCGGTTAAATTTCGCGTCTGTAGCACGTCATCTTCGTGGTGTAGCAATTTTAATGGCCAATAGTGTATATTCCTCCCAGTTCCCTATCCTTTTTTGTCACTCAGTGCATGCTGACAAACAGTCTAGTTCGGCGCTGGATACAAGCAGTACTTACGACAGTGAACACTAGCTATTTAACTGTCTTCCATTTCTTAGTCACCTGCGTTTCGTCTTCGCATGAGAATCTATCTTCGCAATCCCAGCTCGGGATGACAGGTAATCCATCTGACGTAGCTGGCGGGTGCTGGTTACGTCCACAATAGTTGAAGCAGTGTTTAACTGATTTGCCACGCCAGAAAATTTGAGCACAGGTTATCGTAAATACTGCAAAAACAAAGTCTCTGGATGGCACACATGGTGATGATGATGATGATGATGATATTTGGTTTGTGGGACGCTCAATTGCGCGGTCATCAGCGCCGGCACACATAGCACCGTGACTGAGCTGATCTCCTCCCTCTGTGACACTCATCATGCTTTCAATAAGTGGGGCTTCAAGAGCCCCCAGTCACGAGGCAACTGGTTAGCCAGGAACCTTGCAACGTAGATAGGGCTGCAACAGAGTAGGACAAGTAGTTACGCTGACAAAAGCAGCCTCTGTCGGTGGCCAAACCTCTGGTAGTTTCATGTAGATCTTGAAACGGTATCAAGTAGAAATAAATTTTCCTGGGATGGTCTCTTTCTGTGAAAGCCGACACTCAGAAGTGACCCTACCCAGTTTCCTCTATTTTTCGCCATACACCAATTCTGGGTGTCCATCTTGTGTTTCTATTACTCTTCATCGAAATCAGCCAACGGTCTTGCCGCAGTGGCAACATCGGTTCCCGTCAGATCACCGAAGTTAAGCGCTGTCGGTCTGGGATAGCACTAGGATGGGTGACCATCTGGTCTGCTGAGCGCTGTTGGCAAGCGGGGTGCTCTCAGCCCTTGAGAAGCAAACTGAGGAGCTACTTGATAGAGAAGTAGCGGCTCCAGTCTCGTAAACTGACATACGGCCGAGAGAACGGCGTGCTGACCAGATGCCCCTTAATATCCGTCTCCATTGACGCCTGTGGATTGAGGATGACACGGCGGCCGGTCGGTACCGTTGGACCTACATGACCCTTTTCGGGCGGATTTTAGTTTAGTTAATTAACAATTCACGCAGTCACTGACTGTGTCGGTGATGTATTAACGCAACAGTGTTTTATTCTCCCTGCCCACCTGAGCTGAAGCTATACTCTGAGTTCTGTTCCCTTATGCGACTGTTCCTGGTTCTTTTAAGATGTCAATGGGTAATTTTCATGTTCGAAGTCAATAAATCTAATTGTTACAGTGTCCATTTGTTTCCATTCATAGCGAAAAGATCCCTCCAACCATTAATATATCGATGCGAGTGATGTAGTAACCATTTATTTCATGTGTAATTGGGTTACCCCTATTAATATTTGAATAAGGCGTTTCCGTTGCGCGACAGTATCCTTGTTTCCAGTCCGCCTGCTTAGTTGAGTGGTAAAATACATCAGGCCCAGGTACCTTTCCTGGCTGGGTTGCAGATTTCCACCACTCATGGACTGGGCGTTGTGTTGTGCTCATCATCATCTCATCGTTACCGGCATGCATGTCGCCCAATGTGGCATCACCTGAAATAAGACTTGCAACTCAGTGGCCGAACTTCCCCGGAACGGACCTCCCAGCCATCAATACCACACGATCATTTCATTTTTTTATCCTTGTTTTCAATTAATTTGCATGATCATTTGGGGCGGTTTCCGTTAGCCACCAGAATTTGGTTCTGTCCATCCTAAGTGTATCCTGTCACAACCGACACCCCACAGGCCTGGGAAATCCAACATGGTGCTCCAAGGCCGGTCTCCCAAGTAAGATTCCGCAGGGAAGGAGGAAGATGCTCCAGATGGCTCGCGTAACTACATTGGCAGCAAACCCATTATTCCCGCAGAGCCCTGTCAGAGAACATGGAACTGAAGGAAATGGAGGGAATCTTTCCTGCATCGGAGGATATCGTATGCCCTAAGTGTTGATTCACGTTTTATGCGCGCTGCCAGTATTGACATTGCTCATGAGACGGCGAAAATCTTTGACATGGTACCCCGATTACCAGTTTGAAAGTAGAGGAGGGGGAGGCATTGGAGGAAGCGGTAGTCTCTTAATGCCTGCCACCGGAAACCAGGCTATGACACCGCACTGCGGAAAAAACTCGACCGTTACCAGCAAAGCGTGGTAGAATAATTTATTCACTGGAGTGGAGTAACAATTTTCCAACTTATCCCGCTCCTCTCTCCCCGAGGGAAAAGAAAGACAACTTTGGCTGAAGATTTGGAGCCGATTTTGCAGTATGGTACTAGCAAATCTACTGCGAGAACAAGTAAGTACATGTGTGGAAGCTGTTCCAGTTAATCGCTAAATCTGCCCATAGCAGAGCACGGTGTACTTATTCTACATCCAAACACTTTACATATCTCGCATCTTGATGGGTTCATAATCTTAAGCCTGAGCAACCCACGACAGATTACAGATACCTGTGATCCCATATCCAGTAAAAAGTATTCTCAACTCACCCTTTACCTGTCCAGTCATACACAGTTCTACTTCTTTCATGCACATTAGTCGTCACATGTTTTACTAACTGGGAGCACTGGACAGAGACCAGGGTGGCCCAGCTTCCGTTTCTGCTTCCAGCCCTTACCTACCCTTTCCCCTCCTCCCACACAAGTGCCGTTCCCCTCAATCAGGCTCAGTTGTTCCGGAATCCCCCACATCTATTACATCAGGGAGTGCTACATCATCTCTGCATGTGCCCCAATCGTCCGCACCTACAGTATGAGACTTCAGAGTGGAGTAAACTCAATCTTCCCCAAAACTTTAACTGTCAATACAGCTTCTTCTATTGTTTTCACGAACTCTGTCTTTATGTAGCGCTAGACATCCCATTGGACATCTATCAGAATTGAAGCAAGAGCACACTACGCAGATAGTGGCCTCATTCTCACATCCTTTATTCGACAGCTCATGAGTGTACAAAATGTGGAGCAGAAGAGGGCGCGCCTTGAAAGAGAGGTGGCGAAACTAAAAAAAAATACTGGTCACAAGTTGATATTCATACATGTATCGACGGTAAATGCAAACTCGTAAACACTAGCGGCCGATGGATGAAAGTGTGATGCTGCACTGCAGTTACACCATGCAGCTGGCAAAGGATAGTAAATACGTAGATATCGGGGCATAAAGTCTTCGTGAATGGGATTCCGAATATTCAGTTCGACAGGAACTATGCCTCGCAGACAGGTGCATGGACAAAGTATGCAGATGTTAGAATTCAGAATTTGAGAGGGCACATGTGGATGGGCTCAAAGAAGTCAGCTGGGGTGGACAGCGAATCGCTCTGTATTTGAAGAGGAGCGATGCCATTATTCAACGATGTTGGCAGCAGAGCGTGGACCATGGCTGAACACAACATCAAGAAGGAAACGTTCGACCTAAAGAACGGACCCTTTCAAAAGGATTGGAAAATGGCACAGGTCATCTCCGTTTTCAAGAAGGCACGTCGAACAGATGTGCAGAACTATAGACCTATATCTCTTACATCGATCGGTTGTAGAATTTTGGAAGACATATTATGTTCGAATAAAATAACTTTTCTGGAGATTAGAAATCTACTCTGTAGGAGTCAGCATGGGTTTCGAAAAAGACGACCGTGTGAAATCCAGCTCGAGCTATTCGTCCACGAGACTCAGAGGGCCATAGACACGGATTCCCATGTAAATGCTGTGTTTCTTGACTTCCGCAAGGCGTTCGATACAGTTCCCCACAGTCTTTTAATGAACAAAGTAAGAGCATATGGACTATCAGACCAATTGTGTGATTGGATTGAAAAGTTCCTAGATAACAGAACACAGCATGTCATTCTCAATGGAGAGAAGTCTTCCGAAGTAAGAGTGATTTCAGGTGTGCCGCAGGGGAGTGTCATAGGACCGTTGCTATTCACAGTATGGATAAATGACCTTGTGGATAACATCGGAAGTTCACTGAGGCTTTTTGCGGATGATGCTGTAGTATATCGAGAGGTTGTAACAATGGAAAATTGTACTGAAATGCAGGAGGATCTGCAACGAATTGATACATGGTGCAGGGAATGACAATTGAATCTCAACGTAGACAAGTGTAATGTGCTGCGAATACATAGAAAGAAAGATACTTTATCATTTAGCTACAATATAGCAGGTCAGCAACTGGAAGCAGTTAATTCCATAAATTATCTGGGAGTACGCTTTAGGAGTGATTTAAAATGGAATGACCATATAAAGTTGATCGTCGGTAAAGCGGGTGCCAGACTGAGATTCATTGGAAGAATCCTAAGGAAATGTAATCCGAAAACAAAGGAAGTAGGTTACAGTACACTTGTTCGCCCACTGCTTGAATATTGCTCACCAGTGTGGGATCCGTACCAGGTGGGGTTGATAGAGGAGATAGAGAAGATCCAACAGAGAGCAGCATGCTCCGTTACAGGATCTGCTGCCACATCCCATTAACGCCAGTTTCATGGCAATGTCCTTACGGATACATTCGTCGTACGTCTCTCATTGATTTCTGTCGTTATTTCGCGCAGTGTTGCTTGTCTGTCAGCACTGACAACCTTACACAAAGCCCACTACTCTCGGTCGTTAAGCGAAGGCCATCGGCCACTACGTTGCCTTTGTGAGAGCTAATGCCTGAAATTTGGCATTCTCAGCACACTGTTGACACTGTGGATCTCGGAGTACTAAGGCAACGGCTTACGAGAAGTGGCAAATCCGGGTTCGAGTCCTGATCTGGTACAAAATTTCAACTTTAGCCATTGCATTACCACAATGCGCTGTGCAGGTAGCCGGAATGCTTTCCAACTCAACCTTTCTCTTTCCTTCTCTTTCCCCTTCCTACGTTTGATGTTTACACGTATGTACCAGCTGTATAATCACGAGTGATGTCCTGTCAGACATGTCCAATGGAGTAAACACCACTCAGATACATATAGTGTTGAGATGTTATACAATATTATTTTAACCAATCAGGTTCTAGAAGAAACCAAATTGGTAACAAGAGCAGATGTATCATACTACCCATTTTCTTGCAGGTTCTTGTTGACGATGCGGAACACAGCTACGACACTCTACTTCGCATGGGGCAACTGGTTGGACCCAAGCGCCGCCTGGTCATAATATCATACAAGGGGTATGACTCGTTTCTGGATACGTGCAAATCAGGCGATATTTGTGAAGACAGCTGGAAGGAGCTCATAGATGTCACCATCAAACTGAATAGTGAACAACATGTATGCTGCCTGGAAGATCTCTGTGACGCTACAAGTCTTAAGGCGATGCTGGATGGGAAACCTGAGGCATTAGTTGCTCTATCACAGCTGTCAGACCCTGTGAGGATGGGACAAGACTTGGACCCACTACCGGTGAAACACATTTCCAGACAGCTCACATTTCGGATGCGTGTCAGGGAAGAATTTTTCTCGTGCCTTGGAGACAAGGATGTGTGCATCATGGATGAAATGTCCTACAGGCTCTTGACCAACAGTTCAGTTGTGGAGAATACTGTCAACTTTGAAGAGCTTGATAATTACCTCAGTGCTTCGTACGTAGTTTGGCCTCTCCTTGTCGTTGCTAACAACATCGATCGTTCTGCAGTTCAGATGATATGCAGTAAACATACAGACATACTTGTGTATGTTTTAAGTTATGTAAATGACGGATGGGAAATTCTGTTCCTGCATAGAGGTAGTGCGAAAATTCGACCGTACATTGAAGAGGAATCGAGAAGCCTATTGCAAACTGTGAATGGCTTGAGAAATCAAGATGTCGTTGAAGGGAAACCAGGTGTAGGGAAATCTACTATGTTGCTGGATATGGCCAGCCAGCTAAAACGCCAGTATCCTTCATGGTGGATCTTGAGAATCGATTTATTGAAGTATTCGAAAGTCTTTGACAGTTGTCACAGCGGAGTCGAAGCCAGTAAGAATATCTTGTTTGGAGTAGTGTACAACGACGGAAACCTGGGCGTACTGGAACGCTCACTTCTTCAGCACTGCCTGCTGGAGTATCCCCGTATCATCTGCATGGTGGACGGCTTTGATGAGATCTGCCCGGATTACGGGGACAAGTGCTTACAGGCTCTGCAGGAGTTAGCTCCACGCCGGGGAAAGCTGCTGGTGACGACTCGACCATCTGTGACGGGCCACCTCGAGAGTGCCCTGGGAGTTCTGTCACACTCGCTGCCTGCATTCAGCGAAGACCAACTTCGCGATTTCCACGGGTGGTCCCGGTCAGAGACAGGCCTTACTAATGTGGTTCGGGACCTGCTAAAGATTCCTCTGCTCTCAAGAATGTATGCAGAATCATTGGAGAGTGGAATTGTGGTACATGACATTGTGAGCCTGTATGAAGCTTTTTTTGAAAGGAAATTCAGAAGAGTGTTTGAAGAGAAGTGGTGTGATAGTTTATCTGTAGCTGGGAAGAAGGAAAAGGTCGAGAGGGAACGCCGAGAGCACGAGAAACAGTTGGGGTTTCTTGCGATGTCAGACTTGCTTCCCAATTTGGAGGTACCCCGCCCTGCACAGTTCTCTTCCACGGATAGAGACGAGCTCGTGAAGGCTGGTATCGTTTACCAATTCATTGACGACAAGCCAGTTTTCGTACATAGGACCTTTGCCGAGTACTTCTTAGCCAAGTTGTGCTTTTATGACAATACAGATGGCCTGCGTAATCGTCTGTACTGTAAAGGTCTTTCTGACAGTGGGCTGGAGTTCTTTGTAGAGTCTTTCGACCGAATGGCGAGTAGGAGGCGACCCCTCCTGATGGCCGTGGTGAATGGCAGTGAGAGTGAGGTAAAATCGCTACTAGAAATGGGTGCGGACCCTGCAGAGGAGGATGTGGTGGGACGCAACTCACTGCATCTGGTACCGGCGTACAGTCGTGACTCTTCACTGCTGCGGCTGCTTGTGGAACGACTGGAGATGATGGGGGTGGCATCAGTGCCAGCAGAAGTGGCACAGGAGGCAGTGGGGGTGGAGGCAGTGTCCGAGGTGGATGAGGCGGCGAGGTCGGTCGAGAAAGGGAGGACCGCAGGAGCCGAATGGGAGGCGGGTGACTCGCAGTTGGCGGACGCTTCAGGGACAGGCGTTGTCGAGGATGCGGTGTCTGAGGCGATGGGTGCGGAGGACGGGCTGCTGCACTGGACGCCACTGCGCTACGCCGCGGAACGCCGGCGCTGGAGGGCAGTGGCTGCGCTTCTGGAGATGGGCGCCAAGCTGCATCACCTGGGAGACTTCCAGCGCGGCCTGCACACACCTGAGGAGCTGTGGCGTGTTTACAAAGAAGGTGGATACAGAGCGCTGTTCGATCACGTACTTGGCAAGACTGAGTCGGAGTGGAGTTCGGAAGTAGTTGAACAGCCAGCCGAAAACAAGAGGTGTTCAGAGATGAAGGTAAGGTACACATATTTACTTTTTTGCGTTAAAACGGAGCTTGTTCCACAAACTCCTAAGTGAAGTATCGGGAAAGTGGGGGAAATAAACCATATTTATGAGCAGTTATATCTGTATCTGCATTTACGTGCATCCGAAGACCATGGTAGAAGACTCACATGTTTAGGGTATGCTGTAATGGGAATGCTGTAATTGCCTTTAAGATCGATACATAAGGGCTACACAGGAAGCTGAATACCATCTCTCGATTCTTCACTTTATACTGTGTGATAATTTGCGGCCCTTTTCAAGAGCCTGCCAAATCAGTTTTTTCAGCATCTTCACGATGCTGTCCTAAGAGTCAAACAAACCTGCGGTTATTGGTTCCCCTATGCTTTCTATGCGTTCAATAAACCCAGTTACTGCTATCTCGTGTGGGTCCCACACAAGTGAGCAGTATTCTAAGAGGACCCGAATGATTTGTAAGCAGTCTCCATTGTAGACTGCCAGCATTTTCCGACAGTCCTGCCAACGAATCTATGACTGATTCTACAAAAAGTTGTGCACAGTCGTCTCTAATTTTTTTTATTTTTTGAAAGAGGAGAATGAAATTTTTGTGAACGTACTTGGAACATGTAGCTATACACTGAGTCTACTCAGTGTAGGGTCCATCAGCTGTGACTCACCTGGCCCAACGTTCTTCCATGATGTAAATGCACTTTGGTAAAATTCTGGGGATTGAGTTCTACACCATCGCTTGACACAGGAAATAAGGTCTTTCTCACTATCAAATGTTTTACCGCGCAGGTGAGCATTCAGACGACCAAGAAGGTAAAAATCAGATGGAGCCATGTCTGGACTGTAGGGAGGATGAGAAACAATTTTCCAACCCATTTTCTTGATTTTCTCCTCCGTCAAAAGGGCTGTACGGGGTTTGGCATTGTCATGGTGTACTCTGATGAGCTGACTCTGAAGCTGTGGTCTGTGGGTCTTGATGGCACGTTGCACTTTGTCCAGTGACAAATAGTAATGGTCCTTGTTAATTGTGGAGCCAGGTTCCAAAAAGTCAATGAAAATGACACCACACTGATCCCAGAAGAAGGAGGCCATCACCTTTCTGCCTGCTGTTCGTGAAAGTCTTGGTTTCTTCTTCTGAGGGGAAGCTGGATGACGCCACTCCATGGATTGGGTTTTTCTCTCAGGTTTGGACAAAAACAACCATTTTTCATCCTGGGTAATTACGCTGTCAAAACACTATTTCCACTGTTCAGTAAAGCTCTTCATGAGACCATCGCACACATTCTTCCTCATCGTTTTCACTTCTATTGTCAATAATCTAGGCACCCAACGTACACAGATTTTTCTGTACTCTAGTGACTGTACCAGTGATACCACACTACCCAATGACAAACGAGTCATTTCAGTAAGATGTCGTGTCGTCACACATTTGTCATTTTGGGTGATTTGATCAATGATCTCATTATTCAAATCGCTCACTACCATCGATGGTCTACCACATCGTGTATTGTCCGTCCAGTAGAGAGAAATCACCTTCTTTAAATCTCTGTAACCACCGTTGGATACTGCTGCGATGCACTGTGTCCTCTCCATAAACAGGGAGCAACTTCCTGTGAATCGATGTGGCTGAGTCATAGCCGGTCTTGAAGAGGAACTCCATCACCGAACGTTGTTGCAACCTGACATCTACTTCACGGTCCATTATGGCTCGCCTGTAAATAAGAGAAAATACTTTTATATACCAACTTGTAGCTAAATGTTCCAAGTATGTTCAAAAAAAGTTTCATTCTCCTACTGCAAGAAATAAAAAAATCAGAGACGACTGTGCAACACTTTTTGAACGCCCTTTGTATGTCATCATTCCGTTTCATATCCTTACAAAGTGTTATAGCTACGTATTTGTACGGGTTTGCTGATTCGAATTATTACTGATTGATATGGTAGTCATAGGCTATTAGTTTTATACCTTTTGTGAATTGCACAGTTTTACATTTCTCGAAATTTAAAAGAAGATGCCAAGATCTACACCATTTTGAGATTGTATCAAGATGTGACTTGATATCTGTGCAGCATTTTTCAGACAGTACTTATAGATGAATGCATCATCTGAAAAGTGCCTGAGGATATTAACCCTAGTAATACCATTTTCCGTAACCCACATTACGGGGGGGTGGGGGTGGAACTTATGCCCACCCTAAAAAATAAAAAAACAAAACACATTGATTGTTCTTGAATTATGTTAACAACATAATTTTTAAAGAGGTACTGATGTGGGAGTAGGATCCAGAGGCTGTAAATAACTTTTAGCAGACTCTCAGCAAAATCAATATACTGTACTTTCAACAATGTGTACTACCAAATTTATGAGTCCACACAAAATTTGAGAAATGCAGATTTCGTTCGTTGTTGTCGACTTTTACTCTCAACGTATTTTTTAAACAGATATGGATGTGTAATTTAGGTCCTGAGCCTGGAAATACTGAATGTGACATTCATTGGGATATAGACATGAACTACTGACACTTAAATTTTTGGGTTAAGTGAACAGAAAAATTTAAAACGTACGGAATATGATATAAAAATTCATTAAAAACAATAATAATTTTTTTTCAAAATTTTCAAATACAAAATAACTGGCTGGATTACAATATATTCAAAAGAGGGGCACAGAGTGTCCTCCCAGCTCTGGCTTGTCTGCCAGATCACTCAAGAGGAAGATGACCGACGAAGGTCTCAACACGTGTTCCTGGAGCACACCTGGCTTACTTCTACCACTGTCGATGACTCCCTATTCCAAATAACGTGCTGCGCCCTACTGAGTCAAATGCTTTTCGTAACTAAAGAAGTACTATTTACTATTAAAAACAGTCTTGATCACGATTTATTTATCAAGGTGAGCGGTCACCTTGATAAATAAATCGTGATCAAGACTGTTTTTAATAGTAAATAGTACTTCTTTAGTTACGAAAAGCATTTGACTC
This sequence comes from Schistocerca piceifrons, assembly GCF_021461385.2. Lineage (NCBI taxonomy): Eukaryota > Metazoa > Arthropoda > Insecta > Orthoptera > Acrididae > Schistocerca > Schistocerca piceifrons. Next base: position 213,476,219 of record NC_060146.1, read on the forward strand.
AGTACTACAACAAGGTTTATTAACAACAGTATGAGCGTATGGGGGTGTCGAACGATATAAATCGTGATCAAGACTGTTTTTAATAGTAAATATTTGTAAGACATTGATCACTGCCTCTCCCATAATGTATTCAAATGTAATTAAAGAAGTACTATATCCACCTGATCGATATATGTAAGGAGAGTGCGAGTTGAGTTTCGCACGATCGGCGTTTTCGGAATCCATGCCACAGAAAGAGACTGTACCGTCAACTATTTTATGTAAAAAAAAGTGCTAATAAGAACTGCGTTATGCAAATTGTTCTAAGCCTTCCGGCTCAAAATTATATAGGGGTGGCGGGCACCAAACAGAGTTCTCTTGACGGAAGAAATGGATGGATCAAAATGAATATTTGGTATTTTATTGACATAAACTAATTACACTTAATCAAAATATCCACGGGTGTGCTGCCGGTCTATAGTGTCCAACGGGCACAATATTTCGGCAATCATACATGTCGCCATCATCAGGTGAACTGACGGACTGAGCTCCTGTGAACGTGCCGGCACGGAGATCCGTACGCTATGGCTGCTCAGGGGGAACTGGGTTCGGTCGCGGCGGCGGCCGAATTAAATACCCTCCGCCCGCGGCGCGCTCACTCCGCCGTCCGCGCCCCGCGCCACGGTCGCGCGGTGGAACAGATTGCGACGGCGTCTGAGATGACGTCGGTGTGATGGCTCTGTCCGCCGTGGTCGTCACAACTATACGTTTGCTCGATTCACTTTTGATTAACCCGATCGCTGGTTCCCAAGCCTTGCTAAGATTATAGCCACGGTCACGGTTTGTGAGGTCGTCATTGGTGCGAATTTCGATGGCCTCTCTAACAACGCTGTCCCAGTATCTCGACGTCTGTACCAGAATCCTCGTGCGGTCATACTCCATAGCGTGATTTTCCGACAAACAATGTTCAGCGACCGCCGACTTGCTCGGATACATCAGTCGAGTGTGCCTCTGGTGTTCACGGCATCGATCCTCGACGGTACGCATCGTCTGACCAATATACGACTTGCCACATTGACACGGGATTTGGTACACGCCGGCCTTCCTCAAACCGAGGTCATCTTTGGCGCTCCCCACCAGTGCACGAGTTTTATTTGGAGGACAAAACACAGTTCCGACCCGGTGTTTCTTCAGAATGCGGGCGATTTTCCCCGAGAGTGCGCCTGTGTATGGAATAAATACAGTGCCTACCTCCTCCCTCGTGACTTCATCCATCTCAACAGGTTGTGCTGCAGTGGTTGGGCGGAGAGCACGTTGAATCTGCCACTCTGAGTACCCATTTTTTCGAAATACAGTTCTCAGATGTTCCAATTCCTGGGGTAGACTCTCTGCGTCAGAGATAGTGCGCGCCCTATGTACTAGAGTTTTAAGTACCTCATTCCTCTGTGAAGGGTGGTGGCAGCTGTCTGCGTGCAAATACAGATCAGTGTGCGTTGTCTTCCGATACACCCCATGACCTAGGGTGCCGTCAGCCCTTCTCTTGACTTGATAGCTACAACTTAAGCCCATGGTGGCAGCTGTAAGTGGATGCCGCCAGTGCTGTTACATAAATTACAACTGGCCATTGCCGCACAGTGTGAAAAGCAGTTACTTTTCAGTTTCAGCTGAGGTTTCGTACTCTAACGTATTCATTTAACATTATAGAAAAAAATGTGTGGGAGTAGGATTTAGCACTCATGTGGAACGAGAAACGTCATTCCCTTCCAATCCAACGAAGACTGTGTCCGTCGCTTAGACATTAACGTAGAAGTAGGGTGGTGTAGCCTCCTGTTGAGACCACATCCCCTCCGTCCTCTCATGCATTACAAGATATACGAGCTCAAACAGCTACGGCAGTACATCTCAGATGAACAGAGGGTAATATGCCTTTGTCAAAGAGAGCGGCAGCTAGTAAGGTCCTATTACCTGGTGTTGTACAATTATAACGAACAAGCCATCTTAAGCCATAGACATACTTTTTTTAACGCCTCGATTTGGTGGTGCACAACGATGTGATACATTCTACGGCAAAAAAAAAAAAAAAAAGAAGACGCACCACGAACGAGTTACGCAATAAGATGAAAGTTGGTAGGTGTGATGTACATATACAGACGAACAAATTATTACAATTCCAGAAAAACTGGATGATTTACCCTATAGAAAGAGATTCACAAACTGAGCAAGCCAGTAGCGCATTGTTCCACCTGTGGCCCTTGTGAAACCAGTTATTAGGCTTGGCATTGATTGATAGAGTTTCTGGATGTCCTCTTGGGGGGTATAGTGCCAAATTCTGACCAACTGACGCATTATATCGTTAAAATCCCGAGCTGGTTGGAGGTATCTCCCCATAATGCTTCACATGTTCTCAATTGGGGAGAGATCTGGAGACCTCACTGCGCTGGCCAAGGTAGGGTTTTGGTAGCGTGAAGACAAGCAGTAGAAACTATGGCCGTGTGCAGACGTGTATTATATTCCTGAAACGTAAGCCAAGGATGGTTTGCCATGAAGGGCAACAAAATGGGCTTGCCATGAAGGGCAAAAAATGGTGTGTAGAATATCATCGACATACTGCTGTGCTGCAGAGGTACCGAGGATGACAACCAAAAGTGTCCTGCCATGAAAAGAAATGGCACCCCAAACCATCACTGCTGGTTGTTGGGACTGTATGACGGACGACAGTAGGGTTGGTATCCCAGCGCTGTCCAAGACGTGTCCAGACACGTGATGATGATGATGATGTTTGGTTTGTGGGGCGCTCAACTGCGCGGTTATCAGTGCCCGTACAAATTCCCAACCTTTGCTCAGTCCAGTCTCGACACTTTCATCAACGATGAAATGATGAGGACAACACAAACACCCAGTCATCTCGAGGCAGGTGTAAGACCCTGACCCTGCCGGGAATCAAACCCGGGATCCCGTACTCGGGAAGCGACAACGCGACCGCGAGACCACGAGCTGCTGTCCAGACACGTGTTTGGCCTTGAATATCATTCACTGGAGTAGAATTGTCTTCAGTGATGAGCCCCGCTTCAAACTGAGCCCCGATGACCAGTGAAGACTTGTCTGGAGACGCTCCGGACAGCGATGGGACACAGCCTGACTCTCGCCAGCCATACGGCCTGACAACCAGGTGTGATGGTCTGGGGTGCCATTTCATTATTTCAAAGAATGACCCCTTTGGTTGTCGACCACAGCACCCTTACAGGACAGAGGTACGTCGACACATGTTTTGTTGCCCTTCAACGCAAGGCACTCTTGGCTTATATTTCAGAGGGATAATGCCCTACCCGAACACGCCGAGAGTTTCTACTGACTGTCTTCACGCTTGCCAAAACTGACCTTCGCCAGCAGGGGCGCCAGATGTCTCCCCAATTTATAACGTTTGAAGCACTACGGGTAGCGCCCTCGAACCAGTTCGGGATTTTAACGATGTAACGCGCCAATCTGCAAACTTTGGTATGACGTCCCTCAGGAGAACGTCCAACAATTCTGTCAATCAGTGCCATGACGAATGACAGCTTGCATAAGTGCCAGAGGTGAACCAACGCGTTTTTAACTTGCTCGATTTCCGAAGCTCTTTCTCTTAAATAGATCAGCCAAATTTTCTGAAATTGTAATCATTTGTTTGCCTGTAAATGTACATCACATCTAACTACTGCATTTCTATGCCATTCGAATAGTTCCTTCACGGTGTGTTGCCTTAGAGTGTATATAGTGCCTTACAAAAAACGAGAAGAATCAGAAGGGGAGGAGGAAACGAAAAGAAACTTTATGGTTTGAGAGGGTATGTGCTGTTAGTAGAGAGGAATTGCAAAAAACTACAATCTCGCCAGATTTTTGATGATTTCGCCTAGTGACGTCATGCAACATTGCCAGATTTCGTTCCCACTACTCCCCCATATCGCTGACAACACGGCAGAAGTAGGTGGCTCGTGTTAAGTACACAGTTCCAGATGGCGAGCGTAGCTCACATCCCACAGGCGAGAAATTATTTAAAAAAATCTGTTTTTCTCCCACTCCTCTGATGTCACACTAGAAGTAGGTCTCTTGTGCAATGTTTAGAACCCAAGAGCCCACTTGTTCTGAGTTTTTAAAATGGCAGAAAATCTCATAATCCAGGATGATGTACGTTTCCTAAATTTAAAATGGCGGGTAATTAAAAAAGATCCAATTCGGTGTTTGTAGGTCAATTGTGCTGCTGCGTTCTTCTGCTCCTATCTGACGTCACACTCCGCGATGACGGAAGTACGTCACTTGTCCTAAGTTTAATATCGAAGAGCGCATTGGTCCTACATTTAATGTTGTTGTGGTCTTCAGTCCTGAGACTGATTTGATGCAGCTCTCCATGCTACTCTATCCTGTGCAAGCTTCTTCATCTCTCACTACTTACTGCAACCTACATCCTTCTGAATCTGCTTAGTGTATTCATCTCTTGGTCTCCCTCTATGATTTTTACCCTCCACGCTCCCCTCCAATACTAAATTGGTGATCCCTCGATGTCTCAGAACATGTCCTACCAACTGGTCCCTTCTTCTTGTCAAGTTTTACCACAAACTCCTCTTCTCCCCAATTCTATTCAATACCTCCTCAGTAGTTATGTGATTTACCCATCTAATGTTCAGCATTCTTCTGTAGCACCACATTTCGAAAGCTTCTATTCTCTTCTTGTCCAAACTTTTTATCGTCCATATTTCACTTCCATACATGGCTACACTCCATACAAATACTTTGAGAAAAGACTTCCTGACACTTAAATCTATACTCGATGTTAACAAATTTCTCTTCTTCAGAAACGCTTTCCTTGCCATTGCCAGTCTACATTTTATATCCTCTCTACTTCGACCATCATCAGTTATTTTGCTCCCCAAATAGCAAAACTCCTTTACTACTTTAAGTGTCTCATTTCCTAATGTAATTCCCTCAGCATCACCCGACTTAATTCGACTACATTCCATTATCCTCGTTTTGCTTTTGTTGATGTTCGTCTTATATCCTCCTTTCAAGACACTGTTCATTCCATTCAACTCCTACATTTAAAACAATGCGAAAATGAAAAACCTAAGTTTGAAATAGCGGGAAATTCAATTATAGCCCACAGGCCCAATTGCACAAAAATTTTAAAATGGCAGGAAATGTAGAATGGAACTGTAGGATCTTGTACCGCCAGCAAGCAAGGGAGACGTTGTTGTTATGGGTGGTCAACATTATCTTTCTGAAACACAAATGCACACGTGGATCAATACAGTTCTTTATTTACGTGAACTGGAAGCTCTTACTTGAATAGGGGTTCCATGTGTTGTGGAACAAGCTCATCAGTAATAGTGCTCTTGCACACTGATGTAAAGTGCAGTTCTGGTTGAGGTGAACTATTCCCATAACAGCTCACAATAAAAATTTTTAAACTCCAGGCCTGAAGGGCTGCTGAACATTCACACCTGTAATCTCAGTGTGACAACCTTAAGATTCAACATAAGGAGATAATCAAGGTCTGATGGACCCAACACAATAAGTGTTGACGAATACAGTAAGTTACTGAAAGGAATGACTTTAATCATTCGGCCAGAAGGACCAATCAAATGTAACCACAAATGCTGCTTTGATACAGCTACAAGAATGCAAAACCAACAGTTAATTTACTTCATCCAAAGGAGCAGTCAAGAAGAAAAGATAAATTCACGTACCAAAGGTTTTTTTAAAAAATGAAACGAGCTAACAAGATAAAATTAATAACCAAAAAGGGGTAGTGAGGTCGCCACTCGGCCTGAAGGGCCTGAATATCAGTAATAATAAATATTTGAGAATGGTTGAAGTTAGTGAGTTAGCACTTAAAACCAGTCCGTGCTCCTCACTACCAGGAAAAATTTACAATCAGCTGTGCTGGGACTGCCTGCTTTAGCAATATGGCACAGACCAGCAGAAGAACTAGAAACTTCACCAACGTGGCGAATCGTCCACATAGGGCATGACAGCAACTATCTATATAACACATAAAATAAAAATTACTAAACACTAAAACACATGGTTCAAAATATAATGCCTATCTAGGCAGGAACTGTTAATGACGCCCACTGGCCTCCGTAAATCTTCGACTTCGTAAATGTGGCGGCCAGTACTAAATAATAATACCACTCAACAAATTGTAAAATACAAGATCGTTATTGCACTTGAGTCAGATAATATTTTAGGTTCAGTTATTAAGGCACAGAGAGTTAACACTCTTTTCTAGTGATAGTTACACTTGACAACATAACAGCAGAACATTGAATCGGGATTTCGGGCACGCCTGAGCCTACTATAATTGCGACACACCATGGCACACGACCTTAGAGCAAAATACACCCGACGACACGGGCAGAAATTGAGTGAGACACATCAAGTCATGAAATTCTCACCGTTAGTCCAGAAGGCAGACAAGCATTCAGCGACAGGCTGCAACCAGCGCCAAGTCGAGTTATGTCAGTCGCCCCAGTTCCGCCATAGCAACGCGGACACGCCGCGTCAACAACTGCCACGCCGAGCTTCCTTATCACGCAGCCCGTCCACAACGACTGCCGCCGTCCCGAGTACACACGCTCGTAGCAATCACGTGCGTTCACAGGAAGTTGTACCACCTTCCCCGCAACATTTCGCTGCCACACAACCGGAAACTTAACTCCCCGTCTCACTCCGACAGCAGCACTCGAAACTCTCGTCGCCAGCAGGTCTCTCCCTAGAACGCAGCGCCCTCCGAAATTTAAAAGCAAACGGACCAATCGCGGCAGAGCAAAGCCAAGGCTCCGGAAGACGACACACCACACTCAGGCAAAGATGAAGATGATACGGTTCAGACTGCTTTGTTGTTTTATTTGTTTAACAAATTGTATACTCACTGGGGGTGCAGAGTCGCCGGCCCCCGGTCCCATCACATTGAGCTGCCTCCACGCATAACGAGTTGAACAGGCTGTGGTTGGTGCTCACATGCAGGTCTCACTGATACGGGGCTATTAATAGCTGCAACTTCAGAGCTTTCACGATTAATTCAGTAGGAAGGCTGTGCAAATGAAGAGCCATAGGAAAAATTTCAGACTGTATGAGAAAATTCCGATGGCATGTGATGGTACAACGGTAAAACTTCCAAGTAGAAAAAGCCACAGTCTGAATACAGTTTGGAAATAGCCATTATTTCCATTTTAAAGTTTTACAGTGCTGAGACTTGTCCACTATGCAACAGTCGAACGATGCAAATTCGTGTACCTTCTCCTACTATAGGTTGATTAATGGTTCAAATGGCTGTGAGCACTATGGAACTCAACTGCTGAGGTCATAAGTCCCCTAGAACTTAGAACTACTTAAACCTAACTAACCTAAGGACAACACACACATCCATGCTCGAGGCAGGATTCGAACCCGCGACCGTAGCGGTCACGCGGTTCCAGACTGTAGCGCATAGAACCGCACGGCCACCCCGGCCGGCCATAGGTTGATTAGTGAAGCGAATAGAAGCTATCGGTAAATGTGCTTTCAATACAAATGAAATGAACTACGGCTATTTGATGGTTCGATGCAGCATCTACATACAGGTCGTTGCGAAACTATTCGTTCAAATTAGTACATGAGGTAAAGAAAATAAAAAAAGGATTTAGTTATGGTACATGGGGTCCCTGATGATGAATTCTGATGCGAGTGGTGTTTTACACAGAAGGCAGTCGTAACATTACGAGTATGTAAGTGAGTTATTCGTCCACCTAGTGCTGGTATTTAGGAGAACTGAACCTTTTGCTTCCTTGGGTACGAGTCGGCAGGACGAGAACGTCATGTCACCATTCCAGGCGAGTCCAGGTGCAGAGACAAGCAGTAGCAGTGCTGGAAATGAGGAACTCTTAAAGCTGGAAATTTGGAAAGCTGCTGTTCGCATGGCTTCGTGCAGGAGACAATGCTCTAAAAATGGCGGAGTGTCAGACAGGCTGAAAGGTGGCTTTTTACAGCTGTTTGAAAGTTTATAGTAATTTACTGTGAAATATTGATACAAATCTGGGTACAGTTTACTATTTTGCCAGTAACTTTATTTCTATATTGATTGCAAGAGCTATTAAAAAAACTTTCATAATTTAGGACTGGTTAATTGCATGTGTTAGCCAACGGCGTTGTCGGACTGGTAACATTGATTCCCGTCATATCACCGAGTTAAGAGCTGTCGGGCTGGGGTAACACTTGGATGGGTGACCAACCGGTCTGCAGAGAGCTGTTGGTAAGCGGGGTGCACTCAGCCCTTGTGAGGCAAACTGAGGAGCTACTTGACTGAGAACTAGCGCCTCCGTAAACTGACATACAGCTGGGAGCGTGGTGTGCTGACCATGTGCCCCACCATATCCGCATCCAGTGACAGCTGTGGGCTGAGGATGACACGGCGGCCGGTCGGTACCATTGGGCCTTCGTGGCCTGTTAGGACGGAGTTTCGTTTTAATTGCATGTGTTCAAATGGTTCAAATGGCTCTAAGCACTATGGGACTTAACATCTGAGGTCACCGGTCCCCTAGACTTGCAACTACTTACATCTAACTAACCTAAGGACATCACACACATCCAGACCCAAGGCAGGATTCGAACCTGCGACCGTTTCAGCAACGCGGTTCCGAACTGAAGCGCCTAGAACTGCTCGGCCACAGCGGTCGGCTAATTGCATGTTTTCGCGGACACCACAATTGAAAAGAGGACCTGAAGACACTTCTGTTAAGAAGGCATAAATAAGTGCTTAAACAATATTTAACAACAAACTGTTGTCATTTATCGTGAACATGCTTGCACAAGAATACTGACTTATTCATTTTTGAACAAACTGTTCCTTACATTTCTTTCTTTAAATATTGTTGTACTCGTTTTAGTTTAGTCTGGGAAGTGCTCATATTGTGTCACATCATGTCTATACAGCTTAAGAACGATGTATTTTTGGTTGCAACGGCTTTCAGACAACGGAAAAGCAGACTGTAGCTAACACTGTGGTAGGCAAGCGGCGAGTGGGACATTTCGAGTGGAGATCTCAAGGGACCGATTCTGCGTAGTCTTATGTTCGTTCTTGAAGAAGGCAGACCTTTCTGAGGTGACGTCAGTTATTTGGTGGAGGGTGTGATTGATTCTGGGAGGTGAACGGCTGCTTGAGACTTTAACTTCGAGGACATTTTTATGCTTGGATGTTCGCTCTAGAAGAAGGTAGGCCCGCCTGTGGTATCGTGTGGTTTTTGATGGAGTCGGTGGTAGATTCTCGGGGGTGAGCGGCGGCTACCATACTTTAATTTCTCAAGGGACTTCACATTTCGAGCGGTCTGAATGTGCTGCAGAGAAGGAGTCTAATTTTTTCCACTTATATGAAGATAAACAGATTATGAGTTTTTACTCGTCATCTCGTGTGTGCAAATTTGTGAATCATCATGTTGAACTCTGAACTGTTATGAGCTGGTGAATATTTCTTGCACTGCGATTACGAAATGGACTTAGTTTTCACCGTACGTCTGGTGACTATATAGTCTGGGGATTTTGCTACCATTCTCGTAACGCTCTCAACAAAGCTTTACTGCATTTGATAAGGGTATTGTCCGTCTGTACTTTAACTATCGTAGGACCACTTTTTGTTTATTTGAGATGTACTTTTTTGAATAAACGTTATTCAACATATTTCTCTGTAGTCTACTTTAATAACAGACGTTAGAATAGAACAGTTGTTACTAAATTATTCATTTAACTTTTATTTTATATTTCTGTTTATTTTATTAACTTTAATTGTAGCCAATGCGTAGGCTATTTGACTGCAGGATCGCAGCTACAGATTACTTTTTGCAGCAGAATAGCTCCAGGGCATGAAAGCAGACGTGTGGGGATGACAGTATGACTACACTGAGCGATTCTTTTTGAACAGAGCCGTACACATTTCAAGTATCTAAAGCACGAGTAAGCGCTGGCAAAACCGCAGCTGGTTTGCTGGTATAAGATGCGGCTTGGGACAGCAACTGCACAGCAGCAGCAACTGTTAACAGCTAATTACAGCAGTGGCATGCAGGGGAATTGTTGAGTGGTATTTAAGTAAATGAATTAGTGAAATCAAAGTGAAGTAGAAATCAGAATATAAATAAAAACTTGGTTTAGTTTAGAGAGTTACATACTGGCATTCAGCGGGCAGAACAGCAGAACAGAAGAGACAATGACTTTGAAGTCAGCAAGTTCCACATAAGCGGGCGCTGTCGATTCAGCCGTCAGGGCATCGCCCGACTGGCTCACGTATTTCTCAGTTGTCGCATGTCAGCAAAGGCCCTCGCCTACATCCCAAGAGCCAATGACCGACGTTAAGAAGATTCTTCGAGAAGCTTTTCAACGTGACAGAAGGGGCAATGGCCGTGATGTCGTTCACCTCCAGTGAACTGAAGTGAATAAATACGCAAGACGCGGTGGGCCCAACAGACGGAGACGGAGACGGAGACGGAGACGAGCGACGAAGAAGACGAAGAAGTGAAGAAGCGTAGCAGTTGTTTTCAGTCAGTTTCGGTGCTGAAGACCGTCATGCAAGAAGAGACTACATCATGCACAGACGCACCAAGTCCGCCGTGTAATGGAATAGCAAGCAGCAGCCTCGGCGCCAGAAGACAGAAGTTAAAAGGTATTTGAAGTCTGATTTTTACGTACCCGGGTGACTCGTGAGGACGGGAAGGAGACGGCCTCACATCAGCAGTCACCTCTGAGCTGGGATGAAGACCTGACAGCCGAAGACTGGCAAGCGGGAGTCCGTTGTTCGAGTCCGGGACACTGGCCTTCCCCCGCCGCACCTCTACGCTGGCCGACTCACAACACACGCAGCCGCTTAGAGAAGAGAAACACTGGGACGCCACATCCAAGGTATCACCATCCGATGCACGACTTCGCTCGCAATAATTAAACGTGCCACCTCGCGCTGCGCGTCTCCAGTCAACTGGGCGAGACGGCGACACGAGATACCCACTGCCACGCGTAATCAGACGCCGCCGCTGCCGCAGCAGAAGGCTTCGCAAACGACACAGCTGCTGCTCTCCGAGCCAGAACATCCAGTAAGGAAACAGTTGTACAAATCTTCAATAAAAGTTATCTTATGTAAAAATGCTGTTTCATTCTACCTCATACCCGAGCCAAGGAAGAACCCACCCTGGCCACATGTTGTTAAGAGAGAAAAGTTAATTTATTTAATATTTTCACCCCGACAGAATGCTTTAGAATGCTCATCCTGACAATTGACAGCATCAAAAGAGAAAACCCAGTTACATTTAGTAGTAGAAGTGCTACATTTAGTAGTAGAAGTGCTACATTTAGTATCACAACTGTTACAGAATTGCTCGAATGCGTCAACATTGCCCTGTATGCATGCAGTATATCACCAGACCATCGACTGTCATGTCTGTTCGTAGGTACGTGGCATGTCTGCAGGGGTACTAGCAGCCACAGAAATTGTTCCGTTTTCACAATAGTTTCGCACACCAGCTGTTTCAAATGCTTCCCAGAGAAGGCAATCGAGACACGTGAGGTTAGGTGACCTAGATGGTCAGTCCACAGGGCCACCTCGGCCGATCCATCGATTCCCAAAGCTGGCTCTCAGATGATTCCTCACAGCAATGCTGAAATGGGCTGGCACCTCACCATCGTGATGGAAGTACATCCTTTGTCTAATATTCAGAGGTGTATCCTCCAGCAGTTCTGGTGACATATGTTCCACGAACATGCGGTATCTCCCCATCTGTTGAGGTGGAATCTAAGAATGTACAGTCCAATCAACCTATCACCGGGAACGCCGACCCACACATTATCTGCTCCTTTAACTAAACTCTGTCATAGATTCGTCGAACAAAAATCTGTACCAATTAATTGGAAGAAGCACAGTGTGCACCTGTCTACAAGAAAAATTAAAACTTAACTCTTCCGAAACAGGTCATGGGGGCCCAAAGGTACCAAACGGCCGCCATGTTATCCTCAGCCCACGGGGATCACCGGATGCGGATGTGGAGGGGCATGTGGTCAGCACTCCACTCTCCCAACTGTGTATGAGTTTCCGAGACCAGAGCCGCTACTTTTCAGTCAAATAGCTCCTCAGTTTGCCTCACTAGGGCTGAATGCACCCCACTTGCCAACAGTGCTCGGCAGACCAGATGGTTGCCCATCCAAGTGCTAGCCCAGCCTGACAGGAACTGGTGTTACCACTGCGGCAAGGCTGTTGGCCCGTCTACATGACAGCTATCCACCAAACTACCGTCCAGTATCCTAGATTACAATGTCATCGGCGAACCTCAAAGTTTTTACTTCTTCTCCATGAATTTTAATACCTACTCCGAATTTTTCTTTTGTTTCCTTTACTGCTTGCTCAATATACAGATTGAATAACATCGGGGAGAGGCTACAACCCTGTCTCACTCCTTTCCCAACCACTGCTTCCCTTTCATGCCCCTCGACTCTTATAACTGCCATCTGGTTTCTGTACAAATTGTAAATAGCCTTTCGCTCCCTGTATTTTACCCCTGCCACCTTCAGAATTTGAAAGAGAGTATTCCAGTTAACGTTGTCAAAAGCTTTCTCTAAGTCTACAAATGCTAGAAACGTAGGTTTGCCTTTTCTTAATCTTTCTTCTAAGATAAGTCGTAAGGTTAGTATTGCCTCACGTGTTCCAACATTTCTACGGAATCCAAACTGATCTTCCCCGAGGTCCGCTTCTACCAGTTTTTCCATTCGTCTATAAAGAATTCGCGTTAGTATTTTGCAGCTGTGACTTATTAAACTGATAGTTCGGTAATTTTCACATCTGTCAACACCTGCTTTCTTTGGTATTGGAATTATTATATTCTTCTTGAAGTCTGTGGGTATTTCGCCTGTCTCATACATCTTGCTCACCAGATGGTAGAGTTTTGTCATGACTGGCTCTCCCAAGGCCATCAGTAGTTCTAATGGAATGTTGTCTGCTACCGGGGCCATGTCTCGACTTAGGTCTTTCAGTGCTCTGTCAAACTCTTCACGCAGTATCGTATCTCCCATTTCATCTTCATCTACATCCTCTTCCATTTCCATAATATTGTCCTCAAGTACATCGCCCTTGTATAAACCCTCTATATACTCCTTCCACCTTTCTGCCTTCCCTTCTTTGCTTAAAACTGGGTTGCCATCTGAGCGCTTGATATTCATACAAGTGGTTCTCTTCTCTCCAAAGGTCTCTTTAATTTTCCTGTAGGCAGTATCTATCTTACCCCTAGTGAGACAAGCCTCGACATCCTTACATTTGTCCTCTAGCCATCCCTGCTTAGCCATTTTGCACTTTCTGTCGATCTCATTTTTGAGACGTTTGTATTCCCTCTTGCCTGCTTCATTTACTACATTTTTATATTTTCTCCTTTCATCAATTAAATTCAATATTTCTTCTGTTACCCAAGGATTTCTATTAGCCCTCGTCTTTTTACCTACTTGATCCTCTGCTGCCTTCACTACTTCATCCCTCAGAGCTACCCATTCTTCTTCTACTGTATTTCTTTCCCCCATTCCTGTCAATTGTTCCCTTATGCTCTCCCTGAAACTCTGTACAACCTCTGGTTCTTTCAGTTTATCCAGGTCCCATCTCCTTAAATTCCCACCTTTTTGCAGTTTCTCCAGTTTCAATCTGCAGTTCATAACCAATAGATTGTGGTCAGAATCCACATCTGCCCCTGGAAATGTCTTACAATTTAAAACTTGGTTCCTAAATCTCTGTCTTACCATTATATAATCTATCTGATACCTATTAGTATCTCTAGGATTCTTCCAGGTATACAACCTTCTTTTATGATTCTTGAACCAAGTGTTAGCTATGATTAAGTTATGCTCTGTGCAAAATTCTACCAGGCGGCATCCTCTTTCATTTCTTCCCCCCAATCCATATTCACCTACTATGTTTCCTTCTCTCCCTTTTCCTACTGACGAATTCCAGTCACCCATGACTATTCAATTTTCGTCTCCCTTCACTACCTGAATAATTTCTTTTATCTCGTCATACATTTCATCAATTTCTTCATCATCTGCAGAGCTAGTTGGCATATAAACTTGTACTACTGTAGTAGGCATGGGCTTTGTGTCTATCTTGGCCACAATAATGCGTTCACTATGCTGTTTGTAGTAGCTTACCCGCACTCCTATTTTTTTATTCATTATTAAACCTACTCCTGCATTACCCCTATTTGATTTTGTATTTATAACCCTGTAATCACCTGACCAAAAGTCTTGTTCCTCCTGCCACCGAACTTCACTAATTCCCACTATATCTAACTTTAACCTATGCATTTTCCTTTTTAAATTTTCTAACCGACCTGCCCGATTAAGGGATCTGACATTCCACGCTCCGATCCGTAGAATGCCAGTTTTCTTTCTCCTGATAACGACGTCCTCTTGAGTAGTCCCCGCCCGGAGATCCGAATGGGGGACTATTTTACCTCCGGAATATTTTACCTAAGAGGACGCCATCATCATTTAATCACACAGTGAAGCTGCATGTCCTCGGGAAAAATTACGGCTGTAGTTTCCCCTTGCTTTCAGCCGTTCACAGTACCAGCACAGCAAGGCCGTTTTGGTTAATGTTACAAGGCCAGATCAGTCAATCATCCAGCCTGTTGCCCCTGCAACTACTGAAAAGGCTGCTGCCCCTCTTCAGGAACCACATGTTTGTCTGGCCTCTCAACAGATACCCCTCCGTTGTGGTTGCACCTACGGTACGGCCATCTGTATCGCTGAGGCACGCAAGCCTCCCCACCAACGGCAAGGTCCATGGTTCATGGGGGAAGGGCGTGACAGTAAGAAAAGTTAAAAGCCGTTTAACTTACTGGCCCACACACTTGCAAGAGGAACAGCATTTGCCCCTGCGTGGCTCTGATGTCATTTTTCTTTCGTCCATTTGACAGCACGGGTCTTCTATCACTTGTTTGTACACGTGCTTGGCTAGCACCATGGCAACAAGAGACATTAGTCTTCAACTAAATAAACAGATAGCTTACAAAGTGGCGTAATATCCTTAAACATTACAATAGGAATCTCCATCTAGCCTTTACCATTTCCTTGTAATCGTT
Organism: Schistocerca piceifrons; assembly: GCF_021461385.2. Classification (NCBI taxonomy): domain Eukaryota; kingdom Metazoa; phylum Arthropoda; class Insecta; order Orthoptera; family Acrididae; genus Schistocerca; species Schistocerca piceifrons. The sequence continues at coordinate 213,491,302 of NC_060146.1, forward strand.
TATTTGTGTTAAAGTATGGTAGAACAGAATAGTTTATTGTTGCACAAAATATTCCAAAAGTATTTTTACTGAGACTGTTTACTCGTTGCAATTTCACGGTACTGCAGAACAGCCAATATGACACTAAGTTTCAACTTAAGTGGTCGAGCGTGAAAGCTACATTGATATGGAATTAGAAAATTTGTTTGTATCTTTAGGGGATTAACGCTCCTCTTGTCCTAATTAAAATCCCATGTAAACACAATAGTGTTCTCATTAGTATGTTAACTGAAGGATTATTCGTCCTACACAGCAGTTCAAAGCTTGCTTACATAGTTAAGTACGGGAAAAATCATACTTAGAGCGTCTGTGGTCCGTCAGAATCTTCACTAACTCTAAAATTAAACCAATGCAGAACTGTTGGGATAAGAGTCGTACTTTCTGATACGCCCTCAGTGCATTGTATACAGGAACAAAAAAAAAAAAAAAAAAGAAGGAAAAACCTTAGTTTGTTAGTAATTTGAAAGAAGGCTGTAAGAATGCTACAGTGATGATAAAGAGGTTTCCAGTTGTCAGGTACCCACTGTTACTTGTAACTTGAAATAAGCTAATGTCTCACCTGCCTTCTGTGTAGAGCAATAAACACCTCACAATAGGATTTCAAAGGTAGTTTTACTCATTCATTTATTTTTTGAACGACACATCGCCTTCTGTCGTTATCACTTTCGTTAGTGCATTTGAGCCCTTATAAGATTTCGTATCCAGTATTTGTAGTATGGGATGTAGTGGAGTTAAATGAGGTGATGCTGAGGGAATTCGATTACGAAATGAGGCACTTAAAGTTGTAGATGAGTTTTGGTATTCGGGCTACAAAATAACTCAGGATGGTCGAAGTAGAGAGGATACAAAATGTAGACTGGCGATGGCAAAGATAGCGTTTCTGAAGAAGAGAAATTTGTTATCATTGAGTATAGTTTTGAGTGTCAGGAAGTGTTTCCTGAAAGTATTTATATGGACCACAGCCATGTATGGGTGTGAAACGTGGACGATAAACAATTTAGACAAGAAGAGAATAGAAACTTCAGAAATGTGCTACTGCAGAAGAGTTCTGAAGATTAAATGGGTAGATCGCGTAACTAATGAGGACTTACTGAAAAGAAATGGGGAAAAGAGGAATTTGTGGCCCAACTTGAGTAGAAGAAGGGATCGGTTGGTAGGACACGATCTGAGGCATCAAGAGATCACCAATTTAGTACTGGAGGGAAGCGTGGAGGGTAAAAATCGTAGAGGGAGACCAAGAGATGAATACACTAAGCAGATTCAGAAGGATGTAGGTTGCAGTAGTTACTCGGAGATGAAGAAGCTTGCACAGGATAGAATAGCATGGAGAGCTGCTACAAACCAGTCTTTGGACTGAAGACCACAACAACAATATTTGTAGTATCGTCTTTCGTTAATATTTCTGTAATCTGTTCAAGTAAAATGTGCACAATTAAGACTACGCCTTCACGATTTATTTCAGGTGATACGATGCTTAATACGTTGCCAGTAGAAAGTCGAAACGAGCATGTGGAAGTCCTGGCTGACCTCCTAGGGAGACGGTGGGGGATGCATGTACTAGTTTTCATTGTCTGTAAAAACTTGGCTTAAGAAAGAAATCATTTGTCTCTTAGTGTTCACGTTGCCGTGATGTGCCATATCTTTCGAGGTTCTCGAACCTACATCCTTGTGAATCTGTTTAGTGTATTCATCTCTTGGTCTCCCTCTACGATTTTTTCCCCTCCACGCTTCCTTCCAGTACTAAATTGGTGATCTCTTGATGCCTCAGGTCGTGTCCTACCAACCGATCCCTTCTTCTAGTCAAGTTAGGCCACAAATTCCTCTTTTCCCCATTTCTTTTCAGTAAGTCCACATTAATTACGTGATCTACCCATTTAATCTAAAGCGAAAAATGTCCATACACGACAGAGTGTGTCCAGGATTCTTAAATAAGTAATAAACTTCGATGCAGAAACCAATACCATACAAAGCTCGCCCAGTTAGCCGCGCACTCAAACGCGCTGCTTCCCGAGCGGGAAGGCACAAATTCGCCCGGTGGATTAGTATCGAGGTCCGGTGTGCCAGCCAGCCTGTGGATGGTTTCTAAGGCGGTTTTCCATCTATCTCGCTGAATGCGGGCTGGTTCCCCTTATTCCCCCTCAGTTACACTATGTCGGCCATTGATGCGCAAACACTGTCTCCACGTATGCGTACAACATAATTACTCTACCACGCAAACATTTGGGGTTACACTCATCTGATATGACATGTCCCCAGGGGGAAGGGGGCTGGGGGGTCCACTTGGGGCCGAACCGCACAATAACCCTGGGTTCGGTGTGGGGCGGGGGTGGGGTGGGTGGACTGCTGCGGCCTGTTGTGGAGTTGTGAACCACTGAGGGTTACAGCAGGACGAAGCCTCTCCGTCGTTTCTAGGTCCAGAGATTAATACACACTACAATACACAATGCCATACAAATACATTTTAGAACGTTTAGTGTTACATTCATATCTGTGATTGTCTCCCCTTCCATTGATGAGAGGTGATTGGTTGTTTTTGGGGAAGGAGACCAGACAGCGTGGTCATTGGTCTCATCGGATTAGGGAAGGATGGGGAAGAAAGTCGGTCGTGCCCTTTCAGAGGAACCATCCCGGCATTTGCCTGGAGTGATTTAGGGAAATCACGGAAAACCTAAATCAGGATGGCCGGACGCGGGATTGAACCGTCATCCTCCCGAATGCGAGTCCAGTGTCTAACCACTGCGCCACCTCGCTCGGTGATGAGAGGTGAGTGGGGACATTTGGTGTACTATCATTTGCAAAGCTATTCTCTTTGAATTCAACAAACATAAAAATGTTTTCCCGGACTTCACTGATTGGTAACAGCTGACTTCCCTTTCATTAATATGTCTTCTTCTCATAGGGCTCTTCAATAATGGTGTGCTTGAAATCTACTCCTGCGGCTGCGATGCATTCTGTTACGACGCCTGATTTTCTAGATTTAGTTGAACTCAACACAGTGTCCAGACCGCTTCACTATACTGCTGCCTTTGTTCTGTAGGTTGGGCTGTCTATCGTCTGCACGCAGATGACCGCAAAACAGTACGAAGAGATCGCTCTTGAAGCCGCAAGAAACTGCGATACTCAGGTAAGGCCAACTTGACAACAGCTGTTCTCATTCCTCACGAAGCGAAGTATTTCATGTTGAATAACCTTCTCACAAATACAGGACTGACTCACTTGCCATTTCTTCCTGTGCCCTCATTATTGGAACACTGGTGCAAGTTTAACTGCACTGGCTGTATAACACAAAATTCACTTTTCCCACACAAGTGAGGTCATGATGTGCGTGAAGCCTACTTCTAACCTTTGTAGTGAATAAAATCAAACAATGGAAAATCCAGGATGGAAAGTAACAATATCATGAAAAGGAAAGTTGCCACTCGCCATATAGCGGAGATGCTGAGTAGCAGGCACAACAAAAAGACGGCCACAAATAAACATTCGGCCAGCCTGGCCTCCGTCAAAAACAGACGGCAGACACACACACACACACATGCAAACGCATCTCACACACACCTGACTACAGTCTTTGACAACTGAAGCCACACGTCAACAGTTACATATCCCAACATTGTAAGTTACCTAGCGAACCCAACAATGCTTCACAGTTGCTAAACACGGTACTCCATAATCTCCTTCTGCCCTCTCTTTAAGTCCATTTCCTCTTCCTCCCGTTCTCTCCGTCAACCACCGCCTGTCCCCCCTCTCTGTTCATCTCCTCTTTATATCCATTTCCCCCCTCTCCACTCCCTGCTCTCTCCATCTCCTCTCCTCCTCTCTCTCTGACCTTGAGCTTTGATTATCTTTATTACCAACATATCGTTGACTGGGAATCGAAGTCGCTTAATGGGTGAATCGCATACGGAGCATGACAGACCTCCCTTGCTGCTGAATCTGTGAACGGGTAGGGTTACAAAGTACAGCGTGATTGTAAGTAAAGTTAAACTTTCAAAACGCTGTAGAAATAACACCACTGGTCAGACTGACGTCAAATTGCAATGGGATATTATCGGAGAAGGGGGAAAACGTATGGCAGAAGAAAACAAATCGTGTGAAAATTGATCAGTAGATGGCGCTGTAACTAAAAACACCTGTCATGCACACCATCCTATAAAGATGGTATAAACACTGCGATGTTCGCCATGACTGTCTCAATGCAGGATCGCGCTCTACTCGTAAAGCTGTATTACAAGAATGGTGACCGTGCACACGTCGCTCTGCAGAAGTTCCGGACACTGAAGGGTTTGAAAACAGGCGTTGGTCCGATGACTGCTGTGGATCTGGAGAAAACGATTCGGAAATTCGAAAAGACGGGTTCTTTTGATGTGCAACCTGGTAGAGGGAGGTAACGAATTGATTCGACGTCAGTAGAAGCAGTGGCCACGGCAATGCGGGAAGAGACGAGTGGTGGTGTGCAAACGTGTAGTGCACGGAGAATTGTCCGAACATTAGACATACCCGTGAGCAAGGTGCGTAAAATCCTACAACACTTCCTTCTTTATATATGAAGACAGTAACTGTTCTCGAAAGAACAGAATACTGTTGATGACCATGCAGCTTTTCCCTGGAATAAATGATGACTAACTGAAACCCTCAGCTGCCGACAGTTACTGTCTTCATATATATAGTTAAAGGCTACCCAGCCATTGACCTTTGTCTGTGCGAATGCGCACAGGTTGCCCAAACTCTTACGGGAATCACCAAAGCGTGCGCGAGTAATGAGTGAATGGGCAAATGTCTATAAGGTACATTACATATGTAGAATTGTGGACAGTTGGGAATGTGAGTCTCACGGGAAGCGTGCAAGGGGTAAGTCCCTGCAATCGTGCTATTCATCTGTGTGCTCGATGGCTCAGATGGATAGAGCGTCTGCCATGTAAGCAGGAGATCCCGGGTTCGAGTCCCAGTCGGGGCACACATTTTCAGCTGTCCACATCGAGGTATATCAACAACACCTGTCGACAGCTGAGGGTTTTAGTTGGTCATCATTTACTTCCTTCTTTGCTATCCACTCAAAATTACCCACGTGCACGAGTTGCTTACTGTTGACCTGCTGCCAAGAGAATTTCTTGCTGGCATGGAAGTGGACAGTGACTGGTCGTGGAAGATTTTGTGGACAGACGACGCCTGCTTCCATCTGACAGGATATGTCAGTACACAGAATTATCGAATATGGGCAACAGAAAATCCACACGCAAATCAACCAGTACCACTTCATCCTGAAAAGGTAACTGTGTGGTCAGGGTTTACGGCATCATTTGTCAAACGGCCATATTTTTTCGAAGAGACAGGTGCTTCTGGTCCTGTTACCTATACCGTTACTGGTAAGCGCTATTAAGCGTCTTTTGCGCAACCACGTCTTTCCAGCTCTCCGACAGCATGGATGTGTGGATGGGATCATTTTTATGCAATATGGCGCACTTCCGTACTTTGCAAATCCAGTTAAGCAGCTGCTGAAGCGCCATTCGGAAATGCTGACTGTCCCGGTCACCTCATATTAATCCGTGTGACTTGTGGCTGTGGGGCTATCTGAAAGATGTTGTGTTCAGTGTTCTCGTTGCAAACTTTTCTGTATTGAAGGCACGCATTGCGCAACACATTCTGGACGTGATCCTGGAAACACTTCGATCAGTTGTGGAACATGCTGTTTCTCGATTTCAACTTGTTGCAAAAAACGGTGGACAGCATATTGAACATGTTTTGTGCCAGTCACACGGAAATTAATAATCCGATTTAATTTTGATTGACGCTTTTTATGCTGTTTTTAGCCGCAGGTCAATGTAAAACCCACGTGACTCATGCTTTTTATGCGGTTTTTGGCCTCAGGACAACTAAAAACCGATGTGATTATTGTTTTTTATGCGCTGTTTGGCCTCAGAGCAATTAAATGCCGATGTGATTGATGCTTTTTATGCGGTTTTAGGCCTCAGGACAATTAGAAACCCATGTGAGTAGTGCTTTTTATCTGGTTTTTGGCCTCAGGACAATTAGAACCGATTTTTCCCATCCGATGTGATATTACCTTGTCATGGTGGATAGGCTTTCGTAACTAACAGTATCACACCTGTACACCCATTTTATTAAATTTTAATTTTAATTTATTTATTTAATAAATTTGTTTAAGAAAATTCTCTGCTTCTTATTTATTTTTGGCATTTTTAGTTATGATTTCCAGTAGTTTTATTTAGGTTTCAGCTTCAGTCTTTTAAAAGCTAAAGAATATAAGTCTTTGTTTTTGAATACCACAGGAGAGCTAGATATATGTCCCACAGCGTCGACCTCGCTGATACTCCACCTGATGCTCCACCTAAAATCTCTAAAATGTTTATTTCGCTACGAAGATCGTTTGGTACAACTAGGTGCTATGTTGTATGATGCATATGGATTGATGTGCCAAACTTTTTTTTATCAACGACAAGTTTATCGCTTCTGAGATATTCTCTCGACGAATATTGACCGTGAAAAGATGCACACTGCACCTCCGATCGATCTATGTCACGTGATATCTGAAGAATGTTTTTCAAATCTTTTATAAATTGATTAATACACGCCTTGAATGCGTATTATTTTCTTGAATTTGTTTATTGTGCATACCACAAACTAAACATTCACAGTGCAGCTTAAGAGCGTCGCACAACAACAGCAAAATATCTCCAACATAAAACACGTCCGATCTCCGTAATCGCTTCACACAGTCATAGAGTAAATATCTCTGGGGTGAGCATTCACATGCGCAGAACAGATTTTGTGTTGTCAATATACATTGCCGCCCTGGTCATGTGTTCTCAGGACGTCGTGTGTTTGTCCGTATAGCGCCCTGTACATTTCGAATGTCACTACATACCTACTACAGACGGATTCTTTTCGTACGTGTCGTGGATTATTTATATATGTTGCGCAGACATCTAACAGTATCCGTTTGATACCGGGAATAAACCAGCTACGTAACTTTTAAGGGCAAGTGACATTGCATTCTGCTTCTTTGCGATAGGTGTCACAGTTCAGATGCACTCGATTTTTGGTAGTTTTCGGTATGATACGGTACTTTATAGTATTACAGAGCCTGACGTACATTTTTGCAGTGATAGTCTTGCAAAACGACTTGACAGTACGCTAGTACTTTTGCAAGTGTCCGAAAAACACAGAATTTGCCTCACACTAGTGATTATACCCTGCTAATACGTCCATACTTTGAAGTGATTATTTAACGCATTTTACGTACTTGCTCCCAGTTTATTAAATAAATAGTAGACTGAGTAAGAAGGGGGGAAAAAGGCGATCGGAGAATAAATGTACTGTAAAGCAAATGCAGTTGGTCATGTAACAGTCAACCCATATAACACCATTAAGGGAAGTGGAAAGTGACACAAATGAAAGAGTTTGGGGACATGTTTACTAATATTTTACGCTCATCTTGACTTTTTGCACTATTGTCATCACAGTTTGTCAAAGTTTCTGAGTGTAAAGATGAAACAGACCCTTCAGTGTACAAACCTATGCCAAATAATGCAGAATGAAACACATTTCTCAGTGAAATAAAGTAGCAAATATGATAAAAAAGTTATGTATACGAACCTGACAAATTTCGTTTTACAGATGGTTTTCGTGTGGGTACTTGTGGTAGTAGGTGCTGTGGAAAATTAAAAATAGTTGGTATAGCATCTACCTTCAGCCACACACATCCAAATTTTTCTCTGTCTAGACATTCCTCTTCAAAGTGTTTTGAACATACTTTGGAATGTTTTGTGGGGACAAAATTACTCCTCCTTGTTTTCTGGAGCCACATCTTTACTCGTTGTTCATCCTTCGGGAAACTGAAGTATAATCACACATAATCGTTCTCCATGTTCTAGACACACTTAACATGGTCTCCTACTGTAACTTTATAGTAAACAAAAAGGTTTGGACACACATATTATACGAAGACAATTAGACTCCCACTGTATTGAATTTATCTGTCTCCCGTCTTTCAAATCTATATACATAATCGACAAGTCACTTATAAATGCATGGAGGATACTATTTGCTGAAAACAACTAACCATTCCCTTTCCTGTCCCACTAGCAAATTTACGAGAGGAAGCGATTGTTTGTAAGCTTTTGTATGAGCCGTAATATCTATTATATAGTCATAAAATCGTAGAAAAATAGGTCTACAGAATCAAGCCCTAATTACAATGCATCTCTAAATTTTTAAACATATACAGTGTGTCTTACTAATATGATAACTATAATTAGAGCTACATGGTATGTACTCATGAAAAGTTACTATCCCTCCTTTCACATACTTTTCTTTGCATCCGTAGCAACAACAGTAATTCACCATCGCTATTACACTATCAACAAACGGTGAAAACATAACAAAACTCTTGATATTATAAACTTCAAACTCTGCGAAAAGCACACACGCTCAGCGAAGTACCGAAAACACGTGACAATCCTGGTTTAATGTTGACAACATGTGCAGAACGCAATGCTCACTCCAGAGATATTTACTCTATGCACACAGTCCTCAAATATACATCTTTGGTTACTTATTCCAGAGAGATGCGTCCGTAGCGCGGAACGTCCAATTCTCGCAGGCAGTTTTTCCTACTCTCGGGATTAATAATTCGCCGCACCTACACCTTCATCTGCCCATGTTGGGCAAAATTTTTCTGCCTGACTCATGTAGCACCACCACCGTCAGAGGGTAGTACGGGACTACAAGTCCCACCGCCACACCCTCAAAGTGACGCAGTCACTGACCTGTGGAAATTTGCTGCCTCACCAACAGTTAGACCGCAATAGACCGACGATGCTGTATTGTAACGTATCACCCCGGAATACAAGTCCATTAAAGGGAAAAAAAAACATTACATTGCCGTTTTTGGGCGCGGATTATCCATGTAAGACAATACATGGTAAAAGCTATAACTAAATTAATCCTGTTGTTTCACACAGCCGTTTAAGTAATTCTGTAAACGGCTCATGTGGCCCTGGACTTTCGATCAGAAGAGCCTTCTCATTCGGGAAAGGGTTCCTGAGAGGAATCCTTGGAAAACCTGGAACAAGTTTAATTTAATCTTACGTCCCACCCAGTAACTTACAAAATTTAGTTAAAAGTTTAAATAACAGATCCGACATTGTCTTTATATAGGGTGTTCTTGCATTGGTGGAGTCGGGTAAATGTGAAGATGTTTTGGTAGCGACGTCAGCACGACGTCTGATGGAAGTTGCAGGACAGGTGTATATAGAGGCGGAGAATCGCAGTCTTGCTAGTGTGTGTGGGATGGTAGGGATGGTCAGGAACAGGGCTGATCCTTGCGTAGGAGAACGGCTGGATCATACCCTCATAAGGCCATTCACAGGGCAGTGATGTGTGAACATGTAACATACCCCAGAATAAGCATGAGTGCTAATCATTACTGGGAAAGTGCTGTGAGAGCACGGGTAGTACAGATACTCTTCATTCTCACGCTACTGGTCTGAATTTAGTGATTCGGAAGAAGTAATAAACATTTTATTACTCAATATTCGGGTAAATTTTCGCCACAATTATCTAGTCCTTTCTCCTTTATACATTTGTTTATTAATATCAGAGTACCATGTTCACACTTGTTGTCCTGGGTAAACTCTGGTGATAATACCCTTTCGTGACTTCACCTTTTTCTTCAATGAAGCACAAAATCGTTTTCGAATATGACGCGCATGAGTATATCCTTGCTTATTAGCACACACATAACCACTCTTGTGTCTCATCACTAGTTTCTTTTTATGACACTTCATCATCACGTGGTCATAACTTATTTTGTAGCTGGAAACACACAACATCTCACGTGAAGTTCGTTGCTGTTCACGAAATCCATCAGTACTCTGCACTTCTGTCAGTCTTTGAAATTAGCTTTAACCTTTACTGAATATAATTACGAATTCATCTACTCCCCCGGATCTACACAAATTCAGCCCAGTCGTTTCTCTTCATATAATTACGGTTTAATACCGAACACCCCACAAGGATCACACATAATCCTCTCAATCTGGTTTAACATTGTCCTTCCAAATACTTTTTTGGTAATCTATCTCAATAAAATTTCCTGAAATTTCACCCAGTGAATCGACTTGTTTCATTGCTTTGAATATATATATATATATATATATATATATATATATATATATATATATTCCTATGCCTTTAGCATGAATATTCCCATGCACATATTATTAACAATTACATGAAAACTGATTAAGATTACCAATATAACTATATTTTTTACTGAAATTAAAAGAAAACATCATAATTACTTTTCCTTAAGAACATACAAACTCACTTCACTGAAAGAAAACATATATTTACATAATTATCATAATTAACATATTGAAAGATACGCCTCAGTTGCGAGAATTTTCTAGTCTTTACCCAGGTTTCGGCTACAATAATTTATCGTTCTTCCGAAGCATAAAATTACTATAACATGCTCCTGAAGAAGTCTAGATTATTCTAGTCGAAATCTGGGTAAAGACCAGAAAATTCTCGCAACTGAGGCCGATCTTTCAGTATATTAGTCTATCACAGTTTCTCGCGTCCGTCGGCCGTCGTAATTTAATATATATATGTTATTATTATTATTATTATTATTATTATTTGATTGTTGCCGACTTACGTGGTGGGCCTTAATAAAAATGATATTTAAGTTGAACAATGTAATAAACTTTTCATATAAATTTCCTCGGCTAGTCAGTTGACGTTAAAGCAAAAGATCTTTAGTTATTAATTACAATTGCGGCCCACACACGCGCGAGAGTATTTTCTTACCTCCGTTAACCATTGTATTGTAGTCAGAGTCCTGGCTCTGGGTCTCGGCTATGGTACTGAAAATAAGAATCTTAAAGCTAAGTATTTCTGCAACTTCGTGCGGCTGTGGAGAAAAATTGATATTATGCTAATAGCGGGCGAGTTTTCAGCTTCCGTTAAATTTTCATAAGTTAATATCGCCACGTAATGGCGTCGTTGGCTGCATCGGCCGCTGCGATTGTTGAGCTGTAAATTACTTGAATGCAGGTTAATTCAAGGAAGGCGGACATGAAATCGGGATCACCTCTTACAAATTAAAAGTGCACAATAAATTTAAATCAGTATATTATATGCTTAACTCATACAAATATGCTTACATTCGTCAGCACACGCAAGATGTCCCTCTAGACACATTCAAGACAAGCGAAGAAGTCAAGTCGACTAAAAAATTAACAAAAGAGTGTAACTGGGCTTCTCTTTAGATCATTCTGTCATAAATTATTTCTTTGCAATCTAAACCTACACAGAGAAATTATTATTTTACGGCTACATGAAAAAAAAAATCTCTTACAAATTATGAATGTCTTCTTTATAAATATTGTCTTTTCGTAATATGGCACTGGGGACGCTATATTGCCCCCCGAAATGTTTATGTCATAAAAAATGTTCGTGTTTTTGACATAAATATTTCCTCTTTCATGTCCACCGTGTCCACACGCAGATTTTTCTTTCACAGTTTACATATGTCACATCGTATATTTAAAGCGTTAAATTACTGAGGTGTGTTGTCCACAAAGTGTAATACAGATGAGGTTCAAGGTATACAACCACGAGTTAGTCCGGAATATTTGAAGTCCCAGGGGTGTCAACTGTTCGCTCCCCATTTGGCGCGGCCGTAGGGAAACCTGGGGAAAACCTCGGCGGAGCGACAGACTAACTGCTTTGGTCACTTTCACTTAATTGTTTCTGGAATGTCATTGGAGTACAGGATGTGCATACAAATATTTTTGTTGCACTATGCAAAAAATGAGGTCATTAAAACAATTGATTGCGGTGTCGTTGATGATCTACGCCGCGACGTTTGGCTCGCGACGGCGTCGGTTGGTGTGTTCGGTGCTCGGCGTTCGCGGCGACTGCGGAGAGGTCAACGCCCGCTCGACGCCAGCGTGTGTCTCGCCGTCGCGAAACGTCAGAATCAGCTGATCGGCTGCACCGTTGGCGATGCGCTTCTGTCTCGGCCGGGCGTGGCGGAGTGGGATGATATCCGTCCCCCGCTCTTGTTGGCAGGAGTCAGCTCTGCTACGCATCTCCGACGTAGTACATGAAACACACACACAACCAACGTAATATTTGTTTCCCGCTTCAGATGGTTACGCTAGTGGGAAAGGAGCATTTATTAGTGCGGCAGTTGTTGTTAAGTTTTCGCCAGTTTCCGAGTGTCAAGCTAGCACTGTCTTGCAGAAAACATGACATGGACCTTCTCCCGTGAATGCAGTTTTGATGCAATACTATTTCCATTACAACGTCAGTTTTTGCCTTGACAAAATTGTTTTCGCCGCACTCGCAGGCACTGGTGAGTGTCCCAATACGAGCTTAGCACAAACATTCGCCGTTTCTGCGGTCGCTGTTTTGCAACAGTCCACGCATCGTATTCCAATTTCGCATTATTGTGCTCACTGAAACTACAGTCTGTCCCAAAAATATTGACTGTGGGTTCACTTCACGTTAATAGTTCACATTTATAGTAAATTCACAGTTTTTCGTGCGTAATATTGGCGTTTGGCGTCCTCACCGCTGTTGAACGTTCAATACTAGCACTTCACTGTCCATATCACAGTTTCACCTTCACAGTTTTTCACACTGCTTAAAGTAACTGTTTCGATTAGTTCACAAACACTAATGTATTTCATTCAGTCTGAACTGGATTTTGGCTAGTGCTGGATTTTACCAGTCTCTCGCACTAATTATCTCTTTTTATTTTCCACTTAGAGTCGTACTTGCCTTCAGATTTTTTGACTATACAATTGTATTTCCGTCTCATCTGAGGTAAGTCCCCATGTCATGTCTGCCCACTCATTGCGTACTTGCTCTCCAGAGCCAGGCTCGACTTTACAAAACTTTGCCTCTCGCATTATTGTACACATTTTATAATCTAGGCCTAGCGTGCAAGTTCCTAGATTAATGTTAGATTTGTGACTTTTGTTTACACTACAAATTCGTGCAAATCTCTGCCTTAGCAGATGGCAATATATTTTAACAGTGCCTAGTGGTAGTCGCGTTTATTGATTTGCTTTGTACCTTGTCCACAACACATGAGGTACCTTGGGTGATGTACACCCTGCACTCATGTTGTTTAGTAAATTATGATTGAGCATATTTCAAGATCGGTATAGACATAAATACATGGAACAACATATACATTATAATATTACATTTTCATAAGTTTCATTACTACTACAGTTCAAAAATATTCATGACACACTAAAGAAAAATTCTTTCATCATTACATGCTGGTGAATTTTTTTTAAATATTTTTTAAAGCATTTTTAAACATGACATTTGTAAAATATTCTTAAACCTACGTTCACTTTTTTTTCTTCAAAATGCAATTGCTTAAAAATACTATTATTCCTTAACATCTACAAAATTGAATCGCACTAATCTTGTGTGCCTCATTGTCTTTAAATATTACACTAAAATCGGAACATTTACACACAAAAAGCAAATACACTATAAACTTAACCAACTACACACAAATGTAAAAGTTACTCTACTGAGCGAACTTCTCTAAGTCTTTGTAAGTATTTTTTTCTTATTTCCTTGGTAACTGCCTCCCTCTTTGACCACGGGATGGTGTAGTTTGCGTGACAGAAAGTATCATGAGGTACCACTTCGATGTTATAGGTGTAGCCCTCGATAACACCGGGTTTTTCCGAAAACACATTCTCATAATCTGTAAGTAGCTGAGTCAATTCGTTTTGTTGTGCTTCAGTCAAATGTTCTGACTCCCTAACTTTCATGGCTATCAGTTTCCTTTTTTCCTCTCTGTCTTCAGTAATAAACTCCTTATAACATGCTTGCCTTGTACTTAAGTCAGAATATAAATTCATTACCTGTATTCCTTCGAATCTCGTTTGAAAGCTCCGGCAATATTTACCGTGCACTTCCCGTGTCCTCAACAACGGCAAAATTACACGTCTATGCTCATTCATAAGGCTTACTTCCCCGCACAAGAGGTCGATTTTTGCGTCCCTCTGGCGTAAAAATTCCATCCCCAGGATGCAAGCAACACCTAATCCCCTAACTACTAGGAACGAGCTTTTCATTGCTTCATTTCCTACCGTAAACTCGACTTGCACCTGGTGCTTTATGATATGAGATTGTGCACCTATTGCACCTGTAACACGACAATTCTTCACTGGCAATACTGGTATTCTATTATTTTGACTCAAGTACTTGTAAAAATTTGCGCTCATGACATTGGTTGACGCACCGGTATCGACTATTATGTGTATTGGTGCTCCATACATATCTGCTTGCAATATAGCCTGCACAACACTTTTGTCGGTTCGGTTACATGTCTGCGGTATGTCTACAAGTTCCTTTTCTATTTTTGTTCCTTCATTGTATCTCAGCATACAAAGTTTATGGCTGTCATCTGTGAATGTGCCCTCACTACACCATCCTGCAGCCAACAACGGAGAGCGTATTGTGGCTGTCTTTAGTTTAACGGATGAGCATTAGTGGGTTGACAGTTGTCTGTCACTTCCACTAACCTCACATTGTGATTCTGATTGTTGTTGTTGCTACTGTTGGGTTGGCCACCCTGCCTCCCCGATGGTGTATTTTGATATTGTGTATGGCTCTGGTTTTGCGGTGGTCGGTTGTAACTTCCTGACATGTTCTGTGATGGACCTGGGTTGGCGTTCCATTGTGGCGCTGTGTTTTGTTGCCACTGTGGTGTCGGTTCGTTACGACCACGCCACTGGTTTCGGTTGTTCCGCCATTGCGGATTGCCGTTACCATTATATCCATTACTCATGCGTCCATCATGATGTCTCTTTCGATTTTCACGATTATAACCGTTGCCGTTATAACCATTGCCATTGTTTGTGCCTCGATTCTGTTGCCGGTGCTCTTGCCTATTCCCGTTACCATTTGGTACTAAGTTACTACCGTTACTGTGGCTGCTATTGTAATCGGCTTTGTGTTGATTATAGCCTGCATGGTTCCACTTGTTTTCGGTTTTCATATCTTCGATCAATAGGTCAACAGAATCCACTATTTCCATGAATTGTTCTATATCGTATTCCGGCACATTGATGAAATATCTTTTAATTTCACTGGGCAACTTCATTTTTATTAATCTGATTATGTCACGATCGGACATTGGCTCGTCCCAGTACCTGGTTTTGTTTATATACTTTTCGAAATATTTGCGTAACGTTCCCATCTTAGGATTGTACATTTCTGGACTGTACAACTCCTTTCGTAGTCTTTCTTGGACGCTATCGGACCAGAATTTTTGCAAGAATGCACCTTCAAACTGTTGCATCGTTAGACATTTTTCGGACACGTCGGTGGCCCACAGTGCCGCGTCACCTTGAATAAAGGAGACCACGAACTGTATTCTTTGTCTTTCCGTCCATGTCCTGGGAAACACATTCCTAAAGCTCTTAATAAATACAACAGGGTGGACATTTCGTTTTTCGCTATTGAAGGGTTGGAATGTCCTGTGTTTTATTACATTGTCCTCTTTTTTGCATATCTGATTGCTACATTCTGGGACATTCATCACTTCGTGATGTACGCTGCACGGTATCGCATGTTGTTCGTGCTCATAATTCGCATTAGGTTGCGGCTGCGCACTCGCACCCTGCCTACCGCCAGCGTTATTATAGTAATCAGTACGCGGAGTCTGATTCATGATCTGTCCGCCACTGTTTACATTGCTTTCCAACGCAGACAGTCTCCGCGCGACCTCCTGTTGCCAATTTGGCAACTCCGCAGTCACACGGGACTTAATCTGTGTTAATTCGGCATGTAGTGCGGCAGCGCTAGCGTCAGTATTTACACTCGCGGCCGCAGTCGCTTGTTCTACGGCTGTTTTTACATCGCTTTCAATCTTTGCAGATATCTCGCGATCCTTTACTTCTAGCCATTCATTTAATTCTTTTTCTACTTTTTGAGCTTGCACTTCCAAATATGCGTCAATACTTTTCCGTGCATCTATCTCCACATTATCCACGCGGTTGGTTAAAGTCTGGACATTGTCTTCAAGCCTAGCCTGCGATATCTGTAATTTTTGCATCTCTCCGGCTAAGCTTTGCACAAGATCGGGTATTTCTTTGCACGCGTCCCGCATCTCGGCAAGTTCGCTTTGGATCCTATCTAGTTTCGCTTCATTGCGCTGCTCTTGCTCACGTAGCATCTGAGCCAGTTTCTGATCTCTTTCCCTATCTCTTTCTTCTAACCTGCGCAGAAATTCTGCAAATGGGTCTGCAATCGGTGAGCATACTGGTGCCCCGCTTAATCTAGCACTCGATTGGCCCCCCTGCCCAGGCAGTGGAGTTGTTACTCTATTCCCATTCTGCTGTGGAGCGTCATTCACCGTCCACAGATCCTCGCCCCCCGCTCCGGAAATTATGTTATCCGAGGCGGTGGCTTGGGACTCGTTTACATATTGCAAATGATCCTCACTTTCCATATTAACAGAATTTTGTTCTTCTGGTACGGATGCTTTAGGTTGTCCTATCTTACCCATACTAAATTCACTTTAAGCCACTGACGAATCTTTAACACTGATACACACACGATTAATTATCCCCTCCAAAAATAAACATATAAATACACAAAACGAATAATTATCCCCTCCAAAAAAATAAACACATAAATACACAAAACACCGAAGGTATCTCATGTGCACATGGGTTCGATATTCCGCACAGAGCTACACAGGATACTTGCACAATAGGCCTTACCTTACTTATTTTTCTTTCTCGCAATCCTCTTTCTTTTCTACACTTTTTCCTCTCCAGATCTCCTCAGGGTGTGGTTTTGTTGTTGTACATGTAAAAGAATTCATACAAGCATTAATATTTTACAACAATTAGACACATACATAATTACATTCATTACAATAGAATCATATTAATCGGGCCCCAAAGTTGCGGCGCCAATCTCGCGTCCGTCGGCCGTCGTAATTTAATATATATATGTTATTATTATTATTATTATTATTATTTTTTGATTGTTGCCGACTTACGTGGTGGGCCTTAATAAAAATGATATTTAAGTTGAACAATGTAATAAACTTTTCATATAAATTTCCTCGGCTAGTCAGTTGACGTTAAAGCAAAAGATCTTTAGTTATTAATTACAATTGCGGCCCACACACGCGCGAGAGTATTTTCTTACCTCCGTTAACCATTGTATTGTAGTCAGAGTCCTGGCTCTGGGTCTCGGCTATGGTACTGAAAATAAGAATCTTAAAGCTAAGTATTTCTGCAACTTCGTGCGGCTGTGGAGAAAAATTGATATTATGCTAATAGCGGGCGAGTTTTCAGCTTCCGTTAAATTTTCATAAGTTAATATCGCCACGTAATGGCGTCGTTGGCTGCATCGGCCGCTGCGATTGTTGAGCTGTAAATTACTTGAATGCAGGTTAATTCAAGGAAGGCGGACATGAAATCGGGATCACCTCTTACAAATTAAAAGTGCACAATAAATTTAAATCAGTATATTATATGCTTAACTCATACAAATATGCTTACATTCGTCAGCACACGCAAGATGTCCCTCTAGACACATTCAAGACAAGCGAAGAAGTCAAGTCGACTAAAAAATTAACAAAAGAGTGTAACTGGGCTTCTCTTTAGATCATTCTGTCATAAATTATTTCTTTGCAATCTAAACCTACACAGAGAAATTATTATTTTACGGCTACATGAAAAAAAAAATCTCTTACAAATTATGAATGTCTTCTTTATAAATATTGTCTTTTCGTAATATGGCACTGGGGACGCTATAAGTTGCTGACGGGGCTGCAATATGCTAAAAATTCTTAGATATTGTAATTCATCTGTTATGGATCCCTGTCGACCCATCATAACCTTATCTGAAATTATGAAAAAATTACTTATATTACTGTTAGGAAAATTCCTTTTCTTGTATTTCTTCATTCCCTCAGGAATGAAACTTTTTAAAATCGTGATGAGAATATAATTCCTTTATATTTCTGGTCTCAGGGTGTCCTAAAACATTTGCTCCTGGATTTGGTATCCTAATCACTTCAAATTGTTGTTCATACATCAATTATGCTTGATGGTCACAATACACAGTGGTTCTTGCTCGATATAAATAATAATTAAACTCTTTGAATGCCCCCAACTACTGCAAGAGCCTCTTGTTCCGTGATAGTATACGATCTCTCACAACTTGACAGTGTCCTACTAGCGAAAGCTACTGGGCAAAAGGTGGGCTTGCCATCTATGTTCCGAGTTTGGAACAAACAAATGCCCAAACCAACAGATGGTGGGCGGCGCTGCGGTGGACAACGTCTCTATGAAACAAGTCTCTGGCGCAGCTGTTAGATCAGTTACTGCTATCAACACTTAAGTTAGTTTGAACGAGGCGTTGTAGTCGGCGCATGAGCGATGGGATACTGCATCTCCGAGGTAGCAATGAAGTGGGTTTTTTTTCGCTTCGACCATTTCACGAGCCTCACGAGCCTCGTCAGATGAGCCTCGTTTCAAATTGTATCGAGCGGATGGACGTGTACGGGTATGGAGACAACCTCATGAATCCAAGGACCCTGCATGTCAGCAGGGGACTGTTCAGGCTGGTGGAGGGTCTGTAGTGGCGTGGGGCGCTTGCAGTTGGAGTGATATGGGACTCCTGATACGTCTAGATACGACTCTGACAGGTAACACGTATGTAAGCGTCCTGTCTCACCTGCATCCATTCACGTCCACAGTGCATGCCGACGCACTTGGGCAATTCCAGCAGGATAATGCGACTCAGAATTGCTACAAAGTGGCTCCAGGAACACTCTTCTGAGTTTAAATACTTCCTCTGGCCACAAAACTCCTCAGACATGAACATTATTGAGCATATCTGGAATGCCTTGCAAAGTGCTGTTCTGAAGAGATCTCCACCCCATCGTACTCTTACAGATTTATGGACAGCCCTGCAGGATTCATGGTGTCAGTTCCCTACAGCACTACTTGAGACATTAGTCGAGTCCATGCCACATCGTGTTACGGCACTTCTGCTTGATGGCGGGGACCCTACTCGATATTAGGCAAGTGTACCAGTTTCTTTGGCTCCTCAGTGTACTTCCATAACATGCCTTGGCTTGTAGAACTTTGTTTAGTGCGTAGCTTGTTGATTCTCCTTTCCATTTGAGAAAAATCTGTATTCGTCAGATCTTCCTATCGTGTAGTTGAGACATTGCTGTGAAAATAAGTATTCATTGCTACTATATCTAATACATTTGTCCATAAGACCAAATACCATCTTATTCACTGTCTCTTACAGGTGTATGTATTTGCCTTCTGGTCACTACAATCAACTCCTGATGTACATTCGTTGGTGAATAGTGCTGTTTCTACGACTTTCGTCTACAGTGGTGGCAGGGACCTAGCAACATCACACATTCATTCTTTTTGGACACGCAACGTACAGCTGTCAAATAGTCTTTCAGAAGAAAATGACGATTATAAAAGTTCTCAGATCTTGGAATCCTTCAGTTTGGGTAGACTTTCCTTTTTGTCTATTTAAGCTAGCTGTCACTGGCCAGACGGAATTTTCGTTATATTGCTCCCTTTTGGCAGTTATTTACTCCACCGATAAGAAAGTCGGCAATTTCGTGATATCTTTCATCTACTCCTTCCTAACAGTTTCACTTTGGACTCTAGAAGGCATGCATTCATCATCCTGATCACCATCAGTGTTTGAATCTCTGCTGTCTTCTTGATAAAACAGAGTTTCAGTTTCAAGCCATTCAGTAATAGCTAAGTTAATGTTTTGATCACTTGTGTCGACTTCAGATGCTCTTTTGTCTTTACAGGTAGAGGGCTATATGATTAAGTTCTAAGTAAGGAGTAGTAGTATCTTCAGTAAATTGTTTGGCAGGGAATAAAAGACACACGGCCTTTAACGAAACCCCAGAGAAAGAAATCCAGTGGTGTCAAGTTTGGGGAGCGAGGTGGCCGTGCAATTGGGCTTTCACGGCCAGTCCACCGACTGCAGATATGATTGTCGAGTAAGCCTCGAACTCCCGTGAGGAAATGAGATGGTGCATCGGCTTGCTGGTAGTAAACCGTCCCACCACGGTCATCTTCATCGATCTGTGAAATTAGGAAGTTTTGAAGCATATCCAAATAAACAATCCCAGTGAAAGCAGCCATTTTAATGGTGCACCACGCTGGTGGTCATAGTGGCGGAATGGGGTACTGACGCACTACGTGAATCGTACTTGAGGTTGTTTATTACAAAATGACACATCTACCGATTCTGTAAGTTATGTGAATAAATTAATATGTCACTAAAAACGTGTAAGTTCCTTTTTGACTCACCCTGTATAAACGAAGTATCGAAAAGGCGGCTGTTCGCTATGGTGTCTAAAAGACCTTTGTTATGCGTTATACTACACTGAAGGGGCAAAGAAACTGGTACAGCCATGCGTTTTCAAATACAGAGATATGTAAGCTGCAGAATACGGCGTTGCAGTCTGCAACGCCTACGTAAGACAACAAGTGCCTGGCGCAGTTGTTAGATCAGTTACCTGCTGCTCTAATGACAGGTTATCAAGATATAAAAATGGTTCAAATGGCTCTGAGCACTATGGGACTCAACTGCTGAGGTCATTAGTCCCCTAAACTTAGAACTAGTTAAACCTAACTAACCTAAGGACATC
Organism: Schistocerca piceifrons; assembly: GCF_021461385.2. Classification (NCBI taxonomy): domain Eukaryota; kingdom Metazoa; phylum Arthropoda; class Insecta; order Orthoptera; family Acrididae; genus Schistocerca; species Schistocerca piceifrons. Next base: position 213,512,072 of record NC_060146.1, read on the forward strand.
ACAAACATCCGTGCCCGAGGCAGGATTCGAACCTGCGACCGTAGCGGTCTTGCGGTTCCAGACTGCAGCGCCTTTAACCGCACGGCCACTTCGGCCGGCCTATCAAGATATAAGTGAGCATGAGCAATGGAACACAGCATCTACAAGGTAGTGATGAAGAGGGGATTTTCCTGTACGACCATTTCACGAGAGTACCCTAAACATCAGGAATTTGATAAAACATCAAACCTGCGACATCGCCGGGACCAGTAAAAAGTTCTGCAAGAACGGGATCAACGATGACTGAAGAGAACCATTCAGCGTGACAGAAGTGTAACCTTTCCGCAAATTGCCGTAGATTTAAATACTGGGCTATCAACAAGTGTCAGTGTGTGAACCATTCAAACGAAACATCATCAATATGGGCTTTCAGAGCCGAAAGCCCACTCGTGCACCCTTTATGACTGCATGACACGTAGCTTTACCCATCGCCTGGGCCCATTAACAGCGACATTGGAGTGGTGATGAATGGAAACATGTTGCCTGGTCAGACGAATCTCGTTTCAAATTGTATTGAGTGGATTGACGTGTACGGGTATGGAGATAACCTCAAGAATCCACGGCTCCTGTATATCAACAGGGGACTGTTCAAGTTGGTGGAGGCTCTGTAATGGTATGGGCTGTGAGCAGTTGGAGAGATATGGGACCCCTGATACGTCTAGATACGACTCTGGCGGGTGACATGTACGTAAGCATCCTGTCTCATCACCTGTATCCATTCATGTCCATCGTGCATTCCGATGGACTAGGGCAATTCCAGCAGGACAATGCGATGCCCAACTCGTCCAAAATTGCTACAGAGTGGCTCCAGGAACACTCTTCTAAGTTGAAACACTTCCTCTGGCCACCAAACTCCCCAGACCTGAACATTATTGATCATATCTGGGATGCCTAGCAATGTGCTGTCCATAAGAGATCTCCACCCTCTTGTACCCTTACGAATATATGGACAGCCCTGCAGGATTCACGGTGTCAATTCCCTCCAGCACTACTAGAGACAGTAGTCGAGTCCACGCCAAGTGGTGTTGCGGTACGAGTACTTCTGCGTGCCTGCGAGGGGCCCTACACGGTATTAGGCAGGTGTACCAGTTTCTTTGGTTCTTGAGTGTATTATGCTTGTTTTGCTTTTGTTGATGTTCATCTACTATTCGCTCTAAAAACTTAATACGTTTTACAGGTGGCGATGCTCGTGTTGCATAAAATGCAGTTCGAACTGCACAGGGGCTCCAGTGGAAGTGGTCAATTGGACGAGTGCGGGCGGACACCTCTTCACGAAGCGGGGCTCGGCAGCACTTTGTCCCAGCAGCTGACGAGAGCAGACGACGGTGTCAACCGCCGCGACGAATTCGGCGAGACGATGCTGCACAAGGCAGCAGCCGGAGAGGATGGCCGACGCGTCCGACAGCTGATCGAGACTGGCGCCGACGTCCACGCACGGACCAGCCACGGTTTTACGGCGATGCATCTAACTGGCAGTGCCGACTGCATAAAATGGCTACTCCGCGCAGGCGCTGGCGTTAACGTCCGAGACGAGACAGGTAGGACGCCACTGCACTATGCGGCACTGAGGGGCGTCACCCAGGGTGTGAAGCTGCTGTTGGCCGCCGGTGCAGACGCGCTCGTCGAGGACTCACGAGGCGAGACATCGCTGCACGCCGCGGTAGCGGCGGGGAATGCCGAGTGCGTCAGGCTGCTGGCCTCCGCGGCTGGGAACCTCGATGCGGCAGACGGTAACGGACTCACGGCACTGCACCACGCCGCAAAGAACGGAGACGTGGAAAGTGTGAAGTACCTGCTGCGTGCCGGCGCCCACAGCAGCCCGGCGAATGACGTCCTGGGCACACCCCTGCACTTGGCAGCACTGGCGGGTCACGCCGAGTGTGCGAGGCTGCTGCTGCAGGCGGAGGCGGACCCGGCGGCGAGGAATGCCGCCGGCAACACCGCGCTGCAGTTCGCCATAGCTAGCGGCAACACCGACTGTGTGCGGCACCTCCTGAAAGCGGGCACCGACATCCAGCAGAGGGACCAGTTCGGCAACACGCCGCTGCACTGCGCGGCACTAGCGGGCACCGCGGACTGCGTGAGGCTGCTGTTGGAGGAGGGAGCCGACGTGCGCGAGCGCAACAACGACGGTCGAACTGCTGTGCAGTGCGCCGCGCTGGGGGCGAAGGACGAGATCGTGATGCTTCTGCTGGACGCCGGCGCAGACTTCGAGGACTGACACGCGCCGCTCCCGGCAGCAGGCCTGTGCAGTCTGCGACGGATGTCGAATGAGTGAATGAACGTAGTCACACAACACTCTGCACTGGTCTTAGCCCAGTAATCAGCCATTTTTTCTTTAGGAATGGCCAGTTACGGTTAAACTACTTAGTAGCAAAATCGCTTTACAAAATATGGAGAAAACGATAATGTAGACAATTTTACACCTATTTGTAGCCACACAGGATCAGCCGTGCAGTCTAAGGTGCTGCAGTCGTGGACTGTGCGTCTGGTCCCAGCGGAGGTTCGAATCCTCCCTCGGGCATGGGTGTGTGTGTTTGACCTTAGGATAATACAGGTTAAGTAGTGTGTAAGCTTAGGGACTGATTACCTTAGCAGTTAAGTCCCATAAGATTTCACACACATTTGAACATTTTGAACCTATTCGTATACCATTGGCGTTTGCTGAAGTTACTGAAAAGACTGTGTATGCAAGGATAATTGATCATTTCTTTTCATATTCACTGAATAGCCAAAGAAACTGGCATCGTACACGCAGAAGAGCCGCAACACGATGTGGTGTGGACTTGAGTAATGTTCAAAGTAGTGCTGGAGGGAATTGTCAACCATGAATCCTGCAGGGCTGTTCAAAAATCCGTAAGAGTATGAGGGGGTGGAGATCTCTTCTGAACAGCACATTGCTAGGCATCCCAGATATGCTCAAGAATGTCCATGTCTGGGGAGTTTGGCGGCCAGTGGAAGTGTTTCAACTCAGGAGTGTGTTCCTGGAGCCACTGTGTAGCAGTTCTAGATGTTTGTGATGTTGCAGTGTCCTGCTGGAATTGCCCAAGTCCGTCTAGATGCACAATGGACACGAATGGATTCAGGTGATCAGACAGGACGCTTATGTACGTGTCACCTGTCAGAATCGTATCTAGACGAATCAGGGGTCTCATATCACTGCAACTGCACACATCGCACACCATTACAGAGTCTCCACCAGCTTGAACAGTCCCCTACTGACATGCAGGGCCCATCAATTCATGACGTTGTCTCCGTACCCGTACACATCCATCCGATTGATAAAATTTGAAACGAGACACATCCGACCAGGCAACATGTTTCCAGTCATCAACAGTCCAATGTCACTGTTGACTGGTCCAGGCGAGGTGTAAAGCTTTGTGTTGTGTAGTCATCAAGGGTACATGAGTAGGTCTTCGGCTCCAAAAGCCTGTGTCGACGATGTTTCGTTTAATGGTTCGCACATTGACACTTGCTAATGGCCCAGCATTAAATTCTGCAGTAATTTGCGGAAGGGTTGCGCTTCTGTGACATTAAAACGCTCTCGTCAGTCGTCATTGGTCATGTTCTTAGGGGATCTTTTTCCAGCTACGGTTAGGTCAGAGATCTCATGTTTTGCTGCATTCCTGATAATCATGGTACACCCGTCAAATGGTCGTATGGGAAAATACCCACTTCGGTGCCACCTTGGAGATGCTGTGTCCCATCGCTCGTGCGCCGAGTATAATACCTCGTTCAAACTCAGTTAAATCTTGATAACCTGCCATAGTAGCAGCAGTAACCGGTCTAACATTTGTGTCAGGCACTTGTTGTCTTATAAAGGCGTCGCTGACCGCAGCGCCGTATTCTGCCCTTTTGTGTATCTCTGTATTTGAATATGCATGCATAAACCAATTTCTTTGGCACTTTAGTGTAATTTGCTGTCAAATGTACAGGTTGGCTTTACAAGTGATTTAACAAATGAAAATGCTATATTCCTTTTTTTCGGTGAGGGATTAAAGAAAAATGTTCGAACACTAGGCATCTTTTTTTGATTTGACTAAGGTGTTTGGTTGTTTTGATCGCAAAACGTTGTTCCCGAAGTAGCACCATTATAGAGGACGGGGAGCAGCTCACGACTGGTTCACCTCTTACTTTAAGAACAGATAGCACAATGCCATTCTCCAAAGTATTGAAAATGTCTATGATGTGGGGTCCGAGTGGGGCACAGTTGAATGGGGGTGCCCAGGTGATCAGTGCTGGAGCCCCTCCTGTTCCTTTTTTTTTATGACTGATATGCCTTGTAGTATTACAGAGCATTCTAAAATGTTTCTTGCTCCTGATGCCCAATTCCTTGGCACTAAAGGATGTTGTGTGCAACACTGACACTGTCTTCTACATGGCCTGTAGAGAGTGAACTAACGCTAAATCACAGTAAAACCCACCTTTTACATACAGATTGTAACACACAATTCGGCAAAACTGTACCTTTTAATTCCACAGAATGGGCATATGATTGGTAAGACTGAACAGTTCAAATTTCTAGGTATTCAACTAGATAGTAAACTGTCATGGAAAGCTCGTGTTCAGGATCTTGTTCAAAGACTCTTGCTACCATTTTTACTATTAGAACAGTATCCAAAGTAAGTTATAGTCCGACGTGAAAAGCAGTCTACTTATTTTCATTCGCTTGTGACGTATGGCATATTTGGGTTAACTCTTCCCATTCTGAAGGGGTATTTCTTGCGCAGAAATGGGTGGTTCGGGTAATAAATAAGTGGTGTAAGTTTGCAAACCTCTTGCCAACCTCTATTCATTAGTCTGGGTATTCTGACATTGGCCTCTTAATATATACATATATTCTTTAATGTCATTTCTTGTTAAAAATATCAACATTAGCAAATTAGCAGCTTTCACTCAGTTAATAGTAGGTAGAAATCCAATCTGCATTTGGATCGCACCCCTTGACTCTTGTGCAAATGGGCGTGCAGTATACTGCTGCATCAGTTTTCAAGAAGCTAGCACAAGAATTCAAAAATCTTAGCAGCAATCCAACAGTTATCAGATCTAGATTGAAGAGTTTCCTCATGGGTCACTCCTTATATTCTGTTGGGGAGTTCCTTGAAAAAATAAGCTAATTCCTGTGTTACATTGTTGATTGTGTTTATATAAACTTTTAACTTGTCGTCTTTTTAGGATTCATAAGCATATTTTTTAGCTATTGTTACTTTTTTGTTGTAATTTCATATACTGACACATTCCATGACCATGGAGATTTATTTCTCAATTTGGTCCTACGTAACTAGACATGTAAATATGAAAAAACATTAAATAAATCTGGTTCCTGGGGTAGTATGTTCATCTGAGTGAGGTGTTCAATCTTTATATATTGTCTGAAGGTTGTTTAGAAAGCACCATGAGTTGTGCATTCAGGAAAATGGGCACGCATTTGAACACCTCACTTAAATGAAAATTCGACCACCAGATGGCCCACCTGGACACAAACAATTATGTACACCATGTTGCTTTTACCCCTATAACTTTTGAACGCGTCTAGCTCCCCAGTTACAATTGATAAAAAATTGATTTAAGCTGTTCTGTAGACAGTTGGTTTCAATAAATAGGCTAGATGATAGGAAAAAACAATATTTTGTTTAAAAAATTGTTTTATTTGCTGGAAAATGACTAAATATACAATGCTCCCTGGCATAATCATTGGTAATGTTGTGTCTCATTCGCTTCTTTTGTTGACTCACCTTGTAGAGGATGTGATACAGCAACGTACACAGTGGTTCCGTATTCGAATTGAGAGCTTGCCAGCATCAATGCGGGCGGCGAGCATCAATGTTGTATCAGACCTATCCCCCTCCGATAACAACCACAGCATTCAATGTGTTTCGCCGTTTGCCTGAGACAGGGTCGTTACAGGAAGCAGTAAATCATGAAGGACGAGCCCGAAATGTTCGGACACCAGATTTGGAGGAAAACGTGATTAATACTGCAAAAGGCGACTGCGGTGTCCGTACCAAGCAGTTGGCCCAAGAGTAGAGAGTAAACCAGACGACCGCCTGGAGCGTTCCCCTCGACAATTGTTACTGCCCTTATCATTTACAGCGTGCGCATGGCTTACCAGCGACCGTCTATCCACGTCAGGAGCAGTTTTTTTCACTGGTTTCTTCACCAGGCAACCACGATTCCGGGATTTGTGTCATCAATCCTATTCACAGGTGAGGTCACCTTTACGAGGAGCTTTCGTAACAGTCATCTGTGGGATAGTATGCAGAATCCCCCATGGTATGGTGACAGCGAATCATCATTATCGGTGCATCCAGAATGTGTAGCCCGAATAACTGACGACCGTATTTTGCGACCAGTCTTCCTTCCACGCCGCCTAACAGGCCGAAACCATAAGCGGTTCTTGCTGCAGACTTTGCTTCCCCTGCTGCAAGAAGTGCCGTCGATGATTAGAAGGGTTATGTGGCTGCTACCCACTTTGCCGTTAACGTCCGAACGCATCTCAACAGCGTCTTCCCTGGTCGGTGGATCGGGCGGCGGGGTCCAGTCGCATGGCCTGTTCCTTCACCGGATCTCAACCATTGTGATTTCTGGTTATGAAGCCATCTCAAAAGTATCGTGTATTCAGGGCCCAGTCCAGATGTAGAGACACTGGAGCAGCGTATTCGTGTTGTCTTTGACACTGTTCCGATACAGCCTGGCCAATGTGAACGTGTCCTGTCTGATCACCTGCATCCAATAATCATATACATTCTCCATTCAGATGGACTTGGACAATTCCAGCAAGACAATACGACACCCCGCACGTCCAGAATTGCTACAGAGTGGCTCCAGGAACGCTCTTCTCAGTTTAAACACTTTCACTGGCCACCCCCCCCCCTGCCCCCTAGACATGAACATAACTGAGCATATCTGGGCTGCCTTGGAACATACTGTTTAGAAATCTCCAACGGGGTTCCGGGTTCGATTCGCGGCCGGGTTGGGGATTTTCTCTGCCCAGGGACTGGGTGTTTGCGTTGTCCTCATCATTTCATCATCATCATTCACGACAGTAGCTAGATTGGACTGTGACAAAAATTGGATGTGTAACAAGAGGGACTTCATAAAGGTGCTGATGACTGCGCAGTAGAGCGCCCCACAAACATTCATCATCATCATCATCAGAAGAGATCTCCACCCCATCGTAGTCTAACGGAATTATGGACAGCCCTGCATGATTCATGGTGTCAGTTCCCTCCAGCACTACGTCAGACATTAGTCGTTTCCATGCCACGTTGTGTGGCAGCACTTCTGTGTGCTGGCTGGGGCCCTACACAGTACTAGGCAAGTGTACCAGTTTCTTTGGCTCTTCACTGTATAGCTGATGTGTCATGTTAAGTTGTATTGACGTCATTCACCTCTTTTGGTAATAAATCTGTTGTGATGTTTAATTCTGTTGGTTATTCAGACAGACAAGATACATTGATCACATATATTAATTTCACTATCTCACAAACTCAGCATTGACGAGGTATTCACTGTGACAATTTCGTATTAAAAACGAAAAAAAATTAAATTTGTTGTTAGTACTGTAGCATCCCAGGCAGTTTCTGCACGTGTCCTGTCAGATCACCTGCATTATTCATGTCCATTACGCATTCTGACTGACTTGGGCAATTCCAGTAGGACAATGCAACGCCCTACACGTCCAGAATTGCTACAGAGTGGCTCCAGGAACACTCTTTTGTGCTTAAAAACTTCATCTGGCCACCCGACTCCCCACCCATGAACATTATTGAGCATATCTGGGATGCCTTGTAACATGCTGTTCAGAAGACATAACCCCCCCCCCCCCCCTGTACTCTTACGGATTTATGGACAGCCCTGCAGGATTCATGGTGTCAATTCCCTCCCTCACTACTTCAGACATTAGTCGAGTCCATGCCGCGTAGTGTTGTGGCACTTCTGCGTGCTCGCAGAGGCCCTACACGATATTAGGCGGGTGTACCAGTTTCTTTGGCTCTTCAGTGTATAAGACTAACGGAACATGTTGAACGTATGCATGTAAAGACAGCGTGAATGAATTTTATAGAACTTCTAAACTAGCGACTTGAAGCCCCTTTACACATCAGATTACAAAGCAGCAAGTAAAAGCAGGCAATAGGAAAATGTCGCCTTCGTAATTACGCAGAAACGGTTTTTCCGAAAGCGAATGGGCCGGTGCCTGCAACATAGGCAGCCCGCGCTACAGTCGTGCACGTCGTGTCCTCTGACATCCCGGCGCGCTGGGGCCCAAAACGCCCAGTGGCAGTCCGCCCCCGGTAGCTGAGTGGTCAGCGCGACCGAATGTCCATCCTAAGGGCCCGGGTTCGTTTCCCGGTTGCGTCGGAGATTTTCTCCCCTCCGGGACTGGGTGTTGTGTTGTCCTAATCATCATCATTTCATCCCCATCGACGCGCAAGTCGCCGAAGTGGTGTCAAATCGAAAGACTTGCACCAGGCGAACGGTCTACCCGACGAGAGGCCGTAGTCACACGACATTTATATTTACTACCAAGTGGCAGCGACATTATCCGCCTGAGCACTGTGACAGGAGTTTATACAGCAGACAGTTCTTTTTAATGTATTTTTACTTAAATCTACATCCGTAAAACCACTGACAAGTGCACAGCGTAGGTTATTTTGCACTGTACCGTGCGTTAAAGTTCTTACTTTTCATTCTCGTCCAGCCTGTTTTGTAAAAAAGTTATTTACTAGCGTAAAAGGCAACTGCTATATTGCTCACTCTGTTGTCACTCCTAGTAACGGCACACGTAACACGCACTCTGGGCACATTAGTTCGTAATATAACACTACTTCCTCTGTCGGCCAACGGCAGAACCAGGGTCACAATGTTTGACTTCCATTTTGTCTACTGCAGTTTCCCACTTGCTAACCCGAAAAATTGAGTCAGCGCCTCTTTATAACGAACGTATAATGACTTTAATGTTTAGTTCAGACAGAGGATAAGCTCGTATACTTCACACTGAATAGCTTAGGGACAAAAGAAAACAAAAAGAAAAACCAGGTTGTAAAAATGTAGCGATAGTGTTTGTGAAGTGATAGATTTTCATTATTATTTTTATTTACTTGTGTTACACTTTTTACCAAACACCTACTCTGTGTGATCTAACAAGAAACTCGTTGAGTCACAGGTTGCAAATTCAATCTTTAGTTAGGCTCATTTGAAAGAGTTGGTTAACAGTTATGACAGGAAAAATAGTAGATGCTAATGACTCGCCGTATCCATCAGGAGCGCTACAGAAAATGAATGTTCGGGGAGTATTGAGATCAACCATCTACGGGATTAGGTATTGCACTTTACAAAACGGATATCGTCGACATTAATAAATGTTCGAAACACGCCATTAGCTTGCACCATAAACGTCGAATGAAAAATGGCGTGTCACACTGATCACAAAGGTTCGCACCATCAACATCGAAGGCGAACTCCTTTGGCGTTACAAACTGCGAAGGACGTCCAGCTAGGTATCCACTCTTAAAGGATCCATGTAGAATCATACTGCTGTAACGGGGTGATGAGAACTGATGGAATGTGATGGCATGCAACCGAATGCGAAGCGATCTGTTGTGGAGCTTATCGTGAAACTGGTTATCCTTTAAGGCGTGGCTGCAGATAATGCTATAATATGTTCTATAGGCAAGGAAAAAACAAATATTCAGAGCTTGAATTTGTCCAGTGGTTCCGAGTGGTATGAACTGCAACGTCGCACACCTTTCAGAAGGGATTGTTTGCTCTAAAGGAATAAGATTTTTATACGCTGACCAGGAATTAGGCGAAAGCAAGTTATATTGACAGCTGCTGGCCAAAAGCAGTGCTGTTACTAAAATTGCAGTTCACTTACGCCCATTTTCCCATTCTTGCTTTCTGTGACGTAAATAGTCTCTAGTAGAGCGTAGCATTCCAACATATTGGAAAAGGGCACAGGTCATCCCCGTTTTCAAGAAGGGACGTCGAACAGATATGCAGAACTATATTTCTAAGGTCAATCAGTTGTAGAATTTTGGAACACGTATTATGTTCGAGTATAATGACTTTTCCAGAGACTAGAAATCTACTCTGTAGGAAGCAGCATGGCTTTCGAAAACGACGGTCGTGTGAAACCCAACTCGCGCTATTCGTCCACGAGACTCAGAGGGCCATAGACACGGGTTCCCAGGTAGATGCCGTGTTTCTTGACTTCCGCAAGGCGTTCGATACAGTTCCCTACAGTCGTTTAATGAACAAAGTAAGGGAATATGGACTATCAGATCAATTGTGTGATTGGATTGAAGAGTTCCTAGATAACAGAACGCAGCATCTCATTCTCAATGGAGAGAAGTCTTCCGAACAAGGAGTGATTTCAGATGTGCCGCAGGGGAGTGTTATAGGACCGTTGCTACTCACAATATACATAAATGACCTTGTGGATGACATCGGAAGTTCACTGAGGCTTTTTGCGGATGATGCTGTGGTATATCGAGAGGTTGTAACAATGGAAAATTGTACTGAAACGCAGGAGGATCTGCAGCGAATTGACGCACGGTGCAGGGAATGGCAATTCAATCTCAATGTAGACAAGTGTAATGTGCTGCGAGTACATAGAATGAAATATCCCTTATCATTTAGCTACAATATAGCAGGTCAGCAACTGGAAGCAGTTAATTCCATAAATCATCTGGGAGTAAGCATTAGGAGTGATTTAAAATGGAATGATCATATAAAGTTGAACGTCGGTAAAGCAGATGCCAGACTGAGATTTATTGGAAGAATCCTAAGGAAATGCAATCCGAAAACAAAGGAAGTAGATTACAGTACGCTTGTTCGCTCACTGCTTGAATACTGCTCAGCAATGTGGGATCCGTACCAGATAGGGTTGATAGAAGAGATAGAGAAGATCCAACGGAGATCAGCGCGCTTCGTTACAGGATCATTTAGTAATCGCGAAAGCGTTACGGAGATGATAGATAAACTCCAGTGGAAGACTCTGCAGGAGAGACGCTCAGTAGCTCGGTACGGGCTTTTGTTAAAGTTTCGAGAACATAACTTCACCGAGGAGTCAAGCAGTATATTGTTCCCTCCTACGTATATCTCACGAAGAGTCCATGAGGATAAAATCACAGAGATTAGAGCCCACACAGAGGCACACCGACAATCTTTTTTTCCGCGAACAATAGGAGACTGGAATAGAAGGGAGAACCCTCCGCCACACACCGTCAGGTGGCTTGCGGAGTATGGATGTAGATGTAGATGTAGTCCCTACTGCCCTTGCAAGATCACCCACATGAGAAAGAATAGTAGGGGCCAGAGTAGTTCCAACTTCTCGCAGCGCACTAAATAACTTTCCATCCAATTTACCATTGAGATTAACAGTCGGTATAATTGTGTTTGACTGCGTTAAGGCATTGATGTTAGTTTTTCTTGATACAACTCCCTTGGTACGTCTAATTTCCAGGGTTCCTTTCATATGCATTTCCTCGTCAAATCGCAACTGGTCGGAGTTCAAAACTGATTCTTTACCGAACGATGCGATAAGTTTGTTTCTCTCATCTACAAATTTTCGGACCGATTCCGCAGTTCGTTAAGCATCGTCAGATTGACACTTCGTTTGAAATTTCGTTATCTCGCGTCTTCCAATTCCGTAGCACTGACTGAAATTATACAGCCGTCCATTACCTCCCCTGAAATCACTGTAATCTGTGTGCCACGCAGTTTGATGTGCGTAACGTACTAGGTCACTATCAAGCTCATCTTGTAAATTGTGTCAAGCATCCTTGAAACAAGTAAATACCAGCTTTTACAACAAGTGCGCCCTGTCCTCCCTTGAATACCCGAAGCTTTTCTTATGCGCTACACGGTCATATTGTTGTTTTCTTACTACACTCAAGCTCCTAAATTAAAGATAATGCTGATACATGGTGAAAGAACGATCTTGTGGGCGGTTTGAGGGTTTAAATCACCTCGGGGTATGACCATGCGGTGCATTTGACCTGCGCTCGTCGCACGCCGGCGTTGGCACTGGCAGACCACATACGCAGAGGTGTGTTGGTGCATGTCAGACTCCGGTGCAGCGAGTAAGTGTGCAGACGTTTTCAGACGTGATAATGGTGACTGTGTGTTGAAAATGGCTCAAAGAACACATATTGATGACGTTATGAGGGGTTGAATACTAGAGCGACCGGAGGCTGGCCAAACACAGCAGGTCGCAGCACGGGCCCTCCGTGTGCCACGAAGTGTGATCTCAAGATTATGGCAACGATTCCAGCAGACAGGAAACGTGTCCAGGCGCTACAGTACGGGACGTCCACAGTGTACAACACCACAAAAAGACCGATATCTCACCATCAGTGCCCGCAGACGGCCACTAAGTACTGCAGGCAGCCTTGCTAGGGACCTTACTGCAGCCACTGGAACAGTTGTCTCCACACACACAGTCTACAGACGACTGAACAGACATGGTTTATTCGCCAGGAGACCTACAAGGTGCATTCCATGACCCTTGGTCACAGGAGAGCCCGTAAAATCTGATGTCAAGAATACAGTACATGGTCATTGGAGCAGTGGTCCCAGGTTACATTCACGGACGAGTCCAGGTATAGTCTGAACTGTGATTCTCTCCTGGTTTTCATTTGGCGTGAAACAGGAACCATATACCAACCCTTAACGTCCTTGAAAGGGAGCTGTATGAAGGTCGTGGTGTGGGGTGCATGTACACCCCTGCATGTCTTTGACAGAGGAACTGTAACAGGTCAGGTATATCGGGATACCAGTATGTTTCCCTGTTCAGGGGTGCAGTGGGTCCCACCTTCCTCCTGATGGATGATAATGCACGGCCCCACCGAGCTGCCATCGTGGAGGAGTACCTTGAAACAGAAGACATCAGGCGAATGGAGTGGCCTGCCTGTTCTCCAGACCTAAACCCCATCGAGCACGCCTGGCGTGCTCTCGATCGACGTATCGCTGGTCGTCTTCAAACCCCTACGACACTTCAGACACTTCAGGAGCTTCGACAAGCACCGGTGCAAGAATGGGAGGCTATATCCCGGCAGCTGCTCGACCACCTGATCCAGAGTATTCAAACCCGTTGTGCGGCCTGTGTACGTGTGCATGGTGATCATATCCCATATTGATGTCGGGGTACATGCACAGGAAACAGTGGCATTTTGTAGCACATGTGTTTCGGGACGGTTTTCTCAACTTATCACGAATACCGTAGACTTACAGATCTGTGTCGTGTGTGATCCCTATGTGCCTGTGCTATTAGTGCAAGTTTTGTGTAGTGCCACGTTGTGTGGCACCACATTCCGCAATTATCCCTAATTTATGAGCATGAGTGTATGCTGTGGATGATCTTCCGTGTACGTAATTATGTTTAGTACCCGCTTGTCGGACAAGAGCTGTCATTCACTACGTTTCACTGGCGACAGAATTTATGGCTACCTGTCCGAAGTGGATGGTGAACCACATGGCTCGACACTTGTATCACTTTCACTTGTTAAAGACGTATCGTCCTCACTGTACTCCTCCTGCATTTTGTCCACACTGTCGAGCGTATGCGACACCACATATTCCACTGACTCATCTTGCAGAAGCGCTAATATTTCGTCTCCCTCCTCTTTCTCACTCTGTGAAATTCTTTGGGTCCCTTTTTGACTGAATGTCAACGTCGCCACCTGTTGCTGCAGATATAATGCAAGGTTTGCTCTGTTTACCGTTGCCGTTGCTCTCCTTTGTATCAACACCACTAGCACTGTAGCACTGTTGTGAGTTACTCGTCGACTAAGCAGCTGGACTAGGCTCCGTAGGACCATGACGTGCTCACCACTGGACACCTCCAGTCCAGCCCACTGTTGCCATTAGCAGTCAGTATTGCGGCTGCATGTTGTTGTTGTTGTTGTTGTGGTCTTCAGTCCTGAGACTGGTATGATGCAGCTCTCCATGCTACTCTATCCTGTGTAAGCTTCTTCATCTCCCAATACCTACTGCAGCCTACATCCTTCTGAATCTGTTTAGTGTATTCATCTCTTGGTCTCCCTCTACGATTTTTACCCTCCACGCTGCCCTCCAATACTAAATTTGTGATCCCTCGACGTCTCAGAACATGTCCTACCAACCGTTCTCTTCTTCTAGTCAAGTTGTGCCACAAACTCCTCTTCTCCCCAATTCTATTCAATACCTCCTCATTAGTTATATGATCTACCCATCTAATCTTCAGCATTCTCCTGTAGCACCACATTTCGAAAGCTTCTATTCTCTTCTTGTCTAAACTATTTATCGTCCATGTTTCACTTCCATACATGCCTACACTCCATACAAATACTTTCAGGAACGACTTCCTGACACTTAAAATCTATACTCGATGTTAACAAATTTCTCTTCTTCAGAAACGCTTTCCTTGCCATTGCCAGTCTCCATTTTATATCCTCTCTACTTCGACCATCATCAGTTATTTTGCTCCCCAAATAGCAAAACTCCTTTACTACTTCAAGCGTCTCATTTCCTAATCTAATTCCCTCAGCATCACCCGACTTAATTCGAATACATTCCATTATCCTCGTTTTGCTTTTATTGATGTTCATCTTATATCCTCCTTTCAAGACACTGTCCATTCCGTTCAACTGCTCTTCCAAGTCCTTTGCTGTCTCTGACAGAATTATAATGTCATCGGCGAACCTCAGAGTTTTTATTTCTTCTCCATGGATTTTAATACGTACTCCCAACTTTTCTTTTGTTTCCTTTACTGCTTGCCCAATATACAGATTGAATAGCATCGGGAAGAGGCTACAACCCTGTCTCACTCCCTTCCCAACCACTGCTTCCCTTTCATGTCGATCGACTCTTATAACTGCCATCTGCTTTCTGTACAAATGGTAAATAGCCTATCGCTCCCTTCAGAGTTTGAAAGAGAGCATTCCAGTCAACATTGTCAAAAGCTTTCTCTAAATCTACAAATGCTAGAAACATAGCTTTACCTTTCCTTAATCTTTCTTCTAAGATAAGTCGTAAGGTTAGTATTGCCTCACGTGTTCCAACATTTCTACGGAATCCAAACTGATCTTCCCCGAGATCGGCTTCTACCAGTTTTTCCATTCGTCTGTAAAGAATGTTGTCTACTCCCGGGGCCTTGTTTCGACTCAGATCTTTCAGTGTTCTGTCAAAGTCTTCACGTAGTATCACTTCATCTTCATCTACCTCCTCTTCCATTTCCATAATACTGTCCTCAAGAACATCGCCCCTGTATAGACCTTCTATATACTCCTTCCACCTTTTTGCTTTCCCTTATTTACTTAGAACTGGGTTCCCATCTGAGCTCTTGATATTCATACAAGTGGTTCTCTTTTCTCCAAATGTCTCTTTAATTTTCCTGTAGGCTGTATCTATCTTACGCCTAGTGAGATAAGCCTCTACATCCTTACATTTGTCCTCTAGCCATCCCTGCTTAGCCATTTCGCACTTCCTGTCGATCTGATTTTTGAGATGTTTGTATTCCTTTTTGCCTGCTTCACTTACTGCATTTATATATTTTCTCCTTTCATCAATTAGATTCAGTATCTCTTCTGTTACCCAAGGATTTCTACTAGCCCTCCTCTTTTTACCTACTCGATCCTCTGCTGCCTTCAGTATTTCATTCCTCAAAGCTACCCATTCTTCTTCTACCGAATTTCTTTCCCCCATTCCTGTCAATAGTTCCCTTATGCTCACCCTGAAACTCTGTACAACCTCTGGTTCTTTCAGTTTATCCAGGTCTCATCTCCTTAAATTTCCACCTTTTTGCAGTTTCTTCAGTTTTAATCTACAGGTCATAACCAATAGATTGTGGTCAGAGTCCACATCTGCCCCTGGAAATGTCTTACAATTTAAAACCTGGTTCCTAAATCTCTGTCTTACCATTATATAATCTATCTGATACCTTTTAGTATCTCCAGGGTTATCCATGTATACAATCTTCTTTCATGATTCTTAAACCAAGTGTTAGTTATGATTATGTTGTGCTCTGTGCAAAATTCTACCAGGCGGCTTCCTTTTCCATTTCTGTCCCCCAATCCATATTCACCTACTATGTTTCCTTCTCTCCCTTTTCCTACACTCGAATTCCAGTCACCCATGACTATTAAATTTTCGTCTCCCATCACAATCTGAATAATTTCTTTTATTTCATCATACATTTCTTCAATTTCTTCATCTGCAGAGCTAGTTGGCATATAAACTTGAACTACTGTAGTAGGTGTGGGCTTTGTATCTATCTTGGCCACAATAATGCGTTCACTATGCTGTTTGTAGTAGCTTACCCGCACTCCTATTTTTTTTATTCATTATTAAACCTACTCCTGCATTACCCCTATTTGATTTTGTCTTTATAACCCTGTATTCACCTGACCAAAAGTCTTGTTCCTCCTGCCACCGAACTTCACTAATTCCGACTATATCTAACTTTAACCTATCCATTTCCCTTTTTAAATTTTCTAACCTACCAAGCGCGATTAAGGGATCTGACATTCCACGCTCCGATCCGTAGAACGCCAGTTTTCTTTCTCCTGATAATGACGGTGTCTTGAGTAACCCCGCCCGGAGATCCGAATGGGGGACTATTTTACCTCCGGAATATTTTACCCAAGAGGACGCCATCATCATTTAATCATACAGTCGCATACTAGACAATATGTGGGGCGTCAAAGCCGTAAACATCATCGCACTCAAGGGGTTCCTTGTAAGTAATCCCTCACTGTATAGAATGTATTGCTTAAGAGCTACTTTTTAACTACCGTACTACTACTACTACTACTACTACTACTGCTACTGCAACTCGGTTGGCCACCTAAACCGCAGTTGGTCTTTGGCGTCGCCAGTCAGCCTGTTCCATCTCCTTCAATCCATGAACACTGTGCGACAGAACTGAAGAAGCCTTTTTCGAAAGCCCGTAACTCCCGTCCACTGCGACGCTTGAAACGGAAATTGCGCTGAAAAGTGCGGACAGACTTCCTTCGTAATGGCGTAAAACCGTGGCTCCCTGTAATCTCATCCTCGGGCTCGAAGACGCTTCGAGCAGGAACGTGTCTAATGGTCGAACGGCGACTTTTGCCTTTCTCTCCCCATATGGTGTTTAAATGGTACGTCGAAAGA
Organism: Schistocerca piceifrons; assembly: GCF_021461385.2. Taxonomy (NCBI): domain Eukaryota; kingdom Metazoa; phylum Arthropoda; class Insecta; order Orthoptera; family Acrididae; genus Schistocerca; species Schistocerca piceifrons. Next base: position 213,529,244 of record NC_060146.1, read on the forward strand.
ATAAAAATAAATAATTGTATGTCATAGACATCTGATGTATTGAGTTGTACAGAAAAATTTTGTCACTCAAAGTGCACCGTGGGACTTCACATATGCGATTTTGAAAATGTGCGCAATCTCTCCCAGATTTGCACTGCCTGCTGTCGGTGAACAAGACAGGCTCGGGGTTCTACTGCTGGACACAGAACTGAGCGACGGCTCCACCCTGGTCACGCGAGGCCAGGGCTGGTAGCCTGACTGCTCAGCCGGGGTGACACAGGCGTCGACGCCCGCACCAATGGACGGTCCGGCGAGCGTGCGTGAACCCACTTCATTCTGCAACGGAAGAGGAAGCGAAATTGCTTAGCATCAGACGCGGATACAAGCAATGGACGTTTACATCCAACAATAATAACGAAATTCCGATACCTCGAGGCTTGCCAACAATAAGTGCTTCCAGTCACTCATTATTCTCATTACTAATGATAATATCAAGTCTGCTTTGTTCGAAATTTTTTGGTTTAGTTCCGTTTCCACTTCCCTTGCAATATCAGCATCAAGTAAACCTAGAAAAAAAATTAAAAAAACATTTTATGCAACCATAAATAAATTATTATTATTATTATTATTATTATTATTATTCCTGATCTATATAAATGACCTGGGTGACAATCTGAGCAGCTCTCTTAGGTTGTACGCAGATGATGCTGTAATTTACCGTCTAGTAAGGTCATCCGAAGACCAGTATCAGTTGCAAAGCGATTTAGAAAAGATTGCTGTATGGTGTGGCAGGTGGCAGTTGACGCTAAATAACGAAAAGTGTTAGGTGATCCACATGAGTTCCAAAAGAAATCCGTTGGAATTCCATTACTCGATAAATAGTACAAGTCTCAAGGCTGTCAATTCAACTAAGTACCTGGGTGTTAAAATTACGAACAACTTCGGTTGGAAAGACCACAAAGATAATATTGTGGGGAAGGCGAGCCAAAGGTTGCGTTTCATTGGCAGGACACTTAGAAGATGCAACAAGTCCACTAAAGAGATAGCTTACACTACACTCGTTCGTCCTCTGTTAGAATATTGCTGCGCGGTGTGGGATCCTTACCAGGTGGGATTGACGGAGGACATCGAAAGGGTGCAAAAAAAGGGCAGCTCGTTTTGTATTATCACGTAATAGGGGAGAGAGTGTGGCAGATTATGATACGCGAGTTGGGATGGAAGTCATTAAAGCAAAGACGTTTTTCGTCACGACGAGATCTATTTACGAAATTTCAGTCACCAACTTTCTCTTCCGAATGCGAAAATATTTTGTTGAGCCCAACCTACATAGGTAGGAATGATCATCAAAATAAAATAAGAGAAATCAGAGCTCGAACGGAAAGGTTTACGTGTTCGTTTTTCCCGCGCGCTGTTCGGGAGTGGAATGGTAGAGAGATAGTATGAGTGTGGTTCGATAAACCCTCTGCCAAGCACTTAAATGTGAATTGCAGTGTAATCATGTAGATGTAGATGTAGATTGTTGTCATTGATAGAAGAAACAGTAATACTACTACTCACGTAACTGTCTCTAACGATGTGTCATCTAGTTTGAACTCTGTCTAGAAAAAAATGGTGTCATTACTTGGAATAGTTCATCCACAGCCTGATCGAAACCCCATGGGCTCTGAGAGGAAAATGGCGTCATTGGTGCTTGCTGTGAGAGTTCAATATCAATGTGTTCACCTACAACATGAAAAAAAGGAACACATAAGTGTCACATGCAAATGTGAAAAAAATACACACATATACAGAAAAATACCTTACGTTCGCCTTCACGTAATTCATTCACGAAATTCATGACAAATGCCGTTGTATCATCGTAGAAAAATGGTAACTTTATGCTTGGAATCAAGCTGTCGTCCGTCATGTGACAAGCAAGCACGCTTCACGGCTGAGGATCCATTCAACGCTAATTTATATGCAGGCAGCACATGCTCTTGGTACAGGTACATGCACTATGCGATCAAAAGTATCCGGACACTTGGCTGAAAATGACTTACAAGTTCGTGGTGCTATCCATCGGTAATGCTAGAGTTCAATATTGTGTTGGCCCACCTTTATGACAGCTTCCACTCGTACGCGTTCAATCACTTGCTAGGGGAATCGCAGCCCATTCTTCACGGACTGCTGCACAGAGGAAAGCCATCGATGTCGGTCGGTGAGACCTGGCACGAAGTCGGCGTTCCAAAACATCCTCTGTGCAGGCCAATCCATTACAGGGATGTTATTGTCGTTGTAACATCCACGAGATAAATTTTAGCTACAGTGCGACGAGAGGAAATTATGCCTCTAACAGTTATAAACATTATCTATCCGACATATAGAAAAACAGTAAAATAAAACCAAACGATGCTAAATATTAATAATTAATATAATATTTTATGATGTAATTGCACATAACGATGTGTATCATACAAAGACAATGATAATTGTAAATTCCTTTTATGATCTGCGTTCGTCTTCCTTTGTTTTTACCTTTTTTTGGTTGGCTTTTGTGGGTTGCGGACACAAGACGCATATCAAACTGAGGTCTATTAAGAAATTGTAATTATTTGGTAATTATTAGTTGAGAATAGAGTTCTTTATTATTTTAATATGTGTGAATAATTATTTGTAACTTTAATTCCTCTCCCAACAAGCATTATATGTGTTAATTATTTCTTTCCGCTGCAAGGAGCGCAGCTATTGATGACAGCGATTTGTATCGCATTTTTATCTGTGGTTCTTAGGAAAGTATCAAAGGTTTGGTTGATGAAAATCAGTCTAAATAGAGTGCTGTATAAAAGTAAAGTTTAATCGGCAATAATTCAAAATGCGTAAAAATAAATGTGCACCGGTGGTCCCAAACTCATTTTCATGAAAATAATTCGGATCAGATTGGTTCTTTAAAAAACAGTGCTCATAGCACGATCCATATAACAAACTTTTTCTTGCTAGTGTATGGAGCCGAAATTAATTACGCACGAGTTGCGAAGAATATTGTTTCAGGTAACATACGTCAGTGTTGTGCGCGGCGGATATTCGGTGGTTTTAATGATCATTTTGCTGAAGATAACTGCTTCCATCATAATCAATAGTTGTATAGAATCTGTTGTATGAACTGTGATTTAGTGACACTTACACAACTTACAGACGACACTTTAACACAACGTTAACTTGGATTTCTTTAGCAACCTGACCAAATCTTTAGCCGGGAGTAAAAATTATTTTGTAATTACTCACTGTAATGAAATAACATTATCATTTTCATTTACAAATTAGTTAAACACCAAAAAACTGAATAACACAGCGAAGGCCACATCGTGTAGCCACTCGGCCAAAGGCCGTGCATTATGAACAGGTGCTCGATTGTGTTGAAAAATGCAATCGCCATCCCCGAATTGCTCTTCAACAGTTGGAAGCAAGAAGGTGCTTAAAACATCAATGAGCCGTTTGCTGTGATAGTGACACGCAAAACTACAAGACGTGCAAGCACCCTCCATGAAAAACACGACCACACCATAACACCACCACCTCCGAATTTTACTCTTGGCACTACACACCCTAGCAGATGAGGTTGGCCAGGCATTCGCCATACCCATACCATACCATCGGATCACCACATTGTGTACCGTGATTTTTCACTCTACACCACGTTTTTCCACTGATCAATCGTCCAATGTTTACGCTCCTTACACCAAACGAGGCGTTTACTGGCATTTACTGGCATTTACTGGCGTGATGTGTGGCTTACGAACAGCCGCTCGACCATGAAATCCAAGTTTTCTCACCTCCACCTAACTGTTATAGTACTGGCGGTGGATCCTGATGCAGTCTGGGATTCCTGTGTGATGGTCTGGATAGATGTCTGCCTATTACACATTACGACCCTCTTCAACTGTCGACGGCCTCTGTCAGTCAACAGACGAGGTCGGCCTGTGCGCTTTTGTGTCCCTTCACGTTTCCGCTTCACTATCACATTGGAAACAGTGGACCTAGGGATGTTCAGGAGTGTGGAAATCTCGTGTGCAGACGTATGACACATATGGCATCCAATCACCTAGCCACATTCGAAGTCCGGAAGTTCTGCAGAGCGCCCCATTCTGCTCTCTCAAGGTGTCTAATGACTACTGAGGTCGCTGATATGGAGTACCTGGCAGTAGGTGGCAGCACAATGAACCTAATATGAAATACGTATGTTTTTGAGGTGTGTGCGGATACTCTGGATCACATAGTGTATGTACCGACGAGAGGCGGATATCTGCGTTTGTGCGAGTCTAGCACAGCACTAACATTCGTGCTTTTCGTGGGAGTTAGATACACGCGTGTGGCCTTGTCTTGTACACGTACCACCACATACACGGCTTTCATGAGTGTGGGAGTTTGCTGTAGTTCACTCGTGTACATACGTGAAATCCAGCACTGTTGACTGGTACTGCATGCCTATTTGCAGTCAGCAGAAAGTGTAAGTTAAATATTCACATAAAGCCTGTAAGTGAGGAGATGAAAAATAGGAAAATAATAAGAAATACTAAGTTTTTTTAAAAAAAGAAACAATTTATTTATCATTGAGACGAATGATAGTTGTACATTTTCTCAAGCGTTTATATGCCCATGTAATCCATATATCTCCTTCAACTGCTTGAGAGTAGGACATCCTCCGTTTCTAGGTTCTGAATAGGTACACATTTATAAGTCTTTCGGAACCAAGAACTCTCACAACCTTCGGAGTAAATTGTGCTGTCTCTATGATCATATGCTCAGAGCGACAACACCACATCTTCATACAGCATCCCTTCATCATCCCACCCGTCAACCACGCCGCCGTTTTTCAAGCTCTGTCACACTGTACTGAGCTAAATGGTTTGGGTAACGCAGCAATTGTTGAATACCTCGTTAGTACTTGTCTGGCGTTGGAGAATGCAAGGAATATTCCACCTTTAAACACGAATCGTCTGCACTCGTTGTAAAACACTTGTGTGTATGCAACAATCTTTGCTCATTGAAGTATCGTTGTATAATGCTTTGTGTGTTGTGTAACGATTCTACATTTGTACCACATATTGTACAATTCCTGTCACCGCTGATGAGGCGGACCTGTGGTATTAATGTAGTGCTCGCAGGGAAGTTTTTGGATGTTTCGAAATCGATACGTACATCCACAGCTCCAGTCCTCATCACCCTGCATTGCTTTGAACAGTCTATCAGCACTACGCATGATAATCAAACTTCTGCGGGCCAAGTGTGCATCTGAAACGAGCATCAGTCTTGTAAAATATTGTGTGAAATGTTGCGTACACGTCATACAATAGTCCATAAACGTTTCTGCTTCAGTCGAGCTGTAAATTATCGTACAGAAAAAGCTAGGACTTTAGGAAAATTCTTGCGTTGTTTAGATAAAGTTGTCAAATACGCTTGAATCCTTTTCAGGACTCCCCTTCTCGCCTCTTTACTGTGTTAGAATTACAAAGTGAGGCGTTTCAAGCTGGATAGTAGTCTTAAGAGCCCATGCTTGGCTAGATACTGTGGAAGAATCACATATTCAAACAATGCCCATTAACAGAAAATCAGGGCCAGTTGCAATCCTGAATTCAGAACAAGTAGACTTTCAGATTCTCCTCTTCTGATCAATATGTAAGGTACTTTCCATATCAGTTTCTCCAGCACAATTTTACACACTTCTTCTCCTTTTCCTACAATGTACAAGTTGGTAACTGTAGCGCTTCGAACTAAAATCAAGACGTGCTTAGCGTTTATCAGAATACTACTGCTGTCTTCAAAGAAACCCATTAACATTTTGATTGGAATGCATGTACTAAAGGAGTTATCTATCGATCAGTCTATGAACCATCCTGCGCTGTTGATTCAGACATGTATGTCTTGAATGTAGATGTGATCCCCACGCTTATGGTGCTATCGATTTCAGCTGCATTAAGCTATTATATCATTCCTCGAAACAGAAAGGGGAATGCACTTGGTGTAAGGCGTGATGTTAACTGGTTTCGCTGCAGCTTTCTTTGGAGTAAACGCCCCCATCAAATACAAGAAGCTCTTGCTTGCTGGCGTCAGTACATCTTGATGCCCAATAGTAATTCATACCTCATCATTATTATTAAATGTCGCTAAGTTAAACGGTTTGTGGGAATAATATTCATGGCTAGTGATACATTCATCATATTGAATTGGAGCCGTTACTTCGAGTGATATCATTGCGAGGTTTCAATCCAATTGATTTAAGATACTCGTAATTCTTGGGTGTTATCACATTCACATTTATACTTCATAATTTTGCTTCAGATGAAGATGTACCGTAATTTCCGAGCTGCAAAAATCGACTAGATACGCGTTCTGACCTATGATATTCAGCTCAAGATGGGGTAATGTCTGAACACGGACAGCGAGATCTATTGGATTACTGCGAACCTCTGCAATTTCGTAACCAGATTTCACTCTAAGAAAGAACGCGTATATAGCATTTCGTTAAGGTACGAATTCGTCGCTATATTACAATCTACACAAATCATGCAGATTGGCAATGTGTCCTTTGACTGGTGCGGCTCGTACGTTTTGTCAGCATTCTGTCCAAGCACTTGTCTCCCCCTGAGAAACCTAATAGCGATCCTACTGAAACTTCTGTTTCCTCTGTTGTTTTTATCTCTGTTTTAAACGTATTAACGTTTGCATGAAGCTCAAATCCTTTTACAAGTCGTTTTATGTACGCATTTAAATCGTCATTGTGATAGGAGCAGGAGATATTACTACAAATTCCCCACTTCCTAAATGCAGGACCGATGACCGCACTGTTTACCTCAGTAAGTTAGGTTGAGCAGCATTATGTTCACGTCAGGTGCCTGCTGTTGCAACGACTTCAACTCACCTGCAAGGAAAAAGCTCATTATTAGTTAAACTTATTTGCATTTTTCTCCCTATTCACCGCCATTGGTGTTAATACTTACACTGCCTCACAGCAAGGAGTGTTGGTATACGTCTTGACATCCTTACCCTTTGACAGTTCTCTCACAAGTGTGTGAACTATTTATTGATCACTGTAAATATTCATGCTATGCTTGAATAAAAAAAAAATCTACTGTCTGCTGAGTAACAAAACATTTTGACGATTATAGGCAGATTAATACTTACATGCTTGGACAAGCATTTTAAACAATTCCACAACTTCATACGTATTAGTACAGTATCGTAACATCATGGGTGTGGGGGCGTGAGGCATGCAGGGTGGGGGCGTTTCATGCAAAATTTGCAGAAGTGCAGGGGGTGAGGGAGGGGGACGTGTGGGGAAGCCTCCCCTCCTTGACTTCAACTAATGGTATGATGTCATGATTCCTGAAATGACTTTCGAGATAAGGAAGTGTTGATTCTGCTGTCAGCAAAATACACTGAAGCGCCAAAGAAATGGTATAGGCATGCGTATCCAAATACAGAGATATGTAAACAGGCAGAAGACAGCACTGTGGTCAGCAACGCCTATATAAGACAACAAGTGTCTGGCGCACTTGTTAGATCGGTTACTGCTGCTATAATGGCAGGTTATCAAGATATAAGTGAGTTTGAACATAGTGTTATAATCAATGCATGGAGGATGGAGCACAACATCTCTGAGGTAGAGATTAAGTGGGGATTTTCCCATACTACTATTTCATGACTGTACTGTGAATATCAAGAATCTGGTAAAAAATGGTATCTCCAACATCACAGCAGCTGGAAAACGCTCCTACAGGAATGGGACCAATGACGACTGAAGAGAATCGTTCAACATGACAGAAGTGCAATACTTCCCCAAATTGTTGCTTATTTCAATGCTAGGCCATCAACAAGTGTCAGAGTGTGACCCATTCAATGACACATCATCAAAGTAGGCTTTCGGAGCAGGAGGCTCACTCATGTACCCTTGATAACTATGTGACACAAAGCTTTACGCCTCGCCTTTGCCTGTCAGCATTGACATTGGACTGTTGATAACTGGAAACATGTTGCCTGGTCGTACAAGTCTCATTTCAAATTGCACAAAGCAGATGGGCATGTGCTGGTATGGAGACAACCTCATGAGTCCTTGACCCCACATGTCTGCAAGGGACTGTTCAAGCTGGTGGAAGCTCTGTAATGGTGTGGGGTATGTGCAGTTGGAGTGATATGGGACTGCTGATACATCTAGATATGACTCTGACAGGTGACATGTACGTAAGCATCCTGTGTGATCACGTGCATCCATTCATGTCCATTGTGCATTCCAATGGACTTGGGCTATTCCAACAGGACAATGCAACACCCCACACATCCAGAGTGGCTCATTGAACACTCTTCTAAGTTTAAACACTTCTGCTGGTCTCCAAACTCCACAGACATGAACATTATTGAGCATATCTGGGATGCTTTGCAACATTCTGTTCAGAACAGATCATCACCGCCTGATACTCTACGAATTTATGGACAACCCTGCAGGATTCGTGGTGTCAGTTCCCTCTAGCACTACGTAAGACATTAGTTGAGTGCATACCACGTCATGTGGCAGCACTTCTGTATGCTCGCAAGGGCTCTACATGATATTAGGCAGGTGCACCAGTTTCTTTGTCTCTCTAGTGTATGACATATGCGGTTGTCTCAGCTGTCATATGACACCATAGATAAAAAAGTGTTGACAGATAATGAGTCAGCCTTTCTGGCCAGAACCCACATTGCCCTACTACTAATACTTGTACTGAAACTTGATTTAGTAACGAATAATATTTATCTATCATTTCTAAGGTAAACAATTTTGGAATTCAATTACTGGGACAGGTGTCATACCTTTTTTACGTTAAATTGTAGTAATCTGAAAGCCAAAAACAAGCCTACTTGATCATATAACATGACCCACTGGTGACCTATATAAAGTGATGATGATGTCTGTTTCCACTCCAAGGAGCTAACAACATATTTATTTCATTTACTGGCAGTTTGCAGAAGTGGACAATAACGTGTTCGATAGAGTACAGTTATTAAAGCATCACCTACTTGTGCTGTTTATTGCCGAAAATATTGTTCGTATCAAATACTTTAATTACACTCCATTTTAGAAACATCCTGCATTCTGGACTCAGTTAAACAGGCGGTAGTTGCAGTTACATAATACAGGGTGATTCAAAATGAATGGAACGGAAAAGAAAGTATACCTGCGACTACAGCAATCACCTTATTTTAGGAATACACGTATAGACTCACAGGTTTGCTGTCACGCTTTAGGCCGGCTGCAATAAAACGGTGGAAAGTCGACACTGTTGTTCATCGCTGGCGCTCCTATTCAAAATTGTGGCAACCGCGACAGAAAAGCCGTATTGAGCTACCGAATACGCAAAAACATCGTCAGTAATCGCTGTTCAAAGATATTTTCGGTCGAGATTTGTTAAAGTGACACCACGGTGTCACACTACTGCTAGATGGGCAAAGCAATTCGAGGAAAAGGATGCGTATGCAAGGAGAAAACCTCAGGATGGTCATCCGTCGAGAATGTAGCAGTGGAAAACATTTGCACGATTTGCGAAAGTAGCCTCAGAAAATCTATGCACTATGTCAGCAGATAAGTGAATGTGTCGCAATTAACAGTGTGCCGTCTCGTGCGTAATCGTCTGCAGTTCAAAGCAAATAAAATTCAAAAATGTTGCAGGTCCTAAAACCAGCTGGTAAACCAAAATGGAGACCACTTTACACATTTTCAAGTAGGAGTGGAGGTGGATGGCCTTGAGGACGGACTTGGGGTCTCTGACGAAGCTACATTTGACTTAAGTGGCGCAGTTTGCAGGCATAATTTGAGAGTGTGGGGCACATAATGCGCACATGCCTCTCTGGAACATGAATGTGATTCTCCGAAACTTAATGTTTTCTGCTCCATAACCAACTGCAGACTCTACGGTCCTTTGTTTGTCTTTCAGACTCTGGCGTTACATGCACAAATACCTCGATGTGGTTTCTCTCTGGTTGTTGCCTCAGTTGACAGAAGAGGTACCCAACTTCATTTTGCAGCAGTTATCCCCATCACATGTGCGTAACTTCGTATGTAGTCACCTCAACGAACATTTTTCCACAGTGCTACATTGATCGTGCTGAGTCAAATGATGTGCCCTCCCCCCTCCCACCCCCCAGTTCGTCTGACCCCACTCCAGTGGATTTTTTCTTTTGGAGGGTGTATGACGGACATGATTTACACAGCCCCATTTTTACACGATTTTCAGCAGGTAAGGCACTAGATAGTTGGTGCGGTTAACCCCACTGATCGGGCTACATTGGAATGTGTCTCGCAGGAAATGCTGTACCAGATAGAAATCTGCTGTTTCACAGATGAAGCCCACATCGAAAATCTATGTGAGAGTTAATGTTTCAGTGTACGTGTGTTTCTGAAATAAGCTCATTACTGTAGTCACAGGAATACTTTATTTTTGTCCCATTCATTCTGAATCATCCTGTACATAATGTGCTATGAAGCAGATCACTATGTTTATGATGAGATGTCACGAAGAATAACTGATATATCGACATTAGAGGATATAGGATGCCACAAGCACAAAGTAATTACAAACCCACACACGACCAGTAGATCGTCAGCACTGCCATCGATAACTTTGTAATGCCGTTTCTCGGTTTGCTGCATTACACCCGGTACCTCACTACATCTGGGTTCAGAACACGTTGTGAGGTTCTACTTACAGCTGGAAGTCAGAGACACCGGAAAATAGTTTCGTAAATGAATTCTGCAAATTATGTGGCCACGAATGACTCTGAGCTGGCAGAGGCAGTGCATCGCAGCCTGGAGCAGGGCAGCCAGTTGGCGCCAACAGTGAGGGAGTGGGAGGCGGCGGTGGCACAGGGGCAGCGGGTGGCGGGGAGCGCGCCTGCCTGACGTACCCTTAGCGCTAGGATTTCACCCGGAACAAGTCCCGCCCATTCACCCCCCTCCACGCCTATCCATAGTGTAAGGCCCTCCCCTAAACAGCCGCCATTTCCACAAACTGGAAGCTACATCAAAGTTGTTATCGCCACAGTCCAACACATGTTACACTGTGATGAGATTCAGTAATGATAAGAAATTTAAGTTTTTCTGGATAGTAATATAATATGAATGTGCATTATTAAAGAAATAAAAGTATTTATAGAGAATTGAAAGCATCGCCAGTAACAGAAAACAAAAACTAACGTTATGCTATTTAAGGGCAATAAGGACAAATTTCCATTAACTAATTCACTTATTATAACACGTTTATTTGAGGGAAACAGCATAGCAAACATACAGTGCGAAAACAATGGTCTTGAATCTGTCATGTCGGTAGTAAAGCCACGGATGCAGTCGACTAACCCTGTTGTCTAAAATCAACGTTATATGGAAATAAGTGAAAGTCGTTTTGTATATATAGGCTCCCATAGTAGCTCACGAAAATTAAAGAATATAAGAATGCCATAAAGTAGAAACACCTAATGAAAGCTGTAAGATATTTGCTTATATGCCATGTTTTGTTTGTATTTCCATGGGTAATGGGTGAATTTTAACTTGTAAATTCTTCCAATGCCATACCTGCGCATTATAAACGAGGTTATAAAGAATTGTGGCTGTTTCTGTGTGATAAGTGTCCTATATGCTCTTGCAAGTGTCTCAGGAAAATAACCTGTCGTTATTCTTTGTCCTATCTGTTTTTAACCAAAAGATTTATTAATTGCATAAATGTCATTCAAACCATTTTTTTAAATAATAATGATGATGTGTATGTTTGTCACAGAGCAGTTATCGAGGAAATAAATGCTGCAGTGTTTCACTGCTGTAAAACGTCCTTCAAGTTGTGCTACTTCTTCTTCCACCCCAAAGTCTTTTCAGCAAAACTATTCAGTGAATAACACGCAAAAACAGCTTGGATCGATCTAGCAAGAACAAAGTAATTTTGATGCCATCTGGAAGTATAGTGAACATTGGTGCTTGTTTCACATACACTGTCTGAGTTCTGAAACTTAAGTGTCAAGTATACTGTGGATCCTCTTTCTCCAAGCAAATTATTCTTTGAGGGTAGGTTTTTCCTGTTTTAGCTTTGGGTGCATTTTCTCACATAGGAGTATGTTTCTTCATAGGCTATTCATCTGAATACTGAGTTCTCGTATTTAAAGAATTCACTGCTAAATTGTTTTCTCTTACGTTTGTTGTGGAAGTACCTGGCACAGCTGAGGCCAATTGTGCACGTTTTTTGTAACGTGTCTTTTAACTATCTGGCAAAATTTAAGACCTAGCAAGATATTAATTTAACATCCACTCCAAGTGCAGCCGAACGCGGTAGACCACGTGGGTCAACTGAAACGATGCCCAGGCGCAGAACAAAGACCGGGAAAGCCGGGGGTGAGTGGGCAGGACTAGTTTCGGGTGAAATCCTGGTGCTAACGATTCCTGCCTGAGTGCCAGCACTGCCTCGTCAACGACGCCAGCGAAGGGCAAAGGGCGCGCTCGGCCGGCATGCTGCAAGGTCCTGGCCGGTGCCGGGCAGCCCTCTCACCACTGAATAGTATGCGATCTAGTTACCTAATGAATTCACCTAAAACAAGTGTTACGTAACGCCTTAAGGGGAGCCGGAGGTGCCTATGCTGCCCATGTTAAAATCACGAAGTTTGAGGAACATTTATGAATAAACTACCAAATAGAAAAATTTGAATTTTTTTTTATATGTAGAGTGGTTTAGTATTGCAGTTATGACAGAGGGATTTTGGAGTATCTTTTCTAGTTTCCTTCCAATTATTTTTTTTATTAATGACCCAAATTTTTTTACAAATAATTGCTTTGTAATTAAACTGAAATGAAACTACTGAACATATTGCCAAATGGCTGTGTTACAATGTAAGTTTGACCACTAGGAGTGCTGTACAAAAATTTCATGTCTCTAGCTTGAGTGGATTTTGTGAAAATGTTCCTTATATTCGAAAAATTCTAATTTATGGGAAATGGCTATCAAAGTTTCTCAATACATTCCTGCACTATAGGATGGATTATCAGGGTCTTCTTCTTCATCCTCCAAAAGCTTCCTCTTCTGTCTTCTTTTCTGGCCTGTTGTTCCATCATACTTCATATGCCTTTCTCTTCTTTCTACTCCTCTTATCCTTTATCTGTCAATATTTCTTAGTGCTCGTACAGTGTTCACCCCAGCTGTAAATCCTAATGCCTTCAGAACTTCACACTTCACACTGTTCCCTTGGTTGTAGGTTGCTATTGCATCATAAATACCAAAGTGCAGTGTTTTTATGCTTACAAACACCCTTTTAGGAATCACTTTCCAAATCAAATTGTTTACGCTCTCATTAGGATTCTGCGTCTTTCCGTGTAGACATTTGTGTAACAATTCTGGCTGTGCTAAGTCATGAAAAATCGGTTTTATTGTTGCCTCCTGATTCTTGTACATACTGCATATTACCCGCTTTACACAAGAAGTATAATACTACCAACAACAGGCGCAACACTGAACTAATTCGAAACGGTAAACAGCAAAGAGACGATGTTCCGCGCTCTTATTCATTGTAGTATCGCAACTTGGTATTAGTGTTAATTTTCTTTTCCCTACGTTCTTCCTCTTCTTATATAGACGGTTACTAAAACGTGGCATCGTAACCAGAATAAAAGTGTACGACAATATTAAATGGAGCAACATGTTCGAAATTCTGAGGAAAATAGGAGTAAGCTGTAAGGAAATACGGGTAATATTTGTCACAGAAAACAATGTAGCCAACCCTTGCACACTCGCTGTATGCGTAACATAAGGCGCTGTATGCGTAACAGGCCGAGAAAATCCCAAGCAGTTCGTCAGGAAGTCACGAGAGGGTGTTAGATGCATTCAGCAGCCGCCCATTTCCTCTGCAGGCGTGGGGAAAAATGTTAATAACTCCACTTCTAGGGCGAGTAGAACAATAATTCAAAGTTTACATTAAAGAGGAATGTTCCAATTAATTTTCGGTAGCAAAAAAAAAAATCGTAATTTTTTGGATTTGACCACCTCTGGCTCCCCTTAAAAGAGGACTCTGGCGATTTGGAGCAGAATACATGGTGTGCATCTGGTATGAGGTAGTCATGTGATGCTCCAACCCTGAGGTAAGCCGTGGCAGTAAAGTGGCCTGTACGTGCCAGCCATTTCTATAGAACCAGCACAGTAAAATGTAAGACATGGAGATACAGGAAAGTGCCAGAAGCAGCTATAGCGTCGGGATGAGCCCGTGATCACGCCGTGGATAGAATTTCACAAACTGTGACATCATCGCGAAAAAACAGTGACCCGTATATGTAATAAGTTTTCTTTAATTTACGTCTATGGTCACAAATTTTTTGTTAACAGATTACCGGTTTCGGTCTTTAATGACCATCATCAGATTTGCAGGAAAAATGGGAAAAACCTAAAATACACTTGCAAACTGTATACAGCTTAAGAACAATGCATAGACCATAATGAAAAGTAGTACTGACAAAATTTACATTTTTTTTTAATATGAAGAGCCATACCTGTTACATAGAAACAAAGTCGTAATATACTGCAGCTATAGTGGCATCGTCAAATGTTAAATGCGGAATCAGCACCAGCATCGTCAAGTACATATAAATAATATCACATGCATGAGTCATGTTGTCAGTAGCACTACTGTTCAGAACAAGCTGCCGTACAGTAGCCACAAGATGTTTGTGTTGTAAGTTCACCAGATGCCACTAATGTCGGCATACACTAGTTTTCAATAATTAATTCAAACAGCGAAAATAAAGGGGGATACAATAGTTGAAGTCTGTAATAAGCTTGTAACGTATAAAAGGCATTACAGTAATAAAAAGCAATAAAATGAAGAACGCTACAAAAGTAATATTGCTAAATAGAGGAAGAGTTAAAAAACAGTGGTTGACATGTGCCCTAGTGCCAATATTCTAGATAATGACATAAATATTAAACACCATTGATAGTGTACCGGGTAGTATTAAACATAAAACAAATCTCTAAAGGAGCCACAAATGAAAGAAAACATAGTGCTGCACATAATCAGCGCCCCCTGTTGGTGCTAATTCCAGAATTTCGCACAGGCGGGAAGTGGTTGGAGGAACATGACTGGCAGGGGACCCCCCCCTAGCCTGCGGTACTCTGCTGCAAGAAAAGAAAGATAAAATTCTGTAACAGTGGATGAGCCACATTATCTGATTAATGTAGTCTATGAAATGAATGGAGAAGGAACATGAACATACCAGAGTCATGCGTAAAACATATGAAAACAAAGTAAATATGTGATGCACTCAATACTAGGTGAACGTATCAACACACTATATACACTCCTGGAAATGGAAAAAAGAACACATTGACACCGGTGTGTCAGACCCACCATACTTGCTCCGGACACTGCGAGAGGGCTGTACAAGCAATGATCACACGCACGGCACAGCGGACACACCAGGAACTGCGGTGTTGGACGTCGAATGGCGCTAGCTGCGCAGCATTTGTGCACCGCCGCCGTCAGTGTCAGCCAGTTTGCCGTGGCATACGGAGCTCCATCGCAGTCTTTAACACTGGTAGCATGCCGCGACAGCGTGGACGTGAACCGTATGTGCAGTTGACGGACTTTGAGCGAGGGCGTATAGTGGGCATGCGGGAGGCCGGGTGGACGTACCGCCGAATTGCTCAACACGTGGGGCGTGAGGTCTCCACAGTACATCGATGTTGTCGCCAGTGGTCGGCGGAAGGTGCACGTGCCCGTCGACCTGGGACCGGACCGCAGCGACGCACGGATGCACGCCAAGACCGTAGGATCCTACGCAGTGCCGTAGGGGACCGCACCGCCACTTCCCAGCAAATTAGGGACACTGTTGCTCCTGGGGTATCGGCGAGGACCATTCGCAACCGTCTCCATGAAGCTGGGCTACGGTCCCGCACACCGTTAGGCCGTCTTACGCTCACGCCCCAACATCGTGCAGCCCGCCTCCAGTGGTGTCGCGACAGGCGCGAATGGAGGGACGAATGGAGACGTGTCGTCTTCAGCGATGAGAGTCGCTTCTGCCTTGGTGCCAATGATGGTCGTATGCGTGTTTGGCGCCGTGCAGGTGAGCGCCACAATCAGGACTGCATACGACCGAGGCACACAGGGCCAACACCCGGCATCATGGTGTGGGGAGCGATCTCCTACACTGGCCGTACACCACTGGTGATCGTCGAGGGGACACTGAATAGTGCACGGTACATCCAAGCCGTCATCGAACCCATCGTTCTACCATTCCTAGACCGGCAAGGGAACTTGCTGTTCCAACAGGACAATGCACGTCCGCATGTATCCCGTGCCACCCAACGTGCTCTAGAAGGTGTAAGTCAACTACCCTGGCCAGCAAGATCTCCGGATCTGTCCCCCATTGAGCATGTTTGGGACTGGATGAAGCGTCGTCTCACGCGGTCTGCACGTCCAGCACGAACGCTGGTCCAACTGAGGCGCCAGGTGGAAATGGCATGGCAAGCCGTTCCACAGGACTACATCCAGCATCTCTATGATCATCTCCATAGGAGAATAGCAGCCTGCATTGCTGCGAAAGGTGAATATACACTGTACTAGTGCCGACATTGTGCATGCTCTGTTGCCTGTGTCTATGTGCCTGTGGTTCTGTCAGTGTGATCATGTGATGTATCTGACCCCAGGAATGTGTCAATAAAGTTTCCCCTTCCTGGGACAATGAATTCACGGTGTTCTTATTTCAATTTCCAGGAATGTATAACATAGGTGTGCAGTGATTAGAGTATAACATAGTCAAATAAAGCAAAGTAGGTGCTGGGCACAAAGTCATTTTGCCAGTGAAGCAGTGTAGTTGGTTCTCTATTTTTTGATTTATAAGTTTCAAGCTCCTCTAACAAATTAATAGCACGGCCTTTTTCCGCTCTGGGAAGAATACGCATACAACTCTCAATGCTTCCTATGGAATGACCAGTATCAGATAAATGCTGTCCCAAAGCCGTTTTGTTTCGTGGCTGTGAGTGTTCCTTAAACCTTAATTTAAAAGAGCGGCCTGTTTGACCAATATAATATTTGCCACAGTTACTGTAGTCAATCCTGTATACTCCAGAGTCATCAAATTTATCATAGTTCCCTTTCAGCTTATGTTTTATTTGTAGTTTTAGGGTGTTATTAACATCGAAGCCACATCTGACACCAGACTTTTTAAAACAATTTTCTATTTGCAGGGACATTTTGCCGTTAAATTTCATGGGAATGGTTTTCATTCATCTTTGCTGGTTCTCTTTTGTGTGTGGATGTGTGTGTGCCTGCTGTTTGTTAAACGTTTCTTTACCCTACTGTAGGGGTGCGTGACGTGAGATCTGATGATGGTCATTAAAGACCGAAACCGGTAATCTATTAACAAAAAGTTTGTGACCATAGACGTATATTAAAGGAAACTTATTAGTGGATAGAATTGTCTAGTTTGTTAATGAATTTGTGCAGACTCTCCAACGTGTCGACAAGGAATGGTGTAGCACTTGCAGACGTGTAACACAGTGCAAGTACAGTGGCCGTAAAAGCATCATAATCGACAGGGATTGGAGACCGGTGTTATGCCTTCTAATTGAGAATCCGTTCGCAAACCCACAGGGATCACTGCTGTCGATGAATGGAGGTCCACATCGACCATTTCCTGAGAAAACACTGCAAAGGTAACTGTATTCAGTGG
Source organism: Schistocerca piceifrons (assembly GCF_021461385.2). NCBI lineage: Eukaryota > Metazoa > Arthropoda > Insecta > Orthoptera > Acrididae > Schistocerca > Schistocerca piceifrons. The sequence continues at coordinate 213,546,924 of NC_060146.1, forward strand.
GCAATGGGAGTTCAGTATCTTACAGAATGTCTTTGCTCACAGTGGCACATAAAACTTGTGGAGTTACATACCACTTTGGTAAAGTGATGTGTAACCCCATGGCTTTCTAGCCAACAAATGATTTTTGTGATAGTTGAACCATATAATAGTTTAGTGGTCAGGTGTATGAAGCTGTTTGGAGGTTATTGCTATATGTTTTGCCTCTGATGAATGTACAAAGTGCCACCAGATGTCTTGAAACAGGAAGGAAGGTAGATTAAGGTTTAATGCTCAATCAGCATTGAGGGCATTATAGGCGGAGCACAAGCTCAGGTTGTTTCAAGGATGGAGAAGCAAGTCGGCAGTGCCCTTTCAAAGAAACCATCATGGCATTTGGCTGGAGTGATTTTGGGTTCAAAATATTCAAATGTGTGTGAATTCCTAAGGGACCAAACTGCAACTGCTTAGGTCATCGGTCCCTAGACTTAAGACTTACACAGTACTTAAACTAACTTAAACTAACCTATGCTAAGAACAACACACATACCCATGCCTGAGGGATGACTCGAACCTCCGGCGGGAGGGCCCACGCAGTCCGTGACATGGCGCCTCTAACCGCGCAGCCACTCCGTGTGGTGTGATTTTGGGGTATCACGGAAAATCTAAATCTGGGTGGTCGGATGTGGACTTCAACAGTCGTCGTCTTGGATGTGAATCCAGTGCACTGACCACCGCACTGCCTAGCTCCTCCGTGGGTATCTTTAAGGGTAAGGGCTGGGGGGGGGGGGCATTGCAGTATTACCATGCGTTGCTATACCTAGGTGGGCTGTGTGTGTTCTCCTTGTTGTGAAATGTCAAAACTATTTCTCCATTCACCGAGAAAACTATTATGTCGTCCCCCAATCCCAAACCCGCCAGTTCAGATTCTGGGTACACTCTTTCAGGTCACCCAGTTGCAAAGAGTCCCACACAGTTTCTTAGGCATTAATATTAGTTGATTTAGCCGGCAAGTTGAGATGTGATGGGGTGATTCAGTGTATCTCACATCAAGTTTGTACTTATGTAGCCCTGTGGCAGGGCTGTCGCGATCTTGGAAGAAGGGAGTGACAACAACATACTCGTCATTAAGATGTAAAAGTAAGGACAGCACTGGGTGACTGAGACTGTTGACATAAACACTTTGATCAATGTTTATGGTAACCTGAATGAATGGGCATCAGTCATGGTATGGAAAATACACCCAGAACGTCACAAAACTATCTCTGCTTCAATTACAGCCTCCATACATTTTGGGTTAAGCACATTACGGGTTCGTTGGTGCAGTCACCACCTTGTAGCGTTTGATATATCGCGAAATTGAGCAGTGTCGGACCACACTGTACTCCGCCAGTCAGCCATAGCGCAGTCGTCATCCCAGGTTGGAGTAGTGTGCCACTGAGTAAAAGCACACGCAATAGCAATGTGGCATGCTGTCAGGGTAAAACAGCAGTAACTGACTGACATGTTATTTAATGCCATTCTTACATATGGAGTGTACTGGTTATGTTCACTGTCCTATAATGTCTGAAATGCAATGAGTTATTGTACACAGTCAAAGAATATACGAAGATTGTTACCGGAGAATTGCTTCATATTCATTTTAAGAAAAAGTTGATTTTTATCAAATAATTTCGATTCCAGCATAAGGAAGACTGTATTCACAACAAAGTCCATTATAATTAGGGGCCTATATTGGCACGGTCTGAAGATAATTTCATTTCAGTTGTTGGTGTTCAGATTTATAAAAAGTCTGCAAGCTCAGATCTGAACATGCATAATTTTTAAAAGGGGAACATTGCAAGCTGCACGTCTTAAATGGGTAGACAACATGGAAACTGCACCATAACCGACTGGTGGATGTAGTGTCATCCGACAAGTATTAACTTCACCTTCTTTCAAATAATACAGTGTGTCGATTCCACCTTTGGCCCAATGAGACCTTTAAATTAAGGCATGTTGTAGGTTGTGGTTCAAGCCAGCGATGGTTTCATGATGTTTTGGGTGTGTTCATACCAGGACTGAGGCCCACTCTTTCACGTTACCTGGGTGTTTATTTCAACAGCCTCGTCACCAAGTGCTACCCTTTCTTATACATTTTTATCGTAAGTGGTTGACTCTCACTTCCTCTAGTATGACAGCAGCCATCTTCAGAGGAATATGTGCATGTACCTACCTGGTTTGAGGAACACTGAACCACACTATCCCATCTCGACTTTCACGCTAAATCACTCAATCTTAATATTTAAGAAACTGCGTGGGATCATTTGCAACTGGCTCACTTGGAAGATTGTACCCAGGATTTGAGCTGGTGGGGTGGGGATCAGGGATGACACAATAATTTTCTCATTGAATGGAGAAATAGTTTTGACACCTCACAACAGGATTCAATTTTGCTTTCTGAAGATCTCTTTCCTCAAAGGAGGAGAGCAGATGACCTCCCACCCTTCTTGTGTATGGGCATGCTGAGCAAGCCACCAAACATTTCTGGAATTGTTTAAAACTCTCTTTGCTAGCTTCAAGGGTGTACCCAGCTAGGGAAATTGTAATGTTACTAACTTGGTTGTTTATTCAATTTAATTTATTTGTTGCACATTTAGCACGACCAGTTTAGGGCCTTAAGGCCGTCTCTTACATCTGACCAAGAACAATGCGTACCAAAGATTTCACAATATGTTCATCATAATAATAGTCATAATAATATTAACAATGATAATAGTAATAGTTAAAACTAACAATAATAATAACAATAATAATGATAATAATAATAATAATAATAATAATAATAATAATGAATGGCATATGAAATTATATGAATCATTTTAGTACATTTGAATCTATGATTAGAGTTATCAGGGGTGAAAAGGATATAGATGAAGGAGAATATTGAAATGACAGTAACAGTAGAAGATAGGAAACAATAAAATACAAACATAGAATTCTTCTGACAAGAGAGGGAGTGGAGAGGGGGTGGGAGAGTTGTGGGGTAAAGGGAATTTTCGAGACTAAGCTGAGGATCTGAGTACATTATAGACGGCTATTGTGGTAGAAGGTGGACCATTAGCTGTCTTTTGAAGATTGGAAGGGATTTGTTCCTCTGATATTTTGTGGAAGATAGTTCCAGAGTCAGGTTGCTGATATGGACAATGATCTAGAGAAGATGGCAGCATTATGTGCTGATACAGAGAGGATTTTACTGTGTTGAGAGCAGGTGTTTCTGTTGTGCTGTTCAGATAGTAGTATAAAATTTGACGATAAATATGAGAGAGTGCAGTGATTGAGAAGACGACAGACCAAGCATAGAGTATGATAGCCTCTAAGCTTATTGGCACGAGGCCATGATAATTGTTTGTAGGCAGGAGTGACATGGTCAAAAAGCAAATGTCACAAACGTACTGTGCACAAGCACTCAGTGCCAGTTCCAACATGCGTGTGCTTTCATATGAAAGTTCTTGGAGAATAGAATCACTACAGTCAAATATATGGAGTATAAGTACTCTAAAAGCTTATTTTTAAGCTCGAAAGGAAACACTTTTTTATATTTCTGTAGTGAGTGAAGTGATGCTGACGCCTACTTACAGACAGCAATCGTATGTTCAGTCCAGTCAAGGTGATGGTCCAGAATTATTCCCAAGTTCTTTACGGAAGAAGAAGAGGTTATTTCTGTGCCGTTTAGGACTAATGGTGGAAGAGATTCTCTGTATTTAGGGGCAATGAGTCTTTTATGAACGGCTAAGATTGCTTGTCTTAGGTGGGTTAAGTTTCAAGCCTAATTTCTGCTCCCAGTCTGACAATGCAAGTAAATCAGGCTCCACATGCTGGATGGCTGTGCACCAGTTTGTTGTGTTTACACTTAGATATAGCTGTAGATCATCAGCACATTCGTGATATTTGCACTGGGAGGCTACAGTCGAGATGTAGTTAACATATAATGGGAATAGTAGTGGGCCCAATACTGATTCTTGAGGGGCTCCTGATACTACATTGCGCCATTGTGACCTTTTTGTTCCAAATCATTACACATTGCTGGTGCGATGTAAGGTATAAGTGGAACCATTCTATAGCTCTCGAACAAAAGTTCAGGCTTTTGAGTTTAGCATGTAAAACGTCAAAATACACAGTGTCAAATATTTTGCTTGGATCTAAAAAGCACATAATAGTCGCCTACTATTTGTTCATGGCTTATTTTAAATCGTCAGTCATTTTTATAAGATCAGTCATCATGCTGCGATTTTGCCAGAACCAGACTGGTATTCATCTGAAAAGGCTATGTGATTTTAAATAATTAGTGAGAAAAAAACCTGCTCACCGAGCAGCGGCAGAACACACACATAAAAAAGGTTGTAATTAAGCAAACATTTGGAGCCAGTGGCGCCATCTACGAGCAGAAGGGCTGAAGGGGAAGGAAGAGGGGTGAAGTAAAAGGACTGGAGATGTCTAGGAAAAGGGGTAGATTTCGAAAAAGTTACCTTTTGATCCTGTCACCTTCTCATCCCACCCGGTGAGTCTCCCTTGACTCGTGGTTCTGGGTGACTTTTCCGAAATCTACCCCTTTTCCTAGACCTCTCCAGTCCTTTTCCTTCACCCCTCTTCCTTCCCCTTCAACGTTTCTGCTGGAAGAAGAAGCCACCGGCTCCAAAAGCTTGCGTAATCTAACCTTTCTTATGTGTGTGCTCTGCCGTTGCTTGGTGAGTAGATTTTTTATCTATTGATTTCCATTACTTTGTCAAAAATTGATTGTTTTCGTTGTTATAAATAGTTAGTATGTTGTCCATGGCATATACTATTCTAAAGCCTTGGATAGTGCTCGTAAAATGCAAATAGGTCTGTAGTCAGAGGGTTCTTTGGCAAATTCCTTCTTTTGCAGTAGTTTTATGAGTCCCTGCTTCCAGTCTGATGGGAAGGTGCAAGAGGTTAAAGAATTGTTAAAAATGTCCGTTACTATGGGCAGCAGTGGATCGATGAGAAAACCTATCATTTGCACTGTAATGTTATCATATCCTGCAGCTGCAGAACGAATTTGCGCAGTTGACTACATGCCCGTGTTAGGGCTTACAGTCTGCAGAGAAAATTTATTGTATCCACTAACCACTGAGGCATTAAGGGAATCAATAGCCTGTGCTCCTGTGTGTTGGTCGAGTACAGATGTCGGCTTTGCAAAATACTCATTTAAGTCTTAAATAGGAAGTAGAGATTCAGTAGCAGATTTGGGTTTGCCCATTCCTAGGCCTCGTAGACTTTTCCACAGTGTGGCAGGTCTGTGAAAGTCCTCACTTAGTGAGCGGGCATGCTTGAGTTTTGCGTTCCTGACAGATGGACTTATTCAGTTGCGTAGCTGCTGTGTATGTGATGTTGATTTAGTCGTGAAGCCTCTTTCTGGAAACTGCTTGATTTGCAACGAAACTGAACTATAAAAGATGCAACACCAGGTAATTTAAAGCTGACTTATTGACTTGCACACACACACACGCCCGCCGGAGTGGCCGAGCGGTTCTGGGCGCTACAGTCTGGAACTGCGTGACCGCTACGGTTGCAGGTTCAAACCCTTCCTCGGGCATGGATGTGTGTGACTTCCTTAGGTTAGTTAGGTTTAAGTAGTTCTAAGTTCTAGGGGACTGATGACCTCAGAAGTTAAGTCCCATAGTGCTCAGAGCCATTTGAACCACACACACACACACACACACACACACACACACACACACACACACACACACACACACAGGGCGCTTCAGAATTACACCAATGAACTTCAAGGAGTTGTAAAAGGTGTCTTGAGGAAAAAAAATGAGGATAGGAGTCCATGTCCAGAAATGTCATCCAGTGATGTACAGAACATCGAAGTAATTGGCACTGACACGTGTGTATCTCTGCTACAGCAAGCTTTTTTTTCGCTTTCCATATGTTGGGAGGAGGTTTTATGGCCCAAAAGAAGGAAAAATGTCCAGTAAACTTGGGCTGAAAGTGTGTTCCATGAGAGCTATGAGCACTTGGTCAATAGAGAAAACATGTTTCACAGTAACGAAGATGAACAAGTGTTCATAGCTCATTGTTCAATGGACATTTCTTTCTTTTTTCAGTCCAATCTACTACCTTTGAAAGTTGCCTACTCTACAATCTTAACAACAACAGTACCAGTACATGTACTCCACTGTCAGAGATAATAGCCTAGTTGGTTTTTTACTTATAAGTTTCAACTTGTTCATTTCCAAACCAGCATCCCTTACCTCAGAATGACACGTTGCACATCCTGTCAAAGTCTGTTGGTGCAATTTTGAGTGTGTGTGTATGTGTGTGTGTGTGTGTGTGTGTGTGTGTGTGTGTGTGTCCATATTATCTAAAGGGAAAAATTTCATGAAATGAACTTGCATCTTACACAACTAAACACACAGATTGATCAGACAGGTACCAATTTCATGAAATATAAAACATCTAGAGGATACCAACTAGAAGAAAATGAAGGAATACCAGGCAAAATTAAGTCATTCATGGGAGACATTATGTTAACATCATCTTGTAAACTCCCACAGTGTTTGTACCAGATGGTGTCCGTATGTGTGGCTGCCAAATGTCATCTCCACAACGGGATTCTGACTCCTATAGATGATTGAAATGTCCCTGCCATTGACAACCCACACCTAGGGATTTCCATAAAATGAAGTTTCGTGTTGTGGTTTAACTTCTGTTTAGCACATCAAACCAATCATTCCGATGGGGGTGCTGCTACAATGAATCACAACTTGATACCATAAATTATTTATTCTCAAAAAACCTGTAGAACACAAAAAATTGTACCCCACATGTAATTTCGAGACTGGTAGAACATATGTTTTACTTAAGACCACGTCCCCTCATTATTAGATGGATGAGACTGGTTAGTGGTGAGGAGCAGAAGACATTCACCCTGACTGGCACTTTCAGAAAAAAGTTAAATCAAATTTACTAGTATTCTGTACAACTTAGCTTTGAAGATATTGACAGGTAACTCTTTTAAATCTATACTTAACTTATTGTACAACTTAAGTCCAAGAACTAAATATGAATTCTGTGACTTGGATAGTCTTTGATATGGTACCTCTAAACATGATTTGTTCCTGGTGTTATGGCTATGTACATCCCTTCTTAGTGATATATTTGAAATATTGTCCCTAACATACAATAGAACATTATAGATGTACAAGTTTACTACTGTCAGGCATTTCAATTTAACAAACAAGGATTTACAGTGTTCTAACTTATCTGATTCGGTTAGTATTCCTACTAATTTTTTTTGTAGAAGTAGAATGCCCTTTACGTGACTGCTATTGCTCCACAATAAGATTCCATATGATATGACACTTTGAAAGAAAGCAAAATATGCTGATCTTATATAACTATTAGGGACATGTCTTTTTAAGTTTGTAATTAAATAGATAACTCTTGAGAGTCTGTCAGATAAATGTTTGACGTGTGGTTCCCATGTCAACTTGTTGTCTACTATAGCACCTAAAAATTTTATACTTTCTAAGTCATGATTCTCACTTAAGCTAAAGGAAAGTGCCTGGGTCTTACTTTCATTTAGTAGAAAACCGTTCGTTCTAAACCATAATGAACTCTGAGCAAGGGTATCTTTAACTATATTTTTTAGTGTGTTTAAATCTGAGCTTTTATTTTAAAAAGTTGTGTCGTTGGCATACATTATTGTGTGAAAGTTTACAAAAGATGGCAGGTCATTAATCATAAGTATAAACAATAGAGGTCCAAGTACTGAGCCCTGTGGCATGCCAGACCTAACATTAATCAGATCTGACTTCTCCCTGTTATTGCATACAACTTGTTGGCAGTTCTCAAGGAAGGATTTAATCATATTTATGCTGCTATTAGCAAAACCATAAAAGGATAGCTTATTCAGTAAAGTATCATTGTCCACACAGTCAAACGCTCTGCTCAGGTCACAAAATGTAGCCTGAGAAAATCCCCTAGCCTCAAACACATCCAGAACAAATTTGACAAGAGAATCCATAGCATCTGTTGTGGTTTTACCTTTCATGAATCCATATTTTTTGTCACTTATTAAGTTTAAGTTATTTAAATACGTGCTAACTTGATTATACATAATTGTTTCAAGAATTTTTGAGAAAATAGGAGTTGGTCTGTAACTAGCAGGACAGTTCTTATCACCTTTCTTACATACTGGGACCACTCTAGGTATTTTTAGTACATCAGGAAACTTGTTTTCAGCTAGACATTTATTTACACAGTAGGTTAAGGGATCAATTATGCAGTCAATAATATCTTTCAATAAGTTACATGATAAATCATAGTAATCAACGCTATCTGAGGCTTTGAAATTTTTAACTATTTTCAGAAATGTATTCGTACACACCTCTGTGAAGTTGAAAATGCTCTGGCGGGGCCTTTCAAAATAGTTATCGATGAAGTTAAGGGCATTTTCTGGAGGTTTGTCTATTGAGCTGCATATTTCTTCAATAGAATTTATTGAATTCATTTGGGGGTATGGCAATAACGTCTTTTCCTTTAGTGTGTGCCACAGAGTTAATTATACTCCAGGCTTTTTTGCATTTATTTCTAGACTTTTCAATGAGGGCTGTATTATATAGCTTCTTAGCATCATTAATAGCCTGTCAATAATTACACTTAGCTCTGGAATATAATTCTTTATGTAGTTCAGATTTGCTATTCTTGTACATACCAGAATAGAGCATAGCAGTGTTTTTCATTTGCCCTAACTGTGGAGTATACCATTCCCTGTTTTTCCTTCTCTTATAACAACTACTATCCTTAAGTGGACAAGCAAATGTAACTCAACACATTTACTGTGAGTGCTTCCCTGCCCACTGAACCGGAGTGCACGCATCACCTACTGGTGTATGGACGCAGTCGTACTGCTCCAGTGATCCGCTCACTGAGGTATTGGCCTCTGTGCAAATGATGTATGTGACACACGTGAAGTTCTCTGTCTACACAGTGGACACAATACGCTGTCAACAAACTCCTAGGGCTGAAATTACCTCAGTACACGACAAAACAGGTATATGATCCTTGTGGCAAGGGGTTGGCAGTGGGAGTGGCATACGGATGGACTACAATTCTTGCCACAACGATTGTATCCCTGTGGAAGAGCCAACTGCAAGACCTGCCCAATCCAGCCACCCAGCACTTCCTATTCCAGACCTGTCACAAGTTTATCCTACACCATCAGGGACAGTCACACCTGTGAAAGCAGCAGTGCCATTTACCAGCTCTGCTACAATCATTGCACAGCTTTTTATATAGGTATGACTACCAACCAGCTGTCCACCAGGATGAACAGCCACCGCCAAAGTGTGGCCGAGAGCAGAGTAGACCGACCTGTGGCATGACATGCAGCTGAACACCACGTACTGGATTTCAATGGCTGATTCACTGCTTGAGCTATCTGGATCCTTTCCCCCACCACCAGCTTTTCTGAACTGCAGAGATTGGAGTCATCCTTACAAAACATTCTCCACTCCTGTAATTATCTTGGCCTCAATCTACAGTAACATACTGTTCCCACACACTCCACCCAACACTTTCCGTGCCCTCTGTCCTAATATCTCCTCCCCATTCTCGTCTCCCACCCTGTTTATTTGCCACCCTCTGCCATTGCATGCATCCATTTTCCCTGCTCCTCTCCTTTATTGCTTCTCTTTTCCCCACCTCCCTGCCCCACAACCTCCTGACACTGCACCTGTTGGCATTCTAGTCCCTGCACATTCCACCAGGCAGCATTTGTCTCTCTCCCCATCCATATCCCCTCCCTGCCTCCTCCAGATTATTGATTGTATCCGATGTGATAGTTGCATTCTGGCACGAGATGCTGGAGTTGGCAGTCGTGTGTGTATGGGGTGTGCTTGCTTGTCCGTGTGAATGGTGTGTGTTTCTCTTTTTCTGATGAATGCTGTGGTCAAAGGCTATGTAAATGTCTTTTAATTGTGCCTGCCTGCAACTTAATGTGTCTTATTTATGGTAAGTAGCAATCTGTCTTTTTCTACTTTGTTGATCTAATGCAAATATAGAGCTACAAGAATATCAAATATATGGTGGCAAAATCTTGTCACCATACACTGCTGACTCTTTAGCAACTAATTTTCTGCTATGATTACTCAACAGTTGTGGTGTTACTTGATCTAGCAGAAAATTGTCTCCACAGAACATATTCAACGTGTTCTTGAGAGCAATCCATTTTTGTGGTGTGCCAATCTCTATTGCACCACTGGTCTGGAGACTGCTTCCTTTACTCAGTAACCATTGGACATTAGTTGCACACTAGCCAGCACCTCGCACTAGAACCCTTAGTTCAGCATTGTGGGAAGCACAAATCAATAGCAAAATGACCAGTGACAAAACAGACTTTACCAACTAATCATTACCAACATTAACATAGTCTCTTCACTTTCTGTTCTCGCAATGGTGGCCTCCAACGTATCTATGAGTGCACTGATGCAACCCAACTTCGAGACGTAACACATTTGGTCCCCAAATATTCACACGACATCACACTTAAATATTAAAGTGCAATAAACACTCAATTGTGGCCGTCTGACAAGATTTTAATCAAAATTCGAGCATGAGCAGTGTATCAGAATGTCAATGTAAATAATATAAACCATGACTGAGTACAGATAACAATTACTCTATTATAAGTTACTGGTGATCTGCATTTACCATTAAATAACAACTCACAAATTTTCAGTTGGACTATATGTGCAAATATATTATCCCATAAATCAGGATGTGAACTTAACAGCTAAAACAGAACATGTTGATACAGATGGACAAAGTATATATGGCAGTTAACATACATATCATTTTAATAACAATGAAAACTGAACAATCAAACCAAATAAAAACATGGTTAGTATGTGCAGAAGCAATTATTTGTTATTGACGTTGTGGTAGTAGATGCTCTATTTTCATCACACATGACATTCACACTCACTCACTAACATATTGAGCTTTCCAGGACAGGGACAGTTGTTTTGGTTTGGTGGGACACAACTCTAGAATGAGACACGGCACGGAGTTTGACAGCAAACCATACTGTCACGCCACTGTGGTGCAAATGTTCACTAAACTCCAAGAGGAGCTAATGTGCTGATCTTAAGTATCTGCCAACTCTCAAAGGACCTGGTGTAGCAGTCGCTCAACTGCTGGCAGAGCTACCATACTATCACAGGTATGCTGTAGATTCTCAAAGTTGTGATCACCAGTGTTCAGATATAGTTGACATGTTGATCAGACCTCACGGTACTGTAGTAGAGGGAGACATGTGGACTGCAACTCTGAACTGCCAATACCTTATATTTGGAGACTAGCTTCTGCTGTTAGTGTACTAAGCATCTAGTGTTTGTGGACGCATTCTACAGACCTCTGCTATTACATTCATAAGTTGTGGCTGCTTAAGGTTGTGTCACAGAACTCTTCCTGTATGTCAAGTGCTTTTTTGGAATAAACATCTTGGGACTTCTTTCTTGGATTTCTTCTCTCTTGTGCCTTCTTCTTTCCTTATTTTGGAACAGATTTGGTTTCAGAATGGTTCTACTTCCAATATAGGTAAAATGATAAATGGAAGCTCATGGTTACTCCTCAAGTACCATCATGTCTGCCTGCAAGATCTAGGTGAGAGGGGATCAGCTCTATGTTCGTGACAATTTCACATCATAAGGTTGCCTCGTGCCCATCTAAGTAGCCTGTTACTGCTGTCAAGGACTGCAGGATGATATAGTTGTGACAGTCTAACAGCAGCTATCTCCTCCCTTTTGCATCAGAACTGCAGAAATCTCCTTCTGCAGGGTACTTGGGTCAGTGTGACTTTAATAGCGAGTCCTTCACATCAGCTTCCATGCTGCTTCCCACCGGCATACCTGCTCACAAGGTTGTGTCCTGTAGCACAGTTTCTGCCATGCTGTCATCAAAGCACTCCCCGTGGATTAGGGATCACCACAGGGCACCTCCTTTGACCCCGGGCAACTTTCCCTTTTGTACTGCCTGTCTCACAATGGCCCTCAGCTGTCTATTCTGCCTCATCTTGCCCCTGTTCTGGCTGCCTCTCCTTTCATGTCGTGTGTGTTCTGCTGGGCTCTGGACACTGTAATGTCGCTCAACCCTCTAAACGTATGCAAGAAGGCAACTTGTGTACACATATTAGTAAATTGTTCTGTAAATCGTAAGTATTTAGCCTCTATAATGTGCGGGAAAATACAACAACTGATATCAGAATATGCTCAGTCATGCATAGGTTGTATCATCCACATTTTTTTATGAAAGCAGATCAAGAAAAAATACCAGCAGTTGTGTTGTGTGCATGTGGAAAAAAGTTTAATGGCCATCTGGATGCAGCTGAAATTTGTAGTTCTAACTGTGAACTTAAAGTACTAGAATCATTGTGGAAAGACCTTAAAGGCAAAAAGAACACATTACACTACTGGAAGACATAGTGAAAAGCTCACCTAAACTGCTACAAGAGTAACTTGGAAATTTTCAAACCTACAACAAACCAAAGAAATGTGCTAAATCTAAACTTGTTTCAAACATATACTGGTTGCATAGAACAACCAATTTCAACATCTACCTTTGGACAGTGAACTTGAAACTGAATAGTCTTACAACCCAAGTGAAATATATCAATCTGAATAGACAACAAAGAAATGCACAATGCACTCGTTATGTCAAAATACACCTGTAGAAACTGACAGTCACGAAACAAAGGTGAACAAACCATGTGACAATGTAAACAAAGGGACATCAAAAAGTGTTAGCACAGTTTTGCTTTCTAACAGCTAAGGCGGAGGAATTACAGGAATTTTTCATTATCAGCAAGACCTAAACACACAAGTGTTGTGAAACCAGGAGCAGACTTGCAGGAAATTCCGAAGAGCTATGAAAAAGGAAATTGTGTGTTGAAAGATCAATGTGACATGATGGTAGGTGGCACAGAAAATGTATGTAAGACTGATTTCCAAGTAGCAACCAAAGTATTAGCAAAGACACTATGCATATTAGGGGATCAGAGAGTGATTGTGATACAGTACAGTACAGTACAGTACATTTTCTCTCTCATGTGTTTCTTGTGTAAAAACCATTCCCTTTTTGAAATGAACAGCATGTATCATAACTATGACACTAGGGTAAAAAACGATCTACATCTTGAGCAAAAGAATCTAAGTATGGTGCAAAAAGGAGTACACTACTCTTGCATAAAAATATTTAATGCTCTCCCTCAAGCAACTGATCCACCTACTTTTGAAGATCAACTTAAACAGTATATACTATGTAAAACCATTTTCTCACTGGACGAATTTGTGTTTGAGAATATGTGAATTGATTTTGATCTATTGTAAGTCTGTTCAATGTAATTTGTAACTTTTTACAAAAAACAATTCTTGTAAACATTTTTTCTATGTAATATATTATTCATTGTACAACCTATTATTATAAATAAATGTCTCAAGTCTATCTAAATGACACATTCTATACCCAAGCAATTTATTGCTAATGGGTCTACAGAACACGAATGAAATAAATAAATAATAAATAAATAATAAATAAATAATAAATAAATAAATAGGAATACCACACAGACATGACCTTACTCAATCTTCATGTGTAAACAAAGAGGTACACAAAGCCAACAGGATGTGCAAAATGATCTACCTGTTCACTTTAAATGCCATTTTTCTCAGCTTAGATGATCTCAAAAGAAAGCACTTTACATCACATGTGATGCATCTAAACAAACAGAGGAAATCACTGCTCAGCGAGAGGACCAAAATGTCTGTGGCAAGAATTTTTCCTAAAAGTGAGAACTATGACACAATTTCATTTCCAACAGCAAAGGAGATCTGTAAAGTACCTTGCACAACGAAGCCTGTCAAAGTCCTGGGAAACTTTTCTCTAGTAATGAATCCAGCTGCAACAGTAATAGAACATGAGGAATCATTGGTGGAGACTTTAATCATCTGACAAACAACTGGGGAAATAACAATCTTGTCAGTGTTGATAAGACATCATGCGGAACATTACTAAATGCCTTCTCTGAAAACTACCTAGAACAGATAGTTAGCAACCTCACTAATGATGGAAATATATTGGATCTAATGGCAACAAATAGACCTGACCTCTCTGAGGATGTCCACATCAAAACTGGTATCAGTGATCATGGTGTGGTTGTGGCAACAATAATTAACAAAGTACAAAGAACAACTGAAACAAGCAGAAAGATATACATGTTCAGTAAACTAGATAGAAAATCAGTAGTGTCATATCATAATGAGGAGCTTGAAACTTTCAGCACAGGACAGAAGCAAGTAGAGGAATTGTGGTCAAGTTTAAAAGAATAGTTGATTATGCACTGGATCCAATAGAAAAGTTCATTATGGAAGGGAACCTCCATGATATACAGTTACTGTGAACAAACTTCTAAGGAAACAGATTACTGAATAATAGTAGTAAAACAAATTTTAGGGCTATAGAGAGAAGAAGAATGACACACATTTGGCTGCCAAGAGAGCACAATGCATCAAGCCTTCAATGACTACCATAGCAGAATATGGTCAAATAATCTTTCACAAAACACAAAGAAATTCTGGCTGTATGTAAAGGCTGTTAATGGCACCAAATGTCCAGTCCCTAATGAATAAGACACGAACTGAAATTAAGGATAGCATAGCAAAGGTTGAACTGCTGAACTCAGTTTTCAAATTTTCCTTTACTAAGGAAAACCCAGGTCAATTTCCCCAATACAATCCTCATACCACTGAAAAGATGAATGAAGTGAATATTAGTGTCAGCGGTGTTGAGAAACAGGTCATATTGTTAAAACTGAAAAAAGCTCTGGTCCCAATGGAATCCCTGTCAGATTCTATACTGAATTTGTGGCTGAGTTAGCCCCCCTTCTAACTATAATCTATCACAGATCCCTTAAACTGAAAACCATGCCCAGTAATTGGAAGAAAGCACAAGTCACTACTATCCTCAAGAAGGGTAGCAGAAGTGCTTCACAAAACTACCATCCAATATCCTTGACATCAGTTTGTTGTAGAATCTTAGAACATATTCTAAGCTCAAACATAATGAGGTATTTTGGAACAGAATAATCTCCTCAATGCCAACCAACATCAGTTCCGAAAACATCGATCACGTGAAACCCAACTCACACTTTTCTCACGACATACTGAAAGCTTTGTATCAAGGCAACTAGGTAGATGCATTATTTCTTGATTGCCAAAAAGTATTTGACTCAGTACCACACCTATGCTTATTGTAAAAAGTTTAATCATATGTCGTATAAAGTGAAATTTGTGACTGGATTGAGGACTTTTTTTGTAGGGAGGCTGCAGCATGTTACCTTGGATGGAGAGTCATCTTCAGATGCAGATGTAACTATAGGTGCACCCCAGATAACAGTGTTGGGACCCTTGCTATTCATGTTGTGTATTAATGACCTTGCAGACAATACTAATAGTAACCTCAGACTTTTGCCCATGATGCAGTTATCTATAATGAAGTACTGTCTGAAAGAAGATGCATACTGCTATGCATTCAGACAGATCTTAATAAGATTTCAAAGTGAATAAAAGATTGGTGATTTGCTCTAAATGTTCAGAAATTTAATATTGTGCACTTCACAAAATAAAAAAAAATTGTAGTATCCTATGGCTATAATATCAGTGAGTCACAGTTGGAATCAGCCAACTCATACAAATACCCAGCTGTAACAGTTACATGAACTGGACTGGAAAGCATAATGGTTCATAGGGATATGAAATGGAATGATCACATAGGCTCACTCATGGATAAAGTAAGTAGTAGACTTTGGTTTATTAGTAGGGTACTGGGGAAGTGCAACCGGTATATGAAGGAGTTTGTGTACAAATCACTCATGGAAATGGTACTTGAATATTGCTCAACTGTGTGGGACACGTACCAATTGGGACTAACAGGGGATATTGAATATATACAGAGAAGGGCAGCATGAATGGTCACAGGTTTGTTTGATCCACAGGAGAGTCTCGCAGAGATACTGAAGGAACTGAACTGGAAGACTCTTGAAGATAGCCATAAACTACCCTGTGAAAGTTTATTAACAAAGTTTCAAGAACCAGCTTTAAATTATGACAACCCCCTGACACAGGGATCATAAGGAGAAGATTGGATTAATTGCTGCATGCACAGTGGCATTCAATCAATCATTCTTCCCATGCTCCATATGTGAAAGGAATATGAAGAGGCACTAATAAATGGTACAATGGGATGTACCCTCTGTCATGCACTTCACAGTGACTTGCATAGTATAGATGTGGATGTAGATGCAGATGTAAAACTTCAGCTACAGAAGTAAGTGCCAATAGAAAAGTAGCTGTAACAATATCAGTAGCTATAAAAAACCAAGAACCAATATCTGAAAGGGAGAATGATCACAGCATGCATATCTACACTAATAACAACAGTAGTGTGAAATGATGCAGGAGCAACACCATCAGAAGAAGAGGAAACAACAACAATTGAAATGTCCAGTGTAGCAAGCTGGCAAGTAACAGCACTTATCCTGTAACTCTTCAGGCTTTCCCAGCGCTCTAATGACATCTTAGGTTGTCGGGTGTTCTGCTGGATATCAACATTGTTCTGCAAGCAGTGGCTAAAAGAGATACAAACACATACTGCTGTTATTCTGAGCAATCTGGCTTGCTTTTACCAAGCCCTGTTGCAATAGTTTTGCTGTACCTTCTAAGTTCTTGGATAATTCGATTGTTCTTTCAAAATTTTCGCACAAGAGGGTTTTCTCTGCAGTGAGCACAAGGCTATTCGGGCTCACGTACATTCTTGTGGGGTTCTCTTTGACAGTAGCACCGTGAGTTGTGTGGTGGTCCTCCGCGAGGTGTCGTGACTGATGCAGATGGCGACGAAAGGCGCAAGGGCAGTCGCAGCCACCTGTAGTATGTCTCAGGTTATCCTGCTTGCCATTGCTAGAGGCACGTGCATCTTGAAGGACTCTGTTAGCATCCTGAAGTGCAGATCAGGTGACTGTGTGCTGTTTTGGAATTCTGTGGAGCAGGCTCTTGTAGAGTCTGCAGAATATTGTGGGAGTCTTGTCAATTAATCTTATTCTGTTATACTGTCACCACCACGATAATTCTAGCTGGTCTTGAGAGCTAAGCTATAAGTACCAAGTTCTCCAGAAAGTGGTGAGAATTTTTGTACTACTAACACTGTTCCTGCATACTGGTTACACCTGAAAGCCAAGTTGTATTTATTTTCATGTCAATGTACGAACGGTACTGTGACCTCTAGTTGGTCATGTTTTGTTAACATTTTAATCAATAACTATTGCAAGAATTCTTTGAGCGTGTGAGACAAATGGTCTATATTTCTTATAATTATGAACTATAAATTAACAGTATAATCTAGAGTATCAGCTGTGTATGTGCTAACCGCACATGACCCTGCCATTGCCCTGCGATTGTGGCATTCCAAAGTCAACCAAGTATAGTAACTGCATATTGGCTGTCTGCAGGTACTTCCTTTGCTACAGAATTTCCATCAGTTACTGCAAATGGATAGGTGGCACTACATATGCAATTAGAGATCGCTGCTACAAGGCACTTAAATGTATCTTCTTAAAAGTCAGAGCGTACACACACAGAACCTGGGGGAGAAGATACGATGAACATTGGAAGACTGACATCAAAGCCTCATTGAGATACTGAGTCCTTACCTGCACCACAATCATTGGTATACAAAAGATTTTATTAAATTGCAATATATGTCATGCTGTGCAACTATTGTAATTATTGTCATTTTCCTGTTTAATTACTTATTGTCTTTGTCTTTCAACTAAATGTGAAGTATATTGCCGGCCGGAGTGGCCGAGCGGTTAAAGGCGCTACAGTCTGGAACCGCACGACCGCTACGGTCGCAGGTTCGAATCCTGCCTCGGGCATGGATGTTTGTGATGTCCTTAGGTTAGTTAGGTTTAAGTAGTTCTAAGTTCTAGGGGACTTATGACCACAGCAGTTGAGTCCCATAGTGCTCAGAGCCATTTGAACCATTTTTTTTTTGTAGTATATTTATCTCCTTGTTATTCTTTTGTGTAATTATTTATTATTATTCTCATTTACTTAATTATGCAATGTATCTAACTTGTATTTCTTCTCAGACATTGGAAAATCGAGGATGAACTTCAACATGAAACAGGACAGGTTGCTACTCACCATGTAGAGGAGGTTGGTTCTAAATGGCTCTGAGCACTATGGGACTCAACTGCTGAGGTCATAAGGCTCCTAGAACTTAGAACTACTTGAACCTAACTAACTTAAGGACATCACACACATCCATGCCCGAGGCAGGATTCGAACCTGCGACCGTAGCGGTCTTGCGGTTCCAGACTGCAGCGCCTTGAACCGCGCGGCCACTTCGGCCGGCTGTAGAGGAGGTGTTGACTGCCAGACTCGCATGGCATGCTTGATATTTGTGAGATGTAGATGTGACACACACACACACACACACACACACACACACACACAGCCTCCGTTGTCTTCAAGTGCTAAACATTTGTCTAAGTATTCTTTTAACTGGCACTGATTATATGTTAAGATTCTCAAATATAAATCAAGGATTTATATTTGTATTTGTAAATCATTCTTTTAAAGGATGTCATCATGACAGAGAACTCCATCAAGTGGAAACAACACATTGAGGCAGTGCAGAAGAAGAGAGTACCAGCATGTCTAAAGATGTTTGACAGGCTTCTGTATCTCATACCGTTGGCAGTCACAGAAAGATGCCAGGATCTTGCATCACTAACGTGGCAAATAGTATGGGAAGAAATTCAGAAGTTTGTGACACCTGTTAACGCCAAACCCAAAAGGCTGCAAGCAGCAGCATTTCTTTGACTGGATCCTAAACACCCTTGCCTCAGATAAAAATTAGGTACTGTAACTGGAACACAGTTCTTTAAGAATAGACATGGTCAATGATAAAATATCTCCCGTGCAACGTGGTTGCCATTTCGGCATCATCATAATTAGCCGAGGAGGGTCAGGCCACAAGAGATAAATGGAAATAATATTTCAAACAACATTCACAATTAAATAACAAAGTTCAATAAGCATTTATTTTAAAGGACTGGTTTGCACATCACAAATAATGAAACTATTTAAATTGTGATTGTAAAGCTTTTCCAAAAATACAAAGTAGATTTTGAACAAGAATGTTTAGATAGGCACCATTGATGACATCACCCTGTGGGCCCAGTCACCATAACAGGATCACTTGACAGGACCCACAGTTATGGGTAGAGGAGCAGTTACAATCAAATCACTGCAACAGACCAAAAATTAAAATTACATTTCAAATATAAACAGAGCCCCACCAAATTCCTTTTTTTACCCAAAGCTACAACACCTTAAAATCTTAAACCCAGACAGAGTAGAAAGAAGACGTAAATATTTTAAAAAATTTGGATACCGAATTCGGCCGAGCATATACTGCTACAAATAATTTAAACCTCGAAATACTCAATCTCTTTTTAAAAAATTCCAGTGTGCTTCCAGAAGGCCTCTGTTTTAAATGTTTCTGACTATAAGAAATGTATTACAATTACTTAAAAAGGGTTAACTTAGGAACAACTGTCTACTTAAGCTTTAATAACAATGAGAATTTCAGGACAGTAATGACCAATTGTGCAGTAAGGTTTGTATTTATTTGGTTGGCCACAGTGGAAGAAAAAGTTGCCATATAACAGCCTTTCTGCAGAAACTGCTGTTAGTGAATTAAGCTACTTAATGAAATGGGTGTTCAACCCACAGCATAATGCACTATAGCCACTATACTGACTCCAAAATGTGATTCACAGTACACAGCAGCTTTACAACTTAAGAAACATGTAAAATTTTCTGGCCAACAAGGTGTCCTAACGAGTCTGCCCAATATGAGGAAGCTACTTTATTATGTAGCTTAAGACCATTATTATGTAGCTTAAGACCACAACTACCTAAAATCGAAAGCACTTTGCACTCCAAAATGATATAAGAAAGTGTGTTCTACTTTTATTTATTTATTTATTTACGTCCTGAATCTTTGTGGTACATATACCATACCTTAGATGTTGGACAAAATGATATTACATTAATGTACTGTTACATTGGTGTATACATTACATTTATAAATTGTTACATTTTTATATTGCTATATTGTTACATTACATTTTTATTTTGTTACAACCAACTTATTTTTCAAGATACTGTGTCACTGAGTAAAAACAGTTTTCCAAGAGATATGATGTTACAGATTTTTTAAAGCTATGGATTTTGTTTATGGCCTTTAGGTTACTTGGCAGCTTATTAAACAAATGTGAACCTGAGTGATATACACCTTTCTTGCACAGTGTGGTATAACAATGATGTCTGTGTATGTCACTATTTGCCCTTGTATGGTGTTCATGTACAGATTTATTTTGAATAAATACATTTCCATTTTTTAGCATGCTTTTTTTTAGGAACATTACAACTTCTAGTACATAGATACATGGTAGGGGTAGAATCCCCAGTTCTTTAAAGAATGGTTTGCATGATTTTCGGCTGTTGGCATTTTTCATTACCCTCACAATCTTTTTTTGTTTCCGGAATGTGGTTATGCAATGAGGAGAATTTCCCCAGAATATGGTGCCATATCTTAATAGGGAGTGTATGCAAGCGTAATACACTGCTCCAACTGATTCAGGACTTGTGTTGTTCCATATAATCCTCATCGCATAAGTCATTTTGGATAGTTTAGAATTTAATGAAGTGATGTGGGAATTCCATTTAAGATTGTCTTGTAAGTAGATGCCAAGAAATTTTGCTTCACTGACACTGTTAATTCTTTGGTTTTCCATTGACATGTTTGGTTTTAGTGGGTTTTTATTTTGTTGTGTGTGGAAGTGTAAGACGACTGTTTTTTGAGGGTTTATCAGTAATTTATTCCTCATAAACCACTCTGAGACATTTTCACTTGTGACTTTAGCATTTAAACTAAGAGCCATTTCATTTTCACCTTCAATTAATATGCTTGTGTCATCTACAGATAGCACTGGTTCGGAGTGTTGAACGTGTAGGGGGAAGTCGTTTATGAAAATTAGGAAGAGAAAGGGACCTAAAATTGAGCCTTGTGGTACACCGTGGGTTAATGTGGAAGGTTTCGATTGATAAGCTTGGAGTTCGTTTTTCCCATGTGTTTTACCTCTGTTATCTGAGAGCGATTTTCTAGGTAGGATTTCAGCCACTCGTGTGGCAGGCCTCTTACACCATACCACTCTAACTTTCTTAGGAGAATTTCATGGTCTATTAGATAAAATGCTTTTGTTAAATCCAGGAAAATCCCCGAAACATTTTTGTGACTATCCACTGAATTTAAAATACGATTTATGAGGCTAAAAATGGCTGTTTCAGTACTGTACTGAGGCCTGAAGCCATGCTGACATCCTGAAATCATATTTTTTTGTTAAAGAAATCAGTTAGTTGTAGCAGAACTAGTTTTTCAATCAGCTGCTGCCGATCGCCCTTTTTGTAAAGGGGTACAACTTTTGCAGTTTTTAACTGTTGTGGGAAAATACCACTTGATAGTGAAGAATTGCATATATCTAGCAGTGGTGTGAGTATCTGTTCAGCTGATACTTTTATAATATAGTCTGGCACATCGTCGACTCCGGCTGAATATTTATTTTTTAATGACTTTATACTGTTTAACAGTTCTTCCCTACTTATTGGACGGAGAAACATGGATGTATTTGTTACACTATTTCCAGAAATTTCCTGTAATATTTTGTTTGATGTTTTTCCCATTTGTTCCTTTGTTAACTCACGAGCAATATTGGTGTAGTAAGAATTGAAGTGGTTAGCAATTAATTTTGGATCAGTGATCTTGCTGCCCGCCTGTGACAATACAATATTTTTGTGTGTTTCCACCTTTCCAGTAAGTCTCTGTACCGTATTCCACATTGTCTTAGCTTTGTTTGATGATTCCATAATAAGTTCGTCATTTTCCCTTAATTTTGCTTCCCTTATTACACGGCTCAGAGTTAACTTGTATTTTTTGAAGTGGTGAGCAAATTCAGGGCTGCTATCTGGTTTTGATAGTGCAAAAAGTTCCCTTTTTCTTCTACATGATACTTTGATCCCTGATGTAATCCACGTTTTGGGTTTGCTGGGGCCTTTACAAATTATTTTCTTTTTTGGAAATGCAATTTCGAAACAATGTCTGTAAATTTCCATGAAATTATCAAGCTTTTCATCTGTGTTGTAACTGTTGTAGATTTTATTCCACGAGTGGGTACTTAGCATATGTTTGAAGTGCTCAATATTTTGCATGCTGAATTTTCTCTTGTAGATAGCACTTCCATTGCTAGACAAATCAACACTTCCGCATACGGCAAGTAGCTGTGCATTGTGGTCATTGTAGCCGGTATTAAAGTTTTCTGAGGTGTGCATGTCAGAGTTTACAAAGATCGGATCAATAAGTGTAGCACTAGTTTTTGTTACGTGTGTAGGGGAGTTTATTTTAGTGCACAGGTTATATTCTTGAATAATATTAAGGAATTTTTCTCTTTGGTGGCTGTGTGTTAAGAGGTCAATATTAAAATCGCCACACAGAACTATAGTTTTGCAAGTATTTTTAAGTTTCCCTAGTGCAAGGTCAAGTTTTTTAAAGAAAATGTTTACATTGCTGTTGGGTGATCTGTAAACACACATTATTAAAGTTTTTCCTGATGTTATTTCAATAGCTGAGGCTTCAAAGTGTTTTTCGCTTCCTAAGTGATGTACACAGTCTATTATCTTATAGTCTATGTTTTCTTTTACATAAATGCAGCTTCCTCCAAGCTTTGATATTGATCTGCAAAAGTAGTTTGCCAGAGTGAAACCGGTTATGTTTGAATACTGTAAATGGTCCTTCTCTAGCCAGTGCTCACAAAAACATAAAACTGATACCTCCTTCCACTCATTCCTAAGAAGTACATTTATTTCATCAAGTTTGTTTGGTAGAGACTGTACATTTTGGTGAACGACTTTTAAAGTGTATGTATAAGTTTCTTCTGTAACACATTCCCCTGTGGCACCCTCAGCTACTCTAAAAAACCTCTACCTGTCCCTTGATGTGTGTTTCTTTCCAACCATTTATCTAATGTGTTTTGGCCCATTTTTGTGTTATTCGTTCTTTCCTTGGGTTTCATCCTTCCTTGTGAGTCAATTTGGACCCCTTTAACATGTTCTGCTTTGTTTTTTGAGCTTTCATTGCCTGTTATGAGCCAATTATCCAACGTACTGGTAAGTTTTCTAGTGTAATGCTTTCCAAAATTATATATTTTCTCTGTTAGGTATTGTTTACCAGCATAATTTAGATGAAGTCTGTGTCTGGTGTGCATGGATTTTTCAAGAGTGCTTACATCTATTACATTTGCATGCTCAAATTTTCCACAAACATCCTTTATGTCAGAGTTTATCTTAATCACTAATCACTTGGTTTTATTAAGCACAATGAAATATGAAGACAAACCCTAAGAAAGTTTGCTCAGCAGCTTGGACTTAATACATGTCCAAAGGTTAGTTATGAAATGCAAAAGCTACCATGTACATGTCTTGTGTTACATTTACCCAAACTGATAACATCCACCAGACGCAAACATAAGTGGAGTCAATCACAATTTAAATTTGTAGCATTTCTTATAATGTGGTAGCACAAGCTGCTACTGTATGTTTTGGAACGAATGTAAGCTCGAGTGACATACCGAGTTGCCACTAGGCTTTCTTTTTGGAAGGTGAGAGCATATGTAGGGGTCATCATGTATTTAATCCTATTCATAACACTAAATTTTGTGGTTAAGATGTCTGGAAATCTATAAGCTTGTCTAGTAGTTCCTTAGCTTCAGTAGCACCCTAGTGACTCACCTCAAATGCCGTAACTAGCACCACAACACTGTTGACCCCCTGCACCCACTGACAAGAACACAAATGAAATTCCTCATCAGCGCAAAACTGCACAAAATTTAGATGAGAAACACATGTAAGCACAACTTAGAACCAACCCAATTCGCTGAATAAAGTCACAGCCTAAAAGTAAATTAACCAATAAACACTTAATTACAGCCAGCTCCATTCATTATGAAAAATCTGGAACACCCAGACTTCCCCACAAACAGCCCACCATAACAGAACACACAAAAAATATTTATTCCCAAGCTCATGCCAAAGCCTTCATGTCAATCTTCCCTGAATGATTCTTTTCTTACATACTGCAACATTCCCTGGTCATATAACACCTCAGTGACACTTGTCCTCAGTGAGCCGTAAGTCAGAGGCTAAGATGGCAAGGATCATCTGATGTGAATTTGAAAGTGCATCAGCTTGAAACTTGAAACACATGGTAAGCCATAAAACATCCACCACCTATCTGAAATCCTTGAGCAATAGAATAGAAATTCCTTGAAACAGGTGCATAATAGTATACAGCTATCTAGCAAATTATTCAGGTATCAGTTGACTCGCAATTCCCTCCCCCATATGACAACCTGCTTCATTCATCTCTCTTGTAATGGGACTTCCCACTTCATCTGCTATCCCAGTATAGGGCCAAAGCAGCATATTAAGCCTAATTTGTAGTTCCGTGGCTTGTGTGAGCATTTGCTTAATGACAAGGGCCTGTTCCTAACTAGTTGTAATTTGTTTCAAATCCTGCAGTTGGTTAACCCAATGATTAATTTGAGCTTTGTAATCTTACACTCCTACACATCACTATTAAAATTCTCTTAGTGTCTTCATTATTTTCCAAAGCTTTGAGAGGCATAAGATATACAACAGAAAAACTTTTTACTTATCTTCATTTTCTATTCTTATTGGCTCCAATTTTTGTGTCTAGGGGTATATTATTGCAGCTGAAATTTTGATTAAATGTTGTGGGTTGCTGATGACTGAATAACTGATGAAGATTTGCCTGTATATTTCTTGAATTTTGTTCTTTGCCACATTTTCAGCATCACACCAGCTTTACATTTTCTACATTAAAAACAAACAATAATTACATTGATCTTGACAAACTTAGAAAAGGTCCACTACCATCAGAGGCATGTCCACTATTCCCAATGTTCTGCGGCACTCACAACATTCCGAAGAGCTTACAAAGCAAAAGAGTTGACAAACTTCCTTGACAAAGGAAGAGCCTTTACTAAGCCACATCATTATTTTATAAATGAATCCTGAAATAAATTTAATAATCCGCATTAGTTTGTGCAATTAATAATATGAATTTTAAGTATGCCAGAAATTTCATAATTTCAACTATTTTCAAAAGAAGAGTAATTTTAACAATTAGTACAAATAGATTGTAACAAATTAATTTCTTTTTATACATTTTAGCCTGAAATATAATACATAATATACAAAAACATATGAAATTCTTTTAGTGAAACAGCCGAGATAATGTTCAACTATACAAGATATGAGATTAATCCTGGTATCGGCTACTTCTATAAAAAAAAAAAAAGGTAATGCTGGAGGA
The DNA here is from genome assembly GCF_021461385.2 of Schistocerca piceifrons. Classification (NCBI taxonomy): domain Eukaryota; kingdom Metazoa; phylum Arthropoda; class Insecta; order Orthoptera; family Acrididae; genus Schistocerca; species Schistocerca piceifrons. The sequence continues at coordinate 213,572,484 of NC_060146.1, forward strand.
AGGTGCCTGATTACAGCTTGCAGTGTATGTGCTTTATTATGGGTGGGATTACTGGCTTACAAGAGGTCAATGTTCTCTCACAGGCAGAGAGAGCCACAGTGCAAATATCAAGAGCTGGATGTACCTCATCAATGTTGCTAGCGGTAATGCGTAATGGGCAGCCCAGTGTGGCGCACAAAAATTCTCTAAGTTCTGTAGCATTTCTGTCCCAAACTTTTAATTCATAAAACAGCTGCTCCCATGTAAGGCATGCTATACACAGGCACTTGACTCCATTACCCCTGCACCATTATCCTGAAACATATGAAAATGGTAGTCTCTTCACACACAGCAAAACACAAGGAGAATTTTTTAAAACTCAGAATGACGCTTTTTAAGGAATAGTTTATTAGCCACCCCCAACAGGTAACCGTGCTCTGTAGCCTATCACTGAAATGTAGTTTTCCGCTTTGGCTGCAATAAATAAAAAAGTTTAATAAATATTTATTTTAATGGTTTAGTTTGCTCATCACTCATAATGAAACTATTTGAATTTTGATTGTAAAGCTTTCCTAAAAGTTCAAAATCAAATTTTGAATGAGAATCTTTAGACACACACCATCAGTGACAGTTACAACGCAACAGGCCCAGTCACCATAACAGGATCACCTGATGGGACCCACAGGGATAGAAGGGCAGTTTCAATCAAACCACTACAACAAATTAAAAACTAAAATTACATTCAAATATAACAGATCCCCAACAAAATTCTTTTTTGAACCAAATATAAAACACCTTAAAATGTTATACCAAGACACAGTAGAAAGGTGACGTAAATATTCTAAAATTTTTGGATGTTGAATTTGGTTGAGTATAAATGGCTACAAATAATTTAAACCCTGAAATACTCTATCTAATTTAAAGGAATTCCAAGATGCTTACAGAAGGCCTGTGGTTTGAATGTTGTTGATCACAAAAAACTATTTAATTGTATAGATAAAAACTCTACTCACAAAGCAGCTGCAGAACATATGCATAAAAGACTGTTGTGTTTGGCAAGCTTTCAGAGCCAGTGGCTCCTTCTTCAACCAGAAGGGTTGAACTGGAAGGAAAAAGGGTGAAGGAAAAGGACTGGAGAGGTCTAAGAAAAGGGGCTGATTTTGGAAAAGTCACCAAGAATCATGGGTCACTGGAGACTTACCGTATGGGATGAGAAGATAGGACTGATTGTTGGGGACTGCATCGGATGAGATTTGGAAACCTGAGAGCTTAAAGGTGGGAGACAGGACAATATGCGAGACAGAGATTATTACTCTTATTAACTCATGCACAATGTTTTAGTAGTAATCTCTGTCTTGCATATTACCCTGTCTTCCACATTTAAGCTCACAGGTTTTCAAATCTTGTCCAATGCAGTCCCCAACAATCAGTCCTTCCTTCTCATCCCGTAAGGTAAGTCTCCCCTGACATGCGGTTCTAGGTGACTTTCCTGAAATCTGCCCCTTTTTCTTCACCTCTCCAGTCCTTTTCTTTCACCCTTCCTCCTTTCCCTTCAACCCTTCTGCCTGAAGAGGGAGCCACTGGCTCCAAAAGCTTGCCAATCACAACGGTCTTTTATGTGTGTGTTCTGCTGCTGCTTGGTGAGTAGATTTTTTATCTATCCAATTAAATAATTTTATCAATGACTGATTGTTATCATGATCACAAAAAATGTATTACAATGAATTAAAAGGGGTTAACTTAAGAATTTAGTAATTTGCATTTACTCCCAGCTAATACTAGTTTATATCAAAAAGGCACATGCTACTTGGGAATAAAATTATTCAATAAGTTGCCAAATGATATAAAATGTATCCTAAATATTAATACTTTTGAAATATCTGTTAGAGAATATCTACAGCACCACTGCTTCTATTCAGTAAATGAGTACTTGAACTGCAATAAATGTATGGAACTGTAACTTCTGTAAAGTGTAACACACAGAACTATATATAATACTGAAAAACTGTCTACTGTAATGACATGAATGAAGTCCAATTTCATCTTGTACATTGTGCTACATATGATCAAAGGACTAAATAACACAAAACATAAAATAAAATAAAGGACAAATGCCTGCTTGAGCTTTAGTAACAATAAGAATTTCAGGACAGTAATGACCAATCATGCAGCAAAATTTATGTGTATTTGTTAATCACAATGAAATAAGAAACTGCTATATAACAGCCTTTCTGCAGCAACTGCTGTTTGTGAATCAAACTACTTAATGAAATGGTATATTAAAAACAGAGATTCCATGAGTTACCAAACGGGAAAGCGCTGGTAGATAGGCACAATAAAAAACACACAAACACACACAAAAAATTTCGAGCTTTCGCAAGCCCCGGTTGCTTCATCAGGAAAGAGGGAAGGAGAGGGAAAGATGAAAGGATGTGGGTTTTGAGGGAGAGGGTAAGGAGTCATTCCAATCCCGGGAGCGGAAAGACTTACCTTAGGGGGAAAAAAGGACAGGTATACACTTGCACACACACACATACCCATCCACACATATACAGACACAAGCAGACATATTTAAAGACAAAGAGTTTGGGCAGAGATGCCAGTCGAGGCGGAAGTGCAGAGGCAAAGATGTTGTTGAATGACAGGTGAGGTATGGGTGCCGCCACACACACATTCAGTCAAGCACAACTCACAAACATGCATGACCAGTGTCTCTCGCTACTGAGGCTGGACTCAGTGTGTATGAGTTGTGCTTGCATGAATATGTGTGTATTGTTACTTTAGAAAGAGGGCTTTTGGTTGAAAGATCAACATGTATGGCAGTGTTTTTGTTGCATCTATCTTCAGCTCAGCATCTCCTCTATATAATAATAATAATAATAATACAGATTTTATTGTCTTTAGGCCATTTCAGCAATTGACAGCGTCAAATGAATATACAATTTACAATACAGTGATAAAGTATTGACCACTGAAATATTTTAGCTTATATAACAATAAATGTACGGTGGGTCATCTATTGGATTACTCCATTTTACAGTTGAAGAATTCACTGATGTCATAGAATGGGTGGGCAATTAACCATTCATACAGTCTTTCTTTAAATGTATGTTCAGGAAGATCCTGTATAGCATGTGGCAGCTTATTAAATAGTTTGTGCCCTGTGACTTCACAGCTATTTATTGATTTTGATAATCTGTGGTAAGGCTTGTATATTTGTTTGATGCTTCTTGTATTGTAACAATGTACATTTTCTCTACATTTCACATCTTGTAGGTTCTTCTATGTATACATTAAGACATTGTATATATAGAGGTTTATTACTGTCATAATTTTTTGTTCAGTAAATAAGGGTTTGCAGTGAGCCTTATGTGAAGAATTTGTAATTATCCTAATGGCTTTCTGCTGCAGTAATAGGATGTCATGTATATGACTATAATTACCCCATAAGATAATGCCATAGGATATTATACTTTGGAAAAATGCAAAATAAGATGATCTGACGTATGTTTCAGGTACACAATTCCTGAGTTGTCTTAATAAATAAATTACTCTAGATAGCTTACTACTAATATAGTTTACATATTGGCCCTAGGATAACTTTTTGTCTAAATAAACTCCCAGGCATTTAACAGAACTAGGGTCATCAGGTAGTGGCTTGTCTCTTAGAGTGAAGATTATCTGCTGAGTTATATTTTCAATTAGCAAGAAACCATTTGCTCTGAACCAATATGCTGTGTGAGTTAATGTATTTTCAGCACACATTTTAAGATATTTAAGATTGTTACCACTATGTAGAAAAGTCATATCATCTGCATACAATACAGTGGTGGATCTAATAAACAAAGGGAGGTCATTGATCATTATCAGAAACAAAAGGGGCCCAGTGTGGATCCCTGAGGCACACCTACTTTAACATTTTCTATGTTTGACATTTCCTTACCGACACAAACTACCTGTTTACAGTTATTGAGATAAGCTTTTAATAGTCTGAGACTGTTACCTCTGATGCCATAGAATTCTAGTTTCTCTAGTAGCGGAGTGCGCTCAACACAGTCAAGACCTGAGCAAAGCCTTTGTCCTCAAAAACTTTGAGGATGTAAATGTCTACCGTGTCAATTGCATCAATGGCCAACAGATTCTTCCTAAATCCATATTGTGTAACCTTAATTATTCCTAGGTTCTCAAAGTGAGATGATAATTGTTGGTACATGATGCAATCTATTACCTTGGAGAATGTGGGTGTACTATTGACATAGGCCTGTAACTACAGGATTATTACAAATGATTGAAGCGATTTCACAGTTCTACAATAACTTTATTATTTGAGATATTTTCACAATGCTTTGCACACACATACAAAAACTTAAAAAGTTTTTTTAGGCATTCACAAATGTTCGATATGTGCCCCTTTAGTGATTCGGCAGACATCAAGCCGATAATCAAGTTCCTCCAACACTCGGCGCAGCATGTCCCCATCAATGAGTTCAAAAGCATCGTTGATACGAGCTCGCAGTTCTGGCACGTTTCTTGGTAGAGGAGGTTTAAACACTGAATCTTTCACATAACCCCACAGAAAGAAATAGCATGGGGTTAAGTCGGGAGAGTGTGGAGGCCATGACATGAATTGCTGATCGTGATCTCCACCATGACCGATCCATCGGTTTTCCAATCTCCTGTTTAAGAAATGCCGAACATCATGATGGAAGTGCGGTGGAGCACCATCCTGTTGAACGATGATGTCGGCGCTGTCGGTCTCCAGTTGTGGCATGAGCCAATTTTCCAGCATGTCCAGATACACGCGTCCTGTAACATTTTTTTTGCAGAAGAAAAAGGGGCCGTAAACTTTAAACCATGAGATTGCACAAAACACGTTAACTTTTGGTGAATTGCTAATTTGCTGCACGAATGCATGAGGATTCTCTACCGCTCAGATTCGCACATTGTGTCTGTTCACTTCACCATTAAGAAAAAATGTTGATTCATCACTGAAAACAAGTTTCGCACTGAATGCATCCTCTTCCATGAGCTGTTGCAACCGCGCCAAAAATTCAAAGCGTTTGACTTTGTCATCAGTTGTCAGGGCTTGTAGCAATTGTAAACGGTAAGGCTTCTGCTTTAGCCTTTTCCGTAAGATTTTCCAAACCATCGGCTGTGGTACGTTTAGCTCCCTGCTTGCTTTATTCGTCGACTTCCGCGGGCTATGCGTGAAACTTGCCCGCACACGTTCAACCGTTTCTTCGCTCACTGCAGGCCGACCCATTGATTTCCCCTTACAGAGGCATCCAGAAGCTTTAAACTGCGCATACCATCGCCAAATGGAGTTAGCAGTTGGTGGATCTTTGTTGAACTTCGTCCTGAAGTGTCGTTGCACTGTTATGACTGTCTGATGTGAGTGCATTTCAAGCACGACATACGCTTTCTCGGCTCCTGTCACCATTTTGTCTCACTGCACTCTCGAGTGCTCTGGCCGCAGAAACCTGAAGTGCGGCTTCAGCCGAACAAAACTTTATGAGTTTTTCTAGGTATCTGTAGTGTGTCGTGACCATATGTCAATGAATGGAGCTACAGTGAATTTATGAAATCGCTTCAATCATTTGTAATCGCCCTGTAGATGGAGAGTCTTTATCTCCCTTTTTGTATACTGGGACGATCCTAGACAGTTTTAATTCATCAGGAAAATATCCCTCAAGTAAGCATTTGTTAAAGGGTACAGAATGCAACCACTCACTTTTTTTAGCCAGTTGCATGAATTGTCGTATATATATATCTAAGCTATCAGATGATTTCAGTTGTTTTATGACCCATTGTACAAATCTAGGAGATACTTCAGAGAAGGTTAGCATGCTTGTGTTTAGTGACTGTCTACCCCAGTTTTGAGAGAGTAACTCTGATGAACTAATGTCTGGTTTGATAATTGTATCTCCTATTTCTTTCACTGAATTAATAAAAAATTCATTGAATGTTTGAGGTGGGATAATAATTTTGTCTTTTTAGTATCTGTGGCAGCACTGTTAATTATTTTCCAAGCAGTTTTGCATTTAATGGTGGAAATATGTATGCTGTTGGCATTGTAGGTTTTTTTGGTGTACAGAATGGCTTTTTTGTATTCACTCCTGCATTCCATTTAGGCTGATTTGGCGTAGTCAGACTTCATACTATTGTATATGTTGTACAGTAACAAAACTTGTTTCTTTAGATCTGTCAGCTGTTTAGTGTACCACATATTCTGTCTGTTTTGAGATCTTGATTTGTGGCTGCTGTCCATTATGTTGATTTTCTTTATGGGAATACTATGGTTAAATAGGGTCAAAAATGCGTTAAAAAAATCCATCAAATATTATTTTGGCTGGCAGGTAACAACTTGATGTATAATGTCCATCGACACTACAATAGCCAAACCAGTCTCTGTCAGCAAGGGAATTACGAAATGTGTTAATTTTATCTCAGTTACGGGTCTGGTAATCACAACTGTTGGGACAGGTCTGTTTGTATTACTTTTATGGAGGGAAATTTTGCTTGCATAATTTAGAGATACAGAGTCATGGTCTGAGAATGGGAACACTACAACTATGGTAAGTAGCAATCTTTCCCTTCCATAGTGCTGAGATCACAGCTTTATAACATCTAAATTCCTTTTTAAAACAACATCAATATCCAAGCTCTCACATACAATTTCAGATTCACGTTGGCTGTTACACAAAACCAACTTCAACTCATAACCACCAGAAGCGTGAGAGAACACGTTAATTTAAATGGGGGCCCACCAGATTCACAGTAGACAATAAAAGGGCCAGAAAAAAATAAGCAGTAATTACAACTGCTCTCAAAAAAATCCACAACAATGGCCATTGAATAGGCCATGTGAGTTAACACAAGTTTCTCACTGTGAATTAGCACTGGATAGGAGGCCCAGTACGAAAAACAGTTGCCTTTTTAACTTAGTGAAAATGAAATTAGTAAACATCCACAAATCAGTGCATCATGGCATGCAATGTGTTTGTTGCAACCCAAGAATCCAATATACTTGAAAGCCACAAGATCAGACCACTTTATTTTTTACCATTTGTAACTTTCAGAGAAGCATCATGAGTGGTGAATTTTGAGTAAAAGCTACACATTTCTCTGGGTGCCATGTCAAAATTTTATTTTTTGCCAAAACACAGCAGAGTTACACTGTACCATCTCATTAACATGTTTGCAGACACAATTCTGAAATATTGGTTTATTAAGTGAAGCACTGAGGACAAGTAAATGAAAAAGCACATCCTTGGTACAAAAATTTGTAATGTCTTCACACTTGTTGCTCCAAAACCCATAACATTTCACATTTCAACAGCTATTGATGGACCTTAAAAATTACATTCTTTCACCAAAAACGTCCATAGTTATTGGAATAACATGATAGTTAATGAAGTTTTAGATAATAACAATATGCTAAAATACTCTCCTCTTTGTGTGCTATCAATTGCCAAAATCTCATTTCAATATCTGAAATTGTTTACGAAATATGAGGAATGTTGTGGATATCTCACTCTGGCTTTTCCACTAGCATAGCATAAACGCAAATGAATGTACTACATCAGATCAGTTTTCTTGAGATTGGTAACACGCAGATAACTCTACCCAAGTCTAAAGAAAAATTCGATATGTTAGCTAAATTTCATATGAAACAACATATTATGTAATATGGACCAAACGCAAAATCATAGTGACCTCTGTTTTTCATTGCACACTTTTCTGAATTTTGAGCAGTGTCTTACTTTCACATAAATATCAAAATAACTATGACCAATAATAAAATGATGAGCACATCATCACGAACATGATATATAAAGCTCTAAGTAAAGGAAAATTGAAATTTTTTACCAAATAGTTTCTGTAAAATCATTTTAGAAAGACTGCAGGGTGTGTGCCTCGATTTCATCATCGTTGACGAGCTGAAAGGCAAAAACACTTACTGGCCTCCCCTTCTGAACAAATGAACGAACCAACCCAGTGCTTCAGATGAAAACTGGTCACTGCGCATCAGCCACTGTATCCTGCGCAAGTTATACTGTATGCTGAATACACTGAGTAGCTAGCTACAAGTAACATCCAAGTAAGAGATCTCTGAAACAAGAGTTGCCAACACATCAGAAATTACCAGGAGTGGGAATGGTTCAAGAAATATAGCTGTGATGTTATGGGCACTGAAATTGACAGGAAACTGTGATTGAAATTAAACAGAATCCACATTCACTCTATGAATGGAGTGTTGTGGATTCTCCAAGTTGTGACTGTGGTGCACTGAAACAGTTTGTCAGACATATAAGAGAGTAGTGTGTCCTATAATGTTATAAGGGCATGTGAAATGATTTTATGAATGGCAATTCCACTTATATTTTCTCTATCTATTAACTCGTTGCCAATACACACGATTATCTGCTTGCTGTGGCTTCCGCTAGCCTGTATTTTTTGCAAAATGGGCATAATTTTGGCAGTCTGGTAAAGGATTGATGTACTTAATACTTATAATTTTATCTTTGGTCTCATGAGTTCAACATAACATTTTATGGGGCTAACATGCACTCACATGCCACTCTCTGCAGGTATAAGTAAGAACTCTCTTCCTCAACTAAAAACTGCACTGAACTGCTGGGAAAACTTCATATTTGCCTTCAGTGGTACTGACTGATTATTTTTTATCTCCCAGTTTTGGTTGTAGAGACCACCTTCACAAGAAGAAAAAGAACTGTACATTTGATGGATATAGAATTGAACTTTCCATTGGATAGACAAAACCGTCAGTCATGAAGTCTCTATAGAGCCTTGGATAACAGGCTATGACTTCACCACCAGCACAAAATTGACATCACTGTGATTAAACAGAATGATCATTAGGATAGTAACACGAGGACTGACCTCCAATGTAGTCGAGTCTCGGTTTCCCCCCACAACTTTTATCCCTCATACCTCTCATAATTCTCACCAATATAAAATTAACTGTTTCTTGATGCCCAGGATGTGTCCTATGACCATATCTCTTCTTTTAGTCAAGTTGTGTGGTAAATTTCTTGCTTTCCTGAAATTGATACGGAACTTCCTCCTTAGGTATCTGATGTGCCCATATTATCTTCTGCTATCTACTGTAGCACTAAATACCCAAAGCTTCTATTCTCTTCTTAGCTGAACTCAGTATAAGGCTACACTCCAAACAAATGTGTTTTCTAAAAGACTTGGCAACATTTAAATTTATGTTACATGTTAACACATATCTTTTCTTGCTACTGCAAGTCTGTATTTTACATCCTCTCCACTTCTGCCATTGTTAGATATTTTGCTCCAAATTTCATGCTATGCATTAGATAGGAGCTTGTTGGATATGTTATCACCAGAGTACATAATGTAAAACGTGAACTAGCCATCTGAAGATGAACTTGTCAGTTTGAAACCATTAACGGCACTGTTTGTATAAATAAATAGCGTTATAAAAAGTGTCTGGTTGCTGTTATCTTCTATGTAAGATTCAACCTATATTCTGTACACAGCCACGGGCTCAAAATGACAGTTTTTGACAAAACAGCGGAACTGTATGGAAACTAGTTTTGCTTCTTGTATTGTGGTAGCACAAATCACAATTCAGCTGAAACTAACTTTTGTTTCAAATGAAACTATATGGTTCCAGAGACTGTTTCAAGTCTCAGACATCTATATGTATCTACACAGACTGAAGTTATACATTAAAAACTGTAACAAGGCTGGTATTTGAATCTGAGTCTCCTGCTCACTAGTGCCTACACCACCCTGGCACAGTAGCTTTCCACAACACAAATTCCCATTCACACCTCAGCTCACTTGGTATTTCCACTCAAACAGTGTTTCAGAAACACTCCAGCTGTATTGGACTAGCACCTCAGCATTGAACAAAACAGGCGAGCCTGTCTGAAACACAGGTGTAGGTGCTTTTTAATCAGATCAAACTGTGTGGCTCCAGAGGCACTGAGTTGCTATACCAATACAGTTGGAGTGCCTCTTCAATGCTGTTCAAGTTTAAGGGAATACCAAGTGGGCTGAGGTATGAATGGGAATTTGGACTGAGGAGGGAAGCGTGCTAGGGTTGTCCATGGAGCTGTACAAATTGGTATCTAGAGTGGCATAGTGGTCAGTGCATCAGCCTAGTGGGCAGGAAATCTCGGTTTGAGTCCTTGCCTTTGAACAAATTTTCATTCTTCATGTCAGTCTGCATATATAAATTTTATTTTTTAAAAAACAAATGCTGGGAAATGAGTGAAAGAATTCCAGTTCCTGACAGAGACTTCTGCATGATGTACGGTTATCTACTGTAAACAACATTAATACTGCTCACTCCTGCTGAACAAATACTTTGTTTCCTTGAGGTGCACAGTCCCAGAAGATAATTCCATAAGACAATAGCAACTAAAAATAGGCAAAACAAGCCAACATCTTTGTTTTAGATTGAAATGCAATGAAATACTCCAGAGAGCAAAAGTTGCTGAACCGAGCTTCTCGATCAGTTTATTTATGTGTTACATAGTGGACCACAAAAAAATATCAACACTATTTCATTTAGCATATTTATTTATTCTCCATAGACAAATAGATGCATGTCTCGGAGTGAACCAAAACAATGTTGTTCAGACGTAGAGGAGGTACAGAGATACAGGAGCTGTCTATGACTTGCCTCATTCAGCCCACCCAAAGGCTACTTCAGCAGCTGTTACTGCCACTTACAGATTCCAGCTTGGAGGAACCGTGAGAGGAATGCCACCCTGCTGAATAATGATTTTCGTGCAGCCACAGAACATTGTGTTTTGACTAAAGCTGTTCAAAATGGGCTGTATGATGTGCAACTTCACTCCTAATATCTGTGTAGAGGTCCAACTCTTGACACCTAGACATTGTGCAGCACGGCACAGATGGGTCTGACAACACGGTGGATGGACTCGTCAGAATTGGCGTTGAGTTCTATTCGTGGATGAGATCCATATGTGCCTTCAATCACACAATCATCAGAGACATTTTTGGAGGCAGTGTGGTCAGCCTGAATGTCTTAGACACATTGTTCCCTTATGTTTTGGGGTGGCATTATCCGGGGCCATCGTACACCAATGGTGGTCATTGAAGGCAATCAAACAGCTATACAATACAGGAATGACATCTTCTGACATATACTGCAACTTTACTAGCAGCATTTTGGAAAGAGATTCATCTTAATGGACAAGAACTCTCATGCTCATTATGCACATCTTGTGAATGTGTTCCTTCATCACAATGAAATCACTAGATTAGAATTACCAGTATGTTCTCCAGATGTGAATTCCACCAAACATACCTGGGATACATTGAAAACGGCTGTTTTTGGGCAAGATGACCCACCAACCGATCTGACAGATTTACACCAAATGACTGTTGAGGAGTGGGACAATCTGGGCCATGCGTTACCGAGTGTTAGAGGTACTGGTGTATGCTGCAATCTCAAACACATATTCAGAAAGTCTAGATTATTATTATACAACTTGCAATGTTTTGTTTTCATGAGCAATAACAAGAGCTGAAATGTTGTTTTTGTATATCGCTGTTCCATTTTTATACAAAGGGTCAGAAACTCCTAGAACTGTGGTGATGCAACACTTTATACACACATCAAAAAAGGGTTTGTTTTGGACTGAGGACATAGTTTACACTTCCTCTTATAAATTTATGGGAACAATTACAAATAATAAAAAAATATATGTCTGGATTACTGGTACTTATTATTACTATTTGTAAAAATGGAAGTATTCTAATCCCCTACAAGGAATTCCTTAATACAGTAAAAACATTTATTTCTAAGAAAGTCCTTCATGGCTATTTCAAACCAGCTTCCGCTTGAGAATATAAATTTATTTGGAAGTTTGTTATACAATGTGATCCCCATTTAAGAGAGACTGTGGTGTGCACCTTTTGTATTATTCCTTTCCAGATGATATTCACAGTCTCTCCTAGTATTATAAATGTCTGCGTCTCTAGTAAAACTATTGTACTGCTTCTTTTTTAAAATTAGATGAACAGTTATGTATTTTGATTGGAGCATTAGCAAATTCTTACTTTTGAACATCCCATTGTGATTTTCATTATGGCTAAGCATGCACAGAATCCTTGCTGTCTTTCTGTTATGGAAGGATGAATACCCTCTTCATATGCCTGGAAGCAGCACACCCCCAAAGTTCAGTTCCATATGTGAGGTATGGTTACACTAAACCATAGGAGATCTTACTCATTTGCTTATAACTCAGAAGTTGTGACATATTCCTCATTGCATAAACTGACTCTTAATTTTTGCCAAAGATCATGTGATATTCCCACTTCACAAATCTGTCTAACATTACACCAAGGAAGGTAGCAGTATCACCCAATTTTATTTCTGTTCCACTATCAGAGACAACGTTCTGTAGCACTCCATTAATTAGTGTGGTATTAGAAAAACCATTAGACTTATTTTGCTGAGGTTTAAGCTTAAGTGATTACCTTGGAAGTAATTCTTTGGTCCAAGTAAGACACTAGCATAATTTATAGCCAGATCAGCAGGAATAAAGAACAGCCAGCCAGCTGCAATAAAGGTGGTTTTCAAATAACCTTGCCCACAGTTTCAGTGAATCTAAACCCATCTTCTTCAAAAGGACAGATAACTTTACATTAACACATCATTCAGTAGAAGCTGTTTCCTTATAACATTTATCACAATGGTTTCTATGTCCATATGTAAAAATTAAGGCTCCTAGAATCAAGGGCTTGTCACATCAGTAAAAACAATCACTGGGAATAACAGATCACGTTAGTTGCTACATGCTGACTAGTTGGACTGACAACCGCATATAACAGCAAGCAAAAACCTTCAACAGAATGCCTCATGTCTATGGTGGCAGTTCCAAACAGCTAAAGCAATGCAAGTGTCAACACAAATGGTACAAAATAGTCTCCATAAACAGGGGTTACCTGCCAGAAGACCTCTCAAGGATCCTTATCTGAATTGGGTTCAGAGAGGGCCTCGTTCCACATGGGCACAAACCCACTCTTTGTGGTCTAAGCAGCAGTGGGACACAACGCTCTTTTCTGATGAGACCCAAATTGGTATCCACACTGAAAATACTCATAATCATGTGTGGAGGCGAAGAGGATGGTGTTTACACTGTAACCGCATCAACTGGGGTGGAATCGTGTATGGTCGCAGGACATCCCTTGAGCCAATACGTGGGAGGATGACTGGTGTCAAGTATCAGGAAGACATTCTTGCATGCACTGTAGCTCCATTTGGTGAATGTACTGGAGTAGGATGTACAGTGATGGACAGCAATGCACAGCCTCATAGTCACAAACTTGTGAACACCTTCATAGTGCAGCACAGAATCAGTCAGATAGAATGGCGTCCATATTCTTCAGCTCTCATTTGCATTGAGAATGTATGAGCTATGCTAAAAGGAGCAGTTTGCAATCATCCTAACCCATCAGGTACCTTACAAACCGTCACAGAGGCCACTGTGGAGGAATGGTACAATATTTGACGGTCTTATCTGAACAATATGCCAAGCAGCATGCCTAATTCCAGTTCAAAAGTGTATCCAATTATGAGGAGGGCTAGTTGGTTCATGAATAATGTTTTACACAACATGACTGTGAGAAGAAACTATTGTGTTTCCAGTATAATCTTTTGTAAGGTTTTGTTTTGATTCCTTGTTTTTGCTTATCAAGCACAAGTGTTCTGTTTTCTTATAACTGTACCTGACAGAACAAAAATCAAGTCATTTTTTCAAAGACAGTCTACTGTTAATATCATGTAAATACCCAGATCATGCAATACTGGTTGGAGGCGACTTTAGCCTGCTGAGTATAGAGTGGGATGTCTATGGATTCATTGCAGGAGGTAGAGACAGACAGTAATGTGAAAAACTTTTGAAAACGTTTTCTGAAAATTTTCCTGAGTAGCTAGCTCAGCAGCCCACATGCAATGAAAATATCTTAGACCTTGTAGCTACAAATAGGCCAGACCTTATCAACAATGTTAGTAAAGGAATGGGGATTAGCGATCATGATGTCATTATAGAAACTATGAATGCAAAAGTTAATAAATCAGTCAAGGAGGGAATGAGAGTGTTTCTGCCATATAGAGCAGATAAGCAGTTATTAACATCTCACTTAGAGAGTGAATTGGCATCACTTAGTTCCAGTAAGGTGGATGTAGAGAAATTATGGGCAAAGTTTAAGCAGATTGTAAATCATGGTGCGGAGACTTATGTGCCTAGTAAATGGATAAAGGATGGAAAAGACCTACCATGGTTTAATAATGAAATTCAGTGGGTGCTGAGGAAGCAGAGGCTGTTGCACTCTCAATTCAAAAGGGAATACATAAATGATGACAAGTGAAGGTTAGTAGAGATTCAAATATTCCAACACATTCTGGGCATACCGGTAACACTAACCATAGAGTGAACATTTCGTCGTCTTTAGTAACAAATTCTCCTGCCGTGCTCCAAAAAAATGGAAGGCCTATCAACAAATCGTGAACCATCTGAAAGAAAAGCCTGTTATTAAGCAAAACGTGGAACCTCGCCAGCCAAAACCGTCACTCGTAAACAGAAGCAAGGTAAATTCAACATTCAAGAGTACAGTTAATTTAACTAACACAACAAATGCAGCAAGGAAAATAAATATATATTTAATGGGTGATAGTCATCTTAGAGGCCTTGCCCACAAAATAAAAAATGTAAACAGTGAAGTAAATGCTTCAGGTTTTATTAAACATGGCACTCATTTTGACCAATTTCTTTCAATTGTAAACAATATTTCTTGAAAGACAATGAAGGAAGACTTCACTGTAATCTGTGATGGTGCAAATGACATTGCACACAACAATGGTTTGCATGCTGTTAATGCCTTAAAATCTGCTCTAAACTACCTAAATGACTCAAACGTCATTGTTCTCGATATTCCACACAGGTATGACTTGCCTCAATTCTCGTGTCTTAACAGGGCATTAGCATATACGAACAGTCAATATGCAGAAAATTGCAATGGTTATGCAAATGTACAAATAGTTAATGTGCAAAAGTTTAGTAGAGAACTTTACACCACTCATGGCCTCCATCTCAATCAGCAAGGAAAAAGTCACTTAGTGTCCATTATTTGTGAAATCATCGTAAATGCTAGGAACAATGTATACTCAGAACACACACATTTGAAGACTGAGTGCTCCACAACACAAGAAGACTGCAGGAATGGGTATAGACAGACAACATTAGATAAATGGCTGCTGAAAACACCAGGTAAAGCTGATTCTTCCCAGACTCCCAGTACACGGAAACAGACCAACTTGAATAAATGGATAGTGAAAAATACCAAACCCACTCTGTCAACTGATATTTCTTTGTTAGCAATAAATGTGTAAGTGGTTCTGGAAATCAAAATCTGACTATTTACCATCAAAACATATGTAGCCTGAGCAACAATATTAATGAACTCTTAATTAATATCCAGGAGCCACAAGGTATAGATTGTATCCATGTTCTGTGCTTTAGTGAGCACCATGTTATGTCAGATACTAAAAAACTTGCTATAGATAATTACTGCTTGGCAACATCCTACTGTAGAAAATTCATAGAAAAAGGTGGAGTAGCGATCTATGTCAGAAAAGCATCACATGTAGTGTATTCATGGTGCAGCATTTTTGTATAGATCAACAATTTGAAGTGTGTGCCATAGACCTGGCTTTAAATAATTCTTATATAGCAGTAGCAGCTTTATACAGGGCACCTCCAGGTAAATTTAGCATTTTTTAGAAACAGTTAGATGCACTCTTAATATACATATTCAAACATATTTAAAATGTCATAATTGTTGGAGGCTTCAATACAAATTTCCTAATGAACTCCAGAGACAGAATAGACCTTGAGAACTTGATGTCCTCATATAATCTTGCTTCTGTTGTAAATTTTCCCACCAGAATAACTTCACGAACAAAATCATTAATTGACAATGTATTTATTGACATAACCAAGATTGATGATATAGCTGTCAGGCAAGTCCTGAATGGTCTCTGTGACCATGATGGACATAGACTCACCATTAACAATTCAAGTATTTGTGAGATTAATTACTAGGAGATCTACTGATGAAACTATTGAGATCTTTAAATCACATCTCCAAAACATAGACTGGGGCCCAGTATATAATGTAGAAAATGCCAATTCCAAATATAACCTTTTCAGTAATGAAGTGGCTCTAATATTTGAAAAAAAAAATTAAAAAAAATCCACCAACAAGCCTTGGATTACCACTGGAATTAGGATTTCATTCAAAAGAAAGATAGAGTTATACATTGCCTCAAAAAAATCAGATGACTCTAACCTTTTAAATAACTATAAAAAATACTGTAAAATATTGAACAAAGTCGTTCAGAAATCAAAAAGCATGTATCTGTGCTCAAAAATTAATAACTACACTAATAAAATCAAAACTATACGGGAAGTGATACAAAATGAGACTGGTGCAAATTACCCCAACAAGACCCAAAACATTGCTCTTAACAATTAAGGTAAGCTACACTCCTGGAAATGGATAAAAGAACACATTGACACCGGTGTGTCAGACCCACCATACTTGCTCCGGACACTGCGAGAGGGCTGTACAAGCAATGATCACACGCACGGCACAGCGGACACACCAGGAACCGCGGTGTTGGCCGTCGAATGGCGCTAGCTGCGCAGCATTTGTGCACCGCCTCCGTCAGTGTCAGCCAGTTTGCCGTGGCATACGGAGCTCCATCGCAGTCTTTAACACTGGTAGCATGCTGCGACAGTGTGGACGTGAACCGTATGTGGTGTTGACGGACTTTGAGCGAGGGCGTATAGTGGGCATGCGGGAGGCCGGGTGGACGTACCGCCGAATTGCTCAACACATGGGGCGTGAGGTCTCCACAGTACATCGATGTTGTCACCAGTGGTCGGCGGAAGGTGCACGTGCCCGTCGACCTGGGACCGGACCGCAGCGACGCACGGATGCACGCCAAGACCGTAGGATCCTACGCAGTGCCATAGGGGACCGCACCGCCACTTCCGAGCAAATTAGGGACACTGTTGCTCCTGGGGTATCGGCGAGGACCATTCGCAACCGTCTCCATGAAGCTGGGCTACGGTCCCGCACACCGTTAGGCCGTCTTCCGCTCACGCCCCAACATCGTGCAGCCTGCCTCCAGTGGTGTCACGACAGGCGTGAATGGAGGGACGAATGGAGACGTGTCGTCTTCAGCGATGAGAGTCGCTTCTGCCTTGGTGCCAATGATGGTCGTATGCGTGTTTGGCGCCGTGCAGGTGAGCGCCACAATCAGGACTGCATACGACCGAGGCACACAGGGCCAACACCCGGCATCATGGTGTGGGGAGCGATCTCCTACACTGGCCGTACACCACTGGTGATCGTCGAGGGGACACTGAATAGTGCACGGTACATCCAAATCGTCATCGAACCCATCGTTCTACCATTCCTAGACCGGCAAGGGAACTTGCTGTTCCAACAGGACAATGCACGTCCGCATGTATCCCGTGCCACTCAACGTGCTCTAGAAGGTGTAAGTCAACTACCCTGGCCAGCAAGATCTCCGGATCTGTCCCCCATTGAGCACGTTTGGGACTGGATGAAGCGTCGTCTCACGTGGTCTGCACGTCCAGCATGAACGCTGGTCCAACTGAGGCGCCAGGTGGAAATGGCATGGCAAGCCGTTCCACAGGACTACATCCAGCAGCTCTACGATCGTCTCCATGGGAGAATAGCAGCCTGCATTGCTGCGAAAGGTGGATATACACTGTACTAGTGTCGACATTGTGCATGCTCTGTTGCCTGTGTCTATGTGCCTGTGGTTCTGTCAGTGTGATCATGTGATGTATCCGACCCCAGGAATGTGTCAATAAAGTTTCCCCTTCCTGGGACAATGAATTCACGGTGTTCTTATTTCAATTTCCAGGAGTGTAGCTCAAAATCAATATATTGCAGCTAAAATCTTTAATGAGCACTTTTTAACTCTTGCTGAGAAAACAGCATGCAAAGGCTCTTCAGAAAAGGCAATAAAAACTCTGAAAGAACTTTTCCCTAACTCTACAGACATGATAGGTATGGCCCCCATAACTGTGTAAGAAGTAAGAAAAATCATAGTTTCTCTAAAAAGTAAAAATTCATCAGGTGTAGACAATATTTCCAGCAAACTGCTAAAAGCCAGCTGTAATCAACTCTCTAAATTTCTCACTCATATTTTCAATGCCTCTCTAAATCAAGGTATCTTCCCTGACAGAATGAAGTATGTTACCGTGAAGCCCCTCTACAAAAAAGGTGATCCCACAGATGTTTCCAACTATTGTCCTATCTCTCTTGTAACAGCATTTTCTAAAGTCTTTGAAAAATTAATATATGTCAGGATTGTCAATCGCCTTGAAAAATTTGCACTAATTAGTAAACAGCAATTTGGTTTCAGATCAGGTAAATCTACAACTGAAGCAGTTTATGCACTTACAAATAACTATGTAGAATGCCTTGATGAGAAAAAATTACCCTTTGGCATATTCTGCGACCTGACTAAGGCTTTCGAATGCGTCAATCACAGAATACTTTTAGGAAAAGCAGCCCAATATGGAATCTGTGGACAAATGGGCAACTGGCCCAGATCTGATCTAGAAGACAGACAACAAAAAATGGTATTAGACGTTGACAATCTACAAGTAGGAGAGGTAGAGTCTGACTGGGGAACAGTACATCATGGAGTTCCACAAGGGTCAGTCCTTGGTCCCCTCCTATTTATTATATATATTAATGACCTACCCATGTCCTCAAACAGTGCTAGCAATATCACAATGTTTGCAGATGACACAAGTATAGTGACAGCCAGCAAAACTTCCACTGATGTAGAGTTAAATGCCAACCAAGCACTTGCAAATGCTCTTAACTGGTTCACAGCATATTCTCTAGCAATAAACCTCAGTAAAACAAAGTTCCAATACAGTTACATAAGCCCAGAAGAGATTAACATTGCACACGAGAGCCAACGGTTACAGAGCATTCAGTGCACAGAGTTCTTAGGAGCTCACATAGATAACCAGCTCAAATGGGAATTGCACATACAGCAAACACTAAAAAGCTTTGATCAGCAACATTTGCCATCTGAATAATCTCCAAAATTGGAGACATCAACGTATCAAAGTCTGCATATTTTGGCTACCTTCATTCAGTGATGTGCTATGGAATAATCTTTTGGGGCAACTCACCACTTTCAAAAAAAACTTGTAGGCCAGAAAAAAGTAATCTGAATTATATGTAGTGTCCCTCCAAGAACCTCATTTAACAATCTTTTTAAAGAGTTAAGTATATTAACCATTACTTCACAATATCTCCTCTCACCCATGGCTTTCACACTTCTCAGTTTCTCTGAATATGAAACAAATGAGGCATACCATCATTATAGCACAAGACGGAAATGTGATATGCACTGTGAATTGAAATATTTGTCTTTGGTTCAAAAAGGGGTAAAGTACACGTACAAAAATCTTTAACACACGCCTGAGTAATATAAAGTGTCTAAAAGAAAATAAAACGCTATTAAAAAAAGCTAAAGGAATTCCTACTGGAAAAATGTTTCTACTCTTTAGATGAATTCTTCAGCAGAGATAAGTAATCTGAGTAGTGATTCAGATTATTTCCTTTGTCATTGTATCTGTATTGTTTTTTATCACTATTGTATTTTTGTATTGTATTGTTTATTATCTCTATTATATTATTGTTTTCTATCAGTTTTGAATCATTCCACATCAAGATGGCGGCTAGTGTAAAAATTCGTTGTGCGTCTCCGAGAAAAAGTGTGAATTTTGCCGTGAAAAAGAAAAATTGTGACAGTTGTAAGGATGAAATTACAAATCTCAGTGAACGGGTGTCTAGTTTGCAATTTGTTCCTTGAAGATCGATATCAAGAATCTTAAAGAAGAAAAAAGTGAACGGAACATGAAAAACTCGCGCCATGAAAGTATGAATATGTCGGAGAATTGGACGGAGGTGAAGTACAAAAGACGCAAACAGATAATACAAGACACTGAAAACGGAGAAAGATACATAAATGTAGTGAACGAAAATTACTTTCAAGCTCATTCGACTACGGATCGTGAAAGTGAAGTTAACAGTGTGAGTGTACCATGTGGAAAACCAAACGACTTTGTGAATAAGGTAAAACATGGAATATTTCAGCAGCAGTTACGTAAAAGGTCATCTGCGAAAGTGCTCACGAAAAATCGTCCACCGCTAAGCTGCTCTACTGAGACAATATCGACATGTGTTAGCAAAAAAGACATAATAAATAATGCCAAACAAGACTTCGGTTACTGCAAAGGTAGGCAGAAAACAGGTAATCTCGGAACAGCAAATACCGGTAAAATTGAACTGTATGCCGACAGGCAAGGACGAAATATAGCCACTGAATTTCGGCGTACAAGTAGTCAGAATTTTAATTTTAACTGTACAATAAAAACAGGAGCAAAATTCAGTGCTGCTACGTCAATGAGTCAAGAAAAAATTTCCTCAGCGAGCAAAAAGACTTTTCCATCTTCCTGGTGGGATCAAATGATATAGCTAGGAACAAAAAAAACGATCTCTTAATCTCGCTAAAAAGAAATCTGTATGAGCTGAGAGGAACAAATGTTATTGTTTTTTCAGTGCCACACTGTTACGACTTGATAGAATGGTCCTGTGTAAATAAAGAAATTGTTGTTGTTGTTTTTGTGGTCTTCAGTCCTGAGACTGGTTTGATGCAGCTCTCCATGCTACTCTATCCTGTGCAAGTTTCTTCATCTCCCAGTACCTACTGCAACCTACATCCTTCTGAATCTGCTTAGTGTATTCATCTCTTGGTCTCCCTCTACGATTTTCACCGTCCACGCTGCCCTCCAATGCTTCATTTGTGATCCCTTGATGCCTCAGGAATATGTACTACCAACCTGTCCCTTCTTCTGGTCAAGTTGTGCCACAAATTCCTCTTCTCCCCAATTCTATTCTATGCCTCCTCATTAGTTATGTGATCTACCCATCTAATCTTCAGCATTCTTCTGTAGCACCACATTTCGAAAGCTTCTATTCTCTTCTTATCCAAACTATTTATCGTCCATGTTTCACTTCCATACATGGCTACACTCCATACAAATACTTTTAGAAACGACTTCCTGACACTTAAATCTATACTCGATGTTAACAAATTTCTCTTCTTCAGAAACGCTCTCCTTGCCATTGCCAGTCTACATTTTATATCTTCTCTACTTCAACCATCATCAGTTATTTTGCTCCCCAAATAGCAAAACTCCTTTACTACTTTAAGTGTCCCATTTCCTAATCTAATTCCCTCAGCATCACCCGATTTAATTTGACTACATTCCATTACCCTCGTTTTGCTTTTGTTGATGTTCATCTTATATCCTCCCTTCAAGACACCATAGATTCCGTTCAACTGCTCTTCCAAGTCCTTTGCTGTCTCTGCCAGAATTACAATGTCATCGGCGAACCTCAAAGTTTTTATTTCTTCTCCATGGATTTTAATACCTACTCTGAATTTTTCTTTTGTTTCCTTTACTGCTTGCTCAATATACAGATTGAATAACATCGGGGAGAGGCGACAACCCTGTCTCACTCCCTTCGCAACCACTGCTTCCCTTCCATGTCCCTCGACTCTTATAACTGCCATCTGGTTTCTGTACAAATTGTAAATAGCCTTTCGCTCCCTGTATTTTACCCCTGCCACCTTTAGAATTTGGAAGAGAGTATTCCAGTCAACATTGTCAAAAGCTTTCTCTAAGTCTACAAATGCTAGAAACATAGGTTTGCCTTTCCTTAATCTTTCTTCTAAGATAAATCATGCCAGTATTGCCTCATGTGTTCCAATATTTCTATGGAATCCAAACTGATCTTCCCCGATGTCGGCTTCTACCAGTTTTTCCATTCATCTGTAAAGAATTCGTGTTAGTATTTTGCAGCTGTGACTCATTAAACTGATAGTTCGGTAATTTTCACATCTGTCAACACCTGCTTTCTTTGGGATTGGAATTATTATATTCTTCTTGAAGTCTGAGGGTACTTCGCCTGTCACATACATCTTCCTCACCAGATAGTAGAGTTTTGTCAGGAGTGGCTCTCCCAAGGCCGTCAGTAGTTCTAATGGAATGTTGTCTACTCCCGGGGCCTTGTTTCGTCTCAGGTCTTTCAGTGCTCTGTCAAACTCTTCACGCAGTATCATATCTCCCATTTCATCTTCATCTACATTCTCTTCCATTTCTATAATATTGTCCTCAAGTACATCACCCTTGTATAGACCTTCTATATACTCCTTCCATCTTTCTGCTTTCCCTTCTTTGCTTAGAACTGGGTTTCCATCTGAGCTCTTGATATACATGCAAGTGGTTCTCTTTTCTCCAATGGTCTCTTTAATTTTCCTGTAGGCAATATCTATCTTACCCCTAGTGAGATAAGCCTCTACATCCTTACATTTGTCCTCTAGCCATCCCTGCTTAGCCATTTTGCACTTCTTGTCGATCTCATTTTTGAGACGTTTGTATTCGTTTTTGCCTGCTTCATTTACTGCATTTTTATATTTTCTCCTTTCATCAATTAAATTCAATATAACTTCTGTTGCACAAGGATTTCTACCAGCCCTCGTCTTTTTACCTACTTGATCCTCTGCTGCCTTCACTACTTCCTCCCTCAAAGCTACCCATTCTTCTTCTACTGTATTTCTTCCCCCCCATTCCTGTCTATTGTTCCCTTATGCTCTCCCTGAAACTCTCTACAACCTCTGGTTTAGTCAGTTTATCCAGGTCCCGTCTCTTTAAATTCCCACCTTTTTGCAGTTTCTTCAATTTTAGTCTGTAGTTCATAACCAATAGATTGTGGTCAGAGTCCACATCTGCCTCTGGAAATGTCTTACAATTTAAAACCTGGTTCCTAAATCTCTGTCTTGCCATTATATAATCTACCTGATACCTTTTAGTATCTCTGGGAGTCTTCCATGTATACAACCTTCTTTTATGATTCTTGAACCAAGTGTTAGCTATGATTAAGTTATGCTCTGTGCAAAATTCTACCAGACGGCTTCCTCTTTCATTTCTTCCCCCCAATCTATATTCACCTACTATGTTTCCTTCTCTCCCTTTTCCTACACTCGAATTCCAGTCACCCATGACTATTAAATTTTCGTCTCCCTTCACTATCTGAATAATTTCTTTTATCTCATCATACATTTCATCAATTTCTTCGTCATCTGCAGAGCTAGTTGGCATATAAACTTGTACTACTGTAGTAGGCGTGGGCTTCATGTCTATCTTGGCCACAATAATACGTTCACTATGCTGTTTGTAGTAGCTTACCCACACGCCTATTTTTTTTATTTATTATTAAACCTACTCCTGCATTACCTCTATTTGATTTTGTATTTATAACCCTGTATTCACCTGACCAAAAGTCTTGTTCCTCCTGCCACCGAACTTCACTAATTCCCACTATATCTAACTTTAACCTATCCATTTCCCTTTTTAAATTTTCTAACCTACCTGCTCGATTAAGGGATCTGACATTCCATGCTCCGATCCGTAGAACGGCAGTTTTCTTTCTCCTGATAACGACGTCCTCTTGAGTAGTCCCCGCCCAGAGATCTGAATGGGGGACTATTTTACCTCCAGAATAATTTATCCAAGAGGACGCCATCATCATTTAACCATATAGTAAAGATGCATGCCCTCAGGAAAAATTACGGCTGTAGTTTCCCCTTGCTTTCAGCCGTTAGCAGTGCCAGCACAGCAAGGCCGTTTTGGTTATTGTTATAAGGCCAGATCAGTCGATCATCCAGACTGTTGCCCCTGCAACTACTGAAAAGGCTGCTGCCCCTCTTCAGGAACCACACGTT
This sequence comes from Schistocerca piceifrons, assembly GCF_021461385.2. NCBI lineage: Eukaryota > Metazoa > Arthropoda > Insecta > Orthoptera > Acrididae > Schistocerca > Schistocerca piceifrons. Next base: position 213,596,413 of record NC_060146.1, read on the forward strand.
TGCCTGGCCTCTCAACAGATACCCCTCCGTTGTGGTTGTACCTATGGTACGGCCATCTGTATCGCTGAGGCACGCAAGCCTCCCCACCAACGGCAAGGTCCATGGTTCATGGGGGGTAAAGAAATTGAAACTGCAAATAAAGAGATACAAAATATTTGCAAGCGGTTTGAAAATGTAGCATTTGTGAACATCAGCAATTTAGGGAAAGGTTTCACACAACACATGGTTCTCATCTAAATGTACTTGGAAAAAACGTAGTAGTAACAAAAATTTTAGAATTTGTAAATAAAATCTCAAATGTGCAGTGTGATGATAGAAAAGTCATACCTCTCATGGACAGGGAGTGTGTGTTACCTGTAGACTCCAATGTGAAATCTGCTGTCAGTGAAGCTACACCTCTCCAAGACAAACGTGAAATTTTATTAATGCAAGTGAACACTAGAAATGTTAATAACTCACAGAAAGGCACAGCAGTTGTGGAACAACAAACACCAGAAATAAGTGAAACAGCAGCAGCACCATCATTATCAGCAGAAGCAGCAACAGCAGCAGAATCAACAACGACTGGAGCAGCAACACAGCAATGCTTAAGGAGGGGGCAAAGGAAAAATACAAGGGCTATCCACAAAGTACATTACGTTTTGGAATTAAAAATAAATAAAGTATTGGAAATTTTTTTTATTATATACAGATTAAAGCCACACTTAAATACTACTTTTCTACATAGTTGCCATTTAAATTAAGGCACTTATCGTAGCGATGGATGAGCTTGGAAATTCCTTCGTCGTAAAATTCGGCCGCCTGCACCTTCAACCACGTGGTTACCTCTTCTTGAAGCTGTGCGTCGTCATCAAAACGCTGCATAGCCAACCACTTCTTCATTGCTGGGAATAAGTGGAAGTCGCTCGGTGCCAGGTCGGGACTGTACGGCGGATGAGGAAACAACTCCCGCTTAAAAGATTCGAGAACTTCACGAGTGGCATTTGCCATGTGGGCCCGGGCGTTGTCGTGAATCAGCAAGATCTTTGAGCCCAACTTCCCCTGCGCTTGTTTTGTATTGCTCTTCTGAGGTTGTGCAGAGTTTGGCAGTACGTTTGAGAGTTTATTGTAGTGCCTCTTGCCAGGAAATCCACAAAAATCACGCCTTTTCTGTCCCAAAAGAAGAGGTAACCACGTGGTTGAAGGTGCAGGCGGCCGAATTTTATGACGAAGGAATTTCCAAGCTCGTTCATTGCTACGATAAGTGCCTTAATTTAAATGGCAACTATGTAGAAAAGTAGTATTTAAGTGTGGCTTTCATCTGTATATAATTAAAAAAAATTCCAATACTTTATTTATTTTTAATTCCAAAACGTAATGTACTTTGTGGATAGCCCTCGTACATCTGTGTCATTCAGTGATAATTTTTTATGCTTTCAAGCCAAGAAGAAAATAAAAATGTGAAAAACCAGCCTTGTAACTCACAGATAAGTCACAACAACATCCTATTTTTAAACATTCAGGGTCTTGAAAATAAAGTTGAAATTCTGGAGGAGTCATTGCCACAGAATAAGTATGTCTATCAGAACATTGGCTTAAACCAGAACAAATACAATACTATGTACCAGAAGGTTATAAACATGGAAACAGTTTTTGCAGATCTCAGTACCGTAATGGTTGTACTGTTATCTATGATTCAAATGAAATAGAGTTTAGAGAACTAGATCTTAGTTGGGCATGTGTAGAGAAACACTTTGAAATTACCGGGATCATATGTGATAAAATGAAACTTATCATAGTATGTATCTACCATTCCCCTGACTCAGATGATAAAACTTTCTTAGATAATTTAGACAGTGTACTCTGCTACATAACGAAATGGAAACAGTATGTAACTGTAATTGGGGGAGACTTTAATTCAAGCTTTGATGTAACATGTGACAAACCCAGTGTAAATAAGTTACTGAATATGCTAAGGCAGCACAACTTCCATCATGTAAATTCAGAACCAACAAGACTACAAGCATGCTTGGATAATGCTTTTGTCAACTGTGCTCGTGATATGTACTCCACGAAGGTAAAGGAATTTGTTTTCTGAGACCACTCCATGTTAACAGTAGAGTTAAGACATTTTATAAAAGGGGATAAGACCAAGGCTGCACAAAAGTTAACAAAATCTAATACCTTAATATTAACAAAACACAATCTCATAAAACTAACACACCAGCTGACCATAAACTGGGACAAATTATTTCAAAACTGTGATTCCAGTGCCCAAACAGTTTATGAAATATTCCACAATTACTTAAGAGGTATTTTAAAAGCCCATCTTGTTCAAAAGAAATACCATTAAACAAGGAAGGGTAAATTTTGGTACACGAAAGAACTGGAGAATCTAAAAAAGAAGCTACTGCTGCTGAAGTGCCTTGCCAAAGTAAACAATTCTAATGAAATTAAGGATCTCAAAAAAATCACTAAGAAACTGTATAAGAAAGAGTTGCAATCGGCGAAACAAAGATACAACACAAATTTCATAAAAAAATAGTAAAAACCAATGGAAAACAGCCTGGTCAGTAATTAATACTGTTAAAGGTGAAGTCAGAAACTTCGACAAGACAGCAGATACATTCAATAAATATTTTGTAAGCTGTGCTGATGATATCAAAAAGCTGATCAGTAAACCCAATGTAACATGTATAGATTATCTTAAGAGAGTATGGCGAGTGTTATACTTATAACACAGAAAACAACATTTACTTTCACTATGTAATATTTTATTGGCACACGATAAATCAAAACACAAATAAATAGTTTTCGACAATCACAGTAACAGTCATGACGAATGTCTCACACCAACCAGTCAACAACCAAAGTAAGTAAAACGAAGTACAAAAAAGCAAAGATATTAAAATTTTAAAATTTTCTGGCAGTTCTGCCACAGAGCCCCCTCCCCCCCCCCCCCCCCCCCCCCCACCTCCGAGGAGCGCGGAGCGCATAGGAGGAGTGATGAGGAGTAAGTGATAAAGGGAAGGTAAACATTTAAGGCATGACGTAATCTTGAAGTCTGAGAGGTGGCCATACAGTGCAGCCAGCACGGGTGATGGCAACAGGGGTAGGAGGATTCGGGGAAGATGAAGGAGAAGGGGGGGTTACTCTTATAAATAAAACATTATTGGAGTCTACATAGGCTGAAATGTCATTTTGTGAAGTACCAGGAGCCACATTAAAGCACTGTAATAGCTTGATGTCTTTCTGGTCAGATGGCACAGAATTGTTTTGAATTTCAAGTAAAAATGTGTCCACAAGTTGTATTTTTATAGAGTCCACATCATAGTCACTCAACTTCACTTGAAACACTAGTTCATTACTGCTGGCACTCGGAGGCATGAAGTACAGAAGAGGGTGGCCTTGACTTGCAGAGAGTGTTTGATTAGCTTGTGGAGAAGGGTTAGGACGGGCCTCTGAAGTTTCTTGCAAAACAGATCCATTATCGTGTATGTCGGTGTCGTTAAGGATCCGTACTGGTTTCAATCGCTCAATGGACATGACAGATGGTTTGTTCTTAAAGAGGATCGTATAAGTATCTTCAGAGCATGACAGGACCCAGTATGGGCCAGTGTAGGGTGGAGCGAGGGGTGGACACATGGTGACTTCTCTAAGCATCACATAGCTACAAGAACTGAGGTGTGGGTGAATGAAAGCCGAAGGGGTAGCATGCAATCGAGGTTGTGGAAAACGTAACTTGTTGATATGCTGTCGAACCTGTCATACCAACTCGGGAAGTTGATCCTCGGGAAGTAGAGGAGGATCGTCAAGAAAATCCGCTGGAAGTGCGAGGTTTTCTCCGTATGCCATCTCAGCAACTGACACTTTAAGGTCTTCTTTGAAAACCGTCCTCAACCCTAAAGGGACCCAGGGGAGTGCCTCAGTCCAAGAGGAAGAATGACACGTGAGAGCAACCTTCAGGGTACGGTGCCATCGTTCTATTAGGCCGTTAGACTGCGGGTGATAGGCTGTAGTTCTGAATTTGTTGATACCACACAGTTGACTGAGGCGATTAAACAGATTAGATTCAAATTGTCTCCCCTGGTCTGTGGTAAGTGAAGTAGGGCAACCAAAATGAGAAAGCCAATGGTGGACAAAAGCGTTAGCTACAGTGTCGGCCGTAATGTCCGCGATGGGGATAGCCTCGGCCCAACGTGTGGTACGATCTATCATGGTCAGTAAGTAACGTAAATTGTTAGATATTGGTAACGGACCGACGATGTCCAAGCGGACATGACGGAATCTACCTGAGGGCACAGTAAATTTGCCTAATGGGGACTTAGTATGTTTGTGTAATTTGGTTCTCTGGCAAGGTATGCATGCTCTCACCCACCGATTACAATTGAAGCGGAAACGTGTGGTATCTCCGCTTACTGTCACTCACGTGCAGTTAACCGGCTTTATCGCCGTGCCCACGCACTATGCTCGAGGGAGAGGCTTGGTGACAAAAAACGACTAAAGAAGTTTCGGGACAGGGCACATTTATTCTTCCTACCGTTACAATAAATGACAAACAACATTTGTCGCTAATGTCCGTCCATACAGGTGCGTTGCACTGGCGGCACGGCTCGATCACCAATCCCGGAGGGTGTACACTCCAGTGACGAGCTGTGGCGGGACCGCGTGGACCGAGCGAGGCAAAAGGCCGTGTCACAGAATGTTCTGCTCCTGGCGCGACCGGAGGCGCCGTAACATCCGCGAAGGAGCAGAAGACACTTCAACGCGAGTGCGTTTACGACCGCGGTTACGCATTTACAGTGGAGTCACATTGATTCAAAGCACGTGGTCTGCGGCGGGAGAACTGAGAGACGTGTGTCGCGTCGCGTCAACTAGCTCGCACTGTCCGCCTGCTTTTGTCCCCGTGCGGTCCGGTGTGCCATGCACCGTTGCCGGAATTCGGCGTAACGGTACAGCTGCCCCTACTTGTGTCGGCAGTGCCGTAGTTCAGCCCTTTGTGCGTTGCACAGTGCTGCCGCCACATGATCTCTTTTTACTTTAGGCCAAACGTATCTCTCTGTAATGAGGCGCGTAGTCGCACGAATGCTCGGGTGAGCGAGATTGTGGATTGTGTCGAAAACGTCTTTCCTAAGAGCTTTAGGGACTATAGGATGAGGATGACCTGTTTTAATGTCACAATACAAAGAGCAATCATCATTAGGGAAGGGAAGTAGAGCAATTTGTAAGGAAGTATCAGAGTCAGAGAGAAGGTGCTGTATCTCTGGATCGGATAGCTGGAGCTCGTGTAAGTGATGAGGATCAATAGCTGTCTTCAGGGAGGACAGGCGTGACAGGTAGTCTGCTGCAACATTGTCATTACCCCTGATATATTGAAACTCTGAAACATATTGTAATACTAAATCCATATGGCGGAACCTTCTGGGTAGTACATCTAATGCCGGTTTGCAGAGAGCCTCGACGAGGGGCTTGTGATCTGTGTAAACTGTCACAAGTCGGGCTTCAATATCTGTACAAAAATACTTTATGGCCTCATAAATGGTGTAAAGTTCGCGATCAAATGGGGACCACTTTCTTTGCGTTTCGCTGAGCTTTTTTGAAAAGAAACGCAGGGGTGTAATACCTGTTGGTAGGGACTGTTGCAAAACTGCGCCAATGGCATTATCGCTAGCGTCTGTGGTTATTGTCAGGGAGGCGTCAGGGTGAGGGTGAGACAGGGTAATAGCGTTCACTAAGGTGTACTTAAGCGAGTCGAAGGCTCGCTGCATGATCTGATCCCATTCTATGTGTCTGTCGCCTGTGGTATTCTTTCCCTTTAAGGCCTCAGTGAGAGGGGCTTGAAGAGATGCCGCACGTGGAATGTGGAGTCTAAAAAAATTTACCGTTCCGAGGTATCTACGTAACTCTTTATAGGTTTGAGGGAAGGGAAGGTCAAGTATTTGTTGTACTCTATCTGAGGTGGGACGAATGCCCTCATTATTGACCAAATGTCCCAGGAAATAACCTCTGGCTTCTCCAGTTGGGATTTGTCATGATTAATCTCAACTCCGTGTATTGCCAATCTATCAAAAACCTGTTGGAGGTGTTGTTTGTGTTCCTCTGCAGTTGTGGAGAAAATAATAATGTCGTCTAGGTAGGCACAGCAAAAATTAAGGCCACGTAGAATGGTGTCGATGAATCTTTGCCAGGTCTGGGCGGCATTCTTCAATCCGTAAGGCATAAAGAAATATTCGTATAGTCCAATATGTCTGCTTGTGTCTGTATATGTGTGGATGGATATGTGTGTGTGTGCGAGTGTATACCCGTCCTTTTTTCCCCCTAAGGTAAGTCTTTCCACTCCCGGGATTGGAATGACTCCTTACCCTCTCCCTTAAAACCCAAATCCTTTCGACTTTCCCTCTCCTTCCCTCTTTCCTGACGAAGCAACCGTTGGTTGCGAAAGCTAGAATTTTGTGTGTATGTTTGTGTGTCTATCGACGTGCCAGAACTTTCGTTTGGTAAGTCACATCATCTTTGTTTTTAGATATATTTTTCCCTCAGAGAATGTTTCCCTCTATTATGTTCATAATATTATGTTTAGGTATATGTACAACTGCAGCCTCAAAGGTGGTGTCTATACACAGGTCTGTGACATCAATAGTAAAGTATTGTAGATTTAGTCCATTCTTAATATATATTGCAACACCCCCATGTCCAGTTGTTGATCTGCAGTAACTACTAGCTAAGGAGTAACCAACTGGAACATTGAGGTCAATTTCTGATGAATATAGCCAGTGCTCATTTACACTAAGTATACCACAGTTGGTAGTTTCTAACTCCTGGAAAAGGTGCCTACATGACATCCTTGGGTGAACACCACTAATTATTCTCACTGCTCTCTTTTTGCGCAATCAATACTTTATGTCTAAATGGTGAGTTACCCCAGAAAACTATTCCATAGGACATTATGGAGTGGAAATATGCAAAGTATGTTAGGAGGCTGATCAGTTTATTACCAAGACTAGCGATTATACAAAGAGCGAAAAAAGCTTAATTTAGTTGTCTGAGAAGCTCAGTAATATGCTTCCTCCAGTACAAGTTGTCATCAATGCGAACACCCAAAAATTTGGAGAAATCTACCCTGTTAACTGAGCCCTGTTCATTTGCTACATCAATTGTCGGTATGACTCTATTCGGTGTACGGAACTGGATATAGTGAGTTTTTTTTTTCAAAATTAAGTATAATATAAAGTAGAAATAACAAGGGACCCAGAACAGAGCTCTGTGGCACACCATGTTTTATGTTTTATGACTCATGTAGATGGGTACACCCCATTTAGGATTTCTGATTGACTGACTTTATTTATATGAATATACTGTGCTCAATCTTTGACACAGCTGCTGAGCCAGCCATGGGTAATTTCCCCTCTCCCATAAGAATCCTTTGTAAGGTCTTGTCAACAAGAGTAATATCATATAATTCATATACTGCATCAGTAGTGGTTTTACTTTCTTGTAAACCATACTGAGCAGAAGAAAGAATGTTATTTTTTCTAATAAATTATCTTAATCTGGCAGCCATTGCATATTTAAATATTTTGCTGAACACAGACAGCACTGCTACTGGACAGTAGTTGCTAGGATATTCTTTAGTCCCTTTTTATTTATGGGTATGACTTTTGCTATTTTAAGTTTTCTTGGGAACACTGCATCTGAAAATGAACCCTTTATTACATGAGACAGTGGCTTACTATTAAGTTTACAGCAGTAGTGGAGAAGGAAGCAAGGGATCATATCCTTTTCTGATGATGATTTTTTTCTTTATTTTACTCTGAATTGTCTTTTCTATCTCTGCTCCTGATGTTAGCAATAAAATATTGTGTTTGTGAAGGTATTGAGGACTGTGTGAGGGAGGCAATTACTTTTTAGATGTTCTGTTATTTTTTTCTACAGTTTCCATAATGTATGACTTAAATTCCTGAGCTACTACCTCTTCGTCAGTAATGAACATTATATTTACTTTAAGTTTAATGTTACGAACACTATTCCTTTTCCTACCTGTTTTTGCATTAATTATTTGCCACATGGATTTGTTTTTATTATATGAAGACTTCAGAAGGGTGCCATTGTGTACTTTTGTAGCAGCATTCACCATATTCTTATATATTCTTTTGTATGCAGTGAAGTACTTCTTAAATTGTTCACTTTTGCCAAGGTTGTTGCATGGTACATTTGCATTGACTACCATAAAAAAGATTTACTGTGTTACTTACTGTTACTGTGTCCACTTCCCCCCCCCCCCCCCCCCCCCCCCCCCCCCGAGGAGAATCTCTGCTCTCATAGACTAACACCTTCAACCTATTACCCAGAACCTATCCTCCTATACAAAAGATACCAACCATTTCCTCGACCGACTCTCCACAGTGCCGCATTGCGCCCTGCTTGCCACTATTGATGCCACCTCCCTGTACACTAACATTCCTAATGCCCATGGCCTTACTTCTATCAAACACTACCTTTCCAGATGCCCTATGGATTCCAAACCAACAACCTCCTTCCGTCTTCATAAGCAACTATATCCTCACCCACAATTACTTCTCCTTTGAAGGCATTACCTGCAAACAAATCCACGGTATGGCTATGGGCACCTACATGGCACCATCATATGCTAACCTATTCATGGGCCATCCAGAGGAATCCTTCCTAAAAACCCAGAATCCTAAACCCCTCACCTGGTTCAGATTCATTGATGACATCTTTGCTATCTGAATTGAAGGTGAGAACATCTTATTCACATTCCTCAAGAACCTCAACAACTTCTCCCCCATTTGCTTCACCTGGTCCTACTCAACTCAACAAGCCACCTTCCTAGATGTAGACCTTCATGTCAGAGATGGCTACATCAGTACCTCTGTCCATATCAAACCTACTAACCACCAGCAATACCTCCAGTTTGACAGCTGCCACTCATTCCATACCAAGAAGTCCCTTCTGTACAGCCTAGCTACCCATCATTGTCGCATCTGCAGTGACGAGCAGTCCCCCTCAAAATATACCGAGGGTCTCACTGAAGCCTTCACTGACCGTAGTTATCCTCCCAGCCTTGTACAAAAACAAATCTCCCATGCCATATCTTTCCAATCTCCCACCACCTCCCAAGTCCCACAGTCTGACCAAAGAGGAGCACTCCCCTTGTAACTCAGTACCATCCGGGACTGGGGCGACTGAATTACATTCTCTGCCAGAGATTTTATTACCTCTCGTCATGCCCTGAAATGAGAAATGTCCTGCCCACTATCCTTCCCACCCCTCCTACTGTGGTATTATGCCATCCACCAAACCTACACAATACTCATCCATCCTTACACAACCCATGCTCCCAATCCCTTACCTCATGGCTCATATCCCTGTAATAGACCTAGATGCAAGACCTGTCCGACACATCCTCCCAGCACCACCTACTCCAGTCCGGTTACTAACATCACCTATCCCATCAAAGGCAGGGCTACCTGTGAAACCAGTCATGTGATTTACAAGCTAACCTGCAGCCACTGTGCTGCATTCCATGTAGGCATGACAACCAACAAGCTGTCTGTCCGCATGAATGGCCATCGACAAACTGTGGCCAAAATACAAATGGCCCACCCTGTTGCTGAACACGCTGCCAAACATGATATCCCTCATGACTGCTTCACAGCCTGTGCCATATGGATCCTTCCCACCAACACCAGCTTTTCTGAATTGCGCAGGTGGGAACTTTCCCTGCAATACATCCTACGTTCCAGTAACCCTCCTGGCCTCAACCTTTGTTAGTCATTGTCCTCACCCATCCAGCCCCCTCCCTGTTCCCATTCCAGCATTACACAGCCGTCATTTCACCGTCACACCTGGTCTTTTAATTTCTTTTTATTTCTCTCCTTTCCGCTACTGACCCCCTTCCCCCTCCACACCTTCTCTCCTGCCCTCCGTCTAAACTGCAACACTTCACTGTCTGCCACTCCCATCGTACTATCCTTTCCCCTCCCCGCCCCAGCCTCCTCCTTACCCCCAACCAGTTGCCATTCCCATCATGCACTGGTGCTGCTGCTCGCAGTGTGGTTTCAGCTCTCTGAGACTGCAGATGTGTGTGCAAGTTGCGTTTGTGTGTGTGTGTGTGTGTGTGTGTGTGTGTGTGTGTGTGTGTGTGTGTGTGTGTCCACTGCTGACAAAGGCCTTAATGGCCGAAAGCTATAATTATGTGAATCTTTTTATTGTGCCTATCGCGACAGCATTTCTGCTATATGGTCAGTAGCAGCTTTCCTTCTCTGGTATTGTTACATTCCATCCTGGATTTTCCAATGTGTGATTTCTACCCACTGTTGCACAGTGATGGCACCCTAGCTTGCTTGAAAGGAGAAAAGTATTACTGAACAGGTGGATAGGCCACTGGTAAATCAAGACTGACAAAGCCGACCAGAAGGCTGGCTTCCTAATGCCTGATGGCCTCAACAAGTTCAGAGTTATTCTGTCTGGACTATGTAATGCTCTAGCCACCTTCGAGCATATTATGGAAAACCTGCTTCTGTTCCTTAAATGAATGGCTTCCCTTTGTTATCTGTATGACATTGTCATTTTTTCAAAGACATTTGAAGAACATCTAAGCCTCCTGACAACAGTGTTAAAGTGTGTTCAGATAGTTGGCCTCCACCTATATTTGAAAATGCCTCTTCAACACTCAAGAACCAAACGTTTTGAGGGATCCAGTTAATGGCAGTGGAATCCATCCCTTGCCAGAGAAAATAGGAGCAGTCACAGATTTTCTGACACTTCATCAAATTTGTGATGTGAGAAGTTTTTCTCAGAATGTGTTTGTTCCTTACAAGGAAGATGCCAAATTTTTCTGGAACAAAGTGCAAAAAAGGTCTTTCCTTGTCCTTAAGGATGTGCTAACATCTTCTCCAATCCTTGGCATCATATAGCATGAATGCAGAAACATAACTTCACACAGATACTAGCAGTTATAGCATAGGTTCAGTTCTAGTACAAATTCAAGAAGTGGCTGAAAAGTTGATGGGTTATGTTTTCAGAGTACTCTCCAAGTCTGAGATGAATTATTCTACAAATGAGAAAGAATGACTTGCAGTTGTTTGAGCTATCAACAAGTTCCTCTTGTATTTGTTACACAAACAATTCACCAATCTGATGGACCAACATTCTCTATGCTGATTGACTAGCCTAAAGGTTCCGTCAGGTCGACTGGTGAAATAGGCTCTGAGGCTTGAGGAGTATGTTGTATTCGAAAATGGATGCAAACATGAGGACACAGACTACTTTTCAAGAAATCCTTTGGTGGTATACAACAGAATGAATGAAATATTTGTCGTCATTGCATTATACGACATTGCTGTGATTCATCACTACTGAAAACCATAGAAACCTTGAAGAAGGAGGAACTTATTATTATTATTATTATTATTATTAGAAGTGAACATTGTGTAAGAGGAATTATGATCCAATGGGGCAGAAACTACATGATTCTCTAAGAACTGGTCATCTGATATTCATAAAGGCTCATAGAATACTATACTATACTATATTATACACTTTATTCATCCGTTAAAAATATACATTGTATGGGTGTAGTCAATTACAATATAGTTTCTTATCTTTAATTTGTTTCAAAAACTTGGATAATAAATACAAATATTTTATATCAGTATATATAAATAATATTACTTTTCAAAAAACAAAGATGATGTGACTTACCAAACGAAAGCGCTGACAGGTCGAAAGACACACAAACAAACACAAACATACACACAAAATTCAAGCTTTCGCAACAAACTGTTGCCTCATCAGGAAAGAGGGAAGGAGAGGGAAAGACGAAAGGATGTGGGTTTTAAGGGAGATGGTAAGGAGTCATTCCAATCCCGGGAGCGGAAAGACTTACCTTAGGGGGAAAAAAGGACGGGTATACACTCGCACACACACACACACACACACACACACACACACACACACACACACATCCATCCACACATCCTCTTTGTCTTTAAATATGTCTGCTTGTGTCTCTATATGTGTGGATGGATGTGTGTGTGTGTGTGTGTGTGTGCGAGTGTATACCCATCCTTTTTTTCCCCTAAGGTAAGTCTTTCCACTCCCAGGATTGGAATGACTCCTTACCCTCTCCCTTAAAACCCACATCCTTTCGTCTTTCCCTCTCCTTCCCTCTTTCCTGATGAGGCAACAGTTTGTTGCAAAAGCTTGAATTTTGTGTGTATGTTTGTGTTTGTTTGTGTGTCTTTTGACCTGCCAGCGCTTTCGTTTGGTAAGTCACATCATCTTTGTTTTTTGATAAATTTTTCCCACGTAGAATGTTTCCCTCTATTATATTAATATTACTTTTCTATATTCAGATAGTCTTCAGTGCGATAAAAATGATGTGTTAGTAAAAATTGTTTAAGATCTACCTTGAATTTATGAAATTCTTTAATTTTCTTTGTTGTAGAAGGCAATGCACTAAAAAGTATTTTGGGCTGCTAGTTTACACTTTTTTGGTAAAGTGCTCCTTTGTGGGTTTCTCTGTGAAAATCATCCCTGTTCCTTGTTTCATGGCTATGAACCTGATTATTTAATGTTGAAAATTCCTGGTGAGTTTCCAGAAAGCATACACATTTATAGACATATAAGCTAGGAAGAGTCATTATTTTAAATTCTTTAAATATTTCCCTGCATGACACTCTGCAGGGAACCCCTTTCATTACTCTAATAGCCCTTTTTTGTAGTTTGAAAGCTTGTTTTGCTGTACCTGTATTTCCCCAGAAGATCACACCATATCTAAGAAAACTGTCCATGTAAGCATAATAGGCACACAGCAATGATTCAGTGTAGCAGCATTCCCAAAACATTCTTAGCACATAGCACCATTTACTTAATTTTTTACTCAAAACTTCTAGATGCTTTTCCCATCTCAAGTGCTCATCCACCCATATACCGAGGAATTTTGTGTATGGAGCTTATGCAATAACATAGTTCCCTAACTCAGCTTTTACTCTTCTTTTAGCTTTACTTTTAATATTACTGAAATTCGTGAATACTGTTTTATCCTTATTTATGGTCAAAGCATTATCACTAAACCATTTTCCTGTCTCATTTATTGTCCTAGAGACACTCTACTGTAGATCATCCTCAGTATATCCTTTTATAAAAATGCTAATGTCATTAGCGAACATCACCATTTCTGCAACTGTCAGATGGTTTGGCAAATCGTTTATGTACACCAAGAACAACAGAGGGTCTTACACGGAACCCTGGGGCACTCCATAGCTAGTTTTTTTGAAATCTGAAAGATAATCTTTGTCTTCATGACATATTTGTACTTTCTGTTGTCTATCAGATATAGAACTTGAACCATTTGAAGGCAAGTCCACAGACCCCATAACATCCTAGTTTCATAAGCAATAAGTCATGGCTGATTAAATCAAGTGCTTTAGATAAATCTAAGAATATTCCACAGCTTAATTCGTTCTTGCCCAAGGCATTTAGAACCATTTTCGTGAATTGGAAGACTACCATTTCTGTGGATCTGTTCTTTCTAAACTCATTTTGAGCATTAGTCAGTATTTTATTTTTATTCAGGAAGTCAGCTAGTCTTTCATATATTACAGATGCAGCCTATCATGAGCTGGGCGCTACTGATCTGTTAGACACTATGTGAGCCACTATAACAGATAACAGTGATGGAAGCACGTACCACAGTTATTTCTAGGGCATTTGCTACCCATTCTGTCTGCAGCAGTGCCACTCCATCAAATTGCTTCTGGCTCTTGGGGAGTTTTCTGAAGAACTAATGGATAGTAGTCTGCAAAGACTACCTCAACTGTTACATGCTCATCAATCCTGTCCCGACCTCCAAAGCTCCGTAATTTGCAAAGTTGCTTGTACAAGACATAATTTTGAAACTCAGAGCTCCAGAGTGATGATCTTTGATTGTGGAAAAGTTTTCCAGTCTAGATTTGTACCAGAGGTAATTTCACATTGCCACATCACCTGCAGGATGACAACACCTGCAGACTAATGGCCTCACAGAATGCTTTAATAATAATTTGCCAGATATGGCCCAGTTGTTTGTTGATGTCCAACGGAGAGAGTGGGATACAGTGCTGCCTGCCGTGACATTAGCATATATATCAGTAAAGGAAGACACTACACAGTTCCTAGTAATTGATGGGACGCCATTGTGTAGAACAGAAGTGATTTCTGGCATTCCACAAGGAAGTTTTATAGGCCCTCTGCTGTTCATTGTCTATATAAACAATTTAGGAGACAATTTGAGCAACTGTCTTAGGTTGTTTGCAGATGATGCTGTCATTTGTCATCTGGTAAAGTCATCAAAAGATCAAAACAAATAGCAAAATAATTTAGATAATATATCTGTATGGTGCAAAAATTGGCAATTGACTGTAAATAATGAAAAGTGTGAGGTCATACACATGAGTGCTAAAGGGAATCCGTTAAGCTTCTGTTACATGACAAATCAGTCAGATCTAAAGGCTGTAAATTCAACTAAACACCTAGGAATTACAACTACGAACAACTTAAATTGGAAAGACATAAAAACACAGAAAATTTGTAATTTTTACAGTAATGCACAAAACATTACATATGGAGTTCCTCAAGGGTCAGTCCTTGGGCCAATTCTTTTCATTCTTTATGTTAATGATTTGTCAGAAAGAATAACTAAAGGGACAACAGTACTTTTTGCAGATGACACAAATATCCTAATCAAATCACGTGATGAGGAAAGCCTACAAAAACAGCTACAGGTATAATACAAAATTTGACACAATGGTTCAGAACAAACAAGCTAATAATAAATAATGAAAAAACAGTGACAGTCAATTTCCACAATTCACAGAAACTACATCCTGCAAGACCAATTCTTAAAATTGATGGAAAAACTGTCTCATCTGTGAGTGACACAAAATTTTTAGGTATACATATACAGCAAAACCTAAAATGGGAGACACATCTTAACCATGTAAATAAAAAGCTAAATACACTTACGTATGCAGTAAGAATCCTCGCACAAAATACAAGCCGTGCGTCTGTGATCACAGTGTACCATGGCAGTATTCAGTCACTGCTGATGTATGGCATTATCTTTTGGGGGAACTCCGTAGGTACAAACAAAACATTTAGGCTACAGAAAAAGATTGTTAGAATAATAAACCATGCTAAGTACAGAGACTCCTGTAGACCAATATTTAAAAATCTCAGTATACTACCTCTTCCTTGCTTATATATGTATGAAATATTAAATTTCACAAAAGGAAGTATTTTAAAAGATGGAAATATCTTCAAGTATAACTGTGATTACCACCCTCATGATACTAGGCAGAAACATTACTTGCATGTCAGTACAGTAAGTACAAACATTTGTAAGAGAGGAGTGTATCATACTGGCATAATGCTGTACAATCACATGCCATCCTATGTGAAACATATGCAAGATTTACAAAAGTTTAAAGTGAAACTGAAAGAGTACTTGCTTGACCACTGCTTCTATTTTGTTTCCGAGTTTTTAGAGTACCAGAAAAGTGTAGTGTAATTGCTCAAATATTCTTAATAAGTCTATCATTTTATTTTCTTATATTAAATTTGTCATCAACATTCAACATGTATTGAATAATTTTTAATTATTTACCCTTTCAAAATAACAATGTGTATGATGATGTATATACTGTACCAACCTGACTTGTCCTACATCGTTTGTGCAAAATATGTACCTAAACACGATTTACAGGACCAATAAAGAAATACAAATACAAATATGGAAGAACTTATAGAAAATGCTGAGGGGAAGGCAGACCATAGGCTGCATTTTATTGGCAGGACACTTTGAAAGTGTAACAGATCAACTAAAGAGACTGCCTACAGTTTGCTTGTCTGTCCTGTTCTGGAGTACAACTGCACAGTCTGGCATCCTAACCAGATAGGATTAACGGAGTACATGGAGAAAGTTCAAAGAAGGGCAGCACGTTTTGTATTATTGCTAAACAGGGGAGAGGGTGTCACTGACATAATACAGGATTTTGGCTGGACATCATTAAAACAAAGGCATTTTTCGTTGCAGCAGAATCTTTTCGCAAAATTTCAATCACCAACTTTCTCCTCCAGATGGAAAAATATTTTGTTGACATGGACCTACATAGGGAGAACCAACCATCATAATAAAATAAGGGAAATCAGAGCTTGCACAGAAAGATATAGGTGTTTGTTTTTTCTGCATGCTGTTCAAGATTGGAATAACAGAGAATTGTTGTGAAGGAAGTTCAGTGAACCCTCTGCCAGACACTTAAATATGATTGCAGAGTATCTGTGTAGATGTAGATTACAGGCTTGACACCACTCTTTCTACTGCACACTAATGAGGCTGGAACAGTAGTAAATACATTGTTGCTGTTTCAGCTGGACAATATTCAGGATGACTACATAAAACACCATGTCACCACAATCGAAGAAGAAAGACAGGTGGGTTGTATATGGTCCTGGATATCCAAGAGAAGGACCGAGAGCACTATTATACCAAGCACTGCCCAATGAGATACAGCCTGGGAGATTTGGTATGCACTATTATGCCTGTGCAGATAGTGGAACTGTTTGAAAAGTTACTAAGATGCTAATTTGGGCTATATTCAACACTTTGCAGATGCCACCTATGAATTTGAGGATTATGACCCGCAATGATGGAAGCGTGTCATTCAAGGATGCTGAAGGCCTGTTCAGTGATCACAAAGCTTTAACAGGGATGCTGCCTTAAACACTCATCGTAATTAAGAGGATGATATAACACAACCCAAATTTAAGGGTCCTTCAGTAATGCCATACAAAAGACTACAGACAAGATCTAGATTTAGGATGATGGGTCACTGTCTCTCCAGGAGAAGGCACAATGCCACGAACTGTGCTGCATCCATTGTGGAGAAGCAGTTGGTGTTGTTGGCTAATGTGCTGCAAAGGTGCCAGTTCAAATCCAATCACGTGCAAATATTTGTTATGTAGTATTTATCATTTCTAGAGGTTTCTCAGGATTTCTTATGTTTGTATATTACATGCCCAGATAGTGTGCACGTTAAAGCCATGCTTCCAGAGTGGGGAGATGTGCCGACCTCAGATCAAATCTGTCCAGCAGATTAACAGTGAAGGTTGGTGTGCCAGCTATCTTGGACACAGTTTTTAGGAGGTTTCCCACATCCCATTTGGTGGATGCCAGGCTGGTATCCTAGTCCCACCGCAGTTAAGCATTTAACAAGCATTTAGAAAAATTTCATTCACATTCATACAAATAACACCGTATGCAGACGGTCAGGGTATACACATTCTGTGCCAGCAGGGGTGAGACCAGTAACAGGCTGATGACAGGAATGGCATCCAGCCACCCCTTAAATTAAATATGTAAATCCCTTAATAGTCCATCTCCCCAGTTGAGTGGTCAGCGTAGATAGCTACCAAGCAGAGGACCTGGGTTTGATTCCTGGTACAGCTGAGAATTTTTTTCCTTAGTGAGTGGGAGGACAAGTAAGGGGTGCATTCAGCCTAGTGATACCAGCTGTGGAGCTGCTGAGAACAAGCTCCTCCAGCCCGCATCCGCATCGTGCCACAAAGCAGAGGATGACGGCAGCTGGTAGATGGCCTCAGGCCTCTGTGCCCTTGGCAGTCAGAGACTGCGGTCATGTGTGTGTGAGTTGCATTTGTATGAATATGCACATGAACATTGTCTAATTTTGATGAAGGCATTTTCGGCCGGAAGCTTACTTGTCAGACAGTCTTTCGGTTGTGCCTATCGGCGACTCAACATCTCTGCTATAAGGTGAGTAGCAATCTGTCCTTTTCTTAGTACTGTCATTATTCCACCCTAGGTTTTCGATTGCTTAAACAGAGTGCTAATAAACAGCAGAACTTGGGCAGTCATGTTAAGATATGGCATAGTGTTTTGGAGGAATCCGATTCTGGCTAAACACTCATTTGTATTTTGAAAGAGAGCACTAAGGATAATCAGTGGGGTCAAACATGGACAATCACATTAGTATTTTTTCAAGGAATTTAAAAATCATCATGCTACCATATATCTATACTTATGAAAGTATATGTTTTCCAAATGAACCCCCCCCCCCCCCCCCAGTGTCAACCAACAACCAAGTTCACAGATGTGAAGCAAGACAATTTTTGTAGAGAAATACACTTAAAACCATGTATGGTACAAAGAAGAGCTCTTTTTGTCAGTCAAAATTATTTTTAGTGCATTGTTGTTGTTGTGGTCTTCAGTCCAACGAGTATTTTGATGCAGCTCTCACCAGCTGTCTATCCTGAGCAAGTCTCATCTTCTCTGCATAACAACTGCAATCTACATCCATTTGAACCTGCTTATTGTATTCATATTAGATCTCCCTCCACAATATTTACTCCCCACACTTCCCTGTATTACCAAACTGATGATTCCTTGATGCCTCAGGATCAATTGATTACCTCTTTTAGCCAAGTTGTGCCATAAATTTAGTTTCTTACCAATTCTTTTCAGTATCTCTTCATTACTTATTCAGTCTATCCATCATGAATTCAGGATACTTCTGTAGCACCACATTTTAGAAGCTTAGAGCATCATAATAAATAAATAAATAAATAAATAAATGAAACAAAAAAGAATTTTAATAAATAAAAATGCAGAATTCTATTTGTTTAAAAAGAACTAAGAAAGATGTTACGAAAAGGAAAGTCGCTACTCACTGTATAGTGGAGATGCTGAATCACAGATAGGCACAACAAAAAGACTATCACAAACAAAACTTTTGGTCTGTCAGACCTTTGTCAAACACTCACATGACTGCAGTCTCAAGCAACTGTAGCCACGCAAAGTACTAACTAACAGCAGAACTTGGGCAGTGTAAGATAGCACAACACACTGTGCCTTATTTTTGCATGTGGCTACAGTTGCCAGAGACTGCAGTCATGTGTGTGTGTGTGTGTGTGTTGTGTGTGTGTGTGTGTGTGTGTGTGTGTGTGTGTGTGTGTGTGTGTGTGTGTGTGTGTGTGTGCATGCGTATGTGTGCCCGTTGTCTATTTTTGACAAAGACCTTACTGGCTGAAAGCTTTATTTGTGACAGTCTTTTGTTATGCCTATCTGCGACTCAGCATCTCCGCTATATGGTGAGTGGCAACTTTCCTTTTCATAATATTTTTACATTTCAACCTGGATTTTCCATTGTTTGATTTAAGGAAGATGTTGATTAGCAACAGTGTTTGTAGTATTGAAGAATATGTGAATCATCAGTATTACAAGTAGAGTCATGTATTTCCTTCATTTGTTTTTTTAATATATTTGCATTAATAAAATTAAACTTATTTCACTATATTAGAAATGCCCATATAGCCACACTTATTAGCACACCACTTCTGCAGCTTGGAGAGGCACGCCAGTCTCATATCGAATCCGACTGGAACATTAATGTTGAGGGCTGGTGTTGGCCAGCCTGGGTGTGGTTCTTAGGTGCTTTCCCACAACCGACTAGGTGAATATTGGGCTGGTACCCATGTCCTGCCTCATTACATAATTCATAAACATTTCAAAACAATGTTTTCACACTTCCACATGAATAACATCAGCTGCAGGTAGATATGACATTATGCAGATGCTATATAGTGGCAGTTTTAGGTGGGGAGCGTTTTGAACTATGGTTGTGCAAGATACTCGTAGAGCTCGGTCGGGTTGAACTACCACTGCCAACTGCAGCAAACAATTGCACTGTAGCCACTACCAAATGTTTTGTGTATTTCAATTTGCTTTGTGCTGTGGATTTTTTTTTTAAGAATGAAGAGGCTGATCTTGGTGCATAAAGGGATTCAAATGTGACTCTCACCACGACAAAAGGAATCAGCAGTCCATATGACCATTATGTCAGTTCTACTTTTGTGGAAAAACAGAACACAGATGTAGGATGTCCGCCCTTCGAGAGGGAGGAAGGTCTTACACCCCCACACCAATCCTCTCCCCTCGGACAGTCTATATTCTTGTTTGCTTACGGTCATGGTTGACTGCTAAGATATGCTGCCCATGTAATACACATGAAGAGGGATGAGGGGACAGCAGGAATGGCATTTGGCCATTCTCTCATACTAACATTGCCAAATCCAAAATAACATGCTGACTCCATGCAGAAACGGGACAAGGCCAGGGAAAATAGAGCTTTTACTGAAAAAAATTTGCTATATTCATTACAATATCATGAAAAGAACAGACTGCTACTCACCATACAGCAGACATGTTCAGTCGCAAATAGGCACAACAAAAAGACTGTCAAACAACTAAGCTAACCTTGGCAATCACAGACTGTGGTCATTTGTTTGTGAGTTGTGTTCACGTGAGTTATGTTGTCTAATTCTGAGGAAGACCTTTTTGGATGGAAGCTTACTTGTTTGACAGTCTTTTTGTTGTGCCTACCTGCAACTCAATGTCTCTGCTATATGGTGAGTAGAATCTTTTCTTTTCATAATATTTCTGTTATTCCATCCTGGATTTATTATATCAGTTTGTATTCTGACTGATGTGTGTGGTTTCATGTTTATATAAGAGTATTTTGTTAAGTAACATATAATTGTAAAAATTTTTGTTCCATGTGAGTATTGTT
This sequence comes from Schistocerca piceifrons, assembly GCF_021461385.2. Taxonomy (NCBI): domain Eukaryota; kingdom Metazoa; phylum Arthropoda; class Insecta; order Orthoptera; family Acrididae; genus Schistocerca; species Schistocerca piceifrons. The sequence goes on from NC_060146.1 coordinate 213,617,037, forward strand.
ATCTATGACAAATCCTATTATCATTGTGTGTTATGAGATACAAGGATGCTAATGAACTGATCTGAATTGTATTGAATGTAGATGTAGAACATAGAAAGTTGTATTGCAACATTTAACTTATAACAGACTTAGGTCTGGAAGTACAATATGACCATGATATACGTATGCAACTGATACATATATGTACATCCAAAGCTGCTAAATAAAAACAACAACAACAACAACAACAATAATAATAATAATAATAATAATCAGAGATGCTATCCCATGGCTGCCTCCCACTTCTCACTAATGTTTCCCCTGTCTCTTCCTGCTATACCGATGGAAGATGTTCATGAAGAAACACAATTTTAATTAGTAGTGTAGGAAGAATGACCTTCTATTGGTATAGTTTTTGGATTTATGTGCAGATGTGAAGGGCAAAATGTGAGCACAGTGCATCCACAAGACATGATGACAAGTGAGGTATCTTTACTTGCAATGGAGAAGTCATTTATATTTTGCAGTCATGCTTTGGATTTGCTGTAGATTTCTGAGAATAGGGGATTGGACAACAATGGTCCAACTGTAAATAAAAGAAGCTATATTAGGTAATCTCGTACTTACTTACTATCTGTCATTCAGTGACTTACCATGTCTAGACTGGCTAAGAGCATATTGTAAATGAGAGATCTGTTCACTTTATGTTATTATGGATTATGAGAAATGTTAAATACAGAAGAGATATTTAAAAGGCTAGAGAATATGAGGTCTCTCTTACAGCCCTCAATCTGCTGCAATCGGAAATGAAGTCCCACGATTCAATTAGTGGCACAGAATAGCAGGACCAGTGAATCAAGAAGTGATGGAGACCATAAGAAAATATTCAAGGCAAACAATATCGAAAACAGCATCAGTGTGATAGATTATTACATGAAGTAGGTATCCTCTGTACAGCAAACATAAATTTGAGAGAACCATAACACTTCAGTAGTCACAACCAGAGAGTAACATTTACAGTCATATAATTTCTTAAGTAAATATAACATGATGAACATATATGAACACAATATCTAAGCATTTCTGCAGTTAAGAGCTGTGACTCAGGTAGTACCTTCGACGAACAACATCAGGAATGATGGTGTGTGCAGCCAATATTTTCAGTGATCAACATCTTTGGTTGTTTATTACGCAAAGCCATGGAAGTGACTGTATAGCAGGTTCTGCATATTTCTCCACTCCCAGCATTCCCAATACGAAGTGTGAAGTTACACTGCACATATAGTACCAAGACCAGCATGATCACTTCATCTTTCTCCTATTAAGCATGTGTAGGACAGTGGTTGAAATCTGGTTGGATCATGTTAGCCTTCTGTCTACTTTGTTTGAGCAATTGTAAAAGTAGGTGGAGTCCAACATCTCTATGACTGTCTTCATGAACAATTAGCAGACTGAATTGTAAATGGAGGAAGTATATAAAATACTGAAAGTTCTGTCCATTGCTTTCTGTCCATAGTTGTGTAATTTTGTAATTATGCTCATATACAACTACAACCAATACAATTTGTGAATAAAATGAAGACTTAATACCTGCAGAACCATTGCCACAGGATATTCATTTTTTAACTTTCTTATAGAGTCATTATTTCTTCCCTTTATTTTTATTTCTGTGAAAAGCTCCAATTATAATTGTAATTATTAAATGAGGTGGATGATAGAGGACTTTTCAATGTATGTTACTGCTGGTTACTATTGCCTTCTGCTGTAGAAGAGTCGAGTGATGTTATGAAACACAAGAATAGGACCATCAATAATGCAATGCACTGAACTGTAATTAATGTTCAGATAACATTATTTATTTATTTTATTTATCCATCCATTGACAATAAATATTGTATGGATGTTGTCAAGGGTACATGTAAGCCATTTCAAAGAAATGGGACACAAACAATATATACGTAAAAAAGTACAAAACAAAATAATACAATGAAGTTAATAATAATACAATGAAATTAATATAGCCTATATACACCCCTGTTTGTTATTTTTAATGCATAGTCTGTTTTTCATAAGGCTTTAGTTTTGTCCTCCCTAAGCGGCAAGACCTTATGTACACAACACTGCTTAAGTATATATTTACATCACACAACAGCTGTCCTTTAAGTATGTAAATGTAATGAATGATTAGGTAATGAATGATTAGGTACAGATAGAGTATTTTCCATTTTGCCTTTATAAATATCATCAGAAAAAATTTATTGACCTACATAGTCATTTACAGAATAAAAACATTGTTCTACTAGAAATTTTTTAAATTCTGTTTTAAATTTGTTATCATCTTCTAACTGCCTGATGTTGACTGGCACTGTGTTGTACAGTTTTGCACCAATCTGGTTCACATGCCTTTGTGTATTCGTTCTTTTTGTTCGCTGAGTATGGAGTGCTGCGCTGTTACGGGTATTGTAGTTATGAAAGTCGGCATTTGTCTGAAAATCTGCAATGTGGGTCCAGACATACAATACACATTTGTATATGTATAATGATGGTATAGTAAGTATTCTAAGCTTTTTGAATATGGGTTTGCAGTGTGTCCGTGGATGACTGTGAGTTATTATTCGGATGGCCCTCTTCTGCAACAAAAAAATTTGTTTTAGGCTTCCTGTTGTGGAACCCCAAAATATTATTCCATATGTGGCAAGAACAGGCTTAGATGGTGGAGTCATGTTACACGCATGGGAGAAGCAAGGTTACCCAAGAGACTTATGGGTTCAGCAGTAGAGGGTAGAAGGATTTGGGGTAGACCAAGGAGAAGGTACCTGGACTCAGTTAAGAATGATTTTGAAGTAATAGGCTTAACATCAGATGAGGCACCAATGTTAGCACTGAATAGGGGATCATGGAGGAATTTTATAAGGAGGACTATGCTCCAGACTGAATGCTGAAAGGCATAATCAGTCTTGAATGATGATGATGATGGCAAGAGATTGAAAATAGCCGAAATATGCCATTCTGGCACCCTCTGAGGTACACACATTTGCAATAATTCTGAGGGCAAAACAGGCTGAATTAAGTTTCTGTGCAAGTTTTATTACGTGGTCATTAAAATTTAAGTTTTCATCCACATGAATCCCCAGAACTTTTGTGGATGTCACTCTGTCTAAGGCTTTGTCACCCAACACTAGATCGAGATTTGCATTTTGACATCTTTTCCCAAACTGCATATAATTTGTTTTATTTACATTCAATGTCAACCTGTTTACATTGAGCCAAGAGTGGATGTAATTTAGTACTTTATCAGCAGTTGTTGGTAGCAATTGCTTTGGTGCACTTATTATCACACGAGTATCATCTGCAAATATTATTGCTTTGGCTGCATCATCTGAGGTGTGAAAATCATTTATATAGTATAGACAAGAAACAATATGGGCCCTAGGATGCTGCCTTGTGGTACTCCTATTTCTACATTTTTTTGCCTCTGATACTGAATTTATTTTGTGGTCGGAGTAAGTTGATGTCAGTCCTACAACCTGTGTTCTGTTTTTTAGGTATGATTCAAACCATTTTTTCCTATACCATGTATACCCAACGCTTCCAATTTTTCTAAAAGGATGTCCTGGTTCACAGGGTCAAAAGCTTTGGAGAGGTCTAAATTTACTCCTACAACACTATAATCTTTTTCTACATTTTTAATTATTTGTACAGTGTAGCACAGTACAGCTGTTTCAGTATTTTTATGTGCTTGGAAGCCATGCTGATTTCTGTTAAGTAAATTATGGTCATTTAGATATTTGTTGATCCGGTGCTTCATCAGTTTTTCTAATATTTTTGAAAATGCTGGGAGGAGAGATATTGGGCGATAGTTTTTTACCTTATACTTGTCGCCGTTTTTAAATAATGGCTTCACTTTTGAAATTTTCAGCCTTTCTGGAAAAGCTCCTTCACTGAATGATAAATTGGCTATGTGTGCAAAGGGCTTTGCGATTTGTGGTGCTGTCCTTGTTATGATTAACACAGGCATCTCATCTATGCCAGCCGACATCTTGGGTTTCAAGCTTTGTATCACTTTCAAAACTTCACCCTCATTTGTTGGCTCTACCCTCATCCTACAAGCTGTTTTTGGATATTCAAGTTTTTCTTCATTTGTAAATTTTAAGCTTAATGAAGTTGTTGCATTTATGAAATAATTGTTAATATAATTTGACAAATCTTGTTTATTAATATTGACATTTTTTAAATTTTTGAGGCTAATGTCCTTGTTTTTACAACTCTTCCCCGTTTCAGTCTTCACAATACCCCATAGGGCTTTTGATTTGTTTTCAGACTGTCTTATAAAACTACCATTACTCATGAATTTTGCTTTAGCAATTACTTTTCTATATACCCTCTTGTAATTCCTGACAGCCGGCCGCGGTGGTCTCGCGGTTCTAGGCGCGCAGTCCGGAACCGTGTGACTGCTACGGTCGCAGGTTCGAATCCTGCCTCGGCCATGGATGTGTGTGGTGTCCTTAGGTTAGTTAGGCTTAAGTAGTTCTAAGTTCTAGGGGACTGATGACCACAGCAGTTGAGTCCCATAGTGCTCAGAGCCAATTCCTGATGTATTCTATGAATTGTGGCTCTGTGGATGTTTTCATTTTAGAAATTAGTCTCTTTAGAGTTCCACAGGAAGTTTTGATGCCAGCTGTGATCCAAGAACTTGGCTTTGTATTGCCATGTGACCCGATTTTTGACAGCTTTTTTGGAAAACACATTTTAAAATATCCCATGAAAATGGAAGAAAGTGTGTTATATGCATCATTTGTATTTGTTAGGGATAGTACTTCTGCCCAAGCCTCATTAGTTAGCATATTTATGAATTCTACACAGTTCTCTGTAGAAAAATTTCTTTTATACATGAAGTGTGTTTTTTTCTCTTTCAGTGGCCTTGAAGGAATTTTGAGGACAAGAGCATTGTGGTCTGATAATTCCAAATCAGTATTTCTTACTTCAACTTCTGTGCATCCTACATTTGAAAATATATTATCAATAAGACTGACTGTATTATTTGTTATTCTTGTGGGTGTGTGTATGTGTGGAAGCAGGTTGAAACTACATAACAGATTTAGGAACTGGTCTTTTAGCCTATTTTCACTCATAAGATTAATATTGAAGTCCCCACACACAACTACAGTGGCTCTATCGGTGAACAGAGTGTTAAGCAATATTTCTAATTGGTTAAAGAATATGTCTGCATCAGCAGTAGGTGGTCTGTATATTGCTATGACTATGACTTTTCCCTGTATTTCATTCAACTGCACAGCTGCTGCTTCAAAATGATTTTCCACACTCAATGATTCAGCTTCACACCTTCTTTTATAGCTGATACTTGGTTTGGTAAATATACATACACCTCCATTTTTGGTATTTTTTCTACAATATTGGCTTGCCAACTTAAATGGGTGAATATTAATGCTACTTAGTTCAAAACTTCTGCACCAATGCACATGCAGTCAATATTTGCACTGTTCATAGCTACCTCATGTTCTAATGATTTATTTCTAAGACACTGAATGGTTAAGCTTAGAATCTTCAGGTAATGAGGATGAGAACTGGTTACATTTGTATTTACATTTTGTGGTGTCATACTCTGTTCCTTGCTTTGGCGAGGTACCAAAAATCCTCCAGAAGGACAGGTTTTCTGCACCTTGTAGGTCGTTCACTGGGATATGGTGAGTTGCTTGCTGCTGCTGCTGGTGTAGCTCCCGGTGTCATTGATGCTGTCATTTCTGTTGTTGTTGTTGCTGTTGATGATGATGATGGTGTAGCTGTTTCTGATACTTCAGGTGTTGGTTCTGTTGTTATTGATATGCTTCCTTGTGAACTGCTAGCACTTGGCGTGTTTTCTTGTGATGTCAGAACATCACACTTGTCTTGTAGTGGTGATGCTTAATTTTCAGATTCACTAAGTAGTTTGTGGGTCTTGTCCTTGAGGGGAATTACGTTTGAAGTGTCACAACTTACATTCGTTTTGGCATTTACTATTTCTATTATTTTTGCAATTACGAAATGTTTTCCTAATCTATTTAAGTGGAAACCATGTCTAGTATGGAATCTCCTTTCTAGTTACTTATATCAATGAAAGTCACATTTTCAAATCATCTGCATATCTGTTTCATCTCACTATTTGCACTTTCCACTTCTTTGTTAACGCAGGACCATTCCGCTAGGTCATGATGATGTGGTACTGAAAATACAATGACGTTAGTACATCTTAGTTATTATGTGCTACTAAATAACAACTTTGAGGTGTGAATAGATTTTTACATGTTATTGTGTTGTAATAATAATAATAATAATAGTAATTTTATTGTCATTCGGCCACTACAGCAATAGACAATGTCAGGCATATAATACAATATAAATGTTAATTCAAAGAAAACAAGAGGCATGTCATTAATGCTACAAAATTATATTACATTTGAAATAATCATTGATGTCATAGAATGGATGAGCAACTAGCCATTTGTACAGTTTTTGTTTGAATGCTTGTTCAGGTAGATCTTGTACATATTGTGGAAGCTTATTAAATAATTTGTGCCCCATCAGTTCATAGCTGTTAAGTGACTTTGACAGTCTGTGGTAAGGAGTATACATGCATCTGCTCCTTCTCATGTTGTAGAAATGTATATTTTCTCTACGTTTTGCTTCTGGTAACTTCTTTTTTGTGTGGATTAAAACATAGTAAATATATAGGTTTATTACAGTCATGATTTCTTGTTCACAGAACAATGGAAGCTTTCACCATTTAAAGCATCTAGGGAAGAATGGCAACGCTGTTTTCTTAGGGTGTGTAAATAATGAGGCAAATAAGTGCATTATAAACGAATTATCATCCTAGAAAACGTGTCCACTTTTATCTGCATCCTGTTCTGTGACTAGTTTGCCCTCAAACATACTTTAATCCGTTAGGAAATAAAACGTTAATAAATGAGTTTCCTTGAGGTAAAGTGAAGGGTGAAGCAGCAAAAGTTCATACACGCTAAATTCTGGCCAGACATCCAGATTTCATGTCAGAACTGAAGTTACTGGGACCCTTGCTTCGTAACCCTCCGTCCGATTTCAGCGCTGAAACGTTGGCAACGTGTAGAAGGTAGCCCTGGAACGATCGTGCAGTAAGCAAAATTTGGTTGAATAGCGGACCATTTTGTCTTGTGGTGCTGTGTTCAGTATACAGCGTATTTCTCAGGAGAGTTTTGGTGTACCCGATTTTTTAGAAAGGTGTCGAGTGAAGAACAAAAACGTGTTCAGTCGCTTGTAAGTAGGTACACAAATACATGCTTGTTAATTTTAATGCAACGGGCATCAAATATGTGTGAATGCCAATGCAAAATAATGCATACAATATTTGGTGGTGCTAAAATTCGCTGAAAAAGAAAATTCGAAACTGCTGCGGTATCAGACAGAAAGGGCGAATGCATTACATTGTTTCAATGGGTCAAATTAGTAGAAATAACAGTCGTACTGAGCATTGTTCCTGTTTGTGCCACTCAACAAATACTCTCGTAAACTGAGAGCCTGATTTTGCGCTTTATTATGTTTTACATGTCCGATATTATAGCTATATATACCGCAAATAATATATTGCCAAACGTGTTTTAGAATTGTGTCTCGTTTTTGTATTACCACTATTCTCTTTACCAATGATTTCTATAAATCAATATGTGAAGTATCTAGTCAGAAAGCATAGTGTAATTCATTTGGACTGTTCGTTAATTTTTTTGGCTTAGATCTACTGCAGTCGGAATTTGCAATGCATAAATATCAACAGAGGAAGAGGCATCTGATTAATTTAGGAAGATATGAGCCCAGATTATCAGTGGGTTCAGAATCTCTCTCTCTCATGAAAACGCAATAAAGCTGCGGTATTCTCCATCAATACCAGTTTTACTAAGAAATGAGCCCCCTCCAAAATGAAGTATGGGAGCTCAATATGCTAATGGACCTCATGTAAATTTGAGTCTTGTAATTTTGGTGGAAGTTTTCCATTGTATTGTTGAGTCACTTGTATGCATGGCTCCTCCACAGATTGTTTCTAACAAATGTATGAGCTCAAGAAATGTTTCAAGTGGAGAGAAATCAGAATCGTACAACATTTGAGACGTTCAGATGTATCATTCTACCATGAGAAAATTACCAGTAGTAATAATATGAATTTTTAATCAGTGGATTAGAGCTAGTTTTGTTTATTGAGTGAATGAATGAATTAATGATATCAAAAGGAAAATTCACATGAGAACACTACAAAACTGTTAGGAGAAAGGAAAGATGGCTAGTACATACCTTCAGGAAGCAATATTCCATCTAGTGTCAATATATCTTACACATTTAAAATAAGAAAAAAATAATGTGTGTCTGTGGGCAGTATTTGCAATTTTCCCACCTGAAGGTGTGGTAAGTAGGCATATTGGCCAACCATTGTCTTGTTGTTATTTTACAGTTCTCTCTTGAAAGTATTGATGTTCCCATGCATTTAAGCAGTCTATAGCTAATAATACAGTTATGTGTTTCCTTTCTGTTGGACTCCCTTATAATTGTATTTGTTCAAGATTATATACACACCAACTCTTAAAGTTTAACCACACCATACCGTATACTATTGTTAACATCAATCTACCAATATACTGAAAAAGGGCATATCTCTACTGTACGTTTAGGTACTTACATACTTGTAAGTATAATCTTTAATTATCAGAAATGGCACATTCTGCTTATGTGGTATACGATTCAACCATGGATTACCCCCTAATGTCTACTTCAGACTAAAGCGCTAGTGCTGTTACTTGTGCAAAAACAAGTATTGAACTCGTCTGTTATACTGTAAAAGAACTTAATCACAAATCTGTGATGGTATACTGGGATACTTTTATAAGCTCTGTCATGAAAGTTAGTAAGTCATCCTAGCTTTTATAAAAGATTACTCAACAATCTTTTTAGTGTATTGTAAGAATGAGCCTTGATTTGATATCTACGTAGTCCCATACAATACTAGCCGAGATTTGGCTAATTAATAGCAGTACGTAGTGTTGGAATTTCTTTGATTCCCAGTTTCTGCCACATTTCTTTGATGATCGACTTGTTAAAAACGTAGATGTTGGGATGCATCCTGAGAAACAGTTGCAGTTCCCTTTTTGTGTAATAAGAGAATAGTTTAGAAACTGCTAGAATGTATACAGCAGGAAAGTATGCAGCAGGAATATATACCATACATTTATTCGGTTGTGACCGCTAAATGTGAAAAATATTCTGTTTTATTTTAAAGTACACATAGCCTGTGTTTGTATATGGGTTATTTAGGAAGTATGCAACAGAAGAGATAGATATCTCTAATTTAGGTAAGGATAAATAATTTGTTCCCTATGAGCATTAAGTGAGCAAAGTATGAAATCAATCTTGTCTACAGCATCTGAGCTTGGCAAATTCGCTCTTGACATCCACTGATTTTTGTATTTGCGACTCTTCTGTGAAATGAACCTTAGACTGCCGAATGTGACACAATGTTCTACGTCCATCGTTTTAGTGGGGTGGGGTCGACAGAAGCGTCCGATCCCACGCGTCGGCTTTGACCCGTGACGTAAGGGTGTTGTCGTGTGTGACGTCATGACGGCACGGAGTTTGGTTTGAGTGTGGCTGTCTCTAGTTCTGTTTTATCTTATTTTATTTACTTTTCTGATCTGTTTGTTCTATCTCGTGAGTTTTTTTTTTTAATTTAAAAACACTTATTACTTATTTTAATTATCTGTTTCCTCCAATTTCTGTTTTAGTTTATTATATTTATCTTTCTGATCTGTTCGTTCTATCCTGTGAGATTTAAAAAAAAAAAAAAGACAAAAAACACTAATCAGCTACTGAAGCATCTTTATCTTCTATGGGTTGCAGGGGTTACGACCCCTGGGGAGGTGGGTGGGTATTCATGCATGGCTGTCTTCATTTACACGTTGTAGCTACGTAAGGCGTCTAAATTTGTTTATATTTAGTTTGCCCCCCACCCAAAACACCCCATTTCCCGTGCTTGTCCCGTTAGTGTCATTAGGCTTCTTGTGGAAAGTGTGTGTGTTTGTTTTTGTTTCCACCACATTTGTGACGTCATGGGTCAAAGCAGACGGGCGGGATCGGACACTTCCGTATTTCCGTGGGGTGCAAATATTAAGCAGCATTAGTATTTGTATGGTCAATAATGATTTGCTCCTGTAAAACAAGGTGCAATTTGAGGAGGACATATTAAGGTGCCAAAGAGAAAATATTGGCTTTAGAAGAGGACGGGGGGGCAAGAGGAACAGGTCAAAAGGGGAGGAGTTGTTCTACCTTTCATTCTGAGTGGCTTGTTGCCTCCACGCCCCCATCCCAACTTCTACATGGCAATATATCCTGTAGGAAGAATATGGAATTCTGAAATCTAGGAGTACTGGAATTGTGCTCCTAATGGAATGCACTAGTCCGTGTATCTGCCTTTTTTGAGCCTATAAAATTAGAGAGAGAGAGAGAGATGTAAAGGCTAGCCTTTTGGTGTGAAAGTTCAGTACTGTCAATAGTCATTTGAAAATGAAAAAGAAACTGATACTAGCTTTTGCAACTATTAGTTCCTTCCTCAGGGGTAGGTTGGAGAATGTTAGAAATGAATGGCAAGTCTCTCAGACCCCAGGATGAGACAGACCTACCTGCTGACAAGAACCAGAGCAAACACTGGCCAGCTACTCTGTCTCTTTGTAATTTTATAGTTTTCTCAGGGGTGTTTTTTTGTGAACTTAGTTCTTTTGCCAAGTGTACAGATGCAGTGTGTATAGTTCTCAGCAGTTCTGTGTACAGATACTCTGGGATTAGAGGGTGTCTAATCTCTGTGTGACCATCCAGATCTAGTGTTTCTGTAGTTTCCCTAAAATTATAGTCAGTGTCTTTGATGAGACGGTTGTGATTGTGTTCCTCCCTCCTCAAAATGAATCAGTGTTGTTTTCTAGTTACCTCTGCTGAAGAATTACAGCCTCCAACCTTAGCTATTTCCATGCAATAAATATAATTCCACCTCTACCGCAATGCCCTGCCAGTCTGAGGATTAAACTCTTATCATCGGACATTTTAATGTTGAAAATAACAGCCACTTAGCAAAAAAATGTGCTGCATAGGCCTACAACGTACTCTATCGCCTTTCTAAAAGTCACTGTAATTGTCAACATTAAAATGTCCGAATATGGAAGTCATTCCTCTGACACTGGTACTGTTTTTAATAAAGGACTTTGTGTCGGCAGTGGAATTTTCTTTGTTACATTTAATAACTGCTATGGGTGCATCACAAGACTGATAAGCTTTTTTCCTTTCTTTATTTTTGCTTGTCTGTAGCACTGTATTTGATGATTAGTCCACATCCCTGAAGACTCTTTCAGTGATGGACTCACAGAGTTTTGTGTGTGATTTTAAGTTATAATTTAAACATCATGTGGCTCCCAGCCTGGTGCTGTCTTTCCTGTTTGATGCCACTTTGACAGCTTGCATGGCAATTTTTCTGCTTATTCACCCAGGTAACTTCAAATTTGCAGTTTATTTCAGACATGATCTTTAATTTTTGGGGTGATAGCATATTGCTAGAAACTTGCTCTGGATATCTGGTGGGTGCTAGAAACTTGCTCTGGATATCTGGTGGGGTACACAATTTGATCTTTTCTGCACCTGTTCTGGAGAACTGTTTCTGTTGTTGTTTGCATGGATTTTAACTCTTTCGTGGGCCATGGGAGACATACTTAGCACTAAGTATGTTACTTTACAGCATTTATGGGAATATCTGTTACCACTTCTGTACGCTCCTGGCACCTAGTTTCAGCCTGCTGCACCAGCTTTAGTTTCTACTTGTTGTGAAATATAGCCTTCAGGACTGTTGGAAGTATATATCCCACCAGACAACGGTGTTTTAATGGTTCTTGGGGAGTATGGTTACCACCAAAGTAATTTCTGGGAGGGGCTTGGGAAGTATACTTACCACTGAATTAATCTGTCATTTGTATCCTTGGGAAATATACTTACCACTAACTTAGGGATAGACCAAAGCTCTTGGGAATACATTTTACCACCTCTGTCTACCCCAGAAATCTTTGGTAGTACATTGCACCAGGTGTATGAAAACTGTTACAACAATCAGATTCTATAAGTTGTGGGATCACTACAGTTGTTGGAACAAATTGCTTCACAATGTACATTGTGATCTGTATCAGCTCATATCTTTATTGCATCATAAAGTTTCTAGGTTTGTTTTCAAATTGTGGTAAATAACTTTTATCACTGATGTTTGTAAATAAAGTAAAAGAAAACATAAAATAAAAATAGGAAACACTGTGAACCTTCAGGTTTTGGCGGCGCAAAGACTGTTCCATTAAGTTTCGGGTGTGCAGCCGCAAGAATTAATGGAACACAGGAAACACTGTTCACAATTTTTTTTTACGTGAAATGGCAACATATAACGGCTCACAAAAGGGAAGAGGAAAATCCATTTACCGCCGTAGTTTCAATACCCCACAAAGGTGTCATGGTGATATATGTCCCACCATAGTTTTTGGTCCTAAATCACAAAAATAAAATTAAAAAAAAATACAGCCAATTGATCACAATTCTAATATGATAGCATAAAAATTACCTTCACTGAGTTACTACAAAAAATGCACCTGCAAAAGGGTTAACTGGATGCAGTGTGTGTGCCACAACTGCAGTGTGACTAAAATCAGCCAGTACGAAGGAATAAAAGCACTAGTTTCCCTCTTGATTTGTTGAGTGATGTTGGCTTTATTTAGTGCCTTAGATAGAATAATTAATGAGTCAAAATGTAAGTACATCCATGGACACACAGCATCATATGATTTGCAAAATTAAGGTTATTTTTCAACTAATCCTCATAGTGTGGTACTATAAATTGCATTAAATGATTTAGAAGCAATGATCATTGTGTAAATAGTGCCATATCAATGTACTCAGTTGTTGCTGTGAACCATCAAATAATTTCTGACTTCCCATAACAATTGATGATTCTCTTCCATACCTTTCTGGACATTTTCTAAAGTCTGCCAAGGACATCTTAGCAATATAGCCCATCTTATGCTAGACGTTGGTAAGAGAGAAAGCATTTTTCTCAAAATGTATTACAATCAATGTGGGTTAACACAGTTGCAGTTGCAAGAAGCTGCAAAATGCCATTAAAGTTTTAACTACTGAATATGCTGCAAACTCTCAATGTTTTCGCTGTGTAGCCTGGCACCAACACATGACAACTTTCAAGTATATCAAAACGGGGCACAGGTGTCTTCAGTACTAGGCCTAGCTATTACTCAGATTGAGTGCATTTTGCAACAAACGTTTTGAAAAATTCAATCTTTAAATAGCTACGTGACAGGTGAACCACATAATTACTTTCCCAGGGGAGCTGTTTCTGCATGACTGGATAAAGTTTTGCAGAGTGCTGCAGTGTACTGCATTGATTTATATGCTGTACATGAGCAGCCTCATGAAATTTTCGGAGCAGGCCCCTTTTACATCTTAGCAGTTCTCTAAATCAGGAGTTAATTGCCTGTCATAGCACCAAACTGCCATTTTCTTTAGGACTTACTGGAAATTACTTTTAACATTTATTCTCCCTGTAGATAACTGTTCTGTCTGTGAAATATCTGTAATTAAAACTAATACTGTTTGTTAACTGATTAAAGTGTAAAAATACTGTAATATTCCTATTACAACCCCTGAAGCACACTAGATATTATTTCAGTGTCCTTACATACCTTTCCATCCAGAATATTGACATGTATTTTACTCGTTAAGAAATTTTCAATCCAACTAGAAAGTCTTGAAGTACATTTTGGGTTTCAGAAGATCAATATTTTTGGATACCACACTGATTTCTATTGATAAATGTACTTTGTTCCAGGCCAGTTAGTGTGTTTGAACTCTATTGTGTAGGGTTCTTTTTTCCTAATTACTGCAAGTGATATTGTCTGGCAGTCTTATAGTTTAAAAGTTTTTAAGGGATGTTACCAGTGCTCTTTCTCTGTAACTTGAGACATTTCTATATTCAAGGGATGTCAAGAGTGAGCTAAGTCACTCACAGATTCTGTGTAGAACTTGAAAGGGGCTTGATTAGTTGTGTTTTGGTAATATAAGGAGCTTTTCAATTCCACTTGCACTGGTTGCTATAACCCACAACCAGATGGACTGCTGTCTATGCTCTGTTAACTTCTCTAAGAAACTGAAAAATATTTTTTTGTGTAAATTTTTATTGCATTGATTTTGTTTACAATATCCAGGACACATGCTGTATTTTGATGTGATTTCTAAATCTACAATAGCAGTCTTCTGATGAATGATAACTTTCAGTTTTCTATAATTCATTAAGTTCATTAATGTTGAGAGGCTTCTGTAAAAGTATAAAGTTTGTAAAGCTTTTCTTCATTAGATCTTGAAACACTTGGCTCATGACCGAGCGAGGTGGCGCAGTGGTTAGACACTGGACTGTCATTCGGGAGGACGATGGTTCAATCCCACGTCCGGCCATCCTGATTTAGGTTTTCCGTGGTTTCACTCCAGGTAAATGCCGGGATGGTTCCTCTGAAAGGTCACGGCCGACTTCCTTCCCCATCCTTCCCTAATCCGATGAGACCGATGACCTCGCTGTCTGGTCTGCTTCCCCAAAACAATCAACCAACCAACGAACTTGGCTCATGTAATCACTGCTCTCACTTTACTTTGAACACACAGTTTTTTCCTACAGTGGTATACATAAATCACTGCTAAGTAGAGTATGATCAGATTTAGCACCTTAATATATCGATTGTGTAGAGTTCATTATTGTGGCAATTTTAAAATTATTATTATTATTGATATTGATATTCAATATTAGTGATTGGTTTTTTAATATTCTCTGAATAGGAAACACTTTATTCCTTTCTCTCTTGTGCATTGGTCAACTAACAAGAGTAATAAATGTATACCTTTAATACAACACTGAGTTTTCTCAGAAGTACATGTTGTAATTTTTGTCCTCATGCTCATTTTATTCTCCTTACATATATGAAAGTTTTGTGTGCTGTTATCATGGAAGGCAAATTATTACTAGATTTTTTTTTTTTTTTTTTACTGTTATGTGACTGAATTTGTATCTGCTACTAAAAAATAGTTTAGACATAGACAAGGTATGTGATCAATTGAAAACTGTTGAGTTCTTTTCTGATGTCTTCTCTCATTGAAGTTTTTATTTTTTTATTTTGTTTCAATGGATAATTCGTAACTAATTTTGTGACTTTCTGAAGGCAACAACTGCAAAGCTCACTGTTCAGAAAAAAAGGGAAATACTGTTCCCATTTCTTAATTTGCATTCATTTGTTGTTTACTCTTTTGTTAATGGTAAACTGTCTGAGTGATTGCTATCAATCTGTCAGCATTCCATTCAAATACCCTGGGGCCTTTGCTGTTTCCAAGGTTGGCAGTGAGTTGCCTAGTGGCTGATAGGTTCTGGCCTGTGATAGGCTGTTGTTATGCTTCCTCTGATTGGCTGACAGTGAGTGTTGCAAGATGATGAGATAGATTGTGTATGGCACTGCATATGTTGGAGCAAAGAACACACACATCTACTTCTGTAAGTTCTTGCACTTTTTAGATTTAGTGATAGTCAAGTTTTCTAAAAGTTAACACTAATGTATTTTAATAATAAAGTTAGGTTTTATTTCCTATTGGTAGTAGCAACTGGAGTGATATGTTAGCTGCAAGAATCAGTAAGGAACTTAAAATAGCTGCACTTAGCAATGCACATATATTTCACTGTAGAATTGCTGGAAACTATGAGTATGACACAAACATTAAATTACTTATCTGTAGGAGTGAAATGTTACTAGATTGTTAAGTGCTTGTAAATATTTTCAGGGTGATGAAATTTTAATTGCCTTTTTTTGTGTGAAACAGTAGGCTTTGTGTGTGTGTGTGTGTGTGTGTGTGTGTGTGTGTGTGTACATAAAAATTAATTAATGAGTATTTAGTGCCCTTTTGCCACTGGAAAAGAAATATAATTGGGATTTGATTGTTATTGGTGTATGTTATGTGAACTGAAAGTGCAGTTTAATATAATCAAAGTTAACGTTTCTGCTGTGCTCTTAGGGCGATTCAGTTTTGCACGTGTGTTGCAATTGTGAATAAATTATTGGAAAGCTCATTTCTTAATGTAGCTCTTACTACTTTAGATGCTTCTGGTGATGTTTTGAGTAGAAATTGTGTTATGGTGAATTGATACTACCAGTCTTTTTTTTGGGGGGGGGGGGGGGGAGACATCATACTGTATCACTTCAGTCAGAAATTAGTGAATACTTATTCATTGGTCTATCATAGGGAATTTTGCTTGCAGGGGACCTGCATACTAATGTAACAGGTTTGTAATTAAAGAACCAGAACTCTCTGTAAAACTATTTTGCATTACAACAATTTAGACTTTTCCTTTACCTGTGGGGCATTGTGAGAGATTCATGGTATTTGTACAGCGGTTGTAACATATGTCTACAACAGTATGGGTAACTTACTATTACGAAAATGGGTTTCTTTCCATGAGAGAGAGAGAGAGAGAGAGAGAGAGAGAGAGAGAGAGAGAGAGAGAGAGAGAGAATATTTGCATGTCTCCTTGGCTATTAATATTCATCAAGTGATTTTTTAAAGAAAAGATTCAGTTTGAAATTTGGAACTATTGGCATCTTATAATGATATAATGTGGCTTGAAAATGAACTGCCATTTCTTAAAAATAGTCCATCATATCAGAAAGAACAGTCAGTTGAAAAACCTATAGTATTACAAGAAGACAACGGAGTTAAGTATTCTGGTTGTGAAGATTTTCAGTAAGTTCCAATCTAATATAAAGTAAGGAATTGGGAATCTCTGGCAGTTCAAAAGAAAAGGAGCCACTCTTTCTACAAATTATCTGAATAACTGAATTCAGAGAGTGAAAGTTTTTGTTAACTGCATGGCAAATAACAATGTTCTTACAAAGCTGTGTGCGAAGTAACAAGGAGCTGTAAATAGGACTCAGTATTTATAAATGTAAAATAATAATAATAATAAATGTTACTGTGAAAAATACCATTGTAATTAAGTAAATGTTTAGATACTAATAGCAGCCATATATAGTAAAACTGAGGAGGAAGCATCATTTTTGAGAGCAGCAAATTTCTTACTAACATACTTGATTAGGTTTAGATGACATGAGTATGAATAGCGTTATCAGTACAGTTATAGTTTCTTGTGAACACAGCATACACATTAAGTTTCTGTGTCTTTGTCTCATGTTAATGTGTTTCTTGAACTGTTCCAAATCCCTGAAGGGTTGCCCTCCTCAGCATGCTCTGCAACTTATAACTGAATGAATACTTTACCTTTAGGAGCCAAAATTCTCAGTGCAGCTGAGAGATACATTTAAAAGTAGAAAAATAATTATACATCGCTTTTAGAACTGTTATTTTGCTATCCCTAACCAACGAATTCGAGGTGATGTCTTTCACTGAAACTGGAATTTAGCCAGTGGGACTCACTTCACCTGTTTTGTTCCGCATCAGGAGGAGGCAAATGCAAAATGGTAGAGGTGTATTAATTATCGGCAGTCCAAACATATGGTGAATGATGGTATCCATTAGGGAGATAGGAAAAGACACCAGATGCCTCATTCAACATGTTGAAGAGGCTATTCCAGCAGACATTGAGGGAACCGGATGCAACTAGCTGCAGATTGTGGCATATGTTGGAACAAATGATACATGTCGTTTGAGGTTATACTTTGATCATTCCAGTGACTGGCAGAGAAAGTTGAGAAGACCAGATGTGCACATGGAGTTTCAATGAAGTTCACAAAATGCAGCATTTCCTCAGTACTGATTGTGGCTTGGGTTGAGAACTGTAGGGCCATCCTAAGTGGGGCAGGTATGTACTAAACATCAGAGGCTGCTACCCAGGTAGCAGACCGTGTGTGGGATGCATCCTTGGAATTTTTTGATGAGGTGACTCTCCGTCTGATCCAGATAATGAGAGCTGTAGGAAATATAGAAGTATACATGTAAGACTGAAAGTACCTGCCACAGGAGAGAGTATTAAAATCCTGGTGGTTAACTTCTGAAGCATTCACAATGAATGCCAGTGCTCCTGAAAAGCAGTGAAGCTCACATAATACCAAGCTCACATAATACCAGGTACAGAAAGCTGGTTGAAACTGGAAATTGATAGCAGTGAGGTTTTGGGGAAATTTTAATTGTATGTTGAAAGTAAAGCCAAATGGGAAATGGGGGTGGAGTATTTTTCCCAGTAGACAAGAAACTCAAATTCATTGAGATAGAAATTGGAACTGCATGTGAGACTGTTTGGGCAAGACTCAGTATGAGGGGTAGGCAGAAAATTGTAATTGGATCCCTCTATCGCCCACCTGACCCATCTCCTGATGTGACCAAAAGCTTTAGTGTAAACCTCAGTATGCTTGTACGTAAGTTCCCCAGCTATACTGTAATCATCTATGGAGACTTTAATAATCGAACCGTTAATTGGGAAAATTACAGTTTTGTTAGTGGTGATTGTGATAAGATGTCCTTGGAAAATTACTAAATGCCTTCTCTGAAAAGTACCTAGAACAGATAGTTCTGAACCCCACTCTTTGTGAAAACATATTGGGCCTAATGGCAACAAATAGTCCTGACCTCTTTGAGGATGTCCACATCAAAACTAGTATCAGTGATCATGGGACAGTTTCATAATAATGATTACCAAATAACAGAAGGCAGCTGAAACATACAGGAAGACATGTATGTTCAGTTCAGTAGATAAACATATCAGTAGTTTCATATTTCAGTGTGGAAGCTGAAACTTTCAGCACAGGGCAGGAGCATGTAGAGGAACTGTGGCTTAAGTTTAAAACAATAGTTGACCATGTGCTGGATAGATATGTACCCAGTACAACAGTTCATAATGGGAGGGACCTCCGTGGTATTTAGTCAGTGTAAGGAAACTTCTAAAAGAGACAGAGACTACTGCATAACAAGGGGAAAAAAGAAAGCATTAGGCTGTAGATAGAGAGATGCTGAATGAAACTCATTTGGCTGTCAAGGGAGCGATGCGTCAAGACTTCAGTGACTTCCGCAGCAGAATATAGTCAAATGTCCTTTTACAAAACCCAAAGAAATTATGGTCATATGTAAAGGCTATTAGTGGCACCAAAGTTAGTGTCCAGTCCATAGTGAATGAGACAGGAACGGCATTGAGGGTATCAAAGCAAAAGCTGAAATTCTTAACTGTGTTTTCAAATGTTCCTTTATGAAGTAAACCCCAGTTTAATCCTCATACCACTGAAAAGATGAGTGAAATTAGTATTAGTGTCCGTGGTGTTGAGAAACAACTGAAATCATTAAAACTGAACAAAGCTCTGGGGACCAATGGAATCCCTATCCGATTCTATAGTGAATTTATGGTTGAGTTAGCCTCTCTTCTAACTATAATCAGTCGTGGATCCCATGAACAAAAAACTGTGCCCAGTAGTTGGAAGAAAGCTCAGATCACACACGTATACAAGAAGGGTAGTAGAAGTGATTCACAAAGCTAACACCCAATATCGATTTGTTTTAGAGTGTTAGAACATATTCTGAGCTCAAACATAATGAGATATCTTAAGCAGAATGACCTCCATGCTAACCATCATGTATACTGAGAACATCGATCATGTGAAACTCAACTTGCATTTTTCTCACATGACGTACTAGAAGCTTTGAATCGAGGCAGTCAGGTAAATGCAGTATTTCTTGGTTTCCAAAAAGCATTTGATTGAGTACCATGCTTACACTTATTGTCAAAAGTTTGATTGTATGTGGTATAAAGTGAAATTTATGACTGTATTGAGGACTTTTTGGTAGGGAGGACACAACATGTTATCACGGATGGAGAGTCATCGTCAGATGTACAAGTAACTTTGGGTATGCCCCAGGGAAGTGTGCTGGGACACTTGACTCATGAACATCGACTTAAGCTATCCTGAAAACGTCTCCCAACAAAGTTTCTAGAATCTGCTTGAAATGATGACTTACGAATATATCACAATGCCCTATGTATTGTTTGCACAGGAATTGCGAGGACAAGATTAGAATAATAATGGCCTGCACAAAGGCATTCACACAATCGTTCTTCCAGCACTCCGTATATGAATAGAAAGGTAAAAAAACCAATTTACTGGTATAATGGGACACATGTAGATGTAGAAAGAAGGGCCAGGCATTCAGACCTGAGATTGATGGGAATCTCTCTCTCTCTCTCATCCTGGGTCTAATTGACAAGCCCTCCTTTCCAACCTATCATATTTCCATCCTGAGGAAGAAACTAACAATTCTGAAGGTTAGGTTAAGTTTTTTTCTACTTTTTATTGTTTCTTTTGGCAGTATTTTGAATTTTGCCTCTTGAGGGTAGTTACTGTCCAACCATTCTGTATTCTTGTAATAGATAAACAAAGTTATTATGATATGTATAATTAGGTTACAAGTTTCATTTAATCCTACAAGTTACCATCGGAAGTTGTTTGCTGAGTGCTTTATGTCTGGTATACTTCAGTTCACACACTGCTGCATAGAAGATATGGCTGAGAGATTGAAATTCTTTTTAAAGCTGGAAGAAGCCCATGTCTCTCTGTAATCTAAAGTAAATATATTTTGATTATTGAAGGTTTGCTATAACTAAAACTGTCTTAATTTGCTGTGCAGAGCATGTTTGTATCTGTTGTGTTCCTCAAAGCAGTTGTAGTTATACACCTAGCTATGATGCATTAACAGTTATTTCTATTTGCTTTATGTATCAGGGCAACACCTTGTCACAAGTTCTGTGGTCTATTTATCTCTGTACAAGTCAGTGTTTCTAATTGTAGTACACAATTTTTTTTTATTCACGAAACAACATACATTGCTTTTTACCATCGATAATACCAACTTAAAAATAAGAAAACTGATGAGAAAAGATGAGTTTAATAAACTGCAGTACCTGTACTATTTAGTGGCAACTTTTTAAATTGGTATAAGTGAAAAAAAGGCAATTTAGCATGCTATTAAATGATGGAACAAGACTCCAAGGAAACTAAGATGCATTTACACTATTGCACATAACAATAAATAGTAATACAGTAAATGCTTCTATCATGGCCTCAACCATCTACTATTCATTATATTTCAACCATCTGTTATTCGTTATATTGATGTGCATGTTTTCAGTAATATAAGTGAAAATTTGTGTTTCTTCTTATACTAACAATGAACATTTTGTGTTTGTTTTTGACCTAGATTGTACTGTTAATTGTCTATATATTAATACTCTGTGCTACAGAATGCCATCATAACTGCAAGGTCAGTTGTATAATTTATTCTGAACAATAGAAAGAATGTAGATGTTACTTTAAACCAACAATAAGTAATGTTTCTGTGGATAAAAATGCATATTATATCCAAAGAAAATGAATTTCTAATTCTGTTGTACTTCCGACAGTCTTTTGTAACCCAGCACATTACTAATAACGAACGGCTGTAAAGTTTACATACCAGCTGATTTTTCGTCTATGCATATGTGCTGTTTGGCGTATGGAAACAATTAGCAGTAAATATTCTACCACACACAATCTGAGAGTCAGTTGAACTTACTGATACCACATGCCAGCATGCTGATGTGACATCACATGTGTGAAAACAGAAGGAAAAAAAAAAAAAAAAAAAAAAAGAACACTGGCAATATTTCTTTTCTATATATGTTAGTTTTTGGAATGTGGGTTGTGGTGTCATACTGATGTGTAACATAGCCTAATGTCTAGGGTAGGTTGAAAGGTGACAATTTGCTTGTGAGTTGTTGTAACACTATTGAATGTTACAGTTAATCCAAATATTTCATCCTCCTATCTGTGTCTTTGTTAATTATCTATATCTAGATGAGTAATTGCTGAGGCTAGGCTACACTACAGGTATTATTGAGATTATGGAGCAACATCATTGGGTGATGGTTAAAATGAAGTGCTGTGTAAATTTGGCTCCATTTTAAAATGTTCAGCTCTTATTTCAAAATATTTGATAAACTGGTTATGTTACCTTGGTTATCACCAGAAGTAGTACCTTCAGATAATTTTTAAAAAGTCTGGGTAGAAGAATGTTAAATGGGTCGTGATGTCCACTAAAATTTATTCACTTCAAAACAAGTCAGGTGGCACAGTGGTTAGCACACAGGACCTGTGTTCAGCAGGAATGAGATCTAAATCCCCATATGAATTTAGGTTTTCAATGGTTTCCCTAATCAGTTAAGGAGAATGCTGGACTGGTTCCCTTGAAAGGACACCGGTAATTTCCTTCTTGTTTATTACCCTATCTGAGCTTCTGAATGGCCTCAAGTGACCTCATTGCTGACAGAATGTCAAACGCTAAACTTCTTGTCCACCCTCTCTACACACTTTCTTGATATCCCTGATATTTGCTGTTTTGGAATGTAATGCATCTTGATAAATAAAACAATGACTAACAAAATACCCATAACCTCTATCGATTTTTGAAATGGGAGACAAAGCTTCCCTTATGCTCAGTCATTAGTGGGGCACCATGTGTGATTCCATAATGGAACTCTTTGCATGATGAATCCACATTTGCTATTGCTTCACCAACACATTAAAAATTAAGTCTGGTTGTGGTATAACTGAGACATTTAATGCTTTCTTACAACTCCGTGTTGGCACTGTGCACAATACTTGCAAGCTGTGCTCATTTGAGTACATCTGAGCTTTTGTCAAATATAAGTGAAAAACCTATAAAAGCTGTGGTGTTTTCTCCCAAAAAGGGTCCCCAAATGTCTGCTGTGATGTCCAGAAATTGATGAGACTCCGTTTGCTTTTTTTTTTTTTGGGGGGGGGGGGGAGGGGGGGAGGGGACACTGTCAATTGTCTCCAGTTCCCTTAGAAATAAACACCCTGACCTGTTGAGATACACGGTTTGACTAAAAGTCTCACTAAAATAGGTGTCTCACATTGTAACTTGCTCCAACAACTATTTTGCATATGCCCCCCCCTCCCCCTCCACCCCACTGATATTCACTCCTCAAGTATAAATGTGGTACAGTGTGCTAATAGTTGCAGTATTTATGTAAAACTTCTATTAAGATAATATTCTTTAACTGGTACCTTGACGTGTGTTGTCTCTAATCTGGCAACTACCTTACTGTGTGCTTTGCCTTCTGCCAGCTCATAACGTTCTGAATGCTATACTCAGTAGTGAAATGGGATACTTTTTAACATACACAGTGGACAATCATCCTTATTGGGACAGAAAACAGATTTGTTCATGTGTTTTGTGTCAGGCAGATAGCTGGAGGAAGTACCTCTTAACAACAAAGTTTATTACTGTCAGGACTTGTGTAAATGTTTATGTGGCTATACTGTTTAATGCTAGAAGTTAGTTTCAGTAGCCAATGGTATACATTTTGACTTTAGACTGCACCAAATATGTCTAGCATCATGATGCAGTTAAAATGTTTCTGCCCACAAGAGACACATGCAGCTTCAACAACTGATAATGTCTGTTGCTTAACTGTTACAGTAGAGTGGTGAAGTGTACGTAATCCTTTAGTTTGCCCCAAAGATATTAAGCAAGTTAGCTTGGGCACGCGAGCAAGCCAGTTCAAGAAACGAACCTCAGCTGATTCCAGCTGTGATTTTGCCACACGAGCAGTTTCTTTGTAGTAGATGAAAGGCTCTGCTACAGTATGAAAAGCATACAAATGTCAAAAGTATTTTGATATATGTCTGTGCTATTTTTTGTGACTGAACAAACTTAATAACAGAATGTAAGTCAGAAGAAACTCCGAACAAAGTCGTACATCTGTGATCAGTGGATTCTGGACAGTAGCACAACTATAGAAATGGGACCCTTATTGCCTCTTGACTGATCATTCTGTCACTCAGATCTGTACTCAAGCTACAGAAAGTCGTGCACAGTAGCCGACAAGAATTTTGGACAGTTGATTCACATATTGCAGTTTGACAGCCTCTATCAGTTACATATTTGTGCCTGTGAGAATGATATTTGGATCAAGTGCTTTTCCAACATATCCATTGCACATTAAGAGATTGTTAGCAGTGGATCTGGATATATGCACACCCTGTGGAATCTGTGAAATGAAATGCCTAAACTTGGGGTAGCTCTAATTAAGTTGTTTAAGTTAGAACACTGCTAATTCTCGCTATTACCTCATTCTAACATGAGATCTGTGTCTACATCCATATTCTGCAAACCACTGTGAAATGCCTGACAGTGTGTACTTCCTATTATACCAGTTATTAGGGCTTTTTCCCCATTCCATTCTCGTATGGAGTGCAGGAGGAACAATTGCGTAACACCTCTGTGCATGCTGTAATTAGTATAATCTCATCTTTGTGATCAGTAATGGAGAGGTGCGTGAGGGGGTTGTGATATATTTGTATTTATCTGACATAAGCAAGCAGTAAGAGTATTATATGATTCTGATAATCAAAACTGTTGCACAAGCTTCTTCAGACACCTTGGCATTTTTGCCCTTGTGTGCCCAATGCATTTACTAACTAACTGTATTTGTGATTAATGACAACAGTGAAGTTAGGATGAACTGAAAACTGTGAAATTCACAACACATTACTAAAAGTGAAAATGTCCATATAGACCACGTGTCCTTATCTAGGATTCTGAAAGCAGTTCTCTATCCTGATACAAAAGTCTGTAACAAGTTGTTGGGAGCTGTCAGCCGGGAAATTGGAACACTGCAGGTATTCAAAATTAAGAGTATCTTCTTAGCCGCATCTGTTATCAGAATATTTCAAACCAGGAATATAAATTCTGGTTAACTCTAATATCCATATTACACAGATTTTAAGTTTTCTAGCATATAGACAGCTATAGTGGTTCAGAAACACAGCCACTTAATTTGTGTGTGGAGTATTAGATGAACGCAGCAGTCAAGTAATATGAGAGAAGCCGTGTCTTTTTTCAGAGTAGCTCATTTTCTCCAAAAATATGTATCAAAAGAAATCTAGATATTATTCCTGCAATTGTCATTGTGAGTATGTTAGTGCTAGTTGCAATTTATTGGTAGTAGCCTGGAGTGGCAGCTTCATTCAGTCCACATCCCTGATAGGCTTTCTCACATGATGGGATTTATGGAACACAATGTGCGAATGAATGAATGAATGAATGAGTTAATGAAGACCTCAGGCCACCAGCGTTTTGTCTACAGTTGCTGCTAACCTAATCAAACAGAATTATGTCTAGTAACATTTTAGTCATCACTGGCAAAGGCTGTTTTTCACCATTGTTATGTTACATTTCATTTCTTTGTGGTAAATTCAGTAGTTCTGGGTCCATTACAAGCACTACCTCCAAGTTTTACTTTTGTAGAATCTCTACATGAGGCAGAAAGCATACATTGTGTGGCTGCACAAGAGAAGTGGACTTGCTCCTCTCCTTGCAGCAGTTGCTAAAATGCACTTACAGTGTCGGAGGCTTTTCCGCTGCATGCTGCACTTGGTAACTATGCAGCAAATGTTGGGAAGTGAATATGAAAAGATGCCCCCACTCCCATGAACTGTGGACCTTGCTGTTGTGGGGAGGCTTGCATGCCTTAGTGATAGAGATATCCGTACTGTAAGTGCAACCACAACAGAGGCATATCTGTTGAGGGGCCAGACAAACATGGTTCCTGAAGAGGGGCAGCAGCCTCTTCAGTAGTTGCGGGGCCAACAGTTTGGATGATTAACCGATCTGGCCTTGTAATATCACCCAAAACAGCCTTACATTGCTGGTACTGCGAGTGGCTGAAAGCAAGGGGAAACTACAGCCGTAATTTTTCCTGAGGACTTGCAGCTTTACTGTATGGTTAAATGACGATGGCTTCCTCTTCGGTAAAATATTCTGGAGGTAAGATAGTCCCCCATTCGGATCTCCGAGCAGAGACAAGTCAGGAGGACATCATTATCAGGAGAAACAAGTCTGGTGTTCTGCGGATTGGAGTGTCAGATCCCTTAATCGGGCAGGTAGGTTAGAAAATTTAAAAAGGGAAATAGATAGGTTAAAGTTAGGTTTAATGGGAATTAGTGAATTTCAGTCGCAGGAGGAACAAGACTCCTGGTCAGATGAATGCAGGGTTATAAATATAAAATCAAATAAGGATAATGCAGGAGTGGGCTTAATAATGAAAAAAAAAAAAAAAAAAAAAAAGAATACGAACGCAGATAAGTTATTACGAACAGCATAGTGAACGCATTATTGTAGCCAAGACAGACATGAAGCCCACATCTACCACAGTAGTACAACTTTATATGCCAACTAGCTCCACAGATGATGAAGAAACTGAAGAAATGTACAATGAGATAAAAGAAATAATTCAGATAGTTAAGGGAGACAAAAATTGGGGGACTGGATTTCGGTAGTATGAAAAGGAAGAGAAGGGAAAGTAGTAGGTGCATATGGACTTGGGGTAACGAATGAAAGAGGAAGCTGCCTGGTAGAATTTTGCACAGAGCATAACCTAATCATAGCCAACACTTGGTTTAAGAATCATGGAAGAAGATTGTATACGTGGAAGAGGCCTGGAGAGACTAGAGGGTTTCAGATAGATTATGTTATGGTAAGACAGAGATTTAGGAACCAGATTTTAAATCGTAAGATATTTCCAGGGCCAGATGTGGACACTGAACACAATTTATTTGTTATAAACTGTAGATTAAAACTGAAGAAACTGCAGAAAGATATGAATTTAAGGTACTGGGACTTGGATAAACTGAAAGAACCAGAGGTTGTAGAGAGTTTCAGAGAGAGCTTTAGGAAACGATTGACAAGAACAGGGGAAAGAAATACAGTAGAAGAAGAATGGGTAGATTTTAGAGATGTAATAGTGAAGGCAGCAGAGGATCAAGTAGATAAAAGGATGAGGGCTAGTAGAAATCCTTGGGTAACAGAAGAGATACTGGGTTTAATTGATGAAAGGAGAAAATATAAAAAATGCAATAAATGAAACAGGTGAAAAGAAATACAAATGTCTCAAAAATAAGATAGACGCGAACTGCAAAATGGCTAAGCAGGGGTGGCTAGAGGGCAAATACAAGGATGTAGAAGCATATATCACTAGGGGTAAGATAGATACTGCCTACAGGGAAATTAAAGAGACCTTTGTAGAAAAGAGAACCAACGGTATGAATGTCAAGATGTCAGATGGAAAACCAGTCCTAAGCAAAGACAGGAAAGTAGAAAGGTGGAAGTAGTGTATAGAGGGTCTATACAAGAGCGATGTACTTGAGGGCAGCATTATGGAAATGGAAGAGGATGTAGATGAAGGTGAAATGGGAGACTTGATGCTGCATGAACAATTTGACAAAGCACTGAAAGACCTAAATTGAAACAAGGCCCCAAGAGTAGACAACATTCAATTAGAGCTGCCGATAGCCTTGTGAGAGCCAGCCATGACAAAACTCTTCCATCTAGTGAGTAAGATGTGTGAGACAGACAAAATACTGTCAGATTTCAAGAGGAATATGATAATTCCAATCCCAAAGAAAACAGGTGTTCACAGGTGTGAAAATTACTGAACTATCAGTTTAATAAGTTACAGTTGCAAAATACTAACACAAATTCTTTACAGACAAATGGAAAAAACTAGTAGAAGCCAACCTTGGGGAGGATCAGTTTGGATTCCATAGAAATGTTGGAGCACAGTGTGGCAATACTGACCCTCCAACTTATCTTAGAAGACAGGTTAACGTACGGCAAACCTTCATTTCTAACATTTGTAGAGTTAGAGAAGGCTTTTGACAATGTTGACTGGAATACTCTCTTTCAAATTCTGAAGGTGGAGGGGTAAAATACAGGGAGTGAAAGGCTATTTACAATTTGTACAGAAATCAGACAGCAGTTATAAGAATTGAAGGGCATGAAAGGGAAGCAGTGGTTGAGAATGGAGTGTGAAGGGTTGTAGCCTGTCTCTGATATTATTCAATCTGAATATTGAGCAAGCATTTAAGGAAACAAAAGAAAAATTTGGAGTAGGAATCAAAATCCATGGAGAAGAAATAAAAACTTTGAGGTCTGCTGATGACATTGAAATTCTGTCAGGGATGGCAAAGGACCTGGAGGAGCAACTGAATGGGATGGACAGTGTCTTGAAAGGAGGGTATAAGATGAACATCAACAAAAGCAAAACGAGGATAATGGAATGTAGTCAAATTAAATCAGGTGATGCTAGGAAATTAGATGAGAAAACGAGACACTTAAAGTAGTTGGTGAGTTTTGCTATTTAGGAAGCAAAATAACTAATGGTCAAAGTAAAGAAGAAATAAAATGTAGATTGGCAATGGCAAGAAAAGTGTTTCTGAAGAAGAGAAATTTGTTGACGTTGAGTATAGATTTAAGTGCCAGGAAGTCTTTTCAGAAAGTATTTGCACGGAGTATAGCCATGTATGGAAGTAAAACATGGGCGGTAAACAGTTTAGACAAGAAGAGAATAAAGCTTTCGAAATGTGGTGCTACAGAAGAATGCTGAAGATTAGATGGATAGATCACGTAACTGATGAGGAGGTACTGAATAGAATTGGGGAGAAGAGGAACTTGTGGCACAACTTGGCTAGAAGAAGGGATCAGTTGGTAAGACACATTCTGAGGCATCAAGGGATCACCAATTTGGTAGCTTATTGGAGGGCAGTGTGGAGGGTAGAAATCGTAGAGGGAGATGGAAATGAAAACACAAAGCAGATTCAGAATGATGTAGGTTGCAGTAGTTATTCGGAGATAAAAGAGGCTTACACAGGATAGAGTAGTGTGGAGAGCTGCATAAAACCAGTGTCTGGACTGAAGACCACCAACACAACAACAACAACAACAACAACAACAGACAAGGTGACAGAACCAATAAGGAAATAGTGTTTGCTAAATATTATCATGATGCGAAGTGCATGAAATTGCACAGCAGCTTAATGGAATATATTGTGCATAATGTTGTCATATAAAACAGAATATTATGTAATAATAGAGGGGAAACATTCCACGTTTGTGTGTATATTTGTGTTTGTTTGTGTGTCTATCGTTGTGCCAGCGCTTTCATTTTAGATATAGAATATTATGTAAAATTTAAACTGTACTCTTAGGTTCTTGTACAGACGTAACCTCAGGAAATAAGACAATATGAAAATACCCAACTCGCAGTCAAACTATGACATTGGAATGCAAAACAGTATCCCTAGAAAGGCTGATATACAATACAAAAAATACATATGAAAACCAGTAACCAAGTTAGTTCATAAAAGCCTACCCAGTAATTTGTCAGTCTTGCACTATCTACGCGAAAACAAAATTAATCAATTTGTACATTCCACCGAAACAAGTAATTAGACTCAGTAATTCTCATTGGCTAATGTATACTACTACTACTACTACAACATCCAAAGTGAATGAATTGCCAACAGCAGCATGCAGTTGTATGGAGCATATTCCCCCATAACCTGAATTTACCCCTAATATGAGCTATTCTCTGAAACGGCAGGTTAATCTTAACCCGCGTAAGCGTGCTATGCATCCTGTAGTTTAGCATATTTTTTGAAGACTTAGGTCTTCAATTACTGAGTGGGCTAACATAAATCTGTTCTCATATTCTCAGCCTATTAATTTAACACAACAAAATAAAATTAATGGTATGAAGCAATAATTATACTGTCATTTAGTGTTGATGGCCATGTGCAAACTTTTGAGCAAAGCGCTTTCTTGGTGGTTTTATCGGACAATGTGTAGGAAATTCTGTCTGCACCTACCATCTGCATATCTTCATTACTTTTCTCACTTGGTAGACTGCTTTTCATCATAATTCATAGGAATATCATTATTTATACCAGTCATTTCATTCCATGAATGACAAAATGGCTGATATTGAAATCACCTACCATGGACCAGAAAAGCAATTGAAATCACTCAACATAGAGGAAGCCACTGGATCTGACAGGATACTGATAAGATTCTACATAGAATATGCAGAAAAAATCTCTCTTCTTTTAGCAGCAGTGTGCTGTCGGTCTGTGGAGGAGTGAAGTGTTCCTGATAATTGGAAAAAGGTACAGGACATTCCTGCTTTCCAGATGGGTTGTCAAACAGGTGCACAGAACTACAGGTCTGTATCTCTGGTGTCAGTCAGTTACAGAATTTTGGAAGTGTATTATGACATTTGTGGAGACTGAAAATTTTGGATCATTACTCCTTCCCTTTTCTGTTTACAAGATATTTTTATCATTTTAGGAAGCCATGCCTTTTTAGATAGTTTCTTAAAATTATTTTTCACTGTTTTAAATCAGCATCTCCGCTACATGATGAAAAGCAACTGTCCTTTTCATTATATTTTTATTTCATTAAATTCATCACAGATGTAATTAGCATTGAAATAATGCACTATCGTACTACTGTGTAATGTTTCAGAATAATATTCAATCATCAGTTGCTGACAAATAACAACTCCAAACCAAATAACAACACTGTTATATGTGTTGGAAAATATGGCTTTCTTACATCACAGTAAGCAACACTATTCAATATCTGAAAGGTTGTTAATACAAATATATGGTGTTTAACATAATGCAGTTTTCTGTTTGAGACATGTATCTGCTTTCAAGACGTGTGTATGTTGGTAGGTTAAAGTTTAACATCCCATTTATGTGAAGGTCATTTAGAGATGCCTGTTTAGTTGCAAATGCATTGGGAAGAAAACCATTTGTATCTTGTAGTTTAGATGAACCAGCTAGCCAAGTGGAGATTTGAATGTTACTACTCCAAAATAAGAATCCAATTACTCCGGATTATTGGAGCGCAGTGGTTCCTACAAAGCGAATTAGTTTCATCACTACCTTAGCAATCATACCTTGCCATTCTGGGTGATACATACCATCAGCAATAAATATACATAAAATGCATTCTGTGCCTGCATATTATGGTGGTTTGTATGCTACTTAAAACTGTGCAACGAAAAAAGTACACACTTAAAAGATTTTATTTCCGTATGTTTATGAGCAATGTGTTCTCTCTGTAACACTGGCAATGATTTTGTTATACTTAAACCTTTGCACCAGATACATTCCCATGTGTTACATGTCGCTCTACAAGTGCCTAAATAAAGTCTGTTTTTCCAATTACCTGAGTACATGAGAATAAATTATTTTTCAAAGAGTTGTGTTTGGTTTTAACATGATTTTCAAGAAAATATTTTTGTTTCCCCCATCGGCATCCCCCAAACATGTACTCTAAATTTCGCTGTCACTACCTAAACAATACATATTACCAAATATTAATAGGTTTAAGTAGCCGTAATACATCCGCGTCGCAGCAAATCAATGATTTCTTTGTGCACGAGCAAAGATAAGTATACTAACTGCCAACGAAGTAGTGGCAAACAGAATAATGCTAATAATAATAATAATAATAATAATAATAATGGTTCATCAGCAAGACTCTTGATAGTAGCACGTAGGCTCTCGCGCCAGGCCGCTGAAGATGTGTTTGTTCACGTTGTGACGCCATGAACGAGTTTCGAAAGAATGTAATTCCACATTGGGTTGTAATCTGTGCAGTTATATTTGTTTCGCTATGTGAAAGCAAGGTACATATCGCTAACGTATGTAATATTCAGAATAAACGACAGCGTTTCACCTTGTCTTGCGGAAGTAACGAAGCGTCGTATATGTAGCCTCATTGTCTATTATTCTAATGCTCTGTTTTCGTTACAGGAAAGCGCAGCGGTCGTCACGTGATGTGTAAGCGCGGTTGACGCTTGCCATCTCCCGAGGATACGTAGTGAAATATCTCTACGATTATCTTTGCACACGGTTCTCAGCGTTGGAACGTAGAAAATGGAGAGTTGAGCGTCCGTGAATGTGTGAATGATTTGTTGTGTACAAACTTCGTAGTGAGGAGAAGTGTTGGTAAACCAACTTCAGTTCTGCGATAATGATACTTCGTGATTCGAACTGTTTATATCTTTCTAAGTGGTGAGAAGTGAATGTTGCATTGTGTGATGACGTTGAGCTAAGCTCGCGCTTAAATGTAAAAAAGGGCGGTAAATTTTATTACTCCTTAGAAGTTCATTGTATTTCATATTTACGCATCATGGATGCAGAACCATCCGCAGATAAGGCAGCCAGTTCTAAAAGACGCAGCAGGTCGCGATCCACGCTTAGTCGGCGGAGCACAGAGGACTCCAGTAATGCGGATTCCAACGGTAGTAGTGTAGAGAAAGAGGTTTCCTCAAAGGACGCTGAACTTCATAACGGTGCTGTTGGCGAAACAGAGGATGCGATCAGAGAAAATGCCCCTAAAACTGCTACAGAAGTGTCCAGTGTTAATGCTAAGGGGGAAGAAAGACATGGGGAGAAAGTACCGCGTGTTGGTGATAAGTGGAAATTGCACCTGGACCTCTCAGATTCCTGTAGTTTATCAGAGAACGATGCAAGTGATGTTGATGGGATATCCGCACCATCTGCTAGCAATCCTGCCGACGAAGGCCAGATAGAGGAACCAGAAACAAAACCGAGTGTACTTAAGGATGATGACAAGGGGGTAGCAGAATCTGTCGCTGATGATACCAGTGTGCTGTCCGACACATCTGAATTCTGTGGATTCGAAGACTCTTCTTCAGATCAAGACTATATAGAAGCTTTGATAGCCATCATACGTAAGTGAAGTGTCCATCATTCTGTAAATTCAGCCTTAGTATTTTACTGAGATACTTTAATGATGGCTTTTGATTCCTGGTTTATGCCGTATAAGAATAGTTAAATTGTTAAAAAAACACTCGATGATGGCATATATTTAGATAACTGTAATATATATCATTGAAGTTAAATGTTTGCTTATATTAGACCATTTTGCACTGAATAAAAATATACACCTGTAAATTCTTCATTGAGGTTACTCACTGGTGACATAATATAACTCTCCTAAGGTGTTAAATATTGATATTTTTTCTATTCTTATGATTTATCGAGTGTGGGAATTATGTCATAAATATTTTTTCTGCTTCAGTTATGCATTGCCTAAAATGAATATGGGAGCATAATGTGATTTGTGAACAAACTTTTCATATTCACTGCTTTTTAATTAGCTGCTATTAATTTGTCGATTCAAGCAAAATTTCTTGAATCGTCATGATGTATTGTAATATTAATTACTCTCTATGTTTTTCATGTGTCTCAGCACATGTTGATTCTGTGCATCATTTGATTTGCAGAAAAATGTGAAACTACAGATGATGATTGTTGCCTAAGCTCTGATGAAATCCCATC
Source organism: Schistocerca piceifrons (assembly GCF_021461385.2). Lineage (NCBI taxonomy): Eukaryota > Metazoa > Arthropoda > Insecta > Orthoptera > Acrididae > Schistocerca > Schistocerca piceifrons. The sequence goes on from NC_060146.1 coordinate 213,650,363, forward strand.
ATCTCCGAAGACGGAGCCAGGTAAGCAGTCAGTTTGTGGGTGGGTTAAACATACTTGTACCAGATGTTGGCTTTGACCCATGGTGTGAAGTACCACATATACACAGGGAGAGATGTAAGAAAACTGATAGTTTTTATTTTATAAATTTACTAAGTTGTGTTGTCAGATTGACATGTAGTGCAGCCACGGTACTTACGTTAGGTTGGAATGAGACCGTTGGGTTGTGATTTGTCAAAACTGCGAATATGGTGTCATGCAAGTAACAGGAAATCTTGACATTGTGCATATTTTACAAGTGTTTTATACTGATGAGTGGTTTTTGTCTGCCAGTTTTTATGCCATAGTTCAAAGTAGGGGTCAACTGAAGCGTCTGATCCCACCTGTTGGCTTTGACCCGTGACGTAAGGCTATTGTGATGCGTGATGTCATGAAGGCTCGGAGTTTGGTTTGTGAGTGTAGCATGTTTGTAAGTGTCGTGTTGCTGTTCGTGGTGCCCTCTGGTGGTGTGCTTAGGGGTTTCGTGTTGTGTATTGGGTTCAGTTTGGTGTTATTGCTTCTTTGGCTAGTTCTCGTTTTGGCTGTATTTGGAGCAGAATTGGTTTCAGTTAACGTGTGTTAATTTGAGTAAATTCATTTGTTGTTGCACTTGTTAGGTATGGACATGACTGATAAAATGAATAGTCTGCGATTGCATGCCATGATGGGCACGACTCCGTTGGAGTTGATAAAATTCCTACAGCTATTTGGGTTGATTGCGGAGGTGGTTAAGTGCTGTTTGTCGGCATGAAATGACATTGGCAAAAGTTCCGGCATCTCGGACCAGAGACGGTTATATGTGGTGGTGCCGTAGGGATAACCTATGGCGCTCCATACGTTGCGGTTCCTTGTTCGAGAAGTCTTTTGTTATAGATCATCTCACAAAGTTTTTGCGCGCATGAGACTGGCGTGATTGAGAGGAGTGTGCTGGACTGGTTTTCGTTTTGTCGTGAAGTATGTTCTGAGTTTATTAAGTACAGGGGCAGGTTGGGTGGACCTGGGGTTGTGGTGCAGGTGGGCGAGTCACAGTTTTTGAAAAGGAAGTATGGGAGGAGTAAGTCTGTCTGTGGTTGGTCTGTGTCTGGGGGAGGGGGGGGAAGAGTGTGTTGGTTTGTGATTTAGTTCTGGAGGATCTATTTTGTTGCAGTTTTTGTCGAGTTGTAGTGTGTGATTGAGATTTTTTTTATTTTGCATTTGCTTTTTGTTTATGGGTATTTTATTTTGGGACGAGGGGGGGAAGTTAGGGTGGGTGGGTTGGGTCTTTCTTCTGGTTGTGTATTTTTTTGTTGGTTTGTGTGTGCGGTGGCCGACCTAGGTTGCGGCGCTGGAACTTTGTTGTGTAAGTTATTTTTCTTGTTTTTAATGTATTTGTTGTGTTGGGCTCAAGGGAAGTGTTCTGTTCCAATGTGTGGGTGTGGCATTCCCATACAGCTCAACAGCAGATCCCGATCCTACAAATTGGAATCGAACACATCCCTTGATCTATATAACTCAGCAGCAACTCCCGATATCGGAACACCCACAGCCACAACCACACGTTGGAATAGCCACACCCACACATTGGAACAGAACACTTCCCTTGAGCCCAACAATTACACTAAATACAAGAAAAATAACTTACCACAACAAAGTTCCAGTGCCGCAACCTAGGTTGGCCACCGCGCACACACACAACAAAAAATACACAACCAAAAGAAAGACCCAACCGACCCACGAGTCAAGGGAAGTGTCCGATTCCAGAGGATATTTGCGTTTAGTAGAATTTGGGGAGTTTTGTGTCGTCAGCCCCCCCCCCCTGTCGTTTTGTCTTTTTGCTTTTTGTGTGGTTTGGTATGTTGGTGTGTGTGTAAATTTGTTTATGTTTACTTTGTCCCCATCCAAAAAAAACCCAATTTCCCACGCTTGTCCCGTTAGTTTCATTAGGATTTTTGTGGAATGTGTGTGTTTTGGTTTTTCAATGTATTTTCATGTTTGTTGTCATGTTTACGTAATGACGTCATAAACGCCATGTTGGAGTCGTAGTGCATGGTCGTTTCCGCCATATTTGTGATGTCGTGGGTCAAAGCAGATGGGTGGATTCGGATGCTTCTGTATTTCTCAATGCAGACGCCTGGTATTGGCAGGATCAGTATTCCCCAATTTTGCCTTCTCAAACTCAGTTGCAGTATGTGACTGCAGGAAGCAGTATATCTACATCTATATCATACTCTGCAAGCCACCAAATTGTATGTGGCGGAGGGTACTTTCAGTACCACTATCTGATCCCTCCAACCCAGTTCCACTCGTGAATAGTGCGGGGGAAGAATGATTGTCAGTAAGCCGCTGTATTAGCTTTAATTTCTCGAATTGTCTCCTCGTGGTCAATACGCGAAATATATGTGAGAGGAAGTAAAATGTTGTCTGAATTCTCCTGAAAAGTGCTGTCTCAATTTTCAATAGTAACTCTCTCCGTGCTGCACAACACCTCTCTTGAAACATCTGCCAGTGGAGTTTGTTTAGCATCTCCGTAATGCTCTCTCGCAAGCTAAACGATCCTATGACGAAACACGCAGCTCTTCGTTGGATCTTCTCTATCAGTCCTCCCTGATAGGGATCCCAGATAGATGAACAATACTCAAGAATTGGGCGAACAAGTGCCTTATGAGCCACTTCTTTCATGGATGAGTTACACATCCTTAAGATTCTTCCAATGAATCTGAATCTGGTGTCTACTTATTGCATGTCTGTTTTATATGGTCATTCCATTCAAGGTTGCTCTGGGATAGTTACACGTAGATATTTTACAGCAGATGCTGTCTCCAGCTGTTTGTCATCAATAGTATAGCTGTGCAGTAGGGTATTTCTTTTCCTATGTATGCACAATATGTTACATTTATTTAGGTTCAGGGTCAGCTGCCAGAGTCTGCACCATTTATCAATTCTCTTCAGGTCGTTCTGCAAATTCTTACTGTCTCCTGATATTGCTACTTTGGTATAGACAACTGCTTCATCTGCCACTACCCATAAAGAGCATCTGACACTTTCTACTAGTATGTATATATACATCTGTTGATTAAGTTCCGTTAAGTGCGACGTGTTGAGTTGTATCTGCAAGAAAGTCTTGAATCCAATCGCAAGTCTGCTCCAATACTCCGCAAGCTCGTATTTTTTTCATTAAGCGGCAATTCGGGACAGTTTCAAATGCCTGCCTGAAATCAACGAACACGGCATCGACCTGTGCGCCTTTGTCCACTGTTCGTGGATCTCGTGGAGGAACAGAGCGAGCCGAGTTTCACAGGATCTCTGTTTGCGGAATCCATGTTGATTTTTATAGATGAGGTGTTCTTTTTTAAGAACGTCCAAATTCTTGAACATAAAACATGTTCCATGGTTCTACAACAGATTGACATCAATGATGTAGGTCTTTAATTGTGTGGATCTGTCTTACGGCCTTTCTTAAAAACTGGAATGACCTGCGCATTTTTCCAGTCATTTGGTACCTTTCGTTGCTCAACTGATCTACGATAAATTATTGCTAGGAGGGGAGCAAGTTCTTTCGCATAATCTTTATAAAATATTATACGTATCTCCTGGTCCTGGAGCCTTACCACTACTAAGCGATTGTAGCTGGTTGTAATTTCGCGATTGGTTATCTCAATATCTGCCATTTCAGCATGTGCATGACAATCGAAAGGAGGGACGGTCTTAAGATCTTCCATTGTGAAACAACTGCGGAAGACCGAATTCAGTATTTTGGCCTTCTGTCTGTTATCTTCTGTTTCGTTGCCTGTGTGGTCACTGAGAGAATGAATAGATGATTTTCACCCACTTACTGATTTTACATACGACCAAAATCTCCTAGGGTTTTTACTCAGGTCAGTAGACAACGTCTTACTTTCAAAATCATTGAACGCTCCTATCATTGCTGTCCTTATGCTCATTTTCACTTTCTTCAACATTTGTTTGTCAGCTGGGTTCTTACTTATTTTGAATCTGAGGTGAAGGGCTCTTTGTTTATGTAGCGCCTTTCTAATGTGACTATTAAACCATGGTGGATCTTCCCCATTCCTTAAAACCTTACTCGGTACATACTTGTCTAGGGTGTATTGAACGATACTATCGCATTTTTTCCATTTGTTCTCCACATCTTCGTCCTCATCACCAAATGTTTGATGCTGACTGCTGAGATATTCTGAAATTTGTACTCTGTCACCCTTGCTGAGTAAATATATCTTCCTACCTCTCTTAATATTCCTTGTAGGACCAGTCGTCATAGATGCTGTCAAAGCCTTATGATCACTGATACCTTCCTCTACATTAACTGATTCAATAATTTCAGGTCTAAGACATTACCTTCATGAGTTGGTTCTCTAACCATCTGCTCAAGGTAATTTTTGGACAAGACATACAGAACAATGCCACATGATTCCCTGTCTCTGGCACCAGTTTTGATGGCATAACACTCCCAATCTATACCTGACAAGTTGAAGTCGCCCCCTATTACAATGGTATGATCAGGAAAATTACTAATGATATTCTGCAAGTTGTATTTAAAGGGCTCTACAACTACAGATCCTGACCCAGGTGGTCTATAAAAGCATCCAATCACCATTTTAGACCATTCTTTGATACTCAGTTTCACCCAGATGAATTCACATTCAGAATCGGTGATAAACTCGCTAGATTTTATCGAATTTTTTACTTCAATAAACACGCCACCACCACTGGCGACTAACCTATCCTGCCGATAAACGTTCGAGCCTGAACTTAGAATTTCGTTGTCATTGATGTCTGGCTTGAACCAGATTTCTGTTCCCAATACTATCTATGCATTATAATCTTCAGTCTCTCTCTCTCTCTCTCTCTCTCTCTCTCTCTCTCTCTCTCTCTCTCCCTCCCTCTATTCGTTTAGTCAGTTCCAACTCTTTGTGGCCCCATGAACCAAATCACACCACTTTTTCCTTTCTTGCACTTTCTCCTGTAGACCTTCCAGTTCGGAACACATTGCTTCTGTGGTGCCATCTATCCATCTCATCCTCTGACGTCCTCTTCTTCTAGTTCCTTCAATCTTCCTCAGCATTAATGTTTTTTCCAGCGAGGCATGCCTTCGCATTGTGTGTCCAAAGTAGGTCAGCTTTTGTTTTAACATTAGACCTTCCTGGGAGAAATCTAGTTTTATTTGCTCCAATATTGATCTGTTGGTTCTCTTTGCAGTCCATGGAACTCGTAAGAAGTTTTCTTCAACACCACAATTCGAAGGAGTCAATTCTTCGCCATTCAGCCTTTCTAATGGTCCAGGTCTCACATCCGTACATCACAACTGGAAAGACTATAGCCCTCACAACATGGATCATTGTTGCTAGTGTTATATCTCTGGACCTTATAACCTTATCAAGGTTTGACATCGCCTGTCTACCAAGCAACAGGCGTCTCCGGATTTCATGGCTGCAGTCGCCATCAGCAGAGATCTGGGAACCGAGATAACTGAATGTGGTTACTACCTCCATGGTTTCTCCTCCTATATCTCACTAATTTGTAGGTGTAGTTGCCATAATTTTCGTTTTCTTCACATTCAGCCTAAGACCGGCCTTTTCACTTTCGTCTTTCACCTTCAGCAAGAGTGTTCTCAATTCTTCTTCACTTTCTGCCAACAGGATCGTATCATCCGTGTACCTGAGGTTGTTTACATTTATTCCAGCTATTTTAATTCCTGTTTCTCCTTCATCTAGCCTCGCATTCCTCATAACATGTTCTGCATACAGATTGAATAGGTACGGTGACAGTATGCAGCCTTGCTGGACCCCTTTCGGAATCTTTATCCGTTTCGTTGTTCCATACATAGTTCTCACCGTGGCTTCTTGGTCAAGGTATAAACTCCGTATCAGATGAATGAGGTGATCTGGTACACCCATGTTTTTCAGTATGTTTCATAATTTGTTGTGATCGGCACAGTCAAAGGCTTTGACGTAGTCAATAAAGCAGAGGTACACACCTCTGTGGAATTCTCTTGCTTTTTCCACAATCCACCAAATGTTAGCAATTTGATCTCTAGTTCCTCTTCCTGTCCGAAATCCAGCTTGTTCTTCTGGTAGCTCTCGATCTAGATATTGGTAAAGTCTATTTTGTAATACTTTCAACATGACTTTGCTAGCATGTGAGATAAGTGCGATTTTTCGGTAATCTGAGCATTCTTTAGAACTTCTCTTCTTTGGAATGGGGATGAATACTGATCTTCAGTAAGCAGTACTAATTCTGGGACCTTTCCTTCGATGCTCCTGCAGTTTACTAAAATCATATTAATCTTTTCTATCTCTGATCTCATGAGGCACAGTACCTGATAATGTCATAAAGATGACTACAGAGCAAGAGATACAGAATAACACGTATTGAAACACCACTCAAAATATGTATGTACATGTTTGCACTTGACAACGAGAAAAAATTTCTCGAAACGCGTCGTGCAGTATTTCATTATTTAAATAATGAATGACAGCTGCATAAATTCAAAAACGCCGATTATGACATATGAAATTGAGCCAAATGTTCCTATTTCCCAGACAGTTATCGGTTTGTTACACCAGCGGTTTTTATTAGATAATACACCTTTATTAGATGTACGTATATCATCAGGATGTATACGACCTGGGAGATCTGAGGAAAACCTGGGAATTTTTTCATCTGGGAGAAAACCGGAGAATTTTGTAGAATTCCAGGAATTTTTCATTGTTTTAGTTTTCAGTTAAATTTTTGTAATTTTGACTGCTAAGAACCGTTACTCTAACAAAGGATATTACTGTATTCCCCCACTGCAGAATAATACTTCAACACTAAAATATAAACGAGAGGAAAAAAAAAGAAAAATAACTTGAATTATAAAGGAAATGCGCCATATACAACAAAGACACATAGTCCTCATGCAAGCGTCTGCCAACAGCAAATGTGTCAAAGGCTTTAGGAAGACTGCAATACTTTATAACAACAAATTCCCTCCGATGAGCGTGAAGTCACAACTGTTTACATTTGATTCATGTTAGCAGTTACGAGCGGGCTCATGCGCATGTGTAGTTGAGTCACGTTTGAGCAGTAGATTCTCCTGCTTTTAGCTACAGGAATGTGGCTGTTGCCTGTGCAAGAAGTTGCAGCAAGCAGCTAGATGCTACTGGGAAAAGGGGGGCGCCAAATTCATATTCTCGAGGGGGAAAAAACTTGTTTCACAAAGCGCCTAGCATCCAGTGCACGTTGATCTCTCGATCATTTATATGATTTTGAAACACATCCCTGTTGGTTTTTGAACATTTTTGAACACATTTTAAATTCATTTCTGAATGAGTCGTAAGTTGATTTTTGAATGTGTGCATAGTGTACATGATGTCTCTGTCAGGAGAATCCTCGTCACATCTAGAAATAAACTTTCCGCAGACAAAAGGGAATGGGGCTATACGAGCTGAGCGGAGTAAAGCTGAACATATGAATGCCAATCACTGTCCTATTATGTGATTGATTGGGTTTTCAAATGATCAGCTTTGTTATAATTACTAGCGAAATCCATAGATTCAGTCTACCAGAATGGAAATACGCGACTACAGGAATAACAAGTGAGAAAGATTACATATTATCTTCTTGTTGTATCCAAGAAAATGAAATTTTGACAGTAAATTTTTGGCCAGATTGCTACACCAGTGAGGACCAGTTGTACAGTCCCCGGCTAGCAGCTGCTTAAGTTCTATTTTGGAAGTAACGCAGAAAACGTTTTTTACAAATATGTAATAACGCCTAACCACAGAATAATTGCGGGGTAACTAAACCGGTGATTCTGGGAGGGTTAGTGAAGTTAATCGGCGAACAAATTTTGACAGTGGCAGGAATAGCTGCAGAATTGGTGATGACTCGATTGTTAGAACGAGGAAGCAGAAGGAACGGGGACATCACACAAATTATGGAACAGTAAGACGATTCCAAATTTATATAAAAATTTCGTAATACTACTACTCAGTCTCATGCTTGAGAAACTGGTGGGTATGAATGAAATGTGAAGCTATTTCCTAACATAAAGCTTTTTGCTTATAGTGGGCCTAAAAAGGCATTTGATATTGGTACTTCATGAATTATATTCTGTTGTGTTATAAGAATGACCAGTCTCACTTATTTGGTGTGTGTTACAAAACTGCTGCAATATTAGAAAGGCCTATTTTCTTTTATCTAGCATACAGTGACAAAATAGATGTCATCTGATTGAGAAACCACACCAGTCTTAGGTATTATTTGTATTAACAGCTTTTTCAGTATTAAATAACGAAATTTCAATTTTTCATGTAGCAAAACGTTTGACGAACTTTGGTGAGATAATACAGGGTGATTCAAAAAGAATACCACAACTTTAAAAATGTGTATTTAATGAAAGAAACATAATATAACCTTCTGTTATACATCATTACAAAGAGTATTTAAAAAGGTTTTTTTTCACTCAAAAACAAGTTCAGAGATGTTCAATATGGCCCCCTCCAGACACACGAGCAATATCAACCCGATACTCCAACTCGTTCCACACTCTCTGTAGCATATCAGGCGTAACAGTTTGGATAGCTGCTGTTATTTCTCGTTTCAAATCATCAATGGTGGCCGGGAGAGGTGGCCGAAACACCATATCCTTAACATACCCCCATAAGAAAAAATCGCAGGGGGTAAGATCAGGGCTTCTTGGAGGCCAGTGATGAAGTGCTCTGTCACGGGCTGCCTGGCGGCCGATCCATCGCTTCGGGTAGTTGACGTTCAGGTAGTTACGGACAGATAAGTGCCAATGTGGTGGCGCTCCATCCTGCTGAAATATGAATTGTTGTGCTTCTTGTTCGAGCTGAGGGAACAGCCAATTCTCTAACATCTCCAGATACTGTAGTCCAGTTACAGTAGCACCTTCGAAGAAAAAGGGACCAAAAACTTTATTGGCTGAAATGGCGAACAAATGTACAACTAAATGAAACTTTATAGCTCCCTTAATTTGCCGACAGATAGTGCTTAGCTCTGCCTTTTGTCGTTGCAGAGTTTTAAATTCCTAAAGTTGTGGTATTCTTTTTGAATCACCCTGTATATTCTTCCGCAGAATGGAAAGCAAGCCATGTAAAGCTGTAGCAAGATTAGAGAGAGAAAAATGCTAGGAGGTAAGGATTGAATAAATGGGTACTTTCTTGCTTGTCTCTTGTCTATATTGGTTTTATGTACCCTATATTTAATTTTATGACACACAAAACAGCAAGTTACTAGCTAATAGACAGTAAAGAGTGCAAATTTTCTGAACAGTTGTTCTCCCGATTACAAATAATCCGATCCGCTATTAATGGCAAGTTTTTTTTTTTTTAAGAAAAATTCAATTTCCACTGTCTTGAATATAGTTTGATGGCATCGCTTACAAAATATACACGTTTCAATTCCGCAGAGCGAAATACAGTGACGTGCGATAGAAGAATGCTGTATGAAGAGGCGTGGCACTGCACTTCTTGGCACACTTAAGTCCAAATAACATGTCTTACATTTTCTTGAACACATATGTTTTGTGTTTCAAACTTCTCAGAATGTTGTGCCCTACAAGATGCACATATTTTTGAAAATTTGATTTTTTTAGTATTGACCCGGTTCGCAAATATCATAGATCTGGGACTGATGCGCAGAGCAGCCTTAGTTATAGTGGGTAGTCTCCACGTGACCCGTTTTTACTTTTAGTGATTTTGCTGTTTCCCCTTCGTTTACTCTCACGTCAAATGAAAACAAAATGGATATCTGTGGCTGGGAGGTATCAAGTGAATTAAAATACATTCACATAATTATGGAAGGCTAAAATACATTATTAGTTTCAGATTTCATTTTGTTTTCACCTTTCTGACAATCAAGCATTAATCACCTTGCAGAACAATTAAGTTATTTTTGTCTATTTGCTAAAGAAATTGGGCTTTTATTAACCCTTTCCGCAGAGGCAGTCAATGTATTTGTAATGAAATTTTTAACTCCATGGTACTGGCCAGTTTCAGCTGTTCGCTGCGTTTCAAGTGCACATTGTCATCTTCTAGCATGTATGGCATTAATATCAGGTCGAGGTTTTCTTCATTGGGAATCTGGACATTCGAAGTTGCAGTTTAAAAATGCACAAACTTTTGTATGGTTCACGAAATTCTGATGCTCTTGGAGTACCCTGTGATGTCTTGCTGCTTTTACAACATAATGTAAGATCTTTTAGTGTTTTACATGTACATACATACGGGCTTCCTATGTCATGGTAGCTGCGCAAGCGCGGTGTCGCCTGTTACCTGGCGCTCTCTGGCAACTGCTGAAACAAACCTATTTCGAACAGGTCGCAGAAAAATATTGTGAATGCTGGTTTGAAAAGCGTTACTTTCAAAGTAAACATCCTTTAACGTAAGTTGGACTATGCTTGATAATGTATCATGAATTTCTTAAATCAGACAGCATTTGACTCTCATTTAAAAATCAGCTCTTTGATGACGAGCCATTTAGAAGAATTTCGAACCCTGAAGATCAGACATTTATGTCATTATTAAAAAGTTTACTGGCACATTTGTGTGATATATCTTAAAGTGTAAAACACGCAAAAAAATCAACATTATATGCTAAAGATTAGCTTCTCTTGCAGCTTATTAATCTTAGAGACCAACACTATATGTGGAAGCTTTTCTTGTAGCAAGACTGTGTACATTAATTTAAACCATTAACTTGTGTGTTACCACTACTTAACAATGATGTTGCTATTGGCGGACTACATGACATGACGTGAGCTATGACTGGCTTACAAAAGCACATCGCAATCTCGATTTCAGTGATACGTAATGTAACATGCGGTGTTTGGTGGAATTCCAATGTATACTTTCGTAATACAAAAATATGCAGCGTACTTGTTGCTGCACATCAAAGATATTAACAAAACATGTCTTTTTCCCTGAGTTTCGTTTTCTAAAGTGCCGGGAAATTCTACGCCCATGTCCAAAACCATACCCATTCAAAGGATTGATAAGTTTTGCAGTTCTGAGGAAAAATACATTGTTACTTAAGACGGAAAAAGTGTATTTTCTTCTGGGAGAAAGTGTATTTTTAACCGGGAAATCTGAGAAAAATCCGGGAATTTTTTTTTCGTGTTCGCATATACACCCTGATCATACACAAAGTGTGAAAATGCAGGGGGGTATCCTATACATACCTTTTAGAGCTTAAAATTTTATTTTACACTTTTTTTCCAAGTCCCTTGAAAAGTGTAAAAGCTGGGTTTCAGTGTGTTTTAATACCTGGTCAGTGAAATTGTAGATGCCTGTTCAGAGAGAGGGCCCATGTAGAACCTTATGTTCATAAGCTTGTAATGTAAGTACCCTCATAGCATTCTAGGTTATAACCTCTGCACTGACACTCCCAAATGGTACATCCTAAAATATGAATGGTATCGTATTCACGTAAAATATCTTCCATACCAGAATATTGCTGCTTAGACAGTGAACGAACTTAATTTACTTCCGATATGATAGACGGGCAAAGTTTAAACCAGTAGTAAATCACATACTGGAGAAGTGTGTGCCGAATAACCGTACAAACTTTGCAACATCAGTTTGATTCATACTGACAGGATGTGTAGGGAATGACAGTGACTTCAACATATGTAAATAGGAAGATGTCACTCTTATCTGTTTTCGAGAAAACCATCTTAGAAAATTTTATGTGTGTTTATATATTTTGTGTGGTCACTAGCACTCGAGAAGTCCATAGACAACAGTGTTAGCGAATAGTTCCAGGAGCGCGAGGTCCGTGGATCGAATATCCCTGCCTGCAACCCGCCACCACCCTCCCTCTCTCCCCCTCTTTCCCTATTTTTATCATTTTCTACGTGTGTGGCATGTACAGTGTGTGACCTGTGGAGTATTGTATGAATTAGGGCAATACTGATAGTATAAACATAAGAAACAATATTAATTGCAATGTACAAAACTTACAATGAACACTGAATTTTGGCATGTGCATGGTTTTTTCAGTTTGTCCATTGCAAAACAAACTTGAGTTACATTTGTAAGCCATTCTTGTGCAATTTCTTGGTTTACTGTATGTACCTGTTAGAATTACGTGGAAATGAAATACAAGAAAGGGCACCAGAAGCGCGATTTGATCAATGGACCTTCCACTTAAGAAACCAAGCACTTGCTAGCTTGGCTGCTGAGTCCTTGATTACTAGCATCCTTATGAAGTGTGTAAGCATGTGTAAAATTTCTGTTTATGTATTTTGTAGTTGTTGTCATGCCCTACACAACCTGTCAATATGAATCATATTGTTCGTAGGACCCTGTTTTAAGTGTAAAACTTCCACTGTTGTGCTTTAGGAAAATATCTTGCCGAGAACCACATGTAAAATGCCATTGCCTGACTGTCACACATACTTCTGCATGGAGAACATAGGAATAGATTTCTGTGGCATTGAAAAACAACTGAAAGAGTTGCAAACAAATAAGTCCTCAGGTCTGGAGAGAATCCCAGTTTCGTTTTACAGAGAATATTCTTCAGCATTGGTGCTTTACTTGGATCACATTTATCACAAATCTTTCGCCATGTATATAAGAAGGGTAAAAGAACAGCCCCACAAAATTACGAACCCATATCCATAACATCAATATGCTGCAGAATTCTTGAACACATTCTAAATTAGAATATAGTAAATTTCCTTGATACAGAGAAGCCCCTGTCCACAAATCAGTTCAGATTTTAATGTCACCCGTGGGGGAGCAAGCTTGACCTTTCCTCACATGTTATCCTGTCAACTATGGATGAAGGGCAGAAGGGAAATTCTATACCCTTAGATTTTCAAAAAGTGTTCAACAGAGTACACCTCTGCATATGGAATGGGTTCTCAGATATGAAAGTGTTCAAAGCCTTCTTAAATGATAAGAAAGTAGTACATTGTCCTCGACAGCGGGTGCTCATCGGAGACGAGGGTATCGTCATGAGTGCCCCAGGGATGTGTTATACGACTGCTCTTGTTCTATACATATATAGAAGTCATCTGATGACGCTGTGATGTATGGGAAGTTGTTGTCGTTGGAGAACTGAAAATGACTTTGAGACACTTTCTAGTTGCTACGATGAATGGCAGCTTTCTCTAAATGCATAAAAATGAAAGCTAATACAGATTAGTAGGAAAAACTAGTCTCTAAAGTTCAAATACATTATTAGCATTGTGCTGCATGACAGGTTCTGAAATGATAGATAAAGCTTTTATGTCTCCTACTGACATGGAATACGATTTACTGCTGAGATCGTGTAATATGTTTGCAGCAGAGCTGCTGCACCTTAACAGGGCCCGTCATTTTGTTTCTCAGCCCTCCCTCCAAAATGTTTTAATATTTACTGATTTATTGAGTAGCTTGCAGGCTATAGACCGATGCTGTTCTCTTCACCCTTTGGTCTCTGCTATGCATGACCTTCTCTTTCCCCTTGGCCATGCTGCTGTGTGCTCCATTGCCACCCTCTGGGTCCCAAGTCGCGTGGGCATCCCAGGGAATGAATTGGCTGACCATTTGGGCAGAGGGCAGATACTTACCCTACATTCCTTTCCGTGATTCCACTTGCAGATATGCGGATAAGCACCAAATCTCTCTTTACCAAAAAGTGGAATGACATCTGGTGCGCTACTGCTCTCAGTAATAAACTCTGCAAGGAGACTACTGCGGTTTGGTGCTCTTCTTCCACTTCTCTCAGAAGGAGTCCACTGTCTTATGCCATCTACGCATCGGTCATACTAGGCTCACCCGTTGTTTTCTCTTAATGGCTTAACTTTGTGCCATTCAAGGACTTATTCAAGCAGCTGCTGTGAAGATTGTAATCTGTTGAGAGTTCTAGTATGCAGATTGAATTTCGTTTTGAAATCTGGCAGTGTAATTTTCAGCAAAATTTGTCTGTACTAAGATTTCATCTACAGCACCTCTCTTTTCGTGGAAATATGTACCTGAGTTTTCATCAAGTAGCAGTGTTTTAAGAACTGGGGTATTTTTACAAGTTCTTCAAATGCTTCAGAGAGAGAGAGAGAGAGAGAGAGAGAGAGTTTTCCTTCAGCACTTTTCAATTTTTCCATCACCAGTTTTCCAAACCATGCTAGGTCATTGGTATCATCTGTTACAGAATTAAGCTGACTGAGCAGATTCCTGGTACCACAACTATCCCATGTGCTTGACATGCAGATTTTATTTTCAGGATTGCATGCTAATGTAGTGATTAATACTGATGATGTTTTAGGACTATCCTTCTTATACCCACATAGAGTAGTCAAGAGTAAATTGATGTTCTTATGGTAGTGACACAAGCAGCTGTGGTGAGGTATTTCATTGATTGGAAGGACAAATTTTGGTCCCAGTGAAGAGAATTTTGATTTCCCCACTTTCTTATGAGGGTTTCCCTTTTTAAATATTTGACATGCCTCTAAAATAGTGGTGTATATAAATCTCTTTTTGAAATTTTTCTTTTTCTTCATTCGCTGTTGTTACAGCATCCTTCTTCCCAGGAGCTTGCAGTGATATATCATCCCTTTGATAAAATTGCTTGATTAAATCATTAATCTCACACAGGGAATTGCTACTCTGTTTCTGTTTTATTTCTGGAGTTATAGACACACAATGAGCGTTGATGAGAACTATGGTCACGCAGCGAATCTTCCTTGGACCTACAGGAAGTGACTTCTATGCCTTTTGATAGCTTTTGCTTTAGTTTGAGGGGTAGAATAACCAGGTGCAACATGAGAAGGTGAATGAAGTCTTGCACGCTTGACATTGTTTGTACATGGCAGGTTCAATGTGGGCGCGGCTTTATATAAGTTCATGGTCCACATCTGTTACGGGATGGGACAGTTATTAAAAGCTTTCTCCAGCGCTGTGGTTTTGTGTTATTTGAGGATGGGTTGCTGTTGGACGTTTATCACATAAAGTACACTTATTATAAAACAGTGTGAATAAATATTAATTGTCTGAATGCAATACAAAAGATCCACTTTTTTCTGTGTTAGAATAGGACACACAAACCATGATAATTTAAATTCCAATGTGAGGTATAGTATGATGTAAAATTACAAGTAAATTAAATGCAAAGTAGCTAAGAGTCTAAATGTAAGTAAGAAAAGATTAATTTTCAAAGTTATTCAAAACTTACCTGTAAGAAATCTTCCTAAAATGGTGCTGCCTAGACAGTTCTTTCAGTAATTGCTGTTACCTTGCAGTAATATAATGATAATTGAGATGTTGTTTACATAATGTCACAAATTTAGGTTTATTTTATGCCAAATTTAACACATACCGACCTTCACTTACAGAAAAAATTTCCCTTCTTGTTTTAAGTTTCCATGGAATGGCCCAATAGTTCTTCTAGCAGGCACGCCTTTCAAAGATAATATAACATTGTTCAAAGTTTAATGCACTGGATGGTAACAATATTGACATAACATCTTCTAAATGGCATTCTTTTCATATTAGTAAATGATGTATTTAATAGTAATACCTGGTTTATAGAAGCTGGTTTAGAATGCAAGTATGGAGATTTGGAAGGTTTTTGATGTAATGATATGTTATTAACATGGTACCCAGTATTTTTAAGAAGGTGTCATTTGGGTGAGTGTAGATAAGGTTATGGTCTCAAACACTAGAGGGAGAAGTGAATTGCAAGATGATGAAGTTGTATTTACATGTTGTATTATTGCTAATGAGATGTTCAGCTTTATATTGTTGTTATAAGTGGGATGTTGCGTAACTCTTTCGTATGTATTACTTATTGAAGCGAATCGTAAACTCGGCCCTAGTGGAGCGTGACGAGGTACGGCCAGGCCCAAGTTCAGAGTAGTGTGCTTTCTTACCTGGCTGTGCAAGCACGGAAGATGGTTGTAGAAAATGGGAAGCCTTTGCTGTTTGTTATTAACGTCAGTGAATTTATTGATGAGGTGTAAACAGTGACATGCAGATTGGCCCCATTGCACAAAGCATAGTTTTGTTGCTCTGTTATCTGGGGTTGGCAACATAATTTAGGTTCTACATCATGTATGTACAGGGCTGGCACAAGCCCAAGTGCCGCTCGTGCGAGCTGCTAAATTCGCTTTCAGTATTCAGAAGCCTTTGATGATGGGCGTCGACAGTTCGTCAACTCAGACCCTCGGAATACACGATCCACTTTTTATGTGAATTTAAATGCTTGGTAGACTTTCCATGACTTTCAAGATATGAAGCAAGGTGCCACCAGTCGCTTATACCGTTCTTTGCAATTTTTACTGTAGATGACGAAAAAAGTTTGCAACAAAAGCAGAACACAGCTTACTTCCTCTTTGAGTACACCATCCAATGTCTATCTGCTTCTTCTAAATTTTTCAAAGAATAGCTGTAGTGCACAGGGCTGAAACGCTGGTTGTCCGCGTTTTTAGGACATTCTTCAGCTTCCTTAACGAGCTCGGGAGGACCTCGCATGACCAAAGTCGTTCGAATGCAGTCGGTAATAATTTCCGCCCATCTTCTGGGATCTGAGTCAGTTGTGTCTTCCAGTTTAGGCTCGCCTTCAATCCTTTCTCCGTTGGTGAGTACCTCGGTCGATGTTCCTCCGGTATTTTCTGAATCGGGTCACCTAATTTCAGTTCTGCCGTATGTTTCGATCTCGGAGCTTTCGTCACAAAGCAGGTCTTGAGTCCAGACGAGGTCTGTTGAACATATGGATGGCCCACTGTCAGCATGGCTACTGTATGCGGTGGTCGCAGTACTGTGTTCGTCAACTTTCTGGTCATGTCCTGAAGATAAAGATGTAGCTGCAGCAGCTCCACTAGTTTCTGTACTTTCAGGATCTATTGTTCCACCCTCGCCGCTGCTAGGTCGTTCTCTCTTTGGCTTGAAATATCGTTGTAGTGCATCCTTTTGCTTCTTATCGTCATCTTCCTTCAGCGCCCGTCTTTTCCTATATTCACTGCCATACAGTCTTTTTCTACCGTCGGACATGTTTCGATCCAGCCTGTAAAGAACAATTACGTGAAACTAACTGTTGATGTCAATGTACTAACTTTGTTTGCAACACACTTCGCAGACAATTTCCTGATATTCCATTGCATGTAAATGGAAAATTATATTACTGTAGGATACGCTGTTCAGGAGATGAAGTCATAAGAATTGAGCCGCTTGAAATTGAATTTCAGGCCGAATTTCACTACAGACGCAGGTGAAACAGTCAAAAAGAGTGGGGAGGAAGACAAAGGAGAGGGGAAGAATAAGGAGATGGAGTATAATAATAATGCAATAAATGCACACCAGGCATCGACAGGTACTAATGCTAGTTGAAATATATTAACTCACTGCACTATGGTTGTTCATTTCAAAGAACTGACACTCGACATCTGTCGTAATTTCCATGTGTCACTTCTTTCCTGTCTGATTATGGAATAAGGGCTAACAAATTAGTCATAGCCGTATCACTTCACCTTTCCTCGCTTTATTTTCATTGTAGCTATTTGGATGACGCGTGCTTATTTGCCGACTTGTCAATTTTTGAAGTAACAGATCATAAGAAAAATAAATTTTCCTATTCTGTAACCTTGAAGGAGAAAAATTCTAACTTACGAGTAATGTGCTTGCGCAATACTAATTGTACGTTATATGAAAAGTACTTACCTATTACACCCCAAGTTGCAAGAAATTTGGTCGCACCAATTCTTTTGTTCTTACGAAACGCAAAAAAGTACTTCTGACCAATCTTGACTCCCTCGGCCACCTACCGAAACGAATTCTGTAGTTTTCATTGTAGAGAACGCAACAATACCTATTGCCTGGAAAGGCGAAGTGGTGACGCAGCAGTACCAGGAACTAGGTCACGTGACAAGGTACAGCGAGGCTATGGTTAAACTAGTGCCCAAGAAGAAGAAGCAAGAAGCTCACAATAAGTATGTGACTGAAGATATTGATAAATGTATTATCAGGCAGCAATTTCTATGGCATTATGAACAATAGAAAGAAATACGAACTTTGCAAAAACTCCACAACTTTTGTCAAACAGAAATGAGCTTCAAAGCTAGCAAGGAAACTCTTAGAAGCAATGTTCTGTTTATGGATTTTTGTTTTAGAAGGTGTCAAAATTAACGTTTTGTTTTGTGCGTACAAGAGGGCATTGTTACTAAAAGACCATACTTTCTCAGGTTTTCATCAGAATCAAAGCGACCAGTATTTTACTAAGATGAAACATGGATTCACATGCATTATACAGTAAATAAATGTTGGCAAAGTGATAGTGTGCAAGTAGTATTGTCAAACAAAAGTGCTGGTCAGGGTTTAATTGTTGTTCATGCAGCAGAGACAGGAGTTTCATGGCTCAAAAACCAAAGTGTCCGACTATCACTCAGATATGGATAGCAAAAATTTTCAAAAATGCCTCGAAACCCAACTTATGCCAGGCTTATTAGCAATGTCTTTATCCGTTGTAATTACTCGCAGCGTATTTACCCATTCAGAATACTTCTAGCCATTGTAGGTGTTGGACATGATTGACTGTAGTAATGTTCAACCATTTTTTTCCATAATGCAGGAAGAATAGAACACTCGGAAACTGCCATTGAAGGGCTTAGCAAAATTGCTTCCTGCTTAACATGTAACCACAGTATTGAACATGGCATTAGAATTTCCAAATCTTTTGCAAAATTAGTTGTGAGTAAATGCACGGTGCGTAACAGGCTGGCAGCGCTCCACACATAAGAATACTGGTGTGTAAGCCAGACTGCTTCCCCCTCTCTGTTCCTCTGGTGTAAACATGGTGGTGCTGCCACAGTGGCAAGGAAGAAATTAGTCCTCCTCCCTCCCCTTGTTCAACAGGGGCGGCTGGCAGGTAGTCGAGGCGCCATGCCACAGTTCCCGAAGCCGCTCCCTCCTGGGTTTGGTTTCAAATCCCCTCTTGGGCATGAATGTTGTTTATCCTTAAAAAAAAAAGAAGAAGAAGAAGAAGGGGGGGAGGTCAGATTTGCAACCCCTCAGAAAGTGCCGCCCCGTGTGGCCGCACATTTTGCTCGTGCCTTGCGCCGGCCCTGTGTGTGTGTGTGTGTGTGTGTGTGTGTGTGTGTGTGTGTGTGTGTGTGTGCGCACAGTAGTAGTAGGTGTGTGTGTGTGTGTGTGTGTGTGTGTGTGTGTGTGTGTGTGTGTGTGTGCAGTAGTAGTAGTAGTAGTAGTAGTAGTAGTATTTTCAGAGATAATTGGCAGTTTTATATTATCCCCAAATCACATATTGTACGTAATGAAAATGATAATACCGAGGACCTTCAAGTGTTGTAGTAGTCATAATTGTGTGTGTTTGTATTTAATATCTTCCTTTGTGTGCCGATTCCAGTTCCACATTAATTACAAACTTAACAAGTTTCAAACGACACTATGTCACTATAGTTCAATTCTTTTATCTTGGCGGCTCGTGCATGCCCGCCCAGACGCGGGAGATTGCTGCGTTGCCAGTTGCACACGACGCACGCGCCAAGAGAAGCAGCACCATAGTATAGCATAGTTCGCAAGTTTACGCTTAGGGGGGAGCGCGCAGTTCATAAAGTAAAGCCATCACGGCCGCATTAACCCTTTCGCTGCTACAAAGACGTGCTCCCTGCATTCCGCGCTGTGCGCGATTTTGTCACTGCACTGCTCGCCTGTGCAGACACATGGTGTTCCGACTGCGTTGACATTCTTATCATTCGATTCCACAAAAACTATTTGGCCCAAAAATTTGATTTTTACACATCTTCTTGACTGATACCTTCCCCCCATAAATGACTTAATTTTGTTTCGATGTTCAACGCAGTTATTATGCAGCATTAAATATAGTAAACCATTGCACGAAATTTTGAAGAGTTTGCAGAGGTAAAAGTCCATAGAGTATACTTTCCGTATGGTCGATTTTAGTTGCCACAATGTTGAAAATGAAATGTGGACAAGATACCTAAATTTCATATAAAATTTGCTGTATAACAATATATAACGGTGGCAGGAGGAACAAGACTTCTGGTCAGGTGACTACAGGGTTATAAACACAGAATCAAGTAGGGGTAATGCAGGAGTAGGTTTAATAATGAATAGGAAAATAGGAATGTGGGTAAGCTACTACAAACAGCATAGTGAACGCATTGTTGTGGCCAAGATAGATATGAAGCCCACACCTACTACAGTAGTACAAGTTTATATGCCAACTAGCTCTGCAGATGACGAAGAAATTGAAGAAATGTATGATGAAATAAAAGAAATTATTCAGATTGTGAAGGGAGACGAAAATTTAATAGTCATGGGTGACTGGAATTCGAGTGTAGGAAAAGGGAGAGAAGGAAACATAGTAGGTGAATATGGATTGGGGCTAAGAAATGAAAGAGGAAGCCGCCTGGTAGAATTTTGCACAGAGCACAACATAATCATAGCTAACACTTGGTTTAAGAATCATGAAAGAAGGTTGTATACATGGAAGAATCCTGGAGATACTAGACGGTATCAGATAGATTATATAATGGTAAGACAGAGATTTAGGAACCAGGTTTTAAATTGTAAGACATTTCCAGGGGCAGATGTGGACTCTGACCACAATCTATTGGTTATGACCTGTAGATTAAAACTGAAGAAACTGCAAAAAGGTGGGAATTTAAGGAGATGGGACCTGGATAAACTGAAAGAACCAGAGGTTGTACAGAGTTTCAAAATGCAGTAAATGAAGCAGGCAAAAAGGAATACAAACGTCTCAAAAATGAGATCGACAGGAAGTGCAAAATGGCTAAGCAGGGATGGCTAGAGGACAAATGTAAGGATGTAGAGGCTTGTCTCACTAGGGGTAAGATAGATACTGCCTACAGCAAAATTAAAGAGACCTTTGGAGAGAAGAGAACCACTTGTATGAATATCAAGAGCTCAGATGGCAACCCAGTTCTAAGCAAAGAAGGGAAGGCAGAAAGGTGGAAAGAGTATATAGAGGGTTTATACAAGGGCGATGTACTTCAGAACAATATTATGGAAATGGAAGAGGATGTAGATGAAGATGAAATAGGAGATATGATACTGCTTGAAGAGTTTGACACAGCACTGAAAGACCTGAGTCGAAACATTGGAACTACTGACGGCCTTGGGAGAGCCAGTCCTGACAAAACTCTACCATCTGGTGAGCAAGATGTATGAGACAGGCGAAATACCCTCAGACTTCAAGAAGAATATAATAATTCCAATCCCAAAGAAAGCAGGTGTTGACAGATGTGAAAATTACCGAACTATCAGTTTAATAAGTCACAGCTGCAAAATACTAACACGGATTCTTTACAGACGAATGGAAAAACTAGTAGAAGCCAATCTCGGGGAAGATCAGTTTGGATTCCGTAGAAACACTGGAACACGTGAGGCAATACTGACCTTACGACTTATCTTAGAAGAAAGATTAAGGAAATGCAAATCTACGTTTCTAGCATTTGTAGACTTAGAGAAAGCTTTTGACAATGTTGACTGGCATACTCTCTTTCAAATTCTAAAGGTGGCAGGGGTAAAATACAGGGAGCGAAAGGCTATTTACAATTTGTACAGAAACCAGATGGCAGTTATAAGAGTCGAGGGACATGAAAGGGAAGCAGTGGTTGGGAAGGGAGTAAGACAGGGTTGTAGCCTCTCCCCGATGTTGTTCAATCTGTATATTGAGCAAGCAGTAAAGGAAACAAAAGAAAAATTCGGAGTAGGTATTAAAATTCATGGAGAAGAAATATAAACTTTGGGGTTCGCCGATGACATTGTAATTCTGTCAGAGAGAGCAAAGGACTTGGAAGAGCAGTTGAATGGAATGGACAGTGTCTTGAAAGGAGGATATAAGATGAACATCAACAAATGCAAAACAAGGATAATGGAATATAGTCTAAGTCGGGTGATGCTGAGGGAATTAGATTAGGAAATGAGACACTTACAGTAGTAAAGGAGTTTTGCTATTTGGGGAGCAAAATAACTGATGATGGTCGAAGTAGAGAGGATATAAAATGTAGACTGGCAATGGCAAGGAAAGCGTTTCTGAAGAAGAGAAGTTTGTTAACATCGAGTATAGATTTAAGTGTCAGGAAGTCATTTCTGAAAGTATTTGTATGGAGTGTAGCCATGTATGGAAGTGAAACATGGACGATAAATAGTTTTGACAAGAAGAGCATAGAAGCTTTCAAAATGTGGTGCTACAGAAGAATGCTGAAGATTAGATGGGTAGATCACGTAACTAATGAGGAAGTACTGAATAGGATTGGGGAGAAGAGAAGTTTGTGGCACAACTTGACCAGAAGAAGGCATCGGTTGGTAGGATATGCTCTGAGGCATCAAGGGATCACCAATTTAGTATTGGAGGGCAGCGTGGAGGGTAAAAATCGTAGAGGGAGACCAAGAGATGAATACACTAAGCAGATTCAGAAGGATGTAGGTTGCAGTAGGTACTGGGAGATGAAAAAGCTTGCACAGGATAGAGTAGCATGGAGAGCTGCATCAAACCAGTCTCAGGACTGAAGACCACAACAACAACAACAACAACAACAATATCTCGTTTAATTTAAGTACCACATAGGTGTCGTATGTAATATTGAGGAATATTCCACCTTTTGCGACTGTAACAAAAGTTTTATTTACACCGGACACGTTTGGCTTTATTTTAAAGCACTTTAATCAATCAAAAGGAAGTAGACAAAATACATTAAAGAAAACTGTGGACTTACAAAAATATTAGGACTTGAATATCCCGTGTATCAGTGAAGTGCTCTGAGCTATGTCAAATATAATTTTTGTGTGTGACATACACAAACAGCATTTATTTGCTAAAACACTGATCAGCCAACACAAACGTTGAATATTGTGTTACCGCAGCACAAAACTACGAAAGGTGACTTGGCAATGGAGGAGACAAAATACTGTCCACTGAAGATGCTTCAAAAGAGAGAAACGCGTCTGGTCTAAATAAGTCGCTTTCTACAGTTGCAGAAGAGGAATATATTTCAATACCATTGGTAAAACTGCGACTGTGGAACAAAAACAAGAAAGAGAACATGAGTACCATTGTGTATGTGCCATACCTTTCAAAAAATTGCATCCAAACGAATAAAATTCGTGAAGTAAGACACTTGGATAATGTTTTTAAATGAAGAAAATATTCAGCACCTTAACCCATAACCTCTCACTTAGTAGTCCGACACCCTAACCGTTATGCTAACGGAACTCATCTCACAATATAACTCCATGAGGACTCTAACATGTCACGCAAAATACTGACAAACACAGTTGGTATGACTATGAATTACTCAAGCTTCGTCGAAGTACAATAGGATATAAACAATTACCGCTGTTCTTAATTGCGAAAAAGCGGTTCGTGAGATTGGTACGAACACCTTTCCTTGCTATTGCCTGAATTAGGAGTCTTATTGCTTGTTTGGTTTAATTAATTAATAGAATATGAAGCAATTAGTATAAAGAATGCTTTTTCCAAACTTTCTATAAAAGAAAGTGTGCTATCAGGACATTGATTTGTTCTATTACTTTATTTATGACTGAACGTTTCTAAAACTGAAGACACTCGTCCGTGCTCTGCACTGCAGTCGAGATCTGGCAACGTCGTTCTCTGTTCATTGGCTGACTGTGTTTTGTGACGTCAGATGCGCAGAACGAACCTAAACTCGGCCGCCAACATAAATGACGCGCACTATAGCCTATCATCAGGGGTGGCTACTTACCTTACCTGTGGCAACTGCAAACTTACAGAGTGACTAGTAATTAACATCAATGAAGAAGTGCTATTTTAAACATAACATCATTGAACTATTTTATTACAGAATGAGAAATTGGAAGTTACAGTTTGATGTGCTTCTTTGATAATGTACTTTTGTTGTGAGCTGTTTAATCTGGCAGAGAAGCGAGTGCAGTTCACGTAAGTTCACAGAAATGTTCATCAGCTAAACAGCTCGATATTTATATTTGATAAACTTCAGTGTTGAGTAGTCATTCACACATATGAGTGGTCCAAAAAATATAGATCAGTGACTAGGCACTCTCTCTTGTTAACAAATATTTTTCTTCTGGAACATTATTTGAAAATTCAGCAGTTGGATAGCCATTTCGTTTCAGGCCCTTCAGTCCTCTTGTCCTCTTGAAGTTCCTTTTAGGTCCAACTATACAGCTGCTGAATCTTTAATCATTGATGGTGAAATGGGACATCCATCTTCCAACACATCAATAAGCAAAGGACTTTGCAAGAATGAAAATGGAGGTTTAAGTGCTGTCATATCACTAAACCTGACATTTATATCTTCATCAAGGACAGACATTTTACTTAAACAATCTTATACTTGCACCTGAACGAAAGGGAGTCTTTCAGTAGTTTTCTTCAAGCATATGAAATGAACAAATGTTTTAGTCTCAAGGTCTTTCTGAGAGAGTCTTAATTTTTGTGAAAGCTGAACACAGACTGCAGTAAATCAGAAATAAGTTTTTCGGTTCCTTGTAAAGACGAGTGTAGTTTTTGTAAATGCTGAACATCATTAGTAAAGAAGACCTTATCTAAAAGCCACTGTGGCTCATTAAACTGAGGGAACTTCATCATTACTGATTACTAGTATGAAAGATTTGAACAGTTTGGTGTGTTTTGGCATTTGAGCAAATTTAGCTCAGGATTTTTGGTACCACCTGCATAACATGTGGAGATTAATAATATTTAGAAGCTAAATATTCTGTATGAATAATGCAGTGGGATACAATCTTCCCAGTAGGCAGTGAATATTTCACTAAAATACCATCCAGAATTTCTGTAATGTACAACCTCTTCAGTGTAACAAGGTCTATGAGCTCTTTCACCACCTTTAAATCATTTAATAAATGTCTTAGAAATATGGCAAGTTCCAGTTCATCTGGGGTATCTGTAGAATCATCCAGAGCCAGACTCACTGCTGAGCAGTCACACATTTTTTTGCAAGTTACTTACAACATCGTCACTAACAGCAGAACAGCATTCACCTCTCTATTGTATTTCTAAAAGCAAGCATTTGGTCAACCAGTTCTTGTAGTTTTATTATTTTTGGGACCTAAATAGAAACAACTTGTACATTATTGACCTTCACAAACTTGCCCTTCGAAAAAGCCAAGATGAAGCCAGCTCCAGATGTTAAATTTGCTACCTGGTAAACATGGTCATAACCCTGCTCTGTTCTTGAAATTTCTCCTTTCATGATGAAAATTGAGCTTTCCTTAACTGAGAACCAAGATGAATGCCTCTGCTGAAGCCACTGTGGTTAGAGTCTGGATGACATTTCAGATTACTTGCCTTGTGGTGTGTCAGTGTCACATGACACAAGTGTCACATCGATTTACTGTTCCCCTCTACAAAAAGGAATTGCTCGTCCTACTCTCACTCTGTTCCCTTCTTTGGGTTTACACTTCCTAGAAAACATTGTAGCTGTTACGACACCAGCAATAACCACAAGTTTACTTCAGCAGTGTCACTACATGGAGAAAAGCAGCCACAGGTTTGCACAGTTGTGAGTTGGAGCAAGGGATGCCTTTAGTATTGAGCTGCATCTACATCGGCTGCACCATGCTGTGCAAAACAAGCAAAAGAGGTTTGATGTAACACAGCACGTCAGGTGTGGATGGCAAACAACAAAAAACAAGTTCCACACAGTGTCAGTTCATCAGAGGAAATGCCTCATTCCTGTGGGGCACTGTTCAGTTGGCATTTCTCGTTTTCCATTTTTTTAATGATGGTCGTACACAGTGAACAGTGCTGCATACCTACAAACACTGCTCCATTCAATGCTGCCCTACATCGTTTGTGCGTGGCACATTCGATGTGGGCATGGCTTTATATAAGTACTTATAATTTTATTTTATTTATTTTTCTATTGTCACACTTGATTTCAAGAACCCCGCTATACTGATGCAATAGCTGCATGTGGCTCACAAGTCTCATTGTGACTACCTTTGCTATATATGCACATTTTGTGAATTAACAGTAATAATAAATATAATCCTAACTAAACATTTCATAGCTCAAAGATGCTAGATTATTTTTTCATAGGAAATACAGGATGTTGGTACTTGGTTAAAAAACAAGTCGGACCTACGAGACTGACGGTTTGTCTTCATATTTGATTTTGACAAACATCTGTTTGTGTCTCTGCTTTGGAGCCTTATGATTATCAGTGCCTCATGTGAAGTATTTACCACAAAAATGCACACAATAAATGTACCATTGAAGACGATAAATATGTTACTATGCAGCACATTCTTTGATATTGTGGGCAATTCATGAAATATCAAACTTTACGGGAACTTCACAGGTTAAGTCATACAGATCTGGGGTTCAGGGCTAGCAAATAAAAATGGATAAAGGGCGCGGGGTACAAGGTTGGAATCGGAGAATGGGTTAAATGATGATGTGGTTGTAGGTGCCAGCTATATTGTGTTGGTGAGCCATTTGGGATGTATTATCCCAGGGAATTGGAATTGGACAAGATGAATTTACATATCGGTAATAACAATGGCATATCTTGAGGAACATTGTGGTAGTATAGTGTGTAAAGTTCCAGACTAGTATGCTGGAGCGTGTGTTTGATCCTTGTGTAATGCAGTAATTTTTTCTCCCTTTTTCTTTATTCTTGTGCTACTTTCACAGCAGTCAGTGGGTGATGGCCGCCTTTCATGTATTGGTTACAAAATAGATAATAAATATGTAAAGTAAAATTGATTTCGTATTTAAAATGCAGCATGCAGATACGAATTTATTATTTTACAATTTTAAATTCTAGTGTGATAGTTGTCATAGAAACGTTGGTGACAAATTGTTCTTTCAGCATGAACGTTGTATGAAACATATCTTGCCACAGTGACATTTAATTTACGTAAATATGAAAAGAAAATGGATGTTAATTTAGCAGACATAAATCAGTGTCTCTCATATATTCAGTCATATATACCAACTAATTTTGATCCTGTGAAAAACAAAATTCACGCGACTTGCGTCGAACCCAAGACATACTGTGTGTCAGTCTGATACCTTAAATGCTGGGCTGTCTTGCTAATCTGAAAATCGATGCTATTTTAAATGGTAGTATGTAAACTAATCTTGTACACATTCCAAGTGTTCCAATTACAGTGTTCGAGATGTATTGTCATATAAGTTCTGGTCTAGGTTTGTCATGGTACATAGCATATTGCCATGGAGATGTGTAGTGTGTGACAATACTTGACTTTTGAGAGTGCTGGAGTGTGCATTGTTGCTGCCTCCTCCCCCAGCACTGCCACCTTGGCTAAGACTTCAGTTCACTCTACCGGGCAAAGGCAATTACATTGCCTTAATGTTGGTTTGTTGACACACAGTGTATCATCTTATAAATTTGTAAAATAAAGTATCAGAATAATTGTTGATCCAGTAAACTTTTTGTGATAATTGGCACTTATAATGCATTATGTGGCACAAAGGCTAACTTGTTCCTGCACTCTGGACTCAGTAATCACAGTAGGAAAAATGAAAATAAATGTTAAATTACTGTTTCATTAGTCTAGGAAGTTTTTAGAGCCACTGTCGATTCCTTTGCAAGTCTGTGATCTACTCCTGACAGAAAACTTGAGACGAAGTATGCAGCTCTCCCCCAAATCTGTAGCTCCCATAGTGGCGGAAGATGCTGGGGATATCAGATGCTATTTTTTCCCATCTTATTTCTACATCCACATTGCTGTACTTTTTTTATTTACAATGTGATTGCAATCGATTTTGTAGCTGTAAGGCTCCATTTTGTGGCACGAAACTGGTGTACATCAGCAGCTTGAGGAAAATGCTCAACTGTTCATTAAGAGGTACAGCTACAAGTTAATTAAACGAGTTGGGATTTTATCACATTTTTAATCGAATTACGCATTATGTCACTGAATGACACATTGTAGTTCTAATTTTGAGAGTAATGGAATTGAGAAATAGTTTTTAGGATATGGAGATAGAAATGGAATAAACAGTAATAGTTTGTGTTGTTGAATTGGTTTAAGGAACATTTTGCTAGCTTACATTTGTTTCCAGTAAATCTTAATCAGGCAGTTGGCTGTTTACACATTTTTATAGATTTTTGCCTTAACTGAAGGTCACAGTTTGTAGTATTAGACAGAAAGTCATTGACTAAAACAAGTAATATCCGGTGTTCCCCAAGGAAGTGTTATAGGCCCTCTATTGTTCCTGATCTATATTAACGACATAGGAGACAATGTGAGTAGTCCTCTTAGGTTGTTTGCATATGATGCTGTCATTTACTGTCTTGTAAAGTCATCAGCTGGCCAAAACGAATTGCAAAATGATTTAGATAACATATCTGTATGGTGTGAAAAGTGGCAATTAACCCTGAATAAAGAATAGTGTGAAGTTATTCGCATGAGTACTAAAAGGAATCTGCTAAATTTTGATTACACGATAAGTCTCACAAATCTTAAGGCTGTAAATTCAACTAAACACTTAGGGATTACAATTACAAATAGCCTAAATTGGAACGATCACATAGATAATGTTGTGGGTAGAGCAAACCAAAGACTGTGATTCATTGGCAGAGCACTTAAAAGGTGCAACAGGTCTACTAAAGAGACTCCTTACATCACACTTGTCTGCCCTTTTCTGGAGTATGGCTGTGCGGTTTGGGATCTGCATCAGGTGGGACTGACAGATGATATCGAAAAAGTTCAAAGAAGGGCAGCTCGTTTTGTGGATATAGTGCCACAGACATGATACTTGAATTTGAGTGGTAGTCATTAAAACAAAGGCATTTTTCGTTGCGATGGAATCTTCACGGGAAATTTCAATCATCAGTTTTCTCCATCGATTGCAAAAACATTCTGTTGGCACTCACCTACATAGGGAGAAATGATCATCACGATAAAATAAGAGAAATCAGGGCTCGCACGGAAAAATTTAAGTGCTCGTTTTTCCCGCGTGCTGTTCGAGAATTGAACAGTAGAGAGACAACTTGAAGGTGGTTCATTGAACCGTCTTCCAGGCACTTTATTGTGAATAGCCAATTAATCACATAGATGTCGAAAATCCACTCTGTGCTCGTACCAACTACACACAATATGGTTGTGATTTTTTGTTGTAATTAATGGAGTAATCAAAGGATAATGTATGTTTCTGTGTCCACATGCACAGTGGTACGTATTCTTATGTTTTTATGTTAGTTAGACCAAAGTTCCATTCTGCACATTTACAGTTTTCTGGTACATCATTCATATATACAATAATAATAATAATAATAATAATAATAATAATAGTTATAAATCAGAGTTTGCCGCACTGTTGTGCAAAATTAAAGCAACTAAAGGAAATCTTGCTAGGTTGTGTTTGTTTTGCCACGAAACAGTGATAGTAAAGGAGAAACAATGTAAAAAATATACAGAATACAAACAGCTGCAACATGCATAATGGTAGACAGAAATGTTCTTTGTTTTTTTCCAACTTAACGAATTTGCACACACATTCTGACAACTGGGTAATGTACTCAGTATGTGGTGTGACAACCTCTGGCAGCAGTACAGGCCTGACAATGACAGAGCATGCTGTGAATTATGTCATCTGTTTCATGTTAAGGCAGTAATGTCTATTCTTCCTGCAGAGCTGTTTGCAGTCTTGGAGACTGACTGGTGGATGCTGATGTGATGCAAGCCATCTCCGCCCGCATCTCGTGGTCGTGCGGTAGCGTTCTTGCTTCCCACGCCCGGGTTCCCGGGTTCGATTCCCGGCGGGGTCAGGGATTTTCTCTGCCTCGTGATGGCTGGGTGTTGTGTGCTGTCCTTAGGTTAGTTAGGTTTAAGTAGTTCTAAGTTCTAGGGGACTTATGACCACAGCAGTTGAGTCCCATAGTGCTCAGAGCCATTTGAACCAAGCCATCTCCCTAGTGCATCCCAGACATGCTCTATGTGATTCAAATCTGGAGAGCTATGGGATTCAAATCTGGAGAGCGAGCAGGCCACGCATGCAATATCTTCCGTTTCCAAGAAAACATCAACTGCCCGTGCCATATGAGCTCGAGCATTATCGTCCATCAATATGACGTCTGGGGCCCCACAGCACCTCGCAACAACTGCAAATGAGGTCCCAAGATCTCCTCAAGATACCTGGCAGCAGTTAAACCTTTCAGATTCATCTGTACAGTTTCATGAAGAGGGGTTTGAGTGAGAAACATAATCCCTGTCGACACCTCCTCGATAGGTCACTTTCCACGGTGTTTGTGCCCAGAAGTTGTGGTCAATGTTCCCTCCAGATGTGAATCCATCGAGAATCGCTCTCCAGACTAAATCAGGACTCATCTGTGAAAATAACATTGTACCACTGTCCAACTGTCCAGGTGGCATGTAGATGACTCCACCGTAGAAGTCCCCTTCTGTGAAGATGTATCAGAGGTAAGACACAGAGCATGTCTCTGTCGAAGCCTCCTCCACACCTTTTGCCTCAATACAACACATCCAGTGGATGCTGCGAGCTCACATGACAGTTGCGGTGCAGTATTAAGGCAGTAATGTCATGCCCTTACAGCCAAATAATGGTCCTCACTTCTGAAGTCACACGTAATGGGCTCTGCCGTGGTCTTTGAGATACATTTTCGGTCTCTACAAACTGTTACCACATTCAAGAAACAACCGAATGATTCACATTAAGCTACTGGGCCAAATCAGTTTGCTAGTGTGCTGCTTCCTTTCTTTTTATGGCCGTCCACCGCAGTGTCTGGTAGGCATCTTCTCTCTGCCACACTGCACTGTGTATGACCGTGTACACAGCAATTGTGAATGTGGGGCTACCCAGTGACACTATCTCGTTTCGTAGGTACCCTGACGTCATCGTTGTCATGGTAATCCATTGGCTGAAAATCCATCTTCGTGCAGAACATGATCTTTAGGACATCTGTTTGATAGTTTGTGTGATTATATTGTGACTTAGACACAGGAAGGGAAACAGCAGTATGTTGCTTTAATTTTGGACACCAGTGTATATACTGCTTTGTGAATAACAGACAGATTGAGCTAAGTTTTCATAGAATCACAGCTTGCAGACTCTACAGTGATTCCTAAGGGTAGTTTTTGATCTCAGAAAATGTCATCGTTTTGAGCATAAAATTTGTCCCATAGTTCTTCAATAAATTGTCATGGACTGAATTCAAATGATTAGCATAAATTACCAGCCTCTGACCTGCAATGAAGTGCTGCTAGAAGGGGATCAAGTTCTTGTATATAATTTTATATAATCGAGATAGTATTGTATCCAGAGTTAGTTCCTATAAAATTCTTCTGTGTTGTACACCACATCCTGGTACACAGCATGATGATCAATCCAGAAGAATTGCATGGAAATTGTATCCCAGGAAGTAGCAAGAATCATTTCATGCGAGTGACTAATTTTGTGATATGTTGCAGTAATTTCAATTCATTTGTGCACATATGGTACCATGTACTGTCGCCTTCAAATATGTCAGTGCTCAGTCAAATGTGCAAAAGTAAATGCTCCACTGTTGCGTAACTCTACATCTTTATATTAAGTGGAGTGGTGAAGTGGAGGCACAAGACTTGATGGATAATTGCTTAAGAAAATGAAACATCTACAGCCATCCTTACGATGTCATCTTACATAAGTGAACGGCCAAAGTCCCGTGGACCTCCAGTTGCAAGGAAGGAGATACAGAAACTTAATGAATTATTAGGGTTTCTAAAAAAATTATTACTATGTGGTTGAGTTTCCAAATGTGTAACTAACAATTTTCCATTAATATCTCTCTCTCTCTCTCTCTCTCTCCTTTTTTTTTTTTTTTATTTTATTTTTTAAGCCATTGTGTCCATTAATACCTCGGGGCTACAGCAGCGTTCAGTGCAGTGCAATATTTTTGAAAGTTGCCTTTGTTCTAATTAATTAGTAGTAGTAGTAGTATTTTTCTGGGGGTCACTTTTACAGTGCAGTGCAATATTTTTGAAAGTTGCCTTTGTTCTAATTAATTAATTAATTAGTAGTAGTATTTTTCTGTGGATCACTTTTACAGTGATACTGAACATTCAACAGTATTACAGATTAAGAACAAAAAAGTGATTTATGTGTGGGTTGGAACTGTAATAGGGCACATCACTGTAATTACCGTTATACACAATCCTGGTGACTACATTGAAAGACAGTAAAACGTTGAAGCGTGTATCTACTTTGTATAAGTTGTAAATAAATAGATGCCACTATTAAAGTTGCATCCCTCGAATATACAGTCATTTACATACTTACAGGTCTAGTTCGACAGGTGTTGGACAGGTAATTGACTGTGGCCTTATGGTAGAAACTATCCTGGCATTTGCCTGAAGTAATATAAGGAAACAGCAGAAAACATAAATCATGATGGTTGAATGCAGATTCTATCCTGTATCGTCTTGAATACAAAGCTAGTCTCTTAACAGCAGTGCAGGATCATTTTGTTTATCCAAAGGGTAGAATGCTGTTTTACTTATACATTCTTGTAAAGAGGTTATTTCATAATGTAGAAACATAGTTCTACTCTGTTCATGAATTTCTCGACATCAGTCACTCCACACACTACCAGCTGGTAACAGAATCAAGATGATGATCACTTTCCATTTCGTTATCATATCCCACATTATTAAGATCGATGATGAGTTCACAAAGAGGTTAAGGTGTAAGTATTAAATGTTAGAGAGCATAACACAAAAATTTTCCTGACAGAACATTATAGTGCAAAAGTATGTTGTGAAATGACAGGTTTTTGTTGTATCAAAGAAAATAATCAGTGCTTGGAAAAGTAATATTATATGAATGTATAAAAAATTTGCTCACCGAGTGACAGCAGGAGATAGCATGTGAAAGATATTTGCACAAGCTTTCAGAGCCCGTTGCTCTCCTTGACTGCACAGAAAGGAAAGGAAGAGGGATGAAGGAAAAGTACTGGTGAGGAAATGGGGAGAGTTAAAAAAAAATCGCCCAGAACCTTAGATCAGGGAAGACTTACTGGATGGGATGAGAAGGAAAGACTGATTGTAGGGCACCTGCACCAGGTGAGCGTGGAAGTTGGGTGATAAGGAAGACAAGGGAGCAGCGAAAAGGAATTAGTTACTAGAAAGATATGCTGAGACCACAGAAATTATTATTATAATTGCTGTTACTGTTGCAAATGTAATCTTTAATTTGCATACATATAAATTTTATCAAATTAAAATGTGAGTGACAGCTGTGTAACTGTACACCATATGTTTTTTCCAGCTTTCTGATTTTGTGTACAGGGAACTGTGGTTTATGGACAGACATCAAGCCTGTAAGCTCCACTTTCTTCTATCTCTAATGACCTCGATGTTGACAGTGTGGTAAACTCCAATCTTTCTTCAACCTTTTAAAATGTATCACTTTGATATTTCAGTGCTCAAGCCAATCAGCCCATTACCTTCTTTTGTTTTGCCATGTTAGACATCTTGTCAACAACATCACAATGATTGGGAGTATTATCAAGAGAAACTGTTGACATTGTAAACATGCAACACACACACACGACTTCCTTCTGACATTGTCCACTGTCATTGAACTAACAACAGTAATAATAAAGGATACAATACTAACCTTGCCAATATAAGAAATGAAAAGGTCTGGCAACTGCGGGTAGCGGCTGGTCTCGTTCTTATGAGCCCTAAGCTTGCTGTGCCTTCCTCATGGTCCTCACCCCCACTGCTTCTTTTGCAGCTGTCAGTCCTAAAGCAAATTTTGAACAAACTGTATGTAGTAGTTTCAGTAAGTGTATGCTAATGAGTGAACTGGCTCTGTTATTACCCCTCCACCTTTTTAAGATTGGCAAGCTTTCCACAAAAGACTTCAGTTATGTGCCAGAATGACTTCTTAGACAAGGCCGTGGCTAAGTTGTTTTCTTTGTTCAGTCCAGTGTGTATTCTGTCTTTAATGCCGTGTAATGTAGATAGCGTGCGAAGCTCTAAACCTATTTCAGTTTTCTCTCTCAGAGGTGCTTCTTTCATCTTTGGTGTAATTGGCTCTCATCATCAAATACAGGCACATGTAAAATGAAGACTTAACTTTATTTTTTGAACTATGTATACTACTTTTCATAGTGTATCATTTTGTCATTATACAGCCCATGAAATTTTACATATCATTGTGAAAGCTCTACACACATAATGTCCACAGAATATGATCCAGCACGGACGTATTCCCACGATGATGACAGCAACAGCAGCAGTGTGTTTGGGCACTATGACAGTGGGAAGGATGTACTGTCACCACCAGCATCACATCTGAATGTTCCATCCAGTAAAGGCAAGCAGAAGGTGAAATATTCTGGCTCCCCTGTACCATCCACAAGTAGGAGTGGCACCTCTAAGAAGCTGAGCATCGATCTCTCCAACCCAGCATTCCGAAAACCCCTCGACATGGGTAAGTGACAAACCTGTACTATTTGGTATTTGGATTTTGATCCTGTGATAACATGTGATAGCTGCAGGATGGTGTGTTCTGGGGATTTGTTGTTGGCATTACAGTTGAGTTAATGGGTTCAAAATGAATCGGTTTAAAAGTATATTTTGTTTCAGTATCATATTTAGACTTAAATTAAGTATAGTACCGGGTAACATGAAAAACTATTCTGAGGAATCTGATGGACTGTAGCACAACTTGATAAGAAATGCACAGGTGTTCAGTAGTCGCCAGAAACCCCACCGTGTGCACTTCCTGATCCCAGGTTGTGCATTCAAAGGTATGTAGTCCAGATTCCTCGACTTGCGCCATATGGTGGTGGGGTTTCGGGTTCCGCTAAATAGGTCAGGTGTCCACTAACACAGGAGGCAGCTACATGGGTAAAAGTTGCTGTGTGGTGTGAACTAGGCAGTTTCTTTGGTTAGACAGTCATGGGAAAGATCAAAAAGGGCTCCAGTCTCAAAGGGGACAGGCCAAAGAAACGACGAGAATCGACTAAGCAACAGGCGGTATTGTAGTTGTTAATTGTCGTAGCTGTGTTGGAAAAGTACCAGAGCTTCAAGTGCGGATAGAAAGCACTGAAGCTGAAATTGTTATAGGCACAGAAAGCTGGCTAAAGCCAGAGATAAATTCTGCTGAAATTTTTACAGAGGCGCAAACCGTGTTCAGAAAGGATAGATTAAATACAGTAGGTGGTGGTGTGTTTGTGCCTGTTGTTAGTAGTTTATCTTGTAGTGAAGTTCAATAGATAGTTCCTGTGAATTACTATGGGTAGAGGTTATACTCGACAGCCGTATCAAAATAATAATTAGCTCCTTCCACCGACCCCCCGACTCAGATGATATAATAGCTGAACACTTCAAAGGAAACTTGAATCTCATTACAAATAAGTACCACACTGAAACATGGACTATGAGGAAGAAAGGCAGAGACAGGCTGTAGGCTTTTGAGATCTGGACAGAGGATGGAAAGAATAAGTTGGATGGACAGAGTAAAAAATGAAGAGGTACTGGGAAGAGTGGGAGAGAAAAGACAGTTACTACATGTAATAAAGAGAAGAAAAAGAAATTGGATTGGGCTTATATTAAGAAAGAATGACGGACTGATAAAAACAGTTTTAGAAGGTTATGTAGAAGGGAAAAGGAAGTGAGGAAGGAAGAGATTCCAGATACTGGATGACATGATGGACGGTACAACATACAGCAGCCTTAAGAAGGAAGCAATGGATCGCAGAAAATGGAGAGTTTAAGAATCTGCTAATATAGCAGATAACATGATGATGATGATGACCCCACTCATAGTTATAATTGGTGGAGACTTCAATCTACCCTCGATTTTTTGGCAAAAATACATGTTCAAAGCCAGTGGTAGACAGAAAACATCTTCCGAAATTGTACTAAATGCTTTCTCTGAGAATTACTTTGAACAGTTAGTTCATGAGCCCACATGAATTGTAAATGGTTGCGAAAACACACTAGACCTCTTAGCCACAAATAATCCTGATCTAATAGAGAGCATCATGACGGATACAGGGATTAGTGAACACAAGGTCATTGTAGCGAGACTCAAAACCATATCAACCAAAACCACTAAAAATAATCGCAAAATATATCTATTTAAAACAGCAGATAAAAATTCGCTTGATGCTCTCCTAAGAGAGTGTCTCCATTCCTTCCAAGCTAATTCTGTAAGTGTGGCTCAAATTATGTAAGTATGGCTCAAAATCAAAAATACAGTATCGACAGCAATAGATAGATTCATACCACATAAGTTAATAAGAGGCGGGACTGGTCCACCATGGTACACAAAACACGTCAGAACACTTGCAGAAGCAACGAAAAAAGCATGCCAAATTCAGAAGAACGCGAAATCCCCAAGACTGGCTAAGTTTCACGGAAGCTCGAAATTTAGTGCAGACGTCAATGTGAGTTGCTCTTAATAGTTTCCACAATGAAATATTGTCTCAAAATATGGTAGAAAACCCAAAGAGATTCTGGTCGTATGTAAAGTACACCAGTGGCAAAAAACGGTCAATACCGCCACTGCACGATAGCGATGGAAATGTTACCGATGATGGTGCCACTAAAGCAGAGTTACTAAATACAATTTTCTGTAATTCCTTCATGAAAGAAGATGAAGTAAATATTCCAGAATTTGAAACCAGAACAGCTGTTAACATGAGTGACATGAAAGTAAATATCTTAGGTGTTGCGAAAAAACTCGAATCACTTAAGAAAAGTAAGTCTTCTGGTCCAGATGGTATACCACTCAGGTTCCTCTCAGAGTATGCAGACACAATAGCGCCTTTCGTAGCAATCATATACAACCGCTCACTTGACGAAAGGTCTGTTCCTAAAGACTGGAAAGTAGCAAAGGTCACGTCAATATTCGAGAAAGGAAATAGGAGTAACCCATTGAATTACAGATCCATATCACTGACCTCAATTTGCAGTAGGATTTTGGAGCATACACTGTACTCGAACATTGTGAATCACCTTGAAGAAAATGTCTTATTGACACATACCAATACGGATTCAGAAAATATTGTTCTTGTGCAATACAGCTAGCTCTTTATTCCCATGAAGTAATGAGTGCTGCCGACAAGGGATATCAGATCGATTCCATATTAATCAGACTATTAATCAAATTGCGTGCATATGGAGTATCGTCTCAGTTGCGTGACCGGATTTGTGATTTCCTCTCAGAGAGGTCACAGTTCTTAGTGATGGATGGTAAATCATCGAGTAGAACAGAAGGGATATATGGCATTCCGCAAGGTAGTGTCATAGGCCCTCTGCTGCTCCTGATTTATGTAAATGATCTTGGTGATAATCTGAGCAGCCTCCTTACATTGTTTGCAGATGATGCTGTAATTTATCGTCTTGTAAAATCATCAGACTATCAATTTCAATAACAAAATGATCTAGAGAGAATTTCTGTATGGTGCGAAAAATGGCAATTAGCATTAAACAAAGAAAAGTGCGAGGTCATCCACATGGGTACGAAAAGAAATCCGATAAATTTTGAGTATATGGTAAATCGCACAAATCTAAGGGCTGTCAATTAGACTGAATACCTAGGAATTACAATTATGAGCAACTTAAATTGGAATGACCACATAGATAATATTGTGGGGAGGGCGAAACAAAGATTGTGCTTTGTTGGCAGAACATTTAGAAGATGCGACAAACCCACTAAAGAGACAGCCTACATTACGCTTGTCTGTCCTCTGCTGGAATACTGCTGCGCAGTATGGGATCCTTACCAGGTAGAATCGACAGAGGACATCGAAAAAGTGCAAAGAAGGGCAGCTCGTTTCATGTTATCATGCAACAGGGGTGAGAGTGTCACTGATATGATACGCGAGTTGGGGTGGCAGTCACAGAAACAAATGCGGTTTTCTTTGCGGCGAGATCTATTTATGAAATTTCAATCACCAACTTTCTCTTCCAAATGCGTAAATATTTTGTTGACACCCACCTACGTAGGGAGAAATGATCATCATAATAAAATAAGAGAAATCAGAGCTCGAACGGAAAGATTTAGGTGTTCCTTTTTCCCACGCGCCATTTGAGAGTGGAATTGTAGAGAGAAGTAGTATGAAAATGGTTCAATGAACCCCCCTGCCAGACACTGAAGTGTGAATTGCAGAGTAACCATGTAGATGTAGATAGAAAGAATTGAGTGGTGGGGGGACCACAAGTTATTGCATTATATCAGAAAAGGTTTCAAATAAGGTGCGCAGGCCCAGATTCACAAGTAGCAATTGTATTGTGAAGTGGAAACATAATTTGTACTTAAAATCCGGCCGGCTACTGTGGCCGAGCAGTTCTAGGCACTTCAGTCCGGAACTGCACTGCTGCCACGGTTGCAGGTTCCAATCCTGCCTAGGGCATGGATGTGTGTGTTGTCCTTAGGTTAGTTAGGTTTAAGTAATTCTAAGTCTAGGGGACTGATGACCTCAGATGTTAAGTCCCATAATGCTTAGAGCCATTTGAACCTTTCTCTCTCTATTTTTTTAACTTAAAATGCAGTCATTACTCTTGTGGACCTACAAAAGTAACTGATAGCAGTCACAGTCCTCCAAAGCATTGTGATTCGGCTGACATATTTCCTAATATATCACAGGAATGACTAGTGATTAAATGTTCAATTGTAAGGTCCTTCAGCTTAGTCTTCAATGCTACACTGTTACCAAGAAGCCACCAAGTACAAGAATGACTATGCACCATTAGTTAGTGCTTGCTATGTTATGCAACAATGACTTGTGTTGTCACTCATGTATAGGGGAAAAAAATTGCCATGACTAATAATTTGTGTGAGAGAATACAGTCCGTGTTTTAAGTTATTCATAACTAGCTACAATGTAATGAAAAAAATAAATTTTATATTGTGGTTTACAAGATGCAGATGTGTCCTTACTACTTCCATTTTTCCCCCTTCAGTAATGCCAGATTAACCTTGCTGCTGTGTAGGCATTTAATTGTGCTGTTGGGCATCAGACTAAGAGTGGCGAGCACCAAGCTGGTATAAATTACTCTTGTAGTAACTCTTACTTCTTTAGTCTGGCCTACTTTTGTAAATTACTTCTGTAGTCATACACTCTTTTAGTAACTGTTGGAGAGC
The DNA here is from genome assembly GCF_021461385.2 of Schistocerca piceifrons. NCBI lineage: Eukaryota > Metazoa > Arthropoda > Insecta > Orthoptera > Acrididae > Schistocerca > Schistocerca piceifrons. The sequence goes on from NC_060146.1 coordinate 213,689,471, forward strand.
TCAATTTCTATTTACTTCTTTAGTTGTAACTAAAGTCTTAACACTTTTTACTGAAGGAGTAAGCCATTTCTGCACCCTGCTGGCGCATGCATTACATTCTCTCTCAGAAAATACTGATTGTCGGCAGACATTATTGCATAACCTTCTGTGTAGTTTATGTTCATCACTATAATTTTAAAAGCTAGAAAGGATTATTAAATTGAATTATTAAAATTGGGAAATGTAAATGCTATTTTACTAATTAATGATAAGACCTGTGTATTATGAAAAACAATCATGCTATTAATGGACGAATCTAACCCCGCCATCTACAGCTACCAATGACCATTTTTTGTTGGTGACATGTATTAATTTAAGCACCAGTCTGGGATACGAGCTAGTAGCAACATGGAGGTAGCCAAGAAACGTTCAAAAAACATATCAGAAAATGAAAAAGAGTGGTTTGCTGAAATAATGAAAAAGTACGTAACTACTATTGAATCTAAAATGCACAATGTCAACGTGCTAAAAAGGAAGAAGGATGCTTGGGAAAAAATACACGTTGAATACAACGCAGAACCTCTTACACAAAGGTAACAAGAGCAGCTTTTTAGTAATTTGGAAGGACATGAAAGCGAAAGCAAAGAAAATGAAAGCTAAATGTTATCGAGAACAATTTCAAACTGATGATGGAGTAGGTGAGGTGAGACAAAGATGACAATAGAAGCCAAATGGTTGTTTGTATGATCCAAGTTTTCGAGGGGATAGCTGGAGTTAACAACATTGACACATCTCAAGATAATGTGATATTTTCAAGCAACTTCGATGATGATAACTACACTGAAGGTAGCAATGAAAGTGCGGAAGGTGGAACTTTACCCCATAGCTACGAACCTCAGCCTGCAGTCTCTGGTGGGAGCTTATCAGAAGATGTGCCCAGCAAAAGAGGAAGAGAATATGCAGTTGTAGTAAAGAAGCAAGAGTTGTTGAAAAAAACAGTCAAGCTTCATTCCTTAAAAATGTCTTTAATATGAGGAGAATACAATGCAAAAATGTTATTAATAGAAAGACAAAGAGAAATCATGGAAGAAGAGCATAACCTTAAAATGGAAATTATGAGTAAGTTCAAGAACGTAATGGAGCAAACTTCAGGTTTCAGTGCTTCAGCCAGTGTGCTCGACAAATGTGGGTTTTTGTGAATAAATAAGGAAATATTTATATGTATAAAAAAATCTTCTGTTTCCTTGATACTTTTTCAAGTGGTTAATATGTACTTGTTTCTTGTATGGTATAATATTTGTGTTTATTATTTCAGCCTCGGTACTAATATTTGTTATTACCACATTCTAATATTTATCTGAATTTTCAATATTATAAAATAAGTCTTTTTTTTTTTAAGAAATAATTTAAACATTTTATGACTTTGTATACTCAATTAAGAAATAAAACGAGACTGTTAATCCCCTAGCAAAAAAAAGAAGAAAGAAAGAAAGAAACTATAAAGTTACAGATAAATAAAATGAGTCACTTTTCACTGCAGTAGTGACAATCCGGTGGCTTATTTATTCATTTAAGAAGGAAAAGTCTTAACACTTAAGTTCTGATTTTAGTAGCAAATTAGGTACAATTTTAATTAAAGTAATTAAGTATAATAGACCTTCTGACGGCTTGGCATGCTGCTGGCTGGAATGCATATTGTTTGATGTTATTCACCTCCACAGCATCAGGGTGCAACACATCTCCAACTTATATTCCAAAGTTGTGTAGAACTGCAGCAGCCACCATAACATTCCCACACTTGTTTTGGTTTAAATCACATTGTTTTAATGAGAACTTGGAAACATTTCTTTCAAACCCTGAATGCTCGCTCTATTACACATCTGGTAGCAGTATGGGCTCTATTGTAGTGCAGTTTGGAACACAGGTGTCATAAGATGTTTGGAGAGAGCATATCCAACATACCACCAATCATATTGTCCATTTTCGAATTCTGCAGCAACTCCACTATTGTCCCAAATGCGTGCATCATGCGTGGAACCCGGCCAACGCCTTATCACGTTCAAAATCTTCATATTGGCATCGTAGATGATTTGTGTATTAATAGAAAAGAAATTATAACGATTTCTGTACAGTTCTGCCTGTGCTCCAGAAGGACAAAGTATGGGTTAGGTGTATGTACACAATCTGTGGCCCTTATGACTTTTGGGAATCCACCTGTTCGATAGAATTCCTTTTTGTTCTTTGATATATTTTCTTTGCTCTGTGGCATGGACACATACAGTGGCAATTACACTGTTTATCACACTGTTAAAAGCTCTTCCAGCAGTAGTACGATTGTTATTAATGAGATCTCCTGCTACGATTTGATAAGAACCTGTGTGAAAGATTTGCAGTCCACAAAGAAGTTACAGCCTAGGAGACAAAGCAAGGTTCCTGTCAGAATTATGCTGCAGTAACAGCTCCACCATGCCGAGCAGCGACTCAAAAGATTCCTTACAAAACCCAAATTTCTCTTCGAAATCACCGTCGCTGTCACAAATGGGTCTCTTCTTTCCATTACAACCCTCATTCTTGGGATGTTCACTTCTTCCTCCATCTCCATATATTCTTTGTCGTCCAGATAATCCATAGAATTCAACACTTAAAACACAGATCTCAAAGATCATACCTTACTCTCTTACTGTACTCCTATTACTGCCTAGGAGTAAATCTTACTAACATAGTTGCATACTCTTCAGTAGTGCTCTCCACCAGTAATGGAGTAAATAAATTTACTTTGGAAGTTTCTTGTCTCTTAGTAACTTACTACTTTAGTTTCACTTATTCCTGGTTAGTGGTCGGCATCCTAAGTTTAGCTTTTTTTGAATGAGTTAAAAGATAGTAAAATACAGAGCACATCAGACCAGTCGAAAGACTAATGGCTTGAGACGAAACAATCCATGATATTATAGGATGAAGGTTAATTGTGAAATTCATGGTAATTGGAGCCAACTGCACTAGCTTCATAATTTTGTAAGGAGAAAAAAATTACAGCTGCTTCAATATGATGTGGTATATGAAAATTTAAAGTGCCAGTAAAATTGCAGTAATATATTTGGGTAGCTTTAAGGAATATAATAAGCGTGTCTCAACTTGAAACTTTTAACGTACCACATCCACCAAGATTAGTCCAGGTGAAGATAAAACTGACACTCAGTTAAATGGTGACACCAACTTAAATAATAAAATATTTGGTGCAGTTATCAGTATGGCATGCCGAAGCAATCCAGACCATTAAATGTTGGAAGCATTGAGACTGTGGGTCTTGTGGTCATTCTAAAAGCTTGACATTTCTGCTCAAGGACAGCAGCTTTATACATCATATTCAGGATTCACACTATGCTATAACAGTCCTGGAAATCTTGAGTGCCATTGAGGCAGAAAACCTTCTTGGGTAGGGGGTAATTGAGTTCAGGCGTTGAGGTGGAAAAAAGCAAATATGTTGTCTTTGCTTGGGTAAAATCATGTAATGGGTTTACTAGTCATGAAAATAACACCGAGCTAAGTAACAGCTGCTGCAAGGTACATTGGGACTGGAATCCTGATGACAATTTATGTCTGTGTATACTCAGTAGCATAGCAGAAGACTTTTAACAAAAATGGGAGCAATCAAATGACACAAAAGAAAGGATTATGCATTAATTTATTTCCCTCCAGTTTCTCAGTTTTTCGAAGCCTTCCCTCGTTAATCTTGTTTTTATTGTTGTAGTTGGTGTTGCTTTTAATCAGAAAACTGGTTTGATGTAGCTCCTTGGTAGTCTATCCTGTGCAAGCCTCTTCCTCTCTGTATAATTACCAGTCCAGACATCTTATTTGAATATGCTTACTGCATTCAAGCCTTGATCTCCCTCTACAGTTTTTACACCACCCCCCTCCCCTTGCCCCATTTCTTTGTTCACCACTTCAATTCAGTATCTCTTCATTAGTTAATCTTCCCATCTAATCTAAAGTATTCATGTATTCTATTCTTGTTTGAACTGCGTATCATTCACACTTCATTTCCACATAATGCTATTCATCAGACAAATGCCTCCAGAAAAGACTTCGCGACACGTAAATTGATGTTAGATTTTAACAGATTTCTCTTTCCTGAAATGCTTTTCTCACTACTGCCAGTCTGCCTCTTATTTGTTCTTTATTTTGACCATCATAAGTTATTTTGCTGCCGAATTAGCAGAGCTCACCTACTACTCTTATTGTCTCATTTCCTAATGTAATTCTCTCAGCATTGCCAGATTTAATTTGACTATTTTCTGACACCCTTGTTCTACTTCTGCTAATGTCCGTCGTATGATTTCTGTTCAATAGACCATCCATTCCATTCATCTGCACTTTCAGTCCTGTGTCGTCTCTTTACAGAATAATGATACCATTAGCGAACCGTAAAGTTTTTGTTTCTTCTACCTGAACTCTTAATTCCATTTACAAGTTTTATCTCGATTTCCTTCACAGCTTACTCAGTGTACAGATTGAATAACACAGGAGATAGGCTACAACCCTGTCTCACCACCTTCTCAACCAATGCTTTCCTTTGATTTACTCTAACTCTTTATAAATGCAGTCTGATTTCTGTACAAGTTGATAATAAATTTTCCTTCCCTGTACTGTATCCCTCCTGCCTTCAGAATTTTAAAGAGTGATGTCCAGTCAGCATTGTTAAAAGTTTTCATTAAACCTACAATTGTTAAAAATATAGCTTTCCCTTTTTCCAATGTATCTTCTAAGGTAAAAAATAGTCAGTGCTGTGTTGTGTGTTGCTACATTTCTCCGGAACCCAAACTTTGTTCCTCAAGGTTGGTTTTTACCAATCTCTCCATTTCTCTGTAAGTAATTCATGTCGATATTTTGCAGCAGTGGCTTATTAAACAGATGATACAGTAGTTGTTGCACCTGTCAGCACTTGCCTTCTTTGGAAGTGGGAGTATTACATTCTTCTTGAAGTCTGCCTGTCTTACGTACCTTGCACACACCAGGCGGGATAATTTTGTCGTGGCTGTTTCTCCTGAGGAGCTCATTAATTCTGGGAAAATTTTACCTACTCCAGTGGCATTGTCTTTTGGAGCTATATGGAATACTTCTTTCAGTGTCGTATCTCCCATCTCATCTTTATATATTTCCTGTTCCATTTCTATAAAATTGTTATCAAGTTTGTTTTCCTTCTGTAGACCTATATTTTCCTTCTACTTTTCAGTTTTACTTTCTTTCCTTAGTACTGGCCTGCCATCTGTGTTCTTGATGCTCATGCAGGTACTTTTGTTTCTTCCAGAGGTCTCTCTAATTTTCCTGTGGGTGACCTGTATATCCCCACAGGTATGCATGTTGCTACAGCATTGTATTTGTTCTCTAGCCATTCTTTCTCAGCCATTTTGTACTTTCTGTCAATCTCATTTTTTAGACCTTTGTATTCCCTTTTATATTTTGTCCTTTTGTCAGTTCAATATCTCCTGTGTTATCCAAGTATTTCTACTTGACCTCTCTAAGCTTGTGCTACCTTAACTTCATTTCTCAGAGCTACCCATTCGTCTTTTATTGCATTCCTTTCCTCTGTTTCAGCCAGTTGTTGATCAGAATTCACATCTACCACTGTAAATGGTTGCAGGTTTCGAAATCTCTGCTTGAACCACTAGATAATCGATTTGAAACATTCCTGTATCTCAAGGTCTCTGTTATGTAAACCACCTTCTTCCATGATTTTTAAACCAAATATTAGCAATGATTAAATTACGCTGTGTGTAGAATTCTACTATATGGTTCACCTCTCATTTCTCTCTCCCAGTCCATGATCCCATAGTATTTTTCTCCTCTTCCTTTTCCTACTCACTACAAAATTTCATGCCATGAAGGGTAGCCGTGTGGTCTGAGGCACCTTGCCATGGTTTGTGCAGCTCCGCAGCCCCTCCCCCCGTCGGAGGTTCAAGTCCTCCCTCGGGCATGGGTGTGTGTTGTCCATAGTGTAAGTTAGTTTAAGTAGTGTGTAAGCTGAGGGACCGATGACCTCAGCAATTTGGTCCCATAGAACTTACCACGAATTTCCAATTTTCCAAATTTCAGTACCCCATTACAATTAAATTTTCATCTCCTTTACCTATCTGAATAATTTCCAAAGTCTCGTCATCCGTTTTTCCAGTCTCTCCATCATTTGTGGAGGTAGTTGGCATATAAACTTATATGACTGTGCTGGGGGTTGGCTTCGTGTCTATCTTGGGTACAATAATTCATTCACTGTGCTGTATACAGTAACTAACTTCCTGCATTTTATTTTGGTATTCATTGTTAGATCTGCTCCTGCAGACCTCAATCGAGTTTGTATATTCCCACTATATCTATTGATTTAATTTCCCTTCCTCCTCCTAAATCCCTGTCCGGAGGTCCAAATAGAGAGCAGTTTTACCTCTGGGATAGTTTACTTAAGAGGTTGCTGTCATTATTAAGCCATACAAAAGAGCTGCATACACTCAGAGAGAAAAAAAAGTGTCTGTAGTTTCCCTTTGCTTTTCATCTGTTTGTAGTGCCAACACACTAAGGCCGTGTTGGCTTTGTTACAAAGGCCAGATCATTGAATCATCCACACTGTTGCCTCTCCAACTATGAGGTGCTACCCAAAATATCCAAGAATTTTATTGTAAAAAATCGGGAAACTATAATTATGCCCTAATGTCCTCTGTTATCGTCAAAGTAGTCCCTCAGGTGTGTATGTTACAATCCCAGCTTTTTTGTGTAAATCAGCAATCAATTATGACACGAGTGTGTGTGCAATGTCAGTGATCTATAGATTGTGTTGAGTGTTGAGTTCTAAATGTCTGAGAATGCTGGATGTGTAGAGACAAGGGACTATGGCGGTGTCTGCTCATATTCTGGTCAAGCTTACGCCTATTTCAGAAAGGGATTTTATGCTTTCATGTCTTCTTAATCTTTTATTATGTTGCTTGCTTTGTTTTCATGATACGTTGAAAAGCTGACAAAGGCCTTGTATTTTGTCCTACTAGTGTTCTCCTACAAGTGAGACGAAGTATCTGAAAGCAAAAGTGTTTGCGCTTTACAGAGAAAAAAAACCTACACTGTGTGTAAATAATAACGTAAATAGATAAATTATTTGAACAGTGAGAAAATGAGGGCCATTGGATTAGAAAAATAATTTTTGTTGTTATTTGACACTTGGAATTAAAGCAATAGGAAAGATAAAGCAAAAATGCACTTTTTACTCGTTGTCTGATGTGTTTGCAAATATATATTTTCTTGAGCAAATAAGTGTACACAATGTTTGGCTGACACTTTCCCTGTTCTTTCAGTTCTCAGGAGTGTGAAAAATTTACCGCATGACCTTTGACAAGGACTTCAACTACGAATTCTGTGTTGGTCATTAAGAAACCCTGTTGTCATTACTTGTTTTCATTCCGTTACTGTATTTCGATTTTTCCGTAAAAGGGATAGTCCCTCGTAATCTCACTTTCACCATTCAGATGGCAAACTGCACATCAGACAGCTCTCATAACACCAGTAATTTTGGTACCGGCGTGTAAATGAAGAAGACTACTCAAAACAGACAAGATCAGTACGGGAATGAAACATCAAAGGACTTGCAGTAGACACGCGGACTCGAGTAGTCATTGGAGACAAGGAAGTCAATCATGTAAAAGGGGCTTAAGTTATCGTACAGTTACTTTTGTTAGTGAAATGAACACTCGTGTTTTCACAAAACATTTAAGACACTAGCATGTTCCCCATACATCAGCAACAGTTAGAAATTTGTGGTCAAAGAATGTAAAATGGATTCTTTTGACTGATCTGGTCCGTGTCTTGGTGAAAACCTTATTTGATGCCTTTATGATGAACAGTATTGCTATTTGTGTGTCAGACATTTTCTCAAAGACTTAATTAGAGCACATTTTGAAGAATGTGAGCAGGCCACCTTCATTGTGTCAGAATCTCGAGGAAAATATTAACCCTGTAACTATTGCTTAAAGGAAGATATCCCTTGTATTTAACAGCATACCCATGCAGGGTTACTTTGACCACACTTTACAGGTGCCATTTGCAATCAGCTGTTAGATATCCAGAGAAAGAACTTGATGTTAGCACTTAGAGTGCCAGTCACTTATTTAAATCCACCTACCCTGTGCCAGCCTCTTATCCCAGTCTCCTTGCCCTACTGCTGGGCGTTTTCCCAGTACTTCCGACTTTCAGGTCCAAGCTAATTTGCAGACCTGAAACTATTTTCTATAGTTTGAAAAAAAAAAAGTTTATTAACTTCTGTTTAAGAAAATGTTAGCTATATTTTTGTTCTCACGAATCTGTCATCAACACCTGGTAAGAAGAAAGATGCCATTTTCAGGATTAAAAAAAATTATTGCACCGTTTCCTTCACAGCACATTAATAAAATGATGATTTAATTTTTATATACAGAGAAACTGAAAAGTAGATAAAGGAGAATGCCAGGTAGTCTTGCTTTTTGCGGTAGAGCTGGGAGCGTGGTTGCGTGGAAAACCCCACTTTACATACACAGCACCGAAAAGATATATCTTTTCACTTGGCTGTGCCATCTTCTTTCATGCCCCTTTCTGAGCACACACTGATAGTTTTCTGTGCTTTCTTTTTTCCTGGTGGTATTGGTATTTTCTCCAGGAAAAGATTTCCAGTTAGTCGTGAAATACTAGCATAACTTGGGGAAGGTTGGGGATCAGTACTGCATGCCATGTGAAGGTCTTTATAAACAGCAATAATAAACTGGCTGGCACTAATATTCTTTTTTCATGACCCGTATATACAGTATACAGGCTTTGGGAATAGCCTTGAGAAATACGAAAGTGACAAGTTTTCTCCACCACTTCACAGAGCAATGGTCAAAAATTCTGTATGATATTATCTGGTCGCTTAGATCAACACCAAACTTGTTCTTATTCTAATCAAGGTTGGCTGCTAGTTTCATTTCCCACCCCCCACCCCCACCCCTCTCCTGTCAATATAGGAAATCGTGTCTCCCCCGTGCCTTGTGCTTATTATGGAAACACCTCTTTTTGTCTTAACATAATAAGGATTCAATGTCTTCCTCAGGTGGAAAATCATTTGATTCTGCTGAAGTGATGTAGCATGCAGATCAGATGGCATTCCGCTTCTGTTCTTGGTGATAGTGCCAATGAGACCAATGCTTTTTGCTCCAAAAGCTGTTGCTAGTGAAACACTGGTGTAGTACTGGTCAGTGAACATTGTGACCCTTACCTGCTAAATTGTCAAGCAGTCATAGGACAACATTGGTTACTGCGTTGTTCTGCCCACAGAATACTGCAGAATTCCAAATGTTTGTGTGCGTGAGAGTAACGCAGATTGCCTACCAAGTCAGGTCATTGTTCAGTGACACTCGACGCCAGAATTAGTAATTGATTAATACGAGGTGTGATTCGAAAGTTTTAAGAATGGATCCGCTACTGCTTACTGGTTTGGTGGGCAGGTACACGGAGGGTGGGGAGTGAGTCATTGCCTTGTCCTTGAATGCCCTCTGACAGGAAACTGCATTCCCTTTATTCAGTTGATTGTGGCAGCTGGTTGAGTGCCCGTCTGTTAGAGCTTGTTGCCGGATTCTGTCTGCGTGAAAATGGACGTAGAAATGGAGCAACAAGTTTGTGTAAAATTTTGTTTTAAAACCGGGAGACTTCTGAGACTTACGGACTATTAAAAACATCTTTTTGAGATCATTGTAGGAGCCAGTCAGATGTTTTTGTCTGGTTTAACAGATTTAAAAATGGTCACAAATCATTTCAAGATGAACCATGGTCCAGTCATCCTTCCACCTCAAAAACGAATGAAAATGTTGTGGAAGTTCGCGACAGTCCTTAACTTACAATTAGAGAGATGGCTGATGAACTTAATTTAAGTTTCTATGTAGTTCAGGCAATTTTAACTGAAGATCTGAACATACGTTGAGTGTTCACAAAATTCATTCCAAAAGTGTTTTCAAATGACCTGAGACAATACCGATTTGAAGTGTGCCAAGAAATGATTAATCAGACTAAAAAGACCCAGATTTGTTAAATAGGGTAATTACAGGTGACAAATCATGAGTATATGGATATGATACTGAAACCAGAGTGGAAGACTCCATGTTCACCACGACCTACAAAAGCATGGCAAAGTCTGTCGAAAGTGAAGACAATGTTGGTGATTTTTTGCGATTCTACCAGTATTGTGCATCATGAATTTACCGCTGGAGGACAGACAATTAACCAGGAATGCTAAAAATGGCCCTTGAGCGTTTGTGCGAAAAGGTGCGGAAGAAAAGGCCTGCATTGTGGAAAGACAGGATTTGGGTGCTACACCATGACAGTGCTCCAGCTCATCGCGCCTTCTCCATCGTTGAATTTTTGACCAAATTCAAAATTCTTGTGCTTCCACAACCACCATATTCCCCTGATTTGGTTCCTGCGACCTTCTACCTGTTTCCTAAACTGAAATTTTCACTGAAAGGGAACCGATTTGACTCGATTGAAGACATCCAGACAAATAGGGAGAGCGTCCTTAACACTCTTCACGGAAAAAACTTCAAGGAATGTTTCCAGAAGTGGGTGCACAGTCGGAGTAGGTTGAACACACTATTTTGAAGGAGATGCATCACAGTAGCATGTAAGTGTCACCATTATATAATTACAAGCCCATTCTTAAAACTTTCCAATCACACCTTGTATGTGCTGACCTTCAAAATAGGTACTCGTGAGTAAGGACCATGAAGACGAGAAATCAGGAGGCACATAGACAGTTTTTTTTCCCTTGCTGCATTTGCGGCTGGTACAGTAAGCGGAATGGCACATGGTATCCTCCGCCGCGCACTGTATGGTAATGTGAGGAGTGTGTATAAATGCAAAATTTCCCAAGACACTTGTCATCATTAAGCATACACATTTATTACACACCTGATATCACCCAGTGGCCTAGATTTTTGTGTTTTTCATGGCATTCTTAGTATCAGCAGGGAAATGCTTCTTCCGGAGCATAAAAAATGTGAATATTTTGCTGTTTATTTAAAAGGCTCTGACATAAAATGTGGAGGGTTACCAGCTGCATCATTGTATCGTCCTCAGCAGCTTTAAAAAATTTTGCAAAATTTTTAGCATACAAACATTTTTGCCTGTTTTTTAACATGCAACTCACCTTGAACTCCCACATGCTCCCCGACTGTAATCCACTCGCATTGCTCATACCCATCTACTCCCAGTTGCTCTTTCTCACTCATTCATTTGGCCCAACTCATTGTCATTATCTCTTTGTGTCTCTCTGTCTTCATCTCCTGTGTCAACCACAGTCTCTTTCACTCTGTCCTACTACTACAGTCTCCCCCCCCCCCCCCCCCCCTCTCTCTCTCTCTCTCTCTCTCTCTCTCTCTCTCTCTCTCTCTCTCTTTCTCTCTCCGTCAGTGTCTCCTTCACTCTTTTCTTAGCACTGTTCTGTCAATGTCAACAGTGTTCCACTGACACTGTGTTCTCTTTCCCTCACACTTTCATTGTTTCTGTAACACAACTGCTGTCTACTATCTATCAGTATTTATTACTTTTCTGTCTCTTTGCCACTGCCACAGTCTTCTCTCTCAGCATAAAAAAAAATTGAATATGTTTGCATGCTAAAATTTTTAAAAGTGCTGAGGAAGGTAGAATGAGTCAGCTGATACCATAATTTTCAGTCAGGCCTTTAATTAATCAGGAATTCACATTTTTGGAGCTCTGACGGGAGAATTTTTCTGGTGGTTTCCATCTTTTCACTTCTGCAGCTTTGCATGTAACTCATAAGAAAAGAAATATATTGGTCAGTAAAATTTAAACAATTTACCTATGTGAAATTTAAATATCACAAAACTATTTTTACAGACTGGATTTTACGTGCAAAAAAAAATTTTTTTTGCGTGTGCTTCAGTGCTACAACATGGGGTTCTCAGATGATAATGGAGACACTTAGCAGCATATTTCTCCATGCTGCGTCACTTTATAAGTTACACCAGATTTTTTTTTTTGTGTGTGTGTGCAAGTAGTATAACTGTGAACCTTGGTATGGGGAGATGGCTCTTCTATATAAATGTCTAGAGAATATACCATTAAAATTTGAGCAGTTTAGTGTAGTTATTTCTTATTTAGATTTTGCCTCTTGCCAGATTTTACGTGTATAAGTAGGCGTACTTTGAACCTCTTTATCTTGGAAACAGATTAAGAAATCAAGAAATTTTTCAAGGTTGAGATCTTAGGAATACATTGTAAAAATTAGAGCCATTTGCTATGCATAGCTGTCATAGGAATCTCATGGTGCATTTGCCTAAGCAGGAGGAAGTGTGTAAAATTCATAATTTAACCCTGTATTATTGGATGTGACACTAAGGTGATCCTTCTGTTGGGGATACAAATGGCCCTTAGACCAAACGCTATCCAAAACGTTTGATCCTATCTTTTTATCATCAATAGAACCCGAGGTACGAGGAATAGAAAATGCCATTTGTGTGCTTGGCATTTTGGAACATATTAGATACTCGTGCTGTTGCTCGCATACCGATACTCGCTCAGCGTACAGAAAGAATAGGAATTAATACGTTCAGAAATTTACCGGATTTGATCCTTTCGTCGGCTGGTGTGTTTGCAAGCAACAAGCAGTTTCATATCACACCAAAAGAATACATTGTAATACCAGTACACTCTTTCGTGGTTTATGATAAAGTTGTGAACAATGGAACCAAGAAAAAATATATCATGAAAGAGTGGGGGTGGGGAGTGAAATATGCTCACTATTTTTATATACTTGAATTTAGCACATTTCGTGGCAGTATTCACTTTTCCGTGGATGTTTATAAGATGATATTTGACTTTTTTGTGTTGGCTTCAGTCGTCTGGTGAAAATATTATTCCATAATGCTGTTTCGTCAACTGCGGAAATGTCCTGGTTCAATGCGTTTGCCTCATTTTTGGTGCTTCAAATACCATTTTTCCGAATGTGCTTCCTTCTTGGTGTTTATATAAAAAAAGTAGTAGAATAACTCATTTTTGCTGGTCACTTGCAAATTATTGTAACGAGGACCTGTACATTGTTCCACCATCACACACCGAGTGTTCACTGCCGACTGACTACAGTCAAAGACGACTCCAGCGTCAAAGACATTTCACACAACACACAAGCTTCCACTTGTAACCAGTCTCTTTGATATTATTCGTCACATCTACTAATGTTAATCAATATGCTGTCACTCGAACATATAAGCAAATTAGCACAAAATAAGGCAAATTACAATTCACAAAAAATATTCTGACGAAAAAATATAAGAAAACATTTACAACCTCCCTCATTAGATTTGGTATGGACAAATCCGGAAGAAAATTATACATCTTGCAGATCCATCATAGGAGGGGCACTTAGTAAGCTTCAAGGAGGAAAATGTGACATAAAAAGCAGGAGATTCTTAAGTGTCTCACATGACAGAAATTGAACAGATCATACAGATGCACTGATACACATAATGGTGCACATAATTGTAATAAATGAGTCCGTAAATATGAACTAAAAGATAAGGAGTGTTCAGTAAAGGCTTTGTGACTTCAGTTATTTTAAAATGTTACATGTCATCAAAGACTAACAGCTTTGTAGTTTGCACGAATGATATCTTTGGGCTTTTGCTGATTTATGTACAGTAATTTTAAGCAGCAGAAACAGTCACATCTTGTCGGTACAATTTATCACTTTTTTCTGTACTCACAGTAAATTGCAAAACTTTTTTCCCCAAAATCTTAAAATTCGAACCATTTGACTATGTTGTGAAATCAGACAAGATACAAATTTATGCACCTTAGTTCTGCATTTCATATTGTTTGGCAAAAAAAAAAAAGTTAATTTTTTTTCTCGAAACTTAACTGGGTGTGTTGTTGTTGTGGTCTTCAGTCTTGAGACTGGTTTGATGCAGCTCTCCATGCTACTCTATCCTGTGCAAGCTTCTTCATCTCCCAGTACCTACTGCAACCTACATCCTTCTGAATCTGCTTGGTGTATTCATCTCTTGGTCTCCCTCTACGATTTTTATGCTCCACGCTGCCCTCCAATGCTAAATTGGTGATCCCTTGATGCCTCAGAATATGGTGTGCAGGACATCAAATATGCCGTATTGTTTAAATTTGTTGATTTTATTGCCCATATATGTCACATGCTGATACTCTGTCATCGACAGCGTTACTGTAAAATTATCAGGAACAATTCTTTGTATGTTTCACATATCCACCTGATTTATGAGGATACCTGTAATTGCCCAAATGCTTATTGGATTCTTTTATGTTTCTTTAAAGGTTGGAAGCGCGAGATCGTGTTCCGAAGTGCTGGTGGTAGTTCCACAAAAGGACTAGCAGATGTCTATTATTTTACCCCATCTGGGAAGAAAGTGCGTTCTACCAGGGAGATGATGGAGAATCGTAAGTAATTCTTTCATGGGTTTTTAAACTAGTGTTCCTTACTACTCACCAATCTCATCAGCATTTCTTACAAAATGTTGCTGTAACCAAGACAACAAGTGAAAAACAATAGGACGGAACAAACTCCGTAATGTTCATTGTTCTTCAGATTGCTACACTTTCAAAAATAATGTGGTGCAGACAGTAAAGCAAAAAAGTTAATAACCCACTCATCCTCCCTCTTTATGTAGAATCTCTTTGCAGCTCAAAACAATATGAAAGACATTCATGAAGCTTGGAAAGAATGCTGTAATAAAGGAAAAATTAAGTATAATGCTTGGATATGGAAAAAAAATTATTTTTAGAGGTCCACTGTCACAAAATACAGCTATTAATATCTATGCTGTATGCTGAACATGTTTCAGTATGGTTGCAGCATCCTTGGAGTATTTTAATTTTTCAAAAATAATTTATAAGGGAAAAATCTGTAGTTACTAGTTATGGCTCAAGATCAAAATATTATCGTTTGTTATGGTATGCCATTTTGTGATTTTCTTCAGATTTGTCTGGGAGTATATCTGGAACTAGAATAATTTGTTGAGTCTACTTTGACTGAAAAAAATACCCCATTTGGTACTGGTGCACAATAAAAATGGAAACCGTTAAAAAAATAATAATGTGATCCTATACATTACAGCATGAATTTCACTTTTACTCTCTTTTGATTATTATTCTGATTGGTGTGCTCTTTTTTACTGTCCCTCACAATGTTCCATAGGATTATTGATTTCCTCTTGAGATCAAAACAAAAAAAATCTGAAAATTTTTGCAACTAACGTAACTATTCTTTTATTGCTGCTTGTTCCAAACTCTTTCTTGGTCTGTGAGTGCTGTTCTTTCGCATGGTTTTTTTAATGGAATGTGGTTTACCATTGAAAATATGGGCCGGCCAGTGTGGCCGAGCGGTTCTAGGCGCTTCAGTCTGGAACTGCGCGACCACTACGGTCGCAGGTTCGAATCCTGCCTCAGGCATGGATGTGTGTGATGTCCTTAGGTTAGTTAGGTTTAAGTAGTTCAAAGTTCTACGGGACTGATGATCTCAGATGTTAAGTCCCATAGTGCTCAGAGCCATTTGAACCATTTGAAAATATGGAGCTTTTGTCACCCCTGTTTCAAAACTGCTGCATTTTATCAAATGCAGCAGTTTTCACTGTTTTGTTTTTCTGAACAGTATCACCATACATCGTCTAAACCATTTTCTTGTGGGTGGGCACCACAGGCAAGGCGGTGCATTCTGAATTGAACAGCATAATTGATATGTCAATGTTGACCCCTAAACATTTCACATTAATACTGAGCAACTTTCTCCAGTAATGAAAACAAATTACTTACTGCCTTACACTTCCTAAAATGCTTGATGAAAAATGTTGAGTTCAGTTTCAATTATTCTCCACATTTTGTTGTTTGTTGTATTAATGCTCTGCAATACTGGTTGCTATTGCACTTAATAAAAATCCAGTGCAAGAAATATGTTGGATTATACACCGCTTAAGGCAATCAGGTCATGCTAATGAGGTACTGATTGTGTTTATGTGTAACTAAATATGAAAGGAATACCATCATACAGATTTAACTTCAGCAGGAAACACTTACATACCAAATAAATATTTGAAGTGGTCAACACTTCCTGTAGGTTTCATTAAATCTTTAATTTCTGTTGCAGTTGAAGGCACTGATTTAACTCTGGACAACTTCACTTTTACTAAAGAGCCTCTTGGAATAAATGATCCAGATAAAGAAGTGATCAGGGATGCAAGACGTACGTCAGTAACACCCAAGGTAAATTACAATGCTTTGTGTTAACATGTAGTGAAATTGTGCAATTGAAAGTCCTGGATGGAATAACAATAATCTGGAAAGGATAGGTTGCTACTCACCACAGAGGACGCGTTGGGTCACACACAGACAGAATGAAGAGAGTACTAGAAATATTTAAGCTTTTGGACAAAGTCCTTCCTCAGAAGTAGAACTCTCACAGATTGACACAACAGCAACAACTACTACTCTCACACTCCTGGCTGCTGTCTCCAGCCTCTTAAGGTCTGACTGCAAATATTTACAAAACACCAACCAACACCAACACCCCCAACAACAAATTGCACGCGTGCCCCCCCCCCCCTGCCCCCCCCCCCCCCCCCCACACACACACACACACACACACACACACACACACACACACACACACACACACCCGCGCGCGCGAATGCTGTCTCCGGCTTCTCAGGCCCACCTGAAGTGGCTAGAGACAGTAGCCATATGTATGAGTTTGTTTGTGTTTGTTTGTGTGTGTGTGTGTGTGTGTGTGTGTGTGAGAGACATCTGAGGAGGAACTTTGTCTGAAACTTAAATGTTTCAAGTGTCCTTTTCATTGTGTGTCTGCAACCCAGTGATGCCTGTAAGTAGTGAATAGTTATCTATCGTTTCTTTAGCAAACTTAGTTATTTGAGACTGCATGTCATAAATGGGATAGCGTGCAATCCCATTTAAATACTGAGTAATTTACAATTGTTAATTTAATTTTATCCATATTTTGCAGTTTCAAACGTGACTTTATTCAATACACTGGAGGTATGAATTAAAAAACACTGCCAGTCACAATATTTAAAAAAAAAAAAAATAGTACACTGTGCACTTTGGACCCTCTGGGTCCATCATCAAGTGTAACTTGTCCTAATACATGCTTTATTTTTTTTCCTCTTGAATGAGGTCAAATGCATACTCCTGTCGCAAAAAGGTTTGATGTTAGGTTATGAATTTCATAACTCAAATGCAGAAAATATGTGTGAAATAGTGGAAAAGACAAACAGTGTAAACTTACCACATAATCAAAGAAAAGCATTTTTAATGTTTAACACAGCAAATATTTTTTCTCCATCGTTTTCACACATGTCACTTCATTCAAGAGGCACGTTTGCATACACATCTCTGTAAACACTTCACAGATGTTATTGTACATGGTGTGGTCAAAGATGAATTTATTCGTAGTGCTAAAGATACACTTATTAAACAATTGATATACGCAGGAAATGATTTTAGAATAGGTCTTTAAAATTACTGAAATAACTTTGACTTGCGAAATATGTTTGTTCATTTAACATAGGTCCCGGTTTTTTGATTTTGTGCAGGTATATTTCCAGTTGTTCTAACAGATGTAGGGTCTTGGTTTCATTATGTAGTACTACCAGATTGTTTTCTAGACTGTTGATGACATGTTCCATTTCTAATGTGTTATGCAATGACTGATTTTTCCAAGTGGTTGAGCCTGTTCTTGAAAATGAGTTCTGAAGTTTCTGCCTGTTTCCCCTACATAGTAGGCAGAACACCTGGGGCATGATACTTTGTGCATTCCGCTGTTGTTGTATGTTTGTGTATTTGACTTTATGTTATGGGCGAGTAAGTTCCTAACTTATTATTAGTTGACAATGCAACTGTTACAATATATATGGCCCAGGTATGGGATACTGGCAAATATTTTCTCTTCTTTCACAGTGTGGCCATTCGTTGCCTTACTTTTGTGTATTTGTTTGCGTCTACACAGCCAAAACAATTGACAAGTTTATGAAAGGTTAGGGGAGTTTTTTCCTACTTTTGTCAACAGTACTTAGAATTTCATTTCCTGAAGATAAGTATTGGCAGGGTGTTCTCTCTGTTTTAAATTTCATAGTTTTAACAACTGAATTTTTGTTTTGATGCAATTCACTTACAAATATACAAGGCTTGTCTAAAAAGTATTCAAAATTTGGCCAGAGAAAATATTTCGAATACCTGACGGGGTTGGGACCCTAATCCCTTTCAAAGTAGCCCCCTTGTTCTTGCTCACACTTAACCCACTGATCCTTCCACTGCTGGAAACACCTCTGGAAGTCTTCTTTTGTAATGGTGTTCAGCTCTGTTGTCATGTTCCACATTACCTCTTCTCTACTCTCAAAAAGACACTCTTTCTGTTTCTGTGTTGTACCTGTACACCCATGACTCATCTCCAGTTATCACGGTGTTCGGAAACCCAGGACCACTGTTGGTGGTGTCCAGAAGGTCTTGTGCAATGCCAAAACAGATGTGTTTTTGTTCCCACGACAACAACTTGGGCACGAATATCGCAGCCACTCTGTGCATGTTCAAATCATCATGCAAAATTGCATGTGTAGAATCTTTACTCATTATAACCTCTTGGGCAATCTCCTGCACTGTCAAATGACGATCTGCCATCACCAAATTTTGCACTCTCTCAACAACTGCTGCACTCCAAGCAGTTTGGGGCCTGTCAGAACGCGAGTCACTCCGCTGACGTGCGGCCATTTTTGAATCGATTGAACTACTCCTTAATTTGTGTTACACCTATTGCATCTTTTCCAGACACCTGCCGAATCTTACGAATTGTTTTGCTTTGAGAATCACCAAGCTTTTGACAAAATTTGATGCAGTATCTTTGCTCAACACGTTCAGTCATCTTGAGAGAATTGATAATCCAACGAACATGTTGTGTAGCACATCACTCAGCGACCAACAGGCAGCGACTGACGCGGTGGAAGGCGGGGACAAAATTCACGCATGCGCATAAAAGGTCTCTTCCTTTACTGTGTATAGTGACGCCGCACTGTCGTCTCTATTTTGCATGGGAAAATCGAAGGTCGAATACTTTTTAGACAGACCTCATATATTTATGTTTTTATGAGTACATGCCTCAAGATTCATAAAACCTTTTATTCTGTTTAAAGTTTCCTGATGGCAAACTTTTGTTAACAACCTGTGTTTTTCAGATCAAAAGCAAATGTATTGGTGTAAGGCCAACAAGTAATATTTAAAATATGCTACTTTTCAATTTTCTTATTTTGGTTTAATAACAATACTTGTATTTTCTACAATAAATGCTGCTTGCACGATTCTTGAGTGTACCGCCAAATCCAATCTTCGAAAGGCCACATATTTCTGTGCACAACCATTTCACCATCATCAGGTGATGCTGATGTAATGAAACTGTGATGGGCTCGCAGTATTTGTACCTACCAGTCCAAAGTTCAGGCTTTGCCAGCCCCACCATACTCCATGGTAGTGTACATGTGGCTACGATGGTGGAGGGAACACTCCACCCACCGTCCCTGTTGCGTCTTGTGTCTGTGTGTCACGTTTTGCTTTGATGAGCTTAGTATTGGCTCCCAGCCTTGCTCAGTTGGAAGCCATTGTCCCTGTCACACAAATTTAAATTGCTTCTTTGAAAATGCAGTTCCAGAATTTATCAGTGGTAGCCCAGATTTACAGCTCCTGAAAATGCAGTCCCAAAATCTATCAGTGGTAGCCAAGATACGCAGCTCCACCAAAGGATGGCTGATAGAATGCTAGTGAGACTTGCTGCCATCACAGCCACACTCGGCTCCAGGACTGACCACGTGCAAACCAGTGAGGGCTGAGGGTATAAATGCTACAAGCCTGCCTCAGACACTTAATTCCATCAGGACCACCAGATGATGACGAATTGGCAGTCTGCTGAAATATTGTGGCTTTAAGATGATTGAATCCAGAAGTATATCTGAAAATAATAAAAGCAGCATATTTAACTGGGAAATCCTCAGATCACGTATTCTCTAGTTGTGCTTTATTTCTTCTCCCATCCCTAAACAGTATGATAGTTCATAGCAGGAAGGGCAGAAGGCTCCTCGTCCCATGTTGTTGACCACAATTTCATTATTCTTTGTGCAAATGACATCAAGACACCGTTAGCATGATTTTTTTCTAAATGAGAATCAAACCAGTCTCGTACTGCGCCATTACATCCCCAATAGCCTATTATAGGTAACAGGATATTTTGATACACACAATTTACTGCTGTGGAGAAATATTGTAACATACCAATTTTCATATTTGTGTAATTTAAAATTTGATTGTGTGATTTGATTTCTTAAAAATGATTAATTTAATGTTGGAAAGTTTTAGAAATCAGGAAGGAGAGAAGTAATTCATTAGGTCCCAAATTGCTATAGTGTGAGAAACATTTGTGGAAAATTACACAGGGAATTGTATAAGCCTATCTGCAGAGCACAAACAGTTTTGTTATCTGAGCATCCTGTGTGGACTCGTCACTAGTTTAAGTTAGTAACTGTTTCAGTGAAGATTAAAAACTTGTTTCAGTTACCTCCCTATGCTCCGATTCAGTCGAGATCAATACAGTCCCTTCTCATAGGGTGTTAGTTATGTGGCAGTGTCGGGTAACCTCTTTGTGGCTTAGAAAGTACGGAGAGGAACCAATCCAAGCTGAAGCTCTCAGTCAATTAGTTGTGTGTTGCTAGCATAATTCGTAGTGCACTTCCTGTAGAAGGACAGTATCTGGGTTCACATCTGGTTCCAACACACCATTTTAATGCAGCATACATGTTTGGTGCAGTATGTATTCCACTGCAGAGAAGTTGCAAGTTAATTGCACAGTGGAACTTATGGGATACTAATGTTACCAAATAGCAGGGTTTTTTCCCCCTCTCTCTCTGAGATTAGAAATATGAGAGTCCCTCTGAAACGTTTGGGGACGATTTATTCAGCTCTGTTGTCATGTATTCGGCGGAGAGACCCTGGGCAGAGATACTGAGACCTTGACTACCACAAAATCAAGTGATAAGAAACTATTAGTTTCTGACTGAAAAATCCTGTTAGAGACCTACACCTGCATTCTACTGGTCACTTCCTTTCTTACACGAAATGTACGAGGGCTGTCCAGAAAGTAATGCACCACATTTTTTTAAAATTTTTTTTTTTTTTTTTTTCTTCCCCCCTTCAAAAATTCGTTACTGAATGTAATGAGAATTACACACCTGAAAGAGCGGTGTTTTATCTACACGCCCTGTTTTTCCACATAATCTCCATTCCATTCCGTGGCCTCCCTCCAGTGTGAAACAAGGGCCAGTGTGCCCTGTCAGTAACAATTCTTGTCCTGGTGGTGGAGCCAGTGCTTCACTGTGCGAATCACCTTCTCATTGTCCCCAAAATGCCTTCTACAAATGGCATCCTGTAATGGCCCAAACAAGTGGAAGTCCGAGGGGGCTAGGTCAGGGCTGTCAGATGCGACAGCTGTGTATGGTCTCCACGACCACTGCAAATGGTGGATCTCCGCTGAGCCCCATTTTCTGATGACCTCACTCTCTGTGCCCAGTGACTAACTGTAGTGAGAAATTGCATGATGGTACGTTGCTTGTAATGTACATCACCTACAGACGCCATTTTGAAACTGTTTTGCATCTACACTACCTTTTGGAAGTGATGGAAACTTGGCACACCCACTCAGGAGACTTCAAATAACACTTTTTTTTTTTTTTTAAACCTTTTTTTCTATTTCTGATAAAAATATTGTGATCCTAGTTGTATTTTGAGTGCTGAATTGAAAACTGTTTTTGGTTTTTTACTGTCAGGGATAGTTTATGAGTAATCACAATTTTATTTCTCTTTTCAGTTTCTGTTATAGTGCAGCAAACGTGAGGTGAAATTCGACAAACAAATGCACATCTTTATGATGTTATAAGTTCATCACATTAATGGAGGGTGGGATCTAACATATATCACAGTAACCTTTGGTATACACTTTGGAGCATTTATTTGACATGAGAAATTACAGAAAATTGACAAACAATGAGCCACTGCCTTGTAATGCACATCACTTTTTTTCTCTTGTATTGTGAACTTTCTTCTCTTGAATGACATTCCAACAATAATCTGCTAACATAGAAGGTACCCACTTCCCTTCATAGCGCCTTTCTATGGTAGAAATGTCTTTATGGAATCTTTCCCCATGTTCATCCGATACGTCACTACAACTCTCTGTGAAGTAGTCCAGATGAGAGTCCATCATATGTGCCTTCAAAGACATATTGCACCCCAAATCCTGATATGCTTTGATCATATCCTTCACCATTGCTTTGTAGTTAGTAGCTCTTCTTCTTTCGAGGAAGTTTTCCGACACCATCTTGAAACAGTCCCATGCGGTTTTTTCTTTATCAGTTAAACATGCTTCAAAATTTGCATCTTTCTGCAGCTCCCTGATTTGTGGGCCCACAAATACACCTCCCTTTATTTTTGCAACTGAAAGACGGGGGAATTTGGTAGCGAGATATTCAAACCCACAGCCTGTTGGATCCATGGCCTTCACGAATTGTTTCATCAGGCCAAGTTTGATGTGAAGCGGTGGAAGTAGTATATATTCAGGAGCTAGCAGACTTTCACGTTGTACATTCTTTTCACCAACTTTCCATCTTCGCCTTGGCCATTTCTTTTTCTCGTAGTGAGAATTTCGGTCTCGACTATCCCACTCGCAAAGAAAACAGGCATACTTTGTGTAGCCTTATTGTATTCCCAGTACCATAGCAATTACCTTGACATCTGCACATATTTTCCATTTGTGTTCATTGTATTTTAATGAATTTAGCATCCTTTGTACGAATTCGTAATTCTCTTTTTTCAAACTAGCGTAGGCTACTGGAACAGAGGGTATTTTATTTCCGTTATGGAGCAAAACTCCCTTCAGACTTGTTTTCGATGCAACTATGAACAGTCTCCACTCCTGTGAAATATAAGCGAAGTTCAGCACTTTCATCAGGCCAGCAATGTCATTACAAAATGTCAGTGCTTCGTCAGTTGAAAAATAAAAAATAAAGGCATGTTCTCTGTGCCTGAACACACTGATTTTAGTACTTTGGTGCAGTAGATTATACTCTTGTAATCTTGAACCAAGCAGCTGCGCCTTTTGTTTACTTAGTCCTAGATCACATTCTAAATCGTTTAAATCTGCCTGTGTTAACAAATGTGGCGATGACTCACTTGTGCAGTGATATAAATAATCATCATCTGTGATTTCTTCAGTACTACTTATTTCACTGTCACTCGGAATTTGACCTCGAGCTCTTGAAGGTACTGGAAGGTCGTCGGAATGCTGCACTGGCATTCTCGCAAGGCAGATCTGGGTAAACAATGTGCCTCTTTGACTTTTTGTTTGTAAAACCCTGAATTTTTGTTAAACGTGGTCCTTAGGCTCCCTCCACACCATCGGAACAGCAAACAACGCCACATTCTCTTTACCTTTCCACCACTGAATTAGTTTGCAGTAACATGTAGCACAACAGAAATGTGGTGCCCATTCTTTATCTTGGTCTCTTACCTCTACTCCAAAGTAATGTTTGTATGCTTTCTTTATGACTGAAGAAATTTTCTTCCTATTTCTGGCAAAAGTGAGCTTCCCACAGATGTAGCAGAAGTTGTCCGGCTTATATCGACATCCACGACGACGTGGCATTTCTGCAAATTTAAAAATACCACTTCGGTAATACACCTGTATTAAATTAATAGTAGGGAACTAGAGGAACGCTGATGTGTAAAAACAAGCAGTCGTTTTACCTTCAGCACCAGGCTCAATCAGTT
This sequence comes from Schistocerca piceifrons, assembly GCF_021461385.2. Classification (NCBI taxonomy): domain Eukaryota; kingdom Metazoa; phylum Arthropoda; class Insecta; order Orthoptera; family Acrididae; genus Schistocerca; species Schistocerca piceifrons. The sequence continues at coordinate 213,713,336 of NC_060146.1, forward strand.
TACACACAGAAACTAAAAAATTCAACCGTGCTCGGAAATATGACAGACAGTTACTTGTCAGCCAAAACACCCACTCGTTAAGGCTGACACAAATTGCGGCTAACACCACTGTTGTAAACTTGATGAGCCTGCCACTAGGAGACGTGAAGCTTTACTGCCGAGGCAGCGACCGGCTGTCGCCGTTCGAGTTAATGAGATGTTTCAGGTGGTCTTAATGACATAGGTGTGGCGGGGGATAACCTAATGATGTCTGATTCTTCCTGCCTGCTGTTGCACAAGAAATTATCACGCTCTATCACTACTGGATGCAGCAACATACCCGTATTTCTCTATAACGTCTCTGTGTTTGCCATGAATTGTGAATATACATATATATTACATAAAAAGTATCCCTGACAATGATATTTTGTTTACATTTTTGAATTTCCCACAGTAAAATGGTCTAGAAGCACATACTTTAATATCAGAAATAGAACCCATGTAATGTTTTGCATTAGTAACATTGTTTTCGCCGAGAAAAAAAAAGGTGGTGCATTATCTTCAGGACAATCCTCGTATGTTGCTGGCAGTGGGATCATTCTGCAATCAGCTGTAAATACCAGTGCTCTCGACAAGCTCAGTAGTGTTTCATGAAAAGAATGTGGTTTTCACCTTGGGGATTACCATTATTCACATAGCGTCTCAGTAATGTTCACATGTTGATTGAAACTACTGATAACAAATCTAGCAGCACACCTCTGACTTGATTTGATGCCTTCCTGTAATCCGACTTGGTGCGGTTCCCAAATACGTGAGCAGTACTCAGGAATTGGTCGCTCTAGTTTTCTACATGTGGTCTCCATTATAGGTGAGCTAAAAATTCTCACAACAAACCAAAGTCAACTTCTCTCATTCCCTACAACTAAACGTATATGCTCATTCCATTTCATATTGTTTGTGATGTTACACTTTGATATTTAATCATTGTTACTGAAACCACTAACAACTGTATTCGAAAATTACAGGGTTGTATTTCCTACTCAACTGAATTCGTTTCCTTACATTGAGAGCAGGCTGCCACTTTAAGTCATTGTGTTCTCTCCTATCATCACTCAGTGACATCACTTTCCTGTCATCGGTAAACAAGGGGGGGGGGGGGGTCAGCAAAGGCACCAACATTTGATGAGAAGTACAGTCATAACAAAAGGTGCCTTAGCACGGAATGCAGTGAGCACTTCCGTAGCAGCGAAACGCTTAATAGCTGTAGGGAAGGTGGCCTCCACATCTTATATGAGGTCTCTTGGCAAACGTACTAATCGCACATTGGATTTCTATCAAGCCCTGGATGCTGTTTTTTCTAATGGGCTTCATAATGCACCTAACATTGTATCTCCCAAGAACTAATAAACCCCTCTCCTCGTGAGCCTGCTCAAATTACGCTGAAGTAGTGGCCACTAGTCCACTCACTAGATCAACGGGCAGGGCTGGACAGTCCATCCCCACATTGACATTCTGCCTTGAGTGACGTAAATTCATTACAACCCACTGCTCTGAAGGATTGCGGACCCCGGTGTTTGGTATGGTGTAAGGTGCCTCAGTTGCAGAGCCCATGAACGAAACAAATGATACCTTGTATGTTCCATGTGCCACACCTTATTATCTGCCACCGTTACAGCTGGATGCAGCTGCCTGCTGACAGCTCACTGTGGCCAGCCCCATTTGCAGCCATTCGCAGAAATGAAACGTAACTGAACATAGGTGGGCAGAACAGGTGGATGGCATGCCAGAGTGTGTTCGCGTCAAAGCTATGAAGATAAGCTATGATAAGTAAGGCCAGGGAAGTCTTTTGCTGGGTGTAAATGCAAAAAGCAGTGCTGGGTGTAAAAACAAGAAGCAGTGGGTGAAGGGACTTGTAAAATAACTGTACCTGCTTTAAATCAAAAGATAACTGGATGAGAAAAGCTCAAGGACTGAGGAGGTAAATTGCGAGGTCAGTTCACAATAATGTTCATTGCCGGCAAATCCGGTAGAGGATCTCTGTTGCCCTAAAGCACACAGTAATTAGTTACTGTGAGTGACAGATATAATTGTCATTTGCAGTTCCAGTATAAGTTGGTGACAGAGAGGAGGAGGTAAACATTTGTTTTTTGAAGAGTCTTCTCTACATTTTGTCATGGTCATTCAGGCAGAAGAGCAGTGTTTGTAAAGATTAAAAATTGACCCACATGCTTAGAAACTGCTTTTACCAAAGTAAATGTATTTTATGCAAGGAGAGCGGCTGAAGAACATGCTTGCTGTACCCATTATCATGTTCGGTGTAATGCAGACTCGTGTTCCATGCCTAGAAAACTTGTAGTCAGCCTGTATCATATTGTTTTACTTGGGAACAGAGAGTTGAATGGTTAATTGTCATTACAATTAACATTGGTAAATTTAATTTCTGTGAATCTAAAGATATCATCATCATCATCAGCATCATCTAACCGGTCAGAAGTGATTTTCAGCATGGTAATTGCTGGTTAGATGCAGCTGTATTGATTGAAATGGCAGCCTTGCACCTGGATCTTACTGCAGAGTGACAAACCAGCATAATCATACTGGTTGAAGGTAGAAGAGACTCCTGCTCGATATGCTGGACCATGCCCTCATGAGTTTTGCAGAAGAATCCAATAGTGGCAACAAGTGGAATAGTAAGACACTTGGATTTGCATTCAAGAGTACGGTGGTTCAAATTTTGCTCCAGACACCAATCCTTTGTTTCTCTAAACCACTTAAGCTAAATGCCGTAGTAGTTCCTTTGGAATGGGTACGGCCAGTTCCCTTCCCCTGTTTGAGCTTGGTCTCTGTCTAATGATTCGTCATTGTCAGAACATTAAGCCCTAATCTTCCTTTCAGAAACGCCCCTAACCATTGTGAGATTTCTGCATGTGACAAATAGGTCCCTGCCGTTTTCTGTAGTTGGTCAGTTCATTCATCAGTTTGTAGATTTTGCAACTATTCAGCAGGTTTCCTAAGATCTGGGTCCTTTTGTGCCACTGCCTAAAGTGATTTTCAAAATCCAGCCATGCTATGTCAGACAGAGCGAAGTGGGACAGTGGTGAGAACATTAGACTCGCAATTGGGAGGACGATGGTTTTAACCAGTGTCTGGCCATCCTGATTTTGGTTCTCCTGTGATTTCCCTGAATTGCTTCAGGCAAACGCCAGCATAGTTCCCGTGAAGTACACGGCCGACTCCTCCCCCATCCTTCCCTAATGTGATGGGACCAATGAGTTTGCTATTTGGTCCCTTCTCCCAAATCGACCAACCAACGATGCTATCTCAGTATACGCCCAATCCCATTTCTTTTTCCATGTTTAGTTATGTCCAATAATTGGATTTCTTCATTTGTTGCCTAGCCACTTTTTCCAGTTTCTACTATTTAGATGTTTCAAAAGCCCTCATTGCCCTCCTATCTTCTTTCCACATTTCAAGTTCTTGCCTTATAGTAGGCCACTTTAGATAATACACTTCATAATTTTTAGGGTTCCTTACCACAATCGGTGAAATGGAATCTTTATAGGATCACTTTGTCGTCCACCTGTCTGTCTGAATTTTAAAAAACCTTTTTCCTCCGGAATGGATAGATGTTGAAATTTGTATCACATACTAAGGTCTATCGTTCCTTGGAGGTGTAAACAAATTGAAACTTCCAAGTCAATGCAGTCAAAAGATATGGGCATTTATGTCACATATTTTGATACTCACAAACTCCCTCAACAAGAGGCAAGGTTTCACAGTACAGGTGAAGGGAAATTTCAAAATTTGTTTTTTTTTTTTTTTTAATTACATTAAACAAAAAAAACTTCTTTTGCCATCAGATGTTAAACTTGACATTAAAACCTTCTTGAAAATCTTGGAATACATGGGAATTATATCTTGACAGTATCATTATTGATAACAGGGAAAAATGGTCATGATTCTCGATTTCCAGAATGGGTGAACTGTCTCTACACATGATTAATTTTGTATGCAACCCTCAGTGCATGAATCCTACTCCACCTGGTCAATTATTTTTCTTAATCTCATGTTCACATAGGTACTGAAAATCATTGTCTCAGAGAATGCCAGGCTTGACATTGTTGTTCTTAATGCATTTGTAATTGCTTTCTATTGTACTTGTTATGTACTTTAAAAAATCTGACATATGTACCATTTTGTCTCCATAGAGCATTATTTTTAACCTTTCATTCTTTCCTACTGTCATTTTCTTTACATTTATTTTTCATTTCATAATCTTTTACTCATAATTCTGATCTCCTCTACCATTTCTTGAAGCTCCTTTTCATCCTTGGCCAGAAGAACCCACATTTTCTACAGATATCTCTTGTTCCTTAGCAACAATACCAGAGAAGGAAAGTTGCAACTCACCATATAGCGGAGATGCTGAGTCACGATAGGCACAACAAAAAGATTCACACAATTATAGCTTTCGGCCATTAAGGCCTTTGTCAGCAGTAAACACACATACACACATGCATGCGCACGCGCGCGCTCTCACACACACACACACACACACACACACACACGCAAATGCAACTTGCGCTCATGTCTGCAGTCTCAGAGAGCTGAAACTACACTGCCAATTGCAGTGTAGTTTCAGCTCTCTGAGACTGCAGACGTGTGTGCAAATTGCGTTTAAAGCTGATCTTTTTGTTGTGCCTATCGCGACTCAGCACCTCCGCTATATGGTGAGTTGCAACTTTCCTTCTCTGGTATTGTTACATTCCATCCTGGATTTGCCTCTTTGTCGATCAGTAAACAACACTCAATCATATCTTCTAAATACTCTGTCATATTGAAGAGTGTTGTTGCTAGACAGCGGCCTTATTCTACATCTTCCTTCAATTCTACCCATTTGTTTTCTCAGTGTTTCTGTCTTACTGAAAACCTCCACGTGTTTCCCACATACCCCCTGCCCAATATAGTGAGTTTGTAAGTGATCGTCTTGTCCACTATTTTATTTATGTGATTTTCGCACATTGTCAAAAGTTTTCTCTAAGTACAAACTCTTTCAGTTCTCAGTAAATCTCTCCTTGAATTTGTGAGCATCCTGCTGCATCATTTGTGCCCTTCAGGTTCCTTTTATGGGACCTATATGAAGGGGTCGGCAGTGCTAATTATCAATTTAGGAAGGAGTAATTTGATTACATTACCTCTTACACTTTCAAATGCAGCAGTCGTTGCCAACAACTAGTTCCATATTTTCCAGTAGAAAATTAGGTCTGGTATATAAATTGGTTTGTTTTATTGTATTTATTTTCTTGTCTTTGAATTTAACAAAATATATAACGTGCAGCAGTGCAATATACACTTTTGTTGGTTAGCACTTTTGTCTAGTATTCTTTGAAACATTTCTACATATACATCCATACTCCGCAAGCCACCCGACGGTGTGTGAACGAACTCCACAAGATACGTAAATTATGGAGCTTTCACTTAGTTACTGCTGCATATGACTTTTGAGGGTTGGTATTTTGAGAAGATTGAAGTTAAGTTTTCAGAATAGGAGGAATTTTCAGTTACTTCCCAGGACACTCATAAAGACTATCATATTTATTGGCGTTGCATTTGCAACAGATGTTTTAATTTTGGTTATCACTAAACTAATTTTGGTGTACTTCGTTTAGGATACCGGTTCACCTTCTACACCTACTGCCTCATCTGTGAAGCGTATTCAGAAGCTGAAAGCTTCTGCTGGTGAAATGTCACCTGTATCAGACCAGTCATCTGCTTCCGGCCCGTCCAACGTCAAACAGGAGCCAATGTCTGTGGAAGAGGAAACCGATGGCCTTTCAGAGAGCAGTTCTTCAGGCTCTGTCAACAGAGACCAGGGCGCCACCCCTGCTGATACTTCAGGAGCTGTGGAGCAGAAAATCCCTCCAGCTATCGCTGGCCCCAGCGGGCTGAACAAACACGCAGGGCGTTCGCAGTCACACCTGAAGCTCGCTCGCTCATTTCCTCGTATAAAGGTGAGTACCTTTCTTTACCCCTGTACTGCACTGCATGGGCACTCATAACCCAGTTTTTTTTAATTGAAACTCATTTTATGAATGCCACAGAACATATTATTTTCAGAAAATGTAAGCTTTCTGCTTTATTGTTGGACAATGCTATGTAGATTTGCTAAAATTAATTCAGTTAAATTCCCAGAAATGTTCACATGTGCTGAAATTGTAAAAAAAAAAAATTGAAGTAGATAACCATTTTGATTGACACTGTATAATGGAAGTTACAGTATTGATTTTAGAATGCTCTAAATGTTCAAAGTTGCATGGCATGTGTTAAAAAAAGTTTCTTTTATTCCTTTTCTGCACCACAAAAATGGCTATTTGTCCTAGTTCCTGTTGGATTTTGTTTCTTGACAGTGCCTAAACCAGATATTGGAGCTTTCAACCATCCATCTGAGATTGGTGCTTAATAACAGGTGACATTTTTTTGAAGCACACTTGTTTGTGATTAATTCTGGGTGGCTTATTTAACTAGCCAGTTTTTTCCCTGTCACTACCCAGTTCAGTATGTTAGATGAGGTGGTACTTGCTATACCCAGTTCAGTATGTTAGGTGAGGTGGTACTTGCTATTGTTCTCTCTCCATGACAACAGTACAGAAATGGAGAGGATTTTTGCTTACCAGCTACAGTCTTATATTTGATAAACAGAATATATCAAGCAGAAGATTCTGTCTTCCTCTCCAAACTGTCTTTTCTCTGCCAATATATCTGTTGTCTTATGTAATGTTTCCTCTTGCCGTAACTTTCTCTTTATGGTATTAAACATGTCTCTTGATTACATACAAAATTATTACTTTCTTTCACTTAAATGCAGACAAAAATGCCTCTCTCTCTTTTCTACCATGAAATGGTGTTAGCAATATACCAGCATATGAATTGTGTGACTGAATGTAAATGTCGTGTGACTAGGGCCTCCCGGCAGGTAGACCATTCGCCGGGTGAAAGTCTTTCGATTTGACACCACTTCGGCGACTTGTGTGTCGATGGGGATGAAATGATGATGATTAGGACAAAAAACAACACCAAGTCCCCGAGCAGAGAAAGTATTCGACTCAGCTGGGAATTGAACGCTTAGGATTGACATTCAGTCGCGCTGACCACTCAGCTTAAAGCTCCTGAGAATTGTTTAGATTGTCTGTAGGTAGGCAACATTTTTTTTATGTTTATTCCTGAAGTAATATTACAATAGTACATATTGTTGACCTTCATTCCTTTCCATTCTTGTGTCGAGAATACATGAGCGTCGAGTTCGAGTCCACAATGTGTGTGTTTCTTGCTTGCAGATTTTTCTCTATTCATTGAGTCAGACAGATCTACCCTAATCTGCTTTGATGTATAAAAGCATTGCCATTCCATTTTTCTTTGTATCGCATAAATAATGGATTGGAAATATGGAGAAGATCCAATGAATTGTTAAGAGTTTCTCTGCAGTTTCATTTAGTAAGCACAAAAGTGTTGTACAACTGCAGTAGCAGAAACTAAAAGAGAGACATTAGTGTATCATAGTACTTTTTTCCCCTCCCCTGAGACTGCAAAGCCATAGAAGACTTAATCAATATATTGCTTCCTTCTACATACATCTCACAAAAAGGCCATGAGAATTGGAGGCATTTGAGCTCAAATGGTCACTTATTAAAACTCATTGTTTCCACTCATCATTTGTGACTGTACAAGGATAGGGAGAGGGCAGGAGTGTTAATGGTGCATAAAGTACCGCCCCACACAGACACAGTAAGGCAACATTGCGGAGTGTAGATGGACAGACGTAGAAAAGGACATTCCCAGTGTTATGAATTCTCTCGTCCTCCCCTCTAATCCACCTAATGCCTTTGAGAGATATATGTAAACGACATTCAGTCTTTTGTCTTAGTTTCTGTTTCAGAAGACAGAATTCAGATGTGTTGTCCATTACCTTTGACCAATTTTGAGGATATGATTAACTGCGGTTTTTCTTCTGTGTGACAGTGATGCTCCTGGGTAACAGAAAGCATTCGATCTGTTGATTTTTGCCAGTTCTGTGTATGAAATTTCATTTTATCACTTGTGCTGCCAAGTATTGAACTTTTTCTTGTTTGTCATCAGTCCCCATATTCATCTTCTTTTCCTCAACTTTTGAAGTATCTTTATAGCCACCTGCACAGCAGTCTCAAAAAGAAGGGTGTATAAAATAACATCACGTGCAGATATTCCCATCTCATGAAAGTCTTCTCCAGTTTTAACCATTTTATGCCAAATATGGTCCAATTATGCCACAAAATTGCCATGAAACATGGTAAATACATTCTAACATTTTGCCTCTCAGCCCACTTAAGAGTATTGCCTGTGGTACTCCATCAGCAACATACGGTTCATAGACTTCATCACATTGCTCGTGTATATTTAATTGTGGTAGTTGATTTTTAAGTAATTAATGGTACTAGAATGTGGTGCAGTTCTTCCGTGTTATGTGGAGTACAGATTTCTTTTTCAAATAACCTTTTTGAAGGGTGTGGTAAATAAAAATAGGCCGTGATTCTTTTTGTATCCAATTTTCTGTGGTCCCATGCTTCCTTCATCCTCCAAGGAGTGTCATTCGTTTTCTCCACTTCCATTTCCTGACCTCTTTTTTTCTTTCTGTGTAATCCTCTCTTTATGTTGCTTCTCTAAAAAATGTTCTGTTACCTTTTGTGTCCGTTGTAATTCAAGTGTTTATCATATCTTTGTCATTTTCAGTGAACCAGGTTGGATTCGATTTGTAGCTATTTCGTTAGTTTAAGATCTCCTTGGTTAGTCTATTACTATCCATTCAGTGTGTGTGCCCAAATCACTGTAGTCTTCTTTTCATTATTACATCAGTTAGCTGTTTTCATTTTCCCATGAAGCTTTCTGTTTGATCGTAATTTCAGCTTTGTTGTTACTTTTAGGTCCTTGTATTTTTCTTTAGAGTTCTGTTGATTGTATGTGGAAAGCTTTGCCCTAGTTCGTGCCTCAAAGGTGGATACTTACCTTTTCATTAACATTGCTCTGCTGTTGAAACCAATAAACCTTGCCCCACATATTGATTCAAAGCACAATATAAATGGCTCTGAGCACTATGGGACTTAACTAAAGCACAATATATTTCCTCAGTTATATGCTTTCGTTGTTATGAATGAATATAAAATTGGTTTAGTAAAATTATGGAAAATCCAGGATGGAATGTAACAATATTAGAAAAGGAAAGTTGCTACTCACCATATAGCAGAGATGCTGAGTCGCAGGTAGGCACAACAAAAGACTCTCACAATTAAAGGTTTCAGCCATTAAGAGCTTTGTCAACAACACACACACACACACACACACACACACACACACACACACACTTTACAGTCTTTATCCTTTCTTCCTCAATTGCTCTTAACAACAGGTAATTTCTGTTAATGTCTCCATTTAAGGAATGGATCTTTAAATAGGCTTCCACTCACCATTGAGTAACATCAGAATGGTAAAAAGGGACATAAAACGTTGGAATGACTTGGATTTTTGCTTTTATGCTGTCTTTTGCTCTCAGTGCATCATCTCAAACATTTTCACAGGGTTTTTGGTTTAACCTGCATAGATGTATTCATTTGGCATTAGAAGACACTGAAGGGTATGTGTGCTTACTGACGAGGTGTGAGGTATGTGGGAAGTGCTTACTATAAGTGGCAGTTAGATTGGTTACTTTTACGTCTCTCTCTCTTTCTCTCTCTCTTAGCCTGTATGAAACCATTCTCCATCTTTTCCTATATCACAAATCATTTCATTGCTTTGTAAATTTTACACTCAGCTGCATCTATAATCTGTTTTCCATATTCTAGTCTTTGGTGTCCTCTACTCTTCTCCCCTCTCTGCCTAAAGTTTTCCACAGAATTCTTCCTGAGTACCTTGTACCTGGTGGTCTTCTACTTGGAAAATCTGTTTTGCTTTGGGATAATTGATTGCGTGCCTTTCTTTAGTCATTGTGTATAGTTACACTTTCTAGATAGAATAATTTTGCACCTATAAGCTTCTGTTGTTGCCAATGTTGACATTAAGCGAGTAACTGCTCTCCTGTCTATTATTTTTCTTTGTTTTATCAAACAATGGAAAATCCAGGATGGAATGTAACAATATTAGAGAATAAAAGTTGCTACACACCATATAGCGGAGATGCTGAGTTGCAGATAGGCACAATAGCTTCATTTATTCTTACATTATGAATTGCACAAAGTGTGCTCTCTTTTCAGCAATATTCAGAGTCATTCTTACTCCCATGAGAATTTTATTGTCTGACAGCCTCATCAGTGGTGTATGTTCCATGTGTGCTTTTCGTCCTCTGGAATTTTATTTCATTTACTTGATCATTCATCTTTGACACATGAGTTTAATGGCAGAGGTGGTAAGCCGCATCTCTTCCTTACATACTTCTTAACACAAACTTGTCTTTGCGCATCTTCTATTTTTTATTATACATATTTGCATTTTGTAAAGACCAGATTATTTTTATGCCTCTGCACTTTCGTCACACATGCCTGAAGATTAAGAAAATACTATTTCCCTTGTTGAAAGCGTTCTGTAAGCCTGCCATAGATTAGAAAAGTATCCCAATTCTTTCCCTTATGAAATTTAAGTGCTGTTCAATAAGCAATGCAACACTTTTTTTTTCTGAGAGCAGGTTAGTTTTATTCAGTTTTCCAGTACACCATATTATTCTCCAGTCTTCTGGTTACAAAATCCTATTTTTCAACATAATCTCGGTTCAGTACAGTGGCCTGATGCCACATTATTGGGAGGGCGTGCCATGGTACCGCTCTACCGGACAACATTGGAGCCGTCTTTCTGTATCAGTAACCTCCTCATCATCCACTTACTACTTCATGTGGAGAGCATTATTCATTGGGCCAAATGGATGGAAGTCGGAAAATGTGAGATTCAGGCCATAGGGTGGACGAGGAGGAATAGTCCAGCTACGTTCTGTGAACTCTTCTCGGGTGCACAGATTTGTGTGAGGCATTGCGTTGTCACAGAGAAGGAGAAGTTTGTTTGCATCCTTGTGATGACGAAGAGGCTGAAGCCATTTCTTCAGTTTCCTGAGGGCTGCACAGTTCACTTCAGAATTGGTCATTGCACCAGGAGAGAGAGAACATCAAACAGAATAACCTCTTCAGAGTCCCAAAATACCGTCACCGTGACTTTACTGGTTGAAGGTGCATTTTTAACATTTTCTTCGGAGCAGAGGTGGTGTGGTGCCCCTCCGGGATTTGCTGTTTTGTTTCTGTTTGAAGTGATGATGTTTGACCAAAAAAGATGTTGTCACAATCAGCCCTGTAACACGCAAGCAAATTGTGCACTAAAGGTCCTGTGTTGCTCTTTATGGTCTTCCGTTGGGGATGCAGGAAACCCAGTGGACACACACCTCCGAGAACCCCAACTGGTCAATGAGTGTCTCAGTACCACCAACAGAGACTTCCAGTTGAGCAATGAGGTGTTTGATTGTGATCCATCAGTCGCCTCGAATGAGTGTGTCTGCACGTTCCAACATTGCAGGAGTCACAGCTGTGGTAACTGGTCGTCATGCTGGAGATCAGACAGGTTTGCGTGACCTTGTTGCGATGATAATAGGTGCCTTGCCCAATGTCTCACTGTCAGGTCCCTGTAGACATCCTGCAAGGGCCTATGAATACTTGCCATGCTCTGGTTTCCACCAAAAGGAACTCAAGTTACAGCTATCTGCTTGGAGCACCTATAGTACAGACACCATTTTGAAGGTTACATATAGTGCCACCACCAGTCGGAACTTCATGAAACTATATTGGCTGAAGTGGGAATGTTTCATGATGTCCCCAACAAAATCCACATTTTTCAACCAAAATGGCTGAGAAAAAAAGGTGTTGTATTACTTATTGCATGCCCCTCATACTTCTCAAATATATTTTCCTGTCCTGAAACCACAGTCACCAAAGCCAATAATGTCTTAAGTTTTTTTAATTTCTGCTCTCTGGACTGTGCTTTAGAAGGGTCAATAGCTTTGACAGTTACTCACTTCACTTCTTTGGTAATGGGATGGCTTTCCCTGTAAATCTGATAATAATCTACCCGTTTCATAGATATTTGACACTAGCTCAAATAATTTTCTAGTTCTTGTGTATTTCACACATTTCAGAAGCTCTGAAGGTGTGTATTGACTTCTGAATTGCTTGATCTCGGATCATTCATTGCCCTCTCCAACTCTGGCTTCATTTCTAGATCACACATTTTTCCCATCAATTTCCACCTCATCACACTTCATGGCAGATGTTCTGTCATCCAGGCATTTGACACATTCCTTCTTTGTAGTTGCTAATTAAAGGTGTTTCCCATCTGCATGTCATAGATTGGCACCTTTACTTTTGCCTTATCTAAAATTGTGCCTAATCTTTCTGTATAACATGTCTGCAAACTTTTAGAGCTAGTGGATTCTTTTTCTGGTGGAAGGATTGAAGGGGAAAGAAGAGGGACGAAGGTAAAGGATTTCTGGTGAATAAGTCTACCCTGATCCGTGGTTATGGGTGACTTTCTTGAAGTCTATCCTTTCCCTAAACATCACCAAACATATTCCTTTCACCCCTCTTCCTTCCCCTTCAACTGTTCTGCTAGGAGGAGGAGCCACTGGCTGCAGAAGTTTGCAAACTGTAATACCATTTATACGTATGTTCTCATGCCACTGCTGAGTGAGTAGATTTTTTAATTTATCCAATTACATTGTATTTTCAAAATCTGACTCTTTTTTGGTTGATGTATATCATGTCAATTTTTTCTACAGTCTATGAAAAGGTTTCTAACATACAGGATGTCAGAGGAAGTAGCACCAGTTGAAATTCATCATCACTCGTACAGGGTGTGATAAGCAAGGTAGTGTGTAGGCAACTCTGTGAAAGCAAAGAACTGTGAGACTCAGTTGTTGTTTCCTACTGGTATCTTGGTCGGGGAAATTGCAATAGACCTTTCAGATTAAGGCTCAGAGTTTTCAGCACAGTTAACCTAATTGAGTTCATTGTTTGCCTATATACTGTTCACTGACAAATAAATTTTCTGCAGCCATTGCATTTCGAAATTTTTGGCTGTGCATCTCATTATGCTGATTTTGCTAGCTCCGGTTTCCATCTTGTTTTATCTGCAGAAGCCCTTGTTCGGTCAACATACTTGCAATGCTGAAAGATTGTGTAAGCCTTTCATGTGCTGATTTCAAACATAGCAGGCAGACTGCACAAAATTTGTACGAATTGTGTTGTGAATGTTTCAATTTTTTGGCATAATATATTGAAGTAGTTGAGAGGTTGCTGCAGTTGTTTTTTGAACAGTATTTGTAACAACTATGTTTTCTCTGCTTGTAGCTTTAGGGAAACATACTTTTACCCAATCATAATATTTGCGTTGCTGCTTCAGTGCTCAGTCTGTAAATAAATTTGACAATAAGATTTAATAGTATGGATAAAAAAATCTACTCGCCAAGTGGTGACAAGAGAACACACATACATGTATTAAAAAGGTTTTACTTATGCAAGCAATCTGAGCCTAAGGCTCCTTCTTCCAGCAGAGGGGTTGGAGGGGAAGGAAGAGGAGTGAAGGGAAGGTAACTGGAGAGCTTTAGGAAAAAGGAGTAGAGTTCGGAAAAGTCGCTCAAAACCCTGGGTCAGGATAGACTTACCTGACGGGATGAGAAGGAAAGACTGATGAATAATAATATATAGATCTACCCCCTTCCCTATTTGTAGTCGAATTGAATCACCTCTAAAATGGACAAATACTCAACAATAGTACTCATTTCTACAGGAGACAAATTATGCCAACAAAAATAAGTTCGCACAGAATACTTGAAATGCAGCATAACAAATGAGAAATGAAATGTGAGATTCAATCATTCTACAACACTGTTTATTTTCAGTTGCCTAAAGTGTTAATCCGAAGTGGTAAGAGTTTCTCAAGTCAGCCACAGGGAGCTGTGAGGGCTAACATATTGTTTTCATTGAGTTTGCTTATGTTATCAGCACTTAAGAACTGTAAGTTGCTGTAATTTATAATGGATACAAATTACAGCCATGACTGTCGAGAAATTTAGCTGTACGAGTTTGTGACACACAGTTTGTTCGCGCAGAAAATAGGACATTAATCTTAAGTTGCTGGTGATTCATGAAACAGAGGCCACAGACAACTGTGCATTAGGAATGACATTCAGTGTCACAGATGTGAATGTTCATAGATGGCATTAGATAAATAACAAATTAAATAAAACCAGTTATACACGCCAGCCAGAGGGGATCAGGGGATAAAAGCAGGGTAGGTTTCCTGAATTTGAGTGCCGTGTTGGTCAGTACTTGCAAGAGAAACACAGTGAAGATTTCTTGAATATTTGATGAACTACCGAAGTGAAGGTGTTGGAGATAAGAGGAATTCTACTCATGTATGTGTCACGAAATTCAAAGCAGGTACAGTGAATGCCTGTATGTGAGGAAAATGAAAAGGGCTGGGTTTACGTTATGGTGCAGAACACCAGCTCAGTGACTTCCAGATCTGTTTTATGAGAAACTATTTGCATTTCGGTGTCATGTAAAGGATCTGTACAAACAGCATGACTATTTATTTGTTAGACTGTATGTGCAATGGAGATCAGACACCGGTCTATTTTGATATGCCGTGAAACACTACTGTTAACATGAAGGACATCAGAAGTATTGCTTTAAGATTTTCTGACAGTGAAAACGCCAGAATAACAGTAAAGCTGGGTGCACTAGTAGATACAAAGAACTGATGGAACTAGGTCTTTGTGATGAGTACATTTTGTGGGATTGCCTCAGAAAATAAATAGAAGTATGTAAAGTACAACAAATTTCTAATGTTTTCATCTCCAAAATAACCAATGACATGTAGAGTTATTGATGCTGAAGTAAGTGCTTGAGATGATGTATAATATATGATTTTCAAGTTGTAGAATTAGTGTCACGTATATATGATTTTCAAGTTGTAGAATTAGTGTCGCGTATTTCCTTTCCCCTGGTGCTGGTGTTACTGATTGTGGTGTATCAGGTCTTGTACAGAATTGAATGATTGGTGGACCATTTGCCGAGACACTGATTAGTAATACTTTTGAATATTTCATTTATTGTACCTCCTGTTTTTGCAGCTCTGTTGGACTTGGTTATGATGCTTGAATTATGAGCAGTGACCACTGTTTGTGCTTTCAGTGTATCATGTGAGAATTCATCAAACATGTGGCAACAGTAATTGCGTTACGGCTATCTTCCAGGGGTTTAAGTAAATGTAATGTTCACATCTCTGACTCAACGAGGACTTTCCACAACAGGTAACGTCACCGAGGTCAGGCCGCGGCAGAGGTCAAACTTCTCCCAGAGGGGGCGGTGTGAACCGAGGTGTGACGTCACAAGCAGGTGGCAGTGGTGGAAACATGGAAATAGGCATGCTGCCACCAATGTGGAAAGACAAGGACGGGGCTTCCACTACAAAAGTCCTCAGCAGCCCGGGAGCCGCACCTGCACTCCAGTCTACACCGTCGAGGGGACCCGGCAGGTTACCGCGTGGGGGCAAGGGCGGTGGCCAGGTGGCGGTCCCTCCAAAGTGAGTACCTTTGTGTTATCTGATTCTTCTATATGTATCAGTGGAAAAATAATCTGTAGGTGGGCTGCTGGACACGTACTGTGCAGCTCTCAACCAGAGACTGGTGAATTAGTGTGTGGGGATGTGAAATTGTAACGTGTTTGTAATGTGCTAGTTATCATTACATCTGTCATAGTGGTTTTGTAGGAGATGACTAAAAATGAAGAGGGGATGGGATTTTAATAGATGCTGCACATTGTGTGACAATTGATAAATGAGCTTCTGTGTTGTGCTTTTTGTGTTTTTATTGAGTAGAGTTGTTTTTTCTGCCTAAGTCATCACAAAGGTAACATTCAACACGATTTCACTTATCTGTTCCTTAACGGACACACAAACGATGAATGTCCCATGCGTTCGTAAAATGCACAAATTTTAGAAAAGGAAAAACAGAATTTTAGCTTATTCTTACAAAGGAATTGACTCTAAGATAAATCAGCAGTGCAGTACACAGTTTTTGGTGGCCTGTATGTGAGAGATATGTCATTTTCATGTTCAGTACCTTGTATTGATTCTTCTTATGCTCTGGTAGATGTGCTGTTCCTTGTTTGGGTCACCCGTATTTGCAGAGCTGTTCCTGGTTTTAAAAAAATGTTTGCTTTCCATCTGTTCACACCAGTGAGACAGCTAAAATACTAAACTTACCGTTTTTTAAAAGAAGGGGGAGGGAGAGATTCACTTTACTGCTCGACCATCATACTTTCTTTGTGCATCCTTCTGCTATCTGTAACAGTGCTGAATCTCTAGTCACATGAAATTTTAATCCTAACTCTCCACCATTTTTCGAACACTGATTCTTAGCCTGCAAGTATCCTCTAGATCTTCCGTCCACGATCATGTCCTGCGGAACGCCTGCCGTATGCCCAAACAATCATTCAAGTGTGAGAGTTTCAGTTCCTACTGTTGTCACTCTGGTTATATTTCGTAGTCTGCTTCTTCTACTACTTTATGCAACTGTGGCACTAAACCACAAACTCCCCCATTACATGTCCTTTATAACTGACTCACTCTAATTACTCGGTGAAGAATAGCGTGTTGCAATCTGTTGTTAATCTGCATACATTGCTGCAGATTTTTGTCTCGGTATGTTATGACTCTCGCTTTAAATTTTGAATGTGTGTCATTCAAAATTAGTTTGTGCTGTTGTTGTAAGTGATCATCGAGGAGGACATTGTGGGAATTCTACATGACCGCAAGCGCATCACAGAAGTTGTTTGCCATTTGCCCCCCTCTGATTTTAAACCGTGTGTCGAGCATGTATTAGTCTTCCGTGGTTAACTGTGATGAGTGCCTTTGCAGTCTAGTTTTGTTGTTGTCTTATTATGGAGGGCTGTTGAATGGAAGGAAGTGTAAGAGTGAAACCCATAGCCTACCCTCATATAGCACTGAGTAGCGTAGCTGAACTTCGCAATTCTCTCTCTGACCAGTCGCAGTTGACAGTGGCTTAACTTGTTTGATCGAGTACACAATGAAGACAGGTTTGAAATTTAGTGTAGGGATTTGGTGCATAGTTCGATGATCGAGTGCCACTTTTCCTCCCATTATCGTACAAATACTAGCGATGAATATTTTTTCTCTAACCAAATTGAGAATTGCAGTGTTGGATGTAAACACTGCTGCAGTAGGATACATAGTGCCCCATCAAGTATACGCTGTGCTTGCTTCCCTCGCCTTTTTACAAGGAGGAGATACCGTGTGAATACTAGTTTACTAGTTGTATATTCAGCAATTTAATACATTGTAGGCATTAGTTTTTTGACGATTTTATTGATGTCTAAAATACGGTAGTTAATTTTATTTGTAGAGCATTATTTAATTCAGATTGCCAGCAGAAAATATACCCATAACATTGAAATTATGCGCACTTTGGTTCTGAAAATATTTGTTAGGTGATAAAACACCGTTAGTAGAGAATGCTATATAAAGGGAGGTATGTTGTACAAAGCCTTTTGCATATTCATTCTACACTTCAGATTTTAGAGTGTACGAAGTGCCAGTGTTGCTTTTGATAGTATTTAGTGTGCGATTATATTTGTTATTGTGTAAGTGGATCAGTGCTATCCAAAGTTTCATAAGTCATGCAATCTTAATTCACAAATATTCTCATAATTTGTAGTTAGATTTAACTCGGTGATTAATTTTGGTTCTTTTTGTTTTATATCAGCTGTATTGCTTACATTCTAAAGACGTTTTGTATAGTTCAATACACTGAACACAGTAATTAAAAAAAAATACACTGTCAACATTTTTTCTTTGTCAGAGACAGTTTCTTGGTATGAAGTTCAGTCTCAAATGTTTCAGCATCCTGTCCATCGTATAAATTTGAGATTGTTTACCACACACACTTTTAGCATGAAACAAAAAATTGAGAGTTGTGATAACTGTTAAAAGTTCAGTGTGGCTGCTGTATAAAAACAGAACTTCCTTTTTTGACTAAAAGTCTCACCAATTTTGTTTTACTAAATTTATAAGCTTCTGGTATATTTTGAGCTCTGTATGCAGTAGGCTATCAATTATTGTCAGATATATGGGTGCATACTGTGCTTAGGAATGATTTCGTACATACTGACACATGGTGGAACATTATACAAATCGTTCCCTTTCCTTTGGATGCATCAGTTGTGGTGGTACCCCCTTTTGTTAAATTCTTTAGTACAGCTTTGATGCAGAACAAATATAAGTGGAATCTCTTGTAGCTGCATTCTCTTTGAAAGTTTTGTGAGATTTAAAAATTTCATAGCAGAAAATTGCCAACATAGTGAGACTAACAGTAGATATCTAGCTTCACTTGTAAAGATATAAATAAATTATAAAGACAGCCATTTTATATTGAAGTATGATAATACTATATGTGTGAACAATTTACCATAGCATTTGTCTGATGGTTAATGCTGAATTATTTTTGTCTTAAAATCTCTCTTCTGCCTTTAAGTATATTTAAAAACTACCAGTAAGTTTTTAGTAGGTTGTGTTTATTTGTATTCACTGGCACTCGATTGGTAAATAAATGAGGTACTGCATATCAGCTGATTTCTCCATGCCCAAAGCTAATCAGACCTGTTGTTATAACACAGAATTGCTTTCTCTTTAAGTCCACTGTCTCAGTTCTGTATCTTTGTCGAATGTGACTTTCCAGTTCCTTTCATTCACGTGTGCATTATTTAACGGTCCAATTTTACTTTGCATGGAAAATGTGGTCTTACCTACGCGCATTAAAAAGTATTGGATCGGTTATGTCTAGCTCAGTGTACATATTCTGTTTAGAGTTATCCTTTCACACTCATCCTCCGTGTTTCCACCTTTCGTTCCTACGTTCCCTCGAGATCTGAAATTCAGGGGAACGGACCAGCGACGTGCCAGCGCCGAACAGAACCCCCGGTTTACAGGGTTTGCACAGTAAATGCAGGAGCGACAGCCACAGCGACGGTGACTGTGACCACCGGTGAAACAGTTTTGGGACCGGCAAAGAAGTACGGAGTCTGTACCATCCAGTGCCCAGGTTTGCTGGGGACGGTGCCATCGCTGCAGTGCCAACTCTGTCTCTGCCTGTACCACTCGGAGTGTGTGGGCCTTGGGTCTATTAACACCAGCATGCGTAACTACATCTGTAAGGTTAGTTAAGACTCCTTACTCTTTACGTTGTGTAGTTTTGAGAGTGAAACTGTAGTTTTGAGTGTGAAGCAATAATATTATTCTTTCATTTAGCACTGAAAGGTGTGCCAGAATGTATTATCTTCCTGATATTAAATGGATGTGCTAGGCTGAGGCCTAGGAAGTGGATGAGAGAACAAGTGACTATAGCTTTGGTTTCGTCTGTGATGTGAGATCAGATGGCTTTTAGTATTGTACATTAGACTGAGCTTGGCACATGTCATCTGTCAGGAGGGTCCAGTAAGTTTCTAAGCTTAGCTTAGTGTTTACTTTTTATATTCGTATAATGGACCACATATAGGTTGCTCTTCTTTGATAATGATGTAATTGTAGCTTGCTACATGCATAGTTTTTAAACGGTATATAATTTGAAATGACTGTATCTACTGTAGATTTAAAGAGAAGTGCTGATGTGATGCCATCATTCAGTTTTACATTCTCGCATTCTGGCTGCACCGTAGGTGTGTGTGTGTGTGTGTGTGTGTGTGTGTGTGTGTGTAGATAAATATATTATGCAGTGTATCTGAGAGTGATTGATCCTCCAGATTGCAATTGAGAGTATACCTTGGCTTGTGGTGACTGACAAACAGGTGTGCATTGTTGCAGAAGGCTGTTTGTTCCTATTGGTTTATGTGCTAGATACACTAACCCATCTTCAGGCCATACAATCACTTATATGAACATATGTCATGTAATGCAGGATTTGTGTAGTATGAGCATGACCCAGTTCGGGAACATTTTGTATTGTGCTGGTCTTATTACTCAATCTTTAGTCTTCATAGAAAACCATTGTGGCAATAGCAGGTCTGTGTTTGTGTGTTTCAGACAAATCTATTCAATCGTCAGAATGGGATAAATTTCATTTATTGACTGCTGTATACCTATAGAAAATATAGCATTATTTTCCCCCGAAAACAGCTTTATTGTCATTTGCAATTTGTGATGAATAAAAGCAGCAAATAGCCCCCTTTTTTCTTAATATCTTAGCACTAAATGTAATCAAAAGTAAAAAATGAAAATAAAAATGCAGACTACTCTTAGTTTTTTTATCTAATACAGCTTTACTTTAATGGTGTTGTGCTATGCCAGTGAATGTTGCTAATTTATTTTATTTCATTAATTAATTAATTAACTTATTTATTTTTATAGAACTGCCAGCTCGAGAAGGATAAGAAGTCGACCTCCGTGACCACGACAGTCGTGACTGCTGCACCCCCTCCTTTAACACCCATCAGTTCCCTAGAAGGCCCGAAAAATGGTCACAGTTCTGTTAACAGTTCTGCAATGAGAGGTGCACAGCCAAGTGGCGTACTGCCCCCACTGAGACGATTTCCTAGACAGGACAATAAGACCTCACTGGCACCCTTTGCTGCCCCTACTGCAGCCTGTGCCCCTCTGTGCTCCTCTGTATCCACTAATACGACTGGAACGATGACTAGCGCCGTCCCCACCTCGGCCACGTCGGCTTCTACGAAGTTCGTTATGGTGCCGACATACGTGCAGACCGAACAGCCCTCGGCACGACCTGGTGCTCCGCCCCCACTCGCACGACTGCCGAGGCAGGATGGTAAGACTGCGCCTGTGGGCATCGCTGCTCCTAATGTGGCTTCTCTCTCCCTGTGCTCGTCCGTTCCTACGGGTACGACCGGTACAACGTCCTTCGTGGGGGCCGCTTCTTCCCAATCTCCCTCTCCGAAGTTAGTCATGGTGCCGACATATGTCAAACTGGACCAGGCCGACAGAGCTACGCAGACACTGACGAATGCGGTAACTACGGTGTCCATTGTGGGCTCTGTCACTACTTGGTTGCCACCCTCATCCCAGATACGCGTGTCAGGACCTGGGGGCTGCCTAAGGCCCCCACTCCCGGCGGTGTCCCCCGCTGCTGCGACACTGACCGGTTGCCCGCCGCCCCCTCCCCCTGTCTCCCAAGGGCTGATGAGAGCCGGCGGGCGACGCTACATCGTATTGCCTAAGCACAATGTGCTCTCCGTGTCTCCTGCCGGGGCCACGCTGACCACCCGTCCAGCAGGCCCGGATGCGGTCACGGCATTTTCCGCCTCCCGGGGCATGACCCCCCTTTGCGACATCCGTTCGCAGTTGCCCCCCTCGACGCAGACGGCGTACCTGATCGGAGCCCAGAATCCGCCCGGAGTGCTTTTGGTGCCCGTGCTGGGGTCGCCGGGGGCCAGTGTTCCGGGCATGGGGGCGAGCCTGCCCGTGAACCAGGACAAGCAGCAGATCCTCCTGGTGAATGGTTCTCCTGCCGGAAGTCCTGGAGGATTTGTCCTGTCGGCGACAGCGGCCACTGGCATGTGAGTGTCCACAGACATTGTTTAAGAGTTTCTTCTGTCGCCTGTCGCACAATTATTTGTTGGAATCATAACTCTTCTTAGTATTAAACAATATTTGCACATGTTGTAAGTAGTAAGTTTAGTTATATTCGTAGTATATGTCTGGATGAACAGACCAGAAATAAAAATATAATTTCCTTGTATTGGTGTAAGACTTTCTTTGTGTTCTGTAAAGATATTGTTATATCAGATACATTACTACTGTTGATGCAATCTTAAGTTTAAACCCAGCCTATCCTCTTGGTCATCCAATGTTTTTCATCCTTCCTGTGCAAAAACGAAGGAAGACCTCATACCACTTGTTGAATTGTCACTGTGGCTGTGTAAAATAAATTGGTTACTTTTATTTTCATCTGCTCACTAAATTTATTTTTAGATAAGTTGAAATATGTCCCAAAAACACATTTATCTGCTTCCTAACACTAATACATATTGTGGAGAGCCTTCCGTCATTCCTACCCAGTTTGTTGTTAACCCAAGATGAAAGTGTCAAACCCACTGTGACTTGGTACTGTGGTGTATGTATGGCTTGTTTGAGGTGGTGGTGGTGGTGGTGGTGGTGGTGGTGGTGGTTGTGCCCTAAACATAATTTTTAATGGGAACCCCAAGCACATTCCTATCATTATTAAGCACCAAAATGTGTTTCCAAGTTTAAATCTCTTTTTATTCAAAAACAGGAAGTGGTAGTAAAGTATTTAACATGCTTTTTAAGTGTTAGTTTCTTCCAGTTGTCAAATACAATTTTCAGTAAGTGTAGCGGTGGTATCTGTATGTTCCTGTTATTGGTCTTAATTCTGCTAGTTAATTTTTAAAAACAAGAATGCTGTGCTTTGTTGTGTGTGTGTGTGTGTGTGTGTGTGTGTGAGAGAGAGAGAGAGAGAGAGAGAGAGAGAGAGAGGGGGGGGGGGGGGCGTGCATGAACTTCTGGGCGTACAGCAGAGCATAATGTAGCACTTTTTGTGTACATGGCATCCCCTCGAGATATTTGTCTATCATTTAAGCTTAATATGCCCTTCTGCCATCTTTTTGAGAGTCCTTTGTTAGGATTTTAATAAAAAATTGCAGCTATTACATCTCTGGGCAAGCTATATGACTGTAGAATGCTGGCTTTGGTGAGTTGGTTCATGGGCATACTACATCCATTTTAACCGTGCACTGTGGCAATCTTACTAACCTTGTGGCTAGTCTACACTGATCAGCCTGATCATAATAGCACATGGACCAGACATTGTGCCTTTGTCCATGTGTAGTACATTCAGTAAAGCTCCACTTCATTGTAGTAGTATGTGGCATCTGGTCTCAGCCATATAGCATCAGATACCAATACACGGAAACACAATTGCTGTGTATCACAAGTTAGCAGTTTGTTTATCTCTGATTTGGTGCTCAGTGACACCCAGTTGCGTTTGGTGGGATTAACAAATGTGGGAATTAAGCATAATCAAATTTCACAAACTACTGCAGCATGCGCAGTTTGTACTGTGAAACATGGTGTTTTATAGGGAAGTTGTTGACCATAAAGTGGTCAGTTATAATACTAACTTAATCAGTGTTTTTATGGTGTTACTACCACAAGTTACAGTGAGGCTCAGTACACTCCTACAAAACAGATGTGATTTATCTATCAGTAGTGGCCATTTCTTGTACTTTCACACTACATATGGTATCTTTATGTTGTGACATGTTTCATGAAAATACAGACCTTTTCCTGTGCTCCACCGGAAAGAGTTGTATGTAATATGTGAGACAACAGATACAAGACTGAGGCTGACAGTGTGTGTTGTTACTAATTACATTCCAGTTATAGTTACCTTCAAAATAAGATCCATTTGGGTCCACACAAATCTGCATCTGTCCTATTGCTCAAAACATAAAAATCATTTTCCATTGGGCTACACAGGCACTACTTTGTTGTGTTTGCCTTCCTGCACAGCACAAGGACAGATACGGAGTAAGTTGTAAGTTATGTCACTGAGTTGACCAACTGATATAGTATGTCATACTGTAAGGGTGCAATTAGGGATCAAGTAGCAGTCACAGTAAAACCTGAATGCAAACTAGCTTTTTCCTGTCACATAAAGATTGTGTTTTATCTGTTTTCATCTTGTATACATTATCACACCTGCACAACATACAGTAGTCTGTGAATGACTGAATGGTGTGAATATTTGTAGTGTGTGTTTTGCTGACAGACTGACATAAGTGGTGTGCGCTCTGTCATTATAGGAAGAATTTTAGCAATCTTGCATGTGTTTCTGTACATAATTCCTTTCTTTTGAAGATGCAGTAATGCGTACTTTGTTGTAGTCTGTACTGGGTGTACATAAAGTCCGGGAACACTTTCAATTATTTATTGCACAGGCACTAAACATTGTACAGATGTCACACATATTGCATTTTGAAGGGAAATTTTGAAAGTTTTTTTTACGAACATTTGATATGCGAACCAGTAGTGACCCGGCAGACGTCAGTATGATAATTGAATTCTTGCCATACCCGTCCTTGACTGTGACTGTGACTATGACTGTGACAGTCAGTTCCCGTATTCTCTCCCAGAGCTCTGCTATGTCATGTGGTAGAGGTGGTACATACACCAGATCTTTGTGTCCCGACAGAAAAAAGTCACACGGAGTGAGATCTGGTGATACGGGAGGCCATTTTATGAAACACCTGCCCCTTCTGTAGCACGTCCGATCCATTGATGCGGCAGCTCCGTATTCAGGTACTCATGAACTGCACGATGAAAATGGGGTGGAGCCCCATCCTGCTGAAAGATGAATGGATAGTCTGATTGCATTTGAGGCATCAGCCCTTGCTTCAACATGTCCAGGTAGGAATATCCAGTGACAGTGCTCTCGGCGAAGAAGAATGGCCTGTACAGTTTTCGACGTGACAAGGCACAAAAAACATATACGTTGGGGGAATCACACTAAAATTCAATGCATTCGTGTGGATGCTTTTTTCCCCAGATTCAACAGTTACGGCTGTTCACTTTTCCTTCAGTGAGAAAAGTGGCTTTGTCGCTAAAAATTAAGCGATCAGCAATGCCATCCCCATCCTCATTCAGTTGTTGCAACTGCAAACAAAACTCAAAACGCTTGTCTTTGTCGTCGTCATTGAGCTTCTTCCCTAGCTCCAATTTGAATGGTTTCATAGACAGCTTCTGTCGCAGGACTTTCCACACAGTCATTGAAGCCGTTTCAAGTTCACGGGATGCACGACTCACCGATTTCTTTGGAATCCTTATGAATGTCTCTTGTACGCCCTCCACATTCACTTAATTCACACTGGGGTATCCGCTTCTCTTTGCGACCCGTCGTAACGAATTTGTTGTGCCAATGGTAAATTATCTTCCTTGTTCGTGGCTTCTTACCGTACTTGGTTCTAAACATCCGTTGAACAGCTGTAGCACACTTGTTTTTGTTGAACTTCAACACACGGAAAGTTCACTCTGCACCTGAACTTGCAATGTTTGCGACTAGCGCTGACTATCGGCAAATTACCAAACTACGCTGTGCTGGCATACATGAAACAAAACTTTCAGGGTTTCTCTTCAAAATGACATAAATATGATGTCTGTGCTATGTTTGGTTCTTGTGTAATAAATAATTGAAAGTGTTTCCGGACTTTACGTACACCCTGTATAATAAATTTGATTACTCTTACTACTTCATATTTAGCATTGCAGTTTTTATAAACCAGAACTTAAATTTTTAAGTGAATTCAGAAGGCTATGTTAATACCAACAAATTAATATAATTTGCCATTATCTCAGTTTACTCCAACCTGTGATGCACTCATTGTGAACTCTTATTTGTAATAACACATACACTGATGCTGTAGTTCTATTCCAACCACCAAGCCCAATGAGGTTGTGTGATGTTATTGGTGGTTGCCCTAATGTTCCCTGTCGAGTTTGGCAGTGTAACTGTAAAGAATGGCATTAACCTGTGCTTTCATGAAATGTCACAGTTCAGTTAGAAATCACACATTAAAAAATTCTTCAATATTTAGTCATTAAGGTGGTGTTAAGATCCTGTATTTATCTCAAGTTTTGGTGGAAATATAGCTTTATGACATCATCCAATTACTTGCAGCCATGACACCATTAATATGATCATGTACACCATGTAGTTAAAATGAAAATATTAATGGTAGGGATATGATTAATATGTCACAAATTTCAAAATAATTTATGAGTTTCAGCTTCTTTCAACATTGCACATATGTTTGTAAAGTAAAACAAATAAAATGTACTAAGCAGAAATGTTGCAGTGATAGTTGGTCAATGGCTTACATCTTTTTTTTCCGGGTGGGGATGGGATAACAAATGAAAATTAATTGTTCCAGATTTATATTTTGTGCTTTGTAGAAGGGTTTTGTAATATTGGGTAGTACTATTTGCCTTTCACAGAGGGAAAATTTGGACAGCTTTCCAACAGTCGTGTCATGACAGTCTGTTTCTGTTGACATGGCACTGCTTATACCAGGTACCATAGGCATTCTTAAGTGACCAGTGAGAGAGGAAAAAACATTTGTTTTCTCTCGCCAAATTATTTGTGAAGTCCTGGAGTGTACCTTGAAGAGTATCAATACTATTAGTAATTTATTCTCTTCCAGAGCATCTTTCCATTAGCAGTGAGAACAACTTTTTTTTTTATTTGTGCGATGTTTTACTATCTTGAATGTATTAATTTGTGTGTTTTATTTTTACAGATACTCCCAAATGTTTATGAATGGTGGTTACAGTTTTCCTTTTCCCTATCCAACCAACCTGTCACTACCTCTCTGTTGTTGCAACAGTATTTGTTTTCTTTTTCTCATTCCTGCAAAATAACTCTCAATATGTTCTGATTAATTGTAACTGGTAGCCATGTCTATGAAAACTGCAGTGTTAAAAGGACACATTGTATACTTAAAAATAAGATACCCCTGTCATTAGTTTTGGTATAGAGGAAGAAGCTTGATATCTGGCACTGAAATTTTGTTTCTGGTGTTTTATATATGGATAGTGACTTTAAGAATATTTTTGTATTCAAGGCATAGTACACAGGCAGTATATTTTTTTAAGCTATGCTTACTGTAATTGTATAAACTGTAGGTGATTAAATATGTTGGCAATTTTCTTTAAATTTAAGAATTAATTCCAGAGACCACCATTGTATAGTAAAATTCATTAGTTTGCTGAAGTTTTGTATGTTACCATTAAGACCATTAATTCAGTCACAGTCTTGCAGTGAAAGAGCATCTAGTTGATTTCAAGGACTAAATGATAATTATTTGTGGCAGATGATGTGTATACTGTGTAATATACATTTTCTTTTGTATTTTACTAGTATGAAAATTCTGACTGCTTAAAAATAAGTTGTTACACATGTTTTGGACATTTACTGTGACTTGCCCAAGATGTTACAGAACAGTTTTGGCATAGTACACTCAAATGATAAAATGTTTATTTGCAGTAAAACGAAATTTTATGTTGGAAACTTTGGATTGCACTCTTTCGGAACTCACATCTATTCATGTTGTGATACTGAATACAGGGAGTGGTTTGAAATATGGAAATACTACAAGAAATGCGTGCTTGAACATAAATGTAGTTTCTAGCCGAGCCTGTTGGTTGTGCTGTTGTATTTGACCACAAACGACATCTGTGCAGTATCTGCAAAATGTTGTAAGTGT
Source organism: Schistocerca piceifrons (assembly GCF_021461385.2). Lineage (NCBI taxonomy): Eukaryota > Metazoa > Arthropoda > Insecta > Orthoptera > Acrididae > Schistocerca > Schistocerca piceifrons. The sequence continues at coordinate 213,740,680 of NC_060146.1, forward strand.
CAGAACAGTGTTCTGTGTCGTTGCAAGTGCGTTACGTTGGAGCTACGTGAATTCGAATGTTGGTATATTGTTGGTGCTCGTATGGTGGGAGCTTTCATAACTGAGGTGGTCGAAGCGTTGACATTTCAAGAGCTACTGTATCAAAGATTTATACCACATAGAGAAAAGCAGAATAACATCATCACAACGGATCCAAAGTGTGTTTTGAGGGATTGTGATCGAAGGTCATTGAAGAGGATTGTGATGAAACATAAGCAGGGTGAGCTGGAATTACAAACCTACTCATCAATTATGCATATTTCCAGAACAGGAAAACGTGATGCCAAAGCCATAAAAGCTGGAAGCAATGGAAGAAAGTCATTTGTTCGATTGAGTCTTATTTCACACTGTTTCCAACTTCTGGCCAAATTTACACCCCAAGAGGGAAACATGGTGGGAGCTCAGTGATGATTTGCGCAGTCATATCATAGTATTCAATAGACCCTACTATGTAAGGTCACATTACTGCCAAGGATTATGTGACCATTTTGGCTGATCAGGTTCTTCCTATGGTAAAATGTTTGTTCCCCAATGGTGAGGCTGTGTTCCAAGATGGCAGGGCCCCAGATCACTCAGCTCATATCACCCAGGACTGGTTTGGTGAGCACTAGGATGAATGCACGGTAATGTTTGTGCTTTTGGTTTTTCCATATTTTTGTCTATCCACTGTATCTGAGACATAGTTCATGGTCTTGAGGAATAATTTAGTGCCTAGTGCTTCATAGCCTGGTGAGGTGACAGTCTCATTTTATGTAGACAGATGGTGAATTTATGTAATGTTAAAATACATTATTGCTAGAAGTGAATGGCCTCCTAATAACTTGCAACAGCTGTGAAGTAATTGAACAGTGTTAGAGATACTGAGTTGAGTTTCAGTGAACTCCGTTAGTAAATGAACATGTGAAGCAATGCATTTGATGTACTCAGTGCCAAGACTTTCAGTCTCATCGTATGTTATTATTGAAAATACTACCTATCTCTGCACATTATAACAATGAAAATAATCAATTATTGATAATATAACTTAAATGGATAGATAAAAAATCTACTCACCTAGTGGTGGCAGGGGAACATACACAAAAGGATTTAGCTTTTACAAGCTTTCGGAGCCAGTGGCTCCTTCTTCTGGCAGAAGAGTTGAAGGGGAAGGAAGAGGGGTGAAGGAAAAGAACTGGAGAGGTTTAGGAAAAGGAATACAGTTCAGAAAAGTCAACCAGAATTCTGGGTCAGCGGAGGCTTACCAGACAGGATGAGAAGGAAAGACTGATTTTGGAGACTGCACTAGATGAGATTTGAAAACCAGATTCTGGTATAGGAACAGCTTATACCGTACTCTTGAGAAGAGTAATTATTTTCTTCCATATATTAGATTGTAGCACAAGGAGACTTTTTCAAATATGAATTTGTTCCATAATTGTCTGTGATAAAATACTATGAGAGAAAACCAAAATAGTTTTTTAGGCCTTCCCTTCTTTCCTGTTCCGACGCTACAGAATATTCGTATTGTAGAATAACTTCAGAAACGTGAATGCAATGACACAAGAGTCCCCATATGGACCGCATTTTACAAATTATTTTGCATCACCCACATAGTATTTCAGATATTTATGTTTCTTTGAAATTTGTGGTGGTACCAATTTCCATGTTGTCCCACCATTGTTGTTATGTTTTATTAATTTAATAGGTTCTGTGGCACAGTGTAGAAAAAGATCTGTTGTGACAAAGTGAATAATCACATCAATCAACCGTATTTTGGCATTCACACACACACACACACACACACACACACACACACACACACACACTTACTTTCATGTGTTCACTGTGCTGACATCTGGAATAAATTGCAGAAGTTTTCTTTTCTTGAATCCCCGTGAAGTATGTGATGAGGCATGTACTGTCTTCAATTACACAATTTTTTGAAAAATTAGTGAAATAAATTATCACTCGGGGGGGGGGGGGGGGGGGGGGGAGGAGGAATCATTCAGGTAATATGTAATGTATGCTATATAAAAATTTAGTAAAAAATAACGTTCCCTCAATTTAGATATATTTGTTGGCTGTTTGTAGCAGGTGAGTTTGTTTTCTGTTGCAACCATGTAAATGGATGACTCTTGTATCTAAATACGATTAGTTTCTTTAGGTTTGGTTCCATAGTCATTGGAAATTTTATAAGGGCAACATTATTTTTACTGAGAGTGTATATTTGTGTTGCAAATCTTAAACATGACTGCGAAACCGCAACTGTGTAAATCTAAAGAGGTTGAAACAAATCAGCCAACCAGTTGCGAACCAAAGGTTTATTAGCCCTTGACCATGGTTTTGATATTTCTAAAAATGTGTGCTTGTAAAAAAGATATTTTTAGAAATATCAAAACCTAGATTAAGGGCTATCAAACCTTTGTTTTGCAACTGGTCGGCTAATTTTTTTCAACCTCTTCAGATTTACAGGGTTGCTGTTTTCTCAGCCACGTTTAAGATTTTGAAATATATGTCTGCCCATGAATTAAAAACTGTCACCAACTATATGTTTGTAAAAATAATTTTGTTACTGGTTACATGCATTTTAGGGCCCACTCTTGAAGAAGATTTTTAGAAATACCAAAATGTAGGTCAAGGGCGAATAAACCTTTGTTTTGCAACTGGTTGGCTGATTTTTTTTAACCTATTCAGATTTGTGTTTGTTTAAACCACAGCCATTTAGAACTAAATAAATCCATGCATTTCATACGACATAAAAACAACAACCTAGGCATCTAATTTTGTTGTGTTTTGAACAGTCTGTGAACATGTAAGCAGAGAATTGCAAAATGGAGCTCAGTACCTGTTCCCACTCATGCTGAGAAACTGTTTGTATATCAAATGACATATATTCAGGGATTTGGCTACTTCAGTAGTTCAATAAAAGAAAATTTTGTTGAAGGGTCTTTAAAAGATGAGGAAAGGATGTGATAGCAAATCATGAGTTCATAGTCTAAACTGCAATTTAAAATCACGCAGAACATAAACATATGCAAATTATTTATTCTTCCTCAAAGTGGAAACTGCTGTTTTCACGTACTGCAGCAGACTGGCAGATACATGAACTAACCTACAAATTAGCTTCCATTATATAAAGTAGACTCATACAGAGATGATGACAGCAACCAGCCAAGTTTTATAATGCTATTTATTTATTGAAGTAGCACCATTACCACTTTCAAACTGACAGATTCATCTCAGACAGCTCGTACACATTAAAATACCTTTTACAAAGAGTACTAGGAAAGTTTTGTAATATGATGCAGCAGTAAGTCACAGGAGGCTTATTGTTGCTGTCTGAAGAAGAAAGTGATAATGGAACGTGTTGTTTTGGACACACAGAAGACAGTCACAGCTAAGAGGTACACTGAGCAGTGCCTGCCAAAGGTCATCCAATTTTTGAAGAACCTGCGACTGAATCAAGAATGAACACTTGGTTCCTCCAACATGACAATGCTCCAGCTCACTGTGCCAAAGCATGCAACAAATATTTGTGGGGTACAGGAGTGAAACTTCTTGAGCACCCTCCTTACAATCCAGACTTTGCTCCTTGAGACTTTGTACTGCTTCTGCATGTGAAAATGAATCTGAAAGGAGTGCAGTTTGCAAGTGATGAGGACCTCCTGAGGGTGTGGACAATGAGTGTGCTTTTCTCTTTACAAAAACTTGGGAGAACTGGTTTAGTGATTGGTTTCAGAGGATGAAGAGGTATATTCAGTGTGACGAAAATTACTTGAAAAAATTAAATAACTAAAGCTTTATTACAAAATTTTCCTAGTACCCTTTGTACATTAGCTTTCACTTTTTGTGTCCCCAAATGGCGAAACTTCCTTGTATGGTGGTGCCCTACACCAAAACAAGTGTGAGAGAATGTGTTTATTTGTGACCTCTGTCTCTGGCAAAATAGAGAAGAAATGGTTTGGATAACATGAGACAGGACTGCTGTTCATGAGAGACAAAGCACCATTATATGTAAAGGTAGGTGTTTACCATTTGCAATGATCTCAAATGGTACCGTGCTTCACACTTTTCTTTCTTTCATCTCCTCTTGGCATTACAGGCAAAATGGATTTTCACCATTCTTCAGTAATTTATCGTAAACCGCTTTTGAGAATTCACCAGTTAGCCATCTGTAATTAGTGTATTAACAACAATATGGAAAGGATAGATTGCTACATACCACATAGAGTAGGCGTTGACTCACAGACAGGCACAGTGAAAAAGAATACAAGAAATATTTCATTTTTTAGGTTGACTCTTAACACAGAATGTTACAGCAGCCAGCCACTTTATAAAATGCTATTTATTTATTTAAACAGCACCATTACCGGTTTTGAACCAACAGGTTAATCTTCAAACGGCTAGTTCACGTTTTACATTAGTTTCGCCTTTTGTTTCCCCACCTGATGGAACTTCCTTGGAGTGGTGGTGTCCTACAACCAAAACAAGATGTGAGACAACATCTTTTTAACCGTAATTGTGGCTCACAACGTTTTTAAGTGACAAAAAACAAATTATTATTAAAGGGAAGATGTTTCGGTTACTTATGATGAAGAATCCGCGCCATTGTGTTCCAGTGCAGGAACATAATGGCGCAGATTCTTCGTCGTAAGTAACCGAAACATCTTCCTTTTAATGATGATCTGTTTACATCACTTAAAATCGTTGTGAGGCACAATTACAGTTCAAAAGACATTGTCTCACATCTTGTTTTGGTTGTAGGGCACCACCACCCCAGAGAAGTTCCATCAGGTGGGGAAACGAAAGGCGAAACTTGAACTAGACGTCTGAAGATGAACCTGTCAGTTCGAAACCAGTAACAGTGCTGTTTAAATAAATAAATAGCATTGTAAAAAGTGGCAGGTTGCTGTAATCTTCTATGTAAGAGTCAACCTAAATTTTGTACACAGCCATGGGCTCAAAATGTCATTTTTTGACAAAATAGCATAAATATTTCAGTTTTCAGAGGCACAGTGAAAAAGAATACTAGAAATATTTCAGCTTTCGGCCGGAGTCCTCATCCAGAAGCGCGCGCGCTCGTACACACACACACACACACACACACACACACACACACACACACACACACACAAAAAAAAACTGTGTCCGGGGTGAAGGCCTTATTGTGACTTTGTCGCATTTGAGTAGCAGTCTGGGGTGTGTACTGAGGGTAAGGAAAAGTGTGGATAAGGGAGGAGGGCAGGATAGTGGTGGAAAAGCTGCTATTGCAGCCTGTGGCAGGTTGTACGGATGTGGAGAGGAGAGGATAGGGCTGCTAGGTGTAGCATCAAAGAGGCAGTGGGTGGGGAAGGGGGAAGGTGAGAAGGAAGACGTAGAGAAGCAGAAAGGACATTGGTGGGATAGAAGGTGAGTGTAGTACTAGTACCGTAGTGGGGGCAGGCATGGAAATAGGCAGGTGGAGGACCGTAACTAGCAAATATTGAGGCTAGGGATGTTACAGGAATGATGGATATGTTGTAAGGAGGGCTCTCACCTGCCCGGTATAGAAAAGCTGTTGTTGGCAGGGAGAATCCAGACATCATAAGCTATGAAGCAATCATTAAAGTAAATTACTTTGCATTGGGTTACATGTTCAGCAACTGGGTGGCTCAGCTATTTCTCGGCTACAGTTTGGAGGTGGCTGTTCATGCGTACAAACAGCTTGCCAGTTGCTTAAAGCGTTTATTATTGTTTCTGTCAACAGTTGCAGTTATTTATTAGGCAACTAGTTTTGTACCCTTACAGGTTCATTTTCAAGCCTGGCCCACTAAGGCTGCACTGACAGTGCCTGATCTTAATAACATTGAGTGGCAACACATGCTCTGTAAATGTTAGCAGGATGAATTCCTCAATACCCACATGCTTGTTACCAATTCAAAATCACACTTTGATTTTGACTTGCTAACATGTGTATGTGTATAGTGGCATTCATCATGCTAACATTTACAGAGCATGTGTTGACACTCAGTATTATTATTAAGATCAGGTACTGTCAGTGCAGCCTCCGTGGTCCGTGCTTGAAAATGAACCTGTAAGGGCTCGAAACTAGTTGCCTAATAAATAATTGCAACTGTTGGCATAAACATTAAGAAAGACTTTAAGGAATTAAAATAAAATTGCCGTTCCCTGTCAACGAAATGTTGAAACTGAAGAATGAAGAGAAGCTCATCAGTTTTCAAGTCAACGTTTAGTGTGGAACTGTGGTTGCAGCTAAGTTTGTAGATCACACGGCTGCTTTCACAGATGGGCTTTCCTTTGATGGAGAAGAAGACACCTGTGACAGATCTGGAGTAGGTGATAGTGAGAGAACGTATGGGGCAGGTCTTCCATTTCGTTTCATTGCGGGTATATGAACCGTGAGTTATGTTGGGAGCAGAGGTGAAGTAGGGAGGACAAGGATATTGTGTATGTTGGGTGGGTGATAGAATATCACTGTGGGAAAGGTGGGGAGGATATTTTGTGCCCTGAAATTTGAAATCTGCCCACACAACCACAGCGATATTCCGCGACGTAGCGAACCCACGCAGCATCCTTGTCTGTCCCTACTACACCCTTGCTCTCAACACCTACCCACATTGCTCATATCCCTGCAATAGAACTAAGTATAAGACCTGTCATGTACAGCTTCCACCAGTCACCTACTCCACTCCTGTCACAGGCATCTTCTACCTGTCAAAGGCAGAGCCACCTGTGGAGGTAGCCATGTGATCTATCTTCTTACCTACAATCACTGTGTTGTGTTGTATATATACTTGACATCTGACAAGCTGTCTGTCCACATGAATGGTCACTGCCACCCACTTGCTGAATGTGCCCCGTAACATGATTTAATTCACTTCAACCACTGTTTCACAGCCTATGTTGTCTGGATTCTTCCTGCCAACACCAACTTTTCTAAGCTGGGCAAGTAGGAACCCTCCCTACAATGTATCCTTCTTTTTCATAATCTCCGGGCCTCAAATGTTGCTAGTCCTTGTCCTTCATCTGTCTATCCCCATGTCTGCTCCCACTCCAGTACTATTCACGTCTTCTATCCCACGGACACACTTGTGCAGTCCTGTACCCTTCTCTACTTCTCTCCTCCCTTTCCCTCCCCACCACAGCCTTCGCAATGCCACACATAGCAGCCCTATGCTGCCTCTACGACATCCCTGCACCTTCGTACTGGTAGCACAAGCATATTCTCCCACCTCGACCCTGCTATCCTCCCCCACTCCACACCTCTTCCATGCCCCCACTACATACAAGCTAGAGTGCTGCTCATGTATTTCCAGTATTCTTGTGCCTGTTTGTGACTCATCACCTTCTCTATGTGGTGGGTAGGAATCTGTCCTTTTCATATTGTTGTTGTTTCATCTTGAGCTACCCATTGTTTATAGTTATTGCATTGGATGATACAAAATAGCATTACATTTTCTGACATCTGTATATTTCGCAGATTATCATTAAAAGTTTACTGTGAATGTGAAGCTGATTTTCATATTTCTTACATAATTGACGAAAACCTCTTTTGCCTTTATTTCAGGGTTGAGAAATGAATAGAATTTTCTCCACTGGGTGATGTAAAGCAGTTTTTAATTGTCAAATGTAAAACAACTGAAAATATGTGACACAACTTGTATAACAACATTTTCTAGTCACATGCTCGCTGTGCTCAGGGAACTTTATGTTTAACAAACAGGTGATACTTTGCTCTCAAAGTTTGATGAATGCTTGCATTCATTACATCAGAAAAAAGTGATAAATGAGTCTTCTCTTTTACTACTCATATTCTGTGACTCCATGTAGCTTATATCTTTGTTATGTGCATTCATTTGTTTTTGTAGGAGATAATCCTTGGCTTTCCAGTTAGGCATTTGTTTTGTATGTGTTGTTGAACCTTGAATTGGAACGAAGAATGAGGATGAAGTTTGTTTTCAGACTGTAATTTGTTTCCAGTTTGGTGGTTTGCAGTGTGATCAGGAACTGCAGCATATCTTAACCATAGTTGTAAATGTTATATGAGTCAGTTAGAAATCATCTACTGGCTATTTATTTTGGAAACAGTTTTTCAGTATCTTCAGAAAAGTTTTTGTTTAGTGCTGCAAGAGTATTGTTGATTATAAAGCCAATGGCAGAGATTAGTGTGAATGAATGTGGTTCCCAACTGCATTTAAAGGAGGCAGATTATTTCATGTACATGTAGGTCTTTTGTTAATTATTTGCAAGACCATATATTGCAATTGAATTATTTATCAAAGCCCAACACATTGATAATTAGCAGCTGACAGTATGGATTTAAGGTTGAAGTGGCTGTGCATTAGCATTGTTCCCGTGTTGCAAATTTAAGTTCCACATAAAGATGTTAGTTATACCTGCTTGTTCATTAGATGCATCCCTTTGTGTACAAGACATCAGTAGAGCAAGTGGTCAAAATTTGGGCTGCTCTTTGACATTTAAGGCAGAACTTACATTCTATTGAAAAATAAGTCTAAGTATGTTGTAGTAACGAATACTTAGAAATGTCCTGATTTAAACTATTATGGCGAGATGTAACATAATCTCACTATTTTTTTATTTTAAAAAATATTGGTAAGTTGACGCAACAGAGAGTTGTGTTGTTTTCAGCAGGGCAGTCTAAATCACTCAGGTTGTTATCAAGTGGTGCAGTTGATTCATCTGCCTGGGATTCATCTTATCTTCTTGCTTTTTTTGTTCATTGCCACTTGTATCTGTTATTTATTTATTTCTATACTTTCGCAACTTCCACTTTTTGAATGAGATGTCACTTTCTTTTTCGAACTTCGGTATGTTCTTTGCAGCATTTCATTTGGAAGGATTAGTAGAAATTTCTTCTGTGGTAAAAACCTTTTGTGACATCGTTTTGTAAGGAGCATTAGTTATCAGGATAGGTCCTACAGCTTTATGTCCTCGGTTGCTGTTTACTTTGTTTGACGTGGGAATAGGAGCAGCGTTGTATGGGCTAACTGCTGATGTATACCTGTTGGGTTGAGGCTAATGAATGGGATTTACCCAGCATATGACTATCTAAAGTAGACTGAAGTTAATAATGAAATTACAATGAAATCCAGACCTTAAGCTGCTTACAGGCATTGATAAATATCAGCGGCGCCAGTTGAAAATGTGTGCCCTTACTGGGACTTGAACCCGGGATCTACTGTTTACATGGCAAATGCTCTATCCGACTGAGCCACAGAGAACACAGAAGACAGTGTGACTGCAGGGACTTATCTCAGGCACACTCCCCGCGAGACCCACACTTCCAACTTACTTTCCATACACTACATTTGTAGTGCCCCTGCCTGCCATACTCATTACTCGTGGCAGTCAGTCTACCAATTCCCATAAGAGTTTGCGCAATGTGAGTGCATATGCACTGAAGAAGTTCATTGGCCAGTAAGCCTTATCTATATGAAAATGGTACCCGTTCTTTTGGACATGTCCAAAAGAACAGATACCATCTTCATATAAAGGTAATAAGGTTGTCCCAATAGTTTTACCACTGGCTGGGGGAATCACCTTGCTCACACCTGTTTCATACCATTTCTTCTTCATGTCCTGTGGGAAGTATTTTAGCTTCTTCCTTGGAATTTTAGGAAGGAAACAGCACAGGATAGTCGAATTGACAAAATGGTACAAAATCCGGCTGCAGCCCAAATTTAGATTACACATAATAGCCCGAATTTAGGCCATTACTAGTACATAATTTCTAGGTTAATTAGAAAACAGTGAAAAATAGTTGCTATTAAAACTGAAAATATTCTGAAAGCAAAGATTTTACCCTTAACACTGCATACTAGAGAGGACTATCCATAAACACATAAATTGGATGAAAAAATAATGAATGCTTGACTGCAGAAGTTTTAGGATGGTCCAAATAGAGTATATGTTGACTACAATATCGTGGGATGGTGAACTGTTGTGACAGTTATATAGAACAACTGAAGTGGCCTGAAACACTGTTTTACATTGTTTGTGCTAGACTGCAGCACCAAATTTCTAGTTAGCCCAAATTTAGGCCATATCCAAAATTTGGACTGCTTCCGTTAATGCTTTTATTGATTTAATTGGAGGAAAAATTATTTAGAGAGATGCACAAAAAAACTGATTTTTCTGCATGCACTCTTGAGTCTGTCATCAGCATAACTGCATAAAATGTTCTTGGTTTCCATGCTGCTTCAATTGAGATAAAATTCTTAATTTTTCAGCAACTGTCTCTGCCATCATTCCCAGGGGTTAAAACTTCTGACTGCCAGGATGACTCAAGGGTTCTGTCCTGTATGTGCAAGGCAGCAACAGTGCACAGAATTTCTGTCCATACATTAATTCTGTTCTTCTCTGGAATGTTCTGGGTGCTACTGCCTTGCATAAATAATGCTGACACCTTGCCTTTTGTGGCACTCAAAAGTTTTAACTCCCAGGGTGACGGCATGACACCTGAAGAAGGGGGGGGGGGGGGAGTTAGAATTTTAACTGTCGACACAGTCTGAAGATGGAGAGCATTTCATCCTCTGTGTTTCATGTGTAGTCTGCCTGTATTGAAAATTATATTAGTTTGAAAAACTTGATTCTCATAGAGGCAGTGGCAGAGGCCATATCCTGTTCTCGCCCAAAGTATTACAATGATAAGCAAAACTTTACAGAACTGCTTGGAGAATTAAAATATACTTCCTGCATTAGTCTTCAGCCAGCCAGATATTGATGGTTAAAATACCGTGAAATGAAAAACTCGCATGAAGGAAATTTTTAGGTGTGGGAGAGACATGTTCATGCCTTTAGGAATAAAAGCTGTAATATTGCTTCTGTGGTTAGAACTTGTACACGAAAGTACAGTTTGTTTAATAGTGATATTGCTTGGCGTACTTCATGAAAGGAGGCTAGTATTTAATTTCAGTGGAAACTTTTTTCTCCTGTTGTATAACAGAGTCATCTTACATTTAAATTAATGCATTTAGAGTTGTGTTTAGTTTTTATGTATTTTTGTTGAACTGGGTGTTTGTTGATAAGATATTGGCATGGACAGACAAGTTATTACATGTCCAATCTTCATTATGAGGTAAAAAATCAGAGCAGAATTAATAATGAAGACAGGAGCAGTAAAAATATCACATCATTAATCCTAATGGTACTAATGGAAAATAATAGGTGTAGGTCCTGACCCTTCACATGGAATCTTCACAGTGTTTACCTGGAATGATTTGAGTAAGTGCTCAAATCACTGTTGCTGGACCAGATAAAAAAATCCTAAGATTTTTTTTGTTTGAGCAGAATTTTTACTAGTCAATTTGGCTAGTAAATTACATTTACTATCTCCAAAAATAAGTAGCCCAAGATAACTTACATATAAGGCAGTATTTCACAATTCCATAAGGATTTACATTCTAAAAATATAGGTGAGTAACTGTAGAATAGGAGTTTGTCAGGAGAAAAGACTGTAACTGGGGTTTGAAAATCTGCAGTATGTCACTAACAATTTTAAACTCTCGTGGAATATGTGTAGCGGGTGTAATTACTGGGTGTTTCTTTTCTTGTAACATCTCCGGTGGTGGCAATAGACAATTTAGTACAGCTTTGGGTGTAGATGAGCACTTGTGAACTGTTGGAATTGTCGTCCTGAGAGAGGCACATACAAAAATGAACAAGTAAATGTCAACTCTCTGCTTTGAGAACTTCGGTAGTCCCATAGTTGAGAGAAAGTCAGTTAGCGGTTAAGAAAGTGAAGAAAATATCACAATGGAAAGTCCATGATGGCTACAAGAAAGATTAGTCTCCATGACCACTCACCTATGGCTGATTGATATGGGGCACGTTCAGACACTTAACAACTTGGACTTTATTTTGTTGATGCTTCTTGAGCACAGACTTCAGCAGTAATCCGTTACAGGAATTTGATTATAGGTAGATACCATTTCTGTGACTGTCACAAATTAGAGCATTATTGAGCTCTACAAATATTTAGAAAGATAATTTAAAACTGGTGTTCTGATGTTTTAGTATTCACTCTTATCTTACTACAGAAACCTCTAAAAATCCAGGCTTTCACATCTTGTAACGGAGTTATCTTCATTATACATTGACGAATACAGTAGTGGAGGTAAAGTCTGTGCTGTGAATAGCTGCCTTTTGGGGGAACATTATTCCAGATAAATCTTTTATGATAACATTACTTTGTACATACCTGTAGACCTGTTCAGTTAGTGATCATAAAAAATTTGAAGAATTACTCTGAACTAATATCTGCAGCTGATGTTGTTTTTTTCCACATAGCTACAGTAATTCTGTGTATTGATTTAACTGTAGAAGTAGAAATAATCTACAATTATCTGTACATATGTACTCTCTAATCTATAGAAAAAACCATATACTTCTCAAGTAGCGACAATTGTGCCAAGATTTTTTCATATGTGGCACAGTTACTTATTTGTGCTACATTCATATAGGTTTAACAACATGGCTGTAACAACTATAACTGTGTATAATTAAATAGCGATCATCATCTTCCAGACTGAAAACATAACTTATAAATCCACTTTTACAAACATTTAAAAAATGTAATTTTATAGTGTTCGAATCAGAAAACAATTACCCACTGTATGTGTACGGCTACAGTAAAAAAAAAAAAAAAAATAAATAAATCATACTACCACTGAAAGCAATGTAGTACAGGCTTAGCAAAGTGTATACCATTCAGAGGAATGTACAAGTGTATTTGCAGTCAGGAAGTAATGAAGTCAATAATATTCTGTAACTTGCTCACAGTGTTGATGTACCAGACTGCATGCAATTCCTCGTTGTACATATGTGCAGTTAGTTGTCTCTGTGGAACCATCATATGTAACCCTAATCACACACACAGGAGGATGACAATCTGTTAACAAGTTGTGTGTGCAAATTGTTACAGGGATGCCGCAGCAGAGAGTCGAAAGCGGAAGGCCGCCGCCTCGCCACCAGAGGAAGCAGCTGGAGTGTCAAAGAAGCCACGTACAATGGATGCTGCCAACGGTGATGCCGAACCCCTGCGAGCATTCATGTCGAGATACATGGCCAACGTCTGTGAAACATACAATGCCATGTTGCACATATTTGAGTATCTCAAGGTTCAAGAAGTGCTACGTGCTGCGAGGGTCTGCCGACTTTGGTGTAGCGTAGCTACGCATGATTCACTGGTAAGTACAAAGCAAATAAGAAACTGCAAGTGTCAGTTTGTAGATAGTAGTGGTCGTCGTGTCCCCCCGCCCACACCACCAGTTGAAATAAAGTTGAGCTTACAAGTGATGCATATAATATGTTAGTGTCCTCTCGTGTCTCGAGATTTAAATCTTCAGGAATACATATCAAAAATTAATCAGTGAAATGTGCAAAAAGATAGCAGGAGAAGAAATTGAATAAACTAAGAAATACGATGCGTAAAATTGAGTGACTAGAATATCTCTTGTTTGTTTGTTGACTTCAAAGTTTGGAAATGTGCCTCACTGTTCATGTCAACTGTAAAACTTTCTGGCGTCAATAGCATACCACTAAAACATTGAAAAGCAATTCTTAAACAACCAAAGGTCATGCTAGAGCTCCTTTTAGCGAGTGTGGGCCTGGAATCACTTTCTAAAGTGTCTTCTTAAATGAAAGGTTCTGAAGAATAGGCTTTCTATACTGCAACAACTTGAGTAGTAACATTGTCTGTAATCTTTCCGAAATCTACGAATGCTGTAAATGTGGGTTTATCTTTCTTCAATCTATCTTAAGTTGTAAGGTGGTCAGTATTGTTTCATGTGTTCCTACACATCTATGGAACTGAGACAGATCTTCCCTGGTATTGGCATCCTTTATGAATAATCACTTTCCTTTCAGGAATAGAGCGTATTGTGATGATGAGAGGCATGGCAGACTCCAAAATATACAAAGTGTTGGGAATTACCCCTTACACTCCAGAGAGCAGACCAAAGGTGTCTCTGTGTTCTTTTTTAAAAATCACTGCCACTCGGGGCCACAGAAAATGATATCTTTGTGAAACTAATGAGGCCACTGACCAACAATTAGGATATACATTAAAACATCACTGTTTTCATTCTAATATATTTACATACACATTGCAATACAAAACTTTCACTGTGTGATATTTTTTGAAACTGCAGGGTGAACGATTTCCATCCTCATTTCACTTAGAAATTCCTCTAAAAGCTCTACAATCTCTCCCACGGAAAGAACTGTGCACCAACAGCTAACCATTTCGCACCCACTAATTTCACCGTAATAACTACAACCATTCTCTCAACGCAACTGCTACAGTTAAATACCCAAGTTAACACAGGTTGGCATATATGGCAGTAGTACGAAACATTGATGCCTAGTACAGCAAGATTTGAGAATGGAGCATGTGAGAATTACAAAAAATTGTGTCAAATGAGGCTCGGCATCGGAGTATTTTGAGCGCTTTTCTTCGTTGTAGTGAGAAGGGTTTAAGGACTGAATCAGCAAATAAGTGTGTGCCCACCTTCCTCTGCTTGGCTCTCATTGAACTGTTGTGATTTCACTAACCTGCTGAACTGATGTAGAAAAGAAATCAACAGCTGATTAGATTCGTTATAAACTTTTAACATCCTTTGATATGGAAGATGAAGACTTCAGGAAGAGTGAAGCATTAATGTCTTGCTGGACCAGTAAAGTGTGATGAAGGGTAGGATAATGAGAAATCTGTTACAAATATCAAAGTAATGTGTGCTACATTTTAAGCAAAACCTAGTTTTTCGTGAATCTCAATGTTTGTGATGTCGTGTCTCCTGAACTCTTTGTCTTACAGAGATACAATTTTGCAGGTGCACTCAGAGGTATATGTGGATACTGTCTGCAAACTGTACACATGTATGGTGTCTGTACATGTGTGGATGGATATGTGTGTGTGTGCGAGTGGTATGGTGTCTGTACATGTGTGGATGGATATGTGTGTGTGTGCGAGTGTATACCCGTCCTTTTTTCCCCCTAAGGTAAGTCTTTCCGCTCCCGGGATTGGAATGACTCCTTACCCTCTCCCTTAAAACCCACATCCTTTCGTCTTTCCCTCTCCTTCCCTCTTTTCTGATGAGGCAACAGTTTGTTGCGAAAGCTTGAATTTTGTGTGTTTGTTTGTGTGTCTGTCGACCTGCCAGCACTTTCATTTGGTAAGTCACATCATCTTTGTTTTATATATATATATATATATATATATATATATATATATGAAACTCTTTGCCTTTACAAATGTCTGCTTGTGTCTGTGTATGTGTGGATGGATATGTGTGCGTGTGCTAGTGTATACCTGTCCTTTTTTCCCCCTAAGGTAAGTCTTTCCGCTCCCGGGATTGGAATGACTCCTTACCCTCTCCCTTAAAACCCATATCCTTTTGTCTTTCCTTCTCCTTCCCTCTTTCCTGACGAGGCAACCATTGGTTGCGAAAGCTAGAATTTTGTGTGTATGTTTGTGTTTGTTTGTGTGTCTGTCGACCTGCCAGCGCTTTTGTTTGGTAAGTTTCATCATCTTTCTTTTTAGATATATTTTTCCCACGTGGAATGTTTCCCTCATATATATATATATATATATATATATATATATATATATATATATATATATATATATATATATATATATATATATATATATATAATCTGCTCCAGTCCAGAATCCCTGAACCATTACACCAACAACCTGACAACAGCTTTTGCATCCCGCAACTACCCTCCCGACCTGGTACAGAAGCAAATAACCAGAGCCACTTCCTCATCCTCTCAAACCCAGAAACTCCCACAGAAGAACCACAAAAGTGCCCCACTTGTGACAGGATACTTTCCGGGACTGGATCAGACTCTGAATGTGGCTCTCCAGCAGGGATACGACTTCCTCAAATCCTGCCCTGAAATGAGATCCATCCTTCATGAAATCCTCCCCACTCCA
The DNA here is from genome assembly GCF_021461385.2 of Schistocerca piceifrons. Classification (NCBI taxonomy): domain Eukaryota; kingdom Metazoa; phylum Arthropoda; class Insecta; order Orthoptera; family Acrididae; genus Schistocerca; species Schistocerca piceifrons. The sequence continues at coordinate 213,756,662 of NC_060146.1, forward strand.
CCAAGAGTGTCTTTCCGCCGTCCACCTAACCTTCGTAACCTCTTAGTTCATCCCTATGAAATCCCCAAACCACCTTCCCTACCCTCTGGCTCCTACCCTTGTAACTGCCCCCGGTGTAAAACCTGTCCCATGCACCTTCCCACCACCACCTACTCCAGTCCTGTAACCCGGAAGGTGTACACGATCAAAGGCAGAGCCACGTGTGAAAGCACCCACGTCATTTACCAACTGACCTGCCTACACTGTGAAGCTTTCTATGTGGGAATGACCAGCAACAAACTGTCCATTCGCATGAATGGACACAGGCAGACAGTGTTTGTTGGTAATGAGGATCACCCTGTGGCTAAACATGTCCTGGTGCACGGCCAGCACATCTTGCCACAGTGTTACACCGTCCGGGTTATCTGGATACTTCCCACTATCACCAACCTATCTGAACTCCAGAGATGGGAACTTGCTCTTCAATATATCCTCTCTTCCTGTTATCCACCAGGCCTCAATCTCCGCTAATTTCAAGTTGCCGCGACTCATACCTCACCTGTCATTCAACAACATCTTTGCCTCTGCATTTCCACCTCGACTGAGATCTCTGCCCAAACTCTTTGCCTTTGAATATGTCTGCTTGTGTCTGTATATGTGTGGATGGATATGTGTGTGTGTGCGCGCGAGTGTATACCCGTCCTTTTTGCCCCCTAAGGTAAGTCTTTCCGCTCCCGGGATTGGAATGACTCCTTACCCCCTCCTTTAAAACCCACATCATTTCGTCTTTCCCTCTCCTTCCCTCTTTCCTGACGAAGCAACCATTGGTTGCGAGGACAACTGAAAGTACACTGCGCGTGGACAGCTGAAATACTGTGAGAATCAGCCATTGTAATTTTATTGAATTTCCTCATTCCTCTGAATTCCCCTTAGAAAATGTCTCTCATTTACCACTCAAGATTGATTAATAACTGTTGTGATATGAAAGTCAGTTGATTTCCTCTGCTTTTCAAGCTCTCAGATACCATGTATGAAACTGTGTCTCAGTTCACTGAACGAGAAATCGTATGGGGGGGGGGGGGGTGGTCAATCGAGATCATTAGAACCTTCAGTTGTTGTCAACATAATAATTGAATTACCCTTTGAGAATTGTTCATTAAGGCTACCAACTTCAGCTTGACAATTCACCAAATACCAGAAGTGTTGAGTCATCGACTGGAACAAGAAAATGTATGGAAATCTTATAACTTGGTTTTTATGTAAGAATGATACTTTTTACGAGATTTTGAAGGGGAAAAAGAAGCAACAACTTAAACAAGCTTCAGTACACCCCACTCGCACACCTGCCAAATTGCAGTTGCTTTCATGCTATATTTATGTGAAGAATCGCTACTGAGGTCCGTTGAGCCCGGGTTTTTGTTCGTACTTACAAAGGTGCTGTAATGGTGTACCTCATTTTGTTCACATGTGATTCTTGAGGTTTATAATTGTTGATGTATCTAACAGGCTGCCTTGCACTTTTTAATTGCAGGCCATGAAAGATATTGAAAAATAGTGGAACTAATTAAGTTAAAGTGCATTATGATTTTCACTTCCTGTCATAAATTATCGACAGTTGGGGAGCCTGTAGCAGCATGCGTTGTGGATGTTACACTTGTTGGGGAAAGTTTGCTTTCTGGCTATTGAAAGATATCTTAGTCATTCAGTTAACTCCATCTGCTATAGATTGTTCATGTGATTCTTTTCAAAATAATGTGGAACCAGTCAGTTTATTACCTATGAATGCATGATACCTTTGTATTTATGCTCACAGGCTCACTGTTTAAATAGTTGTCCGTGGAAAGGATGTCAATTCAGATTTAAAATTTACTTTTCTTCTTTTTGAAAATTTTGTCATATTGGATAAAAAATCAAGAATTTTTGTTGCCATATATTGCACACTTTTCTGAGTAGTTGCACACTTATGATTAGTAACAGATTACCCCTCCCCTCCAACCCCTAAATCCTTCATCTAATGTTGTACCTGTCATTTTCTTAATTTTTTATAAAATTTCATTATTAAATTGAACATATGACAGTGATAACACTGCACTGTTTATTGCAAAAAAATACTTATTTCATAAGGGATTACACAGAACATTATACCATAAGACAGCAGTAAGTTGGCATATGCCAGGTAGATCAACAGGATGACCTTTTTCCCCATGATTACCAGTGAACATAGATGGTTAACTATTTGAGGAGCTCAAAAATGTTTCATCAGTATAGTCATTTAGATATTGAGGACATTCGTCTCTATTAATTGACCCATGTTTGTGTGCAGAATTTGTTGTTGATGTTACTGTATTTGTTTGACATAACTGATTGAACTGTGAACATTTAATTAAGGTGGGAGTTATTATGAAGCCATTGAAGGCCATTATTGAGAATTTATGTACGAGTATTCAGTATGTTTTTGTCTTCAATATGAAGACCAGCTTGATGCAGCTTTCCACATTAGTCTTATTTTGTGCAAATCTTTCCATATCTGCATAACTGCTGCAGCCTATGCCCATTTCAAACTACTTACAGTAGTCAAGCCTTTTCCTCGGTCTACAACTTTTATCCCCACGCTTCCCTCTATTGCCAAATTATCTATTCCTCAATTCCCAAGAAAGGTCCTGCAACTGATCCCATGTTATACTCAACGTGTGCCACAAAATTCATATCTCCCAGATTCCATTCAGTACCTCTTCTTTAGTTATCTGATATACCCATCTAATTTCAGCATTCTTCTGCAGCACCACATTTCAAAAGCTATTCTATTCTTGTCTGCATTGCTTACCACTCAAGTGTCACTTTTGTATAAAGCTATATGCCAAAAAAAATACTTTCAGAAAATATTTAATTTAGTTCTGTATCAGTTTGAAGGTAGCTGGTGCAATAAATTACAGGTATAACTTAAGGAGAACCTTTACAGTTCGAATACTTGGTTGGTGCCATACTTTTGGGGAAGACCATGACATACCTGCCAAGTTTCCCAGTTTTCCCAGAAGATTTCCAGATTTTGGGGCAGTCTTGAGGTTTTCCAGATGAACATAATTTTTTTTCTAGATGTTCAACTCCCAGGCTATTTCCCACCCATCGCATTCCAGGTTTGACTTCCGATAATAGCTGCAATTCTGAGATGCAAGCGTTTGAAATTCGACGGAATGTCAACCTACAATATTATCGATAATCCCTTCTCCCAGAATATTGCTGCGCTTTTTTCGCTAACTCTATGTGCTTGAAACACTGCTGGTGAAAGTTGATCGAACGTTCTATCGATAATCAAGTCTCACAGTTTATTGCTGCATTCTCTTTGTGCTTCAACTGCATGTTAGCGGGAAAGGTTTGTTTACGCTCACTTCTATGCGGTGTTTGCTGTTTGTTCTGGTATTCGTGCAATTGTGTGACGAATTTTGGTGTGATTTAGTGTTTTCATGATGAGTTAAACTAAGAAACGATATCATCAGTCTTTCAGGGATTCATATTCTACTGAATTTCCGGATGTTATGCAATCACGGAAAGATGAAACACTCGTGTTCTGTTCCACGTGTTCGTACGATATAATCATTGTTTACGGAGGAAGAACTGAATTAATAAATAATATTAAATCCTTTAAACACGTCTACAATATGAAAATGAAGGATAGCAGTAGGAAAATTGATTCATTTTGCAGGTTGATGACTCTGCTACTATTGAGAGTGAGAATTTGACAGACTATACCTAACGGGCTCACTTTATGAGCATTCGTGGAGCTGATGGTGCTCCAAAGTACTATAGGTTATCCAGGCTAATGCTTTCTGTTTTGACTCTACCGCACAACAGTGCTGAGTGTGAGCGTGTGTTCTGCTTGGTGAACAAGAATCCCAATCAGTTCAGGTCCTCCGTGTAGAATGAAACTCTGGGATCCATTTCTGTTCTGAAAACAAGAATCAGCAGTCCATGTTACATGAATAGTTTTCCTTCAAAATTTTTGAAGAAAGCTACTCATCTTCATCTCTCCTGTGCAATGTGTAATAGCAGAAAAGCTCATTTTTGTGTAGTGTGTAAACTGTTCCCAGTGTTAAGTGACAAAAAATGAACCCTCATCGGTAAGTAACTTGTGTAAGTACCTAGTTCAGAGTTCGAAAATAGTGATCTTAAAATGTAACGTACATTATATGTGTTAACATTATCTGTAATCTCTTTCTGTTTAGTCTTTTCATGCTATGTTTGAACACCTTGCAACGCATGCAACCGTTAAATTTTTTTGATTTGGGATCCTCTGGATTTCTGTTTTTGAAAGTTGGCAGTTATGCCATGAGCAGTATTCAAAATTTTCAGTCAGTTTTTGGATGTGTAGCTGGATAGCGTCAACTTACACAGATTGCTGTAAGGATTTTAGCTGAAATATCAAAAGAATAGTTAATTTTGGCTCAATCGTACGCTTGAAAATTGGTTGGACATTCACTTCATCATTAGAACTTAAAGAACCACAGTTTTAGTAAATCTGTGAAAGTGATAGCTCTTTCATGAAATGTCCACATTATTTCAAGTGCAGCTACAGAAAATTGTGTGTGTCATTGAAGGATGCAACCTTTTTATCATAATGTGTCACAATTACGCTTAACAGAAGCACTGCATTTTTTTAGTAGCCCATGCTGCCATTATTCCTTGTTTCCTCTTTTGCAGTGGCAGACAGTACGGCTGAAAAATTCGCCTGTTGCTGACTGGAAAGGATGCGTGGCAACTTTGGCGAAGCGTGGCACTCGCCACCTGGACATGAGGAAGATGCTGGTGCCGGCGGGCCGTGCTGACGAGTGGTGGGCGGCGTTCTGTGCCAACATAGGCCGCGTGCCCTGCCTGGAGTCAGTAGAGCTCTGCCGCTGCCCCGCAGCCGTCGTCGAGCGTGTGGCTCAGCAGTGCCCCCAGCTCACGACACTGTCCGCGCTGTCCATTAAGTGAGTGAACGGTCTATCTCCATTGGTCCTGAAGGTAGCATACTGATCTGGCTGCACCATTGGGTAAACTGGTTGATCTTCAAATATAAATGGCAGTGCCTCAAATGCTGTATCAGCTCCCAATAATTTGGGAAAAGCATGATTACAGTAATGTACAGTGTACTTCACTGTTTACATACTGACATGTTCGCAGCTTTTTCTCAGTAGCCAAATACGCTTGTGGATACCTAGTAAAGGTTTTAAAATATTTGTTTGTATTCTCTAGACTCACGTTAATATAGTCATTCTTTGTATGTACACTGATCCGCCAGAACATTATGACCCTCATACCTAACAGCTGGTACGTCCACCTTTGGCATGGATAACAATGGTGGTGATGTGTTGTGGCATGGAAGCAATGAGGCCCTGGTAGGTTGCTGGAGGGAGTTGGCACCACACACAAAACACACACACACACACACCACCACCACCACCACCACCACCACCACCACCCAATTCCTGTAAATTCTGGGGAGGGGAGCTCTGACGTCATGTTCAATCACATCCCAGATGTGTTTGATTACGTTCAGATCTCGCTGGTTTGGGGGGGGGGGGGACATCTCATCAATTGGTATTCACCACTGAGTTCCTCAAACCACTCCATTATGCTCCAGACCTTGTGATGTGGCACATTATTGTGTTGAAAAATGCCACAGCCATCGGGAAACGTGATCGTCATGAAGGTGTACATGGTCTGTAAGTAATGTATGATACTCCTTGGCTGTCATGGTGCCTTGCATGAGCTCCACTCGACCCGTGGATGCCACCGTGAATGTTCTCCATAGCCTGATGAAGCTGCCACCAGTTTGTCTCCATCTTGCAGTACAGGTGTCAAGAAGCAGTTTCCCTGGAAAATGAAGATATTGGGATCCGTCAGATCATGCAGCGATCTGTCACTGTGCCAGTGTCCAGTGCTGATGATCACATGCCTATTTCAGTCATAGTCACCGATGTCATGGTGTTAACATTGGCACATGTATAAATTGTCAGCTGCGAAGGCCCATCGTTTGGAGTGTGCGGTGCATTCTGTGCTCAGACACACTTGTACTCTGGCCAGCATTAAAGTCTGATGTCAGTTCTGTCACAGTTCTCCGCCTGTCCTGTTTTATCAGTCTGCTCAGTCTACAGTGTCTGAAATCTGTAATGACAGGTGGCTGTCCAACCCCACGACATCTGAACTTGGTTTCACTACGGTTTTGCCAGTGTTGAAGACACTCACCAAGATCTACTCCAACACCCGACAAGTCATATATACTTTCTGAAATGCTCATACCGAGCCTTCGAGCCATCGCAATCTGCCCTCAGTCAAGCTCAGATCAATTGCCCACCTTCCCCATTCTACAAACGGACAGCACACTCCCTGATACTGCATGCTCTGTGCATGTGTCTGGCCAGCAGTCATTCCTCGCCAGGTGACTCTGGTACTGCTTGGATGGGTTTATATCAGTATTAGGTTGGTGGTCATGATGATATGACTGCTCTGTGCGCGTGCGCGTGCGCCAGATCAGCACAAGTGCCAGATTATTGAAAGTGTATGAAATTTAGTTTCAGCATTTGGACTGTACTTTCTTTAATCCAAACATACATTCATTTTCATAGAAAACTTAGTCCTGAAGTGTGTACTGATACAGTAGTATCACTCACTATGAAATGTTGTTGAAATGATGATACTTGATGGTGGCATCGACTTTAGGAGCATTACATTGGTACTGCAAGTATCTAGTTGTTGCATGATTTACTCCAGAAAGGTATCTGCAGCTCCTATCTCCCATGTCCTCTTCTTGATTACTTTCCTCCACACTTCTGATTATTTTTTCAACTGTTAATGTGTGGTCTCAGTTTTCTTCATTCAGCCACTTAACATAGTCTTACTCATAAATTTCTCCTCTTCCTGGAAGCTTGTGAAACATCTTAATGTAGTGTTGGCAATTGATTCCACTGTGACCGGCCCATTGCTGCGCTCATTATTGGCTCCAGCTGTGCATAAGTGGATGGCCATACTTTTCCACAGCTCTTCATTATGGTAGAATTCTGCACTTTACCCCATGCTTCTGTTGCACATTCATTGTACAAGGAGACAGGAAGTGCATGTCTGTAATGACATTTTAATTGATTGCAAAATTTCTTCAGCTCATTCCTCACAGCTGGTATAAATGTGATGTGGAACCACTGAGAGAACATTTCTCTTTCTATCATCACTTTCTTATGTGCAGAATGTTGCATTGTTAGTATTTCTTTTGCTTTGTTGAAAACAGTGGATATTCAGATTTAGCAATCAACATGAGCAGTAGTTTATGACTGCCATTTGTGCTACAACATGCTAATAATATTACACTGTGTTTCTGTTGTTTGTACGTACGGGATTCCTCCTCGTTGTTGGCAGCTAATTGTTTTTTCAAGGAAACGTGTTATCAGAGAGGCCAGTTTCATCAGCCTTGTACAAGGCATCACCAGTTAAATCTTCTTCCTGTTTTATCTTCCTTACTTTCCTTACAAACTCTTCTGCATATTTTTTGCTAGTTGGGCAATTTTCCACAGGGACTTTTGGCTGCTTCATGCTGTGTTATTTTTTCTGGTTTGATATCAACCCAAACAAGTTATTGCTGCCAAATTGTGTAAGTGCAAATGCTTTTTCCTTTGTTTATGGGTCACTGACTGGAATTCATTTACTATTTTGTATGAATCATCTGTAAACAGCTGCATCCATTTATTCCTTCGCACTCTTTCACATTACCTTGCATTTTCCCAACTTATTATCTATTTGGGTTGTGCACTGTCACATAGCATCTTCTTTCTTTTTGATGTCATAAGTTGTTGCCCATCCAGTATTGTACTCTGCAGCTTTCTGCAGAGAACCTTGGTACAACTTACCTAAAATTTCGAGTTTCTACTTGAGGTATAGCGTAACATTTCTCTTTTTAGGAGCCGTGACACTGGTCTATAAAGACAGTCACAATTTTAAATACGTATAGCATTGTTTTAACATTATAATTAACTAAAAACATTGTTGTGTACAATAATTAACTGTCATGCATGCGAAATTTGCGGGGATGTAAGCCAGCTTACTGAGACGCAAGATTGCTGAGGGTCAGATTAGTGATAGTATAGTGTACTTCAAAATGCCTTCGAACTGAAGATGCTGCGTTAACTTCTTGCTCTTCACTGTTGACATAACAGTCATCCATAATAATGAAGATAAACAGCAAAAATGTGTGTATTTTAGATGAATTGTGTAGGAAATACAATCTCAGTGTGTCAGTAGGAAGAACAAAATTACTAGCTTTCGGATGTAAAATTATAGTTAATAGGCAGAGATGTATGAAAATGTTGCATTTTGGACATCTCAGATATGGCGTCAGCTACCAGTGTGTGTGGAGAAGGCCTGAGTTTCAGCACATAGGTGACACAATCCATAATCATTTGAAGAATGTAATATGTGAAGAGACCAGAAGGAAGTTGTACAAAGTAATGTAACTGACTATAAAATAATATGGAAGGATAGATTGCTACTAGTCATAGAATACATAGTGAGTGGCAAACAGACACCGTGGAGAAAGAGAGCAAGATATTGTTAGCTGTTAGACTAACAAGGGAACTGTCCAATCCAACATGTCTGCCATAAACTGTTTTTATACAGCAAGAATATGCTGATTGACAAACACTGTCAAAGCATTAGCTGCTAAGACATACTGCAACTGTATTTATGTATATTTCTTGTTGAAGTTTGCCAAATTTGTAGCTCACTAGGCGGCTGGCAAAATGTACACCGCTGCCATGGTGTGAACTTTAGTTTCCGTTGAAAGTTTCTCTGACACAATTGTTCAGTCACCATTCACTTGAATTTGCAGTTCATTCAATATCCATAATAATTACCAGTTGCCTTTGCAGTATCGCGTAAGTGTTAACAATGGGGATAAAACTGAATAAATTTTCTTTGTGATTTCTTAGTCTATGCTTCCTAATATCATCGTTCTTGTGCAGTTTCCAGAGTTTCACAGTAATGTGAAACCCTATTAATGTTTTCAACCTTGCGAAGATGAAAGAACAACAACATGGTGTGCATTCGAAATCACCTACTTTTCCTGAATACCTACCAGGTGTACCGGTATGAAATGAAATGTGTGTTTTTTTGTGAAAATGAAACTCTAATTTTGAATTGAAAAGTAAAAACATTTTACTCAAAGTACTGACCATTGCTTTCTATACATTTTGACCACCTTTCTGGCAATTGGTGGACACCATGCCAATAGAAATGTTCGTCTTTTGAAGCAAACCGATCAGACACCCAATTTTCGACTTCTTCATAGGAATCGAAGTGTTCCTCAGCCAGTGCGTGTCCCATTGATGAAAACAAATGGTAGTCGGAAGGGGCCAAGTCTGGTGAATACGGCGGTGGAGTAGCAACTCCCAGCCAAGTGTTTTGACTGTATTCTGAACCAGTTTTGCTTTGTGTCCAGGTGCATTGTCGTGTAAAAAAATTACTTTGCCATGTCTTCTGGCCCATTCTGGTCTTTTTTTGATCAATGCGTAGTTCAGATTGATCGTTTGTTGTCTGTAGTGATTAGTATTCGCAGTTTCACCGGGTTTTAGAAGCTCATGATACACCACACCTTTCTGATCCCACTAAACACAGAGCATTGTCTTCTCGCCGAATTGATCTGGTTTTGCAGTCGATGTTGATGGTTGTCCCGGATTAACCCATGATTTTTCCCGTTTTGGATTCATAAAATAAATCCATTTTTCATCGCCAGTAACAATTCGATGCAAAATTGATTTCTTTCATGTCTTTGAAGCAAAATTTGACAAATGGTTTTTCGGCTTTCCATCTGTCTTTCATTCAATTCTTGTGGCACCCATTTTCCACACCTTTGGATCTTTCCCATAGCTTTCAAACGGTCAGAAATTGTTTTCATTGATTTATTCAAGATGGCCGCGAGTGTAGAAGTGTGTAACTCTAATACGAGAAAAAGTTGCAGTTGTGTGCTAAAAAAGGGTGTTTGCGAGAATTGTAACATCGAAATAACAAATTTAAGAGAACGAGTTTCAGGTCTACAATTCTTAGTCAACACTTTAAGAAGCGAAATCACCACACTCAGGAATGAAAATCAGGAACTATGGTCGAAGAACAAATCAAGTGAGGTGGCACCTGACTTAGGGTACAAATCGTCCATGTGGAAAGAAGGGAGACACAAATGTAGAACTTTAGCTGGAAAAATAACAACGAACTTTGCAACAGCAGTTACATTTACGGATAAAAACAAATACGGTGTTATGCAGTCCAGTGACGGTGTTGAAGACAGTGTAAATGATCCAGACCATTCAAAAGACAATGCACTGAAAACGAATAATCACTCTGGGAAAAACTATGATAAACGGGGGACATCAGGTAAAAAGAACAGTGTGCTTTTTTTAACAGACAGCCATGGCAGGAATATATCTAGTATGTTTCGAGAAATAATTCGAGACATAGCAGTGACTAGTGTTGTTAAACCTGGAGCGGGAACTAAACACGTTTTAGACCATTGCATTCAAACAAAATCCACGCAAGAAGATGACTTCGTCGTATGCATAACGGGATCAAATGATGTTGTGAAAAATGAAGCAGATGTCTGTGTAACAGTGCTTCAGAACTTTCTAGAAAAAAATAAATCAGGGAATACAGTTGTTGCTACACTGCTTCATAGGCACGATCTAATCTATAGTTCGTGTGTTAATAAAGAAATTCGAAGAACAAATATTAAAATAAAGTAACTGTGCTCTGAATAAGCAAATTGTGCTGTGGTTGACGTAAGTAAACTGCAGTGTAACCTTCACGCCAGAAATGGCCACTACCTAAACTATGAAGGGAAAAAGTTTGTGTGCGAACGTGTCAATGAAATAATTAAAGAAAGACTAAAACGGACTAAAACAAACTACGAAAGTAGCGGTTTGAGTAATACCTGGAATGTACGTCATTTTTTAGTATAAAAGTCAGTGAATCGGTGGGTAATAAACCTCCTGTACTTGAACTAGATGCTAAAAGCGACATTCGAATGAGAGATTGTTCACAAACAATAAACATAAATCTGTTACTGTGATGCAAACGAACATTCGCTACATTAGGAACAAAGTATTACAATTAGAACATTTTTGCAGTATTGAAAACGTGGATGTTGTTTGTATCTCAGAACATTGGCTGACAGAAGATCAAGTACAATATTTTGTTTCTCAAGGGTATGCTGTTGGAGACATTATGTGTAGAAGTGAAAGAAAGAGTGGAGGTGTCCTAATATTTGTTAAAGATAGTATAATGCTCACCAAAATAGATGTTAGCTGTTATTGTGCAGAACTAGACGGAGATTTTAGCTGTATAAGACTAAACACAGAGAATACTATAATTGTTAGCTTATATAGATCACCAGGAGGAGATGTAAATACATTTTTCGAAAGGTTTGAGGTGCTTATGAGAAAAATACTAAAATAAAACTAATTATCTGTGGCGATTTCAATATTGGAATGGCCAACAGTGATGAACATGTCACTAGAACACTTTTTGATATCTTAAGATCACTAAATTTACAATGTACAAATTACACACCAACATGGGATAATGCGTCCTTAGATAATATTATAGTAAATTTTTCTAGAGATATGTATGATGTCAGACTTGCCAGTGGAGCCCTAGCTGATCATCAACCATTGATTTTAACATTCTGCTGTGATCAGTTGCCTAAATCAGACAAATCAGTCAGAATCAAGTCCAATGCCACATGGGTAAAAGGACAGAAAGATGAATATATTAATTTATTTATTGACAGAATATCTGATGTTAACTGGGACTTTGTATACAACACACAACCTGAGAAAGGAGCTGGTGAAATGCTGTTTAAAAACTTCCTGAAAATACTCACAGAGTTATGGTACTCCTGCTCACCATTAATCAAAAGTAGCCCTAAGCATAAACAGAAAAACAAACAGCTAAAATGGTATACAGATGAGCTAGCTCTCACTAGGGAGGAGATGCTCAGACTGTACAGAATATATAAAAATTCTTGTAAAGAAGGACCTGAGCTAGATAATACTTCTTATAGAGCTTATCTAAAATGTATAAAAAATCTACAAAGACAAACTGTCCTTGGCCAAAAAACAGGCATGTGAACATTACATTGAAAGTGCTCCCAACAAATGTAAAGCAGCATGGGATATCATCAACCAATTTAATTTACAAACCCTTACACAAGATGCAGTGCTGGTCCCAGAAGAAGTAAATAATTACTTCCTAACCTCAGTGAGTGAGCTGTAAAACAAAATCAAGCAAAATGGCACTTGTGCACTACATCATCTTGGTGCTGTGTCCCATAGGAGGTATACTTTCCACTGGAATGTTGTCACCCCAGAGGATATTGTAAAAGCTGTGGCAAGTTTCACCTACTCCAAAAGTATGGAATGTTACTGGTTTTCTGACTATGCAGTGAAAAAAATAATTCACTTTATCTGTCAACCTCTTTCTTTCATTTTTAATATGTGTTTAGAATCTGGAGTTTTCCCAGATGCACTCAAAACTGCTAAAGTTATACCAGTCTTTAAAAAGGGAGATAAGCATCTGCCCCAAAACTATCGACCAGTTTCTATTGTCCCAATTTTCTCTAAAGTTTTTGAATATCTAGTGTACAGTCAACTAAATAACTATTTTGAAAAGCATGATCTCCTCTCCAACAGACAGTTTGCATATCAACAGGGTAAAAATACCACTACTGCTGTCACTGAAGTTGTTAACCAGGTGTTAACTGCATTCGAAAATAAGGATCTAGTATCAGTTGTACTTTGTGATCTTAGCAAAGCTTTCGACTGCATACCATCTAACACCCTACTTGCAAAACTGAAATTTTATGGCATACACAAACCATCTTTAGATGTAATCGAATCATACGTAAGTAACAGGACACAGTTTGTATCAATTAAACATGGATGCTCTTCGCTGAAGGAAGTTCGGACTGGAGTGCCTCAGGGCTCGGTCCTAGGTCCTTTTCTGTTCATCATTGCAATTAATGACTTACCTTACCATGTAGGAGCAAATTCAGTTGTGTGTTATGCAGATGACACAACATTGCTCAATACACACTATGATGCAACAGAACTGCATCAGGCAACACAGGAAAAACTAGAACTAGTAATGAATTGGTTTTGTTCTAATGAACTCCTATGTAATCCTGATACAACACGAGAACTAATTCTGGTTTTAACGACAGCTGTTGAAAGCAAGTCAGTCAAATTGTTAGGACTCCACATTGATTCAAAATTAAACTGGGAGGAACACATTAGCCATATCTGCAAGAGAATAGCAAGAGTGTGTTATCTCATCTGGAGACTGACAGATGTTGTCACTGATGAGTATCTAAAGGTGGTATATTTTGGCCTGTTTCAGTCACACATTTCCTACGGCATATTGTTATGGGCACATTCTTGCTTTGTCAGTGAAATTCTGAAAATTAAAAAAAAAAGTAATTAGAATAATGAGCAAAGTTAAGCCCAAGGAACACTGCCACCCCCTCTTTATCAAGCACATGATATTAACTGTTGTGAATGTATACATCTACACAGCACTGCTTTATGTCAAAAGCAACTTAAATGAGTTAGAGACCAGAGAGATCATACATCCCCACAACACCAGAGGCAAACAGGACTTCGACGTACCAAGACACAGACTCACAATGACTGCAAACTCTCACAAAATAATGAGTTTAAAACTCTTCAATAAACTTCCAGCATCTGCTCGGTCACTGACCAGTAATATTTTCAAACGTAAGATTTATGACTGGTTACTCAAACACCCATTTTATAAGATAACAGAATATTTTGAAATAATCATTGACATTAGTATATAAGAATATTCCTAAAAGAAAAGGAATTAAATTGTAAAAACTTTATTGTAAAGTTATTGTTAATTGTATATTTAATGTTCAGACCTATTCCGCTGTATGTAGTCAGTGGTGAATAAACTGAATACTGAACATTTAGCATTGCTGCCATTTGCTTCTGACTCAAAGTATCATCTTCATCCAATATTGCTTGCAATTCGGCATCTTCGAACTTTTTTGGTGGTCTTCCACGTTCTTCATTTCTTACATCAAAATCATTATTTCTGAACCGTTGAAACCATCTTTTGCATTTTACTTCTGATAGAGCATGATCACCATACGCCTCGACAAGCATTCAATGTGACCCTGCAGCACTTTTTTTTCAAATGAAAACACAAAATTAATGCTTTCCGCAAATCGTCTCTTTCTGGTACAAAATTCGACAATGTTAACACAATGAAAACATATGATGTTGTTTGTTCCATGACTTGATGCGTACTAAATATCTTTTGACAGGTGTCATACCAACCAAACAAAAAAAAAATTAAGGCTTGTTCGTAACCAATGTTCCCTATCAACACATTAGTATCTTAACGCTCATTTCATACCGGTACACCTGGTATGTGTGTGTTATTTATTAGTTAATTTCTTGCACACTCAGTCCAATGATGTCAACATTTTGTTAGAAATTTTGGAAGTGTTAGAAGAAACAGGAATAACTCTGTTGGTTCTGTGAATTGTGGTTCGAACGATGATTGTTGTGATAATTAAATTCCACAAAAGAAATAAGAGTATTTTCCAAGCCCAAAGAAAACATGTATAAGTAACAGCTTTCATGGAGAAAGAAATGCTGTAAATATTTTGATTAACCAAAGGAGGGACAAAATGCTTAAATTGGAACAGTGTACAAAGCCTGTTTCATTTCGTAAAATGTGAATTTCATAAATGGCAAAACGGTTTATGGTACTCTGAATTACAATGAAGATAATATTACTGATTTCTCAATGTGGTTGAATAGATTTAGGAAATTATAGAAAAAGAAAGTCACAAAATTATGAAGGGCACCTCAAGTAAACTTCTATAGAGATGGCATTAATAGGTACACTATGTGATCAAAAGTATCCGAACACCTCCAAAAACAAACATTTTTCATGTCAGGTGCATTGGGCTGCCACCTACTGCCACATACTTCATATCAGTGACCTCAGGAGTCATTAGACATTGTGAGAGAGCAGAATGGGGCGCTCCGCGGAACTCACTGACTTTGAACATTGTCTGGTGATTGGGTCTCACTTGTGTTATAAATCTGTACATGAGATTTCCTAAACATCCCTACGTCCACTGTTTCCGATGTGATAGTGAAGTGGAAACCTGAAGGGACACGTACATCACAAAAGCGTACAGGCCGACCTTGCCTGTTGACAGAGACCGTCGACAGGTGAAGAGGGTCGTAATGTGTAATAGGCAGACATTTATCCAGACCATCACACAGGATTTACTGCAAGTACTATGACAGTTAGGCGGGAGGTGAGAAAATTTGGATTTCATGGTTGCGCGGCTGCTCATAAGCCACACATCACACTGGTAAATGCCAAATGACACCTCACTTGGTGTAAGAAGCGTAAACATTGGACGATTGAACAGTGGAGAAATGTCGCGTGGAGTGACGAATCACGGTACACAATGTGGTGATCCGATGGCAGGGAATATGGGTAAGGCGAATGCCCAGTGAACACCATCTGCCAGTGTGTGTAGTGCCAACAATAAAATTTGGAGGCCTTGGTGTTGTGGTGTGGTCATGTTTTCCATGTAGGGGGTTTGCACCCCTTGTTGTCTTGCATGGCACTATCACAGCACAGGCTACATTGATGTTTTAAGTGCCTTCTTGCTTCTCGCTGTTGAAGAGCAATTTGGGGATGGCGATTGCATCTTTCAACACGTTCCAACACCTGTTCGCAACACACGGCCTGTGGCAGAGTGGTTACACGACAGTAATGGACTGGTCTGCACAAAGCCCTGACCTGAATCTTTGGGATGTTTTGGAACGCCGACTTCGTACCTGACCTCACCAACAGACATCGATACCTCTCCTCAGTGCAGCCCTCTGTGATGACTGGGCTGCCATTCCCCAAGAAACCTTCCAGCACCTGATTGAATGTATGCCTACAAGAGTGGAAGCTGTCATCAAGGCTGAATGTATGTCTGCAAGAGTGGAAGCTGTCATCAAGGCTAAGGGTGGGCCAACACCATACTGAATTCCAGCATTACCAATGGAGGGTGCCATGAACTTTTTTAAGTCATTTTCAGCCAGATGTCTGGATACTTTTGATCACATAGTGCAGAGAAATTTGTAGTGGAAGTAAAGAGGAAACTTCTTTTCTCCCCTAAAATCCTGTGTGTAAAGCCAGTCAGTCCGGTTTCATGAATGAACAATTTGCATACCGCACCTTATCATTTAGAGTGAAAAAAAGAAAAAAAAGTAAGTTGTGCGGTTGATAATGCTATGACACATTAGTAATATAATAATGCCAGTGATTCCTATCAGTGGATTACTGTTTCCATAGTTTTATTTCTTTCTTCAGGAATATCAGGGCATATTAGGATTAAAAATTTACAAAAAAAGACTGTTTATTTGCAGAAGTCTTGTGATTGACATAGTAAAATTTCGAAAAATGGAAGACGGCAGTTTTAAGTATTCCATTTCAAATGTCTGCTTACCATTTGCAGAAAATAATTCTTTGCTTTTGTTAGACTCTTGGCCTGGACATTACGACACCCGTTTAGGACGATGACAAGAAGACTGTTAATGTAAGTCAGATTCCACCCAGAACTAATGGTGCGTGATTCAGCCTCTCGATGAGAAAAATTATGACAGTGTAAAGCATTTTTCAAAAAATTGCAGGGAGGGCACTATAATTTCCGATACCTCTGTAACATTTCAGATTTATTAGTGGAACAGTATTGTTAAACTTCAGGCATATCTGCATTGTCAGTTTGCATCACCACATATTACGAAATGTGTTAAGTACGCCCAGCACACAGCACAACTGCAAAACAACAGCCATGAGCATTTCCTACTCAATTTCAGTTCTGTCTAAATAAAACTAGTAACTTCTGAGTGCCCAAATGCATTAATTTTGTCGGGTGTAAGCAGAATGTTTTCCTCATCTAGTACACACATCACATGTTTGTGGTGACTACAGGGAATAAACGAGGACTGTTTCATTGTTAGCAAAATAGACATTATTTAAAAATTATAAGCAATGTGCTACAGGAATTGTTATGAAATATTTTATGTCAACAAATTGAAGTCCCAATTGATGTATGTAATGTACCATCATACACAGCCTTCATTTTCTTTCTTCTGCTAGTGACTTGTGTAATGATTGCATCTTCAACAGTTGTCGATATGAACTGCAAATTATTTAGAAAACAATTTGAGATGCATTTGGTATGGTTTAAGTGCTTAAAATTCACTTATGTGTGCACGTTGGACTTTGCACTACATGGCGCTACGTCATCTTGTCACCGCTGCCTTTGCTTATTCATTGATCCATGCGCTAGGGCTGTACAGCTTTGGTTCTTCATGCAGAAAAGTAGAGAAACTATAACACCTTTTTTTTTTCTTCCCCAGTGTATGTTAGCAGTAATAATACGGACTGCATTTCCTTTGGTGTATTCTTCCTGCATCAAAAACTTCAGGGTAGGTTTTGACGTGTCCAATTGGACCATTCCCTTTTAAGTCTTTCCTCAGACATAGACAAAACAGAATTTTTGTTTTGTTATGCCCATATGTGGAGGAGGATTTAGTTCAATAGCCAGTAATATTTAGGAGTTGTGTCTGACAGTCAATGCCTCATCTATATGACGAGTAGCAGTCTATAGTTTTCATATTGTTACTATTCCATCTTGTATTTTCCATTGGTTCACTATAAAAGCAAACAGCTGTAGCAGGAAGAGAAGTACACAAAACAACGAAAAGAGCATACGGAGTACTGAGGGAATTGAGATAAACTCGCCTACAGTCCCATGGCTGAAAAAGCACAGTAACAGTACCTCAGTGATCTCTGGAGTAAAATGAATGAAAATGGAATAGGAGAGGGAAATGTAGCTGGTATAAAGAAAACTGAAACATAAATTTTCAAATGTTTTAAACTATTGTCAAAAATGTGGACATATGCCAGAGAAATAAAAATACTAGTGTTGTATCCTGTATTTAGGAACCAGAAAATGAGCGTCATTTTAGTCGAAATTCGTGCCTGTTTTTTGGCAAAACCTAATGTTTATCCCATGCCTTATTCTAACAGTAGCATGAACAAATCATTTTGCACATGACCAGAGAGACAGTCCCTTTAATTATAAAATACTCCAGGTTGTATGTGCCCCAGGGCAAATGGGAAATCCTGGGAAAACCCAGTAATTTTTTCATCTGGGGAAAACCTAGGAATTTTTTAGAAGTCGGTGAATTTTTCATTGTCTTAGTTTCTACTTAAATTTTTGTTATTTCTATTTGTTAAAACTGATAGTCTTACAAAGAATCTTACTTTAGCCCACTACTGCAGTATAATACTGCAGCAAGAAAACACGAACGAGAGAATAAGAGTAAAACAAATTTTTATTTCCAAAGAAAATGTGCCATTTACAATGAAACAAACTGTGCACACAAGCATCTGCTGACAGTGAAAAGGCTTTGGGATGAAGACTGTGCAATACTTTGTAACAACAAACTGCTTTCGATGAGTCTTGTGTGTCACTTGTTTACATGTATAACAGGTTGCAGGAATATAGTGCGATTGTTTGAGAAGTGTTAGTTCCAAAGTAAATTTCCTTTTATGCGAGATAAATTATGTTACGTGTGAGAATGTGCGATTAATTTCTTAAATCCCGTGGGGACCAGCTGCTTAGAAAAATTTTGATCCCAGAAGACCAGCCATTTGTGCCATTATTTAAAACATAACCGACATATTTGTGTTTTATAGATCTTAAAGGGTAACATGCTAAAAAAGACCACGCTTCAATGTTATTTTCATATTTATTTTAGTTCTTTCATAGATTATTGAGCAGTTTCCCACGTAATTATTTTTTCTATAGAAAAGTCGAAGTGCTTGTCAGAACAGCTGTTCAGCTAAGTAACCCACAAAATGTACGGTGCATGGCAGCTGAAATTTTTAATTGTGCCTGTCAGAAATATTTAGCTGCTGCAATTTGAGCTGTGCTCTAAGGCTCCTGCCTACCACACCCTCAGAAAAAAACAGCAAAAAGTTTTGACATCCAGTATTACAGGTGAAAGCTTAGCCTGTCATGCAGCTGTAATGAATGTATATTAATTCAAACTATCAACTTCTTGTATTTGTTGTTCCCAAGCAGTGATGTCACAATTGGATGACTAAATCGCAAGTCCTATGCTCAGAATATCTGCTGTTAATGGCTGGCGAATCATTGTCGTATTGATACTTTCATAACACGAAAACATGACGTGCACGTGCTGCTGCGCATCAAAGATCATTGCAAAGTATGTTGTGTTTTTGCTGGGTTTCATTTCCTAAAGTGCCAGGACGTTCTATGATGGTATATAGTACCGTTAACATTCGAAGGATTTGCAAGTTCTACAGCTCCAAGGGAAAGTATATTGTCGCATAGTTCGGAAAAAGTGTATTTTCACCTGGGAAAAGTGTATTTTTAATCAGGGAAATCTGGGAAAAATCCAGAATAGATACAGTGTGAAGAATTTGACAGAGTGCTGAAAGACTTAAGTTGAAACAAGGCCCCGGGAGTAGACAACATTCCAATAGAACTACTGCTAGCCTTAGGAGAGCCAGCCCCGATAAAACTATACCATCTGGTGAGCAAGATGTATGAGACATGTGAAATACCCTCAGATTTCAAGAAGAATATAATAATACCAATACCAAAGAATGCAGGTGGTGACAGGTGTCATGGCTGCAAAATACTAACACAAATTCTTTACAGATGAATGGAAAAACTGGTGGAAGGCGACCTCAGGGAAGATCAGTTTGGATTCCTTAAAAATGTAGGAACACATGAGACAATACTTCTTATATCAACATCTTACAAGATAGGCTAAGGAAAGGCAAAACTGTGTTTCTAGCATTTGTAGAGAAAGCTTTCGATAATGTTGACTGGAATACTCTCTGTCTGACCATTGTAGGCTTTGCAACACTGGCAAGGTATTCTGTAGACTCCAATCCCATATCATCCTTTGCTGAACTGAGATCCCAAGTTTTTGTAGGAGGGTGGAAGATTACTTTGACATAATGTTTCCTTAATATTTGGCCCAATTTTGACAAAATACTGCCGACTTACGTGAGGAACACTCCAGACGTGAATCTCACCTTTTCCTACTGATCTTGTGGATGGTTAACGTTTCTTCCTCCTGAAAGCTATACTGATCTGTTGTGGAGAATATCCATTATCTTCGAACAGTGATTGTAGGTTTTCTAGCCTCTTTGCAAGGTTGTCTCCATCAGACACAACATATGCCCACTGCACCAATGTTCGAAGGAAACATGTAGTTTGTGATGATGGGTGATGGCAGCTAGGTACTTCCAAATACATGTGTGGGCCTATGGTAAAAGGAATTTCCCAATAGTCCATCCACTTTATGACTGACAAAGACAGCTACCCTTCTCCACTTCCATTTTAAATTTGATATTCTCATGGATAGAATTCATGTACTTCGAAAATTGTGAAAGTTCTTCTTCACTGTTGTGCCAGACTGCACTACAAAAGTATGATCCACATATTTTCAGAATACTTTAAGTTCTGCTGAATCAGGTGGTCTCCCCTCAAAGTCTTCCATAAAGTTTCCGATATTTCATCGAAAGTAGGCTGAATATTAAGTTAACATCATGTCAGAGTAATCTTCTGCCTTAATACAAAGACTTGTACTCTTCTCAGTTCAGCAAACAGTGATCTGGGATTGCAGAAAGAAGGCTGGAGCCTACAGAATACTGTGCCAGTGTGGCAAAGCTTACATTGGTCAAACAGTGCGTGAAAGATGAATCGGACACGACCGCCACACTCATCGTTCACAGCCCATTTAAGTCGGCATGCTGGACATTGTATCTCCATGGGACATTCCATGGATTATTCTGCCATGGAAACTTTGACCTTGACAAGATCCTTCTGGGATTCAATTATTTAGGAATTAGTGGAAGTATGTTTAGCACAAGGTCTTATTAACTGTGATGGCATCTTTCAGCTTGATAAGGCATGGGACCCAGTGATTTCTTTGATTTCTTCAGAAAGAAAACACCTCCAGCGACATTTAATTTTGCCACTGAATTTCAACTCAGTGAGTGCATATTCTGACCGGGAGCGCACGTGTAATATCTCATTGTGCATGTGCCTGTGCTCCATAGATAGAGCAATATTCGAAGAGGATGCAAAATTCGACAGAGGTTGCTCATGTAGTAGCTGCCTTTGCGCATGCGCCTTCACGCCAATTTTTGGTATACATTTAGCGATGCGAACTAGCAATCTACAGCACGAACACCTGAAGAAGGCTGAATTTGTTCTCAGCCAAAATAACATGGCATGAGGTCGACGTTATCCAGCTGCAATCCCGAAATTTCGTAGAGTACTCTTTATGATGGGAAAATTTTAAGAATCACACTCCAATATCGATTCTAGAGATGCGGTTCTATTTGCCAGACTGCAACTTCCACCATCTATTTTTGCTCCCTGGTAAGTGCACAACTGTTTTTGAATCATGGTTCTGTTTTCAAATTACGTCTTGCTGTTAAAAGTTTTGCATAATGTGGATGGAATAATTTTTTATGCAGGGAAGCAGAAGCAGAAATATTAGGCTGAGTGTGAAATTGTCTGACTATTAATATTTAACTGAAGAGAATCAGCCATTGGGCTGACTAAATCAGGAATCGGAATAGTTGATTTGCAGATGCAGTGTTTGACTGGTCTAGCAAAAATGTTTCAGCCCTTAATATGTAAACATAACAATGAAGAATTTTGAAGAATTTTTTCCAATATTCCGTTTTTAACTTCTGGAAGTTGAGTAGCATGTAAACATAATCTGATTAACTTTTGAACTGTAGCTAGCAGGCAAATATACTCCTTTCTTTGTCCCGAGATGCTTGCTCCCACAGCTGACTCTTACATTGTATTGCATGGCATGTGGGGATACCACCCACAAATTGTTGCACAGACCATCAAGCACACCAGAACATTGTTGCACTCGTTCGTATAAAGTCAAACCTCAATATAACAAATTTCATGGGGCCATGAAAATTAAATTGTTGTACCAGGGCTCTTGTTATAATGAGGTTTTGTTATCATGACTCGGAGCAAAGAGTCATGTTTTCGTGGATGATTAGTACATTACTGTAGTACTTTTCTGATGGAAAAATAACATTAAAAGACAAATAATGAAACACATTTTGTTCACTTCTTTTACTAATACTGTACCTGTAGAATATCTTACTTTCGTGTACAGAAAAATTCACTTATTTTCCTTTGTTTCTTTTTTCTTCAAGATTCTTTTGTGAATATTGTCTTTATCTCCTCTAACACAATCAGTTGCTGCACTGAAACACTGGGGATTGAAGATGCTACTTACTGCATGGTTTCCAACTACCTATTAGCTGCCGGCTGGTGTGGCCGAGCGGTTCTAGGCGCTTCAGTCTGCAACCGCGCGACTGCTACGGTCGCAGGTTCGAATCCTGCCCCGGGCATGGATGTGTGTGATGTCCTTAGGTTAGTTAGGTTTAAGTAGTTCTAAGTTGTAGGGGACTGATGACCTCAGATGTTAAGTCCCATAGTGCTCAGAGCCATTTGAACCTATTAGCTCCATCAGATGAGAGGGATTCGCACTTATCACATTATTGTCATCATCAGAATCTTCAACAGGCGAATTACCCTTTAACTCTTTGATGATAGCTTCGTCGGTATATGCTTCAAACACCAACGCGTCGTCATACACTGACAAGTATTCAAATACTGAAGCATCTGTGGTTTTACCAATAACTACTGAATAAATCTCCAGATCACTTTGAATATCATCCTGCGTTATTTCATCCACTACTACATTCTCACCAACATCTTCACTTGCTGGAATTCTTGCATTTTGCCAGCAGTTCACAATCACATTCTGCTGCACACTGTTCCAGGAACTAGCAGTCGTGTCACATGCCTGCTTCACATTGAAACTGTAGAGATTGCTCACCTTTGTTTCAGTGTTTGCAAGCACATGTTGCGCTAAACGTGAATGGTATTTTGTCTTAAAGTTCTTAATTATCCTCATATCTTGTGGCTGAAGAATCAAAGTACAGATCAGTGTGAAGTGGCATAGTTCAACGTTCTTCAACGCTGACAAGTTGTTATGCGCACTACAATTATCCACCAGCAGTGCAATTTTCTTATTCTTCATTGACATCTCTTTATCAAGTGAAAGCAGCCACTCACTAAAAAGAGTAGATGTCATCCACGCTTTTCGATTTGTCTTTTAATGGACTGCAATAAAAAAAATCATATTTACAATATGCTTGTAGCAGAACATTACAGGTGAAACTATACTGTACTAAATTAACTTATAAATAAAGGAAGGTAAAATAAAATGTATATATCCTCTTACTTGGTAAGCTTCTTATATTTTTTAAGCACCAAGGGTTTGCCAATCATCCGTTAGGTTAGGTGTACTTTAGACTTGTTTCCCCCTTTACATTTTTCTCCTCTAAAGGCCATGGTCTTTTCTGGCATCAGTTAATAAAACAATCCTGTCTCATCTGCGTTGTACAAGTTTTCAGGACTGTATTCTTACAGTTTACACATGGTGTTTTTCCTCCAAAATTTTTCCTAAAATTGTCAGTCGAAAAATAAAGGGCAGTCATATTCACAGATTAATCTATGCTTGCTGAAATCATCATTTTTATTTTGATTAATAAATTGATGTAGGGGTTGTTTTACATTTACAAATGAAGCTTTGGCTATTGACATCTCATGCAGATTTATTTTTAAGAATTTGGAAGAGTAGGTCGAGCAAATGATATTCATGCTCAGGCGGGGTGGATATTTGCTCGAACAATCATGTGAAATTTGACTTGCGTGGTCTGCACGGCCGCTCCCGCCGGAGATTCGAGTCCTCCCTCTGTGTGTGTGTGTGTGTGTGTTTTTTGTTCTGAGCATAAGTTAGTTTAAGTAATGTGTCAGTCTAGGGACCGATGACCCACCAGTTTGGTTCCTTGTGAATTCACATGCACACATTTGACTCGCGTGGCGCTAGTGCAGGGGATGCCCGGGAAACTAGGAACTAGCAGCCACAACAAACTATTGCTCTACTTAAATTTTTGTGAAACACAGGAGAACATAGCATTAAATTCTATCATCTTATAAACTCTTGTTGTAACTGAACGGGTTTGCAATAAAAGTTCTCATACACATATGGATACCATATACAAACATTTATCATGGTTTTTAAGAAACAGTAATATTCAAAGGTGAAAATTTTCTCCTTCAAAAAACTTTGCTTGATTCGAACACAGGTCAATATTTTATTTGGTTACGAGAAATTGTAATGTTTACTGAATGGGTTGTGAACAAGAAATGTGGCCGCTGTTCGCTTATTAGAACACCAGGTAATAACATTACCACCTTTTAACATCTTTAGAACAAGAAGGCGATGTTGTTGTTGTTGTTGTTGTTGTTGTTGTTGTTGTGGTCTTCAGTCCTGAGACTGGTTTGATGCAGCTCTCCATGCTACTCTATCCTGTGCAAGCTTCTTCATCTCCCAGTACCTACTGCAACCTACGTCCTTCTGAATCTGCTTAGTGTATTCATCTCTTGGTCTCCCTCTACGATTTTTACCCTCCACACTGCCCTCCAATACTAAATTGGTGATCCCTTGATGCCTCAGAACATGTCCTACCAACCAGTCCCTTCTTCTTGTTAAGTTGTGCCACAAACTCCTCTTCTCCCCAATTCTATTCAATACCCCCTCATTAGTTATCTGATCTACCCATCTAATCTTCAGCATTCTTCTGTAGCACCACATTTAGAAAGCTTCTACTCTCTTCCTGTCCAAACTATTTATCGTCCATGTTTCACTTCCATACATGGCTACACTCCATACAAACACTTTCAGAAACGATTTCCTGACACTTAAATCTATACTCGATGTTAACAAATTTCTCTTCTTCAGAAACGCTTTCCTTGCCATTGCCAGTCTACATTTTATATCCTCTCTACTTCGACCATCATCAGTTATTTTGCTCCCCAAATAGCAAATCTCCTTTACCACTTTAAGTGTCTCATTTCCTAATCTAATTCCCTCAGCGTCACCCGACTTAATTCGACTACATTCCATTATTCTCGTTTTGCTTTTGTTGGTGTTCATCTTATGCCCTCCTTTCAAGACACTGTCGATTTCGTTCAATTGCTGTTCCAAGTCCTTTGCTGTCTCTGACAGAATTACAATGTCATCGGCGAACCTCAAAGTTTTTACTTCTTCTCCATGAATTTTAATACCTACTCCGAATTTTTCTTTTGTTTCCTTTACTGCTTGCTCAATATACAGATTGAATAACATCGGGGAGAGGCTACAACCCTGTCTCACTCCTTTCCCAACCACTGCTTCCCTTTCATGCCCCTCGACTCTTATAACTGCCATCTGGTTTCTGTACAAATTGTAAATAGCCTTTCGCTCCCTGTATTTTACCCCTGCCACCTTCAGAATTTGAAAGAGAGTATTCCAGTTAACATTGTCAAAAGCTTTCTCTTAAGTCTACAAATGCTAGAAACGTAGGTTTGCCTTTCCTTAATCTTTCTTCTAAGATAAGTCGAAAGGTTAGTATTGCCTCACGTGTTCCACCATTTCTACGGAATCCAAACTGATCTTCCCCGAGGTCGGCTTCTACTAGTTTTTCCATTCGTCTGTAAAGAATTCGCATTATATTTTGCAGCTGTGACTTATTAAACTGCTAGTTCGGTAATTTTCACATCTGTCAACACCTGCTTTCTTTGGGATTGGAATTATTATATTCTTCTTGAAGTCTGTGGGTATTTCGCCTGTCTCATACATCTTGCTCACCAGATGGTAGAGTTTTGTCAGGACTGGCTCTCCCAAGGCCATCAGTAGCTCTAATGGAATGTTGTCTACTTCCGGGGCCTTGTTTCGACTCAGGTCTTTCAGTGCTCTGTCAAACTCTTCACGCAGTATCATATCTCCCATTTCATCTTCATCTACATCCTCTTCCATTTCCATAATATTGTCCTCAAGTACATCGCCCTTGTATAAACCCTCTATATACTCTTTCCACCTTTCTGCCTTCCCTTCTTTGCTTAGAACTGGGTTGCCATCTGAGCTCTTGATATTCATACAAGTGGTTCTATTCTCTCCAAAGGTCTCTTTAATTTTGCTGTAGGCAGTATCTATCTTACCCCTAGTGAGACAAGCCTCTACATCCTTACATTTGTCCACCAGCCATCCCTGCTTAGCCATTTTGCACTTCCTGTCGATCTCATTTTTGAGACGTTTGTATTCCTTTTTGCCTGCTTCATTTACTGCATTTTTATATTTTCTCCTTTCATCAATTAAATTCAATATTTCTTCTGTTACCAAAGGATTTCTATTAGCCCTCGTCTTTTTACCTACTTGATCCTCTGCTGCCTTCACTACTTCATCCCTCAGAGCTACCCATTCTTCTTCTACTGTATTTCTTTCCCCCATTCCTGTCAATTGTTCCCTTATGCTCTCCCTGAAACTCTGTACAACCTCTGGTTCTTTCAGTTTATTTAGGTCCCATCTCCTTAAATGCCCACCTTTTTGCAGTTTCTTCAGTTTCAATCTGCAGTTCATAACCAATATATTGTGGTCAGAATCCACATCTGCCCATGGAAATGTCTTACAATTTAAAACCTTGTTCCTAAATCTCTGTCTTACCATTATATAATCTATCTGATACCTTTTAGTATCTCCAGGGTTCTTCCAGGTATACAACCTTCTTTCATGATTCTTGAACCAAGTGTTAGCTATGATTAAGTTATGCTCTGTGCAAAATTCTACAAGGCTGCTTCCTCTTTCATTTCTTCCCTCCAATCCATATTCACCTACTATGTTTCCTTCTCTCCCTTTTCCTACTGACGAATTCCAGTCACCCATGACTATTAAATTTTCATCTTCCTTCACTACCTGAATCATTTCTTTTATCTCGTCATACATTTCACCAATTTCTTCATCATCTGCAGAGCTAGTTGGCATATAAATTTGTACTACTGTAGTAGGCATGGGCTTTGTGTCTATCTTGGCCACAATAATGCGTTCACTATGCTGTTTGTAGTAGCTAACCCACAGTCCTATTTTTTTATTCATGATTAAACCTACTCCTGCATTACCCCTATTTGATTTTGTATTTATAACCCTGTAATCTCCTGACCAAAAGTCTTGTTCCTCCTGCCACCGAACTTCACTAATTCCCACTATATCTAACTTTAACCTATCCATTTCCCTTTTTAAATTTTCTAACCTACCTGCCTGATCAAGGGATCTGACATTCCACGCTCCGATCCGTAGAACGCCAGTTTTCTTTCTCCTGATAACGACGTCCTCTTGAGTAGTCCCCGCCCGGAGATCCGAATGGGGGACTATTTTACCTCCGGAATATTTTACCCAAGAGGACGCCATCATCATTTAATCATATAGTAAAGCTGCATGCCCTCGGGAAAAATTACGGCTGTAGTTTCCCCTTGCTTTCAGCCGTTAGCAGTACCAGCACAGCAAGGCCGTTTTGGTTAATGTTACAAGGCCAGATCAGTCAATCATCCAGACTGTTGCCCCTGCAACTACTGTAAAGGCTGCTGCCCCTCTTCAAGAACCACATGTTTGTCTGGCCTCTCAACAGATACCCCTCCGTTGTGGTTGCACCTATGGTACGGCCATCTGTATCGCTGAGGCACGCAAGCCTCCCCACCAACGGCAAGGTCCATGGTTCATGGGGGGAAAAGAAGGCGATATTCAGATGAAATGAGATTTCATCTGAATTAAATCTCTAAAAAAAGAAACAAATCAAATTAAACTGACTGTGAATGTTATCACGAGAATAAATTGCACCTGCAAGACCAGTCATGGAGATAGTACCAACAGACATCACTAGATCACGAGAAGAACAAAAGTTTGAGAATTGAATTGAATTGTGATTGTGATTGTGATATTTTATGTATGTGTTAGTTGGCTTGTTGCTTGTGACCTGCATCCTAGAAGATATTGCGATCTGTGTTTCAGTTGCTCAAGCACAGCACTGCATAAGCGTTAGAGAGGGGAGGGGGGGGGGGGGGCAGTAACACCAGCTCGGAGGAGTGTGGGATGGGGAATGGTGAGCAGGCAGCAAATTTCGTCGCTCTGTCAACTGACGGAATCTTTACCGTGTACTTTGGCTTTTTATGAATGTATACCATGCTAAAACTACATTTTGTCCGAATCCATTTGAATCGACTTCAAAATTGAACAAATGTGCAACAGTAGTAGACATTTGTGCGGAGACGGTAAAAGTGAAGATTTAACTGTGAGGTATGGCGGAAATGAAAGGGGTTGTGTCAGCTGCTGGTTCTATGCAGCCAATGAGAGAGGAGCGGACAGACAGTATGTCTGGAAGCAAGAAACATTGTAAAATTTTCCAGTCAGTATAGAAGTGAAATTCGATTTGTATGTGGCAAAAAACAGCTATGTTCTCAGGACCTATTTTATTTCTCTTTGTATTATCAAATTGTAGGCAGTCAGTAAGCAGCCTAAGTTTATAATACATATAATGTTAACGTTTCAGGCAGATACTTCATGCCAGTAAAAAGTTTGTAATTTTGGTTAGTCAGAATGTGTTAAAAATAAATTGTTCTCAAGGAAGCTCTGAAAAAAGTGGGGGAAGGGGGGGTCATTTTATATTCAGAGTTGTATTATCCTCGGGTATTTACGATACTCACCAGGGCAATACTGACCAGTGGATGAATGATACCTACGTATAAATTAATCTCCTGAATTCAGAGCCAGGTGTTAATTTGCCAGGAGCAAATAGAGAGTGTGGAAATAAAATTGTGGGATGAGGTAGGTTGGTCAGGAGGTAGCAAATCAGTAATGTTCTGAACACCTCACTTATCCTGTATCATGTCTCTACTTTCCTTGTCGCTCTTTGAGATCAAAGGAACAAAACACAAACACTACACATAAAGCACTGACTATTGTATTGCCACCTACCTATTTCTGAATTTCCTCTTTTATATATTTCTACCATTATTAAGAATCTAGGAAGTGAAACTAAGAATGGGTAATTGTTGCAGTTATTAAACTGTGACACATAAATACTTAACAGACCTTTTTTTTCTAATATTGTACTTTTTTTTTTTGCAGAGATCAGTCTATTAACCTCAGCAGTATAGGTCAGTTAAAAAATCTGCAAGAACTGCGTATAAGGAATTTATCAGGCATGTACCTGAATGGCAATTTGGATGGCTTGAAGGAGCTTATAAATCTGAAGCATCTGGTGAGTGATACCGTAGTTTTTCATTTAGCTATTTTTGTTCACACCAGTAGTGCAAATTAAATCTATTCTGTAAACTCAAAACAGAAATATGATGAAACATCGACTATGAAATAGTACTAAGAGATGTAAAAAGAGGATGATCGATAGACAGTGACGAAGAGTAGTCTTCTGTCATTGTTGGCTGGATTATTAAGTTAAAGTGGTCACAAATAATGACAGGACCTACAAGTTTTTGGTGTAAAATTTCCTCCCTTATCCAGTAATGAGGAAAACAAGTGAGGGACACATCAGAACAAATGAGAGAATAGAAGATGCTGATTTGTGAATTAAGATAAGCAAACACACTGGGACAACTGGTAATGTTAATGGTACCATGTTTTCTTATTTTAAATTCCATTTTTTGCCGTGATCACAGTCAGCCTGCTCCAGGAACCATCCTTTCAAGTATTAATGGTCACATATTAAATGAAACATAGAGTATAGATAATGGAATACACTGGGTTAAATGTGCTGTGATGTTGTTGTTGTTGTTGTTGTTGTGGTCTTCAGCCCTGAGACTGGTTTGATGCAGCTCTCCATGCTACTCTATGCTGTGCAAGCTTCTTTGTCTCCCAGTACTTACTGCAACCTACATCCTTCTGAATCTGCTTAGTGTATTCATCTCTTGGTCTCCCTCTATGATTTTTACCCTCCACGCTGCCCTCCAATGCTAAATTTGTGATCCCTTGATGCCTCAGAACATGTCCTACCAACCAGTCCCTTCTTTTTGTCAAGTTGTGCCACAAACTCCTCTTTTCCCCAATTCCATTCAATACCTCCTCATTAGTTATGTGATGTACCCATCTGATCTTCAGCATTCTTCTGTAGCACCACATTTCGAGAGCTTCTATTCCCTTCTTGCCCAAATTATTTATCGTCCATGTTTCACTTCCATACATGGCTACACTCCATACAAAAACTTTCAGAAACGACTCCCGGACACTTTAATCTATACTCGATGTTAACAAATTTCTCTTCTTCAGAAACGCTTTCCTTGCCGTTGCCAGTCTACATTTTATATCCTCTCTACTTCGACCATCATCAGTTATTTTGCTCCCCAAATAGCATACCTCCTTTACTACTTTAAGGGTCTCATTTCCTAATCTAATTTCCTAGCATCGACCACATTCCATTATCCTCGTTTTGCTTTTGTTGATGTTCATCTTATATCCTCCTTTCAAGACACTGTCCATTCCACTCAACTGCTCTTCCAAGTCCTTTGCTGACTCTGACAGAATTACAATGTCATCGGTGAACCTCAAAGTTTTTATTTCTTCTCCATGGATTTAATACCTACTCCGAATTTTTCTTTTGTTTCCTTTACTGCTTGCTCAATATACAGATTGAATAACATCGGGGAGAGGCTACAACCCTGTCTCACTCCCGTCCCAACCACTGCTTCCCTTTCATGCCCCTTGACTCTTGTAACTGCCATCTGGTTTCTGTACAAATTGTAAATAGCCTCTCGCTCCCTGTATTTTACCCCTGCCACCTTTAGAATTTGAAAGAGAGAATTCCAATCAACATTGTCAAAAGCTTTCTCTAAGTCTACAAATGCTAGAAATGTAGGTTTGACTTTCCTTAATCTTTCTTCTAAGATAAATCGTAAGGTCAGTATTGCCTCACATGTTCCAACATTTCTACAGAATCCAAACTGATCTTCCTTGAGGTCGGCTTCTACCAGTTTTTCCATTCGTCTGTAAAGAATTCGCTTTAGTGTTTTGCAGCTGTGACTTATTAAACTGATAGTTCATTAATGTTCACATCTGTCAACACCTGCTTTCTTTGGGATTGGAATTATTATATTCTTCTTGAAGTCTGAGGGAATTTCGCCTGTCTCATACATCTTGCTCACCAGATGGTAGAGTTTCGTCAGGACTGGCTCTCCCAAGGCCGTCAGTAGTTCTAATGGAATGTTGTCTACTCCCGGGGCCTTGTTTCGACTCAGATCTTTCAGTGCTCTGTCAAACTCTTCACGCAGTATCATATCTCCCATTTCATCTTCATCTACATCCTCTTCCATTTCCATAATATTGTCCTCAAGTACATCGCCCTTGTATAGACCCTCTATATACTCCTTCCACCTTTCTGCTTTTCCTTCTTTGCTTAGAACTGGGTTTCCATCTGAGCTCTTGATATTCATACAAGTGGTTCTCTTTTCTCCAAAGGTCTCTTTAATTTTCCTGTAGGCAGTATCTATCTTACCCCTAGTGAGATAAGCCTCTACAACCTTACATTTGTCCACCAGCCATCCCTGCTTAGCAATTTTGCACTTCCTGTCGATCTCATTTTTGAGACGTTTGTATCCCTTTTTGCCTGCTTCATTTAATGCATTTTTATATTTTCTCCTTTCATCAATTAAATTCAATATTTCTTCTGTTACTGAAGGATTTCTACGAGCCTTGTCCTTTTACCTACTTGATCCTCTGCTGCCTTCACTACTTCATCCCTCAGAGCTACCCATTCTTCTTCTACTGTATTTCTTTCCCCCATTCCTGTCAATTGTTCCCTTATGCTCTCCCTAAAACTCTGTACAACCTCTGGTTCTTTCAGTTTATTTAGGTCCCATCTCCTTAAATTCCCACCTTTTTGCAGTTTCTTCAGTTTTAATCTACAGTTCATAACCAGTAGATTGTGGTCAGAGTCCACATCTGCCCCTGGAAATGTCTTACAATTTAAAACTTGGTTCCTAAATCTCTGTCTTACCATTATATAATCTATCTGATACCTTCTAGTATCTCCAGGATTCTTCCATGTATACAACCATCTTTCATGATTCTTGAACCAAGTGTTAGCTATGATTAAGTTAAGTTTTGTGCAAAATTCTACCAGGTGGCTTCCTCTTTCATTTCTTAGCCCTAATCCGTATTCACCTACTAAATTTCCTTCTCTTCGTTTTCCTACTGTTGAATTCCAGTCACCCATGATGAATAAATTTTCATCTCCCTTCACTACCTGAATAATTTCTTTTATCTCGTCATACATTTCATCAATTTCTTCATCTGCAGAGCTAGTTGGCATATAAACTTTTACTACTGCAGTAGGCATGGGCTTCGTGTCTATCTTGGCCACAATAATGCGTTCACTATGCTGTTTGTAGTAGCTTACCCGCACTCCTTTTTTTTATTCATTATTAAACGTACTGCTGCATTACCCCTATTTGATTTTGTATTTATAACCCTGTATTCACCTGACCAAAAGTCTTGTTCCTCCTGCCACCGAACTTCACTAATTCCCACTATATCTAACTTTAACCTATCCATATTTTAAAATTTTTTAACCTACCTGCCCGATTAAGGGATCTGACTTTCCACACACTGATCCATAGAATGCCAGTTTTCTTTCTCCTGATAACAATGTCCTCTTGAGTAGTCCCCGCCCGGAGATCCGAGTAGGGAACTTCTTACCTCCAGAATATTTTACCCAAGAGGATGCCATCATCATTTAACCATACAGTAAAGCTGCACGTCCTCAGGAAAAATTACGGCTGTAGTTTCCCCGCGCTTTCAGTCGTTTGCAGTACCAGCACAGCAAGGCCGTTTTGTTGCTGTGATAACCAAGGTATTTTTTACATCTAGGAGTTTCTTGATTCAGCACAGCCTTTATAAAATTTCTGAAGATAATAAATACTGCTTATGTGTCATATCCAAAAACTTCTTTATTGAATTAAACAGCAGTAAAAAATGCATGTGTATTTTGATTTTATCAAGCTGTGTCTCCCCTTCCCCCATTTCTTGAGTGTAATTGTTTTATCAACCATCATGTGATGCCCCACGTGGTTGTGCAATTATTGTTCTGGTTTAATGAAGAATTTTTTTATCTTTAAAAGTGCTGTAAGAGAGATTCATGCCAAGTATAATTTATAAACTTTCTGTTGAATGCTTGGCTCCCTAGATCCAAACTGAAAGAAATATTAAATCTTCACATCACCAATATTTTTATCCCAGAAGTGCCACACTTGGTGGGCAAACATAACAGCATTAGCATTGCCAGGGCCATTGTTTAACACCTCAGTTTATTTAACTGCAGTGTGTCCAGCCTGTTTATATTGGAATGTGTCATTAAGTTCCTTCTCAAATAAGAATTATTATTTAAATTAGCAATAAACATCGCTCACAGATTTGGCCTCAGGCTAGTTCTGTCTGGCTGACAGCTGCCTACAATGCAACACGAGAAGCTCTCGATTATCGTGGGACGTATGATCAGTGTATCACCAGGCCCTCCAACCATTATTGCTTGTAGATGAATCCTGATGATGCCGCTGATTCTTTATTTGAGCAGTACCTCACTCGGTCTCTCAGAGGCTGAGTGGAGCCTGTACCAGACAGCCCTAACTCAGAAAAAATCAGCGAAGTTACTGATAATCGAACCCAGATCTTCCCGCACTGAAGGTACTGGGTCTGGTCCTAAAAATCAATTGATGAACTACATGTGCATTGATTACGTATTGCATGTGCCCCACATTTTTTTGTTTTAAATCTTACAGGTATTTTATAGCTATTGAAAATGCTCAATCACAAATTTTCAGGACATTTTGTATGGGGTTAGGATTAGGTATGGTCTTTGGAGAAATTATTAAATTATTTTATATCTGAAATTAGTAAGGAGGACACAAGCTACTACCTTAGCATCAACCCTTTCCTTTTAGCAGTCTCTGCCAGATGGAGATTGTTTCTTGCCTCCACCCTCTAATCCTCTTCTAAGAATGTCTCTGTAGTTTCCTTATGATTTACTCTCAACTTAAAACTTCGAGTTGCCCTGAACATGTATCTTAACAAATTTATTCACAGTGGTATATATGTGTCCAGTAGCTGTAGCTGTTTTGCATCGCAGCTACGTAAGCTAATGCCCTGTAAAATATTTATGGACAGCTATAAAAAAAAAAGTCTTGAGTTACTCTGTTGTTAAGATTCCATGTTCAGCACATGGTTTTCTGTGTAACTGTCTTAGTGAGCTATTTGTAAATTAGAGGTGGACAAACAATCTAGGGAAAAAAGGCTGAATCACACTACAGATCTGAAGGCTAAAGGAAAAAACTGGGAAACAGTAACAGGACAGATCAAGATGGAGGCAAATTGTTCATAAACATCGTGAGATAATGTTAGAGAGCCTTGCACGTACACTGTTATACGATTTTCCATTTGCCCATTGCAGTCTCTGACGATGGTCAAAAACCTGGGCCACGCTGGCTGCGGAGTGCTGGGCTCCCTCCAGACTTTGGAGACACTGGAGCTGGGAGAGTGCTGTGACCTGCCAGAATCGTTCGGAAACCAGACGCTATCGCAGCTGCACTCACTGCAGCGGCTTAGGCTGGAGAAGGGGCAGGGCGACGGCTGCCCCACATTCGCTCTGTTGGCCAGCGTTCGGACGCTCCCTTCGCTTGTTACGCTGGAGCTCGTCAACTTCGATGTCAAACCAGGCTTTGATACTGCTCTTGCGCGTTGTCAGAATGTCCGCCGCCTCCTGATTATTCCTACATACATATCTCAGGTAAGGTTTCATGTCACATTCTTGTATGATTTTGTGGTGATTTTCTGATTTGACTATTGTGGGAATGAAATAAACACAGAACCATAACTCAACATCCATTTTAACTGGTCTTTATCGTTGTTCTTGGGCCAGAAATATTTTAAATTGAAGGATACTCGGACTTTGTGAGGAAAAGTGGAGAAGCAATTGAATATCTAGCTTTTAGGACTTACAGGTAGATTCACCATCAGTAAAAGAGCAGAGTTGTGAAATATAAATGAAATTGAAGATGCTCAGCTACTGATATGCCAGAGTGAGAGAAAAGAATGAAGTTACAGGAAGAGAAATGAGACCTGAAATTAATAGGAAAGATTGGAAAAGGAGATGGGGATAAACCAAAAAGATAGACTGAGAGAAACATGAAGATAAAAGAGTAAGAGAGTAAATTATTCACTAAAGTAGTAAAGAAACAACATCCAAACTGAAGAAAATGAGAGAAAGAGATAAAGTGTAGTGCAAAACTGCCAACTTCTACAGTTTATCCGAAAAATTTATGGGAATTGCAGCATTTTACAGTTTTAAGGATGGACGATGTCATTTTACAACTTCACAGGCAAAAATTTGAAACATTAACATTCAATAACCAACCCGCTTCCATACAGTCAATTGTTTGCCTGGGTCGAAGGCAAGTCTATGATAGTCACTAACTCGTTCTTTGATCTGATTGGTACTTTCAACTGTGACGTTTGTTCTGTCATTGGAATTGAATTTAAAACTGGGATGGCAGTTCTTCCATGTATCTTAGGTGTCAACAGGCTCTGCTCTGCAAATTCTTTGTTCCGCTCTTTTTGGTTGTTGTAATTTAACCCATATTTTTTGACCATGGGTGGACTAATTACATTTGTTCCGTGTGTGTGTGTGTGTGTGTGTGTGTGTGTGTGTGTGTGTGTGTGTGCGTGCGTGCGTGCGTGCTTTACCATGTGCATATTCTTTGTTCACAGGGTTGGCGTCATGTTCATTTAATAGTTTAAGACTCTGTGTACTTTAATATGTTTCCATGAAGTGTTTTTATGTGACATCAGTGATCCAGGTTCCTGTTGATGTTCAGTACGCATCGAGACACTTGTTCTGACATTTTCATACGCTATATTCCTATTGTAGTATTCATGAATAAATCCAACAAGAAACAGCACTTAACAGACATTTAAAGAATTGTTCTGTTGATTTTCCGAGCATACCAATAACCAAGAAAGGGAGAAACATTTTCCTTTGTGCGGTATTTGGGTGTGATATTAATATTGCACTTAGTGGAAGAAATGATTTAACTAATGTGAAGTGCGGTAAACATGTAAGTTAGGTTAAATTGAGGGAAGATAACAAGGAAATAGAAACTTTTTTTGCTGAGTCTGGAAACGTTGCCAGTGACAATCCTCTCTCTCTCTCTCTCTCTCTCTCTCTCTCTCTCTCTCTCTCCCCCCCCCTCTCTCTCTCCCCCCCTCTCTTACCGCCCCCCCTCCCTCTCTCTCTCTCCTCTCTCTCTCTCTCTCTCCCTCCCTCCCTCCCTCCCTCCCTCCCTCCCTCCCTCCCTCCCTCCCCCCCCCCCCCTCTCTCCTCTCTCTCTCTCTCTCTCTCTCTCTCTCTCTCTCTCTCTCTCTCTCTCTCTCCCCCCCCTCTCTCTCCCCCCCCCTCTCTTCTCCCCCCCCCGCTCTCTCTCTCTCTCTCTCTCTCTCTCTCTCTCTCTCTCCCTCTCTCTCTCCCTCTCCCTCCCATACATACACACACACTTACACTTACACACGTGTGCCCTTAAGTGCAGCTGATAATCTCTTGCTTTATTTAAGATGATGTTTCCCACATCAGAAGTTACAAAGAAGTGTGGCAGTGGTCGCATGAAAATGACATGGCAAAAAATGCATCATCTGAATTTGTTAACAACGAACCAATTTCTTTGGCAACGGATGAAAGCAATGATACAGATACCAAGTTGTATTCTGTTGCTGTTACATTCTCTGATATTCTGTGGAAATAAATAGTGAGCACAGTGCTACACATACCAGCACTAGACAGAGACACAACAGGACGAAACTTAGGTAACCCGATGTTATCACAGCTGAATTCTCATTACATACCAATTAAAAACTGTGTGGCTTTCTGCTCTGACAAAGCTCCTGTTATTATAGGACACAAAAATGGGGTTTCAGCAGTTCTGAGTGAAGTTCAACCAGGTATTGCCATCATAAGTTGCATTTGCCAGCTGATTAATCTAGCAGTTGAAAAAAGTGTGGATTAGATCCTTGTTGATATATTTTATCTCTTAGAGAAGAGTGTTACAAGAAAAGGACCCCTTCAGAAAGTTCTGAAGCATGTATACAGGGTGGTCCATTGATAGTGACCGGGCCAAACATCTCACGAAATAAGCATCAAACAAAAAAACTGCAAAGAACGAAACACATCTAGCTTGAAGGGGGAAACCAGATGGCGCTGTGGTTGTCCTGCTAGATGGCTCTGCCATAGGTCAAATGGATACAACTGCTTTTTTTTTTAAATAGGAGCCCCCATTTTTTATTACATATTCGTGTAATACGTACAGAAATATGAATGTTTTAGTTGGACCACTTTTTTAACTTTGTGATAGATGGCACTGTAATGGTCAAAAACATGTAAGTACGTGGTATCACGTAACATTCCGCCAGTGTGGACGGTATTTGCTTCATAATACATTACCCGTGTTAAAATGAACCATTTACCAATTGCGGAAAAGGTCGATATCGTGTTGAAGTATGGCTATTGAGATCAAAATGTCCAATGGGCGTGTGCCATTTATGCGGCTCGGTATCCTGGACGACATCATCCAAGTATCCGGACCGTTCGCCAGATAGTTACGTTATTTAAGGAAACTGGAAGTGTTCATCCACATGTGAAACATCAACCACGACCTGCAACAAATGATTATGCCCAGGTAGGTGTTTTAGCTGCTGTCGCAGCTAATCCGCACATCAGTAGCAGACAGATTGCGCGAGAATCGGGAATCTCAAAAACGTGGTGTTGAGAATGCTACATCAACATGGATTGCATCCGTGCCATATTTCTATGCACCAGGAATTGCATGGCAACAACTTGAACGTCGTGTACAGCTCTGCCATTGGGCACAAAAGAAATTACGGGACGCTGACAGATTTTTTGCATGTGTTCTATTTAGCGACGAAGCGTCATTCACTATCAGCGGTAATGTAAACTGGCATAATATGCACTATTGGGCAACGGAAAATCCACGATGGCTGTGACAAATGGAACATCAGTGACCTTGGTGGGTTAATGTATGGTGCGGCATTATGGGAGGAAGGATAATTGGCCCCCAATTTTTCGATGGCAACCTAAATGGTGCAATGTATGCTGATTTCCTACACAATGTTCTACCAGTGTTACTACAAGATGTTACACTGCATACAGAATGACAATGTACTTCCAACGTGATTGATGTCTGGCCCATAGCTCGCGTGTGGTTGAAGTGGTATTGAGTAGCATGTTTCATGACAGATGGATTGGTAGTTGAAGCACCGTACCATGGCCCGCACGTTCACCGTACCTGTCGTCCACGGATTTCTTTCTGTGTGGAAAGTTGAAGGATATTTTCTATCGCGATCCACTGACAACGCCTGACAACATGCGTCAGCGCATTGTCAATGCGTGTGCGAACATTACGGAAGGCGAACTACTCGCTGTTGAGAGGAATGCCGTTACACGAATTGCCAAATGTATTGAGGTTGACGAACATCATTTTGAGCATTTTTTGCATTAAGGTGGTATTTACAGGTAATTACGCTGTAACAGCATGCGTTCTCAGAAATGATAAGTTCACAAAGGTACATTTATCACATTGGAACAATCGAAATAAAATGTTCAAACGTACCTATGTTCTGTATTTTAATTTAAAGAACCTACCTGTGACCCACTATTCGTCTAAAATTGTGAGCCATATATTTTTGACTATCACAAAGTGAAAAAAGTGGTCCAACTAAAAAATTCATACATTTTTTACGTACTACACGAGTATGTAATAAAAAAATGGGGGTTCCTATTTTAAAAAACGCAGTTGATATGCGTTTGACCAATGGCAGCGCCATCTAGCAGGCCAACCATAGCACCATCTAGTTTCCTCCTTCAAGCTAGACAAGTTTCGTTCTTTGTAGTTTTTTCGTTTGACACTTATTTCGTGAGATATTTGGCCCGGTCACGATTAATGGACTAGGTGGGTATCTTCAGGCAGATGTTTGGATAGACTACTCGACCAGTGAAATCCCCTTCTTTCTTTCAAAGAGGAAGTATTATTATGTACCTAAAAATCTTCACAAGGTTGACATCTTTCAGAATACTTAGAGTGGAAAACAGTGGATCCAAAGAGTATCAGAAGAAGAGAATTCTTGATTCTGCCACTGCACGTGCCCCTAAAAGAATAGCGTATTCTTCCAAATTGAGAAACTCATCCTGAAAAGTAAGACTTCTGCTACAACACATGAGGATAAAATTGTTTGTTCCTGTCCTCAAACTTGAACAAGGCCTTTTGTGCTTTGCTTAATGTGACAATTCCTGTATTTGACAAATTCTTCCCCACAAGTCCACTTTTTATTAGAACTTCTAAGGGATTTGCTAAGCAGATGTTCATGAAGTTTGTTAATCCCAAAATTGTCAAAAGCTCCTCATTACTTGAAGTTGAATACAACTTGATTCAAAATCAAAGAAGCGATGATGAGCTTGTTATTGGCAGTCAGACTTCAAACATAGTGAATGATCTCTAGCAAACAGATAAATCCCTTTTCTTTTTGTTAGTGAGAAACTACTTTTGTACTGCCTGTGGCTACATCATCAGCAAGTTTCC
This sequence comes from Schistocerca piceifrons, assembly GCF_021461385.2. NCBI lineage: Eukaryota > Metazoa > Arthropoda > Insecta > Orthoptera > Acrididae > Schistocerca > Schistocerca piceifrons. The sequence continues at coordinate 213,796,365 of NC_060146.1, forward strand.
ACACAATGATGATGTGTCAAAGCATGCTCAAGTTGCGAGACTAGACAAAATTGAAGATTCACAGTTTTCTTCCATTTGGTTTTTAGTGGAAAACTTTTGTATTATGTTATGCAAGGAAGAGAATAAAACTACAGAATGAGGTAGTGATTGAGTTTCCTCTTCAGGTAGATGACACTATGGCTGCAAATCAAGTTCCTGCAAGTAATTCCAGTTGGGCACAAATATCATGAATTCATGGAGCCGATGGACTTTTTAAGTATAACCGAATTTCCAGAATAATGTTGTCAATTCTCACCCAACCCCATAGCAGCGAAGAGTGTGAACGTGTTTTCAGCTTTGTAAAGAAAAATAGGCCATAGTTCAGATCATCCGTGTCTGGTGAAAGGAAGTCCTGTCATGTATGCTCCAAACCAGTATCACCACGCCTGCTGCTGTTCAACATGTATTTCTTCTTTATTGTTATGTTGCTCTACAAATCATTGGCCTATGATGTAAGTAGATGGGATTTCACTGAAGTATTCTGTTTAAAGCATGAATTATTGTATTTTGCAGCCCAGTAATATTATTGTTTTCATCAAGCGGGGGGGTGTTTGTCGTGCATGGGCTTTACTGAAAGCCCTTTTCGAAATTTGACAGTTACGGTAGTTACGCAAAGTGAGGTTGAAGAGAGAGCCCCATCTCTGTAGATCAAGGAAACCAGTATTAAATGGGAGGATCAAAATGGCTGTTCATACTGCACTGCAGAGCACGTTCAGAAACTGGGCAGGGTATCGCCAAGGCAGGAAATTCCTGTGTCCAGTTACGTGCATTGAGGCAGGAAGATGAAAGAAGATTGGAGGCACTAGAGATGTAGATATGGAGAAGAATGGAAAAAGTGAAATTGGAAGACCGAGTAAGGAATGAAGAAGTATTAAGAAGAGTTGGAGAAGAAAGAAACATGCTGAAAGTCATCAGAAAGAGAAAAAGGAACTGGACTGGACATTGTTTGAGGAGGGACTGTTTATTGAAGGAAGGAATGGTGGATGAAAAAGGGGGAAGATGAAAAGGAAGATATCAAATGCTGGAAAATATCAAAGGAGACAAATATTCAGAAATGAAAAGACTGGATATAGACAGACAAAAGTGGAAGAGGCTCAACCCGTGACAAGACCTGCCATAAGGCAGAATACCATACTACTACTATTTGTGCGCATGAGATGAAATGTCCGTGTTGATGAGTGTCTGTGTGTGTTTTATGAGCTCTGTATTTGTCCACAAGCTTTGTTATTTAATGTGTGGGCTGTTTGTCATGAGTGTTGTGTCCGTAGAGGAACCATTGTACTCTGTGTAGTAATCTGTGTAGTTTCAGTTGTGTGTTATCCGACTTCACTCATGCATTATAGTTTTTTTGATTCCCAACTAATGTGTGTGTAGAAATACTGCTTTCATTGTGTTTTGTACTTTTTACAGTCTGCCACGACAAACCATATGGTACTAGGTGGGGTCACAAAATTGGGCGATTCTTTGACGCACTTTGTTTGGGGTGTGACCCACGAGCTGCTGCGGGTCACTGAGCTGTTTGTGGATCAGTGCGAAGACCAGAAAGGTCCTCCTGGCAGCCACACTGGGAAGGACAAGGAGAAAAAGAAATCGTATACACCACCATTACCTGGTGCCGGTGCAGGGGACAGCATTCCTGTCCTGAGACCAGTGCCGGGAAGCATACCGCCAGATGATGGTGGAAACAAAAGTACAGACTCTCGAACTCGAGGAGAAGGCTCTTCGCCAACTTCTAACTCTTCTTCAGCTGTACCGACACCGGGGGCGCCACAGGTAAGTTTTTGTACTGTATTGTTGAGTTGTGAATGTAGTGTAATATATATTTTCATTTAATTGGATAGATAAAAAGTCTACTCACCAAACAGCAACAGAACACTCGCATAAAAGGCTGTTGTGATTGGCAAGCTTTCCTAGCCAGTGGCTCCTTCTTCAGGCAGAAGGGTTGAAGGGAAAGGAAGACGGGTGGAGGAAATGACTGGAGAGGTATAGGAAAAAGGGGTTGATTTTGGGCAAGTCACCTTGGGGAGACTGGCCGTATGGGATGAGAAGGAAAGACTGATTGTTGGAGACTGCATCAGACGAGATTTGAAAACCTGAGAGCGTAAAGGTGGAAGACAGGTTAATATGCAAGACAGAGATTACTACTAAAACATCGTCTACCAGTTAATAAGTATGAAAAGCTAAGTGCATTGTACGTAACGGAGGTGAGATGGGGCGGTGAAAAATACATGGGAAAGACAATGAAAGATGTGGAAAACTAAAACAGAGTGAATCAAAGAGTAGTTAGAGTGAAGAAAAGCTGAGACAGAAGAAATTAACATAAATTAAGGCCAGGTGGGTGCCAAGAACCAAGGACATGTTGTAGTGCTAGTTCCCACTGGCGGAACAATCAAGATGGCGCGTGTGGAGAAACGGATGCCGAGGACAGGAATGTCACGTTGTAGAGCATGCTCTGTAACAGGATATTGTGAGTTCATATATACCCTCTGCCTATGCCCATTCATCCTAATTGATAATTTGGTGGTAGTCAAGTCGATGAAGGAGGAAACATAATAGCCGGTATATGACGTGTCGTTTCGTGAGTGGCTCTCCCTCTGATAGTATATGTTTTACCACAGAACTATTATAGGTAGTGGTAGGAGTGTGCATAGGGCAAGTCTTGCAGTGGGATAGTTGCAGGGGTAGGAGCCATAGAGTAGGGAGATGGGTGCAGAAGGAGCATAGGATCTGACAAGAATATTTTGGAGATCGGGAGAGCGATGGAAAGCTATTCTGGGTGTGGTGGGCAAAATTTCAGGCAGACTGGATCTCATTTCAGGGCACGATTTTAGGAACTCGTGGCTCTGCCGAAGTAGCTGATTAACACATTCCAGACCAGGATAATAGTGAATCACCAATGGTGTGCTCCGTAGCTGTTTTGTGGTGGGATCAGCAATACCAGGATTGGATGTGATGACCCGGGAAACGTGCTTTTTAACTAGGCTGTTGGGGTAATTACGTGCATTGAAGGCTGAGGTGAGAATGGTGGTGTATTAGTGTAGAGTGTCTGCATCCAAATAAATACGTTTTCCTCGGATGCCAAGGCTGTATGGGAGGGAACGTTTGACATGGAAAGGATGGCACTGTCAAAATGTATGTACTGTTGTTGTTGGTAGGTTTAATGTGGACAGAAGTGTGTATCTGGCCTTTGGTGAGGACGAGGTCAACATCAAGGAAAGTGGCATGGGATTCAGAATACGACCACGTGAAATTTAATTGGGAGAAGGTATTCAGAGATTCCAGGAATTTTAGCAGGTCGGCCGCACCATGAGTCCATAGGGTAAAGATGTCATCAGTGTACCTAAAGCAGACCACGGGCTGAAGACTTCTGGACCCTGGAAAGCCCCTTCCAAGTGACCCATGGAAAGGTAGGCATAGGAAGGAGCCAGCCTGGTTCCCATGGCCATACCCCTGATCTGTTTGTATGTCTGCCCCTCAAAGGTGAAGTAGTTGTTGGTAAATGTAAAGTTGAGTAGGAACAATGTCATAGGTTTGGAATCAGGTGGGCACTGACTGAGGAAATGTTCAGCAGCAGACAGACCATGTACATAGGGGATATTGGTATAGACGGAGGTGGCATCAATGGTGACAAGCAAGGGGTGTGGTGGGAGTGGGACAGACACGGATTTCAGACGATCTAAGAAATGGTTGGTATCTTTGATATGGGAGGGGAGTGTTTGTACTATGGGTTACAGGTGTTGATCAACTAAGGCAGATATACATCCGGTGGGTGCTTTGAAGCCAGCAACTCTAGAATGGCCAGGATGATTGGGTTTGTGGGTCTTAGGAAGAAGGTAAAAGGTGGGGTGCATGGTGTGGGTGGGGTGAGAAGTTCTACGGATTGAGGTGTTAGTAGGGACTGCCGATCAGTTTGAATCACAAGGATGGGATCTTGATGGCAGATGCTATATGTAGAGGTGTCAGACAGCTGGCGTAGACCTTCACTAACATACTCCCTTCGGGCAAGTACTACAGTGGTAGATCCTTTGTCTGCTGGGAGGATAATGATGGAGTCATCAGCTTTTAGGGAATGTAAAGCCTGGAGCTCTGCAGAGAACAGGTTAGGGTCATGTTGTAGGGACCTGAGGAAGGGTTGTGAAGCAATGCTGGATGTGAGGAATTCGTTGAAGACTTGTAAGGGATGATATTGAGGTAGTGGTGGTGTATCAAGTTGGGGTTGTGCTCTGAACTGTTCAACACAGGGTTCAATGTCAGGTTTTGAGGTTGGGCTGCAAAGTGATATTTCCAATGGATATTACATGTGAAGGAAAGGAGGTAATTCACCAAAGCAGTGTGATCAAATGCAGGTTTAGGGCTGAAAGTGATGCCCTTAGATAATTCAGATAATTCAGGAGGGAAGAGAGCTTTAGATGAGAGGTTAAGGACACTGTACTGTTGTGACTGGTTCTTAGGACTACGAGTTATTCTTGGTGTGGGAGGCAGTGGTAAAGGCTGTGGGATGTTAAGGAGGTTGGCCAAGCTCAGTTTGTAGGAGAGGAGTGGTGGTTGATGGTGTGGCTGTTTAGGGAGCTCCACAGGGATAGGAAAGGAAATACCACTTTTAAGGTAGTTTAGAGGAATGTGGGATAACTTTTTGAAGTGAAGTCGGGCTTGTTGCTGCAGTTTGAAGTTGGCTTGGTAGATGATACCATTCAAGGAAAAATGAGTGGCAGATAACTGCAGGATTTTGTATAAGGAGAGAAGTCTGGTAGAGTGGAAATTTGCTGATGATGAGGCATATAGCTCACAGGTTAACCAGGTAAGAGCAAGAGATTGCTGTATTTGAAAGTGTAGAAGAGTCTGGTGTAGGGTAGGATTGCATCCAGAAACTGGGACTTTCAATGTTAGGCCAAAAGGAGTAACTCAGGTTTCAAGAAACAGAATGTGAGACCTTAGTTTTGATAGTGCAAAGGCATGTTTTCGAAAAGAACTGATGTAATATGAGATGGGATATATCATGGGAAGAGAGGACAATTTGGAGAGTTAGAAATTGTGAGAGTGGCACAAAAAAATAAAGAAATAAGCAGAGGGTGGAAAAGATAGAAAAACAAAAAAGTAAGGAAAAACGTCAAAAAAATTAGAAAAATTTGTACGGAAATTTTTAATAAGTGGTCAATCTGTATTGATATGAAAAATGATAAAAAGAAAAAAAAAATTGATCGGAAAAGTCATGAAAACAGACAAAATTTTAGAAACTGGATAAACAGAAAGCGAAAGTCATAGGAGAAAACTAATTAGGTTGGCAATTAAAGTGACATAAGAAAAAGCAATAAAAGTCAATCGGAATGGTTTGGCAAAAAACAATCGCACAAAAATGTGAAAGAACTATGTATAAATAAGATAAGTGGATGGTGGAAAAGAAAATAGCTTTCAGATTTGTGAATAAATTGGCGAAAGACAATCAGGAGAAGGCCATGCAGTGTGATGAACCGTAAGTTATTGTATGTACATTCGTAAATGACAATGGGATTGCTATATGCAAATAAAAATGAAAATGGACCCACCTACAAGAACGGAAATCGGTATTGGAGAAGATGTAGGGGCAAAGTGTTGATTAATCTTGGTGATATAGATAAATAAATGAAATGGATTAGCATGTAAGGTAGAAAATTGATCATAGTTTGAACAAGACAGACGACAATAAAGACTGACAAGAGGGTTAAATGAGAAGGAATGATGGCTACATGGGCTAATATAACAACAAAAAAACTAGCACTACAACATGTCCTTTTTTCTCGCCACCCACCTGGTCTTAATTTATATTAATTTCTTCCATCTCAGCTTTTCTGCATTGTAAATACTCTTCGATTCACTCCGTTTTATAAGGGGTGTTCAAAAAGAAATGAGCCAGAGGCATAATTACAGAAATCAGTACCTGTATGTTAGAAGTATTGACTTTGGCTGTTGAGACATTTATCCCACTGTGACACAAGGAGGTGAATGGCTGTCTCATAGAATTCCCGGGTCTGCAATGTTAACTAGTTCCGCACATACAGCTGGACATCGTTGTCAGAGGTGAATTGTTTGCCCCTCGGAGCCTTTTTAAGGGAACCAAAAGTGGCGTAATCACAGGGGGAGAGGTCCAGACTAAATAGATTGTGGCCGAGAACGTTCCATTTGAATTTCTGCAGGAGTGCTTTGCAATGTCATGGAGCAGAATGACCCCACAGGTGAGATTGCCTTGTCGTTTTGATTTGATCGCTTGGCGAAGTGTGATCAAGGTTTGTGGGTAATGCTGGCCATTCACTGTTGTCCTGTGCTGCAGGAAGTGAATCAGAAGGGGGCCATCTTGGTCAAAGAAGAAAGTCAGCATAACAAATCACCTCGGACAACCATGTCCAGCTGTACGTGCGAAACTGGTTAACATCACAGCCCTGGGATTTTTATGAGGCAGCCATTCACCACCTTGTCACAGTGGGACAATTGTCTTAACAGCCAGGGTCAATACTTCTAACGTATGGGTACTGGTTTCTGTAATTATGGCTCCGGCTCGGCTCATTTCTTTTTGAACGCCCCTTATAGTTTCCTACATCTTTCATTGTCTTTCCTGTTTGTTTTTCACCACCTCCTCCACCTCTGTTACATACAATGCTCTCAGCTTTTCACTCTTATTAACTCGTGCACAATGTTTAAGTAATAATTTCTGTCTTGCATATTACCATCTTCCACCTATAAGCTCTCAGGCTTTCAAATGTCGTCTGATGCAGTCCCCAACAATCAGACTTTACTTCTCATACCATACAGCAAGTCTCCCCTGACCCGGGGTTCTGGGTGACTTTCCCAAAATCTACCCCTTTTCCTAGACCTCTCCAGTCCTTTTCCTTCACCACTTTTCCTTCCTCTTCAACCCTTGCGCCTGAAGAAGGAGCCACTGGCTCTGAGAGCTTGCCGATCACAACAGTCTTTCATGTGTGTGTTCTGCCACCACTTGGTGAGTAGATTTTTTATCTATCGAATTAAATAATTTTATCAGTAGTTGATTGTTTCTATTGCAAATACGTTTTGATGCACACTCTTGTTTCGTCTAGAGGTATGTAGGCTGTGTTTATTGATGGAAGTAAAAGTCTGTACACGGGTTGGACAAAATGTAAACCCTTGAATAAATGTGGTGTATAGCCACATTTTTGTATCAGAGAAAAAAGCGTACGTTTTCCAAGGGGTCGGTTGTATAATTACTGAATTGCTATCAGTGAGATAGTACACCGTTCCTTCTATTAAAATTGTTAAAATTCCTTGAGAGTTTCATGAGGGGGGCAATGGTCCTTTAATGTTTCTCCAACAAGACCACAGCAGTGGAAACATTCAAATTTGTCGAATGTGAAGGTCAAGATAGATTGTTATTTCATTCTCAAGTTCAGTCAACCAGTTTTGCTCATTTCCAGTGCCATCTATGAGATTTTTATCTTCTTGGAAATCAGATAACAACTCTACCAATAGTGTTTGATGTTTTGGAATTCACATTACACGGTTTTGATTGGCATTCTGTGTAAGATTCTCTTCCTCTGTCTATCATTTCACGAAAACATTGTAAGTGCACACTTATCTCTTTTATCTTTCAGTGTTATGTGAATAATTGTTCAAAGTGATGTGACCATATATTTTCTTCAGTTCAATGCAAGATAAAATGGACAAACAAATTCCAACTACAGTGAAACCCCAATTTTACATTTTTGTGCGGTCCAAGGCATACGAATTTATCGCACGGAATCGTGAAAAACATAAAATCAGAGAATGTATAATCGAGTTCCACTGTATGCGATTTACACAAAGTTCTTCAAGGAAACCGTCAGACATTTACTAATGAAAATTCTATGAGCTTCCTATTTTCTCTGTGGCCATTTTTTCGGGCACTCTCCACAGCAGGTGGCCGTGACAGTATGATGATATTAAATACCTCAATGTAAGTCAGAAATTGCTGATGCGAACTGCCAGGGTGTAACGTGTTTCAGGAGGTATCTTCAACATCAAAATCCTTCAGCAACATCCTGTATACACTTTATGATCAGAAGTATCCAGATGCCTGTACATAATCTCGAATTGACCACCAAATGTTACAGAGAGGTGTACTGATTAGTATAAAAGGAAGTAGGGACTATTGTACTCTTAGTAGAGGAACAGTAACAGCAGATAAGGTCAGTCAGCGGAGCTAAATGACTTAGAATGTGGACTTGTCATTGGATGTCGACTGAGTGACAAATCTATTGAGAACATTTTAACTCTTCTAAAGCTGCCAAGTTGGTGATGCGATTATGAAGTGGAAACGCAAAGGAACAATCACAGCTAAACTGAGACCTGACGGACAGAGGCATTCGAGCATTGCGGACTGTGTTGTAAAAAAATGTGAAATTACTGGAAAGAATCACTTATTAGTTTCAAAGAATGGGTACAATGGTCAAGCAGCTTCTCATACGTCAACACGTTCCTGTTGTCAGTGCTAAACCATGCTTGAGATAGTGTAAAGAGCAATGCCACTGGAAAGTGGATGACTGGCCACAAATGATTTGGAATGACAAATCATGATACTATTCCCTGTGTCAGTCGCATGGAAGGTTTTTGGTTTGGCAAATGTGCGGAGAACATTACTTGCCCATCATGTGTAGTGTGAACAGTGAAGTACAGAGGGGTTGGTGTTACGGATTGGGAGCGTTTCCTACAGGTTGTGTATGGTCCCATTATTATTATTATTGTTAAAAAACAAAGTGTTAAAGGATAGGAACACTTTTTCCAGCATTGAGTACTGCGTATGACAGAGGAACAGTTTGGAGACGATCACCATTTGTATTAGCTTGACAGTGCACCCTGTCATACAGCAGCATCCGAGACGTAGTGGTTTGTAGGCAGTAACATTCCTGAAATGGACTGGCCTGCAAAGAGCCCCAACCTGCATCCAGGAGGGCACCTTTAGGATGAGTTAAAACATTGACTTCACTCCATATCCCAGCATTCTCCATGACTGCTTTGACTAGATTGTGCTCTTGAGGAAGAAATCACTGCTGTTCCTTCATAGACATTCAGACACCTCAATGTGCATAAAGCTGAAGGGCTGTCATGCTCCATACTGATGTCCACTAAATCTGTCTGAGTATTCCTGATCAGATAGTGTATGCTGTTGTGACATCAGATACAGTAACCAGGGTGTATGCACTTCGGGACAACCATAAAATCCAGGAAAAACATTCAAATTTTTTAGAATTTGGGGAAATTTTCATTGTTTTAATTTCCTATTAAATTTTTGTTATATGCACTGCTAAGAACTGATACTCTAACAAAGAATTTTACTTTGGCCTGTTATTGCAGAATAATACTGCAGCAAAAAAGCACAAATGAGAAGTCAACATCAAAATAAAATTTCATTTGCAAAGAAAATGTGGCATTTACAACAAAATGAACTGCACACACAAGCTGTCTACCGACATGGAAATGAGTCAAAGATTTTAGGACAAAGATTGTGCAACACTGTGTAACAACAAATTGCGTTCAATGAGCGTGAGGTCTCAGCTGTTTAGATTTATAAGATGTCATGGGAAAACCTTGCAATTGGTTGTTTGAGAAGCGTTACTTTCAAAGTAAATTTCCTTTCACGCATGATGATTTATGTTACACGTGAGAATATGCGATTAATTTCTTAAATCGTGGAATATTTGACCCTCATTCAAAACTTAATATTTTGAGAACTAGCAGCATAGAAAAATTTTGGGCCCAGAAGACCAGCCATTTATGCAATTATTGAAAACTTGCCAACCAATCTGTGTTTGATATATCTTACAGGGTAACATGCTAAAAAACTCAAAGCTTGTACACTAGTTTTTTCATATTTATTTTAGATCTTTCAATGATTACAAATTATGCAGTAACAGTGGCAAAAATTATAATTATCCTTACAAAAAAAAGTGCGAAGTGAACTCTTCAGCAACTTCACACTCAGTTGACTTTTCTGTGGAAAAGTTGAAGTCGTCATCAGAACATTGATTCAGCCAGGTAGTCCACAAAACTTTCAGTGCATGGCAGTGAAATTAGTAATTTGCATGTCATAAATATTCAGCTGTTGAAATTTAAGCTGTGCTCTAAGAATTCTACCTAATCACACCCTCGGAAAAAATTGCAAGAAAATTTTGGCGACCGATATTATAAGACATAACAGCTTAGCTTATCACATAGCTATAATGAATGTGTATCAATTTAAACCATAACTTTTCCTATTTGTGTGTTTACGTTACTTAACAGTGATGCTGCTATTGGCCAACGAAGTCACAAGTGCTATGCTCTGAATATGACTCATTGGAGTCTTTGATTTCAGTGCTTTGAAGGCTACCGTGCTGTAATTGGCGCAGTTTGTATTGATACTTTGATAATATGAAAATATGCAGGGTACATGTTGCGGTACATCAGAGACCATTCCAAAATGCGTTGTGTTTTGCTGGGTTTCATTTCTTAAGGTGCTGGGAAGTTTCATGGCGGTATGTAATACCTTTACCATTGAAAGGATGTGTACGCTCTACACTTCCAAGGGAAAGTATATTGTCACTTGACATTATTTTCAACTGGGAAAAACTGGGTATTAGTTTTTCTTGTCTGCGTATACACCCTGGTAACTCTGTTGTACTAGTGAGCTTTGGACTGTTATTCTCAGTACATCAATTAAACTGAGTGCAGACAATTTTTGTGTGATGAAAATTTGCAACATATATGATCGTTGATGTGGTTGCAGCTCGGAAAATTTCCAAGGTTGTCACTGTCAAAATTGAAGGGGGGGGGGGGGGGCTGTGTTGTTATGGCTGGTCAGTCCTTATGTTCCGGAAGTGAAATTCAAAGTTTTGCTGATGGGTGCATTTAAAGGGGGGGGGGGGCAGTGTTACTATAACCTAATTAAATTACTAATTAGTTGATAGTTCACACTTCACTGCCAGAGCTTGCCAGTTCTCCACAATGAAGTGATTGGTTACTTGCAGTTTTTGAGAAGTGTGGTGAACATGAAAAATCTTTAAACTCTGCCAGCAATCCATTTAACTGTCACGAGCTGCAGAAGATGAAAACACATCCTATCCTTGTGCAGTCTGCTTTCTATTATCTGAATCTTAACTTTGGTGCAGGTGAGAGCCAATGTGGCACTGTTTTAATGCTGTGTGAGAAACATGAAATTACTGGCTCTTTCCTCCCTGAGGAAAGAACCAACGGTACCTATAGGTGGGTATAATTTCCACTGATAATTGCTCCTATCAGCAGTACTTGGAATTTTATCTACTAAATGTGGTAAAAAACAATCAGCCATTCTTTTTCATGTAAATTTAGAATCATCAACTGAATTTTCCTTTTGATACATCCCTGCAAATTGTTCCAGATATGATAGAAAAGCCTCACAAGCAAGTGTGTTCATTTTGCCCAACCCGATCCTCTTACGTTACCTATTAATGTTCTGGTCTATTTGTTTTTATCTTGGATTTCCCTGAATAATTGTAGAAAACTAAGCTATACGTGCTCATAGTGTGATCCAATGAAAATTTAAAAATATGAATCTGTTGTTGCCAGGTGGACATTCTTCCACTAACGAAGTTACAGAAGATGCTGACAACTGCTCTACCGAATACGAAGATAAAGATTCTGAAAGTTGCGTTCCAAGCGACGTGGCGGCAGTACATATCAGAGACAGATTTCTGATGGGGGGCTATGGGGAGGCGGCTCCCGGGGGCTAGAGCTGCCTTCTGAGCTTCCCAGTGCTATCGCCCACATTGCGGAAAGTTCAACCAGTGTGGATCTCTTCAACAGAAAGCCATTTTACTTGTCGGGGAAAGCCTGTGTCTTTCATGTCTCATTCCTTAAACACTGTTGTGTGTGTAATGTGTTGGAAAATAACTGAGATAGTGCCATTTGAATTGTTATGTTTGGTGTGTGACGGTTTTGTAAGTTGCTTGAGCACTTCTCTGCCTGCAGAGGAGAAATAGATGTGCTGGTGCAGTAACTGTGTTGCAGTGTTGCGAGTGAAAAAAGTTGCAGGAGTTGAGTGTGGATTTTGAATTTAATGTTTGAATGAGGTTGATGGAATTGTAGCACAGGATACAGTACTGAAAGATTACTGTACAGTGTTCATAAGTACTTTGGTTTCTTGTCAGTGATCTTACGACTGAGGAGCTGTGTGCAGATTTGTATCCATTTACGAGTGAGTGTTGGGCATGTTTGTGTTGTCGGATGTCTGAATGTAACTTGATAAGAATGGGCTGCATTCTGTGAGAATGCAGTGCTCTTCTTCCTGTGTAAATATTACGCATTTTCACTTCTTTTTCTGTCTCTTGCAATTAGTCATAAAAGGAAGCTTCAACTTGAGCCATCATTTAGTGCATAATTTGTAAAGAATAGTTATGTAATATAAATCATTTTCAGTTTCTTCAATTTTTCCTGTTTCTTTGTAGTTTTACTCATGATTTAATGTATACTCTTTGTAAGTGAATATATTACCTGCTGTGATGAACTTTTTGCAATTTTTAGGCAGTCATGATTGATGTGCTTTCCTCTCCTATAATGGAGATTTTGTTTGCAAATGACAGTGGAAATAGAACAAGTTAATTTTTTTTTGTTATGGAATCCATCTCCTTGGGAACATGCTTACCTGGATTGATAAAAAGCAATTTTCATGTACAAATTTCTGGACCTTCATATTGTATCTTTTTTTAATTAATGTTGAGAGATTATCTATTTTGAAGTAGAAAAATTTATTTCTCCTTTCATCATGTAACTGTATTGAGAAGTTTTAAATCAGTGTAATGTATATGGAATACAGTATTGATGTGTGTAACAATAATGTGACTCTTTTCTAAACTTATAGATTATTTCAAAGCAGACATACATATAACTAGTGATTTGTGTTTTGTTAATTACAGTGTTAAAATGTCACTTATAGGAACAGAATCTCATTGATCTTGTGACTAATTGTTGGAAGTCTTCTTGTTGCATACTATACATCATTGAAGCCTAAGCACTCCCGGCTTCCTGTTTCAGAAGTACCTGAAGCATGTTTTAAAGTTTTTGTATATATATATTATATATATATAATTATATATCTTTTAGACTAAACACTTTTTTAATGGGCATTTTATGTCTTAGATCACTGCAATACTGTTTATTTTTCTCATCAGAATTATGACACCAAAATTCCATAAAGAGCAGTTGTGGATACGCAGTTAACACATGTTTGGTTAACATTTAAGTGCAAGTAGAGAATCTTACTCTGAACAGGTATCACGTAGGACATAAGATTTGGATGTGTAGCTATTTGACATAAGTGTGAAATATGACGCAGACTTTTTATAGATAATTTTACAGTGTAAATATAGAGGAGTTAATTAGGTGAAGTAAATATTTCATCAATTCAAAAACCACACGGAATCTTTTTTTTAGCCTCATTACATACCTTAAGTTTTGTAGATCATTCCTCATGAAAAAGCATCTCTGAGCAAACTATCAGAAGTTTGCATTCTTCTTGTAACATTGTATGAATTAAATATCTGCCTTATACAGAGTATCCAGTGAAAGAGATACAATCATAAATGTTTAGTATGCTAACTAAATACCTTAATTTTTCAGCAATAATAATATAAACATCGTGTGCTAGATAATATATGTAAAATTATTGCCAAATACACCTTCTAGATCAACATTGTGATGAGCTGAATGTGGAAAACTGAGCTAAAAATCTTTAATTTTGTAGTGAAGAAACTTTTGCTATTGATCTTAATTAGTTGTATTTATATACCAATACATACTCTTCAACTTTTGAAAAATGTATGCAGTCGAAGCACAACGCTGGTTCGAACTCCGTTAACCTTCATTCTTATATGTGATCATACCTAGGACATGTGAAAATTTCAGCAGCATCAGCCTTACTGTCATCTGTTGTTGGCATCATGAACACCTTCACTAACTGTGGTTGTTCAACTGTCATTTGTGTGACCATTCTTACATTTTTTACTAAACCTCTTTCAACATATCTGTTAAAACACAAATACTGAGCCAGCCACCTTTATCATGCAATTATAGTGCGACCATCCGTTTTGATGCCGCATCCATTTACGAATGCATGGATCGGCCCATGTCCCAAAACAAACCAGAGAATACAGTCTCAAAATGTGGCAACATTGTTGACTCATTTTCTGTCAGTATAACTTGATGGTGAGAAGTAAGAGCTTTATTGTGGGAAACAGACAGTTGGCACAAGTGTTCAGGTTCGCTTTTAGTGGCTCTGTTGTGAACTGGAAAGTGACAAATCCAGGCTTTGCTAGTAGGCAGCTGACATGGGCTGCTAGCAGAGGATTTCCACTGCAGTAGATATCACAGGCTAGTGGTATAGTGATCAAATGGTGTAGGGTTCAAATCCCTATCTGGAAATCCAGTGCAGGTCTTCTGTGGGTGAACGCCAGTTTGGTACATTTGAAAATGTGTTTGGCTTTCTTTCCTATTCTTGACATATTTGTGTTTGCCTCTCTTTCCTATTCTTGACATATTTGTGTTTTCTTTGTCTCATGTGACAACTGTCAATGAAACTCTTAACATTAGTCTACTTTCTTTCAGTTTAGAGATTGTAGGATCCAGTTTTCAGTCATGGTGCTGTCTAGAAGAAAAGCACAATGTACTATGTGTACAGTATAAGTTGGCTTTTCTCGCAGGAGTTGCTTTCAGCAGGGGAATCAGTAGTAGTATAGCTTTGTTTCTGCACAGTGTCAATCTCAGAAAACTGTTACGTTTGCAATAAAATCCTGTAAATTGTAGCAACAAAATTTCTGTTACAGGGTGTATACGCCCTGGGACAACCAGGAACAACCCGGGAGTTTTTTCATCTGGGAGAAAACTGGGAATTTTTTATTGTTTTAGCTTTCAGTTAAATTTTTGTAATTTTGACTGGTAAGAACTGATACTCTAACAAAGAATTTTACTTTGGGCCACTGCTGCAAGATAATACTGCAGCAATAAAACATAAATGAGGGAAAGAAAACTAAAATAAACTTGAGTTGCAAAGGAAATGCGCCATTTCCAACAACAAAACACAGTGCATATACACAAGTGTCTGCCAACACCAAAGTGTGTCAAAGGCTTTAGGATGAAGACTATGCAATATTTCATACCAACAAACTGTTTCTGTTGACAGTGACATCACAACAGTTTACATTACATTTGTTTGAGCAGATGCCAGTGGGCTCATGTGCATGTGCAGTTGAGTCGCGTATGATCAATACCTGCTCCCACTTATGACTACTTGAAGTACGGCTGTTAGCTGTATCAGCAGTAGCAACAAGCAGCCAGACACTAGCCAGAAAAATTCTTCTGGCGAGCCCAAGCTGTCAGATTCGCACATGCGTAGAGCATTCTAAGTTGCATTGGAGAGGGTGATAGTCTCCACGTGGCCCAAATTAAGGTTTAGTGATTTTGCTGTTCCTTCTTCGTTTACAACTTTCATGTGAAATGAAAACAAAATGGATTTCACTTGTTGTAGCTGGGATTCACAGTTATGAAAATTTTTGTGAAGGACATAATCTTTACGCCAGTGACTGTTATAAGTTTTTATTACACTATTTCAGTTTCGGCCTTAGGCCAATATCAAGTGATACAACATGTTGTTTTACGATGTTTGAATATGTGTGCTTGCACTGTGTAACGACGTCAGGAATGTATTTAACAGTACTGACAACGACATAAAAGTGTGTCAGCTAACATTACGTTGACATGGCTTAAAGCCATAATATCATTTGATAATGATCTAAGGCTGAAATTGCAATAGTGTAATAAAAACTTATAACAGTCACTGGCGTATAGATGATGCCATTCAAAAAATGGATTTCTGCAGTCGAGAGCTAGCAAGTGAATTAAAATACATTCACTCATTTATGGAAGGCTAAAATATGTTATTAGTTTTAGTTTCCTGATTTTATTTTATTTATAGGTTTTTGGTAGTCAAGCATTAATTGCCTTCCAGAATACGAAGTTATTTTTGTTGATTTGGTAAAGAAATTTGGCTTTTTTAAATCTGTTCCACAGAGGCAGTCAATTTATTTGAAACGAAGTGTTTCATTCCACAGTACTGGCTAGTGTCAACTGTTTGCTGAATTACAAGTGCCCATTGTTATCTCCTGCCACATATGGTGTTACGCCATAATGAAGAACCAAACGTGAGCTAATACAGTACTATTACTCCAATAAAATTCACAGTCCAAAAACCACAATAAAAGCTTTATATCAGATTGGAGCTTACTTCTTTGTGAATCTGGACATCCGAATGAGCACTTTCAACTGAATTAATGCATTTTAGTCTGGTTTACGAAATTCTGATGCTCTTGGAATACCCTCTGATGTTCGGTTTCATGTATGACGTAATGTAAGATCTCTTAATGCTATATAGGTATGAACATACGGGCTTTCTACATCATCGTAACTGCACACGTGAAGTAACACCATTCTCTGGCACTCTCTGACAACTGCTGAAACAAATTCTAACAAATCACAGTAAAATATTGTGAATGGTGCTTGAAAAGTGTTGCTTTCAAAATAAATTTCATTTTTGTAAGGTGCAATACGGTACACGTGACAATGTGCTTTGAATTTCTTAAATCACAGAGCATTTGATTCTCATTTAAAGCCTAACACTCTCAGAACCAACCACTTGGAAAAAATTTTGATCCTCGACGTTTTTTGTTTTGTTTAAAATGTTACTGCCACATTTGTGTGATATATATTAAAGTGTAACAGATACAAAAAAGACCAATGTTATATGTGAAAGCTTATCTTATCTTGTAGCTAGACTGTGTATAGTAATTTAAACCATCAACTTTTTCTATTTATGTGTTCACACTAACTGAACAGTGATGTTTGTTGCTATTGGCTGACTATGTCACATGTCCTATGCCCTGAATATCTGCTGTTATCGTCTGGTAAGATGATGTGACATCAGCTATGATTGGCTTACTAAAGTGAATCGCGATCTTGATTTCACTGCTTCGGAAACTAATGTGCTGTGTTCGGTGGAATTCAAATATATAGTTTCATAATACGAAAATATGCAGCGTACATGCTGCTGCACATTGAAGATCTTTCCAAAACACGTATTCCTTTTTGGGGGGGGGGGGGGGGCGGCGGCGGCGTTTTTTTTCTTTTGAGGGAGGGGTTGTTTCCAAAGGGCCAGGAAGTTCTACGGTGTATAAAACCTTAACCATTCAAAGGGTTGATAAGTTTTATGGTTCTGAGATAAAGTATTCTGTCACTTAACATATAAAAAGTGTATTTTTAATTGGGACATCCAGGAAAAATCTGGGAATTTTTTTTCCGGGGCTATGTATACACCCTGTGCCATGACTACCTAAAGTTATTTACCTTCACACATCACCTCTGGTTCTTTAAAAACTCAGGTCCATGTTTGATACACCACCTTCCCTGGGAAAGTAAAGTTTGTTGAAGGCAAGCATTGCTTATTTTGACTTTCGGAATGCTAAATTCCAGTTTACATTGCATGCATATTAGCTTGGTGCGGTATAAATAGCAGTACCATTGGTCATTATAACAGTCGGAGGTGGTTTCCTGAAGTTACAGTATATGACATGGCAAGGAAACATTGGAGAGTTGAACTTGATCTTCAACTTTGCAGTCCAATACCACAACCGCATAACCATGACACAGTGGCTATTCAGATTTGCTCGATCTGCACTTTTGATCTTGGATCGTGCACTGTTTTGATTTTGCTTGTTTTTTTCACAGTTTGGTGCACCTTCTTTCTGTCTTCATTCTTGATCTGTGTTCAGTTTTTGACAGGCTATCCACAGGTTTCTTGGGCTATCCACTGTGCCACTTTACCACTAAACATGAGAGGGTTGCGATGGGGAGTTTCCGTTGTTAGTATTCTAGTTAGTTTGAGAAGATTAATCTGCTTTTGGTAGCGGATGTACTGTGTTTCACTTTTTGTGCGTCACAGACCTATATATGGGGAAAGACCTGAAGTGAGCACTCAGACTATCTCTGATATTAAAATTGGCCATTCAACTAGGAGTTAAATTTGAGCATTTCATTTAATCAGAGCAATATGAATTACCTTGTAGTTAAATAGTTGTGTGGTAACTTTTTTTTCACTTTGTGTAGCTCATGTATAGTTTGAAAATTGTAACAGGAACTAAGATATCAAACATACACTTCAGTTGCTCCCATTTTCATGTGATGGGGCAAGAAGTTGGATCACATCGTCAAGGATACTCACTACTTTCGTGTATTTTGTTTGTTGTGAATCTTGAGTGGTGTATTCAGTCTTGAAGAAAGTTGTGGGAAAATTTTGCAGAGTCGCAGCTGTGGACGTTCATAAAAGGCACAGAAGTTAATGAATCTGGTCCAAATTATCCTATCTTTGAAGTGACTATGGAGTGACACTAAAAACAAATTGTGCTAGACCTATACAATGAAGGTCAGAGTTAGATCTTGGGGGATGCTTAAACAGAATACTGCTCACAATAAGCAAGAAATATGCTTTTCTGTCCAGGTCTGGCATGAATTTTCTGTTATCACTACATAATCATCATGTGGTATGTTCAGCAGATCAGAGTGGTTTGGACTTCATGTCAATGTATTTAATTCCTTTCCAATGTGAAAATTGTTCAGCCTTAGGTTTCTGATATAATAAGTGTTTCTGTGAGCAGCATAAAAAGTGCGTAATGAAAAGGAGCCCTCAGGTTGATTGGGAGGGTATATCATTTACCAGACACGATAAGAAAGGTTCCATACGGAATCTGAACTTGTCGCTTTTGGTAAGTCATTCATTTGGTTGTTTGTCTACTGTGTGCAGAAGACAAGGCTGGCATCTAGAGCATAATGGAGAATGCCTCAGTTGTCAAATTATCGCTTCTAATTCTTGAGCAGAGTTGTAATAGTGTTTTCATCACTTTCTAAGCAATCAGAACCACATTACTCTTGCTAATGGACAATGCCGACATCATTTTGTGGCACTTGGGCCCTGCCATTAAATTCTTAGTTTCTGGGTTTGTCATTAGGGTGTTATGACTGAGGTACTGGAGCTTTGAATTGGCCATTGTGAGTTGCGTAGCTTTGGTCACTGAACTGGATACATCGTGAAAGCTAAAATTTATATTTACAATCCTCTCCTGTTTAGTCAAATGTGACTAAATACACAATAGAAACTTTCTAAATACGCAGTATAAGAATACTCAATGAAGCAGCTAATTGGAGTATCTAGAGTTAGTTAGTTACGTGTTCCATTGATCAATAACATGGAAAACCGTTGTGATGTGGAACGTGTCAAATGCACAAGAAATGCGTACAGGAAACAATTTTTTTTTCCGCCCATTATAGTGTTATATCTAAATATATCTTATTATCTATCCATTTTCCTTAAATGGCACAAAATGCATATATCTCCAGATTTATTTACTCATATTCAAGAATTCATCTATGGTATTGAAGGAGTTGTCAAGGAGGTATGATTTCAATTTGTTTTTGAAACTGTTACTGCTGTCTGTCAGACATTTTATTTCATCTGGTAATTTATCAAAAAGTTTGATAGCAGCCTATTTTACCCCTTTCTGTACCAAAGATAGGTTAAGTAAAGGATAGTGTAGGTCTTTCTTTTTTCTGGTATTGCAATCATGAATGTTGCTGCTGATTTTAAACTGGTCCATGTTGTTGAGAAAAAATTTCATTACTGAGTAAATGTACTGTGAAGCAGTTGTAAGAATTCCTAACCTTTTAAACAGATGCCTGCAAGATGTACGACTATGAACCCCACACATTATTGTAACTACTTTCTTTTGAGCAGTGAATACCTTTTGGCTAAGTGTTGAGTTGCCCCAGAATATTATTCCGTATGATATCAGAGTGTGGAAGTATGCAAAGTATGTTAGCTTATTAATTTCGACGTCCTCAAAATTGGCAATTATTCTCATTGCAAAAGTTGCTGAACCTAGTCCCTTTAGGAGGTCCAAAATATGAATTTTCCAATTAAGATTCTCATCTATATGTACACCCAAAAACTTAGTATGCTCTACCCTGACTACTGACTTCTTTTGATGTGTTCTGTTTATTGAAGGAATTATAATTTTTGCAGCAGAAAATTGGATGTACTGAGTTTTTTCGAAGTTCAGAGCAAGCCCATTCGCAGAAAACCAATTTATAACTTTTCCAAAGACCTTATTTGTATCATTTCCTATCAGACTTTCTTTTATTGGATTAATAATTATGTTTGTATCATCAGCAGTGTCAGTTCAGCATCTTGTTTCACATGAGAAGGGAGGTCATTCACATATATCAGGAACAGGAGGGGACCCGTGATCGAACCTTGTGGAACACCTAATGTAATTTCACCCCAGTTAGATGAAGTGACAAACTCCTTTGAATCACTTGAAGCATATAAATAGACTTCTTGCTTCTTGTTCTGTAGATATGACGTAAACCACTCATACGCTGTTCCATTTATACCATAGAACATAATGTCATGGTTCAAACAATCAAATGCTTTGGATAAGTCACAGAATATTCGTACTGGCGACATTTTACTATTTAAAGACTCTATTATGTGGACTGTGGAATTGTATATTGCTGTCTCAGTGGAACAAATTGATTGGTACTGAATGTGGTTGCTACTGGGTTTAGCTGGCAGAGAACACAGTACTTAATGGGTCTCCTGTGTACATAAATAATATAATTTAAAACTCATTTGTGCGTGCATAACATGTCAGCAATCACTAACTCTGTGTGTTCATTTTGCTTTTTTAGATGGAGGGGCTGGTAAATGGATCTGCACTAAACAGTGTTGTTTGTTTGCTAACATTGGCAGTGAACAGAAATCTCTTGATTTAATTTCTCTAACATAATGTCATGGTTCAAACAATCAAATGCTTTGGATAAGTCACAGAATATTCGTACTGGCGACATTTTACTATTTAAAGACTCTATTATGTGGACTGTGGAATTGTATATTGCTGTCTCAGTGGAACAAATTGATTGGTACTGAATGTGGTTGCTACTGGGTTTAGCTGGCAGAGAACACAGTACTTAATGGGTCTCCTGTGTACATAAATAATATAATTTAAAACTCATTTGTGCGTGCATAACATGTCAGCAATCACTAACTCTGTGTGTTCATTTTGCTTTTTTAGATGGAGGGGCTGGTAAATGGATCTGCACTAAACAGTGTTGTTTGTTTGCTAACATTGGCAGTGAACAGAAATCTCTTGATTTAATTTGATTTCTATCAAACTGGCTAGTGCCATCAATCATCTAGCCTAAAGTCATTGTAGATTGTGCTTGTACTTACCTGAGTTTCAACTTTTATGTTTTTGTTACTGCTTTAATTCACAAATTCTTGTCACACTAAGAATGCATGGAAGCAAAAGTAATTAGTTGTGGAACTGACAATGTTTTGCAGGGACTGGAGATGTTTAATACAATATGATGTAATATTTACACCAATTAAGTTCTGGGTGCCTTCTATTAATGATGCTCTGTCAACTAAACAGGTAAACATTTTTAGACAGGCACACATTATTTTAGAGGAATTTCATAAGTGTTTTGTGTACTCCTCCACAGAAACAAGCAAGTAGAAGCAAGAAATGAACACAACAGTAAGTGTCCGTGATGTTTCATGAAACTTGACCTTTAATTGGACTATTCAGAAGCCAACAATCTACGCTACAAAAACACACACACACACACAGGGTAATCCATTGATAGTGACCAGGCCAAATATCTCACGAAATATGCATCAAACGAAAAAACAACAATGAACAAAACTCGTCTAGCTTGGGGGAAACCAGATGGCGCTATGGTTGGCCCGCTAGATGGCACTGCCATAGGTCAAATGGATATCAACTGCATTTTTTTAAAAATAGGAACCCCCATTTTTTATCACATATTTTTGTAGTAGTTGGACCACTTTTTTTGCTTTGTGATAGATGGCGCTGTAATAGTCACAAACGTATAAGTACGTGTTATCACATAACATTCCATCAGTGCGGACGGTATTTGCTTCGTGATGCATTATCCGTGTTAAAATGGACCGTATTCCAATTCCGGAAAAGGTCGACATCGTGTTGATGCGTGGCTATTGTGATCAAAATGCCCAATGGGCGTGTGCTATGTATGCTGCTCGGTATCCTGGACGACATCATCCAAGTGTCCGGACCGTTCGCCAGATGGTTACGTTATTTAAGGAAACGGGAAGTGTTCAGCCACACGTGAAATGTCAACCACGACCTGCTACAAATGATGATGCCCAGGTAGGTGTTTTAGCTGCTGTCGTGGCCAATCCGCACATCAGTAGCAGACAGATTGCGCGAGAATCGTGAATCTCGAAAACGTTGGTGTTGAGAATGCTACATCAACATCGATTGCACCCATGCCATATTTCTATGCACCGGGAATTGCATGGTGACGACTTTGAACATCGTGTACAGTTCTGCCACTGGGCACAAGAGAAATTACGGGACGATGACAGATTTTTTGCACGCATTCTATTTAGCAACGAAGTGTCATTAACCAACAGCGGTAACGTAAACCAGCATAATATGCACTATTGAGCAAAGGAAAATCCACGATGGCTGGGACAAGTGGAACATCAGCGACCTTGGCGGGTTAATGTATGGTGCGGCATTATTGGAGGAAGGATAATTGGCCCCCATTTTATCGATGACAATCTAAATGGTGCAATGTATGCTGATTTCCTACGTAATGTTCTACCGATGTTACTGCAAGATGTTTTCACTCCATGACAGAATGGCAATGTACTTCCAACATGATAGATGTCTGGCACATAGCTCGCGTGCGGTTGAAGCGATATTGAATAGTATATTTCATGACAGGTGGATTGGTCGTCGAAGCACCATTCCATGGCCCGCATGTTCATCGGATCGGACGTCCCCGGTTTTCTTCCTGTGAGGAAATTTGAAGGATATTTGCTATCGTGATCCGCCAACAACGCCTAACATGCGTCAGCGCATTGTCAATGCATGTGTGGACATTACGGAAGGCAAACTACTTGCTGTTGAGAGGAATGCCATTATACGAATTGCCAAATGTATTGAGGTTGATGAACATCATTTTGAGCATTTATTGCATTAATGTGGTATTTACAGGTAATCACGCTGTAACAGCATGCGTTCTCAAAAATGATAAGTTCACAAAGGTACATGTATCACATTGGAACAACCGAAATAAAATGGTCAAACGTACCTATGTTCTGTATTTTAATCGAAAAAACCTACCTGTTACCAAACTGTTTGTCTAAAATTGTGAGCCGTATGTTTGTGACTATTACAGCGCCATCACAAAGCGAAAAAAGTGGTCCAACTAAAACATTTGTATTTCTTTTTGTACTACACAAATATGTAATAAAAAATGGGGCTTCCTATTTTAAAAAACGCAGTTGATATCAGTTTGACCTATGGCAGTGCCATCTAGCGGGCCAACCATACCGCCATCTGGTTTCACACTTCAAGCTAGACAAGTTTAGTTCTTTGTAGTTTTTTCATTTGACGCTTATTTCATGAGATATTTAGCCCAGTCATGATCAATGGACCACCCTGTATAATGAAAGTTTCAGGGAAAGTATACCATCACTGGTGATAGTGCACTATCACTACTGAATGGTGAATGTATACCTTCACTGCCAAGAGGTAAGGAATGTGAGCCATGGCTGTAATAACAAAACAGTCATACTTCGAAAGTTACATTTTTCACCTATATTTCGAAATCAAGGTCATGTTGTTGTTGTTGTGGTCTTCAGTCCTGAGACTGGTTTGATGCAGGTCTCCATGCTACTCTATCCTGTGCAAGCTTTTTCATCTCCCAGTACCTACTGCAACCTACATCCTTCTGAATCTGCTTAGTGTATTCATCTCTTGGTCTCCCTCTACGATTTTTACCCTCCACGCTGCCCTCCAATACTAAATTGGTGATCCCTTGATGCCTCAGAACATGTCCTACCAACCGATCCCTTCTTCTGGTCAAGTTGTGCCACAAACTTCTCTTCTCCCCAATCCTATTCAATACTTCCTCATTAGTTATGTGATCTACCCATCTAATCTTCAGCATTCTTCTGTAGCACCACATTTCGAAAGCTTCTATTCTCTTCTTGTCCAAACTATTTATCGTCCATGTTTCACTTCCATACATGGCTACACTCCATACGAATACTTTCAGAAATGACTTCCTGACACTTAAATCAATACTGGATGTTAACAAATTCCTCTTCTTCAGAAACGCTTTCCTTGCCATTGCCAGCCTACATTTTATATCCTCTCTACTTCGACCATCATCAGTTATTTTGCTCCCCAAATAGCAAAACTCCTTTACTACTTTAAGTGCCTCATTTCCTAATCTAATTCCCTCAGCATCACCCGACTTAATTAGACTACATTCCATTATCCTTGTTTTGCTTTTGTTGATGTTCATCTTATATCCTCCTTTCAAGACACTGTCCATTCCATTCAACTGCTCTTCCAAGTCCTTTGCTGTCTCTGACAGAATTACAATGTCATCTGCGAACCTCAAAGTTTTTATTTCTTCTCCATGAATTTTAATACCTACTCCGAATTTTTCTTTTGTTTCCTTTACTGCTTGCTCAATATACAGATTGAACAATATCGGGGAGAGGCTACAACCCTGTCTTACTCCCTTCCCAACCACTGCTTCCCTTTCATGCCCCTCGACTCTTATAACTGCCATCTGGTTTCTGTACAAATTGTAAATAGTCTTTCGCTCCCTGTATTTTACCCCTGCCACCTTTAGAATTTGAAAGAGAGTATTCCAGTCAACATTGTCAAAAGCTTTCTCTAAGTCTACAAATGCTAGAAACGTAGGTTTGCTTTTCCTTAATCTTTCTTCTATAATAAGTCGTAAGGTCAGTATTGCCTCACGTGTTCCAGTGTTTCTACGGAATCCAAACTGATCTTCCCCGAGGTTGGCTTCTACTAGTTTTTCCATTCGTCTGTAAAGAATTCGTGTTAGTATTTTGCAGCTGTGACTTATTAAGCTGATAGTTCGGTAATTTTCACATCTGTCAACACCTGCTTTCTTTGGGATTGGAATTATTATATTCTTCTTGAAGTCTGAGGGTATTTCGCCTGTTTCATACATCTTGCTCACCAGATGGTAGAGTTTTGTCAGGACTGGCTCTCCCACTGCCGTCAGTAGTTCCAATGGAATATTGTCTACTCCGGGGGCCTTGTTTCGACTCAGGTCTTTCAGTGCTCTGTCAAACTCTTCACGCAGTATCATATCTCCCATTTCATCTTCATCTACATCCTCTTCCATTTCCATAATATTGTCCTCAAGTACATCGCCCTTGTATAGACCCTCTATATACTCCTTCCGCCTTTCTGCTTTCCCTTCTTTGCTTAGAACTGGGTTTCCATCTGAGCTCTTGATATTCATACAAGTCGTTCTCTTATCTCCAAAGGTCTCTTTAATTTTCCTGTAGGCGGTATCTATCTCACCCCTAGTGAGATAGGCCTCTACATCCTTACATTTGTCCTCTAGCCATCCCTGCTTAGCCATTTTGCACTTCCTGTCGATCTCATTTTTGAGACGTTTGTATTCCTTTTTGCCTGTTTCACTTACTGCATTTTTATATTTTCTCCTTTCATCAATTAAATTCAATATTTCTTCTGTTACCCAAGGATTTCTACTAGCCCTCGTCTTTTTACCTACTTGATCCTCTGCTGCCTTCACTACTTCATCCCTCAAAGCTACCCATTCTTCTTCTACTGTATTTATTTCCCCCATTCCTGTCAATTGCTCCCTTATGCTCTCCCTGAATCTCTTTACAACCTCTGGTTCTTTTAGTTTATCCAGGTCCCATCTCCTTAAATTCCCACCTTTTTGCAGTTTCTTCAGTTTTAATCTACAGGTCATAACCAATAGATTGTGGTCAGAGTCCACATGTGCCCCTGGAAATGTCTTACAATTTAAAACCTGGTTCCTAAATCTCTGTCTTACCATTATATAATCTATCTGATACCTTTTAGTATCTCCAGGGTTCTTCCATGTATATAACCTTCTTTCATGATTCTTAAACCAAGTGTTAGTTATGATTATGTTGTGCTCTGTGCAAAATTCTACCAGGCGGCTTCCTCTTTCATTTCTGTCCCCCAATCCATATTCACCTACTATGTTTCCTTCTCTCCCTTTTCCTACACTAGAATTCCAGTCACCCATGACTATTAAATTTTCGTCTCCCTTCACAATCTGACCTTGATCCCCCCCCCCATGAACCATGGACCTTGCCGTTGGTGGGGAGGCTTGCGTGCTTCAGCGATACAGATAGCCGTACCGTAGGTGCAACCACAACGGAGGGGTATCTGTTGAGAGGCCAGACAAACGTGTGGTTCCTGAAGAGGGGCAGCAGCCTTTTCAGTAGTTGCAAGGGCAACAGTCAAGGTCATATTATGTAAAATTCATTTATTGCAGCAATGACAAGCATCGTGGCACTTCGAGTTGCTCAAACCATTTTTCATATTGTAAAAGCATCTCAGAATCAGATATTTTTGCTGGCGGTTGCATTTGAAGAACCTCTGGTCACTTCCCATCGACTGAGACATCGCAGCTGTCCTCGCTGCATCAGTTTTCTCTGCCGGAACTTCCTCCTCTGAGGTTATTCTTAGAGTGCAAGTACTGAACTGGGACCTGAAACAAAATGTTGTAGTCGTAGTGGCATATCGTATCATTTCTTCCATAAATATTTAAAAACAAACGATTTATTACCGTGCATATAGTTGGCCCAGCACACCATCCCTATTTGCTAGAAGCCATCGGCTGTTGTCTCGAGGACAAATCCCAAGATCAACCTAGCATCTCCTCTTCCGCTATAAAAGTCGGGACCTGGAACTCTCGCAGTACAGCCCTTTTCCACTGTTGGAAAACAGCGATCTGAACACTGCCGCATTCTTTCCGTTTGTTCTTCTAAGCACGTGTACACTTCAGTTCTGTGTTTTTTAATAGCACAACTTGACTCGTCTAAATCAGTCAAGCAGTAGTCATTATTGTCAAGAATACTTTCTTTCTCTCTGCTCTCAACCTCTGTTCCTGTTGGTACGTTATCCTCTTGCAGTGGAGATTTACTGTGATCATTATTGTGCAAAGTTTCAGTCCCTGTCTCACTGCTAACACTCAGCTGATTGATTATATTTTCAAGGTCGTTCTCAGAGTGAACATTCATCGATGCTTCAGGAGATAAACTTGTTGAAGGCAAACCGTGTTTAAGAGGACAGCCAAACATCGCTTTGTACAGAGATCTTTTAATTCCAAAATGTACAGTGCTATTCTTCATTAACTGCACAAATCTTAATGCACAGCTCCACCCGCAGTGTGTTCTCCTTCATCCGTGTAGTTAGCATATCTTCTATGTCTTGCTCACTCTTCACTCTCTTGGCTCTGACTGTGTCTAGGTTTATCGTGTACAATCTTAAAATTGGGCCTTAGTTCAGTTAAGCTGCTCATTATTTTGTTGACGAACTCTCTACCATTGTCAGACTGAGGGAGTGCCTAACAGTGTAAAAATGTCAATAATGTTATCGCATATCTCTTCAGCTGTTTTGGACTTCAGTGGCCTGAGAATAATGAATTTAGTGAGGTGAACCTGATAAACCGTTATGAATTTGTAATGTCCGTCTGGTTGCGATTGGAAGTCAATGAGATCAACTTGACACTTGGAATTTTTAGCTCCTTGAACAGCATTGGCTTCACTACTATTCAAAAAAAAAAAAAAGGCTCACACAGACTAAGATAAATTTGAACATCTCTGTATGTTATATTACAGAACTTTGACTTAGAGCATTTCATCATTTGGGTGCATCCACCTTGGCCAGTCATTACGTGAGTATCGTGCAGTATATCATACAGTTCATCATCATAAACATAGTATTTAATCTTACCTTCTCCAGTTACAGGTTGTATTAATTTGGTTACTCCATTCACTTCCAGCATTCATATCTCTTCAAAAACTTGTCGTTGCCGTCCCTCTTACATCCAGGTTTTAGTGATTCAGCCATGCTGATAACGGACTCTTACTTTTCTCTCTCCGTGAAGATAGAATTATAACTGAGATTTCCCCGTTCCACTCTAAGATGTTTGTAGAACTTAACTGATTCAACCATAGCTGCACTGGTGTGAACTGTAACTGCGCTACTGCCAACCTCAGCTGCACTACTGTCAACCATAACTGCACCGCTGAATAACATAACGAGCTGACTACAATTACATTCGTGCTGATGTTTGGTAGCATTGTTGGACGCACCGTTAATAACCCAGGAGCAGTGACGGTACACCTTCACTAGTGGATGTGTTTTTTTCAGTTTATCGTAAGCTCTCACTGATCATTTTAGTGATGGTGTACATCCACTGGGAAGATTTACCTTCCCTAATCATCCACTTCCGATACGTGTTTTGCTGTGATCTAACCAACATCTGTAGCAGTCATTTGCTGAAGGCAAAACTGTTTCTCCACCATGTAGACAGTTATGTAACACTGAAATAATATTAACATGAAAATATACAACGTTGTTCACCCAAAATTTTCTGCTGTTGCACATCGAATGTAGCTTTAGTTATTTATCTTCTAACAAGTATTTTGGTAATGAAAATACTTCTTGAAATTATGCAGATATACTACATGTAAAAATAAGAAAAGGAGAGAGAGAGCTCATTCCATTAAAAACTCCAAAGATGAAATCTTAGTTTGTGATCTTCGTACTATAGTATTACAGTTTTCTGTTTAAGGCTGCTGCCAAACTTTGGCGTACCATGCTTCTAGCATGGAACGGCAGTTATGAACTGTGTCACACTTCGGGTGTTGATGCTACCAGAATAATGCTGGAACTGTAGCTTACACACACAAAATTAGAAATCCTCAACTATTCTGAAGTAGTGACTAGAGATTGAGTTGCAAGGTATCTAATTGAGACAAATAATAATTCAATCATGACACCAGCCACATGACCAATGGAACAGGAGGAAGACAGGAATTAATCACAAAATATTTTTGGAAGTTTAGGCAATAAGACTGGTAAGGTAGGCTAACAGTAAGAGGTAAAACAAAAAACACTACTGTGTACTGAAAATTATTTAAAAAAGCTTCAGTTGTCATATGTAAGATACAGGTTTGAGCCTTGGGAACCTGACGAGATAATCTCATTTTGTTCCTTACCTTCAAAAAAAAGATAAAACCATCAAAAACTCAGCTATTCCTTACTTCCATAAAAAAATAGAGGCTTAAAAAGTAAGAAAGCATCTGGAGAGGACAGACTGGTAGCAGAAATGTGTTAACCAGTTACATCAGTCAAGGAAATTAAAAAAGGGGGTGGACACATTCTACAACATGCAAAGTAGCATTAATTTACCTCCTAGACAAAAAGGACAAAGGACTGACATAAATAACTACAGATAAATGGCGGTATTACCTGTGACATAAAAAGCAGGAGAATATTAAACAGGATTTAGGCCAGGCAAGTCTTATCCAGAATTCTGAATTTTAAACAAATCTTAACACGTCGGCTGCCACGTGCATGACAACTGGTGTTTCACCACCAGGCCACGGGATCAGATGTGAGGCTCTGCTGTGACCAGCTGCTGCCTCGTTGCAGTCATTGGGTTAAGATGTTGCAGAATCTGTGTACTTTAGCTGCCTTATTTCAACTGATTGCATGTCCTTACTCTGAATTTAAAACAGGGTTTAGGTAACCAATTTGTTGCAAATACCAACCAGGCACTAACAAACAAGAAACTGCAAATAAAATTCACATAAAAAATTTCAGAACCTTTCACCATCAAAACTTTGATGAGACAACGGAATGGACTTTCTCCATTACTGTCAAACTGTCCAAAGACCGGTTTGATGCAGCTCCCTACACTTGTTTGTCCTGAGTAAGCCTTGTTATCTCTGCATATTTACTGCAACCTACTTCCATCTGAACCTGCACAGAGTATTCATACCTTGGTTTCCCCCCCCCCCCCCCACCCCCCCCCCCCCCCCCCCCTCCCCCCCTATACACACACTCCTCCATTGTCAAATTAACGATTCCTTGATGCCTTAGGATGTGTCTTCTTGATCAATCCCTTCTTTTCGTCACTCGGTGTTTGCACAGCTCTTCCCCCCCCCCCCCCCCCTCCCCCCTCCCACCGTGTTCAGTTCAGTGCCTTCTCATTAGTTACTTGGTCTATGCATCTGATTTACATCATTCTTCTACAGCACCATAATTCAAGAGCTTCTATTCTGTTGTCTGAATTGCTACCCTCCATGTTTCACATCTATACAGGGCTACACTCCAGACAAATACTTTCAGAAAGGACTTCCTACCACTTGTAATACATGTTAACAAATTCTCCTTCTCAGAAATGCTTTTCTTGCTATTATCGGTCAGCATTTTGTATCTTATGTACTTTGGTCATCGTCAGTTATTTTTCTGCCCAAATAGCAAGTCTAATCTACCACTCTTGTCTCTAATTTACTAATTAATTACCTCAGACATTCTTGACGAATAGATGGTTGTTTTTTTTCTTTCTTTTTTTTTACTCCTCTGTGTCTTCGTGTTCTATAGTTTTGACTAGGGCGCGTATGACCCCAGTTGTTTTTGCCCCCTTAAAACGAAACTTAGATTCTTTCAACATATGTTACATATAATTTCAACCTTTAACGAAACTTTTTCTCACTGACACCCCCGTCAAAATCAAGAAAAGAAAGCAGTTCATCACTCATTGCATTTTTGCTGTTCATGCACTAAAATCTCTGACAAGGTGTCTTAATTTATTACTTCGTTACTGCTAACTCCATTCGTAACACCTTTTGCAGACAGTATCCACATTGCTGCAAAATTATATCAATGTACGTTATATAATTGAGAAGATGACACATCAAAACATTTAGGTGCTTAAAAACTTTTAATATTAGGCATGACGTTTTAATTTATTACTTTGTTACTGCGTATATTGACAACACATTTTACAGACAGTATCTACATATATCACTGAATGTACCTGTGAAATTTTATTATTGTACGACACATTTTTCATGAATTATCCAGTCATAAATGTTGAGATGTGTGAAAAAACTCACTTTTACATAAAACTGACCACTTACAAACCTTTTCTTACTATGTTTAACATCAAATAGATATTTAACACTTCAATTCATTATGTAAAGTAATCAGAAGTTGGAAGCTGTTGTACAACATGGGAGTTTAGTTGTTTAAAGAATCGAGGACATATTGCTTGATTCTAAATAGTCAAGCCTTATTCTTTATTTGTCGGTATTAGTTATGGAGAAAGCTTGTTCTCAGGTAAACGTTCACATAAAGATGCTAGCTCATTTTACAGCTGTCTCTATGTGCACGACGACAGAAGTCCAAGAGATTTCCTTCAACGTATTCATTTCACGGTGTCGCATGGCTTTCAAGTCGGTAATTTTGAGGTGCACCAGTTCTGCTGTATTTTGAGGCAAACAGGGTGCTAAATATATTTAGTGACATCTTTACCTTGTGAAAATGAGTGAAACGAGTCTTGTAGGTTGATAATCAAGTTAATGATCTTTTTCGTCATTGTACTACAAAATTTGGGATTTAACTTTTCAGGCACTTTCTTGCAGTTAGGAAAATGGTTGTAATTGCCTGACTTCAGTTGGGTTTGAAGTAGACTTATATTACACTTAAAAGACGAAATTTGGCTTTTGCCTTGAAGTCGGGTATGGGACGTACCCTTTGCTATGCCCTTTACAGTGGTTTGCAGAGTATGAGTGCAGATGTCGTAATTGTTATTACTCGATATCATCTTGTTTACAGTCTCGATACTTCTCCTTATACTGATCGGGGAATACTACCACAATAATATACTTCTGAAAGTAGATTAGTTTAGTACCTAAAAGGTATGCGTATTTCATTCGTGCAATGGGAAGTCAAAAAGTAAAGGAGCTTTTGCAATTTCTCGCCATAGGGCTTGCTAACACTGCTAGTACCCAGCGCCGAGGTATTGCTGCCTGCAACAGAGTTACACAGTATGTTACTTTTATTCCACATTAGTCATCGTATTGTAGCAGACCGTGAAACATGGCAGCTCCATTGTCAATCTAAAGCAAAGAGGAAATAGGGGCAGTGATTGGCTTTTTGTTTGCAGACGGTGTTATACCTGTGAAAATCATTCATCGAATGCATCGCAGTATGGTGACCGCTGTTTATCGACGTATCGCACTGGACGAAGTCGCCAATACTTAACATATCAGTCATGGTTCAGTGTATTCCATCTTACACGACAGGCTAAATCTTCGGAAGTGTGTGCAGGATGGGTACCAAAAGATTTGTGTCCCTCGTAAACATATGGCCCGTTACTATCGCGAGGGAGATGTATTTTTACAGCAGATCGTAACTGTAGACGACACGTGGGTGCATCAGTACGAATTGGAAGCCGGCCGCTGTGGCCGAGCGGGTCTAGGCGCTTCAGTCCGGAACCACGCTGCTGCTACAGTCGCAGGTTCGAATCGAATCCTGCCTCGGGCGTGGATGTGTGTGATGTCCATAAGTTAATTAGGTTTAAGTAGTTCTAAGCCTAGGGGACTGATGACCTCAGATGTTAAGTCCCACAGTGCTTGGAGCCTTTTGAACGAATTGGAAAGTAAGGCTGCGAGCGTCATTTGGAAACACTCATTACCACTAGAAGTTAAGATATTTAAACGCCAACCATCAGCTGATTAGATCATGCTAACACTGTTCTGCGACATGGTAGGTGTGGTAGCCGTTAGTTTCATGCCAAGGGGCGAAACTGTGAACAGTGAGAACTATTTTGATGTGTTGTGAGCTAAACTGAAACCTGCAGTCATATCCAAACGTCGGTGAAAACTGCGAAAAGGTGTCATTCTGCAGCAAGACAACACTCGGACACTTCCTGCCAAACGGACGGCCGAAACAATAAATGAGTTGGGATTCTAACAGTTGGAACACCCGCCATGCAGTCCAAACCTGGCTGCAAGTGATTTCCGTGTGTTTGGACCTTCGAAGGAAGTGCTCAGGGGAAGAAGACTTGTAGCTGATGCGGAAGTCATTGATGCGATGCAAAATTGGTTACAGGCGCAACCAAAAAACTTATTTCCCGGTGGGATCAAAAAACGAAGTGCGCTGAAGTGCAGGGAGGTTATGTAGAAAAATGTATGTTTCCGTTTTCTATCATTAGAATAAATATCCTTTTTCTCAAAAGTCCGTTTACATTTTGACTTCCTGTTGTACAAATGGCGGTAGCGCTGCGTGCACATGGAATGAAAGGGAGTACATCGGCAGAGTTGTCATTTGTACTCAGATGATTCACGTGAACATGTTTCCGACATGATTATAGATGCACGACGGGAGTTAACAGACTTTGAACACGGGATGGTAGATGGAGAGAGACGCGTGGGGCATTCCATTTCGGAAGTCGTGAGGGAATTCAGTATTTCGAGGTCCACAGTGTCAAAAGAATGTGCCAAGGGTAATTTTTATTAATTTAAGAGACGCCGATGTTATTTATTATAGATAACAAATTTGCTGAAATTCTTGATGCGTAGACGAGCGACTGGAATGTTTCCTCAACGGTCAGAAATATTAACGTGACCGCCGGGCTATGCCAGAAAGCAAACACAAGTTACACACATGCAACTCATGTTGTTATGAAGCTGAAACTGTGTGTGAAATAAACATAGAGTGAATCACCTAAAACGTGCGCCGCAAATTTTGCGAAAGTGGAAAGTGCTATTGATGAGCGATTACCACAGAATGGATTGGTAGTCAGGGACTCGTATTGTCAGTCAATAAACAGATTGTAATAATACTTAGAAAATGTATTTTCTGTGCCGGCATATACTTTTTAAATGGAACAATGCCTACTGACATTAACAAACTGGAAGTATGGTAAATTAGAATGTCGTTGGTGTCTGTCGCAGGATTCTTACGCGAGTCTTATAGGAGGTACCGTATTTTATGACTGCTGCACACGTGCTAACATTTCAGTGGAGATGTCCGAGCAGGTTTCAGTAATACGTCATTGCATATCATCGGGTGTAGTTGGTATGTCCTTGTACATAACGCCTTTCAGCTTTCCCCACAGAAAAAAAGTCTACGTCAAATGTGGGGAACAGGCCGACCAGCGTACAGGTCCTCCGTTTCTAGTCCAACGATTTGGAAGCAGTTCGTTAGACACGCTTTAATACTTCGTGCACTAGCGGCTGAACAGCCATCATGTTGGTACCACAGGTTCCTCCTAACCTGCAGACGACTTCTACATTACTGACCTTTAAATTGCTACACCACGAAGATGACTGGTTACAGACGCGAAATTTAACCGACAGGAAGAAGATACTGTCATATGCAAATGATTAGCTTTTCAGAGCATTCACACAAGGTTGGCGCCGGTGGCGACACCTTCAACGTGCTGACATGAGGAAAGTTTCCAACCGATTTCTTATACACAAACAGCAGTTGACCGGCGTTGCCTGGTGAAACATTGTTGTGATGCCTCGTGTAAGGAGGAGAAATGCGTACGATCACGTTTCCGACTTTGATAAAGGTCGGATTGTGGCCTATCGCGATTGCGGTTTATCGTATTGCGACACTGCTGCTCGCGTTGGTCGAGATCCAATGACTGTTACCGGAATATGGAATCGGTGGGTTCAGGAGGGTAAAACGGATCGCTGTGCTGGATCCCGACGGCCTCGTGTCACTAGCAGTCGAGATGACAGGCATCTTATCCGCATGGCTGTAACGGATCGTGCAGCCACGTCTCGATCCCTGAGTCAACAGATGGGGACGTTTGCAAGACAACAACCATGTGCACGAACAGTTCGACGACGTTTGCAGCAGCATGGACTATCAGCTCGGAGACCATGGCTGCGGTTACCCTTGACGCTGCAGCACAGACAGGTGCGCCTGCGATGGCGTACTCAACGAAGAACCTTGTTGCACGAATGGCAAAACGTCATTTTTTCGGATGAATCCAGGTTCTGTTTACAGCATCATGATGGTCGCATCCGTGTTTGGCGAAATCTCGGTGAACGCACATAGGAAGCGTGTATTCGTCATCGCCGTACTGGCGTATCACCGGGCGTGATGGTATGGGGTGCCATTGGTTACACGTCTCGGTCACCTCTTTTTCGCATTCAAAAAAATGTTTAAATGTGTGTGATGTCTTATGGGACAACTGCTAAGGTCATCAGTCCCTAAGCTCACACTTTACTTAACCTAAATTATCCTAAGGACGAACACACACACTTATGCCCCACGGAGGACTCGAACCTCCGCCGGGACCAGCCGCACAGTCCATGACTCCATGACTGCAGCGCCCCAAACCGCTCAGCTAAACCCGCGCGGCTCTTGTTCGCATTGACGGCACTTTGAACAGTGGACGTTACATTTCATATCTGTTACGACCTGTGGCCCTAACGTTCATTCGATCCCTGCGAACCCCTACATTTCAGCAGGATAATGCACGACCGCATGTTGCAGGTCAAGTACGGGCTTTTCTGGATACAGAAAATGTTCGACTGCTGCACTGGCCAGCACATTCTCCAGATCTCTCACCAACTGAAAACGTCTGGTCAATGGTGGCCGAGCAACTGGCTCGTCACAATACGCCAGTCATTAACGAAGATACTTACAAGATGATGTAAAAGCAGCGTTAATAAAAAACACCATCTAATATCTACAGCTACTGAGG
This sequence comes from Schistocerca piceifrons, assembly GCF_021461385.2. Lineage (NCBI taxonomy): Eukaryota > Metazoa > Arthropoda > Insecta > Orthoptera > Acrididae > Schistocerca > Schistocerca piceifrons. The sequence goes on from NC_060146.1 coordinate 213,832,131, forward strand.
CAGCGCAACTCTAGTTATGAAAGAAACTTCTGTCGAAAAACTGTCATTCAATTGTATCGGACAGTAAGAAAATGGGTTGGCTTCTGGAAAATAATGTCCGAAATTTCCACACAAAAATGTTTATTCTGACCTTGATAGCCAAAAAAAAGGCACTATTCAGTCCACATTTAAACTATTGGCTATTTTCTTACAGTTCACAACTCATACACACATTTCACACGCACAGGAGCCAGAGATCTGTCCAAACCCGACCCGAAGTACACAACGTTTTCACAGTCATTAAGTTCACCACTAATTTGAGTTATTACAGTCAGTCCTTCTTCTGGATTTCTAAAAAAGAAACTGCTCGCCAAAAATGCGCAGTGGTTGAATACTGAAACACGCCACGTGAATACTATGGAAGGCCAATATTGCACACGCAAATATCTTTCCAATAGATTTAGTCAAAATCTCTGAAATTTCGATAAGCAGTCCTCAACAGCAATTGCTATCGACTTAGCTCACCAATATCTCAAATACTAAGAAATTCTTCATCTTACACATTATTTTGACTGGCATTAGTAACATGACGGTCCGCGTTCAAAGCTAGCAAGCGACTTTCTTCTTCCAGCCTCACTCCCAGTATAACTAACAGGTAACGAGTGGGAACAGTCTCAATTCTGCTTGGCTGACTGACTGCCAATCAGAATGCTCGCTCATGATCATACTGGTGCCAAAACTGGCCTGCACCAATCCTTATACACAGACGCTTTTGTGTCAATCTGACACGCAAATATTAAAGTAACGTTTAAAAAAAGAAAACGAAAAGACAATAATTCTGGAAATATTCTTTAGATAGAGTTTTTACTCCAGCTGACTTTCTGGCTGCTCTGTTACAGTGGCAATCACACCTAGACATACATCATCAGCAAAGTGAGTAAATCCCCTCGGCTCATTTTCCCACGACAGGCTTTGTTAACTCTCGCAGCTTACTTAAGACGGTATATAATGCAACACTGAAATTAGACGAATGCCCCACATACACACTCTCATTTACTCAGTTACTACCACAATCATATTAGGCACAAGTAATAACTTTGATTTGCATATTACGAAAACGAAAAATAATTAAAGTTTTAATGTGAAACTCTCAATATATTAATTCGCCACACTGACAGTTAGGTTTATGTTTTCCAGTTATACCACAAGATAAACTATCATATTTACTAACTGAATTTAGTTTCCTAATTGTCGGTTTTTTAATTTTTAGTAATTTTTTTAATCTCCGAAACTATTAGAGTTACAATGTTGAAATTTTTATGCAATCTTCTCCTGAATAACGAAAGGTAGTGATCCGATTTTGAAAATGATTGAATAGTATTTAATATCATATATTTAGTTTCTTATAGGTGGTGAATGTACGCGTCCAGTAAGAGAGCTTGAATAGCTTTCCCACAGCAGGCAGTGACAGACGCTCGTGTGTGTCTCGGTTAGGCCGCTAGATGTCAGCCCCCAAAGTTACATGCAGCAAGATATCCCAAAATGAAATACTAGCAAGATCTCTCGTATCTCCTAAACCGCTCAACGCATCGAAACGAAAGTTTGGCGAATGTTAGCACACAAGGAGGAGAGTGTTTTGACAATTATTAAACACACGGGACTTTCTTATCTATGGCGATATATTACTTATACTTCTTTTTTTTTTCACTCCAGTGACTGTAATTTTTTAAGAGTTATCGACAGCTAGCGAAACAAGAGCTTCCTAGTATGAAAATAAACATGAAATTTCTTCTTTTATGTTACTGAAAACCGATACTATGAGGTTTTTCGTAAGATATTGAGCTCTGTGATTGCCAATTACTTGTTTAATGGGGCCTTCCGTTTCGGAATTCTGTCTCAATAGCTGCTGTGAGATGAGTTTGGCAAATTACACTGTGACAAAAGAAGTACAATTAAACCAGTCACCAAGAGAAATGTAGCCTTTACTCATAAATGGTGATGCTTCTTCGAATGAGAAAAGGTTAACAACTCACACAAAAACATATTGGCAATTCTGTTGGAATTTTGGTGGAATCCCCGTAACCCATCTTATTTTTAACACTGAGCGAGTGGAATGGCAATTTACCATATTCCTTCTCTTGATCTGAGCAGTATTAAAATAATGACGAGCGTTCCTTCAGGCGGAATGATAGGCACATGCCAGATACTGTTTACTCACCTAGGGCTTGCCAAACTGACAATGCGTGACCGCGAATAAAATAGTTGTTATTGAGAAAAATAAACAATTGATCTGTCGCACAACACAATGGTCAGTGTATTGTGAGCAGCGAAGGATAATGCGCGCGACAGGAATGCACAAGCTAGCCATGTGTGCCTTGTGAGATGGAGTTCGAAAAACATTGTCATGAAAGTAGATCTGCCTTTGTCAGCAGCACATTTCAACAAATTAAATATATCTAATCATAACACTCTTTTAGGATATTCCTACTTTCGTAATAATACCGACCATTTTCTTCATTTGTGTAGCCTGTTGTTGTATAATTAGTTTATTAATGCTGATATTGTCCATGCAACAATTGAAATGCTTTTTCTCATCAAGGCGAACCAATTAAAACATTGTTATTTGTGACTGCTTTTCGACTGTTTCTAGTTTGCGGTGGAAATATGTTTTTCACATGCATGTAGTACAGTGTGTCGTATTACATTATTACATCCATATCAGAGTAATCACAGCGAAACTTCTATACTTCAGATCTTGGACGCTTTTTACCACAAGCACAAAGGGATCACACCTGTGGAGCTTATCCCTTTCTAAATTTTTGTAACAGATCGTACAGATACGCTAGCTTACTAGGCAGCGAGAATATAACCTTGCTTTATTTTCCTGCCTTGATTCTTAATCACATGATTTTATAGTATTCCTTGCTTCCTTATTCACTACCCTCTGTCCCTTCTTGCGATCTGAAAACATCGCGGAGACGTATGGTGCAATTCTAGCGGCAAATGGCTCATCAGTTACTGAAGTATACATTTTTCTTGACAGAAGAAAAACAAAACAAAACTATGCAGATATAAATAACAGAAAAGTATAACGTGCTAACGAAGAAAGATGGAGCGTTTAAATGGCGAAAAACGAAACACTACCCAAAGGCAATAAAATTCAGTACACAGTAAGGCAAAATTTATCGTATTGGCAATAGTGCCACTGCTGATATGCGCCGTTCCGATGTGAGCATATGGCCGGGCTACTTTTCCGCTCCCTGCCTCAAATTTCCCACGGTGCCTAGCGAGGCACGCGCGGCGCGAGAAACTGTGCCTCAACCACAACGCCGCGCGACCTGGCGCAGGCGCGAGTCGCGTCCCAGTCGCGTCGCGTCGCAGTTTCCGCGGTCCCATTTGAACCTGTGATGTTACAAAAACGCGCGCTGCGCTGCGTCGCGCTATACGCGTCTCAATTTGCGCCTAGCCTAACTAACGTTCGCTCAGAACAACTTGCTACGCTACTGCTGGACTGAACGCCCCTCACTCCATCACTCTGGGGTATCCACGTCACGACACACCATGTAATGCAAGTTCAACCACATTTAGAAGATCATGTGATTGGACGTGTTGCAATCACGGTCTTTACCCGATGGTTTCTTTTGGCTTCATTGGAGAACAGGCATCATTGGTAAAAAAGAATTTGCTATTGGCGCTCACATCACCATACTATGACACAATTCATTGCTTTCCTATACTTTTATGAATACTAAGGCAGACTAATGAGAGGTCTAAAATGGATCTTCTGGAAAATTAATTACTGTTGACTTGTGTGGCTGTGCACACATTTCATGTAATCATACCCGGTAATTGATTATAAGGCTATGGAATGCATGACTATAGTTTTAATTCTTTAATGTGGAAATCGATAGTCGGCCACGGTGGCCGTGCGGTTCTAGGCGCTTATCCAGAACCGCGAGACTGCTACGGTCGCAGGTTCGAATCCTGCCTCGGGCGTGTATGTGTGTGATGTCCTTAGGTTAGTTAGGTTTAAGTAGTTCTAAGTTCTAGGGGACTAATGACCGCAGAAGTTGACTCACATAGTGCTCAGATCCTTTTTTTTTTTTTTGTAAATTTGAGAATGCACAGAACTACACATCTCTAGGGGGTCTGTCATACTATCTTGTAGGCAGCGATATAGAACAAATTATATCTTCCTGATAGATAAAGGATCAAATGCACGTCGAGCAGACTTAGACTGTTATCTATTAAAATTATCGTATCCATAACCCTAAGATCGTTCTACAATTTGTCTACTGAGGGAGTAATACTAGTAGCTTAGAAGTTGTTGATTATGATGTCTTTTCTGATTGTGGATCCTAAAATTCGAATACATAAAAATGTTATATTTTTAGCTGGATGTGAATATGTTGTGGAAGAGTGTAGTTTTAATGGATTATTCAGTAATGGCAGGATGCAATACCTCAATGCTCGACTTAAAAAACGTACTTATAATCTACACTAGTTTTTAAAACAATGTGCTATATGCTTAGTCTTAACAAGCAAATCTATTACAAAAACTGCTCTGAGCACTATGGGACTTAACTTCTGAGGTCATCAGTCCTCTAGAACTTAGAACTACTTAAACCTAACTAACTTAAGGACATCACACACATCCATGCCCGAGGCAGGATTCGAACCTGCGACCGCAGTGGTCGCGCGGTTCCAGACAGTAGCGCCTAGAACCGCTCGGTCACCCTGGCCGGCAAACCTATTACAGAAAAGAGCAATACTGGCAGTCAATCTAATGGTGGAATTCAAAGTTACTCTGCTGGATGACTGAAAATCATTTCGTCTATTCCGTTACTTCCTATAGACCCAAAATGGGGAAAAATGTTTTATCAAGCTCTCGCAGCTATGGCTGGCAGAAACACAGTTTTTTCAGATGCATTACGGCATCACTGTGCAGTGCTATGTGAGTATGGTGTTGTAAATAAATACCTATGACTGGTCATCTGATTTATAACTATTTATCACATACGCAGCTTGTTTGGCATTTTTGTGGTATGTTACGACGAAATATTGGATTTTATTGTCGGTCTGAGACACTGCAAGGTGGCAGATTAAATGAAGGTCAATTTCGCACCTTACATGAGAGTTTTTATACATCATAATGGGTAGGTGAATTTGTCTCCTGACATACTTTGACGAAAATGAGCCTATTTGCCTATAAAAATGTAGAGTATACAATGCAAAGGGATGACATTCAATCGATGGTATTAACACACTGAACCTATATCCTGCATGCCGATGAGCAAGAGATGAAACAAGCTGCTGGAGGAAAAGTTTCATTTGGAAGCAGAAGCGAGTGGTGGCGTCACGGGCCGGGTACAACGGAAAGCTCTTAAAAGCGACTTGCGGCGAGAGACAACGAACAGGCAAGCGGTATGGAAGGAAGCTTTAGAAAACTGTGTTGGGGAATTTCCAAATGGATACGAAAAAACCAGTGATGCAGTCAATCACGTGAACTGCGTGTGGTACGCTCGTGATGTACGCTTGTAACTTTTAGGTATCTGGAGCGGGCACAAAATGTCCGATTGGCTGACACGAACTAGGGAGGTGTAAAGTGCCGAAATTTCGACACAGTTTAATGGTAGGCCCTTTGCGATTGGCAGAGAGAGTTTCCACAAAATAAGAGGAATGGTCCTATTGGTCAGAAAAAACTGTGACGTGGAGCACAAAAGGAGCCAGGTGGGGGGCAGTTTGGCTACGAGAGAGACAAGACCGAAAATTTCAGGGACTCTCCTCTGAACCAGTGTCAATTGCAGAATGGTACACATAACGCTCTGTACGATGCAGAGGAGTAATTTTGTGTGAACACTGACATCCAGCTAGATATTAGCTGTAGCATCGTTTAGCTCTGACAGCGGAGAAACAAACCAGCCACATAGTTAACTGTTCTTGCGAGACCTGAGAGGGCTCTGTAATATGTACACTGCTCCAGCCATGCGTGTACATATCGCCATATTTCAAGACTAAGGATGAATGCATGTTGTCTCGCATAACGAGAAACATAGGAGAGTTTCTGCTGATAAAATCGGCAAAGGTTTTGATTAGCTTTCATATGAATTCCAGAGGATGAGAGCAGACATGCAGCCAACAGCTCATCGCAGCTAAGGTAAATACCGTGAGCAGAGTTGTAAACTTGTTGGTTCACCAGCTTGTGTCCACTGTGAACCCGAGCAACCTTGAGTAATCTGTTGCTCAGCTTGTCACAAAAAACTAACCATCCTCCATCGAATTGATTGTCATCCTAAATAGTACCGAACTTACAACCAGAATCGCATGATTTGTCGTAATATTGGCCAACTTCACGACATAGTAGTAAGAATAATTTTATAAAGAAGCTTCGGGTAAGAAATTTGATATTGTTGTGTTTACAAAAAAAATGGTTCAAATGGCTCTGAGCACTATGGGACTCAACTGCTGTGGTCATAAGTCCCCTAGAACTTAGAACTACTTAAACCTAACTAACCTAAGGACATCACACACATCCATGCCCGAGGCAGGATTCGAACCTGCGACCGTAGCGGTCGTGCGGTTCCAGACTGTAGCGCCTTTAACCACTTTTTTTTTTTTTTTTTTTTTTTTTTTTTTTTTTTTTTAAATCTCATTTTGTTCACTTTCGTTCGTTGCATCTGCTCGGGGCGGACGTCGTAAGACATCCGTTTAAGTTCATTATTGACCGATTAACTCAGTTTTTTTATTACAGAGGGCAACTAACCCTCTCACCGAACACGCTGAGCTACCGTGCCGGCAACCGCTCGGCCACTCCGGCCGGCGTTGTGTTTACAGTTATTTCGATTACTCAGGACGAAATGCGTTATCTTAACAACTGTCCTAACATTGTCACATTACAACCTACGTAAATTCGTGTATTTCCTCGACAATAATTCTGCATTAAAACCAATTTGTGTACATCTTAAACACCGTTGTGCTCTGCCATAGAATAAGGGTCCACTCCTTACCCCAGTCATTTATCCTATAGATGCTTATGCATTCACAGGCGTTTCTGCTGATGTCTGACGAAAGAGAAAAGGAGTGGAGCGTCAGAACACTTAACAGGTTGGTTTACTGGATGCTGGCTGTAACTGTCACAAGAACTACTTCCATATGCGTGTATTTTACTGACAGTCCAGTGCTTACATTTTGGCGTAAGATAACAGAATTAGGGATCGATAGATATGTTCTTCTCCAGCAACCTTTTTGTGTGGCATAAAGTATCATACTGTCTATGAATATCACTTCTCAATAGTGTCTTTGGATAAAAGAGGGTTGTCTGATTTGAATTCACGTAACACTAGCATGTTGACTGAAACGACTGGGATTAAGTCCAGCATTACTTTATTAGTTTTTTGGGAAAATTCTTCTACTTACGAGGGAAACTCCCCGTCGCACCCCCCTCGCCCATCAAAAACTGAACGCAGACCAAGCATGAAAACAGGAAGAAGGTGTACTGAACTGAGAAAAAAGAAACAGTGAACGGTCCAAGAATAAGAAGAGCAATAAGGAGCAGCCTGAATCAGCAGGGGCGTTGTGGGTAAGTGGCCGTGATGGTGGACTGTCAGGCGAGCGACCGGTGTTCAACACACTCTCGTGCCATTTGTTTGTTTATTTTTTCACAAGACTATGAACTGTCTGTTTATTTTTTCACAAGATTGTGATCTGTCTGTCTGGTCATTGTTTCTTCTCTTTCTGTAGTCTTGGCAGTTGTCGTACTATACATTGGTTATAGAAAATGAGTCATGTGGTAAGAATACATTACCGTCGAAAGTAAATGTCATAAATAGTGAGAGCTGGCGAGATACATCACAGACCTGTCATAGAAACGGAAACAAATAAACAGGTGCGAACTATGTTACAACAAAGAAATACGAGACTCAAGACTTCCAAAACGGGCCGGAACTTCAAAAACGTCGAAAATTTATGCTTTGATGGTCACAGGGAAAACTGTGAGACTGTGAAACTGTTGCGTTCATTTGTTGCAGCTTATGTGACAAACTATTGTGTTTTCATCATTTCCTTGGGAGTGATCACACGAATACCTATGTCGAGCAAGGGGGCATATCTCACCACTTACCAATCGTACGAGGGTAAGTCAATTATCATCCGCCAAGTAGTTATAAAATTTTATTGTAATCAAATAGGAAACTTACAAGAACATCATTTTTCGACATAGTCTCCTTGCTTTTCAACGCACTTGGTCCATCGTTGTACAGGCTTCCTTGTTGTTGTTGTGGTCTTCAGTCCTGAGAGTGGTTTCATGCAGCTCTCCATGCTACCCTATCCTGGGCAAGCTTCTTCATCTCCCAGTACCTACTGCAACCTACATCCTTCTGAATCTGCTTAGTATATTCATCTCTTGGTCTCCCTCTACGATTTTTACGCTCCACGCTGCCATCCAATGCTAAATTTGTGATCCCTTGATGCCTCAGAACATGTCCTACCTACCGATCCCTTCTTATTGTCAAGTTGTGCCACAAACTCCTCTTCTCCCCAATCCTATTCAATACCGCCCCATTACTTATGAGATCTACCCATCTAATCTTCAGCATTCTTCCGTAGCACCACATTTCGAAACATTCTATTCTCTTCTTGTCCAAACTATTTATCGTGCATGTTTCACTTCCATACAATGGCTACACTTCACACAAATACTTTCAGAAACGACTTCCTGGCACTTAAATCAATACTCGATGTTAACAAATTTCTCTTCTTCAGAAACGTTTTCCTTACCATTGCCAGTCTACATTTTATATCCTCTCTACTTCGACCAGCATCAGTTATTTTGCTCCCCAAATAGCAAAACTCCTTTACTACTTTAAGTGTCTCATTTCCTAATCTAATTCCCTCAGCATCACGCGACTTAATTTGATTACATTCCATTATCCTCGTTTTGCTTTTGTTGATGTTCATCTTATATCCTCCTTTCAAGACACTGTCCATTCCGTTCAGTTGCTCTTCCAAGTCCTTTGCTGTCTCTGACAGAATTACAATGCCATCGGCGAACCTGAAAGTTTTTATTTCTTCTCCATGAATTTTAATACCTACTCCGCACTTTTCTTTTGTTTCCTTTAGTGCTTGTTCAATATACATATTGAGTAACACCGGGGATAGGCTACAACCCTGTCTCACTCCCTTCCCAACCACTGCTTCCCTTTCATACCCCTCAACTCTTATAACTGCCATCTGCTTTCTGTACAAATTGTAAATAGCCTTTCGCTCCCTGTAGTTTACCCATGCCACCTTCAAAATTTGAAAGAGAGTATTCCAGTCAACATTGTTAAAAGCTTTCTCTAAGTCTGCAAATGCTAGAAACGTAGGTTTGCCTTTCCTTAATCTCTCTTCTAAGATAAGTCGTAGGGTCAGTATTGCCTCACATGTTCCAACATTTCTACGGAATCCAAACTGATCTTCCCCGAGGTCGGCTTCTATAAGTATTTCCATTCGTCTGTAAATAATTCGCGTTAGCATGTTGCATCCGTGACTTATTAAACTGATAGTTCGGTAATTCTCACATCTGTCAACACCTGCTTTCTTTAGGATTGGAATTATTATATTCTTCTTGAAGTCTGAGGGTATTTCGCCTGTCTCATACATCTTGCTCACCAGATGGTAGAGTTTTGTCAGGACTGGCTCTCCCAAGGCTGTCAGTAGTTCTAATGGAATGTTGTCTACTCCGGGGGCCTTACTTCGACTCAGGTCTTTCAGTGCTCTGTCAAACTCTTCACGCTGAATCATATCTCCCATTTCATCTTCATCTACATCCTCTTCCATTTCCATAATATTGTTCTCAAGAACTTCGCCCTTGTATAGACCCTCTATATACTCCTTCCACCTTTCTGCTTTTCCTTCTTTGCTTAGAACTGGGTTTCCATCAAACCTCTTGATATTCACACAAGTGGTTCTCCTTTCTCCATAGGTCTCTTTAATTTTCCTGTAGGCAGTATCTATCTTACCCCTAGTGAGATAAGCATCTACATCCTTACATTTGTCCTCTAGCCATCCCTGCTTAGCCATTTTGCACTTCCTGTGGATCTCATTTTTGAGACGTTTGTATTCCTTTTTGCCTGCTTCATTCACTGCATTTTTATATTTTCTCCTTTCATCAGTTAAATTCAATATTTCTTCTGTTACCCAAGGATTTCTATTAGCCCTCGTCTTTTTACCTACTTGATCGTCTGCTGCCTTCACTACTTCATCCCTCAGAGCTACCCATTCTTCTTCTACTGTATTTCGTTCCCCTATTCCTGTCAATTGTTCCCTTATGCTCTCCCTGAAACTCTCTACAACCTCTGGTTCTTTCAGTTTATCCAGGTCCCATCTCATTAAATTCCCACCTTTTTTCAGTTTCTTCAGTTTCAATCTGCAGTTCATAACCAATAGATTGTGGTCAGAATCCACATCTGCCCCTGGAAATGTCTTACAATTTAAAACCTGGTTCCTAAATCTCTGTCTTACCATTATACAGGGTGAGTCACCTAACATTACCGGTGGATATATTTCGTAAACCACATCAAATACTGACGAATCGATTCCACAGACCGAACGTGAGGAAAGGGGCTAGTGTAATTGGTTAATACAAACCATAAAAAAATGCACGGAAGTATGTTTTTTAACACAAACCTACGTTTTTTTAAATGGAACCCCGTTAGTTTTGTTATCACATCTGAACTTATAAACAAATACGTAATCAGTGCCGTTTGTTGCATAGTAAATTGTTAATTACATCCGGAGATATTGTAACCTAAAGTTGACGCTTGAGTACCACTCCTCCGCTATTCGATCGTGTGTATCGGAGAGCACCGAATTACGTAGGGATCCAAAGCGAACGGTGATGGACCTTAGGTACAGAAGAGACTGGAACAGCACATTACGTCCACATGCTAACATCTTTTTATTGGTCTTTTTCACCGACGCACATGTACATTACCATGAGGGGTGAGGTACACGTACACACGTGGTTTCCGTTTTCAGTTACGGAGTGGAATAGAGTGTGTCCCGACATGTCAGGCCAATAGTTGTTCAATGTGGTGGCTATCATTTGCTGCACACAATTGCAATCTCAGGCGTAATGAATGTCGTACACGCCGCAGTACGTCTGGTTTAATGTCGCAGCAGGCTGCCACAATACGTTGTTTCATATCCTCTGGGGTTGTAGGCACATCACGGTACACATTCTCCTTTAACGTACCCCACAGAAAGAAGTCCAGAGGTGTAAGATCAGGAGAACGGGCTGGCCAATTTATGCGTCCTCCACGTCCTATGAAACGCCCGACGAACATCCTGTCAAGGGTCGGCCTAGTGTTAATTGCGGAATGTGCAGGTGCACCATCATGCTGATACCACATATGTCGACGCGTTTCCAGTCGGACATTTTCGAGCAACGTTGACAGATCATTCTGTAGAAACGCGATGTATGTTGCAGCTGTTTGGGCCCTTGCAATGAAGTGTAGACCAATGAGGTGCTCGCCAATGATTCCGCACCATACATTTACAGTCTACGGTCGCTGTAGCTCTACCTGTCTGAGCCAGCGAGGATTGTCCACGGACCAGTAATGCATGTTCCGTAGATTCACTGCCCCGTGGTTTGTGAAACCCGCTTCATCGGTAAACAGGTAGAACTGCAACGCATTCTCCGTTAATGCCCATTGACAGAATTGTATTCGATGATTAAAGTCATCACCATGTAATTGCTGATGTAGCGACACATGAAACGGGTCAAAGCGGTGACGATGCAGTATGCGCATGACACTGCTCGCCGACCGTGGCTCGTGTTTGTTACAACACGCAACTGAACGCCGAAGTTTGCTAGCGTCAACTTTAGGTTACAATATCTCCGGATGTAATAAACATTTTACAATGCAACAAACGGCACTGATTACGTATTTGTTTAATGTTCAGATGTGCTAACAAAACTAACGTGGTTCCATTTTAAAAAACGGAGGTTTGTGTTAAAAAACATACTTCCGTGCATTGTTGTATGGTTTGCATTAAACAATTACACTAGCCCCTCTCCTCACGTTCGGTCTGTGGAATCGGTTCGTCAGTATTTTATGTGGTTTACGAAATATATCCAGCGGTAACGTTAGGTGACTCACACTATATAATCTATCTGATACCTTCTAGTATTTCCAGGATTCTTCCATTTGTACAACCTTCTTTTATGATTCTTGAACCAAATGTTAGCTATGATTAAGTTATGCTCTGAGCAAAATTCTACCAGACGGCTTCCTCTTTCATTTCTTTCCCCCAATCCATATTCACCTACTATATTTCCTTCGCTCCTTTTTCCTACTGTCGAATTCCAGTAACCCATGACTATTAAATTTTCGTCTCCCTTCACTACCTGAATAATTTCTTTTATCTCATCATACATTTCATCAATTTCTTCGTCATCTGCAGAGCTAGTTGGCATATGAACTTGTACTACTGTAGTAGGCGTGGGCTTTGTGTCTATCTTGGCCACAATAATGCGTTCACTATGCTGTTGGTAGTAGCTTACCCGTACTCCTATTTTTTTACTCATTATTAAACCTACTCCTGCATTACCCCTATTTGATTTTGTATTTATAACCCTGTATTCACCTGACCAAAAAGTCTTGTTCGTCCTGCCACCGAACTTCACTAATTCCCACTATATCTAACTTTTACCTATCCATTTTTTTAAACTTTCTAACATACCTGCCCGATTAAGGGATCTGACTTTCCACACTCTGATCCATAGAATGCCAGTTTTCTTTCTCCTGAAAACGACGTCCTCCTGAGTAGTCTCCGCCCGGAGATCCGAATGGGGGACTATTTTACCTCCGGAATATTTTATCCAAGCGGACGCCATCATCATTTAATCATACAGTAAGGCTGCATACCCTCGGGAAAAATTACGGCTGTAGTTTCCCCTTGCTTTCAGCCGTTCGCAGTACCAGAACAGCAAGGCCATTTTGGTTAGTGTTACAAGGCCAGATCAGTCAATCATCCAGACTGTTGCCCCTGCAACTACTGAAAAGGCTGCTGCCCCTCTTCAGGAACCACACGTTTGTCTGGCCTCTCAACAGATAGCCCTCGGTTGTGGTTGCACCTACGGTACGGCTATCTGTATCGTTGAGGCACGCATGCCTCCCCACCAACGGCAAGGTCCATGGTTCATGGGGGGGGGGGGGGGGGGGCAGGCTTCCTTATGTCCTCATTAAAGAAGGTTCTCGTTTGAGCTGCGAGCCAGGAATGCACCGCTTCTTTCACTGCTTCGTCCGAGGCAAATCAACGGCCCCTTAATGCCTGTTTGAGTGGACCAAACAAGTGATAGTCAAAAGGGGCAAGATCGGCATTACACGGAGGATGGTCCAGTACTTCAAATTTGAGTTTCTGGAGCGTTTCGCAGTGTGGGCAGCAGTATGCGGACGGGCATTGTCGTGCAACAACACAACACCTTTTGACAGCAATCCTCGGCGTTTGCTTCGAATTGTAGGTTTTAGCCTGGCAGTAAGCATCTCACAGTAACGTACACTGTTTATTGTTGTACCCCTTTCTCCATAATGTTCCAGTACTGGATCTTGTGCGTCCCAAAAATCCGTATGCATCAGTTTTCCTGCGGACGGTTGGATCTTGCACGCCGAATCTGGATGTTTCCGTTCCATACTCTGCCGTTTACTCTCCGGCTCGTAATGATGGATCCATGTTTTGTCACCAGTAATCATCCTGTGTAAGAAGTTCTCCCCTTCGTTAAAATAGCGATCCAAATGTTTTTTGCAGATGTCCAAGAGCGTTTGTTTATGCAACTGTGTGAGTTGTTTTGGAAAAGATGGGCTATGTGTCTGTTGTAGATGATTTCGTAGGCAGAACCGTGACTAATTTGCAGACGATGTGCCACTTCGTCAATAGTTAATCGTCTGTCTAAGAGAATCATTTCACGTGAACGCTCAATGGTTTCTTCATTTGTGGCGGTAAACGGTCGCTCGCCTCCTTCATCGTGCGTAACACTTGTGCGACCATTTTCAAATTTTTCAATCCATTCGTAGACACTCTGTTGTGGCAAAACACTGTTCCCGTACTGTACCGAAAGTCCTCGAAGAATTTCGGTCCCTGATACGCCTTCCGACCACAAAAAACGGATCACAGAACGTTGCTCTTCTTTGGTGTAAATAGACAGCGGAGCAGCACGGCAGCGATAACGAAACTAACCTAGCAGTTTGAAAATTGCAAAGATATAACAACAAATAAACAAAGCATGCGCCATCAACGTAAAACGACAGTACTGCCGAAATAAACAAAAATATAACTAAATTGCGGATAATAATTGACCTACCCTCGTACAAATTTGGTGCGTCGATAAGAGATCCCTATCATATCACACACGTTCTGTTACTAATGCAGTGTATGACGCACCAGGTGTGTTTTCCGCTGAAGGATTCGGTTGACTTGTCGCCTTGTCAACAAACGGTTTTTGCACAGTCCAGTACAGCTTGTTCCTTTTCATGCTTGATCTGTGTTCAGTTTGTGACGGGCTGTGCCACTAAAACTGAGGGACGGCTGCCATGGAGAGTTTGCCTTGTTAGTAAGGTGTGTGTTACAGCAACAAAAGTGTGGCCAGCAAGCTTATAAAACCACATTATGGGATTTGCTCACCAGTGAGAGAGCCATTCCAGAACAAGTTAAGAGATGTGGAATATAATCATCACGCACTATGTCTTAAATGTATGATCCATAAACAAACTGTCCAGCATAGTGCTATTAGAGAAAAATATGACGTGCAAGGATTATGGATATTTTTCCAAACAAAATGTATTTACTTCCTTACAAGAGAACGATAAGAATATGTAGTAATATCCCTTCTACAGGCTTCTCCTCCCAGAAAGAGCAGGATCTGAACCTGACTCTGACATTAGCTAATTTGCGCTTTGTCATCAGTGTCTATGTCATAGTCGGGATCCAGGGAGAGGTTCGTGGAAAAAATCTTAACATGCAACGCTTTACATCTGATGATATTACTGTAACAGTACAAGTAGGCCGTGTTTTTGCTGCTAAATACTTTTTGTTGAAGAAACTGTGTGGGTAAATCCAGCAGTTCACAGACATGTAATAAAAATAATATCAGAGCGTTTTATTCATGAAGCTTCCTCTGGCTGCCTCGAATTTTGACAGATGCCATGCTGGTGGCCTTCTCAAAACGGTCCCTGCCGCTGTCGCTAGTGTGTGTGCGCTGCTGAGGTATCATTTCTTAACGGTCGCATTCCAGCCAGTCTTGTGTACGCCACGACCTCAGGTGGGGGGAGAAATTTTGTTGCAGTCATCTGATCGGACGCACACAATGGTGATTCCACCCAGTAACAGTTTGTGTAGGACGACTTTTTCCCGTGGATACTTGGAGACAATGAGTTGGCTCTTCCTCCAGGATAAGCAGGAGGGGTGACGGGCATCGCTGTTGGGTTGTATTCCAGGTCTGGTTTCCGCATGTGTCACTGCCCGTGGCCCTGAGTTGGTAGCACTGACAGAGGTGGTGATTGTTTGTTGTCAGGTATGTGCAGCCCATCTTTCGAGTAGTCATCGTTCGTGTGCTGTTAGCAGTTTGAATCATGTTGGTGACCTGTAACAGAGTCTCTGGAGAATCGGTTTATCAACAGAAGGTGCACACGAACACTGCAGCTACAGTAACTGCCCCCTTCATCTGTTTGCATAGGCCGGGTATTTCCCGCGGTTTCCGTCCTCACCTTGAGGCTGTGAGTTCCAGCTCGACACATTTAGAGTAATGTTCCGGTTACACCTCTCAGTTGCCCGGAGCCTTTTGAGGTCGTAGGAATCGCGAAGAAATGGTGATGATTATACTGTTACGAGATATGTGCAGCCCATTTTTTCCAGCAGCAATTGTGAATATGTTGTTTGCAATTTGAATCACGTTGTTGCTACAGTTATTGGTCCTTGCAAGATATGCTTCTCGACAGACGGTGCTCAGTCTCTAAGGTGACATTTTTTATCATAGAGCGAGATAGATCTTGCCGCAGCTGTCTCCTTTGACACATCTCCAGGGCAGCAAGTTATGTATTCAGTTTTTCCGATGTTTTCGTAGTAGTTTGTACAGCTTGAATTTTGTGTGTGTTTTGTGTTCAAGGGGTTTATTCTCGCATTTTGTACTTGTGTATTCAGGCAGAAGCGTGAATTCAGGTGGTCTGTAGCTCAGTTGCCATTTCTGTTGTGGCTGTGCCCTCCGGTAATGTTTCGTGTTTCCTGGGTGGATGAGGAGAGGGTGGTATGACAGGTCGGTGACCAGTTTCCTCTCACTGCAACACAAAATGCACACGTGGTTAAGATACACTTTATAAGAGTAAGCAATTGAGTATTTAACTTCAGTGATGCTGTGGTTAACAGCAATCAACTAACATGTACTAATTCTTGTCTCTTGTCCGTGTCCATATGACAACTATACAGGGTGTTACAAAAAGGTACGGCCTAACTTTCAGGAAACATTCCTCACACACAAATAAAGAAAAGATATTATGTGGACATGTGTCCGGAAACGCTTAATTTCCATGTTAGAGCTCATTTTAGTTTCGTCAGAATGTACTGTACTTCCTCGATTCACCGCCAGTTGGCCCAATTGAAGGAAGGTAATGTTGACTTCGGTCCTCGTGTTGACATGCGACTCATTGCTCTACAGTACTAGCATCAAGCACATCAGTACGTAGCATCAACAGGTTAGCGTTCATCACGAACGTGGTTTTGCAGTCAGTGCAATGTTTACAAATGCGGAGTTGGCAGATGCCCACTTGATGTATGGGTTAGCACGGGGCAATAGCCGTGGCGCGGTACGTTTGTATCGAGACAGATTTCCAGAACGAAGGTGTCCCAACAGGAAGACGTTCGAAGCAATTGATCGGCGTCTTAGGGAGCACAGAACATTCCAGCCTATGACTCGCGACTGGGGAAGACCTAGAACGACGAGGACACCTGCAATGGACGAGGCAATTCTTCGTGCAGTTGACGATAACCCTAATGTCAGCGTCAGAGAAGTTGCTGCTGTACAAGGTAACGTTGACCACGTCACTGTATGGAGAGTGCTACGGGAGAACCAGTTGTTTCCGTACCATGTACAGCGTGTGCAGGCACTATCAGCAGCTGATTGGCCTCCACGGGTACACTTCTGCGAATGGTTCATCCAACAATGTGTCAATCCTCATTTCATTGCAAATGTTCTCTTTACGGATGAGGCTTCATTCCAACGTGATCAAATTGTAAATTTTCACAATCAACTTGTATGGGCTGACGAGAATCGGCACGCAATTGTGCAATCACGTCATCAACACAGATTTTCTGTGAACGTTTGGGCAGGCATTGTTGGTGATGTCTTGATTGGGCCCCATGTTCTTCCACCTACGCTCAGTGGATCACGTTATCATGGTTTCATACGGGATACTCTACCTGTGCTGCTAGAACATGTGCCTTTACAAGTACGACACAACATGTGGTTCATGCACGATGGAGCTACTGCACATTTCGGTCGAAGTGTTCGTACGCTTCTCAGCAACAGATTCGGTGACCGATGGATTGGTACAGGCGGACCAAGTCCATGGCCTCCACGCTCTCCTGCCCTCAACCCTCTTGACTTTCATTTATGGGGCCGTTTGAAAGCTCTTGTCTACGCAACGCCGGTACCAAATGTAGAGACTCTTCGTGCTCGTATTGTGGACGGCTGTGATACAACACGCCATTCTCCAGGGCTGCATCAGCGCATCAGGGATTGCAAGCGACGGAGGGTGGATGCATGTATCCTCGCTAACGGAGGACATTTTGAACATTTCCTGTAACCAAGTGTTTGAAGTCACGCTGATACGTTCTGTTGCTGTGTGTTTCCATTCCATGATTAATGTGATTTGAAGAGAAGTAATAAAATGAGCTGTAACATGGAAAGTAAGCGTTTCCGGACAAATGTCCACATAACATATTTTCTTTCTTTGTGTGTGAGGAATGTTTCCTGAAAGTTTGGCCGTACCTTTTTGTAAGACCCTGTATACATTGACTAACGTTTCCCCACAGCTGGCTAAGGACCGAGGCGACGACTATCACTGCGGAAGGCTAGAGCACAGTGCGACGTACTGAGGTGCAATGCGAACTGTGTCCGAATGCGACGTACTGAGGCACAGAGCTTGCGAGATTGAGTGATTGAGACAGCGCGGTCGACGGCGGCGGCCTGCATCCACCTCGCTGCCCAGGGGGCGTCATTGGCGCGTAGCCTGGGGGTGTGTACTTGGCCTTCTCTCGTCATAGGCGCGCTTGGTTCAGCGCCTGCTATACAATGTTTCCTAGGGCCGACCGGTATGCTGGCGATGGCGTATGCCAGCACAATTTCTTCTGAAGAGCCAACTCCACAGTTCATTAAGGCATCAGTATCCATTGGTGCTATGTGAGCCATGGTAAAAACTGCTGTTTTGGAGAGCGCGCTGCAGCGCGTAGTGTGAAGCAGTCGCCCTCCGCTTCTGGCGGTGGCGCCGCTGTGACAATCGCAGCTTTGGTGTCTTCCTCTGATGGGAAAGGGGAAAGGTTGCCTGTTCATGTGAATTTAAGGGGCGCTATGAGCTCGCCAGTCGGTCGGTCTGGGTCAGTCTCTGGTCCTCAGCTTGCTAGTCTGTCTCTCGTCCGCATTTGTTAGGCAGTTAGTGTCCGTCTGTCGTTCGGAGTGATAGTATGTCTGTCGTTCGGATCAACCTTTAAAACCGGCAAAATGAGTCTTTCCACTCCGCCAGTAAGAGAACTCAGCGAGTGGTTGCCCGGTCGGGGCTTAGTTCCTGCATCTGAGTCTGCACGTTAGACCGCCCGTCTGTTCGAGTGTGCTCAGGCAATGGTCGTTGGCGGTTGGATCGATCGGTTGGTCGGTCGCGCACTGAGACACAAGATGACTTGTCCGCCTTGAGCGTCGGCGCATGTGAGGTCGCCACGTGAGTCCAGTGGGCCGCGCCGTATAGCGAGGGGTAGTGGCTTCACGGCCGACACGAGAGCAACAGGAGTCAACCCACGACATCAGTCTGGCCGGTGCGAGCTGCGACGCCGTGAGACGGGAGATCGGCGCGCGTTCCTGCGTCCGTTGAAACGGCTGGCAGCGGACGGTTCGGGAGAGCGATTTGGGGGTGCTGCGCCAGGTATTCTCGACAAATCGCAGTTTATTAGAAGTTAAGTGATTGGTGATACGTTGTTTGATTTACTATTGTTAAATTCTACTTGTTTTCTTGGTGAGGTCACCAGCCGTTTTGCTTTGGGGTCATCCCACCATTCTTCTCCGTTTGTCCACCTGCGGGAAGGTGGTTGTTTATAAATTGGGTGGTACGTTTTTCCCTTGTGGAGTAAGGGCGGGTTAGAGCAAACTGCGGTTCGGGTTGTTCGGAAGTCTTCCTGTCAATCTACCGTATGTTAGTAGCACGGATTTGGTGTGTTAACGAATTTATTGCTTGGAGTGTAACGGCCTAATGCCTGAAATATGTTTTGATCTTTGGAGGCCTTGATATTATTGCCTACGATCTTAAGAGGCGGTATCTGTGTACTGTAGAGCATCTTAACTATTGTTTGGCCAACCTTGTAGACTTTTATTAAGATTGCATTTCATGGGCTTTTATTTAAATGATCATTTTAGTATATAAAGTTGCCACCCTTTCACTGTAAGACTTTTCTTGGAAGTTAAAATCAAGTTGCACCTTCGCTGGCAAGGTTAATATTTCAATGGTTAGTGTTTTGTACCATTTCCATCCCTCCTATCGGGGGGGGGGGGGGGGAGGGGGGGGGGGTTGCATAGTTTGTGTGCCTATGTAAATTGTTAAAACTCTTAGTTTAAAGTAATCTGGTGTGCTGCAGATTTACACCTGTGTAGTCTTTCAGAGGCTGTTGTGAGCGGTCGTAACTACGGTTGTGTCATAAGGGAGTGCCAAGGTTCTCTGCCCGAAAGCTCATACAGTCAAAACTTGTTTCTTTTTGCCTCTGAATAAATTGTAACTTTGATATTTAGAGGGTGCTTTCTGATTATAATTTTAAAACTGTTTCTTTTAAAAAATGCTTTTAGGCACTGTTAAAGTGAATAAAATTCCCATTTTTTAAAAGGAATTTTGTTATGACTTCATCAGTTACTCTCTGACAACTACTTCCATGCTTACTTAGTGTGATTAAATGTGTTAATCTTCTTGATGAATCGCTAGTAAATAAAATAAATTCTTAAGAATATTCTTTGAAAATAAATCACGGTTCACTATGTCAGAAGGGTAACAAGTTCTGTATCTAGGTTTCTGTCAGCTTTTATAATTTATTTATTCAGTTACTCTTGCTAGGATGAGTAGGATGTGTGCAGACTCAGGAGGAGCTGTTTGCGAACACTTGAATGCGCTTCTGGCTATGGTCAGCTGCTTTCACTCTGCTGCTTTGGGATATAGCAGTGGTAGAGAATCTGGGATACCTCAGAAGAGTCGCTCGTTTCGTCCACGAGCTCTGCTGCCAAGGCAGCTCCTAGTGTACCTGACACGGTGGATCTCCCATCACAGTAGCGTGACTGGTGGGATATGACACATTCGTGTCGGTAGAGGCGGAGGGCCAATGTAAAGGCTGGGTGTCTGGCTTCACCAGTGAATGGGTGGCCACTCCTTCAGCAGGAGCTGAGGAGACACACGTGGGCAGGGGCTTGCTACGTATTAGCAGCTCCAGCGTTAAGCACATTATGGAACGTCTTAGGAAGATAGTGTGCAGGGCTGGAAAGACTGTGCACTCAGTATATATGTTGGGGGCCCTCGTCTGAGTAGTTGAGGCGGCCTTGCCTGCAGCTATCGAGCATGCAAGGTGCAGTTGTGTGCAGGTTGTGGCCCACGTCGGGACCAGTGACACTTGTCGCTTGGTTCTGAGGCTGGGATTTGGTGGGGTGGTGAAGGCTGCTAGCCTTGTATGCGGGAGGAAGCAGCGCTGTTCCCGAAGTTCATCGGGGTCCTGTGGGTTGGAGCCAAGTGGAAGGTCTCAGCCAGAGGCTAGGTCGACTCTGTAATGGTCTTGGCTGCAGATTTCTAGACCTGCGTTATCGGGTTGCGATTTGTTGGGCTTCCCTTGACATGTCACGGGTGCACTACACAAAGGAAGCAGCTGCTCGGATATCAGAGTGTTTGGAATGCACATTGTTTTTTTTTTTTTAGGCTAGGAGGTAGTTTTGAAATACTCTACCGAACACTCACCAGTCAGTTCACAGACAGGGAGATTAGAATGGGTTCAGAGTAAAGACACTTTGATTGTCAAAATTTTATCAGTAAATTGTCGGAGTATTTGTAACGAAGTTCGGGAATTTACTGCCCGCCAGGAAAGCTCACGTGCTCAAATTATTCTTGGGGCCGAAAGCTGGCTAAAACCTGAAGAGAGAAAGCTCAGAGATACTTAGCGAGTCATGGAATGTTTATCGGAAGGGCGGATTAGACACCATAGGAGGGTGAGTGTGCATTGAAAGAGACAAAAATATTCTCTGTACTGATGTTGAAATTGAATGTGTCGTTGAAGTTTCTCGTCGTGTATAACAGGTGTAGGTGAATTGTTGAATGTTTTTAAGGGCCACCCGATTCTGCGGCGACAGTCCTGGAGTTATTCAAAGAAAGTCTACTGTGTGTAGTGCGTAGGTGCCCAGATGAAGCAATACGAATTGGAGGTGACTTTAACCTACTGAGGATATACTGGGACGTCTATGGATTCGTTGTAGGGGGCGCAGGTAGACACTCTGGAGAAGTACCTTTGAACATGTTTTCTAAAATTGTTTTTAGCAGCTAGTTCAGCAGCCCACAGACAACTGGAAATATTAGATCTTGGAGCTACAAATAGGCCGGACCTTGTCGGTGATGTCGGTATAGAGATGGGGATTAGTGATCGTGATGTCGTCATAACGACTACTGTTACCAAAGATAATAAATCAGACAAGAAGGCTACGAGGGTCTGCCTGCTAGATAGAGCAGATAAGCAGTTATTAAACCTCACTTAGACAGTGAAATGGCATCACTTAGTTCAGTAAGATGGATGAAGAGGAATTATGGGCAGGTTCTGAGTGTAACATTTTCAGTAACAAGTTCTCGTTTTTATATTTATTTCTCATTTTAAACTATTGCCTGGAACAGCATTTTGGTTTCTTCTTCTTTAAACGCAGAACCAAAGTGAATGTTAGAAACGTTTATCTGCATTTATGGCCATTCTCACTATACAGGGTGGTCCATTTATCGGCACCGGGCCAAATATCTCACGAAATAAGCGTCAAACGAAAAAACTACAAAGAACGAAACACATCTAGCTTGAAGGGGGAAACCAGATGGCACTATAGTTGGCCCGCTAGATGGCGCTGCCATAGGTCAAGTGGATATCAACTGCCTTTTTTTTAAAAATAGGGACCCCCATTTTTATTACATATTCGTGTAGTACGTAAATAAATATGAATGTTTTAGTTGGACCACTTTTTTAGCTTTGTGATAGATGGCGCTGTAATAGTCACAAACGTATGAGTACGTGGTATCACGTAACATTCCGCCAGTGCGGACGGTATTTACTTCGTGATACATTACCAGTGTTGAAATGGATGATGCTCGGTAACCTGGACGACATCATCCAAGTGTCCGGACCGTTCGCCGGATAGTTACGTTATATAAGGAAACAGTAAGTGTTCAGCCACATGTGGAACGTCAACCTCGACCTGTAACAAATGATGATGCCCAAGTAGGTGTTTTAGCTGCTGTCGCGGCTAATCCGCACATCGGTAGCAGACAAATTGCGCGAGAATCGGGAATCTCAAAAACGTCGGTGGTGAGAATGCTACATCAGCATCGATTGCACCCGTACCATATTTCTATGCACCAGGAATTGCCTGGCGACGACTTTGAACGTCGTGTACAGTTCTGCCACTGGGCACAAGAGAAATTACGGGACGATTACAAGATTTTTTGCACGCATTCTATTTAGCGACGAAGCGTCATTCACCAACAACGGTAACGTAAACCGGCATAGTATGCACAATTGAGCAACGGAAAATCCACGATGGCTGGGACAAGTGGAACATCAGTGACCTTGGCGGGTTAATGTATGGTGCGGCATTGTGGGAGGAAGGATAATTGGCCCCCCATTTTATCGATGACAGTGTAAATGGTGCAATGTATGCTGATTTCCTACGTAATGTTCTACCGATGTTACTACCAGATGTTTCACTGCATGACAGAATGGCGATGTTGTTCCAACATGTTGGATGTCCGGCACATAGCTCGCGTGCAGTTGAAGCGGTATTGAATAGCATGTTTCATGACAGGTGGATTGGTCGTCGAAGCACCATACCATGGCCCGCACGTTCACCGGATCTGACGTCCCCGGATTTCTTTCTGTGGGGAAATTTGAAGGATATTTGCCATCGTGATCCACCGACAACGCCTGACAACGTGCTTCAGCGCATTGTCAATGCATGTGCGAACATTACGGAAGGCGAACTACTCGCTGTTGAGAGGAATGTCGTTACACGTATTGCCAAATACTTTGAGATTGACGGACATCATTTTGAGCATTTATTGCATTAATATGGTATTTACAGGTAATCACGCTGTAACAGCATGCGTTCTCAGAAATGATACGTTCACAAAGGTACATGTATCACATTGGATCAACCGAAATAAAATGGTCAAACGTACCTACGTTCTGTATTTTAATTTAAAAAAACCTACCTGTTACCAACTGTTCGTCTAAAATTGTGAGCCATATGTTTGTAACTATTACAGCGCGATGTATCACAAAGCGAAAAAAGTGGTCCAACTAAAACATTCATATTTCTTTACGTACTACACGAATATTTAATAATAAATGGGGGTTCCTATCTTAAAAAAAAAAAAAAAAAAAAAAAAAACGCAGTTCATATCCATTTGACCTATGGCAGTGCCATCTAGCGGGCCAACCATAGCGCCATCTGGTTTCCCCCTTCAAGCTAGACGAGTTTCGTTCTTTGTAGTTTTTTCGTTTAATGCTTATTTCGTGAGATATTTGGCCCCGTCACTATCAACGGACCACCCTGTAGCGACAAAGTACAGCAAACACGAAAAGCGTCTGCTTCAAAAGTAAGGTTAAATTGACAAGCTTTCTTCTGTACGTGTACGGACTGGGGCTTGATTTACTGGTGCTCTACTGTACTGCGAACTACGGATGAAGGGCAAGAGACGAATTCCAGATTCCTAGATTTCCAAAAAGCATATGAAACGGTAGCCCACTGCAGATTGCTACTGGAGGTACGAGCACACAGAATAGGTTCCCAGGAGTGTGAGTCGATCGAAGATTTCTTAAGTAACAGAACCCTGTTGGTTGTTGTCTACGGCGAGTGTTCGTCAGAGGCAGGGGTATCGTCAGGGAAGTGTGACAGGGCCGCTGTTGTTCCCTGTGAACATGAACGACCTGACGGGTAGGATGAGCAGCAGTCTGGCTGTGTGCTGATGACCCTGACCCTGTGGTGTACGGGAAGGCGTGAGTGAGTGCAGCAGGGTACAGGACGACCTAGACGAGATTTCTAGTGGGTTTGGTGAGTGGTAGCTTGCTCTAAATGTATAAAAATGTAAGTTAATGCAGATGGATAGGAAAAATATACTTGTGATGTTCGGATACGGCATTAGTAGTGTCTTTCTTGACAGTGTCACGTCATTCAAATATCAGGTCGTAACGTTGCAAAGCAGTATGAAATGGAACGGGCGTGTGAGGATTGTTGTAGGGAGGGAAGGCGAATGGTCGACTTCGGTTTATTGCGATAATTTTAGGAATGGTAGGTTCATCTCCAAAGGAGATCGCATACAGGTCGCTAAGGCGATCTGTTCTTGAATACTGCTGGAGTATTCGGGATCTGCGAGTGGAACAGCAAAGGAAACGACTAGTAGTGGTAGAGGTACCCTCAGTGGCTAGCGCAGTACACGTGTAGATGTAGAGGTAGATGTAGATGTAGATGTAGCATGACTGCCGTGATTCGTTGACTTTGGATGTGGCAAAGGTTTATTTTTGCTGCACTGTCCCCATTGTTCAGGCTGGTTTGTGAGTGGCGAGAACGTATATACCGGGTGATCAAAAAGTCAGTATAAATTTGAAAACTGAATAAATCACGGAATAATATAGACAGAGAGGTACAAATTGACACACATGCTTGGAATGACATGGGGTTTTATTAGAACCAAAAAAAAAAAAAAAAAAAAATACAAAAGTTCAAAAAATGTACGACAAGATGGCGCTTCATCTGATCAGAATAACAATAATTAGCATAACAAAGTAAGACAAAGCAAAGATAATGTTTTTTAAGGGAAATGCTCAATATGTCCACCATAATTCCTCAACAATAGCTGTAGTCGATGAATAATGTTGTGAACAGCACTGTAAAGCATGTCCAGAGTTATGGTGAGTCATTGGCGTCGGATGTTGTCTTTCAGCATCCCTAGAGATGTCGGTCGATCACGATACACTTGCGACTTCAGGTAACCCCAAAGCCAATAATCGCACGGACTGCGGTCTGGGGACCTGGGAGGCCAAGCATGACGTAAGTGGCTGCTGAGCAGATGATCATCACCAAACTACGCTCGCAAGAGATCTTTCATGCGTCTAGCAATATGGGGTGGAACGCCATCCTGCATAAACTTCGTACGTTCCAGCAGGTGTTTATCAGCCAGGCTGGGGATGATGCGATTCTGTAACATATCGGCGTACCTCTCACCCGTCACGGTAGCAGTTACAAAACGAGAATTTCGCATTTCCTCGAAGAAAAAGGCCCGATAACGGTAGATGTGGTAAATTCAACCCATACTGTGACTTTCTCGTCGTGCAATGGAGTTTCCGCGACAGTTCTAGGATTTTCGGTAGCCCAAATTCTGCAGTTGTGGGCGTTGACAGACCCTCGGAGCGTGAAATGAGCTTCGTCGGTCCACAACACGTTACTCAGTCAATCGCCATCTTCTGAAACGCCCACACCGCAAATGCCCTCCGCTTCACTAAATCGCCAGGTAACAGTTCATGATGCCGATGGATTTTGTACGGATAGCATCGGAGGGTACGCCTAAGTGCCAACGGAATGCCGGGGCGACGTGCGACTGCACGAGCGCTGATTTCCCCGTGCATAGACGAACACGATACAGTCTCCATTTCTTCCTGAACTGTCTCAGCAGCATTACGCCTTGTGTTCGGTCGGCCACTACGGGGTCTATCGACTAAACAACCCGTGGCTTCGAACTTCGAAATCATTCTCGCCACAGCTGCATTTGTCAACGGACCTTTACCCGTTCGAATCCCCTTCCTATGGCGATAGGATCGTAACGCTAAACTAGCACATTCCCCATTCTGATAATACAGCTTCACTAAAAGCGCCTTTTCAGGTAACGTCAACATGCTGCGACTGCTGGCGCATCTGATTCTCTCTCTCATTACAGCTCCTTTTATACACGATTGTCATGCGCAGTCACTGACGTTTTGCTGTCCAGCGCCATCTATCGGACATTTGTGAACTTTTTTTTTTTGTTTTAATAAAACCCCATGTCATTCCAAGCATGTGTGTCAATTTTTACCTCTCTATCTACATTATTCCGTGGTTTATTAAGTTTTCAAATTTATACTGACTTTTTGATCACCCGGCACTTCCGATTATTGTCCACATCTATTTACGAATCTCATTGTGACGTCGCACACTAATAACCAGTGATTTACATGTCTTTTTATTCTGCCAGCTCAGTGTTCTTGCAAGATTATATTTACGAGGTTTATAGCAGCGCCGCAGACTGATAATACTGCAGGCTTTACTTTGTGTGGATGTCATAATTTCGTGTCTCATTCCATCTGGGAGTGCTGCTGGCTGAAAATGGTGTCGCCCATGCTAGTTTTAAAAGTGCGATGGTTGGGGGGTGGGGGTGGGGGGGAGGAGGCGGTCTTGCTCCTGATTGGTCCAGAGAGAAAGGGTGGAGAATAGGGGAGTGCTTGGCGCTTAAACTGTTAGAATCGTTTATCCGCAAATGCATTCACAGATTTCCTCTGGTGAGCGTATAGGTGTCCGTGGGTTATGACTGGCTTGCCTAGGTGATCTGCCTGCTCCCTGAGTGATTGAATGCCTTTCGTGCCAGCCATCAGACTAGAAATGATGACACATACATTGTGCAAATTTCCCTACCACGCCTGGGACGCTGTTCTGGCTCGCACTGGGCAGGCAAGGGCTTCGATGGTGGCCGTGGCCACTTCAAGATTTCCGTACCTTACCAGTATCTCACTCGGTTCGCTCAATCCGCGAATCCTGGCTTAGTTCCTTGTAGTCTAAATGTGTATTTGTAACAGTCTTTGATACTTACACTGATGTCTTGGGGTCTGTTTGTCCTTATCACCACTGGTTGGAGATTCTGTCTTTTGTGTCAGTCACTAGGCCAGAGATGATAACACCGCAGATTTCTCGGCCATTGGTGGTCTGATGGTGAGGGGGAGGGGGAGGTGGGGGGGGGGCGCAGTGTTTGCAGCTACTCCGTACACGTTGGAGTCCGAGGTGTGAGCTTCCCTGCAGGCAACACAACACAACACGCTTCTTTGTAGGTAGTTGCAGATACTGCTCACCCCTCTACAGGCATATTTTGTAGCGCTATGCTACATATATTGTATCTTTGGTTGGCAGTATCAGAATTTTACTATGACATCACACAATCTAGTAATGAAGTTATGGTTTGGCAGGAGTTAATCTATTGCAGTGTGGTATTTCTTACACGTACAATATCTTTAGTTAGAAAACAAGAGCGCTTATAGAATTTGCTATGTTATCATTTATATGATGTGACGGCATTATTTTTACCAGTGTGTTCATTTCTAACACATACTCTATGGGGCGGCCGGTGTGGCCGAGCGGTTCTAGGCGCTTCAGTCTGGAAACGCGCGACCGCTACGGTCGCAGGTTCGAATCCTGCCTCGGGCGTGGATGTGTGTGATGTCCTTAGGTTAGTTAGGTTTAAGTAGTTCTAAGTTCTATGGGACTGATGACCTCAGATGATAAGTCCCATATTGCTCAGAGCCAATACGCACCAAACGCAAAATCATGGCGACCCCTATCTTTCATTACAAACTTTTTGAATTTTGAAACTTCGTGGCAGATTAAAACTGTGTGCCAGACCGAGACTCGAACTCGGGACCTTTGCCATTCGCGGGAAAGTGCTCTACCAACTGAGCTACCCAAGCGCGACTCACGCCCAGTCCTCACAGCTTTACTTCTGCCAGTATCTCGTCTCCTACTTTCCAGACTTTGCAGAAGCTGCCCTACGAACCTTGCAGAACTAGCACTCCCGAAAGAGAGGATATTGCGGAGACATGGCTCAGCCACAGCCTAGGGGATGTTTCCAGTATGAGATTTTCACTCTGCAGCGTAGTGCGCGCTGATGTTAAACTTCCTGGCAGATTAAAACTGTGTGCCAGACCGAGACTCGAACTCAGGACCTTTACCTTTCGCGGTCAAGTGCTCTACCAACTGAGCTACCCAAGCACGACACACGTGCCGTCCTCACAGCTTTACTTCTGCCAGTTCCTCGTCTCCTACCTTCCAAACTTTGCAGAAGCTGTCCTACGAACCTTGCAGAACTAGCACTCCTGAAAGAGAGTTGTATTTTGCTTAGTATCTTATTAAAATGTATATATCACAATAAGCATTCGCCACGAAGCTGACATGTAACGCTACAAGTAAGGCAAAAATCATATATTTTCACCGAATAGTTTCTGTAAATAGTTTGAGAAAGATTATAGGACGCGCGAGCTTCGGTTCTGTCAGCGCAGAGCGTCGCCTATCGGCGCGTGCTAAGTACGTGTACGCAGGACCAGCTCGCCGTGTGCGGAACGCGCGCGTCGCGCTGTAGTGTCGTGTCACGTCACGTCACACGTACAATACTCGTCTCAAATTGCGCTTAGCCTTCGGACCCGGTTATTATTTTGACCGTCTGGGTACGCTGCGTGCCGTTGGCTGTCGCAGAAGGGATGTCCAGTTGAGTCCCTTGCATCATGCCGTTGAGGCACGCGAAATATGAATGTCTGTGCGCGCTGTAACTATTTTAATCTTTCCATCGGGGTCGCTACGGGAACGACACGTGGGACATTATCCCCAGATTCCTCACTTAAAGGTGGTTTAAATGAGAATATTATTGATGAGGCTTTACGGGACTGTTACATTGATTAAAATTACGAGATTACCATAACCAGTCACAACTTATTTTATTTCCACTACCCATCTCAGAGGTTTTAAACTCCATTATCGGGTGGATTAAGGTGCTTTATTACGACATGTATGTGTTGTGTGTATGACATTGGGATAAACTGAAGCACTGTCTAATAGAAGAGGCGAAAACAAAACGCACTGCTACTAACAGAGACAAAGGTTATCCCAAAGTCGCACCCACAAAACATACCTGTCGTATTAATGCACTAAATCCACTTGATGATTGCAGCCATAGTCCAAAAAATTTCTAGAGTGGAGCAATAAAAAGATGGGGAAACGTTACGTGGGTGATGTTACTGCTGTAGGTGTTCTACATAGTCTCATCCCCCCTCCCCCCTTGCCCCCCCCCCCCCCCCCACTTCAGTACAACGCACAGGACGTTCATACAACCGTGAGAAATTGTCATAAACATCCATTTGTGGGATGTTCATTTCAGACATCCCGTTGCCTCGAATGGCGGTTATGTCGTCAAAGCGTTAGCAGTTTGCGCGAATTTATGCCGACGAGATTTTACGTCAGCAATGTCAAGTGTATGTGAATGGGCTTATGACGATGTGATGCAGAAAAGTAAAGGCTGGTTGCACAGATGTGCGTGATGAAAGTGGTCGACGAAGACTTTCGGATTTGACTGATAAACTTCCGCAGCGTGGTGACGAAAATGTGCATGGGAGACAGCTGTCCACAATTTCGGAATTTTTTGAAGATGTACCTCAGATTTCATGGACAACCGTCGTTGATATTATCGCAGAGAACTTACGTTATAGTTAAGTTTCGTGTACGATGGGTCCCAAAATGTCTAACCGATGTTCATAGAACTGAAAGAATGGTTTCGGCCTCGACATTTCTTCAGTGCTGCGGTGAAGAGGGGAGGAATTTCCGAACAGAATCGGGGCATGGGTGCTGATGTGAACTCCGAAGGAAGCCAAACAGTGAGTGCTCACTTATTCTACCTGTAAGCCCAAAAAAATTCAAGCAGACGCTGTCAAACCGCAGAATCGTGATTCAGATGGTTCAAATGGCTCTAAGCACTATGGGACTTAACATCTGAGGCCATCAATCGCCTAGACTTAGAACTACTTAAACCTAACTAACCTAAGGACATCACACACATCCATGCCCCAGGCAGGATTCGAACCTGCGACCGTAGCAGCAGCGCGGTTCCGGACTGAAGTGCCTAGAACCGCTCGGTCACATCGGTCGGCAGAATGATGTTCACAATTCTTATGGGATCGCACAGGAATTTCAACAGAGAATACTGACACATCATAGATTTATAGTGAGACTCTTGCAAAACTGCGATGGGCAGTTCCAAACAAATACATTCGGTGAATCGAACGAAGGAAAAACTCTGACTTTGGGAGAGCAAATTTTTCAGCATTCTCGCTGTAGTCTGGACTTGGCACCAAGAGACTTCCGTCTCTTCCACAAATGAAGGCCTGCCTTCACACTTCACGATCTACGATGAGACCAAGGCTGCTAGCAATACCTGGCCAAAGCACTTGGCGGCGACATTGTTTAATGAAGGTAGGACTGCCATATTTCCAAATGCAAAAAACCAAGGGTTTTCCAATCTGTATGTCAACGACAATGGCTTACTTTTTACAAAAGCATATTTCTCGCTTCCTCACACTTTCTTAAGTAACACTCCTCGGTCTCATGTTATCATGGTATTGATAAGAAGTGAGATCTTTATAACTGTAACTGATGAGCAACAAATTCTTTACACGTTATGCAGAAAGCCTATTTCTTTCACCAGTTAAATGTATATTTAATAAGGAAAATATCCTTCCCATAGCTGCAGTGTGGACAGAGATTGCGAAAAAGTGTCGCAAATTTTCCTAAGCTCTGAATATTCGTTACCATAAGGACTGTTCCTGAAATCAAACCATCTATCAGATGCATTTTTCTCTAAAAATGTTGATCTTGTTTCCGATTAAAAAGCTGCTCACTTAGAAGCATTTTTAAGCGATTTACTTCAACAATCTTTCGCCAAATTCGAAACGTTCTCTACAATCGTACGCCACGGTATATGGGCGGAGCTAAGTCGCCGTGGCACGACAGTCGACGAGCGCCTGACGTGTTACCAACTTGCTTTTACCTTTTCCAATTTATGCCCAGTTTCGATTTCATTGCGACAGATAAAACGTGACATCACCGAGCAACAACTTGACATGGAAGTCGAAGTTTCTTATAGTGTTTTATATATTTGCTACTAGGGGTTAAAATAAAACATTAGAAACCGGGTGGAATCCGGATAAACTCCGCGATTTGGCAGCCTTAGAAAAATGCATAAGGAAACTGGGGTTATGGCACTACAAATGTTTGACTATGTGGAAAAGTGTTAACATGTAAATACAAAACACAGATAAAAAAATGTTGAAATGTGTGTGAAATGTTATGAGACTTAACTGCCAAGTTCATCAGTCCCTAAGCTTACACACCACTTAACCTAAATTATCCTAACACACACACCCATGCCCGAGGGAGGACTCGGACCTCCGCCGGGACCAGCCGCACAGTCCATGACTGCAGCGCCGTAGACCGCTCGGCTAATCGCGCGCGGCAAAACGCAGACAAATAAGTTATCTGTCTTTATCTTTTATTAGTAGCCAGTCGGAAGGTATTTTATGATTAGCCTTCTAAAATCTACACTTGTAAAGAATGGTGGTAACATGAACGAACAATGTCAGTGTAGCCGGCCGAAGTGGCCGTGCAGTTCTAGGCGCTGCAGTCTGGAACCGCGAGACCGCTACGGTCGCAGGTTCGAATCCTGCCTCGGGCATGGATGTGTGTGATGTCCTTAGGTTAGTTAGGTTTAACTAGTTCTAAGTTCTAGGGGACTAACGACCTCAGCAGTTGAGTCCCATAGTGCTCATAGCCATTTGAACCAATGTCTGTAGATAAGAGGAAAACGCTCCGCATTGCAGTGGAAGAGTTATTCTCATCAGCTCATACTGGAAACAATCGAAGAGACATGAAATGGAGCCGTTTACAAGGAAAGATGAAAGAGAAATTAACAGTAAGCGCCGCTTCAATTTACTGAAACGCCAATTTGTGACATGTTTTAAATATGTCATTAATATTTTATAAAACAAATGAAAGTTGTATAATATTTCAGAACTCTCACTGCAGGCGCGTTTTAAATAAAAATGTTATGTATCCGTGTTAAGAATATCTACATTGCAGCACGCAAAAGCCATTTTTTTAACGAACATAATACGAACAAAATTGACTTTACGCAGCACAAAATATTTATTTGAATTCCAGTTGGAAGCTGAACGGTAACTAGTGGTGTCAGACAGAGTTCACGTGACGTGAATTTAAATTTACGTTTTATCAGTTGGCGCGGCCGCTGTCGACGCTGGCAGCATTTGTCCAGTTCACCGGTCACAGCCTTTCATCGGCTCCCTCGGCAGGGAGTTCGCAAACTCGTCGACAGGTAGCGTTAGCGACGTCGAGTTCCGGAATGGGCGGGCAGATGGCAGCAGGTGTAGCGCAGGGCGTTCGCGGCTGGTAAAGTCAATAAGCTGCGTGCCTCCGGCCTCCCTCCCCCTCCAAACATCGGCATTTCCTCTCTCTTCCCGCCGCTCCCAAACAAAGCCGGTTTACAAACACTGGTCAGAATGTCCCTCCCTCCTTTCCTCTGCCCCAGCCGTCGCTATGGGAGGCGGTGGGTCGGTACGGTATCAGAAAATCGGACCCGTCGGTTAATGCTTCTGCACTGAGTGTAACGCCGAGGCAACGCCGGAACGGCTGTCAACCGAAAGATGTAGCGCGTGCCTCGCCAGAATGCGGAGGCGGCTTAGCGAAGACCACTTAACCCCCGATTTTGTAAAGAATCGAACAACCATGTATAAAAAAAGCTTATTTTACAAATGAGGTAATCTGTTAAATATTTGACTCTAAGTATGTAAGCCAGAAAAAGTTTAGGAAATGTTGTTGAAGTCGCTAAATGCTGTCATTATGAAACACTGGATGAATATAGCCCAGGTCTGCGCTTCACTTTAAGCAAAATCATGACACATCACAATGTTTATGACATCATATATACTGAACTACGCGTTATACGATGATATAATTTTATACGTAAATTCAGTGGTATATGTGAATATTGCCTGCAACCCGCGTTGCACATTGAGTTAGTAAAGAAGTGGGAAATTAAAACGTTGAGCTTGTTGCTGAAGTTTGAGTACATGAACAGCGATAAACTTCTTTTCTTTTATCATTTTATCTTTTTTTTTTTTGGGGGGGGGGGGGGGATGTCAGCGAGAAGTTTCATATTTTGTGTAAAGTCTGTTGGAAGTCACTAGATACTCTCGTCCTCAAATACTGGATAAATGTCGTACGGGTGTTTGTGCCCAGTCAGTTACGCTGCCTAAAGACGTAAGTCCACCTTTTAAATGTAATACTTGTCTTAACCTTTCCACATAAGACTGTACATCTTAAGGGGCTCCGGAACGCCCTATACTTGCAATGTTAAAATAACGCTTATAAATTACATCTTTCCTCACAAAGTATTTGAGGTAGGAAGTTGAACTTTTTACAGATTATTTATTGGAATATGGGCTACAACTTAACACAGGGATTTTAAAAAATTTTAGTTCAGTTATTAAAGATGATTTTTTTTTCAATTGTAATGAAAATTCACAACATTTTTTTGCAATTTTTTATTTATATATTCAAAAATATACAGTTTTTTGGAAAAAGGCTGTGTTAAATTATGCAGAAGGTACTGTGTAACATTTACTGAAAGTTTGAAACAAATATGTTTGGAAGATCCTTAGAAAACATGTAATTAGTATGAGAAAATAAAAGTTTTGGGAATCGAGCGACAAAGATTGGATTAACTTTTAGTGCATTCCAGGTCCATAGGATGGATTATCTTCATCCTCTGCAAACTCCTCCTCCAGCTTCCTCTTGTTCCTCCTCCTGTTTACTCTTGCTTGTATTTCTAGACTCTTTACAGCCCTGTCTGCAGCCCGAAGGCGTTCCTTGTCTAAAGCAAGCATCGCTCGTTGTTGTGTTCGTAGATTTTGCTACCATTTTCTTCAGTTGCAGTTACTGCAACACTGTTCCAAAAGGTGGTCATGTATGAACATTTATCACATTTCAGTTGTATTTCACTAGCAAGTCCTACGTGCTTTATTATGGAGAGTTCCAGACCAACTTCACTACAATGAATACATCTTACACAGTTTGTAAAAATTCCTTTGAGAACCGACATATCAAATATTTCATTCACATCCGATTCACCCATAAAACATTCGTAGTTTTCACTCATTGAACCAAGCTTCTTCTGTGAAGTATTTTCTTTCCCACTTTGACTGCTATGGGCAGGTGTACTTGAGAGGTTAGGTTCACTCACTTGGTTATCATCTTTATTGTTTACAGTAATAACACATACCTTTGGCTTTCCAACATTTCTCCTTTTCTTAAAAGCCTTCAGAGGAACTCTAATAACTTTACTTTTACTCATTATTATACTTCAACAAAACAGAGACTCAAGAAACAGAATTAATTACGAATATTTTCGAGATAACGACAGAGTAAATAAACATGAAACAATCGACAATCACACCAGCGATATATATTGAACCATCACAGGTTAGCCACAACACATACTTTATCTCACATCACTAAAATGTACCTGATGAACACGGACGTTAATAATAACACCATTTGACAGCAGTTTAACAGCGCCACAGTGGGTCACGCCCATGTAGAACACATTTCAAAAAAAATTTAAAAATAGTTGTAGTCTTCGGAATTGAATGAATTATATATCTATTAAAAGGTAATAGTCTGCAGATTCAGAAAACGCAAAAAAGTAAAAATTGAACTTTCATGATTTTGAGCCTTTCCGGAGCCCCTTAATGAGTAGATTGCGATAGCACTTTAGAGTTTTAAATTCCGTCAGTAATTTACGCGAAATGCTGAAAATCAGATTCTTGTTGAACTCCGCCATAGCCGGTCCCAAGCCCGGTTGAAAAAGGAGGCGGGGGAGGAGTAACACCTCATAAAAAAACCTAGGTTCACGTGGCCTGGGTGACAGTGCCTCGTGAGCGCCCCTTGCCAGGGACACGGTGGAGGCCTCAGCGGCAGCGAAGGCGCAGATGGGGATCATCGGTACGCCGGAACTGGCGGAAGAGGCAGCCTTGCTTTTTAGGATACTATAGAAGCTGTCGTCCAAGGTTATTTGGACAAAGGGCACGACAGTTCCACAGGTTAGTGGCAGTAACCCTACAGCGTCTGTTCCACATGTTAGTGGCGGCTGATCTATAAAACTCAGAAGTGGAACTCTGAGCTTAACCAGACTGAAATCTCAATTTCAGTCACAAACCCATTCCAATTAAATCAACATGTATACAGCACCTTCAAAGACAAATTACCCCAGTGGGTCAAATCCCACGGTTGAAAAACCGCAAGTGGTCTATTCGGATTCTGGGGAGACCACAGAAGTGTGCATGGAGGTAAATCGGAGTACCTCAAAACCCCGTAATAACAAAATCAAACCAAAATCAAGAATTTGGCTAATGACATTTAATGTAAATTCTCTCTTAAAAATGGGAAAACTAAAAAACATCCTGGACAAATCCAGAAAACGTAAAGTCAAAATTATTGCATTTCATGAATCACGATATACAGATGAAAATCCTTTTGATTCGGAAGGATACAGGATATACAAAGGAAAACCTGGAAAACGAGCCATGGCAAATTGTCCACAATTTGGAACTGGATTTATAGTAGATACATCAATACTTGATTCAGTCGCAACTTTCAAATCTTACTCGGGTCGGCTCTCCACGATGACAATAAAATCAGCTAATAAGATATACACCCTAATTAACGGACATGCACCAACTAACATCACTAACAAAAACAAAATAGAAGAAGTAGAAGAATTCTGGAACCAATTAGATAATATTCTCCAAAAAATCCCAGATAACCATGTCAAAATCCTTATGGGCGATTTCAATGCACAAATCGGTAAAGAAAAGAAATATCGATATTGGGTAGGTAAATGGTCAGGGCATACGCAGACCAACCGGAATGGCATGCGACTCATTGAAATCTGCAAAAACCATGACCTATTTTTCAAATCAACATTTTTCAAGAAAAGAGCCTCGAAAACGAAAACTTGGATCTCAACTAATCCATTACTAGGTGAATATCAGTTGGATCATGTAATGATCTCCCGCGTAAATACAGTAGAAATCATGAAACTTAAAGTCCTTAATGGACTAGACCTAGATTCCGACGATTACCCAACAAAATTCTCCCTAGATGTCATTCCAGAAAAAAGAAAATTCACTAAGAAATCTCCACACCGTAAATATGATGTACAAAAGATAAATGGCAATGAACAATTTACAAAAGAAACGCAAAATTTAAAACCACAAAATTGGCAACAACTGCAAGCAGGACTTTTAAATGCAGCTGAAACTGTAGCACCGCAAACAAGAACATGTAAACACCCATGGAGGACAGAAGAGTGTGACCAACTGATAAATCTCAGGCAACAGGGGTGGCAAAATTGGTAGTGCAACAAAAATCAAAAGACCCTGGAAGATCTCAAAGATACCAGGAAAACAGTCACAAAAGCAATACGAACAGTCCGTAAACAACATGAAGACAAAAAATTGCAAGACACAGAAAATGATTTCAAGAAAAACAATTCCCGAAATTTCTACAGAGTATTCAAACAAAAATTAACAAAGTACTCTTCTCCATCACTCCAGTTCAAAAATGACCATGGGGAAATTGCTCATACCAACACCGAAAACTGTGAAATTCCTGCAAAATTCTTTTCTAAATTACTGAATTGTGAAAAGCCTGCAGAAAAATATGAGTTCCATCGTACACAACGAAACCCAGACTCAAAGCCACCAAGTTTACAAGAGATTAAAGAGATAATTCAGTCACTGAAAAATATCAAAGCATCAGGAGAAGACCAAATCATCGCAGAATTATGGAAAAATGCAGGAGAAAATCTTATTGCAAAACTCAAAGAAATTATACATGAAATCTGGAAAACTGAAAAAATCCCCACAGATTGGAAGACTGCAATCATACATCCTCTGTACAAAAAAGGAAGTAAAACAGACCCCAACAACTATCGTGGAATCTCTTTATTGTCAATAACATACAAAATTCTGTCTAAAGCCCTACTAAACTGCGCAGAACCTCAGCTGGATTCAAAACTAGGCGAATACCAAGGTGGGTTCAGGAAAGGTCGATCTTGCGTAGAACAAATCCTTAACTTGAAAAACTCAATGAAATATTTACATAGTACTTCAAACAAAAATTATGTCATCACGTTTGTCGACTTTAAAAAAGCATATGACAGTATAGACCGAGAATCCCTTTTTGAAGTATTAGCAGAATTTGGACTAGATCAAAAGACAACAAACATCATAAAAGAAACACTCACAGAGACCAAATCCAAAGTAAAATTTATGGGAGAATTGAGCACAGAATTTGAAATAGACACAGGAGTACGACAAGGGGATGTACTGTCCCCAGTGCTCTTCAATTGTGCTCTTGAAAAAGTTGTTAGAGAATGGAAAAAAGCAGGTGCACCAGCACACAGACTGGGACCAAGACATAAGGGCATAGAATTACACTGTTTAGCATTTGCTGATGACATGGCACTGATCGCACAAGACATTACCGATGCACAGAAACAGCTAGAATTATTACAAGAACAGGCAGCTCAAATAGGATTACAAATTTCATTTGAAAAAACAAAATTTATGACTGACGTCAAAGATGCGCCTTCTGATCTCAAAATTGGTAATAACTACATCTCTCGAATAAAAGAATTTAAATATTTAGGTGAATGGATTGCAGAAAATTGTAATGAAAAAAATCTGTCGGATCAAGAGTCCAGAAAATGGAGACGGCGTTTCAGTTAACAAAAAACATTTACAACAAAAAGAGTCTCTCGTGGAACTGCAAAATACGACACTATACAACAGTAATTAGACCCGAAGCTCTCTACGCATCTGAGACACTAAACCTTCAACACAGAACACTAAAAGAGGAATTAGAAGTGAAAGAACGTAAGATAGGAAAATCCTAGGACCAAGAACTAAAGATGGGGTACATTATCCAAAACCCAATGCAGAAATATATAAAAATATCTCCAAAATAACAGACACAATGCGCATGAGAAGAATCCAATTCATGGGGCACTTAGAAAGAATGGACTCAAACAGGTTAACGCACAAAATCCATACATTTTTAAAGAACAAAACTACAAGACCGAACTGGTACAAACAGACGGAAAAAGACCTGAGAGAATTAGGGTCTCCAAATCTGCATGATAGAAATGAAATCAGAAAAATCACAAACACACGGGGTTTTGAGGAAGAAGAGAGAAAAACTAACCGACATACATGGTCTACGCAACGAAAGCTAGCCCATTCGTTGTTTATGAAGGAATACTGGGCGAAAAGGAAGGCCAACAAATGTTGATTACGAGTGGTCCTAAGTGATCCATCCGCGGAGAGGAAGAAGAAGAAGAGATTCTTGTTGGCCCATTGCCGTTAGAGAGGCAACCAGGGGCTGGTACCAGGTTCTGGGACAGTCGTTTGGCAATACACATCTCAATTAATCGAAAAAAAATCTTTGACCACTTACCAAGTGAGGTACAGGATTTGGTAGATAATGAAATTAGCTTCATACAAGAATTTAAGCCATATCTGCAAGAAAACCCCCCAGACTCCGTAGAAGAGTTTCTGAATGTAATAAATAAAGGGTGAGTCAGAAGTTATGGTCAGTATTCACGAATATGATAGGAATGATCATTCTAAACAAAATATTCAGGCGAACGTGGGCTCAAAAACGCATGCCTTAAGAGCTATGAGCAATCCTTGATATTCAATATTGCGAAACAAATCTCTTCTAATGCAAGCTCATTTCTTTCCATATTTTGGGAAGTGGTAGTATGGACCAAAACAAGGAAAAATATGTTCAGTAAACATGAGCTCTAAAATGCATACCTTAAAAGTTATGAGCACTTGTTCATTAGAAGAGTTATGTTTCAAAATAGCGAAGATGAACAAGCAGTCATAGCTCTTAAGGTATGCATTTTAGGTTATATATTTACTGGACATTTTATTCTTGTTTTGGTTCGTACTGCCACTTCCAAAATGTGGACATCAACGAGCTTGTAGTAGAAGAGATTTGTTTCACAGTATCGAAGACCAGGGCTTGCTCATAGATCTTAAGGTATGCGTTTTGGGACCCACGTTTACTTGACCATTTTGTTTCGAATGACCATTGCTGTCATATCCCTGAATATTGACAATCACTTTATGAAGTTCATTCAAATGAAACTTTGCCTTACAAGTGAGGTGGCACCACCTACCTGCGGGTATGGTGGCGCCATCTGTTGGTAGAGAGACTGACGCGTGCGCACCGTTTGATGTAGCATATCGCCAGTGTGGTTTCACGCCGAGCAGAAGGTGGTCACACGAGTTACCGTCCACCACCGAACATGCGGGAATAACGAGGAGTGATTCGATTTTTGGCGGCGGAGCGAACTGGAGGCCGTGAAATGTATCGACGGAAGAAGGCTGTGTATGGTGAGTACGGTCCGAGTCGTTCAAGTGTTGTGGAATGGCGCAAACGATTCCTTGAGCGGCGCGACTCACTGGCAGTCGATGCTCGTCCTGGACAGGCTCACCGTGAAATTAGAAAGGTCAGCGTTGGCCGTAATATTGATGGTTTATTCACACCAAAATCAATTTTCAATCACATACTGATCATCTTCAGTGCTGTGGTGTACAAACTGAATTCATGGGCACTGGTGTCAAGTTATTATCAGTAACCAAAGCTATGAAACGATCACAGTTATTACGGTCAACGCGGACCTTCTATCTGATTTCACGTATATGGTCGTTGTAGACACAGCACTCTATGAAGTCGCCTATCAACAAGCTCATCGTGTCATCACACTGAAACGTCCCCTTTGAACATTTATACATGACTGTGCTGAAACTGACACACAATATTTTTAGCGCAACGCAATCTGACTTTCAACAATCCCTACAAAAGAATGGCCCTGACTAACATTAACCTATACGTTTCACAAATCACTTACCTCACAAAAATCTTGGTTACTCGAACTACTGCAATACAGCGAGCACCACTACTGCCAGCTAAATAAAAGATTCAAACTACGGAAGGCACTAACTACTGATAGGCATAGTTACCAAAATGAAAGATATGTATAGAGAACAAACAATGTATTTACCTTAATAGTGTTGAAAAATCATAATATACATAGCAGTTCATGACATCCAGTCTTACAAATTTCAAAACTCCGCCATTTCTCTCCCCACATCCACCACTGCTGGCGGCTCACCTCCAACTGCGCAACGCTACGCGCTGTTAACAGCCAACTGCCCAACACTACAATAGCCAACAACAATGCAAACCAGCCACAGACGGCACACAGTGATTTTTCATACAGAGCGCTACGTGGCGTTACCAATAAGAAAACCTAAACAGCCTACTTACAACACCGGAAATAGTTGTGGAAGTGAATGCTTTGGTTACCGCAGAGTTACTGTGGACGAGATCCATCGGTTACTGGGTATTAGTGTGCGCACCGCCCACACCTTAAAGGATCAACACTCGAACTTTCGAAAAGGGGTTCGCAGGAGAGCTTCTGTAAAGTTTGGAAGGTAGGAGACGAGGTACTGGCAGAAGTAAAGCTGTGAGGACGGGGTGTGAGTGGTGCTTGGGTAGCTCAGTTGGTAGAGCACTTGCCCACGAAAGGCAAAGGTCCTGAGTTCGAGTCTCGGTCCGGCAAACAGTTTTCATCTGCCAGGAAGTTTAATATTCTTCCGAGTTTAAACACTTCTGCAGGCCACAAAACTCCCCAGACATGAACATTATTGAGCGTATCTTGGATGCCTTGCAACGTGGTGTTCAGAAGAGATCTCTACCCACTCATACTCTTTCGTATTCATGGACAGCCCTGCAGGATTCATGGCAATAATTCCCTCCAGCACTACTTCAGACATTAATCGAGTCCATGTCACATCGAGCTATGGTAGTTCCGTGTGCTTGTGGGGGCCCTGCACGATATGAGGCAGGCGTACCAGTTTCTTTGGCTATTCAGTGTAAATAAGTAATACTCTCTCTTGTGAACGCACTGCATCGGATCGTTCTGTGTATCTTTTGTATGTGCATGAGTAATGCCTGTGTAAGTTGCACGTCATTTTTCCTGGTGGTCACGGCATTTAGTTGTAAACTGACGTTGCCCTAAGAAGCCGAAATCTGGTTCGTAATCACGTAAATAATATTTCAGTCGTGACTCGCAAACATTTATAAAACTTTCGCACAGTTTCACATACGAGGTATGACAATAAACTAATGAGACTGATTTTCTTTGCAAGATGTGGCAACCCTGCAGGCTTGTGTAGGCATAATATCTTTGACCTTGGTCTGTAAGCTGCTTCTAGTCCAAGTGGCACATCGACGCAACTGCTCAGTCGTGAGTTGTGCTTTTATAAGTTAACACGTGTTTGTGTCTCTCGTCACGGAAATGGAACCGCATAATATTGCGCAACGCTATGCCATTTCTTTTTGCGTTAAACTGGGTGAAAACGCGGCGACAGCTTACAGTAAGCTTCAGAAGAGTTTGGAGATGAGATTATGTCAAGAGCTCAAGTTTTTCGCTGGCATAAAATGTTTAGTGATGGCAGAATGTATGTTGAAGATGAAGACCACAGTGGTAGACCATCAACCTCACAGACGGATGTCAACTTGGCCAGGGTGCGTGAACTCGTTTGATCTGATCGAAGATTATCTGTGAAAATGATTGCAGAAGAACTGAACATAAATCGAGAAACGGTTCGTCTAATAATAGCTGAAGATCTTGGTATGAGAAAGATTTGTGCAAAAATGGTCCCCAAAAATCTCACACCACAACAGCGAGAAACACGGAAAAATGTGGCAGCCGATCTGTTAGAGCAAACGGAAATCAATCCAGAATTGTTGAGCCGTGTTATCACTGGTGATGAAAGTTGGTTTTTTCAGTACGATCCAGAGACAAAACGCCAAAGTACGCAATGGTGCTCAAAGGGATCACCGAGACTGAAAAAAGCTCGCATGTCAAAGCCAAAAGTGAAATGCATGCTTGTGTGCTTCTTTGATTCCAAGGGAATTGTTCATGAAGAGTGGGTGCCTCTTGGACAAACAGTTAACCAATATTACTACAAAGAAATTTTAGAAAGACTTCGTAAAGGAGTTCTTCGTGTCCGTGCCAACATTGCTGACAATTGTATTCTGCATCACGATAATGCGCCATCCCATACTGCTCTGTCACTACAGCAATTTTTAACCTCAAAACAAATTTCAATACTACCACAGCCACCTTATTCACCAGATATCGCTCTGAGCGACTTTTTTCTATTTCCAAGAGCCAAAACGGCGGTCAAGGGACACCATTTTCAAACAACACAAGATGTCCAATCAGCTGTGACGAGGGTCTTGGAGGATATTGCAGAAGATGAGTTCCAGAAATGTTACCATCAATGGCAAAAGCGCCTGAAAAAGTGAGTGCAGTCAGAAGGGAACTACTTTGAAGGAGACAACACTAAACTTGACTAAAACGGTTAGCAAGTTGTTTTTCACATCAGTCTCATTACTTTATTGTCGCATGTCGTAAGTAGCACCACACGCAGGCAGTTGTGTTGCACATATTCCGCCCTGTTGCGTAATTGGGTGGCGACAGGATGGACATGCCAAATCCGACTCTGCTCCGATGCTGGACAACGGCATAAGCAAAAGAAAAAAAAGGAGTTTATTTTTTCATTCTCGCAACTCTTTGACTGTTTCAAACCGCTGACAACGTTTTTCCTATCTGTTATTCTTTATCACTAGCGAAAAGTTTCTTTTTTATTGTTATTGATTCCTTTTCTCCTTCCTTTCTTTGCAGTAGTATTTCATTCTTTCCCTATGTTTTTCTCTCCTTCCTACTTTCCATCTTTTTTGTTTTGTTTTATTGGCCGTGCGGTTCTAGGCGCTTGAGTCTGGAACCGCGTGACCGCTACGGTCGCAGGTTCGAATCCTGCCTCGGGCATGGATGTGTGTGATGTCCTTAGGTTGGTTAGGTTTAAGTAGTTCTAAGTTCTAGGTGACTGATGACCACAGATGTTAAGTCCCATAGTGCTCAGAGCCATTTGGACCATTTTTTTGTTGTTTTATCCTGGAAGCCGTTGAAACTTTTTACTTTTGTTCTGAACTTTCCTCTTCCTTTTATTTCCTCCTCCGTTATTTCCATTTCCCTCAGGTCTCTTTTAACTTCTCTGATACGTGTCATTGATGTTTTTGGGTTCCTATCAAAAAAGTTAAAAATTCTTTTTGTTATCCTCTTTTCATCCAGCCTTTTGAGGTGTTCATAGAGTGCATCTCTTCCCTTCCTCATTGAGTCAGATAATACATAACAGAACGCGGTATGTTGTCCTCGATGGCGAGTGTCCATCAGTGACAAGGGCATCATCAGCTTTGCCCCAGGGAAGTGTGGTACCATCACTGTTGTTGTCTATATACATAAATGATCTGGCGGTCAGGGTGGGCAGCAACCTGCGGCTGTTTGCTGATGACGCTGTGTCTTAGGTGAATGACCGTAGGATAATAGAAGACGACTTGGACAAAATTTCTAGTTGGAGTGATGAATGGCAGGTAGCTCTAAGTGTGGAAAAATGTAAGTTAATGCGGGTGAGTACGAAAAACAAACCCGTCATGTTAGGATACACCATTAGCAGTGTCCTGCTTGACGCAATAGCGTCGTTTAAATATCTGGGCGTAAAGTTGCAAAGCGATATGACGTGGACGAGCAGGTAGTGAAGGCGAATGGTCGACTTCTGTTTATTGGGAGATTTCTAGGAAGGTGTGGTTCATCTGTTAAGGAGGTGTCATATAGGACGCTTGCGCGACATGTTCTTGAGTACTTTTCGAGTGTTTGGGATCCACACCAGGTCAGATTAATGAAAGACATCGAAGCAATTCGGGGGCGAGCTGCTAGATTTGCTACCAGTAGGTTCGAACAACACGCAAGTGTTACGGAGTTGTTTCGGGAACTCAAGTGGGAATCCCTTGAGAGAAGGGGACGTTCCTTTCGTGGAACACTATTGAGATAATTTAGAGAACTGGCATTTGAAGATGACTGCAGAACGATCCTACTGCCACAAACATACATTTCGCGTAACGAGCACGAAGATACGAGAAATTAGGGCTCATACGTAGGCGTAAAGACCGTCATTCATTTTTCCATCGCTCCATCTGCTACTGGAACAGGAAAGGAAACTGCTGCTAGTGAAACAGGGTACCCTCAGCCGCGCACTGGATTATGTATCTGGATATAGATGTGTATGTATTTGTTCATTCTTTATTACTTCTTAATTTCCATTTGCCGTTCTCATGTTTTGGTCCGAAGATTTTCCTGATTATTTTTCTTTCCTTCTTTTCTGTTAAACCTAATTCATCATCTGCGTTTAACGAAACGTAATCGGATTCAATAACAGTGTTATCGCGCCGGAATTTTGCATTTATGGAAATAAATTTCCTACTATAAACGTTTTTTGTTCGTTGAAAAGTCGCCTCCATTTTCCTTGCCCTTGCTAAGTTAGCTTTTTGTCCAAAGCATTT
Source organism: Schistocerca piceifrons (assembly GCF_021461385.2). Lineage (NCBI taxonomy): Eukaryota > Metazoa > Arthropoda > Insecta > Orthoptera > Acrididae > Schistocerca > Schistocerca piceifrons. The sequence continues at coordinate 213,877,015 of NC_060146.1, forward strand.
GATTTTTATTGTTTCACCTAGATATTTAAGTTCTGTGTTTTTTTAAATCTTCCGTAATCAGTTTTCATGTATTTCGGTATCTGCTTCGCATCTGTCACATGTGTTCTTTTTTCGAAATATATACAAGGTGTGCATAATTGAAGTTCCGGTTTCAAAACCCTGTAGAAAGTGAACCACTGCTTAGAATGCATCTTATTGACGTAGGGGGAAACTTCATCGGAAAAAAATTAACGAAAATGTTACCAATAGATAGCGGTGTAAGCGACTTAACGTAAATGGGGATGGCTACAAATGACACATGAATCTCAGTGCGACGCTGTGGTTTGAGTTGCACATTACACCATCCGCACTGTTCAACGTGCATGAAAGCACAAATTCGGCAGTCAACAGTTGTGGTGCTGTTGGTTAGGTAAGGTCGCGGCACACCGAACGGGAAAAATCGTGTTTTGACTGTCCTGATTGTACTGCAGTCTGCTATATTTGACCCTTTTCAGGAAAACAGGGAACGATATGCCTCTAAATTTACTTGCATCTGCTTTAAAGGATAACAGAGAATGGACGGGGTGATCGATTGAGATGGAGCTGTAACGAGGTATGATTTAATGGCAGACTGATGATGCATCCGAGAGAAGGAGGGAGATGTTGGCGCAGGTCATTTGACCAATTTTTTCACTATTCTGTCAGGATGCATCAGTCGCGTGAAAATAGCCTGCATTCGACTTGTATACAACCACATGTTCTGTATTTAACTTAATTTGACTTAAAACACTTTCAACTTGCGATCGTTAACAGCAAACCTCTCCATCATCAGAGGACTTCCATCTCATGTGTGATGAAACGTGTCCATCCTGTTTCGACACATTCCTCTAAATGAACGAAGATTTGTGCCATGTACTCCATTCCCTTGTCGTATCTTGGGTATAAAATCGATACTTCAGTTTCATAACTAAGATGATTCTAAGTTAACGATAGGTGGTTGTGAGACACAGCAATCCCCATGTATACAGGGTGTTACGGCCAAACTTTCAGGACACATTCCTCACACACAAATAAAGAAAAGATGTTATGTGGACATGTGTCCGGAAACGCTTAATTTCCATGTTAGAGCTCATTTTCGTTTCGTCAGCATGTACAGTACTTCCTCTATTCACAATCAACATGTGTGGGCTGACGAGAATCCGCACACAATTGTGCAATCACGTCATCAACACAGATTTTCTGTGAACGTTTGGGCAGGCATTGTTGGTGATGTCTTGAGTGGGCCCCATGTTCTTCCACCTACGCTCAATGGAGCACGTTATCATGATTTCATACGGGATACTCTACCAGTGCTGCTAGAACATGTGCCTTTACAAGTACGACACAACATGTGGTTCATGCACGATGGAGCTCCTGCATATTTCAGTGGAAGTGTTTGTACGCTTCTCAACAACAGATTCGGTGACCGATGGATTGGTAGAGACGGACCAATTCCATGGCCTCCACGCTCTCCTGACCTCAACCCTCTTTCATTTATGGGGGCATTTGAAAGCTCCTGTCTACGCAACCCCGGTACCAAATGTAGAGACTCTTCGTGCTCGTATTGTGGACGGCTGTGATACAATACGCCATTCTCCAGGGTTGCATCAGCGCATCAGGGATTGCAAGCGACGGAGGGTGGATGCATGTATCCTCGCTAACGGAGAACATTTTGAACATTTCCTGTAGCAAAGTGTTTGAAGTCACGCTGGTACGTTCTGTTGCTGTGTGTTTCCATTCCATGATTAATGCGATTTGAAGAGAAGTAATAAAATGAGCTCTAACATGGAAAGTAAGCGTTTCCGGACACACGTCCACATAACATTGTAATGTTGTTGCTTTAATTTGAGGTGTAAGCGGTGCTGATATTCATGACAATAAAAGCTGGTTAAAAGCTGTGAGCTATGACAGGAAGATAACCTTGCATTACTGCGCAACTGTTTCACCAGGTATCCAGTCTAGCTTACCCAATTCCCAACAAGACTAACACTATAATCTTTTAGTATTCATCTTACGATAACCGGTGATATACACTCCTGGAAATGGAAAAAAGAACACATTGACGCCGGTGTGTCAGACCCACCATACTTGCTCCGGACACTGCGAGAGGGCTGTACAAGCAATGATCACACGCACGGCACAGCGGACACACCAGGAACCGCGGTGTTGGCCGTCGAATGGCGCTAGCTGCGCAGCATTTGTGCACCGCTGCCGTCAGTGTCAGCCAGTTTGCCGTGGCATACGGAGCTCCATCGCAGTCTTTAACACTGGTAGCATGCCGCGACAGCGTGGACGTGAACCGTATGTGCAGTTGACGGACTTTGAGCGAGGGCGTATAGTGGGCATGCGGGAGGCCGGGTGGACGTACCGCCGAATTGCTCAACACGTGGGGCGTGAGGTCTCTGCAGTACATCGATGTTGTCGCCAGTGGTCGGCGGAAGGTGCACGTGCCCGTCGACCTGGGACCGGACCGCAGCGATGCACGGATGCACGCCAAGACCGTAGGTTCCTACGCAGTGCCGTAGGGGACCGCACCGCCACTTCCCAGCAAATTAGGGACACTGTTGCTCCTGGGGTATCGGCGAGGACCATCGCAACCGTCTCCATGAAGCTGGGCTACGGTCCCGCACACCGTTAGGCCGTCTTCCGCTCACGCCCCAACATCGTGCAGCCTGCCTCCAGTGGTGTCGCGACAGGCGTGAATGGAGGGACGAATGGAGACGTGTCGTCTTCAGCGATGAGAGTCGCTTCTGCCTTGATGCCAATGATGGTCGTATGCGTGTTTGGCGCCGTGCAGGTGAGCGCCACAATCAGGACTGCATACGACCGAGGCACACAGGGCCAACACCCGGCATCATGGTGTGGGGAGCGATCTCCTACACTGGCCGTACACCACTGGTGATCGTCGAGGGGACACTGAATAGTGCACGGTACATCCAAACCGTCATCGAACCCATCGTTCTACCATTCCTAGACCGGCAAGGGAACTTGCTGTTCCAACAGGACAGTGCACGTCCGCATGTATCCCGTGCCACCCAACGTGCTCTAGAAGGTGTAAGTCAACTACCCTGGCCAGCAAGATCTCTGGATCTGTCCCCCATTGAGCATGTTTGGGACTGGATGAAGCGTCGTCTCACGCGGTCTGCACGTCCAGCACGAACGCTGGTCCAACTGAGGCGCCAGGTGGAAATGGCATGGCAAGCCGTTCCACAGGACTACATCCAGCATCTCTACGATCGTCTCCATGGGAGAATAGCAGCCTGCATTGCTGCGAAAGATGGATATACACTGTACTAGTGCCGACATTGTGCATGCTCTGTTGCCTGTGTCTATGTGCCTGTGGTTCTGTCAGTGTGATCATGTGATGTATCTGACCCCAGGAATGTGTCAATAAAGTTTCCCCTTCCTGGGACAATGAATTCACGGTGTTCTTATTTCAATTTCCAGGAGTGTATATATATATAAAAAGACAATTTAAATGAAAAGAAATAAATCAGTTTAGACATTTATTTTAACATTGATCATTGTTCCGTTAAAATTTCAGTATATCAAACTTGATTCATAACTAAACTGGTGCCTTATTTAGGATTGTGAAAATGTGAGTTTGTAATCTTGCGGAACACATCAAATAGGGAGCCAAGATTGGGAGACTACATACAACACTGCATCCATAACATACGAAACAAAATATCACAAATCTCTTACATCACACAAGAACAAACATTGGTCCGCCTTTACCAATCCATCGGTCACCGAATCTGTTGTTGAGAAGCGTACAAACACTTCGACTGAAATGTGCAGGAGCTCCATCGTGCATGAACCACGAATTTATGCACGAAGATCGATGAAACATATCCAAGAGGAAATTAACCACAACCAACCGATTCAATTTTCAGCCAAAGAAGTTACGTTCGTAGCGCAATCCTGTCCGTGATGAAATTACCACACACTGGTATACTAAATTCATACTAACTCTCTGTGAAATCTTCCCGAAAAGAATAGATGAGGGCTACTTTGATGGTCACACCACATGCTTCACGTGGTCAACTTGGTTTGTACAAAGAGTGTAACTCCACAATAATTTTGATAATTAAAATAAATTACTTCGAAACGCAATTTACAAAAGAAAAAGCACGAACTGGTCTCACAAAGTACACCCTGCGTGGGTTGAACATAAAGAAAGGTTGCTGTATTGAAAAATATTGTCAAGACGGGGCGTTATAATCTCACGCACATTCGCATTTAAGATTGATGATCTTAGTTAGAGTTACTGATCAACACGCGGTTCCACTTTACTCACGAAGTAGTGACAAAGCAACTACTGGAAGATATTCTGAACTTCGCACTCGAAATACACTGCGTTGCAATTTAAGATAACATTAGATATTTTAGAGCTAAACCTGAAATAATGGTGCTTAAATTTTCAGTTAGGCTGAACTTAAGAAATCCATTGTCCTACAGACTTAGCAGACACGTGCTTAGCCAGAGATCTTACCACTTCAGACGCTCGCCGCGGACAGACTGACATGGGCCCTTTACCGAGCGTGCTTAACAGATACAAACGGAAGTGACCAGAGAGGCAGCTTCCTATACCAACACGACAAGGGACAGACAGGACCATACTAAGAATAGAAACGTCTTTGGTTCTAGAAAGCGTAGTGACCTGTTCTGACGTTGGTCCTACTGTTCTCTAGCAGACAGGCTTGTCTGCTACCACCAAGCATGCAACTAGAAATACATTTGCTCATTCATCCTCTCACACAGAAGGGAAGGGGGATAACAGTATCTTATCATATACAGTATATAAAAGAAAGTGGATGTAGGTTCCGTATGAGACTGTGTGACATGAATTAGATATAAACTGTGTTTTAAAGTGTAGTAGTGTGACAGATCGTTCTTGTTTATGTGTAAAAGTAACACGTTTCACTGCTCAGTCTCCTCCCAGTTAGTCAGAAACACCACAGTAAATTTAGAAGAAGAATTTATGCCGTAAATGACGACAGATTTAAGAAATTAACATGAAAGGAATCCGACAGAGTCCTTTCATAACCCCAACGCTCCGGGAAAAGACTGTGCAGGGAATTTTCTGGCCATGCTAGGACATTCCCAAGCAGGCTTCTCACACCCAACTTAAACCAAAAATGTAAAGAAAAGGCAAAAGGTCACCAGCTACTTGCTAAAACACAATAATTTCAACACATCTTTAGAATCTACCAATTTCAAAGAAAAAAAACAATCTGTGACACCTATTTAAAAGATAGTGTAGACCTAATTCGGTCAGCAAGTAAAAACAATGGTTCGTGTGTCATTAATATGAAAACAATTTCTGGTTGTTATCCTTATGGAGTTCAGCAGTATTTGCTCATTGCAAGAGCCAACTGATCACAGGAAAATTTATGACTGTTTATTAACAAGTGAAATTTATGAAAATAGTAAAGGTGCCACAGTAATTAAAAAAGAACATGAAAATATCATCAGTATTATAAAGCAGAACATTACAATGCACAATCCGCAAAAGCAAAAAAAAAAAAAAAAAGATAAGAGAAAAAAACATGTTTTACAAAGTGGTTATCGCAAAAAATTCTGTATCTTATAAAACTAATAATTTGTAGAATTAAAATAACTATGTGGCACTAATTTAATCACTCTACTATATTTCAGTTAGTTAGCAAACAATGATCACTGTGTCATTATACTGGAACTACAATTAATTATGTGATTTTTACCCTTAAGGGGTTCCTCACTACAAATATGCCCCATGCAAAGGCTAATCGATCACAGCCCAATGAGAATGAATAGCTATCTGACTGATAAACGAAGCAATGCCACAGGAATGAATTTACGAAACAAAATATCACAAATCTAATACATCACACAAGAACAAACATTGATCAATAAAACAGCTCAGAAAGTACAATAGTCAACGTCTAAAAAAAATACCAATAAATAAAACACATGCAAAATACAAGAGTCAAAGTCTAAAAAAAAACAATAAATAGAACACCTGTAAAATACAAGAGGTAGTCTAATAAACACCAATAACTCGAACCCCTGCAAAACACATGAGTCAAAGCTTCTCTGACAGAAACACACGTATATGCATTGGACTAAGAACCGTATAATCACTGTTCACTGACACACTCAGTAATGGCTCTGAGCCCTATAGGACTTAACATCTATGGTCATCAGTCCCCTACAACTTAGAACTACTTAAACCTAACTAACCTAAGGACATCACACAACACCCAGCCATCACGAGGCAGAGAAAATCCCTGACCCCGCCGGGAATCGAACCCGGGAACCCGGGCATGGGAAGCGAGAACGCTACCGCACGACCACGAGATGCGGGCACACACTCAGTAGTTCCACTGTTCCGAGGCACAATATAACGGGAGGGGGGGGGGGGGGGGGGGGTTCGTCGCCGCAGCTGTCAGTAGGGATTTCTGTCCATCTGTTGCGTGCAATCCCGCCGTCTCTACCCTCTCATGAAGTTTCTTTCGGTGGCCCGTGTCACGTACATCTCGATTTGGTTCCATGTTTGTGTTGTCAAATTCGTGCGGTATCCTCGTTTGACACGCCAGTTTGGTATTCCTGGGCAAGGATGACACTTAATGGCTCTTCTTTGTGCCACCCTTAACGACCAGAGAACACCGAACCATGATTTACTGTCGCTTGACAGTGGGCATCCGTCAGGAAATGTTGATAGGCGTCGTCGAAGTGTGCCATTTTCTGTGGACAGTACGTTTCAAAAGGCTCCACGCCCCTTGTGTTGTCAAATTCTTGAGTTATTCTCAACTGGCTCACCGGTTTGATATTCCCGGGCAAGGATGACACTTAGTGGCTCTTCTTTGTGCCACCCTTAGCAACCAGAGAACACCGAACCATGATTTACTGTCGCTTGACAAATGGGCTTCCGCCAGGAAATGTTGATAGGCGTCGTTGACAGGACCTGTCAAGAGGCTCCACACCCCTTTCTCCCCTGTCTTCTGTCGTTTCACCGCGGCCGTCTCGTCACGGTCGTGTGCGTGTAGTGCGTTGCCAGCAGATGGATTTCCGCGCTGTGGACCGCTCGGCCATCTCAAGTCATCGCCTCCACGAAGGGTCGCACTGATGCGGTCGGCCATTAGCTCCGGGTGCAAGGGAAAGTGTTTGCCCCGCAGCCTTCTTTTGTTGGCGAGCGTGCTCCAGAAGTGGCCCAGCTGACAGGGTGTCCTGCTGAGAAACCCGCCTGTTTACAACTAGTCCTCCTCCTCCTCGCTGCTCCCGCTGTCTCGTAAGAGTTTAGCCGGCTCGCTTTCACGTTCTCAACTGCATTCACAGAAATTGTTCATCATAGTTATGTGATTACAAAATGTCATACATAATACCACTTAGTATTGTCTTTCACAATTTTTAAGAACAAAAGTGAGACTTAATATTTTTTTAAAAAAGTTACATGAATCGACAATATAAAAATAAAAGTTAAATGACTTGACAATATAAAAAAAATAAAAGTGAAATGACTTGACACTATAAAAATAAAAATTAAATGAACTGACAATATAATACCTAAATCCACATCACTAATGTGGTTCACTTGCGTTTTAATAAATCAAATGCTACTTATTAATTCACTAAAATGAATAGGATTATGCCTTGTGCAAGTATAGGTCAGGGCAGCATAGGGTTCACATGTTATTTACACACACACACACACACACACACATGCACACCTGTTGTCTATACTACAAACTAACTACCCATAAACATGTATTACTCAAAATTCTACTTCAATCCACTACTAGTTAATCCAACAAGCTACTTCAAAGCTACTTCAACACAGTGTTTATACCACTACAACATTGTTCAAATTCGTCCTCTTCTTGACGCTCGCGGCATATGTCTTGTCACATGATAAATATGGAGCAACTTTCTTTAAAGATGCATAGTAAAAAGAACAATGGTTATTTTCACGCCAAAACATTTATACCAGTTGACACACCTGATAAGAGACTCGCAATTATACATTTATCATACTCATATGTTTATACATAAAACAGTAAGACAATTTCATCTAAAATTACGTTATCACAAGAATTAATCACGCAGATGTCTCTGAGAATGGTAAAAATATTTTCATCCTACAGGTTATATTACATTTTCTTACCCATTTTGTTCCACTTTCGTTCCTTCTTTAGGTTACCTTTCGCTTCCATATTAGTTATTTCGCCTGTGGTGGTTATTCTGGATTCATTTCTCATGAATGGCAAAATTGTGGTCTCCTCTATTCTGTAAAACAGTTTCATCTTAACATATTGAACTTACAACAGACACAAAGGATCCAAACCCTCATGTATCGCATTCGGAAGGACGACGGTTCAATCCCGCGTCCGGCCATCCTGATTTAGGTTTTCCGTGATTTCCCTAAATCGCTCCAGGCAAATGCCGGGATGGCTCCTTTCAAAGGGCACGGCCGATTTCCTTCCCCGTCCTTCCCTAATCCGATGAGACCGATGACCTCGCTGTCTGGTCTCCTTCCCCCAAAACCAACCAACCAACCCTCATGTATGTTTTGCTTCATCCTTATTACATTAAACCAAGCTTTCCTTCGGTCCAATAATCAAAATTATTTAATCTTCCTCTACCTTCAAGAGGAACATTTCTTCAGTTCAACTCATATAGGCTGCAGTGCAACCCACACCAGCGAAAACAGTAAGCTGTAATGCTCACAGCATCAGCAAAACACATAAACGTCACTTTTCAAGGACAAGTATTAAAGCAGAATAATTTTTCAGACTCTGGCTCAACATCAGTCAAGACTACAAAAAGGATCCATATTTCCGTTCCATTCTCCATTTGCTGGAAAACTGCTCGTCATTTCACTGCCACAATACAAATTACACAATCCACAATTCTTCTTTCACCTTGAAGGGAATCAATCTACTTACGAAATCCACAGACAGCACTTTACGTACTCAGCTATAAAGAACAAAAAAGACATATATCATCAATATTAACATATTAGCGTATATTGGGAAGCCATTGGTTAAACAATCGTATTATCGCATCCTGTTTTCAAGATTCCAAACTTACTCATTCTTTTCTCAGAGTTCTCCTGTCTTAAAATATTCATACAGCACGCATACTATAGTAAGAGATCCTCATTTATACTGACAGATATAGAATAGTAATAGATAGATAGTAGCACTGAAAGCAGAAAATCGGAAACAAGGCTACTAACAGCTGGGGACCTGGGTTTGCCAGACCCATAATACCCACAGATCGGATATTCCCCTGAGTTTTGCATTAATTCAACACAGATCTTGCTTCTCTCAGGAGCGATTCTTTCCAATGTACACAAAAAAACCATAAACACCATTTCACTCGTTCACAAAGAAACCTTTTATCTTCACATTTGAACCAACCTAAATCCTAATTGCACAAGGAAAGAAAAAAAAACTAAAAACATCACTTCAGTCGTATACATAGAAACATCTTTATCATTATTTTTACCAACATGTTATTCGAAATGCATTTATCACAAATGTAAACTAATCAATTCTTTCTCTTCACCATCCTCTCTACTCCTCACTGTCCTTTCTATATACACTATGTACTCATTTACCACGTCGCTCATTAGTTCCGATTGGGCGCCTTCTGCGCTGATCATTTGTCATTGCCGGTTTTGTTCATTTCCATTTGCTGGATTATGTCTAGGGTTAGCCGGCCGAATTTCAACATCATGTGGTGCTCCGCCTACAATCCTATTCCCACAGTGTTCATAGTAGTATCGATTCTGGTTGCCGTAACTGTTGCGTTCACGATGCTGTCCACGTCCTCGATAATTTCCGTTGTTCCACCTGTGTTCGCGACTGTTACCCCAGTTTCTGTACGGCCGGTCCCGACTATTGTCCCGTTCGCGTCGCGACGACCAGTCACGCCGTTGATTAGTACTACGGCCACGACTGCGATCGCGCTGCTGTGCCCCGTAATAACTTTGTGCCTGATTAGGCGGGCATTCTGCTGTATTATATTCCAACTCTTGGGGAAGTGTCTTAAACGTTTCCACGTCCTCTTTGCATCTTCCCGCAAGAATGACGTGGCGCAAGTGCATCGGCAATTTGGTGATGCATATCCTAATTAGTTCTGCAGGCCTGTATGGGTCGTATAGAAATTGATTTACCTGCAGCATGTGGTCGAATAGGCGTGCTGGGCTGCCGAAACCAGACTGGTCCAAATTTGGCAGCATAATTATGCCATGCTTGACCCTATTTTGTGCCGCTTCCGACCAATAGGCGGAGAGAAAGGCTTGTCGAAACTCCCGAGTGGAGTTGCAGTGACGCGCTGCCGACCTCATGCGAATCGCCGGTTCGCCTTCCAAATAGCCACACATATATTCTATCTTATGTGAACTTGCCCAGTCGGGGGGAAGACAGAACTCAAATTGCTCGAGCCATGCTCGTGGATGTATTCCTTTTTGCGAATTTCGAAATATCTCAAACTTTCTCACCGTAAGGAAATGTTTGAAATCAAATCCCCGCATTTCCTCCCAGCGAGGCCCTTGAATGTTTCTATTTTTCTCATGTCTGCTCCTCAGAACACATTCTTCCCTGTCGTCAAAATCTCCCTCGTGGCCGGAGTCCCTCTCTGCACTGTGCTATTGGCGAGTTCGGAATCACACCCAATGCTGCTTTCCAGATGTGCCACGCGTTCTTGTAATTCGCCTGTTACAGCTTTGTGCCGCCTGTTCACTTCGAACTGTCCCTTCTGAAATCTAAGAAGCGAACGCACTTCTTTGGTCTCTACGACCGCTACCGGTGTAGTATTGTTATCGCTCTCCGTCACCTTCATCGTGCCTACGATGTCCGCTAATGCCGCAATCTTATCGTGTATTTGTCTGTTGTCCTCCGCCCCAGTCTGCTTCAATTGTTCTACTTGCTGTTCGAGTGCGTGAATCGCTTGACTGTTGTCCGCTACTGTGTTGCTAATGGACGCAGGACAATGCGTTTCCGCCTCCTGGACCCTGGAGAGTACCTGCTGGTATTCCCTTTGGCATTCTCCTCTCAGCGCTTGAAAACTCCTAAGTAGATGTTCCTCGCTCTCTTTCGATTCCGCATCGCGACTCCGCTTGCCCTGTTCTAAGGCTTGCAGACGATCATCGATTTGTTCAAATGTACGGCCTAATTGTTTCATAATATCACTTTTTATTTCACTTGCCAGATTGTTTATTCTTTGTGAGATATCATCGGACACTCTCCTCATCGACTTGTCGACTTTATTTGTCTGCTGGATTAGTTTTTCGTCTATTTGTTCGCCTTGCTCGCGGATCGATTTTTCAGATTTCTGCGTCATTTGTTCGCCTCGGTGTCGGATCGATTTTTCAGATTCCTGCGTCATTTGTTCGCCTAGCTCTCGGATCGATTTTTCAGATTTTTGCGTCATTTGTTCGCCTAGCTCTCGGATCGATTTTTCAGATTTCTCTGCGTTTTCTTTATTTTGTTGCAATAAGGCTTTCATGAGTTCTGCCAAATCAATTTGGTTAGTTGGAGGCAAATTAATTTCTGGCTCTGATGTGAGCCCATTCGTCCTGGTGTGCATTTCCTCTGAAGTATTCCCCAATGCCTTTTTGGAACCGTCCGACGCGTTAATATTCGAAATCAAATTATCCCCTTGGTCCATGTTGCTTAAGTTGTTGGACCGCCTACTTTTAGCTTGGTTACGTGCCTGCATTAGTTCAATTTATACCCAGTACACAACACACTAATCGGAATAAATGTATCCCCCAAAAATTACGACAGCCACACGAAAGGTACCCAGCCTAGTACGCACTTTTTCACACGCAAAACAAATTTATATCTTTGATCGAAGTCAGTGCAATTTACAAGCGAGAAAAAAAACACATACATATAAAACACACAAATATAGAAAACAAAACAAGACAAACAACACAACGCCACTCAACAACGCCATGAATCTTCTGAAAGTCTGCTCAGAAACAACGCAGAAGTTGTTTGAGCGCTGCAGGGAAAAAAATTAAGATTATACAACGCTCGCAATCTAACGTTTCAGAGATTCCAGAGTCTAGCGGAATCACACAACAGGGTCGCCATGTGTAATGTTGTTGCTTTAATTTGAGGTGTAAGCGGTGCTGATGTTCATGACCATAAAAATGGGTTAAAAGCTGTGAGCTATGACAGGAAGTTAACCTTGCATTATTGTGCAACTGTTTCACCAGGTATCCAGTCTAGCTTACCAAATTCCCAACCAGACTAACATTAATTATAATATTTTAGTATTCATCTTACGATAACTGGTGATATATATATATATATATATATATATATATATATATATATATATATATATATATATATATATAAAGACAATTTAAATAAAAAGAAATAAATCAGTTTATATTTGGACATTTATTTTAACATTGATCATTGTCCCGTTAAAATTTCAGCATATCAAACTTGATTCATAACTAAACTGGTGCCTTATTTAGGATTGTGAAAATGTGAGTTTGTAATCTTACGGAACACATCAAATAGGGAGCCAAGATTGGGAGACTACACACAATACTGCATCCATAAAATAACACACGAAGAATGATGAAACATATCCAAGAGGAAATTAACCACAACCAACCAATTCAATTTTCAGCCAAAGAAGTTACGTTCGTAGCGCAATCCTGTCCGTCATGAAATTACCACACAATGGTATACTAAATTCATGCTAACTCTCTGTGAAATCTCCCCAAAAAGAATAGCTGAGGGCTACTTTGATGGTTACACCACATGCTTCACGTGGTCAACTTGGTTTACACAAAGAGTGTAACTCCACAATAATTTTGATAATTAAAATAAATTACATCGAAACGCAATTTACAAAAGAAAAACCTCGAACTGGTTACTATCGTCTTACTATTAACCTGATGGGTCAAACAACTGTATAAGCACGTGGTACAGGTCTCACAAAGTACACCCCACGTGGGTTGAACATAAAGAAAAGTTGCTGTATTGAAAAAATATTGTCAAGACGAGACGTTATAATCTCACACAGATTCGCATTTAAGATTGATGATATTAGTTAGAGTTACTGATCAACACGTGGTTCCACTTTACTCACAAAGTAGTGACAAAGCAACTACTGGAAGATATTCTGAACTTCACACTCGAAATACACTGCGTTGCAATTTAAGATAACATTAGATATTTTAGAGCTAAACCTGAAATAAAGATGATTAAATTTTCAGTTAGACTGAACTTAAGAAATCCATTGTCCTACGGACTTAGCAGACACGCGCTTAGCCGGAGATCTTACCACTTCAGACACTCGCCGCGGACAGACTGACCTGGGCCCTTTACCGAGCGTGCTTAACAGATACAAACGCAAGTGACCAGAGAGGCAGCTTCCTATGCCAACATGAAAAGGGACGGACAGGACCATACTAAGAATAGAAAGCTCTCTGCTTTTAGAAAGCGTAGCTACCTGTTCCGACGTTGGTCCTACTGTTCTCTAGCAGACAGGCTTTTCTGCTACCATCAAGCATGCAACTAGAAATACATTTGCTCATTCATCCTCTCACACAGAAGGGAAGGGGGATAACAGTATCTTATCATATACAGTATATAAAAGAAAGCGGATGTAGGTTCCGTATGAGACTGTGTGACATGAATTAGATATAAACTGTGTTTTAAAGTGTAGTAGTGTGACAGATCGTTCTTGTTTATGTGTAAAAGTAACACGTTCCACTGCTCAGTCTCCTCCCAGATAGTCAGAAACACCACAGTAAATTTGGAAGAGGAATTTATGCCGTAAATGACAACATATTTAAGAAATTAACATGAAAGGAATCCGACAGAGTCCTTTCAACATATTTTTTTTTCCTTGTGTGTGAGGAATGTTACCTGAAAGTTTGGCCGTACCTTTTTGTAACACCCTGTATATCTGCTTGACAGATGTGATGTTTACAGTGGTGGCATGATGTGTTATTTCACATGTCGGACGCCGCTGCTACGCGCTTATCAGTTTCCTTGTAATAGGTATTCTCCGTGACTAACGATCATGTTATATGCGACTGATGCGAACATAGTATAATTTCTAAATCATGATCGGATGTGAACAATGAACGCTATACATCTCTGGATGTAGTTAGTTTATCGTAGAGAAGCCTGCAGTGAGGATGTATGTCATGCACTGGAAATATACTTCTTACATTGGAATGATAACAGCGCTGCATTCCACATGGCTGATAGGTCAGAAACTGAAGCGATCTAACATTATAGCCTGCTTTAAGTGCAGAACCATGTAGCCTTGGGAGAGCGTGTGTTTATGTTCCCTCTTACCAACACCCGCCTGGTACTGATCCCAGACACTACAACAATACTTTGAAATAGCTTAGTTGATTTATGTAAAATTCTTCGAACTCCATCCATCTGGAGCTCCATCACGCATAAAAACCATCCGTTTCTTGTTCTTCTTAACCATCTGCTATTACAGCACAACACTTCCAAATCTACAACTGTACACCGGTAAGGGATGCTAACCTCCTCGACATGGGCGCGTCTGGAGAAATGGTGTGCACTTGGATGGGCGAGGACTCGGCAAGCTCCAATTCATTCACGAGACGCGCCATGTAGCGGTCTACTTCTGGTCAGCTGCAGATTAGATCGGTAACGGTACTGCAGTGGGGGTTGGTCAAAGACAGTGCGAGGGGGTCTTTCAGTCTCTAATTTTATCCTAACGCTGTGAAAATGCTCTGTGACTCCCATCGGCATAGAGATACACTATGCTCGAGGTGATAGAAATATGTAGAGCGCTGTCTGGTATACTTTGATGAGGTATGTTGTTGTTCTTGTTGCAGTCTTCAGTCCTGAGACTGGTTTGATGCAGCTCTCCATGCTACTCTGTCCTGTGCAAGCTTCTTCATCTCCCAGTACCTACCGCAACCTACATCCTTCTGAATCTGCTTGGTGTATTCATCTGTTGGTCTCCCTCTGCGATTTTTACCCTCCACGCTGCCCTCCAATACTAAGTTGGTGATCCCTTCATGCCTCAGAACATGTCCCACCAATCGATCCCTTCTTCTAGTCAAGTTGTGCCACAAACTTCTCTTCTCCCCAATCCTATTCAATACCTCCTCATTAGTTATGTGATCTACCCATCTAATCTTCAGCATTCTTCTGTAGTACCACATTTCGAAAGCTTCTATTCTCTTCTTGTCTAAACTATTAATCGTCCATGTTTAGCTTCCATACATGGCTACACTCCATACAAATACTTTCAGAAATGACTTTCTGACACTTAAATCTATACTCGGTGTTAACAAATTTCTCTTCTTCAGAAACGCTTTCCTTGCCATTGCCAGTCTACATTTGATATCCTCTCTACTTCGACCATCATCAGTTATTTTGCTCCTCAAATAGCAAAACTCCTTTATTGCCTTAAGTGTCTCATTTCCTAATCTAATACCCTCAGCGTCTCCCGACTTTATTCGACTACATTCCATTATCCTCGTTTTGCTTTTGTTGATGTTCATCTTATATCCTCCTTTCAAGACGCTATCCATTCCGTTCAACTGCTCTTCCAAGTCCTTTGCTGTCTCTGACAGAATTACAATGTCATCTTCGAACCTAAAAGTTTTTATTTCTTCTCCCTGGATTTTAATACCTACTCCGAATTTTTCTTTTGTTTCCTTCACTACTTGCTCAATATACAGATTGAATAACATCGGGGAGAGGCTACAACCCTGTCTCACTCCCTTCCCAACCACTTCTTCCCTTTCATATCCCTCGACTCTTATAACTGCCATCTTGTTTCTGTACAAATTGTAAATAGACTTTCTCTCCATGTATTTTACTCCTGCCACCTTCAGAATTTGAAAGAGAGTATTCCAGTCAACATTGTCAAAAGCTTACTCTAAGTCTACAAATGCTAGAAACGTAGGTTTGCCTTTTCTTAATCTAGCTTCTAAAATAAGTCGTAGGGTCAGTATTGCCTCACGTGTTCCCTTATTTCTACGGAATCCAAACTTATCTTCCCCGAGGTCGGCTTCTACTAGTTTTTCCATTCGTCTGTAAAGAATTCGCGTTAGTATTTTGCAGCCGTGACTTATTAAACTGATAGTTCGGTAATGTTCACATCTGTCAACACCTGCTTTCTTAGGGATTGGAATTATTATATTCTTCTTGAAGTCTGAGGGTATTTCGCCTGTCTCGTACATCTTGCTCACCAGATGGTAGAGTTTTGTCAGGTCTGCCTCTCCCAAGGCTGTCAGTAGTTCTAATGGAATGTTGTCTACTCCGGGGGCCTTGTTTCGACTCAGGTCTTTCAGTGCTCTGTCAAACTCTTCACGCAGTATCATATCTACCATTTCATCTTCATCTACATCCTCTTCCATTTCCATAATATTGTCCTCAAGTGCATCGCCCTTGTATAGACCCTCTGTATACTCCTGCCACCTTTCTACTTTCCCTTCTTTGCTTAGAACTGGCTTTCCATCTGAGCTCTTGATATTCGTACAAGTGGTTCTCCTTTCTCCAAAGGTCTCTTTAATTTTCCTATAGGCAGTATATATCTTACCCCTGTGTATATGTTCGAGAATTAATAATGAATGGACATACTGCACAGTCATCTGTCTACATTCGCAATGATATTCGCAAACTAGAGAAGGAACGGTTTAGTGATTATACAGAAATTGGAAAACATGCTGTCGCATCATTGGTTGGTGTAGAAATTACTGTAAAATTGCTAAAATTGTTCACACTATCAACTGTAATGCTTATCATTACAGTACACTAACGGTGTCTTGTCCACCCCATCCGTCCACTGGTACGCTGTTGGTTACCGCTTAATGACTGGGTGACATCGCTTGTTTGAGATGGAGAAAGAGTTTTGGTGGAGGGACAACACCTTCTGGGGATGGATAGCACCGAAACAGTGATCGCGTACATGACTGCAATATGAGGAATCAGTCGAAACAGAATGCAGAGCCATCAGCTATTCCATTACTGTTACAGATGAGTTTAAACGTAGAGGTCATCGAGCACCTTCGGACAGCAGTTTGGACATTCCCCACAACGCCGCCAAACTCTTCCAGTTTCCTTATGTTGTATCTGTCTTTTATTTAAAATCATCCAGTGTGTGTGTGGTGTGTTATGGTAGCAGCAGTAGCAATATGATTTCTACCGTGAAACGTCTAGTTTTCTGCAAGAAGCAGTGGATCAGAATGTGTTAATGTCAGTTTAGACCCTGACACGACCTTGAAGTCATGGCGGAAAAAAGAAGATGTGTGGCAGTGTACAAAGCGTGTTACAGAAGAAAAAGCAATGTTTCAAACGACGACACAGGGTCACAGGGAGCGTCTCTTGCGACTTATTGTATAGTTCGTGGGATACGGTCACCCTTCTGCAGTACAGGCGATGCAACTTTACACTGGTCTGCGCAATGGATCAATACCTGTATATTTAATAGGATCGTTACATCATGTACTCGATGCTGGCACGCAGATAGTTCGAAAATTTTCTCTGCTGGTTGGCACAGAATGACGATGATAGAATGTTTGGGTGACAGACGTCAATGGATCCTGCGGGACGCAGATCTGCTTCGATATTGAGTCTTCCTAGTTTTCCCAGCAAGAACACCACCATAACCGTTCGTATTGTCATCATGTTGCAGGAGCAGGCTACATTTGACGCTGACCTTACGCATCGTTCACGGGTGGTGGAGCTACGAGAACATTTTCCCACTTCCACTGAGTGGTCAAAATACGCTCCTATAGCATTAACTCAGGTCACTCTGTTTCTAAACAGGTTGCAGAATGTGGTGGATATTGCTCTCTCCGACTTCTGGGGAAAATTGCTAAAATTGAAATCACCATCAACTGCAGTGTGTATTACAGTACATCGCTCCATATCAATGGCATCTTTCCAATCCCGACCGTCCACTGGGTACGCTGTTGATTACCACATAATGATTGACTGACACCACTCGGTTGAGATGGAGGGAACCTTGACAGAACACTGGATATCTGCTACTTGTCGCTGTGGAACATGGAATTAAATGTAGACATCATCACCGAAACTGTTGTTTGGAAGTGTTCCTCATTGCTACAGACTTGTCCTACTTACATATGCTGTGATACCCTACACATGTTTTTATTTTTATTTTTTTCACCAACAAGATAACAGTACCTCTTTTTATTTGTGCTGCCTCTCACGTGTTGTGAACAGCACTTTCCGGCGATGGTCAACACTGGGACAGTAATCGTGTACATGACTGCAAAATGAAGGAACAATGCATTTCGAAACAGAGCACCGAGACATCCGCTACCCTTTCGATGGGAAGACGAGATTAACTGTACAGGTAATCATCTTCGAATAGTGGTTGGAAGCGCTCTACAATACCGCAGACTATTCCAGTTTACATATGTTGCGATGTCTTCCACATTTTTGTCAATGAGAAGCATTGTGTCTGTGTTTTTATTTCTACCAGCCTGTGGTTTGATAGCTGTACAGTTTATGCCATGCGATGTTCAATTTTCTGTGAGAGCCAGAGGGTCGAAACATGTTAATGTTGGTTTAGCACCAGCTGACACAGGTTTCTAAGTTGTGGTAGAAAAAACAAAGTGCATGGCGGAGTACACTGATTGGATGTGTTACAACCGAAAAAAACAATGTATAAACTGCTTGTTGTTGTTGTGGTCTTCAGTCCTGAGGCTGGTTTGATGCAGCTCTCCACGCTACTCTATCCTGTGCAAGCTTCTTCATCTCCCAGTACCTACTGCAGCCTACATCCTTTTGAATCTACTTGGTGTATTCATCTCTTGGTCTTCCTCTACGGTTTTTACCATCCACGCTGCCCTCCAATACTAAATTGGTGATCCCTCGATGTCTCAGAACATGTCCTACCAACCGATCCCTTCTTCTAGTCAAGTTGTGCCACAAGCTCCCCTTCTCCCCAATTCTATTCAGTACCTCCTCATTAGTTATGTGATCTACCCATCTAATCTCCGGCATTCTCCTGTAGCACCACATTTCGGAAGCTTCTATTCTCTTCTTGTCTAAACTATTTATCGTCCATGTTTCACTTCCATACATGGCTACACTCAATACAAATACTTTCTGAAATGACTTCCTGGCATTTAAATCTACACTCGATGTTAACAAATTTTTCTTCTTCAGAAATGCTTTCCTTGCCATTGCCATTCTACATTTTATATCCTCTCTGCTTCGACCATCATCAGTTATTTTGCTCCCCAAACAGCAAAACTCCTTAACTACTTTAAGTGTCTCATTTCCTAATCTAATTCCCTCAGCATCACCCGACTTAATTCGATTACATTCCATTATCTTCGTTTTGCTTTTGTTGATGTTCATCTTACACCCTCCTTTCAAGACACTGTCCATTCCGTTCAGCTGCTCTTCCAAGTCCTTTGCTGTCTCTGACAGAATTACAATCTCATCGGCGAACCTCAAAGTTTTTATTTCTTCACCATGGATTTTAATACCTACTCCGAACTTTTCTTTTGTTTCCTTTATTGCTTGCTCAGTATACAGATTGAATAACGTCGGGGAGAGGCTACAACCCTGTCTCACTCCCTTCCCAACCACTTCTTCCCTTTCATACCCCTCGACTCTTATAACTGTCATCTGATTTCTGTACAAATTGTAAATAGCCTTTCGCTCCCTGTATTTTACCCTTGCCACGTTCAGAATTTGAAAGAGAGTATTCCAATCAACATTGTCAAAAGCTTTCTCTAAGTCTACAAATACTAGGAACGTAGGTTTGCCTTTCCTTAATCTAAGATAAGTCGTAGGGTCAGTATTGCCTCACGTGTTCCAACATTTCTACGGAATCCAAACTGATCTTCCCCGAGGTCGGCTTCTATCAGTTTTTCCATTCGTCTGTAAAGAATTCGCGTTAGTATTTTGCAGCTGTGACTTATTAAACTGATAGTTCGGTAATTTTCACATCTGTCAACACCTGCTTTCTTAGGGATTGGAATTATTATATTCTTCTTGAAGTCTGAGGGTATTTCGCCTGTCTCATACATCTTGCTCACCAGATGGTAGAGTTTTGTCAGGACTGGCTCTCCCAAGGCTGTCAGTAGTTCTAATGGAATGTTGTCTACTCCTGGGGCCTTGTTTCGAATCAGGTCTTTCAGTGCTCTGTCAAACTCTTCACGCAGTACCATATCTCCCATTTCATCTTCATCTACATCCTCTTCCATTTCCATAATATTGTCCTCATGTACATCGCCCTTGTATAGACCCGCTATATACTCCTTCCACCTTTCTGCTTTCTCTTCTTTGCTTGGAACTGTGTTTCCATCAAAGCTCTTGATATTCATACAAGTGGTTCTCCTTTCTCCAAAGGTCTCTTTAATTTTCCTGTAGGCAGTATCTATCTTGCCCCTAGTGAGATAAGCCTCTACATCCTTACATTTCCCCTTTTAGCGATCCCTGCTTAGCCATTTTGCACTTCCTGTCGATATGATTTTTGAGACGTTTGTATTCCTTTT
This sequence comes from Schistocerca piceifrons, assembly GCF_021461385.2. Classification (NCBI taxonomy): domain Eukaryota; kingdom Metazoa; phylum Arthropoda; class Insecta; order Orthoptera; family Acrididae; genus Schistocerca; species Schistocerca piceifrons. The sequence continues at coordinate 213,897,536 of NC_060146.1, forward strand.
TGCCTGCTTCATTTACTGCATTTTTATATAGATTGTTTATGAAGGAGCAATACAGTAACGCTCTTCTGTGATTGGTAGTCTGTTGGATATGATCATTCTACAGCACAGGTGATAAAACTTTACACTGGTCTGTGAAAGTGACTTCGATCACGAGCCACCTGCTCTGTTGAACCAATACCTGTATATTTAATAGGATCGCCACATATGTTTGGGTGATAGACATGAATTCACCCTGAGAGACACAATCTCCTTCTGGCTAGCAGTATGTAGTTTGGAGATGTGTCGCAAAATCTTCGTACAACCTCCATGCCATGTATGATGTGTAGTGTTCCTAATTTTCCCAACAAGACACACCACCGTAACAGCTCCTACTCTCTCTCCTACTACGTCGTGTTGCAGGGGAAAGCTTTGTTTGACGCTGGTCTTACACACTGTACACGGCTGGTGGAGATGTGACATCATGGTCCCATTTCTACCGAGTGGTCAACACACACGCCTGTCGCATTAACTCAGCACGTCCTGGTTCCCTACAGGATGCAGAATGTCTTAGATATAGTATTCTCTGAATTCCGTACAGGTCAGACTTAAATTGGGGCGATCACATAGACTAAGGTGCAGGAATGGCGGGGGCATAGACTTAGGTGCAGTTACGAGACACAGAGGGTCTGTCTAAAAAACAGCACTAGAGTTTCTGTCGTATGGGTTCATCAGCAGATAGGTTCGAAAAAGGTGACGCATTTCGAGATATGAGAGTGCCACGAATATGAGTTACCAGTGGTTGTAATCATTAAAAGACGTCTCTTAAAGGCTCCAACGCAAGTAAGTGATTGAATCGATAGACTTGATTCAAAATCGCTGCCGGCATTTCTACCAGAAAGCGTAACACTATCAGTGGCTCATGTGTGTACTGGTAGACTCAAGACCGTTTCTTATGCAGGGTGACTGTGATGTGGTTGCGACGATCGTGTTTTTAATAGCACGATCCTTACACAAAATGTGTGTTGTGGGCTGTAGAATCCCTCTGTGGTCTGCTTCAGATGTCATTTCTCAATAGTGCTCCTCAAAAAGAACATCGTGTTCGCTCCATGGATTCTTATTTGACCTACCTGGTGAGTGTAACCAGACTACAGAAAAAAACAAAAACAAAAATTACTCGCCATGCAAAGTGACTCTCGTGATCAATTTAATTTCGAAATAACAAGGACATCCTGCGGTAATCGGTAGTTTTCGCATCAAAATGGTCGAAGTTTTTTCCTGATTTTACACAGGGTCCATATATGTCTACTGATCATTTGTGATCGGTGGCGGTACACTAGATTAGATTAGATTAGATTAGATTAATACTAGTTCCATGGATCATGAATACGATATTTCGTAATGATGTGGAACGAGTCGAATTTTCCAATACATGACATAATTAGGTTAATTTAACATCATACTTAAGTTAATATAACAACTTTATTTTTTTGTGTTTTTTTGTTTTTCTTTATTTTTTATTTTTATTTTTTTTTAATATTTTTGTTTTGGTTTTTTTCTTTTTTTTCTTAATTTATATCTAAAAATTCCTCTATGGAGTAGAAGGAGTTGTCATTCAGAAATTCTTTTAATTTCTTCTTAAATACTTGTTGGTTATCTGTCAGACTTTTGATACTATTTGGCAAGTGACCAAAGACTTTAGCGCCAGTATAATTCACCCCTTTCTGTGCCAAAGTTAGATTTAATCTTGAATAGTGAAGATCTTCCTTTCTCCTAGTATTGTAGTTATGCACACTGCTATTACTTTTGAATTTGGTTTGGTTGTTAATAACAAATTTCATAAGAGAGTATATATACTGAGAAGCTACTGTGAATATCCCTAGATCCTTAAATATATGTCTGCAGGATGATCTTGGGTGGACTCCAGCTATTATTCTGATTACACGCTTTTGTGCAATAAATACTTTATTCCTCAGTGATGAATTACCCCAAAATATGTTGCCATATGAAAGCAATGAGTGAAAATAGGCGTAGTAAGCTAATTTACTAAGATGTTTATCACCAAAATTTGCAATGACCCTTATTGCATAAGTAGCTGAACTCAAACATTTCAGCAGATCATCAATGTGTTTCTTCCAATTTAATCTCTCATCAATGGACATACCTAAAAATTTGGAATATTCTACCTTAGCTATATGCTTCTGATTAAGGTATATATTTATTAATGGCGTCATACCATTCACTGTACGGAACTGTATGTACTGTGTCTTATCAAAATTCAGTGAGAGTCCGTTTACAAGGAACCACTTAGTAATTTTCTGAAAGACAGTATTGACAATTTCATCAGTTAATTCTTGTTTCTCAGGTGTGATTACTATACTCGTATCATCAGCAAAGAGAACTAACTTTGCCTCTTCATGAATATAGAATGGCAAGTCATTAATATATAATAAGAACAACAAAGGACCCAAGACTGACCCTTGTGGAACCCCATTCTTGATAGTTCCCCAGTTTGAGGAATGTGCTGATCTTTGCATGTTACGAGAACTACTTATTTCAACTTTCTGCACTCTTCCAGTTAGGTATGAATTAAACCATTTGTGCACTGTCCCACTCATGCCACAATACTTGAGCTTGTCTAGCAGAATTTCATGATTTACACAATCAAAAGCCTTTGAGAGATCACAAAAAATCCCAATGGGTGGTGTTCGGTTATTCAGATCATTGAATATTTGACTGGTGAAAGCATATATGGCATTTTCTGTTGAAAAACCTTTCTGGAAACCAAACTGACATTTTGATAGTACTTCATTTTTACAGATATGTGAAGCTACTCTCGAATACATTACTTCTCAAAAATTTTGGATAAAGCTGTTAGAAGGGAGATTGGACAGTAATTGTTGACATCAGATCTATCCCCCTTTTTATGGAAAGGTATAACAATAGCATATTTCAGTCTATCAGGGAAAATGCCCTGTTCCAGAGAGCTATTACACAGGTGGCTGAGAATCTTTCTTATCTGTTGAGAACAAGCTTTTAGTATTTTGCTGGAAATGCCATCAATTCCATGTGAGTTTTTGCTTTTAAGCAAGATTATTATTTACCTAATTTCAGAGGGAGAATTGGGTGAGATTTCAATTGTATCAAATTGCATAGGTATGGCCTCTTCCATTAACAGCCTAGCATCTTCTAATGAACACCTGGATCCTACTATATCCACAACATTTAGGAAATGATTATTAAAAATATTTTCAACTTCTGACTTTTTGTTCGTAAAGTTTTCATTCAATTTGATGGTAATACTGTCTTCCTCTGCTCTTGGTTGACCTGTTTCTCTTTTAATAATATTCCAAATTGTTTTAATTTTATTATCAGAGTTGCTGATTTCAGACATGATACACATACTCCTGGATTTTTTAATAACTTTTCTTAATATAACAGAGTAGTTTTTATAATTTTTTATAGTTGCTGGGTCACTACTCTTTCTTGCTGTCAGATACATTTCCCTTTTCCGGTTACAAGATATTTTTATACCCTTAGTAAGCCATGGTTTGTTACAAGGTTTCTTACGAGTATATTTAACTATTTTCTTAGGGAAGCAGTTTTCAAATGCATTTACAAAAATGTCATGAAATAAATTATATTTTAAATTGGCATCAGGTTCACGGTACACCTCATCCCAGTCTATCTGCTGTAGGCTTTCCCTGAAATTTGCAATTGTTAAATCGTTGACTGAACGTACTACTTTGGAGGACTGTTTAGTATTGCTGAATGGAGCTATGTCATATATTGTAACTAGCTGTGCACCATGATCAGAAAGACCATTCTCAACAGGCTGAGCATTTATCTGGTTAAACTTATCTTGGTCTATAAAGAAGTTATCTATTAGTGAGCTGCTATCCTTTACCACCCGAGTAGGAAAATCAATAACGGGTGTCAAATTGAAAGAACCGAGTAATACTTCAAGGTCATTTTTCCTATTACCCTCTTTCAGAGAATCTACATTGAAGTCCCCACAAATAATAATTTGCTTTCCCCTGTCTGACAGATAGCACAACAAGGAGTCCAAATTTTTCAGAAATAGATGAAAATTTCCTGATGGGGACCTATATACAGTTACAATTATAAATGTGCCTTTATTTAATTTAAGCTCACAGGCACATGCTTCTATATGTTTCTCTACACAAAACTTTTTTGTTTCTATACTTTTTGCACAATGATAACTTTTGACATATATGGCAACTCCTCCTTTCTCCATATTTTCTCTCATTACATGTGCAGAGAGCTTATAACCACTTACATTTACCTTATCCATATCAGTAACAATGTGATGCTCAGACAGGCATAGTATATCTATTTCATTCTCAGCTTCTAAATCTTCTAAACAAACCAGAAGCTCATCTACTTTATTCTTTAAGCTCCCAATATTTTGATGAAATATACTTACATTATTTTTAATTATACTTTTATGAGAACCTTTCCTTATTCTAACATTTGCAGTACTCTCCTGTCTGAGTTTCTCATTGTGCTTAGGCCTAGTTCCTATACCAGTGGTCACATGGTGTTCAGAGAGGCAGATTATGTCAACTGGGTTGGGTGACTTCAATTCATCAATGCAATTACCTAGGACTGAGATACAACTTGGTGGAGATAAAATTTATGGTGATTGGTGAAAATTTATAATTGATAGCTGTGATTGGTGATCCAATGTGCTAGAATTGTGCTGTTTAATTTCTTTCCTAAACTGAAGATTTGTTTCAATCCTGACCTCTCGTAGAACTTGACATCTTTCTTTCTTACCTATCCTAAAAAAGGTGCTGCTCCAACACCTGTAAGCACTGGTATTTTACCATTCATGGCAGTGCCTCCCCCCCTTAAATTTCCTGCTATTACCCCAGCCAGTTTCCCCTTCCCTTTCCTGTTGAGATGTAGGCCGTGCCTGGTATAGTCCCACCTACTGAGATAATCAACAGGAACCACACCAATATGAGCCCCCGCACCCGACCCAAGCAGCTGTTCCAACTCCAAATTAACTCTCCCAACAGAAGAGTTCAAATGAGGCCGGTCATGGCGTCTCAGGACAGATACAAATTCAACATTGGTGTGTCTCGATGCTGACGCAATCTTTACCAGGTCACACTCTATACTGTACCCAGGATCTCTGTCGATACTGTTCCCTGGCCCTCCCACAATAACCACGGTGTCTTCCCTGGTAAATCCTTTACAGAGTGAACCTAAATCCTCTGTCACCTGATCCAGACTAGCACTTGGTTTGAAAAAATTTGTGACCTGGTATTCTGGTCCTAATTCCTCCTGCAGGCCTACACCTCTGGCACGAGAACTGCCTAACAACAAAACTTTCTTCCTTTTCGATGACTTTCCTACATTCTTTTTCAATTTCCTATTGAAAGTTTGTTGTGTCCTGTCTACACCTACCTCTGCTTGAGGCTCATCAGTTTCTAACTGAAGCAACAGGTCAAACTTATTTTTGACATTCACCACAAAACTGTCAGACTTAGTTCTAGGCCTGTTCCTTCTGCTACCTGTTGCCACTTCCCACCTCTCTTTGCCCTTCTCCCTCCTTTACCTGTCCAGATCTTCCCTAGCCTGATCTAGCTCAGCCTTAAGGGCAGCAATTTTCCCCTCCTGTTCCACTATCTTCCTATCTCTGCTGCAAATCCAACATAACCACTGATGAGCCTGATCCACTTTCCCAACACCCACGCCACTGCAGTCCCCCCAGTGAAAAAAACTACTGCATCCATCACACCAAACCCCGGAACTAACAATTCTACGGCAAGTCAGGCACTTCTCACTCATGGCAAAAATAATACTTTAGCTAGAATAAATCAATTAAATTACCGAAGATCAAAAAAGACGTTACAAGAATTAAGCCTATTCACAAATGTATATAAGCAAGTTTCTGATTTAAAATTCCGCTGTTTTTCTGAGATCTGTATTAAAACAACGAAGGTATACGCTATTTATTATATATTTCACTCGATGGAATGAAAAAAAAGGACAATTAAACGAGATACTTTAACTTTGATTCTCCAAAAACGTTACGAGAATTAGGCCTATAAACAAATGTATATAGGCAAGTTTCTGATATAAAGTTACGCTGTTTTTCTGAAATCTGTATTACAACAATGAAGTTATACGCTATTTACGGTAGTTTACTTATTTGTTACCGAGAAACTAGTTAAATTACCGTGAAACAAGAAACAAACACGTTTACAAAATTTAAGCCTAAGCGCGACTTCGCAAAGTTACGATCTTTTCGTGTTTTCAGAAAAAATACGCAAAGAAAAGTCAAACCTTTAACGGCAAGACTAAACGATACACTAATGCACGTATTTAATTTGTTGTCGGCGTTAAACTAAATTATATTCCTGTCTAAATCACTTAACTTTCTGGAAATGGTTTCTGGCATCACTTACTCGGCGGCCATCTCCGCTGGACATAACAAAATGAGATGTGAGTGCAGTCGAATGTAATAAAAACTATACCGTTTTTGCTCATAAAACAAAATGAAAATAGACTTTGTCTATCTTCATGGAAAAACGACATTTATTATCCTCGCGAATGTTTTTTTCCCTTTTTTTAATAGTTGCTTTATTATAGGAGCCGAGTTGATGTTAAACAGTCCAGCGCAGAACAGCGGGCGACTTCCCTACGAGACCTTGGCTCTATCCTGGTCCTAGCTGGAGCGCCCTACGTGACATTAAAAAAAGTATCTTCCATCTCAGCTTCTGCACTGCAACGATCACGGTGTACTACTATTTCCAGTTGCTTTGGTCTCTCCCAAAATACTAAATTCTCTGGTATAACTTTTCATAGTTCGAGTAGGAAACCATCAAGATCATACAACTTAAATTCGGGCAATGAATCGAGTATTCAAAATCAAACTTTTGTTACCCTTGTAAGCCATTAGATAGACAGCCTGCAACTGGAACTGTGCACCATGAACCTGGTTAGCCGTTTAGTACTAAGTCAGTAATCTGTTGCATGCGACAAGCAGAACTCTTTTAAAAGCGAATCTAAACAGTGTTGGAGCGTCTGTCGTGAAACCAAACACAGCCCTTTGTTCTCCGGCATTTCTGCATTTACGCAGCGGCCTGTGAAGGCAAATGGCAGTTAAGAAGAGACGGGAAGCAATTTGCGCGATGGCGCGTGAGTCGGTCGCGATGATTGGACATCCAATCAGCCGTAGTGGCGCGACAAAGGGAGTTAGTGTCGGCGTGCGGCGGGCAGAGGGCAGCAGCGTCGCCGATCGGCGCATCGGATACAAAAGCCCGCGATCCAGGTAGCGCCGGTGCGCTAATGGCCGCCGTCGGCGGAGAAGTCCATTTAGACGTTGTTTAATGTGTAATTACGCGTTTGTCTGCGCCGGCCGCGCGGCTAAATGGGCAGATGGCGGCGCTGCCGTCGCAAATTGCGCTAATTAACATCCGACGCGCGCCACGCTAGTAGTTTGGCCTAGCGAATCACAGATGTCAGCACTCGCAGCATCGGGCTCTGCCGGCACGATGCCGTCGCGTTCGTTACAGAGAGGGCAGAACGCCGTTTTTATTACTGCTGCTCGTAAATCTTCCCCGGTAAAGCAGTTGATAGTTATGTGCTGTGTTAAAAATGGAAATGTTCTTTGTCTGCCACTGCCAGGGCAGTGTTGCGCTCGAAAACTATTCTTCGACGATTTTCGTTAAGTGACCGTTACTTCCGAGAGACAATCGGCATGTGACAGGTTACAAATACATTACACTTACACGAAACTACCAAACGCGGTTTTCGTAAACTGATTCCGCGATGCCGCTTTTCATTCTGGGAATGCGGTTCTAGCTGCTGAATTTCCTTTTCCACAGTTTTCGATTCCACGTAAACGCTCAATCGTTCTTGTCGTTTTTTTTCTATTTTTTTTCTTTGGCTAGTCTCGTCGGAGTGAGTGTGTAGCGAAGAGGACTAAGTAGTGTCAGATTGAAAGAGAAGTTGCCCATCTCAAAAAAATGTTCAAATGGGTCTGAGCACTATGGGACTTAACTTCTGAGGTCATCAGTCCCCTAGAACTTAGAACTACTTAAACCTAACTAACCTAAGGACATCACACACATCCATGCCCGCGCAGGATTCGAACCTGCGACCGTAGCGGTCGCGCGGTTCTAGACTGTAGCGCCTAGAACCGCTCGGCCACTTCGGTCGGCTTGTCCATCTCATACTGAAGAGAAATAGCCATCAAGTTGGCTAAATAGAAAATCGGGACTGCTGAGTTCCAGAGGTCATAATTATAAAACAACTGACTATCGGAAAACCAATAGTTGATCGTGTAAGTAAACACGACAGAGAAAATGTTTCCGAAATTAGGTTTTCCTTTCCGGTAGTTGCTGCATGTGAACGTAGCAGCTATGGAAGTTGCACTGTTAGTGGCATTTACCCAGTAAACTAAAATGTCTGTCAGACGAAAAGTTAAATTTACGTACAGGCTGATTCTTATTTAAATTTAAAAACTCCCGAAGCGACGTAGATGGCACCGAGACATGTAACTTATTACAAGACACTCGGGGCAGCAAATATCGTGAATACCCCAAAAGTATATGAAAAATGTCGAACATGTGACGTCACGATATAACGTACCTCGCTGGGCCTATCGATATTACTCTCGATGATGAGGGCAGTGCTACACATTGCTTCTGTAGGCTACCTTGCCTTCGTAAACGTAAATAGATTCACTGTAGTCTTGTTACCACTAACGTAAGCCCTCGTGTCCCTTCGGATAACGCAAGAACGAAAACAGTGGCCAGTGGAGCGATATGTAGCGCTGCCCCCTGCAGGCGAGGGCAGAATCGACAAACCCAACTGTTTGCTATACGTGCGACGAGGAACGTCATCTGGTGACGTCACATGTTCATCCACTGTTGGGGCATTTCCCGACGTTTTGGCCTCATGTGTCTTATACTGAATTAATTGTCTCAGCGTAATCTAGGTCACTTTGGGGGTTTCTTAAACGTTAACAATAATCACATTGTATAAACTGAAGTCGTTTCCTCTAGGAGACTCCTTTTCGTCTATAGACGATATTTAAGTGAAAAGCTAAGATGACCCGTACTTTAAAGGGCCGTATTAATGAATCATATGACTTGAGTAAGAAAACAATCGATGGCAGGAAGCATCATGTACTGGATTCTTCAGTGTTCGATGATGGGTCGGCACGGAAGAGTCTTCAAAAACTGTTGATATTTGTTGGTGACACGCGTGTACCGATGAAGCGCCCAAGTGCGCTCACATCAGAAGGAGAAAAATGGAGCAGGCTTGCGACTGGTTCACAGCAATTGGTTTAAACCTAAATGTTACAATTACTCAGTTATGCAGTTTCAAAAATAGTAAAATTACTTACAGAAATCTGGATGAGGTCCCACGTGTGAAGTTCCTCGGCACCCAGATCAATAATAAAACTGAAGTGGAACCACCATGTGAACAATGTAACCGAAAAGCTCTGTCTGCCTGCTTTGCACTTAGAAATTTCTCTCACTGTGCTGACCTGATGACACAACTGCTAGCATACTTTCACTCAGAACAATCTTCTGGGATAATGCAGCTGAGATCGGAAAGATGTGTATTCTACGGAAGTGAGCAGTTAGAGTATTGTGTGAAGTTGACAGCCGATCACCTTGCAGAAGCCTCTTCTGGGGCTAGACATTTTTTACACGTTTCTGCCGCCAATTCAGATACTTCCTAGTGATACTTGCAGTCAATAACAAGAGATAATTTATGCTAGAAGAAAAATAGTATCGATACAGACTTTACGTCACTGTCTCGGGTTACAATTGTTCTATGATCTGGTGCAAAAATCCAGTAACAGGTTGCTGACAAACATCATACAGGAACGTGTTTCTTAAAGTTTTCCCCACGTATCTAATATTCCACAAATTCTGGGTGCGTATCTGGTAAATTACACACATCAAAAAAAGTTTTGCATCACCCCAGTTCCCTGAACTCCTGCAGACAGACGTTGACTGTGGATATTGTGTCACAGACAGTCCCTTTGACTGTTCAGAGATGTCACTACTGCAGTCATTCCACAGGTAGGAGGTACACGGCTGGTGTTGCCTGTAGTTCAACCATGCCTAGACGGTCAATACCGCGGTTCGACCGCGTCAGCATTGTTACTTTGAGCCAGGAAGGGCTCTCAACAAGGGAAGTGTCCAGGCGTCTCGGAGTGAACCAAAGCGATGTTGTTCGGACATGGAGGAGATACAGAGAGACAGGAACTGTCGATGACATGCCTCGTTCAGACCACCCTAGGGCTAATACTGCAGTGGATGACCGCTACCTACGGATTATGGCTCGGAGGAACCCTGACAGCAACGCCACCATGTTGAATACTGCTTTTCTTGCAGCCACAGGACGTCGTGTTACGACTCAAACTGTGCGCAGTAGGCTGCATGATGCGCAGCTTCACTCCCGACGTACATGGCGAGCTCCATCTTTGCAACCACGACACCATGAGCACGGAACAGATGGCACAACAGCATGCCGAATGGACCGCTCAGGGTTGGCATCACGTTCTCTTCACCGATGAGCGTCGCAAATGCCTTCAACCAGACAATCGTCGGAGATGTGTTTGGGGGCAACCCAGTTAGGTTGATCGCCTTAGATACACTGTCCAGGGAGTGCAGCAAGGTGAAGGTTCCTTGCTGTTTTGGAGTGGCATTATGTGGGGCCGACGTTCACCGCTGGTGGTCATGGAAGGCGCCGTAACGGCTGTACAATACGTTAAAGTAATCCTCCGACCGATAGTGCAACCATATCTGCAGCATATTGGAGAAGTATTCGTCTTCATAGACGACAATTCGCGCGGCCATCGTGCACATCTTGTGAATGACTTCCTTCAGGATAACGACATCGCTCGATAAGAGTGGCCAGCACGTTCTCCAGACATGAACTCTATCCAACATGGCTTGGATGGATTGAAAAGGGCTGTTTATGAACGACGTGACCCACCAACAACTCTGAAGGATCTACGTGGAATAGCCGTTGGGGAGTGGGACAATCTGCACCAATAGTGCCTTGATGAACTTGTGGATAGTATACCACGACGAATGCAGGCATGCATCAATGCAAGAGGACGTGCTACTGGGTATTAGAGGTAAAGGTGTGTACAGCAATCTGGACCACCAACTCTGAAGGTCTCGGTGTATGGTGGTACAAAATGCAATGTGTGGTTTTCATGAGCAATAAAAGAGGCGGAAATGATGTTTATGTTGATCTCTGTTCCAATTTTCTGTATTGATTCCGAAACTCTCGGAACCAAGATGATTCAAAAATTTTTTTTTTGATGTGTGTATTAATTCTTGTTCCGACATTTCTGCTGACAATGTCAGCCATTCTCAAAGTGAGGCGCTTGCAACGTTTTTAAATCACTTTATGCAATACTGTAGGGTAATCGTGCATGCATCAGAGATAACACAGTTTATAGTAATGATATGGAACTTGTCATTGTACACTCACACCACATACTCGTATGTGAATATGACTACATGCCGACTACTTACATGATTTTTTTAAAGTACAGTGAGTTAGTAAATGCTACTAGCCACCCGAATAATACTACATAAAATGAAATTTCCCTATCGAATAGAAGCAGGTGTTATGAACATACTTTTTCAGATTTTCAAATTCAACTTTGGTACCAGTCAGACATTTTGCGTCATGCGGCTAGTGAGAAATTATTTTAGCGGAACTGTAATGCAATCCCCTTTTCCACTAAAGGCAGCCTTAATGTCGAGTAATGAATGTAATTTTTTCTTCTAGCATTGTAATTACTAATTATGCACGTCACTGTTGCTTTTGAATTTCAGTAGGCTATTTACAACGAACTTCATTGGGAATAAATACACTGTGAAGTAATAGAATGACAAAGTCCATTAACGGGTCTCTGCAAGATGATAGTGGGTCAGCACCACATGTTATTCTCACAGCACGTTTTTGAACAATGAAAATTTTCTTTCTTAAAGATGAGTTACCCCCTAACACTATACCATATGACATTATTGAATGAAAACATGTTAATTTACTGATTTGTCTATCCCCAAATTCGTAGTGATTACAAGAACAAAGGTGGCCCCACTCAGTTGTTTTATGAGTTAAGACATGTATTTTTTCTAGCTAATATTCTCATTATTATATCCACTTAAAATTTTTTAACTTTGTAGCCTAGCTATTATTTCCACACAATGTACTACATTTGTCATAGATGTTGTACCATATATTTAGAAACATATAAATTATTATAAATTTTTGTGCAATAAAAACAGTCTAGGTTGCATACAATATATTTTTTTTAAAAAAGTATCTGGTTTCATTCAGTGTTTTATCATATACCCTGTGCTCACTACTGGAGGTTGTAGCATGGAGAATGAACTGCTCTAACATGTACATATAAGGTACCCTCTGTAGGAACTTCCACGAAGACAGCACAAATACGGATGCCACATGTAACAAAGGGAATGGCGTATACACTGAAGCATTGTGATCACCAGTCACACAATACAGATCCACTGGCTGGTTATTGAAACTTTGACTTGGAACAGATATCCAATATTGTAAGCAATGAAATATCATCAACTTATTATATCTATCAAATGCAAACAATTACTGAACATACAATGATCAGAATTGCATGTGGCCATTGTGGAAACGGTTTCCACCTTAGTTGCTACGTAAAAGAACACGGACGTGTTCTGACTGTAGTGGTACCACCGTCTAGGATAGGGAAAGTTAGTTTTGTGCGATATTCGGAGCACAAGTTACAGCCAGGTGCAGGCTGGATTGCAATAAGTTACGCATACCAGCCGTTGTGAAGGCAAATAGAGGCCGAAGGGGTGTAGAACTGCTGGAGAGGGCGTACACAGCGGTTTCCATGGCGCAAGTCACAGGCAGAAGAGGGCGGCTGGCCAACCTAAGTGTTATGAGTATGTGATACAAAACGGGGCATTAGCAAAACAGACGCATGCATCTGAGTATAAATAAGTGTTGTTTTCTAATCAGAGTCATTCAGGTGTCATAGCTCTTATGGACAGCAGGGCGTGTCACACCGCCAGGCTACACGCAGTAACAGATGGGCGACAGCGTCTCAGTCCACGGCGGGTTGTCGGTTCGACCCTCTGAGGCCGACGCGGGGTCCACAGCCAGCCAGGTCAGACCTCTCTTTGGCTCGCTACCGCAGGCAGTCATCTCGTCCCGACACACTCCGGAGACTTCCGAGGCGAGGGCCGCAGATTCGGACGCCGGATCACGGGCGGTCATTGCCACTGCATTCTCATCTGCGCCAGCGAGCAAAGAAGCAGCCGCAGGGCCGGCCTACACCTTCCGGTGGAGCAGCGCAGAAACAATGAGGGCAGTGGCCACTGAGTTGGCTGCTGGCGCAGCCATCCTGACGTAATCGGAACTCTGCAGCTGGCGTATGAGGCCATCACGACACAGCGTTGTGTTGCACAGACTGCTGGGGGTGCGTCCTCAGCATTGCGGGGCCCTGTGATGCAGACCAAGGTGAACGGAGCACTGTAGTGGAAGCAAATAAATCGTTTGGTAGGTTCTCGCCAAGTTTTAATACGGCACCTCCTGGCACCCAATACGCCACATTTGGCATCTGATACCACAACATCATAATGGAACTTGATTTGGAGCAAAATATGCGATATTTGAAATATTATTAGGCGTTCAATAGCTATATAGCAATTTCATTACATAAGCAATGATAAAAACTAAAAGCAGTACATAATTAGTTTCAATATGTCAAAAATACAATTGAAGCAAAGATAAGAACTGGCCCAATAAGACTGTAGTACAGTTAGCACTTTCATATAAAAAATGAAACACGTTGCAAAAAGTTGAATTCTAACATGATATGTATCATGTATTTTAGAAAATGAGAGTAATAGTTGAGCCATAGTAAATTTATCTTTGAAAAGCGCGCCACAGCATGTAGCGTGAAGCGGTCGCCCTCCGTTTTCTGGCGGTGGCGTCGTTGTCGCAATTGAAGTAGAGAACCTGTATAGAGAGAGAGAGTGGCAAACTGGACGATATGGTGGCCATTTTCTGCCAGTCTGTGGGTGGGACTTCTGAATGGCCAGTAGTGAAGGACACACTCACCGAATCAAAAGCACAAGACAATATCGCGAAATCATTCGTTAAATGCCTTTCTTTACAGCTATAATAAACTCATAGTAGCCTACTTCGTACAGCACAGGAAAATTTGATACAGAGTTTGTAAAAATTATTCGTTACTTGCATTTATCTTCTTTAAAGTTCGTTTACTAGACATATTGCAATGAAAGTAACCTAAATAAAAAAAATTGTGTATAGCATTTGTTTTGCATCGGAAGTGCATAATGTTAAAGATTTAATGTACCTGTATTACATCAGATGAATGAAAGTCGTAAGCAGTTGCTTACTTGTGACATGCAAAAAGTGTGAGACGTACTAGTACTTCTTGTCACATCTTCAAACTTTTTGCATGTCGCAAGTAAACAACTGGAATACCTCTCATAGATAACAAACGAAAAAGATTACAAAAATCAGGTAATGTTAAATGCAGTCTACTGTAATAACGGCCAAATGTAACAAGAAAACTACCGTATCCCTTCTACCCCACAGTAAGTAGGCCTATTAAAAACTGTCTTCAAGAGTACCTACAATTGTCTACTACGAATAATGTTTCAGCAACCACGACAACAGCGGAAAACGTGCCTACAACTAGGCTGCGTCAACAGTCAGGCAGTAATACTGAAACCAAAATAATGCCTAGTGTTCTGATTCGCAACGAAATACTGTTTGACGCTGTAAAGTCGAATGAGCATGGCACAAAAATTACAGGAACTTTCCGTTTCCAACAAGGACTGTCAGATATTGGCTTCAGAAAAGCTTGTGATGCTACCAGTATGCACGCAAACGCTAATTACGTACTAAAAACGATATACAACTAAATCGAACATGCATGCACAACGCATAACAAGTTTCTCAACAATTCAAATACCTTTTAATCGTTTCCAGAAGTCCTATCAACTTCAATTCAACTCAAAAGCACGGCGAACATAGGAAGCGCGAGAGACGTTTGGCAGGAAAATGGCGCCGAAGCTAATCAACCAATCACAGGCAACTTCACCTATGGCCACTCTCTCTGTATACAGGCTCTCTAAATTGAAGGCTTCAGTGTCTCCCTCTAGCGGGAAAGGGGAAAAGTGGGCTGTTCGCGTGAGTTTAAGAAGTGGCTGTATGGGCTCTCGCAGAGAGTTGGCAGTCGGGGCATCAAGAAGCGACTTCTCTGCCGGTGCTAGAGGGACAGCGCGCAGACCGCGGCATCGGCGTAAGCGACGCGAGCAGCGGCTCCGTGGTGTGGGGAGTTAACTGCTCGTCGCGAAAGGAATCTTCCTGAGCGTGGGTGTGCGAGGGGCCTAATCTGCAGTTCGGCCGTATGCTGTCCGCCGGCGAGGAGGTTCTGAAAATCGGCGCGCCTTCCTGCGTCCGTTGAAACGGCTGGCACCGGGCGGCCCGGCAGAGGTGCTGCGTTGGTTCAGTCCTGGGAGCCGTAACGCGCCAGAAGTTGAGTATTGGTTGTTAACAGATTTTATGAAGTTTAATTAAACTCAATTTACTTATTCTTGTTAATTATACCAGCCGTATTTTTGGGGGGTTTCCCGCCATTCATTCTCGTCTGCCCAACCGCGGAAAGGTGGTAATATTAGAAAGGGTGGTCCGTTTGTCCCCTTTTGAGGACGAAAGGGGGGGGAGTCAGAGTAAATCTGTGGTTCGGATTGCTTCATTCCCCTCCCAGCTTCAAATGGTTCAAATGGCTCTGAGCACTATGGGACTCAACTGCTGAGGTTATTAGTCCCCTAGAACTGAGAACTAGTTAAACCTAACTAACCTAAGGACATCACAAACATCCATGCCCGAGGCAGGATTCGAACCTGCGACCGTAGCGGTCTTGCGGTTCCAGACTGCAGCGCCGTTAACCGCACGGCCACTTCGGCCGGCCCTCCCAGCTTACCTAAGCGTTTATTCGACTGTTAGCCTCTGCCATGTCTGTGAAAGTCTAAGGCACCAATGACTGTACTGTTTAAAATGCAAGGCTCTTAAGACCTCTTCCATTCTCTCGCCTGCCATAACTAGCATTACTAGACTCACCTGTAAAAGGTACTCTAAGAAAGAAGGAAAATTCCTTTTGCCTCGTGGTAAGAACTAGCCAATTGCATAACGAATTCCTGCTCATCTGGAAGCTGTAACTTACGTAAATTTGTGTTTATGTATATTTGGCTATAATAAGCAAGGTTGTTAGTGTACGCCGTAGTGGATTTTTTATATTGTTTCTAGTCAGCAAAAACTGTTGTGTGTTTTTCAAAAAATGGTTCAAATGGCTCTGAGCACTATGGGACTCAACATCTTAGGTCATAAGTCCCCTAGAACTTAGAACTACTTAAACCTAACTAACCTAAGGACATCACACACACCCATGCCCGAGGCAGGATTCGAACCTGCGACCGTAGCAGTCCCGCGGTTCCGGACTGCAGCGCCAGAACCGCTAGACCACCGCGGCGGCAGTGTGTTTTTCCAATTCAATAACTTTTAAGGTTCAAATGGTTCAAATGGCTCTGAGCACTATGGGACTCAACATCTGAGGTCATCAGTCCCCTAGAACTTAGAACTACTTAAACCTAACCAACCTAAGGACGTCACACACATCCATGCCTGAGGCAAGATTCGAACCTGCGACCGTAGCAGTCACGCGGTTCCGGACTGAAGTGCCTAAAACCGCACGGCCACCGCGGCCGGCAACTGTTATTTAAGGCTTTTACTCATTGTGCATATGTGTTTTATACAGGTAGTTGGTTATTAGTGTGTTTTCTTGCCATGCAAAAGTTTGCGATTTCATTACGGGTAGGAATTGTTGCCTTGAAAGGAGAATATTGTAAAAGTTCGCAAGTCCCACCTGGCGAGCGTGTGTGTTTGCCGTAAGTTAACTGGCAGAAATTTGTAAAATCTGTTTTTTTAAATATTTTGGAAAGTTAAAGTTATTAACTGTGGCCCGCCCCCCCCCCCCCCCCCCTCCTCCGTGTGCATGACTCATGCGTTTTGGTTTTTCTATTTTGAGAACGCCCCCTTGAGATGCACGGCGTATGTCAATGAGGTAGTCAAATTGCTTCCACACTACAGTGAGCATGCCTTGGGTTACAGCTTCCGTACCCCATATTCTCACATTATGACGGTTAACCTGTCCATTTAAAGGAAATGTTGCCTTGTCACTAAACACGAAGCAGGGAAGAAAACTTGCAAGAACAAAATTACAGAAATGCACACGTTGTTGTTTGTCACCTTCACGAAGAGCTTGCAGTAGCTGAATTTTCTATGGTGTACAGGTCGACTCAACGTCCGCCAGACGGACTCCGGGGTTGAGCTATCGAGCTGCACAGCGAACGGATTTCTGTGGACACCTTGTGAAACTATGCGGATGCATTCGACGACTGTGTGAGACACTCGGGGACAGCCCGGCGATTTGCCTTTACTCAAACAACTAGGAATTGTTCATGCCATCGTCTAATGCTCTGTGCTGTAGCAGGATCTTCACTATACCTAGCACGAAAGTCACGCTGAACAGTTTTACTGACCGGCTCTGCGCAAAGCGTAGAACACAAAACGCTTTCTGTTTTCACGACACCATTTTTACTGGAAATGAAGTGGAAGCACACTGCTGCTATCTAGCGGGAACTATGTAAAACTCGAGAGTTTGCTCTTTCCAACAGTAAGTTGTTCACGCACATATCTCAAATAACGTAATAGTTATGATGATTGAAATCGGATGATCCTTTTTGATACACCCTGTACAGCATATCCAGACACTCTAGGATGATAATAGCATTGAAACAGAGGATGACGCGCGTAAAGCTGAAATACTAAACACCTTTTTCCAAAGCTGTTTCACAGAGGAAGACCGCACTGTAGTTCATTCTCTAAATTCTCGCACGAACGAAAAAATGGCTGACATCGAAATAAGTGTCCAAGGAATAGAAAAGCAACTGAAATCACCCAGCAGAGGAAAGTCCGCTGGACCTGACGGGATACCAATTCGATTCTACACAGAGTACGCGAAAGAACTTGCCCCCCTTCTAACAGCCGTGTACCGCAAGTCTCTAGAGGAACGGAAGGTTCCAAATGATTGGAAAAGAGCACAGATAGTCCAAGTCTTCAAGAAGGTTCGTCGAGCAGATGCGCAGAACTATAGACCTATATCTCTGACGTCGATCTGTTGTAGAATTTTAGAACATGTTTTTTTGCTCGCGTATCATGTCATTTCTGGAAACGCAGAATCTAATATGTAGGAATCAACATGGATTCCGGAAACAGCGATCGTGTGAGACCCAACTTGCTTTATTTGTTCATGAGACCCAGAAAATATTAGATACAGGCTCCAAGGTAGATGCCATTTTTCTTGACTTCTGGAAGGCGTTCGATACAGTTCCGCACTGTCGCCTGATAAATAAAGTAAGAGCCTCGGAATATCTGACCAGCTGTGTGGCTGGATTGAAGAATTTTTAGCAAACAGAACACAGCATGTTGTTCTCAGTGGAGAGACCTCTACAGACGTTAAACTAACCTCTGGCGTGCCACAGGGGAGTGTTATGGGACCATTGCTTTTCACAATATATATAAATGACCAAGTAGATAGTGCCGGATGTTCCATGCTGCTTTTCGCGGATGATGCAGTGGTATACAGAGAAGTTGCAGCGTTAGAAAATTGCAGCGAAATGCAGGAAGATCTGCAGCAGATAGGCACTTGGTGCAGGGAGTGGCAACTGACCCTTAACATAGACAAATGTAATGTATTGCGAATACATAGAAAGAAGGATCCTTTATTGTATGATTATATGATAGCGGAACAAACACTGGTAGCAGTTACTTCTGTAAAATATCTGGGAGTATGCGTGCGGAACGATTTGAAGTGGAATGATCATATAAAATTAATTGTTGGTAAGGCTGGTACCAAGTTGAGATTCATTGGTAGAGTCCTTAGAAAATGTAGTCCATTAACAAAGGAGGTGGCTTACAAAACACTCGTTCGACCTATACTTGAGTATTGCTCATCAGTGTGGGATCCGTACCAGGTCGGGTTGACAGAGGAGATAGAGAAGATCCAAAGACGAGCGGCACGTTTCGTCACAGGGTTATTTGGTAAGCGTGATAGCGTTACGGAGATGTTTAGCAAACTCAAGTGGCAGACTCTGCAAGAGTGCGCTCTGCATCTCGGTGTAGCTTGCTGTCCAGGTTTCGAGAGGGTGCGTTTCTGGATGAGGTATCGAATATATTGCTTCCCCCTACTTATAACTCCAGAGGAGATCACGAATGTAAAATTAGAGAGATTCGAGCGCGCACGGAGGCTTTCCGGCAGTCGTTCTTCCCGCGAACCATACGCGACTGCAACAGGAAAGGGAAGTAATGACAGTGGCACGTAAAGTGCCCTCCGCCACACACCGTTTGGTGGCTTGTGGAGTATAAATGTAGATGTAGATGTGTACATTAGATGGAAGGTAGCGTATATGAAAACAATAGTCGACGTAAGACTGAACCCCGTGGAACCCCATAAGTGATTTACCGCCGGCCAGAAGAATCCGCCCTGCTTACTTTACTTGAATCAGTAAGTACAACTTTCGAATTTCTTTTTGTTAGATGCGATCCGAGGGTCGGACACGGTACACGACAGTTATCCGAGATTCTCATGGGCCAATACGTAGAGAAACAATTTGGTCAGTGCAGCGGAAAACACCACAAATTCTGTCTTTCGCCTTTCTTTCAACTCGTGACAGCGTGCTGTTGTTTCGTGAGAAAGATGGCGTGGGAGGGGGTTACGAACAGTATCGAAGGGCTCTCCGCTATCGAACCGGCGTCCAGGTCGACCGTGTTTGAATTAATCAGCAGCAGCAGCAGCAGCGCCGCCCCGTGGACAAGTGCTTAACTATGCATTTGGTGGCGACACAGATGTAATTTGCGCCCGCCTATTGTCTTTAACGGGCGGTTTCGTTCCCCGGTCATGCTTCAAAAGTTGCGGGTTATTAGCGGGCGGTAAAGAAACGCAAGGCATTCTATTAAAGAACTGGAGCAATTACGTCCCAGAGTTTTACTTACGTAGTAGCTTAGAATGTAAAATTGGTGGAAACGGTATTTCCGTCGGCAAGAGCTATTTTTACGTACGTCCGTTGACGAAATTTATTGCTTTAGCAAGACTCGAGAAGACAAAAAATTAACCTCGCTGTAATAAATTGTAACTTAGTGAGACATCGCAATGGTTAAGGCACTAAACTTGCATTCGGAAAGAGAGAAGTTCAGGTCCTGTCTGACTATCTGGATGTAGATTTTCCTTGGTTCCTCTAAGTTACTTAAGGCTAATACTGTGATAGGCGTAGCCTTATTTATTCTGTCTGTCTTCGTTATAGGCTTCAATCCAAAGCGCCCCGCGTAAACGATCAAACAGTTTGTCGACCGTTACTAGTCTGTCAAATTATCTGGCAGTTTGCCTGTTTGTCAAACACAGACAGTGTTAGACGTCTCTGAGAGAAATTTTGAGTGACAGGAACTTTGACACGATGGCGCATGCTGTTTGTGTTGGAATTTCGCTGCGATGTTCAGCGAGAAAGAGTTCTCATTACAATTTGTCTCTCTGTGCTGCGAGTTTCCACAATTTTGGTTAATACGATCGAGGATAAAAAGGAAAGATTACTGGCATTTACGAAAATCGTGGAGCTATTGCATCTATCCCAGCTGTATTTTACAAAGGAGTACTTCAAGGGGGGTAGGACGTCAAACAGGACGGCTTGGAGCAGGAGGGACACCACAGGACATTTTAATTTTCACTGTCTATACTTTTAAAAATAAATTCACAAAACTTTGTCAGAATGACCAGAAAGGATTCAAGATTTACACTTACAGTGATGGAAGTTCAAAAATATAAGAAAATAATTTATTTTTTTTACATTTGAATTTCACCTTTTTTTCACTTACCATTGGCTGCATTTGTTGCTATAGGTACACTTTTCTTCATAAGTAAGGGAGATTCTTCGATGAATTTTGCACAGCATACAAACCATACTTACAGGAGTATGAAACTCTAGAATTTTCCAAATCTATTAAAAACTGTGGTAAAAATTGAGATAATTAAGTATAAAATTTGAATTTTTTTAAACATGTAGTTTGAAATGTAATAGCACATTCATGTTTTCATAAATTAAATAATTTCTAGAGTTTCATACACCTGTAAGTATGGTTTGTATGCTGTGCAAAATTCATCGAAGAATTTCTCTTACTTATGACGAAACGTGTACATATAGCAACAAACGCAGCCAATAGAAGAGAAAAAATTATTTTGTTATTTTTTTGAACTTCCACTGCTATAATTGTGAATCATGAATCCTTCCAGGTCATGCTGACAAAGTTTCATGAATTTATTCTTAAAACTATAGCCAGTGAAAATTAAAATGTCCCGTGGTGTCTTTCCTGCTCCAAGAAGGCCCGTTTGACTTCCTACCACCCTTAAGAAGAAAAGTAATGTTGTGTACGCAACATTCAAGCGGCCGTACAACAAAAAGAAAAATATCGATACTCTCCGTTCGTCCACGGCCGATGAACATGTTCCCACACTAAGGTGTATTAACGAAGTGTCATTAGAGGACCAAATGCAAGAGAATATATTTCTGCATATTTGTGTCTTCGTTTAGAATGTGAATGCGAGTTAATTCTAACAAGTCATTAAAAGTTAGATTGTCAAATGGCTCTGAGCACTATGGGACTCAACTGCTGTGGTCATAAGTCCCCTAGAACTTAGAACTACTTAAACCTAACTAACCTAAGGACATCACACACATCCATGTCCGAGGCAGCATTCGAACCTGCGACCGTAGCAGTCGCACGGTTCCGGACTGCGCGCCTAGAACCGCGAGACCACCGCGGCCGGCTTAGATTGTCCATTTGGAGATGATTGATGTAATTGTCACGTCCTGAGTGTAATACTGGATGATTGAAAGAGAGAAAAACAGATTTCAGTTGTTTATTACAGGCAAACTACACCACTGGCCATTAAAATTGCTAGACCACGAAGATGACGTGCTACAGACGCGAAATTTAACCGACAGGAAGAAGATGCTGTGATATGCAAACGATTAGCTTTTCAGAGCATTCACACAAGGTTGGCGACGGTGGAGACAGCTACAACGTGCTTACATGAGGAAAGTTTCCAACCGATTTCTCATACACAAACACCAGTTGACCGACGTTGCCTGGTGAAACGTTGTTGTGATGCCTCGTGTAAGGAGGAGAAATGCGTACCATCACGTTTCCGACTTTGATAAAGGTCGGATTGTAGCCTATCGCGATTGCGGTTTATCGTATCGCGACATTGCTGCTCGCGTTCGTCGAGATCCGATGACTGTTAGCAGAATATGGAATCGGTGGGTTCAGGAGGGTAATACGGAACGCCGTGGTGGATCCCAACGGCCTCGTATCACTAGCAGTCGAGATGACAGGCATCTTATCCGCATGGCTGTAACGGATCGTGCAGCCGCGTCTCGATCCGTGAGTCAAAAGATGGGGACGTTTGCAAGACAACAACCATCTGCACGAACAGTTCGACGACGTTTGCAGCAGCACGGACTATGAGCTCGAAGACCGTGGCTGCGGTTACCCTTGACGCTGCATCACAGACAGGAGCGCCTGCGATGGTGTACTCGACGACGAACCTGGGTGCACGAGTGGCAAAACGTTATTTTTTCGGATGAATCCAGGTTCTGTTTACAGCATCATGATGGTCGCATCCGTGTTTGGCGACATCGCGGTGAACGCACATTGGAAGCGTGTATTCGTCATCGCCATACTGGCGTATCACCCGGCGTGATGGTATGGGGTGCCAATGGTTACACGTCTCGTTCTGCTTTTGTTCGCATTGACGGCACTTTGGACAGTGGACGTTACATTTCAGATGTGTTACGACCCGTGGCTCTACCCTTCATTCGATCCCTGCGAAACCCTACATTTCAGCAGGATAATGCACGAACGCATGGTGCAGGTCCTGTACGGGCCTTTCTGGATACAGAAAATGTTCGTACACGCCATCGAAGCTCTGTTTGATTCAATGCCCAGGCGTATCAAGGCCGTTATTACGGGGAGAGGTGGTTGTTCTGGGTACTGATTTCTCAGGATCTATGCACCCAAATTGCGTGAAATGTAATCACATGTCAGTTCTAGTATAATATATGTGTCCAATGAATACCCGTTTATCATCTGCATTTCTTCTTGGTGTAGCAATTTTAATGGCCGGTAGTGTATAAGAGATAGAAAGACATTGCACATGTCAGTGGACAGAGGAGAGCTCAAAGTTTCCACACAGCAGTGCTGTTACTAGTTTGTAGCAACGGTTCACTCTTTGGTGATTTCGTACTTGGCTCCCAGGGGGCCCCAGCCTTTGTAGCACCTTTTCCCTTTCCGTGGCGAATGTCTATCCTCCTCCTATTCTTTTTCCCCTCCCCTGGGAAACACTGTGGGATATTTTTGGGAATGTGTTCTGAAGTCTCAGTAGCCTGACCTCAGACCAATCCTTCCAATATTTCTTTCTTTCTTCGTTCTCCATCTCCTATCCTTCCTCTGCTTCGACGTTTGAGGTTCTTCTTTGTTTCTTCTTCCTCCCTCTGTGCCCCTGAAAGCCGGGCCACACATCTGATTCGTTACAGGTGACTGGGCAACGTGTAATTCTCGGCCTGGGTCGACAGGTAGGGCCCGCAGGTCGGGTACAGCCCAGGGCCAGGGAGGGGTGATTGCCTCAGCTGTTACCTTCCCAAATTACCAATTGGTCCCTCTGTCAGCAGTTTGGGAGGTGTGATCTGAGGTGTGAACCCACCTAAGGCAGGTGAGCCACATCGTCCCCCCCCCCCCCCCCCCATGACGAGGCCACCCAGTTGGAAGGTGGGCGCCATTGGAGACGCTGGGACACTGGCAGTCGTAGAGGATTTTCTCACAATGAGCCAATCACCATATTAGACTGCGTCTACTAAACGTAAACGGAATGAGACTTAAGATTCCTAGTATCTCCCATCTGCACCTCTGCTCCTTGCTGTACCACATACTGAAGAATGTCAGTCCTTTACTGCAGTTAATCTGTTTATTATTCAGAAAGGTGTTGATGCAACTGCAGGCCCTCTAGAAATCCTGCTCTCGTTTATGTAATAGAGCTTTGCTATTGGAGACCAACAGTGATTTTCAAGCCCAACAACTGCTTGCAGCTTCGCTCCTGCATGACTATCTTGTTTATGTCGAGACCCATCAGACTGAATTCTTCGTGGGGTGGTATTTACACTAGGCTGCTCGATGGCGTGTGACCAAGGGAGTAATCGAAATTTCCTCTCTGATCAGGGCGTCACTGCAGTCCCTTGGGTAATGAAGAAGGTTGATGCAACCTTAGTGCTTACGCGCACTTTCTTCTTCACATTTGACAGAGTAGTGCTTCCATGAAAGATCAGAGCAGGCCATGAAGTCATCACGGTCCAGCTGCACATTCCAAACCCAATGAGCTATTACCAATGTCAGTGTTAAATTACACTCAAGTGTCCTGTCAGAACAGGGCCAAATGTATTTTTTACTTGTGGTTGGGTTGCTCTCGAGGTCTATTGCCCACCTACTTCTCTCCGCTGTATCAGTTGCAACGGCACCCATGCAGCCTCAACCCGAGAATGTCCCATGTATTTCAATGAGCGCGCCGTCCAGAAGATGTGGCTGAAGCAAAAGGTGCCTTACCCCGTCACTCGCAAATTGTTGGCTAGTCGAAACCCGTGCGTCTTATCATCTAGTACTTACAGTAGCGTTCCTGCTATCACTCGCTCCGTGGAGGACATGACCATGCAGACTTGCGACCTCAAATTCAGCACTGCAGTCGTCAAATGACCCAGACTGACGGCAGCATCCACGCACCCTTCTGCTCCAGCTGTGCAACAAGCCACCAAATCACCTACTCCACAACCGGCGGGCCAGAAAGGTCAGGTGGAATACTCCCGTGAAGACTTTTTACGTCCCTCCAGCCAACAAACATCTGAATCTTCATGTACCAACCGGCAAGGCTCTAAGGAACCAAAGACAAACTGTCTCCTCGTTCGCAGACACGGGGATCCTCTTCCACGGTGTCGCTACCTGATGCCCTCACTCGGCTGATTTATTTCTCCAGTGCCCACTGCTAACCCTATTTCTGCCTCGGAATCTGCAGGCCAATGCAGAGAGACTGCCGACGCCTCTGTAGGTGTCCTGGAACAGGATTCTCTAGCCTCTGCGCCCTGTAGCAATCAGTCTTCGAAGGCTGGCTCTCGACAGCCGCTGAGGTGACAACTTTTCATTTTTCCCCTTCCCCACTTTCTCCATTGTGATTCTCCTCGAACAGAACATTCATGTCATTCAATACAATTATGGCTGCCCTTGGAACGCAGCGTCCCCTTGTTTTCTGCCCCCAGGAAACAATATTGCACCCTCGTGACTGCTTTGATCTCTCGCATTTCTTTCCAATCTGCTTTGACCTTCTCCTCGAGGACACCATTCAGTCTCATGGAGGAGTCGTGCTGGTCATCTGGGATGGCTGCTGCCTAGATACAACGGTCAAGCCCCACATTGTCTCAGGGTGTCTTACCTGGTCCTGCCACGGGCTGTTGGGTGGGGTGAAGCGAGAAATTGTGTATGCAAGTGAGCCTCCTACCACTCCCCCCCCCCCCCCCCCCCCCTGCATTGGGCAATACTGGGGCGGGGCTCCTGAGGTGCGAGTTAATGTTTAATAACCGAATGTACATATCTCTCCCGTTCCAGTCGAACCACACACAGAGCATTGGTAAACTGTACAGTTTGCACCAGTGAGTTACACAATTTTAAAAGCATGTCCAGCTCTGACAATTGTGTAGGTTGCGCCAGATGGTTTTACATGATTTTAAACTGAGGGCAAGTGGATTTTTTAAAATTTTCTCACTCTATTACATGTCTACTCTAATGTCATTGTGTCTGAATTACTCTATGCAGCCTGATGTCTTAATGCAAGGAGTAACTCCTTTCGGTGTCTTCGTTTTCTGATTCATGTTTAACAATGATGAAAGCCGTAATCCATCAATAATGCGATACCAGTTCGATTTTACACAGAGTACGCGAAGAAACTTGCCCCCCTTCTTGCCGCGGTGTACCGTAGTTCTCTAGAAGAGCGCAGCGTTCCAAAGGATTGGAAAAGGGCACAGGTCATCCCCGTTTTCGAGAAGGGACGTCGAACAGATGTGCAGAACTATAAACCCTCTAACGTCGATCAGTTGTAGAAGTTTGGAACACGTATTATGTTCGAGTATAATGACTTTTCTGGAGACTAGAAAGCTACTCTGTAGGAATCAGCATGGATTTAGAAATAGACGATCGTGTGAAACCCAGCTCGCGCTATTCGTCCACGAGTCTCAGAAGGCCATAGCCACGGGTTCACAGGTAGACGCCGTGTTTCTTGACTTCCGCAAGGCGTTTGATACAGTTCCCCACAGTCGTTTAATGAACAAAGTAAGAGCATATGGACTATCAGACCAATTGTGTGACTGGATTGAGGAGTTCCTAGATAACAGAACGCAGCATGTCACTCTCAGTGGAGAGAAGTCTTCCGAAGTAAGACTTATGTCAGTTGTGCTGCAGGGGAGTGTCGTAGGACCGTTGCTATTCACAATATGCATAAATGACCTTGTGGGTAACATCGGAAGTTCACTGAGGCTTTTTGCAGATGATACTGTAGTGTATCGAGAGGTTGTAACAACGGAAAATTGTACTGAAATGCAGGAGGATCTGCAACGAATTCACGCATGGTGCAGGGAATGGCAATTGAATCTCAATGTAGACAAGTGTAATGTGCTGCGAATACATAGAAAGAAAGATGCTTTATCATTTAGCTACAATATAGCAGGTCAGCAACTGGTAGCAGTTAATTCAATAAATTATCTGGGAGTACGCAGTAGGAGTGATTTAAAATGGGATGACCATATAAAATTAATCGTCGGTAAAGCAGATGCCAGACTGAGATTCATTGGAAGAATCCTAAGGGAATGCAGTCCGAAAATAAAGGAAGTAGGATACAGTACACTTGTTCGCCCACTGTTTGAATATTGTTCACTGGTGTGGGATCCGTACCAGATAGGGTTGATAGAAGAGATAGAGAAGATCCAACGGAAAGCAGCGCGCTTCGTTACAGTATCATTTAGTAATCGCGAAAGCGTTACGGAGATGAAAGATAAACTCCAGTAGAAGACTCTGCAAGAGAGACGCTCAGTAGCTCGGTACGGGCTTTTGTTGAAGTTTCGAGAACATACCTTCACCGAGGAGTCAAGCAGTATATTGCTCCCTCCTACGTATATCTCGCGAAGAGACCATTAGGATAAAATCAGAGAGATAAAAGCCCACACAGGCATACCGACAATCTTTCTTTCCACGAACAATACGAGACTCTAATAGAAGGGAGAACCGATAGAGGTACTCAGGGTTCTCTCCGTCAAACACCGTCAGGTGGCTTGCGGAGTATGGATGTACATGTAGATGTAATTGAGCATTTTATACTTAGCACCATACTGATGGTGCATATTTTTCATGTTGTATGCTTCAAATGGCTCTATGCACTTAACATCTGAGCTCATCAGTCCCCTAGACTTAGAACTACTTAAACCCGACTAACCTAAGGAGATCACACACATCCATGCCCAAGGCAAGACCGTAGCAGCAGCGCGGTTCCGGACTGAAGCGCCTAGAACCACTCGGCCACTTTAGGTTGTATGCTTAGATGTGTACCGGAAGTAAGCGACTGCAGTGCCACCAACCTTTTTTCTGAAGCGGAGCGACAAAATTCTAGAACGCCCATTTTGGATCATAAATATGGTAAATATAGAGGTGGCCATGTTATGATTGTGACAGCCATTATGGTGATAAAGAAAAGTGGAAAAAAAACGTCTGGTGGTCATTTACCATCATAAATTATAGTATTTAAGACAATAGTAAAAACATGTTTTGACAGTGGGTAATAACTTATATACATTAAGATAATTTGGTCATAAATTTTGCTTAAATACTGAGTATGAGTGGAAGTCGAGTCTGGGAAGGGAGGGGAGATGGTATGGAGGAGAGGAAGAAGGATGAGAGGTGATGTCACAAATAGTTGGGCGAGAACGTACTTTGTCTCGTTACTTGTACAACTTCTAGAGACAGAGTTACGACTTTCGCAGACCAGTTGTCATGATTGCACACTAAGGTGACAAATAAAGGAGCAGAGGATTCAGTCCAAAAGTCTGTTCTGTTGGCCAGCTTAAGGGTTGTTTTGGACGGTGTCTTATGTACACCCCCCTCCCCCCCCCCCCCCCCTGGGCTGCATTTTACCATGAAACTAACAAAACGCATTTTGTTCGTCTTTCGTCACACCACTCAACACTATAAAATAGAAAGCATGACAATAATGAAGTAAACCCGTAAGCATTAGAAGTGTTATAAGCAATGACATTCAGAAAGCGTTCTATTATACGGTAGTTTATTTACCATTTCTCGAATTTGAGACAAATTAATCAGTCATTTTTACCTGCTGCTTCTGATGATATTCCATATGATTTCTTTTATAGAGGTGACTTATTTCTGTTTCAGATTTTTGGCATTCGATATCAAAACAGCATTATTGGCGAAATGCTAGTACACTCATTAAACTATGTGACAATATAATTATAGATCGTTAAATGAACTACGTGGCATCCGTAGTCATATAACAACCAGCTGTTCCCAGCCTGATTAAACGGAAGAGAAAAAAAAAAAGAGAAAACACTCGATTCTAATATGTATGAGAATTGGATATACGCCCTAACCTCCTTCTCTCCCCTCTTGCCCCCTCTTTGTCTCTCTCCTCCTTGCTGATCTCTCTACCAGCCTGCTCCTCTACCTATCTCTGCCGATCGTCTTCTTTCCCCTCTCTATGTCCACTTACTGGCACCCCCCCCCCCCCTCCTCCTCGTCTATCACCTCCTGCCCCTTCCCCCTGCCCGTCGCCATCACATCCCTCAATCCATCGCCTCGTTCCCCCACCCCCTCTCTGTCCATCACCTTCTGCCCTGTCTCGCTGTCAACATTTTCCTCACCCCTTTCTCTCCATCTTCTCCTACACCATCTCCTTGTCCATCTCGTCCTTTCCGCTTTCTATGTCCATTTCCTCTTACCCCTCTGTCCATCTCGTATTCCCCCCTTTCTCTGACCTTGATACTTGTTTATTGTTGCAAATTCAGATTCTGTAGTAGAATTCCAATCATAAGCCAATAAACCATAAGTGCAGCATCCCAATTTGCCAACAGAATTTCATTTCTGCGTATACTATGTGATTATTTATATATGATATACATTAAAATATGTACCCTATCTTTGTCCATATGTTTAGTAGAGTATTGCGTAAAAATTTGCAATATATCAGCCGAATATTTTCTGAGATTTTTGCTAACAACGTCTGGAACAATTGAAGTAAATCGATCAAGAACTTTTCGAGACGTTTGGTAATAACATTTGCCATTTGTATGTTACGTATTTATTCATAGATCATGTAAATACTTTTCAAAATAGGTATATAAAAACAAGCAGGTGTTTTCATGCAATTTTTTTTGTGTCAAAATTTTGAAGGAACCGGTGAAGAACTTTCGGAGATGTAATATTTTGAACAAACGAACATTTACATTATTTATGTAGATAGCAAATGATGTAAATACTTCGCGTAAATGCTTACCTTTCAGATTCAAAATGACCTACAGTGTATAGCCATATTGAGATTTAATCAATCGTGACTGTTTCATCCTGTTGTCTACTGTTCTTAAACCAGGGAACCACAACAGTGGAGATACCTGAACACACTACAAGAAGACAGCCGCTTCGTAAGAACAGAGTCAGCGATTAGGTAAAAAAACTTTATGTCAACAGCACACCTGTGGTGTCACCGCCAGACACCACACTTGCTAGGTGGTAGCCTTTAAATCGGCCGCGGTCAGCTAGTATACGTCGGACCCGCGTGTCGCCACTATCAGTGATTGCAGACCGAGCGCCGCCACACGGCAGGTCTAGAGAGACGTCCTAGCACGCGCCCCAGTTGTACAGCAGACTTTGCTAGCGATGGTTCACTGACAAATTACGCTCTCATTTGCCGAGACGATAGTTAGCATAGCCTTCAGCTACGTCATTTGCTACGACCTAGCAAGGCGCCATTATCAATTGCTATTTATCTTGTGATGCATGTACCGTCAAGAGCGATGTTCACCAATTGTGGATTAAAGTTAAGTATTCCAGAAGCTACGTACTTTATTTGCTAGTCTCAAGACATTGTCCTGTTCCAGACCTCACGCCATCCTGCGTGAGCTTTAACGCGTGCCTTTCAGCTACCTCGTCTCATAGTGGATTGGCGCTCTTGCCAGTCCACAACAACACCAACAAACAAAGTGAATAGCCCCTCGTAGTAGGTTATCCTTCCCTTCTTCCGCAAGATAATCACTGCACTTACTAAGGCTACAAACAACTATACTATTTATATGTACTTTTGTCAAATGTTTTTGTATTGTCATTATAGCTGGGAAGTGAAATGTTTTCCTGGAAACACATTGCTTCATTCGATGACGTAAGTCAGAAACGCTTGTGATTGGTAGAGGTCTCAGTAAAGCGTTCTCAAAATAATGTGTCTTTATAAAAAATATGGAGTGGCTAATAATTAAACCTTTGCGGTACGATAATTTTGCACTTAGTGCCAAACTAGTGATCTAGGGTGTTCTCAAACTCAGTGAATCATTTATCAAAATTGTCATTTTTAGAATTTCGCCCCTCTTGAATTCCTTTCAGTGGCGCCCTTTCATCCAAGTGCCCACCTTTATAGTTGGATTCACGGCTCGTCTCGGACCCTGGTTTGATTCCTGGTACTGCCAGAGGTTTTTCCTTGGTTCGAGGACTGGCGCGTGATGCACCCAGTCTGGCGATGCCAGCTGAGGAATGCTCCGCCGATTACTGGCCGCTGTGAGCTCACGAAAATAGAAAACGACTGTGTGAGTGTTGTGCTGACCACGTGGCCCTCTGTACCGGATCCGACGACGCCGTTTGTAGAGGACGACACGGCGTTTGGTAGGGAAAATGCGTAACTGACTAATTCCTCCAACTGGCAGTTTCCTACCATTATGATCATTTTGGCTGCGTCTGAAGAGCAGAGGGCACCCTCAACCTCTGGCACACCTTTTGGGGATGAGGTGGTGCCAAGGGGCAAACGTTTCCCCCAGGGAGACAGTGTACAGTGTAGAGGTCGCGTAAGCTCGTAGGTGTGTGTAATGTACTTGAATTACGTAACCATTACGGCACCTCACCTCAACCTCTCGATACCAGCAATGTTCTACTGTGTTTCTGTAAAATAGTTAACATATTTCTGTGACAACATTCAGATTTGATTTCATTAATGTAGAGGTACTTTGATACATCGATATGTTTATATTGCAATGATATTATTCTTATGTGTATTCTTTCTTTTGTCACTATGATCTTTGACGTACGTGTAACTCTGATTTTTGGGCGCGTAAGCGATTATTAGAAACTAGAGAGTCGGACCTTGAAAAAGTTAAGTCATGGACGCCATGTCGGAAAAGACGCATAACGTAGTCAGCTTATAAAATGTGAACTTTAACAGTGAGGAAGATGTTTTTGAGTATGTTTTATATTGTGAAGTGATGTTGCAACAAAAGTAATAAAAAAGAAGTGTAACTTAAATTCGGAATGCTGATTACTTTTTTACATCACCATTGTCTTAACTTGCGAAAGTTTCATCTTCAAGAATGGTTCATGAAACATATCTATAAAACTTTTGAATATCGCAGAATAACACCAGGGCCTCTTTGCATCCGAGCTTGGAATCATCACTACCTAGACTTTCGACGATTGAGCCACGAGTTCACAACGAGACCAGCGTGGGAAACACGAAAAGATGAGTGCCTAGTTTATCCAGTATTTCAAGAAATGACTTTATTAACTGTCCTCTAATGACACCTGCCACATAATATAACTTCGTTGTTGCCCGAAAATGCAATATTTAGCAGCGTGAGCAACACTACAATCATAATTAATTTTTCACCTTTGTTGTGGTAGGGTTGTTAGAGTGTGTCGCCTGCGTGTGAGTCCAGCGCTCTAAAATACACTGTGAAACGACGCACCATGAAGGAATTATGCGAATGGGACGGACATAGGTAGATGTGATAAGCTTAAACAGACCAGCAGATGATGACAAATCACAAAGATTGGATGCTTTATTCAAGAGCAAGGGCTTCGGAAATTGGTCCACTTTTGGCCCTTATGCAAGCAAATTAATGGGACTGCCATTGATTCCTAGAGTTATTGGATGCCCTGCTGAGCGATTTAGTGCCAAATTCTGTTAAACTGGCGCGTTGCATTGTCAAACACCGGAGACACCTGGAGGCCCCCCCCCCCCCCCCTCCCTATAGTCCTCCACACATTCTAGGTTGAGGAGATCCGGTCTGGTAGCCTTGTTGGCCAAGTTAGGGTTTGCCAAGTACAAAGAAAAGCAGTAGAAACTGTTGGCTTGTGTGAGCATGCGTTATCTTGCTGAAATTTAAGTGCAGCATAGTCTTCCATGAGGGAAAGAAAAGGGAACGTAGAATATTGTTAACGTACTGCTGTGCTGAAATTGTGCCAAGTAAACAAAAGGGGTCATGAAAAACTAAACGCCCGAAGGGGGCAGGAAGGCCCAACGGTACCGATCGACCGCCGTGTCATCCTCAGTCCACAGGCGTCACTGGATGCAGATATAGATGGGTATGTGGTCAGCACACCGCTCTCCTGACCGTATGTCAGTTTACGAGACCAGAGCCGCTACTTCTCAGTCAATTAGCTCCTCAGTTCACCTCACAAGGGCTGAGTGCACCCCGCTTGCCAACAGCGCTTGGCAGACCAGATGGTCGCCCATCCAAGAGCTAGCCGAGCCCAACAGCGTTTAACTTCAGTGATCTGGTGGAAACTGGTGTGAGTACTGCGACAAGGCCATTGGCGAAGGGGTCAGTCATTCTATGGAATGAAATGCCACCCCAGAGCATCATCCTCGGTTACCGGGCCATCCCCAGAGCATCATCCTCTGTTACCGGGCCGTATGGAGGGTGACAGGTTGCTGTTGCACCACTGTGTGGGGAATCTGCAGACACGTCTTCACTGGTCATCTGGACACAGTTCGAAGCAGGATTCATCACTGAAGACAATTTTTACTCTCCATCTGGCGTTAGCAACTTGCTTACTCTGTATAAGAAATAGTAGTAAACAATAATAGTGCTGCTGTAACGGTTGGTTGGTAATATTTACTGACCAAACGCGACCTAACGCTGGATTGCGTACTTACGGCTATCCTGCGTGGCCGTTTTTCAGTACGACTTAAAAAGAGAGAGAGAGAGAGAGAGATTATTAATTGATCACCGATGTGTCGGTTCTCGATTGTGTTCAGGAGACGTACGGTTTGATTACGCGAAGGAGTTTTCTTAATTGACCTTTTGACCAGGGTTGCCTTCACGCAAGCAGAATCTTTGATGAAAATACCTAAGCGACCTATTTGAATATAAAAATGGAAATGAAAGCAAATTAGTGGAATTTCCTAAGAGAAAGATTAACAGATCGGAAGTTAAACACATTGGTGGTCTCCCAAATACAATCGAGACACCGCGATAAAGAGCGAACCTGTAACAAAGCTCATATACAATTTGAACATCATTTTTGGTTAGTGAAAGACAAGAACAAGAAAATTACTGCATCGTAAAATATTAATATATTTTGAACAAATTGGCATTAAACTCCTAGACATTGACAAATACGCAATAAATGCACAACTTACATCTGATATTTCTTTTGTACATAGCGCAGTCCAATAATCGCAGCTCTGTCAGTCCGTTCCTTCTTAAAATTAAATGTCTTCGCGTGTGCGTAAGTACCGAAATGTTTGTTCGTCGTTTCACATAGTTTTTACACAAAGTAAAAATACAACTTTTAGCAATGCTATGTAGTACCTCTTAACATGTCGGCGACCAAAAGTACAGGGTAGTCTCTAGAATATTTTTTAACAAAAGATAGTGTTGTGACTTGGCAAGGCAGCCAAGTCACTATGAGAGGAAGCCGAAAGGCACGCTTAAGCTCACGCAGGCTGGCGCGAGGTCTGGAACAGTTAAGGGAATTAACAGTAGCAAATAAAGTACGTAGTGGATATAATACTTAACTTTAATCCATAAGTGGTGTACATCGGTCTGACGGTACAGGCATCACAACTGAAATATCTATTGATAATGGCGCCTTGCTAGGTCGTAGCAAATGACGTAGCTGAAGGTTATGCTAACTATCGTCTCGGCAAATGAGAGCGTATTTGTCAGTGAACCATTGCTATTCACGTCGGCTGTACAACTGGGGCGAGTGCTAGGACGTCTCTCTAGACCTGCCGTGTGGCGGCGCTCGGTCTGCAATCACTGACAGTGGCGACACGCGGGTCCGACGATACTAACGGACCGCGGCCGATTTAAAGGTGACCACCTAGCAAGTGTGGTGTCTGGCGGTGACACCACAGATAGATTGTCCTTTCTTCTGTTTTGCAGCTTCTTGATATCAAGCGCTGCGGCAATGAATATAAATATCTGCGCCCAGCAGGTCGCAGTGTTTATATAGAGTATTTCAACGCTGGAAGCGCGTCTTGGTATAGGCGCACATAAAAAAAAAATATTTCGTCTCTTTACTCTCGCGCTGTGATGCTTAGCATATTTACGAACTACAGCTCGTTGGCTGTCCTTTACTTCTATGACAAATATCTCATCTGCAAAGTATCTGAAATCCAATAATATTACATGGTCGATGAGATTCCAGGCGGCAACGAGCAGTGAAGATGTGTGGGCGGAAGTCACGGATAGGGAAGAGACGCGAATGTGACTGTCACCCACCATACGAACCGAAAACCGCGAGTCATGTTATGGGGTGGCATTTCACTCTGCAGCATAGCAGTATTGAAAGTCGCGAGCTCTGTCTTCTTATCTCGTGTTTTCTACTGAAAATTTCGTGCTTGTACTCTTGTTAACTTTACTATTACAGAGATCGCCTAAACTTTTTTTTTAATTGGTCCTGTGCGCAACAAATAACTTACTTGGTCTTTCTGCTGCCACTGCTTGATCTGCTGCATTCCATTGTTTAACAAAAACATAAAAAAAACCTATTATTCATGCTGAGTGCAATGCATGTTCTGTATGGCGGCTCCTGCTGTTGCTGCGGCTGCTGCTGCTTACTACAGCTACATGTAATTCAAGAGAAAGGGTTTGGTCAAATCTAAACCCGATAAATGATAACCCAAACAAAAAACTATATTCTGAAAGCGATTCTTTCTCATTCAATTAACAAAACGCTAGAAGCTCTTTGAACAATCGCTTCGTATGTAAATCTGCCTCCAATGGCATTAAAGCAATATTGCAAATTAATCAAACTCTTGAGACAGACTGAAATACTTCTCAATTAAACATATAGTGAAACAGTTCCCTGACAATTACAAAAGAAATCAATGACGAAAATCAATACTTAGTATATTCACCTAAAAATGGTTTCCCTTAAGAATTCAACTCCTATCATTATCAAAATTACCGTCTGCTGCTACGCACATACACAAACCCTTTTCCTTAAATTAATAAGCGCGCCGCAAATTATAAAAAATATCAATTCAATACCAAATCCTGTGTCGCTGCTCGGCGACGACCCCTCGCCCAACACACGTGCGCACCACAGCAGGCGGGCAGGCGGGCTCCTACACTGGCCTCCAAACTGCCACTATACTACTTAATCCGTGCGCTGCGAAGCACGACAACAATATCTTAGATTCCAGAGCTTGTGTATGCGCGCTATAGCCAACCTTTGAATCCTAAGAGAGTATTGCCAACTCTCAGTCTGTTGATAGTATTCTACGCCCTGTTTTGTTGCTATTCACAGTAACCCATCCTGGGCTTACATTTCAGCAAGATAACGCCCTCCTACACTGTAGAAATGTTGGAACACGTGAGGCAATACTGACCTTACGACTTATACGAGAAGAAAGATTAAGGAAAGGCAAACCTACGTTTCTAGCATTTGTAGACTTAGAGAAAGCTTTTGACAATGTTGACTGGAATACTCTCTTTCAAATTCTAAAGGTGGCAGGGGTAAAATACAGGGAGCGAAAGGCTATTTACAATTTGTACAGAAACCAGATAGCAGTTATAAGAGTCGAGGGGCATGAAAGGGAAGCAGTGGTTGGGAAGGGAGTGAGACAGGGTTGTAGCCTCTCCCCGATGTTATTCAATCTGTATATTGAGCAAGCAGTAAAGGAAACAAAAGAAAAATTTGGAGTAGGTATAAAAATCCATGGAGTAGAAATAAAAACTTTGAGGTTCGCCGATGACATTGTAATTCTGTCCGAGACAGCAAAGGACTTGGAAGAGCAGTTGAACGGAATGGATAGTGTCTTGAAAGGAGGATATCAGATGAACATCAACAAAAGCAAAACGAGGATAATGGAATGTAGTCGAATTAAGTCGGGTGATGGTGAGGGAATTAGATTAGGAAATGAGACACTTAAAGTAGTAAAGGAGTCTTGCTATTTGGGGAGCAAAATAACTGATGATGGTCGAAGTAGAGAGGCTATAAAATGTAGACTGGCAATGGCAAGGAAAGCGTTTCTGAAGAAGAGAAATTTGTTGACATCGAGTACAGATTTAAGTGTCAGGAAGTCGTTTCTGAAAGTATTTGTATGGAGTGTAGCCATGTATGGAAGTGAAACATGGACAGTAAATACTTCGGAGAAGAAGAGAATAGAAGCTTTCGAAATGTGGTGCTACAGAAGAATGTTGAAGATTAGGTGGGTAGATCACGTAACCAATGAGGAGGTATTGAATAGGATTGGGGAGAAGAGGCGTTTGTGGCACAACTTCACTAGAAGAAGGGACCGGTTGGTAGGACATGTCCTGAGGCATCAAGGGATCACAAATTTAGCATTGGAGGGTAAAAATCGTAGAGGGAGACCAAGAGATGAATACACTAAGCAGATTCAGAAGGATGTAGGTTGCAGTAGGTACTAGGAGATGAAGGAGCTTGCACAGGATAGACTAACATGGAGAGCTGCACCAAACCAGTCTCAGGACTGAAGACCACAACAACAACAACAACAACACTGTACACACAGTGGCAAGGAAAGGTGGGCTACAGAGTCGCGTGGCAACTGTTGGCATAGGAAAGGTGGACTACAGCAGAAGTGATTGCCGAACAAGTTAACAGAACAAACAGGAGATTTACATAATTTGTTTTTCTCCAAATGTACAAAGACTCATTACCAACAGTGCTGCAAGAAACATAGTTCATCTATCAATGTCGATGAAGCTCCCTGAAGTGAGCATGAATGATGGAGTGGGACCCGTGACTAGACGGCATCTGTGGAACGTCACGTGGTAAAGTGGTGTCCAGGTGAGGCGCGTCTGAGCAACTCCACCTAGACTAGAGGCTCAAATGGCTCTGAGCACTATGCGACTCAACTTCTGAGGTCATCAGTCGCCTAGAACTTAGAACTAGTTAAACCTAACTAACCTAAGGACATCACACACATCCATGCCCGAGGCAGGATTCGAACCTGCGACTGTAGCGGTCACGCGGTTCCAGACTGAAGCGCCTAGAACCGCACGGCCACACCGGCCGGCAGACTAGAGGCCTGCGCGCGCATTTGTGACGTCACACACTGATGGCCGCGTCTGTATCGGAACGCTCCTGTTAAGCACTCTGCAGCTATACGAACTTCACGAGTTTCGGAGTTGAGACCGCATAGGGACTCTCGTGCTTTCCTCTTCTACGTGTCCTTGTAGTGAAAGTATGGAAATTTATATCAGTGCGCAAAGTGACTGAACAAAACTGCCCTATGTTATTTCAAGATGTAAAATTATTTTGACGATTTGCCTTAGATACGCGTTTCTAGGCTTGAATACAAACTCTACTTTTAAATTCTGTCTTTTGCCTCAGGATCTACGCTTTCTTGCAGTGAAAAATCGGCAATATGCAACAACAAGCAGACGTTTTCGGTTTTAAATAAAGCAGCAGGAGCTCCTACAGAACTTAAGAATTTCTTTCCCCGGTTATTATCGCAAATTTTCCTCTCCGCTTCAAAATTTGCTGACCTCACACGGAACTCAAATCATTCGACGAAATGGGGCTCCTCCTGACATAATGGTTAATAAATAAAAAAACCGAAAAAATATTTTATTTCCCTGTTTCTCCAGAACTTTAGAACCTTAAACATGAAAAGATTGTTTCTCCTATATCCTTGATTGAAATTCGTGTCACAGAGTGCTGTTAACTTAATCATAATGCGCTTACCTCGAAATTCTGCTTTCTATACTGCTTAATCTGTTGAACACTGAATTCATTAAAGCAATTTTCTAAAGTAGTTTACTCAAATTGAAATTATTTCCGAATAGCTGTATATGTAAAACTGAAGAAAATCATTCTGTAGCTCTTCCAAATAAAATTACTGGAAACTCAATAATCTGGTAGGAATGATAAGCAATACTAAACATTTTCGAGTCACACTAATTAATATAACTATTCTGTGTGACAATAGTCGCAAATATGAGAGACAATTCATAACCAGCTTCGTATTAACCTCGGAGCAATGGTCCAGAATTAAGAAACAAATGATACTGGTACATGATACATACCTGCTTATAAAAACAATTGGCACACGTGCTGCAATGGAAACAAATGACAAGCTACAATTTTTTTGTTATTTACTTACCCTTGAATGATGCGTAGACACAAATTCCTGTCTGGGAATAGCTGCAATCCAGCGATTTCTCAACTTCACATATTTGGGAAATCGAAACATATGCACTTTCATGCCTTTTTGGGATTTATAATTTCCCTGGAAAAAGGGAACGCAGCACTTGTATCCCGTACTTCGCAAAACTGTAGATGAATACTGTATGAAATGAAAATCACTTTCACGTGTCACGTACTTTCAACACAACATACACGCCAACAGGACTGCCGACTGAAGATAAGATGGCCAACAGTTTGTGACGTCACGTGCCGATATGGCCGCTGTGCGTAAGCCTTGTATCTAGAAGGCTTTGGTCTGAGCGGCTGCTGCCAGCCGCCCTGTATTGCGCTCGTGGTGCAGAGCTACTTGAGTTGACGTAACGCTAGCGACAACCCCAGACGGTGCACAAGTCCCACCCATTCACCCCCCTCCACACCAATCCATATCCCAAGCTCCGCCCATGATCTGCCGCATGTTCCAACATCAAAGTTGTTCGTATCACAGATATGCCAGTCATAACAGGGGAGAAAATCGGTAGTTAGTACGAAATACAGTTTTTCCGGTACCATTGTGAAAAGAATTAGAAATATGTTCATTGAATATGCGAGTTGAAAAATCATCAATAAGAAATTAAAAATGGTATCCACAGTGTCTTTTTTATTTCATGAGCTTTCATCTGCGCTATATCAAAAAATCTGATATTTGTTAACTGCAGTGAGCGCAAATTTCCGTCACCTCACCCAGTGTAAGAAATTCTGTTGGAAAATATTAATTGGTAGTATCGCCAAGGATGCTGTCCATTATCTCGATTGTCTAAAGTGAATGTTGTGCATAAACAAGGCAAAGTCGATGTCTTGGTTTGTTTCTGATGACCTCATTAAGACTAAAGAATATAGGCGTGGGATAATGTAGAAATGCGTAATGTAAGCAGTCAGATTTTATACAGTGACATTCTTCATTAATATTTGCCTGTTTAATGGGTGAATTTTTACTTGTGAACTCTTATGACTGCTTGTTTATAGCAGACACGAGATTACTTTGAGTTCTTCTTCAGTGTTTGAGAGCTTTAGAGCTGCCTTTTGTTAAACATATGTACATAATTTCGTCAGTGTTATTCCAACACATCTTATCGTACTTTAATGTCTGTTAGATTTACTCTTTTTAAATACTTTTAATTACACAAACTGCTAAGAAGTACTAACAGCACAACACTGCTAGTATGAACAACTGCGGTTAAACAAAAAACGATGAACAAAAACACGACAGCGGCGAGGACTACCAAAGATCATATTGATGCGTTCTTGGTTGGTGTGGCGGGGGGTAGGTGTGGAGGGGGGTAAATGGGCGGGGCTTGTGCAAATGTCCAGGGCTGTCGCTAACGTTTCCTCTTGAGTTGTGGCGCAGCGGACACGCACCACTGGGTCCTCCAGACCGCGCACTACCGCTGTCGACTTCTAACGCGAACTCGCAGCTCCATCACCAACTGTCGGCTGGTATCGATAATGATACACAACACACACACGGCGACAGTCTCCAGTGCTTGCCTTTGTGCTTGCCAAATCCTACCTCGGTCTGCAAGGACGCCGGATCTCTCCGCAATTCTGATTGCTTGG
The DNA here is from genome assembly GCF_021461385.2 of Schistocerca piceifrons. Classification (NCBI taxonomy): domain Eukaryota; kingdom Metazoa; phylum Arthropoda; class Insecta; order Orthoptera; family Acrididae; genus Schistocerca; species Schistocerca piceifrons. The sequence continues at coordinate 213,938,030 of NC_060146.1, forward strand.
AAGCATTATGGGCAAGTCCCACCAATCAGCTCTGAATTTGGCCATCTAACACGCCGATTGGACGGAATTCGGCATGGTATCCCTCAGGAGGACATGCAACAACTGTACCGATAAATACCAAGCCGCATAACCGCTAGCATAACGGCCAGAGGTGGACCAATGCGTTGCTTACTTGCTCAATTTGTGAAGATCTTTTTCTTGAACAAATCATCCAGTTATTTTGAAAATGTGATCCTTCGTTAGGTCTAACATACACTACTGGCCATTAAAACTGTTACACCAGGAAGAAATTCACATGATAAACGGACATTCATTGGACAAATATATTATACTAGAACTGACATGTGATTACATTTTCACGCAATTTGGGTACATAGATCCTGAGAAATCAGTACCCAGACAACCACCTCTGGCCGTAATAACGGCCTTGATACGCCTGGGCATTCAGTCAAACAGAGCTTAGATGCCGTGTACAGGTACAGCTGCCCATGCAGCTTCAACACGATACCACAGTTCAGTTCATTAAGAGTAGTGACTGGCGTATTGAAGCCAGTTGCTCGGCCACCATTGACCAGACGCTTTCAATTGGTCAGCGATCTGGAGAATGTGCTGGCCAGGGCAGCAGTCGAACATTTTCTGTATCCAGAAAGGCCCGTACAGGACCGGCAACATGCGATCGTGCATTATCCTGCTGAAATGTAGGGTTTCGCAGGGATCGAATGAAGGGTAGAGCCACGGGTCGTAACCCATCTGAAATGTAACGTCCACTGTTCAAAGTGCCGTCAATGCGAACAAGAGGTGACCGAGACGTGTAACCATACGTGATCATTCGTTAGGTCTAACATACATTACTGGCCGTTAAAACTGCTACACCAGGAAGAAATGCCGGGTGATACGCCAGTATGGCGATGACGAATACATGCTTCCAATGACCGCGATGTGGTCAAAGACGGATGCGACCATCGTGTTGCTATAAACAAAACTTGGATTCATCCGAAAAAATGACGTTTAGTCATTCGTGCACCCAGGTTCGTCGTTGAGAACACCGTCGCAGGCGTTCCTGTCTGTGATGCAGCGTCAAGGGTAACCGCAGCCATGATCTCTGAGCTGATAGGCCATGCTGCTGCAAACGTCGTCGAACTGTTCGTGCAGATGGTTGTTGTCTTGCAAACGTCCCCATCTGTAGACTCAAGGATCGAGACGTGGCTGCACGATCCGCTACAACCATGCGGATAAGATGCCTGTCATCTCGACTGCTAGTGATACGAGGCCGTTGGGATCCAGCACGACGTTCCGTATTACCCTCCAGAACCCACCGATCCCGTATTCTGCTAACAGTCATTAGATCTCGACCAACGCGAGCAGCAATGTCGAGATAGGCTACAATCCGACCTTTATCAAAGTCGGAAACGTGATGGTACGCATTTCTCCTTCTTACACAAGGCATCACAACAACGTTTCACCAGGCAACGCCGGTCAACTGCTGTTTGTGTATGAGAAATCGGTTGGAAACTTTCCTCATGTCAACACGTTGTAGGTGTCGCCACCGGCGGCAACCTTGTGTGAATGCTCTGAAAAGCTAATCATTTGCATATCACAGCATCTTCTTCCTGTTGACTCCAGTCCGGAGCCGCGCTGCTGATACGGTCGCAGGTTCGAATCCTGCCTTGGGCATGGGTGTGTGTGATGTCCTTAGGTTAGTTAGGTTTAAGTAGTTCTAAGTTCTAGGGGACTGATGACCACAGCAGTTGAGTCGCATAGTGCTCAGAGCCAATCTTCCTGTCGGTTAAATTTCGCGTCTGTAGCACGCCATCTTCTTGGTGTAGATATTTTAATGGCCAGTAGTGTATAAACGATATCTACCGATTTCTGTCCTATTCGGATAATACACTGCAGCGACAAAGAAACTGGTATAGGCATGCGTATTCAAATACAGAGATACATAAACAGGTAGAATACGGCGCTGCGGTCGGCAACGCCTATATAAGACAACAAGTGTCTGTCGCAGTTGTTAAACCGGTTATTGCTGTTACAATGGCAGGTTATCAAGTGAGTATGAATCTGATGGAATAGTCGGTAGAGAAGCGATGGGCACAGCATCTCCGAGATAGCAAAAAGTGGGGATTTTCCGGTACAACCAATTCACGAGTGTACTGTGAATCTCGGGAATGCGATAGAACATCAAATCTCCGACATCGTTGCGACTGGCAAAAGATTCTGCAAGAATCGTTGAACGTGACAGAAGTGCAACCCTTCCGGTAATTGCTGTAGATTTTAATGCTGGGCCATCGACGAGTGTCAGCGTGCGAACCATTCAACAAAGCATCGCCGATATTGGCTTTCGGAGCCGAAGGACCACTTGTGTACCCTTCATGACTGCATCAAACAAAGATTTAAGTCTCGCCTGGGCTCGTCAATACCGACTTTGGACTGTGGATGGACTGGAAACATGTTGTCTGGTCGGACGAGTCTCGTTTAAAACTGTATCGAACGGATGCTTGGGTACAGGTATGGAGACAACCTCGTGAATCCGTGGATCCTGCATGTCAGCAGGGAAGTGTTCAAGTCGGTGAAGGCTCTGTAATGGTGTGGGGCGTGTGCAGTTGGAGTGATATGGGACACCTGAACAACTCTGACAGGTGACACGTACTTAAGCATCCTGTCTGATCACCAGCATACATCATGTATGGGCAATTCCAGTTGGTTAATGCGTCACCTCACACATCCAGAATTGCTACAGAGTGGCTCCAGGAACACTCTTCCGAGTTAGACAGTTCCGCTGGCCACCAAACTCCCCAGACGTGAACATTATTGAGCAGATCTGGGTTGCCTTGCAACGTGCTGTTCATTTGCGTATTTATGGACAGCCCTGCAGGATTCATGGTGTCAGTTCCTTCGAGCACTACTTGACGAGGTACTGGCAGTAGTAAAACTGTGAGGACGGGGCGTGAGTCGTGCTTGGGTAGCTCAGTTGGTAGAGCACTTGCCCGCGAAAGGCAAAGGTCCCGAGTTCGAGTCTCGGTCCGGCACACAGTTTTAATCTGCCAGGAAGTTTCATATCAGCGCACACTCCGCTGCAGAGTGAAAATCTCATTCTGACTACTTGACTCATTAATCGAGTCCATGCCACGTCGTGTTGCGGCACTTCAGCATGCTCGCGGGGCCCTACTCGATATTAGGAAACTGTACCAGTTCCTTTGCCTCTTTATTGTAGCGTTGCGTTGCCTTTTTTTCTTGTTTTTGAGTGTACAACGCGGTGGGTTCGGCGAGCACAGGATTCAGCGAGGACAGTTACCGGCGGTGGCGAACAAGACTAGCAGTGGGTTTTGCTGCGGGACTGCGGTGGCGCTTAGGGGCCGGACTGGGAGTCTGCGGCAGAAATCACCCGAGGCGTTCTGGCCGTCTCAGAGCGGCGAGTAACAAGCGAGAGAAAGGATGGGCCTGCGAAGCGGTCGCCGGAACGGTGCCGGCTAGGGTGGAGGGAGAGGGGGGGGCGAGGGCGGGAGAGGAGTCGAGTGGAGTGGGGAGAGAACAACAGACTGTCGCCGCGGAGTCGTAATGAGGCGGCGGCGGGCGTCCCCAGCTGTTTGTAATTATGTGGGGGCGGCCAGAGTTTTTCATCTGCGGTTTCTGTGGCGGGGGTGGTGGTAGGGGCAGGCTGAGGTGGGGAAGGGGCAAGGGGGTCCGAGGAGAGGAGCGCAGGGCTCAGCCGAGCAGCGGCAGCGGGTGTCGAAGCCGGAACCTTCGCCTTCCCACCCACTGAGCTGCTCAGTCACGACTCGAGACCCACCCCGACAGCTCCGCTTCCGCTTGTGCTTCAGCCCCTACCCTATAAACTTAACTCGAATTTAAGGCGAAGAAATCCGCTACTGTACAATTGCACGGAAGGCGATCATTACCTGCGAACTGTACCCACAGTGAAATACATACAGGGTGAAAAGTATTTAAACCGACAAACTTTGGTAGGTTGTAGGGCACATCAAAACAAATATTTTTCCCTAATGTCATTTTTTCCTATGAGAATTATTTAAACCGATGGAGGCCGTATTACGTACTACGTAGCGCACCACAACGGACGATCTCCACAGCGGGTTTATCGACAACAATATCCTAATCGCCGTATCCCGCATCATACGACCTTTGCTGCTGTGTACCAACGTCTGCGTGAGACCGGGTCATTTAGCAGATTACCTGGACAGGGACGCCATCGCACGGTAAGAACGCTGCAATTTGAGGAAGCTGTCTTGCAGCATGTGGAGCGGGAACCTTCAATCAGCACTCGTGCAATTGCACGTAAAATGGGGAAGAATCAGACGAGTGTAAGAACAGTCCTTCGAGAACAATTGATACGACCATTTCACTTACAAAGTGTTCACAACCTGGAGCCAGTTGATTATCCACCCAGAGCACAGTTTTCGCAGCGGTATCTGGAACAGAGTGAAATTCATCCTACATTTCCATCCTCTGTGTTGTTTACCGATGAAGCAACGTTCGGGCGTGATGGAGTCTTCAACGTGCACAATTCGCATGTTTGGAGTGAGGATAACCCACAAGCCAAAGTTACTAGCGCTCATCAAGTGCGGTTCTTCGTTAATGTGGGGGTCGGTGTTGTTGGGGACTGTTTAATTGGGCCTTATCTGCTACCTAGGGCATTAAATGGCAGGCACTACTACAATTTTCTTTCCAGAGCATTGCCAGAATTGCTGGAAGACGTCCCGCTCGCTACAAGACAACGCATGTGGTTCCAATATGACGGGGCGTCGGCACATTTCAGTCGTCGTGTGCGTCGTTTCCTGGACCGACGGTTCCCAGAATGGAGGCATTTCGGAAAATCTATTGTAATAGAAATTGGGTTGTGTTAATGTGTTGTCTCTTGGTCATAAAAAAATGGAAAAGTGTTTGTTGGTTTAATTAATTTGCCTCCAGAGAAATCTTTCTCTATCGGTTTAAATACTCCTCATAGGAAAAAATGACATCAGGGGAAAATATTTGTTTTGATGTCCCCTACAACCTCCAAGAGTTTGACGGTTTAAGTACTTTTCACCCTGTATACATACTCCACAAACCAACGTAAAGTGCGTGGCGGAGGGTACCATCTGCCACAACAGCAAAGAGCAAATGGAGCGACGGAGAAACGACTGTCTGTGCGCTTCCGTGCGAGTCCTAATTTCTCTTATATTCGTAGTTCTTGCGCGAATGTATGTTGGTGGCAGTAGACTAGTTCTGCACTTCAAATGCTAATTCTCTAAAATTTCCGTAGTGCCCCGCGAAAAGAATGTTGTCTTCCCTCGAGGGATTCCGCTCGAACTCTCTCGCCGGGAGAGAGATACGCGACAAATGCAAGCTAAGAAAGGGGCTAGTGCCGTACAGTAACCCTTCGTAAAATCGAGTCGAATTTCATCCACACCTGGCGAGTTGTTTGTTTTCAGTACTTGCCGTTGTTACTCTACGACGGAACGGCTATCGTGGGTCGGGATCGCACTGTAGATACTTTTATTGATCGATGATGACTCGTTCAAAATGGTTCAAATGGCTCTAAGCACTATGGGATTTCTGAGGTCATCAGTCCCCTAGAACTTAAAACTACTTAAACCTAACTAACCTAAGGACATCATACACATCCATGCCCGAGGCAGGTTTCGTACCTGCGATCGTAGCGGTCACGCGGTTCCAGACTGTAGTGCCTAGAACCGCTCGCCCACACCGGCCGGCGAAGATGACTGGTTTCAACAATATTACGCCACCATCATTTGATCTTAAGGAACTTGTTATAACATTGCCATGTTATATTACATAAAGGAAAGGCGTAAAAGGCACGCCAGACGTACTTTTTGTCTTGGCTTCATGTAATGTAATTTGGCAGTTTTAATACACATTCCATAAGATCAGATGACGGCGGCGTAAGACGGTTGAAACCTGTAACCTTGCAAACAATAAAAGTGTCTACACGGCGATCGCGGTGTACGAAGTGCGTCGTTCATTTCCAACCACACCGATAGCTCCACAGCACATCATGTGTACCTTGTAAGACGTATTATATCTCTTAAAAAAATAATGTGTAACTATTTATTTTAGAGGAAACACTCTCCTAGTAAATTTGTTTGTCCTTTGATTTATCGTGATCTGTTACTGATTTTTAGTGAAGTTAGTTTTTACGTTTAGCTTTCAAAAAAATACAAAAGAGATATAATAAGCAAAATAATGAATTTCGTACGTTGCCAATTACGTATTATATCTGGTTTTATCGAACGCCAGGCTCCCTACAAATTACTGTAAATGTAATAGCGTAGTATTACTCAGCTCCTGTTCACTGATCTGAAATTATTACTATCACAGAAAATAGACAAGTTTTAATAACATTATTTCACTGGATTCCCTCAATTAATCTCACTGAATATTTTTACATAATTTCTTCCGCTCCGGCTATCAAACATTCTGCTGTGAAAAAATATTTTTAAATGTATCGCGTAATGGCGGCTAATTGTTAACAGTCAGAGATCACTGTTACGCGCTCTGCAGCAGCTGGAAACATGCTAAATAATTTTCATTAAATATTCTTTTCATTAGATAAATGTGGCGTAGGTTCTTGAAATAACACACGGAGATCACTTTATACTAATACATTCTTACTAGGAGACAGTTTACACCATTAAATATTTGCAATTACGTTACGACGGAAACAAATGCTAGCGCAACACAATAGCTTGCGTACCTTATTCCAGCTAACACCAGAACGAACAGAACAAAACAGACTAGACAGTAGAATGAGTATTGCATTGTGTTTTATACCCTTACAAAGATAATAATACTTCTTTTAATTACTTACACATTATAATCTCATACAGCAAAAATAATGTCTTTTCTGCATATATCGATCTGTATTGTATATTTTTACAGTTAGTGTTATTACCTTTCGCAAGCAAATCGATGTTTGCAGTTCATTTTGAGTCACATACAGTCATTTTTATTTATGTTTCACCTCGATAATGGTGAATATTGCAAAAGGGACACAACAGACGGTATGTAACAATACAGTGAAAAGGATAGTTGCTACTCACCATATAGTGGAGATGGTGGGTCGCAGATGGGCACAACAAAAAGACAATCGGCGGAAAGTGAGCTTTCGGCCAACAAGGCCTTCGACGAAAATAGACACACACACACACACACACACACACACACACACCCACACACCCACATCGTGTAAATTACCCTTCCGTGTGTGTGTGTGTGTGTGTGTGTGTGTGTGTGTATCTGTGTCTGTGTGTTAACTGTGCATGTTAACTTTCCAACAATCTTTTTTCTTGGGCGCATCTGCGACTCAGCATCGCTGCTATATGGCGAGTAGCAACTATCCATTTTATAACGTTGTTAGAAGTAAAAGAGGTGCCTCGACTATTAAAAGAGATTGGGAAAGGCAGGGCCTACCCTTTCACCACACGACGTGGATTTTGCTCACAACTGCCCTATCACTGTGACTTTCCCTTACCTAGAATGGAGGACTGGGGTTGAATTTCATACAGACCACCACATACCTGAGTAGTCGGCGCATCAGAAAGGATTAGGGTCTGGCGCAAGGATCGTCTATCTGACTGCATAAAAAATATCCACCACTATCATACAATGATGCAGCTCTCCATGCTACTCTATCCTGTGCAAGCTTCTTCTTCTCCCAGTACTTACTGCAACCCACATCCTTCTGAATCTGCTTAGTGTATTCATCTCTTGGTCTCCCTCTACGATTTTTACCCTCCACGCTACCCTCCAATGCTAAATTTGTGATCCCTTGATGCCTCAGAACATGATCTACCAACCGGTCACTTCTTCTTGTCAAGTTGTGCCACAAACTGCTCTTCTCCCCAATTCTATTCAATACCTCCTCATTAGTTATGTGATCTACCCATCTAATCTTCAGCATTCTTCTGTAGCACCACATTTCGAAAGCTTCTATTCTCTTCTTGTTCAAACTATTTATCCTCCATGTTTCACTTCCATACATGGCTACACTCCATACAAATACTTTCAGAAACGACTTCCTGGCACTTAAATCTACACTCGATATTAACAAATTTCTCTTCTTCAGAAACGCTTTCCTTGCCATTGCCAGTCTACATTTTATATCCTCTCTACTTCGACCATCATCAGTTATTTTGCTCCCCAAAAAGCAAAACTCCTTTACTACTTTAAGTGTCTCATTTCCTAATCTAATTCCCTCAGCATCACCCGACTTAATTCGACTACATTACATTATACTCGTTCTGCTTTTGTTGATGTTCATCTTATACCCTCCTTTCAAGACCCTGTCCATTCCGTTCAACTGCTCTTCCAAGTCCTTTGCTGTCTCTGACAGAATTACAATGTCATCGGCGAATCTCAAAGTTTTTATTTCTTCTCCATGGATTTTAATACCTACTCCGAATTCTTCTTTTGTTTCCTTTACTGCTTGCTCAATATACAGATTGAATAACGTCGGGGAGAGGCTACAACCCTGTCTCACTCCCTTCCCAACCACTGCTTCCCTTTCGTGCCCCTCAACTCTTATAACTGCCATCTGGTGTTATTTATTATAAATTATTTATTTATTATAAATCGAAATTACGCTTGAACAAACGAAGTATAATTATTGAGTGTAAATATCTTGTTACCTATTTACGTTAATACAAGACTGGGGGGCGTAGGGGGATATGGCCTAAATTCAGCACTCACCCACAATACTAGCGTTAGAAATGGACAAGGAAAGGTGGAAGCTGACCATTTAGAAAAGAATTTACTCTGATAATTAGTGAAAGGTAAGAGACGGGATCCAGTAGCTAATACGTAAATATATTGGAAAGGCTAACTATGAACTACTAGTGGATGTACGTTATTAAAGCGGCCTCCCGCCCGTAAACTAACAAAATTCATAAAACTCATTCTGCAACACCTTGAATGATTAACAAAGAACGTGGGCCGTGCTACTTCTAGTTCAGTTTAGTTACCGTATGCAGAACTACTCGCCACGTGTTCACACTTGGGCGACAAAGAAGGGAAAACGTAACATACAAAGGCCGTTATGAAATGTTCACTAATATCACGCAGTATTGGAGAAGGAAAGACGTTCGCTGGAGGTGAAGTAGTTACGAGGGTTGGTTGAATTAGACCGAACGTGGTCACTGAGAGTCCCACGTGTGTTTTTCATGCTGCAGCCCACCAGGCTGTGACGCCAAGTCCAAAAACAAAACAGCAAAATGAGGACCAAATAAAAGCAATGAGGCGCAAATCGTCCCGAAATGACTTTTCTGGAGACTAGAAATCTACTCTGTAGGAATCAGCATGGGTTTCGGAAAAGACGATTGTGTGAAACCCAGCTCGCGCTATTCGTCCACGAGACTCAGAGGGCCATAGACACGGGTTCCCAGGTAGACGCCGTGTTTCTTGACTTACGCAAGGCGTTCGATACAGTTCCCCACAGTCGTTTAATGAACAAAGTAAGAGCATATGGACTATCAGACCAATTGCGTGATTGGATTGAATAGTTCCTAGATAACAGAACACAGCATGTCATTCTCAATGGAGAGAAGTCTTCCGAAGTAAGAGTGATTTCAGGTGTGCCGCAGGGGAGTGTTGTAGGACCGTTGCTATTCACAATATACATAAATGACCTTGTGGATAACATCGGAAGTTCACTGAGGCTTTTTGCGCATGATGCTGTACTATATCGAGAGGTTGTAACAATGGAAAATTGTACTGAAATGCAGGAGGATCTGCAGCGAATTGACGCGTGGTGCAGGGAACGCCAATTGAATCTCAATGTAGACAAGTGTAATGTGCTGCGAATACATAGCAAGAAAGATCCCTTATTTATCTACAATATAGCAGGTCAGCAACTGGAAGCAGTTAATTCCATAAATTATGTGGAAGTGATTTAAAATGGAATGACCGTATAAAATCAATCGTCCTTAAAGCAGATGCCAGACTGAGATTCATTGGAAGAATCCTAAGGAAATGCAGTCCGAAAAGAAAGGAAGTAGGATACAGTACGCTTGTTCGCCCACTGCTTGAATACTGCTCAGCAGTGTGGGATCCGTACCAGATAGGTATGACAGAAGAGATAGAGAAGATGCAACGGAGAGCAGCGCGCTTCGTTACAGGATCATTTAGTAATCGCTAAAGCGTTACAGAGTTGATAGATAAACTCCAGTGGAAGACTCTGCAATAGAGACGCTCAGTAGCTCGGTATGGACTTTTGTTAAATTTTCGAGAACATACCTTCACCGAAGAGTCAAGCAGTGTATTGCTCCCTCCTACCTATATCTCGCGAAGAGACCATGAGAATAAAATCAGAGAAATTACACCCAGAGGCACACTGACAATCTTTCTTTCCACGAACAGTACGAGACTGGAATAGAAGGGAGAACTGATAGAGGTACTCAAGTTACCCTCCGCCACACACCGTCAGGTGGCTTGCGGAGTATGGACGCAGATGTAGATGTAGATGTAGACATTAAAGATCACCTAACAGTTTAATGTGTATTGGCGACTCAGTCCACTTCTGAACCTAGCAAGAGCACGCGTGCTTACCAGCTTGCAACAGTCTTCTTCTGGGTCTCGCCACCGACTCCCCACGACTGCTAACCGCCTACCGGCCGTTGCTCCAGCGGAGGCGCGCCTTGTCGGGGTGGGAATTGGCGCACTTTTCGCCGGCCAATCAGGGGGCGCGGATCTGTCCCCGAACTAGGTGCCGCGGAGTGACTCGTGACTGGATAGAATCTAGTCAGTGGGTCGTGAGGGAGCCTCCTTACAGAGCCAAACGTGCAGGAGAAACTGAGTTTTAGGTTGGTACTACTACTTAGAAGAATAAGGACAACTACTTTGGCTTTTCCAAGTGGTTCAAACTACCGGCCCATGCCTCCAAGCTAAAAGGTCAGCGCGCCAAACGGAAAGCCAACGTGGGTACCAGATGCAGACTGCTGAATGTGGAAATAAAATAAAAATACCATGCTCCAGTCCTCTCTCTAGTTTCATGACGCTGTCTTACTGAAGGTGACGCGGGCTAACGATTTTACAACTTCAGAAATGACTCTGACTCAGGATCTGCGAATTCTAGATGAATTTTTTAATGGATGGCGACTCAAAGTAAAACAGAAATAAAACTGAATCCTCCACCTTCCATCTGAGTAATAGGCATGCTCGCTATAAACCGCAAATTTCCTTTAGAAATCAGTTGCTGTTATATAACCCATTCCCAAAATATCTCGGCGTGACCTTGGATCGTTCGCTAACATATAGAAAACACCTAACTGAAACAGCTTTAAAAATGAGAACCAGAAACAGTATATTACACAAACTCTCCGGAACAAGCTGGGGAGCTAAGGCATCAGTACTCAAAACAACTGCCCCCTCACTTGTATACTCTGTTGGGGAATACTGCAGCCCAGTATGGCTGAACAGCGCTCACACAGCCATGGTAGACACGCAGCTCAATGTAGCCATGAGAAGCGTATCCGGGACAATAAAATCCACACCCACAGAATGGCTACCTGTTCTGTCTAATATTGCACCACCGAAGTTACGACGTCAAGCAGCGTTGAAAAGGGAATGGGAGAAATGCTCCAAGAGTCCCGAGTTACCGCTACACCAGGTCTGTGATGCCACTCAAAGGCAACGTCTTAAGTCCAGAAAACCCTCCTGGAGACTTGGAAAAAGGCTTACTTCTGAAGGATTCCAACCAGAAACAGCATGGCGGGAAGAATGGTTCACAGCCAATCCCGATTCTGATCCTACACGAGTCCCTCCTGGATTCCACTTACCTAGGAGGTCGTGGACCATCCTAAATCGCATACGCACCAAGCACGCAAGATGCCAGGACTTGAAGCATAAGTGGGGAATCGCTGAAAGTGCCAAGTGTGACTGCGGACACCAACGACAAACAATACACCACATAGTCACAGAGTGTCCCCTACGGAAATATGCTGGAACTCTGACCAGCATACATGAGGTCTCTGAGGAAGCAATCTCCTGGTTGGATACTTTAGATATTAACCTATAATTTTTATTACAACTTGAAGCTCTGTTTGTCAGTATTACTGGTTATAAAAACCACATTTTCTCTTTTACATGTAACTCGTCCTAGTGTTTTTATCCATATGTATATTATTGATTTATCGATCTAATCGAAGACTTTTATTACCATAAATGAATGTAATCTATTTTATTTGTAGTATATGCATATTGTGTTACCAGTAACATCATTGCTGTTCAATTCCAGTAATGTATCCTTGATGCCAAACGAAATAATAATAAAAACTGAAAAAAATCAGCAGAATAGCAGGCAAGCTATTACCGTATTAGTAATGATAATAATATGACTACAACATCGTAAATAAGTGAAAGAAGTGCAAGGTAGATGCACGTCTATATGTTTGTACGAACCTCGTGAGTGAAAGATTTATTAAGAACGAAATTTAAAGCTTTAGCTTCCATCTTCCTGCACTACTGCTACACCACGAAGATGACGTGCTACAGACGCGAAATTTAACCGACAGGTTTTCAGAGCATTCACACAAGGTTGGCGCCGGTGGCGACACCTACAACGTGCTGACATGAGGAAAGTTTCCAACCGATTTCTCATACACAAACATCAGTTGACCGGCGTTGTCTGGTGAAACGTTGTTGTGTTGCCTCGTGTTAGGAGCAGAAATGCGTACCATCACGTTTTCGACTTCGATAAAGGTAGGATTGTAGCCTATCGCGATTGCAGTTTATCGTATCGCGACATTGCTGCTTGCGTTGGTCGAGATCCAATGATAGTTTGCAGACTATGGAATCGGTGGGTTCAGGAGGGTAATACGTAACGCCTTCCTGGATCCCAAAGGCCTCGTTAGTTAGTTAGTTAGTGTGTTGTTTTAACGTCCCGTCGACAACGAGGTCATTAGAGACGGAGCACAAGCTCGGGTTAGGGAAGGATGGGGAAGGAAATAGGCCGTGCCCTTTCAAAGGAACCATCCCGGCATTTGCCTGAAACGATTTAGGGAAATCACGGAAAACCTAAATCAGGATGGCTGGAGACGGGATTGAACCGTCGTCCTCCCGAATGCGAGTCCAGTGTGCTAACCACTGCGCCACCTCGCTCGGTCCAAAGGCCTCGTCTCACTAGCAGTCGAGATGACAGGCGTCTTATCCGCATGGCTGTAACGGATCGTGTAGCCACATCCCGATCCCTGAGTCTACAGATGGGGACGTTTGCAAGACAACAACCATCTGCACGAACAGTTCGACGACGTTTGCAGTAGCATGGACTATCAGCTCGGAGACCATGGCTGCGGTTACCCTTGACGCTGCATCAAAGACAGGAGCGCCAGCGATGGTATACTCAACGACGAACCTGGTTGCACGAATGGCAAAACGGCATTTTTTGGGATGAATCCAGGTTCTGTTTACAGCATCATGATGGTCGCATCCGTCTTTGGCGACATGGCGGTGAACGCACATTGGAAGCGCGTATTCGCCATCGCCATACTGGCGTATCACCCACCGTGATGGTATGGGGTGCCACTGGTTACAAGTCTCGGCCACTTCTTGTTCGCATTGACGGCACTTTCAACATTGGACGTTACATTCCAGATGAGGTACAACCCGTGGCTCTACCCTTCATTCGATCCCTGCGAAACCCTACATTTCAGCAGGATAATGCACGACCACATGTTGCAGGTCCTGTACGGGCCATTCTGGATACAGAAAATGTTCGACTGCCGTCCTGGCCAGCACATTCTCCAGATCTCTCACCAACTGAAAACGTCTGGTCAATGGTGGCCGAGCAACTGGCTCGTCACAATACGCCAGTCACTACTCTTGATGAACTGTGGTATCGTGTTGAAGCTGGATGGGCAGCTGTGCCTGTACACGCCATCCAAGCTCTGTTTGACTCAATGTCTAGGCGTATCAAGACCATTATTACGGCGAGAGGTGGTTCTTGTGGGTACTGATTTCTCAGGACCTATGTACCCAAATTGCGTGAAAATGTAATCACATGTCATTTCTATTATAATATATTTGTCCAATGAATACCCATTTATCATCTGCATTTCTTCTTGGTGTAGCAATTTTAATGGCCAGTAGTGTACATGTTCCACCATTTGTTGAGTGTTGCTCAACAGTATGTGTCTCTTAAACCAGGTTGGATGAACAGAAGAGATGAACCGGATCCAACGAAGAGCGCCAGGTTTCGTCACGGAGTCGTTTAGTCGCCGCCAGAGTCTTACGGAAACTCTCAACGAATTCCAGTGGCAGACGCTGGAGGAGAGGCGTTTTGCACCACGGAGAGGTGAGACTCCGAGATCGAACGTTCCAGGAAGAGTCGGCAACACGTCACTTACTCCCGCGTCCGTCTCACGAAATGATCAAGGAGTGAAATTAGGTGTCATACGGAACCTTACTCAGAATCGGTCCTCCCATACATTGTGCATCACGGAAGTACCCTCCACCACTCACCGTAAAGTGGCTTGCAGAGTACCGACGTAGGCGAAAGGAACACATTTTCGGTTAGTGGAGGAGGCGAAGGCGAGAACGGTAGATTTGTTGAGTAGTAACAGCTGATTATGCAAGAAGCAGCGCTGGAAATATAGCAAACTTTCAAGAATCGGATTAAAATTCTGGGTGAAAGTATATCAGCGACAAGATTCGCCGGTGACATTCCTGTGAACGTGAAGGAGAGTGACGGGACGTGTTGAATGGAATGAACAGTCTAATGAGTACAGGATATGCGTTGAGGTTAAACCGAAGAAACTCAAAAGTGATGGGGAGCAGCAGAAATTCGACTAGCGATGAACCAGGACGTAGACGAAGTTGAGGAATTCGGCTGCATCGAAAGCGAAATAACAAATGGCAGACAAAGTAGGGAGGGTATAAAAAGATGATTAGTGTATGCAGAGCGTGTATTCCTGAGGAAGAATAGTGTACTAATATCAGACAATCTGAGGAAAAAATTTCTGAGAATGTACGCTTAGGGTACAGCATTATATCGTAGTCAAACATAGACTGTGGGAATACTGGAACGGAGGAGAATAGAAGCATTTGAGATGTGGTGTTACAGACGAATGTTGAAAATTAGATGGACTGATAGAGTAAGGCGAGAGGAGGTTCTCTGCAGAATCGACGAAGAATGGAGCTATGAAAAAACACCGACAAGGGAATGGACAGGATAATGCACTGAAACGGCAAAGGAACTGGTATATGCACGCGTATTCAAATACAGAGATATGTAAACGGGCAGAATACGCCGCTGAGGTGTCTGGCACAGTTGTTAGAACGGTTGCTGCTGCTACAATGGCAGTTATGAAGATTTAAGTGAGTTTGAACGTGGTGCTGTAGTCGGCGCACGAGCGATGGAACACATCATCTCCGAGGTAGCGATGAAGTGGGGATTTTGCCATACGGCCATTTCACGAGTGTACCGTGAATACCAGGAATCCGGTGAAACGTCAAATCTGCGACATCGCTGCGGCCGGAAAAAGATCCTGCAAGAACGGGACCAACTACGACTTAAGATAATAGTTCAACGTGACAGATTTGCAGCCTTTCCTCAAACTGCTGCGGATTTCAATGCTGGTCCATCAACAAGTGTCAGTGTGCGAACCATTCGCCGAAAAATCATTGATACAGGCTTTCGGAGCCGAAGGCGCACTCGTACACCGTTGATGATTGCACGACACAAAGCTTCACGGCTCACCTGGGGCCATCAACACCGACACTGGACTGTCGATGAATCGAAATATTCTGCCTCTTCGGACGAGTATCAAATTGTGTGGAGTGGATGGACGTGTGCGGGCATGGAGACTACCTCACGAATACACGGACCTTGCATGTCAGCAGGGGGCTGTTCAAGGCGGTGAAGGCTCTGTGATGGTGTGGGCCTTGTGTAGGTGGGGTGATACGGGACCCCTGATACGTGTAGATACGACTCCGACAGGTGACACGTACGTAAGCATCCTGCCTTATCACCAGCTTACATTCATGACCATTGCGCACTCCGACGAACTTGGGCAATTCCAGTAGGTTAATGCGACACCCCACACGTCCAGAATTGCTACAGAGTGGCTCCAGGAACGCTCCCCTGAGTTTAGACACTTCCGCTAGCCACCGAACTCCCGAGACATGAACATTATTGAGCATATTTGGATTGCCTTGCAAGGTGCTGTTCAGAAGAGATCTCCACCCCCTCGTGCTCTTACGGATTTATGGACAGCTCTGCAGGATCCATCCTGTAACTTCCCTCCACCACTACTTCAGACATTAGTCGACTCCATTCCACGTCGTGTTGTGGTACATCCGCGTGCTCGCGGGGGCCCTACACGATATTACTCAGGTGTACCAGTTTCTTTGTCTGTTCAGTGCACGACACATGACAAGACGCCAGGTACTAACTTCTGTGGTGCTAGAGAGCAAAACCTGTAGGGGAAGACAGAGATTGAAATACATGCGACAAATAATCGAGGACATGGGGGGCCAGTACTGCTCTGACTGTAAGAGGTTGTCACAGGAGGCGAATTC
Source organism: Schistocerca piceifrons (assembly GCF_021461385.2). Classification (NCBI taxonomy): domain Eukaryota; kingdom Metazoa; phylum Arthropoda; class Insecta; order Orthoptera; family Acrididae; genus Schistocerca; species Schistocerca piceifrons. Next base: position 213,954,557 of record NC_060146.1, read on the forward strand.
GCATTGAACTAGTCGGGAGAGTGGAATTCGTGATGGGTCGCATCGAATTAGTCGGGAGAGCGATGACTAAAAAAAACGACAACGTAGAAGCAGAACGAGAGAGCAAGAAATGTTACTGGAGGAAAAATTATATTGTCGCGAGTTCGTAATAAACCGCGCTTTTTGCACAGGACTCGTTATTTATTTGCACGTGTGGTGCGGTACGAGACGTGTGGTGACGCAGGCGGCGGCGCGGCCTCTTGGCGGGCCCAGCTGCGTCACTCCCTGGGGAGCGGAGCGTCGGCCCCGTGACGTGTGCCGCCGCCGGCGTGACGTCACGCCGCCCACCTGTCCGGCCGCCCCCGCCGCGCCGCGGGCGCGTCTGCCGCGGCGCGCGTCGTCGCCATGGCGACCAGACGTGACGTCACGGGGCTGCCGGCGTGGGCGCGCCGCCGCCGCCTCCGCTGTATCGCCGTCTTTTGTTATACAGGGTGCCGCAGAAACACTGACGTAATTCTTAACATTTCATTTGATCGTGGACCTACAGGGTGTTACAAAAAGGTACGGCCAAACTTTCAGGAAACATTCCTCACACACAAATAAACAAAACATGTTATGTGGACATGTGTCCGGAAACGCTTACTTTCCATGTTAGAGCTCATTTTTGTCTCGTCAGTACGTACTGTACTTCCTCGATTCACCGCCAGTTCTCCCAATTGAAGGAAGGTAATGTTGACTTCGGTGCTTGTGTTGACATGCGACTCATTACTATACAGTACTAGCATCAAGCACATCAGTACGTAGCATCAACAGGTTAGTGTTCATCACGAACGTGGTTTCGCAGTCAGTGCAATGTTTAGAAATGCGGAGTTGGCAGATGCCCATTTGATGTACGGATTAGCACGGGGCAATAGCCGTGGCGCGGTACGTTTGTATCGAGACAGATTTCCAGAACGAAGGTGTCCCGGCAGGAAGACGTTCGAAGCAATTGATCGGCGTCTTAGGGAGCACGGAACATTCCAGCCTATGACTTGCGACTGGGGAGGACCGGGACACCTGCAATGAACGAGGCAATTCTTCGTGCAGTTGACGATAACCCTAATGTCAGCGTCAGAGAAGTTGCTGCTGTACAAGGTACCGTTGACCACGTCACTGTATGGAGAGTGCTACGGGAGAACCAGTTGTTTCCGTACCATGTACAGCGTGTGCAGGCACTATCAGCAGCTGATTGGTCTCCACGGGTACACTTCTGCGAATGGTTCATCCGACAATGTGTCAATCCTCATTTCAGTGCAAATGCTCTCTTTACGGATGAGACTTCATTCCAACGTGATCATATTGTAAATTTTCACACTCAAAATGTGTGGGCTGACGAGAATCCGCACGCAATTGTGCAATCACGTCATCAACACAGATTTTCTGTGAACGTTTGGACAGGCATTGTTGGTGATGTCTCGATTGGGCCTCATGTGCTTCCACCTACGCTCAATGGAGCACGTTATCATGATTTCATACGGGATACTCTACCTGTGCTGCTAGAACATGTGCCTTTACAAGTACGACACAACATGTGGTTCATGCACGATGGAGCTGCTGCACATTTCAGTCGAAGTGTTCGTACGCTTCTCAACAACAGATTCGGTGACCGATGGATTGGTAGAGGCGAACCAATTCCATGGCCTCCACGCTCTCCTGACCTCAACCCTCTTGACTTTCATTTATGGGGGCATTTTAAAGCTCTTGTCTACGCAACCCCGGTATCAAATGTAGAGACTCTTCGTGCTCGTATTGTGGACGGCTGTGATACAACACGCCATTCTCCAGGGCTGCATCAGGGATTCCGTGCGACGGGGGGTGGATGCATGTATCCTCGCTAACGGAGGACATTTTGAACATTTCCTGTAACAAAGTGAAGTCACGCTGGTATGTTCCGTTGCTGTGTGTTTCCATTTCATGATTAACGTGATTTGAAGAGAAGTAATCAAATGAGCTCTAATATGGAAAGTAAGCGTTTCCGGACACATGTCCACATAACATATTTTCTTTCTTTGTGTGTGAGGAATGTTTCCTGGAAGTTTGGCCGTACCTTTTTGTAACACCCTGTATACAGCTACACAACATTCGTGTGCGTTGTTCGAAAGTACAGTTATTACGTTCGTACGCCATTGATTGGCGATGCAATTTTGAGCACGCACACACTCCCCCGTCGCTTGTTATGGCCTCGGTTACAGTGAGAATATTGTGCTTCAGCTCCTCAACAATTGTTAACCTCTTAGGATACACTTAAGATTTCAGCTGCTTCACAGCGTGGCGAAAGGGCTGCCCAGTTGAGTGACGAAAGCGGCAAAAAGGACTCCCTGGAAACATTCGAGGATGGGCGGTTGAGAGTAAGATCGGGTTAACTGGCCTTTTCGATTATTTATATGATTCGTATAATCATATCGATTTATTCTATCCTAATGATCGACTATTTCGTTGTTATATTATATCTTTATTTCTAGGTCCATGGTCGCATCCCGGCACAGCCTCACTACACCAGAATGAAGTAAGTGCGAACTGCGTAGCGCAATCGGAACATTAACGACAATGGGTTAGTTATAAATTGCTGTTAGCCTTTATATCGGAGATGAGTGGGAGTGAATCTCCTTGGTTTGAGGCAAATAAGTTTCCTGAAAATAGGTTACAGAATTGTGATAGTGAGAAAAGATTGGTTAGTCTCTATCAAGTTTATTCTGACATATACTTATGTGAGGTGTTGGACCATAAACCCCTTAGTAAGATTCAGTCTATTTATTTGGACTTGCTACTTCAAAGCTAATTGCCGGTACATACAAGAAACAAGTACAAAGCAATCACTTGTTCTTGGTTAGCAGTGAAATCTCTCTAACTAATAGAGACAAAGACTGACAGCCTCTGTTCAACACTGTTCCAATGAAACTCTAAAAATCCTACTTGACCTGCAGTTCCTGAGTGTCCACCAGAATCTATCACCGTCTTCTCGTAGTTGAAGTCTTTATCAGCTGTATCGGCTGCTACGGGCCTACTCAGCCCTGCTGGTGTCTCGCTGCGGAATCTCCAAACTGCCGGCACTGGCTTTGAATCTGCGTCTGAATCTCTGCTCCTAGCTATTCTGCTGCCTGGCCTTTTATTTCGTTTCTTGTGTACTTGGGTGCACACGAGTTAATTTGTTTCAAACGACCCTCTCATTTCTAAGTGATCTGATTGCACAAGAATGCCTATGGTTCCACATGACACTCTCGTTTCTAATTGGTCGGCTTGTGCAAGAATGCCTTCGGTTCCACACAACACTCCGTTTCTAGCTGCACACAACTTAATTTGGTTCCACACGAGTCTTTTTCGCACTTGACTGACACTCTCACTTGCTGTATTATCGCCCTGGTGTTTGCGTATTCCATTGCGCAAGTTTGAGTCGTGCTACTTCCTCTGGAAGGAAGTCAAACACTAAATTATTTGATCAACAAGCCATATTTGACAGCCCCCGCCGCTTATCTTGTCCCTACGTCCTGGTGGACTGTTACTTAATGTCGGCTGGCTGTTTGCCTATGGAGCCTGAACTCTTATTATGGTCACAAAAGTAAGAATAAAAATTAAAATTTTCTACGGTCACAACACCATAAAGCATTCACCTAAAATTACATTTTGTGATAAACAGCTCTGTTCTGCAAAAAAATAAAGTGAAGCTATCACGTACGTGTTTCACTTTTTGTAGGTAATAATAATTGCACAGTTTTAATAAATACATACGAATTGTCTCTCAAACTGCAATTCAAAAGCCGGACGGAGTGGCTGGGCGGTTCTAGGCGCTTCAGTCCGGAACCACGCTGCTGCTACGGTCGCAGGTTCGAATCCTGCCTCGGGCATGGATGTTTGTGTTGTCCTTAGGTTAGTTAGGTTGAAGTAGTTCTAAGTTCTAGGGGACTGATGACCTCAGATGTTGAGTCCCATAGTGCTCAGAGCCATTTTGCAATTCAAAAACATAATTTATTTTCATCTGCTTTTATATTTTTACCTGAGATGATCGTTCAGTGCAGGAAGCGATCTATAATTTTGTATTGTAGTTTTCTTTCGAAAACCAGTTCATGAGCCAGGATCGCTATGTTAACACCATTACTGGATTAGTGGTTTCGGGTATATGTAGTGCCATCTTCAGATCTATAAAAAGAAAATTTATAGTCAAAAACATAATAAAAATGATGAAGGTTGAAAGGTCTATCTATGTTCGATTCCTTTCATGTTAATTTCTGAAATCTGTTGTCATTTACGGCATACATTCCACTTCTAAATTTACTGTGGTGTTTCTGACTATCTGGGAGGAGACTGAGCAGTGGAACGTGTTACTTTTACACATAAACAAGAACGATCTGTCACACTACTACACTTTAAAACACAGTTTATATGTAATTCACGTCACACAGTCTCATACGGAACCTACATCCGCTTTCTTTTATATACTTTATATGATAAGATACTGTCATCCCCCTTCCCTTCTGTGTGAGAGGATGAATGAGCAAATGTATTTCTAGTTGCATGCTCGATGGTAGCAGACAAGCCGGTCTGCTAGAGAACAGTAGGACCAACGTCAGAACAGGTAGCTACACTTTCTAAAAGCAGAGAGGTTTCTATTCTTAGTGTGGTCCTGTCCGTCCCTTGTCATGTTGGTATAGGAAGCTGCCTCTCTGGTCACTTCCGTTTGTATCTGTTAAGCACGCTCGGTAGCGGTCCAGGTCAGTCTGTCCGCGGCGAGCGTCTGAAGTAGTAAGATCTCCGGCTAAGCGCGTGTCTGCTAAGTCCGTAGGACAATGGATTTCTTAAGTTCAGCCTAACTGAAATTTTAATCACCTTTATTTCAGGTTTAGATCTAAAATATCTAATGTTATCTTAAATTGCAACGCAGTGTAATTCGAGAGTGAAGTTCAGAATATCTTCCAGAAGTGGCTTTGTCACCACTTTGTGAGTAAAGTGGAACCACGTGTTGATGATTTGTAACTCTAACTAAGATCATCAATCTTAAATGCGAATGTGTGTGAGATTATAACATCTCGTCTTGACAATATAGCAACTTTTCTTTATGTTCAACCCACGTGGGGTGTACTTTGTGAGACCAGTACCACGTGCTTATACAATTGTTTGACCCATCAGGTTAATAGTAAGACGATAGTAACCAGTTTGAGGTTTTTCTTTTGTAAATTGCGTTTCGATGTAATTCATTTTAATTATCAAAATTATTGTGGAGTTACACTCTTTGTGTAAACCAAGTTGACCACGTGAAGCATGTGGTGTAATCATCAAAGTAGCCCTCAGCTATTCTTTTTATTTAAATTCTCTTTTTATATATATATCACTGGTTGTCATAAGATGACTATTAAAAGATTATAATTAATGTTAGTCTGGTTGGGTATTTGGCAAGCTAGACTGAATACCTGGTGAAACAGTTGCTCAGTAATGCAAGGTTAACTTCCCCAGACAGCTCACAGCTTTTAACCCTCTTTTATTGTCTTGAACATCAGCACCGCTTTCAGAACAACTTAATGCATCAACATTACAAGGTCAATTACAACAGGTCAGTGACAAAAACTACACACCCATAAAACCGGACAAGTGGCAGTTGCACAATTCAATGCTTACACCGCTTTGTCACATGTCACTATGTAATATGCTATAAATTAACAGTTCCCGTAAGGTAAAATTCTGCTCATATGGACGGACGCAGTTCAAAGTCAACAAGTAGTACTGAATACCTCTAATAACAAAAAATTTTTAAAATAAAAACATACTACAAAAAAGTCGAAGAGGGACGAAGTTAGTGTTTAACGTCCCGTCGACATCCAGTCATCAGAGCACAAGCTCGGACTAGGGAAGGATGGAGAAGGGATTCGACCGCGCCCTTTCAAAGGAACCGTCCCGGTACTTGCCTCAAGAGATTAAGGGAAATCACGGAAAATCTCAAGTCTGGATGGCAGGAGGCGGGTTTGAACCGTCGTCCTCCCGAATGTGTACGGGGTGGTCCATTGATAGTGACTGGGCCAAATATCTCACGAAATAAGCACCACACGAAAAAACTGCAAAAACGAAACTCGTCTAGCTTGAAGGGGGGAACCAGATGGCGCTATGGTTTGCCCGCTAGATGGCGCTGCCATAGGTCAACGGATATCAACTGCGTTTTTTAAAAATAGGAACCCCCATATTTTATTACATTTTCGTGTAGTACGTAAAGAAATATGAATGTTTTAATTGGACCACTTTTTTCGCTTTGTGATAGATGGCGCTGTAATAGTCACAAACGTATAAGTACGTGGTATCACGTAACATTCCGCCAGTGTGGACGGTATTTGCTTCGTGATACATTACCCGTGTTAAAATGGACCGTTTACCAATTGCGTAAAAGTTCAATATCGTGATGATGTATGGCTATTGTGATCAAAATGCCTAACGGGCCTGTGCTATGTATGCTGCTCGGTATTCTGGACGACATCTTCCAAGTGTCCGAACCGTTCGCCGGATAGTTACGTTATTTAAGGAAACTGGAAGTGTTCATCCACATGTGAAACGTCAACCACGACCTGCAACAAATGATGATGCCCAAGTAGGTGTTTTAGCTGCTGTCGCGGCTAATCCGCACGTCAGTAGCAGACAAACTGCGCGAGAATCGGGAATCTCAAAAACGTCGGTGTTGAGGATGCTACATCAACATCGATTGCACCTGTACCATATTTCTATGCACCAGGAATTGACTGGCGACGACTTTGAACGTCGTATACAGTTGTGCCACTGGGCACAAGATAAATTACGGGACGACGACAAATTTTTTGCACGCGTTCTATTTAGCGACGAAGCGTCATTCACCACCAGAGGTAACATAAACCGGCATAATACGCACTATTGGGCAACGGGAAATCCACGATGGCTGCGACAAGTGGAACATCAGCGACCTTGGCGGGTTAATGTATGGTGCGGCATTATGGGTGGAAGGATAATTCGCCCCCATTTTATCGATACCAATCTAAATGGTGCAATGTATGCTGATTTCCTACGTAATGTTCTACCGATGTTACTACAAGATGTTTCACTGCATTACAGAATGGCGATGTACTTCCAACATGATGGATGTCCGGCACATAGCTCTCGTGCGGTTGAAGCGGTGTTGAATAGCATATTTCATGACAGGTGGATTGGTGGTCGAAGCACCATACCACGGTCCGCACGTTACCGGATCTGACGTACCCGGATTTCTTTCTGTGGGGAAAGTTGAAGGATATTTGCTATCGTGATCCACAGACAACGCCTGACAACATGCGTCAGCGCATTGTCAATGCATGTGCGAAAATTACGGAAGACGAACTACTCGCTGTTGAGAGGGATGTATTGCCAAATGCATTGAGGTTGACGGACATCATTTTGAGCATTTATTGCATTGATATGGTATTTACAGGTAATCACGCTGTAACAGCATGCGTTCTCAGAAATGCTAAGTTCACAAAGGTACATGTATCACATTGGAACAACCGAAATAAAATGTTCAAACGTACCTACGTTCTGTATTTTAATTTAAAAATTCTGCCTGTTACTTGCAGTTCATCTAAAATTGTGAGCCATATGTTTGTGACTATTACAGCGCCATCTATCACAAAGCGAAAAAAGTGGTCCAAACTAAAACATTCATATTTCTTTACGTACTACAGGAATATGTAATGAAAAATGGGGGTTCCTATTTAAAAAAACGCCGTTGATATCCGTTTGACCTATGGCAGCGCCATCTAGCGGGCCAACCATAGCGCCATCTGGTTTCCCCCTTCAAGCTGGACAAGTTTCATTCCTTGTAGTTTTTTCGTTTGACGCTTATTTCGCGAGATATTTGGCCCGCTCACGATCAATGGACTACCCTGTATATCAAGGCATGACAGTGACATGCGAGATTTTTCTATCATAAAGCATGTACAACTCTGAGGACGCATGGCACGAACGAGCAGATTACAAACCTTACCGCTGCGTGTTATAGAGTCGTGTCAGCTGCGGCACACCAACAGACGAATGGACCTTGAGATAAAAGGGTAACTAGTTCTGAGACGTACCACCAGATGGCGTCCATCGCTGCCCGACAACTACTGTAACAGCGTCACACTTCTGTTAAACATTGTAAGTAACGGAAGAAATGTGACACCAACTAATTATGACGGTGAAGTTTGCACAGATTCTATGTAAAAAGGAATGGCACGCTGTAAATTGTCTGTCCACACCATCAGATGAAAATGGGACAATTTGAGACGCAACAAAGATGACATAAAATGTTACATATGTTAACAAGTTCACGCCGTACAATATACATGTAATAGAATACACTTGAAAGATAATCAACCCCCGGTCACTATTTTTAACAAATTTGTTAAAAATAGTAACCGAGGGCTGATTATCTTTCAATTGTAGCTATTCACGGTCTCTGAACGTGCAGCCATGTACAAGATTTTGTAATAGAATAGTTTTATGGCAAAGCTACACAGTCAACATTTACAGAATTACGAAACGGGATTTGACCGTGTTGGTCGGTTTCGCTGTAGGCGAAGAATGACAGTTAACAATCACGTAATAGGAAGTTGTAAAACAGGTCCCCAGACAATGTAGGGAAGTAATATAAAATGAAAGTCATGTATAAAACATTTGTTACTAAAATATGTACCGATATACTCTGAAAAGCCAAGGAAACTGGTATAGGTATGCGTGTTCAAATACAGAGATACGTAAACAGGCGGAATACGACGCTGCTGTCGGCAACGACTATATAATTCAACAAGTATCTGGCGCGGTTGTTAGATCGGTTGCTGCTGCTACAGTGACAGGTTATCAAGATTTAAATGAATTTGAACGTGGTGTCATAGTCGGCGCACGAGCGATGGGACACAGCATCTCCTAGCTAGCGATGAAGTGGGGACTTTCCCATACGACCATTTCACAAGTGTACCGTGAACATCGGGAATCCGGTAAAACATCTAATCTCCGACTTCGCTGCGGCCTGAAAAAGATCCTGCAAGAACGGGACCAACGACGACTGAAGAGAATCGTTCAACGTGAGAGAAGTGCAGCCCTTCCGCAGACTGCTGCGGATTTCAATGCAGGGCCACCAACAAGTGTCAGCGTGCGAACCATTCAACGAAACATCACCGATATGGGCTTTCGGAGCCGAAGGCCCTCTCGTGTACCCTTGCTGACTGCACGACACAAAGCTTTGCGCCTCGCCTGGGACCGTCAACACCGACATCGGACTTTTGATAATTTGAAACATGTTGCCTTGTCGGACGAGTCTCGTTTCAAATTGTATCGAACGAACGGACTTGTATGGGTATGGAAACAAGCTCATGAATCCTTGGACCCTGAATGTCTCCTCGGGACTGTTCAAGCTGGTGGAGGCTCTGTAGTAGTGTGGGGCGTGAGCAGTTGGAGTTATATGAGACCCCTGATACTTCTAGATACGACTGCGACAGGTGACATGTACATATGGTTCAAATGGCTCTGAGCACTATAGGACTTAACAGCTGAGGTCGTCCGTCCCCTAGAACTTAGAACTACTTAAACCTAACTAACCTAAGGATATCACACACATCCATGCCCGAGGCAGGATTCGAACCTGCGACTGCAGCGGTCGCGCGGTTCCAGACTGAAGCGCCTAGAACTGCTCGGCCACACCGGCCGGCGACACGTACATAAGCATCATGACTGATCACCTGTATCCATTTATGTCCATTGTGCATTCCGACGGACTTGGCCAATTCCAGCAGGACATTGTGATACCCCAGACGTCCAGAATTACTACAAAGTTGCTCCAGGAACACTCTTCTTATTTTAAACACTTCCGTTGGCCACCAGACTCCGAGACATAAACATTATTGAGCATCCCAGGATGCCTTGCTACAGAGTGGCTCCAGAAACAGTCTTCTGAGTTTAAGGGTGAAACTCCCCAGACATAAACATTATTTGAGCATATCTGGGATGCCTTGCAAGGTGCTGTTTAGAAGAGATCTTCACCACCTCGTACTCTTACGGATTTATGGGCAGCCATGCAGGATGTATGGCGTCAGTTCCCTCCAGCACTACTTCAGACATTAGTCGAGTCCATGCCACGTCGTGTTGTGGCACTTCTGCGTGCTCACTGGCGCCCTGCGTGATATTGGGCAGGTGTACCAGTTTCTTTGGCTCTTCACCGTATGTATTGATTTAGGTAGAGACTATTTTGAATAAATCCAGTATTTTTTTTCAGCATGATCCGTGACTTTTGTTCTACATAGCCAGAGTCCTAACAGCGCTGGGACACACTGTGTAGATGACCTCATCACGCTATTCCATTAAAATGGTAATCATTTGCATATGAAATGCTTTTTTATTCCAGTCTCTGATCACAATATCAATTCTTTAGACGATGACTGTTTTCAGTCCGTAATGATCATCGTCAGATCTAAAATATATAAATATATACATCTAGTGAGCAGTGTGTCTTTTAACATAAAACAGAAGTATGTATCACAATATACTGTCATACAACCAGGGAAATGTACAGAGAAAATATGGTATAACGAACCTTTTTTACACCATGTCCTAAAGTGATACGGCCATGATGGCATCGTCAAAACATATAAATATAATCAGCGCAGCATGGTCACATAGATCTAAAATAAGGTTTACAATAGGCCACATCGTCCACATAGTGATTATTGGAACTGGCTACTGAAGTACACTAGCAACCAGAAACCTGTTTGCCTGCATTCTCCCTAGATGTCGCTACTGTGGGATAGCTTAGATGTAGTCATCATTTACGCAGAAACATAATCTGATAGAAACACATTAGATAAAATGCATGTAACAGACTTATTAAAATTGATGAGTATCATAGATACCAATTGTGATACATTAAAAGATGAATGCAGTTACCCATGTGAAATTATTAAAAGGAAATTTACGAAGAGGATAGGTCCGACCCTTTTTTATGGTGAATTTACGGTCAACAATTGATATACCTAATACATTGCCTGTGGAAACCTATAAATTGCTTATGAAAGATAATGTCTATACGACAGCTGAAAAAGAGACAGATCAATGATCAGCATATGGATACTTGTAACAGGGTTCGTGTTTGTTTAATATTTGTTGCACGTGTCCATCACGCTGACGCTTTCTTAATGGCCAGCATTTCATGCAGTATTTTCTTTTGTGGGAGTTACAGGTAGCCGAAGCTATATCAGCAAGCGGCAGAACACGTTGCTGGCAGATGCCGGAAAGTTGGGCACAGGTAGCGAGCAGGTAATTAGCGTAGAGGTGGGGGTGGGAGGGGGGAGGAGAGATGTGCTGAGCCTCGTCATCAAACACCAACTTGGTCCGCCTCCAGACGCGCAGGAAGAGAGAGAGGGAGAGAGAGAGAAAGAGAGAGAGAGAGAGAGAGAGAGAGAGAGAGAGATTCTGTAAGGCGGCAGGCTATGCCTCTTGTGTGTTTGAAGGTGTAGGTGTGTGGTGTGGTTGAGGGAGGAGTGGAGGGGTGGGGGAGACCGTTTGTGGGAGAGCCATTGGGTGGGGATGAATGGAAGGGAGGAGAGGGGGTGTTATGTAGTCGAAGCTCGAGTTGTTCATGAATGTGTCAGAGTATACAAAGGCTGTAAGGATACATTTGAAGGTAAAAGAAACACATGGAGACTCTCCACAATAGCTGTTGCACGGTGACCAGCTCAAAAACGTCCACACAGTCACTTCCTCGCAGGTGATAGTCGCTATTGTGGAATTCTCAAGGTGCGAGCTGGCGATGTTGTTCATACAGTGAAAGCCTCCTACTTTTGGTTTTCGACTAAGCTGAGTAGATAACAGATATGACTTCAGTAAATATGCCCTCAAAATATTCGTCCTTCAATATAAAATTCTGACCTATGAAAGAATACTAAAACATTCTGACTGCTATTTGATTGATACACTCAGAAGCAGGAAAGACTTTTGTAGTATAATGAGCAATCTGAGGGCAGCTTGAACTAGTATTCAGGTGAATGAAACTTTACCATCAGCACACTCTAGTCTCCGGATATGATTTACAATTGTAAAGCACGTTTCAGCTGCCCCTACCTATGGGCTTTATGCATCCTGCAACACCTTCAAAAATCACAAGCAAGATTTTCATATTCTCTTGCTTGCTACGTGGAAACAATTAGTCCTACAGAAAAAAATGAAACAGAACCTCTTCGTACAAAATTCAGTATGGTTAAATTTTGTGTTGGGACACGTTTTCGCTAGAAGCCTTAGTTTTCGAATTATTCAAGAAAAACATACAAAAGTGACCTTCAACTGCGTGTTTCTTGGATACCTCGAAAACAGTGGCCCCCAGCGGAAACTTATGCCAGTACAAAATTTAGCTATATTGAGTTTCCGAGAAAGATGTCGTGTTCATTTATAATGTAAACTAATAGTTCGCACATAGTGAGTGATTTTTAAAGGTGTTGTGGGTTGCATAAAACCCATAAGTAGGGACAACTGAATCACCCTTGTATGTGCACTTTCTTATAGAGGGGATATGTCCAATGAGGGCTCAACACTACACTTTGTTTGGTCTAACCCTGTTCACGATGAACATAAAGTAAAATAATCACTACAAATACATTCAGGACCAGCAGGAATTCTCAACGTCCATAACAACACTAACCTACCATATACTTGCTGTAAAATGCATGCAAGCAGATTGTGCTGCTATACGTAAATAGTCTCCTCACGCTTCGCATCTTGTTCCAACCAAATATTTGGTAATCATGGTCCTAGTTTTAGCTACTTGCCCGACTATAGCAAAATGTTCGAGAGAGATTGTGTGTTACGCCAGGATATGTATGACGCAAGTGGTGGCTTTACTATGCTCCACCGAAGTCAATATGAAGAGCCTAAGAAATGATCAAACGAAAGCCCTTTTCTCTCGTGCTTCGGTGCAAGTGACAAACATCCATTTTTCTAACGTCGAAAGTGGTTTGGTGCTAAGAAATTGAGTAGTCAGATACAAGAACAGCCCTCACAAACATGAAAATTCTTGAGAGAGAGAGAGAGAGAGAGAGAGAGAGAGAGAGAGAGAGGAAAAAACCAGATAAATCTACCTGTGACATCGTCTTGTCCTCATTTATCTATTTTATGCTGCTGCCTGGACAAACTTTCCTATGCCACCCTAGCTACAAGAAATATTCTTGTAAAACACAGCTCTCACTGGTAGGGGCTGCTTTTGTGAGAAAATCTGACTGGGGACACAAAAAAGTTCTGCTCGATTATGTCTCTATGTAGACGTTATTAAGTGAGAGGTAGTCATTTTCCACTCACTGGTCCACATGAATACTGTGTCGTTATTAAAGTTCTTGAGACATCTTATAATCTCCAGTGTTAATAGAGATTCGAAATTGATGCTGATCAGTGAATCGAATCTGGCGCTTGCACATGTATTAAGGAAAAGTATTTTTCATTCTCCTTCCTAAAGAGGGAGAAAGTGGACCAATGAGAGAACTTATGCCCTTCTCAACCATATCCTTTGTTGTTCTGTTTGGGCTCAGTTTATTTGTAGATGGGGAGAGAGGAGAATTTTGAATTTGCAACTACGAATACATTTCGAGCACTTACAAGTTTTTGTTAACTTTATCGGCTAGATCTGAGTTCTACTAATCTTTATATGCTTTCCTTATACACGAGGCTACAGTTCATGGTGGTTAACAGTACTGAAATGTTGGAAAATTGAAAATAATGATTTTATTTTTAAGGAGGTCCGTCGTCAATGTACTAGTCCTCAATTCGTTCATTCCGATTATAGTAGCAAATCCGACGAGTCGCTATTTAAAAGGTTTGGCTATTTCGTATGTGTTGTCTGAGGTATGTTCGCTGTATCTTGTAACCATTATTAGAAGTCTTCTTCGTCGCTGAAACATCGTTTTGCTTGGTTTTGGTTATCCATACGGACAGGTGCGGGAAATTCGAGATTTGGTGTAATGACTCTGTTGTTTGTATGAACAGATGTTTCATTTAATGCGTTCTCTAATCAGGTTTAAAATTTCGAGTCCTCGCCTTGCTTTTGCTATCACATTGTCTATACTGATTTGCACAGTCTATTTTTTAAAAATACTTTCCGTTTCTTTTCCCTAAAAATTGAGGAAGCTGAGAAGTCAGGAATTTTTCAGCCAGATACTACGTCAGCCTCCTTAATATTCCCACAGGGAATATTAAGGAGGGAAATTTTCAGTTTCAGCATTTGCCTTACAGTCAAGGGAAACATCCAGGAAACCTTGGTCAGAACTAGGGTGTGGAAAGTATTTTTCATTTTATGCTGGGACAAAATGTTCCAGATATACGAAGCCTGGTGTAAGTGAATGTGTATATATGTACGTGCGTTAGAGTATAGTCGATGAGTTGTTCGGCGTTCGCAGTGTGCCTATGATGCAGTGAACAGCACAGCAGTATGTCCCCAATTATATGTCGTGTGGAAACAAAGACGTTGCAGGAGACGTTTTATCGTTGGAGCAGAGACCACTGCTGCATCTATTGTACACTGATATGGTGTTTAAATACTTGAAATTAAAACAGTTCTATTTAATACAAGTTTCCGATTATATTACAGTAAATAATGAACAATAATCGGCAAAGGGGTGTAGGTTGGAGGCCACATTGCCCTTGTGCCACAGATACAAGTGAGTTATGTTAAAAGAAAATACTTGAGAAACACGGAATCAGAGCAAATTGTCTAAATACACAAGTCTTTTCTGCCTATGGCCACATCTACAGCGACACCTGATGGTGTTTCAATAACTTACCTTCTCAACGGTGACTGTGTCGCCTCCAGGATGCGTATATAGTTCGTGCAATTGATGTACTAATTGAGAACATACTTTATATTGATGTTTTAAAGTATTTGGTATGTTTTACTCATGCATATTACTGTACTCACACCGTATTTACTGTTAGAACTTCTCATTTTCCGATTTATTGAAATAATGTGCATCCCAGGGATGTTTTTCTTTTCTTATGAAACATATTTTTGTAACTTGTGCAAAGGATTGTATAGCCTATGCTTTTACTTTTTGTCTCGTGACAGATTCGATGATGACAGCAATAAGAAAGTGTGTTGTGTACGTGAGAGTAAAATCTTAAGTGTTTGTGCATTACTGTGGGTGCTGACCTATACAAAGACATCCTGTCTGCTACTTTGGAATCGTCTAAAATTAAAGATTTTTGTCGCCGTAAAATACGAGGGCAAAGTTCATGCAGGTAGAGTCATTAATGTTTGCAAAACTGGGGCGGAAGTGAATTGTATAGCGAGATGTGCAAAACTGTAGATTTTGTGTGAGGAAAGGGACATTTTATCTGCAACGAATCTAAAGTAAATTGAAAAACTGAGACTTCCATGTACATGTCCAACAAAAGAGAATTATGTTCTGTAAAAAGAACTGTCATACGGGCAGATGAGCAAATGTCACCTATTTTCTTATGAAACGGTATTTAAATTTACATCTGACCATTTTAACGCCATCTCGCGGGATATACGCTAGTGTGATTGTGCGAGAGATTGTGCTTGAGACAAGGCGAGAGTGGGCGCAGTTTTATATCAGATTCCTTCTTACAATTTTTATCGCGTTTTCTACATTGAAACCACACTCATTTCAACAAATTTTCGAATGATTGCTGATAACGTAGTCCTTGGCCGCGACTAAATCTGCCCCCCCCCCCCCAACCACATACACAACTATAAACCGCAAAATAAATAAGTTAAACAACGTTTTTCTTTAATTTTTCTACCGAAATAAATGGACGCAATCACTGTATCTATATCCCAGCATGATAGATGTGAGGTGGACAGCACTTAGGAACATAGGCACATAAGTATGGACATATTTTTTATAATTAATTAACGTTAAAAATTGGAAAAATAGTAATTTTCCTTTTGAATGTCAGGTTATGCCAGGTGCTGTTGGCTCACGGACACGTAAATCGCATAAGAGGCACCCAATTGAAAGACTTACAACAGGCTGGTGGATCACATGGCATTATTACAGTCTTCATTGAACACTTAAAAAGAAGAAGTAATTTGAATGTCATATGTACACGCTCTGTCAGCAAAATGAAAAAAAAGTTGCATACATTGGTCCACAGTTGTGGGAAATTAGGGTACGCCTATATGATTTTTAAGTAAACCGTTACTGCGGAAATCCGATAACAGGCATTCTGAAATCCTGTCGATGACACAGATCGCTCCAGAGTTTGGCATGCGAGTTTGAGTGCCAGATTTAGCAGTGATACACCGACTAGCGCATAAATCCTCGACGGGTCGTTGATAAACACTGCTCGGGAAAGGCTTTTGCTGCGGGGCTTGTGGCAGGCATCAAGTTGTGTTCTGGGATGCCGAAGCACAAAGGGGCGACAGAGTTCGCGGCAGGTGTGGGAGGGGAGGCGGGGCGTCGTGGTGGGGGCGATAACGGGGTGGTGGGGTAGGCGGCGCGGTCGAGGGGTGGGTGTACCAGGGGGGGGGGAAGGGGAAGGAGGAGGGCAGGTGGAGGGACAGAGATGGAGAAGGGCGCAGCGCGCGCGGGGTGTGTTCTGGAAGTCAAACAGCGTGCGTGGGTGGTTCTGCCTGACAGACGGGCCCGTAGGCGGAGATTAAAGGCCGCGGGGAGCCGACGGCGAAACTCGCAAGGGGCCTGTACACCGTGCACTGCCAGCGGGGCAGTGCGGGGGCACCCGCCAACCTTATATTAGCAAGGCTCCGAATGTGTTGCTGGGTTGCCTAAGTGTCAGGAGTAATGTCGTCTGGCAACATTAGCCTCTTACATGACAGCTCGTGTGCTAGAGCTAACTTGTAATGGTACGCCTGATTTGTGAAGACCGACGTCTGCATCGACATCTATATCAATACTCTGCAAACCTCTACAAAGTGCATGGCATAGGGTACATCCCACTGTACCTGTTATTACAGCCTCACGTAATTCCATACACGTATTGATTGTGTGAAGAACGAATGTAATCTTGGCATCACGATCCCTGTGTGGACGATATGTAGGGGGTCGTGGTATTTCCCCAGATTCATAATTTAAGGCCCATTCTTGAAACTTTATAAAGTAAGTAAGTAAGTAGTTTCGTCTATCTTCTGCCAGTTCAGTTTCTTCAGCATCTCTGTGACAGTCTCCCACAAGTCAAACAAACCTATGACCATTCGTGCCGCTTTCCTACGTGTATGTTCAATATCCCCTGTCAGTCGTACTTCATGTGGGTCCCAGTCACGTGAGCAATATTCTAGGATGAGTCGCATAAGTGATTTGTAAGCGAACTTTTTTGTAGACTGACTGCATTTCCCTAGTATTCCACGAATAAACCGAACTCTGCCAATTGATTTGCCACAACTGAGCCTATATGATCGTTCCATTTCATATCGCTATAACTTTTTACATCCAAGTATTTGCATGAGTTGACGATTCCATTTGTGATTCGTTCATATTGTAATCATAGTATACCATGTTCCTTTTTTTTATGAAGTGGGCGATTTTACATTTCTGAGCACTTAAAGCAAGTTATTAATCTCTGTACCACTTTCAAATATTAACGAGATCCAACTCAATATTTGTGCAGCTTTTTCCAGACAGTGCATCATTATTCGTAAGATCATCATCTTCAAAAAGTCAGCAGTTACGATTAATATCTGCAAGGCCATTAATGTACAAATAGACCAGAAAGGGCCCCAACATCTTCCCCGTGGCACATCTCAGGTAACTTCTACAACTGTCGAAGACCCTCCATCCGACATAACACACTGCATTCCCACTACTGAGATATCCTCACTTCAGTAACAAATTACGCTTGATACCCGGTACCCTGTTACTTTTGATAGTAACTGTAGATGTGGTACGGACTCAAATGCTTTTTGCAAATCAAGAATTACGGTATCTACCTGACTCCCTTGATCCATGACTTTCAGTATGTCGTGTGAAAAAAATTGCGAGTTGGGTATCACATGATCTTTGTTTTCAAAATCCATGGTGGTTGGCATGTAGGAAATCATTCTGTTCGAGATACCTCATTATATTTAGCCCAGAATTTCTTCTAAGGTTCTACAGCAGCTGGACACCATGGACGCTGAACGACACTTTTGTCGATCACTTACGTATCCTTCTTGTAGAGGGATGTGGCCTGTGCTTTCTTTCATTACTGAACACGGTTGTTTTTACAAGGAATATATGGCAGATTATATTCAAAAGAGCGTCTAACTCAGCCGAAAGTGCGGTATATGGTCTGATACTTTCTTTTTCGATCTTATCTACCGGCAATTTTGGCTTCACTTCTTCAGATTATTATCATGTGGTCTTGCGGTAGCGTTCTTGCCTCCCGGGTTCGATTCCCGGCGGGGTCTGGGATTTTTCCTGCCTCAAGATGACTGGGTGTTGTTGTGTCATCTTCATCATTCATTCTCATTACGTTCGGAGGAAGGCAATGGCAAACCACCTCCACTAGAACCGTACCTAGTACAGCGGTGCGGGTCTTCCGCATCGTCCCCTACGCTCCTCTGAATATGGGACCTCATCATCATTATGTTTCCTGGCTATTACTCAATTTATAACAATCTTTAAAATTGTTAAATATCACATTTTTTTCACATTGAGTTTTAATCACTTCATAGCCACTTTAAACTATTTCTACAGAAATAATTCTTTTGTTAATGGCCAACAGCAATCTGCAACAGTTATGTTTTATATACTTTCTGTTGCTGCTGGCAGCTGTGCTACTACACTGAAGCCCCAAAGAAACTGGTACAGGCATGCGTATTCAATTACAGAGATATATAAACAGGCAGAGTACGGCGCCTTTATAAGACAACAAGTATCTGGCGCAGTTGCTAGATCGGTTACTGCTGCTACAACGACAGGTTATCAACATTAAAGTGAGTTTGAACGTGGTGTTATAGCCGGCGCAGGAGCGATGGGACACAGCATCTCCGAGGTAGTGATGGTGTGGGCATTTTCCCATGCGACCACTTCACGAGTGTACCATGAATATCAGGATGCCGGTGAAACATCACATCTCCGACATCGCAGCGGCCGGTAAAAGATCCTGCAAGAACGGGCTCACGACGACTGAAGAGAATCGTTCAACGTAACAGAAGTGCAACCCCTCCGCAAATTGCTGCAGATTTCAGTACTGGCCCATCAACAAGTGTCAGTGTGCGAATCATTCGACGAAACATCTTCGATATGGGCTTTCAGAGCCGGAGGTTGACTCGTGTACCCTTGATGACTGGACCACACAAATGTTGGGCCCATCAATACCGACACAGTTGATGACTGGAAACATGTTTTGTGGTCGGACGAGTATCGTTTCAAATTGTATCGAGCAGATAGACATGTATAAGCATGGACTCAACTTCGTGAATCCATGGACTCTGAATGCCAGCAGGGACTGTTCAAGCTAGTGGAGGCTCTGTAATGGTGTGGGGCGTGTGCAGTTGGACTGATATGGGACCTCTCCTGCAGGAGAGCTTCTGTAAAGTTTGGAAGGTAGGAGACGAGGTACTGGCAGAAGTAAAGCTGTGAGTACCGGGCGTGAGTCGTGCTTCGGTAGCTCAGTTGGTAGAGCACTTGCCCGCGAAAGGCAAAGGTCCCGAGTTCGAGTCTCGGTCGGGCACACAGTTTTAATCTGCCAGGAAGTTTCATATCAGCGCACACTCCGCTGCAGAGTGAAAATCTCATTCTGGGAACGTCAGCTTTGGTAATAAATACGGCCGCTTATTATGAAAGCCCACCAACAGCTAATAGAGTATAGTAAAACAGAGTAAGTATATTCATGTCGCAGTTCGGTGTAGCAGTCAGATGGCGATCCAGTAACAGTAAAAAAGATAAGGAACAGTTTTGGGTTATTGCAGATAACGACTAAGGGCCACACGACGACACATTCTATTTTTCGTCGAAACAATCAGAAAATCACTTTTAATAAGTAGCATTTAAATATGTATGCGAAGATTGAACTTATTATTATTGAGAAAGAGAATTGATTTCAGAGGGAAGATTTCATTTGTTATTATTAAGCAAGAGATAGAAATCCTAAGGGAAGGTTTCATAGGTTATTGTAGAAGGGAAGGTTGCGTTACAAAAGAGATATAGAGGAGACGGGAAGGCTTCACATGAGCTTGATCCTTTGTCTCGTTCTGTGATCCGGCTCCTCCTCTTTTCTTCTACGTTGTTCCGTCATATCCGAATGCCTGAAAACTTTTCTTGTACTTGTTCCACTCTTCCTACGATAGCCTCCGAAGATTTAAGCAGCTCGTGTTGCCACGCTTCGCCAAACATAATGCTCCATTCCATATTATTTATTGATGTATGCCTGATTATCACTTGCTATAGTGTTGCTGGTTGGAAAGATAGGCATCGGACATTCATGAGTAGTCAGTTTTGGAGGGCGAATCTACTCCCAAGGTACTTGTGTCGATAACGAAATTTCTGACGCCTGCCCTATGTACTCGCACAGTGTTCTACAACACAGTCCCTTCCAAAATTTTATAACAACAATGAAGAGGTTGCAATTTATAAACACTGCTGTATAACACAGGTACTTTATTTCTCATCAACTTTAAGAACATGTCCTTACCTTTTCTGATCGCAGTCATACTGCTATTACAGTTATTAAGCATGAGATTATAGGGGTTTACAATGGCCGATCCTTTACAGTATGATCACGGTTTAATTGTGTAACAACTCCCCCGATACGAAATTAATCCTGTGGTTCAAAATTTTGACGTTAACCGCGATCGCTTTTCTCACTTACATACACGTCCTACTCGCGTGATGGATCTGCCGTGCCGGCCGAAGTGGCCGTGCGGTTAAAGGCGCTGGAACCGCAAGACCGCTACGGTCGCAGGTTCGAATCCTGCCTCGGGCATGGATGTTTGTGATGTGCTTAGGTTAGTTAGGTTTAACTAGTTCTAAGTTCTAGGGGACTAATGACCTCAGCAGTTGAGTCCCATAGTGCTCAGAGCCATTTGAACCATTTGGATCTGCCGTCCTATTCGCCAAACGATCTCCAGGAACCAACGTGTCCGTTACAGAACAATGGCGCATCTCCGTCACAGATGCCGTACCAAAGTAGTGTAACGACAGATTCCATCTGACAATTACGTGATCGATATCTGTATCCTTACATATTCTCTCCATCTCCAAATTGACTATACACTGAGACGCTGATACTTCAAAGTATGTTCTATTCAGTAATCCCTCCTTTGAGTCAACTTGTAATTTACAGCGATTAAGCCTAGCGGAGTCCTTTGTACAGGATGATTAAGCTGACCCTAAAAGACGGGTTTTATGCAAACCGCAACACCTTCATATACCTCGTACCAAATTCCCGTATTCTAGCGCTCACTGTGTGCAAACTATTCGTCCTACAAAGAAATGAACAATACCTTTTTTGTAGGTAATTTGATGTAGTTAAATTTTATATTGGGATAAGGTTTCGCTAGAGGCCATAGTTTTCGTGTTTTTCAACAGACGTAGAATAGAGTAGAGACCTGCAGAAGCACTCTCATTCTCACACTCAGCACCCCCCCCCCCCCCCCCCCCCGTCAGGATTTCAAGTATGTTTTTCACGGCGCACCTTGGTCCCACTGTACATAGATTGCAGACTGGTACGAATTATTTCTCACATTCGACCGTTTTTGGTCCTCATTGACTGGCCTTAATACGCCACCGGCTTAGTCAAGCACTTAAAAAATTGTAAAACTGAGGTTTGTTTAAAATGTACCTAACAATTTTGTGAATTTTAGCTGAATAAAATCACTGTTGGCGAGGGGGGTATTTCAAGCTCTTTTGAGGCCAATTGAGGAGCAACTTTACTGCGGCCAGGAGAGCGGTGTGCTGACGACATGCACCTCGATATCCGCATCCAGTGACGCCTATCAGCTGAGGATGACGCGGCGGTCGGTCGCGGATCGTTGGGCTTTCTGTGGCCTGTTCGGATTGAGTTTAGTTAGCTTTAGCAGCATAAAGTAGACAAGTACACCGCTGTATTCGTCAGCATTTCTCACTAAGAAACTACTGCACTTCTAAGGGTTAAGTCTAGGTAATATCGACATAATTAGTCTTACGTAACGTTTACGTTTTCTTCAGTTACCCTCCCGCGCACACTTATATTAATAACGTTAGCGAAATAGCCGAATATGCCGGTGGCGTTACAGCCCAATCAATAGAGACCAAAACAGGTCGAATATCGGGGATGGTTTGAGTAGTCGGCAAATTTTGTAGCTAGGGAGTGCCAGAAACTGCATACTACTGACTGGTGAGGGATGAGTGCGGGGGTGGAGATGTGTTTGAAGATCCCTTTTGTACGTTTTTCTTCAATAACTCGAAAAACCGTGGCCTCCAAATGCAAAATATAACTATATTAAATTTCCTGTAAAAAGGTCCTGTACAATTTCGTTGTAGGACTAACAGTTTGTGCATAGCAAGCGAGAGAATACGGAAACATCACACGAGGTTTTTGATGGTTTTGAGGGGTTTATACAGACCATGGCTAGGCAAAAATGAATCATTCTGTATAGTATCGGATGTCGAATGATTGGTGGTGGTGGTGGTGGTGGTGATGGTGGTGGTTGTGGTAATATGATATTTCGTAATAACACCATGAGAGAAGGCTGCTGTTAGAGCTAGACTTGGAGAAGGAAGCAGTTTTATGTCTGTCAGTAAGACGGTTTTCACTTAACTGGCTCATGTGCAGATCACATTTTTACGACACTGCCAACGTCAAAACGTGAAGTCAGCTTGTTTTCGACAGCGAAAACCTACCGGAGAAACAAGTCACGCGGACAGCATTAGCGATGCAATGACGCGATAAATGTGTCAGCTAAAAAACATCACGGCTTGGTCAGTTTGTTAAAAATACAACACTTCACGGGACGTAAATAATGACGACAGGAAAGAATCACGCTGTTAAGTAAACCCACTTTCAGAACAAATGGGTCGTGGTTCAGTGGTAAATAATATTAGAGAGGTCGGTCCAGAGCAACAAATGCAGAAAGCTACTGACTTCTTGTTTTTTTCTGAACTGGATGCTTAGTTACTGTTTATATTACCTCCCAGCTAACTTAACCCCCCCCCTCCCCCTCTTGCTCTTTGCCTGTTTCTACTCTGAACTTCGCCGCCACAGCTCCTCAATTAAAACTGTGGCTACTTATCATCACTTTTGCGCCCATCCTGAGTTGTAATACTGACGTAGGCAAGGTACAGGCGGTTCAGCCAAGCTATTCGTCTCAGATATTTTTTGAAAAGTATAGGATATCATAATACTGTTTTTTTTACCCGGACGAATCGTGATAAAATCTTTGCAAAATCAGACATAGTCTGTTTTCATAGGTACAGGGTGACAATTATACACTCCTGGAAAAGGAAAAAAGAACACATTGACACCGGTGTGTCAGACCCACCATACTTGCTCCGGACACTGCGAGAGGGCTGTACAAGCAATGATCACACGCACGGCACAGCGGACACACCAGGAACCGCAGTGTTTGCCGTCGAATGGCGCTAGCTGCGCAGCATTTGTGCACCGCCGCCGTCAGTGTCAGCCAGTTTGCCGTGGCATACGGAGCTCCATCGCAGTCTTTAACACTGGTAGCATGCCGCGACAGCGTGGACGTGAACCGTATGTGCAGTTGACGGACTTTGAGCGAGGGCGTATAGTGGGCATGCGGGAGGCCGGGTGGACGTACCGCCGAATTGCTCAACACGTGGGGCGTGAGGTCTCCACAGTACATCGATGTTGTCGCCAGTGGTCGGCGGAAGGTGCACGTGCCCGTCGACCTGGGACCGGACAGCAGCGACACACGGATGCACGCCAAGACCGTAGGATCCTACGCAGTGCCGTAGGGGACCGCACCGCCACTTCCCAGCAAATTAGGGACACTGTTGCTCCTGGGGTATCGGCGAGGACCATTCGCAACCGTCTCCATGAAGCTGGGCTACGGTCCCGCACACCGTTAGGCCGTCTTCCGCTCACGCCCCAACATCGTGCAGCCCGCCTCCAGTTGTGTCGCGACAGGCGTGAATTGAGGGACGAATGGAGACGTGCCCTCTTCAGCGATGAGAGTCGCTTCTGCCTTGGTGCCAATGATGGTCGTATGCGTGTTTGGCGCCGTGCAGGTGAGCGCCACAATCAGGACTGCATACGACCGAGGCACACAGGGCCAACACCCGGCATCATGGTGTGGGGAGCGATCTCCTACACTGGCCGTACACCACAGGTGATCGTCGAGGGGACACTGAATAGTGCACGGTACATCCAAACCGTCATCGAACCCATCGTTCTACCATTCCTAGACCGGCAAGGGAACTTGCTGTTCCAACAGGACAATGCACGTCCGCATGTATCCCGCGCCACCCAACGTGCTCTAGAAGGTGTAAGTCAACTACCCTGGCCAGCAAGATCTCCGGATCTGTCCCCCATTGAGCATGTTTGGGACTGGATGAAGCGTCGTTTCACGCGGTATGCACGTCCAGCACGAACGCTGGTCCAACTGAGGCGCCAGGTGGAAATGGTATGGCAAGTCGTTCCACAGGACTACATCCAGCATCTCTACGATCGTCTCCATGGGAGAATAGCAGCCTGCATTGCTGCGAAAGGTGGATATACACTGTACTAGTGCCGACATTGTGCATGCTCTGTTGCCTGTGTCTATGTGCCTGTGGTTCTGTCAGTGTGATCATGTGATGTATCTGACCCCAGGAACGTGTCAATAAAGTTTCCCCTTCCTGGGACAATGAATTCACGGTGTTCTTATTTCAATTTCCAGGAGTGTAGAACTATATGGAAAAAAAAACCGTAAATTATTTACAAACTACTTCCTTCAACACGTAAACGTCGCTACAGATATTCGGATTCAGGTTATGACATGTCCGATGTGCCCGTCATCATTGGCAATGATGTGGCGCAGACGAATAGCGAAATTCTGCAGGACCCGCTGAAGTGTCGGAACATCGATGGTATCGATGACCTCCTGGATGCCTGTTTTCGGCTCAGCAATGTTTTTGGGATTATTGCTGTAACCTTGTCCTTAACATAACCGCATGAAAAGGAATGGCATGTGTTCAGATCCGGAGAACGTGGCGGCCAATTGAGGCCCATTCCAGTGGCACGTGAGTGGTGGGACACGGTACCTCCGAGGTAGCGATGAGGTGGGGATTTTTGCGTGCCACCATTTGACGAGTGTACCGTGAATATCAGGAATCCGGTAAAACGTCGCTACGGTCAGAAAAAGATCCTGCAAGAACGGGACGAATGACGACTGAAGAGAATCTTTCAACGTGACAAAAGTGCAAATCTTTCTCAAACTGCTGCAGATTTCAATGCTGGGCCATCAACAAGTGTCAGCGTGCGAAATATCATCGATATTCGACTCCAAAACCCCAATCGTGTACTTTTGGTGACTGCACACCGAGCTTTAAGCCTCGCCTGGCCCTGTCAACATCGGCACTGGACTGTTGATGAATTGCCTGGTCGGACGAGTCTCGTTTCAAATTGCATCGAGCAGATGGTCGTGTACTGGTGTGGGGACAACCTCACGAATGCATGGACCCTGCATGTCAGCAGGGACTGTTCAAGCTGGCAGAGGCTCTGTAATGGTTTGGGGCATGTGCAGATGGAGTGATACGGGACCCCTGATACGTCCAGATACAACTCTGACAGGTGGTACGTAAGTAAGTATCCCGTCTGATCACCTGTATCTATTCATGTACATTGTGAATTCCGACAGACATGGGCAATACCAGCAGGAAAATGCAACACACGTCCAGAATGGCTCCGGGAACACTCTTCTGAGTTTAAACACTTCCGCTGGCCACCAGACTCCCCAGACATGAACATCATTGAGCAAGTACAGGTTGCCTTGCAACGTGCTGTTCAGGAGAGATCTCCACCCCCTCGTACTCTTACGGATGTATGGACAGCCATGCAGGATGTATGGTGTCAGTTCCGTCCAGCACTACTTCAGACATTAGTCGAGTCCACGCCACGTCGTGTTGCGGCACTTCAGCGTTCTTCCGGGGGTCCTACACCATGTTAGGCAGGTGTACCAGTTTCTTTGACTATTCAGTGTAAATTACCGCTACATTTCCTGTGTGTCCTTTTTTAACGGGATCGCGGTGGAGCAACACTCCGTTTCCCCCACGGTGGCCGAGCGGTTCTAGGCGCTTCAGGCTGGAGCCGCGCGACCGCTACGGTCGCAGGTTCGAATCCTGCCTTGGGCATGGATGTGTGTGATGTCCTTAGGTTAGTTAGGTTTAAGTAGTTCTAAGTTCTAGAGGACTGATGACCTCAGATGTTAAGTACCATGTGTGCTCAGAGCCATTTATTGAAAACATGGTACGAAATGCGAAGCCATATGTGCAGGTGGCACTGTTGTAGTTGAACACGAAAGGCACCTGTGTAATATACTCAGTAGGATGAAAGTGTAAGTCGCGGTCAGAAATCAGTTCTGTGTAGTTGTGACTGCATTATGTCTAATGCGGGCAAATTGTTGGTACTAGCGCGATCGATGCTTCCGTAACCAAAGTTGCTGGAATGTGTGGTGTTTCAAGTGACACCGTGTCGAGGATCTGTGTCTGCAGCTCGTGGTCTCGCGGTCACATTCTCGCTTCCCGAGCACGGGGTCCCGGTTTCGATTCCCGGCGGGGTCAGTGATTTTCACCTGCCTCGAGATGACTGGGAGTTTGTGTTGTCCTCATCATTTCATGAAAGTGGCGAGGTTGGACTGAGAAACGTCTGGGAATTTGTACGAGTGCTGATAACAGCGCAGTTGAGCGCCCCACAAGCCAAACACCATCATCATCATCGAAGATCAGTACCACTTACAGGGTAGGCGGAATGATATCAACTGCTAAGCCACAACACGGACGAAAGTGCCTGTTGAGAGACCGTGATGGATCGTCATTGAAGAGGATTGTGACGAAACGTAAGGGACTACAGCTGCAATAGTCACTGCAGAAGTGAATGTCGCCCTCGAGAACCCTGTCAGCACCAAAACAACACTAGGGGAGCTCTGTAAGCAGAGAATCGTAGAGCGAGCTGGAATTTCATAACCACACATCAGCGACGCAAGTGCCCATAAAAGGAAGACGTGGTGTCAAAGCTATAAAACTTGGATCGTGAAACGATGGAAGAAAGCCATTTGATCGGAAGAGTCGTGTTCCACGCCGTTTCCAACTTACGGCCGTGTTTACGTCCCAAGAGTAACATAGCGTGGGTCTGGTGGTGATTTGGGCAGTCATATTTGGGTAACCCTTGAACCTCACAGTTAATCGGCAATTTAGTATTACACCCAAGAATTACGTGACCATTTTGGCCGATCAGGTCCATCCCATGTTGTAATGTTTGTTTCACAATGTCGATCGAGCCGTGCTGCGGCTCGCGTTGTTGCTGTTTGTAGGTTTCCGCCCTCTGTTGGCGTCCAGACGGGTACCGTTTAGTTGGCATGGTTGCAGTTGTTTGTCCCGTGTTGACTGGCGCTACTCGGTTTCGTAAGCGTTGCCTGTCCGCTAGTGGCAGCAGCGGAGGCAACTGTTGTCCTATCTTTGGGGCGACGTCGTTTTTCCGGGTCGTGTGAGTGTGCCAGTTCGGTTGGGGACTCAGGAGGAGCCAGGTCCACACAGTGCGAAAAACACGCCGAGGCCGCTGGCGGCACGCAAGGACTGCCGGATGGAAGGGCTGCGGCCACGAGGGAGCCGTAAACTGGATCCAGCAAGACTTACGGTGAGTGCATTTCAATCCAAGTAGAGAAACCTCCACCGTTGTGATATCTCGCGATTCTGCAGTGACTTGGGTTCGTGTTGCTGCTCGTAGTGTCGCCGAGGCGAAGAGCAGCGAGTGGAGTGCTTGGGGAAGGCGGATCTGATTAGCTTCGGTTCAAATGGCTCTGAGCACTATGGGACTTGGCTTCTGAGGTCATCAGTCCCCTAGAACTTAGAACTACTTAAACCTAACTAACCTAAGGACATCACACACATCCATGCCCGAGGCAGGATTCGAACCTGCGACCGAAGAGGTCGCGCGGTTCCAGACTGTAGCGCCTAGAACCGCTCGGCCACTCCGGCCGGCCTGATTAGCTTTTCTCGACTTCTTATTACTATTTACTGCGTTCAGCTTGTTACAATTTGTTCATCTACATCTACATCTACATTTATACTCCGCAAGCCCCCAACGGTGTGTGGCGGAGGGCACTTTACGTGCCACTGTCATTACCTCCCTTTCCTGTTCCAGTCGCGTATGGTTCGCGGGAAGAACGACTGTCTGAAGCCTCCGTGCGCGCTCTAATCTCTCTAATTTTACATTCGTGATCTCCTCGGGAGGTATAAGTAGGGGGAAGCAATATATTCGATACCTCATCTAGAAACGCACCCTCTCGAAACCTGGCGAGCAAGCTAACCGCGATGCAGAGCGCCTCTCTTGCAGAGTCTGCCACTTGAGTTTGTTAAATATCTCCGTAACGCTATCACGCTTACCAAATAACCCTGTGACGAAACGCGCCGCTCTTCTTTGGATCTTCTCTATCTCCTCCGTCAACCCGATCTGGTACAGATCCCACACTGATGAGCAATACTCAAGTATAGGTCGAACGAGTGTTTTGTAAGCCACCTC
Source organism: Schistocerca piceifrons (assembly GCF_021461385.2). NCBI lineage: Eukaryota > Metazoa > Arthropoda > Insecta > Orthoptera > Acrididae > Schistocerca > Schistocerca piceifrons. Next base: position 213,983,189 of record NC_060146.1, read on the forward strand.
CTTTGTTGATGGACTACGTTTTCTAAGGACTCTCCCAATGAATCTCAACCTGGTACCCGCCTTACTAACAATTAATTTTATATGATCATTCCACTTCAAATATTTTACAGAAGTAACTGCTACCAGTATTTTTCCGCTATCATATAATCATACAATAAAGGATCCTTCTTTCTATGTATTCGCAATACATTACATTTGTGTATGTTAAGGGTCAGTTGCCACTCCCTGCACCAAGTGCCTATCCGCTGCAGATCTTCCTGCATTTCGCTACAATTTTCCAATGCTGCAACTTCTCTGTATACTACAGCATCATCCGCGAAAAGCCGCATGGTACTTCCGACACTATCTACTAGGTCATTTATATATATTGTGAAAAGCAATGGTCCCATAACACTCCCCTCTGGCACGCCAGAAGTTACTTTAACGTCTATAGACGTATCTCCATTGATAACAACACGCTGTGTTCTGTTTGCTAAAAACTCTTCAATCCAGCCACACAGCTGGTCTGATATTCCGTAGGCTCTTACTTTGTTTATCAGGCGACAGTGCGGAAATGTATCGAATGCCTTCCGGAAGTCAAGAAAAATAGCATCTACCTGGGAACCTGTATCTAATATTTTCTGGGTCTCATGAACAAATAAAGTGAGCTGGGTCTCACACGATCGCTGTTTCCGGAATCCATGTTGATTCCTGCTTAGTAGATTCTGGGTTTCCAAAAACGACATGATACTCGAGCAAAAAACATGTTCTGAAATTCTACAACAGATCGACTTCAGAGGTTTAAATCTGTAGTTTTGCGCATCTGCTCGACGACCCTTCTGTAAGTTGTAAATTGCAGCGAGTTTTTAAACAATTCTTAACTTATTGCCATTCTTGGCGTTGTAGGGCCTTCAGCTGTGATTGTGGTCGCTTGCCTTAAAATTCTAATTTGGTATTTGTATTTACGCAGTAAGCCTTTAGAACCTTATTTACTGCCATTCCTGGCGTCTGATGCCGTCTGTTGTGTTTGTGGCGACTTGCCTTTAATATTTCAGTACCTGTAATTTGTAAGTTGCAGCGAGCTTTAAACAATTCTTAATTTATTGCCGCTCCTGGAGTGTAAGGCCTTCTGTACAGATCACAGAGGCTTGCTCTTTAAAACATTATCTCCGCAAGGAAATTGATGACGCCACCATCTCGGTTCTCAGTAAGGGACTGAACTTTTCTCCAGCTCCACAAAAGCTACCAGTGGCCGAGATTATGAGTGGAGTAGAACGAGCGGTTCGGCACCTTCCTGAAGAGGCAGCAGATGAGGTAAGGCTTGCCACTAGTCGGACTGTAGCAACAGCCAAGCCTCCTAACTCCAATGTGAGCAGAGTGGAGAAACTGGCATTGAAACCGTTGGGGAAGGATGAAGAGTTAGTTGTGCTACCAGCCGACAAAGGGAATGCCACAGTTATCCTCAATGCTACCGATTATCACAAGAAAGTGGCGCTACTATTGGAAGATACCACGTACCGGATTCTTAAACGGGATCTCACAGCAGCACTTAGCAAGAAGACAGGGGAGCAACTGAAGAACTCTGGCCTCTCAGAAGAGCTAGTCAAGAATCCACGACCAAGGGCTCCAAGGCCACCCAGGTTATACGGTCTATCCAGCCCATAAGGATGGGGTCCCGTTGAGACCTATTGTTAGTGCTATTAGGTCTCCTACATATCGGTTGGCAAAATACTTGACCAAATTATTAGCAGCTATAGTCGGCCATTGTAGCCATCATATCAATAACTCAAAAATGTTTGTTGACATCATAAAGCAGATGAGGATAGGTCCGAACGACATCATGATCAGCCTAGATGTGGTCCCTTTGTTTACAAAGGTACTGGAGGAAGATATGTCAAAACTGTTGGCTGCTCATTTCTCTCCTGAAATACTAAAGTTATTTCGACACACTTTGACGACCACCTATTTTTTGTACGGTGGAAAAGATTATAAAATGACTGACGGAACAGCTACGGGTTCGCCACTGTTACCAGCCATAGCTAACTTTTTCATGGAGGATTTCGAAGAACGAGCGTTGAACATTGTTCCCTTACGTCCATCCTGCTTCTTCAGGTATGTTGACGATACATTTTTAATCTAGTCACATGGCAATGAGGCACTGCAGCAGTCTGTTGATTATTCGAATGGTATACACCAGAACATAAGATTTACAGTGGAGGTGGACAAGCATGGGAAGTTACCCTTCTTAGATGTGCTGGTGGAGTGAAAATCAGATGGACGTCTCGGACCTTCTGCGTACAGAAAACCGACGCTTACAGATTTATATCTAAACGAGCGTAGTTTTCACCACCCAGCTCAGAAGAGAGCTATGCTGAATACCTTGGTACGCAGAGCAAGGACTATTTCGGACAAGGATCATCTCGGCTCCGAGATTAACCATCTGACGACGGTATTCAGAAAAAAATGGATATTCCGATCGTGATATCAGATCTACTCTGGCGAAGAAACCTGGGAAGGACGCTGTTCGAACAGATCAAGAGGACCAACACATCGCGCGGCTACCATTCTGCGGTGCAACGACCAGCAAGATCGGCAGAGTCCTGAGCCAACAGGGAATCAGACCAGTCTTCCGGCCACCCAGGAAGATTAAGGAGATGTTGCGACCCATGAAAGATAGTCTCTTCCTGAGGGTACCGGGAATTTACAGCATTCCTTGCGAGTGTGACAAAAATTATGTGGGCCAGTCTATAAGAACTGTCGCCGATCGCTGTGTGGAACATCAGCGTCGCCTGAAATACAGGTACCTGGAAAAACCAGCAATGGCGGAGCATAGTTCGTTAAATAAACGTAAAATTCTATTCCATGAAACAAGAACACTTGCTCATGCTTAAAACTATTGGGACTCTGTCATTAGGGAAGCAGTTGAAATTAGACTATGTGAAAATAATTTCAGCAGAGACTCCGGATATGCACTCAGCAATGCATGGAAGCGCGCAGTTGATAAAGAAAGAGCGCGGGGGGAGACTTCTTACACTCCTCGCAGTTCTCCGCCTGTTGCGATGGATGGCGCTACAATCAACGCGGGATAAAGCGCAAACAAAATCTATGGACATAGAGGTCCCACCTCTGTACACGCAGTTTTCACCGTGACGTCATCCAGCTAATGAGAAGCCGCCCACTGCTTATAAAAGCAAAGCCTCACAGGTCCACGACAGTGCGGACATGCCGCGCCTTCACCCCCCGTCCACCTTCTCCAATACGCCGATGACACCGCCTCCATTGCCCTCACCCCTACCCTGCAACGCTCCGAACACCTTCTCCAATCCCATCTTGACCGGTTCACTGCTTGGTGTAACCAGTGGTTGCTCAAGGTCAATTCTTCCAAGACCCATGCGATCATTGTAGGCAAAACCACCCCTTCCTTCCGCCTCCTTGATATCTGTCTAACCATCTATGGCCGTCCTATCGCCCTCACTCCCACCCTTAAGTACCTTGGCGTCACCCTCGACCGTCGCCTCTCCTGGACCCCCCATCTCCGAACTATCCAAGCCGAGGCACGCTCCCGACTCCGTCTCCTCAAGCTCCTTTCTGGTCGCAGATGGGGTCTCGACCCCTCCACCATCCTCCACACCTATAAATCCCTCATCCGCCCTATCCTCTGCTACGCTCATCCTGCCTGGCTCTCCGCCCCCCCTACCTTTTACAAATCCCTTCAAATCCTAGAACGCCATGCGCTCCACCGCGACTGTTGCATCCGCCTCCCATCTCGCACGTGAATCCTATATGCCTCATCCCATTCCTGCACCTAGCCCTTTTCCTCGAATGGATACGGATCCTCTACACTCCCGCAAACTTGATCCTCCCTTACGCGCTTGTCTGTCCCATCCTCTCCCACCCCCGTCTGCTGCCGCGCCTGTATTCCCACGTCCCATCTGCTCTCCATCTTTCCACCCTCCGTGCCCTCGCCCAAGGTGGCTTCCGCGAACTGCCCCTCCCTGATGATGCCCTCCTCCCTTCATCTACCCCTCCTACCAACTTTGATCCTCCCCCCCCCCATCTCCTGTACTTTTTTTTCCCAAGGGCACCGTCTCTCCCTTCTCCCTTCCTCCCCTCCCCTGGGCTTCCCCTACACCCGTACCTTCTTTCCTCCCCCTCCCATCTCCTCTGCCACTGGCATCTACACCCTCCCCTCCCCCTCCTACCCCACATTTTCCCTTTTTGGCAGGTCCCCGGACTCGTACACGTATAGTGAACTTTCGCGCGCCGGAGATCATCGCCTAGCATTTGTGTGTGCCGTCGTGTTGGTGTTCCAGTGTTCCAGTGTTTCATCGTTTGTGCTCCATCGTTCGCGTGTGTCATCTCTGTCATCTCTGTGCGTGTCCACGTTTCCGAACGTTTTTATTTTGGACACTGCGCCTGTGAACGGCTCTGTGTGCTTTAATTTTCTATGTCTACGTTTGTATATCCACCATGTCTGTTCTGCAATTGTCTTATTTTGTATCATTAGTCGTATCTGTGGCCGAAGAGCGGCGTAGTATGCCGCTGCTGGCGTACCTGTATCGGGTGTGAAAATAACAATAAAGAAAAAAAAGGTCCACGACAGTCAGTTTTACCCCTGACGAAGATGACGGAGGTAGTCATCGATAGCACGGGATTTGATGCAAATTTGACGCGGCAAGTAAACCGAGAACTTTTTATCCATTATCTGTTGTATCTGTATTTAATAGTGATTTGCTAAATTGTAACTCACCGAAAACGCTATTATTTACACTGTTATTAATTCCTTCATTAATAACGTGTGATATTTTTTATTTATTGTTGAGTCTAGAATTGCTGGCTTAAAATAAATTTTGTGTAACTGTAAAAGACAACAATTAGTAACTGATTACGGCCACGTCCACAACCGTAACCGAATCCTGCCTTCCCGTGACTACCCCCGGGTTTCAGCGATGTTGTGCTCCAAGACAAACAAGGTCCCTGGTAACACAGTTCGCATCTGTCCAGGAATGGTTTTGTGAGCACTTGAACGAATTGTTGCATCTTCCCTGGGCACAGGACCTCAAAAATGATTGAGCCTCCGTGGTCTTCTTTGGAGAGAAGGGTACGCGGTCACTATCCACCTTCGTCATCCTGACCCGAAGTTGCCACTACTTTGGGGGAAAATGTGAAACATTCTCTTGAAAGCCATACGGGACCTGTATTTATCCATTCCGAGAGACTTGTTTTCAATTCCAGCCGTTTTCCTACACCGTCTTAGGCACGATTATGTGTTGTTTTTGGTTTTTTCCGTGTTTTTGTTCACCACCTGTATTTAGTCACTTGAGCATAAGCCAGCAATAGATTTGATGTTCAAACCAGATGCATCCTATGATCTAAATGCAGAAATTACTCCGAAACTAGTAGTCGGATTCTGAAGATTGAAACAGCGTTACATTCGTCTATTGCATAACTACGACGCTAACAGGAGGAATTACTATTCTTCTGTTCACAAAAGCAAAGTTGCTACTGATATCTCAGCAATTAATTTATGAATCAAGAAAGAGGCTTCACGCCGTTTGCGCAGGAGATTCTCACAATCCATTTCGGTGAAAACAGAATTACGATAGTCTAAGAAAAAAAAATTGCACCGCGAAGGAGCTACGCAGATTGGTCAGAAACTGATAGTCACACAAGTGTCGACGGAAAATGAAAAATTGTAAAGTTTGGCGGCCGATGGATGAATCTGTGACACTGCAGCGCAGTTTCACCACGCAGCTGACTAGAATAGCAGACAGGGGAAACGCCGATGCCAGGACATAAACACTTGGCGAATTCCAGGTAATCACACATGTACATGTACATCTACGTGATTACTCTGCTATTCACAATAAAGTGCCTAGCAGAGGGTTCAATGAACCACCTTCAAGCTGTCTCCCTACCGTTCCACTCTCGAACGGCACGCGGGAAAAACGAGCACTTAAATTTTTCCGTTCGACCCCTAATTTCTCTTATTTTATCGTGATGATCATTTCTCCCTATGTAGGTGGGTGTCAACAGAATGTTTTCGCAATCGGAGGAGAAAACTGGTCGCAACGAAGAACGCCCTTGTTTTGGTGATTGCCACTCCAATTCACGTATCATGTTTGTGACACTATCTCCCCTATTTCGCGATAATACAAAACGAGCTGCCCTTCTTTGTACTTCCTCGTTGTCATCCGTCAGACCCACCTGATGCGGATCCCACACTGCACAGCAATACTCCAGAATAGGGCGGACAAGCGTGGATCGATCCAATTTAGGTTATTTATAACTGTAATCCCGAAGTATTTAGTTGAATTTACAGCCTTCAGATTTGTGTGACTTATCGCGTAATCGAAATTTAGCTGATTTCTTTTAGTACTCATGTGAATTACTTCATACTTTTCCTTGTTGAGGGTCAATTGCTACTTTTCGCACCGTACAGATGTATTATCTAAATCATTTTGCAATGCGTTTTGATAGTCTGATGACTTTACAAGACGCTAAATGACAGCATCGGCTGCAAACAATCTAAGACGGCTTCTCAGACTGTCTCCTATCTTGTTAATATAGATCAGGAACAATAGAGAGCCTATAACACTTAATTGGGGTACGCTGGATATTACTTCTGTTTTTACTCGTTGACTTTCCGTCTATTACTTCGAACTGTGACATTTCTGACAGGAAATCACGAACCCAGTCGCACAACTGAGGCGATACTCCGTAGGCACGCAGTTTGGTTAGAAGACGCTTGTGAGGAACGGTGTCGAAAGCCTTCTGGAAATCTAAAAACATGGAATCAATTTGTCGATAGCACTCATTACTTCATGAGAATAAAGAGCTAGTTGTATTTCACAAGAACGATATTTTCTGAATCCGTGATGACTATGCGTCAATAAATCGTTTTCTTCGAGGTGCTTCATAATGTTCGAATACAGTATATGTTCTAAAACCCTACTGCAAATCGACGTTAGCGATATAGGTCTGTAATTCAACGGATTACTCCTACTTCCCTTTTTGGGTAGTGGCGCGACTTGAACAATTTTCCAGTCTTTAGGTACGGATCTTTCTGTGAGCGAGTGGTTGTATATAACTGCTACATATGGAGCTATTTTATCAGCATACTCTGAGAGGAACCTGACTGGTATACAATCTGGACCGGAGGCCTTGCCTTTATTAACTGATTTAAGCTGCTTCGTTACTCCGAGGATATCTATTTCTATGTTTCTCATCTTGGCAGTTGTTCTTCATTGGAATTTAGGAATATTTACTTAGTCTTCTTTGGTGAAGGAGTTTCGGAAAACCGTGTTTAATAACTCTGCTTTAGTGGCACTGTCATCAGTGACTTCACCGTTGTTATCGCGTAGTGAAGGTATTGATTGCGTCTTGCCGCTGGTGTGCTTTGTGTATGACCAGAATCTCTTCGGCTTTTCTGCCAGATTTCGAGACAGAATTTCGTTGTGGAAATTATTGAAAGCATCTCGCATTAAAGTACGCGCCATATTTGGAACTTCTGTAAAACTTTTGCCAATCATGGGGATTTTGTGTTCTTTTAAATTTGGCATGCTTTTTTTGTTGCTTCTGCAACAACGATATGACCCGTTTTGTGTACCATGGGGGACCAGTACCATCACTTATTAATTTATGTGGTATACATCTCTCAATTGCTGTCGATGCTATCTCTTTGAAAACATTCCACAACTTTTCTACACTTACATGATCAGATCGGAAGAAATGAAGACTGTCTCTTAAAAAGGCGTTAAGAGCATTTTTATCAGCTTTTTTAAATAGATGTACTTTGCGTTTCTTATTGATGGTTGTAGGTGTTACGGTATTCAGCCTAGCAGCAACTGCATTGTGGTCGCTAATCCCTGTATTCGTCACAACACTCACTATTTGGCCAGGATTATTCTTTGGTAAAAGGTCAAGTACATTTTCGCAACAATTTACGCTTCGAGCGGGTTCATGAACTAATTGTTCAAAATAATTTTCTGAAAAAGCATCCAGTACAATTTCGGATAACGTTTTATGCCTGCCGCCGGCTTTAAACGTATAATTTTTCCAGCATATCGAGGGGTAGATTAAAGTCACCACCGACTATAATTGTATGAGCGGGTACTTATTTGAAATGAGACTGAAGTTTTCTTTGAACAGTAACTATGCCTCGCAGGCCGGCACGTGAACAATACACGCGGGGCTCAAAGAAGCCGGTTGGAGTAGTCGTCGAATCGCTCGGCGTTTGAATACGAGCGATGCCACTGTTCGAGAGTGCTGTCAGGAATGAGTGAACCGTGGCCGGAAACAGCGCCAAGAAGGAAGCGGTCGAGCTAGAGAGATGACAGAACGTGAGGACCGAGCAATCGTCAGAAAGGTTGGTTGGTTGTTTCGGGGAAGGAGACCAGACTGCGAGGTCATCGGTCTCATCGGATTAGGGAAGGACGGGGAAGGAAGTCGGCCGTGCCCTTTGAAAGGAACCATCCCGGCATTTGCCTGGAGCGATTTAGGGAAATCATGGAAAACCTAAATCAGGATCGCCGGACGTCAGAAAGGCCCCCAGAGCCTCAGATTCATTATTGTCGTCAATACGACGTGCAACAAGTGATTCAGTGACGACAAGGACCATCAATAGGCGGGCTGAGCTAACTCCAGTTACCATTGCACTCTGTTCACCAATAAGCCCGTTTGCAGTGGTGTGGGGCACATTCGGTCTAGAACATCACTGACTGGAGTAGTCTTCTGATGACCCTCGAAGACGTGTCTGGGGACGCCGCAGACGGCGCTGGGATACCAACACCACTGTCACCAGCCATTTGGTCCGACAACAAGGAGTGCTGGTCTGGGATACCACTTCATTTCGTAGTACGAGGCCTTTGGTTGTCATCAGTGGTACCCTTACAGCACAGCGGTACGTCAACGATATTCTACGCCCTTCGTGGCAGCCCATCCTGCAAGATAATCTACATCTACATCTACTTTTATACTCCGCAAGCCACCCAACGGTGTGTGGCGGAGGGCACTTTACGTGCCACTGCCATTACCTCCCTTTCCTGTTCCAGTCGCGTACGGTTCGCGGGAAGAACGGCTGCCGGAAAGCCTCCGTGCGCGCTCTAATCTCTCTAATTTTACATTCGTGATAAGTAGGGGGAAGCAATATATTCGATACCTCATCCAGAAACGCACTCTCTCGAAACCTGGGTAGCAAGCTACACCGCGATGCAGAGCGTCTCTCTTGCAGAGTCTGCCATTTGAGTTTGCTGAACATCTCCGTAACGCTATCACGCTTACCAAATAACCCTATGACGAAACGCGCCGCTCTTCTTTGGATCTTCTCTATCTCCTCCGTCAACCCGACCTGGTACGGATCCCACACTGCAATACTCAAGTATAGGTCGAACGAGTGTTTTGTAGGCCACCTCCTTTGTTGATGGACTACATTTTCTAAGGAATCTCCCAATGAATCTCAACCTGGCACCTGCCTTACCAGCAATTAATTTTATATGATTATTCCACTTCAAATCTTTCCGTACGCATACTCCCAGATGTTTTACAGAAGTAACTGCTACCAGTGTTTGTTCCGCTATCATATAATCATACAATAAAGGATCCTTCTTTCTATGTATTCGCAATACGAGGTGCATTCAAGTTCTAAGGCCTCCGATTTTTTTTCTAATTAACTACTCACCCGAAATCGATGAAACTGGCGTTACTTCTCGACGTAATCGCCCTGCAGACGTACAAATTTTTCACAACGCTGACGCCATGATTCCATGGCAGCGGCGAAGGCTTCTTTGGGAGTCTGTTTTGACCACTGGAAAATCGCTGAGGCAATAGCAGCACGGCTGGTGAATGTGCGGCCACGGAGAGTGTCTTTCATTGTTGGAAAAAGCCAAAAGTCACTAGGAGCCAGGTCAGGTGAGTAGGGAGCATGAGGAATCACTTCAAAGTTGTTATCACGAAGAAACTGTTGTGTAACGTTAGCTCGATGTGCGGGTGCGTTGTCTTGGTGAAACAGCACACACGCAGCCCTTCCCGGACGTTTTTGTTGCAGTGCAGGAAGGAATTTGTTCTTCAAAACATTTTCGTAGGATGCACCTGTTACCGTAGTGCCCTTTGGAACGCAATGGGTAAGGATTACGCCCTCGCTGTCCCAGAACATGGACACCATCATTTTTTCAGCACTGGTGGTTACCCGAAATTTTTGTGGTGGCGGTGAATCTGTGTGCTTCCATTGAGCTGACTGGCGCTTTGTTTCTGGATTTAAAAATGGCATCCACGTCTCATCCATTGTCACAACCGACAAAAAGAAATTCCCATTCATGCTGTCATTGCGTGTCAACATTGCTTGGCAACATGCCACACGGGCAGCCATGTGGTTGTCCGTCAGCATTCGTGGCACCCACCTGGATGACACTTTTCGCATTTTCGGGTCGTCATGCAGGATTGTCTGCACAGAACCCACAGAAATGCCAACTCTGGAGGCGATCTGTTCAACAGTCATTCGGCGATCCCCCAAAACAATTCTGTCCACTTTCTCGATCATGTCGTCAGACCGGCTTGTGCGAGCCCGAGGTTGTTTCGGTTTGTTGTCACACGATGTTCTGCCTTCATTAAACTGTCGCATCCACGAACGCACTTTCGACACATCCATAACTCCATCACCACATGTGTCCTTCAACTGTCGATGAATTTCAATTGGTTTCACACCACGCAAATTCAGAAAACGAATGATTGCACGCTGTTCAAGTAAGGAAAACGTCGCCATTTTAAGTATTTAAAACAGTTCTCATTCTCGCCGCTGGCGGTAAAATTCCATCTGCCGTACGGTGCTGCCATCTCTGGGACGTATTGACAATGAACGCGGCCTCGTTTTAAAACAATGCGCATGTATCTATCTCGTTCCAGTCCAGAGAAAAAAAATCGGAGGCCTTAGAACTTGAATGCACCTCATACATTACATTTGTCTATGTTAAGGGTCAGTTGCCACTCCCTGCACCAAGTGCCTATCCGGTGCAGATCTTCGCTGCGATTTTCTAATGCTGCAACTTCTCTGTATACTACACCATCATCCGCGAAAAGCCGCATGGAACTTCCGACCCAATCTACTAGGTCATTTATATATATTGTGAAAAGCAATGGTCCCATAACACTCCCCTGTGGCACGCCAGAGGTTACTTTAACGTCTGTAGACGTCTCTCCATTGAGAACAACATGCTGTGTTCTGTTTGCTAAAAACACGCCAGCACGCAGCGGAAGTTTCAACTGCTTGTCATCATGCTCGCCAAAAGCCTATCTTGGCCAGCTGGGTTCTCAGATGTCTCCCTAATTGAGAACGTCTGGAGCATTACGCTCGGGGCCCTCCAACCAGCTCGGGATTGTGACGGTATAACGCTTCATTTACACAGAATCTGACCCGATGTACCTCAGAAGGGCCTCCAACAACTCTATCAATCAATTCCAAGCCGAATAATTGCTTGCATAGAGGTCAGAGGTTATTGACTTGCTCAGTTTGTTAATCTCTTTGCCTTGAATAAATCATCCAGTTTCTTCTGAAATTGTTTAGACATGTACGTCACACCTACAGATTTCTGTCCCATTCTGATGCGAGGCGTGTTTTTTAAGTAAGTACCGTTTTGAAATTAAAAAAAGACGTGCTAAGATATCTCAATAATTTTATTTTTACACGAAAGCGTGTGCCTTAATCTACTTTTCTACATAATTTCCGTCAATATTGAGGCACTTGTCATAACATTGTACCAGTTTTTGACTACCCTCCTCATACAAGTCTGCCGCATGACTTGTTAACCACTGCATCACCACTGTTTTGACCTCGTCATCGTCTTGAAGACGCTGACCGCCCAGGTGTTTCTTCAAGTGCAGGAACAGATGGTAGTCATTGGGCGCAAGATCGGGGCTGTACGGAGGATGATCTAGAGTTTCCCATCGAAAAGATGGGATGAGATCTTTGGTCTGATTCGCCACATGCGGACAGCCATTGTCTTGCAGCAAAACGATGTCCGTGCTCAACTTCCATGGACTGTTGCTTCCATTCTGGTGTGACGTAGGCCACCCATGTTTCATCGCCCGTAACAATTTGGCTTAAGAAATCATCACCGTCGGTACAGCTCAAGGAAAGTCAATGCACTGTCTAAGCGTTTGGTTTTGTGCGCATCCGTCAACATTTTCGACACCCAACGTGAGCACAATTTTCGGTAATTCAAGTGCTCGGTCACAGTGACATTCAAAACACTACGAGAAACATTAGGAGAGTCATCCCGCAGGGAGGAAATCGTAATGTGTCTGTTTTCTCTCACCTTATTGTCCGCTCCCTGCACCAAACTTTTATTAAAAACCGAAGGACGCCCACTCCGTTGTTCATCATACACATTTGTGCGGCCATCTTTAAATGCTCTCACCCACTTTCTTGCCATTCCATCACTCATAATGTTTTCTCCGTAAACTGCACAGATCTCACGATGAATATCGATCGCTTTTAGGCCTTTAGCACTAAGAAATCTTATAACAGCCCGTACTTCACAGTCGGCGGAACTCACGATTATCGGAGGCATCTTAAACACTCAGTAAACAACGTAAACAAGGAAGAATAAGACTGTAAAGGCATCAGGGCGTAGGGTAAGGTAGAAGCTTTAATGAAAAATTAAAACTATTGAGATATCTTAGCACGTCTTTTTTTAATTTCAAAACGGTACTTACTTAAAAGCACGCCTCGTAATTGCTTCGTAGAGCGTCCCATTTTTTCCCCTTAGAGTGTCTTTTAAACGGTTCGGCAAGTATTTTAGGTGAATAACCCTACGAAATACTGTGTTAGGAGCCGTAAGCACTTTTTATAATTTACAGAGTGACATTACGCACAAATACGAAAGGAAACACCTGAAAATCACTGATCACTGAGCGGAAAGCCGCAGTGCTGAGTCGTTGGGTTCGTGATTGGGGGGGGGGGGGGGGGGGGGGGATGGAGCCGGTGGCAATGGATCTAAATCCATTCACCTGTGTGGGATGCACACCAGATAGACTAAACGTGTACCATAGGGGCAGCACGAATGGAACGATGTCACGGATGTGGTTTAAAACTTGAATTGTCGAGTATTTGACGATAGTCCTCAGCTAAGCCTTATTAACCAGTAGCGAGCGAGGAATCCAGGAACATACTACCGCTCACTACGTGCTCCCTAGTGCCCGGTGTAAGTATAGGTAAGATGAATTTTCTGGTAGCCTTTGGCAGTAATGGTGGCAGTCAAACGTATTTTCAAAGATTTCGTAAAACCAGAGCTATTAAAGATATGTTTGCACGGGAAGATCCAACATGAGAATGAATCCTTCAATAATCTTGTGAAGCGCTGTGTACCTAAAAAGATTTTTGTTGGGCTCATGATTCTAAAATTAGCAGTATCTGACGCTGTAATAACTTTTACCCATCCTACCGACATTAGACGCACCCCACATGTTCCAGCTCGCCAGTGCTCCCTCTCCCTCTCTTTCCCGTATTTTCCTATCCATCTACGTTTCGCCTAACACCATTCTTTCCCTAGGCCCTTTTCTTCAACTAATTTTAGTCTTAGAATTTTGAATTTGTGGGGATCCAATTTTAATAAACTTGAACATGGTCCGTAGCAGGCTTTAATGTGATGTTTTATTTAATTCCGACGGGGCACCAAGCACATTTGTACCATGTTGTTGTGCATAGAGCAAAGTTCAGTATACGATCCTAAAGGGTCTTACTGTAGTGTGAACCCTTTCGTAAAATGACAGACTATGGGTACTTTTTACTTGTAATTAATAGTGATTTGAAAATGACACGAAAAACAGATGTTACAAATGTGCTTGACAATGACGGCTCGTCGAAATTAGCTAATCGCACGATGAAATAAACATCGCATTATAGACTACCCATCCCATGGCAGGTGCTTCCTGAGTTACTGCCACTTAAGTGCTTCTTTCTATCAGTGTTCCGCGTCACGTAGTTTTCAAATATTTTTAAGTGCATTGTTGTTGTAAGTAGACTGTTTAGGTTTTTATGTTGGTAACGCCATGTAACGCTGTATATGAAAATCACTGACTGTGCTGTGTGCAGTCTGTGGCTGGTTGGCATTGTTGGAATAGTCGCTATTGTAGTGTTGGGCAGTTGGATGTGAACAGCGCGTAGCGTTGCGCAGTTGGAGGTGAGCCGCCAACAGTGGTGGCTGTGGGGAGAGAGATGGCGGTGTTTTGAGAGCGGATGATCTGGACGTGTATCCATCAGAGACAGTAAATTTGTAAGAGTAGATGTCATGAACTGATATATATATATATATATATATATATAATGACTTTTGAACACTATTTAGGTAAATACATTGTTTGTTCTCTATCAAAATCTTCCATTTGCTAACTATGCCTATCAGTAGTTAATGACTTCGGTAGTTAGAATCTTTTATTTAGCTGGCAGTATTGGCGCTCGCTGTATTGCAGTAGTTCGAGTAACGAATATTTTTGTGAGCTAAGTGATTCATTAAAGGTATAAGTTATTGTTATTCAGGGCCATTCTTTTGTAGGCATTATTGAAAGTCAGATTGCGTTGCGCTAAAAATATTGTGTGTCAGTTTAGTGATGGTCAGAATAAGTAAAGTGACAAATGTCTGAGTACGTTCAGCTCTGCTCAGCTGTTTGAAAATCAAAAAACGTAAGGGGTTTATCAGCTCAGCCATTTATAAATTTTTCTAATAGGATGTTTCGTTGTTGTGTTTCTGTTTTTACCTTTTATAAAAACTGCTTTCCTATACATAAAAACTTCCGTTTTATTTTCACCGTTCACAATATTTTAAAACTGATTGTAAGTATTTCCATTCTATTTTGAATTTTAAAAATTTCATTTACATTTTTCTTGTCAATTGGCTGAAGATTATGGTGATTGTACCGCTGACTGCACAAGACCACATGGATCATGAGGGGCTGAAATAAGAGTAAAGGAAAGAAAAAGCAGATGCCTGTGAGAACTGGATGTGCTTCGTGTAGCCAAGCAGACTTCGCTGCTTATTGCTAGTAAATGACAAAAGAAGCAAGAAAGAAAAGTGGGAGGCAAGCACTGGGCGATTGTGACACCGAAGAGGACATGGGGCAATGGCTCAGTGCAGTTCTAGTGCATGAAAGATTCAGAACTGTACGTCTGTATAAAAGTTCGTAATTAAAAAAAGAAAAAAGAAAACAGTGAACCTCAGTATCTCGGAAATACTTTTTTTTTTAATAAATGACCCGTTATCTGTAAAAGTACAGAAACATGAAACTTTCACAACATGCCAAGAATAACATTCGACACGTAAGGAACAACAATAATAAAAAAATCCTATGTTGTTTAGTTTCCATGTTCATTTAATTATTGTACAAAATTCTGCCAGAAGAATTAACACTCTGCGGAAATATCATAATACGCCTCATAATACAATTTTTGCAACAATTCTAGTTCAGCATATCTACAAAATTATGGTCATTAATTACGAAATAGTTGGTGTCTTAAAAAGTTTCCAAGATAATGGATTAGAAAATTTGATAATTTAACGCTGGCAGCGTAGGA
This sequence comes from Schistocerca piceifrons, assembly GCF_021461385.2. Taxonomy (NCBI): domain Eukaryota; kingdom Metazoa; phylum Arthropoda; class Insecta; order Orthoptera; family Acrididae; genus Schistocerca; species Schistocerca piceifrons. Next base: position 213,998,730 of record NC_060146.1, read on the forward strand.
CATATACTCTCGTCCCTCAAGGAAAATTTCTGGAGGTTCTGTTGAATAGCACATGGCCTCCTTCCTTTCTCCGTCCTACCTCTATCCAGCCATCAGCTTCGTGTCTGATAACCTCACCATCTTAGGAACCTCAAACGAAAATATTAGATCCACTACTGTTTCTTGTGTATATTAATGACCAGTCATCTGTTACATTACCAGATGCCAAGTTTGTCTTATTTGCAGATGATACAAACATTGCAATAAATAGTAAATCAAATATAAATGTAGAAAGGGCAGCTAATCAAAATTTTTACTGACATTAATAAGTGGTTCATAACCACTTATTCACTGTCATTAAACTTTGAAAAGTCCCACTATATGCAGTTCAGAACTTCCAAGAGATTTCCTTCTGGTGTGTGTATGAAATATGATGACATGGAAATAGAAGAAGTTGAGAGTGTAAAATTCTTGGCATTACAACTTGATAATAAATTCAATTGGGAGCAACATACTAACGAACTGCTAAAGCGCCTAAACAAGTCTGTGTTTGCAATGCGAATGATGTCAGACATAGGATATATATATATATATATATATATATATATATATATATATATATAAACTGGCGTCTTTTGCTTATTTTCATTCCATTATGTCATATTTTGGGGTCATATTTTGGGGTAACTCCACAAACAGAGAAAAAATTTTTAGAGTACAGAAGCGTATAATAAGAGTAATGACTAGTGTAAATCCAAGAACATCATGTCGAAACCTATTCAAAGAATTGGGCATATTAACCACAGCTTCTCAGTAGATTTATTCCTTAATGAAGCTTGTTGTAAATAATACATCTCTTTTTCCAACTAACTGCTTAGCACACATTATCAATACTAGGAATAAGAACAATATACATAAAGATTTAAAATCACTTACTCTTGCCCAGAAAGGTGTGCAGTATTCAGCAACGCATATTTTCAATAAGTTACCGGCAACCATTAAGAGTTTAGTTTCAGACAAGGCACACTTTAAACATAATCCAAAAGAATCTATTCCATCCATGAGTTTCTCAACAAGTGCAGTAGACCATTTTAATGAAAATTTGCTGTACTTTAATTTTTGACAACACTTGGTTGTAACAGCCAAGTAGCTACGTACTGTGTGAATGATGGATTTATGGAAAGCAGATGTAAGTCTTAAGTCTATAAATAGTGGAAATTTAATTTTAAATCTTGTACATAATCTGACTGTGCTTAACTGAGGATCTCTGAAATGAATAATTTACTTTAATTTTTGACAATACTTGGTTGTAATATCTAGGAAAATAGCAAATTTTTCAATGATGGATTTAATGAAAGCAGATGTAAGTATTAAACCTGTAAATATTAGAAGTTTAAATTTAATTCACGTACATAATTTTACTGTTTATTCACTGAGGATCATTAAAATTAATGAAACTCAAGTTTTTCTAATTACATTTTTGTAATGTGTTTATCTGACATGTTCCACACCCAGGAGGATTCCCTCTTTTATGGGTCTATGGAATGAATAATTAATCTAATCTAATCTAATCTTCCCTGTTGCCCAGCCAAACTTTATACTCCCTTACTTTTCATCTCTATAAGCTGAAACAGTATTGGGTCGGTGGATAACTTCGTAGCGTTTTCCTATAAGTTTTATAAACACAGCACATACACTCTAACATTCTGCGTGGTGTCTGTTCGTTCTAAGTCGTGTCTCCCTACCACTTTCGCGCAACGACGCTCTGAGCGTGTTTTTTTAGGGAATTGACTAGTTTGAACTTGGGACCTGTTGCTGGTAAGGAGACGCCAGACCACACATGACATGTAGAGTTCAGAAGAGTTCAGTGAGACTAGCGATGATATAATCAAATACTTAATGATTTCAGCGTCTGTTCCACTGCACTCCTTGTAAATGAATCTTAATACTAACTAAATTTAATGGAAGGGGTTCAAGACTTTCCTATTTTTAGTTAGCTGGTAAAATAACGTCGAAAAAGCAGTTAAGTTTACCATTGGCATTTTTATTCTACTCACAAAACATTGTTTATTAATTGCACTATTGATAAAAGGAAATATTTGAATACAGCATGATAGAAACAAACTACGTTCAACAAAAATGTGAACGGATATTCCCTGAATGGGTTTCCAAGTTCGACAATGGATCGAAGGATGACCTATGCCATATCACATCTATAATCTAGGTTTAAATTAAGTTTCGTAAAAGAGAAAACTATCAAAATGGTCTACAGTGACCCTCAATTATCTTTAATTACTTTTTTAACTTGTCGTAAATTACAGTGGCCAATGTGGCTTCTCAATAATTATATAACGGAAAAATCATCGCGTTTCAGATTTTAACTTCAAGTGGCAAATATGAATACCGTGAGTTTTAATAGACGATCGTCACAAGTATTACGTAAAAAGGGGATGTAACAGATGAGACTTCTGCAGTTGTGAGTGAAGCCTTATGCGCTCTTATGCGGCATCGGGTGCATTCATTACCTTGTCGGTGTTTAGTCAGCGTCAGGGGGCGGCGGGCGGCGCAGCTCCACACACCTGGCCGTCTCGGAAGCAACTCCTCCTAACTCCTCTTTACTACAATTTACTGAAGTGGTTTTAAGAAAAAGATATCTGGCTGTGTTTTCAACTGACCAATCAGGGTCTCAATGTTAACCTTAAGCTCTGCCTACAAAAATTCTGTCGATCCAATCAGAAACGTTACACTTTTTGTGGTGGGACAATGTTTTTAATGTTTGCTAAGTAACAGAGATGCGTATAGTCTCACACTAAAACTTGCAGCTGGTGTGGTCCTTTTAGTGTTATCGTAAGATCTATACAGTTCTTCTGGAGGGCTCTATCTTTTAACATGGACAGGGGGGTGGTCTTGGCGGTCGGCGGGCGATGTGGGTGTCCCTTATCGTAGGGCCCTCTAGCCTACACGACTCTGCTCTCGGCTTCTGTTCTCGTTTCTCCCCCTGTTTCACGGTGGGAAAGTATGACATGCATTTAGGCGTTCTTGTGTTAGTCTGTGGTATTCCATTTGCTCACTCGTTGATCGTATTACTTTTGTTAATTTAATGTCAGGATTTATTCGGAGCTATGTGGCATGCTGCCGGATTTGCTATCATGTCAGGGTTTTCGTGGAAGGTGCTGAATTTGCCTGACACCTTACAACACGTAACAGAGACTATAGAGATCAGTAATATATTCTCCTTCACTGTTTACAACAGTACGCCAACTCCGGAGTAACTTTTCGATTCCGCGACTGTAGAAATTTAGTGGTTTTGAGGCCAAGAACTGGTCGAGCCACGTTCGGAGTGCATTTTCATCCGGAAAAGGAGTTCCTTGAAGGTTGATCGATAGAGAGCCGAAGAAGTGAAAATTTTAGGGACCAAGACGAGGTGGACAAAGTGAGTGCAGAACGACTTCCCAGCGTGTTTCCTGTCAGTCTAGCAGAATGCAAGCGGGCGTTATCGTGGATTACCATCACTTCACGCAGCCTTCCTGGTCTGGAATCGTCTCAGTTGTAAACAATAAAATGCAGCTGTGATTGTTACACGTTGGGGAAGCAATTCGTAATACACCACACGGCCGCAGTTCCACCAGGCGCATAACAATATCATTTGCGGATGTGCACAGGTTTTTGTACGGGGAGCTCCTGCTTTGTATCGGCTCAACCAATTCTTTCTTTTCCTTACGTTAGCGTGAAGAGCTAGATTAAAGAAAGGCAAACCTACGTTTCTAGCATTTGTAGACTTAGAGAAAGCTTTTGACAATGTTGACTGGAATACTCCCTTTCAAATTCTGAAGGTGGCAGGGGTAAAATACAGGGAGCGAAGGGCTATTTACAATTTGTACAGAAACCAGATGGCACTTACAAGAGTCTAGGGACACGAAAGGGAAGCAGTGGTTGGGAAGGGAGTGAGACAGGGTTGTAGCTTCTCCCCGATGTTATTCAATCTGTATATTGAGCAAGCAGTGAAGGACACAAAAGAAAAATTTGGAGCAGGTATTAAAATCCATGGAGAAGAAATAAAAACTTTGAGGTTCGCCGATGACATTGTAATTCTGTCAGAGACAGCAAAGGACTTGGAAGAGCAGTTGAACGGAATGGACAGTGTCTTGAAAGGAGGATATAAGATGAACATCAACAAAAGCAAAACGAGGATAATGGAATGTAGTCGAATTAAGTCAGGGGATGCTGAGGGAATTACATTAGGAAATGAGACACTTAAAGTAGTAAAGGAGTTTTGCTATTTGGGGAGCAGGATAACTGATGATGGTCGAAGTAGAGAGGATATAAAATGTAGACTGGCAATGGCTGGGAAAGAGTTTCTGAAGAAGAGAAATTTGTTAACTTTGAGTATGGATTTAAATGTCAGGAAGTCGTTTCTGAAAGTATTTGTATGGAGTGTAGCCATGTATGGAAGTGAAACATGGACGATAAATAGTTTGGACAAGAAGAGAATAGAAGCTTTCGAAATGTGGTGCTACAGAAGAATGCTGAAGATTAGATGGGTAGATCACATAACTAATGAGGAGGTACTGAATGGAATTGGGGAGAAGAGGAGTTTGTGGCACAACTTGACTAGAAGAAGGGATCGGTTGGTAGGACATGTTCTGAGGCATCAAGGGATCAGCAATTTAGTACTGGAGGGCAGCGTGGAGCGTAGAAATCGTAGAGGGAGACCAAGAGATGAATACACTAAGCAGATTCAGAAGGATGTAGGTTGCAGTAGTTATTGGGAGATGAAGAGGCTTGCACGGGATAGAGTAGCGTGGAGAGCTGCATCAATCCAGTCTCATGACTGAAGACCACAACAACAACAACAACAGCGTGAAGAGACAATTTCTCGTCACCAGTAACGATACAGAATAGGAGCCAGAAAGAGATGCACATATGGTCAGCCACTGATTGTTGTGATTTTGGCTTAGAGCGTGCGGTACCCGTATGCCCGATTGTTGTACCTTGCCCATTGCACGTAAATCTCGTACGATGGTGGAATGATCCCAGTACATCACATCTGCCAGCTCTCGAGTACACTGACGTGGGTCATTGTGGCGTTCAAACGATCTTCATCAATCCCTGAAGGTCTTCCTGAAGATGGAGAGACACTAATGACGAAACGATCCTTCTTGCAACGAGAAACTACACTACTGGCCATTAAAATTGCTACACCAAGAAGAAATGCAGGTGATAAACGGGTATTCATTGGACAAATATATTATACTAGAACTGACATGTGATTACATTTTCACGCAATTTGGGTGCATAGACCCTGAGAAATCAGTACCCAAAACAACCACCTCTAGCCGTAATAACGGCCTTGATATGCCTGAGCATTGAGTCAAACAGAGCTTGGATGGCGTGTACAGGTACAGCTGTCGATGCAGCTTCAATACGATACCACAGTTCATCAGGAGTAGTGAATGGTATATTGTGACGAGCCAGTTGTTCGGCCACCATTGACCAGACGTTTTCAGTTGGTGAGAGATCTGGAGAATGTGCTGGCCATGGCAGCAGTCGAACATTTTCTGTATCCAGAAAGGCCCGTACAGGACCTGCAACATGCGGTCGTGCATTATCCTGCTGAAATGTAGGGTTTCGCAGGGATTGAATGAATGGTAGAGCCACAGGTCGTAACACATCTGAAATGTAACGTCCACTGTTCAAATTGCCGTCAACGGGAACAAGAGGTGACCGAGAAGTGTAACCGATGGCACCCCATACCATCACGCCGGGTCATACGCCAGAATGGCGACGACGAATACATGTTTCCAATGTGCGTTCACCGCAATGCCGCCAAACACAGATGTGACCATCATGAACCTGTAAACAGAACCTGGATTGATCCGAAAAAATGACGTTTTGCCATTCGTGCACCCAGGTTCGTCGTCGAGTACACCATCGCAGGCGCTCCTGTCTGTGATGCAGCGTCAAGGGTAACTGCAGCCATGGTGTCCGAGCTTGTAAGTAGGCTGTTTAGGTTTTTTTATTGGTAACGCCACCTCTGTATGAAAATTACTGGCTGTGCTGTGTGCAGTCTGTGGCTGCTTTGCATTGTTGTAATACTCGCCATTGTAGTGTTAGGCAGCTGGCTGTGAACAGCGCGTAGCGTTGTGCAGTTGGAGGTGAGCCGCCAGCAGTGGTGGATGTGGGGAGAGAGATGGCGGAGATTTGTAATTTGTCATGAACTGCTATATTTATATATGATGATATCAAGGTAAATACATTGTTTGTTCTCTACTAATATCTTTCATTTGCTAACTATCCCTATCAGTAGTTAGTGCCTTCCATAGTTTGAATCTTTTATTTAGCTGGCAGTAGTGGCGCTCGCTGTATTGCAGTAGCTTGAGCAGCGAAGATTTTTGTGAGGTAAGTGATTTGTGAAAGGTATAGATTAATGTTAGTCAGGGCCATTCTTTTGTAGGGATTTTTGAAAGTCAGATTGCGTTGCGCTAAAAATATTGTATGTCAGTTTAAGGACAGTCGTGTATAATTGTTCAAAGGGGACGTTTCATATGTCGACCCTTAGCCTAGGATACCTCACTGGAATCTTCTGATTTTTTTCTTGTAGTTTGTGTAATTAGTGTAGCTATTGTTTATTGCTAGCGCGTAATTATAGAGAGAATTTCCTTTGTAGTTGTAGTTTTTCATTGTTGTACAGTAAAACAGTTGTGGCATGCATGTAGATTTGCACCAAGTATTTCGCAGCTGCGCTGGCAATTAAGTAGACATTATTTCCATTGCTATGTTATTTTATTTTGCTCTTCAAATTGCGCTTTTCTGTGTTATCGTGTGAAATACTGTGACAATAATGGCGTGTGAAAAACGTAATACTAGGCTCCAAAGTAAACTGAGAAATGACAGTGAAGACGAAAGCAGTGTGTTAGCGCCGCAGAGTAATGAATTAACTAATGTTCAAAGTAGTAATTTGGTAATTGCGCATAGGGAAATGGAGCGGGCGGCAAACAGTGGTGTAGACAGTGAAACAGGTAGTGAACAGGGAAGCGTTATCGATCGATTGGTCGGCAACAGCTCGCCTCAGGAATCGGTAATGACAGAACACAATATTGCAAATACTGCAGACTCAGGTTTTGGGTTCCCACCGTTTCCTCAAATGAGTCAAGACACATTTTCTACTTGTCAAAATGTGAATGTTGCCGGTGCAACTTCACTGCCGAAAAGCACTGAGGAACATGTTTCAGACACCAGTGCATTGTTATTACAATTAATGCAACAAATGGGACAAAAGCTTGAAAAGTTAGACACAATGGAACAACATCAGAGACAAACACAGCAACAGTTAGACACAATGGAACAAAATCAGAGACAAACACAGCAAAAGCTTCAAAAGTTAGACACAGTGGAACAAAATCTTAAAAAGTTAGACTCATTGGAACAAACACTTGAACAAACACGTGAAGATTTAACTACTGAGTTACATAACATTGAATCGAAATGTCAAAAAGTCTGTAATGACGTAAAAACACAAATTTGTGAGCATTTTCAACCTATTTTTTCGCGGCATGAAAATGCATTACAGAATCACGAAGCAGCCATAAAAGAACTGCAAATTATTGTTCATGAAAATCATGAGACCTTGCAAGCTAAATTTGACTCAGTTGCATCTACCGATTCGGTTACGCAACTTGCAAAAACTCAGGAAAACTTTAAGGACACAGTAGATACTCTGAAACTTGGTTCAGAAAAACACACTGAAGAAATAAGTACACTATCGGAGAAAGTAGCCGAACTTTCGGATCAGGTCACTAACTTATCTACAAAGGTAGATGATGATCTGAATGACACAAGACCCGTAGCCTTCACTGACACAGAAGAGTATGAACAAATAAGAAAATTCAAACAAAATCAGAATCAAATTAATACACAACACCAAAGAGAAATCCGGGAAGTACAAGATCAGCTGACACAGGTAATACAAGAATTACGTATTTCAGAGGACACTGGTGCTCCAACACGGGAAGAGGGACTTAGAAACACGTAAAAGCCGCAAAATAATAACACAGGGCATTTCGGAAGTTATGAAAGAAATTGGCAATGTGCACCGAATTTTGAGATGGAACGGCCGACACGACCTAACAATGACCGATATGCGACTCGCCGACATGATGATTTTGACTATAAGCTGTTCATTACTACACGTAAATTCAAAACATTTAAGAATTCTGGCAACGACATTCATCCACAAGCATGGCTCCATCAATTCTCTCATTGTTTTCCTCCCAACTGGTCATTGGAACACAGATTAGAATTTATGTGTGGCTACTTAGAGAATGAACCAGCTGTAAGAATGCGATCGGTCATTCACGATTGCCACAGTGAAGGAGAATTTTACCATGCCTTCCTCTCAGCATATTGGTCTCAAGCCACACAAGACCGAGTAAAACATGGTATCATAATGATGAAACATTTCGAACAATCTGAATTCTCCAGTCTTGTGAAATATTTTGAAGACATGTTGCACAAGAATCAGTACCTGTCAAACCCATACAGCCCCTCAGAACTCATCCGCATTTGCTTAATCAAATTACCTGAACATTTACGGCATATTATTTTAGCAGGACGTTGCAAAGACGACATTGAAGCTTTTCAGGGACTGTTACAAGAACTAGAAATTGACACTGATAATCGCGGAATGCGAAAACAAGGACACAACAATTACAGGTCACATCCGTCACAATTCCGTGACGACAGAAACAATAACTGGACACGACTGGTCTATTCTTACAACGCAAATCGTGACCAAAATAGACACCACCCGTACGACAACCGCTGGCAGAGTAATAATAGTTACAGAGAAAGATTGCATTTCCGTAGTAATGACTATCACAGAGACAATCAGAGAAACAGACAATATGGGAACCAAAACAATTATTATCAAGGGAGACAGAATAACTTCAGACGCAACAGTTCAGCGCAGAGTTACAATTCAGGGAGAAATTCTCCACCACGTGACCGACAAGGAAGAAACTACGGAAACTACCGACATAACAACAGACCTGAATTGCATCAGAACTGACGGGATTCAAACAGAGCAGGGCCCTCCTGTCACGGTGAATTTGTAGAAGTTAGGTCTCCTAATCCCAATAACGACGCGCGCCAACAAAGAGACAGACAATGACTCGCACAGCAGGCAGCCGTGTGCGCCGGCTGGCTCAGAGAAAAATAACATAGACGCTAACCTTGAGAAAAATTCCAGTATTCTTTATCGACGTATACCGCATGATAATTGCGTTCCGGTTGAAACTCTGCGTACTAGGAAGAGTAAAGGTTTACACCACATTTCACATGTAAAACCGTTTATTGAAAGATAATCTGCTTTTTAACTTTGTCTTTGCCATATAACTTTTCCCTTTACATTACTAGTATGCTGTGTTAGACTTAAGAATCTGTTAACATGCAACAATGTTTGAAGTTAAATATCCAGTCAAGAACCAAGAGAACTTATTGAAACAGAAATGACGAATGCATTGTTAGAGTGAAGAGACGTCACAGTGTTATTGTGTGTGTACATTCTTGCTTGTTAGTTGCACGATTATGCAACGACTATAAGGCTTACATACTTAGAACATTTGCCAGTACTGCTAATGAGATTTTAATGCAACATTTTGGTTTACTTGAAAATACATTCTGGGTTTAATGTACTTTCTGTGAGATACCAGACGACACAGTGGTTAGTCTAAGTGACAACTACACGGTTTTATCATGATGCTTCTAATGAGTGACAATTTACAATGTTGCTTTTGTAGTGTTTCTGTTTTATTTCTGCACAGTTTTTCTGTTTTATTCTGCAAAGTAAAACATGTTTTAGTAGTAACTTTTGTGGTATAGCTACAATGAGATTGCCTTTTCCGTAGCACAACAATACGTTACAGCACAGTACTTTCTTCATCATGCCAATAAGCATAATAACTACGATATCTATACGCAAAGCATTTCACTTTTGTTTATCATGTGGTAAGTACATTGGCTTCTGCAGAACTTAGCTTTCGGAGGAAAATAACTACGACACTTCCACAGAGATTATCTTACAACAAGATGCACATTTAGCGCTACAGGACACGCATTTCAGTGATTAATCTTATACTTAAAAACAGTTATTTTTAAAGATTTTTTTTAATTACAAAGAAAGTTTTCCGTGATACATTTCATTCCATTGCTGTAATTTGTAACACCTGGGAGTATAATTACATTAATCCTCAGGGGGGTACATGCTTGTGTACCATGTGTGTGGCAACCACAAGGAACCCTAGCTAATATGGTATTTGCTTATACAACTTTACACATCGGTACCATATTTCTCTAACATACAAATTACACAGCTATCTGATCATTTAACTGAGAGATAAACATGTTTTTTACTACATCAGTGACACATGTTTATGCAATACACAGTTGGATAACTTCACACTTATGAAATTGTATTTTGTCTGTACTTTGTGAAATGCTCATATTTTTCCGGAACCATTGTCATACTATGAGAGCTTTGAATGATGTATTTGGTAAGGGAGCATGATTTTTAAAGTACATTTGAGGTAGATGACACTATTGAAATGAGCAGAGAATTTTCTTTAGGTTTTGAAATTATTGGAGAAAGCTACGACGATTTTGAGAGTTGACTGAGGTGTTATGATGTTATTATTACGATGACTATGTGTATTATGCTGTTGCGGTATGGTTATGATCAATAAGCTGATGCTATATGAGTTATTTGAATATGCTACGCATCTGTTATGATGAAATATTGAAGAAGTGTCGACGAATAAGGTAAGGAATAATGAGTAGTGATTAGGAACTCTGATTTGTGGAAAAGGTTGTTGGAAACCAAGAATCGTACTTTAAGAGTTATGAAATGTGTGTATATGCGTGACTGTATCACAATGCTGGCGAAAATTTTTTGGACGCTGTTATATTTATAGGATTTTGTTTCTACAGATTTGCAACGCTAATTCTTGACCTGTGAAATATTTTTGTGTGAGACTGTCACTGTAGCGGAAACTGCTGTTGTAAATATTTCTGTAAGAAAGTTAAGTGACCACCTGCACGTAATGCGTCGCGGGCACCCACCTGGGCGACAGCCGCCCGAAAAAAAAGGCATTAGCCTTTCAGCGGCACAGGTAGAAAAAAAAAGGGGGGGGGCCATTATACTCGCTATTGACATTTCCTTGTTGAAAGCATACTGTGGAGCTCGTAATTTATGATATTTACTGAAATGCCTAATGAAATGACGAGAAATATTTTTACATCTGCACACCTGATTACGACAAGCGTCTTTCTACGAGAGTTGAGAGAATTTCTACAAACTTATGAAATGTCACATGACTACTGAATGATATTTTTATGCTTTGGTTTTCATAGTTGCTTATTTCATTTGATATCTGGTTTCCAGCTGTGTTGCAGCATTGCTTTTATAAAATGAGATGCATTTGCTAATGTGAACACTTTCTGTCAACAGATCTATTAAATGATAATTTTGTAATCCACATTCTTTAAAAAAAAAGGAGCACTTGGAAAGGAATGAACAATAAGAAGGAACTAGTAACAGTAACACATAATTTTCTTTTCAAGTACATGGTAATATTTCTTTTTACAATCAGTTGTTGTGGTGCACCACTTTAATTACATAGATATTAAGATGTGAATATACATTTCCCTTATCTGCATTGTTGTTTTTACTGTAATATTTTTTCTGCTTGAGCTATGTCATGTTTAGGTATAAGTTACTCCTGTTTGCCAGGCATAGTGTTACTGAATTTGACTTTGTGTTACTCTGCTAAGCCAATTTTACTACTCATTTATTTTTCTTGTTGCTGCACATTGGCTCATATTAGTTGTAATGTTGCATTGCTTGGTAATTTAGATTTACTGTAGCTTGCTTTGCAATTTTCCATTTTTTTGGTCATTGCTGTTTGTGTTACTTATTTTGTGCTGCTGCATTGCCTCGTTCCTTAGTTTAGCATCTGAGCTCAGTAGATTTAAGTTAGCTTAAGAGGGGGTAGACTATATAAGAAACTAACTATTATAAATTTATAAGAAATAGGATACTGTACAGTGGAGAAAAACTATTATTGACAGAGGATGTGAACAAAATACAGAAGGCAGGCTTAGATAGGACTTTTTGGGAATAATGATGAACAAAGGGAGATCTCCATGCAAAATACTGAAGTAAAACAAACCATGTCCTTTCCCTTTTGTGTTATCCCACTATATGTTTGTGCACCCTTGTGTATTTGTTTTCTTCCTGTCTCTGTGTAGTTTCATAGAATTTTTTCTTCTTTTAATATTAAGCTACATTCACTATGATGAGGAATACTGTTATCCTCGAATATAATTGGCATTAATAATATGTTATTTACTTTGTAAAGATGTTAGACATTATTAATTCTGTTCTGTTTAATGCTCATGTGTGAAGTTGATGTTTCGAAAGTTACTCTGATCTTTTATGTATGTACTCATGTCATAATTCCTGTAACACTGATGTATATGTTATTTCGATTCTTTTGTAAAGCCCATATTACTACAAATGTTATCTGTACTATTATGTTCTTTAATGATGTATTTGTACCTTTGTAATTGTATTTTTATGTTACCAAATTGTAATTGTCACCAATTCATGATATTATTAACTTGTTAGTTACATTTCACTGCACACATTTCTGTTGGTCATAGTATATGGACAATATGTGAGAAGTTGGGACTGTTAGTGTTTGCACGTGTGTTACTAATTCAGCAAGGGACTGGATAACAGCATTGCTGGTTCTAAGGACAATTCCAAAAACTTTGTGAATGTACAAGTGGTGGTTATGGACTTGCTATATTATTCGCAAGACTCTTCGATGGTGATTGTGCACCTGCACAGTCGCAACAGATCGCAACAGATGGCTGCTGGCCATCTCTACAAGGACTACAGTGGGTCTGCATCTTTGATGGCCCACCAATTGCTACAAGGACTGCAGTGTGTCTGCACCTCTGTTGGCCCACCAGTACCGTAATTTCTACCAGGACTGCAGTGGGTCTGCACCTCTGGTGGCCCACCAGTACCGTAATTTCTACCAGGACTACATTGGGTCTGCTCTGTGATGACCTACCTACCAATATTCTTCAAAACTTCGACTGACTCTGCTGTGGGTTTGCTCTGCTGTCTTTCCATTGGAAGGACAACACTACTTCTTCAAGACTGCATGGAAATCCACTACTTCTGTGTGCATTCTCTTTTACTGTTCAGACTTTGAAAAAAAAAAGAAAAACACTGTAATTTTACTGTGACGAATGATGAGGACTGTCTTTATGGACTGTGAGAAAATTTTAGCTTTTGACCAACATTGTATCAATAAGTGTGTGCCTTTGATTTCTTTTTATTGTAATTGTGAAAAAAATTTTAACAAATATGTATTGGCCAGTGCCCAAAAAAATTTGTAAAATTTTTGTGGGGAGCATGGGGGCTATGTAAGTAGGCTGTTTAGGTTTTTTTATTGGTAACGCCACCTCTGTATGAAAATTACTGGCTGTGCTGTGTGCAGTCTGTGGCTGCTTTGCATTGTAGTAATACTCGCCATTGTAGTGTTAGGCAGCTGGCTGTGAACAGCGCGTAGCGTTGTGCAGTTGGAGGTGAGCCGCCAGCAGTGGTGGATGTGGGGAGAGAGATGGCGGAGATTTGTAATTTGTCATGAACTGCTATATTTATATATGATGATATCAAGGTAAATACATTGTTTGTTTTCTACTAATATCTTTCATTTGCTAACTATCCCTATCAGTAGTTAGTGCCTTCCATAGTTTGAATCTTTTATTTAGCTGGCAGTAGTGGCGCTCGCTGTATTGCAGTAGCTTGAGCAGCGAAGATTTTTGTGAGGTAAGTGATTTGTGAAAGGTATAGTTTAATGTTAGTCAGGGCCATTCTTTTGTAGGGATTTTTGAAAGTCAGATTGCGTTGCGCTAAAAATATTGTATGTCAGTTTAAGGACAGTCGTGTATAATTGTTCAAAGGGGACGTTTCAAGCTGATAGTCCGTGCTGCTGCAAACCTCGTCGAACTGTTCGTGCAGATGGTTGTTGTCTTGCAAACGTCCCCATCTGCTGACTCATGGATCGAGACGTGGCTGAACGATCCGCTACAGTCATGCGGATAAGATGCCTGTCATCTCGACTGCTAATGATACGAGGCCGTTGGGATCCAGCACGGCGTTCCGTATTACCCTCCTGAACCCACTGATTCCATATTCTGCTAACGGTCATTGGATGTCGACCAACGCGAGCAGCAATGTCGCGATACGATAAACGGCAATCGCGATAGGCTACAATCCGACCTTTATAAAAGTCGGGAACGTGATGGTACGAATTTCTCCTCCTTACACGATGTATCATAACAACATTTCACCAGGCAACGCCGGTCAACTGCAGCTTGTGTATGAGAAATCGGTTGGAAACTTTCCTCATATCAGCACGTTGTAGGTGTCGCCACCGGCGCCAACCTTGTGTGAATGCTGTGAAAAACTAATCATTTGCATATCACAGCCTCTTCTTCCTGACTGTTAAATTTCGCGTCTGTAGCACGTCATCTTCGTGGTGTAGCAATTTTAATGGCCAGTAGTGTATTTCCCTGCCTTGGTCTGTCTACTGGCACTATCGCGACACACGGCGCAAATGTTTCTGCGTGTCTATTGAACTTAAACAGAAGAACATCTGGGAAATGTTCGGGTTTCTCCACTCGGCACTCCATTTTCTAGCGTCCACAGCTTCTGTCACTATGTCCAAATGATGAGAATGACAACATGCGAAGTCGGGTAACGGTGAACTACAAATAAAAAATAGTAATCGAGAAATAAAGGCATAGAAACCGGAATACCAATATGGAAAACAAAAGTGCTACTAACTTATGCACCAACATAATACCAATAAAGTAAGAAACTTCCTGGCAGATTAAAACTGTGTGTCGGATCGAGACTCGAACTCAGGACCTTTGCGTTTCGCGGGCGAGTGCTCTACGAAATGAGTTCTCCAAGCATAACTCACGACCCACCCTCATAGGTTCAATTCTGTCAGTATCTCATCTGCTGGAGACTAATGCGGTCAGTTGCATGGTATAAATTTCTCTCGGCAAATCAGTTCTTTCAAAATATAGCACTTGAGGGACCGGTATAATCTTGGCGGAACCGAATTACGTGATTAAATAAACCACTTACAGCACAAACGGCTCGTGGTGCAATTAGAAATAATATGTGAAAGGCTCTTTTAATTCCAGAGCGATCCAGAGCAACAAGTACAGAAAGGCACAACTTTTTGCCTTTTCTGACAAATCGGACGGTTAGTTACACTTTGTACCAGTTCCGACTCAACTTCCCTCTCTCTATTTGTTCCTATACCCTCACTCTGTCTATCTTTCCTTGTGCGTGCCGCGCCGAGCAGCTTCCTGCTCAAACTTTGCACTGCGCCCCTTCCTCCCCCTCATCTCGCGCACGTTTCTCTCCTTCCCCCGTGCCCACCCACGCCATTTTTTCCTCTCTCTCTGTTTCTCTCTCTGTCTCTCTCACCCTTATTTTTTGAATCCGGCCTCTACGGGCGGGCAGCGGCCGTGGCGGTGGTTCGGTCGGCCTCGGGCTTTTACTGCAAATTAAAATCAATAGCCATAAACAGGCGGTGCAGCGCACGGAGCGAAACTGGCAGGAGGGAAAAAGGGGAATAAAAGGTCGAGAGAGAGAGAGAGAGAGAGAGAGAGAGAGAGAGAGAGGGAGAGAGAGAGAGAAGGGAAGAGGGAAACAGGCGATGGCAGAGGGTGGGAGAGGGAACGTACCGACGGCCGTAGGCGGTAGAGGAGCGGGCAGAGCCAGCCCTGGAAGTGGACGAAGCGAGCAGGGGTAGTGCTGGAGAAATGGAGTGGCTGGAGAACGAGGTCAGGGCCAGACGAGGGCGGCCGGAGCCGTAGAGACGCAGACAAACGCGAACCGAGCGAGAAGCCAGCAGACGCGGGAAATACGCGGAGTGGTTGTAGCGGTAGCCGGCCGTGTGTTGCTTACCGGCGTCCGGGCACGAGGCGGCGATTGTACACTCGTGCTCTGCAGGGGCTTTTTCCTCTACACACCCGGCAGACCTGAATTGACGCTGAGGAGCTTTATGAAAATTTCGTTGACAGAAAACTATTTTGCGGTGTTTTTAAACTCTGCCGGCCGGAGTGGTCGAGCGGTTCTAGGCGCTATAGTCCGGAACTGCGCGACCGCTACGGACGCAGGTTCGAATCCTGCCTCGGACATGGATGTGTGTGATGTGCTTAGGTTAGTTAGGTTTAAGAAGTTCTAAGTTCTAGGGAACTGATGACCTCATAGTGCTCAGAGCCATTTCAACCACTTTTTTTTTTTTTTTTTTTTTTTAAACTCTGGCTCGCGGAATGAAAATCAGATACAATGGCTTAGTAGCGGAAAGGGTTCAGGACTAGACGAGATACCTGTAAGACTCTGTAAAGTTTATGCGAAAGAACTTACTCCCCGTCTAGCAGTACAATATCGTAGATCGCTTGAGGTGCCTAACGACTGGAAAAAAGCGCAGGTCATTTCCGTTTTTAAGACAGATCCACACAATTATAGACATATGTCGTTGACTTAGAGAAAGCTTTTGACAATGTTGACTGGAATACTCTCTTTCAAATTCTGAAGGTGGCGGGGGTAAAATACAGGGAGCGAAAGGCTATTTACAATTTGTACAGAAAGCAGATGGCAGCTATAAGAGTCGAGGGACACGAAATGGAAGCAGTGGTTGGGAAGGAAGTGAGACAGGGTTGTGGCCTCTCCCCGATGCTATTCAATCTGTATATTGAGCAAGCAGTAAAGGAAACAAAAGAAAAGTTCGGAGTAGGTATTAAAATCCATGGAGCAGAAATAAAAACTTTGAGGTTCGCCGATGACATTGTAACTCTGTCAGAGACAGCAAAGGACTTGGAAGAGCAGTTGAACGGAATGGACAATATCTTGAAAGGAGGGTATAAGATGAACATCAACAAAAGCAAAACGAGGATAATGGAATGTAGTCGAATTAAATCCCATAGGATGGGGTTTGAGAGAGAGGAATTAGAGTTTTACAAATGTTTACCCATATATTATTTTTTTTCCGCAGATTCGAATGAATTTTGTGTGTTTTGTAGTCGTGAGGCCACACAACTTTTAATTATCAAACAAATCATCTGACTAGCTAACTAACTAACCAAACATCCTACTTACTTACGAGTGAACTCATTAACTAAAATGGCTCTGAGCACTATCGGACCTAACTGTTGTGGTGATCAGTCCCCTAGAACTTAGAACTACTTAAACCTAACTAACCTAAGGACATCACACACATCCATGCCCGAGGCAGGATTCGAACCTGCGACCGTAGCGGTCTCGCGGTTCCAGACTGTAGCGCCTAGAACCGCTCGGCCATTCCGGCCGGCCATTACCTAAAATCTGACTCACGAACCTAATTTTTTATTAGATTCGGAATAATCACTCTCGTTTGTCGAGAAGGCTCACAACTGGGGTGACTGCTTAATTTGAGTCTCACCTGTTGATTAATTAGTCACTATCGATGTTTCTGATGTTGGTTATCTTTGGTGGCG
This sequence comes from Schistocerca piceifrons, assembly GCF_021461385.2. Lineage (NCBI taxonomy): Eukaryota > Metazoa > Arthropoda > Insecta > Orthoptera > Acrididae > Schistocerca > Schistocerca piceifrons. Next base: position 214,016,340 of record NC_060146.1, read on the forward strand.
TGTTGACTCTGCGGTTACTTGTTCTGTGAGTGGTATCTTCCTTGTTTCCTCTGTGAGCCGAGGTATTAAATTCCCTTGCACGTTGCTTCCTCCTTGCAGTTGTGCCTTGAGAATGACAGGGCGTGCTCCTGTCGAAATATCGGCGGTGGTCGACGTCGTCACATTGTTTACATCTACGGGAAGGATATGTATCGTTGCTTGCGGTGGTTGGATAAACTTCGCAGCAATAGAGTAACGTTGGAATGTGCATTATCGTTTTTATTGAAGTGTCGAAATGATAGTGTGGTTCCAAAGTTTGCTAAGGTTGTGCATCATATTAATTCTCCTGCCGCCAATCGCATCAAGTAACGTGCTGGTTTAGCTCTTGTTCGTGAAAGGATCCACTATACTCGCCGTCAATTAGATTTTGTTTCTAATTTATAATTATTTCAGCTTCATTTAATGATGGCGCCTGATGTTTCTGAATTTTCTTGGATTAGGTGGACGGTGCCTCTTGGTCGCAGTCTGACTGGGAATTTCAGTCTGTAACTACTCGTCATTCGGCGAAGTTTGAACGTTTCTTTGGCTCAGTGTCTAATTCTAATTTTAATTCCCGACGTTCTGTGATCAATCTCACGGAGGAAACGTTTGACGACGCAGCATTGTCTGTGCTGGGGAAAGGTCTGAACTTCGCACCGACGCCTAAGAGTTTGCCAGTCGTTTATTTTATTAGTTCTATCGAACAGGCTGTTTATAAACTACCTTCCGAGGCTGCGGAAGAGGTTAGGAGGGAAGCTTGTCGTGTGTTGACTGCGGCCCGTCCACCCAAGTGTAACATTACAGAAGCTGAGGCGGCTGCTTTACGTTCACTTAGTATGGATCCTAATATTGTTATTTTACCTGCGGACAAGGGTAAAGCCACCGTTTTGTTGAACAAGCACGATTACATTCAAAAGATGCAGTGTCTACTTTCTGATTCGGAGTATCGCAAAATCGGTGCTGACACTACTAAGAGTGTGACAGAAAGCCTGATAACCTCCTGAAGAAAAGTTCTTTGTCACAGGAGACTATCAAGAGTCTTAATTCTTACTGTGCTGTACCACCTAGATTATATGGCCTCCCTAAGCTCCGTAAAGAGGCTGTCCCGTTGAGGCCTATTGTTTCTAATATTGGTGCTCCGGCATATCGTGTAGCAAAACATGTTACTAGTTTATTGAGCCCACTAGTAGGTGGGTGTGAACACCACATTAAGAACTCTGCAGATTTCTTAAATCGATTGCAGGGATTGCGTTTGAATGTCTCTGGTATTTTAGTCAGTTTTAATGAGGTTTCTCTTTTCACTCGCGTTCCTCTCTCTGATTCGTTGCAGCTAATTGAGGTTAAGTTTGGTGTCGAATTAACAAATTTGTTTCGACATGTGCTGACTTCCACTTACTTTATTCAATGGTCAGTTCTACGAACAGACTGATGGCGTTGCAATGGAAAACCAATTTGTTTACGGAGGACTTTGAGCAGCGAACTTGAAACCTGCGTGTTTTTTTCTTCAGATATGCAGGCGATACTTTTGTTGTTTGGCCTCGTGGTACTGAGAATTTCAACCGGTTTTTGGAACACCTGAATTCAATCCACCCGAAATATTCAGTTCACTATGGAGATGTAAAAGAATGCATGCCTTCCCTTCCTTGATGTGTTGCTCAGATGGTACGTTGGGACATTCTGTTTATAGGAAGCGTACTCACACTGACTTGTATCTGCGAGCTGACAGTTGTCACCATCCAGCTCAGCGTGAAGGAGTACTTCGTACCTTGGTTCACAGGGCCCACGTTATCTCAGACCCTGAAAGTCGGGCAGCTGAGCTATCACATCTCGAAGTCACCTTTCGTCAGAATGGTTATAGTGCGAGGCAGATCACATCAAACGTGCGTTGCGCTATCAGCCTTCTGTGCAACTGGTGAGTGACGATAGCAATGAAGTGGCACCTAAGTCTACGGCCTGTTTGTCTTACTCAGGAAGCATTTCCAACAGAATTGGTCGTATTTTGCGGAAATACGATGTGAAATGTGTTTTCGACCACCTTCTAAGATTAAGGCCCTGTTGGCGTCCGTAAAAGATGATCTTGGTTTGCGTAAGTCTGGGGTCTATCGTACTCCTTGCAGTTGTGGCATGTCATATATTGGTCAGACAATCAGGACTGTGGAAGACCGGTGTATTGAACATAAGCATCACACACGTTTACAACAGCAGAGCAAATCCACTACTGCAGAACAATACCTTGACACCGGACATCCTATGGAATACAACAACACCGAGATTCTGGCTTGCACGTCCAGCTATTGGGATAGCGTTATTAAGGAAGCTGTTGAATTCAATTTGTCAAGCAACTTTATAAACAAAGATGATGGATTTTGTTTAAATGCTGCTTGGAATCAGACTCTGTCTCTCATCAAAAAGCAGAGGAACAGAATTAGTGCTACCTCACCTGTTGATTAATTAGTCACTATCGATATTTCTGATGTTGGTTAGCCGGCCGGAGTGGCCGTCCGGTTCTAGGCGCTACAGTCCGGAACCGAACGACCGCTACGGTCGCAGGTTCGAATCCTGCCTCGAGCATGGATGTGTGTGATGTCCTTAGGTTAGTTAGCTTTAATTAGTTCCAAGTTCTAGGCGACTGATGACCTCAGAAGTTAAGTCGTATAGTGCTCAGAGCCATTTGAACCGTTTGATGTTGTTTATCTTTGGTTGTATGTTGACTCTGCGGTTACTTGTTCTGTGTGTGGTATCTTCCTTGTTTCTCCTCTGTGAACCGAAGTATTAAATTCCCTTCACACTGCTTCCTCCTTGCAGTTGTGCCTTGAGAATGGCAGGGTGTGCTCTTGTCAAAATATCGGCGGTGGTCGACGACGTCACCCGGCAGCAAATCCGTAAGTTATTTAAAAACTTTGAGTTTTGATGACGACATTGTAATTCTGTCAGACAGCAAAAGATCTGGAAGAGCAGTTGAAGGCAATGGACAGTGTCTTGAAAGGAGAATATAAGATGAAGATCAACGAATGCAAATCGAGGATAAAGGAATGTAGTCGAATTAAATCAGGTGGTGCTGACGGAATTAGATTAGGAAATGAGACGCTTGAAGTAGTTGGGGTTTTGCTATTTAGGGAGCAGGATAACTGATTATGGTCGAAGTTGAGAGAGGATATAAAATGTAGACTGGCAATGGCAAGGAAGGCTTTTCAAAAGCAGAGAAATTTGCTGACATCGAGTACTTAAGCCTCAGGAAGTTTTTTCTGAAAGTATTTGTATGGAGTGTGGAAGTGAAACATGGACGATAAATAGTTTAGAGAAGAACAGAAGCCTTAGATACGTGGTGCTACAGAAGAATGCTGAAGATTAGATGGGTAGATCATGTAAATAATAAGGAGGTACTGAATCGAATTGGGGAGAAGAGGAATTTGTGGCACAACTTGACTATAAGAAGGGATCGGTTGGTAGGACATGTTCTGAGGCATCAAGGGATCACCAATTTGGTACTGGAGGGCAGTGCGGAGGGTAAAAATCGTAGAGGAAGGCAAAGAGATGAATACACCAAGCAGATTCAGAAGGATGTAGGTTGCAGTAGTTAATGGGAGATGAAGAAGCTTGCACAGGATAGAGTAGCATGGAGAGCTGCATCAAACCAGTCTCAGGACTGAAGAGAACAACAACAACAACAACAACAACAACAACAACATGCTCTTCGTCGAGTATGAGTCTATGAATACTACGTGTCTCGGTTTGCTAAACAAACAGTTCAGTCAAATGGTGTTAATGAATTTAATTACAAAATGAAAAGAGACAATGTTTAACTTTACGATTACGCGGGTGTGTCTCAAGCAAAGGGCGACATATTAAATAGGCAATCGTCTTCAGTATAAACAATACAAAGTCGCTGCTATACAAGTGCCTGGTGTTGAAGCTGCTGTTCAGCTGGGTTGTCGCCAGTCGGTAGCGGCGCTTCTATCTTCTTCGCATAGGGGCTGCTGCTGTTGCGTTGTCGTCCTGGAGAGGGGTCGGTCAGCAAACGATTGGCTGACCTCTTCTCACAGCCTTCTCTTCTTTGTCGTTCCCGACTGGCGTGCCGACGCATGACTATACGCTGTAACAAAAATGAAGAATTCCCCTAAATAAGCAGCACAACAGCCTTTAAAAAAATTAGCTTAAGATTTAGTTATTAGGAGGTTTAGAGAAACGTTAGATTTAGATGAAGAGCTGTGATTGGCGGTCGGTGGCATGATGGATAATTCCAAGACACTCACTGTCATACAAACTTGGTGAAGGGACATTGTTGCACTATCATCTTTCCTATCTCCTGTTTTTAGTCTTCCTAAAAATATGACTATGGTTTACAATCCGATTCTCCAAAATTTTGTCAATTTCATAAATGTTTAGTATCTTTTATCCATCAATCTTAAATGTTAGAATCTAAAATAAACAAGATAAACTTTTCTGAATTCGCAATATGTCTGAAAGCTATAATATGTCATAACCTCTTCTCCCTTTTCATAATTTCCTATCTTCCATTCATAAATCGCTTATTTTAATATTTTCGTTTCTTAGTTGCTTTTATGTTTGTAAGTATTTAAAGCTGCAATATTATTAATTCTTTTAAAATATTAAGAAATAACAAATAAGTATCGTATTCTGCACATGTACAATTTCGTAATATGAAAGCACGACCTGTCTTAGTAACAAGGCGGCAGGTCATTTGTAAATGGCAGCAAATAAATAAATAAATAAATAAATAAATAAATAAATGTCAGTATTCGCAGTTGCGAAAACATTTAATGTATTTCGTAACGGTTCTAGACACCACAGCGCTTGTTCCATAGGACATGCATGCATTGAATTTTTTTCTTAACAATTATTTTTCAGCACAGCTTACCCTGCAACACTTTAACATGCTTTTCAGACTGCTACCGACCACCCGGTACATCCGGTTCTTTTCGGAGTTGGCGCAATAGCGCCATCCTAAAATGTTAACGAAGAGACGCGAAAGGCAAGGTTCTTTCAAGCTCACAAGATGAACGGATCTACATCACAACCGTTCTCCGCACGCGAGATTCGTAGTGCAGCTGTAAAGGAGCGTTGGACTCTGATGCGCTTGATGTCTACGTGGCATTATATTACAATTCTCCGCTCCTGTGTTAGGACGTGCTGGGCGGCTGAAGTTTGTGCCTTTTCGTGATCCATCATCGCCAGTTCGCAGGTGCGGACTCGCCGATGTTAATCCCAAGGCTCGTACCGCCCTATCGCCGAACACCGTCCTGGTAGCTCGTAACTTGTGAGGGTAGCTCACAACTTGTGACGGGTTTAGTGCGCTCCCTAACGTAGGCAGTCGGGTGTTGCCCTCTCCACTCTAGTTATGCTGGGCGAGCCTGTCCATTACTGCTTAACTATAGCAACCTACGTCCACTTGAGCTTGCTTACACTACTCGAACTTCGGTCCGCTTCTACAAGATTCAACCTCACACTTCCTTCCATTAACTACTCGTATGTAAGCTTATATCCACTAGCATCGCCACTGTAGGTAGTGCGGTAACACTATTGGTTTCGCATTTGTTTGGCGCCTTTTGTTCACTCGTTGGCACCAAGTAATCAGTAGTGTGTGGTTGGCTGTTTAATATTTTTTGTGGGATCTGAAATTTAAAAACCTCTCTCACACCGGCCTGATTTAGCTTCACTGATCAGGATAGTAAAAAACATGCGTACAGTAAGGGAATTTTCTTTCACAAAGCAGGCTTATCACATTCACACCTATCCTGATTAAATTGAGCTTAACTTAAATTCCATAAGGCAGTGAAGCAATTCCTAAGTCTCGGTGCGACGAAAATTGTCAGTCGATCTCCTGAAAACATTTGTAATAATTATTAACTTTCGGTGATCCCATGGGGAAGACCGGAGATCTGCTGGTAAGACTGTGTTAGCCCATTTATTGAAAGTAATAAACTGGATATCTTGGGAGTACAAAACGGCAGGTTCGTCCAGTGTAAATCAGACGTTCCCCACTGATCCCGTGCAACACAGCGTAGTAAGCAGACACTGTCAATAATAATCAGTTAAATAATACGCGAACACACTCACTTTAGTTCATGTATTAAATTCCTTCTCATACAGAATCTCATCAAGATGGCGACTAGCTCAACGATACATACCTATACATCTTCGTTCTTTCACGGCTAATCGGCAAGATCTGAATCATTCTTTTCATTAGAGAAAACATAGATAGCAGAGAAGCTATTCCATGGAGTAAATGCAAGCTCCAAGGAATAATAGGGCTTGAAACAACTTTGCATTGATAATCATCGTATATTAAAGTTTAGGAATCGGTAAGATAAGAAGAGATATTTCGAAGATATGTACTGACTTACATAATTTATAAAAATTTCTGAGAATATCGCGGAGAGACCGCTGCAAGAGACATTACAGCTGTCTAACGCGCGGAAATCTTGGGTCACAAAAATTGTGGAAGAAGTATAGCCACCGATACGCAATTGTTCGTGCGCATCACGCGAAGGCTGCGGTCGTTCGCGAATTCAGCGAATCGAGTCAAAATGCTAGAAATACGATTTGATGTTCCAGCGAATCTGCCGCGCCGTGCCACGTCAGGATTGTATTAACGACATTACCACTAACGTCGCCTTGGTGGAGTGCAGTGAACTGATGTGAACGAGACCTCAGGAATAACATGTTTAGAGTGTGGGCAGTGCAGACCTGTTAAGTGCAGAACTATTAATAACAATCAAAGTTCTAACAGACTCGTGTGACGTGACTCGGTAGTGAAGCAGCCCCTCCACCTCCCCCCACCCAATTCCCCTCTGCACTTATTTTAACACTGCAGGCACGGTCCAGCATCGTTGCCGTCCAGTACTACGAGTGAAGAAGCGAACCAGGTCTGAAGAGTGCAAGGTGAGTTGGAATTAAATAACAATACGATCGTTACACACACACACACACACACACACACACATATATATATATATATATATATATATATATATATATATATATATATATATAGCATAGATGGAATGCTTTACAACGTGCAATTCAGAAAGAGATCTTCACCCCCTCGTACTCTTAGGGATTTAAGGGCAGCCCTGCTGGATTCATGGTGTCATTTCCCTCCAGTACTACCAGTACTACTTCAGACATTAGTTGAGTCCATGCCACGTCGTATTCTGGGACTTCTGCGTGCTCGCAGGGAGGGGGGGGGGGAGACGAGGAGGGGAGCTACAAGATATTAGACAGGTGTACCAGTTTCTTTGGGTATTCAGTGTGTGCAATATTTCGGTCTGTTGCTTTTGTTTTGGACACCAGTGTATAATATGATGTTGGTGTTTCCATACGTTCATGTCTGGGGATTTTGGTGGCCAGTGGAAGTGTTTAAACTCGGAATAATGTTCATGGAGCAGTTCTGGACGTGTGGGATGTCGCATTGTCCTGCTGGAATTGCCCAAGTCCGTGGGAATGCACAATGGACATGAATAGATGCAGGTGATCAGACAGGTTGGTTACGTACGTGTCACCTGTCAGAGAGGTATCTAGAAGTGTGTGGCGTCCAACACCACTCCAACTTCACCAGCCGTACGCCCCACGACTCCACCAGCTTGAACAGTCCTCTGCTAACATACAGGGTATAAGGATTCATGAGGTCGTCTCCATACACGTACACATCCAGCCACTCGATACAGTTTGAAACGAGACTCGCCCGACCAGGCAACATGTTTCCAGTCGTCAACAGTCCAGTGTCGGTATTGATAGGTCCAGGCTAAACGTAAAGCTTTGTGTCATACAGTCATCAAGGGAGCACAAGTGGGCCTTCGACTCCGAAAGCCCACATCGATAATGTTTGTTGACGTTGATGGCCCTGCATTGAAATATGCAGCAATTTGCGGAAGGGTTGCACTTCTGTCGCGGTTGAACGATTCTCTTCAGTCGTCGTTGGTCCTGTTCTTGCAGGATCTTTCTCCGGCCGCAGCGATGTCGCAGATTTGATGTTTTATCGGACTCCTGATATTCACGATACACTCGTGAAATGGTCGTATGGGAAAATCCCCACTTCATGGCTACTTCGGAGATGCTGTATCCCATCGCTCATGCACCGACTAAACACCACGTTCAAACTCACTTAACTCTTGATAACCTGCCATTCTAGCGGCAGTAACCGATCTAACAACTGCGCCAGATACTTGTCTTATATATGCGTTGCCGACCGCAACGCCGTATTCTGCCTGTTTACATATCTCTATATTCGAATACGTACGCCTATACCAGTTTCTTTGGCGCTTCCGTATATAATAATCTCCACTCAGCACGACCGAAGGTACGTTCGCTTACACGTAGGTTTCCCAGGAGGAGTGCGATCGAACTGTTCCTACTCTTTGTCAAGTTGCGCCGTAAAGCACTCTTTCCTTCTCTCCGATTCGATCTAGTAACTCCTCATCTAGTTACACGAGCTATCCATCTAATCTTCAGCATTCTTCAGTAGAGCACCACATTTCGAAAGCCTCTGATCTTCACTCGATTAAACTGTTTACAGTACACGTTTCACTTCCGTATATGGGTGCACTCCATACACATTTGTTTCAGAAAACACTTTTATTACGCTTGGATTTATATTCCACATTAAGAAAGGCTGGAAGGGAAGGGTGTGGGTCATAGGGGGAGCAGAAATATGGGAACACCAATATCATATCATACACTGGTGTCCAAAATTAAAGCAACAAACCGAAATTTTGCAAGGTTGCGTTTATTTTGCCACAAAGCCGCATAAACAAGTGACAGTAAAGTAGAAACAATGTAAAGAATACAGAAGGTAAATAACTGCGACATGTAAAACGTTAGACAAAAGTGTTCTGCGTTTATAGCAACTTAAATGATTTACACACACATTCCAACTGGCTGACGTGCTTGGTATGCGGCATGGTCACCCCTGACAGCAGTACAGGCCTGACAACGACGGGGCGTGCTGTGAATGACATCTCGTGTCGACGGAGTGACGCCCATTCTTCCTACAGATGTACTCTTCAAGGCTTGGAGACTGGTTGCTGACGTGATGCAAGCCGTGTCCCTAATGCATCCCAGACATGCTCTACGGAATTCAAATTGGGAGACAGGGCGGCCTATGGCGTTCGTGCAATATCTTCCGTTTCCAAGAAGGCATCAGCGACCCATGTTCTCTGAGGTCGAGCACTATGGTACATCAGTATGAAATCTGGGCACACAGCGTCTCGCGACATCCGCAAATGGGGTCCCAATATCTCTTCGCGATACCTGCCACCAGTTAAATTTTACCGATTCACACGTAAAATGTCACTAAGAGCCAGAGCTATTCGATTGGCCAATGTAATCCCTGCCTACACCATTAGTGATCCTCCTCAATATCGGTCTTTTTCCACAATTTTTGGGTCCCGACACCGTGTTCCATGTCCCCTCGAGATGCGACTCCGTCGAGAATTCCTCTCCAGACCAAATCGGGACTCATATGTGAAAAGAACATTGGCCCGCTGTTCGACAGTCCAGGTGGCATGTTGTCGAATCCACTATAGAAATCCGCTCTAGACATTCTCTTCTGTAAGAGGCGTCGGAGCTACAATTAGCTACAATATAGCTGGTCAGCAACTGGAAGCAGTTAATTCCATAAATTATCTGAGAGTACGTATTAGGAGTGATTTAAAATGGAATGATCATATAAAGTTGATCGTCGGTAAAGCAGATGCCAGACTGAGATTCATTGGAAGAATCCTAAGGAAATGCAATCCGAGAACAAAGGAAGTAAGTTACAGTACACTTGTTCGCCCACTGCTTGAATATTGCTCACCAGTGTGGGATCCCTTCCAGATAGGCTTGACAGAAGAGATAGAGAAGATCCAACGGAGAGCAGCGCGCTTCGTTACAGGATCATTTAGTAATCACGAGAGCGTTGCAGAGATGATAGATAAACTCCAATGGAAGACTCTGCAGGAGAGACGCTCAGTATCTCGGTACGGGCTTTTCTTGAAGTCTCGAGAACATACCTTCACCGAGGAGTCAAGCAGTATATTGCTCCCTCCTGCGTATATCTCGCGAAGAGACCGTGAGGATAAAATCAGAGAGATTAGAGCCCACACAGAGGCATACCGACAATCCTCCTTTCCACGAACAATACAAGTCTGGAATAGAAGGGAGAACCGATAGAGGTACTCAAGGTACCCTCCGCCACACACCGTGAAGTGGCTTGCGGAGTATGGACGTAGATGTAGATATAGCAGGTCTCCGATAATAACAGCCACTCTGCCGAAGCCTTCTCTACACCGTTTGCCTCAATACAAGTGAATGCTGCGAGATCAGACTGCAGTTGCTGTGCAGTATTAAGGCGGTACCGTCGTGCCCTTACAGCCACATAACGGTCCTCTCTCTCTCTGATGTCAAACATGGTCGGTCCTGCTCTGGTCTTTGGGATACAGCTTCGATCTCTATGAACTGTCGCCACATGCGAGAAACAACAGAACGATTCACATTAAGCCATCGGGCCACATCAGTTTGCGAGTGGCTACGTCCATTCTTCGTATGACCCTCCATCGCAGATAGTCTGGTAGGCGTCTGTTCTGTACCATACTGCACCGTCTGTGACTGTGTACACAGCGATTTTGGATGTGGACTGTCCGCCAAACACTACCCCGTTTGGTAGGTGTCCTGACGTCATCATTGGCGTGGTTGTCCATTGACCAGAAGGCCATCTTCCGTGCAGAATACGATCATACGGACATCTGTTGACAGTCTGTATGGATATATCATGAATTAGGCGTAGGATGGAGAAACAGCGGTTTGTTGCTTTAATTTTGGACACCACAATGTCGCATAGGAAACCCTTTGGCGTTCAAAACAGTTTGCCTCAACATGGAATGGATAAACACAAGTCACGTATGGTTTTCAAAGGAATCACATACCGTTCTTCATGCACCATATTGGCATGTTGCTGTAACGCTGATTGGAATTCATAGTGGACACGCACACTTACCTTAAAAGTATTTATTTATTTACACGTCACGTTCCGTAGGACCAAATTGAGGCGCAAATCTTCATGGTCATGGAACGTGTCAGTACTACATAAAAGTAATAACAAATAAAAATAAAATGTTCGTGAACCCAAAAAAGTCAAGCCATAAGTTTAAGTAAACGCAGTCAACAATATGACATAAGAATAAGCTTAATTTTTCAAGGCACTCCTCAACAGAATAGGAGTGACTCATGAGGAAACCCTTCACTTTAGATTTGAAAGCGCGTGGGTTATTGGTAAGATTTATGGTAGCTTATTGAAAATGGATGCAGCAGCATACTGCACACCTCTCTGCACAAGAGTTACGGAAGTCTGATCCAAATGCAGGTTGGATTTCTGCCGAGTATAAGCTGTGAGCCGTACTCTCTCCCAGCTGTGCATTTCCGTGAACTTCGCTCTCTATCTGTGTTTGGTTTCCCGCCCTTGTCGCGGTTACGTCGTGGTTCTTCTTCCTTCTGCGTGTGGCAGCAGTGATGTATCGATATTTGCGCCGTGTACCATCTTTGGTTTGGTGCATATAGTTTCCGACAAGGGGGTCTGGAGTCAGTCAGTCGGTCGGTTGTTGCGGACGAGGGAAGTTATCTGCGCGCGGTGCAGTCGGCTGGGGCCGCTGTCAGCCACTGAGCAGTGTCGGAGCGTGTGTGGAGCTGTCCGATCGCTAGGGGCTTCGTGGTTCACCGACCCAGGACATCAAAGTTTAGTAGTGGTTTCAAATACCCAAGCCACGTCCACTCATCTCGTGGTGGTTCGTTTCGGTTGTTTGCTGTTGGGGAGGTTTTCCTGTGAGCAACACCAAGTTTTTCTACTGCTGAAATTTAGCCCCCATGCGGTGCAATTAACTATTTTGGTTGACTGTGTGAGCGGCGTGGGTGCTATTCTGTCATTCTGCACAACGGATTAATCTGAGATGTACCCTTTACCCTGTGACTCCTGCAAGATTCAATTTCCACCCCCACACTGCTACAGAGGACAGACAGACGCTCCTAACGTTCTACAGAGAAATGCCTGAAAAACTTTCAGTAATAAATATCTTCTGCAGTCGTCCGCTGTAAGGAAATGACACAAAAATTCACAAAATTTCTTACGTAACTAGTGAATACTTAGGTACTGGGGTAGTGCTAGTTAGTGTAAGAAAAACATGAAACTAACGAAAATTATTATCTATTTTGCAAAAATTCTGAGAAATCACAATGGCACTTTTAGTTATGAACCGAACAAGTTATTTCCAGGTTCTTTTCAGAATTTGAAGTTATCTCTCAAGGATAGGATTCCCTAATGAAATTTCTATACAAAGTTTAAGATTGTTATTGACTTGGCAGAATGGCTGAGAGCTGCGCCTACTTAACTTGAATAATTATCCTTTAGAATGTTGCTAGGTACAGTCGAGGCTGACGCGTGTGAAATGCAGTGAGGTGTACTGTTGTGGAGGAAATATGGGGCTCACATTAGCTGTAGCGCACAATAACGTAAGCTGCGATGACTGCTGTCTGTGCCGCTCGCTGCTGACAAATAAGATAACTCTCGTTCTATCTGGATTGACCTTCGCCAATCAAACTCTCCCTACACCTTGATGAAGTCAAGGAGTCCTATTCGCCCCTAGTCTAACTATTGGCGTGGTACACCGGTCAGATAACCAGTCCACCGCAATGCCACTCAAAAATTCGCTCACAGGCGTTTAACTATAACTCTGTCCATTCACACCGCACAATAAGTGTGGCGGCCAACAAAGTGAACAACACTTAATCGCAAGGACTCAATATAGAGCCGCACTTCGATTCGCTCTCGACAGAGGTGCTCTCCCAGTGAGGTACTGAGGAGAGACTTGTTCCTCGCTCTTTGAGTACACGTATGACTGCACACGCTCTCGTTACGTGTTCTCGCTCCAAGAACCACAATGGAACAGCCCCTCTCCACGCCAGACGTGAAGGGGTATATCTTTCAGTCTCTTCCATTACTCCTTCAGCTCGAGGCATCAGAAATATCGTCTGCCAATCAGCACTGCTTTTCTAAAATAGGAGAATGACGTTTCGTTTAAGGTGACCAATCCGGAAATATGTAGCATCGGCGTTTGGCGTTTGCTGTCTCCCTGTGAAAATCACTGAAAATGTGTGCTATATTTGTAAAGAATGCGTAGGCTGGGCGCTTCCACACAATGTAGCGGAATCTGGTTTTAAGCCGAACACGGGGTCGTTCTTCCTCTCACTCGGGCGAACGCTGTCTGACTATGGGCGGTCGCGCGCCAATTTAGATAGGTTGAGTCGTCCTCTGAAGGGACCGGCCCCCTGGCGTGCGGTTTACGTCTTCTGAACCTAAAGTTCCTGTGACCATCGTGTCTGGAATGTATGTGTGTACGCCAGCCTCGAATATTTCAACCACGGTGCGCTTACTTGTTATTTGCATATCGTTTACATGAATTCATACAAATGGTTCAAATGGCTCTGAGCACTATGGGACTCAACTGCTGAGGTCATTAGTCCCCTAGAACTTAGAACTAGTTAAACCTAACTAACCTAAGGACATCACAAACATCCATGCCCGAGGCAGGATTCGAACCTGCGACCGTAGCGGTCTTGCGGTTCCAGACTGCAGCGCCTTTAACCGCACGGCCACTTCGGCCGGCGAATTCATACAACACTGACTTTATCTTATCGAGTTCGGATTCGAATGAAGCGTCTTAATGTGCGGAATATGATTGTGAGGGCGGAATATGTAAGCAATGAAGGTCAGGAGACCACGACGTGTTACAACTGCAATTCGAGTGCATCAGTGGAATTTTCTGCCTTGTGGGCGTTACTGTTCTGGTTACCTGCCCTGTGGTTCTTTTGAGCGTAGTTAACTATTACCGTATTTCAAATCCAAGTGTACCAGCGGAATTTTCTGCCTAGTGGCCGTTAGTGTTCCGGTTACCTTCCCTGGCCACTAACGTAATTTCAGGCAGCGTCCTTTCCTCACCTGTTGTTGCTGTCCAACATGGTGTGTAATTTTGACAGCTAACACGTACTCCATTGTGGATTACCACGTTTGTAACATTGCCAGTTTGAGTTGTCATGTGCTGATTGATGGGAAGCAAGTCGTTGTGTCGGTCAGTCCGTCGCTGTCCCCTGGTTGGGTTCCGATGCATCAAGTATAGTTGGACTCACCAACTGTCTCACGTAAGCGAATGAGGGTAGACCGACCTTCCTGGAGGGCTTCGGAGTGCCACCGGTGTTTAATTATCTGTCGTCAGCTATTTTAAATTTTAGGCTTATGGTTATTTGTTTTTTCTTAAAATTTTGCAAAATGAATTTTTAAATTTATCTTTCAAGCTTAAACAATGTGGCCTTCTGCCTTTAAAGATTATGGTAATATATTTTAAAATTTTGAAGTTTAATTGTGGCCCTCAGCCATTGGTATTGCACCTTGCATATGTTGCTTCTTTAAATTATATTTTTGCTATCTTAATTGGATTTTTATCTTGCTAAGATTTGTTGTTGGAGGCCTTCAGCCGTGAAAGAGTTGCATTCGATAAAGATTCGGCTATGTGCCGCTTAGGTTGTAAAGATTATTAAATTACAATATATGACAATTAGAAGCAGAAACTGACCTCAACCCTTGGCCTTTCCACAATCCTATTACCTGTTCTGCCCAGCGGGTTTAGCGGGTGTATCAAACTGAGTGAAACCTGCTTATTCTAGGGAATAAGCTGATATTGTTAACAAATCGACAGAAAAGAGTATAACATGGGTCGACAAGAGATTCACGAACATACACCACTTATTACCCGAACCACCCGTTTCCGAGCCAAAAATATCGTTTTAGAATGGGAAGAGTTATCTCAAAATATAATACCATACGACATAAGCGAATGAAAATAAGCAAAAAGTACACTGATTCTCGTGTCGAACGATCACTTGCTTCAGGTACCGTTGGAATAGTAAAAATGGCAGCATTCAGTTTTTAAACAAGATCCTGAATGTGGGCTTTCCCCGACAGTTTACTCTCTATCTGAACACCTAGAAATTTGAACTGTTCAGTTTCACTAGTTATATACCCATTCTGTGAAATTAAAAAGACAGGTTTTGTTGAATTGTGTTTTAGAAACTGTAAAAACTGAGTCTTACTGTGATTTAGCGTTATTTTACTTTCTACAAGCCATGAACATAGGCCATGAACTTAGGCCATGAATTGTACTACTTGAAACAGAGCCAGTGTTGCACACAATATCATTTACTACCAAGCTAGTGTCATCAGCAAACAGAAATATTTTAGAATTGCCTGTAGTACTAGAGGGCATATCATTTATATAGACAAGGAACAGGTGTGGCCCCAGCACTGATCCCTGGGGCACCCCCCACTTGACTGTACCCCATCACACCCCACATCAGTCATTCTCAAAACTGTGAATAATGACCTGCTGTCTGTTTCTAAAGTAAGAGGTGAACCAGTTGTAAACTACGCCCCGTATTCCGTAATGATCCAAATTCTGGAGCAAAATTTTGTGATCAACTCGATCAAACGCCTTAGTTAAATCAAAAAATATGGCTAGCGTTCGAAACCTTTTGTTTCAACCTTCCAGTACCTCACAGAGCAAACAGAATGCAGCATTTTTCAGTTGTTAAACGACTCCTAAAGTCGAACTGTACGTCTGATAGCAAATTACATGCTATAGAACTATCAATTGTCCTTACATACACAGCCTTTTGAATAATTTTAGCAAACACTGATGACATAGAAACAGGTCTAAAATAATCTACGTTATCCCTTTCTCCCTTTTCTTTAAGCGGCTTTGCTATTCAGTACTTTTATTCAGGAAACTGACCATTCCTAAGGGAAAAATTACAAATATGGCTAAGCACAGGGCTAAAATGTGCAGCACACTAATACTCTGCTAGGCACGCCATCATATCCATGAGAGTCCTTTATTTTCAGTGATTTAATTATTGACTCAATCTCCCCCTTGTCTGTATCACAGAGGAGTGTTTCAGACATCAATCTCGTAAAGGCATTTTCCAGGAGACTTCTATAATTCCCTGTAGAAAGTAAATTTTTATTAAATTCACCAGCAATGCTCAGAAAATGATTGTCAAATCACGTATCTGATTTATCAGTAACAGAAACACTTTTACTACGAACTGACTTTAAGTCGTCGATCTTGTGCTGCTGATCAGACACTTCTTTCACCACTGACCATATGGATTTAATTTTATCCTGTGAATTACCTATTCTTTTTGCGTACTAGATACTCTTTGTCTTCCTAATAACATTTTTAAGCACCTTACAGAGACTCAGTAATACAGAGGTCTGGTGACTGTTGTGGGTAGGCGAGATACGGCAAGTCATCTTCATGTTCACAAAACTAGTCCTGAAGGATGCGAGCTGTGTGAGCAGGGACCCTTCACCATTGGTGAACAAAGATTGTGCCACAGGGTGCACCTGATCAGCCGAAATGATTATACACACATCAAAAAAAGTTTTGCATCACCCCAGTTCCCAGAACTCCTGAAGATAGATGTTGACTGTGGGTATTGTATCACAGACACAGTACCTTTGACTGTTCAGAGATGTCAATAAGTCCGCCCAAAGATGTAAACAACCATGCATGAGCAGCGCTTATTAGACGGAGGGGGTCCGACAGCCGATAAGTTCCAGTCACACGGCTCGTGTTGTCTGTAGTTCAACCATGCCTAGACGGTCAATATCGCGGTTCGATCGCGTCAGCTTTGTTACTTTGTGGCAGGAAGCGCTCTCAACAAGGGAAGTGTCCAGACGTCTCGGAGTGAACAAAGGGATGTTTTTCGGACATGGAGGAGATACAGAGAGACAGGAACTGTCGATGACACGCCTCGCTCAGGCCGCCAAAGGGCTACTACTGCAGTGGTTGACCGCTACCTACGGATTATGGCTCGGAGGCACCCTGACAGCAACCATGTTGAATAATACTTTTCGTGCAGCCACAGGACTTCGTGTTACGACTCAAACTCTGCGCAATAGGCTGCATGATGCGCACGTTCACTCCCGACGTCCATGAGGAGGTCTATCTTCGCAACCACGACACCAGGCAGAGCGGTACAGATGAGCCCAACAACATGCCGAATGGACCGCTCAGGATTGGCATCATGTTCTTTTCACCGATGAGTGACGCATATGCCCTCAACCAGCCGCCTGATCATATTATCCTCCAGTGGAACTGCGGCGGTTTTTTCCACAACCTAGGTGAGCTCCGACAACTTCTCAGCCGTCATCCTTTCTTCTGCATTGCTCTACAGGAAACTTGGTTTCCGGCGATGTGAACCCCCATCCTCTGTGGCTATTGGGGTTATTTTAAGAATCAGGCAGCCTATGCGAGGGGGGTATCTGGTGGAGTCTGCGTCTACGTCCTCAACTCTCTTTACAGTGCTTGTGTACCTCTTCAAACACTTTTAGAGGCTGTCGCTGTTCGGGTGTGGACACCTCAGGCTGTTAATTTGTGCAGTATCTATCTTACACCGGACAGTGATGTCCCTCAGCATGTATTGGCTGCACTGATTGCCCAACAGCCACCACCTTTTCTGTTACTGGGCGACTTTAACATCCATAACCCTTTGTGGGATGGCTTGGTGGCAACAGGCCAAGGCACTGTCATTGAGCAAGTGTTGGCACAGCTCGACCTTTCCCTCTTAAATAATGGTGCCTCCACACATTTCAGTGTGGCACATAGCACGTACTCAGCCATCGGCCTTTCGGTCTGCAGCCATAGCCTTCTACCATCTGTTCAATGGAGTGTCCATGATGACTTGTGCAGTAGTGACCACTTTCCGATCTTTCTATCACTACCACAGCGTCACTCTTCTGGGCATCTCCCCAGACGGGCTATGAATAAGGCTGACTGGTACTTGTTTGTCTCCATTGTCACTATTGAGCCTCTTTGTCATGACCTCATTGGTGTGGTGGTTCACATGATCCCAATCTGCAGTTCCCTGTTCTTGAAGGTCCCCTCGGCGGAGAACTGTGGCTTGGTGGTCACCCGAGATCGCTGAGGCGATTAGAGACCGCAGGCAGATCCTCCAGTGTCACAAGTGGCATCCATCATCAGAACACCTCATCGCCTTTAAAGGGCTCCGTGCCTGAGCCTGCTGCCTTATTCACCATCAGAAGCAGGAGTGCTGGGAAAGGCATGTCTCCACCATTGGCATCCATACCTCTCCATGGCAGGATTGGGCCAAGATCAGGAGGCTCTATGGATATCAAACCCCTGAATGGAGCCATCTGTACTGAATCAGACATGATTGCAAAACTCTTAGCAGAGCATTTTGCTCAGAGTTCTGCTTCTCTGAAGTACCCACAGGTGTTCCGCTCCCTGAAAGAGTGGTTGGAATGTTGGAAACTTTCATTCCATATGTGCCACCCCGAATCGTACAATGTTCTATTCAGTGAGTGGGAATTCCAAAGTGCCCTCGCCGCTTGCCCTGATATGACTCCTGGGCCAGATTGCATCCACTATCAGATGCTCAAACACCTCTCAGTGAATTGCCAGCGTCGCTGGCTAGACCGTATCAACTGTATCTGGGTTGAGGGTGAGTTCCCATAACAATGGCGAAAAAGCGTCGTCGTCCCTGTGTTGAAACCTTGCAAGAACCCACTGGACGTCGACAGCTACCGCCACATCAACCTCACCAATGTCCAATGCAAGTTGCTCGAATGCATGGTGAGCCGAAGGTTGAGTTGGCTGCTTGAGTCTCAGGTGGGGCTTTCAGGCTCCATCTCAGGGTGGGTTCCGTAAGCGCCACTCTGCCACTGGTAATCTGGTCTGCCTGCAGTCTGACATCCATACAGCATTTTCCCGCCGTCAGCATCTGGCTGCCATCTTTTTTGACATGTAGAAGGCTTATGATACCACATGGCTACATCACATCCTCATCATGCTTCATGGGTGGGGTCTTAGGGGCCCGCTTCCGATTTTTATTCGAAATTGTTTGTCACTTCGTTCTTTCAGCGTTCAAGTTGATCCTTCTGTAGATCCTCCATAGTCCAGGAGAATAGAGTCCCACAAGTCTCTGTCTTGAGTGTCTGCCTCTTTTTAGTTGCTATCAATGGGCTAGCTGCAGCTGTGGGAATGTCCATATTGGCTTCATTGTATGCTGATGCCTTTTGCCTGTACTACAGCTCCACTGGCATTGTGGTGCTGAACGGCAGCTACAGGGTGCTATCCACAGGGTGCAGTCTTGGGCCGTCACGCACAGCTTCCAGTTCTCGGTCGCCAAGACCTGTGTCATGCATTTCTGCCGGCGTCGCACTGTTCACCCTGAGCCACGGCTTTATCTTGATGGCAAACCTCTTCCTGTAGTGGAGATGCATCGGTTTTTGGCTTTGCTTTTTGATGCCCGGTTGACTTGGCTCCCTCATATTCGGCAGCTTAAACAAACGTGCTGGTGCCATCTTAACGCTCTTCGTTGTTTGTCTCACCAGCTCGGGTGCCCATCTGTCCACCCTTTTACGAATGTATTAGGCGCAGATTCAGTCCTGTCTCGATTATGGGAGCCGCGTTGCGGTTGCTTGACCACTGTGGAATATGACTCGCAACTCGAGCTTTCAGCACAAGACCTGTAAAGAGCATACTTGTGTAGACTGGTATCCCTTCATTGCGGATCCGGCTCCTACATCTACTGCCACACATGTTTGTAGCTTGCCCTAGCATAAAAATTACCATTTTCTGTTCCCCTGCTTGGTTGTTCATCTTTCAGAACCGCGGTCCCAGTCAGGATGTACGATCGCGGTTCGTATCTGGACTCTTCTCTCTGAGCTTGAGTTTTTCCCTCTGCCACCTCTTTTCTGGGCCCATATACGTACACCTCCGTGGTGTGTGCCCGACCCACGCCTTTGGCTGGATTCAGCATAGGGCCTGAAGGACTCAGTCCCTCCTCAGCCGCCGCCGCTTTCTTTCCATCCTTGCCACGTTTCACGGTTCTGACGTGGCCTATACCGACGGTTCGATGGTTGCTGGTCGAGTTGGTTATGCTATTACTCTTGGTGATAATTCTGAACAATTTCCGGCTGGCTGCACTGTTTTCACTGCAGAGCTGGTCGCCATCTCTCGCGCCCTAGAGTATATCTGCTCCTGCTCAGGTGAGTCCTTCGTCATCTGTAGTGACTCCCTGAGCGGTTTACGAGCTATCGACCAGTGCTTTCCTTGCTCTCGTCTGGTGATGGCTATCCAGGAGTCCCTCCATACTCTTGCCCGTTGCGGCCGCGCCGTGATCTTTGTTTTAGATCCCGGGTCATGTCAGCATCCCGGGTAATGAGCGTGTTGACACGCTGGCCAAACAGGCTGTCAGTGCACCGCCCTTGGAGATTGGCCTTTTGGAGTGCGACCTTCAGTCAGTTTTTGCGGCAGAAGGTCCTTGGTTCCTGGTGTGATGTACGGCGCGCCCTGCCTTCACCCAACAAACTTCAGGTCGTCAAGGAGACTACCGGTGTGTGGCGCTCCTCCTTGCAGGCCTCTCGCAAGGACTCTGTTGTCCTCTGCCGGCTGCACATTGGCCACACCTGGATGAGGCACGGTTATTTATTGCGCCGCGAGGACCCACCTCTCTGTCGTTGTGGTTCAGCATTGACATTGGCCCACATCTTGTTGGCCTGTCCGCTTTCAACTGCGCTAAGGCAGACGTTTGCGCTGCCCGATACACTCCCTGCACTTTTAAAAGATGATGCTGCCATGACAGGCTCAGTTTTGCGTTTTATTCGAGGGTTTGTTTCTTTTGCGTATTGAGTCTGGCCTTTGACCTACGGTTTTAGATTGGGGTTTTTAGTGTGTCTCTTGGTGGTTGGCTTTTCCCTTTTCGCTTCCATGGTCGGCCGACCACTGTAACACTCTGCGTACTTTTAACCCTCCGTTACTCGAGCGAAAATTCGTGACATCGTCACTCGCGCGGATCACTGGTGTCATCCACAAATCAAACGGTTTATTTGTACACTTTGAACGGTCTTTGACTGGTTTTATGATTTTTTAGTAAATCTCAATATAATACATTTAATATTTGTACACAGTATAATACATTCTAACGTTTGAAACAGTTATACCATTCGAAGAAGAGTATCTTCAGCAGAATTACTGACGTTACATTGTCCCTCTTGTTACTTACCGTCGTACGGTTCTAACTTCAAAGTGTAAGCTGTTTTCACATGAACCAAAGCAAACACTTTTAGCCCATACTTTGCTGGTTTGCTAGGAACATATTGCCTGAACGGTCAGTTTCCTCTAAATGAAAAAAGCTATTCGTCGACAGTAAGATATTGACTAGGTGAAACATATTTTTGGCAATTGTTTGTGAATAGTTCAAGTACCTCTCTGATAGGTATGGCAGCAGCGAACTTGTCAATCTCTCTGCGAACACCTCTATCACGGATATTATGAAACCTCCGACATCTCAAGAGAAACCCGAATCGATTTTCGCTTATGCATAAATAACATGATTGAAGTCCGTTTCCCTTTGAGTTGTTCCACAATTTCGATGTACTCTTCCTAGAACATCTCAAACATCCACATATATATATATATATATATATATATATATATATATATATATATATAACAAACCAATGAAAGCTCTGTTCTGTTTCTTTAGCGTCCCTTTCCCTAGAGAAGTTACCACGAACTTCACTGATGGATATATTAGTGCATGTTGCGATACTGCTTATTATGTTTTCATCCAAGAACAAATTCAGAATTTCTATTTCTGTCTTTTTTGTACGAGCTTGTTTTTTGCTCCAAGCAAATGCGTAATAAAATTACAAGATATGCTCCTGTAGGATATTTATTTTTCTTCCGTTTAATTATTCCATCTTTCCCTAAAAAAAATGTATCCTCTTGAGTTACTTCTTCCTGTGATTCATATTCATCATTTTATGACACTTCGTGTTCTGTTCCTGAATCATGACCACTTTCATGAACAGAATCCTCTGTCTCTGAGTCAGCGCTATCACTGTGAGCATCTTCATCACTCAGCTCATTGAACCTTTCCAACCATCCATTGGGATCTCTACTAAAATCTGTCCGAGGTTTATTGCCTTTGACATTTCTTCCACAATTCAGAAATAAAGAGAATACTAGGTAACATGGAAGGTAACTGCAATCAGTTTCAATACGTCTAAATTTACGCACATAAAAGATCGACTGAATCTCGGAAAGCAATGAAGTAATACAGAGTTACTTTGTTTTAGATTGTGGCAGCAGAGCTAGCGCGGATGACAAGTGTCCTCCAGACTATAATAACGTTTCATAAACAATGTATCTTTCGTAACTGAAAGGCAACAGTGATTGGAGCTAACAGCCGGAGAGTTAAAAGAAAGGTACTGAAAATGGCGAGAACACAAGCCAGCCCTGTCAAACAAAATTGAGCGGGAAAGTCATGTGGATGACGAGTGACATCCGCGCGAGCAACGGAGGGTTAATTCCCCTTTTCTGGTCTTTGTCTCTGTCTTTCTTGTTCTGTATCGTCCCTTGTCATCTCCGTTGCTTGTTTGTATTCCTTGTGGGTGTGTCACGATCGTGAAAGAAGGGACCGATGGCTTTTGCAGTCTGGTACCTTCAATCCCCACAAACCAACCAACCAACCAACCAACCAACCAACCAACCCGTTCCAGTGTTGCGCCAGAGTCAAGGGGGACGCAGATCCGTCGTGCAACGCCAATCAGACGTGTCGGCCTTCTCTGGGGGTGGTCTGTGTGGTGCCAACTGACCCAACTCGTCGTGTTCTACGGCCATCCGTGAACCATGCTGCACACACCAGTTGAGCTTCCGAAACACGTCGTCCCACACGACCAGCAGTTTCCCAGATGGATGTATCACATCCGGTCATGTCAATAACTCGCTCTTTCAGTCTCACTGGTTTGACGGTACGGTTCGCGCATACGTCTGCGAGGCGTCAAATGCTAATCATTTCTGCAGAACATACTAATCTACATGTTCTGTTTATATGAAGTCCTGTCTCTAGTCGTTCGAGGTGTTCCGATTTTCTGAACATGAGTGTTTAAGTAGACTACTGTCAATTAAAATTGCTACACCAAGAAGGAATGCAGATGACAAACGAGTATTCATTGGACAAATATACTAGAACTGACATGTGATTACATTTTCATGCAATTTGGGTGCATAGATCCTGAGAAATCAATACCCAGAACAACCACCTCTGGCCGTAATAAAGGCCTCGATACGCCTGGGCATTGAGTCAAACAGAGCTTGGATGGCGTGTACAGATACAGCTGCCCATGCAGCTTCAACACGATACCACAGTTTATCAAGAGTAGTGACTGGCGTATTGTGACGAGCCAGTTGCTCGGCCACCATTGACCAGACGTTTTCAATTGGTGAGAGATCTGGGGAATGTGCTGGCCAGGGCAGCAGGCGAACAATTTCTGTGTCCAGAAAGGACTGTACAGGACCTCCAACATGCGGTCGTGCATTATCCTGCTGAAATGTAGGGTTTCGCAGGGATCGAATGAAGGGTAGAGCCGCGGCTCATAATACATCTAAAATGTAACGTGCACTGTTCAAAGTGCCTTCATTGTGAACAAGAGGTGACCCAGACGTGTTACCAATGGCACCCCATACCATCACGCCGGGTGATATGCCAGTATGGCGACGACTTGCTTCCAATGTGCGTTCACCGCGATGTCGCCAAACACGTATGCGTCCATCATGATGCTGGAAACAGAACCTGAATTCATCCAAAAAAAAAAAAAAAAGTTGTGCCATTCGTACACCCAGGTTCGTCGATGACTACACCATCGCAGGCGCTCCTGTCTGTGTTGCAGCATCAAGGGTAATCGCAGCCATGGTCTCCTAGCTGATAGTCCATGCTACTGCAAACGTCGTCGAACTGTTCGTGTAAATGGTTGTTATCTTGCAAACGTCCCCAGCTCTTGACTCAAGGATCGAGACGTGACTGCACGATCCGCTACAGCCATGTGGATAAGATACCTGTCATCCCGACTGCTAGTGATACGAGGCCTTTGGGATCCAGCACGGCGTTGCGTATTACCCTCCTCAACCCACCGATTCCATATTCTGCTAACAGGCATTGGATCTCGACCAACGCGAGCAGCAATGTCGCGATACGATAAACGGCCATCACGATAGGCTACAATCCGACCATTATAAATGTCGGAAACGTGATGGTACGCATTTCTCCTCCTTACACGAGGCATCACAACAACGTTTCACCAGGCAACGTCGGTCAACTCTTGTTTGTGTATGAGTAATCGGTTGGAAACTTTCCTCATGTCAGCACGTTGTCGGTGTCGCCACCGGCGCGAACCTTGTGTGAATGCTCTGAAAAGGTAATCATTTGCATATCATAGCATCTTCTTCCTGGCGGTTAAATTTCGCGTCTGTAGCATGTCATCTTCGTGGTGTAGCAATTTTAATGGCCAGTAGTGTAGATTAGGTAATTCAAGAGTGTGGCAGATTGTACCAAATTTGCGGCTGCTTAGCAAATTGTTCTACAATTCCTTTGGCAGTTTTTCACGGCAACGTGGCTATTAATTGAAGTAGCTGTTGAAAGGATGCTATTCGACCCTGCTATGCTATCTTCACAGAAGGTCCCTAAAACACAACTAACAGGAAGTAGGTTACAGTACGCTTGTTCGCCCACTGCTTGAATACTGCTCAGCAGTGTGGGATTCGTACCAGATAGGGTTGATAGAAGTGATAGAGAAGATCCAACGGAGAGCAGCGCACTTCGTTACAGGATCATTTAGTAATCGCGAAAGCGTTACGGAGATGATACATAAACTCCAGTGGAAGACTCTGCAGGAGAGGCGCTGAGTAGCTCGGTACGGGCTTTTGTTGAAGTTTCGAGAACATACCTTTACCAAGGAGTCAAGCAGTTTATTGCTCTCACAAAGAGACCATGAGGATAAAAATCAGAGAGATTAGAGCCCACAAGAGGCATACCGACAATCCTTCTTTCCACGAACAATACGAGATTGGAATAGAAGGGAGAATCAATAGAGGTACTCAAGGTATCCTCCGCTACACACCGTCAGGTGGCTTGCGGAGTATGGATGTACATGTAGATGTAGATGCTGTTTCTTGTTAACCATCTCTCGTTCCATTTCCTTTCTAACCTCACGCCAACTTCCAGCCTGTTGCTTTAGTGACGAGAATGAAAGAACTGAACCAAGGCACAACAAACGATAACGTCGTGCAGCGGAATAACGACTTAAGAGTGTCAGCAAACAGATGTTGGAAAGTGAAACCTCAGTTGTGGTCGTAGCGCCAAGACTGACAACTTCTTTACCTCTCCGAAACTGGTGGATTTCGCAGATCACTGAAATAGGCCCTCCTGCAGTGCGAAGAGCAGACGACGCATTGTGTGCAACACACTTGAACAAGTCAAGCAAAATCTTCTCACCGTCTACGAAGGGAAAAAAGCAAAAATAAAGTCCTTTTCCTGAGTAACATGCATGCTGGATATCAGGTGAACAAGAATATTGAGAAGAAGCTTCCAGAAACTGTGAAGTTTTCTATTCAAACAGTGGGTGGAGTCGATACGGTTGACCAAATGGCTAGACACTACAGTGTCCGAACTAACACCTACCAGTTGTCTGGGCAGGTCTTCCCATTATTCTTGACCTTGCCATGATCACAGCTCACACAATTTTTACGATAGTTACCTCTGGGAAGATTTCACCTCGAGACTGTAGGAGCCAATCTCCCCTTGCAGGCACCAGATACTGCTCGGGACCTCTTTTTGCATAAATTGCGAGATGATTCCATAATTTTCAATGACAATCTTTTTTCTCGAGATAACATTAACTTCTTCAAGACGCATCTTTATAGACATTATCAGCACACCACCAACAACAACGGGTGGTCTCGTAACACACGATAGTCTAAGATCCAATACGCATTCATTTGAGGAGGAAATGAGGTAATCGTGATAAACAAAAAAATATGTATATACGCACACTGAAGCGACGAATGAAAGTATATACCAAAGCCAGGATTCGAATCTAGGTCTCTTGCTCACTAGGCAGATGTACTAATCACTACGCCATCCAGGCACAGTGGCTTCGTGCAACTGCAGATACTTACATAGCATGCCTCCCTCATCAAATTGAATTCCCATTCATACATCAGCCCAGTTGGTACTCCCCCTAAACTACTCCAGCTGTATTGGAATAGTACCTCAGCATCGAACGAAGTGGGAAATCTTGCCTGAATCCCGGGCACTGGTGCTTTAATCAAATGGAACTATGTTGTTCTAGAGACCCTTTTTGGGTCTCAAACGTCTATGACGTATATATCCAGGCTGAAGCGACGAATGAGATTTTGTACCAGTACAGGGATTCAAACATGGGTCTCCCACTCAATATGAAGATGCTGTTCTAGCTTAGGGCGAATCCCAAGTGGGCTGAGGTCTGAATGGGAGTATGGTTTGGGGAAGGGGGCACGCTGGGGTGGGGTGGTACATGCAGTCGTGCAGAAACCAGTGTGCCAGGGTGGCGTAGTGGTCAGCGAAACTGCCACGTGAAAAGGAGACCAGGGCTCGAATCCCAGCCTTCGTACATCGTCGCTTCATATATACATCACAGTTGTTTGAAACTTGAAAAGGTCTCTGGAACCATATAGTTTCATTTGACTGTAGGAAAAACAAATATTATTCTCTTCCATCCCTCACATATTCAGGGTGGTCCATTGATAGTGACCGTGCCAAATATCTCATGAAATAAGCATCAAACGAAAAAACTACAAAGAACGAAACTCGTCTAACTTGAATGGCGAAACCAGATGGCGCTATGGTTGGCCCGCTAGATGGCGCTGCCATAGGCCAAACGGATATCAACTGTGTTTTTAAAAATAGGAACACCCATTTTTATTACATATTCGTGTAGTACGTAAGGAAATATGAATGTTTTAGTTGGACCACTTTTTTCACTTTGTGATAGATGGCGTTGTAATAGTCACAAACGTATAAGTACGTGGTATCACGTAACATTCCGCCAGTGCGGACGATATTTGCTTTGTGATACATTACCCGTGTTAAAATGGACCGTTTACCAATTGCGGAAAAGGTCGATATCGTGTTGATGTATGGCTACTGTGATCAAAATGTCCACCGGGCGTGTGCTATGTATGCCGCTCGGTATCCTGGACGATATCATCCAAGTGTCCGGACCGTTCGCCGGATAGTTACGTTATTTAAGGAAACAGGAAGTGTTCAGCTACATGTGAAACGTCAACCACGACCTGCAACAGACGATGATGCCCAAGTAGGTGTTTTAGCTGCTGTCGCGGCTAATTCGCACGTCAGTAGCAGACAAATTGCGCGAGAATCGGGAATCTCAAAAACGTTGGTGTTGAGAATGGTACATCAACATCGATTGCACCCATATCATATTTCTGTGCATGGCGACGACTTTGAACGTCGTGAACAATTCTGCCACTGGGCATAAGAGAAATTACGGGACGATGACACATTTTTTGCACGCGTTTTATTTAGTGACGAAGCGTCATTCACCAACAGCGGTAACGTAAACCGGCATAATATGCACTATTGGGCAACGGAAAATCCACGATGGCTGCGACAAGTGGAACATCAGCGACCTTGGCGGGTTAATGTATGGTGCGGCATTATGGGAGGAAGGATAATTGGCCCCCATTTTATCGATGACAATCTAAATGGTGCAATGTATGCTGATTTCCTACGTAATGTTCTACCGATGTTACTATAAGATTCGAGAATGAGATTTTCACTCTGCAGCGGAGTGTGCGCTGATATGAAACTTCCTGGCAGATTAAAACTGTGTGCCCGACCGAGACTCGAACTCGGGACCTTTGCCTTTCGCGGGCAAGTGCTCTAACCGAGCTACCGAAGCACGACCCACGCCCGGTACCCACAGCTTTACTTCTGCCAGTACCTCGTCTCCTACCTTCCAAACTTTACAGAAGCTCTCCTGCGAACTTCAGGAGTGCTAGTTCTGCAAGGTTCGCAGGAGAGCTTCTGTAAAGTTTGGAAGGTAGGAGACGAGGTACTGGCAGAAGTAAAGCTGTGGGTACCGGGCGTGGGTCGTGCTTCGGTAGCTCGGTTAGAGCACTTGCCCGCGAAAGGCAAAGGTCCCGAGTTCGAGTCTCGGTCGGGCACACAGTTTTAATCTGCCAGGAAGTTTCTTACTATAAGATGTTTCACTGCGTGACAGAACGGCGATGTACTTCCAACATGATGGATGTCCGGCACATAGCTCGGTATTGAATAGCATATTTCATGACAGGTGGATTGGTCGTCGAAGCCCCATACCATGGCCCGCACGTTCACCGGATCTGACGTCCCCGGATTTCTTTCTGTGGGGAAAGTTGAAGGATATTTGCTATCGTGATCCACCGACAACGCCTGACAACATGCGTCAGCACATTGTCAATGCATGTGGGAACATTACGGAAGGCGAACTACTCGCTGTTGAGAGGAATGCCGTTACACGAATTGCCAAATACATTGAGACTGACGGACATCATTTTGAGCATTTATTGCATTAATGTCGTATTTACAGGTAATCACGCTCTAACAGCATGCTTTCTCAGAAATGATAAGTTCACAAAGGGACATGTATCACATTGGAACAACCGAAATAAAATGTTCAAACATACCTACGTTCCGTATTTTAATTTAAAAAAACCTACCTGTTACCAACTGATCGTCTAAAATTGTGAGCCATATGTTTGCGATTATTACAGCGCCATCTATCACAAAGCGAAAAAAGTGGTCCAACTAAACATTCATATTTCCTTACGTACTACACTAATACGTAATAAAAAAACGCAGTTGATATGCGTTTGACTTATGGCAGCGCCATCTAGTGGGCCAACCATAGCGCCATCTGGTTTCCGCCTTCAAGCTAGACAAGTTTCGCTCTTTATAGTTTTTTCGTTTGACGCTTATTTCGTGAAATATTTGGCCCGGTCAATATCAATGGACCACCCTGCATACAACGTAAACATGTTTACCTATTAATTGCCAATCACCGATACAGAGCACAGGTGACAGAGCAAGCAAATAGCAATTTATAAAGGGAAACTAGCCGTCTGCCGAAACTCTTACTAATTCAAAAATTAAAAAAAAGCGCATTCCTATAATAACCGAGCTATACCAGGTGCAACTGAAAAAGATAAACCACAAGACTAACAGATTCTAATGTCTGTCTCCTAAGACGACACAGAAGTGCTCTGACATCTACGTCCACTAATTTACTCAGTTTTTCAGGAAGCCAGAAGAGAAGTGTTTCCAAAACACCATCGTTAGCGAAAAGATTATTCTGTCCTAAAGAGTGGGACGAGAGTTTCGTTGAGTTTAAAAATATCCAACCACTCCGTCTCGGTCCCTCTCTAACTGTCTCGTCCTTGTCTGAGCCTGTCTCCTTTCTGTCGTGTCTACCCCCACGCTCAACTGAGAATGGTCCCTTTGTTTAAAAACGTAGGGGAAGCGACCAACCACTCTCTCGCTTCAGGCTTTGCTTTCTTTCATATCCATCTCACAGCATGTTCTCTTCTCTGTCGTGTCTAAAACGACGTTGACGAGGCAACGGTTCCTCTGTTTAAAAAAAAAAAAAAAAAAAAAAAATGTAGTGGAGTGTGGCGGCAGCAGGGGGGGAGGGGGCTTCGAAATTTCCAGCCGACTTTGTCATCTCGTGCCTGTTAGGGCCTGCTCTTTTCTCTGCCTCTACGCTATATTAATTTTCAAACACCCGTACAATCATTCAACGGCAGTCACTCGTGGAATAGATAGTAAAGGAAATCAAAATTAGTACCTATAGGAATAAATGAAATGAAACGCCTAGCTTGATCTATATTCTCTCCAGAGCTTACATAGTGCAGTCTTATCGGAGCAAAAATATAGCGTGGCTAGTTGATAACGGCGCAAATAAACAAGACACGAAAGTGACAAATTTTACCCGAGGTATATGAAACGAACCGATGAGAACGTTTCACTGTTAAGGCGATGTAGATCTGCAATTACGGCTACGAAGTCTTTGCCGACGGTAGCCCCACGTAGCGCGTCAAATTCGGATGAAACCCCAAAAGGTTTTCGATGTTACCTCCTCCGCCGTCATCAGTGGCTGCGTGTGACTGTTTCCAAACTGTCGAGAATGCCACTTTCATGAGTTAGAGGACGGCTTCTGGTTGACCGAATTACAACTACATCTACATGGATACTCTGCAGACCACACTGGAGTGCCTGGCAGAGGGTTCATCAAACTACGTTCACAATTATCTATTATTCCAGTCTCGTAAAGCGCGCGGAAAAAGTGAACACCTATATCTTTCCCTTATTTTGTTATGGTGATCGTTTCTCCCTACGTAGGTCAGCGTCAACAAAATATTTTCGCATTCGGAAGAGAAAGTTGTTGATTGTCATTTCGTGAGAAGGTACCGCTGCACCAAAAAACGCCTATGTTTTAATGAGGTCCATTCCTAATCTTGTACCATTTCAGTGACACTGTCCCCAATTTCGCAACGATACAAAACGTGCTGCCCTTCTTTGAACTTTCTCGATGTACTCCGTCAGTCCTATATGGTAAGGTTCCCGCACCGCGCAACAGTATTCTAAAACAGGACGGACAAGCGTAGTGTAGGCAGTCTCCTTAGTAGGTCTGTTACATTTTCTAAGTGTCCCGCCAATAAAACGCAGTTTTTGGCTAGCCTTCCCCACAGCATTTCCTATGTGTTCCTTACAATTTAAGTTGTTCGTAATTGTAATTCATAGGTTGCTGTTGTTGTGGTCTTCAGTCCAGAGACTGGTTTGATGCAGCTCTCTATGCTACTCTATCCTGTGCAAGCTTCTTCATCTCCCAGTACTTACTGCAACCTACATCCTTCTGAATCTGTTTACTGTATTCATCTCTTGGTATCCCTCTACGATTTTTACCCTCCACGCTGCCCTCCAATACTAAACTGGTGATCCCTTGATGCCTCAGAACGTGTCCTACCGACCGATCCCTTCTTCTAGTCAAGTTGTGCCACAAATTTCTCTTCTCTCCAATTCTGTTCAATACCTCCTTGTTATGTGATCTACCCATCTAATCTTCAGCATTATTCTGTACGACCACATTTCGAAAGTTTCTATTCTCTTCTTGTCTAAACTATTTATCGTCCACGTTTCACTTCCATACATGGCTACACTCCATACAAATACTTTCAGAAACGACTTCCTAACACTTAAATCTATACTCGATGTTAACAAATTTCTCTTCTTCAGACGCGCTTTCCTTGCCATTGCCAGTCAATTCATAGGTATTTATGGCCTTTAGATTGGGCTGATTTATCGTGTAACGGAAGTTTAACGCATTCCTTTTAGCGCTCATATGGATGACCCCACATGTTTCGTTATTTAGGGTCAATTTACAATTTTTGTACCATACAGATATCTTTCCTAAAACGCTTTGGTATTTGCTTAGATCTTCTCATGACTTTACTATCCGACAGACGGCAGCGTCATCTGCAAACAAGCATATGGAACAACAAAGGACCTATAACACTATCTTTGGGAACGCCAAAAATCACTTCTGTTGTACTCGATGACCTTCCGTCAATTACTACGAAGTGTGACCTATCTGACAGGAAATCACGAAGCCAGTCACATAACTGAGACGACGATATTCCATATGCACGGAATTTCACTAGAAGCCGCTTGTATGGTAAAGTGTCAAAAGCCTTCTGGAAATCTAGAAATACGGAGTCATTTTGAAATCCCATGTCACATCGTGTGAGTAAAGAGCTAGTTGTGCTTCACAAGAACGATGTTTTCCAAGTATGTGTTGACTGTATGTCAATAGGCCGTTCTCTTCGAGGTAATTCACAGTGTTCTAACACACTATATGTTCCAAAATCCTGCTGCTTATCGAAGTTAATGATATGGGCCTGTGATTTAATGGATTATTCCTGCTACCTTTCTTGCATATTGGTGTGACCTGTGCAACTTTCCAGTCTTTGCGTACGGATCTTTCGTCGTGTGAATGATTGTATATGATTATTAAGTGTGGAGCTAATGCATCAGCATACTCCGAAAGGAATCTAATTGGTATACAGTCTGGACCAGAAGATTGGCTTTTATTAAGTGACGTAAGTTGCTTCACTGCTTCGAGGATATTTACTTCTATGTTACTCATGTTGGCAGCTGTTCTTGATTCGATTTCTGCAATATTTACTTCGTCTTCTTTTGTGAAGGCATTTCGGAAGGCTGTGTTTAGTAACTCTGCTTTGGCAGCACTGTCTTCGGTAGTATCTCCATTGCTATCGCCCAGAGAAGGCATTGATTGTGTCTTGCCGCTAGCAGACTTCACATATGATCAGAATGTCTTTGGATTTCTTGCCAGGTTTCGAGACAAAGTTTCATAGTGTAAGGTATAATAATCATCTCGCATTGAGGTCCGCGCTAAATTTCGAGCTTCTGTAAAAGATCACCAATCTTGAACATTTCGCGTCCGTTTGAATTTGGCATGCTTTTTTCATTTTTTTTGCAACAGTGTTCTGACCCGTTTGTATATCAAGTAGCATAAGCTCCTTCGTTTGTTAATTTATTTGGTGCAGATCTCTCAGTTGCTGACGATACTATTTCTGGTCTACACCTTCTTTGGAAGTAGTGGAGATTGTCTCTCAGGAAGGTGTCAAGTGAATTTTTATCTGCTTTTTTGAACAGGTATATTTTTCGTTTATTTTTGGAAGACTTGGAGGTTACAGTAATCATTCTTGACACGACAACCCTGTGTTCACTAATCCCTGTATCCGTTTTGATTACGTGATGATGTCACGAAAATGGCGCGTGCCGAGATGCCACCCTCTACGTCCTTAGATTTGGTTTGTGCTCTGTGTCCAGCGTTGCTTGTAGCGCCACGTCTGGCGTCTACATCTACATCTACACCTACACGACTTCTTCGATATCCACATTCACGTTTCTGGAAGAGGGTTCATGGAACCTCTTTCGCTTTATTTCTTTACCATTCCACTCTCCTCTCATTTTCTAACAACGGTCATTTCTGCCTTTGTGGGTGGGCATCATCATCATCGTCATCTAAGACTGATTATGCCTTTCAGCGTTCAGTCTGGAGCATAGTCCCCCTTATAAAATTCCTCCATGATCCCCTATTCAGTGCTAACATTGGTGCCTCTTCTGATGTTAAGCCTATTACTTGAAAATCATTCTTAACCGAATCCAGGTACCTTCTCCTTGGTCTGCCCCGACTCCTCCTACCCTCTACTGCTGAACCCATGAGTCTCTTGGGTAACCTTGCTTTTCCCATGCGTGTAACATGACCCCACCATCTAAGCCTGTTCGCCCTGACTGCTACATCTGTAGAGTTCATTCCCAGTTTTTCTTTGATTTCCTCATTGTGGACACCCTCCTGCCATTGTTTCCATCTACTAGTACCTGCAATCATCCCAGTTACTTTCACACCCGTAACCTCAACCCTATTGATAAGGTAACCCGAATCCACCCAGCTTTCGCTCCCATACAACAAAAGTTGGTCGAAAGATTGAACGGTGCACAGATAACTAAGTTTTGGTACTGACTTCCTTCTTGCAGAAGAGAGTAGATCGTAGCTGAGCGCTCACTGCATAAGCTTGGCTACATCTCGCTTCCAGTTCTTTCACTATGTGGCTATCCTGCGAGAATATGCATCTTAAGTACTGGAAACCGTCCACCTGATCTAACTTTGTTCCTCCTATTTGGCACTCAATCCGTTTATATCTCTTTCCCACTGACATTATTTTCGTTTTGGAGATGCTAATCTTCATACCACAGTCCTTACATTTCTGATATAGCTCTGAAATATTACTTTGCAAACTTTCCATCGAATCTGCCATTACAACTAAGTCATCCGCACATGCGAGACCGCTTAGTTTGTGTTTACATATCTTAATCTCACACAGCCAGTCTATTGTTTTCAACATATGATCCATAAATAATAATGTTGGTGGCCGTCAACAAAATATTTTCACGAAATTACAATTATATTAATATCTTCAGCTGCTGGCGGGCGTTGGTATATATCAACGGTGACCGGTGAAAAAGTGTGCCTCGTTGATATATATCAACGCTCGGCAGCAGCTGAAGGTATTAATATAATTCTAATTTCGTTCTAGACAGCTGAAGGTCAAGAACAGACACCATATCCATATAAGAAAATATTTTCACATTCTGAAGAGAGCGTTGGAGATTGAAAATCCGTGACCATATGTGGCCGCAACGAAAAATGACTTTTTAATGATTGCCACTCCAATACGCGTATCATATCCACGGTGTACTGTTTTGCACTCATTCAAAACGTACTGCTCCTCTTCGAACTTTTTTGAAACCGTCCGTCAATCCTATTTGGTAAGGATCCCAAGCTGCACAGTAATACTCCAGCAGAGGACGAACACTGTTGCATCTGCTAACCGTTCTGCCAATAAAATGTAGTGTTGGGTTAGCGTTCGCCACAACATTTTCAATGTGATCATTCCAATTTCACTTTTTCGCAATATGCATCCGTGTTCAGGGGTTGGGATCTTTGATTAGTAGTAAAAACGTCCTCAGTCTCAGAACAACCCCGCCACCGCTTAAACTTTGGATACAAGTCCTCAGAATTGGCGGCCGAAGATTTCTGGAATAAGAAGTCACCCTCATTCTGCCAACTGCCTTGTCAAAGAGGGCGGAGGAGTGGAGAGAGGTTCAGGGCACTCTCTTGTCCTAGTGGTGGGAAACTTCCCATGAAGGCGGAAGAATCAGCAATGATCAATGGCATGAGGATGCATAGGGCAATGACAACCACTGCATTAAGGAACATAATGCGTATCCACAGGATATGTGGCCTGTAAGTGAGAAAGTGTCATGATGATCTCTCCATTGACAAAGGATTCCAAAATAGTCTCCCGTTCGGATCTCCAGGAATGGACTGACAACAGGGAGCTAACTATGAGAAAAAGGTTGAATGACCAACGAAAGGATAAATTCCAATGAGTCGCTGCGCGGAATGTCAGACGTTTGAACGTGACAGGGAAGCTTTTTTTTTAGAGTCATCAGTCTTCTGACTGGTTTGATGCGGCCGCCACGAATTCCCCTCCTGTGTCAACCTCTTGATCTCAGAGTAGCACTTGCAAACCTACGTTCTCAATTATTTGAGGAATGTATTCTGGTCTCTGTCTTCCTCTACAGTTTTTGCCCTCTACAGCTCCCTCTATTACCATGGAAGTCATTCCCTCATGTCTTAGCAGATGTCCTATCATCCTGTGCTTCTCATTATCAGTGTTCCCCACATGTTACTTTCCTCTCCGATTCTGCGCAGAACCTCCTCATTCCTCATCAGTCCGCCGGTCGCTGTGGCCGAGCGGTTCTAGGCGCTGCAGTCCGGAACCGCGGGACTGATACGGTCGCAGGTTCGAATCCTGCCTCGGGCATGGATGTGTGTGATGTCCTTAGGTTAGTTAGGTTTAAGTAGTTCTAAGTTCCAGGGGACTGATGACCTAAGATGTTAAGTCCCATAGGGCTCAGAGCCATTTGAACCATCCTGATCAGTCCATCTAATTTACAACGTTCGTCTGTAGCACCACACTTCAAATGTTTAGATTCTCTTCTGTTCCGGTTTTCCCACAGTCCATGTTTCACTACCATACAACGCTATGCTCCAAACGTAAATTCTCAGAAATTTCTTACTCAAATTAAGGCCTATGTTTGATACTAGTAGGCTTGGCCAGGAACGCTCTTTTTGCCAGTGCTAGTCTACTTTTGATGTCTTCCTTGCTCCGTCCGCCATTGGTTTTTTACTGCCTAGGTAGCAGAATTCCTTAACTAAACTCTGATGTTAAAGTTTCTCGCCGTCCTCATTTCTGCTATTCCTCATTACTTTAATGTTTTTCGATTTATTCTCAATGCATATTCTGTACTCAGTAGACCGTTCATTCCATTCAGCAAATCATTCTCCAACTCAGGATAGGGATGTCATTACCGACCGTTATCACTGATATCCTTTCACCTTGAATTCTAATCCCGCTCTTCAACCTTTCTTTTATTTCCATCATTGCTTCTTCGCTGCATCGATTGAACAGTGGGGGTGAAAGACAAAATCCATGTCTTACACCCTTTTTAATCCGAGCAATTCGTTCTCGGTAGTCCACTCGTATTATTCCGTCATGGCTGTTGTAAGTACAGTATATTACCCGTCTCTCCCTCTAGTTTACTCCTGTGTTCCTCAGAATTTCGAACATGTTGCACCACTTTACATTGTTGAACGCTTTTTGCAGGTACCAAGATCCTGTGAACTTGTCTCGATTTTTTCTTTAGTCTTGCTTGCATCATCAACGCAGAATTGCTCTCTTGTGCCTTTACCCTTCCTAAATCCAAACTGATCGTCATCTAACAAATCCTCAATCTTGTTTTCCATTCTCCTGTATACACTACTGGCCATTAAAATTGCTACACCAAGAAGATGACGTGCTACAGACGCGAAATTTAACCGACAGGAAGAAGATGCTGTGATATGCAAATGATTAACTTGTCAGAGCATTCACACAAGGTTGGCGCCGGTGGCGACACCATCAATGTGCTGACATGAGGAAAGTTTCCAACCGATTTCTCATACAAAAACAGCAGTTGACTGGCGTTGCCTGGTGAAACGTTGTTGTGATGCCTCGTGTAACGAGGAGAAATGCGTACCATCACGTTTCCGACTTTCATAAAGGTCGGATTGTATCTCATCGCGATTGCGGTTTATTGTGTCCCGACATTTCTGCTCGCGTTGGTCGAGATCCAATGACTGTTAGCAGAATATGGAATCGATGGGTTCAGGAGGGTAATACGGAACGCCGTGCTGGATCCCAACGGCCTCGTATCACTAGCAGTCGAGATGACAGGCATCTTATCCGCAGGGTTGTAACGGATCGTGCAGCCACGTCTTGATCCCTGAGTCAACAGATGGGGACGTTTGCAAGACAACAACCATCTGCACCAACAGTTCGGTGACGTTTGCAGCAGCATGGACTATCAGCTCGGAGACCGTGGCTGCGGTTACCCTTGACGCTGCATCACAGACAGGAGCGCCTGCGATGGCGTACTCGACGACGAACCTCGGTGCACGAATGGCAAAACGTCATGTTTTCGGATGTATCGGGGTTCTGTTTCCAGCATCATGATGGCCGCATCCGAATTTGGCGACATTGCGGTGAACGCACATTGGAAGCGTGTATTCGTCATCGCCATACCGGCGTATCACCCGGCGTGATGGTATGGGGTGCCACTGGTTACACGTCTCGGTCACCTCTTGTTCGCATTGACGTCACTTTGAACAGTAGACGTTACATTTCAGATGAGGTACAACCCGTGGCTCTACCCTTCATTCGATCCCTGCGAATCCCTACATTTCAGGAGGATAATGCACGAGCGCATGTTGCAGGTCCTATACGGGCCTTTCTGGATACAGAAAATTTTCGACTGCTACCCTGGCCAGCACATTCTCCATATCTCTCATCAATTGAAAACGTCTGGTTAATGGTGGCTGAGCAACTGGCTCGTCACAATACGCCAGTCACTACTCTTGATGAACTGTGGTATCTTGTGGAAGCTGCATGGGCAGCTGTACCTGTAGACGCCATCCAAGCTCTGTTTGACTCAATGAACAGGCGTATGAAGGCCGTTATTACGGCCAGAGGTGGTTGTTCTGGGTACTGATTTCTCATGATCTATGCACCCAAATTGCGTGAAAATGTAATCACATGTCAGTTCTAGTATAATAAATTTGTCCAATGAATACCCGTTTATCATCTGCATATCGTCTTGGTGTAGCAATTTTAATGGCCAGTAGTGTATTATCCTTGTGAGCAACTTGGATGTATGAGCTCTTAAGTTGACTGTGCGATAACTCTCGCACGTGTCAGCTCTTGCAGTCTTTGGAATTCTGTAGATCATATTTTTCCGAAAGTCAGATGGTATGTCGCCAGACTCATACATTCTACACACCAGCGTGAATAGTCGTTTTGACTCCACTTCTCCCAATGATCATAGAAATTCTGATGTAATGTTATCCATCCCTTCTGCCTTATTTGATTCTAATTCTGATTCCCTATCTGTTCCGTGTTGATTCCTGTTTCTTCTTCAATCCCATCAGACGCGTTTTCTCCTCGTAACGGCCTTCAGTATACTCTTTCCACCCATCCGTTCTCTCCTTCGCATTTAACAGTGGAATTCCCGTTGCACCCTTGCTTTTAATTTCATCGATGGTTGTTTCGACTTTCCTGTATGCTGAGTCAGTACTTTTGGCAACCATTTCTTTTTCGATTTCTTCACATTTCTCATGCAGCCATTTCGCCTTCGGTTCCCTGCACTTCCAATTTATTTCATTCCTCAGTGACTTGTATTTCTGTATTTCTGAATTTCCTTGAACATTTTTGTACTTCCTTCCTCCATCGATCAACTATTTCTTCTGTTACCCATGTTTTTTTCGCTCTTACTTTCTTTGTACGTATGGTTTTCTTTCTAACTTCTGTGACTGCCTTTTTTAGAGGTGTCTGTTCGTCTTCAATTGTACTGGCTATTGAGCTTTTCACTGTTGCTGTATTTACAGTCTTAGAGAACTTCCAGCGTGTCTCGTCATTTAGTTTTACTTCCGTGTCCCACTTCTTTGCGTATTGATTCTTCCTGACTAATCTCTTTAACTTCAGTCCATTGTCTGATTTCGGAATCTCTGCCTGACCATGATGTAATCTAACTGAAATATTCTCGATCGCCAGGCCTCTTCCAAGTACACCTCCTCCTCTTGTGATTTTTGAACAGATTGTTCCCTATTACTAGCTGAAATTTATTACAGAACTCAGTCTTTCTCCTCTCTCATTCTTTGTCCCAAGCCCATATTCGCCTGTAACCTTTCATTCCACTCCTTCCCCTACAACTGCATTCCAGTCTCCCATGACAATAACATTTTCATCTCCCTTTATGTACTGTATTACCCTTTCAGTATCCTCATTTACTCTCTCTCTGTCTTCATCATCATCATCTTGCGATGTCGGCTTGTATACGTGAACAATTCTGATGAGAACAGCCCTGTCACTGGACTGTTCACAGTTACACACTCTCTGCCCTACCTTCCTATTCATTACGAATCCTACTCCAGTTATACCAGTGTCCGCTTTTGTTGAAATTATATTATAGTAATCTGCCCAGAAATCTTTCACTTTGCTGACGCCTTCTATATCTAGATTGTGCCTTTGCATTTCCCTTCTCAGATTTTCTAGCTTCCCTACCGCGTTCAAACTTCTGACTTTCCGCGCCCCGACATTTAGAACGTTATCCTTTCCTTGGTTATTCAGTCTGTTTCTCAAGGTCACCTCCCACTGGGTAGTCCTCTCCCGGAGTTCTCAATGGGGAACTATTTCGGAATCTTTTGCCAATGGAGAGATCATCATGACACTTCTTCAATTACAGGCCACATGTCCTGTGGATACACGTTACGTGTCTTTAACGCAGTGGTTTCCATTGCCTTCTGCATCCTCATGTCGTTGATCATTGCTGATTCTTCCGCCTTTAGGGGCAATTTCCCACCCCTAGGACAAGAGAGTGCCCTGAACCTCTATCCGCTCCTCCGTTGGCAGAATGAGGCTGACTTCTTATGCCGGAAGTCTTCGGCCGCCATTGCTGATTATTGATCAAATTTAAGCGGTGGCGGCATTCGAACCGGGACCGAGAGCGTTTTGATTACTAATCAAAGAGGCTATCCCTACACGACAGGAAGCTGTGAAGATGTCAAAATGGAAATGCAAAGGCTCAATCTAGATATAGTGGGGATCAGTGAACAGTGGGGTAATATCAACAGCAGCAGAAAATGGTATAACGGGAGTAAGCTTCGTTATGAATGAGAAGGTAGGGCAGAGAGTGTGTTACTGTGAACATTTCAGTGATAGGGTTGTTCGTATCAAGATCGATAGCAAACCAACACCGACAACGATGGTTTATAGATACATACTGACGTCGCGAGCCGAAATGAAGAGGTAGAGAAAATAACCTATATGAGGATAGTCAACTGGTAATTCAGTACATAAAGGATGCTGAAAATTTAATAGTCATGGCGGACTGGAACGTGGTTGTTTAGGAAGGAGCGAAGAAGGTGTTTCAAGAGAATATGGCTTGGTGGTAAGAACAAGACAGGAGGAATACTAATTTTCTGCAATAAATTTCAGACAGTAATAGCGAACACTCTATTCAAGAATCACAAGAGGAGGAGGTATACCTGAAAAAGGCCGGGTGATATGGAAAGATTCCAGTTCGATTACATCATTGTCAGGCAGAGATTGCGAAGTGAGATATCGGATTGCAAGGTGTGCCCAGGAGTAGATATATATTCAAATCACAATTTAATAATGATCAAGAGTAAGCTGAAGTTTGAGAGACCAGTTACGAAGAATCAGTGCACAAAGAAGCGGAATACGGAAGTGCTAAGGAATGACGAGACACGCTAGAAAGTTCTCTAAGGCTGTAGATACAGCAATATGGAATAGCTCAGTAGGCAGTACAATCGAAGTCAAATGGAAATCTCTACAAAGGGCAATCACAGAAGTTGGAAAGAAAAACATAGGTACAAAGAAGGTAACCGCGAAGAAACCATGTTGTTGTCGTTGTTGTTGTTGTTGTGGTCTTCAGTCCTGAGACTGGTTTGATGCAGCTCTCCATGCTACCCTATCCCGTGCAAGCTTCGTCATCTCCCAGTGCTTGCTGCAACCTACATCCTTCTGAATCTGCTTAGTGTATTCACCTCTTGGTCTCCCTCTACGATTTTTACCCTCCATTCTGCCCTCCAATGCTAAATTGGTGATCCCTTGATGCCTCAGAACATGTCGTACCAACCGGTCTCTTCTTTTTGTCAAGTTGTGCCACAAACTCCTCTTCTCCCCAATTCTATTCAATACTTCATCATTAGTTATGTGATCTACTCATCTAATCTTCAGCATTCTTCTGTGGCACCACATTTCGAAAGCTTCTATTCTCTTCTTGTCTAAACTATTTATCGTCCATGTTTCACTTCCATACATGGCTACACTCCATACAAATACTCTCAGAAACGACTTCCTGACACTTAAATCTATACTCGATGTTAACAAATTTCTCTTCTTGAGAAACGCTTTCCTTGCCATTGCAAGTCTACATTTTATGTCCTCTCCGACCATCATCAGTTATTTTGCTCCCCAAATAGCAAAACTCCTTTACTACTTTAAGTGTCTCATTTCCTAATCTAATTCCCTCAGCATCACCCGACTTAATTCGACTACATTCCATTATCCTCGTTTTGCTATTGTTGATGTTCATCTTATATCCTCCTTTCAAGACACTGTCCATTCCGTGCAACTGCTCTTCCAAGTCCCTTGCTGTCTCTGATAGAATTACAATGTCATCGGCGAACCTCAAAGTTTTTATTTCTTCTCCATGGATTTTTTCCTTTATTGATTGCTCAATATACAGATTGAATAACATCGGGGAGAGGCCTCAATCCTGTCTCACTCCCTTCCCAACCACTGCTTCCCTTTCATGCCCCTCGAATCTCATAACTGCCATCTGGTTTCTGTACAAATTGTAAATAGCCTTTCGCTTCCTGTATATTACCCCTGCCACCTTCAGAATTTGAAAGAGTGTATTCCAGTCAACATTTTCAAAAGCTTCCTCTAAGTCTACAAATGTTGGACAGGTTGGTTTGCCTTTCCTTAAGCTTTCTTCTAAGATAAGTCGTAAGGTCAGTATCGCCTCACGTGTTCCAACATTTCTACGGAATCCAAACTGATCTTCCCCGAGGTCGGCTTCTACCAGTTTTTCCATTCGTCTGTAAAGAATTCGTGTTAGTATTTTGCAGCTGTGACTTACTAAACTGATATTTGGGTAATGAAAAAATACTTCAGTTGATCGATGAAAGAAGGAAGTACAAAAATGTTCAGGGAAATTCAGAAATACAAAAATACAAGTAGCTGGAGAATGAAATAAATAGGAAATGCAGGGAAGCTAAGATGAAATGGCTGCATGAAAAATGCGAAGAAATCGAAACAGAAATGATTGTCCCAAGGGCTGTCTTGCCATATAGAAACGTCAAAACAACCTTCGGTGAAATTAAAAGCAAGGGTGGTAACATAACGAGTGCAGTGGTAATCCCACTGTTAAATGCACAAGAGAGAGGGGCTACGTGGAAAGAGTACATTGGAGGCCTCTATGAGGAGGGAGACTTGTCTCATGTCACAGAAGGAGAAACAGGATTCGACAGGGGATTAGGTATTAGAATCAGAACTTAAAAGAGCTTTGGAAGACTTAAAATCAAATAAGATAGAAGAGATGGATAGTTCCGTTAGAATTTCTATAATCATTGTGAGAAGTGGCAACGAAAAGACTATTCACGTTGATGTGTAGAATGCATGAGTTTGTCAAAATACTGACTTCCGAAAAAATTTCATACGTATAGTTCCGATAACTGCAAGAGCTGACAAGTGCGAGAATTATCGTAGAATCAGCTTACCAGCTGATGCATCCAAGTTTCTGAAAAGAATAATAAACAGAAGAATGGAAAAGAAAATTAGGGCCCTCTTAGATGACGATCAGTTTGGGTTCAGGGAAGGTAAAGACACCAGTGAGGCAGTTCTGTCGTTACGATTGATAATGGAAGCAAGACTTACGAATAATCGAGGGTCGTTCATAGGATTTGTCGATTAGGAAAAAGCATTCGACAGCGTAAAATGGTGGAAGATGTCCGAAATTCTGAGGAAAATGGGAGTAAGCTATCTTCTTTTTTTGGCCCCTCTGGCGTAATCACGCGGGAGTGCGACATAGACGTGTGAATGAATAAAGCGGTAAAGGCTCCATCTAAGACGTCGCAGTTCGTTGAAATATGGCTCTGAGCACTATGCGACTTAACTTCTGAGGTCATCAGTCGCCTAGAACTTAGAACTAATTAAACCTAACTAACCTAAGGACATCACACACATCCATGCCCTAGGCAGGATTCGAACCTGCGACCGTAGCAGTCGCGCGGTTCTGGACTGAGCGCCTAGAACCGCGAGACCACCGCGGCCGGCTTTTGTGATCGCTTCCATGGTTATTTGACTGACATGTGGCCGTGCATTGTCGTCCAACAGCAAAATATCCTGCTTTTGTCGATGTGTTCGAACACGACTCAGTCGAACTCGAAGTTTCTTCAGTGTCGTCGTATATGCATCAGAATTTATGGTGGTTCCGCTTGGCGTGATGTCCACAAGCAAGAGTCCTTCGGAATCGAAAAACACCGTAGTCGTAACTTTTCCAGCAGAAGGTGTGGTTTTGAATTTTTTTCTTGGGTGAATTTGCATGATGGTTCAAATGGCTCTGAGCACTATGGGACTTAACATCTATGGTCATCAGTCCCCTAGAACTTAGAACTACTTAAACCTAACTAACCTAAGGACAGCACCCAACACCCAGCCATCACGAGGCAGAGAAAATCCCTGACCTCGCCGGGAATCGAACCCGGGAACCCGGACGTGGGAAGAGAGAACGCTACCGCACGACCTTTGCATGATGGCGCTCCATTGATTGCCTCCTCGTCTCTGGTGAAAAATAATGGAGCCATGTTTCATCACCTGTTACAATTCTTTCAAGAAATTCATCTCCATCATTCTCGTACTGTTCCAAAAGTTCGCTGCATACCGTTTTCCTTCTTTCTTTGTGAGCCACTGTCAACATCCTGGGAACCCACCCGGCACAAACCTTTTTTAACGCCAACACTTTCAGTATTCTGCAAACACTTCCTTCCCCTATCCCAACGTAGCGTGACAATTAGTTCACTGTGATGCGCCCGTCAGCAGTCACCAATTCGTTAACTCTCTGCACATTTTCTGGAGTGTGTGCAGTACGAGGCCTGCCGCTGCGAGGACAATCCTCAATATTTCCGTGCCCGCTTTCATCACGTAACCCGCTTGCCCACCGACTAACTGTACTGCGATCGATAGCAGCATCTCCATACACCTTTTACAACCTCTTGTGGATGTTTGCCACTGTCTCGTTTTCACAGCACAGGAATTCTATGACAGGCTTCTGACGAACGTCAAGTGTAGCAACCATCTTGTAGACAAACTGTGACGACGCCATTCACGGGAACAGGGGGAAGGATGTATCTACATACTGTAAAACTTTCACACATGCAGAATGAAAACCGTATTTTTACAAAAATAGTGTGCATTTCTTTTTGAGTGACCCTCATATACAGGGTGGTCCATTGATCGTGACCGGGCCAAATATTTCACAAAATAAGCATCAACCGAAAAAAACTACAAAGAACGAAACTTGTGTAGCTTGAAGGGGGAATCCAGATGGCGCCATTTGTGGCCCGCTAGACCGCGCTGCCATAGGTCAATTACAGCGCCATCTACCACAAAGCGAAAAAAGTGGTCCAACAAAAACATTCACATTTCTTTACGTACTACACAAATATGTAATAAAAATGGGGGTTCCTATTTAAAAAAAAAACACAGTTGATATCTGTTTGACCTGTGGCAGCGCCATCTAGCGGGCCAACCATATCGCCATGTGGTTTCCCCCTTCAAGCTAGACAAGTTTCGTTCTTTGTAGTTCTGTCGTTTGATGCTTATTTCGTGAGATATTTGGCCCAGTCACTATCAATGGACCACCATGTATACTGACACATTGCGCATAGGTGTATTGAATATCGGCGTTGGGCTCC
Organism: Schistocerca piceifrons; assembly: GCF_021461385.2. Lineage (NCBI taxonomy): Eukaryota > Metazoa > Arthropoda > Insecta > Orthoptera > Acrididae > Schistocerca > Schistocerca piceifrons. The sequence continues at coordinate 214,061,053 of NC_060146.1, forward strand.
ATTAATTGCCAAATGTCTTAGTTAAATGTGAAGTGAAATAAAAATAATATACATTGTGGCCTCTATAGAATCACACAACTTCACCGTCTTTTTTTTTTTCACCAAGAATTTAGGTGCCAGAGGTGGGTACATTAAGATAATGTTAAGAAACATGATGAACAGGCTCATGTAGAGACCCTGTAACAGTGGTGTTTGCAATATTTTCGTCCATGGTGGATTGTTTTTATTGTAAACTATTTTGGAACTGTTGATCTTTGAAAGAGCTTTCTAAACAATTTTTTTCTTAAATTGTCTTTCTTACGGTGAACTTGTATGTTTTGACATTTTCTGTTTATGTGCACTTGCTACAAAAAGAGTTGATGAGCGAACAGAAGCATTCACGTCAAAAGTGGGGGTCTTATATATCGAGTGGACGTTGTCAATATGTTGTTTTAAATAAGGGAGTGTGGTTCCAGTGGTAATCTGTGTAAATCTCCTCTCAGGAGGCCATATAATTGTCGATTACTACACAGAGAAGTGAGCCAAAATTATCGTGTTTGTATCAGACATATATCCTGCCTTGGAATTCCGCCTAATGCGTTTCCTTTCAATTTATCCGCCGAAGCTGCGCGTGTTGACAGCGGCCGTAACCGCTGGCGGCGTCTGAATTCCTCCGGGTTTTTCCCGGTGGGCGGCCAGTGTTAATAGCCGCAAATCGCTCCCCCTCCCGGCAACCGACTCTCCCAGTTTCCAGCGGATGGAGGAAGGGGTTGGCGCCACTGATTTGTTCCGCGCCAATAGGCGATCCGCGCGGCGCGCACTCGGCCGTTGGCAGCCCTGGCGGGGGATCTCCCCCGGCTCGCTTAGCCTCTTCGCAGGGTGGGGGCTGGAGGTCCGCCTGCATCCGTAATTGCAGCGAGGAATTCCGGGCATACCAGAGCGCAGAGGAGCGGGGCGTTCTCGACTTCGGGATTTCGGACGCCTTGGGGAGAAGTCGCGTGATGGGAGGAGGGGAGGGGGGGGGGGAGGGAGTGGAGGATAAGACGAGGAAGGGGTGGATGGGAAACAGAGTGGGCCATGGGAAGGGGGCGGGGTCAAGGTAGCAGGGGTTGGCAGCGCTGGAGCTCTGCCGATGGGCGACTATTAAATAACAGGAAACCAATCGGGGCCTGGGAGGCTCCTAGCAGACCTCTGCCAGCCCCATGGGGAAGCGCAAAATTTTAGCAGAAGATGTGGACAAGACTCTAAAATTGGCATCATGTAATACACGAAAATGTTTCTCCGCCTTCTGTGCATTCCTGTGCATAACTTCGATTGCGTATCATTACATCGATTCCTATGAAACGTTTCTTAGTTATTGTGTGCATGCTGTGTCAAAACTGGTTATTGTGGAATAAATGTGCTAGCCGATCTTGGATCAAATGAAATGATCGATTTCCAAGTTGAAGACTCAGAACCTAGAAATCCACTACGCAACAAAATGTTCAACTGTGTATGAGTTGTTGGAAGGGGCCAAACTGCAGAGGTCATCGGTCCCTAGGCTTACACACTACTTGAACTAACGTAACTAACCTATGCTAAGAACAACACACACACCCATGCCCGAGGGAGGGAGGACTCGAACCTACAGCGGGGGGGCACTGCGATACAGCTTGTAATGGTACTTGAATTACGTAACCATTACGGCACCTCACCTCAACCTCTCGATACCAGCAATGTTCTACTGTGTTTCTGTAAAATAGTTAACATATTTCTGTGACAGCATTCAGATTTGATTTCATTAATGTAGAGGTACTTTGATACATCGATATGTTTATATTGCAATGATATTATTCTTATGTGTATTCTTTCTTTTGTCACTATGATCTTTGACGTACTTGTAACTGATTTTTGGGCGCATAAGCGGTTATTAGAGAGTCAAGTCTTGGTCGTCGTGTTGAAAAGACGCAAATTCTAGCCAGTTTATGAAATGTGAACTTTAACTGTGAGGAAGATATTTTCGAATATGTTTTATATTGTGAAGTGATGTTGCAACAAAAGTAATAAAAAAGAAGTGTAACTTAAATTCGGAGTGCTGATTACTTTTTTTACATCACCATTGTGCTAACTTGCAAAAGTTTAGTCTTAAACAATGGTTTATCAAACACATCTATAAAACTTTTGAATATCGCAGAATAACACCTAGACCTCTTTGCATCCGAGCTTGGAGTCATCACCACCTAGATTTTCGACGATTGGGCCATGAGTTCACAACGAGACCAGCGTGGTAAACACGAAAAGATGAGTGCCTAGTTTATCCATTATTTCAAGAAATGACTTTATTAACTGTGCTCTAATGATACCTGCCACATAATATAACTTTGTTGTTGCCCGAAAATGCAATATTTAGCAGCGTGAGCAACACTACAATCATAATTAATTTTTGACCTTTGTTGTGGTAGGGTTGTTAGAAGCTATATGAAAATGTGAGAACGTAAACATCCACTGAAGAGCCAAAGAAACTGGTACACCTGCCTAATATCGTGTAGGAGCCACCGCGAGCACGCAGAAATGCCGTAACACGACGTGGCGTGGACTCGACTAATGTCTGAAGTAGTGCTGGAGGGAACTGACACCATGAATCCTACAGGGATGTCTATAAATCCGTAAGAGAGCGAAGGGGTTGGAGATCTCTTCTGATCAGCACGTTTCAAGGCAGCCCAGATGTGCTCCTTAATGTTCATATCTGGGGAGTTTGGTCCTTAAACTCTGTAGCAATTCTGGACGACCTGCTGATATCTCCTTAGTCCATACGCGTACACGCCCATCCCCTCGACACAATTTGAAACCAGACAGTGCCGGCCGGGGTGGCCAAGCGGTTCTAGGCGCTTCAGTCTGGAACCCCGCGACCACTACGTTCGCAGGTTCGAATCCAGCCTCGGGCATGGATGTGTGTGCTGCCCTTAGGTTAGTTAGGTTTAAGTAGTTCTAAGTTCTAGGGGACTGATGACCTCAGATGTTGAGTCCCATAGTGCTCATAGCCATTCGAGCCATTTGAAACGAGACAGGCAATATGTTTCCAGTCGTCAACAGTCCAATGTCGGTGTTTACGGGCCCCAGACGACGCGTGAAGCTTTGTGCCGTGCAGCCATCAAGGGTACACTAGTGGGCCGAAAGCCATCGGACGTTTTAACCCTTATCCAAGGCCGTTGTGGGACTGCATCACCATTTGCCTGTGTGACAACATTAACCAAACTTGCACGTTAGAAGAACTCTTGAGCTGTGGTCTTCTTTTTCGCAAGTGTCGACACATTACTGTTTGGATAGTCGTCGTCGACGACGCAGGGAGCCACTCTTTTGCGCAGTTACAGAGGAAGGTCGTACGCATCTTTGAGAGACATATCAAACTTGTGCTTCGCAGTGGGGGAGAATTACGGGGCTTTGAAAAAGAGATCATTTAATTCTGTTGCAAAGTGTAGTTGACTTGGAATGCTTTGAAAGTATCTGTCTCCTTTTCGCCTCACGAATGAGACAGCCTCAGAGTTTATTAGTTTTTTCATAAGACGTAAATACCAAAAATACTGTATATCCGAGGGAACTTGAAGCAACTTTTTCAAATTTGATGTACTGCACAAAAAATCATTGTATGTAGCTTATTTTGTACATGTACATGTGTCTGCTTTGTATATGTGTACCTACTTACAGAGCGACAATTATTCAACTAGATGAAAAAACATGCATTATTTACAAACTACGGTGTGCACACCCTTTATTAAACATGTAAATGACACTACAGATATTCGGATGTAGGTTATGACATGTTCGACATGCCTGCCATCATTGGCGACGATGTATCGAGTAGTGAAATACTGCGTGATACCCTAAAGTGTCGGAATATCGATGCTGTCGATCACCTCCTGAATGGCTGTTATCAGCTCAGTAGTGATTTTCGGGTTGTTTCTGTACACCTTATCTTTAATATAGCCCCACAAAAAGGATTCGCATGTGTTGAGATCCGTAGAATATGGCGCCCAATCGAGGCCCACGCCAGTGGCCTCTGGGTACCCAAGAGCCAGAAGGCGGTCCATAAATTGCTCCTCCAGGGCATCAAACACTCTTCTGTTTCGATGGGGTCGATCTCCGTCTTGCATCAGCCACATCTTGTCAAAATAATGGTCGCTGGATAATGAGGATGAAATCATCTTCCAAAACCTTCCAAAATCGTGCCATCAAGGAATATCGCACCGATTATTCCGTGACTGGGCATTCGATACCACACCGTCACCTGTCGAAGGTGAAGAGACCTCCCGATCGTGAAATGCGGATTCTCAGACCCCAAATGCGACAATTCTGCTTATTGACGACTCATCCAAATGAAAGTGGACTTCGTTGCTAAACCATACTGCACATTCTAATCCCCATTATACCCCACGGCGAACCGTGAAGTTTGAACGTCCTAACGCAGACAGTTCAGAAACTACGACGATTTTATTTCATGTTGTTGTTGTTGTTGTTGTTGTTGTTGTTGTGATCTTCAGTCCAGACTGGTTTGATGTAACTCTCCATGCTACTCTATCCTTTGCAAGCTTCTTCATTGCTGAGTAACTATTGCAACCTACTCCTTCTGAATCTGATTAGTGTATTCATCACTTGGTCTCCTATGCGATTTTTACCCTCCAAGCTTCCCTCCAATACTACATTTGTGATCCCTTGATGCCTCAGAATGTGTCCTACCAACCGATCCCTTTTTCTAGTCACGTTGTGCCACACATTCCTCTTCTCTCCAATCCTATTCAGTACCTCCTCATTAGTTACGTCATCTACCCATCTAATCTTCAGTACTCTTCTGTAGCACCACATTTCGAAAGCTTCTATTCTGTTCTTGTCTAAACTATTTATTGTCCATGTTTCACATCCATACATGGCTACACTCCATACAAACACATTTAGAAAAAACTTCCTGACACTTAAATCTATACTCGATGTTAACAAATTTCTCTTCTTCAGAAACGATTTTCTTGCCATTGCCAGTCTACATTTTATATCCTCTCTACCTCGACCATTATCAGTTATTTTGTTCCCCCAAATAGCAAAACTCATCTACTGCTTTAAATGTCTCATTTCCTAACGTGATTCCCTCAGCATCACCTGATTTAATTCGACTACATTCCATTATCCTCGTTTTGCTTTTGTTGATGTTCATCTTATATCCTCCTATCAAGACAGTCTCTTACGATCAAATGCTCTTCCAGGCCCTTTGTTGTCTCTGACAGAATTACACTGTCATTGGCAAACTTCAGAGCTTTTATTTCTTCTCCTTGGATTTTAATTCCTACTCCAAATTTTTCTTTCGTTTCCTTTACTGCTTGCTCATTATACAGATTGAAAAAAATCGAGGATAAGATACAACCTTGTCTCACACCCTTCCCAACCACTGCTTCCCTTTCATACCTGCTTTCTGTACAAATTGTAAATAGCCTTTCGCTCCCTGTATTTTACCCCTGCCACCTTCAGAATTTGAAAGAGAGTATTCTAGTCAACATTTTCAAAAGCTTTCTCTAAGTCTACAAATGCTAGAAACGTAGGTTTGCCTTTCCTTAGTCTTTCTTCTAAGATAAGTCGTAGAGTCAGTAATGCCTCAGGTGTTCCAACATTTCTACGGAATCCAAACTGATCTTCCCCGAGGTCGGCTTCTACCAGTTTTTCCATTCGTCTGTAAAGAATTCGCGTTAGTATTTTTCAGCTGTGACTTATTAAACTGATAGTTCGGTAATTTTCACATCTGCCAACTCCTGCTTTCTTTGGGATTGGAATTACAATATTCTTCTTGAAGTCTGAGGGAATTTCGTCTGTTTCATGCATCTTGCTCACCAGATGGTAGTAACATCGGGGAGAGGCTATAACGCTATCTCACTCCCTTCCCAACCACTGCTTCTCTTTCATGCCCTTCGACTCTTACAACTGCCATCTGGTTTCTGTGCAAATTGTAAATAGCCTTTCGCTCCCTGTATTTTACCCCTGCCATCTTCAGAATTGGAAAGACAGTATTCCAATCAACATTGTGAAAAGCTTTCTCTAAGTCTACAAATGCCAGAAACGTAGGTTTGCCTTTCCTTAATCTAGCTTCTAAGATAAGTCGTAGGGTCAGTATTGCCTCACGTGTTCCAATATTTATACGGAATACAAACTGATCTTCCCGAGATCGGCTTCTAGCAGTTTTTCCATTCGCGTTAGTATGTTGCATCCGTGACTTATTAAGCTGATACTTCGGTAATTCTCACATCTGTCAACACCTGCTTTCTTTGGGATTGGAATTATTATATTCTTCTTGAAGTGTGAGGGTATTTCGCCTGTCTCATACATCTTGCTCACCAGATGGTAGAGTCTTGTCAGGACTGGCTCTCCCAAGGCCGTCAGTAGTTCTAATGGAATGTTGTCTACTCTGGGGGCCTTGTTTCGACTCAGGTCTTTCAGTGCTCTGTCAAACTCTTCACGCAGTATCATATATCCCATTTCATCTTCATCTACATCCTCTTCCATTTCCATAATATTGTCCTCAAGTACATCGCCTTTGTATAGACCCTCTATATACTCCTTCCACCTTTCTCCTTTCCCTTCTTTGCTTAGAACTGGCTTTCCAGCTGAGCTCTTGATATTCATGCAAGTGGCTCGCTTTTCTCCAAAGGTCTCTTTAATTTTCCTGTAGACAGTATCTATCTTACCCCTAGTGAGATAAGCCTCTACATCCTTACATTTGTCCTCTAGCGATCCCTGCTTAGCCATTTTGCACTTCCTGTCGATCTCATTTTTGAGACGTTTGTATTCCTGTTTGCCTGCTTCATTTACTGCGTTTTTATATTTTCTCCTTTCATCAATTAAATTCCGTATCTCTTCTGTTACCCAAGGATTTCTACTAGCCCTCGTGATTTTACCTACTTGATCCTCTGCTGCCTTCACTATTTCATCCCTCAAAGCTACCCATTCTTCTTCTACTCTATTTCTTTCCCCCATTCCTGTCAATTGTTCCCTTATGCTCTCCCTGAAACTCTGTACAACCTCTGATTTAGTCCGTTTATCCAGGTCCCATCTCCTTAAATTTCCACCTTTTTGCAGTTTGAAAACTGTAGTTTTACAAAAATAGTGTGCATTTCTTATGTAATGGTCCTTGTAATTTTCACACTTTAAAAAAGATGTGTAAAATTTGTGGCAAAAAGTAATACTAAAGTATATGTAAATACTTAACTAGATACACATGTAAAAGTAACCTAATGTTCTTGTCAATATTTGCTGACAGGTAGTTGAGTAATATTCACAACTGTCCAATATTAGAATTGGAATCATTAAACTGTTATTGAAGTGTGAGAATACTTCGCCTGTCTCGTACATTGTGACACATAATGGTCAATGCCGCTCAACGTGGGGCGTCTGCAGACTTGTGATCACACAGTGTATAGGAGACCATTTGCCCAGTGAAACACCCAGAAAGAGGCGGCCCGCACAGAGCAGCTGTGTTTTCGCTCGTAACGGCGACGACAGCGGTCCCCCGGAGCTCCTCTCGGTTGGGAGACGGACGATCCTCACCCTCCCCCTCCCCGCCTGCCACCACCCTCCTCCCCGACCAGAATTGAGTTCTCAGAGGGCAAGCCGGGGCGAGGGTACGTCTTCGCTGCCTGTCCTCGGCGTGCTGCGGCCCGCGAGACCCCGGGGGATAATCCAGACTTTACGGCCCCTAAATAATACATCAGCCGCGTAACCCAGCCTGGCGCAGAACGACCCAGCGAGAGCACGGCGAGTCACCCGCTGCCTCACCAGCCCAAACAGGCTGCCGGGACACGGCTGCTGCGTCCCTCCTGCGGCCACACAAAATAACACTCACCCCTCTAATGAGCAGACTGCCTGCTCTAGAGCTGTGATCGTCTTGCGCCCCAAAAAGTGACGGTGCTGCCCGCGGGTCTCACAAAGGGAAGGCCTCAGGCACGGCCAACCGATTCGGCTCAAATTTGGCAGGTCGCTTGTGTACAACCTAAAACGAAGGAATCTATTTTGGGTCAACAACCCCTCGTTTTTGAGAAAATCACCCCTAAAGGTTATGATGAGGAATCAACTCCAAATTGGAGGGATCGATAGATAATTGTAAATAGAGCATTTGTCATCATCAGGTGTGGGGTCCGAAGACGCATACTTTTCCAGAAATCGGGGTAAGAAACTTTTACAACTGCCTCTTCTGTACCCACACGGTAAACGCTTTTAGCCGACAGCGCCGATAGCGCAACGGCCAAGGTAACTGGCTGAGAATCGGCGAATCCGGGTTGGGATATGGGAGAAACCTCGCGGATTCGTGGTTTCCTGTCAGGAAGGTCGCAGTTCGTAGTAATAGACGGCAAATCATCGAGTAAACTGAAGTGATATCAGGTGTTCCCCAGGGAAGCGTCCTGGGACCTCTGCTGTTCCTGATCTATATAAATGACCTGGGTGACAATCTGAGCAGTTCTCTTAGGTTGTTCGCAGATGATGCTGTAATTTACCGTCTAGTAAGGTCATCCGAAGACCAGTATCAGTTGCAAAGCGATTTAGAAAAGATTGCTGTATGGTGTGGCAGGTGGCAGTTGACGCTAAATAACGAAAAGTGTGAGGTGATCCACACGAGTTCCAAAAGAAATCCGTTGGAATTCGATTACTCGATAAATAGTACAATTCTCAAGGCTGTCAATTCAACTAAGTACGTGGGTGTTAAAATTACGAACAACTTCAGTTGGAAAGACCACATAGATAATATTGTGGGGAAGGTGTGCCAAAGGTTGAGTTTCATTGGCAGGACACTTAGAAGATGCAACAGGTCCGCTAAAGAGACAGCTTACACTACACTCTTTCGTCCTCTGTTAGAATATTGCTGCGCGGTATGGGATCCTTACCAGGTGGGACTGACGGAGGACATTGAAAGGGTGCAAAAAAGGGCAGCTCGTTTTGTATTATCACGTAATAGGGGAGAGAGTGTGCCAGATATGATACGGGAGTTGGGATGGAAGTCATTAAAGCAAAGACGTTTTTCGCCGCGACGAGATTTATTTACGAAATTTCAGTCGCCAACTTTCTCTTCCGAATGCGAAAATATTTTGTTGAGCCCAACCTACATAGGTAGGAATGGTCATCAAAATAAAATAAGAGAAATCAGAGCTCGAACAGAAAGGTTTAGGTGTTCGTTTTTCCCGCGCGCTGTTCGGGAGTGGAATGGTAGAGAGATAGTATGATTGTGGTCCGATGAATCCTCTGCGAAGCACTTAAATCTGAATTGCAGAGTAGTCATGCAGATGTTCATTTCGTTCGTTTTTTTACATACCTCAATTGATAGGGATAGGAGGGTTAATGAGATAAGTAAATCAATAAGGAATGATAATAAGGTACGCAAATAAATTTCTCAAACGTCTTGGGATAGTAAACAACTAAAATGTTACTCCAGGTCACTTTACAATGGTTCTTCCAGTCACTGTTACGTGTCCTCACTTTTCTTCGAACAACTTGATGGATGGTACTTGTTATATAAACATTCGAAACAAATATACTCACAGCACCAAGAACACCGAATGAATGCAATCTTTCGACAGCTACACTGTTCCTTCCGAGGAGTCGGCGGAAAACGAACTTGGTTTACATTTAAAAATATGTATTTTTCGGGAATTAATTTTGATGCGTACTACGCATATTGTAGTATTAATTTTTCCACTCCATGTATCCAGTATTAGACAAAACTTGTTATCAGAAAGGTATGGTTTTAAAACATTCTCAAGAAATGTTCTGTAAAACGCATTCGTCAGTTTCCCGGATTTGGAGCAGGTAATGTAAACATTTTTCAACAAGTCGGTTAAACGATTGACCTCTTCTACAACCCGAGGACCAAATGTAACATGAACAGATGAAGCACATATTCCCAGTGACGTGGAGATTTCCAAAGTATTATGACCATTTGGCGATTCACTAGTCGGGATATCGACAATTAATCACCTTCTGGTTCAGTATCAACAAAAGTCATTTCGTTCATCAGCTTCAAAAATCCCTCGACGATAGCCGCTCCTATCCATCTGGAACGCCGAGAAACAGAACTGCCTGCTTCCGGTAGTGCATTGATAATGCATCTTTTTTGCAACACTTTTACAAACCAAAACACAGCTTCTGTAACTTCCTGCTTGCCGTCGTCTGTGACAGGTTCTCAACTATATACGAGTACAGCGCTAGTCGAAAGGTGTACATCCCCCATTATACAGATTATACACCTGAAATATATGACACAACAAACAATAATTAGTTACTACGGCATAAACTGACGAGCTAATTACTACAAACTACATACAGTACTCGTCATATGTTACTTACGGAAGAACACTGTATTCATTCACAAAACATATTTCATTCGGCGCATTAACGATGGAAAAATCACTACATGTATCCACGAGGTTCGCGGCAGTCTAATGACGGAAAACATCTCTTTCCGATTGACTTCTATAAGGCTCGTGCTGGAGACCTTCACTCTTCCAGGTCCACAACTATGATATGACGAAGAGGCAACCGGGGCAACATAACTCTCCCCGCGTGCATTCTGTCCCCTGCCTCGCTGTAAACAAGCGTCGCACTGTTGGCTATCTGTGATCCCTCGTGAGGAAAGCGTTTACCATGTTGGAACAGAAGAGGCAGTTGTAAAAGTTTCTTACCTCGATTTCTGGAAAAGTATGCGTTGCCGGACCCCATACCTGATGATGAAAAATCCTCTATTTACAATTATCTATTGATCCCTTCAATTTTGAGTCGATTGCTCGTCATACCCTTTAGGGGTAATTTTCTCAAAATTGCGGGGTTGTTGACACAAAATATCTTAGCTTCCTTCGTTTTAGGTTGTACACAAGCGACCTGCCTAATTTGAGCCGAATCGGTTGGCCGTGTCTGAGGCCTTCCCTTTTTGAGCCGTATTTCATAGTAGTACTCTCTGTTAGCCGCAGCTGTGTTCGCGTACCAGGAAATGAAATGTGCCTATGGATTTATTGGCCAGAAGACGCCGATCGGGATGTACGGACACTTGCTGCGAGTCTTTTTACACTGAAGAGCCAAAGAAACTGTTACGGCGGCCTATTATCGCAGGCAGAAGAGCCACAACACCAAGTGGCATGGACTCGACTAATGTCTGAAGTAGTGCTGAAGGGAACTGACACCATGAATCCTGCAGGGCCGTCCATAAATCCGTAAGAGTGCGAGGGGGTGGAGGTCTCTTCTGAACAGCACCTTGCAAGGCATCCCAGATGTACTCAATAATGTCCGCATCTGCGGAGTTTGGTGGCCAGCAGAAGTGTTTAAACTCAGAAGAGTGTACCTGTAGCCACTCTGTAGCAATTCTGGACGTGTAGGGTGTCGCATTGTCCTGCTAGAATTGCCCAAGTCCGTCGGAATGCACAGTGGACATGAATGGATGCAGGTGATCAGACAGGATGCTTACGTACGTGTCACCTGTCAGTCATATCTAGACGTATCAGGGGTCCCATATCAATCTAGTGTACCGATCCTCAATATAGAATAGTAATACTAATGATATCATTAATAATAATATACTCGTATTTTCGTTTCTAGTGCACCAGTCATTAATATACATTAATAATAATATTAATAATAGTAGATTATCATCTGTATTGTACCTGAGTATACGTTACTCTCTAAGTGGACACGAATGGATGCAGGTGATCAGACAGGATGCTTACGCACTTTTCACCTGCCAGAGTCATATCTAGATGTATCACAGGTCCCATATCACTCCAGCTACACGCGCCTCACACCATTACAGAGCCTCCACCAGCTTGAACAGTCCGCTGCTGATATGCAGGGATCGTGATTTGATGAGGCTGTCCAGCCACTCTATGCAATTTGAAACGGGACTCTTCCGACCAGGCAACATGTCGGCAGTGATGCCAACAGGGAAAGCGAGATCCCCACCAGTTTGAAGTGTAAAAACCAGCAGAAAACCTGTAACAAAAATTCCCATACTTTCATCTCTAAAATCTCCTCTAATTTTTTTAGCCGGCCGGTGTGGCCGTGCGGTTCTAGGCGCTTCAGTCTGGAACCGCGTGACCGCTACAGCCGCAGGTTCGAATCCTGCCCGAGGCAGGATGTGTGTGACGTCCTTAGGTTAGTTAGGTTTAAGTAGTTCTAAGTTCTAGGGGACTGATGACCACAGATGTTAAGTCACATAGTCCTCAGAGCCATTTGAACCATTTTTTAAAAAAAATTACTATGAAAGGAAACAATAAGTATAATTGTAATTAGTTTTCTTTATTATTAAGTGATAAAATATTCACAATCATTAAATGAACGAGCAGTAAATAAATCAGCAACTCAAAGTCAGGAACATACAACAAATTATATAACAACAGATAATTATTTAAGGGGGGTAGGACGTGAAACGGGGCCGACTTGGAGCAGGAGAGGCACCACAGGACATTTTAATTTACACTGTCTATACTTTTACAAATAAATTCATAAAACTTTGTTAGCATGACCTGGAAGGATTCAGGATTCACATTCATAGCAGAAGAAGTTCAAAAACATAACAAAACAATTTTTTTACATGTGAAATTTCATCATTTTTTTCACTTGCTATTGGCTGCATTTGTTGCTGTAGGTACACTTTTATTCATACGTAAGAGAGATTCTACGATGAATTTTGCACAGCATGCAAACAATACTTACAGGTGTATGAAACTCTAGAATTTCCCAAATCTGTTAAAAACTGTGGTAAAAATTGAGATAATTAACTATAAAATACGAGTTTTCTCTAAACACGAAGTTTAAAACGTAACAGCCCATTCATTTTTCCATAACCAACAGTAAGTGAAAAAAATCATGAAATTTCACATTTAAAAATATTATTTTTTCGTGTTTTTGAACTTCCACTACTATGAGTGTGAATCCTGAATCCTTCCTGGTCATGCTGACAAAGTTTTATGAATTTATTTGTAATAGTATAGACAGTGCAAATTAATATGTCCTGTGGTGCCTCTCCTTCTCGAAGTCGGCCCGTTTGACGTCCTACCCCCCTTAAACGATTTCGTCTTCTTCAGATGAATCATTTTTGTCTGCATCATCATCGTCATCATCATCGTAGGTTTCAGACTGATATGATTCTCTGGTACCGAGTTGCTTTGTAACGCCCCTTTTGTGTTACGACGCCGCCTTTCTGTCGAACCCCATTCTCTGCCAGGCATCATTTCGCCTCTCTGTGATGTACTCTCCGATAGCTTCAAATGCCTTGTCGCGTCTGCCTTTCTTCAGCCAGTACGCTGCTGCCCTCTGACGGATGGAAACATATCCTTCGCCACGCTTGGTGCCTCAGCCGATGCTGTAGGCCGCCGACATCCTGATCAGAACACTTCTTTGGCCACGTCTCGCAATGATTTTATGACTTACAGGACACAGTCGATTGACCCAGGCGCTCGCTGCAAAGCGTACTGTGGATTCGAATAGTGTGATGTGATACGAACGTATTCTCCTTATGGGTACTCTTCAGTGTGTTTCCGTAAGAGCGTGCAAAAATTTAACGAGACATAGAGGATGCTCCACTGAACATTTTGAGGTAGGGAACCTGGGATCGGAGAAGCTAGCTTAAGGACGTAACAGGAATAAAATCACATTACTGTGTACTTTATTATTTACATTAGTTACAGTTAACTGAAAATACCATCACTGACATGATGAACCTGCAATTTGGTACTGTATCTTACAAAAGGTGCTGAAGCAAAGACTCGTGCGAAGTTATTCTAGGAGCGCTCTCAACATACAACCTTGAGCAATTGATTAGAAAACCTACTGGAGATGAGAACATGTTAGATATCTTGGCGACAAACAGATCTGATCTTTTTGAGGATGTTAATCTAGAAGAAGGTATTAGCGCCCATGATGTCGTTGCGGCATCCGGATCGAATCCGCCTGGCGGATTAACGACGATGGCTGGTGTACCAGATAACCTGGATGTGGTTTTTAGGCGGTTTTCCACGTCCTAATAGGTGAATACCGGGCTGGTCCCCACGTCCCGCCTCAGTTACACGATTCGCTGACATTTGAAACACATTCACACTATTTCATGATTTACACTAGACACAGACAGCTGGGGTACACTAATTCCATCCCGGGAGGTATGGGGTGGAGGCAGAAAGGGCATCCGGCCAACCCTTAAAATTAACCACGCCAAATCGGTACTTAACCCTGCCGACCCTGAGCACAATGCGAGATAAAGGCAGTTGCGAAAGAAAAGAAAGAAAGAATGTTGTTGTGGCTTCTATGTCAGTGGAAGCTGCCAAAAAAAAAAAAAGAAAGAAAAGAAAGAAACAGCGTACAGTTTTCTTATTTGGGAAAGCAAATAAAAGTGTCATTAATGAATATCTTCGTAGTCAGCTTCAGGCATTCACTGCGGGACACAAAGATATTGAGCATCTTTATTCGGAATTTAAAGGTATTGTCCACCACGTGCTAGAGAAATATGTGCCTAGCATAAACATACGGAAGGGAAAGGACCCACCTTCGTTCAACAGACACATTAGGAAGTTGCTGAGAAGGCAGAGAATTTTGCACAGTCGTTTTAAGCGTAGTCACTACTCCACTGACAAAGAGAAATTATGCGAAATGAAAGCAGCTGTCAAAAGGTCAATGAGAGATTCTTTTAACGATTTTGAAAGCAATATGTTATCTGCAGATTCTAAAAATTGCAGAAGAATTTAATATTTCAGTTGGATTATGTCATGAACTCCTGACAAAGCATCTTGCTGGTAGACCTCCTTAATTCATATAATCTTATGCAAATCGTGTCTAGAAGGGCATTCTGTTAGCAAACAGGTGAATGGCCTTTCAGATCATGATGCACAAATTTAAACTCTAAAAGATTTTTGTGCTACAACACATGTTAAATATAGTTATCAACTGTTTAGGAAAGCTTATCCAGTTGCTGTAGAGACCTTTGTAAACCTTATCAAGGAACAAAAGTGGCAAGATGTTTATAGTGGTGATACAGTAGACGATAAATACAATGCATTCCTCAAGACTTTTCTCGTGCTCTTTGAAAGCTGCTTTCCGTTAGAACGTTCAAAACAGGGTACTAGCACAAACAGGCAGCCTGGGTGGCTGACTAGAGGGATAAGAATATCTTGTAGAACAAAGTGGCAATTATATCAAAACGTTAGAAACAGTCAAAATCTAAATGCAGCAGCCCATTACAAACAGTATTGTAAGGTGCTTAAAAATGTTATTAGGAAGGCAAAAAGTATGTGGTATGCAGATACAATAGCTAAGTCTCAGGATAAAATTAAAATTAAAACCATATGGTCAGTCGTAAGCGAAGTGGCTGGTCTGCAGAGACAGGTCGAGGATATAGAATCAGTGCGTAGTGGGAATGTCCGTGTTACTGATAAGTCGCATATATGTACAGTATTTAATATCACTTTCTGAACATAGCAGGTGAACTACATAGAAACCTAGTCCCAACAGGGAATCATATAACGCTCTTAGAAAAAATGTTCCGAGACTGTTACCTGAAATGCTCCTCCATGATACTGACAAGAGGGAGATTGAGTTAATAATTAAATCACTAAAGGCCAAGAACTCTCATGGATACGACGGGGTATCTAGCAGAATACTGAAGTATTGTTCTATGTATGTTAGCCCAGTACTTAGCCATATCTGTAACTTTTCCTTTAGGAGTGGACGGTTTCCTGACGGATTAAAGCACTCGGTAGTGAAGCCACTTTATAAAACGGGAGACAGGGATAATGTTGACTATTTTAGACATATTCCTATGCCATCGGTGTTTGCTAAAGTTATCGGAAGGTTGTATATACAAGGTTACTGGGGCATTTAAATTTACATAATTTGCTGTCAAATGTACAGTTTGGTTTTAGAAATGGTTTAAGAACTGAAAATGCTATAGTCTCTTTTCTCTGTGAGGTTTTGGACGGATTAAATAAAAGGTTGCGAACGCTAGGTGTTTTCTTTGATTTAACGAAGGCTTTTGACTGTGTTGACCACAAAATATTATTGCAGAAGTTGGACCATTATGGAGTAAGGGGAGTAGCTTACAATTGGTTCGCCTCTTACTTTAATAGCAGAAAGCAGAAGGTAATTCTCCGCAATATTGAGAGTGGTAGTGATGTTCAGCCCCAATGGGGCACTGTTAAGTGGGGCTTTCCCCTAGGGTCGGTGCTGGGGCCACTGCTGTTTCTTATTTATGTAAATGATACGCCTTCTAGTATTACAGGTGATTCAAAAATATTTCTGTTTGCTGATGACACCAGCTTGGTAGTGAAGGATCTTGTGTGTAATATTGAAACAGTATCAAATAATATAGTTCACGAAATAAGTTCGTGGCTTGAGGAAAATAATTTGATGCCAAATCACAGTAAGACTCAATTTTTACAGTTTCTAACTCACAATTCAACAAGAACCGATATTTTGATCCGACAGAATGGGCATATTATAAGCGAGACGGATCTGTTCAAGTTCTTAGGCGTTTGGATAGATAGTAAGCTGTTGTGGAAAGCCCATGTTCAGGATCTTCTTCAGAAACTAAATGCTGCTTTATTTACCATTAGAACAGTATCTGAAGTAAGTGACAGTTCGACACGAAAAGTAGTGTACTTCGCATATTTTCATACGCTTATGTCGAATGGGATTTTTTTTGGGGTAATTCTTCTGTTTCAAAAAGGGTTTGGCTCAAAAACGGGCTGTTCGAGCTATATGTGGTGTAACCTCTTGTCGACCCCTATTCAATAGTCTGGGAATTCTGACATTGCCCTCACAGTATATATTTTCTTTAATGTCGTTTGTTGTTAGCAGTATTAGCTTATTCCCAAGAGTTAGCAGCTTTCACTCAGTTAATACTAGGCAGAAATGAAATCTGGTTGCAGAATGCACTTCCTTGACTCTTGTGCAGAAAGGAGTGCAGTATTGTGCTGCATCCATTTTCAATAAGCTACCCCAAGAACTCAAAAATCTTAGCAGTAGCCCAAACTCTTTTATGTCTAAACTGAAAAGTTTCCTCATGGCTCACTCCTTCTATTCTGTCGAGGAGCTCCTGGAAGAGCTAAAAATTAAGCAAATTGCAGTGTTACATTGTTGATTTTCTTTATTTAAACTTACGACTTCTCGCCTGAATATGTTTCTTATATTTCATGTTATCTGTTTCTACTACCGTGTTATAATTTCATGTATAGACTCGTTCCATGACCATGGAGACTTCACCTTAATTTGGTTCCACGGAACAATAAATAAATAAATAAATAAATAAATTGGAATGCATCGTGTTGCTGCCGAGTTGGTCCCACGGCTCATGAGTCAAGACCAGAAAGATTTTCAGCTCGCAGTTTGTAAAGAGATTTTGGATCTCGCAAATGAGAACGAGGCGTTCCATAAGAGAATCATAACTGTTGATGGAACGTGTATCTACTGTTATGGTGTTGATACCATAGTTCAGTGTTGACAGTGGGTCGGGAAAAGTTCTGAAAGACCAGAAAGAGCTCGTCAGATGAGGTCAAATGTCAAAGTCACGCTGATAGCTTTCTTTGACTTTGAAGGATTAGCTCCTCGTGAATTCGTGCCACAAGGACAATCGATGGTACTACCGGGGCGTTTTGCGACTCCTGCGAGAAAATGTGAGAAGGAGACTGCCCGAAATGTGGCGAGGGAATGCATGGCTCTCGCATCACGATAACGCACCTGCAGATTCGTCCCTGTTGGTGCGTGACTGTTGCACAGTGTTGTCTCATCCCCCGTACTCTCTAGACCTGATCCGGACTCTTTTTTTCATTTCCAAAGTTGAAAACCCCGATAAGAGGACGAATATTTTCAGCGATACACGAGATAAAAGAAAATTCTCTGACGGCACTTCGTGTGATTGAGCAAGACGTTTACCGAGACTGCTTCTGGAAGTGGAAACGGCGTTGGCAGCTGTGTATCAGTTGTGGAGGACAGTACAGTAGAGTCTCGATAGTTCGAGGTGAACGGGACCGGAACCACCTCGAACTATCGAAAACTCGGACTATCGAAATTTAAATGGGAAAAAGAAATATTGTGATAGTGTAAGTAATACAGGTCAAAATATGAACTTTATTAAAATAAAAGTATTTACACATGCATTTGCATTGGCAGAATAACAATAATTATTTATTTAGACAAATAATAGTGAAGTGTATTTCGTTTGGCGAAGCTGCAACGTTTCCTCGCGACAATGTCACGCCACGTGTCAGGAGCAGTGGGTCAGTTGGTGTCGCCTCAAGCTGTTGTTCCACGTAGCATATGGCGGCCTCGAGAGCAGCGTAGCCATTGGTGTGACTCGTCATCGGTGCAGCCTCTGCCTCGTCACCCTCGTCACTCTCACACTGCGATGGAATGATAACCGTGTCAATTATAGAAGAGTCTGGCACTTCCAACTGTTCGTCCGAATTTAACCACTCGCCTACTTCCACCTCTTCTGCCTCTTCACACCCTGGCAATCTTCTGATTAAAGCTCCTACAATGCTTTCGTTGTCTTCGGAATGCAGGATTGACTGTAGCAATCGCCGTCGATACTTTTTTTTAGACATTCCAGAACGCCCTAATCCATGGGCTGAATGAGACAGGTAACGTTTGGTGGGAAAAACAAGGCGCGGATACCGTTGCACTGCATTTGGATGTGAGGACGCAGTATCCGTGAGCAAAATTGCTTTGCATGGCAGTCCCCTTTCTTTTAAAAAATTCTTGCAGTCAGGTACAAATGAGTTAAAAAACCAGAATTTCCTGATTCATTCAGTCATTATTCTGATGTCTTTAGACAACCGGAGGAGCTGAGATGCATTCATTCTTCAATGGCCTTGGCTTGGCAGACTTCCCAAGCACAACTAGTTTTAGTTTGTGGTTTCCAGTTGCACTTGAAGCTGCCATAACTGTGAGCCGCTCTTTGCTTTTTTTGTGCCCAGGAGCACTTTTTTCTTCACAAGAAGCAAGTGTTCTCGCTGGTAACATTTTAAAATTTAGCCCAGTTTCGTCACAGTTATATATTTGTTCAATAGACAAATTTTCGTCAGTTATGATTTTTTTAAAGCTTGACGATAAATTCTGAAACGGCCTGAGCGTCACCAGAGAGTTTTTATCCACATACGTCTAGTTGACGCACTCCATACCTCTTCTTCCACCTGTCGAGCGAGCCCACACTAGCGGCGAAATTGTCATCTCCTTCCTGCAGCTGGTTTCTGAAAAAGAAATCTTTTTCTTGCAAGATTGGGCCAGAAATCGGAGCACCCTCCTGTCTCTGTTGGTTAAACCACATGAACAATGCCTCACTTGTTTTTTCGAAGTCTGACTTCTTCATACTTCTTCGGCTGAGAAATCCGTGTGAGCATTTCTGTGAAGAAAACTGTTCCAATTTAAGTCGGTTTCTTCGCCAGTCACCAACAGTAACTTCACCGACACCATATTCGAAGGCAAGGTTTTTTATTGTTTCTTCTTTGTCAAGTCGTCTTAGTGCTTCTAATTTTAGATGCAAAGGCACAAATTTCCTCTTTTTTGTTACAGCACTCATCTTTGTAAGGTGTACAACGGAACACATAGTCAACAAACAAAACGACACACAACACTCTACAGTACAGGTGTTGGGAACTACAGCAGTGTATGAACTCCCCAGTTTTGATCGGTAGCAGCCGGCAGCAGTCGGGGTATTTCGTGCCATACTGGCAGCAGATGTCGTGCAACAGGGCAGCGAGCTAATCCTCGGTGTTGATTGCATTGTTGTCTGCTTTGTCACTGAGCTGTACTCTCCCTATATATCTTTTGCAACGATATCTTCATTATTTATCGTGTCAGTAAAATAAAGAAAGTAGAAGATCGTTGCAACCACTTTTTTTTTTTTTTTTTTTAAGAGGCTCGGATTACTGGAAACTCGAACTATTGAGACTCTACTGTATTTCGAAGGAGACCATGCACAATAAGTAAAAAATAAGTGTAGAAAAATTGCGTGGACAAAGTTCTGAAATTTTTTAAACGGACCTCATGTACCGACAAGTTCACTGGAGGCATCTCGGACCCATTCGAAGACGGAAATGAGGTAGGAAGATGGCCTATCGGCCATTCTATTTAAGTCACTTTTGGAGAAAACAATCAGGACATGGGACAAAGGAGCCAATGGGGTAGATATGGGTAGACACAAGGGTAGAACGGTCAACATGAAATGTCTGGCCTTTGCAGGTGATCCAGCAATCTGAAAAAGTAACAGAAAAGAAGCCAGACGGGCTCTAGACACACTGCACGAAATCTCAGACAAAACAGGACTACATATCTCATATGAAGAAAGGCAGTACGCTGGGCAAAAAATTTATAGCCAGACTACGTCCGGTAGCGAATTATGGGAATATAACACCAGCAGAAAGTTTCAAATGCCTGGGAGACGTTATACGGAATATAGGACTAAACTCGACGTCCAAAGAAGGTAGGATCACATAACTCCAAAAAGCGAACAGACTTACATGGAACCATTACAACATAATAAGTATTTCCCTCAATGCCGAATTAAGACTCTATGGTACAGTAGCCTTGTATGCCTCAGAAACAACAGTAATCAAGAGAAGAACTAAAACCAAGCAAATGGAAAAACAACACAGGAAAATACTGAGAAAGGTCTATGGGTCAGTTCAGAAAGGCGGTACCTGGATTAAAAAGACCGACAAAACAGTGCGAACAGACTGAGACGATTACAAACAACATGAGGAAAAGAAGGGCAAAGTTCTACGGAAGCATGCATAGGATGAACGAAAACAAACTGATAAAGAAGATTTTTTACATAGTGACAACTAATATAGTGAAAACCAACTGGGTAAAGGAAATAGTGGAAGACCTCAAGATATTGAAAATCTACACGGAAGATACGAGAGACAGGGAAAATTACAGAGGAAAAATCAGAAATTTCACCCAATGGCCAAAAGGAAGAAAAAAGGAAAGAAGTGGACACAATAGAGGAAGGAGAAACACAATGAATATGTGAAGAGAATTTTGAGAAGAAAACAAGAAAGAGACATGAAAAACTGCCATGAAAATTGGCTGTGTTTTACTGCTCTCCTTAAGGTGGATTTAACGAAAGTAATAATAATAATATTACACTACTGGCCATTAAAATTGCTACACAAAGAAGAAATGCAAATGATAAACGGGTATTCAATGGACAAATATATTATACTAGAACTGACACGTGATTACATATTCACGCAATTTGGGTGCATAGATCCTGAGAAATCAGTACCCAGAACAATCACCTCTGGCCGTAATAACGGCGTTGATACGCCTGGGCATTGAGTCAAACAGAGCTTGGATGGCGTGTACAGGTACAGCTGCCTATGCAACTTCAACACGATACCACAGTTCATCAAGAGTAGTGACTGGCGTATTGTGACGAGCCAGTTGCTCGGCCACCATTGATCAAACGTTCTCAATTGGTGAGAGATCTGGAGAAGGTGCTGGCCAGGGCAGCAGTCGAACATTATCCTGCTGAAATCTAAGGTTTCGCAGGGATTGAATGAAGGGTAGCACATCTGAAATGTAACGTCCACTGTTCAAAGTACCGTCAATGCGAACAAGAGGTGACCGAGATGTGTAACCAATGGCTCCTCATACCATCACGCCGGGTGATACGCCAGTACGGCGATGACGAATACACGCTTCCAATGTGCGTACACCGCGATGTCGCCAAACACGGATGCGACCTTCGTGACGCGGTAAACAGAAACTTGATTCATCCGTCGTTGAGTACACCATCGCAGGCGCTCCTGTCTGTGATGCAGCGTCAAGGGCAACCACAGCCATGGTCTCCGAGCTGATAGTCCATGCTGCTGCAAACGTCGTCTAACTGTTCGTGCAGATGGTTGTTGTATTTCAAACGTCCCCATCTGTTGACTCGGAGATCGAGACGTGTCTGCACGATCCGTTACAGCCATGCGGATAAGATGCCTGTCATCTCGACTGCTAGTGATACGAGGCCGTTGGGATCCAGCACGGTGTTCCGTATTACCCTCCTGGACTCACCGATTCCATATTCTGCTAACAGTCATTGGATCTAGACCAACGCGAGCAGCAATGTCGCGATGCGATAAACGGCAATCGCTATAGGCTACAATCCGACCTTTATAAATGTCGGAAACGTGATGGTACGCATTTCTGCTCCTTACACGAGGCATCACAACAACGTTCCAGGAGGCGACGCGGGTCAACTGCTGTTTGTGTATGAGAAATCGGTTGGAAACGTTCCTCATGTCAGCACGTTGTAGGTGTCGCCACCGGCGCCAACCTTGTGTGAATCCTCTGAAAAGCTAATCATTTGCATCTTCTTCCTGTCGGTTAATTTTCGCGTCTGTAGCACGTCATCTTCGTGGTGTAGCGATTTGAATGGCAAGTGGTGTAATAATAATAATATGAGAGGAGCTGGCATGAAGCCTTGAGGAACGCCTTACCTTGCTGTTCTGGAGTCTCTTGCTGTTCCATTTCTTGTTAAGCGACCTTATAAGGCAAACACTCTGCTTGCCACTGGTCTTAGTCTTTAATTACTTAGTGTTCTAATTTTGTCCAGGAGTGCACAGCGAGCTAGACAGTGAGAAGGTTTTGTAGGAGTCGGTAGCACCAAGTGCTGTGCCGGGGACGGCCCGCGGTGGCCCTCGGACCGCTATCTGCCATTACGAGGGCCGTAAACGCGGCAGGTCGCGGGGGCCGACCACCCGCCGTAATTAATTAACGGCGCAGCCCACTGCTCGCCTTCCATCTGCCAGAGGCGGACACCCCACCAGAGTCACCGCGGACACACCTGCACGATACATTCTACTGGCTGCCGAGCTGTACCGGCAAATACAGTTTGTGTCCCGCGGCTCCTAGGTATTTAATCACCTGCTCGTCTGCAGGTATCGTACGATTAAAACTGTGTGTCGGGCGGAGATTCGATGTCAGGATGTCTGCCCTTCGGAGGCAGGTGGTCCACCGACTGAGCTACCCAAGCACGACTCACGATCGTCCTCACAGCTTTACCCGCGCCACTACCTCGTCTCCTACCTTCCAAACTTCACAGAAGTTGAAACTTCCTGGCGGATTAAAACTATGTGCCGGGCCGAGACTCGAACTCGGGACCTTTGCCTTTCGCGGGCAAGTGCTCTACCAACTGAGCTACCCAAGCACGACTCACGATCGTCCTCACAGCTTTACCCGCGCCACTACCTCGTCTCCTACCTTCCAAACTTCACAGAAGTTGAAACTTCCTGGCAGATTAATACTATGTGCCGGGCCGAGACTCGAACTCGGGACCTTTGCCTTTCGCGAGCAAGTGTTCTACCAACTGAGCTACCCAAGCACGACTCACGCCCCCTCCTCACAGCTTTACTTCTGCCAGTACCTCGTCTCCTACGTTCCAAACTTTACAGAAGCTCTCCTGCGAACCTTGCAGAACTAGCCTGTGGGATGTTACCAGAATGAAATTTTCACTCTGCAACGGAGTGTGCGCTGATACGAAACATCTGGATGGTAGGAGACGAGGAACTCAAAATGGTTCAAATGGCTCTGAGCACAATGGGACTTAACATCTGAGGCCATCAGTCCCCTAGAACTTAGAACTACTTAAATCTAGCTAACCTAAGGGCATCACACACACCCATGCCCAAGGCAGGATTCGAACCTGCGACTGTAGCGGTCGCGCGGTTCCAGACTGAAGCGCCTAGAACCGCTCAGCCACACCGGCCGGCGAGACGAGGTACTGGCGGACGTAAAGCTGTGAGGACGGCCCTCGAAACGTGCTTGGGTAGCTCCGTCGGCAGAGCACTTGTCTGCGAAAAGCGAAGGTCACGAGTTCGAGTTTCGGTCCGGACACAGTTTTAATCTGCCACGAAATTTCATATCAGCGCACCCTCCGCCGGAGACTGAAAAATTCATTCTGGAATCAGACGATTATTTACAGCGACCCGTATGGCAACTTCTTACAGTGGCGACAAATAAAATAAAAATATCCTACATCCTTGCCGTCAGTAGAAGACTGCTTCATACCGGGTGGTTATAATTAAACTTTCCCTATTTAACGGGTAATGACACGGAAACTAATGACCGTACGAATGCCAAAGTTGTTAGCATTAATGTAAAGGGCATGGGTAAGAGAAATAATGCAGAATCAGATAAACACCTGCTACGGTACATCATACCATTGCATACCGGTACCATTACCGGTACAGAAGGGCCCCCAATATGCCGCCCGTCAGTGTCCGGAAGAGTCTGACAGCGCAGGAATGTATTCTGCACAGCAGAACGAGGCATGACCGTAGATATGCTGGCTACCTCCCTTGACACGCTGCGCTTCAGGTCAGCACATGTGTGGTGTTCCCCTGGTAAACCCCGTCCTTCAGGTGCTAGTAGGATTCAGGCACTGAAGAATCCGGAAAATGGATAGTTCATCCATTCCGAGAATCGAGAGTTTTCACGATTTTCGCATGCTATCCACAATGATACTGGCAAGATGTTGGTTTCACGGACTCCAAGACTTTCTAGAAAATTTTAATTTAAAGTCTGAAGTTGGATAAGAAATAACAAAAGAAATTTTTTTACGTGACATAACTACAAATTAACAATTTTCGGATTTTTTCCTTTACTTGTACCGTGAAACCTCTCTTCTCGCCAAATCTCATGATTGTAGACTAACTGTAGCTGATTGTAGCTTTAATGTGTCTCAAAATATGTGACACACATCGCCGTATCTTTTGATTTAATTGACTTACAATCCTAACTCATTCACACAACCGAAAGAGCATCTATGTCAATTTGTAGTGCTGCTTATGTAGAGTGTCGTATCTGTCATGGACATTCTTTGAATAAATATACATATTTCAGCTATTTGAACTTTTCAACGATATTGTTTAAACTGTGCTTGTGGTTTTAAATAACTACTGGAATGATTATTACTTTATATAATGTACTGCAAATGACTTTGAAACGTCCCCTTGGAAAAATTTATGAATTACTGTGCTGATAAAACTCTTACGCTATTTGTTTTTCAAACAGCTGAGCAAAACTGAACGTACTCAGACATTTCGCTCTTTACCTGTTGTGATCAACACTAAACTGCCACTCAATATTTTTAGCGCAACGCAATCTGACTTTCAATAATCCCTACAAAAGAATGGCCCTGACTGACAATAACCTATACCTTTCATGAATCACTTACCTCACAAAAATCTTCGTTACTCGAACTACTGCAATACAGCGAACGCCACTACTGCCAGCTAAATAAAAGATTCAAACTACTGAAGGCACTAACTACTGATAGGCATAGTTAGCAAATGAAAGATTTTGATAGAGAACAAACAATGTATTTACCTTAATAGTGTTCAAAAGTCATAATATATATAGCAGTTCATGAGATCCAGTCTTACAAATTTACTGTCTCTGATGGACACACGTCCAGATCATCCGCTCTCAAAACTCCGCCATTTCTCTCCGCACATCCACCACTGCTGGCGGCTCACCTCCAACTGCGCAATGTTACGCGCTGTTAACAGCCAACTGCTCAACATTACAATAGCAAATACTCCAACAATGCAAACCAACCACAGCCTTAGCACAGTCAATGATTTTCATATAGAGCGCTACGTGGCGTTACCAACATAAAAACCCAAACAGCCTACTTACAACTTGTTCTATAGTTATGGAACGTAGGGTTGAATGTAAAAGACGTGGAGAAGCCCCGCAGCCTGGCGGAGTGGAAAAGGTGTGGTTGGTGCGCAAGTGGCAACTCGTCCCTTGTGACGTGTTATGAGTGTGGGCTGAGCAGTTTGTGGTTAACACCTCGCTAGCAGTAGCAGATCATTGTGGCTCACATTCTTGGTTGTTTTGAGGCCATAGGAGCGTAAGAGCAGTATTTATTGGCCTCGGATGCTGCATTCGGCGATACTACTATCGTGGCATGGTTTTTGGCCCTGTGAAAATATAAATCCGACACCAAGAAGATCAGTAACAGGGCGAGTCCAACAGTACTGCCATGACTGCATCGCCGCCAGGTTAACAGCCACCGCAAACTACGTCACCAGTACCCCCAGCTTTCCACTAAATTGTTATGTTTGGCCCTCTGTAAACAGACCAGGTATTTGTGAAATTTGGTTGATTTTAATAATAATCGTGGTGTTGCTAAAAACTCTTATCTTACGCCCGTGATTATCCGAAATCACAAACCAAGAGAGGAATCCTATCCCAGTGAAAGACTTATTCGGCAGCTGTAAAAATAGTTGTGATTACTTTCTATCGTGTGGAGCTGTAGTGTTTGAAATTCGGTTTTATAGTCTGAGAAATACTCCACTTCCAATGTAATTTTAAATCAATCTGCAGTCAATTCCTTAAATAATTTGCCTTACTTGAGAAACTGCCTGAAAACAGTGAGGTTGATCTGAATTGTTGCGTTTATGCACTTTGATCAGAATTACAAAGATTTATCAGCGTTAATTTCACGACAAAGTGTTTGAACTTAAATGTAATGTTGTATTGACATATACGCAGCCAACTGTAATTTGAGTAGGTAAAAAGACTTCTTGTTAAAGCACATTTGTTATTTAAAAAGTTATAGTTTGTTGTGCTTTACTTAATTAATACTTATTGACGAGAATACTTACATATTCTCATTCATACTTGTGTAGTTTTGTTGGTGAGCATGGTTCTTCAGACCATGAAAGTTTAAGGGCTATCATGTTGTAGGCTAGTTAGTTAATGAAGCAAAACAAAGGCTCCTTCAGAGCCAGTGTAGTTAGATTAGCATTCTGTTTAATTGCTTCAAACCGAGTTGAAGAAACACATATCTACCGTGTTAGCTATTCCAATGCAAGTTGGTTAATGCATAGCGACTTTGTACTAAGCAATGATGTTACAGAATATGATCATTTACAGACCCCCTGATTTAAATCAAAATCATTTTATGCCCTTCCCTGTTTAGCATTGTTACTAGTTCCTTGTGTGTTGGTGACTGGTTCTATAGAGTGCTGCATCTACGTCATTTAAGATACGTGTTGCTGTGAACCATATGTTACTGTTTGCTATCTCATTGGCCATTCCAATTTAGTAGTAAATTTATCTGCAAGGTTAGGTTACTGAATTGTAGTGTGAACAGATATAAAGAAAGAGGTGTGTGTGTGTGTGTGTGTGTGTGTGTGTGTGTGTGTGTGTGTGTGTATGTATCAAGGAAGGTTAGGTTAGCCATAGCACTGCCTTCTGTTTTATTACATTGCTTGACATAAGAAGTCCGAATTACGCTGGCGACCAATGTTAGTACGTAGTGTTACGACTTGCTTTTGTGCTGAGAGAGCGTCTGCTCCTGACCCCCTTGTTTACTGTTGGTTATACTTCCTCAAAAATTCCTCGCAGAGGTATAACGTTAGCATCGATTGCCATTTAAGGTGGCCGGTGACACCGTTACAACCTGAGTATGTGACATAAATTTCAACCTGATACCTGTAACACTTTCTGAGAAACAGGGGTTTTAACAGACGGAGGGACAGACAGTCAGTTTAGTAAGAAACGAAAAAAAATTTTTTTCGTGTAATATAATTGCAAACTTACAATTTCCGGATTTTTTTCCCTTTACTCGTACACTGAAACCTGGCTTCCACCCAAATTTCATGACATTGTACCAACGGGAAGGTTGGTAGATTTGGGGAGGGGAGCCGGCCGGAGTGGCCGTGCGGTTCAGGGCGCTACAGTCTGGAACCGAGCGACCGCTATGGTCGCTGGTTCGAATCCTGCCTCGGACATGGATGTGTGTGATGTCCTTAGGTTAGTTAGGTTTAATTAGTTCTAAGTTCTAGGCGACTGATGACCTTTGAAGTTAAGTCGCATAGTGCTCAGAGCCATTTGAACCATTTGGGGAGGTGAACCAAACAGTGAGGTCATCGGCCCCATCGGATTAGGGAAGGATGGGGAAGGAAGTCGGCCGTGCCGTTTCATAGGAACCATCCCGGCACTCATCTGAAGCGATTTAGGGAAATCACGAAAAACCTAAATCAGAGTGGCCGGACGTGGGTTTGAACCGTGATCCTCCCGAATACGAGTCCATTGTGATCAGTGAGTTTGCGAGAATCGAAATACGTGAGATTAATTGCCGTGTCTTTTGTTGGTACTGACTTAGAAGCTTCATATTTGTAAACCGCCAATAGCTGGTACTCTTAATAAGTGACACAAATGTTAACTTTATACAGCTACCTGTTCCTGAAAAAGAGAAAGAAAAAAAAAAAAAGGTTTCATCAGTCGAACAGACAGACAGACAACTGATACTATAAGGTTTCCGTTTTTTGCCGATTAAGGTATGGAACCCTAAAAATAACATTTTTGGCAAGGGGCAGGCGAGACATGAGCCGTATATACACTGAAGAGCCAGAGAAACTGCTACACCCGTCGCCGCGAGCACGCAGAAGTGCCGCAACGCGACGTGGCGTGGACTCGACTAATGTCTGGAGTAGTGCTGGAGGGAACTGGCACCATGAATCCTCCAGGGCTGTCCATAAATCCGTAAGAGTACGAGGGGGTGGAGGTCTCTTCAGAACAGCACGTTTAAGGCATCCCAGATATGCTCAATAATGTTCATGTCAGGGGAAGTGTTTAAACTCAGAAGAGTGTTCCTGGAGCCACGCTGTAGTAATTATGGACGTGTGGGGTGTCGTACTGTCCTGCTGGAATTGCCCAAGCCCGTCGGAATGCACAGTCGGCATGAATGGATGCAGGTGATCAGACAGGATGCTTACGTATGTGTCATCTGTCAGAGTCGTCTCTAGACGTATCAGGGGTCTCATACCACTCCAACGGCACACGCCCCACACCATTATAGAGCCTCCGCCGGCCGCTGTGGCGTACCGGTTCTAGGCGCTTCAGTCCAGAACCACTCGGCTGCTACGGTTGCAGGTTCGAATCCTGCCTCGGGCATAGATGTGTGTGATGTCTTTAGGTTAGTTAGGTTTACGTAGTTCTAAGGGTCTGATGACCTCGATGTTAAGTCCCATAGTGTTTAGAGTCATTTGAAGCATAGAGCCTTGACCAGCTTGAACAGTCCCCTGCTGACTCGCAGGATCCATGGATTCATGAGGTCATCTCCATACCCGTACACGTCCATCCGCTCGATACAATTAGATATGAGACTCGTCCGACCAGGCAACATGTTTCCAGTCATCAACAGTCCAATGGCGCTGTTGATGGGCCCAGGCGAGACGTACAGCTACGTGTTGTGCAGTAGTCAAGGGTACACGAGTGGGCCTTCGGCTCTGAAAGCCCATATTGGTTGAATGGTTGGCACGCTGACATTTGTTGATGACCCACCATTGAAATCTGCAGCAATTGGTGGAGGGTTTGCACTTGTCACGTTGAACGATTCTCTTCAGTCGTCGTTGGTCCCGTTCTTACTGGTTCGTTTTCCGGCCGCAACGATGTCGACGATTCGATGTTTTACCGGATTCCTGATATTCACGGTACACTAGTGAAATGGTCGATGGGGGAATCCCCACTTCATCGCTACCTCGGAGATGCAGTGTCCCGTCGCTCGTGCGCTGACTATAACACTACGTTCCAATTCTCTTAAATCTTGATAACCTGCCATTGTAGCAGTAGTAAGCGTCTAACAACTGTCTTATACAGGCTTTGTCGACCGCAGCGCCATAGTCTGCCTGTTTACATATCTCTGTAGTGGAATAGGCATGCCTGTACCAGTGTCTTTGGCGCTTAATGCATATGTTATAGAAGAAAGTGCGATTTACGATCGAACAGACGCTTTCACGCCTAAATTAATTATCTAGCGTCAGCTTTTCGAGGTGATGATTAAAACTTTAGGACTTTCGCTCCCATAGAGCAATAAATATGTGAGCAGCGTTGCGAAATAGGGTACTGTAATCTTTTCACGTCCCGGCATTGACGCGGCAAACACGTGCTCGGCAACAAATGGAGCGATTCTGCAGATATAGCGTGGAGCGCAGCGGCGTTTAAACTTTCAGCCTGTGCTCTTAGCCCGGCAAATGGCTGACTGATTCTGAACGAGACGTGTGTGAGTGTGTGAGTGTGTGTGTGTGTGTGTGTGTGTGTGTGTGTGTGTGTGCGTGCGTGTAGTGTGTGTGTGTGTGTGTGTGTGTGTGTGCGGCGCGCGCCATAAGCTTTCTGTCTGCAGTGGGCCACGAGAATATCCTCACCAGACCCACTCGGCCATTACGCCGCTAGCAAAACAGCAGCGAGGTGCCGACGCCAGCGCGCTGGCGCCAGAGCTGCCGCGCACAATGGCTGGCGCCATCAATTATTGTGCGGCCGTCCTATCTGCGCGCCAGTACCTGCCGTCGCTGCCGTCGCCGCCCGAGCAGGAACTGGTGGAACTGGACATTCCATTAGCGGCGCTCCGGAATGCATTACGGCGCCGCTGCGTTTACCCGGCGCGCGCTGTGCGGGGCTGCCGGCCTCCAGGCGGTGCCGAGTGAACTCGCCCGGTCTCGCTCCTGCGGTCATAAATGTGGAAAACACCGCGCGAGGGCTGCCACGGGAGAAACTGGCGCGGGAGAAACAGTACCGAAAGGTTCGCCATAACTGATTCTGTGGTACCGTCATAACTAACAAAGGAGTAGATTTCCTTTACTTCACGTCTGTTGTCACCAGACTACCGGTTTCGGTCTATAACGACCATCTGTAGATCTGTTTTATAAAAGCATGTCTGAGCCGTGGCGCTCGTTACTGGCGCGCCAGTCTCTTGGATGTCCATTATCTTTGCTTGCGTTGTTGTTTTCCGCATTCACGGGGCGAGGGGCAGTTGACGCTTGCTTGGACTACCTGCTGAGACGCCGCGAGGTACGAGGTGGGAAGCGACCACGTACCGGGTGATCAAAAAGTCAGTATAAATTTCGCTATTCGTCTGCTCCATATCATCGCCAATGACGGCAAGCATATCGAACACGTCCTAACCTAAATCCGAATATCTGTAGTGACGCTTACATGTTGAATAAAGTGTTTGCAAGCCGTAGTTTGTAACTAATTTACGTTTTTTTTCATATAGCTCAATAACTGTCACCCTGTACACATCACCCACCCCCCTCCGCAAGCACACACCCCTCCCACTATCCCTCTACCCCCGCTTCAGCCGGCACCACTGTCTTATTCGCCTGCCCCTCCCGCTAAGACATTTGATACACGAAGAAAAGTAACCAATGCATTCTTGTAAATTTTGAAGTTGTATTCTTACCTCTAACTTTGTTATTTTATTTACTTTTATAAGAAATTTCGGTATCTTTGAATACTGCAATCCATTGATATTTTAAATGGCGTTATTAGTTATTTACGTATGGTCGTATATAATGTACCCAAGCTTTTTGTAGTGTACCTGCTATTATATTTATCCGTTCTATCCATTTATACTGGTTATCATTATCATAATTTGACAATTGCCATTTCCATGGCTATTCACTATACATATGCAGTGTAGTAATAAAGAATTTCTTTTTGTTTCATTTTATTCAAATGTTTTAGACGTAGGCCAGCTACTTAATAAACCACGGAATAATGTAGATAGAGAGGTAAAAATTGATACACATGCTTGGAATGACATGGGGTATCATTAGAACAAAAAAAAAAAAAAGTTCACAAAATGTCCGACAAATGGCGCTGGACAGAAAAACACCTGCTGGAACGTACGATGCTTATGCAGGATGGCGCTCCACCCCATATTGCTGGACGCGTGAAAGATCTCTTGCGTGCGTCATTTGGTGATGATCGTGTGCTCAGCCGCCACTTTCGTCATGCTTGGCCTCTCAGGTCCCCAGACCTCAGTCCGTGCGATTATTGGCTTTGGGGTTACCTGAAGTCGCAAGTGTATCGTGATCGACCGACATCTCTAGGGATGCTGAAAGACAACATCCGACGCCAATGCCTCACCGTAACTCCGGACATGCTTTACAGTGCTGTTCACAACATTATTCCTCGACTACAGCTATTGTTGAGGAATGATGGTGGACATATTGAGCATTTCCTGCAAAGAACATCATCTTTGCTCTGTCTTACTTTGTTATGCTAATTATTGCTATTCTGATCAGATGAAGTGCCATCTGTCGGACATTTTCTCAAATTTTGTATTTTTTTTCGTTCTAATAAAACCCATGTCATTCCAAGCACGTGTGTCAATTTTCACCTCTCTATCTACATTATTCAGTGATTTATTCAGTTTTCAAATTTATGCTGACTTTTTGATCACCCTGTATGTGTGGAGTTGGTTGTACGCGGTCTGCCGGTTCAGCATGGAGGATATGTGTCGGCTGCCTGGCTGTCTCCTCTCCTGATTTTGCTCGCAGTGCCTTGAGACCGCCTAGCTTGGGTTACTGCCTGGTGTATCCTACACGAGCCATACCGGACGTCCAGCAGAAGTTAAGCAGCCTTGTTTTTCTTTTAAAGAAAAGGAGCAAATGTAGAAAACTTTTTGTAACCAATTTTGGTGGCCTCTTAATTATGGCCTTAGCGTTTACACTGCATTTGGGGATAGCTAATTCTTAAAAATTTAAATAGTTGGGGTTCCCTGTCCTTTATAATCTTTTGGGGGTTTTATTTGAATTTTATCTTTGGGGTTCCTTCCTTCTGCTTGGTTAAGTGTTTACTTGTATAGCGGGAAGTGACTCCTGGTTAAAACTCGGAGAAGGTGTTTGATGTTACTGCCGCCTCCGGCATTCGTCTTTTCAATTAAGTGTTGTCATCCCTTCGAGCGACCTGGTGTCACTCCTCGTTAATTAATGCTGGTTTACGTGTACTTAATTTTAAATTGGCCATTTGAATTAATATTTTGGAGCGCAGTATAGCACTAAGGCAACCTCATTGCATACCACCTTGTGCCCCGGTCTAGTACCTTAATTTTCAGTGGCACGAATTAACTCTACTACCGGTTTTACTGATGTGCTCCCTTCAAAATCTTGTCTTGTATAAGCTTGCCCCATGTGTGTCTGGGAACACAGAGATGAGCTTTAGTGTGACTTCAGTGCTAGTCAGTTAATGGAATCTTCATTTTGGCTTGGGTTCCACTGAAGAGTTCGAGTCGAGCGTAGTATGTTTGACTTGTTATTCATTTAATTACTGTAAGTTTGCTTATTTAATGGGGAGCAAGACATTTAAAGACTGTTGGTATTAACTCCCCTAGTTGCTGGGTGTTCCTAATTCGTTCCAAATTGCCTACTACTTATTCAATGGCAAGGCTGTTGATTAGTTGGTTACTTTGAGTACAAATTCCAGCTATTTATTTGTTGCCGAAATTGTTAAAGTGTCTGTGTCGTCATTCAATCACTAGGTACGTGTTTGAGCTGAATTGACTTAAACCTTACATTGCCTCCTTAAAATTTGTTGCCAGCAGAAACGCTTAAGAGAACTAACTTTCACCACTGCTTATGTTAACCTTTACTGGGATCAATATTTCATGTAGTTAAATTTTGTCTTAAAATGTGTATTTCTCTGATGCAATAAACGAGTGATAAAAGAAAAAAAACAAAGGGGCCTGGTCCTTCCTATTGTGTCCGGTTTGTAACACGTATCAATGTCCTAATATACTATCTGACGATGCCACTGTGGCTCCAGTATATTAGGACATGTTTTTATAAAACATATGTGAAGGTGGTCATTACAGACTGAGACAGGTAGTCTGATGACAAAAATTTGTCACCATGAACGTGTAGTAAACGAAATTTATTGTATATTCGGGTCACTGTTCATTTCCCGACCATGTCGCAGCTTGTGTAGCAAAGGTGTGCCGTAAAGGTACCCGGGACGTAGGCGACATCGGGGAATAATTTTCATAGTCTTCAATTCGTCGAGTTGGCCGTAGATGTGGGAATTGTAATTCAGAGAAAAATTAGAAACCAGTATTCCTTCATTTATTAATCCAGTTTTACATGTTTCGACAGCTATGATGAGAATGTGTATACAGGGTGAATCACCCAATACTTGCATCACAAATATTGCGCAAATCTGAAGTTCTATTGAAGTGCGCTTTTCACAGTATGTATATGCATTGAGAGGCTCGTACTATTAGCCCTTACACGCGTTGTAATAATAGAAAGTATACTTTTTGTGCAAAAATACCCATTTTTGAATGGAACAGTGCCAACTGATACCAGAAAACTATAAGTAGGGTAAATTAGAGTGTCAGTTGCGTTTGTTTACAGGAGTCTAACGGGAGCAAAATTTCCACACCGACACTAGTTTCTGCCTTGTTGCTATATGCTATGTTGTTATGTTTGCTTACAGAGTGCTTGTGTCTACCTTGAGTGCATAGCGACTAGATAGTCAGTGTGTGACAGTCCAAGCATTAGGTCGTTAGCGGACGATGGTATTCACCAATGCTGATAAACCCGACATGCTCATGGGGTAGAGTAGGAAAAATGCATTTCGTTCTTGTAAGGTGTATTCGGCAAGAATCCTAAGGAAATACAATCCGAAAACAAATGAAGTAGGTTACAGTACGCTTGTTCGCCCACTGCTTGAATACTGCTCAGCGGTGTGGGATCCGTACCAGATAGGGTTGATAGAAGAGATAGAGAAGACCCAACGGAGAGCAGCGCGCTTCGTTACAGGATCATTTAGTAATCGCGAAAGCGTTACGGAGATGATAGATAAACTCCAGTGGAAGACTCTGCAGGAGAGACGCTCAGTTGCTCGGTACGGGCTTTTGTTGAAGTTTCGACAACATACCTTCACCGAGGAGTCAAGAAGTATATTGCTCCCTCCTACGTATATCTCGCGAAGAGACCATGAGGATAAAATCAGAGAGATTAGAGCCCACACAGAGGCATACCGACAATCCTTCTTTCCACGAACAATACGAGACTGGAATAGACGGGAGAACCGATAGAGGTACTCAAGGTACCCTCCGCCACACACCGTCAGGTGGCTTGCGGAGTATGGACGTAATGTAGACAGCAACCATACCGGCAATTATTTATCCACCTCTTCAACGAGTCACGTGAAAGTGGTAGTGCAACAAATAGGCAACTTAACAGAAGGAAACAAGTGACTACAGGGGGGGAGGGGGGATTAATGTTCTCGCTGCTGTTACAGTTGATCCGCACGTTAGATCTCGCGCAATCGCATGAGGAAACAGAATGAGTCAGGCAAGTATGCTATGCATTCTCCATCGACATAGGTTCCCTCCCTCTCACATCTCACTCCATCAAGAGGTGCATGGAAGCGATTACTAGAACTGTGTTAACGTCTGTAAATGTGGATTAAGGCAGGATACTCCAGATGTATCTACATCTACGTGATTACATGTACATTCATACTCCGCAATCCACCATACGGTGCGTGGCGGAGGGTACCTCGTACCGCAACTAGCATCTTCTCTCCCTGCTCCATTCCCAAACAGAACGAGGGAAAAATGACTGCCTATATGCCTCTGTACGAGCCCTAATCTCTCTTATCTTATCTTTGTGGTCTTTCCGCGAAATGTAAGTTAGCGGCAGTAAAATTGTACTGCAGTCAGCCTCAAATGCTGTTCCCTAAATTTCCTCAGTAGCGATTCACGAAAAGAACGCCTTCTTTCCTCTAGAGACTCCCACCCGAGTTCCTGAAGCATTTCCGTAACACTCGCGTGATGATCAAACCTACCAGTAACAAATCTAACAGCCCGCCTCTGAATTGCTTCTATGTCCTCCCTCAATCCGACCTGATAGGGATCCCAAACGCTCGAGCAGTACTCAAGAATAGGTCGTATTATTGTTTTATAAGCGGTCTCCTTTACAGATGAACCACGCCTTCCCAAAATTCTACCAATGAACCGAAGACGACTATCCGCCTTCCCCACAACTGCCATTACATGCTTGTCCCACTTCATATCACTCTGCAATGTTACGCCCAAATATTTAATCGACGTGACTGTGTCAAGCGCTACACTAATAATGGAGTATTCAAACATTACGGGATTCTTTTTGCTATTCATCTGCATTAATTTACATTTATCTATATTTAGTGTTAGCTGTCATTCTTTACACCATTCACAAATCCTGTCCAAGTCATCCTGTATCCTCCTACAGTCACTCAACGACGACACCTTCCCGTACACCACAGCATCATCAGCAAACAGCCGCACATTGCTATCCACCCTACCCAAAAGATCATTTATGTAGATAGAAAACAACAGCGGACCTACCACACTTCCCTGGGGCACTACAGATGATACCCTCACCTCCGATGAACTCTCACCATCGAGGACAACGTACTGGGTTCTATTACTTAAGAAGTCTTCGAGCCACTCACATATTTGGGAACCAATCCCATATGCTCGTACCTTAGTTAGAAGTCTGCAGTGGGGCACCGAGTCAAACGCTTTCCGGAAGTCAAGGAATATGGCATCCGTCTGATACCCTTCATCCATGGTTCGCAAGAGAAAAAGGGCGAGTTGCGTTTCGCAGGAGCGATGCTTTCTAAAGCCGGGCTGATTACTCTGCTATTCACAATAAAGTGCCTGGCAGAGGGTTCAGTGAACCACCTCCAAGCTGTCTCTCTACCGTTCCACTCTCGGACGGCACGGGGGAAAAACGAGCAGTTAAATTTTTCTGTGCGAGCCCTGATTTATTTTATTGTGATGATCATTTCTCCCAATGTAGGTGGGTTCCAACAGAATGTTTTCGCAATCGGAGGAGAAAACTGGTCACAGAAATTTCATGAGAAGATCCCGTCGCAGCGAAAAACGCCTTTGTTTTAATGATTGCCACTCCAATTCACGTATCATGTCTGTGACACTATCTCCCCTATTTCACGATAATCCAAAACGAGCTGCCCTTCTTTCTTGCTTTCATGTATCATATATCTTGTTCAGTGATGAATCCACATTTAACCAATCAGGACCAGGTAAACCGCCGAAACATCTGCTATTGGTCTGTGAACAACTGCCAGTGGCTTCCTCAGATGGAACGTCAGCGTCCATGGGGTGTAAACGTGTGATGTGGGATAGTGAACAATGAGCTCATAGGCCCGTGTTTGGTAGATGGAACACTGCACGCGCGCAAGTATCGCAGGCTCCTAACAGACCATCTTCCACGAATGCTAGAAGACGTTTCTTTGCGGACTAGGAGGAAACTGTGGCACCAACGTGATGGCTGTCCAGTCCATAGCGCACGTAGTATGTCTTCACGAACTGTTTCCAAATCGATGGACTGGACGCAGAGTATCTGTGTCTTGGCTGGCTCTTTCCCCAGATTTGATGCCTGTAGTCCTTTTTTGGCAGGAAAAGCTGAAAGACGCTTTCTTCAAGGACAGACCAACTACACCCTGTGATACGCAACGACGTATCACTGCAACCTGCTCGGACATCTCTGCTGAAACGCTAGCACGTGCGCAGCCGCTCCATACCACACTGGAAGCGTGCCGGCGGTCATTTTGAACACAACTTATGATGCTCAATTGTCTCGTTACTGGTCAGAATCCACATTACTAGTGTGTGCGCTTGTGTTGCCCTCTAGTGTGTTCTACCACAGGTATTGTACAAATGTCAGTGTGGGAATTTTTCAAAATACGGTATCTCGTAAACGGCTCGCAGTAGAATACTGCAACAACCACCTCTGGCATTCTAAAGTAAATTTATAGTTTGTTATTGTCAACAGGCATTATTCCATTTAAAAAAGTGTATGTTTGCACATAAAAATCACTTTCTAAGTATTATTACAATCTGTTTATTCGTTAACAATAATAGCCCCTTAGTACCAATCCATTCTGTGAAAACCGCACATCAATAGCGTTTTCCATTTCCGCAATAACTGTGGTGTTAGTTTTGGGTGATTCACCCTATATGTAAAATGCCTACCATTGTAACACAAACGGATGTAGGCAATTAGGACTAGCATATAGCAAACAGAAGATACGTGAAATAATTGCATAAGACACATATAGCAAAATGGAACCGTACTATACATGAAGACTGACTAGAAACGTCCACAAATTTACAAAAGAATACCTGGCCTGGTTCAGATAAAAACGAGAGTGTTACATAGTTACTTGGTTGACTTAGAACGAATGTGATGAGACTGACAGAATTCAGACTGTGAGTAGAGAGACGTGGAACGACATGGTTAACAGGTGGCGTCACACACACATAATTTTCATGCTATCAGCGCCACCTAAGAAAACCAAGAGCGACACACTCAACTATTTATAACTGTAGAACAAGGCGTCAACGGCACTGGATAATCTGTGTTGATAAAATGAAACTAGTGCAACGGCCGAGAGGATAAATTATTTTAACAAAAAAATGTTCAGATGTGTGTGAAGTCTTATGGGACTTAACTGTTAAGGTCATCAGTCCCTAAGCATACACACTACGTAACCTGAATTATCCTAAGGACAAACACACAAACCCATGCCCTAGGGAGGACTCGAACCTCCGCCGGGACCAGCCGCACAGTCCATGACTGCAGCGCCTAAGACCGCTCGGCTAATCCCGCGTGGCAATTATTTTAACATATGGTACGTAGCTGGCCTACGTCTAAAACATTTGAATAAAAAGAAACAAAAAGAAATTCTTTATTACAACACGGCATATATATAGTGAATAACCATGGCAATGTCGATTGTCAAATTATGATAACGATAATCAGTATAAACGGAGAGAACGATTAAATATAATAGACGGCTTACTACAAAAAGCTTGGGTACATTATATACGACCATACGTAAAACTGATAACGCCATTTAAAATACCAATGGATAGCAGTCTTAAAAGATACCGAAATTTCTTATAAAAGTAAATAAAATAACAGTTAGAGGTAAGAATACAACTTCAAAATTTACAAGAATGCATTGGTCACTTTTCTTTGTATATCAGATGTCTTAGCGGGAGAGGGCGGCGAAGAAGACAAAGTGGTAGTGGGTGAAGCGGGGGTAGAGGGATAGGGGGAGGGGTGTGTGCTTGCGGAGGAGGGTGGGGGAAAGGGGTGGGTGATGTGTACACCGTGACAATTATTGAACTATATGAAAAAAAAACGTAAATTAGTTACAAACTACGGCTTGCAAACACTTTATTCAACATCTAAGCGTCACTACAGAGGTTGGGATTTAGGTTAGGACATGTTCGATATGCTTGTCATTGGCGATGATGTCGCGCAGACGAACAGCGGAATTCTGCATGACCCGCTGAAGTGTCGGAACATCTGTCCTGTCGATGACCTCGTGAATGGCTGTTTTCGGCTCAACAGTGGTTCTGAGGTTATTGCTGTACACTTTGTCTTTAATACAGCCCCACGAAAAGGAGTCGCATGTGTTCAGATCCGAAGAATATGGCGGCCAATCCAGGCCCGTGTCAGTGGCCTCTGGGTACCCCAGAGCCAGAATGCGGTCCCCAAAGTGCTCCTCCAGGACATCAAACACTCTCCTGCTTTGATGAGGTCGAGCTCCTTCTTGCATGAACCACATCCTTTCGACCTCATCTTTATCTACATCTACATGGATACTCCGCAAATCACATTTAAGTGCCTGGCAGAGCGTTCATAGAACCACCTTCACAATTCTCTATTATTCCAATCTCGTATAGGGCGCGGAAAGAATGAACACCTGTGTCTTTCCGTACGAGCTCTGATTTCCCTTATTTTATCGTGCTGATCGTTCCTCCCTATGTAGGTCGGTGTCAACAAAATATTTTGTTATTCGGAGGAGAAAGTCGATGACTGGAATTTCGTGAGAAGATTCCGTCGCAACGAAAAACGCCTTTCTTTTAACGATTTTCAGCCCAAATCCTGTATCATTTCTGCGACACTCTCTCCCATATTTCGCGGTAATACAAAACGTGGTGCCTTTCTTTGAACTTTTTCGATGTACTGCTTCAGTCCTACCTGGTAAGGATCTCACCCCGCGCAGCAGTATTCTAAAAGAGGACGGACAAGCGTAGTGTAGTACGTCTGTTACATTTTCTAAGTGTCCTGCCAATAAAACGCAGTCTCTGGTTAGCCTTCCCCACAACATTTTCTACGTGCTCCTTCCAGTTTAAGTTGTTCGTTATTGTAATACCTGGATATTTAGTTGAATTTACGGCTTTTAGATTAGACTGATTTATCGTGTAACCGAAGTTTGAGTTCCTTTTAGCACTCATGTGGATGACCTCACACTTTTCGTTATTCAGTGTAAACTGACACTTTTCGCACCATTCAGATATCTTTTCTAAATCGTTTTGCAGTTTGTTTGGATCTTCTTACGAGTTTATTAGTCGATAAACGACAGCGTCATCTGCAAACAACCGAAGACGACTGCTCAGATTGTCTCCAAAATCGTTTGTACAGATAAGGAACAGTAAAAGGACCTGTAGCACTACCTTGGGGAACGCCAGAAACCATTTCTATTTTACTCGATGGCTTTCCGTCAATTACTATGAACTGTGACCCCTCTGACAGGAAATCACAAATCCAGTCACACAACTCAGACGATATTCCATAAGCAGGCAATTTCACTACGAGCCGCTTGTGTGGTACAGTGTTACTTTGGATCTTCAAGTAGCGTTCGGCAGTCACCGTGCCACCGAGGAATATCGCACCGATTGTTCCGTGACTGGACACTGCACACCGCACAGTCACTCGTTGAGGGTGAAGAGACATTTCGATCGCGAAATGCAGATTCTGTCTCAGAAATACGGTAATTTTGCTTATTGACGAACCCATCCAAACGAAAGTGGGCTTCGTCGCTATACCGAACAAAACCCCTGCGCATACTAATTCCCTTTATGCCCCGCGGCCAACCGTGTAGTTTGGACGTCCTAACGCAAACCGTTCAGAAGATAAGACAATTTTATTTCATATAGTTCAATATATGTCACCCTGTAGGTAATAACAGAAGATCGTAGTCACATCAACAAAAATCTGAAATTTAGAAATTTGTGGTAAGTTCCTATGGGACCAAACTGCTGAGGTCATCGGTCTCTAGGCTTAGACACTACTTAATCTAACTTAAACTGACTTACGCTTAGGACAACACACACTTCCATGTCTGAGGGAGGTCCTGAGCCTCCAACGGGGCAGCCGCGCGAACCGTAACAAGGCGCCTGAGACCACGCGGCTATCGCAAGCGGGTAGAATGGATATAAAACGTGACACCCTAAACCATGACAGGAAATCGTGGATTATATCGAAAGAACATCTACATTTTTTGACCTGATCAGTCAAAAAGATGTCCAGATAATGCGATTGATATACTGTATATGCCAACTGCCATCTACGATCAAAAGAGTCCATCGGTTACATGTTTTAATTTTTTTTGTTTTTAAATGAAGGATGCATGGGTGGGGCATAACTACAAAGGAGGAGGAGCGGGTTGGGTGGAGGTAGTGCGGACTGGTGGGTGGGGGGGTGGGGGGGGGGTGGAGGTTGTTGCCGCCTCCGTGGCTGAAGTCGCCAATGCACGCTTGCGCCGTGCCTCTCGACTGGCAAGGTGAGCCGCTTCCAATCGTGGCGATGGAAAATATTGGCTGTCAGCATTTGGCCGGTAAGGGGAGGAGAGGAAGATGCGTGAGGTTTCTGGTCACCAGGCTGTATGCCAAAGTTCAGGATTAAATTCCAGACTTCTCCGTAGTGTCTTATAAAGCGAGGGACGTGACACAGTCTGTTCGGACGGGACGTTACGTTCGGCGAACCCCTCGGTTCTATTCGCGAGGAGCTGGCTGTGTGCCCACACTACGTTTCACGCTCTTTCTTCACCTCCTTCCACCTCCTTCCACCTCCTTCCATAACAATCTAAACCCCAACACGCATTCATCACAGTCGTCCACACGCCACCCTTCGTAACAACTTTTTGCAAGTCCGTCTTTTTGACAGAATGTCTTGGGGACCAGGGCCGTTTACTATTATGAGAAAACGAAATGACTACAGCCGTCATTATGATTTTATTTATTTTATAGCGACCAGTTGGCAGTTAGTGGTTGGAGTTCTCACGCCGAAGTTTTCAGGTAGTCTACGTAAACCAGTTATGTTGGCCACTGATGCGGTATATATAGGGATCGTGTCAACCCGTTCAACAGATGGCGCTTTTAAGCGGCGAAACTGGTAGCTACAAAATAAATGAAATCGTAAGAACGGCAGTAGGTGTTTCATTATCTCCCACTTCTCAACAGGTCAGAGAAAGGCTGTGCCAAACTACCTCCACTACCACACTACGACGAAGGTACAGCATTACTGCATCTGTTCCATCACGCTCATTCCGCAAATGCTGACTTTCTGCAATACCTCCGTCTCGTCGTAATTACATCAATAACAACCTCACCGGCCGGTGTGGCCGTGCGGTTCTAGGCGCTTCAGTCTGTAACCGCGTGACCGCTGCGGTCGCAGGCGCGAATCCTGCCTCGGGCATGGATGTGTGTGATGTCCTTAGGTTAGTTAGGTTTAAGTAGTTCTAAGTTCTAGGCGACTGATGACCTAAGAAGTTAAGTCGCATAGTGCTCAGAGCCATTTGAACCATTTGCATAATAACCTCAGATCTTTCAATGATAGTTCCTGTATGTATAGAGAAATAGTGTCTAAGAAAAGCTGCGCAGATCTTCAGTCACATCGCGATACCAGAAATTGGCAACTAGTTTTAAATGTTGACAAATGTAAAACT
This sequence comes from Schistocerca piceifrons, assembly GCF_021461385.2. NCBI lineage: Eukaryota > Metazoa > Arthropoda > Insecta > Orthoptera > Acrididae > Schistocerca > Schistocerca piceifrons. The sequence goes on from NC_060146.1 coordinate 214,103,611, forward strand.
GTATACTTGCAGAAGAACTACGCTACTGGCCATTAAAATTGCTACACCAAGAAGAAATGCAGATGATAAACGGATATTCATTGGACAAATATATTATACTAGAACTGACATGAGATTACATTTTCACGCAATTTGGGTGCATAGATCCTGAGAAATCAGTACCCAGAACAACCACTGCTGGCCGCAATAAAGGCTTTGATACGCCTGGGCATTTAGTCAAACAGAGCTTGGATGGCGTGTGCAGGTACAGCTGACCATGCAGCTTCAACACGATACCACAGTTCATCAAGAGTCGTGACTGGAGTATTGTGACGAGCCAATTGCTCGGCCACCATTGACGAGACGTTTTCAATTGGTGAGAGATCTGGTCAGGGCAGCAGTCGAACATTTTTTGTATCCGGAAAGGCCCGTTCAGGACCTGCAACATGCGGTCGTGCATTATCCTGCTGAAATGTACGGTTTCGCAGAGATCGAATGAAGGGTAGAGCCTCGGGTCGTTAACACATCTGAAATGTAACGTCCACTGTTCAAAGTGCCGTCAATGCGAACAAGAGGTGACCGAGACGTGTAACGAATGGCACCCCATACCATCACGCCGGGTGATACGCCAGTATGGCGATGACGAATACACGCTTCCAATGTGCGTCCACCGCGATGTCGCCAAATACGGATGCGACCATCATGATGCTGTAAGCAGAACCTCAATTCATCCGAAAAAATGACTTTTTGCCATTCGTGCACCAAGGTTCATCGTCGAGTACACCATCGCAGGCGCTCCTGTCTGTGATGCACCGTCAAGGGTAACCGCAGCCATGGTCTCCGAGGTGATAGTCCATGCTGCTGCAAACGTCGTCGAACAGTTCGTGCAGATGGTTGTTGTCTTGCAAACGTCCCCATCTCTTGACTCGGAGATCGAGACGTGTCTGCACGATCCGTTACAGCCATGTGGATAAGATGCCTGTCATCTCGACTGCTAGTGATACGAGGCCGTTGGGATCCAGCACGGCGTTCCGTATTATCCTCCTGAACCAACCGATTCCAAATTTTGCTAACAGTCATTGGATCTTAACCAACGCGAGCAGCCATGTTGCGATACGATAAACCGCAATCGCGGTAGGCTAGAATTCGACCTTTAACAAAGTCGGAAACGTGATGGTAAGCATTTCTCCTCCTTAGAGGCATCACAACAACGTTTCACCAGGCAACGCCGGTCAACTGCTGTTTGTGTATCAGAAATCGGTTGGAAACTTTCCTCATGTCAGTTCGTCGTAGGTGTCGCCACCAGCGCCAACCTTGTGTGAATGCTCTGAAAGCTAATCATTTGCATATCACAGCATCTTCTTGCTGTGGGTTAAATTTCGCGTCTGTAGCACTTCATCTTCGTGGTGTAGCTATTTTAATGGCCAATAGTGTAGTACGTATGACAAGATGATGATGTTTGGTTTGTGGGTTGCTCAACTGCGTGGTCATCAACGCCCGTACAATGTCATAATCTGTGCACAGTCCAATCTAGCCACTTTCACGAATGATGATGGAATGATGAGGACAACACAAACACCTAGTCCCCGGGCAGAGAAAATGCCAACCCGGCCGGGGATCGAACTCGGGACCCCTGTGACCCAGAGGTAGCAACACTACCCACTGGTCTACGAGCTGCGGACATAGATGACAGGAACAGCAATAATGCAGACAACTGGAATCAGCGAAATTACACGGAGACTTGGATGTAACGATTTCTGAGTGTCCCAGTTAACCGCTTACCCCCGGTCCTTTAAAGAATCGAACTCGTATGCAGAAGAGAGCTTGAAACGTCTGATTACTTTACAAATAAGTTTAATGTGTGAAATATTTCTCGTTAAGCATGTAAGCAATAAAAAGTTCAGAAAATATTGGAAACTGTGCTTTTTTGTGGGAAGTCGCTGAGTGTTCTTCTTACCATACCAACGAGTCTATGAGTACAGTGTGTGTGTATCTTGCACTCCGTCTTAAGTGGAAGCTGGTTCTACACGCATCTTAATGTTTATGACGTCATACGTCCGGAATCATGCGTCGTTCAGAAAAGGCTCTACGCACTATGGGACTTAACATCTGAGGTCATCGGTCCCCTAAACGTAGAACTACTTAAACCTAACTAGCCTAACGACATGACACACATCCATGCCCGAGGTACGATTCGAACCTGAGACCGTAGCAGCAGCGCGGTTCCGGACTGAAGCGCCTAGAGCCGCTAGGTCACAACGGCCGGCAATCATGTGTCGTACTGAGTAATAATTTTGCGGGTGAATTCAGTGGCCTATTTGGACTTGTTTGCAAAAGTTGTTGCGAATAGACTCGTTAGTAAAGAAGTAATAAATTAAAATGTCGTGCCAGATACTGAAGTTCTGCTTCATGAACAGCGGAAGTGTAGTTAAGTGGTACATGGTACGGAGCGAGTTCTTACGTTGAGCGGTAAGCGTCTAGGCCACGAAAATATTGAACAAAACTAAACAGTCTCTTTACTGATCCTCGAGAATATGTGATACCCCCAGCACAAGTGAATCAGTGAACAAGAGGGCAACATCTGATTACCAAATGTATCATTTCATAACATGAAGAACACTTCAAATTTGCATTTTACCATGATGCAGTTCCGACGCACAGGGAACGGATACTCAGATTGGCCCTTGGACAGTTTAGGTACAACTAAAACAGAGAGAAGGTACGTTGTAAAAAATGCAAAACGTGAAATATTAAGGCGATCCAGAATCGGCCAGAAATAACCTAGATAGTGAAATTCTAAGGATTCCTTTTGACAACTGAGCAACAAGACATTAATTAATAAAACATTCAAATTTTACTGAAGATAACAAAAAAGATCTTTAAGGAATAGAACCTTCATAAAACTAAGCAAAAGTAAAATTTAAGACTTGTGGTCTTAACTGTAGGTAATGATCTCTTTAAGAATACTTAAATAACCCTGACATAATCGGAAACTTCAACTTGTAAGGTAGCAGTATTTTGCACCTTACTGTAATAAACATAGCCAAAGCCTTGCAGACAAACAAAAATTACGCGAAGCGAAATGTAGTGTGAGGAGGGCTATGCGAGAGGCGTTCAATGAATTCGAAAGTAAAGTTCTATGTACTGACTTGGCAGAAAATCCTAAGAAATTTTGGTCTTATGTCAAAGCGGTAGGTGGGTCAAAACAAAATGTCCAGACACTCTGTGACCAAAATGGTACTGAAACAGAGGATGACAGACTAAAGGCCGAAATACTAAATGTCTTTTTCCAAAGTTGTTTCACAGAGGAAGATTGCACTGTAGTTCCTTCTCTAGATTGTCGCACAGATGACAAAATGGTAGATATCGAAATAGACGACAGAGGGATAGAGAAACAATTAAAATCGCTCAAAAGAGGAAAGGCCTCTGGACCTGATGGGATACCAGTTAAATTTTACACAGAGTACGCGAAGGAACTTGCCCCCCTTCTTGCAGCGGTGTACCGTAGGTCTCTAGAAGAGCGTACCGTTCCAAAGGATTGGAAAAGGGCACAGGTCATCCCCGTTTTCAAGAAGGGACGTCGAGCAGATGTGCAGAACTATAGACCTATATCTCTAACGTCGATCAGTTGTAGAATTTTGGAACACGTATTGTGTTCGAGTATAATGACTTTTCTGGAGACAAGAAATCTACTCTGTAGGAATCAGCATGGGTTTCGAAAAAGACGGTCATGTGAAACCCAGCTCGCGCTATTCGTCCACGAGACTCAGAGGGCCATAGACACGGGTTCACAGGTAGATGCCGTGTTGCCTGACTTCCGCAAGGCGTTCGATACAGTTCCCCACAGTCGTTTAATGAACAAAGTAAGAGCATATGGACTATCAGACCAATTGTGTGATTGGATTGAGGAGTTCCTAGATAACAGGACGCAGCATGTCATTCTCAATGGAGAGAAGTCTTCCGAAGTAAGAGTGATTTCAGGTGTGCCGCAGGGGAGTGTCATAGGACCGTTGCTATTCACAATATACATAAGTGACCTTGTGGATGACATCGGAAGTTCACTGAGGCTTTTTGCGGATGATGCTGTGGTGTATCTAGAGGTTGTAACAATGGAAAATTGTACTGAAATGCAGGAGGATCTGCAGCGAATTGACGCATGGTGCAGGGAATGGCAATTGAATCTCAATGTAGACAAGTGTAATGTGCTGCGAATACACAGAAAGATAGATCCTTTATCATTTAGCTACAAAATAGCAGGTCAGCAACTGGAAGCAGTTAATACCATAAATTATCTGGGAGTACGCATTAGGAGTGATTTAAAATGGAATGCTCATATAAAGTTGATCGTCGGTAAAGCAGATGCCAGACTGAGATTCATTGGAAGAATCCTAAGGAAATGCAATCCGAAAACAAAGGAAGTAGGTTACAGTACGCTTGTTCGCCCACTGCTTGAATACTGCTCAGCGGTGTGGGATCCGTGCCGGATAGGGTTGATAGAAGATATAGAGAAGATCCAACGGAGAGCAGCGCGCTTCGTTACAGGATCATTTAGTAATCGCTAAAGCGTTACGGAGATGATAGATAACTTCCAGTGGAAGACTCTGCAGGAGAGACGCTCAGTAGCTCGGTACGGGCTTTTGTCAAAGTTTCGAGAACATACCTTCACCGAAGAGTCAAGCAGTATATTGCTCCCTCCTACGTATATCTCGCGAAGAGACCATGAGGATAAAATCAGAGAGATTAGAGCCCACACAGGGGCATACCGACAATCCTTCTTTCCACGAACAATACGAGACTGGAATGGAAGGGAGAACCGATAGAGGTACTCAAGGTACCCTCCGCCACACACCGTCAGGTGGCTTTCGGAGTATGGATGTAGATGTAGATGTAGAATATAATAATTGTTGCAAAGACGAGTTAGATATCGGTTATTATGTTATTTATCAGGAAATCAGCCTATTGAAATTAATATAGGGAGTATCAGAAGGCATAAGACGCGTATTAACTTTAAGAAATTCGCATGTTGCATGAAATCGGGGTTTAGGTGATATTTTCACGGAGTTTGGCTGGAGCGGACGAGCGGCACTGTTCAAAGGCAGGGCAGAGGGGTGCGGAAGTTTACAACCGACGATTACGAGTCGGCATGCGAAAGCGTCCCCAGTGGGGGAGACGCGCCGCCGGAGCAGGTAGGCACACATTGCGCGCACAACAGAGGCAGGCCTTCGAGGGACTGCGCCTCGTTGGCGCTGGGCGTTACGCCGACACCACTGTGTCGAGACGAGCTGGCGCCTAAGGGAGCCTTCCCACGAATCTTAACGTTTTCTGGGGCTTTCTAAGAAACGCGGTTAAGCTAGTGCAATGACCTTTTCCCGCGCGATGGCGAACAGAGAGACACGATTGGTGGGTTCAATTTTGAACGGAGTTTCAGTTTGTTCCAGAACACTCTAGGCGCAGTAAGGCGCAGAATGTTTTAATTGGCTGGAAGAAGCCAGGAAATAAATAGTGGGAGCGAACTGTGCTGGTCTGGAGCCACGGGACTGGCCAGCTCTAAAAATAGCGTGGGGGTGCTGATTTTTGCAGAGGGAAGCTTTTGGAGCTGTTATCGAGGAGAAGCGTCTTAGCTCCTGTAGCGAGCGGACGTCGCGCTTTCGGCTCTGCTGTAGCAGAGTAAATTCTTTTCGGTGTGCTGTGAAGAACTTTGAATACGCCTGCTAGCTGCAACTGAAACTAGTATTCAGTTAGTGGTACTGCCATGTTTTACTGTTAGAGACAGGCTGATTCCGCTAATTACGGTTGGGAATACTGTCTCACAGGAAGCATACAGGAGCAGAGCAATTTCCTTGAGCCACACTTTATTAAAGACGTTACTGGATTCCGCCTTTGGCCTGGCGAGTCCCGTCTTAACGAGTGCGACACGATTGGAAAGAGAGTCGAATTAGCTTTTGAATAGGAGTTTACGAACAGGAAGGCCGTTCGCCAAAAAAAAAAAAAAATTCATTTTGTTGCAATCGAGGCTCCTCGACGGCGCAGACGCCACCGGCAGCTTGCTGACCTGTCTCCACGACGCTGCATTTCGTAACGTGATGCTCAGCTTCGGCATTTAATCCGATATTACGCACTCCTGTGATTACACTGTTCTACAAAAAAAAACTTTTTTTTCTGATAAAAAATGTTGCGATCCTAGTTGTATTTTGAGTGCTGAATTGAAAACTGTTTTTGGTTTTTTTCTGTCAGGGATAGTTTATGAGTAATCACAATTTTATTTCTCTTTTCAGTTTCTGATACAGTGCAGCAAACGTAAGGTGAAATTCGACAATCAAATGCACATCTTTATGATGTTATAAGTTCATCACATTAATGGAGGGTGGGATCTAACACAGTAACCTTTGTGCATACACTTTGAAGCATTTATTTTACATGAGAAATTACAGAAAATTGACAATGAGCCACTGCCTTGTAATGCACATCACTTTTTTCTCTTATATTGTGAATCTTTCTTCTCTCGAATGATATTCCAGCAATAATCTGCTAACATAGAAGGTACCACTTCCCTTCATAGCGCCTTTCTAGGGTAGAGATGTTTTTATGGAATCGTTCCCCATGTTCATCCGATACGTCACTACAACTCTCTGTGAAGTAGTCCAGATGAGAGTCCATCATGTGTGCCTTCAAAGACATATTGCACCCCAAATCCTGATATGCTTTGATCATATCCTTCACCATTGCTTTGTAGTTAGTAGCTCTTCATCTTCCGAGGAAGTTTTCCATCACCATCTTGAAACAGTCCCATGCGGTTTTTTCTTTATAAGTTAAACATGCTTCAAAATTTGCATCTTTCTTCAGCTCCCTGAGTTGTGGGCCCACAAATACACCTTCCTTTATTTTTGCAGCTGAAAGACGGGGGAATTTGGTAGCTAGATATGCAAACCCACAGCCTGTTGGATCCATGGCCTTCACGAATTGTTTCATCAGGCCAAGTTTGATGTGAAGCTGTGGAAGTAGTATATATTCAGGAGCTACCAGACTTTCACGTTGTACATTCTTTTCGCCAACTTTCCATCTTCGCCTAGGCCATTTCTTTTTCACGTAGTGAGAATTTCGGTCTCGACTATCCCACTCGCAAAGAAAACAGGCATACTTTGTGTATCCTTGTTGCGTTCCCAGTACCATAGCAATTACGTGGAAATCTGCACATATTTTCCATTTGTGTTCATTGTATTTTAATGAATTTAGCATCCTTTGTACGAATTCGTAATTGTCTTTTGTCAAACTAGCGTAAGCTACTGCAACAGAGGGTATTTCATTTCCGTTATGGAGCAAAACACCCTTCAAACTTGTTTTCGATGCATCTATGAAAAGTCTCCACTCCTGTGAAATATAAGCGCAGTTCAGCACTTTCATCAGGCCAGCAACATCATTGCAAAATGTCAGTGCTTCGTCAGTTGAAAAATAAGAAATAAAGACATGTTTCCTGTGCCTGAACACACTGATTTTAGTACTTTGGTGCAGTAGATTATACTCTTGTAATCTTGAACCAAGCAACTGCGCCTTTTGTTTACTTAGTCCTACATCACGTACTAAATCATTTAAATCTGCCTGTGTTAACAAATGTGGCGATGACTCACTTGTGCAGTGATATAAAGAATCATCATCTGTGATTTCTTCAGTACTACTTATTTCACTGTCACTCGGAATTTGACCTCGAGCTCTTGAAGGTACAGGAAGGTTGTCGGAATGCTGCACTGGCATTCTCGCTGAAGGCAGATCTGGGTAAACAATGTGCCTCTTCGACTTTTTGTTTGTAAAACCCTGAATTTTTGTTAGACAGAAATAATAATCAGTAACATGGTCCTTAGGCTCCCTCCACACCATGGGAACAGCAAACAACGCCACATTCTCTTTACCTTTCCACCACTGAATTAGTTTGCAGTAACATGTAGCACAACAGAAATGTGGTGCCCATTCTTTATCTTGGTCTCCTACCTCTTGGTCTCCTACCTCAACTCCAAAGTAATGTTTGTATGCTTTCTTTATGACTGAAGAAATTTTCTTCCTATTTATGGCAAAAGTGAACTTCCCACAGATGTAGCAGAAGTTGTCCGGCTTATATCGACTTCCACGACGACGTGGCATTTCTGCAAATTTAGAAATACCACTTTGGTAATACACCTGTATTAAATTAATAGTAGGGAACTAGAGGAACGCTGATGTGTAAAAACAAGCAGTCGTTTTACCTTCAGCACCAGGCTCAATCAGTTTACACACAGGAACTAAAAAGTTCACCCGTGCTCGGAAATATGACAGACAGTTATTTGTCAGCCAAAACACCCACTCGTTAAGACTGACACAAATTGCGGCTAACACCACTGTTGTAAACTCGATGCACCTGCCCCTAGGAGGCGTGAAGCTTTACTGCCGAGGCAGCGACCGGCTGTCGCCGTTCGAGTTAATGAAATGTTTCAGGTGGTCTTAATGAAATAGGTGTGGCGGGGGATAACCTAATGATGTCTGATTCTTCCCACCTGCTGTTGCACAAGAAATTATCACGTTCTATCACTACTGGATGCGGCAACATACCCGTATTTCTCTGTAACGTCTCTGTGTTTGCCATGAATTGTGAATATACATATATATATATATATACATATTACATAAAAAGTATCCCTGACAACGATATTTTGATAACATATTTGAATTTCCTACGGTAAAATGGTCTAGAAGCACATACTTTAATATCAGAAATACAACCCATGTCGAACAGTGTTACCAGAGCTCAGTTTTCCAGCCACGCTCTTATTGAGAATGTGGTAATTGATGTAGGTTTGTCTGACGTATTTTCTGCCGTCTGACAAGGGGAGAGAGTAGAAAATAACAAATACAGATGCGTTATCCGACCTTAAGAGTTAGTTCTGGAATTTAAGGGCCATCGCCATTAATAGCTTAATTTTATCACTTATAAATGTATGTCATTGTTCAGTTTGATGTTAGGAAGATTGGTGATCAATAAATGTGTTCAGTGCTATCCTTGTTTATTTAGTAGTGATCACTTCCCTAAACACTATTTAGTTATTAAATATTAATCAAAATTAGTGACGGGGCAGTTTTAATTAACAGGTTGGGTCTCATAACAGACCTTCAGCCAGAGCCAACGACCCGCCGAGGATCCCTAATCATCATCGTATTAAAATAAACCCCTTCCAAACTTTATGAATTCAACAAAGCTAAACTTTACAGGAAACTCAATAACTCTGCTGCTGCTTCATATCAGACAAATGATTTATAGCAAACCGCTTACGTACTGATGACCAGTAATCATGAAGCTGTGATTGTGCGCAACAGTTCACAATGAAGTAAACAAGAAATTCGTGTTCCAAAACTTACAATTCGTGGTAAGATTAGTGTCCAACAATTTAGAAGCTAAGCAGAAGGGGGCCTATATAAGGCAGCAAGCGTCTGTCGCAGTTGTTAGATCGGTTACTGCTGCTACAATGGGAGGTCTTCAAGATATGAGTGAGTTTGAACGTGGTGTTATAGTCGGCGCACGAGCGATGCGACACAGCATTTCCGAGGTAGCGATGAAGTGGGGATTCCTCCCTTACGACCATTTCACTAGTGTACCTCGAATATCAGGAACCCGGTAAAACATCGAATCTTAGACATTGCTGCGGTCGGAAAAAGAACCTGCAGGTTCGGGACCAACGACGACTGAAGAGAACCGTTCATCGTGACAGAAGCGCAACCCCTCCGCCAGTTGCTGCAGATTTCAGTGGTGGGCCATCAACAAGTGTCAGCATGCGAACCATTCAACTAAATATCATCGATGTGGGCTCTCAGAGCTGAAGACCCACTCGTATACCCTTGATTACTGCACTACACAAAGCTGTACGTCTCGCCTGGACCGGTCAAAACTGACACTGGACTGTTGATGACTGGAAACATGTTGCCTGATAGGACGAGTTTCGTTTCAAAATGCGTCGAGCGAATGGACGTGTATGGTATGGAGACAACGTTATGAATCCATGGACCCTGCATGTCAGCAGGGGACTGTTCAAGTTTGTGCAGGCTCTGTGATGGTGTGGGCGCGTGCAGCTTCAGTGATATGGGACCCCTGGTACGTCTAGATACGACTCTGACAGGTGACACGTACGTAAGCATCCTGTCTGATCACCTGCATCCATTCATGTCCATTGTGCATTCCGACGGACTTGGGCAGTTCCATCGGGACAATGCTACACGCCACACGTCCAGAATTGCTACAGAGTGTCTCCAGTTTAAACACTCCACAGGCATGAACATTATTGACCATATCTGGGATGCCTTGCAACCTGATGTTCAGAACCGATCTGCAACCCCTCGTACTCTTACCGATTTATGGACAGCCTTGTAGCATTCATGGTGTCAATTCCCTCCAGCACCACTTCAGACATTATTCGAGTCCATGCCAAGTCGTGTTGCGGCACTTCAGCATGTTCGCGGGAGCCCTACACGATATTAGGCAGGTGCACCAGTTTCTTTGGCTCTTCAGTTTACATAAAGTATCAGAAATCATGAATAAAACATTTACATGGATCTTACTTCAAAGAGCATAGTTACATAGAAGTCACATTAAGTAAAAGCAGACAAAGACGTTAGATAAGACCGCTATAGATAACACCGATAATATGGTGTTACAAGCTCACGCATCGAACACACGCGATGCTCAAACAGCACCCTACCAACGATGCGTTCAGCGGCTTGGGTCAACAGTTTCCGCAAACGCCCCTCTCATCTGCTGCCATAATACTGCAGGCTGTACCAGGTCACGCTTCATCCCAAAATGGCGACGTCCAACGGTTGACTCAGCTGCACCGAGACACAGTAAATGACAAGTGACGCCGGGAACGAAGGTACACAGACTGTCCAAAAGTGAGTGAGAATGAGGTTTTCCCCATACGCCTAGTGAACATCAGCGTTACCACGGCTATGCCTACATTCCTTACGGACTCCGCGAGCAACTCCGCGGATGAACATCGCCTTATACCGACACCAAGTCGTAGCCATGGGGCAGAACTTCACTTTTTCTCTTCACGGGCCGATTTCGCACGAGCTCATCAGCTGACTGTTAGAAGAAACCTCACCGGAAACCACAGCGGCACTACTAGAACGGCTGCTACCAACTTTAGGAAAATGGTACCACAAGTAAAATCAAATCGATCTATCGCACTCGAGATGGAGCCAGCACCAGACTGGCCCAATACACTTTTATGTACTTTTTTCCTCTCATTGTTTTGTGGAACGGGGGGGGGGGGGGTGGGTCTGTCAGTGAGAATAGCCAATGGCCTTGCCGCAGTGGTAACACTGATTACCATCAGATCTTTGAAGTTAAGCACTGTTGGGCTTGGCTAGCACTTGGAAGGGTCATCGTCGGGGTCTGCCGAGTTCTGCTGGAAAGTGGGGTGCAGTCAGCCGTTGTGAGCAGCTCCTCAGCTACTTGATTACGACGTAACTGACAACGGCCGGCACTGCGGTGTTGTGGTGTGCGTATTGTAAGACCTTCGGTACACACACCACCAGATTATTTGACTTGTCGCTCTAACGAAGTAGGCGAGTGTCAGCAATATGTCTCGTGGTCTTATTGTGGCGTGTTTATCTTCTGCCGTTAGGTCAGACGATAGAAATGCCACTTGCATGCTTAGAGTAGCAGACTGACGGCGACCAACTTTAAACAGAACTTGATTAATTTTCACACACTTTTATTAAAATAATAACAAGCCTAAAAATTACTTCACTTGATTCTGGATGCTATTTACAATTGGCAATCTGAAGTTCCTTTGGTCTTGGTCCGTTAATCTTATTCTCACATATCTCTGATGACAAAGTGCCTATACATTTATCTTCATGGCTATGTAAGGAAATATGGTAATGTTTTTAGGCGCAGATTGAAACTTGACTATAGACTGGTGCAGACTGGTGCAGGCAAATGCAGACTCATGCAGACTGACTGATTGGAGGTCTGTACAATCATTATAATAACTCACGCATTCAGGTATCACTGCGCGAGTGTGATCTGCGAGGAGAAAAGGTTCTACATTAGCAGCAATCTCATAGGCTGCGTTCCATATTAATACGCAAATCGGCGGAAGCAGAATTTGGTCCGTCTCTGAGGCAGCGCCATCTCGTAGTGCGGAGACGGACGAGCGCTGCGCCTGCGCTGTTGTGCTTAGCGGGGCGCGCTCTAGTGAGGAAGTTGTGTACGCGCTGACTATGCGTAACTATGTACACAACAGGTGTGCTGACCATATGACCCTCTGTATCTGTATTTAGTGACGCCTAAGGGCTGAGGATGACACGGGGACTGCTCAGTACCATCGGGCCTTCAAGGTCAGCTTCGAATGGCTTTTTTTTTCAGCGAGAATACTTTTTGTGGAGGTTCGAAATTATGTGAGGGGTTTGTTGGAAGTCGCTAACTGCTCTCATTCTCAAATACTGGACGAATACAGTTCGGGTAGTTGGCGCGCTCATCGTTACGCTGCGTCAAGAAACGTGCAGAGTGGGTTGCTGTGTTAAAGCCGTCGGGACACGGACCGTGTTGTCGAACGTTAACATTGAGCGTGCCTAGTTCAGCGTGCTGCTGAACGCTCAGGAACGATGCGACTTGTGCACACGGTACGTGGGCCCCGACGAAGTATACGCGATCGCAACGCACTCCAGAGGCAGTTTGAGGGATGTTTCTAGTTCGTAAATCACACTGTTTACTCAACGGGCGCTCGTAAAATTCCCACGTTGGCTCTATTAAAACGCACATTTCCTCCGTCGTCCACGAAAAGTAAAGTACCATGTCCAATCAATAAGGACACAGGTTTATAAAAGTTCCATTACAAACAGTGCGGTACAAATTTGGAGTACTTCTCCGCATAAGATAAACATTATTTCATCATTCCCACATTTTTAGTAAAATAACAGGGTCAGTCTTACTTGATCACTGTTCCTACCCAGTAGCAGAATCTTTGCAACATGTGAATTACGAAGCGTAAAAGAAAAAGGAGCAAAATATCTTTATACAAGTAGCGCAAGCTGTCCTGTAGATTAAGCCAATCGAACAGTCACCCCTCAAAAAAGGGTAACTTACATTTATATAACATGAAATATTATGGTTGTTGTTGTTGTGGTCTTCAGTCCTGAGACTGGTTTGATGCAGCTCTCCATGCTACTCTATCCTGTGCAAGCTTTTTCATCTCCCAGTACCTATTGCAACCTACATCCTTCTGAATCTGCTTAGTGTATTCATCTCTTGGTCTCCCTCTACGATTTTTACCCTCCACGCTGCCCTCCAACACTAAATTGGTGATCCCTTGATGCCTCAGAACATGTCCTACCAACCGATCCCTTCTTCTGGTCAAGTTGTGCCACAAACTTCTCTTCTCCCCAATCCTATTCAATACTTCCTCATTAGTTATGTGATCTACCCATCTAATCTTCAGCATTCTTCTGTAGCACCACATTTCGAAAGCTTCTATTCTCTTCTTGTCCAAACTATTTATCGTCCATGTTTCACTTCCATACATGGCTACACTCCATACAAATACTTTCAGAAATGACTTCCTGACACTTAAATCAATACTGGATGTTAACAAATTTCTCTTCTTCAGAAACGCTTTCCTTGCCATTGCCAGCCTACATTTTATATCCTCTCTACTTCGACCACCATCAGTTATTTTGCTCCCCAAATAGCAAAACTCCTTTACTACTTTAAGTGCCTCATTTCCTAATCTAATTCCCTCAGCATCACCCGACTTAATTAGACTACATTCCATTATCCTTGTTTTGCTTTTGTTGATGTTCATCTTATATCCTCCTTTCAAGACACTGTCCATTCCATTCAACTGCTCTTCCAAGTCCTTTGCTGTCTCTGACAGAATTACAATGTCATCGGCGAACCTCAAAGTTTTTATTTCTTCTCCATGAATTTTAATACCTACCCCGAATTTTTCTTTTGTTTCCTTTACTGCTTGCTCAATATACAGATTGAACAACATCGGGGAGAGGCTACAACCCTGTCTTACTCCCTTCCCAACCACTGCTTCCCTTTCATGTCCCTCGACTCTTATAACTGCCATCTGGTTTCTGTACAAATTGTAAATAGCCTTTCGCTCCCTGTATTTTACCCCTGCCACCTTCAGAATTTGAAAGAGAGTATTCCAGTCAACAATGTCAAAAGCTTTCTCTAAGTCTACAAATGCTAGAAACGTAGGTTTGCCTTTCCTTAATCTTTCTTCTAAGATAAGTCGTAAGGTCAGTATTGCCTCACGTGTTCCAGTGTTTCTACGGAATCCAAACTGATCTTCCCCGAGGTTGGCTTCTACTAGTTTTTCCATTCGTCTGTAAAGAATTCGTGTTAGTATTTTGCAGCTGTGGCTTATTAAACTGATTGTTCGGTAATTTTCACATCTGTCAACACCTGCTTTCTTTGGGATTGGAATTATTATATTCTTCTTGAAGTCTGAGGGTATTTCGCCTGTTTCATACATCTTGCTCACCAGATGGTAGAGTTTTGTCAGGACTGGCTCTCCCACGGCCGTCAGTAGTTCCAATGGAATATTGTCTACTCCGGGGGCCTTGTTTCGACTCAGGTCTTTCAGTGCTCTGTCAAACTCTTCACGCAGTATCGTATCTCCCATTTCATCTTCATCTACATCCTCTTCCATTTCCATAATATTGTCCTCAAGTACATCGCCCTTGTATAGACCCTCTATATACTCCTTCCACCTTTCTGCTTTCCCTTCTTTGCTTAGAACTGGGTTTCCATCTGAGCTCCATATTATGGTAAATACTTATATTAAACTAATAATGAAGTATCAGAACGCAATAAAAAAGCGAATGTTAGGAAAAAAATTTGGAAGTGGCAAGACACGAACCACCGCCCTATCAAAATGATCTACAGTGGGCAGTGACGCTTTTTTTTTTAAAAAAAATCTCAATTTGTTGTAGATTGTTCGTTGAATTTGTTCGTGGCGGACGTCCGCTGACGCCTGTTCAGGTTAATCGTTGATTCGTTCACTCAGGTTTTTTTGTTGCAGAGGGTAGCTAAACCCTCTGACCGAACACGCTGAGCTACCGTGCCGGCCGCTAGTCACTACGCTACGCACGTCTAATCATAGTATCTTAGCTCCTGCAGAAAACCTTAATCGTAGATATGTTACAAATTGAAGTTTAATTGTACCAAGAACAATGCTTTTTGGGTAGACCTTCAGTGTGTCGCTGGCTTCAAATAGCCTACTCTCATAATACGCAAGTTACAATAATTCTTTTGCCATGAATATTATGTTTCTCATTATTTTATCAGAACGAATCACACAGCTAACAACGGTTTTTTTAGTGATTCTCAATTTGCTTGTGCTCAGAAACGGCATATATACATATAGGCTTGAAATGAATGCGAATATGGCGCCTCACAACTCTGTACTGAAGGGAGACGGCGTGCGTGTGACGTAGGTGGCGTTGTGCCATCTCATTGGTCAACGCTCAGACGCACGCTCAGAATATCTGACATGCCAGATATTGCTATGCATGTTCGGAAAGACTCCCGAACGTGCTATTGCACGCTATGACGTCAGAAACTCGGCACACTAACCCTCAACGTTCGGATGCACGGCCCGTGTGCCGACGGCTTAACGCGACAGTTCCGCAATGGGGAGGTGCTTTGGCCCCAGGATCGCCTCTGCCCGATGGATTCACATCGAAGATAGATGTGGTTTTTAGGCGGTTTTCCACATCCCACTAGTTGAATACTGGGCTGGTTCCCTCAGATACAACCTATCCAAACACATAGGACACTTTCTCTCACTTGCTAAAAAATTTACTCTACAAATAGAGAGATTGAGTACAGTTCTTCTGTCCTGGGGGTGAATAGGAGGCCGGTGACCTCAACTTTTGGTCTCCTTAAAGACTTACAATCTGTAATACTTGTCTTAATATCTTAAACCATTAACACAGGGTAGGATTACACACTCTCTGAAAAAAATTAGTACACTTCTTCAGGG
The DNA here is from genome assembly GCF_021461385.2 of Schistocerca piceifrons. Lineage (NCBI taxonomy): Eukaryota > Metazoa > Arthropoda > Insecta > Orthoptera > Acrididae > Schistocerca > Schistocerca piceifrons. Next base: position 214,119,609 of record NC_060146.1, read on the forward strand.
GATTCCAATTCACCCACTATTTATTGTTGCAACAGTGCATACGGAGTAGATGAAATGATAAGATTTACAGATTAATAGCACAAGCGGTTGTGAGGTACCAGGTAGCGACCCATGCTCAAACACCGGCATTAGTGTGTAGTGTAGTCTCCATGGGTGGCGATCCAGGCAGCGGCTCTGGCATCCAGTCGATTGTACAGATGGTGAATACTGTCGTGGGATACGTTATGGCACGCCTGCTCAACCTGTTCACGTAGTTACGTAAGAGTTGTTGGCTGATGAGTCACACAATTCACTTCTCGTCCCTTCAGATCCCACACGTGCTTGGTTGGAGAGAAATCTGGAAATCGTGCCGGACAGGGAAGTTGCTGTGCGTCTTCGAGAGCACCTTGAGTTTCACGGACAATGTGTGGGAGAGCGTTATCCTGTTGGAATAACAGATCACTTTCCTGTTGCAAAATGGCGAAAGGACGGATCTAACAACATTCTGCAAGTACCGTGCGCTTTTAGCGTCCCCTCCAGAAACATCAAAGATAAACCAGTGTTGTATTTTACTGCACAGCAGACCGTAAGGCCTAGGGTAGTGGCAGTGTGCCTTGGATTAATGTACTCACCAGGCGTATGCCGTACACAGAAACGACCATCACCTGCGTGCAGGCAGAATCTTCTTTCATCGCCGAAGAGTAGAGCGCGCCGTTCAGAACTGTAGACCTATATCTCTAACTTCGATCAGTTTTAGAATTTTGGAACACGTATTATGTTCGAGTATAATGACTTTTCTGGAGACTAAAAATCTACTCTGTAGGAATCAGCATGGGTTTCGACAAAGACGGTCGTGTGAAACTCAGCTCGCGCTATTCGTCCACGAGACACAGAGGGCCATAGACACAGGTTCCCAGGTAGATTCCGTGCTTCTTGACTTCCGCAAGGCGTTCGATACAGTTCCCCACAGTAGTGTAATGAACAAAGTAAGAGCATATGGACTATCAGACCAATTGTGTGATTGGACTGAAGAGCTCCTACATAACAGAACGCAGCATGTCATTCTCAGTGGAGAGAAGTCTTCCGAAGTAAGAGTGATTTCAGGTGAGCCGCAGGGGAGTGTCGTAGGACCGTTGCTATTCACAATATACATAAATGACCTTGTGGATGACATCGGAGGTTCACTGAGGCTTTTTACTGATGATGCTGTGGTATACCAAGAGGTTGTAACAATGGAAAATTGTACTGAAATGCAGGAGGATCTGCAGCGAATTGACGCATGGTGCAGGGAATGGCAATTGAGTCTCAGTGTAGACAAGTGTAATGTGCTGCGAACACACAGAAAGAAAGATCCCTCATCATTTAGCTACAATATATAGTAGGTCAGCAACTGGAAGCAGTTAATTCCATGAATTATCTGGGAGTACGTATTAGGAGTGATTTAAAATGGAATGATCATATAAAGTTGATCGTCAGTAAAGCAGATGCCAGACTGAGATTCACTGGAAGAATCCTAAGGAAATGCAATCCGAAAAACAAAAGGACGTAGGTTACAGTACGCTTGTTCGCCCACTGCTTGAATACTGCTCAGCAGTGTGGGATCCGTACCAGATAGGGTTGATAGAAGAGATAGAGAAGATCCAACGGAGAGCAGCGCACTTCGTTACAGGATCATTTAGTAATCGCGAAAGCGTTACAGAGATGATAGATAAACTCCAGTGGAAGACTCTGCAGGAGAGACGCTCAGTAGCTCGGTTCGAGCTTTTGTTGAAGTTTCGAGAACATACCTTCACCGAGGACTCAAGCAGTATATTGCTCCCTCCTACGTATATCTCGCGAAGAGACCATGAGGATAAAATCAGAGAGATTAGAGCCCACACAGAGGCATACCGACAATCCTTCTTTCCACGAACAATACGAGACTGGAATAGAAGGGAGAACCGATAGAGGTACTCAAGGTACCCTCCGCCACACACCGTCAGGTGGCTTGCGGAGTATGGATGTAGATTCCATCTTAGAAGCGGTCCTCTGACGGCACCAGTCGAGCCGTGCACGTCGGCGCTGTGGCGTCGGTGGAAGGCGGGCTGGAGGCGTGCGTGCCGGTAGTCCCACTGCTGGTAGCTGGATCTCAACACCTCGTGTTGGCACGTCTGGGCTCACAGACCCTCTTACACTGATCAGACAGAATATTATGACCAGCGGGCTACTATCGATATAAACCCATACAGGCAGTAGCAGTGTCAGCTGGAGAGGAAAGACTGCTAGTCAGATTCAGTCAGTGTGCATTTAGTATCAGACTCTATGACTTTGACCGAGGGCAGATTGTGATGGCCTGTATACTTAGCATGAGCATTTCGGAAAGTACAAGGCTTGTCGGGCTTACTCGAAGTGCTGTGGTGATTGTCCTCAACTCGTGGTGAAACCACGTGCAGAAGTCATCGTGTTCGGCAGTCACGCCTCATTACATATGTTGATGTAAGCTGGGTGGACTGGTAAAACAGGACAGGCGACGAACTATGGCGGAACTAGCATCACACTTTAACGCTGGGCAGAGTAAAAGTGTGTCTGAACACACAGTGCATCGAACACTCCTGGCGTTGGGCCTCCACAGCCGACGACCCTTGCGTGTGCCAATGTTGACAGCACGAAAGCGGGAACTACGACTGATATGGGCACGTCACCATCGGCACTGGACGTTGGCGCAGTGGCAGAGCGTTGCATGGTCCGATCAATACCGACACCTCCTTCAGTATGCCAATGGGAGGCTGCACGAATCTGTCGTCCTCCAGGGTAAAAGTTCCTTGACACCTGTGCAGTGGGACGGAGACAAGTTGGCGGCGGCTCCATTATGCTCTGGAGAACATTCACGTGGGCATCTGTGGGATCAGTTGGGCTCCTGGAAGGCACCATGACAGCGAAAGAGTGTCGTACACTGGTTGCAGACAACGAACACCCCCGCATTACGATCATGTTTCCCTACGGCAGAGGCATATTTCAACAAGATAACGCGCCATGTGACAAGGCCAGAAGTGTGATGGAGTGGTTCGAGGAACAGAGAGGTGAGTTCCAATTGACACGCTGGCCCGTCAACTCGCCAGATCTGTACCCGATGGAACACGCCTGGGATGTGACTGAACGTGGATTCGGAGCTCATCGCCGCTCTCTCTGGAATTTACGAGCATTATGTGACTTGTGTTCAGAGGTGTGGTGCAGTCTTCCTCCATGCCACGTTGCATCGCCACTGTTATCCGTGCGAAAGATGGACGTATTTGCGATTAGGTAGGTAGTCATAATACACTGGCTGATCGGTGGCAGCTGTAGGATCTGCCACTGCTGCACTCACAATACGACGATCCTGGCTGGCGTCTATGCCGTGTGCACGTCCAGAACCTCTTCTACGGGTGTGAGGATGTTCACGTGACCAATAGCACTGGCGACTCTGCACAACTGCCCACTTCCCTCGCAATTCTCCGAAAGGTCCATCCTGCCACTCGGAAGGCCACAATCTGGCCACTTCCAAACGGCCTCATTTGGCTGTAGGAAGCCCGAGTGCGTCTGCATGGCATGGTTACCTGCTTGCTTCACACGTTTGCACCACACTGATTCTGCTGGCTGTCAGCATTTCCTATTGAAAGCTAGACAAAGACGGGGCTCAAGTAGCTATGCCACTGCGCTGTCTGCTTACGGACGACGTTGAAACCGTCATCAGTACATCTACTACACTACTGGCCACTAACATTGCTACACCACGAAGATGACGTGCTACAGACGCGAAATTTAACCGACAAGAAGAAGATGCTATGACGTACAAATGATTAGTTTTTCAGAGCATTCACACAAGGTTGGCGCCGGTGGCGACACCTACAACGTGCTGACATGAGGAAAGTTTCCAACCGATTTGTCATATACAAACAGCAGTTGACCGGCGTTGCCTGGTGAAACGTTGTTGTGATGCCTCGTGTAAGGAGGAGCCTATCGCGATTGCGGTGTATCGTATCGCGACATTTCGGCTCGCGTTGGTCGAGATCCAATGACTGTTAGCAGAATATGGAATCGGTGGGTTCGGGAGGGTAATATGGAACGCCGTGCTGGATCCCAACGGCCTCGTATCACTAGCAGTCGAGATGGCAGGCATCTTATCCGCATGCCTGTAACGGATCGTGCAGCCACGTCTCGATCCCTGCGTCAACAGATGGGGACGTTTGCAAGACAACAACCATCTGTACGAACAGTTCGACGACGTTTGCAGCAGCATGGACTGTCAGCTTGGACACCATGGCTGTGGTTACCCATGACGCAGCATCACAGACAGGAGCGCTTGCAATGGTGTACTCAACGACGAACCTGGGTGCACGAATGGCAAAGCGTCGATTTTCCGGATGAATCCAGGTTCTGTTTACAGCATCATGATGGCCGCATCCGCGTTTGGCGACATCGCGGTGAACGCACATTGCAAGCGTGTATTCGTAATCGCCATACCGGCGTGATGGTATGGAGTGCCATTAGCTACACGTCTCGGTCACTTCTTGTTCGCATTGACGGCACTTTGAACAGTGGACGTTACATTTCATATGTGTTACGACCCATGGCTCTACCCTTCATTCGATCCCTGCGAAACCCTTGTATTTCAGCAGGATAATGCACGATTGCATGTTGCAGTTCCTGTACGGGCCTTTCTGGATACAGAAAATATTCGACTGCTGCCCTGGCCAGCACATTCTACAGATCGCTCACCAACTGACAACGTCATGTCAATGGTGTTCGAACAACTGGCTCGTCTCAATACGCCTGTCAGTACTCCTGATGAACTATCGTACCGTGTTGAAGCTGCATAGGGAGCTGTATCTGTACACGCCATCCAAACCCTGTTTGACTCAATGCCCAGGCGTATCAAGTCCGTTATTACGGCCAGAGGTGGTTGTTCTGGGTACCGATTTCTCAGGATCTATGCACCCAAATTGCGTGAAAATGTAATCATATGTCAGTTCTAGTATAATATATTTGTCAAATGAATACCCATTTATCATCTGCATTTCTTCTTGGTCTAGCAGTTTCAATGGCCTGTAGTGTATGTCCCATGTGAGATATGCCGACATCGGATCAAAATCGCCGTCGTTTTCTCCAGGTGTACTAATTTTTTTCCGGCGGTGTACATCTGAACAAAGTAGATTACGACAGCGTCTGAAATTTTTAGATTCGGCCAATAATTACATGAAATGTTGAAATCGAATTTGTGTTACTCCTGGGAGACTTTAGACAGGCAACCTGCAACAGTGATCGAACAAAGTGTATCGGGTTAGCCGTATAATAATGTAGACGAAGAAGAACGACCACACATGCTCCGCTGCAGGAAAAACAGGTGGCAGACACCGCTTCTTCGGTAGCATGACAGGGAAGTGCAGCCGAAGTACAAACAGAGACTGTTTACAGACCACTCGTTCGTTCCATCTGGGAATATTCCTCAAGTGTGTGGGACTCACAACGCGTAGGGGGTGCTGGACGTATACAGAGAAAGGCAGCACGACTGTTCAGTCTGACTCACGTGAGAGATTCAGTTAGATGCTATAAAACTCTTAACTGACAGACTCTTAAGATACAATTATCCCGAGAAAGCCCAGTTACGGAATTTCAAGAACCAGTATTAGGCGAAGGATCTAGAGAGATAATTCAACCCTCTATGTGGTGTTCCCTTACGAACCATGATGACAAGATCGGACAGATTACAGCACGTGCAGAGGGGTTTAGGCAACCGTTCCCTTCTCACTGCATACGCGACTGAAACGGGAAGAAATTCCTACGTGTGCTAAAATCCTAAGTACACTCTGCCGTGCACTGCAGAGTGTGTAGTATGTGGTTGTTGTAAGCTGCTCTTTCGCAATGAAGCAGAGGTAATACTTAAAACTGTTCAGCAAAGCTTCTCAAAGTTAAACATTGGTATAGCCTACGTAAACAATTCTCAGTACTGATATGTGGTGTCTGTTCTGTCGGGTGGTTGGCGGTACAGCGGCTGTAAATAAATTATATTTCGAGAAATCAGGATTTCAACTGCCTACAGGCATAGAGAAGCGGAACAGCCCGGTTCGGGCCCCGGCCCTGGGAGAATTTTCAACTTTCACCGTTGATTTATTTCAATGCCTGTTGGCGGCTGAACTCTTGATTTTTCTAAATGTAATGCTCACAAAGCTTGGGAAAATTTTTTTATTACGTCTTTTCTTATTGTTTGCCGGCCGCGGTGGCCGAGCGGTTCTAGGCGCTTCAGTCCGGAACCGCGGGACTGCTACGGTCGCAGGTTCGAATCCTGGATCGAGCGTGGATGTGTGTGATGTCCTTAGGTTAGTTAGGTTTAAGTAGTTCTACGTTCTAGGGGACTGATGACCTCAGAAGTCCCATAGTGCTCAGAGCCATTTGAACCATTTTTTTCTTATTGTTTATTACTTAACTTTGTAGTTTTCTCGATGTTTTTCTTTGTCACGCTATTTCAAGAAGTACGTGTCCTGTCTGAAGAGCAGAGATCTGTTATTGTAAATTTGGTTGCGCATCAGTGTTAAAGTGATTTGTTGTGAAAGTTTTTTTTCTTGATTATTTCCATTGTTTAATAATTTGCTTAGCGAAACATATCACACAAAATCTTGCATTAGCGGGAAGATTCTCTAAAAAATCCTGTGTCTTAACATCATACTGGCAATCGTCACTCTCTTCTTGACAAGAACAACTTGAAACGCTTCAAGAAGACAAAATGATCGACGATGTATTTTGCTATACAGAAATGTTGTTCAAACTTGATGTATATCAGCAAAGGTAATTTTATGTGTAATCAATACATTTGATATTCGACGTCACAAATATTGTAAAGGATAATACAAAATTGTACGAATGTAACTAATAAAAATTGTTTCGAATTTTTTTTCGAAATTATAAAATTTGTGTGGCCGTGCGGTTCTAGGCGCTTCAGTCTGGAACCGCACGACCGCTAAGTCGCAGGTTCGAATCCTGCCTCGGGCATGGGTGTGCGTGATGTCCTTAGTTACGTTTAAGTAGTTCTAAGTTCTAGGGGACTGATGACTTCAGATGTTAAGTCCCATAGTGCTCAGAGCCATAAAATTTGTTTTACACATTTTTAGTCGGGTAGACTGGCGTTAGTTGCAATGCAGGAGACCCTTGAGATTGTGGGGCATTCCTCGTTGGTGTTGTTCTATGCGACCTGTTGGTACAGCTACACCACCTGAATCCGAACCTACGTATGCCACCTAGCTCCAAAGGGATATCAAGAACATTACCATACACGAGAACAGAAAGTTATGTCACATACAGGCAACCACAGTTAACCACTCTTTCGAAAACCGCCAGCTGCGGCACCCCATATCGCTCTGCGGGTTCATAAGCATAAAAAAAAATTATCATCAAAAATTTACTCACCAGTCAGAAAAACGATCAAACATGGGTGCTTCCTTTGTGATGCTTCCAAGTAGCTTCAAGTTACGGTGGATGGCACACCTTAAGATAAACTCCACACCGGCAAGATGGTAGTGCCCGAGCCTCACAGCGGCAGGAAACAAAAGCCGTGTGCCAAGTACCCTACTGGCCATTAAAATTGCTACACCAAGAAGAAATGCGGATGATAAACGGGTATTCGTTGGACAAATATATTGTACTACAACTGACACGTGATTATACATTTTCACGCAATTTGGGTGCATAGATCCTGAGAAATAAGTACCCAGAACAACCACCTCTGCCCGTAATAACGGCCGTGATACGCCTGGGCATTGAGTCAAACAGAGCTTGGATGGCGTGTACAGGTACAGCTGCCCATGCAGCTTCATCACGATACCACAGTTCATCAAGAGTAGTGACTGGCGTATTGTGATGAGCCAGTTGCTGGGCCACCATTGACCAGACGTTTTCAATTGGTGAGAGATCTGGAGAATGTGCTGGCTAGGGCAGCAGTCGAACAGTTTCTGTATCCAGAAAGGCCCGTACAGGACCTGCAACATGCGGTCGTGCATTATTCTGCTGAAATGTAGGGTTTCGCAGGGATCGAATGAAGGGTAGACCCACTGGTCGTAACACATCTGAAATGCAACGTCCACTGTTCAAAGTGCCGTCAATGCGAACAAGAGGTGACCGAGACGTGTAACCAATGACACCCCATACCATCACGCCGGGTGATACGCCAGTATGGCGATGACGAATACACGCTTCCAATGTGCGTTCACCGCGATGTCGTCAAACACAGATGCGACCATCATGATGCTGCAAACAGAACCTGGATTCTTCCGAAAAAAGGACTTTTGCCATTCCATTTGTGCGCCCAGGTTGGTCTTTGAGTACACCATCGCAGGCGCTCCTGTCTGTAAGGTAACGTCAAGGGTAACCGCAGCCACGGTCTCCGAGCTGATAGTCCATGCTGCTGCAAACGTCGTCGAACTGTTCGTGCAGATGGTTGTTATCTTACAAACGTTGACTCAGGGATCGAGACGTGGCTGCACGATCCGTTACAGCCATGCGGATAAGATGCCTGTCATCTCGACTGCTAGTGATACGAGGCCACTGGGATCCAGCATTGCGTTCCGTATTACCCTCCTTAACCCCCCGATTCCATATGCTGCTAACAGTCATTGGATCTCGACCAACGCGTGCAGCAATGTCGCCATACGATGAACCGCAATCGCGATAGGCTACAATCCGACCTTTATCAAAGTCGGAAACGTGATGGTACGCATTTCTCCTCCGTACACGGGGCATCACAACGACGTTTCACCACGCAACGCCGGTCAACTGCTGTTTGTGTATGAGAAATCGGTTGGAAACTTCCCTCATGTCAGCACGTTGTAGGTGTCGCCACCGACGCCAGCCTTGTGTGAATGCTCTGAAAAGTTAACCATTTGCATATCTCAGCATCTTCTTCCAGTCCGTTAAATTGCGTGTCTGGAGCACGTCATCTTCGTGGTGTAGCAATTTTAATGGCCAGTAGTGTATCTCTGTATGATAATGGAATGCCCCAAGGACTGAAAACCCCAGTTAACAAATTTTGTAAAAACTTAAAGTAGGGAAGTGAGTCATCTTGACAGTGAAAACAACTATTGGTGATAAAAAAATTTAGTTACACTGATACTGTTTTGATTAGCAACTGTAACACTTAAATACTGAGCGTAACATACAAAAGAGGAGATAAAAGGAAAGGGTTGTCATGCATTATCTTTTAAACATCTATAGAATAAATTTAAATTCATATGAACGAAGGTTAAATCCAAGGAGGTAATTTGGTGAAAGATAACATTTACCATGGAAGAGAGTTGTAGCCGCATCTAAAAGGAAATTTAATGCGCCTACAATATAACTCGGATATGGAAATGTTTAGTTAGTTGCTCTTGAGTCGCTCTAGAGTACTATTGCGATAGTCTTCTGGAAGCAAACGCTATTAGATTGTTTCTGTTGTGAAAGTTCGATAGTTCGTGAGAAAGAGAGAGAGAGAGACTAAAGCCATACTCAGTCATTCGACTGAATAAAGTAATCTTTACCATTATCAACGCGACGGTGATTTTAATTGAGTGACACTGATTTAATGGACTTAACCTTCCGACTGAAGAACAATTGCGAACTTGACAGTAATGGATCAGTGGCACGAAAACTATTCGTAGTCTTGAGTAGGACACAACAATACAAAGTCATGAAGAAAAACCAATACACCGTTCCATCAAAAGTTGTTGTCAACGTCACGATTACTGGACTGATGAGAAGTTAATCTTGAATGACATATCGGTGTGTGTGCGTGATAGGGACAAACAATTAATTACAAAAAGGTTAATAAACTATTATTCAAGAGGTAAATCAGATGCGTCGCCTACATTATTCAAGGAATAATATTACGTATGTTCATGCTGGTGAGTGAGTCTTTTAAACATTTTAACTGACTGTGTGAGGACAGGAATAACAGACAGTGAAATGTGAATACTATAAAAATCAGCATTACGGCGTGTTACAAGTACGTTACTTCAACATAAGTGGTCTCTGGAGCTACGTTGGACCGTTGTTAATAATATGACGTAGCAACGGCATACCAACGGAATTAGGAACAGCAATTATTAATCCTCGCTAAGAATGATGTGAAAAACGACCGTAATGATAGGATTAAGAACCAAGATTTCACTGGTCAACGAAACTAACCGGGCATAAGGTAAAAGATAAACAATTGCAATTTATGAGTTAACACAAACTGATAAGACTTGTAGGCGATTTGCCTAAAACAAATAATTTCATAGCCGTCCGGTATAATGTGTTAACGAAAAAATATTTATTCGCAAAAACTCACAATGAGAAGAAACTAAAAAAAACAACAGAGAAGTAACAAGAACTAAGAGACTCTATAGTGTTACGGCAAAGATAAAAAACAAACACGTGACCAAAAAAAAAGACGTACACAGAAACGTATTCACAGTAGTTCCGGCTGAAAAATCGACTATTGGAGTTGCTTCTGCCCATCTTGTGCACCTGTCTATGGCCGTAAACAAATACCTGTAACCCTCTGACTGTGGGAGAAGTCCAACCAGGTCCACGTGAACGTGTGCGAATCTAGCAGAGGTACCTTGAAAATCTCCAATATCAGCACGCACATGCCGTCCTACTTTACTTTGTGGACAAGGAATGCAGGAACGTACCCAAAGGTGCGCGTCTCTTTTCATAGAAGGCCACACATAGCGATCTGTCAGCAGCTTGATTGTAGCGTTGGCTCCTGGGTGCGATAGTGTGTGGACACTGTCGAATGCCGTCTTGCGCAATATTTTTGAAATGAATGGTCTTGGTCTGCCTTGAGACAAGTCGCACCACAGCTTCCGCTTGGAGTTAGGCACCAGAATTTGCTCGAACTTCAGACCTGTAGACGGGTAGTTTAACAGCTGTCGTAGCTCTGCATCCTTGGTCTGTTCCACTGCAAGTTTATCATAGTCTAAAATTCCTGAAATCCCGCAAATACATAAAAAATAGTTAGCCACAAAATTTTCTGCGCCTCTTAAAAGGCGTATATCTGTCGTGAACTGACTTATGAACTCAATATAACGGAACTGTCTTGGTGAGCACTAATCACTGGTGTTTATAAAAGCCGATGTTATGGGTTTGTGGTCTGTAAACAAAGTCACTGGTCTAGCCTCTATTTGTGGGCGGAAGTATCGAATTGCTTCGTAGATCGCAAACAATTCTCTGTCATACGCGCTCCACTTCTGTTGTGCCGTCTGTAACTTTTTAGAGAAAAACGGTAGTTGTTGCCACTGCCCTTCTACACGCTGGTGCAGGGCCGCCCCTATTGCTGATTGGTTCGCGTCTACAACAATAGCTAGCTGTGCGTGGTGAGTGAACTGGGTGAGCGAGCAACACTGCTTTGCTGAGGCTTGCTTGAATATCTTTAAATGCTTTGTCCATTTCTTGTGTCCACTTAATTATTCGTCGACCTTTGGCGTCGCGTCCCTTGAGTGCGTCAGTGAGCGGTGTTTGCACCGTAGCCGTTGCTGGCAGATGGCGTCTATAAAAATTTATTGCTCCCATGTATCGTCGTTGCCGGTTTCGGAAGGGCCTGTACCGCCGCGATCTTCTCTGGCAGAGGCACTATACCTTCTGATGACACAGTACGGCCGAGGAAAGTGACTTGGTTCTTGTGCATGACGCATTTATTTAAGTTTAAAACGACTCCGTAGTCAGATAGACGCCTGCGAAGTTGACACAGACGCTGTTCGTGTGTTTGACTATCTGGAGAGAAAACCAAGGTATAATCAAGACAAGCAAAGCAAAATGTTAATCCCTTTATCACTTCGTCGGTAAAACGCTGCCGGGTCTGTGCTGCGTTCTTAAGGCCAAAAGGCAGAAATAAAAACTCGAATAATCCAAATGGTGTAATCACTGCTGTCTTCTGAACATCTCTTGGAGCCATCGGTATCTGGTTGTATGCTTTCTTGCAATCGAGGACGCTAAAAATTTTCGCGCCGGCCAAAGCACATGTGAAGTCCTTTATATTAGGTACTGGGTATCTATCTGGAATGGTTCTTGAGTTTAATGCTCGGTAATCCCCACACGGTCTCCATGATCCAACTGTCTTACGTAGCAAGTGTAGAGGTGAAGACCACGGACTGTCTGACCGACTCTAGCATTTCCTCGAATACCGCCTTTGTTTCTGTCAATCTCTCTGGTGCGATTCTACGTGCTCGCCGTGAAACTGGTTGTCCCGGCGTGGTACGAATATAGTGAACCATACTATATTTAACTTCTTTTGTCTGTCTGTCAGAACATCTCCGATTCTTCTCTTCGTCATGTAGCTCTTCGGCTACAGAGTTGCCAGTCGCCTGTAGCTTCTCACAAGTTGTATGCCCTTTAGAGCTTGATAAGGCACTGTTGTCTCCCAGATTTAACAAAGTTTTCCTTGTAAGTCGACCGCCAACTCGAAATGTGCCAGAAAATCTGCGCCCAAATAGGTTCTGATATACCAGCTCTGACAAAAGACCAGGTAAACTGACAAACTGCCTATTGGCTTCTGTCTCGTGTTTTTCGGCCGACGGTCATCTAATGATTTTTCTGACGTTTCGCCAGCACGATTGGCTGGCATTTTCAATGCTTCACCCTCCATTGCCGGTGGTGAACTGGAGGGTGAAGCATTGACAATAGGCAGTTCGTCAACAAGTGGCCACGAAAGCCTTAACAATTTTGTACCAGGTAAACTGTTTGGAAAAACCCACATCAATCTTGCACACTTTACATCCGTACGTGTTAATCACCGAGTTATTCACTGCCTTCAAACGTGGCTGTATGTCTTTTTCGTTGCGTGGCGCATGGCTGACAGGAAGCGATCTAATGTCTGACCCGGTAACCACCAAAAGCCCGTAAGTACGTCTGATACATACAATCTTTTCGAAGCAGGAGGCATATGTATTGACGATTGCTGTCGCTGACATGAAAACACTGCACTGTTTCTGTACATACCTTGGTTGTCTGAGTGGGCGCACGCTGATGTACATCTTGTAGCATCTCTCCCGAAACGTTTATGGTACCAACACACCTTACGCTCGTCCTCTTGTTGTCTTCGTGTTTCACGCCCAGCCCCGTCTCTCCTGCGTTTAAAGATAACTTGTGGTCGCTGTAGCGTGCGTACCTGCGCTCGCAAATTCTCTATTGCAGTTTTTAAATATCTAATTTCGTTTGAACTTTTTGTTGTTTGTCGCGCTGCAACCGCGGCACAGTTTACTGTTATATCGTCAGTTTGGTCTTGCTGGTAATGGTAGTTACCGTACGTGGCATCTGTCGACGTCATTGCGACAGTAGCAGTAGGCTCGTGCGTCTCGCAGATTCTGTCTGCAGCGAGCAGCAGTTTGTCAACTGATCTTTCGTCGTGTATAGCTAGTGTAGTTCTTACTTGCGTTGGTAGCTGTTGCTGCCATACGTGGAGTAACAGTCTATCAGAGACTGTCGAACTATCTACCAGGCTGCGCAAATGACGCCAGTATTGTGATGGGGTCCTATCTCCCCGTTTCTCTTGGTACAGTACTTGTTTGACTCTGATGTCGACTGACTTCACACACCGAGAAATTAATTCTTCTTTCAGTCTACAGTATGCTCCTTCTGTAGGCGGGTTCACTATAATGTCAGATATCAAAGCCGAGGTCTGATGGTCCAAATTACTTATCACTAAGGTGAACTTCTCGTGATCACTGACTATTCTTTGTTGTAGAAGTATATTTTCTATTACCGCGAACCATGTGTGTGACTGAGAAAGCATGAATGGGAGTGCTCGTAATTGCAACCGTTGAGTTGGTGAAGCGTTGAAACCAGCGGCTAGTTCCATTGCTGTTACTTGATGTGGTTGTGTTGCAGTAGTCCCAGTTTCCGATGATGTTGGCTCGCTGGTGTGTGCCATGGCTGTTGAACCAACGTCATTCCTTTAGTCCGGTATATGCTTGAAGTTCATATCTTTCGAAATATGCAACTGTGAAGTTTCTATCTCATTCTGAAGCCTATGAATTTCTTCCGTTATCGAACCGTATCGTTTGCCGTCGTCGTCCATTGGTTTTGCAGTTAATGTTCGACGTAGCTAACGAATGGTTTAAAGTTCCTTAAGCGGAGGTCACCATTTATGTAGGCCACTTGCCTACAACAAATAATTCCATAGCTGTCCGGTGTAATGTGTTAACGAAAAAATATTTATTCGCAAAAACTCACAATGAGAAGAAACTAAAAACAACAACAACAGAGAAGTAACAAAAACTAAGAGACTCTATAGTCTTACGGCAAAGATAAAAAAACAACACATGACCAAAAAAAAAAAAACTCTCGCGCACTTTTGATATCGCTTTGCACCAGACATGAAAAGTATCACTGCCACAGACTGTTACGGACGAACAATAGAATATTTCTTAACTACGCGAGGAGCTGTGTTTTACGAGAGTCGCAGGTGCTGTTCCACGTCATACTGACGGGGGCGAACATAATTACGAGTCGCTTCACCTCCCGACGAGTGCATAAGAAGGAAGGGACGTCACAATAACCAACCCCTGCTACCCCTGCTATTGAAATATTGTGCCTGAAACAGCATTTCATTTACATTTGAATATGATGAGCTTACACTTTACCATGTGTTTAAAGGAAAATGAAAATACAAATTTTGTGTTGTGCAAAATTTTATTGCGTCGGGTGGTGCGTTTATTCAATATATCGACTTGTATAATAAAATAGAAAGTGTGAACTACTGACCAGTTCCATTACAATATAGACGAAGATAAAAAGAAGGGAAGCGCATTTCGTCACGAGATCGATTAGTTAGCTAGAGAGCGTTGCAGAAATGTTCAACGAACTCCAATGGTAGACGCTACAATACTCAAAAGTCTCGCGAGATGAGCACAACGAAAAAGTCACAGAAAACAGACCTCATACGGACGTTTACTCCTTAAATGGTGAGCGGGTATAGACGTAAATGAACAAAAAACTAAAATCCAGAGGCAAATATGATGAAAATACGCTTTTATATTCTACGGAGATACGGGGTTCAACATCCTGGCAGATTAAAACTGTGTGCCGGACCGAGACACGAACTCGGGACCTTTGCCTTTCGCGGACAAGTGCTTTACCATCCGAGCTGCCCAAGCAAAATGCACGACCCATCCTCACAGCTTCAATTCTGCCAGTACCTCGTCTCCTATATTCCAGACTTTACAGAAGCTCTTCTGCGAACCTTACAGAACTAACCCTCCTGGAAGAATGGACATTGCGGAGACATGGCTTAGCCACAGCCTGGGGGATGTTTCCAGAATGAGATTTTCACACCGCAGCGGATTGTGCGCTCATTTGAGCTTCTGTGAAGTTTGGAAGGTAGGAGACGAGGTACTGGCAGAATTGAAGCTGTGAGGACCGGTCGTGCATTTTGCTTGGGCAGCTCAGATGGTAGAGCACTTGCCCGCGAAAGGCAAAGGTCCCGAGCTCTAGTCTCGGTCTAGCAGACAGTTTTAATCTGCCAGGAAGTTTCATATCAGCGCACACTCCGCTGCAGAGCGAAAATCTCATTCTCGAAACGGGAGAGTGGATAATAAGAAAAAGGTAATATTCGTGAAAAGTAAAGAAGTTTTTGCAGCTTATCCATTACTGTTCAACTAATATGTTGCAGGAGCATAAAAAAAGAGCGGAAGAAAAGTAGAGATATCGGTAGAATACCAACAGATGTTAACGTTTAAATCACACAGGCGTTACGGACTTTGCTGGCGAAAGTAAGAATGGCAGAGAAAAGTTGGCAGGAATGGACAAACTACTTTCTAATCGAAGAGCTATCTAAAGCTGTTTATTGAAAATATCTGGGTGAGTATATTGGTCAGGAGTTGAATTGGATATGTCATGTTGTATGTCTTCTCTAACGCTTAAGTTCGGCAAGATTTGCTCCACTTGAAATTGCTGATTTTGGCAATGGAAGCATTAAATAATTACCTTATTTTGTATACATACATTCATTGATGGGTTCAAAAGGGCAATACGGAACGTCGTGCTGGATCCCAATGGCCTCGTATCACTAGCAGTCGAGAAGGCAGGCATCTTATCCGCATGGCTATAACGGATGGTGCAGCCACGTCTCGATCCCTGAGTCAACAGATGTGCACGTTTGCAAGACAACAACCATCTGCACGAACAGTTCGACGACGTTTGCGTCACAGACAGGAGCGAATGGGATGGTGTACTCAGTGACGATCCTGGGTGCACGAATGGCAAAACGTCATTTTTTCGGATGAATCCAGGTTCTGTTTACAGCATCATGATGGTCGCATCCGTGTTTGGCGACATCGCGGTGAACGCACATTGGAAGCGTGTATTCGTATCGCCATACTGGCGTATCACGCGGCGTGATGGTACGGGGTGCCATTGGTTACACGTCTCGGTCACCTCTTGTTCGCATTGACGGCAATTTGAACAGTGGACGTTACATTTCAAATGCATTACGACCCGTGGCTCTACGCTTCATTCGATCCCTGCGAAACCCTACATTTCAGTAGGATAATGCACGACCGCATGTTGCAGTTCCTGTACGGACCTTTCTGGATACAGAAATTGTTCGACTGCTGCCCTGGCCAGCACATTCTCCAGATCTCTCACCAACTGAAAACGTCTGGTGAATGGTGGCCCAGCAACTGGCTCGTCACAATACGCCAGTCACTACACTTGATGAAGTGTGGTATCGTGTTGAAGCTGCATGGGCAGCTTTACCTGTACACGCCATCCAAGCTCTGTTTGACTCATTGCCCAGGCGTATGAAGGCCGTTATTACGGCCAGAGGTGGTTGTTCTGGGTACTGATTTCTCAGGATCTATGCACCCAAATTGCGTGAAAATGTAATCACATGTCAGGTCTAATATAATATATTTGTCCAATGAATACCCGTTTAGCATCTGCATTTCTTCTTGGTGTAGCAATTTTAATGGTCAGTAATGTACTTAGGGCAACAGGTCTACTTCCACATGAGAGGGAGAACACACCACCGCAATTTGACTAGTTTTGGAATGTCCTTCCATTTTCGAATTTTGGGCCAAAATTTGAATTTCACCCCATTTTCTACATAGGGCAACTGCCCACTGGAAGACGAGGGAGGGAGGGTGGTGGGGGAATCCAGCGACTCATCGATGAAGTCATCGGTGGAACACTTTTGGGCCACAATGACCCCCATTGTTTTCATTAGTTTCCACGGAAACTGTTAAGAACCAGGACATATATTTATATGACATTTTTTGTCCAGATTCACTAACAGTATCACCCCGCAAAGCATAAAGGTCTCCACCTGACTCACCTGGTACACAGAATGCACACAGCGTTTTTGTTACGTACAGTGCTGTTGCGGCAGAAGAGATAGTCATTTAAATTTAAACAGACGCAAAATCCCCAAGATTGGCGATCCTTTACAGAAGTTCGAAACTTAGCGCGGAGTTTAATGCGACACACGTATAACAGTTTCCACAACGAAACTTTGTCTCGAAACCTGGCATAAAATCCAAAGAGATTCTGGTCGTATGTGACGTATGTTAGCTGCAAGAAACAGTGAATGCCTTCTCTGCGCGATAACAATGGAGATACTGTCGAAGACAGTGCTGCCAAAGCAGAGTAACTAACCACAGCCTTCCGAAACGCCATCACAAAAGAAGACGAAGTACATATTCCAGAATTCGAATCGAGAACAGCTGCCAACATGACTAACGTACAAGTAAATATCCTCGGAGTAGTGAAGCAACTCAAATCACTTAATAAATGCAAGTCTTCTAGTCCAGACTGTATACCAATCGGTTCCTTTCGGAGTATGCTGATGTATTAGCTCCATACTTAACAATTATATACAACTGCTCGCTCGAATAAAGATCCGTACCCAAAGACTGGAAAGTTGCACAGGTCACACCAATATTCAAGAAAGGTTGTAGGAGTAATCCACTAAATTACAGGCCCATATCTTCTACGTCGATATGCAGCAGGATTTTAGAACATATGTTGTGTTCGAACATTATGAACTACCTCGAAGAAAACGGTCTATTGACACACAGTCAACATGGGTTTAGAAAACATCGTTCCTGTGAAACACAACTAGCTCTTTATTCACATGAAGTGCTGAGTGATATTGACAAGGAATTTCAGATCGATTCCGTATTCCTGGATTTCCGGAAGGTTTTTGACACTATGCCACAAAAGCTGCTTGTAGTAAAATTGTGTGCTTACGGAATACCGTCTCAGTTATGTGACTGGATTTGCGATTTCCTGTCAGAGATGTCACAGTTCGTAGTAATTGACGGAATGTCATGGAGTAAAACAGAGGTGATTTCTGGCGTTCCCCAAGGTAGTGTTATAGGCCCTTTGGTGTTCGTTATCTATATAAACGATTTGGGAGACAATCTGAGCAGCCATCTTCGGTTGTTTGCAGATGACGCTGTCGTTTAACGACTAATAAAGTCATCAGAAGATCAAAACAAACTGCAAAACGATTTAGAAGAAATATCGGAATGGTGTGAAAAGTGGCAATTGACTTTAAATAACGAAAAATGAGGTCATCCACTTGAGTGCTGAAAGGAACGCGTTAAACTTCGGTTACACGGTAAATCAGTCTAATCTAAAAACCGTACATTCAAGTAAATACCTGGGTATTACAATTGCGAACAACTCAAATTGGAAGGAACAGATAGAAAATGTTGTGGTGAAGTCTAACCAAAGACTTCGTTTTATTGGCAGGACACTTACAAAATGTAATAGACCTACTAAGGAGACTGCCTACACTACGCTTGTCCGTCCTCTTTTAGAATACTGCTGCGCGGTGTGGGATCCTTACTAGATAGGACTGACGGAGTTCATCGAAAAAGTTCAAGGAAAGGCAGCACTTTTTGTATTATCGCGAAATATGGGAGAGGCTGTCACAGAAATGATACAGGATTTGGGCTGAACATCAGTAAAAGAAAGGCGTTTTCCGTTGCGACGGAATCTTCTCACCAAATTTCAGTCACTAGGTTTCTTCTCCGAATGCGAAAATATTTTGTTGACACCGACCTACATAGGGTGGAACGATCACCACGATAAAATAAGGGAAATCAGAGCTCGTACGGAATGATATAGGTGTTCGTTCTTCCCGCGCGCTATACGGGATTGGAATAATAGAGAATTGTGAAGGTGGTGCGATGAACCCTCTGCCAGGCACTTAAATGTGATTCGCAGAGTATCCATGTAGATGTAGATGTAGATGAACGTCCGAGCAAGTACAATTCCTCGTGCCAGTTCGATGTTTGCTGCTTACCGCCGTCATGTTTTTGCGACTTGTGGGCCGCTGCGCACGAGCGACGGGCGGCAGCGATCTGCCAGCAGGTCGTGTGATCTGTCATCGGGGCAAATCGCAGACAGCGGCCACTGAGCGCTGATCGCTTGTAATTCCTGTGCAGCCTGACCAATCACATGCGGCGCGTGATAATACGACTGCCTGGCTGTGACTCGATGGTATAGTTACTGAGCGCGCTTGCGAAGTTTTCTTTCGTTTCGTTTTGCTTCGCCCTAGCCATGTTACGTGAAAAATTTCCGTTGGAATTTATAGCTAGGGACCTATAGAGCGAGCAAGGGCTATTGAAAAGTGAAACTGTAACCGATGCGCCACCCGTATTACGAAGTAATACGAATATGAGGTCTGTTCAGAAAATTCAGGAATTTTGTCTACAAAATTTTTCTACGCTTACTTTTTACTTATTGTGCATGGTCTCCTTCGAAATACTCTCTTCCACAAGTGATCCCAATGTCGTTTCCAATACCGGAAGCACTTGCTGGACCCCGCGAAGCGCCGTCTGCAAATTTTCTTTTATCTCGTCTAGCGTTGCAGAATTTCTTCCTTTCAATGGCATGTTCAACTTTGGAAACAAAAAACTCAGCAGGGTCCAGGTCTGGAGAAGACGGAGGATTAGGCAGCACAGTGATTTGGCTTCCTGTGCAATAGTCACGCACCAACAGACATGAATGTGCGGGTGTGTTATAGTGATGCGGGAGCCATGAATTGCCTCGCCACATTTCAAGCCGTTTCCTTCCCACATTTTCCCACAGGCGTCGTAACACGCCTGAAAGTACCACCAAGTAACAACTTGTCCCTGTGCCAGTAATTCGTGACAAACTAACCCTTCAGAGTCAAAGAAAACTATCAGCATGGCTTTCACGTCCGACCTGACCTGAGGAGACTTTTTTGTTCTGGAGAACCTTTCCCCACACATTGCGAAAACTGAACCTTGGTGTCATCACCAGTACCGTAGACCCAATGGTTTTATCTTGGAACTCTTCCATTTGGTCCGTGTTTGCATAGAAAAACAGTAATATCAGAAATTGAGTCCACCTTGATGCAAAACATCTTGTTATTCATATTAACAGAATCTTCCGTCGTTTCTCGGTAGAACAACATTATAATAAATGAAAAGCACCAGTTTACTTTTGTTCTACAATATTACTTTTGTTGTTAACCGGTTTTCGGCTTACTAGGCCATCTTCAGACATTTACTGAGTATTATCACCAAAAACGCTAAATGTTAGCAAACAACATTGGAAGAGAAGTAACACATCTAGACTGAAGTAGAAACATACAGCAAGTAACATCTTTGCAATGAAAAAGTAAAAACTGAACAGTACATAAATAACAATGGAGTAGACAGGAAAACCTTTAGCACAAAATAGGAACAGCATGCCTACATAACAGCTTCTATTAACAAACAAAACTAATAAAATAAAATAAAATTAGTACTAGACAACGCTGCATCAGGAGGTATGAAACATGGAGAGTGATACAAAACCAATTAAAGAGACAGTTATCAATGTAACTACAGAATACATAAGGAACTTAAGCAATATCAACAAGATAAACAGAAATTAATAAATGCAGGAAAATGGAGGTGTTTGAGGGAACCTACAGTTTGAGAGTGTGGTGGTACTGCATTTGAACATTAACATTATAATCAAAGCAGTGGTTGTGTAACAGTTTTTATTAAATAAATGAGCAAAGTAAAATATGAACAGTATTTGATGAGACAACTATAAGGGGTGTCAAACATGGACAGTAATACAACTACCAGTTAAAAGAAAACCTTAACTATTGAAACTACAGTCTATGTGCAATACAAACTTCAGCGAAACAAAGCAACCTAATGAATACAGGAAAATGGAAATATGTAGGAAGAGAGAGTGTGGGAAGTAATGAACGACATAGATGATTATATGAAGTTCAGGAGAGGGAAAGTGTTGAGCTGTGTCTGGTGATTTAGGATGAGATCTGGACTGTGAGCAAGATGTTTGTTAATTTCCAGGGCTTCCAGCAGGTTGAGTTTATGGCCTTTGTTTGCTAAGTGAAGTACATGTGACAGTGGCTGGTAGTTGTGGCACTCACTGAGTACATGCTCAGCAAATGCAGAGTCTGAATTCTGCAACCTCCAGCTGCGTTCATGTTCAGCCAGCCTAGTTGATATGTCTCTGCCTGACTGACCAATGTAAAATTTGTCACAATCAGAACAGATGATTTTGTATACCCCACTGTTCGCTAATAACTGGATCTTGTCTTTGCTATTAAAAGCACACTGGAATGTCGTGTTCCTGGCATAGTAGGAAAGCCCATACTTGCAGGATTTCAGTGCTTTGGCTACAATCTGTGATACCTGACCTAGAAATGGTAGTGTACACCATTTCTTGCAGACAGTGGATGGGGAAGCAGGTGGGGCATGGAGGAGGGGTATAATTTTCCGTTTTATTAATAGAAACTGTTAATTAGGTATGCTATTCCTGTTTTGTGCTAAACGTTTTCCTGTCTACTCCATTGTTGTCTATGTACTGTTCAGTTTTTACTTTTTCATTGCAAAGATGTTACTTGCTGTACGTTTCTACTTCAGTCTAGATGTGTTACTTCTCTTCCAATGTTGTTTGCTAACATTTAACTACTTTGGTGATAATACTCAGTTAATGTCTGAAGATGGCCTAGTAAGCCGAAAATCGATAAACAATAAAAGTAACATTATAGAACAAAAGCAAACTGATACCTTGTTATTCGTTTATTTCTTTACTGTCCCAAACTAGTTTCGGCGACAAATATCACCATCATCAGTGTTTTTTTATTATTTTTTTTATGAATCTAAAACATGCAGAAAATAGTGTGGTTATACAACCACAGTAAAACATTATTACATTTTTACTATTCCTTTTTTGAGATATAGTTTTCTATGGATACTTTCGTACTACCTTATTTATTGTATGTTACACCATGTTTTAAGCAATTATTGTCCCTGTTTGCGATATATTTTCTATGCTCTTTTTTTCTGTTGGCGCTTTTTACCTAGCGAACATCGTGTCATCTGCGACCATGTGAGCGGTTGTTAGTAAACAAAATACTAAAAGGTCAACTTTGCATGTCAGCAATATATAGTTGGGGTTGTGGTAGTGTTGTGGAAACCATTTATTTCGTGTGTCCTGAGCTTTTACTTAGCTATTCGTGTACTCACGTTCGTTTGATGGTACGTGGCAGATTTTATACACAGAATAACAAAACTTTCGCACTTTGTTTCTGATCCAGAATATGGATGCAGATGACACGCTGTTCGGTAAGTAAAAAACAGCAACAGAAAAAAAGAGCACAGAAAATATGTCGCAAACAGCGCCAATAATTGCTTAAAACGTGCTGTAACATATAATAAATAAGGTAGTATGAAAGTATCCATAGAAAACTATATTTCAAAAGACGAATAGTAAAAATGTTATAATGTTTTACTGTGGTTGTATAACCACGCTATTTTCTGCATGTTTTAGATTAAAAAAAACCACTGATTATGGTGATATTTGTCGCCGAAACTAGTTTGGGATAATAAAGAAATAAACGAATTAAAAGGTGTTTTGCATCAAGGCGGACTCAATTTCTGATATTACTGTTTCACCGTAGACCCACGTGTCATCACTAGTAATGATTCTCTAAAGGAACATCTTGTCCCCATTCGCACGATCCAAAAGCTCTTAACACATTGCGAGGCGAAGATTTTTCTGATCTTGACTCATGAGGCGTGGGACGAACTTGGCGGAAGCACGAATCATTCCAATATGCTGTGTCAGGACTTCGTGACATGATCCAACTGAAATGTTACATTCTTCTGCAATCTCTCCGACAGTCAGTCTTCGATTGGCACGGACAGTTACATTGACGTTCCCGACATGAGAGTCCTCTGTAGACATCGAATGGTGTCCTGAACAAGTGTCGTCTTTAACTCCGTTCGGCCACTTTTAAAACGTGTGAATCATTCGTAACACCGAGTACGGCTTAAGCGTAGGCTTCATGCATTATTTGGTGTGTCTCTGTAAATGTTTTATTGAGTTTCACGCGAAATTTAATGTAGACGCGTTGCTCCTCTGTCATCTCGAAATTCGTAAACTATGCGACACATTGTTCTACTGACCACAGGAATGAACAACAAGTAAAAGACATACAACAATGAAACTTCTGACAGTTACACATTAAATACAGACGTGCGCAGGAATGCGAACCGCATTTCGCTCCAGCACACCATTGGCAAGAAATTACGAATGTTCCGAAATGTTTTGAACAGACCTCGTATAGAAAAAAAAGCAACGATACCCTCTAATTTTTCAGTGATAAAAATTTTGATGTTTGTGCTGTAGAAGCAGAACTGACTGAGCATTCAGACTAATATCACGATACACTGGGCTCCAACTGATGTCTTGGAATTATTTAAGGAAGAACTACACTTTTTACTAAGGTTTTTGTGTTCCAAACAGAATGAAGTGCCATAATATGAAGTGGACATTTTAATTTAAAAGTTCATTTATGCAGCTATAGTCAAGTCTCTTGTCATTTCACGAAATCTAACTCTCTCTCATATAATGTATAACAAGAGTGATGGTAATCAGCGATGTTGCCGTTGACAACATTTTTAGGTCCACGCCGATGTTGCAGGGAATTGAGAACTAATCAGCCGGCGGTTGTGGCCGAGCGGCTCTAGGCGCCTTAGTCCGGAACCGCGCTGCTGCTGCGGTCGCAGGTTCGAATCCTGCCTCGGGCATGGATGTGTGTGATGTTCTTAGGTTAGTTAGGTTTAAGTAGTTCTAAGTCTAGGGGGACTGATGGCCTCAGATGTTTAGTATTTAGAGCCATTTGAACCATTTTTTTGAGGACTAATCAATGAAATAGGAATTAAACTAGCAAGCTAGAAGGCTGTGCATTTGGCACCTATTCTGTAAAGTAACCAATAACCTATAGTTGCTAAGATCCGAAGAAAAGCATATAGAAACGAATTTAATAAATTCCAGTCCGAAACTTCTTTTTTTTTTGCCAGTATTTGTGAAGATACAGAGGTCAACAGCCATTACTGCTAAGCTCTTAACGATTTCTTTTCCACAGCAGAACCTCTAGACATAATGGCATTCGTAATACTGGTTCAAATTGCCTGACAAATGTCTCCTATATGCCGCGCACGTTCCGAGTGATTATTTTCCATGGTATCGCTAGCGACGGACCGCTACAATCAGTCGCTTGTGTGTGGGAGCCCTAATTAAGATCCGCCGTGTTTCTTTCAACTCGAAAAAGCCATTCGCGTATTGGTCAGTGAGCAACTGTGACGTCACGCGACGGGGTCACGGGTTCGAGGAGGCGCAGTTAACGGCTTGTGCGCGGAGTGTGCGGTTCGAGTTGCACTTTCTGTGTGCCCGGTCCCGTGTGTTTCTCGCTGTTGTTCCGTTTTCTCCGTCCGCGGTCGTTGATCCATCGTTGCAGCCGTCTTCCAGCGAAAGGTAAGTCATCTCTATGGCCTGACAAACAAATATCTTACGCTATGATTGTCTGTGACAGCCTTCGTCGCTAACTGACCTGTGCAAGCTTTCGTACCGGTTGAGTAAGATGAACCATGAGCTCTCAAATCTTACTTCGACCCACATGCATTTAACGTCTCGGTTTCACGAGTGGCCAACTTCAAAACAGATTTCTGTTAAGTTCAGTTTGTAATATCGTTCGTTACTTCGTCACCGCATATACGACGTATAACGCTTCGCTATATCGCTGCCATATATTAATTATCTTTCGTATTTTACTAAATACTGTGAAAGTATCTTACAATCGAAAAAAAAAAAAATTAGCCAGAATGAAAGTTAGTGCAGAGGTAGAGCTTGAAAAGCATCATACAACGTACTACACACTCGATGGAATTCGAATTTTTTTGTAGATGACATGTAGTTCCATTTTACCGTTGCTACTAGTAGTATTTTGTTCCATCTATAGCAACTTCGTTATTTTCAAAAGACTGTGAGAAGGCATATTGGTCAATTCAATTAAAGTTTGCTCATGGGCTAACAAGTATATAGTTACATGGAAATATGAAAAATATCATTTCTGTTCTGTGCATCACGCATAGGAGAACCGATAGAGGTACTCAAGGTACCCTCCGCCACACACCGTCAGGTGGCTTGCGGAGTATGGATACAGATGTAGATATAGATACTTGCATTTTACTGATTAATTACTTCCTTCAGTACATTAATTTGTGGGCGTCAAATTCGTTTTATCACTCGTCAATACATTTTCCAGTTTACGAAATGATTTAGAATTTAAATGATTCCAAGTAATAATTTTCTAAAGAAATTGTGGAGTGTGGTTGCTTTGAATAACTGTGGCGTCTCAACCAACGATCGTTCGTAAATTTGCTTTATCTTCTGCATTATTCCTTCTTAATATTTTTTTCTAATTTTGCTAACTACGCTAAGATGGCCCTTGTAGCACATGGACTGTCTCGTTTTTGAATTGATACGAACACTAATTACATTGCCTGTAGGTGTTAACTTCAGGCAATCAATGTGAACGTACAACTTCCGCGTACATTGTTCCATCAAGCCCAACCTATAGAAAGCTTCAGTTGCTTTGGCGCTGTAGCTTGAACGACAGTCGGTTCTGCGTAGGCGCCTAGCACGCCGAGCGATTGCCGATTATTTCCGAAGGTCGCCGAAGGTTGCGCGGGATGTTCGAATGGGGCGCGCTGACCGACGAATCGCTGTTCAGCTGTTCGCTGTGATATAAACATGTGTGGCGGCCAACGCAGTGCGATGTAATCTATCAGCTGATAGGCCGTCAGCGACACACCACCTACCGAACAGCACCGAATTCCCCCGAGGGCAGCCGAGCCCCTGCGACGGCAATATTAAACAGCTGTTAAAGCCGTAGGTCAGGGAAACCTACGGTGTGAGCAATGAGGTTGTGAAATCTCGTAACTGTGGTACTGGCTAAAGTTTGTCTATAAGCACTCTGCACACTTTGAATGTCATTACACTGCTAGTACAAACAGATCCCGTTCAAACGTATAATGTATTTTATACACGCTTTGCATAGGCATCGTAACAACTTTCATTATCCAGATTGAGATTTTCACTCTGCAGCGGAATGTGCGCTGATATGAAACTTCCTGGCAGATTAAAACTGTGTGCCCGACCGAGACTCGAACTCGGGACCTTTGCCTTTCGCGGGCAAGTGCTCTACCATCTGAGCTACCCAAGCACGACTCACGCCCCATCCTCACAGCTTTACATCTGCCAGTATCAGCGCACACTTCGCTGCAGAGTGAAAATCTCATTCTGGAAACATCCCCTAGGCTGTGGCTAAGCCATGTCTCCGCTATATCCTTTCTTTCAGGAGTGCTAGTTCTGCAAGGTTCGCAGGAGAGCTTCTGTAAAGTTTGGATGGTAGGAGACGTGATACTGGCAGAAGTAAAGCTGTGAGTACCGGGCCTGAGTCGTGCTTCGGTAGCTCTGATGGTAGAGCGCTTGCCCGCGAAAGGCAAAGGTCCCGAGTTCGAGTCTCGATCGGGCACACATTTTTAATCTGCCAGGAAGTTTCATATCAACTTTCATTATCTTGAATGGACTTTACTTAAAGCTTTTACATCCACACGGATACTCTGCAAGTCATATTTAAGTGCGTGGCAGAGAGTTCACCGAACCACTTTCACAATAATCCCCTACTATTCTAATCTCGATCAGCACGCGGGAAAAATGAACACCTCTATCAAACCGTGTGAACTCTGATTTCCCTTAATTTAATTGATGCTCTCACTTTGTAGATCGGCGTCACCAAAATACTTTTCATTCTGATGATGAAATTGGTGATTGCAAATTTTGTATGAAGATTCCGCAGCAACGAAAAACGCCTTTCTTGTAATGATCTTCACCCCAACTACTGTATCATGTTAATAACACTCCTTCCCCCACTTCAAGATAGTACAAAACTTTCTCGATGTAACACGTTAATCATGTATTGTAAAGACCCAGAACGCGCAGCAGTACTCCAAAAGAGGACGGACAAGTGTAATGTATGCAGTCTCTTTAGCAGATCTGTTAGATTATCTAAGTGCTCTGCCAATAAAACGCAGTCTTTGGTTTGCTCCCCTCCCCTCCCCTCCCCCTCCCCCTCCCCCCCCCCAACATTTTGTATGTGATCTTTCCAATTTAAGTTATTCGTAATTGTAATTCCTAGATATTTAGTTAAATTTAAGGCCTTTAGATTTGACTGATCTGTTGTGTTAACCGAAGTTTAACGAATTCCATTTAGCACTCATGGGGCTGACCTCACGCTTTTAGTTATTTGGGTCAACTGCCAATTTTCGCACCATACAGATACTTCTTCAAATCTGCAAACAACCTGCGGCTGCTCACATTGTCTCCTAAATCGTTTGTATAGATCAGGAACAACAGATGGCATATAACACTATCTTGGGGAATTTCTGTTCTACCCGATGACCTTTCCGTCAGTTACAAAGAATTGTTACCTCTGTGACAGGAAAACACGAATCCAGTCATATAACTGAGACGATGTTCCACAAGCATGCAATTTCACTAGTAGCCGCATCTGTGGGACAGTGTCAAAAGTCTTATGGGCATCTAGAAATACGGAATCAATTTGAAATGCCTTGTCAATAGCACTCAATACTTCGTGTGAGTAAAGAGCTGGTTCTGTTTCAGAGGAACGATGTTTTCTACATCCGTGTTGTTTGTGTTTTAATACACCGTTCCCTTCGAGGTAATTCACAATGTTCGAACACAATATTTGTTCCAAAATCGTGCTGCATATTGACGTTAACGATATGGGCCTGTAATTTAGTGGCTTACTCCTACTACCTTTCTTGAATATTGGTGTGATGTGTGCAACTCCCCAGTCTTCAGGTACTGATCTTTCGTCGAGCGAGCGGTTGTGTATGATTGTTAACTATGGAGCCATTTCGTCAGCATACTCTGAAAGAAACCTGCCTGGACCCATAGACTTACTTTTATTAAGTGATTTAATGGCAAGGAAAGCGTTTCTGAAGAAGAGACATTTGTTAACATCGAGTATAGATTAAAGTGTCAGGTAGTCGTTTCTGAGAATGTTTGTATGGAGTGTCGCCATGTATGGAAGTGAAACGTGGACGGTAAATAGTTTAGACAAGAAGAGAATAGAAGTTTTCGAAATGTGGTGCTACAGAAGAATGCTGAAGATTAGATGGGTAGATCACGTAACTAATGAGGAGGCATTGAATAGATTTGGGAAGACGAGAAATTTGTGGCACAACTTGACTAGAAGAAGGGATCTGTTGGTAGGACACGTTCTGAGGCATCAAGGGATCATCAATTTAGTATTGGAGGGCAGCGTGGAGGGTAAAAATCGTAGAGGGAGACCAATAGATGAATATACTAAGCAGATTGAGAAGGATGTATGTTGCAGTAGGTACGGGGAGATGAAGAAACATGCACAGGATAGAGTAGCACGGAGAGCTGCATCAAACCAGTCTCTGGACTGAAGACCACAACAACAGAAAATCGGTTCACTATATTGAAAATATCTACTTCTAAGTTGCTCATGTTGGTAGCCCTTCTTAATTCGAATTGTGGAATATTTACTTCGTCTTGTTTGGTGAAGGAATTTCGGAAGGCTGTGTTTAGTAACTCTGCTATAGCAGCACTGTCTTCGATAGTCTCTCCATTGGTGTCGTGCAGAGATGGGTTTTGCCGCTAGCATACTTCACATGCGACCAGAATCTCTTTGGATTTTCTGCTAGATTTCGAGACAAAGTTTCGTTGTGGAAACTATTATAAGCTTCTCGCCTCGAAGTCAGAGCTAAATTTCGAGCCTCTATGAAAGATTGCCAGTCCTGGAGATTTTGAGTGTTTAAATTTGGCATGCTTCTTTCGTTGTTTCTTCAAGAGTGTTCTGACCTGTTTTTAGTACCAAGGGAAATGAATCTCTCAATTGTTCTCGATACTATTTCTTTCAATTAAAGCCACCTCCGGTTTACACATACATTGTTAATTCGTAAAGAATGGAGATTGTCTATCAGGAAGCTGTCAAGGTCTGCAAACATAAATGCAACAAAGCAACGTGATTTCACTTGTTTGCGACAAGTGTCACATCTGAAATGGCTTCTTTTTCTTTTTATAAAGAAAAGGAGATGTGACAACGCTATTTTTGTAGGTTTTAACACCATCTTATCGCGCTGCCGAGTCTTTGTTTTAATACGCTATGCTGCAGAGGGGTTGGGAAATGGCTTTCTTAATGCGACAGGGTGAAAGTGTCCAGAAAACACCGAATGTGGAGCTATGAATGCAATGAACTGGCGATTTATGACTCCCGGAAACACTTTTAAAGGTGAAATATTAATGGTAGGCAAACATTCTCCTCTCTGTATGTGGTAGTGCAACGGTTATCCGTTGATACGGCATGCTGAAATGTGTAATCTTCTGTTTGGACGATGTCGGTCTGAATTCCGCGCTTGCTAAGAAAAGCTAGAGGTATGTTCTTCCTTATTCAAGACACCGTTTGTTTGCTTTTCTTCACCCAACATGTTTTAGCTCTTTCTTTAGTACCTCCAGTGGGAGCATTTTGTTTTTCAGTTTGAAAACCATTATAGTAACATTTGGACGTAAGTTTGAAAGGAGTGATAATTAGGCTTCAGATTGTGCGATGGTTTCCATGTGTAGTTAATGATACGTTGCATGTTTATGCTAGCGCGAAAAATTTTACCTGGAATACTAGTGCAGAAAACATGTATTTATATACACTCCTGGAAATGGAAAAAAGAACACACTGACACCGGTGTGTCACACCCACCATACTTGCTCCGGACACTGCGAGAGGGCTGTACAAGCAATGATCACACGCACGGCACAGCGGACACACCAGGAACCGCGGTGTTGGCCGTCGAATGGCGCTAGCTGCGCAGCATTTGTGCACCGCCGCCGTCAGTGTCAGCCAGTTTGCCGTGGCATACGGAGCTCCATCGCAGTCTTTAACACTGGGAGCATGCCGCGACAGCGTGGACGTGAACCGTATGTGCAGTTGATGGACTTTGAGCGAGGGCGTATAGTGGGCAGCGGGAGGCCGGGTGGACGTACCGCCGAATTGCTCAACACGTGGGGCGTGAGGTCTCCACAGTACATCGATGTTGTCGCCAGTGGTCGGCGGAAGGTGCACGTGCCCGTCGACCTGGAACCGGACCGCAGCGATGCACGGATGCACGCCAAGACCGTAGGATCCTACGCAGTGCCGTAGGGGACCGCACCGCCACTTCCCAGCAAATTAGGGACACTGTTGCTCCTGGGGTATCGGCGAGGACCATTCGCAACCGTCTCCATGAAGCTGGGCTACGGTCCCGCACACCGTTAGGCCGTCTTCCGCTCACGCCCCAACATCGTGCAGCCCGCCTCCAGTGGTGTCGCGACAGGCGTGAATGGAGGGACGAATGGAGACGTGTCGTCTTCAGCGATGAGAGTCGCTTCTGCCTTGGTGCCAATGATGGTCGTATGCGTGTTTGGCGCCGTGCAGGTGAGCGCCACAATCAGGACTGCATACGACCGAGGCACACAGGGCCAACACCCGGCATCATGGTGTGAGGAACGATCTCCTACACTGGCCGTACACCACTGGTGATCGTCGAGGGGACACTGAATAGTGCACGGTACATCCAAACCGTCATCGAACCCATCGTTCTACCATTCCTAGACCGGCAAGGGAACTTGCTGTTCCAACAGGACAATGCACATCCGCATGTATCCCGTGCCACCCAACGTGCTCTAGAAGGTGTAAGTCAACTACCCTGGCTAGCAAGATCTCCGGATCTGTCCCCCATTGAGCATGTTTGGGACTGGATGAAGCGTCGTCTCACGCGGTCTGCACGCCCAGCACGAACGCTGGTCCAACTGAGGCGCCAGGTGGAAATGGCATGGCAAGCCGTTCCACAGGACTACATCCAGCATCTCTACGATCGTCTCCATGGGAGAATAGCAGCCTGCATTGCTGCGAAAGGTGGATATACACGGTACTAGTGCCGACATTGTGCATGCTCTGTTGCCTGTGTCTATGTGCCTGTGGTTCTGTCAGTGTGATCATGTGATGTATCTGACCCCAGGAATGTGTCAATAAAGTTTCCCGTTGCTGGGACAATGAATTCACGGTGTTCTTATTTCAATTTCCAGGAGTGTAGTTTTGCAGGTACCTTACATGATTGTGCAAGTTACTTTTATGCTGAAAACTTTACACCTACTTCCAATTTTTAGAGCGAGTCATCTATAAACAAAGAGCACGGCTTCTATTTTTCTTTTTTCGTCCATTTCAGACCGAAAATGAGGTTATTTAGCATGCTACTTACGAGTCTTGATTCTCTAGCTTTGTTTCCCGTTGTTTTAGATGTGTTAATGCACCTATGTTCTTCGTTGATGGAAGTTTTGATGGTCCCACACACATTTTAGTTAGCTTCTCACAAAAGACGAAGTTTCAGTTGTCGCCTAGTATGTTGTTACAAGTTTGCAGGAGTAGACGCAATGTAAAACGAGAGGAAGACTGCAGTGCGATATCACACATGCGACCTGTAATGATGGGCAGAAATCAGAACGGAGAACTTCGACGAATCGGGAAGTATTTTCTCTGGGACAAAAAGGAATTGAATAAACGTCCCAGAAATGAGAACTTTGTGGAGTACAGCGTAGCGAATAGTGGCACTGTACGCATAAACCACACAACCGACCGCGCCTATGAAGCTCTCGATTCTCGTATGCGCATCTGTAAAGTTTGCTTACATGTGCAGGGTCTCTGCGATAACTGGTGTAGGCGAAATCATGCCAAGCTGTAAGATATAAATCGCTTGTGGCCCATCATTCAGGATAATGGCCTAAAATTGGCCCACAGAATACCTGAATCTCCTGCTTAGTGAGTCTGATTGTTGAAAGTTTTTTATTTCATTAACATTAGTAAATTTAACTGTATTTAGCGTAAAAGCACCATAAGGTATTCAAAATTTCGCACCGCTCGTACGTTAGGTGGCTTTTGTAGGACAATTTGAGGCTGTTTCACAGTTTGATAGACCACAAGTGTCTTGCATGGAATTTTTCGTCTCGATTTTTGCTACGCTAGTGTGATACGTTGTAAAAAGGTAGCGCATACAACCTGTATAGTGTGAGATTTTATGTCATCCCCGGCACCAATGGAGAAATTAATTTTGAGTTAATGAAGCAAAGGTACTACATCCATATCTGTAGTTGTTTTGTACAAAACATTGCATTTTTTTCTGTGCACATTGCTGTACGGATTTAATATTTTTCCTCGAAGCCATCGTGGGTTCGGCGAAGGCTGTTGTAATGTATTTTCAAACACCAAGTTTCTATCAAGCGAGCACCAAGTTGTAACTTTCCTACTTTATACTCTCGTGTGAATAGTATAGAGGGTAAGTGCACGACACTAATCACTAAAAAATGTGATTACTTAAGCTCTGTATTGCACAGTCGTTTCAAAAATAATGTGTTGCCTGACATAACAGTGCACAGTTTCCAACCTCTCAAAATTGCGCCAGAATAAAACCAATAAAAATTACACGTCAAGTGAACTACAAATTTTTTTCCAAATAAACCATCCGCATTACTTTAATAAGAGTTCATCACTGATTTGTGCAGCTAACTTGCGAAATGAGACTCTTGTATAACAAGAAAATATCTTCCAAACTAAATGAAAACTGTCTGACATAATTAGTGTTAAATGTGTAATGCCATTTTTCTGTATGTGTAGAGTATTTGTGTAACTGTGGCCCTGATCTATTCCTGCACTTACCTCGGTACAGTAAAAAAGCGGCAAAGCAGTGCCACAGCTAAGCTAAACTGAAATCGTTAACTAAGAATGATGTTCAGAAGCGTGTGTGCCACTGCGTGCAATGCGGACGTAAGCAACATAGAATTTCCTGATGCATGGGAATGATTTTGGGTGCTGATGTTTGTAGGAAACAGTTACATGATAATTTTACTTTCAAGATCGTGAATAATATTGACTTTATTAAAAAATGACTTGTTTTAGAAACAATGCCGGCAGCTGTGCGAGCGGTTCTAGGCGCTGCAGTCCGGAACCGCACTGCTGCTACGGTCGCAGGTTCGAATCCTGCCTCGGGCATGGATGTGAGTGATGTCCTTAAGTTAGTTAGGTTTAAGTAGTTCTAAGTGCAGGGGACTGATGACCTCAGATGTTAAGTCCCATAGTGCTCAGAGCCATTTGAACCATTTAGAAACAATTCTAACCGATTGATAATTCAAAAAGTTAATTTGCATGAAAGATTTTTTTTTTTTTTTGGTCATCAGTCTACTGACTGGTTTGATGCGGCCCGCCACGAATTCCTTTCCTGTGCTAACCTCTTCATCTCAGAGTAGCACTTGCAACCTACGTCCTCAATAATTTCCTTGACGTATTCCAATATCTGTCTTCCTCTACAGTTTTTGCCCTCTACAGCTCCCTCTAGTACCATGGAAGTCATTCCCTCATGTCTTAGCAGATGTCCTATCATCCTGTCCCTTTCCCTTATCAGTGTTTTCCACATATTCCTTTCCTCTCCGATTCTGCGTAGAACCTCCTCATTCCTTACCATATCAGTCCACCTAATTTTCAACATTCGTCTATAGCACCACATCTCAAATGCTTCGATTCTCTTCTGTTCCGGTTTTCCCACAGTCCATGTTTCACTACCATACAATGTTGTACCCCAGACGTACATCCTCAGAAATTTCTTCCTCAAATTAAGGCCGGTATTTGATATTAGTAGACTTCTCTTGGCCAGAAATGCCTTTTTTGCCATAGCGAGTCTGCTTTTGATGTCCTCCTTGCTCCGTCCGTCATTGGTTATTTTACTGCCTAGGTAGAACAATTCCTTCATTGATTTCGTGACCATCAATC
This sequence comes from Schistocerca piceifrons, assembly GCF_021461385.2. Taxonomy (NCBI): domain Eukaryota; kingdom Metazoa; phylum Arthropoda; class Insecta; order Orthoptera; family Acrididae; genus Schistocerca; species Schistocerca piceifrons. The sequence goes on from NC_060146.1 coordinate 214,153,795, forward strand.
CTGATGTTAAGTTTCTCGCTGTTCTCATTTCTACTACTTCTCATTACCTTCGTCTTTCTCCGATTTACTCTCAAACCATACCGTGTACTCATTAGACTGTTCATTCCGTTTAGCAGATCATTTAATTCTTCTTCACTTTCACTCAGGATAGCAATGTCATCAGCGAATCGTATCATTGATATCCTTTCACCTTGTATTTTAATTCCACTCCTGAACCTTTCTTTTATTTCCGTCATTCCTTCCTCGATGTACAGATTGAAGAGTAGGGGCGAAAGGCTACAGCCTTGTCTTACAGCCTTCTTAATATGAGCACTTCGTTCTTGATCGTCCACTCTTATTATTCCCTCTTGGTTGTTGTACATATTGTATATGACCCGTCTCTCCCTATAGCTTACCCCTACTTTTTTCAGAATCTCGAACAGCTTGCACTATTTCATATTGTTGAACGTTTTTTCCAGGTCGACAAATCCTATGAACGTGTCTTGATTTTTCTTTATCCTTGCTTCCATTATTAGCTGTTACTTTTCCTGAAGCCAAACTGATCGTCACCTAGCGCATTCTCAATTTTCTTTTCCATTCTTCTGTATATTATTCTTGTAAGCATCTTCAATGCATGAGCTGTTAAGCTGATTGTGCGATAATTCTCGCACTTGTCAGCTCTTGCCGTCTTCAGAATTGACCCCCCCTCTGCCCCCCCTCTGCCCCCCCTCTGCCCCCCCTCTGCCCCCCTCTGCCCCTCCTCTGCCCCCCTCTGCCCCCTTCTACCCCCACTCTGCCCCCCCCTCTGCCCCCCCGCTGCACAGCCCCCCTCTACACCCCCCCCACTCTGCCCCCCCTCTCTGCCCCCCCTCTCTGCCCCCCCTCTCTGCCGCCCCTCTCTGCCCCCCCTCTCTGCCACCCCTCTCTGCCCCCCCTCTCTGCCCCCCCTCTCTGCCCCCCCTCTCTGCCCCCCCTCTCTGCCCCCCCCTCTCTGCCCCCCCTCTCTGCCCCCCCCTCTGCCCCCCCTCTGCCCCCCCTCTGCCCCCCCTCTGCCACCCCCCTCTGCCCCCCCTCTGCCCCCCTCTGCCCCCCTCTGCCCTGCCCTCTGCCCCCCCTCTGCCCCCCTCTGCCCCCCCTCTGCCCTGCCCTCTGCCCCCCCTCTGCCCCCCTCTGCCCCCCCTCTATTTCTCGCCCCCTCTGCCCCCCCTCTATCTCTCGCCCCCTCTGCCCCCCCTCTCTCCCTCGCCCCCTCTGCCCCCTTGTTTCAACCAAATCTCTATACCCCCAATTAATTTTACGTGCAAGCATGGAAAGATGCGGATTTAATTCACAACTCTTCGTAAAACTCTTTCCAAAATCCATCCACACTCTCATCATCATCATTTTATTCAGTCATTTCCAGCAAATCTGTATTCAACATTTAGCAGCTCAATCCCAGATAAAAATTTCGTGACGATGTAGTTCCATGTCTGCTTCCCAATACACCACGACTAATAATAATAATCCCTGCGTGAGCGCTATCAGGCAGAGATGGTGTAACAATACAACCAAAGATCGCGGACCAACATTGCTTGCTCTCAGACATGTTCATAACGATATATGAAAGTAAGAAATTAGCAGTTCTGTAATGGTCAAGATGACATGCACCCCTCACAAAGAAGTCACTTTGCGTCATGGGTGCACATTTGGCGGGAGGGGGGGGGGGGGCGGAGGAGGGAGGCGGAGCCGCCCTCCGTAGACAAAAAATATTCTTCATAATCGAACCCTACTCCTGTCCCACAAAAGACGTATCAAAGCAGTATCAGTTGGAAGGACGGGTGAACGTGCAATGGGTACCGACTAATAGGAAGCGCATCCAGAACAGTTTGTTGTGAAATCACTTAACTATTTAGCCGTTTTGCGTGGAACTAATATGAACTTCCCACCTCCAACCTCCCTCCTCCCCTCCCCCTTAGGCCTTCCTCTCCAGTTCACATCCTGGATACGCTCTTGCTAGGCTTCAAGTAAATTACAAATAGTTTTTACGCACAGGTCAGATCGCAGTACGACTTTGACTAGACAGTATACGTGATATTGCTACTGACTGTGAATGTTTGCGCTTGGTGATTGCTGGAAAATGTTTGAGAAAATGGTCGCGCGTGTATGTGACACAGACGGCCATTCAAATGAGAGGAACCTTTGCTTAAACTTTTGTTGCGTTTAATCCGTGGCTGGAAGACGGAAAGCTAGTTGTTTGCAAAGCTGTATTACTAAGCCGCTAGCCCGGGTAAGGATGGTGGTTATCCCTGAAACAACCGTTTTTCGGTTATAACTTTTTTTTCCACGCCAGTTTAATGTGACTGTTAAAATCGCCAGAAGTAACCGGTTTCTGAAATAACAGAGTTTTGGGTTTTTGTTTTTATTATTTCGTGTCAAAAACGTAGAAATTTAACAAATTCGAAAAATTTTGGTTCTGTCTGTTTGATGATTCATAGAATAAGACATTAAATTTAGTAGACAAATAAAAGAAAACTTAGTCCGTCCACCGTTCGCTGATTTTTCTCGAAAATTGATTACTGGTTCAATACTACAACATATATCTAGTATTCTCCTATTGATTCTAATCTTTTATTTTGAAACTCTGCTCAAAAATCATGTTGTTGTCGGGGATCATGCCCCTATTTGAGCATTATGAATAATCTGTGCTAAGCAATGAAAACTGAAGTTTAAGAACTGTTTTTCGTGTTAATTGTCCGTTTTCAAGTGCTACAAGCAGATAGAGACATTATGTAGACATAGACAATGTGGTGTCACCGCCAGACACCACACTTGCTAGGTGGTAGCTTAAATCGGCCGCGGTCCATTTAGTACATGTCGGACCCGCGTGTCGCCACTGTGTGATTGCAGACCGAGCGCCACCACAAGGCAGGTCTCGAGATACGGAAGAGCACTCGCCCCAGTTGTACGACGACTTTGCTAGCGACTACACTGACGAAGCCTTCTCTCATTTGCCGAGAGACAGTTAGAATAGCCTTCAGCTAAGTCCATGGCTATGACCTAGCAAGGCGCCATTAGGCTTACATAGTTTGATAGTTATCATGAAATGTCTCAACAAGAAGAACGATGTATACAACAAGGATAGATAAAAGTTAAGTATTCGAGGAGCTGCATACTTTTCTTATTAGAATTCACTACTTATCATGTTCCAGAATTCACGCCCGTCTGCGTTAGATAGCTTCCATTTCGGCCTCCTCTATCTACAAGGTGTTGGCACATTTGCCAACACATCAGACAACAAATCAGTCACTTTTTATTTCTGTTGTCAACTATGAATGAATTGTTAAATTTATAATGTATTACTGTTTCGATAACTTTCTTTCTCTTTTGTTATTTCATAGAAATGACACAGATAATAAGCTTATGTGTAAAATTTCTAGCGTTCTATTTCTGCAGTTATTTTATTTTATTTTTTACTGACAAAACCGCAAAAACACTCACAAAAAAATTCAAATAAACAATTTAGGCACGAAGCAAAACAGAACGTTTACTAGGAACAATTGCATGACAACCTTTGAAATTTCAAAAATGAATTAATGCGTTGGCCAATATTTATTGTGCAATCTGTTCATGAATAGTCATTCTATAATGTGTTGATCTGTAATTTGACTTCCTTTATCAGAATCACTATCATTCCAAGACAACAATAATCTTTCAGCAGCCACAGAACTTCCGACCAAACATATTTCATTTAAAAACCAAGAATTTAAGCAACACCGCTGTGGAAAATTGATATTTCGTTTTTTTAATAAGCTGTTAGTAAAAAATAAAAATCACGTGTTATGACACAGACCAAACAAATGTGGAAAAATAAGGGCTTTTCAGAAATCTAAAATACCGGTATCAGTTTTAACCGGTCGCTTTTCCCCATCCCTAATCTGGTGCCAATACACAGTTGCAAGTTGCCTCTTCTTAGGAGCAATAAGAATTCGGTTTTCAATATTACATACAGTAATTTACCGAATTCAAAACTTTTAAAATGCTGTCATTAAGCGTTATAATCTTATGTTAAAGACGTAACATGGTAAGTCAAATATTACAGTCTAGAAACTGTGTATGCATTTTTAGGCTGCGCGACTCACCACAATGCAAAAACCCAGACTATACACATCTAGTGTTTCTGACTGATAGCCATTAGTGACTTGCAACCCACTTAGCACATTATTTCGAACCTTTACGATTGTTTTCTTTTCACTACCCCCCCCCCCCCCCCAGAAAAAGAAAACTGCTGACAGTAGCAAAAAATTATCACGTACTAATTTTCGCTGTTCATCCAATAAAACAGCAGTAACAGGCATGACTTTTAATTTCTTACGTCTTTCCTATTAACTCTATTCTCAGAACATTTTGTAGATATCGACACATAACACTGGCTCTACCTGCAGCATTGTACTAATAGCTGATATTCAGGAGATGTGACCTCGTAACCACTGGAAAGGGAACCCCCTCATCACACCCTCCTCAGGTTTAGTGGTAAGATGGCCCGGGGAACAGCCCGTCAAAAACCCAACACAGATCAAGCGTGAAAACAGGAAGAAGGTGTACTGAACTGTGAAAGAAAGAGCAAAACAGAAACAATAAACGGTGCAAACTTGACAGTTGCAACATTGAGCAGAATGTCAGATCATGGCGTCGTTGTTAAGTGGTTGCGGTGTTGGACTAACAAGTGGACAAGCCGGTTTCTAAACCCCCTCCTGCCATTTTTTTTTCACAACTTTATGAACTGTTCGTCTGCTCATTGAGATGTTTGTTCTCTTGCTGTAGTCCCGGCAGTTGTCATACTATACACTGGTTATAGAACATAAGTCATGTGGTAAGAACACTTTGCCGTCGCAAGTTAACGTGTTGAACAGTGAGAGCAGGCGAGACACCACATAGACATCTCACAGAAATGAAAACAACAAATAAACAGATGTGAACTATGTTACATCAAAGGAATTCAAGAGTCAAAACTTCCAAAACGTAACGCAACTTCTGAAACGTCCCCTTTGAACAATTTATACATGACTGTGCTTAAACTGACACACAATATTTTGTTAGCGCAACGCAATCTGACTTTCAAAATTCCCTACAAAAGAATGGCCCTGACTAACATTAAACTATACCTTTCACAAATCACTTACCTCACAAAAATCTTCGCTGCTCAAGCTACTGCAATACAGCGAGCGCCACTACTGCCAGCTAAATAAAAGATTCAAACTATGGAAGGCACTAACTACTGATAGGGATAGTTAGCAAATGAAAGATATTAATAGAGAACAAACAATGTATTTACCTTGATATCATCATATATAAATATAGCAGTTCATGACAAATTTCAAAACTCCGCCATCTCTCTCCCCACATCCACCACTGCTGGCGGCTCACCTCCAACTGCGCAACGCTACGCGCTGTTCACATCCAGCTGCCGCTGCCCAACACTACAATGGCAGACAACAATGCAAACTAGCCACAGACTGCACACAGCACAGCCAGTGATTTTCATACAGAGGTGGCGTTACCAATAAAACAACCTAAACAGCCTACTTACATAGCCCCCATGCTCCCCACAAAAATTTTTACAAATTGGATTGGGCAGTGGCCAATACAGATTTGAAAAAAAATTTTCATAATTACAATAACAAAGAAATCAAATGCACACACTTATTGATACAATGTTGGTCAAAAGCTAAAAATTTCTCACACTCCATAAAGATAGTCCACATTGTTCATCACAGTAAAAATGCAGAGTTTTTCTCAAAGTCTGAGCAGTAAAAGAAAATGCACACAGAAGTAGTGGATTTCCATGCAGTCTTGAAGAAGTAGTGTTGTCCTTCCAACGGAAAGACAGTGCTGACTCTTGACATGCAGACAGGTAATGGGCCACAACATAGCAAACCCACAGCAGAGTCATTCGACGTTTTGAAGAATATTGGTAGGTAGGTCATCACAGAACAGACCCACTGTAGTCCTGGTAGAAATAATGGCGTTGGTGGGTCATCATAGATGCAGACCCACTGTAGTCCTTGTAGAGAAGGCCAGCAGCCATCTGTTGCGATTGTGCAGGTGCACATTCACCATCGAAGAGTCTTGCGGAGAATATAGCAAGTCCATAAACCACCACTTGTGCACTCACAAAGTTAGTTTCTAATTGTCCTTAGAACCAGCAATGCTGTTATCCAGTCCCTTGCTGAATGATTAACACACATGCAAACACTATCAGTCCCTACTTCTCACATATTGTCCATATACTATGACCAACAGAAACGTGTGCAGTGAAATGTAACTTACAAGTTAATAATAAGATGAACTGGTGTCAATTACAATTTTATAACATGAGAATACAATTACAAAGGTACAAAATACATCATTAAAGAACATAACAATACAGATAACATTAGTAGTACAGGCTTTACAAAAGAATAGAAATAAACATATACATCAGTGTTACAGGAATTATGACATGAGTACAAAAATAAAAGATCAGAATCACTTTCGAAGCATCAACTTCACACATGAGCATTAAAACAAAACAGAATAAATAATGTGTAAGCATATTTATATGGTAAATAACATATTATTAATGCCAATTATATTTGAGGATAACAGTATTCCTCATCATAGTGAATGTAGCTGAGTGTTAGAAAAATTCTACAACATAAATCGTATCAGATAAACACATAAAGACAGGATGAACACAAATACACAAGGGTACACAAACATATAGCGGAATAATACAACAGGAAAGGACAGGGTTTGTTTTACTGCAGTATTTTGCAAACAAAACTTCCTTTACTTCTTGGAGATCTCCCTTCGTTCTTCATTATTTCCAAAAGTTCTATCTATACCTGCTTTCTGTACTTTTCTCGTATAGCCTCTCAGTGCATTTCTTCAAATTCATCGCAACTCATTCTCTTATAGGCTACCCCCTCTTAAGCTAACTTAAATCTACTGAGCTCAGATGCTAAACTAAGGGACGAGGCAATGCAGCAGCACAAAATAAGTAACACAAACAGCAATGACCAAAAAAATGGAAAATTGCAAAGCAAGGTACAGTAAATCTAAATTACCAAGCAATGCAACATTACAACTAATATGAGCCAATGTGCAGCAACAATAAAAATAAATGAGTAGTAAAACTGGCCTAGCAGAGTAACACAAAGTCAAATTCAGTAACACTATGCCTGGCAAACAGCAGTAACTTATACCTAAACATGACATAGCTCAAGCAGAAAAAATAGTACACTAAAGATAACAATGCAGATAAGGGAAATGTATAATCACATCTTAATGTCTAAGTAATTAAAGTGGTGCACCACAACAACTGATTGTAAAAAGAAATATTACCACGTACTTGAAAAGAAAATTATGTGTTACTGTTACTAGTTCCTTCTTATTGTTCTTTCCTTTCCAAGTGCTCCTTTTTTAAAGAATGTGGACCATAAAATAATTATTTAATAGATCTGTTGACAGAAAGTGTTCACATTAGCAAATGCATTTCATTTTATAAAAGCAATGCTGCAACACAGCTGGAAACCAGATATCAAATGAAATAAGCAATTACGCAAACCAAAGCATAAAAACATCATTCAATAGCTATGTGGCATTTCGTAAGTCAGTAGCTCTCAATTCTCGTAGAAAGACACTTGTCATTATCAGGTTTGCAGATGTAAGAATATTTCCGAGGATAATGGCCTCCCCTTTTTTTTTGTTCTACCTGTGCCGCTGAAAAGGGCTCGCAATAATGGCTTTTTCTCCAGGCGTCTGACACAGCTTTTGAAGATTTTGTTCCACTGTGTCTAACTTTTTGAGATTTTGTTCCACTGTGTCTAACTTTTTAAGATTTTGTCCCATTTGTCTCTGATTTTGTTCCATTTGTTGCATTAATTGCAATAATAATGTATTAGTGTCTGGAATCTGTTTCTCTACGCTTTTCGGCAGTGCATTTGCACCGGCAACATTCACATTCTGACAAACAGAAAATGCGTCTTGACTTATTTGAGAAATCGGTGATAACCCAAAACCTGAATCTACAGTATTTGCGAAATTGTGTCCTGTCATTTCGGATTCCTGAGGCGAGCTGTTGCCGACCGATCGATCGATAATGCTTCCCTGTTCACTACCTGTTTCACTGTCTACACCATTGTTTGCAGCCCGCTCCATTTCCCTATGCACAATTACCAAATTACTACTTTGAACATTAGTTAATTCATTACTCGGTGGCGCTAACACACTGCTTTTGTCTTCACTGTCATTTCTCAGTTTACTTTGGAGCCTAGTACTACGTTTTTCACACGCCATTATTGTCACAATATTTCACACGATAACACAGAAAAACACAATTTGAAGAGCAACAATAAGAGAACACATTAACATAGCACTGAAAATAATATCTCGTTAATTGCAAGCGCAGCAGCGAAATACTTGATGCACATTAACATGCATGCCACAACAACAATGAAAGATTGGAACTACAAAGGAGATCCTCTCTACAATTACGCGCTAGCAATAAACAAAAGCTACACTAATTACACAAACTACAAGAAAAAATCAGAAGATTCCAGTGAGGTATCCTCGGCTAAGGGTCGACATATGAAACGTCCCCTTTGAAGAATTTATACATGACTGTGCTTAAACTGACGCACAATATTTTGTTAGCGCAACGCAATCTGACTTTCAAAATTCCCTACAAAAGAATGGCCCTGACTAACATTAAACTATACCTTTCACAAATCACTTACCTCACAAAAATCTTCGCTGCTCAAGCTACTGCAATACAGCGAGCGCCACTACTGCCAGCTAAATAAAAGATTCAAACTATGGAAGGCACTAACTACTGATAGGGATAGTTAGCAAATGAAAGATATTAATAGAGAACAAACAATGTATTTACCTTGATATCATCATATATAAATATAGCAGTTCATGACAAATTTCAAAACTCCGCCATCTCTCTCCCCACATCCACCACTGCTGGCGGCTCACCTCCAACTGCGCAACGCTACGCGCTGTTCACATCCAGCTGCCGCTGCCCAACACTACAATGGCAGACAACAATGCAAACTAGCCACAGACTGCACACAGCACAGCCAGTGATTTTCATACAGAGGTGGCGTTACCAATAAAAAAAACCTAAACAGCCTACTTACACTTCAAAAACGTTTAATCATATGTTCTGACAGAGCACAGAGATACTGTATGAGTGTGAAACTTTTGCGTTCATTTGTTGAAGCTTATGTGACAAACTATTACGTTTTCATCATTCCCGTGGGAGTGATCAAACTCACGATTATACGAACACCTAAATCGGGCTAGGAGGCATATCTCACTCACCAGCCGTAGAAATTAGGTGCTGCGTTGTGTGACACACCAGACGTGTTTCCAGGTGGAGGATTCGGTTGACTTCTAGCCTTATCATCAAACGTTTGCGGTTCCCATTTGAAAGCCACTTCCTTTCGTCTGCTAACAGGGTAGTTGTGCACAATCAACTTTCATGATAAGTTCCCTCCTTACACCTCGCTGCTGCAAACGGACGTTACACCTCGACACAGACACAAATTTGAATACGGCGAACAGCGGAAAAAAAAAATTATGGGCGAGCTTCGAACACGACTCTCCCGCTTTCCAGTCGAACACCATGACGACTTTTTTCTTTTTTTTTGGTTCATCTCAGTTTGTACGTTAATGGTCGCTGTATTTGGTTGGCGCGGACGTCCCATGACGCTTGTTCAAGTTCATCGGTCATCCATTAACACAGTTTCTTTTGTTACAGAGGGCAGCTAACCCTCTGACCGAACACGCTGAGCTGCCACACCGCCATCGCTTCCCTTCCTTACTCAATGTGGCTCTCGTTGGACTAGGACCACTCACTGTTCCTATTTTGCTTTTTTTTTCACAGTTCAGTGCAGCTTCTTCCTGTTTTCACGCTTGATCTGAGTTCAGTTTTTGGCGGGCTGTACCACTGGACCCTCTTACCACTAAATCCGAGGGTGGTGCCATGGGGAGTTTCCCTTGTGAGATGCATGAAAAACTAGCTTTCTCTGAAAATGGAGCGCAAGTAATACCCAGACTTTACTCACCCAGATTTTAATAATGTGAACACTTAGCACTTCCAGTAAAGTAAACATAATTTCGACTTTCCGTAAACTTTTTCTCAGTTCAGTTTAACGTCAAATATTGACGCTGTAACTCACTTGTAAAGTAATCAGACGTTAGAAGCTGTTTTATACATGAGACTTTTTTTGTTTTTGGAATCGGTGGTATGAGGTTTACTGGTGTAGAACTATGTCATTAAGCGCCCAGAACCAAATCTACATCTACATCTACGTAGATACTCTAGAAGCCACCGTACGGTGTGTGGCGGAGGGTACAGTGAACCACTACTTGTGATTTCCTTTCCTGTTCCACTCGCAAACAGAGACTATCTATGTGCCTCTGCATGAACCCTAATTTATCGCATCTTATCTTCGTGGTCCCTACGAGCAGTATATGTTGCTGGCAGTAGAATGATTCGGCAGTCAGCTTCAGATACCGACTCTTTAAATTTTCTCGAAAGTATTTCTCCAAAACAATTACCTCCAGGGTCTCCCATTTGTGTTTCCGAAGCATCTCTGTGACACATGTTGTTCGAACCTACCGGTAATAAATCTAGCAGCCCATCTCTGAAATGCTTCGATGTTTTGCTTCAATCCGACCTGGTACGGATCGCAAACACTCGAGCAGTACTCAAGATATGAAGATAGTAACTGTCCTCGAAAGAACATACCATTGACGACAGTGCAGCTTCTCTAGAATAAATTATAATTAATTGAAACCCTCAGCTGCCGACAGGTGTTGTTGATGTACCTCGATGGGGACAGCAGAAAACGTGTGCCCCGACCGGGACTCGAACGCGAGATCTCCTGCTTACATGCAGACGCTCTATCCATCTGAGCTACCGAGGACACAGATGAAAAGCGCGACTGAAGGGCTTATCCCCTGCACGACGCTTCTCGTGAGACCCACATTCCCAACTGTCCACAATCAACATACGTAATGAATCTAATAGATATTTGCCCATCCACTCATTAATCGCGCACACTAAGGTGAAGATTCCTGTAAGAGCTTGCTCGAACTCTTACGGGAATGGTCTGCCATGTAAGCAGGAGATCCCGGGTTCGAGTCCCGGTCGGGGCACACATTCTCAGCTGTCCCCATCAAGGCATATCAACAACACCTGTCGGCAACTGAGGGTTTCAATTAATTAACAAGTACTAAAGAATAGGAGATACTAAAAGGTATCAGATAGATTATATAACGGCAAGAAAGAGATTTAGGAACCAGGTTTTAAATTGTAAGACATTTCCAGGGGCAGATGTGGACTCTGACCACAATCTATTGGTTATGAACTTCAGATTAAAACTGAAGAAACTGCGAAAAGGTGGGAATTTAAGGAGATGGGACCTGGATAAACTGAAAGAACCAGAAGTTGTACAGAGTTTCAGGGAGAGCATAAGGGAACAATTGACAGGAATGGGGGAAAGAAATACAGTAGAAGAAGAATGGGTAGCTTTGAGGGATGAAGTAGTGAAGGCAGCATAGGATCAAATAGGTAAAAAGACGAGGGCTAGTAGAAACCCTTGGGTAACAGAAGAAATATTGAATTTAATTGATATAAGGAGAAAATATAAAAATGCAGTAAATGAAGCAGGCAAAAAGGAGTACAAACGTCTCAAAAATGATATCGACAGGAAGTGCAAAATGGATAAGCAGGGATGGCTACAGGAGAAATGTAAGGATGTAGAGGCTTATCTCACTAGGGGTAAGATAGATACTGCATACAGGAAAATTAAAGAGACCTTTGGAGAAAGGAGAACCACTTGCCTGAATATCAAGAGCTCAGATGGAAATCCAGTTCCAAGCAAAGAAGGGAAAGCAGAAAGGTGGAAGGAGTATATAGAGGGTCTATACAAGGGCGATGTACTTAAGGACAATGTTATGGAAATGGAAGAGGATGTAGATGAAGATGAAATGAGAGATATGATACTGCGTGAAGAGTTTGACAGGCACTGGAAGACCTGAGTCGAAACAAGGCCCCGGGAGTAGACAACATTCCATTAGAACTACTGACAGCCTTGGGAGAGCCAGTCCTGACAAAACTCTACCATCTGGTGAGCAAGATGTATGAGACAGACGAAATACCCTCAGACTTCAAGAAGAATATAATAATTCCAATCCCAAAGAAAGCATGTGTTGACAGATGTGAAAATTACCGAACTAACAGTTTCATAAGTCACAGCTGCAAAATACTAACGCGGATTCTTTACAGACGAATGGAAAAACTGATAGAAGCCGACCTCGGGAAAGATCAGTTTGGATTCCGTAGAAAAGTTGAACACGTGAGGCAATACTGACCTATGTTTCTAGCACTTGTAGACTTAGAGAAAGCTTTTGACAACGTTAACTGGAATACTCTCTTTCAAATTCTGAAGGTGGCAGGGGTAAAATACAGGGAGCGAAAGGCTTTTTACAGTTTGTACAGAAAGCAGATGGCAGTTATGAGAGTCGAGGGGCATGAAAGGGAAGCAGTGGTTGGGCAAGGAGTGAGACAGGGTTGTAGCCTCTCACCGATGTTATTCAATCTGTATATTGAGCAGGCAATTAGGAAACAAAAGAAAAGTTCGAAGTAGGTATTAAAATCCATGGAGAAGAAATAAAAACTTTGAGGTTCGCCGATGACATTGTAATTCTGTCAGAGACAGCAAAGGACTTGGAAGAGCAGTTGAACGGAATGGACAGTGTCTTGAAAGGAGGATATAAGATGAAAGTCAACAAAAGCAAAACGAGGATAACGGAATGTAGTCGAATTGAGTCGGGTGATGCTGAGGGAATTATATTAGGAAATGAGACACTTAATGTAGTAAAGGCGTTTTGCTATTTGGGGAGCAAAATAACTGATGATGGTCGAAGTAGAGAGGATATAAAATGTAGACTGGCAATGGGAAGGAAAGCGTTTCTGAAGAAGAGCAATTTGTTAACATCGAGTATACATTTAAGTGTCAGGAAGTCGTTTCTGAAAGTATTTGTATGGAGTGTAGCCATGTATGGAAGTGAAACGTGGACGATAAATAGTTTAGACAAGAAGAGAATAGAAGCTTTCGAAATGTGGTGCTACAGAAGAATGCTGAAGATTAGAGGCGTAGATCACATAACTAATGAGGAGGTATTGAATATAATTGGGGAGAAGAGGAGTTTGTGGCACAACTTGACTAGAAGAAGGGATCGGTTGGTATGAGATGTTCTGGGACATCGAGGGATCACCAATTTAGTATTGGAGGGCAGCGTGGAGGGTAAAAATCGTAGAGGGAGACCAAGAGATGAATACACTAAGCAGATTCAGAAGGATGTAGGCTGCAGTAGGTACTGGGAGATGAAGAAGCTTGCACAGGATAGAGTAGCATGAAAGGCTGCATCAAACCAGTCTCAGGACTAAAGACCACAACAACAACAACAACAACAACAGTAATGTGTAGGTCGCACAAGCGTCCTATATGCGGTCTCCTTTACAGGGGAACGACTCTTTCTAGAAACCTCCCATTACAGTCAAGTCGGTTATTAGCCTTCCCTACCACAGTTCTGACATGCTCATTCCATTTGCTGCCTATCAATAAGCTTGGAGGGGCCACAAAAATGTGAATTTTAGTATTTCATATAATTATCGATCAAAAACGTTTCGAGATTTTTGGTGACAGCATTAAACTACACCTTGCCTTGAAATAGTAGAATAGATTACTTTTGAACGGAACCCTCATAATTTTTTTAAATATAATCCACTATGGAGTCGAGGTAGCAGTTGTCGTTATATTGGTTATCACTGTTAGCATTCAACCGCGATTCTTATACATATTTTAACAACGCGTTTCAAGAGACAATGCTCTCATCATCAGGTTGTAAAGTCTATGTCATGAAATTAAACGGACTAAAAAGACAAAATACCATCACAAATAGTTGGGAAGTCCATAGAGTAAAACAGAATTAAAAGTATATTGGACTGTGGGTCCTCGTCTTACATTGAAGTTGTTGACACAAGTCGATGGCCGTCCCATAGCTACCAGATATGCTGACGCACTGTGCCGGCTCGGGAGCTGTTGTGGACTGACGTGCCTAGGTGTTTGGGCGTGGTTACAGCCGTGTGCTTGACGGTAACGCTATGCTATTGGGCGCCCTATTTCCTTATTGCATTGGTCTGCCATCGTTAGCCTCTCGCAACTCCGTCAGTGACATGCTGCAAGTTTAAAGTCGCATACTTACCCTAAAATAATTCTATGTTCTTTATACCGGATCGCGAATGATCTTCCTGTCTGCCCTATATATTTTGCATCACAAGTTCTGCACTGAATCTTATAAAGATCTTTGAAAGATCGGGAGTTTATAAGATTCAGTGCAGAACTTGTGATGCAAAGTGTATAGGGCAGACAGGAAGATCATTCGCGATCCGGTATAAAGAACATAAAGATGCGTTCAGGTTAGGAAATTATGACAAATCAGCTGTTGCGAACCATATATATGAAACGGGTCATCCCCTTAATAGCATAGAAGACAACGTAGAAATATTGGATGTAGAAAAGAAATGGAGGAAACTTGATTTACTAGAGAAATTCGAGATAGCTATCCATGAAAAGAAACAAAGCAATATCCTAAATGTACAAGATTATTTTAAAGAAATGAGATTTTTTAGCGGGTTTTTAGAATTATTTTAGGGCAGGCATGCGACTTTAAACTTGTAGCATGTCACTGACGGAGTTGCGAGAGGTTAACGATGGCAAACCAATGCAATAAGGAAATCAGGCGCCCAATAGCATAGCGTTACCGTCAAGCACACGGCTGTAACAACGCCACAACACCTAGGCACGTCAGTCCACAACAGCTCCCGAGCCGGCACAGTGCGTCAGCATATCTGGTAGCTATGGGACGGCCATTGACTTGTGTCAACAACTTCAATGTAAGACGAGGACCTACAGTCCAATATACTTTTAATTCTGTTTTACTCTATGGACTTCCCAACTATTTGTGATGGTATTTTGTCTTTTTAGTCCGTTTAATTTCGTGACATAGACTTTACAACCTGATGATGAGAGAATTGTCTCTTGAAACGCGTTGTTAAAATATGTATAAGAATCGCGGTTGAATGCTAACAGTGATAACCAAGAACCCTCATAGCTTCAGTCCTACGCGCACATCCCTGGTTCCCCTACTTTTTCTTTTTTAATTTTGTGAAGGACTGTTCTGCGTTACTGTGCGTCATACATTCACGAACTTTCTTTAAGCTGGTATTGATGCGACTATTCTGTCGCGCACGGTTACTTTTTCATCTAGATCTATACTGCGCACCCTTCCTTGCGGTATCTCGCCCAGGCTGCATCTAATATCTAATGTACGACTTTCATTTCTCCTTCCTCCCACGTCCCAGCCTCTTCCCTGCTATTCGCTAAAGGTGCTTGGCAAGAACGATTGTCGATAAACTTCCGTACGAACTCTGGTTTCTCTAATTATCTCGTCGTGATTTCGCGAGTAGTGTATTTGAGGAAGCAGTGCGCTGGTCGTCTCTATGCTCTGGGGATTTTGACAGTAAATCTCTCCGTGACCCACAACTCCTCTCTTGTAGCGTTTAGCCGGCCACTGAGGCCGAGAGATTCTAGGCGCTTTAGTCCGCAACCGCGCTGCTGCTACGGTCGCAGGTTCGAATCCTGCCTCGGGCATGGATGTGGGTGATGTCCTTAGGTTAGTTAGGTTTAAGTAGTTCTAAGTCTAGTGGACTGATGACCTCAGATGTTAAGTCCCATAGTGCTCAGAGCCATTTGAACCATTTGTAGCGTTTCCCACTGGAGTTTGTTCAACGTCTCTGTAACGCTCTCACGCTGACTATAAATGAACCCGTGACGATACGCTACACACTTCGTTAGATCTCCTCTCTCTCTCTCTCTCTCTCTCTCTCTCTCTCTCTCTCTTTCGTTCTTTTCTACACTACTGGCCATTAAAATTGCTACCCCACGAAGGGGACGTGCTACAGATGCGAAATATAACCGACAGGAAGAAGATGCTGTGATATGCAAATGATTAGCGTTTCAGAGCATTCGCACAAGGTTGGCGACGGCGGTGGCACCTACAACGTGCTGACATGAGGAAAGTTTCCAACCGATTTCTCATACACAAACAGCAGTTGACCGGCGTTGCCTGGTGAAACGTTGTTGTGATGCCTCGTGTAAGAAGGAGAAATGCGTACCATTACGTTTCCGACTTTGATAAAGGTCGGATTGTAGCCTATCGCGATTGCGATTTATCGTATCGCAACATTGCTGCTCGCGTTGGTCGAGATCCAATGACTGTTAGTAGAATATGGAATCGGTGGGTTCAGGAGGGTAATACGGAACGCCGTGCTGGGTTCCAACGGCCTCGTCTCACTAGCAGTGGAGATGACAGGCATCTTATCCGCATGGCTGTAACGGATCGTGCAGCTATGTCTCAATCCCTGAGTCAACAGATGGGGACGTTTGCAAGACACCAACCGTCCGCACAAACAGTTCGACGACGTTTGCAGCAGCATGGACTATCAGCTCGGAGACCATGGCTTCGGTTACCCTTGACGCTGCATCACAGACAGGAGCGCCTGCGATGGTGTACTGAACGACGAACCTGGGTGTACGAATGGCAAAACGTCATTTTTTCGGATGAATCCAGGTTCTGTTTACAGCATCATGATGGTCGCATCCGTGTCTGGCGACACTGCGGTGAACGCACATTGGAAGCGTGTATTCGTCATCGCCAGAATGGCGTATTACTCGGCGTGATGGTATGGGGTGCCATTGGTTACACGTCTCGGTCACCTCTTGTTCGCATTGGCGGCACTTTGAACAATGGACGTTACATTTCAGATGTGTTACGACCCGTGGCTCTACCCTTCATTAGATTCCTGTGAAACCCTACATTTCTGCAGGATAATGGACGACCGCATGTTGCAGGTCCTGTACGGGCCTTTCTGGACACAGAAATTGTACGACTGCTGCCCTGGCCAGCACATTCTCCAGATGTCTCACCAATTGAAAACGTCTGGTCAATGGTGGCCGAGCAACTGGCTCGTCACAATACGGTAGTCACTACTCTTGATGAACTGAACTGTGGTATAGTGTTGAAGCTGCATGGGCAGCTGTACCTGTTTTTGACTCAATGGCCAGGCGTATCACGGCCGTTGTTGCGGCCAGAGGTGGTTGTTCTAGGTAATGATTTCTCAGGATCTATGCACCCAAATTGCGTGAAAATGTAATCACATGTCTGTTCTAGTATAATACCCGTTTATCATCTGCATTTCTTCTTGGTGTAGCAATTTTAATGGCCAGTAGTGTATTAATCCACCCTGAGAACGTTCCCAATGTGATGCATTATATCCAACACCTCACAATGGAAGATCATGCTACTGCTTCTGTTGCAGATGTATTACGTTACCTTAAAATGCATGAAGTAAACGGAGCATGAGACACTGCATCCACGTATGCAGCGCGGGGTGAATGTGCGGTTAAGTGTCTCTGCACGGGCCTCTATTAGTGTAACGGGGACGACAAGCAAGATACTGGGCTATATTCCTAGGTTACTAGCTTAGTTGTCGTACTCGTACTTCCGACATCATTGATACGGTTTGCGGGACAACTGATGTCTACTTTGCAAGCGGTTGCCACTCCTCGTTCGTCATCTTCCTGACGTTCTTCCGTCACTCGAATACAAACTGCCGGCTGCTGTGACCGAGCGGTTCTAGACGCTTCAGTCCGGAACCGCGCGCCTGCTACGGTCGCAGATTCGAAACCTGCCTCTGGCATGGATGTGTGTGATGTCCTTAGGTTAGTCAGGTTTAAGTAGTTCTAAGTTTTAGGGGACTGATGACCTCAGATGTTGAGTCCGATAGTGCTCAGAGCCATTTGAACCATTTTTGAATACAAACCTGTGACCATTAGCGCTGCCCTTCTTTGCACAGATTCATTGACCTGTGTGTCCCACACAAATGAGAAATATGGCAGAATGGGTGAGACGCGTGTTTTGTAAGCATTCTTCAGTGTAGCGTGACTACATATTCTCAGTACACGACCAATAAACTGAAGCCTGTCACGTGCTTTAGCGACGACTATGCCTATGTAATCACTGTGTTTGATACTCCTACAAAATATTACGCCCAGGTATTTGTAGCAGTCGAATGAATACAGTAGTGAACCACCGATACTTGTTTTGTAAATAAAACTACATTTTCCTGCTGCTAGTTACTTTATTTATCCCATACGCGTTTGACCTTCTCCTGTTCTAAGGCATCAGCAGTGGAATCTATAAAGATACGGCTTTGTTAGTTATAGATTATCAAAAACTTCACTTCCCGATTTTCTGTAAAAAAAGTAACTACTTAAGAACTGTTTGTTAATCTATAACTAATGAAACTGTATCGCTATAGATGCCACTCACGATACCTTAGAACGGGAGAAGGCGAAACGCGTACGGGATAAATAAAGTAACTAGCTGCAGGAAAAGGCAGTTTTATTTACAAAACAAGTATTTTATGCTTGTTGCGGAGGATGGCCACACAAACAAACTTGTGAGTCATTGACTTCGCGACATAAGGATACACTTCTTTCCGCTTTTTTAAATCCCAAATTTTACATCTATGAATATGCACCAATTCGAAACCTTATCAAGACCTCATTAAATATTTCTGTAGTTGTTTTTTTTCAGACACCACTTCATTATACAGGATGTTTCCGTAAGAGCGTGCAAAAATGTAACAGGACATAGAGAATGCTCCACTGAACAATCTGAGATAGGTAACCTGGGGTCGGAGAAACCAGTTTAAGGAGATACGGAAGTAAACTTGTCTACCGCTTCGTCTAACATTACTGTTTTCTAGCTTAGTTACAACTAACATGGGTACAGGTTTACACGTACTGTGCTGTTTATTTACAAATACATTCCAGAATGAGATTTTCACTCTCCAGCAGAGTGTGCGCTGATATGAAACTTCCTGGCAGATTAAAACTGTGTGCCGGACCGAGACTCGAACTCGGCACCTTTGCCTTTCGCGGGCAAGTACTCTACCAACTGAGCTACCCAAGCACGACTCACGCCCCGTCCTCACAGCTGAGTTCGAGTCTCGGTCCGGCACACAGTTTTAATCTACAAATACATGCTTTATTTCCCGCAAGGAAAAAAGGACGACGAGCCTTATTACCAGGAAGTTATGATGCAGGTTTGTTTTACTTTGCTTGTCCATAAACTGGCTCTCTTATATCGTAATTACATTGTCACCTTGGCTTTTTCGTGCTGTATTTCCCGGTCGCTGGATTAGAAGCGGAGGTCCCCTTCCATGGTCTGCGATGTCACCTGACCTGAATTCCCACGATTATTTCCTATTGGGATAGCTAAAGTCGCTTGTGTATGTGACCAAAGTGGATATGGAGAGGGAATTAGTTGTCAGAATTGTGCTGGACTGTGATGTATGAGGGTAATACCAAAAGTAAGGTCTTCTATTTTTTTATAAGTACAGAACTCTGTTTGTGTGGTAATTAGTCACACTGTTATTGAGAGTGCTTCACGAGTTGTGTGTAAACATGCGCACGCCGCGCTGAGATGCTCAGTCTTGGCTTGGCAGCCGTTGAGAATGGAGCTCCCGTTGGATGTTACCGCCAAGTGCGAATTGCGCGCAGTTATTCGGTTTTGAACGCAAAGGGCGCTACGCCACCAATTGACGGAAGTGTATGTCGAGTCCTGCATGGATGTCAAAAATGTTCGTAAGTGGTGTAGAGAGTTTGCAGCTGGTCGGACTGGAATTCACGACGAACAAAGGAGCGGGAGTCCGTCAGTTTCTGAGGAGACAGTGTTGAAGATTGAGCAAAGCATGCGTGAAGATCGGAGGGTCACCGTGAATGACCTCTGCACGTTGGTTCCTGAGGTTTCCAGAAGCACCGCTCACAGAATTTTGACGGAAACATTGAACTACCGGAAGGTGTGCGCAAGATGGGCGCCACGCATGCTGACTGAGGACCACATGCGGCAACGAGTTGATGCTTCCCGCGCATTTCTTCAACGCCTTGCAGCCGAACAGGACAACTTTCTGGAGTCAGTTGTCACGGGTGACGAAACCTGGGCATACCACTTTACACCCGAGACCAAGCAACAAACACAGTCTGCCGGTAAAGTCATGACAACCGTTTTTTGGGATCGGAAAGGGGTATTGTGGGTCGACTTTATGCCCACTGGGACCACAGTTAACGCTCACATGTACTGTCAGACTCTGAAGAAACTCAAACGGGCAATTCAGAACCGGAGAAGAGGAATGTTGAGCAAGGGCGTACACATTCTCCATGACAACACTTGCCCACACATCGCTCGGCAAACCGTTGCTCTCCTGCAACAGTTTCGTTGGAACATAATCACCCACCCAACCTATAGTCCTGACTTGGCGCCCAGTGACTGTCACCTGTTCCCTAGGTTAAAAGAATATTTGGCCTGAAGGCGATTCGGCTCCGACGACGAGTTGAAACAAGAGGTTCATAACTTTCTGAACAGCATGGCGGCGAGCTGGTATGACATGGGCATACAAAAACTGCTACAGCGTCAAAAAAAAAAAAAAAAATGCATCGGCAGATATGGTGATTATGTCGAAAAATAGCGAAATGTTCAAGCTGTAAACTGATGTAAACCATTGTAGAAATAAACAGGTCTATGTACTTATAAGAGACCTCACTTTTGGGATTACCCTCGTAATTTGAAACATACCAAGAATATTTGTCAGGATGCGTCTTAATCTTGTTGACCGATGACTGCGGCCCTACTTCTTCGGCGTAAACAGAAGAAACTTAAGTGTCCGTTTCTGATGATCGCCGTCAGCTTCAGCACATTTTGTAAGATACAGTACAAATGGTACACTCATTGTGTCAATCATGGTATTTGAAGTTGAGTAACGTAAATAAAAAAATACGCAGTAATTCCTGTTGTCTCTTTAAGCTGGTTTCTCCGATCCCAGGTTCCCTGCCTCAAATTGTTCAGAGGAGCATCCTCTATATTATGTTAAATTTTTTCGCGCTCTTACGTAAACACACTGTATATAACTGGATTGTCTGCGAAAAATCTGAGGCTACTTTTAATATTGTCTGCGTTAACATGCAACATGAACAGCAAGAGTCCCAACACACGTTCATGGGGTAAGCCTAAAGTTGCTTCAACTGTTGATTACTCTCTACTCAAGAGAATAAGCTCCCTTCTCGCTACTAAGAAATTCAATCACAAATAGTGCTCGGTACCCAAGATCATTGTACTTTCGTCAGTAATCGTTGCCAGGGTATTAAGTCAAATGCATTTTACATCTACCTAACTTCTTTCATCCATGGCTGTCAGGATATATCGGAGTATAACTTTCGTAAGTGCAGATATTCCTTTTGGTGACTGAGTACCGTATACTGAACAACGTTACATCAGCATTTACGTCATTTGTAGAGTGATAATTAAGCTACACAAGTCATATGTTCAGAATGGGTAGTACCTCCAAGTACAAGTGGCAATTGATGCTTTATTTTACTCTGGGCAGCAGGTCAGCTGTTGAAGTGTGGATGTGTGGCGCAAAAGAGTTAGTCTGTACTGACAGGCGTAGTCAAAGACGTTTGTGACGTGTTTGTGGGAAGAATGTGAGACATAGAGAACAAACAACCAACACACTCATGCTTGTACATATCAAGGTACCACTTATAAAAATATCTGCGCTTGTACCTGTTACACACTGTATAATATAAAAAAGCGAGGTGAGTTTTACAGTACAGATATCTGCGGGATCCATGGTGGCTGGAATGGTAGGTAATACAGCAAGAACAACATGTGAACCACAGTTAACTTGTACTGCTACGTTCAGTTGTTTGGCACACCCTTTCTGCGGTTCGTAAAAACGTTTCATCGCAAAGTGAAGATATACAGCACTCTCTGTGTACACTACTACTGAAACAGCCGTCGTGGTATAAAAATTCTGTTACCGTGTTTCGTTTGTGGCGAGTGACGCGTCCTTACAAAGTGACACGGGTATTTCCCTCAGCAGCCGGGATCCCAGTTCGCATTTAACAAGTTCTCTGACTGTTTAGTGCTATGAGAAATTTCACTGCAAACACTGACATGCTTTCTAGACTGCTGCACTGGTCTTTTCGGTAACTCAGGATTGCTGCAAGCACAAGGCAAAATCTTTGCTCTGTGTCCACGCTGCGATATTAAATGTCCCAGATTTTTATCAATCTGCTGTTCTCGAACACAGTATCACAAAGAAACATAGATTTACTTCCAGACCGACTTTCACTCTTGTAAGTAGGCTGTTTAGGTTTTTATGTTGGTAACGCCACGTAGCTCTCCGTATGAAAATCACTGACTTTGCTGTGCACAGTCTGTGGCTGTTTGGCATTGTTGAAATATTCTCTATTGTAGTGTCGGGCAGTTGGCTGTTAACAGCTCGTAGCGTTGCGCAGTTGGAGGTGAGCCGCCAGCAGTGGTGGATGTGGGGAGAGAAATGGCAAAATTTTGAGAGCGGACGATCTGGACGTGTGTCCATCAGAAAGAGTAAATTTGTAATATTGGATATCATGAATTGATATATATATGATGACTTTGGAACATTATTAAGGTAAATACATTGTTTGTTCTCTATCAAAATTTTTCATTTGCTAACTATGCCTATCAGTAGTTAGTGCCTTCAGTAGGTAGAATCTTTTATTTAGCTGGCAGTAGTGGTGCTCGCTGTATTGCAGTAGTTCCAGTAACGAAGATTTTTGTGAGGTAAGTGATTCATGAAAGGTATAGGTTATTGTTAGTCAGGGCCATTCTTTTGTAGGGATTATTGAAAGTCAGATTGCGTTGCGCTAAAAATATTGTGTGTCAGTTTAGTATTGATCAGAATAAGTAAAGAGAGTAATGTCTGAGTACGTTCTGTTTTGCTCAGCTGTTTGAAAAGAAAATAACGTAAGAGCTTTATCAGCACAGTCATTCATTGATTTTTCTAAGGGGACGTTTCACTCTGTAGCGGAGTGTGCGCGGGTCTGAAACTCGCTGGCACATCGGGAGACGAAACTGAGAGCTGCTTCTTTCGCCAGCAAGTGCTCTACCGAGAGAACTATCCAAGCACGACTCACGAGCAGACCTCACAGCTTTGCTTCTTCCAGTACCTTACCTCCTACCTCCGAAACAACAGGGAAATTCTCCCGCGGAACTTGCAGGACTAGCTCTCCTGGAAGATAGGGTATGGTGGAGACATGGCCTGCCCACACCCTGGGGGACTCTTTTCAGGATGAATGTTGACTCTGCATCGGAGTGTGCGTTGATCTGAATCTTAGTGGCAACAGCTGTGAAGTTTGGAAGGTAGGAGGAGAGGTACTGGAGGACGTAAGGGTGTGAGGGTAGATCGTGAGTCATGCGCATCGAGCACATACGTGCCAGAGACAAAGTTCTCACGTTCAAGTCCTGATCAGACACATGACTTTAATCTGTCAGGAAGTTTCATATGCCAACGGCCTTGCCGCAGTGGTAACACCGATTCCCGTCAGATCACCGAAGTTAAGCGCTGTCGGGCTGGGTTAGCACTTGGCTGGGTGACCATCCAGAGCGCTGTTGGCAAGCGGGGTGCACTCAGCCGTTGTGAGACAAACTGAGGAGTTACTTCACCTCATCTACATCTACATCATTACTCTGCAATTCTCATTTAAGTGCTTGGCAGAGGGTTCATCGAACCACAATCATACTATCTCCCTACCATTCCACTCCCGAACAGCCCGCGGGAAAAACGAACACCTAAACCTTTCTGTTCGAGCTCTGATTTCTCTTATTTTATTTTGCTGATCATTCCTACCTATGTAGGTTGGGCTCAACAAAATATTTTCGCATTCGGAAGAGAAAGTTGGTGGCTGAAATTTCGTAAATAGATCTCGCAGCGACGAAAAACGTCTTTGCTTTAAATAGATCTCGGAGCGACGAAAAACGTCTTTGCCTCAATGACTTCCGTCCCAACTCGCGTATCATATCTGCCACACTCTCTCCCCTATTACGTGATAATACAAAACGAGCTGCCCTTTTTTGCACCCTTTCGATGTCCTCCGTCAATCCCACCTGGGAAAGATCCCACACCGCGCAGCAATATTCCAACAGAGGACGAACGAGTGTAGTGTAAGTTGTCTCTTTAGTGGACTTGTTGCATCTTCTAAGTGTCCTGCCAATGAAACGCAACCTTTGGCTCGCCTTCCCCACAATATTATCTATGTGGTCTTTCCAACTGAAGTTGTTCGTAATTTTAACACCCAGGTACTTAATTGAATTGACAGCCTTGAGAATTGTACTATTTATCGAGTAATCGAATTCCAACGGATTTCTTTTGGAACTCGTGTGGATCACCTCACACGCTTCGTTATTTAGCGTCAACTGCCACCTGCCACACCATACAGCAATCTTTTCTAAATCGAACTGATACTGGTCTTCGGATGACCTTACTAGACGGTAAATTACAGCATCAACTGCGAACAACCTAAGAGAACTGCTCAGATTGTCACCCAGGTCATTTATATAGATCAGGAACAGCAGAGGTCCCAGGACGCTTCCCTGGGGAACACCTGATATCACTTCAGTTTTACTCGATGATTTGCCGTCTATTACTACGAACTGCGTCCTTCCTGACAGGAAATCACGAATCCAGTCGCACAACTGAGACGATACACCATAGGGCCGCAGCTTGATTAGAAGTCGCTTGTGAGGAACGGTGTCAAAAGCTTTCCGGAAATCTAGAAATACGGAATCAACTTGAGATCCCCTGTCGATAGCGGCCATTACTTCGTGCGAATAAAGAGCTAGCTGTGTTGCCCAAGAACGATGTTTTCTGAAACCATGCTGATTACGTATCAATAGATCGTTCCCTTCGAGGTGATTCATAATGTGTAATCTGGCATACGGCCGGGAGAGCGGTGTGCTGACCGTATGCCTCTCCGTATTCGCATCCAGTGACGCCTGTGGGCTGAGGATGACATTTTTCGAAATTTGTGGTGAGGACTGTGGGACCAAACTGCTGAGGTCATCGGTCCCTAGGCTTTCGCACCACTTCATCTAATTTAAACCAACTTACGCTCAGGACAACACACGTACCTATGCCCGAGAGAGGACTTGAACCTCTGACGCGAGGAGGCGCATAAACCGTGACGAGACGCCTCAGGCCGCGTGGCTACCCCGCGCGACGCCTGAGGATGACATGGAGGCCGGTCGGTACCGTTGGGCCTGGCCTCTTCGAGTGGAGTTTAGTTTAGTTGTAGGAAATTTCATATCAGTGCACACTCACTGCAGACTGGAAATTCATGCTGGAGGCAAATGTGTCATTGCGATGCTTTCTTTCGAGAACAGCGCCTGTACATTTCTCAAACAGACCAGACGACTAAAGCACGCGTACGAGAAATTAAAACAACGAAATTAGAGATGAAACAGTGTGGAAAGAAATTGACAGGACGCCAGACTTCATCTCAAAGGTCCTGTACAAAATAGGAATACAAAATAGACCTGACATGAGATCCAGGACACAATAATCCCTCGTGGAATTCCAGTTCGGCTTTACTCGCCCCCTCACTTAGCTTGCATTTATAGCGAATCACTCGGCCAGCTCAACGTCGGGAGCGACTGGAAAAACGCGCGAGTGACTCCTGTGTGTAAGAATTGTAAACGAACGGACCAGCAAATATTCGGACCAATATCGTTAACATCGGTCTGCTGCAGAATACTTGACCACGTTCTCAGTCAGAATATAATAAATTTTGTCGAGACGAAAAAGCTGTCCACAGATCATGACGTTTTTAGAAACCATCGCTCGTGTGAAACTCAGCTCGCCCTTCGCTCATATGATACACTACTGGCCATTAAAATTGCTACACCACGAAAATGACGGGCTACAGACGCGAAATTTAACCGACAGGAAGAAGATGCTGTGATATGCAAATGATTAGCTTTTCGGAGCATTCACACAAGGCTGGCGCCGGTGGCGACACCTGCAACGTGCTGACATGAGGAAAGTTGCCAACCGATTTCTATTACACAAACAGCAGTTGACCGGCGTTGCCTGGTGAAACGTTGTTGTGATGCCTCGTGTTAGGAGGAGAAATGCGTACCATCACGTTTCCGACTTTGATAAAGGTCGAATTGTAGCCTATCGCGATTGCGGTTTATCGTATCGCGACATTGCTGCTCGCGTTGGTCGAGATCCAATGACTGTTAGCAGAATACGGAATCGGTGGGTTCAGGAGGGTAACATGGAACGCCGTGCTGGATCCCAACGACCTCGTATCACTAGCAGTCGAGATAACAGGCGTCATATCCGCATGGCTGTAACGGATCGTGCAGCCACGTCTAGATCCCAGAGTCAACAGATGGGGACGTTTGCAAGACAACAACCATCTGCACGAACAGTTGGACGACGTTTACAGCAGCATGGACTATCAGCTCCGAGACCGTGGCTGCGGTTGCCCTTGACGCTGCATCGCAGACAGGAGCACCTGCGATGGTGTACTCAACGATGAACCTGGGTGCACGAATGGCAAAACGTCATATTTTCGGATGAATCCAGGTTCTGTTTACAGCATCGTGATGGTCGCTTCCGTGTTTGGCGACATCGCGGTGAACGCACATTGGAAGCGTGTATTCGTCATCGCCATATTGGAGTATCACCCGGCGTGATGGTATGCGTTGTCATTGGTTACACGTCTCGGTCGCCTCTTGTTCGCATTGACGACACTTTGAACAGTGTACGTTACATTTCAGATGTGTTACGACCCGTGGCTCTACTCTTCATTCGATCCCTGCGAAACCCTACATTTCAGCAGGATAATGCACGACCGCATGTTGCAGGTCCTGTACGGGCCTTTCTGGGTACAGAAAATGTTCGACTGCTGCCCTGGCCAGCCCATTCTCCAGATCTCTCACCAATTGAAAACGTCTGGTCAATGGTGGCTGAGCAACTGGCTCGTCACAATACGCCAGTCACTACTCTTGATGAACTGTGGTATCGTGTTGAAGCTGCATGGGCAGCTGTAGCTGTACACGGCATCCAAGCTCAGTTTGACTCAATGCCAGGCGTATCAAGGCCGTTATTACGGCCAGATGTGGTTTTTCTGGGTACTGATTTCTCAGGACCTATGCACCTAAATTGCGTGAAAATGTAATCAGTTCTAGTATAATGTATTGGTCCCCTGAATACCTGTTTATCATCTGCGTTTCTTCTTGGTGTAGCAATTTTAATGACCAGTTGTGTACTATGGAGATGGTCCAAGAACTCAAATGGAAATCGCTGGAGGGAAGGCGACGTTCGTTTCGTGAAAAGCTAGGGACAAAATTTAGACAACAGGCATTTAAACTGACTAGAGTACTATTCTGCTTCCGCGAACATACAATTCGGATAGGGACTATGAAGGAAAGGTGCTAGCAGTTAGGGCACACACGGAAGTATATAGACAGCCGTCTGTCCCTAATTGCGAGTGAAACAGGAAATGACAAGTAGTGGTAGTGGGTACCCTCCGCCACGTACTCTTCGTTGGCTTGTGGATTATGTATGTGGATGTAGAGACAAGCAACATCTGGCAACATAAGACGCCTCAGAGGAAGTTGGCGGAGCTTTCCCAAGCAACGATGCAGTTTAACATAACGTGTTTTTCCAAAACACCTTGTAGGTAAGCCGAGTTAGCTTACAGTCCTTTCTGCACCTTAGAAACAACGACACAGATGAATAACAACACGAATCAGCGTCGGTGCGTGACTTGATGATTTCCCAAGGCATCTTCCCTCCCTCCCGCCCCCCCCCCCCCCCTCCCCTCAGAATGCTGGACGTCGGCGCAAGTTAACCACAAACCCCCGCTAGTCTTTTGTGCCATCTTTCAACTTCTTTCAATTGCAGCAAATTACTAAATCTTACTTAACACCCTAGTTTATCATTAACTAATTTCATATTTCCAGAATGAGATTTTCACGCTGTAGCGGAGTGTGCGCTGATGTGAAACTTCCCGGCAGATTAAAACTGTGTACCGGACCGACACTCGAACTCGGGACCTTTGCCTTTCGCGGGCAAGTGCTCTACCATTCTGGAAACATCCCCGAGGCTGTGGCTAAGCCATGTCTCCGCAATATCCTTTCTTTCAGGAGCGCTACTTCTGAAAGGTTCGCAGGAGAGCTTCTGTAAAGTTTGGCAGGTAGGAGTCGAGGTACTGGCAGAAGTAAAGCTGTTAGGCCGGGGTGTGAGTCGTGCTTGGGTAGCTCAGATGGTGGAGCACTTGCCCGCGAAAGGCAAAGGTCCCGGGTTCGAGTCTCGGACCGGCACTCAGTATTAATCTGCAAGGAAGTTTCAATTTCATATTTCTTTGTAAATAATTATTATTGAGTCGATAAGTCGATTTTTTAATTGTAGAAAACAATATTTGCTCGTAATATGAACCCATTTACACTGCGCGGTTAACTGTAAAATATATGACATGTTTTTAAAATATTGGGCATACATCTGAAGCGCCAAAGAAACTGGCATAGGCGTGCGTATTCATATACAGAATACACGCAGAATACGGCCTTGCTGTGGGCAACGCCTATATAAGACAACAAGTGTTTCGCACAGTTGTTAGATCGGTTTCTGCTGTTACAGTGGCAGGTTATCAAGATTTAAGTGAATTTGAACGTGGTGTTATAGTAGGCACACGAGAGATGGAACACAACATCTCAAGGTAGCCATGAAGTGGGGTTTCCGGTACGACCATTTCACAAATGTACCGTGATTATCAGGAATACGGTACAACAACAAATCTCCGACATTGCTGCGGTGAGAAAGAGAGCCTGGGAGAACGGGACCGACGACGACTGAAGAGAATCGTTCAACGTGACTGAATTGCATTCCTTATGCAAATTGCTGCAGATTTCAATGGTGGGCCACCAACAAGTGTTAGCGTGCGAATTATTCAACAAAATCACATCAAAAAATGGTTCAAATGGCTCTGAGCACTATGGGACTTAACTTCTAAGGTCATAAGTCCCCTAGAACTTAGAACTACGTAAACCTAACTAACCTAAGGACATCACACACGTCCATACCCGAGGCAGGATTCGAACCTGCGGCCGTAGAAGTCGCGCGGTTCCGGACTGAAGCTCGTAGAACCGCTCAGCCACCACGGCCGGCAAAGTATCATCGGTATGGCATTTTGCAGTCGAAGGCCGACTCGTGTATCCTTGATGACTGCACGACAAACAGCTTTACGCCTCTCCTGGGCCCGTCGACACCAACGTTGGACTGTTGACAACTGGAAACATGTTGCCTGGTCGGACGAGTCTCTCTTCAAATTGTATCGAGCGGATAAACGTGTACGGGTCAGAAGACAACCTCATGAATCCGTGGACCCTGCATGTCAGCAGGGGACTGTTCGAGCTGGTGGAGGCTCTGTAATGGTGTGGGGCGTGTGCAGTTGGAGTAATATGGAGCACCTGATACGTCTAGATATGACTCCGACAGATCTGCGGACCTTTGGTACAGAGCCGAGTGGAGGGTCTGAATCAGAGGCTGAGACGGTTCTGCGACCGTGTGGGCTGCAGATTCCTCGACTTGCGCCATAGGGTGGTGGGGTTTCGGGTTCCGCTGGATAGGTCAGGAGTCCACTACACACAACAAGCGGCTACACGGGTAGCAGGGGTTGTGTGGCGTGGGCTGGGCGGTTTTTTAGGTTAGATGGCCTTGGGCAAGTACAGAAAGGGCAACAGCCTCAACGGGTGCGGGGCAAAGTCAGGACATGCGGGGACCAAGCAGCAATCGGCACTGTAATTGTCAACTGTCGAAGCTGCGTTGGTAAAGTACCAGAACTTGAAGCGCTGATAGAAAGCACCGAAGCTGAAATCGTTATAGGTACAGAAAGCTGGCTTAAGCCAGAGATAAATTCTGCCGAAATTTTTACAAAGGTACAGACGGTGTTTAGAAAGGATAGCTTGCATGCAACCGGTGGTGGAGTGTTCGTCGCTGTTAGTAGTAGTTTATCCTGTAGTGAAGTAGAAGTGGATAGTTCCTGTGAATTATTATGGGTGGAGGTTACACTCAACAACCGAACTAGGTTAATAATTGGCTCCTTTTACCGACCTCCCGACTCAGCAGCATTAGTGGCAGAACAACTGAGAGAAAATTTGGAATACATTTCACAAAAATTTTCTCAGCATGTTATAGTCTTAGGTGGAGATTTCAATTTACCAGATATAGACTGGGACACTCAGATGTTTAGGACGGGTGGTAGGGACAGAGCATCGAGTGACATTATACTGAATGCACTATCCGAAAATTACCTCGAGCAATTAAACAGAGAACCGACTCGTGGAGATAACATCTTGGACCTACTGATAACAAACAGACCCGAACTTCTCGACTCTGTATGTACAGAACAGGGAATCAGTGATCATAAGGCCGTTGCAGCATCCCTGAATATGGAAGATAATAGGAATATAAAAAAAGGGAGGAATGTTTATCTGTTTAGCAAGAGTAATAGAAGGCAGATTTCAGACTACCTAACAGATCAAAACGAAAATTTCTGTTCCGACACTGACAATGTTGAGTGTTTATGGAAAAAGTTCAAGGCAATCGTAAAATGCGTTTTAGACAGGTACGTGCCGAGTAAAACTGTGAGGGACGGGAAAAACCCACCGTGGAACAACAACAAAGTTAGGAAACTACTGCGAAAGCAAAGAGAGCTCCACTCCAAGTTTAAACGCAGCAAAAACCTCTCAGACAAACAGAAGCTAAAAGATGTCAAAGTTAGCGTAAGGAGGGCTATGCGTGAAGCGTTCAGTGAATTCGAAAGTAAAATTCTATGTACCGACTTGACAGAAAATGCTAGAAAGTTCTGGTCTTACGTTAAATCAGTAAGTGGCTCGAAACAGCATATCCAGACACTACGGGATGATGATGGCATTGAAACAGAGGATGACACGCGTAAAGCTGAAATACTAAACACCTTTTTCCAAAGCTGTTTCACAGAGGAAGACCGCACTGCAGTTCCTTCTCTAAATCCTCGCACAAACGAAAAAATGGCTGACATAGAAATAAGTGTCCAAGGAATAGAAAAGCAACTGGAATCACTCAACAGAGGAAAGTCCACTGGACCTGACGGGATACCAATTCGATTCTACACAGAGTACGCGAAAGAACTTGCCCCCCCTCTAACAGCCGTGTACCGCAAGTCTCTAGAGGAACGGAGGGTTCCAAACGATTGGAAAAGAGCACAGATAGTCCCAGTCTTCAAGAAGGGTCCTCGAGCAGATGCGCAAAACTATAGACCTATATCTCTGACGTCGATCTGTTGTAGAATTTTAGAACATGTTTTTTGCTCGAGTATCATGTCGTTTTTGGAAACCCAGAATCTACTATGTAGGAATCAACATGGATTCCGGAAACAGCGATCGTGTGAGACTCAACTCGCTTTATTTGTTCATGAGACCCAGAAAATATTAGATACAGGTTCCCAGGTAGATGCTATTTTTCTTGACTTCCGGAAGGCGTTCGATACAGTTCCGCACTGTCGCCTGATAAAGTAAGAGCCTACGGAATATCAGACCAGCTGTGTGGCTGGATTGAAGAGTTTTTAGCAAACAGAACACAGCATGTTGTTATCAATGGAGAGACGTCTACAGACGTTAAAGTAACCTCTGGCGTACCACAGGGGAGTGTTATGGGACCATTGGTTTTCACAATATATATAAATGACCTAGTAGATAGTGTCGGAAGTTCCATTCGGCTTTTCGCGGATGATGCTGTAGTATACAGAGAAGTTGGAGCATTAGAAAATTGTAGCAAAATGCAGGAAGATCTGCAGCGGATAGGCACTTGGTGCAGGGAGTGGCAACTGACCCTTAACATAGACAAATGTAATGTATTGCGAATACATAGAAAGAAGGATCCTTTATTGTATGATTATATGATAGCGGAACAAACACTGGTAGCAGTTACTTCTGTAAAATATCTGGGAGTATGCGTGCGGAACGATTCGAAGTGGAATGATCATATAAAATTAATTGTTGGTAAGGCGGGTACCAGGTTGAGATTCATTGGGAGAGTGCTTAGAAAATGTAGTCCATCAACAAAGGAGGTGGCTTACAAAACACTCGTTCGACCTATACTTGAGTATTGCTCGTCAGTGTGGGATCCGTACCAGATCGGTCTGACGGAGGAGATAGAGAAGATCCAAAGAAGAGCGGCGCGTTTCGTCACAGGGTTATTTGGTAACCGTGATAGCGTTACGGAGATGTTTAGCAAACTCAAGTGGCAGACTCTGCAAGAGAGGCGCTCTGCATCGCGGTGTAGCTTGCTCGCCAGGTTTCGAGAGGGTGCGTTTCTGGATGAGGTATCGAATATATTGCTTCCCCCTACGTATACCTCCCGGAGAGATCACGAATGTAAAATTAGAGAGATTAGAGCGCGCACGGAGGCTTTCAGACAGTCGTTCTTCCCGCGAACCATACGCGACTGGAACAGGAAAGGGAGGTAATGACAGTGGCACATAAAGTGCCCTCCGCCACACACCGTTGGGTGGCTTGCGGAGTATAAATGTAGATGTAGATCACACGTACGTAAGCATCCTGTCTGATCAATTGTATCCATTCGTGTCCATTGTGCATTCCGACGGACTTGGACAATTCCAGCAGAACAATGCGACACCCTACACGTCCACAATTGCTACGGAGTGGCTCCAATAACACTCTTCTGAGTTGAAACACTATACAGATATGAACATTATTTAGCATATCTGGGATCCCTTACAACGTGCTGTTCAGAAGAGGTCTCCAGACCAGATACATGTACGGTTACGAGACGGCGTTTCTATACAAATACAGGTGGAGCGTACGGAGTCCGTTGCCATTCACGTCGTGGAAACGTTGAACTAGCTACACGCATCGCGAAATGGTTGCGACCAGGTGCAATGAACTACAAGCCGTGCGGTCGTATCTTGCGAAATATTCCGATAGAACGGTGCTGTGTCACACCTTATTCGCCATCCTGCATCACCGATTATGCGAAACCGTTGTCGTCGTCCCGAATGCGAGTCCAGTGTGCCAACCACTGCGCCACTTCTCTCGGTTTTTGTATGTCCATCCTATCGGCAGGACGTCTTTGGGACGACAGCCGTTTACTATTGTGACAAAATTAAACACCTATAGCCGTCCTTATGATTTTATTTCATTTTGTTGCAACCTGTTTCAACGCTTCAATGCGTCATCTTCAGGCTGCTGTTGATGTGGCAACTGATATATACAGGGTGGTCCATTGATCTCACGAAATAAGCGTCAAACGAAAAAACTACAAAGAACGAAACGTGTCTACCTTGAAGGGGGAAACCAGATGGCGCTATGGTTGACCCGCTAGATGGCGCTGCCATAGGTCAAACGGATATCAACTGCGTTTTTTTTAAACAGGAACCCCCATTTTTTATTACATGTTCGTGTAGTACGTAAAGAAATATGAATGTCTTAGTTGGACCACTTTTTTCGCTTTGTGATAGATGGCGCTGTAATAGTCACAAACGTATAAGCACGTGGTATCACGTAACATTCCGCCAGTGCGGACGGTATTTGCTTCATCATACATTACCTGTGTTGAAATGGACCGTTTACCAATTGCGGAAAAGGTCGATATCGTGTTGATGTATGGCTATTGTGACCAAAATGCCCAACGCATGTGTGCTATGTATGGTGCTCGGTAACCTGGACGACATCATCCAAGTGTCCGGACCGTTCGCCGGATAGTTACGTTATTTAAGGAAACAGGAAATGTTCAGCCACATGTGAAACGTCAACCACGACCTGCAAAAAATGATGATGCCCAAGTAGGTGTTTTAGCTGCTGTCGCGGCTAATCCGCACATCAGTAGCAGACAAACTGCGCGAGAATCCGGAATCTAAAAAACGTCGGTGTTGAGAATGCTACATCAACACCGATTGTACCCATACCGTATTTCTATGCACCAGGAATTGCATGGCGACGACTTTGAACGTCGTGTACAGTTCTGCCACTGGGCACAAGAGAAATTACGGGACGATGACAGATTTTTTTGCACGCGTTCTATTAAGCGGCGAAGCGTCATTCACCAACAGCGGTAACATAAACGGGCATAATATGTACTATTGGACAACGGAAAATCCACGAAGGCTGCGACAAGTAGAACATCAGCGACCTTGGCGCGTTAATGTATGGTTCGACATTTTGGGAGGAAGGATAATTAACCCTCATTTTATGGATGGCAATCTAAATGGTGCAATGTTTGCTGATTTCCTACGTAAAGTTCTACCGATGTTACTACAAGATGCTTCACTGCATGACAGAATGGCTATGTACTTCCAACATGATGTAACTCCGGCACTTAGCTCGCGTGCGGTTGAAGCGGTATTGAATAGCGTATTTCATGACAGGTGGATTGGTCGTCGGAGCATGGCCCGCACGTTCACCGGATCTCACGTCCCAGGATTTCTTTCTGTGGGGAAACTTGAACGATATTTGCTATCGTTATCCACCGATACGCCTGACAACATGCATCAGCGCATTGTCAATGCATGTGCGAACATTACGGAAGGCGAACTACTAGCTGTTGAGAGGAACGTCGTTACACGTATTGCCAAATGCATTGAGGTTGACGGACATCATTTTGAGCATTTATTGCATTAATGTCGTATTTACAGGTAATCGCGCTGTAACTGCATGCGTTCTCAGAAATGATAAGTTCACAAAGGTACATGTATCACATTGGAAAAACCGAAATAAAATGTTCAAACGTACCTACGTTTAGTATTTTAATTTAAAAACCTACCTGTTACCAAGTGTTCGTCTAAAATTGTGAGCCATATGTTTGTGACTATTACAGCGCCATCTATCACAAAGTGAAAAAAGTGGTCCAACCAAAACATTAATATTTCTTTACGTAGTAAACGAATATGTAATAAAAATGGGGGTTCCTATTTAAAACACCTACTACCGTCCTCATGATTTTATTTTATTTTGTTCCGACCTGTTTCAACGCTTCAATGCACCATCTTCTGGCTGTTGTTGATGTGGTATGGGTTGATATGATCCCTATATAGCCAGAAGATGGCGCATTGAAGCGTTGAAACAGGTCGCAACAAAATAAAATAAAATAAAATCATGAGGACGGTAGTAGGTGTTTTATTCTGTCACAGCGTCGCTCGGAGGTTTACTCTTGAAGATGATGGCAGAGAAACTCATTCAAAACTTGAGTAGACAAACGAATCTGGCACTGCTAGAAAACCGATAATCATTCATCCAAGAACATCACCACGTAAAACTACGTTCT
The DNA here is from genome assembly GCF_021461385.2 of Schistocerca piceifrons. Lineage (NCBI taxonomy): Eukaryota > Metazoa > Arthropoda > Insecta > Orthoptera > Acrididae > Schistocerca > Schistocerca piceifrons. Next base: position 214,189,151 of record NC_060146.1, read on the forward strand.
CAAAGAACACAGATGTTACTGACGCAGACTGTTTGTCTTATACCCTTCTACCGTTCCCCATTCCCGCTCTAAGGGTGATGATATACAATCAGATTGCTAACGTACACAAGCGTTGATAAATATCATCCTAAAATGTTGTAGTGAATGTGGTTATGTTAGACTATGATGCGTCATAGTTGTAGATTTTGTTTCAAAAAAGGGAAAATCTCTGATAAAGTGCCCTAAAGTTGAGCCGAACTGTGTACATTAAAGACTGTGAAGTTCAGCAGCAAACGAAGTCAGTGTTTGTGTGTATGCCCCACGGTGGCAGTAACAGTCAAAGGCGATGCGGCGTCAAGTAATCTTATGTGTCTAGTATTCTTTGATGAGCAGGAGCTTAAAGTGTTTGAGGGTGGTTGTAATCTTTCTGTGCTAATCATCTTAATTAAAGGATGGATGTCTCGATTCTGGTGAGCGCGTAGAGGTGCGAAACTGTGAGGAGCGCGAGTGAATGAGGGTTGTGCTTGTGAGCTTCGTCAGGGATGGTGGGTATGAGGTTAAGGGGCGGAGAAATTTGTCTGTATGAATAGCGCATGAAAGAGACAAGTGAGGATATGTATTTATAATTCTTTAAAGAAAAAAAGTATAGCTGAGTGGAGGAGTTGGACGGGTGTTCTGCGTGAGTGATCTTACGTGTTGTGAAGGGCCAAGTGTTGGAAGATAAAGGGAGCAGGGCAGTGAGGGAGAGGAGAGAAAGAGATGTGGTCGATAGTGCAGGGTGAAGGAAGTGAGGGGGGAGGTATAGACGGGGACAGAGGGGGAGCAGAAATGGGGGGGGGGCGAGAAGGGATGGCATGATGGATGAGGGGAGGGTGGCGAGTCGGGAAGAGTGGGTGCTGGGACGGAGAGAGAGAGAGAGAGAGAGAGGGAGAAAGCTTGCCATTGCTCGAGGGCAAGGAAAAGGGCCCTGCCGTTGTGCGGCGTGGTGGTGGGCGTTCATTCAGGGCGCAGGCGGGATGGCGGCTGAGATAGAGGCGGCGGCGGCGGCAGCGGCGGTGGTGGTTGGTGTGTGTGTGTGTGTGTGTGTGTGTGTGTGTGTGTGTGGTGTTTGGCGTTGGAACTTGAATCAGGGCTATCTACAAGGGCTCAGCTGCAGTGTGCGAGCGCGCTCGTCCTGAAAAGTTCAATTTACGTGACTGGAGGCCAGTGGAATTATGCCCCGGCCCATGACACATGCTGTAGAGTCGTCAGTTGCGGAGAAGCTACGAATGAGCTACTGCAGGAGCGTCCGCTGACGTTCATATCACATTTGGAATCCTCTGAGACTCTACCTTATCACCATTAGTGTCAGCACTATTTAGTCTTGTCACCACTATTGCTACCCATTTTTAGTTTTATCACCACTAGCATTACTGCTATTAAGTATTATCACCGGTTTCTTTACCCCTATTTAGTATTATCGACATTATCATCACCCATAATTTATACTATAGCCACTACTGTCACCCCTATTTCATTCTATCACCAGTAACAATAACGCCCCAATTTAATCGTATCACTACTACTGTTGCCTGTATCAACATCATTATCACCCCCATTCAGTAACTGCCCAAGATTGTGCTGTGTCTCTAATGACCTTCCTTTATTCAGTCATGTGATGGGCGTAATCATTATTATGCCAGACATAACATAGACCTGCTACTAGAATGGGCGTAATACCTCAGCCAAACATAATACTTCATAAGTTTTTATAATTATGCATTTCAGCTCTGGCCTAGACAAATACACTACTGGCCATTCAAATTGCTATACCAAGAAGAAATGCAGATGATAAACGGGTATTCATTGGACAAATAGATTGTACTAGAACTGACATGTGATTACATTTTCACGCAATCCGGGTTCATAGAGCCTGAGAAATCAGTACCCAGAACAACCGCCACTGGCCGTAACAACGGACTTCATACGTCTGGGCATTGGGTCAAACAGTGCTTGGATGGCGTGTACAGGTACAGCTGCCCATGCAGCTTCAACACGATACCACAGTTCATCAAGAGTAGTGACTGGCGTATCGTGACGAGCCAGTTGATCGGCCACAATTGACCAGACGTTTTCAATTGGTGAGAGATCTGGAGAATGGGCTGGCCAGGGCAGCAGTCGAACATTTTCTGTATCCAGAAAGGCCCGTACAGGACCTGCAACATGCGATCGTGCATTATCCTGCTGAAATGTAAGGTTTCACAGAGATCGACTGAAGGGTAGAGCCGAGGGTCGTAACACATCTGAAATGTAACGTCCACTGTTCAAAGTGCCGTCAATGCGAACAAGAAGTGACCAAGACGTGTAACCAATGGCACCCCATACCATCACGCCGGGTGATACACCAGTATGGCGAAGACGAATACACGCTTCCAATGTGCGTTCACCTCGATGTTGCCAAACACGGGTGCGACCACCATGATGCTGTAAACAGAAACTGGATTCATCCGAAAAAATGACGTTTTGCCATTCATGCACCCAGGTTCGTCGTTGAGTACACCATTGCAGGCGCTCCTGTCTGTGAAGCAGCGTCAAGGGTAACTGCAGCCATGGCCTCCGAGCTAATAGTCCATGCTGCTGCAAACGTCGTCGAATTGTTCGTGCAGATGGTTGTTGTCTTGCAAACGTCCCCATCTGTTGACTCAGGGATCGAGACGTGGCTGCACGATCAGTTACAGCCATGCAGATAAGATGCCTGTCATGTCGACTGCTAGTGATACGAGACCGTTGGGATCCAGCACGGCGTTCCGTATTACCGTCCTGAACCCACCGATTCCATATTCTGCTAACAGTCATTGGGTCTCGACCAACGCGAGCAGCAATGTCGCGATACGATAAACCGTAATCACGATAGGCTACAATCCGACCTTTATCAAAGTCGGAAACGTGATGGTACGCATTTCTCCTCCTTACACGAGGCATCACAACGTTTCACCAGGCAACACCGGTCAACTGCTGTTTGTCTATGAGAGATCGGTTGGAAACTTTCCTCATGTCAGGACGTTGTAGGTGTCGCCACCGGCGCCAACCTTGTGTGAATGCTCTGAAAAGCTACTCATTTGCATATCACAGCATCTTCTTCCTGTCGGTTAAATTTCGCGTCTGTAGCACGTCTTCGTCGTGGTGTAGCAATTTTAATGGCTTGTAGTGTAGAACTGGTTGTTAGGAGTAAGGGAACTTCACCAGCCGCATAAGAAATGTCGCGGAACATAGCATCCAGTAAAGTGGTACTAAGAAGAGCAAATGTCAGGTGTGGCCTTTCTACATCATACCTCCAGAGTGACGGACAGAGTCTGCCCTCCGGAACCGCGCGGCTGCTACGGTTGCAGGTTCAAATCCTGCCTCGGGAATGGATGTGTGTGATGTCCTTATGTTAGTTAGGTTTAAGTAGTTCTAAGTTCTAGGGGACTGATGACCTCAAACGTTAAGTCCCATAGTGCTCAGAGCCATTTGAACCATATTTAGCGTCTGCCCTACGTAGCACAAACACGGCGTAAGGACTATTTACAAGCCGACCGGTACGATCAGAGAATCTCTTAGATCTTCAAAGATAGTGCTGCCAAAACGCCAGGAAAATCGTGAAACAAACGTAAGTCAATGATCCCAACATGGAAACGAACAGGCAGTACATGAACACGTGGCCACATATGCCTAAATTACTTGGTATTTCTGCTCGTTGCTTTGGAGGGGGTTATAACTTCTTGTGACTGGCTGAAGTGGATTTCTAAATGTGCGACTCGTAAGACGCATTTAGAATTGTTGCCGTGTTTAGTTGGGTTTCGTAATGTTGAAGAATTTTTTATCAAAAGTAATTGTGGAGTAATATTTTCCTATATGTTTGTAGACTGTTTTCGCAAAACTATTGCCGAGAATTTTAGTGGCAGTGAAAAAACTATTCACGAGAGGTACGGATACGTAATGTACCAGATGCGTTCAAGTCTAGAATACCGAATAACTCACTCTTCAAAGATTCCCCTTCATACAAATTATTAACTGAGTTTTACGAAAGCATTTACTCAGCAAACACATTTTCTGAAACGGAACAGTGGAATGTTTCTCAGTATTCGTGGTCCAAAGGTTTTAAGTAAGTCATAACAGTAAAATTCAACCGAGACCCTCTGGAATGTCATTTTGGAATTTTGTGGTGTGACAACCATCCATCAGCTGTAAATTTTTTGCAGTTACATACGTTACGGTGCGTGTAAGATCCCGTTAAGACGGCTGTATCTGCATGCGTTAACTCTGAACCGAATTCAGATGCGTTCATGTGCTGAAAAAATGGAGGTACGAAACAAACGCACTAACTTATGTGCCGAGGACAAAATTAAGGACAAAATGGTTATAGAGGACTGTGAGAATGCTCTTCCTATTCTGTATAAAGCCAAAATTCCAAAACAATGTTTAGTTTGTCACACCGCAGGTTACACTTTCAAAAAGCTTATTAAACAGAGCAGCTGTGTGGAGTGCTCTCAAACCCTTGTGAATGAAATGTTGCATCCTTCAACGCCATAAAGGACTTCGGCTCTGTTTATGGCCTTTCTTATTAGACTTACCCGTTCGAAAGCGTTTTCAACTTTCTTTTACAGGTCGAAGTAGTTCTTGAAAAGAAACAGCCTTCCATATCAAAACTATGGAGTGATGTATTTTATGAGTGTTTAGACAGCATTGGCGAAATTGTTGTTGGAACATGTGATTCAGGCTTATGTCCGAAAAAAAACTTGATGTTGGCGGTAAATAGATTTTCCATTTCATGAAGTGTCGCTTTTTCTTCCACACGAAAGAAGTCAGCAAAGAGATCTTGTCGGCGAAGACTGCCAAGTAACCGCGCAAACTTTCGAAAGTTTCCGACAGCTAACAGATACCGATTATATGGGTGAGTTTGAATTATCTTTTATCTCCTACGTTTTAGTCTGTATTATTGCTTGGTATGTGCCTCTACAGATAATTCTTTGCATGTTAAGTTGTTTTCCGATTTTCGTCATTGTACACTGATGAGCCAAAGAAACTGGTACATCTGCCTAGTAACGTGTATGGCACCAGAGAGCGCGCACAAGTGCCGCAACACGACGCGGCATGGACTTGACCAATGTCTCAAGTAGTGCTGGAGGGAACTGACACCATCAACCATCCTGCAGGGCTGTCCATAAATCCGTAAGAGTACAGGGGGGTGGAGATGTCTTCTGAATAGCATGTCTGGAGGCATCCCAGATATGCTTCATAATGTTCATTTTTGGGGAGTTTGGTGGCCAGCGGAAGTGTTTAAACTCAGAAGAGTGTTCCAGGAGCCACTCTGTAGCAATTCTGGACCTTTCGGTTGTCGCGTTGTCCTGCTCGAATTGCCCAAGTCCGTCGGAATGCACAGTGGACATGAATGGATGCAGGTGATCAGATAGGATGCTTACGTACGTGTCACCTGTCAGAGTCGTATCGAGACGTATCAGGGGTCACGGGGTCATATGTCACTCCAACAGTACACGCCCCACACCATTACTGAGCCTCCATCAGCTTGAACAGTCGCCTGCTGACATGCAGGGTCAGTGAATTTATGAGGTCGTCTCCATACCCGAACACGTCCATCTGCTCGATACAGTTTGAAACGAGACTCGTCCGACCAGGCAACATGTTTCCAATCATCAACCGTCCAGTGTCGGTGTTGACGCGCTGAGGTTTCACAATTGCCTTAAAGGAGTCAACGTTTTATATTTCAATGCAGGTGTCATAGTTAACTCGTCTTAATCTTGTCAAATACAGCGCTTGAAAATTGTGTAAGATCCAAATAGTACATGTATTGAACCGTTATTCGCCCAGCGCTTAGCGACTGTAGAACCGTCTGGCGGTAGGCCAGTGGAAACTTGTCGAGTGCCCACACTACTTCATCTAGACGCTATGGTCCACCAAATGTTGATACAAGTTGCGGACTGTTGTTATTACAATTTCTCCACACTAAAGCAACCAGAAGTTTATCAGTCTTACCTGAATGAGTTAAACGTTCTATACAATCACTGACCCACAGCTATTCGCGAGTTACTACACCGAGTCGTTCAGTGGGATCGTTACAAAAAAGCGCTCGCCACATGTCTCGTGACGCTAACAAAACACGCCATGAGAATTTTTGAAGTACAACAAGAAAGTTCACACGTAAATAACTTCACTTAAAATGTCTAAGCTTTCACCAAATAGTTCAAAACTGGAGTCACTTTATACTTACGAAACGAGAACAGACAAAATGCAAGATTTGCTTTAAAAATGGTTCAAATGGCTCTGAGCACTATGGGACATAACTTCTAAGGTCATCAGTCCCCTAGAACTTAGAACTACTTAAACCTAACCAACCTAAGGACATCATACACACCCGTGCCCGAGGCAGGATTCGAACCTGCTACCGTAGCGGTCGCGCGGATCCAGACTGTAGCGCCTAGAACCGTTCGGCCAAGATTTGCTTTAGCTTAGAACGAATTAGCGTAGCGCACTTTAACATTGATGTATACAATGGGACGGTTGACGAGCGACTCCCAGAGACACAGAAGTGTAGTAAAAAGCATTAAACAATGCGCGGGAGGTGATTAATTCCTATTGGCTGATGATTTAGGAAGCCATTCAGAATGGCTCCAGCCCTCAAATACTCGCAGTAATTTCTGAGTCATCCAGCAGAATCACAGAAGGCCATTTGTAAAAGAAATTCTGTATTTACGAAACCGTATTTAATTTAAATAAAAACCGGTTTATCCTCATAAATGGAATAGCAATTGATAAAGCACCTATATTTTGTTCTGGCTGCTCTTATACAAAAGCGTGCACACTAGGGCATACCTCACACGATTCACGATTGTACATGAGCTTTTTCATAGTTTTAATTAAATAAAATGTCTACACTTTACGTACGTCTTTCATAGACTTCCGCACTCTCTCTACATCCTTCGCACAGCAAAACAAGATTAAATAATGACTTTTGAAGGTGATTATTATAACGTCAGCAGCTGTTGAAGTGAAAACAAAGAAAACACTAGAAAAGCAACTTGTATGTACTGATATTGTTAGTTATATTTTCAACTGACGCTATAGGAGAATACTTGAGAGTGCCTAGCCCAGTTTCTTTACACCCGGAAAGTTATTACGGAATTTAAGTAAAAGCTCATATCTCGAAATGTATTGGAGATACTGAACTGAGATTTTTACAGTATACCTGTAATATTAATACAAATCTGTACATGGAATATGAAAAGCATCGACCAAAAATAAATAGCAATTTTTTATATTCATAGAGAGTGTGCAAAACAGATGCGTACGCATGCGGACAGCAAGTACCTTTCTCCAGTGGCCAGCGACAACTGTGCTAAGTTGACAGATTTCGGGATCGCTTACTTCAATTGCAGGGTAGAAAGACTCGGAATAATTTGCCACGTTACAGGGGTCCCACCAGGGCCGTTGCTAGGGGTTTTGCTGCCATAGGCTATAACTCGAAACTGACGTCCCCTCTTTTGTTACTACTATCGGTCTCCCCGATATCCCCCTTCCCCTCCTCCTCCTCCTCCTCCACCACTACCATCACCACCACCACAACAACCATCAACCTTCAACTGCAAATAATGAAAATTCCTATTATACTTTTAATGATTAAACTGTGTTGTTGTTGTTGTTGTGGTCTTCAGTCCTGAGACTGGTTTGATGCAGCTGTCCATGTTAATCTATCCTGTGCAAGCTTCTTCATCTCCTAGTACCTACTGCAGCCTACATCCTTCTGAACCTGCTTAGTGTATTCATCTCTTGGTCTTCCTCTACGATTTTTACCCTCCACGCTGCCCTCCAGTACTAAATTGGTGATCCCTCGATGTCTCAGAGCATGTCCTACCAACCAATCCCTTCTTCTAGTCAAGTTGTGCCACAAGCTCCTCTTCTCCCCAATTCTATTCAATACCTCATCATTAGTTATGTCATCTACCGGTCTAATCTTCAGCATTCTTCTGTAGCACCACATTTCGAAAGCTTCTATTTTCTTCTTGTCTAGGCTATTTATCGTCCACGTTTCACTTCCATACATGGCTATGCTCCATACAAATACTTTCAGAAACGACTTCCTGACACTTAAATCAATACTCGATGTTAACAAATTTCTATTCTTCAAAAACGCTTTCCCTTCCATTTCCAGTCTACATTTTATATCCTCTCTACTTCGACCATCATCAGTTATTTTGCTCCCCAAATAGCAAACCTCCTTTACTACTTCAAGCGTCTCATTTCCTAATCTAATTCCCTCAGCATCACCCGACTTAATTCGACTACATTCCATTATGCTCGTTTTGCTTTTATTGATGTTCATCTTATATCCTCCTTTCAAGACACTGTCCATTCCGTTCAACTGCTCTTCCAAGTCCTTTGCTGTCTCTGACAGAATTACAATGTCATCGGCGAACCTCAAAGTTTTTATTTCTTCTCCATGAATTTTAATACCTACTCCGAACTTTTCTTTTGTTTCCTTTACTGCTTGCTCAATATACAGATTGGATAACATCGGGGAGAGGCTACAACCCTGTCTCACTCCCTTCGCAACCACTGCTTCTCTTTCATGCCCCTCGACTCTTATAACTGCCATCTGGTTTCTGTACAAATTGTAAATAGCCTTTCGCTCCCTGTATTTTACCCCTTCCACCTTCAGAATTTGAAAGAGAATATTCCAGTTAACATTGTCAAAAGCTTTCTCTAAGTCTACAAATACTAGAACCGTAGGTTTGCCTTTTCTTAATCTTTCTTCTAAGATAAGTCGTAAGGTTAGTATTGCCTCACGAGATCCAACATTTCACGGAATCCAAACTGAATATCGCCAGCCCATACCGCTAGTAGGGCTGGCTAATGGCTCTGAGCACTATGCGACTTAACTTCTGAGGTCATCAGTCGCGTAGAACTAAGAACTAATTAAACATAACTAACCTAAGGACACATCCTGGCAGATTAAAACTGTGTGCCGGACCGAGACTCGAACTCGGGACCTTTGGCTTTCGCGGGCAAGTGCTCTACCAGTGAGCTGCCCAAGCACGACTCACGCTCCGTCCTCACAGCTTTAATTCCGCCAGTACCTCGTCTCCTACCTTCCAAACTTAACAGGAGCTCTCTTGCAGAACTAGCACTCCTGCAAGAAGGTAACCTCATGACGGCACACACATCCATGTCCGAGGCAGGATTCGAGCCTGCGACCGTAAAGGTGGCTCGGCTCCAGACTGTAGCGCCTAGAACCGCACGGCCACTGCGGTCGGCATCACTAGTAGGACGGTGGTCTTAACGCTCTGGTTGATCAGCGTAAAAATAGTCCAGCTGTCAGGTAATGAGGAAAACAAAATGCTGTACAAAGCGTCACCACAAAAATATAAGAATTAAATTCTGATCGCATGTTCTTAACACACTTCAGATAAACACTGTCGGACTGAAATTCTTCAGTCACTTAGAAAAACAGCTAATGCTTTTACAAATTCAGAACCCATTTAGGATGATGGCAAAGTCCGACAGAAATTCTAAATCAGACCTCTTAGCAACAAATAATCCTGAGTTAATAACTAGCATCAGAACCGATTGAGAGGTTAGAGAACACAGTGTTGTCGTAGCAAGACTGAATATTGTAATCCCCAAATCCTCGAAAAATAAGCGAAAAATATACATCTTCAAAACAGCAGATAAAAATTCACTTCACGCTTTCGTCAGAGACAATCTCCACTCATTAAAAAATATTAATATAAGTGTAGACCAGATGTGGCTTGAATTCAAAGAAATAGTATCGGCAACAATTGAGAGATTTATACAAAATAAATTAACAAACGACGGAGCTGATCCTCCTTGGTACACAAAACGGGTCAGAACACTATTGCAGAAACAACGAAACAAACATGCCAAATTTAAACAGTCGCAAAATCCCCAAGATTGGCGATATTTTACAGAAGCTCGAAATTTAGCGTGGACTTCAATGTGACATGCTTATAACAGTTTCCACAACGAGATTCGAGTCTTCCCTCGGGCATGGGGTGTGTGTGTTTGTCCTTAGAATAATTTAGGTTAAGTAGTGTGTAAGCTTAGGGCCTGATGACCTTAGCAGTTCAGTCCCATAAGATTTCACACACATGTGAACATTTTCTGTAACGTAGAAGTAAACACCCTCGGGGTAGTGAAGCAACTTAAATCACTTGATAAAAGTAAGTCTTCTGGTCCAGACTGTAAACTGATTAGGTTCCTTTCGGAGTATGCTGATGCATTAGCTCCACACTTAACAATCCTATACAACCGTTCGCTCGACGAAAGATCCGTACCCAAAGACTGGAAAGTTGCACAGGTCACACCAATATTCAAGAAAAGTAGTAGGACTAATCCACTAAATTACAGGCCCATATTGTTGACGTCGATAAGCAGCATGATTTTGGAACATACATTGTGTTCGAACATTATGAAGTATCTAGAAGAAAACGGTATATTGAAAACATCGTTCCTGTGAAACACAACTAGCTCTTTATTCACATGAAGTGCTGGGTGCTGTTTACAAGGGATTGCCGATCGATTCGGTATTTCTGGATTTCCGGAAGGCTTTTGACACTGTACCATACAAGCCGCTCGTAATGAAATTGCGTGCTCATGGAGTATCGTCTCAGTTATGTGACTGGATCTGTGATATCCTGTCAGAGAGGTCACAGTTCGTAGTAATTGATGGAAAGTCATCGAGTAAAACAGAAGTCATTTCCGGCGTTCCCAAAGCTAGTGTTTGCTGTTCCTTATCTATATAAACGATCTGGGAGACAATCTGAGCAGCCGTCTTCGGTTGTTGGCAGATGACGCTGTCGTTTATCGACTAATAAAGTCATCAGAAGATCAAAACAAACTACAAATCGATTTAGAAGAAATATCGGAATGGTACGAAAAGTGGCAGTTGACCTTAAATAACGAAAACTGTGAGGTTATCCATATGAGTGCTAAAAGGAACTCGTTAAACTTCGGTTACACGATAAATCAGTCAAATCTAAAAGCCGTAAATTCAACTAAATACCTTGGTATTACAATTACAAACAACTTAAATTGGAAAGAACACATAGAAAATGTTGTGGGAAGGGCCAATCAAAGACAGCGTTTTATTGGCAGGACACTTAGAAAATATAACAGACCTACTAAGGAGACTGCCTACACTATGCTTCTCCGTCCTCTTTCAGACTACTGCTGCACGGTGTGGGATCGTTACCAGATAGGACTGACGGAGTACATCGAAAAAGTTCAAAGAAAGGCAGCACGTTTTGTATTATCGCGAAATATGGGAGAGAGTGTCACAGAAATGATACAGGATTTGGGCTGGAAATCATTAAAAGAAAGGCCCTTTTCGTTGCGACGGAATCTTCTCACGAAATTGCAATCACCAACTTTCTCTTCCGAATGCAATAATATTTTGTTGACACCGACCTACATACGGAGGAACGATCACCACGATAAAATAATGGAAATCAGAGCTCGTACGGAAAGATATAGGTGTTCATTCTTTCCGCGCGCTATAAGAGATAGGGTCAATAGAGAATTGTGAAGGTGGTTCGATGAACCCTCTGCCACGCACTTGAATGTGATTTGCAGAGTAACCAAGTAGATGTAGATGTAGATGTAGATGTAGATGTAGGGAAGAGTCAGAGTTTATGGATCAAAGAAGAGTGTTCTTCTTCTGGCGAGGCCGAACAAGAGGCAAGCTCAGAAATATTACGAAACTAAGAATCAGTCTTCCTGTCGGGGCCGAGGCTACGCTGCGGGATGCAGAACGGTGAGGTTGGCTTGGAAGGTGATCGCGGTGCTTTGACCTCCTGATGGTGTAAATGCCGTATAAACATCCGGCGCCTGGGCCAGGAAGCTCGCTCGGCGGCGAATCGCTGCCCAGGGCCCGCGCGACGCCCTAAATCCAGCCCTCAGGGCCGGGATATACTCAGTCCTTCCTCCTGTCACGTGGCTGACGTAAGAAAGAAGTCCGGGGCGGCAGAGATCTCTGCTGGCACTTCGGACACCGTCCGCAAGTCGAGTGTGACGCGGCAGCCCCCGAATACCTTCTGCAAGGTATCAGGCTGCCTGCGTAACTACAATGTAGTTTGTGTTGCAGGATCGGCAGGCGCAAGTCTTGCGCACAGCTACAGGCAAGGATCCCTCCACATCTGGAATGCCTTCCTTGATTGAGAAATGTTGCTCCATTGCGATTTGTGACAACATTGCCGCAGTTCCACTATTTAACAATGTCTGCTCACAACAGACTCGTAGAATGCACGTCTGTTGTTTGCAGGTGCCACTGTAGTTATTGCGCTGCCGTCACTTACACGTCGGGAACTTTGTGGGTGGTCGCTGCGTAACCGGCGTAATTGCTGTTCGTTACTATCGTATAGAGTCACATGTTACTTTCAGATTACTCGCGCTTGAATTTCTTATAGCGAGAACTACTCTACTGAAGTCTCAATATTTCACCATTCAGTATTTCTTCCGTTATTTATTTAAAAGAAGGTGACTTTCCATTGTTTTCTCATCAAGCGCTTATTTCACAGATATTATTACTCTGTAAATTTTAGATTTCCTTTTTGTTTCAGGTACAAAAGATATGACTTCCTTAAATATGATTCCTAATACTTTACTCACTTTCACTAGCTTCTATTCCAAACGCTTTCGCACCACATTATTTTCTGCTTGCGTATGCTGTTTTAGATAGTGACACTACAAATGACATCACGTAATCCAAATTTTTTCCTTTGTGTACTGTGAACCATTCCATAGCTTTTTGCCAAGAAGGGTGCAGCAACTGGACTTTTAGTGCCAACATTTTACTCAAAACCTATCTCGTTAGCCTGAGGCTTGACAGCAAAAAAAGTAAATCGCCAAATATACCTTCTTGCTTTAAAGATTATGAAATTTACCTTAGTGCTCAGTTCTGAATCTGAGAAAAGAAGTCACTGTTCTTGCCTCTAAATGATTGCAGCGAAATTATCTTGGGGATTAATAGTTCGAAACAGTGCTCGTGTCCTTCCAGACCCGCCCAATCTAATTCCACTGTAGAGAATAAACGTTAAATCCATTTAAAAATTGATAATCCATCATTACACCAACTTATTTAGTCGTTTTTGAAAGGGCCTTATTCAAAATCTCAACAGAATGTGTTAAGAACGGTACTAGAATCTATACACATAGATACATCTTTCTACTTGAACAGGGCGTTATTTCACACATTGTAAATGTGCGTTTTCGACATCGTTACAGCGACATTAGTTTTGATAGAGCTTTACTCCGGGAATAATGCTCTTTCAATGGAAATGGAAATGCCGTGTGGCTAGGGCCTCCCGCCGGGTAGCCCGGTAACCTGGTGCAAGTCTTTCAGTTGACGCCACATTGGGCAACGTGCGCGCTGGATGGGGATGAAATGATGAGGATCGGGACAACATAACACCCAGTCCCTGAGCGGAGAAAATCTCCGATCCTGCTGGGAATGGAACCCAGGCCGTTAGGTATGGCATCCGTCGCTCTGACCACTCATCTACCAGTGGCGGACATGCTCTTTCAGTGATGCACAGCTTCGCATGCCGTCTATCGAAAACCTAATCAACTACTCTCTACGTTTTGCTTTTCGTAGTTCAACTGTTGTTATTTCTGCACATGTGTTGTAAGCTGCAAAATGGCGTCAAGTATTGAGTTTGAGCATAGTAAGGAGAACGTAATGTTGGAAATTACAAATAGAATGTTATAAAAACAGAAAGAGCAAAAGTGTACCACCGGTAAAAGAAAACATGTTGCAGAAAGAAAAGTTGGTAAAGAATGGAGGTCGATACATTGCTTACGTAGCTGAATCAAAAGATTTCATTGCATTTAATGCTGCACATTGCGTCTGAAAATAGGGTGACTAAATAATGGTTCATTCTTTCTAGTTGCCATGACAAGTGTTCTGAAAAGCTCACAGGAAATGACTGTACTGATAGACTGCGGCGCTTGTACGAGTTTAATGCAAAAAGTGAACAGGACGCATATTTAATCGGTTTTATTGTTGTAATAAGCAGGAGGACGGCCAAGGAGGGCGAGCCTAGTAGAAAATGGCCGCAGACGTCTTCTGTGATTTCTTTGTGCCAGTATACACTGAACAGCTTAAAACGTGCCGTGGGGCTTTCGTTACTGTCTTTGGTATAAGAGTGGAAAGAGTTACGAGACATCATTCATTAATGATCCCACGAGGTACGTAGGGAACCGGTAATAGGAACCATATTGTGGCACCTACTCGTCTGAAACTCATTCATGATCACATAGCCATTTCATGTACGAGAGTCACAGTACTTTTCACGCGAATTTAGATGTAATATTTGGACACTAGGCTCACCATTCACGCTATGTACGATGCGTTTCAAACAAAACACCCCAATTCTTGCATTATGTACGAGAACTACGCCCAATATTTCAGGAAATATTTCAGTCTGTCATTCGGTCCACCAGTGTTGACACATGCACGAAATGCGGAGAATTCAAATAAAAATCAAAAGTTCTGTGTTGAATTATATTACTAAAAGAGTAGCTGCTGAGGACCTTGTACATAGCCGCCGAGCTGAAAAGTTCTGCAACGTCATGAGAATTACTGACGAAGAATGCAAACATAGTGATTCACTTCTTGGTATTTGTTTTGACTTCATGCAAATGCTTGCCACTGCCAAATTGCCTATACACGATGTTTTCTATCTTCCGCAGCTATGGATAAATGCGTTTTGTATCTATGAAGTGAAGAGTAATGAGTCTGTAATGCATGTGTACCATGGAGGCATTGCGAAGAAAGGAGCAAATGAAGTGTGCCTTTTCTATTTGGTCACATAAAAGAATATGTACCAGGAAAGGACAAAGAGCTTCGTTTGTTTTCCGACGGCTGCGTTGGGCAAAATACGAATCGCTGTATGCTCCGAATGTGTGCATCTTTGGTGGCCACTAGACCTTTCGATAAAGTCGAACAGTTTTTTCCGATTAGTGGACATTCGTATAATGTCTGTGACAGGAAATTTTCCATGTGAAACGTCTAACCAGAAGAGCTGATAGCGTATACGGCGAAAGAATACTGTGAAATGATTGCCAGTACTTCCAAATATCATATGTTCACTATGAAGCGTAATGGAAACTGAAGATATCTACAACTTCTCTGAGTGATGGCCATAATATTGCAGGGAAGGGGGTCTGGCGAACGAATCATTAGGTAGACATGTTTCAAAGAGGCAGGAAGTCAGGTTTCAACCAAGTTCCTTTACGCAATTTGAATCGAGTTACAGTCAGGTGTTGTGGCTTCTGAATACATAGGAGGATTACAAATGGCTCAAATGGCTCTGAGCACTATGGGACTCAACATCAGGTCATAAGTCCCCTAGAACTACTTAAACCTAACTAACCTAAGGACATCACACACACCCATGCCCGAGGCAGGATTCGAACCTGCGACCGTAGCAGTCCCGCGGTTCCGGACTGCAGCGCCAGAACCGCTAGACCACCGCGGCCGGCATTACAGAAGCATACATTTTATCTTTTGCCTGTTGTTTTTAATTTTGAGAATGCTTACTCTGGATCAGTGGCTATTAACTGGAAAAAAATGCAAGACACGCAATCTTTACTTGATTATGTTCCGCATGAATACAGGTATTTCTACGATGATTTGATGAAATGATCTCTTGACTTGTATGTAACACTGCTGCTGCTGTTGACGAGGATGAGCATGCTGTTGCTGCTGATCAATGACGCCATGTTGTGTGTACTTGGACTAGAGCTACAATCAGTACTCTGACAATGCATGAGTAAAGAAACGCACAACTTCAAACACTAGTGAACCCGTAATTTGACCAGACGCATTAATTACTTCCCCAAGAAAAGGACCTAATTGCAAGATTTTTGACATTTTTTTCAAACATATTACAAAACTTAGCAACTGCAATAACTGGAAGATATTCGTTTCATGGTGCTCTTTAAACATTGCAAAGCCCATCCTGTTACAATGCATACAATCACCCATGTTTTTCTTCGTTCCCGAAAGCTTAAGGTTTTGGAGCAGGGACCTTTCAAAAATGACTTTGTCAACAAGTTTGTTTGTGTGACCATCCTCCACATCAAGCATATAAATACTTGTTTTGCAAATAAAACTGCCTTTTCCTGATGCTAGTTACTTTATTTATCCCATACGCGTTTCGCCGTCTCCAGTTCTAAGGCATCATGAGTGGGATCTATAACAATACAGGTTTGTTAGTTTTAGATTATTAAACAGTTCCCTTCGCGATTTTTTTGTAAAAAAAGTAATTACTTACGATTTGTTGATCTGCATTTCATCACATCTGGTCTGGAGGTCTCACTACCACTTTTGTCACTGCCATATAATCACATCTTTCTGTTCTCGCCTTCCACACACTGTTCAGCATGATTCTCACACTTTTTTATGGTGGACTATTGTTCTTTTCTCACTCGATACAACTATTTCGTCGTACACTGTTTTTCACAACGTATTGCGACTCCATTACATGTTTCACCTTCTTTCGTATGTTTACCTATTTGTTGCCAACCCAACGAAGTATATGTTCGAGACTAACTTCTATTTGTCAGTTGTAACTTGGATGTGATTGGCTCTCGACTGTCAAAAACAGCACTGGAATACCCTTCAGGTTCGTACTTAACAACTGTCCGACCGATTTAGATAGGAGTCCTACAGTATTCATGCCCCATTTCCACCTCAAATAACGCCGCTCAGAACGGGCAATGAACAACGATCTCTCTATCTTTTAGATATTATGACGTCAGTTTTAATTACAGTGGGTGACAACTGTTGCTGGACAGCCTCTGAAGTATTTCTTTCATTTCGGGTACGCACCATTTAGTAATTTCAGTGTGGTAATAAGTAAGTCACAGTTAATACTTCATGTTCGTTACAGGATAGCATCGGCAGTCAACATCTTCATAAACATTCCGCAAGACACCATGCGGTGCGTGGCGGAGGATGCCCTGTGCCACTCCTAGTCATTTCCTTCCGTGTTCCACTTGCAAATAGAGCGATGAGAAAAGAATGAGCCCTAATTTCTCTTGTCTTCCTGGTCCTTCGGCAAAATACGCACTGGCAGCAGTAGAATCGTTTGGCAGTCATCTTCGAATCCCGGTTCTCTAAATTTTCTCCGTACTGCGCCTCAAAAAGAACCGCGCCTTCTCTTCAGGCATTGCCAATTGGATTTCTGAAGCATGTCCGTAACACTTGCGCGTTCTTCTAACCTACCAATAACAAATCTAGCTGTCCGCCTCTGAATTGCTTTGATGTGTTGCTTTATTCCGACCTGGTACGGATCCCAAACACTCGAGCAGTACTCAAGAATAGGTCGTGCTAGCGTTCTCCCTTACAGATGAACCACAATTTCCTAAAAATCTCCCGATAAACCGAAGCCGACCGTTCGGCTTTCCTATCACAATCCTCACGTGCTCGGTCAATTTCAAATCCCTTTGCGACGTTACGCCCTGATATCTAAAAGACACGACTGTATCAAACAGGACACTACTTACACTGTATCCGAACATTACGGGTTTGTTTTTCCTACTCATCCGTATCGACTTACATTTTTCTGCGTTTAAAGCAAGCTGCTATACAGCGCACCAACTAGAAATTTTATCTACGTCATCTTGAGTTCTTCTGCAGTCACTCAACTTCGACACCTTACCGTACACTACAGCATTGTCAGCAAACAGCCATGGAGCACTGCCCATCTACATCTTCATCGATACTCCGCAAATCACATTCAAGTGCCTGGCAGAGGGTTCATCGAACCACCTTCACAGTTCTCTATTATCCCAATCTCGTATAGCGCGCGGAAATAATCAACACCTATATCTTTCCGTACGAGCTTAGATTTCCCTTATTTTATCTTGGTGATCGCTCCTCCGTATGTAGGTCGGTGTCAACAAAATATTTTCGCATTCGGAGGAGAAAGTTGGTGATTGGAATTTCGTGAGAAGATTCCGCCGCAGCGAAAAACGCCTTTCTTTTAATGATTTCCAGCCCAAATCCTGTATCATTTCTGTGACACTCTCTCCCATATTTCGCGATAATAAAAATCGTGCTGCCTTTCTTTGAACTTTTTCGATGTACTCCGTCAGTCCTATCTGGTAAGGATCCCACACCGCGCAGCTGTATTCTAAGAGAGGACGGACAAGCGCAGTGTTTGCAGTCTCCTTAGTAAGTCTGTTACATTTTCTAATTGTCCTGCCAGTAAAACGCAGTCTTTGGTTAGCCTTCCCCACAATATTTTCTGTGTGTTCCTTCCAATTTAAGTTGTTCGTAATTGTAATACCTAGGTATTTAGTTGAATTTACGGCTTTTAGATTAGACTGATTTATCGTGTAACCGAATTTTAACGAGTGCCTTTTAGCACTCATGTGGATGACCTCACACTTTTCGTTATTTATGGTCAACTGCCACTTTTCGCACCATTCAGATATTTTTTCTAAATCGCTTTGCAGTTTGTTTTGACCTTCTGATGACTTTATTAGTTGATAAACGACAGCGTCATCTGCAAACAGCTGAAGATGACTGCTCAATTTGTCTCCAAAATCTTTTATATAGATAAGGAACAGCAAAGGGCCTATAACACTACCTTGGGGAACGCCACAAATCACTTCTATTTTACTCGATGACTTTCCGTCAATTACTACGAACTGTGACCTCTCTGAAAGGAAATCACAAATCCAGTCATATAACTGAGACGATATTCGATAAGCACGCAATTTCACTATTAGCCGCTTGTGTGGTACAGTGTCAAAAGCCTTCCGGAAATACAGAAATACGGAATCGATCTGAAATCCCTAATCAGTGGAACTCAACAGTTCATGTGAATAAAGAGCTAGTTGTGTTTCACTGGAACGATGTTTTCTAAACCCATGTTGACTGTGTGTCAATAGACCGTTTTCTTTGAGGTAATTCATAATGTTCGAACAGAATATATGTTCTAAAATCCTGCTGCATATCGACGTTAACGATATGGGCCTGTAATTTAGTGGATTACTCCTACTACCTTTCTTGAATATTGGTGTGACCTGTACAACTTTCCAGTCTTTGGGTACGGATCTTTCGTCGAGCGAACGGTTGTATATGATCGTCAAGTATGAAGCTAATGCATCAGCATACTCCGAAAGGAAGCTAATTGGTATACAGTCTGGATCAGAAGACTTGCTTTTATTACGTGATTTGAGTTGCTTCACTACTCCGAGGATATTTACTTCTACGTTATTCATGTTGGCAGCTGTTCTCGATTCTAATTCTGGAATATTTACTTCGTCTTCTTTTGTGATGGCATTTCGGAAGGCTGTGGTTAGTTACTCTGCTTTGGCAGCACTGTCTTCGATAGTATCTCCATTGCTATCGCGCAGAGAAGGCATTGATTGTTTCTTGCCGCTAACATATATCACATACGACCAGAATCGCTTTGGATTTTCTGCCAGGTTTCGAGACAAAGTTTCGTTGTGGAAACTATTATAGGCATCTCGCACTGAAGTCTGCCCACTCTGTCCTCCAGATGATTTATGTACGTAGAAGATAATAGTGGTCCAATCACACTTCACGGGGGCCTCCTGCGGTATCCTTGTCTCTGATGAACACTCGCCGTCGAGGAAAACATACTGGGTGATGTGTTGGCAGAAGAGCCGTGTTGCTAGAGGAGGCCGAAATGCACGCGTTTTAGTTCACGCAGACTGGCGTGAGGTGTGGAACAAAGTAAAGTAATTAAACTATGAAGAAAAGAACGTAGTTGCTTGAATACTTAACTTTAATCCATAATTGGAGAACATCGCTCTTTATGATACATAATTACAATCTCAATATAAACTGGTAATGGCGCCTTGCTAGGTCGTAGCAAATGACGTAGCTGAAGGCTATGCTAACTATCGTCTCGGCAAATGAGAGCGTAAAATGTCAGTATAGCATCGCTAGCAAAGTCTGCTGTACAACTGGGGCGAGTGCTAGGACGTATCCCTAGACCTGCCGTGTGGCGGCGCTCGGTCTGCAATCACTGACAGTGGCGACACGCGGGTCCGACGTATAGTAATTGACCGCGGTCGATTTAAAGGCTACTACCTAGCAAGTGTGGTGTCTGGCGGTGACACCACACAGGGTTCTATTAGAATTAAACCCTGATGCATAAAAAGAAAAGATCGCCAGGTTTTTGTATTATATTGCCGGCATATGAGAGAGACTTCAATGACATTGATTGCGATATACGAGAGCGTTCAGTCAGTAATGCAACACACTTTTTGTCGGCCAATTTCTGTTAAAAAATGCGGGATTTGTTGTGGGACGTCTTGCAATATTCCCGTTACAGCTCGTGTAGTTTCATGAAGTTCCGATTGGTTGCGGCGCTATTGTATGGCCTTCAAAGTAGTGTCTGTAGCGGAGGTGCAGTCCAAGCGCAGAGTTATCACTGAGTTTCTTTCGGCGGCAAACCAGAGTATCGCAGATATTCTCAGGTCTTGCAGAATCTCTATGGAGGACTGGTAGTGAACAAAAGCACAGTGAATCGTTGGGTGAGGCGTCTGTCATCATGTCATCATCACAGCGAGGTCGCGCAATCCGGTCCGATCACCCTCGTGCCGGCCGCCCGCACACAGTAGCGGCTGCTGCAGTGTTGGAACGTGCGGACACTCTCACTCGAGGTGATCGACGGATCGCAGTGGAGGATACACCCCGCAGAAAGCAGTATGTGGATGACAGAGACGTTACTGATGCAGAAAGACGTTGGCATCGACGTCGACCAGTAGGGTGTGTGACGGTACGTCACATAAATATTGACATTTTTATCGGCTGTAAGCAGTGAACAATATCGTGAAGTGTTAAGGGTGAACTAAAAATTATTTGTGAACACTTAACGTATTTTATGAACATAATTAGTGTAAAAGATACAGTTAATGTTCTTGAAAAATTAGCTGATATGCAGCGATAATTTAAAAGTAGCGTCTTTACTTAAAACATGTCTATGAAAATAAAAAGGGATCGTAAAGGAGCCGCGATTGTACGACCGAGGAGGAAGGACGTACTTCGTGGTACACACACTGTTTTGTTTCGCGGTACGGAAGGCAGCCATTGAGCGTCTACACATATTTTATGTAAGTTATTCTGTATTCTGCAAAAATAAACTAATTATTGTTATCATGAAATGATTTTCTTTGTAATAGTTGTCACCTCAAATGGTAGCAGCGGCTAATTATTTTTAATAAATTTTTTTCAGTAATTTGCGCTGCGGGAAGCTCATCTTCCGATGCAGCTTCTGGTCGGACATTACGCGCCGAAGTATTAATTTATTTTTCAAAATGTTAACAGTAGCTGTAAATGCGAGAGATTTCGTTGTAAGAACCTTTCTAAATTGCAGCAGATAATTAATTTAACGTTAAAGTTCATTTTTTAAATTACACAGATTCCATGAGTTCAGTAAGGTTTATCTTGGCGGTTCTACGGCAACAATCGAAATTCTCTCGAGCCTTGTTTTGCAAGCAATAAACAGAAATTAACAAAATTACATTCAATTCAGCTAACGGCAACTATATTTTAGTCATCACGTTCAAAATCTAAAGTTGGTACACGAATAACAGCGGTCCTTCAAGAACCCGTTTCATATTTACTTCTGCACATAAGTAAATGTGATAAGAAAAGATAGCCGGCCGAAGTGGCCGTGCGGTTAAAGGCGCTGCAGTCTGTAACCGCAAGACCGCTACGGTCGCAGGTTCGAATCCTGCCTCGGGCATGGATGTTTGTGATGTCCTTAGGTTAGTTTGGTTTAACTAGTTCTAAGTTCTAGGGGACTAATGACCTCAGCAGTTGAGTCCCATAGTGCTCAGAGCCATTCGAACCATTCGATAAGAAAAGATAATATCCCTGAGAGAAAGAATCAAGAATTAAAAATAAAATATATATAATTTTTTTATGTGTATGACGTAACATGCGCACATACAAAGGTTTGACTCCTGCAGTACTGGTCTTCATCGTGGTCGTCGCCACAGTAATGCAAACGAACTTCTCCACGCAAAGCCGGCTTCACACACACATGCGCAGCCAAGAGGAACTCAGGAAACATCATTGGACTGTTCTTCCTCGTGTGGCGGTACGCCACATAGCGCGATAAAAATGATATTAAATAACTTTGCAAATATACTAAAAGTGACGTCGTAACGAAATATAAATATTATCTCAGAAAAATAACAAAGTATCTCCAGTCAATTAATATGATCTGCGAATGTAATTGCAATCTCTGTTTCTTTTGGCAAAAAGATCCCTCTCTTCCCTTTTGTTTCCTCATAGTGTAAGAAGACATTTTGTGACGAGGCATGAAAATGTGTAAGTCTGCCGGCCGCTGTGGCCGAGTGGTTCTAGGCGCTTCCGCCCGAAACCGCGCGACTGCTACGGTCACAGGTTCGAATCCTGCCTCGGGCATGGATGTGTGTGATGTTCTTAAGTTAGATAGGTTTAAGTAGTTCTAAGTTCGAGGGGACTGATAACCTCAGATGTTAAGTCCCATAGTGCTCAGAGCCATTTGAATCATTTTTTGTGTAAGTTTTATGTAATATTTAGCCTAAATATAACCATATATCACTTTAAAGTGTTGTTAATGTTTAGCTGTAACAACTCCTATATTCATGAAGTGGTAAAATTAATTTATTTATGCAAATTTTATAGGGGAACATTGGTTCCGACATCAGCGCCATTGTCCTAAAATATAACGGCTCAGAGTCGTAATATATATCTTAATAGTCTCTAATTTTGACAAATAAAAGTAAATTTAAATGTAGGAGATTTCTGTTGATTAGCGGTTCTTCCTTTGAAACATAAAAGTAATCAATATTTCTAGTATTGAATAATATTTGAGTAAAATGAGTTCAGTAACTTATTTTAGTCCTCGCTTAACGAAATCGCGAGAATCTCCTTAGCCTTGCATTTTCACAAAAGTAAAAAAATAACTGACAAAAATCAATTTTAGTAATAAATACAGTCATATATCTAGAAATCTGTTTGTTGGTGGTGTCGTTCAATATAAAAATTCCGTGTCTGGCAAATTAACTGCGAAAAGCACCACAACTCAGTCACTGACGTAAATAATTTTCCAGAGGTGAAGCAGGCACAGTAACATAACTTCAACTTTTTATAGTACATAAAAACCAGTACATAAAGAACGACCACACTCGTCGAAGCTACAGCCCTTATCTCGCACCTTCCAACTTCTATCTGTTCGGCCCAGTGGAGGATGCACTCCGCGGGAAGATGTACATAGAGGATTGGGATGTTATTGATGCAGCAGTCTGTTGGCTCCGATGTCGACCGGTACAGTGGTACCATGCGGGCACGCAGACCAGTAAGGTGATGTAAGGCAGTCGCATTGAACGGAGGTCATGTTAAAAAGCAGGGTTTTGTAGCCCGACGAGCGGTTCTAGGCGCTTCAGTCTGAAATCGCGCGACCGCTACGGTCGCAAGTTCGAGTCCTACCACGGGCATGGATGTGTGTGATGTCCTTATGTTGGTTAAGTTCAGGTAGTTCTAAGTTCTAGGGGACTGATGACCTCAGATGTTAAGTCCCGTAATGTTCAGAGCCATTTGAACCACTTTTTTGTAGCCCAAATTGTTCGTAATAATATGGCATATGGAAATAGTAAATGAAACTAATCTGCTTTCAGAAAAAATCGTGTTGTGTTACTTATTGAATATCCCCTTTTATTGTTAATGGAGTTTAGGAATCTGTTCCTGGCTCCTTGACATTTTGGGCATGCGACTAAAATGTGATATGTTTCTCCATACATCAAACCCCCACAGTCGCAGGTAGGCGAATGAAGTATATGTAGTCAAACCAGGTGGTCCGGAAATGATCCATGGTTTAATCTTACTCTGGTTATCGTAGGGGTAACTTGTCGGGATTCGTTACTGACCTGAAACCCGGGTGTGGTCAGAAGCTGTAGTTATATTTGAGCATTTTCATTCATTTTTTTCTTTGATCCATGCGCTATGAGACTATTAAAATTGGCAGGTGTCGACCGTTCGTTTGCGTATAATATGTCAATATTCCACAAAAGGAAGCCTTATGTTTACGGGTTTTCTATTGTGTATAGCTTACTTGGAGAAGTCGTGTGTTTCCACATTTCCTTTAATTCCACTGTGGGTTTCAACCCATATGAATGTAATTTGCTTTTGTTGGCTTAGGCATTCATAGCAGATAGACCGAATTTTGAAAATATGTTCGCCACGATTTTCGAGAATTTAATCCTAGACAGCTCCTGCAGCTCACTCCTGTCGTCTGACGGAAGTACAAGACTAGACTCAGTCAGACAGATTTAGGTGTCAGCTGGTAGCTCTGACATGCCAATCTGAGGACTGAATATAGCGCATCATGCTTAGTTATCGCCTGCAGCTTTTGTACTGTCCTAGAATAAGTCAATTACATGTTCGTCATGTTCATCCATTTGAGTTGGGAACGCTGTGGTTGCCTGCAAAAGGCAGCCTTTTCATGTGACGCGAATATAGTTCATTTTCGCCTTGAATGTTTCAGAGTTGATAGCACTTGACTGTCGTTCCCATTGGCCGCATGCAAATGACACTGTCTCGGTACGGGCACAAATCTGACGTGAGCGTGGTACTCACAGCTTCCACATTTCAATCTAACAAGGCGTAACTATCAACTATGGCCCTGTCGATGTGGGGTGCTTTACGTGCCTCTACGACGCATATAGCCATAACGTAGATTCAACCACATCGGAGGAGAAAATGTGGTGAAGACAAATACACTACTGGCCATTAAAATTGCTAAACCCAGAAGAAATGCAGATGATAAAAGGGTATTCATTGCACAAATATATTATACTAGCACTGACATGTGATTACATTTTCACGCAATTTGGGTGCATAGATCCTGAGAAATCAGTACCCAGAACAACCACCTCTGGCCGTAATCTTGATACACCTAGGCATTGAGTCAAACAGTGCTTGGATGCCCATGCAGCTTCAACACGATACCACAGTTCATCAAGAGTAGTGACTGGCGTACGTGACGAGCCACTTGCTCGGCCACCATTGACCAGACGTTTTCAGTTGGTGAGAGATCTGGAGAATGTGCTGGCCAGGGCAACAGTCGAACATTTTCTGTATCCAGAAAGGCTCGTACAGGATCTGCAACATGCGGTCGTGCATTATCCTGCTGAAATGTAGGGTTTCGCAGGGACCGAATGAAGGGTAGAGCCACGGGTCGTAACAGATATGAAATGTAACGTCCACTGTTCAAAGTGCTGATGCGAACAAGAGGTGACCGAGACGTCTAACCAATGGCACCTCATACCATCACGCCGGGTGATACGCCAGTATGGCGATGACGAATACACGCTTCGTATGTGCGTTCACCGCGATGTCGCCAAACACGGATGCGATCGTCATGATACTGTAAACAAAACCTGGATTCATCCGAAAAAATGACGTTTTGCCATTCGTGCACCCAGGTTCGTCGTTGAGTACAGCATCGCAAGCAGTCCTGTCTGTGATGCAGTAACCGCAGCCATGGTCTCCGAGCTGATAGTCCATGCTGCTGCAAACGTCGTCGAACTGTTCGTGCAGACGGTTATTGTCTTGCAAACGTATCCATCTCTTGACTCAGGGATCGAGACGTGGCTGCACGATCCGTTACAGCCATGCGGATAAGATGCCTGTCATCTCGACTGCTAGTGATACGAGGCCGTTGGGATCCAGCACGGCGTTCCGTATTATCCTCGTGAACCCACCGATTCCATATCCTGCTAACAGTCATTGGATCTCGACCAACGCGAACGGCAATGTCACGGTACGATAAACCGCAATCGCGATAGTCTACAACTCGACCTTTATCAAAGTCGGAAACGTGATGGTACGCATTTCTCCTCCTAACACGAGGCATCACAACAACGTTTCACCAGGCAACGCTGGTCAACACTGTTTGTGTATGAGAAATCGCTTGGAAACTTTCCTGATGTCAGCACGTTGTAGATGTCGCCACCGGCACGAACCTTGTGTGAATGCTCTGAAAAGCTAATCATTTGCATATCACAGCATCTTCTTCCTGTCGATTAAATGTCGCGTCTGTAACACGTCATCTTCGTGGTGTAGCAATTTTAATGGCCAGTAGTGTATGTTTTGTTCTTGATTAGGGCCAAAAGCCTTTTAAGTAGTTGTTGAGACAACATTGTAACCTTGTAACATCAGCCAACATGGCTTTGCTGCCTTCGTACCGCGAACAGCTAAAATCAAGGGGAAATTACAACCGCAATTTTCCCCAAGATTGTGCTGCCTTTCCGTGTGGTTAAATGATGATAGCATCCTCCTTGGGAAAAATATTTAGGAGGTAAAACTGTTCCCCAGTTAGGTACTGTGGTAGGGGAGTGCTCAGTAGGGTCTCGTCATCAGAAAAAATAAAACTGGCATTCTAGGGGACAGAGCGTAGACTGTTAGATGCCTTAATAGAGTAGATAGCTTAGAGAATTCAGAAAGGGGTATGGATAGGTTGAAATTAGATGTAATGGGAATTAGTGCAGTGAAGTGCAGGGGCGGAGGATACGACTTGTGGTTAGGGCAGTATAGGGCTACAAATATGAAGTCAAATAAGGGTAATGAGGGAGTGCTTAAGAAAATGGGAAATCAGATCAGCTACTGCGGACAGTATAATGAACATATTATCAGGACCAACATACTCGTGCACACGAAGCTAACACCCATCACAGTTTTACAAGTTTATACGCCAAATAGCTCAGCAGACGTCTATAAAACGAGTCTGGTAGGAAGTGCAAACTAGTCAATCACCGATGCCTAGAACTCAAATTCAGGGCGCTTATATCAATATCAAGAGCTCGGGTTGGAACGCAGTACTAAGCAAAGAAGAAAAACAAGAAAACTGCAGAAGGGCTATACAAGGAAATGAACGTGAAGACAATATTATATAAAGGGAAGAGGAAGTAAATGAAGCTGAGATGGATGATACGATGCTGCGAGAAGAATTTGACAGAGCAGCGAAAGACTTAATGGAAACAAGACTCCTGGAGTAGACGACATTCGCTCACAATTATTGACATCATCTGAAAAACCAGAACTATTGTACCTGGTTTGCAAGATGACTGAGACAGGCGAAACAACCTCAGACTTTAAGAACAACGTAACAATTTAAATGTCAAAGACGTCAAATGCACACAAGTGTGGATGGCAGCGAATTACCACTTTAGTGAGTCCTGGTTGCAAAATACTGACACGAATTATTTCGAGAAGTATGGAAAAAGTGGTAGAAACCGATTCGAATTATTTCGAGAAGTATGGAAAAAGTGGTAGAAACCGATTTACTGGGAGATGAGTTTGAGATCTGTAGAAATGTAGCAACACAATAGGTGATGCTGACCCTACAACTTATCTTCGATGATAGGTTAAAGAAAGACAGATCCACGTTTGTAACATTACTAGAGTTACAAAACGCTTTTGACAATGTTAACTAGAATACACACGTTGTAGTTCTGTAGGTAGCAAGCATACATACAGGAAGCGAAAGGTTACTTACAACTTCTACAGAAACCAAATGGCAGTTATAAAAGTCGAAGGGCAAGAAAGAGAAGTAGTGTTTGAGAATGGAGGGAGGGTTGTAATCCATCGCCGATTTTCTTCAATCTATGCATTGAGCAAATAGTAAAGGAAACCTTGAGACATTTGGAATGTCAATTAAATCTGAGGGAGAAGAAATAAGAACGTTGAAGTTTGCAGTGATATGGTAATTCTGAGAGAGACTGCGCAGGATTAGCAAAAAGTTTTGAACAGACAGAATCTTGAAAAGAGGAGTAGAACAAATATAATGGAATGCAGCAGAATTAAATCAGGTTATGCTGAGGCAATTAGATTCAGGAATGAGATTCTGGAAATGTTAGATGAATTTTGGTATTTGGACAGAAAAATAAATGTGCGTTGGTCGAAGCAGAGAGAATATAAAATGTAGCAAGGAGAGCATTTTTGAAAAAATAGGAACTGGTTAGCATCGAATATAAGTTTTGTTTTATGAAGTCTTTTGTGATGATATTTGTCTAGAATGTCCCTTTGCATGCAAGCGAAACGTGAACGATAAACAGTTCAGACAAGAAGAAAATAGAGGCTTTCTGAATGTGGTGTTACAGGACAATGCTAAGGATTTGATGGGTTGATGAGTAAGTAGTGAGGAGGTATTGAACAATTTGGGGAAAAAATTTATGGCATAATTTGACCAGAAAGGGGATGGATTGATAGGAAATATCAGGTATCCAGAGTCATCAAGAAACAGTCAGTTGGGTAATGGAGTAAAATGTGTGTATGTGGGGGTGGGGTGGTGAAGTGGGGTGGGGGGGGGGCAGTTGTAAAGGGAGAGCAGTACGAAACAACTTTTCAGGCTGAAGACCACAAAAACTACTGCTATTACTACAGCAGCAAGAAGCTATTTTGCAACAAAATGAACAAGAATATATTTTTGTCACATGTAAAGTACTATTAAAAAAAGCTCTCCGACTGCAGGCCACAAGTGGCCCATCGGGACCATCTGACCGCAGGGTCATCCTCAGTTGAGGATGCGGATAGGAGGGGCATGTGGTCAGCACACCGCTCTCCCGGTCGTTGTGATGGTTTTCTGTGACCAGAGCTGCTAGTATTCGATCGAGTAGCACCCCGAAAAATGGCAACAGCGCATGGCGGCCTGGCTGGTCACCCATCCAAGTGCCGGCCACCCCCGACAACGCTTAACTTCTGTGATCTCAAGGGGACCGGTGTATCCACTGTGGCAAAGCCATTGCCTCGTTAATTAACATTGCGCTATATTAATTATATTTAACACTTCATTACTATAAAGCATAGTATGTAATTAAAGTTGTGGGAAATTATTCTGAGGTGTCACTCGTTCTACATACTATCATTTTCCAAACACCACTGAACTGTTCAGGAAATAAAATTGGAGTTATGCCATATGCAACTCATCATGTATAATATGAGGATACACGAAAGAGTAGTTAAAGAAACGAAAACAGCAAATTTAAAGGAATTGAAATTTAAGTATGCTTTCCACCTGATAATAATGAAAAGAAGAACAATTAAAAATGGAGTACTGTAACGATATCATGTATCTACCGAGGATGCGGTTTGCACGTTGTCAAGTGTAGTGTGATAGCGGTAACCTGTGACTGCCTTCGCAACCCCCTGGAGTAATTACACAGTTTAGATAGCCGTGCTGGGGTAAAGAGGCTGGGGTGGTGGGGGGGGGGGGGGGGAGAGAACGGGTCGCCTCGTGCCGACTCAGGTCGCCCCTCACCCCGCCACGCCCCTCCACTCAGCAGTTCAACACAGTATTCCGAAATTCCAATATCGACCTTAGGTGTGGGCCCGTCCCACTGTGCCCTGCTCTGCGTCGCGGGTTGCAGGCATCAAGGGGTCTGCCACACCCGGTGGCCGGCGCTCCCCTACCCGACTACCTCTCCCTACTGCTTCTGCTTCTTACATTCCCCTTCCTCTACCTCCTCCTCCTCCTCCTCCTCTTTGCCTTCAGGTGCTGACGGACCAGAGGATCCACCGCGGCGACTGCCTCTGCCACTTGGGTGCCTTCTGCATCATCATCCCCCACATCTCCTCCACCCCTCGCGTACCAACCACCGCCACTTGGCCGCTGTCGGCGCGGCTAAGCAGATTTTATTGGAGTTATTATCCTGGATAATCTGTAAGGAATGAAGCCCGCCGATGTGAGACGTAGGAAGTGGGAACATCCCGCCTGAAACAGACAGAGAGAGCGTGATAAAGGGAGAGCGAAGGAGGGAGGGAGAGACGATGGGAGGGGGAAGGATTTGAGAGATGGAGGCGGGTGTTGGGAGCGTGAGAAACTCGCAACTCTGGCCAAGCTGTGTCTGCCTGCCTGACTGATAGGGCGCCCGCAGTTACGGGGAGGTCAGGTCGGGGCTGAGCTGTGTAGCTGCGTGGACGGGGGTGGAAATGAGAGTTGTGAATGGCTGTTCACTTGAAGGGTGGGTGTTATGTGCGGGGGGAATTAGCCTCACCTTCTGGTTCGAAGTCATCAGTGACATCCGAGCACAAAACCACTCTTAAGTCTCACATGATACAATCAAACACACACACACACACACACACACACACACACACACACACAAACACACACACGCGCGCGCACTACACTATCGCAACTGCAATGATCATTCATCTGCGCATACCACCCATTTGTACTGCAGTATACTTACATTTTACTCCGATTTCGGAGTATGCTGGTGCATTAGCTCCATACTTAATAATCATATACAACCGTTCGCTCGACGAAAGATCCGTACCCAAAAACTGGAAAGTTGCACAGGTCACACCAATATTCAAGAAAGGTAGTAGGAGTAATCCACTAAATTACAGGCCCATATCGTTAACGTCGATATGCAGCAGGATTTTAGAACGTACATTGTGTTCGAACATTATGAATTATTCGAAGAAAACGGTCTATTGACACGCAGTCAACATGGGTTTAGAAAACATCGTTCCTGCGAAACACAACTAGCTATTGATAAGGGATTTCAGATCGATTCCGTATTTCTGGGTTTCGGGATGGCTTTTGACACTGTACCACACAAGCGGCTAATAGTGAAATTGCGTGCTTGTGGAATATCGTCTCAGTAATATGACTGCATTTGTGATTTGCTGTCAGAGAGGTCACAGTTCGTAGTAATTGACGGAAAGTCATCGAGTAAAACAGAAGTGATTTGTGGCGTTCCCCAAGGTAGTGTTATAGGCCCTTTGCTGTTCCTTGTCTATATAAACGATTTTGGAGACAAATTGAGCAGTCATCTTCGGTTGTTTGCAGATGACGCTGTCGTTTATCAACTAATAAAGTCATCAGAAGGTCAAAACAAACTGCAAAGCGATTTAGAAAAAATATCTAAATGGTGCGAAAAGTGGCAGTTGACCATAAATAACGAAAAGTGTGAGGTAATCCACATGAGTGCTAAAAGAAACTCGTAAAAGTTCTGTTACACGATAAATCAGTCTAATCTAAAAGACGTAAATTCAACTAAATACCTCGGTATTACGATTACGAACAACATAAATTGGAAAGAACACACAGAAAATGTTGTGGGGAAGGCTAACCAAAGACTGCGTTTTATTGGCAGGACACTTGGAAAGTGTAACAGACCTACTAAGGAGACTGCCTACACTACGCTTGTCGGTCCTCTTATAGAATATTGCTGCGCGGTGTGGGATCCTTACCAGATAGGACTGACTGAGTACATCGAAAAAGTTCAAAGAAAGGCAGCACGTTTTGTATTATCGTGAAATATGGAAGAGAATGTCACAGAAATGATACAGGATTTGGACTGGAAATCATTAAAAGAACGGCGTTTTTCTTTGCGATGGAATCTTCTCACGAATTTCCAATCACCAAGTTTCTCCTCCAAATGCGAAAATATTTTGTTGACACCACAATAAAATAAGGGACATCAGAGCTCGTACGGAAAGATATAGGTGTTCATTCTTTCCGCGCGCTATACGAGATTGGAATAATAGAGAATTGTGAAGGTGGTTCGATGAACCCTCTGCCAGGGGCCGACCGGAGTGCCCGTGCGGTTCTAGGCGCTACAGTCTGGAACCACGTGACCGCTACGGTCGCAGGTTCGAATCCCGCCTCGGGCATGGATGTGTGTGTTGTCCTTAGGTTAGTTAGGTTTAAGTAGTTCTGAATTCTAGGGGGCTTATGACCTCAGCAGTTGAGTCCCATAGTGCTCAGAGCCATTGAACATGTGCCATGCACTTCAATGTGATTTGCAGGTGTACAATCCTATTACGATTTTGTCTCTATTGCTCGCTTTCCCATATTGGACTTGGGTTTCTAGAACTGAATTTTCTACATTCTCTTTAGACACTGTAATTTTGTTTCCAGTAATCTGTGTACATTGATTCATATATTCTTTGCAACACAATTTATGCCTCTTGTTCTCTTTCCTGTATTACAGTGTCCACACCTGTTTTTTTTTAATATAACGTGTGATCATTCTATACTGTTTTTGTTGAGTTCATTCTGTAAACTGTAACTCGACACTCTTTTGTACTTACACTGTCAGTATGTTACCTTGAACCTACACAATATACAGGGCTACTACAAATGATTAATTCGTTTTCAAAGTTGTGTAATGTCCAAAGTATTACATGTCCTCGTCGGCAAATGTGGGGTCCTGCCCACTAGTCTCGGATAGGGTGCCTAAAGGATGCTGTGTTCTCGGAATGCTATACAACAATTCTTTTTCTTTATTGTTATTTCAACACTTTATACAAAAGGTGGGCCGGCAGCGACAATAGTACGCCGCTCTTCGGCCACAGTCAGTACAAATAGAAACAATGAAGACACAGAAAAAGAGATCAAATCGGTGGACACATGAGTAAAAAACACGGAGCCGTGCACAGGTGTAAAAAGATAAAAAACGGTCAGCGCTGTACACGAACACTGAAGACTTATAAAACACACGCGAACGATGGAGCGTGGTGCGGTGAAGACACGGAAGCACTAACATGACGGCACACACACAGAACCGATGGCGATGATCTCCGGCGCGCGAATGTTCACGTGACGTGTGCGAGTCCGGGGACCTGTCAAAGGGGAAAAGGTGAGGGAGGAGGGAGAGGGGAGGGTGTAGGTGCCAGAGGCAGGGGAGATGGGAGGGGGAGGAATGAAGGTGCGGGGGTTGGAGAAACTCCGGGGGGAGGAGGGAGGGAGGAAGGGGGGGACAGAGAAGTGAGAGAGGGTATACAACAATTCAAGCAAATAACATTAATGGTTTTATTTCAACAAACCAGAATGACAATATTAACTTTGTATTTAGAACAAGTGTCGCAAGCGATGGGCGACATGCAAACGGTAATGTTCTTCGCTATGGATAAAGTCGCAACAAGCAGTTTATACGGATCACTGATAACTGATACCGTAGCACACACTGCTAGGCCATGCTAATACTTTCCACTAATGTCGGGCCGAGGCTGGCAGGAACGGCTCTTGTATTCACTTCGGCTAGATGCCGCTCCTATCGTGTGTACGTCCTGGCCAGCGAGCTATTGGCCGACGTCGTTCCACCACCTTCTCTTCTCGTGCTTCTTCATCTTCGATCCGGCGCTTGTGGTTGCGCCAGAACAAATACGGTGCTCCAGTAGAACTGTAAACTCACTGACTTTGCATTCTGCCCTTGAGTTATACAGTGTCTTGACAAAACGGCGACAAAGTAAGGAAAGAGTTTTTGTGTGTTCAAATAGGCGAGATGTTTATCGAATAAAAATGAACTGGAAAGGTTAATTGCCAACGCATCAGAACGTGGGGCACTGAATATATCAAGAAATTGTGGTGCATGAGCGAGATTGTCCAGACGTTAATTTTTCTGTGCAATCTACATCTACATCCATACTCCGCAAGCCACCTGACGGTGTGTGGCGGAGGGTACTTTGAGTACCTCTATCGGTTCTCCCTTCTATTCCAGTTGTATTGTTCGTGGAAAGAAAGATTGTCGGTATGCCTCGGTGTGGGCTCTAATCTCTCTGATTTTATCCTCATGGTCACATCGCGAAATATACGTAGGAGGGAGCAATATACTGCTTGACTACTCGGTATGTTCTCGAAACTTCAACAAAAGCCCGTACCGAGCTACTGAGCGTCTCTCCTGCAGAGTCTTCCACTGGAGTTTATCTACAATCTCCGTAACGCTTTCGCGATTACTAAATGATACTGTAACGAAGCGTGCTGCTCTCCGTTGAATCTTCTCTATCTCTTCTATCAACCCTATCTGGTACGGATCCCACACTGGTGAGCAGTATTCAAGCAGTTGGCGAACTAGTGTACTGTAACCTACTTCCTTTGTTTTCGGATTGCTTTTCCTTAGGATTCTTCCAATGAATCTCGGTCTGGCATCCAGTTTACCGACGATCAACTTTATATGATCATTCCATTTTAAATCACTCCTAATACCTACTCCCAGATAATTCACAGAATTAACTGCTTCCAGTTGCTGACCTGCTATATTGTAGCTAAATGATAAGGAATCTTTCTTTCTATGTATTCACAGCACATTACACTTGTCTACATTGAGATTCAGTTGCCATTCCCTGCACCATGCGTCAATTCGTTGCAGATCCTCCTGCATTTCCGTACAATTTTCCATTGTTACAACCTCTAGATATACCACAGCATCATCCACAAAGAGCTTCAGTGAACTTCCAATGTTATCCACAAGGTCATTTATGTATATTGTGAATAGCAACGGTCCTACGACACTCCCCTGCGGCACATCTGAAATCACTCTTACTTCGGAAGACTTCTCTCCATTAAGAATGACATACTGCGTCCTGTTATCTAGGAACTTTTCAATCCAATCACACAATTGGTTTGATAGTCCATTTGCTCTTACTTTGTTCATTTAACGACTGTGGGGAACTGTATCGAATGTCACAGACGAAACTGTGTGGCCCGTATTTCTCCTGTGAGAAGACTATGAAGGACATCTTTTCCCTTGATATGTTGCAGTTGTGGTTCTTCCACTGACTACTGATTCTGAGAATTTCATCTTATAACAAGAGATGGCACCGCATCATTGGTGCATCGATGTTCGAAGACTATTAAGGACATCTTTTACCTTGATATGTTGCAGCTGTGGTTCTTTCCACATCTGACTACTGATTCTGAGAATTTCATCTTCTAACAAGACATGGCACCGCATCATTGGTGCATCGACGTTCGTTGGTACCTAAATGGCAAACTTTCGCGTCGCGTGTTGATGAAGACGGCTTTGTTCTGTTCCCTTGGATCCCCAGGTCGACAAAGGACTTTCTCCTTTGGTGGTACACTAAGGACAATGTTTATGTACCCCACCGCCTAGAACACTGGAACAGCAAAAAGAAAAGGTGCACGCACCAATGCCATTGATTGGTTCATAAAGCGTGGAACGAACTTGGCTACCGCTTGCAAGTGTGTCGAATGACCAGAGGGGCGCTCGTAAAACATTTGTAGTTTCCTTTCACTCATAAATCGTATCTGTAAACGTAATAATTTGGAAAATATAGAGCTCTGAAAACGAATGAATCGTTCGTAGTAACCCCGTATATGAACCTGTGTCAGTTGTATGTAAAATTAGCAATTAGAGATAAAGTCATATTTACCCTGAAATGCCTCTCTCGTACATTTACAACTAATAACGCTGCAATTTTATCCGCTGTCAACCCAGTTCTGATACTGTTTTACGACACTAAGGCACTGTTGTAACATATTTGATACGCAAAACTATTAATGAGAACTCAGCCTGGCAATTTCCACCTTGTGTCGTGAGCTAACCATACATTCTGTGCATTGGAAAAATGTTTAGTTTTCAATGTTTGATTTCATGTACACTAATCTTTTTCTGAAGGGACTTTTTATCCAAAAACCGAAAGCATAATAATCAAATGTTAGCAGAACGAAATGCAGTTTGATTGCTTTTAAACGTTGAGTATAAAAGCGCTCTACGAAGAAGTAATGGAAGAACTCATTGCTGTGGTTCATTCACTGACGTGCGATTCAGTGACCTTATTTTCCTGGCAGCTCGCATTTTGACTTTGTCACACCATGTTTTTCTCCCCTGTAGGGCAGGCAGAAGCTAATTACTACTGTAGTTGTCGCATGATCGCGAGTGTTGCTGAGAAAAGAGGCAGGAAGTGTCTACTCTAACACTTAAATACTCAATATATTTCGTAGTTGGTTTACCAGATTTGAATTTTCTAGTGATAAAATTCGCGACAACTCATCATTACATGGAATGAGTTGAATGGTTTACTATTTGTACGTTTTCTCTCTGAAAATGTGACTTCCATGGTTGTCCATTTTAAAAAACTGCAGTTTTATTTTACAAACTTAATCTACAGTAAAAACTGATGAGTGTAACCCAAAGACGAAAATCCTAAGCTGTGAAGTACGTAGGAATGATTTCAATTCCTTTGTTAATATTTTTCATTGCCTGCCAACACCTTCAGTGTATAGGGAACATGGTTCAATAATTGTAAGGCTGTGACCAAGAGTAAGGTTAAGTTTTGCCCAGTGGGAGCTGGTGTTATATCTCAGAATACTGTCATTATTTTGATATTGTATCTCATATTTCACAAAAAAACATGAGAAAGGATGTATATTGTGAGGCTGCTGGTAGAATGGTGTTCTATGTACATACCCTATTTTTCGACGTAATGTCCATCCCGTTCTATGGCCTTCCTCCAGCGTGAAACAAGGGCATGTATGCCCTGTCGGTACAAATTCTTGTACTGATGGAGGAGTCAGTGCTTCACTGCGTGAATCACCTCCTCATCGTCCTCAAAATGGCTTCCACTACTGGCGTTCTTTAAAGGCCCAAACAAGTGGAAGTCCGACGAGGCTAGGTCAGGGATGTAGGGTGGATGGGGTAACACTGTCTAACCCTGTTTTTCCATGGGTTCAGCAGTCCTCAGACTCATACCGAGCGGTATCGTGTTGCAACAAAACGTCTCCTGGGTTGCTGCGGCGCCGAAGTCGCCGTTTTGAGTTTTGTTAATGTGTTGACATATGTTTCTGAATTAATGGTACCGCCTCTGGGCATCACGTCAATGAGAACCACATCTTGACAGTCCCAGGACACAGTGATCATGACCTTATCGGCGGAAGCAGTTGCTTTGAATTTCTTCTTCTGTAGGCAGTCGAAATAGCGCCATTCCATCGGGTGAACGCTTGAGGTGGTGTAAGAGCAGCGCCACCGGACGTTGGATGGCTGGAGGCGAGTGATTTGGTGCGACGATTTAGGCTGTGCCGTGTGGCAGTCTGATGGAAGGGTTTGCGGTTGGAGAATGCCTGGAGATCGTTGTCTTCCATCACGCGCACGGTCAACAGTGAAGTGCAGAGAGGTGGTTTTACAGTCTGGTGGTGGATTTCGTGGTTAGGGCGTGTTCCCCTTATTGAGCTTAATGAAACCCTAAGTGCGGAATGATATGAACACATTTTACGGCATTGTGTACTGCGTGCATCGAAGGAACAGTTCTGGGGTGATGACTGTATCAGCACGACATACACTCTGACGCAAAATCATTGAGGTAACGGTTTGTGGACTGAAATGGACAGGCCTAGCCAGAGTCCCAACTCAAACCCTGTGGAGTACCTCTGTGATGATTCAGAACATCGACTTCGCTCCTGTCCCCAGCGTCCAACACCAGTACCTTCCCTGGTTTGGTCTCCTGAGGAAGAATTTCTTCATTGACATTCAGAAACCTGAATGAGATTTTCACTCTGCAGCGGAGTGTGCGCTGATATGAAACTTCCTGGCAGATTAAAACTGTGTGCCGGACCGAGACTCGATCTCGGGACCTTTGCCTTTCGCGGGCAAGTGTTCTACGACTTAGCTACCCAAGCACCACTCACGTCCCGTCCTCACAGCTTTACTTCTGTCAGTACATCGTCTCCCACCTTCCAAACTTAACAGAAGCTCTTCTGCGAACCTTGCAGGAGTGCTAGTTCTGCAAGGTTCGCAGGAGAGCTTCTGTTAAGTTTGGAAGGTGGGAGACGATGTACTGGCAGAAGTAAAGCTTTGAGGACGGGACGTGAGTCGTGCTTGGGTAGCTCAGTCGTAGATCACTTGCCCGCGAAAGGCAAAGGTCCCGAGATCGAGTCTCGGTCCGGCACACAGTTTTAATCTGCCAGGAAGTTTCATTCAGAAACCTCATTAAAGTGTCTGCAGCAGTGTTCGAGCCATCATAAAGGTGAATGGGGAGAGGGGGGGTAAGTCACACACCATATTACAAACGAATACAAATATCATCCAAATAGACCTTGAAGGTGCAATGGCACCGACCGTTCACCATGTCATCCTCAACCATTAGGCGTCACCAAATGCAGATACGGAGGGGCATGTGGTGGTCAGCACACTTCTCTCCCAGCTGTTAGCAGTTTTTGTGACTTTGGTACTACTCATTCAAGTAGCTCCTCAATTAGCCTCACAAGGGCTGAGTGCACCGCACTTGCCGACAGTTAACTTTGGTGATCTGATGGGAACAGGTGTTACTACTGCGACAAGGCTGTTGGCCACACACCACACTAATGGCCAGTATTAGTTGCACAGATACCTTCAATCAGGTAGTACAGCCTTGGGAAATAGCATGAATCTCTTCGAAACACACTGTACCGGTTTTTGAAGCACTTTGTTTATTAACATTTCATCGGCGAAATCCGCAGGAAATGCCTGTAGTTATTAAAGACAGTCTGCGAGTCTGGTTTCCAGAAACGACTTTTGTAAGGAATTCTATCGAAAGAGCAGTGCTGAACTTTGATAGCTTGTTCGGAAGTGATTCGCCGCTCCAGTGACGGATCACTGTGGTTTATTACAGCCACCGCCGCGTGTTGCCCCGCAGCGGGTGGTCCACAAAGAACCGGCCGTCGCTGCAGCCGCCGGAAGATTCTTCCAGGAAACCTGTCACCCCCTCCCACCCCCCACCCTCCCCCCTCATCCTCTCTATGTCACCGGGGATTCCCCGCCGAACCCTCGTGCATCCTCCGTCGCTCCTTTGTCGACCTCCGTTCGGTCTCCGCCTGCAACGCAGACGTCCATACTCCGACGTTATCCTGGAGGGTCGCCGCTCCCTCTCTGATAAACACTGGCTCCGGTGGCTACTACCTCCCCCCCCCCACTACCCCCTCGACTCTCCTCCCTTCTCCCATAATATATCTACCACTGTCAAAGACGTTTCCTTTCGTTCTCTCTGTTCGCCAACCGCCGACACGCACAGTTTCATCATTTGCCACTCAGGCCGTGAGGTGCTTTAGTGTATTAAAGGCTTCATCATGACGGATACAGGGACTAGTGGCCACAAGGTTGTTGTAGCGAAACTAAATACTGCAACATCCAAATCCTCCAAAAATAAACGCTAAATACATCTATTAAAAAAAAGAGAGAAAAATTGATTTGACGCCTTCCACTCTTTAGCGTCTATGCAAGGACAGAAGCGGATTAAATTCAAAGAAACAGTTTTCTCGGAAATTGGGAGATATATATATATATATATATATATATATATATATATATATATCAGATAAACTGCTGAGAAATGGTACTGATCCCCAGTGGCACACAAAACGGGTCAGATCACTGTTGCAGAAGCATCGAAAAAAGCATGCCGAAATTAAAAGGACGCAAAACCCCCAAGAGTGGCGAAGTTTTACAGAAGCTGAGAATTTAGCGCGAACTTTTCTGGAATGTACGTCTAATAGTATCCACAGCACAACTCTATCTCGTAACCTGGCAGAAAACGCAAAGTGATTCTGGTCGTACGTAAAATACACCAACGTCAAGACGCAACCACTACCTTCCCTACACAATGCAATTGTGATGTTACTAATGACAGTACCACTAAAGCAGAGTTAGTAAACACAGTTCCCCAGAAATTCTACCACGAAAGACGACGAAGTAAATATTCCAGAATTCGCATCATGAACAAGCGAAGAAGTGCGCAACTTACAAGTACAGTTGATACCGTCGGTGTAGCGAAGCAGGTTAAATCACTTAACCCTAGGACGCCTAAGAGAGGGGGGGGGGGTTCGTTGAACCCACATTTTTTTGATGTCCCCTGTTTTTGCCCAAGCAACTTTCAGCAACTTTCATACTCCATGTTCCCTTTGAGTTATTGTTTTTTGGCTATTTTATGAAACGTTAGTGTCAATATATTTTATAGAAAATTCCTGCTTTGAAAGAAAAAACATAAAAACTTCTTACGGGTCCAACAACCGCCCCCCCCCCCTCCCCCCTTAGCCTTCCACGCTATAGAAAATTTCTCTTAGTAGGATTTCGTATTTCTCATCTTTACAACAATGCAAGTTAGTTTCTTGTTGGTTGGTATTCTTGATATTCACAACAATTGGTTTACTTTCAGAGGAAGCCGGCCGGAGTGGCCGAGCGGTTACAGGCGCTACAGTCTGAAACCGCACGACCGCTACGGTCGCAGGTTCGAATCCTGCCTCGGGCATGGATGTGTGTGATGTCCTAAGGTTAGTTAGGTTTAAGTAGTTCTAAGTTCTAGGGGACTTATGACCACAGCAGTTGAGTCCCATAGTGCTCAGAGCTATTTGAACTTTCAGAGGAAGTGATTGTTAATATCAGTCAGCTGTTATTTATCTTGTAAACTTGCAGTGAGTTAGTGTAGTTCCGAACACGTAGGCCTCCAGTAACTTTGGTGTCCTACACAGCAAAAACGAAACCAAGTAAGAACTTACTGATGTTTGACAACAGTGCACCAAGATAAAGGCACTGTTGGAGGAGAGAAGAATAAAACCGAGATAAATGCATATTATAATTCCACTAAAGGTGGAATTGATGCCATTGATCAAATGGCGCGTATGTACACCTACAAGAGGGGAACAAATAGATGACCTCTATCTGTATTTTACTCTCTCATCGACATTTGTGCTATCAATGCAACCACCATATTCATCCAGCAACATCCAATATGGAATGAAAAGAAACACAACAAACGGAAACTTTATCTTCTGCAAGCTGGGATGGAACTAGTGAAATTGTAGGTAGAAGAAAGAAGTGCCAATGCAAGAGGGTTATCTAACCTAATTGTTCAATCAATGGAGACTATTCTACAAAAGAAAATCAAAGAAGTGACAACAGAAGCACGTCAGCCTCCTGCGGGGAAAGGTCGGTGCCATGTTTGTGTAAGAAAAGCAAAAACAAAGAAGTTCAATAATCTAAGTAAACCAAAACAGTATTGTGGACAGTGTCATAAACATGTGTGTAACACACATTCAGAAAAAATTGTGAAGTGTGTCTCTTGCCTTGAAGTTGAGGACTCAGAGTAGTCTATTGTATATGAACACATCTATATTTTGTATTGTAATATGTCAATTTTTTATTCACTCAATGCAATATTTATACTATTAACAACATTTATAAACCGATGCCTTAGTTAAAATACATAAGCCATTTTGAAAGTTGTAATTTTTCGTCAGTAAACTTATTTAATACCTGTGGGCTCGCCGAACTCCCCCCCCCCCCCCCCCTTCCTCCTTAGGCATCCA
Organism: Schistocerca piceifrons; assembly: GCF_021461385.2. Classification (NCBI taxonomy): domain Eukaryota; kingdom Metazoa; phylum Arthropoda; class Insecta; order Orthoptera; family Acrididae; genus Schistocerca; species Schistocerca piceifrons. Next base: position 214,230,244 of record NC_060146.1, read on the forward strand.
AGTTAGAAAAAAAGGCTTGGGCGTCCTAGGGTTAATAAAGGCAAGGCCTCCGGTCGGTATCGTTTCATAGTATGCTGATGCTACAGCAGCATATACTTAGCAATCATACACAGCCGCTCTCTCGCTGAAGAATCCGTACCCAAAGACTGGAAAGTTGCAGGAGTCACACCAATAGCCGAGAAAGCAAATAGTAGCAATCCGCTGAATTACATACCCATACTTCTAACGTCGATTTGCAGTAGGGTTTTGGAACATATACTGTGGTCGAATATTATGAATTACCTCTAAGATAACCATTTATTGACACACATTCAACAAGGATTCGGCAAATATCGTACTTGTGAAACATAACTAGCTCTATGTTTTCACGAAATAACGAGTGCTTTCGACAGGGAACGTAAAACCGATTCCATATTTTTAGATTCCCAGTAGGCTTTTGACACCGTTTCTCAGAAGGGACTTCTAATCAGATTGCGTGCCTATGGAGTATCGTCTCAGTTGTGTGACTGGATTGGCGATTTATTGACAGAAAGGTCATAGTTCCTAATAACTGACGCAAAGTCATCGAGGGAAACAAAAGTAATATATGCCGCTCTCGAAGGACGTATTATAGGTCCTCTGTTGTTCCTGAGGTACAAAAATTATGTAGGAGACAATGTGATCAGCCCTCTTAGATTCTTTCCAGATGATGGCGTAGTTTACAGTCTTGTAAAGCCACCAGACGATTAAAACCAATTGCAAAATGAGTTACACGAGGTATCTGTACGGTGTGAAAGGTGCAATTGACTCTAAATAATGGTAAGTGTAGCCATTTAAATGCGTACTAAAAGAAATTTGCTAAATTTCAGTTATACGATAAATCGTACAAATCTAAAGACTGAAAAATCAATTAAATACTTAGGGATTACAATAGCGAATAAATTAAATTGGAAAGACGACATGGATAATGTTATGGGGAAAGCAAACTAAAGGCTATGATTTATTGGCAAAGGACTTAGCAAGTGCAACAGGTATACTAGAGGGGCTGCTTACACCACGTTATTCTGCCCTCTTCTGGAGTACTGCTGTGCGGTCTGGGATTTATAGCAGTTAAGATTGACGGAGGACACGGAAAAAGTGCAAAGAATAGCACCTCGTTTTCTATTATTGCGAAATAGGTGAGAGAGTGCCACGTATACGATACGCAGGTCGGGGTGGCAGTCATTAAAACAAAGGCGTTTACCATTGCGGCAGGATCATCTCATGAAATTTCGACCACCAACTTTCTCCTCAGAGTGTGAAAATATTTTATTGTAGTGAGAAATGATCATCATAATAAAAGAAGAGAAATCAGAGCTCGCAGGGAAGGATTGATGGAAAGGGGAACGATAGAGAAAGAACTTGAAGTTGGTTCGATGAACCGTTTGCGAGGCACTTTTGACAAAATGAACAAAATAACACTTCCTCCCTCTCGCTCCCTCCCCTCCCCCCCCCCCCGCCTCACACACACACACACACACACACCCACACACACACACACACACACAATCAGCACTGATGGGAATTAACTGACGCATATCTACGAGGGAATTTCAGGTAGAAAGTCAGCCACTTATTACGTCAGGCCAAGTAACTTTTGTTGGATGTTGCACTACATGTCAAAGTGACACAGATACAAGACACTATTTTTGAGCATAGTTACCGGGTCTCAGCAAACAACGATCGCAACGTCCTATCATTAGTTCAGTTCCCTGACGACAGAAATCCAGTTTTTCGTCACGGAGTCGTTCGAGCACCACTGTGTCAATATATTCAGTTGGAAAATCTCTTTCCTGTAGGCGCTCTTTCACCTTGCCGAAAGGATGCATGCAGGGTGTTTCAGTAGGAGCGTGCAAAAATTTAGCAGTACATAGAGGATGCTCCACTGAACAATTTGAGATATGCAACCTAGGGTCGGAAAAGCCAGCTTAAGTACATAATAGGAATAAAATCACCTTACCGTGTACTTTTTTATTTGCATTAGTTAACTACAAATGCCGTCAATGACACAATGAACGTACCATTTGTACGGTATCTTACAAAATGTGTAGAAACTGACGGCCATCAACATCAATGCTAGTGTAAGATCGGCGAACAAGATTCTGACGCACCCTGACAAATACCCCTGGTGCGTTTAGAATCACATCACAGGCAGCTACAATTCTGGCAACTAATCCCATCTCCGTATCCACTGGTGTCTCGTGTAGAAGTGAGTTTAGATATCCCCATAGGAAATAATCGAGATGTAGAACCTTGTGAGAAGCGACACTTGTGAGAAACTCGAATGTGACGACACTTGTGAGAAATCCGGGATACTGGGGGACCGGCACAGGGTGTGTCGCAAGTGCTGCGCCACTACCTGCTCGGCCACCGCCTGCTGCCGCTTGGTGTGACTGAGCGCTCGGCTTGTGCCGGCCCGGGCAGCTGCCGAGGGACATTCGCTCTCCTCCAGTGCGGCCAGGTTACATTATTTCAGAATTTTTTTGGGCAAGGAAGAGTAGCCTTAGTCAAATTAGAAATCGGAGCTGATTTTGCCCCCACGATATCATGTCAACCATTAGTTGCAGCACAGTTATGCGTAAGACCTTTTTCATTGGAATTTTTGTTCTCATTAATCTTACATGGGGCATAATTTTCTCTCAACCTCATACTTAACGGTGTATTTTACAGAAACTATAGAAACCGAAAATATTTTCCATCTTTCAACCCCTCACCCAAAATCTGATAGGAGTGGCAACCTTTTGCCATATATTAAGAGGAGCCAACTAAAGAATTTGGTTCTCGGTAGAAACTTTTTCTTTAATTATTTCGAAATAAACCTCAATTTTCCTGTACCACGCAGGGGAGTGTACTGAGTTCTAATGTGAGTCCTGCTAGCAATTAGCGTTAGGGAATGCAATTAATATATTGAAACAAGATGTATTCATCGTCTACTCAAACAGACATTGTTTCTAAAATTCTCTACACAAAGATGCTGATTGTGATTGTTAGAAAAGCTATGACTTTTCAGACTTCAGTATTGAATCTTTTACAGTTTGCAAGAGACATTTAGCCGACTTTGTGCCGTTTCCAGGGAACACCACAAGGAGGTAGTCTCTCTTCGTCCCGCATTTTATTTATTTACAATATTTACAGGATGATTATTTATTTACAATTTTTACAATAGGGTGATCGGCGTGAACTGAACCCCTTTTCAATATTTACAAGTGTTGCTGTTGCTTCAGCCATTTCCTTGTCATTGTAATTTCTGTGCATAGGCCACGCAAGTAAGAAATGATTTTATATTGCCCTCAACTTGGAGTCTTGTAAGGGCCCTAGAAACTATCTCATCTGTCTTAATTGCAGAATTCTTTCTCCTTTTCCCACCTAGATTTAAAACTAGTCGGTCAAATTGGTGCCCGTGATATTTTGCGCCTTCTCTGAGAATTTTTTAGTAAGGAAACATTGTTGGTGCGGTGACTCCTTCCGGCGCAGTTCCATACATCTCTTGGCCTGTCTTCATTATCCAGCCATTGTTCAACAAAATAGTCGTAAAAATCGTACAGCTTTTCATTATCTGGCGTGCTCTCCTGAATGCATAGCCACCTATCATCTAACATGTCCAGCGGAATTTGAGCCAAAGCGGAACACAGTCTTATGTGAAAACGAATTTCTTCGTTTTTCTTGTAGACAGCAACAAGACCGCAATTCTGCCTCCACATGCACTGATTGAAATGGTAGTTGCAGCCATTAATCTTTGCATCAGGAAACAAATGTGTTACTGATTGGATGATTGCAGCTTCAAAATCGATCATGATAGCTGTAGGATTCCATCCAGGTACGTTGCTCTCAACAACTGTGAAAAAGCGATCGTACGTTCCTCGCTTTTTATTCGTAGTCCAAACTGCTTGCTGGAGCTTTTGAACGTTCCATCGACAAAGAACGAATTGCAGTCTGTTATACAGGATTTTCCCCTTTCGCTGGCGAACACCAATGTCCTATCATTTGGTCCTCTGTCGTCATCTGCAAGTAAAAATTTGCTCCTATCATTCATTAGCTGTTATTGCAGAAATATTCCTGCAGCATCTGTCGGATCTTGCATAGATTCCATGCATTTTGCCTGATGCGTTGCAGCGATCGTTTTGCACTCCTGTGTGACGGCAGTGGTGTGACGATGCAGTACTGAACTGCGGTGCGCTACCTGTTTGGTGTCCCTGTAGACCACCTGTGGGCCGGGTCTCCTCACAAATGCCGCTCCTCACATGAAGAGATGGGTAGTTTGTGAACGAACGGGCGCAAAGGAACGGTTCACCAAGATGTACGAAAGGACCGAGGAACGAATTCCAAGGAACGTTCGGTTCATAGTTCACTTCGGTCGCGGCGGTCTACTTATAGTTCCCGGGAACGAGGAACGATCGGTTCATAGTTCACTAGTTCACTTCGGTCGCGGCGGTCGCTTCGGCAGTTCTCGTTCCAGCCTCGGTCGCGTGCTCGTCTCAGTCTCGGTCTCCCTCGGCCGCAATCGTCGTTCTTCGCATGTCCACCTGTCTCAGTTCCACTGCCGACTGCTCCTAGTTAGTTCAGTATCCAGTTGTTCGTTTCGTTCACTGCGCTCGCCCATTTTACATGTGTTCCAAACTGTTCTTGCACTTGGGTCTGGCCATTCAGCATCCACGACCGGTAATCAAAAAGTATTTTACAGTTACGTAAATTACATAAAAATTACGTTGTATCTAATAGGTACGACTTTTCAGGTAACAAAAGGGCATATCAGCTCACTTCATTATATAGATGAACAGCAGAAGACATACTTATAACAAGGCAAGTTTTTTTTGTTATTCATATATTTTTTGTTTCATCGACTCGATTTAGCAACCAACTTTCAAAAATTTGCTTAATTTTTAGTGTAAGAAAATTCCTATTAAATGATTTTCGTGTATCTTTCATATACAATACATTTAGGAAGGCTCTAGTTATTTTTAAGTTCGGTTGTTTCCAATTTGCATTACCTGCAAGTTTGGTTTCTTTAAAAAAAAAAAAAAAGTGGGTTGTGGGACATTTTGGCTCAGTAGGAAAAGCGGTGCCTCTCCATTTGAAGACACATAGATTGCCATAAAATCGTATTTACTTATTATCTCAAAAACATTTGTTCAGAAGGAGCTTTCAAACCAAAACTTTATTACTGCGAACTTAATTATTATTATTATTGCTGCATTAACTTTAATAATGCAACATAAAAACCTAATTTTTACTGAGCGTGTGACGCAAGTATGATAAGAAAACCACATTTTATTTTATGCTTCCATAAAGCCTCTACTTCACCTACGAACTCAGTGACAACGTGAAGTATATATAGGGTGTAAACGATTATTGTTTACAACGTAGCATAGCTATGTAGTGGAAGTCGAAACGAAGAATTTTATATGAGAGACTTGTGGTCTAGTAAGCTGGGAAACAGCCACAAACAGGTTTACAAGACTACATGAGTTATAGCCCATGCGCGCCGCGTGAGATTTTCATGTTCTCTTCTCTAGCTCTCTACACATCGTCATCGATTGTTTCGCAATTGTTACTTGCATTAGCTTGTTATTTCTTCACTGCCTAATTATTACATGTTTGTCTGTTTGTTGTATCTGCTCGTAACGGGCAACACATCGTCGGTAATTGGCGAGCAGTCTGTACTCAGGGCCGGTTTTCCGTGCGCCACCCTATATTATTCCCCTGCGATCAGCCACACAACGCTACAGTTGGCTAAACGAGAGGTTCTGCAGAATCACAGAAATTACTTCTAAAAGTGTTTAAGAATTCTGTAATGAATAAAAACTCTATACTCCAGGGGGAGGCAAGTGCCCCCTCTCGGTGCCCTCCATCCTTGAGTCACCTACAGTACTAGTTTTCAGTTTTTCATAAGAACCATATACCAAGCACAAATGAACGGTGAACGAGTAAAAATGAACGGTTCCCAAAAAAGAACGATCAGCAGTGAACTAGTTCCCAAGGATGAACGAGTTTGCCCATCTCTACTCACAAGTGTCGCAACCCCGAAATAATGGAGAGGATTCAGGTCAGGTGATCTGGCAGTTCATGGAACAGGACCTCCGCTTCCAATCCAGCGACCATGAAATGCTGTACCGGTACTGCTCCATCACATTTTACTGTACGTCTCTGATAGCACCGAGTAATGAATGGGTCTGTCGTCGATTCATAACACATTCTGTCATGGGACAAGTTAAGTAAACAAAACCTGCATCAACACTTCCTAGTAATCAGGCTCGTCCTCCTCGTTTCCTTGCAGGAAATAAAGAATGCACATGTAAATAAACAGCACAGTACATGTAAACTTGTGCGCATGTTATTTATAAATAAGATGGAAAACAGTAATGCTAGACAAAGTGGTAGACAAGTTTACTTCCATGTCTGCATAAGCTGGCTTCTCCGTCCCCAGGTCCCCTACATCAAATTGTTCACAGGAGCATCCTCTATGTCCTGCAACATTTTTGCACCCTGTATAGCGTGACGCAAGGACTGGACTCCCCATCACCATCGCCGACCACTGTGCAGCGTCGGTCGAATGAATCATGGTGTAATGTTGCAGTTCTTCTCGGTATGTCCGTGCTTGCTACGAAACTAGGATGAGAAATTCCTCCTTATGCAACACACCTTTTTTCTGTTTTGTTTCACGCATCTTCAGTGGGTTATTTTTTATTTTTAATTGTAAAATTGTTGTCACATATTAACATTTGTGTTGTTTGTAACATGATGTCAAAGTTCTGTTTATGGCTTAATTGGCAAAAAGAGAGGATGTATGCATTAGTTTACATACCTTACATGACGTTGTTGGACATCTATTTTGGTAGCTATTCTGCTACAAAATACACTCAGTCGCAAAAGTATTCGGACAGTGGGAAGTTTCACAAAGAGTACTCGAGAAACACTATGAAACCCAAACATATTTATTAGCAATATATATGCGTAACAACATTAATTGAAAAAGAATTATTGTATTGAAACTTCCTGGCAGATTAAAACTGTGTGCCGGACCGAGACTCGAACTCGGGACCTTTGTCTTTCGCTGGCAAGTGCTCTACCAACTGAGCTACCCAAGCACAACTCACGCCCCGTCCTCACAGCTTTACTTCTGCCAGTACCTCGTCTCCTACCTTCCGAACTTTACAGAAGCTCTCCTGCGAACCTGCGAGGATGGGGCGTGAGTTGTGCTTCGGTAGCTCAGTTGGTAGGGCACTTGCCCGCGAAAGGCAAATGTCCCGAGGGTCCGGCACACAGGCTGTGGCTAAGCCATGTCTCCGCAGTATCCTTTCTTTCAGGAGTGCTACTTCTGCAAGGTTCGCAGGAGAGCTTCTGTAAAGTTCGGAAGGTAGGAGACGAGGTACTGGCAGAAGCTGTGAGGACGGGGCGTGAGTCGTGCTTCGGTAGCTCAGTTGGTAGGGCACTTGCCCGCGAAAGGCAAAGGTCCCGAGTTCGAGTCTCGGTCCGGCATACAGTTTCAATCTGCCAGGAAGTTTCATATCAGCGCACACTCCGCTGCAGAGTGAACATCGCATTCTGGAAACATCCCCCAGGCTGTGGCTAAGCCATGTCTCCGCAGTATCCTTTCTTTCAGGAGTGCTAGTTCTGCAAGGTTCGCAGGAGAGCTTCTGTAAAGTTCGGAAGGTAGGAGACGAGGTACTGGCAGAAGCTGTGAGGACGGGGTCTGAGTCGTGCTTGGGTAGCTCAGTTGGTAGAGCACTTGCCCGCGAAAGGCAAAGGTCCGAGTTCGAGTCTCGGTCCGGCACACAGTTTTAATCTGCCAGGAAGTTTCATATCAGTGCACACTCCGCTGCAGAGTGAAAATCTCATTCTGGAATTATTGTATTATTTCGTTTCCAAAACATAAGCAACAGAAAAATTAACAAAGTATACGGACACTGCCCAATAAATGTTCATAAGTTGTACGACGAAAATGTCAATACCTTGTGGGTCCACCTTTCATTTTCAATACTTCCTCCAATCTACTAGGCATACTTTCCACGAGTTTTTTCGTGAAATCTGGGCCCATATTTCCCCATTCTTGGCACAGTTTCTCTTTCAAGGTCTCCTTCGTATAGATGTTGTCCGCGTGGAGGGTCCGTTTCAATTTATCCCACAAATGTTCGATTGGGTTGAGGTCTGGTGATTGGGGAGGGGACTGCAATACTTTGGGGCAATTGAAGAGCAACCACATTTGTACAATATGCGCGGTATGCTTGGGATCATTATCCTGATAAAAATGAAAGTTGTTCGCAATACCTAGATGTCGTGCACTCTGCTTAAAATGTCCTCGCAGTATATTCAAATACGCTTCCTTGTTCATCGTATCATCAATGAACACTAAATCACCCACACCATTGCGAGACATGCATCCCCACACCATGATGCTCTCACCTCCAAACTTTACTGTTGGTTTGAGGTTCCTGGGGTTCAGTTCTTCATTGGTCTTTCGCCACACGTTTGCCTTTCCGTCGCTTTGCCATAATGTAAATTTACATTCGTCGCAAAATATCACCCGATTCCACCAAGCCTGATCGTATTCGGCGTATTCCCTCGCAAACTGCATGCGTTTCTTCTGGTTCACTGCATTTATGAATGGCTTTCGCCGTGCCACTGGACCATGGTACTGCGATCGTCGTAGTACTTTTATGCGAAGGCCTCCCTCCACCTCACTTCCAATTTGGTGGCAGATATTTTCGGATTCTGTTGTACCTTTCGCACAATCACACGTTCATCTCTCTGTGAAAATGTCCGTGGCCGTCCTGTACTGCAAAGGAATTCCAATCGGTCTTCTTTCTCGAACCGTTTAATAATGTCGTGAACTGTACTTTTCTTCATGTTCACTATTGCGGCAATTTTCCTGCAGGTTTTCCCCTTCGCGTGATGATAAACGACAAGTTGCCTTTGCTCGAACGTGGAACACTTCCCTCTGCGTCCCATTGTCGACACACACAGGCTCGCGATACGTGTTTACTAATCATCGCTACCGTCTCGCGGAAATGTCGGACACACAGCAGTCGCTTCACCCTCTGTGCGCCTCGGAATGAATTATTCTCTCACGTTGTCCGCCTTTGTCCGAATACTTTTGTTCCACCTTCCCATGCCGTTTTCAGGAAATATTACGTAACAGACACGTGTCCAACAACAATTCTTCGTATTTGACGCGTGTTTCGCGTTGCTACATCGTACCCTGAGTCCCAAATACATTACAAAGCGCAATTTCTGTGTTTGTTCATGCGGAAAACTGCAAAATTATGCGCCGTTACATGCTGTTCGAATACTTTTGCGACTGAGTGTATACAACTTCTCATCTGCAAACAGCAAAACGTAATTTTTATTTTTCTGTTTATCTTGCATTTACGAACGGCAATGAGTATATATGACGTTTTTGTGTGTAACTTAAGGTTTTGATGTTGTGGTGCTTTCTCCTATGTAGTTGGCGAAGGGAATAGGCTTATTTTGTGACCCGTGGTCGCTTGGCGCTGCACTTTTCCCGATTTCTCAAAACGTAGGCAGAGTTTGCGCTGCCATTACGTGTTGTTGTGGCTGTGTGGTATTCAATTGATTCGTAGCGTGTTTGGCTGGGTGAGGCGCGCGAGTTTGAAGTGTATTTGGCGTCTGTGGTGTTTGGTTTGTGTGGGTGTGCGTGTGTCTGAGAATTAAGCCATAAGCAGAACTTTCACATAATGTTACAAAAAACACAAATATTAATATGTGACTAGAATTTTACAGCTAAAAATAAAAATAACCCACTGAAGATAAAAGTGCTGAAACATGTATGGGTGAAACAAAACAAATAACAGGTGTCTTGCATAAGATGGAATTTCTCATCGTATATTGGTCGAATTGTTGGTATAACTCACAATGGCTGGATGCGACATGGCGTTTGGTCCACATACTGCCGGAATTTCACGGTGAAGCTGTGTGCACCTCAAACGCTTTGTCCACAACTATCGTACTGTCCTGAGTTCATCAACTTTAGTTAGTTAGTTACATGTTTCAGAGATCATCTGAGCGAGTCTTTTATCGAAATGATGTGAAACGAGTCAGTTTACAGGTTTACAGGATATATATCAGTGTTAAAGTGTTAACATTATTGAACACATTATCATTTTATTCCCTGTTTCTGACTACCAGTTTTTAAGTAGAAATTCAGCCTTGGAATATAAGAAGCTGTCCAAGGACAATAATTTTAAATTTGATTTAAACCTTGTTTCGCTACCTGACAGACATTTTATGTTGTTGGGCAAATAATCAAAAACTTTCATTGCTACACATTGAACTCCTCTCTGCGCCACTGACAGCTTTAACAGTGGGTGACACAGATCATTTTTTTCCCTCTAGTGTTGTAGGTAGTGTAAGCGTATTGTCATATCGCTGGCTTGGTTGCGGAGCATCTTTGCAGGCAGCCGCGTCTGTAGAGTCGAGCGCGGGACACGGAACTGTCATGTTGTGTAGTGTGTAGCTCTGCATGTGAGAAGCATTGGTAGTATGGAAGCTGAAGTGTTGCTACAAGTGCTGTTGCAGTAAAGTGATGAAATATGGAAGTGATTCAGAGGAAAGTGAGTAATGATGTTGTGGTGTGCATGCTGTAAGACCTTCAGTACACACACCATCAGATTATTTGACTTGTTGCTCTAACCAAGTAGGCGAGTGTCAGCAATATGCGTTGTGGTCTTATTGTGGCGTGTTTATCTTCTGCCATTAGGTCAGACGATAGAAATGCCACTTGCATGCTTAGAGTAGCAGGTTGACGGTGACCAACAGAACTTGATTAATTTTCACACGCATTTATTAAAATAATAACAAGCATAAAAATTACTTAACTTGGTTCTGGATGCAAATTAAAATTGACAATCTGAAGTTCCTTTGGTATTGGTACGTTAATCTTATTCTCACATATATCTCTGATACTTGACAAAAGTGTCTATACATTTATCTTCATGGCTATGCACAGGAATATGATACTCTTATTAGGCGCAGACTGAAACTTGATTATAGACTAGTACACTAATGCAGACTGGTACAGACTGGTGCAGACAAATGCAGACTGACTAATCGGAGGTCTGTACACTCGTTGTAATACCTCGCGCGTTCATGTATCACCGCGCGAGTGTGATCCGCGACAAGAAAAGGTTCTACTTTAGGAGCAATCTCATTGGCTACGTTACATATTAATACGTGGATCGGCGGAAGCAGAATTTGGTCCGTCTCTATGGCAGCGCCATCTTGTAGTGTGGAGACGGACGAGCGCTGCGCCTGCGCTGTTGTGCTTAGCGGGGCGCGCTCTAGTGGGAAAGTTCTGTACTCGCTGACTATGTGGAACTATGTACACAACAGATGTATTTGAAAATGAGCAGTGCATCTGATAACGCATTTGTTTATCCTCTCGTTGCGTGTCGCACCGTTTATCAATCATCCGCTCCGTGTTCGGTCTCCCAGAATGAACTGATGTGAATCAGTAATGGTATTTGCGAAAAAAGACAGTATTTAAGTGGCAGTGTCTTGTAGCGAGCGTGAGAACGTGCGTTCGGTCATCGTGTTTCCGCAAATCAATCGCGCCGCGCCGGTTACGGGCACGCTCGTACAATTGAGAACGGTGAACTGTAGATTTAACTTCGTGAACAGTGTTAAATTTATTACTAGTGTCAAGCCGGACTGGTACCAAATATTTGTGTATGTGTGACGAGCATAAGAACTTTCTTTCGATTATCCGACACCGGTAACGTGGTCAAATGGTTCAAATGGCTCTCAGTACTATGGGACTTAACATCTGTGGTCATCAGTAGCCTAGAAATTAGAACTACTTAAACTTAACTAACCTAAGGACATCGCACACATCCATGCCCGAGGCGGGATTCGAACCTGCGACCGTAGCGGTCACGCTGTTCCAGACTGAAGCGCCTAGAACCGCTCGGCCACACCGGTAACGTGGCCAGCTGTCGGTTGAGGATTCATGGCGAGAACAGCCCGACCGAGGTGGTCCCACCGATTCTCGGTTGGATTTAAATCCGGGGAGTCTGCTTACCAGAGGAATACTGTAAACTGATGCTGGTGCTCTTCGAACCACACAGGTGGACTGCGAGCTGTGTGGCAAACTGCACTGTCCTGCTAGTAGCTGCCGCAGTGGCGAGAAAAAACAGTCTGCTCGAGGAGTGGACACGGTCTCCAAGGAGAGATGCAAACTTGTCTCCATTCACTGTGCCTTCGAGAATAACGAGATCGTCCATGGTGTGCCACGCAAACAGTCCCCAGACCAAAACGATCCCTCCTCCAGTCTGGACCCTTCCAACGGTTGTTGCTTATAGATGTTTCATGCCATGCACACCAACGGCCGTCTGTCTGATGGAACATAAAACGTGACTCAGTGGACGTCCAGCCTTCATCAGAATTAGAACAAATAAAGAAAGACATCTCCTGACATTACAGGAAAATTATCATATATACGAAACAAAGGTTGAATGAAACAACTACTGAATGACCCCCCGCCCATGAACCATGGACACTGCCGTTGGTGGGGAGGCTTGCGTGCCTCAGCGTACAGATAGCCGTACCGTAGGTGCAACCACAACGGAGGGGTATCTGTTGAGAGGCCAGACAAACGTGTGGTTCCTGAAGAGGGGCAGCAGCCTTTTCAGTAGTTGCAGGGGCAACAGTCTGGATGCCTGACTGATCTGGCCTTGTAACACTAACTAAAACGGCCTTGCTGTGCTGGTACTGCGAGCGGCTGAAAGCAAGGGCAAACTACAGAAGTAACTTTTCCCGAGGGCATGCAGCTTTACAGTATGAACGGAACGGACAGTGTCTTGAAAGGAGGGTATAAGATGAACATCAACAAAAGCAAAACGAGGATAATGGAATGTAGTCGAATTAAGTCGGGTGATGCTGAGGGAATTAGATTAGGAAATGAGATACTTAAAGTAGTAAAGGAGTTTTGCTATTTGGGGAGCAAAATAACTGATGATGGTCGAAGTAGAGAGGACATAAAATGCAGACTGGCAATGGCAAGGAAAGCGTTTCTGAAGAAGAGAAATTTTTTAACATCGAGTATAGATTTAAGTGTCAGGAAGTCGTTTCTGAAAGTATTTGTATGGTGTGTACCCATGTATAGAAGTGAAACATGGACGATAAATAGTTTAGACAAGAAGAGAATAGAAGCTGTCGAAATGTGGTGCCACAGAAGAATGCTGAGGATTAAATGGGTAGATCACATAACTAATGAGGAGGTATTGAATAGAATTGGGGAGAAGAGGAGTTTGTGGCACAACTTGACTAGAAGAAGGGATCGGTTGGTAGGACATGTTCTGAGGCATCAAGAGATCACCAGTTTAGTACTGGAGGGCAGCGTGGAGGGTAAAAATCGTAGAGGGAGACCAACAGATGAATACACCAAGCAGATTCAGAAGGATGTAGGCTGCAGTAAGTACTGGGAGATGAAGAAGCTTGCACAGGATAGAGTAGCGTGGAGAGCTGCATCAAAACAGTCTCAGGACTGAAGACCACAACAACAACAACAACAACAACAACAACTAAATGAACAAGTAAATATGACTAACAACACACTGTTTACACTGATTGATCGTACAATAGACAAAAATCCCAATAAATTATTACACATCTGATTCCTCTCATTAGTATATACAGGAAAATATAATGATAATACGAAGAATTATTATTTTTCAAGAATAAATACATGAATAAAAAATAGTAATAAAAATTGAAAAAATAATTTTTATTTCATTAACGTAACAAGTAATCTCTCTCCCTCTCTAACACACACACACACACACACACACACACACACACACACACACACACACACATTCACAAAACAGTTGAATGCAGAAAACTGAGACTGTTGCTAACACTTAGAAAAAACAAATGAAACTCTGTATTAAAAAGATGGCAGTTACAGTGATGTGTAACGTAAACAATGAACTTGAAAGTGAACTGTAAGATGTCCACCTGTTTGCCAAATGAGAAAAAGCACTTTGCTTAGATACAGTGAATTAGAAGTTACCTGTAACTACCTTTCCATTTCATAAAAAAACGTTAAGGAATTGTTTTTAAATCTACAACCTATATGTGAAACCATAACCTATGTCGAAAAATGGACAAATCATGTAATATTTCAGGACACCCACTGAAGATGCCTTCTAAAAAAGGCGAAACGCGTCTGGGTACATAAATAAAAATAAAAATTTCGATGTGCAGCTTGCAAAAAATGCATTTTCTTTGAAACAACTGCAAGTTACTCGATTTTTTTAAAAAAAGGGTTTATTTAAAAACGAAAAATTTTATTGCTGCTGCTAGGCCAAATTGCTAGTAAAAAAAAACCTGTTATAACAGAGACCAAACAAATACCGAAAAATACCGGTTATTCAGAGCTAAGATATCGGAATCGATTGTAACGGGTCGGTTTTCCCCGTCACTCGCGAAGTTCGCGAGCAAACTGTGCTTAGCTGGTGTAGACAATTTTCCGAAGATCGTTAGAGTGTCTGCATTGAAGAGGGCCTCGAGCGACCGTCCCTCCTTCTCCTTTTTTTTGGTATTGACCAACTAGAATCACCTAACACCTACAGTTCCTCTTCTTTCTATCTTGTTTACAATTTTTCCAGTAATCCTTCATCTTCACCCTGCTTTATCTACTCTCTTCTGTCCATATTTTCTCAAGTTTATTATTTCTTCTGTATTGAAAGCCTTCTAAATTTCGTCTTTTATTCTTGAAAAAGTTTCTTTTTATTTTTTTCTGATTTTGAGTTCGTGTTTCTTCCTAGTTCTATTATTATGACTGTAGTCCATGCTATTGTTGACTTCTTTTACCAAATGCCGAAATGTAGAAATATTTATTTCCTTAGCCTGTTCTCGTCCATTCGGTAGAAGCGTCCAAGGAAGATTATTCTCCGTTTTGCTGTTACTTCTCATATTTTCGCAGATTTCCGTGAAACATCTAATTTTCCAACCATGTTTAGTTCGCACCGATTATGTTTTTAATTCCATCTCTACGCTGTCCAACTTACACTTCTTCGTTAAGCATTCACACGCGTATAAGCATATTGACCTTACACAGTGGTACAGTGTTTTAGTCATGATGTTCGACATTAGTGTTTTTTGTTGTAGATATCTTTTCTCAAACTACATGGTGTTTCCATCTTTAATTCTTACATCGAATGGAAATTTTTCTAGTCGATTCTGCTGATTAACTCTGGCTCACCTGCTTGTCTTTCTGTGTATTTTGGCTCATTTCTTGAATTTGTAATGAATTTGAAGCCAGATCTACTGGGTATTTTTTCAGAAGATTTTTTTATGAGTGGCTGATTCCACCGAATTTTCTGAGAGCATTATACAATCGTCTGAAAAAGGTAAATAAAATGGTTCAAATGGCTCTGAGCACTACGCGACTTAACTTCTGAGGTCATCAGTCGCCTAGAACTTAGAACTAATTAAACCTAACTAACCTAAGGACATGTCACACATCCATGCCCGAGGCAGGATTCGAACCTGCGACCGCAGCAGTCGCTCGGTTCCAGACTGTGGCGCCTAGAACCGCACGGCCACTCTGGCCGGCAAAGGTAGATACTTTACATTACTTCCATCTGCCTTCATTCGCACAATTATTTATTGAATTTGTGATTTTTTTTTTAGCTCCAAATTCCAGATCTATGTTCCAAAAAACATTTAAACATCAAGAGTGACATGCCGTCTCCATGCGTAACGCCAGTTTTTGTGACAAATGGCTCAGATACTTCTGCCACAACTTTAACCTCAGATATCGTATTAGTTCGAGTTTCACACTTTGTTTGCTAATTTTCATCTTTAGGTTGAAGCTCTTTTGTCCGTGTTTGCTTTACCGATACATGTTTCATATGCAGTTGCAGAGTCGTCAGTGGGCTTTTATTTAACGGCTGTTAAACATAAAGAACTGCAGTGAAACACGTTTGGGATATAAAACAAAACTGTGATTTGCGAACATCCAAAAACATATGTTTTGGTAATTTTCTTTTGACACTAGATTCTCGAATGATTTTATCAATCGTTCCTCTGGCTCTTCTCTTATTTATTTGTTTTGTTTTTTATTTTTTTATACTTCAACCAGAGTGATGAGTGCACTTTTACTGTCGTACAGAAACTGCCGAATCCGAATCATTGGGCTACAACCTTACTGACAGGTGACGTCCTTATTTTGACGCCCTATAGGCGGCGCCCCCTACACTCGCTTATCTTCATCCCTGGTTCTCTCTCTCTCTCTCTCTCTCTCTTTCGCACTCCCCTCCCGTACTCTAGCCAGAGATTCTCGCACCCTGAAAAGGCTTTCGCTGTGCCGCTAACAGCGCTTCATTTCCTCCCCGACTTACCGACGCGTCCGGAATGCAAATGCGCTCCTCCAGCAACAAACCCAGCCTTACCACCACCCCTCTCCCTGCCCCACTCACCCCCACTTCCCCTAATTTTCTTCTAATACGAGGCACCCCTCCATCCCCCTCTCCCTTTCCCGCACGCGAACCAGCGGCATCTGTAAATGCGTCCCCATCAGACTCCTGCCCCCCCCCCCTGCCCCCCTCCATCTACAACTGCTTCCCTCTTCGTGCCAGTGGTGGTTGGGGGAGGGGGGGCGGTGAAAGAAGCAGCGGTAGAGGGAGAGAAGGGGAGAGGTTGTCGACTTAATACCTGCGCCTCGCTGCGAAGTCCTCCCCGGTCCGCTTATAAGGCGGAGTTCTTCGCCGAGGACCTCCAGAGTTATTATTGCCTGAGATGCTGTAGCTGCTACAGAGTAATTAGGCGGGAACGCTGCCTTCCTTAGCCGTGCCGGCGCGGCGTGCTGTGCCGTAAGGGGCCTGTACTGAGCTTCCTGCACCACCATCTGTCACTGTGTCCAGATACACGCGTCTCAGCGTGGTGGGAAAACTGGAGGTCTCAAAGCTATTGTCCAGTGCAGTAGTCGGTACCCGCTGTCTGATGCGACGGGGTGATACAGTCATGAATGCAGCAGAAATCTATTTGTGGGACTGCTGGGTTAGAAATCTAGAACTGGGATTCTTTCCGAAAGCGTCACTGAAGAAGCAATACTTTGTAACAGACAGTTACAGCTAGAAGACTGAAGAGAAGCACAAATGACGTTTTATATCTCAAAAACATCATAATTTCCTTGCGACAATATCTGTTAACACCTGTGAAGTACTTACAGGGGCGACTAATACGTTAAAAGGGTGCACAATAAAACATGCACGTTGCCTATCTAACGGCCCCCAGGGGGCACAAAAATGCCATTTTCAAAATTTCATATTATTTTTACAGACTTTAAAAATTTAAAATACTGTCATAATCTGTTCATTAAGAGGAGTTTGAACGGAAATTCTTTTCACATTTAGGATTTTTATCTCATAAAATTTGCAGTTTTCCGAATAAAATGATATATATATCACTTATAAACTCACATGGGAAGTCTTTTATTTCATTTTTTAAAAAATAAACTACACTGGTTGAAAACGTTAAAATTTGTCGTGGATTACTTCATGATCTAATAAAATCGACGATTTATGTATAGAAGGCTGCGGATTTCTGTGTTATAAAGGTTAAATTACGTGTTTGTATTGGTAGCACTGTCAAAAACAGTATCGTATCGTTTCATAGTATAAACGCGCTAACAAGGTTTGAGAGAGAAAGAAACTTTCTGATGGTAAAACCATAAGAGGCAGGCCGACAGACAAAATGACTGATGAACTACAGCAGTATTATGGGATGGCCATTAGAAATAATACTGAGGATTTGTTGAAAATTAAGCAGGCAGTATGGGCTACCCTCCGCCACAGACTGACAACTGATGAAAAGCCAGTGCACTACCTTTGCCCTCCTGGATGTGATTCATGGTGCAATTACCGCAGTGCCCAGTACTCAAACTGTTCATACAGCCATATACGTTCCATCCAGCAGAAGTCATGGATATCATAAAACCTATTTACACAGACCTGGCAAATACTGAATTACTGAAGAAGTGTCTGCATCGTCAGGCTCAAAATCCCAATCAGTCGTTCAATAATCTTATATGGAATCGCTTACCAAAAACGGTTTTGTTGCAATGAAGGCACTAAAGTGTGGGTCTGTCATGCTGTTATTGCTTTTAATGATGACAACATTGGTAATTTGAAAGTGTTACAGCATACGGGAATTATTCCTGGAGCAAACTGCATCAGAGAACTTGAACGGATGGACAAGGTTCTCATTTATAAAGCAGAGTATGCAGCACAGTTGGCCACTAAGGAGTTCAGAAAGAAGAAAAGAAGAAAAAACTTGGGGAAAAGCTGAAGAGGATGACATACAGCATGGTGCAGGGTGCTTCTGAATGTCTAAAAATAAAAAATTAAGCATATATTAAGTGAGTTAAAGTCTTTTGAAACTTTAGAGGCCGTTCCTGAAAATTTATATTTTATGTTGCATTTTTCCCTAAATCTCAGAAACCACTTCGAGTAAAGTATTCAGATCTTCAGGGAGTAATAACATACATATCCTGACTCTACTTAACTAAAAGAAAAACATAATGTTATGCCAAATTAAAATTATCTAGGATTACGTACAAAAAATACACAAAATTTTAACTGTGTAATTAAAAAAATTGTATTTCCGAAAGCAGTAACTGAAATGCAATTATGGTAGTTCAGTAGACTCAAAACATGCAGTTTAATGTCCTGTAAAAGTTTCATTGCTACAGTGGTTCCTGAAATACAGGGAAGCCAAGTCACTAATTTAACAATAATATTATCTTGGAACCCTTCCATTTGGTCCTTGTTTGCATAGAAAAACAGTAATATCAGAAATTGAGTCCGCCTTGATGCAAAACACCTTGTTATTCGTTTATTTCTTTATTATCCCAAACTAGATTCGGCGAAAAATATCACCATCAGTGGGGTTTTTTAATCTAAAACATGCAGAAAAATGGCATGGTTGTACAAACACATTAAAACATTATTGTATTTTTGCAATTCTTCTTTTGAAATATAGTTTTCTGTTGATACTTTGACACTGCCTTATTTATTGTATGTTACAACATGTTTTAAGCAAGTATTGGCGCTGTTTGAAACATATTTTCTGTGCTCTTTCTTTCTGTTGCCGTCTTTTTACTTAGGGAACATCATGTCATCTGCAATCATGTGAGCGGCTTGTTAGTAAACAAATCTGTTTACTAACAGCCGCTGACATAGTTGCAGATAACATGATGTTCGCTAAGTAAAAAGACGGTAACAGAAAAAAAGAGCACAGAAAATATGTTGCAAACAGCGCCAATAATTGCTTAAAAACTCAAGACATGAGTTTAAGTAAACGCAGTCAACAATATATAACATAGGAATCAGCTTAATTTTTCAAGGAACTACGGAGAAGGTGTGACCCATGAGGAAACTCTTCAGTTTCGTCTTGAAAGAGAGTGGATCACTGCTGAGATTGTTGATGTTGTGGTAGCTTACTGAAAATGGATGCAGCAGTGTACTGCACGCCTTGTTGCACAAAAGATAAGGAACTGCGATCTCGCAGATTGGATTTATGCCTAGTATTAAATGAGTGAAAGCTGATAATTCTTGGGAATAGGCTGATATTGTTAGCGGCAGTAGGCTATATGATTCGGAAATTCTAAAAGACGGATCCAGCTAGTGTGCAACCTGGTAGAGGGAGGAAACGAATTGATTCGACGTCAGTGGAAGCAGCGGCCACAGCATTGCAGGAGGAGACGAGTGGTGGTGTGCAAACGTGTAGTGCACGGGGAATTGCCCGGAAATTGGACATACCCGAGAGAACGGCGCGTAAAATGCTACGAAACATCCCTGTTTGCTATCCATTCGAAAATTACCCATGTGCATGGGTTGCTTCCTGTTGACCTACCAGCAACAGAGACCTTTACTTTAGAATTTCTTGCTCACATAGAAGTGGACGATGATTGCCCGTGGAAGATTTTGTGGACAGACGAAGCCCACTTCCACCTGACAGGATATGTTAATTCACAGAATTGTCGAATATGGGTAACAGAAAATCCACACCACACGCAAATCAGCCAAATCAGCCAGTACCACTTCATCATGAAAAGGTATATATATATACTGAGGGGCCAAAGTCAGAATACCCAGACTAATGAACAGGGGTCGACAAGAGGTTCGCGAACTTACACCCCTTATTGCCTGAACTGCCCGTTTCTGAGCCAAACCTATCCTTCGAGAATGGGAATAGTTACCTCAAAATATAACAACATCTTACACCAGCGAATGAAACTGTGGTGTCACCGCCAGACACCACACTTGCTAGGTGGTAGCCTTTAAATCGGCCGCGGTCCGGTAGTATACGTCGGACCCGCGTGTCGCCACTATCAGTGATTGCAGACCGAGCGCCGCCACACGGCAGGTCTAGTCTAGAGAGACTTCCTAGCACTCGCCAGTTGTACAGCCGACTTTGCTAGCGATGGTTCACTGCCTACTTACGTTCTCATTTGCCGAGACGATAGTTAGCATAGCCTTCAGCTACGTCATTTGCTACGACCTAGCAAGGCGCCATTATCATTTGCTATTTATCTTGTGATGCATGTACCGTCAGACCGATGTTCACGAATTATGGATTAAAGTTAAGTATTCCAGCAGCTATGTACCTTTTTTGGTAGTCTCAATTCCTTGTCATTTTTCAGACCTCACGCCATCCTGCGTGAGCTTAAACGCGTGCCCTTCGGCCTCCCGTCCTCGTGGATTGGCTGTTTTGCCAGTCCACAAAAGAAAGTAAGAAAAGTAGCCTAATTTTCTTGTCGAACGATCATTTACTTCAAATATCGTTCGAATAGAAAAAATGGCTAAGTCTCTGAACAAGATCCTGAACGTGTACTGTACAACACTAGATTTCAACATAGGCAGAGATAGCTAAAAGCCGGCCGTTGTGGCCGAGCGGTTCTAGGAGCTTCTGTCTGGAATCGCGCGACCGCTACGGTCGCAGGTTCGAATCCTGCCTCGGGCATTGGTGTATGTGATGTCCTTAGGTTTAAGTAGTTCTAAGTCTATGGGACTGATGACATCCGATGTTAAGTCCCATAGTGCTCAGAGCCATTTGAACCAGTTGATATCTAAAACTTTACACTGTCGAGTCACATTAATGTGACAACGGTCAGGAACCTGAATAACCTTCTTCTGCAGTGTTCACGTGCGGGAAGGGCGTCATTGAGTTTCTGGAAGCTACCGCAGCGACGTGGAGCCACGAGTCCAGGGCGCTAGGGTTCGCGGTTGAGGATCGGTGGCGCGAATAGCGCGGTCGGGGTGATCCACTAATTATAGATTGGATTTAAATCCGGGGCTTTTTGTGACCAGCGTAGTAGGTAAACTTATTCTGGTGCTCTTCAGACCTCGCACGTCCGCTGTGAGATGTGTGAATGTTGCATTGTCCTGCTGGTAGATGCCATCGAGCCATTGTATCCATGTACCTGTGACCCTGGACGACCAACGAGTCACAATATGAGTCAGTGACACACAAGGGAATCATAGAGGTGAGAATGTGCTGACTGCAGCTCGCATTTTCTAAACTGAACGATGAAAGACTCGTAGATCGCAACTCAACATGAGGATCACATGTGGACGTGCGACTTCATTTCTGCTCAAAAATGGCTCTGAGCACTATGGGCCTTGACATCTTAGGTCCTCAGTCCCCTAGACTTAGCACTACTTAAACCTAACTAACCTAAGGACATCACACACGTCAATGCCCGAGGCAGAATCCGAACCTGCGACCGTAGCAGCAGCGCGGTTCCGGACTGAAGCGCCTAGAACCGCTCGGCCACAGCGGCCAGCTCGTTTCTGCTGTATCCACACTAACGTGGTCCAGTATCAAAAGCCACAGGCATCTCGTTACTCCGATCTTTGCTACGAGGAGCTCCATTCCACTCTATTCAAACCACGTCACTGAATGTTATCTATTGCCCTTCCATGAAGAAAAACGGAAGAATAGAGTGTCCGACATCTCAGAAAGTTCAGTTCTGTGAAATAAGACTCAGTGTAAGAACTGCATGTACGAGGTCTGCCCAAAAAGTTCCGGAATATTTGTAATTTCGCGCCGATGGTGTGTTGAAGCGAACTGCGGATGGCATCTTTGCACACGCCTGTTTGTAATGTGCAACTGCCGGAAGTTTCATCGTTGTATGTCTGTCAGTTATTGTTCAGTGTTGTATGGAGTAGAACGTTGTATCGCGCAGTTTGTGAATTTCGAGATGACAGAGTCAGAGGAGCAACGGGTCTGCATTAAACTTAAGAAAAGCTTTAGAGAAGCACAGGAGATCATGCAGGAAACTTACGTCGATGAGTGCTTAAGCCGTAGCCGGTGTTATGAATGGTTCACCCGTTTAAAAATGGCCGGACGGAAGTTTACCTTCGTTCAGGACAACCTTCGACGTCTACCGACGACGGAAATCCTTACACAGCATCCTGGGATGTATCGTGTTGCCGCCAAGTTGGTCCCGCAGCTCATGTGTCAAGACCAGAACGACTTTCACCTCAGAATCTGTGACGAGCTTTTGGATCGAGCAAATGAGAACGAGATGTTCCTTAAGAGAATCATAACTGGTTATGTGACTTGGGTCTACGGTTATGATGTTAAGACCAAGGTTCAATCATCGCAATGGTCAGATAAAATGTCATGAATTGGTACCATAGGGCAAACTGTTAATCGATGCTACTATCGGGGCGTGTTGTGACGCGAGAAATTGTGAGAAGGAAACGGCCTGAAATGTGGCGAGAAATTCAGGGGTCTTGCATAACGATAACGCAACCGCAGATTCATCATGTGTAAATAAACCAACCACTTAGTCTAGCCTTCTTATCTCTCATTACTTTTATTAATGCCGTGTCATGCAATTGCTATAAATTAATGTCCATTCAGTGTATTTATGTTACTCAATTACTGTGGGTTATTGCCTGATGTTTTATTAGCATTATTTATTACCCTTCTGTGATTTATTATTTAAGTATATGATGATTTAACACCCAAAAATGGCTGCCAAGATTTAGCCTTGGATAAGAATGGTGAGAAACAAAAAAAAAAAAAAAATACAGTTTTGGAACTCTTGTACTAGTTGTTACGCAGTTATTCTACCATAATTTATTTCCCAAAAACGGCTATCACAGTTATTTGATTTCGAAATAGTAGTTCCCTGGTGGGAAATTAAAAAAAAAGTGAGAAAATGAAAGAGGTGTTATCCTGTT
The DNA here is from genome assembly GCF_021461385.2 of Schistocerca piceifrons. Taxonomy (NCBI): domain Eukaryota; kingdom Metazoa; phylum Arthropoda; class Insecta; order Orthoptera; family Acrididae; genus Schistocerca; species Schistocerca piceifrons. The sequence goes on from NC_060146.1 coordinate 214,253,478, forward strand.
GGCCAGGATAGCTGACACAGCCTGTATGGCTGTCAGATTTTAAGTACATTCATGCTATGTAAAAACACATTGCGTAGGCACTGGGTTCATTTAATATACTCTAGGTCATCTAATAATTACGATATGGGGGTGTATAGACAAATACAGCAGAGACTTGATATTTAAAGTTTCCCATAAACCCGAGCACTGTTTAAAAAAAAAATCTAATATACAGCGTATCAATTGTCGATCCATTTCCCCCATCCATTTATAGCGCAACACCTGTCGAACCACTTACTGTTTGACCACGATAACCTGACAGTTTCGCTAGTGCTGCCAGAAGCGGAGAAAACCGGTATTACCTGAAACATATTCATATGTCAGAGAGCTCCGATGTCAAGCTGCCCCTAGATGCGAAGTGTTACAAAAAGCTTGAGCCCTTTAGGAAATAACTTCCGTAAGCACTTGCTGAGGTGTTTATATTAGAAGAAAAACTTACTCAAGTACATCTCTTCAAGTCACTGGCGCAAGTTTATTTCAGAAACTCACAGCAAGTACTTGTTACAAAAGCGCAGTTATTCATAAAAACCCAGAGCAGTCGCCTCTGTTGCATTATTATCGATGAATAAAAATCATGACCAAACACAAAAATAAAAAAACGGAAAAAATTATGAGGGGAGTACATACTGATGTTACCAAAAAATGCTTTTCAGATAGCTAAAATCAAAGGACTTCACTTAGATGTAAAAGCTTGACGATGTCGTATACAAATTTCGAATATCTGTTGTACTCTCCAGGTCTGGCCCCTAACGACTATTTCCACTTCCAGAGTTGAAAACTCCGTTGTAAGGGAGAAGATTTGCAACAATAGACGAAATAAAAGAAAATTCGTGGAGGGCGCTTCGAGCGATCGTGCAAGGGGCATATCAAGACTGTTTCCAGAAGTGGAAACGGCGTTGAAAGCAACGTATTAATTTTGGAGGAGAGTATTTCAAAGGAGACCATACACAATAAGTAAAAGGCAAGCGTAGAAAAATTTTTTTTAACATAGTTACGGAATTTTTTGAACAGACCTCATGTTGACGTATACTTTTTCAAGCTTATGTTCAGCTCTTTCGGCAAGTAAATGACTGACTGGGAAAAGAAGTTTAGCACCCAGAAGAACGCTCAGATGTCAATGCAACTTTGGCCTCGTACACCCCATTGGCGAGTTCGTAAATAATCATTTCTCAGTGACAGGCAGAACGGCCATCAAGGTTTATTAGATGCGGTGAAACGTCCCCTTAGAAAAATTATTAAATTACGGTGCTGATAAACTTCTACGTTATTTGATACAGAGACAGCTGAGTAAAACTGAAGGTACTCAGACATTTCTCTCTTTACTTATTCTGATCATCAATAAAGTGACACACAATACTTTTTGCGCAACGCAGTGTGACTTCCAATAATCCCTGCAAAAGAATGGCCCTGACTAACAATAACCTATACCTTTCATGAATCACTCACCTCACAAAAATCTTCGTTACTCGAACTACTGCAATACAGCGAGCGCCAGTACTGTCAGCTAAATAAAAGATTCTCCCTTCTGAAGGCACTAACTACTGATGTGCATAGTCAGCAAATGAAAGATTTTGATAGAGAATAAACAATGTATTTACCTTAATGTTCAAAAGCCATTATATATATATATCAGTTCATGACATCCAGTCTTACAAATTTCCTCTTTCTGACGGACACACGTCCAGATCGCCCGCTCTCAAAACTCCGCCATCTCTCTCCCCACATCCACCACTGCTGGCGGCTCATCTCCAACTGCACAACGCAACGCGCTGTTCACATCCAACTGCCCAACACTACACTAGCGAATATTTCAGCAATGCCAACCAGCCACAGACTGCACACAGCACAAGTCAATGATTTTCATACAGAGCGCTGCGTGACGTTACCAACATAAAAACCTAAACAGCTTACTTACAACGGTAGTGTAAGAGCACATAAGGGCCGTAAACAGCATAAGGTACTGAGTGATGACTCTAAACTACATGGAGACGCCGTGTACTCTTATGTGACAGCGTTATTAGCACCTGGCAGGATTTGGAAGGGGACTCATTGTGTGTCTCCATTTGGCTGGCCGGCCGAATCGTGCAATAACCACATTTCTAGGGATATCGGCTGTGGCAGTGGCCCAGTGATGAACTGCACGCGAACCTCAAGCCTGGCGTAATCGTCGTCAAGCTTTCTGTAGGCCACATCTGGCCACAACAAGGGAGGGAGCACCACATTGTGCACACAGCAGTCCCTTCACATCTACGCTTGCCACCCGGCAACATTTAATGCACCCTCCATGTAACATTCTGTGTCATCTCGTTGTTGTAGAATTACATCTGCCAGACTAAGAAATTACCGTCGAGTGTATTCCGTAAGCTGCCTTTCATGCTTCGCTGCGTCTGGAGCGATGCCATGACTGGCGAACATGGACTCCTGAGGAATGGCGTCGCATTGTGTTCACCGATTACAGCGATGACGAAAAAGATGATGACGATGATTATAGCCGCGCGGGATTAGGCGCACGGTCTGAGGCGCTGCAGTAATGGCTCGAGTCCTCCCTCAGGCATGGGTGTGTGTGTTTGTCGTTGGGATAATTTAGGTTAAGTAGTGTGTAAGCTTAGGGACTGATGACCTTAGCAGTTAAGTCCCATAAGATTTCACACACACACACACACACACACACACACACACACACACACATATTTTTGATGATGATCATTTTGGTTTGCGGGGAACTCAACGGCGTGGTTATCAGCGCCCGTACAAATTCCCAGTCTTCCCACTTTCCAGTCCCGCCATTTCCCGAATGACGACGAAATGGTGAGGACAAAACAAACAACCAGTCCTCGGACGGAGGAAATCCGCAACCCGGCTTGGAATCGACACCGGAACCCTATGATCCAGAGGCAGCAGTACTAACCACTAGACCACGAGCTGCGGACTTCGACAACGAATCACCGTTCTGCCCTACCCCGGATGACCACTGTCGGGGACTATGGTAGCCACCTGGAGATTGGTCCCATCCTTCCAATACTTTCTAAAGCCACAATGGTGTTCGTCGTGACTTCATGGTGTGGGAACACAGCGGGTATGACTTCAGGTTATGGCTGGTATTAGTTGAGGGAACTCTGCTTGAACAACAGTACGTTTTGTCTTCTCATATGTCACCTCTCACGCAACAGTATAGTGGTGCCATTTTTCAAAAGGGCAGTGTTCGACAATGCATGGCACGTGTCTCCATGAGCTGTCAGGATTCAGGCATTCCTGTGGCGAGCAAGACACTCTCTCGACAGAGCTCGTGTGGGGCAAGCTGGTTCCAGAGGCAGTATCCAGGACACCAAGTGCCAGTCAAAGCAGCTGTGTACCGGCTTCCCTCAGGAGAGGACCTGACAGCTTCATGACACTCTTCCCAGCCGAATCCGTCAACCCATCCGGGCCACAGGGGGTGCAAACATACACTGATTACTGCGTTCGAACTAACAAGTTCCTTGCGAACTTTATTTACTAATCGCTGTAACAACATCGCATACCCTCCCAGGTGCTGACAGGTGTGAAAATTACCCAACTATGAGTTTAATAAGTCAAGACTGCAAAACAATGAAACCAGTTCCTTGCAGAAGAATGGAAAAACTCGTAGGAGTTGACCTCGGGGAAGATGAGTTTGGATTCTGGAGAAATGTAGGAACATGCGAGTGAATGCTGACCCTACGACTTCTCATGGAAGACAGGTTCTGGAAAGGCAAACCACTTTCGTAGCATTCGTAGGCTTAGAGAAAGCTCGTAATAGTGTTGAGTGGAATACTCTCTTTCAAATTTTAAACATGGCAGGGGTAAAGCACAGGGAGCGAAAAGCTATGTACCAGTGGTTGAGAAGGGTGTGACATAGGATTGTAGCCTATCCCTGATGTTATTTAAACTGTATATTGAGCAAGCAATAAAGGAAACAAAAGAAAAATTTGGAGTAAGAATTGAAGTCCAGGGAGAAGAAATAAAAAATTGTACGGAAGAGCAGTTGAACGGAATGGAGAGTGTCTTGAAAGGAAGATATAAGATGAACATCAACAAAAGCAAAACGAGGATAATGCAGCATAATGGAATTAAATCGCGTGATGCTGATCAATCTTCTTCAACTTTTATAGTTCTGTCTCTTCAGTTGCGCGTAGTATTACGGTATATTGTTAATTATTACTTGTTGACTGTCTAACTACAACTGAATGAAACACAATTTTCGTGCGAATACGCGTTTCGTTTTTATTCTCTGCAAGGAATATTCAGTGGCCTGGAATATGTACGTATTTTTACTATTTGATTCACATTATGAGACAATGTATATATAGGTTACAAGGAGTTCTGGTGGTTGGTTTTTCTATGGTGTAGTAATATTCTAAATTCTACTTCCATATTCCGTGGATGATAGCCTACGCGTTGTGTTTTAGTTCCGTTTTTGGCGCTGTTCTTCGTCTTATAATTGCCATTTGGGTTTTTGTTTTCCACACTTCACAGCACTAGGAAAACAACACTTCTTTTGACGCTATGTTTTGGTTTGTGTCGCCGACTGTCGGATGTTATTGTCAAAGATCGAATGTGTGTGTGTGTGTGAGTCAAATGTTATTTTTTATAGTGTGTATACTTCTTTTTTTCCGTTTGTATGTGGTTGTGTAGGTAACCAGAAGGTGGGAGGGAGAGAGGCGTGGGGGAGATATGTATTTGTTTTAATGTCACTGCATCTGCAAGGAAGGGAATTTTTATCTGATCATTTATTTTATTAAGTGTAGTAGGGAGTCTGTACTGATGTGAGTTTGCTCACTTATCGCTTCTTTTTTTCAGCAATGGCTTTCCGGATGTGGAAGTTTTCTTGCATTTCATCAGTAAACACTTCCGGGCTAAGTTGCCGTGGTCGATCTGTAGAACTTCTTCTCCCTGACGTTTCGTACTCAACTACGGAGAACATCTTCCGAGGTGAGTCGACTCACCTCGGAATATGTTCTCCGTAGTTGAGAACGAAACGTCAGGGAGAAGAAGTTCTACGGATCGACCACGGCAACTTAGCTCGGAAGCGTTTACTGATAAAGACGCCGGCCGTGAAAGCCTACATGGGATTTTCTTGCATTTGTATAGGGTATTTGTCATGGTTGTTTATTCTCATTATTTTCATTTCTTGTGCCATGTTTGTAGGGTGCTGGTTATGGTGTTTTAAGTGTTCTGCAAATGTGGAATGGTTTGTTCTGTACTTCCAACACATAATGTATCATGTTTTAAAATTCCTACAAGTCATGCCGATGTATACTGCATCACAACTTTGACATTCAAGTTTGTATATTACTGATCGCTGGAATTAATCCTTCTTGGTTGTTGGTTGCCTTACAAAAATTGGAGGTTTTGCACAGTTTTATGTGCTATTTGGAAGCCATGTTTCTTTAGTATCTTTGCCACTCTGTGTGTTAATTTATATGAATAAGCCATAGTGTATCATCTGCTTCTTTTCTGTGTAATGTTGTCATTGTCTCCCTCTCCCGCTCCGTCCCTCTCCGTCCCTCTACGCCCCTCTACGTACCTCTCCCTCTCCCTCTCCCTCTCCTAGACAACACTCCACTCACAAGCAAAAGTTCCTCTAACAGTCTCTCACAGCGCAACCTTATTGTCAGAGATGTTGCCTGCTATTACTCAGATGCTGTTGAAGCTTTACTTTACCACTTGACACCCAAAATATTACCAAAATTACAATTTTCTATATAAAAGAAAACCCTTACACCACCATTCACGTTTATGGCGCCCTGATCTCTGCTGTACGCACTTTCAGTGAGGTGTCCGAATGTCAGGGGAGGCATGGTAGCACATTCCTCTCAGAACCGGAAACCAGAGTAGACAGCCATGCTGGTCACTCGGGTCTGGGGCGAGGTCGTCGTTCTGATTCATACCAAAGACGTTACATAAGGTTCAGGTTGGGATTCTGGGCGGGCCAGCCCATTTCAGGAATATTACTGTTAAACTTCCTGACAGATTAAAACAGTGTGCCGGACCGAGACTCGAACTCGGGACCTTTGCCTTTTGCGGGCAAGTGCTCTACCATCTGAGCTATCCAAGGACGACTCACGACCCGTCCTCACAGGTTTAATTCTGCCAGTACCTCGTCTCCTACATTCCATGAAACTTCCTGGCAGATTAAAACAGTGTGCCGGACCGAGACTCGAACTCGGGACCTTTGCCTTTCGCTGGCGCTGGCCGGAGTGGCCGTGTGGTTCTAGGCGCTACAGTCTGGATCCGAGCGACCGCTACGGTCGCACGTTCGAATCCTGCCTCGGGCATGGATGTGTGTGATGTCCTTAGGTTAGTTAGGTTTAATTAGTTCTAAGTTCTAGGCGACTGATGACCTCAGATATTAAGTCGCGTAGTGCTCAGAGCCATTTGAACCATTTGAACCTTTCGCTGGCAAGTGTTCTACCATCCGAGCTGCCGCAGCACGACTGATGACCCATTCTCACAGCTTCAATTCTGCCAGTACCTCGTCTCCTACCTTCCAAACTTCACGGAAGCACTTCTGCGAACCTTGCTGAACAAGCATTCCTGGAAGAAAGGATATTGCGGAGACATGGCTTAGCCACAGGCTGGGGCGGATGTTTCCAGAACGAGATTTTCCCTCTGCAGCGGTACGCTGATATGGAACTACCTGGCAGATTAAAACTGTGTGCCGGACCGAGACCCGAACACGGGATCTTTGCCTTTTGCGGGCAAGTGCTCTACCATCAGAGCTACCCAAGCACGACTCACGACCTGTCCTCACAGCTTCAATTCTGCCAGTACCTCGACTCCTACCTTACAAACTTCATAGAAGCTCTTCTGCGAACCTTGCAGAACAAGCTCAGATGGTAGAAGACTTGCCCGCGAAAGGCAAAAGTCCCGAGTTCGAGTCTCGGTCCGGCACACAGTTTTAATCTACCAGGAAGTTTCTTATGAGCGCACTCTCCGCTGCAGAGTGAAAATCTCATTCTGGAATGTTACTGTTAACAAACGACTGCTTCATAGACGCTGCTTTACGGCAAGGCACGTACTCATGCTGCTACAATCGTCATCTCCGAACTGTTCCTCTGCCGTACACAACGGTGTTCAGTGGGTCCATATCCTTCTGCTTTCGGTGTTTTCTTAAACGGCGTAAGGGGACCACCTCGTAACCACGAAAAATACCCCCATACTGTAGAACCACCACTCCACACACCACTGTTGGCACTCCAAATGATGGCAGGTAACGTTCTCCAGGCATTCGCCAAACTCAAACTCTTCCATCGAATCGCCGCAGCGCATAATGTGATTCATCAGTACAAGTCACTCGCCTGCAATCATCCACTGTCCAGTGGCGACATTCTTTACACCGTCTCGAGCGTTGCCTACCACTGACTACGGAAATGTGTGTCTCATGAGGAGCTGCTCCACCACTGTACCCCGTACTTCTTAACTCGGCACTCTGGAACTCGCGAGTGATTCCTCCCGCTGATTTCATATGATTTCTTACAACCACAATCGGCACTGCTCGACGGTCCCTGATGGTCAACACATGATCTCCGCCCAGTCTTGCTTTAACTGTGGTTCTTCTGTCGCGTTTCCACCTAACAATCACATCAGCAACAGTCGATCTGGGCAGCTCTAGAATGTCTGATACATCCCTGGTGGGTGTGTTATTCAGGTGACACCCAGTGACTAGTTCCACATTAGAAGTGACTAAGCTCCCCTTACTTACCCAATCTGCTGTTACTGTTTCTCCACCGACAATCTGTACCCCTACCTTTTTATACTGGCGGGTCTGTCTTTCGTAATATCTTGTGATGGATTTCGAATTACAGAGTGGTGCCCAATACTTGTTATCCACGTTTGTATCCCCCAAGCTGTATTTTCGCAGTAGGTTGGCACATAAAAACGAAACAGTCTGTATGTACAAGACATAGGCCTGAAATTTGAGACATCGCGTCGAAAACTTCAAGCTGCGACCATGAATGTTGGCGAGGGTGCCATTCCTTGTTCACATGTTCACCATTCAATGCGACACGTTTTTCCCAACAATGGATGACGTTTCAGAGATCTTGGTTCTAGGAACCACCAATTTCGCTGTTCGGGAAACATTCAATTTCGTAAATCAGCCCGTCACCATTGTGGAGATGCCCATAGCATAATGTTATAGGTTGTCAACACATCTTGCACACTGTTAAATGTTAGCAACATACTTCTTTTAGCCGGCCGGTGTGGCCGTGCGGTTCTAGGCGCTTCAGTCTGGAGCCGCGTGACCGCTACGTTCGCAGGTTCGAATCCTGCCTCGGGCATGGATGTGTGTGATGTCCTTAGGTTAGTTAGGTTTAAGTAGTTCTAAGTTCTAGGGGACTGATGACCACCGATGTCGCATAGTGCTCAGAGCCATTTGAACCATACTTCTTTTAGAGATCCAAGGTTGAGAAGCTGTGCTCGGTGTATAAAGGTACTTAGTGACGTTTCGTCCTTTACTGAAGTCATCTTCAGACGTAAATTGACAAATGCCTTTATCACTTCGTACGTTTCCCGCACTTGCGGGCGAATGGTCAGTGAACAGTTTCACACACTGAGCACACCGTCTCGGCTTACAAATTTTAACTCCTGTCTGCAACAGGTATCAAGGCCTTCATTGCATTGACAAACTGCTTGTTGGCGTCTGTCTCGGGTTCTTCGGCCGCTGTTTGTTTTACGATTTTTCTGGCATTTCGCCAGCACGCGACTGGTTGGCATTGTCGAAGCTTCACACTCCATTGCATTCCCGTGATGCAGCGAACGATTGTTGCTGTTAGCAAGGGAGGACCACAGTGGTAAATGTTCTCGGAAAAGCCCTTGGACGTTGGCGCCCCAGGTACAGATAATACGCGTCCGCGATATACACTCCAGTCCACGGCCAGCAGTGATGGGTGAAGCTGTGACAATGCCAGCCTCTCCCGCTGGCGAAACGTCAGATGTCGGCCGAAGAGTCCGAGACAGAACTCAACAGGCAATATGACAACAAGTGTCCACAAAAACGTTAGCAATTCTGTACTTCACTGAATTGTTTGTAACACACTTAGTTCATAAAATCACATTACAGTGGTAAATCCCTCTGACGTACAACACTGAGGTACTAAAAACATGGGACACCTCCTAATATCGTGACGGGACTCCCGTTGCCCGGCGTACTGCAGCAATTCCACGTGGCATGGGCTCAACAAATCGTTGGAAGCCCCTCGCAGAAATATTGACCCATGCTGCCTATAGCCATCCATAATTGGGGAAGTGTTGACGGTTCATGATGTTATACACGAACTGAGCTCTCGATTATGTCCCATAAATGTTCTATAGCATCCATGTCGGACCATCTGAGAGGCCAAACTGTCCAGAATGTCCTTCAGACAAGTAGTGAACAGTTATGGCCAGGCAACATGGCGCACTGTCATCCACAAAAATTCTATCGTTGTTTGGGAACATGATGTCCATAGCTGCAAATGGTCTCCGGGTAGCGGAACATAGCCATTTCCAGTCAATGATCGATTCAGTCGGGCCAGACGATCCAGTCCATTCCATGTAAACAAAGCCCACACGATAGTGGAGCCCGCACCAACTTGCACAGTGCCATGTTGACAACTGGGTTCCATAGATTCGTGGTGTCTGCGCCTAACTCGAATACTACCATCAGATCCTACCAATTGCAGCCGGGACTCATCTAATTAGGTCACGGTTTTCCAGTCGTCTAGGATCCAACCAGTATGGTCACTAGTCCAGGAGAGGCGCTGCAGGTGATGTGCTGCTAGCAATAGCACTACCTTCGGTCGTCTGCTGCCATTGCCCACTAACGCCAAATTTCGTCGCACTATCCTAACGTTAGTCGTAGCTCCCACAATGATTTATGCTATTATTTCATGCAGTGTTACTTGTCTCTTAGCAGTGACAAACCTATGCAAACGCTGTTGCTCTAGGTAGTTAAGTGAAGGCCGTCGACCACTGCGTTGTCCGTGGTGAGAGGTAATGTCTGAACTGTGGTATTCTCGGCGCACTCTACATACTGTCAATCTCGGTATATTGAATTCCCTAAAGATTTCCGAAATCGAATGTCTTGTGCATCTCGCTGAAAAAAACACTCTGCGTTGTCTCTTAACTCTCGTCGTGCAGCCATAATCACGACGAAACTCTTTTTTCACGAAACACTTGAGTACAAATGACGCCTCCGCCAATGCACTGCCCTTTTCTTCATCTTGTCTACGCGATACTGCCGCCATCTGTGTTTGTGCCTATCGGTATCCTATGACTTTCCTCATCTCAGTGTATGTTGTTGTTGTTGTGGTCTTCAGTCCTGATACTAGTTTGATGCAGCTCTCCATGCTACTCTATCCTGTGCAAACTTCTTCATCTCCCAGTACGCACTGCAGCCTGCATCTTTCTGAATCTGCTTAGTGTATTCATCTCTTGGTCTCCCTTTACGGTTTTTACCCTCCACGCTGCCCTCCAATACTAAATTGGTGATCCCTTGTTGCCTCAGAACATGTCCTACCAACCGATCCCTCCTTCTAGTCAAGTTGTGCCACAAACTCCTCTTCTCACCAATTCTATTCATTACCTCCTCACTAGTTATGTGATCTACCCAATTAAATCTTCATCATTCTTCTGTAGCACAACTTTCGAAAGCTTCTATTCTCTTCTCGTCCAAACTATTTATTGTCCATGTTTCACTTCCATACGTGGCTATACTCTATACAAATACTTTTAGAAACGACTTCCTGACATTTAAATACATAGTCTATGTTAACAAATTTCTCTTCTTCAGAAACTCTTTCCTTGCCATTGCCAGTCTTCATTTTATATCCTCTCTACTTCGACCATCATCAATTATTTTGCTCCCCAAATAGCAAAATTCCTTTACTACTTTAAGTGTCTCATTTCCTAATCTAATTTCCGCCGCATCACCCGATTTAATTCGGCTACGTTACATTATCCTCTTTTTGATTTTGTAGATGTTCGTCTTATATCTTCCTTTCAAGACACTGTCAGTTCCGTTCAGCTGCTCTCCCAGACCATTTGCTTCCTCTGACAGAATTACAATGTTATCGCCGACCCTCAAAGTTTTTATTTCTTCTCCATGGATTTTAATTCCAACTCCGAATTTTTCTTTTGTTTCCTTTACTGCTTGATCAATATACAGATTGAATAACATCGGGGAGAGGCTACAACTCTCTCACTCCCTTCCCAACCACTGCTTCCCTTTCATGTCCACCGACTCTTATAACTGCCATCTGGTTTCCGTACAAATTGTAAATATCCCTTCGATCCCTGTTTTACCCCTGCCACCTTTAGAACTTGAAAGAGAGTATTCCAGCCAACATTGTCAAAAGCTTTCTCTAAGTCTACAAATGTTAGAACCGTAGGTTTGCCTTTTCTTAATCTAGCTTCTAACATATGTCGTAGGGTCAGTATTGCCTCACGTGTTCCAATATTTTTACGGAATCCAAACTGATCTTCCCCGGGATCAGCATCTACCAGTTTTTCCATTCGTCTGAAAAGAATTCGCGTTAGTACTTTGCAGCTGTGACTTATTAAACTCATAGTTCGGTAATTTTCACATCTGTCAACACCTACTTTTTTGGGATTGGAATTATTATATTCTTCTTGAAGTCTGAGGGTATTTCGCCTGTCTCATACATTTTGCTCACCAGACGGTAGAGTTTTATCAGGACTGGCTCTCCCAAGGCTGTCAGTAGTTCTAATGGAATGTTGTCTACTCCGGGGCCTTGTTTCGACTTAGGTCCCTGTGTGTTCTCTCAAACTCTTCACGCAGTATCATATCTCCCATTTCATCTTCATGCACATTCTCTTCCATTTCCATAATATTGCCCTCTAGCACATCGCCCTTGTATAGACCCTCTATATACTCCTTCCACCTTTCTGCTTTCCCTACTTTGCTTAGAACGGGTTTCCATCTGTGCTCTTGATATTCATACAAGTAGGTCTCTTTTCTCCAACTGTCTCTTTAATTTTCCTGTAGGCAGTATCTATCTTGCCCCTAGTGAGATAAGCCTCTACATCCTTACATTTGTCCTATAGCCATCCCTGCTTAACCAGTTTGCACTTCCTGTCGATCTCATTTTCGAGACGTTTGTATTCCTTTTCGCCTGCTTCATTTACTGCATTTTCATATTTTCTCCTTCCATCAATTAAATTCAATATTTCTTCTGTTAGCCAAGGATTTCTACTAGTCCTCGTCTTTTTACCTACTTCATCCTCTGCTGCCTTCACTATTTCATTCCTCCAAGCTACCCATTCTTCTTCTAGTGTCTTTCTTTCCCCCATTCTTGTCAATTGTTCCCTTATGCTCGCCCTGAAACTCTGTAGAACCTATGGTTTAGTCAGTTTATCCAGATCCAATCTCCTTAAATTCCCACCTTTTTGCAGTTCCTTCAGTTTTAATCTACGGTTCATAACCAATAGATTGTGGTCAGAGTCCACATCTGCCCCTGGAAATGTCTTACAATTTAAAACCTCGTTCCTAAATCACTATCTTACCATTATATAATCTATCTGATACCTTTTAGTATCTCCAGGATTCTTCCATGTATACAACCTTCTTTCATGATTCTTGAACCAAGTGTCAGCTATGATTAAGTTATGCTCTGTGCAAAATTCTACCAGGCAGCTTCCTCTTTCATTTCTTACCCCCATTCCATATCCACCTACTACGTTTCCTTCTCTTCCTTTTCCTACTATCGAATTCCAGTCACCCATGACTATTAAATTTTCCTCTCCCTTCGCTATAGGGATAATTTCTTTTATATCATCATACACCAATTTCTTCGTCATCTGCCGAGCTATTTGGCATATAAACTTGTACTACTGCAATAGGCGTGGGCTTCGTGTATATCTTGGCCACATTAAGGCATTTACTACGCTGTTTGTAGTAGCTTACCCGCATTCCTATTTTCTCATTCATTTTTAAACGTACTCCTGTATTACCCCTATTTGATTTTGGATTTATAACCCTGTATTCACCTGACCAGAAGTCTTGTTCCTCCTGCCACCGAACTTCACTAATTTCCACTATATCTAACTTTAACCTATCCATTTCCCTTTTTAAATTTTCTAACCTTCCTGCCCGATTAAGGGATCTGACATTCCACGCTCCGATCCGTAGAATGCCAGTTTTCTTCTTCCTGATGACGACGTCCTCCTGAGTAGTCCCGAGCGGAGATCCGAATGGGGGACTATTTTACCTCCGGAATATTTTACCCAAGAGGACGCCATCATCATTTAACCATACAGTAAAGCTGCATGCCCTCGGGAAAAATTACGGCCGTAGTTTCCCCTTGCTTTCAGCCTTTCACAGTACCAGCACAGCAAGGCCGTTTTGGTTAGTGTTAAAAGGCCAGATCAGTCAATCATCCAGACTGTTGCCCTTGCAACTACTGAAAAGGCTGCTGCCCCTCTTCAGGAACCACACGTTTGTCTGGCCTCTCTACAGATACCCCTCCGTTGTGGTTGCACCTACGGTACGGCTATCTGTATCGCTGAGGCACGCAAGCCTCCCCACCAACGGCAAGGTCCATGGTTCATGTGAGGTGGGGGGGGGGGGGCTCATTGTATATACTTAACTTAATTGCTTTCATTGGTTGATCACTTATTCATGATACTGTTCTTTTAGGATGAAAGGTAACGGGAGGTTAAGTCTTGGCCCGATATACTAAATTGTTACTGAAAAACATGAATAGAAATGATAACTTTGTCTTGAAATTCTTCCATTTGGTCCGTGTTTGCATAGAAAAACAACAATTCGGGAATTGTGAGTCCGCCTTGATGCAAAACACTTTGTTACTTGTTTACTTATTTATTCCCCAAACTAGTTTTGGAGACGAATATCGCCATCATGAGTGGGTTCTTTAAGTCTTATGTATTGTATGTCACTGCATATTTTTAAGAATCATTGTCGCTGTTTGCGGCATATTTCCTGTGCATTTTCTATTGTCGATTTTTCTCAGCGTACATCATGTCTGACTGAGAAGACTATCTGTCCAGCCTCTAATTTTGTACGGCAGTGCTCACAGAACGATCCAAAAGTTAAAATTTCGTAAGCATGACGTCCTAGGTGTTCAGGAATTGAAGACGATGGATAAAAAAAAAAACGCCTCCCGAACTGTACACTGAAATCTACATAATATTTTTGCAAACTACTCTTTTTCAGAAATGCTTTCCTAGCTATCGGCAGCAGGGATTTTACACCCACTATACTTCGTACATCATCACTCATTTTGTTGCCCAAACGCAGATCTTGACTGTTTCTTTAATTTACACGTATTTTACGGACGGTAAACGAAAATCAGCGTTAATCGTTTAAATTCCTAATTTCCAATACTAGTTTCGGGTAATAACTTCACCATCTTCAGATCCAAGATACAAAACAGATTTTTTTCTCGTGTTAGCAACATACAACCATTTACAAAGCAGCACATACACTCATGTTCAGAAAAGAGAACAGCTTTAACGGCTAAACAGTACGTTATATTCACAGGACATGTACATCAGAGGAGCGCCGGAACAATACCCGATATATTCACTTTTGCTGTATTCGCGTGTTTGAGCTGTAGGGGGGGAGATACGGGAGTAATGATACATGCTGCCACAAAATAATTTTCAGTACAACGCGACATCAAGTGTTTTACGGTGCGTTTCCTCTTTTTATAGCTTGTGGAGCCATTTAGAGATCACTATTTGGTACTTGCTGTATTAACAGCAAATGCGGATTTATCGGTTTTTGTTCCGGCGCTCCTCATTAGTATGTCCTGCAGAAATGATTAGCACTTCAGTCACCTCGGTTCAGCATGTTCACTGTTGCCTAGTAGACACAGGGTCCGGCCATGGGCCCTGACAACTTGCTGCATGCGTGACGGCATCGACGCGTATAAGGCGCGAATGGCGTCCTGTGGTACAGCCATCCATGCTGCGTCCACCTGGTTCCAAAGTTCGTGTGTGGTGGCTGGCATTGGGTCACAGCACGGTACCCGTCGTTTCACCACATTCCACACGTCTTACAAGGGGAGGCTGCCAATCGTGAAATTCAGATCCGATTCATACTGCGCATAATAAAAGCTCATGGCCAGAGGTGTAATGTGGCAAAGCACCAAGATGCACTTCTCAGCCAATACTCTCTACGATTAATGATTTTCTACAGCGTGGTGGTGCAGCGGTAAGCGCTCGGGTTCGTAATCCGAAGGTCGCCGGATCGAATTTCGCTCCATGCAACTTTTTTTTTAGTATTTGTTTTTTGTAATTCGTATATATATATATATATATATATATATATATATATATATATATATATATATATATATATAAAATTTCCGGCAATCAGTTGCAACAATTATGCATATAATAAGTTGTTGAAAGTCGTTTGTCGTGGAAAAACTGGCGACTTCGAACATCATTATGTTTCCCGCAAACAAAGTTGTATTTCACAAATGTTATTAATTGTCTTCATAATGTTAACCACGTATAGTTAACGGAAGACGTAGAAACGAATACGTATAGCGTAAGTCAAACGTCCGAATTAGAATAGAGACCCCACGAACACAAACTTGCTGCGGCAGGTATGAAATATAAACTCCGTTACTCGCTCGTTACACTTGAAGGACAGATGTTGAATGGGCCAAAACGAGCCGCCCCGTAACAGCGTAGTTGCCTGCTAACTTCGAAAGAAGGTAGACGCGGTCCCTAGCGCAACTTATAACATCGTCGAAAATCATTGCGGACGGGACAGCTTTGGTACATCCTGTTAAACAAACGGAAAAATGGAGGCGGTACAATTGGAGAGCGATCCGCCTTCACCAACATGCATAAGCAATTCATTAATAGTTTTTTATTTGAGTTGCAAAAAACTAATAATAAAAAAATATTGCATGGCGCGAGATTCGATCCGGCAACTTTCGGATTACGAACCCCAGCGCTTACCGCTGCGCTATGACGCTGTAGAAAATCATTAATCGTAGAGAGTATTTCACCGCAACGGTTTCTTTTAACTGTCGATTTTCTCGACAACGGCTGAGAAGTGCATCTTGGTGCTTTGCCACATTACACCTCTGGCCATGAGCTTCTATTATGCGCAGTATGAATCGAATCTGAAATTCACAATTGGCGGCCTCCCCTTGTTAGACAGACACTTAGTGTGGTGACCTGGTAGGCCAGAGCAAAAGGCTGACGTCCTGTGACACCGAGAAGGCACGTGTTCGTGCAGCGACGTGTGGTCGTGCATTGTCTTGCTGAAGAATGGGGTCTGGGGTGTTGTGCAGATGGTTACGGGACGCAGGATGTCATTCACGTATGTCACACTGGTCACAGTGCCCTGGACACGCCCCATCTGTGGTTTGTGGTTGTACCCAGTAGCACCCGACACCACAGAGCCTTGAATTGGCGCTGTATGTCTTGTGTGAATGCTGTCACTGTGATGGCAAAATGCGGCCATCATTTTCAAACAAAGAGAACCTGGGTTCGTCCGCAAACATTATGTAATCCCATTCCCGTCTCCAGTGACGTCGTTCCATACACCATTGGCGCCTAGCGATTTTATGCACATTCGTCAACGGTAGGCAGAGAGGCTGGCGAAGCGCACGTAACCCATGTCGCAATAAACGGCGACCGACTGTCACTCCAGATAGTGTACACGATGCCTTCCACCGTTTGCCGCAGAGCCGAGGAGGATGTAGCTCTGTCCTGCAATGCCATTCAGACGAGATGCCGACCTTCTCAGGGGTTGGTCTGGGTGGTGCGACCTGACCCATCTCGTCGTGTTCTACGGCCTTCAGTGAACCATTCTGCACACACCCGTTGCACTGCCGAAACACTTCGTTTCAGACGAGCAGTAATTTCCCGGATGGACGTATCACATTCTCTCATGTCCTTAATACACCCTCGGTCAAACTCACTGATTTGACGGTACAGTTCGCGTAATTGTCTGCGAGGCACCCTGCACTTCTGTTCACGCCACACTGATCCACTACCTTCGGTTTACTGCGTCTCACGTCTGTCGGCCGTCGTAATTTAATATATATATATATATATATATATATATATATATATATATATATATATATTTCTTTCGAATAACCCATTTGGAGGGTACGATGAATCAACTTTTGCTACTCTTCATTGTATTAGATTTCTTCAGTTTCCAAGTTTCCTTCATCCTTTTAGAGTGTTGTTCCCTTTCTTCTTGAGTCCACTTTCGTCTAGTTATTTTCTTTCTCTCCTGAAATTCTGCCTTTTGAACGGCTTTTCTGAAATGTGTTCTGTTTTCTATTGTGTCTATTGTAACTCCAGCATTTTCAATGTCCTTTTCAGTCTCTATGAACCATGCTGGCTTGGATTTGTAGCTATTGAGTAATGTGAATATCCGCTTGGTTAGTCTGTTGTTATCCATTCTGAATATATGTCCAAAAAACTGTAGTCTCCTCTTCCTCATTACATCAGTTAGTTTCTCCGTTTTCAGATATTGCTCTCTGTTTGGTCTTAACCTGTATTCAGCATTATCGTTTCTTTTAGCTCCCAGTATTTTCCTTAAAATTCTTCTTTCGACCTTCTCTAGTTTCTCAAGATCTCCATTTCTTGTTAGTTTAAGTGTTTCTGCCGCATAGAGAGCTTCAGGTCTGGCCACTGTTTGGTAGTGTCTTAATTTCGTGTTCCAGGACAAGGTTTTTTTATTATAAACGTTTTTGGTCTTATGAAACACTCATGCCATTTTGTGCACTCTAGTTTCTATAGCTATCTTTTCTTTGGCGTTGTATGTAATCCACTCTCCTAGGTATTTAAAGGAATCTGTTTTGTGTATTGTGTTGTTATCAACTGCAATATTTTGAGGAGCATCACAGATGTTTGTCATAAACTTTGTTTTTTCATAGGCTATTTGTAGTCCTACTTTAGCTGCTTGTTTTTGTAGTTGTCTGATTTGTTCTTGGGCATTGTCTAGTGAATCTGTAATCAATGCCATGTCATCTGCGAAGGCTAAACAGTCGACAGTGATCTTGTTTGGATTTCTCCCTAGTTGAATCCCTTTTAGCATTGATGGCCTTCCTCCATTCTCGAACTATCTTCTCCAAGACACAATTTAATATATTATTATTATTATTATTATTATGTTGATTATTTTGATTGTTGCCGACTTAAGTGGTGGGCCTTAATAAACATGATATTTGATTCAATTTTGATTTACGATTAAATGCTTCTGTGAAATTCCCATTTTTAACAATATTAATCTTAAATTATTTGTTACGTTAATGAATGTTGGACTCGCTGAATCTTATAAGTTGAACAATGGAATAAACTTTTCATATTAATTTCCTCGGATAATCAGTTCATTTTAAAGCAAAAAATCTTTAGTTATTAATTACAATTGCGGCCCACGCACGCGCGAGAGTATTTCTTCTTACCTCCGTTAAACATTGCCTCGTACTCGGAGTCCTGGCTCTGGCTCTCGACTGTTGTACTGAAAATAAGAATCCTAAAGCTACGTATTTTCTGCAACTTCGTGCGGCTGTGGAGAAAAATGAATATTATGTTAATAGCGGGCGAGTCTTTCGCTTCCGCTAAATTTTTATAAGTTACTATCGCCGCGTAATCGTCTTTTTAGATCATTTTGTTATATTTCTTTGCACTCGAAACTTACACAGAGAAATTATTATAATATGGAGAAAAATGTATGTTCGCCTGAGCGGCTAGTGTCCACTTATTATTCAAATTTTAAATGTCTCTTCTTTATAAATACTGTTTTTTAAGTCTTTTATTATTATTTCGCTGGGGACGCTATAAGCGGCAGGTACATTTCACCGGTACGTGGTGTTGCGCTGCGATAATGATGTTGACTTTGAAACCGCGGGCCGTCATGGTTTGTGAATATGAGTGCAACATTGTAGCAGTTTTGAAGGGTACGCCCAGAAATTAATGACAGAACACATGTCATAAAACATTCTTGACTGGTCTTGATTCCATGACGGCTTCACAAACCGTTAAAATCTATCCACGACACAGTTAAAAACAGCTTTTCATCATTCATAACCAGCGTCGCTGAACGATGACCGAAAACTGAACATATACGCTAATGTAGAGAAGAAGCAGTGAAGAAAGATATTTGCATAAGGAACTATCTACTGATATGACTAAATGTACAGTTATCGTCTCACCAAAGGCGTTTACGCCGTTAAAACTTAGTAACTGACATTACCTCGTAAGAGAGATTATAATATTTATGTTGCTGTAGCATGGTGCTTATAAATAGTATGGCACTGATGCCCATTACAACGTTCGAGAAACGCAATATTCGGCATGTACGTTGTATGCACATTGGTGGCCGGTACTATAGCGAAACAGAGACAGACCGTCACTAGGTTTTGGCGCGTTGTCTGAAGCGAGGACCGCTAGATAGCGTTAGCAGCTGGCTACATAACTTACATAAAGTCTAACGTTGGAAAATCCAGAGTGGAATGTAACAATATTATGTTATATGTGGGCAGCTGTACCTGTACACGCCATCCAAGATCTGTTTGACTCAATGCCCAGACGTATCAAGGCCGTTATTACGGCCAGAGGTGGTTGTTCTGGGTACTAATTTCTCAGGATCTATGCACCCAAATTGCGTGAAAATGTAATCACATGTCAGTTCTAGTATAATATATTTGTCCAATGGATACCCATTTATCACCTGCATTTCTGCTTGGTGTAGCAATTTTAATGGCCAGTAGTGTAGTTCTAAGTTCTACGGGACTGATGACACACACACACACACACACACACACACACACACACACACACACAAGGACAACTCATACACACCTGACGACAGTCTTTGTTAGCTGAAGCCAGGCTGTGTGTGTGTGTGTGTGTGTGTGTGTGTGTGTGTGTGTGTGTGTGTGTGTTGTATGTTTGTGTGTGTGTGTGTGCGTGTGTGTGTGTGTGTGTGTGTGTGTGTGTGTGTGTGTCTATTTTCGACAAAGTCCTTGTTGCTCGAAAGCTCATTTTGTAACAGTCTTTTGGTCGTGCCTATCTGCGCTATATGGTGAGTAGCAACTATCCTTTACATAATATTGTTACATAAAATCTACATCTTATAATACCATTTAAAGGAACAAGGTGCAAATGTACTTGAAATTAAATAGTTGACGTCAATACAGCTCGTCTTATAGATGAACCAACAGGACCTTAACGATAGCAACTAATATGATAGGAGCAAGCTGATACAGTATAAACCGAGTGGTATAATTTAATGTAATACTTTATCGTATTGATACATAAGAATGGATTGACGGTTTAGTCACTGTCTCAAAATATTTTTATTTTTGATACATGTCTACACTACGAACGAAAATATAAGGCACATCGTCAACACTCAACACTATGGGCCACAATTAAGATTGAACCACTGACAGACAATTTCCCGCAATTGTGACGATAGCAGGTAAAAACAAGGTTATACAGTTTTTAAAGGATATAAAATATGTGACAATGTACGTGACAAAGTAACGGTATTTTTGACATGTTGCCCTACATGTCTTCATCACAAACCATGGTTTAAGCAGCATCACTCGAGCCGCGGCGGCGTTGTGCTATCTTTGGATCCTCTGATTGGCTGGGATCCCAGTAGGAGGGGAGAGGGCAGCACTGATTCGGTTTATCGCTGTTTGCGAGTGACGAAAGGGCGGGACCTGCGCCACGGTTGGCGAATTGGTGTTGGTATGAAGCGGCACCAGGTAATCGATTGAGGAGCACTGAGTTGTGATAGTGGCCGTTGGCGTCTCTTGGTGAATTCGGAGCAGTCTGTACGATAGTATCCATTGTGGCCGATTTCTGGGTTTTGGAGAGAGAGTGTATCAGCAATTCGCTTTCTGGAATGTTCTCGCCGTGTGCAGTTTGGATTTTGGGGTCGCAGTAGTGCTTTGAATGATGGCACATGGCTTACTAAGGGAGTTATGGTGCGTATCGTGTTTACTTCCTCACTGAACTTGCGTGTGGAGTTCGGAAGATGAGGTTTTCTTGCAATCGCCGTAACCTATTTGAAGCCGCGAGTGTGACCGCCCGATATGCTTACCGATTTCTATTCACACTGAAGAGCCAAACTGTTACACCTGCCTAATATCGTGTAGGGCCCCCGCCAGCACGCAGAAATGCCGCAACACGACGTAGCATGGACTCGGTTAATGTCTGAAGTGGTGCTGGAGTGAACTGACATCGTTAATCCTGCAGGGCTGTCCATAAATCCGTGAGAGTACGAAGCGGTGGATATCTCTTCTGAACAATACGTCGCAAGGCATCCCAGATGCTCAGTAATGTTCATCTCTGGGAGTTTGATGGCCAGCGGAAGTGTTTAAACTCAGAAGAGTGTTCCTGGAGCCACTCTTCAGCAATTCTCCATGAGTGGGTTGTAGCAAGTCCGTCGGCATGCACAATGGACGTGATTGGCTGCAGGTGATCAGACAGGATGCTTACGTACGAGTCACCTGTCAGAGTCGTATCTAGACGTATCGGGGATCCCATATCACTCCAACTGCACACGCCCCACACCATTACAAAGCCTCCACCAGCTTGAACAGTTCCTTGTTGACATGCAGGGTCCATGCATTCATGAGGTTGTCTCCATACCCGTACACGTCCATCCGATCGACACAACTTGAAACGAGACTCGTCCGAGCAGGCAACATGTTTCCAGTCATCAACAGTCCAATGTCGGTGTTGACGGGCCCAGGCAAGGCGCGTAGCTTTGTGTCGTGCAGTCATCAAGGATACACGAGTGGGCCTTCAGCTCCGAAAGCCCATATCGATGATGTTTCGTTGAATAGTTCGCACGCTGACACTTGTTGATGGGCCAGAATTGAAGTCTGCAGCAATTTGCGGAAGGGTTGCACTTCTGTCACGTTGAACGATTCTCTTCAGTCGTCCTTGGTCACGTTCTAGCAGGATCTTTTTCCGGCCACAGCTATGTCGGAGATTTGATGTTTTACCGGATTGCTGATATTCACGGTGCACTTGTGAAAAGGTTGCACGTGAAAATCCACACTTCATCGCTGCCTCGGAGATGCTGTGTCCTGTCGCTCGTTCGCCGACTATACTCTGCCTGTTTTCATGTCTCTGTATGTAAAAACGCGTACCTATGCCAGTTTCTTTGCCGCTCCAACGTAGATAACCTGTGTTACGAGGTGATAAATACTGATTGTGCCAGTAACTAAGGTTTTACGGCGTAACGCGTTTGGTAAAACGCCACCTTTTACGTTCAGGCACTTTGGTCGATAGTTTCTTATGCAAATATTTTTCTTTCATTTTCACTGCTTCTTCTCGATATTAACGCAAATTTCAATTTTGCGACCATCGGCCAATTACACTGGCCACGAATGTTGAAAAGCTGTTTTTATCTATGAAATGGATGAATGTTATCATTTTAAAAGAGATTCAAACGATATTTGAAGCCGTAATGGCTCGAACAAATATTAGGAGTATTTTATAATACATATTGTGTAATTAATTCGGCTGTATATTTTCGAAAGGTGCTACAAAATTTTTTGCAGGTCTGTAAGCCGTTATATATTGCTAGCATGAGAAAAAATGGTTCAAATGGCTGTGAGCACTATGGGACTTAACTGCTGAGGTCATCAGTCCCCTAGAACTTAGAACTGCTTAAACCTAACTAACCTAAGGACGTCACACACATCCATGCCCGAGGCAGGATTCGAACCTGCGACCGTAGCGGTTGCGCGGTTCCAGACTGTAGCGCCTAGAACCGCTCTGCCACAGCAAGAGAAAAAATCGTTTTATACCTTAGATCTGAAGAAGGCTAGACTGTTGGTCGAAAGTAGCATTACATTTAAGTAAAGAAGATAGCGCCAGCCGCTGTGGCCAAGCGGTTCTAGGCGTTTCAGTGCGGACCCGCGCTGCTACTATGGTCGCAGGCTCGAATACTGCCTCGGGCATGGATGTTTGTGATGCACTTAGGTTAGTTAGGTTTAAGTAGTTCTAAGTCTAGGGGACTGATGACCTCAGATGTTAGAGCCATTTGAACCATTTTATGACAGGATTGCAGGCGCGCTCTGTACTTTATGAGATTTCAATCCCTGACACAAATAAAAATTGTACCACAAAGTGCGCGTCTCCTGGTTAACAGTGTCAACGATATTCTTTTAGAGTTTCATTTCCTAATCTAATTCGCCACGCGGGGTAGCCGCGCGGTCTCAGGCGCCTTGTCACGGTCGGCACTGCTTCCCCCAGTCGGAGGTTCGAGTCCTCCCTCGGCCATGGGTGTGTGTGTTGTCCCTAGCGTAAGTTAGTATAAGTTAGTTAAATTATTATGTAAGCTAAGGGACCGATGACCTCAGCAGTTTGGACCCATAGAACCTTAGCCGGCCGTGGTGGCCGAGCGGATCTAGGCGCTTCAGTCTGGAACCGCGCTACCGCTACGGTCGCAGGTTCGAATCCTGCCTCGGGCATGGATGTGTGTGGTGTCCCTCGGTTAGTTAGGTTTAAGTAGTTCCAAGTTCTAGGGGACTGATGACCTCAGCAGTTAAGTCCCATAGTGCTCAGAGCCATTTGAACCATTTTTTTAAGTTGTTGATGTGCCTCAAAGTGAATCCAAATTAGTGACACAACTTGACTAATAAAAGAACATGCACTGAGGGTATTAGGAAATGATGTCAGTCTCTAATGGAGGGAAGAGTGCGTGTGTGTGTGTGGTGATTGGGGGAGAGTGATTAAGAGGTGTGTGCAGGATAGAGTAGGCTGGAGGAAGGCATCAAGTCCGTCTTCAGAATCATCAGCTCAGTAACAAACTGATGGACTTCCTTAGTTGTTTTTTTCTTTTTAGTAAGTTGTTTCACCGCTATCAAAAGCCAGTGCGGCGATGGCGCCAGTGGAGTGGGGACGCGCCGGGAGCTGTTGATCTTCCACCAAGTGGATTCCACCGGCGCCTAACTTGTCTTGGCGCGCTGCAGAAACTGAGCGCCGAGTGTACCCGACTGTGCTAACAGATTAGCCGCAAACTGTTTGACTAATGTTACGCCAGCTGCCTCGGTAAACGCCGCCGCCGCCGCCATCACGGGGAGAGTCAGTCAGTCAGTCAAGAAGCGCCGAACGCCCTGCCAACCGCGGACAATATTTATGACGCGCGATTACGCGTCTGACCGACCGCCCGGCTCTGTAACTAGCGACCCGCTTTATCGCGCCGGAGTGACGAGTAACAAAACACTCTCGCTTCATCCCCCCCCTCCCCACCACGCCGCTTTCCCCCTCTTCTTCCCCCCTCCCCCTGCCCCTCTCACTGCGCCGCCGCCGGGCAGAGCCAAACTCGAACAAAGGCGTACCGCACTCGCTGACAGTGATGCCAACACCACGGCGCCTCTCCGCTAGACGCGCCAGACAGCCGGCACGTGACGGGTTGTCCGCAGTGCAGCCAACCTGCTGGCAGTCGACGCTGCTGCGCGGGGGGAAGGGGTGAATGTGGTGGGCGGTGGGGGGAGGTATCGATCCCGCCCCTCCAACTCCCGCCCCCCTCTCCACTCCTCCCCCCTCCCCCCTCGCCGTACCGCCAGGCTGTCCACCGTGGCAGTCGATAGCGGTAACCACGCGTAAGAACAGGGGGATGGAAGCAGAACGGTAGAGAACGAGAGAGAGAGAGACAGACAGAGAGAGAGAGAGAGAGAGAGAGAGAGAGCCGACCAGCTGATTGCAGTGATGATATTTGCAGCGTCTTCCACAGTTACAAATCGGAGCATCCACTTCACCGCTTCATTGGGGGTTTAAAGTGCTACCGCCTCTCTCTCGCGCAGCTGGCGTCGTTACACAGAAATTGGGCCTCGCTGACGCCAGAGGGCACGGAGAACAGTAATTGGTCCTCTTAATTTATTTGGAGTTCTGACCGTTTCATTCGGGTTACTGGGAAAGGTGAATATGTGGGCTGCGGTGCGTCATCCCAATAAAAGCTGCCGTAGAGAGTAATGGTGCTTTGCTGTCGCTCATATCTAGAGCATGGGTCAGTGTGGATCAAAAATGGCTCTGAGCACTATGGGACTCAATTTCTGAGGTCATTAGTCCCCTAGAACTTAGTCCTAACTGACCTAAGGACATCACACACATCCATGCCCGAGGCATGATTCAAACCTGCGACCGTAGCGGTCTCACGGTTCCAGACTGCAGCGCCTAGAACCGCACGGCCACTTCGGCTGGCTGGCTCAGTGTGGTACATGGATGATTTTGAAGATGGAAATGAAACGACTGGAAGCCTCTGACATTTGATGTGACTGGAGACTGCAGAAGGGCAGGTGAATTGATGGAGTAAGGAATGAAGAGATACTTTATTAAGTCAAGGGGGGAAAATACACTCTAAGAAAAAAAAGAACCTCACCATGAGTGAATTATGTGAATGGGACGGAAATCGATAGATGTGATGTACATGCAAAGACAAAAAAAAATTACAATTTCAAAAAAAATTTGATGATCTATTCAAGAGAGAGAGCTTCACAAATTAAGAAAGTCTGGAACTTGTTGCTCCACCTCTACACCTTATGCAAGCAGCTGTTTGGCTTGGCACTGTTTCATGAAGTTTTTGGATGTCCAACTGAGCGATAATGTACAAATTCTGTCCAATTGACGTGTTAAATTGGCACAATCCCAACCTCGTTGGAGGATCCTGTCCATAATGCTCCAAACATTCACACTTGGGGAGAAATCCGGCGATCTTTCTGGTCAAGGTGGGATTTGGCAAGCATGAAGACAAGTAGCAGAAATTCTGGCCGTGCAAGTGCGGACACTGTCTTGCTGGTATGAGCTCAGGACGGTTTGCCGTGAAGAACAACAAAACGGGACCTATGATATCATTGTCGAACTACTGTGCTGTAAGGACACCGCAGACGACAACCGAAAGTGTCCTGCTGTGAAATGGCACCCCAGGCTATCACTCCTGATCACCAGGCTGTACAGCAGATGACGGTAGGGTAGTAACCCACAGCTGTCGAGGGCGGCCCCACCGCTGTCCAGGGCATCTTTGGACACGTTTGCACTGGTCATCGAGGTTCTGTTGGAAGTGGGAGTCATTACTGAAGACAATTCTACTCTAGTCAATGAGATTCTAGACCGAATATATGCTTCTAGACGCATCACATATAGGTGGGATACCAACCTGACTATCGCCTTGCATATGGTCTGACGACCAAAAGTGATGGTCTGGAGCGCCATTTCTTTCCACACCAGCTCCCCTTTGGTTATCATCCCCGGTACCCTTACAGCACAGAGGTTCATCTTCACCCTGTTTTGTTTTTCTTGATAGTAAGCCGTCAAGTTCTCACAATTCAACAAGCACATATGACAAGAGTTTCTAGTTTTTGTTTTCGTGCTTGCCAGGCCGTACTTTGGCCAGGAAGGTCGCTGGATGTCTCTCACCAACTGAGGGCGCCTAGAGCATTAACGGCGGGACCCTGCAACTAGCTCGGGATTTAGACGATATGACGTGCCAGTTGGACAGAATTTGGTACGGTAGGCCTCTGAAGGATATCCAACAACTCCATCAGTGAATGCCAAGGGGAATGACTGCTTGCATAAAGGCCAGAGACTGACTGACGTGTAATGGAATGGCTGAGCCTGTGAAGGTCTTTCTCTTCAAAGAGTCATTCAACTTCTTTGTAACTGTAATAATTTGTTTGTCTGTACGCGTTCATCATATATACCGTTTACCGTCCCATTCGGATAATTCCTTCGTGCTGCGCTGGTTTTCTTTCTTTTCATTTTTTTTGTCTTAGAGTGTATATGTTAGAGAACATGATGATGAATCGAAGAGAGAGCCAAAACATTATGAGCACTGCCCACTGCGAAGCTGAATTGCATCTGGTCGCATTGTGATCGTGTGAACAGTACATGGAACGTTATCTCTTTTTTGAACTGCAAATTCCTTAACCTTTAATACAAAGGGAATAGAAGGACTTGACCCATACAGTGACCATTTCATTTCAACATATTTATTTGCATCATAGATAGATCATTAAGAGAATTACAATCATAAATGAGATAATAATTTCTTTAAGAAACGCTATTCAGGCAAACTTTACAAACTGCTTGTTATATAAATCCACAAATGAATTAATCTCTTTGAAAACATTTAAAAAAACCGCCACTCGGGCCAAGTAAATCATTTAAAATGAACTTTACATCAAATAACCAGGAAATCAAGTATTACTTCCACATAGATTGAAAACCGCCCCTCCCGGACGAGATATTACCAAACTACTTTGCAAGGTTATAGACAGTTTGATCAATAACAACCTAGTTATTTCCCTATCGAAATTGACATACGCCACTGAGGTTGAATTGCGCCACAATTTCAAAAACAATGTTGCAATTAAGACACATTGTTCTAGAAATCCCTCAAAATTCTTAAGGCAAATATTTAAAACATTTAACCCGGTCAACCTTACAGAGCCACCACAAGTTTCAGAAAACTGCAGCTTGTACAATAAGTGAGGCCGGAGATTGTGAGGCCGCGACTTGGCCACGAACGGTGGAGGCGACTGAGTACTTATCTTCAAATTAAGATGTGGAATCCGTTTGTACATCCAACCCGTTCAGAACGCCGAAATCGGAACCAAACAGCACACGCGAGCTCAGGCGAAGTCCACCGCCCGTACTCCCGCTAGTAATTTAAAAGCGGAGGCTCTGCAATTCGGTGGCCCACTGCTTCCGATCTCTGAGACATAAATCAGAAGCGACAACAGGGAACCAGACAACCCTTCGTTCACCTTAATACTCAAACTTATACAGAAAATAGTAAAACTGATTTCATTCCTTTAAGCAGAACCACGTACACGAATGATGCAAACGGAACTGGCTCATTAAATCCCAAGCATCACGTGGAGCACCTTATGTGGGCCTGTAAGGTACCACACGGCAATCTTTAGGCCTGCCACGGCTCAGTATATAATGGGAGCAGAGACGAATGGGGAATCATTTTAGTTCCGGTATGCGCCACAAGTGGGAAAAAGCCACTCACGTAGGCAACTTTCACAAAGGGCAGGTTGTTACAGCCTGGTACCTGAGAGCATGCATCTAGGAAACAGAGAAGCTGGTTGGCTGCTCGCATGATACTTTCGTGGTTGAAGGCTGGTGAAACTAGGAGCAGACGACAAGTTGCTGGGCGTTCATACCCCATCACAGAGAGTGTTGTTTGGAGGCTTGCCCACTCAGTAGAGCAAAATGGATCGTAACATGGAACAGATCTGACGACAGAGTACAATGCTGCTACAAGTATTCAGACTACGCAGTTTAGAGTTCATTGTTGAACAAGGGGCTTGCTATGTGTTTCCACACAGCGCCATTGACACAGTAAGCACGGGGTCATTGACATTGGACCGTGGATCCATGGAAATATGTCGCCTGGTCGGATTAATCACATTTCTTCTTACAGCAGGTCAATGAGCATGTACGCGTATGCCCTGATCCAGGCGACCAGTTATTCAAAACATTCACTGAGCCACGGACACCGTCCAATGGTTAGGGTGGCGAGGCAGTATTTTGCTTTGGGATACATTCGCCTCACGGCCCCTGTGGCAGCAGTGGAAGCCACCATCATAGCTATGGACCACTTGATCTTATAGTAGACCACCAGCATGTTTCAAGTGTTCTCTGACAGCGATGGCATCTTCCAGTCCTCCAGCAGGGTAAATGTCTCTCTCACGAGGCCAGAATCGTTCTGCGGTGGTTTTAGGAGCATGATGTTGTTGGTTGGTTGGTTTGGGGGAGGGGACCAAACAGCGAGGCCATTGGTCCTGTCAGATTAAGGAAGGATGAGGAAGGAAATCGATCATGCCCTGTCAAAGGAACCTCCCTGGCATGCATGATTCATATGGGTGTGTTGCTCACCAAATTCGCCTGATCTGAACCCGACAGAACACACCTGACGCGCTATCTGGCGTCTTCAGAGAACTGGCCCGTAATGTATAGGAATAGCATGCTGTTTGGTCCACGATTTCTGAAATTGTAGGTATAAAATATACAAGGTGAAAGAATGTGTGCAAGTTATACAGAGATAAGTTTGTAATTACGAGACTAAGAGTATGTGTCATGATGATGATGATGATGATGATGATGATGATGATGATGATGATGTTTGGTATGTGGGACGCTCAACCGCGCGGTCATCAGCACCCGTAAAAAGTCAGAATTTTGATTCAGTCCAAATTTTTTCACAGTCCAATCTAGCCACTGTCACGAATGGTGATGAATATGATGAAATGGTAAGGACAACACAAACACGCAGTCCCTGGGCAGGGGAAATCCCAAATCTGGCCGGGAATCGAACCCAGGACCCCTTGATCCAGAGGGTAGCCTATTCTTCAGTCATTACATCACAGTTAAAATAAGTAGTTTTTAACGAGAAGGGTCTACCTATGTGATGATGCTTCTAGAACAATAGAGGCGTTTTCTCCGTTCCGACTACATCGCTCTCGCCTTCCAACTGTGCGCCACTCACCGCCTTCTATACGTAACGTTCAGTCAGCTGTCTAGCTAGTATAATTTCAAATGCTCCCTCTTACTTTAATTGTAGTACAAGATAAATAGTTTGTTTCATGTCACCTTATAGTACACAGCCATTCGTGTACTAACATATTCTCGTCTCAGTATGATAGCCTTCGCCACGAACCTTTGACACCCAGAGTGACATCTCGTAATGCGGTACGGGGTCCGCTATTCGACCACGGGACGGGGTTGCGTGCCCTGAGCCACGAAAGCAACCGCCACCAGGGCAGGGAGCTGCCCACTCGCTGGAGGGACGTCACGGCCGCCTCCTCAGAATTATCAGCTGTGCTGTCGTCACAGCCAGAGGCACTGCTGATGACAGTGTTAGAACACCCATGGATTGTGAAATGAGACGTCAGGACAGCAGTATATTTGTTTAATTAACTTGTTTATTGTGTCCCTCGGCTGTAGTGCACCAGGAACAGCTCAGTGGAGGCGTCCTGTTACCTCTCATGCGAAACAATAGACGTCCGGAATTACTGACAGTGCGAAGCGTGGCACCGAGTTTGGAATCACTCGAATGCTGCCATCAGCAATGTCTCTGGATGCGGCAGTGACCAAGTGCGGCAGTGCAGCTGACGATACTGCAGAGGCAGCTGTGACCTTCCTCCAGCGAGTGGGTCACGCTCATCTACATATCTACATCTACATCTACATGCAAATTGGTACTCTACAAGCCACCGTACGGTGCGTGGCGGAATGTTCCCTGTACCACTACTGGTCATTTCCAGAGCAAGGGAAAAACGAGTGTTTGCATGGCTCTGTATGAGCCTTAATTTCTCGTATCTTCATGCTCCTTACGCGCAATGTACGTTAGTGGCAGTAGAATCGTTCGTCAATCAGCTTTAAATACTGCTTCTCTAAATTTTCTAAATATTGTTTCTCGTAAAGAACGCCAGCTTCCCTCCAGGGATTCCCATTTCAGTTGCTGAAGCATATACGAGGGTGAGTTAAATGAAAACGTTAAATTTGTAATAACAAATGGAAATTTCGCGCCGTTATCCTGTAAGTTGGTAAGCGTGCTACAAAGAGCGTGCAGAATGGCCTGTAGGTGGCAGCATAGTGCAGATGCACACATACCGTCGCAGTATCAGTATAAAGATGGCCGCCCCACTTGCGACTTGCACCAGGGAAGAACAGCGTTCTGTTATTCGGTTTTTACGCAGTGACGGTGTGAAACCTATTGAAATTCATCGACGAATGAAGGTTCAGTACGGTGGTACAAGTTTGGCACAGCATCAAGTCTACAGATGGAGTAGAATGTTCGCAAATGGTGTGACTTCAGTGGAAGACGCTCCTCGTCCAGGTCAGGCACAACGAGTTGTGACTCCACAGAACATTGCAGCAGTTGAAGCCGCAGTGAAGGAAAACCGCCGAGTGACACTGAATGACATTGCAGCATGTTTACAGATTACTCATGGGTCAGCACGGCACATTGTGCACGATGTGCTCCAGTTTCACAAAGTGTCTGCAAGATGGGTGCCACGGCAGCTGACCCCTGAAATCAGAGAACGACGTGTTGATGCTTGTGAAGAACTTCTTCGGCGCTTTGAACGAGAAGGTGATGCCTTCCTTGTAAGAATCGTTACTGGTGACGAAACCTGGGTTCACTTCCACCAACCAGAAACGAAGACGGCGAGCAAGGAATGGCGCCATCCCTCATCACCAAAACCAAAGAAGTTTCGAACAGAACCATCAGCAGGGAAGGTCATGTTGACTCTCTTTTGGGACGAAAAAGGCGTCATTTTGGAGCGTTACATGCCTTGACGGACCACTGTCACCAGTGCATCATATACAGATCTCCTAAAAAATCATCTGCTGCCCGCAATCAAATCAAAGCGACGTGGATTGATGTCAGCAGGTGTCCTTTTGCAACATGACAATGCAAGGCCCCACAGTGCCTGTAAAACAGTTGAAACAATCACAGACCTGTATTTTGAGTGTCTTCCTCATCCACCATACTCACCAGACCTTGCCCTAAGTCATTTCCATATGTTTGGACCACTCAAAGTGGCAATGGGAGGAAAGAAGTTCCGTTCTGATGAAGAGGTACGCCACGCGGTGCATGAGTGGTTGCCCAGACTACGAAAAGAATTTGTTTGAACCTACCAGTAACAAATCTAGCAGTGTGCCTCTGAATCCCTTTGATGTCTTCCTTCAGTCCGACTTGGTATGGATCGCAGACACTGGACCAGTACTCACGAATAGGTCGCATCAGCATCCACTCTTTCCTAAAATTCTCCCAATAAACCACCTCCTCGCCTTCCCTGTCACAATTCTCAGACGCTCGTTCCACCTCATACTGCTTTTAAATGTTATGACCACATATTTAAACGACTCTGCTGATGACATTGTAATTCTGCCAGAGTTAGCAAAGGACTTGGAAGAGCAGTTGAACGGATTGGACACTGTCTTGAAAGGAGGGTATAAGATGAACATCAACAAAAGCAAAACGAGGATAATGGAATGTAGTCGAATTAAGTCAGGTGATGCTGAGGGAATTAGATTAGGAAATGAGACGCTTAAAGTAGTAAAGGAGTTTTGCCATTTGGGGAGCAAAATAACTGATGTTGGCCGAAGTAGAGAGGATATAAAATGTAGACTGACAAAGGCAAGCAAAGCGTTTCTGAAGAAGATAAATTTGTTAACATCGAGTATTGATTTAAGTGTCAGGAAGTAGTTTCTGAAAGTATTTGTATGGAGTGTAGCCATGTATGGAAGTGAAACATGGACGATAAATAGTTTGGACAAGAAGAGAATAGAAACTTTCGAAATGTGGTGCTACAGAAGGATTCTGAATATTAGATGGGTAAATCACATAACTAATGAGGATGTATTGAATAGAATTGAGGAGGAGTTTGTGGCACAACTTGACAAGAAGAAGGGACCGGTTGGTAGGACATGTTCTGAGGCATCAAGGGATCACAAATTTAGCATTGGAGGGTAAAAAACGTAGAGGGAGACCAAGAGATGAATACACTAAACAGATTCAGAAGGATGTAGGCTGCAGTAGGTACTGGGAGATGAAGAAGCTTGCACAGGATACAGTAGCATGGAGAGCTGCATCAAACCAGTCTCTGGACTGAAGACCACAACAACAACATCCAGCCCTGAAATCAGTCTTTTGCTTCGCCTTCTACGTACCATAACAAGGACTACGCTCAACAGAACACGTGTTGCTGTGGTGGTTGGCATCACAATAGTCAATGTTGTCTCTTTCTGGTACTGATTTTTCCGATATAAATTTACGAGCTGCACTGAGCTCTCCAGGGAACTTCGCCCCTTCTGCTGGTACAAAAGCGTGTTTGTAGACTCCATTAATTCGAACCCTGGAATTTGATTTAAGGTGGTTAGATTTGCGGCACCTAGCGCTTCCATTGGCTCCCCTGCCCAATACAAAGAAGGCTGCGGAATACGCAGGTTAGTTATCCCTCAAATAGCGGCGGGCAGATGAAAAGCAGGCTCCATTACCTGGCCCGGTGTTACGTTTAATAACAAACCACTCCCATTTAATTCTAGCCTTTTCGCTGACTTAAGCTTCCTCTTAGCGAAACACCTAGCGCCTACTACCACGGCGTCAAAGGCAGAGTACAACCTATGTGCCTCGACCTGCAGAAAGTACAATTCCAGCCCCGGGTTCCCGGGTTCGATTCCCGGCGGGGTCAGGGATTTTCTCTGCCTAGTGATGACTGGGTGTTGTGTGCTGTCCTTAGGTTAGGTAGGTTTAAGTAGTTCTACGTTCTAGGGGACTGATGACCATATATGTTAAGTCCCATAGTGCCCAGAGCCATTTGAACCATTTTTTTGAACAATTCCAGCTCGATCACTTCCTTATTACATTCACTTAGCTCCTATTCTCCCATTGGCAATTTAACTGCGCAGGAATCCTACCTCTCTTTCATTACCATTACCATAGGTAGCATTTTTGTAACTTTGCTTCCTTCATTTCTACATATACTCCTTCAATATCCCACACTTGACAGGATATACATGAACTCTGTAGCACTCGAAACGTGCTTGTTTCCCCGATACTGGTAATAAAACGGAAATGTAAACTTCCGCTCCATCAGTTCTCATTGATACTGTTTCTGCCTTGAAATAGGAAGGTAAGTTTTTCTGCTCGGGTTTTAAAACCAAACCTAACTCCAGCAGTTGTTTCTTCTGTACTTACCCGAGGGACTCTAAATACTTTATTATTTTCATTTCCGTTTCTCATTTATCTATCCATGCTCGTAGAAGATTACTACAAGAATGTTTTCCAGTGTGTAGTGAAATAACATTGTCCTTATTCGCCTACAAATTGTGTGTCTGGTGAATGAATTATGAGAAAGAAAAAAAAAAACAAATTTGAATGGAAAAATTATTTGAAATTATTTTCGGTGAAATTCCTGTAGTGTGTGTGGCCTCGTAATCAACTGCAGGCGCCAGTTTTTGGAAAAGTGATCTGTTTAGTCTGGTTTGCCGGGAAATTATCGTCATCGCGGTTAATCTTCAGGAATGTTAACTACGTTTCTTTCCCGAGTGACATTCGCAGGAAGAAATGTCTATACGGCAACCCTACCTTCGCGCGATGCTTGTAGTGTTCTGAACTTTTATGTTTCGAATATTTGTACGATCTGTACCATCCAAGGGAATATACCAAATCTTACTGAACAATAAAAACGAGAAAAAATGCAAGTATTAACGACTGATATGAGATTGTAATGTAAGAATATGAGAATTTAGAAACATTGTAACCCTGCAAATACCATAAATAAATTTGTAATTAATGTATGCCAGTTGTTGTGAAACGCAGTTGTACCTGTACAATTAATGCACTGAGATGACAAAAGCTGTGTGATAACGATACGCACATATTGCGGTAGTATCGCGTACACAAGACGACAAGTTGTTGATCGAAACATCTACGTAACTGTAGATGTTAACCACCTGAAAATGGGCATGGTAGCCTGAAACTGCTTATGGCAGTGTCATAAAAGTACCCTCGACATTCGACTCAGTAACTTGGTCAACCCCTGACTGATATCGTTAGATACGTAATTTCACAAGCAATCCGAGTCTGTAATCGGTAACGTACATTAATTTTGAGTAGAAACTGCTTCTTTCTCTGCAGACTGGGCAATATTGCAGTCGTGCGTTCTCCACACTTCTTATACGCCTGAGAAAAGTGTCCGAGTTACAATATGAACAGTTGTTTGCCGGTCCTGCACTTCTTCATGGAGTTACCTTTGACTTTGCTTTAACATCTATTGTTGTTCATGGTGGCTAAAATTGGGTATTCGTGTCGACAAAAATAATAGCGCGGAAATTATTGCTTTGAAAAGCTTTGCGCCTCCAAATGTTGTGGATTACTTAATGTACTTTAATTGTGTCTGAGACTGCGTCGTCTAATTCTGCATCAGCTACTGTATCTGTTAGCCGGCCGATGTGACCGAGCGGTTCTAGGCGCTTCAGTCCGGAACCGCGCTGCTGCTACGGTGATTCAAATCCTGCCTCGGGCATGTGTGTGTTGATGTCCTCAGGTGAGTTAGGTTTAAGTAGTTCTAAGTCCGGGGGACTGATGACCTCAGCAGTTAAGTCCCATAGTGCTTAGAGCCATTTGAACATGCCGCAAATAACCATCGGTGACCATGCAGTTCTCACTGTCCTTCGTGCCCCAGACGGATAGAGCGTCTTCCACGTAAGCAGGAGATCCTGGGTTCGAGTCCCGGTCAGGGTACGCATTTTCAACTGTCCCCGTTGATGTATATCAACGCCTGTCGACAGCTTAGGGTCTTGATTTAATTAGCGTTTCATAACTTATTATTGGTTGAGACTGCGACTGTTACATTTGTACATGATAGACCCGCAAGGTCCGAAATGCATCCTGTATTTAATAAAACAGGAAAAATTGTGACTGCAGGCGTTTCTTAACTGATACCTCCAGTGTATTGAATACAGTGACGTTTGAAGGTGCGAAATATGGGTAAAAAGAGAAAGTTGTTGATCTGTCTAGTACGCTACTCGTAGAATCAGTCATAAAACAGAAAACGCGCGCTCTGGGGTAAGCAGTTCAGATCTGTGCTGAATTACTCCAAGTCCGTTGTCTTTTAGTGACGTCGTTCGGTTTGTGCACTGTTGTGTAACTAACTTAGCGCCCGTTGCTTCGCTCGTGTAGACTGAGTGGCCAGCAGAGATTTTTTTTGTTTTTATTTAAGTTTTGTGTTGTTCACAAATTGCAACACCTCTTCAGCTTTTCACGCTAATTGAGGCCCTATAAGCATGTTTTTTTTTTTCCGAAAGTACTTCTGACCAAATGTCGGTTCTGGTAGCTGAGTCCAAACTTCTTGTTAATCATGCCTTTTGCGTTCTTGTGGAGGTATTTCCATAGCAAACTTCATCCCGTAACAAATATTTCTTTACATCTAAACGAGAAGAAAATACCCAACTTTCATAAATTTGGTTCAAAATGGTTCAAATGGCTCTGAGCACTATGCGACTTAACTTCTGAGGTCATCAGTCCCCTAGGACTTAGAACTACTTAAACCTAACTAACCTAAGGACATCACACACATCCAGGCCCGAGGCAGGATTCGAACCTGCGACCGCAGCGGTCGCGCGGTTCCAGACTGTAGCGCCTAGAACCGCTCGGCCACCCCGGCCGGCCATAAATTTGGCTTTAATATTTTCTTAATGTAACGAAATCTTTTCTTAAAAAATTGCACTCTGGGACTGAAATTCCAAAAACACTGAAAGATGTATTTTTTTAAAATTTCTAACCGTGAAGTTAAATACAAATTGACATAGATGTAACGTTGAAATCCTCGAGTAGTTCTTTAGTAATTATATATTTTCAAAAAAACTTTCGTTCAACATTTTACCGCCTCAGTGGCTGAAGTTTCAAAAAATGCTGGACCACATATTTTTTATTTTCTGACTGAGAAACCAAAGACCAGGTTCGTCGTGTTAGCTTCAAAATGTCCTTTCAAAAAGCCTTTCACCTCCTATTTCCCATCCCATAGGAGTGAAATTTGGGACAACCTTAAGTAAACGATGCCTGCGGTATAAGACCCACACCCTCTCCAAACTTTAAGTTTCTATCCTTAGCAGTTTGGGCTGGGCGCTGATGAGTTAATGAATACCTCCGGCCCTATTTCACCGCCTTAGGGGTTGAATTTCCAAAAACAATGAAACGCGTATTTTTTCTTCTCTAACCGAGAAGCCAAACACCAATTTTCAAAAAATTTAGCTTTAAAATTGCTTGCACAATGAAATATTTTTATAAAACGTTGCACCCACTACTTCTCCCTCATTAGTGGTTGCCATCCCAAAAAGAGTGTCATGCTTATGTTTCATTTCTAACAAAGAAGACAAATACAAATTTTCACAGATTTAGCTTAAAAATGCTTGTACAGTGAAATATTCCCATGAAAACTTTCATTCCCTGTTTTACCCTCGTAGGGGTTCAATTTCCAGAAACAGTGGAAGACATACATTTTTATTTCTAACTGAGAAGCCAAATTTAAATTTTCACAGATTTAGCTTTAAAAATTCATTCATAATAAAAATCTTCATAAAAATGTTCATCTCCTACTTCACCCCCCTTCGGGTTAAAATTTCGAAAAATCTCTTCATAAACGACCCCTATAGTATAAGAGCAACACCCGCTCTAAACGTCCAGCTTGTATCCTTAGCGGTTTGGGCTGGACGATTATGCGTCAGTCAGTCAGGACTTTGCCTTCTATACGTAGAGAATAAGCCACCACGCAACGCGCGTTAGCCAGTTGTCGAGGTAATGCCAAGAATTATATGTTATATGTATAGGTGACTTCCTACCGTCTACACTTTCCAAAATCCGATTAATATGTTTGAAATCTCCTGTATTTGTTTCCGTAAGTACATTATGTGATTAAAAGTATCCGGACACCAGGCTGAAAATGACTTACAAGTTCGTGGAGCAGCTCAGTCTTCTCGGATTGCTGCACTTAGAAGAGGAGGTATCGATGTCGGTCGGTGAGGCCTGGTACGATGTCGGCGTTCCAAAACATCCTGAAGGTGTTCCATAGGATTGAGGTCAAGACTCTGTGCAGGCCAGTCCATTAGAGGGATGTTACTGTCGTGTAACCACTCCGCCACAGGCCGTGTATTATGAACAGGTGCTTGATCGTGTTGAATTGCTCTTGAACAGTGGGAAGCAAGAAGGTGCTTAAAACATCAATGTAAGCCTGTGCTGTGATAGCACCACGCAAGACAACAATGGTTGCAAGCCCCCTCCATGAAAAACACGACCACATCGCAACGGCACCGCCTCCGAATGTTACTGTTGGCACTACACACGCTGGAAGATGACCTTCAGCAGGCATTCACCATAACCACACCGTGCCATCGTATCACCAGAGTGGGTACCGTGATTCGTCACTCCACAAAAAATTTTCCACTGTTCAATCAATGTTTACGCTCCTTACACGAAGCGGGGCGTCGTTTGAAATTGACCGGCGTGATGTGTGGCTTAAGAGCAACCGCTCACCCATGAAAACCGAGTTTTCTCACCTCCCGCCTAACTGTCATAGTACTTGCAGTGTCTCCTGATGCAGTTTGGAATTACTGTGTGAAAGTCTGGATAGATGTCTGTCTATTACACATTACTACCCTCTTCAACTGTCGGCGGTCTCTGTCACTCAACAGACGAGATCGGCCTGTACTCTTTTATGCTGTACGTGTCCCTTCACGTTTCCACAACACTATCGCATCGGAAACAGTGGACCTCGGGATGTTTAGAAGTGTGGAAATCTCGTGTACAGACGTATGACACAAGTGACACCCAATCACCTGACCAAGTTCGAAGTCCGTGACTTCCACGGAGCGCTGCATTCCGTCTCTGACGATGTCTAATGACTA
The DNA here is from genome assembly GCF_021461385.2 of Schistocerca piceifrons. NCBI lineage: Eukaryota > Metazoa > Arthropoda > Insecta > Orthoptera > Acrididae > Schistocerca > Schistocerca piceifrons. Next base: position 214,291,926 of record NC_060146.1, read on the forward strand.
CTGAGCTCTCTGATATGGAGTACCTGGCAGTAGGTGGCAGCACAATGCACATAATATGAGAAACGCATGTTTTTGAGGGTGTCCAGATACTTTTGATCACATAGTGTAAATGTAAATGTTTTGTGTATAGATATTTCAATTACCAACTGAAACCATCCCATTTACCTGTACTGTGGTTTTTTGTTCAATTGATCCTGTTTCACCACTTCCGCATGATTCACCTTGACTAATTGTTAACATAATTCACTGCTTATTTCATACCCTTTAAGTGGAATCCAGGCCGATGGTTTCGAGACGGCGCGGATGTATTAAAAAACTTCACTTGGGACAAGCTTGAAGATAGGCGATAATTAGCCCGTCAAAGCCTTTTTGCATAATTTCGAGAACGAGTGTTAACTGAAGTAACTGGAGAAATTCTAGAAATCCCCCCCCCCCCCCCCCCCCCCATATATTCCTCCATAGGGACCGTGAAAAAAATTATAGGTTAATCTTACCCGACTTCTGGATATTAAGGATTGTGAATGAAAAATCAAAACAAATATTGTATATTTTACTTGTAAGAGACCAATACTTTGTTCCACTAACTCATTACAAAGAACGTTTAAGAAATGAAAAACGATTGAAGTTATAAAATGTAGGAAATGATGTGGGCGTGCTACCTAATTTCGTTATAGCTTACCTAATTCTGTGACATTATATGTTTAACTTCGTGACAATGTGCTTAATTCCACAATAATTTTGTTTTGCTTTGTTAACGTTCGCTTAACGCACTTTTCACTCGTTTTCAGCATCAGTGTCGCTGTCTCTTCGATTTGCAGATAATATTACACATAAATTCCATAGCATCAGGTGATTCTATGGACTGAGAACTTTCTTTGAACTGTCGCAGACTGAAACAACACTGAATCCAAGTACTTTTATTCGTTCCGCAGCTGTAGCTCTCTTTACAAGTCGCGCATGTGTCATCATTTCTTTTGTTCTTTGACTTCTGTTTGCTACAGTGGTTAATGGATCATTTGGTTGACGTTCAGATCGAACCTATGTCCTGACTTTGTATTATGAAATTAAGTGACTTAACATACAGTTCACTCATAAGGACAAACGGTCGACACATTTTTCCAATGGTCACATTATCTTCGTCAGCATCACTGTGGTCATCTACTCGTACACTGCACTCCATGGAATGGAGAAATGTTTAGCAGCTTTGTATATCGACCACTTTTCTTCCAAGTCTTCTGAAGTGCTCCCTGAAAGTCATCAGCGGAAAAGGAGTGTCTTCTCTTGCTTACGTAATACATTTTTGGCTTGTGCTTTTTTTCATATTTGCCTAGAAATGGAGCCTTTGTTTCTGAAATGGACACAAATCTTGAGAGTAGTTGTCATTTTCTTAGCAAATGGTTCGGTAACCAGACATTTAAATCCACCTGCACTGAAGAGCCAAAGAAACTGGTACACCTGCCGAATATCGTGTAGGTTCTATGAGAGCACGCACAAGCGCTGTAACACGACGTGGCATGGACTCGACTAATGTCTGAAGTATTGCTGGAGGGAACTGACATTATGGATCCTGCAAGGTTGTCTATACATGCGTAAGAGTAATGTACAATGGGCATGAATGTATGCAAGGTGATCAGACAAGGTGCTTACGTACGTGTCATTTGTCAGAATCGTATCTAGACGTATCAGGGTCCCATATCACTCGAACTGCACACGCCCCACACCATTACAGAGCCTCCACCAGCTTGAACAGTTCCGTGCTGACATGCAGGACCCATGGATTCGTGAGATTGTCTCCATACCCATGCACGTCCATCCACTCGATACACTTTGAAACGAGACTCGTCCGACCAGACAACATGTTTCCAATCATCAGCAGTTCAGTGCCAGTGTTGACGGGCCAGACGAGGCGTAAGGCTTTGTGTCGTGTAGTCATCAAGGTTACACATGTGGGCCTTCCGCTCCGAAAGCCAGTATCGATGAAGTTTCGTTGAATGGTTTGCACGCTGTCACTTGTTGATGGCCCAGAATTGAAATCTGCGGGTTGCACTTCTGTCATGTTAAACGATTGGTCGTCGGTCCCGTTCTTGTAGGAACTTTTCCCGGCCGCAGCGATGTCGGAGATTTGGTGTTTTACCGGGTTCCTGATATTCACGATACACTCGTGAAATGATCATATGGGAAAATCATCATTTAATCGCTACCTCGGAGATGCTATGTCCTATCGCTGGCGCGCCGAATATAACACCACGTTCAGACCCACATAAACGTTGATAACATGACATCGTAACAGCTGTAACCCATCGAACGATTCCCCCAGACACTTGTTGTCTTGTATAGGCGTTGTCGACCGCAGCGCCGTATTCTGCCCGTTTACATTTCTCTGTATTTGAATACGCATGCCTATACCACTTCCTTTGGCGCTTCAGTGTATAATGACGAAGAAGTATGTTCCATTGGTGATACAACTGTATGTAAGTGTCTGACTATTTACTTGAACAATTTACCTCAGTAAACTTGTATTGCAGGATCAGCGCAACAAACGACGTATTTCCCTTCAGAAAACAAACAATGAAGTACATGTTTCGGACACAGCGTTTATTCCCGCCCAGAATGTCTCTCCCGTGTCAAGACGTTTCTACCGCCGGCCGGAGTGGCCGAGCGGTTCTAGGCGCTACAGTCTGGAACCGCGCAACCGCTACGGTCGCAGGTTCGAATCCTGCCTCGGGCATGGATGTGTGTGATGTCCTTAGTTTAGTTAGGTTTAAGTAGTTCTAAGTTGTAGGGGACTGATGACCAAAGAGGTTAAGTCCCATAGTGCTCAGAGCCATTTGAACCATTTTTGAACGTTCCTACCATTTGTTGAGGACAGTTGGAACTATGTGTAGAACGTGTAGCCAAGTTAAGGACAAAGAATGTGTCTGCTGTCACGAAGTAAAGTACATCACGGAGTTAGGTAGATTTAACGCTACTAATTGCAACGCTCGCAGAGGCCGTTAAGTAGGCAGTGTTTTCGCTCTCCGTATTGTTGTTGTGGTCTTGAGTCCTGAGACTGGTTTGATGCAACTCTCCATGCTACTCTATCCTGTGCAAACTTCTTTATCTCCAAGTACCTACTGCAGCCTACATCCTTCTGAATCTGCTTACTGTATTCATCTCTTGGTCTCCCTCTACGATTTTTACCCTCTACGCTGCCCTCCAATATTAAATTGATGATACCTTGATGCCCCAACACATGTCCAACCAACCGATCCCTTCTTCTAGTCAAATTGTGCCACAAACTTCTCTTCTCCCCGATCCTATTCAATACTTCCTCATTAGTTACGTGATCTACCCATCTAATGTTCAGCATTCTTCTGTAGCACCACATATCGAAAGCTTCTATTTTCTTCTTGTCTAAACTATTTATCGTCCATGCAAATACTTTCAGAAACGACTTCCTGACATTTAAATTTATACTTGATGTTAACAAATTTTTCTCTTTCAGAAACGCTTTCCTTGCCATTGCCAGTCTACATTTTATATCCTCTCTACTTCAACCATCATCAGTTATTTTGCTCCCCAAATAGCTTTACTTCTTTAAGTGCCTCATTTCCTAATCTAATTGCCTCAGCATCACCCGACTTAATTCGACTACATTCCATTATCCACGTTTTGCTTTTGGTGATGTTCATCTTATATCCCCCTTTCAAGACCCTGTCCATTCCGTTCAACTGCTCTTCCAAGTCCTTTGCTGTCTCTGACAGAATTACAATGTCATCGGCTAACCTCAAAGTTTTTATTTCTTCTCCATGGATTTTAATACCTACTCCGAACTTTTCTATTGTTTCCTTTACTGTTTGATCAATATACAGATTGAATAACATCGGGGAGAGGCTATAAAGCTATCTCACTCCCTTCCCAACCATTGCTTCTCTTTCATGCCCTTCGACTCTTATAACTGCCATCTGGTTTCTGTGCAAATTGTAAATAGCCTTTCGCTCCCTGTATTTTACCCCTGCCGCCTTCAGAATTGGAAAGAGAGTATTCCAATCAACATTGTGAAAAGCTTTCTCTAAGTCTACAAGTGCTAGAAACGTAGGTTTGCCTTTCCTTAATCTTTCTTCTAAGATAAGTCGTAGGGTCAGTATTGCCTCACGTGTTCCAATATTTCTACGGAATCCAAACTGATCTTCCCGAGATCGGCTTCTAGCAGTTTTTCCATTCGTCTGTAAAGAATTCGCGTTAGTATGTTGCATCCGTGACTTATTAAACTGATAGTTCGCTAATTCTCTCATCTGTCAACACCTGCTTTCTTTGGGATTGGAATTATTATATTCTTCTTGAAGTCTGAGGGTATTTCGCCTGTCTCATATATATATTGCTCACAAGATGGTAGCGTTTTGTCAGGACTGGCTCTCCCAAGGCCGTCAGTAGTTCTAATGGAATGTTGTCTACTCCGGGGGCCTTGTTTCGACTCAGGTCTTTCAGTGCTGTGTCAAACTCTTCACGCAGTATCATATCTCCCATTTCATCTTCATCTACATCCTCTTCCATTTCCATAACATTGTCCTCAAGTACATCGCCCTTGTATAGACCCTCTATATACTCCTTCCACCTTTCTCTTCTTTGCTTAGAGCTGGGTTTCCATCTGAGCTCCTGATATTCATGCAAGTGGTTCTCCTTTCTCCAAAGGTCTCTTTAACTTTCCTGTAGGCAGTATCTATCTTACCCCTAGTGAGATAAGCCTCTACATCATTACATTTGTCCTCTAGCCATCCCTGCTTAGCCATTTTGCACTTCCTGTCGATATCATTTTTGAGACGTTTGTATTCCCTTTTCTTGGTTCATTTACTGCATTTTTATATTTTCTCCTTTCATGAATTAAATTCAATATTCTTCTGTTACCCAAGGGTTTCTACTAGCCCTCGTCATTTTATCTATTTGATCCTTGCTGCCTTCACTATTTCATCCCTCAAAGCGACCCATTTTCCTTCTACTGTATTTCTTTCTCCCATTCCTGTCAATTGTTCCCTTATGCTGTCCCTGAAACTCTGTACAACCTCTGGTTCTTTCAGTTTATCCAGGTCCTATCTCCTTAAATTCCCACCTTTTTGCAGTTTCTTCAGTTTTAATCTACAGTTCATAACCAATAGATTCTGGTCAGAGTCCACATCTGCACCTGTAAATGTCTTACAATTTAAAACCTGGTTCCTAAATCTCTGTCTTACCATTATATAATTTATCTGATACCTTTTAGTATCTCCAGGGTTCTTCCATGTATACAACCTTCTTTCATGATTCTTGAATCAAGTGTTAGCTATGATTAAGTTATGCTCTGTGCAAAATTCTACCAGACGGCTTCCTCTTTCATTTCTTACCCCCATTCGATATTCACCTACTATGTTTCCTTCTCTCCCTTTTCCTACTCTTGAATTCCAGTCACCCATGACTATTAAATTTTCATCTCCCTTCACTACCTGAATAATTTCTTTTATCTCATCAAACATTTGATCAATTTCTTCGTCATCTGCAGAGCTAGTTGGCATATAAACTTGTACTACTGTAGTAGGCGTGGGTTTCATGTCTGTCTTGGCCACAATAATGCGTTCACTATGCTGTTTGTAGTGGCTTACCCGTAATACTATTTTTTATTCATTATTAAACCTACTCCTGCATTACCCCTATTTGATTTTGTATTTATAACCCTATATTCACCTGACCAAAAGTCTTGTTCCTCCTGCCACCTGACTTCACTAATTCCCACTATATCTAACTTTAACCTATCCATTTCCTTTTTTAAATTTTCTAACCTACCTGCCCGATTAAGGGATCTGACATTCCACGCTCCGATCCGTAGAACGCCAGTTTTCTTTCTCCTGATAAGGACGTCCTCTTTAGTAGTCTCCGCCCGGAGATCCGAATGGGGGACTATTTTACCTCCGGAATATTTTACCCAAGAGGACGCTATCATCATTTAACCATACAGTAAAGCTGCATGCCCTCGGGAAAAATTACGGACGTAGTTTCCCCTTGCTTTCAGCCGTTCGCAGTACCAGCATAGCACGGCCGTTTTGGTTAGTGTAACAAGGCCACATCAGTCAGTCATCCAGACTGAAAAGGCTGCTGCCCCTCTTCAGGAACCAGACGTTTGTCTGGCCTCTCTACAGATACCCCTCCGTTGTGGTTGCACCTACGGTACGGCTATCTGTATCGTTGAGGCACGCAAGCCTCCCCACCAACGACAAGGTCCATAGTTCGCGGGGGGGGGGGGGGGGGGGTTGGCGCGCTCTCCATAATTAAAGACCCTAGCGTGTGGTTCTGTGCGCAGTACATTCTACCACAGTGGTCTGCAGAGTATGTATGTAGATGTAGTCTGCCTAACCAAAAGTATCAGGACACCTGTTAGTGGACATTAATATGAGGTTTGTCCACTCTTAGCCTTCGTGATAGCTTGATCTCTGCCGGGATCGATGAGGTGTCTGAATGTCTTTAGAAGAATGAAAACCCATTCTTCCTCCAGAGTCGAAACGAGAGAATGAAGTAATATTGGCTAGAGGGGTCTGGAGGAAAGTCGATGTTCTGACATCCCAAAGGCCGTCCACTGTGTTTAGGCCACTACATTTCATTGCCTCAAGATGCTGCTTTATGGCAGGGTGTCTTGTCATGCTGGAACAAACTGTACGCAGTATACAGTGGTGTAAAATATTGTTCGCATCCTCCCAAATTTAGCGTTTTCCTAAGCACAATATGGTGTTCACACCCACAAAAAACTGCTTCATACCGTAACACCGCTTCCCCACTTCCCTATTGTTACTACACATAAAGGTTGGGCCAGGCTTTCGCCTAACCGAAACCGTTCCATCGGACTGCCACAGCGAACAGCATGATTCATCGCTCCAAATCATTCGTTTCGAATCAAGTGGCGTCTCTTTTTACACCATCTTCAGGTGTCGCGTACCACTGACTGCAGAGATGCGTGGTTTACTGAGAGCTGCTCTACCGCTGTACCCCGTTCTTTTTGTCTCCCTACGCACAGCCATTGTGCTAGCTGGAGCGCAGGTAGCACTCTGGAACTCAGGAGCGAATCCTTTCACTGTTTTCTTGTGACTTTTTACAACCACCATCCACATTGTTCGAGGGTACCTTTCCGTCGGTACACGAGATTTACCTGGTCTTGGTTTAGAAGGTCTAGAAGGCTTGAAATGCCCTGGATGGATTTGTTAGTCAGGTGACACACAATGACTAGTCTGTGTTCGAAGTCACTGAGCTGTCATGCTCGAACCAGTGTGCAGTTACTGCTTCTGTGCTGTCAGCACAGTACTCTGCGTCTCTTTTTATGCTATCTGTTCATCCTCTCGTCAAATCTAGTGGTGTGCTGCTCAGTACATAGGCGTGTCTGGATACTGCTGATCAGATAGTGTAGATGAACGCATAGTACCTCCCTGTGTGTTAAACCGCCGCTTCCGGGACGGGGAGGTGCTCCGACCCCTGATCGAGTCTGCCTGGCGGATTAACAACGAGGGTCGGTGTGCGGACCAGCCTGCATGTGGTTTTTAGGAGGTTTCCCACATCCCTCTCGAGGAATGCCGGGCTGGTTCCGAAGTCGTGCCTCAGTCACACTGTTCGCAAACATCTAGAAAACCTTCGCTTACTTTCACATGGATAACACTACACGCAGATGATTAACTGACATTGTCAGCTGTATTGGAGGCGATCTTATTACAGAAGTTTATTCGCCTAGATTGGTCAATAATACACAATGGTTACTAGTTTCAGCGAAATTAAATCTCTATCTTCCGATCACCTTCACATCACCTGAAGATGGCGATTTAATTTTGCTCAGACTGATAGCCTGAAATCCCTGGCACAGTACTCGTTAAAGCCTGTGCTATGGTAAGTGAGCGGGATTCACCTGATGAGAAAGGATTTTCGCATAGATATCGACTGCGTGTACCTGAATGGTGGCAAATCAGACTTACATCCACTCTGTAATAACAATGACCCGTCAAGTGAGTTCGAAATGCAATTACACGTCAGGATGGATCAAAAACAACCCAGAAGATGCTACTAATGTGATAATAATACGGTCGCCAGCCTAATTAGGCATTAACTGAGTTTCTTCCCTGTACAAGTTGGTTTATGTTCATCCAAAACAACAATTTAAAACACTGCATAATATAGTAGAATTTTAGAACCAGAAAATCTATTGAACTGATAGTATCACATTCTGTACTGATGTGGAAAAACATGAATACATAACACTACACTATAATGTTTACTACAAAACTTTATACTGTCTATTAATCTAATTAAAATCAGGCATAGGTTACCCTAGAAATTGTACTTTTGTGCCACAAACAATGTGTCAATTTTAATAAAGATAGAACATTGATAAATTTTGACTTTTGTATTGACTTTAACTTTTGCTAGTCAAACCAATTTAGAACACTTCAGAATTCAAATGAATGAGGGGGGGACCCTGAAACTGTTATCATCGCTGTGTTTTAAAAAATTGATTACTCAATTTATTATTCATTCAAGATCTCCAGCATATAAGTTACTACTCTTTTCATCTTATTTACTGCTCATTTAAATGCCTTTAAATCTGTCTCGAAGTAATAAACTTCATTACTATGTCAATACTAAAGTTATCTTTCGACTTCGTTAGTCCTTCGCTATTCATTTACTGGGTCATTAACAAAACATCATTCTAATATAGCTAGTTCTGCAAATAATTATTATTAACACAAATTTTAATTTTCATTTCGGGACACTCGGATTGCACAGCGTTTGGAAGGGACCCTGTCTAGGTTAGTTGTGAGGATAATTAAATGATGGAAAAGTTCTGATAAAATTTAGGTTATTATTGCACCAAACAAACACAGTTCAGTCTCTGATCCATACGAAAACAGTACTCAAAGTTTCAACCTGCTTGTATCGATGCGGCGGTTGGCGAGCGGCGAGATGACGAGGCACAGAGCACACATACAACCACAGCTATGGCTCTTGATGTGTCGGCACTTTAATTCTTCTTAGCGTCGCAATACTTTTCCATTTAGTGCCTATGGAATTTTGCCATGCTGTGTGGGCGTTGGAACAGCATACCCGAGGCTCAGTGAAGCTATGTCTTCCAGGAGAGCCTCCTCGCTCCAGAAGATGTTGCTCAAACCAGTGCCAAACTCCAACTACTACTGAGCCCGTTGTGCCGTGCAGTGCCCGCACGCATTTTCCCGCGCTCGCCTGCCATCCACCTTTTACCGCTCCCTGACAGACCGGGTGTTCACCCGAGGTTTTGCAATCTACATATCCTAACACATTGCCTACGTATGGACCGGACGCACAATTACGATTTTAAGCATCTTACAACAGTCTCAACATTTGTTACATTTTAATTCTATTACAATATTGCTTGACATTTGACATAAACATTAATATTCAAATTGAAACTTATTTACAGTTTTTTTAACATAATGGCATGAAACAAAAAGAAATGAAATCAGAACATAAATTACACAAGTTTATCGTAAAATCAGAAGAAAAGAACTGCTGATATGTACAATAGTATAGAGTCGTTGTTGTTACAAGCCATTGTGTATTTTTGTGCGATCTTGGCGAATAAACTTTTGTACAGTGGCGGCTCGTAGGTATACACTCTGGGTGTTAACACGTTTTTAAAATCGGATAAATCTGAGAGTCCGATATTATTAGCATTTGCTGTATCTCAGTTATCCTTATCAACATATCTATACAACTTCAGCCGCTGTCAATAAAAATAGCAATAATAATAATAATAATAATAATAATAATAATAATAATAATAATAATAATATTAATCCCGTGGAGGCCCGGGAAAAGAATAGGCCTCCGGTATGTTCTGCCAGTCGTAAAAGGCGACGAAAAGAACAAACCACTAATAAAGCTAACCCCCCCTTTTAGTGTGATTAGTTTGTTCAGCACAGAACTAAAGAAGCCTCGGACAAGCACTGTCATGGTCGGGGACGACGCTTGAACCCTATGCCCGCCCACAATGGTAACGACACTGCTAGCCAACTGGAAAATGATTCAAATCCAAATAGAGGTGTTTTGCAGGTATGCTTCCTGCAACCACCCTAGAAGGAAAACAAAGACAGAGGATGAGATGGTCAGATGGAGTTAATCGACACCTCATGTTTTGTTATTACCAAGCAACAAACCTAGGAACCAACACAATTGGATACAGATCACAAGTATACACAACATTTATTACCAGGTACCCAGAATTAAAATTTTTAACAGAACAACGACTAGCTGATCAGATCCGTGTAATAATGGCTCTGAGCACTATGGGACTTAACTTCTGTGGTCATCAGTCCCCTAGAACTTAGAACTACTTAAACCTAACTAACCTAAGGACATCACACACATCCATGCCCGAGGCAGGATTCGAACCTGCGACCGTAGCAGTCGCGCGGTTCCAGACTGAAGCGCCTTAACCGCGACACCACCGCGAGAGGCGTGTAATAATCAAAACTAACAGGATACCCCAGTCAGAATTAGAAAACATTAAACAACAAGTACAACAAATACTGGAACAAAATAATGAGCAATCGGAAGAAGAAGAAAATACAGTAATGGACTCAAACATCCCAGAGCAAACAAACAAAGAACAACATGCATCAATCAAACAGTCAGAGGAAAACGAAATCTTAAGACAGCCACCAGAACAAGCAGAAATAGAACACGAAGTGACACACATGTCAGATATAGAAGAAAAATTTCAGTTGACATATATAGAATACAAAGACACAAATACAGACATTACACCATTCTTGCATAGACCGCCAAATAACCCACAAGTCGAAACAACAATAAAAACTATCAACACAATCATACACAACAAAATAAATGAAAACACAACTATGGAAGAGTTACAACTACTGGTTTATATAGGAGCACTTACTACACTAAAGATACACACTAGGCAGAGATCAGAACCAACCAACACACAGAAGAAACCCACAAAACCAGCATGGCAACACAGGCTACAGAGCAGAATAGAAAAACTGAGAAAAGACATCGGACAGCTAACACAATTTATAAGAAATGAAATGTCAGAAAAAAAACGAAAAAGGTTAGGTAAAATCTCACAACAAGAAGCGATAGAGCAATTAGATGAAAAGAAGCAGAAATTACAAGCATTGGCCAAACGACTTAGAAGATACAAGAAAAATGAAAATAGAAGGAAACAAAATCAAACATTCAACACAAACCAAAAGAAATTTTATCAGACAATAGATAACACACACATTAAAATAGACAACCCACCAAACATAACAGACATGGAACACTTCTGGAGCAACATATGGTCAAACCCAGTACAACTTAACAGGCATGCACGGTGGATACAAGCAGAAACAGACACATACAAGATGATACCACAAATGCCTGAAGTGATAATTTTGCAACATGAAGTCACCCGAGCAATTAATTCTATGCACAATTGGAAAGCCCCTGGAAAAGATAAAATAGCAGATTTCTGGCTAAAGAAGTTCACCTCAACACATTCACATCTAACTAAATTATTTAACAGTTACATTGCAGACCCATACACGTTCTCTGATACACTTACACATGGAATAACTTATCTGAAACTTAAAGATCAAGCAGACACAGCAAACCCAGCTAAATATCGCCCCATAACATGCCTACTAACAATATACAAAATATTAACTTCAGTCATTACACAGAAATTAATGACACGTACAACACAGAACAAAATTATAAATGAAGAACAAAAAGGCTGTTGCAAAGGAGCATGAGGATGTAAAGAGCAACTGATAATAGATGCAGAGGTGACATATCAAGCTAAAACTAAACAAAGGTCGCTACACTACGCATACATTGATTACCGAAAAGCTTTTGATAGTGTACCCCACTCATGGTTACTACAAATATTGGAAATATACAAAGTAGATCCTAAATTGATACAGTTCCTAAACATAGTAATGAAAAAGTGGAAAACCACACTTAATATCCAAACAAATTCAAATAATATCACATCACAGCCAATACAGATTAAGCGTGGAATATACCAAGGAGATTCATTAAGTCCTTTCTGGTTCTGCCTTGCTCTGAACCCACTATCCAACATGCTAAATAATACAAATTATAGATACAATATTACTGGAACATACCCACACAAAATCACACCTCTGTATACATGGATGATCTAAAACTACTGGCAGCAACAAATCAACAACTCAACCAATTACTAAAGATAACAGGAGTATTCAGCAATGATATAAATATGGATTTTGGAACAGACAAATGTAAGAAAAATACAATAGCCAAGGGAAAACACACTAAACAAGAAGATTACATATTAGATAATCACAGCGACTGCATAGAAGCGATGAAAAAAACAGATGCCCATAAATATCTAGGATACAGACAAAAAATAGGAACAGATAATACAAATATTAAAGAAGAACTAAAAGAAAAATATAGACAAAGACTAACAAAAATACTGAAAACAGAATTGACAGCAAGAAACAAGACAAAAGCTATAAATACTTATGCTATACCAATATTGACCTACTCATTTGGAGTAGTGAAATGGAGTAACACAGACCTAGAAGCACTCAATACACTTACACGATCACAATGCCACAAATATAGAATACATCACATACATTCGGCAACTGAAAGAATCACATTAAGCAGAAAGGAAGGAGGAAGGGGATTTATCGACATAAAAAACCTACATTATGGACAGGTAGACAATTTAAGAAAATTCTTTATAGAACGAGCAGAAACTAGCAAAATACACAAAGCAATCATTCATATAAATACATCGGCTACACCACTTGTAGGGAAGCAGCCTACTCACGCCGTAATAAATTAACATCAGTCTTTCCATTGTGTGCCAGCCAGTCCGCTGTAACTAGCTCTGACGTTATAAATGTTGCGCAGTACTTTTAAAATCAAATAACTAACCTGAAATGGTTCTAGCATGTCAGGAGTAATACTAAATTAATATGTGTTAAATATCAGTTCGATAACTTTAACCATTTTCGAAATTTGGACGTTTTTCTGTAAAAATCATTGGCGCAACAGAAAAGAGCTAGAAAATTAAAAATTTATAATTAGATTCATCTTTCAAAATAATTTAATAAAAACAGTACTTTGGGTTTCACAAATTAAAATTTTAGTGGAAATTCATGATTTTCTGGTTTTTGTCTTAAAACTTAAGGAAGTAAGATAGATTAAGTAGGCTAATAAATAAGGCTACGATGTTTATATTTAAGTAGATTGGAGATCCGCTATAACTATGAAGATGTGAGAAGTTTCATTTGAATACCTATAAAACTATAGCGATAGCGTATCTCCAAAGGGCAAGGTCAGAGGTGGTCTACTGCGTGCACTGTAATTTAATTAGTTCTCTCGCCCAAAATATTTAACTTAGCCACGACAAAATTTTATTGTCAATACTTACCTGTTTGCTGAATACACATTTAAATTGAGAACTTCATCAACCATCAGCAAAAGAAGCTATGATTTATTCAATAACTTAATGTGGTGCATTACTAGCCCAACGGCTAGTCGGGAGAGCCGATTTGATCAGGCGTTCCCTTAGCCGTCCGCACCGCGGCTTTATATATAAGTACGCTGCGCGAGGAAGGAAGGCCCCAGTTCTCTCCAGACGCTGAATAACACACCATCTGTGTCGGGAGTCGCGTCGCGTCGGTATCATTGCTACAAACAGCCGCAGATGCCGTATTAAGTTACTCGAGATACGCGTAACCATGTAATCATTTTCGAGTGAAGTGTTAATTCTGGGATGATTTTAACTATCTAGCTTCAGTTTGTGTATGTCGTATTTTCACGTGCCGTCGCGGGACAGACATTCTACCAATTATTTAGCATGGCGTTTGATGAAACTAATCATCAAATTATGGCGAGCATTCATTTAAATATTCAATTTGGACAATTATAGTTGCATCAGCGCATTAGACTCTGAACTGCTCTGTTTGTTAGGTTGTGTGGATTCTTTTGTTTTTCATCTGTGACTTTCAGAATATACTCAACTATTTTAGAAAGTCGTTTTTGATTATTAATCCCGGACAATCTCCTAATTCCTCAGAGCTATAAGCTGTAACTATAAGTGTATTCTCAGATGAAGTGGGCACTAGGAATTCTAATTACCGGCTTCACGTTTTACTAATCACTTTCTGGTTGCCAATATTGTAGTTCGAGAGCCAGTGTTGAGAACGGCGAAAGACAGCATAAATAACATTCTAAATAATAGGAACATTTAACCACATAAATTCTATCCGCCACCCCACACACTGCAATTTCATAACCACTTCTACAACCCTTTAGATCACATAACATCAACAGATATGAAGAAAGTAAATTGGAAAAAGAAAACACTACATGGGAAGCACCGGTATCATCTAACACAGCCACACATCGATCAAGACGCATCCAACACATGGCTAAGAAAAGGCAATATATACAGTGAGATGGAAGGATTCATGATTGCAATACAGGATCAAACAATAAACGCCAGATATTACAGCAAGCATATTATTAAAGATCCCAATACCACAACAGATAAATGCAGACTCTGCAAACAACAAATAGAAACAGTAGATCACATCACAAGCGGATGTACAATACTAGCAAATACAGAATATCCCCAGAAGACATGACAATGTAGCAAAAATAATACATCAACAGCTTGCGTTACAACATAAACTTACAAAACAACATGATCCCACATACAAGTATGCGCCACAAAATGTACTGGAGAATGATGAATACAAATTATACTGGAACAGAACCATTATAACAGATAAAACAACACCACAGAACAAACCTGACATCATACTCACCAATAAAAAGAAGAAATTAACACAACTAATCGAAATATCCATACCCAATACAACAAATATACAAAAGAAAACAGGAGAAAAAATTGAAAAATACATCCAACTGGCTGAGGAAGTCAAGGACATGTGGCATCAGGATAAAGTTGACATTATACCAATTATACTATCAACTACAGGAGTCATTCCACACAATATCCACCAGTACATCAACACAATACAACTAGATCCAAATGTATATATACAAGTACAGAAATCTGTAATTATTGATACATGTTCAATTACCCGAAAGTTCCTAAATGCAATGTAACATACACGGTACAGTTAGAAGGAACTCACGCTTGATCAAGGTCCGCGTCACCTTCCATTTTTAACCAGACATAACATCTGTGACAAGAAAGAAATAATAATAATTATACATAACTTAACTGAAAGGAGGAAGAATTGTTTTTGTGGAATTTTATTGTTTTGTATATAATTAAATACAGGTTATGGCAAGAACGAAATAATGTTCAAGCTATTGTTACTCTCCGTTTTCAGTTTTGTGTAAGTGGGAGTTTTCATGCTTTTCTTTTATTTTTTTTCGGACAAATGTACGTATCTCTGATTCATGTACTGGTTAACGAATTAACTCCTGGGCTGAAAATCAGGCATTTTTACGTTACACCCACACAACTACTTACGCTTATCATACATTTCTTTATTAAATGTCGCTCGTATTTGATTACGTCACTTTCGCAGACAATGAATCTGGCCTGGAATGCCATAGTTCCTTTGTGGTTAACTTTTTCTGGTCATCTTCTTTTCTGTTAGCGCTTAATACATGCTAAACAGAGTTCCTGTTGAACTCCACAGGAAAGCCGATTCCTGCACAGTAGACAACGAACTCATAGCATAAACTGCCGTTTGCGTGAGTGATTAAATTCAAGCAGTACTGCCCACCAACAAGAGCGCTTGACTATAGTACAAACGAGGTGCAGATCGACGTAAGGGCCAAAAGGACACCGTCTTCGAGCCCCCCGCCCCTCTCCTCGCCATATTTAAGTGAACATCAGAGAATTCAGTGAGACAGCTTTTCGTAAATGTTCGGACATATGTATAAAATGTGGACCTACAGTACAGATGAACCATAAGGTCAACAAATGTCAGAAGCACAAATAAATGCTACAGTATCACAATCGACGATGATATACTTTATGGTCTTCATTTCCTTAAGTGAAATACTCTGTGATAAAATCCAAAACTTATAGTACTTTACCTTATTCAGAACCCCACAAAATAGGTTTTTTTTAATCAGTGTAACTATAAAATATAGTGAGGTCCGATCTAATTTGACTACATAGTAATTTCACGTACTGTGGAGTGTGCTACTGCCAAGGGGGATTTATGCCAAGTGAACATGGATAAGTGTCTGCTGCCGTGTGCTACCACCTGGTGGTATTGACGTAAACTAGTAGTTGAGTGCTTAGGGCTAGCTGCGGACCTCGTGAACCGAGCACATTGTTTATCAAATCCGTATGTATCTGGCTCGTAAAACAATATCGTCACGCCAGTTGCGCATGCACAGAAACTCGTTAAAAAGTGCACAAGTGAAGGTGTGCTGACGGCCGTGATGCCAAGGCTCACAGAGTCTGGAAGAGCAACATGTAGCACAGTGCGGTGGACTTAGTGCCTTGTATTTCAGATTACCACATCTACATTACGTTTAACAGCATTCGAAGGAAAATAACCAATAAATCCACAAGATGTCATAAGTTAGGGTGTTCATGTGTTCTTGTGCTCTTACACAGAAGCCGCCACTATTTTTGTAGTAACAAAAAGAACCGTGTTTACCACACGCAGGCATTTGTGGTACACATATTCCGTCCCAGGGAGTAATGGGGTGGCGAGGGGAAGCGCATTGGGCCACCCCTATAGAGTAACCGTGTCAAATCCGTTATTAACCGTGCTGATCCTTCACCGCAGCACATAGAGGATGGGTTCGAGAACAGGAAGATCACCGGGGCTGTCTTCCTAGACCTATCAGCAGCCTACGACACAGTCAACCACCGACTGCTCCTGGGGAAAATATACGCAATGAGTAGGGACTACAGACTAACCTTACTGATTTGAAACCTACTCCAGAATCGAAGATTGTTCGTGGATTTTCAGGGACAGAGAAGCCGGTGAAGGATACAGGAAAATGGCTTCCCCCCAAGGAAGCGTACTGGCCCCAACACTTTTTAATATATATACTAATGACCAGCCCCTCCCCCAAGGCACCGAAAGCTTCATATATGCAGATGATTGCGCTATTACCGCTCAAGCAGACAGCTTTGAAACTGTTGAACAGAATTTGTCAGAAGCCCTCGAACAGCTTGCCACCTACTATAAGGGGAACCATCTCAAACCCAATCCTGGGAAGTACCCAAACCTGCGCCTTCCACATAAGGAAAAGACAATCTGCAAGAAGACTAGAACTTAACTGGAAAGGAGTGCCCCTGGAACACTGCGAAACACCAAAATATTTAGGCGTCACCTTGGACAGAGCATTCACCTATAAAAAGCACTGCATGAACACTAAACACAAAGTAGCCGCGAGAAACAACATTGTGCGCAAACTAACGGGCACTACATGGGGGTCACAGCCTGGAATAGTGAGAACCACAGCTCTTGCTTTGTGCTTTTCAACAGCGGAGTACGCGTGCCCAGTGTGGTAGAATTCTAGCCACGCCAAGCAAGTGGACATACCGCTTAATGAATCCTGCCGCATCGTCACAGGCTGTCTGAGACCAACCCTGACTGATAAATTGTACTGCCTGGCAGGCGTGGCCCCACCACATGTTAGAAGGAAAGTAGCGGCCAGGAAGTAAAAGACAAAGGCGTTGACCTCACCCGCCCACCCGCTGTACAAGCACCAGCCAGCCCGCTGTTAGTCTCAAACGAAGAACTCCCTCCCGGCCATATGGAAGGATGGACGACATGGAAATCTCTTAATAGGCTGCGCTCTGTGTCACACGACCCAGAGAGAATATGCGCAAATGGGGCCTCTCAAATCAACCGGCGCTGTGTGACTGTGGACACACTCAAACCACCACCCTCCACCTCACGCAGTGTGTGCTGCGCCCGAGCACCTGCACCGTGAAGGATTTGATGAATGCCACCCCAGAAGCGCTGCACGTGGCCAGGTTCTGGTCCAAGACTTCATAAAATAAAAAATAAAAAACTACTTGAGCCTGCTTATACATCTGTATACTTTTATACTCTTTTTGTATTTGTCATATACTTGTTATGTATGTGTTAATCATTTTGATTTTATGCACGATGCTTCTGACACGAATAAATAAATAAAGCTGATGTGGGCCAAGGAACAATAAGGAACTGGCAGAAGCAAAGCTGTGAGGACGGGGTGTGAGTCGTGCTTGGGTAGCTCAGTTGGTAGAGCACTTGCCTGCGAAAGGCAAAGGTCCCGAGTTCGAGTCTCTGTCCGGCACACAGTTTTAATCTGCCAGGGAGGTTCATATCAGTGCACACTTCGCTGCAGTGTGAAAATCTCATTCTGGAACAATAAGGAGAAGATGAAGAACAAGGAGGCGTAGAATATTGTTTCTTTCTTTGGCTTCCAGTTAAGAGAAAGCAATGCACAGGACAGGTTTAGCGACACTGTGAAAAATACGTGTTTGCAACTAAAAAGGTACATAAAGGGTTGATGGATGTAATGTTCACCATTTCTTGTGGCGTTAAACAAACTACTCTTTTGACACTTTCCATCTGGACATAAATTTTCGCGAGAAATGTTGCCTGCACTGAGTCCGCTGCTGCCACCGTCGACAGCTGGTTCACAGAAGCCATTTCGTGTGCGTGTGCGTGTGCGTGCATGTGTGTGTGTGTGTGTGTGTGTGTGTGTGTGTGTGTGTAGTCCGCTTGGCGGTGACCAACACAGCTCTCGCAGAGTTTCGCGGCGAAATAGCGGCTGCTGCGCCTGATGTTAATTTAATGAGCACGCTGCAACCCCCTTCTGTCCTCCTGCCTCCGTCCTCCCTCCCTGCCAACCCCCTTCTCGCGCACAATCGCAGGGCTGGCTCCCTCCCCTCTGCTTCCTCTATACCCCCCCACCAACCCTCCGCCACCTGTCCTCTTCCTCGCCATCTGCGCATGCGCCGCCGTGCGACGCAACACCCCGATTCCACCCACCGCCTCACCCCTTGCCTGGTACAACGTCGCCGGCCGACCTTCACCCCCTTATTATTTCTCGAGCTCCAACCCCTCGTTTAGGAGGAGAGACACAGGGGGAAGGGTGGTGGTGGGGGGAGGGGGAGGGGGAGGCCTTTGCCAGAGTGATGCTCAGAAATGCGGTGGGGTACTTGTGCGGCGGAGATTCCGAGCGACGCGTCTTGTACTTAACAGCAGAAGGCGACACATTGTCACCATTTTAGCAAATAGAACACAGCATGTTGTTCTCACTGGAGAGACGTCTACAGACGTTAAAGTAACCTTTGGCATGCCACAGGGGAGTGTTATGGGACCATTGCTTTTCACAATATATATAAATGACCTAGTAGATAGTGTCGGAAGTTCCATGCGGCTTTTCGCGGATGATGGTGTAGTATACAGAGAAGTTGCAGCATTAGAAAATTGCAGCGAAATGCAGGAAGATCTGCAGCGGATAGGAAATTGGTGCAGGGAGTGGCAACTGACCCTTAACGTAGATAAATGTAACGTATTGCGAATATATATAAAGAAGGATCCTATATTGTATGATTATATGATAGCGGAACAAACACTGGTAGCAGAGACTTCTGTAAAATATCTCGGAGTATGCGTGCGGAACGATTTGAAGTGGAATGATCATATAAAATTAATTGTTGGTAAGGTGGGTACCAGGTTGAGATTCATTGGGAGAGTCCTTAGAAAATGTAGTCCATCAACAAAGGAGGTGACTTACAAAACACTCGTTCGACCTATACTTGAGTATTGCTCATCAGTGTGGGATCCGTACCAGGTCGGGATCACGGAGGAGATAGAGAAGATCCAAAGAAGAGCGGCGCGTTTCGTCACAGGATTATTTGGTAAGCGTGACAGCGTTACCTCTGTAGCAAACTCAAGTGGCAGACTCTGCAAGAGAGGCGCTCTGCATCGCGGTGTAGCTTGCTGTCCGGATTTCGAGAGGGTGCGTTTCTGGGTGAGGTATCGAATATATTGCTTCCTCCTACTTATACCTCCCGAGGAGATCACGAATGTAAAATTAGAGAGTTTCGAGCGCGCACGGAGGCTTTCCGGCAGTCGTTCTTCCCGCGAACCATACGCGACTGGAACCGGAAAGGGAGGTAATGACAGTGGCACGTAAAGTGCCCCCCGCCACACACCGTTGGGTGGCTTGCGGAGTATAAATGTAGATGTAGAACAACTTGAGTGTCTGCCGGCTGCTCTGTATGGTGGTTACCAGCCTACGTGCAAAATGAAATTTTCGAAGGATTAAAAATAGAGTGATACAATCATTTTTGAAAGTGCCCCAGAAAATGAGTTAAGAACAGTCCAGACTCTACAGACATACACACATCTTTTTGCATGCAAAAGGCTTTATTCCAGATACTCTAAGAGGATTACTCAGAAAGTAATGGACCGCCATTTTTTTCTCGCCCTAAAGCAATGCTACTGATGCGGAACGTTACGCAAGTATTATTCGAAGTCTCCTGAGCGAGCACGCAAAGTTTGCCTCACTTCCGACAGATAGCGTAGCTGCAGGGCAGTTTCAAAGTGGCGTCTGTAGGTGATGTACGTTACAAGAAAGGTGCCGTCATAGAATTTCACGCTGCAGAGAAAGAAACTGTGGGGAATATTCAAAAACGATTGTGCAAAGTCTATGGAGCATCTGCTGTCGACGTAAGAACAGTTAGTCACTGGGCGTGGACGGTGACGTCATCAGACAGCAGTTGGGCGGAGCTCCACGAGTTGCAGCGGTCAGGGAGACCATCCACGGCTGTCACACCTGACAGCCCTGACCTATCCCCCTCGGACTTCCACTTGTTTGGAATACCACTCGTAGGAGATATTTTAAGGACGATGAGGATGTAATTCACACAGTGAAGCACTGGCTCCACCACCACGACAAGGAATGGTACCGACAACCCTGTTTCGTGCATGAGAAAGGCCATAGAACGGGACGGAGATTACGTGGAGAAATGGGGTGTCCAGATGAAACACCACTCTTTCGCTTGTGTAATTCTCATTATGTTCAATAAAGAATTGTTGAAGAAAAACAAAATTCGGTGCATTACTTTCTGGGCAACCCTCGTAAATGTATTTTCGCGACATCGTTCTAGCGACATCACTTTTGAAAGGGCTTTAGCCCTGGAATAATGTCCTTTCAATTGTGATCAACTACGCATGTCATTTATTGAACACCTAGTGCAGTATCTGTCACGTTTCGCTTTTCGTAGTTCAACTGTTGTTATGTGTGAACTTGTATAGTGGGATGTAAAAACACATCAAGTATTGAGTTAGAACAAAGTCAAAGTACCAAAGAAAGAATGAAAGAAAGGAAGGAAGAAAAAAGTAATGTTGGATATTGTGAACAGAACGCTATAAAAACAGCTTGAGTGAAATGTCATGAGTACACTACCCCTCCCAACAACATTCCTTTACGCATTTTGAACTTAGTAAGTTACAGTCATGTCTCGTGGCTTCTAAACACATAATAGGATTACAGAAATATACACTATGTGATCAAAAGTATCCGGACACCTGCCTGAAAATGACTTACAAGTTCGTGGCGCCCTCCATCGGTGACGCTTTAATTCAATATGGTGTTGGCCCACCCTTAGCCTTCATTACAGCTTCAACTCTCACAGGCATACGTTCAATCAGGTGCTGGAAGGTTTCTTGGGGAATGGCAGCCCATTCCTCATGGAGTGCTGCACTGAGCAGAGGTATCGATGTCGGTCGGTGAGGCCTGGCACGAAGTCGGCGTTCCAAAACATCCCAAAGGTGTTCTATAGGATTCAGATCAGGACTCTGTGCAGGCCAGTGCATTACAGGGATGTTATTGTCGTCTAACCACTCCGACACAGGCCGTGCGTTATGAACAGGTGCTCGATGGTGTTGAAAGATGCAATCGCCATCCCCGAATTGCTCTTCAACGGTGGGAACCAAGAAGGTGCTTAAAACATCAATGTCGACCTGTGCTGTGATAGTTCCACGCAAAACAATAACGGGTGCAAGCCCCTCCACGAAAAACACGACCACACCATAACACCACCTTCCCCGAATTTTAATGTTGGCACTACACACGCTGCCAGATGACGTGAACCGGGCATTCGCCATACCCAAACCCTGCCATCGGATCGCCACATTGTGTTCCGTGATTCATCACTCCACACAACGTTTTTCCACTGTCCAATTGTCCAATGTTTACGCTCCTTACACGAAGCGAGGCGTCGTTTGGCATTTACCGGCGTGATGTGTGGCTTATGAGCAGCCGCTCGACCATGAAATGCACGTTTTCTCACTTCCCGCGTGTCATAGTACTTGTAGTGGATCCTGATGCAGTTTGGAATTCCTGTGTGATGGTCTGGATAGATGTCTGCCTATTCAACTGTCGGTGATCTCTGCCAGTCAACAGATGGTCGACCTGTACGCATTTGTGCTGTACATGTCCCTTCACGTTTCCACTTCACTATCAGATCGGAAACAGTCGACCTAGGATTGTTTAGGCGTGTGGAAATCTCGCGCACAAACGTATGACATTCGTGACACCCAATCACCTGACCACGATCGAAATTCGTGAGTTCCGCGGAGCGCCCCATTCCGTTCTCTCACGATGTCTAATGACTACTGAGGTCGCTGATATGGAGTACGTGGCAGTAGGGGCAACACGATGCATCTAATATGAAAAACGTATGATTTGTGGGTGTCCGGATACTTTTGATCACATAGTGTACATTCGATGTTTTATTTTTATAAGTGCCTGTTGTTTCTAATTCTGAAAAGATTTACACTGGAGCAGTGGCTATTAACGGAAAAAAACGTGCAAGACGTTCAGTGTTTACTTGATTGTATTAAACATGAATATAGGTATTTCTAAGATAATTTTATGAAATGGCCTGTAAATAACATTGCTGCTGCTGCTTCTGCTGTTGATGATGATAATGATCAATGAGACCGTTTTATATACATTGATTAGAGCTATAATGTTGTAAAATTATATGGGTGAAAAATATAAGCAACTGAAAAGGCAACTAAAACATAACTTAGCATGCATACGAATTACTTTCTTAAGAAAAGGACTTTATTCCAAGATTTTGGACTTTTTTTTCAAAGATGTTGCAAAATGTGGCAACTCAGCAACGGCAAACTATCTATTTCATTCTGTTCTTAGAACAGTGGATAGCAAATCCTTTTACTTTCCATGCGCTCACCTGCAGAATGTTCCTGAAAATGTAAGACTTTCTATTAAGGACATTTCAGAAACGGCTATATCAAATGTCCGAAATCGCTCAACAGGGCAATGGACACTGTGCTTGACAGGGTACCAATACTATTCCACATCGAGTGTTGGGAAGAACTTGGTGCTATTCTAGTAACAGTGTACAGTTGGTCGTTGTAGAAGCTAAGCGTTCCTAATGATTGAGACAAAAAAGGACGCACGTCATGCCTGTTCTCTAGAAGGTCTGTCAGAGAAACGGACAAAAATGCAGGCCTATAGTCATGAGGTCGACCTGGTGTAGATTTGTGGAGCACGTTTAATGATAATGTATTATAGTATTTCTGGAGACCAGATATCTCTTGTGCAGACATCAACAAGGGTTCAGAAAATGGCTTGCTCTCTTCGTCCGCGATACCCAGAAAGAAGTAGATGCAAGAGTGTAGGTTTTTACCGTGTGTTTGACTTACCGTAGGCGTTCTATATAATTTTGTACTGCCGCCCGATGAACAAAATACGGGCGTACGGAATATCGGACCAACTTCGTGACAGAATTAACGAGTTCTTAGCAAACAGACTACAGCACGTTATCTTCAGACGTAAAAGTAGTCTCGGGCGTACCGCAGGGGAGTGATGCAGGATCATTACGTTTCACAATACATAAAAATGGCCTAGTACACAACGCCGGAAGTTCTACGAGGCATTTTGCGGATGATGCTGTTGTATATAGAGAAGTGGCAACACTGGAAAATTACAGCGAAATGGAGGAAGACCTGCCGAGGATGAACGCTTGACACAGGGAGCGGCAGTTGACGCTCAACATAAACGTGACGTACTGCACATGATTAGATAGGAAGTAACAGCATTGTACACTGAGCTGACAAACGCCATGAGGTTCCTCCTAATATCGTGTCGGACCTCCTCCTGCCCGACGTAATTCAGCAACACGACGTGGCGTGCGACTCAACAAGTAGTTGCAAGTCCCCTGCAGATATACTGGGCCATGCTGCCTCCACAGCTGTTCATAACTATGGAAGTGATGCCGGTGCAGGATTTTGGGGCACGAACTGACCTCTCTATTACGACCCATACATGTACGATGGGATTCATCTCGGGCGATCTAGGTGACCAAAGCATTTCGCTCGAACTGACCAGAATGTTGTTGAAACCAATTGCGAACAATGGTGGGCCAGTGACATGGCCGCATTGTCATTCATCAAAATTCCATTGACGTCTGGGAACATGAAGTCTATGAATGGTCTCCAAGTAGCCGAACATAACCATTCAAAGTGAATTGTCGGTTGAGTTGGACCAGAGGCCACAGTGCATTTCACGTAAACACAGCCAACACAGTTGTGCAGCCACGACCAGATCGCACGGTGGCTTGTTGACAACTTGGGTCCGTCGTTTCATGGGCTCTGCGCCGCATTCTAACCCCACCACCAGCTCTTACCAATCTAAATCGGGACTCATCTGACCAGGCCACTGTTTTCCAGTTGTCTAGGGCCCAGTCAATAACGTCACAGGAGAGGCACTGCAAGAGATGTTGCTCTGTTAGCAAAAACAGTCGCGACCGTTGTCTGCTGCCATAGCCCGCTAACGCTAAATTTCACCGCAGCCTCCTCCCATACGTCTCACGTTGATTTCTGCCGTTATTTCACGTATTTCAAGAAGTGTTGCTTGTCTGTTAGCACTGACAGCTCTACGTAAATGCCGCTGCTCTTGGTCATTAAGTAATGTCCGTCGGCCACTATGTTGTCCGCAGTGACAGGTAATGCTTGAACTCTGATATTCTCAGCGCGGACTTGAGACTGTGGATTTTGAATTCCCTAACAGTTTCCGAATTGGAAGGTCCCTTGCATCTAGCTCCATCTACCACTCCTCGTTCAATGCCTCTTTTAGCGGTCGTGAGGCCATAATAACGTCGGAAACCTTTTCAGAGGAATCAACTGGGTACAGAGGACAGCTTCGCCAATCCACCCCACTTTGCACACTATGTGATGTAAAGTATACGGACACCACCAAAAACATACGTTCTTGATGTTACATGCATTGTGCTTTCACCTACTCCTAGGTACTCCATATCATCGACTTCAATAGTCATTAGATATCGTGATAGAGCGTAGTGGGGCGCTCCGCGGAACTCACGGACTTCGAAGGTGGTGATTGGGTGTCACTTTTGTCATACGTCTGTACGCGAGACTTCCACACTCCTAAACATCCCTAGGTCCACACTTTCCGATGTGAAGTGGAAATGTGAAGGGACACGTACAGCACAAAAGCGTACAGGCCGACCTCGTCTGTTGACTGACAAAAGCCAGCGACAGTTGAAGAGGGTCGTAAAATGTAATAGGCATGCATCTATCCAGACCATCACCCAGGAATTCCGGACTGCATCAGGATCCACTGCAAGTACTACGATAGTTAGGTGGGAGGTGAGAAAACGTGGATTTCATGTCGGGCGGCTGCTCATAAGCCACACATGACGCCGGTAAAGGCCAAATTTCGCCTCGCTTGGTGTAATAGTGTAAACATTGGACGATTCAACAGTGGAAAGACGTTGTGTGGAGTGACGAATCACGGTACACAGTGCGGCGATCCGATGGCAGAGTGTGGGTATGGCGAGTGCCCGGTGAACGCCATCTGCCAGCGTGTGTAGTGCCAATAGTTACATTCGGAGGGTGTGGTGTTATGGTGTGGTCGTGTTGGAGGGGGCTTGCACCTATTGTTGTTTTTCGTGGCTCCATCACACCACACGCCTATATTGATGTTTCAAGCACCTTCTTGCTTCCCACTGTTCAAGATCAATTTGGGTATGGCGATTGCAACTTTCAACACGATCGAGCACCTGTTCATAATGGACGGCCTGTGGCGGAGTGGTTACACGACAACAACGTCCCTGTAATGGACTGGCCTGCACGGAGTCCTCACCTGAATTCTATAGAACACCTTTGGGATGTTTTGGAACGCCGACTTCGTATCAGGCCTCACCGACCGACATCGATACCTCTCCTCAGTGCAGCACTTTTTCGGAACAGTTCAAGGAAGACAAGACTCTAATTTCAAATACCTAACCCACTCATACAGTTGTATTTAGAGGTGACTTCGACCTACCCTCGATATGTTGGCGAAAAAAACATGTTCAGAGTCGGTGGTTGGCATAAAACGTTGTCCAGAATATTGGTAAATGCTTTTCTCGAATATTATTTTGATCAATTAGTTCTGGAGTCCAGTCGAAGCGTAAATGTTTTGTGAAAACAGACACTACCCCTTCGCAACAGATAAACACTAGGACACGGGGAGCACTACGACCGATACAGGGATTAGTGACCACAAGCTCGTTGTAGTGAGACCGAATGCCGTAACATCCAAACCCACCAAAAATAAACCAAAGTGTATCTGTTTTAAAAAAAGCAAAAATTCGCTTAACGCCTCTCTAAGGGGCAGCCTCCATTCCTTCCGAACTAAGCACGCATAGAGCAGCGTAAGCTTAAATTCAGAGAAATAGCATCGACAGCTGTGGAGAGATTTATACTAAATAAATTAATAAGAGACGGAACCGATTCCCCAAGATACACAAAACACGTGAGAACGCTGTTACAGATGCATCGGAAGATGTACCAAATTCAAAAGCAAATGAAACCCCCAAGACTGGAGAAGTTTTATGTTCAAACAAAATGTTACATCATAATATGGCTCCCCGCTCAGTCACACATTACCGCAACTGTAAAAATGAATAAATTGGTGAGCCATACTACATTAATAAAATTTCTACTGTCACATTTTTCATTTTATCTCATCTCTATGTTGTTGCCTGTTTATGGCACATTATTTACGCAATACCATATAAGTAACATTCACACAAACTGGTTACTACATTTTTCTGAATTTATTTGCAATTAATGCTCACTGAATATTGTATGCTCACATTGTAACGTTTATTCTTTGCAAATATAAATCCTTGTAATGTTACCTTGATTCTTTGTAAAAATTCCACTGTCAAATCAAAGCAATGTATATATTGTAATACACGAACTTCTTTGGCACTGCTTTACACTAAAATACAGCTGCCTGCTCAGTCACACATTATTGCAACTGTAAAATTGATTCAAAATTTCAGTGCGCCATACTGTGTTAATATAATTGATACTGTCGTATTGAAACGTCCCCTTAGAAAAATTTATGAGTGACTGTGTTGATACACCTCTTACATTATTTGATTTTCAAACAGCTGAGCAGAACTGAACGTACTCAGACATTTCGCTCTTTACCTATTCTGATCAACACTAAACTGACACACAATATTTTTAGCGCAACGCAATCTGACTTTGAAAAATCCCTACATAGGAATGGCCTTGACTAACAATAACCTATACCTTTCCTGAATCACTTACTTCACAAAAATCTTCGTTACTCGAACTACTGTAATACAGCGAGCGCCACTACTGCCAGCTACATAAAAGATTGTAACTACTGAAGGCACTAACTGCTGATAGGCATAGTTAGCAAATGAAAGATTTTGAAGAGAACAAACAATGTATTTACCTTAACAGTGTTCAAAAGTCATATATTTTCATGACATCCAGTATCACAAATTTACTGTCTGTGATGGACACACGTCCAGATCATCCACTCTCAAAACTCCGCCATCTCTCTCCCCACATACACCACTGCTGGCGGCTCACCTCCAACTGCGCAACGCTACGCGCAGTTAACAGCCAACTGCCCAACGCTACAATAGCGAACATTCCAACAATGCAAACCAGCCACAGACTGCACACAGCACAGTCAGTGATTTTCATACAGAGCGCTACATGGCGTTACCAACATATAAACCTAAACAGCCTACTTACAATATTATTCATTTTATCCCACCTCTTTGTTGTTCCCTGTATATAGAACAGTATTTACATAATACCATGTAAGTAGCATTCACACAAAGTGGTTACTACAGCTGTCAACTCCATGTGTAATATTATATGCTCATAATGTAAGGTTTATCTTTGTGTTTTAATTGTTCATGATGTTATGTTTTTTCTTTATAAACATTCATACTGTGAAATCAAAGTAATCTATATATTGTAAAATCTCTGAGAGAGAACATCTCTGGCACTGTTGTATTTGTGAAGCCGCAATCTTTGTGTCAGCTTTAGATGTGGCAAGTACTTTTTGGTGTGTGTGTGTGTGTGTGTGTGTGTGTGTGTGTGTGCATAGCTTTGCACAATATGGTAATATACAAATCATATAAGTGCTGCATATACTTTGCGATATTTCAAAAATACAAGCCTACAACTTTGCAACAAAATTTCGCGGAATTTTCGATGTAAGTACTGTTCAAATGTTAAAATGAGTGTGAATTCGTATGGGACCAAACTGCCGAGGTCATCAGTCCCTAGACTTACACATTTCTTAAAGTAACTTATGCTACGAACAACACACACACCTATGCCCGAAGGAGGACTCGAACGTCCGGCGGGAGAGGCCGGATGTAAGTACCATAACCGGTTAACCTCACAGATTTGTTTACTCTGTATTGCATCGTTTGGAGGTTAGTTATGTTCAGATAGGGCGCTTCTAACATTGTGTTCTACCGTAGGGCACCGACACACCAAGAATATTTCACTGCAGTGGGAGAATAAAAATCGAAAACTGAGATTATGTAAAGTGCATCTACTGACTCTTATGAACAGCTGTCTGATGATGAATTTGTCTGTTCGAAACCAGTTACGGCGCTATTTATTTAAATAAATAGCATTATTAATAGTGGCTCGTTGCTGTCTTCTTCTTTGTAAGAATCAGCCTAGATTAATAGCAGCCTAAATCACTAAATAAAGGCACGTTTTCCGGCCCAGGTCGTATACTGTCACATTCCTTTCAGAGTATGCTGATACAATGGCTCCAAACTTGGCAATCATATACAACCGCTCGCTGGACAAATGATCCGTATCTAGAGACTGGAAAGTTGCACAAGGCATAACGGTACTCAAGAAAGGAGATAGGAGTAATCCTGTGAATTACAGACTCATTTCGCTAACGTCGATTTGCAGTAGGATATTGGAACACAAACTGTATTTGAACATTGTCAGTTACCTCGAAGAAAACGGTCTATTGACGAACAGTCATCATTGATTAAGAAAATATCATTCTTGTACAAAACAACTAGCTCTTTGTTCTTGTGAAATAATCAGTGCTATCGACAACTGATTCCACATCTCTAGATTTCCAAAAAGTATTTCGATTCATTGCCTCACAAGCGAGCTCTTCTCGATCTGCGTTCCTACGAAATACCGTCTTAGTTGTGCGGCTGGATTCGTGACTTCCTGTCAGAAAGGCCACAGTTCTTTCTGACAGAGAGGAAGACACCGAACAGGACAGAAGTGATTCACTCGTACTGCGTTCCCCAAGGGAGTGTTAAAGGGCCCTCCGCTGTTCCTAATATACATAAACGAGATAACCTGAGCCGTCTTCCTAGATTGTTTGCAGATGATGCTTCATTTACTATCTAGTAGAGTCATCAGAAGATCAAAACCAATTGCAGAAAGATTTAGAGAAGATATCTGTACTGTGTGACAAGTGGCAATTGACTCTAAATAATGGAAAATGTGAAGTCATCGACGCGAGTACTAAAAAGATTCGCTCAGTTTCAGTTAGGAGATAAATCACACAATTCTGAAAGCTGTCAATTCAACTAAAAACTGCCGGCATGGGTGGCCGAGTGGTTCTAGGCGCTACAGTCAGGAACCGCGCGACCGCTACGGTCGCAGGTTCCAATCCTGCCTCGGGCATGGATGTGTGTGATGTCCTTACGTTAGTTAGGTTTAATTACTTCTAAGTTCTAGGCGACTGATGACCTGAGAAGTTCAGTCGCATAGTGCTCAGAGCCATTCGAACCATTTTACAAAGTGTAACAGGTCTACTAAAGAAATGGTTACACTACGTATCTCCGCCTTCTTCTGCGGTATTGCTTTACGGTGTGGGATCCGTATCAGTTATGACTGATGCAGGACATGGAAGAAGTTTGATGAGGGGCTGCTCGTTTTGTATTCGCGAAATAGCGCATAGTGCCACGGATACGATATGCGAGTTGGTGTGGCACTCATTAAAACAATTGCGTTTGTCGTTGCGGAGAGGTCTTTCCACGAAATTTCAATCTACACCTATCTGCTTGGGTAGCTCAGTTGGTAGTGCACTTGCCCGCGATAGGCAAAGGTCTCAAGTTCGAGTCTCGGTCCGGCACACAGTTTTAATCTGCAAGGAAGTTTCATATCAGCGCACACTCCGCTGCACAGTGAAAATCTCATTCTGGAAACATCCCCCCAGGCTGTGGCTAAGCCATGTCTCCGCAATATCCCTTCTTTCAGGGGTGCCAGTTCTGAAAGGTTCGCAGGAGAGCTTCTGTAAAGTTTGGAAGGTAGGAGACGAGGTACTGGCAGAAGTAAAGCTGTGAGTACCGGGCGTGAGTTGTGCTCCTGTTGCTCAGTTGGTAGAGCACTTGCCCGCGAAAGTCAAAGGTCCCGAGTTCGAGTCTCGGTCGGGCACACAGTTTTAATCTGCCGGGAAGTTTCATATCAGCGCACACTCCAATGCAGAGTGAAAATCTCATTCTGAATACGAAATCTCCCCCGAGTGCGGAAATATTTTGTGGACATGCAGCTGCATAAGGAGAAATAATAGTTGCAATAAAATGCAAGACGTCAGAGGTTGTACGGAAAGACTTAACTGTTCGAGGGTGGAACGGTAGAGATGAACCCTCTGCCAAGCACTTGAGTGTGAGGTGCAGAGTAGTCGTGCAGATGTGGATGCAGCAGAGCTTGTGCGTTGTGCGCAGTGTCGAGTGGCTGCGAGCTGGCACACGTTTCTGCGGTGCGCGCCCATCGTCAGCGGCAGAGTCGCGGCCACGTCGCCCGCCGCAGCCTCTCGCCTTGATCACCTCTGCGGGCCGGCCGGGCGACCTAATTGCATACCTGCAGGCGCTCGCAGCCCGGAGTCCGCGATCGATGCCCGCCGCCGCCGTCCGTCGCTCAGCACGGGCGCTTCCACTACGTGGACCGGCAGGCTCACGCATTAGCAGCACCCACACAGGGCGATGTCGACTCCACGCACTCAACATGGCGTGGTCCGACTGTAAAACGCTAGTATGCAGGCGACTTTGTAGCGGACCGTTGATCCAATCTACTGCGGTATAGTACGAGGGTCGTTAAATAAGTAATGGCCCACATTAAAATAAAAGCCATTGATATACACTACTGTGTATGTTACATGCTACAGTGCAGAGTCCTCTAGTGCCAGAAGGCTGCAAAATATGTAGACGTGAAGAGTAAATATGTGGAACGTTAATAACGTTTGTTTTATTTTAAAAGCTTTCAGGATTTTTACATATAAAATTCAGCATTCCCTCTTATCTTGAGACGGCCTTGTGGCCGAGCGGTTCTAGGCGCTTCAGTCTGCAACCGCGCAACCGCTACGTTCGCAGGTTCGAATCCTGCCTCGGGCATGGATGTGTGTGATGTCCTTAGTTTGGTTAGGTTTAAGTACACTGCTGGCCATTAGAACTGCTACACCAAGAAGAAATGCAGATGATAAACGGGTATTCATTGGACAAATATATTATACTAGAACTGACATGTGGTTACATTTTCGTGTAATTTGGGTGCGTAGATCCTTAGAAATCAGTACCTAGAACCACCACCTCTGGCCGTAATAACGGCCTTGATACGCCTGCGCACTGACTCGAACAGAGCTTGGATGGCGTCTACAGGTACAGCTGTTCATGCAGCTTCAACACGATACCACAGTTCATCAAGAGTAGTGACTGGCGTATTGTGACGAGCCAGTTGCTCGGCCACCATTGACCAGACGTTTTCAATTAGTGAGAGATCTGGAGAATGTGCTGGCCAGGGCAGCAGTCGAACATTTTCTGTATCCAGAAAGGCCCGTACAGGACCTGCAACATGCGGTCGCGCATTATCATGCTGAAATGTAGGGTTTCGCAGGGATCGAATGAAGGGTAGAGCCACGGGTCGTAACACATCTGAAATGTAACGTCCACTGTTGAAAGTGCCGTCAGTGCGAACAGGAGGTGACCGAGACGTGTAACCAATGGCACCCCATACCATCACGCCGGGTGATATGCCAGTATGGCGATGACGAATACACGCTTCGAATGTGTGTTCTCCGCTATGTCACCAAACATGGATGCGACCATCTTGATGCTGCAAACAGAACCTGGATTCATCCGAAAGAATGACGTTTAGCCATTCGTGCACCCAGGTTCGTCGTTGAGTACACCATCGCCGGCGCACCTGTCTGTGATGCAGCGTAAA
This sequence comes from Schistocerca piceifrons, assembly GCF_021461385.2. Taxonomy (NCBI): domain Eukaryota; kingdom Metazoa; phylum Arthropoda; class Insecta; order Orthoptera; family Acrididae; genus Schistocerca; species Schistocerca piceifrons. Next base: position 214,324,499 of record NC_060146.1, read on the forward strand.
GGGTAACCGCAGCCATGGTCTCCGAGCTGATACTCCAAGCTGCTGCAAACGTCGTCGAACTGTTCTTGCTTATGGTTGTTGTCTTGCAAACGTCCCCACCTGTTGACTCAGGGATCGAGACGTGGCTGCACGATCAGTTACAGCCATGCGGATACGATGCCTGTCATCTCGACTACTAGTGATAGGAGGCCGTTGGGATCCAGCACGGCGTTCCGTATTACCGTCGTGAACCCACCGATTCCATATTCTGCTAACAGTCATTGCGAGCAGCTATGTCGCGATACGATTAACCGCAATCGCGGTAGGGTACAATCCGACCTTTATTAAGAAACCTCGTCATTGATGCTTCACATTTGATGTTTGTTCTATGCGACGCTGAGGTTTCGAACCTTTGTGACAGGTGGAAGAGCCGTAATACGGTGTCAAAATGACGTCTTCATACGACTCACGTTACAAGCGCCGTGCTGTTTTGAATTCTTGTGTGCAGAAAAAGAAACTGTGGTGAACTTCCATAAACGTTTGTGTGCAGTGTATGGTGATGCTCCAGTTGTTAGGAGTACAGTTGGGCGATGGGTAAAGAAAGTTACAACTTCAGGAAACGCAGAAACACAACTGAGTGGTCAGCCACGCTCGGGCCGTCCTGTCACAGCCACTGCTACAGGCATACTGAATCGCGTGTATGCCATTATTCGTGCCTACCGGCGCATCACAACTCGACAATTGGCTCTACAGTGGTCGGTCAGCAATGGAACTGCGTCTGCAATGACCGTTACTCTCGGATATTCAAAGAGGTGCTCACGATGGGTTCCACGAATTCTCAAAGTGGACCACAAGATTCAAAGAAAGGCCATTTCATCTGAACTGCTGGAGCGTTTTGAGACCGACTTAGAGGCCTTTCTGTCACGCATCGTTACGGGGGACGAAAGCTGGGTGCACCAATTTGCGCCGGAAACAAAACGGCAGTCCATGGAGTGACATCGTCCGTATTCACTACAAAATAAGAAATTCGAGACCCCCTCTGCCGGAGAAGTCATGGTGACAGTCTTCTGGGATTGTGATGGCGCCATTCTCGTGCATGTGATGCCAAAAGGGTCAACCATCACTTTAGAGGCATACGTGAAGACTTGGAATAATCTCAAGAACCAGTTTCCGACGTGTTCGATCGGATAAGAATCCAACAGAGATCTTGCTCCAACACGGTAATGCACGCCCACACTGAAGTCTGAACACCCCCTACAGTCCAGACCCTGGCACCCTTTCTTTCAGGAGTGCTAGTTCCGCAAGGTCCGCAGGAGAGCTTCTGTAAAGTTTGGAAGGTAGGAGACGAGATACTGGCAGAAGTAAATCTGTGAGAACGGGGAGTGAGTCGTGCTTGGATAGCTCAGTTGGTAGAGCACTTGCCCGCGAAAGGCAAAGGTCCCGAGTTCGAGTCTCGGTCCGGCACACAGTTTTAATCTGCCAGGAAGTTTCATATCAGCGCACATTCCGCTACAGCGTGAGAATCTCATTCTGGAAACATGAAATTTGCCAAAAAGCAATGTTTCACACTACAAATAAAGGGAAAAATCCCAAAGTTCTTTATCTGAAACTACACGAACCGATTTTTTTTTTTTTATTTTGTCATTTGTTATTCGACTTCAAACATGAAACCGAAACATTATCGAAGGTCTTGAAATCCCTGGGACCGTTATATTACCGTTATCAATGTCGATAACAGGCTAAAAATCGTCAATATCTTCGATTCCCGGAATGGATAAACTGTCTATAAGGGGTGTTTCCGTAAGAGCGTGCAAATGTAAGAAGACATAGAGGATGCTCCACTGAACAATTTGAGGTAGGAAACCTGGGGTTGGAGAAGCCATCTTAAAGATATAATAGGAATAAAATCACATTACTGTGCACTTTTCATTTAAATTTGTTAGCTGAAATTACCATCATTGACACAATGAATGTACCAGTTGTTCCGTATCTTACAAACTTTGCTGAAACTGACGGCCATCAACCTCAATGCAAGCATGACATCGGACAACAAGTTTCTGACGCACTATGACAAATATCCGTGATGTGTTTCGAATCACATCACGCGCAACTACAATTCTGGCAACTATTTCCATCTCGGTATCCACTGGGGTGTCATAGACAAGTGATTTTAGATATCCCCATAGGAAATAAACAACGGGATTCAGGCTAGGTTACCTCGTAGGCAGTGGAATAGGACCTTCCTTTCCAATCCAGCGACCAGGAAACACTGTACCGGTACTGCTCCATCGTGTTGTACTTATTTATATAAATGATATGCCCTCTAGTATTACAGGTGATTCAAAAATATTTCTGTTTGCTGGTGACACCAGCTTGGTAGTGAAGGATCTTGTGTGTAATATTGAAACAGTATCAAATAATGTAGTTCATGAAATAAGTTTGTGGCTTGTGGAAAATAATTTGATACTAAATCACAGTAAGACTCAGTTTTTACAGTTTCTAACTCACAATTCAACAAGAACCGATATTTTGATCAGACAGAATGGGCATATTATAAACGAGACGGAACAGCTCAACTTCCTAGGCGTTCGGATAGATGGTAAGCTGTTGTGGAAAGCCCATATCCAGGATCTTGTTCAGAAACTAAATGCTGCTTTATTTACCATTAGAACAGTATCTGAAATAAGTGACACTTCAACACGAAAAGTAGTCTACTTCGCATATTTTCATACGCATATGTCGTATGGTATTATTTTTTGGGGTAATTCTTCTGTTTCAAAAAGGGCTTGGCTCAAAAACGGGCTGTTCGAGCTATATGTGGTGTAAGTTCGAGAACCTCTTGTCGAACCCTATTCAATAGTCTGGTAATTCTAACATTGCCTTCACAGTATATCTTTTCTTTAATGTCGTTTGTTGTTAGCAATATTAGCCTATTCCCAAGAGTTAGCAGCTTTCACTCAGTTAATACCAGGCAGAAATCAAATCTGTATGTGGAATGCACTTCCTTGACTCTTGTGCAGAAAGGAGTGCAGTATTCTGCTGCATCCATTTTCAATAAGCTACCACAAGAACTCAAAAATCTTAGCAGTAGCCCAAAGTCTTTCAAGTCTAAACTGAAGAGTTTCCTCATGGCTCACTCTTTCTATTCTGTCGAGGAGCTCCTGGAAGAGCTGAAATATTAAGCAAATTCCAGTGTTGCATTGTTGATTTTCTTTATTTAAACTTACGACTTTTCGCCTGAATATGTGTTTTATATTTCATTTTATCTGTTTCTACTATCGTGTTATAATTTCATGTATTGACTCGTTCCATGACCATGGAGATTTCTCCTTAATTTGGTCCCACGGAACAATAAATAAATAAATAAAACTGTCCGTCTCTGAATAGCACTGAGTAATCAACGGGTTTGTCTTTCATTTGTAGCATGTTCTGTCGTGGGACAATGTAAACACAACAGAGCCACCTTATGGACAAGTAAAGTAAACAAAACCCGCATCGTGGCTTCCTGGTAATCAGGCTCGTCCTCCTTGTTTTTAATTTTGGCTCTGAGCACAATGGGACTTAACTTATGAGGTCATCAGTCCCCTAGACTTAGAACTACGTAAACCTAACTAACCTAAGGACATCACACACATCCATACCCGAGGCAGGATTTTAACCTGCGACCGTAGCGATCGCGCGGTTCCAGACTGTAGCCCCTCCAACCGCTCGGCCACCCCTCCTCCTTGTTTCCTTGCTTGAAACAAAGAATGTACATGTAAGTAAACAGCATAGTACATGTAAACTTGTACGCATGTTAGCTATAAATGTATGTACCAGACATGCTAATGCTAGACAAAGCGGTAGACAAGTTTACTTCCATATCTCCATAAGCTGGCTTCTCCGACCCCAACTCCCTATTCCAAATTGTTCAGTGGAGCGTTCTCTATGTTCTGTTACATTTTTGCACGTTCTTGCTGACAAAACCTTATACGTAATAGAGAACCCTCAATGCGTGCGTGCTACTCGCACCTGGCCTTCGTAATGATATGGAACGTGTCAGGTTAATAAAAAGTGTTTACACAGGATATTACATTACACTATATATATACATACATACGGGTTGGGGAAATTACCCACTTACTATATCCGAACATTCATCTAATGAGTAGAAGGAGTTGCCATTAAGAAATTCTTTTAAATTCCTTTTAAATGCTATATGGCTATCTGTCAGAGTTTTGATGCTATTAGGTAAGTGACCAAAGACTTTTGTGGCAGCATAATTTACCCCCTTCCGAGCCAAAGTTAGATTTAACCTTGAGTAGTGAAGATTATCCTTTCTCCTAGTGTTGTAACCATGTACACAGCTATTACTTTTGAAATAGTTTGCATTGTTAGTAACAAATTTCATAAGTGAATATATATATATTGTGAGGCTAAAGTGAAGATCTCTAGCTCTTTAAATAAGTGTCTGCAGGATGATCTTGGATGAGCTCCAGCAATTATTCTGATTACACGCTTTTGTGCAATGAGCACTCTTTTACTCAAAGATGAGTGACCCCAGAATATGATGCCATACGAAAGCAGAGAATGAAAATAGGCGTGGTAAGCTAATTTACTCAGATGTATATCGCCAAAATGTGGAATGACCCTAATAGCATAAGTAGCTGAACTCAAACGTTTCAGCAGATCCTCAGTGCGTTTTTTCCAGTTCAGCCCCTCATCAATGTATACACCTAGAAATTTTGAATATTCTACCTTAGCTACCGCTTTCTGATCGAAGTCTATATTTATTAATGGTGTCATTCCATTTACTGTGTAGAACTGTATGTACTGTGTTTTGTCAAAGTTTAATGAGAGCCCATTTGCAGAGAACCACTTAATGATTTTCTGAAAAACATCGTTTACAATTTCACCAGTCAATTCTTGTCTGCTGGGTGTGATAGTTATACTTGTATCATCGGCAAAAAGTACCAGCTTTGCATCTTCGTGAATATAGAATGGCAAGTCATTAAGATATATTAAGAACAGCAGAGGACCCAAGACCGAACCTTGTGGCACCCCATTCTTGATTGTTCCCCAGTTGGAGAAATCACCAGTTTTTTGCATATTATGCGAACTGCTTATTTCAACTTTCTGCACTCTTCAGAGCGCTGTCCCATTCATACTACAGTACTTGAGTTTATCTACAAGTATTCCATGATTTACACAACCAAAAGCCTTTGAGAGATCACAAAAACTCCCAACGGGTGACCTCCGGTTACTCAGAGCATTTAATATTTCATTACTGAAAGTGTATATAGCATAATCCGTTGAAAAACCTTTCTGGAAACCAAACCGGTATTTTGTTAAAACTTTATTTTTACAAAGGTGTGAAGCTACTCTACAATACATTACTTTTTCAACAATTTTGGGTAAGGCAGTCAGAAGAGAGATTGGGCAGTAGTTATTGACATCAGACGTATTTCCTTTTTTATGCAGTGGTTTAACAATGGCATACTTCAGTCTATCTGGGAAAATACCCTGCTTCAGAGAGCTATTACATATGTGGCTAGGAATCCCACTTATCTCTTGGGAACAAGCTTTTATTATCCTGCTGGAAATGCCATCAATTCCATGTGAGCTTTTATTCTTGAGAGAGCTTATTATCTTCCAAATTTCAGAAGGAGAGGTTTATGGAATTTCGGTTGTATCAAATGGTGTGGGTAAGGCCTCTTCCATTAACTACCTTGCTTCTTCTAGTGAACATTTAGCTCCTATTTTCTCTACAACGTTTAAAAAATGGTTATTCAAAATGTTTTAGACTTCCGGCTTGTTTCCATTCGCTTTGATGGTAAAACATGTTCAAATGTGTGTGAAATCTTATGGGACTTAAGTGCTAAGGTCATCAGTCCCTAAGCTTACACACTACTTAACCTAAATTATCCTAAGGATAAACACACACACACCCATGCCCGAGAGAGGACTCGAAGCTCCACCGGGATCAGCCCCAAAGTCCATGACTGCAGCGCCTTAGACCGCTCGGCTAATCCAGCGCGGCCTTTGATGGTAATGCCGTCATCCTGTACTCTTGGTTGCTCTGGCTTCCTTGTAATAATATTCCAAATTGTTTTTATTTCGTTGTCAGAGGTATTAATCTCAGACATGATGCACATGCTTCTGGACTTTTTGATAACCTTTCTTAATGTTGCACAGTAGTTTTTATAATATTTGGCTGATTCTGGGTCATTACTCTTTCTTGTTGTTAGACACAGTTCCCTTTTGTGGTTACAAGATATTTTTATTCCTTTAGTAAGCCAAGGTTGTTTGCATCGTTTCTTATAATTAGATTTAACTACTTTCTTGGGGAAACAGTTTTCAAATTCTCTTACAAGTGTATCATGAAATAAGTTATATTTTAAATTAGCACTGGGTTCCTTGCACACCTCATACCAGTCTAACAGCTGAAGATTTTCTCTGAAATTTCTTATTGTTTAGCCATTAATTGAACGTAAAACTTTGGAGGGTAGTTTAGAATTACTGAATGGAGCTATGTCATATACTGTAACTAGCTGAGCACCATAATCAGAAAGGCCATTCTCAACAGGACAAGAATTTATGTTTTTAAACTTATCTTGGTCTATAAAATTATTACCTATCAATGTGCTGCTGTCCTTTACTAACCGAGTAGGAAAATTAATGACAGATGTCAAATTGAAAGAACCGAGCAAGACTTTCAGGTCATTCTTCCTGCTTTCCCGTATCTGACAGATAGCACAACAAGGCATCCTAGTTTTCCAGGAATAAATGAAAGTTTTCTGAAGGGCACCTATATATTGTTACAATCATAAAAGAGCCTTCCTTCAGTTTAAGTTGACAGACACATGCGTCTGTATGTTGCTCTAGACAAAAGCTTTCTACACAGTGATAACTTTTGATATACAGGGTGTTACAAAAAGGTACGGCCAAACTTTCAGGAAACATTCCTCACATACAAATAAAGAAAAGATGTTATTTGGACATGTGTCCGGAAACGCTTAATTTCCATGTTAGAGCTCATTTTAGTTTCGTCAGTATGTACTGTACTTCCTCGATTCACCGCCAGTTGGCTCAATTAAAGGAAGGTAATGTTGACTTCGGTGCTTGTGTTGACACGCGACTCATTGCTCTACAGTACTAGCACCAAGCACATCAGCACGCAGCATCAACAGGTTAGTGTTAATCACGAACGTGGTTTTGCAGTCAGTGCAATGTTTACAAATGCGGAGTTGGCAGATGCCCATTTGATGTATGGATTAGCACGGGGCACTATCCGTGGCGCGGTACGTTTGTGTCGAGACAGATTTCCAGAACGAAGGTGTCCCGACAGGAAGACGTTCGAAGCAATTGATCGGCGTCTTAGGGAGCACGGAACATTCCAGCCTATGACTCGCGACTGGGGAAGACCTAGAACGACGAGAACACCTGCAATGGACGAGGAAATTCTTCGTGCAGTTGACGATAACCCTAATGTCAGCGTCAGAGAAGTTGCTGCTGTACAAGGCAACGTTGACCACGACACTGTATGGAGAGTGCTACGGGAGAACCAGTTGTTTCCGTACCATGTACAGCGTGTGCAGGCACTATCAGCAGCTAATTGGCCTCCACGGGTACACTTCTGCGAATGGTTCATCCAACAATGTGTCAATCCTCATTTCAGTGCAAATGTTCTCTTTACGGATGAGGCTTCATTCCAACGTGATCAAATTGTAAATTTTCACAATCAACATGTGTGGGCTGACGAGAATCCGCACGCAATTGTGCAATCACGTCATAAACACAGATTTTCTGTGAACGTTTGGGCAGGCATTGTTGGTGATGTCTTGGGCCCCGTGTTTTTCCACCAACGCTCAATAGAGCACGTTATCATGATTTCATACGGGATACTCTACCTGTGCTGCTAGAACATGTGCCTTTACAAGTACGACACAACATGTGGTTCATGCACGAGGGAGCTCCTGCACATTTCAGTCGAAGTGTTCGTACGCTTCTCAACAACAAATTCGGTGACCGAAGGATTTGTAGAGGCGGACCAATTCCGTGGCCTCCACGCTCTCCTGACCTCAACCCTCTTGAATTTTATTTATGGGGGCATCTGAAAGCTCTTGTGTACGCAACCCCGGTACCAAATGTAGAGACTCCTCGTTCTCGTATTGTGGACGGCTGTGATACAATACGCCATTCTCCAGGGCTGCATCAGCGCATCAGGGATTCCATGCGACGGAGGGTGGATGCATGTATCCTCGCTAACGAAGGACAGTTTGAACATTTACTCTGACAGAGTGTTTGAAGTCACGCTGGTACGTTCTGTTGCTGTGTGTTTCCATTCCATGATTAATGTGATTTGAAGAGAAGTAATAAAATGAGCTCTAACATGGAAAGTAAGCGTTTCCGGACACATGTCCACATGACATATTTTCTTTCTTTGTGTGTGAGGAACGTTTCCTGAAAGTTTGGCCGTATCTTTTTGTAACACCCTGTATATGGCAACTCCTCATCTCACCTTATTCTCTCTAGTCATATGTGCAGCTAGTTTATAACCACTGATATTTACCTTTCCCATATCAGACAAAATATTATGCTCAGACTGCCATAGTATATCTATTACACTGTCAGATTCAATGTCATATAAACAAACCAGGAGCTCATCTACTTTATTCTTCAATCCCGGAATATTTTGGTGAAAAATAGAAACATTATTTTTTACTTTACTTTTGTGAGAATCTACTTTTTTCTTTAATCCACCAATATTTTGGTTAAATATGGTAACATTATTATTTACTTTCCTGTTTTGAGAATATTGTGTGTTCTGGACCTCTTTAGCACCTGCCGTCCTGAACTTCTCATTGGACACTGATATTAGTCTAAAAAAAGAGGTACATCCATGAGCACTAGTGTCCCCCCTTATCGATTTCACTAACAACCCTGCCAGTTTGCCCTTCCCTCTCCTACTGAGGTGTAGGCCATGCCTTGTGAAATCCTGCCTATCAATAGCCTCGACAGGAACCAATCCAGTGTCTGACAGAGTGGCCGGCCAACGCAACTGATCCAACTCCACGTTTACCCTCCTGACAGAGCGGTTCAACTGGGGCTGATCATGCCACACGAAAGCAGGCACCAGCCCAACATTGCTATGGGTCGTTGCAGACGCCATACACCGAGAACGTTTCCCGTGGCGGTCTACATGAAACAGCTAATAAGCGTTTTCATTACTATGATTTTCATGCTTTCGTTGTTCATCCAAAATATCGGCGTTGTTGAACGATCGTAGAATACCACTGCCATAAGACATCGACAAAAATTCCCATGTGATCAAAAGTATCTTTAGCACACCTTAAGTATAAGATACTTTTGTTATTGTATCGGTAGAGTTTCGAACAGATTGTCTCGACTGTATGTGTCACTTCTTGGTACCCCACCGCTCCAGCCTTCTGCCTGGAATCTAATTGACTGGAGTAGAACTGTCTTCAGTGACGAGTCCCGCTTCGCCGTCAGCCACTACCACCAATGAAGACGACCTGGACATTAGTGGGATACAAGATTGACCGTCGCTCGGCGTACGGTGTGACAACCAGGAGTGATGGTCTGGGATGCCGTTTCTTTTGACAGCAGGATCTCTTTGGTTGTCGTCCGCTGCACCCTGACAGATCATCGGTACGTCAGCTATGTTCTACTCCCCATTTTGTTGCCCTTCGTGCCACCCATCCAGATCTTACATTTCAGAGAGGCAAGGCCCGTCCACGCAGAGCTAAAGTTCCTACTGCTTGTCTTCATGCTCGTCAGACCCCACCTTGAGGAGCAAGGCCGCCAGATCTCTCCCCACTTGATAGTGTTTGGAGCATTACAGCAGGAGCCTCCAACCAGCTCAGGATTCTGACGGTATAACGTGCCAGTTGGACAGAAATTGGCATGTTGTTCTTCAGAAGGATATACGATAAGTCTAGCAATCAATGCCACACCTAATAAGTCCTTGCGTGAGGGCCAGAGGTGGACCAGTGCGTTACTGACTCGCTGCATATGTGAAGCTGTTTCTCTTGAATAAATCATCTATAATTTTTTGTTTGACTATACATGTACATCACATCTATCCATTTCCGTCTAATTCGGATAATTCTTTCGCGGTGCTTCTACATCTACATCTACGTCTAAATCCATACTCCGCAAGCCACCTGACGGTGTGTGGCGGAAGGTACCGTGAGTACCTCTATCGGTTCCCCCCTCTATTCCAGTCTCGTATTGTTCGTGGAAAGTCGGTATGCCTCTGTGTGGCCTCTAACCTCTCTGATTTTATCCTCATGGTCTCTTCGCGAGATATACGTAGGAGGCAGCAATATACTGCTTTACTCTTCGGTGAAGGTATGTTCTCGAAACTTTGACAAAAGCCCGTACCGAGCTACTGAGCGTCTCTCCTGCAGAGTCTTCCACTGGAGTTTATCTATCATCTCCGTAACGCTTTCGCGATTACTAAATGGTCCTGTAACGAAGCGCACTGCTCTCCGTTGGATCTTCTCTATCTCTTCTATCAACTCTATCTGGTACGAATCCCACACTGCTGAGCAGTATTCAAGCAGTGGGCGAACAAGCGTACTGTAACCTACTTCCTTTGTTTTCGGATTGCATTTCCTTAGGATTCTTCCAATGAATCTCGATCTGGCATGTGCTTTACCGACGATCAACTTTATATGATCATTCCATTTTAAATCACTCCTAATGCCTACTCCCAGATAATTTATGGAATTAACTGCTTCAAGTTGCTGTCTTGCTATTATATAGCTAAATGATAAGGGATCTATCTTTCTATGTATTCGCAGGACATTACACGTGTCTACATTGAGATTCAATTGCCATTCCCTGCACCATGCGTCAATTCACTGCAGATCCTACTGCATTTCAGTACAATTTTCCATTGTTACGACCTCTCGATATACCACAGCATCATCTGCAAAAAGTCTCAGTGAACTTCAGATGTCTTCCACAAGGTCATTTATGTATATTGTGAATAGCAACGGTCCTATGACACTCCCCTGCGGCACACCTGAAATCACTCTTACTTCGGAAGACTTCTCTCCATTGAGAATGACATGTTGCGTTCTGTTATCTAGGAACTCTTCAATCCAATCACACAATTGGTCTGTTAGTCCATATGGTCTTACTTTGTTCATTAAACGACTGTGGGGAACTGTATCGAGCGCCATGCGGAAGTCAAGAAACATGGTATCTACCTGTGAACCCGTGTCTATGGCCCTGTGAGTCTCGTGGACGAATAGCGCGAGCTGAGTTCCACAGGATCGTCTTTTTCCAAACCCATGCTGATTCCTACAGAGTAGAATTCTAGTCTCCAGAAAAGTCATTATACTCTAACACAATACGTGTTCCAAAATTCTACAACTGATCCACGTTAGAGATATAGGTCTGTAGTTCTGCACATCTGTTCGACGTCCCTTCTTGAAAACGGAGATGACCTGTGCCCTTTTCCAATCCTTTGGAACGCTACGTTCTTCTAGAGACCTACGGTACACCGCTGCAAGAAGGGGGGCAAGTTCATTCGCGTACTCTGTGTGAAATCGAACTAGTATCCCATCAGGTCCAGCGGCCTTTCCTCTTTTGAGCGATTTTAATTGTTTCTCTATCCCTCTGTCGTCTATTTCGATATCTACCATTTTGTCATCTGTGCGACAATCTAGAGAAGGAACTACAGTGCAGTCTTCCTCTGTGAAACAGCTTTGGAAAAAGATATTTAGTATTTCGGCCTTTAGTCTGTCATCCTCTGTTTCAGTACCATTTTGGTCACAGAGTGTCTGGACATTTTGTTTTGATCCACCTACTGCTTTGACATAAGACCAGAATTTCTTAGGATTTTCTGCCAAGTCAGTACGTAGAACTTCACTTTCGAATTCATTGAACGCCTCTCGCATAGCCCTCCTCACACCACATTTCGCTTCGCGTAATTTTTATTTGTCTGCAAAGCTTTGGCTATGTTTATGTTTGCTGTGAAGTTCCCTTTGTTTTCGCAGCAGTTTTCTATCTCGGTTGTTTTACCGCGGTGTCGTCGTAACAGCCGTCTGTGTCACGTCTGCTGTGCAGCGAGCTACGTTAATTTAAGTATTAACTGTATTTTTCTTGCTTGTCACTTCTTCTTCCGTGTGTTTTTGCTTTTAGGAAGCTTTAATTGTCGAGTGCTAGTAACAGTGTTCCATAGATTTCGTGTTTGTTTTGAATACAGTCAGAGAGAGTCCCTTTAGTCAGCCATAGTGCCAGTAGTGCTAGTGTTTGTTTTCAATGCAGTCCAGAGACAGGTAGTGCTATTTTCATTGTTTTCTACAAGAAGTGTCTAGTATCCACAGTTTAGTCAACTATCAGCCGCCTTTAGTGAATTAGCAGTCTAGTTAAAAGTTGATTAAGTATCTACATTAGGATGGATAGGATGTGTGACTGCTGTGTACGGACGCAAGAGAAGCTGGGCACTGTTCGCGAACAGCTGAGCGTGTTGATGGCCACGGTCAGCCGTCTTCAGGCTGCTGCCTCGGAGTGTAGCGGCAGTGGGGAGTCTGGTGCGTCGCATGGTACACCCCAGGTGTTACATGCTTCACCCACTGTCCCTGCTGTCGAGACATCTTCGCGGGTACCGGGCGCGGTTGGGCCACCCTCTCCCCAAGGGGAGTGGCGGGTTCAGCGGCGTTCGCGGAGCACGAGGCGGAGGGTAAATGTGGAGGCTGGCCGTGTGGCATCGCCCGCTCTGCCTGTGAGTGGACATGTGGCCGCTCCTTCAGCAAGGTCCAAGCAGGCACACGGGGCGAGGGGTTTATTAGTGATTGGGAGCTCCAACGTTAGGCGGGTGATGGAGCCCCTTAGGGAAATAGCGGAAAGGTCGGGGAAGGAGGCCAGTGTTCACTCTGTCTGCTTGCCGGGGGGTCTCATCCGGGATGTGGAGGAGGCCCTACATGCGGCGATAGAGAGCACTGGGTGCACCCGATTGCAAATTGTTGCTCATGGCGGCACCAATGACTCCTGCCGTCTGGGTTCAGAGGTCTCCTCAGTTCATACAGGCGGTTGGCGGAGTTGGTTAAGGCGGAAAGGCTCGCTCGTGGGGTGGAATCTGGGCTAACTATTTGTAGTATCGTTCCTAGAACCGACCGCAGTCCTCTGGTTTGGAGCCGAGTGGAAGGCTTAAACCAGAGGCTCAGACGATTCTGCGGAGATCTGGGGTGCAAATTTCTCGACCTCCGCTATCGGGTGGAGAAATGTAGGGTCCCCCTGATTAGGTCAGGCGTGCACTACACGCAGGAAGCAGCTACAAGGGTAGCGGAGTACGTGTGGAGTGCACATGTGGGTTTTTTAGGTAAGAGAATTCTCTCCCTAGGCCCGACAAGACGCCTCCTGAGACACGGCAAGGTAGGAGTTGGCAAAATGCAACATGGAATAACAATATTAATCTGCTAATAGTAAACTGCAAGAGCGTCTATAGAAAGGTCCCAGAACTGCTCTCATTAATAAACGGTCAAAATGCCCGCATAGTGCTAGGGACAGAAAGTTGGCTGAAACCAGATGTAAACAATAATGAAATTATAAACTGAGATTGGAATGTATACCGCAGAGACAGGCTGGACAGTGAAGGGGGAGGCGTGTTTATAGCGATAAGAAGTGCAATAGTATCGAAGGAAATTGACGGAGATCCGAAATGTGAAATAATTTGGGTGACGGTCACGGTTAAAGCAGGCTCAGCCATGGTAACTGGATTTCTCTATAGGCCCCCTGGCTCAGCAGTTGTTGTGGCTGAGCACCTGAAGGATAATTTGGAAAATATTTCGAGTGGGTTTCTCCACCAAGTTATAGTTCTGCGTGGAGATTTTAATTTGCCGGATATAGACTGGGAGACTCAAACGTTCATAACGGGTGGCATGGACAAAGAATCCAGTGAAATTTTTTTAAGTGCTTTACCTGAAAACTACCTTGAGCAGTTAAACAGAGAACCGACTCGTGGCGATAACATATTAGACTTTCTGGTGACAAACAGACCCGAACTATTTGAAACAGTTAACGCAGAACGGGGAATCAGCGGTCATAAAGCGGTTACGGCATCGATGATTTCAGCCGTAAATAGAAATATTAAAAAAGGTAGGAAGATTTTTCTCTTTAGCAAAAGTGACAAAAAGCAGATTTCAGAGTACCTGATGGATCAACACAAAAGTTTTAAGTACAGGTAGTGTTGAGGATCAGTGGACAAAGTTCAAAACCATCGTACAATATGCGTTAGATGAGTATGTGCCAAGCAAGATCGTAAGAGATGGAGAAGAGCCACCGTGGTACATCAGCCGAGTTAGAAAACTTCGCTTTTACTCTTCGAGTCTAGTTGAGGATTTTGTGTGCAGGTGACGATCTGAGGCGAACATTGCGGTTCGCACCAGGCCGGTGAAAAGGTTGTTCGGTTTCAAATGATGACGCATTCAGAAAGACCCAGCGTGTGTTTTCTTATAACTGCGGTATTTGACACCAAAATGGGCGCGTTGTACAGGGCTGGAGGCGTGTTGCTTGCACTCGAGGTGTACAGGTCGCGTGGCGGCTTCGATCCGAAGCGATGCCCATCAACAATGTCTTATCAACGACGCCTATGGAGCTGTTGCCTGGTGACGGCACAGGATACATTGTCCACGTGTGCGTCGATCCGAAGCGATGCCCATCAACAATGTCTTATCAACGACGCCTATGGAGCTGTTGCCTGGTGACGGCACAGGATACATTGTCCACGTGTGCATCGATCCGAAGCGATGCCCATCAACAATGTCTTATCAACGACGCCTATGGAGCTGTTGCCTGGTGACGGCACAGGATACATTGTCCACGTGTGCATCGATCCGAAGCGATGCCCACAACTATGTCTTATCAACGACGCCTATGGAGCTGTTGCCTGGTGAAGGCACAGGATACGTTGTCCAAGTGTCCACCGATTCGCCAGTCCTACGGGAGCGGATATGTGCCGTCCTGGAAAGACGACGTTGTACATTCCAGCCCGCACGTGGAGGGTCTGGGTGGGTTCGTGGATAGCAGCGGTGCGCTGGAGGTGTGGTGCCGCATGAGCAGCTGTGACGCGCCTACTGTTTGGTGACGCTGAACCCCTGCAGCCGTTCTCTTCAGTCAGACAGGTAGGTTCGTGGAGGCAGCGACTCAACAAGTGTTCTCTCTCCTCTGTCTAGGTGTAAGAATTCTATCGAAACGTTTAAGATGTGGCAACGACGAACTTACCTTGTAATTCATGTTGGCGTGGTCTGTCGCACGCAGTGATAGGAGATGCCTCGAATACTTTTTAAGTAAAAAATTGCGCGGCCCCTCCCGCCGGAGGTTCGAGTCCTCCCTCTGGCATGTGTGTGTGTGTGTGTTGTTCTTAGCATAACTTAGTTTAAGTAGTGTGTAAGTCTAGGAACCGATGATCTCAGCAGTTTGGTCCCTTAAGAATACACACACACACAGTGTAATCGATACGGAGATGGACTTAGTTGCCAGAATTGTAGCTGCCTGTGTTGTGATTCGGAACATACCAGGGGTATTTGTGAGGGAACCTCAGAGTCTTGTTCGCCGATGTCATGCCTGCATTGAGGTTGATGGCCGTCAGTTTCACCACGCTTTGTAAGATACAGTACAAATAATACGTTCATTGTGTCGATGATGGTATTTGCAGTTAACTATAACTGATGTAAATGAAAAAGTACACAGTAATGTGATTTTATTCCTGTTATCGCCTTAAGCTGGCTTCTCCGACCCCAGGTTTCCTACCTGAAATTGTTCAGTGGCGCATCCTCTGCGTCCTGTTATATTTTTGCACACTGTTACGGAAATTCCCTGCATAAACAATCTCAGCAGCCCTCTTAGATTGTTGCTGTCATTTACCGTCTTGTAAATTCATCACGAAATGAAAACCAATAGTAAAATGATAGCGGCAAGATACTTTTGCGGTGCGAGAAGTGGCTATTGCCCCTACATGAAGAAAAGTGTGAAGTCACCCACACGAGTACAAAAAGGAATCCGCTGAATTTCGGTTGTAGCATAACTCACACAGATCTAATGGCCGTATATTCAGCTAAGTAGGGGGGACGCAGCACATTGACCGTAGGGGCACAGTGGGAAGTTGATATTATCTGCCGGCCGGAGTGGCCGAGCGGTTCTAGGCGCTTCAGTCTGGAACCGCGCTACCGTTACGGTCGCAGGTTCGAATCCTGCCTCGGGGATGGATGTGTGTGATATCCTTAGGTTAGTTAGGTTTAAGTAGTTTTAAGTTGTAGGGGACTGATGACCCCAGATGTTAAGTCCCATAGTGCTCAGAGCCATTTGAACCATTTTTTGATATTATCTCGTTCAACCGCCGTCAGAATATTCCACCGACCACGGAGGTTGGTAGCAAAAATACCGTCGTCCGTCTGTTAACACGTCGATGCAGTTAAATTCCCGAATTTGACTGGCACGCATTTTATAGCTCTAATGGATCTGAGAACTATGGGACTTAACATCTGAGGTCATCAGTCAACTAGAACTTAGAACTACTTAAACCTAACTAACCTAAGGACATCACACACATCGATGCACGAGGCAGGATTCGAACCTGCGACCGTAGCGGTCGCGCGGTTCCAGACTGAAGCACCTAGAAGCGCATTTTATGTTTTCTTGTTAGTGAAAGTAAATTTTGCTTGCTTAATGTTTTTTGTTGCGTATTCGAAGACAACGCTCTTACTGAACAAGCAAGAACAATGGTTACAGCCCATAGCTTAAGGATTATTTCATCAAAAGTAATTCCTAGATGACGTGGGGCACAATGGCTCAATTAATGGGCCACGTCGGACAACCTGTCGCGCTCTCTTTGTGTAAATAAGTATTCTTATTTATCAGCTACATTCGTAATCAAAGTGCAGATCATATCAAATGCAATTTTTACGTAAGTAATTTAAAACCGGTAGCATGTATGGGTTTTTGATGTTGATTTCCGTTAAATTTTTGGTTTTCAACGATCCCTTCATATATTACAAGTGGACCTGATCCTAATGCTGTTGGTTGTGGTTTCATTACTGAAGCTGGCCCATCAATTGCCCAAGTACACAATGGCACGTCTATGCTGTCTAAACAACGCCTATTAAGTTGAACGTCACTTCCGGTGGCCAGTGCCTGGGCAAATCTGGCCATTTGACAAACGCCAGCCAAGAAAAAAATAAAGAAACCTAACAATAAAGTACTTCAACAATACTGTCAGATACTCCAGTGAAAGATGCGTTGCAATGCGAACAAGATTCCACAGAAAGAAAAGAAAGCAATTTAAATGGAAATATGTATGTACTGTATAAAAACCTATTTTTTTTTAAAGAAGTGCCTATGGTCAAACTAGATCAAATAATAAAACTCCTCAGTAAGACGGAGTAAGGATCAAGGCATTCCTATGGAGGTTCTTAAAGATAAGGAAGATGAGGAAGAGAATGAGGATGCCCTGTGTCTCAGGTGTCTTAAAGAATTTTCTCACACCAATACAGCTGATTAAAGGATTCAGTGAACAAGTTATAAGCTGTGGGGACATCCGACGTGTGTTGAATATGTCAAGAAAAGCTTTAAAGCTTTTGTTTAAAGAATGTCTGAACTGTGTGGATCCTATCGGGCATTCAGACGAAGTTTGATCAAAGTTCTCTACACACACTATGTGGTGAAAACTATCCGGAAACCCCCAAAAACATACGTTTTTCGTATTAGGTGCATTGTGCTGCCACCTACTGCCAGGTACTCCATACCAGAGACCTAAGTAGTCGTTAGACATCGTGAGAGAGCAGAATGTGGCGCTCCGCGGAACTCACGGACTTAGGTTGTTGGGTGTTACTTGTGTCATACGTCTGTACTCGAAATTTCCGCACTCCTAAACATCCCTAGGTCCACTGTTTCCGATGTGATAGTGAAGTAGGGGCGTGATTGGACACGTACAGCACAAAAGCGTACAGGCCGTCCTCGCCGGTTGACTGACAGAGACCGCCGACAGTTGAAGAGGGTCGTAATGTGTAATAGGGAGGCATCTATCCAGACAGTCACACAGGAATTCCAAACTACATCAGGATCCACTGCAAGTACTATGAAGCTTAGGCGGGAGGTGAGAAAACGTAGATTTCATGGTCGAGCGGCTGCTTATAAGCCACACATCACGCCGGTAAATGCCAAACAAAGCCTCGTTTAGTGCAAGGAGCGTAAACATTGGACGATTGAACAGTGGAAAAATGTTGAGTGGAGAGACGAATCACGGTACACAATGCGGCGATCCGATGGCAGGGTATATGGGTAAGGCGAATGCCCAGTGAACGCCATCTGCCAGCGTGTGTGGTGCCAACAATAAAATTTGGAGGCCGTGGTGTTACGGTGTAGTCTTGTTTTTCAAGGAGAGGGTTTGCACCACTTGTTGTTTTGCGTGGCACTATCACAGCGCAGGTCGAAATTGATGTTTTAAGTACCATATTGCTTCCCACAGTTGAAGAGCAATTCGGGGATGGCGATTGTATCTTTCAACACGATCGAGCACCTGTTCGTAATGCACGGCCTGTGGCGGAGTGGTTACACGACAGTAACATTCCTGCAATGGACTGGGCCTCCACAGAGTCGCGACCTGAATCTTGCAGAACACTTTTGGGAGGTTTTGGACAGCCGATTTCGTGCCAGGCCTCACCGACCGACATCGATATCTCTCCTCAGTGCAACACTCCGTGGAGAATGGGTTGCGATTCCCCAAGAAATCTTCCAGCACCTGATTGAACGTATGACTGCGAGAGTGGAAGCTGTCATCAAGGCAAAGGGTGGGCCAACACCATATTGAAATCCACCATTACAAACAGAGGGCGCCACGAACTTGTAAGTCATTTTCAGCCAGGTGTCCAGATACTTTTGATCACATAGTGTACTTTTCTGTCAAACTGTTATTATAAAATGATAACGCAATTTACGATTGTAGTTTTTGTCATATAGCTTTAGGAATTTACGGTATATTAAAATAAACCGTGAGTATTAGAGTGATGCGGAGAACGTCGAAAAATTTCAGATAAGGGCAGTTCGTTTTGTATTATCGCAAGATAGGGGAGACAGTGTCATGGATGTGATACGCGAATTGGTGTGGAAATCATTAAAACAAACGCCTTTTTCGTTGCGGTAGGGCCTTTTCACGAAATTCAATCACTAACTTTCTCCTGCGAAAGCGATAATGTTTTCTTGGCGCCCACCTACATAGGGAGAAACGATAAACATAAAAATAGCCACAAGAGGAATCAGCGCTCACACGAAAATGTTTCAGTGTTCGTTTTCTCCGTTCGCCGTTGCAGAGTGGAGCTGTAGAGAGATACCGCAAAGGTGCTGTCGATGAAACTTCAGCCAGGCTCAGTCATATAGAAGTAGATGTAATTTATTTGTTGTGAACCTGCTGTTATCTACTGAGGCAGTAGCAAATCGATGTTGCACATCTAAAGCCCCAACAACAAAATGTTTTCGCTTACATTAAGCTTCACAGCTTACATACATTATAATAACTAAACCTACTGCATGACTGGAGTTACAGCAGCTGTAACACATGTTTTTGAGTGGCGTCCGTCTTTAGCAAAACACAATTTGGTTTTTTGTCCCAGACATGTTTCACTGCAGTTGCAGCACCATCAGTGTTTTTTTTTTATTGTTAGACATAACGAATGTTATTTACTGTTTAAATACATACAAATATAAGTTTCTAAATCGTAATTACAGCTTTTTGAGGAGCACATAAAATTGTGTATTCATACCTTCTTACCACATCGTGTGGTTTTCCTGCTGTATTACGTTTTTATAGAGTCTAGGCGGTTCCCACTCAAAAACATATGCTATTGTTGAAGCAAACACAGACAAAAGAGCTTCAGCATCAAGATGATTATAGCAGCTGTATTTGGCAAACACCATCGTCAGACATACAAAAGAAGTTGACTATCATAAAAATGTAACATTGTCAAGTTGGGTATTACATATACAGGTTCGAAGTGAGCACTCTGCATATAGCAAGGATTGTCAGATTTACAGGAAATTTTTGTTGATTTTGTTACACAGCTTTCATAAATTTAAGATATGACATCATGTAACTCCATAACATGGGCGAACAGTAGCTCTGGTGTTAGACTGCCAGATTTTACTTTTTTTGTGCTGTATAAGCATGTTTACATACTTCATAGTAATTATCATACAACCCATAGTACCATACGAAATTTTCTTACTGCTGATTCTTGTTTCCTGGGTAGTTTCCAGTCAAATTTATGACGATGTGCTTGTTATTTGACGACATTGTATTTCAATGTAACTTTTACTGTTATCCCAAATTGAAAATATTGTTTTTGATTATGCTGCAGTTCTTAAACAAACGTTTTCACCTGCTTCCTCTGTATACATGATGTTTGTTGTCCAGGTGCTGGAAAATTTATTTATTTATAGATTTCTTATCTATTTAACCTGATGTCATTGTGACTATCAGGCTATCTCTTACATTGGACCAGGGCTTCATACATGCAGTACCTTTTTTACATCATAGTTACCTAAGAAATATAATTTTGGTATAATACGTGGTAGTAAGACGATTTGAGTATCTGCAGTGACAATGTGAGGAAATTATACTGTCTATGAACTAATAATGTTAGCACAGACAATACTTGTACTACAACAACTACTACTACTACTACCACTACCACTACCACTAATTCCACTAATACTACTACTACTACCACTACTGCTGCTGTTGCTGTTGACTCTAATAGCAATAATAATAATAATAATAATAATAATGCCCGTGGAGGTCCGTGAAAAGAATAGGCCGCCGGTATGTTCTGCCAGTCGTAAAAGGCGACGAAAAGAACAAACCACTAATAGGGCTAACCCCCCTTTTAGTGTGATTAGTTGGTTCAGGACAGAACTAAAGAAGCCTAGGACAAGCGCTGTCATGGTCGGGGACGACGCCTGAACCCTATGCCCGCCCACAATGGTAACGACTCTGCTAGCCAGCTGGAAAATGATTCAAATCCAAATAGAGGTGTTTTGCAGATATGCTTCCTGCAACCACTCTAGAAGGAAAACAAAGACAGAGGATGAGATGATCAGATGAAGTTAACCGACACCTCATGTTCTGTTATTACCAAGCAACAAACCTAGGAACCAACACAACTGGATACAGATCACAAGTATACACAACATTTATTACCAGATACCCAGAATAAAAAATTTTAACAGAACAATGACTAGCTGATCTGATCCGTGTAATAATAAAAAATAACAGGATACCCCAGTCAGAATTAGAAAACATCAAAAAACAAGTACAACAAATACTGGAACAAAATAATGTGCAGTCAGAAGAAGAAGAAAATACAGTATTGGACTCAAACATCCCAGAGCAAACAATCAAACAACACGACGCATCAATTAAACAATCAGAGGAAAACAAAATCTTAAGACAGCCACCAGAACAAGCACAAATAGAACATGAAGTGACACACATGCTAGATATAGAAGAAAAATTTCAGTTGACGTATATAGAATACAAAGGCACAAATACAGACATTAAACCATTCTTACATAGACCACCAAATAACCCACAAGTCGAAACAACAACAACAACTATCAACACAATCATACACAACAAAATAAATGAAAATACAACTATGGAAGAGTTACAACTACTGGTTTATATAGGAGCACTCACTACACTAAATATACACACTAGGCAGAGATCAGAACCAACCAACACACAGAAGAAACCCACAAAACCAGCATGGCAACACAGGCTACAGAGCAGAATAGAAAAACTGAGGAGGAGGAAATTAGTGTTTAACGTCCCGTCGACAACGAGGTCATTAGAGACGGAGTGCAAGCTCGGGTGAGGGAAGGATGGGGAAGGAAATCGGCCGTGCCCTTTCAAAGGAACCATCCCGGCATTTGCCTGAAACGATTTAGGGAAATCACGGAAAACCTAAATCAGGATGGCCGGAGACGGGATTGAACCGTCGTCCTCCCGAATGCGAGTCCAGTGTGCTAACCACTGCGCCACCTCGCGTGGTAGAAAAACTGAGAAAAGACATCTGACAGCTAACACAATTTATAAGAAATGGAATATCAGACAAAAAACGAAAAATGTTAGGTAAAATCTCACAAGAAGAAGCGATAGAGCAATTAGATGAAAAGAAGCAGAAATTACAAGCATTGGCCAAACGACTTAGAAGATACAAGAAAAGTGAAAATAGAAGGAAACAAAACCAAACATTCAACACAAACCAAAAGAAATTTTACCAGACAATAGATAACACACACATTAAAATAGACAATCCACCGAACATAACAGACATGGAACACTTCTTTAGCAACATATGGTCAAACCTGGTACAACATAACAGACATGCACGGTGGATACAAGCAGAAACAGACGCATACAAGATGATTCTGCAAATGCCTGAAGTGGTAATTTTGCAGCATGAAGTCACCCGAGCAATTAATTCTATGCACAATTGGAAAGCCCCTGGAAAAGATAAAATAGCAAATTTCTGGCTAAAGAAGTTCACCCCCACATATTCACATCTAACTAAATTATTTAACAGTTACATTGCAGACCCATTCACATTCCCTGATACACTTACACATGGAATAACTTATCTGAAACCTAAAGATCAAGCAGACACAGCAAATCCAGCAAAATATCGTCCAATAACATGCCTACCAACAATATACAAAATATTATCTTCAGTCATTACACAGAAATTAATGACACATACAACACAGAACAAAATTATAAATGAAGAACAAAAAGTCTGTTGCAAAGGAGCACGAGGATGTAAAGAGGAACTAATAATAGATGGAGAGGTGACATATCAAGGTAAAACTAAACAAAGGTCGCATACATTGATTACCGAAAAGCTTTTGATAGTGTACCCCACTCATGGTTACTAGAAATATTGGAAATATACAAAGTAGATCCTAAATTGATACAGCTCCTAAACATAGTAATGAAAAATTGGAAAACCACACTTAATATCCAAACAAATTCAAATAATATCACATCACAGCCAATACAGATTAAGCGTGGAATATACCAAGGAGACTCACATGGCTAAGAAAAGGCAATATATACAGTGAGATGGAAGGATTCATGATTGCAATACAGGATCAAACAATAAACACCAGATATTACAGCAAGCATCTTATTAAAGATCCCAATACCACAACAGATAAATGCAGACTTTGCAAACAACAAATAGAAACAGTAGATCACATCACAAGCGGATGTACAATACTAGCAAATACAGAATATATCAGAAAACATGACAATGCAGGAAAAATATTACATCAACAATTTGCCATGCAACATAAACTAATAAACCAACACGTTTCCACATACAAGTACACAACACAAACTGTACTGGAGAATGACAAATACAAATTATACTTGAACAGAACCATTATAACAGATAAAACAACACCACATAACAAACCTGACATCATACTCACCAATAAAAAGAAGAAATTAACACAACTAATCGGAATATCCATACCCAATACAACAAATATACAGAAGAAAACAGGAGAAAAAATTGAAAAATACATCCAATTGGCTGAGGAAGTCAAGGACATGTGGCATCAGGATAAAGTTGACATTATACCGATTATACTATCAACTACAGGAGTGATACCACACAATATCCACCAGTACATCAACGCAATACAGCTACATCCAAACATATATATACAACTACAGAAATCTGTAATTATTGATACATGTTCAATTACCCGAAAGTTCCTAAATGCAATGTAACATATACCGTACAGTTAAAAGGAAGTCACGCTTGATCAAGGTCCACGTCACTTTCCGTTTTTGACCAGACATAACGTCTGAGAAGAGAAAGAAGATGTAGTAATGATGATGATGATGATGATGATGATAGTAACAATCACAATACTGATAGTGGAAGATAAAAAAGAATTTAGGGGTGTAGAAATAGATGTTTTATGATATAGCGAGTTCTCAGCTGGATATGTTATTCAGTTCTCTAATATGACGTGGGAGATTGTTCTAGATCGTACTCCTGCAACTGAGAAGGACTTTGAGAAAGTGGCTGAATGATGGAATGGGACAGAGAGGATATTGTTCTGATGCTAACAGGTGTTTCTGCCATGTTGTTCAGACATTAAATAATACTTTTACAGCAGTTTATGGTGTTTCTTGATGTCATTCACAAAATTGATTTTTTTAATTGTATTCCTTGAAACGTTTATCAAGTCACGCGGCTATTGGCTATTTTGCTTTCAGACGTACACGCAAAATGTTAACTAATGCAACAGCATTAAATCAAACTTTTTTTAAAAATTTGCTCGAATGGAGTGAGTCAATATTTGATTGGATGAGATTATGTACAGCAATGAAAGGTTGTTGCGTCGTGTGATGACGTGCCACTCTGCACGTGTGTGCGTTGGTCAGTTCCTCATTTAGCAGGGACACCGACAGCCGCGGCAATCCTGCATTTATACGAACTGCTCTCTCTCCTCTATATGTGAGCCGCCATCTGAATTTCATATCCGTGCGAGAGGCGTTTGTTTCGCTCGCTGCTGACAACTGCCGCGCGCGTGCTCGCCCTATCGCTATTCATTTGTTTGCTTTAGCGGTATGCTCGGCGGTTGGTAGCCCTGCAGCGGTCGCGTTAGGCATCTGTTTCCCACGTATCCGCTCCGCTGGCATTTTGCCGCACACACAGATAAACACACACACACACACACACACACACACCACTATCATGCTTCCCTGCAATGCATCACTGATGATGACAGACGTTTAGAAGCTGTTTGTGGTTCTGGAATACGGGATATTTGCATGAAGGGGAGCCGTATTTCATTACTGTTAAAATGTAACCTGCAATAGTTTTACTTACACGTTTGTGGTTTATTAAGGTATTTTGAAGTATCCAGGATGACTTGGGTGACTAAGCAGCCACAAATTTTTGAAGGAAACTGTCTTTTGGTACACTGTCCTGGATCCTGTTTTGTTTATATGTTTCACTGTGTGTTCTGTCTAACGGTCCTTCGTTGATGCTAGCAATCTTTCTGTAACTACCAGAATGAAGCATCTTGTGTCCTGTGTTAATGCTTGGAATCGGACTAAGCACACCACAAAATTCTGCTCAGGTGTCACGCTTCTGACAAACAATGTTAGTGCTTTACAAGGCTCTGTTTTGTGTCCTACGTTATTTTGAAACATACATTGGCGGCTGTATAGTAGCACTAATACAGGCTACCACTGTATTCCAGAGGTTTCTTAAGGAAATCGTGATTGTGGGAGTACCTTCAAGATTTTCTATTGGGTCCTACATTTCTCGTGAACATCATTCTGTGCTCACCGCAAATCTCGGCCTAGGGTCGCATAGATGTTATCAAGAGTACCACAATGGCGTTCCCCAAGGAAGTGTTATAGGCCCTCTGCTGCTCCTGTTCTACATAAACATCATAGAAGACAATCTCAGCAGTTCTCTTAGACTGTTTGCAGTTGACGCTGTCATTTGTCGTCGTGTAAAGTAATCAGATGATCGAAACCAAATGCAGAATTATTTAGACTAGATATCTGTTTCGTGCGAGAAGTTGCAATTGATTCTAAATAATGAAAAGTGTGAACTCATCCAAATGAGAAGTAAAATGAAACCGTTAAATTTGGATTACACGACTCTTCACACAAATCCAAAAGCTGTTAATTCGACTAAGTATTTAGGTATTCCAATTACTAATAGCTTAAGTTAGAATGATAACATAGACAGTGTTGTGGGGAAAGCAAACCAAAGACTGCTATTTATTGGAACAACACTTATAAAGTGTAACAGGTCTACCAAAAAGACTACTTACACCACGCTTGTCCGCTCTCTTCTGAGGTATTGCTGTGCGATGTGGGCTCCGCATGAAATGGGACCGGCGCAGGACGTCGAAAAAGTTCCAAGAAGTGCAGTTCGTATTGTATTATTGCGAAGCAGGAGACAGACTGTCACGGACACCATACGGAAACTGGGGTAACAATTATTAAAACAAAGGTGTTTTTCGTTGCGGAAGGATCTCTCGTCAAATTTCAAACGCCAACTTTCTACTCCGACTGCGAAAATATCCTCGGAGTAGTGAAGCAACTTAAGTCACTTAATAAAAACAAGTCTTCTGGTCCAGACTGTATTCCAATTAGGTCCCTTTAGGAGTATCCTGATCCATACTTAACAATCGTATACAACCGTTCGCTCGACGAAAGATCCGTACTCAAAGACTAGAAAGTTTCACAGGTCACACCAATATTCAAGAAAGGTAGCAGGAGTAATCCACTAAATTACAGGCCCATATCGTTAACGACGATATGCAACAGGATTTTAGAACATGTATTGTGTTCGAACATTCTGAATTAACTCGAAGAAAACTGTCTATTGACACACAGTCAACATGGGTTTTAGAAAACATCGTTCCAGTGAAACACAACTATCTCTTTATTCACATGAAGTTTTGAGTGCTATTGACAAGGGATTTCAGGTCGATTCCGTATTTCTGGGTTTCCGGAAGGCTTTTGACACTGCACCACACAAGCGGCTCGTAGTGAAATTGCGTGCTTATGGAATATTGTCTCAGTTATGTGACTGGATTTGTGATTTCCTGTCAGAGAAGTCACATTCCGTAGTAACTGACGGAAAGTCATCGAGTGAAGCAGAAGCGATTTGTGGCGTTCCCCAAGGTAGTGTTATAGGCCCTTTGCTGTTCCTTATCTATATAAACGATTTGGGAGACAATCTGAGCAGCCGTCTTCGGTTGTTTGCAGATGACGCTGACGTTTATCGCCTAATAAAGTCATCAGAAGACCAAAACAAACTGCAAAACGATTTAGAAAAGATATCGGAATGGTGCGAAAAGTGGCAGTTGACCCTAAATAACGAGAAGTGTGAGGTCATCCACATGAGTGCTAAAAGGAACTCGTTAAACTTCGGTCAGTCTAATCTGAAAGCCGTAAATTCAACTAAATACCTATTTATTACAATTACGAATAACTTAAATTGGAAGGAACACATAGATAATGTTGTGGGGAAGGCTAACCAAAGACTCCGGTTTATTGGCAGGGCAATTAGAAAATGTAACAGACTTGCTAAGGAGACTGCCTACACTACGCTTGTGCGTCCTCTTTTAGAATACTGCTGCGTGGTGTGGGATCCTTACCAGGTAGGACTCACGTAGTACATCGAAAAAGTTAAAAGAAAGGCAGCACGTTTTGTATTATCGCGAAATATTGGCGAGAGCGTAACAGAAGTGATACAGGATTTGGGCTGGATGTCCGTAAAAGAAAGGTGTTCTTCGTTGCGACGGAATCTTCTCACGAAATTCCAATCACCAATTTTCTCCTCTGAATGCGAAAATATTTTGTTGACACCGACCTACATAGGGAGGAACGATCACCAAGATAAAATAACGGAAATCAGAGCTCGTTTGGAAAGATACAGGAGTTCATTCTTTCCGCCCGCTGTACGAAACTGGAATAATAGAGAATTGTGATGTTGGTTCGATGAACCCTCTGCCAGGCACTGAAATGCGATTTGCAGAGTATCCATGTAGATATTTTGTTATCACCCGCCTACATAGGGAGAAATGATGATCGTGATCAAACAAGAGAAATCAGAGCTCGTCCAGAAAGATTCAATTGCTCGATTTCCCGCGAATCGTTCGAGAGGGAAACGATAGAGAAATAACTTGAATGTGCCAGAATGAGATTTTCACTCTGCAGTGGAGTATACGCTGATATGAAACCTTCTGGCAGATTAAAACTGTGTGCAGGACCATGACTCGAATTCGGGACCTTTGCCTTTCGCGGGTAAGTGCTCTACCACCTGAGCTACGCAAGCACGACTCACGCCCCGTCCTTTACTTCAGCCAGTACCTCGTCTCCTACCTTCCAAACTTTACAGAAGCTGTCCTGCGAACCTTCAGCTTGAAGGTGGTTCGGTGAACGCTTTGACAGGCACTTCATTGCGAATTGCATATTACTCATGTAGAAGTGTATGTAGGTGTAGTTGTAGATGTCGCTACAAGCGAAAGTGGCTTCATCACTAAAAAGTATTGACAAGTAAACGGCGATTGCGTAAAGAATCGACCTTTCGTGTATAAATCGGATTCAGTCATCTGATTGCTTTACCAGTGAGTTAGTGTGTTAAATGTCTGACTTATTCACGTAAGCGAGAAAAAGTCGAGAAAAGTTTAAAATTATGTTTACAGTTTGTTGGAAGTCCCTAAGTCCTCTAGCCGGCCGCGGTGGCCATGCGGTTCGAGGCGCTTCAGTCCGGAACCGGGCTGCTGCTACGGTCGCAGGTTCGAATCCTGCCTCGGGCATGGATGTGTCTGATGTCCTTAGGTTAGTTAGGTTTAAGTAGTTCTAAGTTCTAAGGGACTGATGACCTCAAGTGTTAAGTCCCATAGCGCTCAGAGCCAGCCTTAGTGCTCTCAGTCTCAAATAATGGAAGAGTGTAGTCTGGGCAATTAGCGCTCCATTTTAAGCAAAAGTTAGTTCTCCACACACCTCAACGTTTATGACGTCGTACGTCTTGAACTATGTCTCGTATAATGACATAATTTTGGAGGTACACTTACTGGTGTATGTGGATGCTGAAGCCACTCTTATACGGCCATATTCCGTGATTTTAAACAATTTCGTTCCTGTTTTTTGTTTTTTTTTTGTAACTGTGAATTATTTAAGAATAACCATGTCAAAAGCATAAGTAGTGCACTAAGAACTTCTAGAGTAAGAGGTTGTAGTTACGTCAACTTTTATTTTGTGTAAGTCTACAAACAGTCGAGACAATAGTGCCTCAATCTCATTTTGTCATTTTGTTCAAAATGGCTCTGAGCACTATGGGACTCAACTGCTGAGGTCATTAGTCCCCTAGAACTTAGAACTAGTTAAACGTAACTAACCTAAGGACATCACAAACATCCATGCCCGAGGCAGGATTCGAACCTGCGACCGTAGCGGTCTCGCGGTTCCAGACTGTAGCGCCTTTAACCGCACGGCCACTTCGGCCGGCTTGTCATTTTGTCTCAGCTCATATTGTCTCACGTTGTCTGTGTTATGTGAACTCCTGACTTTTAATTGTGGATATATTTAGGGTGAAAGTATTCAAAACTTTAACTTCAGAAGTAACTTACACTTTATCTGAATGTAAAACCTCTGTGAGAGAGAAAACTTTCATTATGAAAAAGAAATGATGATTATTTAAGTGAATTTAGGGAAATGAGATAGGGAATTTCAGTAGACAGAAGTTAATTTAAAGCTGAAACTGTGAGAACGTTAATTATTTTCGATCGCTACATTACGCAGCCCAGAGCGGCGATCGACAATTTTTTTGATAAAACAAAAGAAAAGTTAACAAAGTCATAGCATCTCTGACTCTCAGTATTAATGAATATTGTATTTATAATAACTCGCAAAAATAACTTTTCACGTGAATTTAACTTACCTGAAAGAGTGTAAAATTAATTTGGACAGGACTTGCTTAAAGGTTATCGCCTTTATCCGTTGATTAACCCGTAAAGGTTAACAACAGAAAAATACTACCAAACATCCAATTCTACTACGAACCATGTTTAAAAGACATTAATTTGTGGTGGCTTCTTGACTTCCGCAAGGCGTTCGATACAGTTCCCCCACAGTCGTTTAATGAACTAAGTAAGAGCATATGGACTATCAGACCAATTCTGTGATTGGATTAAAGAGTTCCTAGATAACAGAACACACAGCATGTCAATCTCAGTGGAGAGAAGTCTTCCGAAATAAGAGGGATTTCAGGTGTGCCGCAGGGGAGTGTCGCAGGACCGTTGCTATTCACAATATACATAAATGACCTAGTGGATGACATCGGAAGTTCACTGAGGCTTTTTGCGTATGATGCTGTGGTATATCGAGAGGTTGTAACAATGGAAAATTGTAATGAAATGCAGGAGGATCTGCAGTGAATTGACGCATGGTGCAGGGAATGGCAATTGAATCTCAATGTAGACAAGTGTAATGTGCTGCGAATACATAAAAAGAAAGATCCCTTATCATTTAGCTACAATATAGCAGGTCAGCAACTGGAAGCAGTTAATTCCATAAATTATCTGGGAGTACGCACTAGGAGTGATTTACAATGGAATGATCAATAAAGTATATCGTCGGTAAAGCAGATTCCAGACTGAGATTCATTGGAAGAATCCTAATGAAATGCAATCCGAAAACAAAGGAAGTAGGTTACAGTACGCTTGTTCCCCCACTGCTTGAATACTGCTCAGCTGTGTGGGATCCTTACCAGATAGGGTTGACAGAAGAGATAGAGAAGATCCAAAGGAGAGCAGCGCGTTTCGTTACAGGATCATTTAGTAATCGCGAAAGCGTTACGGAGACGATAGATAAACTCCAGTGGAAGACTCTGCAGGAGAGACGCTCAGTAGCTCGGTAAGGGCTTTTGTTGAAGTTTCGAGGAGGAGATGGAGGAGGAGATTAGTGTTTAACGTCCCGTCGACAACGAGGTCATTAGAGACGGAGCGCAAGCTCGGGTGAGGGAAGGATGGGGAAGGAAATCGGCCGTGCCCTTTCAAAGGAACCATCCCGGCATTTGCCTGAAGCGATTTAGGGAAATCACGGAAAACCTAAATCAGGATGGCCGGAGACGGGATTGATCCGTCGCCCTCCCGAATGCGAGTGCGGTGTGCTAACCACTGCGCCACCTCGCTCGGTGACATCTGGAAGTGTGGGAATTTTCAAAGCAAAGGATTACTGAAGGATGGATCGCTCGCACTGGACCAAATGATTCAGCCTTACATTACTGGCCTCCAAGGTCACCAGACCTGACTCTATGTGATTATTTCTCGCGGGGGCGTTTATAAAAGACTCTGTTTATGTGCCTGCGTCACCAACAACAGTGAATGATCTGAGACATGGCATAACAGCAGCTGTGGAAGCTGTAACTCAAGACATGCTCGCTGCAGTGTGGGGAACACTTTGAATACCGCACTGACACATGCCGGGCATCTCAAGGGGTGGCATGTCCGTTACCTATGAAAAGGTATAAATTTTTGTTTTGTGTTCCTGTTCACAAAAACACAAAATTCATTGTATATGCTTATTCGTTTCAGAAATATAGACGTACCAAATCGTATGATTAATTTTATACACCCTGTGTTATTAAGTACTGAAAACCATACTTTTGCTTCCCTTGGAAGACATTAGATAGCCAATGTGCAACTGGTATCGTCTGACTAGTTCTGGGTCAACCGTTTAATGGCAGAGATGGGATTACTCGGCACTTTGCGATTAACCGACAGCAAAATTTTAACCGTCTATCCTCATTACCTTCTCAAACGTGTTGAATCCTCTGTAAATGGCGGCGATAGAAACAGTGCATATATAGATGTCCGCCACATCGTTGTAAGACGATCACAGCTATGTGTAGAAAATGTGTGTGTCCTTGTTCAAGTCATACGAGGCTGAGCCAAATGAAAACCTTAATTTTATTTTTAAATATTATTTATTGTCCAGAAGTGGTAGAAAGCTGTATCACTTTTGAACGTATAATCCCCACGCTCGCCGGCCGGGGTGGTCGGTTCTAGGCGCTTCAGTCTGGAACCGCGCGACCGCTATGGTCGCAGGTTCGAATCCTGACTCGGGCATGGATGTGTGTGATGTCCTGAGGTTAGTTAGGTTTAAGTAGTTCTAAGTTCTAGGGGACTGATGACCTCAGAAGTTAAGTCCCATAGTGCTCAGAGCCATTTGAACGATTTGAACCTCCACGCTCAATGCAAGTCCTCCAGCGCTTACACAGTGCATAAATTCCTTTAGAAAAAAATTCTTGTGGTAGTCCGCCCAACCACTCATGCACCGCGTGAAGTACCTCATCATCAGAACGGAACTTCTTTCCTCCCTTTGCGTCTTTGAGTGTTCCAAACATATGGAAATCACTTGGGGCAAGGTCTGGTAGGTATGGTGGATGAGGAAGACACTCAAAATGCAGATCTGTGACTGTTGCAGCTGTTGTACGGGCAGTGTGGGGCCTTGCATTGTCATGTTGCAAAAGGACACCTGCTGACAGCAATCCACGTCGCTTTGATTTGATTGCAGGCCGAAGATGAGTTTTTAGGAGATCTGTGTATGATGCACTGGTGACAGTGGTCCCTCTAGGCATGTAACTCTCCAAAATGACGCCTTTTTCGTCCCAGAAGAGAGTCAGCATAACCTTCCCTGCTGATGGTTCTGTTCGAAACTTCTTTGGTTTTGGTGATGGGGAATGACGCCATTCCTTTCTCGCTCTCTTCGTTTCCGGTTGGTGGAAGTGAACCCAGTTTTCGTCCCCAGTAACGATTCTTGCGAGGAAGCTATCACCTTCTCGTTCAAAGCGCCGAAGAAATTCTTCACAAGCATCAACACGTCGTTTTGTCATTTCAGGAGTCAGTTGCCGTGGCACCCATCTTGCAGACACTGTGTGAAACTAGAGCACATCGTGCACAATGTCGTGTGCTGACCCATGACTAATCTGTAAACATGCCGCAATCTCATTCAGTGACACTCGGCGGTTTTGCTTCACTCTGGCTTCAACTGCTGCAATGTTATGTGGAGTCACAACTCGTTGTGCCTGACCTGGACGAGGAGCATCTTCCACTGAAGTCACACCATTTGCGAACTTCCTACTCCATTCGTAGACTTGCTGCTGTGACAAACATGCATCACCGTACTGAACCTTCATTCGTCGATGAATTTCAGTGTGTTTCACACCTTCACTACGCAAAAACCGAATAACAGAACGCTGTTCTTTCCTCATGCAAGTACCAAGTGGAGCGGCCATCTTTATAGTGATACTGCGACAGTATGTGTGCATCTGCACTATACTGCCACCTACAGGCCATTTTGCTCGATGTTTGTAGCACGCTTACCAACTTACAGGATAACGGCGCGAAATTTCGATTTGTTATTACAAATTTAAGGTTTTCATTTGACTCACCCTCGTACGTTCTATCAACTTTTAAGTTTTAGTTAAAATGTCTGTTGTAGTGATTTGCTTCTTGCTTGTTATAATTTCTATTAATTTTGCTACTTGCCACTTAGTCAGCCCCTGAAGGGGGCCACTTTGTGGATGTGGGCGGGTTTCTACTCCATAGCACAGCCATGGCCGTATTACAATTAATTTTAATTTAAAATTTTTTAATCTGAATTCAACTTTTACTTCTGTTGATGAACACTAACTAAATATTACCCGCCACCGTTCGCCGTTTAATTACAAATTCTACATTTGTAGAAAGAATAGCAGGCAAATCTTCACCATTTACCACTATTCCGCGTCTTTTCCCTATCCGTTAATTGCTCAATGTGGGGAAGTCGCCCCGCTCCTACATTCCAACACCTTTGTTGTCTTCCGTAACACGTTGGTGAGTTGACAAGTCCAAGAAGCAGCTAGCCAGACCTCTATTGGCGTACACGATATTCAGACTGTCACTCAGGGGGTTTGTCGACAATGTGTGCGTTACCGGTTGAAATGAAATGGCTCTGAGCACTATGGGACTTAACATCTGAGGTGATCAGTCCCCTAGAACTTAGAACTACTTAAACCTAACTAACCTAAGGACATCACACACATCCATGCCCGAGGTGGGATTCGAACCTGCGACCGTAGCGGCAGCGCGGTTCCATGCGTTACTGGAACACACGGCTTTTCTCACTTGCATCTCGCGTCGCCCAAGCTGTTCTTTGGTATGTATCTGCTGAGCCTGGGATGAGGTTGTCTGAACTAAAATTAGTTCAGACAATCGCATCCCAATCCCAGCAGATACATACCAAAGAACAACTTGGAAGACGCGAGATGTACAGTCATGCTCATAAATTAAGAATAATGCTGATACATGGTGAAACAACGCTCTGGTGGGTTGTTTGCCGGTTTAAATCACCTCGGGGTATGACCATGTGGTGTATTTGTCCTGCGGTCGTCGCACGGTGGCGCTGGCAGCAGTCCACATACGCAGAGGTGTGTTGGTGCATGTCAGAGTACGGTGCAGCGAGTAAGTGTGCAGACGTTCGTTTTCAGACGTGCTTATGGTGACTGTGTGTTGAAAATGTCTCAAAGAACACATATTGAAGACATTATGAGGGGTAGAATACTAGGGCGCGTGGAGGCTGGCCAAACACAGCAGGTCGTAGGACGGGCCCTCCGTGTGCCACAAAGCGTGATCTCAAGATTATGGCAACGAATCCACCAGACAGATGCCAAACTCTTAATGTCCTTGAAAGGGACATGTATGGAGGTCGTGGTTTGATGGTGTGGGATAGGATTATGATTGGTGCATGTGCACCCCTGCATGTCTTTGACAGCGGAGCTGTTACGGGTCAGGTGTATCGGGACGTCATTTTGCACCAGTATGTCCAACTTTTGAGGGGTGCAGTGGGTCCCAACTTCCTCCTGATGGATGTTAACGCACGGCCCCACCGAGCTGCCACCGTGGAGGAGTACCTTGAAACAGAAGATATCAGCCGAATGGAGTGGCCTGCCTGTTCTCCATATCTAAACCCCACCGAGCA
The DNA here is from genome assembly GCF_021461385.2 of Schistocerca piceifrons. NCBI lineage: Eukaryota > Metazoa > Arthropoda > Insecta > Orthoptera > Acrididae > Schistocerca > Schistocerca piceifrons. The sequence continues at coordinate 214,359,057 of NC_060146.1, forward strand.
CGTCTGGGATGCCCTCGGTCGACGTATCAAAAAATGGTTCAAATGGCTCTGAGCACTGTGGGACTTAACTTCTGAGGTCATCAGTCCACTAGAACTTAGAACCACTTAAGGCGTTTAGGACGTCAAACGGGCCGACTTGGAGCAGGAGAGGCACCACAGGACATTTTAATTTCCACTGTCTATACTTTTACAAATATATTCATAAAACTTTGTCAGCATGACCAGGAAGGATTCAGAATTCACGTTCATAGCAGTGGAAGTTTGAAAACATAACGAAATGATTTTTGTTACATGTGAAATTTCATCATTTTTTTCACTTACTAATGTCAGTATTTGTTGCTATAGGTACACTTTTCTTCATAAGTAAGAGAGATCCTTCGATCAATTTTGCACAGCATACAAACCATACTTAAAGGTGCATGAAACTCAAGAATTTTCCAAATCTATTAAAAACTGTGGTAAAAATTGAGGTAATTAACTACAAAATTTGTGTTTTTCTAAACATGAAGTTTAAAATACAACAGCTCGTTCGTATTTTCATAAATTAAATAAATTCTAGAGTTTCATACACCTGTAAGTATGGTATGTATGCTGTGCAAAATTCATCGCAGAATCTCTCTAATTTATGAAGAAAAGTGTACCTATAGCAACAAATGCAGCCATTAGTAAGTGAAAAAATGATGAAATTTCGCACGTAAAAAAATTTATTTTGTTATGTTTTCGAACTGCCACTGCAATGAGTGTGAATCCTGAATCTTTCCTGATGATGCTGACAAAGTTTTATGAACTTCTAGAAACAACCCCCGGGCTGTGGCTAAGCCATGTCTCCGTAATATCCTTTCTTCCAGGAGTGCTGGTTCTGCAAGGTTCGCAGGAGAGCTTCTGCAAAGTTTGGAAGGTAGGAGACGGGGTACTGGCGGAATTAAAGCTGTGAGGACGGGGCGTGAGTCGTGCTTGGGTAGCTCAGTTGGTAGAGCACTTGCCCGCGAAAGGCAAAGGTCCCGAGTTCGAGTCTCGGTCCGGCACACATATTTAATCTGCCAGGAAGTTTTTTTATGAACTTATTTGTAAAACTATAGACATTGGATATTAAAATGTCGTGTGATGCCTCTCCTGCTCCAAGTCGGCCCGTTTGACGTCCTACCCACCTTAAACCTAGCTAACCTAAGGACATCACACACATCCGTGTCCGAGGCAGGATTCGAACCTGCGACCGTAGCGGTCGCGTGGTTCCAGACTGTAGCGCCTAGAACCGCTCGGCCACTCCGGCCGGCGGTCGACGTATCGCTGCACGTCTTGAAACCCCTAGGACACCTCAGGAGCTCCGACAGGCACTGGTACAAGGACGGGAGGCTATACCCCGGCAGCTGCTGGACCACCTGATCCAGAGTATGCCAAACCGTTGTGCGACCTGTGTACGTGTGCATGGTGATCAATATGGGATATGATGTCGGGGTACATGCGCAGGAAACAGTGGCGTTTTGTAGCACATGTGTTTCGGGACGGTTTTCTCAACTTATCACCAATACCATGGACTTACAGATCTGTGTCGTGTGTGTTCCCTATGTGCCTACGCTATTAGCGCCAGTTTTCTGTAGTGCCACGTTGTGTGGCACCACATTCCTTAATTTATATATATATATATCTCGGGTGATCAAAAAGTCAGTATAAATTTGAAAACTTAATAAACCACGGAATAATGTAGATATAGAGGTAAAAGTTCACACACATGCTTGGAATAACATGGGGTTTTATTAGAACAAAAAAAAACATCATATTGATAGACGCGTGAAAGATCTCTTGCGCGCGTCGTTTGGTGATGATCGTGTGCTCAGCTGCCACTTTCGTCATGCTTGGCCTCCCAGGTCCCCAGACCTCAGTCCGTGCGATTATTGTCTTTGGGGTTACCTGAAGTCGCAAGTGTGTCGTGATCGACCGACATGTCTAGGGATGCTGAAAGACAACATCCGACGCCAATGCTTCACCAAAACTCCGGACATGCTTTACAGTGCTGTTCACAACATTATTCCTCGACTACAGCTATTGTTGAGGAATGATGGTGGACATATTGAGCATTTCCTCTAAAGAACACCATCTTTGCTTTGTCTTACTTTATTATGCTAATTATTGCTATTCTGATCAGATGAAGTGCCATCTGTAGGACATTTTTTGAACTTTTGTACTTTTTTTGGTTCTAATAAAACCCCATGTGATTCCAAGCATGTGTGTCAATTTGTACCTCTCTGTCTACATTATTCCGTGACTTATTCAGTTTTCAAATTTATACTGACTTTTTGATCACCCGGTAAAGCGAAATTCGCGCACTCGGGCTTCGCAACGCCCCTCCTCACATGCCGGCGACAAAAAAATGTCTGACAAAATTTCGCCCTGCGAGTACACCCGGCAGAAAAGGGAAGCGAAAGAGTGGCAGTCTGGAAACACTGTAACCACACGTGTGGCAACTACCTCTGTTAGCACATGTTAGAGGTGCGGTACAGGTGGCGCAGTGGATAGAATTTTGGGTTAGAGTGAGGAGGTCGATGGTTCGATCCTCAGTTGAGGTGCATTTTCTTATTTGCTAATTTCATTCTGACATTTCATATTGTAATAGACACCGTTTCGGAATCACATGTATCCAAAATTTACAACATTATGTAACCCTCAACATAAGAAATACTTTTTTGGTAAACATTTTTGGAAAACAGTGATCAATAGATTACTATAACATCAGTTAATTTCGTAGCAGCTGAGGAGAGCTCCGCCTACCATCCTAAGGGAGCCATGGGTCTGATGATGGTTATGTAAAAATAACCGAAACCGGTTACCTGTATCATTGAAACATAAATGGTGTGATCAAGACTGAACTTAGGTAAAAAAAAAAGTAATACTGGTTAGACAAATAAGAAACAGACAGTTGAAAAAAATGACCTGTCATAGGACAGAATCACTAAAAAGAACAATATCAATTTCGAGATGCTAAGGATGATAGCACAGAACAATAACACAACATCTACTTGTCATTTATACTACATGTAATATGAGCGCTCAGATGTCGCTCATTAGCAAACAGTGACGATAATAATGTCCATATTAATGACCGTATGACCTTCACAGCAGAATACGTTGTCTTCAGAACGACAGGCGCTCAAAGCGACGTCCCTGCATGTCCAAACATTGCGCAACCCGCCGGATCTTACAGCTCTGGACCCTTCGCAGCAAAGCTGCATCCAGAGTAACAAGAGCAGCACGAACACGCGCTACAGATTCTTCCACATTCGTCGGCGGAGTAGAGTACACGCCCTCCTTCAGGTGTCCCCACAGGAAGAAATCCAGGGGATTTAAGTCAGATGAAGGTGGTGGCCATACAACTGGACATCCAGGTCCAAGCCATTTCCCTGGAAATGTTCTGTCCAAATACAGTGGCACAGTAATTCCAGAGTATGGAGGTGCACCATGTTGTTGCAACCATATCCTCTGCCGAAGATGTTGTGGAACATCTTCCAGCGCACCAGGCAGATACACTACTGGCCATTAAAACTCCTACACTACGAAAATGACGTGCTACAGACGCGAAATTTAACCGACAGGAAGAAGATGCTGTGATATGCAAATGATTAGCTTTTCAGATCATTCACACGAGGTTCCCGTCGGTGGCGACACCTACAACGTGCTGACATGAGGAAAGTTTCCAACCGATTTCTCATACACAAACAGCAGTTGAACGGCGTTGCCTGGTGAAACGTTGTTGTGATGCCTCGTGTAAGGAGGAGAAATGCGTACCATCACGTTTCCGACTTTGATAAAGGTCGGATTGTAGCCTATCGCGATTGAGGTTTATCGTATCGCGACATTGGTGCTCGCGTCGGTCGACATCCAATGACTGTCAGCCGAATATGGAATCGGTGGGTTCAGGAGGGTAATACGGAACGCCGTGCTGGATCCCAATGGCCCCGTATCACTAGCAGTCGAGGTGACAGGCATCTTATCCGCATGATGTAACGGAACGTGCAGCCACGTCTCGATCCCTGAGTCAACAGATCGGGACGTTTGCAAGACAACAACCATCTGCACGAACAGTTCGACGACGTTTTGCAGTAGCATGGACTATCAGCTCGGAGACCATGCCTGTGGTTACCCTGGACGCTGCATCACAGACAGGAGCGCCTGCGATGGTGTACTCCACGTCGAACTTGGATGCACGAATGGCAAAACGTCATTTTTTCGGATGAATCCAGGTTCTGTTTACACCATCATCATGGTCGCATCCGTGTTTGGCGACATCGCGGTGAACGCACATTGGTAGCGTGTATTCGTCATCACCATACTGGCGTATCACCCTGCGTGATGGTATGGGGTGCCATTGGTTACACGTCTCGGTCACCTCTTGTTCGCATTGACGGCACTTTGAACAGTGGACGTTACATTTCAGATGTGTTACGACCCGTGGCTGTACACTGTATTGGCTCCCTGGGAAACCCTATATTTCGGCAGGATAATGCACGACCGCATGTTGCAGGTCCTGTACGGGCCCTTCTGGATACAGAAAACGTTCGACTGCTGCCCTGGCCAGCACATTCTCCAGATCTCTCACAAATTGAAAATGTCTGGTCAATGATGGCCGAGCAGCTGGCTCATCACAATACGCCAGTCACTAGTCTTGATGAACTGTGGTATCGTGTTGAAGCTGCATGGTGATTTTACTAAATGCTCAGGCGTATCAAGGCCGTTATTGCGGCGAGAGGTGGTTGTTCTGGGTATTGATTTCTCAGGATCTATGCACCTAAACTGCGTGAAAATGTAATCACATGTCAGTTCTAGTATAATATATTTGTCCAATGAATACCCGTTTATCATCTGCATTTTTTCTTGGTGTAGCAATTTTAATAGCCAGTAGTGTAGTTTGCGAGGAATGCAGTCAACTGGGCTGGCAACATCAAGGGGCCTAAAGATGTGTCACCCAATATTCCTTCACAGATGTTGATACCAAAGCGAACTTCATATTGACAGCCAGGGGTGACGTGAGGGTTAACCTAACATCAATGGTGGGCATTGTGCATATTGAAGACACCCTCACTAGTGAATGCTGTTTCATCCGACCATATTACGGTGTTTACGAAGTCATCGCTGGCTTCCTGTGGCTGCTGGAGCTATTCACATAATTGCATCCGCTGATGGCAATCTGCAGGGATGCAGGTGTTGCGTGAAAGCATAATGATAGGGGCGGAGGCCGTGCTCGTGCAGCACGGTAACGACCGTGCGTTGCGAGGCACGCAGCTGCCCTGCTACGCTACGCTTACTTCGCTGAGGTTCTTGGCGTATGACCCCCAGAACAGCCTCCCCTACGTGTCATTAACTGGAGTACGGCGAGTCCGTGGATGACCTCTGTCACTCGGTGCTGAAAGGAGAGAACCTGACTCCCGAATGCGTAACTCGAGACGACCAAACACATTTTTATCTCGATGGCGTCGATGAGGACATGTAGCTACTTATTCACGAGCGGCAGCACCAGCCCGGTTATCAGATGCACTAGCGACCAGAAGCGTATCCACAGAAAATTCGATACGTCTACTCATGTTCATTGGAGTCTTTCACGGGCGCGTTACTCCGCTCGCAAGTAATCCCTGTCTGGTGGACAGCGCATACGATATAACGCTGTCAGTTCTGTGGGTTGTTCCACCTAACAAGCGTTACCCCTCTGACAGATACTATTCTGCATGATTCATCACGACACCTTTAATTGTGGAATGCTCGGTTTTGAAATACACTGTTTCCCTAACGATAATAGATATTTTCACTATCCCATCAATAGAATAATAATAATAATAATAATAATAATAAACCCCGTGGAGGCCCGGAAAAAGAATAGGCCTTCTGTATGTTCTGCCAGTCGTAAAAGGTGACGAAAAGAACGAACCACTAATAGGGCTAACCCCCCTTTTAGTGTGATTAGTTGGTTCAGGACAGAACTAAAGAAGCCTCGGACAAGCGCCGTCATGGTCGGGGACGACGTTTGAACCCTATGCCCGCCCACATTGGTAACGACACTGCTAGCCAACTGGAAAATCATTTAAATCCAAATAGAGGTGTTTTGCAGGATATGCTTCCTGCAGCCACCCTAGAAGGAAAACAAAGACAGAAGATGAGATGGTCAGATGAAGTTCATCGACACCTCATGTTCTGTTATTACCAAGCAACAAACTTAGGAACCAACACAACTGGATACAGATCACAGTATACACTACATTTATTATCAGATACCCGGAATTAATATTTTTAACAGAACAATGACTAGCTGATCAGATCCGTGTAATAATCAAAAATAACAGGATACCCCAGTCAGAATTAGAAAACATCAAACAACAAGTACAACAAATACTTGAACAAAATAATGTGCAATCAGAAGAAGAAGAAAATACAGTAATGGACTCAAACATCTCAGAGCAAACAAACAAAGAATAACACGCATCAATTAAACAATCAGAGGAAAACGAAATCTTAAGACAGCCACCAGAACAAGCACGTATAGAACTCGAAGAAACACACATGTTAGATATAGAAGAAAAATTTCAGCTGACATATTGAATACAAAGACACAAATACAGACATTAAAACATTCTTGCATAGACCACCAAATAACCCACAAGTCGAAACAACAATAAAAACTATCAACACAATCATACACAACAAAATAAATGAAAACACAACAATGGAAGAGTTACAACTACTGGTTTATATAGGAGCACTCACTACACTAAATGCCCGCATCTCGTGGTCGTGCGGTAGCGTTCTCGCTTCCCACACCCGGGTTCCCGGGTTCGATTCCCGGCGGGGTCAGGGATTTTCTCTGCCTCGTGATGGCTGGGTGTTGTGTGCTGTCCTTAGGTTAGTTAGGTTTAAGTAGTTCTAAGTTCTAGGGGACTGATGACCATAGATGTTAAGTCCCATAGTGCTCAGAGCCATTTGAACTACACTAAATATACACACTAGGCAGAGATCAGAACCAACCAACACACAGAAGAAACCCACAACACCAGCATGGCAACACAGGCTACAGATCAGAATAGAAAAACTGAGAAAAGACATCGGACAGCTAACACAATTTATAAGAAATGAAATGTCAGAAAAAAAAAACGAAAAAGGTTAGGTAAAATCTCACAAGAAGAAGCCACAGAGCAATTAGATGAAAAGAAGCAGAAATTACAAGCATTGGCCAAACGACTTAGAAGATACAAGAAAAGTGAAAATAGAAGGAAACAAAACCAAACATTCAACACAAACCAAAAGAAATTTTACCAGGCAATAGATAACACACACATTAAAATAGACAATCCACCAAACATAACAGAAATGGAACACTTCTGGAGCAACATATGGTCAAACCTGGTACAACATAACAGGCATGCACGGTGGATACAAGCAGAAACAGGCACATACAAGATCATACCACAAATGCCAGAAGTAAAAATGTTGCAACATGAAGTCACCCAAGCAATTAATTCTACTCACAATTGGAAAGCCCCTGGAAAAGATAAAATAGCAAATTTCGGGCTAAAGAAGTTCATCTCAACACAGTCACAGCTAACTAAATTATTTAACAGTTACATTGCAGACCCATTCACATTCCCTGATACACTTACACATGGAATAACTTACCTGAAACCTAAAGATCAAGCAGACACAGCAAACGCAGCTAAATGTCACCCCATAACATGCCTACCAACAATATACAAAATATTAACTTCAGTCATTACACAGAAATTAATGACACATACAACACAGAACAAAATTATAAATGAAGAACAAAAAGACAGTTGCAAAGGAGCACGAGGATGTAAAGAGCAACTGATAATAGATGCAGAGGTGACATATCAAGCTAAAACTAAACAAAGGTCGTTACACTATGCATACATTGATTACCAAAAAGCTTTTGATAGTGTACCCCACTCATGGTTACTACTAATATTGGAAATATACAAAGTAGATCCTAAATTGATACAGTTCCTAAACATAGTAATGAAAAATTGGAAAACCACACTAAATATCCAAACAAATTCAAATAATATCACATCACAGCCAATACAGATTAAGCGTGGAATATACCAAGGAGACTCATTAAGTCCTTTCTGGTTCTGCCTTGCTCTGAACCCACTATCCAACATGCTAAATAATACAAATTATGGATACAATATTACTGGAACGTACCCACACAAAATCACACATTTGCTATACATGGATGATCTAAAACTACTGGCAGCAACAAATCAACAACTCAACCAATTACTAAAGACAACAGAAGTATTCAGCAATGATATAAATATTGCTTTTGGAACAGACAAATGTAATAAAAATAGCATAGTCAAGGGAAAACACACTAAACAAGAAGATTACATATTGGATAACCACAGCGACTGCATAGAAGCGATGGAAAAAACAGATGCCTATAAATATCTAGGATACAGACAAAAAATAGGAACAGATAATACAAATATTAAAGAAGAACTAAAAGAAAAATATTGACAAAGACTAACAAAAATACTGAAAACAGAACTGACAGCAAGAAACAAGACACAAGCTATAAATTCTAATGCTGTACCAATATTGACCTACTCATTTGGAGTAGTGAAATGGAGTAACACAGACCTAGAAGCACTCAATACACTTACACGATAACAATGCCCCAAATATAGAATACATCACATACATTCAGCAACAGAAAGATTCACATTAAGCTGAAAGGAAGGAGGAAGGTGATTTATCGATATAAAAAACCTACATTATGGACAGGTAGACAATTTAAGAAAATTCTTTATAGAATGAGCAGAAACTAGCAAAATACACAATGCAATCACTCATATATATACATCGGCTACACCACTACAATTTCATAACCACCTCTACAACCCTTTAGATCACATAACACCAACAGATACGAAGAAAGTAAATTGGAAAAGAAAACACTACATGGCAAGCACCCGTATCATCTAACACAGCCACAAATCGATCAAGACGCATCCAACACATGGCTAAGAAAAGGCAATATATACAGTGAGACGGAAGGATTCATGATTGCAATACAGGGTCAAACAATAAACACCAAGCATATTATTAAAGATCCCAATACCACAACAGATAAATGCAGACTTTGCAAACAACAAATAGAAACAGTAGATCACATCACAAGCGGGTGTACAATACTAGCAAATACAGAATACCCCAGAAGACATGACAATGTAGCAAAAATAATACACCAACAGCTTGCCTTACAACATAAACTTATAAAACAACACGTTCCCACATACAAGTATGCACCACAAAATGTACTGGAGAATGATGAATACAAATTATACTGGAACAGAACCATTATAACAGATAAAACAACCCCACATATCAAACCTGACATCATACTCACCAATAAAAAGAAGAAATTAACACAACTAATCGAAATATCCATACCCAATACAACAAATATACAAAAGAAAACAGGAGAAAAAAATTGAAAAATACATCCAACTGGCTGAGGAAGTCAAGGACATGTGGCATCAGGATAAAGTTGACATTATACCAATTATACTATCAACTACAGGAGTCATACCACACAATATCCACCAGTACATCAATGCAATACAGCTACATCCAAACTTATATATACAACTGCAGAAATCTGTAATTATTGATACATGTTCAACTACCCAAAAGTTCCTAAATGCAATATAACATATTCCGTATAGTTAAAAGGACGTCACGCTTGATCAAGGTCCGCGTCATTTTCCATTTTTGACCTGACATAACGTCTGAGAAAGTAAAGAAATAATAATAATGCGAAAGGAGAGGTGTGACCTGGCACCAAGTGTAGGAAGAAAAGTGGTGGAAGGACCGAGCCAAATGGAGAGGACTCGTCAGCATCCAGACCTGGCAATAGCTGGAGCGGGATCCGGATACAGATAGAATAATAATGCATTGAGATACATACTAAACAGCCTGCCGTCACAGGACTCACTGTCGAAAGGCATAGTTAGTGTCACCATGGTGACAACACAGAGAAATAGTAACCGACTTCGGACATTATTCGCGAAGCACGTTGCTAGTCCTACTGGTAACGTAAGGCCCTAACGAAATGTAATGGACCTGAATGAGGCAAGAATAATAGTGGGCACCAATCTGTGGGTCCATTGGAGGAGAGTACAAAGAAAACAGGTTCCTCATCTAGTAGATGAAGTGGTGCGAATAAATTTATGCCCAATTTATGACCAATCTTCCATTTCTACAACTGTAGTATGTAAGTGGAAATGTTTTCTAAGTGACCCGCTGTAATCACTGTTGACGATTAAGATGCCAGATACCATACCACCTTGGCTGCATTTACCAAATAAAAGACATATGCCTCAACCCGGGATTGAACCATCGACTTACTTCATGCTAACTCGAAACTCTTTCCACTGCATCACCAACTATACAGCACGACTAATCGGTGCTGACACAGCGAGTTACCATACATGTAGTTACCGTGTCGCCAGATTTCCACTCTTTAACGTCCTTTTCCTGCCGGATGTACTCACATGACGAAATTTTGTGACACAATTTATTTTGTCGCTGGCCTGTGAGGAGTCGCGTTGCGAAGCGCGAGGGAGAGGATTTCCCTTCGGTGTTGAGAGTGCTACATTAACATCGACTGCGCCCGTACCATAATGAATCCACCACGAATTGCATGGCGACGACTTTGAACGTCGTGTACAGTTCTGCCACTGGGCACAAGAGAAACAAGGGAACGATGACAGATTTTTTGCACGCGTTCTATTTAGCGATGCAGCGTCATTCACCAACAGCGATAATGTAAACTGGCATAATATGCACTATTGGGGAACGGAAAATCCACGATGGCTTGGCGGGTTAATGTATGGTGCAGCATTATGGAACGAAGAATAATTGGCCCCCATTTTATCGATGGCAATATAAATAGTGCAATGTATGCTGATTTCCTACATAATGTTCTACCGATGTTACTACAAAATGTATCACTGCATGACAAAACTGCGATGTACTTCCAACATGATGGACGTCCCGCACATACACTCCTGGAAATTGAAATAAGAACACCGTGAATTCGTTGTCCCAGGAAGGGGAAACTTTATTGACACATTCCTGGGGTCAGATACATCACATGATCACACTGACAGAACCACAGGCACATAGACACAGGCAACAGAGCATGCACAATGTCGGCACTAGTACAGTGTATATCCACCTTTCGCATCAATGCAGGCTGCTATTCTCCCATGGAGACGATCGTAGAGATGTAGTCCTGTGGAACGGCTTGCCATGCCATTTCCACCTGGCGCCTCAGTTGGACCAGCGTTCGTGCTGGACGTGCAGACCGCGTGAGACGACGCTTCATCCAGTCCCAAACATGCTCAATGGGGGACAGATCCGGAGATCTTGCCGGCCAGGGTAGTTGACTTACACCTTCTAGAGCACGTTGGGTGGCACGGGATACATGCGGACGTGCATTGTCCTGTTGGAACAGCAAGTTCCCTTGCCGGTCTAGGAATGGTAGAACGATGGGTTCGATGACGGTTTGGATGTACCGTGCACGATCACCAGTGGTGTACGGCCAGTGTAGGAGATCGCTCCCCACACCATGATGCCGGGTGTTGGCCATGTGTGCCTCGGTCGTATGCAGTCCTGATTGTGGCGCTCACCTGCACGGCGCCAAACACGCATACGACCATCATTGGCACCAAGGCAGAAGCGACTCTCATCGCTGAAGACGACACGTCTCCATTCGTCCCTCCATTCACGCCTGTCGCGTCACCACTGGAGGCGATCTGGACGATGTTGGGGCGTGAGCGGAAGACGGCCTAACGGTGTGCGGGACCGTAGCCCAGCTTCATGGAGACGGTTGCGATTGGTCCTCGCTGATACCCCAGGAGCAACAGTGTCCCCAATTTGCTGGGAAGTGGCGGTGTGGTCCCCTACGGCACTGCGTAGGATCCTACGGTCTTGGCGTGCATCCGTGCGTCGCTGCGGTCCGGTCCCAGGTCGACGGGCACGTGCACCTTCCGCCGACCACTGGCGACAACATCATGCCCCACGTGTTGAGCAATTCGGCGGTACGTCCACCCGGCCTCCTGCATGCCCACTATACGCCCTCGCTCAAAGTCCGTCAACTGCACATACGGTTCACGTCCACGCTGTCGCGGCATGCTACCAGTGTTAAAGACTGCGATGGAGCTCCGTATGCCACGGCCAACTGGCTGACACTGGCGGCGGCGGTGCACAAATGCTGCGCAGCTAGCGCCATTCGACGGCCAATACTGCGGTTCCTGGTGTGTCCGCTGTGCCGTGCGTGTGATCATTGCTTGTACAGCCCTCTCGCAGTGTCCGGAGCAAGTATGGTGGGTCTGACACACCGGTGTCAATGTGTTCTTTTTTCCATTTCCAGGAGTGTAGATCGCGTGCGTTTGAAGCGGTATTGAATAGCATATTTCATGACAGGTGGATTGATCGTCGAAGCACCATACCATGGCCCGCACGTTCACCGGATTTGACCTCGCCGGATTTCTTTCTGTGGGGAAAGTTGAAGGATATTTGCTACCGTGATCCACCGACAACGCCTGACAAGATGCGTCAGCGCATTGTCAATGCGTGTGCGAACATTGCAGAAGGCGAACTACTCGCTATTGAGAGGAATGTCGCTACACGCATTGCCAAATGCATTGAGGTTGACGGACATCATTTTGAGCATTTATTGCATTAATGTGGTATTTACAGGTAATCACGCCGTAACAGCATGCGTTCTCAGAAATGATAAGTTCACAAGGATACTTGTATCACATTGGAACAACGGAAATAAAATGTTCAAACGTACCTTCGTTCTGTGTTTTAATTTAAAAAAACCTACCTGTTACCAACTGTTCGTCTAAAATTGTGAGCCATACGTTTGTGGCTATTAAAGCGCCATCTATCACAAAGGGAAATAAGTGGTCCAACGAAAACTTTCATATTTCTTTGCGTACTACACGAATATGTAATGAAAACGGGGGTTCGTATTTAAAAAAACGCAGTTGGTATCCGTTTGACCTATGGCAGCGCCATGTAGCGGGTCAGCCATAGCGCCATCTGGTTTCCCCCTTCAAGTTAGAGAAGTTTCGTTCTTTGTAGATCTTTCGTTTGACGATTATTTCGTGAGATATTCGGCCCAGTTACGATCGATGGACCACCCTGTATATGTGGCGGCAGTATCGCATGTGGCTGTGCATGGGTGGGGCAGTCATTTGTACGCGGGTGGTTCATGTGAAAAGGTTTCCGATCTGATTTTGGTCGCAAAACGGGAATTAAGGCTGTGAACGCGGAACCGCAGTTGGAGCTAGACACATGGGACATTTCATCTCGGTAATGGTTAGGTAATTTAATATTTAGAGCTCCATATTGTCAAGAGTGTACCGAGAATACGAAATTTCAGGCATTGCCTTTCACCACGGACAACGCAATAGCTTACAGTCTTCACTTACCGACAGAGGGCAGAGGCTTTTGCGTATAGTTGTCACTGCTAAGAGACAAGCAACACTGCGTGGAATAACCGCAGAAACCAATGTGGGGCGTACGGTGAACGTACCTGTTAGGATAGTGCGACGAAATTCGGCGTTAATGGGCTGTGGAAGGTGACGACCGACGCGGGAGCCTTCGCTAAGAGCAGGACGTCGCTTGCAGCGGCTCGCCTGGGCTCGTGGCCAAATCGTTTGGACGGTAAACGAGTGGAAAACCGTGGCCACGACTGGAAAACCATGGGGTTGCTACGACTGGAAAACCATGGGGTTGGCACGACTGGAAAACCGTTGCCACGACTGGAAAACCGTGTGTGGGGGGGGGGGGGCGGGGGTACGACTGGACGACTGGAAAACCGTGGCCACAACTGGAAAACCGAGGGGGGCCACGACTGGAAAACTGTGGCCACGACTGGAAAACCGTGGGGGGGGGGCCACGACTGGAAAACCATGGGGGGGGGGCACGACTGGAAAACCGTGGGGGGGGGGGCACGACTGGAAAACCGTGGCCTGGTGAGAGGTGTCCCGCTTTCGTTGGTAAGAGCTGATGGTGGGGTTCCAATGTAATGCAGGCCCCGTGAAGCCATGGACACGATTTGTTAGCCGGGCACTGTGCAAGGTGGCGGTGGCTCCATAATGGTGTTGACACACAGTCAGCATGGGTTTAGAAAACATCGTTCCTGTGAAACACAACTAGCTCTTTATTCACATGAAGCTTTAGGTGCTATTGACAAGGTATTTCAGATCGATTCCGCATTTCTGGATTTCCGGAAGGCTTTTGACACTGCTCCCCACGAGCGGATCGTAGTGACTTTTCGTGTTTATGGAATATTGTCGCAGTTATGTGACTGGAATTGTGGTTTCCTGTCAGAGAGGTCAGAGTTCGTAGTAATTGACGGAAAGTCATTTAGTAAAACAGAAGTGATTTCTGTCCTTCGCCAAGGCAGTGTTATAGGCCCTTTGCTGTTCATTATCTATATAAACGATTTGGGAGACATTCTGAGCAGCCGTCTTCGGTTGTTTGCAGATGACGCTGTCGTTTATCGACTAATAAAGTCATCAGAAGCCGGACGAAGTGGCCGTGCGGTTAAAGGCGCTGCAGTCTGGAACCGCAAGACCGCTACGGTCGCAGGTTCGAATCCTGCCTCGGGCATGGATGTTTGTGATGTCCTTAGGTTAGTTAGGTTTAACTAGTTCTAAGTTCTAGGGGACTAATGACCTCAGCAGTTGAGTCCCATAGTGCTCAGAGCCAGCCAAAGTCATCAGAAGATCAAAACAAATGCAAAACGATTTAGAATAGAAATCTGAATTGTGCGAAAAGTGGCAGCTGACCCTAAATAACAAAAAGTGTGTGGTCTTCCACATGAATGCTAAAAGGAACTCTTTAACTTCGATTATACGATAAATCAGTCTAATCTAAAATCCGTAAATTCGAGTAAATACCCAGGCATTACTATTACGAACAACTTAAATTGGAAGGAACACATAGAAAATGTTGTGGGGAAGGCTAACCAAAGTCTGCGTTTTATTCGCAAGACTATTGGAAAATGTAACAGACCTACTAAGGAGACTGCCTACACTACGCATGTCCGTCCTCTTTTAGAATACTGCTGCGCGGTGTGGGATCCATACCACATAGGACTAACGGAGTACATCGAAAATGTTCAAAGAAACGCAGCACGTTTTGTATTACGGCGAAATATGGGCGAGAACGTCACAGAAATGATACAGGATTTGGGCTGGAAATCATTAAAAGAAAGGCGTTGTTCGATGCGACGGAATCTTCTCACGAAATTCCAGTTACCAGCTTTCTCCTCCGAATGCGAAAATATTTAGTTGATTCCGACCTACATAGGAAGGAATGATCACCACGATAAAATAAGGGAAATCAGAGCTCGTACGGAAAGATATAGGTGTTCATTCATTCCGCGCGCTGTACGAGATTGGAATAATAGAGAAATGTGAAGGCGGTTCGATGAACCGTAAGCCAGGCACTTGAATATGATTTGCAGAGTATCCATGTGTTTACAAGAGACGGACTAGGTCCTCTGGTCAAACCGGACCGATCATTGCCTGGAAATGGATACGCTTGGCTGCTTGGAGACTATTTACACGGACTTCATGCTGCCAAACAACGATGGAATTTTTATGGGCGCCAATACGCGTTGTCACTGGTTTGGGGAACATTCTGGACGACTTGAGCGAATAGTTTGGCCACCTATCGAATACTTATGGGACATAATCGTGAGGTTAGTTCGTGCAGAAAATACTGCACCGGCAACACTTTTACAATTATGGACGGCTATAGAGGCAGCATGGCTCAATATTTCTGAAGGGGACCTCCAAGAACTCGTTGAGTCCACGCCACGTCCAACTGCTGCACTACTCTGGTAGGTCCGACACGATATTAGGCGGTGTCCCGTGACTTGAGCCACCTCAGTGTAAGTCTTGAACGGTTAAGGCTTGCCTCATCCCTGAGGCAGCCTGCACGTGCGTTGGACATTGAAAGACGACGTGATCAGGTGTTCCAGTCTCTTATCCACAGTCACAGACTGGACTGGGCCATGCAGATGCATCGGATAGGGTCCCTGGACCCTCAGAAAGTGTACAAGGCCTTTCTTTGGTTTCAGATGCTTTAATTTAAGGAGACCACAACCTGCCTATCTAACCCATCTTAATTTAGGCAAGTATTTGAACCATTCCTGAAAAAAAAAAAAACTAGTTAATGCAGGACCTTAACACTTTTACTGTATGTTGCATGATGCCAATAGTCAACTGTGCTAAAATCTACTTTATCCATTTTATAGTTTTTAAGAAATACTTTTTTAAATTTATTAACAAAAAATAATAAGTTTTTTCTGCAGAAAATATTTTTTGTCAACTTCCTAATGGGGAAATATTAATGAATGTAGTACCAGAGGTGGCTTTTTATGTTATGCAAAGTCTCTGAAAATTTCATTCATTTATCTATGTAGTTTCTGAGAAAATGGAAGATATGTACTGAAAATTTTAGTTTGTGGGAAATTGACTTCAAGGAAAAAACTTTTAAAATTTGTTACTTACAGTTAATTAAAACTGTGCTGCTGCATATGATGGCCCTTCTTTGGCCTCTAGCCGGTCTTCCAGCTTCTTTTTCACCTTCCTGGATGTTTGTCTTGCTTTCTTGGCCATTTTAGATGCAGACCTGTCTGCATCGGCTATCCTCATTTTATCGCAGTGTTGCTGCCCAGTGATCATATTTTCATCAGGATTAATTCCCAGCTTTTTGAGTACCCAAAACTTTCCATTATTACCACAATTGAGTGTAATAAAGCATCATGAAATCCTAGTCTCATTGTATGCATGCCTACAAATACAGTTTTAGGAAGGTGGCTCCAAATTATGCTGTTGAAACATTCATTTGGGTTCTGTGTCTGCCCATGCAGACATTTCCTTAGAAGGTCAGGATGAGCCAAGTCTCTGATAATAGGTTTAATTGCTGTAATAACAGCAGCAGAAAGAGAATGCTGGTGAGAATAATATTCTCCAGTTGCCTGAGCCACATTGTATTTGCATCACGAATTTACTCCTGGTGGACACAATCGATGACATGGCTTATCATCAGCAGAGGACTTATGGAAGAACATAGCCCAAACATCTCTCTTCATCGCCTCCAGATTTTCTTTATTTCTTCTAACTGCCTGCCCATAGTATACCTGCACCGCGTGTTTGAAAGCGTGTTGTTTACGAACAGCAGGAACAAAAGAATACCGACCGTTGCATTCCAAGGATGGCCAACACACTCGGGAGTAAAAAAAAAATCCAGAATGTGCGATTTAGAGGATATAAACATCTAAAGTATAAGCAGGAAAGTGGGCGTGGCACATAAACACACGTGGCAGGAAAATCCTTTTCAGAGTACTTAAATAAAACCATAATCTATCGAAATATGATGAAAACCGAAAATCGTTTTTTTTCGACCTGAACCACGGTGTGGTCCCCTTAATTCATGCAGTTATTAATGGTAGAAGGCTCTGTACCCTACGAGCAGTATTTCATGTGTCACAATCTTCTTTCTAGATTTCGTAAGGTAATCTTTTAATTTGCCAGATGTTTTGACAGACCCTTCCCATTACTTCTTCCAACTGGATGGTGTGTTCTACTTGATTCACACTCTTTTCCTTTGCACACTCTCATGAGATACGACTGCTGGCCACTGCGTCATTCTCGCTCTTTAGTGAAAACTCGAGAAAACAGTCTTGATTCTGGTACTCTGCAGTTAGGAAGACACTCTGAGGATCTGTACCATTTTCATTACAGAACCCGTGCGCAAATGCCATATCGCCACCCAAAGAATTTCTAAATACGTGCGGCATGCTTAAAGGGTACTGTGGAATGGGCCAGAAAAATGCAATTACTAACGCAAGTCAAAAATACAATTTTGGAAACTCGAGCACAACTGGAGAACTTGAACTTCAGGACAAAATCCTAAGCAGTTTGGTCCCTTAGGAAATTACACACACACACACACACACACACACACACACAGAAACACACAATTAGTCGTTTCACAACAAATATTTACTGTTGAGTTTTCGTTATTATAATTTGACTAAATGCTGAATTACAGTGCTTACCGTTACCTATTATTCATAATTACAGTACAAATGTAACTGAAGTTCGAAACTGAATATTTAATTTTATCACGCATATTAATTAGTAGTTATTGGTAAACAAATAACGAAAACAGTGAGATTTCACACTGTTGTTTCTTTTCAGAACGTTATTTTGTCTATAAGAAGCGTCTGTGTACATTTTAAAGGTTACTGAGGTGCCACAGAAAATGGTATAGGCATGCGTATTCGAATACAGACATGTGTAAACAGGCAGAATACGACGCTGCCGTCGGCAACTACAATGGCACGTTATCAAGATCTAAGTGAATTTGAACGTGGTGTTATAGTCGGTGCACGAGCGATGGGGCACAGGATCTTCCATTCAGCGATTAAGTGAGGATTTTCCTGTGCGACCATTTCACGAGTGCACCTTGAATGTCAGAAACAAGGTAAAACATCAAATCTCCGACATCACTGCGACCGGAAAAAGATCCTGCAAGAATGGAACCAACGACGACTGAAGACAATCGTTCAACGTGACAGAAGTGCAACCCTTCCGCAAATTGCTGCAGATTTCAATGCTGGACCGTCAGCAAGAGTCAGCGTGCGAACCATTCAACGAAACATCATCGATATGGGCTTTTGGAGTCGAAGGTCCGCCCCCGGTAGCTGAGTGGTCAGCGCGACGGACTGTCAACCCTAAGGGCCCGGGTTCAATTCCCGGCTGGATCGGAGATTTTCTCCGCTCAGGGACTGGGTGTTGTGTTGTCCTAATCATCATCATTTCATCCCCATCGACGCGCAAGTCGCCGAAGTGCCGTCAAAGCGAAAGACTTGCACCAGGCGAGCGGTCTACCCGACGGGAGGCCCTAGTCACACGCCGTCATCGTCATCCGTGTCGAAGGCCCACTCGTGTACCATTGATGACTGCACGACAAAAAGCTTTACGCCTCCCGTGGGCCCGTCAGTTCCGACATTGGACTGTTGATCACTGGAAACATATTGCCTGGTCGGACGAGTCTCGTTTCAAATTATATCGAGTGGATGGACGTGTACGGGTATGGAGACAATCTCATGAATCCGTGGACCCTGCATGTCAGCAGGGGTTTGTCCAAGCTCGTGGAGGCTCTGTAATGGTGTGGGGCGTGTCCAGTTGGAGTGATATGGGAACCCTGATACGTCTAGATACGACTTTGACAGGTGACACGTACATAAGTATCCTGTCTGATCACCTACATCCACTCACGTCAGTTGTGCATCCCGATGGACTTAGGCAATTCCAGGCAGGACAATGCAACACCACGTACGTGCAGAATTGTTATAGAGTGGCTCCAGGAACAATCTTCTGAGTTTAAACACTTCCGCTAGCCACCGAACTCGCCAGACATGAATGCTATTGAGCATATCTGAGATGCCTTGCAACGTGCTGTTCAGGAGAGATCTCGACCCCCTCTTACTCTTACGGATTTATGGACAGCCCTGCAGGATTCATGGTGTCAGTTTCCTCCAGCACTACTTCAGACATTAGTCGAGTCCATGCCACGTCGTGCTGCGGCACTTCCACGTGCTCGTGGGGGTCCTACACGATATTAGGCAAGTGTACCAGTTTCTTTGGCTCTTTATTCTAGAACGTATTAATTCCGTTAAACTATATTTGAAAAAAAAATCGAGAACCCAAGTTTTGTGCTTAAATTACAATTCCACTGCTCCGAAGTTCGTCATCAGAACACAGAGTCCGTTAGTGAATCACATGATACGCTACGTCTCGGAAACCTTTAGTGACAATCATTGTTGTTGTAAATAACCAAATGCAGCTCAAAAGGAACAATGATATACACAATTGAAGTAACAGAAGAAAAGACTACATTCATTTTTCCTGATTAAGACTGTCTTTGCCACAGAAAGGGGTGCACAATGCTTTTATTTAGATCTGATGGTTTATCGCATGTACGAGATATTTACTAACGGAATGTGAGAGAAAATGGTGAAAGACATTCCACTGTATACTATATCCAAGCTATAAGAACTGAATCAGCGCCGGCCGCTGTGGCCGAGCGGTTATAGGCGCTTCAGTTCGGAACCGCATTGCTGCTACGGTCGCAGGTTCGACTCCAGCTTCGGGCATGGATGTGTGTGACGTCCTTAGGTTACTTCAGTTTAAGTAGTTCTAAGTCTAGGGGACTGATGACCTCAGATGTTAAGTACCATAGTACTTAGAGCCACTTGAACCATTTGAAGTAAATCAGCCCATGCGGATATGGTATAATGAGAAGAATGAATGACTCTAAATAGACTAAGAACATACTCGAATCCTTTGAATTGAAGCGGAAAACAAGAATATCTAGGAGCATTGAAAGCAAAAAAGACTTGGAGGAAATTGGCATACGGCCAGAAGATACAGAAAACAGGAACAAATTCTGGGTAACTATATGACGTTTGAAGTTTTCCGACATGAGAAACGAATAGCAAGACATCTACAAAAAAAAAGAAAAACTCAGAGTAACTGTCATAATGGTTGTTAGATTATCCCGTTACTTAAATGGCAGACTAAGGAGGTCAATAAAATAATGAAATAATAAAAATTAGAACTTAGGACGTCTTATATAACTGCTTGACACAGCAGTGTTACGCCGAAATAGCAATATCAGGAAAATTACGTCAATTTCGCCGCTTTGGAGTTTCCTAAAATATTTGACAGGATTTCACAATTTTGCCACTGCTTTGGTTTCATCTTTCTCATGAAAAGAGATGAAGAGGTCTGAAGGCTTAGTTTCTTTTATATTCACAGGACTCCTTTCGCTGGTAATTTTATTCTATGTTGTTCGAGTTCCTTTCGAATTTTCGCTTCTCGCTGCCTATTTGCTTTGCTGTTTTTGCTCGAAGTGTTTAATGTATGTGCTGACGTCTTCTTTCATGTAGATGTATTTTCTCCAGTTTAACCATTCTTTCAGTGCCCGTTGTCATTTGTCGTTCCTCTCTCTCTTAATTCGTTTACAGCTTGTATCAATTTTGTATATATTTTCGAAGTTTTTTCCTTCTGGTCGATCAAGCTCTTTGATTCTTCTTGTTTTAGTTTCTTTGTGTCCAGTCGACACAGAGTTGTTTTGATGCTTTTGCTGTTAACAGGTGTAGATCTGAACTCTATTATTATTATTTTTTTAATCCTGCGTCCGGCCATCCTGATTTAGGTTTTCCGTGATTTCCCTAGATCACTCCAGGCAAATGCCGGGATGGTTCTTTCGAAAGGGCACGGCCGATTTCCTTCCCCATCCGTCCCTAAACCGAGCTTGTGCTCCGTCTCCAACGACCTCGTTTAACACTAATCTCCTTCTCCTTTTTTTTGTGTGACATTTATTATTTTTGGAATGTGTCTTCGAGATTTAGTAACAAGGTCTGTCTAGATTTCTTGTAGTGATGGGCTGAGTGATGGCTACCACGTAACTCAAGGTTCCGTTTTTCATTTTTGTTGGCAGGTGTGAGCTGTTCCGTGTTCGTCGCTGCCCTTCTGTTTTCTGCGCTCCGGTCGCTGATTCGTCGCCGCAGTCGTCTTTCAGCGAAAGGTGTGTCTCAGGGTAGCTACAGAAGAGCTTACTTGTCGTAGCTTCACCGCTAGCTGAGCTGTTCAAACTTTCGTGGACGTTGATTAACTCATTATTTGTAGGACGAATTATCGAAAAGTATGTACTCAGTGTCACATAACATAATCATCAAGAAGTTATAATGCAATGGCACCGCAATGAAGCCACTCATTTTATTCAGACCTTCTTTAAACGGTAGGTTACGGCTTGTATATCCGGATAAGGCGAGATAAGCAATAGCTCAGTAAAAAGAGAAGTACCCGAAAGGCTCAGTTGTTGGACCTTTCCTGTTCACTGCCTACATTAACGACTTTTAGAATTATGTATCGTATAAGAACGTAATATTCGCTGCTGGTATGACACTAATAACATCAGAAAACAATTCGTAAGCTGTACTAGATAATGACTGAGAAATGATACAAATAATTAGTCACCGGTTCAGAGCAATCCACTGCGCACTAATCAGATAAAAACAGAGAAAATCATTTTTAATCTCGAGGTTAATAGAAATGAGGAATCAGCGAAATTACTTGTGGAACGTTTCTAGTTCGCCATGACGGTTGTGAAGCGCATGTGAAAACGCCCCCCCCCCCCCCCCCCCCCCATGAACCATGGACCTTGCCGTTGGTGGGGAGGCTTGCGTGCCTCAGCGATACAGATAGCCGTACCGTAGGTGCAACCACAACGGAGGGGTATGTGTTGAGAGGCCAGACAAACGTGTGGTTCCTGAAGAGGGGCAGCAGCCTTTTCAGTAGTTGCAGGGGCAACAGTCTGGATGACTGACTGATCTGGCCCTCTAACACTAACTAAAACGGCCTTTCTGTGCTGGTACTGCAAACGGCTGAAAGCAAGGGGAAACTACAGCCGTAATTTTTCCCGAGGGCATGCAGCTTTACTGTATGATTACATGATGATGGCGTCCTCTTGGGTAAAATATTCCGGAGGTAAAATAGTCCCCCATTCGGATCTCCGGGCGGGGACTACTCAAGAGGACGTCGTTATCAGGAGAAATAAAACTGGCGTTCTACGGATCGGAGCGTGGAATGTCAGATCCCTTAATCGGGCAGGTAGGTTAGAAAATTTAAAAAGGGAAATGGATAGGTTAAAGTTAGATATAGTGGGAATTAGTGAAGTTCGGTGGCAGGAGGAACAAGACTTCTGGTCAGGTGACTACAGGGTTATAAACACAAAATCAAATAGGGGTAATGCAGGAGTAGGTTTACTAATGAATAGGAAAATAGGAATGCGGGTAAGCTACTACAAACAGCATAGTGAACGCATTATTGTGGCCAAGATAGATACGAAGCCCACACCTACTACAGTAGTACAAGTTTATATGCCAACTAGCTCTGCAGATGACGAAGAAATTGAAGAAATGTATGATGAAATAAAAGAAATTATTCAGATTGTGAAGGGAGACGAAAATTTAATAGTCATGGGTGACTGGAATTCGAGTGTAGGAAAAGGGAGAGAAGGAAACTTAGTAGGTGAATATGGATTGGGGCTAAGAAATGAAAGGGGAAGCCGCCTGGTAGAATTTTGCACAGAGCACAACATAACCATAGCTAACACTTGGTTTAAGAATCATGAAAGAAGGTTGCATACATGGAAGAACCGTGGAGATACTAAAAGGTATCAAATAGATTATACACTCCTGGAAATTGAAATAAGAACACCGTGAATTCATTGTCCCAGGAAGGGGAAACTTTATTGACACATTCCTGGGGTCAGATACATCACATGATCACACTGACAGAACCACAGGCACATAGACACAGGCAACAGAGCATGCACAATGTCGGCACTAGTACAATGTATATCCACCTTTCGCAGCAATGCAGGCTGCTATTCTCCCATGGAGACGATCGTAGAGATGCTGGATGTAGTCCTGTGGAACGGTTTGCCATGCCATTTCCACCTGGCGCCTCAGTTGGACCAGCGTTCGTGCTGGACGTGCAGACCGCGTGAGACGACGCTTCATCCAGTCCCAAACATGCTCATTGGGGGACAGATCCGGAGATCTTGCTGGCCAGGGTAGTTGACTTACACCTTCTAGAGCACGTTGGGTGGCACGGGATACATGCGGACATGCATTGTCCTGTTGGAACAGCAAGTTCCCTTGCTGGTCTAGGAATGGTAGAACGATGGGTTCGATGACGGTTTGGATGTACCGTGCACTATTCAGTGTCCCCTCGACGATCACCAGCGGTGTACGGCCAGTGTAGGAGATCACTCCCCACACCATGATGCCGGGTGTTGGCCCTGTGTGCCTCGGTCGTATGCAGTCCTGATTGTGGCGCTCACCTGCACGGCGCCAAACACGCATACGACCATCATTGGCACCAAGGCAGAAGCGACTCTCATCGCTGAAGACGACACGTCTCCATTCGTCCCTCCATTCACGCCTGTCGCGACACCACTGGAGGCGGGCTGCACGATGTTGGGGCGTGAGCGGAAGACGGCCTAACGGTGTGCGGGACCGTAGCCCAGCTTCATGGAGACGGTTGCGAATGGTCCTCGCCGATACCCCAGGAGCAACAGTGTCCCTAATTTGCTGGAAAGTGGCGGTGCGGTCCCCTACGGCACTGCGTAGGATCCTACGGTCTTGGCGTGCATCCGTGCGTCGCTGCGGTCCGGTCCCAGGTCGACGGGCACGTGCACCTTCCGCCGACCACTGGCGACAACATCGATGTACTGTGGAGACCTCACGCCCCACGTGTTGAGCAATTCGGCGGTACGTCCACCCGGCCTCCCGCATGCCCACTATACGCCCTCGCTCAAAGTCCGTCAACTGCACATACGGTTCACGTCCACGCTGTCGCGGCATGCTACCAGTGTTAAAGACTGCGATGGAGCTCCGTATGCCACGGCAAACTGGCTGACACTGACGGCGGCGGTGCACAAATGCTGCGCAGCTAGCGCCATTCGACGGCCAACACCGCGGTTCCTGGTGTGTCCGCTGTGCCGTGCGTGTGATCATTGCTTGTACAGCCCTCTCGCAGTGTCCGGAGCAAGTATGGTGGGTCTGACACACCGGTGTCAATGTGTTCTTTTTTCCATTTCCAGGAGTGTATAATGGTAAGACAGAGATTTAGGAACCAGGTTTTAAATTGTAAGACATTTCCAGGGTCAGATGTGGACTCTGACCACAATCTATTGGTTATGACCTGTAGATTAAAACTGAAGAAACTGCAAAAAGGTGGGAATTTAAGGAGATGGGACCTGGATAAACTAAAAGAACCAGAGGTTGTACAGAGATTCAGGGAGAGCATAAGGGAGCAACTGACAGGAATGGGGGAAATAAATACAGTAGAAGAAAAGTGGGTAGCTTTGAGGGATGAAGTAGTGAAGGCAGCAGAGGATCAAGTAGGTAAAAAGACGAGGGCTAGTAGAAATCCTTGGGTAACAGAAGAAATATTGAATTTAATTGATGAAAGGAGAAAATATAAAAATGCAGTAAGTAAAACAGGCAAAAAGGAATACAAACGTCTCAAAAATGAGATCGACAAGAAGTGCAAAATGGCTAAGCAGAGGTGGCTAGAGGACAAATGTAAGGATGTAGAGGCCTATCTCACTAGGAGTAATATAGATACCGCCTACAGGAAAATTAAAGAGACCTTTGGAGATAAGAGAACGACTTGTATGAATATCAAGAGCTCAGATGGAAACCCAGTTCTAAGCAAAGAAGGGAAAGCAGAAAGGTGGAAGGAGTATATAGAGGGTCTATACAAGGGCGATGTACTTGAGGACAATATTATGGAAATGGAAGAGGATGAAGATGAAATGGGAGATATGATACTGCGTGAAGAGTTTGACAGAGCACTGAAAGACCTGAGTCGAAACAAGGCCCCGGGAGTAGACAATATTCCATTGAAACTACTGACGGCCGTGGGAGAGCCAGTCCTGACAAAACTCTACCATCTGGTGAGCAAGACGTATGAAACAGGCGAAATACCCTCAGACTTCAAGAAGAATATAATAATTCCAATCCCAAAGAAAGCAGGTGTTGACAGATGTGAAAATTACCGAACTATCAGTTTAATAAGTCACAGCTGCAAAATACTAACACGAATTCTTTACAGACGAATGGAAAAACTAGTAGAAGCCAAGCTCGGGGAAGATCAGTTTGGATTCCGTAGAAACACTGGAACACGTGAGGCAATACTGACCTTACGACTTATCTTAGAAGAAAGATTAAGGAAAGGCAAACCTACGTTTCTAGCATTTGTAGACTTAGAGAAAGCTTTTGAAAATGTTGACTGGAATACTCTCTTTCAAATTCTAAAGGTGGCAGGGGTAAAATACAGGGAGCGAGAGGCTATTTACAATTTGTACAGAAACCAGATGGCAGTTATAAGAGCCGAGGGACATGAAGGGGAAGCAGTGGTTGGGAAGGGAGTAAGACAGGGTTGTAGCCTCTCCCCGATGTTGTTCAATCTGTATATTGATCAAGCAGTAAAGGAAACAAAAGAAAAATTCGGAGTAGGTATTAAAATTCATGGAGAAGAAATAAAAACTTTGAGGTTCGCCGATGACATTGTAATTCTGTCAGAGACAGCAAAGGACTTGGAAGAGCAGTTGAATGGAATGGACAGTGTCTTGAAAGGAGGATATAAGATGAACATCAACGAAAGCAGAAAAAGGATAATGGAATGTAGTCTAATTAAGTCGGGTGATGCTGAGGGAATTAGATTAGGAAATGAGGCACTTAAAGTAGTAAAGGAGTTTTGATATTTGGGGAGCAAAATAACTGATGATGGTCGAAGTAGAGAGGATATAAAATGTAGGCTGGCAATGGCAAGGAAAGCGTTTCTGAAGAAGAGAAATTTGTTAACATCCAGTATTGATTTAAGTGTCAGGAAGTCATTTCTGAAAGTATTCGTATGGAGTGTAGCCATGTATGGAAGTGAATCATGGACGATAAATAGTTTGGACAAGAAGAGAATAGAAGCTTTCGAAATGTGGTGCTACAGAAGAATGCTGAGGATTAGATGGGTAGATCACATAACTAATGAGGAAGTATTGAATAGGATTGGGGAGAAGAGAAGTTTGTGGCACAACTTGACCAGAAGAAGGGATCGGTTGGTAGGACATGTTCTGAGGCATCAAGGGATCACCAATTTAGTATTGGAGGGCAGCGTGGAGGGTAAAAATCGTAGAGGGAGACCAAGAGATGAATACACTAAGCAGATTGAGAAGGATGTAGGTTGCAGGAGGTACTGGGAGATGAAAAAGCTTGCACAGGATAGAGTAGCATGGAGAGCTGCATCAAACCAGTCTCAGGACTGAAGACCACAACAACAAGAACATATGAAAACACCATTTGTTGCCTTCACTTGACTATAGATACAACGCTTCATTCTCTAGATTTCATACATCTAGTATCTTTGGCCTCCGTGATGCGCAATGGTTCCCATTAGAGTAAGCAGAAAAATCTGAGATATTAACCCATGACAACAGTAATCTAGGGTCATCAAACATCGTCTTGAAATCGCTGCTCTAGGAATACCAGGCAAACGGACATAATAAATAACAAAAAGCACCTAACAGCTTCTAAATTAAATTTATTTCACCGACCCATGTGGTCGACGAATCGTAGCTGAACATACAATTTGATGCAAATTATATTCTGTGAATTACTGGAAGCCTATGGGCCAAATCTGCACTAAGTGTATGAGACTAATCTAACTTCCATTCGTCCCTGCTTGAACCACCTCATACCACCCCACTTGGTCCATATTCCTGCTACGGACGTTTCTCACAAACTAGGCATGTTCCTGCAGGTACATCCTTGCTCTCCATCAACAGCTTACGGCCACAGGAATGTACAAAGTGAAAGCCTAGGTTCTACATCCAAATTTACACTTCGAAAACCGCAGTGAGGTGCATGGAAGAGTGTACGTCCCATTGTACCAGTTATTAGGGTTCTTTCCGTTTCATTCACGTGTGGAACGCGGGAAGAATGATTGTTTAAATGCTTCTGTGTGTCCAGTAATTATTCTGATCCTATTCTCACGATCCATACGTGAGCGATACGTAGGGTATTGTTGTATATTCCTAGAGTCATCATTTAAAGCCGGTTTCTGAAACTTTGTTAATAGACTTTCTCAGAATTGTTTATGTCTGTCTGCAAGACTCTTCCACTTCAGTTCCTTCAGTATCTATGTGACACGTCCCACAGATCAAACAGTCCCGTGACCATTTGTGCTGCCCTTCTCTATACACGTTCAATATCCACTGTTAGTCCTATCTGGTACGGGTCCCACAAACTTCAACAGAATTCTAGAACCAGTCGTGCGAGTGATTTGCAAGCAATCTTTTTCGTGGACTGATTGCACTTCCCCAGTATTCCACGAATAAACCGAAGTCTACCACCTGCTTTATCTACGACTGTGCCTGTGTATCCCTACAAGGTATTACACCCAAGTATTTGAATGAGTTGGCAGGCTGCAACAGTGACTCATTGACGTTATGGTGATACAGGTTACTACGTTTTTTCGTTTTGTAAAGTGCACTATTTTACATTTCTCAACATTTAAAGCTAGTTGACAATCTTTGCACCATTTTGAAATCTTATCACGATCTGACTAAACAGTTATTCAGATTCTCTCAGACAGTACTCGATTGTAGACATCTGCAGCATCTGCAAAAAGCCTGAGGGACTACTTATGTTGTCTGGAACTGCAACAGCAAGTGCCCCAGCACTCTTCCATGGGACGTACCTGAAGTCACTTCTACATCTGACGATGACTCTCAGTCCAAGATAACATGCTGTGTCCTCCCTACCAAAAACTCCTCAACCCAGTCACAAATTTCTCTTGATACCTCACATGACCGTAATTTTGACAATAAGCGTAGCTGTGGTAATGAGTCAAATTCTTTACGGAAATCAAGCAACGCTGCATCTGCCTTATTACCTAGGTCCAAAGCTTTCAGTATGTCTTGTGAGAAAAGTGCGAACTGGGTTTCACATCATCGATATTTTCGCAAACCATGCTGGTTTGTATTGAGAAGCTCATTAAGTTCGGCGTACCTTAGAATACGTTCTATGATTCTACAACGGTAGTGGACGCTAGTTTTATGGCTCACTTCTTGCAGACGGGCGTGACCTGAGCATTTTAAAAACTGAATAACGATGTGTGCGAACTGCCTCGAAAAAGTTGTGATTGCTGAAGTGTGACCAATAACTCCCGAACGGTTTTAACACTACTGGCCATTAAAATTGCTACACCAAGAAGAAATGCAGATGATAAACGGGTATTCATTGGACAAATATATTATACTAGAACTGACATGTGATTACATTTTCACGCAATATGTGTGCATAGATCCTGAGAAATTAGTACCCAGAACAAACACCTCTGGCCGTAATAACGGTCTTGACACGCCTGGGTATTGAGTCAAACAAAGCTTGGATGGCATGTACAGGTACAGCTGCCCATGCACCTTCGACACGATACCACAGTTCATCAAGAGTAGTGACTGGCATATTGTGACGAGCTAGTTGCTCGGCGACCATTGACCAGACGTTTTCAACTGGTGAGAGATCTGGAGAATGTGCTGGCCAGGGCCGCAGTCCAACATTTGCTGTATCCGGAAAGGTCCGTACAGGACCTGCAACATGCGGTCGAGCATTATCCTGCTGAAATGTAGGGTTTCGCAGGGATCGAATGAATGGTAGAGCCACGGGTCGTAACACATCTGAAATGTGACGTCCACTGTTCAAAGTGCCGTCAATGCGAACAAGAGGTGACCGAGACCTGTAACCAATGGCACCCTATACCATCACGCAGGGTGATACGCCAGTATGGCGACGACGAATACACTCTTCCAATGTGCGTTCACTGCGATGTCGCCAAACACGGATGCTACCATCCATGATGCTGTAAACAGGAACTGGATTCATCCGAAAAAAAGACGTTTTGCCATTCGTGCACCCAGGTTCGTCGTTGAGTACACAATCGCAGGCGCTCCTGTCTGTGATGCAGCGTCAAGGGTTACCGCAGCTATGGTCTCCGAGCTGATAGTCCATGCTGCTGCAAACGTCGTCGAACTGTTCGTGCAGATGGTTGTTGTCTTGAAAATGTCCCCATCTGTTGACTCAGGGATCGAGACGTGGCTGCACGATCCGTTACAGCCATACGGATGAGATGCATGTCATCTCGACTGCCAGTGATACGATGCCTTTGGGACCCAGCACGGCGTTCCATATTACCCTCCTGACCCCACCGTTTCCATATTATGCCAACAGTCATTGGATGTCGACCAACGCGAGCAGCAATGTCACGATACGATAAACCGCAATCGCAATAGGCTACAATCCGACCTTTAACAAAGTCGGAAACGTCACGGTACGCATTTCTCCTCCTTACACGAGGCATCACAACAACTTATCACCAGGCAACGCCCGTCAACTGCTGTTTGTGTGTGAGAAATCGGTTGGGAACTTTCCTCATGTCAGCACGTTGTAGGTGCCGCCACCGGCGCCAACCTTGTGTGAATGCTCTGAAAAGGTAATCATTTGCATATCACAACATCTTCTATCTGTCGGTTAAATTTCGCGTCTGTAGCACGTCATCTTCGTGGTGGCGCAATTTTAATGGCCAGTAGTGTAGTATCTTTAGCTTCCTTTTCTTTCTCGAAAGTTTCCTTCCCAATCTTCACAACAATGTTTTTGTATATGTTCAGAGCTGCGGCAGCTGTATCGGTTACCGTGTTAATGTAGAAGGGCAGTCGGCCAGCATTACGTTTCCTTATTCTCAAAGTACCATTTACCTCGACTACTCTCGTGTGACGATCCCCTAGCCAAGAGGACGATGATTACCGTTTCCATTCATAATTTTCGGAACTACCTACCAACATTGTCAAGTTCCTCTCAAAAAATTACGCTAACAAAAAAAATTAATTAAGCACTACTACAGCCGTAAAACCGACCATAAAGCCACGAGGCGCAACGATGGCTCAGAACAGCAAGCTGACTGCAGCGGAAGCACACACAGAGCAAGCAGCAAGTGTAGTGGTGGTAATGGGTGAAGGTTTGGCGACTTTGTGGGCTTTCTGTGGCCGCAGGTATCGTGGGACTGGCGGAATGCTGCTGCCTGTGTCTTCGGCGCGTGCTTTTCTCCCTACTACTTCCGCCGTAACTATCATTTCTTCAGTAATAATGAACGTGCTATACCTTCTGGGGGCTCTTAGAATATTGAGACTGCTGCATTATGAATCGTGCAGAAGTTATGCGCAAAAAGTTTGGAGTGGCTAGCGAGAGTGCGTCGTGTTGCTTAAAACCGCCGACTATCTCTAACGAGAGGAGCGTACTTCCATTGTTTCGGTGTGTGGTAGAGGGTGTTTGGCGCCAGCCAGGCTGTCTCACAGCACCTCATTACAGTTGTAAAACTACCGTAGACTATCATAAGTAAGAGTAGACTGTGGTTATTTTCCAGTAGCCTTGGTCAGTTAAGGTGGTAATCGCGCAGCCTGTACGTTATGTGTGTGGCATACCTATCAGGCGTTACTTTGTTTCAATGATTTTGTTTGCGGTTGCGATCAGTGTCTTAGTAGATTCCCCTAGAAACCGGAAGAGGTGAACCGTCCACAAACGAGACTAGTTGAGGATGTATAAACGGACACGCAATCAACGGAACATTTTTGTTCTATGTAGTTGTCCTGTTGTCTGTTACTTAAAAATAAAAAGTATTTATGCTAACTTGACACTGTTAATGTTCAGTTCAGCTTTTAACCGGAAATTGTTCATTTGTAAAGTGAAAGAGAGGGATACTGTAGGAAAATAAGGGTAGAGGTTTATAATATAGCTCTAGAATATTCAGTTTCTTAAAGAAAGGCAAAGTTTAAAAAAGTTGCAAAGCAAAGATCTACCAAACATCGCTTCAGTACTTCGTCGAGTCGATATAAAGCATGTTTCTGTTATTCACAAATAGCTTTCGCACTTATCGATAATAACAGGATATTCTGGCCTTTGATTGTGGTGAAGAACGTTTTGTTGAATGCAGAATAACAGCAATAATTGTATAAAACTCTTATGTTTGTGTGTGTAAACTATACTTGCATAAAAAATAATTGCTTTCTTTACATAAAAGCTCAGAAGCTACGATGTCAAACTAATTTTTGTTGCTTACAAAATACTATTTATATTTTTTCGGATGTAAAAGACACAAGGAGCTAACACTCAAGGACGCGCGGTTCTAATTATATGTACAACAAACAAACAAAAGACAAAGAGAGATCGTCTGTTCCCAGTTTCTCTCACACACATTCATTTACACTGAAGCTCCAATGAAACTGGTTTAGGCATGCGTATTCAAATACCGACGTATGTAAACAGGCAGAATGCAGCGCAGCAGTCGGCAACGCCTAGATAAGACAAGTGTCTGACACAGTTGTTAAATCTTGACAACCTGTCATTGTAGCAGCAGTAACTGATCTAAATAAGTTTGATCCTGGTGTTATAGTCGGCGCACGAGAAGCGGGACGCAGCATATCCGAGGTAGCGATGAAGAAGGGATTTTCCCGAACGACCATTTCACGAATGTACCGTGAATATCAGGAAACCGGTAAAACGGCAAATCTCAGACATTGCTGCGGGTGGAAGGAGATCCTACAAGAACAGGACCAACGATGACTGAAGGGAATCGTTCGACATTACAGAATCCGCTAAAACATAAAATCTCCGACATCGCTGCGGCCGGGAAAAGATACTGCAAGAACGTGACCAACGTGAAAGAAGTGCAACCTTTCCGCAAATTTCTGCACTTTTCAGTGCTGGGATATCAACAAGTGTCAGCATGTGAGCCATTCAACGAGACATCATCGATATGGGCTTGTGGAGCCGAAGGCCCACTCGTGTACCCCTGATGACTGCACGACACAAAGTTTTACGCCTCGCCTGGGCCCGTCAACACCGACAGTGAACTGTTGATGACTGAAAACATGTTGCCTTGTCCGACGAGTCTCAAATGGTTCAATTGGCTCTGAGCACTATGGGACTTAACATGTGAGGTCATCAGTCCCCTAGACATAGAACTACTTAAATATAACTAACCTAAGGACATCAAACACATCCATGCCCGAGGCAGGATTCGAACCTGCGACCGTAGCAGCAACGCGGTTCCGGACTGAAGCGCCTAAAACCGCTCGGCCACAGCGGCCGGCTTGACGAGTCTCGTTTCAAATTGTATCGAGCGGGTGGACATGTACAGATATGGAGACAGCCTCATGAATTGATGGATCATGCATGTCAGCAGGTGGCTGTCCAAGCTGGTAGAGGTTCTGTAATGGTCTGGGGCGTGTGCAGTCGGAGGGACATGGAACCCCTGACACGTCTAGATACGAGCCTGCGTGTTACACATAAGTAAGCATCTTGTCTAACAACCTGCATCCATTCGTGTCCATTGTGCATTCCGACGGACTTGGGAAATACCAGCAGGACAATGCGACAACCCATACTTTCAGAATTGCTGCAGACTGACTCCAGGAATACTCTTCTGAATTTAAACACTTCCGCTGGCCACCAAACTCCCCAAACATGATGATTGTTGTGCGTATCTGGGATGCCTTGAGACGTTCTGTTCAGAAGAGATCGCCATCCCTCGTACTCTTTCCGAATTATGGACAGCCCTGCAGGATTCATGGTGTCAGCTCGCTTCAGCCCTACTTCATACATTAGTCGAGTCCATGGCATTGTGTTGCGGCACTACTGCGAGTTGGCGGCGGCCCTACACGACATTAGGGAGGTGTGCCAGTTTCTTTGGCTCTTCAGTGTATGATTCTTTCAGGGGACTGATGACCGTAGATGTTAAGTCCCATAGTGCTCAGAGCCATTTGAACCATATTGTATGATTCTTTCCATACCAGTGCTACCGATACTGCCTATAATCCTACCATTTACTACGTCTTTTATGTGCTGCAATAAATCTACCAAATCGTAGTTTTAGTGGAGCTCAGCTCTACACACGTTTATTTGAAAACACCGGCTCACTGACCTTTACTAGTTTGCCTGCGCCATTTCTCCACTGTGCACCACCACCATCTCGGCATCTGTCCTTCCCGCGTTCCTCAATGCTAATTAAACAACTTCTGCACTCCCTTTCACTACCAATGCTAACTAGACATGCTACATGTTCGCTATCGCTTGGACTAATCACAGACTAAAAACGCTCTTCTCTCTACAGCAGACTAGGTCCTGCACCGTTTTATTCTATAAATTAAGAAACGGTGTGAGCAAACAGTTGTTACTACACTGGTACACTCATACCTTACTTTCTTGCATTCCCATCTGCAGTATGAAAGATTGCTATGGATTTCTCCATGAACTGAGCACATTTTCAGATGGCAGAAGAAGGTAGTCAGAGTTCCATTAGGATTAGTCCCATGAAAGTCCTTCAGAAACTACTTTAAATGGCTCTGCATACTGACATGTCTGGCCTGCAGATATACAGGATGGTAAGAAAAAATGTGAATAGCTTATAAGGGCGTTGCCGGGTAGGTTTTGCTGATAAATAATTGTTAAGGAAGAAAATTCAATACGTTGCGCCGCTTCCGAGTTAATTAGCTTTCAATTAACCAATCAGGCTGCTTCGCGCGCAAGTTCAAAGGGCCCGAAAGAAATTAGTGTCAGTTATTCTCATAGCTTAGATGACAGTGCACGGACTGCAGACTTTGGCTCTGGTTCGATCTCCACTATAGTCCCGTGTCCAATTCTTGTATTGCTCTCTTGTGCGGTTTTAGGAAACCAAAGGTTTGGCCTTACCGTCTTCGGCGAGCCACTCGAATTTGTGCTCCCAACGGCCTGATTGGCTAACTTCAAAGCTAATTAACTCGGAAACGGCGCAGAGTAACGAATTTTTTTCTTAATATTTATTTCTCGGCACAGTTTAACCTGCAACACCCTAACGAGCTTTTCATATTGTTTCTGACCACCCATTATATCTGTTTAATAGATGCTAGCGAAAATGTAGAAAAATTCAGCATGAGACGTGACGTTCACGTACGCAATGGCAGAAGCAGTCACTTGTTGGATTTACCTTCCTCGATACTTGCTTCGCTTCGTAATTACTATCAGCCCTCAAGAAACAAATTTTTCAATAAGTTAGCATGCACATGACTCAGATTACCACTAAATAAATACAAGCGTGTACTATGAACTCGGCTAAAATAAAATATATTGTGTTCAACTGAAGAATTTCTACAAATGAATCATTGTAATATATGATTTTCTTGAGTGAGAAAGAAAACATTTTAGCTCTATACTTATTTTTTGTGACCAAGTATATAATTGATCACCAACAAAAGTTGATTCCACTGTGTATTACGACGAAGCCGACCATATGAAAAGTACTGAAAGGCCAATAAAGATCCTGGTTCTGAATTACTAGGTCTACGTATCACAATAGCTGGTGTTTCGGTTTCACAATCGGCCAGTTTTAGCAATAGATAGTTAACAATCTTTCAGATAGCTTCAATTAACCATATCGCCTGTTGTTTCGTCAGTACATAGACGTGATGTTGCTTCACGATATCGGTATGGGTATTAAAAATTGTTTTACAAAATGAAATTAAAATACCGTACAAAATTTTAGCTAGGACCTATACGACTGCAGAAGCACTGTGTCTGCAATATTCGTAAAATATGCGACGCACTGGACAGAACTTAAATTTTTTTGTAATGAATACGTAGTT
Organism: Schistocerca piceifrons; assembly: GCF_021461385.2. NCBI lineage: Eukaryota > Metazoa > Arthropoda > Insecta > Orthoptera > Acrididae > Schistocerca > Schistocerca piceifrons. The sequence continues at coordinate 214,394,463 of NC_060146.1, forward strand.
CCATTTTACCGTAAGTACTTATATCTGATTCGTAATGGGCACATGAATCATCTCTTGTTACTTGACTCAGTTTTTGTTGGTTTTCACGTGGTGTTTCGGAATCTTGCCTAATCAGCATTCTCCAAACTTCAGATTTTTGTTGGTGCATAGAATGACTTCTATGCATATACGTTTTCTTTGCGGAGTAGATTGTTAAGAAACATTTGGCTTAAACTATGAAAAGAAAAGTTTAGAAGACCTATCATAGCGAAACTTCTCGGCAGATCAAAACTGTGTGCCGGACCGAGAATATAATTCGGGACCTTTGCCTTTCACGGGCAAGGTAACGAGTTGGAGTCTCGAACTGGCACACATTTCTGATCTGGCAGGAAGTTTCATATCAGCGCACACTCCACTGCAGAGCGAACGCTGCAGAGTGAAAATTTCATTCTGGACCTGTCATAGTGGTTGTGGTACTATTCTGGTCTTTACATGACCGACTAAATAAATAATTGCGTAATAATAAGAATAAAATCAAATGGAAGAACAATTAGAATACCGAGCGAGGTGGCGCAGTGGTTAGCACACTGGACTCGCATTCGGAAGGACGACGGTTCAATCCCGCGTACGGCCATCCTGATTTAGGTTTTCCGTGATTTCCCTAAAATCTCTCCAGGCAAATGCCGGGATGGTTCCTTTGAAAGGGCACGGCCGACTTCCTTCCCCATCCTTCCCTAATCCGATGAGACCGACGACCTCGCTGTTTGGTCTCTTCCCCCCAACAACCAACCAACCAACCAACCAATTAGAAAAATATTAAGGAGGTTTAAGGAGAGGAAGGTCATATGTCAAACAGATATTACGCCTAAACCACTCAATCAGGTATAAGGAACTTCATGCTCAATATTTTATGTATCTCTTGTTGATTTTAAAGAAGCCTATTTCTACGTGTACAGAAATACACTATTCAGCGTCATAGAAGAATTTAGAGCGGCCAATAAAACTAAGCAAACTTTGTCTAATACTAATTCCACAGGTAAATTTATCGGTGAAATATCAAAACCATTCGAAATTAAAATCGGCATGAGGCAGGTGAATGGGCTGCCTACATTATTATCAATTTAGTTTTGGGGAAAACAGTACGAGAATGAAGAAAATGACTGTATAAGAGGGAATAAACAAAGTGAAGGTTGGAAGCAAGAGAGAGAAACTTGAAATTGACTGCTTAGCTTCTACAGATGATTCAGCAGTTTTAGCAGAGAATCTACAAGATGCAAGAAAACTTATAGACGTTCTCTAAAAGGTAGGAGAAAGAAAATTGGATTACAAATTTCACTTAAAAGGAAGAAGTATAATTGACCAACGTTAAAGGTCCATCAAAATATATGGAAGCAAAATATGGAAACTAAGAAGGTTTCAGAATTTAAATACTTACAATAATCCTGTCAATTGCTTTGGGCAAAGCATACAGATACTTCTAAGAAGCATTCTACTGTGCAAATAAAAGTACAGTAACAAATCCTTACCGATTAGTACAAAACTGAGGCATTTAATGTTATGACGAAGCCTGTCTTTATGCTGAGAATTCCTAACCGTAAGTACAGCCAAAGAGTCAAATAATTTGGAAACGAAACAAAGAAACGAAAAATGGATGCGAAAGTGTGGAGAAGAGATATGGGAATGGAAAGACAGCAAGGAGGTCTATGAAAAAGTGATAATATAATAGATACAATAAGACGGCATAGAATTACATTTTATGGACACTTAATGAGAATGAATAACAACAGACTGACAGTTTATTTATTTCATACATTTTTCTTGCTGAAATGCAAAGAGGTCGCATATTACATGTTTACAAAAAGAAAAGAGTACAGCTTTGCCGCAGTGGTAACACCAGTTCCCGTCAGATCACCGAAGTTAAGTCCGCCCCTGGTAGCTGAGTGGTCAGCGCGACGGATTGTAATACCTAACGGCCCGGATTCAATTCCTGGCTGGGTCGGAGATTTTCGCCGCTCAGGGACTGGGTGCTGTGTTGTCCTAACCATCATCATCTCATCCCCATCGACACGCAAGTCGCTGAAATGGCGTCAACTCTAAAGACTTGCACCAGGCGAACGGTCTACCAGACGGGAGGCCCTAGCCACACGGCATTTCGATTTTCACATAAGCTAAGCACTGTCATGCTCGGATAGCACTTGGGTAGTTGACTGTCTGAGTCTGCCTAGCGCTGTTGTCATGAGGGCTGCACTCAGCCCTTGTGAGGCCAATTGAGGAGCGACTTCACTGAAAGTAGTGGCTAAAACTGAGAACGGCCGGGAAAGCGGTGCGCTGGCCACATGGCCCTCCATATCGGCACCATCTGTGGGCTAAGGATGACACGGCGGTCGGTTGATACTGATGGGCCTTCACGGGCTGTTTGGACAGAGTTTAGTTTTTATAAAAAGGAAAGAATTTAAGATTTCAAATATAAAAAAGAAAGAATTATAATCGCAAATGTATACGTGCGAGAGGTGTTCTTCACGTAATGCAACACATTTTCTTTTCGTTCAATTTCTGTTGAAAAGATACGGAATTTGCTGTGGGACATGGTGGAACTTTCGCTCTTTAGCTGGTATAGTTTCATAAAATTCCGATCGGTAGCTGAAATATACGTAGCCTTCAAAATAGATCTGTAACGGAGGATCATTCCAAGCAGACAGCTGTCATTGAGTTTCTTTCGGCGGAAGACCAGAGCATCTTACACTTTCATAGGTGCTTGACAAGGTTTACAGAGATCTGGCAGTGAACAAAACCACGGCCAGACGTTGGGCGAGGCGACTGTCATCATCGCAACAAGGTCGCGCAAACCCGTCCGACCCCCCGTGTTCCGGCCGGCCGCACACATCTGTGACTCCTCCAGTGTTGGAACGTGCGGACACTCTCATTCTACATGATTTACCGATCAAAATTTGAACACCTCACTGCTCAACTGGACGTCTCTGTTGGTAATGCTGACAAACTCGTCCACCTTGGTGTACTCAAAGGTAGTATACGCAACCCTGGGTTCCTGGTTGCCTAACAGAAGATCACAAGGAGCAACGAAGAACAGTGTGTGCAGATTTTCTTGCGCGTTACGAGTATCATCGTCACAATTTTGTGTCGAAAATCGTCACAGGTGATGATACATTGTTTCGAAACGGCTGACCACGAAGTGGCACCATACACCTCTCGTCTGGAGAGAAAGTTCAAAGCCACAGCCTTTAAATTAATGGCAACGGACTTCTGGGACTCTGAAGAGGTTATTCTGTTTGACATCCGCCATCACGGTGCACCTATAAACTCTGAAGTGTATTATGCTACCCTCAGGAACTTGAAGAAACGAGTTTCAGTGTGCTCGTCGTCGCAAAACTGCAAACGAATTCGTCCTTCTCCATAACAACACGAGGCCTCACATAGGTCTACGCATCCGAGAGGACCAACACCGTTTTTCGGTGTTGTTGATATCGTAGCATTTTGACAGCACCAATGCTGAGAGTGAACCTGACGAAGTAACGATTGTATCTTCGAGAACTACTTTTGCATATTTAAGTCCCCCTAAAATCGCTATATGATCAGCAGCGAGTATGGTTGACGCAATTTGAGGGACCTTGAATTTGCCCCCTTGCTATCTATGACTGATCTTTCTGCACTGTCTTTGTACTTTCACCCTGTGGTCATGCTGCTAAATTCTCATTCAGTATACCTCGAATGTCTTGAAGCTCTGTCTTAATTTTCAACGTTGCAAGACTACATTGGTCTTGCGGTTTGATTTGAAAGGCTACACGCGACTGTAAGTTTACACGCTGACAGAAATCACTTTAACTTGTAGGCCTTCCACTTGTCTATCTTGCCTTGCATCTGCTAAACTGATTCTGTCCTCTGACAGTGGTAGTTGTTGCTAGCCTGCATTGGAGGTAATCACTTATACCAGAATCTTAAATAAAGATTGAATGAAGAAATAATTTAATGAAATGGTAGCCATAATTATTGACTGATTATTAACATGAGATTAATCTAATACGAGAGCTTTTCGGAAAGTAAGGAACGATAGGTGGCGAAATGGAAACCACAGTGAAAATCAAAACTGTTTTATTTGCAACAGTTAGCTACAACTTCCAGCTACTTACCTCCAAAGTCGCCGATCAGACTTAGGCGTTTGTCGTAGCGTTGTACTAACTTTCCAATACCGTCGTTATAGAAGGCAGCCGCCAGTGCTTTCCGCCAATTCTGTACACTGGCCTACAGCTCGTTGTCTGTGCCAAAATGTTGTCTGCATAGCCAATGGTTCATGCGGGCAGAGATGGAACTCAGAGGGAGACAATTATGGGCTACATTGTGGTTAATCAAACAATTGAAATTGGAAACGATACAGGAGCATCTTCATTGCCCCTGCAGAATGCGGCTGAGAATTGTCTTGAAGAAGAAAACGCACGACAGTTATGTAATGTTGGCTGCATAGCTTCAGGCGAAATCTCTCTCCAGGCCCTCGTACTTGGCGGGAGATACTGTTGTTCTAGGTATCTTTATGTGGTCCCTGTGTGCTCAGAACTAAAAAGTACGAAGGAACGCCATCGACAGGCATACTAGAGACTCTGCCCAACACACCTGTGCAGAACTGCATCGGATTTTCACTGTGGTTTCCATTTCGCGACCGATCGTTCCTTGCTTTCCGAATAACGCTCGTATTTAAACAATGGCAGAAGTTTATTGATCATAAAATAGCACAAACGACACAAGATAAGGGAGGTGACGAATAAATCATGAACTGTTGGCAACACAGAGAGAAGCAACAAATAATTAGCATTCCACTGGATGACGTTTGGTTGGCAAAGACTAAGGTTTTTCTGCTTTATCGATTTACCCTGGCTCAAAACATTGACAATGCAATCTGAAGCCATCTAACACTGAATAGATTTCGATGTATTTCTTCTGCACAGAAGTTATATATACTATGTTCGTGCAGCTGAGAACAACTGACGAGATTGTGACTCTGTTTGCCCTAACAAACCGGAGCAGCAATACTACAGCCCTTCCTCGATTTGTAACCTTGTCTCAGGTTACGGTCGTGGTACAGGCGGCTACAGGAAACCGATGTGCAGCTCCTATAATTCGTTACCGTGGGCACCAAATATGCAAATTTGCGGGCTGCTGATCTGTTAGGCAGATCGCAATTACTCACGAATGGAGCTCTGACACCTCCGCAGATTCCAGCGTGTGACAGTTCCAATCGCCGGTAATACCATGGATCAATTTGAATCACTTATACGGCAGTGCACACTGGGAGATCAAATGTCAAGGCGCGTACCTGATGCAAATGAGTTTGTCCTTGGCACTGCAAGTTGCCCAAGATGACTGAGGTCGAAACTCTCAGTACAACTGTGACTGCACCACAGGCTCCGCAGTCAAGACCAGTGCCAGCGAGAAACCATGCTCAGGACGAGCGTCCCAGGTGCAACCCACTAATAACAAGAGTCAAGTCCAGCCAATCCTAGTATCACCTTTATGCATGCACTTGCCTGCAGTAGATGGAGCAGTATTCGAGGAGGACATGTAACTCGACAGAGGCCACTCGTGTAGCATTTGCCTTTGCGCATGCATCTCCACGCCAATTTTTGGTATAAATTTGGGGATGTGAAATACCAGTCTCAGTAAGATCTTGAAATCCCTCTTCTGATGCATTTATCAACACTTGAAACAAGACCACATCCCTCCTGTCCCAATTTCTCCTCTAATGACCAACTCCTGCACTCACTCGTCTCCTATCCCATCAACTCAAGTCACATTAATCCACTATTTTCGTTTCTCTCGACCTAGGAAAAGTTTTAAACTCCAGACATAATTATGCATTTCCTGCTTACTGTGTCCACCATATTACATCCTTCCTATCTAATTGTCCATCCTTTGTCACTATTAACAGTACCAATTCCCATATTTCCCATCCCACTGCAGGAGTACCCCAAGGCTCTGTCCTCCCTTTTCTGGTTTATCTACTCAACACTGCTGATATGCCAAACCACCCCAACCAGCTCGCTTCCTTCAGTATGCTGATGACAACGGTTTCCTGGTCCTCTACCATGCACTCCAGAAATCCCAGTCATCCCTCCACATCCACCTCAGTCAGTTTACCTCCAGGAGTAACCAGTGGCTTCTCAAGATCAACCCCTCCAAAACCCAGGCAATAATTATAGGATGAACCATCTGCACCTTCCACCTTCATGACTTCTAACTTACCATTTGCAGCCGTCTTATCCAGCTAACTAACACACTAAAATATCTTGGAGGAATCCTCAACCGGCAACTAACGTGGAAACCTCTACTACTAAACATCCGACAGAAAGCCCACAATAGACTAAAACTACTAACAGGCCAAACTTCTTCACACCTACAAAAACCTGATCTGAACCATCCTCTGCCTTGCATGGATCTCTCACCCACCAAAGTCCTGTAAGTCCTTCCAAATCCTCGAACGCCATGCACTCCATCTCGCTTTCTGAATCCGTTTACATTCCCCAGCCTGAATCTTCCACCATCTCATCACATTCTCAACCATCTTTATCGACATCTATCACCTCCCCAACTCCTATAATGTCTGCAAACTAGATTCCAACCACACCATTTTCTCCCCTCTGATTACCAACCCTGGTATGCTGTTGCGCTTCACAAACACATCCCCACATCCTTGCACCTACACACACTCGATATCCTATCCCAACTCAACTTCAAGCAACTCCCTGTCCCCGAAAATGAGATCCACCTCGATATTTACCCCTCCTTCCGACGTTAACTCTTCCTCACCTCTCCTGCTTCACATGAGGACTCTTCCCTCCTTTCCGCCTCTCCATCCATCTCCATCCCTTCTGCTTACAACCACTACATTACCCACACGACACACTACTCTTCACGCTCTGTCTTTCCCACCGACTACATTTCCCACTATCCACCTCATCTCATACCTCTCACCTCCGTAGTTTATCCTATCTACCAGGCCCCCATCTTTCTACTCGCACCCTTCACATCAATAGAATATACACTACTGGCCATTAAAATTGCTACACCACAAAGATGACTTGCTACAGACGCGAAATTTAACCGACAGGAAGAAGATGCTGTGATATGCAAATGATTAGTTTTTCAGAGCATTCACACAAAGTTGGCGCCGGTGGTGACACCTACAACGTGCCGACATGAGGAAAGTTTCCAACGGATTTCTCATACACAAACAGCAGTTGAGCGGCGTTGCCTGCTGAAACGTTATTGTGATGCCTCGTGTAAGGAGAAGAAATGCGTATAATCACTTTTCCGACGTTGATAAAGGTCGGATTGTACCCTATCGCGATTGCGGTTTATCGTGTCGCGACATTGTTGCTCGCGTTGGTCGAGATTCAATGACTGTTAGCAGAATATGCAATCGGCGGTTTCAGGAGCGTAATACGGAACGCCGTGCTAGGTCCCAACGGCCTCGCATCACTAGCAGTCGAGATGACAGGCATCTTATCCGCATGGCTGTAACGGATCGTGCAGCCACGTCTCGTTCCCTGAGTCAACAGATGGGGACGTTTGCAAGACAACAACCATCTGCACGAACAGTTCGACAACTTTTGCAGCAGCGTGGACTATCAGCTCGGAGACCATGTTTGCGGTAGCCCTCGACGCTGCATCACAGACAGGAGCGCCTGCGATGGTGTACTCAACGACGAACCTGGGTGCACGAATGGCAAAACGTCATTTTTTCAGATGAATCGAGGTTCTATTTACAGCATCATGATGGTCGCATCCATGTTTGGCGACATCGCGGTGAAAGCACATTGGAAGCGTGTCTTCGTCATCGCCATACTGCGTATCACGCGGCGTGATGGTATTGGGTGCCTTTGGTTACACGTCTCGGCCACCTCTTGTTCGCATTGACGGCACTCTGAACAGTGGACGTTACAGTTAAGATGTGTTACGACCCGTGGCTCTACCCTTCATTCGATCCCTGCGAAACCCTACATTTCAGCACGATAATGCACGACCGCATGTTGCCGGTCCTGTACGGGCCTTTTTGGATACAGAAAATGTTCGACTGCTACCCTGGCCATCACATTCTCCAGATCTCTCACCAATTGAAAACGTCTGGTCAATGGTGGTCGAGCAACTGGCTCGTCACAATACTCCAGTCACTACTCTTGATGAACTGTGGTATCGTGTTGAAGCTGCATGGGCAGCTGTACCTGTACACGTCATCCAAGCTCTGTTTGACTCAATGCCCAGGTGAATCAAGGCCGTTATTAGGGCCAGAGGTGTTTGTTCTGGGTACTGATTTCTCAGGATCTATGCCCCCAAATTGTGTGAAAATGTAATCACATGTCAGTCCTAATATAATATATTTGTCCAATGAATGCCCGTTTATGATCTGCATTTCTTCTTGGTGTAGCAATTTTAATGGCCAGTAGTGTACTCTCTCCTCAGGCAATACCTCTCACACTAGTACAAGCCATCCAGTTGTTTAAGTGGAAGTGCAGTGCTTTAGGGATTTTATCAGAAGACTTTCACATTCCTGCGATTTTGAACTGTATATATTTCCGATTTTTAACTGTTCAGCTCTGATTTTTAATTTAAATAGAACACAACACCAACTTTTGTTAAAATTTCTCATTGTAACTTTTTTTTAGTTCGCGTGGCTGAAGAGCAGAGACTTTACTGCTAAAAGCCCCCCCCCCCCTCCCCTCCACACACCCATATGGTGCGGGTAGTATAAAATATCAACAAAGACAAGAAAACAGTGAAACACTCGCCTGATGATAGCTGAATTGCGGTCAGCCGAAAGATGGTTGGAAGAAGTCGACATAATACGGCTGCAATTCTTAAACTTCATGGAATTCTCTTTACGCCGGGATAGTTTCAAGAATCGAACCAACACCTGTCTGCATGGCAGACAGTTAATCGTGAATAGATCTTACTTTGTAGAATTGGTTTTACCGAATAGCGGAAGGTAGTAATGGAATAAGCTGACAGCTAACTCCAACAGGCTGGATACCGGCTTTCTCTCACGAACTGGGAAAGGCTGTTTCAGCGCAACATAGCAGCCACACTATTTCCCCTACTTCTGCTTTGTGGCGGTACTAGACACTGATTAACGAAGCTCGTATTACCTCGTTAATTGAAACACTTTTCGCGTCAGATTTCGAAGCAACTAATGGATTGTGCTCACGGTGGTGGCGGAAGGAGATTTGGTGGGGTGGAGTTGCGTGAAATGATAGATCGACTGAGTGAGTGGTGGGGCGAAAGCCTCAGCGCTGGCAGTGGCGAACTGCGAGTGACGACCACGATCACGGAAAAAAAGAGTAGCCGACCGTAATTAAAAGCATATCGCAGTGGCACCGCAGGGTCGCGCTCGAAATTAATTATGTGCGACGGGTTGGTAGACTCGCGCACACCAGTGTATGTACACGTATGTGCTGCACGCGGGGTGTCGGAGCTCTGCCTACGTTCAGGAATCAGTTTCCACGCGTTAGTCAGTTAATGCGGCCTCTGGCGTGGGAAAAACGTGAGTGAGAGAGGCGAGGAAATAAAAAAAAGGAAATGTACGGTTCATGAAATTAGGTCTGCGTAATTAGTAAAGTTGCAACGAGGCCACAAAACGGGCCGCGTTGTGTTGCGTTACTTCGCGTGCCAGACACGCTAGCGAGCGGAAATGAATTAGAAAATACAAAAAAATAAAGAAGAGTTTGTAGGCACGCGACGACTTCAGTGGAAGAGCCGCACGCTACTTTGTGAGCCAAATAGCGTAGCGTAAAGCAACGGCTTGCAAAATTTGTACGTGTATGTGTGCGTGTGTGTGTTTGACGTGCACTTGGAACCAAAACAATGACCAATACTACATTTTTCGTTATCTGAACAGACTTACTAACAGGACAGACTTCCCTCTTCAAAATGGTATATGTACCATCTACGCTGAAGAACCAAACAAACAGGTACAGCTGTCGTGTAGGGCCCCCATAAAAATGACCAATACTACATTTTTCGTTATCTGAACAGACTTACGAACAGGATAGATATCCCTCTTCAAAATGGTGTATGTACCATCTACGCTGAAGAACCAAACAAACAGGTATAACTATCGTGTAGGGCCCCCATAAAAATGACCAGTACTACATTTTTCGTTATCTGAACAGACTTACTAACAGGATGGACTTCCCTCTTCAAAATGGTATATGTACCATCTACGCTGAAGAACCAAACAAACAGGTACAGCTGTCGTGTAGGGCCCCCATAAAAATGACCAATACTACATTTTTCGTTATGTGAACAGACTTACTAACAGGATAGATTTCCCTCTTCAAAATGGTATATGTACCATCTACGCTGAAGAACCAAACAAACAGGTATAACTATCGTGTAGGGCCCCCATAAAAATGACCAATACTACATTTTTCGTTATCTGAACAGACTTACTAACAGGATAGATTTCCCTCTTCAAAATGGTGTATGTACCATCTACGCTGAAGAACCAAACAAACAGGTATAACTATCGTGTAGGGCCCCCATAAAAATGACCAGTACTACATTTTTCGTTATCTGAACAGACTTACTAACAGGATGGACTTCCCTCTTCAAAATGGTATATGTACCATCTACGCTGAAGAACCAAACAAACAGGTACAGCTATCGTGTAGGGCCCCCATCAAAATGACCAGTAGTACATTTTTCGTTATCTGAACAGACTTACTAACAGGATAGATTTCCCTCTTCAAAATGGTATATGTACCATCTACGCTGAAGAACCAAACAAACAGGTACAGCTATCGTGTAGGGCCCCCATAAAAATGACCAATACTACATTTTTCGTTATCTGAACAGACTTACTAACAGGACAGATTTCCCTCTTCAAAATGGTCTATGTACCATCTACGCTGAAGAACCAAACAAACAGGTATAACTATCGTGTAGGGCCCCCATAAAAATGACCAATACTACATTTTTCGTTATCTGAACAGACTTACTAACAGGATAGATTTCCCTCTTCAAAATGGTGTATGTACCATCTACGCTGAAGAACCAAACAAACAGGTATAACTATCGTGTAGGGCCCCCATAAAAATGACCAGTACTACATTTTTCGTTATCTGAACAGACTTACTAACAGGATGGACTTCCCTCTTCAAAATGGTATATGTACCATCTACGCTGAAGAACCAAACAAACAGGTACAGCTGTCGTGTAGAGCCCCCATCAAAATGACCAGTAGTACATTTTTCGTTATCTGAACAGACTTACTAACAGGATAGATTTCCCTCTTCAAAATGGTATATGTACCATCTACGCTGAAGAACCAAACAAACAGGTACAGCTATCGTGTAGGGCCCCCATAAAAATGACCAATACTACATTTTTCGTTATCTGAACAGACTTACTAACAGGACAGATTTCCCTCTTCAAAATGGTCTATGTACCATCTACGCTGAAGAACCAAACAAACAGGTATAACTATCGTGTAGGGCCCCCATAAAAATGACCAATACTACATTTTTCGTTATCTGAACAGACTTACTAACAGGATAGATTTCCCTCTTCAAAATGGTGTATGTACCATCTACGCTGAAGAACCAAACAAACAGATATAACTATCGTGTAGGGCCCCCATAAAAATGACCAGTACTACATTTTTCGTTATCTGAACAGACTTACTAACAGGATGGACTACCCTCTTCAAAATGGTATATGTACCATCTACGCTGAAGAACCAAACAAACAGGTACAGCTGTCGTGTAGGGCCCCCATCAAAATGACCAGTAGTACATTTTTCGTTATCTGAACAGACTTACTAACAGGATAGATTTCCCTCTTCAAAATGGTATATGTACCATCTACGCTGAAGAACCAAACAAACAGGTACAGCTATCGTGTAGGGCCCCCATAAAAATGACCAATACTACATTTTTCGTTATCTGAACAGACTTACTAACAGGACAGATTTCCCTCTTCAAAATGGTCTATGTACCATCTACGCTGAAGAACCAAACAAACAGGTATAACTATCGTGTAGGGCCCCCATAAAAATGACCAATACTACATTTTTCGTTATCTGAACAGACTTACTAACAGGATAGACTTCCCTCTTCAAAATGGTGTATGTACCATCTACGCTGAAGAACCAAACAAACAGGTATAACTATCGTGTAGGGCCCCCATAAAAATGACCAATACTACATTTTTCGTTATCTGAACAGACTTACTAACAGGATAGACTTCCCTCTTCAAAATGGTATATGTACCATCTACGCTGAAGAACCAAACAAACAGGTACAGCTGTCGTGTAGGGCCCCCATAAAAATGACCAATACTACATTTTTCGTTATCTGAACAGACTTACGAACAGGATAGATATCCCTCTTCAAAATGGTGTATGTACCATCTACGCTGAAGAACCAAACAAACAGGTATAACTATCGTGTAGGGCCCCCATAAAAATGACCAGTACTACATTTTTCGTTATCTGAACAGACTTACTAACAGGATGGACTTCCCTCTTCAAAATGGTATATGTACCATCTACGCTGAAGAACCAAACAAACAGGTACAGCTGTCGTGTAGGGCCCCCATAAAAATGACCAATACTACATTTTTCGTTATGTGAACAGACTTACTAACAGGATAGATTTCCCTCTTCAAAATGGTATATGTACCATCTACGCTGAAGAACCAAACAAACAGGTATAACTATCGTGTAGGGCCCCCATAAAAATGACCAATACTACATTTTTCGTTATCTGAACAGACTTACTAACAGGATAGATTTCCCTCTTCAAAATGGTGTATGTACCATCTACGCTGAAGAACCAAACAAACAGGTATAACTATCGTGTAGGGCCCCCATAAAAATGACCAGTACTACATTTTTCGTTATCTGAACAGACTTACTATCAGGATGGACTTCCCTCTTCAAAATGGTATATGTACCATCTACGCTGAAGAACCAAACAAACAGGTACAGCTGTCGTGTAGGGCCCCCATCAAAATGACCAGTAGTACATTTTTCGTTATCTGAACAGACTTACTAACAGGATAGATTTCCCTCTTCAAAATGGTATATGTACCATCTACGCTGAAGAACCAAACAAACAGGTACAGCTATCGTGTAGGGCCCCCATAAAAATGACCAATACTACATTTTTCGTTATCTGAACAGACTTACTAACAGGACAGATTTCCCTCTTCAAAATGGTCTATGTACCATCTACGCTGAAGAACCAAACAAACAGGTATAACTATCGTGTAGGGCCCCCATAAAAATGACCAATACTACATTTTTCGTTATCTGAACAGACTTACTAACAGGATAGATTTCCCTCTTCAAAATGGTGTATGTACCATCTACGCTGAAGAACCAAACAAACAGATATAACTATCGTGTAGGGCCCCCATAAAAATGACCAGTACTACATTTTTCGTTATCTGAACAGACTTACTAACAGGATGGACTACCCTCTTCAAAATGGTATATGTACCATCTACGCTGAAGAACCAAACAAACAGGTACAGCTGTCGTGTAGGGCCCCCATCAAAATGACCAGTAGTACATTTTTCGTTATCTGAACAGACTTACTAACAGGATAGATTTCCCTCTTCAAAATGGTATATGTACCATCTACGCTGAAGAACCAAACAAACAGGTACAGCTATCGTGTAGGGCCCCCATAAAAATGACCAATACTACATTTTTCGTTATCTGAACAGACTTACTAACAGGACAGATTTCCCTCTTCAAAATGGTCTATGTACCATCTACGCTGAAGAACCAAACAAACAGGTATAACTATCGTGTAGGGCCCCCATAAAAATGACCAATACTACATTTTTCGTTATCTGAACAGACTTACTAACAGGATAGATTTCCCTCTTCAAAATGGTGTATGTACCATCTACGCTGAAGAACCAAACAAACAGATATAACTATCGTGTAGGGCCCCCATAAAAATGACCAGTACTACATTTTTCGTTATCTGAACAGACTTACTAACAGGATGGACTACCCTCTTCAAAATGGTATATGTACCATCTACGCTGAAGAACCAAACAAACAGGTACAGCTGTCGTGTAGGGCCCCCATCAAAATGACCAGTAGTACATTTTTCGTTATCTGAACAGACTTACTAACAGGATAGATTTCCCTCTTCAAAATGGTATATGTACCATCTACGCTGAAGAACCAAACAAACAGGTACAGCTATCGTGTAGGGCCCCCATAAAAATGACCAATACTACATTTTTCGTTATCTGAACAGACTTACTAACAGGACAGATTTCCCTCTTCAAAATGGTCTATGTACCATCTACGCTGAAGAACCAAACAAACAGGTATAACTATCGTGTAGGGCCCCCATAAAAATGACCAATACTACATTTTTCGTTATCTGAACAGACTTACTAACAGGATAGACTTCCCTCTTCAAAATGGTGTATGTACCATCTACGCTGAAGAACCAAACAAACAGGTATAACTATCGTGTAGGGCCCCCATAAAAATGACCAATACTACATTTTTCGTTATCTGAACAGACTTACTAACAGGATAGACTTCCCTCTTCAAAATGGTATATGTACCATCTACGCTGAAGAACCAAACAAACAGGTATAACTATCGTGTAGGGCCCCCATAAAAATGACCAATACTACATTTTTCGTTATCTGAACAGACTTACTAACAGGATAGACTTCCCTCTTCAAAATGGTATATGTACCATCTACGCTGAAGAACCAAACAAACAGGTACAGCTATCGTGTAGGGCCCCCATAAAAATGACCAATACTACATTTTTCGTTATCTGAACAGACTTACTAACGGGATAGACTTCCCTCTTCAAAATGGTATATGTACCATCTACGCTGAAGAACCAAACAAACAGGTACAGCTATCGTGTAGGGCCCCCATAAAAATGACCAATACTACATTTTTTGTTATCTGAACAGACTTACTAACAGGATAGACTTCCCTCTTCAAAATGGTATATGTACCATCTACGCTGAAGAACCAAACAAACAGGTATAACTATCGTGTAGGGCCCCTATAAGCGCGCAGAAGTCTCGCAACGCGACTTGCCATGGACTCGACTAACGTCTGTAGTAGTGCTGCAGGGAACTGACACCATGAATCCTGCAGGGTTGTCCATAAATCCACAAGAGTGCTAAGGGATGCAAATCTCTTCTGAACAGCACGTTGCAAGGCAGCCCAAGTATGCTCAGTAATGTCCATGTACTGCGAGTGTGGTGGCCAGTGTAAGTGTTTAAACTCAGAAGAGCGTTCCTGGAGCCACTCTGTAGCAATTCTGGACGTGTTGGGTGTCGCATTGTCCTGCTGGAATTGCCCAAGTCCGTCGGAGTGCACAATGGACAAGAATTGGATGCAGGTGATGAGACAGGATGCGTACGTACACAGTCTCATGTAGACGTACCAGGGGTCCCATATCACTCCAACTGCACACGTCCCACACCATTACAGTGCCTACACCATCTAGAACAGTCCCTTGCTGACATACAGGGTCCATGGACTCATGAGGTTGTCTCCACACCCGTACATGTCCAACCGCACGATACAATCTGCAACGGGACTCGTCCGACGAGACAATTATTTCCAGTCATCAACTATCCAATGTCGGTGGTGACAGTCCCAGTGAAGGCGTAAAGATTTGTGTCGTCATCAAGGGTACACAAATGGGCCTTCGGCTCCGAAAGCCCACATGTATGATGTTTCGTTGACTGGTTTGCACGCTGACACTTTTTGATGGCCCAGCATTCAAATCTGTACCAATCTGCGGAAGGGTCGCACTTTGGTCACGTTGAAAGATTCTCTTCAGTCGTCGCTGGTCCCGTTCTTGCAGTATCTTATCCCGGCCGCAGCGATGTCGGAGATTTACGTTTTACCCTATTCCTGATATTGACGGTACACTCTTGAAATGGTCGTACGTGAAAATCCCCATTTCATCGCTGCTTGGGAGAGTGTGTGCGCCATTGCTCGTGCCTCGACCAGAACAGCACGTTTAAACTCACTTAAATCTTGGTTACCTGCCATTGTATCAACAGTAATCGATCTAACAACTGCGCCAGACACTTGTTGTCTTATGTAGGTGTTGCCGACAGCAGCGCCGTATTACGCCTGTCTACATATCTCTGTGTTTGAATACGCATGCCTGTACCAGTTTGAAACTTCCTGGCAGATTAAAACTGTGCGCCCGACCGAGACTCGAACTCGGGACCTTTGCCTTTCGCGGGCAAGTGCTCTACCAACTGAGCTACCCAAGCACGACTCACGCCCAGTACCCACAGCTTTACTTCTGCCAGTACCTCGTCTCCTGTCTTCCAAACTTTACAGAAGCAGGTTCGCAGGAGAGCTTCTGTAAAGTTTGGAAGGCAGGAGACGAGGTACTGGCAGAAGTAAAGCTGTGAGTACCGGGCGTGAGTCGTGCTTCGGTAGCTCAGTTGGTAGAGCACTTGCCCGCGAAAGGCAAAGGTCCCGAGTTCGAGTCTTGGTCGGGCACACAGTTTTAATCTGCCAGGAAATTTCATATCAGCGCACACTCCGCTGCAGAGTGAAAATCTCATTCTGTACCAGTTTGTTTGGCGCTTCAGTGTATATGTGTTTGCAGGTTCGCGTGGCTGTACCGTGAGTAATCCAGTTGTAAAACGGAAGTTGAAACCGATTCTGGTTGGATTACACGTAGTGAAAGCGTACCTACAACAAAATCAGATCTCTGCGTGGAAAGAACGCAAGGGAATTTTAGAGTGGTTTGAGACAGGTGTGTGGGAATAGTTTAGTGGATCATAGCAAAGTGTCACGATGCTGTGTTCGTTTCCATGAAGGTCGTGTAGGCACTGAGGGCAACCGCAGAAGTGGAAGGCCATCACCTGCAACTGACTGCTCCTCTCAGGTTACCGTTAAAGAAATGTGAAGAGAGGATCGGCGAAAACCTTGTGAGGAAACTGCACATCAGGCCAGAATATCTGTCACTTCAGTTAACAGAATCACAACTGAAAAGTTAAAGTTGAGGAAAATTGTTGCCCGATGGGTACCGCTTGATCTCAATGAAGAACAGCTCGCAGAAAAATCGTAAAAATATTACTCCAACGTAATCAAAATACAGAAGGAGAACATTTTCTGAAATAGACTGTTGCACTCTATGAAATCTGGATACAAGATTTTGAGCCGAAACTGAAGTCTTAGTCGTCGCAGAGAAAAAATTCCGAGTCTCCACGCCCGAAAAAATTCCGCTGCCAAATGTGGAAGTGATGATGATCTTTGCCTGCGACACGAATGGCGTCACAGCTACAAATAAAGTGCCGCAGGGGTCGTCTGTAACAAGCGTGAAATACAAGCTGTTTCTGCAAAATGTTTTCCGTCCGAAAAAGTAGTCAAAGAGAGCGTGGTATGCTCGGAGCTGGTGTCCTCATTTTACATGATAATGCAGGACCGCATATTGCCCTTCCATTGAGACGGTCTATAATTATGGTTCAAATGGCTCTGAGCACTATGGGGCTTAACGTCTGAGGTCATCAGTCCCCTAGAACTTAGAATTACTTAAACCTAACTAACCTAAGGACATCACACACATCCATTCCCCAGGCAGGATTCGAACCTGCGATCGTTGCGTTCGCGCGGTTCCAGACTGTAGCGCCTAGAACCGCTCGGCCACTCTGGCCGGCCGATAATTATGGATGGAAAATTCTTTCCCAATCCGTGAGGTGACCCAAGTAATCATACACCTCAACAATGAAGGTGCCCTATCCGGAATACATAAGTTGCCAAAAGGTCGGGAAGCTGTCATAAGCAAGAATAGAGATTACATCGAAGGCCTGTGAAGGCATTTTGTAAAGTAAATTGTTTTCTTCAGTTCCATCTTACAGTGTGCAGAACTTCTGAAATGGCGCTCGTATCATTTCACTGATTTGAAAATGGTGGAAAACTTACAAAGATTTTGGCAGTATGAGCGCACATAGCAGCATAGCATATCAACTCCCCTAGCTTCGATCCATGCAGTTTCGGCCGGGATGGGTGTCATAATGCTCGTGTATCCTCTTCTGAGGCAATCTGACCCACAATAGTTGTAAGTGGTCGTTGATATACTGGAGCTGGGAGAGAGAGTTGACATCCTAGCTGGTCCTGCACATGTTCTGTCGTGGAAACAGCTGGTAGTCTTCTTGGCCTCAGGAGTACCTCGAATGACGCAAACACTTCATAGAAACACGTGCCACATTTGAACGAGCGTTGTCCTGTTGAAAACTGACAACACTATACAGTCGCATAAGAGGTAACACATGAGGACTCGTGACGTGTGTGGCGTACCGTTCTGCCTCCAGAGTTCCCCCAGTCACAATGAGACGTGACCTGAAATCATACCCAGTGGCTTCTCACAACGAGATAGGCGTAACGCCCCTGCGCCGCTTTAGAACACTGTAGGAGGGGGGACTCTCCCTTGGTCGTTGACATAGTCACCGACGATTATCATCTGGGGTAAGGCAGAACACGCAACTAATCACTGGACATAATGCGACGCCATTAATTAGCAGAAACACCTCTGGTAGCCAACAGTCAAGCAAGCACGCTTCATGCAGAACTTCAGCGCTCCTCATGTGGGATGAGTGCTAGTTAACGTGATACGCGACTGAAGCGCTCCCCGTGGCAGATGTCGACCCTATCCAGTACGTTGTCCTTGATGGCGAGTGTTCATCGGAGGTAAGCGTATCATCTGGAGTGCCCCAGGGAAGTGTGGTAGTTCCGCTGTTGTTTTCTATCTACATAAATGATCTTTTGGATAGGGTGGATAGCAATGTGCGGCTGTTTGCTGATGATGCTGTAGTGAACGGGAAGGTGTCGTCGTTGAGTGACTGTAGGAGGATACAAGATGACTTGGACAGGATTTGTGATTGGTGTAAAGAATGGCAGCTAACTCTAAATATAGATAAATGTAAATTAATGCAGATGAGTAGGAAAAAGAATCCCGTAATGTTTGAATACTCCATTAGTAGTGTAGCGCTTGACACAGTCACGTCGATTAAATATTTGGGCGTAACATTGCGGAGCGATATGAAGTGGGACAAGCATGTAATGGCAGTTGTGGGGAAAGCGGATAGTCGTCTTCGGTTCATTGGTAGAATTTTGGGAAGATGTGGTTCATCTGTAAAGGAGACCGCTTATAAAACACTAATACGACCTGTTCTTGAGTACTGCTCGAGTGTTTGGATCCCTATCAGGTCGGATTGAGGGAGGACATATAAGCGATTCAGAGGCGGACTGCTAGATTTGTTACTGGTAGGTTTGATCATCACGCGAGTGTTCCGGAAACGCTTCAGGAACTGGGGTGGGAGTCTCTGGAGGAAAGGAGGCGTTCTTTTCGTGAATCGCTACTGCGGAAATTTAGAGAACCAGCATTTGAGGCTGACTGCACTACAATTTTACTGCCGCCAACTGATATTTCGCGGAAAGAACACAAAGATAAGATAAGAGAGATTAGGGCTCGTACAGAGGCATATAGGCAGTCATTTTTCCCTCGTTCTGTTTGGGAGTGGAACAGGGAGAGAAGATGCTAGTTGTGGTACGAGGTACCCTCCGCCACGCACCGCATGGTGGATTGCGGAGTATGTATGTAGATGTAGATCTGGCGCCCAGACCTCACAGTTTGCTTACAAAAACGGACATGCATAAAATTTCGAAGTTAGCTGTTTTAAAACGCAGATTTCCTCCCTCGTCTATATTCTAGTCGTGTTGTTCTTCTGTAGTACACATAAATACGAGGGGCGTTCGATACGTAATGCAACACTTTTTTTTCTGGACCAATTTCGCTTGACAAAAATGCGGAATTTGTTGTGGAACATTATGGAATACCCTCGCTTCAAAGCCTGTAAATTCATGAAGTTCCGATAGGTGGCAGCGCTATACGTCGTCTTCAAAATGGCGTCTGTGACGGAGGTGCGTTTCAAGCAGAGAGCTGTCATTGGGTTTATTTTGGTGGATAACCAGAGCATCGCACATACTCACAGGCGCTTGCAGTACGTCTGCGGAGATCTGGCGGTGAACAAAATGACGGTGAGTCGTTGGGCGAGGCGTCTGTCGTCGTGGCAACAAGGTCGCGGAAACCTGTCCTCCCTCATCCACCCTACTGCCCCTATCTGTCACCTTCAGACTTCCTTCTGTTTGGTCCAATGAAGGGTGGACTCTGCAATGGGGAGTTTATTGATGCAGTGAGACGTTGGCTCCGACGTCGACCAGTAGAGTGGGACCATGCAGGCACACAGGTCCTGCCAGTAAGGTCGCGTAAGGTCTTCGTATTCAACGGGGTTTCATAGCCGAAACTGTGGGGAATAACTTGATGCAATGGAATCCTGAATAAAAACCAACCTGCTTTCACAAAAAAAAAAAAAAATTGTTGCACTACTTGTTAAATGCCCTCATAAGATCTTGAATATCCATGAACATGTCATGAGACAGAAAGGAAAGTTCCATGTCCAGTCAATATAGACATCATCTTATAAAACCTCACAAAGTCGGCCACACCCACTTCTGCGATAGAGCACAATTGTATTTACACGTAGCATCGAATATTACAGATATTTGTATTGATTTGATAAGAAAGTTTCAAAACGCTTTAGAAAGTACAAAGGTGAGAACAGTAACTGGATACAGCAAGAAGAAAACTCCCTTCAGTTTTTGTAACTTCTCAGCTCTACCGACAACACTATGCAGGACTTCTACAAAACTCGACGTTTTGCTTAGTTATAACCTTCTGAAGACTTTAATGACCGATGTATTAATAACAGACATTTAATCATAACATATACCACCAAGAACGATGCGGTTTTGATAAATCTTAAATGTGCTAGTGTCTTAAAATGGCAGATTTTCACAACATGCGCTTTATAACACGGTAATAACTAACTACGAAAATTCTTTCACCACCACTACTAAGTTTCCGGTTTTTCACCACAAAAAAAGGTCATATTAATAACGGTGCGTTTCCGAAAGATCTCGATGTGCTGGTGCTTAGATATATCATAGTTCATAGCGTTTAAGCTGCAATATGAAACTCAGCAAATATGTGCATCAACTGTTTGTGATGTATATGCATTCTTGCCTTTTGTTGGTGCACTGTTTCGTCGAATTTAGCCGAAATATCGCACAAGTTATTTTGCGTTTCACGCGAGGAAATGTCTCCTCGATGTGGAATAACAGGAAGTGACGTCACAAAACTGGTGTAGCCCCACGCCAAGGTTACCTAAGTCGTCTCTGTGAGGATGATTTGCACCGCGTGTCAGCTTCGGCATGCGAACCAGCCGTCCCCACCCCTTGCTGTTGAACGTATAAGCGCGCCATCTACAGTACAGTGGACGAACCACCCTCCGTGTGGGACGGGCCTGGCGCATCTGCTCCCTCAGACGATTTGCACGCGATGCCGCAGTGCAAGGCCATTGTGATGTTCTTGTAAGGGAAGCGACGCCGACCGGGCGTCCCCCGAGGGTAACAGGCGGGTGGACAGACGCCCTCGAAACTGAGCGACGCCGAGTGAAAGAAACAGAGATGCGCCTACCCTAGAATGTCGTGGATGCAACCATGCATTTGTTTCCTGCCTTTTCAAGGCCGTCGGCCCGCGAAAGAAGTGTGTGCGAGTGTGGGCCGAGGGAGGGGAGGGGGAGGTAACAATGAGGGCAAAAGCCACCCAGTTTCATCTGCCTAAATGCACTGGCGCCGCACCACGGCGGACAGTGGAACCACTCCGCTCACTCTGCCCTCTTATACGAGTTGGACACTCCCCACCCTTCCTCAGATTACTGTGCTGTTCACTTTAGGGCACTCCGTTTCCAGTGCTGGTTACATCTCCCTTCTCGTTACAGCTGTGCCTCAAAAGCGTGTTTTTACTTTGGAAATTACTTGGTAGGCAAGACAACCACATCGTCATGGATGAAGCGCCATGTACAGATACTGGAGTAATGTCTGATGCGCCACAGAGCAGTGTAATGGGTTCAACAGTGTTCACGTTTTACGATAATGACTCGGCGGATGGTATGTGTTCATCATGTAGTAACCCAACAGCGTATATGTATGTAAGTATCTGTGTATTAAACCGGGGACTTAGAAACAACAGAGACGCTACAGCAGTCCACCCACCCCACCGCCGCCCCACAACGAACCCAGGGTTATTGTGCGGTTCGGCCCCCAATGGACCCCCCACCCCCCACCCCGGGAATGTCTCATACCAGACGAGTGTAGCCCCACATGTTTGCTTAGCAGAATAATTATGGTGTATGCACACATGGAAACGGTGTTTGTGCAGCAATTGCTGACACAGTGTAACTGAGGCAGAATAAGGGGAAACAGCCCGCATTCAAAATGGTTCTTATCTCTATGGGACTTAACATCTGAGGTCATCAGTCCCCTAAACTTAGAACTACTTAAACCAAAGGACATCACACACATCCATGCCCGAGGCAGGATTCGAACCTGCGACCGTAGCAGCAGCGCGGTTCCGGACTGAAGCTCCTAGAACCGCTCGGCCACAGCGGCCGGTGCCCTCATTCACAAAGGCAGATGGAAAACCGCCTTAAAAACTATCCACAGGCTGGTTGGCACACCGCACTTCGACACTAACCTGCCGGGCAGATTTGTGCCGGGGACCGGCACGCCTTCCTACTCGGGAAGAAGCGCGTTAGACTGCGTGGCTAGCCGGTCAGGCTGACCAGAGAGTAACTCATACCCGGTGAAAATTGCAGCAGTAGTGATATCGAGTCAGAGCTCAGCCAAATATGAGTCTCATGCAAATACTTGCAGGTAACTGTTAATACTGTAAAACATCAGGATATCTACCACACTAGCTGTTAGTACGTGGTATCCGCTGACTACACAGGATTAATGGGTCACAACTAGAGTAGGTCATCTATTCTAATATTTAGAGAGGAAACATCATTTCCAAAATTCTCGAACAATTCTTGACCAGTTTAATTAGTATTATACATTCAGATGGAAATAGACAGTATACGAGGGTGGGAACTTAAATAGTGGCAACTATTTATCCACAACCGATACAATAGAGTTACATGTTTTCACCTGTTACTGTTCTTCAAAGTAGTCACCAGCGTTGTGTAGAACCCGTTGCCAGCGATGTGGAAGGCGTAGTATACCGTTAGCAGAGCCTGTTCTGTAACAGGTGCAAACATGTAACTCTTTTGTATCGGTTGTGAATAAATAGTTTTTGCTATTTAAGTTCCAACCCTCGTATCTCAAAGAGATCGTAACAAATTTACTCTGACTTTTTAATATAGTGGGCATTACGCCGAACATGGGCAATATATTTTTTCAAACAAATGTACCGGTCTCCCATTAAAAGCGACTGCGGGAAGAAAAGTCCTTGTCTCGGCTGTGAAAAAGTGCAAAAAAAAAAAAAAAATGGCTCTGAGCAATATGGGACTTAACATCTGAGGTCATCAGTCCCTTAGAACTTAGAACTACTAAAACCTAACTACCCTAAGGACATCACACACATCCATGCCCGAGACAGGATTTGAACCTGCGACCATAGCAGTCGAGCGGTTCCGGACTGAAGCGCCTAGAACCGGACGGCCACCGCGGCCGGCTTGAAAATGTGCAGTTTCCTTTTCTTTCTCGGAATCGATTTCAACGAAGATAGCATAAACTGGGTAAATCGGTTGTCGTCATTGGTAGAGTACGCGCAGAATAACGTGGCCCGTAGATGCACTGTCGGCGGGGCATGCGTGAGAGATTTGATCAAAGATGTGATCCAATCTTCCGTCCAATATATTTGACAAAGATCTTTGACGTAGCGCTACAAGGGATATTACACTGTCATCAAATTTTTCGCCAAAGTTCAAGATGGCCGACAACAACTTGTTATTAACCGCAGCAGTTCTACGTACTCCAATTGCATTGTGTGCACATGCGGAAAAGAAGTGGGGGGAAAAAATGGAACCATACATACGAGGTTGACAGTCTTAAAAGTCCTGGGATTACAACTTGATAATAAATTCAGTTGGGAGGAGCACACCACAGAACTGCAGAAAGGCCTTAACAAATCTGTATTTGCAATTCGAGTGTTAGCAGACATAGGCAACATAAAAATGAAAAAGCTTGCATACTTTCATTTTATAATGTCGTATGGTATAATATTTTGGGGTAACTCTTCAAGTCAAACAAAAGTTTTCAAGGTCCAAAAGCGTGTAATACGTATTATTTGTGGAGTAAATTCAAGGACGTCCTTCAGAAACCTCTTCAAAGAACTGGGTATACTAACTACTGCCTCTCAGTATATTTATTCCTTAATGAAATTTGTCCTAAATAATATATCTCTTTTTCCAATCTTCTTAATCTATTTTTGTATTCAGGGTGCCTCACGTTGTAAAGCGCCTCATCAGCTTCAGACATCTCTATTAATTTTGTAGTTGTCGGCACACACCAATTGTATTTACCGACAATGGTTATAAAAACACTACAGACGACAGAACGCTGCAGCGATGCTAGCGCTCCATGTGGTAACATGTCACATTGCAGTGAACAGAAGACAAGCGGTTTCTTTGATCAAATATACAGCGAGGCCCTAGATTTGATCAAATATTGGACGACATTTGACAAAGTCCCTATTACACTATCAAATATCTTTGACAAAGATATTGGACAAAGAAATTGGACAAAGAAATTTGATAGTGTAATACCGGCCTGAGGAAACCGGCGGTGGTGGCGGGGGGGGGGGGGGGGGGGGGGAGAGGGGAGGGGGGACTGCAGGCGACCAACGCACTGTACGAAAAGTGAAGAGTGCTGGAGGCTGCAATTTGTAAACTGAAACCTACGCTCACATCTCTGGTGTATATTAGGTCGAGCACCTCCACGCACAGAATCACGTGGTGGCCATCCAAAAAGATTGACAGTCACTTCTGCTTTGCTTGGTCTCTAAAGAGAATCCTGCTGAAAGTGCAACAAAAGCAGCTATTTATTTTCGCTTGGTTCGTCGGCTTTCAGAGGAGCGTCATGAGTGGCGAAAAAACGTACATTTCTGTTTTTGCCATGTTAAAAAAATAGCTTCTTTTCCCAAAACGCGGCGAAGTTTGCATAGTGTCGGCTGACAAACGCGTTGTGCAGAGAGAACAATGAGGCAATTCATGGATTAATAAGTTTATTAAGTGAGGAAATGAGGAAAAGTAAGAACGATAGCTTAAGCAGAATCACATCCTCGATACAGAAATAAACGTTTAACGTCTTCACTTCTGTTGTTACAAAACTCTTGGCATTTCTCGTTTCACCACCTTCTAGGGCCCCTAAAACATTACATCCTTTCGTCGAAAATGTCTGTAGTTAGTGGAATAACATGGTGGATGATGAAGTTTGCATAACAACCATATAGCAAAACCCTCCCCTGTTTGTGTGCTATCATTAGCCAAAATCTCATTCAGATGTGTCAGAGCGTTTATGAAATATGAGGAATGTTGTGGATGTTTCATTCTGACTTTGCCGTTGATATACGCGATCGCAGATGAGTGTGCCACATCAGATCAATTTTCTGAAGATTGGTGACAGATAGAGACCACCACCCAAGTTTAAAGAAACATTCAGTATTTTAGCTAAATTCCATACGTCGCAGCAATATTATGTAATAATCACCAAACACAAAATCTTAGCGACTCCTATTTTTCGTTACGTACAAAGAATACGAGGGATGGGGGGGGGGGGGGGGGCAGATCCCTTCTGAACAGCGCGTTAAAGGCGTGTTCAAGCTCAGAAGAGTGTTCCTGCTGCCACTGTGTAGCAATTCTGGACGTGAAGTCTGTCGGAATGCACAATGGACATGAATGGATGCAGGTGGTCAGACAGGATGCTTACGTACGTGTCACCTGTCAGAGTCGTATCTAGACGCACCAGGGGTCGCATATCACTCCAACTGCAAACGCCCCACACCTTTACAGAGCCTGCACCAACTTGAACAGTCCCCTCCTGAGATGCAGAGGCCATGGTTTCATGAGGTTATCTCCATAGCCGTACACGTCCATCCACTCGATACAACTGGAAACGAGACTCGTCCGAGCAGGCAACATGTTTCCAGTCATCAACAGTCCAATGTCGGTGCTGACTGGCCCAAGCGATGTGAAAAGCTTTGTGATGAGCTGTCATAAGGGCTCCGAAAGCCCATACCGATGATGTTTCGTTGAATGGTTCGCACGCTGACACTTGTTGATAACCCTTCATTGAAATCTGCAGCAATTTGCGGAAGGGTTGCAGTTCTGTGGTATTGAACGATTCTTTTCAATGGCCGCTTGTCCCGTTCTTGCAGGATCTTTTTCCCGCTGCAGCGACGACGGAGATTTGATGTTTTACCGAATACCTGATATTAACGGTACACTCGTGAAATGGTCGTACAGGAAAATCCCCACTTCATCGCTACCTCGGAAATGCTGTCTCCCATCACTTGCGCGCCGACCATAACACGACGTTCAAACTTACTTAAATCATGTTAACCGGCCATTATAGGATTAGTAGCCGATCTAACAACTGCGCCAGGCCGCGCGGTGTAGCCACGTGGTCTCAGGCGCCTTGCCACGGTTCGCACGGTTCGCCCCGTCAGAGATGGAATGGGTGTATGTGTTGCTCAGAGCGTAAGTTAGTTCAAGTTCCACTACTGGCTATTAGAACTGCTACACGGTGAAGATGACGTGCTACACACGTGAAATTTAACAGACAGGAAGAAGATGCTGTGATATGCAAATGATTAGCTTTTCAGGACATTCACACGTGGTTGGCGCCGGTGGCGACACCTACAACGTGCTGACATGAGGAAAGTTTCCAACCAAATTCTCATACACAAACAGCAGTTGACCGGCGTTGCCTGGAGAAACGTTGTTGTGATGCCTCGAGTAAGGAGGAGAAATGCGTACCATCACGTTTCCGACTTTGATAATGGTCGGATTGTAGCCTATCGCGATTGCGCTTTATCGTATCGCGACATTGCTGCTCGCGTTGGTGGAGATCCAAAGACTGTTAGCACAATATGGAATCGTTGGGTTCAAGAGGGTAATACGGAGCGCCGTGTTGGATCCCAACGGCCTCGTATCACTAGCAGTCGAGATGATAGGCATCTTATCCGCATAGCTGTAACGGATCGTGCAGCCACGTCTCGATCCCTGAGTCAACAGATGGGGACGTTTGCAAGACAACAACCATCTGCACGAACAGTTCGACGACGTTTGGAGCAGCACGGACTATCAGCTCGGAGACCATGGCTGCGGTTTCCCTTGACGCTGCATCACAGACTGGGGCGCCTGCGATGGTATACTTAACGACGAAACTGGGTGCACGAATGGCAAAACGTCATTTTTTCTGATGAATCCAGGTTCTGTTTACAGCATCATGATGGTCGCATCCGTGTTTGGCGACATCGCGGTGAACGCACATTGGAAGCGTGTATTCGTCATCGCCATACTGGCGTCTCATCCGTCGTAATGGTATGGGGTGCCACTGGTTACACGTCTCGGTCACTTCTTGTTAGCATTGACGGCACTTTGAACAGATGTGTTACGACCCGCATCTCTACCCTTCATTCGATCCCTGCGAAACCCTACATTTCAGCAGGATAATGAACGACCGCATGTTGCCGGTCCTGTACGGGCCTTTCTGGATACAGAAAACGTTCGACTGCTGCCGTGTCCAGCAAATTCTCCAGATCTGTCACTAACTGAAAGTGCCTGGTCAACGGTGGCCGAGCAACTGGCTCGTCACAATACGCCAGTCACTACTCTTGATGAACTGTGGTATCGTGTTGAAGCTGCATGGGCAGCTGTACCTGTACACGCCATCCAAGCTGTGTTTGACTTAATGCCCAGGCGTATCACGGCCAGAGGTGGTTGTTCTGGGTACTGATTTCTCAGGATCTATGCACTCAAATTGCGTGAAAATGTAATCACATGTCAGTTCTAGTATAATATATTTGTCCAATGAATACCCGTTTAGCATCTGCATTTCTTCTTGGTGTACCAATTTTAATGGCCAGTAGCGGAGATTAAATAGTGTGTAAGTCTATGAACCGGTGATCTTAGCAGTCTGGTCCCACAGCAACTTACCACAAATTAAAATTAAGTTAAACTGCGCCAGACCCTTGTCTTGTATTGACGCTGCCGACCGCAGCGCCGTATTCTGCCTGTTTACATACCTCTGTAAATGAATATGCATGCCTATGCCTGTTTGTTTGGCGCTTCAGTGTAATTGCTGCTTGTGACTCTCTCCTGTTGACTGATTACTGACTGCCGTTCAAATAACCAGGAAAGATGGAACAGTTCAAGCACGATTTGGCACATTATCACATTAACGGATTAAGTGGACTTCTTCTGCCTGTTTGCTTGAGTCTGTCCGCCACTCTCATTTACGTAGCTTCGTGATTTCGCCGCCTGTACTTAATCTCTGTCACTAGTTGTGAAACGTTTTTGCCTTTACGCTGAGTGGACAGAAGTCACGTGGTTCCCCTCTCATGGTGTGTCGGACCACCTTTTACCCGGCGAAGTGCAGCAACCCGACGTGACATGGACTCAACAAGTCGCAGGGAGTCCCACGCAGAGACATTGAGCCATGCTGCCCCCATAGCCGTTCAGAATTGCGAAACTGTGGCTGGGGCAGGATTTTGTGCACGAACTGACCTCTCGATTATTTCCCATAAATGTGCTATGGGTGCTATGGGGGTGCTATGGGTGTGGTTCATGGTGTGGGTTCCTGTAGTCGTGTCCTAGTTCATGAACCACGGGCAACGTATGAGTGGCCAAGTAAGTGGTCCCAACAGTCGGGATACCAGTTACTTTGGAATAAGGCTGGGCATCTCGGACATATTCTGAGTCGTGGTCACCTTTGTGCTCATATGGCAAAGACTACCAAATCCACTGGTTAGTCCCTCAACCGTTAGGGGTAAAACCCAATGGGACTCGGGGCAAGTAAGGCTAGCAACCTGCTTCCCTGGTACTTTAAATATGTTGCTGGCAACAATCAGAGCAAAATGCCTCGGACCTTTGGAGGTGACGGAGTCCCCCCTCTAACTGACAAACCAGAGACTCCTAAGATACGACTTGGCAAACAAATGGTAATGAGATGGAGAGCTATTTATATCAATGGGGGCTACTCTGGGAAGAAGGTAGAGCTGGCAGAGGCTGCAAGTAAGATGGGGCTGGACGTTTTAGCTGTTAGTGACATTTGGGTAAGGGGTGAGAAAGAAGAGGAAGTGGGGGGATTTTGAAGTTATAAGTTTAACATCAGAAGAGGCACCAATGTTAGCACTGAATAGGGGATCGTGGAGGAATTTTATAAGGGGGCTATGCTCCAGACTGAACGCTGAACGGCATAATCAGTCTTAAATGATGATGATGATGATGATGATGTGCTATGGGTTTCATGTGGGGCGAGCTGGATGGCCATACCATTCATTCGAGTTTTCCAGAATGTTCTTCAAACAGTCGTGAACAACTGTGGTGCAATGATATGGCACTTTGTCATCCATGAAAATGAAGTCCTTGAATGGCTGAAAATGGACTCTAAGTAGCCCAACATAACCCTTTCCAGCCAATGATCGGTTCAGTTGGACCAGAGGACCCAGTCCATTGAAAGGGTCCTGTAGCCACCTTTCGTTAGTCCGGTAGCCCATTTTCAATAGCATTTCTCTTTCTTTTCCTTGTTTATCTTCTCTCATAACTCTCATGGTGGTATGACTGAATGAATGTGGTTGTGTGTCACGTTGCTAGACGGTGGCGTAGTCTGCTGCAGAAAGTCTGCGATAGTCATACAGATTCAGCAGCAGTTGTACAGAATAGCCAACTCTCGTAGTGGTCAAGTAGGCAAAGAGGTTTCCGCTACTTGTGAGAAATCCACCTGCGTTAGGTTGGTGGCGGAAATGGCATCTTTGGATTTTCCGGGCCACGCGGAGCGCGGAAGAGGCTGGAGAAGTAAAAGGGAGGCAGTCTGCCGCCGGTACGGGAAGCGTCCACAGCTGTGCTCCAGTCGAAGAAGGGTGAGTTTGACCGTGTGGCGCGTTTTTACTTGGCGAGGGGAGAGCTGTTAGCTTTTGGTCTCGCTTTTCAACTTTGAAAGATTGCTTTGCCTCGTCGCAGCAAGGAATGCAAAACTTTGGCAGATGTTTCACTTAGTAAATTTCTATAGCAGACTTCGATCCGCCGGAAGAGCGAAACACAAAGGTGTCGATAAGAAGTGAGCACTCGCTCCTGTATGAATGTCTGTTTGCCT
This sequence comes from Schistocerca piceifrons, assembly GCF_021461385.2. NCBI lineage: Eukaryota > Metazoa > Arthropoda > Insecta > Orthoptera > Acrididae > Schistocerca > Schistocerca piceifrons. The sequence goes on from NC_060146.1 coordinate 214,424,698, forward strand.
TCGGCTGTGCCTGTATAAGCTTTTATTTTCCTAAATATTAATAGCTTCGCCTTCTCGTAAAATTTCCTTGCTTTATGTATCTTTCGTCCGTGGGGAGCCAACCACGTGGTTGAAATTAGAGTTTGTTGGGCTACCGTCATCACTAACTGTCTGGTCTCATGTTTGTTGTACAGAATGTTAAATGTTCATGATTGTGTTATGTGATATTCTTGCAACTTGGCCACGACACCTAGAAATTGCGTCTCCACAAACCACGTGGGCACGCGGATGTACTGCGAAACGTGTACCGTTTCACGAGTTATTGCGATCAGTTATCAGGCAACAGCAGTTGTATGAATGATTCGCACCAATGACTTTAGGTGTACATTATAACGGTGAATGTATCGATGCTTTTCTTTAATGTTTTAGGAATTAATGTTATTAGGAATTGTGTACATGTCTCATATCCATATCTTAAGAATAAATGATTTTATACACAATTTCCTCTTGCATTCCGAGGTTACGTTTTTGCACCTAAGCCACTCACCTCGTAGCTTTCCTGTTAGCACATCCAACGCGTTTCCTTACGCACAGGTCCAGTGATTAGTTTCCCCTTTTATTTTAAAACAAATGCTTTAGAATAAGTCTTATTTTCAGGTGTGTTGCTGGGGGCTGACCTTCTGCACAGTGTTCACGCATGTGCTATTTTATTTTAAATGGTTCATTCTCGTGGACAGTGCACGGGAAGTACTATTAATTACATCGCATCCCCTATGAGCGATATCACGACGTACGTATTTTTATGAGGTTTTGGTCTGTCATCAAATTAATTTATTTTCCGACTCGGCCAAACCTTTGCTTAGTTGTATGGTTAGAGTCGGTGGCGACTCTAATCTTCTCACGTTAATTTCTCAATCAATAAGCATTTCTGTAGTGGCGTGGCAAGACAGCCAAGCCACTCGGAGGTAGCCGAAAGGCACGCGTTAAGCTCCCGCAGATTGGCGTGAGGTCTGGAACAAGGTAAAGTAATTATCCTATAAAGAAAAGAACGTAGTTCTTGGAATACTTAACTTTAATCCACAATTGGAGAACATCGCTCTTGTTTAGACATTATTACACTGAATATAAACTGGTAATGGCGCCTTGCTAGGTCGTAGCAAATGACGTAGCTGAAGGCTAAGCTAACTATCGTCTCGGCAAATGAGAGCGTCTTGGTCAGTGTAGCTTCGCTAGCAAAGTCGACTGTACAACTGGGGCGAGTGCTATGACGTCTCTCTAGACCTGCCGTGTGGTGGCGCTCGGTCTGCAATCACTGACAGTGGCGACACGCGGGTCCGACGTACACTAACGGACCGCGGCCGATTTAAAGGCTACCACGTAGCAAGTGTGGTGTCTGGCGGTGACACCACAATTTCCATTCCCACTCTTAAAGTAATAACCCGTAGAAACAGGTTAGTTACACCATTCCTTATAAACACAGCCCACACCATTACCGAAACACCACCAGCGTATACAGTGCCTTGATGAAAACCTCGGCCCATGGCTTCGTGAAGTCTCCACCACACTCGAACTCTAAAATCAGCTCTCACCAACTGAAACCGGGACTTATCTAAGCAGGCAGCTGTTTTCTAGTCGTGTAGTGTCCAAACGACATGGTTACGAGCCCAGACGATGTGCTGTTAGCAAAGGCACTCGCGTCGGTCGTCTGCTACCATAATCTGTTAACGCCAAATTTCGCTGCACTGTCCTAACGGACGTCCCACATTTGATTTGCGTGGTTATTTCACGCAGTGTTGCTTGTCTGTCAGCATTGACAACTCTACACAAACGGCGCTGCCCTCGGTCGTTAAGGGAAGACAGGCGGCTATTGCGCGATCCGTAGTGGGAGGCAAGGTCTGAAATTCAGTATTCTCCACACACTCTTGACACCGTGTATCCCAGAATATTGAATTCCCTAACGATATCCGAAAAGGAGTGTCCGTGCATCTAGTTCGAACTACCATTCCGCATTCAAAGTCTGTCAATTCCCGTTTTGCGGCCATAATCACTTTGGAAGCCTTATCACTTGAAAAAGTACAAAGGACAGCTGTATCAATACACTGTCCTTGTATAACTTACGTTCACGATACTACCGCCATCTGTATACCCCATGACTTCCGTCTTGGTTTCTGACCACTAATTAAGTGAAACTTTCGTATGCTTACGCTTAGTTTCTGGCTGATAGTTGGTAATCAACATTACTGAGAATAGACACTATCTCTGCTAGTGGGTGAGATCAGTAACTTACATGCATTAACAGCTCTTCTTATACTCCTGAAATCATAGGCTGAAATGAATTAGCACTTAATAACAATTCTACACAGAGTCAAATCAACACGAGTAGGTGAATGTTATGGGCATTATATTATAACTTCTATGTTTGTGTACGTGCTGAAACGTCCCAGTAGAAAAATTATGAAAGACTGTGCTGGTAAACATCTACGTTATTTGATTTTCAAGCAGCTGAGCGAAACTCAACATACTCAAACATTTCTCTGTTTACTTATTCTGATCAACACTAAACTGACACAAAATATTTATAGCGCAACGCAATCTGACTTTCAATAATTCCTACAGAAGAGTAGCCCTGACTAACAATAACCTGTACCTTTCATGAATCGCTTACCTCACAAAAATCTTCGTTACTCCAAGTACTGCAATACAGCGAGCGCCAATACTGCCAGCTAAATAAAAGATTCAAACTACTGAAGGCACTAAATACTAATAGTAATAATAGGCATAGTTAGCAAATGAAAGATTTTGATAGCGAACAAACAATGCATTTACCTTAATAGTGTTCAAAAGGCATAATATATATATATATATATATATATCAGTTCATGACATCCAGTCTTATACATTTCCTTTTTCTGACGGACACAGGTCCAGATCGTCCGCTCTCAAAACTCCGCCATCTCTCTCCCCACATCCACCACTGCTGGCGGCTCACCTCCAACTGCGCAACGCTCCGCGCTGTTAACATCCAGCTGCCCAACACTACAATGGCAGACAACAATGCAAACTAGCCACAGACTGTACACAGCACAGCCAGTGATTTTCATACAGAGCGCTTCGTGGTGTTACCAACATAAAAACCTAAACATCCTACTCACATAGCCTTTCATACAGAGCGCTACGTGGCGTTACCAACATAAAAACCTAAACAGCCTACTTACTTCATTGTGGCAGTAATGTTATTTCAAAGCTTTGTGTAAGGCTCGCAAACACAACAGAAATCAAGACGTGTAAGGATGCGGACAGACATTCGTTTTTCCCTCGTCATATATGCGAATAGAACAGGAAATAGATTGACTAGCAAAGGTGCAAGATGCCGTCGGCCATGCACCGTTTGATGGCTTGTGGGGGTTTCTGTTGATGCAGATATCTTGACAATATGTCATTTTCTTCATAGCGTGTTGTTAACAAGGAATTCGTTTCTGAAACCACAGCACATTAAACTCTCAACTAACTTGCTTGGTTTCGCAAAGAAGCTTTTACTGCTAAAAAGAAGAAGAAAAAGGAGAAGCTACCTGCGAATTAGGAGGACACGGATTGTGGAAGAGGATTATGTTTCTGATGTAAGTGAGGAACTCTCTCCAACTAAAACGAGATATTCACGGTTTTGTTTCTTTTCTTGTAATAGCAGTAGTCAATTTTCCTCTTGTGAGTCGAAGATGGAGTTGTACAGCGGGCGAGGCGTCGTGTGCCAGGAGGGGAAAGGGCGGGGGTAGGGGGGAGGTAATTCAGCGGGAGGGGAGCGACGAAATGCGACGCCAAATCGCTGGCCTCTGTCGGAGAGATCCTCCGACGCTTCGAGCGAAACCCCGAACTCTTCCAGCGGCCCTTGACTGATGACCGCTAAAGAGTTTGCTCCGCGACTGAGTGAGACAGCCGGGAAGAAATGGAAAGAGCGAAAGAGAGAGAGAGAGAGAGAGAGAGAGTGAGTAGAGCGCAGGAGGAATTTAAGGAGAGAGATGGCGAGTGAAAGAGGAAGGAAGCGACCTGGTCGATTGAGTTAACGGCTTACAGGCGACGCTCAGAAAGAATGAGGCAGCGGTAGGGGTGGTGGGGAGGGAGCGAGGCGACTTTGGAGGGGAGAGAAAGGTCGCAACAGCCTTACAAGAGTCCCGCACACCTCGCAGAGTGGGCACCAACCTCTCATTTTCCCTGCTAAGCTCCCACCTCACCTCCACCATCTCGCTCATTCCTCCGAGATTTGTCCCACAGGTCAGCTTCCTCCGTACCGTATACTTGGCCAACCAGATCTTCCTTCCTCACTTTTTCTGCTCCCGTCTCTGTTTTTTTTCCTTTCCTTACTTTCCCCTCCTCCCCCTCCCCACCAGTCCCCAACTTCTCAGACGCCGACGCTGGGTAGGGCCTGTGATTAGTTAATGGATTCACTTAAGCGTGTTTGATAGATTGCCCGTAACAATGGAGCCTGCTGCGAGCTGTCGCCGGGAGAGAGTGCTCAGATGGTCTGGGGGGAGAGGTGGTGTGCTTAAAGACGAGACGTCACCGCCAGCGAACCTCTGCCAGCGACTAATGACCCATAATTGGCTGCGTCGTTGACCTCTCCCTCCTCCTAACCTGCTCCTCCAGAGGTGACTTCCGTTCAGGGCTTTTTCATCACCTACCGCACGTGCGAAGAGCGTCCAGAAAGTGCTATCCTGTTTGACAATAAAAACAAAGAGAGTACACATCCAGAAAAACTTTTTATTGTAAAAATACAACAAATCATAACCATCCTCGTACGTAGCTCCCACCATTTTGTAGGCATCTGTCATAGCGTGGCACAAGTGCCTATATGCCTTCCTCATACACTGAGATGAAAAAGTCATGGGATACCTCATAATATCGTCCCGGACGTCCTTTCGCCCAGCGCAGTGCAGCAGTTCGACGATGAATGGACTAAACAAGTCGTTGGAAGTCCCGTGCAGAAATATTACGCCACGCTGACTCTATAGTCACCCATAGTTGCGAAAGTGTTGCTGGTGCAGGACTTTTTGCACGAACTGACCTCTCGATGGGTTTCATGTCTGGCGATCAGGATGGCCAAATTGTTCGCTCAAATTCTCCAGCACGTTTTGTAACTTTCTGGCAGATTAAAACTGTGTGCCAGACTGAGACTCGATCTCGGGACCTTTGCCTTTCACGGAAAAGTGCTCTACCAGCTGAGCTATAGTTTTAATCTGACAGGAAGTTTCAAATCCGCGCACACTGCGCTGCAGAGTGAAAATTTCATTCTGCTCCAGCATGTTCCCCAAACTAGTCGCTAATATTTGTGACCCAGAGACACGAAATCTACATCTACATCTGCCTGATTACTCTGCTATTCACAACAAAGTGCCTGGCAGAGGGTTCAATGAGCCACCTTCAAGCTGTCTCTCTACTGTTCCACTCTCGAACGGCGCGCGGGAAAAACGAGCCCTTAAATTTTTCTGTGCGAGCCCTGATTTCTCTTATTATATCGTGATGATCATTTCTCCCTATATAGGTGGGTGCCAACAGGATGTTTTCGCAATCGGAGGAGAAAACCTGGTGATTCAAATTTCATGACAAGATCCCGTCGCAACGAAAAACGCATTTGTTTTAATGACTGCCACTCAAATTTACGTATCATGTCTGTGGCACTATCTCCCCTATTTCGCGATAATACAAAGCGAGCTGCCCTTCTTTGTACTTTTTGGATGCCGTCCGTCAGTCCCACCTGATACGGATCCCACACCGCACAGCAATACTCCAGAATAGGGCGGACAAGCGTGGTGTAAGCAGTCTCTTTAGTAGACCTATTGTACCTTCTAAGAGTCTTCGGTTTGCTCTACCCACAACACTATCTATGTGATCATTCCAATTTAGGTTATTTGTAATTATAATCCCTAAGAATTTAGTTGAATTTACAGCCTTAAGATTTGTGTGACCTATCGCGTAATCGAAATTTAGCCGAATTCTTTTAGTATTCATGTGAATAACTTCACAATTTTCATTATTCAGGGTCAATTGCCACTTTTCGCACCATACGATATCTTATTAAATCATTTTGAAATTCGTTTTGGTCCTCTGATGACTTTAGAAAACGGTAAATGACTGCATCATCTGGAAACAGTCTAAGACGGCTACTCAGATTGTCTCCTATGTCGTTAATATAGATCAGGAACAATAGAGGGCCTATAACAGTTCCTTGTGGAACGCCGCATATTACTTCTGCTTTACTCGATAACTTTCCGTCTATTACTAGGAACTGTGCCCTTTCTGACAGGAAATCACGACATCGTTGTTTCGGAACAGCAAGTCCACGAATGGCAGCTAATGGACTCCAAGCAGCCGAATATAACCGTTTCCAGTCGATGATCGGTTCAGTTGTACCAGAGGACCCAGTCCATTCCATGTAAACACAGCCCACACCATTATGGAGCCGTTACCAGCTTGCACACTGACTTGTTGACAACTTGGGTCCATGGCTTCGTTGGATCTACGCCATACTCAAGCCTATCATCAGGTCTTACCAACTGAAATTGAGGTTGGGTTGGGGTTGTTTGGGGAAGGAGACCAGACAGCGAGGTCATCGGTCTCATCGGATTAGGAAAGGATGGGGAAGGAAGTCGGCCGTGCCCTTTCAGAGGAACCATCCCGGCATTTGCCTGGAGCGATTTAGGGAAATCACGGAAAACCTAAATCAGGATGGGCGGACGCGGGATTGAACCGTCGTCCTCCCGAATGCGAGTCCAGTGTCCAACCACTGAGCCACCTCGCTCGGTTAACGGAAATTGGGACTCATCTGGCCAGGCCACGGTTTTCCAGTCGCCTAGGGTCCAACCGATATGGTCACGAACCCAGAGGCGATGTCGTGCTGCTAGCAAAGGCACACGCGTCCGTAGTCTGATGCCATAGCCCACTAATGTCCAAAATGTCGCCGCTCTGTCCAAACGGATGCGTTCGTCGTACGCCCCCACATTGATTTCTGCGGTTACTTCATGCAGTGTTGCTTGTCTGTTAGCACTGGCAACTGTATTCAAACGTCGCTGCTTTCGGTCTTTAAGTGACGGCCGACGTCCACTGCATTGACCGTGGTTAGAGGTAATACCTAAAACTTTGTATTCTCGTTACACTTTTGGCGCAGTGGACCTCGGAACATTAAATTTCCTAGCGACTTCTGGAAAGTCCCATGCGTGTTTCTTCAAGTACTGTTCCGCGTACAAAATCTGTTAATTCTCGCACTGCGGCCATAATCTCGTCGGAAGCAATTCCACGTGAATCACGTGAGTACAAATGACAGTACCGTCAGTGAATTGCCCCTTTACAACTTGTGAACGCGATACTACGGCCATCTGTGTATGTACATTTCACTCTCCCGTGACTTTTTTCACCTCATTGTGGAACGTAGCCACCTTTGTCGTCGGCCATGTTGTTTGAGCTCGTCGTCGTTGTTGAATTTTTGACCAACAAGAAACGTTTTCAGATGAGAAAAAAGAGATGATTACGTGTGTAATGACCCCGTTTTTGTCGGACGCCAAATTCTGATGGTATTTCCTAGCTGCTGTCTCAGGAGTATGCGGACGCTGGTCAAAGTGTCTACAGCCAAAGTCCTGTGACAGGAGGTGTCGTGTCTTGTTCGCAGTGTTAGGTCGGGCTTGTCACGGATCAAGACATTACGTTTGTGAGCTTTCCGCGGCGCTTATCTGTATTACCTGACTGTCAACAACGTCTCATAGTCAAGATTATCATAAATTGTTACACCTCAGGGTATAAAAGGCGGTACACCCGTATCTTCGAGGTGTCAAGATTTGCTTTGCCTTTAGTCGCTACTGGTGTCACACTGTGCTTGCAATCCATTGATCGTCGCTTCGTTGGAGGGGTCCGATGTCCCATCCGCAGTCACTATCCTGTTTATAAAATCATCACCATCTCTATTGTAACGTCTTGAGAAGTGAAACGCACTGTTCAGATTTTTTACGGTTTTGTAACGCTAGCGGTAGTAATGGAACCCTAATAGGACGACTATGTTGTCCGTCTGCTGATCTGTCCAACTACGAAAAAATCTTTTCCTCAGGAACGGGTAGGCATGTCAAGTTGAAAGTCACGTCACATAGTATGGTCTACAGTCCTTTGGCGATGCAAAAAATGGAAGCTTCTAAATCAATGCAATAAACAGATACGGTCATTTATGTCACATATATTGACAGCAGCAAACTCATTCTTCATTACTTGTAGGATACTTCCCTTTGGCTGTAATGTTATGTGTGCCTCACTGTTTTTTTTTCTTTAACTAATTTGTGCCTTGATTTTATTCTGAGAAGCTCAGTAAAGTATGTAAATACCGAAAATGTAAATTTGATTCAAAAAGTGCTTGAAGTGAAGTGAAGCGCAGCTGGAGAGCAAGAAACTCTTTAGCGCGCTATCCTCGCAACGATAGTAGTTATGAATCTTTGAGTATGTACTAAAAAAAAAAAGAGAATTTATTTATTTAAAAAAAGACTGTTAATCTGTATCTTGTGGAAAGAGGACATGTTGCTAGGCCGTCGCTCAGAACGTATTGTTACATTTAATGAAAATTGATATTTTAGTGATAAAACCGAGTGAAGTATGTGTAAGAGTAGCCAAACATTTATGTATACAAATTTTCTGGAAGTGAAAAATAGAAATGTCTTGTTTTTGGAAAAGGAGGTGAACTTCATTGTTGTCGCCGTCTATCAATTGACGGAATTGTAAGTGTACAAAGTTCACTAAAATACCGGAAAAGAAATGCATTCTCTATAGTTTTCATTCAATAAGTAACAACCTCTCATGATTTCTTAGTTACAGTAATTGGCTTATGTTCTTGTACAATAGTATGGTGCTGAGGTCCACTGACCAATTTTGATGTGGCAGGACGTGTAGTTTGAAGGAAGTTTGTGTGCCAAGCAATCTCCTTTTCTCACGAAAAGCAGATTGCTGTTTGATCTTACTTACTTACTTGCTTACAACAGTGGCCCCTTAGGTATGAAAAGCTACGAAAGCTTGGGCTCAAAGGTATCCGAAATACGGCCAAGCAACTAACAGAGTCGTATTTTAAACATTAAAGAACAATAACTTCCTTCAAATTGTAATACGTCACCAACTGGCGCAGAAGCTGATCATTCAAAGATGCAGCAACCAAAATTCAGGTACTAAAGTGCGCGTCATATATCTTGGCGGCCGAGTTTAGGTTCGTTCTGCGCATCTGACGTCACAAAACACAGTCAGCCAATGAACAGAGAACGACGTTGCCAGATCTCGACAGCAGAGCACTATTAATTAATTAAACCAAACAAGCAATAAGACTCCTAATTCAGGCGATAGCAAGGAAAGGTGTTTGTTTCAATCTCACGAACTGCTTTTTCGCAATAAAGAACAGCGGTAATTCATAGTCACACCAACAGTATTTATAAGTAGTTGCGTGAGGTGTTAGAGTCCTTATGGAGTTACACTGTTCGATGAGCTGAGGTAGCGGAACGGTCAAGGTGTTAGGCTGCCAAGTGTAAGGTTATGAGTTCAAACCTTGTGCGGTGCTTAATATTTTCTTTATTTAAAAACAATATTGGAGTGCCTTACTTCACGAATTTTGTCATCACTGCACTTCTCGCCTGTGCAGACACATGGTGTTCCCACTGCTTTGAAACACTTATCATTCGATTTCACAAAAACTATTTGGCCAAAAAATTTGATTTTTACACGTCTTCTTCCCTGATACCTTCCTCCCATAAATGACATAATTTTGTTTTGATGTGCAGCATTAAATGTAGTAAACCATTGCACGAAATTTTAAAGAGTTTGCAGAGGTAAAAGTCCATAGCGTATACTTTCCGTATGGTCGATTTTAGTTGCCACAATGTTGAGAATGAAATGTGGACAAGATACCTAAATTTCATATAATATTTACTGTATAACAATATCTCATTTAAGTACCACATAGGTCTCGTATGTAATATTGAGAAATATTCCGTCTTTCGCGACTGTAATAAAATTTGTATTTACACCGGACGCGTTTGGCTTTATTTTAAAGCACTTCAATCAATGAAAGATATGGCACATACACAATGGTACTCATGTTCTCTTTCTTGTTTTTTTTTTCCACAGTCGCAGTTTTACCAATGGTACTGAAATATATTCCTCTTCTGCAACTGTAATAAGCGACTTATTTAGACCAGACGCGTTTCTCTCTTTTGAAGCATCTTCAGTGCACAGTATTTTGTCTCCTCCATTGCCAAGTCACCATTCGTAGTTTTGTGCTGCGGTAACACAATATTCAACGTTTGTGTTGGCTGATCAGTGTTTCAGCAAATAAATGATGTTTGTGTGTGCCACACACAAAAATTATATTTGACATAGCTGAGAGCACTTCACTGATAGACGGTATATTCAAGTCCTAATGTTTTTGTAAGTCCACAGTTTTGTTTAACGTATTTTGTCTACTTCCTTTTGATTCATTGAAGCGCTTTAAAATAAAGCCAAACGTGCTCAGCGTAAATAAACTTTTGTTACAGTCGCGAAAGACGGAATATTTCTCAATATTACATACGACACGTATGTGGTACTTAAATGAGATATTGTTATACAGTAAATTTTATATGAAATTTAGGTATCTTGACCACATTTCATTCTCAACACTGTAGCAACTAAAATCGACCATACGGAAATATACGCTATGGACTTCTACCTCTGCAAACTCTTCAAAATTTCGTGCAATGGTTTACTACATTTAATGCTGCATAATAACTGCGTTGAACATCCAAACAAAATTAAGTCATTTATGGGGGGAAGGTATCAGTCAAGAAGACATGTAAAAATCTAATTTTTGAGCCAAATAGTTTTTGTGAAATCGAATGATAAGTGTGTCAAAGCAGTGGGAACACCATGTGTCTGCACAGGCGAGCAGTGCAGTGACAAAATCGCGCACAGCGCGGAATGCAGGGAGCACGTGTTGTAACAGCGGAAGGGTTAATGCGGCCGTGGTGGCTTTACTTCATGAACTGCGCGCTCCCCCCTAAACGTAAGCTTGCGAACTATGCTATACTATGGCACTGCTTCTATTGGCGCGTGCGTCGTGTGCAGCTGGCAACGCAGCAATCTCCCGCGTCTAGGCGGGCATGCGCGAGCCGCCAAGATAAAAGAATTGAACTATAGTTGCGACTTAAAGTAAAAATCTCAATCAGAAATCAATCTCTCTCTCTCTCTCTCTCTCCAAACACATATATAAATATTCATAGTAATATTATAAAACAAGGTCATTTTACATGGCCTACAATCATCAAATTTGCAAGGAGCTACGTTGCACAGTAAAACCAAATGAAAAACTCCGACAGGTGTTGATTTTTAATTAAACCACAAGAATGTAAGCGAAGACTCCCGCGGCCGTTGTCACTGTCAATAAAATTCTTCTCGGCTGTTGACAGCATTGACTGTATACACTGAACCGCCAGTGAAACCGGTATAGGCATGCGTATTCAAATACAGAGATATTTAAACAGGCAGATTACGGCGCTGCGGTCGGCAACACCTATATAAGACAACAAGTGCCTGGCGCAGTTGTTCGATCGGTTACTACTGCTACAATGGCAGGTTATCAAAATTTAACTCATTTTGAACGTGGTGTCATAGTCGGCGCACGAGCGATGGGACACAGCATCTCCGGGGTAGCGATGAAGTGGGGTTTTTCCGTACGACCATTTCACGAGTGTACCACAATATCTGGAATCCAGTAAAACATGGATTCTCCGACATCGCTGCGGCCGGATAAAGATCCTGTAAGAATGGGAACAACGACGACTGAAGAGAACCATTCAACGTGACAGAAGTGCAACCCTTCCTCAAACTGCTGCAGATTTCAATGCTGGTCCACCAAAATGTGTCAGCGTGCGAAGCATTCAACGATACATCATCGATATGGGATTTCGGAGCCGAAGGCTCACTGGTGTACCTTTGATGATTGCACGACACAATGCTTTGCGCCTCGCCTAGGCACGTCAACACCGACAGTACCGACACTGGACTGTTGATGACTGGAAATATGTTGCCTGGTCGGTCGAGTCTCGTTTCAAATTTTATTGAGCGGATGGGCGTCTACGGGTATGGAGACAACCTCATCAATCCATGGATCCTGCATATCAGCAGGGACAGTTCAAGCTGGCGGAGGCTCTGTAATGGAGTGGGGCGTGTACGGTTGGAGCGATACGGGACCCCTGACACGTCTAGATACGACTCTGACAGGTGACACGTGCGTAAGAATCCTGTCTGAAGACCTGCATCCATTCATGTCTGTGCGTACCGACAGACTTGAGCAATTCCAGCAAGACAGTGCGACGCCATACATGTCCAGAATTGCTACAGAGTGGCTCCAGGAACGGTTTTATGAGTTTAAACACCTCCGCTGGCCACCAAACTCCCCAGACGTGAACACTTTTGAGCATATCTGGGATGCCTTGCAACGTGCTGTTCAGAAGAGATCTCCACCCCCTCGTACACTTACGTATTTATGGACAGCCCTGCAGGAATATCATGGTGTCCATTCCCTCCAGCACTACTTGAGGGATGAGTCGAGTCCATGCCACGTCCTGTCGCGGAACTTCTGCGTCCTCGCGGGGGTCCTACGCTATACTAGGCAGGTGTACCAGTTTCTTTGGTTGTTCAGTGTATAAAACTGTCACAAGAAAAATATCGTCATCTGTTACCAGACTGTCAGTCCGTCTGCCTGTAAGGCCCTTTTTCGTCAGGAATGGGTAGACGTACGAAGTTGAAAGTCCTGTCGTATTGTGAAGACTGTGGTCCTCTGGTGGTGTGAAAACATCAAACTTCTATGTCAATGCAGTCGACAGATGCGGTCGTTTATGTCACATGTTTTGATACTCGAAAATCTATACGATACTTGCTGGCGAATTAGAATCATGGAACATTTCACTGTACAAGTAAAGGAAAAACATACGAAAATTGTTAATTTGTTATTGTATCACACGAAAAGAAATTGTCATTTGTTATTACACTGTCTGTTAAGACCTTTTTTCTCCTGAACAAGAGGACGTATCAAGTTGAAATTTATGTCATGTAGTAAGACTCCCTTGGCGTAATAATAAACGTTGGTTTCTAAGTCAGTACAATCAAAAGATACGACCATTTATGACACATATTTTGAAAATCGAAAAGTCACTCGTTGAAACCTGTAGGGTACTTCCCGTTGATGTAAAATCATGAACTTTGACAAGAAGCAAGGTTTCACAGCTGAAGTAAGGGAAAAAAATTACAGAATTGTTAATTTGTAATTACATCATAAGAAAAACCATTTTTGTCTTCTGCTCTCCGACGTCAAATTTGAAATTAAAATAAATTTCCTTTCCTTCACATCTGTGGTCACAATTTTTTTTTTGCTATCGCACTACCGGTTTCGGTCCATAATGACCATCTTCAGATCTAATTTATAAAAAAAATGTCGTAACGGATCTAAAGAAGGTCATTATGGACCGAAATTGGTAGTCTGATGACATAAGAATTAGTGACCATAGACGTAAAATAAAGGAAATTTATTCTGTTTTCGGGTGATTGTTCAATTCGCGACCACGTCGCAGCTTGTGAAATTAAAATATTCTCGAAAGTCTAGGATTCCCTGGAATAGATATCTTGCCAGTACCAATGTCAATAACAGGCAAGAATCGTCGACATTTTCGGTTCCCAGAATGGATGAACTGTTCATATACTGAGTAAAGTTTGTACGGAACTGTCAGTGTTTTTGTTGGTGCTCCGTGAGTGTTTTGGCGCCCAAAGAGCAAACATTTTTCTAGAATGCAGATATTTCAGACATAAATTCACCAAGAAGTAATCGTGAAACCTGGGGATAGGTCTCAGTCAACCCAGATGTTGCTAACTTGCTGTTCTGCTTTACAAGCTTTTCAACTGCAGTAAGCATTTCTTCAGTAATACTGTGGAAACAAATAGAATCGGAACTTCTGGACGTACCTTGCACTTCCACCGCCACTGCTACAGTCTCACGTATGTGCCACACGTTCCCATGACGTGCTGAGCGCGTGTGTAACGTGGGAAATATGAAACAGTGATGTCAACACTTTTTCCCTTCATTTTGGACAAATGTTTGAGTGGAGCGAAAATGAGGCTTCCAAGAAATCACGCAGTGGATTCTTGTCCAGATTTTCATACCGAAATGGTGGTGTGATATTAAACGATCAATTAAAAACTCTGAAATTGAAAAAAACTAGAAAAGAAACCAGTCAGAGGCTCTCTGAAATGATCTGTCAACACGTAAAAAAGAAAACACGCGGGATATTCAATAATTAATGGAACACATTCTTTTGTGTGCCAATTTCGGTTGAAAAATGCAGCATTTGTTGTGGAACATCGTGTGATATTCTCGCAGCAGACCGTACAGTTTCATTCAGCTCCCATAGGTGACAGCGCTATATGCGGCCTTCAAAAGGGGTTCTTTAACGAAGGGGCGTTCCAAGCAGGGAGATATCATTCAGTTTCTGTTCTCTGATGTGCTTAGGAGCTTGCAGGATGTCTGCAGTGAACAAAAGCACGGTGAGCCGTTGTGCGAGACGTCTGCCATCATCGCGGCAAAGTCGCCCAAACTTGTCCGATCTCTCACGTGATGGCCGTACGCGTACAGCTGTGACTCCCCCAGTGTTGGAACGTGCGGACACTCTCATTCGCGGTGATCGACGGATCACAGTCAAGCACCTCGCTGCTCAACTAGACGTCTCTGTTGGTGGTGCTGGCACAGTCGTTCGCTAGTATGGTTTACTCAAAGTTGTGTGCCCGTTTGGTTCTTCAACGCTTAACACAAGACCATATAGAGCAACGAAGAACCATCAGTGCGGAACTGCTTGAGCGTTACACGGTTGATCTTGATGATTTCTTGTCGATTTCTTGTCGAACATCGTCAAAGGCGATGAAACACGGGTTCATCACTTCGAACCATAAACGAAATGGCAGCCCCTGGAGTGGCACCACACTACCTCACCTCCGAAGAAGTTCAAAGCCGCGCCGTCAGCCGGTAAAGACAATACAACATACAGCCTCACACTAGTCGGCGCACCTGAGAGGAGCTCACAGAACTTCATTGGACTACCCTTCCTTATCCACCCTACAGCCCGGATCTCGCAACTTCCGACCTCCGTCTGTCTGTCCCAATGAAGGATGGACTCTGCGGGGAGCAGTACGTGGAAGGTCGGGAGGTTACTGATGCAGTTAGACGTTGGCTCCAACGTCGACCAGTAGACTGTGGTACCTTGCGGGCATACAGACCCTCCCAGTAAGGTGGGGTAAGGCCGTCGCATTGAACGAAAATAACGTCGAAAACAAGAGTTTTGCAGCCAAAAGATTGGGGAATAATATGGTGCACTGTAATCCTGAATAAAACAAACCTGCTTTGAGAAAAACAAGTGTTGCATTACTTACTGACCGCCCCTTATAGATTACAGTGAAAGGGTACAGTACCGCCCGACATTGAAAATAGGTACAACATACTTCATTATTTTTGTTAGAAGAACACATTTTTTTGTAAAATAACTCAATTTCAATTAATACAGCGAAGCTGGATACCAGTGTGGGAAAGAATGACAATTTATTTATTTAATTGATCACATGTGCACTCCCACAAAGTAAATCCCTACATCCAGTTTGGTGAGATCTGTGAAATGAATGAATGTATGATCGTCTGCTAACCGCAGATAGTGAATGTGAATATATGATCATCTTTGAGACGATCCTTTGGCCACCTTTGGTGGGACCAAAGAGATGAAATTTGCCTGAGCTTTGAGCGCCTGAAATGTGGCTGACCAATACGGTAGCAAAGTGCTCCCCCACTTTTTGGCAGAGGTACGAGAGGACCTCGAGAACGGCCATATTTCAGGACTCTGCCGCTGGATCTTGTGCTGTTAAGACCTGTTTTAGTTGTGCTCCGTAATGACGAAAGAGTGGAGACATGGTATGCATGTAGAATATTTAAGAGTAGTTTGAAATAATAATTTTTCTATTTCAGGAACTTTTGTGGGGAGAATTAAATGTCAGGCAGGTAATATTAATGGGATTGTAGTAATCTTCGGAAGTGACCAACGGTCACAATGAAACCACGTGTAGCAATAAGTTGAAATACTTCCGTGTGCTTAAGTTAAGCTGAATTACTAGCGTGTGTACAATAAGTTGAAATACTTAAGAAATAGCGTGTGTACCATAAGTTGAAATATTTAAGAAATGGCGTGTGCAGGACTTGAAATTAGAGATGAATACTTCCACGTGGTGAGTACTGTGTGAGTCTCAAACTGTGTATGAGACAAAAGATAAAGAGAAGTACTCGTCCATGGTATCAGTTGAGGACTCGCGTGTGTGATGAATACGTTCTTAATATTACTTTGCGTGATATGATTCCGTGTGACGCTAGATTCATACTCTGAGAGAGAAGCAAGGTGAGTCGGCTGTCTATCCAGCAACGCCACTTGGCTTGCATTGCACAGGTAGACGTGCATACATCTCCAGAGTTCATAGTAGGAAAGCAGAATTACGAAGTGGGGCAGTGTCGTGTGAAACTGGGATAAATATTAATTGAAGTGGGAAAGCTGAAAGTGATAATGTTGTGACCATTCTCTGTGTAGTATTTCATGTTGTAGTGTGGTGTATGTCATGTAATTGGGGTATGTGTGGTTTACACGGGAGAGTAGCGACGTAGTTTCAAAAGATTAGTGGGTTATGCTTGTTCCTTCTGTACCGCTCGGTCTGGAGGAAAGTTAAGTGATGATGATTGTGAGAGTCGAAGTGTGAGGTACAATAAAAGATCCACCATCCTATCCAGAAAGTGCACTGTAGCGTTAAAAATAATTACGAGACCATAATATAGAGATTCACCATTGTAAAGCCATGCCCACTGGGCGGAATTTCTCATGTGTTATTGTTGTAGGTTATAGAATTTGTGTGTTTAGGTTAGAGAATTTATCAGAATAAATAAGATAGTGAAAAGAAAAAGATTGGTGGACTTTTCCTTCGAATTGTATGTTGTCATAATGTCCCGAATTTATAATGTGTGCGCCATTCATATTCAGTGCGGTGGCCACGTGCTGACAAAAGCCGTTAAATAAAAGACAAAAAGAAAATGTGGTATTGCCAGTGCGTAGCGTACAGTCAGAGTTGTGTAAATTACTGATAGTCAGATGCATGTTTCCGTTGCGTATTATTCATACAGGAGGTTGATTAGTGACTTAATTGTGAGAGTACTAGAGTTCATGTTACTCGATAAATAAGAATGAATCCACTCGCTTTGGCAGACCACTCATCTTGCAGGCCTGACTGCTTGATGCCACAGTATGAGCACGGCATGAGGGTGCTTCTCAACAGAAACATTTGAAGTGCTAAGGATGACACTTAAAATATGCAAAGTAAATGAGAGGCCGAAAATTCATTGTTTAACTTGCACTTCCAAGAACTTTTAAGAGTTCTGGAGGGTCCAGAATGAATTTTCACTCTGCAGTACGCTGTGTGCTGGTACATTAACTCTCTGGACAGGTGCGAGACTCGAATCTGGGACCTGTGTATTTTGCAGACAGGTGCTCTACAGACTGAGCTACCCATGCACGACTCGTGGCTCGTCCTCGAAGCTTCGCTTCAGAAGGTGCCTCATATCTTAACTCCCAAACTACACAGAATTTCTCCCGCAAGGTATGCTTGATGAACATTAATTTTGGTATGCTTCATTAATTTTAGTTTTGGTTCTTGTTGGCACTAAGCCATTACGAATTTTCTAAATGGCAACTCAGTTGGATAACTGGTTGAATTCGTGACCTGTATTTGTGTTACCCCTGTTTCTTGTCCTTTTTTTAGTTGACTACTGCTCAGAGTATTGTTAGTTTCTCAAAACGTCTATGCACGTGCATTTTTTTTTGTCTTAGACGCTTTGCAATTTATATGAACCTAGGCGTTGATGCAACTACAGTAAGAGAAATAAACATTAGAGTTTTAGGTGCGAAAATTGTAGGTTAGGCTTTACCGCGACTGTTCTTTAATCTAATGAAACAACAAGTTTACTGTTACTGCACCGTTTACTTATCTCCATGACGCATTTCAAAGGTTTAAACCTCCATCATCAGGTGGATTTACATTTGTTAGTGTGACACTTGTGTCTGTTGTGTTACGATTTTTGGAGGAACTTGTGGCACTATCTCCAGTGGTCACAGGTTCTTTTCACTGTCATAAAACATCACATGTATGCTGTTATATTTTGCAACCAAAGGTCTTTCTATACTGTCATATTTTGTAAACAAAGATCTCTGTTTACAAAATAGGACAGTGAAAGAAATCTGTGACCACTGGAGACTGTGCCACAAGTTTCTCCAAAAATCGTAACACAACACATACGTGTCACACTAACAAATGTAAATCCACCTGATGATGGAGGTTTAAACCTTTGAAACGTGTCTTGGATTTAAATAAATAGTGACTTGTAACAAACAGTACACTTGTTGTTTCGTTCGATAAGGATTACAAATTAAGTATTCTGTGGAGGCATGTCGTCATTTAGCAGATACGTAAACGTTACGCAAGGTGTTTCATGTGAGTGGAGATTACTGTGCAACAGAAGATATTTATTTTGTTTGCACCTTGAGCTTTATTCGAATTGTATAGACGCGCCTGCTAAGACGGTGCTGGCGTCTTCTCCTTAGTGACGAGGGACTCTCTTGATTCATTTACTTATTTTTTGTATCTAGACCGGTGCTCTAAATTTTTATTTCACCGCTGAGTGGGAACACTGCCTGCACTTTTGCGCGGCTAGCTAGGAAAGTACCTTGAGAGTTCCTGCCTTAGGGGACAACGTCGCAGCTTGTTCTAGCTATACACCGGGCCGTGTAGCGACGCAGCTTCTCGTTCAAACATTTCTCTTCTTCTTTTTTTTTCCCTCTCTGAGCGGCGGTGTCCCCGTAATCTCGCACAAGCATACACACACACACATACAGGCATTGGCAAAGCAATCCAGTTAAGAGGCTCGTCACCTACACGGAAAGGCAACGTGAAGCCCTCAGGAGGGAAAACACACACACACACACACACACACACACACACACACACACACACCCTCTTGTCGTGTTGGGCCCTTCTACAAGACCTCGGACGCTCCTCTTATGATGCGAGACGTGTATAAAGAGAGGAGGTAGGGGAGTGGGGTGGATGAGGGGGTGGGGAGTAAAAAGATGGGGAAAGAGGAAATCTGAAAGAAACGCGGGCGGGACGGTGCGCTGTGCTGCTGGGGGGTGGAGAAGCCAAGCCTCAAGCCTTTACGCCGGAGATCTGGCACTTAGAATTTCCGGAGGAAAAAATTCCAGTTCATTTCTTCCGCGGGCCCTTCTTCCCTCATCCTGTCCGCACCCCGGCTCCCGTCGCTAACGCCCTCTTGTTCTCTCGCTTGGGTGGCGACGTTGTCTGTGTCTCCCTCTGCCCCACACATACACACCCTCGCGCCTCCGCTGGCTGCACTTTTAGTTACCTCGTCTTTGTCCTCGCAACAATTTGTACGGTCTGGCTGAGCAGTGCTTAAGCTGCATAAGCAGCACGTATCAGAAGAAAGCGCTTCGTGGCGGGGGGCACTGCAAAGTAGGGGCAGTGTACCTTGAGCCCAAGTCCCGTCTATACATCGCCGCCTTTCTGTACACTCCTCAAAAAAGTGTTGATGTTTTTTTAAGTGGTGGCGGTATTCGTAAACATCTCAGTTTGCAGTCTGTCGTAAGCATTGTAGGTAGGATTCACTTAAATGGTTTCAAATGAAACAATATGGTTCCAGAGTCCTTTTCGAGTCTCAAGCATCTCTCTAATGTACATGGTGTATAAAAAAGGATCATCCGATTTACTACGGCTATAGTTCTGAAACTAATAAACATATACAACGGCCGACCGGTGTGGCCAAGCGGTTCTAGGCGCTTCAGTTCTAGGCGCTACGGTCGCAGGTTCGAGTCCTGCCTCGGACATGGATGTATGTGATGTCCTTAGGTTAGTTAAGTTTGAGTAGTTCTAAGTTCTAGGGGGACTGATGACTTCAGACGTTAAGTCCCATAATGCTCAGAGCCATTTCAACCATTTTTATGCAATGAACTTTGTTTTTTTGTGAACGGCAAAGTCAAGACGTTTTTTTTCCCACACATTTTCATAGGTGTTCAGTATGCCCCCCTTGAGATGCACGGCATGTGTCAGTGCGGTATTCAAACTGTTCCCCACACTGCAGCGAGTACGTCTTGAGTTACAGCTTCCACAGCTGCTGTTATGCGATGTCTCAGATCATTCACTGTTGTTGGTAACGGCGGCAAATAACCAGAGTCTTTTATAAACCCCTGACAAGGAATGACCACATACAGTCAGGTCCAGTGACCTTGGAGACCAGTAATGTAAGTCTGAATCATTCGGTCCTGTGCGACTGATCCATCGTTCAGTAATCCTTTGATTTCAAAATCCCCGCACATCTAGATGCCAGTGTGGCGGTGCCTCATCCTGTTGGTAAACGAAGTCGTTCGAATCTCCAACTGTGGGAAAAGAAAATGCTCAAGCGTATCGAGATATGTGCTTCCTGTAACAGCGTTCTCGGCAAAGAAAAATAGACCACATACCTTTTACCGTGTAACAGCAAAAAACGCATTCAATGTTGGAGAGTCCCTCTCATGATGTACAACTTCCTGTGGTTGTTCAGTACCCCATATTCTCACATAATGATGCCAAATCGTTCAAATGGCTCTGAGCACTATGGGACTTAACTTCTGGGATCAACAGTCCCCTAGAACTTAGACCTACTTAAACCTAACCAACCTAAGGACATTACATACACCCATGCCTGAGGCAGGATTCGAACCTGCGACCGTAGCTGTCACGCGGTTCCAGAATGTAGCGCCTACAACCGTTCGGCCACCCCGGCCGGCTCACATAAAGATGGTTCACCTATCCATCTGAGTGTAATGTTGCCTCGTCACTAAACACGAAGCATCGAAGAAAACTGTCATCCTCCATCTTTCCAAGAACGAAATTACGGAACTCCACATGTTGTTGTTTGTCGCCTTCACGAAGACCTTGCTTTAGCTGAATTTTGTAAGGTTCCATGTGTAAACTTCGACGCAACACACGACAGACGAACATCGGGGGCATGCTGATCTGTCGAGCTGCACGGCGAACGGATTTCTGCGGACTCCTCGTGAAACTGTGGCGGATACGTTCGACGTCTGTGTCAGACACTCGGGGACGGCCCTGCAATTTGCCTTTACACAAACAACCTGTTTCTCGGAATTGTTCATGCCATCGTCTAATGCTCTGTGCTGTAGGAGGATCCACACCATACCTAGTACGAAAGTCAGGGTGAACAGTTATTACTGACCCGCACTGAGCAAAAGGTAAGACACAAATCGCTTTCTGTTGTCGTGACACCATTTGTACTAGAACTGAAGTGGGCGCACACTGCTGCTACCTAGCGGGAACCATGTAAAACCCGAAGGTTTGCTCTTTCCAACAGTACGCTGTTCACGAACATATCTCAAATAACATAATAGTTACGATTTTTTGGATCGGATGATTCTTTTTGATACACTCTGTATATATACTGACTGAATCAACGAATTTCAATTTTTACCAAGAGCAGGATTCGAACCTGGGTCTCCAGCTCATTAGGCAGATGTGCTAACCACTTGGCGGGGTGATGTGGTGGTTAGAGCATCTACCTGTGTTCCAAGCCTGACCTGGATACAAATTTTCGTTCGTCACGTCTGCCTGTGTATATACAGCTTAAATGATCTCGATTTAATCAGTTCATCATCTAAGTTTTTCAGTGTTAAGAAGCACGGCGTGACTCATATGAGTTAAAAGAATAATGCCACGGAATTTTAGGAAATGAATCTAATGCGACATGCATCACAGGGTATTGTCAGTATGACAACGCTACGCTTGAGGCTCATTTGTACTATACACTGCTTGACAAAAAAGTAAAGCAGTTAGAATACATGGTTGCATGCCAATGCAGCTTCGTACAAGAATACATCATTGTCCAGTATACAAATGGTTATGACTGCAGTTCTCTGCGACAGGTAATAAAGCCACCACTGTGCATTAGCACTGTTCGTGTTTAGTTACGTTACCTGGTCTGGTAGGGCATCCAAGCTGTGTGAAACAGCATCAGAAGTTGACTGATCAGTGTGAAGGACACAGAGATGCTACATACTTGTGTGAGACAGCGTTGTCAGCATCTGACAGAGTTTTAAAGGGTCTACACTGTAGGACTCCATTTGGCCAGCTGGGTGAAGTGTGCAATGTCTAGATATGTGGGGCATTTGGATGTGACAGTTGCCCAGTGATGGACTGGATTGGAATGTGAGGGCAGGCAAGGTCCCAGCAGACCACGCCTGACCACCAAAAGGGAGGGTCGTCATATTGTGCACCAAACACATCATAACCCCTTCACATGTGCCTGCCATCTGAGAACAAGTAATGGACTATCTGCAGTAATATGTATCATTGGTCATAGGCTAGCAGCAACTGTCTCACGTCTAGGTTTCCTTTAACACTACAACACATATGGCTCCATTTCCAGTGGTGCGATGACTGAGAAGCGTGGAAGACTGATAGAGGCCATCACATTGAGTTCAACGACGAATCGTGGTTCTGCACTACCCCACATGATCGTCGCCATCGAGTATGGCTGCAACCCAGGGAGTCGTCCTATTCTTCCAATGGTATGGAGAGGAACAGCGGGGCTAATTCTAGTGTCATAGTGTTGAGAGCCATTGGGTACGACTTCACGTCGTGGCTGGTAGCGGTTGAGGGATCTCTGAGAGCACGATGGTACATAACAGACGTCCTGCTTCCCCACGTGCTACATCTCATGTAAAAGTATCGTGGTGTCATTTTCCAAAAGGACAATGCTCTTCTACATGCGGTACGTTTTTCTAAGAAGAGTCTGTGTGATGCTGAGATACTCTCTTGGCAACCAAGATGCCCAGATCTCTCCCCAATAGAAAATGTGTTGGCACCAGTTCGGACTTAAGCTCCGCTTAAGTGCCAATATACTGGATATCAAAGACCAGTTGATTATCTTCTGGAGTGCTGATGTTCAGTTGAGGGTACGAATTTCTAAAACAGGTACCTACGCAGGGGCACCACGCGCAGGTTTCGTCCTATACGTAATTCCTGTACGTACAACAGATTACAATATTTTACGGGAGAAGAACTGGACACAAGTGAACTTTTACAGATTTTTCATATGTGAGAAGTAATTGCCACCAACGACATCCGAATGCAACAGACCAAACACTTTGCTGATCAAACGAGACAGTTGACTTTGGCACTTTGCAGCAGCTCCTTAGAAGCCTGTAATTTCTCCAAAACGTAGAGAAAATCTCTTGTAATTCAGATATTAAAATCCGGAAAATTATCAGCTAAGTCAGAAAGCAACCGCCCAATAACTGTATTGTACCATCTGCCCAAAATCTTTGAGTGATTGTCGCTAAATCCTTTGATTCATGTTGTAGAGCCAGTTTTAATACAAGAACAAGCAGGTTTCAGACCAGGAGAAAGCTATACGTCTCAGGTCCTCTATCTCACGCAATTCATTGAGGATGGCTTTGAAACTCGAGAAATTACAGCATTAGCTTTAATCGATCTGACGACTGCTTATGACACTGCAAGTGACCATGCACTATCGCAGAAGATTCTACGGGATAAGAAAGGTGGTGGTTTCCTCAAACTTAATCAATATCTACTCCAAAACGATGTATCTATGTGGACTTTAAGGGTCGGTGTACTCGATGGAGATGGGCAACACCTGTTCTTTATTTATATAAATTATATGCCTTCTAGTATTACAGATGTTTCTAAAATATTTCTGTCTGTTGATGACACTAGCTTGGTAGTAAGGGAAGTTGTATGCAACGTTGGCACTGTTTGAAACAGTGCAGCTCAGGACATAATTTCGTGGCTTGTAGAAAAAAAATTAACGCTAAATCACAATAAGACTCAGTTTTTACAGTTTCTAACACAAAATTCAAGAAAACCCGACGTTCTCATTACGCAGAATGGGCTTATGATTACTGAGACTGGAAGTTCAAATTTCTAGGTGTTCAGATAAATGGATAACGGTCGTGGAAAGCCCACGTTCATGGTCTTCTTTAAAGACTTTTTATTATTAGAAAGTATCTGAAGTAAGTGATAGTTCGACATGAAAAGTAGTGTACTTGGGTTATTTTCATTCGCTCTTGATGTACGTTATTGTATTACGGCATAACTCTTACTATTCTCAAAGGGAATTCTTGGCTCAGAAACGTGCGGTTAGAGAAATAAGTGGTGTAAGATCGTAAATCTCTTGTCGACCCCTGTTCATTACCATGAGTGTTCTGACATTGGCCTCTCAACATATATATATTTTTAATGTTGTTTTTCGTTACCAATATCAGCTTGTTCCGAAGAACCATCAGCTTTCACTCAGTTAATACTAGGCAGATATCCGATCTGCATTTGCATCACACTTCCTTGACTCTTGTCCAGAAAGGCATGCTACATCCATTCCCAATAAGCTACTCCAGGAAGAGAATAGAAGCTTTCGAAATGTGGTGGTACAGAAGAATGCTGAAGATTAGATGGGTAGATCACATAACTAATGAGGAGGTACTGAATAGAATTGGGGAGAAGAGGAGTTTGTGGCACAACTTGACTAGAAGAAGGGATCGGTTGGTAGGACATGTTCTGAGGCATCAAGGGATCACCAATTTAGTACTGGAGGGCAGGGTGGAGGGTAAAAATCGTAGAGGGAGACCAAGAGATGAATATACTAAGCAGATTCAGAAGGATGTAGGCTGCAGTAGGTACTGGGAGATGAAGAGGCTTGCACAGGATAGAGTAGCATGGAGAGCTGCATCAAACCAG
The DNA here is from genome assembly GCF_021461385.2 of Schistocerca piceifrons. Classification (NCBI taxonomy): domain Eukaryota; kingdom Metazoa; phylum Arthropoda; class Insecta; order Orthoptera; family Acrididae; genus Schistocerca; species Schistocerca piceifrons. The sequence goes on from NC_060146.1 coordinate 214,449,601, forward strand.
TCTTAGGAGAGAAGACCACAACAACAACTACAAGAATTAAACAATCTTGACGATAATCCACGCGCTTTGAAACCCAAACTAAAGTGTTCCCTCATGGGTCACTCCTTCTATTCTGTCGAGCTAATCCCTGTGTTACTTTGTTGATTGCGTATATATTAACTTATAGCTTGTCGTCTTTGTAAGGTTCATAAACAGTTTATTTTATTTGTTATTACTTTTCCGTTTAATTTATTGTACTGACACGTTCCATGGATATGGAGATTTGTTCCTGAGTTTGGTCGTACGGACCTAGCCGCGTAAAATAAGAAATAGAACAAAGGAAATGATTTACCCCAAAGAAGTTTTACTTCAGTAGTGTTATTCAACGTCTGTACCAATGCTAAACCATTTCCGATGGCCATAAGTAGTTTCCTTTACTCTGATTATCTGGCATTAGTGTTTGAAGCGAAATCTTTTGAAGATGAAACTCACCTGAAAAACACTCCGAGAGTTGAGTCTACATTACTCTAACAGTTACTTTCGTCCAAACCCAGATGAAACCCAACTGTGTGCATTTACTCTTAAGCATAATGAGCCATATTGAAAACTTAACACCACATGGCAAAGGACGTGTTTAATAAATACGACACATGCAAAACATCTGGCAGTCACTCTGGGACATTTTATTACGTACAAGCAGCACTGCGAGAATACGCGAATGAAGGTGGGAGACACAAGCAATATCCTTCGCAAGATTGCTGGTAATACCCGGGGCTTTCGACTGTAAACTCTGCAAAAGACAGCACCAGCAGTATGTTACAGTGCTGCAGAATATGTGCGCCCAGTGTGGTACTAATCCAGCCTCGAAAGGAAAATTGACGAAGCACTGAAACAAACGAGTCAGCTTATTACAGGACGTTTGAAATCTACGCCATTTGTAAAACTCCAGGCAGCTCGCAGGCATTGCGTCACGAGCTACTCGTCGTGAAGCAGGTGTCTAGATGGAGAGAATAAATCAGGTTCATCCAATACATGGGCACATTGCAGCAGCCGCAGGGTTGAGGTTCAGAGCTTTCAGCTTCGCTATCAACGCCAGCTACAGTGAGGAAACAACTGTGTATTTGTCGACTTGACTCGACCTGGCCACGCCCTCGGCAAACCCTCCCACCTGCGCATAAACAGCACCAGGCAGTAAATGTCGTGTGACTAGAACCTCCCGTCGGGTAGACCGTTCGCCTGGTGCAAGTCTTTCGTCTGGACGACACTTCGGCAACTTTCGCGTCGACGGGGATGAAATGATGATGATTAGGACAACACAACACCCAGTCCCTGAGTGAAGAAAATCTCCGACCCAGCCTCGAATCGAACCCAGGCCCCTAGGATTGACATTCTGTCACACTGATCACTCAGCTACCGGGGGAGGTCACTCAGTCGCATTCTTTCCGAAGTTGGAAGATCCAGCAACAACCTCCAGAAATGTCACTTCCCAGTGGATACCACCAACTGTGACTACGGAGAACAACCGTGGAACACCTAGTTGTCTGTCAACTATACCCTGCACCTAACAGAGGAGAAGTTCTTCTGACCGTGATCCCGAGAGCAATTGATGTTGCAGGACTTCCTGCAACAGTAGTGTAGCTCAATAATTCTTTCTCTCATCTGTTTTTGATGCTAATTACCATGCATAGTATTTGTTTGCAACTCGAGCAAACAAGTAAATAAATGAAAGGAGCAGTTACAACAGCTGTGGGCCAGTTTGGTCTGGGAAGGGCACAACGGCTTCCCAATCGAATCACTGTGTGTATCCAGACCAGAGGCGGTGCAACGACTTGCTGGTGAATGGGCACACACTCCCAAGTTCTTCCTAAATCTGATGCGATTTTGTAATGATTGCAAGTAACATCCCATGATCTCTCGACCTGGCAAGTTACGTTTCGTTTTCTTCTCTCCTTCTGGGTGCTTCATTGTTGTTGTCAAAGCATTCCGTTTTCAGGTCACAAGTGGCCCATCGTGACCATCCGACCGCCGTGTCATCCTCAGTTGAGGATGCGGATAGGAAGGGCGTGTGGCCAGCACACCGCTCTCCCAGTCGTTATCATGGTTTTCTTTGACCGGAGCCGCTACTATTCGGTCGAGTAGCTTCTCAGTTGGCATCACGAGGCTGAGTGCACCCCGGAAAATGGCAACAGCTCATGGCGGCTGCATGGTCACCCATCCAAGTGCCGGCCACGTCCGACAGCGCTTAACTTCGGTGATCTCACTGAAACCGGTGTATCCACTGCGGCAAGGCCGTTGCATTGTTGTTGTCAGGCAGTACATAATATATCAAACATACAAGAACAATCCTCTGTTTTTTAATGGCCAAGAAACATCTCATGATCACTATCATCACTGAGTCAGCAGCAAACAGTTACGTGTACGCAAGAAATAGCGATATAAATACTTTGCAGTGTTTTTTGTTGTATTCTTCAGTTTAGAGACTGCTTCGACACAGCTCTTTACGCTACTCTGTCCCTTGCAAACCTCTTCATCTCTGCAAAACGACTGTAGTCTGTAACCTCCCCCTCACTTATCGACCTTAATGACAGTGAAAATTACACCGCGTGTACCTAATGGAAATTTGGGAAAAGCCGAAGTTAATCTGTCGGTAAAGTGGGAGGAAAGGGTTACATCTAAATGAAAGGAAAAATGCCAATGAAACTGGTGGAAATTAATTTTGAAAAGGGGTAAAGTTAATAAAGAAAGTAAATGTGCGGCTGTTACGTTAACAATTAACTAGCGGTAATTAGATATTTGAGATTTGGGGAAAATTACGGTCGCTTTCTTTCTGAAGCACATCGAAATTCAGTAAAATACGGTTAGTCTTGGACTACCTCAACAATCATTTCAAAAGCTACTTGAATCTACGCAATTTAGAAATAAGAAATTTAACTTTGAACTTGAATTTAATGATTCTGAACAATTAACAATAGTAAAATTTAGTACGTACCAAGCTGAGCTGCAGTCACAGGTAAGCTAAAATACGGTAACAAAACTCGCACTCTTAATTTGTGACTGTGTAATCTAAATATTGTAGCCAGCTATGAATACCTTAACTGAACTTTGAAATTAAAGCAGTGAAATCGAATGATGCTGGCGTTTGAATTTCAACGACACTCGGGTTCATTCCGGAAAATGAAGGGACCCTGCTTGGTAATGCAATTGGGACAATGAGCAACAAAGGTTCATGCTACGTTGCTGTAATTTAGTTATGAAAATGGATCAGTTTGAAAAGCTGAGGTCTTCCATACAGTTCTAAAACTTTACGTGCTTCCAGTCTTCCTTGTTGGTTGATTGAAGGTTTGAAGCCGTCGCTGTTGCAGAAGCTGGATGTTGGCGCGCAATCTTCTCGACGCAGTCACCAGGCGAGACGGGCTCTTGATGTGCGCCAGCTAATGCTTCCGGTCCGCGAGTCCGCGACACACATATATATATATATATATATATATATATATATATATATATATATACAAACAGTAATACAATTACAATATATAAAGACACAGAAATGTCATACCTTCAGGTAACAAAATAAGGAAAAAAAAATTATAGTGCAGCAGATGGAAATAGGAGGATATGCATTTCCGGCCTTACAAGACTACGACGGGCTTTCAGTAAGTAATGCAACACTTTTTTTCTTTTCAAAGCAGCTTGGTTTATTCAGGATTGCAATACACCATACTATTCCCCAGTCTTTTTTTCTACAAAACCGTATTTTCCAGTATTAGCTGCGTTCAGTGCGACGACCTTATGCCACCTTACTGGCAGGGTGTGTCTGCCCACATGGTGCCACTCTACTGGTCGACGTCAGAGGCGACGTCTTGCTGCCTCAACAACCATCCCATGCTCCGTGTAATGCTTCCCCCAGAGTGGTTGCTTCATTGGGCGAACAGATGGAAGCCGAAACGTGCAAGATCGATAATGTAAGGTGGATGAGGAGGAACAATCCTTTAAGTACCCTAGCTGGTGTGTCAGCGCTACCAACAGAGACGTCCAGCAGATAAGTGAGGTGTTTGCTTGTAAGCCGTCAATCACCTCGAATGAGAGTGTCCACACGTCCCGACATTGCAGGAGTCGCAGCTGTGTGTGCGGCCGGCTGCGGACAGGTTTGGTCCACCTTGTTGCAATGATGACAGACGCCTCGCCCAACGGCTCAACGCACTTTTGTTCACTGCTATATCTCCATACACATTCTGCAAGAGCCTATGAATATCGGCGATGCTCTGGGTTTTTCGCCAAAAGAACCTCAGTGACAGCTCTCTGACTGGAAGGTACCTCCATTACAGACAAAATTTTGAAGGCAAAATATAGCGCCGCCACCTATCAGAACTTCGCGTAACTATAGGTTCAAAATGGTTCAAATGGCTCTGAGCACTATGGGACTTAACATCTGTGGTCATCAGTCCCCTAGAACTTAGAACTACTTAAACCTAACTAACCTAAGGACATCACATACATCCATGATCGAGGCAGGATTCGAACCTGCGACCGTAGCGGTCGCACGGTTCAAGACTGAAGCGCCTAGAACCACTCGGGCACCCCGGCCGGCGATTTTATTCGCGATGGGACATATAGATTTTGATATGACTGCCCTGAAGGCAGCTACATAGTAGCTGAAATCGATCTGCAATAAACAGATTAAAATTTACGACCGATGCTGCCCTTTCACTTCTTTTGGATCTCATTAATACGATGGTAGAGAACGGAGTTCTTGATGGAAAGAAATATTTATGTAAAAGTTCCTGACTATGTAATGGAAGGAGTGAAAAAATTCTGCTACCTTGGACGCCAAATAACGCACGATGAAGAAGCAGGGAGGGTAGAAGCAGGCTAATAAAGTGTAAGGCATCGTTCTTCACTAAAATAACTCTGCTGGTATCGAGCATGGTCTTCAAAGTGAGCAAGAGATTTTTGAGAATCTGCTTCTGGAGCTCAGCAACGATTGCAAGCGGATCGTGGACTGTGTGAAAATGGGAAAAGAAGATAAGAGAATTGTCTGAGATGTGATGCTACAGTAGGATTTGGAAAATTGGGTGGAGTAATAATATAATAAATGGGGAGGTTCTCCGCAAAATCGGCGGGCAAAGTGATATGTGCAAAACACTGGCGAGAAGATGGTACAGAATGATAGGTTAAAGACGTGAGGCGAATAACTACCATATTGCTAGAGGGAGTCGTGTAGAGCATAAATTGTAAGATAAGACAGAGATTTGAATAAACCCAACAAGTAATGTAGGACGTTGGGTGGAAGAGCTACTCTGAGATGAAGAGGTTAGAGCAGGAGAGGAATCCGTGGCGGGCTGAATGAAACCAGTCAGAAGACTGATGGAAAAACATAAAAGCCGCTCCTAGGACGAGATTCTTCTGTAGGACTGCACCGCATATCAAAAGCCTTTCGCGGTTACTCGAATGGATAGTTTGACAATCTGCGTAAAACCTTTTCCATTGCTGCTTTGCGTGATTCAAAAACTGCATATGGCTGGTAGTAGCGCGGGGGGAGGGAGGGGGGGGGGGAAGTTGTCGCTTACACGAAAGTGCCTTTTTCCCTATGCTCTAACCACCCACTCCGTCCGCTCAGATTTTGCCGGTTTTCGGACAATTTCCCTCCCGCCCGGCGAATAACGATTTCTGGGCCGCCATCACGCCTTCCCCTACCGTCTTTCATTTCGGCTCCTTCCGGAAAACAGATATAAAAATTCATATATTCAATCGCCGCCCTGGCGGAAATATCTTGCTTCCGTGATTTCACCTCCGCCCGCACACCTCCCCTGCTGCTACTCCCCTCTCTCTCTCTCTCCTCCGTTCCTTCATGTTTATCACCAACTCCTCCCTTTCCACAACACTTCTCCCCGTCTCAGTATTCTAACTGCACTCTCCACCTTTACTCACACATCTTTCATCCCGCACCTCACCTCTTTTGCTTCCCCCACAGCCTTAAGCACTACTTTCCAAAATCTGTCCTCTCCCGCTCTACCGACGCACACTGTTACCCACGGAAGCTATTATAGACACGGGAGCGATTGAGGGTAGGGACGAAGATCGTAAGGAGAAAAGATCAGCAAGGATGGCATGTCGCTTTCGATTCTTACACCACCGGCGAGGGTTATTTTACCGGTGGAGTTCTACGCGGATAAAAGAAAAGAGATCCCAATCATTATTTAACACAGCGTAGCGCTTCATATTCCCAATACGTTTTTACGTCACAAGTTTCTGTCGTAATTAATGAAACGTATTTTATGAGATTGTTTGCGGAACACTTTTGCAGAAATGGGAAGGCAAATGAAGTCCTGTTACTAGGTGTCGCGTCATCCAGCACGTTGTTCAAAATGGTTCAAATGGCTCTGAGCACAACGGGACTTAACATCTGAGGTCATCAGTCCCCTACAACTTAGAACTACTTAAACCTAACTAACCTAAGGACATCACACACATCCATGCCCGAGGCAGAATTTGAACCTGCGACCGTAGCGGTCGCGCGGTTGCAGACTGAAGCGCCTAGAACCGCTCGGCCACTCCGGTCGGCAGCATGTTGTTCAGAGGTATTCTGTCAAGTGTAGCTCATTTAGTAAATGTACGTCATATCATCTTAATGTTGAATCGTATTGAAGTTCTGTACTTCTCAGTGGAATAAGCATTGCAGTGTCTACTTGTAAGTACACTGAACAACAATGTTGACAGATTCACAGAATCTATACCTACTATTATTTGTGACGTATGTGATATGCAAAAGGGAGTCAGACCATGAAGCGAAGGTTCCGAAGAAATTAGCTTTGTGGCAGCTTTTGGTGATGGCATAAGTGCATAAGTGTGGTATCTCTTGTTACTAACAGACAGGAATGACTCAAATGTGAGGCAGTTATTTTCCGGTACGACGGGAACAGGATGCACATGATAACTATGTGAAAAAAAGAGCAAGGAGGGTGTTTTTCCTTACACTCAATTACTTGATCATCTTGTATAACTACCGCAATATCACAGCACTGACGCAAAAAATTTACGACGGAGCTGATAGAAGCTCCATAACATAACGAGGTACACATGAATAACTTAGATAAACATAGCCGAAAGTTTTTTGCTACAACGATTACTTCAGAATTAAATGTTAAACACTGGCGGGTTCAACATTTGTGCTAAAGCTCGTACTGTGAAACTTAGTAACAGTAACTTATTATCTTTAACTATAACGCCATCCAATATACAACTCTGTAAGCCGAACCTCGGCTCCAAAATGTGAGTCTATGTTATGTGGAACTTCCTCTATCTGTAAGCAAAACCTGCCTTTCAATATTTAACGATTTCACCTTGCAACTTACGGGGAAGTGGAAACATCTTCTGACGCCATGAAACACAAAACAACTGCTCCTTATGGCCCTGAAGTAAAAATATTACCTGCGCAGCGGAAGATCAGCCCTGATGACGGAAGATCAGCCCTGATTTGCATAGCTTTCTGAAATATTATCGTCTGTGACCGCAGCTGAAATAAATCGCACTGCCGCGTGTGGAACTGAAATCTGGCACACTGCTGTGGAATGTAAGTGTGTTTACTTATACGAGGTAGCTTTTCAATAGCAATCAGAAATTGTGCAGAAGTGCAGGAAAATGAGTCAGAAAATCTACTTTCGTTCGACTTTTGTATTGAACTAACAAAATAAGCACGCCTCTGAAGGGTTCCACTTACCTTGTAAATTCAAGTGCATGGCCCTTTCAAACACGTTTATTGGTTACGACGGAGTGGGAGACCTCATGGAATACAGAATCGTACTAATACGATATCATGATTATTCCTAGGGAGATTTGTTTCCTTTTGCATATGATCTGTTTGAATTCTTAGAAGAAGAGACTGATATAATAGCTTCCTGAACAAATGCTTTGGCGAGAAATAACTAGAATTCAAATAGTGACCCCAACATATAGTCACTATGTGAATTCACAAACTCACATAAGTTGTTGTTTTTTAAACTGGAAGTCTGACTCTACGTCATAATTATAATGAAAAACTTTCACGTATACAAGCTACACGCTAAAAGAGATTTGTGCAACCGAATGCAACATCAACTTTACTGCCGGGAAATGCCTACCAAGCCCTAAACGTATTCCAAAAACATTGGAGGTCGCGGCATGCGCGAAGTTTTCATAGGTGTTGTGACACCCTGCAATTGTTCAAGTTAAAGGTTGGTTTATTCGTGAAATGAAATGAGATAAATATTCGTAATACAGGTATTGGTGTCTCAAATAGAATTTCAGTTTTAATATCAGTGAAACTTTGCTTGACTCTTATGGCGAATTTCTGTTTAGTCATTTTTGCGAAGCCTCGAAGGGATAACGGCTCTCGTAATTAAAACAATTAAAATGTTATTTTGTAACTTAGGGTCGCCGGACAAGGAAACCTCAGACATCGATGTTTAAAAGACACAGGTTGCTGGTCTGAAATCACACATATTATAATACGAGACATATAATAAAATATTAGTTGACGGCCATTATCCTTCGTCAATTATCTTGGCGCTGATTGCTGCGAAATACACAACTGGCCATTAAAGATGCTACACCAAGAAGAAATGCACATGATAAACGGGTATTCATTGGACAAATACATTAAACTAGAACTGACATGTTATTACATTTTCACGCAATTTGGGTGCATAGATCCTGAGAAATCAGTACCCAGAACAGCCATCTCTGGCCGTAATAACGGCTTTGATACGCCTGGGCATTGAGTCAAACAGAGCTTGGATGGCGTGTACAGGTACAGCTGCCCATGCAGCTTCAACACGATACCACTGTTCATCAACAGTAGTGACTGGCGTATTGTGACGAGTCAGTTGCTCGGCCACCATTTACCAGATGTTTTCAATTGGTGAGAGAGCTGGAGAATGTGCTGGCCAGGGCAGCAGTCGAACATTGTCTGTATCCAGAAAGGCCCGTACAGGACCTGCAACATGCGGTCGTGAATTATCCTGCTGAAATGTAGGGTTTCACAGGGATCGAATGTAGGGTAGAGCCACGGGTCGTAACACATTTGAAGTGTAGCGTCCACTGTTCAAAGTGCCGTCAATGCGAACAAGAGGTGACCGAGACGTGTAAACACTGGCACCCCATACCATCACGCCGCGTGATACGCCAGTATGGCGATGACGAATACACGCTTCCAATGTGCGTCCACCGCGATGTCGCCAAACACGGATGCGACCATCATGATGCTGTAAACACAACCTGGATTCATCCGAAAAAATGACGTTTTGCCATTCGTGCACCCAGGTTCGTCGTTGAGTACACCATCGCAGGCGCACCTGTCTGTGATGCAGTGTCAAGGGTAACCGCAGCCATGGTCTCCGAGCTGATAGTCCATGCTGCTGCAAACGTAGTCGAAGTGTTAGTGCATATGGTTGTCGTCTTGCAAACGTCTCCATCTGTTGACTCAGGGATCGAGACGTGACTGCACGATCCGTTACAGCCATGCGGATAAGATGCCTGTCATTTCGACTGCTAGTGAAACGAAGCCGTTGGGATCCAGCACGGCGATCCGTATTACCCTCCTGAAGCCACCGATTCCATATTCTGCTAACAGTCATTGGATCTCGACCAACGCGAGCAGCAATGTCGCGATACGATAAACCGCAATCGGGATACGCTACAATCCGACCTTTATGAAAGTCGGAAACGTGATAGTACGCATTTCTCCTCCTTACATGAGGCATCACAACAACGTTTCACCAGGCAACGCCGTTCAACTGCTGTTTGTGTTTGAGAAATCGGTTGGAAACTTTCCTCATGTCAGCACGTTGTAGGTGTCGCCACCGGCTCCAACCTTGTGTGAATGCTCTGAAAAAGCCGGCCGGAGTGGCCGAGCGGTTAAAGGCGCTACAGTCTTTAACCACACGACCGCTACGGTCGCAGGTTCGAATCCTGCCTCGGGCATGGATGTGTGTGATGTCCTTAGGTTAGTTAGGTTTAAGTAGTTCTAAGTTCTAGGGGACTTATGACCACAGCAGTTGAGTCCCATAGTGCTCAGAACCATTTGAACCATTTTTTTGCTCTGAAAAACTAATTATTTGCATATCACAGCATCTTCTTCCTGTCGATTTAATTTCGCGTCTGTAGCACGTCATCTTCGTGGTGTAGCAATTTTAATGGCCAGAAGTGTGTTACTGTAGAAATACAGATTGTTTATGATACGAGCAATTAGGTTCGGTATACTGTCGTTTTAAATAAGACACAGATACTTTTGATGACTTACGTTATCAACTAAATAATTGTACAGCATCAGGTAAATTACACTAAGACGTTCCTCTCAAAACTCTAACAGACGCAACAGAAGAATGATGGCGGAAAGTTTTTGTCCTTTGTTTTAGAAATAAAAATTATCTGAGAAATTGTCTCTTACGCCTATCACCTGTATATAAATTAGCTCTGTGCCGCTACTCGGCATATTTATTCCATACCTAATTTTTCTTTTCCCTTAAAAGATCTATTACAAAGTAATTGTGTGTCCACAATTACCCGAGAATGTTCTGTGCCCCGAGTCCAATGCAATTCTGCTCGTTCACGAAGCAATTCAACAAGAAGTATGCCTCGTAAGTGAACATTAGTTTTTTGACGGAAGGGTTTCCCACTCTTCGTTTTGCAATCATCCAATAGCGCTTTCCGTGATCGTATGCCTTCAGTTCTTGAGTCAGTTTGATTTCGTAGGTTCAAAGTTGCAGATCTTCTTTCGGGATTCGTTGCATGCTGGTTCTGGGAACATCCACTTATTATGAACGGAGGTGTACTGATTGCACCGGACTTACAGCAACCATCGTCACCCACGATGATGGTTATGTCATCCGCGGATCGAGTGGCACGAGAATGCCCAGACTGTTCAACGTGCGCGGTCGAACGAGTTTTCTCAAATTTAGCAATCACACTCAGCACAGTCGACTTATACGGTGCATTGTGTTGACCAGATATTCAACAGAATTCGCGAACATCATTCTCCGGATTTATAATAAGTCATCGTTGTGACAACATACTGATCCTGGGTGAAGCTGTCCATCAGCTGTATATTGGAAAATTTGTGCTCAACCGGGACACGAATCCGGATTTACCGCTTTATGCTATCGACCGTCTTAACCACTTCCGCTGTTTGAGCAGGACTCATAGGCAGACCCAAACTTCCATACGTTGTCGTCCATGTATCGCACATGTACTCGTACACCTCATTAATGATATTCCTGTGCAGAGGAGATACTTTATTTGTAAGTAACATGCCTCGTATCCGCTGATAAACCGGGTGTTTGTTGCCCACCTTCAACTATGGCAAGCTACACTACTGGCCATCAAAATTGCTACACCACAAAGACGACGTGCTACAGACGCGAAATTTAACCGACAGGAAGAAGATGCTGTGATATGCAAATGATTATCTTTTCAGATCATTCACACGAGGTTGGCGCCGGTGGCGACACCTACAACGTGCTGACATGAGGAAAGTTTCCAACCGAATTCTCATACACAAACAGCAGTTGACCGGCGTTGCCTGGTGAAACGTTGTTGTGATGCCTCGTGTAAGAAGGAGAAATGCGTACCATCACGTTTCCGACTTTGATGAAGGTTGGATTGTAGCCTATCGCGACATTGCTCTCGCGTTGATCGACATCCAATGACTGTTAGCAGAATATGGAATCGGTGGGTTCAGGAGGGTAATACGGAACGCCGTGCTGGATCCCAACGGCCTCGTATCACTAGCAGTCGAGATGACAGACATCTTATCCGCATGGCTGTAACGGATCGTGCAGCCACGTCTCGATTCGTGAGTCAACAGATGGGGACGTTTGCAAGACAACAACCATCTGCACGAACAATTCGACGACGTTTGCAGCAGCATGGACTATCAGCTCGGAGACCACGGCTGCGGTAACTTGACGCTGCGTCACAGACAGGAGCGCCTGCGATGGTGTACTCAACGACGAACCTGGGTGCACGAATGGCAAAACGTCATTTTTCGGATGAATCCAGGTTCTGTTTACAGCATCATGATGGTCGCATCCGTGTTTGGCTACATCGCGGCGAACGCACATTGGAAGCGTGTGTTCGTCATCGCCATTCTGGCGTATCACCCGGCGTGATGGTATGGGGTGCCATAGGTTAAACGTCTCGGTCACCTCTTGTTCGCATTGACGTCACTTTGAGCAGTGGACGTTACATTTCAGATGTGTTACGACACGTGGCTCTACCTTTCATTCTATCCCTGCGAAACCCTACATTTCAGCAGGATAATGCACGACCGAATGTTGCAGGTCCTGTACGGGCGTTTCTGGATACAGAAAACGTTCGACTGCTGCCCTGGCCAGCACATTCTCCAGGTCTCTCACCAACTGAAAGCGTCTGGTCAATGGTGGCCGAGCATCTGGCTCGTCACGAAACGCCACTCACTACTCTTCACGAACTGTGGTATCGTGTTGAAGCTGCATGGGCAGCTGTACCTGTACACGCCATCCAAGCTCTGTTTGACTCAATACGCAGGCGTATGAAGGCCGTTATTACAGCGAGAGGTGGTTGTTCTGGGTACTGATTTCTCAGGATCTATGCACCCAAGTTGCGTGAAAATGTAATCACATGTCAGTACTTGTATAATATATTTGTCCAATGAATACCCGTTTATCATCTGCATTTCGTCTTAGTGTAGCAATTTTAATGGCCTGTGGTGTAGAATACTATCCTGATACTGTGCAATAATACATCAGTGAAGCACTTTTGGGGTTATCTGTTCGTTCCCTTTGTCAAGATTTTTACGGTGAAGCATACCACCTTTGGACACAGAGTCCAGAACGATGGCAAGTTACTGGCATTTCTCATCCTCTTCCTGTTATCTTGTAATCCAGCGATGAGGACTTTACCCACTTGTAGCACACAGAATTTCCTACTTAGGTTTATTGGTGTTTTAGTGAAGCTTTGAGGGTTTATATTGAACCTAATAATCGTTCTCGCTAAGTTTTAGAACCCGTAAATCGACAGCTCGGGTCTCTTAAATTTAGAAGCTATGGTAGTATATTATGATCAGTGACCACTCGTAAAATGTCTACCATAGAGACAGGACTTGAAATAATTAACTCCGAATACCAGAGTTAGCAGCGCCATCTCCATAGCACTGTTGTTAATTTCTGCTCCGAGCCGTCGGAAAATATATATATATATATATATATATATATATATATATATATATAAAAAAGGGTCAAATGGCTCTGAGGACTATGGGACTAAACTACTGCGGTCGTCAGTCCCCTAGAACGTAGAACTACTTAAACCTAACTAACCGAAGGACATCACACACATCCATGCCCGAGGCAGGATTCGAACCTGCGACCGTAGCGGTCGCGCGGTTCTAGACTGTAGCGCCTAGAACTGCTCGGACACTTCGGCAGGAGATCTATAATCAACTGGTTTTTTAACATCGTCTTATTCCTGGCTTATAACATGGACGACAGCATAATCACTATCATCACGCAACAGAATGATTAGTTTTTTAAAGTCCGGGGGATATTATGAGAACATCTTTAATTTGTTGAACTGCCGCATCACAGTCAGTGGTCCTAATGAAAGTTTCTCTCTGCTTCAACATGTTAGTCAAAGGCTTCGTGACTGTGGCATTATCTAACATGAATCTTTGATAACAACTCGCAAGACCCAGAAACATTTTATATTTTTCGGTGCAGGAAAGTCATCAATAACTCGTCAGAGTTGTGGATCGAGTTCAACATCCCCGGAAATTATAATGTGGTCTAGATGCATCACATGAGACTTCAAAACATGTGCGAGTGTGACAGCACACTTCTTAATCGTTCGGCATATTTCTCGACTGACTGTGGCGAGACAAGTGATACCTTCCCGAGGCATGGCAGACAAACAGTGGCTTTCAATCCATGCAGTAGTAAATACGCAAACTGCTGAAAAGTATATAGGGCATGTCCTAGTCTGAAAGTTGTTATGAAAAATTCATCTAGTCTAGAAGATATGACAAGGGCCATCTTGGGTCTATCTTGAGGAGCTACGGGTTTCTGAAGGTAAATCAACCGGTATGGCGCAATGCTTACGATATTCCAAGTGGGTGAGTGTTTCATCTAGGGGGATGGGGAGTGGAGCGGATACGTGTCTGGTGTTGTAGTGTGATTTACTGCTTGTATATCAACGCCAAGGCGCTAAGTTTTCTTTCCACTGATACTCATTTTTGGTACTGTGGCAGTGAACCATGCCCGTGGGATAGACGAAGATGCGATTATTCCCACATCTAACTGCTGTTCAGTGCTGTTTTCTATGACTGACTGTAAGTAATAGGGTATTTGGTAAGGCTTCTGAGCTACCTGCCATGCATCCCCAGTTAGAATTATGTGCTGTGTCTAGTAAATACACTGATGGGCCAAAGAGACAGGTACACCAGTTTAATATCGTGTAGGGCCGCTGCGTGCACGCAGAAGTGCCGCAACACGACATCGCACGGACTCGACTAATGTCTGAAGTAGTGCTGGAGGGAATTATCACCGTGAATCCTGGAGGCATGAATCCGTAAGAGTACGAAGGGGTGGAGATCTCTTCTGAACACCACGCGGCATGGCATCCCAGATCTGCTGATAATGTTCATGTCTGGGGAGTTTGGCGGCCATCGGAAGTATTTAAACCCGGAAGTGTGTTCCTAGAGCCACTATGTAGCAATTCTGGACGTCGCATTGTCCTGCTGGAATTGCCGAAGTCCTTCGGAATGCACAATAGACATGAATGGATGCAGGTGATCAGACAGGATGTTTTCGCACATGTCACCTTCCACAGTCCCATATCACTCCATCTGCACACGCCTCGCACCATTACGAAGCCTCCTGCAGCTTAAACAGTCCGGTGCTGACTTGCAGGGTCCATAGATTCACGAGGTCGTTACCATACCTCTACACTCCGATTCGCTCGATACAATTTGAAACGAGACTCCTGCGACCAGGCAACATATTTCCAGCCATGAACACTCCAATGTCGGTGTTGACGGGTCTAGACGAAGCGTAAAGCTTTGTGCCGTGCAAGGGTACACGAGTAGGCCTTCGGCTCTGAAAGCCCATATCGCTGAAGTTTCGTTGAATGGTTCACACTCTTGACACTTGTTGATAGCCCAACATTGAAATTTGCAGCGATTTGCGGAAGGGTTGTACTTGTGTCACGCAGAACGATTCTCTTCAGTCGTCGTTGGTACCGTTCTTGCAGGATCTTTTTTCCGGTCGCAATGATGTCGGACATTTGATGTTTTACAGGATTCCTGATATTCACGGTAAACTCATGAAATTGTCGTACGGGAAAATCCCCACTTCATCGGTAACTCGGAAATGATGTGTCCCATGTCTTGTGCGCCGACTATAACACCACGTTCAAATTCACATAAATCTTGATAACCTGCCATCGTAGCAGCAGTAATCGATCTAACAATTGCGCCTGTTGTCTTATCCAGATGTTGCCGACCGCAGCGCCGTATTCAGCCTGTTTACATATCTCTGTTTTTGAATACGCATACCTATATCAGTTTATTGTCGCTTCAGTGTGTTTAGATCCATTTCAGCCCTGCAGATGAGCTTTCTTTGCGCTGGAGTTTAACTTTGTAGTTCGAATCGAGTTTTTTTTACCATATTCTAGGTTCAAATGGCTCTGAGCAATATGGGACTTAACATCTGAGGTCATCAGTCCCCTAGAACTTAGAACTACTCAAACCTAACTAACCTAAGGACATCACACACATCCATGGCCGAGGCAGGATTCGAACCTGTGTCCGTAGCAGTCACGCGGTTCCAGACTGAAGCGCCTAGAACCGCTCGGCCACACCGGCCGGCTCCATATTCTACCTAGGATCAACATCAGTCTTTCATTAAGTCATCCATGAACGTAGATCAGGGCTCACGTTACTTTTCCATTTATTTAATAATATTGCAGAGATTAGAAATTATATGGCGTTCATTTTGTTCAGTTCTTGTGGTATTGTATTCCACATGGTCCCATAGAGAACATACATAATTTCATTATTAACTCTTTGTGGTTGTTTACTGATTAGCAATCGAGCTTTATTTCAGATTCTCTTCAATTATTTTTATTGCACAGCCACTAATAAATTATTACGGTTTCATAGTCAGTACGAAAGCGGTCATTTATATTTTCAGATCGTAGTTGACCCCAGCACAATATACTGAATACATTCTGCCTTCAGCGGAGTTGTTATTCCGATAAACTGTTAATGGCAGACCACATATTTAATTCTTTGCGTGAATTTTACAGCAAGTATAGGGTAGGTCAAGCTGCTGAGAACATAAAGACATGCTAATCTTGAATCCAGTATGTTAACGGTAGCTTTTGTAATTCATGCTTTTTAAGAATAGGAGTTAGGCAAGACAAAGTAGCAGTCTACATCTCCATACCATGCGTTTACTCTACAAGAGAAGGCGCATCACACTTCCAGAAATTATTAGAAGGTCTGAACTGCTTGATCATCAGCGTACATTACTTGAATATATGTTCAAGTTCATCTTACTTTCATCATTGCAGTGTGAAAGATCTGCTTACTTCCGAATATTTCAACAGTAGAAGTTACATCGCTGTTTTGTTTATTCATGGCATTGAGCGCACTGATACTGAGAGCCTACCACTTATGAACTACAATTAAACTGAAACATCCAGTATGAGGCTTTCATGGTTCCTGCTGATCTCCGCCACATACATTGATTTCTTTTTCAATTGGTGTTTAGGTGGCATAATTGTGCGCTCTACTGGGTTGGGTAACGTTAGTGATTCCTCATGGATTGCTCCCAGTGTCTTCCAAAGCAATTGTGAGTCCTCTAAATTTCCTGAGACTGTTGCTTCCGTGTGACACTGTTCAACAGCGACTGCTTTTGTTTCTTGTACATTGGCCAGTAATGTTCCGTGTGGAATTGTGACTCTTTGTTTTCCGAAGCGATCTGAGCACGTGGTCGAGACAGTCCGTACAGCTGCGCTTAACACTGTGTCTAGGTGGCGCAGTGGATAACGCAGCTGCCGAGGACGCAGCAGGTCGCTGGTTCGAGTCCCAGTGCGGCGCACATTTTTACTCGTCACCACTGATTCCGTATGAAGCCCTGATGCATCTGATAACATTAATTACTTCCCTTTTCTTTCCTTCATCCCCACTCTGTCTTCAACTTACATACACACACTTGTCTTTAATACCCTTGGCTTGGAAAACGCTTCATTTTGAATGTACTTGGAGGCTACCTAGCACTTCGTTTCTGGTGAGTGAATGGCAGAAGGTTCCTGCAGGATCGTCTACTTCGGTTGTTCTCCAGAGAACTCTCCCTGCCGCATCACAGATAATTTAAGATAATTTTCAACGCTAAGATTCACGGTTTGGTGTAAACTCAGGATTTTTTCTTGGGTTAGTCACGCCTTTACAGTGTTCATCGTACACAACTTGATGCAGTGAGTCAGAAATTTCGACGATCTAAGACTAAGATAACCCCAACACCTCCTAGACAGTGGCGCAGGAAATCACTCCCAAGAATAACACCAAAAACATTTCCTCTTTTCCCAAGCACTTCCATGAAAAGTTGTACTTTCCTACGCTAATCTGTACCTCGGCATGGCATGTTCCCAAGGGTTAATACTTTTTACACCCAGCCCACTGACGTGGCAGCGTGGCGGCTTCAGTATCTGTGTATTGCTAGGGGCTAAAAGTAGTAGGCCCACCTGAACACCCGTGCCTGTTACAGTCCTTACTTATTTTCCTTTTATATTGATTTTCATGATGAGACAACCTCGACATGTAACGGGATTAATCAAGCTTACTGGAACTTGGAGCAGAGTCCGTGTTCCATTTTTCCTTACCTACGTGCCTTGAAAACTGTCCATGGTCTGTATTTCGCCCGTTCTGTCAATAGCTACTTATGTGACCTATCATTTTACAGTGAGAACAGCAAGGGGCCCGACAGCTATTGGCTTTACGTCCCAGGCACTTACTGCTCCAATTTTTCTCCACTGTGAATGGACGAGATGAACATTCCCACAAGAGGAACACAAGATAAAACAGTTAATCAAATAAAACTGTATGGTTCCAGAGACCGTTTCAAGTTTCAAAGACCATCTGTGATAAATATGCACACTGAAGCGATGAATGAAACTTTGTACAAAGGCCGGGATTCGAACCCAGGCGTCCTGCTCACAGATCATTTGGCGCGAGACATCCGACCATCAGTGGAGCCCGAGGGCAGGGGTTGTAATTAGGGCCTGGCCACAGTGTACCTGGTCTCTGCTATAGTCTGATGAGTAGGAGGGGAGTGCAAGTGGTAGTTAGTGTCGGGTGGTGGAGAGATCCTATTATTTATTTAATCCCAATTCAGGGGACATGGAGAGGGTGTCACGGTGCTGCCTTATGTTAGATCAATCAATCAAAATGACACTCACAATCGCGTTATTTATTGTGTCGCCAACCGGTTTCAACCCGCGACGGGGTCATCTTCAGGGCAATTTACACCATTTGGTCGCTCGCTGGAGCTGTCACCCTGCCTGTGCACGGTTGGTTTGATTGACTGATTGATTATAAGTAAACCAATCGCTGCTATCTCCACGCAACTATGTTGTCTAAAAACTTATGTTAGATGCCTTGTGCAGCGAGAGATGCGCTCGCCTTTGTGACGTCCTCAGGAGGTGGGTTGTTGGTTGGTTTGAGGGAGGTAATCGGTCCAATCGCATTAGGGAAGGATGGGGAAGGAAGTCGGACGCGCCCTTTCGAAGGAACCATCCCGGCATCTGCCTGAAGCAATTTAGGGAAATCACGGAAAACCTAAATCGGGGTGCCAGACGCGGGTTTGATCCGTCGTCCTTTCGAATGCGAGTCCAGTGTGCTAATGACTGTGCCACCTCGCTCGGTCAGAAGGTGGGGACAAAGGAGAAGGAGAAGTCAAAAAAGGAAGTGCGGATAACGCCTAAGACCCCGAGGGGGGGGGGGGGGGGGGGAGAGGGACATGAAAACACAATACAAGTAGTTGGCAAACGGGGTCCGATAAGAGAATTATCGCTCCAAGTCAGCGTGGGGTTTCTGTAACCTGCATCAAAATCCGACGTCTGATTTGTCGCCGTCGCTGTAGATGCATCAGAGTGTCCAACCTCTTATCAAGAGTATGGCATTAGCTTTGGTGGCTGGGATGTATATGGCCTCAGGAAAGATGTCTGTCTTAGGTTCAACCATGGTGAGAGGAATGTGGAGGAAGCAGGCGACCATCTTGCGGCTTATCTTCTAGACGTTAATGGCTGATGGGCTTGCGAGGTGGTGGCAGCCCTCATCGACCAGTTGGCAAGCAGCACACAACGGGGTGTCAGGTAATCTAACTGCATGTAACTTCTGGCGTGTCGCAATTTTGCCATTGGTTACAAAATACCATGTTAGTTCACATATGTAGGTTGGTGGATATGGCGCTAGACATTTGACCAACGGATGGCAGGGTACTTCTGTTTGGGAGTGGTGCGTGGCACTCGACGTAGCAGGGTGAGATAGATGATCTGGTCGTAGGACGATGCTACGTCAAGAGTGCGGGATGCATGTCACTATAGACAGTACGACGACATCCGTAGCGCTTCTCCCGGTCTCGTGATCATATCGGTTGGATCATAGACGACTGGGAAGCCGTGGCGTAGTCGGATGAGTCCCAATTTCAGTTGGTAAGAGCTGATGGTAGACTTCGAGTGTGGCGCAGATCCCCCGGGTCAAGGACCCAAATTGTCAACGAGGCACTGTGCAAGATGGAGGTGGCTCCATAATGGTGTGGTCCGTGTTTACATGGAATGGACTGGGGCTTCTGGTGCAACAGAATCGATCAGTGACTGTGTAATGTCTCTTGCAGCGGTCTCTCCACGATATTTTCAGAAATTTTATAAATTATATAACTCAGTACATATCTCGAAATATCTCTTCTTATCTTACAGATTC
Source organism: Schistocerca piceifrons (assembly GCF_021461385.2). NCBI lineage: Eukaryota > Metazoa > Arthropoda > Insecta > Orthoptera > Acrididae > Schistocerca > Schistocerca piceifrons. Next base: position 214,469,570 of record NC_060146.1, read on the forward strand.
CTTAACTTTAATATACGATGATTATCAATGCAAAGTAGTTTCAAGCCCTATTATTGCTTGGAGCGTGCATTTACTCCATGGAATAGCTTCTCTGCTATCTATGTTTTCTCTTATGAAAAGAATGGAGGAGATCTTGCCGATTAGCCGTGAGAGAACGAAGATGTATATGTATGTATTTTGAGCTAGTCGCCATCTTGATGAGATTCTGTATGAGAAGGAATTTAATACATGAACTAAACTAAAGTAAGTGTGTTCGCGTATTACTTAACTGATTATTATTGACAGTGTCTGCTTACGGGATCAGTGGGGAACGTCTGATTTACACTGGACGAACCTGCCGTTTTGTATGCTCAAGATATCCAGCTTATTACTTTCAATAAATAGGCTAACACGGTGTTACCAGCAGATCTCCGGTCTTCCCCATATGATCACCAAAAGTTAATAATTATTACAAATGTTTTCAGGAGATCGACTGACAATTTTCGTCACACCGAGACTTCGAAATTGCCTCACTGCCTTATGGATAGAACAGTATTGAACTGTGTGAATGTGATAAGCCTGGTTTGTGAATGAAAATTCCCTTAATATACGCATGTTTTTTAATATCCTGATCAGAGAAGCTAAATCAGGCCGGTGTGAGAGAGGTTTTTAAATTTTAGATCCCACAAAAAATATTAAAACTGGAAATGGTTATGTTCGACTACTTGGAGTCTATCTGCAGCCATCCATGTTCCCAAACAACAATTGAAGTTTTGGTGTCACAATGAGCGAACTCACCGGGCCAAATGGTTCACGGCTGGTTTTAAGAGCATTGTGGACAGTTTGGGTGACAGATTTGGCCATCCAGATCGCCCGACATGTATCCCATTCAACGTTTATGGGACACAGTCGAGAGATAAGTTGGTGTACAAAACAGTGCACTGGCCCATGACTTTCATCACCACAGCTTATGACTTCCACTGACAGCCATTCCTTAACATAGCTGGAAATGTTTTGATCTTCATAGCAGTCCGACATCTTCCAGTCATCGGAGGCGCTGACCTTAAACTCCTTTAAGAATGGGGGAAATCGAAGAGGTTTTATCTGCCTCATGATGACTGGGTGCTGTGTGATGTCCTTAGGTTAGTTAGGTTTAAATAGTTGTAAGTTCTAGGGGACTGATGACCATAGATGTTAAGTCCCATAGTGCTCAGAGCCATTTGAACCAACCCAATCGAAGAGGGCAGACTTCGAGATACCCTCACCGGTTATATTGTTTGTCTCCCTACACTATGTAGCTGATCTGTGGAGCTTACCACAGTAACGGAACAATGTGTGTGGAAGGCTCGGCGCCCCTGCAGTACGTTACAGTAATTTGCTTTACAAGGAATGCGCAGACGGTGGCGTCGCTTACGCCGTGATGTTGTCGGGTGGTCCTGTCAGTCTCCTAGCACACAGCGCTGACTGACTATTAAACGTCTCTCTCGGGCAGCTGGCTGCCACTTGCAGCAAATCGCTCGTGCGGCCGGACTTCCCCTAACTCTGCCGTTTCCCAGATAACTCGCTTCACCTCCTGCCTAAACCCCCCCCCCCCCCTGTTCCTTCCCAGCTGCTGCTGCTAGCTACCCCCACCTCAGGCACCAGGCTTCCTCCCCCGCTCCCCCATAGTAAATCCTGCCCCCCTCCCTGCACCTCCACCTCTTCCACATGTCCCGCCAGAGATATTCGCCTGCAGCGCTCTCGTTATTAGTTTAATTAGCTCCCACCCGCTTCGCTAGTGTTTCACAGAATCTGCACACCGGCTATCACAGGGGGAACGAAGTTACTCACTGCTAGCGAAGCGCCATGGTATGTTCGAGAAGGAAGGGGGGGGGGGAGGGAGAGGGGGAAGGTGGTAGAATTTATTGGTGCAGTGGGAGAAGTCTACTGGGCAGCACGGACTGCTAGGTACGTAACATACTGACAATCATTTGTAAATTATACAAACACCTTGTGCAGCGTTTGTTTGCAATTGAAAGAGTGACAGTGATGCATGAAATGTATTCGAGATATTTATTAATAACATTATACAGCGTGATCATAACTAAAAGTTTCCCTACTTGTCCCTGTACTATTTATTGTATGTGGTCCCACCTTTACAGGAATCATATTCTGACTGTTTCTGGGAGTATAATAATATTTTGATTTCTAGCCTCCATTTCTTTAATCACTTCTCCTACTTTATTTTTTAATCCTTGTATATTCCATACACCAATTAAGACAGTCCGTTTTCTTAGCCTTTTTCGTCTCCTATTATATCCATCCTGCTGTAATGATAGTGTGTCTTTATCCAGTTTATGGAAAGCTTTAATATCAATAGGAATAAATCCAAGAATAATTAAAGCAATTAAAAATTTATATAAAAATTCTATTTCAAAAATAAAAATTGGTAAATATCTATCACATGGATTCCAAGTCACAAAAGGATTACGTCAAGGATGTAGCATCTCACCTACATTGTATAAAATATATACAGAAGTAACTTTACAGAATTGGAAGAAAAAATGTCACGCTATGGGAATACCAATAAATGATAGAACAATATACTCGTTACAATTTGCAGATGACCAACTGATTATAGCCCAAGACTATGAGGACATAGAGTATATGACCAGAAAATTGATTCAAGAATATAAAAAATCAGGTCTAAATGTAAACATGAATAAAACAAAGTACATGGTAATTGGTGGAGTGAATGGAGACTTAATATTAGAAGAAGGGATGGGAACAATAACAGCTACTGAGGAATATAAATATTTAGGTGTGAAAATTACAAATGATGGGAAACAGGACAAAGAAATTAGATCAAGAATAAATTCTGGAAAGACGACAATCTCTTTATTGAATGGAATTCTCTGGGACAAACACATAACAACTGATAACAAAATAAGGATTTTTAAAACAATAGTTAGGAGCATTATTACATATGGTTCAGAAGTGTGGACAACAAAATGGCAACTGAAATCAAAATTATTAGCCACAGAAATGGATTTCTGGAGACGTTCAGCAAGAATATCAAGACGAGAAAGAATAAGAAATGAAGTAATCAGAGACAAGATGAAATGTAAAAATTCAATTATTGATTTCATCGAGCACAAACAACTTAAATGGTGTGGACACATCAGACGAATGGAACAGGAAAGGATACCAAAATGCATAATCGACTGGGTACCAATTGGAAGAAGAAAAAGGGGACGACCGCCTGATACATGGATACAGGGAGTCCAGTCAGCCATGAGGAAGAACAGCGTTCCTGGAGATTTATGGACAAATAGAGAAGAGTGGAGAACAATAATTAGTGACTTACTGTAATCTAGAATAGATGCTGGAAAAATGTACTCACATTGTAAATCCAGAATAATAATAATAATATTCTGACTGTGCGCTGCAGGATATGCCTGTTTGCTTACGTTAGTGTCATGACCGGTACGGCAACGAACAGTTGAGACTAGAACTGCGTTCTACCAATACTACGTTTCGGTAGTTTTGGTACATTTATATACTTCGATTAGCCAGGAGATTATGATCGCCGAACTACTATCGATATAAACCCGTCTGGGCGATAGAGATGACTGCTAATCAGACACACGCACGGTGCATGTATACTGAAGATCCAAAAAACTGGTACACCTACCTAATATCGAGTAGGGCCCTCGCTAGCACTTGGAAGTGCTGCAACAGAACGTGCCATGAACTCGACTAATGTCCGAAGTAGTTCAAATGGTTTGTAAGAGGTATGCGATGTATGCGCTGCCTCCAACAGGCAAGACTTAGGAGAGTCTCTGACCAGAGAGCAGTATGTAGTTGGTTGTTGCTTGTCGCTAGTCGGCAGTAGTCGGTAGTAGTCTGCGTGAGTCGGCAGTAGTCGGTAGCAGTCGGCGCGTGTCTGCGCGTGTCTGCAGTCTGCTCTGGTCGGGGCTCTGGGGGATGAGTATTATTGTAGAAGGTAAAGAAGCAGCCTTGCGCATATCTTGTAATGTATGTTAACTGTCATCCAATTTCTTTTAAAAAAATGCCCCAATAATAATTTTTATAATATAAAGTAATTTTTTTTTTAAAAAAAGCATTCATTTCAATTTAAACATTTTATCCAATGGATGATTATTCCTTTCACGAATCACAAAGCATAGGCCAGCATTGCACGAAGCTGTGCCGAAAATTTTTTAGGTAAGAGCAGATATATTCGCCGTTTTTTTTATTGAGGTAAGAATTTTTGCTTTTTTTATTCAGAATACAGGGCCGTGGCGCAGCGCTGCTGTCGTCATAAAATTTACCAGGTTACTGAATTTTCCTTTTTTATTATTTCGGGGTTTAGCAATTGAATTTTGTGCGTACATCAAATGTGAATGCATTTCTGCACAGAGATTATGAATGGAAACCAAATTTTGTTCAGAGGTTACAATATTTAAAATTCATTTAATTATTATATTTTTGTGGGGAGGTTACAGGTTCAAATGGCTTTGAGCGCTATGGGACTTAACTTCTGAGGTCATCAGTCCCCTAGAACTTAGAACTACTTAAACCTAACTAACCTAAGGACATCACACACATCCATGCCCGAGGCAGGATTCGAACCTGCGATCGCAGCGGTCGCGTGGTTCCTGACTGTAGCGCCTAAAACCGCTCAGCCACTCCAGCCGGCTCCGAAGTAGTGCTGCAGGAAAGTGACACCATCCTGCAGGGCTGTCCATGAATCCGTGAGAGTATGACATTGTGGAGATCTCTTCTGAACAGCACGTTGGAACCTATCCCAGATATGCTCAATAATGTTCATATCTCAGGAGATTCGTGGGCAGGAGAAGTATATAATCTCAGAAGAGTGTTCCTGAAGCCACTCTGTAGCAATTCTGGACGTGTGAGGTGTCGTATTCTCCTGCTGCCCAAGTGCGTTGGATGGACAGTGGACATGAATGGATACAGGTGATCAGACAGGATACTTACGTACACAGTCGTATCTAGACGTATCACAGGTCCCATATCACTCCAACTGCACGAGTTTGAACAGTCCTCTGCTGGCATGCAGGGTCCATGGATTCATGAGGTTGTCTCTATAACAGTACACGTAAATCTGCTCGATACAATCTGAGACGAGACTCGTCCGCCGGCCGGGGTAGCTACAGTCTGGAGCCGCGCGACCGCTACGGTTGCAGGTTCGAATCCTGCCTCGGGCATGGAAGATTCTGCACGAGTTTGAACAGTCCTCTGCTGGCATGCAGGGTCGATGGATTCATGAGGTTGTCTCCATAACAGTACACGTAAATCTGCTCGATACAATCTGAGACGAGACTCGTCCGCCGGCCGGGGTGGCCGAGCTGTTCTAGGCGCTACAGTCTGGAGCCGCGCGACCGCTATGGTCGCGGGTTCGAATCCTGCCTCAGGCATGGATGTGTGTGACGTCCTTAGGCTAGTTAGGTTTAACTAGTTGTAAGTTCTAGGGGACTGATGACCTTAGAAGTTAAGTCCCATAGTGCTCAGAGCCATTTGAACCATTTTTGAGACTCGTCCGATCAGGCAACATGTTTCCAGTCATCAACAGTCCAATGCCGCGTTGACGGTCCAGGCGAGCCGTGAAGCTTTGTGTCGTGCGGTCATCAAGCGTACACGAGTGGGCCTTCGCCTGCAAAAGGCCATATCGATGATGTTTCGTTGAATGGTTTGCACGCTGACACTTGTTGATGGCCCAGCATTGAAGTCTGCAGCAATGTGCGGAAGGCTGGTACGTATCACGTTGAACGATTCTCTTCAGTCGTCTTTGGTTCCGTTCTTGCAGGATCTTTTTCCGGCCGCTGTAGTATCGGAGATTTGATGTTTTACTGGATTCCTGATATTCATGGCACAGTCGTGAAATGGTCGTACGGGAAAATCCCCACTTCATCGCTATCTCGGAGATACTGTGTCCCATCGCACCGACTCTAACACCACGTTCAAATTCACTTAAATATTGATAACCTGCCATTGTAGCAGCAGTAACCGATCTCTCAACTGCGCCAAACACTTGTTGTCTTGCCGATCGCAGCATCGTATTCTGCCTGTTTACATATCTCTGTATTTGAATGAGCATGCCCATACCGATCTGCATTTACGTGCAAATAGCTGCCACCATACTGCCCAGACAATGAGTGTTCTTCGAACTTTGGCCCACAGAGCGTATATTATTTCTGACGAAAGCAGTCTGCAAGATGAACTTTCCCACTTACAAAGAGTGTTTGAAGACAATGGGTACTCTCCACAACAAATACAGAGGGCAATGAAAATGAAACCGAAAGAGGCCACAAAGACAGTAGAACAAGATGAAGAAACCTTTAAATCGATGGCCTTCCTGCCATATGTGGGTAGCCTGTCATCAAAAATAGGACGGATTCTCGGCAGACACAAAGTAAAAGTGATTTTTCGTCCTCCACCAAAGACAGCTGCAGCCGTGGGCTCTGTCAAAGATGATTTGCTGCTCCGAAAATCTGGAGTTTACAAAATTCCATCTGAATGAGGCCTTTCTTACATCGGACAAACAACTCGTACTGTCCAACAAAGATGTACAGAACACCAGAGGTACACACGGCTTTTACAACCTAACAAGTCGGCAGCGGCAGAGCGCTGTATTGATAATGGTCACAGTATGTTGTATGACAACGTCGAAATTTTGGCAACTACATCATCCTTTTGGGACTAGATAGTGAAGGAGGCAATTGAAATTCGCTTGACGACGAATTTAATAAATAGAGATAGTGGTTTCAATCTTGATAAATCACGGAATCCGGCACTTGCTGTAATAAACTCACAAAGACGTCGTCACAGTATAGCTCACAATGATACATCGATATGCCAACACACATCGACTGCGGAGTCATAGATACAAATAGCGCATTATGCACGTTTCTGCCGCTGACCAACATCTCTGGCGCATTTGCATCTGTGGCCGCATGCGCAGTCGCGCGTACAACAGTATAAAGGGACGAAGCGAGCACTGGAGTGGCATTCCTCGCCTTCGCTCCTACCCTCTAACGGTCCCAACGCCTTCTCCAGGATCACCTTGACCTTTTTGCTGCATGGTGTAACCAGTGGCTCCTGAAAATCAATCCTTCCAAGACCCAGGCAATCATCGTAGGTCGTACCACTCGCTCCTTCCGGCTCCTGGGTATCTCCCTTACTGTCTACGCCCGTCCTGTCCGCCTCTCCCCCACCCTCACCTACCTTGGCCTCACCATTGACCGTCACCCCACCTGGATCCCTCATCTCCGCTCAATTCAATCCAAAGCCCACAACCGCCTCCAACTCCTCAAACTCCTCTCTGGCCAGACATGGGGGTTGCACCACTCTACCATCCTCCACACCTACAAATCCTTAATCCGTCCCACCCTCTGTTATGCCAGTTCTGGCTGGATATCTGCCCCCCCCCCAAATTCTATAAGTCCCTCCAGATCCTTGAGCGTCATGCACTCCACCTTGCCTTCCGTATACACCTCCCATCCCCCATGCGGATCCTCTATGATCTCATTCCTTTCCCCCATCTGCTCCTCTTCCTTGAACATATCCGCATCCTCTACACCTCCTGCCACCTGGAACCCCCTCACCCCCTGGTTGCTCCTCTCCTCTCCCATCCCCACCCCTTGCCACGTCTTCACTGTTGTATCCCCCCTACCCTCCATCTCTACACCCTACATCTCCTTTCCCAAGGTGGCTTCCATCAACTCCCCCTCCCGGATGGTGCCCTCTCTCCCTCCATTTATCCCCCCTATCAACTCTGATCCTCACCCCCCTCCTTTCCTCCGTCTTTTCCCTGGGCTCCCTCTTCGTCCCCCCTTCTATCCTGTGTTTTCTCCCTGCCTACCCTCTCCCTATCTCCTTCCTCCCCCCCCCCCCCCCCAGAGTCCTCTTGTACTCCCCTCCTCTGCCTTTCCCACTCCCTGGCAAGTCTGCTCAGCACCCCCCACCCCTCTTATGGATCCTCATCTTTCATTGGCTCCTTTCCCCCCTCCCCCTTCACTTTTCCTCTCCTTCCCCCCCATTTTTTCCTGTCATCTGACCAGTTTCCCCCCACCTGCTCTCGGGTGTGGTATGTCATATTTGTGCCAACTTTTTAGTGCTGTGTTTAAGTGAGTGTTCAGTGTTGTGCGTCTTTCCACAGTGTTGTGAACAGACATCATGCTGTCGCTGGGTGTGCATTTTATATCTCTTGCAAACAGAACCTAGACTGTCGCCGTGTTTTTTAATTGTCTATTATTTTTCTGCTTCCTGTGTATTTTATTAGCATCATCAACCCTGTGTTTTATGTTTTAAGCTCCAGAATTTTCTGCCATTTTAGCTTTAAGTCACCGATTTTATCGCCAACTGTTATTATTTTTTTATTATCTTCATCTTTTTAAAACAAATTCTGTAGGCTGAAGAGCGGCGTAATAAGCTGCTGCCAGCCCGCCCCCTATAGGGGGAATCGAAACTCAATAAAGGAAAAAAAAAAGAAAAACTGGAGGGGCAGTCTTGCGGCTCACTCTGAAGATAGCTGAACGTTATACAGCCGAAATATTAGAAGAAGAAGAAGGAGATTTCTTGCGGCTGCACACCCGAAACTTAATGGAACATGCCGTTGTGTACATAGTTCCGCGTAGTCAGCACGTACACAACTTTCCCACTAGAGCGCGCCCCGCTAAGCACAACAGCGCAGGCGCAGCGCTCGTCCGACTCCGCACTATGAGATGGCGCTGCCATAAAGACTGACCAAATTCTGCTTCCGCCGATGCGCGCATTAATATGTCTCGCAGCCAACGAGATTGCTGCTAACATAGAACCTTTTCTCCTCGCGGATCACACTCGCAGAGTGATACCTGAACGCTCGAGGTATTATAACGAGTGTACAGACCTCTGATTAGTCAGTCTGCATTTGTCTGCATTAGTCTACATTAGTCTGCATTTGTCTGCACCAGTCTGCATCAGTCTGTACCAGTCTGCATTAGTCTGCAGCAAAGTTTCAGTCTGTGCCTAATAAGATTATCATATTCCTGTGCATAGCCATGAAGAGAAATGTATAGACACTTTGTCAAGTATCAGAGATATGTGAGAATAAGATTTACGTACCAAGACCAAAGGAACTTCAGATTGCCAATTGTAAATAGCATCCAGAACCAAGTTAAGTAGTTTTTAGGCTTGTTATTATTTTAATAAATGTGTGTGAAAATTAATCAAGTTCTCTTTAAAGTTGGTCACCGTCAATCTGCTACTCTAAGCGTGCAAGTGGCATTTCTATCGTCTGACCTAACGGCAGAAGATAAACACGACACGATAAGACCACGAGACATATCGCTGACACTCGCCTACTTCGTTAGAGCGACAAGTCAAATAATCTGATGGTGTGTGTGCCGAAGGTCTTACAGGACGCACCCCACACATGCGCATACCAGTTTCTTCTGCGCTTCAGCGTATTACCAGTGAGCGTGCTGTCCGTGTGTAGAATGCAGAAGCGCGATATCTATCTGACTATGACCGAGGGCAGGTTGTGGAGGCCCGCAGACTCGGCACGACTATTTCAGTTATTCGAGGAGTGCTGTGGGGAGTCTCCTCAACGCGTGGAAAAACCAAGGTGAACCCGCGTCCAGATATCGTGGGGTGGGGCCGCCTTTCTCGTTACAGGTGTGTCGGACGTCGTAGGCTGGGCAGAATGGTAAAACAAGAAAGGCGACGAACTGTGGCGGAACTAACGTTAGAATTTCGTGCTGGGTGGAGTACGAGTGTGTCTGAACACACTGTGCACCGAACACTCCGAAAGATGGGCCTCTGCAGCCGACGATCCACGCCTGTGCCAATATTTACACCGCGACATCTTCAACTGTGACTGAAATGGATACATGACCATCGCCACTGGACGTTACCGCAGTGGCAAAGTATTACATGGTCTGATAAACCCAGATACCTTCTTCATAGTCCGCAGCTCGTGGTCGTGCGGTAGCGTTCTCGCTTCCCACGCCCGGGTTCCCGGGTTCGATTCCCGGCGGGGTCAGGGGTTTTCTCTGCCTCGTGATGACTGGGTGTTGTGTGATGCCCTTAGGTTAGTTAGGTTTAAGTAGTTCTAGGTTCTAGGGGACTGATGACCATAGATGTTAAGTCCCATAGTGCTCAGAGCCATTTGAACCTTCTTCATAATGCTGCTGGGAGGGTGCGAAGTCTTCTGCTTTTGCGACAACAGCTCCTTGACACCTGTACTGCGGGAAGGAGACAAGCTGGAGTTGTAGCATTAGAAAATAGTTTGCAGCATTAGAAAATTGCAGCGAAATGCAGGAAGACGTGCAGCGGATAGGCACTTGGTGCAGGGAGTGGCAACTGACCTTTAACATAGACAAATGTAACGTATTGCGAATATATAGAAAGAAGGATCCTTTATTGTATGATTATATGATAGCGAAACAAACACTGGTAGTAGTTAGTTCCGTAAAATATCTGGGAGTGTGCGTACAGAACGATTTGAAGTGGAATGATCATATAAAATTAATTGTTGGTAAGGCGGGTGCCAGGTTGAGATTCATTGGGAGAGTGCTTAGAAAATGTAGTCCACCAAAAAAGGAGGTGGCTTCCAAACACTCGTTCGACCTATACTTGAGTATTGCTCATCAGTGTGGGATCCGTACCAGATCGGGTTGACGGAGGAGATAGAGAAGATCCAAAGAAGAGCGGCGCGTTTCGTCAGAAGGTTATTTGGTAAGCGCGATAGCGTTACGGAGATGTTTAGCAAACTCAAGTGGCAGACTCTGCAAGAGAGGCGCTCTGCATCGCGGTGTAGCTTGCTGTCCGGGTTTCGAGAGGGTGCGTTTCTGGATGAGGTATCGAATATATTGCTTCCCCCTACTTATACCTCCCGAGGAGATTACGAATGCAAAATTAGAGAGATTCGAGCGCGCACGGAGGCTTTCCGGCAGTCGCTCTTCCCGCGAACCATACGCGACTGGAACACGAAAGGGAGGTAATGACAGTGGCACGTAAAGTGCCCTCCGCCACACACCGTCGGGTGGCTTGCGGAGTATAAATGTAGATGTAGATGTGGTGTCACGTGGGCACCCATAGGTCCAGTGGAGTTCGTGGAAGGCAGCATGTCAGCAAACGTGTATCGTACGCTGGTTGCAGACGACGTACACCCCTTCATGACAAACATGTTTCGCGACGACAGTGGCGTTTTTCAGCAAGATAATGCGCCATGTCACAGGGTCTGGAATGTGATGGTGTGGTTCGAGGAAGACAGAGGCGAGCTCCAATTCATGCACTGCCCCTCGCCCCCAGGTCGCCAGATCTGAGCTCATCTGAACATATCTAGAATGTGATTGAACACTGTGTCTGAGTTCATCGCCCCCTTCCCCGGGATTTACGGGAATCTGGTGACTTGTGTGTGCAGACGTGGTGGCAGCTCCCTCCTGTGACTTATTAAGGCCTCACTGGTTCCATTGCACGAAGCGTGGCCGCTGTTACCCATGCCAGAGGCGGACATGCCGGATGTTAGGTAGGTGGTCACAGTGTTGTGCTTGATCAATATAGATGAAGCATTAAATGATGGGATTGCCGGTAGCATTGGTAGAATTTGTAAGGGAAGAAACTTAAATGAATGTTTGTTTGTTTTTCACATAATTACAATTGCACATCGTTCAGTGTTAGTCCATTGTGTGTTCTATGTCCTTAAAAATATTAATTATGTTTTATGAGTAATAAAAATTTAATTATTTATTTATTTATTTAGCGTATGGCATCTAGACAAGTAAAATTGCTCACATACTATTACTTAGTGTAATAAACGAATTACAAATACAAATACGAATTACAAATGATTCAAGCGATTTCATAAATTCACTGTAGCTCCATTCATTGACATATGGTCACGACACACTACAGATACGTAGAAAAACTCATAAAGTTTTGTTCGGCTGAAGCCGCACTTCAGGTTTCTGCCGCCAGAGCGCTCGAGAGCGCATTGAGACAAAATGGCGACAGGAGCCAAGAAAGCGTATGTCGTGCTCGAAATGCACTCACATCAGCCAGTCATAACAGTGCAACGACACTTCAGGACGAAGTTCAACAAAGATCCACCAACTGCTAACTCCATTCGGCGATGGTATGCGCAGTTTAAAGCTTCTGGATGCCTCTGTAAGGGGAAATCAACGGGTCGGCCTGCAGTGAGCGAAGAAACGGTTGAACGCGTGCGGGCAAGTTTCACGCGTAGCCCGCGGAAGTCGACGTATAAAGCAAGCAGGGAGCTAAACGTACCACAGCCGACGGTTTGGAAAATATTACGGAGAAGGCTAAAGCAGAAGCCTTACCGTTTACAATTGCTACAAGCCCTGACACCCGATGACAAAGTCAAACGCTTTGAATTTTCGGCGCGGTTGCAACAGCTCATGGAAGAGGATGCGTTCAGTGCGAAACTTGTTTTCAGCGATGAAGCAACATTTTTTCTTAATGGTGAAGTGAACAGACACAATGTGCGAATCTGGGCGGTAGAGAATCCTCACGCATTCGTGCAGCAAATTCGCAATTCACCAAAAGTTAACGTGTTTTGTGTAATCTCACGGTTTAAAGTTTATGGCCCCTTTTTCTTCTGCGAAAAAAACGTTACAGGACACGTGTATCTGGACATGCTGGAAAATTGGCTCATGCCACAATTGGAGACCGACAGCGCCGACTTCATCTTTCAACAGGATGGTGCTCCACCCCACTTCCATCATGATGTTCGGCATTTCTTAAACAGGAGATTGGAAAACCGATGGATCGGTCGTGGTGGAGATCATGATCAGCAATTCATGGTATGGCCTCCACGCTCTCCCGACTTAACCCCATGCGATTTCTTTCTGTGGGGTTATGTGAAAGATTCAGTGTTTAAACCTCCTCTACCAAGAAACGTGCCAGAACTGCGAGCTCGCATCAACGATGCTTTCGGACTCATTGATGGGGACATGCTGCGCCGAGTGTGGGAGGAACTTGATTATCGGCTTGATGTCTGCCGAATCACTAAAGGGGCACATATTGAACATTTGCGAATGCCTAAAAAAACTTTTTGAGTTTTTGTATGTGTGTGCAAAGCATTGTGAAAAATCTCAAATAATAAAGTTATTGTAGAGCTGTGAAATCGCTTCAATCATTTGTAATAACCCTGTATTATTAAATGGTTGATTGCAAACAGCAATATGCGATAGATTAGGGAGACAGCCACTGCAGCTACTACAAGTCCACATCTAAGCAGGTCACCCACTGAACAGCACATGGAGTAGCATTCACGATACCCCTCCATTCTCCTTCAAACCCCCTCGTAGGACATTCGAAGATCAGGTGAGGGATTGTTTGTTCTTCTGCACCACAGTCGCATCGTGGTTCATCAGTGAGTTTCCATTTGTGAGAATGGCCTTACACCTGCCGTGGTTAGTCCTCACACGATTAAGTCTGCACCAAGTCCTTCTGGGCATTTGCATTCCTTCCACCGGTATCGAAGGATCAAAATCAGTGATGAGAGGATGGTGATTATCCAGCGACCAGTACTGCCTCCATTCCCTTGCTATGTCGTACCTTTCTGGTAATTTGAGGGCTTCGTCGTCCCATATAGGTTTCCTGGATTTTAGGCGGGTAGTTGGTAGATGGTCCAATATTTTTCGGATAGGTATACCTTCAGAGACAGTGGGGTCATTAATTTTCTTCCATTCTCGGATAGCTGCTTGTTGCCTTCTGAGAGAGGGAGGAACTATATTGCAAATGGCATGGAGACAGGGAAGTGGAGTTGATTGCAGAGTTACTGAGACAATCCTCAAGGTGGTATTAAGCTGGACATCTATTCTATTCGTGTCTGTGTACTTGTACCAGACTGGGGCGCAGTATTCTGCCAACGAGTAAACAAGAGATTTTGCTGCGGTGCGGTGCTTGAGCTCCCCAGGAGGTTCCAGTCAACTTTCTTAATATATTATTTCGATTTTTAATTGATCGCGTAAGTTCTGCGCTTTTGTGTAACGAAGGTATTACTTTGATGCACAAACATTAAAAGATCTATATAATTATTGTTGTTATTTTGTACTCAAATGAACGTTCGTCATGATGATACGCAAGAACTTCCTGTTATTATTGCTTGGTGCGGAAATTGTTTATGGGTAAGTGAAAAGATTTTTATATAAGCTCGACAAAGTATTGAAGCGATATTCGATATGTTTTGTCCGTTTTTTCATTTTCTCTTTTTTGAGGAAACAGTTTCTTAGCGCTTTGTGGTAACTGTATTTTTTTCGTATTTTTACTACAACGTCCCTCTGTTTCACGTTACAAACCAACAATTTTCAAATAAAATCTGAGTTGCAACTTTGCTGTAAGTGCTGTTAACTTTTAAGAAACAGACAGAAGGATAATTATGTAGAACAAAAATGTTTGGTAACTTAGGCTGCTCTTTATATATCCTCACTGAGTGTCTAAACGGTTCACCGCTTCCAGTTCCTAGGGGAATCTACTGAAACACTGACTGCATAGGCAAACAAAGTTATCAAAGTGAGGTAACGCCTGATACATATGCAACACACTTAACGTACAGGTAACGTGGTCACGATCTTAACTCATCAAAGCCGCTTGGAAAGCAACCATAGTCTACAGTTACTCGTGGCATTCTACGGTAGTCAGCAGTGGTTTTACTATTCTGGTTTAAACACGAATCTCAGTGTGCACAACAGCTGCAGACAGTCAAAAACAGTTTTGGAGTTTTGGTGTGTCTGCTTCCTGGTAAACGAAAATAAGAGAAGGTTGATGTCCGGTTCTACATTCCACACATCAGGTGATGTAGATTCCTTCAACTGCAAACAGGAAAGATGGGTTGGAAATTTTCCTGTGGTTTAAGCTCGTGTTTGTAATCGTCGTAATGAATAGTCTGCTTCTATTCCAAATAGTAAACAGAGTGGGTAATGCATTACTTCTCTCATTTTTTTATTTTTACCTTGTCTGAGAAAACTGAGTTTTCTAGCGCTATATGATAACTGTATTTTTTAAATATTTTTACTACTAAGCCCTTCCTTGTCACTTTACAGATCAACAGTTTTCAAATAAAACCTGAATTAAACATTAACCTCTTTGTAAGATCCTGATACAATGATATCATATTTGCCAATCGTTTCTCGCTTTGTAATCGATTAAGCTCAGCGGTTCCTACTAAGAAAACCTGTCATTAGGATTTCGCCTAATTTCATTGCTTGTTTTGCTAAGCCGTCCAATGCGATATTACGACAGGTTCCACTGAGGTCTGGAACCCACGAAAAGCTTGTTTTTATCCCAGCTAAGATCTGTAGCGCTATTTTGATAATGTGTATAATTATAAGCGGCACGTAATCGTCACACTTTAATTTTTTGAAAAACTCATTTAATCGGTGAATATAATTGAACCTGCCGTAGTTCACAGCCTCCCTAAGTGCTTCATAAAATTACTCTCACAGAGAAATGGAGTTTACCTGGGGTATACTAACAATTGGACAGATTTCTGCTCAAGTACTAAGTAGGAACAGTAATTTTCCATAATCCAGGTAGCAAAAATTGCAATGAACTGTAGAAAGCTTTTGCAATTCTCTTTCTCATCTGAACTACTCCCTAATTACTGCATCATCTATAGGCCATTATAACAAATTTATTTAATTCACAAAAAGCACTCCATCCCTTACATATAGTCTTAAATTCATTTGTAGTTCATGAAGTCATGATATTTTTCGTACTGTAAGAACAAAATATCGTTCACTGGTTCTGTGAGTTCGTTATTGATTTATACTATTTTATCTTGATTTTTTGGCTGTAATTATTTTAGTTTTTATTATTTAATTCACCAAAAACGCTCTCATTATATTTTTCTTATTCTGAGAACAAAATCTCTTTCAATGGTTCTATGTCTTCGTTGTTAATATGCACAATTTTATTTGGATTTTCTGATTTGTAAATTATTTTAGTTTTCGTTACTTAATTGACCAAAAGCGCTTTATACACTCAGTATTCTGTCAAATTCGTTTCTTGTTCATCCAGTCGTCGTCTTTCTCTTACGCTAAAAATAAAATTTCGTCAGCTGGTTTTGTGGTTCTTAGTTTGTGGTAAGTCATTCGGATTTTTTGGTTTTACGCTAGTCTTACTGCAAGCGATTTCCCGGTCCTTGTTTACGACTTGCTCTACTGAGTTCTTCAATTTGTCACTGGATTTTAACTGCACTACAAGCAAACAATATCGTTTCTCGAGCACAGTGTAGATGGTTGTTATAAGTCCCATTAGCACGTAATCCATCATTTTCCCGGTGTAAGACTGAAGGAAATGGTTGTATTGAATTGAAAGTTCCTTGCTGACTGCTGTTTTAGTTATGATTGTCTCCTCTGTCTTTCCTAGCGTTTATGTCATTATGCAGCGTCTATAGTTTTCCGTGATTTGGCAAATTTATTTTATTTTAACTTCGTGATCAGATGCCTGTTTACACAGTCGTCAAGGTAACCGACAGGATAGGGGGGAAGGGAGGGGGGAGTCTTGTCAGCTGGATAAAAAGAAGAAAACATCGTGAGAAATGCATACGTGAACCTAAATGCACATGCTAGTCAAGCCTGCAGTTGCATTGTTGTATTTGACTACGAACGGCACCTGTGAAATGTCGTCAATACATTGCAACAGTTGTGGTCAAAACAGTGTTCTGCGTAGTTGCGAGTGCGTTATGTCCGAACTGGTAGAGTGGGAATATGGGCAAACTGTTGGTGTTTGTATCGTGGGTGTTTCTGTAATAAAGGTACACGAAGTATGTGGTGTTTCAAGAGGCACCGTATCGAAGACCTACACCGCATAGAGAGAAAGCAGGAAAAACATCACCCGCTACGTCAGAAAGCTGACGAAAGCGTGTACTGAGTGATCTTCACAGTCACCGACGACCGCTGCGAAAGTCACTGCTGAAAACAACACGGAGCGAGTCTGTAGCCTTCCCACTATATTTAGTTCCTGTAATAAATTTACCCCAACTTCACCTCGCACTCTATAAAAGCATACGTATTACTAAAACTATGGCCGACCGCTGTGACCGAGCGGTTTAGGCGCTTCAGTCCGGAACCGTTCGACTGCTACAGTCGCAGATTCGAATACTGTCTCGGGCATGGATGTGTGTGATGTCCTTAGGTTAGTTAGGTTTAAGTGGTTCTGAGTTCTAGGCGACTGATGATCTCCGATGTTAAGTCCCATATTGCTCAGAGCCATTTGAGTCATTTGAACTAAAACTATGTCTCCACAACCTGTTGTCGAACTTCAACTGGTATGCTAACTTTTGACTAAACAGAACCTAATTTGAACTGAAATTTACTGATCTAAATGCAACTGCGCTTTACATTAAATGCACAATGAAGACAAACAATTATCTGCCCCTAATTTAAACTTCCACTTTACCTCACGTCTTGACAACATTGTTGCAGATTTCTCGAAACCACAACAGCGAACAGCAAGCAGGCAGCGCCAAAGCTAGATTTATACACTACTGCCTATTAAAATTGCTACACCACGACGATGACGTGCTACAGACGCGAAATTTAACCGACGGAAAGAAGATTCTGTGATATGCAAATGATTAGCTTTTCAGAGCATTCACACAAGGCTGGCGCCGGTGGCGACACCTGCAACGTGCTGACATGAGAAAAGTTTCCAGCCGATTTCTCATAGACAAACAGCAGTTGACCAGCGTTGCCTGATGGAACGTTGTTGTGATGCCTCGTGTAAGGAGGAGAAATGCGTACCATCACGTTTCTGACTTTGATAAAGGTCAGATTGTAGCTTATCGCGATTGCTGTTTATCGTATTGCGACATTGCTGCTCGCGTTGGTCGAGATCCAATGACTGTTAGCAGAATATGGAATCGGTGGGTTCAGGAGGGTAATAGGGAACGCCGTGCTGGATCCCAGTGGCCTCGTATCACTAGCAGACGAAATGACAGGCATCGTATACGCGTGGCTGTAACGGATCGTGCAGCCACGTCTCGATCACTGAGTCAACAGATGGGGACATTTGCAACACAACCACCATCTGCACGAACAGTTCGACGACGTTTGCAGCAGCATGGACTATCAGCTCGGAGACCATGGCTGCGGTTACCCTTGACGCTGCATCACAGACAGGAGCGCCTGCGATGGTGTACTCAACGACGAACCTGGGTGCACGAATGGCAAAACGTCATTTTTTCAGATGAATGCAGGTTCTGTTTACAGAATCATGATGGTCGCATCCGTGTTTTGCGACGTGGCGGTGAACTCACATTGGAAGCGTGTATTCGTCATCGCCATATTGGTGTATCACCCGGCGTGATGGTATGGGGTGTCATTGGTTACACGTCTCGGCCACCTCTTGTTCGCATTGACGGCACTCAGAACAGTGGACGTTACATTTCAGATGTGTTACGACCCGTGGCTCTACCCTTCATTCGATCCCTGCGAAACCGTACATTTCAGTAGGATAATGCACGACCGGTTGTTCCAGGTCCTGTACGACCCTTTCCGGATACACAAAATGTTCGACTGCTGCCCCGGCCAACACATTCTCCAGATATCTCACCAATTGAAAACGTCAGGTCAATGGTGGCCGAGCAACTGGTTCGTCACAATACGCCAGTCACTTCTCTTGATGAACTGTGGTATCGTGTTGAAGCTGCATGGGCAGCTGTACCTGGACACGCCATCCAAGCTCTGTTTGACTCAATGCCCAGGCGTATCAAGGCCGTTATGACGGCCAGGGGTGGTTGTGTGGGTACTGATTTCTCAGGATCTATGCACCCAAATTGCGTGGAAATGTAATCACATGTCATATGTAGTGTAATATATTTGTCGAATGAATACCCGTTTATCATCTGCATTTCTTCTTGGTGTAGCAATTGTAATGGCCAGTAGTGTAGTTCCAAATAAAATGTTCAGCTCTTGCATACCACATGTGGTAATGTGTAATGATAAACACTGGGGTGGGGAGATATTCCAAGACAACGATTTTTGAATGAAGCATGTATTCAAAAAGAGTAATATTTTGCGTGATCTTCACGCATAACATTGGTATGACGCAATACTACGGTTAACGCAGTGAACAATGATTTGAAAAGGGCACAATGTTAACAGGGAATCTCTATAAAAACCAAACAGCCTGACTCAGGGAAGTGGGGTGATCTTTCTCTCAGTTATGAGCAAGTGAACAAAGTCAACTAGCTCCCATTAACCATTTCTACAAAATAGGTGCGCAGTGCTGCGCTCTTCCCTCAAACTTCTTCTATTAAAAAAAATAATATCATTATTCAAAATTTATACTTCTTTCGCTTTCCTATAAATACATCATACTCATCCTTGCTGTCCTTTACAATAAATCTTTCTTCATGTAACAGATAAAATCACAACTCAGCACTACAGAGTACATCCATCACCTGCCACACTTCAGCAAAGAGTATATCAAACTGGGCAAAGGCTATGCCACAACAACACCAAACATTGTTTAACAGTAATGTAACTTGCTGTCTCTCTTACGTGTACATCGATAACTTGCAAAAATCAGAATGTCATTCCAACCTTACGAGTTCCATAACTTGGGAATTGCATGGCGAGATGGAATTCCAAAATCACACTTCATTCTAACAGGAACACGTGGTTCCGAAGTCGTAAATCTGAACTATGGAACGAAGGAAGAAAGTCATTTTGTCGGATGAGTCATTTTTGGACTGTTCCCAACTTCTGGCGGAGTTTATGCCTACCAAGCGCCGTCCGCAGTCTACGATGCAGACTGCTTGATGTCAAGAGTGAACCATGGTGGGGTTCGGTGGGACCCAAGGTTACCCTGGAAGGCCGCGTTACTGCCAAGTAATATGGCCCCATTTTCGCTGATGAGGTCCATCCCGTGGTGCAGTGATTGCTTTCCAGTGGTGATGCTCTGTTCCAAGATGACAGGGCTTCTGTCCACACATCTCGCATCGCCCAGCGATGGCTTTGTGACCACGAGGATGAATTGTTGAGTCTCCCCTGATCAGCTTCCGTCCCCCTGTGAAAGTGAAGTTAAAGTAATATGACTGAATAATATCTAGTGGGAACTTTTGGGTGAGAGAAGTCGCTTCCTCAATATTTTTACAGAATTATCTCCCAGTCCTCCAGGTCTGAAATTAATTACTCGGACTGGAATAAAATCTCTGTGACCCTGTAGGATTCCGGCGATCATCGACTCTGAAAATTCTTAAAATAATCAGAGGTACAATCGTACGTCGCGGGGAAGCCGTACTGGTTGCCATGACGTACCCACCCTGCAGCATGGGAATCGGTGTCCAAGTTGTCTATCAATTTCGGCAAAGTCCAGAATTCAATCTCTTAAAACAAAGCATAAACGACCGAGGTGCAGGATCTGCTGATTTCCCAGGATAAAAAGTTCCCTACGAGTTGCCGGCCGGAGTGGCCGTGCGGTTCAAGGCGCTACAGTCTGGAACCGAGCGACCGGCACGGTCGCAGGTTCGAATTCTGTCTCGGGCGTGGATGTGTGTGATGTCCTTAGTTTAGTTAGGTTTAATTAGTTCTAAGTTCTAGGCGACTGATGACCTCAGAAGTTAAGTCGCATAGCGGTCAGAGCCATTTGAACCAATCCCTGCGAGTTAGGACACACCAAAAAATGTTCCGAGCCACAAACAAGGGACAAGTCAAAACAACAAGAGAACTGAACGTACCTGTTCCATTCATGAAATTATGATTTTCCATAAACTGTTTCCCTAGCTACATTCCAGTATATATCATCCTCTTGTGTGAGATGAAACGCGATAATAATTCATAAAACTACATTCGGTATTCAAAATCGCAGTTTACAACGATGCCGCTAATTACAATTCTACTACGACCCTACTCTCAGCAATTCTCAATCCTAAGTGAGTAATTCCACTGTACACGTAATGTTCCACATTCTATCCACAGAGTTTTTATGTCACAAGTCAGAGATAATCGATCTTCCGCGGTTGTAAGGAGTCGTTGAGCCATATAAATAGCTTGCTCGGATACGTGTCTAAACCGAAAGCGATGAGTACATGTAAATACATGTTCTCTGTTAGGTTATTGCCAGAGTAGTATGCGTTTCTTGCGATTTGTTGAGGGAAGAAACGCACTTCCAAAGTGCCAGAATAAAAGTCAAACAGGATGTTGTTATGATGTAGATCGAACGATTCCGTTTGGGCAGAGGATTGCGAAAGTGAAATTGTATTTTGTCTAGCCAAAGTCCTACAAGTGTTACCGATTTTTTTATTAATTAATAACAGTTAGAATACGGGAAATCTAAATCAGGATGGCCAGACATGTGTTTGAACCGTCATCCTCCCGCATGAGAGTCCAGTGTGCTAACCACAGTGCTACCTCGCTCGGTAGACGTTACATAAGGGGTAGATGACGTTGGTTAACCAACATACTTAAGAATAGCTGTTGCACTGGTAAATTAGATATATGGGAAACAATAAATCAGGTAAACAAAAGTCATTAAAATTAACTTAGTGCTGGTATAGTGGCAAATAAGTGCAAAGACACATGTTGTGTGGGGGGATAAAATGACCTCTATAAAGTATGTCATTGTTAAAACTTGCGTAACAACAAAACTTAGAATTAGAGTAAATCACCAGAAGTCAGAACATAAAAAAAATGTTAGAAGATAAAGGAATAAATAAGGTAGCGTCATATTCATCATAAAAATCTATCGTTGGGGCAGTATAGTAGGTATCATAATATCATAAAAAAACTGGTTTCTGGTAGCCAACTGATCATTCGATAATCTACCTTTCTTTGCATTGGCGTGCTTAAGAATTTCTGTTTCCTCTAAAAGTTTTACTTTGACAGTCAGTTGTAGTCGTGACCATGGAAAGCAGGTATTTTCATAGAGAAATAACGAGGCAAGTGCATCGTCAACAGTTGACACAGAAAATTCATTGCAGAACCCTTACTGGTTGTATTATTCCTCATTTACTCTTGTATACTAAATGATGTTTGCTATATTACCAGACTACTGTACAAGAAAGTCTCTTCAAACGCTTATAGCATTACATCATCATTCGTCCTCAGATTCTCAGAAAAGTAAAAGGGGTGTGTGATAAAACACGTATTAGCCTCGCCCACTATTTCACTGGTTTTATTTTCCTAGCTTGGAAGATAAGGGGGCAATAAATTCCTTCGGCATTGCACTCCTGCTACGCCCCAACCACCACAAGCCGTTAGCTTAATCCTGCGGCCCTCCGTCCCACACACACACACACACACACACACACACACACAGACACACACGCATCCACTCTCACTCTTTTCGCCCCTCCCACATTCTTCTCGCTGTACATCTTGCGCGGCTCACCTGTTATTCCACCCCCACCACTACGTCACAGGTCGCTGGGCCCCCACTTGACTTCTTTCCCTCCCTCCCACCCTAGTAGTTTCACCCAGCACTCTCCTACTCTCCCCACCCCTATTAGCCTCTGGCTCGGCCGCCAGAATTTATTTCCCTCTGTTTCCGGCGTTCCCTCTCCATTTGCTTCTTAATGGCTTTTATTTAACTTCCCCTCCCCCTCTCCCCTACCTTGTTGCTGCCACATTCTGGGAGCGGGAGCCGTGAAACATAGCCCCACTGCCCCGCAACTCCTTATGACGATTTCCGTCTAGATTTCACGTACTCTCGCCCGCTGTTTTCAACAGTTACACACACACACACACACACACAAACACACACAGCCCTTCTCCACTGAGTTACCACTGACGTAAAAGGCCGTTATTGACAGGTTAGCTACCTGGTATTGTGGCATTTTCTCTCGCAGTGATAAAGTACCTACTGTACATTAATCGTCACTTATTTTGTTAAAGGCGGTATGATATTATTCAGCTCGTTTACTGCCCTATAACTTCCACCCCTTTTATTACAATAAAGAACATCTACATTGTAATCCGCATCTACATCTCTATTCCGGACACTAAAGTGTGTTGCAACCAGTGGGCTGGAACCATATATCTCACTTCGTTATCTCTGAGTTGGTGGGACAGAGGAACAAAATTTGTCAGTTATGTTCGAATCACCCAAATTTTACAGTCGTGATGTGAGAAAGACTTTATGGGGATTAATACAATCCTCGCCTCGTGTTGAAAAGTAGGTTTATCACAGTACCATCCCAATATTATTGATGCTACAAAATTTGAAGATATGTGACTTCTTTACAATGACGTTTTGAGGAATAGATAAAAAAATCATCGCATACGCCAGTGCAAATATCCTATGTCTAATCACGTTGGGTAAGTGTATGTTCAGTTACAGAGTACTTAAGCTTAGCTGAGAAGCGAGTGTATACGAAATACCAGTTATTACAGAAAGTTCGTCATGTAACTTTGCAGGAATGGATATGGATTCCGTGACATCATATTACGTTAGATGTACTTTTGATTCCAGTAGATCTACAGTGGGAAGATCAATCAGAATGCTAAACATATCAGAAAAACAAGAATACACAATAAATAGTTACAAGGAAAAACAAATATGATAATGTACATTCCACAAATCCCAACTGAATTGGTCCTCATAGACGTAGAACAATTAAAAGTAAGTATTAAACATATTTCTGTTTCAAAGATAATAAACAACTCGTCACAAAACGCATACAGTGAGGTGTGTATGACAATTCTCTGACTGTATGTTGCCATGCATCATCAAAATACAAATATCATTTTACAGCATTTTATTTACAGTAATTGCATCATTGCCCTGAATTTGTGTAGAAGTCAGATTGTACTAACAGTCACATTATTTGATATTATTAGTGAATTGTACAAATCAATTGGTTCTACTTAAAACTCGTCAGCAGATTAGGCGTTGCCCACCAATAATCACTTTAGGCTGCTCTTTAAGCGAACTTTATTGGCAGTTAAACTTCTTATGGCTGCTGGCAAGTTATCTAAACTGTGAATTCCCGAACAATGGACACCTTTTTGGGCCACAGTAAGTGACGGTAAGTCTTGGTGAAGATTATTCTTATACCTAGAATTGACACCATGAACTGAGCTGTTGGGTTGAAAAAGAGAAACAGACAGCATACACTCCACATTTGCTGACCACCTCGTTAGAAACAGCCGGCACCCCAGTGGCGCAGAAACAGACCTTCAGATCCTAAAACATAGTAATCATCCATACCATTATTTAACAATAGAAGATAAATAAAGCATTCAGAAAGCTATCACACAGGGCAGAAACAGTTCTCAGCATTCTAACTGAACTATCGGACAACACAGAAGTAACCCCCCACCCCAATTACACATACACACGAATGCGCACATTGACGTAAAATCAAAACAAAACAGTGAACAAATGACAGTCAGAAGCGCATCATAAACGTAACTTTTTGCAGTGAAACGTCTGTCCAAGCCGCAGAAACATACCAAGATGCAACACCTGCAAATGAGCGCGAGAAAACATGAGTAAAGACTGTCAAAATACGAAGCGTAATCCATGAATAACAAACTACACCAAATAGTTCTCCATAGCAAAGCTTCACAGCTCAGGACTAGCCAGATACTACAATGACAAATCCAAAAACGTGCATATGCCACGACCTTTCTCCGAACATACATTTTAAAGCTTAGATTATGAACAAGATCAATGCAGACGACATCCTAACATCCATCGCGTTTGCATATAGCATGGTGTACTAATATAGGCCTGTGGCTGACTTTCGTTGGTAGCCACAGGACATATACAACGTACAATATAAGGTAACGTGCGTTTATAATTTAAATAACAACAGAATTTGGCGTCACGTATTTCTTAACCTGAACAAAGTCTCTATGTAGGTATTCAAAAAAGCACTGAGTATGTCACAACTATAGTGAAACATGTTCGAGTGTTAAAGCAAAACAATAATTTGCCCACTTGCAAAAAGGCGGACCCACCTTAATTCATTATTACTTATGTTTATATTTGTATATCGAAAATTTCCGATTCTGTAGTACCCAGCTAACTCTGTTCGCTTATGAGATACAGAAGAATGTAGATAGCAGAACTCAGGCAGATGTCGTGTTTCTTGGCTTTAGAAAACTTTAATACAATTTCTCTCCGTCGCTTAGTAAGGAAAAAAAAAGTGTGGAAAAAACTCGTCATCTTCAGTGGAAATATGGTAACCTGAGAAGATTTCACCAATAAAATTCAACGAGGAACCTGCCCTTCCATATTAGCCGTACAGATCATATAAGAAAAGTACCTTATTCTAACCTTCAGCCCTTCCATCATAGTGAATCGCGCACCTGGCTCAATTCATACTTCTTCACATGCGTTGTCACAGGCTTCTGTAACATTTGCACATTGGCAACGGGTTCGGCATACAGAAATGTTTTTTAAATGCCTACATAGGCAGAAAACCAATGGATTGACGTTCGTGTTTGACACAGTGCGGACTGTCAATACAGAGGTAGATATTACTCTTATTATTTTATCTATTTATTTATTTATTGTCCCGTGGGACCAAATTAAGGGGAAGTCTCCATGGTCATGGAACGAGTCAGTACATGGAATTATAGCACGATAGTAGAAACAGATAAAATGAAATACAAGAAACATATTCAGGCGACAAGTCGTAAGTTTAAATAAAGAAAATCAACAATGTAACACTGGAATTTGCTTAATTTTTCAGCTCTTCCAGGAGCTCCTCGACAGAACAGAAGGAGTGAGCCATGAGGAAACTCTTCAGTTTAGACTTAGTGTTTGGGTTACTGCTAAGATTTTTGAGTTCTTGTGGTAGCTTATTGAAAATGGATGCAGCAGAATACTGCACTCCTTTCTGCACAAGAGTCAAGGTAGTGCATTCCACATGCAGATTTGATTTCTGCCTAGTATTAACTGAGTGAAAGCTGCTAACTCTTGGGAATAAGCTAATATTGCTAACAACAAACGACATTAAAGAAAATATATACTGTGAGGGCAATGTCAGAATTCCCAGACTATTGAATAGGGGTCCACAACAGGTTATCGAACTTACACCACATATAGCTCGAACAGCCCGTTTTTGAGCCAAAAATACCCTTTGTGAATCAGAAGAATTACTCCAAAAAATAATACCATACGACATATGCGTATGAAAATATGCGAAGTAGACTACTTTTCGTGTTGAACTGTCACTTCTTTCAGATACTGTTCTAATGGTAAATGAAGCAGCGTTTAGTTTCTGAACAAGATCCTGAACATGGGCTTTCCACAACAGCTCAGCAAGTAATATGCCCTACTCGGTCACTGCTGCGTATTTTACACCTGTTATTCGAACCGGCTGCCAAACTGCAGAGAAGTCCTAGGGGGATACGGTCCAACTTCTTTCTGAAGGCGGTTTTCAGTTCTTGCGCGCGTCGGGGAGATTGCATTCGTTGCGAAAC
This sequence comes from Schistocerca piceifrons, assembly GCF_021461385.2. Taxonomy (NCBI): domain Eukaryota; kingdom Metazoa; phylum Arthropoda; class Insecta; order Orthoptera; family Acrididae; genus Schistocerca; species Schistocerca piceifrons. Next base: position 214,495,936 of record NC_060146.1, read on the forward strand.
ACCTCTGCCAAGAGCATCACAGGTATGCTGTATAGCGTTTAGGTCCGTCGAGTACACAGGCCATATCTTACGTTCGATTTCTTTACTTTACACTGTGTACGACACCTCAATGGTCCTGTGTGTGTGGACTTTGTCGTCCAAAACAGGACTCTGGACCACTATTTCTGATCCTAACCAACACGCTCCCTACGCGAACGAATTCTTTCTCGGCGATACCGTGGTTAAGGTAGAATGCGTTTATCAGACTACCGAGCGTAAAAACCAGCCTCATTTAATCGCCGCAAAATGGTTCTGGCAGACACACGTGTACTGGTAGCAGTCGCAAGGTCTGCGGCGAGCTGCCTAGGAGTGATACGTTTGTTCCTTTTCCGCTATGGCTACGTATCGATCCGCTTGCCGTGTGTTGGTCCGTTTACGACCATCGCCATGCCGGCAGTCCCACCTTCTGTGACCTTTTTCAATCTGAAGATGACACTTTTGAACGCACCCATTACTGTGTCCAGCCGCGCGGGATTAGCCGAGCGGTCTGAGGCGCTGCAGTCATGGACTGTGCGGCTGGTTCCGGCGGAGGTTCGAGTCCTCCCTCGGCCATATGTGTGTGTGTTTGTCCTTAGGCTAATTTAGGTTAAGTAGTGTGTAAGCTTAGGGACTGATGACCTTAGCAGTTAAGTCACATAAGATTTCACACACGTTTGAACATTTGAACTGTGAATAGTGTCACTTTGATCGGCTACGAATCGCCCAGCTGCTTGTTCACGATCCCAAGCACTCAAATGATATCTTCATACTTGTTACGATACGAAATGAAATGTCGCAGTAATAGGTTCCAGCGTAATCTTTTTCAAAGACAGTGCTGCGTGAACCATCTAATTTCGTACAGAGCGTTCGTGCACAGGCTTCGATGCATTTACCATAACCCATCCCGCACATTTCCTTTTACTGTCATTGGTCCGGTGTTTGCTAGCGACTGGCAGCTGATCCTTTGCGTCAGTTGTTTCTCAGCAATTGTCAAGCACTTTGGGTATAAATGTCTGATACAGTCGGTTGGCAATAGTGGATTATTCAAACTTACATGTCAGCAGCACCTCACATTTTGTTGTCAACGAGGCAGAGAACTTAACAACAGCATCTGTTGTGAATTCAGCCTCATCTGTAAATGAAATGCAGCGTGTGAATTGCGGATCTTACTGACTAAAACGGCGCATATCTCAACAGTTATTGGTTTCTGGACGTACAACTACAGGGATTTTTTTAGAATGAAATTACAATAAAATCACTACGCATAGCTGCAGACAGGCGTTGATATACGTCAATGGGGACAGTCGAAAATGTGTGCCTTGACCGCGACTCGAACCCGGGATCCCCTGCTTACGTGGCAGACGCTCTATCCATCTGAGCAACCGAGGACACAGAGGATAGTGCGACTGCAAGGATTTATCCCTTGCACGCTCCTTGTGAGACCCACATTCTCTATTTAATGCCGGAGAGAGTCCCTGCAGTCGCACTATCGTTTGTGGCCTCGGTGGCTCAGATGGATAGAGCGTCTGCCACGTAAGCAGGAGATCCAGGGTTCGAGTCGCGGTCAAGGCACACATTTTCGACTGTCCCCGTTGACGTATATCAACCACTGTCTACAGCTAAGCGTAGTGATTTCATTGTAATTTCATTATAAAAAAATTAAAAAAAACACTAGCTGCATGGTCACCGATGGTATCTGTTCTGTCCGAAAGAACAGATACCATCTTCGTATATATACAGGCATTTTTCTTCTAATTTTGATCAATCCATATTTTTATAACACCACGTAATTTTTTAGGGCACCGTTGATGGCATCAATGATTGTATGTCGAATATAATTTGTGGCGCACAAGGAGGAGTCAGGCCACGAAGGGAAAATTACTGTGGCTGGAGTGTCTCAAAAAAGACGTCGTGTCACTTTGTGGCAGCTTCCGGTAACTAAGTCACCTCTGTTAATGTAAACGAAACAGGAATGACGTGCGTGTAAGGCAGCTACTGGTACGACGGAAGGAGGCTGTACGTGCAGTTTTGCGGAAAGTCGTACAGATGTCAACAAAGCATATAGCGCCAGCAGCGTAATGTTCATATAAGCCAACATGGCGGCATTCCGTCCCAAAAACGTAGTTATAATGACTCACGCAATAATGTTGTTTATTATCATTGCTTGTAACGTAAAAATAGACAAAAATTCTAATACGACACTGTCCTTCAACGCTTAAAGTGGCGATTAATGCGAGTATACAGGCATTCGCCCTGGCCCCCAGAGATAGCAGTGCTGCAAGTTCTTGGATGGTAATTAATTACCGAAAGTATGCGAGTGCGAGGCGTTCAGTCAAAGAATTTTTTCTCTGCCCCATAAGTTGCTAGCACTAATTCAACAATGACATGCCTTAACTTCTTTGTTATTCTTCTGCGCTAGCTCTGTCGGTTCGGTCGCTAGCTGTATTCACAGCGTTTCATTACGGGAGCCCCGTTGCATGTAGGCAGCAAGGAAGCAGTCAGCAAGTGTTTCGTTCTCTGTGCTTGAAGAGACTAAAAAATGGTTCAAATGGCTCTGAGCACTATGCGACTTAACTTCTGAGGTCATCAGTCCCCTAGAACTTAGAACTACATAAACCTAACTAACCTAAGGACATCACACACATCCATGCCCGAGGCAGGATTCAACCTGCGACCGTAGCGGCTGCGCGCTTCCAGACTGTAGCGCCTAGAAACGCTCGGCCACGCCGGCCGGCGAACAGACTAAAGTTGCGGAGATTGTTCACAGAACGAAACTGCAGCACGGTTACAACCGTCACAGTGAACAGAAAATTCACTAGTGGTTAAACAGCTTTAAAAGTGGGTGTGTAAATGTCTGTGATGACAAAGCCTTCTACTACTTTCTAGTACCTCGTCCACTCCCAAAACTGAGAGGAGCTTCCAAACGGACGTCATTTGCAACGGAAAACGAATCTGCAAACTTCACCGCCTGGAGTAAAAGGTAAAGTACCCAGAAGGGGTGGGGGCAGAAAAGAAATGAAAATTAATGGGTTGAGAAGTTATTTGATCATTTTCAGTGACTACAAAATAGAGTCAGATTTACAAAGAAAGCTGTATGAGCCCACTCTACCCCCTGCGGCCAGGATACATGCAATGATTCGGTTGGAAACTGTGTCATGAGGCCTTTGTATCCTATCCTGAGCAGTGCTGGCCCACAGCTGCTGTAACTGGTCCTTGATGTACTGGATACTGCCACTGGAGTTGACGTCCAAGCTCAATCCGTCGTCCACAACGCTGCAGTGAGGTACTCTCGCACGATTCACAGAATAGAAGAGGAGGTGGTGCCAAGTCATGTATAAACTACAGATGTTGTCTTTTCTGCAACGATAACTTTCACCAACACTGCTACTAGTTCATTAGTCCGTGCATGGCGCTATGATTGTGTCAACGACAATTTCTGCTAATACAGTGAAACTGAAGCTACCTTGTTGCCTAACCTCCATGAACACTCGATGACTTGCATCTGCCCACACGCGTGTATTGTGGTAATTCACTGGTGGTCTCCCTTGCAACCGCGCGTCGCAGCGCCTGCAAGCTAGGCTTCCCTCTAGCAACGGTGGTGGAGCAGGACAGCGTATGCACCAGGCGGAGCAGGTGGCCTACTGTGTTCCACGGCAAGCATCACGTGGAACAAGTTGCACCACGATATAAGCCATGCTGCGGAGCTTAACCAGTAGAGTTCCAGGGAGGGCAAGTACGAATTCCAGGAGCGCGAGGTGGCCAAGCTCACCCCACACATGTTTTGTCAGGTACAGGCCACAAAAGTATACCTCAGTATCAGTCAGACACTTATTATGTGTGGATGAGCACTGTCCAATTGAAAAATGCCACCACGGCGCCATCACACTAGAGGTAACACAGTAACACACTTGTACGGAGACTGTTCGTATCTTAGCGTTGTGCCGTCAGAATTCCGTCAACTCTCAACCAGCCTTGATGTGACGTCATACACGATGGCTGCCCACAATGCCGTGAGGTGTAACACCGCTGTGTGTGTCTCTAAAACGGTGGAAGAACGGAACCTATCCATAGGTTAGCGAGGGAAAGACGACTGTCTACATGTCTCCCTACTAACCCTAATCTCTCTACTCTTATCTTCACGATCCCTACGCGAAATGTTCGTTGGTGGTAGTACATCGTTCTGCTGTCAGCCTCAAATGTCCGTTCTCTAACTTTTCTCAATAGTGTTCCTCGAAAAGAACGTCGACCTCTCCACTGTGATTCCGATTTTAGTTCCCGTAGCATCTCTCTAACACTTGAACGTTGTTCCGACCTGCCAGTAACAAATATAGCAGCCCGCCTCTGAATTACTTCGATGGCTCCCTTTAATCCGAGCCTGTGCGGATCCCAAACGCTTTAATATTACTTAATAAATGGGTCGCATCAGCGTCCTATATGCTGTCTCCTTTACAGGTGGACCACTCTTTCCTACAGTTCCCCCCGATGAACCGAAGTCGACCATTCGCCCTCCGTACGACAGTGCTCACATACTCTTTCCATTTCATATCGCTTCGCAACGTTACGCCCGGATACTTAAACGACGTGACTGCGTCAAGCAGTACACTCGTAATACTGTAATACAACATTACGGGTTTGCTTTTCCTATTCATCTGCATTAACTTACGTTTTTCTACATTTAGAGGTAGCTCTTATCCATCACACCAACTAAAAAATTTGTCTAATTCATCGAGTGTTCCCCTACAGTCACTCAACGGTGACACTTTCACATCGAGTGTAGTATCATCACCAACCATCCACAGACTGCTACCTACCCTTTCAGCCAGATCACTTAGGTACATACAGGGTGTTTCAGAAGTTATGGTCAGTATTTAGGGATATGACAGGAATGATCACTCGAAACAAAAAAGTCAAGTGAACATCGGTTCTAAAATACATACCTTAAGAACTATGAGCAGTTCTCGTTCTTCGATACTGTGAAACAAATCTCTTCTACTACAAGGTCTTTGTCGTGTTGGCAGAAGAGCCAACACCGTGTTACTAATGGAGGCCGAAATGCACGCGTTTTAGCTCACGCAGGGAAGCGGAAAGAGGCGGGAAGGACTATACTGACGTGAGGTCTGGAACATGACAAGGAATTAGAATTCAGAAAGCGGATGTAATTAGTTTGATACTTAACTTTAATCCATTAATGATGAACGTCGCTCTTGACGGTACATGATTCACAATATTATCTGTTCAGATTATAGTAACTGAATATGGCGCCTTGCTAGGTCGTAGCAAATGACGTAACTGAAGGCTATGCTAAACTGTCGTCTCTGCAAATGAGAACGTATGTAGACAGTGAACCATCGCTAGCAAAGTCGGCTGTACAACAGGGGCGAGTGCTAGGGAGTCTCTCTAGACTAGACCTGCCGTGTGGCGGCGCTCGGCCTGCAATCACTGATAGTGGTGACACGCCGGTCCGACGTATACTAACGGACCTCGGTCGATTTAAAGGCTACCACCTAGTAAGTGTGGTGTCTGGCAGTGACACCACAGTCTTTGCTTTCCATATTTTGGGAGGGGGTAGTATGGACGGAAACAAGGAAAAAAATCCAGTAAACATGTGCTCTGAAATGCATACCTTAAAAGTTATGAGCACTTGTTCATTAGAAGAGTTGTGTTTCAAAGTATCGAAGACGTCAAATGTTGATAGCTCTTAAGGTATGCATTTTAGGACACATGTTTAGTGGACTCTTTTTCTTGGTTTGACCGTACTACCACTTTCCAAACTATGGAAAGCAAAGAGCTTTCAATAGAAGAGGTTTGTTTCACGGTATGGAAGATCAAGAATTGCTCACAGCTCTTGAGCTCTTGAGGTTTGCGCTCTAGAGCCTACGTTTAATCGACTTTTTTGTTTCGAGTGACCATTCCTGTCATAACCCTGAATATTGACCATCACTTCTGAAACACTCTGTAGAATATAACAGCGATCCTATCACACTTCTCTGGGGCACTCCTGACAGTAGCTCTGTCCCTGATGAACACTCGCCGTCGAGGACAACACATTGGCTTCTGTCAACATACTGGGTACAGTCCTTACCGACGGTGGTCATGCTGTGTAGAACAGAACTGCGATTCTTCACTGAACGCAGTGCGACAGCGTTCATCAAAACTCCATGCTTCCCGGTCACAGCACGTCTGCAAACGCAGCCTTTGTGTTGTGGTGTTAACGGTAGCTTAACCATAGGGTGGTAATTTCTTACGCTAATCTCCGACCGGTTGCAGAGGATGCCACAGAACGTTGCAGGGAAGTCAATTACCTGTTACCGGATGGCAGGCGACGAAACGAAGGAATTATAACCTATCTTGGTGCACAGTACTGCCGTGTTCCCTTCAGGTGGTCACACTTGCTCGACCGGAATCTTGAGGAGAGTACACTCTATCCGACACCGGGGCACTGTGACATCCGAATACCCCCCAAAAGATCTGGATATTGCACTATTCGGACGAGCTGGACAAACGGAGTCCCACAATGAGGCCCCTTTCACACTCTACCAGGTGCTGATAACGCTATCTCGTACGACTACGTGGGACCTCCGTGTCCTTCACGGTTTGTTTTGTTTTAGGGCGCAGAAAACAACTGGACTCATCCGCGCACAAGTCAAAACTATAGAACTCGAACACAGAAAGGAGGGAAACTACTATACGTCTGTCCCAATGGACAGAATAGGAGACAGCTAAAAACAGGCACGTGGAGAAGGGGTTAAAAAAAACTCCATACAAAAATGGAGGTCCTAAGCTAAAAATTAAATGGCCTTCGCCTTCGCCATATTGCTTCGGTGGATGTGCCCTGCCACGTCTGATAACAACACTGACCACAGACAATGGTAAAGCCGTAACTGTCACGGAGAAGTGCAGCTCTAATCACCTACTTACCAGCAGAAGGTATGTATGTGTACGAAGTCACATGGAGACCTGACCGTATATTCTGGCCGCTTTACTTTTTCTTTAAGCCAGAGTACGAGTTGTGGCTAGAAAATAGCGGGACTGGCGCTGCCGCAGAAGTAAGTACGCATGCACCAAAGATGAACGACCAATAGAGTGAAGCATCTCTGGCGTCTGTAGACGAGTCAGTGTGGCCGTGGCCCTCTTTCGTGTAACAGATAATATTTTATTTTACCGAAAAAATGATAAGCGTAATAATAGAGCAACTAATTGTCGCGAATTTTCCCAAGAAACTGTTACTGAAACCTATCTGGTACTACATGAAGTGTATGGCGAAAAGACTGCTTCATCACGCACGTGAATTTTTGAGCGGGGCCAAGCGTTTTCAAGATGGCCGAGAAGACGTTGGAAATGACTCACTCCAGGGACTCCCTTCAACATAAAAAACGGATGTTTATATCGGAAAAGTGGGTAATCTGATTCCATCTGACCGTCGGTTGAGTATTCAAATTGATTGCTTAAACTGTATAAATTTATGAAGAACGCAGAAGAGAAATTTTGCATAAATAGTATAACATCAGAAAAGGGTGTGCGAAACTGACGCCGAAAATTTTCACGATCGAACAAAAAGAAGCCCGTGAAAATGTTTGTACTGCCACTTTGAATAAAATTGAAGATGATCCTAATTTCTTGGAAGGAGTGGCAACATGTAGCGAATCTTGGTTTTTCGCTTATGATCCAGAAACTAAGCGCTAATCGATCCAATGGAAGTGTCCAACTTCACAGAGAGGAAAAAAAAAAAAAAGAACTCAAATGAGCAAAACGAGATTTTTTCGGTATGCATGGAATTGTTTATCTTTGAAGGTCAAACTGTTTATCAACATTACTTGCTCAACTCCGCGAGAGAGTAAAGAAACAAGACCCGAATTGTAGAAGGACAGGTCATCTGTTTTCCAACATGACAATACACTGGCGCATGCTGGCATTGTCTGTTAAGAGTTTTCTGCTGAAGTACAGCATCACAGTGTTAGACAGCCCAGCTTATTCACCTGACTAACATCGAGTGACTTTGATCTACTCCACAAGGTGAAATCTGCTTTAAAAGGAACAAGATTTCAGCCCATTGCATTGGTGAAAGAAAAACCGGCACGCATAATGAAGAATCCCATGGAGGAAGACTTCCAACACTGTTACCATCGGTGGAAAATTGCCTGGAGTGTTGCAGGGACAGAGGAGAGAAGTATGACAACAAATAAGTGTGGTATGTTTTTTGAAATGGAATGTTTTACAGCAATAGCACCGTTATATTATAGCCAAACTTCGTATCTCCAAATTCGTGCGTCCTGCGTACCGTGTTAACTGACACACAAGTACGAGTAAAAATGTATGGAATCATCACAACCGCATCTAAGGTGTTGTGAAGAAGAAGGGCGAGCTTAGTCAGTCGCATGGTGACAGCTGACGACACGGGGGACCACCACTAAATACCACAAGGCGGAACATTTTATGGATACTCTCTTCTTCGCCTAGCCACCAAAAGTCTTTAAAAGCCAGTTTTCAGGGGGAAAACTGTTGAAGACAGTGTTTACGGGTATGTAAGATTCACTGACGATTCATTACACTCCTGCGGGTGAAGTAGTCAGTAACGGGTGCGGGGAAATGAGAGATTTCGAAACCAAACTCAACACGAAGGCTCGCGGGTATCATTCAAAAGGCGCGATTTTAGCTGAGTGCGTTCAGAATCGTGGGTTTGAGCCGTTGGAGCATCCGCCGTACAGTCTTGACCAACGTCCAAGTGATTCCCTTCTTTCTGGTCCGACATAGAAGCGGCTCAGTGAATCCAAATTTTAAAGTGGTGGAATTGATGCAATATTAGCTTGTCATGATGCCACAAACTTTCTTCCAGGACGGAATTAATGAGCGTGGCAAGAGATAGACCAACTGAATAGGCATTGAGGGTGATAGCGTAGAAAAACTATGTTACTTGAAGTGTTGCTCTAACGATAAAAAGTTTATTTTTTTAAACAAAAATATACTTTGCTTTTCGACTTGCGCTCTTAGTATCTTCAAATCTCTTAAGGCGAATGCCAGGGTGGTTCCCTTGAAAAGAGTGCAACCGATTTCCCGCCTCAATCTTCTTCAGTGTGAGTTAGTACTCCGTCTGTAATGATTTCGTTATCGACGGGACTTTCCTTATTTTCATCATCACTAGTAAAGAGCAGTGGTGACGATGGTGACCTACCGACGACATATTGATCGTGGTGTAGAAGATCTATTAAAATCGCTCAAAAGAATAAAAGCATCTATGACATTATGTGAAAGAACCTACTCTCCAACTAGAAGCCGTTTCTTGTAGGTCCCAGGAGCAACGCAGCATTCCAAAGTAATCGAAAAGTGTACAAGGTCATGCCCTTTCTTTTAAGAAGATCATCGGATAAATGCACATAATTATACCTCTGATGAAAATCTGTTGTAGGATTGCAGGAAACGTTTTATGAGAAACTTAGAGAACTAAAAAATCCTGCTGGAACCAAAAAGGATTTCGCAAGAATACATCTGTATATTCGTGGAAGAGATCCAGAAAGGCATCGGATGTCTCAAAATGGAATGTGCAGTGGTATGACATAGTACACCTCCAGTCAAAATTCTTGGTTGCTATTTGTGTCCGCCTCCTGTATACTTCGATTTCATTTTATTGAAATTGTGGTATGGAGAAGCATTAAGGAAATATGTACGCGAAAGCTACCAAAATTGTGAAAAATTTTTTATTGGCTTAAGTGGTATTGAAATTTCAATTTCTAAGGATTACTTTCGAATTCCACTCCTAAATGAGATAAAAATAATAATTAACGGAAGCTTGTATGGCGTCACCTTTGTTGTTTTGTATTTCTTCACATTATTTGTTTTTCAGTTTTATGCAGTCAGAATGTGAGGAATATTTCGGTATTTAGCAGATCCAGAACTTATAGAAAAGTGTTTACATGGAAAAAGTCGAAATCCTAATGAAAGTTACAACTCTCTGTTAGAAAAACAATGCACCAAGACGACATTTATTTTCACTGCTGGTGATGAAACTGCAGCGTATAATGCTTGTTCAGTTTTTGTCTGTGATAATCTTGGTAGACTACGGACTCTACGGAGGCTAGGATTTGATCCAGGGGCTTTGATACTGTTGATATTGAAGGAAATCGATAATTGATGCAGCTGGCATTATTGTTACTCAGTCTGAAAATCAAGTTAACCTAAGAAGACAAGCAAAGAAAAAAGATTGAGGATGAAGGGGAGAATGCATTGGGTTTCCCCTAGTTCATTTGTAGTAGTTCACACAGATAAGGTAAGGCCTAATACAAACACTGTCAAATCTCTGAATCAGGTTTCCCATAACTTAGATAATGACAGCTTTATGTACCTTTTTCTCAAAAGCCATTAACATTATAGTACTTAAATTTGGCATGCAATTAGTCAATACTACAGTGAAACTTTCTGTGGGAGGAATTTTCGCTTACTGCAATATCAAGTAATTTATGTTCGAGAAAAGCCCTAAGATTCAGTGTATTTTTTTCACAGGGATTTGGACAGCTCTAACAATCTCGAAAAAGGAGACATCATTGTTCTGTTCCACAGATATTTGCAACGATGGTATATCGAACCCTGTACAAAAATGTTTATTTCGTTCTAACAGCTTTTTCAAAAAAGGAATATTTGTATTCGCCTTGTTGAAAAAATAATAAGAGTCGTATAATTTCAATAAGCATGAAAATGTATGTGTGTATCCATGTAACATTGCTTAACAATTTGGCCAAATTTAGTTACATTGCCTTGAAAACTTTGGACTTCGTAAGGTTGTTTTTTCTTTTTTTCAGAGTACTGCGGGCTCGCATACGTTCTCTCTTAAAAATCTAATGTGAATTTTTTTCTTTTTACGTTACAGGTAAGGGTAATCGCTGCAACTGTGGAAGCAGAGTAAGAGGTACGTGTTTAACAGGTGAACGTGTGTGTGTGTGTGTGTGTGTGTGTGTGTGTGTGTGTGTGTGTGTGTGTGCGTGCGTGCGTGTGTTTGTGTGTTTTGCGAGGTACTCGCTACTGCGCACCCGCCTTTGTTCTATTATGTTCAAAACGTTCTGTCAAGGTTAGCAAATACAGGCATGACCTACTGGGGACAGAGCCACCACTGTGAATAATATTTAAACAGAACAATCTTTGGTCGCGGTCAGTTTGATTTTATAACCGTTTCGTTCCTAATACACGGGTATCATCAGATTTGTAAGAAACAGAACAAAGACGTCACATCTAAGTTGCTAAACGACTTGGGAGAGGAACAGCTTTTCATATGATTGTTAACTGAATTTAAAAATTTAAACTGCTGTAATTTTTTCTCATTAAGAGATGTAAAGCTATGTTGAAGGTTTGACGCAGTAAGAGAAGCAGTTCAGTTAGAAACTTTGCACACGTTTTGAAGCAGCGTGGCTCTAAGCTCGCAAGTTACCCGGACTATATTCGTCTAGTGTTTGAGAATGAAAGCACTTGGCGGATTCCAACAAACTTTGCACACAATTTCGAACCTTTCCTAAACTTTTTCTCACTACCATCTCTCATAAAGTAATGAAAGATGAAGTGTTTATCGCTTACTACATTTTCGGTGTTTACCGAGCAAAACTTCAGCTTTCGACACGGCGTCTTAATTTATTACTTGTTTATTACTAACTTAATTCGTTACACATTTGTGGACAGTATCCACGTACACCACTGAATATGCCTGCAAAATTTACAACGCAGTCCAGCTGAAAAGGAGAGATCGGATTTAGCGGCGTGCGTGAATGTTTTTACAGAGAGGTGGTGTGTTGATATACCCAGTGCCACAAGCGAAGTTCACCGCTTCGAAGCAATCGCGTCATTTCTGGAGAGCTCTTTGCGCAGTTCGTTGCATGATGGATTCCTCACGATCATCAAAAAGAGCGCTTATCCGATTTCTTCTCGCAGAAGGGAAGCGAGATGAAAGAGGTTGTACGGAGAGCAGCGTCTCGGACGGTGCACAATATTCCGGTGGTGTTGGTCTTATGAGGAGACACGTGTGGCTAGTAAGACCCTAGAAGTACTCTAGATATTTAGATGGCAGTACCTAGAACGTCCAGCTTACAGCCCCGATACCTCCCCACGCTGGACCTTTTTCCGGCCGCAGCGATGTCGAAGATTTGATGTTTTACCGGATTCCTGTTATTCACGGTACACTCGTGAAATGGTGGTGCGAAAAAATCCCGACTTATCGCTACGTCAGAGATGCTGTGTCCCACCGCTCGCGCGCCGACTGTAGCATCACGTTCAAACTCATCTAAATCTTGGAAACCTACCATTGTAGCAGCAGTAACCGTTCTCACAACTACGCCAGACACATGTGTTACGCAGGCGTTGCCGACCGCAGCGCCGTATTCTGCCTGTTTACACAGCCCTGTGTTTGGATACACTTTCCTATACCAATTTCTTTGGCGCTTCAGTGTATCAAAAGCGTCTGGAATCGAAGTTCGCGCTGAATTTCGAGCTTCCATAAAACTTTGCCTATCTTGGGGATTTTGCGTTCTTTTAAACTTCCCGTGCTTGTTTTGTTGCTTCTAAAAAATGTTCAAGTTTGTGTGAATTCCTAAGGGACCAAACTGCTGTGGTCATCGGTCCCTAGACGTTCACACTACTTAAGCTAACTTAAACTAACTTATGCTAAGAACAACGCACGCACCCATGCCCGAGGGAGGACTCGAACCTCCGGCGGGAGGGGCCGCGCAATCCGTGACATGACGCCTCAAACCGCGCGGCCACACGTGTGGCGAGGACATTTTCAAGGGGGACCGTAGCTACTTTGAATGTCCGATTCACACCGCAGCTCAGTAGCGGGTCAGGATGTGAATCGCACATTCAAAGTAGCTATGATCCCCCTTGAAAGTGTCCTCCGCAAATGGGGACGAAACGTTGGGTTTTAATGTGAAACCTATTCGATCACGGCGAAATATCCCGGATAATTTTATTGTGACATTTCCGGCGGTGAAGGTTTACATTTTAAAAATGCGTTTCTTTACATAGGGTTGAACTTCCAGTCAGTTAGCCGTGTTGTTGTTGTGGTCTTCAGTCCTGAGACTGGTTTGATGCAGCTCTCCATACTACTCTATCCTGTGCAAGCTTCTTCATCTCCCAGTATCTACTGCAACCTACATCCTTCTGAATCTGTTTAGTGTATTCATTTCTTGGTCTCCCTGTACGATTTTTACCCTCCACGCTGCCCTCCAATACTAAATTGGTGGTCCCTTGAAGCCTCAGAATATACCCTACCAAGCGATCCCTTCTTCTTGTCCAGTTGTGCCACAAATTTCTCTTCTCTCCAATTCTATTCAATACCTCCTCATTACTTATGTGATCTATCCATCTGATCATCAGCATTCTTCTGTAGCACCACATTTCGAAAGCTACTATTCTCTTCTTGTCTAAACTATTTATCGTCCATGTTTCATTTCCATACATTGCTACACTCCATACAAATACTTTCAGAAACGACTTCCTGACACTTAAACCGCGCGGCCACTCCTCGCTGCTGTTGCTTCTACAGTAGTGTTTGACCTATTTTGTGTTCTATAGTGCGTCAGTAGCACCTCTTATTAATTTATTTCTTACGTGTATCTCAACTGCCGTCGGTAATATTTCATTCCATTTAAACCACATCTGGTTTACTCTTACATAGTCAGATTGGAAGGAGTGGGAACTGCCTCTTAGGAAAGTATCAAGAGAATTTTTATCTACTTTTTAAACAGATGTCCTTCGTGTTTATGTGTCGTAGTTTTGGATGCTATGGTCTTCAGTCACTGTACAACAATATTGTGGTCACTTATCCCCGTATGTCTTGTTTGTTGCTAAGAGGTCAAGTACTTTTTGCGCAGCCATTTACTCTTCGAGTAGCCAACGGCGCTGCTGCAGTGGTAACACTGGTTCCCGTCAGATCACCTAAATTAAGCGCTGTCGGACTGGTCTAGCACTTGGATGGGTCACCGTCTGGGTCTGCCGAGCGCTGTTGGCAAGTGGGGTGCTCTCAACCTTTGTGAGGCAAACTGGGGAGATACCTGAGCGAGAAGTAGCGGCTCTGATCTCGTAAACTGACATAGGGCCGGGAGAGCGGTGTGCTGACCACATACCCCTCCATATCTGCATCCAGCGACGCCTGTGGCTGAGGGTGACACGGTGGCCGGTCGGTGCCGTTGGGCCTTCGTGACCCGTTTGGGCGGAGTTTATAGTTCTGCATTTACTCTTAGAGTGGGCTCCTGAGCTATTTGTTCAAAATAATTTTGTGAGAAGTCATTCAGAACGAATTCGGGAAACGTTTTAGCCCTACCATGGACTTCAAACAAGTGTTTTCGTCAGTATATCGAGAGTAGACTGAAGTCACCGTATACTGTAATTGGGTGAGCGGGGTACCTATTTCTGATAAAGCTCTTCCATTGTTTAATAACAAGAGCATTCAGTGGCTTCCAACAATCTTTAATGATAGTTAGAGACCTTTTCTCTACGCTTGCCTGCAATTGCTGTCAGACAGCAGTTTTCCTTCCACCTCTCTGCTAACGTCGATCGATTGCAACAGACGGGGTTCCGCCGAAGGCTGTTCAAAGGTCTGGCGGCGTTGCTTTGATAAGAGAAAAAGGTGAAAGGAGGTGGTGGCCAGTAACAAAGAATAGCGATATACTGTGTCCTACATCGCATTATTCTGCTATCAGAATGGGCCTAAGTGACGTCACGGACTTTGTAAAAACAGATAATAAACTGAGGTCGCACGGTTTGGGTTATCGGATGTTTAAATCGTTCCTGGCAGAGGTGCAGTGTGAAGATAGCTATGTGCAATACTTTTTTGAAGTATACTGTGTGAGGCGAGATGTTGTTTTAGAACTTTTTTCCAACCTGCGTAAAAACGTAGCATTATTCATGGACATGAAAGGAGTGCTAGTAAAAGAGTTTGATGACCCCCTCCCAGTGAATATTACGTCTTGCATCTCTAACTGACCTTACAAAGTGCCGCGTGGGATTAGGCGAGCGGTCTAAGGCGCTGCAGTCCTGGACTGTGCGGCTGGTCCCGGCGGAGGTTCGAGTCCTCCCTCGGGCATGGGTGTGTGTGCGTTTGTCCTTAGAATAATTTAGGTTAAGTAGCGTGTAAGCTTACGGACTGATGATCTTAGCAGTTAAGTCCCATAAGATTTCTCACACATTTGAACATTATCCTTACAAAGCACGTGAATTTCTTGAGCAGAACTATTCAGAGTAGGCATAAACTAATTACTGAAGTTTCGCACACCGCTTTGGATTTTAAAAGAAAATTGCAGTTGTGGATGAAGTAACTTTTAGAAATGTCAGTTGCGCACTTTTCGAATGTTGCTCTAGTTACAAATATACATTACTGGCCATTAAAATTGCTACACCACGAAGATGACGTGCTACTTACACCAAATTTAACAGACAGGAAGAAGGTGCTGTGATATGCAAATGATTAGCTTTCAGAGCATTCACACAACGTTGGCGCCGGTGGCGACACCTACAACGTGCTGACATGAGGAAAGTTTCCAATCGATTTCTCGTACACAAACAGCAGTTAACCGGCGTTGCCTGGTGAAACGTTGTTGTGATGCCTCGTGTAAGGGGGAGAAATGCGTACCATCACGTTTCCGACTTTGATAAAGGTCGGATCGTAGCCTATCGCGATTGCGGTTTATCGTGCCGTGACATTGCTGCTCGCGTTGGTCGAGATCGAATCACTGTTAGCACAATATGGAATCGGTGGCTTCAGGAGGGTAATACGGAACGCCGTGCTGGATCACAACGGCCTCGTATCACTAGCAGTCGAGATGACAGGCATCTTATCCCCATGGCTGTAACGGATCGTGCAGCCACGTCTTAATCCCTGAGTCAACAGATGGGAACGTTTGCAACACAACCACCATCTGTACGAACAGTTCGACGACGTTTGCAGCAGCATGGACTATCAGCTCGGAGACCATGGCTGCGGTTACCGTTGACGCTGCATCACAGACAGGAGCGCCTGCGATGGAGTATTCAACGACGAACCTGGGTGCACGAATGGCAAAACGTTATTTTTTTCGGATGAATCCAGGTTCTGTTTACAGCATCATGATGGTCGCATCCGTGTTTGGCGACATCGCGGTGAATGCACATTGGAAGCGTGTATTCGTCATCGCCATATTGTCGTATCACCCGTCGTAATGGTATGGGGCGCCATTGGTTACACGTCTCGGTCACCTCTTCTTCGGACTGACGGCACTTTGAACAGTGGACGTTACATTTGAGATGTGTCACGACCCGTGACTTTACCCTTCATTCGATCCCTGCGAAACCCTACATTTCAGCAGGATAATGCATGACCGCATGTTGGAAGTCCTGTACGGGCCTTTCTGGATACAGAAAATGTTCGACTGCTGCCCTGGCCAGCACATTCTCCGGATCTCTCACCAATTGAAAACGTCAGGTCAATGGTGGCCGAGCAACTGGCTCATCACAATAAGCCAGTCACTACTCTTGATGAACTGTGTTATCGTTTTGAAGCTGCGTGGGCAGCTGTACCTATGCACGCCATCCAAGCTCTGTTTGACTCAATGCCCAGGCGTATCAAGGCCGTTATTACTGCCAGAGGTGGTTGTTCTGGGTACTGATTTCTCAGGATCTATTCACCCAAATTGCGTGACAATGTAATCATATGTCACTTCTAGTAGAATATATTTGTCCAATGAATACCCGTTTATCATCTGCATTTCTTCCTGGTGTAGCGATTTTAATGGCCAGTAGTGTAAGGTATCTTGAAAGGGATACACTGAAGCGAACATTTTGATGACTTTCTTACGGTGCTACAGACTTCGTTCTAAAAACTTTGACAGTATATTTAGTGAATTCGATTTTAGTATTTTTTGCACCTCGCTTTGCAGTGAACGCTGAAAGTGCGAGTCCTGAAATTCAATTGGAGCTCATCAAATTTCAGCACAGTAGTATGCTTAGGAAGAAGTTTCGCAATGCAGAAAATATTGAAGTGTTTTATAACGACTGCCCTAGAGAATAGAGCCTGCAGATGTTGAAAATAGCTGCTCATGTCTGCAATGTGTAAAAGGGACCACGTATTTGTGTGAGATTGTTTTTTGAAGTAAAAAATTAACAAAATCGAAGCTCAAGAGTACTCTTACCGAAGCAATGCGTTTGATGATCGCTAATCTCAGTCCAAACATCGAGATGCTATCAACAAAGCATTTGAAAAGTGTTGTGGCGTAGCAAGACAGCCACTCCACGGAAGTAGCCGGAAGGCACGCGCTTAGCTCACGCAGGCAAGAGATAGGTCTGTAACAGGATACGTAATGAATGCTATAAAGAAAAGTACGTAGCTTCTGTAATACTTAACTTTAATCCATCCTTGGTACATCGCTACTGACGATATAAGTGAGACTCTTTAGATACAAGCTATGTAAGGCTACTGGCGCCTTGCTAGGTCGTAGCCACTGACTTGGCTGAAGGCTATTCTAACTATCTGCTCTGCAGATGAACGAGGCTTCGACAGTGTGCATCGCTAGCTACGTCGTCCGTACAAGTGGGGCGAGTGCTATCCCGTATCTCGAGACCTGCCTTGTGGTGGCGCTCGGTCTGCTATCACTGAAAGTGGCGACACGCGGGTCCGACATGTACTAATGGACCGCGGCCGATTTAAAGCTACCACCTAGCAAGTGTAGTGTCTGGCGGTGACACCACAAAAAGTATTGTAGAGTAAAAAACGAATGATTAGTAGGCCCCCTCCGAACGTGATATTTCTGTGTTAGATTACATACAGGGTGACATTTATTGAACTACATGAAAAAAAAACGTAAACTAGTTATAAAGGACGGCGTGCTCGCACTTTATTCAACACGTAAACGTCACTACAGGTATTCGGATTTAGGTTATGACATGTTCGATATGCCTGCCATCATTGGCGATAATGTGGCGCAGACGAATAGCGAAATTCTGCAGGACCCCTTGAAGTGTCGGAACATCGATGCTGTCCATGGCCTCCTGAATGGCTGTTTTCAGCTGAGATATAGTTTTGTGGGTTATTGCAGTATCGAGGCCCACGCCAGTGGCCTCTGGGTACCCCAGAGCCAGAACGCGATCCCCAGAGTGCTCCTCCAGGACATCAAACACTCTCCTGCTTCGATGGGGTCGCGCTCCGTCTTGCTTGAACCACATCTTGTGTAAATCAGGATCACTTTGGATATGGGGGATGAAATCATCTTCCGAAACCTTCACGTACCGTTCGGTAGTCACCGGTTCTTGATTGTTAGCACACTTGGACCGGTTCTCTTCAGCTTGAACGTGGTCGCAGACTGGCTTAGAGCCGTAGTTGGGCTGTTATTGCTCGCATACATAGTAGGTCTTCACAAGCGCTATACGCTCAGGCACGCTGCACTGTGCCATTTTCACGTGAAAATGGCCGACAACAACAAGGTGCTTGCGCATGCGCCATGAGTTCAGTTTGGAAGTCCTAACGCAAGCCGTTCAGAAGTTATGACGATTTTATTTCGTATAGTTCAATAATTGCCACCTCTGTATATTAAGTTAAAAAAGTATAATGAAAGAAGCGCGTCTTCTTTGCTTATTACATTATGTCGGTGCTGTATTTGTGATCAAGAAATTAAGTCGACAAGAGTGGTATTTTATTCTCTTTTTGTTGACCCATGTGCACTCTCCGCGCTCACCCTTGAACGATTGATGTTGGTACGCTTGTTACGGGCCGTAACTGCTGTCAACCTACAGACTCCTTCTTCTTCTTCTACGTGATCAGGCCCAGTGGACCGCACGGTGCTACAAGTTTCCTCCTCCGTTGTATTCTGTCCATTGCTGCCACCGCCATCCGTCCACATCTATTGACACTTGGTTTAAATCTTCATGGAGTCCATCCCTCCAACGCTTCTTGGGTCTCCCTGGCGATCTCTTTCCTGTAGTTGTGAAATCCAGGAGCTTCCGAGGCCATCTGTGATCCTGCATCCGGGCCACATGGCCGGCCCACTGCATTCGTTTGGCTTTGACAATTCCTGCTATGATGGGCTGCTGGAATAGTATCTCAAGCTCTTGGTTGTTTATGATGCTCCATTCACCTGTGCCTGTACCCAGAACCAGACCGAAAATCTTCCGAAGCTCTTTTCTCTCAAAAACGAGGAGCTTATGGAAGTCCTGTTTTCGGATACTCCATGTCTCACAGCCACATAGAGCAACATGGTGGATGAGGGTTTTGTATAGCCGAATCTTGAACTGTCTGGAGAGATATCTGGACCGAAGCATTTGTGCTAGGCCGTGGTAACATCGGTTTCCTGCTTGTATTCTGGTATTGATATCTGCTTCACACGACGAGTTCTCAGTGAAAAGTGCCCCTAGGTATTTGAATTCGTGCTCTCTCTTGTAGGACCGGTCCACAACCTGCAGTGATTCTAGACGACCAGCAGTCTGACAATGACCACGCGTCATAACGAGGTACTCTGTCTCGGCTTCGTTTAGGTTTAGCCCAAATTTGCTGGCAGCCTCCTTTAGTGCTCTGGTCATTTGCTCCAACTCCTCTTCAGACCTGGAGAGTAAACACATGTCGTTTACATAGGCTAAATATGCCAGTCTCTTTCCTTCGATTTCAGTTCTCTTGGAAGGTCTCGCGTACTATCTTCTCGAGGGCAAAGTTGAACAGGATAGGGGACAACCCATCTCCTCGCCTGAGTCCTGTCACAATCTCAGATTCCACAGTTACGCGATTTCCCATCTTCACTTTCCCACGTGTTTCGCTTAGAGAGATCTTTATCAGACTGATGAGCTTCTCTGCGTTGCCAAAGTCTTAAAGAGCTGAACAGGCTCTTGTGATGTATACAATCATAGGCCTTCTTACAACCAACGAATAAAATATGCAAATCTTTACCATATTCACCCAGTTTCTCAGTGAGCTGCTGGTGATTAAAGATGTGATCTACTGTTGACCGCCCTGGCCGGAAACCTCCTTGGTACTCCCCAATCATCGATTCTGCCACTGGCTGAATTGTATGTATGAGGCAATTGGACAGGATCTTATAGCAGACGTTAAGCAGAACGATTCCTCGATAGTTGTCACATTTCAGTTTACTCCTTGCAGACTGAATTTTCCACTCCGCAGCGGAGTGTGAGTTGATAAGAAGCTTCCTGGCAGACTAAAACTGTGTGCCGGACCGAGAGTCGAACTCAGGACCTTTGCCTTACGCGGACGACTGCTCTAACGAGTGAGCTACACAAGAACGACTCGAGATCTGGTTCTGGAAGCTTCCATCAGGCTGTGTCTAAGCCATGTCTACGCAATGTCCTTTCTTCCTGGAGTGCTGGTCTTGGCACATTCGCACGAGAACCTCTGTGGAGTTTGGAAGCTTCACGCATGCTTTGCTCAACCTTCATCACCTCAGAAGTTGACGGTCTCCCGCTCCTTTGTTCGTCGTGAACTTCGGTCCGACCAGCTGCAAACTCTCTACACCACTTACGAACACTTTTGACATCCATGCACGACTCAGTTCCGTCAGTTGGCGATGGATTTCAATCGGCGCAGTGCCCTTTGTGTTCAGAAACAGAATAACTGCGCGCAATTCGCACTTGGCGGTAGCATCCAACGGGTGCTCCATTCTCAACGGCTGCCAAGCCAAGACTGAGCGCCTGGGCGCGGCGTGCGCCATGTTTACACACATCGCGTGAAGCCCTCTTCATAACAGTGTGACGAACTGCCGCCCAGACAGAGTTGTGTACTTATAAAAAAATAGGAGACCTTACTTTTGGGATTACCCTCGTACTTCGCGCCTCTGCGGTGCTCATTACGCAGTGAAAAGATGGTCCTTTAGGAGCGGTACGTTGGTTCAAATGGTTCAAATGGCTCTGAGCACTATGGGACTTAACATCTGAGGTCATTAGCCCCCTAGAACTTAGAACTACTGAAACCTAACTAACCTAAGGACATCAAACACATCGATGCCCGAGGCAAGATTCGAACCTGCGATCGTAGCGGTCACGCGGATCCAGACTGAAGCGCCTAGAACCGCTCGGCCACTCCGGCCGGCTCTACTCTTCATTCGATCCCCGCGAAACTCTACATTTCAGCAATGTCGCGATACGATAAACCGCAATCGTGATAGGCTACAATCCGACCTTTATCAAAGTCGGAAACGTGATGGTACGCATTTCTCCTCCTGACACGAGGCATCACAACAACGTTTGTTTGTGTATAAGAGAAATCGGTTGGAAACTTTCCTCATGTCAGCAATTTGTAGGTGTCGCAACCGGCGCCAACCTAGTGTGAATGCTCTGAAAAGCTAATCATTTGCATATCACAGCATCTTCTTCCTGTCGGTTAAATTTCGCGTCTGTAGCACGTCATATTGTTGGTATAGCAATTTTAGTGGCTAGTAGTGTAGGTTTTCCGTGATTTCCCTTTGCAGCTAAAGGCAAATGGGGGGGATGGTTCCCTCAAAACGAGACACAGGAATTCCTTTCCCGTCCTTGCCCAATCCGATGGCACGCATGACCTCGCTCTTTGCTCCCTTCCCCAAATAAATCAACCAACCAACATGGTCCGCGTGCTTGTGTCGATCCACTGTGGTTTCCAGAGTGACCAGATCACCGAGGCAATGTTCTCCGTCCTGGACCCTTCCGAAAGTTGTTGCATGGTACTTACTTACAGAGTTTTCACGCCATACCCGCCAACGCCCCTCTGTTCAGTGGTGCATAATTCGTCTGAAAAGCCCACCTGTCGCGATTCACTAGAGGTCCAGTTGCGTTGCTGGAGTGCAAATTCCAGCTTTCATCGGCGATGAAGAGTAGCCAGCATGGGCGCACGATCGAGGCGCCTACAGGCGGGAACGATCGCTGACCGGCCCAAAGCAGACGCTGTCGGCAGCCCGTTAGTTTATCTGGGCGGTTAGCTGCTAGACATTTGCACGTCCACTCTTCCGTACAGCTCTCCTCATCCGTCGTCGTTCACCCTCGTCATCTATGGCCTGTGGTACACCGCAGTTGCCTCGGTGCCGGTTTCGGATAGCGCCATTTTCCCCCGCACTGTATACTTTAACCACGGTGGCACGCGAACTGTTTACAAACTTAGCGGTTTCGGAAACGTTTCCGCCATTGGCCCAAAAGTCAATGCTTTAGCCCTTTTGGACAGATACATCGCTCCGTTTCCGCATTACGACGACGACAGCACTGTTTTCCGAGTCCCTCTACATGCTTTACATACCCTGCCACCTGCTGTCTGTGAATGGCCACTGCACGTCGACGTTGTACATCTGCGGTGGTCACATTAATGTGGCTGGACTGTACATAAATCAAACCTTATGAAAGTAGGAAAGCGATTTCGTCAATTTTTAATACATAATGCCAAATATCGAAATCTGTATATTCTAGAAAAGTAAATTCAATGTTAGTTTGCACTATTGAAGAGAGAAATGGTGTCCTTATTTCTGTCACTGACGTAAACTTCTGTCACTGAAGTAAAAACACTAAGAGTGTCATCTAATGATTTTTTTGGTGTATTACGCCGTCTCTAAAATAATAAGCTGAGCAGAATCCTAAAATTTTTATTCCGATACTTTTTTTAATCATCCAATTGTGATGAACCAAAGCCAGTGCGATGCTCCGGGCTATGCTGAAGTTACCCGGAAAAAACCAATGAAGATTCGTCAAATCGTTTTGAGGATTAGCGTGTTCAAACAGTCACGGTGATTTTCAAAATGGCGCTAAGCACTATGGGACTTACGATCCTAGGTCATCAGTCCACGGCGATTTTACAGTATTATTATTAGTACATATAGAATTTTTTTTTGCTGTATTGCCCACTGTCGAACTGCAGACGGTCAGCCGTTTTTCTTTGGTCTGCTGGTATCACTTGAACTTTTTTAACTGCTTCAGTTTTTGCGAAGGAAGTGAGAACGGTACATCCGCCCTCGAACAAAAGTGAAACAAGAAGTACGAGCTAGTCGGACGCACACAAACACACACACACACACACACACACACACACACACACAGACACCTAAAATAAGATGTCACTCACTTGCAAACACAGGAAAGCAACACGGTTGTTTTACAGCATAATAACGGCTATGAACGCCTTATGTGACAAGATGGCGCACGAAAGCATGCTCACTAGCGTAAATTAATTAGTTTTTCTTCACGGTAGAACAGCAAAAAGCAAATTGTTATTACCTTTTCATTCGATAGGAGTTTCACGTAACACAAAACCTTCACAAATATTATGGACAAGTTATATTTCGTCGTAGGTATTCGTACCACTTATGTACTGTAACTTTTTTTGACGAGTTATCAGTCTTGTGACTGGTTTGATGCGGCCCGCCACAAATTCCTCTCCTGTGCCAACCTTTTCATTTCAGAGTAGCACTTGCAACCTACGTCCTCAACTATTTGCTGGGTGTATCCCAACCTTTGACTTCCTTCTACAATTTTGTTACCCTCTAAGCTCCCTTTAGTGCAATGGAAGTTATTCCATAATGTCTTAACAGATGTCCTGTCATCCAGTTGTTTCTTCTTGTCAGTATTTTCCACATATTCCTTCGCTCTCCGATTCTGCGCAGAGCATCCTCATTCCATATCTGATCAATCCACCTAATTTTGAACATTCTTTTGTCGCACCATATCACATATAGTTCGATTCCCTTCTGTTCCGATTTAGTCACAATCCATGTCTCACTGCCATACAACGCTGCACTCTAAACGTACATTCTCACAAATTTCTTCCTCAAATTAAGGCCTATGTTTGATACTAGTAGACTTCTCTTGGCCAGGAATGTCCTTTTTGCTAGTGCTAGTCTGCTCTTTTATGTCTTCCTTGCTGTGATCATCATTGGTTATTTTGCTGCCTAGATAGCGCAATTGCTTAACTTCATCTAGTTCCTGATCCCCAATTATGACGATAACTTTCTCGCCGTTCTCATTTCTACTACTTCTCATCACTTTCGTCTTCCTTCGAATTACTCTCAACGCATAATTTGTACTCATTATATTGTTTATTTCGTTCAACAGATCCTGCACCGTAATTCTTCTTCGCTTTCACGTGACTACAAACTCGAGCGACCGCTGTCGATCGTGTATTGTCGGCGTTCTTCGACTGCGTTCGCAAGTAAGAGAATGCGAGAGGTCTGTGGGTGGCTAACGTACCCATCTCTGCATTTGGGGGATCGAACGCACCGTTGGGTACCACAGTGAAACAGGAAGTGGTGTGTCTTGAATCTCTAATGTTTACTATACGTTGACTGGTCGGGTGCATGATCAGAACTGTGGAACCTACCACATTTTAATGGTAACATGTGAGTCGAATCGATATGCACAGGACAGGTAGTAGCTTAACCTTGTATATGCTGCGTAATTCATACTGACATTGGAAGGAGGGACGATTTTGGTACCTGCAGAGAAGTCACAACGGAAGTTCCACAGGGTTGAGTTGTGGGCCCACATTTACTCCATATGCATGTGAATGACATTCCACGTAAGACTCATCAAGTGGAAACAGCGCGCTTTGCAGACATCTTTAAATAACCGATAAAACCTGTTCCAGTTGAACGCACTGTGTTCATCCAATAAATTTTGCCGATTTTTTTCTTTTGGTGATTAACTTTATTTGACACTGTTGGGAAATACTTTGGTGTCTTTTTTATTTTTTTTATTTTTTTTGACAGATATCATGGTGCTCGCGTGTGACTCGAACTGTGTACTGCCCATGGATATACTAGTTACAGTGGACTCTGCGTCCACGACAGGCCGTCCCTGAATTTGTCCAATCTGTGGCCAGCCGGTTGTGGGGACTGGTTCAGAGATACATCCCAAGATAAAGAGAAAAAAAGGTGCCACACGAAGGAAACATCCCAACGGCATGGACTGTGTGGCTGCTCCCAGTGGGGGTTCGAGTCCTCCCTCGGGCATGGGTGTGTGTGTTTGCCCTTAGGATAATTTAGGTTAAGTAGTGTGTAAGCTTCGGGACTGATGACCTTAGCATTTAAGTCCCATAAGATTCCACACACATTTTTTGAACATCCCAACGGGACGGAAATTAGTTGATGTGATGTACATCTACTGACCGGCAAATGATTACGATTTCATAAAAATTGTATGATTTATTCAAGAGAAAGAGCTCCACAAACTGAGCTAATCAATAACGCGTTGGTCCACCTGTGGCCGTTATGCAACCATTTGGCATTGGCATTGATTGAGAGATTTGTTGCATGTCCTCCTGAGGGATATTGTGCCACATTCTGTCAAGGTGGCGCGCTAGATGGTCAAAATCCCGAGCTGGTTGGATGTACCTGCCCTTAATTCTGTAAACGATCTCAATTGGGGAGAGATCCGGCGACCTTTCTGCCCAAGGTAGGGTTTCACAAGTGCGAAGACAAGCAGTATAAACTCTAGGCGTGTAAGGACGGGCGTTATTTTGCTGAAATGTAAGACCAGGAGGGTCTGCCACGAAGTGCAACAAAACGGAGCTTAGAATATCTGTGCTGTTAGGGTGCCAAGGATGACGACCACAGGTGGAAAGGTGTGAAATGAACTGCCAGCCCAGACCATCAGTCCTGGCTGACTGGTTCTATGGCACGCGGCAGTCAGGTTCGTATCCCACCATTGACCAGGAGCCTCTAAACACGTCATCACTGGTCATCTGGGCTCAGTTCGCAGCAAGACTCATCGCTGAAGACGATTACACTACAGTCGATGAGATTCCAGGCCGAATGTGTTGGACACCACTGCAAACAGGCTTGTTGGTGTACAGAGGTCAGTGTCAGTCAGTGCAAGGGCGCTATGAGCTCAACCCCCTTTCCGTGAGCCACCTGCTAATGGTGCTTGTGGTCAGTGAAGCACCTGTCGCACTTTGGATCGGTGGTGATGATGATGATGTTGATGAATCTGGTGCTCTGAGTGCCTCTCTGAAGACTGCGCGGTCCCCACATTCTGTCGCCTCTCTAGGTCTACCGCTTCCTTCTTGACGTTGTGTTCAGCCACGGTTCACCCATTCCTACCAACATCGCCGCATAGTGGCTTTACTCCTGTTCAAATGTCGAGCGATTCGCCGATTACTGCAACCTGGTTCTTCGTGCCCAAGCGCAAGTGCTCTCTCAAACGCCGGCCGCGGTGGTCTCGCGGTTAAGGCGCTCAGACCGGAACCGCGCGACCGCTACGGTCGCAGGTTCGAATCCTGCCTCGGGCATGGATGTGTGTGAAGTCCTTAGGTTAGTTAGGTTTAAGTAGTTCTAAGTTCTAGGGGACTGATGACCACAGATGTTAAGTCCCATAGTGCTCAGAGCCATTTGAACCATTTGCTCTCTCAAACGATGGTATCCGCGTATATCGTTCATACGTCTGTCTCCATAGCATGGGTACTTTCCAACTGAGTACCGGAATGAAATTCGCAAAGACTGCATCTCCTGTTGTCGACATGTTCCCTGTTCACTATCCTTGCCACCTGTCCTGCTGCGCTGCAGCGCCACATATTCAGCCATCGGCCGCCATAGTTTACAATTTTGAATTTTGTGTGACCCGTTTGCAAAAATTCTTCGTGGTGCGTCTTTTTTTATTTTGTCTTAGAGTGCATTCACAGTTAATCTTCAACCCGATGAGAGTCAACAGTAGGATTTAGTTTAACCTCTATTGTCTACTGCTCGGTGCCATCTCACAGCGCAGGACACGTCTGCGGAATAAATCTCACATTTCACAGAGAATGTCACTCGAAGCTGATGTGAGTTTGATAAAAGGAGCGCTTAAAGATGCATATAGTCAAAAGCAACAGATATGCGATTTATATTTTCAATTAGCAGGATGAATTATAAGAAAATGCAGTACGTCGCTCTTAAAGAAGCGAAAATGGCTTCTGTTTCAGATTATCATGAGGAGATATGTAACCTGTCCAGCCAGATGGTTACTATTAATACTAGGAGCATAATCAGGGGTTCAGATCTTCATAGAGCGTAACCGGAATGACGTAAATTTGATAAGATAAATGACTCAAACATAATTTACACTACTGGCCATTAAAATTGCTACACCACGAAGATGACGTGCAACAAACGCGAAATTTAACCGACAGGAAGAAGATGATGTGATATGCAAATGATTAGCTTTTCAGAGCATTCACACTAGGTTGGCGACGGTGGCGACATCTACAACGTGCTGACATGAGGAAAGTTTCCAACCGATTTCTCATACACAAACAGCAGTTGACCGGCGTTGCCTGGTGAAACGCTGTTGTGATGCCTCGTGTAAGTAGGAGAAATGCGTGCCATCACGTTTCTGACTTTAATAAAGGTCGGATTGTAGCCTATCGCGATTGCGGTTTATCGTATCGCGACATTGCTGCTCGCGTTGGACGAGATCGAATGACTCTTAGCAGAATATTGAATAATGCGGAACGCCGTGCAGGATCCCAACGGCCTCGTATCACTAGCAGTCGAGATGACAGGCATCTTATCCGCATGGCTGTAACGGATCGTGCAGCCACGTCTCGATCCCTCAGTCAACAGATGGGGACGTTTGCAAGACAACAACCATCTGCACGAACAGTTCGACGACGTTTGCAGCAGCATGGACTGTCAGCTCGGAGACCATGGCTGCGGTTACCCTTGACGCTGAATCACAGACAGGAGTGCCTGCGATGGTGTACTCAACGACGAACCTTGGTGCACTAGTGGCAAAACGTCATTTTTTCGGATGAATCCAGGTTCTGTTTACAGCATCATAATGGTCGCATCCGTGTTTAGCGACGTCGCGGTGAATGCACATTGGAAGCGTGTATTCGTGATCGCCATACTGGCGTATCACCCGGCGTGATGGTATTGGGTGCCATTGGTTACACGCCTCGGTCACCTCTTGTTCGCATTGACGGCACTTTGAACAGTGGACGTTACATTTCAGATGTATTACAACCCGTGGCTCTACCCTTCATTCGATCCCTGCGAAACCCTACATTTCAGCAGGATAATGCACGACCGCATGTTGCAGTTTCTGTACGGTCCTTTCTGGACACAGAAAATGTTCGCCTGCTGCCCAGGCCAGCACATTCTCCAGATCTCTCACCAACTGAAAACGTCTGGTCAATGGTGGCCGAGCAACTGGCTCGTCACAATAAGCCAGTAACTACTCTTGATGAACTGTGGTATCGTGTTGAAGCTGCATGGGCAGCTGTACGTGTACACGCCATCCAAGCTCTGTTTGACTCAATGCCCAGGCGTATCAAGGCCGTTATTACGGCCAGAGGTGGTTGTTCTGGGTACTGATATCTCAGGATCTATGCACCAAAATTGCGTGAAAATGTAATAACATGTCAGGTCTAGTACAATATATTTGTCCAATGAATACCCGTTTATCATCTGCATTTCTTCTTTGTGTAGCAATTTTAATGGCCGGTAGTATAATAATCCTTTTGATTAAGAGAGAACTGCAGCAAGTAGCGAAGCCAGCAATGCTTCGCAACTGTTGGAAATCGGACATACATCGTAAGATCCGTCCCCTCTCCCTCTCTCACCACCTTCCCCTCCACCCTCTCTTTGTCCTTCCACTCATTCTCCCCCTTTCTCTGTCAATCACCTCTTGCTCCTGCCTTTCCGTGTCTTTTCCCTCCTAACCCGTCTCTCTTTCCATCTCCTCCTTACCCCTTACTCTGTTCATTTTCTTCCCCCTCTCTATCCAATTCCTCTTCCACCATCTTCTGAACTTTGTTTAGTGGTGACTGAAAGGAACTTTGGAAACTGGAGAACCTTAAGCTGAATGGATGAATTGGTATACGGGGAATGAGGCAGACCTCTTCAGCTGATAGATCTGTTAGAATAGTAGCCTCAAGGACAGTATTTCACATCGTTTTAATCTGCGAAAGCGTAGAATTACAAAGTTTCGGACGATTCAGATTCCGTAGTAGTATTCTAGTCATAAGCGGATAATTATATGGTTTCCTTTTTTTTGCTGAAACCGATTGCGTGGTATAACACCAAAACTTCGCATTGTTGTGTATGTAAATTTTGTACAAAATTATACTATCATATAAGGAGAAAGAATTTGTCCAATGTTTTAAATGCCCTGATGTCATAGTTAAAAATTGACTGCGAGAAAGCAAATTAATAATCAAATTTTCACAGCACAGTATTTCCTTCCCGCAGTCTGGTTTAACAGCGTACCGGCTCAGTGTTTCCTTAAAAACTATGTAGCCTATGTCTCACTCAGTGTTTACTATTGTGCAAAAATATGAAGTAAATCGATCAAGAACTTTCAGAGATTTTTGCTAAGAATTTTTCTGTGTAGTATGTTATGTGTATATATTACACATATTGAAGCAGGCCGTTGTGGCCGAGCGGTTCTAGGGGCTTCAGCTCGGAACCGCGCTACTGCTACGGTCGCAGGTTCAAATCCTGTCTCGGTCATGGATGTGTGTGATGTCCTTAGGTTAGTTAGATTTAAGTAGTTCTAAATTCTAGGGGACTGATGACCACAGAAGTTAAGTCCCATAGTGCTCAGATAATCACGCTACTCGAACAAAACATTTGGACGCATATCTCTTACATGATTTTCAATATAAATCAATGCGAACTGATTGCTACAGAGACAGCAGAAGGAACTAGGCCTATTTGAGTGGACGTGTCTTACCTAAAGGCACATCAGTTTTGTTGTGCATAGTCTTAAACATCGCTCTATGCGAACAACCAGCCAAATACACAAAAAATGCCCTTATTCTGTACATGTTTATACCTTTTTTGTGATCAGAACGGGGTAATGATAGAATATTCGAAAGGAAATCCCTGTGTTGACCCCAAATCCACAGTTTCGATGATCAAAAAATTTTTATCGGTAGTCTAATTTGAAATCTTTTTAAAACTTTTTGTCGCTTACATCGTTGAATGGTTCAAATGGCTCTAAGCACTATGGGACTCAACATCTCAGGTCATCCGTCCCCTAGAACTTAGAACTACTTAAACCTAACTAGCCTAAGGACATTACACACATCCATGCCCGAGGCAGGACTCGAACCTGCGACCGCAGCAGCAGCGCGGATCCGGATTTAAGCGGCTAGAGCCGCTCAGCCACAGCGTCCGGCTACATAGTTGACGTAAAATATTTAACACATCAACTCTTTTGTAAATTTAATCAGAGTTCGAAGCTTTTTTACACGTTGGAATTTGGTTCTTCAAATAGTTGTCGGCTCACTCATTGGTATACAATATACAAACGACGGATGACAGATGTAGCGCCGGCCGGAATGGCCGAGCGGTTCTAGGTGCTACAGTCTGGAACAGCGCTACTGCTACGGTCGCAGGTTCGAATCCTGCTTCGGGCATGGATGTGTGTGATGTCCTTAGGTTAGTTAGGTTTAAGTAGTTCTAAGTTCTAGGAGACTGATGACCTCAGCAGTTAAGTCCCATAGTGCTGAGAGCCATTTGAACCATTTTTGACAGATGTAGCAAGAAGGACATCAAAAGGAGACGAGCACCGGCTAGAAGTGCATTGCTGACCAAGAGAGGTCTACTAGTACCAAACATAGGGCTTACTTTGAGGAAGAAATTTGTGAGAATGTACATTTGGAGCACAGCATTGTATGTTAGTGAAACATGGAGTGTTGGAAAATCAGAACAGAAGAGAATCCAAGCAATTGAGATGTGGTGCGCCGGATTAGCCGAGCGGTCTGGGCGCTGCAGTCACGGACTGTGGCTGGTCTCGGTGGATGTTCGAATCCTCCCTCGGGCATGGGTGTGTGTGTTTGTCCTTAGGATAATTTAGGTTGAGTAGTGTGAAAGCTTAGGGACTGATGACCTTAGCAGTTAAGTCCCATAATATCTCACACACATTTGAACAATTTTTGAGATGTGGTGTTACCGACGGATGTTGAAAATTAGGTGGAGTGGTAATGTACAGAATGAGGAAGTTCTGCTCAGAATCGGAGGGCAATGGAATATGTGGGAAACAGTGACAAGGAGAAGAGACAGTATGGCACGACATCTATTAAGGCATCACGAAATAAATTCTGCGGTACTAGAGGGAGCCGCAGAGGGTAAAAACAGAGATTTGGATACGTCCAACAAATAACTGAGCACGTAGGTTGCAAGTGCTACTCTGAGATGAAGATGTTGGCAAGGAAGAGAAATTTGTGGCGGGCTGCATCAAACCACGTCTGAAATAAAAAAAGAAAAATCTGGACCAAAAGGCTTGCCTTTTATAAGGGACTTGAATTGACTCGCTAGACCGATGGATTCTGCTTCTAAATTATCGATGTCGCAGCTGTTTTCGGTTCGAATTCGAGGATGTTTACTGCATCTTCTTTCGGGGAGGAGTACGACGTTGTTACAGACGCAACATAGCGGCATCAACAAGGAGGTCATCGTTGTGAGGGAGAGAGATAAGAGTGTGGTTTGTGTGTGTGTGGGCGAGGGGAGGGGGGAGGGAGGGAGGGGGGAGGGGCAGAGGGGGAGGGTAATGCAGGGAACCTGGTGACGGTGGTGGGTGTAGTGTGGGGGCGGCTCGGGGTGGGTCAGCGAGAGTCTGCATTATGCACGCGCTTACACGGGCGCTCAATCACGGATTAGCGATAAATATTCATGGCCGATTCTCCAGCTGCGTGGGGTGCGGGCCAGTGTCTGCGGGCGGGCGGTTTGTAGTTGTGACGTCATCGACACCTAGCGGACGTCGCGCAGCCTGCACTACACCTGTTGGCTGCGTACATTGCATTTCAAAAGGTACCGAGTGCACTGTGAAGTTCTGGGTACGCCGTTTTTCCAGAAAAAGTCGTAACAAACTTTTCAGCAGCACTAGCTTTACATTTCTCAAACTAATTTCAGTACTGATGCTTCGACTTGAACGTATACAGTGTGAGTCGCGTAAGACGTAACACCCCCTTTATTCTGGGGGGCGGTAGCACGTATCGGCAAGCGGCGTTCGGCGAATCATAGCCGACTATGGGGCTCATACTTTGGTGCATGCACAATAATCACTACGTTTATATTGGCCGAGATAATGAGGCAAGTACAAGTTTTTTAAAATGGGACGCTATACTTTTTTTACCGTCATTCGAACGCTCTGGAAAAGGCGCGTATAGTCATGTAACGCATGTTGCTATTGTGATTCAAATTTTGCTTAAAAGACGCTGGGAAATATTGTACGATTGAAGGTCTTAGCTGTCGGTAGAGGCTGCAGACTGTAAACACGCCTCGCGCGACGCGCAGAGCGAGTTACCGTGCTCTATGCAGCATGCTCGGCCTACGCTAAGTAGGTAAATCTTCATTTCCCACCGTCTTTTAAGCAAAGTTTGAATCACAATAGCAACACGCCGTACATCACTATACGCGTCTTTTCAAGAGCGTTCGAATGATGGTAAAGAAAGTATAGTGTGCCATTTAAAAACCATGAACTTGGTTCATTATCTCGGTCAATCTAAACATTGTGATTATTGTGCATCTAACAAAGTATGTGCCCCATAGTCGGCTTTGATTCGCCGTACACCGCTTGTCGATACGTGCAATTGCACCCGGAATAAAGGGCGTGTTACGACTTATGCAAATCACCCTGTATAATAAAATTTAATGACTAATTTTTGAGAACATGTCCCTCTGGAGTACAGTGGTATATTTATTACCAAAAATGAATGTGGACAGTCACAGACGCAATGAACTCTTTTTTCTTTATATTGGATTACCGGTTTCGGTCTGATTTAGACCATCTTCAGACCTTACACTGAAATGTGTGCATACAATAGAATTAGAGGGATGCAGTAATACGTAAAATATACCTTACACAACAAATAATAAAAGAAGAACTTATACCCATGACGGTAGATGGTACACCTCCACGAAGGCCAGTTGCGAAGTATAGTGATGCAACTGTTGCGTAAATACGCGATGCTCTGCCCAATGTTAAATAACTGCTATAACCAGCATTATGTTAAACTGTAATATATAGATATGACTGGGGAATACCAAGCAGGCTTCCGTAAAGGGCTGTCTTGTGCGGAACAAATTTGGAACCCGAAAATGATTTTACAACACAAACAGAACCTGATCATTGCCTTTGCCGACTTCAAAAAGGCGTACGACTCTATCGACCGGAAAACTCTCTTAAAAATATAAGCTGAATACAAAGTAAGCAAGAAAACACGGACTATCATAGAGCAAACCTTCACCAACACGACCTCCAAAGTAAAGTTCTGTGGGGAACTATCAGAGCGCTATGAAATTTGCACAGGTGTCCGACAAGGCGATGGCCTCTCATCTCTTCTTTTCAATCTCGTGTTAGATAAGGTAATAAAATAATGGGAAACATCACAACAGGGGATAACCTTAGGAAACCTACACATTAAATGCCTGGCTTTTGCAGACGATTTGGCGATTGTCACGAAAGGTATAAACGAAACAAAAGACGCAATCGAAAAACTACATGAAATCGCTTCTAAAACTGGACTACACATCTCTTACGAAAAGACACAGTTTATGAGCACAAAGAAACTCTCATCTCTGAACACGAAGTACGGCACGATTTACAAAACGGGAAACTTCAAATATCTCCGTGAAACACTACAAATGAGCAGTCATAACAGAGGCTCAAACGAAGAAAGAAAAACTAAATTGGACAAGGCATACAAAGTAGTGTGGAATCATTACAACAAGAAGTCTATCTCACAAAAAGCCAGATTACGCCACTACGACACGGTGGTGCTCCCCGAGGCACTATATGCAGCAGAGACCACACTACTCCTAGGGCATACACGTATCAGACAACTAGAAAAAGTAGAACGGAAAATACTTAGGAAAATATTTGGCGCAACTAACAACAATGGAATATGGATCAAGAAACCTACAGAGTAACTATAAAAACATACGGAGACAATCACAGAAAAGATTAGAAAACGCAGACTACAATTCTATGGACACCTATACAGAATGCCATCACACAGACTGACCAAACAGTTCTTTGACTGGGTATCCACTAGAAACAACAAATGGGTGGCAGAGGTAAAAATCGACCTGAACCAACTCAACATCACAGCAGACACAATAAATGACAGAATAAAATTCAGAAACATCATTAAGAAAAGTAAACTACATGTGACACACTGAGACAAACGAACAGGTGTAAAATGGACAGAAGGACGCAAGCCGAAGACACAAAGCCGACAAGAAGCATGGACAGGGGACCGGAAACAGAAACACAGCAAGGAAGGCACCAAAAGGAACTGGCCATGTAGTTTAGTCCAACTGCGCTCTTTAAGGGCAAAACACCAATAATAGTAATAATAATATATTGATCATAAACAGTTGTGAGAACATCGATAGCTATCTGTGGGCTCTTCCGTTACTTTTTATTCTGTTACTTTTTACGGAATGTCTTAATGATTGTAATAAACTTTATGAAATTTATTCTAAACTCTTCGATGCTTACGTTTTTATAATTTTTAGACTATCTTAATAGCCTCAGTTTGTGGGCACTGCTTCATTTCATGAGGATTGTGCCCTAGGCTAACTGAAGAACGCTATCTTACTTCATTTCGCATTTATTCCTCTTTTATGTCTCCAAATGATAATTGTAACATCATCCTTATTGATATTTTCGTGACTGTAAAAAAACTACAGCCACGGTATCGTTAAACTTTTGACTGTTTATGCGATTGTTTTACTTTTATGACTATCTAGATGGGTCCATTATGTGTTACATCGTACTGTTGTAACCTGTATTTCTGTACATTGCACATTTTGTACACCTATTTTATGGAATGACCGTAAACAACTATGTTCAGTTTCTTAAACTTCAGTTTTTTATGCCCATTTTTTTGTCTTTGGCTACCTTGATGGGGAAATGAGACTTTGTTCCATACTTCTTTTGATGTAACTTACATATTTTTTTCCTTTTTAATGTTTCAGGTGTAATACTTCATTTGTTATCTTGTGAGTCACATGGTTAATGTCACGTGAGGGATTTGACACATAGTATGACAGTCGTGTTACTTGCATGCGAATAGCTGATAACAACTAGTCACTGTCGCAGCTTTTAAATCGGCCCCTATGAAACGAGTACACCGTCACCTCGATCATACATAATGGCGCCGGTCAAGCAGCATTTTCACTGGCATTACGATCTAAGAGCAATACGCAATCATTTGCATGCATTTATACATATCGACTTACATGGCAGTACGTATTTGACGTCCAGACACTGACACAGCTCTCAGATCCTCCCCTGCTGGATGGCACATATCGATATGACCACGCCGTCTTCATGGGAAACTTTAGTGCCGCCTGACCGCCATCTTTTCTGCCATACAGTCTAGGAGTTTACCCACACATGGCTATCGATGTTTCGACAAGAAATTACGATTGGCTATGTCATATATAATAGTTTGACCTAATGCTGTTTATATCAGTTACTTTACATAATATAATGTACCTATTTCCTCTTCTGCTGTTAGCTGTCGTGTGACCATTTTGCATATACTTCACTGTAACAACTATTTGACGTCCTGCATGCCTGACTGGCTGTCGCTGATGTAATTCGGTGTGCAGTGGGCGGAACATCGCGTATTTAAGCCACAGCTGCGTCTCTCTCCTCAGCAGGTAGTCTTGGTGGAGGTGTAGCTCCTGCTCCGTTCACATCCACCATCTACCATCATGGGTATATGTTCTTCTTTTATTATTTGTGTGGAACCGCGCGACCGCTACAGTCGCAGGTTCGAATCCTGCCTCGGGTATGGATGTGTGTGATGTCCTTAGGTTAGTTAGGTTTAAGGAGTTGTAAGTTCTAGGGGACTGATGACCTCAGAAGTTATGTCCCATAGTGCTCAGAGCCATCTGAACCATATTATTTGTCACGTAAGGTGTATTTTCTATATTACTGTGTCACTCTAGCTCTACTGTATGTACATATTTCAGTTTAAGGTCGGAAGACGGTGTAAATTAGACCGAAACCGGTAACGTCATATAAAGAAAAAGAAAGTTTATTGCCATTGTGACTGTTCATATTGATTTTTAAAATTTATTGAGACTGAAAAACTTGAGTCTACAAATCACCACAGATTTAGAAAGTACGGCACGTGAGAAAGTCAGTTTTCCCTTTTCTCGCACAATATCCTGCGAACCGTGGTTCACTGCGGGCTGTTAACGAAGTCCCGAGAATACGAATGAGGTTCACAGGTATAAGAGTAGTTCGACGGCTTCATAAGAAACAAAAACCAGTGCGTTTTGCTCGATGGCGAGTGTTAATCACAACAAGATTATTGTAGTGGGAGTCTCAGGGAGATGTGATTGGACCGCCATTAATCTCTATGTACGAGGGCACTTCAATAAGTAATGCAACACATTTTTTTCTCGGCCAATTTTGGTTGAAAAAACCGGAAATTTCTTGTGGAATATTTTCAAACATTCCCGCTTCGTCTTGTATAGTTTCATTGACTTCCGACAGGTGGCAGCGCTGTACGGAGCTGTTAAAATGACGTCTGTAATGGATGTGCATTGCAAACAACGGGCAGTGATCGAGTTTCCTTTGGCGGAAAACCAGGGCATCTCAGATATTCATAGGCGCTTGCAGAATGTCTACGGTGATCTGGCAGTGGACAAAAGCACGGTGAGTCGTTGGGCAAAGCGTGTGTCATCATCGCCGCAAGGTCAAGCAAGACTGTCTGATCTCCCGCGTGCGGGCCGGCCGTGCACAGCTGTGACTCCTGCAATGGCGGAGCGTGCGAACACACTCGTTCGAGATGATCGACGGATCACCATCAAACAACTCAGTGCTCAACTTGACATCTCTGTTGGTAGTGCTGCCACAATTGTTCACCAGTTGGGATATTCAAAGGTTTGTTCCCGCTGGGTCCCTCGTTGTCTAACCGAACACCATAAAGAGCAAAGGAAAACCATCTGTGCGGAATTGCTTGCTCGTCATGTGGCTGAGGGTGACAATTTCTTGTCAAAGATTGTTACAGGCGATGAAACATGGGTTCATCACTTCGAACCTGAAACAAAACGGCAATCAATGGAGTGGCGCCAACCCACTCCCCTACCAAGAAAAAGTTTAAAGCCATACCCTCAGCCGGTAAAGTCATGGTTACAGTCTTCTGGGACGCTGAAGGAGTTATTCTGTTCGATGTCCTTCCCCACGGTCAAACGATCAACTCTGAAGTGTATGGTGCTACTCTTCAGAAATGGAAGAAACGACTTCAGCGTGTTCGTAGGCACAAAAATCTGAACGAACTTCTCCTTCTTCATGACAACGCAAGACCTCACACAAGTCTTCGCACCCGAAAGGAGCTCACAAAACTTCAGTGGTCTGTTCTTCCTCATGCACCCTACAGCCCCGATCTCGCACCGTCGGATTTCCATATGTTTGGCCCAATGAAGGACGCAATCCGTGGGAGGCACTACGCGGATGATGAAGAAGTTATTGATGCAGTACGACGTTGGCTCCGCCATCGACCAGTGGAATGGTACCGTGCAGGCATACAGGCCCTCATTTCAAGGTGGCGTAAGGCCGTAGCATTGAATGGAGATTACGTTGAAAAATAGTGTTGTGTAGCTAAAAGATTGGGGAATAACCTGGTGTATTTCAATGCTGAATAAAACAACCCCTGTATCAGAAAAAAAATGTGTTGCATTACTTATTGAACTGCCCTCGTAGATGAATGATTTGGCCGGACAGGATCAGCAACGATCTGCAGCTGTTTTCTGAGGATGCAGTGGTGCGCCGGAAGGTGCCTTCATTGAGTGACTGTAGGAGAAAACAAGATGAGTTGGACAAAATTTCTAATTGATGTGATGAACGGTAGTTAGCTGTAAATGAAGAAAAGTGTAAATTACTGCAGATGAGTAGGGAGAACCATCCTATAAAGTTCGAATACAGTGTTAGGAGTGCGCTACTTGATACAGTCGGGTCGATTGAACATCTTGGCGTTCTAAAGCTATATGAAAAGGAACTACCTTGTAAGGACAGTAGTAGCGAAGGAAAGTGGCTGACTTAGGATTACTGGCTGGGAGAATTCTAGGAATTCATCTGCAAAAGAGACCGCATATATTAGGTTGGTGCATAACCTGGTAATGATTTTCCGTAAGTTTAACAAACACAGCAGATAAACATGACAGAGACTTTAGTCATGAGTAACATATTCTCCTTCACTATTTACAACAGTTTGCCAGCGCATGGGTAATTGTCGATTCCGTGACTGTAGAAATCGCATGATTTTGAGGCGAATAACACTTCGAGACATATTCGGTGCCCATTTTCATCTGGAAAGGAAGGTCAATGAAGGTTGTTCGCCAGACAGCGCGAAAGGTGAAAATCTGAGAGCACAGCATCGGGTGACGAAGATGGGTGCGGAAGGGCTTCCCAAGCCCAATTCCTTTATAGTGTTTTTTGTCCGTCTAATAGAGTGTAGGCGGGCATTATCGTGGAGTGGCATCGCTTCAAGCAGTCTTACTGGTCGTTGTTCTTGTCTGCGTCTGTGAGATGTCTAAGTTGTTGACAATGAACGTCAGCTGTGATGGCTACACCTTGGGAAAGCAGTTCGTAGTACACCACACCGTCGCTGTTTCACCAGATGGATAACATTATCCGGGTTGAAATTATGCAGTCCATTGCCTCGTTCCAGTCAGTGGAAATAACAGTGAGACACCACATGGCCATGCGTCCCTATCTCTCCGCGGGCCAGAAAGCGTGTCGTTCACTTAGTCAGGCCATCCAGTGCGTATCGCAGCCAGTCTTTGACACCTGTGTAAATGTTATGCCACATAGACGACGTCAGCCGTGTTCAGTGGTTTCCATTATAACTTCCGTAGAGTTAGTCTCGAGATCTTGCGCAGCCATCGTTACACCTTCTGGCTCTCTTCTCATTTTGGAAAAAACGACGTTTTGTCTATGGAGTGCGTGATTGATTTTTTTTGTTTATTTATAGACACAATCACATGTTTATGACACAGTCATAACCGGTTTCGGCCATACAATGACCATCTTCAGATGCTAAAACAATACAAAAGAAAATTTATATTAAAACCTAAACAATGAGTGCAATATACACTCCTGGAAATGGAAAAAAGAACACATTGACACCGGTGTGTCAGACCCACCATACTTGCTTCGGACACTGCAAGAGGGCTGTACAAGCAATGATCACACGCACGGCACAGCGGACACACCAGGAACCGCGGTGTTGGCCGTCGAATGGCGCTAGCTGCGCAGCATTTGTGCACCGCCGCCGTCAGTGTCAGCCAGTTTGGCGTGGCATACGGAGCTCCATCGCAGTCTTTAACACTGGTAGCATGCCGCGACAGCATGGACGTGAACCGTATGTGCAGTTGACGGACTTTGAGCAAGGGCGTATAGTGGGCATGCGGGAGGCCGGGTGGACGTACCGCCGAATTGCTCAACACGTGGGGCGTGAGGTCACCACAGTACATCGATGTTGTCGCCAGTGGTCGGCGGAAGGTGCACGTGCCCGTCGACCTGGGTCCGGACCGCACCGACGCACGGATGCACGCCAAGACCGTAGGATCCTACGCAGTGCCGTAGGGGACCGCACCGCCACTTCCCAGCAAATTAGGGACACTGTTGCTCTTGGAGTATCGGCGAGGACCATTTGCAACCGTCTCCATGAAGCTGGGCTAGGGTCCCGCACACCGTTAGGCCGTCTTCCGCTCACGCCCCAACATCGTGCAGCGCGCCTCCAGTGGTGTCGCGACAGGCGTGAATGGCGGGACGAATGGAGACGTGTCGTCTTCAGCGATGAGAGTCGCTTCTGCCTTGGTGCCAATGATGGTCGTATGCGTGTTTGGCGCCGTGCAGGTGAGCGCCACAATCAGGACTGCATACGACAGAGGCACACAGGGCCAATACCCGGCATCATGGTGTGGGGAGCGATCTCCTACACTGGCCGTACACCACTGGTGATCGTCAAGGGGACACTGAATAGTGCACGGTACATCCAAACCGTCATCGAACCCATCGTTCTACCATTCCTAGACCGGCAATGGAACGTGTTGTTCCAACAGGACAATGCACGTCCGCATGTATCCTGTGCCACCCAACGTGCTCTAGAAGGTGTAAGTCAACTACCCTGGCCAGCAAGATCTCCGGATCTGTCCCCCATTGAGCATGTTTGGGACTGGATGAAGCGTCGTCTCACGCGGTCTGCACGTCCAGCACGAACGCTGGTCCAACTGAGGCGCCAGGTGGAAATGGCATGGCAAGCCGTTCCACAGGACTACATCCAGCATCTCTACGATCGTCTCCATGGGAGAATAGCAGCCTGCATTGCTGCGAAAGGTGGATATACACTGTACTAGTGCCGACATTGTGCATGCTCTGTTGCCTGTGTCTATGTGCCTGTGGTTCTGTCAGTGTGTTCAAATGGTTCAAATGGCTCTGAGTACTATGGGACTCAACTGCTGTGGTCATCAGTCCCCTAGAACTTAGAACTACTTAAACCTAACTAACCTAAGGACATCACACACATCCTTGCCCGAGGCAGGATTCGAACCTGCGACCGTAGCGGCTGCGCGGCTCCGGACTGCAGCGCCTAGAACCGCACGGCCACCGCGGCCGGCGTCAATGTGTTCATGTGATGTATCTGACCCTTCCTGGGACAATGAATTCACGGTGTTCTTATTTCAATTTCCAGGAGTGTATATCCACTCTTATTAGTAATCTAACTGAATTGATGCGAAATACATATAATTAATACCTGAAAGCGGCATACAATGAGCACCGGTTCATGCGTCGTCAAACTAGCCGTACAATGTAAAGCACCGGTCTTATAGAGACATAAAAATTTGTTGGATTGTGTTCACCATAAGTAGCACTTGTAGAGCGTATTTCTGACGCCCGATGTCGCTGTATTATTTTCATCTATAGCAATGTTTTCTCCTTGTTCTGAAATGTTATTTTACGGATTTATTGATCTTTTCTGTAATCTTAAATTTAATGTACATTTGGCCTAAATATTAATAGTAAATTTGTATACTTTAGGCTTTTGAAAAATCTTGAGTATCTTATAGAAGACGCTCACATCTAGCGCAAGGACGGTGAACACAATCTAACAAATTTTTATATCTATGTAAGACCGGTGTTTTACAATTTATAGCTAGTTTGACAACGCATGAACCTGTGTTCATTGTATGCCGCCTTTAGGTAGGAACTATATGTATTTCGCATTAATTCAGTTAGATCACTAATAAGCGTGGATATATATTGCACCTACCTTTTAGGTAAGGCTGCCAGTATGCAATTTCTCCGTGCGCTGCGTGTACTGACAGCGAACAAACACCGGTTTGAAACTTCCTGGCAGATTAAAACTGTGTGCCCGACCGAGACTCGAACTCGGGACCTTTGCCTTTCGCGGGCAAGTGCTCTACCATCTGAGCTACCGAAGCACGACTCACGCTCGGTCTCACAGCTCGACTTCTGCCAGTATGTCGTCTCCTACCTTCCAAACTTTACAGAACCTCTTCTGCGAACCTTGCAGAACTAGCACTCCTGAAAGAAGGTTTGGAAGGTAGGAGACGAGATACTGGCAGAAATGGAGCTGTGAGACCGGGCGTGAGTCGTGCTTGGGTAGCTCAGTTGGTAGAGCACTTGCCCGCGAAAGGCAAAGGTCCCGAGTTCGAGTCTCGGTCGGGCACACAGTTTTAATCTGCCAGGAAGTTTCATATCGGCGCACACTCCGCTGCAGAGTGAAAATCTCATTCTGGAAACACCGGTTTGTTTCAGCATGTTCTAAGCTTCCATTGGTTTCTGAGTTGTCATTATAACGGTATCTTAGATTTGTACGTCACCGAGTCGCAAGTACGCATAGAAATTGAATGGTTCAAATGGCTCTGAGCACTATGGGACTCAACTGCTGAGGTCATTAGTGCCCTAGAACTTAGAACTAGTTAAACCTAACTAACCTAAGGACATCACAAACATCCATGCCCGAGGCAGGATTCGAACCTGCGACCGTAGCGGGCTTGCGGTTCCAGACTGCAGCGCCTTTAACCGCACGGCCACTTCGGCCGGCTCATAGAAATTGAGAAGTCTTGTAAACAATGCCTAATAATAATTTTGTAATGTATACACCATCTGATCAGAGACATGTGGACAGTCCTAAGTTTGCTCCCTCTGGATCAAGGTGAGCCGTAGTTATGTCCGGCTCTTCGAAAAGCGCGCCAGGCGGAGTGCTTTCGCTTCGCGTCCAGTGTTTGCGATGGCGCTTTCGGTTTGGCGCGCTGTTTGCATCGCTACCGCCCTCTGGCATGAGGTGGAGCAAGTGTAGGGTCGAGTGACGATCGGGGGGTACGTACTGGGGGGTGATGGAGAGAGGTGGTGGCGCGAGCGGGGCCCTGCTGTTGGGGGTCGTCAACTGCCCGCCACGTGCTTTGGCCGACCTCTCGGCTGTCAGGGGCTGAGTGTGCCTCACCCGCACGTACGTGGCTTATGAAGCTTAGAAGCCGTGGTGCAGGAGATCAGCGCGTGGCGCCATATGTCTTCTTATCGGCCGCTGGAACCACTGGCAGCGGTTGGCTCTGACGAGCATGAGGAAGTGCAACGTGTTCCCTGCGCTGTAGTGGAGTGTGAGAAGTTGAGTACTGGTTTTATGTAACAGAGTTATACAGGGTGATTCAAAAAGAATACCACAACTTTAGGAATTTAAAACTCTGCAACGACAAAAGGCAGAGCTAAGCACTATCTGTCGGCGAATTAAGGGAGCTATAAAGTTTCATTTAGTTGTACATTTGTTCGCTTGAGACGCTGTTGACTAGGCGTCAGCGTCAGTTGATGCTAAGATGGCGACCGCTCAACAGAAAGCTTTTTGTGTTATTGAGTACGGCAGAAGTGAATCGACGACAGTTGTTCAGCGTGCATTTCGAACGAAGTATGGTGTTAAACCTCCTGATAGGTGGTGTATTAAACGTTGGTATAAACAGTTTACAGAGAATGGGTGTTTGTGCAAAGGGAAAAGTTCTGGACGGCCGAGAACGAGTGATGAAAATGTAGCACGCATCCAGCAAGCATTTGTTCGCAGCCCAGGAAAATCGACTCGCAGAGCTAGCAGAGAGCTGCAAATTCCACAATCAACTGTATGGAGAGTCCTACGAAAAAGGTTAGTTATGAAACCTTATCGTCTGAAATTGGT
Organism: Schistocerca piceifrons; assembly: GCF_021461385.2. Classification (NCBI taxonomy): domain Eukaryota; kingdom Metazoa; phylum Arthropoda; class Insecta; order Orthoptera; family Acrididae; genus Schistocerca; species Schistocerca piceifrons. Next base: position 214,539,035 of record NC_060146.1, read on the forward strand.
TCAAGCACTGTCTGCAGCTGATAAGATTAAAAGAATCGATTTCTGTGATTTTATCCTTGCTCTAATGGAAACAGATGAATCTTTCGCTTCAAAGATTGTGTTTAGTGATGAAGCAACTTTCCACACTAACGGGAAAGTCAACCGTCACAATGTCTGTATATGGGGCACTGAGAATCCGCGGGAAACAACTCAGTATGAACGTGAGTCGCCTAAGGTGAACGTTTTCTGTGCCATTTCAGTCAATAAAGTTTTTGGTCCCTTTTTCTTCGAAGGTGCTACTGTAACTGGACTACAGTATCTGGAGATGTTAGAGAAGCAGGGTGGAGCGCCACCACATTGACACTTAACTGTCCATAACTACCTGAACGTCAACTACCCGAGGCGATGGATCGGCCGCCAGGCAGCCCGTGACAGAGCACTTCATCACTGGCCTCCAAGAAGCCCTGATCTTACCCCCTGCGATTTTTTCTTATGGGGGTATGTTAAGGATATGGTGTTTCGACCACCTGTCCCAGCCACCATTGATGATTTGAAACGAGAAATAACAGCAGTTATCCAAACTGTTACGCCTGATATGCTACAGAGAGTGTGGAACGAGTTGGAGTATCGGGTTGGTATTGCTCGTGTGTCTGGAGGGGGCCATATTGAACATCTCTGAACTTGTTTTTGAGTGAAAAAAAACCTTTTTAAATACTCTTTGTATTTATGTATAACAGAAGGTTATATTATGTTTCTTTCATTAAATACACATTTTTAAAGTTGTGGTATTCTTTTTGAATCACCCTGTATGTGGGGTTTTTCAAGTTCTAGTGAAGTGGTTGTGTTGGGGTCTTCCGACCACAGTTTTAGTTTGCCTGTCCGCGGGAATGTGGCAATTCCTTTTTGGCGGGGCCGTTTCATCCACACCTTGATTGGGTGTTTCAGGGTCGGTGTCGTGTGTCTCTGTGGTTCAGAGTCTGTGCAGGCACCGCCATTGCTACATCTTCTGGTTTTGAGTAACTCGGGGAGATGGTGGCTTGTAGTGCAAGTTTTGGGGCTCATCTTCTGTGGCCCTGTAGACCACCGATAACTACTCCGGCTATTGTGATTTGGGCCCCTTCAGACGTGTTACACCCTCACCGAGCTAAGGAAATTTTTTTTTTTTATGAACTGCCTTTAATGTGAAGGTTTGGGTGCTGGCTTATTCACATTCATCTTGTAACAACTGACAGGAGTAATGTAAGTTATTTAATTGGCAAGAGACAACTATTTTAACTTTAGTACAAACTAGCTACATAAAGGTTTTTTTTAAGGAATTGTGCTCATATACATATATATATGATGAGTTTAAAATCTTATTATAGGGAAATTGTTAACGTATACCTTGCAATCTCCTTTTCACGAAGAAAATTTGTCAGCTATTGGAAATTGTTTCTGAAATTGTTTTTAAAAAAAATACCACACTTAAAAGTTTATTGTTGAGAAAGTCCTTTAAAATAAAACGATATATTTAGCAGTGTGTGTTATTTCACCAGCACCTCCTGGCCCCTACTTCCAAGATAACGTTTCGGAATCACATGTGTACCCGACTTGTTTGTGAACCGCCCTAATTGGTGGTTCACAAGGCGTCCCCGGTTCGATTCCCGGCCGGGTTGGGAATTATCTCTACCCAGGGACTGGGTGTTTGTGTTGTCATCATCATCATCATCATCATCATCATAATCACATTCGTGACAGTGGATAGGTTGGATTGAGAAAAAACTGGACTGTGTAAAAACTGGGCCTTCGTACGAACGCTGATGAACGCGCAGTTGAGCGCCCCACGAACCAAACATCATCAGTCTCCAGTAACGTAGACCTGGCCACCAGGTGTCACGAGACGCAGATCCGCCAATACAAAAGTAGGGGTGAAGGATGGGAGAAGATTGTGTTGTCAGTACAGAAGCAGTAACAGAGGAATTGGTCGGTCAGCATAGCACAGTGGGTTTCAACTTGGAAGCCACCTGAATAGCAAGTTCAGCAGGGACATTCCAGGCCTTCTGAGGTTGCCCAAGAGGACGAGTGCTTTTGACGTGATTCTGAAGTGGAAAAGGGAAGGAAAAACTACACCTAAACCAAGACCAGGCAGACCTCGTCTACTGATGGACACGGACCGTGGGGAATTTCGTAGGGTGGTTGCAAAGATCGCACGAAATCAGCGGGGCGAATCACTCGTGAGTTCCAAAGTGCCACCGACAGTACATCTAACACAGTGAGTGTACGTAAGGGGGTGCAGTGATCGACAGCTCCTCATAAACCACGCGTGCCTGTAGCCAACGGTAAGAGGCGCTTCACGTGGTGTCAAGAGAGACACCACTGAACAGTGGATGACTCAAAACTAGTGATCTAGAGTGATGAATCAAGCTTTTCTTTAGGCGAATGCCTGGAGAACATTACCTGCCATCATCTGCAGTGCAATCACTTAGGTGTGGAAGAGTTTCGTGTTACGATATTGGGAGTGTTTTTATTGTTTAAAGTTTGGTCCCTTTCTTGCGCTTTAGAAAGTGGTAAATGAAGAATGAATGAACACATTTTACGGCGTTTGTATTCCGTGCAATGGAGGAACAGTTCGGAGATGACGATTGTATCAGCACGACAATGCACTGTGCCCATAAAGCAGCATCGGTGAGGTAATGGCTATTTCACAGTAACTTTCCTCAAATGGACTGTCCTGGCCAGAGTTCCAACTTGAACCCAATGGGACACCTTTGGGATGAGTTACAATGTTGAACTCGCTCCACACCCTAGCCTCCGACATCACACCGTCTCTGGTTTCGGCTCTCGGAGAACAATCTGGTGGCATTCCTCCAAAGACATTAAGACACCTGATTCAGAGCGTCCTCAGTAGAGATTAGGTCGCCATAAAGGTGAAGGTTTGATCACCACATACACTAAAGAGGAAATGAAATTGGCGCACCTGCCTAATATCGTGTAGGGCCCCGAAAGCGCGCAGAAATGTCGAAACACGACGTGACGTGGACTCGACTGTTGTCTGAAGTAGTGCTAGAGGGAATTGACACCATGAATCCTGCAGGGCTGTCCATAAATCATTAAGAGTACGAGGGGGCGGAGATCTCTTCTAAACAGCACTTTGCAAGGCATCGCAGATATGCTCAATAATGTTGACCTCTGGGGAGTTTGGTGGCCAGCGGAAGCGTTTAAACTCGGAAAAGTGTTCCTGGAGCCACTCTGTAGCAATTTTGGACGTATGGGGTGTCGCATTCTCCTGCTGGAGTTGCCCAAGTCCGTCGGAATGCACAGTGGAGATGAATGGTTGCTGGTGATCAGACACGATGCTTACGTACGTGTCAGCTGTCACAGTCGTATCTAGACGTACCAGAGGTCCCAAATCACTCCCACTGCACACGCCCCACACCATTACACAGCCTCCACCACCTTGATCAGTCCCATGCTGACATGCAGGGTCCATGGATTGATGAGGTTGTCTCCATACACGCAGACGTCCATCCGTCCTACACAATTTGAAAGAGGACTCTTCCGACCAGGCAACATGTGTCCTGCCATCAACAGTGCAGTGTCGGTGTTGATCGGCCCAGGCGCAGCGTAAAGATTTGTGTCGTGCAGTCATCAAGGGTACTCGAGTGTGCCTCCGGGTCCGAAAGCCCATATCGATGATGTTTCGTCGAATGGTTCGCACGCTGACACTTGTTGATAGCCCAGCACTGAAATCTGCAGCAGTTTGCGGAAAGGTTGCACTCCTCTCACGACGTTAAACGACTCTCTTCAGTCGTATTTGGTCCCGTTCTTGCAGGATTTTTTTTCCAACCGCAGCGACGTTGGTGATTTCATGTTTTACCAGCTTCTTGATATTCACGGTACACGCGTGAAATGATCATAACGGCAAATCCCCACTTCATAGCTACCTCGGAGATGCTGTGTCCCGTCTCTCGTGCTCCAACTACAAACCACATTCAAACTCACTTAAATGTTGATAACCTGTCATTGTAGCAGCAATACCTGATCTAACAACTGCGCCAGACACTTGTTGTCTTATATAGGCGTTGGCGTCTGCAACACCGTGTTCTGCTTGTTTACACTGTATTTGAGTGCGCATGTCTATACCATTTTCTTTGGCGCTTCAATGTGTTAATGTGCACTAGTAAGTGTCCACATAGATCATGATCCGATGCAAGAGGAGCCCCAAAAACGCTAGTCTGGTTAGGCTAAATAAAAGACGAAATAAATAAATAATTAAGTGAATAGCGATAAACGACTTGCACAGCAGGGTGTGTCTGATGACCGGCTGAGGTTTCCACGACATTAACCATCCCCCTGCATTGACGGAATCTGCTGAAGAGATTTTTTTTAGTTATGTAAAATCGTCACGAAGCTAATTCTGGTTGGTCATATGTCGTCGCTCTTCTTTTTTTTTTTTTTTTTTAAAAAAAAAAGAGCGCCACTTTTCACGAATGCTCGTAACGTCACGCGGGCGCAGAAGCGTAGGTGCAGAAGAGGCGCTACTTATAAGGTACGAATTAAAGGCTGAAGAGATCATCTTGCGAGGAAGCCTCAAAGCTACGTCAGAAAAAAAGAAGAACTTGTCTTCTCTCTCTCTCTCTCTCTCTCTCTCTCTCTCTCTCTCTCTCCCTCTGTCTCTCTCTCCACCTTCCTAACCCCTCTCCACCTTTTTCTCGACCTCTACTTTTTTTTCCACCCCACCCTCTTTGCGAGGGTACGGATAAAACCGTGCGGACGAGGCCCCACGCAGAATGTCTAGTCCCAACAGCGGCCGATAGCGGCGCTAGCGTCGCTTCCACGCGGCCGTCATTTGTAGGCCGGTAACCATGGCTACGCGTTTGTGTGTGGCGGAGGGGGGAGCGGCGTCAGTGCCTCGAAAAGGAAAGAGGGAGGAGAGAGAGAGGGAGTGAGAGAGAGAGAGAGAGAGAGAGAGAGAGAGAGAGGAATCCGCCGTTCCGCGCCGAAACTTGGGCAAAAGTTGCGCGTCGCCGGCAGAGGCACGGCGTGGCTTGGGAGCTCCCAAATTTAATGGAAATGGAGACGCAGAGCGGGATACGGTTAAGCGAGTGGGCGGCAGGGGGGGCAGGGGGACGTGGGGCTGGCGAGGTGGCCTTCAGCTGGGAAGTGGAGGACGGAGTGGGGCAAACGAAGCTCTGTAGGCATTCGTGGCAAACGCAGTGGAATCTGTGTGTGTGTGTGTGTGTGTGTGTGTGTGTGGCAGGTACATGCAGCAGCAGATACTGCACGCGCTTGGGTAAAGGCCAACACGACAGTGGTAGACAGAGGTCATGACCAACACAGAAACTAATATATTGCTAGACATAGAAAGTCAAGCCTCCAGAAGCACGTCCAAGTGTCAGTGTGACTTTGTACACGAACACAGGCCAGGTAAGTATGTACACGATTAAAGTATCAATTCTCTATGACAGGTGGAACGGACACCAGAGCGAATTAGTGTTGTTACAAGCCCTAGTCGGCTGTATAGAGTGTCTCAAACCTTTGGGTCAAATTGAAACAGAGGATAGTGGCCCCACAACAGATTATATTGTTGTTGTTGTTGTGGTCTTCAGTCCTGAGACTGGTTTGATGTAGCTCTCCATTCTGCTCTATCCTGTGCAAGCCTCTTCATCTCCCAGTACCTACTACAGCCTACATCCTTCTTAATCTGCTTGGTGTATTCATCTCTTGGTCTCCCCCTACGACTTTAACCCTCCATGCCGCCCTCCAGTACTAAACTGGTGATCCGTTGATGCCTCAGAACGTGTCCTACCAACTGATCCCTTCCTCTAGTCAAGTTGTGCCACAAACTCCTCTTCTTCCCAGTTCCATTCAATACCTCCTCATTAGTTATATGATCTACCCACCTAATCTTCAGCATTCTTCTGTAGCACCACATTTCGAAAGCTTCTATTCTCTTCTTGTCCAAACTATTTATCGGCCATGTTTCACTTCCATACATGGCTACACTCTATACAAATACTTCCAGAAACTACTTCCTGACACTTAAATCAATACTCGATGTTAACAAATTTCTCTTCTTCAGAAACGCTTTCCTTGCGATTGCCAGTCTACATTTTATGTCCTTTCTGCTTCGACCATCATCAGTTATTCTGCTCCCCAAATAGCAAAACTCCTTTACTACTTTAAGTGTCTCATTTCCTAATCTAATTCCCTCAGCATCACCCGACTTAATTCGACTACATTGCATTATCCTCGTTTTGATTTTGCTGATTTTCAACTTATATCCTCTTTTCAAGACACTGTCCATTCCGTTCAACTGATCTTCCAAGTCCTTTGCTGTCTCTGACAGAATTACAATGTCATCGGCGAACCTCAAAGTTTTTATTTCTTCTCCATGGAGTTTAATATCTACTCCGAATTTTTCTTTTGTTTCCTTTACTGCTTGCTCAATATACATATTGAATAGTGTTATGTCCTAGCCAGTAATGCCAACCGAGCCCGCTGCCAAAAGGTTGGCAGCATCAAAGTCCGGACGCCGTCCGCATAAGCAGCGCCAGCGATACAGGAAATCGCCGCAAGTCTGCGAGCGCCACCGCTGGCTTCTGGGTTCTTAAGCGCAGGAGTCGCGAGCGCTAGGACAGTTCTGTATTCGCCGCTCAGTTGTATACTCGCCACCGAATTGTGTACTTGTTAGTCAGTTGTGTGTTCATCGCAGCAGAGTTGTTGTTTGTCGTCAGCCGACGCTGACCTAGCCGCTCCGACTCGAACTAGACAGATTTCTGTAGACACAAAGTTCACTACTGTGTTTCTGTATCTTCATCAATAAAGATAAGTACCGACTTTTATTTAATATGAGTGTTTGGGCTTTCATCTTTCTGTTTACTGTTCCAGCGGACCGGTCGGCCCGCTATTAAAAGTGTGGCGGTGACTTCGTAAGCCATTTCTACAGCCAAGTGTTTGTCGCTACGAACACCGCCACAAAACTGGCGACGAGGTCTTCCGAACTCGTGTGCAGGGCTGGTTCAACTTGTTCTTGTTATACTAATTACAGCGATAAACTTTTGGGGGCTGGTTTAATTTGTGTTCACTATGTCTGCCGAATTACAACAGTTGATCTTGTTACAGAGTCAGCAAATACAAAGTCTGGTGGAAGCAATCGCCAAACAAGCGGCTAATCCTCCAACACAAAAGGAACAAGCACAGGCAGCACCACAGTTTCGGGCTTTTAATGAATCCAGAGAAGAATGGCGAGAATATTTCGCGCAGTTGCAAGCGCACATGTCAGTCTACAAAATCACAGGTACTGAGCGGCAGCTTTATTTAATTTCCACTGCAGGCGTGGAAGTCTATCGACTGCTTTGTAAGTTGTTCCCGGAATCCCAGCCAGAAGCTTTAGACTATGACGTTGTTGTTAACAAGCTTGCTGAGTATTTCGAGTCGCGAGTTCATGTGGCAGCAGCCAGATTCAAGTTCTTCAGATTAAAGAAACTGCCGCATCAATCTAATAAACAGTGGTTAACAGATTTACGGGGCCTCACCCGTCAGTGCCAATTTAATTGTGTGTGTGGCGCTTCCTACAGTGATGTCATGCTACGAGACGCTATTACTCAAAACATTGCAGATTCTCGTATTCGTGCTGCTATCTTAAAGTTGCCTGACCCGTCATTAGAGACTGTGATGAACATCATTGAAGCCCAAGATACTTTTGACTATGCTGAGTGTGAGTTAGATCAGCCATGTATTTCTCAAATTGCCTGTGCTAAGCAAGTTATGTCACGCTCGCGGCCCCACCGGCAGAGTCAGACTGTAAACACTAGCCGGCCGCGTCATGTTAAACACATTCGTCAGCCGCGTGTGCAAAATGATAGAGTTAAGTCTTGCCCTAAGTGTGTTCTTGCTCATCCTCGTGAACGTTGCCCGTTAAGAAACGCGGTTTGTCACTTTTGTCAAAGGAAAGGACACATCCAGACTGTTTGTTTGCGTAAACGCAAGAACAATTCTCGTGCTGCCCAGCCCATGGATATTCATGTTCTTCAAAGCCAGCCCGCCCAGAAGGTCGCGTTCAAAGACTCTTCCACGGTTCGTGTGGGTAATAAACTTGTTCGCAATAAGCCACCCACCCAGCCCTCTGCTATGCGAACCAAGCGTAATTCAAACGCTGTAAACAGTAATGTACAGACTGCAAGTGAAGCGGGAGTTGTTCCACCCGCCCAACCCACGAGTTGTCGTAAGCAGCGAACACGCGCTAAACGCGCTGATTTTGTGTCGTCCGCCTCCACTGCACCGATCCAGAGACAGTGTAATAAACTATTTGTGAAGCTACGCATCCATGATAAGACCTTCAATTTTCAATTAGACACTGGTGCGTCTGTGACTCTCATAAATAGTGCTACGTATGCGGCTATCGGCCGCCCTAAACTTTCAGCGGCAAAACATTCTTTGGCTACTTATAGTGGAGAACGAATTCCTGTGTTAGGTGTATGTAGCGTGCCAGCCACATTCCGTGGCAATACAAAAACAGTTTCATTCACAGTGCTCCGCGCTACAGACAGTGTAAACATTTTCGGATTAGACTGTTTTGACTTGTTTGGCCTGTCTATCCAAGACAATGTGTTGCAAATAAATTCTTTGTTGTTCCTCAAGACAGCATAACCGATTTGTGTAAACGATACAGTGACATATTTAAAGACGAACTAGGTTGTGCTGCGAACTTTGCCGCTCATATTACGTTAAAAGATAATGCTCAGCCTCGATTTTGTCGTGCTCGTCCAGTGCCTCACGCCCTCCGGGCACCTGTAGAAGATGAACTTCGTCGTTGGCAAAACAACGGTGTTATTCAACCCGTTTCAGCGAGCCAGTGGGCTTCTCCCTTAGTTGTTATAAAGAAACCGTCTGGCAAGTTACGTTTGTGTGCTGATTTTAAGTCGACAGTTAATCCTCAGACTGTCATTGATTCTTTTCCTTTGCCTCGACCGGACGAGCTGATGGACAAGTTAGGGGAAGCTCGTTTCTTTTCCAAAATTGATCTCCGGGAAGCATATTTGCAATTGCCCCTCGACGAGCAATCACAACAGTATTTTGTCATAAACACGTCGTTGGGGTTGTTCCGTTTTCTGCGTTTGCCTTTTGGTTGTGCGTCAGCTCCAGCTGTTTTTCAGCGTTTTTTGTCCCAACTTCTGGCTAATGTGCCATCGTGTTGCAACTATTTAGACGATATTGTTGTGTCCGGTCGGACGCCTGCTGAACATTTCCGTAATTTGGAGTGTTTGTTTAAAGTGTTGTCTCAGGCAGGCCTACGTTGCAACATCGATAAATGTTCATTTTTCCTTACGGAGATGGAGTATCTGGGACATGTTATTAATGCTCAAGGCATTCATCCCTCCCAGTCACATTTAGCAGCTATTCGTGATTTGCCCGCCCCTCGCAATCTGAATGACTTGCACGCAGTTCTTGGCAAATTGACGTATTATATTAGGTTTATACCTAATGCATCACAGATTGCTGCACCGTTGCATCGTCTCCGCCGTAAGAATGTTCCGTTTGTGTGGTCAGCTGATTGCCAATCAGCCTTTCAGCAGCTTAAAGAGGCTTTATTGAATGATCGTTGTCTGGTCCATTACGACCCTCACAAGCCTCTGGTGTTAGCTTGTGATGCCTCTTCTTTCGGCCTCGGTGCTGTGTTGTCTCACCGAGTCGGTAACACCGAACGTCCTATTGCGTTCGCATCTAAATTGCTCAACAAAGCTCAGTGTAATTATAGCCAATTGGACAAGGAAGCGTTGGCTATTGTGTTCGGTGTCACAAAATTCCATCACTACCTCTATGGTAGACCCTTCTATTTAGTAACAGATCACAAGCCCCTGACGTCGCTGTTTCATCCGTCTAAACCAGTTCCTCAGCGGACAGCTCAGAGACTACAACGTTGGGCTCTTTTGTTATCACAATACCAGTATGAGATACTGTATCGCCCTACAGCTCAGCACGCAAACGCTGACGCGCTTTCTAGATTGCCGATTGCTGCGGATGATGTCTTCGATTCCTCCGAAGACTCTTGCCATCAGATTGACGCCGATGAGCATCAATCCCTCCGGGATTTTCGGATTGATTATCGTCAGGTGGCACGTGAGACAGCTACGGATCCTCATCTGAGTTTACTATTACGTTTTGTTCAACGTGGTTGGCCGTCCAAGGCAAAGGACATATCGGATCCTGTGGTTCGTCGCTATTATCCGCAACGTCATCTGTTGTCTGTTTCGCACGGAGTTTTGCTGTTACACACCGAGAATGACCAGCTTCGTGTAGTGGTTCCCCAAGTGCTCCAATCCAAGGTCCTCGACTTGTTGCATCAAGTTCATTGGGGAGTGGTCCGCACCAAGCAGCTTGCCCGCCGTCATTGTACATGGATCGGCATTGATAAGCAGATTACGCAGATGTCTACAGATTGTTCGACGTGTGCCGAACACCAAGCTGCTCCGCCTCAACGCTATTTTGAGTGGGCACGCCCTGCTGGTCCCTGGCAGCGAGTACATATTGATTTCGCTGGTCCATATTGGAATTCTCGTTGGCTCATCGTGATAGATGCATTTAGTAATTTTCCGTTTGTTGTGCCCATGCAGTCTACAACGTCTGCACAAACTATACAGGCGTTGACTTCAATTTTTTGTATTGAGGGTCTTCCAGAAGTTTTAGTGTCTGACAATGGTCCACAATTTACCTCTGCTGAATTTGAAAGTTTTTGTTCTGCCAATGGCATTCGCCATGTTCTTACTCCGCCGTTCCACCCTCAATCGAATGGTGCAGCGGAACGTTTTGTACGCACATTCAAGGATCATATGGACCGCCTTCGTGCTACGCACTCTCGTCAGCAGGCCCTCATCACGTTCCTGTCGTCGTACCGGACCACGCCACGCGACGGCCCTTCGCCTGCGGAGCTTCTCCACGGCCGTCGTCATCGCACCCTACTACGGTTGTTGCACCCCCCGGATCGACCCGCCGCTTCTGAGCATCGCACGCGTTTTCAGCGCAACGACGCCGTTTTTTTTCAGAGTTTATCACAGTCGCCGTCGTTGGGAACGTGGTACCGTGATAAGTGTCCAGGGTCGCGGTTTTTATACTGTTCAAGGTGCTAGTGGGGTGCACAGGAGGCATCAGAACCAGTTGCGCCGCGCTGGCCGCCCGGATTCTGCCGCTCGTTCTTTGTCCACAGATTTGGTCCGCGGCGGGTTCCAGCCGCGCCTTCCGACTTCGCTGCCGCCCCTGGGGCAGCAGCAGCGGCAGCCGTCGCCGCTACCACGCCGACAGCCCGTCCCGTTGATGCCTCCCGCGCAGCTTCCTCCGGGAGCGCCCCAGGTGGTCGCTCCGGCGCCTGTGGTCCCTCTTCAGTCGCCACCGCCTTCGGAGCTGATGGACGTCGACCCCTCAGCCGGGCCGCCTTCCCAAGCGGTGGCTGTGCAGCCTGTCCTGCAGCCGCTTTCCTTGGGCACCCCCAAGGAGTCTGACACCGCAGCGCCTTGTCCGGCGCCCACTCAGCAGCCGTCGACGCAGCGTCAGGAGACGCTGCCTCTCTTCGTGGGTCCCGACGCCCCGTCGCGCCCTGACCTCGGTTTTCAGTCGGTGTTTCCCGAGGCCCCTCGCAGCCAATGCTGGGGTGCGGACCGGGGACTGCCACCGACAACAGTCTCCGCCCCGGTCTCTTCTGCTACGCCTGCGGCCAGACCCCTCCCCCGCCGTCGACGCTCGCCACGTCATTATTCAACGACGGTGCGGCGATTTGGGGGGGAGGAGTGTTATGTCCTAGCCAGTAATGCCAACCGAGCCCGCTGCCAAAAGGTTGGCACCATCAAAGTCCGGACGCCGTCCGCATAAGCAGCGCCAGCGATACAGGAAATCGCCGCAAGTCTGCGAGCGCCACCGCTGGCTTCTGGGTTCTTAAGCGCAGGAGTCGCGAGCGCTAGGACAGTTCTGTATTCGCCGCTCAGTTGTATACTCGCCACCGAATTGTGTACTTGTTAGTCAGTTGTGTGTTCATCGCAGCAGAGTTGTTGTTTGTCGTCAGCCGACGCTGACCTAGCCGCTCCGACTCGAACTAGACAGATTTCTGTAGACACAAAGTTCACTACTGTGTTTCTGTATCTTCATCAATAAAGATAAGTACCGACTTTTATTTAATATGAGTGTTTGGGCTTTCATCTTTCTGTTTACTGTTCCAGCGGACCGGTCGGCCCGCTATTAAAAGTGTGGCGGTGACTTCGTAAGCCATTTCTACAGCCAAGTGTTTGTCGCTACGAACACCGCCACAAAAAATAGCATTGGGGAGAGGCTACAACCCTGTCTCACTCCCTTCCCAACCACTGGTTCCATCGACTCTTATAACTGCCATCTGCCTTCTGTACAAATTGTAAATAGCCTTTCGCTTATTATATTAAGATATGGAAATGCACACACTAACGTCTTGATGTAGCCTCAAAGGAAAACTCCAGTCCAATGATGAGGGCAAGTGTTGTTCAGGTGTTCGTAGACATTAACAGCAAAGTGAGCTGGTGCACAGTCTTGTTAAAACCACATCCTTCAACTGACAAGATGGGGTGGAGTCTCCAAGAACTGTGGCAGCACATCCCATAGAAAAACCAGGTAATGTGGACCACTCAAATGGGAGGCAGCAAGTAGGGTCGTATTAGGTGATGTCAAACAATGACCATCAATACATTGACAGAGAATCGTTGCTGGTGCCCACCAATGTGGGTGGCCTGGGGATTGTCCTCACTGCAGACATGGCTGCTGTGGCTCCTGAAAACACCATAATGGGTGAATGAGGCATCATGCAGGAGCAAAAGAATCTGTGTGAAGTCTGGAACTACAGCACTGCTGTGGGTAACCCATTGACAGTACTGAATGTGTGGGTCACAGTACTTTTACGTGTTCTTTGTGATGGGGGTGTCATATCTGGTCCACAACCACCATCCGCACTGTATCCTTCGAAGTGTGCATTTCATTGGTAATTTGACAGGTGCTTGCTGCTAGGTGATTGGCCACAAAATCCAACACCTCTCCTCAAGGTCTGGTGTTTGGAGATGTCTTTGGTGGGAACGTTGGCCATCTCTCTGCAGTGTGAATGACTCCTTCTCTCATAAGTTGGTATCTGCTGAGATAAACTTCTTCCAATGAGGATGTCGTCTATGGGGAAAGTATTCTCTGTACATTAATGCCAGTTTACAGGCACTACATCCTGCTGGACCATACATTTCATTCGTGTATACGAACTCTTGTGACGAGTAATGTTCCACCTTTGACTACACATCATGCAATATACACAGTATCACGGCTCACCACGGATACATCACAAAGTGTCTGGTAGTACGGGAAACCGACAACTAGGATATTCGTGTGTGCGTGTGCGTGTGTGTGTGTGTGTGTGTGTGTGTGTGTGTGTGTGTGTGTGTGTGTGTGTGTGTGTGTGTGTGTGTGTGTGGCACAGGTTAATGCACAGGTGCAATGCATGTGGTCGTCACACAACACACATGATGTGAGCGAAGATGTGTACAGCACGTCTGTTTGGTGGTCAGGGCTGTACGCTGTTTATCACCCGCTGTATGTTCCAGTGTACAGCAGATGCCCAGGGATCTTCTTAGGAGAGCAGCAGAACTGCATGCACTATTGCAATACATGCATTGAGACTGGCAGTGGTTTCACTGAACAGTTACTATGATCTTTGTTGTTGTTATGTGGTATTCACTGTGTATGTCCATAACACAATAAATATGCTTTTCCAACCACTGATTCCCTATCTCAGTATAATCTGCTGTGAACCCACTGATTCCCTTTCTCAGTATAATCTGCTGTGAACCCACTAACTCCCGTTCCAGTTTGATCCAAAGAGTTTGAGGCATCATGGTTCAAACGGCTCTGAGCACTATGAGACTTAACTTCTGAGGTCATTAGTCCCCTAGAACTTAGAACTACTAAAACCTAACCAACCTAAGGACATCACACACATCCATGCCCTAGGCAGGATTCGAACCTGCGACTGTAGCGGTCACGCGGTTCCAGACTGTAGCACCTAGAACCGCTCGGCCACCCCTGAGAAACCATGTATAAGGAATGTGAACAGCGTCAGCTGTATGAGTTATCACAGAAGGACACAGAGTTCCTGCACACTTGTGTGAGACATTATTGTCAACACCTGACCGAGTTTGCAAGGGGTTCTCACTATGAATCCCGCTGGCTAGTCGAATTCTGCAATATCCAGACTTATGGAACAGTGGCCTAATGTTCGACTGCATGGAACCACAAGGGAGGATCATAGTATTGGGCACCAAGCGCATTGTATCTCCTCCACATTCACACCTGCCTTCTGAGAAAAAAGGAATGGACTGGTTGCAACATTCTGTGTCACCTCGCGCTACTATATGAGAGTAACAGCAGCCGGACTAGAGAATTACTGTCTCGTGTGTAGGCTGCATTTGTAGTGGTGTCGTGCCAGGTAGCATGGACTGCTGATGGATGGCGTTGGATTGTCTTCACCTGCTGTTGGCAGCAGGTGCGGCAGCGACGTTGGGAGAGGTCCTATTGTTCCAATGTTTTGAAGAGTCGTTGGGCCATAATCCCTGGTGCCATGTTGTGGGGAGCCATAGACTATGGCTTCATGTTGCATCTGGTAGTAACTGAGCGACGTCTGGGGCAAGGGGGGGGGGCAACCATAGGTCACTGATATCATGCCTTCTCATGTATCACCTCTCATTTGACAGCATCATGGAGACAATTTTCTACAGGGCAATGCTCCACCATACATAGATTATTTTTCTACGTCCATCCTTGTGATTGGATGTCTGAGGGACTTCAGCCATTACCTTATGTAATAAACTGGAACACCTACAGCCATCCTTACCATGCCATTTGTTGTACAGCTACCACTTCCAGTGCTTCAGTGCACCATTTTCAGGCCTTAGCTGACGCTGAGATATAGTTAACACCAAATGTATACAAGATGCTTTAGTGGTGAACATCTACGGGGTGGTCCATTGATAGTGACCGGGCCAAATATCTCACGAAATAAGCGCCAAACGAGAAAACTGCAAAGAACGAAACTCGTCTAGCTTGAAGGGGGAAACCAGATGGCGCTGTGGTTTGCCCACTAGATGCCGCTGCCATAGGTGAAACAGATATCAACTGCGTTTTTTTTATATAGGAACCCCCATTTTTATTACATATTCGTGTAGTACGTAAAGAAATTAGAATGTTTTAGTTGGACCACTTTTTTCGCTTTGTGATAAATGGCGCTGTAATAGTCAAAACCGTATAATTATGTGGCATCACGTAACATTCCGCCGTTGCGGACGGTATTTGCTTAGTGATACATTACCCGTGTCAAAATGGACCGTTTACCAATTGCGGGAAAGGTCGATATCGTGTTGATGTATGGCTGTTGTGATCAAAATGCCCAACGGGGATGTGCTATGTATGCTGCTCGGTATACTGGACGACATCATCCAAGTGTCCGGACCGTTCTCCGGATAGTTACGTTATTTAAGGAAACAGGAAGTGTTCAGCCACATGTAAACGTCAACCACGACCTGCAACAAATGATGATGCCCAAGTAGTTGTTTTAGCTGCTGTCGCGGCTAATCCGCACATAAGTAGCAGACAAATTGCGCGAGAATCGTGAATCTCAAAAACGTCGGTGTTGAGAATACTACATCAACATCGGTTGCACCCGTACCATATTTCTATGCACCAGGAACTGCATGGTGACGACTTTGAACGTCGTGTACAGTTCTGCCACTGGGCACAAGAGAAATTACGAGACGATGACAGACTTTTTGCACGCGTTCTATTTAGCGACGAAGTGTCATTCATCAACAGCGGTAACGTAAACCAGCATGACATGCACTACTGGGCAACGAAAAATCCACGATGGGTGCGACAAGTGGAACATCAGCGACCTTGGCGGGTTAATGTATGGTGCGGCATTATGGGAGGAAGGATAATCGGCCTCCATTTTATCGATGCCAATCTGAATGGTGCAATGTATGCTGATTTCCTATGTAATGATCTACCGACGTTACTACAAGATGTTTCACTGCATGACAGAATGGCGATGTACTTCCAACATGATGGATGTCCGGCACATAGCTCGCGTGCGGTTGAAGCGGTATTGAATAGAATATTTCATGACAGGTGGATTGGTTGTCGAAGCACCATACAATGGTCCACACATTCACCGGATCTGACGTCCCCGGATTTCTTTGTGTGGGGAAAGTTGAAGGGTATTTGCTATCGTGATCCATCGACAACGCCTGACAACATGCGTCAGCGCATTGTCAATGCATGTGCAAACATTACGGAAGGCGAACTACTCGCTGTTGAGAGGAATGTCGTTACACGTATTGCCAAATGCATTGAGGTTGACAGACATCATTTTGAGCATTTATTGCATTAATGTGGTATTTACAGGTAATCACGCCGTAACAGCATGCGTTGTCAGAAATGATAAGTTCACAGAGGTACATGTATCACATTGGAACAACCGAAATAAAATGTTTAATCGTACCTACGTTGTGTATGTTAATTTAAAAAACCTACCTGTTACCAACTGTTCGTCTAAAATTGTGAGCCATGTGTCTGTGACTATTACAGCGCCATCTATCACAAAGGGAAAAAAGTGGTCCAACTAAAACATTTATATTTCTTTACGTACTACACGAATATGTAATAAAAAGGGGGTTCCTATTAAAAAAAAACCAGTTGATATCCGTTTGATCTATGGCAGCGCCATCTAGCAGTCCAACCATAGCGCCATCTGGTTTCCCGCTTCAAGGTAGACAAGTTTCGTGCTTTGTAGTTTTTTCGTTTGACTCTTATGCGTGAGATATTTTGACCGGTCACGATCAATGGACCACCCTGTATAATTTGTTTACACAGACTACCTGTATCAGCAATGTTGTCTCTTCAACCATGAATTATATTAATAGTGGAGAAAGCATCGCTAACACAGGTAGTCTGCGTAAACCAGTTATAGATGTTGACCACTGATGCATCTTGTATACAGTGAAGGCCTGAAGATGGAGCGCTGAAACACCGAAACTGGTAGCCGTACAATAAATGACATCATAAAGATGGCTGTAGGTGTTCCATTCTGTTACACACAGATTGTGCCTCTCTGAACTGTCTATGTGATGTTCAGTTACTTGTGTGCTCCATCAAAATCTCCAGATCAGTCCCCAATAAAAACGATCGGAACGTCAACTCTGTCCGAATGGCCCTATCTTGAATATCGAAGACCAGTTCCAGAGCATGTGGACGAGCTTGCTTGACAGCCTTCTCAACCGAATCAGTGCATGCATCTAGGACAGAGGGGGTAGGGACCTTACGCTATAATTCTATAATCCGACATATTTGTCGAAAAGGTGTGTGACTATAATATAAGTAAATATTTCTTTAAAAAATGTTTTACATTACGGGTTTCAATGAACTATATAGTCGTTTTCAAATGTGAAACATCAGTTGGAGAATATGTAATGGGAATTGTGACCATACATCTGACAACTAAGAAAAATAATGAGACCAGGCAACCGAGGCAATGGTGGCTCAAACAAGTCATTACAAGTTGTGCCTATGCTTGCCCCACCGAGCAACTACAGTTCCGACATGGTCGCATGATGCCACATCTGTGTAGGCCTGATCAAGTTTTTCGTTCATTGGACTACGTCGCATACCCTCACAAAGGTATTCTGTTATCTTTTCTTCTTCTTATCCTATTTCATGGCGCGTAAAATAATATATGACAAAGCCGCTGACCTGGAGTGACTTTTTTGGCTATAATCCTGCCTCGGGCAGTTCTAAGTCTAGGGGACTGATGACCTCTGATGTTAAGTCCCATAGTGCTTCGAGACATATTTGAATAACAATAACAACACTCAATACTCGATAACTAATCATCATAAAAATTAAAACAATTAAAAAGTCAAGAACGATGAGGTGTTTCCAAAAGCCACATAGCTGTAAGGAGGTGTTTTATTCGCAACTACTGGTTTCACGTCAGTGTAGACGCATATTTAGGTTTATCTGCCAAAAATACAAATCCCTGTGTGAAATTTTTTAAGCAGTAGAGATGCAGAGTCATAGTGTTCGCATTCAACAAGAAATAGTGACGAGTACTCACAATGGTTAAGCACTGAAGAGCCAAAGGAACTGGTATACCAGCCTAATGTCGTGTACGGCCGCCGCAACGCGACGTGGCATGGACTCGACTAATGTCTGAGGTAGTGCTGGAGGGAATTGACATCATGGATCCTGCAGGGCTGTCGATAAATCCGTAATAGTACGAAGGGGTGGAGATCTTTTCTGAACAGCACGTTACAACGCATCTCAGATGTGCTCAATAATGTTCATGCCTGGGAAGTTTGGTGGCCAGAGGAAGTGTTTAAACTCATAAGAGTGTTCCTGGAAGGTTCTGTAGCAGTTCTGACGTGTGGTATGTCGCATTGTTGTTACGCTGAATGGTTCGCACTCTGATGGTTGTTGATGGCCCAGCAATTTGCGGAAGTGTTGAACTTCTGTCACGTTGAACGATTCTCTTCAGTCGTCGTTTGTCCCGTTCTTGCACGATCTTTTTCCGGCCGCAGCGATGTCGGAGATTCGTAGTTTTACCGGATTCCTGATACTCACGGTACAGTCGTGAAATGGTCGCACAGGAAATCCCCACTTCATCGCTACCAGGGAGGTGCTGTGTCCCACCGCTCGTGCGCTTACTGTAACACTAGGTTCAAACTCGCTTAAATCTTGATCATCTGCCATTATAGCAGCAGTAACCGATCCAACAACTGCTACAGACACCTTTTGTCTTATATAGGCGTTTCTGACCGCAGTGCCGTATTCATTCTGTTTACATATGTCTGTATTTGAGTACGCCTGTCTGTACCAATTTCTTTGGCCCTTCAGTGTATTTCCGCAATGTGGATGCACAGTTACGGAATCCCAGCTTCCGGGAAGTTATCCACGTTAAAAGCCAAACTACAATGGTGGGTTGTCATAATGAAATTGAATACACCGAAAAGACGCTCGTAAAAATGTACAAAGGATGACTGCTGAATGAGCCAGGCCTAGTGAAAAAGCGGGGGAAAACTAATAATAAATGGAAAATTACTATAAAATAATTAAAGTCTAGGGAATGTACTGTAAGTGCACGGGAAATATTATCCCAAAAATAAGACTCTAGTACGAACTGAATAAATAATAAATACTACAAGCATCCGGTTCGGACTACAATCCAAAATAGAGAGCACTTAACTTGTGAATTCTCACAGCTAAGTATACCAGAAGGCACCAGTATTGTGACGCTTGATGTCAACGTTATGTACTGGAACATCCCTACAAAACGTGTCCAGGAAATCGTAGCTAGGAATTTATGGGCATTTAGTGGACGTCCAAAAGAAGATCTGGAAGAGGTCTTACAGTCGTTAGAAATTGTTTTGAAGTTCTTGTATTATAAGTTAGGAGATTGTACTTACACCCAAGAGAGTGGACTTTCAACGGGTTCCCCCTTTGTCTTATTGCCTTTCCAACGTCTACATGATGCACTTAGAGAATCAGTATGTTCACCAATCCATATAGCACAATGATAAGATTATTTTGTGCCTGCGATATGCAGATGACGTATTTATACTGTACAGAGGTTCAAATGATGATTATAATCAGATTGTAAATCGTCTGAACTCTGTGCAGGATGAAATTCATTTTCCAGTAGCTCATAGTGGGGATAACTCCTTACCGTAATTGGACCTCTGCGCTATGATGAATGCCTCTATTTTCTCTTTTGACGTTTTCTTGAAACCTACTAGTACCAGCACATCTAACCATCCGTTAACTACTCATCCCATCAAGTACAGAAAGGCAGCTCATAGGCCACTGTTACACCGGTTACACAGCATACTGCTTAAAAAGGAAGCGTTTTAATGAGAACACCGCACTATTCAGCATATAGCAGCACTGAACTGTTAAGATAGGGATTTTGTTTAGAAGCTCAATAAAGAGGTCTTCAGTAAAAAAAAAAAAAGTTTCATTCACTCCGTCCATTCGGCGAGCACTGTTGGTTCGGCCACAACGCTAACTCCATCTCATCAAAATATCGTCAGACCAAGTTGTCACAGACTGCCGTACATCGGAATATCTTGGCAGAAAGTTAAAACAGAAAAAGAAAAATATCCGTCCAGTATTCTTTATTCCAAGGAATGTAGGCAGTAGATACAGACATAGTGAAAACGCCGAATACAATAACAGGAACATGAGATTGCCTGCAGCGACTAGCCGCATAAATGTACTCTATGCGATCAAACGTATACGGACACCTGGGTGAAAATGACTTACAAGTTCGTGGCGCCCTCCATCGGTAATGCTGGAATTCAGGATGGTGTTGGCCCAACCTTAACCTTGATGTCAGCTTCCACTCCCGCAGGCATTCGTTGAATCAGGTGCTGCAAGGTTTCTTGGAGAATGGCAGCCCATTCTTCACGGAGTGCTGCACTGAGGAGAGGTATCGATGTCGGTCGGTGAGGCCTGGCACGAAGTCGGGGTTACAAAACATCCCAGAGGTGTTCTATAGGATTCAGGTCAGGACTCTGTGCAGGCCAGTCCATTACAGGGATGTTACTGTCGTGTAACGACTCCGCCACAGGCCGTGCATTATGAACAGGTGTTCGATCGTGTTGAAATATGCAATCACAACAGTGGGAAGCAAGAAGGTGCTTAAAACATGAATGTAGGCCTGTGTGCTGTGATAGTTCCATGCAAAACAACAACGGGTGCAAGCCCATTCCATAAAAACACGACCACACCGTAACACCACGGCCCTCGAATTTTACTGTTGGCACTGCACACGCTGGCAGATGACGTTCACCGGGCATTCGCCATACCCACACACTGCCATCGGATCGCCACATGGTATGCCGTGATTCGTCACTCCACACAACGTTTTTCCACTGTTTAAACATTTACGCTCCTTACACGAAGCGAGGCGTCGTTTGGCATTTACTGACGTGATATGTGGCTTATGAACAGCCGCTCGGCCATGAAATCCAAGTTTTCTCACATCCCGCCCAACTGTGATAGTACTTGCATTGGATCCTATTGCAGTTCGGAGTTCCTGTGTGATGGTCTGGATAGAAGTCTGCCTATCACACATTACGACCCTGTTCAAATGTCGGTGGTCTCTCTCAGTCAACAGACGAGGTCGGCCTGTACGCTTTTGTGCTGTACGTGTCCTTTCACGTTTCCACTTCACTATCATATCGGAATAAGTGGACCTATGGATGTTTAGGAGTGTGGAAATCTCGCGTACAGACGTATAACACAAGTGAGACCCAATCACCTGACCACGTTCGAAGTCCGTGAGTTCTGCGGAGCGCCTCATTCTGCTCTCTGACGATGTCTAATGACTACTGAGGTCGTTGGTATGGAGTACCTGGTAGTAGGTGACACCTAATATTTTTGGGAGTGTCCGTATACTTTTGATCATATAGTGTATAAGACAGATTGGAAGCAATTTTAATATATGGTTTAAAGAACAGATAAACGTTGCCAGCCACAAATCAGGTATCTCAGCTCATCTAAAAGAAACGGATCACTCTATTTCCAACATTGAAAAAAGTTAGCGTATTGTATTTAAGGGGCTGAGGAAATGGAACATTTATGGTAAGCTTCTGTGGGAGCAAACTGCGGAAGTAATCTGTCCCTAGACTTAGACACTACGTAAACTAACTTAAACTAACTTCGCTAGGGACAACACACACACCCATGCCCGAGGGGGACTCGAACCTCCGTCGGAGGTAGCCGCACGAACCGTGGCAAGGCGCCCAAGACCACGCGGCTACCACGCGCGGCAAAAGGACATGTTTTAAATGGCGGCCGGAGTGGCCGAGCGGCTCTAGGCGCTACGTTCTGGAACCGCGCGCCCGCTACGGTCGCAGGGTCAAATCCTGCCTCGGGCATGGATGTGTGTGATGTCCTTAGGTTAGTTAGGTTTAAGTGGTTCTAAGTTCTAGGGGACTGACTACATCAGATGTTAAGTCCCATAGTGCTCAGAGTCAATTGAAACATTTTGTTTTAAATGTTTTTAAAGAAATACAAATGAAAGCGAGCTTGAGGTTTAAGTCTGAATAATCAGATTGAATTGAGACACTGCAGTATCCTGTCGAATTATGACTGTCTGAATTGTCACCGGTCGCTATTAGGATAATTTTCACGTTAGTTTAGCAGCTGCGTTATACTTAAATACTACTCCTTTAGTAATTTTATAATACTGAGGTACCGGTTAGTTTATCAACTGCGTTATACTTAAATACTACTTCTTTAGTAATTTTATAATACTGAGGAACCGATGTGATGCAAATGATACTTTAGTTTCATTTATACCTACAATAAACAACTGATTTCTAAGTTTTGTAATCCGTTTCCCAGCTTTCCGTTGTTTTCCCAGTTATGATTTCCTCCTTGCAGCTGCTTGTGAGTTTACTTTGTTTTCCTGTTAGGCACAGCCGCCATCCGCCTTGCAGTGCATTGCTGGCCTCCACAGGCTCCAAACACTGCATCGGTCGGTTATCAACACGGCGGAAGTGCGCACAGTACAGGCGATTTTAAGTTTTACTTCGTTGGTTGTATACAGTTGCTGTGTACCGGATCTTACTATATATCCTACGTGGCGTTATCCGGTAAGCTTTCCTTCAGATTTCTTGCTTTCTCGAAATTTTCGTTTCGTACTAATTATTTTTGTTGTAATATTTCCCGTATACTTATAGCACTTTCCCTGGAAGGTACTTATTTTTAGGCATTTTATCCCCGTTCATTATTAGTTTCCCCCCCGCTGTTTTCTAGGCCTAGGTCATTCAGCTGTCATGCTCTGTACATTTTTAAAAGCATGTTTTGAGTGTAATCAGTTTTATTATGACACCCCACCACTGTAGTTTGACTTTTAACTTGGATAACTTCCGGTAAGCTGAGACTCCGTAATTGTCCATCTACATTATGGAAATATAAACATTTTGAGTACTCGTCATTGTTTCTTTTGAATGTAAACACCATGGTTCTGCATTTCTACCATTTCAAAAATTTCACACAGTGATTTGTATTTTTGACAAATAAACATGAAGATGCGTCTATAGACTGACGTGAAACTGGTAGTTGCGAATAAAACACCTTCATTCGGCTGTGCGGCTTTTGGGAGCACCTCACCATCCTTGAATTTTTAGCTGTTGTAATTCGTATGGTAATTTGAATGGTGTTGAGTGTTATTATTGTTATTTACACAGTAGAAAAGATGGTTTACTATCGACTTCTTACGAAACGCTGCGTTTAGCTATTATTTTTTGATCTGCTCGAAGTATGTTTCCATACCGCCTACGAATTTCACCACTGATCACAATATCGTAATATATGGGGCCATATGGCCACCGAAGCATTTTGATTTGCATTACAGCAAGTCGCTGCGCTCCTTCTTTTGTTACGGGACAACATTCTACACCGTACAAGAGCGCTGGGTGGATTGTAGAGCGGTATATTTTTGATTTGAGTCGGTCTGGAATCTTCCTACCACAAAGGAAACCAATCAATTTTGAGCGAAGGCGCTTGAAGACTTTTATCTTTGTCAGATTTATACTATCGATGATCTTGGTGTGCACATTATTTTTATCTGTTAGCAGTTATTGACTTTTCATTACACTGAAGTGTAGTTCCAACTGTTGAAGTCGGTTCTTCCGTCCTTGGACTTGTCTTTCAAGGTCGTTCTTGTCTTCAGCAGTCAATAGAATGTGACCAGCATGTGTAAGTGTCCGAGGCGCTCATTTCTGAAGATCTATGGTGGCAGTATCGATTAGTATGACTAAGAAGAGAGCAGAAAGGGTATGTCCCTGATGGACACCTACAGGTACTAGGAAGTCACGTAAAAACCAAGCAGCACGTAATGACCGAGTTTTAGGGTTGTGGCAGGCAAGCTGGAAACATCTTCATTACGTACATACCCAGCAGCCATGTTGTGGTGCGTAGCCGAGGGTACCCTGTACCGCTACTAGTCATTTCCTGCTCTATTTCACTCGCTGTCTGTACGCCTCCGCACAAACTCTAGTATCTCTGGTGCTATGTTCGTGGTCCGTACGCGAAATGTGCGTTGGCGGCATTAGAGCCGTTCTGCAGTCAGCTTCAAGAGTCTTTTCTCTAAATTTTCTAGACAGTGTTCCTCGAAAAGAGCTGTGACATATTACTATCTATACGACGTGTCCCATCGAGCCATATACGTTATCTCGCAATTCTAGCTGCTTCTCTCTCACAAATAATGATAAAAATTCAGAAATTCAAGGTCGCCACCCGCCCAAGACCTTCCTAACCATTTAGAAAAAAAAAACAGAGCTGGAAAATTATTAGTTTAATTACTTTAATAATATAATTACTAGTATGCAAATTTCTTTAAGTAGCCAGATAAATAGCACTCCATGTCATGCATGAAGCAACTTGATTAATTCAGGATTGGAAAACAGAATAAGTGAGTAAGATCAACACCACAGAATTTATCTTTCACGTAGATTATTTATTGTATCTAAGTATTTGGTTGCACATCCTAACTACACATAACTGGTGCCTGATTAGAAATGTTTAATGTAAGAATTACGTGACAATGTAACAGAGCGTAATTTAACTAGAAGAAGAAACACAGAGAACGGGGAAGGGAGACAATGATACTATCATCTCCTTTGCATTCATACCATAAAAATATCTCAGTGAGATTCGCATTACCATTCTACGCATGCACTATTCTGGACAGAGGTTTAACCAATGGACGAGGTTGTGCGATAATTATTCAACATACTAATTGCATCTGCTGCTTGCAAACGGCTGAACTAGAGCACGTGGTGTATTCCGAATCAAACTGTTGTGCTGCTTTGTAGAAAGCGCACGAAAGAACAGATATTCTTGCAGAAATAATAGCTCATTAAACAAGCAAACTGTTAAAATAAAGCCTATTGCGCTGCCGTGGTGGACCAGAAGGGTCATTGATTACCAAGCACGTGGCACAAAATCGACACATCAAGACAAAAGCAACTTCCACAAAATATAAGATTAAAAATCATACTCGCTTCGACACAGTATTGCACTCACGTACGGTTTAGGTGATTCTAACCAGCTCCTCCTAATCAGATTTACCGTTTGAAATTCTACATCATCGTTGTTCAAAATGAACAAAGTAACTTCCACACTTTTAACTCAAACACCCAAAAATCGCCTATTTAAAGCAATATAATTATGGCACATTCGGAAAAACAACTCGCTTCACACGCTTCATTAAGCTGAAGTTCTTAAGTATTTCAACAGTTAAACATAACGAAATCCTAACTCAACCTGATTCCTATCACCTGAAACCCCCCTTTAGAGCTACGATCCGTGCTCACCAAGCGTTCACCGAAGAGTGCCCCTTTCTCTTTCGAGATTACCTAGCTCCCCGTGCAGCGGAAGCTACCAGAGGGGTAGCCCTCCGTCACCAACCTCACACACAAATACAGCCTTCGACACAGCCTTCGACTAAGATGGGTAAACCTCTCTGTTCAGGTACTGGAAACCTAAGTTGGTCATCCTGTGCTCTCCTTGGATCGAGAAGCAACATAGTCTGCTCCCAGCAGACGATGACCAACTCAGCGTTTCCCACAAAACAAAACCGAAACCCCACACATATAATATTCAACAGGCCTTATTTGAGTGCTCAGTCTTTCTGGAAGAGTTCATGAATTGCCGGCCGAAGTGGCCGTGCGGTTAAAGGCGCTGCAGTCTGGAACCGCAAGACCGCTACGGTCGCAGGTTCGAATCCTGCCTCGGGCATGGATGTTTGTGATGTCCTTAGGTTAGTTAGGTTTAACTAGTTCTAAGTTCTAGGGGACTAATGACCACAGCAGTTGAGTCCCATAGTGCTCAGAGCCATTTGAACCATTTAGTTCATGAATTGAGCTAAAGTCAGGTAGTAAAGTGAATAAGTTGTACCAAATTCGACAAGCGTCTTATGAAACGACTTCACAGAGACGTTTCAGAACTTTCTCTTCCCTTCAGTGATTCCAGTTTGAATTCCCGAAGCATCTCTGTAATGCTAGTGTTCAGGTGCTTCATCCTCTTGCAAGGCAGACCAAACGACATCAGATGGAACTCGGTCAAAAGTCTTTTCCAGGTCAGTAACCAAATGAGTTGCATAGCATCTATGGTCTCACAGCGATTCACAAAACCACATTGACTGTTATTAAATACTGAAAACTTTGAGTAATCTGCTGCTATGATTATCTTCATGGTATGTGGTATGAGGTGTACAGGTCAACAGTTGGGACATTCGATATTCGATAGGGCTTAGGTTCTGTTTCTAAATTGAGAGTGCAGTGGACGACGTCCACTCGGTTGGTATCTTCGCCTTTCCGGTGATCTTACTGAGGAACGCCTCTGGAAGATCATCCACTCCAGTAGCCATTCCGAGTTTCATGTTCCCCAAGGCTTCAAGAAACTCTGGCATGGTGGATCCGCGAACGGTTGCCGTTTGTGATACTTGGATCAGAGTCTCAAGAATGTGATGCTGTGACTGGATGTAACAACCTGAAAGTGGCATAGGGCTTACATGTACACATGGTCACATCAGGCACACGTGGCAAAAGTTCTGTTTGCTGATCTGGCGCCTCCCAGCGTTGTGTCCCTCTCACAGAAATTCTCAGACAGCCGTGGTTCCGTTGGTGACTTAGATCTGTGGTTGTGCTACTTAAATTTGCAGCTCTTTTTCCCAGAAATGGGTGTGTAATTTTTAAGGAATGCCAGGAATTTATTCCACGTTGCAATATTTGACGCAACACTTAACACAATCGCCGATAAAATCACAGTTATATTGTGCTACATACTTGCAAAATCATGATATTTCACTGTTGTACAATGTCATAAAACGTACTGGACGAACAGTCAATATTCACGGGTATGACAGCAACGCCCATTTCAAGCAACAGACTTCGTATGGATGTACAGCCTATTGCAAATAGTTTCCAGGACAGTACACACTTATTGTCGATTTGTTTTCGGGCGAGTTGCACACAACGTCTTTGACGTTTTGTCTGGCTCTACCTACGTCGCTGATTACAACCTATTTGACGTGATGTATTTCTGCCATTAAACAAGGCGCTTGAACGCGCAGCTGTCCATAGTGCGTTGTGAGCAAATTAGTTGCGAGGGATGGAGAATGTATCGGAGGGAAGCATCGGCTAACTCTGTTTGTATAGGCTCTTGCTAAAACGCCTAAGAATAACACGCAGATACATATTGTGTGTGTTCACGGCTTGTGCGATGGTAGTGCTACTCCTCTCACGAAGGAAAACCGCCTGCGTTCTCAGAACACCTCGAATTTTACTCAAGGCCGTGTAGTGTTCACCGGAGCTTTGAGCACATTGCCTGAAGAAGCAGGTACTCTTCCAAGGTCCCACTTTTCTTCTGGACGTGTCGTACGCCAACCTGTGTAGGAACAGCAACACATTGTTGAAATGTTGCAGCGAAAACACGTGTGTGGCGAACATTACAAGCGACAAACTTGTACCCATTTCACATACAGCGTGTCGACAATTTTCACACTGGCGACAGTCCCACAAATCTTGAGTTTCGTTACTGGTTAAACTACAGTCATCATTTGCTTCCGTTACTACTGTCGACTGATGAAGCCATGTTTGCACAGAATGAAATGAACAGCACACATCATAATCAACGACGGTCGCAGTATGCTAGAGAGGCTCGATGTTTGGTGCAGCAAGATTGGTGACATGTTGATAGGTCGTTTTAGAAGAATGACGGGAGAAAATTACTTGCACTTCTTTTTGGAAATTCGTTCGTTGAACGCCTTGAGGAGGTTCATTTCACCACGCGCATTGCAATGTACTTCCAGCACGACGGAGTCCCTCCACATTGTACCAAACGTGTGAGGAAACATCTCAACTCCACTTACCCTAATCGCTGGATTGGTCGCGGTAGTACAGTTAACTGGCTACGGAGATCGCCCTACCTTAAGGCTTTAGTATCTTGTTCATGCGGTCAGATGAAGTTTGAGGTGTACAAATAAAAGGAGGATACGCGGGATGAACTGCTTAGTCGTATTATGGATGCTGCTGGTCTCATTAGGGAATGTGCAGAGGCACTTAAACCAGCAAAACAACGTGTTGTATCAAGCGTGCACAAATGAGCTGAATTTGATGGTCGGATATTCGAACGTTTATTGTGATCGGTACAACAGCTGTAATGTTACGTGTGCGGTAATGTTTAGAGGTGAATGAGTTAAAATTACGTATTTCTTACTTTGTAAAATGTAAGTTGTAATGTTTACTAACGGTTGCGCATATGTACAAGTATACATGTATAAAACTAACGACGTACTGAATAATATAGAAAATAAATAACAATCAACATTAAATGTGCTGTAACTCGAAAATAACTCGCCATACGGCTTATGCCCATATCAAGTATTTAGTTTCAAATGTTGGTTGCTTTCATGTCTGTGAATACTGACCGTTCGTCCAGCGACACGCTGCATATTCGCATGTGCTGTAACTCGAAAATTACTCGGCATACGGCTTATGCCCATATGAAGTATTTAGTTTCAAATGTTGGTTGCTTTCATGTCTGTGAATACTGACCGTTCGTCCAGCGACACGCTGCATATTCGCATGTGCTGTAACTCGAAAATTACTCGGCATACGGCTTATGCCCATATGAACTATTTAGTTTCAAATGTTGGTTGCTTTCATGTCAGTGAATACTGACGGTTGTTCCAGCGACACGCTGCATATTCGCATGTGCAGTAACTCGAAAATTACTCGGCATACGGCTTATGCCCATATCAAGTATTTAGTTTCAAATGTTGGATGGTTTCATGTCTGTGAATACTGACCGTTCGTCCAGCGACACGCTGCATATTCGCATGTGCTGTAACTCGAAAATTACTCGGCATAGGGCTTATGCTCATATGAAGTATTTAGTTTCAAATGTTGGTTGCTTTCATGTCTGTGAATACTGACCGTTCGTCCAGCGACACGCTGCATATTCGCATGTGCTGTAACTCGAAAATTACTCGCCATACGGCTTATGCCCATATGAAGTATTTAGTTTCAATTTTTGGTTGCTTTCATGTCAGTGAATACTGACGGTTGGTCCAGCGACACGCTGCATATTCGCATGTGCAGTAACTCGAAAATTACTCGCCATACGGCTTATGCCCATATGAAGTATTTAGTTTCAAATGTTGGTTGCTTTCATGACGGTGAATACTGACGGTTGGTCCAGCGACACGCTACATATTCGCATGTGCTGTAACTCGAAAATTACTCGCCATACGGCTTATGCCCATATCAAGTATTTAGTTTCAAATGTTGTTTGCTTTCATGTCTGTGAATACTGACGGTTCGTCCAGCGACCCGCTGCATATTCGCATGTGCTGTAACTCGAAAATTACTCGCCATACATCTTATGCCCATATGAAGTATTTAGTTTCAAATGTTGGTTGCTTTCATGTCAGTGAATACTGACCGTTCGTCCAGCGACACGCTGCATATACGCATGTGCTGTAACTCAAAAATTACTCGCCATACGGCTTATGCCCATATCAAGTATTTAGTTTCAAATGTTGGATGGTTTCATGTCTGTGAATACTGACAGTTCGTCCAGCGACACGCTGCATATTCGCATGTGCTGTAACTCGAAAATTACTCGGCATACGGCTTATGCCCATAAGAAGTATTTAGTTTCAATTTTTGGTTGCTTTCATGTCAGTGAATACTGACGGTTGGTCCAGCGACACGCTGCATATTCGCATGTGCAGTAACTCGAAAATTACTCGCAATACGACCTATGCCCATATCAAGTATTTCGTTTCAAATGTTGTTTGCTTTCATGTCTGTGAATACTGACGGTTCGTCCAGCGACCCGCTGCATATTCGCATGTGCTGTAACTCGAAAATTACTCGGCATACGGCTTATGCCCATAAGAAGTATTTAGTTTCAATTTTTTAATTGCTTCATGTCTGTGAATACTGACCGTTCATCCAGCGACAAGCTGCATATTCGCATGTGCTGTAACTCAAAAATTACTCGCCATACGGCTTATGCCCATATGAAGTATTTAGTTTCAAATGTTGGATGGTTTCATGTCTGTGAATACTGATCGTTCGTCCAGCGACACGCTGCATAATCGCATGTGCTGTAACTCGAAAATTACTCGCCATACGGCTTATGCCCATATGAAGTATTTAGTTTCAAATGTTGGTTGCTTTCATGTCGGTGAATACTGACGGTTGGTCCAGCGACACGCTACATATTCGCATGTGCTGTAACTCGAAAATTACTTGCAATACGGCTTATGCCCATATCAAGTATTTAGTTTCAAATGTTGTTTGCTTTCATGTCTGTGAATACTGACGGTTCGTCCAGCGACCCACTGCATATTCGCATGTGCTGTAACTCGAAAATTACTCGGCATACGGCTTATGCCCATATGAAGTATTTAGTTTCAAATTTTGATTGCTTTCATGTCTGTGAATACTGACCGATCGTCCAGCGACACGCTGCATATTCGCATGTGCTGTAACTCGAAAATTACTCGCCATACATCTTCTGCCCATATGAAGTATTTAGTTTCAAACGTTGGTTGCTTTCATGTCTGTGAATACTGACCGTTCGTCCAGCGACACGCTGCATATTCGCGTGTCCTGTAACTCGAAAATTACTCGGCATACGGCTTATGCCCATATCAAGTATTTAGTTTCAAATGTTGGTTGCTTTCTTGTCTACGAATACTGACCGGTCATCCAGCGACACGCTGCATATTCGCACGTGTTGTAACTCGAAAATTACTCGGCATACGGCTTATGCCCATATGAAGTATTTAGTTTCAAATGTTGGTTGCTTTCATGTCAGTGAATACTGACGGTTGGTCTAGCGACACGATGCATATTCGCATGTGATGTAACTCGAAAATTTCTCGCCATATGGCTTATGCCCATATGAAGTATTTAGTTTCAAATGTTGGTTGCTTTCATGTCTGTGAATACTGACCGTTCGTCCAGCGACACGCTGCATATTTGCATGTGCTGTAACTCGAAAATTACTCGGCATACGGCATATGCCCATATGAAGTATTTAGTTTCAAATGTTGGTTGCTTTCATGTCTGTGAATACTGACCGTTCGTCCAGAGACACGCTGCATATTCGCATGTGCTGTAACTCGATAATTACTCGGCATACGGCTTATGCCCATATGAAGTATTTAGTTTCAAATGCTGGTTGCTTTCATGTCTGTGAATACTGACCATTCGTCCAGCGACACGCTGCATATTCGCATGTGCTGTAACTCGAAAATAACTCGGCATACGGCTTATGCCCATATGAAGTATTTAGTTTCAAATGTTGGTTGCTTTCATGTCTGTGATACTGACCGTTCGTCCAGCGACACGCTGCATATTCGCATGTGCTGTAACTCGAAAATTACTCGATATACGGCTTATGCCCATATGAAGTATTTAGCTTCAAATGTTGGTTGCTTTCATGTCTGTGAATACTGAACGTTCGTCCAGCGACACGCTGCATATTCGCATGTGCTGTAACTCGAAAGTTACTCTGCATACGGCTTATGCCCATATGAAGCATTTAGTTTCAAATGTTGGTTGCTTTCATGTCTGTGAATACTGACGGTTTGTCCAGCGACACGCTGCGTATTCGCATGTGCTGTAACTCGAAAATTACTCGCCATACGGCTTATGCCCATATCAAGTATTTAGTTTCAAATGTTGGTTGCTTTCATGTCTGTGAATACTGAACGTTCGTCCAGCGACACGCTGCATATTCGCATGTGCTGTAACTCGAAAATTACTCTGCATACGGCTTATGCCCATATGAAGTATTTAGTTTCAAATGTTGTTTTCTTTCATGTCTGTGAATACTGACCGTTCGTTCAGCGACACGCTGCATATTCGCATGTGCTGTAACTCGAAAATTACTCGTCATACGGCTTATGCCCATATGAAGTATTTAGTTTCAAATGTTGGTTGCTTTCATGTCAGTGAATACTGACGGTTGGTCCAGCGACACGCTGCATATTCGCATGTGCTGTAACACGAAAATTACTCGGCATACGGCTTATGCCCATATCGAGTATTTAGCTTCAAATGTTGTTTGCTTTCATGTCTGTGAATACTGACGGTTCGTCCAGCGACCCGCTGCATATTCGCATGTGCTGTAACTCGAAAATTACTCGCCATACGGCTTATGCCCATATCAAGTATTTAGTTTCAAATGTTGGTTGCTTTTATGTCTGTGAATACTGAACGTTCGTCCAGCGACACGCTGCATATTCGCATGTGCTGTAACTCGAAAATTACTCTGCATACGGCTTATGCCCATATGAAGTATTTAGTTTCAAATGTTGGTTGCTTTCATGTCTGTGAATACTGACCGTTCGTCCAGCGACACGCTGCATATTCGCATGTGCTGTAACTCGAAAATTACTCGCCATACGGCTTATGCCCATATGAAGTATTTAGTTTCAAATGTTGGTTGCTTTCATGTCAGTGAATACTGACGGTTGGTCCAGCGATACGCTGCATATTCGCATGTGCTGTAACTCGAAAATTACTCGCCATACGGCTTATGCCCATATCAAGTATTTAGTTTCAAATGTTGTTTGCTTTCATGCCTGTGAATACTGACGGTTCGTCCAGCGACCCGCTGCATATTCGCGTGTCCTGTAACTCGAAAATTACTCGGCATACGGCTTATGCCCATATCAAGTATTTAGTTTCAAATGTTGGTTGCTTTCATGTCTACGAATACTGACCGGTCATCCAGCGACACGCTGCATATTCGCATGTGTTGTAACTCGAAAATTACTCAGCATACGGCTTATGCCCATATGAAGTATTTGGTTTCAAATGTTGGTAGCTTTCATGTCAGTGAATACTGACCGTTCGTCCAGAAACACGCTGCATATTCGCATGTGCTGTAACTCGATAATTACTCGGCATACGGCTTATGCCCATATGAAGTATTTAGTTTCAAATGCTGGTTGCTTTCATGTCTGTGAATACTGACCATTCGTCCAGCGACACGCTGCATATTCGCATGTGCTGTAACTCGAAAATTACTCGGCATATGGCTCATGCCCATATGAAGTATTTAGTTTCAAATGGTGGTTGCTTTCATGTCTGTGAATACTGACCGTTCGTCCAGCGACACGCTGCGTATTCGCATGTGCTGTAACTCGAAAATTACTCGATATACGGCTTATGCCCATATGAAGTATTTAGCTTCAAATGTTGGTTGCTTTCATGTCTGTGAATACTGAACGTTCGTCCAGCGACACGCTGCATATTCGCGTGTGCTGTAACTCGAAAATTACTCTGCATACGGCTTATGCCCATATGAAGTATTTAGTTTCAAATGTTGGTTGCTTTCATGTCTGTGAATACTGACCGTTCGTCCAGCGACACGCTGCATATTCGCATGTGCTGTAACTCGAAAATTCCTCTGCATACGGCTTATGCCCATATGAAGTATTTAGTTTCAAATGTTGGTTGCTTTAATGTCTGTGAATACTGACCGTTCGTCCAGCGACACGCTGCATTTTCGCATGTGCTGTAACTCGAAAATTGCTCGCCATACGGCTTATGCCCATATGAAGTATTTAGTTTCAAATGTTGGTTGCTTTCATGTCAGTGAATACTGACGGTTGGTCCAGCGATACGCTGTATATTCGCATGTGCTGTAACTCGAAAATTACTCGCCATATGGCTTATGCTCATATGAAGTATTTAGTTTCAAATGTTGGTTGCTTTCATGTCTGTGAATACTGACCGTTCGTCCAGCGACACGCTGCTTATTCGCATGTGCTGTAACTCGAAAATTACTCTGCATACGGCTTATGCCCATATGAAGTATTTAGTTTCAAATGTTGGTTGCTTTCATGTCTGTGAATACTGACCGTTCGTCCAGCGACACGCTGCATATTCGCATGTGCTGTAACTCGAAAATTACTCGCCATACGGCTTATGCCCATATCAAGTATTTAGTTTCAAATGTTGGTTGCTTTCATGTCTGTGAATACTGAACGTTCGTCCAGCGACACGCTGCATATTCGCATGTGCTGTAATTTGAAAATTACTCTGCATACGGCTTATGCCCATATGAAGTATTTAGCTTCAAATGTTGGTTGCTTTCATGTCTGTGAATACTGAACGTTCGTCCAGCGACACGCTGCTTATTCGCATGTGCTGTAACTCGAAAATTACTCGCCATACGGCTTATGCCCATATGAAGTATTTAGTTTCAAATGTTGGTTGCTTTCATGTCAGTGAATACTGACGGTTGGTCCAGCGATACGCTGCATATTCGCATGTGCTGTAACTCGAAAATTACTCGCCATACGGCTTATGCCCATATCAAGTATTTAGTTTCAAATGTTGTTTGCTTTGATGCCTGTGAATACTGACGGTTCGTCCAGCGACCCGCTGCATATTCGCGTGTCCTGTAACTCGAAAATTACTCGGCATACGGCATATGACCATATGAAGTATTTAGTTTCAAATGTTGGTTGCTTTCATGTCTGTGAATACTGACCGTTCGTCCAGCGACACGCTGCATTTTCGCATGTGCTGTAACTCGAAAATTGCTCGCCATACGGCTTATGCCCATATGAAGTATTTAGTTTCAAATGTTGGTTGCTTTCATGTCTGTGAATACTGACCGTTCGTCCAGCGACACGCTGCATATTCGCATGTGCTGTAACTCGAAAATTACTCGCCATAAGGCTTATGCCCATATGAAGTATTTAGTTTCAAATGTTGGTTGCTTTCATGTCAGTGAATACTGACAGTTGGTCCAGCGATACGCTGCATATTCGCATCTGCTGTAACTCGAAAATTACTCGCCATACGGCTTATGCCCATATCAAGTATTTAGTTTCAAATGTTGTTTGCTTTCATGCCTGTGAATACTGACGGTTCGTCCAGCGACCCGCTGCAGTTTCGCGTGTCCTGTAACTCGAAAATTACTCGGCATACGGCTTATGCCCATAAGAAGTATTTAGTTTCAAATGTTGGTTGCTTTCATGTCTGTGAATACTGACCGTTCGTCCAGCGACACGCTGCATTTTCGCATGTGCTGTAACTCGAAAATTGCTCGCCATACGGCTTATGCCCATATGAAGTATTTAGTTTCAAATGTTGGTAGCTTTCATGTCAGTGAATACTGACGGTTGGTCCAGCGATACGCTGCATATTCGCATGTGCTGTAACTCGAAAATTACTCGATATACGGCTCATGCCCATATGAAGTATTTAGCTTCAAATGTTGGTTGCTTTCATGTCTGTGAATACTGAACGTTCGTCCAGCGACTCGCTGCATATTCGCATGTGCTGTAACTCGAAAGTTACTCTGCATACGGCTTATGCCCATATGAAGCATTTAGTTTCAAATGTTGGTTGCTTTCATGTCTGTGAATACTGACCGTTTGTCCAGCGACACGCTGCATATTCGCATGTGCTGTAACTCGAAAATTACTCGCCATACGGCTTATGCCCATATCAAGTATTTAGTTTCAAATGTTGGTTGCTTTCATGTCTATGAATACTGAACGTTCGTCCAGCGACACGCTGCATATTCGCATGTGCTGTAACTCGAAAATTACTCGTCGTACGGCTTATGCCCATATGAAGTATTTAGTTTCAAATGTTGGTTGCTTTCATGTCAGTGAATACTGACGGTTGGTCTAGCGACACGCTGCATATTCGCATGTGCTGTAACACGAAAATTACTCGGCATATGGCTTATGCCCATATCGAGTATTTAGCTTCAAATGTTGTTTGCTTTCATGTCTGTGAATACTGACGGTTCGTCCAGCGACCCGCTGCATATTCGCATGTGCTGTAACTCGAAAATTACTCGCCATACGGCTTATGCCCATATCAAGTATTTAGTTTCAAATGTTGGTTGCTTTCATGTCTGTCAATACTGACCGTTCGTCCAGCGACACGCTGCATTTTCGCATGTGCTGTAACTCGAAAATTGCTCGCCATACGGTTTATGCCCATATGAAGTATTTAGTTTCAAATGTTGGTTGCTTTCATGTCAGTGAATACTGACGGTTGGTCCAGCGATACATTGCATATTCGCATGTGCTGTAACTCGAAAATTACTCGCCATATGGCTTATGCCCATATGAAGTATTTAGTTTCAAATGTTGGTTGCTTTCATGTCTGTGAATACTGAACGTTCGTCCAGCGACAAGCTGCATATTCGCATGTGCTGTAACTCGAAACTTACTCGGCATACGGCTTATGCCCATATGAAGTATTTAGTTTCAAATGTTGGTTGCTTTCATGTCTGTGAATACTGACCGTTCGTCCAGAAACACGCTGCATATTCGCATGTGCTGTAACTCGATAATTACTCGGCATACGGCTTATGCCCATATGAAGTATTTAGTTTCAAATGCTGGTTGCTTTCATGTCTGTGAATACTGACCATTCGTCCAGCGACACGCTGCATATTCGCATGTGCTGTAACTCGAAAATTACTCGGCATACGGCTCATGCCCATATGAAGTATTTAGTTTCAAATGTTGGTTGCTTTCATGTCTGTGAATACTGACCGTTCGTCCAGCGACACGCTGCATATTCGCATGTGATGTAACTCGAAAATTACTCGATATACGGCTTATGCCCATATGAAGTATTTAGCTTCAAATGTTGGTTGCTTTCATGTCTGTGAATACTGAACGTTCGTCCAGCGACACGCTGCATATTCGCATGTGCTGTAACTCGAAAATTACTCTGCATACAGCTTATGCCCATATGAAGTATTTAGTTTCAAATGTTGGTTGCTTTCATGTCTGTGAATACTGACCGTTCGTCCAGCGACACGCTGCATATTCGCATGTGCTGTAACTCGAAAATTCCTCTGCATACGGCTTATGCCCATATGAAGTATTTAGTTTCAAATGTTGGTTGCTTTCATGTCTGTGAATACTGACCGTTCGTTCAGCGACACGCTGCATTTTCGCATGTGCTGTAACTCGAAAATTGCTCGCCATACGGCTTATGCCCATATGAAGTATTTAGTTTCAAATGTTGGTTGCTTTCATGTCAGTGAATACTGACGGTTGGTCCAGCGATACGCTGCATATTCGCATGTGCTGTAACTCGAAAATTACTCGCCATATGGCTTATGCCCATATGAAGTATTTAGTTTCAAATGTTGGTTGCTTTCATGTCTGTGAATACTGACCGTTCGTCCAGCGACACGCTGCTTATTCGCATGTGCTGTAACTCGAAAATTACTCTGCATACGGCTTATGCCCATATGAAGTATTTAGTTTCAAATGTTGTTTGCTTTCATG
The DNA here is from genome assembly GCF_021461385.2 of Schistocerca piceifrons. Classification (NCBI taxonomy): domain Eukaryota; kingdom Metazoa; phylum Arthropoda; class Insecta; order Orthoptera; family Acrididae; genus Schistocerca; species Schistocerca piceifrons. The sequence goes on from NC_060146.1 coordinate 214,576,410, forward strand.
TCTGTGAATACTGACCGTTCGTCCAGCGACACGCTGCATATTCGCATGTGCTGTAACTCGAAAATTACTCGCCATACGGCTTATGCCCATATCAAGTATTTAGTTTCAAATGTTGGTTGCTTTCATGTCTGTGAATACTGAACGTTCGTCCAGCGACACGCTGCATATTCGCATGTGCTGTAATTTGAAAATTACTCTGCATACGGCTTATGCCCATATGAAGTATTTAGTTTCAAATGTTGGTTGCTTTCATGTCTGTGAATACTGACCGTTCGTCCAGCGACACGCTGCTTATTCGCATGTGCTGTAACTCGAAAATTACTCGCCATACGGCTTATGCCCATATGAAGTATTTAGTTTCAAATGTTGGTTGCTTTCATGTCAGTGAATACTGACGGTTGGTCCAGCGATACGCTGCATATTCGCATGTGCTGTAACTCGAAAATTACTCGCCATACGGCTTATGCCCATATCAAGTATTTAGTTTCAAATGTTGTTTGCTTTGATGCCTGTGAATACTGACGGTTCGTCGAGCGACCCACTGCATATTCGCGTGTCCTGTAACTCGAAAATTACTCGGCATACGGCATATGCCCATATGAAGTATTTAGTTTCAAATGTTGGTTGCTTTCATGTCTGTGAATACTGACGGTTGGTCCAGCGACACGCTGCATATTCGCATGTGCTGTAACTCGAAAATTACTCGCCATACGGCTTATGCCCATATGATGTATTTAGTTTCAAATGTTGGTTGCTTTCATGCCTGTATATAATGATCGTTCGTCCAGCGACACGCTGCGTATTCGCATGTGCTGTAACTCGAAAATTATTCGGCATACGGCTTATGCCCATATGAAGCATTTAGTTTCAAATGTTGGTTGCTTTCATGTCTGTGAATACTGACCGTTCGTCCAGCGACACGCTGCATATTCGCATGTGCTGTAACTCGAAAATTACTCGCCATACGGCTTATGCCCATATCAAGTATTTAGTTTCAAATGTTGGTTGCTTTCATGTCTGTAAATACTGATCGTTCGTCCAGCGACACGCTGCATATTCGCATGTGCTGCAACTCGAAAATTACTCAGCATACGGATTATGCCCACATGAAGTATTTAGTTTCGAATGTTGGTTGCTTTCATGCCTGTGAATACTGACCCTTCGTCTAGCGACACGCTGCATATTCGCATGTGCTGTATCTCGAAAATTACGCGGCATACAGCTTATGCCCATATGAAGTATTTAGTTTCAAATGTTGGTTGCTTTCATGTCTGTGAATACTGACCGTTCGTCCAGCACCACGCTGCATATTCGCATGTGCTGTAACTCGAAAATTACTCGGCATACGGCATATGCCCATATGAAGTATTTAGTTTCAAATGTTGGTTGCTTTCATGTCTGTGAATACTGACTGTTCGTTCAGCGACACGCTGCATATTCGCATGTGCTGTAACTCGAAAATTACTCGGCATACGGCTTATGCCCATATGAAGTATTTAGATTCAAATGTTGGTTGCTTTCATGTCTGTAAATACTGACCGTTCAATTAGCGACTCGCAGCATAATCGCATGTGCTGTAACTCGAAAATTACTCGGCATACGGCTTATGCCCATATGAAGAATTTAGTTTCAAATGTTGGTTGCTTACATGTCTGTGAATACTGATCGTTCGTCCAGCGACACGCTGCATATTCACATGTGCTGTAACTCGAAGATTACTCGCCATACGGTTTATGCCCATATCAAGTATTTAGTTTCAAATGTTGGTTGCTTTCATGTCTGTGAATACTGACCGTTCGTCCAGTGACACGCTGCATATTCGCATGTGCTGTAACTCGAAAATTACTCGGCATACGGCTTATACCCATATGAAGTATTTAGCTTCAAATGTTGGTTGCTTTCATGTCTGTGAATACTGACCTTCGTCCAGAGACACGCTGCATATTCGCATGTGCTGTAACTCAAAAATTACTCGGCATACGGCTTATGCCCATATGAAGCATTTAGTTTCAAGTGTTGATTGCTTTCATGTCTGTGAATACTGACCGTTCGTCCAGCGACACGCTGCATATTCGCTTGTGCTGTAACTCGAAAATTACTCGCCATACGGCTTATGCCCATATGAAGTATTTAGTTTCAAATGTTGGTTGCTGTTATGTCAGTGTATACTGACGGTTGGTCCAGCGACACGCTGCATATTCGCATGTGCTGTAACTCCAAAATTACTCGCCACACGGCTTATGCCCATATCAAGTATTTAGTTTCAAATGTTGTTTCCTTTCATGTCTGTGAATACTGACCGTTCGTCCAGCGCCACGCTGCATATTCGCATGTGCTGTAACTCGAAAATTACTCGGCATACGGCTTATGCCCATATGAAGTATTTAGTGTCAAATGTTGGTTGCTTTCATGTCTGTGAATACTGACTGTTCGTTCAGCTACACGCTGCATATTCGCATGTGCTGTAACTCGAAAATTACTCGGCATACGGCTTATGCCCATATGAAGTATTTAGATTCAAATGTTGATTGCTTTCATGTCTGTAAATACTGACCGTTCAATTAGCTACATGCAGCATAATCGCATGTGCTGTAACTCGAAAATTACTCGGCATACGGCTTATGCCCATATGAAGAATTTAGTTTCAAATGTTGGTTGCTTTCATGTCTGTGAATACTGACCAATCGTCCAGCGACACGCTGCATATTCGCATGTGCTGTAACTCGAAAATTACTCGGCATACAGCTTATGCCCATATGAAGTATTTAGTTTCAAATGTTAGTTGCTTTCATGTGTGTGAATACTGACCGTTCGTCCAGTGACACGCTGCATATTCGCATGTGCTGTAACTCGAAAATTACTCGGCATTCGGCTTATACCCATATGAAGTATTTAGCTTCAAATGTTGGTTGCTTTCATGTCTGTGAATACTGACGGTTCGACCAGCGACCCGCTGCATATTCGCATGTGCTGTAACTCGAAAATTAGTCGGCATACGGCTTATGCCCATATGAAGTATTTAGTTTAAAATGTTAGTTGCTTTCATGTCTGTGAATACTGACCGTTCGTCCAGCGACACGCTGCATATTCGCATGTGCTGTAACTCGAAAATTACTAGGAATACGGCTTATGCCCATATCAAGTATTTAGTTTCAAATGTTGGTTGTTTTCATGTCTGTGAATACTGACCGTTCGTCCAGCGACACGCTGCATATTCGCTTGTGCTGTAACCCGAAAATTACTCGCCATACGGCTTATGCCCATATGAAGTATTTAGTTTCAAATGTTGATTGGTTTCATGTCAGCGAATAGTGACGGTTCGTCCAGCGACACGCTGCATATTCGCATGTGCCGTAACTCGATAATTACTCGCCATATGGCTTATGCCCATATCAAGTATTTAGTTTCAAATGTTGGATGGTTTCATGTCTGTGAATACTGACCGTTCGTCCAGCGACACGCTGCATATTCGCATGTGCTGAAACTCGAAAATTTCTCGGCATACAGCTTATGCCCATATGAAGAATTTAGTTTCAAATGTTGGTTGCTTTCATGTCTGTGAATACTGACCGTTCGTCCAGCGAAACGCTGCATATTCGCATGTGCTGTAACTCCAAAATTACTCGCCATACGGCTTATGCCCATATCAAGTATTTAGTTTCAAATGTTGGTTGCTTTCATGTCTGTGAATGGTGACCGTTCGTCCAGCGTCACGCTGCATATTCGCATGTGCTGTAACTCGAAAATTACTCGCCATACGGCTTAAGCCCATATGAAGCATTTAGTTTCAAACGTTGATTGCTTTCATGTCTGTGAATACTGACCGTTCGTCCAGCGACACGCTGCATATTCGCATGTGCTGTAACTCGAAAATTACTCGCCATACGGCTTATGCCCATATGTAGTATTTAGTTTCAAATGTTGGTTGCTTTCATGTCAGTGAATACTGACGGTTGGTCTAGCGACACGCTGCATATTCGCATGTGCTGTAACTCCCAAATTACTCGCCACACGGCTTATGCCCATATGAAGTATTTAGTTTCAAATGTTGTTTGCTTTCATGTCTGTGAATATTGACGGTTCGTCCAGCGACCCGCTGCATATTCGCATGTGCTGTAACTCGAAAATTACTCAGGATACGGCTTATGCCCATATCAAGTATTTAGTTTGAAATGATGGTTGCTTTCATGTCTGTGAATACTGTCCGTTCGTCCAGCGACACGCTGCATATTCGCATGTGCTGTAACTCGAAAATTACTCGCCATACGGCTTATGCCCATATGAAGTATTTAGTTTCAAATGTTGGTTGCTTTCATGTCAGCGAATACTGACGGTTGATCCAGCGACATGCTGCATATTCGCATGTGCTGTAACTCGAAAATTAATCGCCATATGGCTTATGCCCATATGAAGTATTTAGTTTCAAATGTTGGTTGCTTTCATGTCTGTGAATACTGACATTTGGTCCAGCAACACGCTGCATATTCGCATGTGCTGTAACTCGAAAATTACTCGCCATACGCCTTATGCCCATATGATGTATTTAGATTCAAATGTTGGTTGCTTTCATGCCTGTGAATAATGACCGTTTGTCCAGCGACACGCTGCATATTCACATGTGCTGTAACTCGAAAATTACTCGGCATACGGCTTATGCCCATATGAAGTATTTAGTTTCAAATGTTGGTTGCTTTCATGTCTGCCAATACTGACCGTTCATCCAGCGACAAGCTGCATTTTCGCATGTGCTGTAACTCAAAAATTACTCGCCATACGGCTTATGCCCATATCAAGTATTTAGTTTCAAAAGTTGGATGGTTTCATGTCTGTGAATACTGATCGTTCATCCAGCGAAACGCTGCATATTCGCATGTGCTGCAACTCGAAAATTACTCGGCATACGGCTTATGCCCACATGAAGTATTTAGTTTCGATTGTTGGTTGCTGTCATGCCTGTGAATACTGACCCTTGGTCCAGCTACACGCTGCATATTCGCATGTGCTGTATCTCGAAAATTATGCTGCATACGGCTTATGCAAATATGAAGTAATTAGTTTCAAATGTTGGTTGCTTACATGTCTGTGAATACTGGCCGTTCGTCCAGCGACACGCTGCATATTCACATGTGCTGTAACTCGAAATTTACTCGGCATACGCCTTATGCCCATATGAAGTATTTAGTTTCAAATGTTGGTTGCTTTCATGTCTGTGAATACTGACCGTTCGTCCAGCGACACGCTGCATATTCGCATGTGCTGTAACTCGAAAATTACTCTCCATACGGCTTATGCCCATATCAAGTACTTAGTTTCAAATGTTGGTTGCTTTCATGTCTGTGAATACTGACCGTTCGTCCAGCGACACGCTGCATATTCGCATGTGCTGCAACTTGAAAATTACTCGCCATACGGCTTATGCCCACATCAAGTATTTAGTTTCAAATGTTGGTTGCTTTCATGTCTGTGAATACTGACCGTTCGTCCAGCGACACGCTGCATATTCGCAGGTGCTGTAACTCGAAAATTACTCGGCATACGACTTATGCCCATATGAAATATTTAGTTTCAAATGTTGGTTGCTTTCATGTCTGTGAATACTGACAGTTCATCCAGCGACACGCTGCATATTCGCATGTGCTGTAACTCGAAAATTACTCGGCATACGGCTTATGCCCATATGAAGGATTTAGTTCCAAATGTTGGTTGCTTTCAAGTCTGTGAATACTGACCGTTCGTCCAGCGACACGCTGCATAATCGCATGTGCTGTAACTCGAAAATTACTCGCCATACGGCTTATGCCCATATGAAGTATTTAATATCAAATGTTGGTTGCTTTCATGTCTGTGAACTCTGACAGTTCGTCCAGCGTCACGCTGCATATTCGCATGTGCTGTAACTCGAAAATTACTCGGCATACGGCTTATGCCCATATGAAGTATTTAGTTTCAAATGTTGGTTGCTTTCATGTCTGTGAATACTGACCGTTCGTCCACCGACAGGCTGCATTTTCGCATGTGCTGTAACTCGAAAATTACTCGCCATACGGCTTATGCCCATATCATGTATTTAGTTTCAAATGTTGGTTGCTTTCATGGCTGTGAATACTGACCGTTCGTCCATCGACACGCTGCATATTCGCATGTGTTGTAACTCTAAAATTACTCGGCATACGGCTTATGCCCATATGAAGTATTTAGTTTCAAATGTTGGTTGCTTTCATGTCTGTGAATACTGACCGTTCGTCCAGCGAAACGCTGCATATTCGCATGTGCTGTAACTCCAAAATTACTCGCCATACGGCTTATGCCCATATCAAGTATTTAGTTTCAAATGTTGGTTGCTTTCATGTCTGTGAATGGTGACCGTTCGTCCAGCGTCACGCTGCATATTCGCATGTGCTGTAACTCGAAAATTACTCGCCATACGGCTTAAGCCCATATGAAGCATTTAGTTTCAAACGTTGATTGCTTTCATGTCTGTGAATACTGACCGTTCGTCCAGCGACACGCTGCATATTCGCATGTGCTGTAACTCGAAAATTACTCGCCATACGGCTTATGCCCATATGAAGTATTTAGTTTCAAATGTTGGTTGCTTTCATGTCAGTGAATACTGACGGTTGGTCTAGCGACACGCTGCATATTCGCATGTGCTGTAACTCCCAAATTACTCGCCACACGGCTTATGCCCATATCAAGTATTTAGTTTCAAATGTTGTTTGCTTTCATGTCTGTGAATATTGAAGGTTCGTCCAGCGACCCGCTGCATATTCGCATGTGCTGTAACTCGAAAATTACTCAGGATACGGCTTATGCCCATATCAAGTATTTAGTTTCAAATGTTGGTTGCTTTCATGTCTGTGAATACTGACCGTTTGTCCAGCGACACGCTGCATATTCGCATGTGCTGTATCTCGAAAATTACTCGGCATACGGCTTATGCCCATATCAAGTATTTAGTTTGAAATGATGGTTGCTTTCATGTCTGTGAATACTGTCCGTTCGTCCAGCGACACGCTGCATATTCGCATGTGCTGTAACTCGAAAATTACTCGCCATACGGCTTATGCCCATATGAAGTATTTAGTTTCAAATGTTGGTTGCTTTCATGTCAGCGAATACTGACGGTTGATCCAGCGACATGCTGCATATTCGCATGTGCTGTAACTCGAAAATTAATCACCATATGGCTTATGCCCATATGAAGTATTTAGTTTCAAATGTTGGTTGCTTTCATGTCTGTGAATACTGACGGTTGGTCCAGCAACACGCTGCATATTCGCATGTGCTGTAACTCGAAAATTACTCGCCATACGCCTTATGCCCATATGATGTATTTAGATTCAAATGTTGTTTGCTTTCTTGCCTGTGAATAATGACCGTTTGTCCAGCGACACGCTGCATATTCACATGTGCTGTAACTCGAAAATTACTCGGCATACGGCTTATGCCCATATGAAGTATTTAGTTTCAAATGTTGGTTGCTTTCATGTCTGCCAATACTGACCGTTCATCCAGCGACAAGCTGCATTTTCGCATGTGCTGTAACTCAAAAATTACTCGCCATACGGCTTATGCCCATATCAAGTATTTAGTTTCAAAAGTTGGATGGTTTCATGTCTGTGAATACTGATCGTTCATCCAGCGAAACGCTGCATATTCGCATGTGCTGCAACTCGAAAATTACTCGGCATACGGCTTATGCCCACATGAAGTATTTAGTTTCGATTGTTGGTTGCTGTCATGCCTGTGAATACTGACCCTTGGTCCAGCTACACGCTGCATATTCGCATGTGCTGTATCTCGAAAATTACGCTGCATACGGCTTATGCAAATATGAAGTAATTAGTTTCAAATGTTGGTTGCTTACATGTCTGTGAATACTGGCCGTTCGTCCAGCGACACGCTGCATATTCACATGTGCTGTAACTCGAAATTTACTCGGCATACGGCTTATGCCCATATGAAGTATTTAGTTTCAAATGTTGGTTGCTTTCATGTCTGTGAATACTGACCGTTCGTCCAGCGACACGCTGCATATTCGCATGTGCTGTAACTCGAAAATTACTCTCCATACGGCTTATGCCCATATCAAGTACTTAGTTTCAAATGTTGGTTGCTTTCATGTCTGTGAATACTGACCGTTCGTCCAGCGACACGCTGCATATTCGCATGTGCTGCAACTTGAAAATTACTCGCCATACGGCTTATGCCCATATCAAGTATTTATTTTCAAATGTTGGTTGCTTTCATGTCTGTGAATACTGACCGTTCGTCCAGCGACACGCTGCATATTCGCAGGTGCTGTAACTCGAAAATTACTCGGCATACGACTTATGCCCATATGAAATATTTAGTTTCAAATGTTGGTTGCTTTCATGTCTGTGAATATTGACAGTTCATCCAGCGACATGCTGCATATTCGCATGTGCTGTAACTCGAAAATTACTCAGCATACGGCTTATGCCCATATGAAGGATTTAGTTCCAAATGTTGGTTGCTTTCAAGTCTGTGAATACTGACCGTTCGTCCAGCGACACGCTGCATAATCGCATGTGCTGTAACTCGAAAATTACTCGCCATACGGCTTATGCCCATATGAAGTATTTAATATCAAATGTTGGTTGCTTTCATGTCTGTGAACTCTGACAGTTCGTCCAGCGTCACTCTGCATATTCGCATGTGCTGTAACTCGAAAATTACTCGGCATACGGCTTATGCCCATATGAAGTATTTAGTTTCAAATGTTGGTTGCTTTCATGTCTGTGAATACTGACCGTTCGTCCACCGACAGGCTGCATATTCGCATGTGCTGTAACTCGAAAATTACTCGCCATACGGCTTATGCCCATATCATGTATTTAATTTCAAATGTTGGTTGCTTTCATGGCTGTGAATACTGACCGTTCGTCCATCGACACGCTGCATATTCGCATGTGTTGTAACTCGAAAATTACTCGGCATACGGCTTATGCCCATATGAAGTATTTAGTTTCAAATGTTGGTTGCTTTCATGTCTGTGAATACTGACCGTCCGTCCAGCGACACGCTACATATTCGCATGTGCTGTAACTCGAAAATTACTCGCCATACTGCATGTGCCCATATCAAGTATTTAGTTTCAAATGTTGGTTGCTTTCATGTCTGTGAATACTGACCGTTCGTCCAGCGACACGCTGCATATTCGCATGTGCTGTAACTCGATAATTACTAGGCATACGGCTTAAGCCCATATGAAGTATTTAGTTTCAAATGTTGGTTGCTTTCATGTCTGTGAATACTGACCATTCGTTCTGCGACACGCTGCATATTCACATGTGCTGTAACTCGAAAATTACTCGGCATACGGCTTATGCCCGTATGAAGTATTTAGTTTCAAATGTTGGTTGCTTTCATGTCTGTGAATACTGACCATTCGTCCAGCGACACGCTGCATATTCGCATGTGCTGTAACTCGAAAATTACTTGCCATTCGGCATATGCCCATATGAAGTATTTAGTTTCAAATGTTGGTTGCTTTCATGTCTGTGAATACTGACCATTCGTCCAGCGACACGCTGCATATTCGCATGTGCTGTAACTCGAAAATTACTCGGCGTACGGCTTATGCCCATATGAAGTATTTAGTTGCAAATGTTGGTTGCGTTCATGTCTGTGAATACTGACCGTTCGTCCAACGACACGCTGCATATTCACATGTGCTTTAACTCGAAAATTACTAGGCATACGGCATATGCCCATATGAAGTACACTCCTGGAAATTGAAATAAGAACACCGTGAATTCATTGTCCCAGGAAGGGGAAACTTTATTGACACATTCCTGGGGTCAGATACATCACATGATCACACTGACAGAACCACAGGCACATAGACACAGGCAACAGAGCATGCACAATGTCGGCACTAGTACAGTGTATATCCACCTTTCGCAGCAATGCAGGCTGCTATTCTCCCATGGAGACGATCGTAGAGATGCTGGGTGTAGTCCTGTGGAACGGCTTGCCATGCCATTTCCACCTGGCGCCTCAGTTGGACCAGCGTTCGTGCTGGACGTGCAGACCGCGTGAGACGACGCTTCATCCAGTCCCAAACATGCTCAATGGGGAACAGATCCGGAAATCTTGCTGGCCAGGGTAGTTGACTTACACCTTCTAGAGCGCGTTGGGTGGCACGGGATACATGCGGACGTGCATTGTCCTGTTGGAACAGCAAGTTCTCTTGCCGGTCTAGGAATGGTAGAACGATGGGTTCGATGACGGTTTGGATGTACCGTGCACTATTCAGTGTCCCCTCGACGATCACCAGTGGTGTACGGCCAGTGTAGGAGAGCGCTCCCCACACCATGATGCCGGGTGTTGGCCCTGTGTGTCTCGGTCGTGTGCAGTCCTGATTGTGGCGCTCACCTGCACGGCCCAAACACGCATACGACCATCATTGGCACCAAGGCAGAAGCGACTCTCATCGCTGAAGACGACACGTCTCCATTCGTCCCTCCATTCACGCCTGTCGCGACACCACTGGAGGCGGGCTGCACGATGTTGGGGCGTGAGCGGAAGACGGCCTAACGGTGTGCGGGACCGTAGCCCAGCTTCATGGAGACGGTTGCGAATGGTCCTCGCCGATACCCCAGGAGCAACAGTGTCCCTAATTTGCTGGGAAGTGGCGGTGCGGTCCCCTACGGCACTGCGTAGGATCCTACGGTCTTGGCGTGCATCCGTGCGTCGCTGCGGTCCGGTCCCAGGTCGACGGGCACGTGCACCTTCCGCCGACCACTGGCGACAACATCGATGTACTGTGGAGACCTCACGCCCCACGTGTTGAGCAATTCGGCGGTACGTCCACCCGGCCTCCCGCATGCCCACTATACGCCCTCGCTCAAAGTCCGTCAACTGCACATACGGTTCACGTCCACGCTGTCGCGGCATGCTACCAGTGTTAAAGACTGCGATGGAGCTCCGTATGCCACGGCAAACTGGCTGACACTGACGGCGGCGGTGCACAAATGCTGCGCAGCTAGCGCCATTCGACGGCCAACACCGCGGTTCCTGGTGTGTCCGCTGTGCCGTGCGTGTGATCATTGCTTGTACAGCCCTCTCGCAGTGTCCGGAGCAAGTATGGTGGGTCTGACACACCGGTGTCAATGTGTTCTTTTTTCCATTTCCAGGAGTGTATTTAGTTTCAAATGTTGGTTGCTTTCATGTCTGTGAATACTGACCGTTCGTCCAGCGACACGCTGCATATTCGAATGTGCTGTAACTCGAAAATTATTCGCCATACGGCTTATGCCCATATCAAGTATTTAGTTTCAAATGTTGGTTGGTTTCATGTCTGTGAATATTGACCGTTCGTCCAGCGACACGCTGCATATTCGCATGTGCTGTAACTCAAAAATTACTCGCCATATGGCTTATGCCCATATGAAGTATTTAGTTTCAAATGTTGGTTGCTTTCATGTCTGTGAATACTGACCGTTCATCCAGCGACACGCTGCATATTCGCATGTGCTGTAACTCGAAAATTACTCGCCATACGGCTTATGCCCATATGAAGTATTTAGTTTCAAATGTTGGTTGCTTTCATGTCTGTTAATACTGACCGTTCGTCCAGAGACACGCTGCATATTCGCATGTGCTGTAACTCGAAAATTACTCGGCATACGGCTTATGCCCATATCAAGTATTTAGTTTCAAATGTTGGTTGCTTTCATGTCTGTGAATACTGACCGTTCATCCAGCGACACGCTGCATATTCGCATGTGCTGTAACTCGAAAATTACTATGCATACGGCTTATGCCCATATGAAATATTTAGTTTCAAATGTTGGTTGCTTTCATGTCTGTGAATACTGACCGTTCGTCCAGCGACACTCTGCATATTCACATGTGCTGTAACTCAAAAATTACTCGGCATACGGCTTATGCCCATATGAAGTATTTAGTTTCAAATGTTGGTTGCTTTCATGCCTGTGAATACTGACCGTTCGTCCAGCGACACGCTGCATATTCGCATGTGCTGTAACTCGGAAATTACTCGACATACAGCATATGCCCATATGAAGTATTTAGTTTCAAATGTTGGTTGCTTTCATGTCAGCGAATACTGATCGTTCGTCCAGCGACACGCTGCATATTCGCATGTGCTGTAACTCGAAAATTACTCGGCATACGGCTTATGCCCATATGAAGTATTTAGTTTAAAATGTTGGTAGCTTTGATGTCTGTGAATACTGACCGTTCGTCCAGCGACACGCTACATATTCGCATGTGCTGTAACTCGAAAATTACTTGCCATTCGGCATATGCCCATATGAAGTATTTAGTTTCAAATGTTGGTTGCTTTCATGTCTGTGAATACTGACCATTCGTCCAGCGACACGCTGCATATTCGCATGTGCTGTAACTCGAAAATTACTCGGCATACGGCTTATGCCCATATGAAGTATTTAGTTGCAAATGTTGGTTGCGTTCATGTCTGTGAATACTGACCGTTCGTCCAACGACACGCTGCATATTCACATGTGCTTTAACTCGAAAATTACTAGGCATACGGCATATGCCCATAAGAAGTATTTAGTTTCAAATGTTGGTTGGTTTCATGTCTGCGAATACTGACCGTTCGTCCAGCGACACGCTGCATATTCGCATGTGCTGTAACTCGAAAATTACTCGCCATACGGCTTATGCCCATATCAAGTATTTAGTTTCAAATGTTGGTTGGTTTCATGTCTGTGAATATTGACCGTTCGTCCAACGACACGCTGCATATTCGCATGTGCTGTAACTCAAAAATTACTCGGCATACGGCTTATGCCCATATGAAGTATTTAGTTTCAAATGTTGGTTGCTTTCATGTCTGTGAATACTGACCGTTCGTCCAGCGACACGCTGCATATTCGCATGTGCTGTAACTCGAATATTACTCGCCATACGGCTTATGCCCATATCAGGTACTTAGTTTCAAATGTTGGTTGCTTTCATGTCTGTGAATACTGACCGTTCGTCCAGCGACACGCTGCATATTCGCATGTGCTGTATCCAGAAAATAGCTCGCCATACGGCTTATGCCCATATCAAGTATTTAGTTTCAAATGTTGGTTGCTTTCATGTCTGTGAATACTGACCGTTCGTCCAGCGGCACGCTGCATATTCGCATGTGCTGTAACTCGAAAATTACTCTCCATACGGCATATGCCCATACCAAGTATTTAGTTTCAAATGTTGGTTGCTTTCATGTCTGTGAATACTGACCGTTCGTCCAGCGGCACGCTGCATATTTGCATGTGCTGTAACTCGAAAATTACTCGGCATACGGCTTATGCCCATATCAAGTATTTAGTTTCAAATGTTGGTTGCTTTCATGTCTGTGAATACTGAACGTTCGTCCAGCGACACGCTGCATATTCGCATGTGCTGTAACTCGATAATTACTAGGCATACGGCTTATGCCCATATGAAGTATTTAGTTTCAAATGTTGGTTGCTTTCATGTCTGTGAATACTGACCATTCGTTCTGCGACACGCTGCATATTCACATGTGCTGTAACTCGAAAATTACTCGGCATACGGCTTATGCCCGTATGAAGTATTTAGTTTCAAATGTTGGTTGCTTTCATGTCTGTGAATACTGACCATTCGTCCAGCGACACGCTGCATATTCGCATGTGCTGTAACTCGAAAATTACTCGGCATACGGCTTATGCCCATATGAAGTATTTAGTTTCAAATGTTGGTTGCTTTCATGTCTGTGAATACTGTCCGTTCGTCCAGCGACACGCTGCATATTCGCATGTGCTATAACTCGGAAATTACTCGACATACAGCATATGCCCATATGAAGTATTTCGTTTCAAATGTTGGTTGCTTTCATGTCAGCGAATACTGATCGTTCGTCCAGCGACACGCTGCATATTCGCATGTGCTGTAACTCGAAAATTACTCGGCATACGGCTTATGCCCATATGAAGTATTTAGTTTAAAATGTTGGTAGCTTTCATGTCTGTGAATACTGACCGTTCGTCCAGTGACACGCTACATATTCGCATGTGCTGTAACTCGAAAATTACTTGCCATTCGGCATATGTCCATATGAAGTATTTAGTTTCAAATGTTGGTTGCTTTCATGTCTGTGAATACTGACCATTCGTCCAGCGACACGCTGCATATTCGCATGTGCTGTAACTCGAAAATTACTCGGCATACGGCTTATGCCCATATGAAGTATTTAGTTGCAAATGTTGGTTGCGTTCATGTCTGTGAATACTGACCGTTCGTCCAACGACACGCTGCATATTCACATGTGCTTTAACTCGAAAATTACTAGGCATACGGCATATGCCCATATGAAGTATTTAGTTTCAAATGTTGGTTGGTTTCATGTCTGTGAATACTGACCGTTCGTCCAGCGACACGCTGCATATTCGCATGTGCTGTAACTCGAAAATTACTCGCCATACGGCTTATGCCCATATCAAGTATTTAGTTTCAAATGTTGGTTGGTTTCATGTCTGTGAATATTGACCGTTCGTCCAGCGACACGCTGCATATTCGCATGTGCTGTAACTCAAAAATTACTCGGCATACGGCTTATGCCCATATGAAGTATTTAGTTTCAAATGTTGGTTGCTTTCATGTCTGTGAATACTGACCGTTCATCCAGTGACACGCTGCATATTCGCATGTGCTGTAACTCGAAAATTACTCGCCATACGGCTTATGCCCATATGAAGTATTTAGTTTCAAATGTTGGTTGCTTTCATGTCTGTTAATACTGACCGTTCGTCCAGAGACACGCTGCATATTCGCATGTGCTGTAACTCGAAAATTACTCGGCATACGGCTTATGCCCATATCAAGTATTTAGTTTCAAATGTTGGTTGCTTTCATGTCTGTGAATACTGACCGTTCGTCCAGCGACACGCTGCATATTCGCATGTGCTGTAACTCGAAAATTACTCTCCATACGGCATATGCCCATATCAAGTATTTAGTTTCAAATGTTGGTTGCTTCCATGTCTGTGAATACTGACCGTTCGTCCAGCGGCACGCTGCATATTCGCATGTGCTGTAACTCAAAAATTACTCGGCATACGGCTTATGCCCATATCAAGTATTTAGTTTCAAATGTTGGTTGCTTTCATGTCTGTGAATACTGACCGTTCGTCCAGCGACACGCTGCATATTCGCATGTGCTGTAACTCGATAATTACTCAGCATACGGCTTCTGCCCATATGAAGTATTTAGTTTCAAATGTTGGTTGCTTTCATGTCTGTGAATACTGACTGTTCGTCCAGCGACACGCTGCATATTCGCATGTGCTGTAACTCGAAAATTACTCGCCATACGGCTTATGCCCATATCAAGTATTTAGTTTCAAATGTTGGTTGCTTTCACGTCTGTGAATACTGACCGTTCGTCCAGCGTCACGCTGCATATTCGCATGTGCTGTAACTCGAAAATTACTCGCCATACGGCTTATGCCCATATCAAGTATTTAGTTTCAAATGTTGGTTGGTTTCATGTCTGTGAATACTGACCGTTCGTCCAGCGACACGCTGCATATTCGAATGTGCTGTAACTAGAAAATTACTCGCCATACGGCTTATGCCCATATCAAGTATTTAGTTTCAAATGTTGGTTGGTTTCATGTCTGTGAATACTGACCGTTCGTCCAGCGACACGCTGCATATTCGCATGTGCTGTAACTCGATAATTACTCAGCATACGGCTTCTGCCCATATCAAGTATTTAGTTTCAAATGTTGGTTGCTTTCATGTCTGTGAATACTGACTGTTCGTCCAGCGACACGCTGCATATTCGCATGTGCTGTAACTCGAAAATTACTCGCCATACGGCTTATGCCCATATCAAGTATTTAGTTTCAAATGTTGGTTGCTTTCATGTCTGTGAATACTGACCGTTCGTCCAGCGACACGCTGCATATTCGCATGTGCTGTAACTAGAAAATTACTCGGCATACGGCTTCTGCCCATATCAAGTATTTAGTTTCAAATGTTGGTTGCTTTCATGTCTGTGAATACTGACCGTTCGTCCAGCGACGCGCTGCATATTCGCATGTGCTGTAACTCGAAAATTCTCGGCATACGGCTTATGCCCATATGAAGTATTTAGTTTCAAATGCTGGTTGCTTTCATGTCTGTGAATACTGACCGTTCGTCCAGTGACACGCTGCATATTCGCATGTGCTGTAACTCGAAAATTACTCGCCATACGGCTTATGCCCATATCAAGTATTTAGTTTCAAATGTTGGTTGCTTTCATGTCTGTGAATACTGACCGTTCGTCCAGCGACACGCTGCATATTCGCATGTGCTGTAACTAGAAAATTACTCGGCATACGGCTTCTGCCCATATCAAGTATTTAGTTTCAAATGTTGGTTGCTTTCATGTCTGTGAATACTGACCGTTCGTCCAGCGACGCGCTGCATATTCGCATGTGCTGTAACTCGAAAATTCTCGGCATACGGCTTATGCCCATATGAAGTATTTAGTTTCAAATGCTGGTTGCTTTCATGTCTGTGAATACTGACCGTTCGTCCAGTGACACGCTGCATATTCGCATGTGCTGTAACTGGAAAATTACTCGCCATACGGCTTATGCCCATATCAAGTATTTAGTTTCAAATGTTGGTTGGTTTCCTGTCTGTGAATACTGACCGTTCGTTCAGCGACACGCTGCATATTCGCATGTGCTGTAACTCGAAAATTACTCGGCATACGGCTTATGCCCATATCAAGTATTTAGTTTCAAATGTTGGTTGCTTTCATGTCTGTGAATACTGACCGTTCATCCAGCGACACGCTGCATATTCGCATGTGCTGTAACTCGAAAATTACTATGCATACGGCTTATGCCCATATGAAATATTTAGTTTCAAATGTTGGTTGCTTTCATGTCTGTGAATACTGACCGTTCGTCCAGCGACACTCTGCATATTCACATGTGCTGTAACTCAAAAATTACTCGGCATACGGCTTATGCCCATATGAAGTATTTAGTTTCAAATGTTGGTTGCTTTCATGCCTGTGAATACTGACCGTTCGTCCAGCGACACGCTGCATATTCGCATGTGCTGTAACTCGGAAATTACTCGACATACAGCATATGCCCATATGAAGTATTTAGTTTCAAATGTTGGTTGCTTTCATGTCAGCGAATACTGATCGTTCGTCCAGCGACACGCTGCATATTCGCATGTGCTGTAACTCGAAAATTACTCGGCATACGGCTTATGCCCATATGAAGTATTTAGTTTAAAATGTTGGTAGCTTTGATGTCTGTGAATACTGACCGTTCGTCCAGCGACACGCTACATATTCGCATGTGCTGTAACTCGAAAATTACTTGCCATTCGGCATATGCCCATATGAAGTATTTAGTTTCAAATGTTGGTTGCTTTCATGTCTGTGAATACTGACCATTCGTCCAGCGACACGCTGCATATTCGCATGTGCTGTAACTCGAAAATTACTCGGCATACGGCTTATGCCCATATGAAGTATTTAGTTGCAAATGTTGGTTGCGTTCATGTCTGTGAATACTGACCGTTCGTCCAACGACACGCTGCATATTCACATGTGCTTTAACTCGAAAATTACTAGGCATACGGCATATGCCCATAAGAAGTATTTAGTTTCAAATGTTGGTTGGTTTCATGTCTGCGAATACTGACCGTTCGTCCAGCGACACGCTGCATATTCGCATGTGCTGTAACTCGAAAATTACTCGCCATACGGCTTATGCCCATATCAAGTATTTAGTTTCAAATGTTGGTTGGTTTCATGTCTGTGAATATTGACCGTTCGTCCAGCGACACGCTGCATATTCGCATGTGCTGTAACTCAAAAATTACTCGGCATACGGCTTATGCCCATATGAAGTATTTAGTTTCAAATGTTGGTTGCTTTCATGTCTGTGAATACTGACCGTTCGTCCAGCGACACGCTGCATATTCGCATGTGCTGTAACTCGAATATTACTCGCCATACGGCTTATGCCCATATCAGGTACTTAGTTTCAAATGTTGGTTGCTTTCATGTCTGTGAATACTGACCGTTCGTCCAGCGACACGCTGCATATTCGCATGTGCTGTATCCAGAAAATAGCTCGCCATACGGCTTATGCCCATATCAAGTATTTAGTTTCAAATGTTGGTTGCTTTCATGTCTGTGAATACTGACCGTTCGTCCAGCGGCACGCTGCATATTCGCATGTGCTGTAACTCGAAAATTACTCTCCATACGGCATATGCCCATACCAAGTATTTAGTTTCAAATGTTGGTTGCTTTCATGTCTGTGAATACTGACCGTTCGTCCAGCGGCACGCTGCATATTTGCATGTGCTGTAACTCGAAAATTACTCGGCATACGGCTTATGCCCATATCAAGTATTTAGTTTCAAATGTTGGTTGCTTTCATGTCTGTGAATACTGAACGTTCGTCCAGCGACACGCTGCATATTCGCATGTGCTGTAACTCGATAATTACTAGGCATACGGCTTATGCCCATATGAAGTATTTAGTTTCAAATGTTGGTTGCTTTCATGTCTGTGAATACTGACCATTCGTTCTGCGACACGCTGCATATTCACATGTGCTGTAACTCGAAAATTACTCGGCATACGGCTTATGCCCGTATGAAGTATTTAGTTTCAAATGTTGGTTGCTTTCATGTCTGTGAATACTGACCATTCGTCCAGCGACACGCTGCATATTCGCATGTGCTGTAACTCGAAAATTACTCGGCATACGGCTTATGCCCATATGAAGTATTTAGTTTCAAATGTTGGTTGCTTTCATGTCTGTGAATACTGTCCGTTCGTCCAGCGACACGCTGCATATTCGCATGTGCTATAACTCGGAAATTACTCGACATACAGCATATGCCCATATGAAGTATTTCGTTTCAAATGTTGGTTGCTTTCATGTCAGCGAATACTGATCGTTCGTCCAGCGACACGCTGCATATTCGCATGTGCTGTAACTCGAAAATTACTCGGCATACGGCTTATGCCCATATGAAGTATTTAGTTTAAAATGTTGTTAGCTTTCATGTCTGTGAATACTGACCGTTCGTCCAGTGACACGCTACATATTCGCATGTGCTGTAACTCGAAAATTACTTGCCATTCGGCATATGTCCATATGAAGTATTTAGTTTCAAATGTTGGTTGCTTTCATGTCTGTGAATACTGACCATTCGTCCAGCGACACGCTGCATATTCGCATGTGCTGTAACTCGAAAATTACTCGGCATACGGCTTATGCCCATATGAAGTATTTAGTTGCAAATGTTGGTTGCGTTCATGTCTGTGAATACTGACCGTTCGTCCAACGACACGCTGCATATTCACATGTGCTTTAACTCGAAAATTACTAGGCATACGGCATATGCCCATATGAAGTATTTAGTTTCAAATGTTGGTTGGTTTCATGTCTGTGAATACTGACCGTTCGTCCAGCGACACGCTGCATATTCGCATGTGCTGTAACTCGAAAATTACTCGCCATACGGCTTATGCCCATATCAAGTATTTAGTTTCAAATGTTGGTTGGTTTCATGTCTGTGAATATTGACCGTTCGTCCAGCGACACGCTGCATATTCGCATGTGCTGTAACTCAAAAATTACTCGGCATACGGCTTATGCCCATATGAAGTATTTAGTTTCAAATGTTGGTTGCTTTCATGTCTGTGAATACTGACCGTTCATCCAGTGACACGCTGCATATTCGCATGTGCTGTAACTCGAAAATTACTCGCCATACGGCTTATGCCCATATGAAGTATTTAGTTTCAAATGTTGGTTGCTTTCATGTCTGTTAATACTGACCGTTCGTCCAGAGACACGCTGCATATTCGCATGTGCTGTAACTCGAAAATTACTCGGCATACGGCTTATGCCCATATCAAGTATTTAGTTTCAAATGTTGGTTGCTTTCACGTCTGTGAATACTGACCGTTCGTCCAGCGTCACGCTGCATATTCGCATGTGCTGTAACTCGAAAATTACTCGCCATACGGCTTATGCCCATATCAAGTATTTAGTTTCAAATGTTGGTTGGTTTCATGTCTGTGAATACTGACCGTTCGTCCAGCGACACGCTGCATATTCGAATGTGCTGTAACTAGAAAATTACTCGCCATACGGCTTATGCCCATATCAAGTATTTAGTTTCAAATGTTGGTTGGTTTCATGTCTGTGAATACTGACCGTTCGTCCAGCGACACGCTGCATATTCGCATGTGCTGTAACTCGATAATTACTCAGCATACGGCTTCTGCCCATATCAAGTATTTAGTTTCAAATGTTGGTTGCTTTCATGTCTGTGAATACTGACTGTTCGTCCAGCGACACGCTGCATATTCGCATGTGCTGTAACTCGAAAATTACTCGCCATACGGCTTATGCCCATATCAAGTATTTAGTTTCAAATGTTGGTTGCTTTCATGTCTGTGAATACTGACCGTTCGTCCAGCGACACGCTGCATATTCGCATGTGCTGTAACTAGAAAATTACTCGGCATACGGCTTCTGCCCATATCAAGTATTTAGTTTCAAATGTTGGTTGCTTTCATGTCTGTGAATACTGACCGTTCGTCCAGCGACGCGCTGCATATTCGCATGTGCTGTAACTCGAAAATTCTCGGCATACGGCTTATGCCCATATGAAGTATTTAGTTTCAAATGCTGGTTGCTTTCATGTCTGTGAATACTGACCGTTCGTCCAGTGACACGCTGCATATTCGCATGTGCTGTAACTGGAAAATTACTCGCCATACGGCTTATGCCCATATCAAGTATTTAGTTTCAAATGTTGGTTGGTTTCCTGTCTGTGAATACTGACCGTTCGTTCAGCGACACGCTGCATATTCGCATGTGCTGTAACTCGAAAATTACTCAGCATACGGCTTCTGCCCATATCAAGTATTTAGTTTCAAATGTTGGTTGCTTTCATGTCTGTGAATACTGACCGTTCGTCCAGCAACACGCTGCATATTCGCATGTGCTGTATCCAGAAAATTACTCGCCATACGGCTTATGCCCATTTCAAGTATTTAGTTTCAAATGTTGGTTGCTTTCATGTCTGTGAATACTGACCGTTCGTCCAGCGACATGCTGCATATTCGCATGTGCTGTAACTCGAAAATTACTCTCCATACGGCATATGCCCATATCAAGTATTTAGTTTCAAATGTTGGTTGCTTTCATGTCTGTGTATACTGACCGTTCGTCCAGCGGCACGCTGCATATTTGCATGTGCTGTAACTCGAAAATTACTCGGCATACGGCTTATGCCCATATCAAGTATTTAGTTTCAAATGTTGGTTGC
Source organism: Schistocerca piceifrons (assembly GCF_021461385.2). Lineage (NCBI taxonomy): Eukaryota > Metazoa > Arthropoda > Insecta > Orthoptera > Acrididae > Schistocerca > Schistocerca piceifrons. Next base: position 214,597,761 of record NC_060146.1, read on the forward strand.
TTTCATGTCTGTGAATACTGAACGTTCGTCCAGCGACACGCTGCATATTCGCATGTGCTGTAACTCGAAAATTACTATGCATACTGCTTATGCCCATATGAAATATTTAGTTTCAAATGTTGGTTGCTTTCATGTCTGTGAATACTGACCGTTCGTCCAGCGACACTCTGCATATTCACATGTGCTGTAACTCAAAAATTACTCGCCATACGGCTTCTGCCCATATGAAGTATTTAGTTTCAAATGTTGGTTGGTTTCATGTCTGTGAATACTGACGGTTCGTCCAGCGACACGCTGCATATTCGCATGTGCTGTAACTAGAAAATTACTCGGCATACGGCTTCTGCCCATATCAAGTATTTAGTTTCAAATGTTGGTTGCTTTCATGTCTGTGAATACTGACCGTTCGTCCAGCGACACGCTGCATATTCGCATGTGCTGTAACTCGAAAATTACTCGGCATACGGCTTATGCCCATATCAAGTATTTAGTTTCAAATGTTGGTTGCTTTCATGTCTGTGAATACTGACCGTTCGTCCAGCGACACGCTGCATATTCGCATGTGCTGTAACTAGAAAATTACTCGCCATACGGCTTATGCCCATATCAAGTATTTAATTTCAAATGTTGGTTGCTTTCATGTCTGTGAATACTGACCGTTCGTCCAGTGACACGCTGCATATTCGCATGTGCTGTAACTGGAAAATTACTCGCCATACGGCTTATGCCCATATCAAGTATTTAGTTTCAAATGTTGGTTGGTTTCCTGTCTGTGAATACTGACCGTTTGTTCAGCGACACGCTGCATATTCGCATGTGCTGTAACTCGAAAATTACTCAGCATACGGCTTCTGCCCATATCAAGTATTTAGTTTCAAATGTTGGTTGCTTTCATGTCTGTGAATACTGACCGTTCGTCCAGCGGGACGCTGCATATTTGCATGTGCTGTAACTCGAAAATTACTCGGCATACGGCTTATGCCCATATCAAGTATTTAGTTTCAAATGTTGGTTGCTTTCATGTCTGTGAATACTGAACGTTCGTCCAGCGACACGCTGCATATTCGCATGTGCTGTAACTCGAAAATTACTATGCATACTGCTTATGCCCATATGAAATATTTAGTTTCAAATGTTGGTTGCTTTCATGTCTGTGAATACTGACCGTTCGTCCAGCGACACTCTGCATATTCACATGTGCTGTAACTCAAAAATTACTCGCCATACGGCTTCTGCCCATATGAAGTATTTAGTTTCAAATGTTGGTTGGTTTCATGTCTGTGAATACTGAAGGTTCGTCCAGCGACACGCTGCATATTCGCATGTGCTGTAACTAGAAAATTACTCGGCATACGGCTTCTGCCCATATCAAGTATTTAGTTTCAAATGTTGGTTGCTTTCATGTCTGTGAATACTGACCGTTCGTCCAGCGACACGCTGCATATTCGCATGTGCTGTAACTCGAAAATTACTCGCCATACGGCTTATGCCCATATCAAGTATTTAGTTTCAAATGTTGGTTGCTTTCATGTCTGTGAATACTGACCGTTCGTCCAGCGACCCGCTGCATATTCGCATGTGCTGTAACTAGAAAATTACTCGCCATACGGCTTATGCCCATATCAAGTATTTAATTTCAAATGTTGGTTGCTTTCATGTCTGTGAATACTGACTGTTCGTCCAGCGATGCACTGCATATTCGCATGTGCTGTAACTCGAAAATTACTCGCCATACGGCTTATGCCCATATTAAGTATTTAGTTTCAAATGTTGGTTGGTTTCATGTCTGTGAATACTGACCGTTCGTCCAGCGACACGCCGCATATTCGCATGTGCGGTAAGTAGATAATTACTCGGCATACGGTTCTGCCCATATTAATATTTAGTTTCAAATGTTGATTGCTTTCATATCTGTGAATACTGACCGTTCGTCCAGCGACGCGCTGCATATTCGCATGTGCTGTAACTCGAAAATTACTCGGCATACTGCTTATGCGCATATGAAGTATTTAGTTTCAAATGTTGGTTGGTTTCATGTCTGTGAATACTGACCGCTCGTCAAGCGACACGCTTCATACTCGCATGTGCTGTAACTAGAAAATTACTCGGCATATGGCTTCTGCCCATATCAAGTATTTAGTTCCAAATGTTGGTTGCTTTCATGTCTGTGAATACTGACCGTTCGTCCAGCGACACGCTGCATATTCGCATGTGCTGTAACTCGAAAATTACTCGGCATACGGCTTATGCCCATATCAAGTATTTAGTTTCAATTGTTGGTTGCTTTCATGTCTGTGAATACTGACCGTTCGTCCACCGACACGCTGCATATTCTTATGTGCTGTAACTCGAAAATTACTCGCCATACGGCTAATGCCCATATGAAGTATTTAGTTTCAAATGTTGGTTGCTTTCATGTCTGTGAATAAGGACCGTTCGTCCAGCGACACGCTGCATATTCGCATGTGCTGTAACTCGAAAATTACTCGCCATACGCCTTATGACCGTATGAAGTATTTAGTTTCAAATGTTGGTTGGTTTCATGTCTGTGAATACTGTCCAATCGTCCAGCGACACGCTGCATATTCGCAAGTGCTGGAACACGAAAATTACTCGCCATACGGCTTATGCCCATATAATGTATTTAGTTTCAAATGTAGGTTGCTTTCATGTCTGTGAATACTGACCGTTCGTCCAGCGACACGCTGCATATTCACATGTGCTGTAACTCGAAAATTACTCGGCATACGGCTTATGCCCATTTGAAGCATTTAGTTTTAAATGTTGGTTGCTCTCATGTCTGTGAATACTGACCGTTCGTCCAGCGACACGCTGCATATTCGCATGTGCTGTAACTCGAAAATTACTCGCCATATGGCTTATGCCCATATCAAGTATTTAGTTTCAAATGTTGGTTGCTTTCATGTCTGTGAATACTGACCGTTCGTCCAGCGACCCGCTGCATATTCGCATGTGCTGTAACTAGAAAATTACTCGCCATACGGCTTATGCCCATATGAAGTATTTAGTTTTAAATGTTGGTTACTTTCATGTCTGTGAATACTGACCGTTCGTCCAGCGAGACGCTGCATATTCGCATGTGCTGTAACTCGAAAATTACTCGGCATACGGCTTATGCCCATATCAAGTAATTAGTTTCAAATGTTGGTTGCTTTCATGTCTGTGAATACTGACAGTTTGTCCAGCGACACGCTGCATATTCGCATGTGCTGTAACTCGAAAATTACTCAGCGTACGGCTTATGCCCAAATCAAGTAATTAGTTTCAAATGTTGGTTGCTTTCACGTGTGTGTATACTGACCGCTCGTCGAGCGACACGCTGCATATTGGCATGTGTTGTAACTCGAAAATTACTCGCCATACGGCTTTTGCCCATATGAAGTATTTAGTTTCAAATGTTGGTTGCTTTCATGTCTGTGAATTTTGACCGTTCGCCCAGCGACACGGTGCATATTCGCATGTGCTATAACTCGAAAATTACTCGGCATACGGCTTATGCCCATATGAAGTATTTAGTTTCAAATGTTGGTTGCTTTCATGTCTGTGAATACAGACCGTTCGTCCAGCGACACGCCGCATATTCGCATGTGCTGTAACTCGAAAATTACTCGCCATATGGCTTATGCCCTTATCAAGTATTTAGTTTCAAATGTTGGTTGCTTTCATGGCTGTGAATACTGACCCTTCGTCCAGCGACACGCTGCATATTCTCATGTGCTGTAACTCGAAAATTACTCGCCATACAGCATATGCCCATATGAAGTATTTAGTTTCAAATGTTGGTTGCTTTCATGTCCGTGAATACTGACCGTTCGTCCAGCGACACGCTGCATATTCGCATGTGCTGTAACTCGAAAATTACTCGCCATACGTCTTATGCCCATATCAAGTATTTAGTTTCAAATGTTGGTTGCTTTCAAGTCTGTGAATACTGACCGTTCGTCCAGCGACACGCTGCATATTCGCTTGTGCTGCAAATCGATAATTACTCGGCATACGGCTTATGCCCATATGAAGTATTTAGTTTCAAATGTTGGTTGCTTTCATGGCTGTGAATACTGACCCTTCGTCCAGTGACATGCTGCATATTCGCATGTGCTGAAACTGGAAAATTACTCGCCATACGTCTTATGCCCATATGAAGTATTTAGTTTCAAATGTTGGTTGCTCTCATGTCTGTGAATACTGACCGTTCGTCCAGCGAGACGCTGCATATTCGCTTGTGCTGTAACTCGAAAATTACTCAGCATACGGCTTATGCCCATATCAAGTATTTAGTTTCAAATGTTGGTTGCTTTCATGTCTGTGAATACTGACAGTTCGTCCAGCGACACGCTGCATGTTCGCATGTGCTGTAACTCGAAAATTACTCCTCGGCATACGGCTTATGCCCATATGAAGTATTTAGTTTCAAATGTTGGTTGCTTTCATGTCTGTGAATACTGACCGTTCGTCCAGCGACACGCTGCATATTCGCATGTGCTGTAACTCGAAAATTACTCGCCAAACGGCTTATGCCCATATGAAGTATTTAGTTTCAAATGTTGGTTGCTTTCATGTCTGTGAATACAGACCGTTCGTCCAGCGACACGCCGCATATTCGCAAGTGCTGTAACTCGAAAATTACTCGGCATACGGCTCATGCCCATATGAAGTATTTAGTTTCAAATGTTGGTTGCTTTCATGTCTGTGAATACAGACCGTTCGTCCAGCGACACGCCGCATATTCGCATGTGCTGTAACTCGAAAATTACTCGCCATATGGCTTATGCCCTTATCAAGTATTTAGTTTCAAATGTTGGTTGCTTTCATGGCTGTGAATACTGACCCTTCGTCCAGCGACACGCTGCATATTCTCATGTGCTTTAACTCGAAAATTACTCGCCATACGGCATATGCCCATATGAAGTATTTAGTTTCAAATGTTGGTTGCTTTCATGTCTGTGAATACTGACCGTTCGTCCAGCGACACGCTGCATATTCGCATGTGCTGTAACTCGAAAATTACTCGCCATACGGCTTATGCCCATATCAAGTATTTAGTTTCAAATGTTGGTTGCTTTCAAGTCTGTGAATACTGACCGTTCGTCCAGCGACACGCTGCATATTCGCATGTGCTGAAACTGGAAAATTACTCGCCATACGTCTTATGCCCATATGAAGTATTTAGTTTCAAATGTCGGTTGCTCTCATGTCTGTGAATACTGACCGTTCGTCTAGCGAGACGCTGCATATTCGCATGTGCTGTAACTCGAAAATTACTCAGCATACGGCTTATGCCCATATCAAGTATTTAGTTTCAAATGTTGGTTGCTTTCATGTCTGTGAATACTGTCAGTTCGTCCAGCGACACGCTGCATGTTCGCATGTGCTGTAACTCGAAAATTACTCCTCGGCATACGGCTTATGCCCATATGAAGTATTTAGTTTCAAATGTTGGTTGCTTTCATGTCTGTGAATACTGACCGTTCGTCCAGCGACACGCTGCATATTCGCATGTGCTGTAACTCGAAAATTACTCGCCAAACGGCTTATGCCCATATGAAGTATTTAGTTTCAAATGTTGGTTGCATTCATGTCTGTGAATACAGACCGTTCGTCCAGCGACACGCCGCATATTCGCATGTGCTGTAACTCGAAAATTACTTGCTGTATGGCTTATGCCCATATGAAGTATTTAGTTTCAAATGTTGGTTGCTTTCATGTCTGCGAATTCTGACCTTTCGTCCAGCGACACGCTGGATATTCGCATGTGCTGTAACTCGAAAATTACTCGGCATACGAATTCTGCCCATATCAAGTATTTAGTTTCAAATGTTGGTTGCTTTCATGTCTGTGAATACTGACCATTCGTCCAGCGAGCCGCTGCATATTCGCATGTGCTGTAACTCGAAAATTACTCGGCATACGGCTTATGCCCATATCAAGTAATTAGTTTCAAATGTTGGTTGCTTTCATGTCTGTGAATACTGACAGTTCGTCCTGCGACACGCTGCATATTCGCATGTGCTGTAACTCTAAAATTACTCAGCATACGGTTTATGCCCATATCAAGTATTTAGTTTCAAATGTTGGTTGCTTTCACGTCGGTGTATACTGACCGCTCGTCCAGCGACACGCTGCATATTCGCATGTGCTGTAACTCGAAAACTACTCGCCATACGGCTTTTGCCCATATGAAGTATTTAGTTTCAAATGTTGGTTGCTTTCATGTCTGTGAATTCTGACCGTTCGTCCAGCGACACGGTGCATATTCGCATGTGCTGTAACTCGAAAATTACTCGGCATACGGCTTATGCCCATATGAAGTATTTAGTTTCAAATGTTGGTTGCTTTCATGTCTGTGAATACAGACCGTTCGTCCAGCGACACGCCGCATATTCGCATGTGCTGTAACTCGAAAATTACTCGCCATATGGCTTATGCCCTTATCAAGTATTTAGTTTCAAATGTTGGTTGCTTTCATGGCTGTGAATACTGACCCTTCGTCCAGCGACACGCTGCATATTCTCATGTGCTGTAACTCGAAAATTACTCGCCATACGTCTTATGCCCATATGAAGTATTTAGTTTCAAATGTCGGTTGCTCTCATGTCTGTGAATACTGACCGTTCGTCCAGCGAGACGCTGCATATTCGCATGTGCTGTAACTCGAAAATAACTCAGCATACGGCTTATGCCCATATCAAGTATTTAGTTTCAAATGTTGGTTGCTTTCACGTCTGTGAATACTGTCAGTTCGTCCAGCGACACGCTGCATGTTCGCATGTGCTGTAACTCGAAAATTACTCCTCGGCATACGGCTTATGCCCATATGAAGTATTTAGTTTCAAATGTTGGTTGCTTTCATGTCTGTGAATACTGACCGTTCGTCCAGCGACACGCTGCATATTCGCATGTGCTGTAACTCGAAAATTACTCGCCATACGGCTTATGCCCATATGAAGTATTTAGTTTCAAATGTTGGTTGCTTTCATGTCTGTGAATACAGACCGTTCGTCCAGCGACACGCCGCATATTCGCATGTGCTGTAACTCGAAAATTACTCGCTGTATGGCTTATGCCCATATGAAGTATTTAGTTTCAAATGTTGGTTGCTTTCATGTCTGCGAATTCTGACCGTTCGTCCAGCGACACGCTGGATATTCGCATGTGCTGTAACTCGAAAATTACTCGGCATACGGCTTATGCCATATGAAGTTTTTAGTTTCAAATGTTGGTTGCTTTCATGTCTGTTAATTCCGACCGTTCCTCCAGCGACACGCTGCATATTCGCATGTGCTGTAACTGGAAAATTACTCGGCATACGGCTTATGCTCATATCAAGTATTTAGTTTCAAATGTTGGTTGCTTTCATGTCTGTGAATACTGACCGTTTGTCCAGCGACACGCTACATATTCGCATGTGCTGTAACTCGAAAATTACTCGCCATACGGCTTATGCCCATATGAAGTATTTAGTTTCAAATGTTGGTTGCTTTCATGTCTGTGAATACTGACGGTTCGTCCAGCGACACGCCGCATATTCGCATGTGCTGTAACTAGAAAATTACTCGCTATACGGCTTATGCCCTTATGAAGTATTTAGTTTCAAATGTTGTTTGCTTTTATGTCTGTGAATACTGACCGTTCGTCCAGCGACATGCTGGATATTCGCATGTGCTGTAACTCGAAAATTACTCGGCATACGGCTTATGCCATATGAAGTATTTAGTTTCAAATATTGGTTGCTTTCATGTCTTTGAATACTGACCGTTCGTCCAGCGACACGCTGCATATTCGCATGTGCTGTAACTCGTAAATTACTATGCATACGGCTTATGCCCATATGAAGTATTTAGTTTCAAATGTTGGTTGCTTTCATGTCTGTGAATACTGACCGTTCGTCCAGCGACACGCTGGATATTCGCATGTGCTGTAACTCGAAAATTACTCGGCATACGAGTTCTGCCCATATCAAGTATTTAGTTTTAAATGTTGGTTGCTTTCATGTCTGTGAATACTGACCGTTCGTCCAGCGACACGCTGCATATTCGCATGTGCTGTAACTCGAAAATTACTCGGCATACGGCTTATGCCCATATCAAGTATTTAGTTTCAAATGTTGGTTGCTTTCATGTCTGTGAATACTGACCGTTCGTCCAGCGACACGCTGCATATTCGCATGTGCTGTAACTCGAAAATTACTCGGCATACGGCTTATGCCCATATCAAGTATTTAGTTTCAAAAGTTGGTTGCTTTCATGTCTGTGAATACTGGCCATTCGTCCAGCGACACACTGCATATTCGCATGTGCTGTAACTCGAAAATTACTCGGCATACGGCTTATGCGCATATGAAGTATTTAGTTTCAAATGTTGGTTGCTTTCATGTCTGTGAATACTGGCCGTTCGTCCAGCGACACACTGCATATTCGAATGTGCTGTAACTGTAAAATTACTCAGCATGCGGCTTATGCCCATATCAAGTATTTAGTTTCAAATGTTGGTTGCCTTGATGTCTGTGAATACTGACCGTTCGTAAAGCGACACTCTGCATATTCGCATGTGCTGTAACTCGAAAATTACTCGCCATATGGCTTATGCTTATATCAAGTATTTAGTTTCAAATGTTGGTTGCTTTCATGTCTGTGAATACTGACCGTTCGTCCAGCGACACACTGCATATTCGCATGTGCTATAACTCGAAAATTACTCGCCATATGGCTTATGCCCATATGAAGTGTTTAGTTTCAAACGTTGGTTGCTCTCATGTCTGAGAATACTGACCGTTCGTCCAGCGACATGCTGGATATTCGCATGTGCTGTAACTCGAAAATTACTCGGCATATGGCTTATGCCATATGAAGTATTTAGTTTCAAATATTGGTTGCTTTCATGTCTTTGAATACTGACCGTTCGTCCAGCGACACGCTGCATATTCGCATGTGCTGTAACTCGTAAATTACTATGCATACGGCTTATGCCCATATGAAGTATTTAGTTTCAAATGTTGGTTGCTTTCATGTCTGTGAATACTGACCGTTCGTCCAGCGACACGCTGGATATTCGCATGTGCTGTAACTCGAAAATTACTCGGCATACGAATTCTGCCCATATCAAGTATTTAGTTTTAAATGTTGGTTGCTTTCATGTCTGTGAATACTGACCGTTCGTCCAGCGACACGCTGCATATTCGCATGTGCTGTAACTCGAAAATTACTCGGCATACGGCTTATGCCCATATGAAGTATTTAGTTTCAAATGTTGGTTGCTTTCATGTCTGTGAATACTGACCGTTCGTCCAGCGACACGCTGCATATTCGCATGTGCTGTAACTCGAAAATTACTCGGCATACGGCTTATGCCCATATCAAGTATTTAGTTTCAAATGTTGGTTGCTTTCATGTCTGTGAATACTGACCGTTCGTAAAGCGACACGCTGCATATTCCCATGTGCTGTAACTCGAAAATTACTCGCCATACGGCTTATGCCCATAACAAGTATTTAGTTTCAAATGTTGGTTGCTTTCATGTCTGTGAATACTGACCGTTTGTCCAGCGACACGCTGCATGTTCGCATGTGCTATAACTCGAAAATTACTCGGCATACGGCTTATGCGCATATGAAGTATTTAGTTTCAAATGTTGGTTGCTTTCATGTCTGTGAATACTGGCCGTTCGTCCAGCGACACACTGCATATTCGATTGTGCTGTAACTCGAAAATTACTCAGCATGCGGCTTATGCCCATATCAAGTATTTAGTTTCAAATGTTGGTTGCCTTGATGTCTGTGAATACTGACCGTTCGTAAAGCGACACTCTGCATATTCGCATGTGCTGTAACACGAAAATTACTCGCCATATGGCTTATGCTTATATCAAGTATTTAGTTTCAAATGTTGGTTGCTTTCATGTCTGTGAATACTGACCGTTCGTCCAGCGACACACTGCATATTCGCATGTGCTATAACTCGAAAATTACTCGCCATATGGCTTATGCCCATATGAAGTGTTTAGTTTCAAAAGTTGGTTGCTCTCATGTCTGAGAATACTGACCGTTCGTCCAGCGACACGCTGCATATTCGCATGTGCTGTAACTCGAAAATTACTCGGCATACGGCTTATGCCCATATGAAGTATTTAGTTTCAAATGTTGGTTGCTTTCATGTCTGTGAATACTGACGGTTCGTCCAGCGACACGCCGCATATTCGCATGTGCTGTAACTAGAAAATTACTCGCTATACGGCTTATGCCCTTATGAAGTATTTAGTTTCAAATGTTGGTTGCTTTCATGTCTGTGAATACTGACCGTTCGTCCAGCGACATGCTCGATATTCGCATGTGCTGTAACTCGAAAATTACTCGGCATACGGCTTATGCCATATGAAGTATTTAGTTTCAAATATTGGTTGCTTTCATGTCTTTGAATACTGACCGTTCGTCCAGCGACACGCTGCATATTCGCATGTGCTGTAACTCGTAAATTACTATGCATACGGCTTATGCCCATATGAAGTACACTCCTGGAAATGGAAAAAAGAACACATTGACACCGGTGTGTCAGACCCACCATACTTCCTCCGGACACTGCGAGAGGGCTGTACAAGCAATTTTCACACGCACGGCACAGCGGACACACCAGGAACCGCGGTGTTGGCCGTCGAATGGCGCTAGCTGCGCAGCATTTGTGCACCGCCGCCGTCAGTGTCAGCCAGTTTGCCGTGGCATACGGAGCTCCATCGCAGTCTTTCACACTGGTAGTATGCCGCGACAGCGTGGACGTGAACCGTATGTGCAGTTGACGGACTTTGAGCGAGGGCGTATAGTGGGCATGCGGGAGGCCGGGTGGACGTACCGCCGAATTGCTCAACACGTGGGGCGTGAGGTCTCCACAGTACATCGATGTTGTCGCCAGTGGTCGGCGGAAGGTGCACGTGCCCGTCGACCTGGGACCGGACCGCAGCGACGCACGGATGCACGCCAAGACCGTAGGATCCTACGCAGTGCCGTAGGGGACCGCACCGCCACTTCCCAGCAAATTAGGGACACTGTTGCTCCTGGGGTATCGGCGAGGACCATTCGCAACCGTCTCCATGAAGCTGGGCTATGGTCCCGCACACCGTTAGGCCGTCTTCCGCTCACGCCCCAACATCGTGCAGCCCGCCTCCAGTGATGTCGCGACAGGCGTTAATGGAGGGACGAATGGAGACGTGTCGTCTTCAGCGATGAGAGTCGCTTCTGCCTTGGTGCCAATGATGGTCGTATGCGTGTTTGGCGCCGTGCAGGTGAGCGCCACAATCAGGACTGCATACGACCGAGGCACACAGGGCCAACACCCGGCATCATGGTGTGGGGAGCGATCTCCTACACTGGCCGTACACCACTGGTGATCGTCGAGGGGACACTGAATAGAGCACGGTACATCCAAACCGTCATCGAACCCATCGTTCTACCATTCCTAGACCGGCAAGGGAACTTGCTGTTCCAACAGGACAATGCACGTCCGCATGTATCCCGTGCCACCCAACGTGCTCTAGAAGGTGTAAGTCAACTACCCTGGCCAGCAAGATCTCCGGACCTGTCCCCCATTGAGCATGTTTGGGACTGGATGAAGTAACGTCTCACGCGGTCTGCACGTCCAGCACGAACGCTGGTCCAACTGAGGCGCCAGGTGGAAATGGCATGGCAAGCCGTTCCACAGGACTACATCCAGCATCTCTACGATCGTCTCCATGGGAGAATAGCAGCCTGCATTGCTGCGGAAGGTGGATATACACTGTACTAGTGCCGACATTGTGCATGCTCTGTTGCCTGTGTCTATGTGCCTGTGGTTCTGTCAGTGTGATCATGTGATGTATCTGACCCCAGGAATGTGTCAATAAAGTTTCCCCTTTCTGGGACAATGAATTCACGGTGTTCTTATTTCAATTTCCAGGACTGTATTTAGTTTCAAATGTTGGTTGCTTTCATGTCTGTGAATACTGACCGTTCGTCCAGCGACACGCTGGATATTCGCATGTGCTGTAACTCGAAAATTACTCGGCATACGAATTCTGCCCATATCAAGTATTTAGTTTTAAATGTTGGTTGCTTTCATGTCTGTGAATACTGACCGTTCGTCCAGTGACACGCTGCATATTCGCATGTGCTGTAACTCGAAAATTACTCGGCATACGGCTTATGCCCATATCAAGTATTTAGTTTCAAATGTTGGTTGCTTTCATGTCTGTGAATACTGACCGTTCGTCCAGCGACACGCTGCATATTCGCATGTGCTGTAAATCGAAAATTACTCGGCATACGGCTTATGCCCATATCAAGTATTTAGTTTCAAAAGTTTTTTTGCTTTCATGTCTGTGAATACTGGCCATTCGTCCAGCGACACACTGCATATTCGCATGTGCTGTAACTCGAAAATTACTCGGCATACGGCTTATGCCCATATCAAGTATTTAGTTTCAAATGTTGGTTGCTTTCATGTCTGTGAATACTGACCGTTCGTAAAGCGACACGCTGCATATTCCCATGTGCTGTAACTCGAAAATTACTCGCCATACGGCTTACGCCCATAACAAGTAATTAGTTTCAAATGTTGGTTGCTTTCATGTCTGTGAATACTGACCGTTTGTCCAGCGACACGCTGCATGTTCGCATGTGCTATAACTCGAAAATTACTCGGCATACGGCTTATGCGCATATGAAGTATTTAGTTTCAAATGTTGGTTGCTTTCATGTCTGTGAATACTGGCCGTTCGTCCAGCGACACACTGCATATTCGAATGTGCTGTAACTCGAAAATTACTCAGCATGCGGCTTATGCCCATATCAAGTATTTAGTTTCAAATGTTGGTTGCCTTGATGTCTGTGAATACTGACCGTTCGTAAAGCGACACTCTGCATATTCGCATGTGCTGTAACTCGAAAATTACTCGGCATACGGCTTATGCCCAGATGAAATATTTAGTTTCAAATGTTGGTAGCTTTCATGTCTGTGAATACTGACCATTCGTCCAGCGACACGCTGCATATTCGCATATGCTGTAACTCGAATATTACTCGGCATATGGCTTAAGCCCATATGAAGTATTTAGTTTCGAATGTTGGTTGCTTTCGTGGCTGTGAATACTGACCCTTCGTCCAGCGACACGCTGCATATTCTCATGTGCTGTAACTCCAAAATTACTCGCCATACGGCATTTGCCCAAATGAAGTATTTAGTTTCAAATGTTGGTTGCTTTCATGTCTGTGAATACTGACCGTTCGTCCAGCGACACGCTGCATATTCGCATGTGCTGTAACTTGAAAATTACTCGCCATACGGCTTATGCCCATATCAAGTATTTAGTTTCAAATGTTGGTTGCTTTCATGTCTGTGAATACTGACCGTTCGTCCAGCGACACGCTGCATATTCCGATGTGCTTGAAATCGAAAATTACTCGGCATACGGCTTACGCCCATATGAAGTATTTAGTTTCAAATGTTGGTTGCTTTCATGTCTGTGAATGCTGACCGTTCGTTCAGCGACACGCTGCATATTCGCATGTGCTGTAACTCGAAAATTACTCGTCATACGTCTTATGCCCATATGAAGTATTTAGTTTCTAATGTTGGCTGCTTTCATGTCTGTGAATACTGACCGTTCGTCCAGCGACACGCTGCATATTCGCATGTGCTGTAACTCGAAAATTACTCGGCATACGGCTTGTGCCCATATCAAGTATTTAGTTTCAAATGTTGGTTGCTTTCATGTCTGTGAATACTGACCGTTCGTCCAGCGACACGCTGCATGTTCGCATGTGCTGTAACTCGAAAATTACTCTTCGGCATTCGGCTTATGCCCATATGAAGTATTTAGTTTCAAATGTTGGTTGCTTTCATGTCTGTGAATAATGACCGCTCGTCCAGCGACACGCTGCATATTCGCATGTGCTGTAACTCGAAAATTACTCGCCATAAGGCTTATGCCCATATGAAGCATTTAGTTTCAAATGTTGGTTGCTTTCATGTCTGTAAATTCTGACCGTTAATCCAGCGACACGCAGCATATTCGCATGTGCTGTAACTCGAAAATTACTCGGCATACGGCTTATGCCCATATCAAGTATTTAGTTTCAAATGTTGGTTGCTTTCATGTCTGTGAGTACTGACCGTTCGTCCAGCGACACGCTGCATATTCGCATGTGCTGTAACTCGTAAATTCTATTCATACGGCTTATGCCCATGTGAAGTATTTAGTTTCAAATGTTGGTTGCTTTCATGTCTGTGAATACTGACCGTTCGTCTAGCGACACGATGCATATTCGCATGTGCTGTAACTCGAAAATTACTCGGCATACGGCTTCTGCCCATATCAAGTATTTAGTTTCAAATGTTGGTTGCTTTCATGTCTGTGAATACTGACCGTTCGACCAGCTACACGCTGCATATTCGCATGTGCTGTAACTCGAAAATTACTCGGCATACGGCTTATGCCCATTTCAAGTATTTAGTTTCAAATGTTGGTTGCTTTCATGTCTGTGAATACTGACCGTTCGTCCAGCGACACGCTGCATATTCGCATGTGCTGTAACTCGAAAATTACTCGGCATACGGCTTATGCCCATATCAAGTATTTAGTTTCAAAAGTTGTTTGCTTTCATTTCTGTGAATACTGGCCGTTCGTCCAGCGACACACTGCATATTCGCATGTGCTGTAACTCGAAAATTACTTGGCATACGGCTTATGCCCAGATGAAATATTTAGTTTCGAATGTTGGTTGCTTTCATGGCTGTGAATACTGACCCTTCGTCCAGCGACACGCTGCATATTCTCATGTGCTGTAACTCGAAAATTACTCGCCATACGTCTTATGCCCATATGAAGTATTTAGTCTCAAATGTTGGTTGCTTTCATGTCTGTGAATACTGAGCGTTCGTCCAGCGACACGCTGGATATTCGCATGTGCTGTAACTCGAAAATTACTCGGCATAGGGCTTATGCCATATGAAGTATTTAGTTTCAAATGTTGGTTGCTTTCATGTCTGTGAATTCTGACCGTTCGTCCAGCGACACGCTGCATATTCGCATGTGCTGTAACTTGAAAATTACTCGGCATACGGCATATGCCCATATGAAGTATTTAGTTTCAAATGTTGGTTGCTTTCATGGCTGTGAATACTGACCGTTCGTCCAGCGACACGCTGCATATTCGCATGTGCTGTAACTCGAAAATTACTCGCTTTACGGCTTATGCCTATATGAAGTATTTAGTTTCAAATGTTGGTTGCTTTCATGTCTGTGAATACTGACCGTTCGTCCAGCGACACGCTGGATATTCGCATGTGCTGTAACTCGAAAATTACTCGGCATACGGCTTATGCCATATGAAGTATTTAGTTTCAAATGTGGTTGCTTTCATCTCTTTGAATACTGACCGTTCGTCCAGCGACACGCTGCATATTCGCATGTGCTGTAACTCGTAAATTACTATGCATACGGCTTATGCCCATATGAAGTATTTAGTTTCAAATGTTGGTTGCTTTCATGTCTGCGAATACTGACCGTTCGTCCAGCGACACGCTGCATATTCGCATGTGCTGTAACTCGAAAATTACTCGGCATACGGCTTATGCCCATATCAAGTATTTAGTTTCAAATGTTGGTTGCTTTCATGTCAGTGAATACTGACGGTTGGTCCAGCGACACGCTGCATATTCGCATGTGCTGTAACTCGAAAATTACTCGGCATACGGCTTATGCCCATATGAAGTATTTAGTTTCAAATGTTGGTTGCTTCCATGTCTGTGAATACTGACCGTTCGTCCAGCGACACGCTGCATATTTACATGTGCTGTAACTTGAAAATTACTCGACATACGGCTTATGCCCATATCAAGTATTTAGTTTCAATTGTTGGTTGCTTTCATGTCTGTGAATACTGACCGTTCGTCCAGCGACACGCTGCATATTCGCATGTGCTGTAACTCGAAAATTACTCCTCGGCATACGGCTTATGCCCATATCAAGTATTTAGTTTCAAATGTTGGTTGCTTTCATGTCTGTGAATACTGACCGTTCGTCCAGCGACACGCTGCATATTTGCATGTGCTGTAACTCGAAAATTACTCGGCATACGGCTTATGCCCATATCAAGTATTTAGTTTCAAATGTTGGTTGCTTTCATGTCTGTGAATACTGACCGTTCGTCCAGCGACACGCTGCATATTCGTATGTGCTGTAACTCGAAAATTACTCGGCATACGGCTTATGCCCATATGAAGTATTTAGTTTCAAATGTTGGTAGCTTTCATGTCTGTGAATACTGACCGTTCGTCCAGCGACACGCTGCATATTCGCATGTGCTGTAACTCGAAAATTACTCGGCGTACGGCTTATGCCCATATGAAGTATTAAATTTCAAATGTTGTTTGCTTTCATGTCTGTGAATACTGACCGTTCATCCAGCGACACGCTGCATATTCGCATACGTTACTACTATGTTCGAGCTTATCGTCCGAACACAAGCCACGAGCTCAACTTAAATGCAATTTAAATTGAATAACACTGTATCAGAAATAAATGTCACTAGTAGTGGACACTAGGCAAACGGTCTTGACGCAGTGGGAACACCGGTTCCCGTCAGATCACCGAAGTTAAGCGCTGTCGGGCTGGGCTAGCACTTGGATTGGTGACCGTCCGTTTTGCCGAGCGCTGTTGGCAAGTGGGATGCTCTCAGTCCTTGTGAATCAAATTCTGGAGCCACTTGATCGAGAAGTAGCGGCTCCGGTCTCGGAAACTGCCGTACGGCCGTGAGAACGGTGTGCTGGCCACGTGCCCCTCCATATCCGCATCCAGTGACGCCTTTGGTCTGAGGATGACACGGTGGCCGGTCGGTACGGTTGGGCCTTCGTGGCCTGTTCGGGAGAAGTTAAGTGAACTCTAGTCTGCTCAGGCCACGACCGCCTTATCCATGACACTCCCAGTGACACTTCATTAAAGACTACTTCCGGTAGCAACGCCATCCAACTGTTGTCAATATGCAGTCAAGTCTCTTATTTCTGGCCAATCAGAGGTCGGGAAAGATAACGGCCAACTGTGGAACGGGGTAAATAGTCTAAATTATCTATCCTTTGTTGTAAAAATATCTCAAATTGCCTGTGCTTGCTTTACACCTACCTTCGCTAGAAAACTACATTGTCCCAAGTTAAAGCGACAAAGGGCTATTTCCCCGTCTTGAGTCTAATTCGGGATATAATCCAATGAGCTCTCGCTTGCAGCCTGTCAGACAGGCCCCCACGGTGGGCATTCCGTAGGACCAACTGGCCTTTATATAAGTCTGTTGTGAACTTTGATACCTCCCTCTCGAATTCCATAGATGTAGTTGTGCAAGACATCGCTACCACTATTCTTCATGCTGCTGGCACTGCTGTCCCCCTATTCACAGGTCCCCTTCGTCGTCGACCGATACCGTGGTGGACACGTCGCAGTCGCTGTCTAGGACTGCCGACGGACGCTGCAGCGATTTAAGCGACACCCTTCACAGACCAACCTCCTAACTTTTAAGCATCTCCGTGCTAAGGCTCGTTACCTTATTAAGTGGAGTAAAAAGAAATGCTGGGAGCGCTATGTTTCCTCCCTGGGGACGTATGCCTCTTCATCGCAGGTCTGGTCCGAGCTCCGTAGCCTTCCGGGCCGCCAGCGACAATCCAGTGTCCAAGAGTCCGAACCTTCAAGGTGCTCGGTGCACTGATCCATTGGTCCTAGCAGAACACCTTGCGACATACTTTGAGATGGCATCATCGTCCTCTTCCATCCCTACTACCTTTCTCTGGCAGAAACGCAGATTTGAACAAACACCCCTGTGCTTCATCCCATAGCACGCTGAGCCCTATAATGCACCTTTTACTGAATGGGAATTGGTGCAGGCTCTTAGCTCTTCATGAGACACAGCCCCAGGCACAGATTCCATCAACAACCTGATGATCCAACACATGGACGTTCCCCGAGGCAACAGCTCCTCAGGGTCTTCAACCACATTTGGTTCATGGATGCTTTTCCATCACAATGGCGAGACATTATAGTTATCGCCGTCCTTAATCTTGGGAAAAACCCAACGTCTCTAGACAGATACCGCTCGTTTAGCCTGGCTAATGTACTTTGTAAACTGCTTGAAAGGATGGTCAGCTTCAGATTATGGTGGGTACTCGATACCCCGGCCTTTTGTCCCCGTATCATTGTAACTTCCAGGCAGGGTGATCCCCAACTGACCATTTGCTCCGATTGGAATCAACCATCTGACAGGCCTGTGCTCATCACTGGCACCTTGTCGCGGCCTTCTTTGACCTGCCTAAGGCGTATGACATGGGTTGGCGCCATCAAATTTCAGTTACCCTCCATGACTGTGGCTTCCCTGGTCCCCTTCTGATGTTTATTAGCGAGATTTTATCTCACCAGCTCTTCCAGGTTCGAGTTGGCACTTCACTCAGCTCTCCTCAGTTTCACGAGATTGGTATTCCACAGGGCTCTGTGCTAAGTGTCGCACTCTTCCTGATTGCCATCAATGGGCTTGTGACCTCTGTTGGGCCTCTGGTTGCCCCAGCATTGTAAATTGACGATTTTTGGGTCTGGTGCAGCTCCCACTCGGTAGCATCTGCTGAGCGTCATCTCCAAGGCGCCGTCTGACAGGCCTCTGCGTGGGCCACCGCTCATGGTTTCCAGTTTTCTCCCTTCAAAACGCATGTCATGCATTTTTTTCATCGACCTCAGTACACCCAAATCCAGAACATTATTTGGGTGACCAGCTCCTCGATGTCGTAGCACAGTCCTGTTTCTTGGGCCTGATTGTTGATAACAAGCTGTCGTGGCTGTCCCAAATACGCCACCTAAAAACTTAAGTGTATGTGAAAGCTTAATGCTTTCTGCCTCCTGGCCCACACATCTTGGGATGCAGGCCGTTGCACTCTTCTCCATCTTTACCATGCTCTGCTCTTGTCCATACTAGATTATGGTAGTCAGGTTTATGGCTCAGCAGCTCCATCCACTTTGAAACTCCTTGGTCATGACCATCATTGCAGGGTACGTCTGGTTACTGGTGCCTTTCTCACTAGTCCTGTTGACACTCTCCTCACATAAGCGAGGAGTCCCCCTCAACACATCCATCAGAGCCAACTCCTTGTTTCTTACGCAGTCGCCATTGGTCAATTTCCTGACCATCCTGTGTAGCCTGTGCTCTTTGCCAAAGAGGGATGTCTCCCACCTAACACCTGTCCACATGTGGGATTGCCAATTGGCATGTGTGTCACTTCTGTCTGTTGTGATCTCCATCTCCACTCACTGGACTGCAGCCTGTGTCTTTCCTCCAATATCTCCCCCCACCCCTCCCTCCGCCCCCTTGGTTGGTGCCTAGACGACGGATTAGGACTGATCTATTCCAGGATCCTGAGGTCTCTGTCGCTCCTATGGTTTTCTAGTGCCTTGTACCTGCCATCCCTGCAGAGTTCCAGGGTGCCACAATCTTTTACACTGATGGTTCTAAGACAGTCGATAAGGTGGAATAGCTTTCACATCTCCTACTGGCTTCCAACATTATTTATTGCTGGGATCATGTAGTGTGTTCACAGCAAAACTTTTAGTCATTCACAGGGCCCTCCTTTTTCTTTCTCAGGCCTCCCTCCACAGTGTTTTAATTTGTTCAGACTCAATGAGCAGCCTGCAGGCTATCGACCAATGCTAGTCTCGTCACCCTTTAGTATCTGCTATCCGTGACCTTCTCTCTGCACTTGAGCGTGCCGCCTGTTCAGTCGTCTTTCCCTGTGTCCCAAGTCATGTGGGCATCCCAGGGAATGAACTGGCTAACCGTTTGGCTAGGGAAGGAGATACTTACCCCCATTTCCTTTCGTGATTACAGCTATGGATGTGCAGATCCACCTCAAATCTCTCTTTGCCCAAAAGTGGAGTTCCATCTGAAGAATTACTGTTCAGTAATAAATCCGCACAATCCAGGAGTCTACTGCAGTTTGCCACTCTTCCTGCCGCTCCTCTCTGAATGAGTCCAGTGTTTTAGGGCGTTTACGCTTTGGTCATACCCAGATGACCCATTTTCTCCTATGTAAAGTCCCACCCCCACAGCGTGGTTGTGGAACCAGACTAATGATATCCTACATATTGGTGGAGTGTCCACTTCTTTCGGACCTTCGTGTTAAGTATAGTCTGCCTGATTCCTTAAATTTAATATTAGCAGACGATCCACATATTGTTGAAAGAGTCCTGAGTTTCCTCCGTGAAAGTCGTTTGTATTTGCAGATGTAAGGTTCTACTTAGTCTTGGAGCAGTAGGAGGTTGGTTGTGGTTGGGACTTCTTTCAGTCTCCTCGGTCTGTGACCTCAT
Organism: Schistocerca piceifrons; assembly: GCF_021461385.2. Taxonomy (NCBI): domain Eukaryota; kingdom Metazoa; phylum Arthropoda; class Insecta; order Orthoptera; family Acrididae; genus Schistocerca; species Schistocerca piceifrons. The sequence continues at coordinate 214,618,131 of NC_060146.1, forward strand.
GACCACCCCCCTTTTTTCCAGTTTTTAAATTTGGTCTCACTTTTTATGACTTTCCTGTGTGTGTTTAATGTTCATTATTTTGTAATTTGACTCCCCTGACTGGATCCGTCCACTTTTAGCAGACCCTCTTTCTTCTGTGATACACTTCAGGATCGCTGGACTGATGACCTCGCCTTTTGTTCCCATAAGCCCTCTCGATCAGTCAATCAATCAGTCGCAGTTGGCGTGGTTTGGGTTCAGTGGAAATCACGCTAGAGGACTTTTAGCTCGGAGCAGTCCTCGAAGTAACCGATTTGTAACAGTTCATTGTGTCACTGTGGTGCCAGCCGGAGTGGCCGAGCGGTTCTAGGCGCTGCAGTATGGAACGGCGCGACCTCTACGGTCGCAGGTTCGAATCCTGCCTCGGGCATGGATGTGTGTGACGTCCTTAGGTAAGTTAGTTCTGAGTTCTGGGGGACTGATGACCTCAGAAGTTAAATGCCATAGTGCTCAGAGCCATTTGAACCATTTGTCAGTGTGGTGCCAACTGTTGCTCAGATTGCTGCTGAAGATTCAGTTACCATGCGCCAGAGCCATACTCCGAACACCATGATCGTCCCTTTCAGAAAGGGGTGAATTATACTGCCACCAAAGTCTTTGGTCACTTACCAAATAGTATCAAAAGTCTGACAGATAACCAACAAGTATTTAAGAAGAAATTAAAAGAGTTTCTGAATGACAACTCCTTTTACTCGATAGAGGAATTTTTATATATAAATTAATAAAAAAAAAGAACATCAAGAGCTCAAATGGAAACCCAGTTCTAAGCAAAGAAGGCAAAGCAGAAAGGTGGAAGGAGTATATAGAGGGTCTATACAAGAGGCGATGTACTTCAGCACAATATTATGGAAATGGAAGAGGATGTAGATGAAGATGAAATGGGAGATACGATACTGCGTGAAGAGTTTGACAGAGCACTGAAAGCCCTGGGTCGAGACAAGGCCCCCGGAGTAGACAAAATTCCATTGGAACTACTGACAGCCTTGGGAGAGCCGGTCCTGACAAAACTCTACCATCTGGTGAGCAAGATGTATGAAACAGGCGAAATACCCTCAGACTTCAAGAAGAATATAATAATTCCAATCCCAAAGAAAGCAGGTGTTGACAGATGTGAAAATTACTGAACAATCAGTTCAATAAGCCACAGATGCAAATACTAACACGAATTCTTTATAGACGAATGGAAAAACTAGTGGAAGCCGACCTCGGGGAAGATCAGTTTGGATTCCGTAGAAATACTGGAACACGTGAGGCAATACTGACCTTACGACTTATCTTAGAAGAAAGATTAAGGAAAGGCAAACCTACGTTTCTAGCATTTGTAGACTTAGAGAAAGCTTTTGACAATGATGACTGGAATACACTCTTCAAATTCTAAAGGTGGCAGGGGTAAAATATCGGGAGTGAAAGGATATTTACAATTTGTACAGAAACCAGATGGCAGTTATGAGAGTCGAAGGACATGAAAGGGAAGCAGTGGTTGGCAAGGGAGTGAGACAGGGTTGTAGCCTCTCCCCGATGCTATTCAATCTGTATATTGAGCAAGCAGTAAAGGAAACAAAAGAAAAATTCGGAGTAGGTATTAAAATCCATGGAGAAGAAATAAAAAACTTTGAGGTTCGCCGATGACATTGTAATTCTGTCAGAGACAGCAAAGGACTTGGAAGAGCAGTTGAATGGAATGGACAGTGTCTTGAGAGGAGTATATAAGATGAACATCAACAAAAGCAAAACGAGGATAATGGAATGTAGTCGAATAAAGTCGGGTGATGCTGAGGGAATTAGATTAGGAAATGAGACACTTAAAGTAGTAAAGGGGTTTTTCTATTTGGGGAGCAAAATAACTGATGATGGTCGAAGTAGAGAGGATATAAAATGTAGACTGGCAATGGCAAGGAAAGCGTTTCTGAAGAAGAGAAATTTGTTAACATCGAGTATAGATTTAAGTGTCAAGAAGTCTTTTCTGAAAGTATTTGTATAGAGTGTAGCCATGTACTGAAGTGAAACATGGACGATAAATAGTTTGGACAAGAAGAGAATAGAAGCTTTCGAAATGTGGTGCTACAGAAGAATGCTGAAGATTAGATGGGTAGATCACATAACTAATGAGGAAGTATTGAATAGGATTGGGGAGAAGAGACGTTTGTGGCACAACTTGACCAGAAGAAGGGATCAGTTGGTAGGACATGTTCTGAGGCATCAACGGATCACCAATTTAGTATTGGAGGGCAGCGTGGAGGGTAAAAATCGTAGAGGGAGACCAAGAGATGAATACACTAAGCAGATTCAGAAGGATGTAGGTTGCAGTAGGTACTGGGAGACGAAGAACCTTGCACAGGATAGAGTAGCATGGAGAGCTGCATCAAACCAGTCTCAGGACTGAAGACGACAACAACAACAACAAAAAAAGAAAAAAAAAACCAAACAAACAAAAATTTTAAAAGAAAACAAAAAGTAATAAAGTTGTTATATTAACTTAATTATTTCATGTATTGGAAAATTTGACTCGTTCCACATCATTACGAAATATCGTATTCATGATCCAAGGAACTAGCATTAATCTAATCTGATCTAATCCAATCAGTAGTGCCACGTGTCCGTACTGAGCCCGGTCTTCTTGCGACCGCACATTCTGCTGACCACCGCTGACAACAGTCACGTCAGTTGGTACATTCCTGTCAACCCCCTGCGGGTCCGGGGATTAGAATAGGCCCGCGGTATTCCTGCCTGTCGTAAGAGGCGACTAAAAGGAGTCCATCCCCCTCACGGGGGTAGTTAGCGCCTGCGTCCGGAGACGGACGGTTCCACGACCTATCATCGTGGTCCTTTTGGTTTTTTCACTTCTCGTTTCTTCCTTCCTTTTGTTGGTTCCTTTCTTTGCTCTTCTCCACCTCACTGTCTTCCTTACTCTTTCCCTTGCCTTCTCCTTGCCTTCTCATTGCCTTTTTCTCCTTGCCTTCTCATTGCCTTTTTCTCCTTGCCTTCTCATTGCCTTTTTGTCCTTGCCTTCTCATTGCCTTTTTCTCCTTGCCTTCTCATTGCCTTTTTCTCCTTGCCTTCTCATTGCCTTTTTCTCCTTGCCTTCTCATTGCCTTTTTCTCCTTGCCTTCTCATTGCCTTCTTCCCCTTGCTTTCTCATTGCCTTCTTCTCCTTGCCTTCTCTGGTCTCCGCCTCGGCGTTTGGGACAGTCTGTCCTCTTTCTCCCTCTCTCTCTTCTTTTTCCTCTTCTTCCTTCCTCCCTGTGCGTGCCTGAAGGCCGACCCACGCGTTCGCACGCGTAGCCGGTGACGGGGTAACGCGTAAGTCCCCGCCCTGGGTAGACATGTAAGGCACGCGCGTACCCCCTGGTAAAGGCCAGGCCCGGGGAGGGGTGATTGCCTGAGCTGATACCTTCTGACCATGCCGATTGGTCCCTCCGTCTGTTTCTCGGGAGGTGTGACCTGAGGTGTAAACATTCACCTAAGGCGGGAGTGCCCTCTGAGAGGGTCCCCACAAGGAAGGAGCGCGCCATCGGAGACGCTGGCAATCATGGGGGATTCCTCCGCAATGGATTCTACTCCATCTCTTTCGACTTCGACCCAAAAACGGAAACGTGACCAGCCAACAGTGACAAAAGTACTACCGCCTGCCCCCCAGTTCCTCGTAGTTTCTCGAACTGAGGACGGAAAGGATTTTTCCTCTGTCAACCCTTTCGTTATTCAGAAGGGCGTAGATGCCATAGCCGGATCTGTCAAATCCTGTACCAGGTTGCGTAACGGCACCTTATTACTAGAAACTGAGAGTGCCTTTCAGGCACAAAAACTGCTTCGGGCCACCCTCCTGTACACGTTCCCTGTCCGGGTGGAGGCCCACCGAACTTTGAATTCGTCTCGTGGTGTGGTCTATACTGGCTCCCTCGACGGATTGACTGACGAGGAGCTTCAATCATTCCTCGCTGAGCAGGGCGTGACGGCTGTCCATAGGGTCATGAAAAAGGTCACCAATGACCTTGTACCGACCCGGACAATTTTCTTGACCTTCGATAGTGTTAAGCTGCCATCGCGCATCAAGGCGGGCTACGAGGTTATTTCTGTTCGCCCCTATATCCCGACACCTACGCGCTGCTACCAGTGTCAGCGTTTCAATCACACTCGACAGTCTTGTTCCAATGCGGCTAAATGTGTCACCTGTGGCAGGGATGCCCATGAGGGTGACTGTCCACCTCCGTCTCCTCGTTGTGTGAACTGTCAGGGTGACCATGCCGCATCCTCCCGCGACTGTCCTGTCTATAAGGAAGAACGCTGTATCCAGGAAATTCGGGTCAAAGAGAAAGTGTCCACCTCGGCTGCTCGCAAGCTATTGGCTAGTAGGAAGCCCACGCTGCTCCCAGCGGGGAAATACAGTACTGTCCTCGCCTCTCCTCGGACTACCCGGGAGGTAGCAACCCAGACATGCGATCTGACCTTCAGCACCACGGTCGTCCGTTCGGCCAGTGCTAAGATCGCGCGGTCGACGTCTCCTCTTCCTCCCATCACCCCACAGACACGAGCACCTTCCTCAGCTTCTGCTAAGACGAAGACACCGAAGTCAGATGCACGGGCCTTCAAGAAGGAACCATCCCGTGCAGACTTCCTCCGTACCTCGACCTCCCAGCCTTCGACCGGTACTTCCACTACACGTCCTTCCAAAAAGGCGCATAGGAAGCACAGTTCTCATTCCCCGCCACGGCGCATTTCTTCTCTTGCGCCACCCAGCGGCTGCCGCCCCAGGCCGTCATCCGTTTCGCCTGGCCGCACCGCTGGTCGCCGTACATCTGGCCGTTCACTGGCGGAGGAAGCTCCCCCTCCCGGCCATCCTCCCGAGATGGCCGATGACCCTATCGACCCAATGGACGATGACTGTCCGCCTACTGATAGCGGCGGCAGTGCTCGCTCGAAGCCAGGCCCTAAGCGGCCTTCGAGGTGACCACTTCTCTCATCTTTCGTTTCTTACGATGGCACTTATTCACTGGAATATTCGCAGCATTCGCTCCAACCGAGAGGACTTGAAGTTGCTGCTCCGCTTGCACCGTCCGCTTGTCGTAGCCCTCCAGGAAACGAAGCTACGCCCATGCGATCGAATTGCCTTGGCACACTACACCTCTGTGCGTTTTGACCTACCCCCTGTGGTAGGTATCCCAGCTCATGGAGGGGTTATGTTGATGGTCCGGGATGACATTTACTACGATCCCATCACGTTGCACACCGGCCTGCAGGCAGTTGCCATCCGCATTACTCTCCCCACTTTTACGTTTTCCTTTTGTACCGTTTACACTCCATCGTCATCTGCCGTTACCAGGGCAGACGTGATGCAACTTATTGCTCAGCTACCTGCACCATTTTTGTTAACTGGAGACTTCAATGCCCACCATCCCCTTTGGGGCTCTCCAGCATCCTGCCCGAGGGGCTCCTTGTTAGCAGACCTTTTCAACCAGCTCGATCTTGTCTGCCTCAATACTGGCGCCCCTACTTTTCTTTCGGACACATCTCACACCTATTCCCATTTAGACCTCTCTATATGTACTCCCCAACTTGCACGCCGGTTTGAGTGGTATGCACTTTCTGATACATATTCGAGCGACCACTTCCCGTGTGTTATCCATCTCCTGCAGCATACCCCCTCTCCGTGCTTCTCTAATTGGACCATCTCCAAGGCAGACTGGGGGCTCTTCTCTTCCAGGGCGACCTTTCAGGATCAAACCTTTACAAGCTGCGATCGTCAGGTCGCACACCTCACGGAAGTCATTCTCGCTGCTGCTGAATATTCCATCCCTCACCCTCCTTCTTCTCCACGTCGTGTACCGGTCCCCTGGTGGACCGCAGCATGTAGAGACGCTTTACGTGCTCGTCGACGTGCTTTACGCACTTTTAAACGCCACCCTACAGTGGCGAATTGTATCAATTATAAACGATTACGTGCTCAGTGTCGTCGTATTATCAAAGAAAGCAAGGAAGCCAGCTGGGCTGCTTTCACAAGCACCTTCAACAGTTTCACTCCTTCTTCTGTTGTCTGGGGTAGCCTGCGCCGGCTATCTGGCACTAAGGTCCACTCACCAGTTTCTGGCTTGAAGGTCGCGAATGACGTCCTTGTGGCCCCTGAGGCTGTCTCCAATGCCTTCGGCCGCTTTTTCGCAGAGGTTTCGAGCTCCGCTCATTACCACCCTGCCTTCCTCCCCCGCAAACAGGCAGAGGAGGCTAGGCCACCTAACTTCCGCTCCTCGAATTGTGAAAGTTATAATGCCCCATTCACCATGCGGGAACTCGAAAACGCACTTGGCCGATCACGGTCCTCTGCTCCAGGGCCAGATTCTATTCATATTCAGATGCTGAAGAACCTTTCTCCTGCGGGTAAAGGTTTTCTTCTTCGTACATACAATCGCATCTGGATTGAGGGACATGTTCCCGCATGCTGGCGCGAGTCTATTGTTGTCCCGATTCCTCAGCCGGGGAAGGACAAGCACTTGCCTTCCAGTTATCGACCTATCTCGCTTACCAGCTGTGTCTGTAAAGTGATGGAGCGAATGATTAACTCTCGATTGGTTTGGCTGCTCGAGTCTCGACGCCTACTTACCAATGTACAATGTGGATTTCGTAGGCGCCGCTCTGCTGTTGACCATCTGGTTACCTTGTCGACCTTCATTATGAATAACTTCTTGCGGAAGCGCCCGACCGCGGCTGTGTTCTTTGATTTGGAGAAGGCTTACGACACCTGTTGGAAGGCGGGCATCCTCCGCACCATGCATACATGGGGCCTTCGCGATCGCCTCCCTCTTTTTATTCGTTCCTTTTTAATGGATCGACAGTTCAGGGTACGTGTGGGTTCTGTCCTGTCCGACACCTTTCGCCAGGAGAATGGGGTGCCACAGGGCTCAGTTTTGAGCGTCGCTCTCTTCGCCATCGCGATCAATCCAATAATGGATTGCCTCCCAGCTGATGTATCAGGCTCCCTTTTCGTGGACGATTTTACCATCTATTGCAGCGCGCAGTGTACACGTGTCCTGGAGCGCTGTCTTCAGCGTTCTCTTGACCGTCTTTACTCCTGGAGTGTCGCCAATGGCTTCCGTTTTTCTGCCGAGAAGACGGTCTGTATTAACTTCTGGCGCTACAAAGAGTTTCTCCCACCGTCCTTAAGACTCGGTCCCGTTGCTCTCCCAATCGTGGAGACAACCAAATTTTTAGGCCTTACATTTGACAGGAAACTTAGCTGGTCTCCACATGTGTCATATTTGGCCGCCCGTTGTACCCGTTATTTAAATGTCCTCCGTGTTCTCAGTGGTCTGTCGTGGGGAGCGGATCGAACCGTCCTACTTCGTCTGTATCGGTCGATCGTCCGCTCCAAGCTGGATTATGGGAGCTTCGTATACTCCTCTGCACGGCCATCCATCTTACGCCGCCTCAACTCCATACAACATCGGGGTTTACGACTTGCGATCGGAGCGTTTTATACTAGTCCCGTCGAGAGTCTTCATGCTGACGCTGGCGAATTGCCACTCACCTACAGGCGCGATATACTGCTTTGTCGGTATGCCTGTCGGCTACTGTCAATGCCCGACCATCCGTCTTATCGTTCCTTTTTTGACGACTCTCTTGACCGTCAATACGGGTTGTATGTCTCTGCCCTGCTACCCCCTGGCGTTCGCTTTCGTCGCCTCCTTCAACACCTTACTTTTTCCCTCCCTGCAACCTTTCGAGTGGGCGAGAGCCGCACGCCACCTTGGCTCCAGGCTCAGGTCCGCGTTCACCTTGACCTCAGCTCGCTCCCAAAAGAGGTCACCCCCGGTTCGGTCTACCACTCCCGTTTTTTGGAACTTCGTTCGAAGTTCATCGACATGACTTTCATTTATACAGATGGCTCTAAGACCAATGACGGGGTCGGGTGTTCCTTTATTGTCGAGGCACAAAGTTTCAAATACCGGCTCCATGGCCATTGTTCGGTCTTCACAGCTGAGCTCTTTGCCCTCTACCAGGCTGTTCTTTACATCTGCCGCCACCGACATTCTGCTTATGTCATCTGCTCAGATTCCCTGAGCGCCATCCAGAGCCTCAGTGATCCGTACCCGGTTCACCCTTTCGTACACCGGATCCAACGCTCTCTTCAGCAGCTGGTGGACGTCGGTTCTCCAGTTAGCTTTATGTGGGTTCCGGGCCATGTCGGTATCCCTGGGAACGAAGCTGCAGATGCCGCGGCCAAGGCTGCGGTCCTCCAGCCTCGAACAGCTTCTTGTTGCGTCCCTTCGTCCGATTTTAGCAGGGTGATTTGTTGGCGCATCTTATCTCTGTGGCATGCCGATTGGGCTGCACTTACCGACAACAAGCTTCGGGCCTTAAAACCTCTTCCCGTGGCTTGGACGTCCTCCTCACGCCCTTCTCGGCGGGAGGAGGTCGTTTTAGCCCGGTTAAGAATTGGACACTGCCGGTTCAGCCATCACCATCTGCTGAAGGCTGCGCCGGCACCGTTCTGCCCATGTGGGCACTTGCTGACGGTTAGACACATTTTAATGTCCTGTCCAGATCTTAACACACTGCGCCTCGATCTTAACCTGCCAAATACTTTCGATGCCATTTTAGCGGATGACCCACGAGCAGCTGCTCGTGTTCTTCGTTTTATCAACTTGACACACCTCGCTAAGGACATTTGATGATGCTGTTTTTTAATCCTATGCCTGTCAGTCTGTCTTTTATCGTGTTTTCCCTTTTAGTTGTTGTGGTCAACTTGTGCCTCGCGGTGCATTCTTAGAGTAGTCAGGGCGCTGATGACCATTGAAGTTGTGCGCCCTAAAACCACAAAAAAAAAAAAAAAAAACATTCCTGTTCACTCTTCCTGCAGTGTCGCAGATGTAACGTCCAGTTTCTCGTAGCCCTATTACGGGACCTCGTTCAAACTCAATGAGCTGTTGGTAATTATGTCTTTGTCGCCTTAAAGGCATTCTTGACTAACATCAACTCACCATGTCCAAACTCAAAGGTAGCTAACGCTCACGACCGTTATAGCGTGTACTTAAAGCAAACCTTACTTTCATCCTTATAGAGGAGGCGCTAGCGCCACTCCTAAGCGACTGGCGCCAAATTTGACTACACATCCTCTTTCAGATGTACAAACAGGCCCACCAACTTACGTTCATGTTGCACAACTCCTTCTTGGTGAAGCGATTTTTACGATCAGTGTATATTTTGTGGATATTTGAAAAAAAAATCCAATGATTTTCACTCTGTTACATAATTAATTTTAATTAAGAATCTGCTCTTGCTGTGCTGGTCGACAATGGTGTTATTTTTACACTCATTTGAAAGGTGCTCTGACATGTTCGGCTTACATAGTATTTGCACGTTTTTGTTTCTTGCATTCAATTTCACGTGCAGTTATTATTCCAACAGCTGCACTTACCAGAAAACGTCCATCCAAGGCTGTTATTTATAACCAAGAGGAGGGTTAACATGCATTTTATCTTACTCAGTATTTCTTTTTGCCGCGTGCGCAGCACACAGCAACCAAGTCTTCACATGAGGAACTAGGAAATCTCGAACTGAACTTTTTTTCTTGCATGCGCACAAATCTTCAGCGTGCCTTCATGTTACATTAGGTTCCCTGTTCCAAAGATTCATAAATTACCGCATTTGTCGATCCTTGGTGAAATTTACACATTATTTTTGATAATTACAATTTCTTTGGTATGATTACTACAAATTTCTACTGATGCAATTTTTGGTAAAAGTAAGATAAAGTGATAAGGTTACAATGACCATATATGTAATCGAATAATGTATACGATTGTATCAGAAAAAAAGATTGACAAGAACAGGTACAGAGCTGTCTCAGGCATGTGTATGTTAGCAACATCATTAAGTTAGAGAGGCATTAGCAGTTTCCGCAATATCCTTTCTTTCAGGAGTGCTAGTTCTGCAAGGTTCGCAGGAGAGCTTCTGCGAAGTTAGGAAGGTAGGAGACGAGGTACTGGCGGAATTAAAGCTGTGAGGACGGGGCGTGAGTCGTGCTTGGGTAGCTCAGTTGGTGGAGCACTTGCCCGCGAAAGGCAAAGGTCCCGAGTTCGAGTCACGGTCCAGCACACAGTTTTAATCTGCCAGGAAGTTTCATATGAGCGCACACTCCACTGCAGAGTGAAAATTTCTGTCTGGATTAGCAGTCCAGTTATTTCATACGTCTTATGTTGACGGTCACAGAACTTAAATAGCATTCATAGCAGACAGGCGACGTGCTTCTCACGAAACACTGAAAACAATGATGTGTCTTCACCTCAGTGACAGGACAGCTTAAACAATGGATGTTACAGATAACTGGCTGGAAACCAGAAGTAACACGTGAAGAAATACTGACCCTAAAACTTACATTAAAAGATAGGTTACAGAAAAGCAAACCTACGTTTACAAATTTTGTGGATTTGGAGAAAGCTTATGACAATGTAGGTCAGAACACACTCTACGAAATTCTGTAGGTAGCAGGGGTGGAATGCAGGAAGCGAAAGGCTATTCACAACTTGTACAAAAACCAAATTGCAATTATAAGTCGATGGGCACTAAAGTGAAGCTGTGCTTGAGACAGAGGTGTAGCCTACCCCCGAGATTATTCAATATGTACACTGAACAAGCAATAAAGGAAAGTAAAGGAAAATTTGGAGAAGGAATGAAAGTTAAGGGAAAAGAAATGTAAACGTTGAGGTTTGCCGATGAGATTATAATCCTGTCAAAGATAGCAAAGGACTTGGAAGAACAGTTGAAAGGAATGGACAGTGTCTTCAAAGGAGAATAGAAGATAAAAATGAGAAAAACCAAAACAAGGATAGTGGAATGTAGTTGAATGAAATCAGGAGATGTTTGAGGAATGAGATTAGGAAACGAAACTCTGAAAGTATTAGATGAGTTTTGCTATTTGGGCAGTAAAATAACTGATGATAGTAGAAGCAGATAGGATATAAAATGTAGACAGACAATGCCAAGAAAAGATTTCCTGAAGAAGAGAAATTTTTAAAATCGAATAGACTGCTGAAGGTATTTGTCTGGAGTTAGGCCTTTATGGCAGTGTGGCGTGGACTAAAAACAGTTCAGACAAGAAGAGAATAGAATGTAACTAAAGAGCAGGTACTAAACGGGATTAGAACGAAAAGAAATTTGTGGCATAACGTGATTAAAAGAAGGGATCAGTTGATAGGACACATTGTGAGACATAAAGGGATCACTAATGTAGTATTGGAGGGAAGTGTGGGGTACAAATATCGTGGAGGGAGACCAAGAGACGAATACAGTGAGCAGATTCAGAAGGATGTACGTTGGAGAAGTCATTTGCAGATGAAGAGGCTTACACAGCATAAAGTAGCGTGTGGAGCTGCGTCTAACAAGCCTTCACAGTGAAGACCAAAACAACAATAGCACAACAAAAACTAGAAGAATGATGGTGGGTACTACAAAGTGTAAGATAAAAATGAAAATGAGGAGATGACGTAAGATGAATGTGAAGGATGTGAGCAGTTATAATGAAGGGGTTGATATTGGATATTGCACAGAAATAGAAACAAGTTTATGTCTGAAATATGTTAATGTTTAACACCCCTTAAAGTAATAATGAAAATATGAAGAGCCTGTCTAAAACGAAAGCGCTAACCTTTAGTTGGTGCTGAGGTTGCAGCAGACATCTGTTAAGCGAAGGGTGTAGAGTGGGGGTGGTAACAGGGCAGGGTAGCGAGCGTGGAAGCTCGGATGGATTAGGGGTGCGGGGTGAGGGATGAGAAGGGGCGAGCACGAGTAGGGGGAGAGGGGTGAAGGGGTGAAGAAGGGACGGCCTGGCTTAGCGCGAACGGCTGAGCGATAATGTATCGGTTAACTGCGGCAGCGAACGGGCCCCTGCATAACAATGCAGCGGTTATTGGTGCGTGTAAGCGGCCAGTTAGGTGTACATTGTGAACTCCGGCGAACGTATCGCGATTTAGGACTTAATCTACCGCATCCAGCCCCAAGTGTAGGAGTGTCAGGTGGATCAGTGAATTGTTTACCAAGCCACGAGATTGTAGTACTAATATTTCAGTACACCTCACTGCAGTGAAACGCGTTCGGTCGTAAGAACTGCGAGCGATGGCGTTTTTGTTGTCATAGTCTTCTGCAGACGACGATGCAGCCAAACTATTGCCAAATGCACTGTCTGACAAAACAGAAGTAAAACACCCAGGAGAGGAAGTAATACACTACTGGCCATTAAAATTGTTACACCACGAAGATGACGTGCTACAGATGCGAAATTTAACTGACAGGAAGAAGATGCTGTGACATGCAAATGATTAGCTTTTCAGAGCATTCACACAAGGGTGGCGCCGGTGGCGACAGCTACAACGTGCTGACGTGAGGAACGTTTCCAACCGATTTCTCATACACAAACAGCAGTTGACCGGCGTTGCCTGGTGAAACGTTGTTGTGATGCCTCGTGTCAGGAGGAGAAATGCGTACCATCACGTTTCCGACTTTGATAAAGGTCGGATTGTAGCCTATCGCGATTGCGGTTTATCGTATCATGACATTGCTGCTGGCGTTGGTCGAGATCCAATGACTGTTAGCAGAATATGGAATTGGTGGGTTCAGGAGGGTAATACGGAACGCCATGCTCGATCCCAACGGCCTCGTATCACTAGCAGTCGAGATGAAGGGCATCTTATCCGCACGGCTGTAACGGATCGTGCAGCCACCTCTCGATCGCTGAGTCAACAGATGGGGACGTTTGCAAGACAACAACCATCTGCACGAACAGTTCGACGACGTTTGCAGCAGCATGGACTATCAGCTCGGAGACCATGGCTGCGGTTACCCTTGACGCTACATCACAGACAGAAGCGCCTGCGATGATGTACTTAACAACGAACCTGTGTGCACGAATAGTAAAACGTCATTTTTTCGGATGAATTCAGGTTCTGTTTACAGCATCATGATGGTCGCATCCGTGTTTGGTGACATCGCGGTGAACGCACGTTGGACGCATGTATTCGTCATCGCCATACTGGCGTATCACCCGGTGTTATGGTATGGAGTGCCATTGGTTACACGTCTCGGTCACCTCTTGTTCGCATTGACGGCACTTTGAACACTGGACGTTACATTTCAGATATGTTACGACCCGTGGTTCTACCCTTCATTCGATTCCTGCGAAACCCTACATTTCAGCAGGATAATGCACGGCTGCGTGTTGCAGGTCCAGTACGGGCCTTTCTGGATACACAAAATGTTTGACTGCTGCCCTGGCCAGCACATTCTCCAGATCTCTCACCAACTGAAAACGTCTGGTCAATGGTGGCCGAGCAACTGGTTCGTCACAATACGCCAGTCACTACTCTTGATGAACTGTGGTACCGTGTTGAAGCTGCATGGCCAGCTGTACCTGTACACGCCGTCCAAGCTCTGTTTGACTCAATGCCCAGGCGTATCAAGGCCGTTATTACGGCCAGAGGTTGTTGTTCTGGGTACTGATTTCTTAGGGTCTATGCATCCAAATTGCGTAAAAATGTAATTACATGTCAGTTCTAGTACAATATATTTGTCCAATGAATACTCCTTTATCATTTTCATTTCTTCTTGGTGTATCAATTTTGATGGCCAGTAGTGTAAGTGGAAGCTTCACTTGTTGAGGGGATATGTCATGATACACTGTGTGATCAAAAGTATCCGGACACCCCCAGAAACATTCGATTTTCATATTAGGTGCATTGGGCGGTCACCTTCTGCCAGGTACTCCATATCAGCGACCTCAATAGTCATTAGACATCGTGAGAGAACAGACTGGGGCGCCCCGCGGAACTCATGGACTTCGAACGTGTCAGGTGATTGGGTGCCACTTGTGTCATACGTCTGTACACAAGATTTCCAAACTCCTAAACATCCCTGGGTCCACTGTTTCCGATGTGACAGTGAAGTGGAAACGTGAAGGGACACGTACAGCACAAAAGCTTACAGGCCAGCCTCGTCTGTTGGCTTGCAGAGACTGCCGTCAGTTGAAGAGGGTCGTAATGTGTAATAAGCAGACATCTACCCCGACCATGACACAGGAATTCCAGACTGCATGTGGATCCACTGCAAATACTATGACAGTTAGGCGGGAGGTGAGAAATCTTGGATTTCATGGTCGAGCAGCTGTTCATAAGCCAAGCATCACGCTAGTAAATACCAAACGACGCCTCGCTTGGTGTAAGGAGCGTAAACATTGGACGATTGAACAATGGAAAAACCTCGTGTGAAGTGAGGAATCACGATACACATGTGGCGATCCGATGGCAGGGTGTGGGTATGGCGAATGCCCGGTGAACGTCATCTGCCAGTGCGTGTAGTGCCAACAGTAAAATTCGGAGGCGGTGGTGTTATGGTGTGGTCGTGTTTTTCATGGAGGGGGCTTGCACCCCTTGTTGTTTTGCGTAGCACTATCACAGCACAGGCCTACACTCCTTTTTTAAGTACCTGCTTGTTTCCCACTGTTGAAGTGCAATCGAGGATGGCGATTGCATCTTTCAACACGATTGATAATGTTCATAACGCATGACTTGTGACGGAGTGGTTACACGACAATAACATCCCTGTAATGGACTGGCCTACACAGTGTCCTGACCTGAATCCTATAGCACACCTATGGGTAGTTTTGGAACGCCGATTTCGTACTAGGCCTCACCGACCGACATCGACACCTGTCCTCAGTGCAACACTCCGTGAAGAATGGGCTGCCATACCTCAAGAAACCTTTCAGGACCTGACTGAGCCTATGCCTGCGGGAGTGGAAGCTATCATCATTTGGGCCAGCACCAAATAGAATTCCAGCATTACGGTGGAGGGCGCCGCGAACTTGTAAGTCATTTTCAGCCAGGTGTCCAGATGCTGTTGATCACATAGTGTATTTCAGTGATTACAAAATGGAGTTAATATTAAAAAAAAATGGTTCAAATGCCTTTGAGCACTATGGGACTTAATTTCTGAGGTCATCAGTCCCCTAGAACTTAGAACTACTTTAACCTAACTAACCTAAGGACATCACAAACATCCCTGCCCGAGGCAGGTTTCGAACCTGCGACCGTAGCGGTCGCGCTGTTCCAGACTGTAGCGCCTAGAACGGCTCGGCCACTCTGGCACGCCGAAATTTACAAATAACCAGGCAGTATGATGCCACTGATTGGGAAGACGCTGCACCCCTCTGGCTTGGATGCATGCACTGACTGGGCTGGAGAGGGTTCCATGAAGCTGTTGAATCCCCTCCTGCGCCAATGCTGTCCCACAACTGTCGAGAATGGACCATCATATACTGGACGTGGGCACTGGAATGTAATGGACATATGAACCTCGTCTCATGTATGTTCTCTCAGAGACATATCTGAGGACCTACTGGCGATAGGACTACTTCAGTATTAAGCAGATAGTTCATAGGGACACGCGCCGTGTGTGGAAGAGCATTATCCTGTTGAAACATGGCACGGCGATACTGTCACATAGGAGGCAACACATGAGGATACTGAAAGTCCGTGACGTGCCTTTCTGACGACAGGTTTGCCTCAATCATGACTAGACCCCACACCACGAGATCATGATGAACTCCGCTGCACTTCTCCTAAACAGTGGGAGGTTGGGACCCCACCGTAGGTCACCACCATACTCCCCAACGATGGTAGTCTGGGGAAGCGCAGAACAATGATTCACCGCTGAACGTAGCGCGAGGTCATTCATGAGCCGTCCAGACCAAACACAGCAAGTCATGTAGTTGTGTTAACCGTAGCCTTTGCATGGGACCATCTGGTGCCTAGTCTCCGACCACTGGCACGCGATGACACAGCATATAACAGAGTGTCCATCACTTGTTCTCGAATGGCAGGAGATGTGTGGTAGTTAGGACGTGTCTGATGCACGATAGGGCGTTTCGCCCTTGTGGAAATCAGACGTTGTCGACCGGAAACTTTGACGGCGGGTGTGCCTGCCCTCACGGTCCTATTAGGTCCAACATTTAGCCACTGTCACACCCAAATGCACCATGAATCCGGGCACTGCCCGATTCGACCAGCTGAACAAACTGAGGTCCACAATGAGCCCCATTTAGAACCCTTGTCACGCGCTGATAACGCTGTCTCGCACGAGATCTCGACCTCTCAGTGTTCTTCACCATGATCATTCAACATTTGGCATTGTCCGTGCCTTTCTATTTGCCCTACGAGGCATCAGAACAGCACGGAACACGAACAACGCTATGGCTCTCTGGTCGTCCTTCAACGTGTCACAGAGAACAGCAACTTTGATCGTTTATATACACACCAATGATGTGCACGTGTGTAAAGTTGCATTGTCATCCGACCGTTTCGTCTGGTTGCTTCACGGTTTTTGGTCAGTTAACTGTTGGTAGCAGTCAGAATCCCAATGAGAACACAAAGGGTCATTTGAGTAGTCAGTGGTTCAGAATTAGCAAGAATGGTAAACACATTTATTTGAAACCTGTATTTATTACCTCTACAAGACAACAAACACACACACACAGCGTGACTGTAATGTACTGGGTGATCAAGAAGTCAGTATAAATTTGAAAACTGAATAAATCACGGAATAATGTAGATAGAGAGGTACAAATTGACCGTTTCTCTGAAATTTAGCATGTTGCGGCACCTCATTGGAACCGTTAATTCTCGATGTTTATTGGACCGAAATGGGGCCGAAATAAAGCAGTGAGCATCGCACGATAACTAACTCTATTCACCGTGTATGCCCTTTTTTGTTCATCTTCAAAAAAGTGAGGACCGATGAAACACCCACCACAAATCCCACACCAAACCGTAACTCGCGGAGGACGGTGGTCTCTTTTGTTAATTACTCTCAGGTTCTCCGATCCCCATATTCATCAATTATGCTTGTTCACGAAGGCGTTTAAGTACAAGTGACCTCCTTCTGAGAAAATAGTGCGCTTTGTGAAACCATGGCTCTCTCGCTACTTTTCCAGGATCCAGTGCATAAATTTCCGTCGCTTTTCATGTTCCAGTGGTTTATGTTCCTGTGTTAACTGAAATCTGTACGAGTGTACAATAAGTGCAGAGGTTTTGTTAAGATTCTGTGCATTGTTGCTGGACACACGTGCATTTCTTGGGAACGACGGCGACACGATTTTCCCGGTCTCGCAGTGACAGAATCACTCAGACCAACATATTATGCCTTACCTCGAAGGCGTCCAGGGCTTTTGATGTCTACTGTTGATCAATCTACGAACAGTGGAGTCAGTTGGTGCACTGTCGTGTGCGAAAATATTACGGAGTTTCCGAACACTTTCCGCGAATCTTTCAACATTCATGTAGTAAATTTTCACGATCCACTGTTCCGATTATATGAGGGTGAGTCAAAAGAAAACCTAAAACATTGTTTTTTAATTTTATTTATTGTGGAGAAGCGGTGCAAAGCTGCATCACTTTTCAACATAATCTCCCCCACGCTCAATTAAGTCCCCCAGCTCTTACAAAGTGCATAAACTCCTTTAGAAAAAAATTCTTTTGGTAGTCCGCGCAACCACTCATGCACTGCATGGCGTACCTCTTCATCAGAACGGAACTTCTTTCCTCCCATTGCGTCTTTGAGTAGTCGAAACATATGGAAATCACTTGGGGCAAGGTCTGGTGGGTATGGTGGATGAGGAAGACACTCAAAATGCAGGTCTGTGATTGTTGCAGCTGTTGTACAGGCAGTGTGGGTCCTTGCATTGTCATGTTGCAAAAGGACACCTGCTGACAGCAATCCACGTCGCTTTGATTTGATTGCAGGCCACAGATGATTTTTTTAGGAGAACTGTTTATGATGCACTGGTGACAATGGTTCCTTAAGGCATGTAATGGTCCAAAACGACGCCTTTTTCGGACCAAAAGAGTGTCAGCATAATCTTCCCTGCTGATGGTTCTGTTCGAAACTTCTTTGGTTTTGGTGATGAGGAATGGCGCCATTCCTTGCTCACTCTCTTTGTTTCAGGTTGGTGGATGTGAACCCAGGTTTCGTCCCCAGTAACGATTCTTGCAAGGAAGCCATCACCTTCTCGCTCAGAGCGCCGAAGAAGTTCTTCACAATCATCAACACGTCGTTCTCTCATTTCAGGAGTCAGCTGCCGTGGCACCCATCTTACAGGTAGTTTGTGAAACTGGAGCACATCATGCACAATGTGGTGTTCTGACCCATGACTAATCTGTAAACATGCTGCAGTGTCATTCAGTGTCACTCGGCGGTTTTCCTTCACTATGGCTTCAACTGCTGCAATGTTCTGTGGAGTCACAACTCGTTGTGCCTGACCTGGACGAGGAGCATCTTCCACTGAAGTCACACCATTTGCGAACTTCCTACTCCATTCGTAGACTTGCTGCTGTGACAAACATGCATCACCGTACTGAACCTTCATTCGTCGATGAATTTCAAAAGGTTTCACACCTTCACTACGCAAAAACCGAATAACAGAACGCTGTTCTTCCCTGGTGCAAGTCTCGAGTGGGGCGGCCATCTTTATACTCATACTGCGACGGTATGTGTGCATCTGGACTATGCTGCCACCTACAGGCCATTCTGCACGCTGTTTGTAGCACGCTTACCAACTTACAGGATAACGGCGCGAAATTTAGATTTGTTACTACAAATTTAAGGTTTTCATTTGACTCACCCTCGTATCTTTCCATGGCGATCCTTGACGAACACTGGCCTGGAAAACAAAAGCAAATATCAGAGCATAATCAATGATAACGGAAGAAAGTAAGTTGTACCATTGCTTGTCGCTACCTCACCTGTTCACCTGTTCCCCTTGCTAATGGAGTGAGGAACAAGCGACTCTTTATATGCCTCCGTAGCGGCCATAATTTCTCTTACACGCTCCTTGCGGTCCTTACACGAATTGGACGCTGGTGGCAGTAGAATCATATCCTACTCTGTCGCAAATACCGGTTCTCTAAGTTTTCTCAATAGTGTTTCGTGAATTTTCTCAATAGTGTTTCGCAAAAAGAACGTCTTCCTCCATTTTTGAGTTCCTGAAGGATCTCCGTAATACTTGCGTGTTGATCGAACCTACCAATAACAGATCTAGCAGCCTGCCTCTGAACTACATGAATGTGTTCGTTGAATCCGAGCTGGTGCGGATCCCAAACAATCGAACAGTACACAAGAATGTGTCGCACTTGAGCCCTATACGCAGTCTCCGTTACATACGAAACACTCTTTCTTACAATTCTCCCAAGAAATCGACGTCGGCGATTAGCCTTCCATAGTGCAATCCTTACATGCTCTTTCCATTTCATATCGATTTGCAACGTTATGGCTGGATATTTCATCGATGTTACTATGTCAAGTAGCACACTACGAATATTGCGCGTTCGGCCATTACAGGATTTTTTTCCCTGCATATCTGCGATAACTTCTGAAAGTATTCGTATGGAGTGTAGCCATGTACTGAAGTGAAACATGGACGATAAATAGTTTGGACAAGAAGAGAATAGAAGCTTTCGAAATGTGGTGCTACAGAAGAATGCTGAAGATTAGATGGGTAGATCACATAACTAATGAGGAAGTATTGAATGGGATTGGGGAGAAGAGACGTTTGTGGCACAACTTGACCAGAAGAAGGGATCGGTTGGTAGGACATGTTCTGAGGCATCAACGGATCACCAATTTAGTATTGGAGGGCAGCGTGGAGGGTAAAAATCGTAGAGGGAGACCAAGAGATGAATACACTAAGCAGATTCAGAAGGATGTAGGTTGCAGTAGGTACTGGGAGACGAAGAACCTTGCACAGGATAGAGTAGCATGGAGAGCTGCATCAAACCAGTCTCAGGACTGAAGACGACAACAACAACAACAAAAAAGAAAAAAAAACCAAACAAACAAAAATTTTAAAATAAAACAAAAAATAATAAAGTTGTTACATTAACTTAATTATTTCATGTATTGGAAAATTTGACTCGTTCCACATCATTACGAAATATCATATTCATGATCCAAGGAACTAGCATTAATCTAATCTAATCTGATCCAATCAGTAGTGCCACGTGTCCGTACTGAGCCCGGTCTTCTTGCGACCGCACATTCTGCTGACCACCGCTGACAACAGTCACGTCAGTTGGTACATTCCTGTCAACTCTTCCTGCAGTGTCGCAGATGTAACGTCCAGTTTCTCGTAGCCCTATTACGGGACCTCGTTCAAACTCAATGAGGTGTTGGTAATTATGTCTTTGTCGCCTTAAACGCATTCTTGACTAACATCAACTCACCATGTCCAAACTCAAAGGTAGCTAACGCTCACGACCGTTATAGCGTGTACTTAAAGCAAACCTTATTTTCATCCTTATAGAGGAGGCGCTGGCGCCACTCCTAAGCGACTGGCGCCAAATTTGACTACACATCCTCTTTCAGATGTACAAACAGGCCCACCAACTTACGTTCATGTTGCACAACTCCTTCTTGGTGAAGCGATTTTTACGATGAGTGTATATTTTGTGGATATTTGAAAAAAAAAATCCAATGATTTTCACTCTGTTACATAATTAATTTTAATTAAGAATCTGCTCTTGCTGTGCTGGACGACAATGGTGTTATTTTTACACTCATTTGAAAGGTGTTCTGACATGTTCGGCTTACATAGTATTTGCACGTTTTTGTTTCTTGCTTTCAATTTCACGTGCAGTTATTATTCCAACAGCTGCACTTACCAGAAAACGTCCATCCAAGGCTGTTATTTATAACCAAGAGGAGGGTTAACATGCATTTTATCTTACTCAGTATTTCTTTTTGCCGCGTGCGCAGCACACAGCAACCAAGTCTTCACATGAGGAACTAGGAAATCTCGAACTGAACTTTTTTTCTTGCATGCGCACAAATCTTCAGCGTGCCTTCATGTTACATTAGGTTCCCTGTTCCAAAGATTCATAAATTACCGCATTTGTCGATCCTTGGTGAAATTTACACATTATTTTTGATAATTACAATTTCTTTGGTATGATTACTACAAATTTCTACTGATGCAATTTTTGGTAAAAGTAAGATAAAGTGATAAGGTTACAATGACCATATATGTAATCGAATAATGTATACGATTGTATCAGAAAAAAAGATTGACAAGAACAGGTACAGAGCTGTCTCAGGCAGGTGTATGTTAGCAACATCATTAAGTTAGAGAGGCATTAGCAGTTTCCGCAATATCCTTTCTTTCAGGAGTGCTAGTTCTGCAAGGTTCGCAGGAAAGCTTCTGCGAAGTTAGGAAGGTAGGAGACGAGGTACTGGCGGAATTAAAGCTGTGAGGACGGGGCGTGAGTCGTGCTTGGGTAGCTCAGTTGGTGGAGCACTTGCCCGCGAAAGGCAAAGGTCCCGAGTTCGAGTCACGGTCCAGCACACAGTTTTAATCTGCCAGGAAGTTTCATATGAGCGCACACTCCACTGCAGAGTGAAAATTTCTGTCTGGATTAGCAGTCCAGTTATTTCATACGTCTTATATTGACGGTCACAGAACTTAAATAGCATCCATAGCAGACAGGCGACGTGCTTCTCACGAAACACTGAAAACGATGATGTGTCTTCACCTCAGTGACAGGACAGCTTAAACAATGGATGTTACAGATAACTGGCTGGAAACCAGAAGTAACACGTGAAGAAATACTGACCCTAAAACTTACATTAAAAGATAGGTTACAGAAAAGCAAACCTACGTTTACAAATTTTGTGGATTTGGAGAAAGCTTATGACAATGTAGGTCAGAACACACTCTACGAAATTCTGTAGGTAGCAGGGGTGGAATGCAGGAAGCGAAAGGCTATTCACAACTTGTACAAAAACCAAATTGCAATTATAAGTCGATGGGCACTAAAGTGAAGCTGTGCTTGAGACAGAGGTGTAGCCTACCCCCGAGATTATTCAATATGTACACTGAACAAGCAATAAAGGAAAGTAAAGGAAAATTTGGAGAAGGAATGAAAGTTAAGGGAAAAGAAATGTAAACGTTGAGGTTTGCCGATGAGATTATAATCCTGTCAAAGATAGCAAAGGACTTGGAAGAACAGTTGAAAGGAATGGACAGTGTCTTCAAAGGAGAATAGAAGATAAAAATGAGAAAAACCAAAACAAGGATAGTGGAATGTAGTTGAATGAAATCAGGAGATGTTTGAGGAATGAGATTAGGAAACGAAACTCTGAAAGTATTAGATGAGTTTTGCTATTTGGGCAGTAAAATAACTGATGATAGTAGAAGCAGATAGGATATAAAATGTAGACAGACAATGCCAAGAAAAGATTTCCTGAAGAAGAGAAATTTTTAAAATCGAATAGACTGCTGAAGGTATTTGTCTGGAGTTAGGCCTTTATGGCAGTGTGGCGTGGACTAAAAACAGTTCAGACAAGAAGAGAATAGAATGTAACTAAAGAGCAGGTACTAAACGTGATTAGAGCGAAAAGAAATTTGTGGCATAACGTGATTAAAAGAAGGGATCAGTTGATAGGACACATTATGAGACATAAAGGGATCACTAATGTAGTATTGGAGGGAAGTGTGGGGTACAAATATCGTGGAGGGAGACCAAGAGACGAATACAGTCAGCAGATTCAGAAGGATGTACGTTGGAGAAGTCATTTGCAGATGAAGAGGCTTACACAGCATAAAGTAGCGTGTGGAGCTGCGTCTAACAAGCCTTCACAGTGAAGACCAAAACAACAATAGCACAACAAAAACTAGAAGAATGATGGTGGGTACTACAAAGCGTAAGATAAAAATGAAAATGAGGAGATGACGTAAGATGAATGTGAAGGATGTGAGCAGTTATAATGAAGGGGTTGATATTGGATATTGCACAGAAATAGAAACAAGTTTATGTCTGAAATATGTTAATGTTTAACACCCCTTAAAGTAATAATGAAAATATGAAGAGCCTGTCTAAAACGAAAGCGCTAACTTTTAGTTGGTGCTGAGGTTGCAGCAGACATCTGTTAAGCGAAGGGTGTAGAGTGGGGGTGGTAACAGGGCAGGGTAGCGAGCGTGGAAGCTCGGATGGATTAGGGGTGCGGGGTGAGGGATGAGAAGGGGCGAGCACGAGTAGGGGTAGAGGGGTGAAGGGGTGAAGAAGGGACGGCCTGGCTTAGCGCGAACGGCTGAGCGATAATGTATCGGTTAACTGCGGCAGCGAACGGGCCCCTGCATAACAATGCAGCGGTTATTGGTGCGTGTAAGCGGCCAGTTAGGTGTACATTGTGAACTCCGGCGAACGTATCGCGATTTAGGACTTAATCTACCGCATCCAGCCCCAAGTGTAGGAGTGTCAGGTGGATCAGTGAATTGTTTGCCAAGCCACGAGATTGTAGTACTAATATTTCAGTACACCTCACTGCAGTGAAACGCGTTCGGTCGTAAGAACTGCGAGCGATGGCGTTTCTGTTGTCATAGCCTTCTGCAGGCGACGATGCAGCCAAACTATTGCCAAATGCACTGTCTGACAAAACAGAAGTAAAACACCCAGGAGAGGAAGTAATACACTACTGGCCATTAAAATTGTTACACCACGAAGATGACGTGCTACAGACGCGAAATTTAACTGACAGGAAGAAGATGCTGTGACATGCAAATGATTAGCTTTTCAGAGCATTCACACAAGGGTGGCGCCGGTGGCGACAGCTACAACGTGCTGACGTGAGGAACGTTTCCAACCGATTTCTCATACACAAACAGCAGTTGACCGGCGTTGCCTGGTGAAACGTTGTTGTGATGCCTCGTGTCAGGAGGAGAAATGCGTACCATCACGTTTCCGACTTTGATAAAGGTCGGATTGTAGCCTATCGCGATTGCGGTTTATCGTATCATGACATTGCTGCTGGCGTTGGTCGAGATCCAATGACTGTTAGCAGAATATGGAATCGGTGGGTTCAGGAGGGTAATACGGAACGCCATGCTCGATCCCAACGGCCTCGTATCACTAGCAGTCGAGATGAAGGGCATCTTATCCGCACGGCTGTAACGGATCGTGCAGCCACCTCTCGATCGCTGAGTCAACAGATGGGGACGTTTGCAAGACAACAACCATCTGCACGAACAGTTCGACGACGTTTGCAGCAGCATGGACTATCAGCTCGGAGACCATGGCTGCGGTTACCCTTGACGCTACATCACAGACAGAAGCGCCTGCGATGATGTACTTAACAACGAACCTGTGTGCACGAATAGTAAAACGTCATTTTTTCGGATGAATTCAGGTTCTGTTTACAGCATCATGATGGTCGCATCCGTGTTTGGTGACATCGCGGTGAACGCACGTTGGACGCGTGTATTCGACATCGCCATACTGGCGTATCACCCGGTGTTATGGTATGGAGTGCCATTGGTTACACGTCTCGGTCACCTCTTGTTCGCATTGACGGCACTTTGAACACTGGACGTTACATTTCAGATGTGTTACGACCCGTGGTTCTACCCTTCATTCGATACCTGCGAAACCCTACATTTCAGCAGGATAATGCACGGCTGCGTGTTGCAGGTCCTGTACGGGCCTTTCTGGATACACAAAATGTTTGACTGCTGCCCTGGCCAGCACATTCTCCAGATCTCTCACCAACTGAAAACGTCTGGTCAATGGTGGCCGAGCAACTGGCTCATTACAATACGCCAGTCACTACTCTTGATGAACTGTGGTATCGTGTTGAAGCTGCATGGCCAGCTGTACCTGTACACGCCGTCCAAGCTCTGTTTGACTCAATGCCCAGGCGTATCAAGGCCGTTATTGCGGCCAGAGGTTGTTGTTCTGGGTACTGATTTCTCAGGGTCTATGCATCCAAATTGCGTAAAAATGTAATTACATGTCAGTTCTAGTACAATATATTTGTCCAATGAATACTCCTTTATCATTTTCATTTCTTCTTGGTGTATCAATTTTGATGGCCAGTAGTGTAAGTGGAAGCTTCACTTGTTGAGGGGATATGTCATGATACACCATGTGATCAAAAGTATCCGGACACCCCCAGAAACATTCGATTTTCATATTAGGTGCATTGGGCGGTCACCTTCTGCCAGGTACTCCAGATCAGCGACCTCAGTAGTCATTAGACACCGTGAGAGAACAGACTGGGGCGCTCCGCGGAACTCATGGACTTCGAACGTGTCAGGTGATTGGGTGCCACTTGTGTCATACGTCTGTACGCAAGATTTCCAAACTCCTAAACATCCCTAGGTCCACTGTTTCCGATGTGACAGTGAAGTGGAAACGTGAAGGGACACGTACAGCACAAAAGCTTACAGGCCAGCCTCGTCTGTTGGCTTGCAGAGATTGCCGTCAGTTGAAGAGGGTCGTAATGTGTAATAAGCAGACATCTACCCCGACCATGACACATGAATTCCAGACTGCATCTGGATCCACTGCAAATACTATGACAGTTAGGCGGGAGGTGAGAAATCTTGGATTTCATGGTCGAGCAGCTGTACATAAGCCAAGCATCACGCTAGTAAATACCAAACGACGCCTCGCTTGGTGTAAGGAGCGTAAACATTGGACGATTGAACAATGGAAAAACCTCGTGTGAAGTGAGGAATCACGATACACATGTGGCGATCCGATGGCAGGGTGTGGGTATGGCGAATGCCCGGTGAACGTCATCTGCCAGTGCGTGTAGTGCCAACAGTAAAATTCGGAGGCGGTGGTGTTATGGTGTGGTCGTGTTTTTCATGGGGGGGGCTTGCACCCCTTGTTGTTTTGCGTAGCACTATCACAGCACAGACCTACACTCCTCTTTTAAGTACCTGCTTGTTTCCCACTGTTGAAGTGCAATCGAGGATGGCGATTGCATCTTTCAACACGATTGAGAATGTTCATAACGCACGACTTGTGACGGAGTGGTTACACGACAATAACATCCCTGTAATGGACTGGCCTACACAGTGTCCTGACCTGAATCCTATAGCACACCTATGGGTAGTTTTGGAACGCCGATTTCGTACTAGGCCTCACCGACCGACATCGACACCTGTCCTCAGTGCAACACTCCGTGAAGAATGGGCTGCCGTTCCTCAAGAAACCTTTCAGGACCTGACTGAGCGTATGCCTGCGGGAGTGGAAGCTATCATCATTTGGGCCAGCACCAAATAGAATTCCAGCATTACGGTGGAGGGCGCCGCGAACTTGTAAGTCATTTTCAGCCAGGTGTCCAGATGCTGTTGATCACATAGTGTATTTCAGTGATTACAAAATGGAGTTAATATTAAAAAAAAAATGGTTCAAATGCCTTTGAGCACTATGGGACTTAATTTCTGAGGTCATCAGTCCCCTAGAACTTAGAACTACTTTAACCTAACTAACCTAAGGACATCACAAACATCCCTGCCCGAGGCAGGTTTCGAACCTGCGACCGTAGCGGTCGCGCTGTTCCAGACTGTAGCGCCTAGAACGGCTCGGCCACTCTGGCACGCCGAAATTTACAAATAACCAGGCAGTATGATGCCACTGATTGGGAAGACGCTGCACCCCTCTGGCTTGGATGCATGCACTGACTGGGCTGGAGAGGGTTCCATGAAGCTGTTGAATCCCCTCCTGCGCCAATGCTGTCCCACAACTGTCGAGAATGGACCATCATATACTGAACGTGGGCACTGGAATGTAATGGACATATGAACCTCGTCTCATGTATGTTCTCTCAGAGACATATCTGAGGACCTACTGGCGATAGGACTACTTCAGTATTAAGCAGATAGTTCATAGGGACACGCGCCGTGTGTGGAAGAGCATTATCCTGTTGAAACATGGCACGGCGATACTGTCACATAGGAGGCAACACATGAGGATACTGAAAGTCCGTGACGTGCCTTTCTGACGACAGGTTTGCCTCAATCATGACTAGACCCCACACCACGAGATCATGATGAACTCCGCTGCACTTCTCCTAAACAGTGGGAGGTTGGGACCCCACCGTAGGTCACCACCATACTCCCCAACGATGGTAGTCTGGGGAAGCGCAGAACAATGATTCACCGCTGAACGTAGCGCGAGGTCATTCATGAGCCGTCCAGACCAAACACAGCAAGTCATGTAGTTGTGTTAACCGTAGCCTTTGCATGGGACCATCTGGTGCCTAGTCTCCGACCACTGGCACGCGATGACACAGCATATAACAGAGTGTCCATCACTTGTTCTCGAATGGCAGGAGATGTGTGGTAGTTAGGACGTGTCTGATGCACGATAGGGCGTTTCGCCCTTGTGGAAATCAGACGTTGTCGACCGGAAACTTTGACGGCGGGTGTGCCTGCCCTCACGGTCCTATTAGGTCCAACATTTAGCCACTGTCACACCCAAATGCACCATGAATCCGGGCACTGCCCGATTCGACCAGCTGAACAAACTGAGGTCCACAATGAGCCCCATTTAGAACTCTTGTCACGCGCTGATAACGCTGTCTCGCACGAGATCTCGACCTCTCATTGTTCTTCACCATGATCATTCAATATTTGGCATTGTCCGTGCCTTTCTATTTGCCCTACCAGGCATCAGAACAGCACGGAACACGAACAACGCTATGGCTCTCTGGTCGTCCTTCAACGTGTCACAGAGAACAGCAACTTTGATCATTTATATACACACCAATTATGTGCACGTGTGTAAAGTTGCATTGTCATCCGACCGTTTCGTCTGGTTGCTTCACGGTTTTTGGTCAGTTAACTGTTGGTAGCAGTCAGAATCCCAATGAGAACACAAAGGGTCATTTGAGTAGTCAGTGGTTCAGAATTAGCAAGAATGGTAAACACATTTATTTGAAACCTGTATTTATTACCTCTACAAGACAACAAACACACACACACAGCGTGACTGTGATGTACTGGGTGATCAAGAAGTCAGTATAAATTTGAAAACTGAATAAATCACGGAATAATGTAGATAGAGAGGTACAAATTGACCGTTTCTCTGAAATTTAGCATGTTGCGGCACCTCATTGGAACCGTTAATTCTCGATGTTTATTGGACCGAAATGGGGCCGAAATAAAGCAGTGAGCATCGCACGATAACTAACTCTATTCACCGTGTATGCCCTTTTTTGTTCATCTTCAAAAAAGTGAGGACCGATGAAACACCCACCACAAATCCCACACCAAACCGTAACTCGCGGAGGACGGTGGTCTCTTTTGTTAATTACTCTCAGGTTCTCCGATCCCCATATTCATCAATTATGCTTGTTCACGAAGGCGTTTAAGTACAAGTGACCTCCTTCTGAGAAAATAGTGCGCTTTGTTAAACCATGGCTCTCTCGCTACTTTTCCAGGATCCAGTGCATAAATTTCCGTCGCTTTTCATGTTCCAGTGGTTTATGTTCCTGTGTTAACTGAAATCTGTACGAGTGTACAATAAGTGCAGAGGTTTTGTTAAGATTCTGTGCATTGTTGCTGGACACACGTGCATTTCTTGGGAACGACGGCGACACGATTTTCCCGGTCTCGCAGTGACAGAATCACTCAGACCAACATATTATGCCTTACCTCGAAGGCGTCCAGGGCTTTTGATGTCTACTGTTGATCAATCTACGAACAGTGGAGTCAGTTGGTGCACTGTCGTGTGCGAAAATATTACGGAGTTTCCGAACACTTTCCGCGAATCTTTCAACATTCATGTAGTAAATTTTCACGATCCACTGTTCCGATTATATGAGGGTGAGTCAAAAGAAAACCTAAAACATTGTTTTTTAATTTTATTTATTGTGGAGAAGCGGTGCAAAGCTGCATCACTTTTCAACATAATCTCCCCCACGCTCAATTAAATCCCCCAGCTCTTACAAAGTGCATAAACTCCTTTAGAAAAAAATTCTTTTGGTAGTCCGCGCAACCACTCATGCACTGCATGGCGTACCTCTTCATCAGAACGGAACTTCTTTCCTCCCATTGCGTCTTTGAGTAGTCGAAACATATGGAAATCACTTGGGGCAAGGTCTGGTGGGTATGGTGGATGAGGAAGACACTCAAAATGCAGGTCTGTGATTGTTGCAGCTGTTGTACAGGCAGTGTGGGTCCTTGCATTGTCATGTTGCAAAAGGACACCTGCTGACAGCAATCCACGTCGCTTTGATTTGATTGCAGGCCACAGATGATTTTTTTAGGAGAACTGTTTATGATGCACTGGTGACAATGGTTCCTTAAGGCATGTAATGGTCCAAAACGACGCCTTTTTCGGACCAAAAGAGTGTCAGCATAATCTTCCCTGCTGATGGTTCTGTTCGAAACTTCTTTGGTTTTGGTGATGAGGAATGGCGCCATTCCTTGCTCACTCTCTTTGTTTCAGGTTGGTGGATGTGAACCCAGGTTTCGTCCCCAGTAACGATTCTTGCAAGGAAGCCATCACCTTCTCGCTCAGAGCGCCGAAGAAGTTCTTCACAATCATCAACACGTCGTTCTCTCATTTCAGGAGTCAGCTGCCGTGGCACCCATCTTACAGGTAGTTTGTGAAACTGGAGCACATCATGCACAATGTGGTGTTCTGACCCATGACTAATCTGTAAACATGCTGCAGTGTCATTCAGTGTCACTCGGCGGTTTTCCTTCACTATGGCTTCAACTGCTGCAATGTTCTGTGGAGTCACAACTCGTTGTGCCTGACCTGGACGAGGAGCATCTTCCACTGAAGTCACACCATTTGCGAACTTCCTACTCCATTCGTAGACTTGCTGCTGTGACAAACATGCATCACCGTACTGAACCTTCATTCGTCGATGAATTTCAAAAGGTTTCACACCTTCACTACGCAAAAACCGAATAACAGAACGCTGTTCTTCCCTGGTGCAAGTCTCGAGTGGGGCGGCCATCTTTATACTCATACTGCGACGGTATGTGTGCATCTGGACTATGCTGCCACCTACAGGCCATTCTGCACGCTGTTTGTAGCACGCTTACCAACTTACAGGATAACGGCGCGAAATTTAGATTTGTTACTACAAATTTAAGGTTTTCATTTGACTCACCCTCGTATCTTTCCATGGCGATCCTTGACGAACACTGGCCTGGAAAACAAAAGCAAATATCAGAGCATAATCAATGATAACGGAAGAAAGTAAGTTGTACCATTGCTTGTCGCTACCTCACCTGTTCACCTGTTCCCCTTGCTAATGGAGTGAGGAACAAGCGACTCTTTATATGCCTCCGTAGCGGCCATAATTTCTCTTACACGCTCCTTGCGGTCCTTACACGAATTGGACGCTGGTGGCAGTAGAATCATATCCTACTCTGTCGCAAATACCGGTTCTCTAAGTTTTCTCAATAGTGTTTCGTGAATTTTCTCAATAGTGTTTCGCAAAAAGAACGTCTTCCTCCATTTTTGAGTTCCTGAAGGATCTCCGTAATACTTGCGTGTTGATCGAACCTACCAATAACAGATCTAGCAGCCTGCCTCTGAACTACATGAATGTGTTCGTTGAATCCGAGCTGGTGCGGATCCCAAACAATCGAACAGTACACAAGAATGTGTCGCACTTGAGCCCTATACGCAGTCTCCGTTACATACGAAACACTCTTTCTTACAATTCTCCCAAGAAATCGACGTCGGCGGTTAGCCTTCCCTAGTGCAATCCTTACATGCTCTTTCCATTTCATATCGATTTGCAACGTTATGGCTGGATATTTCATCGATGTTACTATGTCAAGTAGCACACTACGAATATTGCGCGTTCGGCCATTACAGGATTTTTTTTCCCTGCGTATCTGCGATAACTGGGCAACGGACTTGCTGCAGTGGATACACCGGTTCCCGTGATGTCACCGAAGTTAAGCGCTGTCGGGCGTGGTCGGCAATTGGATGGGTGACCATCCAGGCCGCCATGCGCTGTTGCCATTTTTTCGGGGTACACTCAGCCTCGTGATGCGAATTGAGGAGCTACTCGACCGAATAGTAGCGGCTTCGGTCAAGAATGCCATCATAACGACCGGGAGAGCGGTGTGCTGACCCCACGCCCCTCCTATCCGCATCCTCCACTGAGGACGACTTGGCGGTCGGATGGTCCCAGTAGGTCACTCGTGGCCTGAAGACGGAGTGCTATTTTTTTTTTATCTGCGATTACTTACACCTTTTCACCTTTAGAGAAAGTTTCCATTCACTACAACAAAGGGAAATCCTGTCTACGTCAGCCTGGATCTTCCCACAGTGGTTCAACAACGACACCTTCCAGTACCACAGCATCATCGTCGTCATCAGCAAACAGCCGCAGACTGGTCCGCACTCTCCCCGTCAGATCATTATTGTACGTACATAGAAAATAACAGCGGCCCTGTCACACTTCGCTGGCGCATTCCTGACGATACCTTTGTCTTCGATGGACACTCGCCGCCCAGGTCAACGTGACGCGTTCCACCACTTAAAAGGTCATCGAGCCACACGCACACCCGAGAACGTGTTCTGTATGCTCGGTGTTTCCTTAACACTCTGAAGTGTAGCACTGCGTCAAATGACTTTTGGAACTGTAGGAATGTGTACTCTGCCTGCTGCCCTGTACCTATTATTTGCAAAATATTATGTGAGAAAAGGGGAAGCTGAGGTTCGAACGAGCGATGAATTCTAAATCCGTGATGATAGTGGGTGGACATTCTTCTCTCTCTCAAGAAAATTCATGGCATTGGAACTTAGAACATTATCAAAGATGTTACAGCCGACCGACGTTAACGGTCTAGGACTGTAAGTTTTGCTGTTCCGGCTTTAATCCTTCTTATATACAAGGTGGTCCATTGATCGTGACCGGACCAAATTTCTCACGAAATGAGCGTCAAACGAAAAAAACTACAAAGCACGAAACTTGTCTAGCTTGAAGGGGGAAACCAGATGGCGCTATGGTTGGCCCGCTAGATGGTGCTGCCATAGGTCAAACGGATATCAACTGCGCTTTTTAAGTAGCAACCCCCATTTATTATTACACATTCGTGTAGTACGTAAAGAAATATGAATGTTTTAGTTGGACCACTTTTCTCGCTTCGTGATAGATGGCGCTGTAATAGTCACAAACATATGGCTCACGATTTTAGACGAACAATTGGTAACAGGTAGTTTTTTAAATTAAAGTACAGAACGTAAGTACGTTTGAACATTTTATTTCGGTTGTTCCAATGTGATACATGTACCTTTGTGAACTTATAGTTTCTGAGAACGCATGCTGTTACAGCGCAATTACCTGTAAATACCACATTAATGCAATAAATGTTCAAAACGATATGCGTCAACCTCAATGCATGTGGCAGTACTTGTAACGACATTTCTCTCAACAGCGAGTAGCTCGCCCTTCGTAATGTCCGCACATGAACTGACATTGCGCTGACGCATGTTGTCAGGCGTTGTCGGTGGATCACGATAGCAAATATCCTTCAACCTTCCCCACAGAAAGAAATCCGAGGACGTCAGATCCGGCGAACGTGCGGGCCATGGTATGGTGCTTCGACGACCTATCCACCTGTCTTGAAATACGCTATTCAGTACCGCTTCAACCGCACGCGAGCTATGTGCCGGACAGCCATCATGTAAGAAGTACATCGCCATTCTGTCACGCTGTTAAACATCTTGTAGTAACATCGGTAGAACATTACGTCGCAAATCAGCATACATTGCACCTTTTAGTTTACCATCGATGATATGGGAGCCTATTATCCTTCCTCCTACAATCCCGCACCATACATTAACCCGCCAAGGTCGCTGACGTTCCACTTGTCACAGCCATCGTGGATTTTCCGTTGCCGAATAATGCATATTATGCCGGTTTACGTTACGGCTGTTGATGAATGACGCCTCGTCGCTAAATAGAGCGCGTGCAAAAGATCTGTCATCGTCCCGTAATTTCTCTTGTGCCCAGTGGCAGAACTGTACACAGCGTTCAAAGTCATTGCCATGCAATTCCTGCTGCATAGAAATATGGTACAGGTGCAATAGATGTTGATGTATCATTCTCAACATCGACGTTTTTGAGATCCCGATTCTCGCGCAGTTTGTCTGATACTGTTGTGCGGATTAGCCGCGACAGCAGCTAGAACACCTACTTGGGCATCATCATTTGTTGCAGGTCATGGTTGACGTTTCACATGTGGCTGAACACTTCCTGTTTTCTTAAATAACGTAATTATCCGGTTACCGCCGGCCGAAGTGGCCGTGCGGTTCTAGGCGCTACAGTCTGGATCCGAGGACCGCTACGGTCGCAGGTTCGAATCCTGCCTCGGGCATGGATGTATATTATGTCCTTAGGTTAGTTAGGTTTAATTAGTTCTAAGTTCTAGGCGACTGATGACCTCAGAAGTTAAGTCGCATAGTGCTCAGAGCCATTTTGAACCATATCCGGTTAACGGTCCGGACACTTGGATGATGTCGTCCAGGATACCCAGCAGCATACATAGCACACGCCCGTTGGGCATTTTGATGACAATAGCCATACATCAACACGATATCGACCTTATCCGCAATTGGGAAACGGTCCATTTTAACACGGGTAATGTATCACGAAGCAAATACCGTCCGTACTGGTGGAGTGTTACGTGACACCACGTACTTATACGTTTGTGACTATTACAGCACCATCTATCACAATGCGAAAAAAATGGTCCAACTAAAACATTCATATTTCTTTACGTACTACACGCATATGTAATAAAAATGGGGGTTCCTATTTTAAAAAACGCAGTTGATATCCGTTTGATCTATGGCAGCGCCATCTAGCGGGCCAACCATAGCACCATCTGGTTTCCCCCCTTCAAGTTAGACAAATTTCGTTCTTTGTAGTTTTTTCGTTTGACGCTTATTTCGTGATTTATTTGGCCCGGTCACTATCAATGGACCACCCTGTAGAAGAGTTACCCGCGCATTTTACGAGCATATTTGGATTTATACTGGGGGGGGGGGGGGGGGGGAGGGAGGAGGATCCATAGTAAATGGGAGCTAAGTAAGGAGCCAGTGCTGAAGGTTACTCTTTGTGAAACATTATTAGCTACTCGCTGCGACCATCTAGTCTTCGGCATTTTTCTGTAGCACCACATTTCAGAAGCCTCAGTCGTCTTATTGTCTCAACTGCTTATGTCTGCGTCTCAGTTCCGCACAAGCGTACACTCAAGACAAGAATCTTCAGGAAACACTACCTAAGACTTCAATTCACGCTGAGATGACAAAAGTCATGGGGTAACGATGTGCACATATACAGATGGCGGTAGCACAGCGCAGACAAGGTATAAAAGGGCAGTACAAGGGTGGAGCTGCCATTCCTAATCTTGTGATTCGTGTGATAAGGTTTCCGACGTGATTATGGCCGCACGAATTAACGGACTATGAACGCGGAAAGGTAGTTGGAGCTAGACGCATGGGACGTTACATTTCGGAAATCGTTTGGGAACTAAATATTTCGAGATGCACAGTGTCAAGAGTATGCCGAGAATACCACATTACAGGCTTTACCTCCCACCACGGACATCGCAGTTGCTGACGGCCTTCACTTAACGACCGGTAGCAGCGACCTTTGGGTAGAGTTGTCAGTGCTGACAGACAAGCAACTCTGCATGCAGATACGATGATCGTATCCGTTAGGAGAGTGTGGCGAAATTTGACACTGATGGGTTATGGCAGTAGACGAACGACGCAAGTGTCTTTGCTGACAGCATGACATCGGCTGCAGCGAGTACAAAAGAAATGCCCAGTCTTTGGAAGCGGTAACGTCCGTCAATTATCTAGGTGTGACTATTCGAAATGATCTCAAATGGAATGATCAGGTTACACAAGTAACGGGTAAGGCGAACTCTAGATTGAGGTTTATTGATAGAATGCTGAAGCGATGCAGTCCTTCAATAAAAGAAATTGCTAACAATACGTTAGTTCGTCCAGTCTTGGACTATTGTTCATCTGTATGGGACCCTTACCAGTTGGGTGTGATTCAGCAGATTGAGAAGGTCCAAAGAAGAGCGGCAAGATTCGTGACTGGTACATTTAGCCATCGCGAGAGCGTTAAAAATCTCATAGGAAGTTTGAAGTGGGACACACTTGCAGGTAGACGGCGCGCTAAACGGAAGGGTCTGCTCACCAAATTCCGAAATCCGATCTTCACAGAGTATGTAGAGCATATATTATTACCACGAACTTTGAAATCGGGCAATGATGGCCATTCAAAGATAAGGGAAATTAGAGCTCGTACTGAGCCGTTCAGACAGTCATTTTTCCCTCGCGCGGTCCGCGAGTGGAACAGAAGGGGGGAAATATGACTTTGGCGCTAATTGTGCCCTCCGCCACATACCGCTTGGTGGCTAGAGGAGTACATATGTAGATGTAGATGTAGCGCCTCTACCGGGCTCGTGACCATATCGGTTGGACCCTACGCGACTGGATAACCGTGACCTGGTCACATGAGTCCCGATGTCAGTTGGTAAGAGCTGATTGTAGGGTTCGGCTGTGGTGGGAAACCCACGAATCCATGGACCCAAGTTGTCAACAAGGCATTGTGCAAGCTGCTGGTGGCTCCATAGTGCAGTGGTATGTGTTTATATGGAATGGACTGGGTCCTCAGCCACATCTATACCGATCATTCACTGGAGACCATTTGCAGCCATTCACGGACTTCATGTCCCCAAACAACGGTGGAGGTTTTGTTGACGACGATGCGCCATGTCATAGGGCGACAGTTGCTCGCGACTGATTTGAAGAACATTCGAGAGAATGGTTTGGCCACCAAAATCGCTCGTCGTGAATCCTATCGAGCATATATGGGACATAATCGAGGGGTCAGTTCGCGGACAAAATCCTGCACTGGGTACACTTCGGCAATTTTGGATGGCTATAGAGGTACCATGGCTTAATATTACTACAGGAAACTTCCAGCAGCAAGTTGAGTGTATACCACGCCAGGCTAGTGCAGTATGTCGGGCAAAAGGAGCTCCGACACGGTATTAGCAAGTATCCCACGTCTTCTATCACCTCAGTGTGTAAGGTGGCTATAATTTCGCACTTTACAAGCACTCACCCACATACTTTGCCATGAGCTGCAAACACAATTAGGTATCATGTGATAGGTTGTACATCGTATATATGAACATATAAAGGAGACTGGCATGTCTTGTAAATAATTGTTAACTCTTATTGTATGAAAGGTGACGGAGTGTCTTTACTATAAAAAATGGCGTAATGAATGATTGCCTATACTAGTAGAGGTTGGAACGCCAGTGGAAATGAAACGGCTGGTGGAACTGAAGCCCTGGGTGGGAGGCCCACACAGGTGTGTTGGTCCTGCTTAAACACAGGAAATAGCAAGACGGACGTCGTAGCACCTAAGCGCTGGAGCTCAATAGAGTCACGACCAGCCGGTGTTGTAGCCGAACCCAGAGGGATTATACTTCGGAAACGCTGGACATCTAGGACGCAGGTGAGAGGAACGAAGAAGCAGCACCTCGGAAACCAAGCAGGCTGGGTTATTTCCAAGGATTTTTACTCAGAAGAGTACCATTGTACGAGTATAGGTTTTTCCTCACAAACTTTCCGCGATGGACGACAAAAGACTGAAATATGGTTGGTCGGCATTCGGAAGAATCTGTAGAGAGGGAGAATATTCCGTGGTTTCGGGAATATGATTCGTTTTCGGAATTACGAGGGTGGGGAGCCGAGCCTTGCTGGGAGACCAGCGTTGGAAAGAGACAGTCTTCCGTTGTGAGCGCCCGTGTGTGACAGTCGCTCGGTATCATGTTTGTTGCTACAGACGGACTTACTGTCTTTGCTCTCAGGAGAGTTTATAGTTAGAGCAGTTAGGCATTGTACTGTTGCGAACCTACACGATTCTGGACTTCACCTCCGGGTTGCAAGTCGTCGTTGAGTACGCAGTGTTCAGTAATTGAGAGCACTTCTTCTGACTATACTTATGTTGAGACGTTATCTGAACTCCGTCCTTGTGGCTGGGAGTTCGCGTTTCTCGTCTGTAGAAGACAGAGAGCAGAAGACAGTATTAATTAGTCAGAGGACCGCCTTCTGCCGTCCTAGTGTTTGAAAGAGTTTATTTGTGGCTGGAGTTCTTCCATCATCGCAGATGTATACGAGAATCATCACTTCGACGCACCGGACGCAGTACGTACGGTGATATCGCAAATTGCTTCAGCTTATTAGGGCTAAACAGCTGTGATCACTCTAATTTATTCCCACTGAGGTTCCACACCACCGTAGTTCACCTTTGACACTAGTGTCTTCTAGTGTTTGGTACGTAGATGATGTCAGTCATTTCGCGTTATTGATATTAGACCGCGCAGTCATAATAAGAGGCAGAGTTGGGCAACTGATCAGTAATTTACTTAGGAAATGTAAACTTTGTAATATAAAGGTTTTTTGATCTAGAATAAATATATAAACAGGAACAACGTTTATCATTTATTAGGATTAGTGCCTTCATCATTCGCTTGTGTTTAGACTGTAATTTATAGAATTAAGAGATCCAAACATCTGCTTCAGGGGGTAGTCACACAGGGCCAAATCTCCATTTCAGCGTTTACTATTTTCCGTTGCGCACATTCATTTTACACCCACCTGGAATAGCATCTTGAAAGTGTCTACTGGAAGTTTTTTACGAAACGTATTTCTTGCTATTACCAAGTCTCCTCTTTATACCTCATCTACTTAGCTATCATCAGTTATTTTCATTTCCAGGTAGAAAAAATCATCTACTTTTAATGTCTCATTTCCTTCAACATGACATGATTTAACTCGACTATATTTCATTACCATTGTCTTATTTTTGTTGAACTTTGTGTTTCCAAGACACTTGCATTCCATTCAACTGTCTGCCAAGTCCTTTGCCATTTGTGAAAGAACAGTAATGCCTCCACCAAACCTCAATACTTTTATCTTTTCTCCGTGAACTACAATGCTGTTCCTAAGTTTATCCTTTACTGCTCGGTCAACGTGCAGATTGAATAACTTCGGGATCCAGTCTCATTCGCTTCTCAATTACTGCTTACCTTCACGTCCTTCGGCACATAACTGCCGTCCGGTTTCTGTACAGGCTTTATACAACCTTTGGCTCCCCGTATTTTACGCTTGTTACCTTCATAATTTCTAAGAGTGTATTCCAGTCAACATTGTCAAAACATTACTCTAAGTCTAAAAATGCTATAAACTTAAATTTGCCTTTCGGTACTTCGTCTTCTACGAGAAGTCGTAATGTCAGTATTGCCTCATGTGTTTCTAAATTTCTCTAGTATAGAACCCGATTTCCCTTGAGGTCAGCTTCTACCAGTTTTTCCGATCCTCTAAATAATTCGTCTAGGAATTTTACACTCACGACTTACCAACATGATGGCAAGGTAATAGTTACACCTGTCAGCATCTCCCTTCTTTCCAGTTGGAAGTATTTCGTTTTCTTGAAGTCTGAGCATATTTAGCCTGTCTCATACATCTCGCACACCAGATGCAATGGTTTTGTCGTCACTGGCTGTCCCAAGGCTCTTAATAATTTAGGGAATGTTGTGTATTCCAGCGCCCTGTTTCGACTTACGTCTTTCAGTGCTCTGTCAAATTGTTCTCCCTTGTATACCATTTCTATTCAATTCTGTTTTCTCTTCACTGCTTACAGCTGGTTTGCTATCTGAGCTCTTTATATTAGTACAGCTGCTTCTCTTTTTTCCAAAAGTCCTATAGGCGGCATCTACTTTCCCCTAGTTATTGGATGCTTCTTGTGCCTTGCGTTTGTCCTCCAAACATTCCTGCTTAGCCGGTTTTCACTTTTTTTCAAATTTCAGGCGTCTGTATTCCTTTTACCTCCTTAATGGCTCCTGTCACAGGCTAGAATCAATATCTCGTGTGTCATTCAAGGATTTATACTGGACTTTGTGTTCTTGCATAACTGATTTTCCACTGCCTTCATTATTCCGTTTTTCGAGGCAACCCATTCTCATACTGTATTCCTCTCCTCTCTATCAATCTTTTGTTCTCTAGTGCTTTTTCTGAAACTCTCAACTACTTCTACTTCTTTCCATTTATTCAGGTTCTACTCCTCAATGTCCTGTCTTTCAGTAATTTCTTTAGTTGTACTCTCCAGCAAATTACATGGTCAGGGTTTGAACCTACCAGAGTTATTTTCGGTCTCATGAGAACGAGTTTTTCCTACCTGCGATGGGCAGCGAAATTAAAACAACAGTGAAAATCCGATGAAGTTGTACACAGATGTTGTGCAGTGTCTCTAGTATGCCTGTCTATCGAGTCACGTCGCAATTTTCCGTTGTAAGTGTTCAGTGAGCACTTAAAGATCCCTCGAACAGTGTGAACTGTGTGCTGAAGGATTTCGCCTGATTTCATGCAGCCCATACAACGTAGTTGTCATGCTTTTCCTTGTTTACGTCAGTACTCGGCCGCTCAGTCTGGGGGTTACGAAGAAGTGTATGACCACGCGCCATACAATACGGACTTTGCTCCCTCTCCTTTTCATCTCTTCGCTCATGCTAACGACGGCTGTGAGGATAGAGTTTTTACGCAGACACAACGAACTGTAGACCAGCGAAGGGATTTGGTGGAAACCACAGGTGGCTACCTTCTGTGACAAGGGTATTGGAAAGTCTGTATCACGCTACGAAAAGTGACTAAGTCGGGGTGGGGGCTATACGGGGAAGTAGCTGGATATTGGAGCTAACTGTTGTAAGTAAAACAGTTTTGATTTTCCCGGTGGTTTCCATTTCGCGACCGACTGGAGATTTTTTTTTTTTTTTTTTTTTTTAAAGAGCTATCTGTAGCTGTATTAGGCTGGTCGCTCCTCTGATTTCTGCTGCCCCTCAGAACTTATATCTAAGTTTGGTTTGTTCTAGAGCCATGTTCTCTGCTTAGCAAACTTGTAAATCTCTCCCCTGATGCCGTCTGTTTTTCCTGAAAAGGGCTCCAGTGCAGTGTTTACGATACACTAAAAAATAAAAATCTCTGTCCAAGCAGGTCTCGTAAGACTCAACAGCACCGGCCGACCGCCGTGTCTTCCTCTGCTGAAGGCGTCTCTGCGTGCCGATATGGAGGGGCATATGGCCAGGACACCGCTCGCCTGGCCGTTGTCAGTTTTCGTGAATGGAGCCGCTGCTTCTCAACCAAGTAGCTCCTCAGCTGATCTCACAAGGGCTGAGTCCTCCCAGCTTGCCAACAGCACTCGGCAGACCCCTGGAAGGTCACACATCCAAGTGCTAGCCAAACCCAAAAGTGCTTAACTTCGGTGATATTTCGAGAGCCGGTGTTACCGCTGCCGCAAAGATGTTGGCGTTCACGATACAGCTACTCATATATTATAATAAACTGGCGATATTTCGGCACTACATAAACATAACGATGAGTCGGAACATTGTAGCCACTGCCCTTCGCCAGACAGAACGCTCCCTGCTGATGTTGCTGCCACGTGACGAGTTACGGAAAGTATTTAAGACGAGCAAAGAGGAATGGGGAATCGTTCTAGCAACGATACGGCCCGCAGATGGGGAAATCCACTCACACACCTCACATTAACAAAGAGCAGATTGTTAATGCCCCGTGGTCGTGCGGTAGCGTTCTCGCTTCCCACGCCCGGGTTCCCGGGTTCGATTCCCGGCGGGGTCAGGGATTTTCTCTGCCTCGTGATGGCTGGGTGTTGTGTGCTGTCCTTAGGTTAGTTAGGTTTAAGTAGTTCTAAGTTCTAGGGGACTGATGACCATAGATGTTAAGTCCCATAGTGCTCAGAGCCATTTGAACCATTTGTTAATGCCCGGTGACTGAGAACGAGGACCTCGGAAACGGTGCAGTTGGTCGGCTGCTCACGTGCTAATGTCGTGAGCATCTTATGGGAAGAGGTTGAAGGACGGTTGAACCCAGCCGTGGGCGACAAGTTGTAAACACCTCATCACATATCATGGACGTCTGAGACTTTCAAATGGTTCAAATGGCTCTGAGCATTATGGGACTTAACATCTAAGGTCATCAGTCCCCTAGAACTTAGAACTACTTACACCTAACCAACCTAAGGACATCACACACATCCATGCCCAGGCAGGATTCGAACCTGCGATCGTATCGGTCGTGCGGTTCCAGACTGAAGCGCCTACATTCGCTCGGCCACAGCGTCCGCCGTCGGAGGCTTTCCTCCTCTGTAAAGTGTGATAGGCGGATAGGATAGCGACTGGAAAAAAGCGCAAAAGGCTCTTGTATGCGAGAAGGGTAAAATTACAGACCAATATCCCTAACTTCGGTTTGCTACAGAATCCTTGAACATTTTCTCAGTTCGAATGTAATAAACTTTCTTGAGACAGAGAAGCTTATGAGAATTCTTCCGGGTTGTATGGCCATGGTCCATGGAACTCTTCTATCCCTGACGTTTCGTCCAAGGCTACGGCCGGCCGGAGTGGCCGTGTGGTTCTAGGCGCTACAGTCTGGAACCGCGAGACCGCTACGGTCGCAAGTTCGAATCTTGCCTCGGGCATGGATGTGTGTGATGTCCTTAGGTTAGTTAGGTTTAAGTAGTTCTAAGTTCTAGGGGACTGATGACCTCAGTAGTTAAGTCCCATAGTGCTCAGAGCCATTTGAACCAAGGCTACGTTGGACATCTTCGGATGTGCTCTTGGTTGTGGTTTGGTCACATGGCGAAAAAGGCTTTAGAGGAATTCTTTTGTTATTTAAATAGTATAAATCCTAAAATCCAGTTTACGATGGAAATGGAAAAAAACAATGCAGTATCTTCCTTGGATGTCTTCGTGATGGCAGCTGGAAACATAAAGTCTTTCGGAAAGTTACCCACACCGACAGATACTTGCATAAGGATTCCAATCATCATCCACAACAGAAAAGAGTTGTAATTAAAAGTCTAGTGACATAGCTGTAAGGATTTGTGCGCCGGAATACCTGGACGCCGAGCTAAAACATCTAAAGCAGGCTTTTGAGAAGAATGGGTACTCTAGTTTTGCGACCGAATAACAGGAGGCTTAAGGACGACGATAGGACACAGCGATGGAAGTACACCGTTTCTCTACACTTCATCCAAAAAGTAACGGATCAAATCGGCAAGATTATAAGGAAACACAACGCTCGACCCATTTTCAAACCAACTGAGAAAATAGGCCAAGCACTTCGTTCCGTTAAGGATAAACGTCCCCCTCTGTCTGCAAGTAGTGTATACAAGATTCCGTGTACATGTGGTAGGGTGTACACTGGAACTACAAAGAGAACTGTGAATACACGGTTGAAGGAGCATAAAAGTCTTTGCCGACTAGGGAACACAGACAAGTCAGCTGTGGCGGAACATGCACTTCAGTCTGATGACCACATAGTGAAAATTTTCTGAAACTGAAGTTATGTGTACTATAACGAACTATTATCCACGGCTATATAGAGAAGCAATCGAAATATATAAACATGGGGATAATTGTAACAGAAAAGAAGCAGCCATGAAACTCAGCGATATATGGATAGTGGCGCTACAGAATCGATGAGAAGTTTTTATCTTTGACGTACTATGATCGATAGTTATGTTTTATCCTTGACAAGGTTTATCTCTGCTATCACGTGAAATCCAGACCACACCCACTTTCCACGGTATTTAGGCTGCTCTTCGACGTCCGACTCGTCCCCTCCACCTACCCTTCCTATCAACTTTGACCCTGCCCCACCCCCCACTTCCGGTGTCCTTTCCTTTAGGCACCCTCCCTCCCTTCTCTTTCCTTTTCCCCCATCCCCTCCCTCCACCCCTCTTCCCCCGGGCTTCCCCTCCCCCTTCCTCCCTCCCCCCTATCTCCCCTGCCTGTGGCATCTCTGCTCTCCCCTCTCGCTCTCCCACTCCCCTTCCTCCTCCTCCTCTCTTGGCAGGTCCCCGGACTCGCACACGCGCAGTGAACATTCGCGCGCCGGAGATCATCGCCATCAGTGT
Source organism: Schistocerca piceifrons (assembly GCF_021461385.2). Lineage (NCBI taxonomy): Eukaryota > Metazoa > Arthropoda > Insecta > Orthoptera > Acrididae > Schistocerca > Schistocerca piceifrons. The sequence continues at coordinate 214,660,983 of NC_060146.1, forward strand.
CTCGTGTGTGTGCCTTCGTTTTGTGTTTCGCGTTATTTCGCAGTTACAACTCCACTGTTCACATGTGCCGTCGCCGTCCTCCGTGTTCTGTGCGCCGTGTCAACAAGTGTTAGTGTTTTTATCGTCCAGCGTGAACGGCTTAATGTTTATTGTTTTTTGTCGCCTCTTTGTCATATGACATATGATTGTACCACTTAAGGCTGAAGAGCGGTGTACTATGCTGCTGAAAGCCCGCCTGTATGAGGTGCTAAAATTACAATAAAGAAAAAAAAAAAAAAGTCCGACTCGTCAGTCGGCAAGACTCAGCATGCGTCGTAGACAGAACAACTTTATCGTGTGCTGTGTCAGCAGTAGCTTGCGTCCTTCACCTCCGTGTGACGCACTAGTGACGTAACGATTCCCTCCAGGTGCCCTGCTCGATGGACACTGACTATCAGGATGGACATCCGTATACCGCCATGCGGTTTCCACACCATTTCACATTCACTGCATAGAGGCAGATGTCTAACTCTTCGTCACTGGTGAACGTGTCTGCATGCGAGGAATGTAAAGTACAAATGACCTGCCGACAGCCAACACAGTCCCAGAATGAGATTTTCGCTCTGCAGCGGAGTGTGCACTGATATGAAACTTCCTGGCAGATTAAAACTGTGTGCCGGACCGAGACTCGAACTCGGGACCTTTGCCTTTCGCGGGCAAGTGCTTTTGTGAAGTTTGGAAGGTAGGAGACGAGATACTGGCAGAAGTAAAGCTGCTAGGACGGGGCGTGAGTCGTTATTGGGTAGCTCAGATGGTAGAGCACTTGCCCGCGAAAGGGAAAGGTCCCGAATTCGAGTCTCAGTCCAGCACACAGTTTTAATGTACCAGGAAGTTTCAAGACAGTTCCAAAAAAATGGTTCAAATGGCTCTGAGTACCATGCGACTCAACTTCTGAGGTCATCAGTCACCTAGAACCTAGAACTACTTAAACTAACCTGGGGACATCACACACATCCATGTCTGAGACAGGATTCGAACCTGCGACCATAGCGGTCACTCGGTTCCAGACTGTAGCTCCTAGAACCGCTCGGCCACTCCGGCCGACCAACACAGTTCCAGTTTGTTCTGCGGTGCAGCCATGTAAACAGTCGAAAGGTATGACATAACGACGTACTCTGGCTTGAGCGTGTCTACGTAGCAACAAGCTTTCAATTTTAGACTATTTCTCGGATTCTTTGCGAAGATTGGACCCCCTTCTCTGATCCATCGACCAGGAAAGACACGAGTTAGATGGGTCCGGACGTTAAGGTGAAGTGAGCTGGTGCACCATCGTGTAGCGGCAATATAACCCTTGGAATCAAAACCCTTTTTTGTTCCACATCCTCTCATCCATCAATCCCTAGAGCGGTACACGGTGGCAAAAATCACGCTGTATATGAATACACAATCTTGCCTCTATATCTCGGTAATTAGAGAATGGAAAATTAACCAGTGGGTAACGTTGAGGTATTAGAGGTACAAAATGTAACGCCCGTTGCGCTGTTTAAGTATAGGAGTCTGAAGGAGCATGACTGAGGATAGGCACGTCGCATCGTAATAACTGTGGCTTATTCATTTATGTAGGAAGGGTAACATTTACGTGGGACCAAACACCAAGTGTTGCACTTTTAAATACAAGCAATACCATTCATTATTGAGACAGCACAGAATATGAAGTCCAGGACCTGGAACCCTGGACAAGAAACGAAGTCAAGAAAGATATACTAGTGGGGGTTGTGCATTTGGGACTCTATATTATCAGCGAGGACACTCATTAATGCCGTTTCAAATAAACTAGGTTACTGGTGGAGCTCAACTTCTAGAACTGAAACACCTGTTAGAGCGATACTGGCTCCTCCTTTCCGATCCCGACGCTTAATTCTGAAACTCTCTGGCTTTTTAATAAGCAGCGGCGCTCTTCACCCGACTCCACGTTGTTGTTTTTTTTCATTTATTTGTCGTCCTCTGTGTTCCGTTCGGCGTCGCGCGCAATTTATGCACGGCGAGACACAGAGATGGCAACCCGCCCGGCTCATAACAGCTGGCGAGCAGATTAAAAATTATTCCCGCGATAATATTTCGCATTCATGGCGTGCCTGGCTGACGGAGCGGAGAGGCTGGCAGCTCGGCTGACGAGCGAAACGACCTGCGACTGCATTAATTTCCCGCGGCCGCCGCCGCCGCCGCCGCCGCCGCGGCGCTGCGATCGCGCCGCTCCCGTGATGCATTGCGGCGCGTGGGAAACTGGGCACGTGGGTCGCGCTTGATGTACGCCGCTAATATGATAACAGCGCGATAATTCGTACGGTACGTCAGCCAACTCGTACAAACGCACCGGTTCGGAACCGTTTGTTTGGAACAGTTGTCAGTAATCGAAGTCGTACGCGCGTCTTTCGACAATGAAATGACATAAATACATTAAAAAACACCATATGATCAAACTACTGACGGCCTTGGGAGAGCCAGTCCTGACAAAACTCTACCATTTGGTGAGCAAGATACACTCCTGGAAATGGAAAAAAGAACACATTGACACCGGTGTGTCAGACCCACCATACTTGCTCCGGACACTGCGAGAGGGCTGTACAAGCAATGATCACACGCACGGCACAGCGGACACACCAGGAACCGCGGTGTTGGCCGTCGAATGGCGCTAGCTCCGCAGCATTTGTGCACCGCCGCCGTCAGTGTCAGCCAGTTTGCCGTGGCATACGGAGCTCCATCGCAGTCTTTAACACTGGTAGCATGCCGCGACAGCGTGGACGTGAACCGTATGTGCAGTTGACGGACTTTGAGCGAGGGCGTATAGTGGGCATGCGGGAGGCCGGGTGGACGTACCACCGAATTGCTCAACACGTGGGGCGTGAGGTCTCCACAGTACATCGATGTTGTCGCCAGTGGTCGGCGGAAGGTGCACGTGCCCGTCGACCTGGGACCGGACCGCAGCGACGCACGGATGCACGCCAAGACCGTAGGTTCCTACGCAGTGCCGTAGGGGACCGCACCGCCACTTCCCAGCAAATTAGGGACACTGTTGCTCCTGGGGTATCGGCGAGGACCATTCGCAACCGTCTCCATGAAGCTGGGCTACGGTCCCGCACACCGTTAGGCCGTCTTCCGCTCACGCCCCAACATCGTGCAGCCCGCCTCCAGTGGTGTCGCGACAGGCGTGAATGGAGGGACGAATGGAGACGTGTCGTCTTCAGCGATGAGAGTCGCTTCTGCCTTGGTGCCAATGATGGTCGTATGCGTGTTTGGCGTCGTGCAGGTGAGCGCCACAATCAGGACTGCATACGACCGAGGCACACAGGGCCAACACCCGGCATCATGGTGTGGGGAGCGATCTCCTACACTGGCCGTACACCACTGGTGATCGTCGAGGGGACACTGAATAGTGCACGGTACATCCAAACCGTCATCGAACCCATCGTTCTACCATTCCTAGACCGGCAAGGGAACTTGCTGTTCCAACAGGACAATGCACGTCCGCACGTATCCCGTGCCACCCAACGTGCTCTAGAAGGTGTAAGTCAACTACCCTGGCCAGCAAGATCTCCAGATCTGTCCCCCATTGAGCATGTTTGGGACTGGATGAAGCGTCGTCTCACGCGGTCTGCACGTCCAGCACGAACGCTGGTCCAACTGAGGCGCCAGGTGGAAATGGCATGGCAGGCCGTTCCACAGGACTACATCCAGCATCTCTACGATCGTCTCCATGGGAGAATAGCAGCCTGCATTGCTGCGAAAGGTGGATATACACTGTACTAGTGCCGACATTGTGCATGCTCTGTTGCCTGTGTCTATGTGCCTGTGGTTCTGTCAGTGTGATCATGTGATGTATCTGACCCCAGGAATGTGTCAATAAAGTTTCCCCTTCCTGGGACAATGAATTCACGGTGTTCTTATTTCAATTTCCAGGAGTGTATATGAGACAGGTGAAATACCCTCAGACTTGAAGAAGAATATAATAATCCCAATCCCAAAGAAAGCAGGTGTAGACAGATGTGAAAATTACCGAACTATCAGTTTAATAAGTCACAGCTGCAAAAATAATAACGCGAATTCTTTACAGACGAATGGAAAAACTGGTAGAAGCCGACCTTGGGGAAGATCAGTTTGGATTCCGTAGAAATATTGGAAGACGTGAGGCAATACTGACCTTACGACTTATCTTAGAAGAAAGATTAAGGAAAGGCAAACCTACGTTTCTAACATTTGTAGACTTAGAGAAAGCTTTTGACAATGTTGACTGGAATACTCTCTTTCAAATTATGAAGGTGGCAGGGGTAAAATACAGGGACCAAAAGGCTATTTACAATTTGTACAGAAACCAGATAGCAGTTCTAAGAGTCGAGGGGTATGAAAGGGAAGCAGTGTTATTCAATCTGTATATTGAGTAAGCAGTAAAGGAAACAAAAGAAAAATTCGGAGTAGGTATTAAACTCCATGGAGAAGAAATAAAAACATTGAGGTTCGCCGATGACATTGTAATTCTGTCAGAGACAGCAAAGGACTTGGAAGAGCACTTGAACGGAATGGACAGTGTCCTGAAAGGAGGATATAAGACGAACATCAACAAAAGTAAAACGAGGATAATGGAATGTAGTCTAATTAAATCGGGTGATGCTGCAAGAATCAGATTAGGAAATGAGACGCTTAAAGTAGTAAATGAGTTTTGCTATTTTGGGAGCAAAATAACTGATGATGTTCGAAGTAGAGAGGATATGAATTGTAGACTGGCAATGGCAAGGAAAGCGTTTCTGAAGAAGAGAAATTTGTTAACATCGAGTATAGATTTAAGTGTCAGGAAGTCGTTTATGAATGTATTTGTATGGAGTGTAGCCATGTATGGAAGTGAAACATGGACGATAAATAGTTTGGACAAGAAGAGAATAGAAGCTTTCGAAATGTGGTGCTACAGAAGAATGCTGAAGATAAGGTGGGTAGATCACGTAACTAATGAGGAGGCATTGAACAGGATTGGGGAGAAGAGGAATTTGTGGCACAGCTTGACATGAAGGGATCGGTTGGTAGGACATGTTCCGAGACGTTAAGGGATCAGAAATTTAGCATTGGAGGGCGGCGTGGAGGGTAAAAATCGTAGAGGGAGACCAAGAGATGAATACACTAAGCAGATTCAGAAAGATGTAGGTTGCAGTAGGTACTGGGAGATGAAGAAGCTTGCACAGGCTAGAGTAGCATAGAGAGCTGCATCAAACCAGTCTCAGGACTGAAGACCACAACAACAACATATGATCAAAAGTAATCCTGACACCCATACGTAGTGCCGAAATGACCAATAGATATCCCGAGAACCGGACCCGCCAGTATGAAAGGAGGCGGGGAATGTTGCGTCATCTTGAGTTCCAACGTGGATCGATCACTGAAAGTTACCTGAGTAAGAAGTACGCCAGGCACATTTCAACACTTCTAAACATTTGAGCTCTTCTAAAGCTGGCCAAGTCGACTGTTAATGACGTGACTGTGAAGCGGAAACGCGAAGGACTGGCCGCAGGTAAATCAAGACGACGTAGACTTCATCTGCTGACGCTTTACCAACCAGTATAGTATTTTATCCATCTTGAGTAACTAAGTTCGTAAATAATAAAATAATAAGCAATCAGTTGCAAAAAAGAAATTTGATATCTTCACCGGTTTCGGGTATTTGATGCCCTGTTTCAAAAGTTATGCCTATTGCACTATTTGCCAGTGTTAGTCAGAAAGCCCATACAGCACAATGCCATGGTCATGTTGTTCACAGTATGTGCATAAAACCAGTACTAGTTTTATATATTCTGTGTAAAACTAGTACTAGTTTTATATATTCTACATAAAACTGCTGTATAAAACTACCACTAGTTTTATGCAGACACTATGAAAACCCTGACCATTGCGCTGTATGGACTTTATTATTGACGCTCCCAAACAGCGCGATAGCCACAACCTTCTGAAGACGGGCATTAAGTGTCCGAAACCGCTCAAGAAATTAATTTTTCTTTTTTGAAAATGGTTGTTTATTGAAACTTCCTGGCAGATTAAAACAGTGTGCCGGACCGAGACTCGAACTCGGGACCTTTGCCTATCGCGAGCAATTGATCTACCAACTGAGCTACCCAAGCACGACTCACGCCCCGTCCTCACAGCTTTACTTCTGCCAGTACCTCGTCTCCTACCTTCCACTGATACTGGCAGGAGTAAAGCTGTGAGGACTGGGCGTGAGTCGTCTCCTACCTTCCACTGATACTGGCAGGAGTAAAGCTGTGAGGACTGGGCGTGAGTCGTGCTTGGGTAGCTCAGTTGGTAGAGCTCTTGCCCGCGAAAGGCAAAGGTCCCGAGTTCGAGTCTCGGTCCGGCACACTGTTTTAATCTGCCAGGAAGTTTCATATCAACGCACACTCCGCTGCAGAGTGAAAATCTCATTCTGGTTGTTTATTATTTCATTATCTTCCCACTGTGTTGAAAGTTTGAGGTCTCTAGCTCATCGGGAGGTTAGTTTAAAATCAATTGCAAATTTGTACCCAACAAACACACAGGGAAGCGACCTAATAAAAACGTGTAAAAAAGGCTTTGGTTTGTTGAAGAAAAAAAATTTCTTCAGATGTGCCATATCAGGCTGCAGTCATTCATTGGTGATCAGGTCCCGTAGACACACCAGGTACTGGGTACGTTGATTGCTACGTTTCGCGCGCTATTTTAAACAGTTCCAAATTACGCGATTAATTTCGTGTGTTTTAGCGAGTCTGTCAATGTACGATGCGGTGCCCGAGTGATCCTCAAATGAGGAACGTATGACTGCACTCTTGTGAACACAGCTATGGTCACCTCGAAAGACGAGACTGTCTGCAGCATACCGGAATTCGTCACGAAGATGTAGAAGAAAGCGCAACATTTGGTCATTATGAATGTTGAAATAAACATCTTGGTTCATGATCTGCTTCTACTTCTACATCATACTCCGCAAGCCAGTTCTTGGAGTACGGCAGAGGGTACTTTTGGTACCACTAACTGATCTCCGCTACCCTGTTCCACGTGACCTGTCGTAGCAAAATAGTGCCCTGCCGACAGCGCTCTCTGAGCTGCGGTAGGCACAACACCTGTCGGCGACGTTGGCGCCACCAGACGCTGTGGAGGAGACGTGAAACTTTGTGGTAAACAACCCAGGCCATACAAGGAAAATATCTCGGTGTAAATGCCGTGTGGCTAGCGCCTCCCTTCGGGTAGACCGTTCGCCTGGTGCAAGTCTTTCGAGATGACTTGCGTGTCGATGGGGATGAAGTGACGATGATAAGGACAACACAACACCCAGTCCCTGAGCGGAGAAAATCTCCGACCCAGCCGGGAATCGAACCCGGGCCGTTAGGTATTGCATTCCGTCGCGCTGACCACTCAGCTACCAGGGGCGGACAGAATCACGGTGTTTATAGGAACCTTTTACGCTCATGGTAGTGGCAGGGCAGCTGCCCGCATGGCCTGCCTGTTGTACAGAGGCGGATACACAGCAACAAATCTGGCTACTCGTTTCACAGTTCGGTCAGGGGCACGCGGAGTGACCATAGCTTCTTTCTGCTACCATGTAGCTCCTCTACATATTCCTCTCTTGCTACCACGATGCCATACAACCAACTAACATGTACTGGCATGGCTCACGTATGTGTCGAATGGTTCCGGAGCCGCCTAATTCCTGTTCTAAACCATTCACAGTGCTCCAAACCGACCAGGGTGCCTTTTTAATGGGGGTGAGTAATATTTCCTCCTGTGAGTTTATTATATGGTGTTAGATTTATTTATACACCAATCCAGGACTACACTAGAGAGCAATTCATATAACACCCATTACTGCATTTCACTGGGTAAGGATTGCGACGTGGCGGCAAATAATAAAGAAGTGCGGTTGCAGAGAGTTGACACGAATGTGCATATACAAGTGTTGGTTGAAAATATTATTGCAAATTTTGTCTCTCACTAAGTCTCAGGGGATGATTTCCACACTTGGTGCATTAGTACACTTCCACACCGGCGCATTCGTTATAGTTTTTGAATTAATTATTCGCTCAGACATAAGTACAGTTTATGCTAGGGAATAAGAATTAGGCGATTATTATACTAAAATCAGTTTTTCACGACACAGTTCAATCACTATTTATTGGCGTTGTTCTTTGCTTTCACACAATGAAATTAGCACTGGTGAGACGGTTTACAATTTTACTTTAATAATAATTTGACTCCGAGCCCCCAATAGCAGTGATGTAGGCTGCTATAAACGAAAATTACTCACTCAGTTCGAACAGAACCACAAGTCCCGCTGTCCTCTTTGTTTTAACAGCTTTGGCGCGAAATCACAGTTCGCCACATGTTCACTTACGACGATGTATAGCACGTAAATCGTACTCACACAAATAATCGTAGCAGTTCCAGTTCACCAAATATATGCTTGCACACTTGCACTATTAAACATTACTCTTTGTCGAAATAAATCGGCGTGAAAAAGAATTCTCAAACGACCACATGGACCATCCACACTCCAAAACATCTGACCAACGACTGACCCCTGGCCAAGATGGCCACACGCTTATTTAGGCTCGGACGTCAACCCGTTGGTTATGCAAGTACCAATCTCACCAGTTAAGGTTACAAATTTTGATACATACGTCCCTCGACAGAAATAAGTACACCATCGGAACTGCGCTAAAAAGTACATCTCATTTACTATGTTACATTAATTTCTAGGATTATCCTATCGCCCGTAAATCAAGTTTTAGTTTTTGCAAAATTTCGCCACTCAGCGCTCATTTGTTTGTTGACATCTGTGTTTCAAAGTTTTAACATAGAACTGCATATAGCACCGTTTTTAGACGTAATCTACACATTGCGCTGCTCAAAATCTTCATACTATAATAATTAATTAATTATGGGCGATAAATGTTAATCATAATTTGCAAACAATGAAAACTATTGCAAGTTAAGTGTATAGTATAACTTAACTAGTAAAATACGTGTGATGCCACCCAAAATATTATATAGTGCCGTTCTTTACGTCATGAATTTTCTATTGAATTTTATAAACAATTTTCCCTCAAACTTTGTTTACTGCTCTCTACGAGCTTAATTATTTATGAATCTTAGCATATTGAGGTGAAGCGCCTTCGCATCGCTCCTGTAATTTGTTAGGACGATATCGTTATAGGCATGAGTCATCGACAGATGTCACCAGCTGACAGGGACCTGAGTTACAGAGCTGCACGTAGTTGTACTAGTAGGCGGCAGAGGTCAGCAGTCGTAGTCAAAACAATGTTGTAAAGTTGTGTTTGATCAATTGTTTTATATGTGTAGTAACTAGCTGTGTGAGTGTTGTATGAGTGAAGAAGAACAGAAGTAGATGAACATTATTTTGTTTATTCACGAGGTACCAGTTAAACTATACAGGAGATTTACTATAATCAAATGTGCAGTCAGTTTATGGTACTAATAAATCGTGAGTAAAACACCAATTAACCGGTAATTAACCGGTAATTTCAGAAGGAGTCACTTTATATTTGATACTTTTGTAAATTTATTTATTTAGCAATTGCCATAGAAAGAAATGTTTTAGTATGATTGGTCACTGAAGTAAAGCGCGGGTTAGCGCGGGATAATACTGCCACCTGATTTGCTGTTTGTGATATCAGCCAATCAGAAAAATGCAGGCTTGCGCCAATCTACGCTGGGAACAAAGCCTTTGGTGTGATCTAGGGGGGTCGGGGGTGAGGGTTCGAACTAGTAACATCTCATTGAAAGCAGCTCCGACGAAAGTACTATAAAATCGCGGAAAAATGCTAATATCGAGTTTGTGAAGTGGTACAAAGTGTATTTAAGTGAACGGTATAGTGGAAGTCGTGTGGAATTTCGGACGGAATATCAAAATTATTGCTTTTGACTGTTAAAACCGCGTGGTGTGTTGTGCGATCTAAGACTGGAACAGGTATTACGTGTAGAGCAGAGTGCTCAACATTTGAGCGAGCATTTTCATAACTAAACGATCCGGTGAACTCTATTAACTTCGGTAACGGGTGTAAATACCATAAACTGGCTACGTTTGTGATTGTGGTGTGAACTTTACATTGTGTTGCCACTTAGTACGGACTTGGCAGTATTAACTGTGATCTTTATCGTAAAAATACACCTAAAAATTTGCATTGCCAAGTTAAAACTTTTATTTCGGTAGCTAGCCACATCCCGTTTACCCGACAATTCTATGTATGTTGCGGCCTGCAATAGAGAGTAGTGGTCTAGTATTTTCTACTACAGCTTTTAGCTAGACAAATGAACATGGCTGGACACTGGGAGGGCGCTAAAAAAACGTGCCGCGCCGCAATATGACTACGGCACTCGGTCCGCTTTGACAAGACGTTTTTAACCAGTGCTCGCCCATCCCTGTAAGTTGTTATTTACTATTTTTATTAATCTTTCAGTATTCGTGATATTAACCAATTTTGAGGTTACTATAACTTTTGCGTCTCGTGACTTGAAATAAAGATCCATCTTTCAGAAGGTGCATATTGCTGACCACAATCCACTGCCGCATCGCTCTTCGCCGTAATTTACATAGTTTTCGCGTAATGCGCGGAAAACCAAAAAATGCCCCGAGCTGGGGGCCACGTGGCCGCCGGCCCCCCGGGTGGAGACATCCGACCGACCGTTGCAAATCTCGCGCGGGCGCGGCACGCGCTTCCGCGAATCATGCACCACGTAGCGTGCTTGCTCTCCACAAAGCAATCCTTGCATACTAGGAATATTCATCTAGTAACGGGCGTTTGTACCGTCACAGGATAGTATTTTTCTTTTTTCCAGTGTGTGTCTACTAATGTACAAATATGATGGCATTTTTGTATGGGTGTTCAGTTTCTTGCGACGTATACGAGGGATGCTCAGTACGTAATACAATACTTACATTTTGCCCGAGTAGCACGGTTTTATTCGGATTTCCGATACATCATTATTCCTCACTCTTTCGGCTACCAAACCCTATTTTTTCAACATGATCTCCATTCAATGCGGCGACCCTACTGCACCTTACTGGGAAGGCCTGGTTCAAATGGTTCTGAGAACTCTGGGACTTAACTTCTGAGGTCATAAGTCCCCTAGAACTTAGAAATACTTAAACCTAACTAACCTAAGGACATCACACACACCCATGCCCGAGGCAGGATTCGAACCTGCGACCGTAGCGGTCGCTCGGTTCCAGAGTGTAGCGCCTGAATGCATATACATCTACATTTACATCTACATTTATACTGTGTGTGGCGGAGGGCACTTTACGTGCCACTGTCATTACGTCCCTTTTCTGTTCCAGTCTCGTATGGTTCGCGGGAAGAACGACTGTCTGAAAGCCTCCGTGAACGCTTGAATCTCTCTAATTTTGCATTCATGATCTCCTCGGGAGGTATAAGTAGGGAGAAGCAATATATTCGATACCTCATCCAGAAACGCACCCTCTCGAAACCTGGCGAGCAAACTACACCGCGATGCAGAGCGCCTCTCTTGCACAGTCTGCCACTTCAGTTTGCCAAACATCTCCGTAACGCTATCACGGTTACCAAATAACCCTGTGACGAAACACGCCGCTCTTCTTTCGATCTTCTCTATCTCCTCCGTCAACCCGATCTGGTACGGATCCCACACTGATGAGCAATACTCAAGTATAGGTCGAACGAGTGTTTTGTAAGCCACCTCCTTTGTTGATGGACTACATTTTCTAAGGACTCTCCCAATGAATCTCAACCTGGTACCCGCCTTACCAACAATTAATTTTATATGATCATTCCACTTCAAATCGTTCCGCACGCATACTCCCAGATATTTTACAGAAGTAACTGCTACCAGTGTTTGTTCCGCTATCATATAATCATACAATAAAGGATCCTTGTTTCTATGTATTCGCAATACATTACATTTGTCTATGTTAAGGGTCAGTTGCCACTCCCTGCACCAAGTGCCTATCCGCTGCAGATCTTCCTGCATTTCGCTACAATTTTCTAATGCTGCAACTTCTCTGTATATTACAACATCATCCGCGAAAAGCCGAATGGAACTTCCGACACTATCTACTAGGTCATTTATATATATTGTGAAAAGCAATGGTCCCATAACACTCCCCTGCGGCACGCCAGAGGTTACTTTAACGTCTGTAGACGTCTCTCCATTGAGAAGAACATGCTGTGTTCTGTTTGCTAAAAACTCTTCAATCCAGCCACACAGCTGGTCTGATATTCCGTAGGCTCTTACTTTGTTTATTAGGCGACAGTGCGGAACTGTATCGAACGCCTTCCGGAAGTCAAGAAAAATGCCCGCTTCGTTCCATTCTACTGGCTGACGTCAGAGCCAACGGCATGCTGCATCAACAGCCTCGCCATCATCAACGCAGTGCTTCCCGCGAAGTGCATCCTTCATTGGGCCACACAATACACAAGGTGCGAGATCCGGGCTGTAGGCTGGATGACAAAGAACAGTGCAATGAAGTTTTGTGAGCTTCTGTCTGGTGCGCACATGGGGCTTTGCATTGTCATGGATAAGGAGACGTTCGTTTCCATTTTGTGACCACGAACGCTCTGTGGTCGTTCCTTCAGTTTCCTGGGGACAGCACAATCCACTTCAGAGTAGATCGTTGCACCATAAGTGAGGACATCAAACAGAATAACCCCTTCAGAGTCCCAGAAGATCTTAACCTTGACTTTACCGGGTGGAGGTGCGACACTGAAATTTTTCTTCGGAGGAGTGTGTGACCGCTCTTTAGAGAGTGGTTATACAGAAACGAATATTGGATTAAATTCTGTAGTAAGGAATGACCTAAGAGCCAAAGAATGGTAGTAGTATTTCGATGTAATAGTTAGTTAAAATTTTACAAAGAGTAGATATTGGAAATAGAGTAACGCAAAGTAGTACAAAGGCAATCCAACGAATACATAACAAAGCTGCGTTTTGTTTTGAATGTCATATATAAACCATTGCGCAGCGTTGTTAAGTCTCTTGAGTTTTTGTTTCCATCGGTGGCGAGTGTGTTCACAGTTCTTCTGTGGTAGGTGGAATTTTGCGATTAGAAGCCTAAATAAATTGCGTTCATAGAACTGGATTAGGCACTGGAGTGGTGGAGAATAGATATTTTGGGATAAATTCAGAGACGGAGCCACTTAGAGGTGATTGGGTGTACGAAGATTGATATTCGAGTGAATAGTGATTGTACGTGTTAAACGAAACGCTGCAGTCGTATACTTACGATCTTGAAGAGATTTATTGACAATACGGAAGCTTTTATGTTGAATTGGGACTTTATTCGCTGTATGCGAACTATTAAAGAGTATTGGGACTTAAAATAGTTTGGACCTTATCACACTAGTATCTTTGCCGCTCTTTGTCAGGGTGATTCCGCTAATAAACGAGAAGTGAACAATAGTGCCCGTTAAAAGACTAAACTGTGCTGAACAGACATTCGAACCCATAATTAATATCGTCTCATGAGAATTGAGAAAGTTAGACATTGTAAGGCCGAGGGATATAGTTATAATTTATAGGAAATTAATGGCAAAGGACAGTTTCATAGGAAGGCATGTCTTTGGCGATAGGTACACGAAGGAATGTTCGTCCTTGTCGTTCGCAGTAGTCTCAAGCTGTAAAGCCTACATACTACGGTTTACGTGCTAGCTTCGCAAACGAAACTTTGCTGCATGAGATGTTAGAAAAACGCCACGGAAGGGAGGAGAGCTTAACTACAAATTTAAACGTAGCTAAAACTTCGCAGACAAATAAAAAGCCAAAATAACGTAGGGAGACCCATTATTGAAACGTTCAACAAATTAGAAGGTCCAATTCTGCCTCATAACTAGACAGAAAATCCGTAGGAATATTAGTGTTATGTTACATCAGTAAGCGCAACGGACCCATCTGTCCAGACACTTTGTGACCACAGGAGCACTGAAACAGAGGTCAAAACAGAAAAGGCAGAAATGCTACATGCCTTTTTCCAAAAATTGTTTCACAGAGGAAGATCGCAATGTAGTGCCTGCTTTATATCCCCGCACGAACGACAAAATGGTTGACATCGATATAAGTGACCAACAGATGGAAAAGCATCTGAACTCGTTCAACAGAGGGAAGGCCGCTGCAGCTCACGGGATACTAGTAGGATTCTACAAAAAGTATGCTAAAGAACTCACCCCTCTTATGGCAGCAGTGTACCGTATATGTCTAGAGATAACGACAGCTCATTCCCGTTTTCAAGAACGTTCTCCAAAGAAACGCAGAGAACTATAGTCCTATATACAGAGTGCTCCACTGATAGTGACTGGGCCAAATATCTCACGAAATAAGCGTCAAACGAAAAAACTACAAAGAACGGAACTGGTCTAGCTTGAAGGGGGAAACCAGATGGCGCTATGGTTGGGCCGCTAGATGGCACTGCCACAGGTCCAACGGATATAAACTGCGCTTTTTATATAGGAACCCCCTTTTTATAACATATTCGTGTATTACGTAAAGAAATATGAATGTTTTAGTTGGACCACTTTTTTCGCTTTGTAATAGATGGCGCTGTAATAGTCATAAACATACGGCTCACAATTTTAGACGAACAGTTGGTAACAAGTAGGTTTTCTAAAATTAAGATACAGAACATAATTACGTTTGAACATTGTGAACAGTACCTTTGTGACCTTATCATTTATGAGAACGCATGCTGTTACCGCGTGCTTACCTGTAAATACCACATTAATGCAACAAATGCTCCAAATGATGTCCGTCAACCTCAGTGCATTTGGCAATACGTGTAACGACATTCCTCTCAACAGCAAGTAGTTCGCCTTCCGTAATGTTCGCAACATGCATCGACATTGCGCTGACGCATGTTGTCAGCCGTTGTCGGTTGATCACGATAGCAAATATCCTTCAACTTTCCCCACACAAAGAAATCCGGGGACGTCAGATCCGGTGTCATGGTTCAAATGGCTCAGAGCACTATGGGACTTAACATCTATGGTCATCAGTCCCCTAGAACTTAGAACTACTTAAACCTAACTAACCTAAGGACAGCACACAACACCCAGCCATCACGAGGCAGAGAAAATCCCTGACCCCGCCGGGAATCGAACCCGGGAACCCGGGCGTGGGAAGCGAGGACGCTACCGCACGACCACGAGATGCGGGCCCGGTGTCATGATCCACCTGTCATGAAATATGCTTTTCAGTACCGCTTCAACCGCACGCGAGCTATGTGCCGGACATCCATCATGTTGGAAGTACATCGCCATTCTGTCATGCAGTGAAACATCTTGCAGTAACGTCGGTACAACATTACGTAGGAAATCGGCATACATTGCACCATTTAGATTGCCGTCGATAAGATGGGGCCCAATTATCCTTCCTCCCATAATGACGCACCATACATCAACCCGCCAAGGTCGCTGATGTTCCACTTGTCGCAGCCATCGTGGATTTTCCGTCGCCCAATAGTGCATATTATGCCGGTTTACGTTACCGCTGTTGGTGAATGACGCTTCGTCGCTAACAGAACGCGTGCAAAAAATCTGTCGTCGTACCGTAATTTCTCTTGTGCCTAGTGGCAGAACTGTACACGACGTTCAAAGTCGTCGCCATGCAGTTCCTGGTGCATAGAAATACGGTACGGCTGCAATCGATGTTGATATTCCCGATCCTCGCGCAGTTTGTCTGCTACTGATATGCGAATTAGCCGCGACAGTGGCTAAAACACCTACTTGGGCATCATAATTTGTTGCAGGTCGTGGTTGACGTTTCACATGTGGCTGAACACTTTCTGTTTCCATAAATGAGGTAACTATTCGGCGAACGGTCCGGACAACTTGATGATGATGTCGTCCAGGATACAGAGAAGCATACATAGCACACGCCCGTTGGGCATTTTGATCACAACAGTCATACATCAAAACGATGTCGACCTTTTCCGCAATTGGTAAACGATCCATTTTAACACGGGTAATGTACACTCCTGGAAATGGAAAAAAGAACACATTGACACCGGTGTGTCAGACCCACCATACTTGCTCCGGACACTGCGAGAGGGCTGTACAAGCAATGATCACACGCACGGCACAGCGGACACACCAGGAACCGCGGTGTTGGCCGTCGAATGGCGCTAGCTCCGCAGCATTTGTGCACCGCCGCCGTCAGTGTCAGCCAGTTTGCCGTGGCATACGGAGCTCCATCGCAGTCTTTAACACTGGTAGCATGCCGCGACAGCGTGGACGTGAACCGTATGTGCAGTTGACGGACTTTGAGCGAGGGCGTATAGTGGGCATGCGGGAGGCCGGGTGGACGTACCGCCGAATTGCTCAACACGTGGGGCGTGAGGTCTCCACAGTACATCGATGTTGTCACCAGTGGTCGGCGGAAGGTGCACGTGCCCGTCGACCTGGGACCGGACCGCAGCGACGCACGGATGCACGCCAAGACCATAGGATCCTACGCATTGCCGTAGGGGACCGCACCGCCACTTCCCAGCAAATTAGGGACACTGTTGCTCCTGGGGTATCGGCGAGGACCATTCGCAACCGTCTCCATGAAGCTGGGCTACGGTCCCGCACACCGTTAGGCCGTCTTCCGCTCACGCCCCAACATCGTGCAGCCCGCCTCCAGTGGTGTTGCGACAGGCGTGAATGGAGGGACGAATGGAGACGTGTCGTCTTCAGCGATGAGAGTCGCTTCTGCCTTGGTGCCAATGATGGTCGTATGCGTGTTTGGCGCCGTGCAGGTGAGCGCCACAATCAGGACTGCATACGACCGAGGCACACAGGGCCAACACCCGCCATCATGGTGTGGGGAGCGATCTCCTACACTGGCCGTACACCACTGGTGATCGTCGAGGGGACACTGAATAGTGCACGGTACATCCAAACCGTCATCGAACCCATCGTTCTACCATTCCTAGACCGGCAAGGGAACTTGCTGTTCCAACAGGACAATGCACGTTCACATGTATCCCGTGCCACCCAACGTGCTCTAGAAGTTGTAAGTCAACTACCCTGGCCAGCAAGATCTCCGGATCTGTCCCCCATTGAGCATGTTTGGGACTGGATGAAGCGTCGTCTCACGCGGTCTGCACGTCCAGCACGAACGCTGGTCCAACTGAGGCGCCAGGTGGAAATGGCATGGCAAGCCGTTCCACAGGACTACATCCAGCATCTCTACGATCGTCTCCATGGGAGAATAGCAGCCTGCATTGCTGCGAAAGGTGGATATACACTGTACTAGTGCCGACATTGTGCATGCTCTGTTGCCTGTGTCTATGTGCCTGTGGTTCTGTCAGTGTGATCATGTGATGTATCTGACCCCAGGAATGTGTCAATAAAGTTTCCCCTTCCTGGGACAATGAATTCACGGTGTTCTTATTTCAATTTCCAGGAGTGTATTACGAAGCAAATACCGTCCGCACTGCGAATGTTACGTGATACCACGTACTTATACGTTTGTGACTATTACAGCGCCATCTACCACAAAGCGAAAAAAGTGATCCAACTAAAACATTCATATTTCTTTACGTACTACACGAATATGTAATAAGAAATGGGGGTTCCTATTTTTAAAAAAACGCAGTTGATACCCGTTTGACCTATGGCAGCGCCATCTAGCGGGCCAACCATAGCGCCATCTGGTTTCCCCCTTCAAGCTAGACGAGTTTCGTTCTTTGTAGTTTTGTTCGGTTGACGCTTATTTCGCGAGATATGTGCCGGATCGGGACTCGAACCCAGATTTCCCGCATTACGTGAGCGGTCTCCTTGACAACGTTGGGTGTCTGTGCACAACAAACGGCCAGATCCAACTTCGTGGTCGGTCCTACGTGAGAACCTGGACTCGTACTCACGTTACGTAATTTCCGTACAAGCAAGTATTTGAAAGTTGCTACCCAGCAAGGGCGGATGAATGCGAAAGTACAGCGTCTGCGTTGTTAATATGAACGATGCAATGTTCCTTCGGACAAACATACATGTCTGAAGGAATACTGCATCGTTCTTGTTCATAACACAGGCATTGCAGTATCGCATAGTCCTATATGTCTGATGTCGGTCTGTTGTAGAACCTTGTGACATGTTTCATGCTCGCGTATTATGACATTTCTCCAGGCTGAAAATCTCGTCTGCAGGAACCGACGTGGTTACCAAAAACAACGAACGTGTGAAACCCAGTTCGGTCCGTTCGTCCACGAAATCCAGAAAGCGGTAGGTACATAGGGCACGTCGATGTTCCTAGACTTCCGGAAAACGCTCCATACGGTTTAGCAATGCCGCCTACTGAACAAAATACGAACATAAAGAATACCACACAAACTGTGAGATTGGATTGAAGAGTTCCTAGCAAATAGAGTGCAGCACGTCATACGGAACGGAGAGAAGTCTCCAGACGTAAAGTAATTTCGGGCGTGTCCCAGGAGAATGTTACAGTGTCCCAGGGGAGTGTTTCATGACCTTGATTTTTCAGACTATATACAAGCGACCTAGTAGATAACGTTGGAAGTTCCATGAGGCATTTCGCCGATGATGCAGTTGTATACATAGAAGTTGCGATGCTAAGAAATTGTAGAGAGATGCAGGAAGAGCTGTAGGGGATAGACGCTTGGTGCAGACAGTGGCACCTGACCCCTATCATAAAGAAACGTAACGTTCTGCGAATACATAGACAGGAAGGTGCTCTGTTTCATGATTACACAATTGCGGAACAGTCACTGGAGGTAGTTACTGCCATACAATATCTAGGCGTACGCCTGCAGAGCGATTTGATGTTGAATGTCCACATGACATTACTCGCGAGTAAGGCAGGTGCGAGACTGAGATTATTCCTTGGAAGAATCGTCAGGGATTGTAGTCCATCAACAAAAATTGTAGTTTACAGAACACTCGTTCGAAAGTACTTGAACGTTGCTCGTCAGTATGGGATCCTACCACATAGGACCGATAGAGGAATAGATCCATAAACGAGCTGCGCCTTTCGTTACAGTTTCATTTAGTAAGTGCGAGAGCGTCACACAGATGATAAAGTAACTGCAGCGGAAGACACTGCATCGCTTTGTGGATTCTTACTAACCTTTCGAGACCCTTCTTTCCCAGATGAGTTACTTCCTCCTGCGTCGTAACTGCCGTCTGCTTCACGTCTGCTGTGCAGCGAGCTACCTTAATTTAAGTATTAACTGTATTTATCTTACTTGTCACTTCTTCTTCCGTGTGTTTTTGCTTTTAGGAAGCTTTAATTGTCGAGTGCTAGTAACAGTGTTCCATAGATTTTGTGTTTGTTTTGAATACAGTCAGAGAGAGTCCCTTTAGTCAACCATAGTGCCAGTAGTGCTAGTGTTTGTTTGCAATACAGTCCAGAGACAGGTAGTGCTATTTTCATTGTTTTCTACAAGAAGTGCCTAGCAACCACAGTTTAGTGAATAAACAGCCGCCTTTAGTGAATTAGCAGTCTAGTTAAAGGTTGATTAACTCTCTACAGTAAATTGATTTCTTAGGATGGATAGGATGTGTGACTGCTGTGTACGGACGCAGGAGGAGCTGGCCACTGTTCGCGAACAGCTGAACGTGTTGATGGCCGCGGTCAGCCGGCTTCAGGCTGCTGCCTCGGAGTGTAGCGGCAGTGGGGAGTCTGGTGCGTCGCAAGGTACACCCCAGGTGTTACATGCTTCACCCACTGTCCCTGATGTCGAGACATCTTCGCGTGTACTGGGCGCGGTTGGGCCACCCTCTCCCCAAGGGGAGTGGCGGGTTCAGCGGCGTTCGCGGCGCACGAGGCGGAGGGTCAATGTGGAGGCTGGCCGTGTGGCATCGCCCGCTCTGCCTGTGAGTGGACATGTGGCCGCTCCTTCAGCAAGGTCCGAGCAGGCACACGGGGGGAGGGGTTTATTAGTGATTGGGAACTCCAACGTTAGGCGGGTGATGAAGCCCCTTAGGGAAATAGCGGAAAGGTCGGAGAAGAAGGCCAGTGTTCACTCTGTCTGCTTGCCGGGGGGGTCTTATCCGAGATGTGGAGGAGGCCCTACCGGCGGCGATAGAGAGCACTGGGTGCAACCGACTGCAAATTGTTGCTCATGTCGGCACCAATGACTCCTGCCGTCTGCCAGTTAGAAAACTGCTGCGGAAGCAAAGGGAACTTCACAGCAAACATAAACATAGCCAAAGCCTTGCAGACAAACAAAAATTACGCGAAGCGAAATGTAGTGTGAGGAGGGCTATGCGAGAGGCGTTCAATGAATTCGAAAGTAAAGTTCTATGTACTGACTTGGCAGAAAATCCTAAGAAATTTTGATCTTATGTCAAAGCGGTAGGTGGATCAAAACAAAATGTCCAGACACTCTGTGACCAAAATGGTACTGAAACAGAGGATGACAGACTAAAGGCCGAAATACTAAATGTCTTTTTCCAAAGTTGTTTCACAGAGGAAGACTGCACTGTAGTTCCTTCTCTAGATTGTCGCACAGATGACAAAACGGTAGATATCGAAATAGACGACAGAGGGATAGAGAAACAATTAAAATCGCTCAAAAGAGGAAAGGCCTCTGGACCTGATGGGATACCAGTTCAATTTTACACAGAGTACGCGAAGGAACTTGCCCCCCTTCTTGCAGCGGTGTACCGTAGGTCTCTAGAAGAGCGTAGCGTTCCAAAGGATTGGACAAGGACAGGTCATCCGCGTTTTCAAGATGGGACGTCGAACAGATGTGCAGAACTGTAGACCTATATCTCTAACGTCGATCAGTTGTAGAATTTTGGAACACGTATTGTGTTCGAGTATAATGACTTTTCTGGAGACTAGAAATCTACTCTGTGGGAATCAGCATGGGTTTCGAAAAAGACGGTCATGTGAAACCCAGCTCGCGCTATTCGTCCACGAGACTCAGAGGGCCATAGACACGGGTTCACAGGTCGATGCCGTGTTTCTTGACTTCCGCATGGCGTTCGATACAGTTCCCCACAGTCGTTTAATAAACAAAGTAAGAGCATATGGACTATCAGACCAATTGTGTGATTGGATTGAGGAGTTCCTAGATAACAGGACGCAGCATGTCATTCTCAATGGAGAGAAGTCTTCCGAAGTAAGAGTGATTTCAGGTGTGCCGCAGGGGAGTGTCATAGGACCGTTGCTATTCACAATATACATAAATGACCTTGTGGATGACATCGGAAGTTCACTGAGGCTTTTTGCAGATGATGCTGTGGTGTATCGAGAGGTTGTAACAATGGAAAATTGTACTGAAATGCAGGAGGATCTGCAGCGAATTGACGCATGGTGCAGGGAAAGGCAATTGATTCTCAATGTAGACAAGTGTAATGTGCTGCGAATACACAGAAAGATAGATCCTTTATCATTTAGCTACAAAATAGCAGGTCAGCAACTGGAAGCAGTTAATACCATAAATTATCTGGGAGTACGCATTAGGAGTGATTTATAATGGAATGATCATATAATGTTGATCGTCGGTAAAGCAGATACCAGACTGAGATTCATTGGAAGAATCCTAAGGAAATGCAATCCGAAAACAAAGGAAGTGGGTTACAGTACGCTTGTTCGCCCACTGCTTGAATACTGCTCAGCAGTGTGGGATCCGTACCAGATAGGGTTGACAGAAGATATAGAGAAGATCCAACGGAGAGCAGCGCGCTTCGTTACAGGATCATTTAGTAATCGCGAAAGCGTTACGGAGATGATAGATAAACTCCAGTGGAAGACTCTGCAGGAGAGACGCTCAGTAGCTCGGTACGGGCTTTTGTCAAAGTTTCGAGAACATACCTTCATCGAAGAGTCAAGCAGTATATTGCTCCCTCCTACGTATGTCTCGCGAAGAGACCATGAGGATAAATTCAGAGAGATTAGAGCCCACACAGAGGCATACCGACAATCCTTCTTTCCACGAACAATACGAGACTGGAATAGAAGGGAGAACCGATAGAGGTACTCAAGGTACCCTCCGCCACACACCGTCAGGTGGCTTGCGGAGTATGGATGTAGATGTAGATGTAGATGTATATCTCGTTAATAGACCGGTGGAGATAAAATTAGAAAGATTCGATCCCTCACGGAGGCTTACCAATAATCGTTCTTCTCGCCAACTATTGGTGACTGGAAGATGAAAGAGGGGGAAAAGACAGCGGTGCACACAGTACCCTCCGCCATACACCGCAAAGTTGCTTGCGGAGTATAGACGTAGATGAAAATTGTAATTACGCTCTCCTTAACTGGCTTATTGCACTGAAGCAAATAAACATTTTTGTTCTTGAAGACAAGATATCGTGCTGGTTAGTTTGTTGCCCCTTTTTGTCCATTTATCACTCACGGTTTTGCTACGAAAATTCGGACCCAAATCCATTGGGTGGTTTTCCTTCAAATCAGTAATCAAGTTAGTCTTAATTACTCGTATTGCTTCCAAGCTTTCCTAAACAAGACATCATGGTGGTCAGTTTCAAACCCCATTTCTCTAGTCCTACCTCTTCGTTTGGCTTTGAACATTTGGACGGAAGCTTTCCCTCACATCATTAATTAAATTTTTCTTAGCTACCGTGATTACTTTTAATGAATTAAACATTTTTCCCCTCACAACAATCGATCTCACGCTGTTCAATTTGGAACTTCATTTGTCCACTTCCTACTCTTCGTTTGAGTATGACAATTCGAAGAAATGTCCTTTGCGTAATTTCTAGGCAGTCCCGTTTCGCTCCATCCGAACATTTGACCAAAATTAGAAGATACAAAGCTGCAGTATATTCCTTACCGCAAATAATTCCCCATGCGTCCTCTGTATTAAAAAAATACAGCTAAACGCCTGTTACGTTCCATCCACGAAGCTGACTTAGACCAGAAAAATATTTGGTGGACTTTCAGCAACTCATGTGGAAGTTTTGCTTACGTGCAGTACTACTTGCATGAGGTCGTGAAGTAAATGTACATTTGTGCCCCATTTTGAAGAAATAGGTTGAATGTGTAGTAGAAAACCCGATAAAATAAAAAATTACGCAAAAATGTAAGTTTTGCTCTCATAATTTCACCAGCGAGCCGTCGTCCCCCACCTCCCCCACCCTTTTCCCCTCCCATCCCGCGTCAAGTCTCGTCTACTCTTTGAACTACACTCAGTTAACATATGGCTGTCTGTTGGAAATATACTAGTATGTGGTTCCGAGCAAACAGAGAAAGTCAAAGCTGTTTACGGCTTTTTTAATTCGCCGTCTGGGCACGTCTTTCGTCGCAAAATGTGCCGCTGGTGCCCCTTTTGGGTGCCGTGTATGCCGCCATCTGAGCCGCAGTGTACGTTGGGCGGCCTATGTCTGCAGGCGCGCGGCACGCCGGAACCACGTTTTAGGGGCGACCGCAGACGGACCGCACTCAAAGGAGCCGCTCTGTGCCGTGTTGCCCCGTCTGTCCCGCTCTGTCCGGTTAATTAAGCCGCCAGGTGGCCTCAGCCAAGCTGGCCGTTTCTGCCGCAGGACGGCCGACGTGAGGGCGTCCCAAATAAACCCCCATAAACAGGCACCATGCAGCTGCAAAAGGGTCACTTTTCATTCCACTTTTCTCATTTAAACTGAAATGGGTAATCTCGTCTGTGTATTATATACGTTTATCATTAACCACAGGAGATCGGGGGTAAGTCCTTTCATCCTGTATCATCAGTTTTAAAATCATGTACTTTATGTATTTTTCCTGTCTTTTCCTATTCTTTTCATTCTCGACAATCTCTTTTTTACTTTCCGACGTCTCTTTCTTCTCCGAACCTGCATTTACTTACGTTACAATTACCTGTCCTCTCGCTACTTTTTCCTAATCATTACTTTAATCTTTTTCTCGTGTTACAAAACTTACCTTGTGTGTTGGCGGGTTATAACTTCGACACCTCTCAACAGTTCAATCCACCTACCTCAGCACTCTTCTTGTTGCCTGCCCATCAGTCAGTGTTGGTAGGTACTGCTTCAGTCGACAAAAGCAGCATTGAAGAAAAATCTAATAAATACTTACCAAACAAAAGCCTTATAACTCAATCTTGCAGGCAGAATCTGTAACTTCGTAAAATTTCCGGCGTTCAGGATTCTATATAACTAATTAGGCTCTACTGCTCCAACTCACGTTGTAAATGTCTGTTTAACAATGTTCAACTAATTAGGCTTTACTGCTCCAAATCAAGTTGTAAATGTCTGTTTAACAATGTTCAACTAATTAGGCTTTTTTGGCTCCAGAACAAGCTGCAAGATGCTATCATGTCCGTACTTACTGTCAAACTATTATTGCTGCAAGTTGGTTACTGTTTTTACTACAAGTTCTGCATACGAAAGCAGCCAGAAGTTCACTAGTCTGACCCCGTAATTTTCACGTCCTACGCAGTCACTGACCCAAAGTTGTTCTCGAGTTAGTACAACAAGTCGTTCAGTGGGCTTCTTGAAAGGAAAGCGCATGCCGAAATTTTCTGAGGCTTTCACTAAACATGCCACGTCGTGTTTCAGGTATGACAAGAAAGTTCGCACACAAATAACTTCCAGACAAAGGCGATTTAAAAAAAAAATCCAAACTTCCAATAAAATATTAAATACTGTAGTTACTTTATAATTATGATTCGAGAATCGACAAGATGCAAGATTTCCTTCTTGTTGGCACAAATTTGTGTACAGCTGTTCAACGCTAATGTGTATCCTGAGTGACTCCTAAGAGACACAGAGCAGGATCACAAAGCAGGGGCGATGCTTAAATTCCTGTTGAATGGTCATCTATGTAGCCAATCAGAACACCTCGAGCGTTCAAATAGTCGCAGAAATTTCTGTCATACGTAACTAAATTTAACGTAAAAAAACAATGATACCTTTATCCCCATAAATGAAATACTAAACGTTGTAATACCTAACGTCTCTTCTGGCTGCTTTTATACAAAAGCATACACACTTGGACATATGTTACACGATTCGTGACTGCACAAGAACTTGCCCACGGACACGTTTCACATAGTTTCTAATAAAATTAAACAGCTATACTTTACGCTTACCTTCCATACTCTGTCTCTCTCTCTCTCTCTCTCTCTCTCTCCCTCCCTCCCACTTCCTCCTCTCTCTCTCTCTCTCTCTCTCTCTCTCTCTCTCTCTCTCTCTCTCTCTCTCTCTCTCCCTCCCTCCCTCCTTCCCTCCCTCCCTCCCTCCCACTTCCTCCCTCTCCGTCTCTCACCTTCCTCCCCCCCTCTCTCTCCACAGTATTTACAAACCCAAACATAACTGAATAATTTTGGAAACGGTTATTATTACAGATTAACGTTATCTGTTACGAATATTTTAGAACCTCTCACTCTTAATTGAATGTAAATACGTGAAACTCCAACCAGTCACTTTCTTGATTAGTTATGTATTGTTCCATGAACCTGTTTTCGAACCATTTTAGGTTCATCTTCAGATGATTTTCCGGAAGTGAAATATGTTTATAGCATAATGATGGGTGCTGTCTTGCGACATGCTGAATGCTGGCAAAATTTCGCTATCACAGTGTCAACGCATACATATTGCGTAAAAGTGTGAAGTGACGCACCAACTGGCCATCACAATGGAAGCAGACAGATGGACACTAACAGAAACTGTCTCAAGCCAACACCCAGCATTATGCTAGAAATAGGTACGTAACTTCCGGAAAACGGTATCTTCTTGGAGTATCGGAACTCCCGGCAACGGCCACAGTGTCAGATGGCCCTTGCTGTGGCTGGGTGGCGCCCATGGGGAGAGCCCCTGGTCGGTGGTATCAGGGCTGATGCTTGACGCACCAACTGGCCATCAAAATGGAAGCAGACAGATGGAAACTAACAGGAACTGTCGCAAGCCAACACCCAGCATTATGCTGGAAATAGGTACGTAACTTCCGGAAAGCGATATCTTCTTGGAGTATCAGAACTCTCAGCAACGGCCGCCGTGTCAGACGGCCCTTGCTGTGGCTGGGTGGCGCCCATGGGGAGAGCCCCTGGCCGGTGGTATCAGGGTGGATACTTGGGGCATGGAGTGTATCAAGCTGCAGAAATCTGGCCGTTCTCAACGGCCGTCTCTCCTAATGGTGAAGGATCATTGAATGCTGCTTCGTATGACCCAGCGACTTCCCTTCCCTGGCTACGCCGTGGAAGGAGGGCCAGACCCGCCACCTTGAGATGAAACACTTCCCCCATTACCTCGTCTGTACTATGACGGATAGGGACACATTTACGCCACAAAGCCATTGTTTCTTGTGGAAAATACCGGGAACAAGTTTCGTGATGTGGAGCCTCTTAGTAAGATGCGGTTGGGCACCTGAATAAAGCTTCTCCTGCCACCCAGTCCGCAGTTCTTCGTGCCTGTGATTGTCTTGGCCATGTCCCAGTGTCTATTACTCCTCACTAATCTCTGAATATGGTCCAGGGAGTGGTTTTTCCATATGGACCTCATCCTGCAAACTGGAGGAACCTTGGGCTAATCTGGAGCGGCGTGGCATTCATTTTGTTCGACGTGTGCAGCAGGTTCGCAAAGGCAACTGCACCGATACTGGCGCCTTCATTCTGGCTTTCGAGGGGGATACCCTCCCAGAGAAGGTCAAGGTTATGTGTTACAGATTTGACGTGAAGCCATACATCCCTCCACCTATGCAGTGCTTGCAATTTTGGCATATATCTTCCCTTTGTATGATGAACCCTCTGTGTGATGACTGGTCACTCACTCCATGAGGCAAGCCCCTATGTTCCGCCAACTGTGAGTGTCAATTATGCTGCCCGCCACTCCCCTCGCTCGCCGGATTATCTGACTTACAAGAGAGAAAAGAAGATCCCAGAATACAAGTTACATAATCGCTTCTCTTATGCAGAGGCTCGCTGGATTAAGGTAGAGAGTAGACTGTAAGGAAGTAACCTACCTGGAGGGAGGTAGATATTGCAAATGGTGATTGCCAGAGACGTTTGCGCTCGAACAACTATTGCTCGCCGAAAGTATGAGAGACACCACCCAGTGTCACTGTCTTCAACTTTGGCCTCTGGCGATTCATTTGCTCCTCCTACCTCTTCCTTACCCCCAGCCATGTCCCCCTCTCCCCTCCCACTCCCCTGCAGTTGCCACCACCTCCCGTCTGGAAGCCATTCCTCCTCCCTGGCTGAAGAAGTGTCCCCCTTCTTCAGCACCTGCCAGTGATCAGGCTCCCTCCTTGGACCCCTCTATCCAGCATCTCTTGGGCCAGAAGACTCCTACCACCACTTGACCACAAGACACTTCGTCTATGCACTCCGAGTTCGCCCACTCTCTTTCTGTTCTTGATCTTGCAGAAGCCTGAACTCCGTCTGTGCTCTGCCCTCCTCCACCTCCGAAAGTGAAGAAGTGAAGAAGAAGAAACATAAATCCCAAGACGAGGCACCTCCAGGGACCCCGGACGTGCCATTTCCCCCTCTCACAACCTGAGTCTGACATCTTATTTATGGTTGTCACCCCATGCTTGTCAGTGACGACTACTGACTGAGTGACCTGACCTCCTCCTCGGCTTCTTCATGTCTACTTTGAACTCTTACCACACGATAATCCAGTGGAATTGCCACAGATACTATCGTCACCTACAGGAAATACAACGTGTTGTCTTCTCCTATTCTGCATTATGTCTTGTTTTTCAAGAAAAGCATTTCCATGATGACCATTCTCCAACATTTCGTGATTATTGGACCCCAAGGTAGCATCTGGTGGGGTCTGCACGCTGGTTCACTTTGATGTCATTAGTGACTGGATCCCCCCTACGTACCAACTTGGAAGCAATAGTTGTTCGAGCGCAAACGTCTCTGGCAATCACCATTTGCAATATCTACCTCCCTCCAGGTAGGTTACTTCCTTACAGTCTACTCTCTACCTTAATCCAGCATCTCCCACCCCATCTCTCCTTGGTGGCTTTAGTGCCCACCACCCACTGTGGGAGAGGTGGGCAAGTAACCAACTGAAATGAAATGAGCGGAAGGCATCATTGGCTGGAAGGCCCCATTCAGGGAAGTTCGGCCGCCAAGTGCAAGTCTTATTTCATTCGACACCACATTGGGCGACTTGCGCGCCAGTGATGAGGATGAAATGACGATGAGGACCATACAACACCCAGTCCATGTGCACAGAAATATCTCCAACCTGGCTAGGAATCGAACCCAGGCCTGCTTGCATGAGAGGCAAGCATGTTACCACCCAGCGAAGCAGACAGACCATTGACCAACTTATCACAGACCACGATTTGTGTCTCCTCAGTGATGGTTCCCCTACCCACTTCAGTGCTGCTCATGGCACCTTCTCTGCTATTGATCTCACGATCTCCTCCCCTGCCCTCTTGGCTTCCCTACATTGGTCATCCCATGATGACTTTAGTGACAGTGACCACTTTGTTCCCCTGCTGCTTCCAGGCAAATTGGTCCTCTTATTGGGCCTTCTGCAGGGCCAATTGGCCTTTATATATGTCTACTGTGTACTTCGATACCTCCCTCTCGAATTCCTTTGATGTAGTCGTACAAGGCGTCTCGGGCACTACTCCTCATGCTGATGGCATTGCTGTCCGACTGTCCACCGGTCCCCCTCGTCGTCGACCATTACTGTGTTGGACCAAGGATGTCGCCGTCGCTGTCTAGGACCACCAACAGGCGCTGCAGCGATTTAAGCGACATCCTTCACAGACCAACCTCCTCACTTTTAAGCATCTCTGTACTAAAGCTCGTTATTAAGTGGAGTAAAAAGGAAACCTGGGAGCTTTATGTTTCCTCCCTGCAGCATATGACGCTTCATCGCAGGTTTGGTCAAAGTTCCATGGCCTTCTGGGCCGACAGCGGCAGTCAGGTGTCCAGAGTCTGAACCTCCAAGGAGCTCTGTGCACTGATCCACTGATCCTTGCAGAACATCTCACGACACACTTTGCGACAGCATCATCATCCTCTTCCTACACTACTACCTTTCTCTGCCAGAAACGCAGAGCTGGACTGACCTACCTCTGCTTCATCCCATGCCACTCTGAGACCTATAATGCACCCATCATTGAATGAGAATTGTTGCAGCCTCTTACCTCTTCCCGAGACACAGCCCCAGGACTGGATTCCATCCACAACCAGATGATCCAACACTTGGACGTTCCCCAGAGGCAAGAACTCCTCAGGATCTCCAACCGCATTTGGGTCGTAG
The DNA here is from genome assembly GCF_021461385.2 of Schistocerca piceifrons. Classification (NCBI taxonomy): domain Eukaryota; kingdom Metazoa; phylum Arthropoda; class Insecta; order Orthoptera; family Acrididae; genus Schistocerca; species Schistocerca piceifrons. The sequence goes on from NC_060146.1 coordinate 214,690,145, forward strand.
GTGCTTTTCCATCATAATGGTGAGACAGTACAGTTAACCCGTCCTTAAGCCCAGGAAGAACCCACTGTCTCTCGACAGCTACCGCCCAATTAGCCTGATGAATGTACTTTGTAAACTGCTTGAGAGAATGGTCAGATTCAGATTATGTTGGGTACTCGAATCTTGGGGCCTTTTGTCTCCGTATGAGTGTGGCTCCAGGGCAGGATGCTCTCCAACTGAGCATTTACTCAGATTGCAATCAGCCATGTGACAGGCCTTTACTCATTGCTGGCACCTTGTTGCAGTCTTGTTTGATCTACGTAAGGCATATAACACGACTTGGCGCCATCACATTTTAGTTATCCTCCATGACTGGAGCTTCTGTGTCCCCATCCGATTTTTATCCGCTAGTTTATATCTCACTGGCTCTTCCAGGTTCGAGTTAGCGCTTCACTCAGTGCCCCGCGGATTCGGGAGAACGGTATCCCACAGTGTTATGTGCTAAGTGTCACACTCTTCGTCATTGCCATCAATGGGCTTGTGACTTCTGTTGGGCCTCTGGTGACCCAGGATTTATACGTCAAAAATTTTTGTGTCGGGTCAGCTCCCACTCGGTAGCATCTGCTGAGCGCCAGCTCCAAGGTTCCATCCAGCAAGCCTCTGCGTGGGCCATATCCCACGGCTTCCAGTTTTCCCTCTCAAAAACGTGGGTCATGCATTTTTGTGATTGACCTCAGTACACCTGATCCAGAACTTGATTTAGGCATCCAACTCCTCGACATTGTAGCACAGTACAGTTTCTTGGGCCTTATTTTTTATGGCAAGCTGACATGGCTGTCCCACATTCGCCACCTAAAGACTACATGTATGCGGAAGCTTAATGCTCTCCATCCTCTGACCCACACATCTTTGGATGAAGACCGTTCCACTCTGCTCCATCTTTCCCATGCTTTGGTCTTGTCAAGACTAGATTATGGTAGTCAGATTTATGGGTCAGCACCTCCTTCCAGCCAGCTGCAGGGGCCGTGCGGTTCTAAGTGCCTCAGTCCGGAATCCTGCGACTGCTACAGTCACACGTTCGAATCCTACCTCGGGCATGGATGTGTGTGATGACCTTAGGTTAGTTAGGTTTAAGTAGTTCTACGTCTAGGGGACTGATGACCTCAGATGTCAAGTCACATAGTGCTCAGAGCCATTTGAACCTCCTCCCACTTTGAAACTGCTTGACCCTGTCCATAACTGTGGGGTGTGTCTGTCTATTGATGCCTTTCACACTAGTCCCCTTGACAGTCTCCTCACAGAAGCGGGGATTCCCCCTCTACACATACGACAGAGCCAACTCCTTGTTTCTTATGCAATCGCCATTGGTCAATTCCCTGACCATCCCACGTCCCCTGTGCTTTTTGCCAATGAGGGATGTCTCCCTCCTAACACCCGCCCATGGGTGGGACTGCCGGTTGGCATGTCTCACTTCTGTTTGTCGAGTTCTCCAGCGCCACTCACTGGACGGCACCCCATGTTTTCCTCCCACAGCCCCCTTGGTTGGTGCCTAGACCAGAGATTAGGACCGATCTTTTCCAGGATCCTGCTGTCTCTGTCGCTTCTGTGGTTTTCTCGGCCACGTATGTGCGATCTTTGCAAAGTTCCAAGGTGCTACCATCTTTTGCAATGATGGTTCTATGACAATCGATAAAGTGGGATACGCTTTCACATCTCCTGCTGGCTTTGAACACCATTTATTGCCCGGATCATGTAGTGTGTTCACGGCAGAGTTTCTAGCAATTCAGGGGGGCCATCTTTTTTGTTTCTCAGGCCTCCCTCCACTCAATGAGCAGCCTATCAACCGATGCTACTCTCGTGACCCTTTGGTCAGTGCTATGCATGACCTTCTATCTGCCCTAGAGCGTGCCGCCTGTTCACTTATCTTTCTCTGCGTCCCAAGTCATGTGGGCTTCCCAGGGAATCAATTGGCTGACCGTTTGGCTAGAGGAGGAGATTCCTTTCATGATTCCAGCTGCGAATATGCGGATCTACGTCAAATTTATCTTTGCCAAAAAGTGGAATGCAATCTGGAGCGCTACTGCTCATAGTAATAAAGTCCACAGAATGCTGATGTCTACTGCGCTCTCCTTCCAGCCCCTCTCGGAAGGAGTCTACTGTTGTATGTCGTTTACGCTTTGCTCGTACCTGGCTCACCTATTGTTTCCTCCTACGTAACGACCCAACCCCACAACGTGGTTGTGGATCCAGACTGACGATATCTCACATATTGGTGGAATGTCCCCTTTTTCTGCCCTTCTTCTTAAGTATAATCTTCTCGAGTATTTAAATGTAATATAAGCAGACGATCCACAGATGTTTGAACTGGTCCTCAGTTTCCTCCGTGAAAGTGGTTTTTATTTCCGTAAAAAAGGTTCTACTTTAGTCTTGGAGCGGGGGCACGTTGGTTGTTGTTGGGACTTCTTTTGCACTCTTCTCGGTATGTGAGCACATGTCCGCCCCCCCCCCCCCCTTTTTTCCAACCTTTGGATTAGCCGAGCGGTCTAAGGCGGTCATGGACTGTGCGGCTGATCCCGGCGGAGGTTCGAGTCCTCCCTTGGGCATGGGTGTGTGTGTTTGTCCTTAGGATAATTTAGGTTAAGTAGTGTGTAAGCTTAGGGACTGATGACCTTAGCAGTTAAGTCCGGTAAGATTTCAGACACATTTGAACATTTTTTTTCCAGCCTTTAGATATGGTCTCACCTGTTATGCCTTATACTGTGTGTGTTTAATGCTCATTATTTTATAATTTGACGCGCCTGATTAGATCCATTCACTTTTAGCGGACCCTCTTTCTTTCTGACTAACTTTGGAATTGCTGGACTGATGACCTCGCCGTTTGGTCCCATAATCCTGTCAATTCATCATAATCATAATCATAATCATCATCATCATCATCATCATCGTGGTGTCCCATCGCTCGTGCAACGACTGCAACACCACGTTTAAAGTCAAAATGTTGATAACCTGCCATTGTAGCGGCAGTAACCGACCTAACGACTGCGACAGACACTTGTTGTCTTATGCAGGCGTTGCGTACCGCAGCGCCGTATTTTTTGGCGCCTCAGTGTATATGGCAGTGAATGGTGTACCATTTCCTGTAGACACGTCGGAGACTTTGCATTGGCAAAGCAACAAAGCGAGCAACTACATTCACCATGTGTTCATTGGTAAGTCCAATCCAGATAGCTACCTTCTGCCATTTGTCACGTCTGCACTTCTTGGATAAAACCTGTAAGCGTACTGTAGTATCGATGCCTTCCTTAGAATCGATCATCTTTCGAGAACGCAGAGAGCTTATGTTACGACAGTCGGGTGTAAGCTTTTATGGAGAGGTTCACGACTGGTTTAGAGAACTCCACCTGTTGTCTTGGTTTCATCACTGGTCGTCACCAAAAATATTTGTTATTTGTTATTATTATAAGTGCAATTTTCCTATTCGTGCGTCCTGTTGTCGAGGAAATTGTCTGTAAGGGCCGTTAGTACTGTTACGGTAAATCGGTAATGTTTTTATTATGATATTCGACCGCGCTGCCTATAACCGTACACGACAAATTGTGAAACAGAACTTGAGTGGTGCATACATACGCGCGGTGCATCTGGTATCAGTGTGGGTGCTGTTTGTGTGTAGAATTGGGGATGCGCGCGATCTATCTGGGTTTGACCGAAAATAGATTATGATGGCCCGGAGGCTCGGTACGAGGATTTCGGACACTGCAGGACACGTGGAGTGTTCGAAGGGTGCTGTGGTGAGTGTCTCCAACACCTGACGAAAACGAGGTGAAACCACGTCGAGACGACGTGGGATTGGGCGTCCGCTCCTCATTACAGATGTCGGATGTCGTAGGCCGGGCAGACTGGTAAAACAGGACAAGTGGCGAATTGTGGTGAGTCTAACATCAGACTTTAATTCTGGGCCCAGGCAAGCGTGTCTGAACACGCAGTGCTCCGACCACCCCTAACGATGGGCCTCGACAGTCTATGACCCGCACATGTGCCGGCGTTAACACCACGACATCGGCAACTACGACTGAAATGGGCACGTGACCACCAGCGCTGGACGGTGGCGCAGTCGCAGAGCATTGCATGGTCCGATGAATCTCGATACCTTCTTCATCAGGCCCCTGGGAGGGCGCGAATTCGTCTGCTTCCAGGGGAACACCACCTTGCCACCTGTAATGCAGGACAGAGACAAGCTGGCGGCGACATCGTTATGCTCTGGAGAACCTTCATGTGCTTGTCCATGGCCCCAGTGGAGCTCGTGCAAGGCACCGTGACGGCCAAGGGGTGTCGTACACTAGCTGCAGACCATGTACATCCCTTCCTGACGATCAATTTTCCTGACGGCGGTAACAATTTTAAACAAGATTATATGCCATGTCGCAAGGCCAGGAGTGTCATGGAGTGGTTCGGGGAACACAGTGGCGAGTTCCAGTTGAAGACGGATCCTCAAAATTACAGACCAATATCCTTAACATCTGTTTGTTGCAGGATTCTCGAACATATTCTCAGTTCGAACATAATGAATTTCCTTGAGACAGAGAAGTTGCTGTCCATGCATCAGTACGGCTTTAGAAAGCATCGCTCCTGCGAAACGCAACTCGCCCTTTTTTCACATGATACCTTGTGAACCATGGATGAAGCGTATCAGACGGATGCCATATTCCTTGACTTCCGGAAAGCGTTTGACTCGGTGCCCTACTGCAGACTCCTAACTAAGGTACGAGCATATGGGAATGGTTCTCAAGTATGTGAGTGGCTCGAAGACTTCTTGAGTAATAGAACCCAGTACGTTGTCCCCGATGGTGAGTGTTCATCAGAGGTGAGGGTACCATCTGGAGTGCCCCAGGGAAGTGTGGTAGGTCCGCTGTTGTTTTCTATCTACCTAAATGATCTTTTGGATATGGTGGATAGCCATGTGCGGCTGTTTGCTGATGATGCTGTGGTGTACTGGAAGGTGTCGTCGGTGAGTGACTGTAGGAGGATACAAGATGACTTGAACAGGATTTGTGATTGGTGTAAAGAATGGCACTAACTCTAAATATAGATAAATGTAAATTAATGCAGATGAATAGGAAAAAGAATCCTGTAATGTTTGAATGCTCCATTGGTAGTGTAGCGCTTGACACAGTCACTTCGAATAAATATTTGGGCGTAACACTGCAGAGCGATATGAAGTGGGACAAGCATGTAATGGCAGTTGTGGGGAAGGCGGATAGTCATCTTCGGTTCATTGGTAGAATTTTGGGAAGATGTGGTTCATCTGTAAAGGAGACCGCTTATAAGAGAGATTCGGGCTCGTACAGAGGCATATAGGCAGTCGTTTTTCCCTCGTTTTGTTTGGGAGTGGAACAGGGAGAGAAGATACTAGTTGTGGTGCGAGGTACCCTCCGCCACGCACAGTATTGTGGATTGCGGAGTATGTATGTAGATGTAGGTGTACTTGCCTCGCAACTCGCCAGAACTGAACCCGACAGAACAAATCTGGGATATGATTGACTGTAGCGTCAGAGATAATCGACCCCCTCCTCGAACTGTAAGGGAAGCAGGTGACGTGTGTGTGCAGATGTGGTGCCAACTCCCTCCTGTGACCTACCAAGGCCTCACTGCTTCCACGCCACGACGCGTCGCCGCTGTTATCCTTGGCGAAGGTGGACGTACCGGCTATTAAATAGGTCATAATGTTGTGGCTGGTCAGTGTAGGTAGCAAAGGCAGTTGCGAATAGCATACCACAAACTACAAGATACACTTACGTATATTCTGAAAATCCTATAGCACAAACTACAAGATACACTCGCGTATATTCTGAAAATCCTATACCACAAACTACAAGATACAGTCACGTATATTCTGGAAACCCTATACCACAAACTACAAGATACACTCGCGTATATTCTGAAAATCCTATACCACAAACTACAAGATACACTCGCGTATATTCTGAAAATCCTATACCATAAACTACAAGATTCACTCCCGTATATTCTGAAAATCCTGTACTTAAAATAAAAAGTTGCAGTTTACGTTTGATAAATTTTGAACGTCGTGTGCGGTCAGAACTAGCTGTCGGTTGTTCATTACTATACCATTGACTTCATAATATATTTGCAACCAAGTACTGCAATAAAGTTTATAAGCATATGAAGTTCGAGTATTATGGAACGGTCGGGCAATATGTAATATCTAGTTATCTGCCTAGTGATATTCCTAAGGCGACTGGGGTGAGATCCGGCAACCTTGCTGGACAAGGTAGGGTTTCGGAAGTACTAAGACAACAGGTAGAAATTCTCCCCGTGTGCGGGCGGGCATTATGTTGCTGAAATGTTAGCCCAGGATGGCTTGGTACGAAGGGCAACAAAAGGGGCATAAGGTATCGTCGACGTACCGCTGTGCTGTTAGGGTAGGGCGGATGACAACCAAAGAGGTCCTGCTATGAAAAGAAGTGGCATCCCAGACCATCACTCCTGGCTGTCGGACAGTATGGCGGCGGTCCTAGGTTTGTATCCCACCGCTGGTCTCCAGACACGTCTTCTGCCTGGAATAAAATTGTCTTCATTGGTGAGTCCCTCTTCGAACTGAGCCCTGATGACCGGCGAAGAGGTTTCTAGAGAAGCTCAATTTGTCAAGCTCTTTCTCATGAGTAAATAACGCACCTTACCTGAAACTGTAATCACTTGTATGTCTGTACACGTACATCACATCCACATATTTCCGTCCCGTTCAGATATTTTTTTCGTGGGGTGTCATTTTTTCCCTTAGATTCTATTCTCTCCCAAATTTACATGATTAGGAGCACTTTTAATATCCTATTTCACATTTCCCGAATATATCCTATTTATTAAGTGCAAATTTTTAAAAATTTTTTCCAGTGATACGTTTTTCAAATCTTGTTAGTAGAGATATGAATACATGTTGGCAAACAATTGACGTTAGTTAGTTGCTTGCGAGTTCCATGTTCAGTCGCACTGTACGGTAGCCGTTATGATGTGGAACGTGTGAAATGCACAAGAAATGCAGATATGAAACAAAATTTTTAAATATATATTACAACACAGAGTTAAAGATTAATTTTCTGTTATTTACCCCATTCCCTTTAAATGGCACAAAATGCATATACTATATTTATAGATTTATTTATTCCTGTTCAAGAATTCATCTATGGTATAGAAGGAGTTGTCAAGGAGATTTACTTTTGAAGCTATTACTGCTGTCTGTCAGACACCTTATTTCATATGGTAACTTATCGAAAATTTTTATAGCAGCAAAGATAGGTTGAGCAAGGGATAGTGTAAGTCTTTCTTTTTTCTGGTATTATAATCATGAATATCACTGTTGTTTGTAAACTGGTCCATCTTGTTGAAAATAAATTTCATTAGTGAGTATATCTATTGTGAGGCTGTTGTAAGAATTCCCAATCTTTTAAAAAGATGCCTACAAGATGTGCGACTATGAACCCCACACTTCATTCTAACCACTTTCTTTTGAGCAGTAAATACTTTTTGTCTAAATGTTGAGTTACCCCAAAAGATTATTCCGTATGACATCAGAGAGTGAAAGTATGCAAAGTATGTTAGTTTACTAATTTCTATATCCTCAAAATTGGCAATTATTCTGATTGCAAAAGTTGCTGAACGTAGCCGCTTTTCGAGAACCAAACAAAATATGAATTTTCCAATTAAGATTCTCATCTATATGTACACCCAAATACTTAGTATGGTCTACCCTGTCTGCTGACTACTGTTGATGTGTCATATTTACTGAAGGAACTGTACTTTTTGCAGCAGCTATGTTTGAGAGCTAAGAATGAGTTCCATGTGGAGCTATAACTACAAATGTAAACGATACTCCAGAACATCCGAATTTACTCGGCTGGCGACGTTTTGTCGGCAAAAACAATGATACACAAGAACATAATCATCTTGATGTTGAAGCTCTTTTGTCTGTGTTTGCTTTATGAATGAGATATGTTTATCAGTGGAGTCCGCCTTCAGCAAAACACGATTTTGTTTTTTGTCCCAGACGTGTTTCACTGCCGCATCATCAGTGGGTTTTCGCATTCTTATGGCTTCTTACCACATGGTGTGGTCTTTCTGCTGTATTACGTTTTTACAGGACAAAAAACAAAATCGTGTTTTACTGAAGGCAAAACGCACTGAAAAAAGTATGTTATACACAACAAGCACAATTCGGCTTAGTAATCTTATTAAAATCTCCCTGTGATACCGCCACAGATACTTTAATAATAACACATGCTCGCGTCTACGTTAACTCTGTGAGCGAGCAAAACTTCCCGTTTGCTAGCGAATACTGTACACTTCTATAAAGATGGTTCCGTTCGACTCTTCACGATATTCAAATCACTCTGCAACAAAGCAATAGTAGAAGCATTACTGCACTATTGGCCATTTAAATTGCTACACCACGAAGATGACGTGCTACAGATGCGAAATTTAACCGACAGGAAGAAGATGCTGTGATATGCAAATGATTAGCTTTTCAGAGCATTCACACAAGGTTGGCGCCGGTGGTGACACCTACAACGTGCTCCCATGAGGAAAGTTTTCAATCGATTTCTCATACACAAACAGCAGTTGACCGGCGTTGCCTGGTGAAACGTTGTTGTGATGCCTCGTGTAAGGAGGAGAAATGCGTACCATCACGTTTCCAACTTTGATAAAGGTCGGATTGTAGCGTATCGTGATTGCGGTTTATCGTATCGCGACATCGCTGCTCGCGTTGGTCGAGATCCAAGGACTGTTAGCAGAATATGGAATCGGTGTGTTCAAGAGGGTAATACGGAACGCCGTGCTGGATCCCAACGGCCTCGTATCACTAGCAGTCGAGATGACAGGCATCTTATCCGCATGGGTGTAATGGATCGTGCAGCCACGTCTCGATCCCCGAGTCAACAGATGGGGCGTTTGCAAGACAACAACCATCTGCACGAGCAGTTTGACGACGTTTTCAGCATCATGGACTATCGGCTCGGAGACCATAGCTGCGGTTATCCTCGACGCTTCATCACAGACAGGAGCGCCTGCGATGGTGTACTCAACGACGAAACTGGGTGCACGAATGGCAAAACGTCATTTTTTCGGATGAATCGAGGTTCTGTTTACAGCATCATGATGGTGGCATCTGTGTTTGGCGACATCGCGGTGAACGCACATTGGCAGCGTGTATTCGAAATCGCTATACTGGCGTATCACCCGTCGTGATGGTATGGAGTGCCATTGGTTGCACGTCTCGGTCACCTCTTGTTCGCATTGGCGGCACTTTGAATAGTGGACGTTACATTTCAGAAGTGTTACGACCCGTGGCTCTATCCTTCGTTCGATCCCTGCGAAACCCTACATTTCAGCAGGATAATGCACGATCGCATGTTGCAGGTCCTGTAAGCGCCTTTCTGAATACAGAAAATGTTCGACTGCTGCCCTGGCTAGCACATTCTCCAGATCTCTCACCAACTGAAAACGTCTGGTCAATGGTGGCCGAGCATCTGGCTCGTCACAATACGCCAGTCACTACTCTCGATGAACTCTGGTATCGTGTTGAAACTGCATGGGCAGCTGTACCTGTACACGCCATCCAAGCTCTGTTTGGCTCAATGCCCAGGCGTTACTCGGCCGTTATTACGGCCAGAGTTGGTTGTTCTGGGTACTGATTTCTCAGGATCTATGCACCCAAATTGCGTGAAAATGTAATCACATGTCAGTTCTAGTATAATATATTTGTCCAATGAATACCCGTTTATCATGTGCATTTCTTCTTGGTGTAGCAATTTTAATGGCCAGTAGTGTAGTTTAGGCGGCGAGGGGTAGCCGTGCGGTCTAGGGCGTCTTGTCACGGTTTGCTCAGTTCCCCCCGTCGGACGTTGCAGTCCTCCTTTGGACATGGGTGTGTGCGTTGTACTTAGCATAAGTTAGTTTAAGTCAATTTAACTAGTGTGTAAGTCTAGTGACCGATAGCCTAAGGAGTTTGGAACCTTAGGAATTCACACACATTTGAACAGAATTGGTTTATCTTGTCGCGAAATTGAAGTAGATAGTTCCTGTGAGTTAGTATGTGCAGAGGTCATTCTTGGCGACCGGAATTAAATATTAATTGGATCCTTTTACCAATCTCCCAATTCAGACAGTACAATTGCTGAAAGGTTCATAGAAAACTTTAGTTTGATTGCACACACGTATCCGACTCATAAAATTATATTTGATGGTGACTTTAATTTATCCACGATATGTTGGCGAAAATACATGTTTAAATCCGGAGGTACGCATAAAAAATCATCCGAAATTGTGCTAAACGCATTTTTCTGAGAATTATTTCAAGAAGTTAGTGCATGAGCCCACGCGAATAGTATACGGTTGTGAAAACACACATGACCTCTTAGCAATAAATAATCCTGAGGTAATAACGAGCATCAAAACGGACACAGGGATTAGTGAACACAGGGTTGTCGTAGCGAGATTGAATATTCTAACCACCAAATCCTACAAAAATAAACGAAGAATATATCTATTCAAAAAAGAAGATACAAATTCACTTGACGCCTTCCTGAGAGACATCTCTACTCCTTCCAAACTAATAATGTAAGTGTAGCCCAGATATGGCTGGAATTAAAAATATAGTATCGGCAGCAGTTGAGAGATTTATATCAAATAAATTAACAAACGACGGATCTGATCCTCCTTGGTACACAAAACAGGTCAGAACACTGTTGCAGAAACAAAGGAAAAAACGTGCCAAATTTAAATGGACAAAGAATCTCCAAGATAGGAAATTAGAAATTTAACGCAGACTTAAATGCAAGATGCTTATAAAAGTTTAGACAACTAAACTTTATATCGAAACCTGGCAGAAAATGCAAACAGGTTCTGGTCGTATGTTGCTAGCGGCAAGACAAAATCAGTGCCTTCTCTGAGCGATAGCAATGGAGATACTATCGGTGACAGTGCTGCCAAAGCAGAGTTACTAAACACAGCCTTCCGAAATTCCTTCACCAAAGAATACGAAGTAAATATTCCAGAATTCGAATGAAGAAGAGGTGGCAACATGAGTAACGTAGAAGTAGATATCCTCGGAGAAGTGAAGTAACTTAAATTACTTAACAGAAGCAACTCTTCGGATGCAGACAGAATACCAAAAAAATGGTTCAAATGGCTCTGAGCACTATGGGACTTAACATCTGAGGTCATCAGTCCCCTAGAACTTAGAACTACTTAAACCTAACTAGCCTAAGGACATCACAAACATCCATGCCCGAGGCAGGATTTCAACCTGCGACGTTAGCAGCAACGTGGTTCCGGACTGAAGCGCCTAGAACCGCTCGGTCACAGCGGACGTCTTAGGCTGTATACCAATTAGGTTCCTTTCAGAGTATGCCAATACAATAGTTCCATACTTAACAATCGTATACAATCGTTCGCTCGACGAAACATCAGTACCCAAAGACTTGAAAGTTCCACAGGTCACACCAATATTCAAGAAAGCTAGTAGGAGCAATCCAATAAATTACAGGCCCATATCATTAACGCCGTCGATATTCAGCAGGATTTTGTAATATACATTGAGTTCGGACATTATGAATTACGTCGACGGGCCGGCCGGAGTGGCCAAGCGGTTCTAGGCGCTACAGTCCGGAACCACGTTGCTGCTAACGTCGCAGGTTCGAATCCTGCCTCGGGCATGGATGTGTGTGATGTCCTTAGGTTAGTTAGGTTTAAGTAGTTCTAAGTTCTAGGGACTGATGACCTGAGAAGTTAAGTCCCATAGTGCTCAGAGCCATTTGAACCAATTACGTCGACGAAAAGGTGCATTGACACACTGTCAACACGGGTTTAGAAAACATCATTCTTGTGAAACACAACTAGCTCTTTACTCGCACGAAGTGCTGAGTGCTATTGACAAGGTATTTCAAATTGATTTCGTATTTCTGGATTTTCGGAAGGCTTTTGACACTGTAACACAAAAGCGGCTTGTAGTGAAATTGTGTGTTCATGGAATATCGTCTCAGATATGTGACTGGACTCGTGATTTCCTGTCGGAGACTGAGGGAAAGTCATCGAGTAAAACAGAAGTGATTTCTGGTATTCCACAAGGAAGTGTTACAGGCCCTTTGCTGTTTCTTATCTATATAAACGATCTGGGAGACAACCTGAGCAGCCGTCTTACGTTGTTTGCAGATGAAGCTGTCGTTTATCGACAAGTAAAGTCATCATAAGATCAAAACAAATTGCAAAACAATTTAGAAAAGATATCTGTGTGGTGCGAAAATTGGCAATTAACACTAAATAACGAAAAGTGTGAGGTCATCCACATGAGTGCCGAAAGGAATCCGGCAAACTTCGGTTACACTATAAATCAGTAAAATGTAAAGGCCGTAAATTCGACTAAATACCTAGGTATTACAATTACGAACAACTTAAATTGGGAAGAACACACAGAAAATGTTGTGGGGAAGGCTAGCCAAAGACTGCGTTTCGTTGGTAGGGCACTTAGAAAATGTAACAGACTTACTAAGGAGACTGTCTACATTACGCCTGTCCGCCATCTTTTAGAATACTACTGCGTGGTGTGCGATCCTTACCAGATAGGACTGACGGAGTACATCGAAAATTTCAAAGAAAGGCAGCACGTTTTGTATTGTCGCGAAATATGGGAGAGAGTGTCACAGAAATGATACGGGATTTGGGGGGACATCACTAAAACAAAGGCGTTTTTCGTTGCGGCGGCATCTTCTCAGGAAATTCCAATCACCAACTTTCTTCTCCGAACGCGAAAATATTTTGTTGACACCGATCTACACAGGGAGAAACGATCACCGTAATAAAATAAGAGAAATCAGAGCTCGCACGTAAAGATATAGTTCATTTTTCCTGCAAGCAGCTCCAAGTGAAATAATAGGGAATTATTTTGAAGGTGGTTCTATGAACCCTCTGCGAGGCACTTAAATGTGATTTGCAGAGTATCCGTGTAGATGTCGACCTATCCAGATAACAAGGCGACTTTGCGTAGGGAGTTAAAAGGAATGAAGTACAATCCTCGAGCAGCCCCCAGTAATTTCTGTAATCGAATCTAATTAACCGACGCTTGAGGTGGTATAAAAAGAGACACGGACAGGGATGACTGAAAGCGATAGATTTGCAGTTACGCACCACTTCTGTCGCAGTTCAGTGGATGAATTAGGGTTTGAGAAACGCTCGGAGAACATTAAATGCCATCGAGTGTTGTGCACGTGTTCCGATGCGTTTGATCAGACAGTGTATTCTGATCCACGTACTTGTGAATGGAGTTGCGTGTGAATGATTCTGTTTTGAGGGACGCAGAAGTATATGCTTCGTAATCCCTCCTCCAAGACACTGTAATATCTCATACACTTCCTTCTCTGGTGGGAGGAATCGATTGTTTATCTTTTTATTTTTATAAAGTTCGTTACAATCCAATTTATTCAGTTATCTTTACGTTTAAGATAGCCATACACGATTAAACGTATTTGTCAAATTCACTGTTTTGTGAACACTGGTTTCTGTAACAAGCCCGAACACGCACTAGCAAAGTTTTTCAATTTAATTTAACTTTTGAGGTATTCTGTCATTAGTGCGATGGCTACCAATACAGACATAGGATTTCTTACACTGACTGTTGCACTGTGTATAAACATGAAAAAGTGAGCAAGACACTGGTCCAGCGAATGGTTGAAACTGAGATAGAAATATAGGCATAGAAGTCTTCTAAAGGAAATATTACATTCCGGACCTCATGTACATCAAACCTCTCCCAATGGGTAGTGAGACTTTTAATAACTGAGTTATTTCACCGTCACTCTGTGAAATAAGGTACAAGTATGCCAAAATTTGTTGTCTTTTATTTGCCCCTCTAATGATAGTTCATCGAAATACCGCATTTTAGGAAAATATGTATCGTTCGTGGAAAAAGCGGAGAGCACCCATTTTTTAAATTTCATTCCACTCACACCAGTAAGTTATGTGTAGAATATTATCTTTCTTCGTAACCTCTTCCTGTGTAATACATGGTTCGAAAAGACGCAACACCTGTACCAATTTTGTAACTGACAATACGGTAATGAAACTTTACGGCAGATTAAAAGTGTGTGTGGGCCCGAGAGTCGAACTGGGGACCTTTGCCTTTCGCGGGCAAGTGTCTTTATCCTTGATCGTAGGTTCAATAGTTTGGGAAACTCACGATACGGTGAGATAAATTGTAATAAGGGTCATTTTCGCTAAACGATCCCGGCAGAATACCAGTAACAACGTCCGCCATCCTCTCAAATCTGTCGTCAATCAAAATTTCTGTGAAACACGTCAGACAGTCCCTATGTTTGACAAAGACGTCAAACAGCGCCGTACATGGTCAAACATTTCAGAAACATAGCAACTTTTTACAAATTGTTTGAGCCTGTACGGCGCCTTTAGGTTCAGTCCCTTGCAATCTGCGTAATTTTTTCATGACATATTGTTGTTGCTGGCTTCCTCTGACGAAACAAATAATAAAAATCTGACTGCAGCACGTTTTTTCTCTGCCATTGAGCGAAGCAGATATGCATGTAGAAACGAATAATGTTTTGCAAGCAGTATTTATAAAAAGGAGACTACTGTGAAACCGTGTGAGTTCAAAAAAATCGCTAAATTATTCACCATTAATCCGTATCTGTTTTATGTTAAAACCAGGCAGCTACACCCGCTTAGCATCGCCGACAGAATATATTTTTAGGAGGAAGTCATACTCCAATAAAAATAAGCTGTAACGCTTACGAAGCGACTGTCACAAACACATCGCTTTTCTTCACTGCCGTGACTTCCGTCAGAAACAATACATACTCCACAGAGGAATTACCCGAATGGGACGGAAGTCGGTAGATGTGATGTACAGCCGGCCGTTGTGGCCGACCGGTTCTAGCCGCTTCAGTCTGGCGTTAGTCACTTAAGCTGTGCTAGAATCCTTTTCCTAACCCCTAAATTTGTCGGAGTCTCCATAATGTTGAATCTCTTTGTAAAAAGTCTGATTTTTTAAATAATAACAATTGATGTACTTGCAGTACGGGTAAAATCACTAGTCAAGTTTAAGGAAGATTGCGTTTCTCAGATTGCGTAATGTCAACTGAAAATTTACTTGTTGGAGAAAGTGATTAACATACAATTGCATTTTCGTCCAGAAACCATCATTGAATAATCAACTGATATCAAGAATCAGTTTCGTGTTATGCACTCCTGCTTAAAGAGCGTTCCAAATATATGTTACCATATGTCGTTGTAATAAGGGACCCTCATTTTCTAGTAGTAACTTACTGGTTCCTTAAACAGACATTATAAGAGAAATATTCTTTGAAAGTTAGGCACCTCAGTTAGAAAACATTATTTGAGGGAGAGGTTTGCTGATCTGTTCATATCTCATTGAAGTGAGCTACATAGAAGCTGTTGTCATTAACTGATGTTCCGAAACTGTACTCATCTGAGATATATGCTACAAGCTTTCGTTTTATCTAATGAATCTGGAAAGTATAAAATTGTTAACAGTCAATGCGCGATTGTTGTTGGCAGCCGTATTTTTATCTGTCTGCTAATAATGGCAAGTGGTAAATGAATTGTCATACTCTCACGAACATCTAATATATCGCAGGAATATAGCTAGCAAAAAGCAACAGGCTTAATGGCCCACCCACCTAGCCGCGCGGTCTAAAGCGCTGCTTCCCGAGCGCGAATGCGTGCCCGACCCCGGCACGAATCCACTCGGCGGATTTATGTCGAGGTCCGGTGTGCCGGCCAACCTTTTAAGCCTGTTTTCCATCTGTCTCGGCGAATCCGTTCTGGTTCTCCTTATTCCGCCTCAGTTACACTGTGTCGGCGGGTGCTGCGCAAACAGTCTCCACGTACGAGTACACCATAATTACACTTCCAAGCAAACATTGGGTGGACTGCTGTGGCCTGTTGTGGGGTCGCGAATCACTGAGGCATACCGTGACAAAAAATAAAAACACCTACAGCCATCATTTGGCAGTTGATGGTTGGAGTGCTGCGTATCCAGTAATGCTGGCAACTGATGGGTTATCCATGGAAATCATATCAACCTGTACCGCATCAAAAACAGCCTGAAGATGAGGCAATGAAGCGTTGAAACTGGTAGCGACAAAATAAAATCATAAGGACGGCTGTAGGTGTTTTTATTTACTTGTCATGACAGTAAACGGCCGTCGTCCCAGAGACCTCCTGCTAAAAGGATGGACATACAAAAGACTGAGGGATACGGCGGGACGAAGCCTCTCTGTCGTTTATAGGTCCCTGGTTTAATAACAATAACATAATAGGCGTAATGGGAAAGAATTATTAACGAAATTAAAAATGATATTCATGAACAGTCAGTAGTGTACAAGTTAATGAGCCACCTGAATCAAAAAGAGACAGATAGAGCCAAAATAAATTAATAACTTAAGAACTATGGGAAGAGCATTATAAAAATCTCACGGTTGTCTATTCAGTATCGGACCAATACAGTGAAAATTTCCCAATTAGCAGATACATGGACCTCATAGAAATTAGTAAATTGGCAGGAAGGAAGGAAAATTTGGGTGCAACATCCCGTCGATATCGAGCTCATTAGAGATGGGAGTAAATTAGATCCAGCAACAGGGAAAACTGAAGAACAGAAGAGCAGCAGTGACAGACGGAATACGAAACGGTTAAATTCGGAGGTCATTCACTGTGCTACATCTCATTATCCTATGCTGGACTGCAGGTAAAGTGCCTGAGTAGTGGAATCCGGCTAAAATTTTCACCATACTCAAGAAAGGCAACAAAAGCGATCCAAGTAAATATGCAGGAATTAGCCTCGTTAACACAGGCTGCAGAATTTATTACAGTATCTTAAATAATAGACTGCCCTTATCTCTGATACAATTTTACTAAAAGTAAACATAGATTTGAGAAAAGGACTATTCTGTACTGACTGCCCTTATCTCTGATACAATTGTACTAAAAGTAAACATAGATTTGAGAAAAAGACTATTCTGTACTGACGGTATTTTTAGTGTACCACAGCTGGTAGAGATAAGTACTTAGCTTTTGTAGGGTACGAAAACCGGTTTGAGAAAGTCAACAGACACCTGCTGTAGCAGTTTGTGGAAAAACGGTCTGTATAAGTTCTTTATAATGAGTAAAAAATTGCGATCTAAGATGTGGATAACTTACCTAAACAATTAACAACAAGACGGGGAGTCAGCCGGGGATGTTGCCAGTTACTAACTTTATTCAGCATCTACATAGATGATGACGTAAGGGTTTGGTAACGAAGTGTCGCCTGCAGCTTAAAGATCGATAGAGAGAAATTTTGTGACACCCCACTATACGAAGATGGTCGAATAATAACCCAACAAATTTAAAACAATCTTGAAAGAGCCATTTATCCTCTTAAATTTTTAATTTTACGGCTTCTAAATATAACACGAACATCTCCACATATAAAATAAGGTTATGACATTCAAGGAAAAACAGTCTATAAGACATAAAATTATAATCAGTGTAATTCTGGAAGAGGTAACGCACTTCCAGTCTCTCGGCTGTGGCACACGACGAAATTATGACAGTGCAACTGATAACAGAAAATGGTTGAAATGGCTCTCAGCACTAAGGGACTTAACTTCTGAGGTCATCAGTCCCCTAGAACTTAGAACTACTTAAACCTAACTAACCTAAGGACATCACACACATCCATGCCCGAGGCAGGATTCGAACCTGCGACCGTACCGGTCGTGCGGTTCCAGACTGTAGCGCCTAGAACCGCTCGGCCACTCCGGCCGACAACTGATAACAAAGCCCTAAAATTTAACGCAGTCTGTGGAAGAATTAGGAACACGAAACAAAAAATAGGGGGTCACGAAAGAAGCACGGATGAAGTTTTATAAGATTTTGGCCGTTGCTACTCTGTTCTACGGAACTGTAACATGAATTCGCGTGCAGTAATATTTGATTAGGGTCCACGCTGCGGAAATTTGGCATGTCCACAGCGTTAAAAGGGTACAGCAAAGGAGATCGCTACAGAAACGAAAGCAAATGAATTACAAGTTGACTTAGCGAACAGGAAAGCAATGTAAACAGAAACAGTTGGTGAGAAGATGTAGACAGAATGCATGAAAATAGACTTCCAAAACAAAACTAGTGGGACAATACAGAAGGGAAGACTACAGGGCAGGTGAAATCACCTAATCCGCCAAGGGAGAGGAAGTATAACAGGCGGCGGCGGAGGAGGAGGAGGAGGAGGAGGAGAAGAAGAAGAAAAAGATCCTTATTTATTCGAGGTGATTATTAGAAGTTTTGGCTACCCATCGTAATATACAGGGTGGTCCATCGATCGTAACCAGGCCAAATATCTCACGAAATAAGCGTCGAACGAGAAAACTACCAAGTACGAAACTTGTCTAGCTTGAAGGGGGAAACCAGATGGCGCTATAGTTGGCCCGCTAGATGGCGCTGCCATAGGTCAAACGGATATCAACTGCGTTTCTTAAAATAGGAACCCCCATTTTTATTACATATTCGTATAGTACGTAAAGAAATATGAATGTTTTAGTTGGACCACTATTTTCGCTTTGTGATGGATGGCGTTGTAATAGTCACAAACATATAAGTACGCGGTATCATGTAACATTCCGCCAGTGCGCTCGGTGTTTGCTTCATGATATATTACCCATGTAAAAATGGACCGTTTACCAATTGCGGAAAAGGTCGATATCGTGTTGATGTATGGCTATTGAGATCAAAATGCCCAACGGGTGTGTGTTATGTATACTGCTCGGTATCGTGGACGACATCATCCAAGTGTCCGATCCGTTCGCCGGATACGTTATTTAAGGAAACAGGAAGTGTTCAGCCACATGTGAAACGATAACCACGACCTGCAACAAACGGTGATGCCCAAGTAGGTGTTTTAACTGCTGTCGCGGCTAATCCGCACATCAGCAGCAGACAAACTGCGCGAGAATAGGGAATCTCAAAAACGTCGGTGTTGTCAATGCTACATCAACATCGATTGAACCCGTATCATATTTCATGCACCAGGAATTGCATGGCGCCGACTTTGAATGTCGCGTAGAGTTCTGCCACTGGGCACAAGAGAAATTACGGGACGATGACAGATTTTTTTGCAGGCGTTCTATTTAGCGTCGAAGCGTCATTCACCAACAGCTGTAATGTAAACCGGCATAATATGCACTATTGGGCAACGGAAAATGCACGATGGCTGCGACAAGTGGAACATCAGCGACCTTGGCGGGTTAATGTACGTTGCGGCATTATGGGAAGAAAAGATAATTGGCCCCAATTTTATCGATGGCAATCTAAATGTTGCAATGTATGCTGATTTACTACGTAATGTTCTACTGATGTTACTACAAGAGGGGACTGATGACCATAGATGTTAAGTCCCATAGTGCTCAGAGCCATTTGAACCATTACTACAAGATGTTTCACTGCATGACAGATTGGCGATGTACTTCCAACATGATGGATACGCGGCACAGAGCTCGCGTGCGGTTGGAGCGGTATTGAATAGCATACTTCATGACAGGTGGATTGGTCGTAGAAGCACCATACCAAGGTCCGCACGTTCACCGGATCTGACGTCCCCGGATTTCTTTCTGTGGGGAAATTTAAAGCATATTTGGTATCGTGATCCACCGACAACGCCTGACAACATGCGTCAGCGCATTGTCAATGCATGTGCGAACATTACGGAAGGTGAACTACTCGCTGTTGAGAGGAATGTCGTTACACGTATTGCCAAATGCATTGAGGTTGACGGACATCATTTTGAGCATTTATTGCATTAATGTGGCATTTACAGGTAATCACGCTGTAACAGCATGCATTCTCAGAAATGATAAGTTCACAAAGGGACATGTATCACATTGGAACAACCGATATAAAATGCTCAAACGTACCTACGTTCTGTTACCAACTGTTTGTCTAAAATTGTGAGCCATACGTTTGTGACTGTTACAGAGCCATCTATCACAAAGCGAAAAAAGTGGTCCAACTAAAACATTCATATTTCTTTACCTACTACACGAATATGTAATAAGGAATGGGGGTTCCTATTTTTAAAAAGTCCAGTTAATATCCATTTGACCTTTGGCACAGCCATCTAGCGGGCCAACCGTAGCCACATCTGGTTTCCCCTTCAAGCTAGACAAGTTTCGTTTTTTGTAGTTTTTCCGTTTGGCGCTTATTTCGTGAGATATTTTTCCCAGTCACGATCGATGGACCACCCTGTATATAAAAACTGTGCACTACTGTGCAGTGTAACGCAGATAGGGACTTGGTATAGTTCGCTTTTCGTCCAGGTTTGTCGGCGAGCAATGTAGCATCTTTACGTCGGGGGGATGCGTAGCGGGTTGCCTACAGGCGCCTAAGCGCCTCTGTGAGCCGCGCTGGCTCTCACAGAGTATCCAGACTGATGGAGAGGGGACAGTCGGGTGGTGGGGATAGAGAGTCGGGACGCTGGGGGGGAGGGGCAGCGGGAGAGGGAGAGGGGGAAGGGGTCGGTTGGGGTGGGAGCGGGATGGGATCAATACGGCGCCACGCCGCCCCCACGGCCGCGCCTCCCACCCCCAGACGTCGTCACGCATCTGCATAGTCGCCCATCTCCGCACGCCAGACGGGCGCCTCTTGGCGGCCCGCAACAGCCAGCCAGCCAGCGTGGCCAACTGACGACCGCGCTCAGAGCAAACTCGGCGCTTCTGTGTTCTGACGTATCACCCCGCGTGTGGTCCTACGTCAACGTCCGCACTGTAGAAACCGCTGAAACCACTCAGAGGACCGCACCAGAGTGTACTTGCCGACCATTGTACCACGTATTAGGTCGTTCTTCCTTCGGGATTGATGACCTCGTCTTTTAGTCTCATAACCTCCCTCCTTCAATCAATCAATCAGTCAGTTGTTTTCCCAATCCAATTGTGTATGGACAGCGAGAAGACTGTGTGCTGGTATTAATCTACTCTTTGCTTCATGGTCCATCTGCGAGTGATACATATGCTATCCAATCAAAAATATCTGGACACCTATTAGCGGACATGTATATGGTATGTGTCTACCCATCGCCTATAGGACGGCTTGTGCTCTGATGGGGACACTTGCTGTGAGTTGTCGGAAGTGGTAGTCGTTTCTTCCACAGGTGCCAAAACCTGAGAAGGTAGAGATGTTGGACGCAGTGGTCTAGAGCGTAGTCGACGTTGTAACTCATTCCAAGCGTTTCTCATTGGATGCTGGTTGGGACTATAGGCAGACCAGTCGATTTTGGGATGTTATTGTTAGTTAACTATTATCAAATGGTTCAAATGGCTCTGAGCGCTATGGGACTCAACTTCTGAGGGCATTAGTCCCCTAGAACTTAGAACTAGTTAAACCTAACTCACCTAAGGACATCACACACATCCATGCCTGAGGCAGGATGCGAACCTGCGACCGTAGCGGTCTCGCGGTTCCAGACTGCAGCGCCTAGAGCCGCACGGCCACTTTGGCCGGCAACTATTATCACTATCAACACAAGTAAAGGATATAAGTCTATCATATGGATTGCACCTCAGTCTCATCATGTCTCAGTTCATGATAATTGATCGAGGAGCTTAACTGACAGGTCGATTAAAGGAACTGGAAGTCGTTCATTCTTTCGTCTATCTTCGGTCAACCACCACAAATATCTGGCTCGTTGAAACACTCGTTTTTCCATCTTCTTTGGTGTTTGTGAAACATGGACCCTTAAAGCTAGAGGTAAACAGAGCATCGATGCATTTGAGCTTCAGTGCTGGCGCAGGACATGGGTGTTAAATGGACTGAAAGGAGGACAAATGTGCTCACTACTGAACAGCTCAGTATCTCCGCGCCCCGTTTGTCTCGTGTCAACCAAAAAGTCTCCAGTTTTTTGGCCATATTGTCAGAAGAGATAGAGAAAATGTAGAGAAAATAACCATGAAAGGAAAGGTCGAGGACAGAGAATGACGGGAAAAGAAGCATTCAGGTGCATAAATCAAATCAAGGAGACCTCTGGTCTTCCTCTTGAGCAGGCCCTAAGACAATCTGGCAGCTGTCCAGGATGAAGACGCTTGGGGTCACAAAGCTCAGCCATGTGTACAACGTGTTATGGGTGTCCACAAACCATTGCACCACAGATTCTGCTTTACAGCAGGGTGCTGTGTCACGCTGGTACAAACCACCATTGTCTCCAAATTGTTCCTGTGTTGTGCGAGGCACAAATGCTGTATAATAATTTAATATCCTTTCCGAATTTAGCGTCTACTAAAGCGGAAAATGAACGTATTACTATTATTTTCAGGTCAGAAACATACAGGGCCGGCCGGAGTGGCCGAGCGGTTCTGGATCCACGCGACCGCTACGGTCGCAGGTTCGAATCCTGCCTCGGGCATGGATGTGTGTGATGTCCTTAGGTTAGTTAGGTTTCAGTAGTTCTAAGTTCTAGGCGACTGCTGACCTCAGAAGTTAAGTCCCATAGTGATCAGAGCCATTTGAACCATTTTGAATCATACAGGTACATTTACATACATTTTACACAGTTATGATTAAATTACTTTTGACCAAAACTTGGCCACTTCCACTGCATTTTCTGTTGCTTGTTAAAGATCGTATTCTGCACAAGTGACTGGGCACAATCGACACCGAAGCATGTGCCCAACTGTCTGTCCTTCTCCACAGTCACACCGAATATCGTTTGGATAAGAGTATCCCCATCTCGCCAAGCTAACTTTTGATCTTCCAAATCCGGATCTCAGTCTGTTCAGAGACTTCCAAGTCACTGCCCGGAGGTAGAGCTTCAACAACTCTTTTCCAACCAGGGGGAAGGTAGGTCGTAGCCCCCATAGTTGTAACCTAGCTCTTTCAGCAGTGGTTCTAAGTTCCTTTGATGTCTTAAGGAAATTTTCCCTTGACATCAGTCATTGCAGATGCAGTTCATGCCCATACATAGGATGGGTAATTTCCTGTTCCATCCTTGTTCGCAGCTATCTCTCTTTGAATAGATGGTGGTGCTATTTTTGCGAGGTGGTAAAGCCACTCGACTGGAGTGGATTTCAAGCAACCTGTTATAATTCTGCAGGTTCCGTTGAGAGCTACATCCACATGTTTGGCATGAGTAGAATATCGTAGTGCTATTACAGATGGTCGGATTGTTACAGGTTGATTACCCGACGGTGATATGGCGAGTTTCCATAGGAGATTGTTCCTGCTGGAAACTTTTGACTTGCATTTCATGCAGTGATTTTTGGAAGTGAGAGATCTGTCAAGTGTCACTCCTAGGTATTTTTGAGTCTCGTAGTGTTCCATATCGACCACCGACCATACTGTTTTCAACTTCCGAGTTGCTGCCTTGTTTCTCAAGCGAAAAGCACACACTTTCGTCTTTGAAGGGAATGGTTTAAGCTGGTTTATGTTGTAGTATCTGGATAGATCTTCAAGGGCATTCGTGAGGTTGTTCTCCACTGATTCAAAATCTGTACTCTGGGCGGCTAGAGCTTGATAGTCAGCATGTAAGGGAGACAAAAAAGGAACATATGGGAAACACTGACAAGAAATAGAGACAGAATGATAGAACATCTGTTAAGAAATCAGGGAATAACTTTCAAGGTACAAGAGGGAGTGATAGAGGGTAAAAACGGTAGAAGAAGACTGAGGTTGGAATACATACAGCAAATAATTGAGGATGTAGGATGCGTGAGCAACTCTGAGGTGAAGCGGGTTGACACAGGGAAGGAATTTGTGGAAATACAAACCAGTCAGAAGACTGAGGGCAGGAAAAAAAAGTAATAAATAAAATGTGCAACTAGGGGACACCACCCTAACAATGAAAAACACCACCATACCACGAAACCTACTCTTCCGCAGTTCACTGTTAGCACCACATACGATTGCCAATAATGTTCTCCACACATCTGCCAAACACACAAACATCCTTCAGATTGCCGTAGGCACTGTGCTAGCTAGACTGATGGCAGCGCTTTGGAAATCACTTGTGGTTCCTCCCCCTTATTTCATGCGATTTTTTTGCAACCGCCCGCCGCGTTGCCATTCTTTGCAGCACTTTGAAATCTGATCAAGCTGTTACTGGATATTTTTTCAGCCTTTGGACACAGTATTTTATCGTAGATAACTCCTTCGTCTGCAAAATCACGAAATTGTAATTAATATTGTCTGCAAGGTCATTATGTGCAATATCAACAGGAAGTACAATTCCCTGTGGCTGTTCTGCAGTTTCTGCATTACCTGTCGATGGTTCTGCATCCCAGGTGCCGAGTCCTCCCCGCTCAGATCTTCTCAATGCAGTCACAAATTTCGCTTTACACCCCATACGGCCGTACATTCGTTAATAATCGCGTTGTCGTTAAGAGAGGGACTAGCTCAGTTGGACATTCTGTCGTATGGAGTCTAACAGGTATTACATCGGTTCTTGCCTGGAGTCTCTGTTGTGAAATTTACCTTGAGTACTGCTCGAAAAATTATTTTGAGCTCCTTGAGACGCTTGTATCGTTGGTTAGGAGAATATAGTTATACCACTTTTGGTAGCTGAATGAAATCCAAATATTTTCACATATGAGGCAGATTCATTATCACCATAAACTCCAGATCAGGCTTTTCGATGGCATGTTATATTTGAGGCTCCCTTTCTGGAGAAAACATCTGTAGTCTACTTCATTTAATTCTTCAATATTATTTTTCTCTTCTTTCCAATTAGTGACGATGGGCTAGTTTCTCGTCCTTACCATTTGCTGTTTTCTCTTCTTGCAGTAATCTTTCATCATTTCAGCATGTTTCCGGTTTTCGTCCTCAAATCGCTTCATATCTGTTTGATTTCCGTTTTCTCTTTAAGTCGTTTTAATATTAACACATTTCTTTTAAGAAATTTGCTCCAGTTGCTCCTCTTACCTTCTTGCTGTATTTTTCTAAACATTTTAACTTCTGTAATCCGTCTCCTTGTTAAGTATCCCAGAAATTCTTGAATTTCTGATTTGTTAATCTATACTCATTCATTCTGTATGGACGTCCAAAAAAATCTGTCTTTATTTTATTATTGTTTCTGATACTTTTTCTGCGTTTTCTATGTTTTCATCTCTATTCCAGTCTAAGGTATCTCTTCATGGACATAAAGTATCTTTTTTTCATAATTCATCTAATACCCCTAATGCGTCTAGAAGGACAGCATAGGTATATTCTCATTTCGCTATCATGTTGTGATTTTTTTGCTGTTCTCAATGTTCACTTTTTATTAAAATATTCTTTTTAATTATTTCACATGATCTTTTCATTTTACGTATACTTTCTTCAATGGGAGATTCTTCTTGAATTATCAGTCCTAGGTATTTCATTTTTTTTTATCATTTTTCTATAACTTCAGGCTATTACTACAAATTTAAGTATATTTATTTACTTCAGAAAATTGTATACTTTCCCTTGCAGAGATTTTTGAACGTTCACTGTTCCAAGAGCTGGGCTTTTATTTTTTTGTGTGATATATTTACAGATGCCGCAGCGAAATTATCCACCAATGACAGGCTCTTTTATTCAATAGGTTGTTTCCTTCTTCGCTGCTTCGTTGCTGATTATTTGCTACATTTTTTTGTACAGACATGCAGAAAAATGCACATCTTTGTTACACTTCACTGGACGTTTACATTAGGCTCATTTCCGTAGCGTCGATTGTAAATACAGTACGTTTCTGGATACCCATCATGTACCGTTAGAAAATACAGAGAGCGACAGAGACAATGGTCTGGACAGGAAACCCACGTACACAGATGTACAGTTACCGTGCTGCACGAACAAACATGTAACACAAACAATTTTGCTGACCCGCATTAGCTATGTGGAAGAGCGACAGAGTAATTTACGATGCCTCTCCAAACTACTACACTTGTGAGCGTGCAGCAGATCTGACAACAGGTAATTCTCAAAGCTGTCCAGTGTTACAGCAGTGCGGTGTGTTGCGTATCATCAGTGTAGGAAGTGGCACATATTCTACAATGTCATACGTAAATACTGTTCGCTTCGCGTGTCAATAACAGAACGAAAAAACTGGCAGCAGCGGATGTTTATCTTTGTTTTTCACCACGATCCATTTCAAACTACATGTTGAGGTTTAATTTGTATTCTAAATATGACGGAAATATTACAACAGAATGGGAGAAAGTGTACAGTTAATCAAAGAGTGGAAATCTCAATCGTTCTACCTCTACATCAAGATTTACATCGATACTCTGCAAATCACATTTAAGTGCATGGCAGAGGGTTCATCGAAACACCTTCACAATTCTCTATTATTCCAATCTCGTAAAGCGCCTGGAAAGAACGAACACCTATCTCTTTGCCTTTGAGCTCTGATTTCCCTTATTTTATCGTGGTAATCGTTTCTCCCTATGTTGGTCGGTGTCAACAAAACATTTTCGCATTCGCAGGAGAAAGTTGGTGATTGGAATTTCGTGAGAAGATTACGTCGCAACGAAAAACGCCTTTCTTTTAATGATGTCCAGCCCAAATCCTGTATCATTTCAGGGACACTTTCTCCTATATTTCGCGGTAATATAAAACGTGCTGCCCTTCTTCGAACTTTTCCGATGAACTCCGTCAATCCTGTCTAGTAACGATCCCACACCGAGCAGCAGTATTCTAAAAGAGGAGGGACAAGCGTAGTGTGGGCAGTCTCTTTAGCAGATGCCTTACATTTTCTAAGTGTCCTGCCAATAAAACGCAGTCTTTGGTTAGCCTTCCCCGCAACATTTTCTGTGTGTTCCTTCCAATTTAAGTTGTTCGTAATTGTAATACCTAGGTATTTAGTTGAATTTACGGCTTTTATATTAGATTGATTTATCGTGCAACCGAAGTTTAACGCGTTCCTTTCAGTAATCATGTGGATAACCTCACACTTTCGTTATTTAGGGTCAACTGCCAGTTTTCATACAGATATTTTTTATAAATCGTTTTGCAAGTTTTTTACTCTTCTGATGACTTTACTACCTGATAAACGACAGCGTCATGTGCAAACAACGTAAGACGGTTGCTCAGATTGTCTCCCAAATCGTTTATGTAGATAAGGAACAGCAAGGGGCCTATAACACTACCTTGTGAACGCCAGAAATTACTTCTGTTTTACTCAATGACTTTCCATCAATTACTACGAACTGTGACCTCTTACGAATCCAATCACATAGCTGAGACGATGTTCCATGTTGTTGTTGTTGTTGTGGTCTTCAGTCCTGAGACTGGTTTGATGCAGTTCTCCATGCTACTCAATCCTGTGCAAGCTTCTTCATCTCCCAGTACCTACTGCAGCCTACACCCCTCTGAATCTGCTTAGTGTATTCATCTCTTGCTCTCCCTCTACGATTTTTACCCTCCCCGCTGCCCTCCACTACTAAATTTGTGATCCCTTGATGCCTCAGAACATGTCCTACCAACCGATCCGTACTTCTAGTCAAGTTGTGCCACAAACTCCTCTTATCCCCAATTCTATTCAATACCTCCTCATTAGTTATGTGATCTACCCATCTAATCTTCAGCATTCTTCTGTAGAACCACATTTCGAAAGCTCCTATTCTCTTCTTGTCTAAACTATTTATCGTCCATGTTTCACTTCCAGACATGGCTACACTCAATACAAATACTTTCAGAAACGACATCCTGACACATAAATGAATACTCGAAGTTAACAAATTTCTCTTCATCCGAAACGCTTTCCTTGCCATTGCCAGTCTACATTTTATATCCTCTCTACTTCGACCATCATCAGTTATTTTGCTCCCCAAATAGCAAAACTCCTTTACTACTTTAAGTGTCTCATTTCCTAATCTAATTCCGTCAGCATCACCCGACTTAATTCGACTACATTCCATTATCCTCGTTTTGCTTTTGTTGATGTTCATCTTATATCCTCCTTTCAAGACACTGTACATTCCGTTCAACTGCTCTTCCAAGTCCTTTGCTATCTCTGACAGAATTACAATGTCATCGGCAACCTCAAAGTTTTTATTTCTTCTCCATGGATTTTAATACCAACTCCGAACTTTTCTTTTGTTTCCTTTACTGCTTGCTCAATATACAGATTTAATAGCGTTGGGGAGAGGCTAAAACCCTGTCTCACTCCCTTCCCAACCACTGCTTCCCTTTCATGTCCCTCGACTCTTATACCTGCCATCTGCTTTCTGTACAAATTGTAAATAACCTTTCGCTCCCTGTATTTTACCCCTGCCACCTTCAGAATTTGAAAGAGAGTATTCCAGTCAAGATTGTCAAAAGCTTTCTCTAAGTCTACAAATGCTAGAAACTTAGGCTTGCCTTTCCTTAATCTTTCTTCTAATGTAAGTCAAGGGTCAGTATTGCCTCACGTGTTCCAGTATTTCTACAGAATCCAAACTGATCTTCCCCGAGGTCGGCTTCTACCAGTTTTTCCATTTGTCTGTAAAGAATGCGCATTACTATTTCGCAGTTGTGAATTATTAAACTGATAGTTCGGTAATTTTCGCATCGGTCAACACCCGCTTTCTCTGGGATTGGAATTATTATATTCTTCTTGAGGTCTGAGGGTATTTCGCCTGTCTCATACATCTTGCTCACCAGATGGTAGAGTTTTGTCAGGACTGGCTCTCCCAAGACTGTCAGTAGTTCTAATGGAATGTTGTCTACTCCTGGGGCCTTGTTTCGACTCAGGTCTTTCATTGCTCTGTCAAACTCTTCGCGCAGTATCATATCTCCCATTTCACCTTCATCTACATCCTCTTCCATTTCCATAATATTGTCCTCAAGAACATCGCCCCTGTATAGTCCTTCTATATACTCCTTCCACCTTTCTGCTTTCCCTTCTTTACTTAGAACTGGATTTCCATCTGAGCTCTTGATATTAATACAAGGGGTTCTCTTTTCTCCAAAGGTCTCTTTAATTTTCTTGTAGGCAGTATCTATCTTACCCCTCGTGAGATAAGCCTCTACATCCTTACATTTGTCCTCTAGCCATCCCTGCTTAGCCATTTTGCACTTCTTGTCGATCTCATTTTTGAGACGTTTCTATTCCTTTTTGTCTCCTTCACTTACTGCATTTTTGTTTTTTCTCCTTTCATCAATTAAATTCATTATCTCTTCTGTTACCCAAGGATTTCTACTAGCCCTCGTCTTTTTAGCTACTTGATCCTCTGCTGCCTTCACTATTTCATTCCTCAAAGCTAACCATTCTTCTTCTACTGTATTTCTTTCCCCCATTCCTGTCAATTGTTCCCTTATGCTCTTCCTGAAACTCTGTACAACCTCCGGGTCTTTCAGTTATCCAGGTCCCATCTCCTTAAATTACCACCTTTTTTCAGTTTTTTCAGTTTTAATCTACAGTTCACATCCAATAGATTGTGATCCGAGTCCGTATTATGCCCCTAGAAATGTCTTACAATTTAAAATCCGGTTCCTAAATCTCTGTCTTACCATTATATAATCTATCTGAAACCTTCTAGTATCTACAGGGTTCTTCCATGTATACAACCTTCTTTCATGATTCTTGAACCAAGTGTTAGCTATGATTAAGTTATGTTCTGTGCAAAATTCTACCAGACGATTTCCTCTTTCATTTCTAACCCCCAATCCATATTCACCTACTACGTTTCCTTCCCTCCCTTTTCCTACTGTCGAATTCCAGTTACTCATGACTATTAAATTTTCGTCTTCCTTCACTACCTGAATAATTTCTTTTATCTCATCATACATTTCATCAATTTCTTCATCATCTGCAGAGCTAGTTGGCATATAAACTTGTACTACTGTAGTAGGCGTGGGTTTTGTGTCTATCTTGGCCACAATAATGTGTTCACTATGCTGTTTGTCGTAGCTTACCCGCACTTCTATTTTTAATTCATTATTAAACCCACTCCTGCATTCCCCCTATTAGATTTTGTATTTATAACCCTGTAATCACCTGACCAAAGTCTTGTTCCTCCTGCCACCGAACTTCACTAATTCCCACTGTATCTGACTTTAACCTATCCATTTCCCTTTTTAAATTTTCTAACCTACCTGCCCGATTAAGGGATCTGACATTCCACGCTCCGATCCGTAGAACGCCAGTTTTATTTCTCCTGATAACGACGTCCTCTTGAGTAGTCCCCGCCCGGAGATCCGAATGGCGGACTATTTTACCTCCGGAATATTTTACCCAAGAGGACGCAATCATCATTTAATCATACAATAAAGCTGCATGCCATCGCGAAAAATTACAGCTGTAGTTTCCCCTTGCTTTCAGCCGTTCGCAGTACCGCAACAGCATGGCCGTTTTGGTTAGTGTTACAAGGCCAGATCAGTCAATCATCCAGACTGTTGCCCCTGCAACTACTGAAAAGGCTGCTGCCCCTCTTCAGGAACCACACGTTTGTCTGGCCTCTCAACAGATACCCCTCCGTTTTGGTTGCACCTACGGTACGGCTATCTGTATCGTTGAGGCACGCAAGCCTCCCCATCAACGGCACGGTCCATGGTTCATGGGGGGGGACGATATTCCATAATCACGCAATTTCACTACAAGTCGTTTGTGTGGTACAGTGTCGAAAGCCTTCCGGAAATCGAGAGATACGGAATCAATCTGGAATCCCTTGTCAATAGCACTCAACACTTCATGTGAATAAAGAGCTAGATGTGTTTCACAAGAATGATGTTTTCTAAATACATGTTGACTGTGTGTCAATAGACCGTTTCCTTCGAGGTAATTCATAATGTTCGAACACGATATATGTTACAAAATCCTGCTGCATATCGACGTTAATGATATGGTCCTGTAGTTTAGTTGATTACTCCTGCCACCGTTCTTGAATATTGGTGTGACCTGTGGAACTTTCCAGTCTTTGGGTACGGATCTTTCGTCGAGCGAACGGTTGTATATGATTGTTAAGTATGGAGATAATTCATCAGCATACTCTGAAAGGAACCTAATTGGTATACAGTCTGGACGAGAAGACTTACTTTTATTAAGTAATTTAAGTTGCTTTACTACTCCGGGGATATTTACTTTCACGTTACTCATGTTGTCAGCTGTTTTTGGCTCGAATTCTGGAATATTTACTTTATCGTGTTTTGTGTAGGCATTTCAGAAGGCTGTGTTTAGCAACTCTGCTTTGGCAGCATTGTCTTCCATAGTATCTCCAATGATGTCGCACAGAGATGGCATTTTTCAAAATACGGGTCTTGGGTCCGGATGTGTGTTACATGTCCGTACACATGCACCAGGTACCTTATCATGGAGAAAATACTCCAAAATATTGTTACTAAATGGTGTATGGTGGAAAAAAGTGAAGCAGGGCCTTTGTTCCGCAAGATATAAAGAAGCCTTCAGAGTCGGCTAAAGCTGTTAACCGTACCCATGCATTACAATGCATGCAACTGATTATGTGACCAATTTGGCTGGTCATCTCCATCTCATGGTACAATGATTGCTCCTCAATGATTGATGCTGCGTTCCAAGACTAGAGGGCTCCTCTTCCACATAGCTCTCATCTTCCAGGACCGGTTTTGTGAGCGCGCATCCCTCCGAGCCGCCACATTCACCAGACCTGAGCCATTGTGGTCGACTTTGGGGGGTAGATGGGTGCGTCATTGCTATCCACGTCCATGATCGTTACCTGAACTAAAGGAACAGTGATATAAAACCAACATGAGAACACTGAGAACAATGCAGAACCTGTGTTTATCCGTTCCGAGACGACTGGAAGTTGTTTTAATGCCAACGGTTTTGTAACCTCTATTAGGCATGATAATGTATTGTGTTCTTGGAGTTTCCACGTTTTCGTTGACTCCCTGTAGGTCCCCACGGGTTTTTCCCCTTGACTTAGATTAGTCAGACCCTCACCTTACATTAGTCCCATCAATTTTCACGTGTAATTTCTCTCCTAACCGAGGTTTCTTCATCAGTGGACACACGTGGTACTGGATAGTCCTTTGAACGTCGCATGGCCTTTGGATAGGGCCCCACTGATCCCTTTTTTTTAACTGTGCTGTCGTGGCACCCATGCCTGTTCTCGGGTAAGTTCACGCTGTTTACTTGACGTCCCCTTGTGAGTTCACTCACGAGAGGGCGTGCATACTTGCTGCTGTCCAAACTGTTACTTGGGGCGTAACCTCGTTCGTCTTTCACGTTTCCATTAACCTCATAGTACAATAAAACCAGTCATTTATCCACAAATACCTTACACGTTTAGGCATGCAACGAACTTTCCATTATGCAGTCCTACTGCCCCACAAACGGCTGATTAGTTTGGGTTATTGCAAAAATGACAATTTTCGTGTATTCAAGAAGTATAGATAATGAAAACCATAATTGTGAATAATACAGGTGTATGCGATGTTCGTACGAATAAATATTGAGTTGATTTCATCTCTAATGTTTTATTGGAAGATATGCAATGACTTTCTCTATCCTTAACTGATACTAATCAATAAATTGAAAAGGCATAGGTGGATATAATTTATCACTTTCCTTCCCGAGTATGAGTCCTGTTATTTTGATTTTGATAATGAGGGCAAATATTGTCGATGAAAGAATACATCACCTTGCCGATAAGAATAGAAAACATGTAATGATAAAATTGGCAAGACGGTATTGGTTCTCTTAATAATTTCTTACGGCAATAATACGATTTTTACTCCTAGGGGCTTACTTTTATTCTCGTACAAGCCTATGCTCGAGGCTAGACAGTCGTCGTTGGAAAGCAACGATCTTGATGACGCGAAACCGTGTTATTCTTAATCACTAATGCCAAAAGTCAGTTTTATGCGATACTAATAATCACAATAGAGCTTCATTAAAAACATAGGCTGCAGGTTCGACTTAGAAACATGGTAATGAGAAGACGGTAGCAGGCTTACGGCACACCATCTTCGCGTCACCGAACTAAGTAGTTCCAAATAATATACAGGCCAAGAATGATAGGAAATCAACTTCACTAGTATAGGAACACCGTGCTTCGTACTGTGCTATCAAAATGAAGAGGAAATAATTCAAACAGCATTATTGTTTAACACAAAAGACAAGTTACAGGAATGACAGAACATCATATCACTGATTTTCGAAGAGGAAAAATGAAGGAATATCAGTTCCATTAGTTCAGAAAGAAAGTATCGACAATGACTTCCACAGATACTTGAGAAACAAAACTGTAGTAGATTTTCTGAGACGCAATCTTATCTCTAACATCAAACAGAGAGGCTGACTGAAATAAAATGTTTTGGCACCAGCCGACTCGCTATTATTGTGTGTCAAGTCCTAAAATTAAAGTAAATGTTCAAACGTTCTATGCAGTTACATGAATGAATAACGGCGGACTGAACGGATGTTTCTTGGACTCTTGCACATTGTGGAGACCTGTTCGCACTTTTTCAGATGGTCTGTTGCAGGTTGTGAGGCAGGGTAGAAACATACAACAACCACAGCTGCTGTTCAGCTTGGGTGGGGAATAAATTTTAAAAGGGGACAGACGCCAGTGCCAGGGTTCTCAGATGTCGAAGCTCTTCTATCCGGATGCAAGGAAAACTTGGAAGACCAGTTGCAGTAAATGGACCTCATACTGACCACAGAACCCGGCTGAAGTGTAAGCAGTGGCGTAGTTGACGAAGTTTAGTGGAAAAGAGAGTAAGCCCTAGCTTAACATTACAGTCACTAATGACACAGTAATGAGAAAAAGAGAGAAATTTCCCATCTCTGGAACCTGAACAGGATGGCCGATGGAAGGAATTTATGAGGAGTAGATCGACACGAGCTAACGGAATGTCCTTCATTAAAATTGTTCCACTGAGGTAATCAGATACTGGTGAGAGACTGAGGCAGGAGTTCGTCAAAGTATACGTATTTTTGGAGCACAGCATTGTATGCAAGTGGACCAGACAATGTTAAAATTAAGTGGACAGATATAATACAAAGTGAAGCAGGCTGAAATGCGATTTTTATTTAATCGTACGATTAAATAAAAATGGCATTATATCCTACTACGAACCATGTTTACGTTTATTAAACATCTGTAGGCTGTGGGTCCCCACAAATGCAAAATTTTAACAAATTGAGAAGTTACATAAAAAAATATGTGTGGAAATCAGTATACAGAATACACGAGAACGAGGGATAGGTAGGGAAACATTTGATACGACATCAAGAAGTAATTAAGCTGTCGCTGGAAAGGCCAGTAGAGGACGATGATGATGGTAGATGTTTTGGGCGCACGACATCAGATGTCTTACAAAGATTTTAGATGAGTGTGTGATGAAAATAAATACATAAAATTATCACGGGTACGAAATAAAACCAGTTCCTCAAAAATCGAGATCACATCTAAGCACCCACATACAAACACACACACACACACACACACACACACACACACACACACACACACACACACACACACACACGCGCGCGCGCGCGCGCGCACTAAGCTGCATGCAATCGGTTTTTATTTTTTTAAAAAAAAGAAGCTTCATTCTTCTGACTGGTTCGATGTGGCCCGCCCTTATCTCTCTCATGTTCCCCTCTGTTCGTATCAAAGCAGCTCTTGCGCTCAATGTCCTCAGTTATTTGCTGGGTGTATTCGATTCTCTGGCTTCCTCCACAGTTTTTACCCTCTACAGCTGCCTCTGGCACCACGAAAGTTGTTACCTGATCTCTTAACACATCTCTTATTATCCCGTCCATTGTTCTTGTCAGTGTGTTCGATGTATTCCTCTCGTCGCCGATTCTGTAGAGAACCTCCTTATTCCTTATCTTATCGGTTCATGCAATTTCCGACAGTTTCCTTTAGCACAAACAATTCAAAGCGATACGTAACAATGAAAGAAGTGAAATAGTACATGAGAAAGTATGCATGACTGATTATTGGACTAATAAAAGATGAGGCAGCCTCTGTGGAACACGCTAAAACCCCAACCTAAGAATTTAGACTACGGTCTGGACAGTTGAAAATTTTGAAAACGCGGACCACACTCGCTTCCTCAACCACTAAACCTACTGAAACTTCCTGGCAGATTAAAACTGTGTGCCGGACCAAGACTCGAACTCATACCAGCGCACACTCCGCTGCAGAGTGAAAATCTCATTGTGGCACTAAACCTACTGTCACCCTCTCGTCAGACTGTAAAACGCACTCCATTAATATATCACTTACTGAAATGTGGACGTCACAGACTTCACAAACGGGTAGGTCTTCCGGCCTGAGCTAAAGGCCACTCTTAAGGCAACTTTGCTCTCTACGGTGACGAGTGTCTAGGCCCTGTGTCCCCCTTGCATGACCAAATGGGGGATCGCCACGGACGTAGAGTTGCTGCCTCAGCCTGATCGATGCATGTCGTGCCTCTCCTCCAGCCATTCTTCCTCCCACTGATGCACGTGGCCTTCTTGCTCAACAACGAATTCACTGCCTGTATGGGATTGGCGCATTGTTCAACTCCGTCGGCCCTACAGGGATCCTTCCTGCTATGTCGGCTTGCTCGTCTCCCTTTGTTCCCAAGTACTCAGGTACCCATTACAGTATGTCAGCACTATTGCACAACAGCCACTGGAAGCAGTCACGAGCATAAAATATCCGGGACGTGAATACAGGGCGATGCAAAGTGGAACGATGACGTAAAATTAATCGCAAGTATGGCGGGTGCAAGACTGAGAGTCATTCGATGAGTTCCCAAGAAGTGTAGTCCACGCGCAAAGGAAATAGCTTACAAACCCTCATTTGATCAATACCTCAATACTGCTCGTAAAATAGGATCCCTACGAGATAAGACTGATAGAGGAAATAGAGAAGATCCAAAGAAGAGTAG
This sequence comes from Schistocerca piceifrons, assembly GCF_021461385.2. Classification (NCBI taxonomy): domain Eukaryota; kingdom Metazoa; phylum Arthropoda; class Insecta; order Orthoptera; family Acrididae; genus Schistocerca; species Schistocerca piceifrons. The sequence goes on from NC_060146.1 coordinate 214,725,992, forward strand.
CGCGTTTCATCACAGGTTCGTTTAGTAAGCGCAGAAACATCACGCAGATCGTCAGCCAACTCCGGTAGTAGACATTGCAAGAGAGGCATTCTGCATCGCGATGTGGTTTAGTGTTGAACTTCCGAGAGCTTGCGTTCTTAGAAGTGTCAGCAAGTATGGTGGTTCGTCCTACGCACATCTTGCGAAACAAAACGTTAAGATAAAATTAGAAATATTTGATCTCACATGGAGGCCTACCGTCAATGATGCTTCTCCCGAACCATTCACGACTGAAACAGGAAATGGGGACAGTGATAGTAGCACACAAGGTACCCTCAGCCACACACCTGAAGGTGGCTTATGGAGTACTGATGTAGGTGTAAACCAACAGAATGGTAAAACGGTCAGTACGAGATAGGTATTGATGAAGAACAAGAACAAACGAATCGAGAGACCCGTGACTTAGAGAACAAAAGTGAAACATTCTAAGATAACGGTCCTATAGATTAACATAACAAACTGCTTACTCATTTGCCCCTGAGTCATCAGTGTAAATCACCTAAAACCTTCATATTCTTTTTTCTAAGAGCTAACGCCGTGTTTCGTGATTAGCATTATATTCTTATGCCTCCTTGCTACAGGAGAAAGAAAGATGAAATCATTCTATTCTTAAAATTACTAGAAGTTAATGTAATTTACACATGGAATTACCTTTAAAGCATCAGGGAAACTGCAGCAGTAAGTGGGCTACAGCTGTCAGTATGAGAAACGGTTTTGCATCCATACCTCCACACATCGACGCCTGACTTGCTGTCCAGGCAAAATAAGCATTAATGACTTCCTCTTGCCACACATACAAACCTAAAAACTTACGACTTCTAATAGGTATAACTATTAGTCTGCAGATAATGTAAACATTACATCAATGTTGTTTAGTACACCGACTTCAGTCACCAGTAGAGATATCTGCGCTTACACCCGTTACACTGTGTATATTATTATTTGTGTATTTCTGATGTCATTTTTGAGCATGGAAGCTAGTGGTGAGATTATACAGCGTGTACCAGGAGGAATGGCCAGTATTGAGCGATATAACGGAGACGATCAGTCGAAGCAGCGAACTCCGTTAAACATGGGTTCTAAAACACACATCTTAAGAGCTATAGGCACTTTTTCATCTTCATTGCCGTGAAACAGATCTCTTGTACTGCAGTCTCGCCGGCCGCTGTGGCCGAGCGGCTCTAGGCGCTTCAGTCCGGAACGGCGCTGCTGCTGCGGTCGCAGGTTCGAATCCTGCCTCGGGCATGGATGTGTGTGATGTCCTTAGGTTAGTTAGGTTTAAGTAATTGTAAGTGTAGGGGACTCACGACCTCAGAAGTTAAGTCCCATAGTGCTTAGAACCATTTGAACCATTTTTACTGCAGTGTCTTTGATTTCCATAGTTTTGGAGGAGGGAGTATGTGCCAAAACAATAAAAAATTTCCAGTTGATACGGGCTCTAAAATGCATACCTTACGAGCTGTGAGCACCAGTTCATCGTTGTTACCGTGAAAAACAGCTTCCCTTCTGAGCTTGTACTACACTATAGTTTCTCGTTTTGGCCCATACTCCAGAAATATGGGAAGTCAAGAGCTTGCAGTAGAACAGGTTTGTTTCACGGCATCGGTGGTGAAGAGGTGTTCATGGCTCTTATCGTGCGCTCTTCAGACATTATATTTATTGGACCTTTTTGCTTCGATGGTCCTTCTTGCAATATCTCTGAATACCTACCATTTCTCCTAGGTCATCCTGCATATCGTGATGATCCAAAATATTACGACCACTGAGCGCCAAGACATCGTATTCTGTTAAAAAAAATGTGTGTGAGACATCGTATTCTGCGTGGTGGTGTTGCGGCACGGGACGTGGTGAGGAAAGTACATAAGCGGCGCAGAGACGAATGGGGAACGATTGTACCGACGATACGGGCTGAATATGGAAAATTCTTCTGATATAAGCGCCTTTCCCAAAAAAAAAGCAGGTGTATAGAGATGTGAAAATTACCTAACTATCAGTTTAATAAGTCACAGCTGCAAAATACTAACGCGAATTCTTTACAGTCGAATGGAAAAGCTGGTAGAAGCCGACCTCGGGGAAGATCAGTTTGGATTCCGTAGAAATGTTGGAACACGTGAGGCATCACTGACCTTACGAATTATCTTAGAAGAAAGATTAAGGAAAGGCAAACCTATGGTTCTAGCATTTGTAGACTTAGAGAAAGCTTTTGACAATGTTGACTGGAATGCTATCTTTCAAATTCTGAACGTGGCAGGGGTAAAAACATGGAGCTATTTACAATTTGTACAGAAACCAGATGGCAGTTATACGAGTCGAGGGGGATGAAATGGGGATGAGTGGTTGGGAGGGGAGTGAGACAGGGTTGTAGCCTACCCCTGTAGGACTTGGAAGAACAGTTGAACGGAATGGACAGTGTCTTGAAAGGAGGATATAAGATGAACATCAACAAAAGCAAAACGAGGATAATGGAATGTAGTCGAATTAAGTCGGGTGATGCTGGGGGAATTATATTAGGAAATGAGACACTTAAAGTAGTAAAGGAGTTTTGCTATTTGGGGAGCATAATAACTGATGATGGTCGAAGTAGAGGGGATATAAAATGTAGACTGGCAATGGCAAAGGAAAACATTTCTGAAGAAGAGAAATTTGTTAATATGGAGTATAGATTTAAGTGTCAGGGAGTCGTTTCTGAAAGTATTTGTATGGAGTGTAGCCATGTATGGAAGCGAAACATGGACGATAAATAGTTTGGACAAGAAGAGAATAGAAGCTTTCGAAATGTGGTGCTACAGAAGAATGTTGAAGATTAGATGGGTAGATCACACAGCTAATGAGGAGGTATTGAATAGAATTGGGGAGAAGTGGAGTTTGTGGTGCAGCTTGACTAGAAGGAGGAATCGGTTGGTAGGACATGTTCTGAGGCATCAAGGGAGCACCAATTTAGTATTGGAGGGCAGCGTGGAGGGTAAAAATCGTAGAGGGAGACCAAGAGATGAATACACTAATCAGATTCTGAAGGATGTAGGTTGCAGTAGGTACTGGGAGATGAAGAAGCTTGCACAAGATAGAGTGACATGGAGAGCTAGTCTCAGGACGCAAGACCACAACAAGATCAACAACATAAGCGCCTTTGACAAACCGTAGGTTTATTATCATGTGGCATCTGGGGATGCGCATACGGAAACGGAGAAGATGGTCAGCTGTTCACACGCGTCTATCGTGAGAGTCTGTGAAAAGTGTTTGAACGACGGTCAAACCAAGAGTAGGTGGCAAGGGGTTGCACGTCAGCGTCACATCGCACAACGTGTACGTTGAAGACTCAGCCGCTCTATAGAGCAGGGTAGGCGGCGATTTGTGCCAAGCATCGTGACAGAGTACAGTGCTGTTGTAGGAACAAGTGTTTAGGCGCACGCCGCCCAGTGCTCATTGTTGAACATGGGACTCAGCAGCAGACTTACCCTACATGTTGTCATCTTGGCCAACCGACATCATAAGTCACATTCGCAGTGGATACGGTATCATGAAAAGTTGGCCGTGGATCAATGCAAACGTGTCACCCGGTCGGGTGAACCACGTTACTTGCTACATTGGGTCGATGGTCGTGCCCTTATAGACAGTCATCAAGGCGAAAGGCATCGCCTCGCGACGGACGCACGCCACTAGGGGTAGTGTAATAATAGCATGTCACTGATATCCGCTGTGGCCTTGCCGCAGTGATAACAACGGTTTCCGTCACTTTACCGAAGTTTAGCGTTGTCGGGCTTGGCTAGCACTTGGATGGGTCACCGCATGGGTCTGCCAAGAGCTATTGGCAAGCGGGGTGCACTCAGCCGTTACGAATCAAATTGAGGAGCTACTTGACTGAGAAGTAGCAGCTTCAGTGACGAAAACTGACAACGGCTGGGAGAGGGGTGTGCTGACGGCATGATCCTCTGTATCCGCATCTGATGACACGGCGGCCGGTCGGTGCCGTTGGGCCTTCAACGCCTGTACGAACGGTGTTCACTTTTTTTAAAGATTTCATTTTGTAAACGACTTTTGGCCACCAAATTCATGCGATCTGAATCCGATGGGACACGTCTGGGACCTATAAGCCGCCAGGAATTTACACCATGTTGCATAGACGTCTGGTGTCACATTCCTCCACAAAATATTTGCTGTTTTGCGCTCCGAAGGTGCTCCAGCACTCTGTTACGCAGACTGTCATAATTTTTTGGCACATCAGTGCAGAAACCGAAGTTTAATAAACGCAGAAACATTATATACGAACGCATAGTTTCGCGGCAATATATACTGATAAAATTGTCTCGGGTTCCAGCCGCTTCAAGTGGTTTAAAATCCACGAGCTTTCGGCTGAGTGCTCCTCGGCCATTATCAAGTGGTTACTGTCTTTTGTTTCCTACTGCCGTCCTTACAAAGCCGCGCTGTCTTCTGTAACGTCACTGCTGCTCGCTCCAGCGCCATATAAGGGGTGGTGATGTCATTGCGTCAACCTTCAGATGACGGGTCACAAGCCGTGCTCAGCTTCAGGCCGCCGACTTTATTGAGAGTGTTGTGAGACATTTTGATCCCTATCGCTTCTTGTATGACGCTGTGCCAGAAGCCATTAGATCGCGTAGTAAGAGGTGTCTCGGCGAATGCAAAACGGCAACCGTTTTCTAGAGGATGTTCCGTGCAACGTGCAACCAGAAAATTACCATACGTGGCGCTAGAACGAGCACCAGTGACGTCAATGAAGACAGCTTGGCAGTATAACAACGGCAGTAGCAATCATTCGACAGTCAGAACGTGACAATGGCTGAGGAGTACTCGGCCGAAAGCTCGTGGATTTTAAACCACTTACGCGGCTGGATGCCCAAGACGGTTTTATCAAAAGTGTTCCAGTACACAAGGGTCCCCTAACAAGCGTTTTGCGAGGTAAATGTGAGTATGTGGCTACCAGCCACCACTGACTTCAACACATAATACTAACCTGCTTACTGTAAATGTATTTTAAACTAGCTGAGTACCAACTGTTGCCCGGATATGTACTGAGTGGTTATAATTCAACTTTCCCTATGTAACACGCTATAACACGGAAACTAATTACCGTACAAGTACCAAACTTGGTAGCGTTTATTTCCAGACTATGTGGTGCATGATTTCCATGCGTCACAGCACCAACGTCTATTTCCAACTACGGCCACCAGGCGCCGTTGTTAGCCATCGTGACTCGTAATCTCACACACCCGACCAAGCGCAGTGAATTTGTTGTTGTATCAACATTAGCTTGGACAAAGGGAGCAGGGCATTAGTGGCGAAGTTCTGTTATCAAAACAACAGTAATTCTGCAGCTGCGCTTTGAGGATATCGCCGGCTGAAAGGATTATGGAAAAGTCCTCTTTGTCCACCTGCTCTGCGGAGAATGATGAAGTAGTTCGAATCAACCGGAGAACTGGGCGTCGCTCCGGGAAGAGGCCGATGACCGGTTGCACCACAGGTGGTTGATAAAAATCTCTGTTGCTGTGGCAGACAACGCTGCGCCCAATTCGCGATCGTCAGGCAGTGCGCGTGCTGTGTCACGACAGTAGAACAGCCCGTGGTCCACTTTATGGAAGGTGCGTGGAACCATTCTTAAGCGGTATCAGTACAAGATCCATGTCAGATACAAGCTTACGCCACAGGACGGACAACGACGTGTTGACTTCACTCTCTACTTTCTCGCCAGGACTGAAGTCGACGAGGGCTGGCAGTGGATCGCCCTATGGACAGACGAAGCTCATTTTTCTCTGACGGGTGAGGTGAACACACAGAATTGCCGAGTGTGCGCATCTTCACCTCCAGTCACTCTGCATGAAGTTCCTCTGTGTGGTGAACGTGTCGCCGTATAGTGTGGCTTCACAGTTACGTTCATCATTGGCCCACACTTTTTTGAACAGGCTGGCGCTCAAGGGCCAAAGACGTACAGTATGACTGGCCAGTGTTAGTGCGATATGCTTCGCGAGCATGTCATACGCGCCCTTCAGGAGAGAGATGCATTGAACTCAACAATTTTCGTGCAAGATGGGGCCACACAGCACATCGCTCGTGAAGTTCACTTGCTTCTCCGGACCACATTTGGAAACGATCGAATTATCAGCCGACCGTTTCCCAATGCTTGGTCGGCACGATCAGCTGATCTCACACCTCGTGATTTCTGGTTGTGGGGCTACCTGAAGGACGGGTTTTGCAAGGAACACATGTGCTGATCTGAAGTGCAGCATATCAAGAGAGGTAGCGAGCATACCTATGGACATGCTTCGTTCTGCTGTGCAGAAAGCAATCCTGCGCTTTCAGATTCTTCTGGACACTGATGGGCGTGATGTTGGGTCCCTTTTGTAGCAGAAATGGTACGGGTATGATGTAATGTACCGTAGCAGCACATTAAAAGTGTTTCAGTTGACTTGATTCTGCATTGTTTCTCTTCTCCATGTTCTTGACATTAATGCTACCAAGTTTGGTACTCCTATGCTAGTTTCCGAATTATAACGGGTTAAATAGGGAAAGTTTAATAATAACCAACCGGTAAGTATTTCAAGTGGATGGAAGGAAGATGGAGTTCAGCGTCCTGTCGATATCCAGGTTATTATAGACGGAGCACAAGCTCGGATGGTGTCATGGATGAGGAGGGAAATCTACCATATCCTCTCAAACGAACCATCCTGGCATTTGCCCGGAGCGATTTAGGGAAATCACGGAAAACCTGAATCTGGACGGCTGGACGCGGGTTTCAGTTCTATTAGTCAGAGTCCACCTTCTCCCCCCCCCCCCCCCCCCACCTTTGTCCATCTTCATCTCTCTGTTCGCCTCTTCTGCCCATCATTCTCTGTCCCTCTTCACCCACCCCTCTGCCCTTCTGCTAATCTTCCCTGTCTCTGTCCATCTTCTCCTCTTCCCTTTTCTCTCTCTCTCTCTCTCTCTCTCTCTCTCTCTCTCTCTCTCTCTCTCTCTCTCTGTGTGTGTGTGTGTGTGTGTGTGTGTGTGTGTGTGTGTGTGTGTGTCTGTGTGTCTGTGCAGTACAATCATATAATTTTGTAGGTACATTCAGCAGCATATACTGTTCGCTAAATGTATTCCGAATATAGTTAGTATCAACGAAGTAACAAATTCAAACGTCATGCAGGATGAGTTCTTTTTTCACGTGTATCCGTGTTTATGTCGTCATATTTCATGAACTATGTGCCATACGATGATACGATTTTGCATGTACAGCTAATACTAGATGTGAACACGATCTGAGAAATGTGACGTGAATTCAGTTAGTAGTAAAGAAAGAATACATTAAAACGTAATGCCAGATGCGAAAATAAACGGCGAAAATGCAGTAATCGACAAACTTTTTACCTTTCAGCTTTATGTGGAGGTGTCAGAGAGAAAAACTTTCGTAAAGGTTTGAAATTATAATCTGTTGCAAATCTCTAAGTACTCTCATTGTCAAATATTCAATCAATAAAATCTCGAATGAGATTTTCACTCTACAGAGGAGTGTGCGCTGATATGAAACTTCCTGGCAGATTAAAATTGTGTGCCCGACCGAGACTCGAACTCGGGACTTTTGCCTTTGGCGGCAAGTGCTCTACCAACTGAGCTACCCAAGCACGACTCACGCCCCGTCCTCACAGCTTTACTTCTGCCGGTATCTCGTCTCCTACCTTCCAAACTTTACAGAAGCTCTCCTGAGCTAGGTACTGGCAGAAGTAAAGCTGTGAGGACCGGGCGTGAGTCGTCCTTGGGTAGCTCAGATGGTAGAGCACTTGCCGCGAAAGGCAAAGGTCCTGAGTTCGAGTCTCGGTCGGGCACACAGTTTTAATCTGCCAGGAAGTTTCAATAAAATCTCGGTTTCCGCGCGTTCTGGCCTGTACTTCTTTTTCTTACACCCACCCTTACCAGCCGGCAGATGGGTGGTTCTTACCCACACAGCGATTCTATTCAGACGTCTACATCTACAGAGATACTCCGCAAACCACCGTATGATGCGTGGCGGAGGGTATCCGGTACTACTTCTACTGCCGGACGCGGTGGTCTAGCGGTTCTAGGCACTCAGTCCGGAACCGCACGACTGCTACGGTCGCAGGTTCGAATCCAGCTTCGGGCATGGATGTGTGTGATGTCCTTAGTTTAGTTAGGTTTAAGTAGTTCTAAGTTCTAGGGGACTGATGACCTCAGATGTTAAGTCCCATAGTGCTCAGAGGCATTTGAAACATTTGAACTACTTCTACTCAATTTTTTTCCTGTTCCACTCGCGAACAGGGCGAAGGAAAAACGAGTGTCTGCGTGCCTCCGAAAGAGTCCTAATCTCCCTAACCTTATTAACGCGATCCTTACGCGAGATGTACGTTGATGGCAGTAGAATTGTTCTGCAGTCAGCCTCAAATGTCGGTTCTCTGAATTTCATCAACAGTACTGGTCGGAACGATCGTGGCATTCCCTCCAGTGGCTCACATTTGAGTTCCCGAAGCATCTCCGTAATACTTGTCTGTTGTTCGAACCTATTGGTAAAAAATCTAGCTACCTGCCTCTGTATTGCTTCGAAGTCTTAATTTAATCCAACGTGTTGCGGATCCCAAACACCAAGACAGTACTCAACAGTGGTCAAACTAGCGTCCTATATGCGGTCTACTTTACAGATGAATCACACCTACTTAAAATTCTCTCAATAAACTGAAGTCGACCAGCCTCCTTCCATACCACGTGTTTATTGCATTTCATACTGCTTTGCGATGTAACGCCTAAATATTTAATCGACGTATGTCAAGTAGCACATTACAAGTGCTGTACTCCAATGTTATGTGTTTGATTTTCCTACTCACCTCCGTTAACCTACATTTTTTTTATACATTTGGAGTTAGCTGCCATTCATCACACGGACTAGAAATTTAGTCTAAGTCATCTTGCATCCCTCTACAGCCACTCAACGCCGACAGCTCCCTATACACCACAGCATCATCAGCAAAGAGCGCCAGACTGCTGCTTAAGCCGTGCGCCAGATCAATTATGTACATACAGAATAACAGCGCTTCTATCATTCGTCACTGGCGAACTCCTGACGATGCCCTTGTCTCTGATGAACACTCGCCGTCGAGGACAACATACTGGGTTCTGTTACTTATGAAGACTTTGAGCCACGCATATACCTGTTAACCTAATCCGGATGCTTGTACCTTCCTTCATAGTCGGCAGTGTGGTACCGTGTTAATGCAGTAAGTGAAATATGTACCAAGTTTGGTTGAAATGGGTTCATTGGTTTCGGAGGAGATGTGGAACATACATAAATATATACATATGGAGTGTAGCCATGTATGGAAGTGGAACATGGACGAAAAATAGTTTGGACAAGAAGAGAATAGAAGTTTTCGAAATGTGGTGCTACAGAAGAATGCTGAAGATTAGATGGGTACATCACATAACTAATGAGGAGGTATTGAACAGAATTGGAAAGAAGAGAATTTTGTAGCAGAACTTGGCTAGAAGAGGAGATCGGTTGGTAGAGCATATTCTGAGGCATCAAGGGATCACTAATTTAGTAGTGGAGGGTAGCGCGGAGGGTAAAAATAGTAGAGGGAGACCAAGAGATGAATACTCTAAACAGGTTCAGAAGGGTGTAGGTTGCAGTAAGTACTGGGAGATGAAGAACCTTGCACAGGATAGAGTAGCATGGAGAGCTGCACCAAACCAGTTTCTGAACTGAAGGCCACAACAACAAACATATTTTTATAATATCTAAGAATGTCTTTTTTTCCTGATCAGATTTTGATAAAATACAGCCTACACGGCTTCCCTAACAGCGCTGAAGATACCAGTGAAAACCGCATGAGAGTCCGTCTTGTAGTTTTGATACTAGCATGTTTTGACAAACAGAGATAGACAGACAGACAGACAGACAAAGTTTTAGTAAAATTTTAAGTGACTGTACTGTTTTTTGGTGATCCAGTTTTGATGAACTAAAGCTCACACGGTGCCCAGACTGTTCTCAAGTTAGCTACAGAAACACCGTGCAAAATAGTGTAGTAGTTTTGGAGACGACGTGTTCAAACACAAACAGAGAGACAATAGTGTTTTACAAATTTATGTTTAGTGTAAATGTAAAATTTTGGAATAAATCCCTATTTGGGGTTCAGATTTCAACCGTGGCTCATGCCTGGAGAATGTGGCTCATACATGATCGTGCACAGGCACATTTTGCCGTCTATGCAGGACGGCTTCTGATGAGCCAACGTGGTCCAAGGTGGACAGCCAAGAGCGGGGCCTACGTCTAAGCTTCCAGGATCAGCTGACCACAGTCATCTGGAGTCATGTCTAAAGTGAGGTGTACAGCGTTGTCCCTGACGCGGTTGAAGAACTGGACCGACGAACCGTCTGGTCTAGATTTACATCCAAATACGAGGACGACACCCGAAGCAGCCCGTATATTGTATTTAAGAATTCGTCGTAATTTTAGAAGAATATTAATTCATGACAATGCCGCTAAAAGGAAACGTGACCTTCGTTACTCGCGTATTAAACGCCATTCTGAGCCAGTTTCAGAATTAACCAGTAAACCCACAATTCTCTAAAGAATCGGACTCCTAAGTATAAACCATCCGCTGCTCGTGGTCTCGCGGTAGCGTTCTCGCATCCCGAGCGCGGGGTCCCGGGTTCGATTCCCGGCGGGGTCAGGGATTTTTCCTGCCTCGAGATGACTGGGTGTTGTTGTGTCGTCTTCATCATCATCATCATTCATCCACATCCCGGTAGGAGGAAGGCAATGGCAAACCACCTCCACTTGGACCTTGGCTAGTAAAGCGGTGCGGGTCTCCCGCATCGTTCACCTACGCTCTGTAAAGAAGCATGGGACTTCATTCCCATTTTCCATTTTTTTAAAGTATAAAGCAGCTTGACGGGTCTGATTACTTTACAAGTGAGTTAATGTGTTAAGTATTTGACGTTAAGCGTGTAATCGAGAAAAAGTTTAGGAAAGGATTGAAATTACTCTGAACGTTTGTTGGAAGTCGGCTATCTCTCATTACGAACCGTCTGGCCATCCTGATTTTGGTATTCTGTGATTTCCCTAAATCGCTTCAGTTCAATTCCGGGATGGTTCCTGTGAAAGTGCTTTACCGATTTCCTTCGCCATCCTTCCCTAATCCGATGGGACCGACGGCCTCACTCTTTGGTCCCCTCTTCCCAAATCAACTAACCAACCGTTACGAAATACTGGATCAATACACTCTGGGTAATTTGCACTCCGTTTGAAGCCAAAGCTAGGTTTACACCAGTGTAAACACTTATGACGTTGTATCTCCTGAATTGTGTATCGTACAGTGTTATGAATTTGCAGGTACATTGAGTGATATACGTAGATACCGTCTGCAAAGTTCGTAGCGAATAGAGTCAGTACTAAAGAAGTAATAAATTAAAGCGTAATTCCTGATGCTGAAGTCTTGACTGCATGAACAGCGAAAATACACGAACACATGCTGAAAAGTAAAGGCTCCAAATATTTTACGTCAACTCTCTTAAACGTTTTTAAAGGAAACAAACGTTATTAACATTGTACATCTTAATTCTTCATGTCTCTTCCGCTAGGGGTCTCCGAATTGTAGCGTGAAACATGGGGGTGTGTAAGTATGTCCGTGCGTGAGTAAAACAGCTTGCTGTAATCGAGTTTCGAATTCGAAAAGTTCATTGAAGTACGGAGTACCCTCTCCATCAGCGTATCAATGACTGACCATATACGAGCGCCGTGACATCTGCCTGCAACAATCCGGCGCATTGGGTTCACTGTCATCGATCATCCTCCATACAGACCCGACTATGCCCCATCCGATTTTCATCTTGTAATATCCCCCGTCCTAATCGGCCTACTGGAGTGCGACGTAATTGGCCGTGATCGCGTGTGCCTGACGAAAATTGACAGTGATCAAGGCTATCGTTACCGAAGAAAAATAATACCGCTTAGCAGGAGGAAAGTGTACAACAGACCCTTCTGAAGGAAGAATCCGTTCTAAATCTAATCTAAAATCTGATTATAATTTTGAAACGTGTGGAGTTTAGTGCAATCGCTCACGAACAATACAGGGGATAAGGGTACCACGTAATATTTAGTACAAAAATGCAATTAGCAAAACAACGATAATTAAACGGTCGCCAGCCCGCTAGGGCAATGAATCTCTAGAATATTAAGAAACGTAATGGCAAAAAAAACCGAAACTCAAGCAAATAGTCACTTGCGTGCCGACGCAAGGTTGTCACGCTTTCTACTATGAAACAGTTCACGGTAAAATACACTCCTGGAAATTGAAATAAGAACACCGTGAATTCATTGTCCCAGGAAGGGGAAACTTTATTGACACATTCCTGGGGTCAGACACATCACATGATCACACTGACAGAACCACAGGCACATAGACACAGGCAACAGAGCATGCACAATGTCGGCACTAGTACAGCGTATATCCACCTTTCGCACCAATGCACGCTGCTATTCTCCCATGGAGACGATCGTAGAGATGCTGGATGTAGTCCTGTGGAACGGCTTGCCATGCCATTTCCACCTGGCGCCTCAGTTGGACCAGCGTTCGTGCTGGACGTGCAGACCGCGTGAGACGACGCTTCATCCAGTCCCAAACATGCTCAATGGGGGACAGATCCGGAGATCTTGCTGGCCAGGGTAGTTGACTTACACCTTCTAGAGCACGTTGGGTGGCACGGGATACACGCGGACGTGCATTGTCCTGTTGGAACAGCAAGTTCCCTTGCCGGTCTAGGAATGGTAGAACGATGGGTTCGATGACGATTTGGATGAACCGTGCACTATTCAGTTTCCCCTCAGCGATCACCAGTGGTGTACGGCCAGTGTAGGAGATCGCTCCCCACACCATGATGCCGGGTGTTGGCCCTGTGTGCCTCGGTCGTATGCAGTCCTGATTGTGGCGCTCACCTGCACGGCGCCAAACACGCATACGACCATCATTGGCACCAAGGCAGAAGCGACTCTCATCGCTGAAGACGACACGTCTCCATTCGTCCCTCCATTCACGCCCGTCGCGACACCACTGGAGGCGGGCTGCACGATGTTGGGGCGTGAGCGGAAGACGGCCTAACGGTGTGCGGGACCGTAGCCCAGCTTCATGGAGACGGTTGCGAATGGTCCTCGCCGATCCCCCAGGAGCAACAGTGTCCCTAATTTGCTGGGAAGTGGCGGTGCGGTCCCCTACGGCCCTGCGTAGGATCCTACGGTCTTGGCGTGCATCCGTGCGTCGCTGCGGTCCGGTCCCAGGTCGACGGGCACGTGCACCTTCCGCCGACCACTGGCGACAACATCGATGTACTGTGGTGACCTCACGCCCCACGTGTTGAGCAATTCGGCGGTACGTCCACCCGGCCTCCCGCATGCCCACTATAGGCCCTCGCTCAAAGTCCGTCAACTGCACATACGGTTCACGTCCACGCTGTCGCGGCATGCTACCAGTGTTAAAGACTGCGATGGAGCTCCGTACGCCACGGCAAACTGGCTGACACTGACGGCGGCGGTGCACAAATGCTGCGCAACTAGCGCCATTCGACGGCCAACACCGCGGTTCCTGGTGCGTCCGCTGTGCCGTGCGTGTGATCATTGCTTGTACAGCCCTCTCGCAGTGTCCGGAGCAAGTATGGTGGGTCTGATACACCGGTGTCAATGTGTTCTTTTTTCCATTTCCAGGAGTGTAAATGATTGAGAAAGCACTGAATTTGCAATTACTTAACTGAGAAATTATATTTTGAAAGCAAACTTAAATGAAGTTGCCGATTAAAGAAATGACTGGCTGTAACTGGAACTACGTTATGTAAAAATAATTATTAGGCCTAGCGTAGCTTAATGCAAAATTTGGAAAAATGCAAGCAATTTATTTTAATTACTGAAAGGCTGAACTGAATTTACTTTAAGCAAATGAGCAACTGATTTTACTTTTAACATGAGAACAGTAAAGTACGAGTCGGCCGGTGTGGCCGTGCGGTTCTAGGCGCTTCAGTCTGGAACCGCGTGACCGCTACGGTCGCAGGTTCGAATCCTGCCTCGGGCAGGTAATGTCCATAGGTTAGTTAGGTTTAAGTAGTCTTAAGTTCTAGGGGTCTGATGACCACAGCTGTTAAGTCCCATAGTGCTCAGAGCCATTTGAACCATTTTTTGAATAAAGTATGTACCAAGCCAGCAGAAGTCACTCTCTAATCTAACTCCCGAATAAATGAAACTGGACACTCTTAATTTGTAGTGTATCTTTAGTTATTGGTTTTGCCAATGAAATTTCACGTTACTTTAAGTGAGTGAAGTTAATACTCAAAATTGCAAATTTATTAAACCTATGTTATGCAATCCAAGAATTAACAGCTGCTGAGGCAGCAAAATTAAGACTGAACCTGGCCATTAGCAAACAAAATAAATTGGCAGTAAGTAGTCAATCAATATTCGTATCTTTAAGACAGTCGGTGATTGCATGGAAAGGGAAGGGACCCTTCTTGGTAATAATGTCTGAGGACAATAACAACATAGGTGCCTGACAAGATTTAACTATTGCAGCTTATTACTCAAGAAAGTTAGCCGAAGCTCGTGAAAGAAATGCCAATGGGTAATGCCTTTACAAAATTAGTTACACTTTGTCAGTTAACAGTCTCACGATGTTGTAGGTCTGCGGACCATGGAGAATGTAGCCAACAACAGTGCTGAGCTGCTGCTGTTGCTGCTGGTTCTGAACCACAAGTAGTTTCCAGAACCACGGGTAACTGTGGGACAGAACTGCAGCTTCCTCCACCATGTTCTCAATACTCACGGGTTAGCGAAGTAGGTGCGTCTACACTGGCGCGATCATTGCTGCACACCGCATCTGCAGGAGTGCCCAGCAAACACCTCCGCACTCTACCGTGACTCGAGCCGCCCTGTCTCCTCTCTGCTCGCAGCACGACAGCACAGCTATTGCCATTTCTTCGTTGCTGTCGATTGACTTAAATAAAGTTCACATCGCTATTACCAAGCAATTTACGATATTTTCATTAGAATAACAATCAATTATATAAATTCGCACATAAATACACTATCGCATCCATTACACATTCAATGTAGTTTCTGTAGTGAAGCTTATAGATTCACAATTAGAAGTGCAGTAAAAGTTGTCAACACATATTAAACGGCGAAAAATTTTGGATGGCACACAAAGTTTTCTGTCTGCACTTTCAGTGTTACAATTTGTTCCCAAATCTTAAGGAACACCTTCAAGGACTACACACTTTGATAGTGATGAAGCGTTGCAAACACAAGTAAGCTTTTGGCTCTGACAGCAAAGTCAAACATATCCACACTGATCGTATGAACAAAGATGAGAGAAATTTATTGTTTGCCTTGGTGACTATCTTCAGAAATAAATATGTAGACATGAAGCCTAAAGATGTAGAATGTTAATAACTTTGTTTCCTTTAAAAAATGTTTAAGAGTTTTCACATAAAAAGTTCGGAGGCATTACCTTTCAACACATCCTTGTAGTAAGTTATAAATTTTCCTTCTTTCACCATTTGGTGGAAGTTTGTCATCAACAGAAAGTTTCCTAAAGCTTTGAAATCATATGCAAAGTCTGCTGGAATTCAGTAAGTTTTCTCATCCTCAAATACTGGATGAATGGAGTCCTAGAATTTGCACACAGTTAGTTACTGTGCCTCAAGACCAAAATACAATTTTTGACGGTAATACTTGTTCCATTGTGTTAAACTTTCAACATGAGGTTAAACCTCTTAATGGGCAGGCTATGACAACATTTTAAATTTGTAAATTAGCCCAATAACAACCCGAAATGTAAAAGATCTAGTTTTTGTTGCTTCTGCACGCCTTTACGCACACGACCTGCAACTAGCAATAGTTTCGAGGATAGCGGTTTAGTAGTACACACAGCAAATTTAGTAAGACTTGGTAGTTTGCCTAATAATATAAAACGTGTGGTAGCTAGAAAATTCTGTTTATGAAATGTAATCTGACATCATTTCTTTTGGACGACTACTACCATTCAGCAGACCAATTTTTGACAAGACATAGGTAGCATGTGAAACGTAGTGGGAAATTACGTTTTCTTTGTCACTACTCGTATTAAAAATGAAATTAATCTTTAGCAGCGAAGACTAATACTTTCATTTTAATTAAATTTGTGCATCATGGAGACATATAGCAAAAAATAATGTGTAGATAGCTTCGAAATGGACTCGTTGCACATCATTTCGACAAAAAACTGTGAGTAATTAACTTTTTTTTACAAGATTCCTCTTCCTCTTTCACTGACAGTCTTCCTTATGCTTATTTCATTTCCTTATATTTCATTGTACTCGTTTGTTCAGTAGAACCACTGCAATATTCTCATAGCTTCATGCAACAGCCCACTTCATTCAATGTACTGAACAAAAGTAATAAAAATGTCTGCGTTAATTCGATATTACAAAACGCAGAGTAAAAAGCTTCATGCACTGTAAACGAATGACGCCATAAGTACTAGAAGGTTAGTTGCACAGTTGTACCAAATATCCACCGAAGTTGAAACTGAGAGTGTAAAATGGATGGGAACAGTAAATGAAGACATGAAAGAAGCGGGAATGAAATGAAAAATGAAAAACATCTTGACAGTATACGAGATAGAGTACACAAAAAGAACGCAACCACGCGATTACAGAATTTGAAGTGCTCGTTCTGAGAAAATGAAAGAAATTGAGAATACAGGAAAGCAGAAATCAATGCCCAATATGTCTCGTTGTACACAGCGTGGTAGAGGAGGGCCGAAATACAATGAGGTTCATAATAAAATAATAACAATAGTAATAATAACGATTAGAGACTGGGTTATATGCATCATAAAAATCTTAAAATATGCATGCAAATATCCATGAAAAGTGTCGAAATACGCAAGATCAAATAATTTAAAAAAAACATTGTATTACTGCGTGCGTTATATCTCAAAGTCGAAGCTGTGCATATCAGTTACGAGGAAGAGCGCCGGCTACGCGAATAATCGATACATGTCGAACGTTGATATATTTTTCTGAATACTTTCTGGTAGAGGTTAGAAAGGGGCGTTTCCGCGATTATTTTCTAAAAATTTGCAAAATGGGGACGCATACAGTGTTGCAAGAATTGTTCTTTCTTAGGTATTGTCGCTAAAAATCGGATGCGATGCGAGTGAGTCGCAGTGAAACAATCGATATGTACAGGACCAACTTCGGTATATATCGCCCGCAGAGGGGCGTACAATCATGAAGTTTTTGAACAGCTTTATCCTTTAAGTAATATTATTGAACCAAAGCATCATTTACAATTTGTTTTACATTTTTCTACTAGTCTAAACATAAACGACCAACTATTGTCGCTAATGTTCGGTAATAAAATTGTATTTTCGATCACTCAAAACGTTTTTATAAGCATAAAACCACCGTTATACATCAACTGAGGTAACTGGGCAGTATTTGAATTTGGGTGCTATGTTGGTACTTACTGTTTCTGGTAATAGTTCACCTGTACCATTAATAAAACTATCAATTTTGCACAAGGGTTCAAAGTGTGGGTTATTGTTTAAAATGTTTTCAAATTTTTCTCTAAGTTTTCTTGGGAATACCTCCGGCAATGAGGAGTTCACTAGAATAATTTTGTTCATTAACTGAATAGATTCATTCAACGCCAAACCTTGAGTTTCAAACTTTTTATTACTTACAGGTATATGGGAAAAATGAGTACTAATCACAACAATGTCTTCTTTAATAGCGGAATCATTAAAATCTTCCTTGCACTGGCAAACTGCCGAAGTCTCTGCAATATCGAAGTCATTTACTACCCCTCTAATGGCCTCAAAATGTTAATTGCAAAACAACACATCTTCGACCCACATACCCCAACGAGTTACCATTGGTTCGGGAGGTAAAGACACATTTGGCAGTTTTTCTTTGTAGGTCTTGATGCGAGCAGGAGCCTTTAGAAACACTTTCTTTGTGGATGAAATCAATTTATTCACATTCACAAACGAGGTACGTACTTCTTCGTCAAGGCGATGTACTCCGTGAGCAAAGAACATCACGTGAATCAAGTTGGGATAAAATACTCGGAGGGCTTTTCCTGCTTTGCTCATATAGGGAGCAGCGTCTGAAAGAAACACAATCACCCTTTCATCTACAGAAGGCTCTGGAAATATTTTTCTAATACCCTCATTCACAAATCTGGCGATCGTAGAGTGATTTACTTTTTCAAGTTCTTTGCAGACCGCTAAATAGGAAGAAGAAGGCTCTTCTCTCAAAGTTCCAAAATTAAATTTGCAATGTAACGGCCTCAAGTGTCCAGAATTTTGTCAACTGAAATCCAGATAATGTTGCCCTTGAGTTCAGTGCGTAGTCCTTTCAGTACATTTACGTAAATTGTCAGTGTGTAACTTCTACGCAATGTTGATTCATCTGGTACATTTTCATTTGAGCAGTACTTGCGCAGGAAGCGTTTGAGGATACGGATTGTTTATGTCTGTGAAGAGGAATATTGCTTACAATCAATGCTTGACATAGATCCAAATTATACCGACTTTTTTGGTAGCTTTTGGAGAAATCCCTGCTACTGCAACTTCCTGCTGTCAGAAGTTGCTGTCGTGTTCCTTTCTTCTGCATTCTTGCGATATGAAGACTTGTCTTGACATGCTGGTCTATTTGATACTTTTTTTTGCAGGAAACGTTTTTATCACAAACTGAATATAAAACAATTCCTTCATATGTAAATATTCCAGGATGGTCAGCTATCCAGGAAACGAAGTTTCTTTTTCGGGTGGCATGGCGCACGACACGTTACACGCTATACGTCGCGCCGCGCGGGATTAGCCGAGCGGTCTATGGCGCTGCAGTCATGGTCCCGGCGGAGGTTCGAGTCCTCACTCGGGCATGGGTGTGTGTGTTTATCCTTAGGGTAATTTACGTTAAGTAGTGTGTAAGCTTAGGGACTGATGACCTTAGCAGTTAAGTCCAATAAAATTTCCCACACATCTGAACATTTTTGTTAACTATACGTCGTAAACACGTTCAGCTGTGTGCAAGTAAGTAGAAAGCTAAACAGAAACAATGGAGGCGCGACTAAAAGCTTGCGTAGTTTAATTTAGTTGTTGCGGACGCATACGGTATGACAACGGAGGGGATTAAGTATGGGCGCGGGCGAAGGAGCATAGACTCCGTCTACCTGTTCCCGTTCCTCGTCTGTAATGATTTCGCTAGACAATGGCCTCTCGGTTAGCGACTGCACGCAGTTCTAGGTCGCGGTCAGTCTGTGAGACATCAAAACTAGATCGAGTTAGAGACCGTCGGTCTAAGTTTTTAAAATATTGTAAACAAAGAGTGAAAATATGCATCGTCACTAGTTTTTAGTTAAAATATGCAATAACCGGTGAGAAAAAAGCCAAATATGCAAATGCATATGCAGCATGCAAATGCATACAATCCTATCTCTCAGAGTGATAACAATAGTAGGTGTTGTTCCGTGTAGCATGTTACATTGATACGTTGAGAAATAGGAACTTGACGACTGCGACCTGCTTTTATGAGGCATTACGACATTTCAGGGCGATTGTGTTTGGAATTCAGTCTCTGGATGCGTCAGTTAGGAATCGAATCTTGATGAAGGTAACTAGGGACCTGCATATTGCTGAATCGTCTGTGTCATTTTATTGTAAGTGAAAAAGAACAGGACCTCCGCAGTGCAAAGACAGTCTTTGTGTACAAATACAGAACGTTTCTGGAGGCGTGTGTTTATTCTGGCAAGCAACGACCCAAAAAAAAGTAACAAGCGGCTACTAGAGAATAAAGGAATAAATTCCAGCAAATAGCCATGAGAGCCCCTCTGGAACGCGTCTATAAATCGCTTTTATTGCTGCGACAGTCTCTCTTCCCTCCCCCCCCCCCCCCCCCGCCACCCTACACCCTACCCGAAACCATCCCAACCACAGCTAGCACAGCGTGGGGCGGTTAGCAGCAGTTCTGCAGTTTTCGCTCCGAAATGGTAAACATTGTCCCACCTTCCCTTTCTCTGCCCTGTTGGCGTTGTCTGCTAACACCGAGTGACTGCTGAAGCAAATATTACACCGTTATTTACAGTTAGTTATAACTGTTTTTCTCGCACAGCATAACTGAAGAGTTACAAAATTGAGCAAATTATTGTAACATACTGAGAAAAGTTGTAAGGAAATCAAGAAATATGTATGTTAGGGAAGAAATTAACAACTCCAGCAATAAAATCAAATCAATATGGAATGTTCTTAGAAGGTAGACAGGAAAAGTAACCACTGAAGTAGGTAGTATTACTGTTAAAGAGAATGAGACCATCTTAACCAACAGTACATAGGTAGCTAATGTATTTAACAATCACTTCTTAAGTGCAGAAGCAAAAATTTGTGAGAATGGTTCAAAAGAAAACGCCAGGCAGTACATGCAAGAGTCAGTTTTGAAAAAAATTTAGCCCGATTAAGTTTCATCTAACAACCTCTTGTCAAATAAGGAAAATTAATAAATCTTTGAAAAATAAATGTTCTGTTGGAGTAGATGACATCTCTAACAAGTTATTAAAACAATGTGGAGTAACTACAGCTGATGTTTTGAGTCACATATGTAATGCATCACTGACTCAGGCTATTTTTCCAGACAGGTTAAAATATGCCATTGTCAGGCCTCTCTACAAAAAGGGGGGAAACCACAGATGTCAATAATTACTGGCAAGTATCCTTGTTTACAGCATTTTCAAAAATCTTTGAGAAAGTAATGTACTCACGAGTTGTTAGCCATCTCAACAGTAATGGGATACTTAGTAAATCACAGTTCGGATTTCAGAAACGCTGTTCCACTGAGACAGCGATATACAATTTCACTGTCCACATAATAGAGTCTTTAAATAGTAAAATGTCACCAGTAGGAGTATTCTGTGACTTATCCAAAGCATTTGATTGTGTGAACCATGGTATTATGTTAGAGAAATTACAATTCTATGGTATAAATGGAACAGCATATGAGTGGTTTAAGTCATATATACAGAACAGGAAGCAAAGAGTGGTGGTGGTTAGTGTTTAACGTCCCGTCGACAACGAGGTCATTAGAGACGGAGCGCAAGCTCGGGTTAGGGAAGGATTGGGAAGGAAATCGGCCGTGCCCTTTCAAAGGAACCATCCCGGCATTTGCCTGAAACGATTTAGGGAAATCACGGAAAACCTAAATCAGGATGGCTGGAGACGGGATTGAACCGTCGTCCTCCCGAATGCGAGGAAGCAAAGAGTCTCTTTATATGCTTCGAGTGATTCAAAGGAGTTTGCCACTTCATCTAACTGGGGTGAAATTACATTAGCTGTTCCACAAAGTTCGATCATGGTCCAATTCTGTTCTTGATATATGTGAATGACCTCCCTTCTTATGTGAAACAAGATGCTCAACGGACACTGTTTGCCGATGATAAAAGTATAATTATTAAACCAGTAAAAGAAAGTCCGATGGAAAATGATACAAATAAGGTCTTTGGAAAAGTTATTCATTGGTTTTCTGGGAATGGGCTTGCTCTGAACTTTGAAAAAACAAAGTACATCCAATTCTCTTCTGCATAAAGTATAGTTCCTTCAATAAACATAACACATCAAAAGAAGTCAGTAGCTAGGGTCGATGACCTCCTGAATGACATGTTTCAGCTCAGCAGCGCAATTAACAGGTCACGCGTTACTAACACCAATACCCATTTAAATATATGAAAATATAAATATCTCGACACTTGGATCTATGATAAACTTGCTCAGATCCAGGAAATCGATAGAACAATTGAACAAGCTAGAGATGCTTTTTTATAATCAGATCATTTTATACTAACCGAAATTTAAACTTAAAACTGAGATCCACATTAAATGTTATGAAATCCCAGTACTCTTGTATGGAGTATAGGAACGTGCACTTAATAAGGCAACAGTGAAGATGAAATGAAGATGATTGAGTCATGTGGATGTGCTCATGAGTGTTGAAAATACCCTGGACACAAATAATTACCAATGAAAACGTTCAAAAGTGAATCAACAAGGATGAGGAATTGGGGAACATAATGGGAACCAGAAAGCTATAGTATCTGGTCATATAATGATAGGAAATACCAACGATAGTCTTTGACTGAAAATAGTCTTTGACAGAAAAGATCAGTAGACAGAGGGCGAACATCGTGGCTACAACATCTGAGAGAGTGATACGAATGTACTTATCTACTACTGTGTATTTTTATTTATTTTATTTTTTGGTTATTTAGCCTCATCATGTTAGGGTCTTAAGACTCTCTCTTACATTTGACCAGTAACAACACATACGAAAGGTATTACAAATACATTCACAAGAATAATGGTAATATGAATAGTAATAACAAAGATAATGATAACAGTGATAGTAACAGTAATCATAATCGTAACTGTAATATTAATAGTAATAATTCTAACAATAATAATAATAACAATAATAATAATAATAGTAATAGCATTAGAATGGTAATAATAATTATAAGTTACACTAATGAATATAAGGATAATTTGGTAAAGGACACTGAGAATGATGTAGATTAGTTCACCACATCTGAAACCATTTTTAGTATTATCAGAAGCGAAAGGAATAAAGAACGAGGGAAAGATCGAAATGACATTAAAAGTGGCTTTTAAGAAAGAGAACGTAAATAAGACATGGGAAAAGTTCTGGGGAGGCAGGATTGACGAGAATGATGTGCAAAATGGTAGATGAGAGAGATGGCTGTTGTGATAGAAGGTGGACCGTTAGCTGTCTTTTGAAGTTTGGACGGAATTTAATGTCTGTGAAATTGTAGGAAGATTTTTCCAAAGTCGGGCTCTTCACACATGAAATGATGTAGAGAACATGGCAATGTTATGCGATGGGACAAATAGATTTTGCTTTGTTGAGGAAGTGTATTTCTGCTGTGCTGTTCAGATAGTAGTGTAAGAGTTAAAGATAAGTAAAACTGAGAAGACAACAGAGCAAACATAGAGTGTGGTAGTTTCTATGCTTATTGGCGTGTAGTCATGATAATTATTTGTAGGCTAGTTTAATATTACACATTACACATCATTCATCGCAATTCAGCCTGCATGAGGTTTCGTCCTTGGAGAGCACAAACACTATGGTGAAGTATGTGGAGTATTACTGCTCAACGAGACTCATTTTAAGCTCGAAAGGAAACACGTTTTTCACATTTCTGTAGGGAAAGAAGTGATATTGACACCTCCTTACAGATTGCAATTGCCTGTTCATTCCAGTCTAAGTGATGGTCCGGTATTATTCCCCTGTTCCTTGCAGAAGATAAAAAGGTTATTTCTGTTCCATTTAGGATTAATGGTGATTCATATTCTCTGTACTGCATTGTAATAAGAGTTTCGTCAGTGGCTAACATTGCCTACGTTTTAGATGGGTGAAGTTTCAAACAAACGTTTTGCACCAACTCAGCTAAGGCAAGGAAATCAGCATTTACATGGTGAATGACTACGCACAGATTTGTTGGACTTGGACTTAGATATAACTGAAGATCGTCCGAGTACAGGTGGTAAATGCAGTGCGAGATAATACTTGGAACATTATTAACATATAACGAAAAAATAGTGCGTCCAATACTGACCCTTGTGGGACCCTTGATACTGCATCCCTCGGCCGTGAATTTTTGTTTCAGTCCTTACACACGGTTGGCGTCATGTAGGGTATGAGTGGAACCACTGTACAGCTCTTAAATAAACTTTAGAATTTTTGAGTTTAGAAAGTAGGATGTCAAAGTTGACAATGTCGAAAGCTTTACTGAAATCCAGAAAGCAGATAATAGTAGTCTCTTGTTTAACCATAGCTTGTTCCAGTTTCACAGTAACACTTCAGTTGAAACTTCCGGGGTGAAAGGCCGTGGTCGGTGTATAAAATTTCCATCTGACGTTTCGTCACCATCTGCGGGAGACATCTTCTGAGGTCGCCCGGCTACTGCCACTGAGGCTCCAGGTACTCTCGCATTTGTAGAGCGCATGGAGGGCACCACCATTCGTCACGTGATGCCGACGGTATTCCTATCTTTGGAAGGCGTCATCATTCTCGATAAAGAGTAATCGATTGTCTTTCTGCTGGCGCAACGGCGACATCCATATTTTGTCCAACTTTAAAACTTCCTATTTTCTATTAAAACTGTTATGTTGTTTGTGAATCTCTATTGCTTCTCTATACATGCGCGCATGATAATTGGATGTTCGTGCTTGAACGCTTGTCTCATTAAATTTAATTTCGTGGTTCCCATCAAGAAAAACATGCTCAGCTACGGCCGATTTTTCGATGTGTCCTAGGTGACAGTTTCTTTTACGGTCGGCTAAGCGGGTGTTTACACTTCATGTCGTTGTTCCAATATATACTTGTCCACAACTGCATGGAATTTTGTATACCGCAAGTGTTGCTAAGGGTGTGTCAGCCGTCTTTTACAATTCTTAAATATTCCTTAACCTTCTTCCTAAGTCTGTAGATGATTCGATCCCATTACTAGCCAGAACTTTCCCGATACGGTCCGTGACTTTATTAATCAACGGTAGGAAAACTTTTGCAGTAGGTGACCGTTGTTGCTCTTGACTTCTGGCTTCTATTCTTCTTTGAAGGAGGGCTCAATCAATTTCCTTGCTGGTACATTCGTTTTTCATGAAGGCTGACCATAAGTGATTAAATTCATCTTGCAAGCAAGCCGGCTAGCAGATTTTGTTGGCTCTGTCCACCAAAGTTTTCACGACACCTCCTTTCTGCCTAAGATGTTGGTTTGATTCCTTGTGGAGGTATCGAGTCGTGTGTTCTTTCTATATACTTTGTGTCCCAGCGTCCCATCCACCCGTTTAATTACCGACACATCCAGGAAATTCAGTTGACCGTTGCTCTCTTTCTCCATCGTAAACTGTATCTTCGTGTTCATGCTGTTCAAATGCACCAAGAAGGCATCTAACTCTTCTTCATCATGAGTCCACATTACAAATGTGTCATCAACATAGCGGTACCATTTAGCAGGATTTTTACTGGCAGTCTGCAGCGCTCGCTGTTCGAAGATCTCCATAAATAAATTGGCAACAGCTGGGCTGAGAGGGCTTCCCATCGCCACCCCGTCGATCTGTTCCTAAAACTCGTTGTTGTACTGGAAATAAGTTGTCGTCAAGCAGTGTTTAAATAAAGCCACTATATCAGTCGGAAAAATATCTGCTATATACGAAATAGTTTCGTTTACAGGCACCATGACACCTGGGGTATACAAAATTCCATGCAGTTGTGGACAAGTATATATTGGAACAACGAAAAGAAGTGTAAACACCCGCTTAGCCGAACATAAAAGAAAATGTCACCTAGGACACATCGAAAAATCGGCCGCGGCTGAGCATGTTTTTCGAGATGGGAACCATGAAATTAAATTTAGTGAGACAAGCGTTCTAGCACGAACATCCCATTATCATGCGCGCATGTACAGAGAAGCAATAGAGATTCACAAACACCATAACAATTTTAATAGAAAAGAGGAAGTTTTAAAGTTGGACACAATATGGATGTCGACGCTGCGCCAGTAGAAAGACAATCGATTACTCTTAATCGAGAATGATGACGCCTTCCAAAGATAGGCATACCGTCGGCATCACGTGACGAATGGTGGTGCCCTTTATACGCTCGGCCAGAGCGGCCGGCGTGGTAATTATTATTGAAGTATCTGAAGAAAACGTAAATTAGTGACTAGTTGTGACGTGCACACACTTTTTTCAACATGTAAACGCACTACATATATTCGGGTTTAGGTTATGACAAGTTCGATATGCCTGCCATCATTGGCGATGCTTAGGCGCAGGCGAATAGCGAAATTCTTCATAACCCGCTAAAGTGACGGAGTGTCGATGCTACCGATGTCCTCTTGAATGGCTGTTTTCAGCTCATCTGTGGCTCTGGGGTTATTGCTGTACACCTTGTCTTTAATATAGCCCCTCAAAAAAGAGTCAAATGTGCTTAAATCCGGAGAATATGGCGGCCAATCGAGGCCCATGCCAGTGGCCTCTGGGTACCCCAGAGCCAGAAGGTGGTCCCCAGAGTGCTCCTCCAGGACATTAAACACTCTCATGCTCCGATGGGGTCAAGCTCCGTCTTGCATGAACCACTTCTTGTCGAAATCAGTGTCACTTTGGACAATGGTGATGAGATCCATCTTCCAAAACCTTCGTGTACTGTTCGGTAGTCACCATGCCATCAAGGAGTGTCATACCGATTATTCCGTGACTGGACACTGCACACCACACAGTCAGCCGTTGAGGGTGAATAGACTTCTCGATAGCGAAATGGGGATTCTCAGTCCCTCAAATGCGCCAACTTTGCTTATTGACGAACCATACAAATGAAAGTGGTCTTCGTCGCTAAACCAAAACATGCATGCACGTACTAATTCCCACCATGCCATGTGGCCAGTTTGAATGTCCAAACGCAGACCGTTTAGAAGTTATAGCTATTTTATTTCATGTTGTTGTTGTTGTGGTCTTCAGTCCTGAGACTCTCCATGCTACTCTATCCTGTGCAAGCCGCTTCATCTCCCAGTACGTACTACAGCCTACATCCTTCTGAATCTGCTCAGTGTATTCATTTCTTGCTCTCCCTCTACGATTTTTGCCCTCCACGCTGTCCTCCAATACTAAATTGGTGCTCCCTTGATGCCTCAGAACATGTCCTATCAACCGATGCCTTCTTCTAGTCAAGTTGTGCCACAAACTCCTCTTCTCCCCAATTCTATTCAATACCTCCTCATTAGTTATGAGATTTACTCATCTAATCTTCAGCATTCTCCTGGAGCACTACATTTAGAAAGCTTCTATTCTCTTCTTGTCCAAACTATTTATCGTCCATGTTTCAGTTCCATACATGGCTACACTCCACACAAATACTTTCAGAAACGACTTCCTGACACTTAAATCTATACTCTGTTAACAAATTTCTTGTCTTCAGAAATGCTTTCCTTGCCATTGACAGTTTACATTTTATATCCTCTCTACTTCGACCATCATCAGTTATTTTGCTCCCCAAATAGCAAAACTCCTTTACTACTTGAAGTGTCTCATTTCCTAATATAATTCCTGCAGTATCTCCCGAGTTAACTCGACTACATTCCATTATCCTCGTTTTGCTTTTGTTGATGTTCATCTTATATCCTCCTTTCAATACACTGCCCAATCCGTTCAACTGCTCTTCCAAGTCCTTTGCTGTCTCTGACAGAATTACAATGTCATCGGCTAACCTCAAAGTTTTGACTTCTTCTCCATGGATTTTAATACCTACTACGAACTTTTGTTTTGTTTCCTTTACTGCTTGCTCAATATACAGATTGAATAACATCAGGGAGAGGATACAACCCTGTCTCACTCCCTTCCCAACCACTTCTTCCCTTTCATGTCCCTCAACTCTTGTAACTGCCATCTGATTTCTGTACAAATTGTAAATAGCCTTTCGCTCCCTGTATTTTACCCCTGCCTCCTTTAGAATTTGAAAGAGAGTATTCCAATCAACGTTGTCAAAAGCTTTCTGTAAGTCTACAGATACTAGAAACATAGGTTTGGCTTTCCTTAATCTATTTTCTAAGATAAGTCGTAGGGTCAGTATTGCCTCACGTGTTCCAACATTTTTAACATGTCTACGGAATCCAAACTGATCTTCCCCGAGGTCGGCTTCTACCAGTTTTTCCATTCGTCTGTAAAAAATGGTTCAAATGACGCTGAGCACTATGCGACTTAACTTGTGAGGTCATCAGTCACCTAGAAATTAGAACTAATTGAACCTAATTAACCTAAGGACATCACACACATCCATGCCCGAGGCAGGTACGAACCCGCGACCGTAGTGGTCGCTCGGCTCCAGACTGTAGAGCCTAGAACCACATGGCCACTCCAGCCAGCCATTCGTCAGTAAAGAATTCACGTTAGTATTTTGCAGCCGTGACTTATTAAACTGATAGTTCAATAATTGTGTGTTCATAAAGGACGTTTTATGACTAACGAGACTGCGCCCCTACTCATATTTGAATGTGTCATTAGAGTCATTACACCGCTCTAATCCTTTCAAACTCTCCATCCGTCGTATTTCGCCCCCACCTGTGCCGATGACGTGGGGGGTTAAGAACACTGCTGAGGACTGTAGAATGCAGTACACCCATCTCCCAGCATCTATATCGCTGCCTCCCTCCGAGCTCGACCTGTGTGTGTGTGTGTGTGTGTGTGTGTGTGTGTGTTGCCTGCGCCCGCACTGCCTCCGGCTGGCTTGTGCGCCCGATGGTGCCGCTAATGACCTCAGCCGCTGGCTCTGCCTCTCTGCAGGAAGGCAAAGGCAAAGGCAAGGCAAAGGCAAGGCCGGGGCGAGGCAAGCAGAAGCGAGGCGAGGCGAGCGACCACCCTGCCACCCCGCCGGCCCTCATTAGTACACCTGCCCTGCCATCGCCAGCAGTTCATGCTACGCCGGAGGTAAACATCCACCCACCCCCCACCCACCCACACCCTGCGCCGGCTGGCTGCCTCTTAGACCGCCATTATTTCTTCTTCTGCTCCGCTATCCCTCCTGCTCAAGCTGAACCTCTGTCCACCACAAACACGGACCCCATTCCAACTCCTGCAGTTTTTCTCACCACACCTGCTAAGTCCACTGTCTTTCCATCCACGTCTACATCTATGTGATTACTCTGCTATTCACAATAAAGTGCCGGGCAGAGGGTTTGGTGAACCATCTTCAAACTGTCTCACTTCCTTTTTTTTACTATCAAAAACAGTCTTGATCACTATTTATTTATCACGGTGACCAGTTTCGACCACTACTGTGGTCATCTTCAGACCAATGAGTAAAGACCTCCTTCTGCTGGAGAATCTCTTCCGTTCCACTTTCGAACGGCGCACGGGAAAAACAAGCACTTCAGTTTTTCTGTGCGAGCCCTCATTTCTATTACTTTATCGTGATGATCATTTCTCCCTACTGAGCGAGGTGGCGCAGCAGTTAGCCCACTGGACTTGCATTCGCAAGGACGACAGTTCAAACCGGCATCCGGCCATCCCGATTTACATTTTCCGTGATTTCCCTAAATCACTTCAGGCAAATGCTGGGATGGTTCCTTTGAAAGGGCACGGCCGACTTCCTTCCCCATCCTTTCCTAATCTGATGAGACCAATGACCTCGCTGTCTGGTCTCCTTCCCCAAACAACCCAATCCAATAAAATTTCTCCCTATGTAGGTGGGTGCCAACATAATGTTTTTGCAATCGGAGGACAAAACTGGTGATTGAAATTTCATGAGAAGATCCCGAGAAATGCCTTTGTTTTAATGATTGCCACTCCAATTCACATATCTGGTCTGTGGCACTATTTCCCCTATTTCGCGATGACACAAGACGAGCTGGCCTTCTTTGAACTTTCTCGATGTCACCCATCACTCCCACCTGATGCAGATCCCACACCACTCAGCAGTACTCCAGAATAGGGCAGACAAGCGTGGTGTAAGCAGTCTCTTTAGTAGACCTGTTGCATCTTCTAAGTGTTCTGCCGATGAATCTCAGTCTTTCGTTTTCTCCACCCACAACATTATCTATGTGACTGTTCCAATTTGGGTTATTTGTAATTGTAATCCCTTAGTATATAGCTGAATTTACAGCCTTTGGATTTGTGTGACTTATCTCGTAATCGAAATTTAGCGGATATCTTTTAGTTCAAAATAGGTTCAAATGGTTCTGAGCACTATGGGACTTAACGTCTGAGGTCATCAGTCCACTAGAACTGAGAACTACTTAAACCTAACTAACCTAAGGCCATCACACATATCCATGCCTGAGGCAGGATTCGAACCTGTGACCGTAGCGGTCGCGCGGTTTCACACTGAAGCGCCTAGCACCGCTCGGCCACAGCGGCCGGCATCTTTTAGTACTCATGTGAATAAGTTAACACTTTTATTTATTCAGGGTCAATTTCCACTTTTTGCACCATACAGATATCTTATCTAAATCATTTTGCAATTAGTTTTGATCATCGGATGGCTTTACAAGGTGGTATATGGCAGCATCATCTGCATACAATCTAAAAGGGCTACTCAGACTGTCTCTGTTGTGTACATAGTTCCGTGTAGTCAGCGTGTACACAACTTTCCGAACAGAGCGCGTCCCGCTACGCACAACAGTGCAGGCGTAGCGCTCGTCCGTTTCCGCACAACGAGATGGCGCTGTCTTAGGGACGGACCAAATTCTGCTTCCGCCGGTCCGCGTATTAATATGTAACGCAGCCAGTGAGATTGCTGCTAATGTAGAACCTTTTCTCCTTGCGGATCACATTCGCGCAGTGATACCTGAACGCTCGAGGTATTATAACGAGTGTACAGACCTCCGATTACTTCGTCTGTATTAGTCTGCATTAGTCTATGGTCAAGTTTCAGTCTGTGCCTTATAAGATTATCATATTCCTGTACATAGCCATGAAGAGAAATGTATAGACACTTTGTCAAGTATCAGAGACATGTGAGAATAAGAGTAACGTACCAAGACCAAAGGAACTTCAGATTGTCAATTGTAAACAGCATCCAGAATCAAGTTATGTAATGTCTATGATTTTTATACTTTTAATAAATGTGTTTGAAAATTAATCAAGTTCTGTTTAAAGTTGGTCACCGTCAATCTGCTACTCTAAGCGTGGAAGTGGCATTTCTATCGTCTGACCTAACGGCAGAAGGTAAGCACGCCACGATAAGACCACGAGACATATTGCTGACACTCGCCAACTTCGTTGGAGTGACAAGTCAAATAATCTGATGGTGTGTGTACCGAAGATCTTACAGTACGCACACCACAGTCTCCGATGCCGTTAATATAGATAAGAAACAATAGAGGGCCTATAACACTTCCTTGGGGAACGCTGGATATTATTTTTGTTTTTCTCGATGACTTTCTAGCTTGTGATGAGACTGATAGATCTACAGGCTGTATCAAAAAGAACCTTACGACTTTAAAAACTGATATAAATTTATTGAAATAAGATATAGACCTGGGTTTAGTATCATTATGTAGGGCAACAGATCAAGATTTATACCTTAAAGTAAAGATGCTCTATGCGGCTTCCGTTTGTTATGCTGCACACATCCCATCGGAAGTCATTTTCATCCCAAACTCGCTGTAGCATTGCAGGTGTAACTTGCTCAGTGGAGGCGTAATTCTCGCTGTAAGTTCAGGGAGAGAAGCCGGCACAGAAGGTACAAACACGGTATCCTTCATGAACCCCCATAAAAAAAGAAAATCGAGTGGTGTCAGGAACGTGGAGGCCATAGAGTTGGCGTATCACGTCCAATCCAATGACGGGTAAAGCATCGTTGAGAAAATTCCAGACGTCAGCCAGGTAGTGGGGTGGTGCACCATCTTGGTCATCCCCATCGACCTGTGGTATCAAACACTGTTATAACATATCCAGGTACACTATCCCATTGATGATTCTCGCACGGAGAAAAAAGGGGCCGTACAATTTGTTCTTGCTCGGTGGACAAAAAACGTTCAGTTTAGGACTATCACAAATATGTTACAATGTTTGATGTGGATTTTCATTGCACCAAACCCTACAGTTGTGTGTGTTAGCCTTGTCACTTAAGTGAAAAGTCGACTAGTCAGAAAAGATGATTTTGTCC
Organism: Schistocerca piceifrons; assembly: GCF_021461385.2. Taxonomy (NCBI): domain Eukaryota; kingdom Metazoa; phylum Arthropoda; class Insecta; order Orthoptera; family Acrididae; genus Schistocerca; species Schistocerca piceifrons. Next base: position 214,757,723 of record NC_060146.1, read on the forward strand.
AAGAAATAATTCTCCTCGTGTAATCGGTTTAACACATCCACACAGAAGTTCTTGCGAGCGGTTTTATCAGCGTCTTTTATTGCTTGTACGATCGTCGGTCTGTACAGTTTCAAATGCAAACGGTCTCTCAACACGCGCCATGCAGTCGTGGGTGGGATTTGCAGTTCGCGAGATGCACGCCGCCTCAATTTCGTGGGGCTGTTGACAAAACGTTGTCTCGATCGCTCAACGACGTCGTCAGATGGGCTTGGACGACATGATGATTTCCCATGTCTTACCGAGCATCCTGTTTCTACAAACCATTTATGCCACTTACGAATTTTAGGCCTACTAGGAGGATCTTTAGCGTACTCGGCACGGAAATTACGCTGAACTGATGTCGCCAACTTCGGTTCTTCAAACCAAAACACACAGCTAGCATGCTCTGGCCCAGTGAAGGCAGCCATCTTTAACACAACTGCTGCTAGCGCTCCTTACGGTGCCATTCGGCACCAGCGAACTACCGAGACGAAACTTGATGTATTTTCCTACAAATTGACGCTACAATCACCTCTTTAGATACTGTGCATTAACGTATATGAGTTTTCAAAGTCGTAAAGTCCTTTTTGAAGCGTCCTGTATGTTATTAAGTACGAGGGATATCCGGAATCTAATGTTACAAGGCATGTAGCTTTAGCATGGACTGTCAGAGGTGGAAGCAGGTACCATTGCCGTGTAGCGGTAAGCCAGCCGAAGGAACGAACATTTCTAACAATCGAGTAGATCGTCGACTTGTGTAGTGGTGACTGTCAGAAATGAGCATTCTCTTTCAGGCTCCCACCAAGTGCGAAGGGCCAGCTGCAATTCGCTACCTAAAATGCTAAGGGCATGAACGCCGCTGCAATTCATCGTGAAATTGTTTCAGTTCATGAAAAGGACGTAATGTCAGGGCAGTATATGACGAAATGGGTACCGAATTTGAATTTTGGAAGGACAGAAATTCATGATGAAGACAGAGGCAGAAATCCGTATATTGTGAGTGATGATGTGGTGCAGGAAGTAGAAGAACATCTTCTCTCTGATCGACATTCGACAATTGACGACATGGATGCAGTCTGTCCAAACATTTCACGAAATCGTATCTGATAGACTAAATTATCGCAAGTTGTATGCGCGATGGGTGCCCTAGATGCTTACCAAAGCACACTAAATGAACAGAGCCAGTGCCGCTCGCGATTTCTTGACCGTTTTCAGAGTGAAGGCGACTCTTTTTTGAACTCTCTGGTGACAGGAGATGAAACTTGGGCTTATCAGAATACAGTACTCCAGAGAGCAAACGACAATCAATGAAGTGGCGCCATACTTATTCCCCTTGAGCCAAAAAATTCAAAACTCAACAAACAGCTTGGAAGATACTTGTTTTGCAAGTGAAACTGCCTTTTCCTGCTGCTAGTTACTTTATTTATCGCATACGCGTTTCGCCGTCTCCTGTTCTAAGGCATCATCAGTGGTATCTATAACGATACAGGTTTGTTAGCTTTAGATTATCAAACAGTTCACTACTCGATTTTGTGTAAAAAAAGTAATTACTTACGATTTGCTGATCTGCGTTTCCTCACATCTGGTCTGGAGGCCGCAACATCACTTTTTTTCACTGCCATATAATCGCATCTTTGTGTTCTCGCCTTCCACATACTGTCCATCATGTTTCTCAACATTTTTGTGGTGGACTGTTGTTCTTTTGTCACCCGATACAACTGTTTCATGGTACACTGCTTTTTCACAGCGTATATATTGCGACTCCATTACGTGTGTCATCTTCTTTGGTATGTTTGCCTATTTGTTGCCAATCTAACAAAGTATATGTTCGTTACTAACTTCCATTTATGATATTTACACCGTGTGTGTGCGGGTGTATGGGAGAGAGAGGGGGGGGATAGAGCCGACCTTTTTTTTTTGGGGGGGGGGGGGGGGGTGGATTACTAGCTGTTAGCGAGTGGCTGGAAACTTTGGTGACAGCTGTTTTGACTTTGTTTCAATATTCTGTGGAGGGGTTCATGGACGAGTGAGTGTAAAGATGTTGGGTCCTATTATTATTACATTGGTATTATTACATTGTATGGGAGTAGACAACATTCCATTAGAACTACTGACGGCCTTGGGAGAGCCAGTCCTGACAGAACTCTACCATCTGGTGAGCAAGATGTATGAGACAGGCGAAATACCTTCAGACTTCAAGAAGAATATAATAATTCCAATCCCAAAGAAAGCAGGTGTTGACAGATGTGAAAATTACCGAACTATCAGTTTAATAAGTCACAGTTGCAAAATACTAACACGAATTCTTTACAGACGAATGGAAAAACTGGTAGAAGCCGACATCGGGGAAGATCAGTTTGGATTCCGTAGAAATATTGGAACACGTGAGGGAATACTGACCTTACGACTTAGAAGAGAGATTAAGGAAAGGCAAACCTACGTTTATAGCATTTGTAGCCTTAGAGAAAGCTTTTGACAATGTTGACTGGAACACTCTCTTTCAAATTCTAAAGGTGGCAGGGGTAAAACACAGGGAGCGAAAGGCTATTTACAATTTGTACAGAAACCAGATGGCAGTTATAAGATTCGAGGAGCATGAAAGGGAAGCAGTGGTTGGGAAAGGAGTGAGACAGGGTTGTAGCCTCTCCCCGATGTTATTCAATCTGTATATTGAGCAAGCAGTAAAGGAAACAAAAGAAAAATTCGAAGTAGGTATTAAAATACATGGAGAAGAAGTAAAAACTTTGAGGTTCGCCGATGACATTGTAATTCTGTCAGAGACAGCAAAGGACTTGGAAGAGCAGTTGAACGGAATGGGCAGTGTCTTGAAAGGAGGATATAAGATGAACATCAACAAAAGCAAAACGAGGATAATGGAATGTAGTCGAATTAAGTCGGGTGATGCTGAGGGAATTAGATTAGGAAATGAGACACTTAAAGTAGTAAAGGAGTTTTGCTATTTGGGGAGCAAAGTAACTGATGATGGTCGAAGTAGAGAAGATATAAAATGTAGACTGGCAATGGCAAGGAAAGCGTTTCTGAAGAAGAGAAATTTGTTAACATCGAGTATAGATTTAAGTGTCAGGAAGTCGTTTCTGAAAGTATTTGTATGGAGTGTAGCCATGTATGGAAGTGAAACATGGACGATAAATAGTTTAGACAGTAAGAGAATAGAAGCTTTCGAAATGTGGTGCACAGAAGAATGCTGAAAATTAGATGGGTAGATCACATAACTAATGAGGAGGTATTGAATAGAATTGGGGAGAAGAGGAGTTTGTGGGACAACTTGACGAGAAGAAGAGACCGGTCGGTAGGACATGTTCTGAGGCATCAAGGGATCACAAATTTAGCATTGGAGGGCAGCGTGGAGTGTAAAAATCGTAGAGGGAGACCAAGAGATGAATACGCTAAGAAGATTCAGAAGGATGTAGGTTGCAGTAGGTACTGGGAGATGAAGAAACTTGCACAGGATAGGGGAGCATGGAGAGCTGCATCAAACCAGTCTCAGGACTGAAGACAACAACAACAACAACAGTATTATTATGTTAATACTTTTTGCGAACGTTATTCTATTATTTTATCTCATCGTCGTCGTCGTCGGCTGATACTCGTATCCGAGTTTTCCTTTTGTCAGGGTGCCCAATGATAAGAGCTTCCATGCTATACATTTTTGCTTTCTCAAGAACAGCCGTATTGGATATGAAGTCATCCCATTTCAGGTTCATGATATATCTTAGTTTCTGTTGGTTGAAGCGTTCTAGTTCTTCAGATCACAGCAATATAGCGTCCAGGTTTCGCAACCACATAGCAGGGTGGAAATGACTACAGCTTTGTACTCCATCAGTTTGGTGTACAGTGTTAGGTCTTTATTCAGGGAGACACACTTTGTAAGACGTCCAAATGCTACATGGGCAGCACGTAATCTATTCTCCACATCTTTTCCAGAGGAGCAGTTAGATGAGAGTATGCTTCCTAGGTAGAGGAAATGGTCCACTTGTTCCAAGGGTGTATCATAAATGGATGTGCTGAAATCAGGAACGGAGGAGCCAGGAGTTGGCTGCTCCATCACCTTTGGCTTTGGAATATTTTATCTATTAGTTTAAATAATGAATTGCTTGGCATGTGATGTTGAATGACCAAGTATTAATATTCTTGCTGCGGAGGACGGCCACACAAACAAACTTGTTAGCAAGGAAAATCATGGTGTCATTGTTTTGGGACAGAAAAGGGGTCCTGCTCGTTGATTTTTTGGAAGGAGGTGAAACGCTAAATGCTGGAAGTTATTGTGAGACCACGGAGAAACTCTGCAGAGCCATACAAAACAAACGTCGCCGGATGCTGACAACGGTAGTCTGTGTCCTCCATGACAAAGCTCGTCCGCACGCAGCTCGTGCAGCACGAGACTTGGTGGCTTCGTTTGGATGGGATGTTTTAAGCCACCCCTCTAACAGCCCCAATTTAGCACCTAGTGACTATCATCTGTTTACTGCACTGAACGAACAGCTTCGTGGAAAAAAAAATTTCCAACGACAACGACGTGAAAATCGAAGTGAAGAATTGACTGACAGAGGCGGCGGAAGGCTTCTATGACACAGGAATCGAAAAAAAACTCTTCCCACGTACGACAAAATGTATTCAGGTAAATGATGATTACGTGGAAGAATAATGCGAGAGCTATACTACAATGTATGTAAATTTTGTTAAAATAAATTCATTTTTTCTACATAAAAATTCGGTGTGTCCTTACTTTACGGATTAGTTTCGTACCTTACTGAGTACATGGCGCACCTTTTTCCAAAAATAATCCATTGGTAGTGTAGTGTAACGACGTAAGTTTTGTATAAATGATTTTCTTTTGACACATGACCTTGTGCAGACTTCGTCACCTATGTCAGTTACAAAACACTTCAAAATTATTTAAATTCTTTTTAAAGTTGTCTCTGAATGGTTCTTGAACGAAACTGTAATTAAAACATCATCATTTGAATCGTATGCCCAGAATTACGTCACTCAGTCCAATTGGTTTGTGCAAACTTTTTTCAATTCAGATGTCGTTTGTTTCCTCTCAGAAATTATATTAATGCTTTAATAAATATTAAAACCACAATGAATAAACTTTTAAGACTCAAACTCGCGGTGAACATTGTCAAAAATTAATAATCTTGTCAAATAAATCAGTAATACTTCTTCCTTAATATACACTCCTGGAAATTGAAATAAGAACACCGTGAATTCATTGTCCCAGGAAGGGGAAACTTTATTGACACATTCCTGGGGTCAGATACATCACATGATCACACTGACAGAACCACAGGCACATAGACACAGGCAACAGAACATGCACAATGTCGGCACTAGTACAGTGTATATCCACCTTTCGCAGCAATGCAGGCTGCTATCCTCCCATGGAGACGATCGTAGAGATGCTGGATGTAGTCCTGTGGAACGGCTTGCCATGCCATTTCCACCTGGCGCCTCAGTTGGACCAGCGTTCGTGCTGGACGCGCAGACCGCGTGAGACGACGCTTCATCCAGTCCCAAACATGCTCAATGGGGGACAGATCCGGAGATCTTGCTGGCCAGGGTAGTTGACTTACACCTTCTAGAGCACGTTGGGTGGCACGGGATACATGCGGACGTGCATTGTCCTGTTGGAACAGCAAGTTCCCTTGCCGGTCTAGGAATGGTAGAACGATGGGTTCGATGATGGTTTGGATGTACCGTGCACTATTCAGTGTCCCCTCGACGATCACCAGTGGTGTACGGCCAATGTAGGAGATCGCTCCCCACACCATGATGCCGGGTGTTGGCCCTGTGTGCCTCGGTCGTATGCAGTCCTGATTGTGGCGCTCACCTGCACGGCGCCAAACACGCATACGACCATCATCGGCACCAAGGCAGAAGCGACTCTCATCGCTGAAGACGACACGTCTCCATTCGTCCCTCCATTCACGCCTGTCGCGACACCACTGGAGGCGGGCTGCACGATGTTGGGGCGTGAGCGGAAGACGGCCTAACGGTGTGCGGGACCGTAGCCCAGCTTCATGGAGACGGTTGCGAATGGTCCTCGCCGATCCCCCAGGAGCAACAGTGTCCCTAATTTGCTGGGAAGTGGCGGTGCGGTCCCCTACGGCACTGCGTAGGATCCTACGGTCTTGGCGTGCATCCGTGCGTCGCTGCGGTCCGGTCCCAGGTCGACGGGCACGTGCGCCTTCCGCCGACCACTGGCGACAATATCGATGTACTGTGGAGACCTCACACCCCACGTGTTGAGCAATTCGGCGGTACGTCCACCCGGCCTCCCGCATGCACATTATACGCCCTCGCTCAAAGTCCGTCAACTGCACATACGGTTCACGTCCACGCTGTCGCGGCATGCTACCAGTGTTAAAGACTGCGATGGAGCTCCGTATGCCACGGCAAACTGGCTGACACTGACGGCGGCGGCGCACAAATGCTGCGCAGCTAGCGCCATTCGACGGCCAACACCGCGGTTCCTGGTGTGTCCGCTGTGCCATGCGTGTGATCATTGCTTGTACAGCCCTCTCGCAGTGTCCGGAGCAAGTATGGTGGGTCTGACACACCGGTGTCAATGTGTTCTTTTTTCGATTTCCAGGAGTGTATTTATGGCGTGATCATATGTTTTAGCATGTCGGCAAACTTTTCTGTATATTTGGCATATGTCGTGGTGTTCCTTTTCAATACATGCTAAGTAGATGTAGTATATTGCTGCTCAGTTACACTTTGGCTCAAAAGTTTTAAAACATTAGTAATTTTGAGGAAAAATGCAAATTGGAATCAGAAATGTTAGAAATACTCATAAGTCAGATTTGGAATAATCTTTCATTGAATCTAAATACATGCAATCAAATTTTACTTTCCCCAGAGTACTGCTCTGGATACTTGAGGAATTCTTGCCGTCACCTTCATCAGAGTTTACTCGGTGATATATTCCGCCATTGCTCTTGTAGTCTGGTCCAGAGGTGAAGAACGTTGGTAATAGGCCGTCATTTAACTGCTCTATCTAAGTGGTCCCAAAGCAGTTCAGTAGTATTACAGTCGGGGGATTTGGGTGGCCAGATCATACATTCCAGTTCAGTTTTTTTCTAACTTTGCCAAATACGATTTACACACTTCTGAAGCGTTTTTAGAGTCGTTACCTTGTTGTAGAACGAATCCCTTATCAATCAAACGTCTTACACATGACTTTCATGATATTATAGAATGCAACGGTATTGCTGTTTTTTCACTGTTCCGTTTATTTGTACAAGATCACCAATCCTACCACCTCCAAAACATCCCCAGACCATGAAGGAACACATTTCATGCTTTAATGTTGGAGATACACATTAGTGTAACATTCTTTCACCTGACAATCGGCGAACAAACTTGCATAGCTTCGTGCCAGAGAACTGAAATTTGTATTCCCGTCAGTGAAAAGTACGTTTTTCCACTGATTCACTGCCCAACGTTCATGTTGGTGTATCCAGTTTAGCCTCTTCTGCCCATTAAAAGTCCTCAGTAATGGTTTCTTAGCCGCCACACGTCCGTTAAGGTTCACTGCCTCACGGAGTCTTTTCACTGTACATACACTCACCGGCTGTTCCGTATTATGGTTGAGTTCTGCTGCTCAAACTGGCGCTATTTAGAAGGGATCACGTCTACTTGGGGCTACTGTATATTTGTCATCACTTTTTGATGTGACTTTTGGCCTACCCTTCCGAGGTCGGTCCACATTCTGGCCAGTATCCGCATGCCTCTGCTCGATATTACGGACACATCCCAACGAAACATGTTCTTGACGTTCTACGTGTCGCATAGTAAGACCGGACGCACATAAAAACACAACTGCAGAATGTTTTTCTGTTGAAAGCTCCTTTCTTTGACCCATTATCGATGTTTATTCTGAGCACTCACTGAAATTCAAAAAATGGTTCAAATGGCTCTGAGCACTATGGGACTCAACATCTGAGGTCATCAGTCCCCTAGAACTTAGAACTACTTAAACCTAACTAACCTAAGGACATCACACACATCCATGCCCGAGGCAGGATTCGAACCTGCGACCGTAGCGGCCGCGCGGTTCCAGACTGTAGCGCCTAGAACCCCATGACCACATCGGCCGGCCACTGAAATTCACTCTTTGGTATCTCGTGCAGAGCTACGAGCCCTTTTCTTTCCCGTAACCGTGTTTGCAGATATGTTGAAGTCTTATGAACGCTATCTAGTGAGGAAAGATTATTCTATCACAATACAAAATTAACGGCATGCAGTGCTTAGAACCTGAACAGCATAGCAACGGAAAGTTATGTTTTGAACGATTTCATTTTTAAAAACGTGGAACACTACTGTTGAACGTTATATTGGGGACGACTTTTTTTTATCTTACTTTCAGGGAGTTCGAAAAACTTTGAGCGGTAGCGTATATGTTATATGTGTTATATATGATTCAGCTGCCCCTACCGGTGTTGTTGTATGCAACCCGCAATGTTATAGCTGGCCCTCGTAAACCACGGTTGAGACTTTCATGTTCTGTTGCTCACTACGCGCAAACTACTACTCGTACAGAAAAAATGAGCAATACCTTTTCGCTATAGGCCATAGTGTTCGAGTTATTCAAGGAAAATATACGAAAGATACCTTCAAACGCTTCTCCAGCCCCCACACTCATCCCTCACTAGTCAGGATTTCTAGTACTTAGTTCGTGGCACTTTCTCCTACCACCACTCTACAATAACTTCCGAGTACACGAACTATGGCCGATATTCGACTTTTTTTGGTCTCTGTTGATTAGACTATTACGCCACCAGCGTAGTAGGCTATATCGTTAACTTATTAATTTAAACGTGCCAATGTGGGTAACGAAAGAAAAAATGAGTTTGGTAAACGTACGCTAAAACTAATTACGTTGACAGTTCGATCCAGACTTAACCATCAGAAGCACAGCAGTATTGCATGTGAGAAGCCTTGACAAATAAAATGATTTATTTGTTTATTTCATGCTATTAAAATTCACAAAATTGGTGTCAAGTTTACAGTTTCTATGTGCTCGACTAAGCTAGTGGCCTAATAACGCCAATCAGTGAAGACAAAAGAAAGATCGTGTGTCGCATGTAATTCACGCAGTCGCAAATATTTGTACTGTGGTAGAAGGGAGTTTTATGAACGACGTAGTGGAAACCCTAACTGGTGGAGGCTGTGTGTGGGAGTGGAGTGGGATTTGTACGTTTTTCTTGAATAAATCGGAAACTACGGCCTCTACCGAAACCGTATCCCAATACAAAATTTAATATTTCCACAAAAAGATCTGTACAACTAATAGTTTGCGATAGCGAACGGCCGGCCGCCGTGGTCTAGCGGTTCAGGCGCTCAGTCCGGAACCGCGCGACTGCTACGGTCGCAGGTTCGAATCCTGCCTCGGGCATGTATGTATGTGTGTGGTGTCCTTAGGTTAGTTAGGTTTAAGTAGTTCTACGTTCTAGGGGACTGATGACCACAGATGTTAAGTCCCATAGTGCTCAGAGCCATTTGAACCATTTTTTGATAGCGAACGAGCGAATTTAAAAATCTGGCACGTGGTTTTTGAAGGCGAGCTATAGTATTGCGAGTTGCATAAAACAACGTCGGTAGGTGCAGATGACCCAGCATGTATACGATGCAGCATGGACAAGAATCCAGATAGCAGTGTTGTTCTTCGGTCTCGGTTATTTGAGTCTACATTTGCAGCGATTTTCCTGTCCATCATTGCCAGTCTCTGACGGAGGAAATTGCGCGTATCACCTGTGTGTGCACAAATAAATATTGGGGTTAACGTACACTATGTGATCAAAAGTATCCGGACACCTGGCTGAAAATGACTTACAAGTTAGTGGCGCCATCCAACGGTAATGTCTGAATTGAGTATGATGTTGGCCCACCCTTAGCCTCGATCATAGCTTCAAATCAGGCAGGCACACGTTCAATCACGTGCTGGAAGGTTTCTTGGGGAATGGCAGCCCATTCTTCACGGAGTGCTGCACTGAGGAAAGGTATCGATGTCGGCCGGTGAGACCTGGTACAAAGTCGGCGTTCCAAGACATCCCAAAGGTGTTCTATATGATTCAGGTCAGGACTCTGCCCAGGCCTGTCCATCACAGGGATGTTATTGACGTGTAACCACTCCGCCACATGCCGTGCATTACGAACAGGTGCTCGATCGTGTTGATTGAAGCAATCGCCATTCCTGAATTTCTCTTCAACAGTGGGAAGCAAGAAGGTGCTTAAAATGTCAATGTAGGCCTGTGCTCTGATAGTGTCACGCAAAACAATAAGAGGTGCAAGCTTCCTCCATGAAAAACACGACAGGCCGCGGTGGTCTAGCGGTTCTAGGCGCTCAGTCCGGAACCGCGGGACTGCTACGGTCGCAGGTTCGAATCCTGCCTCGGGCATGGATGTGTGTGATGTCCTTAGGTTAGTTAGGTTTAATTAGTTCTAAGTTCTAGGCGACTGATGACCTCAGAAGTTAAGTCGCATAGTGCTCAGAGCCATTTGAACCAACCAAAAACACGACCACACCACAACATCACCGCATCCGAATTTTACTGTTGGCATTACACACGCTGGCAGATGACGTTCACCTGACATTCGCCACACCTAGGCCCTGCCATCGGATGGCCACATTGTGTACCATGATTCGTCACTCCACACAACGTCTTTCCACTGTTCAATCGTCCAATGTTTACGCTCCTTACACCAAGCGAGGCATCGTTTGGCATTTACAGGCTTATGAGCAGCCGCTCGACCATGAAATCCAAGTTTTCTCACCGCCCGCCTTACTGTCGTAGTACTTGCAGTGCATCCTGATGCAGTTTCGCACTCCTGTGTGACGGTCTGGATAGATGTCTGCCTATTACACACTACGGCCCTCTTCAACTGTCGGCAGTCTCAGTCAGTCAACAGACGGGGTCGGCCTGTAATCTTTTGTGCTGTTCGTGTCCCTTGACGTTTCCACTTCACTATCACATCGGAAGCAATGGACCTAGGAATGTTTAGGAGTGTGGAAATCACGCGTACAGACGTATGACACAAGTGGCACCCAATCACCTGACCACGTTCGAAGTCCGTGAGTTTCGCAGAGCGTCCCATTTTGCTCTTTCACGATGTCTAATGACTACTGATGTCGCTGATATGGAGTACCTGGCGGCAGGTGGCAGCACAATGCACCTAATATGAAAAACGTATGTTTTTGTGGTGTACGAATACTTTCGATCATATGGTGTATCAAGATTTATACATTTAATGCAGTCATCAGTCTATGATGTGTTTTGTGGAGTTTCTCATTCGCCCTGAACCTGTTATTGGCGATGACGTACCGTTCTGATTTCAGGGCCAACGTGAGGTGAACGTTGTGTCAATGCCTCCAGATGGTGTTGCATTTCGCTCCAGGATATTGTTCTTCGGTTTGGTAACAGTAGCCTGTTGATGCTAGGAACTGCAAATGACTCTGTTGGATAGTAATTTTGGTTTTTCCCCCTTTGCTGTTCTTGTGACTAGAATCTTAGTAATATTGCGGCTGTGCTGATACAAAATCTTAAATTCAGCTAGGTCTATCACTTGCATGGTGCTTTCCAGCTTGTGTTTGAGTACTAGATTTTGAATTAGGCTTTGATTTTGCGTCCTTATTTCTGAGTAATCAGAAGTTATCGGCACTTACGCCCCCCGCTCACACGATTATGACCTCGCTTTGGAAATGATGAAGCCGAAGAGAGAGGAATTGTATTTGAAACACATTACCTCTCGATAATATCAAGCAAAAGCCTCGTTGGATGTCGCCGTTTGCATATCTAAGAGCTTCCAGCGACGAAAACATTTTGATTTTCAATATCTGATGTAATTTTGTTCGAATTTATCAATTTAAAATGCTGTCGTAATCTACTAAGAGGTATGATCTTCCGTTAAGCACTAATACAATACGACAACCATTAAAGTTAGACACTGTGAACATATCCTAAGGCAGCGTTAATCACAACACGTAATTACCCACACTATATTGATCAAGTGTTTCAGAATGACGGCACTCGATAATATGCAACAAACTATACACCACATAATTTTAAACTTTTTTTGAGATTTGTTCCCGTTGACACCTTCCGGCTTCTCCCCCTCCCACAGCAAAATGATCAAAGCAAGAAAGTTCGTCATTAACTGCATTTTCTGTGTTCTTGAAATAAAACTTCAGCATCAAGCATGACGTTTTAATACATTACTCGTTTACCATAAACTCTATTCTCGACACATTTCGCATACAGTATCCACATATACCGCCGAAAGTGTCTGCAAAATTGTATGTCATTTTATGACACAAAATTCAGGAGAGATGACATCATAAACATTGAGATGGTTGCAAAAGTATCTCTTGTTCAAATGTGGGTCCATTCCTAAGTGATGCTCTTTTGCTTAAAACGGAGTACAACACACAGCCAGACTGTACATATCAAGTGTTTCATAATGAGAGCATTTAGCATCTTCCAACAAACATTAAACATGATTTAAAAGCTTTTATAAACTACACTGAAGAGCCAAAGAAACTGGTACACTTGCCTAATATCGTGTAGGGCTCCCGCGAACACGCAGAAATGCCACAGCACAACGTGGCCTGGACTCGATTAATACCTGGAGCACTGCTGGAGGAAATTGACTCCATGAATCCAGCAGGACTGTCGATAAATCCGCAAGAATACAACGGGGTGGATATCTCTTCTGAACAGCACGTTGCAAGGCATCCCAAATACGCTCAATAATGTTCATGTCTAGGGGGTTTGATAGCCAGTGGAAGTGTTTAAGCTCAGAAGAGTGTTCCTGGAACCACTCTGTAGCAATTCTGGACATGTGGGATGTATCATTGTCCTGCTGAAATTGCCCAAGTCCGTCGGAATGCACAATGGACATGAATGAATGCTGGTGACCAGACGGGAAGCTTAAGTTCGTGTCACCTGTCAGAGTCGTACCTAGACGTATCAGGGGTCCCATATCACTGCAACTTCACACGCCTCACACCATTGCCGGCCGGTGTGGCCGTGCGGTTCTAGGCGCGTCAGTCAGGAACCGCGTGACCGCTACGGTCGCAGGCTCGAATCCTGCCTCTGGCATGGATGTGTGTGATGTCCTTAGGTTAGTTAGGTTTAAGCAGTCCTAAGTTCTAGGGGACTGATGACCACAGATGTTGAGTCCCATAGTGCTCAGAGCCATTTGAACCATTTGAACCCACACCATTACACAGCCTCCACCGGCTTGAACAGTCCCCTGCTGACATGCAGGGTCCATGGAGTCATGAGGATGTCTCCATACCCGTACACGTCCATCCGCTCGATACAATTTGAAACAAGACTCATCCGACCAGAGAACATGTTTCCAGTTATCAGCCGTCCAATATAGGTGTTGACGTACAGTCATCATGGGTACACGACTGGGCCTTCGTCTCCGAAGGCCCATATCGATGATGTTTCGTTGAATGGTCCGCACGCTGACACTTGTTGATGGCCCAGCACTGAAATCTGCAGCAATTTGCGGAAGGGCTGCACTTCTGTCACGTTGAACGATTCTCTTCAGTCGTTCTTGCAGCATCTTTTTCCGGCCTCAGTGATGATGGAGATTTGATGTTTTACAGGATTCCTGATATTCACGGTACACTCGTGAAACTATCGTACGGGAAAATCCCCACATAGTCGCTCGTGCGCCGACTATAACACCACATTCAGACTCACTTAAATGGTGATAACGTGCCATTGTAGCAGCAGTAACCGATCTAACAACTGCGGCAGACACTTGTTGTCTTATGAGGCGTTGCCTACCGTAGCGCCGTATTCTGGCTGTTTACATGTCTCTATATTTCAATACCTATGCGTATACCAGTTTCTTTGGTGCTTCAGTGTAAACCTTCCTTACATGATTAATGACAAACTATAACTCACTTGTAAAGTAATAAGACGTGTGAATCTGTTTCGTATATTGGACTGTGATTCTTTAGAATCGAGGGCGAGGATTTTGCTGACGTTGTAGTTAACAGGGAAAATTCAATTTTGTACCCTCGTGTACACGCATACACTCTGCAAGTAATATTACGGTGTGTAAGGGAGGGAGAGGGGTGCCCTATGTGTACCAGTATTCAGTATTTCCCCCCTTTCGTGTTCCAGTTGTGATTAGTGTTACATGGGAAGAACAGCGGTCGGTAAGATTTTGATGAGCTTTAATTTCTGTAACTTCCCTGTCTCGATAATTCCGTAAGATATTTTTGCAAGGGGGCAATGTATTACCTCAATCTTGTTCAAAGTCAAACTTAATTCGTGCAAATACTATTGATCTCTTTTGACTTCAGAATGCTCCACAGAGGTCTCATCGAAGTACCATGACGTGTCTTACTGTATAGCATAGCGTGTGTCCAACGTTTGCGTATGTGACAGGTTGAACTTCGCTTCGAACACTTTCGGCGATGGATGTGTCTTAACAGAGGAATGGAAGCAGCTCCCTGCTCAAAGAACGAAACCAGAGACGCTTGTGGTTTTAGGTGGTGGGATTTGGGTGGGGAGGCGGGAATTGTAGTTGTGAATCATCCCAAAGGCCGTCCACTGGATTGGGATTGGGATTCTGGGCAGGCCACTCCATTGAGTGATGTTATTGTCGACAAACCACTGCCTCACAGGGGCTGTTTTGTCCATGGTTCACTGTCAAGCTGATGCAGTCACCGTCTCCGAACAGTACCTCTACTGTACCCACAGAGTGCTGCGAAATGTGTTCACATCCTTGCGCATTTAGCATTTACTTAAACACAATATGGGGACCACACGCTAACCACGAAAGGCGCCTCCATACAGTAACACCCTCTACCCCTTCCTTCACCGTTCGCGCTATGGCAGGCTACGTTCCCTACGCGTTTACCGATATCAAACCGTCATATCAGTTTGCCTCAGGGTATCGCGTGATTAATCAGTCCGAATCACTGCTTTAAGAACATCGACTGTCCATTAGCATCGTTGTTTACACTTCCACAAACCTCACTTGGCACTGACTGCAGAAATGTGTGGTTTATTTAAGAGCTGCTCGACCACTGTACTCTACTCCTTTTTAAGTCCCTACGCACAGTAATTGTTGTAGCTGGACTGCTGGTAACACTTTGGGACTCACGAGTGTTTCATTCTTCTGATTTAATGCAAATTTTTGCAACCACCTTCTGCGATGCTCGAAGGTCTCTGTGCGTCATTACTTTAGGTCTGCAGATCTTGGTTTAGGTGCGGTTGACCCTCCTCGTTTCAACTTCAAGTTACATCAACAACACTTGACCTGGGCAGGTCTAGATGGTTTGAAATGTCCCTGATGGATTGGTTACCGAGGTGACACGCAGTTCTAGTCGACCCCGGAAGTCACTGAGTTCTGCTGGCTGACCTATCCTGCTGCTGCTGCCTGTCTGCTCACAACACGACACTCGCCGTCTGCTTTTCTACTGGCGGGTCCACCTTCTTTGACATCTGCAGGTGAATTCCGCCTTACACGCGGGGTTCCGATGCTAGTAGTAAGACACTGTATATTATAGGGTATGCTTTCTGCCTTTTTGCAAACACACTATTTTTTTCTATTTACCAATACATGTTCCAGCACCTGTGTGCCATCATCAGTGGGTTTTTGCATACTGAAAACGTAATTTTATATCATATGGTTTTGCAGGACTAACTATATCATGAAAAATCAAGTTTTCAGTAAAGAGAAACCCACTGATGATGGCACAGAGGTGCTGAAGCATGTTTTGGTAAAAGGAGAAAAAAAAACAATGTGTTTGCAAAAAGGCGGAATCCATATCCTATAATTTAACTGCAGACGCGGAAAGAAACGACAAGAGCAGCAGATCCAAAAGATGAAGATAGTGTGTATCCTACAGTATCATGCTTCCGGGCATTTGGCATCTCTAAGAAATCATAGAGTGTATCTTCAGATCAGAAAATGTCACTCGGACTGATCTGCCGAGTCGCTTCGCGAACTTCTTGTAGGCCATTGTTTAGATGTCTCAGAATTCACAGTCCGCCATCCCTGTTCTTGTACCACCTCATTCGATTTGTGGGGGCGTCTCATAACTTTGTGTTGCCTGCCATACGGCGGCGGCAGGACACCATGGTGGAAGAACAGCGGATAACGAAATGATACCTACAGCTGACAGTGGAAACGCTATCATTTCTCATGATTTTAATTACATTAAGTCGACGAAACATTTAAACCTAAAATTCGCTGACGTCCTCGGAGAAATTCACTTTAAAACCGTTGATCAATATCCTGTGATCAACCATAACATTATGACCACAGACTTACTATTAATACAGTCCCGTCCAGCGTCACCTGTCGAGGAGTGACTGCTAGTCAGACACGCATACGGTGCTTGTAGTATCAGTGAGCGTGCTGTCCGTGTGTAGAATGGCGGAGGCGCACGATCTATCCGAGTTAGACCGAGGGCAGGTTGTGGTGGCCCGGAGGCCCGGCAGGAGCATTTCGGAAACTGGACGGCTTGTCGGATGGTCGAAGAGTTCTGTGGTGAGTGTCTTCAAGACGTGGCTAAACCAAGGTGAAACCACGTCCAGATGTCGTAGGGTTGGGCAACCACCCCTCATTACAGATGTCGGATATCGTAGGGTGAACAGACTGGTAAGACAAGGAGACGCAGCGAACTGTAACAGAACTAACACCACACTTTAATTTCTGGGCAGATTACGAGAGTGACTGAACACACACAGTGCACCCACACTCCTAAAGATGGGTCTCCGCGGCCTACAATCCATTCCTGTGGCAATGTTAACAACATGAAATCGGCGGTTACTACTGAAATGGGTGCGTGACCATCGGCACTGGATCTTGGCGCAGTTGCAGAGCGTTGCATTGTCTGATAACTCCCGATACCTTTTTCATGATGCCGATGGGAGGGCGCGAATCCGGCGTCTTCCAGGACAACAGCTTCTTGACACCTGTACTGCTGGATGGAGACAAGCTGGTGGCGGCTCCATTACACTCTGGAGAAGATTCAAGTAGGCACCCAGTGGTCCAGTGGAGCTCGTGCAAAGCACCATGACGGCCAAAGAGTATCGTACACTGGTTACAGACCGTATACACACCTTCATGACGATCATCCTGACGGCAGTGGCATTCTTCAACAACATAATGCTCCGTGTCACAAGACTAGGAGTGTGATGGAGTGATTCGAGGAACACAGTGGCGACTTCCAATTGATGTACTGGTCCCCAACTCGCCAGGGCTGAAGCCATCGAACACATCTGGGATGTGATTGAATGTGGCGTCAGAGCTCAACGCCCCCCTCTCCAGAATTTAAGGGAATCAGTTGACCTGTGTGTCCAGACGTGGTGCAAACTACCTCCAGCGACCTAGCAAGGCCTTATTGCTTCCACGCCACGACGCGTCGCCGCTGTTATCCGTGCCAGATGTGGACATACCATCTATTGAGCAGGTGGTCATACTGTTCTGGCTAATCAGTGTAATATGAATGTACTACTTGCACATCATGTTAATACCTTAGATTTACAGTATATTTTATTCGGTGTACTAGAGAAACACCGTGTTTTCCATTTCCCTCCCTCCATTAATAACACCTGCATCTGTATCTACATTCACAGCCTGCAAACCACCGAGAAGTGCACGGCAGTATGTGCTTCACATATCACCACTCATAAGGCCTTCCCCTGTTCCACTCACGTATGTAGCACAGGAGATATGACTGCTTAAACATCTCCGTGCACAATGTAGTTAGTCTAATTTTGTCTTCCCGAGCCCTACATGAGCTATAAACTAAACTAAACTCCTCCCGAACAGGGCATAAGGGCCCTACGGTACCGACCGGCCGCCGTGTCATCCTCAGTCCAGAGGCGTCACTGGATGCGGATATGGAGGGGCACGTGATCAGCACACCGCTCTCCCGGCCGTATGTCGGTTTCCGAGACCGGAGCAGCTACTTCTCAGTCAAGTAGCTCCTCAGATTGCCTCACAAGGGCTGAGTGCACCCCGCTTGTCAACAGCGGTGGCAGACCGGATGGTCACCCATCCAAGTGCAAGTAAAGCCTGACAACACTTAAATTTGGTGATCTGACACGAACTGGTGTTACCACTGTGGCAAGGCTGTTGTCTACAAGAGCTATACTATGGTGTATCTTTTAAGTTCCTGAAATCTCGTAATTAGGCTTTCTCAGGATAATTTACATCTATCTTAATGTGGCTGCCAGTTCATTTCTTTCAGCATCTTCGTGACTCTCTCCCATCGGTTGAACAAACCTCAGAACATTCGTGTTGCCCTTCTTTGTAACACATCCAATACCTCCTGTTAGTCCCATTTGGTACAGGTCCCACACGCTTGAGCAGTATTCAAGGATGAGTCAAAAAATATTTTTCATACAATACCTTTCTAAGCTGACTGCATTTCCTTAGTCCTCTACCAATGGATTGCAGTCTGCCATCTCTCTCGCAGCGAGTGAAGATATGTGGTCATTACATTTCCTATCCATAAAAACTATTATACTTAGGTGTTTGTAAGAGTTGATCAATTCCAACAGTGTCTTACAGATGTTGTAGTCATAAGATACTAAGTTTTTCGCTTTATGAAGTGGAAAGTTTTACATTTTGGAGCATTAAAAGCAAGATGTCAGTCTTTGCACAACTTTGAAGTCTTTTCAAGATCTGGATGAATATTTGTGCATCATTTATCAGACAGTTTTTCACTACAGATAACTGGATCATCTGCCAAAAGTCTGAGGTTACAAAGAGACGGTACTACACTTCGTGGACTTCAGGAAGGCATACGTCTTCATGTACAGACAGTCTAATGGAAGAATACTGAAGAACGCGGGACTACGCGGCACTAATCGAGAAGTAAATGTCCATTCTGGCAGACAAAAAGACAAGGATGAGCTTCGGAGGGGCACAATCGGAAGAGCTGAGGTCAATAATACATCTCATGCGAGCTCCTACGCCCCCAACCACCCGCACAACACATATGTCAGGCGGGTTCCGTATCGAGTAGGGGCCAGCCTGTCGGTCATCAAAGAGAAACCGGATCAAGTCGCCAGCCGCCAGGAAGCGTCAGATACGCCGCTAGAGGTCGCAACGTATGCGAACTAATTTGTTACGCACAGACACGTGAATGATAATAGTGCGTGGAGTATTCGCCGAGTATTTAAGGCAGCACACAGAGCACAGAAGGAAGTCTTCACCTTGTAAGGCACCGGGCCAGGCACCGAATGAAACTTGTGAACATCAGGGTCTTACTGCGGTGCCTCCCGGAAGACGTGGCACAGTCCTCCGACAGCTACGTCACCTCCTGGGGGAACCGCAAGACTCCAAACCATTGCCAGTGAAAGTGTGGCCTATGACGACTTGGCAACTGTTTTGACTGGTAATTAATGCTGGTTGTTAACTCTGGCTACACCGAACAGTAATTCCTCTTACCCATTGTGGACCTTGACCATAAATGATTGGTCTTCTACTCGAGAAACAGTAATTGACCTACTTTGTCACTATCCAGGATAGCGTTGACAGCGGTCCGCCTATTCCAGATGGTTTAAGTACTTTTCAATATCGGTCTTCCACCAGAACTATTTAGTTGATGTATTAAATTTTGTTCTTATTAGAACTATCCTTCTGCCAAGAGTTATTTTGTTGTCTGGGTATTTAGCCAGAAGTTATTTGTTCCTACCCAATTAATGTTTCGTAATTAGGCCTTCAGCCCGCAACTCACCACCACTGGGAGGAAACTTGTGTTTATTTGCAGGAAATATGTTTGTTTATTCATATTTTGAGAATCGTTCTTGTCCGCTGACCGAAGATATAGCAGTCAAGACCTGTGTCAAACAGGGAGACCGATTGTCACCAATTTTGTTCAACATGGGACTGGGCGAAGTCATCAGACAGTAGAGAGCAATAAACAAGTAAACTGGAATACAAAAGACGCACACGAGAGATAAAACAGACATAGGGCAACGTCGTCATTAGTGGACCAGTTAACCTCTATCTCTAATTGAAGGAAATCAAATGTTTCAAATGTCACGAAACTGAATGTCAGAATTCTTGAGGTAACCTGTAATGCATCGTGTAACGGTTATTACTGAAATACCTTTAGCGCCATCAGGAGGAAATGCTAAATCACTTTCCGTAAAGGTTCATTCATGGGTAACAGTTTCCATCAATGGATCAGTTGAATTCCATGAATGGAACATCACATGTATGTCCGAAATTTCTTGATTAAACGATTTTTACGACTTTTATTCGAGTATAAAACCGCTTGGGGATTTGAATATGGCCACACAGTAAAATTAAGAAAATAAAAGGATGAGTGAGTGGAAATTAATTTTAACATGAACATTTAACTGAACAGAAAAAGAACTACATTAGACCAATATTTAAATTCAGTACAATTCTAAATTGATGTTATTATGAAATTAAGTGAAATTTCGGATACTTTGTAAAATAATTACCGTCGCGCATGGCTGTGGACAAACTGTAAAGCAGTTCAAACTCTTTTCCATAACACAGAGATACAATCTATCTACAATTAAAACAAAAGTATCTATCAGTATTCTTCCTAACTCCAGCTCAACTTTCATATGCCCACTGCTATATGTTATGCCGGTCTTCCACTGATCGATTTTGACACAGTTCACAAAACTAACATGCAGCAAGGCTACGTTGTAGACCATGAGTTACGGGCTAGGAAAATAGGAGAAGCAACTGGGCACTATGCAATACATCGGAGAAGGACATAGGAAAAGGATGGAGAGTCACCAGTGGAGGAGACAAGAGGATTCTAAAGTCTCGGAAGAAGAGCAAGAGAGATGGCTCTGAGCAAATGGCTCTGAGCAAATGGCTCTGAGCACTAGGGGACTTAACATCTATGGTCATTAGTCCCCTAGAACTTAGAACTACTTAAACCTAATTAACCTAAGGACAGCACACAACACCCAGTCATCACGAGGCAGAGAAAATCCCTGACCCCGCCGGGAATCGAACCCGGGAATCCGGGCGCTTGAAGCCATAACGCTACCGCACGACCACGAGCTGCGGACAGCAAGAGAGAGGAATAGGTTCTGGAAGGAGAAGAAGAAAATGGAATCGATAAAGGGACCACCTATGCTATTACAGAGGATGTAATTTAAGAAGAAGAAGACTAAGATTATCGTCTGTAAGTTCATTAATGTACAACGTTGACAAAGGGACCCAACACAGTTCCCTGGGAACACGCCCGAAGTTAATAATGATAAACATTTTTTTTATTGTTCGCGTAACCCTCTATGACCTTAACTTGGGATTTTTTCAGTTAGCAATATTAATGGACGGGAAATTTTTAAATTAGACTTCGTCGCTGATGAAGGAGACGATGGTCTGTTCTCATCGAAGGAAGGCACCAATTTGGAAACGCGAAATAATTAACGCTCATTAAAAGTTGCCTATTACGTCTGATCCTGAGCAGGGCGTATATGAGGGTACAACAAATCAATACAGACTTCTGGATTTCAGAACTGCCCTGAGAAACGAAAATACACGTCAACGCAGTGCATTCAAATCTAGATGGTAAATAAAACGAGTACTGCATCTAAACTCCCACCAATAAAGATGTGAGGCCTACTTTTTAATATGCGCGGCTGCAATTTGCGGTTAGATATCATCTTCTAAATTGTCGTCCAGTTTTCGGAACACACCTCAGCTGTGTTAAGCGTTCTGAAACATCCACTACCGCGGGTCTCTTTGTCTCGTAGATTGAGTCGTCACCGGTCCTAAATTTTGGAAATAATTTGTGTACACACATAGAAGGGTACCTGTATAGGATGGACAATGATGTGGGGATTCTGAAGGGAATTTGAACTAAAAGAGCATGGGAAACTGAACTTCGTTGTATTCTGATTCCTCGGAGTACATACGGGTTTGCCCGTGAGTCTAGGTGATCGTAGAGTGTAGAGGAGGAGGAACTGAGAGGACAGAAATGGTTCACGTCCGAATGAGCTGGTGGCGACTTAAGAAGAGCGGGACCAAAGACAGATGACCTAAGCCAGTACTATCCAACTTTCTGGTGCACTCGGACGCCGCTGCCATCACAATCACTAGTTTAGTATTATTGTTACCATTAGAAACGTGTAATTCTATGAAACTATTTCAGATAATGATAGTCAAAATTTCTTGGAATTACAATTTACATAATTAATGTGAAGTTTTGCATTGCATGTTCGCTGTCAATTCGGAAAAACCTGGTATGCAACAGGAACAAGTTGTTCTTAATGCGTCATACATATGTGAGTCTGTCGGGCTGGATCGATACTTATTCTTGACTTTCATGACATGGACAAACTTGAAAACCCTTGCACATAAAGCTTCGTAGTGGATATTATAATGATAAGAGAGAAGTAGTTTGTGTTAAGAAGGATTCATTTCCAAAGAGAAAGGAATCCATTATTCTGTCCAGCCATTAATGGCGCCCCATCTGTTGTTACAGCAACATCTTATGGAATGGAGATTTGTAGCTTCGCAAATTTCAGTAATGCATTCAGTATGTCTTCTCCCTTAGTACATTCATGAAGTGGAAATACTTTTATGAGCCGCGCGGGATTAGCCGAGCGGTCTGAGGCGCTGCAGTCATGGACTGTGCGGCTGGTATCGGCGGAAGTTCGAGTCGTCCCTCGGGCAAGGGTGTGTGTGTTTGTCCTTAGGATAGTTTAGGTTAATTAGTGTGTAAACTTAGGGACTGATGACCTTAGCAGTTAAGTCCCATGAGATTTGATACACATTTGAAAATTTTTTGAAATACTTTTATGAACTCCACGTTAACGGTAAAATCATCCAGGAAATAACAGAACTCTGCAATGTCGGAAATATCAGTGTTTTCATCAAATGGAAGCGAAAAATATTCTCAGATTATTTCAAGTCCTCATACAACTGAGATTCTAATTTTTCAGAAGTCTGTTCAACACATCCAGCAACAGCTTGCTGAGGCAGCTGAAGTTGATTTACAGAAGTCGTAAGTGCAGATTTATTTTTGTGACCATCGAATAGAGATTCTGGGGCTGTGATCACAGATTCTTCAATTACTTCTCCGTCAGTGAACGGATTTTTCCTTTTCGCTTTCGCCACGTTACTGTTTTGATGAGATGGCTTTCTAAACACAATTGTCTGCAATGTTAATTTAGATTTTAAACATGTAAACTTATGTTTTCGTGATTCAGAATTTACAGGAAAGTCACTGTTAAAGTTTGTGTGACGTTCTACATCACTTTCCTTGGCAACAGACACACTGCTTTTAGGCAATAAATACAAGGGTCTTGCTCTGAATTCCACAAAACAATACCGTTCCTCCAGATGACTGCTAAAACAATAAGAACTTGGTCTTTTTAGCCTTATTGTACTAAGAATAATCGATCGCGCATAAGAAACTCAACAGGACGTACACTCACGTACTGTCAAGTTGTACTGCATAGAGACGAAAGTATTGAGCAGGAGAAACTATCGGTGCAAACAACACCGTTCAAAAAGAAGGGACTTACTGTTGCGAGACAGCTTTGTTTCGATTAAAGTAACTCTGTCTCAGATTCCTAACAACTGAAGAAATAATGAGTACTGCTTCCAGTAAACAAATACAGTTTTGCTCTCAAATTTGATTTACCATTAGAAATCGTCGGAATAGAAATTTGTTTATGAAGGGCACCAGGAGATCATGTCACGGGCACGATGATGCCCTGCTCTAACCCATCCGTCCAGTAGGAGAGGTACGAGGAAAGATCAAATATGGACCGGCGTTGCTTTTAGTAAATTACAGAATTAACCAAAACAAAAATACACGCACGTCATTTTTCTACATACTCATGTGACTTTGGTACACGTTTTTTCCACTGAATTGGCAACTGTTTGACGCCTTCCTCGAAGAAAGAAGAGGGACTTGTCTGCAGCCACTTGCGGACAAACGCCACTACCTCTTCGTCGTCATCAAACCGGTGTGCTCAAAATTCTTCTACCAGCGGTCCACACGTGTGGCAGTTCGCATGATCGTGAATCCGGACTGTTAGGAGGATGTTTCAGAGTTACCCAGTGAACCGCGTCAAGTTTTTCCCTCGTTAAAGCAGGAGAGTGCGGCCGTGCGTTGTTGTGCAGAACAAAAGAATATCAGTGATGGTGGCTTGGACACTTCTTTAGCTTACTGTCACCGTCCATGTACCGTAATAAGGTCCTGTAGTGCAGGAACGTTCTCCGATGCGATGCTTGTCCGTGGTCGTCTTTGGTGGGATACGTTCTCCACAGCTACCCGTCCTGCCAGCCACAAATACACGGTGTTTCAAAAAGAATATCCGTATTTCGAATGCATATATTTATTAAACTTTCAAAAAATGTTCAAATTTGTGTAAAATCTTATGGGACTTAACTGCTATGGTCATCAGTCCCTAAGCTTGCACACTACTTAACCTAAATTATCCTAAGGACAAACACACACACACACCGATGCCCGAGGGAGGACTAGAACCTCGGCCTGGACCAGCCGCACAGTCCATATTAAACTTTGTCTTTAACGAAACCCCGCAGGAAGAAGTCAGAGGGTGGAATTCCAGCTGAGACATGCTAAGTGGCCAGCTCCTTTACAAGCGGTCCAACGGTTCGGTAGAGTTTAATTGAGACATTCACGCAATTGGCGACTCCTGTTAGGGGGTGGTCAGTCTTGTTGAAAAATGAAGTTGTCTTTGTGCAGCCTCGGAAACAACCAGTTTTGTAGCATAGCGAGATACTGCTGACCGTTACCGTGTTTCCATCAAAGAAGAATGGGCCGTAAACAGATGATCGGGATATCACACAAAACACATTGACTGTGCGCGACTCTCGTACATGTTCAATGGCTGCGTGTGAGTTCTGTAGACTCCAAATTCGAACACTGTGTTTGTTTACCTGACCACTAACATGGAAAGTCGCTTCATCACTGAACACGATGCGTTGTGCGAAAGTGTTGCCATGGTCAATAGCATCAAGGATCTCGTTACAAAATGCCACACGTTTGCGTTTGTCATCAGCACGCAGAGCTTGTAACAGCTGTAACTTGTACGGCTTCATAACCAACTGACGTCTCAAAATACGACAAATTGTTGTTGCTGGCAGTTGTAACTCCCGACTGGCACAACCAGTTGATTTTGAAGGACTACGTTGGAAAGCAATTTGAATTCATTGAACATTTTCTTCAGGAACGCGATGGCGGCCAGGACTCTTTCCTTTACATACACATCATGTATCTAGAAACTGTCGATACCATCTGCAAAAGTTCCACCCATTCGGAGGATCAATTTGGTACCTCAACCTGAAACGTCTTTGCACTGTAAACACGGAATTGCACTTCGCAAACCTGAGAACAGAAAGTGGTTTCTGCTGCAGAGTAGCCATTTCAAACATACGACTGTTACCAAGCAAACCAGAAGACAACTGATATCTATCGGCTATTAATATAAACTAGACTATGTATTCTTTTCTCCAATAGCCGAGTCGAGGCGCAGCGGTTGATAGTTTGGACAAAATAATTCTTTGAAATACGTATATTCTTTTTGAAACACCCTGTATTTTAAATCGTTCTTACACTTGAGTCTTCCAAAGACTGAGCCTTTTCAGAATCCCCGCCTGTATGGTGCCTACTTCGACGAGAAACGTAATGAGTATGCGCTACGCAACAGAGTTGTGGACTTCTGCAAGCACATTGTAGAGTGAGTCAAGCGTTCGCATGGCGCTATCTGCCGCATAGCAATACTGTTCCATAACCCCACACCCTACATCCTGTCGATGTCGTGCCATTACGGACGTGAGCTGCAGGCCTGCGGAGCTCCGGAAGGTAGAGTGGGGTTAGCTGGGCGGCAGGAGGTACTCACACATTTACGATGCCCTCGGCGGCATTGTAGCGAAAAGGAAGCGACCCTGCCTTACTTCCCTGGTTTCTGTATTACTAACCTGGTGTCTTGCTGCTTCGGTTGTCCCTCTTCGCACAGTAGTAGTGCTCAATGTAGGTTTTGATCCTGCTGAAGTGGGGTGTGTCTGGATGCCAGTTGTAAAAATGTTAGCAACGTTTTGTAGTATTCTCGTTTTAATGAAGAATACTTTGAAACACACGCCACTGATTTTCCAATACGGTGGCTCTTCGCCCTTTACAACACATTTTTCACTTTCAATACTCGTTATAGCTACTGCCCAAGACACGTTGCAATCACTGATAATTAATACCTTCCCTTTAACTTTATATCTTGTTTATCACTGCTATATTTACTCACGACCGTTCTTTTGAAGCCGCCTCCAGTTACTCCACCGTGCGTTTTTGAGTGGCGCGTCGGTACTAACTCGCCCTAGCTTCCCGACGCACAACAGAGACCCCACCTTTCTCCCTTAACCAATAGGGACACTCCACTCGTCTTCTACGCATATATATATATATATATATATATATACATATATATATATATATAGGATGAGTCACCTAACGTTACCGCTGGATATATTTCGTAAACCACATGAAATGCTGACGAATCGATTCCACAGACCGAACGTGAGGAGAGGGGCTAGTGTAATTGGTTAACACAAACCATAAAAAAATGCACGGAAGTATGTTTTTCAACACAAACCTAGGTTTTTTTAAATGGAACCCCGTTATTTTTGTTAGCACATCTGAACATGTAAAGAAATACGTAATCAGTGCTGTTTGTTGCATTGTAAAATGTTAATTACATCCGGAGATATTGTAACCTAAAGTTGACGCTTGAGTACCACTCCTCCGCTGTTCGATCATGTGTATCGGAGAGCATCGAATTACGTAGGGATCCAAAGAGAACGGTGATGGACCTTAGGTACAGAAGAGACTGGAACAACACATTACGTCCACATGCTGACACCTTTTTATTGGTCTTTTACACTGACGCACATGTACATTACCATGAGGGGTGAGGTACACGTTCGACGGGCGTTTCATAGGACATGGAGGACGCATAAATTGGCCAGCCCGTTCTCCTGATCTTACACCTCTGGACTTCTTTCTGTGGGGTACGTTAAAGGAGAATGCGTACCGTGATGTGCCTACAATCCCAGAGGATATGAAACATCGTATTGTGGCAGCCTGCGGCGACATTACACCAGATGTACTGCGGCGTGTACGACATTAATTACGCCAGAGATTCCAATTGTGTGCAACAAATGATGGCCACCACATTGAACATCTATTGGCCTGACATGTCGGGACGCACTCTATTCCACTCCGTAATTGAAAACGGAAACCACGTGTGTACGTGTACCTCACCCCTCATGGTAATGTACATGTGCATCAGTGAAAAAGACCAATAAAAGGGTGTTAGCATTTGGAAGTAATGTGCTGTTCCAGTCTCTTCTGTACCTAAGGTCCATCACCGTTCCCTTTGGATCCCTACGTAATTCGGTGCTCTCCGATACACACGATCGAACAGCGGAGGAGTGGTACTCAAACGCCAACTTTAGCTTACAATATCTCCGGATGTAATTAACATTTTACAATGCAACATACGGCACTGATTACGTATTTGTTTATATGTTCAGATGTGCTAACAAAACTAACGGGGTTCCATTAAAAAAAACGTAGGTTTGTGTTAAAAACATACTTCCGTGCATTTTTTTATGGTTTGTATTAACCAATTACACTAGCCCCTCTCCTCACGTTCGGTCTGTGGAATCGATTCGTCAGTATTTCATGTGGTTTACGAAATATATCCAGCGGTAACGTTAGGTGACTCACCCTGTATATATATATATATATATATATATATATATATATATATATATATATATATATATATATATATATATACTCTCAGCCAATGGGCGTTTAGATCGCTGTTGCCAGGCGGATCTGACGTCACGTTTGCCAACCTTGTGACGTTGTGACGGAAGTTTGTCTCGTAACACTGTGTCAGATTGTAAGATTCTACTCCCGAATAGTCGGATCTTGTCCCTACTAAGGTTGCACAATATTGCCTCCTATGATGCTATCGTTAATGCTCCTTGCTGGTGCATAATTGTCAGAGATACGTGTAGCCTGGCTGCTACTAAGCATTCCCGATCGGATAAATGTGCGTAATTATTAGCATAAACACCTGCAGGGAATGCACGTGTGCATTACACGTTCGCGGGACCAACGAGATACATGGGCCCTGCAACGAACTTGTGACGTCACACTATTAGGCTTGTCCGCCACACTTCGCGACCGCTCGGCTCCATGCAAGGCCAACGGAAAATCAGTATTTAATTGTAAACATGCCCACTAAGGGCCTTAATTTATTAGAGTGCTGTCGAGAACTTGCATGCATTTAAACACGCAGACAAGTGTTACTAAACTCGTCTGAAGTAGTTACTCGCTCCCCATCGGAGACTGCTGCTGGCACTCGTAAGACCTGCAGGGTCACGTGCTGTGGCGTAAGCGACGCGGCCTGTCTTTCTCGTGGGCCTCGCACGCTCGAAACTGACGTCAAAATGACGCATACGTCTCCAGCAGGACATTTTACTTATGCTCCATTTCCGTCCACTATGACAGCAGCCACACTCAAATTCCGCTTCGTATGAAGGGCCAGCTTTGCCCCTTCACTCCAGATAGTATACACAAAATGTCGTCGAATTAGAACCTCTTGTAACCATTGAGTAGCGTAGATACCTTTAACAAAAAACTGAGCCCAGTGGTTGGAATAGAGCACAGGAGACACCGATCCACAAGAAGGACAGCAAAAGTGATGAGCAAAACTACCGTCCAGTATCCTTGACATCCCTTTGTTGTGGAGTCCTAGAACATATTTATGGGCAGACATGACGAGGTATTTCGGAAAGAATGACCAACTCGATTCCCAGCAGCCTGGATTCCCGAAACATCGATCATGTGAAACCTGACTCGCACTTTTACCTCATGACGTCCCGAAAACCGTGGATCAAGGCAGGCAGGTAGATTCATCTTTCTTGACTTCAGGAATGTGTTTAGTTCATTACCGTACCTTCACTTACTGTCGAAAGTATGATTGTATAGGATACCAGCGGAAAAATTCTCGTGTCGGAGCACAAAAATGGCGAATACATTCTCCCTGTTAGTATCTTGCAGAACCGTATTCACACTCTTCCTCCACGTATGGCAGTGGTCCGCCCAGCGACAAGTGGTTGTTCTGGATTTTGACATGTGACCACATTGAAGTGAATCTGTTT
Organism: Schistocerca piceifrons; assembly: GCF_021461385.2. Classification (NCBI taxonomy): domain Eukaryota; kingdom Metazoa; phylum Arthropoda; class Insecta; order Orthoptera; family Acrididae; genus Schistocerca; species Schistocerca piceifrons. The sequence continues at coordinate 214,786,961 of NC_060146.1, forward strand.
AGTTCAGTTACATAACATTAACACGTTAAGTTCAGCTCCATAGTTCTCGACTAAAATACCCAACGAAGGAGCACAGCCGGCCGATGTGGCCGAGCCGTTCTAGGCGCTTCAGTCTGGAACCGCGCGACCGCTACGGCTGCAGCTTCGAATCCTGACTCTGGCAAGGATGTGTGTGATCTCCTTAGGTTAGTTCGGTTTCAGAAGTTCTAAGTTCTAGGGGACTGATAACCTCAGATGTTAAGTCCCATAGTGTTCGGAGCCATTTGAAGCTGCACAGGAGTGTTGATATTTCGAGGCCGTTGGTTACTCCGAAGCAGCTGTTCGTGTAGTATACCACAAAACATGGAGGAAAACACTAACATATGGAACTGACACTCAGTCTTATTTTTTTGACAACTGACAGACTGCTGTATACGAGGAAAAAATTAGTGATCACTACTTACAACAAACTGGTTTGGAGAGAAAAGAACGAGGCAAGAAAGAAGAAGCAAAGTATCAAACAATTCTTCCTACAAGATCATGATAAAAATTAAGTGGTCGTCCAAAGTACAAAATTAGAACGATTTCATGAGAAAATAAATGTATGGGTAACAGCAATGGAGGGTCAGTTAGATGGAAACCTTGTGGAATAAAGCTATGTGAAGCTATGACCGAGCAAAAACATTGCAATGCTTGATAGTAGCAGAGCTATTTTTTTTTTTTTTTTTTGAAAACATTGAATATCGCTGATGTATAATGTACTTACAGTAATAAATATCTTACAAATACTCCTTGGACACATTACTAAGCCTGTTCAATATCCTTATACTTTCATCAACAGGTATGTGTAACAGCTGAACAAAATGGTATTCCTTGCAGTATTTGTTACGTTGAAAATGAAATATTGTATAGCAATTTTCAATGAGGCCATTTTTTAGCCATGAGACAGTAGTCTTGTTTAATTATCTATTGTAATAACTGCTGTTACGTATTTTTTAAAATTACATTGTATTTGTTTTCGTAAATTGTCTACGACAAAACCGTGTTAAACTGCCATTCCTTATTTGCAGGTGAGTGGACTAAATTCGCAGCTATTCCGGTGCGCCAGCGATTACCGGTATGTACTATGATAAAATAAGCTTAACTATTGCTTTATTCATATGACGTGTCTATTTCATGAATATTACGTCTTCGTATCCGCTGATTAAACAGTCAACTGAGTATGTAGAAAATATTTCAGAACTCCTTGAGAACAGAAATTCAATTAGAAATCTGCACTCTGTTTCAAGCTATTTTACTGCTATGTTGCAAATTCATTTGCTAGTCGTCTCTGGATGATATTTTTGAAAGCTTGTAGCTGAATATACTAACGCTATATCTCACTATAAATTTATGTCACTTGTTCAAGTGAACGTAATTAAATCGGCAAAAAATCAGTTCTGAAGTTTGTGATGCATTCACAAGGCTAGATATCAGCTGTTAAGACATGGGAACAGCCAAATGTGACGAAATGAGTTTTGTAATAATCTTTGAGTCACAAAACACAAATGAAGACCGTTAACAGTTCACTGTTTCTTCCCGTTAGAAGACTGTGTTCCTAGGTACTGAAAAATACGGATAAATATTTTTGTGACTACGTCAAGATTGTATAGCATAGCGTACCACAGACCTTCAGGGTCAAACTTGTGCATAAGGTAGATGAGCATAAAATTGAGGACTTGAAGATAAGGAAAAGTAATGGTCTAAAATGCACCTTTTGGGAGCTCCCGAAAGACCTAGGCGTTTGTGGTACTTGTTTGTAAATATCTTATGTTCCATAACAAACTGGTTGTTTCTTCAATTGGAGTGACGATACTTTTGGAAACTATACAAAAATCGACTGTTATGTGTTGTTTGTGGAATGTGCCATTGTATATGTTTCATCACCGGTTTTTGTCGTTGACTTCAGGCTCCTTTCTTTGAACTGCGCATTCAGCAGGTGATTATTGAGCAATATCTTCCCACTTGATGCAACACAACCTCCTCAAATTACACATTGTGGACTACTGATAGTCAGAAAACTTGGTCAATCCTCTGTGGCTTGTACGCCCAAGATTCTCGTACATTTCTGTCCACAACGATAATTTTTTTCCTATTTTGTGCGCTCCTGTTGCAAAACCTACAGTGTCTTGGTAACTGCATCCTCCTGTAACTTACGTTAAATTAACGACGACAGGAACCTTTTGCGACGGATGCACAACCTTTGACAATCCGTCATGACCTGCAAACTGTGGCAGTTTCCACGCTGCGCACGTCACACGTGGCTGTGTGTTGTTTTTGAATGTAGCGCCACCATTATCAGTGCTGTGAACAGTTGTTTGTCATGAGAAATACGATATCGACAAACTTACGGCTCAGATACATGTTGCTCTTTCGAGACCTTATTCTGGTTGGCATTTGGTTCTTCATCTGGAAAAATATTCGGCTAACAATTCTCTACAGTCCTTATAATTACACATTGTATGTTGTAATGAAGTAAATTTTTTATTTTAAATCGTTTGTTAACTGCAGCGATTGACATTTTACCATATATACTGAAGACATTAATTGTTAGAACAGGTATAAGTTCGAATTTTTGCCTCTTACGCCACAGTGGGTACATAGGTGGGTGGCTAGGGTCTAAGACACCTCCCGTATTCTCCCATCTTATCGGAAACTACAGGGTGGCCCAAAAAGCGTGATAGAAAGTAAGCGATCGTTGTGGACAAAAGACATCATGCAAGAACACGAGTCTTGTTTTACTGAATACAGATATAAATGAGGTTTAATCTACAAGATGCTCGAAATTTCTACTATCACCGTCTACAGTGGTATACAGCCGGTTACGCAACTCTGCCATAATGCTCTGAAGTCTGAAGGGCTCAGGTGCGTGAGTCTCACTTCTGATGACCCATTTCAGGTCCTCCTGTGACGTAGGAGGACTCGTTGGTTGGTTGATTTTTGGGGAGGGGACCAAACAGCAAGGTCACCGGTCTGAACTGGGAAAGGATGGGGAAGGAAGTCGGCCATGCCCTTTCAATGGAACCATCCCGGCAATTGCCTGAAGCGATTTAGGAACTTATGGAAAACTTAAATCAGTTGGTAGGATGCGGGTTTGAACCGATGGTCTCCCGAAAGTGAGTCCAGTGTGCTAACCACTGTGCCACCTCGCTCGGTCTTGGGGGGTTTCCTATAGAGTCTGTCTTTGATGTAACCCCATAAGAAGAAGTCGCACGGGTTCAAGTCCAGACTGTATGGGGGCCACTGTGTCCCGTGCTCCGTGGATTTCTCTTCATCCAATGCAATCAAACGCTCACCAAACGTCGTTTCAAGCTACCTGAAGACGTCAACAGTACTATGGGTAAGCCCGACCGGCTAGCCGCGCTGTCTAATGCGCTGCTGCCCCAGCGGGAAGGCGTGCCGGTCCCCGATACGAACCACCCAGCGGATTAGTGTCGAGTTGCCGTGTGCCGGCCAGCCTGTGGATGGTTTTAAGGCGGTTTTCCATCTGCCTCGGCGAGTTTAGCTGGTTCCCCTTATCCCACCTCAGTTACACTGTGTCGGAGATTGCTGCACAAACACTGTCTCCACGTACACGTCCGTGCAGCTCCTCCTGTCAGAGGTTCGAATCCTCCCTCGGGCAAGGGTGTGTGTGTTGTCCACACCGTAAGTTAGTTTAAGTAGTGTGTAGGCTTAGGGACTGATGAGCTGAGTAGTTTGATCCCATAAGATCTTACCACAAATTTCCACATACACGTAGACAACAGTTACTCTATCACGCAAACAATTGGGGTACAATTGTCTAGTATGAGACGTTTCTGAGGGGGGGAGGGGGGTTCCACTGGGAGTCGAACCACACTATAACCCTGGGTTCGGTGAGGGGCGGCGGTGGGGGTAGTGGACTGCTGTTGCTGGTTGTGGGTTTGTGAACCACTGAGGGCTACAGTGGGGACGAAGCCTCTCCATCGTTGCTGGGTCCCTGGATCAAAACACAATACACGTGCCCCATCCTGCGTGAACCAGTACAGGCGACTCATGTTGAGACGGCCCGCTTCTGGGCCAAACTGCAGCTCTAGCAACTCTCGATATTTTCACTCCTGTCAACGAATATCGGACCAGCGATCCGCTTCGACCATATGGCACACCACACTGTGACCATTTGCGGATCCATTGGCGAGACGACACTGGGGTGAGGATTTTCTGTACCCCAGTGGCGCCAGTTTTGTTTGTTCGGGCAACCATTCAGCTGAAAGTGGGCGTCTTCAGTGAGCCAGATCTTTTTTTAACCATTTTCAAGTTCCTCAATCATGCGGTTTGCGAAATCTCTCCGCTGCACAGTGGCCGCCTACTTGAGTGACTGGAACATTTGTATCTTATAAGGACGCAACCCCACCGCTTTCGTGAGCGTTTATAATGGTGTTTTGGATATGATTAATTGCTGGGACGCCTGTCGAGTGGATATTGTTGGCTGATATTCAAATAACAGTGCGGACACTCTACTTGTTGTCGATTTTCTTCCCGACGCCTTGCTTCTTCCAGCCCAGTCTCTCCTGGTACATTCAGATCTAGTCATCAAGCTGTCAAGAATGAAAACCAGTGTGAGATGAGGACCAGATCATCGAGCATCTGATGGCTTCGAAATCAGCGCGACTTTCCTGTGCTGTAGCTTACAGCACGCCTACGACTTCGCTTGTTGTCCTTTTCTTTCCGAACTTTGGCAGACATGCACGTCGAACGGTGACATTACTGCTGTTATTCTCATAACATTTTCTTACGATAAATAATCGTTCTTACAAAGGTCAGTGGTTCCACAGTGCTCCTTCTTAATTTCCTGTGATCAGGCATTCACCTGAAATGTCAATATATGCGCTATTACAATATGGAAGAATTTATACTTATATCATCAATACATGCAAAATGAGGAACTTAATATACTTCCTATCAAGTTTTTTCGACCATCCTGTAGATACACACGGAGACCTGACCCAGATTATTCAGATGGTGCCAAAGTTTAATCACAAGTTTATTCAATTCTGAGCTTTTGTTTTGCACCTAGACCCAACGTTTGCAACGTTGTCGGCTTCGGCTTCGGCTCGACTTTGGTCACTGAAATTTGTTTGGACGTGTTCGTGACTAGAATTGGCAATCAGATACTCGTCTGGAGGTGTAAGAGCTTGACTGCGGATGCGCCGTCTACCGACACACTTGCTAATGAATAGAAACTGGTTATCATGTTTTAACGTACTGATTCCTTGCTGAAAACAGAATTCTTTGTCAAAGGGAACTGTTGAACGTAGTACTAAAACAGTAAGGCAGCAAGGAGCAAACAACAGTAAATGAAAATTCACGAAACCAAGAATAAAAGCAATACGCGAAGTAATCACAAAACACGTAAAGAACACAGCGCCTCTGACTGCAGGGCGTGGAACTTCCTTGATGGCCGCGGTTCACTTGATATCTCGTGATACTGCAGCACGAACGTAATACGAACACTTAATTAAAACTTTTCTTGTAGTGGCTATTTTCGCAACAGCTGTATAAAAATTGAAGTTGTTTCAAAGAAAATGCCTTTTTTGCATGCTCCACATCGAAATTTTTATTTTTATTTATGCACCCAGACGCGTTTTGCCTTTTTTACAAGGCATCTTCAGTGGGTGTCATGAAATATTACATGATTTGTCCTTTTTTTTAAAGATAGGTTATGGTTTCACATGTAGGTTATAGATTTAAAAACAGTTGCTTAACGTTTTTTTATGAATTGGAAAGGTATTTCCAGTTAACTTCTAATTCACTGAGTCTAAGCAAACTGCTTTTTCTCATCTGGAAATCAGGTAGACATCTTACAGTTCACTATGGGTTCACTGTTTACGTTACACATCACTGTAACTGCCATCTTTTTAATACAGAGATTCATTTGTTTTTCTAAGTGTTACCAACATTCTCAGTTTTCTACATTCAACTGTTCTGTGAATGTGTGTGTGTGTGTGTGTGTGTGTGTGTGTGTGTGTGTGTGTGTATTAGAGAGCGAAAGAGATTTATTATTTTTTAATAAAATAAAAATTATTAAATTATTTATTATATAATTAATGAAAGACATCTCCTTCCTAACATTACAGGAAAAATATGATATATACAAAACAAAGGCTTAAAAGAAACAACTACTAAATGACCAAGTAAATATGACTAACAACTCACTGTTTACAGTGGTTGATCATATAACAGAGAGAAATCCCAACAAATTATTACACATCTGATTCCTCTCATACAGGAAAATATAATTATTATTATTTTTAAGAATAAATAAATGAATAAAAAATAGCAATAAAAATAAAATAAATAATTTTTATTTTATTAAACAAAATAAAAAAGTAAGAAATCTCTCCCCCTCTCTAAGACACACACACACACACACACACACACACACACACACACACACACACGCACACACACACATTCACAGAACAGTTGAATGCACAAAACTAAGAATGTTGGTAACACTTAGAAAAACAAATGAATCTCTGTATTAAAAAGATGGCAGTTACAGTGATGTGTAACGTAAACAGTGAACCCATAGTGAACTGTAAGATGTCTACCTGATTTCCAGATGAGAAAAAGCAGTTTGCTTAGATTCAGTGAATTAGAAGTTAACTGTAAATACCTTTCCATTTCATAAAAAAACGTTAAAGAACTGTTTTTAAATCTATAACCTAGATGTGAAACCATAACCTATCTTTAAAAAAACGACAAATCATGTAATATTTCATGACACCCACTGAAGATGCCTTCTAAAAAAGGCGAAACGCGTCTGGGTGCATATATAAAAATAAAAATTTCGATGTGCAGCTTGCAAAAAATGCATTTTCTATTAAACAACTGGAATTTATGAACTCTTAATTCTGCACTAGCGCGTGACGACATTCGTAGCAGACGCTGTAGCGTCATTTTCTCAGTAAACTTACAGTATATGCAATACGGTCAATTGACTACTAATCCTTGTTGTACTTCGCTGTTACATATCGCGACTTTTTGAAAAAAAATTGGTAAACTTTCAAACTATTTATTTTTACAAATTTTATAGCTTCGTAACTCTTTAAGTTATTGAAGAGCATTCAGGGGAAATTCGGTACCTCATGACCAGGCTTCGTAAGATAGGGTCATTAACTCAAGCGCTGCTCTAGGTCACTGAGGAACTTGAATGGATTTTCGCTTATAAATTTCGGCTCGGTCGTTTCAGGACTAGGGTACCTCACCTCAGACTGTTATATCTACCCTGCTCCATCACTCCCGAAAGTTTTTAACATCTTCACGGAATCACCCACTATACTTAAAACATTAGACGTCCTCTTACGCTACCCTGTGGCACACCCTGCAGTTACAAGTGCGTGCTGAAAAGTAATATCTCTGAATTTTGTATCCTGTTCTCAATACCGTTTGAGGTACGGGAAGTCGTGCATATTACTCGGTCGACTTCCCCGCTTCGCTGACGCAAGTTCCTAGCCTCTGCCGGTAGGGGGAGCTGGAGGCTCTGAACTGTAGCGTGTCACATATCGTTTAGTAATTCAACTGTGCCGGTGCTTGAGAAGCACCGTACTGTAATCGAATTTCTGACCACAGCAAACGTGCTCCCAGTTCGTTCCCTCTCGTTCATCATGACAGTGGCAGAGCGCAGTTACATCTGCAACAATCCGACTCCCTTGGTTCACTATCATCGATCATTCTCCATACTGCCTCAATGTCGCCCTGTCAGTTTTTCTCCATTTTCCAAAGCTTAAAAGACACGTTTGAGGACTCCGCTTTGACAGTGATGAAACGGTGCAAGCAGAGGTGAGTTTATGGCTCCGTCAACAAAGTCAGGCATTCCACAGTGTCGGTGTCAACAAACTGTTCTCTCGTTGGGAGAAATGTTTCGTAGAATGCCAATAAAGTCATTTTTACTTAGAAATCTTTAACAAATTTCACATAAAAAATTCGGGGCACTAGTTTTCAGAACGCCCTCGTTGGTTGGTTGGTTGATTTGGAGAGAGGGGGCTTTAGCGTGGTCGTCGGTCCCATCGGATTAGAGAATGATGGAGAAGGAAGTCGGCCGTGGCATTTCAAAGGAACCATCCAGGCAATTGCCTGATGTGGTTTAGAGAAATCGCGGAAAACCTAAATCAGGATGGGCGGACGCCGGTTTGAACCGTCGTCCTCCCGAATGCGAATCCAGTGTGCTAACCACTGCGACACCTCGCTCTGAGCCCTCGTTCTTTCTTTTCTACAGAGAATCGACGTCCAAAACGACGTACGTCAAATATTCATCGAGCCAATCGCATGTGTGCGAAGACACTCGGTATGACCCGTGCTGCTGAATAGTGAGTGATGTGATATATAGTTAACACCTTTCGGAAAGGGAGGAAGACGAAATCTATCTGTTGACCTCCACCTATTGCTTGCAAGATGACGTGGGTGAATATGTCAAGCTGCGTTTGACACGAAGCCGATTATTCTGACTCCGTGCAGAAGTTTTATCAGACGGTTTCTTCCCTCGAGGAACGCCGTAGTGTCTGAGCTGAGAATAAGCCATAAGCCGTCAGCACACGCACCGTGCACCCGAACGTTGAGCGTGCCGAGTTTCTGACGTCATAGCGTGAAATAGCACGTTCGGGAGTCTTTCGGAACGTGCAGAGCAATATCTGGCATGTCAGATATTCTGAGCGTGCGTCTGAGCGTTGACCAATGAGATGGCACAACGCCACCTACGTCACACGCACGCCGTCTCCCTTCAGTACAGAGTTGTGAGGCGCCATATTGGCGTTTATTTCAGGCCTATATGTAAATATGCCGTTTCTGAGCACCAGCAAATTGAGAATCACAGGAAAACCCGTTGTTAGTTGTGCGATTCGTTCCAATTAAATAATGAGAAACATCGTATTCGTGGCAAAACAATTATTGTAACTTGCGTATTATGAGAGTAGGCTATTTGAAGGCAGTGACACACTGAAGATCCCCCGAAAACACATTGTTCTTGGTACAATTTGTTAAAATTAAATTTCAATTAGTAACATAATTATTTACGATTAACGTTTCAAGTACGGCGTAACATGATTGGAGAATCACAAGGAGCATGTTGTTGGTACAGCGTAATAATTACCGTCTCTGTACGTTACCGAGTTTTTGTTGAGAGTGTAGTTCGCTTCCTAACACTTCCAAATTTGTTTTTCCTAACATTCACGTTTTTATTAGGTTCTGATACTCTATTATTAGTTTAATATAAGTATATGCTATAATATTTGATGTTACGTAAAAATAAGTTCACCTTTTTTTTTTTTTTTTTTTTTTTTAGGGGTGACTGTTCGATCGGCTTAATCTACAGGACAGCTTGCGCTACTTGTATAGAGATATTTTGCTCCTTCTTCATTTACGCTTCGTAATTCATATGTTGCAAAGATTCTGCTACTGGGTAGGAACAATGATCAAGTACGACTGACATTGGGGTTTTACTAAAATGTGGGAATGATTAAATAATGTTTATCTTATGTGGGGAAGTATCCCAAATTTGTACCACACTGTTTGTAATGGATCTTTTATAAGCCTGTGTACTTATTGGTTGCACATGGTAGCCCGCATCTCGTGGTCGTGCGGTATCGTTCTCGCTTCCCACGCCCGGGTTCCCGGGTTTGATTCCCGGCGGGGCAGGGATTTTCTCTGCCTCGTGATGGCTGGGTGTTGTGTGATGCCCTTAGGTTAGTTAGGTTTAAGTAGTTCGAAGTTCTAGGGGACTGATGACCATAGATGTTAAGTCCCATAGTGCTCAGAGCCTTTTGAACCATTTTTTTTTTTTTTTTTTTTTTTTTTTTTTGCACATGGTACTTTCCTTTTCGTGGACGATGGAGGAAATGCGCGTTTTACTAGAGCTAACGTGGTAATTTTACGCGCGTCCGTTGAGTAAACAGTGTGATTTACGAGCTAGAATCATCCCTCAAACTGCCGCTGGAGTGCGTTGCGATCGCGTATACCACGTTGGGGCCCACGTAGCGTATGCACAAGTAGCATCGTTTCTGAGCGTTCAGCGGCACGCTGAAGTTGGCACGCTCAACGTTAACGTTCGACAGCACGGCCCGTGTACCGACGGCTTTAGGATGCTGCAAAAGTCTGATGACAGCGACACTGTTCTGTAATTCTGTAGATCCTAGTTTTTTAGCTTTCTAGAAAACACTGGTGACCTGTGCTACTTTACAGTCACTTGGGATTACTTATTCTCTGCGCCAGAGATTCTCAATAAATATCAGCCACTTCTGTGGCCTATTCAATGAGACATCTAACTCGAATTACTTCAATGTCTTGTTACGCTTTATGACGTCTTAGTTGTTTTCCAGTGCTGGGGATGCTATCGATCGTTTCTGAATCCCTGCGGTGGTCAAACTTCGGTACAGTGACCTTCCTATCTCGACGTTATGACAATATTCCCGCCAGAGAAAGATGACAGAAGAGTGTGTCAGCACTAATAGAGACGTACAGTTCAACAGCGAGGTGTCTGATCGTAATCCGTCGATCACGTCGGGTGAGAGTATCCGAACGTTCCAACATTGCAGGAGTCACAGCTGTGTGCGGCACGCTGGCACGCGGGACATGGGACAGGTCAGCGCTACCCTGCTGCTATGACACTACAAGGACGGAACTGGAAATACACTACTGACCATTAAAATTGCTACACCAAGAAGAAATGCAAATAATAAACGGGTATTCATTGGACAAATATATTATACTAGAACTGACATGTGATTACATTTTCGCGCAATTTGAGTGCATAGATCCAGAGAAATCAGTACCCAGAACAACCACCTCTGGCCGCGATAACGGCCTTGATACGCCTGGGCATTGAGTCAAACAGAGCTTGGATGGCGTGTACATGTACAGCCGCCCATGCAGCTTCAGCACGATACCACAGTTCATCAGGAGTAGTGACTGGCGTATTGTGACAAGCCAGTTGCTCGACCACTACTGACCAGATGTTTTCAGTTGGTGAGAGATCTGGAGAATGTGCTGGCCAGGGCAGCAGTCGAACATTTTCTGTATCCAGAAAGGCCCGTACGAGACCTGCAACATGCGGTCGTGCATTATCCTGCTGAAATGTAGGGTTTCGCAGGGATCGAATGAAGGGTAGAGCCATGGGGCGAAACACATCTGAAATGTAACGTCCACTGTTCAAAGTGCCGTCAATGCGAACAAGAGGGGACCGAGACGTGTAACCAATGGCACCCCATACCATCATGCCGGGTGATACGCCAGTATGGCGATGACGAATACACGCTTCCAATGTGGGTGCACTGCAATGTCGCCAAACACGGGTGGATCCATCATTATGCTGTAAACAGAACCTGGATCCATCCGAAAAAATGACGTTTTGCCATTCGTGCACCCAGGTTGGTCGTTGAGTGCACCATCGCGGGCGCTCCTATCTGTGATGCAGCGTCAAGGGTAACCGCAGCCACGGTCTCCGAGCTGATAGTCCATGCTGCTGCAAACGTCGTCGAATTGCTCGTGAAGGTGGTTGTTGTCCCCATCTGCTGACTCAGGGATCGAGACGTGGCTGCACGATCCACACGTCATCTTCGTGGTGTAGCAATTTTAATATCCAGTCATGTATTCCGCGTGATCCATAACAAATTCATCGTTTTTCTAAACGAAGTTGGCCGAAAAAATAAAACTGTTGCATTACTTATTGAAAGACCCCCTCCCACCCCCCCCCCCCCCCCTGTTTTAGTTGCATTTGAACTGCGTCCGTCAGCCTTGTGAAGTTTCCACTTGGAATCAATCATTTCTCATCAGCCTGTGCACACCTGCTTTCTCTGATATTGTAGGACAAGTGGACAGCATCCAATTGTACTTTAAATTACTGTGCCAAAAGCGCCTCACACTCTGAAAGGAACTAGTAGCTCTCTTTTGAATGTTTTACGTTATTCTTTAATGTGTGTCAAAATTTTCTTATCCGTGTGGATTATTATTTTTGTTTAAACTAGCCTGGCATAATATTTAGGACCTGTATCTTTTTCTAACTGTCCGCTACCAGATTTAAAACATGTTTAAGACGGTATGCGTGTTGCCTTGATTTCTGGATGACGAAAATCGGACGTCTGTATTTGAACGATCCAAGTGGATAGCAATACCATTTCATATTCACAATTTTTCAACAATAATTGCAAATGTGTAGAATAATAAGCAATTTTAATTTTGTAGCAATTGTTTACTTAATTTATGGCAATAAAGAAAACGATCGCCAGTTTAAGTGGGGCGAATGCTTAGATTTATTGCACATTTATTAACAGTTTCTGACAAATGAATTAATTAATTGTAACAATACGGAAGTATTTTATTCCTTTATTGAAGTAATTAAACTGAAACATCTATTAAACAGCTACTAAACAATTTAGGAACTCTATGAGACTTCTAAATATATCTCACTTTATCATATTAACAATTAACCATTAGGCTCGCCATTGCTTTCATTCTCACCCATTACAGTTTTATGGTTTACTTATAATAAGTCAGAAACGGGACAAAGTAAGGCTGGAATCAAGTCTGTGAACAACGCTATTGGGAATACACTGGACAGAATATTGTTGTGGTTGTTGTTGTGATCTTCCATCCGAAGCTCTGGTTTAGTATGGTGGTGTGCACTAGTCTGTCCTATGCAAGCCTCTTCATCTGTTGAACAACTACTGCAGCCTACATCCATATGAATCAAGTTACCGTATTCCGTCCACTTCTTCCCCTACAAGTTTTACCTCCTCACACTTCACTCCATTACCAAAATGACGATTTCTCGATGCTTCAGGATGGGTCGTTTCAATTTGTACGATAAACTTCTTTTCTCCCTAATTCTATTTAGTAGCTCTCCGTTTGTCATTCGATCTACCCATTTAATCTTCAGAATTTTTCTATAGGACCACATTTCAACAACTTCTGTTCATGCCTGAACTGGTTATCGTCCACTTTTCACTTCCATGCTAGTTTACACTCCAGATATAGACATTCGGAAAACATTTCTAAATATTTCAATTTATAAGAGTTATTAACAAATTTCTCTTTGTCAGAAATGCTTTTCTTGCTGACCATCTTGGGGTTGAAGCTCTTTTCCTCCGTGTTTGCTTTAACAATGCCTATGTTTTTGGATAGGGTCCACCTTTGCTGTTGCCAGTTTTTCATTTTGTATCCTATCTACTTGAACCATCATCAGTTATTCTGCTGCTCGAATAGCAGAACTCATATACAGATTCTAGTGTCTCATTTCCTTATTTAATTGCCTCATCATCGCCTGATTTAATTCGACTTCACACCATTACCATTATTCTGATTTTGTTAATGTATATATTATATCCTTCTTAAGGATACTGCTCAATCCCTTCAACTAATCTCACAAGTTCTTTGCCATCTGTTATAGAAATACAGTGTCACCAACGAACCTTAAACTTTTAATCTATTTTATGAAAAATGGATGCAGTTGAGATTTGTAAGCGTTCCTTTGTAGGGTGTAGAGTAATTACCGCTACTAACGTCTAAAATGGGAGTACTTTATCAAAGGCATAATATGAAGGGCTTATCTCAATACTGGTACAAGTCTATTTTTGTTCATATTGAGATACAGAGTCCTGAAGTTAAATGAGCGCTAAAAAATCTGCAGTTAAAATACCAGAAATATTCAAGCATATGGCTTCTCGCTAGAGATAAACGTTTCTTTCTGTTTGTTTGGCTCATTGATTTCAGAAGCATGACAGACGGAAAAGTGGAGGTAATGGACTTGTACCACTATTGAAGTAAGCCCTTATTATGGGAGAACCAGTAATTAGCATGGTGACTACTAACATACAGTTAACGTGTAAAAATCGAAATATTTTTATAAGAAATACATGATATATGTAATATGAAAGTGATATGGGTACACTAGCTGTAAGTAAGTACTATATTATTTTACAACCCAAGTCGCTCATCCGCTTCCAAATGTTTCATTTTTGTCTGTTGAGTCATCATCATTACTGCTTTTGGATTTAAACAGTGATCTCCAGCACTGAGTATGAAAACATGTACATGACTGTAAATCACTTAAAGATGGGTACAAGACCGAAACTGGTCATGTGTTACAGGAAATCACTATCTGTTGCGACTGGTACAGGTTATTCTTCTACACCCTTAAACTATTAATTTCTCCTCTTGGAACTTCAATTCCTTTTCCAAATTTCTCCTTGATTTTCCTCACAACTGTGTCATGCCCAGATTGAGTAACATCTAAGAGACACTACAAATGGTTCACATGGCTCTGAGCACAATGGGACTTAGCATCTGAGCTCATCAGTCCCCTAGAACTTAGAACTACTTAAACCTAACTAACCTATGGACATTACACACATCTATGTCCGAGGCAGGATTCGAACCTGCGACCGTAGGAGACACTGCAAATCTGCCTCACTCTTTTAGCAACAACCCCCTCCCTTTCATGTCCATTGACTTTTATAGCTACTGCGCGGGCTCTGTACCAGATATAAAGAACCTTTTCCTTCCGGTGTATTATCCCTCCTGACTTCAGAATTTTAAACAGTGTAGTTCAGTTGTAACGGTAACACCGACCACCTTAAACGGCAATCGATACTCACGTTAAATCTCTGCGAGGAATTTTTGAGAAAGTTGACCCGTGAGATAGCCTAATGGGAACGAAACAATCTGACTGGGATTCGTTTCCGAAACACTCCAGCAGAGTATAACCAACAGTAAACAGGTGGGTCAGGGACAGACGTTCTCCCAGCACAAAAGCAAGTCGTAACATTACGTATTAAAACCGGTCGCCAGCCTAATTAGGTATTCTTGTGTCATGCAAAATAACAAAGCATAAGGCAGTGCTAAAGCTAACCTAAACTTCTTTGACACACACAATGAAATCTTTCTTTATATCTGTTCACACTACAACACAGTAACCTAACCTTGCAGATAAATGTACTACTAACCTGGAAGTCAGACAATCAAATGGCCAATGATATAGCAAAAAGTAACATATGCCTCTCAACAACACGTACCTTAAATGAACTAGAGGCTGCAATTTATAGAACGCATGAAAGTAATAGCAATACTAAACAGAAAAAGAGCATGAAATGATTCTGACTTAAATCAGGGGGTCTTTAAATGATCATACGCTAAATGTTCAAATGCGTGTGAAATCTTACGGGACTTAACTGCTAAGGTTCAAATGGCTCTGAGCACTATGCGACTTAACCTCTGAGGTCATCAGTCGCCTAGAACTTAGAACTAATTAAACCTAACAAACCTAAGGACATCACACATATCCATGCCCGAGGCAGGATTCGAACCTGCGACCGTAGCGGTCGTTCGGCTCCAGACTGTAGCGCCTAGAACCGCCCGGCTAACTGCTAAGGTCATCAGCCCCTAAGCTTACACGCTACTTAACCTGAATTATCCTTAAGGACAAACACACACACACCCATGCCCGAGGGAGGACTCGAACCTCCCCCGGGACCAGCCGCACAGTCCATGGATCATTCGCTATAACATCATTGCTTAATACAGGGCCTCTATGTCTGAGCATTATCAACTTGCAACAGAATATGTAAGTAAATATTTCTTTCCTAAGCTCAGTTTGAAGCATTTAAACACAATGAAAATCTAACTACACTGGCTCTGAATGAGCCTTTGCTTTGCTTCATAAACTAACTAGCCTAGCACATGAGGTTCCTTATACTTTCATGGTTTGAAGAACCATGCTCATTAACAAAACTACACAAGTATCGATGAAAAATGGTAAGTATTC
Organism: Schistocerca piceifrons; assembly: GCF_021461385.2. Lineage (NCBI taxonomy): Eukaryota > Metazoa > Arthropoda > Insecta > Orthoptera > Acrididae > Schistocerca > Schistocerca piceifrons. The sequence goes on from NC_060146.1 coordinate 214,802,751, forward strand.
TCATCAATAATTATTAATTAAGTGAAGTGCTACAACTTTAACTCTTTAAATAACAACTGTGCTTTGATAAGCAGTCTTTTAATCTATTCTAAGTATAGTTGGATGTGCAAATGCCAACACAACATTAAATTCAAATTCAAACGGTTTCTGGTGAAATGAACACTGATAAAACTGTAATGCTGATACAAACTGCGGAAATGCAACAATTCATAATCTTTTTCACTTCACATCAATATTATTGTTCTTTTAACTAACGATTTTACTATTTTCAGGCAGCTTTTCAAGTAATGCAAATTATTGAAGACAATGGCTGCAGATTGATTTAAAGATGTACTGAAAGTGGAGTATTTCTCAAACTGTAAAACTGAACCCAACAGTTTAGAAAGCAGCCACAACTATTTTCGCAGATTCCAAATAAGTCTTTCCATAATAAATGAGGACTCTAGGAATTAAATTCACTTGGATAGCATTCCTGTCCATGTCTGTGATTTGGGACAATCATGGGTGTAAGACAGAGTTCTTAGCAACACCACAATTATTATTAAAATCAACCAAATTTTACAAATACCTGGTCCATTCACAGAGTGCCAAATATAAACAATGTAGTGGAAGGGTGGTGGCACTGGTGGTGTAATTTGCAGCGGCTGTTTACCTGGTGGCAGCCATAGCAGTACTGTTGGCCTCGCCCTGCTATGGATCTTCATCGCGTCGAAATTATATTTTTAAAGGGCCAAAACCCTTGCAGTCACTAAATGAAGCATCCGAAGCCCATAAATACTACTCTTAAGTCCCTCTAGCTTCAAAACTCCAAGAATATGAGCCACTATGATCTGCTACTGCTAGCGAGGTGTTAACACTGCTCAGCCCAGACCCCTTACCCGTCACAAGGGACGAGTTGCCACTTGCGCGCCAACCACACCCTACGCCAGGCTACTTCCGAAACTGTAGGGCTTCCTCACATCTTTTACATTCAACGCTACGTTCCCTAACTATGGACCAAGTCATTTACAGTATATTATATAACAGTCAGTCCAGTAGTTATTTAGAGCCACAAGCACCGTTTAAACAACATCGTTCGAAAAGTTCACATAACTGAAATATGTGTATACAAGGTGGTCCATTGATAGTGACCGGGCCAAATATCTCACGAAGTAACCATCCAACGAAAAACTACAAAGAACGAAACTCGCTTATCTTGAAGGGGGAAACCAGATGGCGCTATGGTTGGCCCGCTAGATGGCGCTGCCATAGGTCAAACGGATATCAACTGCGTTTTTTAAAAAATAGGAACCCACATTTATATTACATATTCGTGTAGTACGTAAAGGAATATGAATGTTAATGTTTTAGTTGGACCACTTTTTTCGCTTTGTGATAGATGGCGCTGTAATAGTCACAAACGTATAACTACATGGTGTCACGTAACATTCCGCCTGTGCGACGGTATTTGCTTCGTCGTACATAAACCAGTGTTAAAATGGAACCGTTTACCAATTGCGGAAAAGGTCGATATCGTGTTGATGTATGGCTATTGTGATCAAAATGCCCAACGGACGTGTACTATGTATGCTGCTCGGTATCCTGGGCGACATCATCCAAGTGTCCGGACCGTTCGCCGGATAGTTACGTTATTTAAGGAAACAGGAAGTGTGCAGCCACATGTGAAACGTCAACCACGACCTGCAACAAATGATGATGCCCAAGTAGGTGGTTTAGCTGCTGTCGTGGCTAATCCGCACATCAGTAGCAGACAAACTGCGCGAGAATCGGGAATCTCAAAAACGTCGGTGTTGAGAATGCTACATCAACATCGATTGCACCCGTACCATATTTCTATGCATGTCGACGACTTTGTACGTCGTGTACAGTTCTGCCACTGGTCACAAGAGAAATTACGGGACGATGACAGATTTCTTTTTTTCTTTGCAAGCGTTCTATTTAGCGACTTCAGCGACGAAGCGTCATTCACCAACAGCGGTAACGTAAACCGGCATAATGTACACTATTGGGAAACGGAAAATCCATGATGACTGCAACAAGTGGAACATCAGCGACCTAGGCTGGTTAATGTATGGTTTCGGCATTATGGGAGGAATGATTATTGGCCCCCATTTTATCGATGGCAATCTAAATAGTGCAATATATGCTGATTTCCTACGTAATGTTCTGCCGATGTTACTACAAGATGTTTCACTGCATGATAGAATGGCGATGTACTTCCAACATGATGAATGTCCAGCACTTAGCTTGCGTGCGGTTGAAGCGGTGTTGAATAGCATATTTCATGACAGGTGGATTGGTAGTGGCCCGCACGTTCACCGGATCTGAGGTCTCATGATTTTTCTCTGTGGGGATAGTTGAAGGATATTTGCTATCGTGATCCGCCGGCAACGCCTGACAACATGCGTCACCGCATTGCCAATGCATGTGAGAACATTACGGAAGGCGAACTACTCGCTGTTGAGAGGAATGTCGTTACACGTATTGCCAAATGCATTGAGGTTGACGGACATTATTTTGAGCATTTATTGCATTAATGTGGTATTTACAGGTAATCACGCTGTAACAGCATGCGTTTTCAGAAATAAGTTCACAAAGGTAAATGTATCACATTGGAACAACCGAAATAAAATATTCAAACGTACCTAAGTTCTGTATTTTAATTTAAAAAACCTACCTGTTACCAACTGTTCGTCTAAAATTGTGAGCCATATGTTTGTCACTATTACAGCTCCATGTATCTATCACGAAGAGAAAAAGTGGTCCAACTAAAACATTCATATTTCTTTAGGTACTACACGATTATGTAATAAAGAATGAGGGTTCTTATTTTAAAAAAAACGCAGTTGATATCCGTTTGAACTATAGCAGCGCGCCGGCCGGGGTGGCCGAGCAGTTCTAGACGCTACAGTCTGGAACCGCGCGACCGCTACGGTCGCAGGTTCGAATCCTGCCTCGGGCATGGATGTGTGTTATGTTGTTAGGTTAGTTAGGTTTAAGTAGTTGTAAGTTCTAGGGGACTGATGACCTCAGCAGTTAAATCCCATAGTGGTCAGAGCCATTTGAACCATTTGAACCTATGGCAGCGCCATCTAGTGTGCCAACCATAGCGCCATCTGGTTTTCCCCTTGGAGCCAGACAAGTTTTGTTCTTTGTAATTTTTTCGTTTGACGCTTATTTCGTTAGATATTTGGCCCGTTCACGATTAATTAACCACCCTGTATAGTCAAAGAGTTTCCATGACAGATACAACACTGTACAGAAGCAACACTACTAATTGACACAGAGATATCAATACAGATACAAGATAGAACGAAACTAGGTGTTACACAGTTAATATTGTCAAAAGCGTTCTCTAAAACTGCAAATACAATAGTAAACATAGGTTTGAAGTTCCCCCATCTATCTTCTAACAGAAGCTGAAGATCAGTATTACCTGTGTGTTCCTACACGTCTTCGGAACCCAAAATGAACTTCCCCAAGATCTGGCTCTTGAAGTTTTTCCATTGTTCTGTAAATAATTCGTGTTAGTAATTTACAGCTATGATTTATCAAACTAACGGTTCGGTATTATTCCCACCTGTCAGCATTCGCTTTCTTTGGAATTGGAACTATTAAATTTTTCCTGAAGGTTGAGCGTATTTCGCCTGTCTCATACTTCTTGGATAACAGGTGGATTAATGTGCCGCGGGTGCCTTTCCCAAGAATGTCAATAATACTGAACGGACGTCGCCTCCTCCTGGGGCCTTGATTCCAATTAGGTCTTTCAGTGCGCTATCAAGTTTTTCTCGCAGTATCATATCTTTCATATCATCTTCACTAATTTTCTTTTGTCTTCCAATTTGTTCCTCTTATACAGGACTATACCTTCTTTGCTTAGTACTGGCGCATGATGTGAGCTCTTGATATTCGTCCAGCTGTTTTCCTTTCTCCAACGGTCTCTTTAATTTACCTGTAGCGATATGTACTTTTCCTCTAGTGATACATACTGGCACATCCTTCGATTTGTCTTCCAGCCAGTTTCCATTTTTTGTAAATCTCATTTTTTAGCCGATTGTATTCTCATTCACTGAATTTATTGGCTGTATATTTATTTTTTATCGTTTTATCAGTTTAATTTAACATATCCAGTATTATCCCTGGATTCCTACGAGTCCTTGTCTTTTTGCCTATATTATCTCCTGCTGCCTTTATTGTTGCATCTATCAAAGCAATCTGTTCGTGTTCTGGTGTATTCCTTTCCCCTGCTTCAGACAAACATAGCCTAATACTTTCTCTCAAACTCGTTACATTGTTTTTTCAATTTATTCAGATCCTATCTCTTTAATTTCCTACACTTCTGCTATTGCTTCAGTTTTAATCTGTAATTGATAACCAATAAATTATGGTCATAGTTCACATTTAACCTGTGTTCTTCAGTTTATAATAGTCACTCATTTTCAGGAAAAAGATAACACTTAGGACGTCTAGAGATAGGACGTTCGTATTCAAGGGACATGTACATTACAATTTTCTGTAGAAATGATTAGCATTTGAACCATGTCGGCCAGCGGGTTCCAGGTAAACATAGATATCGCGGCACAACACCACCTACCGGTAGAATGTGTCTGTGGCTCTCGTTGTCGCTATAAACCGTAGGTAATGGATCAGTGTGACTTGAGGGGAAGCGCTGGATGCCTCGCACACATATGCACGTGAGTTTGCAAGAGGACCCTTTATTGGCATGACAGAATATAAAGCAGACATCCGAAAATTGATGCTCGTATGAGACGAGGTGTTTCGGCAGTACAGCGGGTGTGTGCTGAGTAGTTGACTGAAGGCCGCGGAATACGACGAGATGGGTCAGGTTGCGCCATCGAGAGCACCCCTGAGAAGATCGACATCTCATCCAAATGGCATTGCAGGACATATATATACTAAGATGGTATCTGTTCTTTTGGACATGTCCGAAATAACAAATGGTTCAAATGGCTCTGAGCACTATGGGACTTAACACCTGTGGTCATCAGTCCTCTAGAACTTAGAACTAGTTAAACCTAACTAACCTAAGGACATCACACACATCCATGCCCGAGGCAGGATTCGAACCTGCGACCTTAGCGGTCACACGGTTCCAGACTGAAGCGCCTAGAACCGCACGGCCACACCGGCCGGCTCCGAAAGAACAGATACCATCGGTGACCATGCAGGTCGTTGGAATGAAATTACAATGAAATGAAATTACAATGAAATGAACACCCTTAGCTGCTTACAGGCGTTGACATACGTCAACGGGGACAGATGAAAATATGTGCCCCGACCGGGACTCGAACCCGGGATCTCCTGCTTACATGGCAGTTGCTCTGTCCATCTGAGCAGGAAATCCCGGATTCGCGTCCCGGTCGGGGCACACATTTTCATCTGTCGCCGCTGACGTATGTTAACGCCTGTAAGCAGCTAAGGGTGTTCATTTCATTGTAATTGCAAGACATGTCTGCGTCCTCCTCGATTCTGCCGCAGCAGTGGAACAATGTAACACATCGTACATTATCAGGATTGACAGTCCGTCGCCATTTGTTACGGATGGGTTACGTGTGCGTAGTCGACTTCTCTGCCTACCTTTGGCGAAAGTGCAGAAACATGCTACACTGCAATGCTGTGTGTAACTGCATCATTATGGTCAGGATTGGCATCAGATAGTGTTTTTTGGAGGAATCCAGGTTCTGTTTATTTGAAAATGATGGCCGCATTTTGGTTCGCCGCAGACACGGGAAGCGGCATCACAGTGACTGCGCCGGCCGGTGTGGCCGAGCGGTTCTAGGTGCTTCAGTCTGGAACCGCGTGACCGCTACGGTCGCAGGTTCGAATCCTGCCTCGGGCATGGATGTCTGTGATGTCCTTAGGTTAGGCAGGTTTAAGTAGTTCTAAGTTCTAGGGGACTGATGACCTAAGATGGTTCAAATGGCTCTGAGCACTATGGGACTTAACTACTGAGGTCATCAGTCCCCTAGAACTTAGAACTACTTAAACCTAACTAACCTAAGGACATCACACACATCCATGCCCGAGGCAGGATTCGAACCTGCGACCGTAGCGGTCACGCAGTTCCAAACTGACGCGCTTAGAACCGCACGGCCACACCGGCCGGCGATGACCTAAGATGTTAAGTCCCATAGTGCTCAGAGCCATTTGAACCATTTGAACAGTGACTGCATCCGCAGAAGACAGTGCCAAATTTTGGTCTTACAGTGTGGGGTGACGTTGGGTTCAGCCACAAACCACAGTCGGTGCGTGTCCAGGGCACTATGACCAGTGTGACCTACGTGAATCACATCCTGCGACCTGCAGCCATACAAGTTATACCCAACAACCCAGACGACATTTTTCAGCAAGACAATGCACGACCACATTTTGCTGTACGATTACATGCCTTCATGCTGTCATAGGAAGTCTGCCTTTCACCCTGGTCCGCCAGGCCACTTGTCACCAATCCAAAATGTGTGAGACATGGAGCAACGACGGGTGCAGCACTGTGATTCAATGCCAACCACCACAGGTGAACTTTGGAACCAGGTGAATGCACCATCGATGGTTATATCACAGGAGGCCATTCGTGCCTCATACGCGCTGATGCCATCACAAAAAAATGTTCAAATCTGTGTGAAATCTTGTGGGACAACTGCTAAGGACATCAGTCCCTAAGCTGAACCTAAATTATCCTAAGGACAAACACACACACACCCATGCCCGAGGGAGGACTCGAACCTCCGCCGGGACCAGCCGCACAGTCCATGACTGCAGTGCCTAAGACCGCTCAGCTAATCCCGCGCGGCATGCCATCACGCATGGAAGAAGTTACACTACTGGCCATTAAAATTGCTACACCAAGAAGAAATGCAGATGATAAACGGGTATTGATTGTACAAATTATTATGCTAGAACTGACATGTGATTACACTTTCACTCAATTTGGGTGCATAGATCCTGAGAAATCAGTACCCAGAACAACCACCTCTGGCCGTAATAACGGCCTTCGTACCCCTGGGCATTGAGACAGACAGAGATTGGATGGCGTGTACTGGTACAGCTGCCCATGCAGCTTCAACACGATACCACAGTTCATCAAGGGTAGTGACTGACGTATTATGATGATCCACTTGCTCGGCCACTATTGACCAGACGTTTTCAGTTGGTGAGAGATCTGGAGAATGTGCTGGCCAGGGCAGCAGTCGAACATTTTCTGTACCCAGAAAGGCCCGTACAGGACCTGCAACGTGCGGTCGTGAATTATCCTGCTGAAATGTAGGGTTTCACAGGGATAAAATGAAGGGTAGAGCCACGGATCGTAACACATCTGAAATGTAACGTCCACTTTCAAAGTGCCGTCAATGCGAACAAGAGGTGACCGAGACGTGTAACCAATGGCAACCCATACCATCACGCCCGGTGATACGCCAGTATGGCGATGATGAATACACGTTTCCAATGTGCGCTCACTACGATGTCGCCGAACACTGATGCGACCACCATGATGCTATAAGCAGAACCTGGATTCATCCGAAAAAATGACGTTTTGCCATTCGTGCACCCAGGTTCGTCGTTGAGTACACCATCGCAGGCGCTCCTGTCTGTGATGCAGCGTCAAGGGTAACCGCAGCCATGGTATCCGACCTGATAGTCCATGCTGCTGCAAACGTCGTCGAACTGTTCGTGCAGATGGTAGTTGTCTTGCAAACGTCCCCATCTGTTGACTCTGGGATCGAGAAGTGGCTGCACGATCCGTTACAGCCATGCGGATAAGATGCCTGTCATCTCGACTGCTAGTGATACGAGGCCGTTGGGATCCAGCACGGCGTTCCGTATTACCCTTCTGAACCCACCAATTCCATATTCTGCTAACAGTCATTGGATTTCGACCAACGCGAGCAGCAATGTTGCGATACGATAAACCGCAATCGCGATAGGCTACAATCCGACCTTTATCAAAGTCGGAAACGAGATGGTACGCATTTCCCCTCCTTACACGAGGCATCACAACAACGTTTCACCAGGCAACGCCGTTCAACTGCTGTTTGTGTATGAGAAATCTCTTTCCTCATGTCAGCACGTTGTAGGTATCGCCACCGGCGCCAACCTTGTATGAATGCTCTGAAAAGCTAATCATTTGCATATCACAGCATCTTCTTCCTGTCGGTTAAATTTCGCGTCTGTAGCACGTCATCTTCGTGGTGTAGCAATTTTAATGGCCAGTAGTGTATCTGTGCCCATGGCAGACACATAGCCAACCAGGCAACAGGACACATGCTGAATCGAACGTTTCTGCAGAACTTACTAATGTACGTGCGCTGTGATTATGAATGTCCTATCTGTAGTTATTGAGGGAGTTCTGTTTTCTTTTTTGTGAAAAAGAGAGTAGTGTTGATGTCTTTATATTATCATTATGTAATTAATCTGTAACCATTCAGAATCCAAAGATCTCTTCCAGGTTCACAAGTGAACAAGAATAAATTTCCAGAATGAGATTTTCACTCTGCAGCGGAGTGTGCGCTAATATGAAACTTCCTGGCAGATTAAAACTGTGTGCCGGATCGAGACTTTAACTCGGTACCTTTGCCTTTCGCGGGCAAGCGCTCTACCAACTCAGCTACCTACGTACGACTCACGCCCCGTCCTCACAGTTTTACTTCCGCCTGTACCTCGTCTCCTACTTTCCAAACTCTACAGAAGCTCTCTTGCGAACCTTGCAGAACTAGCACTCCTGAAAGAAAGGATATTGCGGAGACATGGGTTAGCAACAGCCTGGGGGATGTTTCCAGAATGAGATTTTCGCTCTGCACTCTGGTAGCTCAGATGGTAGAGCACTTGCCCGCGAAAGGCAAAGGTCCTGAGTTCGAGTCTCACTCGGGGACAGTTTTAATCTGCCAGGAAGTTCCAAGAAAAAATTAAATTTCTTCTTTTTATACTACCAAAGTAACCAAACTATTTACTGTACTACTGTTTTCTTGAATAATAAATCTTTTGTATTACATAACGAAATTTTAATACGATTCACAGGTAGCAACATTTTCCTTTTTTTTTTTTAATTTGCTGCTACGATGCTAAGTTTAAAGTCTGAGGATGTGGCTAAGGAGGTGGTAGCAGGTGAAATGATATGGCTTTCCTACTATTGTGAACAGACTAAACTACAATCGTCTGGTTGCAACTCTGGGTTCTATGAGTGGTCTGAGAGATGGTTTATTCTGAATTATAGCAGACAGTTCACATTATTACATGTACGAATTAAAAGATTTACTTGAGACAGTTCTTTGTCACATGAGAGTATAGATTATGTACAATTGAAATTGATTATGAAAGCATTGTTCTATGCATAAAATCACACAGCTACATCTTCCTTTGAGACTTGGACTAACACTGTCCTACTAAACGATGCTGACTGCTGACGCAGAAGTAACAAATTGGGCAGAGCTCTTACATGCCTGAACCTATATTGACCTCAGTGTGAGGACGCTGCTGTGCTGAGAGGGACTGCGCGTGTTGTGGAGTGCCTTCCAATGGTTGTTGTTGATTCTAGCGAGCCCTCGCTAATGTCTGTGGTATCAGTTTGTGTTGCCAACATTGGTGTGGCATTCCGATCTCTCGCTAATACTGTTGTATTCTCTTTAGCCACATTTATATCGTCTTGTTGTCTTTGTAGAGCTGTACCGTGGGAAACAAGGAGAGGATGTTGGTTGGTGGCCGGTATCCCCATTCTATAACACAAACTGCACACAGTTAATAACTGGGTTCTTTATTCATAAAGAAAGAGCTACTTAAGTTTCCATGTGATGTGGTACAAACTCTCTTCTGTATAGTCCTCTTAGCCTCAATACTGGTGAAGCAGAAGTTCGCTATGTTCTCTATAAGGTTGCTATGTGCTGCCTGTGTCTGTGCTAGAGGCTAAGTCTGCAGCTCCATCTCGATGACAAGCTGGAATATTCACAGCATGCAGGCTTGAACGAACTGCAGGCTCAAACTAACTGGCTAAACTGACTGGTTAAACTATCTCTCTGGTCTGTGGCGGCGATCCTATATACTGGGGTCAGAGGGCGTTGGCGGCGTGTTTCCAGCAAGTCTTGTCGTTTGCTGATATTGATACTCTTATAACCTCTTATGACGCATGGTGTGATCATGCCAGCAAAGATACCACACTTTGGGCAGTGAGCCCTCCTGTGTTTGGCACTGCAGAACCACTAGTTACCAATAATCATACATAAACCAGAAATAATTCGCAGAAATTACTAGAAAAATACTTTTACAAATTTACAAGTTTTGACCAAAAGAAAAATGAAGGAAAATAATGTCAGTGCATGAAGATTTCGTGTGACACATGTGGTGGTGTTAAAAGCTGTGTGACAACTGCCGAATATGTCAGCGAGCTTACTGCAGATATCGTGTGTAGCTGGAATACAAATAGGGCCAATTTGGAAGAAAGGTGAAAATAGATGGAGGAACGTATGAAATGAGTGGAATGGGTGCGGAGATTAAAGAGGAAGGTGGGAGAGTTGTGCGGGCGAGTGACACGGATGGGTGTCAGCTGGACGGTGTTTAACTGCCACAGTGTGTTTGGGGAGGGGGCAGCAGGTTTTGTGGCGCAGAGTAGGGGCTCGTTAAGGGCGGAGTTACGTCCGCTGCCAGCCGGTGTACACGCGTGGCCCGGGGTGGTATTGGAGTGAGAGAGGGGGCCGAGCCCCACGGCCGTTAACTTTTATTGAAGTCGGGCAGGCGAGCGCCGATGGCAGCTTTAGGGCTTCAAGGGAAAGTAACAGAAAGTGAAACGAGCGAAAGTAAGGTGAGGGCGCGGCGGGAGGACAGAGGAAAATTAAAGTGACTCGTTCTAGTTCAAAGACCGGTGTGGTGGGGGGGACATGCGCTTACAGGAAATGAAAGAAAAAAAAAAATTACCGCATCTGAAGACGCGGGTGAAAACCGTGTTTTTGTGGTACTGCAAAGGAACTTACGCGAAGTGCGGTATTCTACGTACAGAAAGAACCGTGTATTGAACTTTAAGTCGCTAAGACCGTTACACTTGCTATGAGATTACTAATGTTTGCAAACACTCTTTCTCAGTCTTCTCTAAGGACACACATAGACTTCTGATATGCTTACTGGCAGAGTTCTGCAACGTACAGGGTGTCCATAATTAAGTTACAGCTTCAAAACGCTGTAGAAAGAGAACCACTGCTCAGATGAACTTCAAATTTGAACAGCACGTTATTGATGCAAGGGGGAACGTCATGGAACAAAAATATTTCACGCAAATTTGACCAAAATGTGAGTGTCAGAATATGCACACGAACAGACGCGCAGCTACAACTGTTCCTCAGTTTGCATCCTAGAGGCCTAACATGACTGTCTCCTATAAGGTCCTCGCGCTGGTTGTAAAGCTCTTTTACAAGAACGTTGACTTTGTGCCAGTAGTCCTGCAGAGGTTCCGAACGTTCAAGCATATCAGGAAAGACTTTGGTCCGATGTCTGCAAAGAATCTGGAGAAAATGATTACGAAATTCAAAAAGACACATTCTGCGGTAGTGCAGTGTGGCAGAGGCGGGAAAGCAGTTGGTCGGACGTCAGCCAGAGACGTGGCCACAACACTGCAGGAGGGGTCGAGTGGTGATGGGCAAACGCGCAGCGCACGTGGGAATTGCCCGAACGTTGGACATGCTTGCGAGCACGGCGCCTGAAATCCTAGGAAACATTCTGCATTGCTGTCAATACAAAATCTCCCGTGTTCAGGAGTTGCTTCCTGCTGACCTGCCAGCAAGACAAATGTACGCTCTGGAATTTCCTGCTCGAATGGAAGTGGACAATGAATGGCTATGGAACATTCTGTAGGCAGACGAAGCCCATTTACATCTAGAAGGACACGTCTGTACAATATAGGCAGCGGAAGAAGTGCAAGCGCATCAATCGGTACGACTTTATTCTGCAAAGGCGACTGTGTGATGCGGGTTCACGACATCGTTTATCGTACAGCCAGTAAGGTTGTGTGTGCCTCACTGCTTGTTTTTTCAACTAATTTGTGACTGATGTTATTCTGAGATGCTCAGTAATGTATTTAAATACCGTAAATGTAAATGTGATTAAGAAAGTACTTGAAGTGAAGTGAAGCGCAGCTGGACAGCAAGAAACTATTAGCGCGCAACCCCCGCAACGATGGTAGTTGTGAATCTTTGAGTATGACAGCGAACCGATTCTTCTGTACGGGCAAGTTACTCTGTAACTGCAATATATGATCTGACAATGGCCAGCTAGCCCGAAACCGGTAATTGAAAAAAAGAATATCGATCGAAGACTGAAACTCCATATTTAATTTAATGAACGATCGCGGAATTCTCATGAAGACAATCATGTCTAGTTTTGATAAAAGTCATTTTATAGGCCGTATTCTTTTGAGATGGGTCTTGCGGGTCCTGTTACCTGTACCGTCACTGGTATACGCGATGGGAGTCTTTAGCGCACCAATGTCATTACAACAGTTCGACAGCGTGGATGTGTGGGTAGGCTCATTTTTATACAAGATGGCGCTTCTCTACAGAAACCGCCATTGAAGCGGCTGGTGCAGAGGCATATTGGAAAATGGCAGAATCATCAGCACTCATTTCCATACAGCCTGGCCGTCCACCTTCCCTGATCTTAATCCGTGTGACTTCTGTCTGTGGGGAAAGATACTGTGTTCGCTGCTCCAGCTACGAACGTAATAGAATTGAAGTCACCCATTGCACAACGCGTTCTGAACTTGACCCTTCGAGACACTCCGATCTGTTGTGGAAAGTGCTGTTTCTCGATTTCAACTTTCTGGAGAATGCATATTAAACATGTATTGAGGCAGTGTTACGACAGTTAGAAACCGATGCATTTTCCTTTTAATGTGGGTTTTGTCCCCAGGACAATTAAAAACCGGTCTTTTGATTTTTCTACCGTTTTTGGCCCCAGGACAGTTAAATAATGACGTTATTTTACTTTCGATGCAGTTTTTGGCCTCAAGACAACTAAAAACCGATTTTAGCCTTCCGATGTGATGCGACCTTGCCGCGGTGGACGGGCATACCTAACAAACAGTGCCACAACTACTGACTGCCGAGCTTGGACAGCGATGCACATTGAACAGTACGGGAGGTGTAATGTGCAACCCAAACTATAAGTATTTCATTGTGATTCGTCCATTACTTGTAGCCGACCGCACTTGCGGTAAGCCTCCTAAACCGCCATATATTGACAAAGTCTTTTTTGTTTGTTTGTTGCATGACGTTTCCCCCGAGTGAATAACATGCACAGCTCATCATGTGACCTTCCATGGGTACGAACCGAATCGGCATTGCACACTAGGGAGAAACAGAATGAGGCTGCACTGTACAGAATGGTCTCGTATTTTGAAGTACAGAGTGTTTCAGAAAGAATCATCCGATTTAAAAAGTCTACAACTATTACGTTATCTGAGATAAGTGCGTGAACAACGTACTGTTGGGAAGATCAGCTGGCCGGTGTAGCCGTGCGGTTCTAGGAGCTTCAGTCTGGAACCGCGTGACCCCTACGGTCGCAGGTTCGAATCCTGCCTCGGGCATGGATGTGTGTGATGTCCTTAGGTTAGTTAGTTTTAAGTAGTTCTACGTTCTAGGGGACTGATGACCACAGATGTTAAGTCCCATAGTGCTCAGAGCCATTCGAACCTTTTTTTTTTTTTTTGGAAAGAGCAATTAATACCGGGTTAGTAATAACTGTTCAGCCTGCCTTTCGTACTAGGTATGATGTGGATCCTTCTACAACACAGACCATTAGACGATAGTATTATCAGTTCCGAGAAACACGTTGTTTGTGTGAAGGCAAAGAGCCGGGCCGTCCCCGAGTGTCTGACATAGACGTGGAACGCATCCGCCATAGTTTCACAAGGGGTCCGCAGAAATCCGTTCGCCTTGGAACTCGACAGCTCAACATGGCCGCGATGTCCGTCTGGCGTGTGTTGCGTCGACATTTACACATGAAACCATACAAAATTCAGGTACTTCGTGAAGAATAGTAACAACAACGTGTGGAGTTCTGTAATTTCGTCCATAGCGTTCGCCCAACCCAGACCGTACCATCAGAATGCTACAGGGTATACAGCAAGATTCACCACGGCAAATCTCTCGTTTCCAGTCAAGCACTATGCAGTGACTTCGCTCTTTTAACGCCAGCTCAAGTGCCGCTTAGGATTGACTACGATAATGCGCGGCTTACGCTCCACCAGTGCACCCTCTCCTCTTAACTCCTTACGCTCAGCCGTTGTCCTGGCTGGACTGTTGGTAGAAGTTGGCATTTCGCGAATCATTCCTTGCGCTGGACCGAGCGAGGTGGCGCAGTGGTTAGCACACTGGACTCGCATTCGGGAGGACGACGGTTCAATCCCGTCTCCGGCCATCCTGATTTAGGTTTTCCGTGATTTCCCTAAATCGCTTCAGGCAAATGCCGGGATGGTTCCTTTGAAAGGGCACGGCCGATTTCCTTCCCCATCCTTCCCTCACCCGAGCTTGCGCTCCGTCTCTAATGACCTCGTTGTCGACGGGACGTTAAACACTAACCTCCTCCTCCCCCTCCTCCTCCTCCCTGCGCTGGTTTCGTGCAACCACTCTCCACAACGCACGACGGCAGGCCCGCCCGTCTTTCAGTATTTGAGGACTGCCTGATATTCTTTTAGGTGTGGTTGTTCCTTCGCGTTTCCACTTGAGAATCACATCACCAACAGTCAGTGGAGCGGTGGTTTCAAATATTACTACTCGTCGCCATATTTAAGAGAGCCTGAAAACTCTGTCTGTGGTGAGCCAGAAAGCGATGGAGAACATATTGACCATAATTTCCAGTCTGAAAGTTCACGTTCTTCTTGCGCTCACTGAAAGAAAATGTTCCTACTTGCTGTTTACTCAGCCAGACCGGGAACTACCACTACAGATAAAAGTTTTCAAAAAAAAAAAAAAAATGTGTGTGTAATCTTATGGGACTTAACTGCTAAGGTCATCAGTCCCTAAGCTGACACACTAATTAACCTAAATTATCCTAAGGACAAACACACACACCCACGCCCGAGGGAGGACTCGAACCTCCGCCGGGACCAGCCGAAAAGTTTTCAGATCCAACTGATTAATACAGGGTGATTCACGAAGATATGCAAATATTTCAGTATGTTAGTCTAGAAGTAAATCTAAAGAAAAAAGTTCGTACAAACATCGGTCCGCAAATGATTAGTTATGGAGTTACGGCTAATAAAAATTTTGCCTGAAATTTAACCACTTCACTAATATGAAGTCATCGCAAAACTGTACGAGGTTAAAGTTAAAACACGATTTCCATTCATTTTGCTGGTATTGGTTTGGTGAATCTAAAAAACATATCGCAGACATGTAACTGTATTAGTTTTCCAGAACATCCAGAGAAGCAAAGAAGTAATTTCGTAAAATTTTTAGTGTATTAATTACATGGCCCAATTTGTTTTTTAGATTTCAGTCAACTGCACAAAGTTTTCAACAGAAGATGTAGAGAATTTAATTTTGGATGGATGATGGTAATAACGTTAACTGAAACTGTATGAATGTGTCAGATAATGTGCTTTTCTCAATACCATAGCGCACGTGAATTGACGTTAACCCAGAAAAAAACAAAGCTCAGTGTTAAGGAAGTTGTACAGTTTGGATACAGAAAAGTAACTCGTTTCAAGGTTAGGAAACGACCGAAACAACTCACTAACGGTTGCCATAAATGACAAGCGTTTCTACATACTTAATAGAAAGTCTACAAATTCACTTGTATACTTATCTTTGCTTCTCCGGATGTTCCGGAAAACTATTGCAGATACTCGTCTGGGACATGTTTCATTAGATTCACCAGACCAATAACAACAAAATAAATGGAAATCGTGCTTTACTTTAACCTCGTACAGCTTTGCGATGGCTCCATAGTAGCGAAGTTGCTACATTTCAGGCAAAATCTTATATTAGCCATCACTCCGTAACTAAACATCTGCAGACGTGTATTTATATGAACTTTTTTCTTTAGTTTTACTTGTAGAATAACTTATTAAAATATCTTCTGGAATCACCCCTTATATCCAGTGAAATGTCACACTCAGAAACATAATAATATTCCTGATAGTAATAGTAATGTTGTCTCTATCAGAAGCGGCCGCAGTTCGTGGCCTCGCGGTCGCGTTCTCGCTTCCCAAGCACCGGGTCTCGGGTTCGATTCCCGGCGGAATCACGAATTTTCACCTGCCTCATCATTTCAGATTCATGAAAGTGGCGAGATCGGACTGAGCAAAGGTTGGGACTTTGTACGGGCGCTGATAACCGCGCAGTTGAGCCCTCCATAAACCAAACATCATCATCGTCATTATCATCATCATTATCCATCAGAAACAACACTGTTAGTAGTTCAGAGAGGTAAATTCTACGAAAAGTTCCAAGTAAAATTGTCTATCGCCCTGACTTCTGATCATCCAAGCTAATTGCTTCCCACAAAAGTGGAAAACAATCGCACCAATTGCTGCGCGGTTTTTGTCAACATTACGGGCTACACACAAACAGTTAATAACGTGAAATCTAGGCGATCCAGGACGGCATACAGTCCTAGCGAGTTCACTATCCACTTTACCGAAAACGCGTTTGGTAGATGTCTAGCTCTGTCGTCATCTGAGGCAGAGCGTATACCGGCGTTTGACTCACGCGGACAGACTGATAGCTCGGTGCGAAGGGAGTGTTTCTGCTGCCACTCGGGCCGTATTTATACACGGGTGCAGCCGACCACCGAACGGAACATATGCTGCCAACCTCTGTAGGCACCGATAGCAACATTTAAATGGCCTTTTTCTCGGACACGTATTATTTAATAGCTCTGTCGTGAAACCATTTTCAATCTTCATATTTTTTATACTAATAGAGCTAAACTGGCTGTAGCTACTGAAAAAGGTTTAGCTCGTCTGCGTTTAAACTTTTCCAGCTAGAATTTGTAGAACGGAATCGACAGAAGAACATGGCCTCTGAATTACTTCTTTAAGAGTCCTTGTATTGATTGTTGGGATTAGTCGAGCGGTCTAAGGCGCTGCAGTCATGGACTGTGTGGCTGGTCCCGGCAGAGGTTCGAGTCCTCCCTCGGGCATGGGTGTGTGGGTTTGTCCTTAGGATAATTTAGGTTAAGTAGTGTGTAAGCTTAGGGACTGATGACCGTAGCAGTTAAGTTCAAAAATGGTTCAAATGGCTCTGAGCACTAAGGGACTTAACATCTATGGTCATCGGTCCCCTAGAACTTAGAACTACTTAAACCTAACTAACCTAAGGACATCACACAAAACCCAGTCATCACGAGGCAGAGAAAATCCCTGACCCCGCCGGGAATCGAACCCGGGAACCAGGGAGCTGTTAAGTCCCATAAGATCTTAGACACATTTGAACTTTTTTTTATTGATTGTTATTTACACTAAAGTCTTGAAACTTGGTACAGATGTATTATTTCCTCAATGTAATCGAGTGCCGTAATTAGAACTATTTGTCACAAATGTAAATCGTACTTAATCTATTATGATAAGGATAATTTCTGTTCCAAATTTAGTTTTTAGTAAATTCTTTGAAAAGTATTGGAGGTAGTTTAATGGAGTCATACAGCTAATGTTTTAATGTCAAAATGAGGCTACGTAAGAATTTTCATCTTTCTCAGTCTAATATTTACTGCTTTCAGTGTTTCGTAAATACGCCGATTTCGACCAAAATATTGCACCGATCAAGTTGAGGCTTGTAACTTTTGATTTTGATATGAATGTGCACATTCTGAACAATTTTTTAGGCTGCTAGCTGCATTATTTAGCGCCACTTTTTTTCTTAAGTTAAGATAGAAAAACTTATTAATCTGATCATTCTGATATCTTAAAGTTTTAGCATTAATGCAATGAAGCAGATACTGACCAAGTTTGGAAAATTTACTTCAATTTTTGATTTCATTGTTAGATTATGGCCCCATACTTTGTATGCTACACACAGGTACGATGACGTGGCCCTAGCAGCAGTGAACTGGGGTAAGGTCCCAGCACACACGCTCGCCTCTGTACCTCTTACAATGATAAAGCGCCTGTTTCGCCACATGCCGACTTGGGCAGCTTTAGAAGGATATAAATGTGCCTGATGGACTTCGTTACTCACGTAATAACCAGTGACTGGTCCACGTTCAGAGTCACTGAGCTTCCATCACCGATTGAGTCCGCTGTGACCGTTTCTCTCCTGCTGATACCAGAATACTCCCCGCCTACTTTTGTACTGCGACATTCGCCTCTCGCGGTGTCTGGTCGTCAATTCCGCATAACACATGGTTGCCCGGATACTTTTGATTAGTTGGTGTATTTGTACGACAAGGCAAGATGAGGTCTTGGCATGAAGTTTTACTGGTCCCGAGACTTTGTGATATCGTCCTCCGTTAAATTCCAAACATCGTAGCAGTGTACTGTGAGGCGAGGACATGTGGTCCTGTTGGTCGTGATCCTTCCATCGCTGCTATTCACACACACACACACACACACACACACACACACACACACACACACACACACACTAGAGTCACCAACGCTCAACACACACACAGTTGGTTGGTTGATGTCGGAGTAGGGAACCAAACCGCGAGGTCATCAATCCCATTGGGTTAGCGAAGGATGGGGCCGTGCCATTTCAGACGAACCATCCCGGGATTTGCCTCAAGCGATTTAGGGAAATAACGGGAGACCTAAATTAGGATGGCTGGACGCAGGTTTGAACCGTTATCCTCCCGAATGTGAGGCCAGTGTGCTAACCACTGCGCCACCTTGCTCGGTAACACACACAGGTATCAGTTAATACTTACATACTACGAAGAAAGCTGTCATTAGGTTATACGCGGAGGGTACCCAGCCAACAATGCCACATAATTCATTCATTTTCAGTTGTTGACTTGGGATGGAAGGTGTCTTCTCACAGTCGTCTTTGGGACGCGTAGCTCACTCGTGTGGATGCCTTCTGTAAGGCGGTGTCGGGATTGTAGTCCTGTTCTTGTGACACAGTTCCACTAGGGGACAATATAAATGTGGCACACACGCAGCGGATAGCAGTAGTATTCACACCAAACTGATTTCGAACTACGCGGCGACAAGATAAAATATTTTGCACTCACTCATCTCTTGCAGACATACTGTAAACTATAACGCTGAAAATGAAACATTTCGACAAACAATCCAACTCAAATTTCTGGTATTCTTCTTTAACACACAATATCATATGAAACATGAAATCAAAACAAGAATTCTAAACGGAAATAGAATGTGTTACGTACTTTCAAATTTACGAAACACTGAAGTATCCTTAGGCAGACTGAAATGCTCACATCAAAAAAAGTTTTGCATCACCTCGCTTCCGGGAGTTCCGGAACCTGTGCAGAAAATTGGAATAGAGATCAACATAAACATCATTCTCGCCCTTTTTATTGCTCATGAAAACTACATATTGCATGTTGTACCACCATACAGGGAGACCTTCAGAGGTGATGGCCCACATTGCTGTACACACTGGTACCTCTAATACCCAGTAGCACGTCCTCTTGCATTGACGCATGCCTGTATTCGTCGTGGCACACTACCCACAAGTTCATCAAGGCAGTGTTGGTCCAGGTTGCCCCACTCCTCAACGGTGATTAGGCGTAGATCCCTCAGAATGGTTGGTGGGTCATGTCGTATATAAACAGCCTTTTTCAGTCTATCCCATGCATGTTCGATAGGGTTCATGTCTGGAGAAGATGCGGGCCACTCTAGTCGAGCGATGTCGTTATCCTGAAGGAAGTCATTTACAAAATGTGCACGATGGGGCGCGAGTTGTCGTCCACAAAGACGAATGCCTCGCCAATATGCTACCGATATGGTTGCACTATTGGTCGGAGGATGGCGTTCGCGTATCGTACAGCCGTTACGGCGCCTTCCATGACCGCCAGCGGCGCACGTCGGCCCCACATAATGCCACCCCAAAACAGCAGGGAACCTCCACCTTGCTGCACTCGCTGGACAGTATATCTAAGGCGATCAACCTGACTGGGTCGTCCCCAAACACTTCTCCGACGATTGTCTGGTTGGAGGCATTTGCGACACTCATCGGTGAAGAGAACGTGATGCCAATCCTAAGCGGTCCATTCGGCATGTTGTTGTGCCCATCTGTTCCGCGCTCATGTCGTCGTGGTTGGAAAGATGGACCTCGCCATGGAAGTCGGGAGTGAAGTTGCGCATCATGCAGCCTATTGCGAGTCGTAACACGACGTCCTGTGGCTGCACGAAAAGCATTATTAAACGTGGTGGAGTTGCTGTCAAGGTTCCTTCGAGTCATAATCCGTAGGTAGCGGTCGTCGATTGTAGTAGTAGTAGCCCTTGGGCGTCCTGAGCGAGGCATGTCATCGACAGTTCCTGTCTCTCTGTATCTCCTCCATGTCCGAACTACATCGCTTTGATTCACTCCGAGACGCCTGGACACATCCGTTGTTGAGAGCCCTTCCTGGGATAAAGTAACAAAGCGGACGCGATCGAACAGCGGTATTGAGCGTCTACGCATGGTTGAACTAAAGACAACATCAGCCGTGTACCTCCTTCCTGGTGGAATGACTGGAACTGATCGGCTGCCGGAGGTCTCACCCCGTGTAATAGGCGCTGCTCGTGCATGGTTGTTCATTTCTTTGGGAGGGTTTAGTGACATTTCTGAACAGTCAAAGGGACTGTGTCTGTGATACAATATCCACAGTAGATGTCTGTCTTCAGGAGCTCTGGGAACTGGGGTGGCGAAAAACTTTTTTTTGGTGTGTGTATATATCCCTAAGCCATTTCCACTGCCTCATCAGAAGAATCCGTACACCGCTACGTGCTGCGGAATTGATCATTAGATATCTTGAGAGACAGATCCGCCACTATAAAAGGAGGCGCAGAGCATTGTATTCTCAGTAGAGAAGCAGTAACAACGAACTGGGGCGGTGAGGACAGCTCAGTTCACTTCGAACGTGGACTAGTCATTAGATGTCACCCGAGTAACGAATCCATCAGGGACATTCCTACCATTCTGAAGCAGCCAAAGCCGTTTACTGATGATATGGTTGACAACTGGAAACGCAAAGGAACAGCCAGGCAGCCAGTATCAAGCAGAGCTAACATACCGGCGGACAGGGACCGTCGAGTATTAAAGACGGTGTAACAAGTTGCATGAGATCAATGGAGGAATCTCTCCTTGATTCCAAAGTGCTGCCAGCAATCCAGCTTGCGCAATGGCTGTGCGTAAGGAGTTAAAACGAATGGGGTAAAACGATTTAATGGTCGAATCCCCCCTCACAGGCCACCCATTTCTGCAGCCATTACTAAGCGACGCTTGAGGTGATGTAAGGGCAGTGAATGGCTGGTAACGAGTGATTCTGAATGAGGATTCTACCTCATGCGAGTCACGCTCGTGCGAAACGCAACATTCGTTTTGTCACAAGACATACTACGAGCTGTGGATGAACGGCAACGGACAGACTGCATATTTCTAGTTTTCTGAAAAGCATTGGGTTCGGTGCCCCATTGCGTGCTGTTAACGAAGGTACGAGCACATGGAATAAGCACACACATATGTGAGTGGCTCGAGGACTTCTTAAGTAACAGAACCCAATATGTTCTCCTCGACGGCTAATGTTCATCAGAGACAAGGGCGTCGACAGCAGTGTCCCAGAGAAGTGTGATGGGATTACTCTTGTTCTGTATATACGTAAATGATTTGGCGGGACAGGGTCATCAGTAATCTGTGGTGTACGGTAGGGTGCCGAAGTTGAGTGACTATAGGAGGATACAAGACGACTTATAAAAAATTTCCAGTTCGTATGATGAACGGAAGCTAGCCCTAAATGCGGAAAATTTAAGTTAATTCCGATGAGTAGGAAGATCAAACCTGTAATGTTCGGATACGGTATTACTAGTGTCCTGCGTGGCACAGTCAAGTCGTTTAAATATCCGGGCGTAACGTTGCAAAGCGATATGAGGTGGAACGAGCATTTGAAAACTGTGATAGGGCAGGGGAATGGTCGAGTTCGGTTTATTGGGAGAATTTTAGGGAGGAATGGTTCACCTGTAAAGGAGACCACATATAGGATGCTATTGCGACCTATTTTTGGGTACTTCTCGAGTGTTTGGGATCCATAACAAATCGGATTGAAGGCACACAATGAAGCAATTCAGAGGCGGGCTGCTGTATCTGTTAGCAGTAGGGTCAGACAAATGGTTCAAATGGCTCTGAGCACTATGCGACTTAACTTCTGATGTCATTAGTCGCCTAGAACTTAGAACTAATTAAACCTAACTAACCTAAGGACATCATACACATCCATGCCCGAGGCAGGATTCGAACCTGTGACCGTAGCGGTCGCTCGGCTCCAGACTGTAGCGCCTAGAACCGCACGGCCACTCCGGCCGGCCAGGGTCAGACAACACAGAAGTGTTACGGAGATGCTTCAGGACTGAAATGGGAATCCCTGGAGGGAATGCGACGTTCTTTTCGAGAAACACTATTTAGACAACCAGCATTTGAAACTTACTGCCGAACGATTCTACTGCCGCCAACATACATCGCGTGTAAGGACCACGTAGATAAGATACGAGAAATTAGGGAGGTATACAGACAGTTGTTTCTTGCTCGTGCTATTTGCCAGTGTAACAGGAAAGGAAATGAAATGACAAGTAGTGTGGTACAGGGAACCCTCCGCCACGCACCGTAAGGGGGCTTGCGGAGTGTCTATCTGGACTGAGATGTACCCTATGGAACTCTGATCTATGGGTTTGGGTTTTTGTGTTTTTGACTTGAGAACGTTACCTGCCACCACATGCAGTGCCAACACTGAAGTCCAGAGGAGGTGGTGTTACAGAATGGGGGTGTTTTCCCGTGGTTAGGGTGTAGTCCGTTATACATTTTGCTTTGTTGTGTACTGCATACAGTAAAGGAACAGTTCGAAGCAGATAATTGTTTCACCTTTAAGATTTACGCTGTCATATAGCAACATGTGTGAGGCGATGGTTAGTAAAATTAAATTAAACGTGTGTGAAATCTTATGGGACTTTACTGCTAACGTCATCAGTCCCTAATCTTACACACTACTTAACCTAAATTATCCTAACGATAAACACACACACCCATGCCCGAGGGAGGACTCGAACCTCCGCCGGGATCAGCCGCACAGTCCATGACTGCAGCGCCTGAGACCGCTCGGCTAATCCCGCGCGGCGATGGTTAGTAGACAATAACATTCCTAAAATGGATAGTCCAGACACGTACCGCTGGAACACCTTTGGGACAAGTTAGGACCTCGACGTCACTCCAGATCCCAGAGCCAACATCGATTCCTCCTCTGGCACTGACTGTAGAGAAAGAATGGGCTACCCTTCCTCCACAGAGTACAGACACCTAATGGGAAGTGTACCCAGCACAAACCAGCCGGTGATAAAGGGGGAGAGTGTACATACCCCATAATAACGTCCACTAATTGTTGTCCGGATACCTTTGATCAGATTTTGGTAGGAGAAAGTAGTACAGTGGTTGAGTAATGTTGGAGCGCAAGCTCGCTCAAGTTTATTAGTAAACCACGCCGTAATGCACAATAACACTCTTGCATTGTATGCCACCAATACTGGCTGATCATCATCGTGTCACTTAGCACTTACCACAAGAACCTGTGATGGAGCACGCAGCATTCCTTAGGATCATTTTTTTTTCCTTTCTCAGGCCTCCCTCCACAGTGTTTTAATAAGCTCCCACTGAATGAGTAGCTTGGAGGCTATGGACTGATGCTACACCTCGTCACCCGTTGGTCTCTGCTGTCCATAACCTCCTCTTTGCCTTTGGCCATGCCACGTGCTCCGTTGTCTTCCTCTGACTTCAAAATAATGTGTCCACCACAGGGAACGAACTGGCTGACCATTTGGCTAGAGAATCAGATACTTATCCCTCATTCCCTTTCATGATTCCAGGTGCAGATGTACGGATACAAATCCAAATCTCTCTTTGCTCAGAAGTTAAATGGCATCTGGTGCGTAAGCAAGGAGAGTACTGCAGTTTGACGCTTTTCTTCCCGCCCCTCTCTTAAGGAGTCCATTGTCTTACGCCGTCTAATCATCAGTCACACCAGGTTCACCCACTGTTTTCTCTTGCCTAACGAGCCACCCCCACAACGTGGCTCTAGAGCCAGACTGACGCTATCCCATATATTGGATAAGTAGAGCCTTCCAGATTCCTTCTCTTTAACATTAGTAGACGAATCACAGCCGGTAGACTTGGTCCTTTCCTACACTATTTTTTTCACTTATAAGGTTATGCTTTACTCCTGGAGCAAGGGCAGGGTGATGGTGGTTCGCGCCTCTCTTCTTGTTTTCTAAGTCTGGGACCCATAACCTTTCACCTTTGCAAAGATCGCTCGATGTTTTTCCAGTTTTTACATTTGGCCTACCGTTTGGTGCTTTCTACTGTGTGTGTTTGTAGCTTCCTAGCCTTGTAGCTTGACCCTTCAGATTGGATCCGCCCACTTTTAGCGGACCATGTACCTTACGCAAGTAACTTTGAATTGCGGGAGTCATGAGCTCGCCGTTAAGTCCCATAGCCCCCTCTGCTGTTCCTGATTTATAGAAACGATCTAGGTGATAATCTGAGCAGCCGCCTTAGATTGTTTGCAGATGGTGCTCTAATTTACCGGCTAGTAAAATCAACAGACGAACGATTCCAATTAAAAAATTACCTAGAGAGAATTTCTGTATGATGCGAAATGTGGCAATTAGCACTAAACAAAGAAAAGTGCGAGGTCATCCACATGGGTACTAAAAGAAAACCGATAAATTTTGGGTATACGATAAATCGCACAAATCTAAGGGCTGTCAATTCGACTAAATACCTAGGAATTACAATTACGACCAATTTAAATTGTAAATACCACATAGATGATATTCTGGGGAAGGTGAAACAAAGACTGCGCTTTGTTGGCAGAAAGTTAGAAGATGCGACAAACCCACTAAAGAGACAGCCTACATTACACTTGTCCGTCCTGTGCTGGAATATTGTTGCGCGATATGGGATCCTTACCAGGTGGGATTGACGGAGGACATCGAAAAAGTGCAAAGAAGGGCAGCTCGTTTCGTGTTATCGCGCAACAGGAGTGAGAGTGTCACTGATATGATACGCGAGTTGGGGTGGCAGTCACTGAAACAAAGGCGGCTTTCTTTGTGGCGAGATCCATTTACGAAATTTCGATCACCAACTTTCTCTTCCGAATAAAAATATTTTGTTGACACCCACCTACGTAAGGAGAAATGATCATCATAATAAAGTAAGAGAAATCAGAGCTCGAACGGAAAGATTTAGGTGTTCCTTTTTTCCATGCGCCATTCGAGAGTGGAATGCTAGAGAAGTAGTATGAAAATAGTTCGATGAACCCTCTGCCAGGCACTTAAGTGTGAATTGCAGAGTAACCATGTAGATGTAGATGTAGTCAATAAATCGATCAGTCAGTCAGTCTGTTTTTTTTCTGTGGGTTCTTTCCGGTACGCATCCCACACAGAAGAGCAATATTCCAGTATCGGCGGAAAAAGAGTTTGTGTGATGCCTCCTTCGTGTCTTGGCTGCGCTTGGTGAGGGTCCTTCCAATGAATCTCAGATTGTCATCTGCCTTTCCTGCGACTGCTCTTTTGTGTGCTCGTTCCATTTTAAATAGCTGTGTACGCATATTCCAAGACGTGTAATATATCTATATTTTTCGAGTGGCTGATGGACAAAAGTTACGTTATAAATAACTTCTCCTTCTTGATCCTGAAATGCTAAACGTTACATCTGTTTATGTCGTGCCTCAAATCTACAGGAGTGGAGAAAAATATGGCAGCACCAAATACACGGCACATTATCATGCCTAATACGGTATACGAAACCTATTGGCGTTGAGAACAACTACCAATCGTGTCGGAGTGGATAAATAAAGCTCCAGTATGATTTTAGAGGAATTTTCAAACCCAATAGTGGCAAGTTGAGGTAGCGATAGTGAAGGTGCATAGCGTTTACGAACGCTTGTCACCAAAGTGGACCAGAAAGGCTGAATAACATGGACATCTGGTGACTGTGATCGCCAGGTGTCACGCGACATTTCATCCTCACAAAACGAGTCGCGGACAATACCAACAGCATGAATAGAGGTTCCGTCATATTGCAACACAGCGTAACCACAGGGGCCCAAACAATGTGCCATAGGAAGGACCTGCTCAACCAAAAGGGACACACAATCGTTGACAGTAACGTGATCTTTCAGGCTAACCATAGGTCCCACAGAACACCACGATACAGCTGCTCAAATCACTGAATCCCCCTATGTTAAACTCTTGGAGCATAAACTCAGCCAGAAGTAGTAACAGTGGGAAACAACATCCATTCAACCAAGTGACGTTCTCCCATTGCCCCATAGGTCGGGTTTTATGGTTTCGGCGCCTTGGTTTCCCGTTACAGGCATTTGCGTCACTGATACATGGTTTTGGAATTCCAGATCGCATCGCCCTGCGGTTCCCTGTTTGCGGAGCTCATTTTGTGTTGTTTTGCTGCTGACAGGTTTCGAGAGTGCTACATTCAGTTCTGCAAGTGAGTTTTCCAGCTGTCGTCATCTAATTTTTCGTCATAGTCCTCTTAGATATTTCTCAAGACACACTTCCGCCCACGTTGTGATTTAGTGGATGACGTATGCGGTGCAAATCTCAGATACGCTGCCTCTTGAAACAGCACTTTGCCCAGCATGGTTACGGAAGCAGTCCACCGTACGAACACCAACGATTTGTCCACGATCGAGTTTCACTTAGCTGCGATATAATGCACTCAAAATACACAGGACACTGTTGTGACCACGACTGATGCTTGGAACGTGTTTACAACACTGCGCAGTTGCCGTCCGTGGTCAAAATACAACAGCACAACCTGCAGGCTTGGCTAAAATCTGCATTTATGCTCAAGTGTGCCTTTCTCCCGATGTTTGCATATTTTTGCCCAACCTCGGTTTGTTGAGCGAATGTGCTAGTAACAAATTTAACACCTCGTCTCCAGATTGCATCGATTACTTCCTTTAATAAGGCCTGGTGCGGATCCCAAAGACTCGAACAGTACTCAATAATGGGTCGCACTCGCTACGGTCGCAGGTTCGAATCCTGCCTCGGGCATGGATGTTTGCGATGTCCTTAGGTTAGTTAGGTTTAAGTAGTTCTAAGTTCTAGGGGACTGATGACCACAGCAGTTAAGTCCCATAGTGCTCAGAGCCATTTGAACCATTTGGGTCGCACTAGTGTTCCATTTGAGGTCGTCTTTACGGATGAACCACATTTCCTGGAAATTGTCCCAATAAATCGAATTGTGTCGTTCGCCTTTCCTAATGCAAAACTTACGTGCTCATTGTATTTCATATCGCTTTGCAACGTTACACCTAAATATCTAATCGGTGTGACTCTGTCAAGCAGCATACTATTAATGCTGTATTCAAACATCACGAGTTTCTTTTTCGTACTCGCCTGCATTAACTTACATATTTATACATTCAGAGCTAGCTGCCCTTCGTCACAACAACTAGAAATTTATATGAATATGAAGATGGTATCTGTCCTTTCGGACATGTCCGTAAGATCAGATACCATCTTCATATAGATGAGGCTAACCGGCCAACTATCTTCTTCAGTGCGGATGCACTCACATTGTCCTGTCTCTTACGGGAATCGGTAGATTGACTGCAGCGAGTAATGAGTATAGTGGGCAGGGGTACTACAAATGTAGCGTGTGGACAGTAACTTGGGAATGTGGGTCTCACGGGGAGCGTGCCAGAGATAAGTACCTGAAGTCGCACTGTTATCTGTATCGTCGGTGGCTCAGACGGATAGAGCGTCTGCCATGTAAGCAGGAGATCCGGGGTTCGAGTCCCGGTCGGGGCCCACATTTTAAAAATAAAATGGCTCTGAGCACTATGTGACTTAACTGCTGAGGTCATCAGTTCCCTAGAACTTAGTACATAAACCTAACTAACCTAAGGACATCACACACATCCATGCCCGAGGCAGGATTCGAACATGTGACCGTAGCGGTCGCGTTGTTCCAGACTGAAGCGCCTAGAACCGCTCGGCCACTCCGGCCGGCCCCACATTTTCAACTGTTCCCGTTGATATTTATCAACGCCTGTCAGCAGCTGAAAGGTCTGGATTCATTGTAATTACATTCAAACTAGAAATTTAGTCCAAGTCATCTAGAATCCACCTACAGTCACTCAGACTACATACGTTCAGGTTCACGACAACAACATCAGCAAATAACCGCAGGTTGCCGCGCCACACTGTTTATGTATGCAGAAAAGAATAGCGGTGCTCTCACACTTACCTAGGGCACTCCTGACGATGCCCTTGTCTCTGATGAACACTCGCCGTCGAGGACAACATACTGGGTTGTGTTATTTCAGAACACTTCGAGCCACTCACGTCATGGAAGCTATTCCGTGCGCTGATATTTTCGTTAACAGTCGGCTGTGTGCCGTGTGGCATTGTTTCAAACGCTAAAACTAAAAACTAAACTCCACCCGAAGAGGGCGTGAAGGCCCAACGTTACCGACCGGCCGCCGTGTCATCCTCAGCCCACAGGCGTCACTGGATGCGGATATGGAGGGGCATGTATTCGGCACACCGCTCTCCCGCCCTTTTGTCAGTTTACGAGACCTGAGCCGTTACTTTCCAGTCATGTAGCTCCTCAGTTTGCCTCACAACGGCTGAGTGCATCTCGCTTGCCAAAAGCGCTCGGCAGACTGGATGGTCACCCATCCAAGTGCTAATCCCCCCCGACAGCGTTCAGCTTTGGTGATCTGACAAGAACCGGTGTTACCACTGTGGCAAGGCCGTTGGCAATTCTTCTTCATTTCACTCTTGGAACGTAAAAGCACTCTATCTTCAGGCCACGAGTGGCCTATGGGGACCAGCCGACTGCCGTGTCATCCTCAGAGGGGCGTGGGGTCAGCACACCACTCTCCCGGTCGTAATGATGGTATGCTTGACCGAAGCCGCTACTATTGGGTCGAGTAGCTCCTCAATTAGCATTACGAGGCTGAGTGCACCCCGAAAAATGGCAACAGCGCATGGCAGCTGGATGGTCACCCATCCAAGTGCCGGCCACGCCCAACAGCGCTTAACTTCGGTGATCTCACGGGAACCGGTGTTTCCGTGTATCCACTGAGGCAAGGCCGTTGCCCTTGGAACGTAAACTCGACCAGTAATTGGAAACAGTGGGAAACAAGACATTTTCGGCCAAATGACATTCGTCCATTGTTCCGTGTACAGGTTTCTATGGCTTCGGCTCAATGTTTTCCCGTTACTAGCATTTGCGTCACTGATGAATGGTTTTGGAATTGCAGCTCGCCCAGCATTTTCCGGCATGTGGAGCTCCCTTCCTGTTGTTTTGGTCCTGACAGTTTTCGCGAGTGCGATGTTCAGTTTTGCAAATAAGTTCTGCGGCTGTCGTGTTCCTATTTTTCGTCAGAATCCTCTGTACAATCTCCAAACATATATCTTTGTCCACGTTGTGACATAGCAGATGATGTACGCGGTACAAATCTCCGATGCGGTGCCTCTTGAAACAACAAATACTTTGGCCACCTTGGTTCTGGAAGCACTCACCATATGAGCAGCAACAATCTGCCCAGGTTAGAATGCACTCACGACTACACAGAGCGTTGTTCTCACCATGACTAACACTTGAAAAGTGTTTAGGAAATTGCACAGGTGTCGTTCGCGGTCGAGTAGATCTGTTGCTTTATGTTCAAGCTTGCTTTTTTCGTGGTGTATCCGTATTTTTGGTCAACTCCTGTGCGTTATTGAGCTGTGTGTTATTCGTAATATCCCTGCTCTGACGCCGAGCTGCATCACAGACATTTTCTGGCAACTGCGGGTTACGCACAAAGTCGCTTGTGGGAGCCACTGTGCAGAGCAGTTAATCCTATTGAGTATGCAGAAGCCAGAGGGGGAGAGAGAATTGTGCCAAGCTGTGACCGATATAGGGGTGGGCAGGCTGGCCCGTACGTCTGTCAAGAGGGGCGCAGGGGGGGGGGGGGACAGGCAGAGGGGAGGGGGCAGATCAATGGTGGGGATGAACAGGACTGGAGGGGAGGATACCACCCCCTCCCCCCGCACAGGCCTGTCTGCGTAGTACCTGGGTGCCCATACATCTCTCTCCTAGCTAACACGCGACTTGTGTGAACGCCACTGCATTTCAGCTCACATGTAACACCTCCCTAATCACGCTGTAATAGGAATAGTATTGCTCAGATTGACTAGCGTGAGCTCTAGTTTTGCCAAAAGTATATTTACCTGCTTGGAAATAACCAGGACAAATGAGAAAAAATAAATTACTGATTTGAGGGGAAATTACACAATGAGAAGCGTGGGAAGTAGAGTGTCAAATCAACAAGTTTGAGGTCTAGTTTAAAAAAAAAAACCTCTTTCATCGATCGAAATAACTCAGGGTAACGAAGAAAATAATCAGTTATTGATCTGAGGCAAAACTGAAATATTTCACTAAGAGGTGCTGCTGACTACATGAAAGAAGTTTCAAAAAGTTAATCTTTTTAAGACCTAGCTGTTTGGCGCGTGGAAAGCTAACGTTGGTGTAGAAACAGTGCAATTCTATTTTTCATGTTGAAAAAATAAGCCGAGCGGTTCTAGGCGCTACAGTCTGGAACCGCAAGACTGCTACGGTTGCAGGTTCGAATCCTGCCTCGGGCATGGATGTGTGTGATGTCCTTAGGTTAGTTAGGTTTAAGTAGTTCTAAGTTCGAGGGGACTGATGACCTCTGAAGTTAAGTCCCATAATGTTCAGAGCCATTTGAACCATTTGAAAAAAATGAAATAAATATCAGTTTACAGTATAATTAGAAACTTTGGATTTTCTCTTGCTCGATATAGTCTTAAGAACAACAGAATACTGGTCGACATACAAACATATATTGAATTTCATGCTTTCTCAACTCAACTTAGAGATAAAACAATTTTGAAAGGAGGACAGTCACATGTTCCATTGAATTTATTCATCTAAAACGGAGAAGTAAAATGGAGTAGTGAATCGTCTGGCGCATCTCATTAGCTGTACATTATTTCAAGCATCATTTAAATATTTCTATGATCTACATTATTTCTTACTTTTAGATATAATATTTCACCATGTTCCATTTTTAAAAAAATTGGCTGTAAATGAAAATGGAAAACAATGCGTTTGATTTAACGAGCGAGGTCAGCAAATCCATAATACTAAACCGCTATCCCAAAATACACCACCATTTGCAGTTTGACTATGTAACAACTTCCCAGGATAGAAAAAATATGCTTTTCAGTATTTGGCTTAAATATTGGGGGAATTAAAAAATTCAGAATCCTGTTGTAATTTACTCATTAGGAGATAGAGTCTTATGTCGGAAGTTTAACGCAAGATCACAAGTGTGTTTTTCTTTTGGTAGCGTAGCTGACGGCAAGCAAACACCTGGACTGTATTCGTACAGTATTTGAGAATGAGAGAATTTGGCGACTTCTAACAAACTCTACACATAATTTCTAAACCTTTACTCCACTTTTTCTCGCTGAAACATCATACAAAATGATGAAAAGCTAACAAAAACAATCCACTTACTACATTTTCACTGTTCATAAGTGAAACTGCCACATCACACACACACACACACACACACACACACACACACGAGAGAGAGAGAGAGAGAGAGAGAGAGAGAGAGAGAGAGAGAGAGAGAGAGAGATGGGTTAGACAATTGCGATATGGGAGATTCTTCTTGATAGTAAATGAATCATCATTCCAGTTTGTGCCTCAAGTTAATTTTAGTATCTATTAGATTATGCAACTCAGTTTGTGAGTATTCTAAACATTTTGTAGTCTGCTACCTCACTGCTCTTTGTGTCACACATTTGCTGAATGACGGTTAGTATATTTAATTGTCTTTCCAGTTTCACAATTATGAATGATAACTCTTTTTTCCTTGTGATTAACCGCTCACAAGTAACTTAATACTGGTGTAAACGTAGTTTGAGGCTGTTGACAGTATGCTCAACTCATAAGAAACCTTTTAATAAAAAAACCTGATCGTTGTTGACTATTAATCATTTATTTATGAAAGCCACTATTGCAAAATCGACTGTGTAGCCATCATCAAGTGGAGGACTCTGAAATAGCATTTCGACTATCATTTATTGGCAAAAGTCACTAATGCAACATCGGCTGTGTAGCAATTCTCAAGTGGAGGGCTGTGAAACTGTACTTCAGTACATACCAGAACCTTAAATATATCTGATACGTGTATACATCACCATCATCACGTTCCTATCTAAGCTATCTATGAGATGTCCTAGAATGGACAGCACATTAATTATATCGTCGACATATAGTTTATAATGCATAAACTGTTTAATATATTAACTGTCCTTAAATATATTATTCCGAAACTAATTCGTTCTCAGCGCTGATGATAAAACTCTGCAACAGTATTCTATAACAACCGACTGGTGATGAATTTGGAGAAATGTAAATCATTGTAAGCAATTAGAGATTTGATCTCTGTGATTTACCAGTGAAAGTGCTCTTTACTCTGTCTCTGTTTGCACAGAAACTTAGAAGTACGTCCTGTTCTCACTCCAAGGACAAAATAAGAGAATTTAACTATAGTTAACTCCAACAGTGTTCATCATGTCTCTATATTTTCCGAAAATTTGTTGCTGGCAAAGGATCATAGAGAACTTGATGTGTAAAGGCGTTCCAAAGAACAAAATTTATTACCAGTACAAAATGTTAATAATTAACAAGTATATAGATAAGCTTTTTACAGTTAAGAGCTTAAAAATGTTACTACCAATAGATGACTTCAAAATAACTTATAAACACAGTGTTTTTGGTTTTTTAAGTTTTCTAAGGACCCTCGGGGAAATGAAACGTTATATTACAGGAGAGCTTATTTTCGATTATCTAGTAATATACTGATATTTACTGAAGAATGTCGTTTACAAGAAAAAAATGGGTAGTAAACAGCAGAAGGTCTCATCTTTTGCAGAAAGGCGTCTTTTATCGATTCAACAACATAAAGTTTTTTTCATTGCACTTCCAGTCATATCATTGAATTTGTAATGCAGGAAACTTGAATTGAATCCAATACTTACATTATTTAACGTACCAAACAAGCCAGCCCAACTGTAGCTGAAGGAAAATCCGCACAGACGTAATACTGCAGCGTTAAAAGCAGTAAAACACTTTGCCACGGCTGAAGCTACGTATTCCGAAAATGTTGCTACATCTGCGCCAAAAACGGGAAGAATCTTCCAAGCATTTGTTTTTGAAGCAAAGTAATTACATTTTCAAAAATATTAGTGCATTAGAAAGTCGTGTGAAATACGATAGTAATGTGTTTAGATAATGTGTTTAGATAATATTATAGATAATAATGATAATGCAATTTGTACTAGATTCTGCACTCACAGCAATTTCTTAGTCTATTTTTGTGCTGGTCGGAGAGAGAGAGAGAGAGAGAGAGAGAGAGAGAGAGAGAGAGAGAGAGAGAGCAGAGTTTTGAACTGCATTGCGTCGGTTCACTATCGTGTTCAGGAGGAATAATGACTGATTACGCAAAGGTGGCTGGAGCCTGACATTTAACCCGGATTGCCTTCACGCAATCTGATTCTTCGATACAAATACCTAAGGGACCCAAATGAACATTAGAAAAAAAGGGAAATGGATACACGAAAGTGGGTTTTGGTAATGGTTATCAAATCTGAGACTGATTACATTAGTAGCCTCCCGAAAACAACCGAGATACCGCTATAAAGAGCTGACCTGTAACATAGTTAGCATACATCAAAAGAACACTGACGTTACTTACAGAAAAGAATACAAAGAAAAAGATTTCATTATGACTCATCAATATATTTTAAAATAATCCATACCACTGAATATGAACAAATATCTAAGGAACATAGAACTTACATTTGATATTATAGTACACAAAATGTAGCATAACTTGTAGCGATGCTACGCTGCGCATCTTTACTTCTCGGTAACGAAACAGTAAAAGGTAATCAAGTCTCTAGGACTACACATAAAAAAAAGACAGATTTTTATCATTCGTATGTTTCGCATCTTATAAGGATCGAGCGCTGTGGCAATTATTTAAATATCTGCGCCCAGCGGGTCATGGCGTTTATTTGAAGCAGTTAATACCGGGCGCCCATCACTGAGTAGACGCACATTACAAAAGTATAACATTTTGCCAACTACAGCCCGATGGGTGTTCTTCACTTTTATGACAAATATTTTATATACAGAGTATCCGAAACCCAATAATATTACAAAGTGTGAGAGACTGCAAGACTTTAAGCTCCATACAAAATTGTTAAGTGTCAAGGAAAGTGCCGATCAGAATAAGAACAGAGAGCAACAGAAATATATGCTTCTCAGTGATGAGAGACGTATTTAAGTTGTTTTCTTTCAGCAGAGTACGTTGCAAATTGTTCGCATATTCTAAGGTATTTCTTCATGAATAAGGTGTAGCTAATGTTACTGAATCAGTGAGACTCGGCTGTCTTCACGTGTATTTCGCGATCATTCATGACTCATGATAATTTACTAGTGCTATGAACGCAAAAATATAATAATTATTTCGTTAATTAAGTAGAAAAGTAATTACAAAAGAAACATTAATCTTGCTGCTGAGTTTCTCGCCGCTAGGAGCGCTACTGTCGCCCCAACATTTTTCACAGCAGTGGGCGTCGTGACTATATACGTTAGACTGTGATTTTACTGTCATTAACAAATTTAAAGTAATAAAACCCTTACTGGGGAACAAAGGTGATACATCCCAGGACGCAACATGGGCACTCACACGCAAGGTCTCGGACTTGCACAGTATTACCGAAAATAATATTCACTGCTTTCGAACCAAAGTTGAGGCATCAAAACTGGCTTGTGCCTCGCAGCGGAAAGAAAACACGGACCTAATCAGGATCACGGTGCATGAAGTGGATCATGTCCGGGTAAAGAACAGGTTGTGCCCTATCTGACGTTGTTGAAATGACATCGAAGTTAACGCTAGCGAAAAACCCATAACGCTCCTCACAAGTGGCCTTAAACTCAAATGGTTCAAATGGCTCTGAGCACTATGGGACTCAACTTCTGAGGTCATCAGTCCCCTAGAACTTAGAACAAGTTAAACTTAACTAACCTAAGGACATCACATACATCCATGCCCGAGGCAGGATTCGAACCTGCGACCGTAGCAGTCGCGCGGTTCCGGACTGAAGCGCCTAGAACCGCTAGACCACCGTGGCCGGCGGCATTAAACTTACAGAAAGGTGCTAACTAGATGGGCCTGAGCTAGTTCCCGTTCAAAAATCGCCGTACAAGTGCGTACAGCGGCAACCCCACATACTCGCCGCCAGCACAGAGACCCTGCTGTAATTTACACATAAGCGACTACAAAACTTTTGTCCGAAATGTGACCTGCATTGCCTCCAAGCGCTGAGATCGAACTGACCAAGCCTCAACACAAATCCTTAAATGGCGACAGGCACCTCCTCCGATCATGAGACAGGTGACCCTGCGGCGGGGTTGGCTGCTCTCTCACTATCCGCTAAACAATCAGTCCATCTACCTGATAGGTTTCAGGTTGTCTGTCCCTTCACTTTGCGATGGTAGATATCGGTTTAGCTGAGAAAGGCACCTTTGACGAAAATTCGACTAAATAACTACCACGCATAGGCCACATTACTTCAGCCCATGGGCAGCAGCTGAAAGTTAGTTAAACTATCACGCGTTCGGAATTCTTGCATGACTCGTTTGAATAACGTCGAAAATTTCCTATAAGTAGGTTTACTGTCTTTAAAACACAGAATATGGCTATGAAGTCCGTATTTAATATCTCGACATCAATTACGCAGTGTTACTGACCGTCTCTACTACAAGTTCACACCCGAAAGCAGCAAGAAGATATTTAGCCCGATTCGACTTTGAACCCCGTAAACAGTCACTGATCCTCGACTACTTGCAACTTAACACATTCACTTGTTTAGTAGGCTGCTTGTAAACAAGTTCTTGCCATAACGTCTCGTAATCTGCACGAAATACGCCACGCGGAGTTTATCTACGACATGAAATGTTCACACGCAAATATCTCCTTAAATACACCACTCACAGGGCTCAAACATTCACAAAATACTCAACACTGTACTCGCTTTTCGACCGCTACACGACAACCAAACAAACGAACGAATTTCATCGTTTTGGTACAAATTTGATCAGCGTGGTTACGTGTTTACCAGAAGACGGCTCCCGAGCGACTATCTCGACTCTCGCCCCACTCAAACGCGCGGGAAGTACTGAATTCCTCTTGGCTACTATGTCAAGCAGTCAATCAGATCATCTCGATCACTTCTATATTTTCGGTATTTCTAATGTCAGCCAATCAGACTACCACAAGTAATGTAGACTAGAAATCTCATAATGCCGAAATTAAATAAAATATAATAAAAACAAAATATCGTTCCTTTCCAGAAAGCAAATTACTGATTTTCCCATTTTGGCTGCCTTTTACACAATCAGGCTCACATCGACATACGTCATAAATTCCTTAATTGCACAAAAACTTTCCCACGCATACATTTACACAGTCTTAATAAAATATCACTTTCTCGCTTTACGTATGTCCTCCATTCAGTCAGTCTCCCCTAACATTCACACAACCAAAAGACGATGAAATAACAATTTTCCGAAGTACTTTTAATTACTTCAGAACTCTGTGCTAATGAAACTAAAGAAAATTTCAGAAAATTAGATTATATGAACCAGTCCTCTTGGTTATAGTTTCAATTGACACTATAGATGAATTCATTACGGTCCCTAACTCAGTATCACAATACCAGCACAGTTATAATGTGTTTTACGTAAGTATTGAAGTTATTAATTTTAAATTGTAACAGTATCGTTGTGTTATCCATAGAATTTAATATGCTATGTATAAAAAAGGTCGATTAATATTTAATAGTACTTCTTCGCACTCATAGAGAGAACCAAAATCTGGTCTCCACCCAGCTCCACCCTCTCAGGGCTCAGCATTCGTTTGCTGAGTACAGACTTGGTGACCCCCGGGGATTCTGAGCTGGGGTCTGGTAAGCGCCACCCCTCGTTCCTCTGTCACCACGAGCTCTGGTCATACTTCAGCGCCCACCGTGCATCGCAGCAGTGGAATGTTGTGTGTTTCGGAGAACAGGGGTCTTGGCTTCACCACCTGAACAGCTAGGAAGCTACACACTTCTATAACAAACCCCTCAGGCTCAAGGTGGGCTACTTGTTGATGAGGTGAATGGCTGTTTAGGTAAAACAGGCTTTAGCGGACAACCTCTGGGGGGGACCTGCTGTGTCCCCCCCCCCCCCCTCTCCAGTTGTATTAGGCTTGTTCCGGCATGCAGGGCTCTGCCTGGGTCAACGGTTGTTTTCGTAGCGTCTCGTGGGATCCCTATGGAACGGTCTCATCAAACTGCTACACCTGACGGGACGCGTGTACCATCAGACAACACCTACACCCACTCCTCAAAGAGAGCTCGGTTGGTCAGTCCTCCCGAAAGGAAGTCTCAACCGGGACATTAGTGTGCCATAACACTTCCATTGTAATCAAGAGAACAGGGGGAACATTTGAGAAGATGTACCCTTTCTATATTCACAAGGCATTGAAAGGTATTTCTGACTCTCTGAAAAGTGTCAAACGACTTCGTAATGGAACACTTCTAGTTGAAACTGCTAATTCAAAACAAATATCGAAGCTTCTAGAATGTAAGGCCTTCGGTGACTACCCAGTCGAGGCTGAGTTGCATAACACCCTTTACTTTAGCAAGGGCGTGGTTACCTGCTCCTATATAATGGAGGTGGATTCCGTGGAGTTACGTGAAGAATGGGAAAATATGGGCGTCATGGAAGTGCGGAATTACATGAGGAGAGTCAATGGCAAATTGGAAAAACCGGCAACATTTATTCTAACATTTTACACTTCAGAATTACCTGAACACATCCTTGCAGGCTGTAGCGGTCTTAAGGTTCGCTCGTTTGTTCCTAACCCAATGAGAAGCTTGAAATATGAAAGATTTGGCCATGCCACTATGGGATGTAATGGGAAGGATACGTGTGTAATTGTAGAGGTTTAATTCACGAATCAGGTACTTTGTGTACACTCACTTGAAATGTGTAAAGTGCTCCGGGAATTACCCAGTGTGGAGTAGAATGTATGAGCTTTACAACGAAAAAAGGAAAATTCAGGAGTTGAAAGTAAAGAAGCACATAACCTATGATGAAGCTTAAAAAGCTTTCAAAGCTATGCAACAACTGGTTTATGCTACTTCTTTTGCATCAGCTCTTAAGACACCAGTCGCCAAGTGTGATGCTTCCACACAAACTCAGACCACAGATTCAAGTACGAGCAGATGCACTTGGGGGAGACGGTTTCACTTGCAACTGATGTCGTTCGGAAGCCGTCAGCAGTAGGCTTACCACCTAAGCCACATACCGGCACCCAACATCAGAACCCAACTAAACCATCTCCACAACCGCGGCAACCAGCTTCCCCCGTTACCAAAGAAAACCTCTTACCAATTGCTTCCACAGAGACTTCTGTGTTACAGTGGAATTTGAATGGGTATAGCTCATATTTGGAAAATTGCAGTTATTGGTCTGGGAGAAACCATTCTGCATCTGCTTACAAGAAACGCATCTTAAATTCACCGACACACCTCCATTATGGGGCTACCTCGCACACAGGAATGACAACACTACTGGAGACAGGGCTAAAGTTGGAGTGGCTATTTTCCTTGACGACAGATGCCACCCCTCTCCTGTACCTCCTACCATGACCATGAAAGCAATTGCTGTGAAAGTTCTCACACCCTTTAATACCACAGTGTGTTCTTTGTACCCGCCCCCTAATGATGCTTTGGATGCAGACGCACTGACAGAACTCTTCCAGGCAGTCCCACACCCATTCCTCCTTCTGGGGGACTTCAATGCCCACAATGTGATGTGGGCTCGGCTACCACTTGCACCAGGATCGGATGGCCGAGCGAGTAGTCCATTCTGAGAATATCTGCCTTCTGAACGCGGGTCATATTACTTGCATTTCCACAGCTACAGTATCTTTTTCAGCCATTGTCCTTTGTTTTTGTTCCCCAGCTATTGCAGACTGAGTTAAATGGGAAGTTGCTCCAGACTTACATTCTAGTGACCACTTCCCAGTGTGGACCCATCTGCCGACTAGGACGGTGGTCAGCAGGGCCATGCAGATGGAAGACACAAAGGGCAAACTGGTTACAGTGCAGTCGACAGGCCATTTTTGAACAAAAGAACCAGAGGTGGTGCCCCATATTACTTGTGAGATATAAGGTCTAAAACCACCTCAGACGACGGCCTGTACCTTGGTGGAATGACGACCTTTCATTGGGAATCAGGGCCAAACGAACAGCTCTGCAGATCTTCAAACACTGTCCAACCACAGACAATCTTCATGCCTTCAGGTCTGCGAGAGTACATGCGAGACGAGTGATCAAAAAACGGAAGAGGGCTTCCTTGAGGAAGTTCACGAATTCCATTAATCGGTCCACTTCCACTGCTCAAGTTTGGGAATCAACACGACAGATTTTAAGCAAGGGCAGTACACATCCCCTTACAGCCTTGTCAAATAATACGGTCTTGGTGTACACGCCAGAAGACATGGCTCACGTTCTAGCTGAACAATTCTTTAGTGTTACTACGTCGTTCAGACAAGCTCCCGCTGTTCAGGTATTCCATAGGACTACAGAGATGAGGAAGCTCAATTTCTTCTCGCATAATGAGGAAGTCTACAGCCTTCCATTCCCCATGTGGCAACTGGAATCAGCTATGTCTGCAGCCAGAGACACTGCTCCAGGACCTGATAGGATCCATTACGCCATTGGTAGTCTCATCTGTGCCCTGAAGCCAAAGGACAGCTCCCCTCTTGTTTCAGTCAGATCTGGTTTGATTGACAGTACCCCACGACCTTGAAGGGGCAATATTAATTCCATTCTGGAAACCAGCAAGCACTGTAGCGCCCCTAACATTTATCAGAGTGTCGTCCTTACCAATTGTATGGGTAAGACTCTTGAACGCATGGTCAACCACCGCCTCCTCTGGTTGCTCGAGTCCCGAGGTCACCTGACCCGCCCCCAGTGCGGTTTCAGGCACTACCGTTCCAATCTTGACAACTTTGTTCTACTGGAGACGGCGCTACAGGAGTCGTTCTTACGCCGAAACCAAATGGTTTGTGTGTTTTTTGATCTCAAAAAAGCATATGACACTACTTGCAGGTACAACATCCTTCGCCAACTTCATGAATGGGGACTATGTGGACGCCTACCGCTTCTGATCCAGTCCTTTCTCGAGGATCGGCGTTTTCATTACCGCATTGGCGATGCCATGTCTGAATGCTGTGTTCAGGAGAATGGTGGGCCCCAGGGAAACGTCCTCAGTGTCCCATTGTTTGCCAATGCTATCAAGGCATTTCCTCTGCAGCCGGGAGCCATGACAAATGCTCTTTGTTTGTGGATTGTGGATGTCTTTGCAATCTTCAACTCTTCCTCTGACCTTACAACGACGACGAGGCAGCTACAGCTGACCATTAAGAGGCAGGAAACCTGGACCCAGACAACTGGTTATGGGTTCTCACCAGAGAAGACTAATTGTGTCAATTTTAACCGTGCTCGTCTGAGTTTTAACCAACCTATGCTCACAATGAGGGACAAAATTTTACGTTTTCAAGACACTGTGCGCTTTTTGGGTTTATTATTTGGCTCGAAATTAACTTGGTTCCCACACCTGAAAGACCTACGAACAAAGGGCTTCCAGTCATGGAATATTTTGAAACGCCTTGGCAGAAAAACATGGGGAGCTGACATGTGCCGCCTCTTGCAGTTTTATGGGGTGTTTATTAGATCAAGCTTAGATTATGGTAGCGTGGTCTACGGATCGGCCCATCCTTTTAGATGCTGTCCACCATGAGCGCATTCAGATTTCGACTGGAGCCTTTCGGACAAGCCCAGTTCCGAGTCTGTGTGCAGAGGCTGGTGAACCACCGCTCTGGATTCGCCGACATATCCTGGCTCGAAAGGCTTTGAAAATCTCTGCATCACCTCAGTCATTGGCATTTAGTTCAGGGGTTCAACTCACCTTTGAAGGACTGTTCAGGACTCGGCCCCAATGACCAAGTCATTTGGTATATGTGCTACAGGCAGTCTCAAGGATCTGGATCTCTCAGGCATCAAAATACACACCTAGGGATGGAACGCACTACCGCCTTGGTATCTTCAGAGGCCCAAAGTGATTTTAAGCTTGACACAGTACAACTTTTGTTGTATTCCAGATTCTGTTTTTACGACATTGCTTTCGTCCATTTTAAGTACGTACCACAGTTTTATCGTTATTTATACAGATGGATTCTAGCAGGAGAATGCTCTCAGTTGTTCTGCTGTTTTCCCTGGTAGGGTTTTTAAAGTGCGTCTTCCAGAACAGTTTACAAATTATGGTGTGGAGTTATATGACATTCTGTTGGCACTGGAAGGGGTTCACAGACATCACTTCACAATGTTTCTTGTCTGTTCCGACTCTCTCAGTGCACTGCAAGCACTTCACCAAATGTATCCGGTAGATCAGCTGATTCAGCTCATCCATGACTCCTTACAGCGGCTCCAACACCGTGCAAGGAGGCGATCTTTTGCTGGGTACCTGGCCACAGTGGGATAAAGGGTAACGACATGGTCGACAAAGCCGCCAAGGAAGCATGTTGGAATAGTGCTGTCCATCAATGTCCCATCCCGTTTCCCGCCATCATCTCATTTCCTGACAGATGCATCATGCGTCAGTGGGAGACTGAATGGTTGCAGGTGACAGACAACCAACTGCAGGCGCTAAAATAGACCACGAAGACTTGGGACTTACGTCAGCCTCGCCACTGGAAGGAGGTTTTGCTTACCAGGTAGTGCATCCAGCATAGCCCTTTAACTCATGGCTTCGTCCTCTGGCGGGAGGATCCACCACTCTGTGAAGTTCGTGGCGTGCCGCTTTCAGTTCAGCATATTGTGGCTACGTGTGTCCTATATATTGATATTAGGGCAACCCTTAGTCTCGCTGGATATCCGCCCACCATCCTTCCAGATAGCGATACCAGAGTGGTGAAATTTTGTGAACTGTCAGGGCTCATCCCTAAATTGTTATGGAAGGGCAGCAGACTTTAATACATTATAAACTGCTCCGCAGGTGAGGACAGCCTTCGTCCCCACCCATGAGATTTGCGTGCTGACTTTTTGTCAGGGCGCTGATAACCATGATGTCGAGCGTCTCTAAACCCAAATCGTCATCATCACCAGGCTCCAAAGCAAGCTACGCTTTCAGTGCAAGATGACCACTCATAATAGTTTGATGCGTTACAACAAGACCCCTCTTTTAGCGTCCTCAAAATTTTGCATCAGTAAAACTTTAAAAAAAGTGAGGAAAAGCGTCCGTGTCTGCCTGAGCCAACCATAAGAGCCTCTTAACATGAAAACTCCCACGGACGACGTTCCCCTCTGAAGTGTCAGCCGCCGTTCCCAGACATCCGCCACAAAGCTACACCAAGAGAATCCACCGAATTTACACAGTTTCATGTATTTGTGATTACATCCACATGCAGAAATCCAGCGACCATCCTTGTTTAGGAGGATGGTTACAAGTACATAGTGTGCTGAATATCAAATGCAGTAAAAATGAGACTGAAACACACTCAGTTACATTTTCCAGCGTAATTTTCCTCTCTGGCATGTAAAAGATGTTTTGCCGACTTCATCAGAACACGAACCTAAAAAACCCGCTCACACACAAAATTATATGAAAGGTGGATAGATAGCTGCCTTTCGTGCTGAACAAAATATGTTCCGTTGTAGGCTCCAACGTTTTTTTTTTATTTGCTGCTACTGGCCAATTCCGACTGTGAGATCGTAATCAAGCAGCTAAAAATCATACCAGTCACGGAAAGATAAAACACATAACTTATCTGACAAATGCAAAAAATGTAAAAAAACATAATAAATGGCAGAGTCGTGGATTAGAGATATGGCACTATCTATTAGTTATTTACACTTAGGAGCCAAAGACTTGTAAACCTGCCTAATAACGTGTAGGGCCCCCGCAAGCACGTAGAAGTGCCGTAACACGACGTGGCATGGATTCAACTAATGTCTGAAGTAGTGCTGGAGGGAACTGACACCATGACTCCTGCAGGGCTGTCCGTAATTACGTAAGTGTACAAGGGGCTGCAA
Organism: Schistocerca piceifrons; assembly: GCF_021461385.2. Lineage (NCBI taxonomy): Eukaryota > Metazoa > Arthropoda > Insecta > Orthoptera > Acrididae > Schistocerca > Schistocerca piceifrons. The sequence goes on from NC_060146.1 coordinate 214,846,162, forward strand.
TCTGTTCTGAACAGCATGTTGCAAGGCATTCCAGATATGCTCAGTAATGTTCATGTTTGGAGAGTTTGGCAGCCAGCGGAGGTGTTTAAAATCGTAAAAGTGTTCCTGGAGCCACTTCGTATCAATTCTGGACGTGTGGGGTGTCGAATTGTCCTGCACGAATTACCCAGGTTCGTCGGAATGCACAATTTACATGAATGGATGCAGGTGACCAGACAGGATGCTTACGTACGTGTCGCCTGTCAGAGTCATATATAGTCGTATCAGGTATCCCATGTCCTGCAAACTGCACGCGCCCCACACCATTACAAGGCCAACAACAGCTTGAACGGTCCCCTGCTGACATGCAGGGTTCATGGATTCACTAGGTTGCCTGAAAACCCGTACACGTCCATCCGCTAGATACAATTTGAAACGAGACTCATACGACCAGGCAACATGTTTGCAGTCGTCAACAGTCCAATGTCGATGTTGACGGTCCCACGCGAGGCGTAAAGCTTTGTGTCGTGCAGTCATCATGGGTACACGAGTGGGCCTGTTTGTAGAATGATTTACACACTGACACTTTTTGATGCCCTAGCATTGAAATCTGCAGCAATCTGCGGAGTGATTTTTTTTTTTTTTTTCAAAAGCCTTCCAATATGTACTTTAACGTGTTACATATCTTTAGATTTCTGGAAACTCAAATCGGTTGTTCCTCCGAGACAGTTTCTGCCTGTCGTCCTATTCCTGGCGATATTTGACAGCCACGATTTACGAAACAAATGGTACGATAGTACTCTAACCTGTGACCACGCGCCTTCTTTTGGTATACAGCTGATTACCTTCTTCTTGAAGACTATATTTTGCCTGTCTAATGAATACCAGAGGGAACACGTTTGGTACACTGGTTCTCCCATTGACCTCAAGTGTTTGGTGATAATTTAATCTACTACAGGCGTCTTGTTTCGAATTACATTTTTCAGCGATTTTTCGGATTATTAACGCAGCACCATATCTCCGATCTCATCTCCATCTATTAACTCTTTTCTTTCTGTGCCGTTGTCTTCAAGCTGGTTTTTCTTATATAGATACTTTATGTACTTCTTCCCCTATTCAGCGTTTCCTTCTTTGCTTAGAACTGGTTTTGCCTTCTGAGATCTTAACATTCACACAGATGCTTGCCAGCCGTGGTAGCCGTGCGGTTCTAGGCACTTCAGTCCGGAAACCCGTGACTGCTGCGGCCGCAGGTTCGAATCCTGCCTCGGGCATGGGTGTGTGTGATGTCCTTAGATTAGTTAGGTTTAAGTAGTTCTAAGTTCTAGGGGACTGATGACCTCAGATGTTGAGTCTCATAGTGCTCAGAGCCATTTGAAGCACAGATGCTTCTTCTTTCTCCGACGTTCTATCCAATTTTTTTAAGTGGCATCTAACTTCACTTGTACGTCTGTCAACTTCTCTAGCCATTTCTGGTCCGACGTTAAACATTTAATGTCTATATTATACTTTAGATGCCTGTGTTCCCTGTTCTTGCTTAATTTTCTGCATTTTCATATTTTTCTGCTTTCGATAAATCGTTGAATACCTACTTATGTCATTTCTTGATCTCCCAAGGATCTCGCCTATTCTAAGGGAGCGTTCTACGCGCAATGTGCCTTATTTCGGCGTTTTGTCAAATTCTATTTGTAGAGCCATACATCCTTTGTAGTCTTCTTTGAATTTCTCTTCCCCTTACTTAGTATTGTCTTCATGTTTCTTTCCATTATATGAACCTTGTGTCGCATCACCCAGTTAATTTTTGATCACTTCCTCTCCTCTTTCAGTTCTACATTACGCAATTTTCATTTTCTCTGGCCACTCTTTTGCGGTGCATGCTACCCTCGCCATCTATTTAGCAATTTGGTTTCCCTCATTTCAGTGTCAAGGAAAGTACAAGTAATAAGCAAATGAATTTGGTTCCTTTTTCTCCAACAAATTCAATTGCACATCATGTGCACGACTACAGCAGCATGACTAACACACCACAGTGCCCTTTGCTATTCCTGTTCCTCGCAGTGGCATCCTCCTACAGCTTGCAGTGGAAGCACCCCAACTGCGAGTGACTGCCAAGTTTTCGGAAACTCTGTAATTAATTGGGGGCGGGCGCTTCACAGGAGGGGAGCGGGCCGGCGCCTGGCGCATAGACCTGCCCGCGATACGCCTCGCCTGAAACTGCGGCAGACCCGCCGTACAGACCGTGCGGGCGTGACTTGAAATACCCAGCTTCTCATTATGCAAGCGGCAGTTAGGCAACTACGGAACTTACAAGACAGTTTGGGCGATTCGACGACTCTCGCACTAACTAGGGATGGTAGTCACGAAAATTTGCTCATGACGTTGACAAAATAATGCTGTCTACAAGATATTTGTTCTCTCCATATTCACGCTTCAATGCAACACTTCTTTTCCGACGGCGTATGACTTGGTGGATACCTTGGTTGCAGATGCCAGCCTGCTGGATATTCGGGAAACTTTACACATCGAAAATCATCTCTTTGACATCCTAGGCAACCCTGCCACTCACTTCTTTCTCCTATCGAGGGAAGAGGAAGGAGTCATTGGTGTTTGTATGTGGAGAATACGGGGTGAGAGGCAAAATTTGACAGGCCGGAGAAGCAGTGTGTGTGACTGCATCCTGGTAAGAGCGAGCTGGGGCACGGACGTGAAGCAAGAACTCTCCCTCAGACAGCTTCCCGTAATGCTTCTACTGTAACTTTGTCAGGATATCTGATGAGTATGACCCCGTAGCGATTCGCCCCCTTACGAGCAACGACGTGGGCTACAGAGTTAATGGCCTCTGGCCGTCGATCTCACACGGAATACTGCTTTGTCACTTTGGCTGAAAGTGCATAGGCAGCAACTACGTTGCGTTCCTGCTCCTTGGCGACTTCACAGACCGACTAGCCTAAGTCCGTCTAATGTTCGAAAGACGAGTACACATTAAAAATAACATGTCTTGTCTGTTTGTGAAGCAACTGGCACCTTCTAGGTGTTTCAGCCATTACGAGAAAACTCCAAGAACACACAGAATACCACAGAAACCAACGAATCGTAGTTTCGCGCACGAAAAACACGATAGAATGCTCAAATATGACGGGAGTTCACGCAGTACGGAACGCGGAAACATAACGAACGCTAATTGTTTAGCTGCGCAGCTGTCTACTGTGCATCCCTTTTCGAAAGGCCATGTCCGTTGTACCGGATTATAGCACCACACCGTAGCTGTCTCAAGAGACATTAAGCGTTAACTCGCTCTATGATGATTGACTATTTTCAGGGATGGTGAACTCACACGTTTCCACTGCTTGCTTTGCTCCTGTCTCTCCGGGTCATAATGAAATACTCAGCACTCCTTCATACTGATTACGTGATTAAATAAATCATCTGTGTAGGTAAGACACAGCTGAAAACTTTCGCTTCAGCCTCATTTCGGCAAGCTTTTCAGTGTGTGTCAGCAGTCGTTGAACTCATCGGGCAGCGGCATGTATTATATTGAAAATATCGTGCAGTTGAAAACTTATCCGTGACTGGCTTTCACTTTTTCCTCTGTCGACTCTATTGCGTTACTCGGTCTTCGAGTAGCAGGATCTGTATTTTTCTTACGATTATTAGCTCTCCACAGAAAGAACGCATGCCACCACGTTCTTCGTCATTTGTGTCTGTTTCATCACACTGTGGCACCAAAGCACTGTGTCATATGATGATGCATTGTTGTAATACTCTTCCATCAACTCGACTTGTACTGTAATTAGCAGCAATGCTACCCTTTTTGTGCAGAAAAGAATTGTCACACTTTATGAGCGGCCTGCGCCATGTCGTTTTGGCATGCTTTGGTATTGTACCCTGGGGACTTCAGTGTGCATGAAACAAAATTAGTTATGCCCCTTTATTTCTAGAGTTGATAATGAATGCTGTAAGAATATTTCTCCTACCTGCTAAGTTCGTTCAAAAGGTCTACTGCAATAAGACAACAAACAGCTAAAAAGTAAAACACATACAACAAATTTATGATGCGTTCAGACTATATGCAGAGGGACAATGAACTCATAATATTGACAAGTATGAATTATCAGTAATATCCAATCCTTGTAGCCTTCAAATCCGAGAGAGGTAATAGCCTCAGGAAATCTATCTGAGTATTTCTTGAATGATATCATACTTTGAAAGAAGGGCTAGAACGTAACGTTATGTACTCCATACACGTATATGAGGGGAAATAATCTTTAATGAGAAGAAACTGTTAATGAGAGTGTAAAAGTTTCAGTAACTTTCTTATACAGGGTGACTCATCTAAAACGCGCACTGCAAGTATTGCGGAAATGGAAAGTGCTATTGATGTACGTCTTTCACAGAGTGGATCGGTAGTCAGAGGCTCCTGTTGTTGTCCAATCAACAGATTGTAATAATACTTAGAAAGTGTACATTTTTGAGCAAACATGCACCTTTTTAAATAGAAAAATGCCTATTGACATTAACAAACTAAAAGTAGGGTAAATCAGAATGTCAGCCTTGTTTGTTGCAGAATTCTAGTACGAGTCGTTTACGAGACATCGAATTATGAAACATTCACACACCGCCACTTGTATAATACCTGTGGTAGCACACACCGAACAGCAACACAAGTACACACACTAGTTATGTTGATTCTGACAAGTAACGAGACGGTTGACCATCACGGGTTGTACTGGAAATGAACGGCAGCAGCGGTAATACACCCTTCCAGTGTCATATGGAACGGCTGCTGCACACGTTCCAGCACTTCAGTGGGTATGTCCGAGCAGGCTGCAGTAGTATGTCGTTGCATATAATCTGGTGTAGTCGATATGTCGTTTTAGACACCGTCTTTCAGCTTTCCTTACAGAAAAAAAAATCTACGGGCATAACATTCAGGCAACGGACTGGCCGAGGAGCAGATCCTCTACGTTCAGTCCAACGATTTCGAAACAATTCGTGAAGCTGCAGTACTTCAAGCACAGTGGGCTGCACAGCCATAAAGTTGGTACCAAAGATTCCTCCTAGTCTGCAAAGGAACGTCTTCTAGCATCTGTGGAAGATGGTCTGTTAGGAGGCTGCGATACTTATGTGCGTTCAGTTTCCCGCCTATGAAAAACAGCCTTATGAGTGGATGGTTCACTATCGAACACCACACGCTTACACTCCATGGACGGTGGCGTTCCAACTGACGAAGCCAAAGGTGATTGTCAACAGATCAGTAGTGCATCAGCGTGATTGGTAAACGATGATTCATCACGACTCATGCCACTTTCTCCGGGAGCTAACGTGCGCATCAACTGGAACAGCAACAAGAAAGTTAGTTGCCTCCTTTTCTGTCGTCACTTGTTTCTTTCTCTTTCAATGTCTTGATAAATAATTGCCAAGATGGTTGACGTCTTTTGGGAAATCTTGCTGCACTCGCAGTACAAGAACGAACTGCATTGTTTCTACACTCTCCACACACCTTGAACACATCGCCTTTTTCTGCACTGTTGAATCCCATTGTCCACTCACAACATATTGCTTGGACTGTCACACATTAACTGACTGGCATGCAGCAATGCGCTCAAGGAACACACAAGCACATTGTAAGGAAACATAACAACATGGTACCTAGCAACCACGCACGTTGAATGGCAAAAACAAGTGTCGATGTGGAATCTTCTCAAAATATAGTATATTATAAACGACTCGCACTAGAATTCTACAACAAACAGCACTGGTATCCTAATCTACTCTTCTTTTAGTTTTTTAATGTCAACACACATTGTTCCATTTAAGAATTTATGTTTGCACAAAAATATACTTTATAAGTGTTATGGGAATATGTCAATTGACCAATAATACGAGCCCCTGGCTACCAATCCTATCCGTTCTGTGAAAATCAGACATCAATAGCATTTCCCATTTCAGCAATATTTGCGATGCAAGTCTTAGATGATTCTCCCTGTATATTTTCGTTGAAAAATTCCCCATCGACGATATTATTGACTAATCCATTTTTTAGAGAGAAAGTTCTCAGTGAAGGGGGAAAGTAAGTGTAGTAATAAAGATTCGGTCATAGCATAAAATAGAAGCAAACTGCATTACACGGGATTCATGTCATTTTTTCCACTTTGATATTGGAGTACTCTATACTGAGTCCACAGGTATTCCTACTATGTGGCAAAAAACTGATCGGTTTGTACATTCACTTGTGTTACATTTCATTCAAATGAAACATACATCATCCTCAAACCATGAGATATTTCCTTAATCTTTAATTTAAAATGTTGCGATAACTACATTTTCTCATTTAGTTTCCAAGAAATTAATATCTGTGTGTAAAATACAATATCACCTGACGTGTTTATGACGTCAGATATCTTAAGGGGAGGTGCAAGTGAAATTTCATCCTGGTTGCAAAAAAATTACAGGGGCCTGAAGATTTATTTCAGAGTGTATCCTGACGTCCTGAATTCATTGGGTAAATCCCGTTTGCTAAACAATTTGTTCATAACAATTGAAATTTTGAGTTTTGGACAAATCATTGTGTTTTTCAAATCCATACATGAAGTTGTTGGTTCGCAGGGAAGGTATCCACAAAAATGTTTTGAGCAAAAAATTTTAAAATTGGCAGAGGAGTAGCATGTTTTCGTTTTAGCGATTCTCATTTTTTCAAAGAAATCGAAGTATAGTTACTTTTCAATACTAAATACATACGAAAATTGTAAATCAGTAATAAAAATATTGTATTTACAGTACATGACAAGAATTTAGCGTAAAATAGAATTTCTACCACATTATACAATGTATGGGTCATTGCGACGGAAAAATTGATAAAAGCCGACTTCGTATGTTTGAAAACTGTATTCTTTATCTTCAATTTACGTGTTACATCACACTTTCCCGTCTCCGATGCGTCTTCACGCGCAGTTCGTCGGCCGTGGGCGTAGCTAGGCACGCGGAATAAAAGTGAGTCTTTCGTGGCCGCCAGACGTTCTGTCATCAATCTCTGGGCTATCGCGTCAAGTTAGAGTTGGTAGACTGCAGGGGCATTACCACTAGAGTGTATATGTATGTATCGTGGTATGAATGAAGTTGGGTAAAGTAACTGAACTGTGTTCGAATGTCGATCGCTAGCTCGCTCTAAGAACCTCACATTCCGCCGCCACCCATTCTGGACTAGAAACCTTCATTAATTTACTTCCGTGTTCACAACCGAGTCCGTCGCAAATCTGTATGCCTGGAAATTTCAAAAAATTGCAAATTATATAACTGTACGTATTGGTTTGAAAAATAATGATTTTTGTAAAACTAAAAACTCAGAAAGTGATGAAAAAATGTTGTTCGACTGATTGGACTTACCCACTGAATTCGGCATACCAAGATTAGTTACGAGAACTTTTCAGCTCCCTGCGACAAAAGTAAAGCAAGGAATGTGATACAGTTGGATGAAATAAGGCGATGCTGGGGGAATGAGATAGGAAATGAGACACTAAAAGCAGTAGGTGAGGTCTGCTATATGATCAGTTAAGTGCACGCTATAAACGTATGTTTGAATTTGGTTCAAATAGCTCTGAGCACTATGGGACTTAACATCTGACGTCATCAGTCCCCTAGAACCTAGAACTACTTAAACCTAATTAACCTAAGGACATCACACACATTCATGCCCGAGGCAGGATTCGAACCTGCGACCATAGCGATTGCGCGATTCCAGAATGAAGCGGCTAGAACCGCTCGGCCACCTCGGCCGGCTGTTTTAGTTTCTTCAGTCTCTTGTCATCTGATAAAGTTGTATGGCCAGTATGGTCGCACATGTCCCTATATTCCTCCGGAACCCAAACTAGTCTTCCAAAAGAATCGCTCCTTCCAGTTTTTCTATTCTTCTGCAAAAAAATTCGTGTCTGTATCTTTCGATCATGACTTATTAAGCTGTTGGTGGCATAAGTTTCATAATTGTCAACATATACTTTTAGGAAAGAAAGTTTTAGGTGCTTGTTGAAGTCGGTGGGTTTTTCACTTGTTTGATACAAGTTATGAATGAACTGGAGTAGGTTTGCCGTGAATGGCTGAATCGAACTGGGTAGAAAAAATTTTATGGCACGACTTGAGTAAAAGAGAGGATCAGTTGATAGGACACGTGCTTTGCAGTAGTGGAATCGTCAGTTTAGTAATGGAGCGAAGTCTGGGTGTTGAAAATAGTGGAAGCAGACGAAGGCTTGAACGCAGTATGAAGTTTCATATGAATGTCGGTTGCAGCAGTTAGACAGAGGCGAAGAGATGTGCACATAATACACTGAGGTGAAGAGCTGCATCGAACCAGTGTAACAGGTGGAGGCCACGAAGTTCGGATCAGGGGGTTGTTCAAACTGTGTGGACTTCTAGTAGTCTATTAGGTCAACATACTGTGCATGTGATAAGGCGTACTACTTTGGCACCTTGGAGAAAATCGAAAGAAAAGATTTACACGTCGAATGTATAATGGTGCATAGCTACTATGTGCACGTAATGATGGCGGTCCAATGGTTGGCGTTGGAATTCCGGTAACCGGTGGATCAGTGGATCGAGGACCACTCATATTGTCTTTTTTAAAGTCTGGGATTTTTTCAACATTTGTCGTATAATTTCAAGTATATGACATTTGGAAGATAACATATATATACACCACGTGTGTTTGCATAAACTTTTATTGGATTTAGAGTGTTATTTGGCTGTTTACTGACTTTAATTATTACAGCAAATATTTATAACTGTCGAAGTGAAAGTACAAACGCACATAGTTTTCCTGGAAAGCATACGTGCAGTGATTTGTGAAACTCTTTATATCTGCAATCGGGTAACGAACCCAAAACTGCTTTATACCTCGACGCTTCGACTTACAGACACAGAGGGTGGCCCCATCCAGCAGTTAACTTGCGTAGTGCTGAGACCCAGCTGCTGCAGCAGGAACGAATAGTGTGCGTGCGAATTGTTTTAAAAATTTAAAAAAAAATACACTTTACCAATATGGAGGTGACTCTCGATTCTTCGATACTGCGTATGATGAGTGTCATACAAAATCAATGCATAATGCAGTAGCAAAAATCGAAAGAAAAGATTTACACGTCGAATGTATAATGGTGCATAGCTACTATGTGCACGTAATGATGGCGGTCCAATGGTTGGCGTTGGAATTCCGGTAACCGGTGGATCAGTGGATCGAGGACCACTCATATTGTCTTTTTTAAAGTCTGGGATTTTTTCAACATTTGTCGTATAATTTCAAGTATATGACATTTGGAAGATAACATATATATACACCACGTGTGTTTGCATAAACTTTTATTGGATTTAGAGTGTTATTTGGCTGTTTACTGACTTTAATTATTACAGCAAATATTTATAACTGTCGAAGTGAAAGTACAAACGCACATAGTTTTCCTGGAAAGCATACGTGCAGTGATTTGTGAAACTCTTTATATCTGCAATCGGGTAACGAACCCAAAACTGCTTTATACCTCGACGCTTCGACTTACAGACACAGAGGGTGGCCCCATCCAGCAGTTAACTTGCGTAGTGCTGAGACCCAGCTGCTGCAGCAGGAACGAATAGTGTGCGTGCGAATTGTTTTAAAAATTTAAAAAAAAATACACTTTACCAATATGGAGGTGACTCTCGATTCTTCGATACTGCGTATGATGAGTGTCATACAAAATCAATGCATAATGCAGTAGCAAAACATCAGTTAGAAGTTGCGTTACTCCTCTGTGACGATCTTCATCAAGAAGCGAACCTTTATAGATAAAGGGTGATCAGGACCGATTCCTGCAGGAGCAATGGTGATTGGAGAAGTACTCTGTCGGTGAACCGTCGAAATTTCAGGACAAAGGATACTTGTTACTGACGAGGTGTGACTGAAAAGGGAGACGCTCCGTCGAGGGCGGATTGTAAGTGATAAATGACTGAACTGCGCCGAACTTAGGGTTTCGTAGCCATGAATTTACCGTCATGTCCTAACATAACAACCTCGTGACGAGCAATGTGTCCGAGAAGACGACAATAAACAGTCAGCGGCTGAATTAAGGTCACGATCGCTTTGTTCACGCCGTTTAAAGCTAACCTCTGCGAGGAAACTCAAGACAGAAAAATTCAGTAATATGTTTGTTTGCATAGCCTTCTTCCGCAGCAAAATTTTAGTTTCATCCGTAAAAGCAAACTGTAATTTCTCGCCGGCTGGTGTGGCCGAGCGGTTCTAGGCGCTTCAGTCTGGAACTGCGCGACCGCTACGGCAGCAGGTTCGAATCCTGCCTCGGGCATGGCTGTGTGTGATGTCCTTAGGTTAGTTAGGTTTAAGTAGTTCTAAGATCTAGGGGACTGATGACCTCAGCTGTTAAGTCCCATAGTGCTCAGAGCCATTTGAACCATTTTTGTAATTTCTCGCTGTCATTGGTTACCTGGAACTATCCTCAGACTGCTTAGATGGGATGCCGTTTTACGAGCCCATGAGCAGTCCTGATTGACACTTGGTTGCTGATTATAGTCAACACAAGCAGATTCCAAACGAAAAAAACTATGATAGGAAAAAAAGAAGAAATAAAAAAAGTCAGTACGATGATTACAATGACGTTGCAAAGTATTAGAAATACAAAAAAAATTACATTAAAACCAGATAATTGAAAAAAAGAATGAAGTCTTTTGATTAGATATAGAAAAATAAAGTAAAAAATCGATGCATGTGACGACATTTGAACCTCCGTCCTTCTGTACGTCAGTTTATACGCTAACCACTACGCCAAAGCCATTTGTTATATTTATGACTCTGGTGTACCAGTCGCAATGGTTAATTGACAGCCTTCAAAAGTTCGGCTTCACTGAATGTCATGCGAAGCTTATCTAGATCTAAGCCCATCTATGCGATTATAGCAACTGCACAAATGACGCTGAATCGCGTCCTGTGCGTAAGTATCCAGTAGTGTTTGGTTAGTGGTGTGTTAAACGTGCGTGCTTCGTTAGCAGCGCTGTGTGTGTGTGTGTGTGTGTGTGTGTGTGTGTGTGTGTGTGTGACGGAGGGGGAAGGGGTTATCACGTGTGATGAATTACGAAATAAAAGGGCCAGCTCAGGATTCGGCATCCAAACACATCAGGAAAAACTCCCGACAAGGAACTGGACGTTAACGGTAGTTTCGCAACGGCGAACGGCTTAGGTGTGACGCTGAGTGCTGTGGTTGGACGAAACCAACTACAACGCGTGACGCGTCAACTATGGAGTAATTTTAATCTGACTGTAGTGTGCTGCGGCCTACGGGTGGTTGGTAGCATTGAGCGCGGTTGCTGCATATGGTGTACGAGCGGCGAGTAGAGCAGTTCAGGAACTGGTACGAGTGCTCCATATTTTACTTAACACGGAAAATGAGCGTGGAAACTAAACGTGCTTTGTAGAGGAAGGAGAGCACCTAAAAAAACAGAGGGAAGTAAAAGAAAAATTAATCACAGGGGAGTATAGAACCACACAGTCTGAAACGAATCTTAGCAGTTCAGTTGGGATGGTATTTAAGCCACTAGTGGATGGCCATGGGAAAAACGTCAATTTTGTTTGCTCTTCGCTGTGCAGTGAAAGGGTCAAGTGGCTCTTTGCACATTTCTCAGCATGCATGCGCGTCTAATAAACAAGGGTCGCATGTGGACAAATAACGCCTCCTGAAAGCTACTCAGGAGATAATTTTCGATAAATGCATGGCTGTGTGTACGTGGGACCTGAGATCGTATGGAACCATAGGAGCTGAAGGGTTTCTGCATCTTTTTCGGACGTTAGTAAATACAGGCATCGCTCACGGAAAAGTATCCGCAAGGGCTATAGTACCTCTTTCCACAGCCGCGTCACGGCACATGGCAGAAAGTGCTAAAAGCCTAAGAGATATAAACAAAAGGTGAATGTTCAGCAACTACAGACATGTGGGGATGCAGCTCAAGAAGAAATAATTATCTGACATGCAGTGCCTCCTGCTTTGTTGACTGGACTCTCGGATCTCGTGTGTCGTTTACAACCCAGATTACAGGTGGAACAAAAACGGGCGATTCCATTACAAGAGAATTGTTGAGACGATTTACGTCTCTTGCTAATCACGACTGTGCTTTGAATGACATGTATTTTACAACGAATCGAGGTACCAACATTGTCGCTGCACTGAGCGATTGTTCACGATTGAATTATTACTGCCACATGCTAAACACAGTGCTGAGAAATGCTTTTAATGCGGAGAATATATGCGAGGTTCATAGTCTTCAGACTGCAGCGACAGAACTTGTCACTTACAGAAAAAAAGTCGCCTTCTTAATGCTGTTGACAGATCACAGGAACAGTCCAACAACACTCGTTGGAATACGCGTTTGACAGTGTTACGATCTGTGGAAAGCCAGTATTCGGCTAAGTGCGTAAAGCTTCCTGAGGAGGGAGAAATAGCTCGAATTGGTAACACGCTGATGTACGAACCGATTTCTCTTCTCACGGTATGTGTGCTAGTCTGTTACTATAATTCTTGTACTTTAACGTTTTTTCTACAACTTTTAAAACATGAGGGTCTTTTCCAGTCGTTCAAGGAGGCCTCCAAGGAGTTTGAACTGGAGAAATCACCTACACTACACCTTCTGTTGTCCGCAGCTCGTGGTCGTGCGGTAGCGTTCTCGCTTCCCACGCCCGGGTTCCCGGGTTCGATTCCCGGCGGGGTCAGGGATTTTCTCTGCCTCGTGATGACTGGGTGTTGTGTGATGTCCTTCCGTTAGTTAGGTTTAAGTAGTTCTAAGTTCTAGGGGACTGATGACCCAAGATGTTAAGTCCCATAGTTCTCAGAGCCATTTGGACCATCTGAACACCTTCTGTTACCCTGGAGAGGTGGCACTATTTCAATACTTGAGTCAGCCCTCCCCCTCTCCCAAGACAGTGAAGCCTCTGAAATAGGACTCTGACGTAAACGCCTCAAATTATACTTACAGGAAAAGTTAATTGTCTCGAGGTGACATTATGTAGCAACTTCTCTTTGAACAGCATTTGGTCATTTAAAAATGATGTCTGAAGGTAAGAGGTGACGAGTAATGGCAGTGATAAGTCTTGCATCCCATTTATTGCTACGTTAATGGCTCCCCATTGACCAGCTCCAAAGGGAACTGAAGACTCTGAGTCGAAATAAAAGTCAGTCATGGAATCTGGTACGGGCCCCATACATTGAGTGGAAGTTCCCTCGCTTAAAAATGAGCCGAACATATGTGAAGATTTTATCTGAATGCCAGATAGAATTCGTGAGCGACCTTGGCGGAGCGCTGAAATCGAATGAAATACTTCAAATACCTTCAACAACAGTACATCTGGTTTTATTTTCAATAAACTTTTATATAACATTGACGCTGCCGTCGTCAATGCCTATACAAGACAAGTGTCTGCCGCAGTTGTTAGATCGGTTACTGCTGCTACAGTGGCAGGTTATCAACATTTAAGTGAGTCTGAACGTGGTGTTATAGTCGGCGCACAAGCGATGGGACACAGCATCTCCGGGGCAGCGATGAACTGGGGGGATTTTTCCGTACGGCCATTCCACGAGCGTACAGTGATTATCAGGAATCCAGTAAGACAAATCTCGGACATCGCTGCGGCCGGAAAAAGATCCTGCAAGAAAGGGACCAACGACGACTGAAGAGAATCGTTGAACGTGACACAAGTGCAACACTTCCACAAATTGTTGCAGACTTCAGTGCTGGGCCATCAACAAGTGTACCCTTCACGACTGCACGACACAAAGCCTTACACCACGTCTGCGCCCGTCAAACCGACATTGGACTGTTGATGAGTGGAAACATGTTGCCTGGTCGGTCGACTTTCGTTTCAAATTGTATCAAGGAGATGGTCGTGTACGGCTATGGAGACAACTTTATGAGTCCATAGTCGGCAGTGGATTGTTCGAGGTGGTGGAAGGTCTGTAATGGCGTGGGGCGTGTGCAATTGGAGTGATATGGGACCCCTGATACGTCTAGATACGACTCTGACAGCTGACACGTACGTAAGCATCCTGTCTGATCACCTGCATCCATTCATGCCTATTGTGCATTCCGACAGACTTGGGCAATTCCAGGAGGACAATGCTACACCCCTCACTTACCGAAATACTACTGAGTGGCTCTAAGAACACTTCTCTGAGTTTACACACTTCCTATGGCTGCCATACTGTCCGGACATGAACATTATTGAGCATATCTCGGATGCCTTGTAACGTGCTGTTCAGAAGAGCTCCAACCCCTCGTACTCTTTCTGATTTATGGACAATCCTGCAGGATTTATGATCTAAGTTCCCTCCAGCACTAATTCAGATGCTAGTCGAATCCATGGCACGCCGTGTTGCGGCCTTACACGATATTAGGCAAATGTACGAGTTTGTTTGGCTTTTCAGTGGGTGCAAGATTCATTATCACACGATTACTATGAGAGTGGAAATAACGTGACGCACTACGAAATCTCTAACACCACAAACAGGGTTCACTATCACACTGGTTTCCTTGCCCTAATACTTAGTCAGTCTGGTTCCCATAGATGTCGGAAGGGTTGGATGTTTGGGGGGAAGAGACCAAACTGCGAGGTCATAGGTCTCATCGGATTAGGGAAGGAGAGAGAAGGAAGTCGGCCGTGCCCTTTCAAAGGAACCATCCCGACATTTGCCTGGAACAATTTAGGGAAATCAGTGATAACCTAAATCAGGATGGCCGGACGCGGGATTGAACCATCACCCTTCCGAATGCTATAGATGCCGCATCGGACACTTCGTCGAATGACTTTCGGTACGGCGCAGCGTGTGTCGATGATAGCATACACTATGAACAACTACATTAGATAGAGGAACATTGTTTATAGTGACTACAGTTACTAAAGTTCCAATATCGTGTAAGCTAAGGATGACTGTGAGCTTATTATCGCATCTTAATAAGCTACATTGTAACAGGTGATGGTTCTTAGTTTATAGACTTTCGTAATTAGCACCACAAACATGTTCATGTGTTGTTGTTGTTGTTGTTGTGGTCTTCAGTCCTGAGACTGGTTTGATGCAGCTCTCCACGCTACTCTATCCTGTGCAAGCCTCTTCATCTCCCAGTACCTACCGCAGCCTACACCCTTCAGAATCTGCTTAGTGTATTCATCTCTTGGTCTCCCTCTACGATTTTTACCCTCCATGCTGCCCTCCAGTACTAAATTGGTGATCCCTTGATGCCTCAGAACATGTCCTACCAACCGATCCCTTCTTAGAGTCAAGTTGTGCCACAAACTCCTCTTCTCCCCAATTCTATTCAATACCTCCTCATTAGTTATGTGATCTACCCATCTAACCTTCAGCATTCTTCTGTAGCACCACATTTCGAAAGCTTCTATTCTCTTCTTGTCCAAACTATTTATCGTCCATGTTTCACTTCCATACATGGGTAGACTCCATAGAAATACTTTCAAAAATGACTTCCTGACACTTAAATCTATACTCGATGTTAACAAATTTCTCTTCTTCAGAAACGCTTTCCTTGCCATTGCCAGTCTACATTTTATATCCTCTCTACTTCGACCATCATCAGTTATTTTGCTTCCCAAATAGCAAAACTGCATTACTACTTTAAGTGTCTCATTTCGTAATCTAATTCCCTCAGCATCATCCGATTTAATTAGACTACATTCCATTATCCTCGTTTTGCTTTTGATGATGTTCATCTTATACCCTCCTTTCAGGACACTGTCCATTCCGTTCAACTGCTCTTCCAAGTCCTTTGCTGTCTCTGACAGAATAACATGTTCATACAAACCGCAATTCACCTTCGGTTGCGATCGCAACGTGCGCCAACTCCCTTATAAGGTGCAATGTGTTGGTGGGAGCCAGTGATTCCGTGCTGGACTCACCAGCAGCTAGGCCATATCTGTAGCACACTGTATTGAGTAGTTTCGTAATGAGGAAGGTAATTAAGCATCTTGCCTCCGTAGAAGACTTGAACCAGGCCACTAGAAAGAACCGAGAAGTTGTGTTGGCGAGGGCGCACGTTAAGGCAGGAAATTAGCGTTTTACAAAAGCCCGAGGACGGGGAGCAAAAATGAAACTACGGTGCGACCGGCGGAGCTAGTAGCTGGCGTGACAAGATTCCAGATACAGCCTGGGGTGTCGGGGGTGGGGGGGGGGGGTAGTGGTGGACAAGGCAGGCAGAGTTTGGGGGGGGGGGCGGGTTAGGGGTGGCGTGGCGGCAGCCGCTGCGGCGTAAACGGAATGCTAATCAGGGCAGCGGTCTCGGCAAGTATTTGCAACTTTATTAATAACGGCAGCGTCCTGTGGCTGAGCAGTGACGGGTGGGGGTACGGGTGGGATGGGGGTGGGAATGAAGGGTATGGATGGTGTGGGTGGGCGTAGGCGAGGTTCCCAGGACGTGTCGGTCTGAGGAAGGGGTCTGCTCCGCTACAAAACCCCGCGGCGTGGGGGAGGAACAAGAGCAAGTTTGTTAAGGGCGAGGCAACTGGGTGGTGGTGGAGGGGGAGGGCTTTGTAAGGCTGAGTCTCTGAGTGCTTAATGACTCGCCAAGGTTTCCACTTGAAAGTTTATCGAGGTACTGGTTGTGTTAACTTCAGGAGGGCTATGTGGGGGAAAATAGACAGCTGCTGGACCAGCTGTTGTCTTATTGTCCTCATTCTCATACTCTTTCCCCGACGATCAGTCACTTTTGTAGCCCTCCAACAACCTCTCGTAAGAGCTGTGATTATGTGTACCTCAGTTATCGAAGACCGCTCCTGCAGCTGAAAGGGTAGCGTTGCTGCCAGCAGTGTGGAGGACCTGGGTTTAATTCCTGGAACCTTCTCCTCAGATTTTTTTCTGAGACAGGGAGGTCTGGTACGGAATCAACACAAGAGTTTTAGGCCCAATGAGAAGCTGCTGGCGTAAAGGAGCAGCTTCATCATCAGGATTCATCTGTTGGCAGTCTGCCTCTGTGGCTGTGTGGTAAGCACAGCAGAATGTCATGCGAAAGGCCCGTGTTTGATTCGCAGCCGGCTTGGAGATTTTCACCACTTGAGGAGTGCCCGTTGTGGTGTATTAACCATTACTTCATCCTCATCGGCGGGCAAGTCGCCCAAGTGCTGTCTGTTATATCCTAGCCAGTAATGCCACCCGAGCCCGCCGCCAAAAGGTTGGCAGCATCAAAGTCCGGACGCCGTCCGCATAAGCAGCGCCAGCGAGACAGGAAATCGCCGCAAGTCTGCGCGCGCCACCGCTGGCTTCTGGTTTCTTAAGCGCTGGAGTCGCGAGCGCTAGGACAGTTCTGTATTCGCCGCTCAGTTGTATACTCGCCACCGAATTGTGTACTTGCTAGTCAGTTGTGTGTTCATCGCAGCAGAGTTGTTGTTTGTCGTCAGCCGACGCTGACCTAGCCGCTCCGACTCGAACTAGACAGATCTCTGTAGACACGGAGTTCACTACTGCGTTTCTGTATCTTCGTTAATAAAGATAAGTACCTACTTTTATTTAATCAGAGTGTTTGGGTTTTCATCTTTCTGTTCACTGTTCCAGCGGACCGGTCGGCCCGCTATTAAAAGTGTGGCGGTGACTTCGTAAGCCGTTTCTACAGCGAATTGCTTGTCGCTACGAACGCCGCCACAAAACTGGCGACGAGGACTTCCGAACTCGTGTGGAAGTTCAACTTGTTTCTGGTTATACTAATTATCGCGATAAAATTTTGGGGGCTGGTTTAATTTGTGATCACTATGTCTGCCGAATTACAACAGTTGATCTTGTTACAGAGTCAGCAAATACAAAGTCGGGTGGAAGCAATCGCCAAACAAGCGGCTAATCCTCCAACACAAAAGGAACAAGCACAGGCAGCACCACCTTTCCGTGCTTTTGATGCATCAAGAGAAGAATGGCGAGAATATTTCGCGCAGTTGCAGGCGTACATGACAGTCAACAAAATCACAGGTACTGAGCGGCAGCTTTATTTAATTTCCACTGCAGGCGTGGAAATCTATCGACTACTTTGTAAGTTGTTCCCGGAATCCAAGCCAGAAGCTTTAGACTATGACGTTGTTGTTAACAAGCTTGCTGAGTATTTCGAGTCGCGAGTTCATGTGGCAGCAGCCAGATTCAAGTTCATCAGATTAAAGAAACTGCCACATCAATCTAATAAACAGTGGTTAACAGATTTACGGGGCCTCACCCGTCAGTGCCGATTTAATTGTGTGTGTGGAGCTTCCTACAGTGATGTCATGTTACGAGACGCTATTACTCAAAACATTGCAGATTCTCGTATTCGTGCTGCTATCTTAAAGTTGCCTGACCCGTCATTAGAGACTGTGATGAACATCATTGAAGCACAAGATACTTTTCACTATGATGAGTGTGAGTTAGATCAGCCATGTATTTCTCAAATTGCCTGTGCTAAGCAAGTTATGTCACGCCCGCGGCCCCACCGGCAGAGTCAGACTGTAAACACTAGCCGGCCGCGTCATGTTAAACACATTCGTCAGCCGCGTGTGCAAAATGATAGAGTTAAGTCTTGCCCTAAGTGTGTTCTTGCTCATCCTCGTGAACGTTGCCCGTTAAGAAACGCGGTTTGTCACTTTTGTCAAAGGAAAGGACACATCCAGACTGTTTGTTTGCGTAAATGCAAGAACAATTCTAGTGCTGCCCAGCCCATGGATATTCATGTTCTTCAAAGCCAGCCCGCCCAGAAGGTCGCGTTTAAAGACTCTTCCACGGTTCGTGTGGGTAATAAACTTGTTCGCAATAAGCCACCCACCCAGCCCTCTGCTATGCGACCCAAGCGTACTTCAAACGCTGTAAAAAGTAATGTACAAACTGCAAGTGCAGCGGGAGTTGTTGTTCCACCCGCCCAACCCACGAGTTGTCGTAAGCAGCGAACACGCGCTAAACGCGCTGATTTTGTGTCTTCCGCCTCCACTGCACCGATCCAGAGACAGTGTAATAAACTATTTGTGAAGCTACGCATCCAGGATAAGACCTTCAATTTTCAATTAGAAACTGGTGCGTCTGTGAGTCTCATAAATAGTGCTACGTATGTGGCTATCGGCCGCCCTAAACTTTCAGCGGCAAAACATTCTTTGGCTACTTATAGTGGAGAACAAATTACTGTGTTAGGTGTATGTAGCGTGCCAGCCACATTCCGTGGCAATACAAAAACAGTTTCATTCACAGTGCTCCGCGCTACAGACAGTGTAAACATTTTCGGATTAGACTGTTTTGACTTGTTTGGCCTGTCTATCCAAGACAATGTGTTGCAAATTAATTCTGTTGTTGTTCCTCCAGACAGCATAACCGATTTGTGTAAACGATACAGTGACATATTTAAAGACGAACTAGGTTGTGCTGCGAACTTTGCCGCTCATATTACGTTAAAAGATAATGCTCAGCCTCGATTTTGTCGTGCTCGTCCAGTGCCTCACGCCCTCCGGGCACCTGTAGAAGATGAAATTCGTCGTTGGCAAAACAACGGTGTTATTCAACTCGTTTCAGCGAGCCAGTGGGCTTCTCCCTTAGTTATTATAAAGAAACCGTCTGGCAAGTTACGTTTGTGTGCTGATTTTAAGTCGACAGTTAATCCTCAGACTGTCATTGATTCTTTTCCTTTGCCTAGACCGGACGAGCTGATGGATAAGTTAGGGGAAGCTCGTTTCTTTTCCAAAATTGATCTCCGTGAAGCATATTTGCAATTGCCCCTCGAAGAGCAATCACAACAGTATTTTGTCATAAACACGTCGTTGGGGTTGTTCCGTTTTCTGCGTTTGCCTTTTGGTTGTGCGTCAGCTCCAGCTGTTTTTCAACGTTTTTTGTCACAACTTCTGGCTAATGTGCCATCGTGTTGCAACTATTTAGACGACATTGTTGTGTCCGGTCGGACGCCTGCTGAACATTTCCGTAATTTGGAGTGTTTGTTTAAAGTGTTGTCTCAGGCAGGCCTACGTTGCAACATCGGTAAATGTTCATTTTTCCTTACGGAGATGGAGTATCTGGGACATGTTATTAATGCTCAAGGCATTCATCCCTCCCAGTCACATTTAGCAGCTATTCGTGATTTGCCCGCCCCCTCGCAATCTGCATGAATTGCAAGCAGTTCTTGGCAAGTTGACGTATTATATTAGGTTTATACCTAATGCATCACAGATTGCTGCACCGTTGCATCGTCTCCGCCGTAAGAATGTTCCGTTTGTGTGGTCCGCTGATTGCCAATCAGCCTTTCAGCAGCTTAAAGAGGCTTTATTGAATGATCGTTGTCTGGTCCACTACGACCCTAACAAGCCTCTGGTGTTCGCTTGTGATGCCTCTTCTTTCGGCCTCGGTGCTGTGTTGTCTCACCGAGTCGGTAACACCGAACGTCCTATTGCGTTCGCATCTAAATTGCTAAACAAAGCTCAGTGTAATTATAGCCAATTGGACAAGGAAGCGTTGGGTATTGTGTTCGGTGTCACAAAATTCCATCACTACCTCTATGGTAGACCATTCTATTTAGTAACAGATCACAAGCCCCTGACGTCACTGTTTCATACGTCTAAACCAGTTCCTCAGCGGACAGCTCAGAGACTACAACGTTGGGCTCTTTTGTTATCACAATACCAGTATGAGATACTGTATCGCCCTACAGCTCAGCATGCAAACGCTGACGCGCTTTCTAGATTGCCGATTGCTGCGGATGATGTCTTCGATTCCTCTGACGACTCTTGCCATCAGATTGACGCCGATGAGCATCAATCCCTCCGGGATTTTCCGATTGATTATCGTCAGGTGGCACGTGAGACAGCTACGGATCCTCATCTGAGTTTACTATTACGTTTTGTTCAACGTGGCTGGCCGTCCAAGGCAAAGGACATATCGGATCCTGTGGTTCGTCGCTATTATCCGCAACGTCATCTGTTGTCTGTTTCGCACGGAGTTTTGCTGTTACGCACCGAGAATGACCAGCTTGGTGTAGTGGTTCCCCAAGTGCTCCAATCCAAGGTCCTCGACTTGTTGCATCAAGGTCATTGGGGAGTGGTCCGCACCAAGCAGCTTGCCCGCCGTCATTATACATGGATCGGCATTGATAAGCAGATTACGCAGATGTCTACAGATTGTTCGACGTGTGCCGAACACCAAGCTGCTCCGCCTCAACGCTATTTTGAGTGGGCACGCCCTGCCGGTCCCTGGCAGCGAGTACATATTGATTTCGCTGGTCCATATTGGAATTCTCGTTGGCTCATCGTGATAGATGCATTTAGTAATTTTCCGTTTGATGTGCCCATGCAGTCTACAACGTTTGCACAAACTATACAGGCGTTGACTTTAATTTTTTGTATTAAGGGTCTTCCAGAAGTTTTAGTCTCTGACAATGGTCCACAATTTACCTCTGCTGAATTTGAAAGTTTTTGTTCTGCCAATGGCATTCGCCATGTTCTTACTCCGCCGTTCCACCCTCAATCGAATGGTGCAGCGGAACGTTTTGTACGCACATTCAAGGATCATATGGACCGCCTTCGTGCTACGCACTCTCGTCAGCAGGCCCTCATCACGTTCCTGTCGTCGTACCGGACCACGCCACGTGACGGCCCTTCGCCTGCGGAGCTTCTCCACGGCCGTCGTCATCGCACCCTACTACGGTTGTTGCACCCCCCGGATCGACCCGCCGCTTCTGAGCATCGCACGCGTTTTCAGCGCAACGACGCCGTTTTTTTCAGAGTTTATCACGGTCGCCGTCGTTGGGAACGTGGTACCGTGTCCAGGGTCGCGGTTTTTATACTGTTCAAGGTGCTACTGGGGTGCACAGGAGGCATCAGAACCAGTTGCGCCGCGCTGGCCGCCCGGATTCTGCCGCTCGTTTTTTGTCCACAGATTTGGTCCGCGGCGGGTTCCAGCCGCGCCTTCCGACTTCGCTGCCGCCCCCAGGGCAGCAGCAGCAGCCGTCGCCGCTACCACGCCGACAGCCCGTCCAGTTGATGCCTCCCGCGCAGCTTCATCCGGGAGCGCCCCAGGTGGTCGCTCCGGCGCCTGCGGTCCCTCTTCAGTCGCCACCGCCTTCGGAGGTGATGGACGTCGACCCCTCAGCCGGGCCGCCTTCCCAAGCGGTGGCTGTGCAGCCTGTCCTGCAGCCGCTTTCCTTGGGCACCCCAAGGAGTCTGACACCGCAGCGCCTTGTCCGGCGCCCACTCAGCAGCCGTCGACGCAGCGTCAGGAGACGCTGCCTCTCTTCATGGGTCCCGACGCCCCGTCGCGTCCAGTACCAGAAGCTGCGCCCGTGGTCACAGGCGTGCACCCTGACCTCGGTTTTCAGTCGGTGTTTCCCGAGGCCCCGCGCAGCCAATGCTGGGGTGCGGACCGGGGACTGCCACCGACAACAGTCTCTGCCCCGGTCTCTTCTGCTACGCCTGCGGCCAGACCCCTCCCCCGCCGTCGACGCTCGCCACGTCATTATTCAACGACGGTGCGGCGATTTGGGGGGGGGGGGGGGTGGAGTGTTATATTCTAGCCAGTAATGCCACCCGAGCCCGCTGCCAAAAGGTTGGCAGCATCAAAGTCCGGACGCCGTCCGCATAAGCAGCGCCAGCGAGACAGGAAATCGCCGCAAGTCTGCGCGCGCCACCGCTGGCTTCTGGCTTCTTAAGCGCTGGAGTCGCGAGCGCTAGGACAGTTCTGTATTCGCCGCTCAGTTGTATACTCGCCACCGAATTGTGTACTTGCTAGTCAGTTGTGTGTTCATCGCCGCAGAGTTGTTGTTTGTCGTCAGCCGACGCTGACCTAGCCGCTCCGACTCGAACTAGACAGATCTCTGTAGACACGGAGTTCACTACTGCGTTTCTGTATCTTCGTTAATGAAGATAAGTACCTACTTTTATTTAATCAGAGTGTTTGGGTTTTCATCTTTCTGTTCACTGTTCCAGCGGACCGGTCGGCCCGCTATTAAAAGTGTGGCGGTGACTTCGTAAGCCGTTTCTACAGCGAATTGCTTGTCGCTACGAACGCCGCCACAAAACTGTCAACTAACAACACTTGCAGCTGACGACCAGTTTACCCAATGTGACGCCCTAGCCACATGCACATTTCGTTTCATCTGCTTGCAATAATGACTGGAGGGGTGGGGCGACTTGCCGATCAAGTGGCCCACGATCATAGATCGCTCATTGCCCTGTGTCATAGGCACCGGTTGGCCAGTCGGAATAGTACATAACTCATTGTTAATAAGGCAAGAGCCGGCCGAGGTGGCCGTGCGGTTCTGGCGCTGCAGTCCGGAACCGCGGGACTGCTACGGTCGCAGGTTCGAATCCTGCCTCGGGCATGGGTGTGTGTGATGTCCTTAGGTTAGTTAGGTTTAAGTAGTTCTAAGTTCTAGGGGACTTATGACCTAAGATGTTGAGTCCCATAGTGCTCAGAGCCATTTGAGCCATAAGGCAAGAGTAAGCAAAGACTGATTTTGTACAATCAACCAGCCTCGATAGTAATTAACTTTCCACGAACAATACGAGACTGGAATAGAAGGGAAAAACCGATAGAGGTATTCAAGGTACCCTCCGCCACACACCGTCAGATATCTTGCGGAGTATGGATGTAGATGTAGATGTAGATGTAGCTGTAAGTTTCGAAAACAGCCACAAGTCCCACTTTGTGTTTTTTATTACGACCCCAGTTTCTCTCTTCAAATGAACAAGATCATAATCAGAATAAACACTGTAAAAGATACAAATTCAGACAACGTGGAAAACTTATACTGACATTACATCAAGTACATATTCTGCTTCCGGTGTGGTGACTTAAGTTTTACGTTCGCTGACAACATTAAAGATAGCACTTTCAGCATTGCAGCGCGTCAGCAATCGTAAGTATCGAAATAATTATGAAAAATCCGCCTCGATTGTACAAACTACCTGGTGTTTACCTAGGTACCATCGTACGTTGGCTGGGGCGAGGCAGCACACACAGGGTTTAGATAAGTATCATTGACTTGGTACATGTGTACCGTATATTTGTAAAAAAAATTTATGGGGTCTTGCCGCTGTAGGTGCTGATTTTAGCCTTTGGCTATGCATATTTAGGCAAGCTGTTTTATATTTGTTCTGAAGATGGCGTGGTTATCCACGCTGAAACCTAGGTAAACACAAGTTAGTTTGTGCAATCGAGGCGGATTTTTCATAATTATTAAAGATAGCCTTTACACTGCAGTTAGCTGTTAGCTCAAAATATTAATTTGGCTGCTCTATAGCACTTAAGCCAGCCCGGCTAGCCGCGTGGTCTAACACACTGCTTCCCGAGCGGGAAGGCGTGCCGGCCCCTGGCACGAAACCTCTCGGCAGATTAGCGCCGAAGTCCGGTGTACCAGCCAGCCTGTGGTTGGTTCTTAAGGCGGTTTTCCATCTGCTTCCGCGAATGCGGGCTGGTTCCCCCTTATACCGCCTCAGTTACAATGTGTCGGCGATTGCTACACAAACACTGTCTCCACGTACGCGTACACCATAATTACTCTACCACACAAACACTTGGCGTTACACTCGTCTGGTATGAGACGTTCCCAGCGGGGGGGGGGGGGGGGGGGAGGTCCACTGGGGGCCCAACCGAACAATAACCCTGGGTTCGGTGTAGGGCGGCGGTGAGGTGGGTGGACTGCTGTGGCCTGTTGTGGGGCTGTGGAGGCTACGGCGGTATGAAGCCTCTCCGTCGTTTCTAGGTCCCTGATTTAATACACAAAACACAATAGTAATGGTTCAAATGGCTCTGAGCACTATGCGACTTAACTTCTGAGGTCATCAGTCGCCTAGAGCTTAGAACTAATTAAACCTAACTAACCTAAGGACATCACACACATCCATGCCCGAGGCACGATTCGAACCTGCGACCGTAGCGGACGCGCGGTTCCAGACTGAAGCGCCTAGAACCGCACGGACACACTGGCCGGCAACACAATAGTACTTAAATTTACTTTTAAAGTAAAGTGCTAAATAATGGCATTGATGCTGATGGCGCCAAAGATGAAAATGACTGTACAATATTACTTGTAACGACCATAGTACAGTATATCGAAAGATGGTTTACAGCTACAGAAAACGAAAGTTACATTAATTGCCTCATTTATGGGCGTGTGTATAGACATCGCCGTTCTGTGCATATCTACTTATATTTAAGAAACTAGTGCTACTAAAAATATTCAAATATCTTTCATAAAACTGTATATAAAATTTATATTTAAAAATGTCTATACAAGAATGCATTCAAAACTATAGTTTTTAAAAATATATCTATTAGGATGATACGACAGGTATATTTCGCTTGATTACCTACAGCACTTCATCAAATAACCGGAAGAACCCACGTAGATTGAATTGATTTTGTTCGTTTACTAAATTTTGCTGGTTTTTTCTTTTTTTTTCTACGAAAATTTCCAATTCTTCTAAAACATTTAACAGTGGACCTTTATCTGCGATGTGGACAATTTTCGTACTGTCTTGTATGTCACCTACTGTATGTTTAGTTGTTCTCAAATGTTCGTCCAATGCTCTGCGATTTGAATTTAAACTGCAACGTTCCTTATAACGTTTTTTAAACGCTCTTCCGGTCTGGCTAATGCACGTGCTCTGACAATTTTGGCACCTCATTTTATGTACTGCTCAATTACTGTATTTGTCCTTATGAACATTCTCCTTTTGTATTAGCGTGTGTCTATGGGAGTTGATAGTTCGAAATGCCACTTTGACTTTCTGTGTGATGATTGTCTTGCTCGTTTGAAGATCGAAACCGGTCATAATAAAAAAATACAAAGTGCGACTTGCGGCTGTTTTTCAAAACTTAATTTTAACAGTCGCTCCCCTGCAGACAATGTTTGCTCTCGATATAATTTAAAAAACTGCGAATTAATGGAATCTTAACTGTGTAACAAAATAAGAGGGTCGCGAATCATAAAGTGGACAATTTATTCTTGAAAACAATTGACTGGGTTGGATTTAAGCTCAGTTAACACTTACTAATATTCAGGTAAGTGAGACAGTCATTATGCACATAGTAGCTAATTTGTACTGTCAAGTGATAAAAAAACATTAATCAAATGCAAGTATACACTAAAAACATTAGAATTCTAAAAGAAAATATCACAGAAACCAAGGCTGAATTAATTATCAGGAATGCGAAATAGAAGTTGTAGTGTTATTAAGCCCCCCATGAACCATGGACCTTGCCGTTGGTGGGGAGGCTTGCGTGCCTCAGCGATACAGATGGCCGTACCGTAGGTGCAACCACAACGGAGGGGTATCTGTTGAGAGGCCAGACAAACATGTGGTTCCTGAAGAGGGGCAGCAGCCTTTTCAGTAGTTGCAGGGGCAACAGTCTGGATGATAGACTGATCTGGCCTTGTAACATTAACCAAAACGGCCTTGTTGTGCTGGTACTGCGAACGGCTGAAAGCAAGGGGAAACTACAGCCGTATTTTTTCCCGAGGACATGCAGCTTTACTGTATGATTAAATGATGATGGCGTCCTCTTGGGTAAAATATTCCGGATGGATTCCGTAGAAATGTTGGAACACGTGAGGCAATACTAACCTTACGACTTATCTTAGAAGAAAGATTAAGAAAAGGCAAACCTACGTTTCTAGCATTTGTAGACTTAGAGAAAGCTTTTGACAATGTTAACTGGAATACTCTCTTTCAAATTCTGAAGGTGGCAGGGGTAAAATACAGGGAGCGAAAGGCTATTTACAATTTGTACAGCAACCAGATGGCAGTTATAAGAATCGAGGGGCATGAAAGGGAAGCAGTGGTTGGGAAAGGAGTGAGACAGGGTTGTAGCCTCTCCCCGATGTTATTCAATCTGTATATTGAGCAAGCAGTAAAGGAAACAAAAGAAAAATCGGGAGTAGGTATTATAATCCAAGTAGAAGAAGTAAAAACTTTGAGGTTCGCCGATGACATTGTAATTCTGTCAGAGACAGCAAAGGACTTGGAAGAGCTGTTGAACGGAATGGACAGTGTCTTGAAAGGAGGATATAAGATGAACATCAACAAAAGCAAAACGAGGGTAATGGAATGTAGTCAAATTAAATAAGGTGACGCTGAGGGAATTAGATTAGGAAATGAGACACTTAAAGTAGTAAAGGAGTTTTGCTATTGAGGGAGTAAAATAACTGATGATGGGCGAAGTAGAGAGGATATAAAATGTAGACTGGCAATGGCAAGGAAATCGTTTCTGAAGAAGAGAAATTTGTTAACATCGAGTATAGATTTAAGTGTCAGGAAGTCGTTTCTGAAAGTATTTGTATGGAGTGTAGCCATGTATGGAAGTGAAACATGGACGATAACTAGTTTGGACAAGAAGAGGATAGAAGCTTTGGAAATGTGGTGCTACAGAAGAATGCTGAAGATAAGGTGGGTAGATCACGTAACTAATGAGGAGGTATTGAATAGGATTGGGGAGAAGAGAAGTTTGTGGCACAACTTGAGTAGAAGAAGGGATCGGTTGGTAGGACCAGTTTTGAGGCATCAAGGAATCACAAATTTAGCATTGGAGGGCAGCGCGGAGGGTAAAAATCGTAGAGGAAGACCAAGAGATGAATACACTAAGCAGATTCAGAAGGATGTAGGTTGCAGTAAGTAGTGGGAGATGAAGAAGCTTGCACAGGATAGAGTAGCATGGAGAGCTGCATCAAAGCAGTCGCTGGACTGAAGAGCACAACAACAACAGTGTTATTAACAAGCACGATGCACGAAAGTATTTGCGGTTGCGAATACGAACCACCTTCGGCTGTATTTGTGCCAGACTGGGTCTCGACCCAGGAATTCCCGCCTTACGCGGGCAACGGCCTTGACCGCTTCGGCCATCTGGACACAAACCACGGCCAGACCTCAACTTCCATATGCCGTCGTCCATGTGTTCCATGTGACACAACCTGCACTCGTACATTACGTACATTCCCATCCAGAAAGGACATATTCATTGAGAGTCGAGGGCCTGGTATTGGGAAATAGATACGAAACAGTTGTGCCTGTGTTATTAATAAATACGATGCAGTGTTGCATCATACTTCTTAATAACACAGGCAGTGCTATCGAGTGTCCGAAGGCACGTTGCATTGTGCGTCATAACAACACAGGACCCGCTATTTCGTATTTATTCGCCAATACCAGGCCTTCGAATGCCGTCCGCAGCTGGTGGTCGTGCGGTAGCGTTCTCGCTTCCCGCGCCCGGGTTCCCGGGTTCGGTTCCCAGCGGGGTCAGGGATTTTCTCTGCCTCGTGATGACTGGGTGTTGTGTGATGTCCTTAGGTTAGTTAGGTTTAAGTAATTCTAAGTTCTAGGGGACTGATGACCATAGATGTTAAGTCCCATAGTGCTCAGACCCATTTGACCCATTTTGACCCTTCGAATCCCAATACATAAGTCATTCCTGGACAAGACTATATGTGCGTACGACTATATGTGCTATATCACATGGACGACGACGTATGGAAGTTTGACTCTGAGTGTGATTCGTGCTCGTATGGTTGTAACTGTTAAGACCACCGCGCAGGTAAAGCTGGAAATTCGATATTGAGTCCCGGTCCGGCTCACATTTTCAGTGTCGTCTTTGCAATATGCAGCCGAAGGTGGTCATTTTCGCGACAGTGAATGCATTTCCTGAACGAGTTATTGCTTTACTCGACGCGATAGTGATTACGAAGCATTACCTCAGTGTTGACTGTTACTTATTTTCATTAAACAATCCTTCCAAGTAATTAACTCTCAAGAATACAGTAATTAAATATGAGTGACTTTAAGGCAACAACAGAGTACCAAATCAAAGCTGAAATACGGTATTCAAAACATCGGTATATAAATTTACAAAATCATATTGAAGTATTTAGTATAGATGAGTAAAGTTTAAAGTTCATTAACTTTTGTCAGGTTCAATAATGTCAATAGTTATCAAACAATACTGTCAAAAGGCAATTAAAATTGTTGGCATACAAAATCGCTTCGATGGTCCAGCAAGAAATGAGCGTTTCTTTTCAAGAGACAATTTAAATATACCCTCTGGAAAAATTACCCTTTGTTATGTTAATATTTTTCATTCATAATTCTCGGAACCAAGGATGATAAGATATGGACCCTGTTTATAGTGATAATGACGTGGGTTAGTGACCACCGTAAAATTATGATTCAAATTAACACAAGTAACGCAATGTAAAAAAAGAGAGAGAGAGAGAGAGAGAGAGAGAGAGAGAGAGAGAGAGAGAGAGAGAGAAACGCTAGTTGTTTCAAATGGTTGCGTCTCGCTATCTTCGAAGTTGCAGTCGCGATATGTTATCTCGGCGTGACTGTTATAATAATCATATCTGACCTTCCAGTTGTAGTTAGTTCTTGAGCGTGTGTGGCGTTTATGCCACATCTCCGCCTGCGTTTCATTACGGACGAGAGGCGTACGCGTCACGCGACAAATGTAATGCTTGGCGCGAAGGAGCATGACTTCCATCATTTACGTTTACAGTGTAAATATTAACATACATCTCTAACAGCACTTGCGACTTCAACTGAACTTATAGCTTGTTGATAATAATTTCAATAAGTTCTAATCCCACAAGTAAAAACTAGATACAAATTTCAGTTAGTAAAATCTTTTTGAAGCTAATATCGCTTAAATATTTTTTCATTTACAAACAACCGGTTTCGGCAGGCTTAGCTGTCCTATTTAAGTCTGTAACATAGTGCATCCGCTATAGTCTCAATACTACCTCCTAATTGTACTCCTGCCGCCTCCAAGGTGGATCTTCTGTGAATACAAGTTGTACATCTAATGTAAAAAGATGTGTTACTGTACATTTCATTGTTTAATATGTTTTTATATGATAACAACCATCCGTGAGCGCTACTTATATGGATATAGCCATTTGTGCAAGCTACTTCTTGATTTTAAACGGTTTACTTATGACAAATCTTTATATAACGTGCTACATTTTATCTACATGATAACTTAGCGTGAGGTTCGAACTCAGAATGAACACATTTAATAACAAAAAGTTTTGAAGGTATACAAATGCACTGTTACATTTCTGTGTCTTGTAACAACAAAGTAAAGACTATAGTCTCTAATATACGTCATAACTCATGATACAAGGTGTATTCCGTGTGTATATACTATGTCACACACCTGAAAATGATAGCAAAATCTGTAGAAACCTGTTGTTTGTAAATAAAGAAATATTTATCCAGCTTTGGGTTTAGATTCCTCAACGTGACGAAATTGAATCAAATTTCAGTTACTGTCAATAGTCTTTGGTGAAAATTATGCACCAGCCACAGGCGCGACGTAAGCGGTCAGCAATCAAACTTTATAAGACAGGTGACTACTACACCGCGACAGGTTTTGGATGAGGCAATACTTGTATCCGTGTGTAAAATGCGATCTCGCGTTAGTACGGAATGATTTATTAAAAGCGCCTCAGATGCCGTTCTTCTGCGAGCCCGTGTTCATCTCGTGTGCATTGGTTCAAATGGCTCTGAGCACTATGGGACTTAACATCTGAGATCATCAGTCCCATAGAACTTAGAACTACTTAAAACTAACTTACCTAAGGACATCACACACATCCATGCTCGAGGCAGGATTCGAACCTGCGAGCGTAGCGGTCGCGCGGTTCCAGACTGAAGCGCCTAGAGCCGGTCGGCCACAGCGGCCGGCGTGGATTCTAAAATCGTGTGGAGCTTTTTATCGTGACTTTTGCGGAGCTCTAGATATAATTAGCATCCCTAAACTTTGCCATTAGCATTGATACTACAGTGGCTTGTTGCACTTTCTTCTTGGTTTTTTGTCTCTTCAAACAGAAACAAAAATCCCAGTAGCTCCTAATTTTCTTTATACCATTGAATTCTTTCCCATTTTCTGATTCATTATACGCCGTCAACTACACCCGCGTCAGGACCTGCGGCCAGCGGAGAAGAAACCAATCGGAGCAACAGCTACGAGAAATCTTTAGTGATAAATCAATTGCCTTCAGTTCTGCTAGGGAAAGTGGACGCTGACATTATTTACTGCAATTTACCGTGATTGTTGATACCTGCAGATCTCTTTGGTTGAAGTTGTTATGCACAGCAACCCACCATGTACAGGGTCACAATTATTGAACTGTATGTAATGGAATAGTCACAACTTCTGAACGGTTCGCCTAGGACAGTAAAACTGCACGGTTGGACGCGGGGCATGATGGGAATTAGTATGCGCACGTGCAAGCGGCTTGTTGCTGTCGGCCATTTGGACGTGAAAATGTCACGTGATAGCGTGTATGAGCACACAGCGCTTGTGGAGGAGGCCTACTCTGCGGGTAATAACAGCCCAGCTGCGGCTCAAAGGAAATTTGGGACCGAGTTCAAGCTGAAGACAACCGGTCCAACTGAGCTAACAGTCAAGAATTTGATTCGCGAGTCTGAGAGATCGGGTAGTGTTCGTGATGACAGATCGTCGAAAAAGGGTGACACCGCCTGAGAACATAGAGAAGACACGCGCTGTGCTTCAAACCAGCCCCAGGAAACCGATCAGACGAGCTGAACAACAGGTGGGAATCAACCGAGAGACCCTGCGACAAATTGTTGTTGAAGATCTGCATCTCTCCCCGTACAAAATTCAAACCCGTCAGCCATTACGCCCCAGGGTCATAGAACAACGGTTGTGTTTCGCCAACACTACCGTTCACAGATTTGACGAACAAGACTTTGATGTGAATATCGTTCGGGTTAGCGAAGAAGCCGACTTTCATTTGAATAGGTTCGTCAATAAGCAAAATTGGCGCGTTGGGGCACTGAGAACATTCATTTCTCGATCGATCAGTCTCATCTCCCTCAACGGCTAAGCCTGTGGTGTGCACGTCCAGTCACGGAATGTTGTTGTGGTCTTCAGTCCTGAGAGTGGTTTCATGCAGCTCTCCATGCTACTCTGTCCTGTGCAGGCTCCTTCATGTCCCAGTACTTACTGCAACCTACATCCTTCTGAATCTGTTTAGTATACTCATCTCTTGGTCTCCCTCTACGATTTTTACCCTCCACGCTGCCCTCCGATACGGAATAATCGATGCGAAATTCCTTGATGACACGGTGATTACCGAGCGGTACGTAAAGGTTTTGGAAGATGATTTCATCCTCATTATCCAAAGTTACTCCGATATTGACAAGATGTTGTTAATGCAAGCCGGAGCTCGGCCCCATCGAAGCAGGAGTGTGTTTGTGTGCTGGAGGTGCACTTTGGGGACCGCATTCTGGCTCTGGGGTACCCAGAGGCCATTGGTATGGACATCGATTTGCCACCATATTCTCCGAATCTGAACACATACGACTCCTGTTTGGAGGGCTGCATTAAAGACAAGGTGTACAGGAATAACCCCAAAACCAACTTAAATCGGAATATCTGTACTTACGTTTGCATGTTAAATAACGTGTGTGCACGTGGAGTTTGTAGCTAATTCAGGTTTTTTCCCGTATACTTCAATAACTGTCACCCTATATGAGGGGCAGACAAAGGATAACCGAACACCCACCATAGCGGTACTATGGATTGATTCCATTCGAAATCAGTCACCACACACGGGAATATTTATCCCACTCGGAGGCGAAACAATTAACTCCCGTTTCACAGATCGCGGCCGGCCGCTGGCGTATCCACAACCGCACCCGCTTCTGAACTTCCTCTTCCGATTAAAAGAGACGTCTTTCTTCAGGCCGCCAAAGATGTGAACGATACGGGCTGTACGGGAGATATTGCAGTGTTTCTCAGCTAAATCGCTGAAGCGTAGTATTCGTTCTGTTATGGTTCCACGGCCGAGGAATTTGTTCCCATGTGGTCGCCGGAGTCCATGTAGCGACCGGGCGAGGAATGCAGGCCACGGGTGCTACACAGCTGACTGGAGGGTAGTCGAGGCGTAGGCGCTATCGGTACGACACTAAGGCATCTGCACGAACTCACGAGACCAGTCCACCAACAAGCAACGTCACAACTCAACAACTGCTTGCACCACTGATGCGACACTTTCCCGTTTCCCCACCCCAGTGGTGACAGCACCGAAACGTAACAACAGTGGGACCACAACTCCGCAAGGTCTCTACCTTCTGGAGTGTGTTCGGTTTTCATTTGACTGTCCCTTCTTGGACAGGGTGAAAATTATTGAACTATAAAAAAAAGTAAATTAGTTACAAAATAGGGCGTGCACACACTTTATTCAACATGTAAACGCCACTACAGATATTCGGATTTGGGTTATGATGTGGTCGATATGCCTGTCATGATTGGCGATGATGCAGCGCAGACGAATAGCGAAATCTGCATTACCTTCTGAAGTGTCGGAACATCGAAGCTGTCGATGACCTCCTGAATGACTCAGCAATGGTTTTCGGCTTATTGCTGTACACCTTGTCTTTAATGCAATCCCACTAAAAGGATTCGCATGTGTTGAGATCCGGAGAACATGGCGGCCAATCGATGCCTAAAAATATTTCATATGTCTCTGAGCACTATGGGACTTAACGTCTGAGGTCATCAGTCCCCTAGAACTTAGAATTACTTAAACCTAACTAACCTAAGGACATCACACACATCACAGGGCTATCCACAAAGTACATTACGGTTTGGAATTTAAAATAAATAAAGTATTGGAATTTTTTTTATCATATACAGATGAAAGCCACACTTAAATACTGCTTTTCTACATAGTTGCCATTTAAATTAAGGCACTTATCGTAACGATGGACGAGCTTGGAAATCCCTTTGTCGTAAAATTCGGCCGCCAGCGCCTTCAACCACATTGTTACCTCTTCTTGAAGCTGTGCGACTCATTACTCGATCGCGTCGTTACTGGTGACGAAACCTGGGTTAAGAATGTGAACTGCGAGACAAAATTGCAGTGAATGCAGTGGGGGCACACAAATTCCCCCCCAAAACCCAAGAAATGCATGCAGACAATGTCGGCATGTAAGGTGATGGCGACTGTCTTTTGGGACAGAAAAGGTGTGATTTTTGCGGATTTCCTGGAAAGAGGCACTACAATAAACTCTCAAAGGTATTGCCAAACTCTGCACAACCTCAGAAGAGCAATACAAAACAAGGGCAGGGGAAAGTTGGGCTCAAAGATCTTGCTGATTCACGACAACGCTCGGGTCCACACGGCAAATGCCACTCGTGTAGTTCTCGAATCTTTTAAGTGGGAGTTGTTTCCTCACCCGCCGTACGGTCCCGACCTGGCACCGAGCGACTTCCACTTATTCCCAGCAATGAAGAAGTGATTGGCTATGCAGCGTTTTGATGACGACTCACAGCTTTAAGAAGAGGTAACCACGTGGTTGAAGGCGCAGGCGGCCGAATTTTACGACGAAGGAATTTCCAAGCTCGTCCATCGCTACGATAAGTGCCTTAATTTAAATGACAACTATGTAGAAAAGTAGTATTTAAGTGTGGCTTTCATCTGCATATAATAAAAAGAATTTCCAATATTTTATTTATTTTTAATTCCAAAACGTAATGTACTTTGTGGATAGCCCTCGTAATTAAACTTTCGCTACTTGAAATGACCGCCATGAGAAATGAGTGATCCTAGGACAATGAAACTTTGTGGAAGGATTTGTGAGGACACACGGAAGAGAAATGATGATAAACCATTGAAAGAAACACATTTTAATTTCCATATGAGAGGATAACTCTTTTTTATTTGCGTACCATGTTTACGTTGCAGGTTGCAGACATTGGTCGATGTGACAATCACATCATCCACGACCAACCTGAAATTATCTGCATCACTTATCGAATAGTGGACCATGGAAAGTTCAGTTGTCGAGAGACAGTTCATGCACCGCTTGAAGATCGCACGTGGCATCCAGCATTCTCAGCCATGGAAACAGTAATTTCCTCACCAATTTGTGGCGCAGTTGCCTGTCGCTCTTTCCCAGGAACTATTCCCAAATCGCCAGTTATTTTGAACTTCAGAATTATGTTTTTCAACCG
The DNA here is from genome assembly GCF_021461385.2 of Schistocerca piceifrons. NCBI lineage: Eukaryota > Metazoa > Arthropoda > Insecta > Orthoptera > Acrididae > Schistocerca > Schistocerca piceifrons. The sequence goes on from NC_060146.1 coordinate 214,881,111, forward strand.
CGATGCGGAAAGAGAATCTCTCCGTATATCTTTAATGCTTCGATACTCACAAAGAGCAGCAGTACTTTTGTTGTTGTTTTGATAAAACAGCGTTACGAGTAAAGCCCAGCTCACCTCGTCCTGGCCAATCAACTGTAATGTGCACCGATGCTTGTGTTTCAGCCCTACGTCGCCGTACCAGAACCGGCGCCCAACGGTAACTCAAGTCACTAACACTATCAATAACGCAAATCCAGTAACGCACAGTCTGAACATCATTCCTATGAAGTTGGGCACCCATACAGTAACCAGTTTTCCGTCGGCGTTGAAGTTTAATACTAACCATACTATATAAGTACTATATTGGAGCCACAGACACAGTCCTACGTCCTCACTCACTCACACCTAAAGCACATGCACTTCTATTTTTCTGCTTGCTACTGACCAACCCCTCTCCGTTCGTGCTCCAAATAGTCTCTTACACCATTCAAAAAGTTCAAATGGTTTCAAATGGCTCTGAGCACTATGGGACTCAACTTCTGAGGTGATTAGTCCCCTAGAACTTAGAACTGGTTAAACCTAACTAACCTAAGGACATCACATACATTCATGCCCGAGGCAGGATTCGAACCTGCGACCGTAGCAGTCTCGCGGTTCCGTACTGAGCGCCTAGAACCGCTAGACCACCGCGGCCGGCTTCAAAAAAGTCATAGACTTTCTACGAAACAATATCCCCAACGTTGTCAGTGTTTACTACACAAAAGGCACAAAATTTGCAGTTAATCTTTCATAAAAAAAATTAAAAAAATAAAATCCTGAAAAATGATGCAAAAGTGGTGTGGCAATAAGTATGTACATACTGTGTTGTAACATTACACTTTATCGGCTATCTTTCCTCGCGTTGTCTCTCTCTTTTCTGCCGTTTCTTTCTGTCCTTTATACCAGTTTCCTTACTCTCTCCCTTTCCCACTGTTATGCCTTATCCCACACTTTGTGTGTTCTCGTGTTTCTATTCAGTGTCAGTGACACTCACTATCTCTCTCTCTCTCTCTCTCTCTCTCTCTCTCTCTCTCTCTCTCTCTCTCCCTCTCTCTTTCTGTCTCACACACACACACACACACACACACACACACACACACACACACACACACACACACACACAGAGTTGTTGTCTCTGTTAACTGCCTTTTTGCCTTTTTTCCACTCACTCCCTTTGTCACTATGCAGGGGAATCTCTTTTATGGGGATTTGAGGTGTCATAGGTCATACAGTAATTGAAAATACGGGCAATCAATAAAGCCAGAAGAAAGCAGACCGATGGGGTAAATGCTGCGAACATAATTGTAATCTTTATTTTAACCTATATACAAAATTTATTCACTATTTTCACATAAATCTTCACTAGATACGTTAAAACAACTTTTATTCACTGAATTAACCGGTAAGTTTCTTTCCACCGATATTCGTATATCCCTTACGTGCTGACTGAACACGTAAGCGTTATACCAGCAGTAGTATGGCCAAAGATGCTTTTGTCTGCTGCTCTACATAAACGATAATTTTTATCAGGTAATTAATCACAATCGTCGAACAAACGGGGATAATTTCGTCGTCAGAAAACATAGCATAACCAGCGTTATTGTCATTTTAACACCTGAATTCTTTGCAAACGCTTCAACACCAAGTGCAGGAGCACTGTTTTTCAACAATTCGCTTTGATCCATTCTCTGCATTTGAATGTTTTTGTCCATGTATAATCCACCTTTTTTCTCATTGACCATATTTTACACTCGAAATACACGGGGGAATTCAGTACAGTACTGTGCAACCCAGTGTCATTTATTATTATTATTATTATTATTATTCCGAATACAAAAAAGTAATCTGAATTAATGAGAATCAGATAAGTGAGGCACCACTGTATTGTCCTTCCCCACTCTCCCCGTTTTCTCTCTCCTTGTCAGTCATCACCATTCACCGCCCTTCTTGCCTTCTCACACATTTGTTTTGTCTCCTACTCTTCCTCCCTGCCGTTTCTCTCCTCCACTTGGTCTCGCTCTCCATCCCCCATCCCCTACTATCTCTCTCTCTCTCTCTCTCTCTCTCTCTCTCTCTCTAGCCCCTTCACCACTCTGTGTGTGTGTGAATGTGCATTTACCACTTTCTTTCGTGTTGATTTTAGATAAGTTTAATACGAGTGAAACAGTTGTTTGGTTCATAATATGTTATAGTCTGAGTGGTGAGCAACATATATCAGTCTTCAGTTTTTCACCAAAAATTGTTTCTTAATTTATGTTGTTAGTGTAAGAATTAGCCGCCGAGATAATATACATGTAAACTGTTCCTCTATTTAAAGATCCAACTAGGATTTTGTGCAAATATCATCATAAGAGTGTCATTTTTTCTTTGGCAAACGGTACCTTAAACTATACTTACATTCTACTGTATAATGCCTCTTCACAGTTCCAGCACTAAATATTATATCCTCGGAAATGTTTAGAATATTTTCTGCAGTTAAGTCCATTTTCGTTCTTTCTTTACTTGCTGGGCATTGTGGTACTCTTACAAGCAAAATGCAAATGAGTGCGTGGAGCTACCCAACCTTTCCAAACGTGCACATGCATAATGTAGTTATCGGAGACACACATTAATCATTTTATTTTTTACGCCTTTAAAGCCACTGGCAGGGATGTATACCATTTTGTTTACTATTCACTGATATATGAATGTTAATCATTTAAGAAGCACTAGAACTCATAACAGAACACCGGCAAGAATAAATGGTGCAAATCACTTTTTCTTTTACCGCGGTTGATCGGTTGTTGTTGTTGATGTGGTCTTCAGCCCTGAGACTGGTTTGATGGAGCTCTCCATGCTACTCTATCCTGTGCAAGCTTTTTCATCTCCCAGTACCTACTGCAGCCTACATCCTTGTGAATCTGCTTAGTGTATTCTCTTGGTCTCCCTCTACGATTTTTACCCTCCACGCTGCCCGGTATTATTTATTATTTCGTAAGAATAACTTCCCGTTTTGTTACTTTGACACTCGAGATATCTGGTTTTTTTCTTGTTGAATAACTTTTTCAACCGGTTGCAGTTACACTTTGCTGTTCAGCTTGTTTCATGCTTCAAATACCATAGTCACTTTACTATTTATAAACGATGGAGTACAGAAATCAGTCGTCCTTTTTTGCCGGTTTTATTTGGCAGATCCAGATTTCGGCTAGTGTCTAGCCATTATCAGTGGTGTAAAATACAAGAAGGAAATGGTCAGGCGATACTTTAAAAAGTTGTATGGCTTACACATTAGATCACATGCCACTATTTTCAAGTCTCAGGGCGTGTCAGTTCCCTGCTGTTCGGGCGTCAGTCACAGTTCTTTGAATACGGCTGTAAATAAAGGTCGGCTGTGAGGAGAACACATCGATTGGCTGTATGAACCCTCCATATGAACTACGTAATACATAACACTGAAAGGAAAGCAGTTGAGAGTCAATTGTTTTGTTATTCTTTAAAACACATATTTAACATCACATGGGAAAATCCTTTTTAAAAAAATATATTTACAAGACTCAAGAAGGCACATGATATATGCTTCAGCTATTAGAATTGATTTGATTTAAATGTTTTTATCTTTTGTACTATTTTTCTCTTTGTTTAGACATCATGATGGATATGTTGTTCCTCGTATTTACTGAATAGTGACTATTTACGTTGACGATTTCGGCAAACGGACTACAAGAACAAAAACACATTCACTATTTTCTCTCCAATACCCTTACACTTTTACCTGGGGCGTAACACATACGTTTGGACAAAATTGCTTAAGGGGCTCCGGAACGCCCTATACTTGCAATGTTAAAATAACGCTTATAAATTACATCTTTCCTCACAAAGTATTTGAGGTAGGAAGTTGAACTTTTTACAGATTATTTATTGGAATATGGGCTACAACTTAACACAGGGATTTTACAAAATTTTAGTTCAGTTATTAAAGATGATTTTTTTTCAATTGTAATGAAAATTCACAACATTTTTTTGCAATTTTTTATTTATATATTCAAAAATATACAGTTTTTTGGAAAAAGGCTGTGTTAAATTATGCAGAAGGTACTGTGTAACATTTACTGAAAGTTTGAAACAAATATGTTTGGAAGATCCTTAGAAAACATGTAATTAGTATGAGAAAATAAAAGTTTTGGGAATCGAGCGACAAAGATTGGATTAACTTTTTAGTGCATTCCAGGTCCATAGGATGGATTATCTTCATCCTCTGCAAACTCCTCCTCCAGCTTCCTCTTGTTCCCCCTCCTGTTTACTCTTGCTTGTATTTCTAGACTCTTTACAGCCCTGTCTGCAGCCCGAAGGCGTTCCTTGTCTAAAGCAAGCATCGCTCGTTGTTGTGTTCGTAGATTTTGCTACCATTTTCTTCAGTTGCAGTTACTGCAACACTGTTCCAAAAGGTGGTCATGTATGAACACTTATCACATTTCAGTTGTATTTCACTAGCAAGTCCTACGTGCTTTATTATGGAGAGTTCCAGACCAACTTCACTACAATGAATACATCTTACACAGTTTGAAAAAATTCCTTTGAGAACCGACATGTCAAATATTTCATTCACATCCGATTCGCCCATAAACATTCATAGTTTTCACTCATTGAACCAAGCTTCTTCTGTGAAGTATTTTCTTTCCCTTATCGTCTTTATTGTTTACAGTAAAAACACATACCTTTGGCTTTCCAACATTTCTCCTTTTCTTAAAAGCCTTCAGAGGATTTATAATAACTTTACTTTTACTCATTATTATACTTCAACAAAACAGAGACCCAAGAAACAGAATTAATTACGAATATTTTCGAGATAACGACAGAGTAAATAAACATGAAACAATCGACAATCACACCAGCGATATATATTGAACCATCACAGGTTAGCCACAACACATACTTTATCTCACATCACTAAAATGTACCTGATGAACACGGACGTTAATAATAACACCATTTGACAGCAGTTTAACAGCGCCACAGTGGGTCACGCCCATGTACAACACATTTCAAAAAAAATTTAAAAATAGTTGTAGTCTTCGGAATTGAATAAATTATATATCTATTAAAAGGTAAAAGTCTGCAGATTCAGAAAACGCAAAAAAGTAAAAATTGAACTTTTCGTGATTTTGAGCCTTTCCGGAGCCCCTTAATGTTTGTTTCCATCTGAACTGGAGACTAATTTGAATTGTGTTGTAAATTTATATTTAATGTGTATATTTTTAAAGGTATTCATCCAAAGCCGATTACATGATTAACATAAAGCTCATGACGGATACTCATCATTTGCATTTGCAGCTCCTTGTGTTTACCGTGTTTGCAGTTAATATCCTCATAACGGAATACACATGCTGTGCTTATGTTGTTGATATTTCCGTCTGTTTCTACAGTCGCCTAAGTGAGGAATAACCTTTAGAACATGAATGACTGAATGAACGAAAGGAAAGTTTTAGTCATTGTGTTTTAAAAAGTTAGTGATTTTTCTTACGATGGATTCAACAGACAAACTTCTCACTACCTCTATGAACATATACAATTACTTACGTAGAACATACTACGCTGATGATTAATTCTGATGAGTACACTTCATGTTTACACGTGTTGGGCGTTTTGACTGTACAAATCTGGGTGAGGTTATTCTTTTTTAAATCTGGTGTGCCATGACTTCATCCCGACTACGAGACTGCAGAAACAAGTAACACGAAAGTGCATAACTTTATCAACAATTGCAGATCTTTAATAATTTGTATGGTACGCTGGTATTTTCTGCAAGACAGTCACAAGGCCAACAGAGAAAACGAAGAGCGCCTTGCATCAAAACACTCTGCAAACACAATTACTCATGATCTGTTTGGTCCTCGACTGTGTGTGTGACAAATTGTTGTTCTTATCTGTATTTGTACAGACTTACACACACACACACACACACACACACACACAGTAAATCCTGATCTGCACCGAATACTACGCATTACTCCTTGCATGTGAAATGGCCCAAATTTCAACAGGTGCTGGTTTTCGAACTCGTCATTCTGATAGTTTTGACCAATACCACCTCCTGTAGAAAAATGTGACATTTTAAAACGCCCATTACAGTCTCTGCTTGATATTCTTGCTGTCATCTGAAACGTTAATTTTATCAGATTCATTTTGTAGCAGCCAATTATGTCATTCCTTAACGTGACTTGTAGTGTGCATATGACTTGACCGTTCTAAACATATTGGCCAAAAAATTAAAAAAAGGCACAAAGCAGCGTGAACCTCTCGGTCATCAATTTCATTTCTGTGTCGCGATTAGAGCCTACCTTGGACATATCGGTGCATTTAAATAACTTAGATATGGGAATTATTGCACCTGACACTCAAACAGTTCTACGACTTTAAAATTATGGTGGATTGTAATTTTTAGTTTTGTCGGCTGCCACGTTTATGAAAAAACGCCTCAGTCCCTTGTTGTTCTTGTTGTTGTTGTTGTGGTCTTCAGTCCAGAGACTGGTTTGATGCAGCTCTCCTTGCTACTCTATCCTGTGCAAGCTTCATCATCTCCCAGTAACTATTGCAACCCACATCCTTTTGAATCTGTTTAGTGTATTCATCTCTTGGCCTCCCTCTACGGTTTTTACCCTCCACGCTGCCCTCCAATACTAAATTGGTTATCCCTTGATGCCTCAGAACATGTCCTACCAACCAATCCCTCCTTCTAGTCAAGTTGAGCCACAAATTTCTCTTCTCTCCAGTTCTGTTCAATACCTCCTCATTAGTTATGTGATCTACCCATCTAATCTTCAGCATTCTTCTGTAGCACCACATTTCGAAAGCTTCTGTTCTCTTCTTATCTAAACTATTTATCATCCACTTCCATACATGGCTACACTCCATAAAAATACTTTCAGAAACGACTTCCTGAAACATCTATACTCAATGTTAACAAATTTCTCTTCTTCAGAAACCTTATTACTCATCTTTTAATGCAAGATGTGATGATGGGAGTACCAGAAACGTAATGAACGTATATACACTTCAAGAAAGAACAAGAGAGATCGCACCTCGAAGGAATCACCCGAATGTGGCGGAAATTGGCAGATGTCATGTACATGTACAGGCAAACAAGTGATTACAAGTTCTGAAAAATTAGGTGACTTATTCAAGAGAAACAGCTTTCAAATAGAGCATTTCAATTACGCATTGGTACACCTACAACGCTCCAAATGTCGGCGATTGGGGTGAATTCCGGCAACGTTACTGGCGAAGATACGGTTTGGCAAGCACGAAGGCACGCAGTAAAAACTCTCGCCGTGTACAGGCGGGCGTTATCCTGTTGAAACGTAAACCCAGGATGGTTTGTCATGAAGTGCAACAAAACGGGCGTAGACAACCAAAAGGGCCCTGCTATGAAATCCGGTGGCACCCCAGACAATCACTTGTGGCTACCGGGCCTTTTAGCCAGTGACAGTCAGGTTGGTAGGCCACCACAGTCTGGGGCGTGACCATGTCTTCACCCTGGAATCGTTGTCACTATCCGATGATGGGCAACATAACGGTTATGTGTGGTTCGTCCCACAGAAATAATAGTCCACTTGCCGTGCGGTGATTTCTTCGTCTGCAGACCGGCCCACACGCCTTTCCTGTTAGAAACGAATAATGTTCCTCTAATGAAGAAACTGCAAAAAGGTAGGAATTTAAGGAGATGGGACGTGGATAAACTGAAAGAACCAGAGGTTGTACAGAGTTTCAGCGAGAGCTTAAGGGAACAATTGACAGGAATGGGGGAAAGAAATACAGTAGAACAAGAATGGGTAGCTTTGAGGAATGAAGTAGTGAAGCCAGCAGAGGATCAAATAGGTAAAAGGACGAGGGCTAGGAGAAATCCTTTGGTAACAGAAGAGATACTGAATTAAATTGATGAAGGAGAAAATACAAAAATGCAGTAAATGAAGGAATACAAACGTCTCAAAAATGAGTTCGACGGGAAGTGCGAAATGGCTAAGCAGGGATGGCTGCAGGACAAATGTAAGGATGTAGAGGCTTATCTCACTAGGGGTAAGATAGATACTGCCTACAGGAAAATTAAAGAGACTTTTGGAGAAAAGAGAGCCACTTGTATGAATATCAAGAGCTCAGATGGAAACCCAGTTCTAAGCAAAGAAGGGAAAGCAGAAAGGTGGAAGGAGTATATAGAGGGTCTATACAGGGGCGATGTTCTTGAGGACAATATTATGGAAATGGAAGAGGATGTAGATGAAGATGAAATGGGAGATATGATACTGCGTGAAGAGTTTGACAGAACACTGAAAGACCTAAGTCGAAACAAGGCCCCGGGAGTAGACAACATTCCATTAGAGCTACTGACAGCCTTAGGAGAGCCAGTCCTGACAAAACTCTACCATCTGGTGAGCAAAATGTATGAGACAGGCGAAATAGCCTCAGACTTCAAGAAGAATATAATAATTCGAATCCCAAAGAATGCAGGTGTTGACAGATGTGAAAATTACCGAACTATCAGTGTAACAAGTCACAGCTGCAAAATACTAACGCCAACTCCTTTCAGACGAATGGAAAAACTGGTAGAAGCCGACCTCTGGGAAGATCAGTTTGGATTCCGTAGAAATGGAACACGTGAGGCAATACTGACCGTACGACTTATCTTAGAAGAAATATTAAGGAAAGGCAAACCTACGTTCCTAGCAATTGTAGACATAGAGAAAGCCTTTGAAAATGTTGACTGGAATACTCTCTTTCAAATTCTGAAGGTGGCAGTGGTAAATTGAGGGAGCGAAAGGCTGTTTACAATTTGTACAGAAACCAGATGGCAGTTGTAAGAGTCGAGGGGCATGAAATGGAAGCAGTGTTTGGAAAGAGAGTGAGACAGGGTTGTAGCCTCTCCCCATTGTTATTCCATCTCTATATTGAGCAAGCAGTAAAGGAAACAAAAGAAAAGTTCGGAGTAGGTATTAAAATCCATGGAGAAGAAATAAAAACTTTGAGGTTCGCCGATGACATTGTAATTCTGTCAGAGACAGTAAAGGAGCTGGAAGAGCAGCTGAACGGAATGGACAGTGTTTTGAAAGGAGGATATAAGGTGGACATCAACAAAAGGATAACGAGGATAATGGAATGTAGTCGAATTAAGTCGGGTCATGCTGAGGGAATTAGGTTAGGAAATGAGACACATAAAGTAGTAAAGGAGTTTTGCTATTTGGGGAGCAAAATAACTGATGATGGTCGAAGTAGAGAGGATATAAAATGTAGACTGGCAATGGCAAGGAAAGTGTTTCTGAAGAAGAGAAATTTGTTAACATCGAGTATAGATTTAAGTGTCAGGAAGTCGTTTCTGAATGGAATGTAGCCAAATGTGGAAGTGAAACATGGACGATACATAGTTTGTACAAGAAGAGAATAGAAGTTTTTGAAATGTGGTGCTACAGAAGAATGCTGAAGATTAGATGGGTAGATCACATAACTAATGAGGAGGTATTGAACAGAACTGGAGAGAAGAGAAATTTGTGGCTCAACTTGACTAGAAGGAGGGATTGGTTGGTAGGAAATGTTCTGAGGCATCAAGGGATCACCAATTTAGTATTGGAGGGCAGCGTGGAGGGTAAAAACCGTAGAGGGAGGCCAAGAGATGAATACACTAAACAGATTCAGAAGGATGTAGGTTGCAATAGTTACTGGGAGATGAAAAAAGCTTGCACAGGATAAAGTAGTATGGAGAGCTGAATCAAACCAGTCTCTGGACTGAAGACCACAACAGCAACAAATGGAAAGGCTGTATCAGAACCAGTAGCATTACACGAGTTCAGTGGCGCAAAAGTTGTTTTTCGGTGTCAGGGTAGCTGAGCGAGTAATTGAAAAGTAGTTTACGAGTGGAAACTTCGGTAAATTATTGCTTCCTTGATACAAAACACTGCCGTGTTAACTCAAAGTTATAGTTCCGACATTGCCTCGCAATCAAATTCACTTGTTATAGCTAGCTTGTGGTAGTTAACTGAAACCGATACCAAAATTACTGTGCAACTAATTGTCTGCGACAGAATGCTCGCTCAAATGTTACAGAAGTTGGCCACTACGAATGTTCAGTTTGCGCTCACGTCTTGCATAACACGCCACGTGGATTTTGCTTGTTCTAAAGTCACAGTTTACGTATTAAGATCTGAATTTCACGTGTTCGTCTTTTTCACTCGTTCGCGTCCACTTTGCGACACTTGACGGTCAGGTTTTAACCATCATTCCGTAAAATCATCACACGTCTTCAGCGCTCCTTATAACCGCGTCTGAGCATGATCACGGCTGAGATCCGAACTGCACTTACGCTCCACAAAGAAATTCTCTTACGCCACAAAATACATGCGAACGTCTTGTTGTCTGATTGGTTGGTGGATATCGTAATCAATCCAATATTATTATTAAACTGCACAACGCCTTATCTTTAGCTTTTCAACCATCACAACTTCATAGTGAAATGTACCTTGCTTCCACAGCCCCATATAGTTGCCCTTCACAATTTTCGCTGAGCATGATTCACTCTCTCTGTACACAGCTCCCATGCTAAAGTGTCCTCATTTTAAAGAAACAATACATTCATTTATTGTCTTACTTTCCAAACACACCATTGTTCATATCAATAAACAAATTAAATCAACATTAATTAATGAAAGTAGCAGTAACCGCTATAAATACAGTTTTGTTTCCCAAATATTCAGTTTTAACTACTTGACAGTTTCATTGTCCATAAGATGCTGACACCTTCCGGACACAACCGAAAATACGTACAACTAGCAACTGGATCCGAGCGCATCTGTCACGTGAGACATAACCCATGCATAAAGCTATGCCTGCTACTGTATCTAAGTTACATAGCCGCCATGAAAGTTCTACACCTCACACCCACTATGATTTTGAAAAAATTATGCAAACAAATTTTTAATAATTAAACGACATCGTGACTGTTTTCCAAAATATAGTAAATTTCCAAAAGTAACTTAAAAAACTAAAATACATCACGCTTACTACAGACTTGATGGCTATAAAACTAACCTAAACTTTTCTTACAAAAAGTTTTTTTACATACTTCACAAAAACGTAGAAATTATTTTTAAAAACAATAAATAAACTTCAGTTTATCGAACAGTTCAAACTGCTTACAGCGTTTTAGTTAAATAATGAATTCCATTCTTAAAATTTTCTCTGCACTTTTCGCTTTATAGTGCGTCCATTTTAATTCATCTAACCTTATAGTCAGATCTTCACAAGTACACTGCTACATTATGAGTCATGTATCTTATATCGTTATAGCACCTGATTTGTGTGTCATCCATAACATTTCAGGTTCATATCCAGTACAGTTAAGGCTGCACTCACATGTTCATTATCCTGAAAACACGTTTTCATCTACGAGTACAATTTTACACAAAATCTTACTGAACGATAAATATTGGTATAGATATTTTCCATAATTTTTTCTTTTCCGTTGTATTACTAATGCAGCCATTAAAGATTTTAATTATTGTCCTCATAAAAACTAAGTTACTAGAGAATTTTCTTCATTTGGCACCAAAAGTGGCACAAATATGAATCTACTTGAAAAACTATTACCTTTCAAACAGAGACTCAAATACTGACTTTAGGTAAATAGGTTTCTAATGAAAACATTGTCTAAACTTACATACATAAGTCTGTAAATTTTACTTAATTAGGGATTGCAAAGTCTTTCAAAAACCTTAAAAGTACCACAAATCACTCTTTTACAAAATATACAACACAATATAGTGACCAATGTTTTTTCCAGTTTCTCTCCCTCAAAGTTTATATACAGTTCCATATATTGTAGAAACGCCACAATGCCACCCAAAATCTTCACTGTACAGTATTTTGACCCAGTAGACAGCAGATCACCTCAAAATATCATTAAATTGCTTACAATACTTTTCATATCTCTCGATCTTACTTATCCTTCCACCCATTCATTTAGTGATGTCAGTATTATTAGTTCCATTTCATATTACCACTAAAGCTTTTACGTCACCATACTATTTATCTCACTGCCAGAATGCATCCTTTTATAATTAATTGTCTTTGTCCTTATCACTTTATCCACTTGGTTTTATAAGTTACATAGATCTGGTTAGTTTTATGCCACTATTCCAAAACCTAGCTTTCATTTTTCATAACAACAATCTTCTCTTCTACAATCAGCACGTTATTCGATAGCTAATTAGTTTCCAAGTACTAACCACACAATCTACATGTCACCTCTAGCAATCTTTGCACCACTAATTCAATATCTATTGTCTATTTTGCGACACAACACATTGTGGCTACATATTCCTTCACTAATTACTTTACTAGTCAACGACATCCATCAATTTTTATGTCATTAATATTTCTATTTGCTTCAAATTTCTTTGCACTCTCAATGATCAATTTCTAGGTGACAACACTCCCTAATATGTATATTTTCCTTTCGATAGTAGAGAAGACAAAAGATGACATTATAGATCAGAATAAATGGAATAGAATAGTTCAGAATGACACACGAGGAAGATTAACAATACGAAAGGAAAATAAAATAATATTACCAACAACTCGAGTACCTAACGATCGTCTGTCACCTTGCGTTGTAAAGAGTGCAGTACTCCCTGAGGTCTTTGCCCCTGCCCATGTCTACTTTACATGAATCCTCCATCCTTAACTCTGTTTTCTTATGGACCTTTCCTACTTCCTCTGGATCCACTCCCACTTCTTAACCATATTCGTCATACCCATTCTAATCCTTCTATTTTCCTACAGTATCTTATAGTAACACTGTCCTTTTCTCAGTAGTCAATTTATTTTTCCTGTGAAATTGTGTACTAACAATTCTCCCCTTTACTTCCAAAAACACAAAATCAATATTGAAATCCTACCTCCCTTTGTATTTATTAAAGAACTCAACCCCAATCAACATGTCAATGCTGAGATCGGAAATTATCAGAAAGTTACGATTCAACCAGATGCCATTTATGTTAATAGGTAACATCACTTCATATTAATAGGCTTTTCTTCCAGTGGCTAGAATTATTTCGATACCCATGACAACCATTATTATCAATTCCTCCTTATTAGATAAAGCATCTAACAATTTCTGACTAACAGCACAAAGATTACTGCCACTGTCAACTTAACATTGCACTTCTTCACCCTTTACCCTCAAACTAATTACAAGTTGTCCTGTATTTTCCCCATTATTACTGACTTCATCATTTTCCAGTAAATCGTTTATAACTTCCCTTCTATCAAAACCTTCTATGTCTGGAGATTATGCACATATTTGTAAGACTACACTCACTATCCACCCTTTCAACATTTATCAGACTGTCCAGTAATGACAGATCGAAACGATGCTCCACATCTACCTCTTCTCTTTTTACTGTAATAAATCTTTTCACTAACTCTGCATATTCGCTATCATCTTCTTCCTCCCCTAAATTCTTATTAAATGACTGACCCCCAGTATGGTCATCCCCTGCCTGACTTCTCCCAACGGTGCACATAAATCTTTATTAATTGCCTTCAATATTTCCTCCTACCTTTTCTTATACAGCTTCTGTAATTCATCAGTATCTATGTTCTCCGCTTCTTCAAGACAAGATTCATCAACAGTTTTGCTGTACACACTTTTCTGTACATTAGATGATTGGTCATTTTCCTTTAAATCGTCTACCATATTCTCTATATTATAGTGTTTACTTCATTCTTTCATATTAAGAAATTCTTCCAGGCCACCGTTAAAATTGCATATTCTAATGTCATTAGTCTCATCAGCTTCAGGAAGAGGAGCAAGTAACTAGGAACTTCAGTCCCCAGAAAAAGCCTAGAAACGCATTAAAACGTTAATGTGAATCGTGTAGGCAGTAACAGGAGAGAAGGAAGTCAGTAATAATGGGGAAAATATAGGAGAACTTATAATTAGTATGAGGGTAAAGGTTGAAGAAGTGCAGTGTTTAGTGCTGTTAGTCTGAAACTGTTAGATGCTTGTAACTTTCAATATCTTGTCACTATATACAAAGGAAATGGCTAGCAATTTCAAATTACTGTTACCATCCTGCAAATATTAGCTACTTCACAGATGGGATGGAGTTTCCCATACTGGACGATTCTGGTTCATTTCCTGCTCTTACCCCCAACTGTTGTCTGTTTTGAAAATCTTTGCCGCCACGTCTTCGACAACGCGACCCATACACGGATCCCTGTTCTCTATTAATTATTGATCTGTTTGCCGTGTTATGGCGCAACCTCCCCCTCCTCTAATGTCATTGTTCTGAGACATGCCTATGCAACTCATATTAACGTTTTGATGCGTTTGTACGCTTTTCTGGGGACTGAAGTTCCTAGTTACTTGCTCCTCTTCCTGTAATAATTTTAAGACTCTTTCCAAGTTATTAACAAACTTCTTTATATCATCCATGAGAGCAGCAACAATTTTATTGCAAAAAAATGGCTCTGAGCACTATGGGACTCAACATCTGAGGTCATCAGTCCCCTAGAACTTAGAACTACTTAAACCTAACTAACCTAAGGACGTCACACGCATCCATGCCCGAGGCATGATTCGAACCTGCGACCGTAGGGGTCGCGCGGTTCCAGACTGAAGTGCCTAGAACCACTTGGCCACACCGGCCGGCTTTTATTACAACAATTCATATGCAGCTTCCCATATAAACCAATAATAACCTTCCCAGGGCTTAATTTTATCGTCATATATGACAGAGTAGTGACCCACTTTGATGCAAACTTTGTTACACTTTCTTCTCTAGTACTGAAACTTTTCCCAGACCAGAAGCTATTTTGTAACTCCATTTGCTCCTACTTACCCAAATATTCATTGAAATAGGCTACTTAAAATATTTCTAACGTGTCGTTCAGTTGCTGTGACACCCCATGTCCCAGCTTCACCCAAGAATTTCGACGTAATAAAACCAATATTTTATCTATCAGTCCACAACATAGGCCAAACATATTCAAAATCATCCCAAAATTGTTTAGCATGCATATTCCCAGACGGATCAAAACCTAAAAACTGTCTACTTTTAAGACAAATAACTTCAGATGATTACATCACCAGACTATAATGCGCACCATTAGTAACAGTTGTAATGCTATGTTCTACTTTAGACAACGTGTTGTCATGCTCATACACTTTAGTCTGTACGGTTTCAGCTTGATTAGTAAACTAATTTGTACTAGATTCTATCACTTCCACGCGATCAGCCAACTCCTTCACACATTTTAAACAATTTTCACTTTCACCATTAATTTTAAAAACTGAAGCCTTGTGGCCATGTTCGCAAACAAATTCGACAGCGGCAAATTTTTACTCAGTATTACGTATAGCCTCAACTCTTTGCTTGCTTCCAATATCTGCCTTTTCAATAATCTCTGTTAAGTGACTTTTAACATTTCGTAGGGTTTCGTACAATCTCCCTGAGCTTGAGAAATTCTTTTGTCAACCATAGTACCAAGAAAATGAAAATCCTTTTCCCACCTGCTCTTCAACTCAGCAAGGAACTTTTCCAATTTCACAGTAATTACAGATTGAAACTGTTAAGATTCACCAGCCAAACTATTGATGATGGTAGACTGCTTTTTAAAGTCGTTAGCCAAAGTTCTGCGTCCTTCTGTCTGTTGTATCTTTTTATATTGAGATTCGTCTGCTGATTGTTTTATATTTTTATTGACATCTGTAAAAGTTTTGTTAACCTCAGTAAAATTGATATTTATCACCATACAATTGTGTTTCAAAGTCCCCAGACATTTCCTGCATACTTTCTGCCGTATTTTATTCATATGCCATTCCCTGTTCCTACTTCCGTCTGTCATCAAACCCAGTTGGGCATCTGCTTCCACACTTTGTTCTTCATTTACGTTACGTGGATTATCATCAAACAAATGAAACAAATGAGAACCACTCTAGTCATGTACCTGATTAGTGTCAAAATTTAAACTATCTCTCAAAGTTGCATTTCTTGATAACATTTCGTTCCATGACAGAATCACCACATTGGTTATAGACTATGCAGTTTCTCCTGGGTATGATTCAGTCTCTCTACACACAGTTCTTATACTAAAGTATACTCATTTCATAGAAATAACAATACTCATTTATTGCCTTTCTTTCCAATCACATAATCTTTCACAGTAATAAACAAATTACATCAACAATAATTAATGAAAGTTGCAATAATCGTAGTTTCGTTTGACAATTTCATAGACCACAAGTTTCTGACGCCTGCAACCGAGACTACTTGGCAAGCCGCGGTGTCGGAGTGGTTCTAGGCGCTTCAGTCTGGAACCGCGCGACCGCTACGGCCGCAGGTTCGAATCCTGCCTCGGGCGTGGATGTGTGTGATGTCCTTAGGTTAGTTAGGTTTAAGTAGTTCTAAGATCTAGGGGACTGATGACCTGAGACGTTAAGGCCCTTAGTGCTCAGGGCCATATGAATTTTTGAGACTTCTTCCAGCTATCTACTGGATCCGCGCGCTTTTGTCTCGTGAGACAGGAGTCTTGTGTGACGCTGTCTGCCTGCAACCGTCTCTTACATACATAGGCTCTATGCAAAGTGCTACGCCTCCTATGTCGGGAGAAGAAGGTGAACCATGGCCGGACACAGCATCGAGAAGGAAGCGGTCGACCTAGAGAGACGACAGAACGTGGGAACCGATCAGTCGTCAGAGAGGCACTCAGAGCCCCGGATTCATCACTATCATCGATCGGACATGAAACAGGTGCTTCAGTGACCACAAGGGGCTTTAATAGACGGCTCCAAGAAAGGGAGCTCAGATCACAGCGCCCCTTGCACCGACTACCACAAGCCCATTTGCAGTCTCGTCCCACACATTTGGCCTGGAATCTCATTCACTGAAGTAGAACTGTCTTCGCTAATGAGTCCTGGTTTGAACTGAGGCCCAATGTCTAGTGAAGACATACCCTGGACAGCAGTCAGATTCCAAGCTGACTGTCGACCCTTCTTATGGTCTAACAACCAGGAGTGATGCTCTGGGGTGCCAATCATTTTCATAACAGGACCCCTTTGGTTGCCATCCGCGGTACTATTCAGCCCAGCAGTATCTCGACGATATTCTATGTCCCTTCTGTTGCCCTTCATGGCAAGCCATCCTGAGCTTACATTTCAGCAAGATAATGCCCACCCGCTCACAGAGTGAGTTTCTGCGGCTTGTCTTCGTGCTTGCGAGCAATGTCGCCGGGTCGCTCCCCAATTGAGATCGTTTGGAGCTTTATGGTCAGGACTCTCAAATGAGCTCGGTATTTCTAAGATCTAACGCGCCAATTGGGCTGAATTTGGTACCATATCTCTCAGGACATCTGACAACTCCATCAATAACTAAGAAGGTGCGTAAGTGCCTGCACAAGGGCCAGAAGTGAAACATCGCCTTATTGACTTGCTCATTTTGTGAAGGTATTTCTCTTGAATAAATCATCGCGAATAGACCATCAAGGCCCAACGATACCGACCGGCTGCTGTGTCATCCTTAGACCAAAGGCGTCACTGGATGCGGATATGGAGGGGCACGTGGTCAGCACTAGAGTGCTGCGACGCTCAATGTTTGACCGGTCACGACTCCCCTGTTGACGGAGGGGTCGAGCCACTCACGTCTGGCCCCACATGACTCGGTCCAGTCACATACTCGCCTCATTCCGGATACGGGGATAACCGAGCATGTCCGGTCACCGCTGACGTCTCACCTCGCCTCGTCCCGACTCGCTGCACTGTACTGTACAAATCCAACGTTTCTCTCTCTCTCTCTCTCTCTCTCTCTCTCTCTCTCTCTCTCCCTCTCCCTCTCCCTCCCCCCCCTCTCCCCCCCTCTGTCTCTCTCTCTCTCTCTCTCTCTCTCTCTTTTAATACAAAAGTAACGTTTCCAAGAATGGGTACGTGACACAGTTAAATTCATAAAGCACTCGGAAAGTAAAATTATATTTCAATACAATCGCTGATAGAAGACGAGTCTCATTTCAAAACAGAAGATATATTTTTTCCTTTCATTAATAGGAAACATTAAGTAAGTTTTGTCCCTGTAACCTAGAAGACAACCATCTTCATAAAGAAAACATACAAAGAACATTAAACATTTACAGACGTAAGCTGTCATACTTTTCACTTGTTTGCAGCAGAAACAAAATTATAGTTATTGTTGATCAGCAGTAAATCACTAACGCGTTCCAAGTTTAATTGGCTACGGCGATTTGTTAGTATCACGCCGGCTTTACTAAAGCATCTTTCAGTAGGTGCGCTTGTTGCTGGGATACATAAAATACGTTTTGCAACTGCAGCCAGGCCTGGCAGATCTGTTTCATGTCTGCTCCACCACTTTAAGATGTCATCATCATCTCCGGGGTGCATTAAAATGTGGAGATCCACTTCATCTGCTGCGGATGGTCTGTTGTTCCTCCATTTCTTGAAACGATCTCTCTTTCTGGGTGGTGATGAAACATTACTTGAAGGATCTATGATAATAAACAAAAGAGACAAGTAATACAGAACTGATGTGGAAATCATCGAAATGTTCCCGTAAAAACGAGGAGTTTTACGTTAATGAAATATTATACGAATTATAAAATTTCCGTTTCTCTATAATACACTATCCATTAACTATGCAAAAACGATTATGTTAGTGACTGCATGTTGTACCTACGTACGTAGCACACGTTTGTCGCACATTGCTGAGACTTTCCTGCTTTTCATTTATTTCAAGCATATTAAGATCACGGTAAGACTGCCAAAGAAACGTAGCAATTTTACGTCTGGAAGTGTTTACAATCTTCTCACTAACGAAAGTCAAGCCTTGATTTTTTAATCCTTTGTACCTCCAGATAAAAAATAAATATCTGTTAGTACACATAAATTACGCTAGCTATTTATCAATCTATCGCGTATCATAATGAAACAGTGCTTTTACTGCAGTAATTACTCACCTGACAGTCAGTGTCACTGACGCTGCTAATTTATTGCAATTTGTGAAACCAAAGAAGAACTAACTGGATTGTCGGTTCTTTTTCGCTATCTGATGCATCTGTGGCCTCTTTAAATGGTCTCAGAAAATGCGCAATTTTTCCTCCACGCTCGTTATCATATACTTGCAGTCTGTAAGAAGAGTCCTTTTCCGTCAGTAAAGCAGCAATTTCGTTGTACTGAGTGTGTAAGGATTCCAGCATAGTGTTCAAGCTGTTCCAGCGTGTACAGACCTCTTGTTTCAACGATGATTTCAAAGACGAGCAGAGGCCACTTTTCAAAAATGTTCAAATGTGTGTGAAATCTTATGGGACTTAACTGCTAAGGTCACCAGTCCCTAAGCTTACACACTACTTAACCTAAATTATACTAAGGACAAACACACAGACCCATGCCCGAGGGAGGACTCGAACCTCCGCCGGGACCAGCCGTACAGTCCATGACTGCAGCGCCTTAGTCCGCACGGCTAATCCCGCGCGGCAGACGCCACTTTTCTTAATATACCTTACAATGCATTTTGCAGTATTTATTGTTGATGCGATGTTCGGGGCATGATTTAACAAGAAGTTATCTTCATCGAAAGTATGGCCAGGTGCTGTGTTTGTACAATGAGCAGCACAAGGAATCCTTTGGTGATTTTCCAAACCCTTTATTACATTGGCATCCTCGTTGGAGACAAAAAGAAATCTGTGCAACATGTCCGGCGAAATGTTCCAGTCAGCCATCCTCTCTTCAATTTCTTTCATAATATTTACTCCCGTATTCTTAATGTCCGGGAATTTTGTTGTAAATAAAACATTGTTCACAAGAGACCAATCTGTGTCAATTTGATGTGCTGCCCGCATCTCGTGGTCGTGCGGTAGCGTTCTCGCTTCCCACGCCCGGGTTCCCGGGTTCGATTCCCGGCGGGGTCAGGGATTTTCTCTGCCTCGTGATGGCTGGGTGTTGTGTGCTGTCCTTAGGTTAGTTAGGTTTAAGTAGTTCTAAGTTCTAGGGGACTTATGACCACAGCAGTTGAGTCCCATAGTGCTCAGAGCCATTTGAACCATTTTTGATGTGCTGTAAGCGTCAAATAGTGCACCTGATTATGCGCATCAGTCCACATATCAACTGTCGCAGCACATGTTTTATTAATAACTTCCGCAATAACAGAAGGCATTATGCTGTTTCGTATTGCATCAGCTTGTTGTTTGACATGTCTGCTTATAGCAGAGGGATGAGGCATGACATCTGCCACGTTAACTTCTCTATAATGAGCACCTAGATGTATTAATTCTTGGCCTAGTTCTCTGAAACCTTCGCCGGAAACAGCATTAAAAGGTCTCATATCTTAAGCACACATTGCAACACACTTCGCTGTAATACTATTTTATATTACTGCCGGTATCCCTGAAGGAGCTGTATCTTTTCGAGGTTTCTTCAGCTGTGTTTCTTTAAATGAGTGGTTCCCGACTGGAAAAACAATAATGTGGAGCAGTTTGTGCACGATACATACCCAGTAGACGCACTGTTTTCCTCTACAACCAACAGAAATGTACTCCATACTTGGCTTTTTAGGCCTTGCCGTTTCTTCAATGTGTAAACATTGGTTTCAATCTTACGTCTTACTGCACTGGCTTCCTCGCGCTGCATGATTACAGAGAGAGACACACCACAAATGATAAGACCGTACTGGCTGCAGACTCTCTCGGATAATGACACGCGTAATGTGTTTGAAGTTACGTGCTACGTATTCGGTCACGGCATCTGTGCTCGGTCACAAGACCTAGTGCGGGCAGCCTATCCAGTTAGGGTGTGCTCGCCCCATCTCCTATTTTGTGTTCGCTTACTCCAGGGCCGCACAAACACGGAAAATCGCACGCGTGCAAAGCGGGGTGCAGCGAGTGCCTGCACAGTGCATCGGTTGAACTCGGCATACTTCGCCTCAACTCGACTTGTTGGGTGAGGCCGACGCTGTGCGCTGCCGAATGCGCTGCCAGACGGCTTAGTCAACAATGGAATACGTAAGCCCAAGACAATTACCGGAATAATGGAACCATCTGCTCCAAAATAAGGGAGAATAGCCGAAAGTCAGTTTAAACCGGAATGGGAACTCTCCTACTTTTTTGTGCGTTGTGACGATAAAGCCAAATGTCTAATCTGCGGTATACTAATTACGTGTGTCAGAAAATCGTCTATTGAAAGGTACTACAGCAAATTGCATTCAGAAAAGTATAGTGATATTGTGGTGTCACCGCCAGACACCACACTTGCTAGGTGGTAGCTTAAATCGGCCGCGGTCCATTTAGTACATGTCGGACCCGCGTGTCGCCACTGTGTGATCGCAGACCGAGCGCCACCACAAGGCAGGTCTCGAGATACGGGATAGCACTCGCCCCAGTTGTACGACGACATTGCTAGCGACTACACTGACGAAGCCTTCCTCTCATTTGCCGAGAGACAGTTAGAATAGCCTTCAGCTAAGTCCATGGCTACGACCTAGCAAGGCGCCATTAGCCTTACATAGTTTGATAGTTATCGTATGAAATGTCTCATCAAGAACGTTGTAAACCAAAGGACTATATAAAAGTTAAGTGTTCCCAAAGCAACGTACTTTTCTTGCTACCATTCACTACTTATCCTGTTCCAGAATTCACGCCCGTCTGCGTTAGATAGCGTGCATTTCGGCCTCCTCTATCTACAAGGTGTTGGCACATTTGCCAACACATCAGATATAACAGGGGATGCCAGAGAGGAAGAATTACGGAAGTTGCAAACTCTTGCAGAAGAGAATTCTGTATCTACAAACGAGGTTTGTTGCAAGTACTTTAGCATGTATATTTTGGTTAAAGGTCATGCGAAACGAAATAACATTTGTTTAGATTCCTTAGTTTTCGTTTTCGCATAAATTATTTCTAACATATATTTTTTCTCTACTTTATGGTGAAGAAGGTGAGGGGTGTTGCGAAAGGACTCTCAGAGCTAGTTACAAAGTTGCTCTACGTTTAGCAAGAGCTGGGAGGCCATTTATGGACGGGCCATTAATAAAAAGCATTATGTTGGACGTAGTAGAGACAATGAATCCCACATTAGCTCCCGCGTACAGCAGAATACCACTTTCCAGAATGACAATACATCGGAGAATCAACGACATTGCTGAGAATTTGCATGAACAACTGGCAACCAAAATTGAAAACTTGCTAGAGAACTCTACCGCACTTGATGAGTCCACGGATATTAACGACACGGCTCAGTTAACAATATTTTTGTGTGGCGTGGACGACGACCTACATGTAACGGAACAGCTCCTGGATATGATTTCGTTGAAGGACACTGTTACAGGAGCGGATATTTTAGCAGCTGTTGAAATGGCAGCTGAAGGAATGAGACTCCCTTGGGAATAGCTGTTTTCCGTAACCACAGACGGGGCACCAGCAATGTGCGGTAAAGCAAAAGGGTTTATTGGCCTACTGCGGAAAAAACTTAACATGCCGAATTTACCTTCCGTTAATTGTTCTGCACACCAAGAGGCTCTTTGTGCGAAAGTTATCGGTCTTCAAGATGTGATGAAGGTAGTGGTGCGTATCGTGAACGCCGGCCGGAGTGGCCGAGCGGTTAAAGGCGCTACAGTCTGGAACCGCACAACCGCTACGGTCGCAGGTTCGAATCCTGCCTCGGGCATGGATGTGAGTGAGGTCCTTAGGTTAGTTAGGTTTAAGTAGTTCTAAGTTCTAGGGGACTTCTGACCACAGCAGTTGAGTCCCATAGTGCTCAGAGCCATTTGAACCATTTTTGTATCGTGAACTACATTCGTTCTCATGGACTCACTCATCGTCAATTCCAAGAATTTTTGATTTCCTCTGAAGAGGAGTATCCAGATATTCCCTATCACGCTGAGGTGCGCTGGCTGAGCAAAGGGAAAGTGATTTCGCGAATTTTTCGACTACGCCACACTGTGGCTCAGTTTTTGGAGAGCAAAGGACGTCCGGAGCCACTTTTTCATTACCCTGAATGGGTAGCTGATTTAGGATTTTAGCAGACATTATGGCTCTCCTAAACGATTTAAGTCTGAAACTCCAAAAAGAAAAGAATCTCATCAACGGTATGATCAGCAAAATAAACGCTTTCCAGTATAAACTGAAGCTCCTCAAAAACAACCTATCAGAGAAAAATACGCAACACTTTCCTGAACTAGGTAAGCGAGATATAAATTGTACCTTTATTAAAACAGCCTGATTTTTTATAACCGCTCTAATCAAAACGGTTCTATGTTTTTGTTTGACAGCATCTGTGCAGGAAGGAGCGCGCTTTGAAAAATACGTCGAGGTGCTACAATCGCTTGAAAATGCGTTTAACGACCGATTCCAGGTAATGTGCCGGTATATGACATACAGCTAAATAAAGGAGATTGCGTTACATATGCAAGTGTAACATTACATTAAAACCAATAGTACACATTACATGTTTATTAAAATCTATCGTATTTTAGTACTTCGAAACAACGGCTTACATTTCTTTCATTTATTAACATTGGCTTTGTTACTGTTTCATGAAATTACCTACCTGCAGCCAATTCTCGATGTTTTTATGAAACCTTTTTCGATGGATATTGAAAGTGCGCCTTCAGATTTACATTTCGAACTAATTGATTTGCAAAGCGATGTTCACCGAAAGGGTGTGTTTTACAGTACAAAAGGTTTGCTCCAATTCTACCAGACTTTGCCGAAGGAAGAATTTCCCAAGTTACACAGAGAAGCAGCGAAGATTATTTCTATGTTTGCTTCCACTTGTGTATGTGAAAGGTTTTTTTTTCTGTTTTGTCTTGTACAAAAACTAGATTGCGTGCGTGTATTTCTAATTGTAATTTAAAAAATTCTCTCAGAAATTGTTGTCAGCCAATCTCTTGTTCCAGATCTTAGCAGCATCATTGCAAATAAAATAAAGAGCACATAGGAAGATACATTTGGGTTGAAACCAAATTTAAAATTGTTACCATTACAGTTATTATATAAATCTCTTTTGTACAGGTATACCAAACTAAGCTCTCCACCTAGTGTACATTATTATTTGGCAATGACGAAGACAACAGGGTAAAAGCTTTGAAACAGGTCGAGACAGGCGGCGCAAGCGACACAAGCTAAGGAAGTGAGAGGCAGAAAGCCGGCGAGTGGGGGGTCTGCACCGTCGTCAACATAGCGCAGCCGTCTCCTGCACTCTGCACTGTGCGATGCACCGGAGCATGCACCTTGTGCGGCCCTGGCTTACTCGGTCATGCAGGACTCTAGCCAGCACACCGCTCTCCCGGTCGTATGTCAGTTTCCGAGACCGGAGACGCTACTTCTCGATCAAGTAGCGCCTCAGTTCACCTCACAAGGGCTGAGTGCACAACGCTTCCCAAAAGCGCTCGGAAGAGCGGATGGTCACCCATCCAAGTTGTAGCCCAGCCTGACAGCACTTACCTTCGGTGATCTGACAGGAAACGTAGTGTTACCACTGTGGCAAGGCCGTTGGCACCATCAATCAATGTGAAACTGAATAACTGCTAGCACAAGGGTCAGAGGTGGACCCTCGCCTTGTTGACTTGCTCTATTTGTGAAGCTCTTTCTCTTGAATAGCTCATCCAATTTTTAAGAAATTCTAAACATTTGTTTGCCGGTAGGTGTACATCAAATTACCGATTTTTGTGCCATTCGGATGGATCCTTATTGGTGCTTCTTTGTTTTAGCTTACAGTTGTAATATTATTGGCATTTCCGTCATATGAAAGCTGTGAGTACCCTTGAAAAGGCATTCACCTATATGTATATTAAATGATCAACTTATGAGATGAGACCTATTCTTTGAAAGACATTTGTTTTATATAATTTACGTAACTGTAAAGATGCGCATCTAGCGCGGACGCTAATACATCGATTGCGCAGTCAAAGAAACATTTCAACAGAAGCTGAACTGAACGTTCCGCTTGGATCTAAATAAAAGATGACAGTAAAAACTTTTGTATATCTTCAGATTTTATCATACTTCTGCTTGTAATGTTAAAGCGTAAAGAAGGTCGACTTTATGCCATAAAAGTGAGCGGTCTTGCCAGCGTGCAGACAACATTATTAATTAATAAAATTCGAGTAATTTATGTTCGATACTGTAAACCGGTGAGTTATTGTTATCAAGGTGTTGAACAGTGCAAGAATTGTCTTGAAAGAAGGAGAAAAGTAATGAGTGTAATTTGCGAGAAAAATGTGAACCAAGGAGCTAGCACAGGACAGGCTGAAATCTGATCGCACCTTACAGTTAGAAAAGTACTTATGTAAGTTATATTGCTTATAAATAAGCCCTAATTACTTGTGAGAATTGTTTGAATATATTTAGTGTTTACCACATTTCTTATTCTATTCTTTTCCTTTATATTTTTTTTTTACCTCCATGTCATATTATTTTCGTAAATATCAAACAGCCTTTACTACACCAGAGAATACTGCGGCATCCTGGTCGTAAACAGAAGGCTGCTCCTTGGCTTCTATACAATTCATAGCTGCCCCATTCATAAATGATTTCATTTGCAAACGCAATTTCTTTATTGTTCATTGTTAAAGGTCTCTTACGTGATTATAAATTTCATACTGATTACGTAAAGAAATCCGGGTTGTTCTTCCCAAATAATATAAGTCTCTGAGTAATCAAAAACTAGCCTCCCTCTGACAACGATCAGGAGTCGACCAGAAGACGGACGTCTTCGACCGCTTTTGTGTTTCCTGTGGCAAAGCTGTGCCAAACTGGGAACACGACATTCTAGTATGAAGCACAATATATAGACAGGGTGTTACAAAAAGGTACGGCCAAACTTTCTGGAAACATTCCTCACACACAAAGAAAGAAAATATGTTATGTGGACATGTGTCCGGAAACGCTTACTTTCCATGTTAGAGCTCATTTTATTACTTCTCTTCAAATCACATTAATCATGGAATGTAAACACACAGCAACAGAACGCACCAGCGTGACTTCAAACTCTTTGTTACAGGAAATGTTCAAAATGTCCTCCGTTAGCGAGGATACATGGAATCCCTGATGCGCTGATGCAGCCCTGGAGAATGGCGTATTGTATCACAGCCGTCTACAATACGAGCACGAAGAGTCTCTACATTTGATACCGGGGGTGCGTAGACAATAGCTTTCAAATGCCCCCATAAATGAAAGTCAAGAGGGTTGAGATCAGGAGAGCGTGCAGGCCATGGAATTGGTCCGCCTCTACCATTCCGTCGGTCACCGAATCTGCTGTTGAGAAGCGTACGAACACTTCGACTGAAATGTGCAGGAGCTCCATCGTGTATGAACCACCTGTTGTGTCGTACTTGTAAAGGCACATGTTCTACCAGCACAGGTAGAGTGTGCCGTATGAAATCATGATAACGTGCTCCATTGAGCGTAGGTGGAAGAACATGGGGCCCAATCAAGACATCACCAACAATGCCTGCCCAAACGTTCACAGAAAATCTGTGTTGACGACGTGATCGCACAATTGCGTGCGGATTCTCGTCAGCCCACACATGTTGATTGTGAAAATTTACAATTTGATCACGTTGGAATGAAGCCTCATCGGTAAAGAGAACATTTGCACTGAGATGAGGATTGACACATTGTCGGATGAACCATTCGCAGCCGTGTACCCGTGGAGGCCAATCAGCTGCTGACAGTGCCTGCACACGCTATACACGGTACGGAAACAATTGGTTCTCCCGTAGCGCTATCCATACAGTGACGTGGTCAACGTTACCTTGTACAGCAGCAACTTCTCTGACGCTGACATTAGGGTTAACGTCAACTGCACGAAGAATTGCCTCGTCCACTGCAGGTGTTCTCGTCGTTCTAAGTCTTCCCCAGTCGCGAGTCATAGGCTGGAATGTTCCGTGCTCCCTAAGACGCCGATCAATTGCTTCGAACGTCTTCCTGTCGGGACACCTTCGTTCTGGAAATCTGTATCGATACAAACGTAGCGCGCCACGGCTATTGCCCCGTGCTCATCCATACATCGAATGGGCATCTGACAATTCCGCATTTGTAAACATTGCACTGACTGCAAAACCACGTTCGTGATGAACACTAACCTGTTGATGCTACGTACTGATGTGCTTGATGTTAGTACTGTAGAGCAATGAGTCGCATGTCAACACAAGCACCGAAGTCAACATTACGTTCCTTCAATTGGGCCAACTGGCGGTGAATCCAGGAAGTACAGTACATACTGACGAAACTAAAATGAGCTCTAACATGGAAATTAAGCGTTTCCGGACACACGTCCACATAACATCTTTTCTTTATTTGTGTGTGAGGAATGTTTCCTAAAAGTTTGGCCGTACCTTTTTGTAACACCCTGTATATAATTATCAGATTAAAATTGAAAAAGATTCAAATATATTTAACCTATTTCTTTTTATAATACTAGACAGTGCATAATCCGCCATTCTCACTACTTTATTTGCAAGAGACAAAAGAGGTTCGCATTGTTACATCAAGCGGAGTGTGATTTGCGAAGGCAAGCAGTTTCTTGAAGGTAGGGAAAGTTGTGGAAGCTTTTATGGACCCGTCTTAGTCTTTTTGTGGAACAGTCAACTCTGTTTTCGAGACGCCGCAGACACGAGCAGCTCGCAAAACGGTTAAGCGGGCGTTAACGCGCTACCGGGAAGTAATAGGAGCGCCACTTAGCGGCGGGTTAACTGCAGGGA
Organism: Schistocerca piceifrons; assembly: GCF_021461385.2. NCBI lineage: Eukaryota > Metazoa > Arthropoda > Insecta > Orthoptera > Acrididae > Schistocerca > Schistocerca piceifrons. The sequence continues at coordinate 214,908,848 of NC_060146.1, forward strand.
AGCTCACGAGCTGCGATTTCATCGCCGCCTCAGTGCGGGGCTGGGCTGCAACCCGTCCGCTGGTTAGGGGGGTGGGGCAGTGGGATGACTGGGGCGAGGGGTGGGGGGGTAGGGTGGAGCGGCCGTCCCGCCTCGGGGTTCAACGTGCCACCACCACCGCCGCCGCCGCCGCCGGCTCTGGACAATCAATAGCTGCGTCGACGGCGCGTCAGCCGCCCGCCGGAAGCTGTTATCACGGGCGATGAAATTAATACCGGGCAGAGGGAGGCCGGGGGTGCGCGGCTTCAGCACTCGCCGAGTGAGTGGCTGGCTTAACGACCGCACACTGGGCGCGATCACTGCCGCCGTTTTTATGGCCAGTAGGGGCTCACCGGGCGGGGTTAACCAACCGCGCTGGCGGCACGCCGGGTGCGTGTGTGTTCGTTGGAGGTGGTGGTGCAGTGATTGTGTACAGTGGCTGCACTCAGAGGCTGGGTCATTACTAATCCCGGTAACGGCGCTCTCGCGGAGGGATCCGTTGTACTAATTAGTGGGGACACACAAAACGTGATTGATTGCCTGGCGAATGACCTCAAACGCTTTTTGTCATCACTCAGTGTATCGAAATATAATGGTTCAAACGGCTATGGGCACTATGAGACTTAACATCGGAGGTCATCAGTCCCCTAGACTCAGAACTGCACCACTGGCCATTAAAATTTCTACAGACGTGAAATGTAACCGACAGGAAGAAGATGCAGTGATATCCAAATGATTAGCTTTACACAGCATTCACATAAGGCTGGCGCCGGCAGCGACACCTACAACGTTCTGATATACGTTTCCAGCCGATTTCTCATACACAAACAGCACTTGACCGGCGTTACCCGGTGAAACATTGTTGTGATGCCTCTTGTAAGGAGGAGAAATGCGTACTATCACTTTGATAAAGGTAGGATTGTAGCCTATCTCGATTGCGGTTTATCGTATCGCGACATTGCTGCTTGCGTTGGTCGAGATCCAGTTACTGTTAGCAGAATATGGAATCGGTGGGTTCAGGAGGGTAATACGGAACGCCGTGCTGGATGCCAACGGCCTCCTATAACTAGCAGTCGAGATGACAGGCATCTTATCCGCATGGCTGTAACGGATCGTGCAGCCACGTCTCGATCCCTCAGTCGACAGATGGGGACGTTTGCAAGACAACAACCATCTGCACGAACAGTTCGACGACGTTTGCAGCAGCATGGACTATCAGCTCAGAGTCCATGGTTGCGGTTACCCTTGCAGGAGCGCCTGCGATGGTGTACTCAACGACGAACCTGGGTGCACGAATGGCAAAACGTCATTTCTTCGGATGAATCCAGGTTCTGTTTACAGCATCATGATGGTCGCATCCGTGTTTGGCGACATAGCTGTGAACGCACATTTTAAACGTGTATTCGTCATCGCCATACAGGCGTATCACCCGGCGTGATGGTGTAGGGTTCCATTATTTACACGTATCGGTCACCTCTTGTTCGCATTGACGACACTTTGGACAGTGGACGCTACATTTCAGATGTGTTACGACCCGTGGCTCTACCCTTCATTCGATTCCTGCGAAACCCTACATTTCAGCAGGATAATGCACGGCTGCGTGTTGCAGGTCCTGTACGGGCCTTTCTGGATACACAAAATGTTTGACTGCTGCCCTGGCCAGTACATTCTCCAGATCTCTCACCAACTGAAAACGTCTGGTCAATGGTGGCCGAGCAACTGGCTGGTCACAATACGCCAGTCACTACTCTTGATGAACTCTGGCATCGTGCTGAAGCTGCATGGGCAGCTGTACCTGTACACGCCATCCAAGCTCTGTTTGACTCAATGCCCAATCGTATCAAGGCCATTATTACGGCCAGAGGTGCTTGTTCTGGGTACTGATTTCTCAGGATCTATGCACCCCAATTTGATTGAAAATGTAATCACATGTCACTTCAAGTATAATATATTTGTCCAATGAATACCAATTTATCATCTGCATTTCTTCTTAGTGTAGCAGTGTACTTAAACCTAACTAACCCAAAGACATCACATACAGCCATGCTCGAGGCAGGATTCGAACCTGCGACCGTAGCAGTCGAGCGGTTCCGGATTGAAGCGCCTGGAACCGCTCGGCCACCGCGGCCAGCATCAAAATGAAAATTACAAGCTGTGTACCCACCTTTGCCCAGGTATGCGCACTGACTGAAAATAGAAACACGACATCAAAAAACAATTAGTGTACAAATACTTCCAATTCATATGTGGCATACAGCAAACCAGTGCTTAACAGTATTGGTTAAAAACAGTCTTGTTTGCAATTTTAGATTTTTTATTTTTCAACGACGCGTTTCGCCTTATTTAGGCATCTTCAGGTTGTCTACATAGAAAACAGAGCACAAATACCTCTATTTAAGAATCGCGATCGCGTTGTGCAGACTTGGATAACCTATATGTATTAAGATATCACCTATTGGAAGAGCAAATATCTTAATTTGGTATATCTTAGAACAATCCTTAAGTCAGTGTAGCCAAAGGGCATCGTCAAATGTATCAGGCCAACATCGCCTTCGTTAAACTCAGTAAAAACTAGAAATATACAATAGTAAAATAATGTAATGTAGAGTAATGGAACTTCGAGAATACATTTGTCTAGGTAACATATTTGCCAACGTCCTTGCCGCAGTGGTAACACCGGTCCCTGTCAGATCACCGAAGTTAAGCGCTGTCGGGCTGGGCTAGCACTTGGGTGGGTCACCATCCGGTCGGCCGAGCGCTGTTGGCAAGCGGGTGCTGACCACATACTCCTCCATATCCGCATCCAGTGACGCCTGTGGGCTGAGGATGACACGGCGGCCGGTCGGTATCCGTTTGGCGTCCATGGCCAGATCGGGAGCAGTTTAGCTGCATTTTTTTAGGTAATGTATTTAAGTGATCAACATTATAAGAGCACAGTTTAATGTAACAGCTAGATAAACAATTGCTAATGTGAAATTCTGGTACATTAATAACGGGTGCTACCACGAGAATGTTGAATGCAAGCATGCAAACGTGCATGCACTGTGCTCTACAGGTGACGTATGTCATTTTGTGGGATGGAGTTTCATGCCTGAAGCACTTGGTCTGTCAATACAAGGACAGCACTTAACACTGTTTTCAGATGACGCTGGAGTTGTCATCCTATGATGTGCCATATGTGCTCCGTTGGAGACAGATCTGGTGATCGAGCAGGCCAAGAAGCGTGTCAACACTTTGTAGAGGATGTTGGGTTACGAAAGCGGTATGTCGGCGACCGTTATTCTGTTGGAAAACACCGCCTGGAGTGCTGTTAATGAATAGCAGCAGAACAGGTCAAATCACCAGACTGACGTACAGTTTTGTAGTCAGGATGCGTGGGGTAACCACGAGAGTGGTGCTGCTCTCATACGAAATCGCAACTCAGACGATAACTTCAATTGTACGTCCAGTGTGCCTAGCGCGCAAACAGGGTGCGTACAGGTAGCCAACTGACCTGCTCTTAACCAACATACGGCCATCACTGGCACCGTGACCGAATGAGCTTTCATCCGAAAACACAACAGACCTCCACCCTGCCTTACTGTGAGCTCGTGGTTGACAGCACTGAAGTCGCAAATGGCGGTGGTTTGGTGTCAGTGGTTTTGCACACTACCCTGCGTCTTGCTTGTAGCTGTACTTGAAGTAACTGATATGTAGCAGTTCGTTCTGTCATTGTAGTGCCACCTGCCGCTCAGATTGTTGCTGCAAATGCAGTATGATGCGCTAGAGCCATAACTTGAACACGATGGTCTTTCCTCTCATTAGTTCCACCTTACTGTCTGGAGTCCAGTCTTCCTGCTTCCATACATTCTCATGGCCACCGCTGCCAGCTGTCATGTATATCGGTTGGTTATATTCCCTGCCAAGGCTTTCTACAATTTCGCAGGAGAAACATTCAGCTTCTCGTCTTTGTCGCTTTAAAGGCATATGCAAGGCCATAATTATGTCTGGTGAGAAATCACTTATGGCTTCCCCCAAGGTTCAGTCTTAGGTCCACCATTATTCCTCGTATATGTAAACTACACAACAAGAAAAATCAGTTCTTTCTACAGGTGACAGTAGTATTGTAATCAATCCAAACGAACGTACACAAACAGAATAAACGGTAAACAATGTTATTAAAAGTATTATTTACCTGTTTTCTGGGAATGTTCTTACCCTCAGCTTTAAAATGGCACAACGTATTCAGTTCTGCACATCTAGGGGTACTACACCAGTAGTAAGCGTAACACATAGTGAGGGAATAATAAATAACGTTGAAACGTCAAAATTCTTAGATGTCCATATTAAAGAGAATTTAAACTGGAAAAGACACATTTTGGAATTCCTAAAACAACTTAGTTCAGCCACTTCGAATTATTGCACATCTTAGGGAGATCCAGAACAGTAAGTTGACATAGTTTGCATATTTTCTTTCAATAATAGATAATAGCATATGGAACAATACGCTGTATTAACTCACCTTGAAGCAACATGGTCTAAGAATATTATATGGTGCTCAACCGCGATCTTCTTGTCGACGATTGTTTAAGGAGTTAGACATTCTGACTACTGCTACGCAGTGTGTTTATTCCCTCGAGAAGCTTGTTGTAATTAATCCACTACAGTTCAAAAGCAACATGATGTTCACAATTACGATACCAGAAGGAAAGACTGACATTCGATAGTCCACATTAAGGTGATCCTTATCACAAAAAAGTGTGAACAATGCTGCAAAAAATTTTTTGATCACTTACCAACTAATATATAATGTTTGACAGACAGCAAAGTAAAATTTTAAAACAAACTAAAAAGTTTCTCCTTGACACTTCCGTGTATACTATAGAAGAATTTCTGTCATTGTAATGTGTAAATGATGGTCGATTGGAATTATTAACTTACATCTGTATAAGGAAAAAAATTATAAATATTGTGCATGATCCCAAATTCACGATTAATTTCCGATGAAATGTAAAATGACTAATTCCACATCATTTCGATTTCTCGTGCAAATTCAATCAGATAACATGAAACTAAATAACTCTCCCTCTCTCTCTCTCTCTCTCTCTCTCTCTCTCTCTCTCACACACACACACACACACACACACACACCTGTGTGCATATACTCTCAGCTCTTGCACCACAAACCCTCGCACAAAATCAAAACAAGTTTCCGTAAATCGCGCTTTCGTCTATGTAAATAAAGCCGTAGCAAGTGAGAGCAAAACGAAAGAATTATGGAAAACAGTGTTCCATGAGGGCCACTAAATATTTTAGGAGGTGGTAGTACATAATATCTCGAATAAAGCACTCTACAAAACAAGTGCTCATGTTTTACTCGTTACAGTGATACAGCGGTCGGAAAGTAACCCAAACAAGTACTCACAAAATGAGTAAGGCACAAGCAAGTTCAGAGTTGATTTTCATAAATTCTGACTTCTACTTCACCGCACTTTAGATTCTCTTGGCCACACCACGTGTAATTTGATGCCGTCCTGATGTTCTTTCATTGCTGTTACACTTTTCGTAATCCGAACGATTAGTACGTCTCTTGTGTTTTTTCTTTGTAAATTTCGCCTTTCGGACATCCCCACAGGCATAAATCCAAAGCGCTGTTGTCCGGCGAGCGTGGTGGCGAAGAAACGTGACCGTTTGCGGTCCTGAAACGTCCTATAGACAAGAAGTGTTTGTAAAATAAACTTCGATGGCCGTCAACGTCGTAGAAAGAGAGCCTCTGGAGGTCAGATTGCGTCACTCAGCTCTCTGTTGCGTTCGTCAGTGTGTGGCCGGCGAGCGACTCAAATGGAAGTGATATCGGGTGTTCCCCAGGGAAGCGTCCTGGGACCTCTGCTGTTCCTGAACTATATGAATGACCTGGGTGACAATCTGAGCAGCTCTCTTAGGTTGTTCGCAGATGATGCTGTAATTTACCGTCTAGTAAGGTCATCCGAAGACCAGTATCAGTTGCAAAGCGATTTAGAAAAGATTGCTGTATGCTGTGGCAGGTGGCAGTTGACGCTAAATAACGAAAAGTGTGAGGTGATCCACACGAATTCCAAAAGAAATCCGTTGGAATTCGATTACTCGATAAATACTACAATTCTCAAGGCTGTCAATTCAACTAAGTACCTGGGTGTTAAAATTACGAACAACTTCAGTTGGAAAGACCACATAGATAATATTGTGGCGAAGGCGAGCCAAAGGTTTCATTTCATTGGCAGGACACTTAGAAGATGCAACAAGTCCACTAAAGAGACAGTTTACACTACACTCGTTCGTCCTCTGTTAGAATATTGCTGCGCGGTGTGGGATCCTTACAAGGTGGGATTGACGGAGGACATCGAAAGGGTGCAAAAAAGGGCAGCTCGTCTTGTATTATCACGTAACAGGGGAGAGAGTGTGGCAGATATAATACGCGAGTTGGGATGGAAGTCATTAAAGCAAAGACGTTTTTCGTCGCGGCGAGATCTATTTACGAAATTTCAGTCAGCAACTTTCTCTTCCGAATGCGAAAATATTGTGTTGAGCCCAACCTACACAGGTAGGAAGGATCATCAAAAGAAAATAAGAGAAATCAGAGCTCGAACAGAAAGGTTTAGGTGTTCGTTTTTCCCGCGCGCTGTTCGGGAGTGGAATGGTAGAGAGATAGTATGATTATGGTTCGATGAACCCTCTGCCAAGCACTTAAATGTGAATTGCAGAGTAGATGTAGACGTAGATGTTACTACGACTCCCGCCAGCTGCGAAGCACAATCTGCCATTCGCTTCCTACAGGCAGGGTGAGGGAGTCAATGCCGCCGAGATTCGTCGTCGGTTGTGTCGTGTCTGTGCGGATGAGGTGTGCGTGAAGATGTTGTGGGACAGTGGTGCAGGGAATTCAAGGCTAGTTGCAGAGCTGTGTATGATAAAAGTGAAGATGTAGTGAGGAAGTGGCGCAGAAAAGTTCAAAGCTAGTTGTATAGATGTTGGTGATGAAAGTGATGGTGTTGCGTGGGAGTAGCGAAAAAAATTGAACGCTAGTTGCAGAGATGTACATGATGAAAGTGGAAGTGTTGGGAGGGAGTGATGCAGAAAATTCAAGATTAGGAAGGCGTTCAAGTGTGACTGATGAACTTGCCCAACATCTTGTCTGAAGTGGGTGTACGAGATGTCGGCTCACAATTTCCAAATTTTCTGACCGAGCGAGGTGGCGCAGTGGTTATCGCACTGGACTCGCATTCCGGAGGACGACGGTTCAAACCCGCGTCCAGCCATCCTGATTTAGGTTTACCGCTTCAGGCAAATGCCGGGATGGTTCCTTTGGAACGGCACTGCCTACTTGGTTCTCCATCCTTCCCTAATCCAGTGGGACCGATGACCTCGCTGTTTGGTACCCTACCCCGAATAAACCAACCAATCAACCAACAAAACTTTTTGAAGATCTGTCTCAGACTTTTTGGCCAATCCTCTTTAAAATTGTCGCACCAAGCTTACGCTATATTTCATTTTATTTTTGTTACAGGGCCGTTAATTGACATTCTGACACCAAGGCTGTCCATAAATTACGTGAACTCGCACATAATAGAGGTTAGACTTCCGTAGGCAAGCCAATGAAATAAGAACGTGTAAAGAGAATAAAATACTGGCTTTCCATTTACTTTTTGTTGGTGGATTCACTTTTATCACACAAGGCGCCTAAATAATTTATATATATTTTTTAAGATTCTTCCGTTTGTAGAGAAGGCCAAAGCTGCTACACATAACTCGCATATAAAATATTGAAAATACTGACACAGTTGTTGTTGTTGTGGACTTCAGTCCTGAGACTGGTCTGATGCAGCTCTCCATGCTACTCCATCCTGTGCAAGCTTCTTCATCTCCAAATACCTACTGCAGCCTACATCCTTCTGAATCTGCTTAGTGTATTCATCTCGTGGTCTACCTCTACGATTTTTACCCTCTGCGCTGCCCTCCAATAGTAAATTGGTGATCCCTCGATGTCTCAGAACATGTCCTACCGAACGATCTCTTCTTCTAGTCAAGTTGTGCCACAAGCACCTCTTCTCCCCAATTCTATTCAATACCTCCTCATTAGTTATGTGATCTACCCATCTAATCTTCAGCATTCTTCTGTAGCACCACATTTTGAAAGCATCTATTCTCTTCTTGTCTAAGCTATTTATCGTCCACGTTTCACTTCCATACATGGCTACGCTCCATACGAATACTTTCAGAAACGACTTCCTGACACCTAAATCTATACTCGATGTTAACAAATTTCTCTTCTTCAGAAACGCTTTCCTTGCCATTGCCAGTCTACATTTTATATCCTCTCTACTTCGACCATCATCAGTTATTTTGCTCCCCAAATAGCAATACTCCTTTACTACTTTAAGTGTCTCATTTCCTAATCTAATTGCCTCAGCTTCACCCAATTTAATTCGACTACATTCCATTATTCTCGTTTTGCTTTTGTTGATGTTCATCTTATACCCTCCTTTCAAGACACTGTCCATTCCGTTCAACTGCTCTTCCAAGCCCATTGCTGTCTCTGACAAAATTACAATGTCATCAGCGAACCTCAAAGTTTTTTACTTCTTCTCCATGGATTCTAACACCTACTCCGAACTTTTCTTTTGTTTCCTTTATTGCTTGCTCAATATACAGATTCAATAACATCGGGTATAGGCTACAACCCTGTCTCACTCCCTTGCCAACCACTGCTTCCCTTTCTTACCCCTCGACTCTTATAACTGCCATCGCTTTCTGTGCAAATTGGAAATAGCTCTCTGAATTTTAACCCTGCCACCTTCAGAATTTGAAAGAAAGTATTCCAATCAACGTTGCCAAAAGCTCTCTCTTAAGTCTACAAATGCTAGAAACGTAGGTTTGGCTGTCCTTAATCTTTCTTCTAAGATAAGTCGTAGGGTAATACAATAAATTCTTTGCTATGCAAGCTATTATTAAATGGAATGCTTTAGAGTCCTTTGTGGCCCCAACTGTGGAAAACGTAACTCCTCCCGAACAAGAAATGAAGGCTCAGTGGTACCGACCGGCCGCCGTGTCATCTGACTTTCAAAATTCCCTACAAAAGAATGGCCCTGACTAACATTAAACTATACCTTTCACAAATCACTTACCTCACAAAAATCTTCGCTGCTCAAGCTACTGCAATGCAGCGAGCGCCACTACTGCCAGCTAAATAAAAGATTCAAACTATGGAAGGCACTAACTACTGATAGGGATAGTTAGCAAATGAAAGATATTAATAGAGAACGAACAATGTATTTACCTTGATATCATCACAAGTCATAATATATATATCAGTTCATGACAAATTACAAAACTCCGCCATCTCTCTCCCCACATCCACCACTGCTGGCGGCTCACCTCCAACTGCGCAACGCTACGCGCTGTTCACAGCCAGCTGCCTAACACTACAATGGCGAGTATTACAACAATGCAAACTAGCCACAGACTGCACACAGCACAGCCAGTGATTTTCATATTGAGCGCTACGTAACGTTGCCAATAAGAAAACATAAACAGCCTACTTACATAGAGAAAACATAAACAGCCTACTTAGTGATTTTCATATTGAGCGCTACGTAACGTTGCCAATAAGAAAACATAAACAGCCTACTTACATAGAGAAAACATAAACAGCCTACTTACATAGCCCCCATGCTCCCCACAAAAAATTTTTACAAATGGTGTTGGGCACTGGCCAATACAGGTTTGATAAAAATTTTTCATAATTACAATAACAAAGAAATCAAATGCACACACTTATTGATACAATGTTGGTCAAAAGCTCAAATTTTCTCACAGTCCATAAAGACAGTCTTGATCGTTCATTACGGTAAAATAGTAGTGTTTTTCTCAAAGTCTGAGCAGTAGAAGAAAATGCACACGGAAGTAGTGGATTTCCATGCAGTCTTGAAGAAGTAGTGTTGTCCTTCCAACGGAAAGACAGTGCTGACTCTTGACATGCTGATAGGAAATGGGCCACAATGGAGCAAACCCACAGCTGAGTCATTCGAAGGTTTGAAGAATATTGGTAGGTAGGTCATCACAGAGCAGACCCACTGTAGTCCTGGTAGAGATTACGGTATTGGTGGGCCACCAGAGGTGCAGACCCACTGCAGTCCTTGTAGAAATAATGGTATTGGTGAGTCAGCAAAGAAACGTCCCCTTTGAACAATTATACACGACTGTGCTTAAACTGACATACAATATTTTTAGCGCAACGCAATCTGACTTTCAAAATTCCCTACAAAAGAATGGCCCTGACTAACATTAAACTATACCTTTCACAAATCACTTACCTCACAAAAATCTTCGCTGCTCAAGCTACTGCAATACAGCGAGCGCCACTACTGCCAGCTAAATAAAAGATTCAAACTATGGAAGGCACTAACTACTGATAGGGATAGTTAGCAAATGAAAGATATTAATAGAGAACGAACAATGTATTTACCTTGATATCATCACAAGTCATAATATATATATCAGTTCATGACAAATTACAAAACTCCGCCATCTCTCTCCCCACATCCACCACTGCTGGCGGCTCACCTCCAACTGCGCAACGCTACGCGCTGTTCACAGCCAGCTGCCTAACACTACAATGGCGAGTATTACAACAATGCAAACTAGCCACAGACTGCACACAGCACAGCCAGTGATTTTCATATTGAGCGCTACGTAACGTTGCCAATAAGAAAACATAAACAGCCTACTTACATAGAGAAAACATAAACAGCCTACTTAGTGATTTTCATATTGAGCGCTACGTAACGTTGCCAATAAGAAAACATAAACAGCCTACTTACATAGAGAAAACATAAACAGCCTACTTACAAGTTAAGTCCGATAGTGGTCAGAGCCTTTTGAACCATTTGCACACCAGCTATGTTTTGTTTCCTGGCGGCGCGGCAGCTACAAATTGCTGGAAATTGTCTTAATGCTCAAAGCACTGATATGAGGGATCGGAAGCTCACTGTCGATAATGACAAGGCTAACATTTCATACATATATTAACAATTACAACATGCGCATCACCTCAACGTAAATGGCTTTCTCCGAGAACAGCGAAAACAGAAGTGAGACAGACAGGAGCCGTAGCGGCTATTTGGACAGCTTCTTCTAGGGAACAAGAAAAGATATTATTATCTATAATTGCAGTTGCCAGGGATGCTGGCTGTATTGTTCAGACTACGTCCATGCTGAGAAATAATTACGAAACACTTCAGACATTTTAGAAATAAGTTACAAAAATCACGCAGTATTTAATGACCATATTTGGAGACGTTATAGTTACGATAAGTGTTGTGCACCAAAATGTGTAACTGATGTTCACAGAAGTGAAACAACAGGTTCGGCCTTGTGTGCCATGGCGAAGAGAGGGAAGAATTTCTAAACAGTTTCTTTAGTGGGTTGGACTAAGTGATGCATGAAACTAAGGAACTGTCCTAACAGTGCATGCACATTCATTCTCCCAATGAGCCCTAAAAATTCGAGCAGACGCAGTCAAACCGCAAAATGGTGGTTACATTTTTTTTTTTTTTTTTTTTTTTTTTGGGGACCGCAAAGGACTTTCGACGACAGACTTCATGAGAGTAATGCGTGGGAATACTGTGGCACCACAGGTTTATAGTGAGACTTCTAAGGCCAATCCAAAACAAAGAGCGCAGATTGAATCGTTACACTTAACTGTGCCCTCACTCTCTTCACCGAGTATGATACCTCGTTGCTTCACAGTTAAGTGCCCGTTATGAACTTAACACAAATAAATAAACTTTCCCCTGATGCTATGAATCGCAGGACAGGTGGTAACTAGGCTGTACTCAGGAGCAAATCACGTCAAATAAGGAGCCACAACACATTTAACTCTTCACTAACGAAGTTTATTGTCTCTACAATATTCACATTAATTTGAATACTGGTCAAACAAACTACTCTGTTAAGTGGCAAATAAGTGACTCGAGCCTCCAATATAGTGGTTAGTGAAATCGATACGAAACTAAGCAAATTAAATGTCCACCTGATTAGCAGAGTGGTAAGGTGCTTGCCTACCACGCAGCTGACCCGGGTACGATCCCCGGCCGGGTTGGAGATTTTGTCCGCTTGTGGACTGCGTATTGTGTTGCCCTCGTCATCATTTCATCCTCACCACCGGCACGCAGGTGGCCCAATGTGGCGTCGACTGAAGTAAGACTCGCACTCGGCGGCCGAACTTCCCCGGATGGGGCCTCCCGGCCATGTATGCCACACGCTCATTTCATTTCAGTAAAATAAATCAGGTGGAAAAACACAGGCTGTGTTCACAGCTAAATCTTGAACTAAGGTAAATCGTATACCTGCTCACACCCAAACAGAGTCTAACCGACACAAGATGCTGCAACCTAAGTGTCGTTTAGTAGCCCAAGTACACTGAAGAGCCAAAGAAACTGACACACCTGTCTAATATCGTGTAGGGCGCCCGCGAGCAAACAAAAGTGCCGCAACACGACGTGGCGTGGACTCGACTAACGTCTGGAGTAGTGCTGGAGGGAACGGAGACCATGAGTCCTGCAGGGCTGTCCATAAATCCGTGTGAGTACGGAGATGGTGGAGATCTCTTCAGAACAGCACCTTGCAAGGCATCCCAGATATGCTCGATAATGTTGATGTTTGGTGAGTTGAGTGGCGGTCACATTGTACTTCTGGAATTGCCCAAGTCCATCGGAATGCACAATGGACATGAATTGATGCAGGTGATCAGACAGGACGCTTATGTGAGTGTCACCTGTCAGAGGTCAGAGTCGTACCTAGACGTATCAGTGGTCCCATATCACTCCAACTGCACACGCCCCACTCTATTACAGAGCCTCCACCAGGTTGCACAGTCCACTGCTGACATACAGGGTCCATGGACTCATGAGATTATCTCCATACGCGTACACTCCGCTCGGTACAATTTGGTACGACACTCGTCTGACCAGGCAACATGTTTCCAGTCATCAACTGTCCATTGTCAGTGCTGAAGGGTCCAAGGCGAGGCGTAAAGGTTTGCGTCGTGTAGTCATCAAGGGTACAGAAGTGGGCTTTTGGCTCCGAAAGCCCATATCGATGATGTATAGTTAAATGGCTCGCACTCTGACACTTGTTGATTGCCCAGCATTGAAATCTTCAGCAATTTGCCGAAGGCTTCTACCACATTGAATGATTCTCTTCAGCCGTCGTTTGTCCAATTCTTGTAGGATCTTTTTCCGGCTCCAGCGGATTCGGAGATTTGATGTTTCACGGGATTCCTGATTTTCACCGTGTTCGTGAAATGGTCATACGGGGAAGTCCCCACTTCATCGCTACCTCGGAGATGCAGTGTCCCATTGCTCGTGGGCTGGCTGTAACACCGCGTTCAAACTCACTTAAATCTTGATAACCTGCCATTGTTGCAGCAGCAACCGATCTAACAACTGCGCCAGACACTTGTTGTCTTATATAGGCGTCGCTGACCGCTGTAGCGTATTCTGCCTGTTTACTTATCTCTGTATTTGAATACGCACACCTATAAGAGTTCCTTTGGTGTTTCAGTGTATTTTAAGTCCCTTACGGCTAACTGACTCGAAGTTCAACCTCATATAAAGAAACGCATTTCTAAAATGTGAACCTTCACGGCCGGAAGTGTCCCAAAAATATTTTCGGGCTATTATGCCGTGATCGAATGGGTTGCACATTAAAAGCCTACGTTTCGTCCACATTTGCGGAGGACACATTCATGGGTGATAGTAGCTGCTTTGAATGTCCGATTTACACCCTGGCCCGCTACTGAGCTGCGGTGTGAATCGGACATTCAAAGTAGCTACGGTCGCCCTTGAAAATATCCTCGCGGCACGTAATGGGCATGGGTGTGTGTGTTGTTCGTAGCATAAGTTAGTTTAAGTAGTGTGGAAGTTTACGGAACGATGGCCTCAGCAGTTTGGTCCCTTAATAATTCAGATTTGAAAATGTCCTCCGCAAAAAAGCTCAGATTAAGACATGAGGCAAGTGTGAATATTTTCACGAGGTCTGCTTGTGAGCTTAGTAAAGTGCTATTAACATGCATATGATTCATACCTATGAGCGGTATTTGATGAACAAATGTTTATGTGTTGTCAGGTTAACATAAAATTAGCAATCGGGCGAGCATACAGGGTGTTTCTGTAGGAGCGTGCAAAAATGTAACAGGACATAGAGAATCCTCCACTGAACAGTGTGAGGTAGGGAACGTGGAGTCGGAGACGCCGAGTGGACGAGCTGTTGCAGCTCGCTGGCACCCTTCTTCCGTCTGCCGGTGTCTGCGTTAGCTGGGCAGGTGTCAGGAAGCGCAGAGCGTCCCGGACAGCACAGCGTAGCTCTCGCGCTCGGAAGGTCCACGCCCAGGTGGAGCGTGTGTGCACTAAGCAGCGACTGCCTCAGCTAAGTAAGCCGGCGGAAGTATTGGAATATGCGTTAGTGGCAAACTGATTTCGTTCATTGAGGAGTTTATCCGGCTCTTCGCGTTTCGTGACCTAAATCACCAGTTCCTCTAAACAGTCTGTCTACTTTTTTTCGACATTATGTAATATTTTTACTTGTTGCTGAGTGCTACGAACGTCATGTCCTTCATTTTGCATGCGTAAACCTAATGCTGTCCAGTTGCTGGCGTATGTGTGTTCTTGGAATCTCAAGTCAAAGAACTTGCCCGTCTTGCCGACATAGCTTTTATCACAATCACGTTATTGTAATGTTTATCGTATTTTATGGTTTTTGCTATCGAAGATTGTCTTATATAGGACTCGCACATACAGAGCGAAGAGTAGGGAAGGAAAAATACACTTCGTTTTGTGTATATAATTCCCTGATTTCTGACGTTATGTAGTTCACAAAGCATGAGCACTTGTTCATCAAATGCTGCCCATGGGTGTGAACCATATGCGTGTCAGTAACACTTCACTAAGCTCACAAATACCCGTAGTGAATATAATTGGAATTGTTTCAGATTTTAATTTAAGCTTTCATTTCCTCTAGTGTAGCATCTGAAGATTGCGTTGGGAGGCTGAAATCGATTACGATTGTGTAATAGCAACGTGATTGTGTCAAAAATGAAAAGTAATATCCTACCGGTAGGAACTGCTAGTGTCGGTGAGTGCATGTGTCCACCTCAACTGGCATCCGAAAGAGCATTGCGAAGGGAACTACTTGCAGCGGACGTAGGGGTTCGGATGCCTCGCAAAAGGCCGTTTGCTCACTGCGCCACATGATGCTACAAGCCTTCCATGTGACAAAGAACACCGAAATTCGACAGTAGATGACAGAAAGCATGCGGTGTATTTCAGCCAGACGCGAGCCGCGAGGGTGTCATCGAGGCGTGAACCAGAAGTGTGTGTGAAACGTGTAGTTGATGGTAGAGCTCCTTCTGTGATGTTTTGTGGCTGTTTTTCGTACCGTATCTTGGGACCACTCGTTTCTGCCTACCGTGAACATGAACACGATGTTTGTTTCAAAATTCTCCGTGGTAAAGTATTGGCCTTTTCTCTAATTCTTCATGATGAAACTACTCTGGACACTCTCGTCTTCCAGGATGACGAAGGTTTCGGTGGCAATGCCACGTCCATATGGCCCTAGTTTTGACGGGCACACGGCGACGCTGACGAACATCGACTGGTGCGGTAATTCATCCCATCCTAAGCCCAGAAAACGTCCCAGACTATGTGAAACACAATTGCTCGAAGAAGGCATTCAGCATCTCTACAGTTTGCTAGCTCAGCGGGACATAATAGTGAATGTGGCGGCTTGATTTGGATAAGCCACAGTTGTGGAAGACCTTCTGTGTTGATACGAAACCATTATGAAGAATATATGTGGTGTAACGCGTGTATCCTTGTGTGGGTTACGTGTTTTTTTGCCTGTGTGAAGTAACGGGTGAGTTGTGGTGCCCTGGATATGTTATATATTCGGAATTGGGGCGGCCGCACGGGCCGCGCATCAAAGCCGCGGCTCGGCAGCAAACACGTTGTGCCGAAAGTTAGCAGGACTTGAGGGGAGTAGGTAGCCCCAGCGCGTGGTCCAGCCGTGTGGCTGGGAATGCCGCTGTGACGAGGACGGTGCTTTGTGCCGACGAAGGAGATGTCTATGCAGAGAGCGCCAAAGGTGGTGGACTTTGTGGAACCATCATGGCAGACATTTTACAGTTCATATACAAATTAATAGCAGCCAGATGAATCATGATACCTCAAAAATAAACACGTAGGGGAAGGCGGGGCAAGATGGGGAAGCTAGCTTTAAACCCTTACAAAAGGGACAAGAATAAACAAATTCAAGTAGGTTTGATTATCATTTGTTTATTTAACCATTGAATTACAATAGCATGCAAAGAAATCTGCAAACTTGTTACATTTAATTATAAATATATCGATTTGAAACATAAACTACCATATGCGGGGTAAGATGGGGAACTAGCATGAATTCATCTCTAAAGCTTAAATAAGGACTCGAATAACGAAATCATGTGAAGATAAGGTTTCGAAACATGGTTCTGCGAATTGTAGAATCAGCTATTACGTTTTATTTAGGCCTCTTACTTTCACACAGCACACAAGTGTGGACAGCCTCGTCATCATCACTTTCTGTCCCTACACAAGTGTCGTGGCCACCCCGACGCTGAAACACACATCTCTGTGGCACGTTGAACTGTCGAGCAGCCCTGAAAGAACCCATATGACCTTCCATAACAGCATTTACAGCGCCTTCCATTGACTCCAATGACCAATCTTGCGTAGACGTTTGTCGCCGATACTTGCGAACCATCTGAAATAAATCACGTGGAACGTATTATTGAGTCAGATCATTCCTGGTAATCTACATTATACAGTAAATACCATATTTCCAACAATCAGTCGTTAAAGCATAGCAAGAATACTGACTCTGACGTTTTGTGTATTTTTATTCACCATATAGCCTAAGGCATACTTTGCATTCAACGTATAATGTACGTGTTCAAAACCAGCAGCGAGGTAAACACATGAGACGATAAGAACGTAATGGGTGGACAAATAGTATGGACAAGATGGGGAAGCTCCCCATCTTGTCCCACCCCGTCTTGCCCCCTACCATGCTGTCAGGTTATGTTACGCCTACATGGACACTATATAGTGAACATTGACTACTGACACAGCAGTTTACTGTTAATAAGACGTACTATTCAGTGCTATACATACAGTCTGGACAAATGTTCACGAAACACATGTTTTAAGACCTCGAAAGGTGTAAAACATTGCAAATCAGTATAACAGTTGTACGTACCTTGCAAAGCTCACAGAAACCGCCGCGAAACTAACGTTCAGGAATGTCAACACACTGGGACCCGTCTATTGATGATGTTGACGTAGCTGTCCACATGTGGCAATACTCTAACTGTAACTTATATAGCCCTTCCCCGTCTTACCCCACCTCCCCTTCTTGCCCCGCCTTCCCCTACATTAGTATTACTTGCACGGCGATTCTGATGGTGTATTGAGATTTTCAAAAATGGTTCAAATGGCTCTGAGCACTATGGGACTTAACATCTATGGTCATCAGTCCCCTAGATCTTAGAACTACTTAAACCGAACTAACCTAAGGACAGCACACAACACCCAGCCATCACGAGGCAGAGAAAATCCCTGACCCCGCCGGGAATCGAACCCGGGAACCCGGGCGTGGGAAGCGAGAACGCTACCGCACGACCACGAGATGCGAGCATTGAGATTTTCAATATCTTTACTAGTTTAAAGTTTAGTATCTGACGGTAAATTATACATGTAACACCCAGCAACGAATTTCCAAAATTCAAACACTTCATCCGATTTTATCGATGACGTATCTTTAGAAAGCTATTAGTGTAAACCTAAATTGGAGTAAATTACAGGCATGTAACCTGAATAGTACACGAGTTATTGGAGGTCAAAGTGGTCGATTACTATCGATCGCGTCAGGCCAGAAGTACTCCACAGTGACACGAAAAAACTGTAGCACCATGCTTATAAATATATTTATTCGTCTATGTCTTTGTTTATATCCGATATGTACTATTCATGAAAAAATTGGTTAAATATTTACTGTGTTTTAGAAAACACAGAGACATTAGGCTACTGGCCTACCTTTTGTTCTGTTCCTTTGACATATGTTTATTTAATTTGTTTACGTATTTAATAATATGTTTTAGAGCGTTTTTATGGTCCAGCCGTAGGAATAGTTATTTAATTTCGAGTTATTTAAATGTAAATCCTGTATTTGGTATGTGTTTCAATATGTTTGTGAGTGCATGTTGGCTTGGAGACATGGAGGGAGCGCTCTAGCCAATCACAGCGCTCGTTACTAAGAGAGACGCATGGAGGTTGGGGAGGGGCATCGTTTTCGAGAGAGGACACGGGTCAGTTCAGAACCGTGCGGCGCGAGGGACAGTCACATAGGACACGGGAGGTGCTGGAAGCGACGGCGCTACAGACGCACAGTGGCGGGAAAGACTTGGAGTGGCGGAATTCACTAGTGTTCGTGGAAGACAGAAACATATCGTAGTGCCGACTTTTGTACTTGCAGAGATTTCCGCGGCTTCCAGTGAAGACGTAGTACGCGCCTGGAAGTGAATATCTAGCGATCTATTTTGTTGTTCATAACTACACTACTGGGCATTAAAATTGCTACACCAAGAAGAAATGCAGATGATAAACGGGTATTCATTGGACAAATATATTATACTAAAACTGACGTGTGATTACATTTTAACGCAATTTGGGTGCATGGATCCTGAGAAATGAGTACCCAGAAAAACCACCTCTGGCCGTAATAACGGCCTTGATACGCATGGGCATTGAGTCAGACAGAGCTTGGATGGCGTGTACAGGTACAGCTGCCCATGCATCAAGAGTAGTGACTAGCGTCTTGTGACGAGCCAGTTGCTCGGCCGCCATTGACAAGATGTTTTCAGTTGGTGAGAGATCTGGAGAATGTGCTGGCCAGGGCAGCAGTCGAACATTTTCTCTATCCATAAAGGCCCGTACAGGACCTGCAACATGCGGTCGTGCATTATCCAGCTGAAATGTAGCGTTTCGCAGGGATCGAATGAAGGGTAGAGCCACGGGTCGTAAGACATCAGAAATGTAACGTCCACTGTTCAAAGTGGTGTCAATGCGAACAAGAGGTGACCGAGACGTGTAACCAATGGCACCACATACCATCACGGCAGGTGATACACCAGCATGCCGATGACGAATACTCGCTTTTAATGTGCGTTCACCGCGATGTCGGCAGACACGGATGTGACCATCGTGATGCTGTAACCAGAACCTGGATTCATCGGAAAAAATGACGTTTTGCCATTCGTGCACCCCGGTTCGTCGTTGAGTTCACCATCGCAGGTGCTCCTGTCTGTGATGCAACGTCAAGGGTAACCGGTCTCCGAGCTGATTGTCCATGCTGCTGCAAACATCGTCGAACTGTTCGTGCAGATGGTTGTTGCCTTGCAAACTTCCCCATCTCTTGATTCAGGGATCGAGACGTGGCTGCACGATACGTTACAGCCATGCAGATAAGATGCCTGTCATCTTGACTGCTAGAGATACGAGGCCGTTGGGATCCAGCACGGCGTTCCGTATTACCCTCCTGAATCCACCGATTTCACATTTTGCTAACGGTCATTGGATCTCGACCAACGCTAGCAGTAATGTCGCGATACGATAAACCGCAATCGCGATGAGATGCAATCGGACCTTTATCAAAGTCGGAAACGTGATGGTACGCATTTCTCCTCCTTACACGAGGCATCACAACAACGTTTCACTAGACAATGCCGGTCAACTGCTGTTTGTGTATGAGAAATCGGTTGGAAACTTTCTTCATGAGAGCAAGTTGTAGGTGTCGCCACCGGCGCCAACCTTGTGTGAATGCTCTGAAAAGCTAATCATTTGCATACCACAGCATCTTCTTCCTATCGCTTAAACTTCGCGTCTGTGGCACGTCGTCTTCGTGGTGTAGCAGTTTTAATGGGCAGTAGTGTAATTAAGTGAAGTAGGAATCTATTGCTTCCCTGTGATTCGACTTGTATTCTATTTAATTACTGGACCATCGACACCAATAAGAATTTTGCAGAAATATACCGCATTCTCAAAAGTACTTCCACTGTCGTCCTCATCATTTAAAGTCGTTAAAATAGTACCTGCAGATTTTATTTAATTGCAATCTTTCACTCATAAGTTTATATGTTACGTTCTTAATTCGCAATTGCCAAGTGATAGAAACCTTCGACCATTCGATTCATGTGTGTATTCTTATCGTATACTGTACACTCAGCAGTATTTGGCCTGTAATGCGGCAACTACGTATCCCGGCCCCTAGACAACGAAACCAGCCAAAACTTTTAATATTTCAACTCTGAGTCAGAAGGTGCGTAGTTGGGGCCACGACACCACCACATCCTTTCATCACTGATTGTTTGAAAGCCCGCACCTGCTTTGTTTACTAGTGTATTGCTCACTCAAAACTTTGTAGCAAATGGGATATTATTTTGCGTCCATTGTTTCCTTATATCATTATATTAAGTTTAGGTTGGTGTTTTGATTATAAGGGCTTGGGACAGCCGGTGTGGGATTAGTATCGTTTACCTCACACCAAGAACACCGATGAGCTTTGTGCCAGATTTCCTTATTGTTTGTAGCTACCAATTAAACAACTGCTTAGCTACCGGGTAGCTTGGGGTGGTAAGGTGCTTGGTAATAAAACGCAACATCTGTAAAAGAAAGGACATTTATACATATTATAAAAATGTATGTATGTATATGTGTGTATGTTTCACATCTCCTCCTGAATCATTGCACCGATTTCAAACCAACTTTCTTCGCAGAATACCTTATTATCAACTGACAATCGCTGTGGGGTAAGAACCACCTACCTATCAAACTGGTGGGGGTTGGAGGTAAGAATGAAGCGTAGTCCGTGACGCGTGAATGCCCAAACTCTGCTCATCCGGTAACTGACAATGGAAGCACCTAGCGACTTGCAACGAACTTTACACACAATTTCAAACCTTTAAGAAACATTTCCTCGCTAGCAGCATCTACAAAATGATGACAGGAAGAATGTTTGTCGCGTACTACTTTTTACGCTGTTCATGCAGTAAAAGTACCGCTTGGGACATGACGTTGTAAATGTGGTGTTGAGAACCATAAGGACCTAAAGCGCACAATCATCGACATTGAGATTTTAGCATGTCGGCATGCTCCTGACATCTAGTGACGTGATGAACCAGATTTACGTATATCTGTACGCCCACACGGTATACATGATCATTTATGGGAAGCAGCCTCACCGATTTCTCAGACATTCATTTCCATATGAGCACAAAGCATAATTCTGTTGCTCCGCACTGCTCAAAACTGTTATCTACGATTGGTAACGTAATTTAATATCTACATCACGTATGTAGTAGTAGTACTTCGTAATCAGAGGTATATTGGCAGTATTACACGGATCGGCTGCCACAGAACGAGCTTAATACAAATGATAACGAGAACCATGAACTGTTGGAGCAGTTCACAATTATGTGTGTGATGGATTTAAGTATCTATTCTTTGAGTTCTACTTCCAGCTATTCCCAAGTGTCTGGGGATCCAGCAGGAGGCCACGGAGTTTGCTTTTGTATTTTCACCAGTTTACTCAGCTGATCGTGACTATGGTGGTGTGGTAGGTAGGTTCCCAGACTCTGGCCCTAGAGCTCCTGGGTTAACCCCAAGCAGGAATGCTGATTGCTCTCCGTCCCAGTTCGTGCAAGATGGTGCCAGGTCCACACAGCCTGCTGTCAACTGGAGGTCTTCCTCAGGGTTAAAAGGTGAATCGGGCAATAGACCTGCCACCATCCACCTTCGACTACCTTGGTGAAGAAAGGCTACTCCCTACGTGGATTGAGGGCAACAGCCTGCTGGTAGGCTTGAACCACAGATTTTACATTAACCTTATTCACCTGACCAGATATCTTGTTCTACCTGCCACCACACTTTACTAACTCCATAACTTTAACCTATCAGTTTATCTTTTCAAATTCTGTGACCCAGCTATCTGATCTAATATTACACAGTCTGTCCTGTAGCATACTTTATTTTTATTTTAATGGGAATGACGTACTGAGCAGCACCTACCTGGAGATGTGAGTGGACTCAGTATTTTGCCGCTTGAATATTTTACCTTAGTGTATGCCATCATTGTTAAAAAGTGTCTTGTTCTTGAGAAATATACTGGCTGTAGGAAATACAATGGCCCTAATTTCACCACTGCTTTCATCCTCCCACAGTATCAACTTGTCTAATGTTAGGAAGTTTTAATTTTAATAATGAACACCCTCACTTGCACCATTTACCTAGAATTTACCTAGGTTTCAATCGGGGTAACCCAACCTTCTTCAGAATAACAGTATCTATCGTTTGTCCATTCTGGACATCGTGAAGCTAAAACTACAAATCCATAAATTATCGTCAGACTGTAAAACTTTTCTGGCACTGCCTAGGCCCCACTTCGTGACCGCGAAGCGGCAGCGACGAGTGCTGTGCTGGAACTCAGGTATTTTCTAGGTAAATGGTGCAACTGAGGCTGTTCATTATAAAATTAAAATTAATATTTATACAGTTGCTGACAGGGCCGAGAAATGTTGAAGATATTTAATGTTAGCAAGGGTATATCAGTGAATATCCAGACAGTTGCTCCTACAACTACTATGAAGGCTGTTGTACCTCTTTAGGAAGCATGTCTTTCAACTGGTCCGGACTCTCCACACATCCCCCTCCATTATGGTTGCATCTACGATACAGATTTTCTGGCGCGGTAACCCCGCTGCTCACGACCCTTCCAGAGGCAGATTATGAAGGGGTCACTACACTTGGTACACCTGCTGGACGCAGAGGAAACGCCGCCGAAACGCACTGCCATCTCGCTAGGTGTCGAGGCCTATGCTTCCACTGCAGCCCGACGCTCCGTCCCCGTCTCTCCCTCCTCCGCTGCGCCGTCACTGCCTCCTCCCGGACCAAATGGCAGCAGTTGTGAGAAGGCCACAGCAAGTGGTGCGCAGGGCTGCCAACCGCGCGGCCCTCAGTCGGTGAAATATGGCCCGCGCTGCCGCGGGATAATGGTCGCCGAAATTGGATTCCGCCCCCTCCACCCCCTACCCGCTACCCCCTCCCCCAGCCGCCGCTCTTCTGTCCTCCCCGTGTTCTCTCACACTTGGATCGCACACCGGTGTCACTACAGCTCCATCCATCCATTTCGCAGTCTCTCTCTCTCCCTCTCTACCTCCATTATTCTCTTTCGTTTGGAAAAAAAAAAAAACTGTAAGCCGGAATAAATGAACAGTCGTGGTCGCGTCGGGAGGACGCGTACGATGGTCTGGCAATGTTTGTCCCGTGTTGGCTTGCGGATGGTAGATATTAGCAGCGTCGCTCTTACACTTTGATAATTGAAAGAGTTCTTCCCCGTCCATTTCGTTAAAGAGCCTGCGAAACATTAATTATTCCGTTCTGTCCGTGTCTTCTCCTCTTTCCTTCTGCTCAGGAGAGCCAATTACGATTGGAACGACCTGGGATCGATTACGTGTATTGCAGCAGGGTGCAGGCAGCGGAGTGTGTGGGGAGGGGGAATGGCTGGAAAATAGTAAACGCAATCTGCTGTGCAGACACTTGAAGGCAGTATACTGGTTCTGTTTCTGAAATTTGTCATTAACGACTGAAAGGCTAGTGTGCTAATCACGGATCACATGCTCCCTCATATTGGCCTCAAATGTCGTCATTTCTTTTTGCCAGTGAAAAAGTTCATCGCAAAGATTTCGCGTAATACGAAGTACACTGAGGTGGCAAAAATCGTTGGTTACCTCCTAATATCGTGTCGGACCTCCTTTTGCTCGGTGTGGTGCAGCAATTCGATGTGGAATGGACTCAGCAAAGTGGTTGGAAGTCCCCTGCTGCCTCTACAGCCGACCGTAACTGCGAAGGTACTGCCGGTCCAGGATTTTGTACACGAACTGATCTTTAGATTGTGTACCATAAATGTTCAATGGGCATCATGTGAAGCGGTGTGGGTCACCAAATCATTCGCTAGAATTGTCCAGCCGGCCGCTGTGGCCGAGCGTTTCTAGGCGTTCAGTCTGGAACCGCGCGACCGCTACGGTTGCAGGTTCGAATCCTGCCTCGGGCATGGATGTGTGTGATGTCCTTAGGTTAGTTAGGTTGCAGTAGTTCTAAGTTCTAGAGGACTGATGACCTCAGATGTTAAGTCCTATAGTGCTCAGAGCCATTTGAATCATTTCTTTTAGAATTGTCCGAAATATTGTTCGAACCAATCGTGAACAACTTTGGCCCAGTGGGATGTTTCGGAACATGAAAGACGTGAATGAGTGTAATCGAACGTAACCATTTGCAGTCAGTGATCGGAATAGTCTGACAAGAGGACGCAGTTCACTCCATGTAAACACAGCCCACATCATTGTGGAGCCACCATCAGCGTGCACAGTGCCTTGTTGACAACTTGGCAACATGCCTTTGCGCGATCTGCGCCACATTCTAAACCTACCATCTCGCCTTTACAACTGAAATCGCGTCTCATCTGACTAGACATCGATTTTCCAGTCGCCTAGGGTCCAACCGATATGGTCATGAGTCCAGGAGAGGCACTGTAAGAGATGTGGTGCTGTTAGCAAAGGCACTCGCGTCGGTTGTCTGCCGTCATAGCCCATTAACGCCAAATTTCGCTGCACTATCGTAACGGATACGCTCGTCGTACGCCCCACATTGATTTGTCCAGTTATTTTTCACATTGTTGCTTGTCTTTTGGCACTGGCGACTCCACACAAACGCCTCTGCTTTCCGTCGTTAAGTGAAGGCTGTCGGCCACTGCATTGTCTATGGTGAGAGGTACTACCTGAAATTTAGTATTCTCGGCACACTCTTGACACCGTGGATCTCGCAATACTGAATTCCCCAGCGATTTCCGAAACGGTATGTCCCGTGCGTCTATCTCCACCTACCATTCCGCATTCAGAGTCTTTTAGTTCCCATCGTACGGTCATTATCACGTCGGATACCTTTTCACATCAGTCACCTGGGCACAAATTATCGCTCTGGCAATGCATCGCCCTTTTACACCTTGTGTACCCCATACTACCGTCATCTGTGTATGTGAATATCGCTATCGAATGACTTCTGTCTCCTCAGTGGGTACTTCATTTCAGTTTCAGCGATACACAGGAATATTTCATTAAGAAAATATTCCACATTGTAACGTTACCTATGTTTGACGTCGATAAAAGAGAGGCTAAGCCCTCATTCAATTCGGGAAAGATATTTCATAAAACCAACTCGTGCACTTCGTTGATGTAACGTGATGATCTTGATGGTTGCGTTCCATTCTAGATCTCTCAGTACTGAAGTTCACTGGTGTTGTCAGGTAACTATGTAGAATGTAGATAATCGTAGCTCTTCATTTTATTAGGAGTGATCTAATGGAAGCCGCTCATGACTGTCATCGGATGCGTTTTCACACTGTCGTCAACTTACATCTGGTTGGTATTCACATAAATTAAAAGTATTGCAGGTCTGCATGGCCTACCACACCAGCAACTCACTGTCACGTGACGATTGGCATCTACGCCGAGTGTATTTTAAAGACATCCCTCTCCCCACCAGTTTATGCAATGTGATGTCACAAAACTATATATAAAAATATATTTCAATAATAAAATTAAGCTGCATAAAGGATACCTCAATTTCGTTTACATTAGTATTAAGTTAGAAGAGTTTTTTAGCAGTACATTACAGTTCATCAAATGTATACTAGAACGGCAGCTAGCATACTAGAAAAGTCAATTACTGTACCAGTCTACAGTTGTTCGCGAATGCTTTGAAGAGCACTGTGGACAGGTGAACGGATAGTTTGGTCAACCAGGTCGCTGTGGTGCAGACTGCACGAAACAATTAGCCAAAGTTTTCAACAAGGTACTGTGCAAACTGGTGGTGGTTTCGCAATGGTGTGGGCTGTGTTTACGTGGACTGGGCTGGGGCCTCTGGTCCAACTGAACGGATCATTGACTGGAAATGGTTGTGTTCGGCTACTTGGAGACCATTTGCTGCCTTTCATGGACTTCATGCTCCAACAACAATGGAATTTGTATGGATGACAATGCACTATGTCACCGTGCCACAATTGGTTTTGAAGAATATTGCGGACATGAAAAGGAAGCAGTGGTTGGCAAGGGAGTGAGACGGGGTTGTAGCCGCTCCCCGGTGTTATTCAATCTGTATATTGAGCAATCAGTAAATGAAACAAAAGAAAAATTCGGAGTAGGAATTAAAATTCATGGAGAGGAAATAAAATCTTTGAGGTTTGCCAACGATATTGTACTTCTGTCAGAGACAGCAAAGGACCTGGAAGAGCAGTTGAACGGAATGGACAGTGTCTTCAAAGGAGGATATAAGATGAACATGAACAAAAGCAAAACGAGGATAGTGGAATGTCGTCGAATTAAATCGGGTGATGGTGAGGGAATTAGATTAGGAAATGAGACACTTAAAGTAGTAAAGGAATGTTGCTATTTGGGGAGCAAAATAACTGATGACGGTCGAAGTAGAGAGGATATAAAATGAAGACTGGCAATGGCAAGGAAAGCGTTTCTGAAGAAGAGAAATTTGTTGACATCGAGTATAGATTTAAGTGTCAGGAAGTCTTTTCTCAAAGTATTTGTATGGAGTGTAGCCATGTATGGAAGTGAAACATGGACGATAAATAGTTTAGACAAGAAGAGAATAGAAACTTTCGAAATGTGGTGCTACAGAAGAATGCTGAAGATTAGGTGGGCAGATCACATAAGTAATGAGGAGGTATTAAACAGGATTGGGGAGAAGAGAAGTTTGTGGCGCAACTTGATTAGAAGAAGGGATCGGCTGGTAGGGGATATTCTGAGGCATCAAGGGATCACCAGTTTAGTACTGGAGGGCAGCGTGGAGGGTAAAAATCGTCGAGGGAGACCAAGAGATGAATACACTAAACAGATTCAGAAGGATGTTGGTTGCAGTAGGTACTGGGCGATGAAGAAGCTTGCACACGATAGAGTAGCATGGAAAGCTGCATCAAACCAGTCTCAGGACTGAAGACCACAACAACAACAACAACGGACAATGCGAATAAATGATTTGGCCAACCAGGTCACTCGATATGAATCCTATCGAACACTTATAGGACATAATCGAGAAGTCAGTTTCTGTACAAAATCCTACAACGGTAACACATTCGCAAATATGGATGGCTGTAGAGGCAGCCTGGTTCAGTATTCCTGCAGGAGACCTCTGACGACTTGCTAAGTCCATGACTCGTCGGGTTGTTGCTCTGCGCCAGGCAATAAGAGGTCCAGCTTGACACTAGAAGGTATCCCTTGTCATTTTCACCTCAGTCTAATCCAGTAATCGCAGTTACCCGATTTATTTTCTGACTGTAGGCAGTTGTATTATACTGAGCTCACTTCCTCACTGCAGACCAAAATTTCGGTACAACATCCACTTTGAACGTCATATCGCAGGGATATCGGGCAATGGAAAACAGTCTGAGTGATGAGAGACCTGTGTCGAGCTCCGTAATGGAAAAGTATACAGGGTGAGTCACCTAACGTTACCGCTGGATATATTTCGTAAACCACATCAAATACTGACGAACCGATTCCACAGACCGAACGTGAGGAGAGGGGATAGTGTAATTGGTTAATACAAAGCATACAAAAATGCACGGAAGTATGTTTTTTAACACAAACCCACGATTTTTTAAATGGAACCACGTTAGTTTTGTTAGCACATCTGAACATATAAACAAATACGTAATCAGTGCCGTTTGTTGCATTGTAAAATGTTAATTACATCCGGAGATATTGTAACCTAAAGTCGAAGCTTGAGTACCACTCCTCCGCTGTTCGATCGTGTGTATCGGAGAGCACCGAATTACGTAGGGATCCAAAGGGAACGGTGGTGGACCTTAGGTACAGAAGAGATTGGAACAGCACATTGCGTCCACATGCTAACACCTTTTTATTGGTCTTTTTCACTGACGCACATGTACATTACCATGAGGGGTAAGGTACAAGTACACACGTGGTTTCCGTTTCCGTTTTCAATTACGGAGTGGAATAAAGTGTGTCCCGACATGTCAGGCCAATAGATGTACAATGTGGGGTACGTTAAAGGAGAATGTGTACCGTGATGTGCTACAACCCCAGAGGATATGGAACAACGTATTGTGGCAGCCTGCGGCGACATTACACCAGATGTACTGCGGCGTGTACGATATTCATTACGCCAGAGATTGCAATTGTGTGCAGAAAATGATGGCCACCACATTGAACATCTATTGGCCTGACATGTCGGGACACACTCTATTCCACTCCGTAATTGAGAACGGAAACCACGTGTGTACTTGTACTTCACCCCTCATGGTAATGTACATGTGCGTCAGTGAAAAAGACCAATAAAAAGGTGTTAGCATGTGGACGCAGTGTGCTGTTCCAGTCTCTTCTGTACCTAAGGTCCACCACCGTTCCCTTTGGATCCCTACGTAATTCGGTGCTCTCTGATACACACGATCGAACAGCGGAGGAGTGGTACTCAAGCGTCAACTTAAGGTTACAATATCTCCGGATGTAATTAACATTTTACAATGCAACAAACGGCACTGATTACGTATTTGTTTATATGTTCAGATGTGTCAACAAAACTAACGTGGTTCCATTTAAAAAATCGTGGGTTTGTGTTAAAAAACATACTTCCGTGCATTGTTTTATGGTTTGTATTAACCAATTACACTAGCCCCTCTCCTCACGTTCGGTCTGTGGGAATCGATTCGTCAGTATTTGATGTGGTTTACGAAATACATCCAGCGGTAACGTTAGGTGACTCACCCTGTATAAGTAGACTGCGTTCTTCTGAGAGCTGTAACTGGCCAGTGTGGAGTGGACTGAAAGAGCGTCCTGACGAAAAGGAAGCAATAAAGGGCGTCCCTCACACACGTAACTCACTTTCGACGGTAAAAGAGGAAGCAGAGAGAGATGAGGGGCGGTAGAATTGTGCGTAGATTGGCTGCGAGGTGCGTTGCGCGGCGTGGGAATCCCGTGTTCCGGCAGGATATGCAGATGCGTGGGCGCAAACAGCCTATCGATCGGAGAGTAAGCCGCGCGGGCCACAGCACCCTGGATTACTGGCGCGACAACGGCCGGCCCCGTCACCACCGCTGCTGGCTGACTACCTGCTGACCGCTGACCGCTGACTGCGTCCTCCTGTACCACTGTAACACGCGTGCGTGCAGCGTCTCTGCAGCATTGTACTGTGGCAGGCTAACTTCCCCAGGGGGTGGACATTCTTTGGATCATTACCACTACAAGCTATGAAATCTGTACCATACGGATAATAAAATCTAGGACGACACAAGAACAGTTGGCTGTGATAAGGCTGACCTTCAGAGATGGGACATTCAAACAATCTAATAACAGAACTGAAAATGGTGATGAAGATGCTGGTGATGATGATTATGAAGATGAACACAGGGTGGTGATGATTACAGAGTGATGATGATGATGATGATGACAGGGTGGTGATAATGACATAATGATGCTAAGAGGATGATGATGATGATGATGATGATGATGACAGGGCGATGATAATGATGATATTATGATACGAAGACGATATGATGATATCTACACCTGCTTCTACTTCTGAATCTACACGCGAGGGTCACTCCAAAAGAAATGCACACTATTTTTGTAAAAATACAGTTTTCATTCTACATGTGTGAAAGTTTTACAGTGTGTAGATACATCATTCCCACTTGTTTTCAAACTTAGTTCAACCTGTTCCCCTTGAGTGGCACCGTCACAGCATGTCTTCAAGATGGCTGCTACACTCAACGTTCGTCAGAAGCAACGTGCTGTCATAGAATTTCTGTGCTGTGAAAACGAGACAGTGGCAAACATCCACAAGAGGTTGAAAAAAGGTGTATGGCGATGCTGCTGTCGATCGCAGTACAGTTAGTCGGTGGGCAAGCGGGTTACGTGATGAAAGCGGGCACGGCTATATTGAGGATTGTCCTCGCAGCGGCAGGCCTCGTACTGCACACACTCCAGACAATGTGCAGAGAATTGACGAATTGGTGACTTCTGACTGACACATCACAGTGAACGAATTGATGGCTTTGAAAGGGAAGAATAAATTATAGGAAGAAAAAGAAAGAAGAAGACCACCGATAACGAGCAGTGACGTGGGAAAATTCGGGACAGTATGGGGTAATACAGGTCAATGAGGGACAGTGAAGTACTATGTAGGACAGTGTGGGATAATGCAGCACAATGGGGGACAGTGGTGGACAATGTGGAACGGTGCAGGACAATGTGGGGCAATGTGGGACAGTACAGAAGAACGCAGGACAACACGGGACAGTGTGAGACAATGCGGGACAATGTGGGCCAACGCAGGACAATGTGGAACAGTGCAGGACAATGTGGGGCGATGTGGGACAGTACAGAAGAACGCAGGACAACATGGGACAGTGGGAGACAATGCAGGAAATTGCAGAGTGCCGTGGGTTCGACTTCGTGGGAAGCCAGACACGTTTAAACATACAGTGGAGCAGTGCATGGGAGACACACAGCAACACAAGAGGTGACAGTGCAGAAAAGCACCCTGGCACAAAAGAAGATATCAAGAGACAGTGCGAGAAAAAGATTTGGCATATAAAGTGAAAGATTATTATAAATGACAACTAAGCATTGTTAGTGTATGACAATTGTCACAAATCAGCAGTATGCTAGTTTTACAGATGTTCTTAAGTTGTTTCCCCAGAGTTTTGAAGAAAAGGAAGATTGGCTAAATGAAGTTCTTGATAACTGTGACAGTGCTTTTCATGTGGAAGAGCCTACTCAACATATAGTACGAGGTGCATTCAAGTTCTAAGGCCTCCGATTTTTTTTCTAACTAACTACTCACCCGAAATCGATGAAACTGGCGTTACTTCTCGACGTAATCGCCCTGCAGACGTACACATTTTTCACAACGCTGACGCCATGATTCCATGGCAGCGGCGAAGGCTTCTTTAGGAGTCTGTTTTGACCACTGGAAAATCGCTGAGGCAATAGTAGCACGGCTGGTGAATGTGCGGCCACAGAGTGTGTCTTTCATTGTTGGAAAAAGCCAAAAGTCACTAGGAGCCAGGTCAGGTGAGTAGGGAGCATGAGGAATCACTTCAAAGTTGTTATCACGAAGAAACTGTTGCGTAACGTTAGCTCGATGTGCGGGTGCGTTGTCTTGGTGAAACAGCACACGCACAGCCCTTCCTGGACGTTTTTGTTGCAGTGCAGGAAGGAATTTGTTCTTCAAAACATTTTCTTAGGGTGCACCTGTTACCGTAGTGCCCTTTGGAACGCAATGGGTAAGGATTACGCCCTCGCTGTCCTAGAACATGGACACCATCATTTTTTCAACACTGGCGGTTACCTGAAATTTTTTTCGTGGCGGTGAATCTGTGTGCTTCCATTGAGCTGACTGGCGCTTTGTTTCTGGATTGAAAAATGGCATCCACGTCTCATCCATTGTCCCAACCGACGAAAAGAAAGTCCCATTCATGCTGTCGTTGTGCGTCAACATTGCTTGGCAACATGCCACATGGGCAGCCATGTGGTCATCCGTCAGCATTCGCGGCACCCACCTGGATGACAGTTTTCGCATTTTCAGGTCGTCATGCAGGATTGTGTGCACAGAACCCACAGAAATGCCAACTTTGTAGTCGATCTGTTCAACAGTCATTCGGCGATCCCCCAAAGCAATTCTCTTCACTTTCTCGATCATGTCGTCAGACCGGCTTGTGCGAGCCCGAGGTTGTTTCGGTTTGTAGTCACACGATGTTCTGTCTTCTTTAAACTGTCGCACCGACTAACGCACTTTCGACACATTCATAACACCATCACCACATGTGTCCTTCAACTGTCGATGAATTTCAAATGGTTTCATACCACGCAAATTCAGAAAACGAATGATTGCACGCTGTTCAAGTAAGGAAAACGTCGCCATTTTAAGTATTTAAAACAGTTCTCATTCTCGCCGCTGGCGGTAAAATTCCATCTACCGTACGGTGCTCTGCCATCGCTGGGACACATTGACAACGAACGCGGCCTCATTTTAAAACAATGTGCATGTTTCTATCTCTTTCCAGTCCGGAGAAAAAAAATCTGAGGCCTTAGAACTTGAATGCACCTCGTATTACTGAAATTCGTTAAAGCTAGAATCGGAGATCTGGGTACAAATAAGGGCCTTAATATAGACCTGCCAGACTCCTGGCCTACTGTCCATGGTATTCCAGTTGAAAATTATGAATACATGTGTGCCGTTGATTTCAATGCTTGTGAAATGTTTGCTAGTAGACAAGAACCTAGGGAAACCATCGTTCACTGAGGATGCCAAGGTAAATAATGCTCTAGTATCATTTCAGGGAAGCCATGAAAAGAGTCATGGAAACCTTTGAAATTTCTGGCAGTAATGCTCTGAGAGGCAATTAGGTAGAGCAGTCTTCATAGAGTAGTTGTACGATGATCAAATTGAAACAATAATTCGATCAAGAGGAGAAACTACAGCGCTCTCTGAAGCCGTCGATAAAGATTCTGCAGAAGAAAGTGCCCTAACTTCAACTAAAGGAAAGCCTATGGGGCATAGTGCAAGTACTTATGGGACAGTAAAGAAAACTGCATTAAAACGTCACAACTGTGGCAAAGGAGGACATATAGCGAAAGACTGCTGAACAGAAAAGCATTTAAGGTCTCTTGCGGCAGTGCCAAAACAAAACCTGTGCACAGCATTGCTGGATAAGTGAACCAGCTCAAGAGCAGATGGGGTACCGATGGGGAAAATCAAACTGGGCATGCTGCACCTTGTAAAAATTCGAAATCAGGGAAGTGCTTTACCTGCAGTGGACGAGGAAATTATGGCAAAGAGTGTCCCAATCGACCATAGTTAGAGAGAAACCCTTGGTTTCAGGGAAACTAAAGGCAGGTGTAATGATGCTGTCACATTTCGCTTCACCAGATATCATATTAGCGACAGACTGCAGATGAAAATGAATATGACGAATTATTCTGTAAACAAGCAAAAAGAAACCCTGTGAAATTATTAATAGACAGTTGTACTCAGGTCAGTCTATTAAAATAAGATATTTGTTCACAAACAAATAAATGTGACCTGAGGGAAAGTATCAGGATCTGTGGGATAGCTAACATGAAAATAAGAAAGAGGGCGAAATAAACGTGTATCTACAAGTGGGTAAGAGGTTGATCTTGTTACCTGAATTTCAGGCAATCGGAGAAGAGGTAGATCTGCCATTTAGAGGCCTCTTAGGTGGTGGTTTTATGATTCGAAACAACGTTGCCGTAGATTAAGCAAGGAAAAGTGTGTGAATGCATGGAAAGCATATTACGAGATGCATTCAAGTTCTAAGGCCTCCGATTTTTTTTCTCCAGACTGGAAAGAGATGGAAACATGCACATTGTTTTAAAATGAGGCCGCATTCATTGTCAATACGTCCCAGAGATGGAAGCACCGTACGGCAGATGGAATTTTACCGCCAGCAGCGAGAATGAGAACTGTTTTAAATACTTAAAATGGCGACGTTTTCCTTACTTGAACAGCGTGCAATTTGTGTTGTGTGAAACCAATTGAAATTCATCGACAGTTGAAGGAGACATGTGGTGATGGAGTTACGGATGTGTCGAAAGTGCGTTAGTGGGTGCGACAGTTTAATGAAGGCAGAACATCGTGTGACAACAAACCGAAACAACCTCGGGCTCGCACAAGCCGGTTTGACGACATGATCGAGAAAGTGGAGAGAATTGTTTTGGGGGATCGCCGAATGACCGTTGAACAGATCGCCTCCAGAGTTGGCATTTCTGTGGGTTCTGTGCACACAATCCTGCATGACGTCCTGAAAATGCGAAAAGTGTCATCCATGTGGGTGCCACGAATGCTGACGGACGACCAAATGGCTGCCCGTGACGCGCAACGACAGAATGAATGGGACTTTCTTTTCGTCGGTTGTGACAATGGATGAGACGTGGATGCCATTTTTCAATCCAGAAACAAAGCGCCAGTCAGCTCAATGGAAGCACACAGATTCACCGCCACCAAAAAAATTTCGGGTAACCGCCAGTGCTGAAAAAATGATGGTGTCCATGTTCTGGGACAGCGAGGGCGTAATCCTTACCCATTGTGTTCCAAAGGGCACTACGGTAACAGGTACATCCTACGAAAATGTTTTGAAGAACAAATTCCTTCCTGCACCGCAACGAGAAACGTCCGGGAAGGGCTGCACGTGTGCTGTTTCACCAAGACAACGCACCCGCACATCGATCTAACGTTACACAACAGTTTCTTCGTGATAACAACTTTGAAGTGATTCCTCATGCTCCCTACTCACCTGACCTGGCTCCTAGTGACTTTTGGCTTTTTCCAACAACGAAAGACACTCTCCGTGGCCGCACATTCACCAGCCGTGCTGCTATTGCCTCAGCGATTTTCCCGTGGTCAAAACAGACTCCTAAAGAAGCCTTCGCCGCTGCCATGGAATCATGGCGTCAGCGTTGTGAAAAATGTGTACGTCTGCAGGGCGATTAAGTCGAGAAGTAACGCCAGTTTCATCGATTTCAGGTGAGTAGTTAATTAGGAAGAAAATCGGAGGCCTTAGAACTTGAATGCACCTCGTATGTTGCGTAAGACAAAAGAAAGCCTGGTCTGAATGAGAGCAGGGTGACAATGTCTTACTTCAGAAGTGTCTGAAGTTCCTGCTGAAGGAACCAGAGGAAAAGAAAGTACTACGATTGGATCTGTAGAACTGAAAATAGTAGGCCCGAGCATGGTGAAAACTTGTTTGAAGAGTGATGGTAGCTCGAATGCGGTAGGTGGTAGTTGTTGGGATGTTTAAGGTGGACTAAACAGCTAAGGTCATCAGTCCCCCGAATGCGGTAGGATCTGGTTCGATCGCAACGAGTGCCACATGGCAGATAAACATTAAGTTGGCTGCGGAAAAAGTCACAGGGCTGGGAGACAGACAGTTGAACAAGGCAAAGACTTGTTGGAGAGCACTAAGTGCTGTGGGAGGAAACTATTATAGTGTGAGTACTGCTTCAAATGTTGTTCTCTCAACGAAACAGAGTAGCAAACGGTTCGACGGAGAGCGGACATACATGGGGAAAAAATAAAGCAGAAAAGTAGAACAAATAAACATGAGCTCAGAGAAGGAAGATCGAGGTAGTGTAACGCGAGTGTCAGAAGGTATCGTCCTAAAGCAGGAAAGACAACCAGGTGTGCATGTACCTGAAGCAGTACTTAAAGTAATCGTTGGTAAGTGTTTGACAAATGAGTTAAAAACAACTGAAATTGAGGTAATCATTGATTACCTAATAGTGAAAGCAGAAAGACTGCCACCAGTAGAAGACATACCTGTAAGATACGTTTTTAAAGTGAGAAAAGAAAGCGTTTCCAGAATCGGTAGATTAAAAGACAATCTTAGAGCAAGTCATCCAAATGTGGGAAAACAAAGGCTAATGTTGAACTACATAGAGCGTATAATGGTGTATTTTACTTGGAAGGTGAAAAGTTGACATATATAGATGTGTTAAAACATGAAACTCGTTTTTTTTCCAGAATCAGAGGCCCATGTAATTAATCGAAGGCCATATAGGATACCGCATGCACAAAAGGAAACTGATAAAACGTTAACAGATGACATCGTGGTGCCAAGTAATAATGCGTGAAATTTCCCACTAATCCTGCTGCCAAAGAAAATGGACATCTGAGCGAAGCAAAACTGGAGAATAATAGCAGATTACAAGAAATAAAATATCTCGCTCAGTTTTGTGTATCCTCTACCACACACAGACGAAATCTTAGATGGGTTACGTAAAGCAAAGCACTTCTCGACATTCCACTCAACAAAGCAATACTATCGGGTGCTCCTAAATGAAAACTGTAAAGGAAAAGCCGGCCGGGGTGGCCGAGCGGTTCGCTACAGTCTGGAACCGCGCGACCGCTACGGTCACAGGTTCGAATCCTGCGACCGCTACGGTCGCAGGTTCGAATCCTGCTTCGGGCATGGATGTGTATGTTAGCGTAAGTTAGTTAGGTTTAACTAGTTCTATGTTCCAGGGGACTGATGACCTCAGAAGTTAAGTCCCATAGTGCTCAGACCCATTTTTTTATAGAGGAAAAACGGCATTCAATACGACTTAGAGGCACTACGAATGTAAACAAATGCGATTATTAGCTCGTTTCCAAATTTAATGAAATCTATATTAACAAGGTTACAAGGAGAATACGCTTTTATGTATACCATCAGCCAGAACATTGAGACTACCTATCTACTATCCGTATAAACCAACCCAGATGATATCAGTGTTATCTGGCGAGGAATTACTTCTAGTCGAACACACCCGCCATGCATATAGTTCATAACATGTGGTTCCAGGAACACAGTGGCGAACTCTAGTTGATGTGCTGAACGCTATAGTCCGAAACACCTGTGCCTGCAGCAGCACTGTATTCTGCCGTCAGCTCTGTCACAGATCACCATCTATGATGCTTTAGAGAAGGGACGAGCTCCAACCTCCACGTTACGCTATGAGGCATGGACCTCCAACATCTTGTCGCCTACTCGTAGATTTACCATCCTTCAACCGATTTCCACAGATGCTCACAACAGTTGCTCGTGAACATCCGACCACTTTCGCCGTTCCCGGGATGCTCGCTCCCAGGCGCCGGGCCATAGCACTCTGCTGGTCATCAAAGTTGCCTACGTCTGTGAGTTCGCCCATGTGCAGTCCTGTATCGTCGCTGGAATGATTCATCATTCACCTCTGCTCTGATTCAATACTCTCCTAATGCGTGATGTGACCGCACCGCCAGTAGGTAGAATTCCGTGTCACAGCAGGCATTCCTCATACTGTTTCGTCTGTTTAGTGTACAGTGTTTTGCCTGATTTGTGTATAGTGTTTTACCTGATTCGTTTACAGTGTTTTCTCTCATTCGTGTAAAGTGTTTTGTCTCATTCGTGCACGTTTTGTCTAATTCAAGTATAATGTTTCGTCTGATCTGTATATAAAATTCTGTCTGATTTGTGTATATTGTTCTGTCTGGTTAGTGTATACCTACAATAACAAGAGATCCGACAGGAGAAGCCTTGTATTTTCGTTCTATAAGAATGGAAATGCATATGCGACAATTAAAAATGGCAATAGCAAGGGGAAAACTGTTTAAACACTTCTAAAAGGACAGGTAGCAAGACTGCAGCGTCAGAAATAGTGACAGTGTTATAGGGGGACCATCAGACCTGTTGATTAGGATTTTGATGGGTCTTAGGTATGTCGTAGAGTGATCTGTCCTGAGTACCTGACTAATGACTTTCTCTGTGACGATTCCTAGTTCCCATGAAAATCTATGTTAAATGTTTTTTACGCCTTCAGAATCACCTTGACCTTTTTCCCGCATGGTGTAACCAGTGGCTCTTGAAAATCAATCCTTCCAAGACCCAGGCAATCATCGTACATTGTACCACTCGCTCCTTCCAGCTCCTGTATTTCTCCCTTACCATCTGCGCCCGTCCTGTTCGCCTCTCCCCCACCTCCACCTACCTTAGCCTCACCATTGACCGTCACCTCACATGGATCCCTCATCCAATACAAAGCCAACAACCGCCTCTGACTCCTCAACCTCCTCTCTGGCTGGACATGAGGGTTGGACCCCTCTACCATCCTCCACACCTACAAATCCTTAATCCATCCCATCCTCTGTTATGCTAGTCCTGTCTGGATATCCGCCCCGCCCCCAAATTCTATAACTCCCTCCAGATCCTCTAGCGCCATGCACTCCACTGTATATGCCTCCTGTCCCCCACAAGGATCCTCTATGACCTGATTCCTTTCCCCCATCTGCTCCTGTTCTTTGAACATATCCGCATACTCTACACCTCCCGCCACCTTGATCCCCCTCATCCCCTGGTTGCTCCTCTCCACTCCAACCCCCATCCTGTGCTGTGCCTTCAGTGTTGTGTCCCCTGTACCCTCCATCTCTACACCCTTAACCTCCTTCTGTCAACTCCCCCTCCTGGATGATGCCCTCTCTCCATCCACTTGCCCCTTCTATCAACTCTGATACTAATCTCCCCCTCCTTTCCTCTGTCCTTCCCCCGGGCTC
Organism: Schistocerca piceifrons; assembly: GCF_021461385.2. Taxonomy (NCBI): domain Eukaryota; kingdom Metazoa; phylum Arthropoda; class Insecta; order Orthoptera; family Acrididae; genus Schistocerca; species Schistocerca piceifrons. Next base: position 214,947,136 of record NC_060146.1, read on the forward strand.
CCTCTTCCCCCCCTTCCATCCTGTTTTTTCCCTGCCTACCCTCTCTCTGCCTCCCATCTTCCCCCCCCCCTGAGCCCTTTTGCATTCCCCTCCTCTTCCTTTACCCACTCCCTCTCGCGTCTGCCCGGCCCCCCCCCCCTTTATGAGTCCTCGTCCTCTGTCGACACTTCCCCCCCTCCACCACTTCTTTTTTCCTCTCCTTCTCCCCTTTTCTTTCCCATCATCCATCCAGGTTCCACCTGTCTGCCCTCTGCTGTGGTGTGTCGTATTTGTGCCAACTTTTTAGTGCAGTGTTCAAGTGAGTGTTCAGCGTTGTGCGTCTGTTCCGAAGTGTTGCGAACAGGAATCATGCTGTCGCTAGGTGTGATCTTTATATCTCTTGTGAACAGAAACCAGACTGCTCGTGTCCTTTTAATTATCTGTCTACTGTGTTACCTGTCTGATTCTGTGTGTTTTATTAGCATCACCAACCTTTTATTTTGTTTTTTAAGTTCCACAATTTTCCGCCATTTTACCATTTATGTCACCAGTTTTATCGCCTGATTTTATTGTTTATTATCTACATTTTTAAACAAATTCTGTAGGATGAAGAACGGCGTACTAAGTTGCTGCCAGCCCGTCCCCTTCGGGAGGAATCGAAATTCAATAAAGGAAAAAAAACCATCTAAGCGCTCCAGGACGATGTACAGTCCTCGCGAGTTTACTTCATACTTTTATCGCGAAAACGATTTTGGTAGCTGCCCCGATCTGACCTCATTCAAGGCACAACGCAAGCAGCCGTTTGACTGACGCGAACAGATTGATATCTCGGTGCGAGGTGTGTCTCCTTACTGCCTTTCTGGATGTACTTATGTAGTGGTGCAGCGGACCACCAAATGGAATGGCTGGTCCTGGCGGAGGTTCGAGTCCTCTCTCGGGCATGGGTATGTGTGTTTGTTTGTCCTTAGGATAATTTATTTTAAGTAGTGTGTAAGCTTAGGGACTGATGACCTTAGCAGGTAAGTCCCATAAGATTTCACACACATTTGAACATTTTGAACCAAATGGAAGACCTGCTATCAACCGCCCTAGACACACGGGTAGCAATATCTAAATGACTCCTTTCTCCGACACGTAATAATTAATGACTCTGCCATTTAGCAACTAATACTCTGTGGGACGGTACCGACAATAGAATATGACCTCTGAACTGCCTCTTTAAGATTCCTTGTAATCGTTGTTATGTACAATACAGTCTTGAAACTAGGTACAACTGTATTATGGGATGAATGTAATCCAGTGCAATAATAAGAACTTTATATTACAAATAAGACGATACTTACGATGAATACGGACAGTTTCGTTTCAAATTTGGTTTTTAGTAAAGAACTTAGAAACTAATAAAGGAAGCTTATTAGAGTCACATATTTAACGTTTTTACATGAATCTTAGGCTATTTTTAATTTATCAGGGGTTGGGTTGATTTGGGGGGAAGAGACCAAACAGCGAAGTCATCGGTCTCATCGGATTAGGGAAGGAATTCGGCCGTGCCCTGTCAAAGAAAACATCCCGGCATTCGCCTGAACCGATTTAAGGGGGATTGAACCGTCGTCCTTCCGAATGCGAGTCCAGTGTGTTAGCCACTGCGCCACCTCGCTTGGCACGATTTGTCAGCTTTCTGATTCCAATATTTAGCGGCTTCAATTTTTCGTAAAAACGCCGATTTTAACGAAGTATTGCTGTGATCAAGTTGAGACTTTAAACTTTTAATTGCGACATATGTTTGCATATTCTATAATTTCTGGCTTTGTAGTTTTATTACTCAGCGCCACTTTTTTTTTTCTTAAGATCGTGTATTTTGCCTCATTCTGAGACGCTACAGTGTTAACGTTAACATACTTAAGCATACACTGACGATGTTATGAAAAATTATTTTAGATTTCGGTTTCACTTTTAACTATGATGGAATCATTTGTATGTTAAACTCTGGCACGTTATCATAATGTGGCGCTGGTTGTAGTGAGCTGGGGTAAGACCCGGCACACTCACTCGACTCCTTACCTCTTACAATCATACGGCGCTTGTTTCCCCTCAGCACTAATCAATAAAGGAGAAAAAAAAAAGTAGACGGGCAAACGATACCAAGAAAGTGGTAACTCCCAACCTTAGCCGTCGCACCACGCTCACTTGCTCGCAACAGGTCTAACGTTACGGAGATGGTGTTACACATAAAACTGCAATATCGATTTTCCCGGAAACTGGGGGCTGTCGTAAGAAAAGCGGCTAGCCATATAGTCAGCACAATCCCTCTACAACATATTAGAGACACATAGAAATCTGGGTATAACAGGTTAGATGATCCCCTTGTCACAATATTTGGCAGATGTATAGCTTCCATCACAAACAAGGTGATAGCATTACGTGCGATATAGTAATAAGCAAACCGCACGGTAGATAGTACAGAAAGTGCTGGCGTTTATTTGGGTAAAGCAGAAATAAAATACTGGTTTGTCAAATGTGGTGGAAACTCTCTCCGAATGGACTGCAGTGCGCCAAGCTGTTCGGCATCCCGCCATACACCCGAGCGCAGGTGGCGGCCTGCGTTCACGGCGCGCAGTAATCTCCCGCAACGCGACGCAATCTGCAGGGCTGCCAACCAGCGCATTAATGCTATTTCAGCGACCGGTACCCCGGCGCTGCTGTTGTCGAGACTTAGTTAAAGGTTGCAGGCCGCTATCCGCCAGGTGTGATAGCGTGTGTGTGTGTGTGTGTGTGTGTGTGTGTGCGCGCGTGTGTGTGTGTGTGTGTATGTGTGAGCGGGCGTGCGTGCGTGCACGTGTGCGTGGCCGCACACAGGTCGCCCCGCCACTAATATGCATCCCTCGCATGCCCAACAAGTTAACAGCTGGTGCACCGGAGGTTGGTAGTTAATCCGCGTAGCGGGCGCGCGCTGTGGGAATAGCGAAATGCTGCGAGCGTGTTGTATGGCTGCTGCAGGGGGGTTTGAGGGGGAGGGGATGGGCTGGCTGAGGGGGCGGTGGTGGGAGGTAGAGGGTGGCGGACTGCCAGTGGCAGCCGTAATAATGGAACCTCACCTCGCCTCTCTGTCCCAGACGGACTCTTCCTCACACACTGCCTGCCTGACAATGACCACCCCACCTCACCCCGGCACACGTCGTGGCGCAGAATTCAGAGCAGCTGCGTCTAATTCTAGGAGGCGGTCAGTCATAATACGTCCAGTGTTTTGGATGTATGAAGGGTAGCCACAAAGCGATAACTGTCACCTCGGACAAAAAAAAAAAAAAAAGAAAAACAATCATGTGCGGCGCAGTTCGGGTCCGCACTGTACATTTTCCGTGAAAATGTTGGACTAAACTCGTAACAAGTGTTTCGTATTAATACGTAAAATAATTACAAATCTCTTTAATACAGTATACACTCAGAGTAGTATAAGGATTACGTCACAACACAGTCCCTGGCTGCTGTATGCCGTATGGGCCAGCTACGTAATAGCTTTGAAATGTTTTTTCTTTTCATGTGTGCCACTGGTATAGTTCCTGCATTCGGTCAGTACAGGACATGTTACATATTTTTGGTTGTTTTTCTGTACTTCTTGACGTACGGGCTGTAACGGATATAAATGCAGGTATTTCAACTGGTGACTGAGGACCGTGTGCTGAACAACATCAGTATTTACATTATTTGCAGACTAATGATTCTAGCCATTACAAGTCGTACGTTTTTAGGTTGGGCAATAGTTCCAAGTACATGTTGCAAGAGCAAGCCATTAATGCTTATTTTCCTCTGGGCAGCAGCTCAAGTGTTGAAGCGTGGATGCAAAAAGGTAACTCTATACTGATAGGCATAGTGGTGCAGTAAAACCTTGTAGAAAGCATCAGGTCGTAAAGTGTGTGACGCGTTTATGGCGAGATTGTTCAGCGCAGAGCAAAAACAACAAACGCATTGATGTGTTTGTTTTGTAAATAAAAAACACCTTACTTGCTACAGTTTAGCCGGCCGGAGTGGCCGAACGGTTCTAGGCGCTACAGTCTGGAACCACCCGACCGCTACGGTCGCAGGTTCGAATCCTGCCTCGGGCATGGATGTGTGTGATGTCCTTAGGTTAGTTAGATTTAAGTAGTTCTACGTTCTAGGGGACTGATGACCTCAGATGTTAAGTCACATAGCGCTCAGAGCCATTTGAACCATTTTTGCTGCACTTTACTGTATTCTGCCAGACGCGTTTTTCCATTTTTCGCTTTAAGGCATCATCAGTGGGATCTATAATAATACAGTTATGCTTCGCTTTTGTTTTGATATGTGTTACTCGCAGATTGTAAAACAGTTCACTTCTTGCTTTTTATGTAAATAAGTGATTACTTACAGTTCTTCGCGTTTTTAGTTGGCATCTGCGTTTCCTCTCACCTGGTCACATGCTGGATGTCGCACTAGAGCCTATCTACGAAACATTAGCATGTTTTTATGTTTCGAACATTTTTCTTCCTACTTTTCATTTTTTTGCCCTTGTTGTTGTGACGCACTATCAGTCTTCCGTCACTAATACAGACACATGTTCGAAAACTGTGACTTCAAGGCGTAACTACTTTGAGTTCACTGTGTATCTCATCATGTTTGGTTGATTTACGTACATGTTGTCAACCTGAAGAAATATATGCTCCAAACTAATGCCTGTTCACTTCTGTTACGTTTGTATCTGTGTGTGTTTGTTTGTGTATGTCTGTGGGAGCGAGATCTGTGTACATATTAAGGTACCACACATAAAAATGTCTGCACTTAAACCCGTTGCAACCTGGATTTACGAGTCATATGAGACGACATCTTTCATTATTTTGTAATTTTCAGTATAATATCGATTTTGTCTTATATGCCGGTGTATATTTTTATTGTCTGACTTACGGTCCTAGTAGAGCTCCACAATTTCTTCGCAATGACACTTGAATCAGTGTGGTAGCAGAATGCGTTTCGAAACTACACCCAACCCTAACTTTACCCAAAGCTAATTAGTAACAGTCACACGCATGCACTGGTACGGTAAAGTCACGTACAAAGTGAATACCGCGCGACAGACATATACGGATGTGATATATCCGTTGTGGGCTCAGGAACTGTTTATGCAACATCACTCTCGTAGTTATTAGAGTTTCAAATCCGACGGTATTTTGTCACAAAAGTGCACTATGTGGTCAAAAGTATCCGGAAACCCCCAAAAACATACGTTTTTCATATTAGGTGCATTGTGCTGCCACCTACTGCCAGGTATTTTGCATCAGCGACCTCAGTATTCATTAGACATCGTGAGAGAACAGAATGGAACTCACGGACTTAGAAAGTGGTCAGTTGATTGGCAGTCACTTGTGTCATACGTCTGTACGCGAGATTTCCACACTGCTAAACTTCCCTAGGTCCACTGTTTCCGATGTGATAGTGAAGAGGAAATGCGAAGGGACACGTACAGCACAAAAGCGTACAGGCCGACCTCGTCTGTTGACTGACAGAGACCACCGACATTTGAAGAGGGGTCGTAATATGTAATAGCCATCTATCCAGACCATCACACAGTAATTCCAAACTGCATCGGGATTCACTGCAGGTACTAAGACCGTTAGGCGGGAGTTGAGAAAACTTGGATTTCATGGTCGAGCGGCTGCTCATAAGCCACACGTCACACCGGTAAATGTCAAACAACGCCTCGATTGGTGTATGGAGCGTAAACATTGGACGACTGAACAGAGGAAAAATGCTGTGTGGAATGACGAATCACGGTATACAATGTGGCGATCCGATGGCACGGTGTGGGTCTGGCGAATGCCCGGTGAACGTCATCTGCCAGCATTTGTAGTGCCAACACTAATATTCGGAGGCAGTGGTGTTATGGTGTGGTCGTGTTTTCCATGGAGGGGCTTGCACACCTGTTTGTTTTGCGTGGCGGTATCGCAGCAGAAGCCTACATTGATGTTTTAAGCATCTTCTTGCTTCCCACTGTGGCGAGTGCATCTTTCAACACGATCGAACACCTGTTCATAATGCGCCGCCTGTGGAGGAGTCGTTACCCGACAATAACATCCCTGTGATGGACTGGCCTGCACAGAGTCCTGACCTTTGGGATGATTTGGAGCGCCGACTTCGTGCCAGGCCTCACCGACCAACATCGATACATCTCCATTCGAGTGAGCGAGAGACTGTTCGCGCATAAAAATAAAGTTACATAGTTAGTCGTTATTTATTATGCAACACACAAATATGTGAAATGCGCATTTAGGGAGGCAAGCTCCCATCGTCTGGCTGTCCGTGTTCAACCCTTCATAGACCCGTACTTAAAAGAAAACACACATAGTTGTCATGAAATAAAATACAGTAAAACTATCCCCACAGAAGCCACTAGTTTTACTTTAAAATCGGCAACACATGATTCTGTGTTCTGTTTCGTCACACTTCCACCCCTTAACCGAATTGCTTCTTTTCTGGATAGCACCGCTAGTTTCTGCTTGACGTCACACCATCCGCCTTCCTATGCACCGACTGCTTCTGTAAACAAGAGCACGGCTCCTACCGACTACACTGTGGAGCAAAGCGTTTCACTGTCTTTCGGAAATGCTACAGGGGACACGAAGAAAACAACGTTGTAAGTAATTATCTATGCAGACTACTCCCATATCTTGTATTAGTGCTAAATTCGAAAAAAGACCCATGAAACAGTGAAAGAATCCGTTATCGCTCTTTCCCGTCCGTACGTTAAGCACAGTGTCTAATCTATCTCGGTGAACTGCCATTTCTAGTTATTCAAGGGGGTGAAACATGCTTCGTTTCTTAACCACGTGTACCATATCGAATTTCTCTTTAATGGTCCGTCTCGTATTTATGATTACAGAACTTGGCCAGTCCGAATGTAAGCTAAGCTAAAAAAATGGATCTGAGCACTATGGGACTTAACATCTATGGTCATCAGTCACCTAGAACTTAGAACTACTTAAACCTAACTAACCTAAGGACATCACACAACACCCAGCCATCACGAGGCAGAGAAAATCCCTGACCCCGCCGGGAATCGAACCCGGGAACCCGGGCGTGAGCTAAGCTAAAGCAAGCCTTCTATCGAGCCACTCTTTGATCAGTGCGGCAGTCGAAGATAGCAAAGCGAACGCGGAAGTTTCAAATTTCGCGTTTAAGAAGTCGTCGACGTAGGAGAATCGTACAAACACACCGTTATTTGGCCATCGAACAGACTCCATACGGACGGCATAGTAATAAGTATCCTTGGCAGAGAGAAACAACTGTAAGGGTTGATAACTAATAAGTCGCCAGGTCCGGATGGAAACCCATTTCTGTTTTACAAAGAGTACTCTATGGCGTTGGCCACTTAATTAACCTGCAGTTATCACGAATCTCACGCCAAGCGCCAAGTCCCAGGCGACTGGAGAAAAGCGCAAGTGACTCCGCTATGTAAGAAAGGTAAGGGAACGGACCCGCAAAATTATAGACAAATATTCCTAATTTCTGTTTGTTGCAGAATCCTTGAACGCAGTCTCATTTCGAATACAATAAATTTTCTTGATAACGAGAAGCTTATGACCGCGATTCGGCACGGTTTTAGGGGCCATCGCTCGTGCGAATCTCAGCCAACCCTTTTCTCAGACACTGCGAACTACGGATGAAGGGCAAACAGAGAGATTCCATACTTCTTGATTTCCGGAAAGCATTTGACATGCTGCTCCACTGCAGACTGTTAACGAAGGTACGAACGTGTAGAATAGGTTCCCGAATATGTAAGTGGCTCAAAGACTTCTTAATTTACAGAACCCGGTATGTTGTCATCGACGGCGAGTGCTCTTCAGATACAAGGATGTCGCCAGGAGCGCTCCAGGAGAGTGTGGTAGAACTGCTTTTATTGTCTATGTACATAAATGACCTGGCAGACAAGGTGGGTCAGCAGTCTCCGGTTGTTTCTCAATGACGCTGTGCCAACGTTGAGTGACAGTAGGAGCTATACAAGATGATTTAGACAAAAATTCTAGTTGACGCGATGAATGGAAACTAGCTCTAAATGTAGAAACATGTGTGTTAATAGGGATGAGTGGGAAAAATAAATCCATAGTGTTCGGATACAGCATCAGTAGTGACCTGCTTGACACAGTCACGTCATTTAAATTTGTGGGCGTAACGTTGCGAAGCGGTATGAGGTGGAAGGAGCATGTGAGCATTGTGGTAGGGAAGGCAAATGGTCGATTTCGGTTTACTGGGAGAATTTTAGGAAAGAGTCGTTCGTCTGTAAAGGAGACCACGTGTAGGACGCTGGTGCGACTTATTCTTCAGTACTGCCCCACCAGGTCGGATTGAGGGAACACATCGAAACAATTCAGAGGCGGGTTGCTAAATTTGTTACCGATTGGTTCGAACAGTGCGAAAGTGTTACGGAGATGCTTCAGGAACTGAATGGGAATCCCTGGAGGCAGGGCGACGTTCTTTTCGAGGAACACTGTTGTGAAAATCTTGCGATCCGGCATTTGAAGCTGACAGACGAACGATTCTACTGTACCCGACATTTATTTCGCGTAAGGACCGCGAAGATGAGGTACGAGAAATAGGGGTCATACGTAGGCATATAGATAGTCGTTTTGGCTTTACTCTGTTTGCCAGTGGAACAGGAAATGAAGTGACTAGTAATGGTACTAGTCCTCATAGTCTTCCATAGTAGGGTTTCTTGAATTTTTCGATAAGTGGAACACTTCTTAAGGTCCAGCTTTGTCGTGCGAACCTCTGCTTGTTCTATAACATGTTTATAAAGCAACTGTCTGTAAATTCATTACTTGCTATAAAAATGACTGTAATATCAAACAGTGTTTATTTGCATGTGCAGTTACTTCGAAAACTAACTAAAATGTAACCTTATCAAAGTGGACTTTTGTATTTAAATTGTGATGAAAGCCGAATTCTCACTATAGGTTTTGTATTAAGTCTGTTCCTACGATTATACATGCCTCAAAATCAAACATATTCGTCTTCATGAAGTTACCAAGACCGTTACTTATAAAACAAAGTCTCCAAATTCAGTCTCCACATCACCTTCTTTTTTTCCCAGATGAGCGTTTTCGGTCCAGCTGCCCATCTTCAGATCATTTGTTACAGTTGCAGGGTTCCCTGTAGAATACGACAGTGGACTTTCAGTTCCATATTTTTCATATTCTACAGGCTACTCTGTTAACTGCTGCAAACAATCTATAGATCACCAGCTGGCCCGAAACCGGTAATACTGAAAAAAAAGTAAAGCAATTTGGAGACTGAATTGCACACTTTTTTTTTAATGACAAACCTGTTTTGTAAATAGACTTAGCTGCAAATGATAAATGTACGAACGTGGCTTCTCGCGACAGTTGAGATTAATCATCTTTTAAGTTGCACCAGAATTTCCTTAACGTCACTAATTTAAAATTTTCTTCCATCGATGAATCAGATGTCAGTCTGACGGAAGTCTCCTGTTTTTCTGCTGACTGAGTTCGATGGTTTTTCATCCATATTAGTGAGCCACTACCGCGGAACCTGGAACTCTGGACACCACGGAGGTTGCGTATGCAACGGCTTCCAGGAGCGACAAAGATCTGATTTTCACCATCTCGGTTAGCTATTGAACTAATTTAAAATTATAAAATACTGTCGTAATCTACTCAAGAAGGCGTATGTTAAAAGTGTAACGCAGTCAGACAAGTAGTACAGTTAGAAACTTTGTATCTGTGTTGAGACAGAGTAGCTGCTGGTATGAAAACAGCCGGGCTTTACTAGTCCAGTATTTCAGAATGAGAGCACTTAACGATTTCCATAAACTTTACACGACATTTAAAACCATTCCGCCCACACGCAGACAAAATAATGAGAGAGCAATAGCTTATCGCTTATTGTGATGAACTTTTGATTTATTAATTTTTTATTTACTAGCTGATAATAACCCTCTTCGTTGGTGTCCTAGCTTTCTGTTAGGAGTTTTATAAATACAATAATGGACCAAAAAAAACTTCAGTGACAGACTTTTTCGCTGTACCCCAATAACACGGTAACTAATTTCGTTGTCCACAACAACTACGGCCACTTCGTTTGACTGAGGTGCATTGAATGTCTTTCATGCTTCACCTCGGACGACGATGTCCAGCCTTACGTGCAGAACTGGTTAACATCGCAGCCCCAGGAATTTTGTGAGACAGCCATTCACCGCCTTGTGTCACAGTGGGACAAGTGTCTCAACAGCCAGGGTCAATACTACTAACATACAGGTACTGATTTCTGTAATTATTGCCTCCAGCTCGCTTCTTTTTGAACGCGCGATTCTATTGGCAACACATTTTGCAAACGGTATCAGAATATGCCACTGATTGTACGTCCAGATTATATCATTGTACGATATCTAGTTCAGGAGATATGACATCATAAACATTGAGATGCTTCAAAATCTAGCTTTTGCTTCAAATTTCACAGACTATATACATCGAGCGTTTGATACTGAGAGCCCTTAGTGACATGCAACAAACTTTAAACATAATTTCAAACCTTTTCTCCCTTATGTATTTAACCTCCAATATTTAACACATGAACTCGTGTGCAAAATAATCAGACGTTTGACTGTGTTTTACGCATGGGAGTTTAGATTCTTTCAAGAATTGAGGTATTTCTGGTTAACAATGAATGGCGTTTTCAGCGGAAAAGTTATTTTGATACAGTATCTGCTATTCATTTGAAAAATACTGATTAAAAGCTCCAGTCAAACCTTTCAGGTATTCTAATAAATGTTGCTCGGAGAGCTTTCAAATTGTGCAAAAATCCATTGTTATGGAGGACAATGTGGCTCGCCTTTCTGATGACAGACGGCAGAGTGCTGGTACTTACGGCTGGGGATGCAGATGTACTAGAGACAGATGACGTCTGTAGTTTCCATTGTGGGCCTGCTACAATCGCAGCTTTTGGAGTCATTCCCTGATTGATGTATCTGTCGTCTGCGGCATGTAATAAATACAGAATGTCGATAACGTCCTGTTAGCATTGCAGAAAATGAAAACGTAGAAAGCGTAATACAGGGTCAGCTGCCCCTGTCGATAGGCCTTATGTAACCTGCAACGCCTCCAAAAAACACATACGAGATTTTCTTATTCTTTTGCTCACTGCACGTGAACTGCTAGTCCTGCAGGAAAAATGAGCTGGATCTTTTTGTAGGAAATTTAGTGTATCCAGAATGAGATTTTCACTTTGCAGCGGAGTGTGCGCTGATATGAAACTTCCTGGCAGATTAAAACTGTGTGCTGGACGAGACTCGAACTCGGGACCTTTGCCTTTCTGGGACAAGTGCTCTACCAACCGAGCTACTTAAACACGACTCACGCCCCGTCCTCACAGCTGTACTTCTGTCAGTACCTCGTCTCGTACCTTACAAACTTTACAGAAGCTCTCCTGAGCTAGGTACTGGCAGAAGTAAAGTTGTGAAGACAGGGCGTGAATCGTGCTTGGGTAGCTCAGTTGGTAGAGCACTTGTCCCAGAAAGGCAAAGGTCCCGAGTTCGAGTCTCGGTCCAGCACACAGTTTTAATCTGCCAGGAAGTTTCAAATTTAGTGTAGTTATATTCTCTACTGGCATATATTTTCGGTGGAGACCACAAGAAAAATGCTTTTTGAGTTCACTTTTGTACGTTTTTCTTGAATAATTAGATAATTGCAGCTGTGATCGAAATCGCCGATTCCACGTGTACGTACGTCTTTCCTTACGTCTTTCTTTCTACTAATTTTGTTTAAATAAATACATTTTCAGTGCACATAATAACGTTAGTTGTTTGCTGCTTAGTGAAAGTCCCGCACCAGCCTTCGGGACGAAAGCGAACGTCCTTTGGAAGCGGAGGCTTATCTCACGAGGGGTGAGATAGATACTTCCTACAGGAAAATTAAAGAGACCTTTGAAGAAAAGAGAACCACTTGCATGAATATCAATAGCTCAGATGGAAGCCCAGTTCTAAGCAAAGAAGGGAAAGCAGAAAGGTGGAAGGAGTATATAGAGGGTCTATACAATGGCGATGTACTTCAGGATAATATTATGGAAATGGAAGAGGATGTAGATGAAGATGAAATGGGAGATATGATATTGCGTGAAGAGTTTGCAGAGCACTGAAAGACCTGAGTCGAATCAAGGCCCCGGGAGTTGACAACATTCCATTAGAACTACTGAAGGCCTTGGGAGAGCCAGTCCTGACAAAACTATACCATCTGGTGAGAAAGATGTATGAGACAGGCAAAATACCCCCAGACTTCGAGAAGACTATAATAATTCCAATCCCAAAGAATGCAGGTGTTGACATACGTGAAAATTACCTAACTGTCTGTTTAATAAGTCACAGCTGCAAAATGCTAACGCGAATTCTTTCCAGACGAATGGAAAAGCTGGTAGAAGCCGACCTCGGTGAAGATCAGTTTGGATTCCGTAGAAATGTTGGAACACGTGAGGCAATACTGGCCCTACGACTTATCTTAGATAATAGATTAAGGAAAGGCAAACCTACGTTATTAGCAATTGTAGATTTAGAGAAAGCTTTTGACAATGTTGACTGGAATACTCTGTTTCAAATTCTGAAGGTGGCAGGGGTAAAATACAGGGAGCGAAAGGCTATTTACAATTTGCACAGAAACCAGATGACAGTTACAAGAGTCGAGGGGCATGAAAGGGAAGCAGTGGTTGGGAATGGAGTGAGACAGGGTGGTACCCTCTCCCCGATGCTATTCAATCTGTATATTGAGCAAGCAGTAAAGGAAACAAAAGAAAAGTTTGGAGTAGGTACTAAAATCCATGGAGAAGAAATAAAAACTTTGAGGTTCGCCGAAGACATTGTAATTCTGTCAGAGGCAGCAAATGACTTGGAATAGCAGTTGAATGGAATGGACAGTGTCTTGAATGGAGGGTATAAGATGAACATCAACAAAAGCAAAACGAGGATAATGGAATGTAGTCGAATTAAGTCGGGTAATGCTGAGGGAATTAGATTAGGAAATGAGGCACATAAAGTAGTGAAGGAGGTTTGCTATTTGGGGAGCAAAATAACTGATGATGGTCAAAGTAGAGAGGATATAAAATGTAGACTGGCAATGGGAAGGAAAGCGTTTCTGATGAAGAGAAATTTGTTAACATCGAGTATTGATTTAAGTGTCAGGAAGTCGTTTCTGAAAGTATTCGTATGGAGTGTAGCCATGTATGGAAGTGAAACGTGGACGATAAATAGTTTAGACAAGAAGAGAAAAGAAGCTTTTGAAATGTGGTGCCACAGAAGAATGCTGGAGATTAGATGGGTAGATCACATAACTAATGAGGAGGTATTGAATAGAATTGGGGAAAAGAGGAGTTTGTGGCACAACTTGTCTAGAAGAAAGGATCGTTTGGTAGGACACGTTCTGAGGCATCAAGGGGTCACCAAGTTAATACTGCAGGGGAGCGTGGAGGGTAAAAATCATAGAGGGAGACCAAGAGATGAATACACTAAACAGATTCAGAAGGATGTAGGTTGCAGTAGGTACTGGGAGATGAAGAGGCTTGCGCAGGATAGAGTAGCATGGAGAACTGCATCAAACCAGTCTCAGGACTGAAGACAACAACAAGAACAACTTTGGAAGCGGGTAGCGACCGCCCCTCCTCTGCCGCCTAGCGGACCTTGGCACAAAATATTCTAACAGTTTCTCCGCGGCCGCAAGCCGCTGCTCCGTCCACAGTACAGCCGTTCACTCACCCCCGCAAAATATAAACTTTACACTGAAAAATGTTACTGCAAATACTGTTAATAAACATTCTATGTTCTACAAAACGTATGACCAGTGTAACCTAATGGACTTTACACTGCAAGGCGATCAGTTCACGTGGGTTTCTACCCAAAGCGCATTCTGGATGAAGGGCCTCGATACGCAGACTCGGTGGGGCACACAGGATTCTACAGCGTCTGACCTACTTCCTATCAGATCCATCCACACCGCAGTAGCACACCACAGCTGACTAGAAACCTTACATTAGTGGGCCCAATGTAAGAAAAATTATTCCTAAAAATGTATTTTCGGTCGCCAGCTCTGAAAGAGCAATTTTGAAATCTTTAAATGTTTTTCTTTTAATTACTTTTAGTCTTGACAGTACGTTTCAATGGCTGTAATGTATATAAACTGGGACTGGCCAAGTGGCCGCCATCTTTAATTTTTAAAAACTTGTTACGTATATCATGAATTAGCAAGCAAAGCAAATTTAAATTTGAAGCAACATTAATGATATTCAATGCACTGTAATTTATTTCTTTGAACAAAGCGACCACATTTAAAGATTGTGTTATAAACTAAAGCAATTTCTTACATTGAATGTCTCTCCCTCTCTACTATGAAGCAGTTCGTAATAATAATGTATTTACTTATCGTACCCTTTACTCAACTACAGTACTGGCCATTGAAATTGCTACACCAAGAAGAAATGCAGATGATAAACGAGTATTCATTGGACAACTATATTATACTACAACTGACATGTAATTACATTTTCACGCAATTGGGGTGCATAGATCCTGAGAAATCAGTACCCAGAACAACCACCTCTGGCCGAAATAACGGCCTTCATACGCCTGGGCATTGAGTCAAACAGAGCTTGGATGGCGTGTACAGTTACAGCTGCCCATGCAGCTTCAACAAGATACCACAGTTCATCAAGAGTAGTCACTGGCGTATTGTGACGAGCCAGTTGCTCGACCAACGTTTTCAGTTGGTGAGAGATCTGGAGAATGTGCTGGCCAGCGCAGCAGTCGAACATTTTCTGTATCCAGAAACGCCCGTACAGGACCTGCAACATACGGTCGTGCATTATCCTGCAGAAATGAAGGCTTTCGCAGGGATCGAATGAAGGGTAGAGCCACGGGTCGTAACACATCTGAAATGTAACGTCCACTGTTCAAAGTGCCGTCAATGCGAACAAGAGATGACCGAGACGTGTAACCAATGGCGACCCATACCATCAAGCTGGGTGATGTGCATTCACCGCGTTGTCGCCAAACACGGATGCGACCATCATGATGCTGTAAACAGAACCTGTATTCATCCGAAAAAATGACGGTTTGCCATTCGTGCACCCAGGTTCGTCGTTGAGTACACCATCGCAGGCGCTCATGTCTGTTCAAAACTGGTTCAAATGGTTCTGAGCACTATGGGACTTAACATCTATGGTCATCAGTCCCCTAGAACTTAGAACTACTTAAACCTAACTAACCTAAGGGCAATACACAACACCCAGTCACCACGAGGCAGAGAAAATCCCTGACCCCACCGGGAATCGAACCCGGGAACCCGGGCGTGGGAAGCGAGAACGCTACCGCACGACCACGAGATGCGGACGCTCGTGCAGCGTCAAGAGTAACCGTAGCCATGGTGTCCGAGCTGATAGTCCGTGCTGCTGCAGACGTGGTCGAACTGTTCGTGCAGATGGTTGTTGTCTTGCAAACGTCCCCATCTGTTGGCTCAGGGTTCGAGACGTGGCTGCACGATCCGTTACAGCCATGCAGATAAGATGCCTGTCATCTCCACTGCTAGTGATACGAGGTCGTTGGGATCCAGCGCGGCATTCCGTATTACCCTTCTGAACCCACCGATTCCATATTCTGCTAACAGTCATTGGATCTCGACCAACACGAGCAGCAATGTCGCGATACGGTAAACCGCAATCGCGATAGGTTACGATCCGACCTTTATCAAAATCGGAAAAGTGATGGTACGCGTTTCTCCTCCTTACACGAGGCTTCACAACGACGTTTCACCAGGCAACGCCGGTCAACTGCTGTTTGTGTATGAGAAATGGGTTGGGAACTTTCCTCATGTCAGCACATTGTAGGTGTCGCCAGCGGCGCCAGCTTTGTGTGAACGCTCTGGAAACCTAATCATTTGCATATCACAGCATCTTCTTCCTGTCGGTTAAATTTCGCGTCTGTAGCACGTCACGTGGTGTAGCAATTTTAATGGCCAGTAGTGTATATATAAACTGGGACTGGCCAAGTGGCAGCCATCTTTACTTCTGAAAAACTTGTTCCGTAAATCATGAATTAGCAAGCAAAGCAAATTTAAATTTGTAGCAACATTAATGTTATTCAATGTATTGTAATTTATTTCTTCAAACAAAGCTACCACATTCAAAGATGGTGTAATAAACCAAAGCAATTTCTTAGACTGAATGTCTCTCCCTCTCTACTATGAAGCAATTCTTTATAATAATGAATTTACTTATCGTACTTTTTACTCAACTATTTAGCAAACAAGCCATTTAACTTTCAAACTGTCATTTCACAACAAACATGACCAGGTGATGGCTTCGGGCAGAAATTTTCGGAGAATAAGTTTGCAGTTCTTCTATTTTTTCATTTGAAAGTAAGTTGACTGTAACCCCTTACATGCTCTGAGATTAAACAAACAAGTCTATAAAATTAATGCTTGCCTTGCGTTGCGTGCTGGAAGGTTCACAGTATCGTTGGTAGGAGAATTTCGATCGGCTCTTCACGTCCACAGTGAGAGTCTTTCTTACTGATAGCCACGTCAAAAGCAGCAGCCATCTTTACTCCTTGTAGCATCGGCCGGATTCCATCATAATATTATTTGGATAATCTGGCTTTCCGAATTGATACGTACTGGAGACGATTTTGGGGCACAAATGCCGCTGCCGTCCGAATATTTGATGTCACTTTTTTTTCACCACTTCAGCACCATGTATGCCTCACTTTAGCGGTCCTATCACACCCCAATACACACACCTGTGAAGGCTCCCACGCAGCTGCCTTTCTTTTCCCTTGGCGCTCCTCTCGCCAAGGTCACCCCCACAACTGGTCACGTGAAACCCTTTGTCCTTCCCCTTATCTGATTCTGTACATTTGTTTAACATATTAACCATGAAAATTTGCCCTGAGGTGGTACAGCCGTTACAATTTCTTCATTGAATGGCATTAACATTTTCCTTATCGTTAATTAACAATTGGATATGAAGAAATTATTTTATGTCAGAGCTTTGGATACAAACATAACACTTTTACACATTCATTTGCTAATATCGATCTTTTACCATACCAATACTCTAAAGCAAAGTTCAAAATTATTTGCAAAATTTATTTAATTTTTAGCGGTTGCATCACACAGCCTCTAACAAAAATGTACCCAGTACAAAAGTTAAGTGCTTTAAATTTACTACGAAAATAGTTTTTTGTTTTTTTTTTTTTTTTGTACAGCTAATACATGCTGATAGCGAGCGAGAGAATACGAAAATCTTGTGGGTGGTATTTGAAAGTGTTGGGGGTAGCATAAAAAACAATCGATAGGGGCAGCGGAGTCATCCTGTAGACAGAGTATCACGATTCACTGTACATCAGTCAGCAGCTCGAAGAGTTTTTTCTGTTACACCAGAGTTTTCACGTGTCCTCCTTGGTTGCTCGTAGGACATCCAGGCGATAGTCCACAGTTCGTGGTCTAGTGGCTAGCTTTGCTGCCTCTGAATAATGGGGTCCCGTGTTCGATTCCCAGCTGCATTGGAGATCTTCTCTGCCCGGGGACTGGGTGTTTGTGTTGTCTTCAACATTTCATCATCATCATTCGTGACACTGGCTGGGCTGGAGTGTGAAAAAAAAACGCACTGCGTAAAAATTGGGACTCTATAAGGGCGCTGATGACCGCGCAATTGAGCGCCTTACAAAACAAACATCATCATCGTCCAGGCGAAATTTCAGTTCTGCCCATGTATGGGCCCGTACTGCGGCGTCAACATTTTGATTGCTTCACTGATTTCTGTACGAAGCGCAGCAGTGTCACTGAATTGCGTTGCGTTGTGTACCCCACAATGGGAAGTCTATGGGCGTGACTCGGGAGAGTGCGGGAACCATGGCATGGGACCATCCCAACTCACCTACCTCTCAGAAAAAATGTGACATTTAGCACATCCACGACGTTCAAGCCACAATGTGGTGGTGCATCATCATGCTGGAAGATGATGAAAGGCCGCAGATTTTCAATCTGTGGTAGCAGGAAGTGTTCGAGTATGTCCAGGTAAAAATTCACCGTTATGGTTTCCTCTGCGAGGAAAAATGGGCATAACACCCTATCGTCACTTGGCCAGACCAAAAATATGAGTTACCACGGATGTATTCAAAGCGAGTTGCGTGCGATTTTGGAGCCACAAATCCTAAAGTTGTGGCGAATGAATTGTCCATAAATGCGAAACGTTGCTTTATCTGAAACACGCCCCTTTATCCTGAGAGGTCCGTGGGTCATGAAGGTCTCATCACATTCTGGGGAGTATGGCTGAAGGGAAACAGGCAGATTCCGTATTCCTAGATTTCCAGGCATTTGCTAGAGTTAATGAAGTTACAAACATACAGAATAGGTTCCCAGCTATGTGAGTGGCTCGAAGACTTCTTAAGTAACAGAACCCAGTAGTTGTTTCCAACGACGAGGGTTCATCAGAGGCAAGGGTATCGAAGGGAGTGGCCCAGGAAAGCGTGATAGAACCGCTATTATTCTCGAGATGCATAACTGATCTGACGGACAGGGTGGGCAGCGACCTGCCGGTGTTTGCTGATGAGGCTGTGGTGTGTGGGCAGGTTTCGTAGTCGAGCGACTGTAGGAGGATGATAAATGACTTAGACAAATTTTTTGTTCGTGTGATGGATCCCGGCTAACTCTAAATGTAGAGAAATGGTGGTGGTGGTGGTTAGTGTTTAACGTCCCGTCGACAACGAGGTCATTAGAGACGGAGCGCAAGCTCGGATTAGGGAAGGATTGGGAAGGAAATCGGCCGTGCCCTTTCGAAGGAACCATCCCGGCATTTGCCTGAAACGATTTAGGGAAATCACGGAAAACCTAAATCAGGATGGCTGGAGACGGGATTGAACCGTCGTCCTCCCGAATGCGAGTCCAGTGTGCTAACCACTGCGCCAACTCGCTCGGTGTAGAGAAATGTAAGGTGGTGAAAATGAGTAGGGAAAACAATCCCATAAGGTTCGAATGCAGTATCAGTAGTGTTCTGCTTGACAAAGATACGACTGTTAGATACCTAGTCGCAGCATTGCAAGGCGATACGAAGTGCTATGAGCTTGTAAGGACTACAGCAGGGAAGGCGAATCGTCGACTTCAGTTTGTTGGGGGAATTAAGGAAAGTGTGGTTGACCTGTAAAGGAGACAGCATACATGACGCTAGTAAGACCTGTTCTTGAGTACTGCTCGAATGTTTGGGATCTTTGCCAGGTCGGATTGAAGGCAGACATAGAATCAATCAAGAGGCGGGCTGTTAGATTTGTTACGGTTAAGTTCGAATAGCACGCAAGTGTTAAGGAAATGGTTCGGGAACTCACATGGGAATCACTGGAGGGAATATGACGTTCTTTCCGAGGAGCGCTACTGAGAAAAATTTAGACAAATGACATTTGAGGCTTTAGGCCATATAGGAAGTTGTTTCACCCTCGTTCCATTTGTGAGTGAGTCATGAAAGGAAATGACAATTAGTTGTACAGTGTACTCTCCGCTACGCACCATACGGTCACTTGTGGACTATTAATGTAGATGTGGAAGCCGGCTTGGAACACGTGAATCTATGCAACATAGTTGGTAGCTGCAGTGCTTGCACCATTTTCACTTTGGACACATAAAAGGCTTAAACGCTTACGTAACACCTAATAGACGGTTGAAATTGCTTTCTGCAGTTCGTGCGATGCACGACGAATTGACTTCTAACGGTTGCGTTGAAATGCGGCTTGTTCCCTGTCAACAGGTGTTTCGGACACAGCGGGTTTCCATTTCGAGGAACCTCTTTGAGATTTCCAGCGGTTTAAAATTTATGAACCATCTTGTTTTTTGCCGGTGGTGCCGACCGACGCTGGTGTCGATAACTGCGCAATACAGATTTGGGTTCTGCGTATCAGATGACACGTTAGCCTTGTAAGTAGGCTGCTTAGGTTTTTATGTTGGTAACACCACGTAGCGCTCTGCATGAAAATCACTGGCTGTGCTGTGTGCAGTCTGTGGCTGGTTGGCATTGTTGGAATTTGCTATTGCTGTGTTGGTCAGTTGGATGTGAACAGCGCGTAGCGTTGCGCAGTCGGAGGTGAGCCGCCAGCAGTGGTGGACGTAGGGAGTGAGATGGCAGAATTTTGAGAGCGAACGATCTGGACGTGTGTCCGTCAGAAAAAAGGAAATTTGTAAGACTGGATGTCATGAACTGATATATATATTATGACTTTTGAACACTATTAAGGTAAATACATTGTTTGTTCTCCATCAAAATCTTTCATTTGCTAACTATGCCTATCAGTAGTTAGTGCCTTAAGTAGTTAGAATCTTTTATTTAGCTGGGAGTATTGGCGCTCGCTGTATTACAGTAGTTCGAGTAACGACGATTTTTGTGAGGTAAGTGATTCATGAAAGGTATAGGTTATTGTTAGTCAGGGCCATTCTTTTGTAGGGATTATTGAAAGTCAGATTGCGTTGCGCTAAAAATATTGTGTGTCAGTTTAGTGATGATTAGAATAAGTAAAGAGAGAAATGTCTGAGCACGTTCAGTTTTGCTCAGCTGCTTGAAAATCAAGTAACGTAAAAGGTTTATCACCACAGTCATTTATAATTTTCGAAAGAGGAAGTTTCAACCTTTCTCCTGGTCTGTTGCCATTTTGATACACGCCAAGTCACATCTGCAACAAAGGACAAAGAAAAAATGTTTTGAGAGCTGTTTTAACAACAAACCACGATTCTCTATCTTTAACAGTCGTAAGTTATGATTTTCAGAAATGTTAGCTGGACTTCATGATCACGTTGGACAGCCTTATTCGCTGTCTGTGTCTCATTGATACTGTCTATTCAAATTCATAGATGGAAGAGAGGATTACTTGTTGTCCGACTTTCTTTTAATGTCACAGAGGCCTCAATTTTGTATTGATTTTTAACGTGGTTTCTTGCTTGTTATGAAAAGCGGTGATTTGGTTTCGATTATAGCAGCCTACTTTGCCCTGCATCACCATCAACATGAACATCCCTTTCACCTTAACCCCGCCATTTCGTTTCTCTAACAGAGACGATTTAGGGTGATACATTACCGAACTGTGTGCAGGATCGCATAAGCCGTCTCATATGGACCGTGGTATCCAAAGTCAATGCCGAGCGTGCCGGGTTCAACGTGCTGCGGAACGCTCACAAACGATGCTACTTGTGCACACGGTACGTGGGACCCAACGTGGTATATCCGACTGCAGCGCGCTCCAGCGCCAGTTGTCGGCTGTATTTGGGTCGCACATCACACTGTTCACGAAATCAACGAGCGTACAATCGCTACGTTAGCTTCATTGGTTGGTTCGTTGATTTGGGGGAGGCGATCAAACAGCGAGGTCATCGGCCCAGTCCGATTAGGGAAGGATGGGGACGGAAGTTGGCCGCGCCATTTCTAAGGAACTATCCCGGCATTTGCCCGAAGGGATTTAGAGAAATCGTGGAAAACCTAAATCAGGATGGCCGTCCCGAATGCGAGTCCAGTGTGCTAACCACTGCGCCATCTCGCTTGGTACCTCTACTAAAATGGTCATTTCCACCATTGTCCATACACCAGTTATGTTGGTCTGTCTGCAGTATACAGTAGTAAACATTTCATGCATGAACATATTATAAGACAAAAAGGAAAGTACCTGTCTACTCACTGAGGACGTCCGGCTATAAAAGTTCTATATATATCTATACCCGAATCCCATTCCAGTTACTGCCGGGTCTGGGTGTTGACGAGTCCTCTCCATTTTTCTCAGTCCTCCCACCACTTTTCTTCCTCCACTTGCTGCCAGGTCACACCTCTCCTTTCTACAGATATTCTCACTCCCATTTTCCACCGTGTTCTTGGGCGCCCTCTAGGTCTTTTCCCATCCATCTTTAGTTCTTCCATAATTTTGGGGAGTCTCTGCCCATGCATCCTCTTAACATGCCCATACCATCTTAATCACTTTCTTTCAATCTCTTCTCTCATACTTTCTTGTTTAAGGTCCTTACTAATCTCTACATTTCTTACTCTGTCCATTCTTGTTTTTCCGTAAACTGCTCTGAGAAATTTCATTTCCCCTGCTTGCAGTCTGCTCCAGTCCCTTTCTGTCATTGTCCATGTTTCTCCACCATAGGTGACAATAGGGATGTAATACTTCTTATACATAAGGCGTTTTGCTCTTTCTGAAACTTCATTATTCCAAATCAGGTGTTTTATTGTTTGGTATAAATTGCCTCCCTTCTGTAATCTTCTTTTAATTTCGTTAGTTATTCTTCCATCCCTAGATATTTCACTCCCTAAATAAGTGAAACTTTCTACCACTTTGAGGGGTTCTCCACTCAAGGTAATATAAAAGTTATATTTGTTATAATAGTTCTCAACTCGTATGATAAGAATTATTTCATCATTCTCGCGTTTGCCGGCCGGTGTGGCCGTGTGGTTCTAGGACTTCAGTCTGGAACCGCGTGACCGCTACGGTCGCAGGTTCGAATCCTGCTTTGGGCATGGATGTGTGTGATGTCCTTAGGTTAGTTAGGTTTAAGTAGTTCTACGTTCTAGGGGACTGATGACCACAAATGTTAAGTCCCATAGTGCTCAGAGCCATTTGAACCATTCTCATGTTTTAGTAAAGCCCTAAAGTTATTCTTACTCGACCACTGGTTCCATTCACTAGCAGATTCTTTAGAACATGTGAAATACAAAACTTGGAACAAGATAGTGAAAAACCTTGTAGATGAAACCAATCGAACAAACTCATACGTCAAAAAGAGAGCCTTACATTCACATAACATCGCGTACTCTAGAATGTACTTCTATTAAACTAATATGAAAGTAAGGGAGCATAGGATCACAGCAATCAGTCGAAATGCTGTTGGTTATTTGTTATTCTTGCATATCCAAATTTCCGCTATAAATAGCCATCTTCAGTAGAGTTGAGTGTGTCATAACCCAACAGACTCGCGGCAGTATATGTCACCATGTGACTTTACTGCCTGTACACCAGTATAGTCATATGGTGACGTCGCGCGGGGTAGTCGCGCGGTCTTAGGCACATGGCCACGGTTCGCGCTGCTCCCACCATCGGACGTTCGAGTCATCCGTCAGGCGTGGGTGTGTGTGTTGTCCTTGGTGTAAGTTAGTTTAAGGTAGATTAAGTAGTGGGTAATCCTAGGGACCGATGACCTCACCAGTTTGGTCCCATAGGAACGTACCACAAATTTCCAGTTTCAAATGGTGACATATACTGCTGGGAGTCTATTGCGTTATAAAACACTCAAATGTACTGAAGATGGCTATTTTTAGCGGAAACCTAGATGTGTAAGAACACTGAAAAAGCAACGGGATTGTGACTGGTTGCTGTGTTCCTATGCTTATTTACAATAATATGCGGTCGCTGTACACAACAGTTTCGTACAGAGTCAAAATTGGTAGCATGAAAGTATCAGCCCTACTAGAACGCACTTAAGTTAGAACTAGCCGGCTAGGGTGGCCGAGCGGTTCTAGGCGCTTCAGTCTGGAACCGTGCGACCGCTACATCGCAGGTTCGAACCCTGCCTCGGGCATGGATGTGTGTGATGTCTTTAGGTTAGTTAGGTTTAAGTAGTTCTAAGTTCTAGGGGACTGATGACTATCGATGTTAAGTCCCATAGTGCTCAGAGCCAGTTAGTACTAAAATATTCCTATCCAAATGAGAGTATGAACCAACAAAACATCGCCCGTTGTCCAACAATTTTACGTCTCTAGTCATTAAAAACATATTCAACAACCAAGATCGCACAAAACAGTTTTTTTCTAAGACAACCAGTTCATTAAAAACGATTCTACAGCCAAGATCGCATAAAACTTTTTTTTAAGGCAACCGGTTTCAACAGAGTATGCTGTCATCTTCAGGTCGTGAAATCTTTTTGTTATGAAATATGTTCATTTTACGCTGATCTCACGCACAAGATGTCAAATGGATAAAAATAACACATTATAAAAGGTTTGTCATCGCTGAAACATTTGAATAACATAAAGCATCTTGTGCAACAGGCTGTGTCCATATACGTACTGCTCACAGTTGCTTGTTGCATTACACAAACACGGTACAGAAAATCACAACTCTTTACATATGCTGGACATATTCTAAATAGTGCAAATCCACATTAAGTGGCATTTATTTATATGGGTATAGCCTGTTGCGCATGCTGCTATATGTTTTCTTTAAATATTTTAGCGATGACAAAACTTTTACAATGTGGTATTTTTATCCACTTGGCATCTTGTGCGCGAGGTCAGCGTAAAATGAACATGTTTTTCTACAAAAAGATTTTAAGACCTGAAGATAGCAGCATACTCTGTTGAAACCGATTGTGTTAAATAAAAAATAATATTTTATGCGGTCTTAGATGTTGAATGGTTTTTAACAATTAAACAAATGGCCCTTCAGCTCTCTCAAAATGAGAAAATGCAATCTCTGCTCATTATGCTACTCCGAGCAAGAATGATTTATGGCCATTGTATTGTATTCTATGGAACTGGTGACCCAGAAACGACGGAGAGGCTTCATACCCGCCGTAGCCCTCAGTGGTTCACAACCTCACAACAGGCTACAGCAGTCCACCCACCCCTCCTCCGCCCCACACCGAACCCAGGGCTATTGTGCATTTCGGCCCCCAGTGGACTCCCCTGGAACGTCTCACAACAGACGAGTGTAACACCTGTGTATGCGTGGTAGAGTAATTATGGTGTACGCGTACGTGGAGAACTTGTTCAAATGGTTCAAATGGCTCTGAGCACTATGGGACCTAACATCTGTGGTCATCAGTCCCCTAGAACTTAGAACTACTTAAACCTAACTAACCTAAGGACATCACACACATCCATGCCCGAGGCAGGATTCGAACCTGCGGCCGTAGCAGTCGCGCGGTTCCGGACTGAGCGCCTAGAACCGCTAGACCACCGCGGCCGGCGAGAACTTGTTCGCGCAGCAATCGCCGGCATAGTGTAACTGAGGCGGGATAAGGGGAACCAGCCCGCATTCGCCGTGGCAGATGGAAAACCGCCTTAGAAACCACCCACAGACTGGCCGGCACACCGGACATCGACACTAATCCGCCCGGAAAGCAGTGCGTTAGACCGCACGCCTGACCAGGCGGGCTATTTATGACCATGCTTTGCATCTTGCAACCGCCTAAATTCTTTACTCGTAGATTCGTCGTTAATTGACATTTAATTATAACAAATTGTACCAAGAACAGTGAGTAATGAGCCGTTTGCCTTTGAAATGGTATACTTTCATAATATGCGAATTACGGTAATTCTTCAACCGTAGATATGACCCTTCCCGTTATTTTATTACAGTTCAACAAATCGTACAATTAACGTCGGGATTTCGAGACATCCTCAGTTTGCTGGTGCTTACAAGGGTACCTCCTCATCGCACCCCCTCAGATTTAGTTATAAGTTGGCACAGTGGATAGGCCTTTAAAAACTGAACACAAATCAATCGAGAAATCTGGAGGAAGTTGTGTTGAACTATGAAAAAATAAGCAAAATATACAAACTGAGTAGTCTATGCGCAAGATGGGCAACATCAAGGATAATGTGAGCTCAGGAGCGCCGTGGTCCCGTGGTTAGCGTGAGCAGCTGCGGAACGAGAGGTCCTTGGTTCAAGTCTTCCCTTGAAAAGTTTGATTTTTTATTTTCAGACAATTATTATCTGTCCGTCCGTCCGATATGTGGAAACTGCGCCGTAGTATGGGGACGCTACACCTAAACAAACATCGAAACTGTTGCATTCATTTGTTGCAGTTTATGTGACAAACTCTTATGTTTTCATCACTTTTTTGGGAGTGATTATCACATCCACAAGAAAACCTAAATCGGGCAAGGTAGAAGAATCTATTTACCCATTCGCCAAGTGTGCAAGTTAGGTGGGTCGACAACATATTCCTGTCATGTGACGCACATGCTGTCACCAGTGTCGTATAGAATATATCAGATGTGTTTTCCTGTGGAGGAATCGGTTGACCTATGACCTTGCGATCAAATGTTTGCGGTTCCCATTGGAGAGGCACGTCCTTTCTTCTACTAATCGCACGGTTTTGTGGTGCGGTCGTAAAACACAGACACCAAACGTATTACAGTGAACAGAGACGTCAATGAACGAATGGACAGGTCATAACTTTGCGAAAATAAAGAAAGTAAAATTTTCAGTCGAGGGAAGGCTTGAACCAAGGACCTCTCGTTCAGCAGCTGCTCACGCTAGCCACGGGACCACGGCGATCCTGAGTTCACACTGTCCTTGATGTGGCATATCTTCCACATGGACTACTCAGTTTGTACATTTTGCTTATTTTTTTCAAAGTTCCACACAACTTCTTCCTGTTTTCTCGATTGATCTCTGTTCAGTTTTTCAAGGCCTATCCACTGTGCCAACTTATAACTAAATCTGGGGGGGGGGGGGGGGGTGCTATGGGGAAGTTCCCTTGTTAGAAACGGCAGGTATGGGCTTCAGCTGAAACCAATATGGCGTCTCGCGGCTCTGCTGTAGAGAGATGGTGTCATGTGACGTAGGTAGCGCGCTCTTCCATCTCGCTGGTCTACGTTCAGAATATCTGACCCGCTAGATATTGCTCTCTACGTTCGGAAAGACTCCTTACTCCTTTTTTTCCGGCACTATGACGTCAGAAATTCGCCACGCTCAGCGCTCAGCGTTGGAATGCACGGTCCGTGTGACGGCGGCTTTACCAGTGGAGTTGTGACGTAGCAGGAGCAGCTGCAGCTGGCAGCGTTTTGGGCGGATTCCGCCTCCACCGCGGCGGTGCGTGACCTTTAGGCGGCCGTGGGCGGCGGTGGATCGCCCCGCGGGGGCGGCAGTGGGGGCGGAAGTGGGACAGCAGTGCCCCCCTACCGCCCACGCTCCGACACTAAACCGCTACCCACGCAGGTTCGCGGGTGCAGGGGTGGTGTTTACGCGCAGGGGCGACTAAACTGCATGCACTGTACTGTTTGATGACGTAGTAAGAGCACCGCCTGCTGCTGCTATCTGAGGAAACAGCCTTAGCCACACACACACACACACACACACACACACACAGAAAATTGGGCGTTACTTTGCAGCTTTCAACGTTAGCCCGTAGGCACCTGTTATCTTAGAAATTTATACTTCGCAGAGCAGGTGTAATTAGGCTGTTTAGGTTTTTTTATTGGTAACGCCACGTAGCGCTCTGTATGAAAATCACTGGCTGTGCTGTGTGCAGTCTGTGGCTGGTTTGCATTGTTGTTGGCTATTGTAGTGTTGGGCAGCTGGATGTTAAGAGCGCGTAGCGTTGCGCTGTTGGAGGTGAGCCGCCAGCAGTGGTGGATGTGGGGAGTGAGATGGCGGAGTTTTGAGAGCGGATGATCTGGACAGAGACTGTAAATTTGTAAGATTGGATGTCATGAACTGATACATACATTACGACTTTTGAACACTATTAAGGTAAATACATTGTTTGTTATCTATCAAAATCTTTCATTTGCTAACTATGCTCATCGTAGTTGGTGCCTTCAGTAGTTTGAATCTTTTATTTAGCTGGGAGTATTGGCGCTCGCTGTATTGCAGTGGTTCGAGTAACGAAGATTTTTGTGAGGTAAGAATTCATGAAAGGTATAGGTTATTGTTAGTCAGGGCCATTCTTTTGTAGATATTTTTGAAAGTCAGATTGCGTTGCGCTAAAAATATTGTGTGTCAGTTTAGTGTTGATCAGAATAAGTAAAGAGAGTAATGTCTGAGTACGTTCAGCTTTACTCAGCTGTTTGAAAAGCAAGTAATGTAAGAGGTTTATCAGCACAGTAATTCATTAATTTTTCTAAGGCGACGTTACACAGGTAGTAATTGTATCACGTTATGCACTTCTTCAGAGCCTTCGCATGTTCAACAAAATTATCAGTACTAGGGATAGGCAGTATGACAAAGAAAAATTTCTATTAGCCTCCAGTTACAGACACTTACAGTACGTTGGAACTGCTTTGTTGTGGTTTGCTTGTATGCACGTCTCCTCTTCTTAGTTTCCGTGTGTGTAAGTATTGTAGTGTGCACGTTCTGTCAACCGAACAATGCAAGGCGTATGGTGACGTAAACGCTATCTGATGAAATGACTAGTCATGTCTGTCAGAAACTGAGGGACTGTACTCCAGTTAACTTTTATTAAAATAATTACAAAACTTAAACGTGTATACCTAAAAAACTATCATGTGAAATACTGTATTGTGTAGTGCTGTGGACAATACGCGTCTAACAGTACTAACACACAGAACTAATAGAGTAAAAATCCTGCATAAAATTACAAACCGAAATTTGAAAGAATGAATGTCCAAAATGCTTCTGTTAAAATGCCCTGCCGATTTACGCATCCAAACTGACTAAATAAAATTCCGAACATTAAATGACGCTTACGCTAACGTGTAACACTGTTAGAACAGAAATGTCTGACAAAAGACATGAGAACTTTACTTGAACTGACACAGATGATAATTTTGAATTGCAATAGTTGTCTCTAAATGATCTTACTGTGTCATGACAGTTATGTTCAACCGGCCCTAACAAACTTTCGTGACATACCCTGTGGCAAAGGAAACTCGGTACTGCTCGAAAGTGGCGAGCGGTAAAACACGGCGCAGCAGCAAACCAGCAACAGAAAAACCTGGCCCCAGTGCAATACAAGAGAAAGCAACTACGCTAAGCGCGTCACACATTAATCTTTGAGAAATGGAGTTCTGTTAAGGGCAATGTGGTGACACACGATTACAAAATAAAACTGTACCTAGGTAGTGAAATAAAGTGAAGTTACTGAATGGTATAGAAGAGACTAGCATTTAAAAATTGTGGTATGAAACTGACTTTTGTTATTAAAACAATCCTTATAAAATTCACTTTTTGTATAAAAAGTGTTACTCTGTCACGAAATTTAGTAATGAAATGGTAATGGAGTGGTTAATCTAAAACTGTGAGTCCAAGCCATTTGAGCAGGTAACATTTTTTAATCTCGTCTCGACAATCAGACTAACGGACTCGAATCAATAAAGAAAAATTATGCTATAATTTTTCCTTTCTGGAAGTCATTGCACATTACGTCCTAGCGAGCAATGCAGCGACATTACCCAATTATCTTCACACTGCTGAACTCGATCATTAGAAACCATATTTCCAAAAATCAGCGTCATCTGCTGTCCTGCTCGTTATTTCCAGCAGCGTGATCAACACCAGACTTCCTCACTTAATACTCTTGAATGCTAGACAGACAACGATAATACTGGTGACAAACCAAAGATCACATCGCTTGAACTCCGAACCTATGTGGCGTAACACATCGACCATTAAAGACTTCTGTTTTAAAAATGACCAGTTAACAAGTATGCAATACTGTTCATTGAATAATAAGAGATCTCACATCACTCTCATGGGATACCAAGACTAAGCTAGAGACCACAGAATCAGCTAAAGCCTGTAAACGTTATTGAGCTTGTACTGAATGGTGTGACACCTCCGACGCTCGGTCTTGAATATGAAACCCCCTTCTACAAACCATCTAAAGTGCATCAGCCAAAGCGCTTCACCAGTTCTGGCACCGATGAACTAAGCATCTTTCAACACAGCTTTATGGAGTGTTCGACAGCTCTCCCGATATACGCCGATGGATCTAAGTCAAGTGAAGAAATAGGATTTGCAAACTTCTGCATGACTGTCAAAAGCAGAGCTGTGTACAAGCTTACACGTGAAACGAACAGCTTTACGGCTCAGGTTTTAGCGATGAGAAAGGTACTCGGATACACATCTCACAATGTCAACGAAATTTTGATAACAGATTCACAGAGCGCGCTCCAGCAAAGTGAAAATTAACTTTTACCTCTTAGGTGTTCAGAAAGTAAAATTTAACAGTGCATCAAAAAGTACAATAGAGTGCAAATTGCAACTGCTTTGGGTGAAAGGGTATTCCGGAATCAGAAACAACGCAATTGTTGGAAAATTAGGAAAGAGTAATACCACAGAAGGAATACATTTCTACGAGCGCCTACATTGTACAGGCTTCTTGAGCACTGTAACTAAAGTGTCATTTGATGCTTGGTACCGATTCTGAGAAACGACCCAGCTGACGAGAGTCCAAAACTTTCCACGGATTCAACAATGCGTTCCCAATCTTAAATCTTAAACAATGACATAAAACATCAGTCATAGGAATGCGAAATAGAAACGAGTGTCACTGTGCAGATGTCTACGGAATCAAAGCTGTGACGTCTTCATGCTGGGCAGTTTACCGCACAAAATCAGCAGATCCAAATCACCTGCTCCTTGTCCGTTACCCGCTACGTCAAAGTTTTTCAATCGTCAAACTATTATCCTCCTATCCGCAAATGTCGCTAAGATTGCGCAACAGTCACAAATCTAAGCCCACGTCGCAAGATACTTTCAAGAGACAGACGTTCATATCTAAATCAATCGTCAGAGGCGTGTTTGGGGGCAACCCGGTTAGGCTGAATGCCTTAAAAACACTGTCGACCGAGTGCAACAAGGTGGAGGCTGCCTGCTGTTTTTTTTTGGGGGGGGGGGGGGGAGGGTGGGATTATGTGGGGCCGACGTACGCCGCCGGTGGTCATGGAAGGCACCGTAACGGCTGTACGATACGTGAATGCCATTCTCCGACCGATAGTGCAACCATATCGGCTGCATATTGGCGAGGCATTCGTCTTCATGGACGACAATTCGCGCCCCCTTCGTGCACATCTTGTGAATGACTTCCTTGAGGATAACGACATCGCTCGATTAGAGTGTCCAGCATGTTCTCCAGACATTAACCCTATCGAACATGCCTGGGATAGATTGAAAAGGGCTGCTTATGGACAGCGTGACCCACCAACCACTTTGAGGGATCTACGCCGAATCACTGTTGAGGAGTGGGACAATCTGGACCAACAGTGTCTTGATGAACTTGCGGATAGTATGCCACGACGAATACAAGCATGCATCAATGCAAGAGGACGTGCTACTGGCTGTGAGAGATACCGGTGTGTACAACAGTCTGGGCCACCACCTCTGAAGGTCTCGCTGTATGGTGGTGCAACATGCAATGTGCGGTTTTCATGGGCAATAAAAAGAGCGGAAATGATGTTTACGTTGATCGCTGTTCCAATTTTCTCTACAGGTTCTGGAACTCTCGCAACTGAGGTGATGCAAAACTTTTTTTGATGTGTGTATAATTGATTCGGTGGCAGCTTTCTTTAACTGGTCTATTACTTCCAAGTTTAGCGCAACACAGAGTAAAACGCTTTTGCGTTTCATCGTCATTGTCAACCGCACAACAACAAAAGAACGATCTGTCAGAAGCGATGTTTCTTCAGAAGCTAACACAAAACATCGAGAGCATGGCGGTTGACAGCTAAGGTACAACCACCCAACTGGTCATCGCCTGGAGAAAGAAAATTTGAATTAGCCATCTAGAACGGTATCTGTTAACCAAAATTTATTTTGACTGATATTCGCGTAATTGATGCTTCCCCGTAGTATATCTCCAGGGTATCTGCAGAAGATGCTGCCTTCAGATCATTCGTCATCTTCTGAACGCTGCCTGCCATGGAATAAAAATTAACTAGGAGCGCCCATATGCGTCCCTATGTCAGAGGACGTGGCATGATTCACATCTTCATTCGTCTGAGGACACCTCTGGTCTTCTTACACGGCTCACTAACGTCTATCTACGTCTACGTCTATACTACGCAAGCCGGTAAACGGTAATTAGCGCTGGCTTCATTATGTACCAGAATCATTTTATGTCTTATGTAATGGAAACGCAAAAAGTTAGATATTTGGTACCCTTACGTTGTTGTTGTTATGATCGTCGACTTCAGTCTGAAAATTGGTTTTATGTAGCTCTTCGTGCTCCTCTATCTTGTGCACACCTGTACATCTCCGAATAACTACTGCAGCCTACATTTATTTGATCCTGAGTGTTGTACTCTAGGTTTACTCTACTGCCTACAATCTCTCTGCCGCCCCCCAATCCCCCAACATTCTTCTGTTACCAACTTGACATGCCTCAAAATGTGTCCTACCAACCTATTACTTCTTTCAGTCTAGTTGTGTCATAAATTTTGTTTTTTCCCAATTTGAGTCAGTACCTTCTCATCAGTCATTCGATCTACCCATGTAATCTTCAGCCTTCCTTATCACCGCCAGATTTCAAAAGCTTCGCCTCTCATCTTGTCTGAACTGCTTATCATCCACATTTGACTTCCATACAAGGATACACTCGATAAGACTCGTTCAGAAGAAACTTTCAAACACGATAACATTAGATGGTAACGAACATCTCAAATGTCTCCTTTTCAGAAACGCTTTGCCTGGTATTGGTGGTCTGCGTTTTAAATCTTTCTTTACTCCTACCATCATCAGTTATTTTAAGATCCAAATACAAAGATTCGTCTACCACCTTAAGTATCACATTCCCTCAGCATCCCCTGATTTAATTCAACCTCACTCTAGTACTTTGGATCATGGTCATCAAATGACCAGTTTTCAAGGCATTATTCTCTCCTCTTATCTGGCCTTCCAAACCTATGACAGAGTTAGAATGTTATCGGTGAACGTTAGTCTTTACTTCTTCTCCCTTATCTATAATTTCTCTTGAATTTCCTTTACTGCCTGCACTATGCACATAAGAGATTGGCAGCAACACTAAAAACGCTCACTTATCCCTTCTCAACTGCTACTTCCCTTACCAGCCCCTCGATTCTTTTAACTGCGGTCTGTTTACAGTACAAGAGGAAAATAATGTTTCACCTCCTCTATCTTACTCCTCGTAAATTCCGATTTAAAAGAGCGTATTTTACGAAATACATGTAATGAAAGTAAGAGTAAATGGATGCTATTAATTGAGATTTAGTTGAACTTTACAGTGTTACAAAATATAATGATTTTCATTTCAAACTATGCGTTAGACTGCACAGTTTTGTTTCATTTATTGTTTTGTCTGTTCGGATTAAAATCATTTTTCGCAGAGAAATTCTAGGTTGATGTTGAATGTGAGATAAACCGTAACCAGCACCACTATAGAATTTTTTCTCTCTCTGTAATACGCATACGTGAACACTGTGCGGCAGACTGAACTAGAACTGACAAATTCCCGGATGAGGAATGTCCAGTGGGAGTGTAATCGAGTTATTCGCCATTCACAGGTTTCATCTCCGTATGTTCCCCATCTGTGTGTGTGTGTGTGTGTGTGTGTGTGTGTGTGTGTGTGTGTACGACCCGGCTGTCCTGCCATTCGATTCGTTCATAACCAATTCTGCAGACAATTTATCCGCGCGCAGTTTCGTCGGAGCTTCTCGCTGAATGATTCATGTTTTTAAATTTCGGTCGACCCCGACGCCATCACGACGTCCGTCCCACAGATACGCAACATTTTCCTTGTTGGCTGAATTCCGGATAATTGCGTTGCTGTTGCCCTTCCCTCTTCCCTCCCCCACTCCACCCCTCCCCCGTACAAGACAACTTTTATTAGGGAGTCATGTGAGTTCACTGCATGCGCGTAGAGCAAATTCAGATAGGCGTGTGTAACGTCCTGTAATCTAAACAATGACTCCGACATCCCTATTTTTAGACTATTTCTCATAATGAAAAGGTTGAAAAATCAGCCAACCAGTTGCAAAAAAAAAGGTTTATTTAGTCCCTGACCTCTGCTATATATATATATATATATATATATATATATATATATATATATATATATATATATGTATATATCAAAAAAAGCAAAACGAGGATAATAGAATGTAGTCGAATTAAATCGGGTGATGATTAGGTTAGGAAATGAGACGCTTAAAGTAGTAAATGAGTATTGCTATTTGTATTTGGGGAGAAAAATAACTCATAATTGTCGAAGTAGAGAGGATATAAAATGCAGACTGACAATGGCAAGGAAAGCGTTTCTGAAGAAGAGAAATTTGTTAACATCGAGTATAGAATTAAGTGTCAGGAAGTTGTTTCTGAAAGCATTTGTATGGAGTGTAGCCATGTATGGATGTGAAACGTGGACGATAAATAGTTTAAACATGAAGAAAATAGAAGCTTTCGAAATGTGGTGCTACAGAAGAATGCTGAAGATTAGATGGGTAGATCATATAACTAATGAGGAGGTATTGAATAGGATTGGTGAGAAGAGAAGTTTGTGGCACAACTTGACTAGAAGAAGGGATCGGTTGGTAGGACATGTTCTGAGGCATCAAGGAATCACCAATTTTGTCCTCTAGTCATCCCTGCTTAGCCATTTTGCACTTCCTGTCGATCTCATTTTTGAGACGTTTGTATTCCTTTTTGCCTGCTTCATTTACTGCATTTTTATATTTTCTCCTTTCATCAATTAAATTCAGTATTTCTTCTATTACCCAAGGATTTCTACTAGCCCTCGTCTTTTTACCTACTTGATCCTCTGCTGCCTTCGCTACTTCATCCCTCAAAGCTACCCATTCTTCTTCTACTGTATTTCTTTCCCCCATTCCTGTCAATTGTTCCCTTATGCTCTCCCTGAAACTCTGTACAACCTCTGGTTCTTTCAGTTTATCCAGGTCCCATCTGCTTGAATTCCCACCTTTTTGCAGTTTCTTCAGTTTTAATCTACGCAATTTCTGTAGTCAGTCGTACTCGCCGCTTGAGATGGTGTAAAGTGCGACGCCATTAGACGATGGATGACTGGAACCTAGTTATCTGTTGTGATGAATGCTGCTTTACCCTTTGACAATCCCACTGAAGAGTTTGGGTTTGTTAAAAGCATGGATAACGTTAATTGCTATCGTCTGTAGCGTCAACAATGAAGCATGGAGGAGATGGTGTTAAGCCGTAACTTCCCCACTATATTTTGTTCCGGTATGGAATTTAGCCCATATTTATCTCCCACACTATAAAAGACTACGAATTACCAAAACTACGTCCCCACAAACTGTAATCCAACTTAAATTCGTATGCTAGCCTTTCAGTTGCATTCAGGTCAGTTACAGCACTTCAAACCAAATTGTGTTTACAGAATTAAGATCAGTTACAGTTACAGAATTTAATTTGAAGTGAACTGTAACTGACCTGAATGCAACTTCTCTTTATATTACGGCTGGTCCCGGCGGAGGTTCGAGTCCTCCCTCGGGCATGTGTGTGTGTGTGTGTGTGTGTGTGTGTGTGTGTGTGTGTGTGTGTGTGTGTGTGTGTGTGTGTGTCCTTAGGACAATTTAGGTTAAGTAGTGTGTAAGCTTAGGTTCAAAATGGCTCTGAGCACTATGCGACTTAACTTCTGAGGTCATCAGTCGCCTAGAACTTAGAACTAATTAAACCTAACTAACCTAAGGACATCGCACACATCCATGCCCGATGCAGGATTCGAACCTGCGACCGTAGCGGTCGCTCGGCTCCAGACTGTAGCGCCTAGAACCGCACGGCCACCCAGGCCGGCTGTAAGCTTAGGAACTGATGACCTTAGCAGTTAAGTCCCATAAGATTTCAGACGCATTTGAACATTTTTCTTTATATTAAATGCAAACTGAAGTAAAATAGTTATCTGCCCTAATCAAAATTTCCATTTATCTCGCGTCTTGACGACTTTGTTACAGATTTCTCGAAAGCGCAACAAAAACAGCAAACACGCAGCGGCTAAGGTAGCTCTATATTTTTAAATAAAATTTCCAAGTGTTGTCTACCGCATGTGTTAATACGTAGTGATAAACAGTGAGGTGGGGAGTGTAACTGCTCCTACGAAACGGTATTCCAAGACAACGATGTTAGAATGAAGTGTGTATTCAAAAAAACAGAGTGATCTCCACACATAATGTAGGTGTGAACAATACTATAATTACGAACGTGATCAACGATTTAAAGAGGGTACAATATTAATGGAGAATTTCTATGTAAACTAAACAGCGTAATCTGTTATGTTAATGCATCATTCAGGGAAGTGGCGTGGTCTTTCCCTCACTTGTGTGCAAGTGAACAAAATTAATTCGCTGGCAATGATCATTTTGACAAACGAGCTGCGCAGTGCTGCAATCTTACCTCAAGCCTACCTCTTCAAAAAATAATAACATTATTCAAAATTTATTCCCTCTTCGCTATCTAATATATACTTCTTATTCATCCTCGTTGTACTTTACAATCGATCTTTGTTCATCTGTTAGATGCAATCACAAGTCGAAAAAGCACTACCAAATATGTCCATCACCTATCACACGGGTTAGCGTCGCTGCCCATGGAACACGGTGCCCCGGGCTCGATTCCCGGCCGGGTCGGGGATTTTGTGCGCCTGGGCACTGGATCAGTGTGTTGTCCTCATCGTTTCATCATCATTCGTGTAGTGGCGAGACTGGAAGTCAAAATATTGGGAATTTGCACGGGCGCTGATGACACTGCTGTTGAGCGCCCCACAAACCAAAATTATCGTCGCCATCATCACCTACCATACTCCAGCTAAGGATGTATCAGATTGCGCAGAGGCAAAGACTGTGCCTCGACAAGACCAAAGATTGTTTAACAGTGTCGTAGCTTGCTCTTTCTCTGACGTGCACATCGATAACATACAGCCGGCCGCGGTGGCCGAGCGGTTTAAGGCGCTTCAGTCCGGAACCGCGCGACCGCTACTGTCGCAGGTTCAAATCCTGCCTCGGGCATGGATGTGTGTGATGTCCTTAGGTTTAAGTAGTTCTAAGTCTAGGGGACTGATGACCACAGATGTCAAGTCATAGTGCTCAGAGCCATTTGAACCATTTGATAACATACAAAAAACAAAACGATCTGACCACCTTAC
Organism: Schistocerca piceifrons; assembly: GCF_021461385.2. Classification (NCBI taxonomy): domain Eukaryota; kingdom Metazoa; phylum Arthropoda; class Insecta; order Orthoptera; family Acrididae; genus Schistocerca; species Schistocerca piceifrons. The sequence continues at coordinate 214,983,948 of NC_060146.1, forward strand.
AAAGGGTGGGGGTGATTTTCTTGATTACGTCGTGGTCCCCTTATTGGGCTTAAGGCAGCTCTAAAAGCAGAAGGATACGAACGCATGTCATAGCATTGTGTTCTGCGTACTGTAGAGGAACAGTTCGGGAACGACGGCCGTCTGTATCAGCAGGACAATGTCCCATTTATGAAGGATCGTCGGTGAACCAGTAGTTCGCGGGCAACATTCCTGAGATGGACTAGCATGGCCACAGTCCCGACCTCAGTCCAACGAAACACACTCTGGGAAGAATGAGATCAACGTCTGTCGCAACTCCAGCGTCCGACATCCCTGCCCTCTCTGGTTCGGTTCTTTAGGAAGAATGGGCTAGCATTCCTCGACAGATACACAGACACCTTATTGCAGGCGTCCCCAGCAGCGATACAGCCATCGCACAGGCGAAGGGATGACACACCCCATATTAGTGTCCACCAATATGTGTCCCTAAACTTCCGATCAGACAGTGTGATTAAGTTTTCACTGTGCGCATCAATGTTGTTTCTACATGTCTCCCACAGCTACTTGCCCACGTTCCGTTCCTTTCTTTATTCTTTTTTTACCTCCCTAAATGTCACACCAGTCCGCATATACGGTAAGGTTGCGTTATTCGCATTATGACACATCTATATCTACATCTACATCGGTACTCTGCAAATCTCATTTAAGTGCCTGGCAGAGGGTTCATCGAACCACCTTCATAATTCTCTATTATTCCAATCTCGTATAGCACCTATACCATTCCGTACGAGCTCTCATTTCCCTTATTTTGTTGTGGTGATCGTTCCTCCCTATGTAGGTCGGTGTCTTCAAAATATTTCCGCATTCGGAGGAGAAAGGTGGTAATTGGATTTCCGTGACAAGATTCCGACGCAGCCGGCCCGAGTGGCCGTGCGGTCCTAGGCGCTACAGTCTGGAACCGAGCGACCGCTACGGTCGCAGGTTCGAATCCTGCCTCGGGCATGTATGTGTGTGATGTCCTTAGGTTATTCAGGTTTAATTAGTTCTAAGTTCTAGGCGACTGATGACCTAAGAAGTGAAGCTGTATTGTGCTCAAAGCCATTCCGTCGCAACGAAAATCGCCTTTCTTTTAATGATGTCCATCCGAAATCCTGTATCACTTCTGTGACACTCTCTCCCATATTTCGCGGTAATTCAAAACGTGCTGCCTTCCTTCGAACTTTTTCGATGTACTCAGTCAGTCCTATCTGGTAAGGATCTCACATCGCGCAACAGTATTCTAAAAGTGGACGGACAAGCGTAGTGTAAGCAGTCTCCTTAGTAGGTCTGTTACATTTTCTAACTGTCCTGCCAATGAAACGCAGTCTTTGGTTAGCCTTCCCCACAACATTATCTACGTGTTCCTTCCAACTGAAGTTGTTCGTAATTGTAATACCTAGGTATTTAGTTGAATTTACGGCTTTTAGATTAGACTGATTCATCGTGTAACCGAAGTTTAACGGGTTCCTTTTAGCACTCATGTGGATGACCTCACACTTTTCGTTATTTAAGGTCAAATGCCACTTTGTGCACCATTTCGATATTTTTTCTAAATCGTTTTGCAGTTTGTTTTGATCTTATGATGACTTTATTAGTCGATAAACGACAGCGTCATCTGCAAACAACCGAAGACGGCTGCTCAGATTGTCTCCCAAATCATTTATATAGATGTTGTTGTTGTTGTGGTCTTCAGTCCTGAGACTGGTTTGATGCAGCTCTCCATGCTACTCTATCCTGCGCAAGCTTCTTCATCTCCCAGTACCTACTGCAACCTACATCCTTCTGAATCTGCTTAGTGTATTCATCTCTTGGTCTCCCTCTACGATTTTTACCCTCCACGCTGCCCTCCAATGCTAAATTTGTGATCCCTTGATGCCTCAAAACATGTCCTACCAACCGATCCCTTCTTCTAGTCAAGTTGTGCCACAAACTTCTCTTCTCCCCAATCCTATTCAATACCTCCTCATTAGTTACGTGATCTACCCACCTTATCTTCAGCATTCTTCTGTAGCACCACATTTCGAAAGCTTCTATTCTCTTCTTGTCCAAACTAGTTATCGTCCATGTTTCACTTCCATACATGGCTACACTCCATACAAATATTTTCAGAAACGACTTCCTGACACTTAAATCTATACTCGATGTTAACAAATTTCTCTTCTTCAGAAACGATTTCCTTGCCATTGCCAGTCTACATTTTATATCCTCTCTACTTCGACCATCATCAGTTATTTTACTCCCTAAATAGCAAAATTCCTTTACTACTTTAAGTGTCTCATTTCCTAATCTAATTCCCTCAGCATCACCCGATTTAATTTGACTACATTCCATTATCCTCGTTTTGCTTTTGTTGATGTTCATCTTATATCCTCCTTTCAAGACACTGTCCATTCCGTTCAACTGCTCTTCCAAGTCCCTTGCTGTCTCTGATAGAATTACAATGTCATCGGCGAACCTCAAAGTTTTTACTTCTTCTCCATGAATTTTAATACCTACTCCGAATTTTTCTTTTGTTTCCTTTACTGCTTGCTCAATATACAGATTGAATAACATCGGGGACAGGCTACAACCCTGTCTCACTCCTTTCCCAACCACTGCTTCCCTTTCATGCCCCTCTACTCTTATAACTGCCATCTGGTTTCTGCACAAATTGTAAATAGCCTTTCGCTCCCTGTATTTTACCCTGTATTTATATAGATAAGGAACAGCAAAGGGCCTATGGCTACGGTCGAAGGTTCGAATCCTGCCTCGGGCATTGATGTGTATGATGTCCATAGTTTAGTTAGGTTTAAGTACTTCTGAGTTCTAGGGGACTGATGACCCCAGAGGTTAAGTCCCATAGTGCTCAGAGCCATTTGAACCATTTGAACCAAAGGGCCTATGACACTACCTCGGGGAACGCCAGAAATCACTTCTGTTTTACTCGATGAGTTTCCGTAAATGAAAACGAACTGAGACGATATTCCATAAGCACGCAATTTCACTACGAGCCGCTTGTATGGTACAGTGTCAAAGGCCTTCCGGAAATCCAGAAATACGGAATCGATCTGAAATCCCTTATCAATAGCACTCGACACTTCGTGTGAATAATGAGCTAGTTGTGTTTCACAGGAACGATGTTTTCTAAACCCATGTTGACTGTGTGTCAATAGGCCGTTTTCCTCGAGGTAATTCATTACGTTCGAACACAATGTATATTCTAAAATCCTGCTGCAAATCGGCGTTAACGATATGTACCTGTAATTTAGTGGATTAATCCTACTACCTCTCTTGAATATTGGTGTGACCTGTGCAACTTTTCTGTCTTTGGGTACGGATGATTCGTCGAGCCAACGGTTGTATATGATTGTTAAGTATGTAGCTAATGCATCAGCATACTCTGAAAGGAACCTAATTGGTATACAGTCTGGACCAGAAGACTTGCTTTTATTAAGTGATTTAAGTTGCTTCACTACTCCGAGGATATTTACTTCTACGTTACTCATGTTGGCAGCTGTTCTCGATTCGAATTCTGGAATATTTACTTCGTCTTCTTTTGTGAGGGCATTTCGGAAGGCTGTGTTTAGTAACTCTGCTTTGACATCTTCGTTAGTATCTCCATTGCTATCGCGCAGAGATGGCATTGATTGTTTCTTGCCGCTCACATACTTCACATACCACCGGAATCGCTTTGTATTCTCTGCCAGGTTTCGATACCATAACACAGTGAGTTACCGATTTTTCGCTTTAATGTATACATTTTTCTGTAATGTTTACTCTGTGAATATTTTTATTAATGCTATTTAATTCAGTGAGCTATATGTCAATAGATTAATGATTAATGTTTAAAGTATTGTATGTGGATACGCCGGAGTGGTCGAGGGTTTAATATTATCTGTAAGAGTATCGATCGGTAGGCTTCATTAACGTATTTGGACGTGATTAAGTTGTTGGAGAGGCAGCCATTACCGTACATTGCGTTACTAGTCAGCTTCTAGTTCAGAGGTATAATATATTACAGTCAGAGTATGCTGAGATTTTGCTGAGGTCATTATGGTGCTGAAATGTTCGTCGTTATGCTGCAGTGAGAATATTGTGTGTGGACAGGCTGTATTTGGCATTATTTTGGCACAGTGCAAAACCTCAAGAGCTTAACTGGCAACAAAACGTACTGTGGGCCCGATGCTGTACATTGTTAGTCGACGCCTTGAAGATTCTGTACCATTATTGCTACACAATGTTATCGGCCGAAGCACGTAAGAAGATTCAGCACAAAGTAAGGCCTAACAAGTTTGTCGTGCTAGTTTGTACAGACATTCCAGCGTTTAAAACTGATAGTTTTCAAGTTATAGTTTTTCATTGTGGTAGTAATTGTTACTTGTCAAACCGAACAGTTTCGTGGTGGGATCCTTCCTTTCCTTAATTGAAATTCCGAGTTGTATTAAGGGACAGGAACTTATTTAAATGAGTGAACAGCCACTTAATAAATTTTTTGGTGATCAGTTTGAAACAGTCGAAACTTTGACAATGCTGTATGTTAACTGCTCACAATTGTAGAACAGTTAAATAATGGTGATAGTGTGATCTACGTTTTCTGAAGCGAAAAGGAAATAACCTTACTTTCTTGGAAAGACCATTCAAAAAGTATTTTTCAAAAGTGACTAGTCCTGCTCAGATTTAATGATCTTAACAATCGTAAGGACTATCGTGTTTCGCCCGCATCTCGTGGTCGTGCGGTAGCGTTCTCGCTTCCCACGCCCGGGTTCCCGGGTTCGATTCCCGGCGGGGTCAGGGATTTTCCCTGCCTCGTGATGGCTGGGTGTTGTGTGATGTCCTTAGGTTAGTTAGGTTTAAGTAGTTCTAAGTTCTAGGGGACTGATGACCATAGATGTTAAGTCCCATAGTGCTCAGAGCCATTTGAACCATTTTTTTTATCGTGTTTCCAGTGATAGCTGTCAGGCTTCTTTCTATGAAACATTGCTTCTTAAATAGGAAGGGAATTACGTTTCAACTGTCAAAACATGTACATCAGTTTACGATTTAACATTATTTGTTACAGATTAACGAAATTAATGTCTTAAGTTACGCTACGGTTATTGCTAAAGCCACTACACCAGAAAATATATTGAATTATTGCTCCATTTTCGAAGCTAAAATGTAAGAGCAAAAGCAAATATACCACAATAACGGTACAATGAAGGCAGCCAACATTAAGCATTAAGATGAGTAACGTAATATTCTGCTTGTCGGGATCGAGTTGCTAAAGAGAGTTTAATGGTCAGTGCCCCAGTGCTTTGAGCAGCTATTCTCTTTAACAGCCAGAAAAGAAACCTTCCTTTCGCTGTAGCATTTTCCTCTCACAGTTGTGTCAGTGGCTCGTCAGAAGTTGAGTGGTGGCCTATCCTAATAACAACACGAGCTGAGTCGCACAGCCACTGTTGTTATTTCAGTGCACTAGAATTGCGCGTACAGCGAGCTTGCGATTGTGAGTTTGTTTCAGTTAACTGTGCATAATAATGAACAGGAAATCAGAACAACTAACTACTGAAATTTCAAACCGCCCATTGAATAATATTTCAGTTAACCGACACTTTGTTTATCGTCAGTAGTAGAAAAGTGGATCAATGACGAGTTAGTTATAGCTCCCGCTACGTTACTAGAGGATAATTTTATTTCGAATCACATGCCTTATTCCATATTGTAGGGCTCCTTGGGAATACGTGCCGTTACAAACGAAGTGTGGTACGGGAGTGGGGTTGTTTTAGTACCACAGCGTAGATCGTACTCCAGTAATACATATAATCCCTCGTTTATACAAAGGGACATCAACTGGCGTAAAGCTCAACTAAATACTCTTACGACCAACCAAAAATAGACAGCAGACCTCTTGCAGTCGTAAAAGAAAAATAACTAGCAAATAAGTTGGTTTGACTGTTTTTATTACATTCTCTCGCTCATTTGCCCAATTTCAAAGGATAATATAATGATAATGTAGTTGTTTTGTTTCATATCTGTTTGCTTGGTACTCTAATACTAATTTAAACATAATCAAACGGTATAAAAACTTTGAGGTTATGCCTGTAGTTCCAATTTTAAACGTTAGAAGTTTCACAGTCTTTGTCTAACCTGTGGAGAATTCGTTAACCGTACAGGCAAGACTTAAACGTTGATGGAAATTACATACAAATTAAACCTTGTTTGCCGGCCGCTGTGGCCGAGCAGTTCTAGGCGCTTCAGTCCGGAACCGCGCGACCGCTATGGTCGCAGGTTCGAATCCTGCCTCGGGCATGGATGTGTGTGATGTGGTTAGGTTAGTTTGGTTTAAGTAGTTCTAAGTTTTAGGGGACTGGTGACCTCAGTTGTTTTGGTCCCATAGTGCTCAGAGCCATTTTTTTAAACATGGTTTATATCAGTTGATCAGTGTCACGAGAAGAGCGTACAATATATGAAAGCAGGAGGATGTGGACGAAGTTTATTGAAACATCGGGGTGGTGAAACCGAGCCAGGTGGCGCAGTGGTTAGCACACTGGACTCGCATTTGTGTGGACTATGGTTCAATCCCGTGTCGAGCCATTCAGATATAGATTTTCCCTGATTTTCCTTAATCGCTCTGGGCAAACGCTGGGATCGTTCCTTTGAAAGGTCACATCCTGTTTCCTTTCCCATCCAATAAACAGTTCGAGTCTGTGCACTTTCTCTGACGACCTCTATGGCGACGGTGAGTTAAGCCCAGTCTTTCTTTCTTCCTTCCTTCCTTCCAGAATGGTGAAATTGGATTTAATAAAGCATGTACAAGGTGTAACATACCAAAGCCTACACTGTCTCGTCATTTCAACTGTTTGAATAAAACATGGAAATTTGGAAGACCAAAGGATATGGCAGCAGACGTGGAACATGAATTAGCACAGCATACACTGCTGGCCACCGTAAATGCAACACCCTGAAGGAAGCATCCGAATCAAGTGAAATTTACACCATGGGTTTGCAGCGATCAGATATGCAACTGATTAGAATTTCAGCGCAGACGCACATCACGCGCGCCTGTGGCGCCACCTCATAGCGCCATTTAAGGTTTGGCGATTTCGACGAGTGTACGTTCGGCACGCGTGTTTACCTTGTGGTTGTTTCACAAGACGATCAGTTATGCCTCGTAGACAACAGCGAACATCTTTTGATCAAGTATCCGAGTTCGACAGAGGAAGGATAGCGGCTTACTGAGATTGTGGATTATCATACAGAGAAATCGCTAGTCGTGTTGGACGAAACCAAACAACTGTAATGCGGATATGTGACAGTTGGATGCAGGAGGGTACGACGGACTGACGTGGTCGATCGCATTCACCTCGGTGCACCACTGCACGTGCTGATAGGCAAATTGTGCGCATGGCAGTGACGGATCGCTCAGTGACATCCCGAACCATAGCACAGCACATTGCGTCTGTAACGCATCATCCAGTGTCTGCGCGTACCATTCGACGCCGTTTACAGCAGAGTGGTCTGTCCGCGAGACGTCCATTGCTTCGTCTACCATTGACGCAGAACCACAGACGTCTCCGTCGCCAATGGTGTGATGACAGACGGATGTGGACGGCAGAATGGAATGACGTTGTCTTTACTGACGAGGCACGCTTCTGTCTGCAGCAGCACGATGGTCGGATTCGAGAGGATGCTGGACAGCTGCATTATGCACCGCCACACTGGTCTTGCACCGGGTATTATGGTATGGGGTGGTATTGGATATTACTCTCGCACGCCTCTAGTACGCATTGCCGGTACTTTAAATAGCCGGCGCTACATATCCGAGGTGCTGGAGGCAGTTGTCCTTCCTTACGTTCAGGGCTCGGCCACAGCCATATTTCAACAGGATAATGCGCGACCACACGTGGCACGCATTGTCCAAAGGTTCTTCGTCAATAACCAGATTGAATTGCTTCCCTGGCCGGCTCGCTCTCCGGATCTTTCCCCGATAGAAAACATGTGGTCCATGATTGCTCAACGAGTGACCCAGATTACATCCCCAGCTGCCACACCAGATGATCTTTGGCAACGTGTGGAAGCTGCTTGGGCTGCTGTACCCCAGGAACACATCCAATGTCTCTTTGACTCAATGCCGAGACGTGTGGCAGCGGTGATCTCCAACAATGGCGGCTACTCTGGCTACTAATTCTGGCAGGAACCACATGTCACAGACGTCTGTAAACGTAATCAGTTGTTACTTGATCAACATGTTATCTACAAAATAAATTTTGTTGTGCTACCTCTTGTCTTTCTTGGTGTTGCATTTACGGTGGCCAGCAGTGTACAATTAATTTAGAGCCTAGTGTCTTCGAAAAAACTATTACTGAATTAAAAGAACTTGTCAACTAACTTTCTGAAAAAATCATGTACCACATTGCTTCAATAAGTACGAAAATGATCGGTGGTAAAAAAGGGTATTACAGGTTTATGAGAGATCATCCCACTTAGTCCTTGCGTATTCCCGAAACAACATTGATGGCACGAGACAAGGGGTTTAATAAAGACCGTGTTAATGAGTTCTTTTGAAAAGTCTTCGGAAATACTAGATGAACCTAAGTTTACTGCTGACCAAATACATAACGTGGGTGAAACTGCACAATCGGCGGTTCACAAACTGCCTAAAGTAATTTCCCAAAAAGGCAAACACCAAGTGCGGGCAATCACAAGAGGAGAAAGCTGTCTCAGTATGACATGTATATGTGCAATGGATGCAGCAGGCGAAATCATGCATCCGATGTTAATATTTAAGCACAGCAAAATTAATGATATCTTAAAATTGGGAGCTCTACCCAACACATCATTTATATGTTCGACAAAACGCCAGATGACATTAGAGCTGTTAGTCCGATGACTAGAACATTTCATAAAATGTACAAAAGTAGAAAAAAAAGGACCAGAAACAAATTTTGGTTATATTGCATGGACATAATGCACACACCAAAAGTTTATAGGCAGTTATCGGGATCCTGATTATGGTTAGTCATGCTATCATTTACGGCTCACCCGATTCATTTTCTACAACTACTGGACAGATTGTTCTTTAAAACAATAAAAAAATAGTTGCAATAAAGCGTCAGCTTCGTGGCTACCTTCGACTTTTGGCAGGTTCATGAAACAAGTTACCACTGCAAAACTTCTGGGTAACGCCCCAGATTAGTTTGTATGGGGGTAGCACTACACGGTTTTGAGGCAACGGGATTGTGGCCATGTGATAGAAATGTCGTCACAGAAGACGACTGTGTAGTTACTGCTCTGCGTACTGTTGGTTAGTCGGGTCAATAATCGGCTGATGGAACGGCAGCAGGAATGCGAAAATCTGGAAGGCCGCTTAAAGTTGCAATACCACTCAATGACCTACAGTGTCACGAAAATGTGGACACGGAAACAATATTGCACAGTTGGCGAAATTAACACTCAACAAATAGTGTTACTTGAAACTTTATCTCCTAGCCCATGTATAACAACAGTTATCAAGAAAAATACGAAACGACGTACAACGGAATTAACATCGTCCTTACAAAAAGGAAATATAAGCCAAAGAAGAGGCAAATAGAAAGAACAAACCTGTGCACAAACCTATAAAAGACAGACAGGTACATAAAAACTTTAACAAGAATAGAGAATAAAGAACATGGTGAACTGGTTAAGTCAACCGTGTAACGAAGGTGGAGAAGAAGGCACGATTTAGTGCATGAAATGTAAAAGTTGGGTACATGACCATTGCGCCGCTGGCATGCAAAGTAAAATTAAGAAATATTTCTGTGATACCTGTGCTCACACCAACTGATTTTTGACATGTCAGTTTAACCAGTTTAATTTGTTAAGAGTTTATATTTTGTTTCCTATGTGTAGTTTCATTATGACTAATTATGGAAGTAGCGTTACGTTCATAGTTTGTAATTTGTTATTGTGGCGTCTTGTTACATCATCCATGGATTTACTATGTCGTCTCGACTTCGTATGTTAAGTACGACTTAGGCTATATGGCAGTGGTTCCCAACCTGGAGGTAAGTTACCACATGAGGGGTAAAACGAAATTTCATAAGGAGTAAAGGAAGGGTTCAGTTGTGTTTTGGTCTCGAAACTGAATTTTTTCAAAATATCATTGGTGTTTTTATCACTGTTTCGTGAAACTGTAATACTGATTCCATAAGTTACCAATAATTGCATTTTTTTACTTCAAATACTAGCATTAACGCGTGAGGCAATGTGGTGGAGGTTACAGATTGTGAAATGAATGTACAAACTACATATTTCTTGTTCCTGATATAGTTCTCCTACTACACATATACTTTGTATCATCCATCTGTGACAGTAAAATTGATACATATATGCTTAAATATCTCATGAAAATGCCTTCTCCGAGTTGTATATAGTTACCAAAATGGGGCAGAAACTGCTTCATTATTCACTTCGCTACCATAAACGATGTAATTAAGATCAAAACACAGCTGTAATTATGTAATGGCTACTACATTACTGTGTGGCAGTGGGCAGACTCAAAGCATTGGCGACCTTAAGTCTTTCAACTTATACCATTTCAGCGATAAGGAGTCCAGTAATCTAGTGGCACATAAGCAGTAGATATGGTGAACACCCGTTGACTTGGTTGATTTTAAAACGGAGTTGCAGGGTGTGAGTGAAGCAGCTGAGCATTTTTTGCAAAAACAGACGTAATGTCTGCAGGGATACCGCAATCACTTTTTATACACTGTTACTTATAATCCATCTTGATTGCTATTTTTTTTTTATTCACAAGACCGGTTTCGGTTCCTCTAGAACCATCTTCAGATCTGCAATTTCGGTTACAGGAGTAACCCGTCCACACTCAGCAACCTTCACATGCTGCGTCACATTCCAGTCATGTGAATAAAAAAAAATTTGCAATGAAGATGGATTATAAGTAACAGTGAAGCAGCTGCGGAGTGTAGTGGTGAAGAAGAAACACATTTTGTAATTTATCTGCCATCAGTGTGGATAATTAGCTTTCTTTTCTGTGGAGTAGTTGCAGCTAACACTAGCAATGCACAGTGAATTTCTTCACCTTTCTATAAATATAAATAAAATGTTGTTAGAATAAAGCGGAGCCAGTTGTTTCATTGACTCATTATTTCGGGGCATAATAAGGCACCTACGAAAACTAGATATCATTTATCTTCCATCATTTAGAAATTACAAGCATCAAAGAAAATTCTTTTTCATTCTAAACTTTAGTTACGCTCTTATGTTGTTGATGATGGGGGTACCGGATTGGATACTAGCCAATATCTGATTACATACAGTTGCAATAGTCTCAGAATGGTTGGGAACAATTGATATAGGGGGTACGGCTTAGAAGAAAACCAGGCATGGATTTGGAAAAGGTTGAAAACTCTTTTTGAGAGAAGATTTTTTGTATTTGTGTGGAAGCTGGTTGATAGCGGGGAAAAAAAATCGGTGTACGCAAAGCAAATACCCTGCCATATGCAACAATTCTTCCTTGAGGGGTACACCTTCAGCAGCCTTACCCTAATTTTCTTTGTTGTTGTACGTTGCTGGTCACTAATACTGAAACGCTAGGGAAGATAGCAAACAATAGAGTTTTAATTATTGTGTGCATGCAGTCAACTGTGACGAATGCATGATTAAATTTGTAGGTCATGTGGAGGTACACTGCGTCGAGGTGAGTCAGGACAACACGGGCTGTATGCGATCTTGCATTATCCTATTGGCAAGGGCACAGAGCTGCCACCTCTGGGAAAAATAACAGCGCTAACCCTACTGGGAATCGAATCGAACCGAGCTCGGATCATAGATAATGGTTCGTCCTTCCCTGCTGCTACATACAACCAGATTTCGTTAATGGTAGTGGCTGGCCAGCGATGGCGAGCCAATCTCTCAGGAAACCAAGATCAGACATTTTCAGTGGGTGAGAGGTCTACAGTATGTACTGGTAATAATAACAGTCGAATTCCTACTGTGTTGATGAGGGTCAGGATAACACTGGAAATATGTGGTTTTGCATTTTCTTGTTGGAAAGAAAGGCAATGGAGATCTCTAACGTGGGGAAAGCCACCATCCTACTGTCCAGATCATGGGCTTTGTGAAATCAGAGTTGATTTTCTTGTATACACAAGGTCACCCAATACTTTCCAGCCAGATGCTGGACACATATGACGATGATGTATGCAAGCTGGCAATGTTTATTGTCCTTGGAGCCTCGTCACGTGGTATCGTCATACTGTAAGCATAAACCAGAACTCGGCTGGAAACAGGACAGCTTAGAGTCACTCCTGTGTCCATTGTTGTCGATTGATGCACTACTGCCGACACACTTCTCTCTTTACTGATGCACCAAGGGAAGCCCCATTAAACGAGCGGAGAATATTTCTTGTCCTCTCAGGCGCTAGTCGCATGGGGCCTCTGACGTGTCGTGCGTGGCGGTGAGTACAGTTCTCCTGAAATCAAGAATTCTCTATTGACACAATACTCATCAGATACCAAAGAACGCAACTGGCAGTATCACAGGACGATAAACCGCAGTCTCAGTAGACCACAGACTTCTGACCAAATTATTGGTTTTTCCCAGCAAGAGTTAATTTTATTGTGTACGCAAGGACGCTCCATACCATCGACCCAGATGCTGGGCATGTGTAACGATGATGAATGAAATATGATAAAATTCACTCTCCTGGTAGTCTCCTTATATGGATACATTTGCCGTCACAATGTAAGCAGAACTGGAGCTCGTCTGAAAACACAGCAACTCAGAAACGTTGCTGTGCCCATTGTCACATGGGGGTCTTTGAGGCCACGCATGATGGTGTGGGCAGCTTTCCTGAATCCACTGTCTCTGCTGCTGCATCAAGGGAAGCTGAAATAGCCGAGCGAACAGTATGCTTGTCTTCTCGGGCACTAGTCGCCTGTAGCCACTGAGGTCCTACTGATACCATAGAATCCATATTCATAAGATATTTGTGCAATTCCGAACAATCGCGAAGGGATAAACGGCAATATCTATAGGCATGATTCTGTCGCTATCTAATTCCGAAAACATGCTGGTAGACAACTTTCAATCTTACAAGAGAGGAACCCTAACATTCACAGTACTCACTATATCTAATGGAAACTGTAGCATTGATGTATGTGTGATTGTTTTTTACTTCAGTCCACACACTGGTTTGAAGCAGGTTTCAGCCCTGGTCTAAATTGTGCAAGCCTTTTCATCTCTGCATAAGTAGCACAACCAGCATCCTCTTGAACCTGCATATGGTATTCAAGCCATTGAGCCCTGAAATTCGCCCCCCCCTTCCACCTTCCGACGCAAAATCGATGATTCCTTTGACACCTCAGAATGTGTCCTGCCAATTGCCTAAATTTCCTTTTCCCCCATTTCTACTGAGTGCCTCCTGTTTCCGACACACGTGTTTGATCACAGAATTGTTGTGTTGCAACACATTTCACTTACTTATAAAGCTTAATTTCAGATGAATACTTTCAGAAAAGATACTTGACACTTAAATTTATATCCAGTGGTTATAACTTTCTCATTTTTTGTAATAATTTGTCTTGGTGTTGCCTGTCTCCACTTTATGTCCTATCTGTTTCTGCCATCACCAGTTGTTTTGCTTCCACAATAGCAAAACTCGTTTTCTAATTTTAGTGTCTCCCATCCTAATGTAATTCCCTCGGCGTCGTCTGATTTAATTCCAGTGCGTCCCATCACTCTTTTTCCACTTGCGATTGTACTCATGTGATAATTTCTTTTCAAGACTTCATCAGCTCTGTACAAGTTCCCTTCCAAGTCCTTTGTCGTCTATGACATAATGAAAATGTTGTCAATGTCAATGAAATTCACCAAAAGCCGTGTGACTTAAGATGGTATTTCATGTTATTTTGAAGCCTACCAGTTTCAGCATTTCACCATGCCACCTTCAGGCCCCATACGAATCTCTCCAAATAAACGAAAGTGTCGTATAGAGCCATAAACCTCTGGATGTCGTGAATTCAATAGTTACACTAGTGCTTTGTTCGATGACCTGACAGCAGCAGAGTTGCTAACAAGTCTTCGAACGAAGCACTAGTGTAACTATTGAATTCACGACATCCAGAGGTTTATGGCTATATACGACATTTTCGTTTATTTGGAGAGATTCGTATGGTGCCTGAAGATGGTATAGTGAAATGCTGAAACTGGTAGGCTTCAAAATAAAATACCATCTTAAGTCACACGGCTGTTGGTGAATTTCATTGACATTGACAATTACTCATACAGCTGATGTCACCTGTCAATGATGGACCAACAGAGATTAATCATAGTGTTGCTGGTAAACATCTAACTTTCCTTACCTCTTCCCACAAACTTTTATCCCTGTCACTTAAATTCCTCACGGTATGTGACCACATTGTCAGTTTGTAAAATTCTCAGGCGTTTTGGCCACCGTTGCAGATGGCCTTCCTCACTTGAAGGCCATTTGGAACAGTGGCGGAAACGTCAGAGAACTTTACGCATTAGCAACGCGTCACATACCTTGAAGAATTTTATTGACAGTGACGGCAGCCGTGGAAGGCTAGAGATACATTTATTCCCTTTCTTCTTTTCAACTTTCTGCTTGGTTTGCTTTACTGTTGCGTCGGTCTCTATAGAGTCTGTATTGTTTACATGTCTTGTGATAATGAGGTTGTGTCAGGAGGCAGGGAGGGAGAGGGGTTAAGTGTTTGGCTGCTGACCCTCCACGGAGAGACTGCAGTGTGGGGGAGGGAAGGCCACCGGGCTGATGTTGCAGCTGGCCTGGTCGATAGCGGCGCATCCACACGGCCGGCGGTACATCAAAGCGAGGCGCGGCGGCGGCGGCGGCGGCGGCGGCGGCGGCGCGGCACGCAGGCCCGTCTGTATTCCGGCGGCGCTGCGCTCGGGACCGTCTGTACGGCCAGGTAGGCGGCCGCTGCTGCCGCTGCACTACCGGCGGCCGCGCCTGGTCTCCTACCGCGGCCCAGTTAGGCAACCCTCCTTGCGCTGAACGGCCCACTACTGTACTCCGAGTAAGCCGTCGTCACAGGGACCGTACATTCGTCAACGTTGAGTGTGGCGAGTTCCTGACGTCATAGAGTGGCAAAAGAACACTGCGGAGCCTTTACAAACGTGCAGAGCAATACCAAGCATGTCAGATACTCTGAACCCACATGAGAACGTAATCAATGAGATGGAAGAACGCCACATATGTCAGATTCAGGCCATCTTCCTTTCTCAGTACAGAGTTCTAAGATGCCATATTGGATTTCAGTTGAACCCATCCTCTCTGACTTTTATATAAGGTGTTTTTTTTTTTAAGTAAGTACCGTTTTGAAAATTTCAAAAAACGTGCTAAGACATCTCAGTAATTTTATTTTTATATGAAGGCCTGTACCTTAATCTACTTTTCTACATAGTTTCTTTCAATATTAGCCGGCCGTTGTGGCCGTGCGGTTCTAGGCGCTTCAGTCTGGAACCGCGTGACCGCTCCGGTCGCAGGTTCGAATCGTGCCTCGGGCATGGATGTGTGTGATGTCCTTAGGTTAGTTAGGTTTAAGTAGTTCTAAGTTCTAGGGGACTGATGACCTCAGAAGTTAAGTCCCATAGTGCTCAGAGCCATTTGAACCATTTTCTTTCAATATTGAGGCACTTGTCATAACGTTGTACCAGTTTTTGAATACCCTCCTCACAGAAGTCTGCCCCCTGACTTTTTCACCACTGCATCACCACTCTGCTGCTTTCAGGTCTTCGAATGAAGCACTAGAGTAACTATTCAGTTCACTACATCCAGAGAATTATGGCTCTATACGACATTTTCGTTTATTTGCAGAGATTTGTATGGGGCCTGAAACTGGCATAGTGAAATGCTGGAACTGGTACGCTTCAAAATAAAGTAAAATATCATCTTAAGTTACAGGGCTGTTGGTGAGTTTCATTGATATTGACAATTTCTTAACCAGCTGATGTCCCCTGTCAATGATGGATCAACAGAGATTAATCACAGTGTTGCTGGTAAACATCGAACTTTCCGTATCTCTGCCCACTAACTTTTATCCCTGTCAATGAAATTCCTCACAGTATGTGACCACATTGTCAGTTTGTAAAATTCTTTGACGTTTCAGCCACTATTGCAGATGGCCTTCCTCACTTCAAGACGCTGACCGCTCAGGTGTTTCTTCAAGTGCAGGAACAGATGGTAGTCACTGGGCGCAAGATCGGGGCCGTACGGAGGATGATCTAAATTTTCCCATCGCAAAGATGTGATGAGATCTTTGGTCTGATTCGCCACTTGCGGACGGGCATTGTCTTGCAGCAAAAAGATGCCCTTGCTCAAGTTCCATGGACTGTTTCTTTGATTCTGGTAGTATGTAGGCCACTCATGTGTCATCGCCGGTAACAATTTGGCGTAGGAAATCATCACCGTCGTTGTGGTACTGCTCAAGGAAAGTCAATGCACTGTCTAAACGTTTGGTTTTGTGCACATCCGTCAACATTTTCGGTACACAACGTGCGAACAATTTTCGGTAATTCAAGTGCTCGGTCACAATGCCATACAAAACACTACGAGACACATTAGGAAAGTCATCCCGCAAGGAGGAACTTGTAAACAGTCTGTTTTCTCTCATCTTATTGTCCACTTCCTGCACCAAACTTTCATTAACTACCGGAGGACGCCCGCTCCGTTGTTCATCATGCACATTTGTGCGACTATCTTTAAATGCTCTCACCCACTTTCTTACCATTCCGTCACTCATAATGTTTTCTCCGTAAACTGCACAGATCTCACGATGAATATCTGTCGCTTTTAGGCCTTTAGCACTAAGAAATCTTATAACAGCCCGTACTTCACAGTCGGCAGGACTCACGATTATCGGAGGCATCTTACTCAGTACACAACGCAAACAAGGAAGAATCAGACTGTAATGGCGTCAGTGCGTAGATTAAGATACAGGCTTTCATGTAAAAATAAATTATTGAGATGTCTTAGCACGTATTTTTTTAATTTCAAAATGGTACTTACTTAAAAAAAAGGCCTCGTATTTTAATTTAAGTCCTGTGATTGTACACTGAGGTGAAAAAAGTCAAGGGATAGATATAATGCACGTATACCGGGAGCGACAGTATCGTGTGCACAAATTATGAAATGGCACTGCATTGGTGAAGGTGTCATTTGTACTTAGGTGATTCATGGGAAAAGCACGACTGGCTGGGGTGGCCGAGAGGTTCTAGGAGCTACAGTCTGGAACCAGGTGACCGCTACGGTCGCAGGTTCGAATCCTGCCTCGGGCATGGATGTGTGTGATGTCCTTAGGTTAGTTAGGTTTAAGTAGTTCTAAGTTCTAGGGGACTGATGACCACAGCAGTTGAGTCCCATAGTGCTCAGAGCCAATTATATGTCAATGAATAACACACCAGCTACAAAAACGTTCATGATATGATAAAGTACGAGACTTGATCATTAAGTTACGTAAGTTCAGCATGGCATAATGAATGGAGACGCCGAGTTGCAAAGTGGTGTGTGTGTTGTGGGGGTGGTTTTACATTTCGGTAAATCGAGAAAAAGAATTTACACGTGTTGTAAAAAGTTCTCTGACTACCTTATTAATTTAATAGCAGTATGTTCTGCAAAATTCTATGTAATGCAAAAGTAAGTGTACCCCTTCCAGGAGCGAGTTCGTTCAATTGGATTTATCTGCAAGAGAGCTTGCAGGATTAGTTTTTCAGATAATTGAAACTTGCTTATTTCAACTGTTGTCTTTCACATGTTCTAAAAACTCTACTGCTAAATGCAAACAGAGACAAAGTAAGAATGACCTTAGGGCTCTATTAAAAAAGTGTGGATTATGAAATCATTTTTACCGTATGTGGAACACTACTGTGAATTCGTATCGTACTATTTGCAATGAAACGTTTGCAAGCTGATGTCCACATTGACTAGATACGAAACATTCTTTTTGTCTTATGTTTATAGATACATGAAACATATTGGGATTTGCGAATATGGACGACCGTCAGCTGTATAAGGAAACGGTGACAGTGAAAATTTGTTCCGGACCGCGACTCGAACCACTTCCAGCATTAGGCTATCCGATCATGCCTCGCGCTTAGTCCGATTTCCATATGTCGTCAAACACGTGTCTACAGCCAGCAGCGGTACATCCATTATGAGTGTTCCCGCACTGGAGACAAATTTTAATTGACAGTTGCTTGCCCAGTATCGGCGGATAAATACGAGGATCGTTCAATAAGTAATGTCCCACATTTTTTTTAATCCGTTAACATACTTATGCCAACGTCCTTGTTGGTGCTTCACATCTGATGTTTGTTCTGTACGCTGGTGAAGTTTCGAACCGTTCTGGCAGGTCGCAGAGCCGTAGTACAGTACGTTACAAGCAGCGTGCTGTTATTGAATTATTGTGTGCACAAAAAGAAACCGTGATGAACATCCATAAACGTTTGTGTGCAGTGTATAGCGGTGCTGAAGTTGATAGGAGTACAGTTGGGCGATGAGTAAAGAAAGTTACAGCAGCAGAAAACGCAGAAACAGAGCTCCATGATCAGCCACGGTCGAGACGTCCTGTCACAGCCACTGCTCCAGACATGCTGAATCGTGCGGATGCCATTATTCATGCCGATCGGCGTTATCAAAACCCGACAATTTGCTCTACAGTTGTCGGTCAGCATTGGAAGTGCGTCTGCAATAATCGAGACTCTCGAATATTCAGAGACGTGCTCACGATGGGTTCCACGAATGCTCACAGCGGGCCACAAGATTCAAAGAAACGTCTTTCTGTCACGGATAGTTATGGGGGACGAAAGGTGGGTGCACCAATTTGCGCCGGAAGCAAAACGGCAGTCCATGGAGTGGCATCATCCTCATTCACCACAAAAGAAGAAATTCAAGAAAACTCCCCCTGCCGCAAAAGTCATGGTGACAGTCTTCTGCGCCTGTGATGGCGTCACTCTCGTGGATGTGGTACCAAGAGGGTCAACAATCAATTCAGAGATATACGTCAAGACTCTGAATAAACTCAAGAACCGTTTTGACGTGTTCGATCGGACAACAATCCAACAGAAATCTTACTCCAACACGACAATGCACGTCTACACACAAGTCTGAGAACCCGGGAAAACATCGCCAAATTGGGCTGGACATCATTGACTTATCCACCCTACAGTCCAGACCTGGCACCCTCGGATTTCCATCTCTTTGGGCCGCTTAAACATTCTCTACGGGGAACACACTTTGAAGATGACGAGAGCGTCAGTGATGCAGTGAAAACATGGCTACGCCTACAGGACTAGAGCTTTTGCCAGCAGGGAATAAATGCTCTTCCACAACGTTGGCGCACGGCTAGAGAACGTGATGGAGAGTACGAAAGTACAGGGCACCATGCACTGTAGATTTGTATAGCTAACTCCAGGCCCCACGTGCTATGGCGCCAATATGTATGCATTTGCTACATTCAACACTCAGCTTAATTCAGCGGCCCAGAGATGTGGCTGATATCAATGTTTGGTTACGCTTTTAGTCATAGTGTGTCAGCTCGCACCAATCTTAAACTTTATTTTCAAGGTGATATATATATATATATATATATATATATATATATATATATATATATATATATATATATATATAAATAAATGCAGGCAGGTATTGCTGTGAAATTTAAATAGTATTGAGTCACTCTCGTTGATTTATAAGTTGGACAAGTAGTTAATTTCTATTTTTCCACGAATAGTTTTCAATATATTGACTAAACACTAAAAATGCAGTCTGAGGGGCAAAAGCAGGGCGCGGCCATTAATAATTCATGGTATAACTCTTCACTATAAAATTCACGTGTCGCTATCACGCACTCGACAGTTTGTTCACAAAATACACTGTTGTCTGCTGTTCTAAACCACTACATTGGGCTCCACTTGATCGCTTTCGCACTTCGCTACATACATACATATCTCCGATGGTGAATACCAACCCAGTACTACCCCCAGATGGGTGGCAGGTCCGGCTCTTAGCGTCGCTCAAACTCCACTGTCTCTCGTCAAAGATGGCCGCCCTATCCACCCTCGAAACGACTGCCTAACTCAAAACAATGCCTGACAAAAAATTACGAATATTCTAAAACTAAACACAAAAACACAGAAGATACATGGAAAAATATGGAAATTTTCCGGGTGATAACAATCTAAAGACCAATTTTTCGTATTTGCCACCATTTTTTTTCACAAATAATGTTCTTGCGGGGTTGAAAGATTCCTTCTGTTTAGTTATGCATCGTTACCTGTTTGTATCTCTCTTCCTCTGTTTCCTCCTATCCATGCTAGAGCGTGCCGGACGCGTGTGTGGCCAAGTCGCCACACTGACACGTGCTTGCCCGCTTGATACATTGCTCGGAAGGATTGAATTTAAGGGGCCGGCCCGACGCTTAGCTAAATGATCTGATGATTATTATGTTAATATTGCGCAACGGATAAAGCGGGGGAGGGCTTAAACAACCAAGTGGGCAAGTCAGTAAAGGCCACGCTCTATCATGATCTATAAGGACACCACTTTGTTGATAACATTGCTCTCTACACAGGACTGGGGTTTGTAATGATCATTAAATTCATGTCATTGCTCTCGACACAGGACTGGGGTTTGTAATGACCACTAAATCCGTGACATCCAGTTTATAGGTCATTTATTGTCTAGATCCCAGAAGTTTTACAAACTTAATATGACATTTATTATCTATATTCCCCAAAACTTTACAAATTTAATAATTGCAGCAAACAAAGTCAAGTCAAATGTCTTCTAGTTTCTTCTTGCACTGAAGGTGCTTAAACCAACAGGCATCTCGTTTCTACTTAAGCACTGGGAAAGAGATGGGACTACGTTGCTGCCCTTGCGGTCCGTCTATTGGGACAGTGACCGAAATTCGCACCCAAGATTACTACTAGGACCGAACAACAAAAATTCTCTTTGGCGGAAAAATGGGGGAACAAAGCAGACACAAACATCCTCCATATTCACAAAAGAAAACAAATTCTTAAAAATAAAACATCCGGTGAAATACGGCACACGCAAATAATCGATTAACCGCACACGTAAGCATCCTCACTTTAACTAATTTCCAAGAACGAACTGGTAGCTCGCTGGTAGTGCAATTCGGCACCACGAGGGTGACCGATACCAACAGCTAATTTCTTTGTACTGACCCCTCAGTTCGTTCTTGCTATCCATACTATACAATCATTCATACCCTCAACCTATTCTTTATCAAAGTAGTTAGGACGTGCTGCTTGCAAATGGGGGCTAAAAAGGAACCGTGAACAAAATTTATGAGATGGCCTAGAAAAATTTCACGTCACACGCTTAGAAGCTTAAGTATGTCACACACGCATCTCCTACCAGGTTTCACACGGAATCGTCTTCCAGATTACTCATCAGTCGTTACGACCACGTGTTAACTAGACGGGGTGAGGCCCCAGATTACTTTAACATTGCAAAAAAAAAAAAAAAAAAAAAAAAAAAAAAAAAAAAAAAAAAAAAAAAAGTTGCTGCTTCTAAAAATGAACCTATACAATTTTTTTGGAACTATTGCTGCTTTCGTGTGCTGAAGGCATCAAGTGATTGCAGCACTATAAAGGGATAACGCAAGCCCCCATGATCGCCTCTGAAAAGGAAACCCTAACTGACAAAATTGTCAGTAAATTGTAAAGTCAAAATTTCTAAAAAAAAAATGAATGAATGGCCGTAACGACACACTAACTATATCAGTCCTGAAAAAGAGCGGATTAGTAACAGTGTAAAACATAATACCTCATGCCACCGTGAAATTGGCGGCAGAGACGGAGATTGCCCTCGATTCCGTCCGCTCAGTTCAGCCGCTACCCCAAGAGTGAGTATCTCATGGCGGCTCTCAGCGGCCGTTCCCTTACATGGAGGGGAGGGGGACCTGTTACTACCCCCTGGTAAACAGGTGCATCATCTCTGTGTTTACTCGAGGCTTAGGTTGGCACTAACCGACCTACAGGGTGACCACATCTCTGCCTTGGCACTACCAGCAGACGAACTCTTAATACAAATCCCAAACTTAATCAACCCAAGGCAACGTAGTGGGATTAAGGAAAGGAAGTGCTTTTATGTAATTGTGATTTGAATTAAATAAACAGGTAGTCCACCTCTTCACTCGAGATATCACACTATTTAAACTAAAAAAATGTTGAATGTATAATGCAACAAAAAAAACTAATTGTAATAAGATGGAACAAACTATTCCCTCTAAGCGTGATTTTTCTTTTTCCTACATTTTTAATACTAAACATAAATAAACAAATGAAAATAGACAATTACTCACCTACCTCTTTAAACTTGAGAATACTGCCGCTAGTTTCGTCTCTTTAAATTTATTCATTACCAAAAACACAGTTTCTCTCTGTCGAATCCCATATTCCGACCTCTCATTCAAAAATTGTACATATTCTGCTAAGTCTGCTATGATTGTTCGATGCAGCTCTACTAGCCGCATCCGTAGACACTTTGTGTATATTAATCGGCCAAAGCATTGCCGAGATATTAGCTTTTGAAATTTCATAAATTTACAATTTTTAACACAACAATAACTTTTAAACTGTTATATATTTCGTGACGAGTCTAGATAAGTTAGCTTTCAATAATTTTCTGCCCATGAGTGCCAATTCGCACCTTCGTGTCACTCTTAGTTCTGTTTTTATCAGCTTTTCTCTGGCATGTAAATTTCTCCAAGCGCGCAACCACGGCCACAAGTTTCCGCTCGGGTCTTTCCATGACCGCGTAATCACTAGCCGCTCGCCACGCCCCCCTAGCAACCGCCAGCCACGTGCTCTGCGGCGGAAAACTGCCGCTCTATTCTCTCCCCCCCCCCCCCCCCCCCAACAGCTTGTAGGCTCACATAACTGCGTAGAAAAATAGGACGTGGAGACGAAATGTTGTTGTATATTGTCACCAAATTCTGACTCTTAACAAGAGCTATGTTCTGAGAGAAAAAAAAGTGGGGCATTACTTACTGAACGACCCTCGTACGACATTGCATTCATGAATGTCCGAAGGAAGATGGTATCTTACATCTGAAAAACACAGGCACTGGTATGTTGTTTGTTGTTGTTGTGGTCTTCAGTCCTGAGACTGGTTTGATGCAGCTCTCCATGCCACCCTTTCCTGAGCAAGGTTCTTCATCTCCCAGTACCTACTGCAACCTACATCTTTCTGAATCTGCTTAGTGTGTTCATCTCTTGGCCTCCCTCTACGATTTTTACCCTCCACGCTGCCCTCCAATACTAAATTGGTGATCCCTTGATGCCTCAGAAAATGCCCCACCAACCGATCCCCTTCTTCTAGTCAAGTTGTGCCACAAATTTCTCTTCTTGTCTAAACTATTTATCGTCCACGTTTCAGTTCCATACATGGCTGCAGTCCATACCCATACAAATACTTCCAGAAACGACTTCGTGGCACTTAAATCTATATTCGATGTTATTAAATTTCTCTCCTTCAGAAACACTTTCCTTGCCATTTCCAGTCTACATTTTATACCCTCCCTATTTCGGCCATCATCAGTTATTTTGCTCCCCAAATAGAAAAAACTCCTTCACTACTTTAAGTGTCTCATTTCCTAATCTAATTCCCGCAGCGTCACCCGATTTAGTTCGACTACATTCCATTATCCTCGTTTTGCTTCTCTTAATGTTCATCTTATATTCTCCTTTCAAGACACTGTCCATTCCATTCAACTGCTCATCCAAGTCCTTTGCTGTCTCTGACAAAATTACAATGCAATCGGCGAACCTTAAAGTATTTATTTCTTCTCCATGGATTTTAATACCTACTCCGAATTTTTCTTTTGTTTCCTTTACTGCTTGCTCAATATACATATTTAATAACATCGGGGATAGGCTACAGCCCTGTCCCACTCCCTTCCCAACCACTGCTTCCGTGTCATGCCCCTCGACTCTTATAACTGCCATCTGGTTTCTGTACAGATTGTAAACAGCCTTTCGCTCCCTGCATTTTACCCCTGCCACCTTTAGAATTTGAAAGAGAGTATTCGAGTCAACATTGTCAAAAGCTTTTTCTAAGTCTACAAATGCTAGAAACGTAGGTTTGCCTTTTCTTAATCTAGCTTCTAAAATACGTCGTAGGGTAAGTATTGCCTCACGTGTTCCAATATTTCTACGGAATCCAAACTGATCTGCCCAGAGTTCGGCTTCTACCAGTTTTTCCATTCGTCTGTAAAGAATTCGTGTTAGTATTTTGCAGCCGTGGCTTATTAAAATGATAGTTCGGTAATTTTCACATCTGTCATCACCTGCTTTCTTTGGGATTGGAATTATTATTTTATTCTTGAAGTCTGAGGGTACTTCGTCTGTCTCATACATCCTGATCACAAAATGGTAGAGGTTTGTTATGCCTGGCTCTCCCAAGGCTGTCAGTAGTTCTAATGGAATGCTGTCTACTCCTGGGGCCTTGTTTCGACTTAGGTCTTTCAGTGCTTTGCCAAACTCTTCACATAGTATCATATCTCCTATTTCATCTTCATCTACATTCTCTTACATTCACATTCAAAAATGCTGAACTTTTATGTGTGTGCGCTACACACAGAGCAACATGTTTAGCGTATGGATAATGGAGGATAGGGACGTCTTACTAGAGCTTACGTCGGAATTTTGTGCCCATCCATTTCGTAATAAAACCGTGCGTTTTGTGTACCGCATAGAGCGGAAAACTGCCGCTGAAGCGCGCTGCAATCGCATACACCATTTTGACGCACACGGACTCTATCCAGAAGTCGAGTGGTTGCTGAACGTTCACCAGCGCGGTGGAGATGAATTCTTGAAGACAGAGAGTACTTCTCACTGAATCCCACGGCTCGTGTAATGGCGACCTAAGGCTGCGGTCACAGTGGCAGCGACAATGCCGCCGCGAGTACGCCAGTGTCTGCGCGGAGTCACTGCGAACGACTTCATCGCCCGAGCGTACAGATTTAGGACGAAGATCACTGAAATTCGAATCAGTTCTCTTCCGTTGAATCGGCCGACGTTCCCACACACAAAACATTGACTGCGAGATTTTTTTTTTAAGTTTAGTACAAGAAAGAAAGAGCTTGTGGCAGCCTGAGAATGAGAATATTAATAATAGGGATGTGCGTGGGAACGTCTGATCCTCAACTCGTACTTTACTGCAAACCATCAAATTTTGAACAGTTCGAATATTGAATAATAAGTAATGCAACGTTACCTTGTACAAAATTACGCATGTTATGTGGCTGTGTATCCACTTCGGTCTCATTCCAATAGTAACAGTGCAGCACGTCATGTGCAAGGTAGGCTAAATCTATATCAGAAATTGTAGGCCTTGGTTACAACCACAAAAAACTGTGGGTTCAAATGACAAAGGTGGCCTATGTCAGTTTAGATACATAAAGTAACTATAAAGCGCTCCGTCTTCAGGCCACGAGTGGCCTACCAGGGCCATCCGACCGCCGTGTCATCCTCGCTGGAGGATCCGGATAGGAGGGGCGTGAGGTCAGCACACCCCTCTCCCGGTCGTTGTGATGGTATTCTTGACCGAAGGCGCTACTATTCGGTCGAGTAGCTCCTCAATTGGCTTCACGAGGCTGAGTGCACACCGAAAAATGGCAACAGCGCATGGCGGTCTGGATGGTCATATTGTGCTAACAGTCATTGGAACTGGATCAGCGCGAGCAGCAATGTCGCGATACGATAAACCGCGACCGCAATAGGCTACAGTCCGACCTTTATGTAAGTCGGAAAGGTGATGGTACGCATTTCTCCTCCTCACACGAGGCATCACAACAACGTTTCACCAGGCAACGCCGGTCAACTGCTGTTTGTGTATGAGAAATCGGTTGGAAACGTTCCTCGTGTCAGCACGTTTTAGGTGTCGACACCGGCACCAACCTTGTGTGAATGCTCTGAAAAGCTAATGATTTGCATATCACAGCATCGTCTTCCTGTCGGTTAAACTCCTCGTCTGTAACACGTCATCTGCGTGGTGTAGCAATTTAATGGCCAGTAGTGTAGTTAGAGAGGTGTGTTGAGGCGGCCAGATGCGGATCCTCGTCTCAGCTGAGCTGACGCACGGGTTAAAGAGTGGTGCGGCGTCAGTCGTGTTCCGTGCCGGTATCATGTACGGTTATCGGACGCCTTTCCTCTCTATCGAGGGTAATTTGAGGGCTGTGAAGCTTAGGGACAAGATCCTGAAACCTTCTTCCAGCCCTGCAAGTCGACGTTTCAATAATAGGTTCGTTTTCCAAGACGACAATGCGCGAGCGCACAACGTTCACCTCGTGAACACCTTCCTCCAGAAGACCGGAACCAACACAATGCAGTGGACTGTACTGTCTTCGTACACGAAGCCAACTGAGCGTGCTAGAGACCGGCTGAATCTTGCATCGCGTCGTCGCAGGAGCTCCCAAACTGGATGACATCAGCAGTGCCGCCGTCCAAGAGCGGGACAGTGCAGGTTTGAGTAGTGACGTCTCCAGCACCTTGTGGACAGCTCGCCGAGGAGGAGTCTAGCGGGCTACAGTGCACGAGGCGCTGCAACACGGCATTGGATGTTTCTCGCCAGTATCTCATTTCACAGATGTGCTCTTTGGAATAGACTGCTTATATTTTGAAACTTCCTGGCAGATTAAAACTGTGTGCCGGACCGAGACTCGAACTCGGGACCTTTGCCTTTCGCGGACAAGTGCTCTACTGGCAGAAGTAAAGCTGCGAGGGCGGGCGTGGGTTGTGCTTGGGTAGCTCAGCTGGTAGAGCACTTGCCTGCGAAAGGCAAAGGTCCCGAGTTCGAGTCTCGGTCCGGCACACAGTTTTAATCTGTCGGGAAGTTTCATACAGCGCACACTCCGCTGCAGAGTGAAAATCTCATTCTGCTTTTATTTTTCTTATTCTATTACTTTTACTTCACATTAGAGTTTCTCCTTTTGTCGTTTGAAATTCATTCTCCGCTCCACTTGAATCTATGACCACGTTATTTTTCTGTTCTATTCGTTCTACTACACATTAGAGTTCTCGTTTTGTGGTTTGTAATTCATTCTCTGCTCCACTTGAATCTAAGACCACACATATTTCCAGATACGCAGGTAGTGCAAAAATTTATTGAGCGTTCTGCAATAACTTTGTAACAAATAATAAAAGTTGTTTTTTAATGTAAATCTCTACAGTATGCAAGACATCGATGCATGTACGAAAATTAACAATTTCAGATGTAAACTCCCGCCGGAGGTTCGAGTCCTCCCTCGGGCATGGGTGTGTGTGTTTTGTTCTTAGCCGGCCGTGCGGTTCTAGGCGCTACAGTCTGGAGCCGAGCGACCGCTACGGTCGCAGATTCGAATCCTGCCTCGGGCATGGATGTGTGTTCTGTCCTTAGGTTAGTTAGGTTTAATTAGTTCTAGGTTCTAGGCGACTGATGACCTCAGAAGTTAAGTCACATAGTGCTCAGAGCAATTTGAACTATTTGTTGTTCTTAGTTTAAGTTATTTTAAGTACTGTGTAAGTCTAGGGACCAATGACAGCAGCTGTTTGATCCCTTAAGAATTCACACACACTTGAACATCAGAAGTAAACAGGCTGTAAAGGAGTTTGCTGAAAAATATACATCATGCACTTCAAAATGAAGTAAAGTAATTGTGGTGTGCGTACTGTAAAACCTTCGGTACACACACCATCAGATTATTTGACTTGTCACTCTAACGAAGTAGGCGAGTGTCAGCAATATGTCTCGTGGTCTTATAGTGGCGTGTTTATCTTCTGCCGTTAGGTCAGACGATAGAAATGCCACTTGCACGCTTAGAGTAGCAGCTTGACGGTGGCCAACTTTAAACAGAACTTGATTAATTTTCACACACATTTATTAAAATAATAACAAGCATAAAAATTACTTAACTTGGTTCTGGATGCTATTTACAATTGACAATCTGACGTTCCTTTGGTATTGGTACGTTAATCTTATTCTCACATATACCTCTGATACTTGACAAAAGTGTCTATACATTTATCTTTATGGCTATGTACAGGAATATGGTAATCTTATTAGGCGCAGATTGAAACTTGACTATAGACTGGTACAGACAAATGTAGAACTCGTGCAGACTGGTACAGACTAATGCAGACTGGTGCAGACAAATGCAGACTGACTAATCGGAGGTCTGTACACTCGTTATAATACCTCGCGCGTTCATGCATCACTGCGCGAGTGTGATCCGTGAGGAGAAAAGGTTCTACGTTAGCAGCAATCTCATTGGCTGCGAGACATATTAATACGCGGATCGGCGGAAGCAGAATTTGGTCCGTCTTTATGGCAGCGCCATCTCGTAGTGCGGAGACGGACGAGCGCTGCGCCTGCGCTGTTGTGCTTAGCGGGGCGCGCTCTAGTGGGAAAGTTGTGTATGCGATGACTACGTGGAACTATGTACACAACAGTAATCTTCAGTGATGAGAAGTTAAATGGAGAGTGGCCGGATGGCTTTAAATATTATTGGCATTATCTGAGAACAAAGCAGCAGCTTTTGGAGGTTGAAATATTATGATATCGGCTGCCTTATATGCTAAAGGTTAATCGCGTATTGCTTGGCTGATCGCTAGAATTAACTCTTAACGTGGATACTGAGATGCTAGAGACAGAACGGATTACAATATATGAGGGCCCAGGGAACGGAAGTCAAATGTGCCAAGAAGATATTGCATCCGTGCGTGTTTCTACTACAACCAAGAAGTGGTTTGAAGATACAGAGATCGATTTCTTGCCCTGGCCTGCACGTAGGCCGAATATGAACCCCGTAGCAAACATTTGGGAATACTCGCAAGGCATGTTTATCGCAATGGAAGGCAATCTGAGTATGTATGTGAGGTGAAAAGAGCGATACGAAAGGCGACAATTTCAGTGTAAGAACTACAAACCCTAACAAAATCAATACCGAAGAGAACTTTTGAAGTAATTACGAAGAACTGAGGTTGGACAAAGCACTAACAACGCTATAACACAACTGGACAGTGAGTTCCTTTATAAAAATTTACATCCAGTAAATAATTGCAAACACTTTTTTCATTACTTGTCTTATGAGCGAAACTATGTAATTCCGTTACGATTGTTTATGTCTTGTACGGGATGATTCAGGAGGAATGTTACATAATTTATTAGGTAATTGTACGTATGAAAATAAACCGTAAAAGTCCTATGAATATGTGTCCGATTTTCGATGGTTACGGAACTTGACTGGGTTGAACACTACACACATCCATGAATGAGTAGGAAGACAAGCGTTAGTATTAGTTACTGAAATGCTGTGTAGGCGCTGTGAACCGAATAATGGTGTCACAGATGGCTGATCCAGCGTAAAAGAGATGTTCAAAAAGTTCTCCGCCCATCTCAACAGAACTGTCAACGCGCTGCAGGGTGTGCTGTGTTGCACGTCGAACATCATCTCTGCGGCCTTTAATGCGGGCAACAGCATTGGCGATGCGAGCAAGAAGTTCTTCATGTGTATCCGACATCGTGAAGTACACACCCCTTTTATTCAGCACCATAATCAGAAGTCTTATGAGGTTAGGTCGGGTGATCTGGTAGGCCATTTAATGATCCATCAAAGCCAATCTATCGTTGAGGAAATGGGTTATTCAGATACTGAGGTAATTGTGTGGTACAGTGAATCGCTGATCCATCGTGTTACAGGTACATTTGCCATCGTTGCTCTAGTATCACATATTCCAAAAGTGCAGGTAGGTCTTCTATCAGGAAATGTGTGTAGGCTGCGGCTGTTACGTGATTTCGCAGGA
Organism: Schistocerca piceifrons; assembly: GCF_021461385.2. Lineage (NCBI taxonomy): Eukaryota > Metazoa > Arthropoda > Insecta > Orthoptera > Acrididae > Schistocerca > Schistocerca piceifrons. The sequence continues at coordinate 215,013,781 of NC_060146.1, forward strand.
ACACAGGCCCTACCACCAGGTCATCTATCGTACCATACCAGTCGTTCACTGAGAACCTAACTTGGAATCTTATTTTTCCCTAATGTCACTTGGGTTGTATCGCCCATGTATGAGCACTGCGGGTGTTCATAACACCATTGCAGGTAAATTTAGCCTCATCTGTAAATAAAGTGTATTGCACGGAGTCTCTGCGTACAGCCAACCATTCACGAAATTGTTGTCTGCTTACTGAGTCACCTGGGTGCAGATGTTGCAGGGGCTGCCCCTGGAATGGGTACATGCTCTCGGATTGTAACTCACACCACACTCTCGTTTATGGAATATCGAGCTGATGGCTAATGCGCCATGTACTAGTGGTGGGACTCGGCCGTACTATTGCAATAATGCCTTCCCTTCCCTCGCATGACTGGACGGCCTGACGTTATGATGTAACAGAATGCCGAAAACCGATTTTATTTTAATTATTGCCACTCCAAATCGCTTCTCTTATCCGTAACACCTTCTCCCCTGTTTCGCGATAATTCAAAAGATAATACAAAACATTTAACACGTCTTTTTGTATCATGTCGATGACGTCGCGCTTTCTATTATTTAAAGTCAATATCAACTTTTTGCACCTTGCACGTATCTTGTCTTACCCATTTTGCAATTGGTTTTGATCTTCGGATGACTTTAATAGTCGGTGAATGACAACATCATCTGCAAACAGCCTAAGAGGACTGCTAAGATCGTCTCTTGAACCGTTTATGTAGACCAGGGACAGCAAAGGGTCTGTAACACTTTTATTCGAAGACTGTCCGTCAACTACTACTAACTTCGCCTTTTTGACAGGAAATCACGAATCCAGTCGTACAATTTAGACGATACTCCAGAGGCACGCAATTTGATTACAGTCGGTTTGTTAGGAACGTAGCCAAAAGCCCTTTGGGAATCTAGAAATGTGCATTGAAACATACAGTTTGTTAATTCCGTGACCTTATGTTTCCAAGATGATAATTAAAACTTTATGACTGCTGTCCATACAGATTTTTGTGTAAAGCTTGCTCTATCTACGAATCTCAGATAGCGTGGAAATTTCTACTCACAGCTCTCATTCGTACGTTTGTTCGTCAAGATACTAGACAATGTTTCGAGAGATGCAAGCATACAACACCGTCATCAGCGAGAGACCGAACGAAGCCGGGGAGATACTATACGTGATCGGGGCAACAGAAGCTAGGAATTCAGATTCCTGCAAGGGGCCGAACTTCCAGATCCTTATTTTGCACCTAATAGTTTCCTCTGGAAGACATGCCAGAATGGATCATGACACGCTCGAGAGGAAGACTGCATCTGTAAACTATGCAACAAGCCACACACCAAATACCATTTAGTAAAGTGTGAGAGCAGAATTCAACCAATAAACGCGTTATTAAATGATTCGTGAAAAGCTAATTGAAATGTAACTATACATACACATTGTGTTTAATAAACTTATTATTGTAAATTTGTTCTCGCACGGGAGATGCGCACGCACACAAACACGCGCGCACACAATCTTCATATTTTCGCCGCCACGTCCCGTTTTAATATCGAGCCCCTGCGCTCCGCGGAGTATGCCACCCGCAGCGCAGCTTTAAGGCAGCTGCCCGCCCTCAGAACACACAGGAGGACAGAACACGTCGCCACGTTATAACGGAGCGGATTTTCGGTGTTCACAGAGAGGCTCTGCCATCGCTGAACCACACAAGCCATCCACGGACAACCTCTGCAGCACTGGCTATGACTTCTGCCTCCTCACAATTAATTCTATGTGAAAGATGCCTTCGTGTGACTGCTATACCGGCATTAGTTTTTTCCCGGTAGCAATCGTCAGAAAATGATTGACCAAGCCCCAAAGTATGAAATTAAATCCAGACGCATGCAGACCAAATCGGTTAGAAGTGTTACGGAGTAACCTATGAGCAAATGATGGAGATTTTTGAATAATTGGAAAGTTCCATATTTACAGGAAAATTTCACGTTTTATAAGGAAAAATATATTTGTCAATGCTACAGCTTCTTGAAGATAGAGAAGAACTTCGAACTGATAGAGGAATTTTATAAGGAGACCAAAATACTTCTTAGCAGTCCGAAAGGTATCTGATTGCTCGTTAAATTGGAAAAACGAAGTGGAAATAAATATCACCACGGAATTTAAGAACGAAAATTTTAAATGACTAGTGAAAATAAAAAGGAAGAAAAATCAAGTGATAAACAACTAGCTTATCGGAAAGAAAATTGTGAAAACTAACAACGAGGTCATAGCATCATGTCATGAGTTGTTCTGTATGGAACACCTGGGGACAGGGATTTGATGTACAGCGATAGAAATAAAGTGCTGTGGCATGCACAGAGTGTCTACCTGTAACTCCCACTCATAGCCCACTTAATGTTTCAAGATCATGCTAGTTTATTTTCAGTACAGAAATAAGCAATTTCCATAGATGAACAGTGGTGTGAGTGTACGATAGCTGTTACTGTGTTTAACATTACTGCAACTCTCCAGGTAAAGATCGGTTACATTGCTGTTAATCCCCAACTTGTCATGCAACAGATTTTATAATATAATATGCACATACCCAATAGTCAATTTAGTCGATCCTTTAATGCTCCATCATACCTGCAGACAATATTCAATACTGCTAGTGATTACCTCTTCTTTTCCTTTATTTTGCTATGGAGAGAGGAGCCTGTTATTTCCTGCAGCCTTGAAGGCTTTCCAGGTGTCTTGTGGAACACAGAACTTTTCTTGAGATTATTAGTATGGATCATAAACGTGTTCAGATATGAAAGCTGTCCTCCAGTGCGAATAACAGATGTGGAATTAGCTATGCTCCGTCTCAACACAACGGGCGATCGGAGGCTGCTGTTGCCATAATACTGTATTGTGTGAGATGGCAGAAGTACTTCTTTTGGAAAGATAACATGTGAAGCGAGGAATAGCCGCCAGAGCAGTTAAGTGAGGGACCGGCTGTTTCTCTGCGGTCACACCATGAGAGAATGTTCATTTAAAACCCTCGTGTTGGTGATTCTGATTGTCTTACAATAATTATGTTATTATAATTTCCCGTAGGTGTCTGTGTAAGCCCTTCGGCTCACCATGTTTAGAAATCTGTGAATGAGATTTTCTAGCTTCGGCCCCACGCTAGACCAACGTTCGTTAACCAGGAGTATACTAAGCTTACGCAGAAAACCATTGTTTGTAGGAACTTGCCAGGTCTGCTGCAACTAGCTGACGAGAAACATCATAGTTTCAAATAGATAAGTCAGGTGACACTTGCTGTCAGGCAACCGATGACAGAAAACTTGCTGTCGTGAGGCACGATGGGTGCTGAATTGTAGCCTAGAGAGAGGTCTAAATTAGAACTGAGTACAGAGAGTGTACGATGTAGACTGGTTGAGCACTATCTAGTAGAGTGAATTCGTTCAAGAGGCAATGGCCGCATTCCTTATGGTCTGAGGTGTGGTAAGTTACAACCCTCGTTCGCCTTTTGTGTTTCTGGAGTAGATGCTAACCATCGCTCGGTATGTACAGAACGTTGTTCGGCCAGTTCTTTTGGCATTCATGCAACAGGAAGGAGATGCGTAGTTACAACAGGATAATGTTCTCCCACGCACTGCCCGTGGAACTCAACGTGCTCTGCGAGACGTTCAGCAACTCGCCTGACCAGCACGATCTCCGGACGTTTCTCCAGTAGAACAGATCTTCGATGTTATGGGACGAGAACTGACTTACGCGACTCGTCAATAAACAACTCTTATGGAACTACGTAAACAGGTCGAGCAGCCGTGGTAAACGCATCCAAGGACAGTATTCACCACATATTGACTGGCTGCCACAGTCATCGCGTGCATTGCCGAACGTGAAGGCTGTGCACTGTATGGGTGTTACAGCATGGGTCCATAGCTGCTACCTCAGAACGTCTTGTGCTATCGTTCTGTGAATGTAATCATTTCATGTACTCCACATGCACTTTTAGAACCATAAATCTTGAGTTAACTGGAAACCTTTAAAAGGGTGTACTAATTTTTTTTCCAGTAGAGCATTTCTAGTGATCTTTCTTAGTTAGTGACATCCGTACATTTAAAGTGCTTGATATGTGTACAGACATAAATCTGAAGCAAGCGTTGCAGCAGAATCAACATTTAGTGTGTGAAAGTCTTTATTGGAATGCAGGCTATTCCGGCGAATTTCGATAATGAAGCCTCCTCGGGTTATCAGCCGAGTCTAGCCGTCGTTCTGTGTCAACGTTTCGCAAAGTTTCACCTGAAGATGATGAATAGGGAACTTGTTGAAACGCTGCCGCAGAAGGGCGCTTTGACTCTGCGGAACTCTTTGTTGGAGAGCAGAAGAGGTTTGTGTCGCTAGCAGTCCGTTAAACACAGATCGCTTTGTTACTGCGAATATCTGCAGGTGTAAAGCGGTGCATTCACGATCCGCGCACTGTCTGGACGTGAAACTCAGGTCTGTAAGCAGACGACTTCAGCGTGTCGCCAGACACTTGTCGCCAGTAACGTTAGCCTATACAGGGTGGTAAAATGATAGTGACCGGGCCAAATATCTCACGAAATAAGCATCAAACCAAAGAAACTACAAAGAACGAAACTCATCTAGCTTGAAGGGGGAAACCAGAAGGCGCTATCATTGGCCCGCTAGATGGCGCTGCCATAGGTAAAACGGATATCATCTGCGTTTTTTAAATAGGAACCCCCAATTTAGCACGTAACGAAATATGAATGTTTTAGTTGCACCACTTTTTTTGCTTTGTGGTAGATGGCGCTGTAGTTATCACAAATGTATAAGTACGTGGTACCACGTAACATTCCGCCAGTGCGGACGGTAATTGCTTCGTGATACATTACCCGAGTTAAAATGGGCCGTTTACCAATTGCGGGAAACGTCGATATCGTGTTGATGTATGTCTATTGTGATCAAAATGCCCAACGGGTGGTGGTATGTATGCTGCTCCGTATTCTCAAGGACATCATCCAAGTGTCCGGACCGTTCGCCGGATAGTTACGTTATTTAACGAAACAGGAAGAATTCAGCCACATGTGAAACGTCAACCACGACCTGCAATAAATGATGATACCCAAGAAAGTATTTTAGCTGCTGTCGCAGCTAATCCACACATCAATAGCAGACAAATTGCGCGAGATTCGGGAATCTCAAGAACGTTGGTGTAGAGAATGCTACATCAACATCGATTGCACCTGTACCATATTTCTATGCACCAGAAATTGCATGGCGACGACTTTGAACGTCGTCTACAGTTCTGCCACTGGGCACAAGAGAAATTACGGGACGATGACAGATTTTTTGCACGCGTTCTATTTAGCGACGAAGCGTCATTCACCAACAGCGGTAACGTAAACCGGCATAATATGCACCATCGGGCAACGGAAAATCCACGATGTCTGCGACAAGTGGAACATCAGCGACCTTGGCGGGTTAATGTATGTTGCGGCATTATGGGAAGAAGGATAACTGGACCCCATTTTATCGATGGCAATCTAAATGTTGCGATGCATGCTGTTTTCCTACGTAATGTTCTACCGATGTTACCACAAGATGTTTCACTGCATGACAGAATGGCGATGTGCTTACAACATGATGGATGTCCGGCACATAGCTCGCGTGCGGTGGAAGCGGTACTGAATAGCATATTTCATGACAGGAGGATTGGCCGTCGAAGCACCCGTGTTCACCGGATCTGACGTCCCCGGATTTCTTCCTGTACGGAAAGTTGAAGGAAATTTGCTATCGTTATCCACCGACAACGCCTGAAAACATGCGTCAGCGCATTGTCAGTGCATGTGCGAACATTACGGAAGGCGAACTACTCGCTGTTGAGAGGAACGTCGTTACACGTATTGCCAAATGCATTGAGGTTGACGGACATCATTTTGAGCATTTATTGCTTTAATATGGTATTTACAGGTAATCACGCTGTAACAGCATGCGTTCTCAGAAATGATAAGTTCACAGAGGTACATGTATCACATTGGAACAACCGTAATTAAATGTTCAACCGTTCCTACATTCTGTATTTTAATTTAAAAAACCTACCTGGTACTATCTGTTCGTCTAAAACTGTGAGCCATACGTTTGTGACTATTACAGCGCCATCTATCATAAAGCGAAAAAAGGGGTCCAACTAAAACATTCATGATTCTTTACGTACTACACGAATATGTAATAAAAAATGGGGGTTCCTATTTCAAAAAACTCAGTTGATATCCGTTTGACCTATGGTAGCGCCATATAGCGGGCCAACCATAGCACCATCTGGTTTCCCCCTTCAAGCTAGACAAGTTACGTTCTTAGTAGTTTTGTCGTTTGACGCTTATTTCGTGAGATTTTTGGCCCGGTCATGATCAATGGTCCACCCTGTATATCTCCGATCGCCCCAATACCAGGTGAACAAAATTCTGCTACGCGGACGATATCGCTTTTGCCTGTAGAACCAATGATCTCGGACGAGCGGAGACAATTCCTACAGAAGTTCTAGCCGTTATGAGTGCGTGTTTAGAAAGTGGCGACTTGGAGCCAGTACAAGCGAAAGTGAAGTATGTACATTTCATATGCCAATCAAACAAGGTAACGCGGGGCCCAGAGTGAAACCTTACCGAAACACTCTTTGCCATAACAAGTACCAAATGGCTCTGAGCACTATGGGACTTAACTTCTGAGGTCATCAGTCCCCTAGAACTACTTAAACCTAACTAACATAAGGACATTACACAGATCCATGCCCCAGGCAGGATTCGAACCTGCGACCGTAGCGGTCTCACGGTTCCAGACTGACGCGCCTAGAACCGCGCGGCCACACCGGCCGGCTAACAAGTACCCTAAGTACCTAGGTGTCACTCTCGGTCCGCACCCTTTCATATAGAAAACATCTTCCAAATACTGCTGCCATGATAAAAACTCGGAACAATATAATTCAACAATTGTGTGGAATGACATGGGGAGCTTCAGCAGATACCTTGCGCACATCATTCATTGCGCTGGTCTTCTCATCAGCCGAGTACTGCACCCTGGCGTGGCTAAACAGCTGCCACACCAACTTGATCGATATCCAGTTGGACAACACTACGCGCTTAACTGGGGCACTACGACCAACACCGACTTACTGGCTTCCTCTGCTGAGCAGCACCCATCCAATCCGCAGAAGCGCCGCCTTGCTTAGGGAATACCGCAAGCGAGGAGAACCTGGAATTACCGATGCAGGAAGACACGCCACGTTTACGACGAAGTAGACTCCGTTCAAGAAACCCACCATTACGGCAAATAGAACAGCTAGATGCCAGTAACACTGGGGTGAGAGACCCGTGGGACCAGAGCTGTCAACTGACTGAAAACCCTGAGGAGTGTGAGTGGTCACGAAAGTGATGCTGCTGGCACAGATCTCGACAGCGAACTGTGGGTCAAACTGAACAGAGCTCTCGCTGGCCACGGCCGATGTGCAGACTCTCTTTACAAATGGGGTGCTACAGAGTCTCCGGTTTGTGTGTGTGGGGCTCCGAACCAGACAGTCAAGCACATTTGAGATGAACGCCCCTTGTGTTCCTACCAGGGCAGCTGGAGCGACCTCGTGAAAGTTGACGATACGGTTCTTGTGTGTATTAGGAACCTAGATATGACATTTAGTTAGTTTTGTATTTAGCTTTGTATTTTCATACTCCTGTTACATATAGTACTACTAACGTAATATACCTCCAATTTTAGAGTGCATGTGAGCCATACCAGCCACTCGGTGAAGCCACGCGGTCTCAGGCGCCTTGTCACAGTCGGAGGTTCGAGTCTTCCCACAGGCATTTGGCCTTAGCGTAAGTTAATTCAAGTTAGATTTAGTAGTTGTGTAAGCTTAGGGACCGATGACTCCAGCAGTTTAGTCCCATAGTACCTTACCAAAAATTTCCAAAATTGAGCCATACGAATAAATAAGTACATCGTTCGCCAAGTTGCAGTCAGGCAAAATGTTGTCACCGAACTGTACGTGATCAAGGACTATTTACTTATTTCTGGTTATGATCCTTACATAGATCACTGTAACAGTTTTGGTAACAAGAAGATTGCAGTAAAACTTCCTGGCAGATTAAAACTGTGTGCCCGACCGAGACTCGAACCCAGGACCTTTGCCTTTCGCGGGCAAGTGCTCTACCATCTGAGCTACAAAGCACGACTCACGCCCGGTCCTCACAGCTGTACTTCTGCCAGTATCTCGTCTCCTACCTTACAAACTTTACTGAAGCTCTCCTGCGAAAGGCAAAGGTCCCGAGTTCGAGTCTCGGTCGGTCACACAGTTTTAATCTGCCAGGAAGTTTGATATCAGCGCACACTCCGCTGCAGAGTGAAAATCTCATTCTGGAAGATTGCAGTCATCAGGAGACGCCCGTTTAACCAGAACAATTGCTTCCTGCAGGTGAGCAGCGAAATTTACAATGTCTCTTGTGATTGTGTTCCTGCAAAGGACAACAGCAAGTTTAGTGCTCTCGATATGTCTACTTTGTGCATCCTGTAGGAAACTGACTGGCATTTGTAACATTATACCCGAAATTATTATTCGTTACCCTGTTGTCAACAGCTGAAATGTCAGCACGTAATATCCTGCTGAGAGGAGCGCTCAGTCGTATTTGCAGCCCGTGTCTCTATGGACGTGAGTAGCAACGTCAATGGTTGCAGACTTACGGCACCCCAGATCCCGAGAATGCAAAAACGTATTTTGTTTCGGACTAAGAAGTGACTGTGTTTGCTCATTTTAATAGCATTTCATAAACAGTGAGTACTTGCTTAGCTCACTTGTAATTTTTATCAGTAGTAAATGCATGTCTGAGGAAACAGTATCAGCTTTGTAGATCAGCATGTCATTGTTTCGGGGCACGCAATTTTACGAATTACACTTTCCTAAAAGTTTGACAAGTACAACACCTAATTTATCTACTTCAGTTGCATCTCGTGATGTTGTCTGGCACGACAAACGGTTGCTTCAGTAAGACAGAAAGTGAAAATAAAGGATAATAAATGTCCTCAAAATGGTTCAAATGGCTCTAACAATTATATGACTTAATATCTGAGGACATCAGTCCCCTAGACTTGGAACTACTTATGCCTAACTAACCCAAGGACTTCACACACACACACATGCTTGAGGCAGGATTCGAACCTGCGACCGTAGCAGCAGCGCGGTTATGGGTTGAAGCGCCTAGAACCGTTCGGTCACAGCGGCCGTCTGAATGTCCTGATCTGTCCATAAATATCCCATATAACTTTACAAATATGGAGTGATGCAGCGGCACTGTCATTTTTTTGAACTGGTTTTGAAAGAGTTGATTTTATTCTTGTCCGGAAATCTGTAGCATGCGATGTCATAGGTTAACGTGAGGGCAGATTCGGGAACACTTCCTTTTACAGACAAGTTTCACTTTGTGGGCACAATGTTGGAGCTGCCAGAAGACACGGAATACGACACACGTTCGTACGAGACGCTCACACAGGAGCAGTTAGACGGCCAGTTTGGGTTGAGACCACAGATTCCGTAACGCAGTGCTTTGCTGATACCTTCGGCACCTTCCCCGGTGGAGGTCGGATGCCGGTCGGAAGTGGGCGCCCCTAACTCGCGTTATGAACTTCCGCATACACGTGCTGTGCGGCCCGAGAATAATAAAGACGCGTTGGCGCGCCGTAAGTCAGGCGTAATTGGTCCAACAGGTGGCTAGTTGAGCGCCAAGACAGCAGGGGGCAGGCGGAGCGGCCAGCTCGTGAGGTAACGCCTCCCGTGGTCTTGTGTGGTCTGCCCAGGTGCGCGAGGCCACACGTCTCTCTGGTGTCCCTCAAGACGTGGGCGTGTGCAGAAAATGGTGAACATCGTACGAAAGATCCGAAACAAATCGTAATGTGGCCACGTTTGGTGCCCGAAGTGCCCACTCACACCACAGGAAAACGATGGGTAATACCTAAACATCTATAAATGGGACTTTATACAACTTACCACCCCCGGAAACGACGGAGGAAGGAAACATAAAGCGTACATACGTTAACAATATCTTATTTCTGAAAATGATGGCACAAGAAAATGTGTGGAAATCGACCGAGGTGGCAAAAGTTATGCGATACGTCGTAATATCGTATCGGACCTCCATTGTCCCAGCAGTAACTAGACGTGGCATCGACTCACGTTGTTGCAAGTCTTATACACTACTGGCCATTAATATTGCTACACCACGAAGATGACGTGCTACTGACGCGAAATTTAGCCGACAGCAAGAAGATGCTGTTATATGCAAATGATTGGCTTCTCAGAGCATTCACACAAGGTTGGCGCCGGTGGCGACACCTACAACGTGCTGACATGAGGAAAGTTTACAAGCGATTTCTCATACACAAACAGCAGTTTACCGGCATTGCCTGGCGAAACGTTGTTATAATGGGTCGTGTAAGGAGGAGAAATGCGTACCATTACGTTTCCGACTGTGATAAACGGCGGATTGTAGCCTATCGCGATTGCGGTTTATCATATCGCGACGTTGCTGCTCGCGTTGGTCAAGATCCAATGACTGTTAGCAGAATATGGAATCGGTGGGTTCAGGAGGGTAATACGGAACGCCGTGCTGGATCCCAACGACCTCGTATCACTAGCAGTCGAGATGACAGTCATCTTATCCTCATGGCTGTAACGGATCGTGCAGCCACGTCTCGATCCCTGAGTCAACAGATGGGGACGCTTGCAAGACAACAGCCATCTGCACGAACAGTTCGACGATGTTTGCAGCAGCATGGACTATCAGCTCGGAGACCATGGCTGTGGTTACCCTTGACGCTGCATCACAGACAGGAGCGCCTGCGATGGTGTACTCAACGACGAACCTGGGTGCACCAATGGCACAACGTAATTTTTTCGGATGAATCCAGGTTCTGTTCACAGCATCATGGTGGTCGGATCCGTGTTTGGCGACATCGCGGTGAACGCAGATTGGAAGCGTGTATTCGTCATCGGCATGCGTGATGGTATGGGGTTCCATTGGTTGCACCTCTCGGTCACCTCTTGTTCGCATTGACGGCACTTTGAACAGTGGACATTTCGAATGTGTTACGACCCGTGGCTCTACGCTTCATTCGACCCCTGCGAAACCTTACATTTCAGCAGGATAATATACGACAGCACGTTGCAGGTCCTGTACGGGCCTTTCTGGATACAGAAAATGTTCGACTGCTACCCTGGCCAGCACATTCTCCAGATCTCTCACCAATTGAAAACGTCTGGTCAATGGTGGCCGAGCAGCTGGCTCGTCACAATACGCCAGTCACTACTCTTGATGAACTGTGGTATCGTGTTGAAGCTGCATGGGCAGCTGTACCTGTACACGCCATTCAAGGTGTGTTTGACTCAATGCCCAGGCGTATCAAGGCCGCTATTACGGCCAGAGTTGGTTGTTCTGGGTACTGATTTCTCAGGATCTATGCACCCAAATTGCATCAAAATGTAATCACATGTCAGTTCTAGTATAATACACTCCTGGAAATTGAAATAAGAACACCGTGAATTCATTGTCCCAGGAAGGGGAAACTCTACTGACACATTCCTGGGGTCAGATACATCACATGATCACACTGACAGAACCACAGGCACATAGACACAGGCAACAGAGCATGCACAATGTCGGCACTAGTACAGTGTATATCCACCTTTCGCAGCAATGCAGGCTGCTATTCTCCCATGGAGACGATCGTAGAGATGCTGGATGTAGTCATGTGGAACGGCTTGCCATGCCATTTCCACCTGGCGCCTCAGTTGGACCAGCGTTCGTGCTGGACGTGCAGACCGCGTGAGACGACGCTTCATCCAGTCCCAAACATGCTCAATGGGGGACAGATCCGGAGATCTTGCTGGCCAAGGTAGTTGACTTACACCTTCTAGAGCACGTTGGGTGGCACGGGATACATGTGGACGTGCATAGCCCTGTTGGAACAGCTAGTTCCCTTGCCGGTCTAGGAATGGTAGAACGATGGGTTCGATGACGGTTTGGATGTACCGTGCACTATTCAGTGTCCCCTCGACGATCACCAGTGGTGTACGGCCAGTGTAGGAGATCGCTCCCCACACCATGATGCCGGGTGTTGGCCCTGTGTGCCTCGGTCGTATGCAGTCCTGATTGTGGCGCTCACCTGCACGGCGCCAAACACGCATACGACCATCATTGGCACCAAGGCAGAAGCGACTCTCATCGCTGAAGACGACACGTCTCCATTCGTCCCTGGAGACGGTTGCGAATGGTCCTCGCCGATACCCCAGGAGCAACAGTGTCCCTAATTTGCTGGGAAGTGGCGGTGCGGTCCCCTACGGCCCTGCATAGGATCCTACGGTCTTGGCGTGCATCCGTGCGTCGCTGCGGTCCGGTCCCAGGTCGACGGGCAGGTGCACCTTCCGCCGACCACTGGCGACAACATCGATGTACTGTGGAGACCTCACGCCCCACGTGTTGAGCAATTCGGCGGTACGTCCACCCGGCCTCTCGCATGCCCACTATACGCCCTCGCTCAAAGTCCGTCAACTGCACATACGGTTCACGTCCACGCTGTCGCGGCATGCTACCAGTGTTAAAGACTGCGATGGAGCTCCGTATGCCACGGCAAACTGGCTGACACTGACGGCGGCGGTGCACAAATGCTGCGCAGCTAGCGCCATTCGACGGCCAACACCGCGGTTCCTGGTGTGTCCGCTGTGCCGTGCGTGTGATCATTGCTTGTACAGCCCTCTCGCAGTGTCCGGAGCAAGTATGGTGGGTCTGACACACCGGTGTCAATGTGTTCTTTTTTCCATTTCCAGGAGTGTATATTTGTCCAATGAATTCCCGTTTATCATCTGAATTTCTTCTCGATGGAGCAATTTTAATGGCCAGTAGTGCATATTTTCGATGGGATTCATGCCGGGCGACCTGGCTGGCCAAATCTTTCTATCGAACTGTCCAGAATGTTCTTGAAACTATTCGCCAGCAGTTGTGGCTTTTGGCAGGTGCATTGTCACCCATCAAATCCCAATCGTTCAATGGCCAAAAACTGTCTCCAACCACCCGAGTATAGCCATTTCCATTCAATGATTGGTTAAATTGGACCAGAGGACACAGTCTGTTCCATATAAACACAGTCCACGGAGCCACCAGCAGTTTGGACTGTGCCTTATTGACAACCTGGGCTCATGGCTTCGTGGGATCTCGAACCGTGACATCAGCTCTCACCAACCGCTTTCGGGACTTGTCTGACCATGCCACGGTTATCCAGTGGTCTGTATTGAGAGACGCTGCAGGCGATGTCGTGCTGTTAGCAAAGACAATCGTGTCTGTCATCCGCTGCTATAGGCCGTTGACACCAAATTTCGCCGCACTGGCCTCATGTATACGTTCGCCGTACGTCTCACATTAATTTCTACTGTTATTTAAATTAGTGTTACTTGTCTGTTAGCACTGACCACTCTACGCAATTCGCCGCTGCTTAAGTGAAGGTCTTCGCCCACTGCGTTGTCTGTTGTGAGAGTTAATGCCTGAAATTTGGTATTATCGGCACACTGTCTTCGCTGTGGATCTCAGAATATTGAATTCCTTAACGATTTCCGTATGGAATGTCCCGTGCACCTTGCTCCAACTACCATCACACGTTCAGCGTCTGTTAATTCCTACCGTGCGGCAATAATAACGTCGGAGATCTTTTCACACGAATCACCTGAGTACAAATGACAGCTTTATTGCCTTTTTTAGGCCTTGTGTATGCGATACAATGGCTATCTTTATATCGCTATCCCATGATTTCGTCACCTCAGTGCAGTGTGCAATGGTGGGTAGTACCCAAATGCTGAGAAATGAGGCTTCATACATTCGGTCACGAACAGACTAGTGTAACAGCTCGAGAAATGACGTAGGTAAGTCCCATAGTGCTCAGAGCCATTTGAGCCATACATCACATTTCAACCGCTAGCAGGTGCTGATAAATATATTTTTTATTTGCTACTGGTTTTATAGTTCAGATCTTCTTCTGCTAACATAAAGTTTGGAAACAAGCTGCTATCTGTTAGACTTCAACCGGAGTTTCAAGAAAAGCGTATGTTTGCCACCAGCTGTACCACTGTACTCTCATGTCCAGAACAAACAGAACACCTTGAACGAATAGATACAGGACTTCATATAAACAGGACACGTACATTAGTATGTTCTGCAGAAATGATTAGAATTTGAACCATTTCGGCCCGGCGGAGTGGCCGAGCGGTTCTAGGCGATTCAGTCTGGAACCGCGCGACCGCTACGGTCGGAGGTTCGAATCCTGCCTCGGGCATGGATGTGTGTGATGTCCTTAGGTTAGTTAGGTTTAAGTAGTTCTTAGTTCTAGGGGACTGATGACCACAGATGTTAAGTCCCATAGTGCTCAGAACCATTTGAACCATTTTTGACCTTTGAACCATTTCGGCCGGCGGGTTCCAGGTCAACATCGATCTTGCGGCGCAACACCAGCTACCTGTAGGATCTGCTTGGGGCTCTCGTTGTCGCTATAAAGATAACGGATCAGTGTGAGTTGAGCAAACATCTGCATTCGTAAGCGATAATTTACTTCTTAAAATTGTGGTACGAGTCAACACCAACACCAACAGTGGCTCTGGTGCGTCGTACTGCACCTGCAATAGCAGTTCGAGCAGCAGCTGGTATCACAGTCACGTAATGAGCTGTTACAAATCTGTTGCTTCAAGGACAGCTACGAGCCGTAGAGTGCATGTGGTGACCCCAAACCACCGCCATTCGCGACTTCAGTGGCGTCAGGCGCGATGTCTTTGCATTTTCTGATTAACACCGGTTGTGCCTCGTTGCCAGTGACAGCCGTGTGTTGGATAGGAGGAGGCCAGTTGGGTGCCTGCAACCAACTCTACCGTATCTTCCTTCGTCGTCGGCGTTGTTGTTGCCGTGAGGCACCGTTATACCAAGTGGAAAGGCGCGTCGATCTTAGAGCATGAGAAATTGTAACCTTAAGTCATTGACAACACACAACGGTCACGGTAGCACCTGATTCTAGAATAGCTGTAGTATTTAGGATCTACGAACTACCCCCTCTTGACCAGGTCCCCAAAACTTAACTCGTAACGAGATCCCTTCGAAGCAAATGGTCATAACGATCGTCTATAAAGGCTTCGTACAACGATAAGAAATGTTACAGTTCATGGAATAACAACAGACTTGTTTCTTCTATTTTACCTAACGTAACTTTGTTCACAGTTTTATTTCGCATTAACTACTCATTCACACTCTGATATGGAGTATATGCGAGTGCGTGAACCATAACTCCCAAGTTCCATCGAAACCCTTTGATGAGCAGTTTTGATTGCTCGACACCAACAGTCAATCATAATGATACAGTTTTTCTCCTTCTCATAAACTGGAGCCCGCTCTCCGCGATATAATAAAAAAAAAATGGTCTCAATACCGCGTCCCTCGTGAGATGCGTATAGATTTATCCCGGAATTTACCGCCCTGTAGGTGTACCCAATTTAATGACTACACTTCGCTATCCGCGATTTCGTGTAACTAAATGTCCATTTGTTAGTCTGATTGTATACCGTAGTTATTTAAAACTCGCCCCTATATTTTTTTCACTACGCACATTTAACACTTCTTTACTTGTTTATTTCTAAGAGTAAACAAAAAAAAATGACGCCGTATCGTCGGCTTCATCGATATAAAGCAAAACACCTCAATATGCCCAATTTTACCTCTTCTTATAGGATCGGCTACCTTACTCATTAATTTACTACATATTATTTCCAATAACACTAAACAGGTATCGCCGTTATATTTTAATTGTATTCAAAAGCATGTTATTATTATTATGACCGACCAAATCGTAACAAATCGTGCGGCGTGCCATTTTAACGATAGCTTTACACTCGCCCACACTTTATTCAGGCAATATTATATATAAATATATAGACAGGACCGAAAGATCGATCTCTCTACCGTAACCAATAGAGGCAAATACGCTATTCAAGTTCCAATACATATATATTGACTCGTATTGTTACACAACTTTCTGCAGCCTGGACAGACTGGATCTGCACCTGGAGCTATGGTCTGCGGTGCGATTTCATATGGCAGCAGGACCACTCTCGCGGTTATCCAACTCACCCTGACTGCAAATTTGTACGCCAGTCTCATGATTCGACCTGTTGTGCTGCCATTCAAGAACTCCATTCCAGGGAGTGTTTTCAACAGGATAACGCTCTCCCACATACCGCTGTTATAGTCCAACATGCTACACAGAGTGTCGATATGTTGCCTCGGCCTGGTCGATCACCAGATACCTGTCTCCAGTGGAGCACATATGGGACACGAGCAGACCACAACACCAGTGTCAACCACAACCAATCAGAAAAATCCCTGTATTGATCGACCACATTACACAGGGAGTGAACTGCATGGCACAAATTGACATCCAGCACGTATACAACAAAATGTATGCGTTTTAGGATTCAACATTCTAACGGTTACACCGGTTATTGACGTATCAGCGTTTAACATGTACAATGACGTATCTCGCGCGTACATAAACCAGTTATCCGGCAGTGTTAATCACTTAAATATGTCACATTGGCAAATGTATTACTGAAATTTCATTACTCTACCTTAATTACTTTCGGTACCACGATTTTTTCCCTCAGTGTAATTACTGGCAACGTACACTACAATAATATATAAATTACTTCATTTCATTTGTATCTGATTATCCATCTCAAAAGTTGCATTCTTTACAGGAAACATACAGGGTGGCCATTGATAGTGACCGGGCCTAATATCTCACGAAACAAGTATCAAACGAAAAAACAACAAAGAACGAAACTCGTCTAGCTTGAAGGGGTAAACCAGATGGCGCTATGGTTGGCCCGCTAGATGGCGCTGCCATAGGTCAAACGGATATCAACTGCGTTTTCTGTAAATAGGGACCCCCCTTTTTTATTACATTATCGTGTAGTACGTAAAGAAATATGAATGTTTTAGTTGCACCACTTTTTTCGCTTTGTGATAGATGGCGCTGTAATAGTCACAGACGTATAAGTACGTGGTATCACGTAACATTCCGCCAGCGCGGACGGTATTTTCTTCGTGACACATTACCCGTGTTAAAATGGACCAATTGCAGAAAAGGTCTATATCGTGTTGATGTATGGCTATTGTGATCAAAATGCCCAACGGCGGTGTCCCATGTATGCTGCTCGGTATCCTGGACGACATCATCCAAGTGTCCGGACCGTTCACCGGATAGTTACGTTATTTAAGGAAACAGGAAGTGTTTAGCCACATGTGAAACGTCAAGCACGACCTGCAACAAATGATAATGCCCTAGAAGGTGTTTTAGCTGCAGTCGCGGCTAATCCGCACATCAATAGGAGACAAACTGCGCGAGAATCGGGAATCTCAAAAACGTCGGTGTTAAGAATGCTACATCAACATCGATTGCACACGTACCATATTTCTGTGCACCAGGAATTGCACGGCGACGACTTTGAACGTCGTGTACAGTTCTGCCACTGGGCACGAGAGAAATTACGGGACGATGACAGATTTTGTGCACGCGTTCTATTTAGCGACGAAGCGTCATTCACCAACAGCGGTAACGTAAACCGGCATAATATGCACTACTGGGCAACGGAAAATCAACGATGGCTGCGACAAGTGGAACATCAGCGACCGTGGCGGATTGATGTATGGTGCAGCATTGTAGGAGGAAGGATAATTGGCCCCCGTTTTATCGATGGCAATCTAAATGGTGCAGTGTATGCTGATTTACTACGTAATGTTCTACCGATGTTAGTACAAGATGTTTCACTGCATGACAGAATGGCGATGTACTTCCAACAAGATGGATGTCCGGCACATAGCCCGGTATTGAATAGCATATTTCATGACAGGTGGATTGGTCGTCGAATGGCCCGCACGTTGACCGGATCTGACGTTCCCGGATTCCTTTCTGTGGGGAATGTTGAAGGATATTTGCTATCGTGATCCACCGACAACGCCAGACAACATGCGTCAGCGCATTGTCAATGCATGTGCGAACATTACGGAAGGCGAACTACTCGCTGTTGAGAGGAATGTCGTTACACGTATTGGCAAATGCGTTGAGGTTGAGCGGACATCATTTTGAGCATTTATTGCATTAATGTGGTATGTACAGGTAATCACGCTGTAACAGCATGCGTTGTCAGAAATGATAAGTTCACAAAGGTACATGTATCACATTGGAACAACCGCAATAAAATGTTCGAACGTACCTATGTTCTGTATTTTAATCTAAAAAACCTACCTGTTACCAACTGTTCGTCAAAAATTGTGAGCCATATGTTTGTGACTATTACAGCGCCATCTATCACAAAGCGAAAAAAGTGGTCCAACTAAAACATTCATATTTCTTTACGTACTACACAAATATGTAACAAGAATGGGGGTTCCTATTTAAAAAAACGCAGTTGATATCCGTTTGACCTATGGAAGCGCCATCTAGCGGACCAACCATAGCGCCATCTGGTTTCCACCTTCAAGCTAGACAAGTTTCGTTCTTTGTAGTTTTTCGTTTGACGCTTATTTCGTGAGATATTTGGCCCGGCCACGATCAATTGTCCACCCTGTATACCCAGTTCTCACACCACTAAAAGTGCTCTTTATAGGCCGGCCGGAGTGGCCGAGCGGTTCTAGGCGCTACAGTGTGGACCCGTGCGACCGCTACGTTCGCAGGTCGAATCTTGCCTCGGGCATGGATTTATGTGATGTCCTTAGGTTAGTTAGGTTTAATTAGTTCTAAGTTCTAGGGGACTGATGACCTCAGAAGTTAAGTCCTATAGTGCTCTGAGCCGTTTGAACCATTTTTTTTGCTCTTTAAACTGAAACATCTCATTATTTGTATACGGAACTAGAGCGACACCTTCGAATATCACGCGGTATTGTCATTAAATTAGAAATAGACTTAATATTTCTCGGTTGATATTTCGTTTCTACAAACACTTCATTGACGTGCCGCTTGGATTTACATTGGGGTCTTAGTGGGTGCGAGGTGGATTATGGGATTAATAGGAAGTGGACGCACATGCACACCCACACGCAGACCTTTGCCTGCTCACCCACCCACCCACACATCCACCCACACACCAACCGCCCCTCCCCCGGCCCCCCTCCCTCCCTCCCTCACACACACACACACACACACACACACACACACACACACACACACACACACACACAGAGAGAGAGAGAGAGAGAGAGAGAGAGAGAGAGAGAGAGGGAGCATTGTGACTGTATGTGAGCAAAGGTAAGCCAGACCATGCAGTTACTGTCGACTCGGCAGAAAAGCTACAGTGGGTCAGGCAGATCCCAGCTGCTGACCTTTCGCTGAAGCTGAAACTGGGTTGCACTGGAAGTTCCTCCCGCTTACCGCCCACCAACACTAGCGAAATGTCAAGTAGCAGCTGTTCCGTGGGCATGCGCTGGAACTTCACCAGGGAAATACTGCTTTTATCATTTTTCAAAAATATTGAACTGTAAGAAGCAACATTTACAGTTCTAGGTTGTTATGCAAAATTATCTTAACTGGTCCTGCGTTACAGTTAATCCTTAAGCCTTTTGCTGCTGGCATAGGGAGAAAACTGAGAGCTAGTATGGGCGTGGTTCTTAGACTTTCATGGTAATATCACAGTCTCCAGGGATAGCTGTATCGTTCCGTGGCGAAAAAATTGTATACCTGTTGTACCAACAGCGTCTCTCGGGATTGCAAACATTCATAAGCTGTAAAATATGACACACAGGTTCAAATGGTTCAAATGGCTCTGAACACTATGGGACTTAACTTCTGAGGTCATCAGTCACCTAGAACTTAGAACTACTTAAACGTAGCTAACCCTAAGGACATCACACACATCCATGCCCGAGGCAGGATTCGAACCTGCGACTGTAGCGGTCGCGCGGTTCCAGACTGTAGCCACTAGAACCGGCTCTGACACATAGGTTAAGACTCTTTATCTTGATTTGCATGTGACTTGTTCAAGTTTTTGTATACATGCACACTTATTTGTTACAGGTCCCAGTGGCGTAGCAACAGCGGCATCTGACACCATTTGGAAACAACATGTACTCAGACAAGTAGAAAGCCCGATGGGTACTTCCAAATAGTCATAATCTTCCTCAGAGTCAGTGAGCATGCTAGCAGCAAAGTCTTAACGAGCACTGTAATCCATTGGTTGCACGACCTGGACTTTGTGCACGCGGTAAAGAAGTTGCTTCTCTAGGACACGACGCACTAATCTGTTGGGAATCTGCAGTGCGTATGAGGCTCTGCAGACTAACTTCTTTGGACTTCTCACGAAGGTGTCTGCCTCTGAATTGCCTGCACGCTAGGTTGCCTGCGCATTAGGTGCAGGCGTGACTGTTCCAGAGAGATCACAGACGCTCCCTGTTCCCTTACACTTCGCGTGCTACATCTTGATGGTTTTAACATTCGGTGGCTGTCTGTTGTATGCTTTCTGGCCGTTTCCTTGGACTGTTTTTCGTGACTGTGTCTCGTGACGCCGGAGGACACAATGGGCGCTCTCCTGTTTTTAGTATATTTTGTTTGCAAATGATGCCAGATTCCGCTGATGTTGCGGCCCTGGGCCTCAGAACTGACAAAGTGACAGTAGGTATGTACGTACACAAAAACTTGGATCTGTCATATGCAGTTCAAGTTAAAAAGTCTTTGTCTGCGTCTCATATTTTATGATTTATCGATTTTTTTGTAATCAGCGAATGACTTCTGGAACAACTGGTATGTAGTGCGAGAGAGTTGGAGGTTATAGCGTATTAAGAAGGGAGAGGAAGATGGTTTCGTCGAATAAAAGAGTAGAATTGTTAATGTGTGAGAAGGGTGATGTGAGTGAGAGAAAGAGGAAGAAAAAGGGAGACGAGATGTGAGTGACTGAGTGTGTGTGTGTGTGTGTGTGGGTGGGTGGGCGGGTGGGTGGGTGGGTGTGATGGTGTGTGTGTGTGGGTGGGTGGTGGGTGAGCGTGTATAGGTCTGTGTATGGTTGTGCATGTGTGTCCACTTATTGTTTATTCACATTATCTACCGCCGATCCCACTAAACTAAGACCCCAATGCAAATCCAACCAGCACGTCAGTGAAGTGGTTGTAGAAACGAAATATCAACCGAGAAATGTTGAGAGAGAGAGAGAAAGATGTGAGTGAGTGAGAGGGGCGGGAGGGGGAATAGGGTTTGAAGTGAATATGCGAGAGAGAAAGGAATGTTCTTAAGAGAGACGAATTGTGTGAAGCCGACAGTATTCTACTGGATCTGTCAGGCCATAAGGGACAGAACTACAT
Source organism: Schistocerca piceifrons (assembly GCF_021461385.2). Classification (NCBI taxonomy): domain Eukaryota; kingdom Metazoa; phylum Arthropoda; class Insecta; order Orthoptera; family Acrididae; genus Schistocerca; species Schistocerca piceifrons. Next base: position 215,035,180 of record NC_060146.1, read on the forward strand.
TCGTGTTATACAGCTGTTTACAAGTAGAAATCTAAATCGAATTGTACCTTAATTACTATGTTTGGAATTCTGTGTAAGTGTCATGATGAAAAAAAAATTCTGTAATGTTTCAGAACATTTCAGACCAGGGAGTCCACACGAAAGCATTTGTGATTGCGTCTCCATACGACACACTACTTGCATTTAAGACAATGAATCTGGATTTTAGGGGATTGGTTTTAAAATCTCTGTGCTGCTATCCAGGTGAACATTCACCGCATTTTTCCAAACTTCGTTGACGTAAACGTCGAAAAAAAACCCTTTTAATACGCCATGCCTGCCTCCTGTACTTTAATTCGGCACATGCTCTGTGCTTAATGACCCCAACGTCTATGCCGCATAGAAATCCTACTCCCGCTCTACTGTTTCGGGCCGATCTTGAGCAAAATATTGTACTTCATAACAGAAAGTGTATTTGGAGAGTAGATGTTCATACCTGGACCTTTTATTACACTCCTGATGTTCAGCAACGTGAGAATGAAGAAAATTCATTGGTTTGTGGTTACCCATAAAGTTACGATTGTTGTTGTGATGTGCTTGAATCTGAAAACTGGTTTGATACTGCCCTCCACGCTATTCTATCACTTGTAAGCCTCGTCTTCATCGTTCCATAACTATTGCAACCTACATCCATTTGAACTTGGCCACTGTCTTCACATCTTCGTCTCCCTCTATATTTTTTAACCGTCACTCCTCCCTTCGTTAACAAAGTGACGATTCTTCGACGCCCCAGAATGTTTCTTACTAGCTAATCCCTTCCATTATTCAAGTTGTGCTGTAAACTGAAAATAAAAGCAATAAATAAAATCCCGTTGGCCTGGGTAGTTTTGTAAAGATGCAGTACTTCACATAGAATGCTTAGAGTCTACTAAAGACAATGGCAAGTTTAGGCGTAAGCCATAGGATCACAAGATGTGTTTCTCGTTCGGGTTTCCCTCAGACTATCCCAGTTTAACCGTGCTGAAAATGAAATTTCAGTCCCGCGTATTTCAAACAGCGCATAATGCGAGTGCGGTTTTTAACGACAGTTGGAATCAAATTACATATGCTGCATAATATTAGCTAATAATGACGGTATGGTACCAAATTATTAATTCCGCCATCGCACAACGAGTAAATAAAAACCAACGGACAATGTTTGCGAATTTTGCACTGCGAATTTTACACGCGGGTGTTTCCCAGGCTGTCACTGGACTACCTCCGGGTTTCGGTAGGTTTACGAAGAATACGAGAGAAGACAAAAATGCATCCAGACGATGCTGTTACTTGAATGCTCGTAAACTCCCCAATACATCTGTTACTTTCTGAAATTTAGCCGTACTTCACCTCCCGCTCTATAAAAGTCTACGTATATCCAAATCTATGCCCCCAATAACTGTTACCCAACTTAAACTCGCATGCTGACCTTTGACTAAACAGAACCTAATTTGAACTTAACTGTAACTGATCTGAATGCAACTTGTCTTTATATTAAATGCGGAACTGAAGTAAAACAATTATCTGGCATTAATCAAAATTTCCACCTACCTCTAGTCTTGACACAACAGCAAGCAGTAGGCAGGCAACGGCTAAGTTAGATTTCTACTTCTGAATACATATTCAAACTGTTGAATGTGGCAATGCGTAATGACAAACAGTAGAATGATGAGGGTATCTATCCCTATGGACAATGAGTTTCGAATGAAGTACATATTCAAAAAGACAGAGCAAAACTGCATGTGATGACAGCACTCGTATTGTCTACATGTACATCCATACTCCGCAAGCCACCTGACGGTGTGTGGCGGAGGGTACCTCTATCGGTTCTCCCTTCTATTCCAGTCTCGTATTGTTCGTGGAAAGAAGGATTGTCGGTATGCCTCTGTGTGGGCTCTAATCTCTCTGATTTTATCCTCATGGTCTCTTCGTGAGATATACGTAGGAGGGAGCAATATACTGCTTGACTCCTCGGTGAAGGTATGTTCTCGAAACTTCAACAAAAGCCCGTACCGAGCTACTGTTCCAGTCTTCCACTGGAGTTTATCTATCATCTCCGTAACGCTTTCGCGATTACTAAATGATCCTGTAACGAAGCGCGCTGCTCTCCGTTGGATCTTCTCTATCTCTTCTATCAACCCTATCTGGTACAGATCCCACACTGGTGACCAGTATTCAAGCAATGTTAGAACAAGTGTACAGTAGCCTACTTCCTTTGTTTTCGGATTGCATTTCCTTAGGGTTCTTCCAATGAATCTCAGTGTGGCATCTGCTTTACCGACGATCAACTTTATAAGATCATTTCATTTTAAATCACTCCTAATGCCTACTATAAGATAATTTCTGGAATTAACTGCTTCCAGTTGCTGACCTGCTATATTGTAGCTAAATGATAAATGATCTTTCTTTCTATGTATTCACAGCACATTACACTTGTCGACATTGAGATTCAATTGCTATTCCCTGCACATTGCGTCAATTCTTTGCAGATCCTCCTGCATTTCAGTACAATTTTCCATTGTTACAACCTCTCGATATACCACAGCATCATCCGCAAAAAGCCTCAGTGAACTTCCGATGTTATCCAGAAGGTCGTTTATGTATACTGGGATTAGCAATGGTCCTACAACACTCCCCTGTGGAACACCTGAAATCATTCTTACTTCGGAAGACTTCTCTCCATTGAGAATGACATGCTGCGTTCTGTTATCTAGGAACTCTTCAATCCAATCACACAATTGATCTGATAGTCCATATGCTCTTACTTTGTTCATTAAAGGACTGTAGGGAACTGCATCGTCCGCCTTGCGGAAGTCAAGAAACACGGCATCTACCTGGGAACCCATGTCTATGGCCCTGTGAGTCTCGTGAACGAATAGCGCGAGCTGGGTTTCACACGACCGGCTTTTTCGAAACCCATGCTGATTTCTACAGAGTAGATTTCTAGTCTCCAGAAAAGTCATTATACTCGAACATAATACGTGTTCCAAAATTCTACAACTGGTCGACGTTAGAGATATAGGTCTATAGTTCTGCACATCTGTTCGACGTCCCTTCTTGAAAACGGGTATGACCTGTGCCCTTTTCCAATCCTTTGGAACGCTACGCTCTTCTAGAGACCTACGGTACACCGCTGCAAGAAGGGGGCAAGTTCCTTCACGTACTCCGTGTAAAACCGAACTGGTATCCCATCAGGTCCAGAGGCCTTTCCTCTTTTGAGCGATTTTAATTGTTTCTCTATCCCTCTGTCGTCTATTTCGATATCTACCATTTTGTCATGTGTGCGACAATCTAGAGAAGGAACTACAGAGCAGTCTTCCTCTGTGAAACAACTTTGGAAAAAGACATTTAGTATTTCGGCCTTTAGTCTGTCATCCTCTGTTTCAGTACCATTTTGGTCACAGAGTGTCTGGACATGTTGCTTTGATCCACCTACCGCTTTGACATAAGACCAAAATTTCTTAGGATTTTCTGCCAAGTCAGTACATAAAACTTTACTTTCGAATTCATTGAACGCTGCCGGCCGAAGTGGCCGTGCGGTTAAAGGCGCTGCAGTCTGGAACCGCAAGACCGCTACGGTCGCAGGTTCGAATCCTGCCTCGGGCATGGATGTTTGTGATGTCCTTAGGTTAGTTAGGTTTAACTAGTTCTAAGTTCTAGGGGACTAATGACCTCAGCAGTTGAGTCCCATAGTGCTCAGAGCCATTTGAACCATTTTGAACCATTGAACGCCTCTCGCATAGCCCTCCTCACACTACATTTCGCTTCGCGTAATTTTCGTTTGTCTGCAAGGCTTTGGCTATGTTTATGTTTGCTAGGAAGTTCCCTTTGCTTCCGCAGCAGTTTTCTAGCTCTGTTGTTGTACCACGGTGGCTCTTTTCCATCTTGCTTGGCACATACTCATCTAATGCATATTGTACGATGGTTTTTAACTTTGTCCACTGATCCTCAACACTATCTGTACTTGAGACAAAACTTTTTTGTTGAGCCGTCAAGTACTCTGAAATCTGCTTTTTGCCACTTTTGCTAAACAGAAAAATCTTCCTACCTTTTGTAATATTTCTATTTACGGCTGAAATCATCGATGCAGTAACCGCTTTATGATCGGTGATTTCCTGTTCTGCGTTAACTGCTTCAAATAGTCTGTTGCAGATTTCTCGAAAGCTCAGTGGCAAACAGCAAGCAGCTAGATTTCTATTTCTCAATAAAATTTCGAAACTATATTTAAACTGTGAAATGTTATAATTCGTAATGATAGACAGTGGGATAGTAAGAGTAAGAATTCTTGTGGAACTGTATTCCAAGACAACAACGTAGAATGAAGCGTGTATTCAAAAAGACGGAGTAAAACTTCAAGTGATCTTCACACATAACACTGGTCTGGACAATACTGTGCTTAACACAGTGAACAATGACTTAAAGAGGGTACAGTGTTAAGGGAGAATTTCTATAAAAATCGAAGACCTCAATCAATTAATATGTAAATGCTTGACTCAGGGAAGTAGGGTGGTCTTTCTTTCAGCTCTGAGCAAGTTAAATAGCTGACAATGATCATTCCTACAAGTTAAGTGCGCAGTGCTGCAGAGTCTTACCTCAGACTCTTTTTCTGTAAAACATAACATTATTCAAAATTTGCAATCTCCTCGCTTTCTAGTATATCCATCTTATTCATCGTTACTGTCCTTCACAGTCAATCTTTCTTCGTCTAACAGATACAATCACAAGTGCACGCAGTACTACTAAATACATCCATCACCTACAACATTTCAGCTAAGAATTTATTATACTCTACAGAGGCAAAGACTGCGCCACGACAAGACCAAAGATTGTTTGACAGTTACGAATCTTGCTCTCTCTCTCTCTCTGACGTGCACATCGATAACATAAAAAGCCATAATGCCATGACCACCTTACATGATAATCCGAGGAGACTTCGTGCGTCAGCACACAGTTTGTACGGTGGTCATGTGGTTTTGATTTTCGTAGATCATACTAGATCCAGTAGAGCTGGCATAAATGCCAGGCAGAAACAAAATATAGATGGCAACTTACGAGTTTTGTAATGTTAATGTAAATGTTAATGTAACCTAAATAGGGAAACGAACACACGGAAAGAGCCTCAGCAAAAGCTGAGAATCTATGGAAAAATCCTAGTGAAATGTAATCATGACCTTTGCTGTCATTTTGTGTCTAATTGCCCAAACTCATCTACGAACTAATTGGCGTATGAAACACTTGTTCGACGGATTGTTTATAACACTCCTGTCTGCTACTGCTATACCATAACCTCGAAACTGGAGGCAGTTTGCAAAACAGAATTATTTTGTTAGAGTGATAATTGTATAAAGCAACAGAGCAGTGTTACCCTCTGAGAGGAATTTTGTTAGGTTGACCGTGTTGTACCTAACGGAGATGGCTTATCGGAAGTGAAAGTCAGAATTACGTAAATATTTGAACAGTAACAAACAAAATTTTGCCTATTTGCACTGTTTAACTGATAAAGAAAACGGTCGCCAGCCTAACTAGGCAAGAGAATGATTAACATTCTCGTTTAAGAAAGTAGGTATAAGTAACTATAACGGATCAACGCAACCTATACTTTGTCACACGCGAGTGCAGTGAACTCTGACACATACATATGTTTATGGTAAGATTGAAACTAACAGAGCAGCAGAAACAATTTGCAAAATAATAACAGATACCGAAACACACTATTACTTTCAGGGCTTACACAAAGTGAATGGTATTTATAACATTACTATTAATATGCACTTCTAATACACAAGAGAGACAAACACTTAGCAAACATGAGTATATAACGTTTCACAACTGCAGCTTTCTCACTTTTACTACAGCGAAACACAATGTTGACAAAACTGCAAGAAACTGACTCACCTTTTAGAATTTACTACAGACAACAATGTGAACATTTACTTTATAAGCCTCAGTCTTAACAGTCTTAAGAACTTTTAATTTTGAAGTTAGCAATAGCACTTTAATAAGCAGTTTTAATAGTAATATTTTCAGCAAACAACATTTCCTTTAACTCACTCTCTTGCCACCTTAACTTTAACTTTCTATTTACTATGTTCAAGAGCCATTAATTAACAAAACACTGGGCTTTAATGTTCTTTTAGTAAGGACACTCGGATATCACTCTGGCTCAAACGGAGAGGAACCTGAGAGGTGTTATGATGAGGAGAAAAATCAGGGTAGGTACATAAATTCAGATATAAATAACCTTATATTTGAGCACACTAACGCATCCATTAAGCTGATCCTTCACTGTACATCATTGTAGTATTCCGATGTAATGATTGCGCAATGTGGTTGCAACTGCATGTTGTTAGGTGGAATTGCAGGTAGAATTGCTGGACTCTGTCATTTCTTGGTGGCGATGATTGATACCAATCCCAGAATATTTACAGCTATTTATCCATTCTTCAGAGGCATTGGAAAGCGGCAGGAAAAGCCTCTCTCGGAACCAGCACAATATGCATCTTTTACATGGCAGTGCACAGTTTCGTAGCTCGTCCCCGACTGACCATCAATTCCACCTTTTCTACCTAGGCCAACCACAATTTGCGCGCTCTACACAGTTCCGTTCCCGAGGGGAACCACAACCACCTTTACATACAGAATAACTAAGAAATCTAAGTGAGGATCAGCAGTTTACATAACAGCAACCAAACACATTAAATAAAACAGAGCATTTTCACATGCTGACATTTCTACAAAAAATTATTCACAAAATTACATTTATGTATAGTAAGTTTTGTTCCCTTCAAATGGGACAAAGAATGTAAATGACAGATATACTACTTTGCATAGAACCAAACCATGACATTAAAGTTTGTACAAAGAAAGGAGTATACAATTTTATGTTATCGATTCAAACAAACACATTTACAGAAGCACAGCAATGTAACATTAAATGAAACAAAAGCAAAATAAATCAGTAGAGTATTAGAGCTATGGTATTACATGTTGAGTGTTGGTCGTCAGAATCAGCATGAGTTGAGAGAGAGAGAGAGAGAGAGAGAGAGAGAGAGAGGGAGGGGGCATGGAGAAGATCCAATGAAGAGTGCTGCCTTTTGTAGCGGTTGATTTTAGTAATCGGGAGAGAGTAAGGGAGATTTTCGCAGAACTCCAATGGCATACCCTACAAGAACGACGTTGTGGGTCATTGATGTGTTGGCAGAAGAGCCAACACCGTGTTCCTATAGGAGGCCGAAACGCACGCGTTTTAGCTCACGCAGGCTGGCGTGGGGCGGGAAGAACTATACTGACGTGAGGTCTGGAACATGACAAGGAATGAGAATTAAGAAAGCGGACATAATTAGTTTGATACTTAACTTTAATCCGTTAATGATGAACGTCGCTCTTGACGGTACATGATTCACAATATTGTCTGTTCTTAATACATTCTTGAATAGGGCGCCTTGCTAGGTCGTAGCAAATGACGTAGCAGAAAGCTACGCTAAACTGTCGTCTCTGCAAAGAGAGCGTATGTAGATAGTGAACCATCGCTGTTAAAGTCGGCTGTACAACTGGGCGAGTGCTAGGGAGTCTCTCTACACTAGACCTACCGTGTGGTGGCGCTCGGTCTGCAATCACTGATAGTGGCGACACGCGGGTCCGACGTATACTAACGGACCGCGGCCGATTTAAAGGCTACCACCTAGCAAGTGTGGTGTCTGGCGGTGACACCACAATTGAGACGTCCACTCTTAAAATTCCCAGAGCACACGCTCCAAGAAGAGACGGTCAACATATTACTTCCTTCCACATACATATTGCGGAACGAATACAACGAGAAATCAAGAATATTAGGGCTCATAGAGTGTTTTACTTACAGCTGGTCTGCCCACTTACTAAACTCAATATTAAAAGGGGCCAGAAAATAGTGTTACCAGTACTGTTACACTAATTCTGAGGCTTTTACATGTATTTAACGCCAGATTTAGCTGTAATTGGAGAATATTAGCAAGTGACGAATAGTGATGACAGGTTCCTGTTAACTGTAGACCAGTAATTTTGTTGCACTTTACAAATGAACTGCGTTACTGGGGGCTAGAAATATTCTTCTGTTACAAATGGATAAACTGTATTTGCCTGCCTACACTGTAATTTAGATACAAATTAGTGTTATCTACGTATATGTTAGAATGATTCCTCGTCAGCAATCGTCGAAAATAATTAGTTTCATGTGCTCCTAGGAAGAATGACAAAGCCTTACTTAAGAGCACGTTTGTATATAAAACTAGCGAGTATCACTGTGGTTCATAACTGTTAAAAATGTATGGGAATTGGCTGTACAGTACATCTGCGCCTGCCACTCCCACCTCCCTCCAACTCTCCCCTGTCTTTATCCCTCTCCTAATATCCTATTAATGAACCGAAGTCTGCCCTTTGTATAGGCATACTGGGAATGCATTCGTGCACCGGATTTGCCGTTTATTGGTGCAGATCTCTGGATTAGCTTTACTATTGTGGGTTGGAATACGGTCGTACTTCTCATTCGCAGTGACATAATAGCTTTGGTGGGGGATAGCTGCCAATTACTCTGAAAACTAGACCTATATCCTAGGACGGGTCGCAGGAGTGATTTTTTTAAGCAGAAAACGCTCTCACACTTGAACGCTGACAGACGGGGTACAATAATTCCATTCTGGGGGAGTGTTACCATCAGGGGGAGGACATCTGGTCACCAATCGCCTCTGACAATCCTTAAAACATATGAGGCTGGCGACCCTGTAGAGGAACAGGAGAACCAAAACGTAGGAAAATGGTTCAAATGGCTCTGAGCACTATGGGACTTGACATCTGTGGTCATCAGTCCCCTAGAACTTACAACTACTTAAATGTAACTAACCTAAGGACATCACACACATCCATGCCCGAGTCAGGATTCGAACCTGCGACCATAGCGGTCACGCGGTTCCAGACTGAAGCGCCTAGAACCGCACGGCCACACCGGCCGGCCCAAAACGTAGGAGACACGTACAAGAAAGATACTTATTCTCTCTCTCTCTCTCTCTCTCTCTCTACATCACATAAAAATGGCTGTGTTTGTCTGTGAGTGCCGCGCGGGATTAGCCGAGCGGCCTAAGGCGCTGCAGTCATGGACTGTGCGGCTGGTCCCGGCGGAGGTTCGAGCCCTCCTTCGGGCATGGGTGTGTGTGTTTGTCCTTAGGATAATTTAGGTTAAGTAGTGTGTCAGCTTAGGGACTGATGACCTTAGCTGTTAAGTCCCATAGGATTTCACACACATTTGAACTTTTTTTTTTGTCTGTGCGTGTTCTAGCATAGCTCCGCAACGTCTGCGCCAATTTGAACCATACTTGATAAGAACAAGGTAACTGGGGCTAAAAATTTATGAGTGACTGTGCTGGTTGCCCTCTTACATTATTTGATTTTCAAACAGCTGAGCAAAACTGAACGTGCTCAGACATTTCTCTCTTTACTTATTCTGATCATCAATAAACTGACACACACTATTTTTAGCACAACGCAATCTGACTTTCAATAATCCCTACAAAAGAATGGTCCTGATTAACAATGACCTATACCTTTCATGAATCACTTACCGCACAAAAATCCTCGTTACTTGAACTACTGCAATACAGCGAGTGCCAATACTGCCAGCTAAATGAAAGATTCTAACTACTAAAGGCACTAACTACTGATAGGCATAGTTAGCAAATGAAAGATTTTGATAGAGAACAAACAATGTATTTGCCTTAATAGTGTTCAAAAGTCATAATATATATATCAGTTCATGACATCCAGTCTTATAAATTTCCTTTTTCTGACGGACACACGTCCAGGTCGTCCGCTGTCAAAATTCTGCCACCTCTCTCCCCACATGCACCACTGCTAGCGCTGTTCACATCCAACTACCCAACACTACAACAGCGAATATTCCAGCAATGCTAACCGGCTACAGACTGCACACAGGACAGCCAGTGATTTTCATACAGAGCGCTACGTGGCGTTACCAATAAGAAAACCTAAACAGCCTACTTACAACTTGTAGCACCATTATCGATTGTGGGTAACTGGTAGAGTGTAATTAAGTGTATATGACTATGAAATGTTTATTCTGTATGAGTTAACATCTTTGAATTGTTGGAGGGAAATGAAATCTGTGATTGTTTAACTTAACAGTGTGCTTAAATAATGAAACTTTATTAAATACGTTCGTTTTTTAAAAAACAAAATTGTTTGTAAATAACCGGTTCATACTTAGGGACATTATATGATGTAGGGACGTAGGGAACCCCCTCCACTACAGAAGGAGCTTGGCGCGCAAGAAAAGGTGGAAGTGGCGGTCAAACTGGGCAGCAAGCGAGAAAGCACGTTAGGCACTCAGTGGCCAGCAGTTGTGTAGTCAACACCGCAGGTGCCAAGCGAGGCGTTCTGGAACCAAATCTATGATGGAACAGTCTCGGATGTGATTCCGACTGTAAAATTGTGTCTAAAGCAGTTTAAGGGTCCCCCACTTTAATCTTTACTAGCAGGAGAAAGTCAGTTTGGATCTGGTTTTGCTAACTAAATATGAAACATTACTACATTGGACTGAGAATGAAATGTGCTATTTCAGTGTCATATTATTGCATTTGCGACGTGTATATGAGTGTTAGTCAAATTTGAACTCTTGTCAGGTTCCACTTAGTGTCGTGTTGTCATTGAGAGGCCAGTCGGTGTGGCCGAGCGGTTCTAGTCGCTTCAGTCTGGAACTGTGCGACCGCTACGGTCGCAGGTTCGAATCCTGCCTCGGGCATGGATGTGTGTGATGTCCTTAGGTTAGTTAGGTTTAAGTAGTTCTAAATTCTAGGGGACTGATGACTTCAGATGTTAAGTCCCATAGTGCTCAGAGCCATTTGAACCATTTTCTTTTTTTTTGTCTTTGAGAACAATTTTGTGCTGAATTACTTAAAGGTTGAGATGATGACTCTAATTAATAAGGGGAAAGTCTCATTTATATTTCTGTGACCGAAAATTTGTGCAATTGATAACTACTGCTACCTACTGTGTAGTTTGTCTGGTTGTCGTAGGTGTTCATTGCACTTTACTTAGAAAGAATTCATGAAAATTCCTTTTGTAAGAGTGTATACATATCCACTGGGAATAATGTTTGCACATTATTATGCCTAATTAGGCTGGCGAACGTTTTTTGTTTCATTTATGTAAATTTTCACTATTTTCATTATTTTCAAAATTCTAGTCTTTCTGCTTTCTTTTAATTACCTAAATACGAAGTTCACGGTCAAAGTTATCCAAATTCCTCCCACATGGTAACGCTTACTACAGGTCAAGGTTATATCTAGCATTTTACATTTCGCTGCAGTGTTATAGACAGAGTACAGGTACCAAAGTATCAGTACTTACTTCATTTGCAGGCCAATAACTATAGCTGTTAGGAGTAGTATGTTTTTAGGTTGGTTAGTACGTCCAATTAGGTGTGGCAAGAGCAAGCCATTAACGCAAATTTTTTCCTTGAGTAGTAGGTCACGTGATTAAATGTGGAAGTATGGATGCAGCTAGTCTATACTGAGAGGCATAGTCCGCTTACAAAGGGAGCATACGAAGTTCCCCTCACAGATACAATTCATTTTTATAGGGTGTATAGAGCACTATTAGGAACTGAACATTCGTAAACACTAAGGCTCAACTCTTACCCGTTTTCCAGGAGATCGTATATGAAAATTGGAGACGAACTTGCAATACAAACAATTTGTTCTCTGGCCTTTCAGCAGATATCCCTCGTTTGTGGTCGCAGCTACCGTACGGTTACTTATATCGTTGAGGCTCGCAAACCACGCCACTTCGGCAATGTCTGTGCTTCTAATATATAAATCTGTGTAATTAAGGTTATATAGTAAATGTAATACGTGTATAAGCTAAAGATAATATCGTTTCATTAGATATTAGAGAAAGTAATGTACGGTATGAGATAAAAGTTAAAATCACGAGAATAGTTTTGAATGCGCTTGGAGGCTGTATCTATACAGCGGAATCAAGAGTAAGCTTACCCCTGGATGCAAAAGCTGCCGATTCACTGTGGCCTACCAATCACTTGCAGAAAATCACCGACAACTGCCTACCACACAGCCACGCTGCCAAAGAAGTTTATACTTCAAATTCTGCTGTGGCATTACAGAAAATGTCAGTAACCACCTGACAACCGAAATAAGACAGCATATAGGGGAAGACTTTCATCAGAACCTATAGACAACCGTCCTCAAGAGGATGGCTGCAAAGATGGTCGAAAGATGGGTATTTTAGTTGTTTTTAGAGTTTCGTAATGATATGGCTTTATACCCAAAATGATTTTATTGAAGAAGTATTGTAACCTTTCCACAGAAATTTAAAAGATATTATTTTAATAGAAATGGGAGCCAAGCATAACCTCCCTAGCAATTAAATTTAATGACAATAAAAATGAGAATCGCAATCTGACTCAAGATGTAAGCTGTCACGAAAATAATGAAAAACAGTTCAATGCTAATAAAAATCCCAGTGATAATGATAACTCAATTAAACCGAAATATCGGTCTTTGGCCCTGTGCAAAAAATCAGAATTAATTTCTTACCTCAGTATAACTGCATGTCAGGTTTCTGCTCTTATTGTTGGCCACGGCTTGGAGGAAATGCATTGCAAATAATAATATTTTTTTTTATTTTTTTTTTGAAATTTAACTGAAACTTTTCTTTAAAGGAAATGGAAGCAGATCGTTGGTTCAATTAAAAGGTTCTTTTATAAAAATTGCTTTGAAATCAAAATTATTATTGGGGCGATTATTGCACAAATTAGTTACAGTTAATTTACATTATTAGCTGAGCGCATTTAAAAATAATATACCTCGTCCTGAATCTTGACCAGAGTGCCATGTCGACGCCCGCCGACTCCACACACACAACTGCACTCGACTGCTACTACCGGCATACTGCACTGCTCACAGACTGCCCACTGACAGACTGCTCGCAACCGTACTGCACGACTACTACCGACCGACTACTGGACCCAACTGAACTGAGCTACTGCTACCGACAGACTGCACTGCACGACGACTACTAGAGTACTGCTCGCAACACTCGCGCGGTCAAGCGCAGACTAACCACGATAAAAGGCTCTCTGGTCAAAGATTTTATCATGCCTCACCATCGCTGCTACGTTACATACGTGTTTCAGTATGCAGGAACGTAAAAACTCGCTTTTATGAATCAGAAGCTATAAACGTGAATAATTTCTTGTCTCCGTCAGAAACTTTGTCACATTGTCTGTTGTAATTATGCGGAAAACGAACATCTGTATATTGACTCTTCCTCCAAATGTTTGAGTGGCCTGTCTTATCTAGCTTACTCTGCACAAAGAGAACGGTTACTCCTCCATCACTGTACGTAATAACATAGTGCCAAGAATAGAATACATTTTGTTTCTTTTTACTCGGTGACTTCAAAGAGTTGCTAAGAAAAAAATACATTTTAATTCTTTCTACGTCCGCAGCTCGTGGTCGTGGGGTAGCGTTCTCGCTTCCCACGCTCGGGTACCCGGGTTCGATTCCCGGCGGGATCAGGGATTTTCTCTGCCTCGTGATGACTGGGTGTTGTGTGATGTCCTTAGGTTAGTTAGGTTTAAGTAGTTCTAAGTTCTAGGGGACTGATGACCGTATATGTTGAGTCCCATAGTGTTCAGAGCCATTTGAACCATTTGAATTCTTTCTATGAGTATGTTACACATTATCATGGCAGGCCAAGTAACTTTCATCGAATGCTGAACTACATTTCAAACCGACCCATGTGCAGAGGGTGGTTAAAAATGTGACGACACCAAAGGCACAACACATTACCACGCTTGATACGATGTAAGAATGCAAGTCCTACTGGATATGGCAAGACAAGGTAGCGATGATGGAGGTGGGTATAGTGACTACGCCCCGTATCTCCAAAGCAGACAACAAATGTTCAACGACACTCAGATCTGGTGACTGTCGTATCTAGACGAGATGCTACAGTTAATCATCGTGCTCAGGAAACCAGTTCTGGACCATTCGAGCTGCATGTCTTCTTGCAACTCTGCATCACAATCTGGGATCAAACTCTGTAACATGGGCTGGACCTGATCATCCAAAATGTTTTTTTAGAATTTTTATAATTGTGTTAATTTCATTGAAGAATGTTGTTCCTATTTCCAGTTGCTTGAAGTTTTGTGGAGTCTTTTTAATATATTCCCCTGCTTCTTGAACTGAACTGAACATTGTCATTTACTTTCATTGTTATGAAGTCTCATACAGTGACTGGCTGTCCTGTCTCCTCTTTTACAATGGCTCACATAGTTTTACTCTCATTATCTGCATTATTTATTTCTGTGTGGACATGCATACGTCTCGACATTTTAATGACTTTCCTTAAAATACTATTGAAGTGTGCAAACTCTGGCCTTCGCATAAGTTTCCCGCATCCTCTTACATGAGATTTTAAGACTCTTAGTTCTTCACGGTTTACTTGCATTTTAATGGATCTTCTGGACGATTTTATACGAAAGCAACTTTGAAATGTTGACATAGATTTGGTACGGAATAAACTGAGCTTAACATTATTACCCTTTTCTGCCAACATCTCATCCCATGCCACCCCTTTTACCTTACTGCTTAAACATCGTACCCTATTCTCGTTAATAAGCCTCAATGCTTAGTGTGAACCTGCCCCAGGACTGTAAGGTGCCTTACTTTTTATTTTCCATTAGTTGTGCCTCACAGTCCGATAGTCCATTAGCAACTGGGTGCACATTAACCGTTTCAGCTTCAGCGCTGTCCACGCACATGTTATCAATCAGTGTCCTACTATTTTGCCGCTCACGAGTTGGGAAAATTGACTACTGAAATTAGAGTGAAACACCCAAAATAATAATTCTGATTAATTTTTCCCGTCTGTGTCTTATAAAAAATGTACATGGAGTTTTCCACAAACTACTAACTGTTACTTCTTGTCTGAGAGGTAACTCAATAATGCACACAGATTTCTGATAAAAAGCTGGAAGTTTCCTAAAGGGAATCTGTAGACTGTTACAATTACCAGAGACTTATTCTACAGTTACAAGTCACAAGTACATACCTCTAGGTTCTGATTAATCTAAAAGCTATTTGTTTCAATAATTTTGACTTTGTGTCCAACTTTTACATATGCTGCAACTCCTCCTTTTTGCATGTCATCCCTGCACGAAAATGATGCAAATCCGTGAAATTTAACTTCTCCACCTGTGTGGTTAAAAAGTGTTTACAGAGGCACAGAACGTCTATCGATTCAGAATATTCCACACCTTCTAGCCATACAATATCCTCATCCATCTTGATTTTCAACTCTCCAATGAGCTGATGAAAGAAATTGATTATTTTCCCCTGAAAACTGTGGTCTTGTACTGCTCGAATTTCTTTCCTTACTATCTGTCTGTAACCCGACTCTAACCTAAAAAATGTGCCCCTTTGATTCCAGTAATCACAGGGACTTTTGTCTTTTGTGCCCGTAACCCACCTTCTAGTTTTCTGCAAGGTGCTCAGCAAATATCGCCTGCCCATTCCCATTCAGGTGAAGGTCATATTCAATGTGTACCCAACACCCAATTCAGCAACAGGCGCTGCACAGATACGAGACTGTTTCAGTGAAAAGCAACGCACTGGAGCTCTTTGATCACAGGGCCACGTTCAATAAGCAGTGCTGTCAGTTTGTGTGTTTTGTACGGCATAGGTCAACTTTGGACTACGTTTCCAGTTGCCGTGCTATTTGACCCCTACACTGGAATTTGCCTGTTATCCATATTGCAGGAGACATGTGTGTATGCAGGACACCCAGAACGTCTTATCTCTTCTGACAGTGCACCAGTGTTGTTGCGCAAGGTTCTGATTACATGCGTAAAGTACTTTCTGAAATCCCTACGTACATTATCAGCAACTAGTTCCCAGTTTTTCACAAGTATTCCCTCTATTATCTACTATCGTTGTCGTATTTCCTGCTAAGCCAGTAGGTCATTTACGGCTCCATTTCTGGCAGTGTTTTGCTTCTTCCGTTATGCTGCCTCCAGTACTTCGTCCTAGACCTGATATCTCTTCCACCCTTCAATACTCTTTCCTTCCATCCCTCTACACCTATTTTTACAAGCCTATCCTTCTTTCTAAATGTACCTAGTGTATCAGGAAACATCAATAAACTTTTAAAAATCATAGTTATTGTGTTATTTGAGATACGTACGTGAACAACATGCTGTTGGAAAGAGAAAATTCTCGAGTTATACTCTCCAAAATTTTGTGTGTGTTGTGCAGTTTCACAGTAAAAGGTATACGGCCCATTTTTCTGTGCCACAAACACTGTTACAGAAAGGGCATATCTCGATATGCTTCAGAACTTTCTTTTCCCACAGTTGGAGACTGAATTGAACGACTTCATTTACCAACAGGATGGGGCACCGCCACACTGGCATCTGGAAGTGCGGGAATTTTTAAATCAAAGGGTTGCCGAACGATGGATCGGTCGCACTCGACCAAATGATTCAGCCTTACATTACTGGGCTCCAAGTTCACCGGGCCTGACTGTATGTGATTTTTTCTTGTGGGGGTTTATTAAAGACTCTCTTTATGTGCCTCCGTTACCAACAACAATGAATGAACTCAGACATTGCATAATAGCAGCTGTGGAAACTGATACTCAAGAAGTGCACGCTGCAGTGTGGAAAAAAATTGAATACCGCATTGGTATATGCCGGGCATCTCAAGGGGGGACATGTTCAACACCTATGAAAAGGTATGAAAAACAAGCTTTCTGAGTTTCCCGTTAATGAGAGAACAAAATACACTGTATATGTTTATTAGTTTCTGATATATGTATGTGTCAAATTGCATGATTCTTTTTCATACGTCGTGTATATCGAATCCAGTTTCCTCCCCTATTCTCTGTTAGACTCAGGAACTGTTTCTCCTCTCCCATTATTCTCACTACTTCATCTTTCACTATGTCTATCCAACACCACATTTCTATCTTCCATATCCGGCGAGGTGACGCAGTGGTCAGCACACGTAAATCTGCGTGCGAGCGCGCAGATTTACATTTTCCGTGATTCCCCTAAATGGCTCCAGATAAATTCCGGGATGGTTCCTTTGAAAGGGCACGACTGATATCCTTCTTCAACACTGAAACAGTCAGTATTTGTGCTCCGTCTCTAATAATCTCGATGTCCAAGGGGCGTTCAACCCTAATCTTCCTGCCTACCTTCGTCCTGACCGAGCGAGGTGGTGCAGTGGTTAGCACACTGGACTCGCATTCGGGAGGACGACGGTTCAAACCCGTCTCCGGCCATCCTGATTTAGGTTTTCCGTGATTTCCCTAAATCGCTTCAGGCAAATGCCGGGATGGTTCCTTTGAAAGGGCACGGCCGATTTCCTTCCCCATCCTTCCCTCAGCTTGCGCTCCGTCTCTAATGACCTCGTTGTCGACGGGAGGTTAAACACTAATCTCCTCGTCCTCCTCCTTCCTTCGACCTACCTTGCACCTTACCCACGTCTCAAAAACTCCACCTTTGCTCCGCATTTCTGTTTAGTTGTGCACGCATCAGCACCGTACAGAAGGAGACCCCACACAAATCTTTAGAAAACTACCCCGTTCTTACAAAATTATTATTATTATTATTATTATTATTAGCCACAATACTAAAACTGGTTTTCCTAAAACTAAAAGAATCCTCCCCTAATATATAACAGCGTCCAAAATTAAAGCAACAAACGGAAAGTTTGCTAGATTGCGTTTACTTTGACACAAAAAAGTATAAACAGGTAATAGTAAAGTAGAAACAAAATAAGGAACACAGAACGTGAAAAACTGCAACATACATAACGGTAGACAAAAATGTTCTTCGTGTTTTTCCAACTTAACGGATTTGTGTGTGAATTCCTAAGGGTCCAAACTGCTGAGGTCATCGGTCTAACGGATTTGCCCACATGTTCCGACAAATGCTTAACGTGCTTAGTATGGGGTGTGACCAGCTCTGGCCTGACAACGACGGGGCATTATGTGAATGACGTCATCAGTCTCACGTTGAGGCAGTAGCTCCCGTTCCTCTTCCAGACACGCTGGCAAGTCTTGAAGAGTTGTTGCTGGATGCTGACGTGGTACAACCCGTGTTCCTGGTGCATCCCAGACGTGCTCTGTGAGATTCAAATCGGAAGAGCGAGGAGGCCACGGCATGCGTGAAATATCTTCCGTTTCCAAAAATACATCAACCACCCATGTTGTATGAGGACGATCATTATGTCTCTGCCTTACTGAGGACTTTGTGGTATAATATGGCTGCCAATCATAAATTACTACATGGAGAGCAATCTCATTTGACCAACAACTCACTGAAAGATGTTACTAATGAAGCTGCCAAAGGATCAAAAGCACAGAACCTCGCAACAATCGCGCATGAGATCCCAAGAGCTCCACACGGTATCTGGCGGCAGTTAAATCTTGCTGATTCACCCGTACAATTTCAGAATGAGGTGTTTGAGTAGTAAACATAATCCCTGCCCACACTATTAGGGATCTTCCACGATATCGGTCTCTTTCCAGAGTGTTTGGGTACCGAAATCGTGTTCCACGTTTCATCCAGATGCGAATCCGTCGAGAATCACTCTCCAAACCAAATTGATACTCATCTCTGGCCCACTGCTCGACCGCCCAGGTGGCATGTTGAGGACTCCACTCTAGACGTTCCCTTTTGTCAAGGAGCGTTACAGGTTATAAGCTCCCTTCGTCTTTGGTGATTATATGGGTTAATCAATGATTATTATGTTACAATCCTCTTGTTGTAGTTGACTTCGTTCATTGTTAAATGCAATGGCGTGGTACTAACTAATGGAGACGCATTAAGAACTGGTAAAATTTAATTTATTTCCTTTAGCACACTGCACAAACATAAACACACCATTATTCAGACTGTGTGCCACTACTATTAAACATAGAGATAAATCCTTCGCTACGCAACCGCCTTTGGCTCATGCAGGCTACACCTTCCACAGCCTCTCTACAACTGCCTCTGCTTGCGACTCTCTGCGCCACTGGGCATTGTCGCCCTCCAAAGAACAACCACTTACAGATACTACACACCAGTACCCTCGCAATGTATACATACAGCTGGTCTCCAACAATGAAGGCCACTTTCCTGAAGCCTTCTGCACACCGTTTGCTTCCATGCAACACGTCCAGTGCAAGCTGCGAGGTCAGATGGCAGTTGCCGTGCAGTACTAAGGTGGTACCGTAGTGCCCCTACAGCCAAATAACGGTCCACCTTTCTGATCTCACACGAGGTCAGCCCTGCCCTGGCCTTTAGGGTACAGTTTCGGTCTCTAGAAACTGTCACCACATGCGAGAGACAGCGAGAGCCATAGGGTCACATCACTTAGCGACTGCCTTGCTTCCAGTCTCCCTATGGCTCTCCACTGCAGTGTGTCTGGTAGGCGACTTCTCTGTGCCATACTACACTGTCTCTGACTGTGTACACAGCGACTCTGGATTTGGGACAGCCAGGCAAAAGTTACCCCATTTGACAGGTGCCCTGACACCATCTTTGACGTCGTTATCCGTCGATTGGGATCATTTTCCGTGCAGATCACGATCGTACAGACACCTGGTTGACTGTTTGCCGGCCGGAGTGGCCGAGCGGTTCTAGGCGCTACGGTCTGGAACCTCGTGACTGCTACGGTCGCAGGTTCGAATCCTGCCTCGGACATGGATGTGTGTGATGCCCTTAGGTTAGTTAGTTCTAACCATTTCGTGGTCAAAATTATTGAGCTGTTTCTTTTTAATGAATGGAGAGCAGCTAGTAGTTAACAGATAGGTATATTTTGTTATATTGCTAGAGAAGGCCAAAATGCACGCTATAAGCTCACGCAGGATGGCGTGAGGTCTGAAACAGGATACGGAATGAATGCTAAAAAGAAAAGTACGTAGCTGCTGGAATACTTAACTTTAATCCATCATTTGTATACATCGTTCTTGATGAGACATGCTTCATACGATAACTATCAATTGCTATGGCGCCTTGCTAGGTCGTAGCCATTGACTTAGCTGAAGGCTACTCTAACTATCTTCTCTGCAAATAAACGAGGCTTCGTCAGTGTTGCATCGCTAGCTAAGTCGGCTGTACAACTGTGGCGAGTGCCAGGACGTCTCTCTAGACCTGCCGTGTGGTGGCGCTCGGTCTGCAATCCTGACAGTGGCGACACGCGGGTCCGACGTATACTAACGGACCGCGGCCGATTTAAAAGGCTACCACCTAGTAAGTGTGGTGTCTGGCGGTGACACCACATATTTATCAAACAGAATATCAAATTTGCTCCACCTGTGAAAGTGAGGTCACACAACAAGGTGGGAAGTATTCTTCCCACTGCCCTTCCTTGGAGTTAAATGACAAAAACAACTTTTTCAATATATGTCATATCTATTTGATAAATTTACTTCTCTTGTTACAATGATTGTTCACAATTACTTGCCATGAAATTTTCTGAAACGTGGGTCTATGCAAAGTGGTATTTGACAATATGTACCAGCACAGCGAGTGCACTTTTCCGCAGCTTTGGTACTAAAATGACGGCACGTCCAGTAGGTTTCTCCTAAAATGGGTTGATGCTCCCCTACAGCCACAGGACGAAAATCTTCAGGCACTTTATCCCTTTTTGCCAGAAAGACAGGTTTTTGTCCACGCCTTTTTTGGGATGAGAAGCCAGCGATCAATTGTCTGGCTAGATGGATCCTGTATGTGAGCTGATCATGCTGCCCACTTTCTGTTTTACTAATTTTACACAGGATAAAACTGTTCACTGCAGCAACGTCCACCAGGAAATAAAATATTCTGTGCCATCATTTTACAGAAGGTCTGCCAATTCCATACCTTTCTCGTAATTGATCAAATTTATCGACACCACCCATTATTTTGTTGTATTCTGCCACAACTTCAGGACAAGAAATCTCTGTCCTAGTACCATCCTTGTTTCTCCTTTTCACTTGTACTCATAGGTCATGAATTGATGACGGGGAAGTGACTGGACGGTTATCCATCCATTTTACTGCAGAAATGGCTCCTTTTGTTTCAAACTGGAATTCTCCTCATTCCAATTTTACGACTCCCTTCATAAATTTGGGTAAATCAAAAGTATTTACCTTATACTATAGCTTAGAGGGGAAAAAAATCACAAAATGTCACGCAAACAGCACTGAAAGGCTCCTCCACAGTGCAACACTCAGCTATACAACGCCTCTGCGCGAAGGTACAGCAAAAACGGCGGGAACTTCCCATTGGAAATAGTACCCTATACTGCCCACTGGGAGGTAGCACCGTACAGAGGTGGGAACTGTGAATCCCACGGGACGAGGAGCGAGTTCATTGTAGTGGGAAGCACGTTTGCCACGACTCACGAAAGGGTTAAGTACAGGGTGGCGCAGGGGAACGGGAAATTTTGAACGTTACAGTTGGCAGCACTGTAGCGCCGGCAGATGTTCGAAACTTTGCGCAATAGATGTGAACGCATTGCCATTTAGTAATCATGGAGAATTGTACTGGCGCCGAACGTGCAGTAGCCGTGAGAGCGTTTTACAAAAATGGCGATAGTGCGACTGCCGCGCAGAGAACATTTCGACAGCATTACCAGCTTGGACGTCATGGACGTGTCCCATCTGCGCATGCGATTACAACGTGGGAGCGTAATTTTGAAGAAACAGGATCTGCCTTGAAAAAGAAACCTCCAGGTGGCATTCCAACGGTACGTACCCCAGAGAACATTGCAGCTGCTAGAGCTGCAATCGAGACAAGTCCTCGCCGCTTCGTTCGACAGCATGCATCTTCGCTAGGGATTAAGCGACGAAGCTTACAAAGAACACTGCATGAATTAGACTTCCATCCCTATAAGTTGCAGGTTGTGCAACTCTTACATGAACGAGACCCAGCCTCACGTATGGAGTTTAGTAGCCAGATATTGGCTAAAATCAACGAGGACGCGAATTTCCTTGGTAACTTATGGATATCAGACGAAGCCCATTTCCACCTGAACGGATTCGTGAACAAACAGAATTTTCGTTATTGGGCACATGACAATTCTTGTGAGTTTCACCAGCGACCACTACATAGCACCAAGGTCACAATATGGTGTGCTGTATCATGTCATGGTGTTATTGGCCCTTATTTTTTTGAACGTGAGGATGGTAGTGCAGTGACGGTAACAGTCGCTCGGTATGTTGAAATGCTTCAAACATTCTTTACACCGAGACTGTACGAGCTTAATCTTAACGTCGAAAACACGTGGTTTCAGCAGGACGGAGGCACGTCACACACTGATCGACAATCGATGGCAGCAGTTCGTCAATTGTTTGGAAGACGCATTATTTCACGTAACAGTGACATTCCCCAAGATTTGCTACACCGCGCATTCCAGAGTTTTCATAACAGGCTGTTAAGAGTGTGAACGCCGAATGGGAGCATTTCTTTCCGATGTCATCTTTAAAAAGTAAAGAGACACTTTTGGAAATTTTGATTGTAAAGACATACTGAATAAGGGCATACTGAATACATTCACTTTCGTTAATAAATTACTAGTTTTATGAATTTATTCATGGAAATGACGTTATTTCGAAATTTCCCGTTTCCCTGCACCACCCTGTAGTTCTAAGTTCTAGGGGACTGGTGACCTGAGAAGTTAAGCCCGACAGTGCTCAGAGCCTGGTTGACTGTTTGTGTCATTACCTCGTGAATTAGGCACAGGGCGGAGGAATGGCGGTTTGTTGCTGTAATGTTGGACATCGATGTACTTTCATCGTTCCGTTCCACTCGTCACTTGGGTACCCTGGTGAGTGTATTCTGGCTGCACCTCGGCAGGTGGTCCTTCGATACGCCAGACCAGAGCACTGCCGCCACGCGCCCAGACTCACAGACACTACCCAGTTAAACACAGACAGCAGACAGGCAGCCTTGACCCTCCGACAGCTGAGCGAGGGAAAAACGACTGTCTACATGCCTCCGCATGAGTCCTAATTCATCGCATCTTATCTTCGTGGTCCTTACGTGCAGTGTATGTTGGCGGGAGTAGAATCGTTTGGCAGTCAGCTTCAAAACTCGGTTTCCTAAATCTTCTCAGCAGTGTTTCTCAAAAAGACCTTCCCACCAGGCATTTCCATTTGAGTTCCCGAAGCATCTCCGTAACACTTGCATGCAATTCATACCTACCAGTAACAAATCCGGCAGCCCGCCTCTGAGTTGCTTCGATGTCTAATAACACCCCCCCCCCCCCTCCCCCCCTGCTTCCCCGGGATTTGCGAAATTACAAGTTGACAGTGACTGTGAATTATGAATTTTGACCCGCGTCGGGATAAGGTATCCGAATCCGAAGTAAATAATGATTATTCCGCGGAAAAATAGGAGACGTTATAACTTGATCGTTATTGAATGAGTAATTTCATTCAGTAACGATCGGTAAATGAAATAATGGAAATAATTTGGGAATAAATTTTGCCAGTGGAAATTTTGCCGAAAGAAATGATCAAGTAGTAAAAGCAATTAAAAAATCGGTCGCCAGCTCAACTGATGAGCGACAGTACTGTTTATTACGTGAATAATTGTGTCAAAAATAAAGTTTACGTGTTTGTAGCGCAGCAGGTGGAATGGGAACTTTTACGCAAGTGCCGTGTCAGGCTCAGTAGTCATATAAAACAATGTCATAACAATCTAACTACACTTATTTTGTTCATAATTTATCAGCTAAGTGCAATGCTGACAACAAAGATAATTATCTACCAAGATTTTGAATAATGGACTGTCATTCTGTCTCTAAAATTAGATACTTTGCACAGTTTAATCTACTGATAACGAAATATATTGCCAATAATTGATTAACTATTAATTCATTAATTGGGGGATTGTCAGGTGGAATAAGCTTTATAGTTTCATGAAATATCCTTGAATTAACTTCACCTGAATATGCATTGAAATAAATCTTAATTTAAGGGCAACAATTAACTACGATAACCAGTCTGAAATTTACTCTTCACCATGTATGCAAATAATTTGATAATTAACATATTTTCTCTTGATAATGGCGTGACACACTCGGTTCAACTGTTCAACTTCAGAGAAAAGCACAGTCACTGGCAAGCCTCCTACAATTTTATCCTACGAAAATTACGTAGATCTTACTTCCCTCGTTGTCGGTGGATCGACGAAAGTCCACGGCGGCGACACAATGTGGCATCGGGCTTTTACCGTTGCGACTTGGGCCCACAGTGCGCTCCACATTTATGTCCTCGTTTCTTCTGCACTATGCCCATTAATCCATAATAACTTGCCCGACCATGCTTCCAGATATGCCGACCATTACTCTCCCGTCGTACTTAGATCCACACACTAGCCGTTATATGTAACACAGCTAGGACTAGCAGCACTCGACTGCACTCCTTACTCCTAGCACGGCGTCACTGCTACTACTGGCCGCTGGCGCGCTCCCGCGCCCAGAGGCGCGGCAATTCAATCTCTCTGACTTCAACGTTAACTAAATATGCCCTGACTTGCCAGTGTTAAGTATTACATAATTTAAACATACTATTTACAATACATATTTACACTAGACAAAATATCGTATACAGTTTCATGTGTTAAGTAAGCGAAAAAATTCATATCAAAGACTGCGTTGTAGCGTCACACTCTTCCTTCAATCCGATGTGGTGCGGATCGCTAACAGTCAAGCTGTACTCAAGAATAGGTCGCACCAGCGTCACACACACACACACACATGAACCACTTATAACACTTCCGTCCGTTATTACTATACCGTAACCTTAAAGTTGGAGGCAGGTCGTGAAATAAAAACTATCTTGTTAAAGCAATTGCGGTATAAAGCTACAGAGCAGTGTTACCCTCTGAAAGTAATTTTGTTATGTTGACCGTGTTGTACTTAACGGAGGTGGCTTATCGGAAATGAAAGTCAGTACTATGTAAATATTCAGACAGTAACAAACAATAATTTACTTATCCAGAGCGTCCAAATGATAAAAAAAATAAACGGTCGCCAGACTAATTAGGCATGAGAATGATTAACATTCTTGTTCAAGAAAATAGGTATGAGTAGCTTTAACGGACAAACACAACCTATACTTTATCACATGAGTGTGCAACGAACTCTGTCACTAGCAGATGTTAACGTCAAAGAAACTGTTAACAGTTATAGGAGAGCAATTAATTATTGTGCATAGATTAAGTCTCTCAATACTAAACACCTTTCTACTTAGAATGAGAGTTAAATGGAGTTCACTAACAAATTACTTCTCACTGTCTTTTGAATAAAGAAGTTAGTGTTGTCTAGATAGTGGTCTTTCTATGAATCGTTATCTAGCTTGAGCACAACACAGAAACTGTGGATCCTGTTACACCATTAATATGCACTTTTAATGCACAAGAGGAACCCAATATTGTACAGAATTTGACTTAAATAGCAATAGTAACTGAAACTTTCTATATTTAAGTAACTTTGTGCATTTGAATTACTTTCAATAGAGGAGGCCCCTTAATCTTGACCACTGTAGCAGAACAAACTAAACACACTTTCAATATACTAGAGAAACAAGCCCTTATCAAGCATGAACATGTAACTTTCAACTGTAATAGTTCTCAAGTTTTACTGCAGTAGAACGCAACTTGACATCATTATAAGACAATAGCTCACCTTCAGCAGGCTGCACTGTGATCATTTAATTTGCAAAACTCTATAAGCCACAGTTTTGAGAACAGACACTTCAGAAGTTGACAACAAAAAAATTAATAAACAGTTTTAATAGAAGAATTATTTTCAACAAGCATCATTTACTATATTACTCAGTTCTGCTACATTAACTTTCTTTTTACTATGTTCAAGTGGCATTAATTAGTAAAACACTGGGCTTTCCTATTTTCACAATATGGACACTCGGTAAGCCATTTTTGACATGGGAAGGAGCCTAAGTGGTTGTGTGACTAGGGATAAAAAAATCAGGGTAGGTATAAGAGTTAGAGTACAAGTTACCTTATATTTGCGCACACTAAAACATCCAATGAGCTGATCCTTCACCACACGTCTCTACTATTCCTTGCTTCCTTTTCAGTGATTGCGCACTGTGGTGGCGATTGCGTATTGGTAGGTGGATTTGTGGATAGAACTGCTGGACTGTGTCATTTCTTGGTGACGATGGTAGATATCAATTCCAGAATAGTTCCAGCTCTTCATCCATCCATCCATCCGAGGCATTGGAAAGCGGTACAGAAAGCCTTCTCACCACCAGCACAGTATACAACTTCTACACGAGCAGTTGACTGCTTGGTAGCTCGTTCCCGTTTGTGGTGTGCGTACTGTAAGAGCTTAGGCACACACACCATCAGATTATTTGACTTGTTGCTCTAACGAAGTAGGCGAGTGTCACCAATATGTCTCGTGGTCTTATCGTGGCGTGTTTATCTTCTGCCGTTAGGTCAGACGATAGAAATGCCACTTGCACGCTTAGAGTAGCAGATTGACGGTGACCAACTTGAAACAGAACTTGAATAATTTTCACACGCATTTATTAAAATAATAACAAGCATAAACATTATGTAACTTGATTATGGATGCTATTTACAATTGACAATCTGAAGTTCCTTTGGTCTTGGTACATTAATCTTATTTTCACATACCTCTGATACTTGACAAAGTGTCTATACATTTCTCTTCATGGCTATGTACAGGACTAGGATAATCTTATTAGGTACAGACTGAAACTTGACTATAGACTAGTACAGACTAATGCAGACTGGTACAGACTGGTGCAGACAAATGCAGACTGACTAATCGGAGGTCTGTACACTCATTATAATACCTCGTGCGTTCAGGTATCGCTGTGCGAGTGTGATCCGCGAGGAGAAAAGCTTCTACGTTAGCAGCAATCTCATTGGCTGCATTACATATTAATACATGGATCGGCGGAAGCAGAATTTGGTCCGTCTCTAAGGCAGCGCCATCTCGTAGTGCGGAGACGGACGAGCGCTGCGCCTGCACTGTTGCGCTTAGCGGGGCGCGCTCTAGTGGGAAAGTTGTGTATGCGCAGACTATGCGGAACTATGTACACAACACCGAGTGACTCTCAGTCCACCTCTTCTACCTATGCCAACAACAATTTGCGCGTGCTACTAAGTTCCGTTCCAGAGGGGAACCACAGCACCTTTTTCATACAAAATAACTAAAAATCCTTAGTGAGGATCAGCCTTTACATAACAGCAAGCAGTTACTTTAAACAAAACATGTCATTTGCACATATTGGTATTTCTATAAAAAAAATATTTAAACAAAATTACAGTTGTGTACATTAAGTTTTGTTCCCTCCAAATGAGACAAAGAATTTAAACGACAGAAATACTACATTGCATAGAATCAAACCATGACATCAAAGTTTTTACAAAGAATGTACTATACAATTTCGTGTTAGCGATTCAATCAAACAACATTTACAGAAACTTAGCGATGTAACATTAAATAAAACAAAAGGCAAAATAAATCAGGAGAGCATTAGAGCTATGGTGTTACACACTCCTTCCTAAAAGTCTCTCAATAAAGCGAAGTCGACCATTCAACTTCCCTGGCACAGTTCCCACATGGTCGTTCCAGCTCATATCGATTTACAACATTACGCCCACATAGTTAAACAACTTGACTGTGTCGTGTGAAGCAGGACATTAGTAACACTGTATCCGAACGTGACAGGTCTTTTCTTCCTGCTCATTCCCAGTAACTTACATTTTTCCACATCTAGAGTTAGCTACCGTTCATTGCTCCATCAGCAAGTTTTCTCGAAGGCATGAAGGCATCTTGTATCTTCCTACAGTCACCCAACTTCGACACCTTGGCTTACACCACAGCACCATCATCGAACAACCGCAGACTGCTCCGCATCGCGTCCACCAAATCATCCACATATACAGAGAACAACAGCGGTGCTGTCACACTTCCCTGGAGCACCCCTGGCGATACCTCTGATGAAACCTCGCCGTCGAGGACAGTATACTGGGTTCTATTATTTAAGAAGTCTCCGAGCTACTCACATATCTGTGAAATTATTCCATATGCTTGTACCTTCGTTAACAGCTTGCAGTGTGGCACCGTGTCAAATGCTTTTCGGAAATCTAGAAATATGGAATCTGCCTGTTGCCTTCATCCATTGTTTGCAGTATATCATGTGAGAAAAGAGCAAGCTGAGTGTCGCAAGAGTGATACCTTCTAAAACAATGCTGAAGAGTGGTACCTTCTAAAAGCATGCTGATTCGTAAACATAGGCTTCTCAGTCTCAAGAAAGTTTATTATATTCGAACTGAGAATATGTTCAAGGATTCTGCAGCAAACGGGAGTTTCAGGTATCGGTCTGTAATTTTGAGGGTCTGTTCCTGTAATCGGAGGTCTGTACACTCGTTATAATACCTCGCGCATTCAGGTATCGCTGCGCGAGTGTGATCCACGAGGAGGAAAGGTTCTACGTTAGCAGCAATCACATTGGCTGCATTACATATTAATACGCGGATCGGCAGAAGCAGAATTTGGTCCGTCTCTAAGATAGCGCCATCTCGTAGTGCGGAGACGGACGAGCGCTGCCCCTGCGCTGTTGTGCTTAGCGGGGCGCGCTGTAGTGGGAAAGTTTGTGTATGCGCTGACTACCCGGAACTATGTACACAACACCGACTTACTCTCAGTCCACCTCTTCTACCTATGCCAACAACAATTTGCGCGTGCTACCAAGTTCCGTTCCGGAGGGGAACCACAGCACCTTTTTCATACAAAATAACTAAAAACCCTTAGTGAGGATTAGTCTTTACATAACAGCAAGCAGTTACTTTAAACAAAACATGTCATTTGCACATATTGGTATTTCTATAAAAAATTATTTAAACAAAATTACAATTATATACATTAAGTTTTCTTACCTCCAAATGAGACAAAGAATTTAATCGACAGATATACTACATTGCATAGAATCAAACCATGACATCAAAGATTTTACAAAGGGTCACCTGCGCCTTTTTCCAGTCGCTTGAGACTTTCTGCAGGGCCAGAAATTCACGTTAAATGCAAGCTAGGTAAGGGGTCAATGCCATAGAGTACTTCCTGTACACAGACACATGGCGGAGAGATTACAAATGTGTCGTACATAACACTCCTTCCATGTTTCGCAAACGCGCCTACTTCCGAAGCCCTCTCTTATAGCACACTTGTAAGTTTTACAATTGCGAACAATGAAGTTTTACTTCATCTAAATCTACGTTTACGTACACACTCCGCAAGCGTAGTGCTGGACACTTTGTACGACTTCCAGTCACTTCCTATCCTGTTCCTCTCGCAGACGGAGCGACAGAAAAACGACTATCTATATGCTCCCGTAAGAAGCCCTAATTTCTCTTACATTACCTTCACGGTACTTACGCGGAATGTACGTATGTGGCAGCAGAATAATTTTGTAGTCGGCCCTTAAATTTTCAGTACTATTCCTCGAAAAAGCACGTCGCGTTCCTTCCAGAGATTCGCTTTTGAGTTCATGAAGCATCTCTCTAATACTTGAGTGTTGCTCGAAAGTACTATCAAGAAATCTTGCAGCCCGCCCCTGAATTGCTTCGATGTCTTCCTTTAATTCGCCCTGTTGAGAAACCACACGTTGTAGCAGTACTCAATAATGGGTCGCTCAACTTTTTATGTCTCTATGCTCATCGTAGAATATGAGGAGTTTAGGAGTCCTGTCTTATCGGTTCGCTAGACAAACAATTCAGACACATGGTATTAATGAGTTTTATTACAAACAAGGAAAGATCCAATACTTAACTTTGTCAATTGCACGTAAGTGTCTCAAGCAAAGGGCGACATACGAAATAATCAAGTTTCTTCAGCATAGACAATCCTAAGTCGCTGCTACAGAAGTCACTAGTCTTGAAGATAGTATTCAACTCAGGCGTCGCCAGTCGTTTGAATACTCCATTACCAGTGTAGCGCTTGTCACAGTCACGTCGATTAAATATTTGGGCGTAACATTGCAGAGCGATATGAAATGGGACAAGCATTTAATGGCAGCTGTGGGAAAGGCGGATAGTCGTCTTCGGCTTATTGGTATAATTTTAGGAAGATGTGCTTCATCTGTAAAGGAGACCGCTTATAAAACACTAATACGACCTATTCTTGAGTACTGCTCGAGCGTTTGGGATCCCTATCAGGTCGGATTGAGGGAGAACATAGAAGCAATTCAGAGGCGGGCTGCTAGATTTGTTACTGGTAGATTTGATCATCACGCGAGTGTTACGGAAATGCTTCAGGAACTCGGGTGGGAGTCTCTAGAGGAAAGGAGGCGTTCTTTTCGTGAATCGCCACTGAGAAAATTTAGAGAACCAGAATTTGAGGTTGACTGCAGTACAATTTTACTGCCGCCAACTTACATTTCGCGGAAAGACCACAACGATAAGAGAGATTAGGGCTCGTACAGAGGCATATAGGCAGTCATTTTTCCCTCGTTCTGCTTGGGAGTGGAACAGGGAGAGAAGATGCTAGTTGTGGTACGAGGTACCCTGCGCCACGCACCGTATGGTGGATTGCGGAGTATGTATGTGTATGATGTAGATGTAGACACAGGCCGACAATCAGGAATCATGTTACGTGGTACTATAACACTATACTCCGTCACGTGTTATATTAACATACAGCGTTTTGCCAATTGTGGTAATACGACGCAGTTAATGTTACCCTCTGGGAAGATTTTTGTAATTTGACCGTGAATTACCTAATGCGTGTGGCTTATCGAACCTGAATTTAGTGCTACAAAAGAAACCAGAAAGCTAAAGATTGAAATCTGTAAACTGTTTTAAGTAACCAAGTTTACTTAAATAAAATAAAAACCGTCGCCACCCTAATTAAGCATAGTAATGTGAAACATTACTTTTATATAATCTGTATACAGTTGTGATAAAGGAAAGCTAACGTTACTTCTTTGTCAAAGAACTGCAGTGAACTCTACCGTAATCAGAAGAGTGGTACAATGATGATAGCGTTTATAAATAGTATATTCAAGTTATTTTTTATGTGAGGTCCGCCAGTTATGAAAAACACCGTTTTCCTCAGTACCCAAACGTTTTCGTTTTGATTTATTCTGCAATGTGAACATTTTTGTAAAATGATTATAAAATTATGTGCATTTTTAGTTCAAACAACAGATCGTTTCTTTTTGTAAGTACGCATATATTTGGTGTGCATGAATTTTCTGGATCATTTTTGTGTTAATTACAACAGGTAGCTTGTCATCTGCAACCAACTATGTTGATAAAGTTTTTTGCTGGGAGTTAACCTATCTTCTAGAATGTAATTTGGTTTTTCGCGATGTTTTCGCGCCTATTTTCGTATTTAATTACGTTTTACTGAGTATATTGAAGTTCTCACAGAAACATTTAACAGCTTTATCTCTTCTCAACAGTAATACTTTGTCATATATAAATTATCTCATCATCAAATGGTGTGAAAAACACTTCTAAACCAAAATTGAACATGGAGATAGTCCTGTTTCAATAGTTACTTTTCATATAATACAAATATAATAAAACGTTAATTGCAATAGGATTTTTATACTCATTAAGAATATTGCTTCTATTTTTATACATAAGGCCAATACCAGTAACTCTATCTTCAATGAGCAAAGTTGTTGGTGGGGGCTCTCAAGCTGACTTTTCAATTTTCATCACAGAAAGTACACAAAACTCAAATTTCCCTTCAACTACAATTAATATATTTATTATTCAAGCAAGTTTATTCATTTTAAGCAACTCAAAATTGGCGACCCATAAACTTTCTATTACTATAAAGCAAACTAAACACACTTTTCTGATACAATTTGTAAGATGCAAATTTTGGTATTATTCTTTCACTAATTTCACTCACCTTGCTTGGTTTTTAAAACATTATTGGCGGCAATTTTCTCTATATAATTTTCAGTCAGACTTCAAGTGCATTTAGACTCTAGCTAACATCAAGACAACGTGCTGTCTTATTGCCATTAATACAACCAGTAATTTTCATTAACAGAATTTAATGCAGTTAATCTTTAAAGCACAAACACTTTTAAAGAAATCAAATCAATCACTCTGGAGGTTTTCATAAATGCAGCACTTACTTCCTCTCTTAACTTCAGTTGAAACCACAGTATCTCTAGATATCTTTTTGCACTCAGAATTCTGCAAACAAACAAATATCTATTTTCGTCAGTTCTTAATACCCAAGATTCTCGGATGTCAGTATTTATGTGGAGTGGATCCTAAGAGGTCTCATGAGAGGAACCAAATCAAGGATCGGACACAAGTTTCACACAGTTTGCCTGATTATTGCCAATTAAACAACACTTAAATGTACTGGTTCATACTTTGACAAAATTCTGACCTCTTAGATTTGCAGAAGTAATGGCGGAATATTGTTGGCGAGTACATGGTGGCTATCTGGTCTTTCCTCTGGATGTCATTTGCTCTTCTTGGCGACGATACTTCCAACGTTAGAGACTTTTTCATTAACAGAGCACCATTTTATAGCCATACAGGCATCCGAGGCCTTTCCATATTACATCCAGGTACTGGATGCTACCCTCGGCTCGCATTCGAGAGGACGACGGTTCAATCACGTCTCCGGCCATCCTGATTTAGGTTTTCCGTGATTTCCCTAAATCGCTTCGGGCAAATGCCGGGATGGTTTCTTTGAAAGGACACGGCCGATTTCCTTCCCCATCCTTCCCTAAGCCGAGCTTGCGCTCCGTCTCTACTGACCTCGTTGTCGACGGGACGTTAAACACTAAATCTCCTCCTCTGCTACCCTCGATACTTGGACTGCTCCCTCGCGTGCTGCTTAGACCAGACTGTCCAGTAGCTAGCTGCCGACTGACTCCTGTTCCACCTTTTAGCCCGCGCCAGCCACATTTTGGCGCGCGCCAACTCACTTCCGTTGCAAATGGGCAAAACTGTTGCTTTTCATTTTACACAATGCAGATCCCTAGGTATGGACCAGTTGTATACAATCATCTTTTGGAAAATCTTAATATTTAAATACACTAACATGTCGACACAAAATCCACATAATTATGTAACATTTAATACAACATTTAATACAAAGCAATGTTCAAATGTGTGTGAAATCTTATGGGACTTATAGCACTCCTGTCTGCTACTGCTATACCATAACCTTAAAGTTGTAGGCAGGCCGTGAAATAAAACTATCTTGGTAAAGCAATTATGGTATAAAGCAACAGAGCAGTGTTACCCTCTGAGAGGAGTTTTGTTATGTTGACCGTGTTGTACCTAACGGAGGTGGATTATCGGAAATGAAAGACACAATTATGTAAATATTTGAACAGTAACAAACAAAATTTTGCCTATCTGCACTGTTTAACTGATAAAGAAAACGGTCGCCAGCTTAACTAGGCAAGAGAATGATTAACATTCTCGTTCAAGAAAATAGTTATTGGTAACTTTAATGGATAAACACAACCTATACTTTGTCACACGCGAGTGCAGTGAACTCTGACACATACTTATGTTTACGATAAGATTGAAATTAACAGTTAGAGTAGCAGAAACTATTTGCAAAATTATAACAGATACCGAAACACACTATTACTTTCAGGGCTTGTACAAACTGAATGGACTTTATAACATTATTATTACTATTCATTGCAGAGTCATTAATTGGATACAGGTTAAGTCTCCCTCAGTTAAATACTTTACTATTCAAAATGAAAGTTAATTGGAATCCACTAACAGGTTGCTTCTCACTATCATTTGAATTAAGAAATTATGGTTTGCATAATTAGTGGTCTTCTCATTACTTGTTACCTAGCATTAACACAATAGAAAAACTGTGGATCCTGTTATATTATTAATATGCACTTCCAATACACAAGAGAGACAAACACTTAGCAAACATGAGTATATAACGTTTCACAACTGCAGTTTTCCACTTTTTCTACCGTGAGACACAAAATTAACATATATGTAAAATACTGACTCACCTTCTGCGATTTACAACAGGCAGTAATATGATCATTCGCTAAGCAAAACTTTATAAGCCTCAATCTTAAGAACTTTTAATATTGAAGTTGGCAACAACATTAATAAGCAGTTTTACTAGGAAAATTATTTTCAGCAAGCCACATTAACTTTAACTCACTCTCTTGCCACATTAACATTAACTTTCTTTTTACTGTGTTCAAGAGGCATTAATTAGCAGAAACACTGGTCTTTAATGTTATTTCAGTAGGGACACTCGGTAATCACTTTAGTTCAAAGGGAGAGGAACCTGAGAGGTGTTCTGATAAGGAAAAAATCAAGGTAGGTACATAAATTCAGTTATAAATTACCTTATATTTGACCACACACTAACACATCCATTAAGCTGATCCTTCACTGTACATCATTGTAGTATTCCGATGCAATGATTGAGCAAAGTGGTGGCAACTGCATGTTGGTAGGTGGAATTGCAGATAGAATTGCTGGACTCTTTCATTTCTTGGTGGCGATGATAGATACAAATTCCTGGATAGTTCCAGCTATTTATCCATCCATCCGAGACATTGGAAAGTAGCAGAAAAAGCCTCTCTCGGAACCAGCACAATATGCATCTTTTACATGGCAGTGCACAGTTTCGTAGCTCGTCCCCGACTGACTCTTGTTCCACCTTTTCTACCTAGGCCAATCACAATTTGCGCGCGCTACACAGTTCCGTTCCCGAGGGGAACCACAACACCTTTTACATACAAACTAACTAAGAACCCTAAGTGAGGATCAGCAGTTTACATAACAGCAGCCAAATTCATTCAATAAAATAGAACATTTGCACATATTGACATTTCTACAAAAACTTATTCATTCGGAAATTACAATTATACATAGTAAGTTCTGTTCCCTCCAAATGGGACAAAGAATTTAAATGACAGATACACTACATTGCATAGAATCAAATCAAGATATCACAGTTTTTACAAAGAAAGGAGTATACAATTAGGTGTTATAGATTCAATCAAACACATTTACAGAAGCTCAACGAAGTAACATTAAATAAAGAAAAGCAAAATAAATCAATAGAGTACTAGAGTTATGGTGTTACAGACTTAACTGTTAAGGTCATCAGTCCCTAAGCTAACTCACTACTTAAACTAAATTATCCTAAGGACAAACACACACACCCATGCCCGAGAGAGGACTCGAACCTGCGCCGGGACCAGCAGCACAGTCCCTGAGTGCAGCGCCTCAGACCGCTCGGCTAAACTGATAAAAAATTTTTAAATAGTAAAGAGAAAACATTTTACACAACTTTCCACTTCATTACAATAGGTCAAAGACCTGCAGGATTTACAGTTGACTTCCTTAAACTGTACAGTCAATTGTGAACACTGCAGGTCAAGAAATACTGCAGAATGCCATAAACTGCCAAGTGCAGACGTGAAATGTACCCTGTCGACACTAACCACTGCTAGCAAGGAGGGAAAGGAGCAGATTACGTCAA
This sequence comes from Schistocerca piceifrons, assembly GCF_021461385.2. Taxonomy (NCBI): domain Eukaryota; kingdom Metazoa; phylum Arthropoda; class Insecta; order Orthoptera; family Acrididae; genus Schistocerca; species Schistocerca piceifrons. Next base: position 215,070,771 of record NC_060146.1, read on the forward strand.
GCAACACCAGTAACTGCGGAAGATGCTTTGTAATCAAAAGCGAAATGCGTCTGGTATAATTCTTTTTAATTAGATAGCAATCAGCTCAAGACGAATAATGTATAGTAGCTATGATTAACATTCTTGGGTAGTAAGGAAGGAGACCTGCGTTCAAGTCCTGGCTGTGCCACAAATTTTAATTTATTTCTTCAGTTTCCATCATTATTGTAGATAAACATGTCTCGAGGAAAATTTAATTATAAAATATATGGATCACTTTGTATGGATAGCAGTGCAGTATGTTTCGTAGGATTTTGCGTACCTTGCTGGCAGGCATGTCCAACGTTCCGGCGATTGCCCGTGCACTGCGAGTTCCCACACCTCCGCTCGACCCATCCTGCAGTTGTGACCACGTCTCTCAGACGTTGGATCAACTGCTTTCCTCCCTCTGTCACACTGAGCTCCAAAAGGACCTGTCTTCTCGAGTTTTCAAATCATATTATCCAGACCCTAAGCAGGAACCTGACCAATACCATTTTTCACACGCCTGAGTGTCCAGAACTTTTGCAGGGACACTGGCGCACGCTCGACGTTCCTGTTAAACAGATTTACAGCCAGCACCCGATCGTTCATGCAGGCAGACATGTTGGGCGTCTCGGACGCAAATTCAGGATCAGCGCCATCTCTTGGTTCAGTTTTCGATGTTTTTGTTTCTTTTTTTGTTCTATACGCTTCGTCCTGCGTCTGTAATACATTCTTCCAATCTGATGTCATTCTGAGTAGTAGATCCCTTTGTATAGTGTTTTGCAACTGGGACTTTAATATTGGCCACACTGTATAACAAACGCGTCTCGTTCTTACATTGAAGAGGCGAAGAAACTGGTACAGCTCCCTAATTTCGTGTAGGGCCCCTTGAGCACACAGAAGTGCCGCAAGACGACGTGTCATTGACTCGACCAAAGACTCAAGTAGTGCTCAAGGAAATCCTGCGGAGCTGAAATCCGTAAGAGTACGAGGGGGTGGAGATCTCTTCCTAACAACACGTTGTAAGGCTTCCCTGACATGCTCAATAATATTGATGTCTGGGGAGTTCCGTGGCCAGCGGAAGTGTTTAAACTGAGAACAGTGTTCCAGGAGCAACTCTGTAGAAAATGTGGACGTGTGGAGTGTCGCATTGTCCTGCTGGAACTGCCCAAATCCGTAGGAATGCACAATGGACATGGATGGATACAGGTGATCACACAGGATGCTTACGTACGAGTCACGTATCAGAGTCGTATGTAGACGTATCAGGAGTCCCACATCACTACAACTGCACACGCCCCTCATCATTAGAGAGCCTCCACCAGCTTGAACAGTCCCCTGCTGACATGCAGGCTCCATGGACTCATGAGGTTGTCTCCATACCCGTGCGCATCCACCCGCTCTATACAATTTGAAACGAGACTAGTCCGACCAGGCAACATGTTTCCAGTCATCGACAGTTCAATGCCGCCGTTGACGGGCCAAGGCAATGGGTACACGAGTGTGCCTTCAGTGCCGAAAGCCTATATCGATTATGTTTCTCTGAAAGGTTCGCATGCTGACACTTGTCGATGACCCAGCATTAAAATCTGCAGCAAATGGCGGAAGGGTTGCAGTTTTGTCACATCGAACGATTCTCTTCAGTCGACGTTGGTCCCATTCTTGTAGGATCTTTTCCCGGTCGCAGCGATGTCGGAGATTTGATGTCTTACCGGGTTCCTGATATTCACGGTACACTCGTGAAACGGTCGTAGGGGAAAACCCCCACATCATCGCTACTTCAGAGACGCTGTTTCCCATCGCTGGTGTGCCGACTATAACACCACATTCGAATTCCCTTAAATCTTGATAACCTGCCATTGTACCAACAGTAACTGATCTAACAACTGCGCCGGACACTTGTCTTATGTAGGAGTTGTCGGCCGCAGCTCTGTATACTGTCTGTTTACACATTTGTGTATTTTAATACGCATGCCTATACTAGTTCGATTTGCCGTTTCAGTGTATGTTTACTTAATACACTACTGGCCTTTAAAATTGCTACACCAAGGAGAAATGCAGATGATAAACGGGTATTCATTGGACAAATATATGATATTAGAACTGACATGTGATTACATTTTCAAGCAGTTTGGGTGCGTAGATCCTGAGAAATCAGTACCCAGAACAACCACATCTGGCCGTAATAACGACCTTGATACGCCTGGGCACTGAGTCAAACAGAGCTCTGATGGCGTGTACAGGTACAGCTGACCATGCAGCTTCAACACGATACCACAGTTCATCAAGAGTAGTGACTGGCGTATTGTGACGAGCCAGTTGCTCGACGACCCTTGATCAGAGAGAGATCTAGAGAATGTGCTGGCCAGGGCAGCAGTCGAACAGTTTCTGTATCCAGAAAGGCCCGTACAGGACCTGCAACATGCGGTCCTGCATTATCCTGCTGAAATGTAGAGTTTCGCAGGGATCGAATGAAGGGTAGAGCCACGGGTCGTAACACATCTGAAATGTAACGTCCACTGTTCAGAGTGCCGTCAATGCGAATAAGAGGTGACCGAGACGTGTAACCAATGGCACCCCATACCATCACGCCAGGTGATACGTCAGTATGGCGATGAGAAAAACACGCTTCCAATGTGCGTTCACCGCGATGTCGCCAAACACGGATGCGACCAACACGATGCTGTAAACAGAACCTGGATTCATCCGAAAAAATGACGTTTTGCCATTCGTGCATCCAGGTTCGTCGTTGAGTACACCACCGCAGGCGCTCCTGTCTGTGATGCAGCGTCAAGGGTAACCGCAGCCACGGTCTCCGAGCTGATAGTCCATGCTGCAGCAAACGTCGTCGAACTGTTCGTGCAGATGGTTATTGTCTTGGAAACGTCCCCATCTGTTGACTCCGGGATCGAGACGTGGCTGCACGATCCGTTGCAGCCATGCGGATAAGATGCCTGTCATCTCGACTGCTAGTGATACGAGGCCGTTGGGATCCAGCACGGCGTTCCGTATTACCCTCCTGAAGCCACCGATTCCATATTCTGCTAACAGTCATTGGATCTCGACCAACGCGAGCAGCAGTGTCGCGATACGATAAACCGCAATCGCGATAGGCTACAATCCGACCTTTATGAACGTCGGAAACGTGATGGTACGCATTTCTCCTCCTTACACGATGCATCACAACAACGTTTCACGAGACAACGTCCGTCAACTGCTGTTTGTGTATGAGAAATCGGTTGACAACTTTCCTCATGTCAGCACGTTATAGGTGTCGCCACTGGTGCCAGCCTTGTGTGAATGCTCTGAAAAGCTAATTATTTGCATATCGCAGCATCTTCTTCCTGTCGGTTAAATTTCGCGTCTGTAGCACGTCATCTTCGTGGTGTAGCAATTTTAATGTCCAGTAGTGTATTAATTACAGATGTGATGATGACAGTAGCGGAAACGGCGTTGTAAATAAAGACATATGTTAAGTGACCAAGACGTATTTATATACGGAAAAACGCTTGGGCATAGCCTTTATAAAGTCATTGCTTGATGATGCAATATTATTTTGTTGCACATTCTTCGAGAAGCAAGCAAAAGAGTGGTGATGATACACAGACGTTAGTTGTGGCACAGTGTCGGGGTCGAGTGAGACAGTTGTGTGCGACATGGGACGAGAGAGAGAGGGGGGGAGGGAGGGAGGGAGGGGGGGGGGAATGATGGACCGGGCGGAGCTACTTAGCGAGCCGCGACCGGCAGTGGAGAGGCATCGACCCCGCTCTGGAAGCAATCACGTAATTGAGGCAGCCTAGACGCTCCAGGAGGGTCCGTCCCTCTGCAAGCTAACCAGCTGGGAGGTCGGGGGGAGCACTTTGTGTACACCGAGAGCCTGTACATAGCCGGGCTGCACTTTACCGCAGGAACAGGTGGCAGCCGACGCGGGTGTACACGCTAACTTAATGAGTGGGTACTTGGTGACGAATGTATAAAGCATTTAGGTACAGTGGAAAATGACCAAGAGAATCGAAAAAAGCCAAAATAATCCTATTTCATAAGAATAGCAAAACTAAAGACATAAAGAACTGTAGCCCTATCAGCCTCCAGTCGACACTGTACAGAGCTTCTACTAAATTTTTGACTACCAGATTCAGGTCTACACTTGACCTAGCCCAAGCTACTGAGCGATCTGGGTGCCGTGAAGGGTTTAGTGCAATTAATGATAATGTAACACCGTCACAGCGGTAGGCAACTGTATGTTTGAAACATCGTCCGCCGCAATATGTTTAGTGAGACGCACAGTGATGCAACGTGTGGTCCACATATGAAAGTCCAGTTCTTCCGGCACCCCCACCCCACTCTCCCCTACCTCTCGTAACTGAATTGTCGGCGTCTTCCTCACCTCGCATCTCGTAGACGTTGACCCAATTTGTTTTTTCTCCGTCAGTCGCGAGTTCTAACGTTTATGCAATAGCCGGCCGTTGTGGAGGAGCGCTTCTAGGCGCTTCAGTCCGGAACCGCGCTGCTGCCACGATCGCTGGTTCGAATCCTGCCTCGGGCATCGATGTACTTGATGTCCTTAGGTTGGTCACGTTTAAGTAGTTCTAAGTCTAGTCAATCTGTATACTGACCAACCAGTAAAGGAAACAAACGAATAATTCCGAGTAGGTATTAAAATCCATGGAGAAGAAATGAAAACTTTGAGGTTCGCCGATGACATTGTAATGCTGTCAGAAACAGCAAAGGACTTGGAAGAGCAGTTGAACGAAATGGACAGTGTCTTGAAAGGAGGGTATAAGATGAACATCAACAAAAACAAAACGAGGATAATGGAATGTAGTCGAATTAAGTCGGTTGATGCTGAGGGAATTAGATTAGGAAATGAAACACTTAAAGTAGTAAAGGAGTTTTGCTGTTTGGGGAGCAAAATAACTGATGATGGTCGAAGTAGAGAAGATATAAAATGTAGACCCGGCAATGGCAAGGAAAGCGTTTCTGAAGAAGACAAATTTGTTAACGCCGAGTATAGATATAAATGTCAGGAGGTCGTTTCTGAAAGTATTTGTATGGAGTGTACCCATGTATGGAAGTGAAACGTGGACGATAAATGGCTTAGACAAGAAGAGAATAGAAGCTTTTGAAATGTGGTGCTGCAGAAGAATGCTGAAGATTAGATGGGTAGATCACGTAACTAATGAGGAGGCATTGAATAGAATTGGGGAGAAGAGGTGCTTGTGGCACAACTAGATTAGAAGAAGAGATCGGTTGGTGGGACATGTTCTGAGGCATCAAGGGATCACAAATTTAGCATTGGATAGCAGCGTGGAGGGTAAAAATCGTAGAGAAAGACCAAGAGATGAATACACTAAGCAGATTCTGAAGGATGTAGGTTGCGGTAAGTACTGGGAGATGATGAAGCTTGCACAGAATAGGGTAGCATGGAGAGCTGCATCAAACCAATCTCAGGACTGAAGACCACAACAACAACAACAAGTCTAGGGGACTGATGACCTCAGTTGTCAAGTCCTATAGTGCTGAGAGCCATTTGTTTATGCAATAAAGGGTGCATAATAATGTGGCAAGTGCGTAGGTTTAAATGCTAAACTTAATGAGAATCATAGAATAATTTTATTATATTTATCCAATCGCAAAATTAGTCAAACAATTTCTGGAGCCAGTCTTTTTGAGTCACCATTCTTTTGACTGGTTTGATGCGGCCCGCCACAAGTTCCTCTTCTATGTCAACCTCTTCATCTCAGAGTAGCACTTGCAACCTACTTTCTCAATTATTTGCAGGATTTATTCCACTCTCTGTCATTCTCTACAATTTTTGCCCTCTACAGCTCCCTCTAGTACCATGTAAGTCATTTCCTGACGTCTTTACAGACGTCCTATCATCCTGTGCCTTCTCCTTATCAGTGTTTTCCACGTATTCCTTTCCTCACCACTGTATGCAAAACCTTATCATTCCTTATCTTATCAGTCAACCTAATTTTCAACATCCGTCTATAGCACCACATCTCAAACGCTTCGATTCTCTTCTGGTCCAGTTTTCCCACAGTTCCTGTTTCAGCAGCATCCAAAGCTGTGCTCCAAACGTACATTCTCAGGAATTTCTTCCTTAGATTAAGACCTATGTCTGAAACTAGTAGACTTCTCTTGGTCAGGAATGCCATTTTTGCCAGTGCTCATCTGCTTTTCATGTCCTCCTTGCTCCACCGGTCATTGGTTTTTTTGCTGGCTAGATAGTTCAGTTCTGTAACTCCATCTACTTCGTGACCATCTATCCTGATGTTAAGTTTCTCGCTGTTCTCATTTCTGCTACTTCTCATTACTTTCGTCTTTATTCGATTTATTCTCTATCCGTATTCTGTACTCATTACGCTGTTCATTCCTTTCAGCAGGTCATGTAATTCTTCTTCACAGTCACTCAGGACAGCAATTTCATCACCGAACCGTATCATTGACATCCTTTCACTTTGAATTTTAAATCCACTCCTGAACGCCGGCCGCCGTGGCCATGCGGTTCTAGGCGCTGTAGTCCGGAATCGCGCGACTGCTACGGTCGCAGGTTCGAATCCTGCCTCGGGCATGGATGTGTGTAATGTTCTTAGGTTAGTTAGGATTAAGTATATCTAAGTTCTAGGGGACTGATCACGTCAGATCTTAAGTCCCATAGTACTCAGAGCCATTTGAACAATTTTGAACCACTCCTGAACCTTTATGTTATTTCCATCATTGCTTCCTCGATGTACAGATTGAACAATATAAGCAAAAGACTACGTCTTTGTCTTAGACCCTTTTTAATCCGAGCATTTCGTTCTTGGTCGTCCACACTTGTTATTCCCTCTTGGCTCTTGTACGTATTGTATATTACCCGACTCTCCTTATAGCTTACCCCTATTTTTCTCAGAATTTGGAACATCTTGCACCATTTCACAGTGTCCAACGCTCTTTTGAGGTCGACATATTCTACTAACGTGTCTTCATTTTTCTTTAGTCTTGCTTCCGTTACCGACCGCAACGTGAGAATTGCCTATCCGGTGCCAGTACACCGTTAATATTCATAACAAGATTTCCGGTCATTAATTGTTGATTCCCGACCAGAGCAGCCGTCACAAAATGCTTCACATGATCGTAGACTCCACATGAGATCGCACAAGTACGTTTTCCGATGCAATTTGACGATTAATTCCGGCCTTACACTGAGTTGCACTTCACACACTTGTTTGCGTGTTGCCACCTCGGAAACCGATGGCAGGATGCCTCGGATTAACACGGCATTCCACAAGTACGTTGTCCGATGACGTTTTTCAAGTAACTGTTCCATATTTACATGTGATGAGGTTTTTGTACACAAATTCATAGATTACCTACTTGGAAGGCGATCGTAGATTAGCAATCAGCTGTCTTAACAGTTTGGCGCCTACCCTCTCGCTGCGCACTTATAACTGGTCCTCCCTTAACATCAATAAACACTGACAGTAGTTAAAATTTGTAGTTACATTTTCCTGATAAGTGATGCTGATATTATTATTAACAAGTTCTCAGTGCAAGTAACGTCAGCATCACGGATGGAGCTGTATATTAATATCTCAATAGTAAAAAACGTAAACTGCGTCCACCGGCCCAGGCCGACCCAGTGATACCGGCCGGCCACTGTGTCATCCCCAGCCCACAGGCGTCGCCGGATGCGGATATGAGGGGGCATGTGGTCAGCAGAGCACTCTCGCGGCCGTATGTTAGGTTACGAGACCGGAGCCGCCACTTCTCAATCAAGCAGCTCCTCAGTTTTTAAGGGCTGAGAGCACCCCGCTTGCCAACAGCGCTCGGCAGACCGGATGGTCACCCATCCAAGTACTAGCCCAGACCCACAGCGCTTAACTTCGGTGATCTGACGGGAACCGGTGTTACCACGGAGTCAGGGCCGTTGGCAGTATTAAAAAGTAGATGTAAATAATAAACGATTCGCATCTTGACACCCAGCGCGTTAGGTGAATCTCCATTGTCTCTCTCTCTGGTCCAGTACGATACATCTCACGCTCACCCGGCCGTTCTCACGCTATATGGCCATATGGCGGTTCGTTCGGTGAGTCTCCCTTATGATCCTACCTACTTGCTAACCTCCCATAGCAAAATATTCCCATACATAAAACATAGGAACGAAAATATAATGAACGTGGGCAGGGATGTGGCATAAACGCCACACTATCCTTACTCGAAACGGCAAGTAGAACAAATGAGTGCCATCTGCCTCTTTGCCTTGTCTTCATAGATTTTGATAACGCATTCGACTCGATCAGTCATCCAGCTATGTTTAAAGCTCCAACGGAACAAGGAATAGAAGAGACCTATATTAAAGTGTTGTACAACATAATACAAATTCTCCACAGAGCTTGTGATTGTAGTTATAGAAACCACTGAATTTCCCATAGAAAAGGATGTAAAACAAGGTGACTCTAAACTGTTTTCATCAGTCCTCGAAAAAGCAATGTCCAAATTGGACTGATAAACAAAGAGAATCCAAATTCTGGGAAAGAGATTAAATAACCGGAGGCTCGCTGATGATAATGTTCTGTTTGCAAATAGTACAGAAAAACTTCAAATATTGGTTAGTGAACTTGCGTTAGTCCGCTGTGAAGCTGGTCTAAAATGAACGGTGGTAAAAACCAAGTTCATGATGGATGAATGGACACTGGAGTAAAATTTATCTGTTGGAAGTACGCAACTGCAAAGAGTCACAGAAGATGACTATCTGGTTCAACTGCCAAAGACGATAGGAGATCTAAAATAAGAAGTATTTCGACGTATTAAATTGGGCTGGCGAACTTACGGAAGATATTCTTCAGTTTTGAAGTTTAAGTTGTCGGTCGAGCTGACGAAAACAGTTTTTGACAACTGTATATTGCCAGCAATAGCGTACGGCTCTCAGATACAAAAATTAAATGAGTTCATTGTTAGAAAACTAACAGTAGCTTAAAGAGGAATGGGAAGACAGAAGGAATACAGTTGATATAAGCTAGGCAACAAAGGTCAGTAACATAATGGTCAAAGTAAATTCCTCGAAATGGTAGTGGGCTAGTCATGTCGCTCAAAGAAAAGATGGCAAGTGGTGAAAACAAATGCTGTATTGGAGCCCAATTTACCAAAGAAGGCCAAGGAGGAGACCGCCGGAGAATTGAGACAGAGACTTAAGAAACATAGCCGCAGTGAATTGGCAACGGGAAGCCAAGACCTGTAGAAATTGATGACTCTGTAGGGACACTACAGGGAACAGCTCAAAAAGACCACATCGAATTGTATGATGATGAATTAACTATCGCTGTTTGCTTGACAGAAAACAAATATTTATTTAAATACAGTGTTGTAAGATATATTTACTAAAACTGGTGTCCTTTGGCAAACAGAAACTTTACCATTTTTTGGGAAACTAGTTTCAGGGATAAAAAGTTCAGGAAGTGGGGAAGCTGGGTACTGTGCGTTTCAACCATTGGACCACGTACTTCTCCTTCGCAGGTTTTGGGCTAATATCACATGTGTGTCTGGTACACCTGCGGGTGTATCAGACGTTACCACGAATGGCTCTGTCTACGCTGACCCAGATGCCTTCGCCGAACATTTTGCTCTGCATTATGCTCAAGCCTCAGCGTTTGACAATTATCGACCTGTCTTTTGTGTCCTTGGAGTGAAAGCAATTATCTTTTACTGCACGCCATCTGGAGCCATACAATGCTCTCCATTAACTGAATGGGAATTCATCAGTGTCCTATCCCGCTGCCCTGATACATCTCCAGGGCCAGGCCACATCCTCAACCAAATGGTCAAGTACGTACCCATGGATCGTAAGCGTCATATCCTTGCCATAGTTAACTGCACCTGGAGTGAGTGCGAGTTCCCATCGCAATGGAGAGAAAGCATCATTGTCCCAGTACTGAAACCGGGTAGGCACCCTCTAGAAATGGGCAGTTATCGCCCAATAAGTCTCACCACTATTCTTTGTGAGTTGCTTGAATGCATGGTGAGCCGGTGATTGTGTTGGCTCCCTGAGTCTCAGGGTCTTCTGGCTCCTTCCGGGGGTCGTTTTCTCCAAGGCCGTTCTGCTACTGATAATATGGTTTACCTGGAGTCTGCTATCGGAACAACTTTTGCCTGACGTCAACACCTTATAACCCACTTCTCTGACCGACACGACATTCTTGCTGCCTTACGCAGGTGGGTCTCCAGGGTCTGCTCACGATTTATTTCAGAACTTCCTTTTGCACCCTATGCTGCAGGTTAGAGTTGGTGCCTTCCACAGTACACTCATATCCAAGGCCTCTGTACTGAATGTCCCTCTCTTTCTAGTAGCCATCAACGGTCTCGCAGCAGCTGTGGGGGCCTCAGTATCATCAACCTTGTATGCTGATGACTTTTGCCTCTACTGTTGTTCCTCTTGTGTCACTGTCACTTAACTTCGACTGCAAGGCGCCATATGAAAGGCGCAGTCATGAGCCCTCACTCATGGCTTTCGATTATCCTCCGCCAAGACTCCCGTCATGCACTTCTGTCGATGTAGTACTGTTCACCCACAATCAGAATTTCACACTGACGACCAGCTACTCAGTGTGGTGGAGAATTATCACTTTTTATGACTGGTCTTCGATTCTCTGTTGACCAGGATTCCCTACCATCGCCAGCTTAAGCGAAAGTGGTGGCTGCACATTAATAGACTTCATTGCCTTAATAACACCAGTTGTGGTGCAGATAGCACTACCCTTCTGCAACCTTACAAGCCCTGGTACAACCCTATCTTGATTATGGGAGTCTGTCATATGGTTTGGAATCACCCTCAGCATTGCCAATACTGGATCTGATACACCACTGTGGGGTTTGACTTGTGGCAGGAGCCTTTAGAACCAGCCCTGTGAGCAGCTTACTTGTCGAGGCTGGGGTCCCTCCATTGAGGATCAGATGCCAACAACAGCTTGGCTGTTATGCTACCTATGTTGGCACCTCCCTTAAGTATCGAAACTGCTGACACCTCTTTCCAGAGACGATAATCCATCTCCTGCAATGGTGGCCCCAATGAGGGATTACGATGGCAATCTGCATCTGGTCTGTCCTCTGTGAACTCCAGTTGTCCTTCAGCCTCTTCTCTGGACCAATCACATACACCACCATGGTGCATCCCTTGGCCACAGCTTCGTCTTGACCTGTCACAAGGTCTGAAAGTTCATCTTGAGGCTCCTCACCACCAATTTATCTCCATCCTTGACGCCTCCCGGGGTTCAGAAGTAGTCTACTGATGGCTCAATGGTTGGTGGTCGTGTGGGCTTTACTTATACTCACGTGGGACTTACTGAACTGTTCTCTTTGCCATATGGCTGTAGTGTTTTCATGGCAGAGTTCGTAGTCATCTCAAATTCTCTTGAACATATCTGTTCCTGCAGTTGATGAGTCCTTTCTCATCTGCAGCGATTTTCGTCCAGTGCTACCATCGCCATCCCTCGGTCATTGCTGTACAGGATTCCCTTATGCCCTCGAACAGTGTGATTGTTCACTGACCTTCGCCTGGACAGTGGACCACGTCAGAATCCCAGGGAATTAATTCGCTGAAAGCCTGGCGAAACTGGCTACCAGTAACCTGACTCTTGAGATCGATATTCTAGGAACAGTCCTCTGGTGGGTATTGCACCGTCAGTTTTCAGGTGCCTGGTACATGAAATGGCTCACTGTGACTTCACGAAACAAACCGCGAGTGATAAAGGAGACTATGAATCTGTGGGTGTCCCCACGCAGTCTCTCACATGCTGTCTACTGTCCTTTGCCGACCCTGCACTGGCCACACTTAGCTGACTCACAGTCATCTCCTCCATAGCGAGGGCTCACCCCTCTGTCGTTGTTGCTCCCGTTTGATGGTGGTCCACATTTTCCTGCAGTTCTCCAAGCTATCAGCCCTTTGGCGGACTCTTAATCTCCTTGAATCCCCAGCGGTTGACTTAGTTTTACGTTTTATTTGTGGATTGGGCTTTTAGCACTCTCTTCAGAGGAGGGCCTCTTGTACTTATTAGCCCACAGAGGGGTTGGCAGAAGACTCTGTTACCTCCTCTATCGACATCAGACTGTAACTGTCAGGGCTTGTTAGTCCAGCCCAGTCCTCACTCTACCTGCTCTTTTACTCTTCTCCTCCTCCGCCTTTGCATGGTCTGTTAGACTTGTTCATCTTTTGTCTCTCTGTACTTCTCTTGCCCTGTCCATGTTGCTAGTTTTACCTAGGCGATCTCTGAGTAGAGTACCACTGGTAAGTGACGGGGGCTGGGGGACTTAAATCCCCTCATTACACTCTGTTTTCAGGGGCTTCCGTCTGTTCCCTGGAAGAGGCACTTTTCCCGCCTTTCTTCTTCTGTCTCCCTCTCTTTTGTGCCTTAATTCAGGTTCGGTGACATCGGTAGACCTTTGGGTTTCCTTCCCTTGGAGTTTGCTCAGTAGGCATACCTGATCTACAGTCATTTAGACCTGTCTGTTCAAGGAAAAGGAACTGATTATCTAGTAGTTTTGTCCCTTTAACCGTCCAAACATCCAGCTCAAGCTCCCAGTACAATATATATTTAGTGTATAAATTTATATATATTCTCGTAGTATATATAAAATAAAAATTAAATAAAACTAAAAATAGAAAATGTAATCAAAAGTTTCGGACTGAATTACGTAAAATTTTCCATCATACTAAGACTCATGTTACTTTTAAAAGTAGAAAATTAGTTGAAGTGGATGATCCAGTTCGTGGTTATAATGCTCTTGTCAAACAATGTATAGAAATAGAATTAAAACACCTTATCACGAAGGGTGAATATACAAGCATTTTAACACAATTCAGTAATCATGTTACTAAAAAAGAATTAAGTAAATACAAAAGAAGAAGGAATCTTTCATGTTCTGTACAACAAACACGAACACGAAAGATACACCTGTCTTTGACAACCGTTAAAATCATCATCAGCAGAACATTGTATTTCCATCGGACACTCAGTGGACTACAATAAAAGAAAAATGTTAGGTCCAGCTTCCAGTATTTCGAATTCAGTAATCAAAAGAAATTTGGAAATTTGTGGTAAGATCTCATGGGACCATAGTGCTGAGGTCATCGGTCTCTAAGCTTACACACTACTTAAACTAACTTACGCTAAGGACAACATAGACACCCATGCCCGAGAGAGGACTCGAACCTCGGACAGGGGGAGCCGCGCGGACTGTGGCAAGGCGTCCGAGACCGGGCGGCTACCCGACGCGGCAGCAATCACAAGGATCGGTGGAAATGCGTCTTGACGATGACCTTGTAAATCGTGACAATGGCTTTCAGTTGGTTAAAAACTGGAATCCTATAAATAAAATTAACCAATCGCAGAGAAATTAACGGGGTCATTCAATACTCAGTGATTCGGTCATCTCTCACTTCCACTGTCACAGCACACACAACTCAGCTTTCTCGCGCATGTCATCACCTGACGCATGCGCGGAAAGGGACCAGCACGTTGCGCATGCGCGAGATTCGGCATAAATAATGCACCTTCCCTCTTCAGTAGTTTTTACTCACCTGAAGATGGCAGAACGTCTCTGGGCCGAAATACCGTGGCAGAATGTCGACGGGATCCGGCTACACATCGGACAAATATTGGATACGTTCCGCAAGCACACTCTTTCTATGGAACGAGACTAAATCGTCCAAACAATTTCGTAAGTGTTTGGCGTGTAAACACAGCCTGCAAAACGTCACTAAATGCCTTCTCCAAAGACTGCCTAGAATAGGTAGTGTCCATGCTCACTCCTGATGGAAATGTATTCCATCTAGTGATAACATATAGCCCTGATTTTTTTTTAAAGGCGTCCGCACTGAAACGGCTCTCAGTGACCGTGAGGCTGTTATTTTTGTCTCCCACCTGGAAGGCGGTGCGTGGGCCTGCTCCTGTGATCGGCAAAAAAGGTGTAATTTTTCCTTCTATGTATGTAATTATGTAGTTATGTAGTTCTCAATTCGTTCGAGCAATCAATCTTTCATAATAGGAGATACAGTCATAACTCAGTCCCTCAAAATGAATCAGAATTTTACTTGTTAGAATGAAATCAGGTGATGATTCTTCTTCTCTGCAGGCTCGTGCTTTGCGGCAGTCTGCTAATCTGTACAAATAAAATGCCTCGTATTTTTGGGAGCGTTGTATAATCAGTCGGGAAACCTGAGATCAAGCGGATATTTGGCTTTGATGAAGTTTAACCTTCCGAAGAAGTAATGGAGCTCTTGGATTATTAAATGCAGGTTCGTATCCAGTCTTTCGGAAGTTCCCTTCTGATTAACAACTACGCAATATATCGATGAATATCATTAATTCTCAAATGTCAAATAATGTAAATTGTAACACACCTTTTGTATGAAGGAGCAATATATATATATATATATATATATATATATATATATATATATATATATATATATATATATATATTTCCCTTTTAATCGTACAATTTCGTATCAGTTATCTTTTGTCATAAATATCAGTATTCAGATTACAATTCTTCAAACAATGCTCAGGCTAATCGGCACGAAGACAATCTCGGAAGCTTTTTTCTAACAACCACCACAGGGAGTACTACAAAGAATAATTATGCGCTCATGGCATAGCTATTGTATGAAACTACTTTGCGCATGGATTCTGCGAGTATGAAGATAGAAAATTAGTAAACGTCATTCAAGGGTACAATTGTATCAGAATAATTCATCGAATATAAAGAGATATTACGTAGGACGAATGACGGAAACGAGTAGGAGCGGGAAAGGTAAAGCACTTCGGTACTGCATGTAACGTAAAAGAACATTTATTAGAGAATACTAGTCAATGACAACTGAATTACATATAACTTAGTCTCGATGAGCACACGTAGGTGTGAAGCCGTAGTCTCAATAGCACGTTAGCCCACTCTGATAGTAGATGCCATGTATACATGCCGTCCGCTCTTGATGAGAAGGGCAGAAAGCACGGCGGTACTAATTGAGCTCCACAGTGTCGGCTAGAGGGCGCTGTGGTCGGCGTAGTTCGTCCGCTCTCGTAGTGCCAACCTGCGAGCGTGCAACTACGCTGTGGCATCGGAACTATCGATACCACAGTTATAGCAACATTATTATTAAAATATACTACAATACGAAAAAACGACGCACCACGTAGGTATTATCCGAATGGGAAAGCAATCGGTAGATGTAATGTACGTGTAGAGAGAAACAAATGATTAAAATTTCGAAAAGAGTTGGATGATCTATTCAACAGAAAGACTTTTACAAACTGAGCAACTGAATAAAGTATTGGTGCACCTCTAGCCCTTACGCTTGGCATTGATAGAGTTTCTGGACGATCTCCGTACGGATTGCGTGCCAAATTCTGTCCGCATGGAGCGTTATCCCGTCAAATTCCCCAACTGTTTGGAGGACCCTGCCCACAACCTTCCAAATGTTCTCAATTGCGGAGAGATCCGGCCACCTTGGAGGCCAAAGTAGGGTATCGCAGGCACTACGACAAGCAGTAGAAACTCTCGCCGGGTGTATGCGGGCATCATATTGCTGATTTTGAAGCTTAGGGTGGCTTGCCAGGCTTCACGGGCAACAAAACGTGGAACAGAACATCGTCAACCCACCCCAGACCATCACCGTGCACCCTTACGGCCCAGCAGTATGTCGACAATGTACAACGCCCCGTTTTCTTGCCCTTCATGGCAAGCCATCCTGGGCTTACATTTCAGCAAGATAATAACCGCCCACACACGGTGAGAGTTTCTGCTGCTTGTCTCCATGCTTGTGAAACCCTACCTTCGCCAGCAAGGTAGCCGCTTCTCTCCCCAATTGAGAACGTCTGGAGCGTTACGACCAGTGCCCTCCAATCAGCTCGGGATTTTGGCGATCTAACACCTCAGTTGGACACAATTGGGCACGATATCACACAGGACCACACCCAATAAGTTCAAAATGGTTCACACGGCTATGTAGGAATCAACATGGATTCCGGAAACAGCGATCGTGTGAGACCCAACTCGCCTTATTTGTTCATGAGACCCAGAAAATATTAGATACAGGCTCCCAGGTAGATGCTATTTTTCTTCCGGAAGGCGTTCGATACAGTTCCGCACTGTCGCCTGATAAACAAAGTAAGAGCCTACGGAATATCAGACCAGCTGTGTGGCTGGATTGAAGAGTTTTTAGCAAACAGAACATAGCATGTTGTTATCAATGGAGAGACGTCTACAGACGTTAAAGTAACCTCTGGCGTGCCACAGGGGAGTGTTATGGGACCATTGCTTTTCACAATGTGTATAAATGACCTAGTAGATAGTGTCGGAAGTTCCATGCGGCTTTTCGCGGATGATGCTGTAGTATACAGAGAAGTTGAAGCATTAGAAAACTGTAGCGAAATGCAGGAAGATCTGCAGCGGATAGGCACTTGGTGCAGGGAGTGGCAACTGACCCTTAACATAGTCAAATGTAATGTATTGCGAATACATAGAAAGAAGGATCCTTTATTGTATGATTATATGATAGCGGAACAAACACTGGTAGCAGTTACTTCTGTAAAATATCTGGGAGTATGCGTGCGGAACGATTTGAAGTGGAATGATCATATAAAATTAATTGTTGGTAAGGCGGGTACCAGGTTGAGATTCATTGGGAGAGTGCTTAGAAAATGTAGTCCATCAACAAAGGAGGTGGCTTACAAAACACTCGTTCGACCTATACTTGAGTATTGCTCATCAGTGTGGGATCCGTACCAGATCGGTCTGACGGAGGAGATAGAGAAGATCCAAAGAAGAGCGGCGCGTTTCGTCACAGGGTTATTTGGTAACCGTGATAGCGTTACGGAGATGTTTAATAAACTCAAGTGGCAGACTCTTCAAGAGAGGCGCTCTGCATCGCGGTGTAGCTTGCTCGCCAGGTTTCGAGAGGGTGCGTTTCTGGATGAGGTATCGAATATATTGCTTCCCCCTACTTATACCTCCCGAGGAGATCACGAATGTAAAATTAGAGAGATTAGAGCGCGCACGGAGGCTTTCAGACAGTCGTTCTTCCCGCGAACCATACGCGACTGGAAGAGGAAAGGGAGGTAATGACAGTGGCACGTAAAGTGCCCTCCGCCACACACCGTTGGGTGGCTTGCGGAGTATCAATGTAGATGTAGATGTAGATAAGTCCCCTAGAACATAAAACTACTTAAACCTAACTAACCTAAGGACATCACACACATCCATGCCCAAAGCAGGATTCGAACCTGCGACCGTAGCGGTCGCGCGGTTCCAGACTGAAGAGCCTAGAACCACTCGGCCACCCCGGCCGGCAGCCAATAAGTCTCTTAATCAATGCCAAGCTGAATAACTGCTTGCATTGGGGCCAAAGGCGGACCAACGCGCTATTGACTTGTTGCATTTGTGAAGCTTCTCTATAATCACCCAATTTTTCTGAAACTCATATCGTTTGTTTGTCTGTCTGATCTACCGATTTCTGTCCTTCGGATAATTCCTTCGTGGTGAATGATTTTCTTTATTTCCAGTGTACAAAAAAGTAGATACAACCAGCAGTAAGATGTAGGTATTCAGTAAATTAGATAAAGAGGCAGTCATGTCTCATATATCAGTGAGGTACTTCAAAAATTTGGCTCAGCACAGGAACGTATTGTATAACTGTGGCTCGTTTGTAAAACTGCTTGACCGTACACTGAATTACACGTGCGTAGTACAACAGTCCATGATGGGAGGACCCTCCATGGTATACAGTCCCTCTAAAGATGCGACGGTGAGTCAAATGAAAACCTTAAATATTTTTTTAAATATTATTTATTGTGCAGAAGTGATACAAAGCTGTATCACGTTTCAACATGATCTCCCCCACGCTCAATACAAGTCCTCCAGCGCTTACAAGGTGCATAAATTCCTTTATAAAAAAATTCTTTTGTTAGTCCGCGCAACCACTCATGCACCGCATGGCGTACCTATTCATCAGAACGGAACGTCTTTCCTCCCATTGCGTCTTTGAGTGGTCCCAACATTTGGAAATCACTTGGGGCAAGGTCTGGTGAGTATGGTGGATGAGGAAGGCACTCAAAATGCAGGTCTGTCATTGTTGCAACTGTTGTACGGGCAGTGTGGGGCCTTGCATTGTCATGTTACAAAAGGACACCTGCTGACAGCAATCAACGTCGCTTTGATTTCATTGCAGGCCGCAGACGATTTTTTTAGGAGATCTGTGTATGATGCACTGGTGACAGTCCCTCTAGGCATGTAATACTCAAAAATGACGCATTTTTCGTCCCAAAAGAGAGTCAGCATAACCTGCCCTGCTGATGGTTCTGTTCGAAACTTCTTTGGTTTTGGTGATGAGAAATGGCGCCATTCCTTGCTCGCTCTCTTCGTTTCCGGTTGGTGGAAGTGAACCCAGGTTTCGTCCCCAGTAACGATTCTTCTAAGGAAGCCATCACCTTCTCGTTCAAAGCGCCGAAGAAGTTCTTCACAAGCATCAACACGTCGTTCTCTCATTTCAGGAGCCAGCTGCCATAGCGCCCATCGTGCAGACACTTTGTGAAACTGGAGCACATCGTGCACAATGTGATGTGCTGACCCATGACTAATCTGTAAACATGCTCAAATGTCATTCAGTGTCACTCGGTGGTTTTCCTTCACTATGGCTTCAACTGCTGCAATGTTCTGTGGAGTCAGAACTCGTTGTGGCTGACCTGGACGAGGAGCATCTTTCACTGAAGTCACACCGTTTGTGAACTTCCTATTCCATTCGTAGACTTGCTGCTGTGACATACATGCATCACCGTACTGAACCTTTATTCGTCGATCAATTTCAATGGATTTCACACCTTCACTACGCAAAAACCGAATAACAGAACGCTGTTCTTCCCTGGTGCAAGTCGCAAGTGGGGCGGCCATCTTTATACTGATACTGTGACGGTATGTGTGCATCTGCACTATGCTGCCACCTAAGGGCCATTCTGCACGCTGTTTGTAGCACGCTTGCCAACTTACAGGATAACGGCGGAAATTTCTATTTGTTATTACAAATTTAAGATTTTCATTTGACTCACTCTCGTACGAGTACATCACGCTAGGCGTAAAACACAGCATAGGGCCGCTGATATGAAGGTGCTGAATGACACGTTTTTGCTTTCAGGAGGGCAATGCGTGAAGCCTCAACGAATACCTTAAAAGAATATTATAGAAGGATCCCCCACGAAACTCACAGAAATGCTGGCCATAAGTAAATACTGTTAGTGGCACCAAAGCTAATTTCTAGACTCTCAGTGGATACAGGAAATGAAACTGAGTGCAGAAAAGCAAAAGCATAATAGCGGAACGGCGTTTTCAAATTATTCTTTACGAAGGAAATTACAGTATTATTGTCCCAATTTAATTCTCTTACCATTGAAACACAACTGATATAGATATTAGTGTCAATGGTATTCAAAAACAGCTCAAATCAGCATAACGGAACGAAGTTTCAAGGCCCGTTTCACTCCGTAGCAGATTCTATACCAGCTGAGTTATCTCTGTTTTAACCGCAATCTGCAGTAGGTATCTCGAACAAAAACTTGCATCCACTAGTGGCAGAACTGATCTACAAAACTACCCTCCAATACGTTTGACAGCAGTTTGTTGTAAAATATTAGAACATATTCCGAGCTCAACTGTAATAAGGTTTCTCAAACACAATGACCTGCTCCGTTCCAATCAGAGTGGATTCCGGAAACAGCTCGCACATGGCACTCTGAAAGCCATGGATCAGTGAGTCAGGAAGATTCAGTATTTCCTGACTTCCGAAAAACATTTGACTTAATACGGCACCTGCAGTTTCTATCGAAAGTACGAGCTTATAGGGTACCAAACGAAATTTCTCACTGGATAGAAGATTTGCTGGTAGGGAGAATGCAGCATGTTACCTAGGTTGGAGAGTCGTCGTCACATGTAGATGCAACTTCGGGTGTGTCCCAGGGAAGTGCGTTGGGCCCCTTGATGTTCATATTGTACACTAATAA
Source organism: Schistocerca piceifrons (assembly GCF_021461385.2). NCBI lineage: Eukaryota > Metazoa > Arthropoda > Insecta > Orthoptera > Acrididae > Schistocerca > Schistocerca piceifrons. The sequence continues at coordinate 215,090,804 of NC_060146.1, forward strand.
TCTGGCAGATTATATTAACAGTAATCTCAGACTTTTTGCAGATGTTGCGGTTATCCGCAATGAAGTACTGTCTGAAAAAAGTATGCAAACAGATATTGATAACATTTTGTAGTATTGCAAAGATTGGCTGTTTGATGGACTGTTGACTTTTTGCAGAATCTTTTTTGGCGAAGATAGCATATAGGAAAATAAAAAAAAACAGTTTCGACTGTTTCTGGTCATCTTCAGATCAGAATATTAGAAGTCAAATGGCTGTTAACAACCCAATAGAATGTCAGCTTCGAACTCCTACTTCGAATTCTTACACACTGCTTTTCGTATTGTGAGCTGAAGATGACGGAAAACAGTCGAAATGGCTAATCTGTTTTCGTATATGCGGTCTTGGCTAATAAATATCTTAGAAAAAGTCAACATTCATTGAAGTAACAAAATGCTGTCTCTACACTGACAATGTCAGATAACTACAAATTGGCTACTTGCCCTGAATGTTCAGAACTGTAAAATTTGGCGCTTGACATACACATAAACAGACATTTTTGTCCATAATATATTGTCCTTCACTGTCTGTAACTGTCTGCCAACGCTGGGGTCACTTTTCGATTCCTTACTGCAGAAGTCACGTGCTTTTGAGGCGAAGAACTCGTCCAGCCATGTTCGGAGCTAATTTTAATCCGAAAACCAAGATCCGTGAAGGTTGTTTGATAGAGAGCAGAAAAGGTGAAAATCTGACTGCTAAGATCAGCTTAAGAATGTGGGCCCGAAATGACTTTCCAACCCTATCTCTATATGGGTGTTGTTTGTCAACCTGTAACAACGCGTGCGGACGTAACGAGCAGTAGCGTCGCTTAATGCTGTTTTCCTGGTCGTTGTTCTTTGACTGCCGTTGCAGGACGTCTCAGTTGTTGACAATAAATGTCAACACTGATCGTTAGACCTTGGGGAAGCAATTAATAGTACACCACACTGTATGCAGTATGGGGAGTTGCTGCTGTGTTCGGTCTCACGCATTTCTTCCTTTCCTTTATGGATGTATAAAAATGATATTTTTCGTTACCAGTAACGGTACAGGATAGGAATTCTCGGTGTTGTTCACGAACGAATTGATGATGAGCAAGCAGAGATGCACATATTGCCATACGCTGATATTTGTAGTTTTGCCTTAGAACGTACGCTACCCATGCACACGATCTTTGAACCTTTCCCATTGCATGCAAATGTCGCGCGATGGTGGAATGATCGCAGTTTATCACATTTGCCACTTGTCGAATACACTGTCAGGTATCATCGTAGGTTAATGCGTTTAAACGGTCTCCGTCACACCCCAAACGTGGCGAGTCACAAATGTAAAAAAGGCTTCTCCTTAAAGCGAGGAAACCTTGTTCTTGCCACGCAATGTCCAACGGCAGCAAGCCCACACATCGCACAAACGTTTCTCGCTGCCTCTGCTGCTGACACTCCTATCAGACAGAAAAATATGTCTGAAATGGTCCGAATTCTCCACTTGGTACTTCATTTCCTAGCATCAACAGCTTCAATTACTATCATCTCCAGATGACTATATGTAAACTCAAATAGGAACAATGAACTGGAAATAAAAAACCAGAATTGATAGACAAACTCATAGCAACAGGAACACCAACAAGCAAAAAGAAGAAGGAAAAAAAAATTGTGAACCAATGTTTCGTTGGGTTACGTAAACTATGTTCCTTTCTTGTAGAGAGTTCCACGCGAGCTATACAAGAATAGCACCTAATGAAAGTTATAAAAGCGAGGCTTAAAAATGGCTCCGATATTTTCAGAAACGCGATGTGAATACGTCTAAGAGTTCGCGCGAAGGTCCCGCCGCCACTTACGCCCTTGACTCTAGCGTTCCTTTTTCGCGGCACATGCTGCCCAGTGGGTGGTAAATATAACTCGCAGCCACGTATCGATTCTCACCGACGAGTCGTCTCGTCTGGTCAGGGCTTTGCGTAACGTGGCGCGCCCGTCAAGGCCGCAACCGCTTAAGCGCAGCAGCGGAGCGGGTTGCATCACGTATTGATGTAGGCGCAGAGCGTGTTTCGCGCAGTGGAAGATAAAAGGGTCGCGGCAGGTTTTGAGCACACTACCACTGTTCTAAGTTGGTGTGTAGAGTCTGTGAGACTGGAGACATACCGTCACGATTGTGAACAGATTGCACGTACACAATTCCGAAGATTTAGCGTGCACAAAAATGCGGGAGCTACCGAACGATCAACTTAATGACTTACACGTCCAAGTTGCTAGCAAGAATAATATGTAGGGCGAGCGATTTTACCAAATCTGGGAAAAACTGCAAGAAAAGATTCGTTAGAGAATATGTGGGCAAAATATCTTTCAGAGGAAAGGATTCAATGATTGAAAGAAAGCACACATCAGAATACTGCAGACAATTTGGAACGTCCACATTCAGGCACTCAGTAATATTGCCCGAGACGGCGGCATGCTCACACATTAGTACAAAGAGGTCCAGCGGATGCAGGACATCCCCACTTGCTTTGTGTGTTCTCGTGAGCGCTTCCGATCATTGGAACCTACACTGTCAATGATCATTTATCTCCCCATTCAAGTGGCTTTATCTCCGTCGCAACGCATTTACGGCCGTATGTGCATATCACCTTTTTGTTCCCATACTCTAGGGGGTTGTCACCTGCAATTTGTCCCCGTGTTGGAAAATCATTCTGTATATAGGGTGAAAAGTATTTAAACCGACAAACTCTGGGCGGTTGTAGGGGACACCAAAACAAATATTTTTCCCTAATGTCATTTTTTCCTATGAGGAGTATTTAAACCGGTAGAGGAAGATTTCTCTGGCGGCAAATTAATTAAACCAACGAACACTTTTACATTTTTTTATGACCAAGAGACAACAACTAGGTAGCAGATACGGCCCAATTAAATAGTCTCCAACAACACCGACCCACACATTAACGAAGAACCGCACTTGATGAGCGATAGTAACTGTGGCATGTGGGTTATCCTCACTCCAAACATGCGAATTGTGCATGTTGAAGACCCCATCACGCCCGAACGTTGCTTCATCGGTAAACAACACAGAGGATGGAACTCTAGGATGCATTTCACACTGTTCCAGGTACCACTGCGAAAACTACGCTCTGGGTGGATAGTCAACTGGTTCCAGGTTGTGGACACGCTGTAAGTGAATTGAACGTAACAATTGCTCTCGAAGGACTGTCCTTACAGTCGTCTGATTCGCCCCATGTGATGTGCAATTGCACGAGTGCTGATTGAAGGATCCCGCTCCACATGCTGCAAGACAGCTTCCTCAAATTGCGACGGCGTCCCTGTCCAGGTAATCTGCTAAATGACCCGGTCTCACGCAGACGTTGGTACACAGCAGTGAAGGTGGTATGATGCGGGATACGGCGATTAGGATATTGTTGTTGATAAACCCGCTGTGCAGCTCGTCCGTTGTGGTGCGCTACGTAGTACGCACCAAGCATGTCAGTGTACTCACTCCAGGTGTATCGCTCCATTAGTAAACAGAGACAATGCACTACTACACTGGTGGACAGCAGTTGCCTGCAACTGAAGAGCGTAATACGCCCTCTAACTACTGAAGATACAGCCTTTATTAACTGAAGAGCTTAATACGGCCTCCAACGGTTTAAATAATGCTCGTAGGAAAAAAATGACATTAGGGAAAAATATTTGTTTTGATGTCCCCTACAACCTCCCAGAGTTTTTCGGTTTAAATACCTTTCACCATGTATAAGAAGGGACAAGAAATTTTGATGATCTTTCAGGTCACAATCACGTTGGCGTCAGGAAAGGTAAAGGAACCATGGACGAAGTTCTGACGTTTCGCTTGACCCTAGAGGCAAGATTTAAGAACAATGACGACACCTTTTTAAATATTGGAGGAAGATGTTAGGGTTACTAAGAGAAGTACGTGTACCCCGTAGGGAAAGACGATTAATATACACTGAGGTGAAAAAAATTCATGGGATAAATCCTAATACAGTGTCTGAGCTCCTTTTGCCTGGCGTAGTGCAGCAATTGGACTTGGAATGGACTCAACAAGTAGTTGGATGCCCCCTGCACAAATATGGAGCCCAGCTCCCTCTATAGCAGTCCACAGCTGCGGAAGTCTTGCCGGTGCTGGATCTTATCCACGAACCGACCTGTGGATTATGTCCCATAAATGTTCGATGGGATTCATGTTGGGCGATCAGGGTGGCCAGAGGATTCGCTCGAATTGTCCAGTGTGTTCTTCAGACCAGTCGCGAACTGTTGCGCCCCAGTGACATGGCATCGTTGTTTTGGAACATGAAGTCCATCAATGGCCGCAAATGGATTCCATGAACTGAACATAACTATTTCCACCCGATTACAGGCTGTGTTTGATCAAGGACGCAGTCAGTTCCATGTAAACATAACCCACACCATTTTGGAGGCACCACCAGCTTGCACGGTGCCTTGTTGACAATCTGCGTCCATGGCTTCTTGGGGTCTAAGAACGCTACCAACTGTAATATGGACCCATCAGACCAGGACACGGTTTTCCAGTCTTCTAGAGTCCAACCGATACGTTCACGAACTGAGGAGAGGCGCTGCGGGCGACGTCGTGGTTTTAGCAAAGACACTCGCGTCGGTCGTCTGCTACCATAGTTCATTAACACCAGACTTAGTCTCGGTGTTCTCACGGATACGTTAGTCGTACGGGTCACATTGGTTTCTAAGGTAATTTCACGCAGTCTTGCTTGTCTGTTAGCACTGACAACTCTACGCAAACGCCGTTGCTCTCGGTCGTTAAGTGAAGGGCGTCGGCCACTGCGTCGTCCGTGGTGAGAAGTGTGGTGTCCTCGGCACACTCTTGACGTTGTGGATCTCGGATACTGAATTCCCTAACGATTTCCAAAATAGAATGTCCCACACGTTTAGCTCCAAATACCGTTCCGCGTTCAAAGTCTGTTAGTTCCCGACGTGCGACGATTGTCAATTCGGAACCTTTTCACGTTAATAACCTGAGCAAAAATGATAGCTCCAGTAATGCACTGCCGCGCAGGATTAGCCTAGCGGTCTAAGGCGCTGCAGTCATGAAATGTGCAGCTGGTCCCGGCGGAGGTTCGAGTCCTCCCTCGGGCATGTGGGTGTGTGTGTTTGTCCTTAGGATAACTTAGATTAAGTAGTGTGTAAGCTTACGGACCGATGACCTTAGCAGTCAAGTCCCATAAGATTTCACACGCATTTGAATATTTTTAACACTAATGCACTGCCCTTTTATACCCTGTGTATACGACACTACCGCCGTCTGTATGTGAGCATATCGCTATCTCATGACACTTGTTATCTCAGCGTACAATGTTTTTAAAACAAGGCGGAAAAATGAGAACGGAGGACCAAGAAGGAAGTGCTCGTATTAGATGGTGTATAAGACATGGAGACAATCTTTTGCCCTTACTTGTCAGTTTACACACCGAAAAATCAATTAAGTGAACAAAAGAAAGATTCAGCAGTGGCACAAAAAAAAAAACAGGGTGAAACGACATGAAAGCTAAGATTTGCTAATGGCAATACTACTCTCAGGGGAAGTGAGGAAAAACTGCAGTACTTCTTGAGTGGAAGGAACAGTCTAATGAGCGGGCACAATGGACTGAGAGTAAACTGTAGAAAGAGGAAAGTAAAGTAGAGAAGCAGAGATGAGGAGATCAATAAATTTAAGATCAAAACTGGATATCACGAAGTAGACAAAGTGAATTCTGCTACTTTGGAAACAAAGTTACTCATGACGAATGTAGTAAGGTTGAAAATTGTGAAAAGTAACTTTTTCATGTAGTTGTTTACTAACAAATGCGGCTTGCCCTGGTATTCATTTCACAAGTTTTTTATTAGAAACGAAAACTGAAAATGAAATATATTTGTAGGGTAATATCAGAAAATCTCATTTACATAGATTTTTGCGAGAGCACCTTTGAAATTATGAAACAGTCGTACAAAGAAATACGCGTCACGTATCGATGTACAAGTACACCATCCTAATCAAGAAACATAGAATGCAAAATATAGATTTTCTATTATAATCATTTCACTCAGAAGTCAGTTATAAACAATATTTCTAGTATACGAAGCGCAGCTTCTTTGTGTGTCTACAATTGGATTTTGTAAAAAGTCTCCATGGCAACGCCTCTTCATAGCTCTGTAGACAGGTATTGTTTTTATCTACATCAGTTTGCGCTTACAATTGTCTCAAGCGTTTTCGAGAAAATCGAGTTTGAAAGTCTTAGGCATGCGTATATATACTACTGTGAGTTCCCTGACAGACAAAGAGACTGTTAGCCACCAAGTGATTAAGTGCTTAGTTTCGTAAGCGCAAAGTCTTTGTACCGCACCGCGCTCCTGGCGCTTTCATTTTTTATTCCCACGTAACTCTAACAACAGATTTATCATGGATGTCCAGATTATTGGTATTTAGTGATTCATTTATTATTTGCACAATACTTATCCTGAAAAATAGGCAAACATAATATTTTTTCAAGGGCACTGAAAATAAAAAAGGACACACAATCATTTTGAATCAGATCAATACAGTCTTTTTATTGACATTTTTGTACCTACATTTGTGACACGTATGGAAATACTGCACGAATCAGAATGATATTGACTGTAGAATCATGTAAAACAATAATTATTGTGACATACAGCACACGTAATGAAAGCCGAGTTTTTCCTGCTGCAAAAAAAACTTGGTTTAAGTTCGTAAACGGTTCTCGGTTATCACATATTTTGGTGGCGTACCACGAATATCTGATCATATCGAATATTGGTGAAGGCAACTCGTGGTGTCTGATGGATTAAATTTGTATGCAGCTTCCTCTTTGAGCTATCTCCCTACTGTGTTCGATGATGTACGAGCAATTTTGTAGTCACTTTCTAACGTTTTTCTCGCTAATAAACGTCGCAGGGCTGCACCAACGGAGTACGTTTTGGAGGAATTGCTTTAATACTGCATGTTGGCAGACCCTCTCTATCTTGAAAAATTTCATCGTACAAAACCGGTTCGTTTGCTCTCCCCAAATATCGAGGAGCAGAAGAAATTGTTCTTCGCTTACGTATGGCTTCAAGACGGCAATTAAAGCACTGCGTCTTGAGGCCACGAGTGGGCCATCGGGACCATCCGACCGCCGTGTCATCCTCAGTGGAGGATGCGGATAGGAGGGGCGTGTGGTCAGCACATCACTCTCCCAGTCGTTATGATGGTATTCTTGACCGAAGCCGCTACTATTCTGTCGAGTAGCTCCTTAATTGGCATCACGAGGCTGAGTGCACCCCGAAAAATGGCAACAGCGCATGGCGGCTGGATGGTCACCCATCCAAGTGCCGGCCACGCCCGACAGCTCTTAACTTCGATGATCTCATGGGAACCGGTGTATCCACTGCGGCAAGGCCGTTGCCAATACGGCAATTATAAATATCCTTTAGAGCACTGTTGTGAGTTTTCCACACTTTGAAGATTTTATTATAACGTTTTTGTCTTTGTGTGCGTGCTCACCTGCCGCTTTTTGCACTCTTGGTCCGAATGAGCCAGCCGCCTCTTGCAATCAAACGAACACTGTTTGTAGTAACTTTCCAGATAAGGGGACAGAATATCGTGCAGTGTACGAATGTGCCACATTGTGCATATCCTTTCGCTGCACAAGATCAATCTTTGCTCCAAGTTGGGTGGGAGTTTGGTGAGAAGTTGACAGATATTGGCAACCTAGAACAATCATTCACAAATTAGCATTGTATGGTCTGTAAAATTGGTACTGCAGTTGATGTAAATGGATTAGGTACTTTTAGGTGTAACACCTGTTTGATCAGTGTTAACAACACAATCCTTCTCATATTTTGGTATGAGAGCTCGAGTCTGCATTCGGAAATTTACTGCTGCATTTCGAAAATTCTACGAAATGTTTCCTCTCAAATTTCCACGTGTTCTTGTGTTATTACTGCAGAAGGTTTGTAGCGATGATATTGTTTTTGAGAGAAAGTTATTCACTGTACACAAGCGCCGGTTTTAATCGTACTTATGAAACTTAGCTGCCAAGTGGTTCGGCCAGGTACGTCAGTACACTTACACGTAAAACCAGACATCTTGGAACGTTGACATGGTACTGGCTCGGGCCCTAACATACAAATGAATATTCTTCGTGTTTGTAAACGCAGTTCCCTTTCTCCCTCCACCAGTTGAAAGTTGTTTGTCCACATGCATCTGTTTCTGGTGGGTCAAACCAAACTGCAGGATTACCGGTGAGTCGTTTCGTACCTGTACCTGTACCTGTACCGGGAAAATGGGTTCATGCTGGGTTGAAACGTACCTGCAGGAATAAAGTTATAATGATAAACTATTTCCAAAATGTCGAGAAAAACCAGAGTTTTCAAGGTGAAGATTATGTTAACAATAAATGATTCCTTAGATACCGATAATCTGCACAGTCATAATAAACCTGTTATTAGAATCGCGTGGGAGAAAGAAAAAAAAAAGAATAACGGCTGTGGGATTCGAACCAGAGTCCTTCGTGTTATGAATCGAGTCGCTTACTGGGTCGGCTACCGACACCTGGGCTGCAGGGCGTCACACATTAGTATATATGTATGCCTAAAAGTTTCAAACTCTACTATCGAAAGCGGTTGAGAGTTGCATCTTCGTTTTTGCATATGTCAAATGGTTCAAATGGCTCTGAGCAGTATGGGACTTAACATCGGAGATCATCAGTCCCCTAGAACTTAGAGCTACTTAAACCTAAGGACATCACACACATCCATGCCCGAGGCAGGGTTCGAACCTGCGACCGTAGCAGCCGCGCGGTTCCTGACTGAAGCGCCTAGAACCGCTCGGCCACAGCGGCCGGCATACATATGTCAAAGTCGTAGCCATGATCTACACTGAAGAGCCAAAGAAACTGACCTGCCTAATATCGTGTAGGGCCCCCGCGAGCACGCAGAATGCCGCACTACGATGCGGTATGGACTCGACTAATGTCTAAGGTAGTACTGGAGGGAATTGGCACCATGAATCCTACAGGGATGTCTATAATTCCGTAAGAGCACGAGGTGCTGGAGATATCTTCTGAACAGCACGTTGCAAGACATCCCAGATATGCTCAATAATGATCACAATACACACACCCATGCCCGAGGGAGGACTCGAACCTCCGACGGGGGAAACCGCCCGAATCTTGGCAAGGCGCTTCAGACCGCGTTGCTACCATGCACGGTGATCAGACAGGATGCTTACGTACGTGTCACTTGTCAGAGTCGTATCTACACGTAACAGGGATCCCATATCATTCCCACCAACTTAAACAGTGTCCTGCTGACACGCTGGGTCCATGGATTCGTGAGGTTGTGTCCCATACCCGTACACATCCATCCGCTCGATACAATTTAAAACGAGACTCGTCCGACCAGGCAATAAGTATCCAGTCATCAACAGTCCGATGTCGGCGTATGGTTTGTACGCTGTGCAAAATTCATCGAAAAATCTCTCTGAGTTATGAAGGAAAGTGTACCTATAGCAACAAATGTAGGCAGTAGTAAGTGAAAAAAGATGAAACTTCACATGTAAAAAACATTTGTTTTGTTGTGTTTTTGAATTTCCACTGCTATGGATGTGAATCCTGAATTCTTCCTGGTCATGCTAACAAAGATTTATGCATTTATTTGAAGTATAGGCAGTGGAAATTAAAATGTCCTGTGGTACCTCTCCTGATCCAAGTCGGCCTGTTTGACGTCCTACTCCCTTTAATGTATTGCCATAAATGATAGCTATACGACTAAATACGTCGGAATACAGGGTGAGCAGAATGAGACTCCAACATTTGAACTCATAAAATGTGAGAGGAAACACAATTTATTGACGAACAAATACAGGGAAATCATACAGCAGCTCATCAAGTTTTCATACACAGGTGGACGGTTCAGTACTCCTGAACATGGGCGCTACCGGTAGCGCGTAGAATATCAAGTCTATAATCGATTTCGTGGCATGTGTTGCGGAGCATCTGTTCTGTGACAGAGTTGATGACAGTTCTTATGCGCTGTTTCAAGTCCTGCAGGTCCTTTACTGGTGTAGCGTATACCCGGTCTTTCACATAACCCCACAAGAAAAAATCGAGGGTGGTTATGTCGGACCAAGCAATTGGACCTTCACGGCCAATCCATCGTTGCGGGAATGTGTCATTTAAAAATTTTCGGACATCAAGGCTCCAATGGGGTGGTGCACCATCCTGTTGAAATATCACATTTGGCTGCAGGTCTGCTGCAGGACGATCTGAGCAGCTCTCTTAGGTTGGTCGCAGATGATTTACCGTCTAGTAAGGTCACCCGAAGACCAGTATCAGTTGCAAAGCGATTTAGAGAAGATTGCTGTATTGTGTGGCAGGTAGCAGTTGACGCTAATTAACGAAAAGTGTGAGGTGATCCACATGAGCTCCAAAAGAAATCCGTTGGAATTCGATTACTCGATAAATAGTACAATTCTCAAGGCTGTCAATTCAACTAGGTACCTGGGTGTTAAAATTACAAACAACTTCAGTTGGAAAGACCACATAGATAATATTGTGGAGAAGGCGAGCCAAAGGTTGCGTTTCATTGGCAGGACACTTAGAAGATGCAACAAATCCACTAAAGAGACAGCTTACAGTACACTCGTTCGTCCTCTGTTAGAATATTGCTGCGCAGTGTGGGATCCTTACCAGGTGGGATTGACGGAGGACATCGAAAAGGTGCAAAAAAGGGCAGCTCGTTTTGAATTATCGCGTAATATGGGAGAGAATGTGGCAGATATGATACGCGAGTTGGGATGGAAGTCATTAAAGCAAAGACGTTTTTCGTCGCGGCGAGATCTATTTACGAAATTTCAGTCACCAACTTTCTCTTCCGAATGCGAAAATATTTTGTTGGGCTTAACCTACATAGGTGGGAATGATCATCAAAATAAAATAAGAGAAATCAGAGCTCGAACAGAAAAGTTTAGGTGTTCGCTTTTCCCGCGCGCTGTTCGGGAGTGGAATGGTAGAGAGATAGTATGATTATGGTTCGATGAACCCTCTGCCAAGCACTTAAATGTGAATTGCAGAGTAATCATGTAGATGTAGATGTATCTGTGGCACGGTAAATTGTTCCAACATGTCCAGGTAGATGGCTCCATCCACAGTTGGCTCCTGAAAGAAAAACGCCCCAACAATGCGATTTGTCATCAAACCATACAACACATTAACTTTCGGACTGTCGCGCATGTGTTCCCTAGGTGCATGTGGATTTTCGGAGGACTCCCAGATGCGTACATTGTGACAATTGACAGCCCCTGACACGTGAAAGGTTGCCTCGTCAGTGAACATCACGCGTGATAAAAATGTCTCGTCCGCGGCAATGCGATCTGACATGACATATGCAAATTCTTCTCGCTTTGATCGATCATCAGGCTCGATTTCTTGCACAACCTGCACTTTATATGCGTACAATCGTAATCGCTGATGAAGCACTTCGTGCACTGTTGAACGTTTCATACGAAGTTCTCGTGCTGCCTGTCGCACTGATTTCTGTGGACTTTGTTCGAATGACCGCCGCACTTGTTTCACATGGTGTTCGCTGATCCCAGGCTTACCACCACAGTGTCCTTTCGCAACACTACCAGTAGCCAAAAACTGATCACACCACTTCTTTATAGTCTCAAACGACGGGAGCGCTTTGTTGTAAACTCGACGAAAGTTTCTTCGCACTTGGGTCGCCGATTTTGTCTCTGCATACCACTAGACCACATGTGCATGCTCCTTCATATCCTCCATTTTCCTAAAACAACTGATTGCAGCTCCACTACGGTCACTTGGCGTATCAAATTTGCACACCACAAACTTGTTGAGTTGCTCTGTCCGCCCCTTCCGGATTCACAGGCCCACCATCTGAAATGAGAAAGACATAGGATATTAAAATGTTGCAGTATCATTGTGGACACCCTGTATATTTAGATGTTGTCGGTTAAGGGTCTATCAAGTGATGGTGGCCTTTAGAATGCCTTAAATTATTTTTTTCTCTTTTTAGATGAAGATGATCGAAATGTGATCCAGACTGTTTGTCACAGGTCAACTGTTTTCTATAGCAAGGCCACTTCCCCGACCCCCTGAGAATGCGACGCACAGGTAGTGGCGGAATGCGTGGGGAGGAGGGGCAGCTGCCTGGAATTGAGTGGGAGAGGCAGCAGTTGAGAAGAACCAGCGAGTGTTGATGGAGGGGTTGGGGCGAGCTGCGGTGATTAATGGAGGCGCGGACGTGCCGGAGCGCTGGGGCCGCACTGCCCGCTCACCGAAACGATCGGTCTGACGTCAATTAGGGGGCCGCAGGTGATCACTGTGCGGAAGAACCGGCTCGCGAGCGTCCAGTCTCCAGCGCTCAAGCACTGCTGGAAGTGGAAAGTGTTACTCCGTGGAGCACCAGTCTGCTATGCGTGAAACTTTGAGCATATGTTCATCTTACTGTAATGCAACAGTTTTGCCCTCCACGGTCTCCTCATAGATCAAAGACCCGTTGCGACCACTGGATCTGCTCCTAATCGATTGCTGCGGATGAAAACTGCCTCCTAAGCAATAGCCTATGATTCTACGTGATAAAAGTTGGTTCTAGTGTAACATAAACTTTCGGGCATTACATCAAATTGCTTAAATTATCCGTCTTTTTCCGTATTAATCGTTTTATTTGCATTTATCACTTTTCTCCGAGCGGATGAAGTTTACGTATTTCTACATCTACATCGATACTCTGCAAATCACATTTAACTGCCTGACAGAGGGTTCATCGAAACATCTTCACAATTCTCTATTATTCCAATCTCGTATAGCGCGCGGAAAGAGTGAACACCTATATCTTTCCGTACGAGCTCTGATTTCCCTTATTTTATCTTGGTGGTCGTTACTCCCTATGTAGGTCGGTGTCAACAAAATATTTTCGCTTTCGGAGGAGAAAGTTGGTGATTCGAATTTCGTGAGAAGATTCCGTCCCAAAGAAAAGCCCCTTTCTTTTAATGATGTCCAGCACAAATCCTGTATCATTTCTGTGCACTCTCCCCCACATTTCACGATAATACAAAACGTGCTGCCTTTCTTTGAACTTTTTCGATGTACTTCGTCAGTTCTATCTGGTAAGGATCTCACACCGCGCAACAGTATTCTAAAAGTGGACGGACAAGCGTAGTGTAAGCAGTCTCCTTAGTAGGTTTGTTACATTTTCTAAGTGTCCTGCCAATGAAACGCAGTCTTTGGTTAGCCTTCCCCACATCATTATCTATGTGTTCCTTCCAATTGAAGTTGTTCGCAATTGTAATACCTAGGTATTTAGGTGAATTTACGGCTTTTAGATTACACTGATTTATCGTGTAACCGAAGTTTAACGAGTTCGTTTTAGCACTCATGTTGATGACCTCACATTTTTCGTTATTCAGTGTAAACTGCCACTTTTCGCACCATTCATATATATTTTCTATATCGTTTTTCAGTTTGTTTTGGTCTTCTGACGAGTTTATTAGTCGATAAACGACAGCGTCATCTGCAAACATCCTAAGACGGCTGCTCAGATTGATAAGGAACAGCAAAGGGCCTATAACACTACCTTGGGGAACGCCAGAAATCACTTCCGTTTTACTCGATGACTTTCCGTCAGTTACTACGAACTGTGACCTCTCTGACAGGAAATCACAAATCCAGTCACATAACTGAGACTATATTCCATAAGCACGCAATTTCAATACGAGCCACTTGTGTGGCACAGTGTCAAAAGCCTTCCGGAAATCCAAGAATACGGAATCAATCTGAAATCCCTTGTCAATAGCACTCAGCATTTCATGTGAGCCGGCCGGAGTGGCCGAGCGGTTCTAGGCGCTACAGTCTGGAACCGCGTGACTACTACGGTGGAAGATTCGAATCATGCCTCGGGCATGGATGTGTGTGATGTTTTAGGTTAGTTAGGTTTGAGTAGTTCTACGCTCTAGGGTGACTGAAATTCGAGAGTAGGAAAAGGGAGAGAAGGAAACATAGTAGGTCAATATGGATTGGGAGAAAGAAAGGAAAGAGGAAGCCGTCTGGTAGAATTGTGCACAGAGCATAATTTAATCATAGCTAACACTCGGTTCAAGAATCATAAAAGAAGGTTGTACACATGAAAGAATCCTGGAGATACTTGAAGGTATCAGATTGATTATATAATGGTAAGACAGAGATTTAGGAACCAGGTATTAAATTGTAAGACACTTCCGGGGGCAGATGTGGACTATGACAACAGTGTAGTGGTTATGAGCTGTAGATTAAAACCGAAGAAGCTGCAAAAAGGTGGGAATTTAAGGAGATGGGATCTGGACAAACTGATTAAACCAAAGGTTGTACAGAGATTCAGGGAAAGCATAAGGGAACAATTGTCACAAATGGGGGAAAGAAATACAGTAGAAGATGAATGGGTAGCTCTGAGGGATGAAGTAGTGAAGGCAGCAGAGCATCAATTAGGTAAAAAGACGAGGGCTAGTAGAAATCCTTGGGAAACAGAAGAAATATTGAATTTAATTGATGAAAGGAGAAAATATAAAAATGCAGTAAATGAAGCAGGCAAAAAGGAATACAAACGTCTCAAAAATGTGATCGACAGGAAGTGAAAAATGGCTAAGCAGGGATGGCTAGAGGACAAATGTAAGGATGTGGAGGCTTATCTCACTAGGGGTAAAATAGATACTGCCTACAAGAAAATTAAAGAGACCTTTGGAGATAAGAGAACCATTTGTATGAATATCAAGAGCTCTGATGGAAAACCAGTTCTAAGCAAAGAAGGGAAAGCAGAAAGGTGGAAGGAGTATATAGAGGTTCTATACAAGGGTGACGTACTTGAGGACAATATTCTGGAAATGGAAGAGAATGTAGATGAAGACGAAATGGGAGATACAATACCGCGTGAGGAGTTTGACAGAGCTCTGAAAGACCTGAGTCGAAACAAGGCCCTGGGAGTAGACAACATTCCATTAGAACTACTGACAGCCTTGGGAGAGCCAGTCCTGACAAAATTCTACCATCTGATGAGCAAGATGTATGAGACTGGTGAAATACCCTCAGACTTCAAGAAGAATGTAATAATTCCAATCCCAAAGAAAGCAGTTGTTGACAGATGTAAAAATTACCGAACAATCAGTTTAATAAGCCACAGCTGCAAAATACTAACGCGAATTCTTTACAGATGAATGGAAAAACTAGTAGAAGCCAACCCTGGGGAAGATCAGTTTGGATTCCGTAGATATATTGGAACACGTGAGGCAATACTGACCTTACGACTTTTCTTAGGAGAAAGATTAAGGAAAGGCAAACCTACGTTTCTAGCATTTGTAGACTTATAGAAAGCTTTTGACAATGTTGACCGGAATACTCTCTTTCAAATTCTAAAGATGGCAGGGGTAAAATACAGGGAGCGAAAGACTATTTACAATTTGTACAGAAACCAGATGGCAGTTATAAGAGTCAAGGTACATGATAGGGAAGCAGCGGTTGGGAAGGGAGTGAGACAGGGTTATAGCCTATCCCCGATGTTATTCAATCCGTATATTAAGCAAGCAGTAAAGGAAACAAAAGAAAAATTCGCAGTAGGTATTAAAATCCATGGCGAAGAAATAAAAACTTTGAGGTTCGCCGATGACATTGTAATTCTGTCAGAAACAGCATAGGACTTGGAAGAGCAGTTGAATGGAATGGAAAGTGTGTTGAAAGGAGGGTATAAGATGAACATCAACAAAAGCAAAACGAGGATAATGGAGTGTAGTCGAATTAAGTCGGGTGATGCTGAGGGAATTAGATTAGGAAATAAGACACTTAAAGTAGTAAAGGAGTTTTGCTATTTGGGGAGCAAAATAACTTATTATGGTCGTAGTAGAGAGGATATAAAATGTAGACTGGCAACGGCAAGAAAAGCGTTTCTGAAGAAGAGAAATTTGTTAACATCGAGTATACATTTGTCAGGAAGTCGTTTCTGAAAGTATTTGTATGGAGTGTAGCCATGTATGGATGTGAAACATGGACGATAAATAGTTTGGACAAGAAGAGAATACAAGCTTTCGAAATGTGGTGCTACAGAAGAATGCTGAAGATTAGATGGGTAGATCACATAACTAATGAGGAGGTTTTGAATAGAATTGGGGAGAAGAGGAATTTGTGGCAGAACTTAACAAGAAGAAGGGATCGATTGGTAGGACATGTTCTGAGGCATCAAGGGATCACAAATTTAGCGTTGGAGGGCAGTGTGGAGGGTGAAAATCATAGAGGTAGACCAAGAGATGAATACACAAAGCAGATTCAGAAGGACGTAGGTTGCAGTAGGTACTGGGAGATGAAGGAGCTTGCACAGGATAGAGTAGCATGGAGATCTTCATCAAACCAGTCTCTGTACTGAAGACCACAACAACAAAACAAATTCTAGGGGACTGATGACCTTAGAAGTTAAGTCCCATAGTGCATAGAGCCATTTTTGAACTTCATGTGAATAAAGAGCTAGTTGTGTTTCGCAGGAACGATGGTTTCTAAACCAATGTTGACTGTGTGTCAATAGACCATTTCCTTCAAGGTCAATCATAATGTTCTAACACAGTATATGGTCTAAAATCCTGCTACACATCGACTTTAACGGCATGGGCTTGTAATTTAGTGGATTACTCATACTACCTTTCTTGAATATTGGTGTGACCTGTGCAACTTTCCAGTCTTTCGGTACGGATCTTTCGTCGAGCAAACGGTTGTATATCATTGTTAAGTATGGGACTAACGCATCAGCATACTCCGAAAGGAACCTAATCGGAATAAAGTCTGGACCAACCCATGAGTGTAACGCAGAGTCAGACGTCTGACTTATTTAGAAATCAGTTTGTGTGTTATATATTGGCTCTTTTTCAGGAAGAGGGCAAAATCTGAAGTTGGGTTTAAAGTTTGTTGGCAGCCACTAAGTGCTCTCAATATCAAATGCTGGTTGTGTATAGATTGCCCACTTGGCGCTCCGTTTCAAGCAAAAGCTAGTTTTCAGTCATCTCCATGTTTATGGCGTCATATCTTCTGAACCATGCGTCGAGTAATATGATTTTGATGGTACGTCTGGTGGGTATTTATGTCTGGCTGCTATCTGCAAAGTGTGCTACGAACGGAGCTGGTAGTAAAGAAGTAACAAGTTAAATTGTCTGGCTGGTTTATTTAGCATATGACACAAATCATGATTTATAAAAGACATCTTCAGAGTAAAAAAAATTCCTAAATGTGCAATAAATATATAAATAAAAGTTAAAGATAGTTCAGAAACATGAAAGAATAATACAAACACAAGTATAAATAAAGATATAAATGTTCACGTAACGACACAAAACTCTTTGTCATTGTATATCAAAATAAGATGTACATCACAAACGTATGTCAGATTACTAATGTAATCGATGCCCTCTTTGCTCGCATGCACGAAATCGGCAGTCTGACTGTGGTACTTTGTAGTAGGACATTCCTGGACAATCTGTCGTATCGTTTCTTTCTGCACTGCAGTCACACTCAGGATAAGTAGCAATGTGCTGATTATTCATGGAGTCCTCGCATCTTCCGTCGTTCATTTTTATCCTATTTAGCCCGTCCACACTCTCCTAGGAAGATAAGACCTCGGCGGATTTTCAGATACGCACTGGATCTCTTTGAAATGTGTCACTAAACCCATTTCCCTCTTTCTACGTCAGTATTCTATCGTGTCGAAGTCATCTCAATGCATGTCTACAGCTGAAAGAATTGGAGGATTTCTAGACTAAAATTTGTCGATGATTACATCTTCAGAGCAAGAATGAATATGGAGCTGGTCGTTGTGTTGAATTTTAATGAACTCCATGACTAATGCGTCCGATCTGCGCAAGTGAGGGGGTGGAGTGTGACTAAGCATCGGTATAGTCAATCGACGGGTGTACTTCTCATTGTTCCAGATATCACCTCATTGTTCTGTTCAATTACATGTCGACTTTCTTCATGTGAGCATTTAGTCACACTGGTGGGCTATATTTTGTCACCAAGTGGACCATTCCAAGGGCAGATGCACTTAAGAGTGGATGTCATAGAGCCACAAGTTGTGCCACGTAGCTTTTGAATTAGATTGTTTCTGGCTCGAAGTTAAGCTACTGTTGCCTGCCGCTGTGGGCGAGCGGTTCTAGGAGCTTCAATCCGGAACCACAAGGCTGCTACGGTCGCTGATTCGAATCCTGCCTGATGACCTCAGGTGTTAAGTCCCATAGTGCTTAGAGCCATTTGAATATTTATTTTTTTATTTTTTTGGGGTCGCATTTATTATGATAGACATCAAGCACAAACGCTCTTGAAACAAATAGTTTCTCGACAAAAGTTTCAAATTTTAGTAAGCAACGTCTTCTGCAGTTTTTTTTCTAATCAAAATATATGATTTACGTAGCAACAAAAACTCTAATTGCTCGAAGATATTAGTATCAGTTTAGTGCACTGAACACAACCTGGCAACTAACTGGTACATATTTGAAATCATACAGAAACGTTTCACAATACAAATTAACGTCATTTTAATAATGATCAAAGGCTGCTGTTCCAGTGTCCAGGTCTTACAGCCTGGCATGGCGTTTGCTCGGGGCGTATGGTAACCAGCTTCCAATGACGCCATACCTTGTGGTAGCAAATCCAATGCAGTTGCTCCAGCGTCCTATAACGAATCTAACAGCACACAGCACACACTGTTTTTAACATAAACCACACACATTACGAATGTACGTATGTTTCTGTGGTGTCACCGCCAGACACCACACTTGCTAGGTGGTAGCCTTTAAATCGGCCGCGGTCCGTTAGTATACGTCGGACCCGCGTGTCGCCACTGTCAGTGATTGCAGACCGAGCGCCGCCACACGGCTGGTCTAGAGAGACTTCCTAGCACTCGCCCCAGTTGTACAGCCGACTTTGCTAGCGATGGTTCACTGACAAATTACGCTCTCATTTGCCGAGACGATAGTTAGCATAGCCTTCAGCTACGTCATTTGCTACGACCTAGCAAGGCGCCATTATCATTTGCTATTTATCTTGTGATGCATGTACCGTCAGACCGATGTTCACCAATTATGGATTACAGTTAAGTATTCCAGAAGCTACGTACTATTTTTGCTACTATAAACACCTTGTCATTTTCCAGACCTCACGCCAGCCTGCGTGAGCTTTAACGCGTGCCTTTCGGCTTCACCTCGTAGTGGCTTGGCTGTCTTGCCAAGTCACAACAGTTTCATATCATGACCAATTAATTTAACTGTATTGAACATAAATACTACATAATTTATATACACTGTGTACTTACTACAAACCATACATCAATCTGCAGAACTGACGGGGCTCGGTGCCGACAACCAGGATGTAGTATACATTGAGGTGACAAATGTAATGGGGTACCTCCTCATACCCTGTCGGACCTCATTTTGCCCGGCGTAATTCAGCAACTCCACGTGGCATGGACTCAACAAGTCGTTCGAAGTCCCCTGCAGAAATATTGTGCCATGCTGCCACTATATCCGTCAACAATTGCGAAAGCGTTGCCGGGGCAGGATTTTGTGCACGAACTGACCTATCGTTTATGTCCCGTAAATGTTCGATGGGATTCGTGACGAACGAAACGGACGGTCAAATTGTCACCCGTAAAAAAAATTATTCAAATGGCTCTGAGTACTATGGGACTTAACTTATGAGGTCATCAGTCCCCTAGAACTTAGAACTATTTAAAACTAACTAACCTAAGGACACACACATCCATGCCCGAGGCAGAATTCGAACCTGCGACCGTAGCGGTCGCGCGGTTCCAGACTGTAGCGCCTAGAACGGCTGGGCCACGCAGGCCGGCTCACCCGTAAAAATTACATTTTTGTTTTGCAACATAAAGACCATCAATGGCTGCGAATGGTCTCCAGGTAGCCGAAAATAACCATTTCCAGTCAACAATCGGGTCAGTTGGACCAGAGGATCCGGTCCATTCCATGTAAGCACAGACCACACCATTGTGGAACCACCAGCAGTTTGCACAGTGCTTTGTCAACGACTTGCGGTCATGGTTTCATGGGGTCTGAGTCACACTCGAACCTACTGTCAGCTCTTACCAACTCACAGATGACGGTCTTACAGTCGCCTAGGGTGCAACGATGTGGTGACAAGCCCAAGAGACGCACTGCAGGCTATCTTCGGCTGTCAGCAAAGGCCCTGCCGTAGCCCATTAACGTCAGATTCCATCTCACTGTCCTGACGGATATGTTCGTCGCACCTCCCATATTGGTCTGTGTGGCTATATCTCGCAGTTTTGCTTGTCTGTCAGCAGTGACAACTTTACGGGAACGTCGCTGCTTTCGATCGTGAAGAGAAGGCCGTCAGCCACTGCCCTGTCCGTGGTGAGAGGTAATGCCTGGAAATGAGCTATTCTCGGCACAGACTTGACGCTATGGATCTCGGAATATTGGATTCCCTAACCTTTTCCGAAATGGAATGTCCTATTGGTTCTTGCTCCAACTACCATTGCCGGCCATGGTGGCCGAGCGGTTGTAGGCGCTTCAGTCCGGAACCGAGCGACTGCTACGGTCGCAGGTTCGAACCCTGCCTCGGGCATGGATGTGTGTGCTGTCCTTAGGGTAGTTAGGTTTAAGTAGTTCTATGTTCTATGGGACTGATGACCTCAGATGATAAGTCCCATAGTGCTCAGAGCCATTCGAACCAACCAACTACCATTCCGCTTTTAAAATCCGTTAATTCACGTTGTGCGGCCATAATCAGATCGGAAAACTTTTCACATGCATCATCTGACTAAGAATGACAGCTTCGGCAATGCGCTGCCCTTTCATATCCTGTGTACAAGATATCACCGGCATCGGTGTATGCACATATCACTGTCACTCAGTATATTCCCTCAGGAATATCAGCACTTCGGCCCTGTGCCTAAACGATTTGTCCCTTGAGAGATATAGTGAAAGGACCGCTCTTCTTCACTTTATAGCAAAACAATCTGACAGAAAGGGTGAGCAGGACTCTGCTACAGTTTGCCGATGACAAAGTGTCGTCGTTGAGAGGGACAGGGTTCAGAATGACTCGGAAAGAATTTCTGTTTAGTTTGATGTACTGCAAGGTGAGCATAAGGGAACAATTGACAGAAATGGTGGAAAGAAATACAGTAGAAGAAGAATGGGTAGCTTTGAGGGATGAAATAGTGAAGGCAGCAGAGGACCAAATAGGTAAAAGGACGAGGGCTAATAGAAACCCTTGGGTAATAGAAGAAATATTGAATTTCATTGATGAAAGGATAAAATATAAAAATGCAATAAATGAAGCAGGCAAAAAAGGAATGCAAACGTCTCAAAAAGGAGATTGACAGGAAGTGCAAAATGGCTAAGCAGGGATGGCTAGAGGACAAATGTAAGGATGTAGAGGCTTACCTCACTAGGGGTAAGATAGATACTGCCTACAGGAAAATTAAAAAGATCTTTGGAGAAAAGAAAACCACTTACATGAATATCAAGAGTTCAGATGGAAACCCAGTTCTAAACAAAGAAGGGAAAGCAGAAAGGTGGAAGGAGTATATAGAGGTTCTATACAAGGACAATATTATGGAAATATTATGGAAATGGAAGAAGATGTAGATGAAGATGAAATAGGAGATATGATACTGCGTGATGAGTTTGACAGAGCACTGAAATACCTAAGTCGAAACAAGGCCGCCAGAGTAGACAACATTCCATTAGAACTACTGACAGCCTAGGAAGAGCCAGTCCTGACAAAACTCTACCATCTGGTGAGCAAGATGTATGAGACAGGCGAAATACCCTCAGACTTCAAGAAGAATATAATAATTCCAATCCCAAAGAAATCGGGTGTTGACCGAACAATCAGTTTAATAAGTCACAGCTGCAAAATACTAGCGCGAATTCTTTACAGACGAATGGATAAACTGGTAGAAGACGTCCCTGGGGAAGATCAGTTTGGATTCCGTAGAAATGTTAGAACACGTGAGGCAATACTGACCCTACGACTTATCTTAGAAGAAAGATTAAGGAAAGGCAAACCTACGTTTCTAGCATTTGTAGACTTAGAGAAAGCTTTTGACAATGTTGACTGGAATACTCTCTTTCAAATTCTGAAGGTGGCAGGGGTAAAATACAGGGAGCGAAAGGCTATTTACAATTTGTACAGAAACCAGATGACAGTTATAAGAGTCGAGGGGTATGAAAGGGAAGCAGTGGTTGGGAAGGGAGTGAGACAGAGTTGTAGCGTATCCCCGATGTTATTCAATCTGTATATTGAGCAAGCAGTAAAGGAAACAAAAGAAAAATTCGGAGTAGGTATTAAATCCATGGAGAAGAAATAAAAACTTTGAGGTTCGCCGATGGCATTGTAATTCTGTCAGAGACAACAAAGGACTTGGAAGAGCAGCTGAACGGAATGGACAGTGTGTTGAAAGGAGGGTATAAGATGAACATTAACAGAAGCAAAACAAGGATAATGGAATGTAGTCGAATTAAGTCGGGTGATGCTGAGGGAATTAGATTAGGAAATGAGACACTTAAAGTAGTAAAGGAGTTTTGCTATTTGGGGAGTAAAATAACTGATGCTGGTCGAAGTAGAGAGAATATAAAATGTAGACTGGCAATGGCAAGAAAAGCGTTTCTGAAGATGAAAAATTTGTTAACATCGGTATAGATTTAAGTGTCAGGAAGTCGTTTCTGAAAGTATTTGTATGGAGTGTAGCCATGTATGGAAGTGAGACATGGACGATAAATAGTTTGGACAAGAAGAGAATACAAGCTTTCGAAATGTGGTGCTACAGAAGAATGCTGAATATTAGATGGGTAGATCACATAACTAATGAAGAGGTATTGAATAGAATTGGGGAGAAGAGGAATTTGTGGCACAACTTAACAAGAAGAAAGGATCGGTTGGTAGGACATGTTCTGAGGCACCAAGGGATCACCAATTTAGTACTGGAGGGCAGCGTGGAGGGTAAAAATCGTAGAGTGAGACCAAGAGATGAATATACTAAGCAGATTCAGAAGGATGTAGGCTCCAGTAAGTACTGGGAGATGAAGAAGCTTGCACAGGACAGAGTAGCATGGAGAGCTGCATCAAACCAGTCTCAGGACTGAAGACCACAACAACAACAACTGCAACTTACTGTAAATGTAGGAAAATCTAAGTTAACACAGATGAGTTGGGAAAACAGTGCTAAAATGTATCAATACGGCATTAGTGGTGTGCTGATTGACACAGTCGTGTCGATTAAATATCTAAGCGTAATGTTGCAAAACGATACAAAATGTAGCGAGTACGTTACAGCTGTAACTGTGAAGGCGAAAGTTCGCCTTCGGTTTACAGGGAGGGTTTTAGACGAGTGTAGTTCGTCTGTAATGGAAACCGCGTATCTAACACTTGTGCCACCTATTCTAGAGCACTTCTCCAGCGTTGCAATTCACACCAGCTGGAATCAAGAGAAGACATCGAAGCGGTTTAAAGCCGTGCCGCTGCATTTACCGATAGGGTCTATCACCACGCTAGTGTTACGGAGATGTTTCATGAGTTCATATGGGATCCCTCAAGGATGTAGATGATGCTGCCAATGACTGTACCTTTCTCAAAGTGTGAAGTATAGCGATAAGCCAGGCTTTGTGTGTTGTTATCACTACCTGAAAATTTGCCGACACTTCTTACAGCTATCGTATACCTAAAATGTTTCATCTATAGGTTTGGCTTTTTTTCTGTACTGAATTTAAGTTCGCATAAGGGTGCATTTTAACTAAAATATTACAAAGGACTGAGATACTGGGAGCGAAAACTTATCTAAAAGTTGTGTACAATACATGAGCGCAGTTAAAAGACTCGAACGACATGAAGGGTGCGTAGTGACCAAAGAGCGTGTGGGACGCGTTCGTCGTCTGTCCCCCAATGTCATTCCATCTGCGCAATGAACAAGTGGTAGGGGAAACGAAAGATAAATTTTGGAAGAGAACTAAAGTTTAGGAAGAGGAAATCGCAGTTCGGTTGGGATGCAAGAGAACTCGGAAAATCAGATCACCAAAATGGGTTATTTCTTGAAAAGAGAGTACAAATCGAACACCAACGAAAGTAAAAGATCTAGTGTAGCGGAATTAAAACCGACTTTTCTGACGAAATTAGACAGGGAAATGGGCAACAAAAAGTTTCGACGTGTTTTTCTGTATTGACGGCAAAATAACAGAGGATTGCCGATAAAAAATGGACTCTGCAAAAAATCAACCAAAGCTTTGCTGAAAACGAGATGTTTGTTAACACCTCATAGAACTAGAGACCTAAATGTGCGGATGTTTATTCTGAAAGAATTTTTCTGTGTTATAGCTTTGTCTGGAAGTTGACCACGGGGTCCGAACAGTTCAGATAAAGAGACAGAGTAGAAGCTTTTTTCACAGGAGTTTGCAGAAGAAACCTGAAGATTACTTGAAGCAGTAGTCGACTTTAGGTATTTGGGAAGCAAAATAAATGAAGACTGTATAAACAGAAACAGCAAGAAAGTCGTTTCTGAAAAAAGAAGTTCATTGCATCAAATATAAATTTAAGTGTAGGGAAGTCTTTTCTTAAATTATTTATCTGCACTGTAGAGTTACACGGAAATGAAACGTAAAGGAGAAGACGTTCATACATGAAGAGAATGAAGATTACGAAATGTAGTGCGGTACAAGAATGCTGAAGATTAGATGAGGGGATCGGGTAAATGATGAGAGAATAGAAGGTTGTAGCACAGTTTGACGCAAAGAAGATAAATTCATAGAACACACCCTGAGACATTAAGGTATCGTCTGTATAGTGATGCAGAGGGAGACCAAGATTGACCAAGATAATGAAGTATTTTCGAATGGACTATGGTTTCAATAGGTAAGCAGAGAGCAGCGGCCTGTATCCGACAGACGAGGCATATGGTACAAGCATTTGGAATTGGTTCCCAAATATGTGAGTTGTCCGAAGCCATCTTAAGTTATGGAACCCAGTGTGTTGTCCTTGACAGCGATTGACGAGTGCCCCAGGAAAGTGTAACACTACTGATATTGCTTTCTACGTATACAAACGACAGGCGAACATGTAGGCTAGCTGTCTACGGCTGTTTGCTAATGATGCTGTGGTGTACGAGGAGGTGTCAATGTTGAGTTAGTGTAGAGGGGTACAAAATGAGTTGGAAAGAATGTCCATTTTATGTGATGGATGGCAGCTTGCTATAAATGTAGAAACATGTATAAATCAATGCAGGTGACTTGGAAAAACGACCCTGCAGTGTTCGAATACTCCATTGGTCCTGTGCTGCTTGATAATCACGTCATTTAAATATACAGGCATAGCACTGAAAAGCCATATGAAATGGAACGAACAT
The DNA here is from genome assembly GCF_021461385.2 of Schistocerca piceifrons. NCBI lineage: Eukaryota > Metazoa > Arthropoda > Insecta > Orthoptera > Acrididae > Schistocerca > Schistocerca piceifrons. The sequence goes on from NC_060146.1 coordinate 215,116,226, forward strand.
ATGCGGACTGTGGTAGGGAGAGTGAATTGTCGACTTCGGTTGACTGTGATAGCTTTGGAAAAGCTGTGTTCATCTATGAAGCAGACCGCGTATAGGACGCTGGTGTGACCTATTCTTGAGTACTGCTCGAGTGTTTGGGCTCTCTGCCAGGTCGGATTAAAGGAAGACTTCGAAGCAATCCAGAGACGAGGTGCTAGATTTATTACTGCTAGGTTCGAACAACACGCGAGTACCGCGGACATTCTTCAGGAACCCAAATGGTAATCAGCAGAGGGAAGGCGCCGTTCCTTCAGAGGAGAAAATGTAGATAACCGGAATTTGAAGCTGACTGCAGAACGATTCTGTTTCCCCCAACAAACAACGCACGTACGGACCACGAAGATACGATTCGAGAAATTAGGGCTCATACGGAGGCGTTTAGACTGTTGGTTTTCCCTCACCCTATTTATGAGTGGAACAGGAATGAAAATGGCTAGTAGTGGTACAGGGTACCCTCCGCCACTCACCATACGGTAGCTTGTGGAGTATGTATGCAGATGTGAATGTAGACCAGAGTGGAGAGCTGTATAAAACGAGACGTTGGACCTCAGAATTAACGACAGCATCTACTGGAGTAAACATTAACTTTTCAGTGTGAAACAGCATAATTTTGAAATGATGATAAAAACAGTTGTGTTTCATACAAAATGTATGGTTCTTTGTTTATGTTTCTAATCTCTCTCTCCTCCTTAAAATATCTAACTTACGTTTCGCGTCCATACGCGACCGCTACAGTCACAGGTTAGAGTCCTGCCTGGGGCATGGATGTGTGTGATATCCGTAGGTTAGTTAGGTTTAAGTAGTTATAAGTTCTGGGGGACAGATGACCTCAGATGTTAAGTCCCAACGTGCTCAGAGCCATTTGAACCACGTGAACGGCTATACGCTGCGAAAAAGCGATAACCAGAAGCCTCTCACAGTATTGTAATTGCAGCTGCCTTAGCACCGCCTTTTCATCATTTTTACTTATTGATGAATACGCTAACCTTGCTGCTTAGTTATGTCAACCAGCTGTCGTTTAAGAAATCAAGGCGACTCTTCAAAGAGTGAAAGTTGAGGCTCATCAAACATCCTGTCCTATGCTTGCTAGACCAAGTGTGCGAGGCGTATTTGGAACGTAAGGCCCGATTAGGCGCGAAATAGAAACAACTGTGAAAATCCGATGAAACTCGGCACGGATGTGTACCTGTCGATAGCTTCACGTCGCTCTTTTCGGTTCAGAGCGCAAAGTGATCACGTTGGAATGCCTGAAACAACAGTGTCTGCCGCCAAATATGTGGATGTGGTGAGAGATTTCGCCTGAAGCTATGCAACCCAAATAACGTAAATGTCATGCGTTTCTTTCTTCAAGACAATTTTGAGCCGCATTCTGAAGGAGGAATGAAGACGTCCTGCAGTGTTTTCGATGGAAAGAGTTTGATCAACAACAATACAGCCCTTAATTGGCTCCCTCCGTTGGTCATCTCTGCTCACATGTGCCGCTGTCTACGGAGACAGCATCTTGGCACAAACAACGAAAGGCAGAAAAGGACAACTTAGAGAATTGGCGGAAACTACAGGCACTGCTTTCTGTAACGAGGGTACTGGGAAATTTGTACAACGCTACGACAAATGTAGAAGTTTAAGCGGCGACTATTTACAGACGTAGCTAGAAGATGTGGCTAACTGTTGCGAACAAAAAAAATTTTGATTTTCACTGTGGTTTTCATTTCGCGACCGATCGGACCGTACCTTCCGAGCAGGCCTCGTGTAATGTGTATCCTTACTGCTGTATGAAAATAAGAAAGCCCCTTCAACGATACTCAAGCATCTTCGTCACTCAGAACCAATTTTGATTTAGAACTTGGAATCCCAGCCGTTTTTTCCAAATATCAGGTATTCCAAATATGCCGCCTCCTTTCAGTTTAGATTCTGATAGCAAAGGAAACTTCTAGCAGGAGTATTTAAATAACTCTCCATCTTTGGGTACGACTTTAAGAAACAGTTTCATTAGGCTGAAGTAAATGTCAAGAGGTGCTACCAGAATTTTTATTCGTATCCATAAGGACCTTGCGCTAAAAAAGTATAACAGCCACAAACCTTGCCATAGTAGTGCAATAACCGCTACTGAAATTTTATACATCCATTAATCGAAATAGCTTATGAAATAAGTACCATTAAAATCGCTAAAAATGGGGTTAACTGTAAAAATTGTGTACAGCACATTATCACAGACGTCTGGTAGCACAGTGTACTACAGTTATCCAGAGTACGAGGATTAATTCAGCAAGCGCTGCATTCAGACACTGACACAGCAAAACACATAAACATCGTAGTCTTCGTAAACATTTTCCTGCAAATCTTCCTTGTTACAACACGCGACGGAAAAATGAGGTTTTAAGCCTCAACTTTAAGTTACAAATTACACCTGATGTACTTAACATTTTAAAATGTAGCAAACGGCATTGATTAAGTATTTGTTTCTATTTTCAGTTGTGCTAAAAACAACAACAGGATTCCATTTAAAAAACATAAGTATGTTTTGAAAATCACACTTCCGTGTATTTCTCAATGGTTTGCATTAATCAATTCCACCAGCCCCTCTCCTCACTGCCTGTCTGTGGAATTGGCTGTTCAGTGTTTGTTGTGGTTTGGGAAGTGTTTCCGGTGGAAGATAGAAACTACCGGTTCCCGCAACTATCTGAAACACCCCTGTAAACGGGCACCCTCTGGCGATATTTCGATTTGAGTGTTCAATATCGATTTAGAACGACTCGTTTTGAGTTATTAAAATACATCGTACAAATGATGCATGAAAAATCGATCTTTTTCATACAATGGGAACGATTATTCTTGGTGATCCGTGATATAACTGGCCTTTTAATTTTTATTACTATTATTATTATTTACTGTTCCGTACCCCAAACAGTAAAAGCGGAACCCTTATACTATCACTTTTTTGTCCGTCCGTCTGTCTGTCTGAATATCTGTCAGTCAGACTATTTAAAATATTTTTTTCTCAAGAACGGCTGGGCCGGCCGCGGTGGTCTCGCGGTTCTAGGCGCGCAGTCCGGAACCGTGCGACTGCTACGCTCGCAGGTTCGAATCCTGCCTCGGACATGGATGTGTGTGATGTCCTTCGGTTAGTTAGGTTTAAGTAGTTGTAAGTTCTAGGGGACTGATGACCACAGCAGTTGAGTCCCATAGTGCTCAGAGCCATCTCAAGAACGGCTAGACCTATCAAGTAGAAATTTTTGTCACGTGTTAAGTCTACGATCCCTTGTCAGAGCAAGAAAGTGAAGTTCCTAAGTCAATTCAATCAAAAGACACGGCCATTTACAACGTACATTTTAATACTCCCAAATTCACTCATCAAAACCTACTGGCTACTTCCCGTTGATCTAGAATAGTGGTAGTTGTCACGAAGCAAAGTTTCACACTACAACCAAAATTGCTAATAATATCAAACAAACAAAAATTGTCCTTTATTGTGAGACTGACCGCCTGTCTGTCCAAGTGTTAAAATTCTTCTTTTTTTTTTTTTTTTTTTTTTTTTTTTTCAAGTACGGGTAGATGTATCAAGTTGAAATTTGTCTCACACGCTGACTTGTATATTCCCTTGGCGTATAACAAACGTTAGCTTCTAGTTCAATCCACACAAAGGATACGTCCATTTATGTCACATATGTTGATACTTGGAAACTGTCTCATCAAAACATTCACCATACTTACATCGACCTATAATCTTGTAATTTGCCAAGAAGCATGGTTTCACAGTACAACCAACATAAAAAATCCGCAAATTGTTAATTTGTAATTATATCACTCGAAATTTTTTTTCATTTCTTATCAGACTGACAGACTGTTAGTGTGTTAAGACCTCTTTTTCTCAGGTACGGGTAGACGCATCAAACTGAAATTTATGACACATACTGAAGTCTATGGTCCCCTGGCGGTATCATAAACGTTGGCTTCTAAGACAGTAAAATCAAAAGATATGGCCGTTGCTGTCATATATTTCGATACTGGTAAACTCACTCAAGAGAACCTATAGGGTACTTCCCACCGACCTAGAGTCATCGAATTTACTAAGGAGCAAATTCTCACACAACCAAAGGAAATAAATTCAGACATGGTTAATTTGTGTTTGCGTCACACGAACAAAAGATAGTTCGTTTGTGCTTTGTCATCTGACTTCAGACTTGAAATTAAAATAGTCTCGGAAGATTTGGAATCCCTGGGACCGATCTATTGGCACTATCAGTGTCGATAACAGGCAAGACTCGTCGATATCTCCCAATTACGTGATGGATTAACTGCCTACAAACATACCTGATGTGGTAAGTGAATAAGTCATGGCCATTTCTCTTTCGTTAACAAAACACTATCAGTTAAAAAAAAAAATAGGTGCCGGCCGGAGTGGTCGTGCGGTTCTAGGCGCTCCAGTCTGGAACCGAGTGACCGCTACGGTCGCAGGTTCGAATCTTGCCTCGGCCATGGATGTGTGTGATGTCCTTAGGTTAGTTAGGTTTAATTAGTTCTAAGTCCTAGGCGACTGATGACCTCAGAAGTTAAGTCGCCTAGTGCTCAGAGCCATTTGAACCATTTAAAAATAGGTCTGCTAGTGATCCGTTTCCGAGATGATAGGAAATGTGCGATTTCGAACAGCCACTGATATCTGAATAAAATGTTGTCTTAGATGCTACAGTTGCAACTGGAATGAAAATTTTTAGATTTAAATACCCAATCAGTTGCATTTCGCTACAATTACCTAACTTTGCGACTATGCATCATCATCATGGACGAGGAGCCCCGCGGAACCTATGAAGTTACACACAACGCCATTTTCACGTATCACGAATAATACACTACTGGCCATTAAAATTGCTACACCACGACGATGACGTGCTACAGACGCGAAATTTAACCGACAGGAAGAATATGCTGTGATAACAAATAATTAGCTCTTCAGAGCATTCACACAAGGTTGGCGCCGGTGGCGACACCTACAACGTGCTGACATGAGGAAAGTTGTCAACCGATTTCTCATACACAAACAGCAGTTGACCAGCGTTTCCCCGTGAAACGTTGTTGTGATGCCTTGTGTAAGGAGGAGAAATGCGTACCATCACGTTTCCGACTTTGATAAAGCCTATCGCGATTGCGGTTTATCGTATCGCGAAATTGCCGCTCACGTTGGTCGAGATCCAATGACTGTTAGCACAATATGGAATCGGTCGGTTCAAGAGGGTAATACGGAACGCCGTGCTGGAGCCCAACGGCCTCGTATCACTAGCAGTCGAGATGTCAGGCATCTTATCCGCATGGCTGTAACGGATCGTGCAGCCATGTCTCGATCCCTGAGTCAACAGGTGGGGACGTTAGCAAGACAACAACTATCTGCACTAACAGTTCGACGACGTTTGCAGCAGCATGGACTATCAGCTCGGAGCCAGTGGTTGCTGTCATCCTTGACACTGCATCACAGACACGAGCGCCTGCGATGGTGTACACAACGACGAACCTGGGTGCACGAATCGAAAAACGTCATTTTTTCGGATGAATCCAGGTTCTGTTTACAGCATCATGATGGTCGCATCCGTGTTTGGCGACATCGCGGTGAACGCACATTGGAAGCGTGTATTCGTCATCGCCGTACTGGCGTATCACGCGGCGTGATGGTATGGGATGCCATTCGTTACACGTCGCGGTCACCTCTTGTTCGCATTGACGGCACTTTGAACAGTGGACGTTACATTTCAGATGCGTTACGACCCGTGGCTCTACCCTTCATTCGTTCCCCGCGAAACCCAACATTTCAGCAAATAATGCACGGCCGCATGTTGCAGGTCGTGTACAGGCCTTTCTGGATACAGAAAATGTTCGACTGCTGCCCTGGACAGCACATTCTCCAGATCTCTCAACAATTGAATATGTCTGGTCATTGGTGGCCGAGCAACTGTCTCGTCACAATACGCCAGTCACTACTCTTGAACCGAGCGAGGTGGCGCAGTGGTTAGACACTGGACTCGCATTCGGGAGGACGACGGTTCAATCCCGCGTCCGGCCATCCTGATTTAGGTTTTCCGTGATTTCCCTAAATCACTCCAGGCCAATGCCGGGATGGTTCCTCTGAAAGGGCACGGCCGACATCCTTCCCCATCCTTCCCTAATCCGATGAGACCGTTGACCACGCTGTCTGGTCTCCTTCCCCAAACCAACCAACCAACCAACTACTCTTGATGAACTGTGGTATCGTGTTGAAGCTGCATGGGCTGCTGCACCTGTACACGCTATCAAAGCTCTGTTTGACTCAATGCCCAGGCGTATCAAGGCCGTTACTACGGCCAGAGGTGGTTGTTCTGGGCACTGATTTCTCAGGATCTATGCACCCAAATTGCGTGAAAATGTAATCAGATGTCAATTATAGTATAATATATTTGTCCACTAAATGCCCGATTATCATCCGGATTTCTTCTTGGTGAAGCAATTTTGATGGCCAGTAGTGTAGTAGTCCAGTAGCAGCCCCTTGGGTTACAGCCGAAGTTGCTTATACGCCTGATGTTTTCTCAGCGTAGAAAATAACGCGTTTTGACCTGTTTGCTAGAAACTCTTCAGTCCAGTCACACAGCCGTAGTAATATTCCGGAAGTTCGTAGTTTTTTGTTTGGTGTTGTGGAACGCTTTCCGGAAGTCGAGGACCAGGTTAGCAAGCTGGACGCCCACTACGCTGATGTGACAGTAGTCACTGGATATGTCCTAACGTCGTGGCGGACCTCCAGCTGCCAGGCATGGTGCAGGATCTCGACGTGACATGGACTCAACAAGTCGTTGGAAGCCGCCTGCAAAAGTGTTGAGCCACGCTGCGTGTATAGCCGTCCATAATTGCAAAAGTGTTGCCGGTGTCGGAGTGTGTGCACGAGCCGACCTCTCGATTATGCTCCATACACGTTCGACGGGATTCAGCTGGGACTATATGGGTGGTCAGCCATTGACTCGTATGGTCCAGAATGGTCTTCAGACCACTCCAGAACAATTTTGGTCCCGCGATATGGTCCATTGCCATCAATAAAAATTTCTTCGTTGTTTCCGAAGTCCTTGAATGGCTGCATAAGGTCTCCTAGTAACCGAACATAACCATTTCCACACAATTACCAAACAATTTGTCCAGAGGACCAAATTCATTACATGTAAACACAGCCTACACCATTATGGAAGCCACCAGCAGCTTCCACAGCACCTTCTTGACCGCTTGGGCAAATGGCCTTCTGGGGTCTGTGCCAAACTCGAACCTTACCATCAGCTCCTACCAACTTGAATCTGGACTCATCTGACCAGGTCACTGTTTTCCACTCGTCTAGGCTCCTATCGATACAGTCAAGAGCCCAGGACAGGCGCTGCAGGCGGTTCCGTGCTGTTAGCAAAGGCACTGACGCCCATTAACGCGAAATTTCGTCACGCTGTCCTACTATTTACGTCGTTCGGACGTCCCACGTTGATTTCTGCGGTTATTTGACGCAGTGTTGCTTGTCTGCTAACAATGAAAACACTGTGCAATCGCCGCTGCCGTCGGTCGGTCAGTGAAGGCCGCGGGCCACTGCCTTGTCCGTGGTGAGAGATAATGCCTGAAATTTCGAATTCTCGGCTCACTCTTAACAATGTGCATCTCGGAATACTGAATTCCCTAACGGTTTCCGAAACTGAATGTCACTTTCGTCTACCTGCAACTACGATTCCGCATTCAAAGTCTCCTAATTCCCGTCGTGCCGACATAATGATGTCGCAAAGATTTTCCCGTTAATCACCTGAGTATAAATGACAGTTACGCAAGGCACTGCCCTTATATACCTTGCGTGCGCCACACTACCGCCTTTTGTATACCTGTAGCCGGCCGTAGTGGCCGAGCGGTTCTAGGCGCTACAGTCTGGAACCGCGCGACCGCTACGGTCGCAGGTTCGAATCCTGCCTCGGGCATGGATGTGTGCGATGTCCTTAGGTTAGTTAGGTTTAAGTAGTTCTATGTTCTGGGGGACTGATGACCTCAGAAGTTAAGTCCCATAGTGCTCAAAGCCATTTGAACCATTTTTTTGTATACGTGCATATCGCTAACCCATGATTTTTGTCACTTTGGTCTACAACGAGAGAATCAAGTGGAATCGCAGAAGTTAATAAACACTCGAGGAAAGACAAGATTAGCGGGATGCGTTCCAAAAGTGCCAAAACGTCTCAAAGGGGCAATTTTGAAAGCGACAGTGATTTTTACGTATGACTGGTTTGATGACTGTCGCGACGAATTCCTCCCCTGTGCCAACCTCTTCATCTCCGAGTAGCATTTGGAAATTACGTCCTCACTCTTGAAAATTTCTCGGGTGTTTAGCCGCGTAGCGTCGTCTAAAAGGCGCGATATTTCGGCAAGCCAACTTCTTGCCATCTTCAGATAGCAAGAAGTCAGCTTACCGAAATATCGCGCCTTTTGGACCACGTTGCCCGGCTGAATACCCGAGAAATTTTCAAGATTTCTGTACGGCGGGAAAACCTCAGATCACACGTCCTCGATTATTTGCTGGATGTATTCCAACCTCTGTTTTCCTCTACAGTTCTTACCCTCTGTAGCTCCCTGTAGTATTATGAAAGTTGTTCCCTGGTGTCTTAACAAATGTCCTACCATTCTGACCCTTTTTCTTGGTGACGTTTTCCATATATTCCGGAGAACCTCGTCATTACTTACCTTGTCTAATTTTCAACATTCTTCTGTTGCACCAAATCCCAAATGCTTCTCTTCACTTGTGTTCCGTTTTTCCCTCAGTCCATGTTCCACTACCATATAATGCTCTGCTCCAAACGTACATTCTTAGAAGTTCTTCCTCAATTTAAGGCCTACGTCTGATACTAATAGACTTGTCTTCGCCGAGAATGCCCTTTTCGCCAGTCCTAGTCTGTTTTTCGTAGCCTCCTTGCCCCGTCCGTCATGTTTTATTTTCCTGCCTAGGTACCAGAATGCATTAATTTCATCTACTTCGTGATCATCACTCCTCATATTAATTTTCTCTAATTTTTTCGTTGTTCTCGTTTTTGCACCTTCTCATTACTTTCGTCTTTCTTCGATTTAACTCAGTCCATATCGCATACTTATTAGTCTGTTCATTCCATTCAACCCATCTTGTAATTGTTCTTCGCTTTCACTGATGACAGTCATCAGCAAATCTTATCATTGATATCCTTTCACCTTGAATTTTAATTCCACTCTTGAACTTTACTTTTATTTCCGTCATTGCTTCTTCGATGTTCAGATTGATCAGTACGGACGATATGCTACATCCCCTTCTTACATCCTTTCTAATCCGAGCACTTCGTTCTTGGTCTTCCGCTCTCCTTGTTCCCTCTTGGTTCTTGTACGTATTCTGTAAGTAGGGACGATATGCTACATCCCCTTCTTACATCCTTTTTAATCCGTGCACTACGTTCTTGGTCTTCCGCTCTTCTTGTTCCCTCTTGGTTCGTGTACATATTCTACATTACGCGTATTTCCCAGTAGCTTACTCTTATTTTTCTCAGACTTTCGAACATCTTGCAACATTTTACATTGTCAAACGCTTTGTGCAGTTCCACAAGTCCTATGGACGTGTCTTGATTTTCCTTCAGTCTCGCTTCCATTATCCACCGCATGGGCAGAACTGCCTCTCCCGTGCCTTTATCTTTCCTAAAGCCAGGCTGACCGTCATCTGACAGAACCTCAGTTTACTTTTCCGTTCCTCTGTACTTTACTACTTTGTCACCTAATTGTACGCATGAGCTGGTAAGAGGATCGTGGAATAATTCTTTCACATGTCGGCTCTTGATGTCTTCGGAATTGTGAGGACGATGTTTTTTCTAAAATCTAACGATATAGCGCCTGTCTCACGCCACTTCCCCCTCCGATTTTGGGTATTCTCATTGAATGTTGTCTACCCCCTTTGCCTTTGTTCTTAAATCTTAAAAAATTTTTTAAATTCTGATTCTAGTAATGAATCATCTATCTCTTCCCTGTTGACACCATTTTCTTCTTGTGTAACGTCAGCAGACATGTAGTCTCCCTCAGACAGGCCCTCAGTGTACTCTTCCCATCTATCCTCCCTCTCCCCTGCATTTAAAATGGGATTTCCATTGCAGCCTTAATGTTACCACCGTTGCTTTCAATTTCACGGAAGTTTGTTTCGAATTTTCTATATGCTTAGTCAATCCTTCCGACGATCATTTATTTTTCAATTTCTTCACATTTATCATATAGGCATTTCGCCTTAGCTTCCCTGGAGTTGCCATTTATCTCATTTCTAAGTAAGTCGTATTTCTGTATTCCTGTTGTTCATTGCATATTTTTGTACATCCTTCTTTCGTTGATCAACTGAATTTCTTCTTTTACCTACAGTTTCTTCGCAGTTACCTTCACCTTTGTTTTTCTTTCCGACTTTTGTGATTGCTATTCCTACAGATGTTCACTCCTATTCAACTGAACTGAAGGTGCGCAGGTTAGGTGCGTCATTAAAGAGATTCCTATCGTGTTGTTGTTGTTGTTGTTGTTGCTGTTGTTGTGGTATTCAGTCCAGAGACTCGTTTGATGCAGCTCTCTACGCTACTCTATTCTGTGCAAGCTTCTTCATCTCCAAGTACCTACTGCAATTTACAGCCGCGGGGTAGCTGCGCGGTCTTAGGCGTCTTGTCACGGTCCGCGCGACTCTCCCCGTTGGAGGTTCGAATCCTCCCTCGGGCTTGGTTGTGTGTGTCGTACTTAGCGTAAGTTAATTCAAGTTAGATTAAGTAATGTGTAAGCTTAGGGACCGATTACCTCAGCAGTTTGGTCCCTTATCACAAATTTCCACATTTTTGCAATTAAATACTTCTGAATCTGCTTACTGCATTTATCACTAGGTCTTCCTCTACGATTTTTACTCTCGACGGTACCGTCCAATACCAAATAGATGATCCCTTGATGCCTCAGAATATGTCCTACCAACCGATCCCTTCTTCTTGTCAAGTTGTGCCACAAACTTCTGTTCTCCCCAATTCTATTCGATACCTCCTCTTATTCCCAATTCTACAATACCTCCTCACTAGCCATGTGATCTACCCATGTAATCTTCAGCATTCTTCTGTAGCATCACATTTCTAGAGTTTCTGTTCGTTTCTTGTCTAAACTATTTATCGTCCATGTTTCACTTTCGTACATGGCTACACTTCTTACAAATAGTTTAACAAAAGACTTCCTGGCACTTAAATGTGTACTCGATTTTAACAAGTTTCTCTTCTTGCCGTTACCAGTCTACATTTTATATCCTCTCTACTTCGAACATCATTAGTTATTTTGCTCCGCCAATAGCAAAACTCAGTTACTACTTTAAGTGTCTCATTTCCTAGTGCGATTCCTTCAGCATCATCTGATATATTTCGACTCATTCCATTATCCTCGTTTTGCTTTTGTTGATGTTCATCTCATATCCTCCTTCCAAGACATTGTCCATTCCATTCAACTGCTCTTCCAAGTCCTTTGTTGTCTCTAACAGAATTACAACGTTACTGACAAACGTCAAAGTTTTTATTTCTTCTTCATGACTTTTAATTTCTGAACCAAATTTTTCTTTAGTTTCCTTTACTGCTTGCTCAATATGTACATTGAATAACATCGGAGATAAGCTACAGCTCTGTCTCACTCCCTTCGCAACCATTGCTTCCCTTTCATGCCCGTCGACTCTTCGGCTTTCTGAACAAATTGCAAATAGCCCTTCGCTTCCTGTATTTGAATTTCTAAAATCATTGGGGGAAGTGGCAACAAAACGACTATTCACGTTGGTGTGTAGAATATATGAGTCTGGCGATATACCATCTGACTTTCGGAAAAGCATCATCCACACAATTCCGAAGGCAGCAAGAGCTGACAAGTGCGAGAATTATCGCACAGTCAGCTTAACAGCTCATGCATCGAAGCTACTTACAAGAATAATATACAGAAGAATGGAAAAGAAAATTGAGAATACGCTAGGTGACGATCAATTTGGCTTTAGGAAAAGTAAAGGGACGAGAGAGGCAATTCTGACGTTACGGCTAATAACGGAAGCAAGGCTAATGAAAAATCAAGACACTTTCATAGGATTTGTCGACCTGGAAAAAGCGTTCGACAATATAAAATGGTGCAAGCTGTTCGAGATTCTGAAAAAAGTAGGGGTAAGCTATAGGGAGAGACGGGTCATTTTCATGTACAACAACCAAGAGGGAATAATAAGAGTGGACGGTCAAGAACGAAGTGCTCGTATTAAGAAGGGTGTAAGACAAGGCTGTAGCCTTTCGCCCCTATTCTTCAATCTGTACATCGAGGAAGCAATGATGGAAATAAAAGAAAGGTTCAGGAGTGGAATTAAAATACAAGGTGAAAGGATATCAATGATACGATTCGCTGATGACATTGCTATCCTGAGTGAAAGTGAAGAAGAATTAAATGATCTGCTGAACGGAATGAACAGTCTAATGAGTACACAGTGTGGTTTGAGAGTAAATCGGAGAAAGACGAAGGTAATGAGAAGTAGTAGAAATGAGAACAGCGAGAAACTTAACATCAGGATTGATGGTCACGAAGTCAATGAAGTTAAGGAATTCTGCTACCTAGGCAGTAAAATAACCAATGACGGACGGAGCAAGGAGGACATCAAAAGCAGACTCGCTATGGCAAGAAAGGCATTTCTGGCCAAGAGAAGTCTACTAATATCAAATACCGGCCTCAATTTGAGGAAGAAATTTCTGAGGATGTACGTCTGGAGTACAGCATTGTATGGTAGTGAAACATGAACTGTGGGAAAACCGTAACAGAAGAGAATCGAAGCATTTGAGATGTGGTGCTATAGACGAATGTTGAAAATTAGGTGGACTGATAAGGTAAGGAATGAGGAGGTTCTACGCAGAATCGGAGAGGTAAGGAATGTGTGGAAAACGCTGATAAGGAGAAGGGACAGGATGATAGGACATCGGCTAAGACATGAGGGAATGACTTCCATGGTACTAGAGGGAGCTGTAGAGGGCAAAAACTGTAGAGGAAGACAGAGATTGGAATACGTCAAGCAAATAATTGAGGACGTAGGTTGCAAGTGCTACTCTGAGATGAAGAGGTTAGCACAGGAAAGGAATTCGTGGCGGGCCGCATCAAACTAGTCAGTAGACTGATGACAAAAAAAAAAAAAGTATTTTACCTCTGCCACCTTCAGAATTTGAAAGAGAGTATTCCAGTCAACATTGTCAAAAGCTATGTGTAAGTCTACAAATGCTAGAAACGTAGGTTTGCCTTTCCATAATCTGTCTTCTAAGATAACTCGTAGGGTCAGTATTTCCTCACGTGTTCCTATCATCTGACACACGTACTCTCACTGAAGCGGTGTGTGACGCACAAGACGTGCTTTCCAGTGGAGCATTCGGTTGACTTGTCACCTTGTTATGAACGGTTTGCGGTTCCCATTCGAAAGCCACTTCCTTTCGGCTGCTAATAGAGTAATTGTGCAAAATGAACTGACAGTGTAGGTACGTACCTCATACGTCGCTGAAGCAAAAGGACGTTCTACCGCGACACACGGCAGAAACACAAATTTGAGTACAGTGGACAGCCGAAAAAAGAACTTGGCAAGGGGGACGTTTGAACTCTGCTCGCCCGCTTAGCAGTACAACAGCGCGCACACTTCCCCACGACGTCGTTGCTCCATCTGGCTGCTGTATTTTGAACTTCTTGTCCTTGGTGCGTTCACTGTTTCTATTTTGCTTTTTTTTCACCTTCTCCCTGTTTTCCTTCCTGACCTGCCTTCAGTTTTTGACGGGCTGTTCACTGGGCCTTCTTAAAACTAAATCTGACGGTGGTGCGATGGGGACTTCCCCTTGTTAGTAGAATCGCACATGTGTCAAGTTGAACATGAGAGGATTAGACACAGCGAGAGTTTCAAGCAAGACCACAGAACGTACTAAACACCTGAACACAAACAAGATTAGCAGCATGCTTTCCAAAAGCTGCGGAAGTATCTACAAGGGGATATTTTGAAGGGGACGGTGTAGAATATCTACATCTACATCCACACTCCGCAAGCCACCTGACGGTGTGCGGCGGAGGGTACCTTGAGTACCTCTATCTGTTCTCCCTTCTATTCCAGACTCGTATTGTTCGTGGAAAGAAGGATTGTCGGTATGCCTCTGTGTGGGCTCTAATCTCTCTGATTTTATCCTCATGGTCACATCGCGAAATATACGTAGGAGGGAGCAATATACCGCTTGACTCCTCGGTGAAGGTATGTTCTCGAAACTTCAACAAAAGCCCGTACCGAGCTACTGAGCGTCTCTCCTGCAGAGTCTTCCACTGGAGTTTATCTATCATCTCCGTAACGCTTTCGCGATTACTAAATGATCCTGTAACGAAGCGCGCTGCTCTCCGTTGGATCTTCTCTATATCTTCTATCAACCCTATCTGCTACGGATCCCACACTGCTGGGCAGTATTCAAGCAGTGGGCGAACAAGCGTACTGTAACCTACTTCCTTTGTTTTCGGATTGCATTTCGTTAGCATTCTTACAGTGAATCTCAGTCTGTCATCTGCTTTACCTACGATCAACTTTAAATGATCAATCCATTTTAAATCACTCCTAATGCCTACTCCCAGATAATTTATGGAATTATTTGCTTCCATTCGATGACCTGCTACATTGTAGCTAAATGATAATGGATCTTTCTTTCTATGTATTCGCAGCACATTACACTTGTCTACATTGAGAATAAATTGCCATTCCCTGCACCATGCGTCAATTCGCTACAGATCCTCTTGCATTTCAGTACTATTTTCCATTGTTTCAACCTCTCGATATACCACAGCATCATCCGCAAGAAGCCTCACTGAACTTCCGATGGCATCCACACTGTCATTTATGTAGAATGAGACTTTCACTCTGCAGCGGAGTATGCGCTGATATGAAACTTCCTGGCAGATTAAAGCTGTGTGCTGGGCCGACATTCAAACTCGGGACCCTTGCCTTTCGCAGGCAAGTGCTCTACCAACTGAGCTACCCAAGCACGACTCACGCCCCGTCCTCACAGCTTTACTTCTGCCAGTACTTCGTCTCCTACCTTCCAAACTTTACAGAAGCTCTCCTGCGAACCTTGCAGAACTAGCACTCCTGAAAGAAAGAATATTGCGGAGACATGGCTTAGCCATGCCTGCGAAAGGCAAAGGTCCGAGTTCGAGTCTCAGCCCGTCACACAGTTTTAATGTGCCAGGAAGTTTCATTTATGTATATTGTGAATAGCCACGGTCCTACGACACTCCCCTGCGGCACACCTGAAATCACTCTTACTTCGGAAGACTTCTCTCCATTAAGAATGACATGCTGCGTTCTGTTATCTAGGAACTCTTCAATCCAATCACACAATTGGTCTGGTAGTCCATATGGTCTTACTTTGTTCATTAAACGACTGTGGGGAACTGTATCGAACGCCTTGCGGAAGTCAAGAAACACGGCATCTACCTGGGAACCCGTGTCTATGGCCCTCTGAGTCTCGTGGACGAATAGCACGAGCTGGGTTTCACACGATCGTCTTTTTCGAAACCGATGCTGATTCCTGCAGAGTACATTTCTAGTCTCCAGAAAAGTCATTATACTCGAACATAATACGTGTTCCAAAATTCTACAACTGATCGACGTCAGAGATATAGGTCTATACTTCAGCACATCTGTTCGACGTCCCTTCTTGAAAACGGGGATGACCTGTGCCCTTTTGCAATCCTTTGGAACGCTACGCTCTTCTAGAGACTTACGGTACACCGCTGGAAGAAGGTGGGCAAGTTCCTTCGCCTACTCTGTGTACAATCGAACTGGTATCCCATCAGGTCCAGCGGCCTTTCCTATTTTGAGCGATTTTAATTGTTTCTCTATCCCTCAGTCGTCTATTTCGATATCTACCATTTTGTCATCTGTGTGACAATCTAGAGAAGGAACTACTGTGCAGTCTTCCTCTGTGAAACAGCTTTGGAAAAAGACATTTAGTATTTCGGCCTTTAGTCTGTCATCGTCTGTTTCAGTACCATTTTGGTCATAGAGTGTCTGTTTTGATCCACCGCCTTTGACATAAGACCAAAATTTCTTAGGATTTTCTGCCATCATCTAGATAAGACGGAATAACTTTGACTGATGTATGTATGGTGAATTTGGATACCACGTCATACACGATGTCACGCAGAGGATCAGTGCAGGATGTGGACCGTGCGTGGTGTTCGCCTGTTGCGTTGCAGCCCGCCCGCTGCGTGACACACATGCGAGTCCACGCATGCGAGACTGTGTGTGTGTGTGTCTGAGTGGGGCGGTAATTGCTGCTGAATTTTCCATGGCGCTTGATCAACCGCGGGCCATCTCGCGCTGTCTCCCGCTGCCGGAGTTTGTCGCTGGCGCCGAATTTGCTTCCGTCGCGTTGCCAGTTGCACGGGTCACCGACAGCGTCGCTCGCCCAACGCGTCCCGCCCACCCACTGCATGGGTCTCCCTACAGCATCCGAGCTCCGTGCGCTGGGAGCCGTGACAGCGGTAACGACGCTACAGAGGGTACTCACAAGGTTCCAGTTACCACCACGAAAACTAAAGTTACGTAATTAAGTAGTGGCACGTTCGCAGGTTGTGACGGTACAGGAACCTTCCTAATATTTCTTCTGCTACAAAGCACCGTGTTCATAAAGTAATTTATTATTGAAGCAATTGATGTTCCAATTTGTAGTAGAATTTAACCCAAGAAAACTGCGTAAGTGCGGGTAGGGCTGGCGCATCGAGGGCTGTGTACAGCCGTGGACAAAACTAGCGAGACCCCTCGCCTTTCCGTTATGCTGATCTGCACAGCTTTAAAGTCTGCTACACAGCATAACAGGCAAGGCGACAAAATGCTACCAACGTACAGGGCTATTACAAATGATTGAAGCGATTTCATAAATTCACTGTAGCTCCATTCATTGACATATGGTCACGACACACTACAGATACGTAGAAAAATTCATAAAGTTTTGTTCGACTGAAGCCGCACTTCAGGTTTCTGTCGCCAGAGCGCTCGAGAGCGCAGTGAGACAAAATGGCGACAGGAGACGAGAAAGCGTATGTCGTGCTTGAAATGCACTCACATCAGTCAGTCATAACAGTGCAACGACACTTCACGACGACGTTCAACAAAGATCCACCAACTGCTAACTCCATTCGGCGATGGTGTGCGCAGTTTAAAGCTTCTGGATGCCTCTGTAAGTGGAAATCAACGGGTCGACCTGCAGTGAGCGAAGAAACGGTTGAACGCGTAGCCCGCGGAAGTCGACGAATAAAGCAAGCAGGGAGCTAAACGTACCACAGCCGACGGTTTGGAAAATCTTACGGAAAAGGCTGAAGCAGAAGCCTTACCGTTTACAATTGCTACAAGCCCTGACACCCGATGACAAAGTCACACGCTTTGAATTTTCGGTGCGGTTGCAACAGCTCATGGAAGAGGATGCGTTCAGTGCGAAATTTG
This sequence comes from Schistocerca piceifrons, assembly GCF_021461385.2. Taxonomy (NCBI): domain Eukaryota; kingdom Metazoa; phylum Arthropoda; class Insecta; order Orthoptera; family Acrididae; genus Schistocerca; species Schistocerca piceifrons. Next base: position 215,133,768 of record NC_060146.1, read on the forward strand.
TTTTCAGTGATGAAGCAACATTTTTTCTTAATGGTGAAGTGAACAGACACAATGTGCGAATCTGGGTGGTAGAGAATCCTCACGCATTCGTGCAGCAAATTCGCAATTCACCAAAAGTTAACGTGTTTTGTGCAATCTCACGGCTTTAAGTTTACGGCCCCTTTTTCTTCTGCGAAAAAAACGCTACACAACACGTGTATCTGGACATGCTGGAAAATAGGCTTATGCCACAACTGGAGACCAACAGCGCCGACTTCATCTTTCAACAGGATGGTGCTCCACCGTACTTCCATCATGATGTTCGGCATTTCTTAAACAGGAGATTGGAAAACCGATGGATCGGTCGTGGTGGAGATCATGATCAGCAATTCATGTCATGGCCTCCCGACTTAACCCCATGCGATTTCTTTCTGTGGGGTTATGTGAAAGATTCAGTGTTTAAACCTCCTCTACCAAGAAACGTGCCAGAACTGCGAGCTCGCATCAACGATGCTTTCGAACTCATTGATGGGGACATGCTGCGCCGAGTGTGGGAGGAACTTGATTATCGGCTTGATGTCTGCCGAATCACCAGAGGGGCACGTATCGAACATTTGTGAATGCCTAAAAAAACGTTTTGAGTTTTTGTATGTGTGTGCAAAGCATTGTGAAAATATCTCAAATAATACAGTTATTGTAGAGCTGTGAAAGCGCTTCAATCATTTGTAATAACCCTGTACTATGCACAAGCGTGAAATTGACGAACTATCCAAACTTTGTCAGACTGTTTTCAATCATATGTAAGACTATACCAGGGTTGGAACTGAAATAGTGGCAACTATTTATTCACAAGCGATATAAAAGTGTTACATGTTTGCACCTGTTACTGTCCTTCAAAGTAGTCACCAGCGTTGTGCAGAACCCGTTGCCGTTACTCGCCAATAACAGTATTTTGTTATTTCCATAAACATCCGGAATAATTGTCACATAAGCGGTGACATAAAGGTAGAAAATTCATGTTTTAGAGTCCAGAAAGTTGTATGCAGCAGAAACTGCAGATCATTTTGCCATTTTCATTGCGAAATTGCCGGCTTATTTATGTCTGGGGTAATAATAGAGGGCTGTTTGCCTGGGTTGTCTGCTAGTATCGTGAAAGGTGTTTGCTACTGCAAGGGAGGTCTGGTTTGTTTCCGGTTCTAATCTCGATGGAGACAGATAGACTATCAGTAAAGCAATTCTAAGAAATTCTCGCGCCCACAATACGTTTTATTGCTACCTTTATTCTGTACCGGCGCCCTGTGGATGTCAATATGAAACTCTTGTTGAATTTCATACTTGTTACTGCCTACTTTTTCCCCTCTGTCAATAACTGAATTGCCTTAATACGGCATTGAATGATTTTTAACTGAATTTCGTTATGAATCTTCACGCATTGCTAAATTTGCACACTTTCGTGGTAGGCCAGCAGCGGTAATCCAGTATGACTGGTCTAAACGTTGATACAAACCGTTTCGCAGCCGAATGCGCATAATATTTTGCTAATTCGTACCGATCTGGGTACTTTGTCTTACTAGAACAGTTGTGTTATCTCGATAAGCTGAAATTCGTTTTTATTAGTACAGTTCATACCAATTAGCGTGTCTTCTTTCATTTATATCTTATATTTACGTGTTTAACAGCCTAATCAGCATTAATATAGTCTTGCACATGATTGAAAACAGTCTAAAAAAGTTCAGATAGTTTGCCAATTTCACGTCTGTGCATAGTATGTTGGTAGCACTTCGTCGCCTTGCCTGTTATGCTGTGTAGCAGACTTTAAAGCTGTGCGGATCAGCATAACGAAAAGGCGAGGGTCTCGCTCGTTTTGTCCACGACTGTGATATACAAACTTCATTATTTATGCAGAAAGTTCATCCATCCCAGAAATCAATAATGTCGGCGATTTTTGCTTCTTATTAACATTAATCATAGTAAGGTAATAGTTCCAGAAATTCCAAGACTTTCAAGAACGTCGTAATTTTAAGATTTAAGGGTGTATTTCGTGTAATTTCGCATTTGCTATTATAATTTTTCATTTATTTTATATATTTAGTAGTTATATTAACATGCTATTCTAAAGTAGTGGGAAAAAATACGTTCTGACACAATTTGTTAGTTCAGGTTGCATACATTCTAGGGCAATTTGATTGATTTATGACTCTCTCACTTAACTCTTAAAATGTTGTCCTGCTAAGGTGATTATGACCACCTGGGATTGATCTCTGACCCCCTGGGTAATCTGTCCTCCTGAGAAACCCCAAACCTCCCCCTCCCCTCCTCCTCCCCTCCCCCACGCCGATATTAGCACACTTTCACTCCAGAGTTGTTTGAATAGCCCAACCCACTCTATCAATTTCACTGAATAATAAATTAAATGGATCAGTTAATGAACTCCTCCCCCTTTGGGAAATAGACCAGTCCCCTGCCCCCCACCTCCCCACCTGAAAATGGTGGGTCTGATCTGGAGAGGAGTGATATCATGACAGGAAATTCAGTTACAAGGCAAAGGATGTACTGAAATTTCCTGTGTACTGGACTGAGACTCGAACTCGGAACCTTTGCCTTTCGCAGGTAAGTGCTCTACCATCTGACCTACCCAAGCACGAAAAACGCCCCGTCCTCACAGCTTACTTCTGCCAGTACCTCGTTCACCTACCTTCCAAACTTTACAGAAGCTCTCCTCCAATATCCTTTCATTCAGGAATGCTAGTTCTTCCAGGTTCGCAGGAGAGCTTCTGTAAAGTTTGGAAGGTAGGAGACGAAGTACTGGCAGAATTAAAGCTGTGAGGACGGGGCATGAGTTGTGCCTGGGTAGTTCAGATGGTAGAGCACTTGCCCGCGAAGGGCAAAGGTTCCGAGTTCGAGTCTCGGTCCGGCACCCAGTTTTAATCTGCCAGGAAGTTTCATATCAGCGCACACTCCACATTCTGGAAAGGATGTACTGTTTGTTAATAAAATTCAGTTTGCAGGGGTTCCTGTTTATGAAGATGCAGCTCTTGTAAAATACATCAAAAAGAAATAATTAAATCGATCGTTTCTTTTTTTATTCTTATTGCGCAAGCAATACTGCCAACATGACTAACTGCACGTAATTGCACTGTTAAAAATCTTTCACATCGACCGCAGGGCATTCTCGGCCCATGCCCTGACCATTTCGCCAGGCCACCTGCATTATGTATCCCAAACACACAGGCCCTGTGACAGTTGTCGGCTGCCATACAGCCAACTGGCTGATGTAGCACACAGAATGGATGTCACACAAAGCCCTGAACAAGGCGTCAGGTGGCGGCAACTCTGTAATATTGATATCTGAGAAATTCCTGTCGAGACATGCTCTCTCTCTCTCTCTCTCTCTCTCTCTCTCTCTCTCTCTCTCTCTCTCAAGTGAATACTTTGTGTTTGTGTGAACCATCATATGCAAACACATACAAACCAACATATCTCCCCACCCCTACTCCCTTCCATCCCTCACCCTTGCCCCTCGCCACTTACGCAGACCTGGTTTTAGTAGTCAGTACATCCCTTTGTTCACACACTTCCACTGTTGTGAAAACCTGTAGCAGATAGAACCAAAATAATCAAGATGGGGTAGGTAGCATCTGTCATGTGCCACACTAACTCCACGATTTTCCTGAACAATGTAGTGGATACCTGCCCCCCCTCCCCCCACCCACAACCCAGCTGTGGAAGTCTTGAAAATATTACCTCACTCTATGATATTGATTGACTAATTGGTGGATACTAAGACTGGTGTATATTGTGGTATTCGATCTGGCAACTGCCCAGTTTCGAAACCCTAGTCTTCCCCCTTGCTGATTTTTTCCCCCTTGCTTCCTATTTTTGGATACTGGCGCAGTTAGATCTTTCAGAATTCAAATTTGTGTGAAATCTTACGGGACTTAACTGCTAAGGTCATCAGTCCCTAAGCTTACACACTACTTAACCTAAATTATGCTAAGGACAAACAAACACACCCATACCTGAGGGAGGGCTCGAACCTCCGCCGGGACCAGCCGCACAGCGCATGACTGCCGGACACAAGACCGCTCGGCTAATCCCGCCCTTCAGTTAGATTTTTGGTAGGAAGTCCATTACGTTGGAAGTAATTGATTATTTCAAATTTCAGTTCAGTTGCAAGCTATACATGCTATACTTAAACAATATGTGGGACGGGCTGGACACATGTGTGCTCATAATACGACTATCGGAAACAATGAACTGATCAATCGGGAATTTGACCTAGCGATTGGGTTTTTAAGGCAGTATAGAATTCCTAAATTGGTTCTCTCCTTTACGTTTGGAAGTAGTACGAAGAGCCTTCCTTGTGATAGGACAGTGACAACAACAACAAATACTTCTCCAAGACAGAGTCCACTGCTATCTATTGAGAAGCACTAAACACGACATATGTAAACTATGATCCAGTCCATAGCAATAGTTGTCGTGACTCGATGTCAGAGATCACCGAAACGTTCATACACCCAGCGCACTCTTGTCCCAATGTCTACACACAGTATGCCAACCCCTCATACACCGCAATCGCCAGTGCTCAGAGGCCACATTCACGGACACCCATGTGTGGCAGAGTGCACTGTAGTGATTCGTGGATGAATGGAGTGGTATGAGTTCGGTTGATATCACCATGCCCAGCGCCGTGATCGGTATTGGATTACTCAATGTTCCACAGAGAATACATGCAGCGCACATGACCGCGCGAACAGCCCAACGCGTACCGATTATTAGTCGGCTGTTCAGCTATCCAGAGGGCCACGCAGGTACTTGCCGCGCTGCAGCTGTGGGCTAGAACGAACTACTCGGCCAGCCGGAAAGTTTCCTTGTACCCGCGCCACCCGCGAGAGCCTAAAGCCCGAAATACTAATTCGTTCTGGCCACAGGCTACTTCCGCCATGCAGCCCGCATGCCAAACGGTATCGTTGTAGGAAGTCGGCTACATATTTATCACTATAATTACGATAATACAGAGTGTTACAAAAAGGTGCGGCCAAACTTTCAGGAGACATTCCTCACACACAAATAAAGAAAAGATGTTATGTGGACATGTGTCCGGAAACGCTTAATTTCCATGTTAGAGCTCATTTTAGTTTCGTCAGTATGTACTGTACTTCCTCGATTCACCGCCAGGTGGCCCAATTGCAGGAAGGTAATATTGACTTCGGTGCTTGTGTTGACATGCGACTCACTGATCTACAGCACTAGCATCAAGCACATCAGTACGTAGCATCAACAGGTTAGTGTTCATCACGAACGTGGTTTTGCAGTCAGTGCAATGTTTACAAATGCGGAGTTGGCAGATGCCCATTTGATGTACGGATTAGCACGGGGCAATAGCCGTGGTGCGGTACGTTTGTATGGAGACAGATTTCCAGAACGAAGGTGTCCCGACAGGAAGACGCTCGAAGCAATTGATCGGCGTCTTAGGGAGCACGGAACATTCCAGCCTATGACTCGCGACTGGGCAAGACCTAGAACGACGAGGACACCTGCAATGGACGAGGCAATTCTTCGTGCAGTTGACGATAACCCTAATGTCAGCGTCAGAGAAGTTGCTGCTGTACAAGGTAACGTTGACCACGTCACTGTATGGAGAGTGCTACGGGAGAAGCAGTTGTTTCCGTACTGTGTACAGCGTGTGCAGGCACTATCAGCAGCTGATTGGCCTCCACGGGTACACTTCTGCGAATGGTTCATCCAACAATGTGACAATCCTCATTTCAGTGCAAACGTTCTCTTTACGGATGAGGCTTCATTCCAACGTGTTCAACTTGTAAATTTTCACAATCAACATGTGTGGGCTGACGAGTATCCGCACGCAATTGTGCAATCACGTCATCAACACAGATTTTCTGTGAACGTTTGGGCACGCATTGTTGGTGATGTCTTGATTGGGCCCCATGTTCTTCCACCTACGCTCAATGGAGCACGTTATCATGATTTCATACGGTATACTCTACCCGTGCAGCTAGAACATGTGCCTTTACAAGTACGACACAACATGTGGTTCATGCACGCTGGAGCTCCTGCAAATTTCAGTCGAAGTGTTCGTACGCTTCTCAACAACAGATTCGATGACCGATGGATTGGTAGAGGCGGACCAATTCCGTGGCCTCCACGCTCTCCTGACCTCAACCCTCTTGACTTTCATTTATGGGGGCATTTGAAAGCTCTCGTCTACGCAACCCCGGTACCAAATGTAGAGACTCTTCGTGCTCGTATTGTGAACGGCTGTGATACAATACGCCATTCTCCAGGGCTGCATCAGCGCATCAGGGATTCCATGCGAAGGAGGGTGGGTGCATGTATCCTCACTAACGGAGGACATTTTGAACATTTCCTGTAACAAAGTGTTTGAAGTCACGCTGGTACGTTCTGTTGCCGTGTGTCTCCATTCCATGATTAATGTGATTTGAAGAGAAGTAATAAAATGAGCTCCAACATGGAAAGTAAGCGTTTCCGGACACATGTCCACGTAACATCTTTTCTTTCTTTTTGTGTGAGGAATGTTTCCTGAAAGTTTGGCCGTACCTTTTTGTAACACCCTGTATACTACAGTTGCAGCCCCAGGCTGATGACATTCGACAGTGAGTGAAGTATCGAAAACAAAGGCCTCCTTATGGGTGCGGCTCTGCTGAAATAATCAGTATCCATGTCCCTCATGTTGTGGAGTAATGACAATCGCCGGCACGAATACGAAGAACGCAAGAGCAGAGAAGGCTGTGATAGGACGTCAGCCAGTAGTTCGCTGCCTGGGACCGCACCACGACAGGAGCGGCCTCTAGCCCGAGGGATCGTAAGCGACACTCCTGGCAGCTTTGGCCGGACAGTAGAAGACGCACACTAGTAGAGCTGTTAGTTGTGATCCGTATCCATTACTTGCATGGACTTTCTGTTTAGCGAAACATATTGATTATTTGCATGTCGCCAATAGCTTGTGACACGACATTGTGAATCAAAGTTAAGTATTGTCAATCTACTTTACTATAATAAAAACCAACCATTAATGTGATTTGCTTGAATTGTTGTATAGCTATGCGAGAAGGCAGCATCCTTTAGGCACCCTGTAAGAGACGAATAGGCAGGACCCCGCACCTCATATGACTGGATATAAATTTCTACGTAACATTCTTCACACCACTTATGGCTATCGGTGCGGTGAAATCTTCATCTCCCACATCCAAGCCACACCCTCCTTACGACCGGATATACACTCCTGGAAATGGAAAAAAGAACACATTGACATCGGTGTGTCAGACCCACCATACTTGCTCCGGACACTGCGAGAGGGCTGTACAAGCAATGATCACACGCACGGCACAGCGGACACACCAGGAACCGCGGTGTTGGCCGTCCAATGGCGCTAGCTGCGCAGCATTTGTGCACCGCCGCCGTCAGTGTCAGCCAGTTTGCCGTGGCATACGGAGCTCCATCGCAGTCTTTAACATTGGTAGCATGGCGCGACAGCGTGGACGTGAACCGTATGTGCAGTTGACGGACTTGGAGCGAGGGCGTATAGTGGGCATGCGGGAGGCTGGGTGGACGTACCGCCGAATTGCTCAACACGTGGGGCGTGATGTCTCCACAGTACATCGATGTTGTCGCCAGTGGTCGGCGGCAGGTGCACGTGCCCGTCGACCTGGGACCGGACCGCAGCGACGCACGGATGCACGCCAAGACCGTAGGATCCTACGCAGTGCCGTAGGGGACCGCACCGCCACTTCCCAGCAAATTAGGGACACTGTTGCTCCTGGGGTATCGGCGAGGACCATTCGCAACCGTCTCCATGAAGCTGGGCTACGGTCCCGCACACCGTTAGGCCGTCTTCCGCTCACGCCCCAACATCGTGCAGCCCGCCTCCAGTGGTGTCGCGACTGACGTGAATGGAGGGACGAATGGAGACGTGTCGTCTTCAGCGATGAGAGTCGCTTCTGCCTTGGTGCCAATGATGGTCGTATGCGTGTTTGGCGCCGTGCAGGTGAGCGCCACAATCAGGACTGCATACGACCGAGGCACACAGGGCCAACACCCGGCATCATGGTGTGGGGAGCGATCTCCTACACTGGCCGTACACCACTGGTGATCGTCGAGGGGACACTGAATAGTGCACGGTACATCCAAACCGTCATCGAACCCATCGTTCTACCATTCCTAGACCGGCAAGGGAACGTGCTGTTCCAACAGGACAATGCACGTCCGCATGTATCCCGTGCCACCCAACGTGCTCTAGAAGGTGTAAGTCAACTACCCTGGCCAGCAAGATCTCCGGATCTGTCCTCCATTGAGCATGTTTGGGACTGGATGAAGCGTCGTCTCACGCGGTCTGCACGTCCAGCACGAACGCTGGTCCAACTGAGGCGCCAGGTGGAAATGGCATGGCAAGCCGTTCCACAGGACTACAACCAGCATCTCTACGATCGTCTCCATGGGAGAATAGCAGCCTGCATTGCTGCGAAAGGTGGATATACACTGTACTAGTGCCGACATTGTGCATGCTCTGTTGCCTGTGTCTATGTGCCTGTGATTCTGTCAGTGTGATCATGTGATGTATCTGACCCCAGGAATGTGTCAATAAAGTTTCCCCTTCCTGGGACAATGAATTCACGGTGTTCTTATTTCAATTTCCAGGAGTGTAGTCATTTTCTTTGCACATGTCAGAACAACGACCACAGTAACTTTACACCACAACACACACTTAATACGGAATCTTTGATAGATTCGCTGTGATCATCAGGCGTATTAAGTATAATACATCACCAATAACATTATGCTAGAGGCACAAAACGGTACTGAACGAAAATCCGCGATGGATGGACATGCCTCATTTGTTTTTCTTGCGAGTGGTAGCAGTGTGTCGTTGCAAGAGGGACGTAATCGTTTTATAAGCGACCAGATGTTGAAAACATGATGGCATCGACCAGTTGCTGTCACCCACATAAAAATCGGCCTTTGTTTTACAGCAACACATAATATCGCTAACGATATCTTAAAAACTATACATGTCGTATAAGTCGATGTACGGTATTGTTCCCAAATGACGTGGTCTTCCACACAAATACTGCGTCATTGAATGTATATGGTGATCACGGGGTGTATACTAACAGACTGAAAGTTCAGGTGCACGTCGCCAACAATGGAAGCTCGAAATAAAATCACTCTTATCATAGAATTTAGAAAGTGTCTCGGCTAAGCAACGTGATTTTAAGCTGATATCTGCAACTCCCTCTTGTAGCTGCTTAGGTTCTTCCCACGCTAACAAACAGTATTTGTAGCACATTCGATCTCGGTGCCATGGAGACAGTGTAACAAAGGTTCTGCAATATATCCCCGGGGTTGTAGGCGAGGGAGGATGATGGTTGATTTGGAATGATCACATACGAGTACAGTAGATGGTCTGCTATGTGAGGAATCACTTTGAAAATGCAACGTTAGATTGAGGTCGTACAAAATCCTATGACCAATACACCGCCTTTTCAGACCTGTAGTGTTACGCTTCCTGGTAGAAATGCTGTCTGTAATTTGGAATCAAGTCTCTGCATTCAACCACATACTTGCACTGGATCCTATGGAGGTGTCTTTTAATGTTTACAGCCACTAGTGAATCATATTCGTGGCACTCTCATATGTCGAAACGAGTCACCTTTTTCGAAATATTTGCTGAGGACAGCACTTTCGCTCACTGCCTATTCTTCCCGGGTGCTGCTTAAACGTTAATTTTTATTTCCAGAGAGAAGAGATTGTTAAAGCGGTAGGAAAATTTTGCTCATTTTGCATCTGTAAACTCAGTGACAAGGCGTTGGCCATAAAAGCTACAGCTTTTGTACCTTTGCATCCCCGCGGGAATATCACTGGCTTTGCAGGTGCATGATTGATGCACACAACGCACTTTGTAGCTCAGTGCAGTTTTCTTTTCTCCATTTAGGATGCTTTTAGCATGTTTGAAACTTAGATTAGAGCGGAATCTGTTGGAAATGTACAGAAGGCTGCAGAATGAAAACCTCGAGACAGAATTTTTTGTCGTATAGGGGGTTTCGAAAATAGACTACTCTTGTGTTTTAATCTGTCACTACTACAGTGCCGCCTGGTGGCTGATCGTAACACCTTTGTTATTAAAAGTGCCGCGTAAATAAAAATAATGTTACTTGTTTTATGAATACTGCTTTTTGCATATCTTTGATACGAATAACAATGAAATAACAGTAAGTGGTGTATTTGTTATGTCCCAGTCGGTAGTTCTTAATGACAGTGAATACACATGGCATTTACTTCGATTCATACATTAGCCCTCGTGATGGTGGATAGTGCAACGTCGGGACCAGTATGACAAATAATGATTGCTAAATCCTAATCTTAATCCAGCTGGTGAAACTTACAATTAATCGGTTTCGATTTTTTGCTTCACTGTATGATCTTAATTACAGACTACGTCCATATGATTCCAAACAAGTAAAATTTATATCGTAGTAAATACCGCCAAAGATAACATTCGTAGGAAATACTGCTATGTTCCTTAATAATGCCACAAATTTGCGTAAACGTTGTAGATGACCTGTTCTTACTTTAAAGAAGGGCTTTAATCTGTCCCAACTGACAGGCACAATCAAAGAATAGATAGAAATCCACAGACTTGAGGAAATCCTCTCAATCCATACCAGCTTCGGTGAAAGTGCCAAATTAAGGTACTTGTATTTGTCAACGATCGACAGATCGATGATTCTGGAGGTATCGGCTTGTGATGTAGCTGATAGCATGTGACAAATCTTTCAACGCCTTTTCCTCAGAGAGAGAGAGAGAGAGAGAGAGAGAGAGAGAGAGAGAGAGAGAGAGTCAGGAGGAAAGGTACATGCTTTGAGACGCGATAGTATTAATGATTCTAAACAAAAAACTTCATGTAGATACATGCCCTATTGCGAATGGTTTCCGAGATAGAGCACGTTTAATATCACTTTTGTACGTTTTTCTTTAATAACTCGAAAACCGCACACTCCAACGAAAACGTGTCTCAGCACACAGTTAAACTAAATTAAATTTCCTACAAAAGAAGGTCCTATTTATTTGTTGTCTAGGAATAAGTGTTTGCGCGGAGAGATAGTGGGAATATTGAAAATATTGCGCGACGCTCGTGCGCTGCAGCTTATAAGTACTTTTTGTAGGCCAGTTTGAGGTAGTTTTCCGACTTGATAGACCACAAGCGTCCTATATCAAAATGTTCGTCTCAACTTCCTCTATATTACTGTGGTACGTTGTAAACAATGGCAATAAATAATACAGAAAGTAAATAGAAATGTACATTAAAAGTGTTCTATCTCGCAAACCATTCTGAACAGGGCATATGTCCACATCAAGTTTTTTGTTCAGAAACGGTAATTTGCCGATTTGCCATGGTTTTCATGTTATCGAAATGTCTTTTTACGATGTCACACGCTAGAACGTACACTTGCTCTAGATACGTTGAAATGTATTTCATGACGGGTGTAATTTATTTCCTTGTTAGGCAGAATCGTATCACACCCCATTGTACACAAACTTTTTGTGCTTATAATGCACACGGTCGAGATGCACTGAAATGTACTGCATAAGGTATGTTGTATGATGTTATGTAAAAATGTACGACACCCCATTATCCATGAACATTTGTGCTTATATTTTCGAGCTATGTTTTACAGATACAGTGATCAGACTTAGTTTCCTGAAACCTGTAAGCTAAATAATTGCTTCAAAATAGCTGACTTGTCTGTTTTAAGTTTTTACTTTTATTTTCGTATTAATCTAAATCGTCCCCAAAACTGAAGAATGTCAAGCATGTACAAAATACATACTTTTCCGACACCTGTGAGAGTGATGCGGGTGTTCCCATCTTCTGTTGTTATTAATCAACTCAAATTTACATAATTATAGAAAAACCACTGTGTTGTTGCCGTTATTCAACCAAGACATGCACGGAGAATTCCTCTTCAGTGCTAAACAGTGTCGACGATGCTCCTTACAAATTGTCGAGTTCTTAATGGTTGTGCCCGCATCTCGTGGTCGTGCGGTGGCGTTCTAACTTCCCACGCCCGGGTTCCCGGGTTCGATTCCCGGCGGGGTCAGGGATTTTCTCTGCCTCGTGATGGCTGGGTGTTGTGTGCTGTCCTTAGGTTAGTTAGGTTTAAGTAGTTCTAAGTTCTAGGGGACTGATGACCGTAGCTGTTAAGTCCCATAGTGCTCAGAGCCATTTGAGCCTTAATGGTTGTGGATCCAGCCAATGTTCGTCTTGAACAATCCACCAGCTTCATCTGTACGTTCTCCTGGCATGCGGTAATTCTGGCTGCCTCGGCGACTTTCCCTATTTAACACATTATGACAACAAGAATGTAATAATTCCAATCACAAAGAAAGCAGGTGTTGACAGATGTGAAAATTACCAAACTATCAGTTTAATAAGTCACGACTGCAAAATGCTAACGCGAATTCTTTACAGACGAATAGAAAAACTGGTAGAAGCCGAACTCGGGGAAGATTAGTTTGGATTCCGTAGAAATATTGGAACACGTGAAGCAATACTGACCCTACGACTTACCTTAGAAGACAGATTAAGGAAAGGCAAACCTAAGTTTCTAGCATTTGTAGACTTAGAGAAAGCTTTCGACAAGGTTGACTGGAATACTCTCTTTCAAATTGTGAAGGTGGCAGGGGTAAAATACAGGGAGCGAAAGGCTATTTACAATTTGTACAGAAACCAGATGGCAGTTACAAGAGTCGAAGGGTATGAAAGGGAAGCAGTGGTTGGGAGGGGAGTGTGACAGGGTTGTAGCCTATTCCCAATGTTATTCAATCTGTATATTGAGCAAGCAGTAAAGGAAACAAAAGAAAAGTTCGGAGTAGGTATTAAAATCCATGGAGAAGAAATAAAAACTTTGAGGTTCGCCGATGACACTGTAATTCTGTGAGAGACAGGAAAGAACTAGGAAGAGCAGTTGAACGGAATGGACAGTGTCTTGAAAGGAGGGTATAGGATGAACATCAACAAAAGCAAAACGAGGATAATGGAATGTAGTCGAATTATGTCGGGTGATGCTGAGGGAGTTAGATTAGGAAATGAGACACTTAAAGTAGTAAAGGAGTTTTGCTATTTGGGGAGCGAAATAACTGATGAGATGGTCGAAGTAGAGAGGATACGAAATGTAGACTGGCAATGGCAAGGAAAACGTTTCTTAAGAAGAGAAATTTGTTAACATCGAGTATATATTTAAGTGTCAGGAAGTCGCTTCTGCAACTATTTGTATGGAGTGTAGCCATGTACGGAAGTGAAACATGGACGATTAATAGTTTGGACAAGAAGAGAATAGAAGCTTTCGAAATGTGGTGTTACAGAAGAATGCTGAAGAAGGGATCGGTTGGTAGGACATGTTTCTGAGGCATCAAGGGATCACCAATTTGGTACTGGAAGGCAGCGTGGAGGGTAAAAATCGTAGAGGGAGACCAAGATACGAATACAGTAAGCAGATTCAGAAGGATGTAGGCTGCTGTAGGTACTGGGAGATGAAGAAGCTTGCACAGGATAGAGTAGCATGGAGAGCTGCATCAAACCAGTCTCAGGACTGAAGACCACAACAACAACATGACACGGAAGCTAATTACTGTATGAGTATCAAACTTGGTTGCATTAATGTCAAGGACATGAGGAAGAGAAATAATGCAGAATTAATGCAGCTGGAACACTTTTAGTGTGCTGCTACGGTACATCGTACCATTGCACACTGGTACCATCACTGCTACGAAAGGGGCTGAGTATGACGCCCATCAGTATCCACAAGAGGCTGAAAGTACACGACTGCATTCTGTACAGCAGAACGAAGCATGTCCGTTGGTATGCTACCTACGCCCTTGATACGCTGCGCTTCATATCAGCACACATGTGGAAGTTCCCCTGCAAAACCCTGTCCCCTTCAGGTAGCCCCACAACCAGAAATCACAGGGAGTGAGATCAGGTGACCGTGCCGGCTAAGCGTTTGGAAACGACCGGCTGATAATTCAGTCGTTTCCAAATGTGTTTCGGAGAAGCAGGTGAACTTGACGAGCGACGTGCGGTGCGGCCCCATCTTGCATGGAAACCGTTGAGTTCAACGCATCTCTCTCCTGTAGGGCGGGTATGACATGCAGGCAAAGCATAGCGCAGTGACTCTGGCCAGTCGGACTGCACGTCTTTGGTTCCTGAGCGCCAACCTGTTCACAAAAGAATGCGTCAATGTTGAACGTAGCCGTGAGGTCACACCCATACGGTGATGCGTTCACCATACAGACGAACTTCATGCACAGTGACTGGAGGTGAGCAGAACACACATTAAAAAAATGAGCTTGGTCTGTCCATAGGATGGTCCTGAGACAGCTCTCGTGAACTTCTATCCTTACGAGAGAGCGGAGAGCGAAGCCAACTCGTTGTTGTGCGTCCTATGGTGCAAGCTGCTGTACGATATGGATCTTGTACGGATAGCATTTGAGAATGGTGCGAAGCAACTTCAGAACAGTGGATCACGGGATGTTCTACTGCCGAGTCACAACACGCGCACTGCCTGACGATCGGGAATTGCGCGCAGCGTTGTCTGCCACAGCAACAGAGATTTTTGTCAACCACCTGTGGTGCAACCGGTCGTCGGCCTCTTCCCGGGGGGACGCCCAGCTATCCAGCTGATTCAGACTCCATCAAGCTCCGCACAGCAGGTGAAGAAAGAGGACCCTTTCGAAATCCTTTCAGCCGGCGGCATTATCTACATCTACATCTACATCTACATCCATACTCCGCAAGCCACCTGACGGTGTGTGGCGGAGGGTACCTTGAGTACCTCTATCGGTTCTCCCTTCTATTCCAGTCTCGTATTTTTCGTGGAAAGAAGGATTGCCGGTATGCCTCTGTGTGGGCTCTAATCTCTCTGATTTTATCCTCATGGTCTCTTCGCGAGATATACGTAGGAGGGAGCAATATACTGCTTGACTCTTCGGTGAAGGTATGTTCTCGAAACTTTGACAAAAAGTCCATACCGAGCTACTGAGCGTCTCTCCTGCAGAGTCTTCCACTGGAGTTTATCTATCATCTCCGTAACGCTTTCGCGATTACTAAATGATCCTGTAACGAAGCGCGCTGCTCTCCGTTGGATCTTCTCTATATCTTCTATCAACCCTATCTGGTACGGATCCCACACTGCTGAGCAGTATTCAAGCAGTGGGCGAACAAGCGTACTGTAACCTACTTCCTTTGTTTTCGGATTGCATTTCCTTAGGATTCTTCCAATGAATCTCAGTCTGGCATCTGCTTTACCGCGATCATCATTATATGATCATTCCATTTTAAATCACTCCTAATGCGTACTCCCAGATAATTTATGGTATTAACTGCTTCCAGTTGCTGACCTGCTATTTTGTAGCTAAATGATAAAGGATCTATCTTTCTGTGTATTCACAGCACATTACACTTGTCTACATTGAGATTCAATTGCCATTCCCTGCACCATGCGTCAATTCGCTGCAGATCCTCCTGCATTTCAGTACAATATTCCATTGTTACAACCTCTCGATACACCACACCATCATCTGCAAAAAGCCTCAGTGAACTTCCGATGTCATCCACAAGGTCATTTATGTATATTGTCAATAGCAACGGTCCTATGACACTCGCCTGTTGTTTTGATGATAGAGCTACACCAATAATGCCATGCACCTTTTGCCCAAGCTCATGTTGACATGTCAACAAGTGCATTGTGACTGGACAGGAGTGTGAGACTATGAATCACGCTGACTGATCACGGCACTTGGTGGCCATAGTGGGAACTGGACGGTGGCGCTGCGACCCATGGAAATCATGCACCCCATACTCTGGACGTTAATGCTACCAACTTCGATAATGGTACGGTACATAATTTCCGTGTTATAACGTGTTAAATAGGGAAAGTTTAGGTATAACCAACCGGTATATGTTATAGTGGAAGTGGAGGTATGAGGGAAACAATACCATTACTGATGATGGTGTACCTCCACTGACACCTTTACTGAAAATGGATTATTGATTCCAGTTTTGCCAAACGATACACATTCACTAGGGATAGCGTACCACCGCTAGTGAAGTTACACGTTCACTGCCAAGACGTAAGGACTGTGAACCATGGTTGCAATAAGTATGTACACTTGCATTTAGTGAGCTGCAATTTGGTAACAGTCATATTACACTACTGGCCATTAATATTGTTACACCACGAACATGACGTGCTACAGACGCGAAATTCAACCTAGAGGAAGAAGATGCTGTGATACGCAAATGATGAGCTTTTCAGGGGAATTCACACAAGGTTGGCGCCGGTGGCGACACCTACAACGTGCTGACATGAGGAAAGTTTCCAACCGATTTCTCATAGACAAACAGCAGTTGACCGGCGTTTCCTGGTGAAACGTTGTTGTGATGCCTCGTGTAAGGAGGGGAAATGCGTACCATCACGTTTCCGACTTTGATAAATGTCGGATTGTAGCCTATCGAGATTGCGGGTTATCGTATCGCGACATCGATGCTCGCGTTGGTCGAGATCCAATGACTGTTAGCAGAATATGGAATCGGCGGGTTCAGGAGGGTAATACGGAACGCCGTGCTGGATCCGAACGGCCTCTATCACTAGCAGTCGAGATGACAGGCATCTTATCTGGATGGCTGTAATGGATCGTGCAGCCACGTCTCGATCCCTGAGTCAACAGATGGGGACGTTTGAAAGAACACAACCATCTGCACGAACAGTTTGACAACGTTTGCAGCTGCATGGAGTATCAGCTCGGAGACCGTGGCTGCGGTTACCCTTGACGCTGAATCACAGACAGGAGCGCCTCCGGAGGTGTACTCAACGACGAACCTGCGTGCACGAATGGCGAAACGTCATTTTTTCGTATGAATCTAGGTTCTGTTTACAGCATCATGATGATCGCATCCATGTTTGGCGACATCGCGGTGAACGCACATTGGAAGCGTGTATTCGTCATCTCCATACTGGCGTATCGACCGGCGTGGTGTTTTGGGGTGCCATTGGTTACACGTTCTCGGTCACCTCTTGTTCGCATTGACGGCACTTTGAACAGTGGACGTTCCATTTCAGATGTGTTACCACCCGTGGCTCTACCCTTCATTCGATCCTCACGAAACCGTACATTTCAGGAGGATAATGCACGACCGCATGTTGCAGGTCCTGTACGGGCCTTTCTGGATACAGAAAATGTTCGACTGCTGCTCTGGCCAACACATTCTCCAGGTCTCTCACCAATTGAAAACGTCTGGTCAATGGTGGCCGAGCAACTGGCTCGTCACAATATGCCAGTCACTACTCTTGATGAACTGTGGTATCGTGCTGAAGCTGCATGGGCAGCTGCACGTGTACACACCAAACAAGCTCTGTTTGACTCAGTGCCCAGGCGTATCAAGGCCGTTATTACGGCCAGATGTGGTTGTTCTGGATACTGATTTGTCAGGATCTATGCACCCAAATTGCGTGAAAATGTACTCACATGTCAGTTCTAGTATAATATATCTGTTCAATGAATGCCCGTTTATCATCCGCATTTCTTGTTGGTTTAGCAATTTTAATGGCCAGTAGTGTATATAAAATTCATGGTGCTGCAATAACGAGACTAAGTCGTATTTCGAATGTTATGAGTTGCAATTTGAAAACACGGGTTACATAAAATTCATGTGTCACAGGAAGGACGTGCACCATGGCACTTAGACTTGCGCAGCACATTTTTGCTTTTTCAGAAGCATCTTAGAGTCTGACATTGGTGCTGGCACTTGCGTCTGAAGAATGATTGGCCCCTCTGCGGCGCAACTGCCCTCAGGGCAAGAGTTTTCTCTGCTGGAACATCCTCCTCTGAGATTATTCTAAGAGGGCACGTAATGAAGTGTGACCTGAAACAAAATGCTGTCGCAGTCGCATATCGTGTCGTTCCTTCCCGAAGTACATAAAAGCAAGCAGCTTATTACCTCGCGTAAATATGGCTGAGCACACCACCTCTGGTCCCTATTCGATAGAAGTCTTTGTCTCGAGGGTGACACTCAAGATGGACTTCTGTATGTCCTCTTCCTGGACCGAAGGCGGGAATTGGAACTCTCTCACTGCATGCCCCTTTCCCACTGGTGGGACGACGACCTGAGCACTGTTGCGTTCTTTGCGCATGTCCTTCTGACCACTTATACACATCAGTATTGTGTTTTCTAATAGCGGGAGTTGGCTCGTCTGAATAAGTCAGGCGGTACTGGGTACTGTCTGGAACACATTCTTTATCTCCGCTCTCAACCTCTGTTCCTGTTGGTGTGTTATGGTCTTGTACTTGGAAATCTCCTACAGTCATTTTCCTGCTACGTTTCAGTCCCTCTCTCCTTGCTAACAGTCGCTTGATTAATTACGTTTTCAAGGGTGTTCCCTGAGTGAACGTTTGCTAGTGCTTCAGGAGGTGAAAATTCATGAAGACAAACTATCAAGGGGAGGCCGCCAATTGTGAAATTCAGATTCGATTCATACTGCGCATAATAAAAGCTCATGGCCGGAGGTGTAATGTGGCAAAGCTCCAAGATGCACTTCTCAGCCGTTGTTGAGAAAATCGACAGTTAAAAGAAACAGTTGCGGTGAAATACTCTCTACGATTAATAGTTTTCTACAGCGGTAAGCGCTCGGGTTCGTAATCCGAAGGTCGCCGGATCGAATCTCGCGGCATGCAACCTTTTTTTTTTTAGTATTTGTGTTTTGTAATTCAAATGTGTATATACATACATACATACATACACACGCACACACACACACACACACACACACACACACACACATATATATATATATATATATATATATATATATATATATATATATATATATATATATATAATTCCCGGCAATCAGTTGCAACAATTATGCATATAATAAGTTGTTGAAAGTCGTTTGTCGTGGAAAAACTGGCGACTTCGAACATCATTATGTTTTCCGCAAAGAAAGTTGTACTTCACAAATGTTATTAATTGTCTTCATAATGTTAACCACGTATAGTTAACGGAAGACGTAGAAACGATATTCCAAAACGCATACATATAGCGTAAGTCAAACGTTCCAATTAGAATAGAGACCCCTCGAACACAAATTTGCTGTGGCAGGTATGAAATATAAGCTCCGTTACTCGCTCGTTACACTTGAAGGACAGATGTTGAATGGGCCGAAACGAGCCGCCGCATAACAGCGTAGTTGCCTGCTAACTTCGAAAGAAGGTAGATGCGGTCCCTAGCGCAACTTATAACATCGTCGAAAATCAGTGCGGACGTGAGAGCTTTGGTACACCCTGTTAAACAAACGGAAAAATGGAGGCGGTACAATTGGAGAGCGATCCGCCTTCACCAAACATGCATAAGCAATTCATTAATAGTATATATATATATATATATATATATATTTGAATTACAAAAAACTAATAATAAAAAAAATGGCATGGCGCGAGATTCGATCCAGTGACCCTTCGGATTACGAACCCGAGCGCTTACCGCTGTAGAAAACTATTAATCGTAGAGAGTATTTCACCGCAACGGTTTCTTTTAACTGTCGATTTTCTCGACAACGGCTGAGAAGTGCATCTTGGAGCTTTGCCACATTACACCTCTGGCCATGAGCTTTTATTATGCGCAGTATGAATCGAATCTGAATTTTACAATTGGCGGCCTCCCCTCGTATGTTCAGGAGGGCATCCGAAATCCTTTCTTGTGAGGGAGGACTTTTAATTCCAAAATGTCAGCGCCATTCTTCACTAAGTGCACAAACCTTAGTGCACAGTTCCTGTAGAATCCTCGTCACCACTGTAGAGTCTCGTACCGCAAGGAAGCAAGGAAGAGGATGTTTATGGGTGGCCGGTATTCTCTTTCTACAACACACATGCACACATGAATTAATACAGTTCTTTATTTACATGAACATTTACTTAACTGGAAGAGAATCAATGTGTTGTGGTACAAGCTCATCAGTAATAGTCATCTTGCAGACAGTATCGGTACTCTTGCTGTTACAAACTTTAGTCTCACTACTGTTCCCGCTGTAGTCACTAATCTGGTCGCTGTGTACTGTCGCAGTCTGAGCGAGTCAGTGAGGCGTTCAAGTCAGTGGCGGCGGCCTAAATACCTGCTATCGAGAGGGCGTTGGCGGCGTGTTGCTTGTCGGTGTGTCTCTGGCCTCTCTTGTGATAGGCACGCTTAATCCAGCGCCTACTGTCGGTATTCGCGTTACATTTTTTTCGACCGGTGTGCTGGCGACAGCTTATGCCAACACTGTTGCACTCTGCAGTGTCGTTATCCTTTACCCACCTGTTTAGAATATTCCTTATGTTGTGATTTGCTCGCTCTGTGCTGCCTTGGCTCTTGCAACGTCTAGGTTTGCCGTGCACAGTCTTAAAACTGGGACATTATTCAGTTAAGCTGCACAGTATTTTGTTAATAAACACTCGACCGTTGTCTGACTGTTCTATAGAGGGAGCACCTGACAATGTAAAAACGTCAGTAATGTTATCACATTTCTGCTCAACTGTTTTGAACTTCAGTGGCGTGAGAACAACGAATTTAGGGAGGTGGACGTGATAAACCATTTTGAATTTATAGTCTCTGTCTGGTTGCATTTGGAACTCGAAGAGACCAGCTTGACATCTGGAATTTAACTCTTTGAAGAGCATGGGCTTTACTACTATTTCTTCCTTCTGACCTTTTTGTTTCTGTAAACAAGGCTCATGTAAGCCAAGATACATATGGATACCTCCGTATGCTATACTAACAGTCGTTATATGAACATCATGCAGAATATCATACAGTACTTCACCATAAACATAGTACATAATCCTGCCTTCCTCAGGAACAGCTTGTATTAAATATGTTATTCCACTTACCTCGAGAACTTCGTCTGTCTACAAAAACTTGTAGTCGTTGCTGTTCCTCTTTTGTTCAGATCTTAGTTATTTACCCTTTCTGGTAAGTGACTCATACGTTTCTCAGTTCAGGAAGACTCATTTATAACTGGTGTTTCCCTGTTCCACTCTAAGGTGTTCATACAACTTCAGCCAAAGCTGCACTGCTGTCAGCCATAGCTGCAGTGCTGTGTTGCTTACCAACAACCACCTCGCAACAATCACCTTCATTCCCATGCCTGGTATCATTGTTGGGTGCACCATTAACAATGTGCTACTATACACATCCAGTAACCAGGGCCAGTGATGGTACACCTTCACTAGTAGATGCTTTTTTTTCTCATCTATGCTAAGCATCAACTGATCATTTTAGTGATGGTATAAATGCACTGGGAAAAATTTACCTTTCCTAACCATCCACTTTTACTATTAAGAAAGTGTACAATTATGTAGGTGGTTGTGCTAACAATCTCTTGGTATTCCAGACGTGAGTCAGTGTTCATATGACGCACGAGATTTAGACGATTATCATACTCATCTTCTGGTGAAGATTTCGACCGCACGTATCTCAACATTACCGCCCGCCTGTAAACCAGAGAGATTTGTAATCAATTGTCAGGTAGTGTCAGACGGGTTGGCTTTTTCGAAATAACAATTTTTTTTGCGAAGGCTTTACTCAAACGTTCTTCAGAGGCAAAAATAGTATGATACATAATAAAACGCAATATCGTAAGAAAACATGTTCGTTCATTATTTCTTTCCATCCGTCGCATTTTGCTTGTTTAAATTTTCGGGGATTGTGTTGAATGTGAAAAGAGTGGTTCTTCTTTTAAAATGTTTCACGTGAACTTAAATAGTTATAAACATTAAATTAGAGTATGTGGAAATTATACATCTTAGTACAAAGTTCTCATATCGGCTGAAAGTTGAGTCAAATAAGCAAAGATTCACAATAGAGATGTTAAATTAACGTTTTAAACTGCGGAGGACTGAATCAAAATATTTTAGTTTTTCTAAAAAAGAATTTATTAAAAGTAAACGTACAATTTGTCGATATAACGTAGACATAGTCACATCAAGTAGCACACAAAAATGTCTTTGTTATTCGGCATATTAAAATGTCTCAAACCTTTGTTTTCACAACATGGTCACTATTAGCCATTGATGGTAATCTTCTTCTTCATCTGTTCCTCCCTCCTGTATTTATAGCGTGATCATAAATTTTAGCACTTAGCCAAAGATTTCCGTATATTTGGCATACACTTATCACGCCTGCAGTAAAGGCTGTTCAGCTCTACCAGGTACTATTCTCATGGGCCCGGACATCACAATCGTGGTACTGAATCCAGTCTTCTTTGAAAGTTTCACTGGTCTTAAAACACTGTTACCGTTCATCACTATATGTTCTCGGGGAAAAAAAAAACAGGTCTCACGGACAAAACTTTCTTTTTCCTTAAGGGCTTAGGTCTATCAAATAATGTACTTCTTGGAACGGATTATTTTTCACTTGCTATCCCGATTGTCATTTGAATGTCTGTTTTTCTACAGCTTTCTTCGTGTTCTTTTCATCCCATTCATGCCTTGACTTCTCCATCTTCGCCTGTTAAAGAAAAATAACTGCAAAAATTTAAGTTTTTATGTTATCTGTTTTGTCTGTACAGCCTGATACTGCTTTGTCGAATTGAACCCGAAAATACTGCTGTTGTAGTTTGACATTTCCACTGGTGTCAGTGCGGCTACTCACTTTCACAACCTACAATACGTGCAACAGTATCATTTATATCTAAATGTACAATAAAAATCTATCATTATCAACATGCAAGCAAAACACAACATCCCAAAGCTAACTTCGTGCACTGAATAAGTCTGTAGCAGCAGACGGATTGTTGACAATACAAAACGCACTCCTATTTTGATTCAAATTGGCGTGAGTGATCTTGTTCTTCCATAGTTCACACTGTTTCACGAGTTGTCACCAGTGCTTGAGTTTAGAAACAGGTCTTGTCTCGTACAGTCGCTGTCTGCTACTATACGACCATATCCTTCATGCTGGGAAGCTCTACATTCACATACAGTTGGCTGTGGTTTCAACTGCGTTGATTCGCCACAGAGGTCAAATAAACGAGTCCTCTTAACAAGAAAAGATGCAAAATTAACTGGCTGTGTGGCAAACGAAGCTACGAATGGACGGCCAAATGTCTTGGAAAGAAAGCAAGCAGGCGCCAGTGACGTCACAGAGGCGTATTGGCAGCGGTAATTGGGTGCAGCGTGCTGTGACAGGGCCGGACTCTTTCTCAGCGGGGTTCCCTGCGCGACGCCTACACCCTGTCTGTAAACAACGCCCTGATTAAAAAACACCTGCTGTGCCGCAGCCAGATGACTCTGGCGTCCAGATACCTCGGTTCCTAGGGACGAAGAGGGCTTACCGTGTACCATATCTACATCTACACACATACAAGTGGTAGTCGTGAAGTTTTAAATACCATGTGGAAAAAAAAAATTCGTGTGTGCAGTTCGCGTCTGCCTAGTCGATTTTTTGTGAAAACATCGATATAACATCATGACAAGTGTTTTAAGTATAACTAGAATTCGTGAGCGAGGTGTGTGACCATTTTCAATGGTTTTCATTATGATTCTAAAAAAGTTGATAGGTCACAAAAAGCAGTACCTAAATGTTAATGTAATTTCTTTATTTTCGCAACAGGACAATGGTACAGATAACAAAGAAATTTACAAGTACAGGTTGGTTTAGCTAACGGGTTTGCAGAAAAAGGCGATTCCAGATTTGGGTAGAGAGATTTTTAATAACGTACAGAAGCCTACTAGTATCAGACATAGGCCTTAATTTGAGAAAGAAATTCTGAGATTGTACATTTGGAGAACAGTATCGTAAGGGAGTGAAACTTGGATTGCGGGAAAACAGAAGAACAAGAGAATAGAAGTATTTGAGATGTGATTCTATATAAGAATGTTGAAGGTTAGGTGGACTGATATGGTATGCCAAGAGGTGGATCTGTGGAGAATCGACGAGGAAAGGATTACATGGAAAACACTGACAAGAAGGAGCGATAGGATGTTAGGGTATCTATGGAGGTATCGTGGAATGATTTCCATGGTGTTGGAGGGAGTTGTAAAGGGTAAAAATTATAGAAGAAGACAGAGATTGGGATACATCGAGCAAACAATTGACGATGTTGGTTGCAAGTGCTAGTCTGAGATGAAGAGGTTGGCACAACAGGGGAATTAGTGGCGGCCGAATCAAACCTATCAGAAGACCAATGACTCGAAAGAGCACACGATTTTACTTAAAGACAAGGTCGCCGACATCTCCATATCATTGCAGATTGGGTTCCATACAAAGAAAAATCAGTTTCTTTTCTGCGCCATAGTTTGAATGAAGAATTAGACACATGTCCTGTGACAATATTTACATAGACAAAATGGGAAGGAATTTTAAAATAATTTTCAGGTGGTGCTTTGGGAGGTCCCCTAAGAGAAAATGGCCACCGGTTAGGCTCAAATGAGAAGAGTTTAAATATTCTACACTTGGAATCCAAAAGGTAGAGATTTGGATATTTTTGAAGACCTTGAAATTTATGTTCATCAACGTACTACTCCAGGTAGCATACTCAGTGAACAAGCAACAAAAAGCAGACAATGGTTTCTCAGCATTTTTGATGAGGTTCTGGCTTAATTTCCCTTTTACATTTTTGACTAGTATAACTGTACTACTATCCGTTTCATTTATGATGTGCACACAGTGTCAAATAAATCAAGTTAATTTGCAATTACAATTCTATGCATGGATTTAAGCAGTTTTATTTAATTTTTAGGTTTTTCGCTATTGGTCTTAAACATTTTTCATTCTGTCTTTGTTTTTGGTATGAAATACACAATTCAGTGTAAAAATCTGTTCCCATTGTAATACAAAAGGTTGAAATGGCTCTGAGCACTATGGGACTTAACATCCGAGGTAATCAGTCCCCTAGAACTTAGAACTACTTAAACCTAACTAACCTAAGGACATCACACACATCCATGCCCGAGGCAGGATTCGAACCTGAGACCGTAGCGGTCGCGCGATTCCAGACTGAAGCGCCTAGAACCGCTCGGCAACAGCGGCCGGCCATTGTAATACAAATAATACGAAAATCTAATCTATTGGTGATCCGCAGCGCCACCGTTAACACGTCATCTGGCATTAGGAGAGTTTAATTACGTGGTCATGAGAGCCGCCATATTCATTCGTTTTTTAGCGGTTCATTCATGTCAGTATTTCTGTACTTGCGTAAATAGAGTAACTCTCTATGTTGTAAGTCGAAAGAATTGCTTGTCACACCATTGCACTCTTACTGCATTGCGGTTCATATTTCTGTAAAAGATTTTTATTTTCAGCTGTAAATCATTGTGCCTGTACAAATGTTGGTTGGATTAGGGAAGAATGGGGAAGCGAATCGGCCATGCCCTTTCAAATGAACAATCCCGGCACTTGCTAGAAGCGATTTAGGGAAATCATAAAATACGTAATCAGGATAGTTGGGTGCGGGCTCGAACCGTCGTCCTCCCGAATACGAGTCCAGTGTGCCAACCTCTGCGCCATCTCGCTCGGTGTACAAATGTAATTCAGCAGGTGTTCAAATTTGTATAATGTGAAAATGTGTTATTAATTTAACAGTTCGTCTGATAATGGGCCCGCCCAAAACACGTTACGAAAATAAACAAGTTCCATTAACATCTGCGACCTATCAGCTTTTTTACAATTATAATAAAAATCATAACAAGTGTTTTATATTAATGTGTAATTTAATTATAGATATCCTTACTCCAATGGTTGTAGAGCAGATAAAGCGCAATTTTGCACTCTCCGGTTGCGGTGCGTCCAATGCGCCAGCTACGTAATCCCTTTGCGACTTTTTTTTTTAATTTCCTTTTCAAAGCTGCCGTAGCTCTTGCATTCGCTTGGCACTGAACAGTTAGTCTTTTTATATTCCTCTCTATGTGGGGATTCCTCTGGCTTGTGGTTTCTATAATTCCCAACATATCTACGAGTCCTACGAGACATCTTTCATTACCTTGTAATTTTCAATTTAATACCAACTTTCACTCATACTCTGGCGAATGTTTTTATTGTCTCACTTTGGGTCCTTGTAGGGCGCCACAAGCTCTTCACAGTGAGACCCGAAACAACGCCCTAGCTGCAACTACTCCTGTTTGTAACTTAAAAAAGAAACAGGAACGTAGCACTCATGGTGCCATCGATCTGTACCAACTATTATTCTTGCCACGTTCAGGTGCATTACAATCCATTAGGGCCTTACGTCACCAGTAGGGCAAGCAAAGTGCTTTGTAAATCATTTCGATGGGACCATGGGGGAGGATACAGGGAGAATAGGTTTGGAATCCAGCAGATGTTGTGGCGCGGAACAATTCGCCTCCAAGACCTGCAAAAGTCTTCTTTAAAAGGTCACCAATTAAAACGACTGTACTTCCATTTCTGTGTTCGCAGTACGTAATTGCAAATGTTTTGTAGAAGACCCACTGTAATCGCTGTATGACGGTTAAGACGCCGGATACCGTACCACGCACCGTGCTTTTAGCAAATGAAAACAAATAATCCACGACCCAGAATCGAACCCTCGACCCGTGTATCCCAACCCAAAACCACCATCCTCGGCATCAACTGCACAGCACTACTCTATCTGCTGACAGGGGTAGTTACCGCAAACGTGATTACAGTGTTGCCAGACTGCCAATCTTTAACGTCCATTTTCTGCCCGAAATACGCGCAGGACGAAATTTTGTGACGAGATATTTTTGCATTGCCAGTAAGTGAGGAATCGCGCTGCGAAGTGCGAATGCGCGAATTTTTCTTCACCATGTATATCACGGTTGCAGATCAGTAGCCATAGAGTTGGAGGATATGTACGAAACGTTACTCTTAACGGCATCAAATCAACTGATGTAAGCATAATTTCAGGACCATCGCAAGAAAGTGATATACGGCCGTTCCTGTTTGCCATTTGAATAAACGATGTAGTGGAAAAGGTCGGACGATCCACGGAAAATATTCTCGGGTAACGGTGTTGAACTTAGGAAGGTTGCTACGCCAGATCATTAGCAGAGATATACCACAATTCCATTACACTATAGGCGACTAATCAGTGGTAACAATAACAACTGTAAAATACCTACGAGAAACCACGCACGGTGACCGACAGTGAAATGGACGCATAAAATAAATAGTAGGAAAAGCAGATGACAGTTTCAGATTCACTGGAAGAATCTTCAGTAAATGTAATTAAGCCACGAAAGAAATGGCTTGTTTAATCTGTTACGGCGTAAAGCCAAGCGCCGGCACGCCAGTCGGGACCGACAGAGAAGAGAAGGCTGTGACGAGACGTCAGCCAATCGCACACTGACCGACCACTCTCCAGGACGACAACGCGACAGCAACGGCCGCTATGCCAAGAGGACTCAAGCGCTGCGACCGAGTGGTCGCGGCCGAGCTCAGTAGTAGCACCAAGACTAGCGATTTGGGTAGAAGCGTCAACACTAGTGACTTCGCTTGTACTTTCTATGTAGCAGCGACTTGTCATTGTTTATACCAAAGAAGGTTGTTTATTTCGTAGGTCGCCCTTTGCTTGCGACTCACCTGTGTAGTTGCGAAGTTAACTATTGTATTCTTTTCCTTTTGTAATAAAACTCATTAATACGATTTGTTAGAATGTTGTCTAGCGATCCCAGAGAGCAGGTTTCCTAGACACCCCATAATCGACGAATGGGCTGGATTTAACATAATCAGTTCTACAATACTGACCATCTCTCTGCGACCCTTACCAGATCGCATTTACAGAATTGATAGAGAAGTGGGATGCATTTAACAGGCATCCCAGCTTACAAGTGCATTACCTGTCGAATGCATACTGAGCGTTCGTGCACGGGCTTCGTTGTTGATAATACGTCGCGCCCTCTTCATTCCCTTTTACTATCACTGGTTGGTCGTGCGGTAGCTGTCCGTTGTTCCGTATGTAAGTAGGCTTGTTCAGGATTTCATTTTGGTAACGCCACGTAGCGCTCTGTATGAAAATCACTGACTGTGCTGTGTGCAGTCTCTGGCTGATTTGCATTGTTGGAATATTTGCTATTGTAGTGTTGGGCAGTTGGATGTGAACAGCGCGTAGCGTTGCGCAGTTGGAGGTGAGCCGCCAGCAGTGGTGGATGTGGGTAGAGAGATAGCAGAATTTTGAGAGCGGACTGTCTGGACGTGTGTCCGTCAGGAAAACGAGATTTGTAAGACTGGATGTCATGAACTGATATATATACAGGGTGTCCCAGCTGTCTTGTCCACCCGAAATATCTCTGGAACAATAACAGCTATTGGAAAACGACTTTCACCGGTTTCAATGTAGGGCTGGGGCCCATGAATGTACATATTTGGAAACATTCTAAAACGAAAGCATATGTGTTTTTTAACACAAACTTACGTTTTTTTAAATGGACCTCCTATATTTTTTCTTCAGCAATCAGTAGCATGACAAAGCACATACACAATGGCGTTGATTGCATCGCAATATTCCCATTACATCTTGAGATATAAAGATGCGAATTTGACGCTTGAAAAACCCGACATGCGCTGCTAGCGCACGTCCTGAGGCTCAGGCGTGAACCCCATGCTGCCCGTAATCGCGATGTGATTGACATGCGTAATCACACTTCCATACTTATCAAGAGGTCCGAAACGAATAATACGGTCTGCTGCCATCCTGCATTAACGTCGTTCATTCCAGCAGGTATTTATCCCATAGGCTAGGGGTGATGCGGTTCTGTAACATATCTGTGTACCGCAACGTTAGTCACAAAGTTAACTTCGCTTATCGTTAATCCGTTACTAAAAAAGTAATGCCGTTCAACGTTAAAACTTTACTGTAGATTTAGCGCAAGTGACAGTTAATCAATCACTCGTAATAGTAAAATTCATGTTGATGGTTTTAGTGAAACGAGCAAGTGGACTAAAAGTTTTACCGTTGTTTAGGTAAAAATGTTTTGATTTGGGAAGTTCAGGTAGGACATAGGAGATGAATGTAAACGTGTTTACCCAATTAGTTTTATTATCACATAATTATCAATGTTATGTTTATCTAATGTGTTAAATGACAAATTGTTGCAAACAAATGTTTCTTAACATCACTGGGTAAAATGTTCCTTTGTAGAAACTTCCACTGTGATACCAGCACTACATACTAAACATAGCGTTCACATCTCATGCTCAAAGTGATTCCCATTGGCTTGCATACATAGGGAGACTCTGCGGATGAAGGATGCCCTACTTCGTGCTACTGTTTCCTCTTTGATGGCTGTTCAAGCATCAATAATGCGTTGCTTCATGTCTTCTGGTGTTGTTGCTTCATGTTGGTAAACAGCATCCTTCACTGCTCCCCAAGGAAAATAATCCAGCGGTGTAAGGTCCGGAGATCGGGCAGGCCACCTAACTGGGCCACCTCGTCCAATCCTCCTAGCAGGGAACTTACGGTTTGGAAGTCGTCGTGCTCGTAAGGCGTTATGTGCAGGGCATCCGTCATGCTGATACCACATAACCATTCTCCGGTTCAGCGGTACGGTGTCCAAGAGAACAGGACGATTGTGTCGTATAAATCTGGAGTATTGTCTGCTATTTTGGATGCCATTTATAAAGAAAGGTCCGATAATGGTATCCCACACCAAACATTAACTTTCCACGGACGTTGATGCTCTACCTGACGGAGCCATTTTGGATTGTCTGCGGACCAATAATGCATATTCCTCATATTGACAATTCCTTTGTTGGAGAATGATGCCTCGTCGGTAAAGAGAACATCTGCAAAAAAATTTGGAATAATAAGAAGTTTTTGCTGAGCCCACCGACAAAATGTTACCCTACTGCGGAAGTCATTTCCATGAAGATCCTGGTGTAAATGAACATGGTAAGGATGAAATTTATGACGTTTAAGAATACGCTGTGCACTTGATTTCGACACACCAACTTCACGTTCAATTTGACGTGTGCTGATTTGAGGATTCACAGCTATGGTAGCGAGCACAGCAACTTCAGCACGTTCATCTGTGCGTGTTCTAGGACGATGTCGAGGTCTTGGATTTAAGTTTCCCGTTTCACGTAGACAAGATGTGAGACGACCAAACATCCGGCGCGAAGGCGATGGCTTGTCAGGGAATCGTCTTCTGTACAGTCGTTCTGCCTGAACAGCATTTCGTCCACCTACAGCAGGGTACAGTACAGGTAAGCAGAGTAGGGTAGAAAACAGACATATTAACTTAATAATCATAATGTTCGCTAAAAGTACTATCAACAAACAAGCAATCTCATAACGTATTTCCCGTCAACGTACATTCTCCATAGATCAGCAGCACTTCTACCATATCTTCATGTGTGTACATTATACTGTACAGTATAGGTTCCACAACACAACGTTTATTCACAATGTGTACTACCTCCGTGCCGTCACTAGATTACTCTGATGCACGACTACACTGACAAGCGGTGTACTGCACGCCAAAGCAACAACAAATGGGATGCTCGGAGGGTTGTGGAGTACAGGAGTTTGCATGGGTCGCAAATCATAAACAAGGCGAACTGGTAACTGTGGCAGTAGTGGGAACTACGTTGGACACTTGACTAGGTAGAGCCAGGCCCTGCGCGACAAGCACAATGGGTCATATAACGCATTAGATAAACCTTATTTTGGGTGTGCAGGATAAATAAGACAACCTGACGGGTGTACACCGATCGGTACTGGTTCATATTGTGTACGTAGATACGTAGAACGTGCAAGAGGGAAACCATTATGTGCTTATGAGAGTTGATGGCAGCAGACCGTATTATTCGTTTCGGACCTCTTGATAAGTATGGAGGTGTGATTACACATGTCAATCACATCGCGATTACGGGCAGCATGGGGTTCACGCCTGAGCCTCAGGACGTGCGCTAGCAGCGCATGTCGGGTGTTTCAATCGTCAACTTCGCGTCTCAATATCTCGGGATGTAATGGGAATATTGCGATGCAATCAACGCCATTGTGTATGTGCTTTGTCATGCTATGGATTGCTGAAGAAAAAATATAGGAGGTCCATTCAAAAAAACATAAGTTTGTGTTAAAAAACACATATGCTGTCGTTTTAGAATGTTTCCAAATATGTACATTCAGGAGCCCCAGGCCTACATTGATACCGGTGAAAGTCGTTTTCCAATAGCTGTTATTGTTCCCGAGATATTTTGGGTGGACAAGATAGCTGGGACACCCTGTATATTATGACTTTTGAACACTATTAAGGTAAATACATTGTTTGTTCTCCATCAAAATCTTTCATTTGCTAACGATGCCTATCAGTAGTTAGTGCCTTCAGTAGTTAGAATATTTTATTTGGCTGGCAGTATTGGCGCACTCTGTATTGTAGTAGTTTGAGTAACGAAGATTTTTTGAGGTAAGTGATTCGAGGAAGGTATGGGTTATTGTTAGACAGGGCCATTCTTTTGTAGGGATTATTGAAAGTGACATTGCGTTGCGCAGAAAAAAATATAAAATAAAAATTAAAAATAAAAATAAAAAAAATTGCGTCAGTTTACTGTTGATCAGAATAAGTAAAGAGAGAAATGTCTGAGTACGTTCAGTTTTGCTCAGCTGTTTGAAAATCAAACAACTTAAGAAGTTTACTAGCACTGTTATTCATAATTTTTCTAAGAGGATGTTCCGCGTAGAAGTTGGTAATAGTTCCTTAGCAGGTTTCAGCTACGCTTTAGCAGTTGTCACGTAGTGGATTATTGTTATTGTTTTTATTAATCGCATGGCAGTTAGACATCACTTTAGAAATACAAATAAAATATGCACATGATGAACAAATTTATAAACACATTGTTTATATAATTACAGTTTAATCATGGTAGTTTCTCAGCAACCGTATACAATTATCAAACATAGGGATTATACAACCAACCGATTGCAGATAACTGTTTGGTACAATTGACATACGTTTCTACACCTACTAAGGGTGTCTTCATCAGAATGAAATTTTAACTAACCGTAAAATTACATTGTGAGAAAGCAATGGTCAGATTTTAGAGCAGACATGCTCAAGTCACAAACGAAATAAAATACGTTCCAGTCTTGTCACGTATGCCTAGCTAGGAAAACATCTCACAATTTCTGACAATTTCATTCTGATGAAGACGTACTTACTAAGTGTCGAAACGCAGGTCAATTATACCAAACATATATATCAAAAATATAATTCCTAGCACTCCGTCTTCAGGTCACGAGTGGCCTACCGGAACCATCTGACCGCCGTGTCATCCTCGGTGGAGGATGCGGATGGGAGGGGCGGGGGGTCAGCACACCGCTCTCCCGGTCGTTATGATGGTTTTCTTGACCGAAGCCGCTACTATTCGGTCGAGTAGCTCCTCAATTGGCATCACGAGGCTAATTGCACCCCGAAAAATAGCAACAGCGGATGGCGCCCTGATGGTCACCCATCCAAGTGCCGACACGCCCGACAGCGCTTAAATTCGGTGATCTCACGGGAACCGGTGTATCCACTGCGGCAAGGCCGTTGACACATAATTCCTAAGTTTGAAACTTTATCTAATTCCTCACATCTGCTGTAAAAGTCAAGAACTGCGAGTGTTTATCAGAATACGAATTTCGAAGACACTCTTCAACAATATGTGAACAGTCTGTCTTGGAAATTCACGTGTGCGCTCTGCTAGTTGTAGTCTTCCCCCATATGTATAGTAGGTCACCGCATCTCTCATCGTTAATCCGGATCCAATTGATTGCACACCATGTCCTGTGGGACAGATCAAGTTCCCATGGTTTGTTGTTGGCTTGGAGAAAGTATGGATCTGTGGTGGAGTGTTGTTGATTCTTGCGTCCAAACTTCATGTAGACTCAAGTTACAGACCACCAGGTTGCAAGCTGTTCTGGGTGGGGGATGTCTGAAGCAGCGTATGTTGATTTGGATAGCGTGTTTGTCCTCATGAATTGGCAGCGTCTGGTTGTTGCAGATTTTGTCCTATTCCCTTAGAAGGATATACTTTCATCTCAGGTTAGTTGGAGGTATCCGGCTCAGAACAAGTAACCAGAATACGAAGGCGAACTTAATTTTGCCAGTGACAATGCACATTGTTTGATTTAGTTGCGTGTCTACCAACTTCCTGTGCCTTCTGTTTATGCACACAGGGCTGCAATATTCTGCCATCGAGTAGACAAGGCCAGTGGCAAATCGTCGTAAGGCTGAAGCTGTAGAACTCTGTTTTCCACCACATAATTTTTGTAGAATCTGACAATTTATTAGGTTGGTGTATAAGTTCGAAGGTTTTTTATTTTGGATGTTGATATTTCGGTTGCTATGATTTTATTTATTTACTGTCATTTTTTGTTTGTAGTTCAGTGTCGCTATTTGATTTTACATATTGTCATTTCGCCTTGTGGAAAAAGTGAATGAAGCTGTGGACTCTAGAAAGTGGTGTACCAAGTGAAAAAATCGGAACATGCCCGACATTCTCTTCTGCCTGACATCAATACAGCCACAAACATTGGCGCCGTGTGTGGGGATAATACCTTTGGACAGAACATAGTGAGAAAATGTTTTTTTCGTTTTGAGGAGGATCGTTTTGACATTAGTGGCTCTTCATGATCAGGAAGACCTTCGGGGTTACATGAAGATCGTTTAAACGCATTAATCCACAGTGAACCACGTCATTGTACTGGTGAACTGGCGAATATGATGAACTGTGATCATTCCACCATCGTGCGACATTTGTAGGCAATGGAGAAAGTTAAAAAATAGCATGCTCCGATCCAAAATCACAAAAATCATTGGTTGGCCAAATGTGCATTTCTGATTGCTCGTCATCTAACGCTTGGTGACTAGTACCGACCATACCTATTCTGTATCGCTACTGGTACGAAAAATATCTTCTTTTTGCAAACATAAGAAAAAAAAGGAATGGCTGAGCCCAAACAAAGAAGCCACTCCCTGCAGAAAAAGCTGCACTCATCAACAAAAGAGAATGTTATTAATCTGGTAGAACAGCGAATGTGTGGTGTACTAAGAACCGCTTGCCCGAGGTCTAACCATCAATGTTGACATTTACTGTCAACAGCCGAGATGTCTTGCAGATGCAGTCGAAGAACGACGAGCAGGAAGGCCGCGTAAAGTAAGGCTACTCCACGACGACGCCTGTCCGCTTTCTGCTGAGCCGACAGAAAAACTCTATACAGGAGTTGGGCTGGGAAGTCATTCCGCACCAATCTTATTCACCTGATCTTGCGAACTCAGATTTTCACTTTATCCATACTTAACCGGACAGCCTTCAAGGAACTTCCTTCCAGGATGAAAACGCTCGATGAGTTCTCCGGCTCAAAACCACATGCTTTCTACAGTCAGCGAATCGAAAAGTTACGCCAGCGTTAGAAAACTGTTGTAGATAGCGAATAAGAGTATAGGGTCGTCCATTGATCGTGAGCGGGCCAAATATCTCACGAAATAAGCGCCAAACGATAAAACTACAAAGAACGAAACTTGTCTAGCTTGAAGGGGGAAACCAGATGGCGCTATGGTTGGCCCGCTAGATGGCGCAGCCACAGGTCAAACGGATATCAACTGCGTTCTCTTTTCCTTTTTTTTTTAATAGGAACTCCCATTTTTAATTAAATATTCGTGTAGTACGTAAAGAAATATGAATGTTTTAGTTGGACCACTTTTTTCGCTTTGTGATAGATGACGCTGTAGTAGTCACAAACATACGGCTCACAATTTTAAACGAACAGTTGGTAACAGGTAGGTTTTTTATATTAAAATACAAATCGTAGGTACGTTTGAACATTTTATTTCTGTTGTTCCAGGGTCAACTTATCATTTCTGAGAACTCATGCTGTTACAGAGTGATTACCTGTAAATACCACAATAATGCAATAAATGCTCAAAATGATGTCCGTCAACCTCAATGCATTTGGCAATACGTGTAACGACATTTCTCTCAACAGCGAGTAGTTCGCCTTCCTCCCACAATGCCGCACCATACATTAACCCGCCAAGGTCGCTGACGTTCCACTTGTCGCAACCATCGTGGATTTTCCGTTGCCCAATACTGCATATTATGCCGGTTTACGTTACCGCTGTAGGTGAATGACGCTTCGTCGTTAAATAGAACGCGTGCAAAAAATCTGTCATCGTCCTGTAATTTCTCTTGTGCCCAATGGCAGAACTGTACACGATGTTCAAAGTCGTCGCCATGCAATTCCTGGTGCACAGAAATATGATACGGGTGCATTCTTAACACCGACGTTTTTGAGATACCCGAATATCGCACAATTTGTCTGCTGATGATGTGCGGATTAGCCGCGACAGCAGTTAAAACACCTACTTGGGCATTATCATTTGTTGCAGGTCGTGGTTGACGTTTCACTTGTGGCTGAACACTTCCTGTTTCCTTAAATAACGTAACTATCCGGCGAACGGTCCGGACACTTGGATGATGTCCAGGATACCGAGCAGCATACACAGCACACGCCCGTTGGGCATTTTGATCTTTATAGTCATTCATCAACACGATTTCGACGTTTTCCGCAATTGGTAAACGGTACATTTTAACACGGGTAATGTATCACAAATGTTTGCAAATGTGTGTGAAATATTATGGGACTTAACTGCTAAAGTCATCAGTCCCTAAGCTTACACACTACTTAACCTAAATTATCCTAAGGACAAACACACACACCCATGCCCGAGGGAGGACTCGAACCTCCGCCAGGGTAATGCATCATGAAGCAAATACCGTCCGCACTGGCGGAATGTTACGTGATACCACGTACTTGTACGTTTGTGACTACTACAGTGCCATCTGTCACAAAGCGAAAAAAGTGGTCCAACTAAAACAGTCGTATTTCTTTACGTACTACACGAATATGTAATAAAAAATTGGGGTTCCTATTTTTAAAAAACGCAGTTGATATCCGGTTGACGTATGGCAGCGCCATCTAGCGGTCCAACCATA
Source organism: Schistocerca piceifrons (assembly GCF_021461385.2). NCBI lineage: Eukaryota > Metazoa > Arthropoda > Insecta > Orthoptera > Acrididae > Schistocerca > Schistocerca piceifrons. The sequence goes on from NC_060146.1 coordinate 215,169,772, forward strand.
GCGCCATCTGGTTTCCCCCTAGACCAGTTTTGTTCTTTGTAGTTTTTTTCGTTTGATGCTTATTTCGTGAGATATTTGGCCCCATCACTATCAATGGACCACCCTGTATATTATTGATGACGAAAGTCTCTTATGAGTTCCTGTTGAAACATACCCTTTGAAAATTAAAAATGACTGCGTTAGTAAAATTCTACGTTATTTGATTTTCAAACAGCTGAGCAAACTCACCGTACTCAAACAGTTTTCTCTTTACTTATTCAGATCATCACTAAACTTACACACAATATTTTTAGCGCAGCGCAGTCTGACTTTCAATAATACCTACAAAAGAATGGCCCTGTCTAACATTAACCTATACCTTTCATGAATCATTTACCTCACAAAAATCTTCGTTACTGGAACTACTGCAATACAGCGAGCGCCAATACTGCCAGCTAAATAAAAAATTCTAACTACTGAAGGCACTAACTACTGATAGGCATAGTTAGCAAACGAAATATTTTGATAGGTAACAAACAATGTATTTACCTTAATAGCGTTCAAAAGTCATTATATATTTCGTCTGCTTGTGTCTGTATATGTGTGGATGGATATGTGTGTGTGTGCGAGTGTATACCCGTCCTTTTTTCCCCCTAAGGTAAGTCTTTCGGCTCCCGGAATTGGAATGACTCCTTACCCTCTCCCTTAAAACCCACATCCTTTCGTCTTTCCCTCTCCCTCCCTCTTTCCTGATGAGGCAACAGTTTGTTGCGAAAGCTTGAATTTTGTGTGTATGTTTGTGTTTGTGTGTCTTTCGACCTGCCAGCGCTTTTGTTTGGTAAGTCACATCATCTTTGTTTTTTGATAAATTTTTCCCACGTGGAATGTTTCCCTCTATATATATATATATATATATATATATATATATATATATATATATATATATATATATATATATAAAATTTTGTGACATCCAATTAAACAAATTTCCTTTTTCTAACGGGCAGACGTCCAGATCGTCCGCTCAAAACTCTGGCATCTCTCTCCCCACATCCACCACTGCTGGCGGCTCACCTCCAACTGCGCAACGCTACTCGCTGTTAACATCCAACTGCCAAACACTACAATAGCGAATATTCCCACAATGAGTCCAACCATCCACAGATTGCACACAGCACAGTCAGCGATTTTCGTACACAGCACTAGGTGGCGTTACCAACATAAAAACCTAAACAGCCTACTTACACTGCCATGTTTAATACGCTTACGGAGGAACGCTACGAACTTGTGACCAACCTAATAGATGCAGTCTTTATTAGATACGGTTTAAATGACGCTGTTCTGTCAAGTATAACCCGAAGGTAACATGGATGTTTGCTGTAAGCCTTAGAAAAATGTAGCCAGCTCACGGTTCACTATCATATTGCTCAGCTTAAACCATGCGGATTCAGTTTTGCAATGTTTTAGTTGAAGTCCGCGTTTACGTAAACATTGTCCCATTATGAAACTTCCTGGCAGATTAAAACTGTGTGCCCGACCGAGACTCGAACTCGGGACCTTGTTCCATTATACTTCAGGATCGTTCAATTGGCGCGAAAGCATTACCGAGGTGCCCACCAAACTCCAGTGGCATACCCTACAAGAGAGGTGTTACAGCAAAGTTTTCTAGAACGTACGTTCAAATAAGAGTCGGACAAAGTGTTCCTTCCTCCCCTATACATTTCGCGAAATGACCATCAACAATAAATCAGGTAAATCTGAACTCTTACGGGGCCTTAGACTACTAACAGTTGTTCCTACAGCACAGAGTTCGCGACTGGTAAAATGATGGGTGAGAGTAGAAGTAACCTCCACCATACACCGGAAGTAGACTGCGTTGCACAGATGTTACTGTAGATGACAGGATTCCTGGCGCGTAGTAATAAGCGGAAGCAAAGCGATAGCGTAGCTTACGTTAAGTCCACAGCATCGTAAAAGCCATGCCAACAACCGTTCGTTAAACTGCTATGAGCTTTTCCCTACGAATCTCTTTGAGAATTGGGCGCGACGACTGCTAAATTAATACCGCTTTATTTCTCTCTCTGTCCCTCCCCCTACGAAATGAGGGTATAAAGTCGGAGAATTAGGCGGCGGGCCAGGCGAAGAGACGAAACGGTTCATTTTACTTAATTTTTCCTGCTACTCTTCACCGTTTGTTTGACTCTGGGAGTATCGCGAAACGCGCAAAAAAGATCCTGTAGCGGCTTTGCAGTCCGAGAGTCGGGAAAAAAGCGAGTTTCAAGAAGAGGAATAACAGTAGGAAGGGGAAAAAAAGGAAGAAAACTGAAGGAAAAGAAAAGCAAAGAAATGCGCCGAAGAAGACCTGTCGGCCCCCTGATATTTAAATCTCGCAAATGAAAACAAATTATTTCCAACAGTGCCCAGTGGGAGACGAAGAGGGGCGGTAAAGGGTGGGTGAGGGGCAGGAAGAGGCAGGAAATTCAATCTCTGTCTCCCTCATTCTGTGTCCGCTTCAATTGCGTCTCAGAACTGATAGTCGAGGCAAGGCGTGAATTAGTCAGCTAAACGCCGAGCGTAGGCGCTGCGCTAAAATAATTACTCCGTGTATCAAGATAAATTGCAGTAATCCTAAGTGAATATCAAAATGGGTTCATCAAAATTCGCTGGCCTCTCCTGCAGTCCTCCCGTGTCCTGTGCTGCGGATCGCCAGTTCAAACCCAGCTTCCTGCAGTTGTTTGCTATTTAGTATTTAAGGTTTCTCGTTGCTCCTCTAATGTACTTATGCTTGTGTCCTGACTGAAGGACTGTTCGTCGCCCAGCCCAAACCGCTAAGGACAGAAATTGGAAATTTGGAGTGAGTATTGATCTTACGCAGCAAGCAATGTTTAAGAATGGACTTTTGGAAATTCTACCTCTAAGGAGGTGGAATAGGGGATGAAAGTTTTTTTGAAAACATGCCACTATTAATAAAATTTTGAAGCTAGAGCTACGAAAATCGGTATTTGGTTTGTTGGTCACAAGCAAATAAAGTTGGAAATGATCGTAATATAGCAAGTAGATATCTACACATACCTGTGTTTGAACGCTGGCCCCTGTTTTGAGAACAACTCAGATGGAATCTTCCGACACATCGGTCAGGGCCTGAAGATGGCGTAGTAAATCGCCGGAAGTGGTAGCCAAATTAAATATGTTCGGAAATTAGACAGCTGAAAGGTGTTTGATTTGATATCCTGTACCGAACCGCAGAGTCCCACAAACATCTCTGAGAAGATGGACATACAGAGCAAGAAATACCTGTTTCTACATCAACATCTACATATACATCTACATGGATACTCTAAAAATCACATTTAAGTGCCTGGCAGAGGGTTCATCGAACCACCTTCGCAATTCTCCATTATTCCAATCTCGTATAGCGCGTGGAAAGAATGAACACTTATATCTTTCCGTACGAGCTCTGATTTCCCTTATTTTATCGTGGTGATCGTTCCTACCTATGTAGGTCTGTGTCAACAAAATATTTTCGCATCCGGAGGAGAAAACTGGTGATTGGGATTTCGTGAGAAGATTCCGTCGCAACGAAAAACACCTTTCTTTTAATGATGTCCAGCCCAAATCCTGTATCATTTCAGTGACACTCTCTCCCATAGTCCTATCTGGTAAGGATCCCACACCGAGCATCAGTATTCTAAAAGAGGACGGACAACCGTAGTGTAGGCAGTCTCCTTTGTAGGTCTGTTACATTTTCCAAGTGCCCTGTCAACAAAACCCAGTTAGCCTTCCACAACATTCTCTGTGTGTTCCTTCCAATTAAAGTTGTTCGTAATTGTAACACCTGGGCTCTTTGTTGAATTTACGGCTTTTAGATTAGACTGATTTATCGTGTAACCGAAGTTTAACGAGTTCCTTTTAGCACTCATGTGGATGACCTCACACTTTTCGTTATTTAGGGTCAATTGCCACTTTTCGCACCATTCAGATATCTTTTCTAAATCGTTTTGCAGTTTGTTTTGATCTTATGATGATTTTATTAGTCGATTAACGACAGCGTCATCTGCAAACAACCGAAGGCAGTTGCTCAGATTGTCTCCCAAATCGTTTGTATAGATAAGGAACACTACCTTGAGGAACGCCAGAAATCACTTCTGTTTTACACGATGACTTTCCGTCAATTCCTAAGAACTGTGACCTCTCTGACAGGAAATCGCAAATCCAGTCACATAACTGAGGCGATATTCCATAAGCACGCAATTTCACTACAAGTCGCTTGTGTGGTACGGTGTCAGAAGGCTTCCGGAAATCCAGAAATATGGAATCGATCTGAAACCTCTTGTCAACAGCACTCAACACTTCATGTGAATAAAGAGCTAGTTGTGTTTCACAGGAACGATGTTTTCTAAACCCACGTTGACTGTGTGTTAATAGACAGTTTTGTTCGACGTTTTTTTGGAAATTTAACCATTATGGGGGTGAAATAAGTGGTGAAAGATTTTTTTTAACAGGCCATAATTTTAGTACTAATAAAGTATTATAAAGCTATATGTGCGAAAACTGGTGTTTGACTTCTCATTTTTTTAGATATAAAACTACGTGTTTCAGTGTGTTTGAAAATTTTATCCTTTAGGGAGTGCAATAGGAGATGTAAACTTTTATGACAGACACCAGCCTTTTATGACTTTTATGAAAATACTTTTATGAAAATGCTTCATTATGAAAGCATTTTTCACATTAAATCCAGGGAAACTTGTATTTGGTTCTCTGTAAGATAAAAAAAAAGTTTCAGTTTTTCGAAAATTCATCCCCTCAAAGGGGCGAAAAAGGGAGATGAAAATTTTAGTGAAAGTATTTAATTACATTTAAACATTTTTAAAGCTAAACCTATGATAATTTGTGCTTGATTTCTAAAGAAATACTTGTCAGGGTATGGAAGTTTTTATGGAAATGTCACAACAAGAGCTTGAAAGGTAGGATTAATAAAGATCTCCCGATTCTAGCTGCCAGAATCGCTTTTTAGTGAGAAGAACATTTGGAAAAGGCTATGGCTCTATGGACTTCATTAACATGCAATGTTTAGAAGATGTTGCACTTCGTGAACAACAGAAAAATGCGATGATAGAAAAGCGGAACAGAAAAGTCTATGCAAACCACAGAGTCTGCACGAATGAAGCAGCGGTCGCCAGGCTGGTGTCTGTATAGTCTAGAATATTCAGTGTTTATCTAAATAGTGGCACTGTGCGTCAACGAGCTCAGTTCTGATCTGTCTGTAGGTTGGTGTTTGGCCTCGACGTGGCATTGTCTGGTGGAGATATCGGATTCTTCATAACATCTACATCTCTGTGGCTGCAACGAGACAATATAAAAGTATTGTGGAAATATGAATACCGTCACCTACACGGATAGGAAATAGCTTGCAAGCAGTACATCCTGTGCGTGGTCCATATATTCACGAGACCAGTTGATTCCAAGCCATCAGTAAGTCAGATGCACATCGGGCATCCTTCCTTGTTTTCCGGATGCAGTGGCCACGATCCGAGGAAATGGCTGGAAGGTTTCGACCGAGATGCCAAATACAACACGTGGGATGACGTGATGTGTCTCGGAGTTGGGTACTTCCCCTTGGAAGCCTGGTAGTGCTTCGAGGACAACGAAGCTCAGTAGCAGGCATTAACTTCAGGACTAAATCAAGAAAACATTTGGCGGCGATCAACAGTTAGTCACTTAGCGGAACAACAACTGAACAACAGAGCGCAGCCTTACGGAGAAACGACAGAGTCTCTCATGCACGATGTTTAGGCCCTATGCAACATTGTGAATCCGAATATGACAGTAAGAAACGTCACGGATTTACCGTGACGTTACTCGTACTAAATCGTTTATAATTACCTATTTTATAGCCTATTAGGTGACAGGAATGATGCTATACGCCTATTTGTAATGACTCAGTAATATTTAAGCTGTGAGTGTGCATATATTTCTTTCTTTTTATCAGTAACTTCCTTTTTAATTCTTACTACATTTGTAACTTGCCGTCACTGTGTTCTCGGTACTTAATTCAGCGTACGATAGGATTACTCGCTTTTCAGCCACCAACCGCGAGACGTGTCTGTACAAATAGACCCGTCACGCAGCACATGAGCCGTGTCATCGCACTAGCAGACACACAACACGTACTCGATACGGTAAAGCACGGCCCAGCTGTGGCAAATAAGAGAAAGTCGGTGTCGCCTCTTTGTTCAGCTCTGGTCGTGATTCAGTTGATCTTTAGGGTTGAATGCCAATTTAATTTTTATAATGTGCATTCATTATTGAATAGGGAGATCATATTCTTTCGTGAATGAGCAGTAGGAAAACTGTTAGCTCACTCCATTCCTTTTCCTTTGGTTTAAAAAAGATCGCCGGCCTCTGTGGCCGAGCGGTTCTAGGCGCATCAGTCCGGAACCGCGGCTGCTGCTGCGGTCATAGGTTCGAATCCTGCCTCGGGCATTCATGTGTGTGATGTTCTAAGTCTAGGAGACTGATGACCGCAGATGTTAAGTCGCATAGTGCTTAGAGCCATTTGAACCATTTTTTTTTTTTAAATCAGTCAAGCAGTTAATTAAGTTGGTTTTGTTTTTGCATAATTCTTGCTTACGTTCATCATTCAGTTATGAGTGTTGCTGAAAAACGCTCAGTGTGACCTCTTTTGTTTCTTTTCTTTTCTTTCCTGTTTTTGTTCGAAATAAATGGAATTCACTGAAAATAAAACATTTCCTTCAAGCAGTTAGTACCAGTCGTTATTTACGCCTTTATAAGATTCTTAAGGCTCAGAGAGACACTGACGTAGTCATTTCGGTCACATGTGTAGCTTTGCAGTAAGTTTGCCGAAAGGGCTTATTCAAATGTCAACACTTGCAAGCTTCGATTGGATGTCGCAAGGATACTCTACAACGAAGAGTCAGAATAACTCGCACACCTGCCTAATATCGTGTAGGACCCCCGCGAGCACGTAAAAGTGCCGCAGAACGACGCGCTATGGACTCGACTAAAAGTCTGAAGTAGTGCTGGAGGGAACTGACACCATGAATCGTGCACAGCTGTCCATAAAGCCGTCAGAGTACGACGAATCGGAGACTTCTTCTGAACACGCACAATGAACGTGAATGGAAGCCGATGATCAGACAGCATGCTTACGAACGTGTCACCTGTCAGAGGCGTTGCTAGACGTTTCAGGGGTCCCATAACACTCCAACTTCACACGCCCCACACCATTACAAAGCCTCCACCAGCTTGAACAGTCCCCTTCTGACATGCAGTTTCTATGAAGTCATGTGATTGTCTCCCTGCCCGTACACGTCCATCCGCTCAATACTATTTGAAACGAGACTCGTCCGACCAGGCAACATGTTTCCACTCATCAACAGTCGAATGTCGGTGTTGACGGGCCCAGGCGAGGCGTAAAGCTTTGCGTCGTGCAGTCATCAAGGGTACACGAGTGGGCCTTCGGCTCCGAAAGCCCATATCGATGATGTTTCCTTGAATTGTTCGCACGCTGACACTTGTTGATGGTCCAGCACTGAAATGTGCAGCAATTTGAGGAAGCAATGCACTTCTGTCACGTTGAACGATTCTCTGCAGTCGCCGTTGGTCCCGTTCTTGCAGGATCTTTTTCCGTCCGCAGCGCTGTCGGAGATTTGATGTTTTACCGGATTTCTGATATTCCCGGTGCATTCGGGAAGTGGTCGTACGGGAAAATCCCCACTTCATCGCTACGTCGGAGGTGCTGTGTCCCACAGCTCGTGCGTTCTAACTCACTTAAGTCTCGATAACCTGCCATTGTAGCAGCAATAACCGATCCAACAACTGCACCAGACACTTGTTGTCTTATATAGGCGTTGCCGACTGCAGTGCCGTATTCTGCCTGTTTGCATATCTCTCTATTAGCATGCCTGTATCAGTTTCTTTGGCGCTTCGGTTAAATAGTTTTCTTCTCGCTAGTCGACCGAAAACGATAATAGTCGACGTGTACAAGGACGCCCATCGCCATACCTTGGACGAGGTCTCTCCCTAACTGGTCGTATACGTTCCCTGTCACAGTTTAGAGGTAACAGCTGCTCGACTAGCCACCAAATTCAGGAAAACTAAGCGAGGCGATCGTCTATGGAGGTGAAGATACTCCATGGATGAGAGTCACCAACATGTCAGGCAATCGCATTAATGTCATCACTGACGGCCAACGCGTCTGGGCACTAGTCGACTCAGGTGCTTCTGTGTCGTACATCTTAACATCGCCACCTAAAGGAGATTGTATTCTGTGATGCATAAGCGAATGAACTGCAGCTTTTGTCCATTCCAGAAAGCTACTCAGGCTCAGAAACGAAATCTACCGGGTGGCAATTATTCAGCTAAATGAAATGAAATTGTCACAACTTCTGAACGGTTTGCATTAGGACGTTCAAAGTGCACTGTTGGTTTAGCGAAGAAGCACACTTTCATTTGTGTAGGTTCGACAATAAGCAAGAGGCACAGGAAATGACTAAAGAAGCATGAGGCAGGAAAAGAAAGAAGCTTCCAGGTTCGCGGCATGATCAAGAACAGGATCCAGATAACGCTGATTATGGGCCTGGATGTTTCTAGGAGCTGTCTTGCTTCCAAATGTGAGTTAGTATCAAAAGAAAGATTTAAATTTGATTTCTTGAAAATGACTGTTTTTAAAGTATTTGGCCCATTATGTCAGAGACTGTTACAAATACGTATACTCAGTTTTACACTCTGTACCTTCGAGTATACTGCTGCTGCTGAACCACCAAAACATTTCTAGTTGTAATGGTTTTTCACTTAGAGATGCAAAGTGGATTTAAAAAAAATTGAACTTAAATTTCAAGAAAAATCATGCAAGTAATTAACTAATTATTATACCTGGGAGTCACTCTAGATAGAACTTCAACACACAAAAAACACCTTTCCAACTTGGTCAAGAAGATACAAACACGAGTGAACCCTGCGAGAAAGGTGGCAGGCAGTACATGGCGAGCAACCACATCAGTCCCCCGAGGAGCATCCCTTGCACTGGTATACTGTGCAGCAGAATACTGTGCACCAGTTTGGCTCCGAAGCGCCCACGTAGTGAAAGTAGACGTCCAGCTGAACTCAGTTATGAGAGTAGTTAGTGGTACAGTCCGGCCTACACCTACTTGCTGGCTACCAGTGCTTTCAAACATCTGTCCACCAGACCTCCGTCGAAAGGCTGCTCTTTACAGCCTCTGTCAGCAAGTTTCTGAAAACAACTTGATCCCTCTTCATGACGATTTGCTATCACTTCCCAGGAAACGCCTCAAATCTAGAACACCAGCATATGAAATGGAAGTGCTATCCACAGGGTTCGACCACGACGCAGAGTGGGAACGTGAGTGGCAAGCTACAAGAACCCGAAACCACGAACTTGTAGACAATCCAACAGTTCCAGTTCCAGGCTTCCACCAAGAGAGGGAGGTGTGGGTGCAGTTAAACAGATATCGGACTAAAGAGGGTAGGTGCAAATACAACATGCGCAAGTGGGGCTTTTCAAGTGACAGTGTGTGTGACTGTGGTTACATCCAAACAATGAGCCACACATTGTGAATGACTGTCCAATCAGACGCTTCCCTGGTGGCATTGAGAAGCTCCATCAAGCATCCCACGAGGCACTCCGCTGGATCAACAGCCGAGTGTAGTCTGAGCCGTTTTAAAACTTCATATATATATATATATATATATATATATATATATATATATATATATATATATATATATATATATATATATATATACAGGGTGGGTCACCTAACATTACCGCTGGACATATTTCGTAAACCACATCAAATACTGACGAATCGATTCCACAGACCGAACGTGAGGAGAGGGGCCAGTGTAATTGGTTAATACAAACACTAAAAAAATGCACGGAAGTATCTTTTTTATCACAAACCTACGTTTTTTTAAATGGAACCCCGTTAGTTTTGTTAGCACATCTGACCATATAAACAAATACGTAATCAGTGCCGTTTGTTGCATTGTAAACTGTTAATTACATCCGGAGATATTGTAACCTAAAGTTGACGCTTGAGTACCACTCCTCCGCTGTTCGATCGTGTGTATCGGAGAGCACCGAATTACGCAGGGATCCAAAGGGAACGGTGATGGACCTTAGGTACAGAAGAGACAGGAACACCACATTACGTCCACATGCTAACACCTTTTTATTGGTCTTTTTCACTGACGCACATGTACATTACCATGAGGCAACGAGGTACACGTTCGACGGGCGTTTCATAGGACGTGGAGGACGCATAAATTGACCAGCCCGTTCTCCTGATCTTACACCTCTGGACTTCTTTCTGTGGGGTACGTTAAAGAAGAATGTGTACCGTGATGTGCCTACAACCCCAGAGGATATGAAACAACGTGTTGTGGCAGCCTGCGGCGACATTACACCAGATGTACTGCGGCGTGTACAACATTCATTACGCCAGAGATTGCAATTGTGTGCAGCAAATGATGGCCACCACATTGAACATCTATTGGCCTGACATGTCGGGACACACTCTGTTCCACTCCGTAATTGAAAACGGAAACCACGTGTGTACGTGTACCTCACCCCTCATGGTAATGTACACGTGCGTCAGTGAAAAAGACCAATAAAAAGGTGTTAGCATGTGGACGTAATGTACTGTTCCAGTCTCTTCTGTACCTAAGCTCCATCACCGTTCCCTTTGGATCCCTACGTAATTCGGTGTTCTCCGATACACACGATCGAACAGCGGAGGAGTGGTACTCAAGCGTCAACTTTAGGTTACAATATCTCCGGATGTAATTAACATTACAATGCAACAAACGGCACTGATTAGGTATTTGTTTATATGGTGAGATGTGCTAACAAAACTAACGGGGTTCCATTTAAAAAAACGTAGGTTTGTGATAAAAAAGATACTTCCGTGCATTTTTTTATGGTTTGTATTAACCAATTACACTAGCCTCTCTCCTCACGTTCGGTCTGTGGAATCGATTCGTCAGCATTTGATGTGGTTTACGAAATATATCCAGCGGTAACGTTAGGTGACTCACCATATATATATATATGTATATGGTGTCCCAGCTATCTTGTCCATCCAAAATATCTCTGGAACAATAACAGCTATTGGAAAACGACTTTCACCGGTATCAATGTAGGGCTGGGGCCCGTAATCGCAGCAGGATGGCAGCAGACCGTATTATTCGTTTCGGACCTCTTGATAAGTATGGAAGTGTGATTACGCATGTCAATCACATCGCGATTACGGGCAGCATGGGGTTCACGCCTGAGCCTCAGGACGTGCGCTAGCAGCGCATGTCGGGTGTTTCAAGCGTCAACTTCGCGTCTCAATATCTCGGGATGTAATGGAAATATTCCGATGCAATCAACGCCATTGTGTATGTGCTTTGTCATGCTATGGATTGCTGAAGAAAAAATATAGGAGATCCATTTAAAAAAACATAAGTTTATGTTAAAAAACACATATGCTTTCGTTTTAGAATGTTTCCAAATATGTACATTCATGGGCCCCAGCCCTACATTGATACCGGTGAAAGTCGTTTTCCAATAGCTGTTATTGTTCCAGAGATATTTTGCGTGGACAAGATAGCTGGGACACCCTGTATATGTATATATATATATATATATATATATATATATATATATATATATATATATATTTCTTTGTTTTGCTAAATGTGTATTACTGTAATCAACGTATACGATAATAATAATAATAATGATTTTGGTTCAGTTATCAGTAAAGGAGTGAAACTATAGTTCTCAAAAATTTCAGATCTCTGTCTGTCAAAGGTTCTGAGGTAATGGGTCATCAATATTGCAAATGTAACACTGTTGGTCTGGGACGTACGTACTCCGCTTAAGCCTTGTGTTGCTGTCGTGCTACTTCACCGCATCGGCTGTCTTGTTGCATGAGCCAGCCGCGCGATTCTTGCACCAGTGGTGTGCCTGTACCATGTTGCTGTACTTCCTACCGACCCTGGCGACGCCTGACCGTGCCACAGCAGAGGATGCCCACCACACAGAAACGGCTGTCCAGCGGTGGTTGATGACGGCTGGTGTGCACGGGGAGTGATCCACTGTCCCCTGGGCAGGAGTCGGCCATGCTGCTGGAGATAACCGGGTCTGGCCCACTGCGTCGAGTCACTGAGTCCGGGGAGAGTCTAAAGTGCACGGAGCTGCTGTCCTGCTGTGGTTTAACCAGCCAGTTCCACCGGCAGGCCCATGTGGCATCCTTGTTCGGCACAGCCCTGCAGTCCTCACTGGGCCGCAGGACTCACAATAATTCTGTTTCGAAAATGACCAGTATGTAGTATTGTGTGCATGTGGCTGCTATTCTGTCATTCTGCGCAACGGACTAATCTGAGATGCACCCTTTACCCTGTGGCTCCTGCAAGATGCAATTTCCACCTCCACACTACTACAGAAGTCAGACAGACGCTCCTAACGCTCTAAAGAGAAATGCCTGAAAAACTTTCAGCAGTAAATATCTTCTAGAGTCGTCCGCTGTAAGGAAATGACACAAAAATTCACAAAATTTCTTACGTAGCTGGTGGGACACTTGGGTACTGGAGTAGTGCTAGTGACTGTAGGAAAAACATGAAACTAACGAAAATTATTATTTATTTTGCAAAAATTCTGAGAAATCACAATGGCACCTTTAGTTACGAACTGAACAAGCTCTTTTCGGAATGTGAAGTTACCACTCAAGGATAGGATTTGCTAATGAAATTTCTATACAAAATTTTTAGATTGTTATTGACTTGGCAGAATGTTGCTAGGTACGATCGAGGCTGTCGCGTGTGAAATGCAGTGAAGTGTACTGTTGTGGAGGAAATTCGAGGCTCGCAATAGCTGTAGTGCACAATACCGTAAGCTGCGATGACTGCTGTCTGCGCCGCTCGCTGTTGACAAATAAGATAACTCTCGTTCTATCTGGATTGACCTTCGCCAATCAAACTCTCCCTACGCATTGATGAAGTCAAGGACTCCTATTCGCCCCTACTCTAACTGTTGGCGTGGTACACCGGTCAGATAACCAGTCCACCGCGATGCCACTCAAAAATTCGCTCGCAGGCGTGTAACTATAACTCTGTCCGTTCACGCCGCGCAATAAGTGTGGCGGCCAACACAGTGGACAACGCTTAATCGCAGGGACTCAATATAGAGTCGCACTGCTATTCACTCACGACAGAGGTGCTCTCCCAGAGAAGTGCCGAGGACAGACTTGTGCTGGATATGGTTGTGAGGGCGCAATATGTAAGCAATGAAGGTCAGGAGACCACGACGTCTTACAGTATAGATGGCAGCATCACGCTTGTTGTTCCTATACACCAATACCAGTCTCGTATCGTAAACCCCTACAGGCACTGGAAGTGTGGAAATCTTGCTGCACTGCTTCTGTGCACTGCTGCTGAGTTCGCTATTTCAACAAGCTGACCTGCCTTGGAGCACTGTGTCGGCCATGTTGAATTACTACAGTGAGAACATCATGTGTTCACGCGCTGTCGACACTGCTGCAATACATCGCTCAGTCTCGCACTAATATTTTCATATACAGGGTGGTCCATTGATAATAACCGGGCCAAAAATCTCACGAAATAAGCATCAAACGAAAAAACTACAAAGAACGAAACTCGTCTAGCTCGAAGGGGGAAACAAGATGGCACTATGGTTGGACCGCTAGATGGCGCTGTCATAGGTCAAACTGATATCAACTGCGTTTTTTAAAATAGGAACCCCCATTTTTTATTACATATTCGTGTACTACGTAAGGAAATACGACTGTTATAGTTGGACCACATTTTTCGCTTTGTGATAGATAGCTCTGTAATAGTCACAAACATATGGCTCACAATTTTAATTATACATTACCTGTGTTAAAATGGACCGTTTACCAATTGCGGAAAAAGTCGATATCGTGTTGATGTATGGCTATTGTCATCAAAATGCCCAACGGCCGTGTTCTGTGTATGCTTCTCGGTATCCTGGACGACATTATCCAAATGTCTGGACCTTTCACCGGATAGTTACGTTATTTAAGGAAACAGTAAGTGTTCAGCCACATGTGAAACATCAACCACGACCAGCAACAAATGATGATGCGCAAGTAGGTGTTCTAGCTACTGTCGCCGCTAATCCGCACATCAGTAGCAGACAAATTGCGCAAGAATCGGGAATCTCAAAAACGTCGTTGTTGAGAATGCTACACCAACATCCACTGCACCCGTACCATATTTCTATGCACCAGGAATTGCATAGCAACGACTTTGAACGTCGTGTACAGTTCTGCCACTGGGCACAAGAGAAATTATGGGACGATGACAGATTTTTTGCACGCGTTCTATTTAGCGACGAAGCGTCATTCTTCAACAGCGGTAACGCAAACCGGCATAATATGCACTATTGGGCAACGGAAAAATCCACGATGGCTGCGACAGGTGGAACATGAGTTACCTTGGCGGGTTAATGTATGGTGCGGCATTATGGGAGGAAGGATAATTGGCCCCCATTTTATCGATGGCAATCTAAATGGTGCAATGTATGCAGATTTCCTACGTAGTGTTCTACGGATGTTACTACAAGACGTTGCACTGCATGACAGAATGACGATATACTTCCAACATGATGGATGTCCGGCACATAGCTCGCGTGCGGTTGAAGCGGTATTGAATAGCATATTTCATGACAGGTGGATTGGTCGTCGAAGCAATATACCATGGCCCGCACGTTCACCGGATCTGACGTCCCAGGATTTCTTTCTGAGGGGAAAGTTGAAGGATGTTTGCTATCGTAATCCACCGACAACGCCTGACAACATGCGTCAGCGTTTTATCAATGCATGAGCGAACATTACGGAAGGCGAACTACTCGCCGTTGAGAGGAATGTCGTTACACGTATTGCCAAATGCATTGAGGTTGACGGACATCATTTTGAGCACTTATTGCAATAATATGGTATTTACAGGTAACCACGTTGTAACAGCATGCGTTCTCAGAAATGATAAGTTCACAAAGGTACATGGATCACACTGGAACAACCGAAATAAAATGTTCAAACGTACGTACATTCTGTATTTTAATCTAAAAAACCTCCCTGTTACCAAGTGTTTGTCTAAAACCGTGAGCCGAATGTTTGTGACTATCACAGCGCCATCTACCACAAAGCGAAAAAAGTGGTCCAACTAAAACATTCATATTTCTTTACGTACTACACTAATATGTATTAGAAAGTGGGGGTCCTATTTAGAAAAAAACGCAGCTGATATCCGTTTGACCTATTGCAGCACCATCTAGCAGGCCAATCATAGCGCCATCTGGTTTCCCCCTTCAACCTAGACAGGTTTCGTTCTTTGCAGATTTTTCGTTTGACGCTTATTTGGTGTGATATGTGGCCCGGTCACTATCAATGGACCACCCTGTATAGTCGTTACGTGGCAGAAGTAGTGAATGAGAAGGAACTACACCAAGGTGAACTTCCAATTCATAAACGGAACGCTACATAAGAGGAACTAAAAAGGGAAACTCCCCATCGCACCCCACTCTGATTTAGTCGTAAAATGTCCCAGTGGATAGCCTGTCAAGACCTGAGCATAGATCGACCATGGAAACAGGAAGTGGGTGTACTGACCTGTGAAAAAAGAAGCAAAACAGGAACAGTAACCGGTACAAGCTCAAGATGTGGAATACTAGATACGCGGGGTCGTAGTTGTGTGGTTACGGTGTTGGAGTGCAAAGCGAGAGATCCGTGTTCGAATACCCCTAGTGCCCCATTTTTTTTCACACAATTAATAATCTTCCGTCCGGTCCCTGACGTGCCAATTCTCCTTCTGTCTTGGCAATTGTCATTCCATACATAGGTTACAGAATACGAGTCATGTCGTAAGAATATGTGGTGTCACCGCCAGACACCACACTTGCTAGGTGGTAGCTTTAAATCGGCCGCGGTCCATTAGTACATGTCGGACCCGCGTGTCGCCACTGTGTGATCGCAGACCGAGCGCCACCACAAGGCAGGTCTCGAGATATGGGATAGCACTCGCCCCAGTTGTACGGACGACTTTGCTAGCGACTACACTGACGAAGCCTCGCTCATTTGCCGAGCAGATAGTTAGAATAGCCTTCAGCTAAGTCCATGGCTACGACCTAGCAAGGCGCCATTAGTAACATTGCATGTATCTATGGAGTCTCACTTATATCGTCAATAGCGATGTACCAAGGATGGATTAAAGTTAAGTATTACAGAAGCTACGTACTTTTCTTTATAGCATTCATTACGTATCCTGTTACAGACCTATCTCTTGCCTGCTAAACGCGTGCCTTTCGGCTACTTCCGTGGCGTGGCTGTCTTTCTACGCCACAACAGAATATACAGGGCGAAAATTATTGAAATGTATGAAATAAAATCGTCAAAACTTCTGAACAGTTTGCGTTAAAACTGCACGGCTGGCCGCGGGGCATGATGGGATTACTATGCGCTGTATGATTTGGGGCCGAGTGGTTCTAGGCGTTTCAGTCTGGAACCGCGC
This sequence comes from Schistocerca piceifrons, assembly GCF_021461385.2. NCBI lineage: Eukaryota > Metazoa > Arthropoda > Insecta > Orthoptera > Acrididae > Schistocerca > Schistocerca piceifrons. Next base: position 215,186,326 of record NC_060146.1, read on the forward strand.
GACTGCTGCGGTCGCAGGTTCGAATCCTGCCTCGGCCATGGATGTGTGTGATGTCCTTAGGTTAGTTAGGTTTAAGTAGTTCTAAGTTCTAGGGGACTGATGACCACAGATGTTAAGTCCCATAGTGCTCAGAGCCATTTGACCCATTTTTTTGATGATGGCGGTCTGGGAACTGCAGAAGCACAAAGTCGCAACAACAGACTGCCGGGACGTAATGGAATAGCCTCCCCCCCCCCCCCCCCCCAAGTTTAATCATATTTTCTTGACGTAAATTATTTCTTAGGTGTAAACAAGCAACGCAATGTGAAACTGTCATCCCAGACAACTTCCCAGATTGAATTGCAATGCTTATCCCGAAAAAACCATGTTTGTGTAAATCGCAAATCAAAGACCCGTTACACAGCAAAACATCATTTATAAAATCATGTCCAACATTCTTGTGCACAGGTTTAAGATAATAATACATGAGGTAAGCGATATGTATCAGACTCATGTGGGTGTGGCAAGAACAGATCTATTTTTCAAACCGTGTGTGAATATCTCGACATTAACTGAGCTATAATGTGAAAAGTGTCAAGCCATTTTTACTGATCATTTTTCATTCATTCTGATCTGCAGATTCGCTCTGAGATAGTTAAACTTACGCAGATCGTGCAAACCCATTTTTTTGTGTTGTATAAAAGCATAAAAGTGATTGTCAGGATCGATTTTATTCTCTTTCATTTACCATACTACTACAATTAACATACTGTACAGTATTATAATTATTTCTTTGAGTGAACCTGCAAGATGTGGCATAATGCAGTTGATGGAACAGGACCATCAGCGTAATATGCAAGCAGAACAGTAACTGGTAGATAGAGGGCCACGAGTTATGAGAGTTGGAAAGTGGCCAACTGAGGACAACAGCAGCTGGGGTCATACGCGTTGTCCACACAGGCTCAGGGGTGTCTGTGTGACAGAGACACTGCCTCTTCAACAATGCGAGGCAATGCAGCAGACACATTAAAATAGTCGAGGCTTATCTGGCGGGGCAGTACTTTCTATGAACTTTGTGCCCTGGTAGAGAAAGGTGCCTGAGCCATGTTCACTCCGAACCATGCGTTTCGTTGAACTTGACTGTCTATCTGTGTTTGATTTCCCGCCATTGCTGCAGTTATGCCATGGTTCTTCCACCTTCTACGTGTGGCGGTAGCGATGTGTATCGATATAGCACCGTGTACCATCTTTGGTCTTGTGCATATAGCTTCCGTCTAGGGGAGTCTGCAGGCAGCCGGTCGGTTGGTGCGGACCAGCGAGAATATCTCCGCGTGATGAAGTCGGCTGGGTCCGCTGTCGGTGCGTGCACAGTGTCGGAGCGTGTGTGGAGCTGTCCGGCTGCTACGAGCTTCGTGGCTCACCGACCCAGGACGTCAATGTTGAGTGGTGTCTTAGGTACCCAAGCCAGTTGTTCGTTTCGGTGGTTCGCTGTTGGGGAGGTTTTCCTGTGAGCAACACCGAGTGTTTCTAGTGGTGAAATCGAGATACCGTGTGGTGGAATTAATTATATTGGTTCACTACAATTCAAGTGTACCAGCGGAATTTTCTGCCTTGTGCCCGTTTCAGGCATCGTCCTTTCTTCACGTGTCGTCCCTGACGAACCTAGTGTGTAGTTTTGACAGCTTAATACATATTTCATTGTGGATAATCATGTCCGTAACAGTTTGGTCTTTGAGATATTTATGTATTGGTTCAAAATGGTTCAAATGGCTCTGAGCACTATGGGACTTAACATCTGTGGTCATCAGTCCCCTAGAACTTAGAACTACTTAAACCTAACCAACCTAAGGACATCACATACATCCATGCCCGAGGCAGGATTCGAACCTGCGACCGTAGCAGTCCCGCGGTTCCGGACTGAGCGCCTAGAACCGCTAGACCACCGCGGCCGGCATTTATGTATTGATTGGTGGCTAGCAAGTCGTATGGTTGGTCCATCCGTGAGTGTCGCTTGGTTGGGTTACCGGCGGATGAAGTGTAGTTGGGCCCACCACCTGTCTCACCTAAGCGAACGTTAATGTTTCGAGGGTTGCACCCCCCCCCCCCCCCCGCTGGAGGCGTCTGAGTGCCGTTGTCTATTCTGTTCTGTCCTTTTCATGGGTGCTTAATGGTCTGTTGGTAACAAATTATAGCCAATGCTTTACAAGAAAAAAAATTTTTGTTGTTTTTTAAGTAAATCAGTTTCTGTAAATCAATTGTGAGCCTTTAGCCACTTAAAACCTTATTCTTAAATTTAGTTATTGTCCTTGCGTTGCTTTTTTTTTTATTTAGTGTGCGTTACCCCATTGAAAACTTAAAGGTTAAGGTATTTTTCGATTTTTGGAAAATCAACTGTTTGCCTTCCACCGCTTAAAGCCATATTCCTGAAATTTCCCCTTAAGCGCGAAAACATTCTGGCCTTCTGCCTTAAAAGATTATAATATTATGGTAATATATTTTAAAATTTTGAAAGTTAATTGTGGCCTTTGGCCGTTTGTGTTGTACCTTGTATATGTTTGTTCTATCCACTTTTGTCTTGAAGCTTCCTGCTTAGGTGTGATATATATATATATATATATATATATATATATATATATATATATATATATATATTATTTGCAATTTTAACTCCATGTCTTCAGTAACTTGAAATTTATCTTTTTTCTTTTTAAGATTTCTTGTTTGGATGCCTTCAGCCGTGAAAGAATTGGATTTTGAAACTCGTAGTTGTAAAGGTTAGGCTATATGCCGTTTCGGTTTAAAGGTGTTATCAAATAACAATAAATCACAATTTTGAAGTGAAACTGCCCGACACCTTATTTGGTCCTTTCCACAATCCGAATCACCTGTTCTGCCCAGCGGGTTTAGCGGGCGTCTCAGTGCCCTGAAAGCTCTGCTTCTGCAGGAAAGAATTCGGCGAAGTAGAGAGAGGCGGTTGGGTGTGTCTCAAAAAAACGCTCTGCGAGAAAGACGCCTTTAGCCATTCCAGTACAACATGTTGTTTTGTGGGTGACCAACAGCCTGTCACCAGAGAACGGAGCTACTGTATTCTTTTAATTCTTTTTCCACAGCTAGATGAACCCACACTAGCAGCTAAAAATACCACGATTGGCGGCTGTAGTGTAGGACTGGGAATGTGAGCTTCCCGGGGGTACTGTGGGCATTTCCATCGCCGTGCGGGCACAACGCACGCGCATCTCGCATTCTCTTAGTCACGAACAGGACTGAAGATTGCCCACCAGTACACAATCGACGGCTGTCGCTCGAGGTTGTAGTCACAATGACAGTTCTTTGAATTGTCATAATTATTACAGTAAGACAATGCAATGAATACATACGACACAATACAACTTCTGCGTAATTTTTTCACTGTGCGAAAAGCTCTTACCACTTTCTTCTGAGCGTGTAGGTAGCGTTTTAACTCTGTTTGAAAAGCAGCCTTTGCCTTCAGGCAAAAAGATCGTATGGCATTGTTGGCCGGTAGGCCCCATGCGGGGAAGTTTTTAGTTGACGCCACTTCGGCGACTTGTGATCACGAGGCAGAGAACCCCCACCGGGGATCGAACCCGGGACCCCGCGCGCGGGAAGGGATAAGACCACGAGCTGCGGACAACTAAGGGCAGATACAGGCAGATACACGCGTTGACGGTCTGCAATTTTATAAAGGCACGAGACACCGACAACGAAAGAAATAAAGAGTAATCTTTTCTTTACATAATACCTCTAATGAGTTCCGCAGCGCCGCCGCAAAATAATACACTACAAAGGTTGACAGCAATTACAACAGTGGGATACTTTCTATATTCTGTTCTTTAATTTAATAGACAATGCAGGTGGGGGGAGGGCGGGGGGCGCAGTACGGGAATCAAGACAACATAGGCATAAAGTACACTACTGGCCATTAAAATTGCTACACCACAAAGATGACGTGCTACAGACGCGAAATTTAACCGACAGGAAGAAGATGCTGCGATATGCAAATGATTAGCTTTTCAGAGCATTCACACAAGGCTGGCGCCGGTGGCGACCCCTACAACGTCCTGACATGAGGAAAGTTTCCAACCGATTCCTCACACACAAACAGCAGTTGACCGGCGTTGCCTGGTGAAACGTTGCAGCCACGTCTCGATCCCTGAGTCAACAGATGGGGACGTATGCAAGACAACAACCACATGCACGAACAGTTCGACGACGGGGTGGGAAATTGCCCCTAAAGGCGGAAGAATCAGCATTGATCAACGACATGAGGATGCAGAAGGCAATGGAAACCACTGCATTAAAGACACGTAACGTGTATCCACAGGACATGTGGCCTGTAATTGAAGAACTGTCATGATGATCTCTCCATTGGCAAAAGATTCCGGAATAGTCCCCCATTCGGATCTCTGGGAGGGGACTGCCAAGGGGGAGGTTACCATGAGAAAAAGATTGAATAATCTACGAAAGGATAACGTTCTACGAGTCGGGGCGTGGAATGTCAGAAGCTTGAACGTGGTAGGGAAACTAGAAAATCTGAGAAGGGAAATGCAAAGGCTCAATCTAGATATAGTAGGGGTCAGTGAAGTGAAGTGGAAGGAAGACAAGGATTTCTGGTCAGATGAGTATCGGGTAATATCAACAGCAGCAGAAAACGGTATAACAGGTGTAGGATTCGTTATGAATAGGAAGGTAGGGCAGAGGGTGTGTTACTGTGAACAGTTCAGTGACCGGGTTGTTCTAATCAGAATCGACAGCAGACCAACACCGACAACGATGGTTCTGGTATACATGCCGACGTCGCAAGCTGAAGATGAACAGATAGAGAAAGTGCATGAGGATATTGAAAGGGTAATGCAGTATGTAAAGGGGGACGAAAATCTAATAGTCACGGGCGACTGGAATGCAGTTGTAGGGGAAGGAGCAGAAGAAAAGGTTACAGGAGAATGTGGGATTGGGACAAGGAATGAAAGAGGGGAAAGACTAATTGAGTTCTGTAACAAGTTTCAACTAGTAATAGCGAATACCTTGTTCAAGAATCACAAGAGCAGGAGGTATACTTGGAAAAGGCCGGGAGATACGGGAAGATTTCAATTAGATTACATCATGGTCAGACAGAGATTCCGAAATCAGATACTGGATTGTAAGGCGTACCCAGGAGCAGATATAGACTCAGACCATAATATAGTACTGATGAAGAGTAGGCTGAAGTTCAAGACATTAGTCAGGAAGAATCAATACGCAAAGAAGTGGGATACGGAAGTACTAAGGAATGACGAGATGCGTTTGAAGTTCTCTAACGCTATAGATACAGCAATAAGGAATAGCGCAGTAGGCAGTACAGTTGAAGAAGAATGGACATCTCTAAAAAGGGCCATCACAGAAGTTGGGATGGAAAACATAGGTACAAAGAAGGTAGCTGTGAAGAAACCATGGGTAACAGAAGAAATACTTCAGTTGATTGATGAAAGGAGGAAGTACAAACATGTTCCGGGAAAATCAGGAATACAGAAATACAAGTCGCTGAGGAATGAAATAAATAAGAAGTGCAGGGAAGCTAAGACGAAATGGCTGCAGGAAAAATGTGAAGACATCGTAAAAGATATGATTGTCGGAAGGACAGACTCAACATACAGGAAAGTCAAAACAACCTTTGGTGACATTAAAAGCAACGGTGGTAACATTAAGAGTGCAACAGGAATTCAACTGTTAAATGCAGAGGAGAGAGCAGATAGGTGGAAAGAATACATTGAAAGCCTGAATGAGGGTGAAGATTTGTCTGATGTGATAGAAGAAGAAACAGGAGTCGATTTAGAGGAGATAGGGGATCCAGTATTAGAATCATAATTTAAAAGAGCTTTGGAGGACTTACGGTCAAATAAGGCAGAAGGGATAGATAACATTCCATCAGAATTTCTAAAATCATTGGGGGAAGTGGCAACAAAACGACTATTCACGTTGGTGTGTAGAATATATGAGTCTGGCGATATACCATCTGACTTTCGGAAAAGCATCATCCACACAATTCCGAAGACGGCAAGAGCTGACAAGTGCGAGAATTATCGCACAGTCAGTTTAACAGATCATGCATCGAAACTGCTTACAAGAATAATATACAGAAGAATGGAAAAGAAAACTGAGAATTCGCTAGGTGACGATCAGTTTGGCTCTAGGAAAAGTAAAGGGACGAGAGAGGCAATTCTGACGTTGCGGCTAATAATGGAAGCAAGGCTAAAGAAAAATCAAGACACTTTCATAGGATTTGTCGACCTGGAAAAAGCGTTAGACAATATAAAATGGTGCAAGCTGTTCGAGATTCTGAAAAAAGTAGGGGTAAGCTATAGGGAGAGACGGGTCATATACAATATGTACAACAACCAAGAGGGAATAATAAGAGTGGACGATCAAGAACGAAGTGCTCGTATTAAGAAGGGTGTAAGACAAGGCTGTAGCCTTTCGCCCCTCTTCTTCAATCTGTACATAGAGGAAGCAATGATGGAAATAAAAGAATGGTTCAGGAGTGGAATTAAAATACGAGGTGAAAGGATATCAATGATACGATTCGCTGATGACATTGCTATCCTGAGTGAAAGTGAAGAAGAGCGAGAAACTTAACATCAGGATTGATGGTCACGAAGCCAATGAAGTTAAGGAATTCTGCTACCTAGGCAGTAAAATAACCAATGACGGACGGAGCAAGGAGGACATCAAAAGCAGACTTGCTATGGCAAAAAAGGCATTTCTGGCCAAGAGAAGTCTACTAATATCAAATACCGGCCTTAATTTGAGGAAGAAATTTCTGAGGATGTACGTCTGGAGTACAGCATTGTATGGTAGTGAAACATGGACTGTGGGAAAGCCGGAACAGAAGAGAATCTAAGCATTTGAGATGTGGTGCTATAGACGAATGTTGAAAATCAGGTGGACTGATAAGGTAAGGAATGAGGAGGTTCTACGCAGAATCGGAGAGGAAAGGAACATTTGGAAAACACTGATAAGGAGAAGGGACAGGATGATAGGACATCTGCTAAGACATGAGGGAGTGACTTCCATGGTACTAGAGGGAGCTGTAGAGGGCGAGAACTGTAGACGAAGACAGAAATTGGAATACATCAAGCAAATAACTGAGGACGTAGGTTGCAAGTGCTACTCTGAGATGAAAAGATTAGCACAGGAAAGGAATTCGTGGCGGGCCGCATCAAACCAGTCAGTAGACTGATGACCAAAAAAGAAAAGTGATGAAAATAAATGTTTCTTTGTTTTACCAAAGTAGCAGCCCAGCTTCTAACTTCTTACTTCCCAGTACGGCCACACCTAAGAAGTTGATATATCGTTGATAAATCAGTATGTGTTCTTTGCTTATTACACTACTGGCCATTAAAATTGCTACACCAAGAAGAAATGCAGATGATAAACGGGTATTCATTGGACAAATATATTATACTAGAACTGACAAGTGATTACATTTTCACGGAATTTCGGTGCATAGATCCTGAGAAATCAGTATCTAGAACAACCATCTCTGGCCGTAATAACGGCCTTGATACGCCTGGGCATTCAGTCAAACAGAGCTTGGATGGCATGTACAGGTACAGCTGCCCATGCAGCTTCAACACGAACCCACAGTTAATCGAGTGTAGCCACTGGCGTATTGTGACGAGCCAGACGTGGTCACCATTCACCAGACGTTTTCAATTGGTGAGACATCTGGAGAATGTGATGGCCGGGGCAGCAGTCGAACATTTTCTGTATTCAGAAAGGCCCGTACAGGACCTGCTACTAGCGGTCGTGCATTATCCTGCTGAAATGTAGGGTTTCGCAGGGATCGAATGAAGCGTACAGTCACGGGTCGTAACACATCTGAAATGTAACGTCTAATGTTCAAAGTGGCATCAACGCGAACAAGAGGTGACCGAGGCGTGTAACCAATGGCACCCCATACCATCACGCCGGGTGATACGCCAGTATGGCGATGACGAATACACGCTTCCAATGTGCGCTTACCGCGATGTCGTCTAACACGGATGCGACCATCATGATGCTGTAAACAGAACTTGGATTCATCCGAAAAAAATGACGTTTCGCCATTCGTGCACCCAGGTTCGTCGTTGAGTACACCATCGGAGGCGCTCCTGTCTGTGATGCAGCGTCAAGGGTAACCGCAGCCGCGGACTCCGAGCTGATAGTCCGTGCTGCGGACAAGAGAGTGCCCTGAACCTCTATCCGCTCCTCCGCCCTCTTTGACAAGGCCGTTGGCAGAATGAGGCTGACTTCTTATGCCGGAAGTCTTCGGCTGCCAATGCTGATTATTTATCAAAATTTTGGCAGTGGCGGGGATCGAACCTATTGCCTTTAAATGTTTCCGACCGGTCTAGGGCGCTGCAGTCATGGACTGTGCGGCTGGCCCCAGAGGAGGTTCGAGTCCTCCCTCGGGCATGGGTGTGTGTGTTTGTCCTTAGGATAATTTAGGTTAAGTAGTGTGTAGGCGTAGGGACTGATGACCTTAGCAACTAAGTCCCATAAGATTTCACACAGATCTGAACATTTTTTAAAATATTTTTCCGCTAGCACCTTGATATTTGGAGTCAGATTATTAGCCATCCAGTCAGATGAACGTCAGTAACACTAATCGTAGGATTCAATTTCGTTAATTTTTATTGTTGAAAAAACAGCTTTACGCAACTCTGTTGAAACATTTGCGTTTGAAATATGATTGAAATTACGTAACTGGCTGTAATCTGAAACGCAATTGCTAGAATGGGAATGACATGTGAACTTGTATTTCATCTCGTCGCTTATGCGTTTTCCCTGTGCTGAACTTTTCTGACTGCAAGAATGCAAATTTAATTTCGCTGCGAGAAAGTAAACTGTCAGTAATATTAAACGAAACCAAAACTACATGATTGTACGTAACACAAAAACTGAATCTGATGCAACACTATTGATTTGAAATTGGCCCTGGTAATAAAACAAAACTTGATCGATTTGAAAATAATGGTCCCCGTGCTAAATGGATGCTATCACTGAAATAATAAAATTTCTTAACTTTATTTGCGCAACGGTAACGCTCTTTGCACTGGACTCTGTTAGTACTTTAAATTGTACAGTTAGCAAACAGATATGGTGCAAAATTGTTGCTTTGTATACATTTTATTTAAATCGGAGATGAGTGAGACAGCAACTTCTTGAGAAAAATAGTTAATCAAACATGACATGCATCTGGGAACTGGTAGTGATTTGGGGTAAGTAAGGCCGGCCGCTGTGGCCGGGTGGTTCTAGGCGCTACAGTCTGGAACCGCGCGACCGCTACGGTCGCAGGTTCGAATCCTGCCTTGGGCGTGGATGTGTGTGATGTCCTTTGGTTGGTTAGGTTTAAGTAGTTCTACGTTCTAGGGGACTGATGACCTCAGATGTTAAGTCCCATAGCGCTCAGAGCCATTTGAACCATTTTTGGGGTAAGAAACAGTATGGCACTAACTTTAAAAATTGTATTTTGACTCTTTGAAAATTAATAATGCCCACAATTAATAAACTCAATAAACTGATTATATATTAACGATTAGCTTTTCAAAATCATTGGATGTGAGTACTATACATTGTCTCAATTATTATGAATACGCGTATTGCATTAGTAACAAACTAAATTTCTGTACCTTAATTATTTCCAACTTCTGTTGAGATTCCTTCTACAGTTTGCAAACATCACAGTATCTTGCAGATAAGAAAAAATCATTACTGCCCGTTTCGAGTAAGTATATATCCAGGACACATCAGATGAAACAAGTCTTTACACTTGCGAGACCTTCATACATTACTCGATCCAAAGTTACTCTAACACATTACCTATAACACCTTGAATCAGCGATCGCTGTTGAGCTACTACACAATCTACACTACATTTGACCATCTCTGGTTCAATATATTATTTCCTTACAAAACGTGAATTAATTTAGCCTGTGTATGTATATCTTTCAATGTGCTTCGGAGCGCAGTACAGACACGATTAGCTATTCGAGACAACTGCAGAAACTGGTCGGTGAGTTCTTGTAAAACATTTCAGTGCTTTCTGCAGTGTAAAATCTCTCAATGAGCACACGACGACGACAAAAGTTAGTGAGCTCCAACTGAATTTCAGGAGGTGCTCTTTCAACGCACATAGCAAAAAGAGTTGCAAAAACACCAGCACCAATTTCAAATCGATTTAAATCGCTAAATATACTACCGAAGGTTTGTAATGAAGTATAAGGCGCTGCAGTCATGGACTGTGCGGCTGGTCCCGCCGGAGGTTCGAGTCCTCCCTCGGGCATGGGTGTGTGTGTTTGTCCTTAGGATAATTTAGGTTAAGTAGTGTGTAAGCTTGGGGACTGATGACCCTAGCAGTTAAGTACCATAAGATTTCACACACATTTGAACTTTTTTTTTTTTTTTTTTTTTTTTTTTTTTTTTTTTTTTTTTTTTTTGTAATGAACTCTGTAGCAGCGAAACAATTTCATTATAAATAGTGTAACATTCGATAAGTGCACAAGTAAACCTTTCTGAAAATTGCTTCATGAACAACTGCAGTTTTATTTTAAAAACCGAAGCTGGTGACAAATATATTGGTAATCAGTTGATGTGTACGCTACGAAATTGTACCCTAGACGTTCAGCAACTTTGTGAGCTCAGTTCCATCTGCAAGATCTACACTACTGGCATTTAAAATTGATACACCAAGAAGAAATGCAGATGATAAACGGGTATTCATTGGACAAATATATTATACTAGAACTGACACGTGATTACATTTTCACGCAGTTTGGGTGCATAGATCCTGAGAAATCAGTACCCACTTCTGGCCGTAATAACGGCCTTGATACGCCTGGTCATTGGGTCAAACAGAGCTTGGATGGCGTGTACAGGTGCAGCTGCCCATGCAGCTTCAACACGATACCACAGTTCATCAAGACTATTGACTGGCGTATCGTGACGAGCCAGTTGCTCCGCCACTATTGACCAGACTTTTTCATTTGGTGAGAGATCTCGAGAATGTGCTCGCCAGGGCAGCAGTCGAACATTTTCTGTATCCATAAAGGCACGTACAGGACCAGCAACATGCGGTCGTGCATTATCCTGCTGAAATGTAGGGTTTCGCAGGGATCGAATGAAGGGTAGAGCCACGGGTAGTAACACATCTGAAATGTAACGTCCACTGTTCAAAGTGCCGTCAATGCGAACAAGAGGTGACCGAGAAGTGTAACCAATGGCACCCCATACCATCACGCTGGGTGATACGCCAGTATGGCGATGACGAATACACGCTTCCAGTGTGCGTTCACCGCGATGTCGCCAAACACGGATGCGACCATCGTGATACTATAAACAGAACCTGGATTCCTCCAAAAAAGTGACCTTTCGCCATTCGTGGACCCAGGTTCGTCGTTGAGTACACCATCGCAGGCGCTCCTGTCTGTGATGCAGCATCAAGGGTAGCCGCAGCCACGGTCTCCGAGCTGATAGTCCGTGCTGCTGCAAACGTCGTTGAACGGTTCGTGAAGGTGATAGTTGCACTGCAGACGTCCCCATCTGTTGACTCAGGGATCGAGACGTGGCTGCACGATTCGTTACAGCCATGCGGATGAGATGCCTGTCATCTCGACTGCTAGTGATACGAGGCCGTTGGGATCCAGCACGGCGTCCCGTATTACACTGCTGAACCCAACGACTCCACATTCTGCAACAGTCATTGGATCTCGACCAACGCGAGCAGCAGTGTCGCGATACGATAATCCGCAATGGCGATAGGCTAGAATCCGACCTTTATCGAAACTTGAAAGGTGATGGTACGCATTTCTCCTCCTTACACGAGGCATCACAACGGCGTTTCAACAGGCAACGCCGGTCAACTGCTGTTTGTGTATGAGAAATTGGTTGGAAACCTTCGTCATGTCAGCACGTTGTAGGTGTCGCCACCGGCGCCAACCTTGCGTGAATGCTGTGGAAAGACAATCATTTGCATATCACAGCATCTTCTTCCTGTCGGTTAAATTTCGCGCCTGTTGCACGTCATCTTCGTGGTGTAGCAGTATTAATGGCGAGTAGTGTAATATCTATCGAACTCTTCTACTGGCGTTCCTTCCTTGTCTATGAATAACTGTGCGTCTTTACGCAAGCTAAAACAATGCTACGACGTGACCGGCCTACTCCACAAGACAACGTCACTTCGCCATGATCACACCGCAGCTTATTAGCTGTTTTTACAACATCAAAGACACTTCACCACCGACATCACTAACGACAGGAAGTAACCGCGTCCGTCTTGCCGCTCACGCCACGGTAGCAAAGCGACGATGTTTGCAGAAAGCTGGAGGGACTTGACAGCGCCAGCTAGCACTCAAGGGCGCCCCGTCCGCAATTTGCTGTCGAGGCCCACGAGAAAGACAGGCCGCGGCGCTTACGTCACACTGCAGGTCTCGCAAGTGCCAGCAGCCGTCTCTGGCGGGGGGGGGATTAACTACACTGATGCTCATAAATTAAGGATAATTGCAGTATGTGGTGACGCACAACGTCGCACTACACAAAACTGGCGCTAATAGCATAGGCACATACGGAACACACATCACACAGATCTGTAAGTCCACGGTATTGGTGATAAGTTGAGAAAACCGTCCCTCAACAAAACGCCACTGTTTGCTGCGCATGTACCCCGACGTCAGTATGCGATATGATCACCATGCACACGTACACAGGCCGCACAACGGGTTGCCATACCCTGTATCAGGTGGTCGAGCAGCTGCTGGGGTATAGCCTCCCAGTGTTGCACCACTGCCTGTCGGAGCTCCTGAAGTGTCGTAGGGGTTTGAAGACGTGCAGCGATTCATCGACCGAGACCATTCCATGTGTGCTTGATGGGGTTTAGGTCAGGAGAACAGGCAGGCCACTCCATTCGCCTGATATCTTCTGTTTCAAGGTACTCCTCCACGATGGCACCTCGGCGGGGCCGTGAGTTATCATCCATCAGGATGAAGGAGGGGCCCACTCCACCCTGAAAAGGCGGACGAAATTGTTCAAATGGCTGTGAGCACCACGGGACTTAACATCTGAGGTCGTCAGTCCCCTAGAACTTAGAACTACTTAAACCTAACTAACCTAAGGACATCACACACATCCATGCCCAGGCCAGGAATCGAGGATTCGAACCTGCGACCGTAGCAGTCGCGCGGTTCTGGACTGAAGCGCCTAGAACTGCTCGGCCACCACGGCCGGAAAAAGGCGGACATACTGGTGCAAAATGACGTCCTGATACACCTGACCTTGCAGTTCCTCTGTCAAACACATGCCGGGGTGTACGTGATCCCATCATACTCCCACCCCCCACCATCAAACCACGACCTCCATAGAGATCGCTTTCAAGGGCATTAAGAGGTTGGTATCTCGTTCCCAGTTCACGCCAGATGAAAACCTGGAGATGATCACTGTTCAGACTACACCTGGACTCATCCGTGAACATAACCTGGGAGCCGGCCACAGTGGCCGTGCGGTTAAAGGCGCTGCAGTCTGGAACCGCAAGACCGCTACGGTCGCAGGTTCGAATCCTGCCTCAGGCATGGATGTTTGTGATGTCCTTAGGTTAGTTAGGTTTAACTAGTTCTAAGTTCTAGGGGACTGATGACCTCAGATGTTAAGTCCCATAGTGCTCAGAGCCATTTGAACCATAACCTGGGACCACTGTTCCAATCACCATGTATTGTGTTCTTGACACCAGGCCTTACGGGCTCTCCTGTGACCATGGGTCAGTGAAATCGACCTTGCAAGTTACCAGGCGAATGAACAGTGTCTGTTCAGTTGTCTGTAGACTGTGTGTCTGGAGACAGCTCCTCCAATGGCTGCGGTAAGGTGCCGAGCAAGGCTTCCTGCAGTACTCCGTGGCCGTCTGCGGGCACTGATGGTGAGATATCGGTCTTTTTGTGGTATGGTACACTGAGGACGTCCCGTACTGTGGCGCCTGGACACGTTTCCTGTCTGCTGGGATCGTTGCCATAATCGTGAGATCATACTTCGTGGCACACGGAAGTCCGTGCTACGACTCCCTGTGTTTGACCAGCCTCCAGTCGCCTTAGTATTCTACTCCTCATAACGTCATCGATATGTGTTCTTTGAATTATTTTCAACACACAGTCACCATTAGCACGTCTGAAAACGTCTGCACACTTACTCGCTGCACCGTACTCTGACACACACAAACACACCTCTGCGTATGTGGACTGCTGCCAGCGCCACCGTGCGATGCACCACATGGTCACACCTCGAGGTGATTTAAACCCACAAACCGCCGACCAGAGCGCAGTTTCACCATGTATCAGCATTATCCTTAATTTATGACGATGAGTGTATTTCAGGTGAGGTTAATAATTCTTCACTACGTGTTTAAATGCGTGCAAGTCGCGATAGCACAGGAAACAATTAAGACCTTTAGTAGGTACCTTTCTTTTTGTGTCGTCTCGTTGTCGCTGTAGGGTTGCATCATGGGAAACAAGGAGAGGATGTTGTTTTGTAGCCTGTATCCTCTTTCTATAACACAACTTCATGCATTTATTAAGAGGGTTCTTTATTCATGAGAACAAGAAGCTACTTAAGGGGCTCCGGAAAGGCTCAAAATCATGAAAAGTTCAATTTTTACTTTTTTGCGTTTTCTGAATCTGCAGACTATTACCTTTTAATAGACATATAATTTATTCAATTCCGAAGACTACAACTATTTTTAAATTTTTTTTTAAATGTGTTCTACATGGGCGTGACCCACTGTGGCGCTGTTAAACTGCTGTCAAATGGTGTTATTATTAACGTCCGTGTTCATCAGGTACATTTTAGTGATATGAGATAAAGTATGTGTTGTGGCTAACCTGTGATGGTTCAATATATATCGCTGGTGTGATTGTCGATTGTTTCATGTTTATTTACTTTTTCGTTATCTCGAAAATATTCGTAATTAATTCTGTTTCTTGAGTCTCTGTTTTGTTGAAGTATAATACTGAGTAAAAGTAAAGTTATTAGAAATCCTCTGAAGGCTTTTAAGAAAAGGAGAAATGTTGGAAAGCCAAAGGTATGTGTTATTACTGTAAACAATAAAGACGATAACCAAGTGAGTGAACCTAACCTCTCAAGTACACCTGCCCATAGCAGTCAAAGTGGGAAAGAAAATACTTCACAGAAGAAGCTTGGTTCAATGAGTGAAAACTATGAATGTTTTATGGGCGAATCGGATGTGAATGAAATATTTGATATGTCAGTTCTCAAAGGAATTTTTTCAAACTGTGTAAGATGTATTCATTGTAGTGAAGTTGGTCTGGAACTCTCGATAATAAAGCACGTAGGACTTGCTAGTGAAATACAACTGAAATGTGATAAGTGTTCATACATGACCACCTTTTGGAACAGTGTTGCAGTAACTGCAACTGAAGAAAATGGTAGCAAAATCTACGAACACAACAACGAGCGATGCTTGCTTTAGACAAGGAACGCCTTCGGGCTGCAGACAGGGCTGTAAAGAGTCTAGAAATACAAGCAAGAGTAAACAGGAGGAGGAACAAGAGGAAGCTGGAGGAGGAGTTTGCAGAGGATGAAGATAATCCATCCTATGGACCTGGAATGCACTAAAAAGTTAATCCAATCTTTGTCGCTCGATTCCCAAAACTTTTATTTTCTCATACTAATTACATGTTTTCTAAGGATCTTCCAAACATATTTGTTTCAAACTTTCAGTAAATGTTACACAGTACCTTCTGCATAATTTAACACAGCCTTTTTCCAAAAAAACTGTGTATTTTTGAATATATAAATAAAAAATTGCAAAAAAATGTTGTGAATTTTCATTACAATTGAAAGAAAAATCATCTTTAATAACTGAACTAAAATTTTGTTAAATCCCTGTGTTACGTTGTAGCCCATATTCCAATAAATAATCTGTAAAAAGTTCAACTTCCTACCTCAAATACTTTGTGAGGAAAGATGTAATTTATAAGCGTTATTTTAACATTGCAAGTATAGGGCGTTCCAGAGCCCCTTATGACTTCCAGGTGTTGTGGTACAAGCCCATGTTAGCCTCACTGCTTGTGAAGTACAAAGTGCCTCTATGTACACTACTCTGGTCACCAGGTAGTGACTGACCCTGAGCTAGAGGCTGAGCTAACTACGACAGTGACTCCCACTGGGCTGCGACTGGTGTCTCGACTCGTTTACTCTCTGGATGACTGACTGGGCTTTCCGGTACGTGGCGGCGACCTAAATACTGGCAGTCAGGAGAGCGTTGGGGGCAAGTTTCTTTCGAGTCTGTCTTTGGCCTCTCTCTTGGTAGACGCACTGCTTGCGCCTACTATCGATCTTTTCATTATCTCTTTGCATTGGGTGTGCTGGCGACAGGCTACACCAGCACATTTCCAATTAAATATTGATTTCCTGATGGCCCTGCATGGAGACGAGCATTTACGAAGTCTGGCCAACAGTGCGCGTCATTTACGACGGCGGCCGAGTTTAGGTTCGTTGTGCGCATCTGATGTCACAAGACACACTCAGCCAATGAACAGAGAACGACGTTGCCAGGGCTCGGCTGCAGTGCAGAGCACGGACGAGTGTCTTCAGTTTTAGAAACGTTCAGTCATAAATAAAGTAATTGAACAAAAGCAATGTCTTGATAGCAGACTTTCTTTTATAGAAAGTTTGGAAAAAGCATTCTTTATGCCAATTGCTTCATATTCTATTAATTAATTAAAGCAAACAAGCAATAAGCCTCCTAATAGCAAGGAAAGGTGTTTGTATCATTCTCACTAACAGCTTTTTCGCAATAAAGAACATTTCCTGTTGTACTTCGACGAAACGTGAGTAATTCGTAGTCATACCAACAGTGTTTGTCGGTATATTTCGTGACATTTTAAAGTCCTCCAGGAAGTCTATTGAGTGACGAGCTGCGTTAGCGTAATGATTAAAGTGTTTTGCTGCTAAGCGAAAGGTTCTGAGTTCAAACCTTGTGCGGTGCTTAATATTTTCTTTATTTAAAAACAATATCGAAGTGTCTTATTTCATGAATTTTATTCGTTTTGAAGGTAATTTTTTGAAATTTCTAGTGGCAACTAAAATCGACCATACGGAAAGTATATGCTATGGGCTTCAAAATCTCGTGCAATGGTTTACTACATTTGAAGCTGCACAATAACTGCGTTGAACATCGAAACAAAATTAAGTCATTTATGGGAGGAAGGTATCAGTCAAGAAGATGTGTAAAAATCAAATTTTTGGGCCAAATAGTTTTTGTGAAATCGAATGATAAGTGTGTCGTAGCAGTCGGAACACCATGTGTCTGCACAGGCGAGCAGTGCAGTGATGACAAAATCGCGCACAGTGCGGAATGCGTGGAGTACGTCTCTGTAGCAGCGAAAGGGTTAATGCGACCATGATGGCTTTACCTCATAAACTGCGCGCTCCCCCCTAAACGTAAGTTTGCGAACTATACTATACTATACTATACTATACTATGGCGCTGCTTCTCTTGACAACGCAGCAATCTCCCGTGTCTGGGCGGGCATGCGCGAGGTGCAATATAAAAGAATTGAACTACGGTGTGACATCACAAGTTCGTTGCAAGGGATCGCATATTTCGTCGGCCCTAGTTGCTGTACTGCGACATCAATATGATGTATTGTTTGAGATCATCGTTTGGAGAACAGAGGAGCGGAAAGCAAGCTTATTGGATCTGCGGTTTTCAGGCGCGTGATGGGAGATTTTTATCAACAGCACAGTTATGTCTTTGGTGGAGTAAAATGCAACTTTTTACGGATTGGTAGACGAAATTTTCTGCACATGAAACACAGACAGCCTTTGTCCTAACTTGTAAAAAGAAGAGACTAGGGCATGCGACACGGAACAAGATGGGGATGGCGACGTCTGAGGTGGGACAAAACTGTTGGTTTCACCCTTGACAAGGATGGCAGACTTCAAAAGCAGGTGTCCTGTGTGGCGGAGACTGGTAGTGCAATGTTAGAGTTCACCGCAGTGTACTCTGTTGAGTGTGAACGAGTGTAACTGGCAGTACTACCACATTTGGACGAATAGAAGACAGGAACTCAACATTAGCTCCGGTTTAGTCTTCCCATAGTTGACAGCACGGACAGAGTTGATTCGATATCTTCCGTTTCCTTTTAAAGCCAGAAAGTCACTGTTATTGATATGTAGGCAGATTGACGAAAAATTCAATAGGAAAGGGAGACTGTGTTTAAGAAATTCGAATTTGCTACCAATTAAGTTTACCAACTCTTATTTGAATTACACTGGTGTCCACAATTGAAGCAACAAATAGCTATTTCCCCATCCTGTGTCTAATTCACAACATAATGATACAAACTGTCAACAGACTTCTGTTGGATCGTGTTCTACACGAATGATGGCATTTCGGTCAACATCTAACAAGTGTAGTAGTCCGGAATGAGATTTTCACTCTGCAGCGGAGTGTGCGCTGATATGAAACTTCCTGGCAGATTAAAACTGTGTGCCCGACCGAGACTCGAACTCGAGCACTTGCCTTTCGCGGGCAAGTGCTCTACGATCTGAGCTACCCAAGCACGACTCACGCCCCGTCCTCACAGCTTTACTTCTGCCAGTATCTCGTCTCCTGCCTTCCAAAGTTCACAGAAGCTCTCCTGCGAACCTTGCAGTTCGGGTCTCGGTCCGGCACACAGTTTTAATCTGCCAGGAACTTTCATATCAGCGCACACTCCTCTGTAGAGTGAAAATCTCATTCTGGAAACATCCCCGAGGCAGTGGCTAAGCCATGTCTCCGCAATATCCTTTCTTTCCAGAAGTGCTAGTTCTGCAAGGTTCGCAGGAGAGCTTCTGTGAAGTTTGGAAAGTAGGAGGCGAGGTTCTGGCGGAAGTAAAGCTGTGAGGACGGGGCGAGAGTCGTGCTTGGGTAGCTCAGTTGGTAGAGCACTTGCCCGCGAAAGGCAAAGGCCCGAGTTCGAGTCTCGGTCCGGCACACAGTTTTAATCTGCCAGAAAGTTTCAAGCGTAGTAGTGTTTGCAGGGTAGCCTCTGATCCACCATCGCTGTGTACACAGTTGCTTCCAGTCCTGGACCATCTGGGACTATGTCGCAAACTGCCGGACGTTGTGGCCGAGCGGTTCTAGGCGCTTCAGTCCGGAACCGGGCTGCTGCTATGCTGGCAGGTTTGAATCCTGCCTCGGGCATGGATGTGTGTGATGTCCTTAGGTTAGTTAGGTTTAAGTAGTTCTACGTCTAGGGGACTGATGACCTCAGATGGTAAGTCCCATGGTGCTCAGAGCCATTTGAACCATTTGAACCATGAGTCGCAAGCTGATGTGGCCCGATGCTTTATATGAATCGTTCTGTTGTTTCTCGGTTGAGGCGTAGTTTGTAGAGACCGAAGCTGTTTCCCAAAGACCAGGGCAGGGGCGACCGCGAGTGACATAATAAAGACAGGACAGTTATTTGGCTGTAAGGGCACGACGGTACCGCCTTAGTAGTCAACAGCAACTGGTATCTGACCTCGAAGCATCCACTGGACTTGTTGCACCAAGGCAAACGGTATAGAGTAGACTCTGACTGAGTGGTCTTTATTGTCAGATACCTGCTGTTTGTATACCTCTGATGCATCACCTCAGGAGGGAACGTCCAGAGTGGAGTCGTCATGCCAGCTGAACAGTCGAACAGCTGGCCAGTGCTCTTTTCACAGATGAGCCCCGATTTGGTCTGGAGAGTGATCCTCGACGGATTCGCATCTGAAGGGAGTGTGGAACACAATTTCGACATCCGAACATTGTCAAAAGAGACCGATATCGAGGAGGACCGGTAATAAAGACTTGCGAGTCGCTCTGCGGAAGGAACGGACGTTGCTGCATCAACATGACATTGACGACATTATTCATACCGTGATCCGTCGTTGTCAGGCGTGTATTGATGCCAGAAGTGTCACACACCATAGTGAGCACTTATCCATGTGCGAATCTGTAAAGTTGATAAAAGGAAGAACATTTTCGTCTATTTTTTTGTATGTTGCAGTTGTTTATGGGTTGGGTTCTTTTGGAGGAAGAGACCAAACAGCGAGGTCATGGGTCTCATCGGATTAGGGAAGGACGGGGAAGGAGGTCGGCCGTGCCCTTTCAGAGGGACCATCCCGGCACTTGCCTGGAGCGATTTAGGGAAATCACAGAAAACCTAAATCAGGATGGCCGGGCGCGGGATTGAACCGTCGTCCTCCCGAATCCGAGTCCAGTGTGCTGACCACTGCGCCACCTCGCTCCGTGCAGTTCTTTATATTCTGTATTTTTTTACATTGTTTCTGCTTTGATATCACCTCTTGATACCGTTATGTGGCAAAATAAAAGGAACGTTGTAAAATTTCCATTTGTTGCTTTAATTTTAGACATCAATGTACCTCAGTTTCATCACAATCAACGTTTAAGTGTGCATATCAACGTTTAACTGTGCACAAAGTAATTTCGTATTATGCTTATTCCATTTTTAGGGCATTTAAACTTCTGTAATAAATTCAGAGGCACACAAGTCAGGCCTCTGCTTAATGAAGCTAGCAAACGCTGTATCATTAATGAAAAAATCGTTGTTCGAAAAAGCAGATAAAAATCCATTTGACTCCTTCCTCAGAGACAAACTGCACTCTTTCCAAATTAATAACATAAGTGTAGACCGGATATGGCTTGAATTCAAAGAAATAGTATCGGCAGCAATTGAGAGATTTACACCAAATAAATTAAGAAACGACGGAGCTGATCCTCCTTGGTACACAAATGGTTCAGAACACTGTTGCAGAAACAATGAAAAAACATGCCAAATTTAAACAGACGCAAAATCCCCAATATTGGTGATCTTTTACAGAAGCTCTAAATTTAGTGTGGACTTCAATGCGAGATACTTATAATAGTTTCCACATAATAGTTTCCACATCCAGACTTTGTCTCGAAACCTGTCAGAAAATCCAAAGAGATTCTGGTCGTATGTGAAGTATGTTAACGGCAAGAAACAATCAATGCCTTCTCTGCATGATAGCAATGGAGTTACTATCAAAGACAGTGCTGCGAAAGCAGAGTTACTAAACACAGCCTTCCGAAATGCCTTCACAAAAGAAGACATAGTAAATATTCCAGAATTCGAATAGAGAACTGCTGCCAACATGAGTAACGTAGAAGTAAATATCCTCGGAGTAGTGAAGCAACTCAAATTACGTAATAAAAGCAAGTCTTCTGATCCAGATTGTATACCAATTAGGTTCCTTTCGGAGTATGCTAATGCATTAGCTCCATACTTAACTCTCATATACAACTGTTCGCCCGACGAAAGATCCGTACCCAAAGACTGGAAAGATGCTCAGGTCACACCAATATTCAAGAAACGTAGTAAGAATAATCAACTAAATAACAGGCCCATATCGTTAACATCAATATCCAGCAGATTTCGGAACATACATTGTGTTCGAACATTATGAATTACCTCGAAGAAAACTGTCTATTGACACACAGTCAACATGGGTTTAGAAAATACCGTTATTGTGAGACACAACTATCTTTTAATTCGCGCGAAGTGTTGAGTGCTATTGACAAGGGATTTCAAATTGATTCCGTATTTGTAGATTTCAGGAAGGGGTTTGACACTGTACCACACCAGCGATTTGTAGTGAAATTTCGTGCGTATGGAATAGTTATGTGAATGGATTTGTGATTTCCTGTCAGACAGATCACAGTTCGTAGTAATTGGCGGAAAGTCATCGAGTAAAATAGACGTGATTTCTGGCTTTCCCCAAGGTAGTGCTAATGGCCCTTTGTTGTTCCTTATCGATATAAACGATTTGAAAGACAATCTGAGCAGCCGTATTAGGTTGTTTGCAGATGACGCTGTCGTTTATCGACTAATAAAGTGATCAGAAGACCCAAAAAAAATGCAAAGCGATTTAAAAAAGGTATCTGAATGGGGTGAAAATTGGCAGTTGACCCTAAATAACGGAAAGTGTGAGATCATCCATATGAGTGCTGAACGGAATCCGTTAAACTTCGGTTACACGATAAATCAGTCAAATCTAAAAGCCGTAAATTCAACTAAATACCTTGGAATTACAATTACGAACAACTTAAATTGGAAAATGTTGTGAGGAAGGCTAACCGAAGACTGAATTTTCTTGGCAGGACACTTAGAAAATGTAACAGACCTACTAAGGAGACTGCCTACACTACGCTTGTCCGTCCTCTTTTAGATTACTGCTGCGCAGTGTGGGATCCTTACCAGATAGAACTGACGGAGTACATCGAAAAAGTTCAACGAAGGGCAACGCTTTTTGTATTATCGCGAAATATGGGAGAGTTTCGCTGAAATGATACAGGATTTAGGCTGGAAATCATTAAAAGAAAGGCGTATTTCGTTGCGATGGAATCTTCTCACGAAATTCCAATTACCAGTTTTCTCCTCCGGATGGGAAAATATTTTGTTGACACCGACCTACATAGGGAGAAACGATCACCACGATAAAATAAGTGAAATCAGAGCTCGTACGGAAAGATATAGGTATTCGTTCATTCCGCGCTCTATACGAGATTGAAATAATAAAGAATTGTGAACGTGGTTTGATGAACCCTCTGCCAGTCACTTAAATGTGATTTGCAGAGTATCCACGTAGATGTAGATGTTTTTGAATAAAAAATTGTGAATACCTCGTCTTAATTTTCACTGCGAGGGCTGCAAACAACTAAAGCGTTAATTTAGTCCGTTTTGGCACATTTAATCCAGCAATCGCTCTTAACGGTGGATCTGTCAAAGAGTTAATTCAGGCGCAGGTTATTTTTCACAGGACTGGGGCTTCACGAGTGACATTAGATTTCGACATGGCTTTCGACAGGGCTACCCACCAGTATATTCCCAAGAGAATGAATGCTTTGTTATTCCCACATCGTTTCGTTAACCACGTGGTAGGATTTTAAACAGCGGCTAATGAGACTTCACGGTGAACGGCTACCTCACGAGTAGCACTCATTTGGAAAGTTCAGTCTAGCAGGGCTGTCCGAAGTCAACGACCTTCTTTGCTATCACTATCATATTCTTTTTAGGAAACGAAGCGCAACACCTACAAGGTTTGTGCATACGCGGCCAACAAATTGTCTGTAAGGCCCATGCAGACGATGTAGGTCTCGTAATCATAAATGAAAAGGACACTGGAAAGGTATTACACAAAAAAAAGCTTCAAATGGCTCTGAGCACTATGCGACTCAACTTCTGAGGTCATCAGTCGCCTAGAACTTAGAACTAATTGAACCTAACTAACCTAAGGACACCACACACATCCATGCCCGAGGCAGGATTCTAACCTGCGACCGTAGCGGTCGCTCGATTCCAGACTGTAGAGCCTAGAACCGCACGGCCGCTCCGGCCGGCAAAAGTACTACAGATCATCAACAAGTACCATATGGCACTGGGTGCAAATGTAACTAAAACAAAATTCTGCGTTGTGAACATAGAAAGTGGAATACATATCTATGCAGAACTGGCGACGCCTGAAAGTGGTTTCCATTATTCGAATTTTAGGTACTGGCTGTAGGTGCCAAATCATACCCACTATAGCAGCAAACTACAATAAAGTACTTGCAGCGTACGAGCCAGCTTCGGGTAAGACATTATGAAGAATCTCGATGAACAGGAAGAAGAAAGGTCAGAGGTGTAATTGGGCCAAGGACAACAGTGACAGAATACAGCAGGCCTGACTTATCAATGAACTCCATGAACATGCAGAGTGCGTGATAGGCCCTCACACGAAGTGCCAAAGAACGTCCTAGAATGTCGTTCTTCAGAAATTTGGATAGCTTGGATGACGGACTGACGAAGGAAATTTTTATCAAAATTATAAAGATGAAAAGACAGCTGGCATGAAGTACACAAGACACTAAATAACCTCAGAAAAGCTAACTCTTCATAATGGACACACAAAAAGCTGGTATTTATTCAGAAACAAAATTATTTAGAAAGTGGCCTCCAGGGACGAACAAGAATAAAAAGAAAACAACAGCCTTATAACAACGAACAGTTGAAGAAGCAGCGATGAAACGGAAGTGGAAATTTTTTTGTAACTCACTGGAACAAGTAGTTAAGGTAGTATAGGTATATTAAACTCGAACATAAGTAGACTTTGCCCCCGCGCCGGCACCAGAGAACATTACCAGCGAGTAGAAGGCAAATGACGTTTAAAGCATTTACTAAACATCAAACTCTGTGTGCGATGTCATATCGCGTTTTTTTTTTTTTCCTAACTCTTTGGGAAGTCGGAACTGTACATTGCCCCGAAGGGCTAATGATACATCTTTTGATCGTCATTTGTCGGTAAAAGCTTTATTAAACAATATTAGACCAGAGGTGTCTACAGAAATTTTTACAGACGGGGACGTTGAAGTAGCGCCGGGGGGGAGTGAGGAAGGGGGGGGGGGGGGGGGGGGAGGAGGACAATACTCAAAAGTTGCCATTTTTTTTATATAAATGATAAATCAGTTTTGCGAAGTCTAGGCCACAAGAAATGAAATGATTATGGCTGTGACACATTTTTAAAGTTCACGATAGAAAATTATATCCTTTTACGTTTATATTTGAGATGTATCCATCAAAAGGATCAATAAGCTAGGAAATAAAGCAGCAAAATATTTAGAAAAGATGTTTTTATTCATATTGCAATAATGTTAATTGATAGTGAATGTGAGAAGTTTAAATTACGAAGTAACCAGAAATATGAATACTGTTGGTTATAGACAAAAATAATCAGTCATAAAGAACATTTGACTAGTTTCCCTCGAAAGTGATAATGCAGAGAACAAATTTTAATGCGTAGCGGAGTGCACACTACAACGCACGTGACATTCCGTGAAACCAAACAAGGTTCTGCGGAAGCGCTGCGTTTAGTTACTGTTGATTACGTTAAGGAGACTGTGACGGGGAATTTTATTCCACAACAGCTAGGAACCGCCTCGTAGACAACTCGACAACAATACTCCGAAGAAGGCAACAAAGGTAACTGGCAGAGCACACGACAGCGGCTTTTTTTCGGCCTTCTTTCGACCTGCGGAAAAGCAGTGTGCTCACTGTTACGGCGGACAAAGCGACATACAGACGAATGAAGCTAGTGCTCAATAGTCGAGTATGTGATGTTAGATTTTTCTAAAGAGCAGATGGTAATTGCCACAGCATTATCTTACTGCGACTAGTCACATAACGCTACAATTGGCTAAACGAGAGGTTTTGCGGAATCACGGAAATTGCTACTAGAAATATATGAGAACTGCAAAATGAATAAGAACTCCGTACTACAGATTCTCGGGGTAGGGGGGTAGGGGGGTGAAGTGCACAATTCCCAGCCCCCTACCCCTGCGGACGCTTATGACCGTCGTAATTTCCCGTGAACATCTACATATACATCAATTCTTAGCAAGTGACCTAACGGTGTGTGGCAGGGGGTGCTTCCTGATCCTTGCGAATAGAGCATCAGAAGAATAATTGCAGGTTAGTCTCTGTAGTAGCTCTAATTTCTCCAATTTTCTCACTTCACAGAGCTGCAAATTATACAGGGTGGTCCACTAATTGTGACCGGGCCAAATATCACACCAAATAAGCGTCAAACGAAAAAACTACAAAGAACGAAACTTGTCTCGGTTGAAGCGGGGAAACCAGATAGCGCTACGGTTGGCCCGCTAGATGACGCTGCCATAGCTCAAACGGATATCAAGTGCGTTTTTTAAGTAGGAACCCCCAATTTTACTACACATTCGTGTAGTACGAAAAGAAATATGAATGTCTTAGTTGGACCACTTTTTACGCTTTGTGACAGATGGCGCTGTAATAGTCACAAACATATGGCTCACAATTTTAGACGAACAGTTGGTAACAGGTAGGTTTTCTAAATTAAAATACAGAACGTAGGTACGTTTGAACATCTTATTTCGGTTATTCCAATGTGATACATGTACCTTTGTGAACTTATCATTTCTGAGAACACATGCTGTTAGAGCGTGATTACCTGTAAATAAGACATTAATGCAATAAATGCTCAAAATGATGTCCGTCAACCTCAATGCATTTGGCAATACGTGTAACGACATTCCTTTCAGCAGCGAGTAGTTCGCCTTCCGTAATGTTCGCACATGCATTGACAATGCGCTGACGCACGTTGTCAGGCGTTGTCGGTGGAACACGATAGCAAATATCCTTCGACTTTGCCCAAAGAAAGAAATCCGGGGACGTCAGATACGGTGAACGTGCGGGCCATGGTATGGTGCTTCGACGACCAATCCACCTGTCATGATATATGCTATTCAATACCGCTTCAACCACACACGGGCTATGTGCCGGACATCCATCATGTTGGAAGGACATCGCCATTCTGTCATGCAGTGAAACATCTTGTAGTAACATCGGAAGAACATTACGTAGGAAATCAGCATAAATTGCACCATTTAGATTGCCATCGATAAAATGGGGGCCAGTTATCCTTCCTCCCATTATGCCGCACCATACATTAACCCGCCAAGGTAGCCGATGTTCCACTTGTCGCAGCCATCGTGGATTTTCCGTTGTCCAATGGTGCATATTATGCCGGTTTACGTTACCGCTGTTGGTGAATGACGCTTCGTCGCTAATTAGAACGCGTGCAAAAACTTTGTCATCGTCCCGTAATTTCTCTTGTGCCCAGTGTCAGAACTGTACACGACGCTCAAAGTCGTCGCTATGCAATTTCTGGTGTATAGAAATATGTAGTCGAATTAAGTCGGGTGATGCTGAGGGAATTAGATTAGGAAATGAGACACCTAAAGTAAGAAAGGAGTTTTGCTATTTGGGGAGCAAAATAACTGATGATGGTCGAAGTAGAGAGGATATAAAATGTAGACTGGCAATGGGAAGGAAAGCGTTTCTGAAGAGGAGAAATTTGTTAACATCGAGTATAGATTTAAATGTCAGGAAGTCGTTTCTGAAACTATTTGTATGGAGTGTAGCCATGTATGGAAGTGAAACATGGACGATAAATAGTTCGGACAAGAAGAGAATAGAGGCTTTTGAAATGTGGTTCTACAGAAGAATGCTGAAGATTAGATGGGTAGATCACATAACTAATGAGGAGGTATTGAATAGGATTGGGGAGAAGAGAAATTTGTGGCACAACTTGATCAGAAGAAGGGATCGGTTGGTAGTACATGTTCTGAGGCATCAAGGGATCACCAATTTAGTATTGGAGGGCAGCGTGGAGGGTAAAAATCGTAGAGGGAGACCAAGAGATGAATATACTAAGCAGATGCAGAAGGATTTAGGTTGCAGTTGTTACTGGGAGATGAAGCAGCTTGCACAGGATAGAGTAGCATGGAGAGCTTCATCAAACCAGTCTCAGGACTGAAGACCACAACAACAACAACAACAACAACAACAACAACAGAAATATGGTACGGGGTCAGTCGATATTGATGTAGCATTCTCAACACCAACGTTTTTGAAATTCCCGATTCTCGCGGATGTGTGGATTAGCTGCGACCCCTACTTGTGCATCATCATTTGTTGCAGGTCGTGGTTGACGTTTCACATGTGGCTGAACACTTCCTGTTTCCTTAAATAACGTAACTATCCAGCGAACGGTCCGGACACTTGGATGATGTCGTCCCGGATACCGAGCAGCATACATAGCACACGCCCGTTGGGCATTTTGATCACAATAGCCATACATCAATACGATACCGACCTTTTCCGCAATTGGTAAACGATCCATTTTAACACGGGTAATGTATCACGAAGCAAATACCGTCCGTGCTGGCAGAATGTTATGTGATACAACGTACTTATACGTTTGTGGTTATTACAGCGCCATCTATCACAAAGCGAAAAAAGTGATCCAACTAAAACATTGATATTTCTTTACATACTACACTAATATGTAATAAAAAAAGTGTTGCTATTTAAAAAAACGCTGTTGATATCCGTTTGACCTATGGCAGCGCCATCTAGCGGGCCTACTATAGCGCCATCTGATTTCAAGCTAGACGAGTTCCTTTCTTTGTAGTTTTTTCGTTTGATGCTTATTTCGTGAGATATTTGGCCCGGTCACTATCAATGGACCACTATCAATGGACCACCCTATATATATATATATATATATATATATATATATATATATATATATATATATATATGTGTGTGTGTGAGGGTGTGTGTGTGTGTGTGTGTGTGTGTGTGTGTGTGTGTGATTGCTGAAGACTAGTACTGCTAAACCGACAGTTCAGTACAGTCGCTTATAATCAATATCAGAGAATTCTACAGAATTTCATTCGGGGTATCTGCTTCCTCTTAGCCGGCCGGTGTGGCCGAGCGGGTCTAGGCGCTTCATTCTGGAACTGCGCGACCGCTACGGTCGCAGGTTCGAATCCTGCCTCGGGCATGGATGTTTGTGATGTCCTTAGATTAGTTAGGTTTAAGTAGTTCTAAGTTCTAGGCAACTGATGACCTAAGATGTTAAGTCCCATAGTGCTCAGAGCCACTTGAACCAATTTTTGAAATTTTGTAGTTCTATTGTTGTGGTTATAAAAAAAAATTATGTTCCACGAAACTCAGTCTCAAAATTTTGTAAAAAATGATTTCTCACTGTAAGTTTTAACACAAGTTTCGTTTATGTTGGCTGTGTGGTTGAAGAGGTGGGTCCCAGCATCTAAAACATTAGAAATTAAGTGCTGTAAGAAGGCATCCAGCAACATTCACCCAGAATGACCAATAAAAAGGCTGTTGTTGTTGTGGTCTTTAGTCCTGAGAATGGTTTGATGCAGCTCTCCATGCTACTCTATCCTGTGCAAGCTTCATCATCTCCCAGTACCTACTGCAACCTACATCCTTCTGAATCTGCTTAGTGTATTCATCTCTTGGTTTCCCTCCACTATTTTTACCCTCCACGCTTCCCATGCTAAATTTGTGATCCCTTGATGCCTCAGAACATGTCCTACTAACTGGTCCCTTCTTTTTGTCAAGTTGTGCCACAAACTCCTCTTCTCCCCAATTCCATTCAATACCTCCTCATTAGTTACGTGATCTACCCATCTAATCTTCAGCATTCTTCTGTAGCACCACATTTCTAAAGCTTCTACTCTCTTCTTGTCCAAACTATTTATCGTCCATGTTTCACTTCCATACATGGCTACACTCCATACAAATACTTTCAGAAACGACTTCCTGACACTTAAATCTATACTGGATGTTAACAAATTTCTCTTCTTCAGAAACGCTTTCCTTGCCATTGCCAGTCTACATTTTATATCCTCTCTACTTCGACCATCATCAGTTATTTTGCACCCCAAATATCAAAACTCCTTTACTACTTTAAGTGTCTCATTTCCTAATCTAATTCCCTCAGCATCACCCAACTTAATTCGACTACATTCCATTATCCTCGTTTTGCTTTTGTTGATGTCCATCTTATATCCTCCTTTCAAGACACTGTCCATTCCGTTCAACTGCTCTTCCAAGTCCTTTGCTGACAGAATTACAATGTCACCGGCGAATCTCAAAGTTTTTATTTCTTCTCCATGGATTTTAATACCTGCTCCGAACTTTTCTTTTGTTTCCTTTATTGATTGCTCAATATAGAGATTGAATAGCATCGGGGATAGGCTACAACCCTGTCTCACTCCCTTCCCAACCACTGCTTCCCTTTCATGCCCCTCCACTCTTAAAACTGACATCTGGTTTCTGTACAAATTGTAAATAGCCTTTCGCTCACTGTATTTTACCCCTGCCACCTTCAGAATTTGAAAGAGAGTATTCCAGTCAACATTCTCAAAAGCTTTTCTAAGTCTTCAAATGCTAGAAACGTGGGTCTGACTTTACTTAATCTAGCTTCTAAGATAAGTCGTAAGGTCAGTATTGCGTCACGTGTTCCAATATCTCTACGGAATCCAAATTGATCTTCCCCGAGGTCGGCTTCTACCAGTTTTTCCATTCGTCTGTAAAGAATTCGTGTTACTATTTTGCAGGTGTGACTTATTAAACTGATAGTTCGGTAATTTTCACATCTGTCAACACCTGCTTTCTTTGGGATTGGAATTATTATATTCTTCTTGAAGTCTGAGGGTATTTCGCTTGTCTCATACATCTTGCTCACCCGATGGTATAATTTTGTCAGGGCTGGCTCTCCGAAGGCCGTCAGTTGTTCTAATCGAATGTTGTCTACTTCCGGGGCCTTGCTTCGACTCAGGTCTTTCAGTGCTCTGTCAAACTCTTCACGCAGTATCGTATCTCCCATTTCATCTTCATCTACAGCCTCTTCCATTTCCATAACATTGTCCTCAAGTGCATCACCCATGTATAGATCCCCTATATACTACTCCCAGCTTTCTGCCTTCCTTTCTTTGCTAAGAACTGGGTTTCCATCTGAGCTCTTGATATTCATACAAGTGGTTCTCTTATCTCCAAAGGTCTCTTTAATTTTCCTGTAGGCAGTGTTATAACCCTGTATTCACCTGACCAAAAGTCTTGTTCCTCCTGCTACCAAAATTCACTTATTCCCACTATATCTGACTAGAACTTATCCATTTCCCTTTTTAAATTTTCTAACCTACCTGCCCGAATAAGGGACCTGACATTCCACACTCCGATCTGCAGAATGCCAGTTTTCTTTCTTCTGATAATGACATCCTCTTGAGTAGTACCCGCCTGGAGATCCGAATGGGGGACTATTTTACCTCCGGAATATTTTACCCATCATCATTGAACCAAACAGTAAAGCTGCATGCTCTCGGGAAAAATTACGGCTGTAGTTTCCCCTTGCTTTCAGCCGTTCATTCGAATAAATAAGTAAAATTGTGTC
This sequence comes from Schistocerca piceifrons, assembly GCF_021461385.2. Classification (NCBI taxonomy): domain Eukaryota; kingdom Metazoa; phylum Arthropoda; class Insecta; order Orthoptera; family Acrididae; genus Schistocerca; species Schistocerca piceifrons. The sequence goes on from NC_060146.1 coordinate 215,217,172, forward strand.
ATCCGTCAGATACTTGCTAAACTAATATTTCACTTTCAAATAAACATCGTACTACGACCTGTTACAAGGTGACTATCGTTGTACGTGCTTACAATTTCAAGCGTTTAGCGTAGAGAGGTAAAGATACCGAGTATTGCTAAACCGATGGGTGCTGGTGGGACCATGAAACAGCCCGTTGGCAACTTCATCTGTCTCTGGTCGCAAGCGCTGGAAACCGTGCGGAACCGCATAAACGCAGACAGGGCTTTGATCGGGGCCACGTTATCGCAGCGCGCCTGTATACAACGGCCGCTTCTACACGCGCCGAGCGGAGCATGCGCATTCGGCGGCAGCGCGAGCCGGGACAGTCGACACGCGTCGCGTCGACAGTCAGTTGTTCGCCGCCGCTCGGCCGGTGAGGTTGTCGCAGAGCGCGGGCAGTAACGGTTGTGTTGGCAGCACTGCGGCTCGCGTGCGCGCGCGGACGCGGGAAAGGCGCGAAACGGTTCCCGCCGAAATCTTCGCCTGTCAGTTGTTTCTTGAAAACACAATCGCGCAACTCGTGTGCAGCGGCTGCGTCCCTTATCGTCAGTAAACGTCTACATTGCACCTATCTGGGGAACTTTGGCCTTAATAGCTGCTAGCAGTTAATTAATTGCCACCCACACATAACTGCTTTGGTGATCAGCAACAAAACGCGTTGGAGTGTCTACCACATTTACGATCCAATGACGATTCACCAAATGATCTTCACTACAAACATTTCAATGTGGTAAATCACCTGCATGTCTTCAGGAGACTGCCGATTGAGTTGAAAAGGTGTCCCGTGTTATGGTTGTTTTCAATATTTGCTGTTTTAAACTGAACCCAAGAACGTGAGATAAAGCCACGTCAATAGCATAAGTCATGTCACTGCTCATAAGATGTAATGCCAGCTGAGCACATCTTTAGTGTTCCCATCACGAGCACGTGTGTTTAGTGCACACACGGCAAAGTGCTTCATTTCTCTATTGTGTATAACGAGGAAGATCCAGTGCGTTCATCTCTCTCCACTGTGGATGTGTTTGCTTTGAAATCGACGACGTTGTGAAGGTCATTGTTGAGAGATACAAAACAGTTTTGGCTAAACGTGTTTGAGTCATTGTCCAATTCGATAACAGTTATCCCCACGAAGGGGATAGATATACAAAAATAAACTATTGATACGCTTCGTGTGGATAGATTGAGTGCTCAAACTTCATTCTAGAGTGTGACATTTTATTCAAGTCTCATAACTTTTGTTCTCGGTGACAGTGTTGGTTGTATGCAGTAAGTGGAAAGTATATACATTGATGGGAACATTGACCTCGAGTGGCACTTATTGCAAACAGATTACAGGAAAATGTTAGATTTAAGATATATAAACAATCTAAGTGATTAATTTACCGAGAATAACAAAATTTGCAAAGAAATTACAATTTGCTACGAATGTTGAAATATGTCCTATTGACAACACTGCATGGCGACATCTGGTTTGGGCCGATGCACGTAAAAGAACAGCAGTATAACGGGCCTTCGTTCTATGACATTCGTACGATTGTCAGTAGGAAAAAAGATTTTGAAAAATAACTCATTTATTAGCAGTTCTCACTCTCAACAATGCCACTCCCTGGAGACTGTTTAATTAAATGGTGGCGTAATACTTGTGCTTAAACTGTTCCAAAGTGACAGTTCAAAAATCTCATAGAGCGAGACTGAAACAACAAGGAAACAGCTGAAACGTAATATACAGTGGATTCCTTGCAAAAACATAATTAAGTGTTAAAACACTGACAACTTGATATAGCTACTTATTTCCTTCCAAAATATTTCTCAGCTGTTTTGTTCCAGCATATTTTTGACACTGGTGGGAAGGACTAAATACCGACAACGTGGATATTTTACAGACACTGAGATCTAATTGTTGCTATGAAACTGCTTAGAGACGAAATACTGACATGTCGTGGATTATGCCTCATTAATATCGTGAGAGCTATGTAAACACATGCTCTGGTACTAATATTCTAACATATGACGAATTATATGTAATTACTACATGCTGAAATATCACTCACCGAACTGATTTGTAGAGTGTTAAACAGAAGTTCGATCTTGTGCGAGAATCTAGCTTAAAGCGTTAATCACAGTTGCTTCATAAACAGTGAGCATTTGGTTTTGAGTTATGGTAACAACTGCAAATCAGAAGGGTATATGGCTATAAAAGTAAGGTAGTACGTCGAACAGTGAACTGTCTTTTTAGTGAAAATCAGAAAAATGCTTACAGTATGCACTGTCAAGGTCAACAAACAGTAACAAATTCACTATAGAGAGATTTAAGAGAAAATTGCTAGTGGTTTTATAGGTAAACTTGGCAACTGTTCGAATGAAGTGTTGTGTTGTAGTAGTTAGCCACAGAACTAAAGCGCTTTTCGTTGGCGTTTGTAATAATAGTGCTTCACAGCTGCATTCACATAAACTGATCGTTTCTGCAGGTGAACCTCCCAGTTTTCACCATCACATAATGTTATGTAATACACATGACACTGTGATTAAATATTTTGTCAGAACATGTAGAAGGTAAGACTTACTGAGTAGGAAACCCAGTGTTGACACTTATCAATGCCTTTAAAACAGCTATTTCCTATAGTACTGTTTGATAAATCACAGACATTGCTATTTCATCGCATTCTGCACGTCTAAGAGCCGCTATACCCATCGTGACTTGCTTGTGGAAAAGTTCCTTTAAGGCAGTATAAACTACATGGTTATATACTTACGCACTTAGCTGCTTTGGTGACAATACGCCCTGGAAGATACAGTGCCTGTGCGTTTCAACACCTGCAAAACAGAGCGATTCAAAAGGGACCAAGAATTGACCCCTGTGGAAAGCCCCACATTACATTTGCTTCGGGTACAGCCACGTCGGCTCCGTGCGTGAAACAAGAGAGCATCGCAGCTTATCACTCGTTTAAACGGCCTTAATGAGCTGGAGGTTTACTTTATTCGAATCGCAAGTAGTCCCAATCCGTCCTCTTGTCCATCCACTTTTTAAAAAGTGCGTCCTCAGAGGAGCTGAGCTGCCTGCGATATGTCACTCACCTTCACCACCTGTTAGGCGCATTTGCCAGCCCGTGACACCGCTTGTCAGTGTAACCAACTGCGTGCGACTGAAAGAGGAGGCGGTAAAGGAAGAGTAACTGCCGCTGTCATAATACCGTAATTCAAGACCCGCTGTCAACAAGTTAGCGTAAAACACAGGACAGGGAGCGACGTAGCGCGAAGAAGGAAAAAAAAGAACAAAAAAGACGATAGAAGATACAGAACAGAGCCAGTTCTGAATATATTGTCCTGGAGAGGCAATTTATTGTCCACTTCTTTTTTTTCCTCTTTGCTTTGCTTGTTTCTTTTTCCTTCCTCGGCATCCGTTTACGTCGGAGCTTTTGAGCGCCACACGATGCCTTGGAAATAATTCTCTCTCCCTCTCTCACTCTACCACCTGTGTGTTTCGTCTCTTTAGAGTGTTAACTGATTGCCTAAGCCATTATTCTTTGCGGTAATCGGCTTTGGGTGTATGTTCTCCACGGAGAGATATTTTTTCGTCAGATCTGATGCAGTGGATTCGAATGCATACGTTTTCCATACAAACCGTCGTGAGGTGAAAAAGGACTTTGCATAACATACTGAGCTTCGATGGGACACGATTGTTTTCTTGAATAGATTATTTGAACAGAGACAGTTGTGTGCATTACAAAGAAACTAAATGATGATAAATCATAAGTTTGAGAACATTGGCTTTCGTGAACTTTTTAGATCGCCAACACTGATTCTTATAAAATATTTCTGCTTCCTAGGAAACATAACTGTGCTAAAGAATTAATTGCCTAACAGTGTTGAGAGGATAAAAGCAGAGTGAACAGTTTTCCATTTTACTATAAGCCCGCTATATTCTTGTAAGAATACCAATGTTGCTTGTATACTTGCAGAAAATCGTATCAGCACACTGCATGAAATCTGGCACACTCAGAGGTGCAGTAAGGAAACCATACTCCCATAATCAAAATATACAGCCACATACGTGCTGTACCACGACTTATTTCTTATCTATGGAGCAGTAGAATAGCGTATTCCTACAGAATACCCGGGGGAGTCAAGCATCCTCACCGAAATATGAAAGTGATTTCTCGAACAGTTCATACCATGTCATTACTTCCCGCTTAAGAAACTTGCAACCACATTGTGTGACAGTATCACATCTGACTGCTTCGATGACAATGTACCCGTGCAATCCTGTGTTACTAAACCTAAGCACAAGCAAGATGTGATGGAGCACTTAAAAAAAGGAACAAAAATGAACACATGTGGTACGATGTTATATTTAACATTATAGCGATGTCTCGTGTTTCAAAAAAGTGAGCAAAACATCTTTTGGACTCGTTCGCTGGCTGTCACAAATAGACACTACTATGTCCAGAAAACTCGAGCCAAAACCTCAGTAACAATGCGTTTCAGACAGGTAAAAAAGAATTAACTGTGTCATATATTCGCACTATATTTTACTATAAAGTTCCATCCAAAGAATATTGTGATCTTCTTCCTGAGTGTGATGAGACAAGTGAAAAGATAAGTGGTTTTATCCTGGTAGTGTGATGTTTAATCCATCTGGCCTCATGGCAATGAGGTGGAAAGCTATGCTGCCATCGGCGTGTTTAGTTGAACTCTAGTGTGAAACAAGTTCACCATTGAACAGTAGTACCTGTGTTACTGACGTCTAAGAACTGAATGACTGATGTGAAACAATAACAGTGTAAGCTTTGGAAGGTTTAAGCATAATCAAGTGCAAGTGAAATGCTGTAGTGATACAGTGCTTCAAGTGTGTGTGTGTGTGTGTGTGTGTGTACGCACGCTTCAGTTGTCCCCCACCTGACGACAGACTATGACAACGCTGCTATCGGAGACTGGCGTTCCGGCGTCGGCCGTGCTGGCATCTTCAGACGCCACTTCGCCAGCGCCTTTCCCTCCGCCGCCCGTCGCTATGATCCTACCCGCGTGCGGCTTCGACGACGAGACCGTCTTCGTCGACTTCGTGACGCCGCAGTTTGCCAACGTCGCGTCCGACGAGTGGGTCATGTCGGGCCTGGAGGACGAAGCGCTCGGAATCGCGTCGTCGACTGCCGCGTCATCCGCGCCGGTCGCCGACGTGACGTCACCGCTGCAGCAGCGGCAGGAGGCGGGAGCTCAGCTAACAGGTAGGCCCAACACCACCAGTTGCTCCGTGTCCCTCCGCCAGCACAGTGTTTTCTTACCCCTCCCAACCCTCCTTGGCAACCACAAAAACAATGCTGAAGCAGTACTGTGGAAACTGTTTTCATAATGGTAGCAACATGCACCTCAGACATGCTAATTAGGAATTAGTTGGGACATTACCAGTTACAAATAGAAGACTCAGAAATTAGTAGTGGTGGATGGACCAGTTTGGGTTCCTGAGATATGTAGGTACAAATGGTTCAAATGGCTCTGAGCACTATGGGACTTAACATCTGAGGTCATCAGTCCCCTAGAACTTAGAACTACTTAATCCTAACTAACCTAAGGACCACCCCGCTCCCCCCCATGAACCATGGACCTTGCTGTTGGTGGGGAGGCTTGCATGCCTCAACCATACAGATAGCCGTACCATAGGTGCAATCACAACGGAGGGGTATCTGTTGAGAGGCCAGACAAACATGTGGTTCCTGAAGAGGGGCAGCAGCCTTTTCAGTAGTTGCAGGGACAACAGTCTGGATGATTGACTGACCCGGCCCTGTAACAGCCTTGCTGTTTTGGTACTGCGAACGGCTGAAAGCAAGGGGAAACTACAGCCATAACTTTTCCCAAGGGTGTGCAGCTTTACTGTATGATTAAATGAGTTTTGCTATTTGGGGAGCAAAATAACTGCTGATGGTCGAAGTAGAGAGGATATAAAATGTAGACTGGCAATGGCAAGGAAAGCGTTTCTGAAGAATTGAAATTTGTTAACATCGAGTATTCATTTAAGTGTCAGGAAGTCGTTTCTGAAAGTATTTGTATGGAGTGTAGCCATGTATGGAAGTGAAACATGGACGATAAATAGTTTAGACAACAAGAGAATAGAAGCTTTCGAAATGTGGTGCTACAGAAGAATGCTGATGATTAGATTGGTAGATCACATAGCTAATGACGAGGTATTGAATAGAATTGGGGAGGAGTTTGTGGCACAACTTGACTAGAAGAAGGGATCGGTTGGTAGGACATGTTCTGAGGCATCAAGGGATCACCAATTTAGTACTTGAGGGCGGCATGGAGAGTAAACATCGTAGAGGGAGACCAAGAGATGAATACACTAAGCAGATTCAGAAGGATGTAGGCTCAAGTAGGTACTGGGAGATGAAGAGGCTTGCACAAGATAGAGTAGTATGGAGAGCTGCATCAAACCAGTCTCCGGACTGAAGACCACAACAACAACAACAACAACAACCCAAGGACACCACACACATCCATGCCAGAGGCAGGATTCGAACCTGCGACCGTAGCGGTCGCGCGGTTCCAGACTGAAGCGCCTAGAACCGCTCGGCCACCACGGCCGCCTAATGTAGGTACACCTGAGGCAATACTGACTGTACAACTTTTCTTAGAAAGTAGGTAAAAGAAAGGCAAACTTTTGACGACATTAACTCGAATACACTCCTTAAAATTCTGAATGCAGCAGTGGGAAAATACAGGAAGCGAAAGGCTATTCACAATTTGTGCAGTAACCAGACGACAGTCATAAGAGTCGAAGAGCACGAAAGGGAAGCAATGGCTGAAAAGGGAGTCAGACTGCCTATCCCCAGAGTTATTCAGCCTATACATTCAGTAAGCAGTAAAGTAAAGAAAAGAAGAAGTCAGAGCACGAATTAAAGTTCATGGAGAAGAAAGATAAACTTTGAGGTTTACCAATGACATTGTAGTAGTCAGAGACAGCAAGGGACTTGGAAGAGCAGTTGAACAGAATGGACAGTGTCTTGGAAGGAGGACATAAGACGAACATCAAGAAAATCAAAACAGGGATAATTGAATGTTCTCGAATTAAATTGGGTGATGCTGAGGGAATTAGATAAAAAAATGAGCCTCTGAAAGTAGTAGATATGTTTTGCTATTTTGGCAGCAAAATAATTTATAATAGCTAAAGTAGAGATCGTACAAAATGTAGACTAGCAGTGTTCCTGAAGAAGAGAAATTTGTTAATATCGAATAGAAATGTAAGTATGAAGAAGTCTTTTCTGAAAGTGTTTGTATGGAGTATGGCCATATATTGACCACAAACAGTGTAGACAAGAAGAGAATAGAAGCTTTAGAAATGTGATGCTACAGAAGAATGCTGAAGATTAGACGGGTAGATCATGTAACTAATGAGAAGGTACAGAACAGAACTGGAGAGAAAAGAAAATTGTGTCACAACATGACTAGAAGATGGGACCGGTTGGTAGGACACATTTTGAGATATCAGAGTACTGGAGGGAAGTGTGAGGTGTTAAAATCGTAGAGGGAGACAAAGAGATGAATACAGTAAGCATGTTTAGAAGGATGTTGGCTGCAATAGTTATTCAGAGATGAAGAGGCTTGCACAGGACAGAGTAGGATGCAGAGCTGCAGCAAACCAGTTATGAAACTAAAGTCCACAGCAACACGGAAACAACAGAACAACAGATTGTCACAAGACATTCTACTCATTCGATTGTAGTTTTGTGTATTGGCTGAATTATTCATTCATTCTTCTGAGTAGAAACAGTCTGTGGAAGCAACAGAACGAAAACGGTCGATTGATTTAGAGACAGTTTCACGCATCCAAAACTACTATTGTTCTTTCGACCTTTTGAGTGAAAACCAGTCTGTCGGAGGAGGGTGTTAAATGATTTGGACTATGACAGGTGTTGAGCTGCATATGTCGCAGTAACAACATAGTTGGGAAGTGGTAGGAGCTCCAACTTCTGTGAGGACTGCATGGCCATCCCGTGTGACACGTTGCAGGACAGCAACAGGATTACAGAAAGGCAAAATTACCTGCAGACTTGACGTGGTTCAACCTGTGCTTTTCCTGGAGTCACGGATGATGATGATGATGACTATGGTATGGACTTACTGGTGCTCAACGACATTATTCTTAGAGGCCCTGCAGAATATGAACTAATTACTTAGTGAGATGAACTAAGTATTCTGTCGTAAGCAATCTTCATGGGATGGGGGCCCATAATGCGTATTAAAGACATTAGAGATAGTCTTGGAGTGACAACATAGACAGATGTTAGTCATTTATACAGTGAAGTGACAAAATTCATGAGATATGGGTATACACATATACAATTAGTGGTAGTATTGTGTATAAAACTTATAAAAGTACAGTGCGGTGGCGGAGGTGTCGTTTTTACTCAGCTGATTCATACGAAAAGGTGTCTGATGTACAATGGCTCCGCAAAGGGAATTAACAGACTTTGAACGCAGAGTGGTAGTTGGAGCTAGATGCGTGGGACACTCCATTTCGTAAATAGTTAGACCACTGGGAAAGTGTGGCCTTGTCAGATGAGACCCGATTTCAGTTGGTAACAACTTGTGGCAGGGTTTGCGTATGGCGCAGACCCCACCAAGGCCATGTGCAACTTGCCGATGGTTGCATAATGGTGTGGGCTGCGTTTATATGGAGTAGACTGGGTGCTGTAGTCCTGCTGAGCCGATAAATGACTGTAAATGGCTATTCATGGAGTTCATGTTCCCAAAGAACGGTGGAATTTTTGTGGATGATAATGTGATCCATGGAGAAGAAATAAAACCTTTGAGGTTCGCTTATGACATTGTAATTCTGTCAGAGACAGCAAAGGACTTGGAAGAGCAGTTGAAGGGAATGGACAGTGTCTTGAAAGGAGGATATGAGATGAACATCAACAAAAGCAAAACGAGGATAATGAAATGTCGTGGAATTAAGTCAGGTGATGCTGAGGGAATTAGATTAGGTAATGAGACGCTTAAAGTAGTAAACGAGTTTTGCTATCTGGGGAGCAAAATAACTGATGATGGTCGAACTAGAGAGGATGTAAAATGTAGACTGGCAATGGCAAGGAGAGCGTTTCTGAAGAGTATAGATTCAAGTGTCAGGAAGTCGTTTCTGAAAGTATTTGTATGGAGTGTAGCCATGTATGGAAGTGAAACGTGGACGATAAATAGTTTGGACAAGAAGAGAATAGAAGCTTTCAAAATGTGATGCTACAGAAGAATGCTGATGATTATATGGGTAGATCATATAACTAATGAGGAAGTATTGAATAGGATTGGGGAGAAGAGGAGTTTGTGGCACAACTTGACCAGAAGACGGGATCGGTTAGGAGGTCACATTCTGAAGCATCAAGGGATCATCAATTTAGTACTGGAGGGCAGTGTGGAGGGTAAAAATCGTAGAGGGAGATCAAGAGATGAATACACTAAGCAGATTCAGAAGGATGTAGGTTGCAGTAAGTACTGGGAGATGAAGCAGCTTGCACAGGATAGAATAGCATGGAGAGCTGCATCAAACCAGTCTCAGGACTGAAGACCACAACAACAACAATCTGCCTTGCCATCAGGCCACAGTTGATCGCTGTTGGTTTGAAGATCTTATTTGGACAATTCGAGTGAATGATTCACGTACTCAGATCGCCCGACGTGAGTCCTGCTGAACGTTTATGGTCAATTCTTCCACAAAATCCTACATCGGCAACAATTACTCAATTATGGATGGCTATAGAGGCAAAATGGCTCAATAATTCTGCTGTGCACTTCCAATGACTTGGGGAGTCCATGCCATGTCGAGTTGCTGCACTATCTCAGTCAAAAGGAGGTTCGACACGATATTGGGAGGTACCCCATGACCTTTCTTTCCTCGGTATGTAGATACTGATAATGCTTTTGACAGAATTGTCTGAAGTAAGTCATTCAAATGCTGAATGTAGCAGTGATAAAATCTAGGCAGCAGAAGGTTACTTACAGATTGTACAGAAACCAGACTGGAGTTGCAAGAATGCAAGACGTGGTAGCAGAAGTTGAGAAGCGAGTGAGACACATTTGTAGCCTGTACCCGATGTCATTCAGTTATTCAGCATTTTCGGTGGTTTGGCGCCCATATAACCTACGTTCTTGTGTGAATGTGCTCTTTTCCGCTCCTCACATGGAGGTGTTCCAGTCTTCTTGGGTAGTCATGAATTCCTCCATAAAATTTTTGTGTCCTGCTTCTTGCAGGTGTTCTTTTGCTACACAGATCAATATACACAGAATAATCGAATTATGAAGATAACTTGAATGCCAAAGTGCGAATGGCGCTAGTGATGTCATGAAATTGTGGCTGCCAAAAATCGAAGCAAGTGTAAAGTCACTGTGGGGCAGGAGTTTACTATTAAGTAACCACAGAAAGCACGAAGTTTGGCGTCTTCAATCTGCCTGGTAAGGACTTCTTGACTCCAACATCTCTTTGCTGATGTTAGAATCTCCAAACTAGCTGATATCCATTTTGGAGAACAGTCGAATCCTGAAGGTTAACAAAAGGTGCAGAAGGTAAATTAACAATACCAAAAATAATTATTAACATATGTAGTAGTGCATAATCTAGACAATGTGAAAAGTCTGACAATAATTGGAAACACCTCTAACAAACTTCCAGGTTGTCTGAAAATTAGTTGTAGAGACATGCGGATTTGCGCTGGATCTTCAGAAACCCGCCTCTACTCATTGGAGCACAGACTGAAAAGAATCAAAAGAAACTGTTGATAAGGAGTTAAAAAAATACCTAAGCTTCACAGAGGCTTGCAGTGCCATACACAGAGTAGAGCCGTTATGAGGTGCCCATACTACACTCCACTGCTGACGTAAGTCATGGCAATAAAGGAATACCTGTTTGCCACTTGGTTGTGTGTAATTAGTGCAGTAAAATGAGTGCATGTGGAGAGATGTGACGGACTGACAGACAGGAGCTATTGTGTTTGTACATGCCCATGACGACACCGCCAATGCAGCAAAGTTGTACAGCATGAATGGCCGGGAGACCCCAAAAGCCTGGTTCAGGCACCTTTCAATGTTAGACATGATGAGAGAGGAGACAGGTTGAAACACGTTGCCAGGACACAACGCACTTCTCTCGGTGACCACCAAGGGGACCGTCGAGCTTTACATCCCTATCCAATGAACATTTCACTGTCAACAGCATAACAAGTCCTCTCTCCCTGAGACATTGCAGAGGACACTGGCGCAAAGATTGGTGATCAGAGGCTCTTTGCCACCACCTGTGTCGTGAATCCAAAAGGGAAATCGTCAGCCATGTGTGGTTTATCTCGTCAGTCACCTGTCCAAGGCCACGTCTGACAGTGTCTTATCTTTGGTGATCTGATGGCAGTCGGTGTATTCACCTTGGCATGCCCTTGTACAATATGTTGGTGTATCAAAGCGGACTTTATCTATTTTATTTACACATCAAGTTGCGTAGGACCAAATTGAGGAGAAAATCTCCAAAGTCATGGAATGTGTCAATACATGAAATTACAGCTAAAAGTAATAACAGATAAAAATACATCTTTATGAACCCAAAAAAGTCAATCCATCAATTTAAGTAAATGGAATCAACAATATAACACAGGAATCAGCTTAATTTTTCAAGGAACTCCTCTACAGAATTGGAGGAATGACCCATGAGGTAACACTTCAGTTTCGATTTGAAAGCGCGTGGATTACTGCTAAGATTTTTGAGTTCGATTGGTAGCTTATTGAAAATGGGTGCAGCAGAATTCTGCACTCCTTTCTGCGCAAGAGTTAAGGAAGTTCGATACAAATGCAGGTTTCATTTCTGCCGGGTATTAACCGAGTGAAAGCTGCTTATTCTCGGGAATAAGCTAATATTGTTAACAAGAAATGACAGTAACGAATATATATATTGAGAGGTCAATGTCAAAATACCTAGACTCGTGAACAGAGGTTGACAAAACGTTCGTAAACTTACGCCACTTGTTGCCCGAAATGCCCGTTTCTGAGTCAAAAATGTCCTTTTAGAATGGGAAGAGTTACCTCAAAATATAGTACCATACGACATAAGTGAATGAAAATAACCAAAGTAGATTAATTTTCGTGTCGAACGATCACTCACTTCAGATACCATTCGAATAGTAAAAATGGCAATATTAAGTCTTTGGACAATATCCTGAACGAGGTCTTTCAACGACAGCTTACTATCTGTCTGAACATCTAGAAATTTGAACTGTTCAGTTTAACTATTCATATGACCATTCTGTGAAGTTAAAACGTCAGGTTTTGTTCAATTATGTGTTAGAAACTGTAAAAATTGAGTCTTACTGTGATTTAGCGTTAGTTTATTTTCTACAAGCCATGAACTTATGTCATTTACTGCACTATTTGAAACCCAGCCAATGTTGCACACAACATCCTTTACTACCAAGCTAGTGTCAGCAGCAAACACAAATATTTTAAAGTTACCCATAATACTATAAATAAATAAGGAACATGAGTGGCCCCAACACTGATCCCTGGGGCACATTATAATTAGAATGTTATAATGGAACACTTGTGATCTCTCAAAGGCTTTTGACTGTGTAAATCATGAAATTCTGCTAGACAAGCTCAAGTATTGTGGCATGAGTGGGACAGTGCACAAATGGTTTAATTCATACCTAACTGGAAGAGTGCAGAAAGTCGAAATAAGTAGTTCTCATAATATGCAAAGATCAGCACATTCCTCAAACTGGGGAACTATCAATAATGGGGTTCCACAAAGGTCAGTCTTGGGTCCTTTGTTGTTCTTAATATATATTAATGACTTGCCATTTTATATTCATGAAGAGGCAAAGTTAGTTCTGTTTGCTGATGATACAAGTATAGTAATCACACCTGACAAACAAGAATTAACTGATGAAATTGTCAATACTGTCTTTCAGAAAATTACTAAGTGGTTCCTTGTAAATGGACTCTCACTGAATTTTGATAAGACACAGTACATTCAGTTCTGTAGAGTGAATGGTATGATGTCATTAATAAATATAGACCTTAATCAGAAGCATATAGCTAAGGAAGAATATTCGAAATTTTTAGGTGTGTCCATTGATGAGATATTAAATTGTAAGAAGCACATTGATGATCTGCTGAAACGTTTGAGTTCAGCTACTTATGCAATAAGGGTCATTGCAAATTTTGGTGATAAACATCTTAGTAAATTAGCTTACTACGCCTATTTTCACTCGTTGCTTTCATATGGCATCATATTTTGGGGTAATTCCTCACTGAGGAATAAAGTATTTATTGCACAAAAGCGTGTAATCAGAATAATAGCTAGAGTCCAACCAAGATCATCCTGCAGACATTTATTTAAGGATCTAGTGATATTCACAGTAGCTTCTCAGTATATATACTCTCTTATGAAATTTGTTATTAACAACCAAACCCAATTCAAAAGTAATAGCAGTGTGCATAACTACAATACTAGGAGAAAGGATGATCTTCACTATTCAAGATTAAATCTAACTTTGGCACAGAAAGGGGTGACTTATACTGGCACTAATGTCTTTGGTCACTTAACAAATAGTATCAAAAGTCTGACACATAACCAACAAGTATTTAAGAAGAAATTAAAAGAATTTCTGAATGACAACTACTCCTACACCATAGAGGAACTTTTAGATATAAATTAAAAAGCAAAAAACAAAAAAAATATTAAAAAAATAAAAAATGAAAATAAATAAAAATAAAAAACACAAAAAATGAAAAAGTTGTTATATTAACTTAAGTATGTTGTTAAATTAACTTAATTATGTCATGTATTGGAAAATTTGACTCGTTCCACATCATTACGAAATATCGTATTCATGATCCATGGAACTAGTATTAATCTAATCTAATCTAATCTAATCTATAATGGAAAGCAGCTCTAAAAGAGCATGAGAAATGTGTTAATGAAAGCATTATTTTTGTCATATATGTTATTGGCACTATAAACATCCTGCCACTCTTGTTTCCTTGACAAGGTTTAGAAAACTCTTTATTGCTGTTGGATGAACTTTCTTACATAGTTTGTGATTAAATGTGACATTTGTTTGAATACTAAAGACTTTTAGTGTTAACATTTGTGCAGCATGGTCTGAAAGACCATTCACACTTTTACTAACAGAATGCCGATCCAGTAATGAAGAGTGAATAAAATATTGTCTATGGCTGTGCTATTGTTCCCTGCACTCTCTTTGGAAAAACACAGCCTGCATCATATCATATGAATCTATGAGATCTACCAACATCGGTATTCTTGCACCATCATATACAAAATTTGTATTGAAGTCGCCACATGTAACTAATTTCTGATACTTCCTACAAGGTGAATCAAGAACCCTCTAGCTTGAGCAGAAATGCTCTGAAGTCAGAGTTAGGGGACCTATAAAGGACAAGAGTTAGTTTTTAGTTACACTAAATTCAACTGCCCCTGCAGATCTGTTCAGTGCAGTGCCGTGATACATCTACGGACTCTAATGTAATACTATTTATTATGTACATAGGCATTCCCCCATCCCACAAGGAATTCCTTGGAAAACTGCCAGTTAATCTGTATCCTGCATGTCTACAGCGAATAGTGTAGTACTAATAGGCAGGTAAGATGAAATAAGAACTGTGGTCATAACAGCAACTTAACCATATAAAGTTGAAGTACCTGAAGCAAACGTTGAAATTTAAGTGAATTCCTAAAGGACCAAACTGCTGAGGTCGTCGGTCCCTACACCGCTACTTAAACTAACTTATGCTAAGAACAGCACACACACCCATGACTGAGGGAATGGGCGCGCAATCCGTGACATGGCGCCTCAAACCACTTGGCCACTCCACACGGCTGCCTGAGATGTATTGAGTCCCACCTATACCTATGATGATGACGTAGGCTAGAGCATAGAATTAAAATTTGTACAAGCACCAGGATTCGAACAAGAGTCTTCCGCATACTAGGCACATGTGATATCCATTGTACCACACTGTCACTCTGACTACTGCAGAAGCATGGATCAGCAATGGTCTGAATTGGAATTTGTACTGGGGAGGTAGATGTACCAGCATAGCACATGCAGCTGTGGTAACCGGAGTGCCAGTATAGCGCAAATAGATAAAACACCTGCCAAGTAAACAGGAGACCACTTTCGAATCCCAGTGATGGTACATATATCAATTCATTATTTCAACCTACATCATTATTGTAAACTACATAACCGACAGTTCGTGAATAAGAGTATCATGCCTTATCAGTGGTAATGGCTTGCAAAGCTATCAAGAATGCCAGAACGGATTTTCACTTTGCAGTCAAGTGTGCGCTGACCTGAAACATCCTGGTAGACCAAAACTCTGTGCCACACTAGATCCGAATCTGAGAGCTTAATTTTTCACAAGCAAGCAGCCTTCCAATTGGCACGACTTGCGACTCGCCCTTACAACTCCACTTCCGCCAGCAGGCCTTCTCCTATCTTCCAGACTTTACAGCAGTTGCCAGCACACTCCGCTTCAGAGAGAAAATTCATTTGTGAAACAATGCCCTAGCCTCCCCAGGCTACGGCACTGTTTCCAGAATGAATTTTCTCTCTGCAGCGGAGTGTGCTGGCAAGGGAACATTCCCAAGTGGAACATTCCCAAGTGTCTACAAACTATGTTGACAAAACCTGGCGGGTGCATTGAGGAGGCAGAGTAGTGCAATGCATGTTTTTTTGTTTGTGCCCAATTTCAATTTTAAGGGGTAAAACACACCGAAAGGTAATCTGGCATTTCAAGTTTAGAGGGAATATCTATGAAATAACCAAATAATGTTTTTCATATAAAATGTGATATGTAATTAATGTTCTTGAAAACTGCATTATCAAGTTTTGTAGTAATTAGAAATTCGGGAGAACACCCCACTACTATTCATTAATTTTGAAAAATGAAAACTTTTGTCACAGTATAAATGAAAGGCGCTTTCAAGCCACATACAACTCTATGTAATAAAGCTGGTTTCTCATTTTTTAAAATAATGTGTACATAATGAGCTATTCAGGTATTCTCAAAATATCTAATTAAAATGCCTAAACATTTATTACTGTTCAAATTATTTATTTACTTATATTTCTTTTATGTTTTATACTATTATTTTATGTTTTAAACACTTTTCTCGTTTTTTAGCTTACTGTTTCACAGACATGTATTTTGTTAATTGAAAATAATAATTAACTCGTTATTGCCATAGAAAATATTTACAGTAATGATAATCTGTAAGGAAATGCTTAAAACATAACATTTTTACACTATGCACATAAAATGAACGAAATTTTTTCACGTATTACTAAGAAGACAATATAAAACAAAATTCAGCAACATTGTCATAGGTGACCCTCTAAATATCTTGATTTTTATCAGGCATATTTCAGTACACTGTTAAGCCTTGACAAAGAGAATAGATTATGTGCTAGTGAATGTAGCTCGATTACACTGCTTTTCAAGTGGAAATTGACATTGTAATCATTCAACAGAACTAGATCTGAAATCCTTCTCATTAAGTTATTCCAAAGTCCCATGGCTGTACCTGTGCCATCGAGTCCTTTGAGACCAGAAGACAGAAAACTTCGTCATCATCAGGTACAATGCTCTACAAATATTTTTCCCTCACTGGGAAAGAAAACATCTTTCAAATATCTTTTAACCAGGTCAGACGTTTGCTTACCAGATTTTGATGATGGCGCAAGGAAAGCTGGGTCTTCAAAAAGAGATCCTCGAATTCTCGGTCCCAACTCACCACTTGCTTCTTTTAAAACTATGAAAAAGCAGGTGATGAATGTGAAGAAAAAACCTGGTTTGAGCATTGTAACCGAGAACAAAAAGCCCAAAGGGATCGATGCCACAGGTACAGCCATAGAACGTATATGGCTTTAACTGTTGGAAGAACTTTGCAAGTAGATTGTTAGATCTAATTCTGTCGAATGATCATGATGTCAGTCTGCACTTGAGAAACAATAGAATCAAGCTGCCATCTTTAGTAGACAATCTATTCTCTTCACGAAGGCTTACTAGTGTACTGAAATATACCTGATACAAATCAGGATATTTAGAAGTTCATAAGTAACAATTCGAAACCCTGCTGAATTTTGTTTTGTATCGCTTTTTCATCATGGGTATTACGTGAAGAATTTTCGTTCACTTTATGTGTATGGTGTAAAAGAATATGCTTTAAGTATTTTCTTACAGACTATCATTATTGTAATTGTTTTCTATGATGATAATGAGTTACTTATCGCTTTCAGTTAACAAACTACTTGTATTTGAAATGGTAAACCAAAAATCAAAAAGAAAATGCGAATGAAAAATGTAAAATAACGATTTTAAACACAAAACAAACATAAGTAAAATAAATAATTAGAATAGTAATGAACATTTAGATATTTTGATTGGCATGTCGAAATTACTCCGATGAAACATTGCATATAGTTTATTTCCCAAAAACAGTGTTTCATAAACTAGCTTTGTTACAAAGGAATGTACACTGCTTGAAAGCTTATTTAATTTACCTTGTATAAAAGTTTTCGTTTTTGAAAATTTATTAATGGTGGTGAGGTACTTTGCAAAATTTCAAATTATTACAAAAGTTTTCAAGAACATTAATTATACATCCACTTTTACACGAAAAACATTTTTTATATATCATCATCCTGAAGATATTTCTTCTAAACCTAAAATGCCAATTTATCTTGTGCGACGTGTTTTACCCGTTAAAAGGGGAACTGGGGGAAAAAAAAGAATATGTATTGCACTACTTTTCATCCTATAGACAC
This sequence comes from Schistocerca piceifrons, assembly GCF_021461385.2. NCBI lineage: Eukaryota > Metazoa > Arthropoda > Insecta > Orthoptera > Acrididae > Schistocerca > Schistocerca piceifrons. The sequence goes on from NC_060146.1 coordinate 215,235,012, forward strand.
GCATCAAGTTCAATCAAGATCGTTTACTGGAACTTGAGAATGTTTCCTTGTAAGGCATTTCTGACAACATACTTTCTTCCAAGAGTGGTAGTTCCGCAAAGTATGTAGGAAATATTCGGTGAGGTTTGGATGCTAGGGTAAGAGGTGCTAGCAGAAGTGAAGCAATGAGGACGAGTCGAGAATAATGCTTGGATAGGTCAACCGGAAAGACGTTTCTCTGGAAAAGGCAAACGTGGCAGTGTCGGTACATGCTTTGAACTTCTAAGAATTGGTGCTGCCTGTAAATGTAGGTTTATCTCGACATATTTCTCAGAGAACATTGCCAAGGGAACTGCATGCAGGGCGCATCTGGAGCAAAAGGGTATTGCTGACAGCAGCACATAAAGCTGCACGTCTTGAGGGGGCGAATAAACACAAAACCTGGACGGTACCCGACTGGCAGTGTGCAGCGTAGTCCGATGAGTTGTGATGCTACCTCTTTTCAAATGATGCAAGATGTCAAGTGCACCAATCACCCAACGGGGCGTGTAACTCCCAGCCTGAGGACCTGCACGGATAGCCATATGTGTTATACCGCCACTTCCAAGAGTGGGAGGTGTACTGGCCCAACACCAAATCCGCCAGGCTGTATGGCGACAAGGGTCGGTGTGCCAGGCAGTCTGTATGTTGCTTTTTGGGCAGTTTCCCACGTCATACTACGTGAATACTGGGCTAGTACCCTAGGTCCATCTCATTTAGACGATTTTTCAAACATTTAGAAAACTGTCGCTCTCTACAACACTAAAATCATCTCGGTTTACAAGCCACGTCACATCGCATTAAACACTCGAGCTTTCGTTAGCTGTCTCTGCCAACTTCATCACGAGATACTCAAACTTTCGGACAGCTATCTCTGCCATCGTCGTCAAGAGACTCCTGATGACGAGGGTGGAGACAGTTTTATTCGAAGTGGCTCACACTGTAAACCAAGAAGATTTTTTGAAGCGTGCCATTGCGAAAGACTCTGAGGACACTATATGCAGACAGTTTTGGGTACACGTTTTCCGCTCCACGAGGTTATAGGATGGCGGCAGGAAGAGCATATGGCTATCCCTTAAACTAACAGTGCGAAATCTGTCAATAACCGTGCCAACCCTTGGTCGGTGGGGGAAAAGCTACAAGAAAATGAATATGAGGTGAGGAGTGTGTACTTCAAGCTGGAGATAGTTCTTTGATCTTTTTGGAATGTTTTTCATGTTAAGACTCGGGTCTGTACATTAGGTTGCCATGAACATGAAGCAGAATGCTTATTTCAGCATTCACTGGAACCAAATGTGATCTTTTCTTCCACACCTCCACATACATCTACTTCTCTACACACTCCCGGTTTCGAAGGTGACAACACGCATATGGTCCTTATTTGACAAACATTCAGAAACCATATCGCAATATGATCTAATCGTTAATCAGTGCCTTAATCTGGGTATGGCATACCTCAAGAAATTTGCGGACTTTCTCCCTCACCGATCTGTTGTTATTGTTAAGGCTGGAAACGAATTTATAGGGCCAATCAGATTTTTTTTTTGTTATAAGTTCTTAGTTACATTTTCTTACCTGCATAGTTTTATCATAGTAATTACGGCATTATCAGGAATATTAGTGCATTTTACAAAATGAAAAATCGTAATCTCGTATATCAAATAGCTGGGTGTAACACTTCGTTGCTGTATGAAACGAAACGGTTACATAGGTTCAGTCATACGCAAAGCAGCTGGCAGGCTTAAGTGTCATTAACAGACAAATGCAATCAGCCTGGGAAAGAGTTTGTTTAAAAATCACTCCTACGATCCATTTTAGACTACTACTGAAGTGTGTGTGGCTCATACCAAGTACAACTAACAAGAAAAATTGTATGTTTACAGAGAAGGGCAGAACGAATGACCATAGGTTTTTTTGAACCATTGGAGAGTGTATCAGAGATTTTGAAGGAACTAAACTGGCGAACTCCTTGAGATACACGTAAGCCATCCCGAGAACAGCTTCGTATAAAATTTCAAGAACCAGCTTGAAATGGTGACTCCAGGAATACACTACAACCCCATACATATCACTCCTGTAGGAATCGTGAGGATAAGATTAGATTAATTACAGCACAGCACAGGTAAAGACTTGTAATAATTGGAACAATGGAACTTACCCTCTGTCATGCGGTTCACAGTGGTTTGCAGAGGTACAGATGTAGATGTACGAGGTGCGGCTAGAAAAAAACCGGACTGATGCTGGAAAAAACATTTATTTACAATTATTTACAATTTCATGTTATCTCCTTCAATGTACTCTCCTCCTCGGACTCTACACCGCTCCATACGAATTTTCCACTGTTCATAGCAATGCTGCAGATCATTTTCGGTAAGTCCATACATTACTTCCGTCGCTTTTTCTTTTACTGCTTCAACAGTCTCAAATCTAGTTCCTTTCAAAGCTGACTTGACTTTAGGGAAAAGAAAAAAGTCACAGGGGGCCAAATCAGGTGAGTAGGGTGGATTATCTAAGATGGGAATGTTGTGTTTTGCCAAAAACGTCTTCACTGACAACGCACTGTGAGCTGGGGCATTGTCTTGGTGAAGGATCCATGACTTTTTTCTCCACAAATCGTTCCGTTTTCTCCGTACTCGCTCACGTAGGGTAGCCTGGACGCTAATGTAGTAATGCTGATTCACTGTTTGTCCCTCTGGTACCCAATCAATGTGCACAATCTCTTTGATGTCAGAAAAAACAATCTTCACTGCCTTGAATTTCGATTTTGACATTCGTACTTTTTTTTGTCGTGGAGAACCAGGAGTTTTCCAATGCATCGATTGGCGTTTAGTTTCGGGATCGTAAGTAAAAAACCACGATTCATCGCAAGTAATAACATTTTGTAAGAAGGTGGGATCACTTTCAATGTTTTCCAGGATGTCAGAACAAATCATTCTTCGGCGTTCCTTCTGTTCAATTGTGAGACACTTTGGAACCATTTTTGAACACACTTTGTTCATGTTGAAACTTTCATGAAGAATCTGCCTAACACTTTCCTTGTAAACTCCTGTTAACTCAGACACTGCTCTGATTGTTAAACGGCGATTTTTTCAATGTTTGCATCAGTTTTTGCTGACAATGGTCTGCCAGTGCGAGTGTCATCACTGGTGTCTTCGCGGCCATCTTTAAATCGTTTAAACCACTCAAACACTTGTGTTCGCGATAAACAATCATCGCCGTACACTTGTTGTAACATTACAAACGTTTCACTTGCAGATTTTCCTAGTTTGAAACAAAATTTGATGTTAACACGCTGTTCTGTCTGTACACTCAACATTTTCCGACGCACAGACAAAACGTCAACTACTTAAAACAGACGCCACGGGCAGACTGAGTGCAGGAGGCAGATGAAACTCGAGCAGTAGGCGGAGCGAGAGTCACGTGACAGGCCACGCGACTTTCAGCCTTATTGCATTCGTTTTATTGTTTCACCAGTACTAGTCCGGTTGTTTTCTAGCCACACCTCGTAGATGAAATGTTATTTCCCTAGAAATCGTTACTAAATAATATTATCGAATAATACTTACAAACAAAATCAAAAGTTACAGTCTGTTGTCGTTTCTAGGTAGCAGATCTCTATGGATAGTAGCAATAATTTTAGAAAAAAACTATGTAACAAAGAAAGCCGACCATTAAAAATTTGTACCAAACTTTAACATGGACTTAAAGAGTATCAAGCACCAAGTACTTGTTTCAAATATTAAAATGGAAAAATAGGATTAAATAACAAAGACAATTGAGAAACACTAACAAAATTTTGACAGGGTCTTAAACTGTCCAGTTGTAACGGTGAAGTTACACAAGTACCACAGATCTTGACGAAGATTTCCCACTAACAAAGGGGGAAATTCGTGGAGCCTTCAAATTACTCATAAACAACAAAGCAAGAGGTGAAGACACTATTACAGCAAAATTATTGAAATGGTCGGAACGATAGGTTATAAACTATCTACGATAGCTTTCTGAGGACATTTAAGAAACTGAAAAGATTCAAGAGTAGTGGAAAACAGCATTAATCCTCCCACTACAGAAAAAGGGAGACAAAATGTCAGTAATTAAAGAGGAGCGTCACGTCTGCCAGTGTTATACAAAACAGCATAAAAAATTCTCCTGCACAGAGTTGTAGAAACATTCTGGATAATATCAGGTTGGTTTTAGAAGGGAAAGATACCACACAATCAGATTTGTAACCAAAAATCAATTATTCGCCGCAGACTGCTAACTATAAAACCTATAGCAGTATCATTTGTTAATTCCAAAAAAGAATATAATTCGGTAGACAGAGAAACAATAGATGAAATCATTAGAAAATTTGGTGTCGAAGCACAATTAGAAACATAATTCACGAAACTCAAACGAACAACTCTATCTGAAGTTAAATTTATGGTAGAATTAACTCAGTCATTTGAACTAAAAACTAGTATTGGACAACAGGATGGTTTCTTACTTTTCGAGTTTAACTGTGTCCCAGAAAAAAATTGTAACAGTCTGGAATTTAGAGCTAAACAACCACAAAATTGAACCAATAATTCTGGGAAGGAAAACAAAAGGAATTAAGGTAAACTGCCTGGCTTTTTGCAGACGATTATGCAATACTGCTGACACACGCAGCTATACAAATAAATCTTCTGGAGGAAACAACAAATCGAACTGGTCTCGAAATTTCAGCTAAAAACAAAACTCATGACAATGGCAAATGATGCACCAAAACTCACAGAAACACTAGTGGCTAAAGTAGTGCGAATAAGTAAATTCAAACATCTCAGAGAATCTATGCAAGAGAACGAACTAGAAAAATATTCAGTAGATGTAAGAGTCAATAGAATGGAGAGAGTATATGGTTTGACAGAGAGTATTTACAACAATAAATGCATATCTAGGAAAACAAAACTGCAACACTGTACCACTGTGGTACGATCAGAATGTTTATGTGGATGTGAATGCCTAAGGATGATCTGTAAAGTGAACGAAATAAGTACTTGAAAGACGGAGTGTTAGAAAAATAACAGGTATAATACAAACTACGCATGGCTGGAAAATGAGAAATAATAAAGATAACTACAAAAAATTAGAGAAAGTATCACAAGTGGTGGCTAAAGGAAGATTAATCTTTTTTTTGGACACCTGTAGCAAATGAGTAAGAAAAGGCACACGAAATTAATATTCATGCAATTCTGGAAGAAGAGAACCGACAGTAGCTTGTATTACAGAAATAGGGAAAGAACTAGAAAGATACAACAGAAAATCGGAAATAACAGACGGAATTTTTGTAAAAAACATAAACACAAAATTTAGAGTTCTTTCAGTGCGGAATAAATAAAGGATTGGGAAGAATATAGACGGAGGGAAGGAAAGGAACATGGGGGAGAAGAAGGAGTACTGGAAACAACAAGGAAAGAAGAGAAATTAAAGTTTTTATTGTTCCTAGTCAACACGAAAAAAAAATCATCCTGTGCTGTCATTCTATATAGAGTTAACTAGTGATCTTGGTCTACTTACCGGATATTCATGTCAAATGTGGTATGTTGATGCCAATACGTGTTTCAGGTAATTCTGAAAATTCAAAGCACTCAGTATTCCGTACTTGGTCTTCGTGAGACCCCCGACGTAAGGCTTTAGAAACTATGCAGCGATGATGCAAATTTTTTTCATTTTTAAGGTGCTGAGACTCTGTGAATAGCTACGTTACATGCCTTGGAGTAATTCAGTTATTACAAGATATAAACGTTTCAAGCGTTTTATGTAGTATTCACCGCACAAGGGACATTCAAGCTCGTCAAAAACTTTCATCTCCCAGAATGAGATTTTCACTTTGAAGCAGAGTGTGCGCTGATACGAAACTTCCTGGCAGATTAAAACTGTGTGCCGGACCAAGACTCGAACTCGGGACCTTTGCCTATCGCGGGCACATGCTGTACCACCTGAGCTACCCAAGCACGACTCACGACCCGCTCTCACAGCATCAGGTCTGCCAATACCTCGTCTCCTACCTTCCAAACTTCACAGATAAATATCCTTTCTTCCAGGAGTGCTTGTTCTGCAAGGTTCGCAGAAGAGCTTCTGTGAGGTTGTAAAGTAGGAGACGAGGTACTGGCGGAATTGAAGCTGTGACGACGGGGCGTGAGTCGTGCTAGGGCAGCTCAGTTGGTAGAGCACTTGGCCGCGAAAGGCAAAGGTCCCGAGTTCGAGTCTCGGTCCAGCACACAGTTTTAATCTGCAGGAAGTTTCAAATTTCATCTTACCTTTCGGGAAATATTTCTCTGCCAGTTCCTTTGTGGGATTGGCAAAATTAATGTCTCTTGAATTAGTCAGAGGGAAATTCTGCTCCAGAAAATATTTCCTTGCTATTTAGGCAACCCTCAGCTCTTCCATCTCATAAAGACCAACGTCCATTAAAAATAGCATGCTTCACTCCACAAGATACCTTAATTTAGTTGTGGTATGTTTTAAGATATGCTTAACATAGCAGAGCTCATGTTCGTGCAAAATGACGAAAGCTAAAAGACGTAATTGTTTATTGCTTTGTGCATATTTCTGTTTCATAACTGAAAATGTATTTTAGACGATATCTTACATCTTGCTCTGAAAAAGTAGCTATTTTTAAACCCCATGGAAAAGACTAATTTTTTCACAGCTTCTCCTAAGAACTCATCAATTTTGAGTGAACATGTAAATTAAGCAAAGTAGATCGTAATCAAGCGATTGTTCTTGATTCTAGAAATCTCCTGTCTGTGATGCAGCGTCAAGGGTAACCGCAGCCATGGTCTCCGAGCTGATAGACCATGCTGCCGCAAATGTCGTCGAACTGTTCGTGCTGATGGTTGTTGTCTTGTAAACGTCCCCATCTCTTGACTCAGGGATCGAGACGTGGCTGCACGATCCGTTACAGCCATGCGGATAAGATGCCTGTCATCTCGACTGCTAGTGATACGAGGCCGTTGGGATCCAGCACGGCGTTCCATATTACCCTCCGATTCCATATTCTGCTAACAGTCATTGGATCTCGACCAACGCGAGCAGCAATGTCGCGACACGATAAACCGCAATCGAGATAGGCTACAATCCGACCATTATCAAAGTCGGAAACGTGATGGTATGCATTTATTCTCTTACACGGGGCATCACAACAACGTTTGACCAGGCAACGTCGATCAACTGGTGTTTGTGTGTGAGAAATCGGTTTGAAACTTTCCTCATGTCAGCACGTTGTAAGTGTCGCCACCGGCGCCAGCCATGTGTGAATGCTCTGAAAAGCTAGTTATTTGCATATCACAGCATCTTCTTCCTGACGGTTAAATTTCGCGTCTGTAGCACGTCATCTTCCTGGTGTAGCAATATTAATGGCCAGTAGTGTATATGCGCTACCTGTTGATTCAGGCAAAGCTAAATAACATAGGCAAAGGATGAAATACTTGTTTCATGAAAATGGCTTATTATTGGGCCTGTTAGTGTTCTGAATAACGTTGTTTTTGTTGTTGTTGTTGTTACTATTGTGGTCCTCAGTACGGAAACTGTTTCGATGGAGCTCTCCACGCTTTTTTCTGTCATGTGTAATTCTCCTCGTCTCTGCCTAACTATTGCAAACTGTGTACATTTTGTTCTGCTTACTGTAGTCAATCCTTGGTCTACCTCTACAATTTTTGCTCCTCACAGTTCATTCCTTTACGAAGCTGACAGCTCCTTCACGCTTCACAGTGTGTGCTGCCAATCGATCTCTTGTTTAGGTCAGGTTGAGACATAAATTTCTGTTCTCCGCAATTCGATTTAGTACCACTACATTACCTATACGATCCACCCATCTAGTCCTCAGCTTTTTTTTGTACCACCACATTTCGAAAGCTTCTATTCTCTTCTTGGGTGAACTGCTTACCGCTTTCGTTTCACTTCTGTACAAGGCTTTACTCCAGACAAGTATCTACAGAAGAGACGTCCTAACAACTGGCTTTAAATGTATTTTCAGGAGATGGTGCCCCAGAGATGATGCACAGGGTGAGTGAGGAGGGAAGGTACATGCTTTCACGGGTGACACTACTGGTGGTTCTGAACAAAAACTCCCAATAAACATATGCCCTTTTCTTAACCGTTTCCGGGTGAACCAGTGAAACCAGCTAGGAATGGGGAAGGTGCAGGTGACGGTAAATTATGATACTGTTACGTCATGCTTTGTTTAATTGTGTACGTTTCCTCGCAGAACATGTTCAAACAGTCCACCGTCAACTTGAATGCATGTTGCTGCTGTTGTAGACAGGTGTTGCGTCGCCGATCGGAGTTCAGTTTTGCATTCCTTTACCTGGGTACAAGCATGTAAAATACGAGCGAGAAGTTCCTCTCTTGTGTCCACACTGCGCTTGCAGACGTTGTTCTTGAGTCACCCCCACAATGGGGTAAGATCGAGTGACCTCCTTCGTGGTGACTTCACGGCGACCGGTCCAGCGACCAGGATACGTCGTGTTGAGACACCGTGTCACTGGCCGTACGGAATATGCAGGAGCTCCGTCATGGTGAAAGTACGCGCGAGCTCGTGTTGCCGAAGGGATATCCTCCACGTGTTGTGGTAACACATTTTGAAGAAACTCGGAATACCGAGTCCCAGTAAGACGGTTGTCTAAAACAACTGGACCGACAAGTTGGTCATAAATAAGAGGGTGAGTCAAATGAAAACCTTAAATATTTTTTTAAATATTATTTATTGTGCAGAAGTGGTACAAAGCTGTGTCACTTTTCAACATAATCTCCCCCACACTCAAAGCAAGTCCTCCACCGCTTACGAAATTCCTTTAGAAAAAAATTCTTTTGGTAGTCCGCGCAACCACTCATGTGCCGTGTGGCGTACCTCTTCATCAGAACGAACTTCTTTCCTCCCATTGCGTCTTTAAGTGGTGCAAACATATGGAAATCACTTGCAGCAAAGTCTGGTGAGTTTGGTGGATGAAGAAGACACTCAAAATGCAGGTCTGTGATTGTTGCAACTGTTGTACGGGCAGTGTGGGGCCTTGCATTGTCATGTTGCAAAAGGACACCTGCTGACAGCAATCCACGTCGCTTTGATTTGCTTGCAGGCCGCAGATGACTTTTTAGGAGATCTGTATATGATGCACTGGTGACAGTGGTCCCTCTAGGCATGTAATGCTCCAAAATTACGCCTTTTTCGTCCCAAAAGAGAGTCTGCATAACCTTCCCTGATGATGGTTCTGTTCGAAACTTCTCTGGTTTTGGTGATGAGGAATGGAGCCATTCCTAGCTCGCTCTCTTCGTTTCCGGTTGGTGGAGGTGAACCCAGGTTTCGTTCCCAGTAACGACTCTTGCAAGGAAGTCACCATCTTGTCCTTCAAAGCACCGAAGAAGTTCTTCACAACCACGAACACGTCGTTCTCTCATTTCAGGACTCAGCTGCCGTGGTACCCATCTTGCAGGCACTTTGTGAAACTGGAGCACATCATGCACAATGTGGTGTAATGACCCATGACTAATCTGTAAACATGCTACAATGTCATTCAGTTCCACTCGGCGGTTTTCCTTCACTATGGTTTCAACTGCTGCAATGTTCTGTGGAGTCACAACTCGTTGTGCCTGACCTGGACGAGGAGCATCTTACACTGAAGTCACACCGTTTGCGAACTCCCTACTCCATTCGTAGACTTTCTGCTGTGACAGGCATGCATCACAGTACTGAACCTTTATTCGTTGATGAATTTCTATAGGTTTCTCACCTTCACTACGCAAAAACCGAATAACAGAACGCTGTTCTTCGCTGGTGCAAGTCGCAAGTGGGGCGGCCATCTTTACACTGATACTGCGACGGTATGTGTGCATCTGCACTATGCTGCCACCTACAGGCAATTCTGCACGCTGTTTGTATCACCCTTACCAACTTACAGGATAACGGCGCGAAATTTCGATTTGTTATTACAAATTTAAGGTTTTTTCATTTGATTCACCCTCGTAGTACTGCACCACACGTTGACTGAGAAGCGTCGTTGAAAATTCTTTTGCACAGTAGCGTGCACATCTTCATTTGTCCATACACGAGAGTTGCGGGTGTTGTTGATTCCGTTGCGCGTAAATGTCGACTCATCAGTGTAACAGAATACCTGCAATTAATCGCTCATTGGCAATGATCCATTGACAGAATTCTTGCCTGGCGGCAGCATGTCCTTCATGCAGATGTTGTACATTCTGCTGATGAAAGGGACACAGACGGTGCTCGTGTACTGCGCGTATCACTCGTGTTTGTAGAATACCAAGTTGGGCAGCAATTCTTCTAGAGCTAGTAGTAGGGTTGCGTTCCACTACTTGAAGAATGTTCTCAACTTCATGAAGAGTTTGTTGTACCGGACGTTCAGAGACAACATTTACGCCGGTAAGCGTACCACGCTCACGTAGTCCGTGAAACACCCCGCTAAACATCCTGCTACCTGTCACTCTGCAATTCGGAAATCGTTGTCGGTATTCTCGCACAGAAGCTCTGGAATTCCCATCACACAAACCGTGGACAAACATCATGTCAGCATACTCTGCATGTGTGAAGATCCGTGGCATTTTCACTGCACTAAACCGTACTCGCTGTTCGCGTAACAACACTGCAGTACCGTCCACTGTCTCACTCCCTTCTCAAATACTACTTCCTTAATTGCTCAGATTTCCGTACTAGTTCTAAATAACGTTTCGCTTCCTATACTTTATCCCTACTACCTCAAGAATTTCAAAGAGTGTATTCCAGACAACATTGTTAGAAACTTTGTCTGAACCTAGAAACGTTTTAAACATACGTACCTCTTCCTTTGGTATGAGCACTAACTCGCGCGTTCTTACATTTCTCCAGAACTAAAACTGATCGTCTCTGAGATTGTTTCATTCCTCTGTGAATAATTTTTGTTTCACTAGATAATGAATTTAGCGCTCTCGTAACTTCTCTTCAAGTGATGAAATGTTCGATATCATCTAAATTTTAGCAACAACTTGGACCGACTTTATCATGTAAATTATTTTATATGTTATTTCTTCGCGAAGACATATTATAAACTGTGTCAAACACAGTTTTTCCGTAAATATCTTTTTTCTACTTGTATCTCGATGTATTATCTGGTATCGAACTTACATCATGAAAATTACGCCACAATTTTAAAATTAGAGGGTCTGAAAATAAGTCTATGTTGGATGCAATAATTTGTAGTCTTCAGTGTTAACTGTGAAAAAGTATATGTTCCCATTTATAATGTCATTAATTGTAGTATCGATAAAATCTGCAACTTAAGTTATTATCCATTGGGCCTATAAATCCACACGTAAATAATTATGTTTAGGAAACTATATACAAATGTAAACTGACGAATATTTTCAATAATGAAAGCTATCTTAATGGTAAATTGATTTATCTGTTGTCCCAGAAGGTTTTGGACCCTGATCCAATAATACATATACAATTTTTCGGCGCCAATCGCCTTAGCGTGAATTTTTAGAATTTAGTTCTGTTGCTCTCAACTTATGATCTGACAGATTTTCGATGAAAGTCTTCTAATCAGACAGTATATTTTAAACAGCGAGGATATTGAGGATTTCATACAAATTCAGGGTACCTTAAGCAATGAGGCTATCCTAAACAGTGAGGCTATCCTAAACACTGAGGATACCTGAAACACTGAAGCTATCCTCAACGGTGATGATATTCTAAACAGTGAACATATCCCAAACCACTACGATAACCGAAACAGCGAGGATATTGTCACTCCTACCATACGCTGACACTGCCAAACGCCATAAAAGATAATGGGACTGTTGATACCAACTGAAGAGTCGAAACCCGTCTAGCCAATGAATTGTCTGAGCGTCGGCTGATTTAAACCTTACGGTCAAAGCTAACGATTTCAACAATGATCTCCACAAACAACACGGCAAATGTGAACAGACCCTCTGCACGTCTTCTCCCATGCAGGTATTTCTGCTTTTCAATACAGTCTTCCGGCATTGTCTGTGAACAGCCTCGTGAATGGTTGCAAGACTCTCCCTCTATCAGAAGTTGGAAGTTCCATCACCTTCCGTTCAACCTATCAACCATTCTGAGATTCCATTCTGTCTGTGTTACGTGGCAAACATCAGAGGTTGCGTGGTTGCTTGAAACCTGTCGTATGGAAGGAAAAAACAAAGCTTGGTAGGGCTCGCACACTTAAGGTTCCGTACAACCTTTGTTATGTCTGCTTCCCCAAAACCAAGCAACCAGTAACCGAAAATTAACAATTTTCTGATTTTTTCCCCTTTTCTTATCCTTTGAAACCTTCCTTCTCGCCAAAGAAAAAAAAAATGGTTCAAATGGCTCTGAGCACTATGGGACTTAACATCTTAGGTCATCAGTCCCCTAGAACTTAGAACTACTTAAACCTAACCAACCTAAGGACATCACACACATCCATGCCCGAGGCCGGATTCTAACCTGTAACCGCAGCGGTCGCGCGGTTCCAGACTGAAGTCTTGCCAAAATTTCATGACTGTACGTCAAAGGGAAATACGCTACATGTTTTAATTAGTGAGTTTGCGAGTATTTAAAAACATGTGACGTACATGGCCGTATCTTTTGATGGCATTGACTTAGTAGTTTAACGAGTTTATACCACAAAAGCACCGTAGACCTCGGATTATGGCATTAATTTTCAACTTGATACGTATGTACCCGTTCCGGAGAAAAAGGGGTTTAATAGACGGTGGAACAGACAGACAGTCTGACATAAAATGACAAAAACCAATTTTTCGTGTTATACACAGTAATTACAAATAAACACTTTTCGGTTTTTTTTCTTTTGGTTGTACTGTGAAGCCTTGCTTCTTAGCAAATTTTATAATTCTAGACGACCGGGAAATACCTTGTAGGTACTGAAGAGTGAGTTTGCGAGTATCGAAATATGTGACGTGAATGGCCGTGTCTTTTGGATGCACCGACATGCAAGCTTACATGTATTGCACCACCGAGTGACTGTAAACATTAGTAAGTGATAAAAATTTCAAGTCGAAACGTCTGCCCGTTCCTGAGAAAAAGGGGCTTAAGAGACAAATGAAGAGACAGTCCGATAACAAATGACAAAATTTTTGTCTTTCATGTGATATAACTACAAATTAACAATTTTCGGATGTTTCCATTTATTTCTTGTATGAAACCGTGCTTCTTGATTAATTTCATGATTCTAAGTCAACAGGTTTTGATGAGTGAGTTTGCTTATACCAAAATATGTGACATAAACAGTCGTGTCTTTTGACTATACTGACTTAGAAACCTTACATTTTTTACATCACCAATGGAGTGTAGACGTTAATAGGTGACATACAGAGGATGGGCGAAATAATGTGGACACCTGTACTTACTTGGAAATGGTTTATTAATAAAGGGTTGGACCTCCATTTGCCATAATACAGCTGCGATTCTTCTTGTAATACTGGCATATATTGATTGCAGTGTCTCCATTGGAATGTTATGCCACCCTTCGATCAGAACCTCTTCTAACACCTGCAGTGACAAGGGAGGCGGAAATCTGGAAATCTGGTCCGGACTCTGCGCTCCAGTACCGCCCACAACGGCTCGATAATGCCCAAGTCCGTGGACTGTGCTGGTCAGGGAAGACGCTCCAGTTCAGTTGCATGCTCCTCATACCACCATTGTGCTGTCCTGGCTGTGTGAATGGGCGCATTGTCGTCCCGAAATACAGAATGATTGTTGGGGAACAACATTTGAATCATGGGGTGGACCTGATCACCCAAAATGTTCACGTAATCGTTGGCAGTAACACGGCCTTGAGAGTAATGATGGGACCAGCAGAATACTACGATATGGCTGTCCACACCATCACACTTCCATCTCCACTCTTAACCGTTGGAATCAAGCAGTCAGGATTGTAGGCTTCTTTTGGCCTTCTCCAGATGTAAACCCGGTCCGATGTTAGAAATAAAGAAAACGTTGGCTCCTCGGACTGTATGACGTGTTTCCACTGATCAATTGTCCAGGACTTACGCTCCTGACACCATGTTTTGTGCCTCTTTGCGTCGGTTGTCGTTCCTAATGGTTTCGGTATAGCAGCTTGTACATTAATATTCGGTTTATCGAGTTCTCGGCGGACGGACACGGGGTCTCGAAGATGGCTATTGAGCTCTGCCGTCACTTTAGCCGCCGTAGGTCCGTGTTGTTTTGACACAATTTGTGTTAGCGTACGACGATCTCTGTCGTTTAGTTTTGATTTACGCCCACTATAACGTTTATACGATGATGTTTTTTCCATGTTTTGTGTAGGATGTCACGACTGTCGAAACAGTTGCTTTGAAACATTCAGTATGTTGGCTGTCTTGGTTACTGATGCTCCAGATAATCGCGCCCCCACAGTCGGCCCTGTTTGGAACTCCGTTAGATCTTTCATTCCACGTCGACCTGGGCCTCTGATTACAAATACGAAGTGCGCACTACTCCTAAACAACCTGCACTGGTGCCTGGTCCGTACTGAACACGCACAGTCCAGCGCGGCTCGTGCCTTAACTCTTTGAACGGCAGGCCTAACTAACCACTTACGTAGACGGTTTCAGTGGGCGGTGGTCACTGTGGTTAACCACATAATATTTTCTTCCTTTACCGCTCAGGGGCCAGTAGTCTCTCTGTCAACCACCTAATTGTTGCCTAAAATGTCGCTAGATGTCAGTGGATATTTATGTCGCATGCTGAGGTATGCGGTGGCACCACAAACAACAAAATAGAAGCTTCTAAGTTGATGCAATCGGCAAGAAAGAAGTAGTACAAGTCAAGTTTTAGTTATCTAAATATCAATTATTGGCCGTTTTCGGTGCATTGCAGTTGACCGAGGACCTTAAGATTTTGCATGAACCGAGGTCTGGCAGCCACATTACACGAGAAAATGTGAAAACCGTTAATATGTAGTAAAAATCTAACAAAACCTACCGTTTTCGTCATCTGCTTTCGTAATGACGTAATGCCAGATCGTCACATTTGTCGCTTTCCTCTGCGAAACGTTTACATTTATCGTCTGCAGACTTATGGTGCATGCTGAGGTATGTGGTGCCACCACAAGCAACAAAATAGAAGCTTCTAAGTTGATGCAATCGACAAGTAAGAAGTAGTGTAACTCAAGCTTTAGCTATCTAAAATTCAACTATTGGCCAGTTTTGGTGCCTTGCAGTTGACCGAGGACCTTAAAATTTTGCATGAACCGAGGTCTGGCAACCACATTACACGAGAAAATGCAAATAGTGTTAACTGCATTGTTGACCGTCAAACACAACCATCCCATTACTACCACTGTTCACATTATTTTGCCTACCCCTGTAAATTTCACCCTGATACGTCTATCGTTTCCGAAAAGGGTTTTGAACACTCAGAGACAGAGAGAGAGAGAGAGAGAGAGAGAGGGAGGGAGAGAGAGAGACAGACAGACAGACAGACAGACGGACAACAAAGTGAGCTTTTTAAGGGTTCCTTTTCTACCAACTGACGTACGGAACACTAAAAAGGAACCAAAGCACTGCAAATAATGTATGCTTTAAAAGCTGTAATTGCACCGAACGAGCATCATTCGCAGTTATTTCTGTGAACTCTGTAATTAGACGCTGTAATTCACAGCTCATGGCTGAGCGCAAAAACACTTTTTAAAACGAAAGTGCAACATCTTAAGTTTTTGGGCTAGTCCGCTGCCTCTTCTGCACTCTGTCTACACTACATCCCGACCCAAACACACACATACACACACACACACACACACACACACACACACACACACACACACGTTACGCAGCGTTCTGCTACTGCAAAATAATGAGGCAGGTCTTTACATTAGAGCGACAGAAAGCGCCTCGGAGCTGCCGGTCGTTTATATTTCACGTATATTTCTGCGCAAGTAAAAAAAAAGGAGCAAAAAAGGAACAGGAAGCAAACAAAGCGACGAGAAATCGACAGCAACGGGAAATTAAAACCTGGCCTCGGACCGCTCCGCGCGTATCGCATCGGCTCTGATGTTCGCCAGTCAGATAAAAATCACTTCTCTCTCTCTCTCTCTCTCTCTCTCGCTCACGCGCACACACACACACACACACACACACACACACGCACTGTATCTCTCACTCTCCCTCCCTCCCTCCCTCTTTCCCTCTGATTAATTTCTGCCTCACTCTTTCTGCACACTTCCGTTCCAGCATTTTTGTACCTGTGTACTCAAACGAACAATAAATATGACGTTTTCATTATTTTTTTCCAAATCTGTAATATTCTTCGCAAGAGCAGTTTGTAACAAACGTACAAGTGCGCAAAATTTACTGCGTATTCGGCGTGAGTAGGAACTGCGCAGCAATAAAATTAAGCAGGTACCCGCCGTACGGAGACCGACAAAACGTGTACATATCAAATTATGTACAGTACTTGACACCCTGTCATTAACATGTAACACCATGAGAATGTATGCAACAAGCACCAAATTGACATGAGGTATTCCACATACTAGGATTTGCAGATGATTACCATTTCTCTACAGCTATGCGATATATATACGGATAAATCTATCTAAATTACGTAAGAAAGGAAAAATGAAACATTGGCTTTCTCACTTAAAAATCACATCAGGAAATCCATGCCGGCCGGTGTGGCCGAATGGTTCTAGGCGCTACAGTCTGGAACCGAGCGACCACTACGGTTGCAGGTTCGAATCCTGCCTCGGGCATGGATGTGTGTGATGTCCTTAGTTTAGTTAGGTTTCAGTAGTGCTAAGTTCTAGGGGAGTGATGACCTCAGAAGTTTAGTCTCATAGTGCCCAGAGCCATTTGAACCATTTTTGAAATCCATGATTCTTTAAACAATCAAACACCTATCTATTAAAAGCTTCGGACTTCTGATTATTTTACAAATGAGGTAATGTGTTACATAGTGGACGTTAAGTATGTAAGTTACAAAAATTTTAGAAAGTCTGAACATAATAGTTTATCCATCTTCAGCAACTGTAGTTGCATTTGTTGAAACAGTCAACAACCAATTGCACAAAATAAATTTTTTTTCCTTCACCGGTTTCAGGCCCTTAGTGGCCTTGTTTACAAGTTTATAACTATCGAACTATTTGCGAATGTCAACAGTGAGTTGCACGTACCATGTGGCTGTGATCATGTGCTTCATAGTGCCTGTACGGAAACGGTATAACGAAAACCAATAACTAGTGCAGAGGAACACAACACAACAAATTGTGGGTTATCTGGTGTGATTGCTAAATGAGAAAGCCAATGTGTAACCTCTTCTTTTACATGTAGTGTAGATGTATTGACCCGTATGTACAGGGTGTTTGGCACGTCTATATTTCCGAAACTAATAAACATATATAATGAATTTTGTGTTTTGATGAACGGGAAACTCAAAAACGTTTTCTTTGAATCATTTCATAGGTGTTAAATATGTCCCCTTTGAAATGCACAGCATATATCAATGCGGCATTCAAATTGTTCCCACAATGCAGCGAGCATGTCTACAACTACATCTTCCACAGCTGCTGTTGTGCGATGCCTCGGTTCATTCTTTGTTGCTGGTAACGGAGGCACATAAACAGTGTCTTTTACAAACCTCACAAGAAACAATCACATACAGTCAAGTTCTATGACCTTGGAGGTCAGCAATGTAAGACTGAATCATTTGGTCCAGAGTCACCTTCACGAAGAGCTTGCAGTAAGTGAATTTTGTGTGGTTTCATGTGTAAACGTCGACGCAACACACGCCAGACGGACATCGGAAGCAAGCTGAGCTGTCGAGCTGAATGGTGAACGGATTTCTGCGGACTCCTTGTGGAACTGTGGCCGATGCGTTCGATGTCTGTGCCAGGCACTCGGGGACGGCCCGGCGATTTTCCTTTACTCAAGCAACATATTTTTCGGAATTGTTCATGCCATTGTCTAATACTCTGTGCTGTAGGAGGATCCACACCATACCTAGTACCAAAGTCACGCTGAACAGTTATTACTGACCCACAAGTAGAACACACAACGGTTCCTGTTGTCCCAACACCAGTTAACCAGAACCGAAAGGGGCGCACACTGCTGCTACCTAGCGGGAACCATGCAAACCTCCAGAGTCTGTGCTTTCCAACAGTACATTGTTCACACACATGACACAAATAGCATAATAGTTATGATTTTTTTTAAACTGAATGATTATCCTTGATACAACATGTACTTTGCATGGTTGCACTGAAATGGTAATCCTTTACAAATCGTAGTATGTAGAACACTTCATGTCAATTTGACATTCGTTGTGTACATTCTCTTAGTGCTACCAGAAGTCGAGTACTGTACACCACAGATGTGCCCAAGCCACCGCAACCTGTACACATCCTCCAATATCCTGATGACACCGCCTTCCTGGCGCTCTATCCTACCCTTCAACGGTCCCAACGCGCCCTCAAAACCCACCTTGATCAGTTCACCACTTGGTGTCACCAATGGTTCCTTCATATCAACCTCTGCAAAACCCAGGCAATCATCATAGGCCACACCATCTGCTCCTTCTGACTCCATCATTTCTACCTAAGCATATATGGTCGTCCCATACAGCTCACCCCAACCCTGAGGTACCTTGGCCTCACCCTCGACCGCCACCTCACCTGAACCCCTCATCTCCTGACCATCCAGCAGAAAGCCCATTCCCAACTCTGCCTCCTGAAACTCCTGTCTGGCTGGACATGGGAATTGCATCCTTCCACCATCCTCCACACCTACAAATCCCTCATCTGTCCTGTCCTCTGCTATGCCAGCGTTGCCGGAATCTCTGCCCCCCCTTCCCCCACTTTTATAAGGCCCTCAAAATACTAGAACACTATGTGCTCCACCTTGCCTTCCATATCTGCCTTCCTTCCCCCACATGACTCCTTTATGACCTCATACCCTTCCCTACCTCCTCCTTTTCCTCCAACATCTCTGCATCCTTTCCACTCTCTGCAGCCTTGATCCTCCCCCCTTCTCTTGGTTTCCTCCTTCCTCTCCACTCCCCACCTGTTGCCACACCTCTATTGCTGTATCCCTCCCTCTGTCCACATCCTCCATCTCCTTTATCAGGGCAGTTTCCAGCACCTTCCCCTCCCTTATGTTGAACTTCACCATGTCATTTACCCACCCTGCCAACTGCAGCCTGGCCTTGTTCCCTCCCCCTCCCCAGGGCCTCCCTTTCTCCTCTCCCCTCCTCCCAGAGTGCATTTTCCTTCCCCCCCCCCCCCCCAGAGTCTCTGCACCCCCTCCTCGGCCGTTTTCCTCTCCCATTCTTCTCTTCCTGGCCCCCTTTGGCGTGCCCCCCACCTCATCCCCCTTCTCTCCCATCCTTCTCGCCTCCTTTTCCCTTCTCCTTTGTCCCCCACCCCTGGCAGCTCCTTCCAGGTTTTATTTATCATCAAGTGTGCTGCATTAGTGTTGTGTTCAGTGCCGTTATCCAGTGTCACGGCGTGATGTGGTTTTAATTGTGTGCTCGACCTGCACATAGTTCACTGTTCATGATTGTTCCATGCTACGCCATCCATCGCGTGGATGTTTTAATCGTTCTGTGTCTTTTTTATGCTCTGGCCGTATTTTCCCTGGTGCCTTTGCATCTTTAGTGTGTGTGTTTTTTCTGTGTAAACTACTTTTTTAGCGTTTTACAGTCACCGCTTTTTGTATACTTTCCTCTCTTACGTCTTTTTCCTATGTTCCGCCGTGTTTTCTTCTTTATATTGTTTTAAATGTCTTCCTGTTACTTGTAATGTATGTCGGCTGAAGAGCAGCGCCTCTGCTGCTGCCAGCCCGCCCTGGATGGGGAATTGAACATACAGTAAAGGAAAAAAAAAGAGTACTGTACATAGTTTGATACACACACCTGTTTCCGGTCTGCACGTGTTGTTTGACTTCTTTAAACCATTGTGTTACACGCGCTAAGAGCTACATGATCACAGTAACAGGCTGCATGCATCTTATTGTGATATTCGCAATAAATGAGACAGTTACATCATTCTGAAGAACGGAACTAAGTGCCTGGAACCGGCAAGGGGAAAAAAATTGTTTTGTGCAACTAGCTGCTGATTATTTCAAGAACCAAGGATGTCTGAGTCTGTGTTCGCTCGGTTTTAAGAGAGAGATAGTTTTACACGAGTCTGAATGTCTATGACGACGTATAGCCTGAAACATGTGTCCCACAATGATATAGATTCGCAGTTACATTCAGGGGTATGTGTTGGCACTGTAAAATGTGCTGTGAATACAGTTAGTAGTAAACGAGAAACAAATTAAAACGTCATGCTTCATGCGACATTTTTACTGCGTGAAGAGCGAAAATGTAGTAAACGATACGCTTCCTACCTTGTGTCATTCTGTGTGTGGTGCCAGTAAGGAAAAGCTTCGTAAGGGTTTGAAATAATGTGTAATGCTTGTCTGAAGTCTCTGGGTGTTGTCATCCTCAAATACTGGATGAATATAATCTGGATATTTGCCTATAGACATAAACACAGTTTCTAAGTGTAAACGCTAGTCTTTCAGCCATGTCAATGTCTACAACGTCATGTCTCCTAAACTATGTGTCATCGAAAGTGATCATTCGGCAAGCACAGTCAGTGGTATATGTGGATACTGTCTCAAAAATGCGTTTCGAATAGAGTTATTAATTTTAAAAAAGCAATAAATTAAAACATCATTAATTATGCAGCAGTTTTATTGCATGAACAGTGCATAATTTTTGAGTATGCCAAATGTAAATTTACATTAATGACTTCTGTGGCAACAATTCTACTTGTAAACAAGATAGAGGCCGACTGTGTTGAACGTTTCGCAAAATATTGTACCTCTTCATGAACAAATTATGATAACATTTTAAATTTTTGAATAGGGTCTCCTGTTTACACTGAGGTGACAGAAGTCATGGGACACCTCCCAGTATCATGTCGGACCTCCTTTTGCCCGACGTAGTGTATGGAGTCAACATGGAGTCAACAAGTCGTTGGAAGACCCCTGCAGGAACGTTGATGAAATGTTGCCGGTGCAGGATTTTGTGCACCAACTTACCTTCGGTTATGCCCCAAACATGTATAATGGGATCCATCTCGGGACATCAAAGTGGCCAGATCATTCGCTCGAATCGTCCAGGATGTTCTTCAAACAAATTGTGGACAGTGGTATCTTGGTGACAATTCCATCATTGTTTGGAAACATGGAGCACATGAATGGCTGCAAATGATCTCCAAATACCCGAATATAACTAAATTCCAGTCATTGGCCGGTTCAGCTGATCCAGATGAACCAGTCCATTCGTTGTACACAGAGCCCAAACAATTACTGAGCCACCACCAGCTTGCACAGTGCCTTGTTGACAGTTTCGGTCTATGGCTTCGTGACGTCTGCACCATACTCGAACCCTACCATCACTCTTATCAAATGAAATCGGGAATCATCCAACCAGGACACGGTTTGCCATTTATCTAGGATCCAACCAATATGATCACGAACTTGAAAATCAAACTTTTATTGCCATTGAAAACCATTAGTTAAGTAACCTGGAACTGGGTCTCTGTTGTGTGCCCTGGGATAGTTGCGTAGTAACATAGATGTGAATATAAGTTATTTATGAGAAGACGCTTTAATGCATTGTACAAGACCGAGAAACGCCAACCAGCATGTGTAAGAATTTTGGCAGATCCAACCAATATGATCACGAACTTGAAAATCAAACTTTTATTGCCATTGAAAACCATTAGTTAAGTAACCTGGAACTGGGTCTCTGTTGTGTGCCCTGGGATAGTTGCGTAGTAACATAGATGTGAATATAAGTTATTTATGAGAAGACGCTTTAATGCATTGTACAAGACCGAGAAACGCCAACCAGCATGTGTAAGAATTTTGGCAGATGTAGCATCATGACCTGTGGTTTAGCTTCCTGTGACACTGCTTCTCGTGTTGGTCAGAATCCCACGTCTGTTGAAATCGATGCATTCAAGGAGGACGTAGTCAGCGCCATGCAGGGTTTCTACATTCCCACCAGACTAGCGCCCGAGAGGACTAGCATAAGAGTATCATTCCCCCAGATGTACTCCAAGTGGTGTATGTAGGGTCAGCGAATGGGGCCATTTGCTGCAAGACAAGTATCCACAAGGACAGTGCGATGACGTTTCGAGAACGACGAACTGTGAGCACGGCGATCATCGTTTCAGCTCTCGTTGACATGGCAGCAGAGAGACAGTGGCGCCCTATGCCAAGACTGGGAGCAGGAGTGACACCATATCGACGTGCAGATGAAACCCAGTTCTGCAGGCAATATCATGATGGAGCCTCTGAGGAGAACGAACATTGCCAGTTTGCATTTGACATCGCCGTTCGGGGCCAGGAACTGGTGTGATGATATGTGGTGCCAATGAGTACTTGTAGCTGGTAATCTGGACATGAGACCGTACATTTCCAACGTGTTAAGACCAGTGACTGTCCCTAAGATTTCTCAGATATTTCAACAAGACAACACAAGACCGCATTTGGAGCAAACTGTCCTCAACTACTTTGGTTAAGAGTATGTTCATTTTTTGCCCTTACCAGCATGTTACCATTGAAAATACCTGATCATGGGTTGTCAAGAGACTTTCACACCACCGTCACTAGCCGCTATGACTGATAAATCCTTACACTGAGTAGAAGAAGCATGGAATGGCATACCTACACGCATCATCCAAGCTCAGAGTGACTCTGTCTCCATTTGGGATGAAGCCCTTGTTCCTACCTGGGATTACAGCTATATGTAATTAAGTTTGCTCCCTGTAAATCCTCAGATCACCTAGGAATTTAACTGTGTTATATTAATGTTACACTGTATACTCACAACAAGTAAAATTTTATTATTTGCTATCCTTCCTTGATGTTGCAACTTTTATGGCCACCAGTGAAAATGCTTCACATATTGATACTGTAGAGGTCAGGGATAAATGATCATTATGGTAGATGGAATCTCTAAAAAGGGTCATCACAAAAGTTGGGAAGGAAAACATAGGTACAAAGAAGGTAGCTGCGAAGAAACCATGAGTAACAGAAGAAATACTTCAGTTGATTGATGAAAGGAGGAAGTACAAACATGTTCCGGGAAAATGAGGAATACAGAAATACAAGTCGCTGAGGAATGAAATAAATAAGAAGTGCAGGGAAGGTAAGACGAAATGGCTGCAGGAAAAATGTGAAGACATCGAAAATGATATGATTGTCGGAAGGACAGACTCAGCATGCAGGAAAGTCAAAACAACATTTGGTGACATTAAAAGCAACATTAAGAGTGCAACGAGAATTTCACTGTTAAATGCAGAGGAGAGAGCAGATAGGTGGAAAGAATACATTGAAAGCCTCTATGAGGGTGAAGATTTGTCTGATGTGATAGAAGAAGAAACAGGAGTCGATTTAGAAGAGATAGGGGATCCACTATTAGAATCATAATTTAAAAGAGCTTTGGAAGACTTACGCTCAAATAAGGCAGAAGGGATAGATAACATTCCATCAGAATTTCTAAAATCATTGGGGGAAGTGGCAACAAAACGACTATTCACGTTGGTGTGTAGAATATATGAGTCTGGCGACATACCATCTGACTTTCGGAAAAGCATCATCCACACAATTCCGAAGACGGCAAGAGCTGACAAGTGCGAGAATTATCGCACAATCAGCTTAACAGCTCATGCATCGAAGCTACTTACAAGAATAATATACAGAAGAATGGAAAAGAAAATTGAGAATGCGCTAGGTGACGATCAGTTTGGCTTTAGGAAAAGTAAAGGGACGAGAGAGGCAATTCTGACGTTACGGCTAATAATGGAAGCAAGACTAACGAAAAATCAAGACACTGTCATAGGATTTGTCGACCTGGAAAAAGCGTTCGACAATATAAAATGGTGCAAGCTGTCGAGATTCTGAAAAAAGTAGGGGTAAGCTATAGGGAGAGACGGGGCATATACAATATGTACAACAACCAAGAGGGAATAATAAGAGTGGACGATCAAGAACGAAGTGCTCGTATTAAGAAGGGTGTAAGACAAGGCTGTAGCCTTTCGCCCCTACTCTTCAATCTGTACATCGAGGAAGCAATGATGGAAATAAAAGAAAGGTTCAGGAGTGGAATTAAAATACAAGGTGAAAGGATATCAATGATACGATTCGCTGATGACATAGCTATCCTGAGTGAAAGTGAAGAAGAATTAAATGATCTGCTGAACGGAATGAACAGTCTAATGAGTACACAGTATGGTTTGAGAGTAAATTGGAGAAAGACGAAGGTAATGAGAAGTAGTAGAAACGAGAACAGCGAGAAACTTAACATCAGGATTGATGGTCTCGAAGTCAGTGAAGTTAAGGAATTCTGCTACCTAGGCAGTAAAATAACCAATGACGGACGGAGCAAGGAGGACATCAAAAGCAGACTCGCTATGGCAAAAAAGGCACTTCTGGCCAAGAGAAGTCTACTAATATCAAATACCGGCCTTAATTTGAGGAAGAAATTTCTGAGGATGTACGTCTGGAGTACAGCATTGTATGGTAGTGAAACATGGACTTTGGGAAAACCGGAACAGAAGAGAATCGATGACACTAGATTCCACTACAGCTTACTCAGCAACCAGCCGTCGCCAATGTCATCGCTACGAGATTATGAACTGAAAAATGAAGTGTATACTAACTAATCTTGTTTTATTAGCATCTTAATAATTCATGTCAGAAGTGTGTTTCGAACCCACGCCCACCACTCAGCATAGCCCAACGAGCAGACCCTCAGCTACAATGGAGAGTGGCAAGTTGCGACAGGTTGTTGACGCACTCGTGGTCATAGACCGGTGTAGACCTACCTTCCTAACTGGCTCCCGGGTTCCAAACTGATACTGCCTACCTGAGATGGGTACCATTCGTATGAACTCCTTCTGATATTGTTTCTTAAATGGTAGCATTTCTATCGCCTAGGTCGCAACACAATCGAGATGAAAGGTGTGATCATTGGGCAGACTTGACATCACCGTCCCAGCCATCCCACTATACCATCAATTTCAAAGCCTGTCTGTGCCACCTGCGGGTAGCAACTCGGCTTTCAGGAATTGTTCCGCTTATCGTATCGGGTGAAAAACTGGCTACTAAACTGTGGTTTCTTGCATGAGCCTGGTGTGACGTCTCCTGCTGAGTCAGTCAATGGATTTTTCCGCTAAGGGAGGTGTACTTGTGGTGCAATACACACCTCCCGTCTTCGCAAGATAGAGTGCACCAGATGGTAGATTGACTGCTTCCCCGGAAAAGAGTTCGACAACACATCACATAGTTTGAAAGATATGTACAACATTTTCATTCCCCTTACACTAATCCGGAGTGAATCACAATGTTCATTGACTACCTGCTTAAATAATCATTATTTTCTGAGGTCAGCCCAGTTAACTTGCAACTGACTCTATGGGAACTCAGGGTGGGCGTCTTCTTTTTTCGCCTGAAAAAGATACAGGCTGCACAACGTTAAGTCCGAAACGGTACCTGAAACTGTGACACTCATCGTTTTGACTGTGCGACGTGGACCATCACAGTATCGCTGGAGCACCTGCTGTGCAATAATGCGTCCTTTTAGAGTTGATACTAGCTCACTGAACCTTTCTTTGCTTCTCACCCACAGAATTTACAAGAGTGAGTCAGCACATAAGAAAGTTAACAAAATAACTTCGCAAAATTTTTCCCTCATACCATATTCCGTAAACAAACCATCTCACAACAGCAAATGGTCTTAATTAAGTGATCTCCCATGTTCTGTACTTCGTCAGTCTTTGACCATCCCTATCTCTAGCACACATTCCTTCCTTTATTTTCTACTCGTATCTCTCCTCCATAAAACTGTCGACAATGTTTAACCCGGTCAACGGTAATTGAACCTATTGTGGAATTACCTAAACTAGACGAATCCCTGTCTGCTCTCAGAACCTTGGTTTACTCAAACATATCTGTATTATCTGCTCACAACTGAGCTACCTGAACTGCTAAAGCTTGCAATGTCAATGGACACCCCCTGTGTTTTTGACTCGGACGTTGTGAAGCCTCAGTCCCTCACAAAAAGAACTAAACGACAAGAGAATAAAATGGGATAAAGAGAAAGACACTTAAATGTAACACTATTATAACACTTCTCACTGCAGCTTAGTTTCTTCACCTGAATGCCTACTTATGGGTACTACTTTATACCGTTCCCTCGTGCTGCGCCACCGGCAACGCAAACACGAAAACTATGCACTAATAAATCCTAGCCATGAGTCGGTTGCAAGACAACACCAGGTGAGAATGACATCAGATGTTTGAGTGATTTTATTTTTAAATAACGGCCTGCTCTCTCTTTTAATTTACTTTAATTTTAGTTGCGTAGTTCCTCATCTAACATTCCAGACTTGAGGATCCCCTCCCATTGTCGTGCAACACGGTAGTTTCGTTATTACAGATATACACTCCTGGAAATTGAAATAAGAACACCGTGAATTCATTGTCCCAGGAAGGGGAAACTTTATTGACACATTCCTGGGGTCAGATACATCACATGATCACACTGACAGAACCACAGGCACATAGACACGGGCAACAGAGCATGCACAATGTCGGCACTAGTACAGTGTATATCCACCTTTCGCAGCAATGCAGGCTGCTATTCTCCCATGGAGACGATCGTAGAGATGCTGGATGTAGTCCTATGGAACGGCTTGCCATGCCATTTCCACCTGGCGCCTCAGTTGGACCAGCGTTCGTGCTGGACGTGCAGACCGCGTGAGACGACGCTTCATCCAGTCCCAAACATGCTCAATGGGGGACAGATCCGGAGATCTTGCTGGCCAGGGTAGATGACTTACACCTTCTAGAGCACGTTGGGTGGCACGGGATACATGCGGACGTGCATTGTCCTGTTGGAACAGCAAGTTCCCTTGCCGGTCTAGGAATGGTAGAACGATGGGTTCGATGACGGTTTGGATGTACCGTGCACTATTCAGTGTCCCCTCGACGATCACCAGTGGTGTACGGCCAGTGTAGGAGATCGCTCCCCACACCATGATGCCGGGTGTTGGCCCTGTGTGCCTCGGTCGTATGCAGTCCTGATTGTGGCGCTCACCTGCACGGCGCCAAACACGCATACGACCATCATTGGCACCAAGGCAGAAGCGACTCTCATCGCTGAAGACGACACGTCTCCATTCGTCCCTCCATTCACGCCTGTCGCGACACCACTGGAGGCGGGCTGCACGATGTTGGGGCGTGAGCGGAAGACGGCCTAACGGTGTGCGGGACCGTAGCCCAGCTTCATGGAGACGGCTGCGAATGGTCCTCGCCGATACCCCAGGAGCAACAGTGTCCCTAATTTGCTGGGAAGTGGCGGTGCGGTCCCCTACGGCACTGCGTAGGATCCTACGGTCTTGGCGTGCATCCGTGCGTCGCTGCGGTCCGGTCCCAGGTCGACGGGCACGTGCACCTTCCGCCGACCACTGGCGACAACATCGATGTACTGTGGAGACCTCACGCCCCACGTGTTGAGCAATTCGGCGGTACGTCCACCCGGCCTCCCGCATGCCCACTATACGCCCTCGCTCAAAGTCCGTCAACTGCACATACGGTTCACGTCCACGCTGTCGCGGCATGCTACCAGTGTTAAAGACTGCGATGGAGCTCCGTATGCCACGGCAAACTGGCTGACACTGACGGCGGCGGTGCACAAATGCTGCGCAGCTAGCGCCATTCGACGGCCAACACCGCGGTTCCTGGTGTGTCCGCTGTGCCGTGCGTGTGATCATTGCTTGTACAGCCCTCTCGCAGTGTCCGGAGCAAGTATGGTGGGTCTGACACACCGGTGTCAATGTGTTCTTTTTTCCATTTCCAGGAGTGTAGTTCAATTCTTTTATCTTGGCGGCTCGCGCATGCCCGCCCAGACGCGGGAGATTGCTGCGTTGTCAAGAGAAGCAGCGCCATAGTATAGTATAGTATAGTTCGCAAACTTACGTTTAGGGGGGAGCGCGCAGTTTATGAAGTAAAGCCGCCACGGCCGCATTAACCCTTTCGCTGCTACAGAGACGTACTCCCCGCATTCCGCACTGTGCGCGATTTTGTCATCACTGCACTGCTCGCCTGTGCAGACACATGGTGTTCCCACTGCTTTGACACACTTATCATTCGATTTCAAAAAAACTATTTGGCCCAAAAATTTGATTTTTACACATCTTCTTGACTGATACCTTTCCCCCCATAAATGACTTAATTTTGTTTCGATGTTCAACGCAGTTATTGTGCAGCTTCAAATGTAGTAAACCATTGCACGAAATTTTGAGGAGTTTGCAGAGGTAAAAGTTCATAGCGTGTTCTCTTCAAAATTTCGTGCAATGGTTTACTACATTTAATGCTGCACAATAACTGCGTTGAACATCGAAACAAAATTAAGTCATTTATGGGGGGAAGGTGTCAGTCAAGAAGATGTGTAAAAATCAAATATTTGGGCCAAATAGTTTTTGTTACATCGAATGATACGTGTGTCAAAGCAGTCGGAACACTACGTGTCTGCACAGGCGAGCAGTGCAGTGATGACAAAATCGAGCACAGAGCGGAATGCGGGGAGCACGGCACTGTAGCAGCGAAAGGGTTAATGAAGAGACAAAGCACTAGAAATTTCAAAAAATTACATTCAAACGAATAAAATTCATGACGAAAGACACTTCGATATTGTTTTTAAATAAAGAAATTATTAAGTACCACACAAGGTTTGAACACATAACCTTTCGAATCGCAGGCGAACACCTTAACCATTACGCTAACGCAGCTCGTCTGGCAATAACATTCCTTGAGGTCTCTAAAAGTCGTGCAAAATACCGACAAACACTGTTGGTATGACTATGAATTACTCACGCTTCGTCGAACTACAATAGGAAGTAAACAATTACCGCTGTTCTTTATTGCAAAAAAGCGGTTCGTGAAATTGATACAAAACCCTTCCTTGCTATCGCCTGAATTAGAAGGCTTATTGCTTGTTTGGTTTAATTAATTAATAGAATTTGAAGCAATTGGTATAAAGAATGCTTTTTCCAAACTTTCTACAAAAGAAAGTCTGCTATCAAGACATTGCTTTTGTTCTGTTACTTTATTTATGACTGAACGTTTCTATAACTGAAGATACTCGTCCGTGTTCTGCACTGCAGTCGAGCTCTGGCAACGTCGTGCTCTGTTCATTGGCTGACTGTGTTTTGTGAAGTCAAATGCGCAGAACGAACCTAAACTCGGCCGCCGTCATAAATGACGCGCTCTATAACACCAGACGACGAAACCTCAAGTGTTCCGGAACTGGTCGTGTACACGATAAAAGACTGTGCTGTAAGCAGCAGTTGTGCGGTTTCTTAATTTCACAAAATGGACTTACACAGTTGCTGGCTGGCTCGTACAATGTCGCAATGTGAAACACCCCTCAGCTTGGAGAGTCAAAGTGTGTTCCCAGTGCCGATGGCAGCGGCTTACAGTGATGACGTGTGCCTGCACAGATGACAACAGACAGGAGCAGAGTCTGCCTGCGATTACTACTGGATGGTTACGTGGCCCACACACACCAACCATGGGACCCCCAGGGTAGACGGTCAGCAGTGCAAACGAGTTAGTCAGCAGGTGGCGTGGTGGTTGGAAAATACCAAGTCAGCAGCATTCGGACGTACTGCGGACAGAAAACCCACACCTAGCGTACACAGTGTCTGGTTTCGGTAGTTCGTTGACCCATTTCTGGGTATAGACAGACCTCCTTTTGTAGCTGACCTGTAACATGAGAAGTCATAGTGGCACATTAGTTGCATTAGTCGAGTGCGAAGTCTCAATAGCGCGCGTGACAAGCACGGGATTACTTCCTCCCCCCCCCCCCCCCCCCACCACCCTCCTGCCTGTCGGTGATGGTCATGGGCTCGCGTTTCCCGCCGTTCAACACTTTGCTTCCACTGAGCGGAGTTCGGTGTCTTTCGAGAACCTGTGACGTCAGCGGCCACTGGCCATTGGAAAGTCGCAATTGCTTTGTAAAAATCTGTGCATGTGCTGTGGGGATGGCGGTTATGGCTGAAACAACTGGTATCTGGTAATATATTTTTTTTTCAACGCCAGTGTAACCGTACTGTATAAACCGCTGAAAATGACCGATTTCAGAAATAACCCATTTTCGGTTTCTTATTCCTATTATTTTTTTCTGTAATAAAAGTAAAAATTGACAACTGGTGGAAAAAGTTTGACCCCGTTCATTTTGACACAGAGAATCAAAATATTAAATTGGCAAATAAAAGAAAATTTAGTCCATCCAACGTCCACTGCATTTCTCGAAAGGTGAGAAGTGGTTGACTACTACAATAATCGCCAATATTCTGCTATTGATTCTTAGTTTTGAAACTCGCCTCAGAAATCTTGTGAGTCTGGGATCATCCCACTATCTGAACGTCAAGAATATTCAGCGGAAGAGTGTGAATACTGAGATTCAAGGACTCATTTTTCTTGTTAATCCGTCCGTTTTGAAGGGCTACAAGCAGATAAAGGTGTAATTTTATCCATATTTTGCAGCTTAAAACGTCACTGTGTTCAAAACATCGGAGGTATGAATTAAACAACGTCTTCAGTCAAAACTTTTTCGTGTTTTACTAACTACATGATGCATTTCGGACCCTGTGGGTCTATCGTCAGGTGTACTTTGTTTTAATACATATGTTTTATTTCTTCTCCTGAATGTGGTGAAATGCATATTCCTGTCACGAAAAGGTTTAATGTTAGGTTATGAATTTCGTAACCCGAACGCGGGAAATATGTGCAAAATAGTGGAAAATGAACAGTGTAAACTTACCACATAATCCAAGGAAAGCATTTTCAACGTTTTAGTACCGGCAAACATTCTTTTCTCCGTCGTTTTATCACATGTCACTTCACGCAGGAATGAATTTGCGCACAGATGTTATTCGTAGTGCTTAAGATATAACTATAAACAATTGACATATGCAAGGAATAACTTTGGAATAGGACTTTAAAATTACTAAAATAACTATGGCTTGCGAAATCTCTTTGTTCATTTAACATAGATTCTGGTTTTTTGATTTTGTGGAGGTATATCTCCAGTTGTTCTTACAGACTTCCGCTCTTACCATTGGGTTCGTTGTGTAGTACTACCTAATTGTTTTCTAGGCTCTTTATGACATGTTTAGTTTCCAACATACGTTGTGCAATGACTGATTTTTCGAAGTTCTTGAGCCTGAAAGCATTTACATGTTCTTGAAAACGGGTCTTGAAGTTTCTGCCTGTTTCCCTTACATAGTAGGCGGGACAACTGGGTCATGATACTTTGTACACTCCATTGTTGTTGTATGTTTGTGTATTTGATTTTACATTGTGGATGAGTAGGTTTCCTAACTTACTACTGGTTGAGGATGCAACTGTTACATTTGTTTTTCTGAAAAGGTTGGCGGTTTTTTGTGATATGGGGTCAAGCTATGGGATACTGACGAATACTTTCTCTTCTTTCACAGTGTTTCGATTCGTTGTCTTGCTTTTGTGTATTTGTTTGCTTAAATTATCAATTGTTTGGCTGTGTAGCCACTGCTTATGCCAATGCTCTTTATTGTATTTATCTCATTCCTGACTGTGTTTTCTCCTAAATCAAGGGAGTGTACTCTGTGTAGCATGGACCTAAATTCAGCATGTGTCTGTGTGGTGGGATGGCATGATGAGTTGTCCAGTGTTATGTCTGTGTATGCAGTTAATAAATGTATGTGAATGTAGTTAATAAAACACGAAAACGTTTTGACTGAAGGCGTTGTTTAATTCATACCTCCAATGTTTTGAATACAGAGACGTTTTAAGTTTGCAAAATATAGATAAAATTAAAATCAATTTGCCCAGCCAGGCACTGAAAGCAGTATACTCATACATGAATTACAAAACAAAACTCATGAGTACCAGTGCTAGTATTTAGTTCACCAAAGAATGTCTAGCATATGATTTTCGTCCTAATCATGTCAAAGTGAAGATCAAAAACAAGTCTGCTGCAGCCCAGATTCCGAAAAGTAAATGTGAGGTAATGTGGATGAAGTCTGAAGTTAAATCTCAGTATAAGAAGTTACACATATTTACAATTAGCTAATACACTACACACATTACAACTAAAAGCTGCTGAAGAGTATGTTTAAAGTATTCTAAGCAAAATGTAAACTGAAATCACATACAGGCACCAAAAGAAATTAGAAGCCATGGAACTAAAACTGCGTCAGCAACAGAACAACCAACCATCCAACAAAATACAGTTTTATGAAAGAGTCATTAACAAAACTGACATGACCTTCAGTGAAAAGGAACAACATCTACTCAGGAAAGGGCTAAAACACAATCTAAAACCCAGATTAAGTAGCAATAACCTCAAAAATCTCATCATACACACTAAAAAAGCAGCTGATTCAGCTGACCTAAATAACACTGAACAGACTGTCTTAGCACACAACATAAATAAAATTATTCATAAAAGCATAAGTAATCATAATGAAACCTGCAAAGCACTTTATCAAGAAGGAAAGCTAGTAAAGAGAATAAACATAAACTAAATAATAACAATGCCTTGATTCTGAAAGCTGACAAATGCAGTTCTGTAGTAATTATGAACAAAGGTGAATACATCACTAAAACGCTGACTTTCGTTTCTGAAAACAACATAACAGAGCTCAAACAAGATCCAACGCTAAAATTCCAAAACAAAATCAGAAATATGGTCAATAAATGCAACTTCCTCTTTACAAAAAAACAAACAAAAACATGCATTTTAATGAATCCCACAGCCCCAAGACTAAGATCTCAACCTAAGACCCATAAACCACATGTTCCATTAAGACCCATTGTTAATTCTAAAAACACACCTGTCTCCAAAGTATCCCAATTACTGAATGAAATTCTGAAACAGTACTATCCATTTGAAAAATCATACTCAGTTAAGAACACAAATGAGGTAGCAACTAAAATTAAGGACATAAATATTCCTGGAGGTGCCAGGTTTGCCTCTTTTGATGTAACTAACCTATTTACAAGTGTACCAACAGAAAAAAATGGTTCAAATGGCTCTGAGCACTATGCGACTTCACTTCTGAGCTCATCAGTCGCCTAGAACTTAGAACTAATTAAACCTAACTAACCTAAGGACATCAAGCCCGAAGCAGGAGTCGAGCCTGCGACCGTAGCGGTCGCTCGGCTCCCGACTGTAGCGCCTAGAACCACACGGCCACTCCGGCCGGCTGTATCAACTGAAGAAACAATTAACATAATCTTTGAAACCTTAATAAAATATAAAAAATTGTCAATTGCAGAAATATCAGAAGTCTAGGATATGTTGCAGCTAATATTATCTCACAACTACTTTACATTTAATGGGAAAGATTACCAACAGAATGAGGGACTCGCCATGGGTAGTGGTATTTTTAGTTTCCTGGCAGACATATTTCTCAATCATCTGGAAAGTAACTTCTTTAATGAAGACAACAGACTGAAAAGTAAAAGAGTATATTATTGGAGATATGTTGATGACACCTTGCTGCGATTTGATGGAACAGAAGATGAGGTTGAAGAACTACTAGAAGTATTCAGTTCTTCCCACAAAAACATAAAATTCAGAATAGAACACAAGAGCATAAAGTTCCTGGATCTTAAAATCACCAATCACCAACAAAAACACCAATTCAGCATACACAGAAAACGCACATACACAGACATAACACTGGACAACTCATCATGCCATCCCACCACACAGACACCTGCTGAATTTAGGTCTATGCTACACAGAGCACACTCCCTTGATTTAGAAGAAAACACAGTCGGGAATGAGATAGATACAATAAAGAGCATTGCCATGAGCAGTGGCTACACAACCAAAGCAATTGATAATTTAAGCAAACAAATACACAAAAGCAAGACAACGAATCGAATTCTGTGAAAGAAGAGACAGTATTCGTCAGTATCCCATACCTTGACCCCATATCACAAAAAACCGCCAACCTTTTCAGAAAAACAAATGTAACAGTTGCATCCTCAACCAGTAGTAAGTTAGGAAACCTACTCATCCACAATGTAAAATCAAATACACAAACATACAACAACAACGGAGTGTACAAATTATCGTGACCCAGTTGTCCCGCCTACTATGTAAGGGAAACAGGCAGAAACTTCAAGACCCGTTTTCAAGAACATGTAAATGCTTTCAGGTTCAAGAACTTCGAAAAATCAGTCATTGCACAACGTATGTTGGAAACTAAACATGTCATAAAGAGCCTAGAAAACAATTAGGTAGTACTACACAACGAACCCAATGGTAAGAGCGGAAGTCTGTAAGAACAACTGGAGATATACCTCCACAAAATCAAAAAACCAGAATCTATGTTAAATGAACAAAGAGATTTCGCAAGCCATAGTTATTTTAGTAATTTTAAAGTCCTATTCCAAAGTTATTCCTTGCATATGTCAATTGTTTATAGTTATATCTTAAGCACTACGAATATATTTATCTTTGACAACATAAGGTACAAAAACATCTGTGAAGTATTTATAAACATGTGTGTGCCAATTCATTGCTGCATGAATTGACACGTGATAAAACGACGGAGAAAAGAATGTTTGTCGGTACTAAAACGTTGAAAATGCTTTCCTTGGATTATGTGGTAAGTTTACACTGTTCATTTTCCACTATTTTGCACATATTTCCCGCGTTCGGGTTACGAAATTCATAACCTAACATTAATCCTTTTCGTGACAGGAATATGCATTTCACCTCATTCAGGAGAAGAAATAAGACATATTTATTAAAACAAAGTACACCTGACGATGGACCCTCAGGTTCCGAAATGCATCGTGTAGTTAGTAAAACACGAAAAAGTTGTGACTGAAGGCGTTGTTTAATTCATACTTCCAATAGATAAAGGTGTAATATGTAGGGACAGGAAGCAGATCAGGTCCTGAATGAACTGTTAAGTATTGAGATTTTCTCTTTATACAGAATATCTCAAAAAGAATCATAAAATTTGGCACGCCTATATTTCTGAAACTAATAAACATATACAATTAATTTTGTTTTTTGTGAACAGGTAACTCAAAAGGTTTTTTTCATACCTTTTCATAGGTGTTCAATATCCCCCCTCCCCTCCTTGATATGCACAGGATATCAAATGCGGTATTCAAACTGTTTTCATACCGCAGCTTCCATAGCTGCTGTTATGCGATGTCTCAGTTCATTCATTGCTGTTGGTAACGGAGGTACATAAACCCAGTCGTTTATAAACCTCGCAAGAAATAATCAGGTGCAGTCAGGTCAGGTGACCTTGGAGGCCAGTAATGTAAGGCTGAATCATTTGGTCCAGTGCGACCGAGCCATCGTTCAGTAATCCTTTGATTTAAAAATTCCCGCACTTCCAGAGGCCAGTGTGGTGGTGCGCCATCCTGTTGGTAAATGAACTCGTTCGAATCAGTCTCCAACTGTGGGAAAGGAAAGTTCTCAAGCAGAACGAGATATGTGCTTCCTGTAACAGCGTTCACGGCAAAGAAAAATGGGCCTGAAAGGTGTTGTGATAGGGAAAAAATCAAGGTAGGTACATAAATTCACTTATAAGTTACCTTATATTTGAGCACACTAACACATCCAATTAGCTGATCCTTCACTGCACCTCATTATAGTATTCTGTTACAGTGATTGCGCAATGTGGTGGCAACTGCATGTTGGTAGGGGGATTTGCAGGCAGAATTGCTGGACTCTGTCCCTTCTTGGTGGCGATGATAGATACCAATTCCAGAATCGTTCCAGCTATTTATCCATCCATCCGAGGCATTGGAAAGTGGCAGAAAAAGCCTCTCTCGGAACTAAGTTCCGTTCCCGAGGGGAACCACACTACCTTTTACATACAGGACAACTAA
This sequence comes from Schistocerca piceifrons, assembly GCF_021461385.2. Taxonomy (NCBI): domain Eukaryota; kingdom Metazoa; phylum Arthropoda; class Insecta; order Orthoptera; family Acrididae; genus Schistocerca; species Schistocerca piceifrons. The sequence goes on from NC_060146.1 coordinate 215,270,982, forward strand.
GAACCCTAAGTGAGGATCAGCAGTTTACGTAACAGCAACCAAACGCATTAAATAAAACAGAACATTTGTACATATTGATATTTCTATAAAAAATTATTCACACAGAAATTACAATTATATACAGTAAGTTTTGTTCCCTCCAAATGGGAAAAGAATTTAAATGACACATATTCTACACTGCATAGAATCAAACCACGACATCAAAGTTTTAACAAAGAAAGGAGTATACAATTTTATGTCATCGATAAATAAATCAGTAGAGTATTAGAGCTATGGTGTTACATGGTGTCATACGTATTACGCGTCTTTTCGCTCGGGGTAGCCGCCAGGTCTAGGGCCCCGTCACGGTTCGCGCGGCTCCTCCCATCGGAGGTTTGAGTCCTCCCTCGGACATGGGTGTGTGTGTTGTCCTTAGAGTAAGTTAGTTTAAGTTAGATTAAGTAGTGTGTAGATTTAGGGACATGATCTCAGCAGTTTGGTCCCATAAGATCTTACTACCAATTTCCAATTTACGCGTCTCATGATATAAAGATATCATCTGAGTGTTTTATATAAAAGAAGTTACAGAGACTATTTACTTATAACGTAAACTTACAACATTTAATTCAATCACGGCACCAAAGCAAGCGCGTCAGTGCGACAGTTCGCAGGTGGGATTGGAGTGGGAGTGGGGGAGATGGGGTAGAGGGTGGTTTCGGATGGACCGAGTCGAGTACTGAGGGCATGGAGTATTTTTAATATCTTGGAAGACTAATGATGGGTTGTAAATAGCCATTAAAAACGATCCATTTCCACCCTGTGAAACACCTACATTATTCCAACTTTTATAAGTTTTTTCTTTAAAGAAAAAGCGTCACTACACCACATTTTTTCATTCCCTTGGGATATAGGGGGTGTACGGTCTCCCGTTACACCCAGTTATGGGTGCTCTAACACCAAAGAGGTTTAGTGATCAAACTGTTGCTTTTGATAAGACACATCGACTGAGACAATCGCATGATCCATAACTATAATAATTAAGGTGAGAGAATCGATTTAATTGGAAATTAAATAAAGTCGGCGTAACTTATACACGATACAGATACACTGCCAGCATGGCAATATGTGTCGGCAGCGCATACTAGTAACTACACACACTATTTAAACTATACGACTATTATTTTTTGCTAACCATTTCTAAATTAACCTTAAATTTACACAGTTTTGCACACAGTTTGAATTTTGTTACAGACATGTATACTCTGATTACAGCAATGAAAAGACGAGACAGAATCTGATGAATCTGATTTTCCATTTGTAACTGTAAACTAAATAACATAGATGTCATGACTGTAAACAGTTTTAGCTGTTGAAAGCTCTAATTGTGAATAATTAAACTCTAATTTAAGGGCAAATTAAGGTACTTAAAAATGATTATGATTTACGTTTTTGAAGTAAAATCTTAGCACGCAGATAAGGGCGTACTTGGAATTCATGTGTGTATAAAAGGTTGTAAAGTTATGCTGGTGGTCACATGAGTTGCGTTAGTGATTTGAAACCTTCACCTTTGTTTCAACCTAGCAGTTAGCGGAAATATGATCACCTGGAAGTAAGCATTCTACAATTTTATTGTAAATTAAAATGCAGTATTTTGGATAAATAAATGCCGGCCGTTGTGACCGAGCGGTTCTAGGTGCTTCAGTCTGGAATCACGCGACCGCTACGGTCGCATGTTCGAATCCTGCCTGATGACCTCAGCAGTTAAGTCCCGTAGTGCTCAGAGCCATTTGAACTGTTTTTTCTAAGATTTTCCAGTGTCTATTCCCCTTTTCTTTGTTGTATCGCCTCTAGTCAACTCCGTTGGCACAGTATTTTCGTTTCTCGCAATTTCAGCAACATTAAATGTTGCCTTCGCGTCATTATATCTTATTCTATCCATAATTTAGTATAATGTCTCAGAGGATTCGTTTCCACTGCTCGGATTTCGTTCAAATCCTTTGAGGACCTCCAACCACTTTGGGATTTTGACGATCGAACGCGCCAGTTGGGGAGAATTTGGCACGGTATCCATCAGGGCGACATCGAACAAGTCTACCAGTGAATGTCAAGTCAAATAAGGCCCAGAGGTGGACCAATTTCTGAAAAATACAAGTTACTGCATCTAACAGACTTATTTTCAGACCAAATAATTTTAAAATTGTGACTGCTAATTTTCATTGTGTGAGATCGATACCTGATAATACATCGAGATACAAGTAGGAAAAAATATTTACCGAAAAACTGTGTTTGGCACAGTTTATAAGCTGTCATAGTGAAGAAGTAATATGTAAAATAAAGTCGGCCCAGGTCTGGCTAAAATTTAGATGATATCGAACATCTCATCACTTGAAGAGAAGTTACGAATGGGCTACATTCATTGTGTAGTGAAACAAAAATTATTCATAAAAGAATGAAACAATTTCAGAGATGATCTGTTTGGGTTCTGGAGAAATGTAATATCACACGAATTACTGCTGATCCTAAACCTAATCGGGCAACGGCCTTGCCGCAGTGGATACACCGGTTCGTGTCAGATCACCGAAGTTAAGCGCTGTTGTGCGTGGCTGGCACTTGGATGGGTGACCGTCCGGTCTGCCGAGCGCTGTTGCCATTTTTCGTGGTGCACTCAGCCTCGTGATGCGAATTGAGGAGCTACTCGGCCGAATAGTAGCGGCTTCGGACAAGAATAACATCATAACGACCGGGAGAACAGTGTGCTGACCCCATGCCCCTCCTATCCGCATTCTCAGTGAAGATCACACGGCGGTCGGATGGTCCCGATGGGCCACTTGTGGCCTGAAGACGGAGTGCTAAAGCTAATGACGAAAGACAGATAAAGTATAGGAAGCGAAACGTTATTTAGAACTATTACGGAAGCCTGACCAGTTAAGGAAGTAGTATTTGAGAAGGGAGTGAGACAGAGTTGTAGACTGTCGCTGTTATACTATCTGAACGCTGAACAAACAGAAAAAGCAAGGAAGCAGAAATTTGAAAAAGTAAATAAGGTTCAGGGAGAAGAAATAACAACTTCGAGGTTTCCTGATGATGATGTAAATCTGTCATAGACAGCAACCTATTTCTGTCTTGTGAATTAATTACCTGTTTTACATCTTGGGGAAGTGAACAATAGCACTCTATTATCACATTCGTATTCGAGCAACCATAATGACTTCGCATCACTTTATTGTTTCGATTAAAGTGCTAATTTGGTTCGTGACGCTCATCGAAGAGCCCAAATTCTTGCTTTTCAGGCGGACTGGCTACAGCAGAAAAACAATATGGGCCTGGCTTTTTTTTTAAAACTGTAAAACATTTCCAGATGCAAATGTGGATCCGGATCATAATCTGCCTGTTATAGGCTGTAGATTAAAATTTAAAAAATGCTAAGAAGTAGGGGGAAAAAAGGAAATGGGACCTGGATAAAATGAAGGAGCCACAGGTTAATGAGAGTTTCAGAGGGAGCATCAGCCAGCATTTGACTGAATCAGTAGAAAACTAAGACTTACCTTGGCAGATGAAATAGTGCAGGCAGCAGCGGATCACACAAGTAAAACCAAAATACCCAGAAGAAACCATGCGACAAAACATAAAATATTGAGTGTAGTTACTAAAAGGTGAAAATATAAAAGTGCAGCAAATGAAGCTGGTGCTCAGAGCCATTTGAGCCATTTTGAAGCTGTCCCCTCGAAGCGCGACTTCAGAACGTGCAGACAGTATGGGAAGAAGCTGAAGAAGCTGTGCACGAGTGAGCGGCACTCGGAGCTGTTAGGTAGCAGGGTGAGATGGAGCAGGGAGAGACAGCCACCAGCCGGCAGTGCACTGCTGTGGCTTTTGTAGCAGCGACCGCGCCTGCCCCCACCCTGTCGTGTTCTGTCCCACTGTGTCCTGCACTGAGCGTGGCGTCTGTCACCCCCTCCCACCGTTTTATCGCGACTGTCGCGTGTCCGCAGGCTGGTGGCTCTCTCAATCGATAGGGAAGCCTGTTGGTCCCAGAAGCACGCGACGTTGGCTCGAGCCACAGAAGTCGCGTTGCCTCCACTTCCCAGCGATTTGCATCACGTTCACAGGCGAGAGTTTCAAGCTCCGGTGAACGTAATCTGTGGCTCTCATCGGTACGCGTACCTACCAAACCTTCCAGCTCGCAGAGGTGCAGCTTCTCTACAGCTTTATGAAACTGCATCTTTTAGGCAGATGTACGCGTATAGTATTTGTGGCTTTACCGAATTCTGCTGACAGTGTTTACTGGCATACACTCATTGAAATTCTGAACGTAGCGGGCATAAAACCGAGGGAGCGGAAAGTCAGATACACCTGGCACATTGTCGTTGTGGGAGTTGTAAGGGATCCGTGATCCCACAAACATAGATGCTAGTATGTAAATAAGTTATACACAACTGCAACCAGTCACGTTTTTGAATAATAATGCTTTATTCCATGAACCGGTTTTCGAACCCTTTCAGGTTCATCTTCAGATGGTTTCGGGAGGATCCGGGAAGTTAGATCATTACTGGTAGTAGCATAATGCTGGGTGCTGGTTTGCGACAGTATAGGTGGCTTTTTTCGGATCTGTCTGCCTCCATTTTGATGTCCAGAACATTTTCACACAAACTATATTAGTTTACACTTTGACAGTGACACTTTACCAGCATCCAGCGTGCGCTTTACAACTGTTGCTTGTAACAAAGATCTTGACAGAAAGATGTGGCATTAGCTACTTTGTACAGAGATATGATTTGTTGTTCTCTACATGTGTTAAAGTCGATATAAGGGCAAGCATTTTAATGGCGATAACATGAGAGCACGAGATAAAAAAATTACTGCAAGAACAAATTTCAGGTGATCTGATATCTTATTTCTACTTGTATATTACAATCAGGTTTTTTACAGGCAGGAATCAATAACAAAGAGTTATTGTATCTGCAGTGACATGCAGCTGTCTGTATGCCTGTAAAAAACCTGCCTGTAATATACAAGTAGAAATAAGATATCAGATCACCTGAAATTTGTTCTTGTAGTAATTTTTTTATCTCGTGCTCTCATGTTATCGCCATTAAAATAATTACCCTTGTATCGACTTTAACACATATAGAGAACAACAAATCACATCTCTGTACAAAGTAGCTAATGCCATATCTTTCTGTCAAGATCTTTGTTACAAGCAACAGTTGTAAAGCGCACGCTGGATGCTGATAACGTGTCACTGTCAAAGTGTAAACTAATATAGTTTGTGTGAAAATGTTCTGGACATCAATATGGAGGCAGACAGATCCGAAAAAAGCCACCTATACTGTCGCAAACCAGCACCCAGCATTATGATACTACCAGTAATGATCTAACTTCCCGGATCCTCCCGAAACCATCTGAAGATGAACCTGAAAGGTTTCGAAAACCGGTTTATGGAATAAAGCATTATTACACAAAAACGTGACTGGTTGCAGTTGTGTATAACTTATTTACATTCAATATACAGTCACGGTTCTAAAATATCCGTAATGGATAAGCATAAATAGATGCTAGTATCCGACATCCAGATCGATTGCAGACAGGAGTCAATTGTGGAACGCTGCAGGAGGTAGTAATAGAGAGTGTCGAGTGAGAAGTGGTACTGGAGAGACGGGCAAGAATGGTGGTCGAGTGAGTATTAAACGGTAAATTCATCGGAGTATGACAGATGAGTGCGTCCCCCTAAGTGTCGTGGGGTCGACCCTCATCGATACAGATTCGTGAGTGATATGAAACCAAAAGTGACACAAGTGCCGAGTCACATGTTTCGCGTCAACCGCGTCGGCCAGCAACAACCATGGATTGCTGCGAGGATTGTTGTGAATGTTAACCATCACCATTGCGTGTGACGAAGTACTTAAAATCAGCAACCAATAAAAGATATAACCGTAATTTGACGTGTAAGGCGAAGGTAGCAACTGCCTCAGAATTCGTGTGTTAGTAGAAAATATATATCAGTTTGTACGTCGCAACTTTTATGGTCTTTAATAATAAACAAACTCTCAATAATTACCTATTCCGTCTCAGAACAGCCGCACTCGGTTGAAATACCCCCACAACCACAGCAGAAGAACCGATAACCTTTCATCCATTAAGCACACGGTCATATATAATCATAATAATTAACTGTTTGGCAGCTTCGGTAAATTACACAAAACCCAGTAAAGGAATTTCAACAGGGATGTTTCAGAGTGCAAGACGTGAAAGGGAAGCAGTAGTTGAGAAAGGAATGAGACATGGGTCTAACCTATCCTTTTTATTCAGTCTGTACGCAGAGCGAGCAGTAAATAAAACCAAGGGTCGATTTGGTTAGCGAATGAAAGTTCAGGAAGAGGAAATAAATGCTTTGATGTTGGCGGCGACATTTTAATTCTGTCAGAGGTGAAAGCAACTTGGAAGAACAGATCAACGAAATGGATAGTGTCTTGGAAAAAGATTGTAAAATGAAAAGTGACGAAAATGAAACGAGGGTAATGGAATTTAGCCGAAAAGACAGGGCGATGATAAGGTAATTCGATCAACAAATGAGACACTAAAAAGCAGCAGCTAAGTTTCTCTTTTTGGACTGTAAAATAAAAAGAAAAAGAGATCCGATCTGAAGTTTTCCCGGCATATTTCCAATTTGAACATCTCTTGGGTATCCGACTGGGTAGCGTCGTAATTTCTCCACAATATTTCGGCAGACGTACACGCTGCCATCTTCAGGTGGCTCCTGACTGCAGACCCCAGTTCAGACCCAGGCGCCGCTTCCCCCACCACCTCCAGCAGCCGCCGCGCCGGCGCACTAAAGACACCAGGAGACGAACGGTGGAGGGGGTAACGGCTAGTATATATAGGATGCCGAGAGGAACAGCACAGCATTCGTCAGGAACCATCTGAAGATGGCAACGTGTGCGTCTGCCGAAATATTGGGGAGAAATTACGACGCTACCCGGTCGGATACCACAAAGATATTTAAAAAAAAAAAAAAAAAAAGTTTGTTGCGTTGAGCTGAACAAAAGGAAGCGTTATAGAGCAAAGTGTTTGCCCTGCTAGTTTGTGTTGGATGTAAAAACATCATTGCAGTGGTCGCGTGGTACTTATTCACTGGACGAATGAGAATTGTGGTGCAGTGTGGTGTGGTAGTCCAGTATTTTGTGATGTCGCCCCTAAGGAAAGGTCAACTGCAGGATATTTGTTGTGATAGCACACTGATACAGAAATTTTGCGTCAATGTCAGAGTGGTAATTGTACGCTGCTAAGCCTGCACCAAACCTATAAGCATCTAAATTAACTTAGTAGTTTTAGAATAACATGTACGTATAACTACGAGAGTCACTCCAAAGGAAATGCACACTATCTTTTTTTAAATCCATCTTCTACTCTACATTTTTGAAAGTTTTACAGTGTTTATATACATCCTTTAGGAACAATATTTTCATTTCACCACATAATTTCCATCCCTCTCAACTGCCTTACGCCATCTTGGAACCAGCGACTGTATATCCGCACGGTAAAATTCTGGGCCAACCTGTTGGAGCCATTGTTTGGCAGCGTGCACAAGGGAGTCATCATCTTCAAACCTTGTACCTCGAAGAGAGTCTTTCAGTTTCCCAAAGAGATGACAGTCACATGGAGCCTGGTCAGGACTGTTAGGCGGGTGTTTCAGTGTTGTCCATCCGAGTTTGTATCGCTTCCATGGTTTTTTGACTGACATGTGGCCGTTCATTGTCGTGCAACAGCCAAACATCCTGCTTTTGCCGATGTGGTCGAACACGACTCAGTCGAGCTTGAAGTTTCTTTAGTGTCGTCAGATATGCATCAGAATTTATGGTGGTTCCACTTGGCATGATGTCCACGAGCAAGAGTCCTTCGGAATCGAAAAACACCTTAGCCATAACTTTTCCAGCAAAAGGTGTGGTTTTGAATTTTTTTTTCTTGGGTGGATTTGCATGATGCCACTCCATTGGTTGCCTCTTCGTCTCTGGTGAACAATGATGGAGCCATGTTTCATCACCTGTCACAATTCTTCCAAGAAATTCATCTCCACCATTCTCGTACTGTTCCAAAAGTTCACTGCATACCGTTTTTCTTGTTTCTTTGTGAACCACTGTCAACATCCTGGGAACCCACCTGGCACAAATCTTCTTTAACGCCAATACTTTCAGAATTCTGCAAGCACTTCTTTCCCCTATCCCAATGTAGCGTGACAATTCGTTCGCTGTGATGCGTCTGTCAGCAGTCACCAACTCGTTAACTCTCTGCACATTGTCTGGAGTGTGTGCAGTACGAGGCCTGCCGCTGCGAGGACAATCCTCAATATTGCCGTGCCCGGTTTCATCACGTAACCTGCTTGCCCACCGACTAACTGTACTGCGATCGACAGAAGCATCGCCATACACCTTTTTCAACCTCTTGTGGATGTTTCCCACTGTCTCGTTTTCACAGCACAGGGATTCTATGGCAGCACGTTAATTCTGACGAACGTCAAGTGTAGCAGCCATCTTGAAGGCTTGCTGTGAGGGCGCTACTCACGGGAACAGGTTGAACTAAGTTTGAAAACAAGCGGGAAGGATGCATCTACCCACTGTAAAACTTTCACACATGTAGAATGAAAACTGTATTTTTACAAAAATAGTGTGCATTTCTTTTGGAGTGACCCTCGCACTGTCATACCCTGAAGGGTAGTTCTGTTATTTCCCCACTTCTCCATTCCATTCGCGGATGGTGCGTCGCGAGATTCACTGTTGGTAAACCTCCCCATATTTCTGACTTTTTCGCCATGTTCATTTCGCGAGATGGAGAAATACGATGTCTAACACTCCTTCGTACGAACTTTGCCGGTATTTCGACAATAACCTCCTCCCTCCTACACTACTCCCCTCTCGTAGCGTCTTCCGCTGGATATCCTTGAGCATTTCCATAACGAATATACGGTACTGTGACGAAAGGCGCATCTGTTCGTAGGATTTCTCCAGCTATTCTATTAATGCAGCCTAGTAAGGTTCTCATACTAAATAATACCACTCAGTAATTGATCAGTCAAGTCTTTCATAAGCCTCCTACTTTGTAGAAGAATAACATTTGCGTAAGATTCTCCCACTGAGGCCCAACCTGCTATCTGCCTTCCATACAATTAGTTTTCCGTAGTCATTTAACTTTCGGTCACCAATGGCGAGGCTGTACAGTAGTGCAAAAAAATGGCTCTGAGCACTATGGGACTTAACTTCTGAGTTCATCAGCGCCCTAGAACTTGGAACTACTTAAACCTAACTAACCTAAGGACATCACACACATCCATGCCCGAAGCAGGATTCGAACCTGCGACCGTAGCGGTCGCGCGGTTCCAAATTGTAGCGCCTATAACCGCTCGGCCACCACGGCAGGCTACAGTAGTGCATCTCCTTGCTTCTGCGTGGTGAGTAGATCGAAGTATGTCGGAATAAAGACGACAGAAAACTTAATACACAAGGACAGATTCCGTATTTCTAGATTTCCGGAAAGCGTCTAACACGCTGCTCCACTGCAGATTGTTGATGAAGGTCCGAGCACACAGACTGCATTCTCAGGTATGTGAGTGGCTCGATGACTTTATGTAAAAGAAACCAGGGCGTTGTCCTCAGCAGCGAGTGTTCGTCAGAGACAGGAGTATCGTCAGGAAAGGCGCACGAAACTATGGCAGGACGGCTCTTGTTCCCTATACAGGGTGTTACAAAAAGGTACGGCCAAACTTTCAGGAAGCATTCCTCACACACAAAGAAAGAAAATATGTTATGTGGACATGTGTCTGGAAACGCTTACTTTCCGTGTTAGAGCTCACTTTATTACTTCTCTTCAAATCACACTAATCATGGAATGGAAACACACAGCAACAGAACGTACCAGCGTGACTTCAAACATTTTGTTACAGGAAATGTTTAAAATGTCCTCCGTTAGCGAGCATACATGCATCCACCCTCTGTCGCATGGAATCTCTGATACGGTGATGCAGACCTGGAGAATGGTGTATTGTACCACAGCCGTCCAAAATACGAGCACGAAGAGTCTCTACATTTGGTACCGGGGTTGCGTAGACAAGAGCTTTCAAATGCCCCCATAAATGAAAGTCAAGAGGGTTGAGGTCAGGAGAGCGTGGAGGCCATGGATTTGGTCCGCCTCTACCAATCAATCTGTCACCGAATCTGTTCTTGGAGAGCGTACGAACACTTCGACTGAAATGTGCAGGAGCTCCATCGTGCACGAACCACATGCTGTGTCGTACTTGTAAAGGCACATGTTCTAGCAGCACAGGTAGAGTATCCCGTATGAAATCATGATAACGTGCTCCATTGAACGCAGGTGGAAGAACATGGGGCCCAATCGAGACATCACCAACAATGCCTGCCCAAACGTTCACAGAAAATCTGTGTTGATGACGTAATTGCACAATTGCGTGCGGATTCTCGTCAGCCCACGTATGTTGATTGTGAAAATTTTCAATTTGATCACGTTGGAATGAAGCGTCATTCGTAAAGAGAACATTTGCACTGAAATGAGGATAGACACATTGTTGGATGAATCATTCGCAGAAGTGTACCCGTGGGGGCCTATCAGCTGCTGATAGTGCCTGTACACACTGTACATGGTACGGAAACAACTGGTTCTCCCGTTGTTACCTTGTACAGCAGCAACTTCTCTGACGCTGACATTAGGGTTACCTTCAACTGCATGAAGAATTGCCTCGTCCATTGCAGGTGTCCTCGTCGTTCTAGGTCTTCCCCAGTCGCGAGTCATAGGCTGGAATGTTCCGTGCTCTCTAAGACGCCGATCAATTGCTTCGAGCGTCTTCCTGTCGGGACACCTTCGTTCCGGAAATCTGTCTCGACACAAACGTACCGCACCACGACTATTGCCCCGTGCTAATCCGTACATCAAATGGGCATCTGCCAACTCCGCATTTGTAAACATTGCACTGACTGCAAAACCACGTTCGTGATGAACACTAACCTGTTGATGCTACGTACTGATGTGCTTGATGCTAGTACTGTAGAGCAATGAGTCGCATTTCAACACAAGCACCGAAGTCAACATTACCTTTCTTCAATTGGGCCAACTGGCGGTGAATCGAGGAAGTACAGTACATACTGACGAAGCTAAAATGAGCTCTAACATGGAAATTAAGCGTTTCCGGACACATGTCCACATAACATCTTTTCTTTATTTGTGTGTGAGGAATGTTTCCTGAAAGTTTGGCCTTATCTTTTTGTAACACCCTGTATACATTGGCAACCCAAAACATCGAGGCCACTGCCCACCGTGACGTTGGTTCACGCCTGGTGCCTTTGCGGGCACGTGACGCGCTAACAAAAGTATATAAGCGGAGCAGACACGTACGGGAATCACCCTAGTGAAAATATGGGCTGCAGATGCCGAAAACCATTGAGATAGAGACTTTGACAAGGTGCAGATTACTATTACGCAGAGCCTGTGATCGAGTATCTCGAAAACGGCGAATCTGGTCGAATGTTCACGTGCTACTGTCGTGAGCATCTACGGAAAGAGGTAGGGTACTGAAACTACCACTAGGCAGTAAATGGTTGGACATTCACGACTCTACACAAAACTTGGGGTTCGCAAGCTTGTCTACTGCGTGAGAGAGTACTGCTGAGAGAGTACAGTGCTGCTGCACGCACAAGTGTTTCGGAGCACACCGTTCATCGTACGTTGTTGAACACGGAGCTCCGGAGCAGACCAGCCCTACGTGTTCACATGTTGGCTCAACGGCATCGTCAATTACGATTGCAGTGCGCACGGGGCTATCGAAATTAAACTGTCGATCAATGGAGACGTGTCGGCTCTTTGAGTGAATCAAATTTGTGCTACACTAGGTCGATGGTCGTCTCCACAAACGCCGTCAGTGAAGTGAACGGCCGCTCGAAATGTGCAGCGTGCCACAGACACAGGCTGGGTGGGAGTGGTAGTGTGCTATGGGAGACATTCTTCTGCGCTTGCATGGGACTTTGATAGTAACCGAAGACACTCTACAGCTGCGAACCACCTGCATCCCTGAATGCTTGATGTCTTCCCTGACGGCGAGATCATCTTCCCGCAGTATAACTGTGAGTGTCTCGGAGTCAGAATCGTGCTACAGTGGTTTGAGAAGCATTGTAGTCAACTCACGCCGATGTCTCGGCGACCACATTCGCCTGATGCAAATCCTGTGGAACCCATCTGAGTCGCTATAGGGCGCCATCATCGCGTACGCAAATCAGCGACCCGCTACTTACGCGAATTACATGACTCGTGTGTACACGTCTAATGTCACATACCTCCACAAACCAACCCAACAAACTGTCGGATCCTTGATACGCAGCATCTGTGATGTGTTTCGTTCCAAAGACGGACAAGCGAGCTATTAACTAGGTGGTCAGAGTGTTTTGGCTCATGAGTGTGCATAAATGATCTGGTGGAGAGGGTGTACAGCTATTTACGTCTGTTTGCTCATAACGCTGTTGTGTGCGGCAGGATGTCGTTCATGAATAAGTGTAGGATGATTCACGGTAACTGAGACGGATTTTCTGTCTTGTGTGATGAATGGCAGCTTTCACTGAATGTACAAAAATGTATGATAATGTGGATGCGTAGAAAAAACAAACCTGTGACTTGCGAGTACAGCATGAGTAGTGAAATGAAATGTCTTGTGGCTAGGGCCTCCCGTCAGGTAGACCGTTCGCCTGGTGCAGGTCTTTCGAGTTCACGCCACTTCGGCGACTTGCGCGTCGATGGGGATGAAATGATGATGCTTAGGACAACGCAATACCCAGTCCCTGAGCGGAGAAAATCTCCGACCCAGCCGGGAATCGAACCCGGGCCCTTAGGATTGACATTCTGTCACGCTGACCACTCAGCTACCGGGGGCGGACAGCATGAGTAGTAAATGCTTTAAAAAGTCACGTCGATTAAATGTCTAGCAGTAACTTTTTTGAGAACTTTGGGAACGTGATATAGAGGAGATGGCGTATGTACACCGGTGAGGCCCATTCTTGAGTGTTTTTCGATTCTTTGTGATCCCCACCAGGTCGGATTAAAAGAAGACATGGAAGCAGTTCAGGAGTGTACTGCTAAATTTGTTACCGGTAGGTCCGATACGCCACCAAGTGTTGCAGAGGTGCTCCATGAACTGAAATGGGAATCCCTAGACGGAAGGTAACGTTCTTTTCGTGAGGAAATTTAGAGAACCTGCATTTGGAGATAACTGCAGAACGATTCTACTGGCGCCGACGTACATTTAAGACGAGGAAAATTAGGGCTCGTACGGACGAATATATACAGTCGTTTTTGCCTGGCTCTAGTTGCTAGTGGAACAGGAAAGGAAAAGACTAATAGTGGTAGTAAACACCCTCCGCGATGCACCGACTGTGGCTCACCGAGTATGTGCGTAGATGTAGATGAGACGTAGGTTTCAGTTTAAACAAGGCTTGGGGTCCAGTACTCTATTTAGTAAGATCTTCTAGCCGGCCATCTCAACCACGAGAGCTTGGGAACGCTGGGAAAATGTGGGTTTCACAGAATATCAGTGCAGACTCGAGAAGCAAAACAGCATGAAAGGTCGTAGTAGTAGCTGTCGGGAGTCGAACCCACGAATTGAACTGCTTCAACGGTCACCTGGACACCCTAACGGCTTCCTGGAGCAACGAGTATGATTTTCTGTATTTCATGTAATTATTGGCAGAGTATAAAACTTTAAAATTACCCAGACTATAAGCATCCAGTAATTGGAAATGACGCAACTTAGCGACTTCCAACAAACTTTGTACATAATTTCAAACGTTTTCGAAACATCTTTTCTATGTCGTCCCTTATGAATGTATGAAAGGAAAAACCGTTTATCACTTATTACATTTTCCCTACTCATGTAGTACTATTCCAGCATCAAGCCAGACTTTGTAATTCATCACCTCTTTACTACACTCAAGAGCGAAAGAAACTGGTACACCTACCTAATATTGGTGTAGGGCCCCCGCGAGCAGGCAGAAGTGCCGCAACACGACGTCTGAAGCAGTGCTGGAGGGAACTGACACCATGAAACCTGCAGGGCTGTCCATAAATCCGTAAGAGTACCAAGGGTGGAGATCTCTTCTGAACAGCATGTTGCAACGCATTCCAGATATGCTCAATAATGTTTATGTCCGAGCAGTTTGGTGGGCAGCGAAAGTGTTTAAGAATAAGAATAAAGTTCCTGGAGCCATTCTGTAGCAATCCTGGACAGAATGATTACGTACATGTCACCTGCGGGAGTATCTAGATGTATCAGGGGTTCCATATCGCTTCAACTGCACACGCCCCTCATCATTAGAGAGCCTCCGCCAGCTTGAACAGTCCCCTGCTGACATCCAGGTTCCATGGACTCATGAGGTTGTCTCCATACCCGTACACGTCCACCCGCTCTATACAACTTGAAACGAGACTCGTCCGACCAGGCAACATGTTTCCATAGATCAACAGTCCAATGTCGGCGTTGACGGGCCCAGGCGAGGCGTAAAGCTTTTGTGTCGTGCAGTCATCAAGGGTACAGGAGTGGGCCTTCGGCTCCGAAAGCCCATATCGATCACGTTTCGTTGAATGGTTCTCACGCTGACACTTGCTGACGGCCCAGGCATCAAATCTGCAGAAATTTGCGGTAGTGTTGCACTTCTGTCACGCTGAACGATTCTCTTCAGTTGTCGTTGGTCCCGTTCTTGCAGCATCTTTTTCCGGCCGCAGTGATGTCGGAGATTTGATGTTTTACCGGATTCCTAATATCCACGGAACACTGGTGAAGTGGTCGTATGGGAAAATCCCCACTTCATCCCTACCTCGGAGATGCTGAGTCCCATCGCTCGTGCGCCTAGTATAACACCACGACCAAACTCACTTAAATCTCGATCAGTTTCTTTTGCGCTTCAGTGTAGTAACACTGTTTGCAACACAGTATTCAGACTTTATCCATTCCGTGTATCTGCAGAATTATACACTACTGGCCATTAAAATTGCTACACCAAGAAGAAATGCACATGATAAACGGGTGTTCATTGGACAAGTATATTATACCAAAACTGACATGTGATTACATTTTCACACAATTTGGGTGCATAGATCTTGAGAAGTCAGTACCCAGAACAACCACCTCTGACCGTAATAACGGCCTTGATACGCCTGGGCATTGAATCAAACAGAGCTAGGATGGCGAGTACTGATACAGCTGCCCATGCAGCTTCAACACGTTACCACAGTTCATCAAGAGTAGTGACTGGCGTATTGTGACGAGCCGTTGACCAGACGTTTACAGTTGGTGAGAGATCTGGAGAATGTGCTGGCCAGGGCCGCAGTCGAATATTTTCTGTATCCAGAAAGGCCCGTACAGGACCTGCAACATGCGGTCGTGCATTATCCTGCTGAAATGTAGGGTTTCGCAGGGATCGAATGAAGGGTAGAGCCACGGGTCGTAACAAATCTGAAATGATACGTGCACTGTTCAGAGTACCGCCAATGCGAACAAGAGGTGACCGAGACGTGTAACCAATGGCACGCCATACCATCACGCCGGGTGATACGCCAGTATGGCGATGACGAATACACGCTTCCTATGTGCGTTCATCGCGATGTTGCCAAACACGGATGCGACCATCATGATGCTGTAAACAGAACCTGGATTCATCCGAAAAAATGAAGTTTTGCCATTCATGCACCCAGGTTCGTCGTTGAGTACACCGTCGCAGGCGATCCTGTCTGTGACGCAGCGTCAAGGGTAACCGCAGTTACGGTCTCCGAGCTGATAGTCCATGCTGTTGCAAACGTCGTCGAACTGTTCATGCAGATGGTTGTTGTCTTGCAGACGTCCCCATCTGTTGACTCAGGAATCGAGACGTGGCTGCACGATCCGTTACAGCCATGCGGATAAGATGCCTGTCATCTCGACTGCTAGTGATACGAGGCCGTCGGGATCCAGCACGGCGTTCCGTATTACCCTCCTGAACCCACCGATTCCATATTCTGCTACCAGTCATTGGATCTCGACCAAGGCGAGCAACAATGTCGCGATACGATAAACCGCAATCGCGATAGGCTAGAATCCGACCTGTGTCAAAGTCGGAATCGTGATGGTACGCATTTCTCCTCCTTACACGATGCATCACAATGTTTCACCAGGCAACGCCGGTCAACTGCTGCTGTATGAGAAATCGGTTGGATACTTTCCTCATGTCAGCACGTTGTCGGTGTCGCCACCGGCGCCAACCTTGTGTGAATTCTCTGAAAAGCTAATCGTATGCATATAACAGCATCTTCTTCCTGTCGGTTATATTTCGAGTCTGTAGCACGTCATGTTCGTGGTGTAGCAATTTTAATGGCCAGTAGTGTATGATTGTACGACAGATAGTTCAAGAAATATGACGTGGTGAACATTGACATGCTTGTAACAGGTCTTTTGTACATGAGGAGTTCGTTTCTTTGAAACATCATGGTGGGGTTACTGGTCAACTACGAATGGTGGCGCGTGAACTAAAAGAGTTCGCAGTCTGGTTGGAGTCCAATCAGAGGTCACCCGTATCAGCACAACCCGTAGCAAGAGATGACTGTACGGATCAGCATGACGGGATGTTGTAGGGACGCTATAATCAGCGAGACAGGAGAGCCATCGTGTTTTTGTTAGACGATTGGGCGTAAGGTAAATGAGCGCACGACACAGGTTTCCCCCTCGAGTCCTTGAAGACCACAAAGTGGCCTCCAGCGCTTTGCTCTGTCGGACAGCGTAGCCTCGTATTTCTTGTAATTACCGGAAGGGTTGGCGTCGCCCTCTTCGTTTGGCGAAGTGATGAGGTTGGGGGAAGGGGAGGGGGGGAAGAGGGCGACGGGCAATGACGTAGGAGTAGGGGTGGGGACGGTGAGTGGGGTGGAGGGGCTCAGTCGCTACCGGGCGGGAAGTCGATAGTCGACCGGAAGTCGGTTATGCGGGGGCAGTCGCCAACGCTTGCCGCGGGGTGTCTCCAGGACGAGGGCCGATGAATATTCACCGGGCAGTGCCAGCCAGCCAGCTCTCCAGTCCGTGGTAGGGCGGGGCAGGGCGAGGCGACGGCGATGCGGACCGAGCGACCATCTGCACTGGAGACACAAGTGATCGGGTGTCCGCGTCTCTAGGTCGCACATCCACTTTAAAATAGCACTGTGAAAATAGAACGATATATCAAGAAAGCTTACCAACAGCACTCAGTATTGGATCGGGGGGGGGGGGGGGGGGGCCTTGGTGGAAGGGGGGTACTTGCGAACGTCGTTCTGTGATAATACGCCTTTGGCTAGTTGGCTATCCCCCCCCCCCCCTCCCTCCGAGATTAATAGTTGCTCTACGAGTCCCCTGCATCAGTAAACGTGGACATTAATCGAAACGTAAATGGTATGGACCATAGGTCATTGATTCGATTCTACACTGAATCGCCGAAGAAACAGATATAGGTATGCGTATTCAAATACAGCGATATGTAAATAGGCAGAATAAGCCGATGCGGTCGGCAACGCCTACGTGAAACAATAAGTGTCTGGCGCAGTTGTTACATCGGTTACTGCTGCTACATTGGCAGGTTATCAAGATTTATGTGGGTTCGAACGTTGTGTTACAGTCGGCGCACGGGGGATGGGACACAGCATCTCCGAGGTAGCGATGAAGTGGGGATATTCCCATACGACCACTTCACCAGTGTTTCGTGGATATCAGGCATCCGGTAACACATCAAGCCTCCACCATCGCTGCCGCCGGAAAAATGTCCTGCAAGACCAGAACCAACGAAAACTGAAGAGAACTGCTCAAAGTGACAGAAGTGCAACACTTCCGCAAATTGCTGCAGATGTTAATGCTAGGACACCAACAAGTGTCAGCGTGCGAACCATTCAAGGAAACATCATCGATATGGGCTTTCGGAGCCGAATGCCCACTCCTGCATCCTTGATTACTGCTTTACGCCTCGCCTGGGCCCGTCAACACCAACAACGAGTCTCGTTTCAAATTGTATCGAGGGGATGGACGTGTACGGGTATGGAGACAACCTCATGAATCCATGGACCCTGCATGTCAAGGGGACTGTTGAAGCTGGTGAGAGCTCTGTAGTGGAGTGGGGAGTTTGCAGTAGCAGTGATATGGGACCTCTGATACGTCTAGATACGACTCTGACAGGTGATACGTACGCACGCATCCTGTCTTATAACCTGCATCCATTCATGTCCATTTTGCAGTTCGGCGGACTTGGTCAATTCCAGCAAGACAATGTGACACCACACACGTCTAGAATTGCTATAGAATTGCTGCAGCATCACTCTTCTGAGTTTAAACACTTCCGCTCGTCACCAAACTCCTCCGACATGAACAATATTGAGCATATCTGGGATGCCTTGCACCGTGCTGTTCAGAAGAGATCTCCACCCCTCGTACTCTTACGGATTTATGGACAGCCGTGCAGGATTCACGGTTTCAGTTCCCTCCGGCACTACAGCAGACATTAGTCTAGTCTGTACCAAGTAGTGTTGCGGCACTTTTGCGTGGTCGCGCGGCCCTACACGATATTTTGAAGATATACCGGTTTCTTTGCCTCTTCAGTGTACTTGAAAGGGTTAGACAATAATATTTCTCCCCAGGGTCTGAGTTAATCATTAAAAATGTTTACTAATTGAATTGATGAGAGCAGGACTCTTATAAGGAAGACGAGACTTTCTGAAAAAATGATTAAAAGGCAGAGTGTTTAAAAATCGGCGTAGCTTCTTTCCATGATCACTGTTTAATAGGGTGATACTCGACCGTGTATCGGTAATGAAGGTCTGAATCGTCAATGCTGACGTGCATAAAAATGCGTGAGACAGAATGTGATCAGATTTCGTAAATCATGAAAAGAGAATGAAGGCCCGTTCTGTGATTGATCATGCAAATTTGAGTGTAGGCTACTGCAATGGAAGGAAGATGAATTACACCAATTTATCAAAACTTCTACGTATCCTCGCCTCATACTGACGCTGAAACTGATAAATACGAGTTAGGACAAGGTAGATACGGTAGCTTAAGTGGTATATTGCAGCAAAATACGTATAAATTAAAATTACTGCTCCTCCTACCAAAGCGTGCGTCCACATCGGCAGCTAAGAAACAAGAGGGTCAATCGTCGAGACAAGATCACTCCCTACAGGCGAACTGGAATAATTTGTTTCCGTAGGGATTAATTCACATTTGAAGAGTCACAGATTAGTCTTACGTACATGTTTTATTACTGTGTTGCGTCCTGCCACCTGTGTTGCAGTCGGTCGCCAAATTAATATACAAAGAGGTGTATCACGGGACCCATCGTGACCGTGGCTGGAGAGACGAACACACACATTGTTATTTTGGCAGTCCGTGCAAAAAAATTTATATGGTGATGAAAACCTGTGTCTGTTTTTAATGTAGTGGAAGGTGGGGTGAAGTGGCCACTCTAACGGGAAATTAAATTTTCATCAGACCGCCGGATTGATGATAGCGTGGCTCTTACCCATTTTGAATCTACATATTGTGAGGTTTCACACCAAATATTTTTTTTTCAGAAAAAATTATGTACAGGAATTCTACGCATTTTTTTCAAGCGTTTCACATTTGCCTTTTTCTCATTGGTTATTAGAATGAAAATCATGTGTTCTTTTGGCATGGAATCTCCGTCGGCAGTACAAACATGAAATCGCTTTTGAATTTTAAAAAATATAACGAAGGATTTCTTTTCCTTCATGGCTGAAAACGTTCCTTAAGCTTCCCATAATCTATTAACCACTTAACTGCATCTCTGTTTCTCCTTAGCGTTCTTCTTTTCAGCGTGTTGTGTAGAATATTTAACGGCTTTGCTGCTTTAGAACGAGGAATCTTATCATTCTTCAGAAGACTTAAGTCGAAACAAGGCCCTGTGAGTAGACAACATTCTATTACAACTACTGATAGCCTTGGGAGAACCAGCCCTGACAAAACACTACCACATGGTGAACAAGATATGTAAGACAGGAGAAATACCCTCAGACTTCAAGAAGAATATAATAATTCCAGCCTCAAAGATAGCAGGTGTTGGCAGATGTGAAAATTACCGGACTATCAGTTTAATAAGTCACGGCTGCAAAATATTAACACGAATTATTTTCAAACGAATCGAAAAACTAGTAGAAGCCAACCTCGGCGAAAATCAGTTTGGATTCCGTAGAAATGTTGGAACACGTGAGGCAATACTAACCTTACGACTTATCTTAGCAAATAGATAAGGAAAGGCAAAGCTACCTTCTAGCATTTGTAGAGAAAGCTTTTGACAATGATAACTGGAATACTCTCTTTCAGATTCTGAAGGTGGCAGGGGTAAAATACAGGGAGCGAAAAGCTATTAACAATTTGTACAGAAACAAGATGGCAGTTATAAGAGGGGCATGAAAGGGAAGCAGTGGTCGAGAAGGGAGTGAGACAGGGTTTTAGCCTCTCCCCGATGCTAATCAATCTGTATATTGAGCAAGCAATAAAGGAAAAAAAAGAAAAATTTGGAGTAGGAATTCTGGAGAAGAAATAAAAACTTTGAGGTTTTCCGACGACATTGTAATTCTGTCAGAGACAGCAAAGGACTTGGAAGAGCAGTTGAACAAAATGGACAGTGTCTTGAAAGGAGGATATAAGATGAACATCAACAGAAGCAAAACGAGGATAATGGAATGTAGTCGAATTAAGTCGGATGAAGCTGAGGGAAATAGATTAGAAAACGATACACTTAAAGTGGTAGATGAGTCTTGCTATTTGGGGAGCAAAATAACTGATGCTGGTCGAAGTAGAGAGGATATAAAATGTAAACTGGCAATGGCAAGGAGAGCGCTTCTGAAGAAGAGAAATTTGTTAACATCAAGTATAGATTTAAGTGCCAGGAAGTCGTTTCTGAAAGTATTTGTATGGAGTGTAGCCATGTATGGAAGTGAAACATGGACGATAAATAGTTTCGACATGAAGAGAATAGCTTTCGAAATGTGGTGCTACAGAAGAATACTGGATATTAGATGGGTAAATCAGGTAACTAATGAGGAGGTACTGAATAGAATTGAGGAGAAGAGGAATTTGTGGCACAACTTGGCTATAAGAAGGTATCGGTTGGTATGAGATGTTCTGAAGCATCAATTTAGTGTTGGAGGGAAGCGCGGAGGGAGACGAAGGCATTAATACACTAAGCAGTTTCAGAAGGATGTAGATTGCAGTAGGTACTGGGAGATGAAGAAGCTTGCACACGATAGAGTAGCATGGAGAGCTGCATCAAACCAGCCTCTGGACTGAAGACCACAACAACAACATCACAACACCTCAATCGCATTTCCAGTCGCTTCATAGTGCCATGTTTGTTGCTTTGATTTCTGGACATTTTTGCTAGGCGTCTTGATGCCCTATTGTCTGAAACAAAACCAGGTGACTGCTGCAAACCTTTTTCGATTGTGTTTTGGTATTAGACCAAATATAATAAAAATGATGATTGTTTTGAAGAATATAAATTAATTAATTCAAAATAATTAAATAGTATCAATTAATTAATTAATTCCAAATCGTCACAAACGATTGCAATCACGGATGGTGGTTTTGTCCATAGAAGAGTTTAGAAGCCAATCTGACGTGTAGTGTTTTGCAAGACGTACTCATTGGGGTAAACGGATTAAAAATGAACTGTTGGGAAAAGAGACCACGTTTTTCACGCGGTCAATTCGGGATCAGTGGTCCACAGGTGAAACTATAAAATCTAAAGAAACAACGAAGTTCTATATCTGTAGGCCAAAACATGTTGTTTAAACACTGATATTGTAAGAAAAAGTATTAATCTACATATAGGCGAGCTAATAAGAGAAACGTAAATGAGTTACCTGACTGAATATCAGAAAAACGTTTACTACATAATAATGCAACAAGCTTCCTCTGTCCACTTTACTGATAACAGTGATGGTGCTATATTACAAGTAATTTGACCACTTTTCGCCAGGCAGGATCACTGTTCAGTGGAAGAAGTACGTAATGGCAACCTTTCACGCCCTTGTCACTTTATCCCACCCTCTCCTATCTCAAAACTCATGTGTTAATGACAAACACGCACAGAAATCCAATGAGCGTGCGAGAAGTCTGAGGAACAACTGCTGCAAGATTTCGCTACGCACAGAGAATTTACCAGAATAATTCTGCGTGCTTTGTTGCGGTAGCATGAAGATGTCAGTGGGAGAAGCACCCGTCTTGGCAACGAAAGGACCGTCTTTCACGAAGATGATCACAGGACGCATCTCGTCTCTAGGACTCCCACCTAAAAGTACCAACCACCCTTACAGCCAGTGGCCTTTATTCGTGAGGTTGGCCTCAGACAATCTGCTGCAATGGCTGTTCCCAGGTTGTCTGGTGTTTTAGGTGGCACTCCTCCCTTAGGAACGAACAGAGCAATTTTTCCCTCTTACACTTCCCAGTACGGTCGATTTTGCACGAGCGCTCAGACTGACAGTATCTCCGTCTTTGCCTCTGAATTTAAATTTAAGATTTCACTTTCTGTGCCCTGCTGGGTGCAAAACGCAACCGTTGTACAACACTCGTACAACACGCGACCATGAGCCATGTGTCGTTAATGTCCGTGCCACACATTTCCTCTGCCATCTGCCTTGCTCGCGTCACTGGCACTTTAAAAAAAAAAGTCATCTCTGTAAATACCTAAGCATTGCTCCAATATCAGGCGTCAAGGCTTTTGTCGATGAATCGAGATATTCGTATCATAACAGTGCTTAGCTCCTGACCTTTAGCTACAGGTTTCTCCACGGCATACTGCCCAGCACCAGTTTGGCAGATCGCCTGTAAGTAGGCTGTTCAGGTTTTTGTTTATGTTGGTAACGCCACGTAGCGCTCTGTATGACTATGTAAGTAGATTGTTTAGGTTTTTATGTTGGTAACGCCACGTAGCGCCGTTTTTATGTTGGTAACGCCACGTAGCGCTCTGTATGAAAGTCACTGACTGTGCTGTGTGCAGTCTGTGGCTGGATGGCATAGTTGAAATATTCTCTGTTGTAGTGTTGGGCAGTTGGATGTGAACAGTGCATAGCGTTGCGCAGTTGGAGGTGAGCCGCCAGCAGTGGTGGATGTAGGGAGTGAGATGGCGGAGTTTTGAGAGCGGATAATCTGGACATGTGTCCATCAGAGACAGTACATTTGTAAGACTGGATGTCATGAACTGATATATATGCATATATTATGACTTTTGAACACTATTAAGGTAAATACATTGTTTGTTATCAAAATCTTTCATTTGCTAACTATGCCTATCAGTAGTTAGTGACTTCAGTAGTTAGAATCCTTTATTCAGCTGGCAGTATTGGCGCTCGCTGTATTGCAGTAGTTCGAGTAACGAAGATTTCTGTGAGGTAAGTGATTCATGAAAGGTATAGGTTATTGTTAGTAAGGGCCATTCTTTTGTAGGGATTATTGAAAGTCAGATTGCGTTGTGCTAACAATATTGTGTGTCAGTTTAGTGTTGACCAGAATAAGTAAAGAGAGTAATGTCTGAGTACGTTCAGTTTTGTTCAGCGGTTTGAAAATCAAGTAACGTAAGAGGTTTATCAGCACAGTAATTAACTAATTTTTCGAAGGGGACGTTTCATACTCCGCACGTGCCAGGGAGATTGAAAGTGCTCTCTGCGACAGAAACCACATCACAACAGGTTTCAGTCGACCAACTACACCTGACTAAAACTTTCCAGCTGTTATTCACCTACTAGTGAGACAGCGCCCACAGTGACTGCCTTTCTTGTAACTTAGCTCGTTAATCAGATACGAGCAGCAGAACGTAAATCTTCAATAGCAACCCATATTTGTTTTTAATTCGACCAGAAGAAGCGTACAAAACTTTCGCACTTCCAAATTTTTAAATAATGTCAGTATTTGGTATAATCGTCGTTGGGATAAGGATAATTGTCAAAATGAAGAGAAAATATGTTTAGAAATAAACAGAACGACGTGAAATGATAATCATGAATTAATGATTCATATACGTTACCATGTGTCCGAAAAGATGTTTTACATTCGAAATGTTCGTCACGGCTTGCACTATAGGCACAGATCAAAGGCTGTCGGTAGGATAACATAACCTACAACGTTAACTTGACAAACATTTTCAGTTACGGTAAGCACGTTAGGCTGTGGTTGCAATAGGTCAATAACAATTCAAGGCGACGATCGCAAATATGTTTACCATTTCGGAAAGTAAATTCGTTTAGAATAGTCGACTTGTACAATGGGCAGAGATAACGTGCTAGCGCAGTGGTCACGGTTATTATCTACGACAATGCTATATAGAAATTATCCAATTGATACGCACTTTAAAACGAACAAAATGACATTTGTAACAAGATAATATAAAAAGGGAGTGTCTTATTAGTGATTACTAAGTTTTGTCAAATATATGTGCGAAGCTGACCATTCATGAAGTCCTTATGACTATGATAGTTGAAAGTGTATACTTGAGTGCTTCCAGGGCTGGTGCCTATATTTACATGAAATAGAGAATTGGCAAACAAAGAGAAGGGACGGGTGAGAATTCGTGACATTCAGCCGCACAGTACATTGTCGTAATACAACGGAGGAAGTTGAAAATTCGTGCCGTATATGTCAGACAGAGCACACAACATTCGAATATATACATTACCTCCTTGACGAGTGTTTCAGTGCGGATGCATCATATCGTCCCAACTCCTACGGAAATCAATAATATGAGAGTAGCAGGCTAATGGATGAACTGGAAATTTGAGTGGGTTCGGATCCGTGTCCGAATGGCCGAACCGGTTGAGAGAACCCCTCATGTGAAGCGGTAAATCAGGGTTCGAGGCCCGCTTCGACACAAATTTTCAAATTTCGCCACGTCATTGCCATAAGGCCCTGTGCGGCTGTAAGTCACAAATCCCCACACACACCTTCCCTTTCTTCAAATGGTTCAAATGGCTCTACGCACTATGGGACTTAACATCTGAGGTCATCAGTCCCCTAGACTTAGAACTACTTCAACCTAACTATTCAAAGGACATCACACTCATCCATGCCCGAGGCAGGATTCATACCTGCGACCGCAGCAGCAGCAACGACGTTCTAGGCTGAAGCGCCTACAACCACTCGGCCACAGCGGCCGGCTCCCTTACTTCCCCCATTATCTAGTTCATATGAATTGTTAAAATTTTCTTCTATGTTAAAATTTTATAGCGCAAAATCAGTATGCAGAGTGAGAAACCGTATAAGAAACCTTCTGAGGATATTTCATTCATACCTGTACGATTAGTATGTTGAATTGAGCAATAATATACATAAATATTCAGAAAAAGTGGAACACCTTGAACGAAGAGATAGGACGTTCATATTATCAGGACATGTAGAGTAGTACAGTCTGCAGAAACACTACTGGCCATTAAAATTGCTACACCACGAAGATGACGTGCTACAGAAGCGAAATTTAACCGACAGGAAGAAGATGCTGTGATATGTAAATGATTAGCTTTTCAGAGCATTGACACAAGGTTGGCGCCAGTGGCGACACCAACAAAGTGGTCACATGAGGAAAGTTTCCAACCGATTTCTCATACAGAGACAGCAGTTGACCGGCGTTGCCTGGTGAAACGTTGTTGTGATGCCTCGTGTAAGGAGGAGAAATGCGTACCATCACGTTTCCGACTTTGATAAAGGTCGGATTGTAGCGTATCGCGATTTCTGTTTATCGTATCGCGACACTGCTACTCGCGTTGGTCGAGATCCAACGACTCTTAGCAGCATATGGAATCGATGGGTTCAGGAGGGTAAAACGGAAAGCCAAGCTAAATCCCAACGGCCTCGTATCACTAGCAGTCGAGATAACTGGCATCTCATCCGCATGGCTTTAACGGATCGTGCAGCCACGTCTCGATCCCTCAGTTAACAGATGGGGACGTTTGCAAGACAACAACCATCTTCACGAACAGTTCGACGACGTTTGCAGAACACGAACTATCAGCTCGGAGACCATGGCTGCGGTTACCCTTGACGCTGCATCACAGACAGGAGCGCCTGCGATGGTGCACCCAACGACGAACCTGGGTGCTGAATGACAAAACGTCATTTTTTCAGATGAACCCAGTTTCTGTTTATAGCATCATGATGGTCGCATCCGTGTTTGGCGACATCGCGGTGAACGCACAATGGAAGCGTATATTGGTCATCGCCATACTGGCGTATCACCCGGCGTGATGGTATGGGTTTCCATTGGTTACACGTCTCGGTCACCTCTCGTTCGCATTGACGGCACTCTGAACAGTGGACATTACATTTCAAATGTGTTACGACCCGTGGCTCTATGTTTCATTCGATCCCTGCGAAACCCTACATTTCAGCAGGATAATGCACGATCGCATATTGTAGGTCCCGTACCGGCGTTTCTGGATACAGATAATGTTAGACTGCTGCCCTGGCCAGAACATTCTCCAGATCTCTCACCAAATGAAAACGTCTGGTCGATGGTGGCCAAACAACTGACTCGTCACAATACACCACTCACTACTGTTGAACTGTGGTATCGTGTTGAAGCTGAATGGGCAGCTGTACGCGTACACGCCATCCAAGCTCTGTTTGACTCAATGCCCAGGCGTATCAAGGCCGTTATAACGGCCAGAGGTTGTTCAAAAATCAAATGGCACTGAGCACTATGGGACTTAACTTCTGAGGTCATCAGTCCCCTAGAACTGAGAACTACTTAAACCTGCGACCGTAGCGGTCACGCGGTTCCAGACTATAGCGCCTAGAACCACTCGGCTACTCCAGCCGGTCCAGAGGTTGTTGTTCTGGGTACTGATTTCTCAGGATCTATGCACCCAAATTGCGTGAAAATGTAATCACATGTTAGTTGTAGTATAGTATATTTGTTCAATGAATCCCCGTTTATTTTCTGCATTTCTTCTTGGTGTAGCAATTTTAATGGATAGTAGTGTATTATGGCATTTCTAGAGATCGATAAATCTCCTCTGTAGGAAACAACATGGGTTCAGAAAACAGCGATTGTGCGAAGCCCAGTGAGCTCTCTTCGTCCACAAGAACCATAAAGCAAAGGACACCGGCGCCCAGGTAGATGCCGTGTTCCTTGACTTCCAGAACGTGTTTAGTACAGTTACACACTGTCACCTAAGGAAGAAAATATGAGTCTACGGAATATCAGACCAGTTCTGTGACTGGAATGAAGAGTTTCTATCAAGAGGAACACAGCACATCGCTCTAAACGGAGAGAGATCTTTTGATGTAGAAAAAGCTTGTGGCATACTCTGAGAAGCTGTTACAGGACCATAACTTTTCACAATCTACACAACTGACGTAGTGGATAACGTCGGAACTTCGATAAGGCTTTTAGCGGGAGTTGCTGTTGTTAAACAGAGATGACGCACCGTTAGAATGTCGTCCTGAAATTCAGGAAAACCTGCAGAGGAACGACGCTTGGTGCAGTGACGGGCAGTTGAAACATAAACAACACGCTTAAAATGGGCACAAAGATGTATTGTCATCTTATCACACAATTTCAGGTCAGCCAGTAGAAGCAGTTACTTCCATTAAATATCTAGGAGTGTACGTACCGTGTGATCTGAAATTGAACGGCCACATAAAATTAATCGCGACTGACGCAGATGCCAGACTGACATTCATTGAAAGGATCCTGAGAAAGTACAGTATAGAGTACCCTCAAATAAGGTACCTTATAAAACCCTAGCTGCACCAGCTGTTGCATACTGGTCGTCCGTACCAGGTAGCATTGATAGAGAAAATCCAAAGAAGAGCAGTGTGGGTCGGTACAGGTTCACTTGTTGTTGTCATCTTGTCCAGAGACTGGTTTGATGCAGGTCTCCATGCTACTCTATCCTGTAAAAGCTTCTTCATCTCCCAGTACTCACTGCAACCTACATCCTTCTGAATCTGTTGAGTATATTCATCTCTTGGTGTCCCTCTACAATTTTTACCCTCCACGCTGCCCTCTAATGCTAAATTGGTGATCCCTCGATGTCTCAGAACATGTCCTACCAACCGATCCCTTCTTCTAGTCAAGTTATGCCACAAACTCCTCTTCTCCCCAATCCTGTTCAATACCTCCTCGTTAGTTATGTGATCTACCCATCTAATCTTCGGCATTCTTCTGTAGCACCACATTTCGAAAACTTCTATTCTCTTCTTGTCTAAACTATTTATCGTCCACGTTTCACTTCCATACATGACTACACTCCATATAAATACTTTCAGAAAAGACTTCCTGACACTTAAATCTATACCCGATGTTAACAAATTTCTCTTCTTCAGAAACGCTTTCCTTGCCATTGCAAGTCTACATTTTATATCCTCTCTGCTTCGACCATGATCAGTTATTTTGCTCCCCAAATAGCAAAACTCCTTTACTACTTTAAGCGTCTCATTTCCTAATCTAATGCCCTCAACATCACCCGATTTAATTGGACTACATTCAATCATCATCCTCGTTTTGCTTTTGTTGATGTCCATCTTATATCCTCCTTTAAAGACACTGTCCATTCCGTTCAGCTGCTCTTCCAGGTCCTTTGCTGTCTCTGACTTCACTTAGTAACGGTGAAAGCGTCTCTGATATGCTCAGCCAACTCATTGGCAGCCGCTGCAAGAGACGCGCACTTCAAGACGGTGTTATTTACTGTTGAGGTTACGAGAGCGTGCACTACCAGAATAGTCAACCAGTATATTGCTACCTCGTGCTTATATCTCGCTCAAAGA
The DNA here is from genome assembly GCF_021461385.2 of Schistocerca piceifrons. Lineage (NCBI taxonomy): Eukaryota > Metazoa > Arthropoda > Insecta > Orthoptera > Acrididae > Schistocerca > Schistocerca piceifrons. The sequence continues at coordinate 215,299,762 of NC_060146.1, forward strand.
CCTTCCCACGGCCGCTACGTTTCGGAAAGCACACGGCTCCATACGGACCCTATCAACAACAGATCTTCCCGCGTACCATTCGTCACTGGAACAAATGGAAGAGGGTGAGATGGGGGAATGGGAGGGGAAAAATGACGTGTTACCGCAAGTACCCTCTGTCACACACCGTATTGTGACTTGCGGATTATAGACGTGGAAGTAAATTCATATAAAGACGGAGCGTAACGTAAGGGCACAGGTTAATGATGTTGACAGCACAATCGCGCATCAGCTTCTGCACGCTCCTCAGATACTTTTCTGAAAAGTTTCGAAGCCGTCATCAATTAGTCGTATATCATCATTCTCATGTTCTGTGGAGTTTCATACTGGCGTGATAAAACAACACAGCTACGCAGCTGAAGGTTTACACCGCGAGTTAGTGCAATAAATTCTTCTGGCGTTCCTTTTTCCGTCCGCTGCATTTCAGAAAGCATCAACTCTCTCTTCTTCTGACTAATAGTTCTGCTAAGAAAAAATACTTATTTTAGTATTCTATTGATGTCACAGGTAAGATTATTAACCATAAAATATAATTAGTGCAACTCTGCGTGGTACCCCATGCTGGTAGTCTCGGTTAGACATCATTCACCGACCGCGGTGAAAAACCTAATGTTGCGCCTGAAGCTGCTGACGTGTTGCGTAGGCGCCTAGCTTGTATGCAATTCAATTTACACGCTTGCTGTGCGGGAAACCACAGCGCCTTCCTGCCGCATAACCAGCCTACTTCACGGTGAAGCCAGTGCGACGAGGCAACACCACGATTCGGCTCCCGTATTTACTTCGTAGTTTCCTAGTCCGTCATTACTGATTCAACTCGTCACCATTTCATGAAGATAAACAGTAAAAGTTTATGCATTAAGTACCTCCCGTTAGCTCATGTTCCAATAACAACAAAAATACAACAGCTATTGCTTTTTTTCGCACTATACCGCAAATATCTCTCCGTCAGTTACTAGCAATTGGATATTTATTGATCGTGGTGTCAGTGTGCTCCAGTACATAGCGAAACATTTCATCGCTTATAATTGGTGTAACCTTAACCCTCCATGAAGGTAATCTTCACAACATTTGCCACACCTCTGTCCTCAACTGTTGCGTGGCGCGCGGTTGTGGGTACTATTAGCTGAAGCGGACCATGTCATAGGGACTGCGTGGCGAATGTATGAATTGTATTCTTGCGCGTGGACAATAATTCCCTAAGTTGTCTCTTCACTGGATGAATGTAATTAAGGCAGTGATATGTGTTGTAAGAAGTTGAACATTTTAACTGTCTAATCTGTGGAATTACACAAGAGTATGACACGGATGTAGAGAAGGAACTATAAGAATTCAGAAATGTATGTCGGTCAAAAAACACACAAAGAGACAAGATTCATCTGTTACAAACCTGTGGCATCCTGTGTGGAGGTGAGTCATAACTTTGGGCAGCAGAAATGAGACTGAGTTAGTATGATGGATTAGATGCAATTAGTATGGAATATTTGTGAGACTGTGCAGGAATATTGAAAAACAAATTGCTTCTCTTATACCAGCAGTTTATTGCAAGTTACTAGAGCAAAGAAGGGCCTTGGCAACTGATAACAAACACAAATCACACAAATTTTAATTTATACTTCTTTCTGACTCCTTGGAGCAAAAAATTTAAACATTAAAATTAGATGAAATAAGACAAAACAAGGAGTAGTATACAAATATTTAGGTAGTAAGATGACTGAAGATGAACTGTCACAGAAGACGTAAAACATGAAACAGAGAGGCAAAATAATGTTTGTGAACGGGGAGAAATTGCTTTGCTGAAGAAACAGAAATACTAAGGGCAGTAGTTGTTCAGGGTAAGCCAGAAGTCCCCTTAAACCTGCAAGCCCTGTTTAGTACTGAACGTTATTATGCAAGTTAGTAGCTACGTTGCTTCGAAAATCACAGAACACGTAAAATATAAAACGGAGAGGTAAAAATAATTATGAATACGGAGAAATTGCTATGCTGAAGAAACAGGAATACTGAAAGGTAGTAGTAGTAGTTCAGGGTGAGCGAGAAGTTCGTTTAGTATTGAATTTTATTCTACAGGTTAGTAGCTATGTTACTTCTTATCACTTGTGGAAATCCACGTGTACATGTTTTCGCAGTCGCGGTCGAGTTTTTATTTGTAGCCATGGCAGATGTGAGAGGTCATAGTCACACAACGGAGGAGCGCTTAGTGACAAGTGTGTGGGTGCACGAACGACAACACACAGGGCATGCAATGTGTCAGATTATGGGACCATTCCAGGAATAAGGTTCCACCGCGAATGATGTGCTTTTGCTTTTGTCAGAGTTAAAGGGATGCCGCGCAGTGGAAGGAAGAAGACACGAATGAAACAGGTGCTGAAATCTCTTCTTCGACTTAACAATCTCCTATGAAGTCGACACTTAAACGTACTTCGGAATTCCGTATACCGAGGATAACAAAGCGAGATCGCATGTAAAAGTCTTTCAGTTCAGAGCTTTCCGACAAACGTTTGTAAACGAGTTATCGGATGCGGATCGAAATGAGCGCGTTTTAGCATACAGTGCTTTGTTAAATCAATTTCCGAATGCAGCGAACCGTGCCGAGATTACGTTTTCAGATGAACGTGCCATTTATCACAGCTCACGTGCTAGAAATATGAAGAATCCTCATTACGGATCACCTTCTCACTACACCTTGCAGTGTGCTAGTTCCTAGAAGACCACTTTTCAGCAGGGTGGACAGGCCGTGGTTCATCGGCAACACCAGCTCCTTTGAAATAGTCCAACAAGAAGTCCTGATCTCACCACACCTGACAACTCGTTATGGCGAGTCATCAAGGAGCATGCATCTGCATGTCCTTATGCTGCAGTCTAGCAGCGGACATGCGCAAAAGTATGTCAAGAAAAACATGGAGACTTATGGAAATGACCAAGCGGTTCTAGGCGCTTCAGTCTTGAGCCACGCGGTTGCTACGGTCGCAGGTTCGAATCCTGCCTCGGGCATGGATGTGTGTAATGTCCTTAGATTAGTTAGGTTTAAGTAGTTCTAAGTCTAGGGGACTGATGACCTCAGATGTTGAGTCCCATAGTGCTTAGAGCCATATGAACCATTTTTGAACTTATGGAAATGAGTTCACAACATGATGGGGCACATACCAATTTAATACATAAGTACTTGTGCTAAGGCAAATCAAATCAATTATCATTCGATACTAGGAGATATGGGGACTTCACACCCACTTAGTATATGTTCACTGAGCACTTGGGAATGCCAGTGGCGAGAGTGGAGTGTTGTAACCTGCAGCCCGATCTTTCCACCCCTATGCACTGAAGAGCCAAAGAATCTGGTACACCTGCCTAATATCGTGTAGGGCCCCCGCGAGTACGTAGAAGTGCGCAACACGACGTGGCATGGACTCGATTAATGTCTGAAGCAGTACTGGAGGGAAATGACACCAGGAATCCTCTAGGGCTGTCCATAAATCGGTAAGAGAATGAGTGGATGGAGGTCTCTTCTGAACATGACGTTGCAAGGCATTCCACAGAGGCTCAATGCTGTTAATGTCTGGGAAGTTTGGAGGACAGCGGAAGTGTCTAAATTTATGAGAGAGCCCCTGGAGCCACGCTGTAGCAATTCTGGACGTGTGGGGTGTGGCATTGTCCTGCTGAAGTTGCCCAAGTCCGTCCGAATGCACAATGGACATGATTCAGACAGTTTGCTTATGTGCGTGTCACCTGTCTGAGTCGTATCTAGGCGTATCGGGGGTCCAATATTACTCCAACTGCACACGCCCTACACCATTACAGCTTGGACAGTCCCCTGCTTACATGCAGGGTCCATGAACTGATGAGGATGTCTCCATACCCGTACACGTCCATCCACTCGATACAGTTTGAAACGAGACTCGTCCCACCAGGCAGCATTTTTCCAGTCATCAGCAGTCCAATGTCGGTGTTGACGGAGCAAGCGAGGCGTAAAGCTTTGTGTTGTGCCTTCATGAAGGGTACATGTGTAGGCCTTTGGCTCAGAAAGCCCTTACCGATGATGTTTCGTTGAATGGTTCGCACGCTGACACTTGTTGAGGGCGCAGCGTTGAAATCTGCGTCAATTTACTAAACGTTTGCACTTCTGTCACCTGCAGACTCACTTAAATACTAACAACCTGCGATTCTGGCAACAGTAACCGATCTAACAACTGCGCCAGACACTTGTGTCATATAGGCGTTGCCGACAACAGCGCGGAATTCTGCCTGAATAAGTATGCCTATACCAGTTTCTTCGACGCTTCAGTGTACTTGCCCTTGCTACCTAAACACGATTTGCATATTACCAAGAGTTAAGAAGGCGTCCTGCCTGTCTCTCGAATGTTGCTTCCTAAACCCTTTGCACCGATCTTGCGGCGAAACTCTATTTACTCTTTAGCGGCAAAGATGTCTTGTTAAGAGGGGTAATAAACAAAAACACCGACTTTGGCGTCTGTTTGCCGGGACTGGGAAAAGCTCACGGACGTCAACATCGACGAAACATTCCTCTGCCTGGTCTGCTAACTCCAGGGCAAAGAGACTGGCGGTTGGGAGAGGGGGGGAGAGAGTTAGAGGGGGAGGTGCTGGGGGAAGGGGTGGTGGTGGACACAGCCAAAAGAGGAGGGGCTGGGGGTGGACAAGAGGGAGGGGGACTGGACTATAGCTCTCCAGTTCAGACAATGGCGACAGATACCGGGTCGTAAATATGACGGCAGTTTTATGGCGAGATGTCTCGCAAAACGTCCCCCTTTACAGCCAGTCGCTCGTTAGGCCTGTTGCTGGCGAAAACAAACACGGGAGAGTTTGCGGAGGTAGGGAGGAAAACATCACAGGGGTGTTTTCCGGCCCTCTTCACTGCGTAAAAGTGGGAACTCAGATACCTCTGTGCAGGATGCTTCAGAATGTAAATATTTCTGGAGGCAGTAGCAGGGACCACGTCGTGACATACCGGCTGGTGGTATGAAATTTTACATCATTCGGAAACATACTAACGAAGAGAACATGACGAGCGCCACCACCCGATTTCCCAACAACTTCTGTCAGTGGAACAGGAGTCAAAATAAGCGAGCACATGTCTGCAGGTACTCAACAGCTTCTGAAAAAACGACAGTCAAAGTTTCGAATATTTTCGAGGTACTTCATATGCCTTCCAGTGGGCGATACAATCAGACGGAGAGGTTAGCGTCGTCTATTATTAATTTTGCGCCCTGTGATCGAAATCCGAATATTGTTGGTATTTATTTTATTTTAATTTTCTTGTGTTCATTTATGTACCAATATCCGTTTCTTATCAAATTAGGGAACACAAGGGCGCCATATTAATTCTGATGTTACAGCTGGATTTCACTATAAGTGTCATACATTTATTATCCAAGGTGTTTCCATAAGAGCGTACAATAATGTATCAGGACATAGAGAATGCTCCACCTAACAATTTGAGGTAGGAAACCTGAGGTCAGAGAAGCCAACATAAGGGGGTATGGAGGTAAACTTGTCTTCCGCTTTGTCTAGCATTACTGTCTTCCAGCTTATTTACAACAAACACGCATACAGATTTACTCTTACTGTGCTGTTTATTCACGTGTACATTCTTATTTTCTGCAAGGAAACAAGGAGGACTAGTCTGATTACCCAGAAGTCATGGTGCAGGTTTTGTTTACTTTACTTGTCCATGAGGTGGCTCTATTGTATCGCATTTACATTGCCTAATGATAAACGTGCTATGACACAACGACAAACCCATTCATTACTCGGTGCTATTCAGAGACGTACAGCAAAATACGTTGGAGCTGTAACAGTATAGTTTCACAGAACTCACTGACATGCACCTCGTGTATGGGGAAGTTGTTGTTGTTGTTGTGGTCTTCAGTCCTGAGACCAGTTTGATGCAGCTCTCCATGCTACACTATCCTGTGCAAGCTTCTTCATCTCCTAGTACCTACTGCAACCTACATCCTTCTGAATCTGCTTAATGTATTCATCTCTTCGTCTCACTCTACGATTTCTACCCTCCAAGCTGCCCTCCAATACTAAATTGGTGATCCCTTGATGCCTCAGAACATGTCCTACCAACCGATCCCTTCTTCTAGTCAAGTTGTGCCACAAACTTCTCCCCAACCCTATTCAACACCTCCTCATTAGTTATGTGATCTACCCATATAATCATCAGCATTCTTCTGTAGCACCACATTTCGAAAGCTTCTATTCCCTTCTTGTCTAAACTATTTATCGTCCATGTTTCACTTCCATACATGGCTACACTCCATACAAATACTTTCAGAAACGACTTCCTAAAACTTAAATCAATACTCGTTGTTAACAAATTTCTCTTATTTAGAAACGCTTTCCTTCCCATTGCCAGTCTACATTTTATATCCTCTCTACTTCGACCATCATCAGTTATTTTGCTCCCCATATAGCAAAACTTCTTTACTACTTTAAGTGTCTCATTTCCTAATCTAATACCCTCAACATCACCCGACTTAATTCGACTACATTCCATTATCCTCGTTTTGCTTTTATTGATGTTCATCCTATATCCTCCCTTCAAGACACCATCCATTCCGTTCAACTGCTCTTCCAAGTCCTTTGCTGTCTCTGACAGAATTACAATGTCATCGGCGAACCTCAAAGTTTTTATTTCTTCTCCATGGATTTTAATACCTACTCCGAATTTTTCTTTCGTTTCCTTCACTGCTTGCTCAATATTCAGATTGGATATCATCGGGGTTAGACTACAACCCTGTCTCACTCCCTTCCCAACCACTGCTTCCCATTCATGCCCCTCAACTCTTATAACTGCCATTTGGTTTCTGTACAGATTGTAAATAGCCTTTTGCTCCCTGTATTTTACCCCTGCCACCTTCAGAATTTTAAAGAGAGTATTCCAGTCAACATTGTCAAAAGCTTTCTCTAAGTCTTTAAATGCTAGAAACGTAGATTTGCCTTTCCTTAATCTAGCTTCTAAGATAAGTCGTAGGGTTAGTATTGCCTCACGTGTTCCAGTACTTCTACGGAATCCAAACTGATCTTCCCCAAGGCCTGCTTCTACTAATTTTTCCATTTGTCTGTAAAGAATTCGCGTTAGTATTTTGCAGCCGTGACTTATTAAACTGATAGTTCGGTAATTTTCGCATCTGTCAACACCTGCTTTCTTTGGGATTGGGATTATCATATTCTTCTTGAAGTCTGAGGGTATTTCGCCTGTCTCATACATCTTGCTCACCAGATGGTAGAGTTTTGTCAGGACTGGCTCTCCAAGGCCGTCAGTAGTTATAATGGAATGTTGTCTACTCCCGGGGCCTTGTTTAGACTCCGGTCTTTCAGTGCCCTGTCGCTCTCTTCACGCAGTATCATATCTCCCATTTCATCTTCATCTACATTCTCTTCCATTTCCATAATATTGTCCTCAAGTACATCGCCCTTGTATGGACCCTCTATACAGTCCTTCCACCTTTTCTGCTCTCCTTTCTTTGCTTAGAACTGGGTTTCCATCTGAGCTCTTGATTTGATATTCATACAAGTGGTTCTTTTTTCTCCAAAGGTCTCTTTAATTTTCCTGTAGGCAGTATCTATCTTACCCCTAGTGAGATAAGCCTCTAAATCCTTACATTTATCCCCTAGCCATCGCTGCTTAGCCATTCTGCACTTCCTGTCGATCTCATTTTTGAGACATTTGTATTCCTTTTTGCCTGCTTCACTTGCTGCATTTTTGTATTTTCTCCTTTCATCAATTAAATTCAATATTTCTTCTGTTATCCAAGGATTTCTACTAGCCCTCGTCTTTTTACCTACTTGATCCCCTGCTGCCTTCACTACTTCATCCCTCAACGCTACCCATTCTTCTTCTGCTGTATTTCTTTCCCCCATTCCTGCCATTTGTTCCCTACGCTCTCCCTGAAACTCTGTACAACCTCTGGTTCTTTCAGCTTATCCAGGTCCCATCTCCTTAAATTACCATCTTTTTGCAGTTCAGTTTTAATCTACAGTTCATAACCAATAGATTGTGGTCAGAGTCCACATCTGCACCTGGAAATGTCTTAAAATTTAAAACTTGGTTCCTAAATCTCTGTCTTACCATTATATAATCTATCTGATACCTTCTAGTATCTCCAGGGTTCTTCCATGTACTCAACCTTCTTTCATGATTCTTGAACCAAGTGTTAGCTATGATTAAGTTATGCTCTGCACAAAATTCTACCAGGCGCCTTCCTCTTTTATTTCTTACCCCCAATCCATATTCACCTACTACGTTTCTTTCTCTCCCTTTTCCTACGACCGAATTCCAGTCACCCAAGGCTATTAAATTTTTATCTCCATCTACTATTTGAATAATTTCTTTTATTTCATCATACATTTCTTCAATTTCTTCGTCATCTGCAGAGCTAGTTGGCATATAAACTTGTACTACTGTAGTAGGCATGGGCTTCGTGTCTATCATGAGCACAATAATGCGTTCACTATACTGTTTGTAGTAGCTTACCCGCATTCCTATTTTTTTATTCATTATTAAACCTACTCCTGCATTACCCCTATTTGACTTTGTATTTATAACCCTGTATTCGCCTGACCAAAAGTCTTGTTCCTCCTGCCACCGAACTTCACTAGTTCCCACTATATCTAACTTTAACCTATCCATTTCCCTGGAAGTACAGAGTAACAATTGTTGAACTATATGAAATCAAATCGTCCCACTTTCGTTTGGATGGGTTCGTCAATAAGCGAAACTAGAGGATTTGGGGGACTGAGAACCCGCATTTCACGATCTAGAAGTCACTTCACCATCAGCGGGTGACTATGTGGTGTGCAGTGTCCGGTCGCGGAATAATCGGCGCGATACTCCATGATGGCACGGTGACTACCGAACGGCACGCGAAGGTGTTGGAACATGATTACATCCTCTATCCAAAGTGATCCTGATATCGACTAGATGTGGTTCATGCAAGAAGGATCTTGACCCCATCTATGCAGCAGAGTGTTTGATGTGTTTTTAAGGGAATCTCGTGCATCCTTCCTGCAAAACTGTGGCAAGGTCAGGTGATGGATGTGGATAGTGATCACACACTATTCTTTGAAAGTAGAGGATAAAGGGTCGGTAATACTGAGATCTGGTGACTGTTGTCGCCATGGTAGATGCGACAATTCATCATCGTATTCACAAATAATTTGGACAGTCCGAGCTGTGTGAAAAAGATATCTGCCGTCTCGGATGACAGCATGACCACTGGTGAAGAAAAAAAAAAACACTGTACCATGCGATGGACCCTATCAGCCGAAGTGGTGACATAATCCTCGGCAGTAATGAATCGTTGCAGAGTAACCACGGGGCCCATGGAATAGCGAGATATGGCTGCCCAAATCATCAGAAAACCCCCGTCATCTTTCCTCTTCAGACGCAAAGTCGGCCACAAGTTGGACACAGTGTGAAACAAGACTCATCCGACCAAATGGCACTGTTCCATTCCTCCACAGACCAGGTTTTATGGCTCCGGCATCAGGTTGCCCCTGTTTTTGCGTCGCTAATGTGTGCTTTCGGCATTCCTGCTCACCTGGGAATTCACTGTTTCTAGAGCTGTCTTCGTGTTCTTGTGGTGGCGGGAGGGTTGGCGAGTGCCATATTCCGTTCTGCAGTGAGTTTTTTTGCTGCTGTCGTCCCTTATTTGCGCTGTCACAGTCGTCTTTAATGATCGTCCGTCACGATGACTAAACACACAGTTTCAACTGCATTGTGACTTAGCAGATAATAGTTTTCCGCTTTCCCTGTAATGCGATGTAGATCTTCGTTATGGTGCTCTTGAAACGCCAAAGACTTCGGCTACCTTACACTGCACAGGTGCCGTTGGTGGTCGAACACAACAGATGGGCATTCTGTCAGTAAGAGGGTGAATGGCTTCTCAGACCATAATGCACAAATTTTAACACTACAAGGCTTTAGTACTCAAATAAACGTCATATTTAATTACAAACTCTGTAGGATAATAAATCCAACAACAATAGAGAGTTTTTTAAACCTTGTCAAGGAACAAGAGCGCCAAGATGTGTATAGTGCCGATAACATAGATGATAATTATAATGATTTCCTTAACAAATTTCTCAAGCTTCCCATTGGAACGTTCTAAACGAGGTACAAGCAGTAATAGGCAGCCCAGGTGGCTGACTAGTGGGATAAGGATATAATGTAGAATAAAGCGGGAATTACATCAAAATGTTAGAAGTAGTCACAATCAAGCTACAGTAGCCCATTACAAATAGTATTGTAAGGTGCTTAAAATGTTATAAGGAAGGCAAAGAGTATGTGGTATGCAAATAGAATAGCTAATTCACAGGATAAAATTAAAACCGTATGGTCAGTTGTGAAGGAAGTATCTGCTCAGCAGCACAAGGTCGACGATGTAAAGTCAGTTTGCAGTAAGAATATTTCTGTTACTGATAAATCAGATATATGTACAATATTTAAAAATCATTTTCTGAGCATTGCTGGTGAATTAAATAAAAATTTAGTTTCTACCAGAAATCATATAACTTTCTTGGCAAATACTTTTCCGAGATTGATGTCTGAAATACTCCTCTGCGATACAGACAAGAGGGAGATTGTGTCAATCATTAAATCACTGAAGACTAAGGACTCTCATGGCTATGATGGATGTCTAGCAGAATATTAAAGTACTGTGCAGCACATGTTAGCCCTGTATTTAGCCATATTTGTAATTTTTCCTTTAGGAATGGTCAGTTTCCCGAGAGATTAAAGTACTTAGTAGTAAAGCCGCTCTATAAAAAGCGGGAAAGGGGTAATGTAGATAATTTTAGACCTATTTCTATGCCATCAGTGCTTGCGAAACTTATTGAAAAGGCTGTGTATGTAAGGATAATTGATCATTTTATATGACACGATTTGCTATCAAATGGAGAGATCGGCTTTAGAAGTCATTTAACAACTGAAAATGCTATATTCTCTTTTCTCTGTGACGTACTTGATGGATTAAATAAAAGGTTTCGAACGCTTGGCATATTTTTGGATTTAACTAAGGCATTTGACTGTGTTGAAACACAAAATGTTGCTCCAGAAGTTGGACAATTATGGAATACGGGCAGCAGCTCACAATTGGTTCACCTCTTACTTTAGTAACAGGCAGCAAAAGTCATTGTTCACTATGTTGATAATGACTGTAATGTGGGGTCTGAGAGGGGTACAGTTAATTTGGGGGGGGGGGGGGGGGTGCCACAGGGATCAGTGTTGGGGCCACTCCTGTTCCTTATTTATGTAAATGATATGCCCTCTAGTATTAAGGGTAACTCTAAAATATTTCTGTTTACTGATGACACTAGCTTGGTAGTAAAGTATGTTGTGTCCAACACTGGCTCGGTTTCAAATAGTGCAGTACATGACCTAAGTTCATGGCTTGTAGAAAATAAACTAACGCTAAATCACAGTAAGACTCAGTTTTTACAGTTTCTAACTCACCATTCAACAAACCCTGACGTTTTAATTTCACAGAACGGGCATACGATTAGTGAAACTGAATGGTTCAAATTTCTATGTTTTCTGATTGATAGTAAGCTTTCGTGGAAAGCCCACGTTCATGATCTTGTTCGAAGACTTAATACTGCCATTTTTACTATTCAAACGGTATCTGAAGTGAGTGATCATTCGACACGAAAATTAGTCTGCTTTGCTTATTTTTATTCGCTTACGTCGTATGATATTATATTTTGGGGTAACTCTTCCCATTCTAAAAGGATATTATTGGGTCAGAAACGGGCGGTTCAGGCAATAAGTGGTGAGAGTTCACGAACCTGTTGTCGACCCCTGTTTACGAGTCTGGGTATTTTGACACTGGCCTCTCAATATATATATATATATATTCCGTACTGTCACTTGTTGTCAACAATATTAGCTTATTCCCAAGAATAAGCAGCTTTTACTCCGTTAATACTCGGCAGAAATCAAGCCTGCATTTGGATCGGACTTCCTTAACTCTTGTGCAGAAAGGTGTGCAGTATACTGCTGCATCCATTTTCAATAAACTACCACTCGAATTCAAAAATGTTAGCAGTAATCCACGTGCTTTCAAATCGTTACTGAATAGTTTCCTCATGGGGAACTCGTTCTATTCTGTCGAGGAGCTCCTTGAAAAATTAAGCTGATTCTTGTTGTGTTGTTGATTGCGTTTACTTAAACTTATGGACTGACTGTTTTGGGTTTATAAACATTTATTTTTATCTGATATTACTTTCATGTCGTAATTTCAGGTACTGACACGTTCCATGACCTTGGAGATTTGCTCCTCAATTCGGTCCTACGGAACTTGACGTGTAAATAAATAAAATAATAATATAGCACAACCTGCAAGGTTCGCTACCATGTGCATCTACGTTGAAACATATCCTTCTCTCGGTGTTTCCACACTTCTTTCCACCCCCTATATGTATCTGTCGTGCGAATGTCTGAGTGCGTTTCGCTCTTCCTTACTGCTGAGGTCTCCTTGTTACTTGAAACGGGCGTTTAATGATGGCTTGCTACAACACGGTAAACCAGGACGCGTTTAGCTTGGGGCTTTCCTCTTTCTTTTTATAACTCCTTTCATGTTTCTGATAACACACACACACACACACACACACACACACACACACACACAGGGGTGCACGAAGTCCATTCGTGCAATAACGTTAAAATCATTATCCGAGGAAGGAAAACGGTCTGACTGAACAGAAAAGAAATATAAAGCAATTAGAATTCCTACAGCTTCACGAAATGATAATTACTACTCAGTCATTTCTCACCGCAATTCAATAATAAGCATATCCTTTTGTCATTTGCGGCTCACACATTTGCGCCTTTACGCTTGAATAACTTAAATCAAATGGAATCACTCACTTTGTAACTGTTAGATCTTGAGTTGTTCATATCCTCATTTCCCTACATTCGTCGTCTAGAAAAAATCCATGCTATTATCCTGTCTCTGCTCACAGTACTTCAACTGTCTGTTGCTTTTACTTTACACCAGATATCAATCTCTCTCTCTCTCTCTCTCTCTCTCTCTCTCTCTCTCTACAGTACTTCAACTGTCTGTTGCTTTTACTTTACACCAGATATCAATCTCTCTCTAACTCTCTCGCTCTCTCTCTCTCTCTCTCTCTCTCTCTCTCTCTCGCTGTTTTTATTACACATAAAGATTTTAATACATACATAGATAAATAAATAAACACTGAATGCAAACACAATTAAAATTTTAAAACAAATAAGTTGTAGGTTGACAAAGGAAATATTTTTTTTACTGTATCCGATAGTTAAATGTGCAAACTACACCTCTATATGAAACATTCCTTTATATGTCAACACATAAATACGTGCTGAATGTAAATATAGTAAACTTCATAAGAAGGATTAACCAAAATTATTTTTGTACTGTATCCAATGGATTTATGTTCAAACAGTACTTTGAGTAAAGAATTCCTTTCCATGTAGTAAACTGTTTCATTTCCATCACTGAGCCACAGGATGAATTAATCACTTAGCATCAACACAACACAAAACATGCATGCACAACACTTACTTATATGCAAACCTAAAGTATACAGTTATCATATATATTGTTAACTAGATGCAGTGCCCGGCATTGTCCGGAATGTGAATTATCCGCCACGCAAAATTATTGGTCTTGGGCGTTCCTGACACACATGGCGTATGCAAGCCGCATGGGACACCGCGGTCGTTTTAAATCGATGGGCATATTTGAATCGCTGGGTGTCTACGAAATGCGGCGAATGAATACGTCTTCAGCTGTTTGAAAGGATGATTATTTGCGACATCTGTTGTTACCTTTTGCGATCAGAATCTCTGTTTTTGGAGAAATCGTCTGTTGTTGTTTCAGCTCGGTTTTCACTGTTTCAAGTAGGCCCTACTCGAACTGTTCGAAACGTTTTCGTCACAGTTCGGCAAATCTCGAGTTCTGATGATCTTTTGATCGGCCCGAGATCTAGTGACTTATGTTGGTACTATATCCGCGACCTGCCTTAGCGTTTGTATGCCACTGTGTAATTTAATATTAAAAGTAGCTGTGAAACAAGGACGACAATATCCTTTAAGTAATACGTCATATATATATAACATCGGCAACTAATCACCAAATAAGACTTTGCAATAATGTTTCTGGCACGTTCTCGAGCTTTCGCCCGTCTTTATCTATCTAATGACGTCTGATGTTTCTGTATCCAAAACTGCTATTTCCGCTGTAATTTACTCTCGCGAAAACCAGGCACTTTTTCACGATAAATTTATCTTGTTAGCCACTTCATTTTAAATTAATTTTGCATCATTGTTTCATCTGACTATAAAAATTTAAAGTAAATCGACTTTTAAGTAAGTCTGTCAAGTACCTTTCGAAATGTTTAGTAACAATGTTTCTCCTATATAGTGACCGGGCCAAATATCTCACGAAATAAGCGTCAAACGAAAAAACTACAAAGAACAAGACTCGTCTAGCTTGAAGGGGGAAACCAGATGGTGTTATGGTTGGCCCGCCAGATGGCGCTTCCATAGGTCAAACGGGTATCAACTGCGTTTTTTTAAATAGGAACCACAATTTTCTATTACATATTCGTGTAGTACGTAAAGAAATACGAATGTTTCAGTTGGACCACTTTTTTGCTTTGTGATAGAGGGCGCTGTAATAGTCACAAACGTATAAGTACGTGGTATCACGTAACATTCCACCAGTGCGAACGGTATTTGCTTCGTAATTCATTACCCGTGTTAAAATGGACCGTTTACCAATTGCGGAAAAGGTCGATATCGTGGTGATGTATTGCTATTTTGATCAAAATGCCCAACGGGCGTGTGCTATGTATGCTCTTCGGTATCCTGGACGACATCATCCAAGTGTCCGGACCGTTCGCCGGATAGTTACGTTATTTAAGGAAACAGGAAGTGTTCAGCCACATGTGGAACGTCAACCTCGACCTGCAACAAATGATGATGCCCAAGTAGGTGTTTTAGCTGCTGTCGCAGCTAATCCGCACATCAGTAGCAGAAAAATTGCGCGAGAATCGGGAATCTCAAAAACGTCGGTGTTGAGAATGCTACATCAACATCGATTGCACCCGTACCATATTTCTATGCACCAGGAATTGCATGGCGACGACTTTGAACTTCGTGTAAAGTTCTGCCACTGCGCACAAGAGAAATTACGGAACGATGACAGATTTTTTGCACGTGTTCTATTTAGTGACGTAGCGCCATTAACCAACAGCGGTAACGTAAACCTGCGTAATATTCACTACTGGGCAACGAAAAATCCACGACGCTGCAACAAGTGGAACATCATCGACCTTGGCCGGTTAATGTAAGGTGCGGCATTATGGGAGAAAGGATAACTAGCCCCCATTTTATCGATCGCAGTCTAAATGGTGCAATGTATGCTGATTTCCTACGTAATGTTCTGCCGATGTTACTACAAGATGTTTCACTGCATGACAGAATGGCGATGTACTTCCAACATGATGGATGTCCGGCACATAGCTCGCGTGCGGTTGAAGCGGTGTTGAATAGCATATTTCATGACAGGTGGATTGGTCGTCGAAGCACCATACCATGGCCCGCACGTTCACCGGATCTGACGTCCCCGGATTTCTTTCTGTGGGGAAAGTTGAAGGATATTTGCCACCGTGATCAACTGACAACGCCTGACAACATGCGTCAGCGCATTGTCAATGCATGTGCGAACATTGTGGAAGGCGAACTACTCGCTATTGAGAGGAATGTCGTTACACGTATTGCCAAATGCACTGAGGTTGACGGAAATCATTTTGAGCATTCATTGCATTAATATGGTATTTACAGGTAATCACGCTGTAACAGCATGCGTTCTTAGAAACGATAAGTTCGCAAAGGTACATGTATCACATTGGAACAACCGAAATAAAATGTTCAAGCGTTCTGTATTTTAATTTAAAAAACATACCTGTTACCAACTGTTCGTCTAAAGTTGTGTGCCATATGTTTATGACTATTACAGCGCCATCTATCACAAAGCGAAAAAAGTGGTCCAACTAAAATATTCACTTTTTTCCGTGCTACACGAATATGTAATAAAAATGGGGGTTCCCATTTAAAAAAACGCAGTTGATATCCGTTTGACCTATGGGAGCGCCATCTAGCGGGCCACCCAGAGCGCCATCTGGTTTCCCCCTTCAAGCTAGACGAGTTTCGTTCTTTGCAGTTTTTTTGGTTTCATCCTTATTTCGTGAGATATATGGCCCGGTCACTATCAATGGACCACCCTGTATAGTGTGCATTAGAAAAATATATACCATACGTCCGCCAAAATGTTTATTAGGGAATCGTGTAGAAATTCGAAGTATACCGGCCAACAACTTTTAGAGATAACAACCTTTCTCTTTCATATATTACATACACACACGTTTCAAGTCGGATTACGAAATCATATGTAGAGAGTGATCTTCCTCTTGTCTTCAAAGTGTAGTGTGCAAAATTTCATCAAGGTCGAAATAGAAGTGTAGATTTGTCAGCCAGTACGGCATAATCCCGTTGGCTTCGCCTGTGGAGTTGTTAAGGGGCTTGCCTTTTCGCGGAAGTCTGCCGCTTAATCGACGCGACGGCGTCCGTAAGCCGACAGGTTTGTACACGTCACGTCGCGTCACAAGCACCCTCCGCCCCTCCCCTTTCTACTCATCACTGCCGGGTGCTCCCCCCACCACCCCCCGCCACCGCCGTCACATTCTCATTCTGCCAGCTGTAGCTGCTGACGCGCCGACAACTGACGCCTCTTCATCAGTTGGCCCACAGATAGTCTTAGTGGGGAACTAAGGGCGGCGGCCAGTAACTTCCCGCCGACGACGAGGTTATTAAGGACCGGAGGGGACGGGGTGGGGGACTGGTTTAGCTAGCCTGAAGACAACGCAGTACTGGACTAAAGTACCACCTCAGTGCTATTTCAGACACTCAACTCATTTTAATACTATCTGTCATATTAAAATTTTTATTCCTGAAGGCGCCGGCAGACGAAACGTGCTTTTGGACGGCAACGTTGAGCGTGTCGAGTTCAGCGTGCTTTGGAACGCTCAGAAATGATGCTACTTGTGCACACGGTACGTGGACCCCAACGTGGTGTACCCGATCGCAGCGCGCTCCAGCGGAAGTTGTCGGCTGTAACTGGCTCGAAAATCACACCGTTTCACTAAATGGACACGCGTCACATTCCCACGTTAACTCTGTTAAAACACATTTCCTTCTGTGTCCATATGCTAGTCATGATGTCCATTCAGTAAGACCTTCGACCAGTAAAAGTTCCATTACAAATATTGCGATGCAACTTTACAATACCTCTTAACTTGGAATAAAAATTATCTCATCATACTCCGTTTTTAGTTAAGCCCCAACGTCATTCTCTCGTGATCACCGTTTCTGTTCAATAGCAGAACCTTTAAAAAATGTGAAATACGAAACTTGAATCAAGAAAGCGGAAAATATCTTGCTATAAGTAGTTCAGGCTGTCTTTTAGTAAAGATGAAGTCGATCGAACAAATTCACTCCCCCGAATGAGCAGACTTACCGGGTGATCAAAAAGGCAGTATAAATTTGGAAACTTAATAAACCACTGAATAACGTGGATAGAGAGATAAAAATTGACATACATGCTTCGAATGGCATGGAGCTTTATTAGAACCAAAAAATAATTTGCTAGATGCGTGATGATCGTGTGCTCAGCCGCCACTTTCGTCATGCTTGGTCTCCCAGGTCCCCAGACATCAGTCCGTGTGATTATTGGCTTTGGGGTTACCTGAAGTCGCAAGTGTATCGTGATCGACCGACATCTCTAGGGATGCTGAAAGACAACATCCGACGCCAGTGCCTCACCATAACTCCAGACATGCTTTACAGTGTTGTTCACAACATTATTCCTCGACTACAGCTATTATTCAGGAATGATGGTGGACATATTGAGCATTTCCTGTAAAGAACATCATCTTTGCTTTGTCTTACTTTGTTATGCTAATTATTGCTATTCTGATCAGATGAAGCGCCATCTGTCAGACATTTTGTGAAATTTTGTATTTTCTTGGTTCTAATAAAACCCCATGTCATTCCAAGCATGTGTGTCAATTTGTACCTCTCTATCTACATTATTCCGTGATTTATTCAGTTTTCAAATTTATACTGAATTTTTGATCACCCATTATATTTACTTAATATCGATTATCAGAGAATATTCTTCCATTAAGCCAATAAAGAGGTATCAGAACCAAGTAGAAAACGCCAAGGTTCGTAAAAAAAAATTAGCCACATCCATTGGGGCGGGAAAGAGCAAAACATAGTTCGTTATGCTAATAATCTGCGTTTCTACTCTTTACACTGCACCTGCAGCGTGTAATTTACGACTGTACTTTATATATTACCATCTCCTGAAGGTGTTAATCGTAAATAAGTTATCGAATGACATTTAATTATAAGAAATTGCAGCAAGAACAACAAGTTTTTGATGAATCTTGAATATTCCGTTGCCTTGAAAAGACATACTTCCATAATACGCAAGTGACTATAGTTCTTTAACCACCAGTAATACGTTTCCTACCGTTTTGCTACAACAGATCGTACAATTAACGACGGGTTTTCGAGAAATCCGCACTTTTCTCGTGGTTAGAATCGGCATGGATACATATGGGATTTAATTTAAAGCCAAAATGGCGTCTCGCATCTCTGTACTGAAGAGAGATGGCGTCATCAAACTAGGTGGCGTTCATCCATCCCACTAGACGACGGCCTAAAGCACGTTCATAATATCAGATATGTTAGATATTTCTCTGCACGTTCGGAAAGACCTTGCAACGTGCTTTTTCCACTCTATGAATCGCCACGCTCGACGTTCGAATGCGCGGTCCGTGAGCCAACGGTTTTAGGAAGCTATGACGTTAACCGGTACTGTTTGTGGAAAACTCTGATACGGTGTAGGAGAGTTTCTGGTGGCCCTTGTCAGATAAGATTAAATAAATAAAAAAAAATTAAAACTGGGGAAAGCTAAATATGTGCGTCCAATGAAAGATTCGAACACCACTTCATCTGCTTCTAAATCCACACTCCGGAGTGTGGCGACGGATAGTTCCAGTATAACTATGATTCACACCTCCTGCTCCACTCGCGACTGGCGCACTAAATGAAGGATTGTTAGTAAGGCAGTATCGTTAGATGTAAGTGGGATTTCGGGGAGGAGAAACAGAAACTTCAAAGCATGGCCGATGGATGACCTAATACTGTCAGAGATGGCAAGCTAACTGGAAGATACGTTGAACAGAATGGGTAGTGTTTTGAAAGGAAGTTTGTTGGGTGGTCGTTAATAAAAGGAAAACGGCCGAAATGGAGAGTAGTCAATTGAAACTAGGTAATGCTGAGGGAATTAGATTACGAAATGAGCAGCACAGTGAGTGACGACAGCCTAAGTAAATGTAAGTGGCACTAGCAAGATAGGTGTTTCTGAAAGAAAAAGTATGTTAACATATACTGTTATATATAGTTGAAGGTTGTGCTAGGGGAAGTTGATAGAATTATGAAATGGTTAAAAAGTACCGAAGCATGCGTTGAAGACGGAGTTTTTGCTTAACTCGTCAAATCTGCAGGCGCAAAAGCCTTAAGAGAAAATACAGTGATCGTGTAAAACATTTAGCAATCCGAAAATTCCAGCTGACTGGGTAACTGTATTGATACGTCCATCCACTACACAAGCAGAGAGACAAGACTCACCTGCACCGAGCACTACAGCATTTTGAATCTAAAATTACCGAATATCAAGCAGGTCAGAGACCAAATAGATACTGCACGGAAGAAATTTTTGTGCTGAAAGTAGTTCTTAGATATGAAAAACTAATTACAAAAAAATGTGTGTGAAATCTTATGGTACTTAACTGCTACGGTCATCAGTCCCTAGCCTTACACACTACTTAACCTAAATTATCCTAAGGACAAACACACACACCCATGCCCGGGGGAGGAGTCGAACCTCCGCCAGAACCAGCCGTACACTCCATGACTGCAGCACCCTAGACCGCTCGGCTAATCCCGCGCGCCAAACTAATTACATTAAGAAAGGAGTTTCTACCTTTACAGATTTTAAGAAAGCTTACGACTTGCTGGACCCTAAGTCTCTCCTCCAGATTCTGGACGTCAAAACCGCTGCTGCTATTAGCGAAACATTAAACACTATAAAACCTGAGGTAAAATGAAGGGGAGAAACTTTGGAACATTTTGAAATTAAAGCTGGAGTAAACACGGTTACAGAGTTTCTCGTTTACTTCTTTTTCATTGTGTATTAGGAAACGTAGTAAAATCGAAGCTTAAGTTTGACGAGCCAATCAAATTAGGAAGAGCCAATAATTAGATACACTACTTAGTTACAACAGACGACCTAGCAGTTCCATGTTAGGAGATTCAAATACCGCAAAAACAAATAGAAATTCTTAAATAAACAGCAGAATGGATAGAGCTGCAAATTTCATTTATATAAACCGCACACATACCTAGGATCAGCCGGCTGGGGTGGCCGAACGGTTCTAGGCGCTACAGTCTGGAGCCGCGCGACCGCTACGGTCGCAGGTTCGAATCCTGCCTCGGGCATGGATGTGTGTGATGTACTTAGGTTAGTTAGGTTTAAGTAGTTCTAAGTTCTAGGGGACTGATGACCTCAGAAGTTAAGTCCCATAGTGCTCAGAGCCATTTGAATCATTTATCTAGGAACATAGTGACATTCAAAATTCTAAACACTAGCTATCGGAAAATCGAGAGAATTTTTCAGTTTATATTTGTAGATAAATTAGAAGGACAGACATTGAAGATACAGAACGAAGTGTGATGAAAAAAAATGTAGGCCGAAATTATGCCGAAGAATCGACATAGACACTAAAAGCAAATACAGAAACAGGAAAGTGTACCAGTAGTTATTGGGATATGAAAAAACGCATCCCAAAATTCTATGGCCATATCGAAACACCAACTAGATTAATTAAACTGTTTGTGGAATTTTACGAAATTCGCAGTAAAGCTAAAACTGAAACAATAAAGTGGACTGCTCAGTAAAAGGAGACCTGATGGAAGCAAGAATGACATAACTTGGTACACCAGAGAGAAATACTAGGTGGCACAAAATTCACGACAAAACTGTTTGGTAGACAGAAAAAGATGGTCTGCCGACGGGGAAAAGAGCCCATTCTGACAGTAAAAGTAATGCGGGCACAATGGAAAGCCGAAACATTACCCTGAAACGCCCAATGTCTTACATTGACTGCTCCAGTATTGCCTATACTTAAATCATCATTAGTGTTCTGCCCAAGGTCAGGTTTGTAACACACTATGCTCGCCTGTCTTCTAACATCCTTTCCAGGCTAGCGAAACTTCCCCATCCTTTGATGTCATCTATGATCTTGAATCTCCTCCTTCCCGTCAATGTCTTCGTGCAAGCAACTCCTTCCGAAACTTCCGTTAGGATGCACTTCCGTCTTAACGAATGTCCTATCCAGTTCTTCTTCCTTCCTGTTATAACCTACAGCCGTCTTCTCTTCTCACCATGCCTTTCCGGCACTCTTTCGTCACTCACTCTTGCTGCCCTGCTTATTCTCTCCATTCTACTCCACATCCACATTTCAAATGCTTCCAATAGTTTCTGCTCTCTCGTGTCAGTGTCCATGATTTTGCTCCATAGTGTGCTACACTACAGACAAAATACTTGCCAAGTCTTCTCCCCTATCTAGTCTACCACATAACAATCTCCTCTACCTACTGAATGCCCCATTCGCTATAGCAATGCGAGTTTCCAGCTGCTGATGAGATAACAAGTCTTCATTAATCGTACTTCCAAGACATTGAATGCTCTTACTTTGCTAACAGAAGCTTGTCCTATCTTAAAATTTGCCAGCCTTCTTCCTTTGCCGATCATCATATTCTTTGATCTTGCTATATTGATTTTCAACGCATATTACAGACAAGCTTCATTCAAACCTTGTAGCCTTTTATTTACAGTTTATTCATTGCTCTTGCTTTGCTACTAACAACTTGTCCTATCTTAGTATTTGGTAGTCTCCTTCCTGTGCCGATCATCAAATTCTTTGTTTTTGCTATATTGACTTCCATCCTACTCTACAGACGAGCTTCAGTCGGGTCTCTTAGCATTTTATTTACGGGTCGTTCACTGTATACCACTAATATGATGTCCACAGTAAATATTACACATTCTGTTCTCATCCCACCAATATACACTCCTCTTTCTCCATCCAAGTGGTTCGTAATAATCTCTGGCAGGTATAGGTCGGACTACAAAGATATGAATTGAACAATGTTAAAATAACAATAATAAATGGCAAACTATTTATCAAGAGGGCATCTTTATACCGAAGTGAAAAGTGGGCGATAAACGTAACAGACAGTACGAGAATAAAAGGTCTTGAATTGTGGTGTAGTGGTATTGGAAGAATTGTGGGCAGATGTATGAGTACAAGACAGCCGAAGGAAGTCCTGAGGTTATTTTTGTTCCGTCGTCACAGCTGCAAGAAAATGCGTGTTTTTTTTTCATCAAGCGTGTTTCGCTTTACTGGAATAAAGCATCATCAGTAGTCTGTCATTACAGATACTTACAATCTGATTTACTTTTAAGGTCGAAAAACAGTTTGTTAAGAATCTGTTGGTTTTTTACTAACGGTAATTTCTGCTAGGTTTTAAGTCTACATCAGGAAATGCCGCCTCCTATCTCGTCTTTCATTTCTTTCTTCATCAGACACTGCTACTTGTGGTCTAATTTTTCGCTGCTTTGCATAACTGTGCATTTTTTACATTTTGCACAACTCGTTTTATCGTACACCACTGTTCACTGTTTATTTGAATACTTCTAGGTATGTATTGTGTTTTGTAATGTTATCAACATTGCCACTAGTTTTTCTTTGACCTATGCCTTTTCTTATCTCTTTAGTTAATTACGTGTGTTCTATTCTATTTAATTATATTGTGAAAGAGTAGTAAAGGAGAATAGTGATGGAGTTCCTTTTGTGGTGAATAGGTGAGGCAGAGAGTGGCAAAGATGAGTGGACATAATTGCGCAGTAGTGCGATGGGAAGTGCGTTGGAGGAAAAGGTGAGGAGCAAGAGATGAAATGAAATTTAAGGGGGGGGAGGGGAAGGGGTTTGAGTGGGAGAGGGTAAAGGATTGAAAGGCCCTTTTTATTTTTCATGTGATTTCTTCAGTTATTTAATATGGCATCTGATATATTTATTTATTTATTTAGCGTGTGGCGTTACATATGAACAGCGACTAGCAATTGTGGATTACATAGTTTTACAAAATTTTACAAAAATATATTAATTTCATAATTTATAATTTGAAAAATAAGTCTGTAAATTAATAACTAATTTGTCGATCCATTCAAGGGCTGCCTCTGCCACTTCAAAGAAATCTTCCAAGTTCGCATGGCAGGCTCTTCTGCCACAGCTTGTGACAGTGTGATGGATCGTCTGGTGTTCATTTCCACAGTCACGTTGAGAAGATGAAGCCCGTCCCCACCGGTAGAGGTTTTCAGCACAGATGCCGTGGCCTGTGCGGATCCGATTAATTGTTTTCCAGTCACGTCGCGTTAGTTCCATACCGGTTTAGTCTTGTGTCAGGTCTTTGGAGGGTCTGATGTTCCTCATGGGCAATAGTGTTCCACATTCTGCCCACTTTTTGTTGATACTGAAAATAGCTGCCTGTAGCGATTCTGCCAGTAGGACAGATGGCTGCCTAGATTTTAGTCGGTTCATTCGGAGTGCAGGAACGTCAGAGAGCATTGGAAGCTCGGGGATTTTAAGTAATTTTTGGTATTTCTTGAGGAGGGCGTTCTGTGTTCGGAGGTCTGGTGGCGCAATGCTGCTTAGAGGTGGTAACCAGTATAGAGGAGTAGATCTGATGCAGCCTGTTATTGTACTCATTGCTGCATTTAGCTCTACGTCAATTTTTCTCACATGTTTGCTGTTGAGCCACACTGGGACACAGTATTCGGCAACAGAATAGACCAGCCCTAAGAGAGCGCATCGCAGTGTCGTAGCTCTTGCGCCGCATGAGGTACCACTCAGCTTCTGTATGATGTTATTGCTTGATCTCAGCTTTGCTGTGGTGTTTTCTGTGTGCTTCCTGTAAGAGAGCATTCTGTCAAGAGTCACCCCTAGATATTCTGGAGAGTCTTGGTTAGAGAAGGACCTGACCATGAAGATACTCGGGTCCACAGCACACCATAAGCTGCACGTACCCCCTGGGTGGTGCTAAACGAGTATCAGAACTGGCAGCCAGACTTACCTACAACAGATCTCTTGGCTTAAACATGAACACTAAACTACTTCACAGCGGTTCTTCTCAGAACCAACCAACCAGACACCTAAGCCATAACATTCTGATGGCATTTGATATCTAATGATTATTTGGTCATTTAGCAGCTGTTTATTTTCTGTTAATGCTTTGTACATCTGGAAATTTTCTTAGAAAGGAAGGAAGTGTCTGCCTTTACTGCTTCTTATGATGCTCATACCGTTTTCATTAGTGATTGGCGTGTGGTATTCCTGTTTCAGATGGTCTGCATATACTGTAAGGTTTGTACCGTATTTCAGTGCTCCAATGTCTTCTTTATGTCTTGAGTCAAATGTCCTGCAGTCACCGCAGTGTATATTTTTTCGTCATCCCTTCAACTGAACTGACAGATACCAGACTGTTGATGTCTGTCTGGTTTTGATTTCAGTTGTGGAATATGCTTGTGTATCGAGTTGTTTGTTTCGTAAACTGTGTTTATACCTTGTTTTTCTAGTATGTTACGTATCTTACGTGCGAATTTGTTATGGTAGGTCATTGTACGCTATTTTTATGATAGTGCAGGTTGTTTGTGTTGGTATGGTTTAGTTAGTTTTTTTCATTATTTGTGTCTCTATTTTTCTATCTAGTTTGTCTATGAGTGTTTCTTTGTGTCCATTTTTTAATGTTATTTGTTCTGTAATGGCCTGCTCTTTTTGATAATCAGAAGTGTTAAGGGGGGATCCTATTGATTTTGTTTAAGATTTGTGTCACTGCGGCCTGTTTGTGATTCTGCAATTGGTCTAAGGTTGCATTTATGTTAGTGTGACTTGTAGGTTTTCTGTATATGTCAAATGTCTGTCTTTTCTTAAGGTCATGTCTAGGATCCTGTGTGTGTTTCCTTGTTCTTCTTCCATTGTGCGCTTTGTTCTTGTGTAGCATATTTATGTCTTTGTGTAGTTGCTGTATTTTATTTTTAGGTTCATTTATCATGTATAGTACTTCATGCATTTACCGATACTAGTAGATGATAGTGTAATTTTCTTTGTTATTATGTCTTCAAGTATTGCTTTTTCTATATGATTCACGAAAATGTTGGCTCATGTTCTTGAAACAGATGAACCCATAGGTAACATTTCTTCTTGTATGTAGTATTATTGTTTCAGTTTAAAATAATTTTGTTGTTTTGTTAACAGTAACAATTTTATTGTTCCGTCTGTATATTCATGAGGTAGCTGGTTGTGTGGTTTGAGGTTTTGTTCAGTTAGGTTTATGGTTTAGTTAACAGCGATGCACCTGTACATACATTCTACATCAAAGGAGAATAATTTTGTTGTGCCAGGGATTTTAATGTGTCTTACTTGTTCTACTAGCTGAGATTGTTTCTTATTATTCTATCGTTTTTAAGTTTATAGTACCGAATGTGCTGTGACTTCATTTGTTTTGCTAATAGGTGTGTGGGAGCTGTTCTGAAGTTAACTATCGTCCAGATATTTTCATTATGTACCTTTGGTTGCCATCTAATGTTGGGTGCTCGACAATATTATTGTAAAGGTCCCTCTGTCTGTAAATATTTACTCTATGTTTTTGAGTGTGTTTCTAACATGTGTTTGAAATCTGTTAGCTGCGTTTGATTTTAACTTTTATATATTGATTTTGCTGATGAATTCTTCTTCTTTTTTTTCTGTGTATTTTTTTTTTTCTTTTTTTTTGATGAGGACAACATTATTACCTTTGCCAGATAATGACGTAAAATGATGTAAATACCTTTAATTACAGACCACTGATGATTCTTTACTCCAATAAAGAGAAACACGTATGTTGGAAAAAATTCGCATTTTCTTGTAAAGCAACTACAGACAATATGGCCACACAGAAGAAGAATCCGTGAAGGAAGTAGTTTAAAGAACCACCGTTTAATCTGTTTTCGAGATTTCTTCGTCATTCTGGTAGCTACACCATGAAGCATTAATAAAGGTGGTAGAGAAGACTCAAAGATGAGCGGTTCTTTTCGTCAGGCGTTAGTTTAGCGGAGGCGAGAATGTCGTGGAGATTTTTAACAGACTACTGTGCACCACGGAGATGTTTACCACCCAAAATTTCGACACTGCACGTTCTGGGAAGTGACGGGCACCACTGCCTGAGAAAAAATGTGAAGCGCCCACAAGACGTGGTCGCATGTCAATGTAACATTGCGCACGAAAACAGCAACGGTGGGTACGTAAATGATTACAGAGTTGCAGTTCTGGGTGACAGGTTGAACGACCACCAGGTTGCATTCGTGTCGTTCGTGTCTGGTGTTGTTACCAGGCCTGGCAGAGTATGTGAGGGGTGTGAACAGCGTCAGATGTTGAGTGATCACTCTGAAGCAAACGGAAATGGCACGTACTCGTTTGAGAAAGCGTTATCAGCACTTGGTAGTGTTTGAAAGGGGCCTGGTACCGGATCTCCATTTGACCGGATTGTTGAATCGTGCAGTATCCAGATTCGTGCAGTATTGGGATGTGACGCTGGTCCGATGTTGGACTGCATGGGAACGTGAGGGTGGGCATACCTGTTGTGAAGGTTCTGGTCAACAACGTCTGACCACTGCAAGGGACGATCGTCATACGCTGCACGAAGCACGTTCTAGCCCCTTGACGTCTGCACCTGCGGTCCGAGGAGTGCTAATGAACACGCTGCAACACGCTGCATCATCGTTCGCCATTAGTCTGAGGATAGGAGCAGACGGATTACAGAATTACCGTCCCATGAGGCACGCTGTCGTTAACACGTCAACACAGACGGCCGCGTCTGGAGTGGTGCCATGACGGGGAATTATGCACAACTGACGAATGGCGGCCCACTGTTGTGAGGGTTGAATCTCGTTTCTGTAGCCACCCTGGACGCGTGTGGAGGCGACGCGGCCAGAGGTCCCATTTTTCGAATGGGTGTTATGGTCTGGAGATTTGAGTTGATTTGATTTGATTTATTGCTCATTGGAGAACTGTTCCTTGCATTTTACAACAGGCCGTTCATTTTACAGCTTATCGTGTAGATTTTAAAACATATTCCATATTGCAGGCAACATTTCTTGTTTTCAGGACTTACAATGGAACTAATAATAAATTAAAAATACATTAGAAACTGAAAGAAAAAACACAAAAAATTATCAAATTTGGATACGATGATAGACTATAGGAAAGACTTGGATGGAAAGAGAGAGAGATATTTTACCCTATCGGAGCCAGCCTGGTCTGAAAGCCTCGGAACTACGAGTACTTCGAGCCGAGCAGTTTAATTTACGGATTAATGTTTCTAAACACTAATTACAAAAACACAGTAACTGTCATGTACGTTGTGGAAAGGGCAGTGGTGAATGAGTCTAAAGTATGTTATTTTTTGGGGTTATTAATCAACGTTCAGTTCCTGTATTATGTGTCTTGAATTTTACCTATTGTCTTGCTTACAGAGAATGATACACGAAGATATGCAAATATTTTAATATGTTCTTCTACAAGTAAAACTAAAGAAAAAAGTTCATATGAACATAGTTTCGCAAATGTTTAGTTACATAGTTACTGTTAATAAAACATTTTGCCTGAAATTTAGCAACTTCGCTAATACGAAGCCATGACAAAACTGTACGAGGTTGAAATAAAGCACGATTTCCATTTATTTTGTCGTTATTGATATGGTGAATCTAATAAAACAAGTTCCAGACATGTATCTGCAGTAATTTTCCAGAACATCCAGAGGTGCAAAGAATTAATTTCGTAAAATGTTTAATATGTTAACTACTTGGCCCAGTTTGCTTTTCAAATTCCGGACAATTGCACAAAGTTTTCAACAGGAGTTGCAGAGTTTAATTTCGGAAAAATGATGGTAATAACGTTAACTGAAGCTTTGTGAATGTGTCAGATAATCTGCCTTTATTGACACCATAACACAAGAGAATTCACGTTAAACCGGGAAAAACGATAGTTACTATGTGGTTTCACTTAAATACACTGTTGCTATTATGTTCTTTCAGTGAACAATACAGTAAACTAATTCGTTTCAATGTCGGTAAACGACTGAAACAAATCAATAACGGTATCCAAGAATAACATAAACGTTTTTACATTCTTAATGGGAACTAAACAAATTTACTTGCATAATAATCTTTGCTTCTTTGGATGTTCTGGAACACTACTCCAGATAAACGTCTGGGACATGTTTTATTAGATTCACCAGACCAATAACAACAAAATAAACGCAAATCGTGCTTTATTTTAACCTTGTGCAGTTTTGCGATGGCTTCATGTTAGCGAAGTTGCCAAATTTCAGGCAAAATCTTTTCTTAGCCGTAACTCCGTGACTAAACATTTGGCGGCCTATGTTTATATGAACTTTTTTATTTAATTTTACTTGTAGAATAACATATTGAAATGGAAATGAAATGAGCGTTTGGCGTCATTGGCCGGGAGTCCCATTGCGGGGCAGGTCCGGCCGCCTTGGTGCAGGTCTTATTACATTCGACGTCACATTGGGCGACCTGCGCGCCGGATGGTAATGAAATGATGATGAAGAGAACACAACACCCAGTCCCTGAGCGAAGGAAAACTCTGATCCAGCCGGTAATCGAAACCGGGCCCGTAGGACGGCAGTCCGTCACGCTGACCACTCAGCTATTGAGGCAAACACACATTGATATTTCCATATGTTCGTGAATTTCCCTCTATACTAAGTGTTCAGTTACAAGTATTACATCCCAACAGCGGTATAATCACCGAGGGATGGATATGCCGACTCTTTATACTTAAGCTAGAACACGTTTACAGGGTTGATTGTATTAAACTGTATAATCTAATAGAGTTTAATAATTCTACATGTTGTGTAAGGTTTTCTGCGGAATGTGTCGGTGAAAGTGTTCGCTGTTTGAGTGAGTTTGTGTTTCGGTACTTCTGTCTGTGTTGGTGTAGATATTGGAACTGCTCTCTTACGTGCTTCGAGTGTGTTGCATTTTTACGCTATACGGGCGTGTCTGTCACGTAATGTCCTTGAGACATCATTAGTGATTTTATTTATCATCTCCCACTCGTCTTTGTCTCTTGTTTCCCGTATCATGTCATTGTTGTGTTACATTCGTGTCTGCTGTGCTGTTCTGTATCGGTGACAGCGAATAAGTATGGTTTCTGGGGATCCAAGTTCCCCACATGTACATGTAGATCTCTGCCTACGGCCTACGCTGTGTAAGTACGGAGGGTAACGGCCGTGACCTGCCAGAAAGTGAACCGTACCCCGGCTGGGATTGATATGGTGATATGGCACAGTCTCAGACGTTCCCTTGATGTCCGGGAAGAACTGATATACCGTACGGTCGTTATCGCTTGACTCCCATTCCCTTTCCCAGGGCTTATGCTGCCCATGTTCGTAGCTTGCCCGGGCATCCAAACTGTCGTCTCCTGTTCCCGCGATCGGTCGTCCATCTCCCAGAACGTCGGCCCCAGTCGGGTTGTACGATCGCGGTCCACTTCAGAGAGCTTCTCTCCAGGCTTAGGGTTTTCCCTGTTCCACCTCCTTTCCGTGCCCCTCTGCATCCACCCCCGTGGTGTCTGCCACGCCGTTGCCTTCGTCTCGAATTGGCGCAGGGCCCGAAGGACTCAGTCCCTCCGGAGGCCTTCTGCCGCCGCTTTTATTCCATCCTTGCCACGTATCAGGGCTCTGGCGTGTTTTACACTGACGGTTCAATGGTTGCTGGTCGTGTCGGTTATGCTCTCACTCTAGGGAGCGTTTTCACTGCTGAGCTGGTCGCCATCTTTCGTGCCCTAGAGTATATCCGCTCCTGCTCAGGTGAGTCCTTCGTTATCTGTTGCGACTCCCTGAGCAGTTTACGAGCTATCGACCAGTGTTTCCCTCGCTCTCGTCTGGTGATGGCTGTCCAGGAGTCCCTCCATGCTCTTGCCCGTTGTGGCCACTCTGTGGTCTTTGTGTGGACTCCAGGCCATGTTGGGATACCCGGCAATGAAAATGTTGACCGCCTGGCGAAAGAGGCCACCAGTAAACCATCTCTGGAGATTGGCCTCCCGGAGACTGATTTGCGAGCCTTCTTACGCCGCAAAGTTTTTGCGCTATGGGACGCTGAATGGCGCAATCTGACGACACCCAATTAACTCCATGCTATCAAGGAAACGACGACTGTGTGGCGGTCATCCATGCGAGCCAATTGCAGAGACCCAGTTTTCCTTTGTCGGCTGTGCATTGGCCACTCCCGGCTGACACACACATGTATTTAGTGCGTCGGGAGGACCCTCCTCTATGTCGCTGCGGGGTAGCTTTGACAATGGGCCACATTTTGTTGGCCTGCCCCCTTTTAGCTGTGGTCAGGCGGACATTTGCGCTGCCTGATACTCTCCCTGCCCTTTTAACAGATGACACTGCCATGGCAGACTTCGTTTTGCGTTTTATTTGCGCAGGGGGCTTTTATCATTTAATCTGTTTGTCCTTTTTTGTGTTGAGTCTGGCATTTAGCCTACGGTTTTCGACTGAGTTTTTAGTGTGTGTGTCGGTGGTTGGCTTTTCCTTTTTTTTGTCTCTATGGTCGGCCAACCACCGTCACACTCTGTGTGATTTTAATTCGTTTTGGCTGGTCTTTGTCTCAGTTTCTCTTGTCCTGTGTCGTCTGTCATCTTTACCTTGTTCGCTTTTATTCTCTGTGGGTGTTTTTAAGTTTTGGAAAAAGGGACCGATGACCGTAGCGGTCTAGTCCCTTTAATCCCCCAAACCAACCAACCTTTCCCAGGCATCCATGTGCCATTTAACGAGTTGGAGCTTCTCTGTGATGACCTGTCCGGAAATCTGGATTACCCTATCCTGTCTCCCCCCCTCAGCTAGTACCTTGCAGCCTGAAACCGAACGGCTATGTCGGTAGGGAAGGTTCCAGTCACTATGCAGAGCGGACATTTGCGCTGCCTGATACGCTCCCTACCCTTTTAGCAGATGACACTGCCATGGCAGGCTTTATTGTATGATTATATTATAGCGGAACAAACACTGGTAGCAGTTACTTCTGTAACATATGTGGGAGTATGCGTGCGGAACGATTTGAAGTGGAATGATCATATAAAATTAATTGTTGGTAAGGTGGGTGCCAGGTTGAGATTCATTGGGAGAGTCCTTAGAAAATGTAGTCCATCAACAAAGGAGGTGGCTTACAAAACACTCGTTCGACCTATACTTGAGTATTGCTCATCAGTGTGGGATCCGTGCCAGATCGGGTTGACGGAGGAGATAGAGAAGATCCAAAGAAGAGCGACGCGTTTCGTCACAGGGTTATTTGGTAACCGTGACAGCGTTACGGAGATGTTTAGCAAACTCAAGTAGCAGACTCTGCAAGAGAGGCGCTCTACATCGCGGTGTAGCTTGCTCGCCAGGTTTCGAGAGGGTGCGTTTCTAGATAAGGTATCGAATATATTGCTTCCCCCTACTTATACCTGCCGAGGAGGTCACGAATGTAAAATTAGAGAGATTCGAGCGCGCACGGAGGCTTTCCGACAGTCGTTCTTCCCCCGAATGATACGCGACTGGAACAGAAAAGGGAGGTAATGACAGTGGCACGTAAAGTGCCCTCCGCCACACACCGTTGGGTGGCTTGCGGAGTAGAAATGTAGATGTAGATGTAGATGCAAGTGACGTGGTGTTGCAAGTTCCTGACAGCCTTACCAGGCCACATTTCTGCTCTCGCCGCACGATACTCCTTTTCGTCACCAGACTTACTCGATGGGCCTATCACCGGGTGGAAAACACACTACAAACTCAAAAGAGTGCACAGTGGAAGGTTCTCAATGTGGTATCCCGCAGAGCCATCGGATACGACTTCAGGTCAGGGCTTTTAAGGATTGGGGGACCTCTGGCTGCACAACGGTATGTGACGGATATCCAGCCTCCCCCCCTCCTCCACCCCCCCCCCCCCCCCCTCCACGCGCTACCTCAGATACAACGGTATGGTGGTGCCGATGTCCAACATGATGTTGAGGTACTCCCACGGCCTACAAGATCCATATATGTGTCCCCAATAGGAAACGTGTGGGACCAAGTCGGGCGTCAAGCCCATCCTAGTTCCACTTTACAAAATATCGAGGATCGTTCACATCAGTCGTAAGCCATCTTGCCTCAGGGGAGGTTACGACGGCTTTGTGACAGCCTTCCCAACA
Organism: Schistocerca piceifrons; assembly: GCF_021461385.2. Taxonomy (NCBI): domain Eukaryota; kingdom Metazoa; phylum Arthropoda; class Insecta; order Orthoptera; family Acrididae; genus Schistocerca; species Schistocerca piceifrons. The sequence goes on from NC_060146.1 coordinate 215,332,291, forward strand.
AAATCACTGCACGCTTCCAAGCCAGAGAGGCGGCATCATCTTACTGGTAAGTTGAACCGTCTCCTTAGAAAAATTAATGAATGACTGTGCTGATACCTCTACGTTATTTGCTTTTCAAACAGCTGGGCAAAACTGAACGTACTCAGACATTCGTTAAACTGACACACAATATTTTTAGCGCAACGCAATCTGACTTTCAGAAATCCCTACAAAAGAGTGACCCTGACTAACAATAACCGCCGGCCGTGGTGGCCAAGCGGTTAAAGGCGCTACAGTCTGGAACCGCGCTGCCGCTACGGTCGCAGGTTCGAATCCTGCCTCGGGCATGGATGTGTGTGATGTCCTTAGGTTAGTTAGGTTTAAGTAGTTCTACGTTCTAGGGGACTGATGACCTCCGATGTTAAGTCCCATACTGCTCAGAGCGATTTGAACCATTTAACAATAACCTATACCTTTCATGAATCACTTACCTCACAGAAATCTTCGTTACTCGAACTACTGCAATACAGCGAGTGCCAATACTGCCAGCTAAATAAAAGATTCTAACTACTGAAGGTACTAACTACTGACAGGCATAGTTAGCAAATGAAAGATTTTGATAAAGAACAAACAATGTATTTACCTTAATAGTGTTTCAAAAATGACCGGTATATTTGAAACGGCAGTAAAAACTAAACGAGCAGCGATAGAAATACACCGTTTGTTGCAATATGCTTGGGACAACAGTACATTTTCAGGCAGACAAACTTTCGAAATTACAGTAGTTACAATTTTCAACAACAGATGGCGCTGCAAGTGATGTGAAAGATATAGAATACAACGCAGTCTCTGGGTGCGCCATTCTGTACGTCGTCTTTCTGCTGTAAGCGTGTGCTGTTCACAACGTGCAAGTGTGCTGTAGACAACATGGTTTATTCCTTAGAACAGAGGATTTTTCTGGTGTTGGAATTCCACCGCCTAGAACACAGTGTTGTTGCAACAAGACGAAGTTTTCAACGGAGGTTTAATGTAACCAAAGAACCGAAAAGCGATACAATGAAGGATCTGTTTGAAAAATTTCAACGGACTGGGAACGTGACGGATGAACGTGCTGGAAAGGTAGGGCGACCACGTACGGCAACCACAGAGGGCAACGCGCAGCTAGTGCAGCAGGTCATCCAACAGCGGCCTCGGGTTTCCGTTCCCCGTGTTGCAGCTGCGGTCCAAATGACACCAACGTCCACGTATCGTCTCATGCGCCAGTGTTTACACCTCTATCCATACAAAATTCAAACGCGGCAACCCCTCAGCGCCGCTACCATAGCTGCACGAGAGACATTCGCTAACGATATAGTGCACAGGATTGATGACGGCGATATGCATGTGGGCAGCATTTGGTTTACTGACGAAGCTTATTTTTACTTGGACGGCTTCGTCAATAAACAGAATTGGCGCATATGGGGAACCGAAAAGCCCCATGTTGCAGTCCCATCGTCCCTGCATCCTCAAAAAGTACCGGTCTGGGCCGCCATTTCTTCCAAAGGAATCATTGGCCCATTTTCAGATCCGAAACGATTACTGCATCACGCTATCTGGACATTCTTCGTGAATTTGTGGCGGTACAAACTGCCTTAGACGACACTGCGAACACCTCGTGGTTTATGCAAGATGGTGCCCGGCCACATCGCACGGCCGACGTCTTTAATTTCCTGAATGAATATTTCGATGATCGTGTGATTGCTTTGGGCTATCCGAAACATACAGGAGGCGGCGTGGATTGGCCTCCCTATTCGCCAGACATGAACCCCTGTGACTTCTTTCTGTGAGGACACTTGAAAGACCAGGTGTACCGCCAGAATCCAGAAACAATTGAACAGCTGAAGCAGTACATCTCATCTGCATGTGAAGCCATTCCGCCAGACACGTTGTCAAAGGTTTCGGGTAATTTCATTCAGAGACTACGCCATATTATTGCTACGCATGGTGGATATGTGGAAAATATCGTACTATAGAGTTTCCCAGACCGCAGCGCCATCTGTTGTTGCAAATTGTAACTACTGTAATTTCGAAAGTTTGTCTGCCTGAAAATGTACTGCTGTCCCAAGCATATTGCAACAAACGGTGTATTTCTATCGCTGCTCGATTAGTTTTTATTGCCGTTTCAAATATACCGGTCATTTTTGAAACACCCTGTATATATATATATATATATATATATATATATATATATATATATATATATATATATATATATATAGATAGATAGATATAATCAGTTCATGACGTCCAGTCTTACAAATTTACTCTTTCTGGCGCACACACGTCTAGATCGTCCGCTCTTAAAATTCTGCCACCTCTCTCCCCACATCCACCACTGCTGGCGGCTCACCTCCAACTGCGCAACGCTACGCGCTGTTCACATCCAACTGCCCAACACTACAATAGCAAATTTCGACAATGCAAACCAGCCACAGACTGCACACAGCACAGCCAGTGATTTTCATACAGAGCGCTACCTGGCGTTACCGACATGCCGTTTCAAAGTGTGTTCACACCGCCAAGTTATTTGCACATTTGATCCAAATTTGTAATCAGCGAAACCACGTCACATACGCCCTTATACCGTGCAGCCGCATTCCGTTTCGGCCTCACCTACTGCTTGGTTCCCTTTTTAACAAGCAAGCGTACATCTGACGAGATGGCCACCACAGTGAAACCAGAGAACTTCCTACGCCACCATAACGGCAGCCGTGTTTCGCACGCACGACCCACGACGTGAAGGAATGGGGAGCGAAACGACAGCGGTACGACAAGCACTCTCTGCCACACGTCGACAGGCGGCGAACAGTTCCTACAAACAAGCTGATATAAGTGACAAGGACGGAAATACAGAAACTGAAATAGCACTTCAAAGGGATATTGCGAGCCATTAGAGAAAGGTCCAGCCGCCAGAGAGAAGATGTGCCACAGCAAAATTAACTGGAATAGCGGCAGTGCAACTTATGGTGAAGGGAAGTGAAATACGGGTTTTTCTCAAAGGATTTGAACGAAATCCGAGCAGTTTAAGTGAATCCTCTCAGACATTACACTGAATTATGGACACAATAAGAAATAATGACACGAAGACAACATTTAATGTTGCTGAAATTGCGAGAAATGAAAATACTGTGCCAACGGAGTTGACTAGAAGCGATACAACAAAGGAAATGGCAATAGACACTAGAAAATCTTAGACAGTGGGAATCAGTTTTTGATTCAGTAGAGAACAGCTTTTTTTAAAAAAAACTCTTCAAGTACAAACAAATTCGTACTGTGGACTATGCAGTACTTTTGTATAACATGCAAATTTACGGTGTTAGGGAGAAAACTCAATCATAGTTCACTCCGTATCTGGAAAGCAGGAAGCATAACGTCGTCCTCCAACGTCAATAAGCAGGGAATCTGACAGGGGCCATGTAAAGTGGCTTCTATTCAGAGTAATTTGCTTTTCTTGATAAATACAGCATGACCTGTAATTGTCGACTTCGAAAGTCGCCAGTGAAATCTACATTAAAACGTAAATTGACACGCAGAAGCCGACCGGGGTGGTCAAGCGGTTAAAGGCGCTACAGTCTGGAACCGCGCGGCCGCTACGGTCGCAGGTTCGAATCCTGCCTCGGGCATGGATGTGTGTGATGTCCTTAGGTTAGTTAGGTTTAAGTAGTTCTAAGTTCTAGGGGACTGATGACCTTAGAAGTTAAGTCCCATAGTGCTCAGAGCCATTTGAACCATTTTGACACGCAGAATTGGGAACATCCTCAAGATAAAAGCAACAAAAATATCATACCAAAACGATAACTCGTTACTGAAATGTGTGTGTAAAAAAATAAATAAATAAATGTCACTGACATTTACCAAAACTGTGGTATGTACCAATTCCAGCCACTCAACATTTGTAGAACACATCTGGCAAGAAAAATATCACCCTACAACAATAGAAATGGACATGAACATAGATTGGGTGACAAGCATTATTTCCTTGAACTACAAGAGAACTTCGAAATTCAAAAAGCAGTAGTAGAGAAGAAACACATAATAAATGAGCAGACAAACATCAGCAGCCAGACATTATTTAAACTAGTAAAATCGTATGAAATTTTGGTCTTATGTCAAAGCGGTAGGTGGATCAAAACAAAATGTCCAGACACTCTGTGACCAAAACGGTACTGAAACAGAGGATGACAGACTAAAGGCTGAAATACTAAATGTCTTTTTTCAAAGCTGTTCCACAGAGGAAGACTGCACTGTAGTTCCTTCTATAGATTGTCGCACAGATGACAAAATGATAGATATCGAAATAGACGACAGAGGGATAGAAAAACAATTAAAATCGCTCAAAATAGGAAAGGCCGCTGGAGCTGATGGGATACCAGTTCGATTTTACACAGAGTACGCGAAGGAACTTGCCCCCTTCTTGCAGCGGTGTACCGTAGGTCTCTAGAAGAGCGTAGCGTTCCAAAGGATTGGAAAAGGGCACAGGTCATCCCCGTTTTCAAGAAGGGATGTCAAACAGCTGTGCAGAACAATAGACCTATATCTCTAACGTCGATCAGTTGTAGAATTTTGGAACACTTATTATGTTCGAGTATAATGACTTTCCTGGAGACTAGAAATCTACTATGTAGGGAGCAGCATGGGTTTCGAAAAAGACGATCGTGTGAAAGCCAGCTCGTGCTATTCGTCCACGAGACTCAGAGGGCCATAGACACGGGTTCACAGGTAGATGCCGTGTTTCTTGACTTCCGCAAGGCGTTCGATACAGTTCCCCACAGTCGTTTAATGAACAAAGTAAGAGCATACGCACTATCAGACCAATTGTGTGATTGGATTGAAGAGTTCCTAGATAACAGAACGCAGCATGTCATTCTCAATGGAAAGAAGTCTTCCGAAGTCAGAGTGATTTCAGGTGTGCCGCAGGGGAGTGTCGTAAGACCGTTGCTATTCACAATATACATTGATGATCTTGTGGATAACATCGGAAGTTCACTGAGGCTTTCTGCGGATGATGCTGTGGTATATCGAGAGGTTGTAACAATGGAAAATTGTAATGAAATGCAGGAGGATCTGCAGCGAATTGACGCATGGTGCAGGGAATGGCAATTGAATCTCAATGTAGACAAGTGTAATGTGCTGCGAATACATAGAGAGAAAGATCCTTTATCATTTAGCTACACTATATAGCAAGTCAGCAACTGAAAGCAGTTAATTCCATAAATTATCTGGAAGTATGCATTAGGAGTGATTTAAAATGGAATGATCATATAAAGTTGATCGTCAGTAAAGCAGATGCCAGACTGACATTCATTGGAGGAATCCTAAGGAAATGCAATCCGAAAACAAAGGAAGTAGGTTACAGTACACTTGTTCGCCCACTGCTTGAATACTGCTCAGCAGTGTGGGATCCGTACCAGATAGGGTTGTTAGAAGAGATAGAGAAGATCCAACGGAGAGCAACGCGCTTCGTTACAGGACCATTCAGTAATGGCGAAAGCGTTACGGAGACGATAGATACACTCCAGTGGAAGACTCTGCAGGAGAGACGCTCAGTAGGTCGGTACGGGTCTTTGTTGAAGTTTCGAGAACATACCTTCACCGAGGAGTCAAGCAGTATATTGCTCCTTCCTACGTATATCTCGCGAAGAGACCATGAGGATAAAATCAGAGAGATTAGGGCCCACACAGAGGCATACCGACAATCCTTCTTCCCACGAACAATGCGAGACTGGAATAGAAGGGTGAACCGATAGAGGTACTCAAGGTACCCTCCGCCACACACCGTCAGGTGGGTTGCGGAGTATGGATGTAGATGTAGATGTAGATGTAGATGTAGATGTAAACATGTTATAGAGAAAGAACGACCGCTCTAGACACCACAAAAATAACCACAAACTAGGCAATATCCCGAGCCTAGATCGTCGAACACTCTACAATAGCAAAGCAGTAATTAACACACACAATAGTTACGACATATTAGCTCCTTTTACAAAAACACACACACACACACACACACACAGCAATAGCAGACGCTCCTACCAATATCAAAACAAACGAAAGACGAACGCATCTCACAGCAGCAAAACAAAACACACGAAATGGCGAGATGACAGTGGTTCTTCATAACACGAAAACGTGAATATGTTTAGTGTTAGTGAAAGTGCTGTGTACTAAAATCTAACACACACGTGTGGAACTGTAGGAAGAATGACGTAAACAACTACAAAAAAAGCGTGAGTAACGATGAGAATTAACGCTGTTTACAGTACCAAGTTACCAGGTAACTTTTCACGATCCTAGCAAACAAAATTATAAGGCAAAAGGACCATATTGTAACCGTATCCAGTGAAGAATAAAGCGAAACGTGTTTGGTCTTAATTAGACTTTCATTACGGTTGTAAGAGACGTATTTAACACATACACCTTCCAAATTCTTTGTTTTATTGTCCGTTTAGCATGTAGCACTCTTCCCTAACAATGTGTAAACTGATCCAGTCTTGTGTTAACAGTTAAGCTTCTGTCACGTTGTTTCAGAGGGAACTATTACTTCGTTGCATTTCCACATTAATTACACAATATCCATACGTTACAACATAAAAGGAAGGAGTACTCCTTACAATGCTTTTGGGAACCCACAAGCTCTTTCGTGTGGCCCCACAACCAGACGTAATAGAGTGTGAGGTAGGGAGATCGTACTGTCAGTACAACAGATCCATTACGTCCGTTCCATCTCCTGGAGTTAATTTTATCAAAGTAGCAAGCCACCGCACGCTCACAATGTGTAGGGGCTCCATCATGAAGCAACCAGTTGTTGTGTTACGTTTCCAGCAGAATATATTCCAGCAGATCAAGAACAATGGTCTGGGGAAACTTTAAGCAGTTGACATCACGCAGTGGTCCAACCAGCGATTGCTGCCCAAAGATCGATGGCGAAATTACACTGGAAATGGACCTCCAGGATGATGTGTGGATTTTTCTCAGCCCAAACATGGCTATTATGGTGATTAAAGATGCCATTGCCGCTAAATATATTTTCTATCTTTTGATTTGCAGCTCCTTGTATTGGCCGTGTCTGCAGTTAAAATTTTTGGAATTTGAGGTCCGCCAGTTACTCAAAACACCGTTTTTCTCAGTACCCAAACATGTTTCGGCACCACTGTGCCATCATCAGTGGGTTTACGTTTCTATTTATTCTGCAATGTGAACATTTTTGTTACATGATTATAAAATTATGTGCATTTTCAGATCAAATAACAGATCGTTTCTCACTGTAAATACCTTTACATTTGGTGAGCATGAATTTTCTGGACTACTTTTGTGTTAATTATTACAGGTAGCCTGTCATCTGCAACCAAACGATGTTGATGGGAAAGGTTTTTTTTTCTGAGAGTTAACCTATCTTCTAGAGTGTAATTTACTTTTTCGCGATGTTTTCGCGCCTGTTTTCGTATTTACTTACGTTTTCGTGTGCCAAGCGTAATTAAATACGAAAATAGGCTCTAAAACATCGCGAAAAACTAAATTACACTCTAGAAGATAGGTTAACTCTCAGGAAAAATAAAACTTTCCCATCAACATCGTTTGGTTGCAGACGACAAACTACCTGTAATAATTAACACAAAAGTGGTCCAGAAAATTCATGCTCACCAAATGTAAAGGTATTTACAAAGAGAAACGATCTGTTGTTTGAACTTTAAAATGCACATAATTTTATAATCATGTATCAAAAATGTTCACATTGCGGAATAAATAAAAACGAAAACCCACTGATGATGGCACAGTGGTGCCGAAACATGTTTGGGTACTGAGAAAAACGGTGTTTTGCGTAACTGGCGGACCTCAAATCCCAAAAATATATTTTCTTGTCCATCGTGTCCCGTCACCTGGAGAAATTCTGTTGAAAGTGTGCCCGTGATCAAAGAGTAAGAACGAAAGAGAAAGAAAAATTGCGTGTTAACCTAAACGCCGGCTACCCATAGTCGTAAATAAAAGTGAAACTTCATAAAATAAAAGAACGCTGTTTTCAGTTAATACTGTGTATGGAAAAATAAACGTAATTATATGTGATCTATGTACTGTAATAGTCCGAAGAGCCCATATTGTATAAAATCTGTGACAAGGAACTATGCCTCTCATGCTAAAAAGAATAGTCTTGGTTTTGCTTTTGTTCTGAAAGCGGGAAGCTGCGGACGCATTTCCTGGTAAAGGTCGGTGTACATAAGTGGCTTTTCACAAAATATGTATTAAATGTAACTGTGTGTTCTCACCATGTGAGATAATTAAGAAGATAACAATATAAGAAATATAATATGGAAATTCTTTTGGCCATCTGTCTTTCGTTTCTAGTTGGAGAAGTTGATTATTTACAGCCTTCACCCGGCAACATAAGCCCACGAAATAACTGTAAGCAGTAATGTATAACGTTTGAAAGTCAGTACATTAAAGTGAGGCTGATTGCATTTTGAATATAATTGAGAATAAATTTCAGAGCTCTAGCTTGCATCAGCATTAACTTCTTTACTCGCCAATAATGAGATAACAGTTTTCATTAAAAAGTGAAATTACTTTTTATTAAGTTACTTAAAAGCATTTCACTGTTAAAACCAGGCCAAAAAAGAATATTACTATTATCATTGCAACAATATAACTGCTTAGTTGATCGTATCGTCTCTCTCCGTAATATTTTTATATACTGGACAATATTTATACAATTTTGTTCAGTAAGCATACGGCGTATACTGGATGCGTGTTTATATTAAGAAGCAACCTTTTGCAAAACATTAATTTAATCTGTTTTTGCCTACATAGCACATTTCATTGCCACGCGCGTATAAAACTAGTCATTCATAGGGAACGTGCGAAAGCACCTACAAAAAATTGTCGACACACTAAAATAAAGGAGAGGTGGACAATATACACTCCTGGAAATGGAAAAAAGAACACATTGACACCGGTGTGTCAGACCCACCATACTTGCTCCGGACACTGCGAGAGGGCTGTACAAGCAATGATCACACGCACGGCACAGCGGACACACCAGGAACCGCGGTGTTGGCCGTCGAATGGCGCTAGCTGCGCAGCATTTGTGCACCGCCGCCGTCAGTGTCAGCCAGTTTGCCGTGGCATACGGAGCTCCATCGCAGTCTTTAACACTGGTAGCATGCCGCGACAGCGTGGACGTGAACCGTATGTTCAGTTGACGGACTTTGAGCGAGGGCGTATAGTGGGCATGCGGGAGGCCGGGTGGACGTACCGCCGAATTGCTCAACACGTGGGGCGTGAGGTCTCCACAGTACATCGATGTTGTCGCCAGTGGTCGGCGGAAGGTGCACGTGCCCGTCGACCTGGGACCGGACCGCAGCAACGCACGGATGCACGCCAAGACCGTAGGATCCTACGCAGTGCAGTAGGGGACCGCGCCGCCACTTCCCAGCAAATTAGGGACACTGTTGCTCCTGGGGTATCGGCGAGGACCATTCGCAACCGTCTCCATGAAGCTGGGCTACGGTCCCGCACACCGTTAGACAGTCTTCCGCTCACGCCCCAACATCGTGCAGCCCGCCTCCAGTGGTGTCGCGACAGGCGTGAATGGAGGGACGAATGGAGACGTGTCGTCTTCAGCGATGAGAGTCGCTTCTGCCTTGGTGCCAATGATGGTCGTATGCCTGTTTGGCGCCGTGCAGGTGAGCGCCACAATCAGGACTGCATACGACCGAGGCACACAGGGCCAACACCCGGCATCATGGTGTGGGGAGCGATCTCCTACACTGGCCGTACACCACTGGTGATCGTCGAGGGGACACTGAATAGTGCACGGTACATCCAAACCGTCATCGAACCCATCGTTCTACCATTCCTAGACCGGCAAGGGAACTTGCTGTTCCAACAGGACAATGCACGTCCGCATGTATCCCGTGCCACCCAACGTGCTCTAGAAGGTGTAAGTCAACTACCCTGACCAGCAAGATCTCCGGATCTGTCCCCCATTGAGCATGTTTGGGACTGGATGAAGCGTCGTCTCACGCGGTCTGCACGTCCAGCACGAACGCTGGTCCAACTGAGGCGCCAGGTGGAAATGGCATGGCAAGCCGTTCCACAGGACTACATCCAGCATCTCTACGATCGTCTCCATGGGAGAATAGCAGCCTGCATTGCTGCGAAAGGTGGATATACACTGTACTAGTGCCGACATTGTGCATGCTCTGTTGCCTGTGTCTATGTGCCTGTGGTTCTGTCAGTGTGATCATGTGATGTATCTGACCCCAGGAATGTGTCAATAAAGTTTCCCCTTCCTGGGACAATGAATTCACGGTGTTCTTATTTCAATTTCCAGGAGTGTATTTGACTGTTGTTTGAGACTTGTCTCAAATGATACATTACGTCATTTATTGCTCTTGATATGCTTTTTTTCCCTCTTGAATTTCAATATTCTTTTATAAAAACTTAAGTGAAATTCAAATAATGCGAAAGCCCGGTGAAACGCTGTATTCTTCTGCTGCCTGTGACGTCACAGGCTAGCTCGCTGCTCGTAGCTAACACAGACTGACGTTCTGAAATTTACGTTTCGCAAAATGGGTTAAAAATGGTATGTAGTACCATGCTGTACAGATGCGTCTGTAAAAACTCCTGAAAAGTTCTGTAGGTTCACTGTATCGACAAATTGGCACTAAGTCGACGCGCAATTTCCCTAAGTAATTAGAAATGTTTTGCACTGTGAAAGTAACATTAATTTACCTCCTAGATATGCTTTTCCACAGTTACAAGGAAGGATAGCGTCATCCAACGAAACTAAACACTTAGGGAAAATTGCCCTAGTACCCATTTTTATTTTATTTGTTCTGTAGCTGAGTTGTCAGAGCGGGAGACTCTAGAATTTTGTAAGATGATGTCCATAGGTAGCTGGTTCGAATGCAACCCGAAATAATATTTTAGCTTATGTGTGAAAATACTCGACAGTCCTCTCATATGAAAACCAAATCATAATTACAAAACTTCACCACGCCGATCAGAAACAGAATGTTATTGTGCTTTCCCTGCTGTTTACATTGGGCTTACATCTGCAATCGCTGTTCACACACGTCACGTTCAAAGAGATATTTTCTAGTTAATGTTGTCACACACTTTTTACTTTATTCATGGTAATGGTTCTTTTTATAGTCGTACTGTCCAGCTAGGATCCTTAGTGTTTCAACTTTTGAAGTTTCATATCCTTACGTAAAGGTGAAGTAAGTGTGTTTCAGACGCTGACGTTACTTCACACTCACAAACATCACAGCCTTTACGTTTGTGTTACCTGCATGCAGTGCGTGCTTTATATCTCTCCGTATAGAAAACCTCGTCGTTGTATTGTGGGCTTTGGTGATATCTTCACAACTAGCAATTCTTTGCAAAAAAAAAAACTGATTTGCTTTTTCGCAGAGTAAATACATTTATCCTCAATCGTCCACTTCTCAGACCAAGATAAATGTGAAGCTGTGCATAATACATTCCACCATCGAAACAACTGTTGCAATCAGTTCTTGCTAAGGCTATTTTTGTATTTGGACTAAAACTTTTAAAAATGTTTCGGTTTGTGGATCCGAACACGTGACGTCTTCGTCCACAGACAGATGCGCTATCCATTGCTCCACCGAGCGCCAACTTGGAACGGTCTCTGAGTGTCTTATACAGAGGAAATTAGCACAAAGAGTTGTCAAGAATAATTTTATTGTACTTTGGGTCGTAGCTTAGGACAGATAGCCAACAATCTAGTTATAGTATACGCAACCATTTACAAAATTTCTACAATTCCTTTGTTTTGAGCGAGTTTAATGACGTTGCACGGAGCACGGACAAGAATGTCCGTCGTTGCACATATCGCCGCTCTAAGTCGGCGGAGCGTAAACGCATCAACTGTCGCAAGGTTTCACTATCAACGTTCACAGCATTTCTTTCTGTTGTTGCTTAAGAGTTGTAATTGAGTTTTCCATCACTAAATAGCTAAACCGTTTGCAGAAAAAGTACGTAAAAACCTCGTAGCTTCGGCTAAGACTCCACGTAACACACTTATAGTTACGTCTTACTCCTAGCGTGTGACGTCACTAGAACTTTAGCCAATAACAGAACGTTTTTCGATCATATGACCAAATATTGATGTTTAATTATTTTTTAAAGTTTTTATTACATAAAATAACAGATTTGTTGTTAGAATACTGAACGTAAATACTATTTTAGTTTTATAATCTGTCAGAATAACAACAACCCGAACCATATTTTTGACACAGGAAAATAGACCATTGCCGGTACTCTAGTGAGGAATTGTTGACCTGTCGCATATTTATTCAGCAGCTAATCGCGGAATGCTCTACAGCGTTGAAAACCAGGATCTGGGTTCAGCTCCTGCAGAGGTTGCAAATGGAAGAAATACGGTAATTGTTCATGTACTGTTGTCCACACAGACTGTTCTAGCCGTTGAAGGCGTGCAGCTGATCTCCGAGTTGTACTTTGGAGTGCAAAGCTTAGGAGACGAACTAACTTTCGTATGATGTTTCAGTGCCAAGTAACCTAGCTCGCTGAATCTTGGGCCATACGTAGAAACAAGTGCTACAGTACAGAAAATAGGTTGTAACCAATACGGAATGAGACGAACAACAATGAAACTTTTATTCGAAGTCAGGTAGTTACAGTAAAGGCAGCACGATTAATGATTGGTTGGTTTGTTGGCTAGCTGGCTGAGGGAGGGAACCTAACGGCGAAATCATCGGTTCCATCTGATTAGGGAATGATGGGGAAGGAAGTCAGCTGCACCCTTTCAAAGGAACCATCCTGGAATTTGCCTGAAGGGGTTTAGGGAAATCACGGAAAACTAAATCAGGATGGCCAGACGCGGGTCAGAAGTCGAGCATTTGGAATTCTTAAGACTGAGGACAGTGGAAAGGCTTTTTCGGAAGTGTCACGTTTAAGACCTTGTGCAGAAACTGATGCCTCCGTTTCAAAAATGGTTCAAATGGCTCTGAGAACTATGGAACTTAACTTCTGATGTCATCAGTCCCCTAGAACTTAGAACTACTTAAACATAACTAACCTAAGGACATCACACACATCCATGCCCGAGGCAGGATTCGAACCTGCGACTGTAGCAGCAGCACGGTTCCAGTCTGTAGCGCCTAGAACTGCTCGGTCACAGCATGTTCAATTTGAAAAGACATCACCTTTCAGATGTCGAGACACCCCTATGAACTTTCCTTTATGTCGCACAACTCCTTCCTGGTGTTGCGCTTTTTTTCCCTTCAGTGTAAATTGCACTGTGGACTTGGTTGTTGACAATATTGACTAATTCAGAAGAAACTGCAACATTCATTCAGTGAACACTAACGAAAAAAGGGCAACACCAGACGAGAAAGTTACATGCACTTGTGTATCACGTCCATAAGAGTAGTACTGAAAAGGGAGCACTATCTAACAAGTTTCGTTTTCAAAAGCCTTCTAGCAGGACTCAAAAAATTGAACTATAAACTCAAAGTATTTACATTTAAGTTCAAACGTTTCTTCGTGGCACACTCCTCCTATTATATACCGGAATTCTTCGCGGTACTTGGGAACTTTCCACTGTTGTTGTTGTTGAGGTCTTCAGTCCCGAGACTGGTTTGATGCAGCTCTCCATGCTACTCTATTCTGTGCAAGCTGCTTCATCTCCCAGTACGTACTGCAGCCTACATCCTTCTGAATCTGCTTAGGGTATTCCTCTCTTGGTCTCCCTCTCCGATTTTTACCCTCCAGGCTGCCCTCCAATACTAAATTGGCGATCTCTTGATGCCTCAAAATATCTCCTACCAACGGATCCCCTCTTCTAGTCAAGTTGGGCCCCAGTTCTATTCAATACCTCCTCATTAGTTATGTGATCTACGCATCTAATCTTCAGCATTCTTCTGTAGCACCACATTTCGAAAGCTTCTGTTCTCTTCTTGTCCAAACTAGTTATCGTCTATGTTTCACTTCCATACATGGCTACACTCCATACAAATACTTTCAGAAACGACTTCCTGACACTTAAATCTCTACTCGATGTTAACAAATTTCTCTTCTTCAGAACGCTTTCCTTGCCATTGCCATTCTACATTTTATATCCTCTCTACTTCGACCATCATCAGTTATTTTGGTCCCCAAATAGCAGAACTCCTTTACTACTTTAAGCATCTCGTTTTCTAATCTAATACCCTCAGCACCATCCAATTTAATTCGACTACATTCCATTATCCTCGTTTTGCTTTTCTTGATGTTCATCTTATATCCTCCTTTCAAGACACTGTCCATTCCATTCAATTGCTCTTCCAGGACCTTTGCTGTCTCTGAAAGAATTACAATGTCATCGGCGAACTTTAAAGTTTTTATTTCTTCTGGATTCTAATACCTACTCCGAATTTTTCTTCTGTTTCCTTTATTGCTTGCTTAATATACAGATTGAATAACATCAGGGAGAGGCTACAACCCTGTCTCATTCCCTTCCCAACCACTCCTTCCCTTTCATGTCCCTCAACTCTTATAACTGCCATCTGGTTTCTGTAAAAATTGTTAATAGCCTTTCGCTGCCTGTATTTTACTCCTGCCACCTTCAGAATTTGAAAGAGAGTTTTCCAGTCAACATTTTCAAAAGCTTTCTCTAAGTCTACAAATGCTATAAACGTAGGTTTGCCTTTTCTTAATCTAGCTTCTAAGATAAGCCGTATGGTCGGTGTTGCCTCACGTGTTCCAATATTTCTACGGAATCCAAACTGATCTTCGCCGACGTCGGCTTCTACCAGTTTTTCCATTCGTCTGTAAAGAATTCGCGTTGGTATTTTGCAGCCGTAACTTATTAAACTGATAGTTCGGTAATTTTCACATCTGTCAACACTTGTTTTCTTTGGGATTGGGATTGGAATTGGAATTATTATATTCTTTTCACTATAATGTGTTATGTATTCGTGTCCTCTCGTACATTTTCTTAGTGTCTTATTCGTCCTCTCGTTTATTAATCTTCTGATCAGCTGTCATTGAACTGTGTACTGACTTGTTACATGGTCAAGTGGCTGTGGCTCAGATGGCCCATGAAACCTGATAACTAAACGAAAAAAATCAAACGCAGAAGCAGTATAGCAGGAAGGTGTTGATGTGATATTCATGGAAAAAACTACAATGAATTGCCTTATTTGCATAAAAAGTAGTGATTTTATTTCTGCTTGTACTATAAGTGTTTGAGATGAACAACAAATTTCTAATTGGAATTGGAATTATTATATTCCTTTCACTATAATGTGTTATCTATTCGTGTCCCCTCGTACATTTTCTTAGTGTCTTATTCGTCCTCTCGTTTATTAATCTTCTGATCAGCTGTCATTGAACTGTGTACTGACTTGTTACATGGTCAAGTGGCTGTGGCTCAGATGGCCCATGAAACCTGATAACTAAACGAAAAAATCAAACGCAGAATCAGTACAGCAGGAAGGTGTTGATGTGATATTTATGGAAAAGACTACAATGAATTGCCTTATTTGCATAAAAAAGTAGTAATTTTATTTCTGCTTGTACTACAAGTGTTTGAGATGAACAACAAATATGAATTAATTATAAATATACATTTATCTCCATTATCTATTAAGCACTCCCAGCATTGAAATAGTTCCTTAATGCATTGAATGAAGAAACTTGTGCTTTGTAGTAGAAGAGGAATTGAAGCCACAAAAGCACCTTTGACGTCAGAGTAGATTCTCCAAAAGTTTTCTCCTTCGTGTGAATACGGCAGAATTCAAAACGGTTCAAATGGCTCTAAGCACTATGGGACTTAACACCTGAGGTCATCACTCCCCTAGACTTAGAACTCCTTAAACCTAACTAACCCAAGGATATCACACACATCCACGCCCGAGTCAGGATTCGACCCTGTGACAGCTGCACTGAAACGCCTAGAACCGCTCGGCCACAACTGCTGGCATGGCAGAATTGGTGGACGCAATATCAGGAGCTGCAGAACAGCTGCTGTTATGGAGTTAAGAGTGAGCAGCCGGACATTATCGGTTGGAGCAACACTGTTGAATTCTATTAGACTATTTTGTTTCATCTGCATTCCAAATCACTATAAGTTGTTGACAACAAAATGCTTTTTATAGCAAACGCTATCTTTTTCGGGCCACCAGATGCATAGCAGAATTTTGCATGGACGAACGGGAACAATTGTACAGACTCACAATGTATTTCATGGTTGGTTTTGTTTTTCATTTTCCTTACATGGCAGTTCTTTTCATGTAGTAATTTTAATGATTCATTTCACCTGACAGACTTTTGATTTGATCATTCTATGTCTAGATGTACACTCTGCAAACAACTGTCAAGTGCATGGCAGAAGTTTCTTCCCACTCTATTAGCTATAAGGGCTTTTTCCCATTTCATTCACATATGGAGCACAACAGAATGCCTCTGTGTGCACTGTAATTAATCTAATCTTGCGCTCATGATCACTTTAGCAGCAATACATGGGGGTTTGTAGCATATTCCTACATTCTCTTTCGAAACTTTTTCTAACGGTTTTCGAAGCAGTCTTTCTCAGGACATTGTGTGTCCAATTTTCAAGTGTCTGCCAGTTCAGAATCTTCAGTGTCTCCATCAAAATTTCCCATAGTTCAAACAAAACTTTGACCATATGTGCTGTCCCTCTCTGCATCCATTCAACAACACTTGGTACTTCTATTTGGTACAGGTCCCACACACTTGAGTAATATTCTAGAATGGATCATACAAGTGATTTGTAAGCAGTCTCCTTTGGAGACTGATTGGGTTTGGTTAGAATGACTCAGAGACATGCAAGAAGAGGTGATCCATCTCATCTACCGCCTGGGTGTACAGCGAATGGTGGTTACTCGGGATGCTGGCAGGTCTAAGAGGCAGTCGTTGAAAAGTGACTCGGCAGTGGGAGTGAACTGATGTAACAGCTGTGGGGGAAGAGGCGGGAGATTGCTGACGAGTGTGAGGAATTGAGGGAGGACTTGGAGAGCAGACAGGCGGTGGCAGGTAGCGCTTTATTCCGCCGGGACCCCCTGCCCCGCGCTCTCCCCCCTCACACCACGTGGTCTCTCCCCCATTCACCCCCCTCTAACCACTCCGCCCTCTCTTGGTGGCGTCGCGACTCTGCGGCGCCGCTTTTGTCGATATCCCGGTCGTCCACCGCCGGTGCGGGGGAAATAAAGCGCTGGGCCTCACCTGGCTACAGCTCATCACGTAAAACGTGTCCTCCGCTACGTACCACAACTAGCATTGACGGTTGCTAATATGGATTCATTTATGTGGTTCAGAGTTGAAGTCCCAGACTTTGCATGCCGATGCTTTTGTCTCACACCTATCACGTCTTTCCCCTCTAAATCTATTTCTCCGAAAATCATCTTACGGCGTGTCACAGAGGGTACTATATGTACCACTGTCACAGTCGACCCTGTTCCCCACCCCCTTCCTGTCAAGTCATGAATGCCCCACTGGAAGAAAAATTGCTGATAAGCCTCTGTGTGAGTTTCTATCTCTAAACTTTTTTCATCATGGTCTTTTCGCGAGATGTACATACGAGGAAGCAATATATTGGCTGGCTTTTCTAGGAAAGAATGTCCTCGCGACTTTAACAGTAGACCACACTGTGATACAGAAAACCTCTCTTGTATCGTCTACAGCTGAAGGTGGCTGAGAATCTCCGTAGCGCTTTCGTGCGAACGAAAGGCGCTGCTCTTCTTTGGAACTTAATTATTACTTCGACCAGTCCTATCTGACACGGTTCTCACAGGGTTCTGTAAGCTACCTTTTTCGTTGATGGACTACATTTATCGAGAAACCCTTAATGAATCTCAGTCTGGCATCAGCCTTTCCAGTGATATATGTGTTCATTCACTTCAAATCGTTCCATAGACATACTCCTCTACATCTACGTCTACATCCATACTCCGCAAGCCACCTGACGGTGTGTGGCGGAAGGTACCTTGAGTACCTCTATCGGTTCTCCCTTCTATTCCAGTCTCGTATTGTTCGTGGAAAGAAGGATTGTCGGTATGCTTCTGTGTGGGCTCTAATCTCTCTGATTTTATCCTCATGGTCTCTTCGCGAGATATACGTAGGAGGGAGCAATATACTGCTTGACTCCTCGGTGAAGGTATATTTTAGAAACTTCAACAAAACTCCACACCGAGCTACTGAGCGTCTCTCCTGCAGAGTCTTCCACTGGAGTTTATCTGTCATCTCCGTAACGCTATCGCGATTACTAAATGATCCTGTAACGAAGCGCGCTGCTCTCCGTTGGATCTTCTCTATATCTTCTATCAACCCATCTGGTACGGATCCCACACTGCTGAGCAGTATTCAAGCAGTGGGCGAACAAGCGTACTGTAACCTACTTCCTTTGTTTTCGGATTGCATTTCCTTAGGATTCTTCCAATGAATCTCAGTCTGGCATCTGCTTTACCGACGATCAACTTTATATGATCATTCCATTTTAAATCACTCCTAATGCGTACTCCCAGATAATTTATGGAATTAACTGCTTCCAGTTGCTGACCTGCTATATTGTAGCGAAATGATAAGGGATCTTTCTTTCTATGTATTCGCAGCACATTACACTTGTCTACATTTAGATACAATTGCCATTCCCTGCACCATGCGTCAATTCGCTGCAGATCCTCCTGCATTTCATTACAATTTTCCATTGTTACAACCTCTCGATATAGCACAGCATCATCCGCAAAATGCCCCAGTGAACTTCCGATGTCATCCACAAGGTCATTTATGTATATTGTGAATAGCAACGGTCCTACGACACTCCCCTGCGGCACACCTGAAATCACTCTTACTTCGGAAGACTTCTCTCCATTGAGAATGACATGCTGCGTCTACATGTCTCAGGGGCGTAACAGTTCCAGTGATTGTTCTGCACTCGTATAATCATATAGTATAGGAGTTCTTTTGTCTACGTATTCGTAATACGTCACATTTGTTTATGTTGAGGGTCACGCACCAAGCGCCTGCCCTCTGTAGGTCGTGTTGCATTTCGCTAGAATTTTCTAGTGTTGTGACTTCTGTGTATGCAACATCATCATCCAAAAAAACCCTCATCTAACTTCCGACACTATCCACTACGTCCAGTTATTTTTACATCTGAAGATTTCTTTCCGTTGACTATGACATCCTGCATTGTGTTTGCTAGAAACTGATCGGTCCAATCACACTGCTGGCCTGATATTTCGAATTTTCATATTTTCTTCGTTAGGCGACAGTGCGAAACTACATTCATTGCCTTTCGGGACATAATGTAGACGTCCACCGGGACCCGGTACGTCTCGTGGACGAACGGAGCGAGCTGGGGGTTTTCAAAATCCATGTAGATTCCTACCGACGATATTTTCGGTCTCCAGAACCGTGAAAATATGCGAGCGTAAAATACTTTTCAAAATTCTACAACAGATCGATGACAAACATATAACCTTATAGATTTTTTCGTCCGTTCGACGACCGTTCTGGGAAACTAGAATGACGTGCGCTTTTTTCCAGTCATTAGCAAAGCTTCGCTCCTCTAGGGACCTGCTACCCTTCCCTCAACGTTTGTTGATGCACGAGTGCCGAGTTACCTCTCCTTGGGAGTCCAAGTTAAGCTGTGTGTCCATCTGTGGCCTACACGGTGGTTTACGGAATGTAGATGTAGATCTTAATGTGTGAGGCTCTGGGCGAAATCGCAAGAAGCGGCTTTCCCTTTCAGTAATTTCCCCAAGTCCACATTCTTCTACTACTTTTCCTTCTCTTCCTTTAACTACTATCGAATTCCAGTTCGCTACCACAGTTAAATTTTCGTTTCACTCAACTGTTTGAATCATTTTCTTTGTCTCATCATATATTCTTTTAATCTGTTCATCATCTATGGTCATCAGTCCCCTAGAACTTAGAACTACTTAAACCTAACTAACCTAAGGACGTCACACAACACCCAGTCATCACGAGGCAGAGAAAATCCCTGACCCCGCCGGGAATCGAACCCGGGAACCCGGGCGTGTGAAGCGAGAACGCTACCGCACGACCACGAGCTGCGGACATGTGCGGGACTAATAGACATCTTTTTCTTTTCTTTTTCTTGTTTGGGATCATCAACCTTCTGGCTGGTTCGATGCGTCCAGTCACGAATTCCACTCTTGTGCCAACGTCGTCATCTCAGAGTAGTCCTTGTAGTGAAGATCTTAATTTGTTGGATGTATACGAATCTCTGTCTTCTGCTACAGTTTTTACCCTTTGAATCTCTTTCTAGTACCATGGAACTTATTCTCTGATGTCTTAACACATGTCACATCATTCTATCCTTCCCTACCCTCAATGTCCACTTATTGATTACCTCACGTGTTATCGGAAGAATGACCTCATTTGTCATCTTATCAGTCGATCTAAATGTTAACAGTCTTTTATAGCAACACAACGCAAACACTTAGATTGTCTTCTTTTCAGGTTTTTTCACAGTCCATTATTTACTTTCACGCAATAGTGTGCTCGGAAGGTGTATTTTCAAAAAAAAAAAAAAAAATGCTTTACTTCAACTTTACCTCAAAAGACTAAATATATCGTTTTTTATTCACGTTGAGGTTCAAGCTGACTCTTGTATCCTTGTTTGGTTACAAATTGTTTTTCGCTATGTTCCGCCTTGAGCAAACAAACTATTTCTTCTTTTTACTCAGGTGTCCTCTGCTGACGTTAGAGAATCAACAGTCGATTTGTTATTTACTTTGTATTTAATATCAGCAAAAATGATCTTCGTTATTTGTATTCATGCAAATATCAGTGTCTAAGAAAAGTGGCGTGGTAAGGTCTTATGGGACCAAACTGCTGAGGTCATCGGACCGCAAGCTTACACACTACTTAATCTAACTTAAACGAACTTACGCTAAGGATGACACACACACCCATGCCCGAGGGAGGATTCGAACGTATGACGGGGCCAACCCCGCGGACCGTGACAAGATGCCCTAGACCGCGTGGCTAAGAAAAGTATTCGGAAATTTTAAAACAGACAATTGTTTTCTGTATGCCTTGTTATGACTCGATGTGATTTTTGTGGATTTCTGTAGCCTACTTTGCGCTATAACTGTTTTTATTTCACAGTTTTTCTCTGCGCTACAGTCTGGAACCGAGCGACCGCTACGGTCGCAGGTTCGAATCCTGCCTCGGGCATGGATGTGTGTGATGTCCTTAGGTTAGTTAGGTTTAAGTAGTTCTAAGTTCTAGGGGACTCATGACCAGAGATGTTAAGTCCCATAGTGCTCAGAGCCATTTGCACCATTTTTCTATTGTTGGGGACAGGTGTTTGTGCCCTTTCGTAACGCCAACAATGGAAACACAGTAATTCTGCATCTTTTGGTGTTGGTGTGAACCATGCATACTCATAGTGGCCTGACGCAGAAAACTACTTTCTTTGCATTTAATTGTTGGCCGCAGACTTCAAGAAGACTTCACTCTTGGACGAAGTAATAATTTTTTATTTACAAATCGCAACCTCCCATTGCCAACAGCATCAGGAGTGAAGCGACACAACAGAGAACTCTGGTAATTCGCTTCATTCCCCCCCCCCCTCCTACCTTCTCCTCCCCTCTACCTTCCCCCCCCCCTCCCCCCCTGTCCCCACGTCTCGCACCAGCTGTCCCCGTCAATCCCGATGCGTTCCTCTGCCCTGCTGCTGGATTATCCAGGCTTCCAGGTTACGCGCCTGAAGCGGCTGGACAGGCGCTTTGCCACACCGCCCCACGACCGCACAGTGGTCCAGGCGCCTCCAGCGCTCCAGCCGACGTCACCGCGACGTGTGGTGGGTGAGACGGACCCACTAGAGGGGGCAGGTAGAGCCCACACCTGTTGCGTGCACCACTCACTCCGTCTGCTCACCACTGCACCCCAATTGCGACTCGCGAAAATGTACATTTCGACATCGTACTTTCGTAACTCAAAATCATCACGTCTTACTCTGCAAATTTCTGCCGATCGTTATGTTCCCGTCAACGTAGCGTAATGTTTGGTACCGCCTGGTAACACTGTCGGTATCAAGTATCGTAAGCATCAGGGTTCACATGACGATCAGTGCTAGGTTGTGACACAACAGTTACGTGACATGGGCATTTTATTTTAACATATAAACTGCTACACCTTTCTCAGTGTGTAGGCTACCGCTTCTGTTTTGCTCTTTTCTGCTGATGGTTAAGCCTGCGAGTCGAACGTATAAGTGAAAAATTTTGCACAACGGATTTCATAACGCTAATTTGTCGCCCTGACACTTATACGCTCTCCAGAAGAGAAGCTTATCCTTTGATCTATATGTGACATCAACTAGTCGTATGGAAATCTCGTTGGTTTCTAACGATATCTTCAGTATATGCTAGAATGTTCAGATGTGCTGACCTACAAACACTGCCTCCACCAGGTGGTTGCAAACATGAGATACACAGATAAGTAGATAATAAAATGACAAAGGAAAGTACTAGCTATGAAATGATACACTCAGTAGTGTTAAATGCCTTACTCTTCTGCAATTCCCTCTATTCGAGATTACACAGTACGAGCAACATTATACTGCTTATTAACATTTGGTAATCGCTCTGTCTGGCACTGTCCTGTGATATATAATCGCGGTCGTTAATTCGAGCGCGGAATACTGACATCAGCTATGGCAATTACAATTATATTTAAAAGTACACTTGCGACTAGCAACGTGAAGCCTCAGCATAGAACGAAAAAGACACGTGATCAGCAATTTACTTTACTTCCATAACCACCATTGCGAATGCACGACCACTACAGTGATCCAACGCTTATCGCTGCAAAGGTTCTCGGCTCAGCGAGCTAACATAAATTCTACCTCACCAAAAGCTTCCGTGGGCACCTCCACGGCTGCCGTGGAACACCAGACGATCCTCAGGCTCTCGCTACAAGTACTCTGTCCTAGTAACGAGGTCGCACACCTCGCCAGGACCAACCTCTCTCCTCAACGCTCCAGGAACAAGTGTTTCTCAATCCCTACGCTTTTTCGTAGCTCCTGTTCTTTTTTTTTTTCTTGTCCCCTTTAATGTGCGTGGCCAATCATGTTGCTGGAAGGCGTTCGTTTCCGAGCGCCGACCAATCTCAATTTTGCAACCGACCGAAGCTTCTAGAAGCTTCCAGACTGTTCCAGAAGCTTCCGCTCCGGCCGCTGGGAAGACCACCTACACGCCGCCACGCGTTTTGTGAGTGAGCCCCCGCGTCTTCTTCTCCTTGTCCTCGGCCACGTGGCTGCCGCTAAGCCGCGGTCCACCCGCCTGGGGTTTCCAGAGCAGCTTACGGGCGCTGTTGTCCTCAGCTCTCAGGCCTGCCTGCCACGCTCGTGTCTTTCCCGTTCTCCTGCCAGCCTCACGTCTCCGTCCGCTTCACTATCGCCCAACGTGCAGATATTCTGCTACAAATTAAAATCCCTAGCCGATGTCAGTATTGTTAATGGTTTCCCGTCTCGATGTTTATACCATTAAAGGGTCTTCTCTCCGGAGTGGTAGTTGTAATGTGGCTCAAAATGATGCCACCTTACAACTGTTCACTACACTGTTATATTTTGTAATTACAGCTTTCCTTTGGTTGCTCTTGATTTGTACAAGTGTTTTCTTTTATTCCACAAAAACAGAAACAAAAATGACTACAATGAAATGACATAAATAAGGTGACACATAATTGCAGTCATAAATTACAGCAATCAAAGAACGAGGAATCATATTCAGTCTTCAAAACAGTAGCACACATTTAGCACCTTCACTGTCACCTTCAACTGCTTGCAGTTCAGCATGGCCATTTTCTTCTTCTACAGCCTGAGATTCCTCACCATCATTTCCCAGACCCGAATTAATCATTCAGTAAATCTTTGATGTGTGTTCCTTACAGGGTAAATTACGTGGACTGAAGAGCAGTCCCGAACAGCGACATCACAAAGTCCTTCACTGCCTTGTTATTTTATGTCATTTCCAGCCTTCTAAACGCATCCTTAGGGAGTTCAAGATCTTCCTTTATAACAGACGCCAGATGTTTGCCGTCATATTCTTGTATCTGCTGTACTACTGATTTATTTTTCACGTGTGACTTGAAGGTGAGGTTGGGGTCGGGAACGTGACACAACCCATCCCCTCTCCACGAGGAATCCAGTTCCTAACCTATACCCATTCTGGTGAAGACAATTCGGAGTATGTTTCCATATTTAGTATTGCGATTCTGATACTTAAGTGTTTTCTCGAATTCATTTTCCTCATACATCTTGTATTCGAAAAATGGTTCGAATGGCTCTGAGCACTATGCGACTTAACTTCTGTCGCCCAGAACTTAGAACTAATTAAACTTAACTAACCTAAGGACATCACACACATCCATGCCCGAGGCAGGATTCGAACCTGCGACCGCAGCGGTCCCTCGGCTGCAGACTGTAGCGCCAAGAACCGCACGGCCACTCCGGCCGGCTCTTCTATTCAATATGTTCATCGCTACCAACATTGTTAAAAATGTAACTTGTATATTTGCCCATTAACTGCGTTATTTTTTGCCTGAGGGTAGTAACTTTCTTCTGGTCTGAAGAGAATGTTAGTGGGTACATTGTTTGCTGAAGTTCTTGTTATTTGAGCAATTTTCTCCCTGGTCTACCTCCAGTTGATAATCCGATCTCCACATGTGTAACGATGACGCACACTATCAACGAGGTTCGGCAAGTTCCGTGGCTGCTTCGGCATAAAATACAAAATACGGTGAAATCATTAATTTGTCAGATATGATAGCGCTCGAGCATCGTGACTGTTTATTAGATTGCTTTAAGAAATATAGCAACCACCAACTTTTGGCCGGTTCTATTCGCCGCGCGGCTGCTACGGTCGCAGGTTCGAATCCTGCCTCGGGCACGGATGTGTGTGATGTCCTTAGGTTAGTTAGGTTTAGGTATTTATAAGTCTAGGGGACTGATGATCCCAGATGTTAAGTCCCATACTGCTTAGAGCCATTTTAACCACTTTTGAACTTTTGGCATAGCTGTATTTTTGTCACAATGCGTTTCGGAGTTGTGGTCATCTTCATACCAGGGAGACGCAATGAAGTGGCGGTCTGAGGCCGTAAAGAACAGCCAAGTGTGGCTGCGAAACTTCAACTGCACAGTGGATGGCAGGGAAAGAGTGACTTTGAGTGATCAAACACCTTACACCCTGCGGCCATCCAGTGGAAAGGTTTCGCTTGGGAGAATGCCGGGAGAACGTTACCTGCCATCGTGTTTTTTTTAAAAAAAACATGTGTAATGACTCCGTACGAAAGAGTTCATATATTAACATTTACTTTATCTGCACAAGTAAATGACGGCGCGGCCTTCAGATTTATCTAGGGCAGCTAGGAGATGTGTGGCTGTTATCTTTTGTCTTCCACCATACTGCTATCGTTACGTAAGCATTGTGCTCTGTAGCTGTGTATAAATTGAAATATGTTAAATTAATTCTCAAACAAAATGAGTTGGAACACTTTCTTGTCATACTAGTCAACACATTAATGTTAACTACCAATATCTTAAGAATGTCATTTTTCAGCCTTTTGCGGGAGACCTGCAATATTTAGATGTGGCACCGATCCGCCATTGGCGTGACTTTGTTACAAAGTTTCAGTTCTCTCTTCGCTTATTGTACAACCCGAACCTGCAGTCGCGGAGAAGTAGTACGAGAATTTTAACTAATTAGACAGCACAGAGCGATTACCAGGACGTGATGTGCAATTTACAATTCAAAATTCCGCGGGGCCACATCTTTAGTTGCACTGGTCGAAACACCAATCTGGACAATTACGGATATATCGTACAGCTTCGCCATATACACTACTGGCCATTAAAATTGCTACACCACGAAGATTACGTGCTACAGACGCGAAATTCAGCCGCCAGGAAGAAGATGCTGTGATATGCAAATGACTAGCTTATGAGAGCATTTACGCAAGGTTGGCGCCGGTGGCGACACCTATAACGTTCTGATATGAGGAAAGTTTTCAACCGATTCCTCATACAAAAACAGCAGTTCACCTGCGTTGCCTGATGAAACGTTGTTGTGATGCCTCGTGTAAGTAGGAGAAATGCGTACCATCACGTTTCCGACTTTGATAAAGGTCGGATTGTAGCCTATCGCGATTGCGGTTTATCGTTTCCCGACATTGCTGCTCGCGTTCGTCGAGATCCAATGACTGTTAGCAGAATATGGAATCGGTGGGTTCAGGAGGGTAATACGGAAAGCAGTGCTGGATCCCAACGGCCTCGTATCACTAGCACTCGAGATGACAGGCATCTTATCCGCATGGCTGTAACGGATCCAGCAGCCACGTCTCGATCCCTGAGTCAACAGATGGGGACGTTTGCAAGATAACAACTGTGGTGTCACCGCCAGACACCACACTTGCTAGGTGGTAGTTTTAAATCGGCTGCGGTCCATTAGTACATGTCGGACCCGCGTGTCGCCACTGTGTGATCGCAGACCGAGCGCCACCACAAGGCAGGTCTCGAGATACGGGATAGCACTCGCCCCAGTTGTACAGACGACTTTGCTAGCGACTACATGGACGAAGCATTGCTCATTAGCCGAGCCAATAGTTAGAATAGCCTTCAGCTAAGCGCCATTAGTAACATTGCATGTATCTAAAGAGTCCCACTTGTATCGCCACAATCTCCAGATGTACCAAAAGAATGGATCAAAGTTAAGAAAATCAGAAGCTACGTACTTTTCTCTATAGCATTCATTACGTATCCTGTTTCAGACTTCACGCCCATCCTTCGTGAGTTAGCGCGTGCATCTTGGCCGCCTCTTTCAATTAGTGTGCGTAGTGTTGGCAAGTCTGCCGACACTACAACAACCATCTGCACGAACAGTTCAACGACGTTTGCAGCAGCATGGACTATCAGCTAGGAGACCATGGTTGCGATTACCCTTGACGCTGCATCACAGGCAGGAGCGCCTGCGATGGTGTACTCAACGACGAACCTTGGGTGCACGAATGGCAAAACGCCATTTTCTCGGATGGATCCAGGTTCTGTTTACAGCATCATGATGGCCGCATCATGGAAGCGTTTATTCGTCATCGCCACACTGGAGTATCACCCGGCGTGATGATATGGGGTGCCATTGGTTACGCTTCTCGGTCACCTCTTGTTCGCATTGACGGCACTTTGAACAGTGGACGTTACATTTCAGATGTGTTACGACCTGTGGCTCTACCCTTTATTTGATCCCTGCGAAATCCTACATTTCAGCAGGATAATGCACGACCGCATGTTGCAGGTTCTGTACGGGCCTTTCTGGATACAGCCGGCAGCGGTGGTCTAGCGGTTCTAGGCGCTCAGTCCGGAACCACGCGACTGCTACGGTCGCGGGTTGGAATCCTGCCTCGGGCATGGATGTGTGTGATGTCCTTAGGTTGGTTATGTTTAAGTAGTTCTAATTTCGAGGGGACTGATGACCACAGATGTTAAGTCCCATACTGCTCAGAGCCATTTGAACCATTTGAACCTTTCTGGATACAGAAAACGTTCGACTGCTGCCTTGGCCAGTAAATCTCCAGATCTCTGACCAATTGAAATCGTCTGTTCCATGGTGGCCGAGCAACTGGCTCGTCACAATACGCCAGTCACTACTCTTGATGAACTGTGGTATCTTGTTGAAGCTGCATGGGCAGCTGTACCTGTACACGCCATCCAAGCTCTGTTTGACTCACTCGATAGCCAGGCGTATCAAGGCCGTTATTAAGGCCTGATGTGGTTGTTCTGGGTACTGATTTCTGAGGATCTATGCACCCAGTGAATATGTAACCACATGTCAGTTCTGGTATAATATATTTTTCCAATGAATACCCGTTTATCATCTGTACTTCGTGTCGGTGTAGCAATTTTAATGGCCAGTAGTGTACACTGCTGTGCAAAATTAAAGTGAAATTTTGCAAGTTTGTGTTTATTTAGCCACAAAACAGTGTAAACAGGTGCTGGTAACGTAGAAACAATGTAAAGAATAGAGTAAGTAAATAGCTGCAACATGCATAACGATAGACAAAAATGTTGTTTGTTTTTTACAACTTAAAGGATTTGCACACACATTCCGACTACTGGTTAATGTCCTCAGTATGGGGTGTGACCACCTCCGGCTCCAATACAGGTCTGACCACGACGCGGCATGCTGTGAATGATGTCATCAGTCTCATGTTGGGGTCCTGCGTGGTAGCCGCGCGGTCTCAGGCGCCTTGTCACAGTTCGCGCGCCTTCCCCCTCTCGGAGGTTCGAGTCCTCCCTCGGGCATGGGTGTGTGTGTTGTCCTTAGCGTAAGTTAGTTTAAGTCCGATTAAGTGGTGTGTAAGGTTAGGGACCGATGACCTCAGCAGTCTGGTCCCACAGAACTTACCATAAATTTCCAATTTCATGTTGAGACATCAACGCCCATTCTTCCTGCAGAGCTGCTCGCAAGTCTTGGAGAGAGGTTGGTGTGTGCTGACGTGATGCAACCCGTCTCGCTAATGCATCCCAGACGTGCTCTGTGAGATTCAAATCTAGAGAGCGAGCAGGGCACGCCATGCGTTCAATATCTTCCGTTTTCAAAAATACGTTAATCAGCAGTGGTCTATGAGGTCGAGCATTGTGGTCCATCGCCGGCTGATGTGACCGAGCGGTTCTAGGCGCTTCAGTGTGGAACCACGCGGCTGCTACGGTCACAGGTTCGAATCCTACCTCGGGCATGGATGTGTGTCGTGTCCTTAGATTAGTTACGTTTACGTACTTCTAAGTCTAGGGGACTGATGACCTCAGATATTAAGTCCCATAGTGCTTAGAGTTATTTGAACCATTTTGGTCCATCAATACGAAATCTGGACCCACAGTACTTCGCAACAAGTGTGCATGAGACCCCAGACCTCCTCACGGTACCTGACAGCAGTTAAATCTTGCTGATTCACCCGTACAATTTCATGAAGAGGTGTTCGAGTGGTCATCATAATTGCTGCTCACACCATTACTGATCCTACTAGACGTCGGTCTCTTTCCTGAGTGTTTTGGTCCCGAAATCGTGTTCCACGTTCCCTCCAGATGCGAATCCGTCCAGAATCACTCTCCAGACCAGATCGGGACTCATCTGTGAAAATGACACTGGCCCACTGTTCGACCGGTGGTATGTCGATGACTCCACTCTAGACGTTCCCTTCTGTGAAGACGCGTCAGAGGTACACACACAGCAGATCTCCAACAGTAATGGCCATTCTTCCGAAGCTTTCTGTACACCGTTTGCCTCGATACAACACGTCCAGTGGGTGCTGCGAGGTCAGATGGCAGTTGCCGTGCAGTGCTGAGGCGGTACTGTCGTTCCCCTGACAGCCAAATAACGGTCCTGTCTTTTTGATGTCACACGTGGTCGGCCCTGCTCTGGTCTCCGGGATACAGCTTCGGTCTCCATACACTGTCGCCTCATCCGAGGAACAACAGAACGATTCACATTAAGCCATTAGGCCACAACAGTTTGCGACTCCTGCTTTTATTCTTCCCATGGCCCTCCACCCCAGAGTGTCTGATTAGCGTCTTCTCTGTGCCATTCTGCACCGTCTGAGTCCACAGTGACTGTGCATGTGCGACTACTGGGAAAACA
Organism: Schistocerca piceifrons; assembly: GCF_021461385.2. Lineage (NCBI taxonomy): Eukaryota > Metazoa > Arthropoda > Insecta > Orthoptera > Acrididae > Schistocerca > Schistocerca piceifrons. The sequence goes on from NC_060146.1 coordinate 215,361,948, forward strand.
CTAGCCCACTTTATAGGAGCCCTGACGTCATCGTCAGCGTGGTTGCCCGTTGACCGGACTGCCATTTTCCGTGCAGAACACGATCGTACGGACAACTGTTGACAGTTTGTACGATTACATCATTAATTAGACACATAACGGGGAAATAGCTGTTTGTTGCTTCAATTTACGACCCCAGTGTATTTGGTGAGCGGAGGTGGAAACCAACCCACAGTGTGCAGTGCCAGATGAAAAGAACGTGGGAGGTGGTATGTTATGTCACTGGGACGTTTTTAATTTATTTATTCTTTTTATTTATTGATTTATTTAACCTGGCAAGATTAGGGCCATCAGGCCCTCTCTTACATCTAACCAGGCATTCTACTTATTTTACATTCATACGTTTTAGTAGGCATGTTAAACTACATCTAGTACACAAAGTGAAATAAACAATTAGAAAGGTACACCTGGAAAAATACATACATATAGAGTTTATATTCGTAGATCATAAGTACTGTAATATTAGACATTATTGAAGAGACAAATTTTAGATAAGAGTGCTGGCAGCAGGGAGTATGAGGGTGACTCATGGTGAAGGGAGGAGAAGAATAGACATGATGAAACATAATTAAGGAAATATAAAGGAAAAGAAGATTCCCTGGCTAATAGAGATAGATGAAGGGGAAGGCATCTCAGGAGCAAGATAGGAGACGCTAGCTTTCCTATTTGACAGATGAGAGGATTGGCGTGGTACATTAATTTTGTGGAGAACTTTATGAGGATGATAGTAGGAAATGCTTCAACTTCTTCTTAAAAGCAGCAGGAGATTGAATTTTGCGCAAGGTAAGGGGCAGTTTGTTCCAGAGGCGGACAGCGGCAACTGAGAAGGAGTTTGCAAAAGTTTTTGTTTTGTGAGTGGGCACAGTTAGGATACCAAATAAGAGTGACCTCGTGTTTCTATTATGATGGCATGACAGGTTTTTAATCTCTGAAGCAAGGTACTGGGGTGCTTGCGCGACGAGGAGTCTGTGAAGTAGACATAGAGTGTGGTAGTCACGCCATTTGTCCGGCCGCAGCCACTTTAGCTCGGACTATGAAGCACTAACATGATCATATCGGCGAATGTTCCAGGTGTAACGCACACAGGCATTCATGGTTAGCTCTAGCCGTCTTTTGTTTTCACTACTCGTGCCTTGTTGAATCACATCACAATAGTGGAGGTTCGGTAGAACGAGTGCTTGCACGAGCTGGCGTTTCAAGTCCTGTGGAAATATGTTCCGAAACTTTTTGAGAGCATAGAGACAAGCAGACGTCTTTCGGCACACTGCGACTGTATTCTCCCCCCAGTTGAGATGCACATCCAAAGTTACACCCAAGTTCTTCACTGTTTTCTGATATGGTATTGGAGTACCGTCGAGCAGAATAGGAGGTAGCCGTTCGCGGAAATCTGAACTTATTAATTTCTGATGGGCTATTAAGATTACTTACGTCTTTTTTGCATTTAGTTTAAGCCCCAGGCTTTTCGCCCATGTCACTACCGAAGAAAGATCATCATTTATCTGAGCGATTGCAGTGTTTACGTCTTCAGGTCTGACGCTTAGGTAGAGCTGGAGGTCGTCGGCATAGAAATGATATTTACAGGAGGACAGAACCGACGAAATATCGTTGACATATAAAGAAAACAAAAGTGGTCCTGAGACTGATCCTTGTGGCACTCCCGAGGAAACATGTTTCCAGGAAGATTTTTCATTTACGCAGACAACACATTGCTGTCTGTCTTTTAAGTAGCTTTCAAACCATCTCATTGCACTATCAGAGAAATTAAGCTGTTGCATTTTTCTGAGCAATATGTCAAAGTTAACAGTGTCAAAAGCTTTGCTGAAGTCCAGTAGCGTCAATATTGTTGCCTTTCGATTGTCGATGGCACATTTCAGGTCATCTGTTACTTTAATTAGAGCAGTGTTTGTGCTGTGATGTTTACGGAAACCGGACTGAAATTTGTCATATAGGCTGAATTCATGCAAGTGTTCAGTGATTTGGTCATGAACAATATATTCGAGTGCTTTGGAAACAGCAGGCAGTATGCTAATTGGTCGGTAATCATTAGGCAGTTGCGGGTTTTCGATCTTAGGGATGGATCGAATTATGCTTCTTTTCCAGGCAGTGGGGTATATTCCGTTCACGAGGGAAAAATTAAATATGTCAGTTAAGACAGATACTAAGATATCGGCAACATTCTTAATCATGGTTATACCGATACTGTCGTTGCCTATTGCATTAGAAGAGATTCTCATTATTGCTTTTCTTGCCGTATTTGTTGTTACATGTTTGAGATGGAAGCTATCGTTGTTAGTTATCCTGTTTGGGGACTCTTGTGGACGGTAATTATCAGCCGTGCTGGTATTCAGAGGTGCAGAGAAGAATTCATTTAATTCGTTAGCTGACACATGAAAAGTAGTTTCCGATTTTGCCTTTCCGACCCCCAAGCTACGGAGATTCTTCCATAGAGTCGTGGGCGTCAGATCGCTGCATACAAGGGAGCGAGCGTGCCTGATTTTAGCATTGTTCCGTAGCTTTCTGTATTCTTCGAAACGCTCGGGTTTCGGATCTGCCTTGAAACGCCTGTGGGCAGCATCCCTATTAGTCATCATTTGACGTAATTCAGCTGTCAGCCATGGAGCAGGAGATTTTCTTACACGGATTGTGCGCACAGGTGCATGTTTGTCATAGAGGGCAGTGAGTTTATCACCAAGTTCATTAATTTTGCCGTCGATTGTAGGTTCTCTGATTATTTGATGCCATGAGATTTCTGAGCAATCGGCTGTTAGAGCGTCAAGGTCAATACGTTTCATGTTCCTACAAGTTATGTAACGCGATTTCATCCTTGGGGGCTGCACAGAGTAGGCCAGGAATATTACATCATGTGCTGAGAGGCCAGGGGCCGATGTTTGACCAACATCTCTTACTTTGTCAGTCTGTTTCGTTGCGATTACGTCTATAAGAGTATGACTGTGCGCCGTATGGTGTGTAGGTTGTAATGGAAGAATGTTCATGCTATTGCAACTAAACAATCTTCTTAGGTTTATTGCGGAGGGAGTGTCTCTTAGCAGGTCTACGTTCAAGTCACCCGTTACGATGACATGTTCGTATTGACACTGGAGTGAATGTAATTCCGACTGGAAGGAACTCATTGAGTTTATTTTTGGCGGCTTGTACACGACGCCAGTCAAGAATTTCCGACTTTGTATATTTATTTCAATGAACATGAATTCAGCCTCTTTTTCTTCAGCAGGATTTGACGTACATAAGACTTTCGCTTTGAGATCTGTTCGTATATACGCGGCGACCCCGCCACCTCGCTTTTTTGATCTGTCTGCCCTAAGAAATGTGTACCCTGGGAGATGAAAAGATGCAGAGGATATGTGTGGTTTCAACCACGTTTCGGATAAGAGGATTACGTGGTGGTCAGGTTGCAGTCAAACTTATTGCGCTTAAGAAACCGCTAAGTGCGGCAGGATATGAACAGATTTACAGCACTACGTGCAGTAGAGACACAGTTCGGAGACCGTATTTGTTTGTATCAGCATTACAGCATTCCATGTTATCAGGCAGCATTTGTGAGACAATGATTTGTGGACAATAACATTCCTGAAATGGACTGGCCTTCCGGAGCAGAACCCAATGGAACACCTTTCGTCGACTTCATTCCGGCCCCAGCGACCAACGTAACTGCATTCTCCGGTATCGGTTCTGAGGAAGAGTGGGCTGCCACTCCTCCTCAGATATACAGACATCTCATCCCCGAACATCTCGTATCCAGCAGAGTTCAGTGTTCAAGTCGTCATGAAGGCGAAGAGTGGCGCACCTCAAATTAATGTCCATTAATTGGCGTCCGGATACTTTCGAGCAGACAGTTTATAAGTAAGCAGAGCTTCGTATCTGTGAATGTCGTTACTTCTACACGGGCAGAAAAAAATGGCAACACGAAAAATAATTAATATCGAGTAATGAAACTTAGGGAATACGTTTGTCTAGGTGACATACACTGATCTACATCTACATCGACATGGTTACTCTGCAATTCACACTTAAGACCTGGCAGAGGGTTCATCGAGCCATTTTCATACTACTTCTCTACCATTCCACTCACGAATGGCTCCTGGGAAAAAGGAGCACCTAAATCTTTCCGTTCGAGCTCTGATTTCTCTTATTTAATTATGATGATCATTTCTCCTTACGTAGCTGGGTGTCAACAGATTATTTTCGCATTCGGAAGAGAAAGTTGGTGATTGAAATTTGGTAAATAGATCTCGCCGCAAAGAAAACCGCCTTTGCTTCAGTGACTGCCACCCGAACTCGCGTATCATATCAGTGACACTCTCACCTCTATTGCGCGATAATACGAAACGGGCTGCCCTTCTTTGCGTTTTTGCGATGTCCTCCGTCAATCCTACCTGGTTTGGATCTCACACCGCGCAGCAATATTCCAGCATAGGACTTACAAGTTTAATGTGAGCTGTCTCTTTAATGGGTTTGTCGCATCTTCTAAGTGTTCTACCAACAAAGCGCAGTCTTTGTTTTGCCTTCCCCACAGCTACACTGTTCCTTCCCTATGATATGGCGAATAGGCAACCGGGACAACATAACTCTCCCCGCGTGCATTCTGTCCCGTGCCTCGCTGTAAACAAGCGTCGCACGGCTGGCTATCTGTGATCCCTCGTGAGGAAGTCGCAGCACTTTTAATCGGAGTTGTTTTTATGAGAAGGCTTAAAAGTTTAATACTTACTAACTCACGGCGTTTGGGATATTAGTTTGCCTACCTTATTATTATCATTCCTTATTGATTTACTTACCTTGTTAACCCTCCTATCCCTATCAATTGAGATATGGAAAAATACAAACGAGAAGAATAAAATTCGGTGGGTTTCTTCGAGATTCGAACCCGGGTTTTCCGATTCTCGACCAGTTACCTTCGCCGTTGCGCTATTTTTTATTTTATTTTTTGTAATCTCATTTTGTTTGTTTTCGTTCGTTGCATCTGCTCGGGTGGGATGTCACAGGGTTCGTCGTTGATCCATTAACTCAGTCTTTTTATTATAGAGGGCAGCTAACCCTCTGTGGTACCGGCGCTGTCGGCGACAGGTGTTAACCATGTGGGCAGAGACGCGGCAGTTGTAAAAGTTTCTTACCTCGATTTCTGGAAAAGTATGCGTTTTCGGAGCCCATACCCGGTGGTGAAAAATGCTCTATTTACAATTATCTATCGATCCCGCCAATTTTGAGAAGATCGCTCGCCATAACATTTAGGGGTGATTTTCTCAAATACGTGGAGATGTTGGACCAAAATATCTTAGATTCCTTCCTTTTAGGTTGTACATAAGCGACCTGCCAAATCTGAGCCGAATCGGTTGGCCGTCTCTGAGGCCTTCCCCTTGTTAGAGCTAGTTCAACCATTTGTTTGTGGATGACGCTCGAGTTGTCGTCCGAAATTGTCTCATATATGCTCGATTGGAGACAGATCTGGCGATGCAGCAGACCAAGGCAACATATCGAGACACAGTAGAGCATGTTGGGTTACAACAGCGGTACGTGGACGATCGTTATTATGTTGGAAAACACTCCCTGGAATGCTGTTCATGAATGGCAGAACAACAGATCGAATCGCCAGATTGACGTTCAAAATCTCAGTCAGGGTGCGTGGGATAGCGACGAGGTTTCTCCGGCTGTGGTACGAAATCGCACCCGATGGCATAACTCCAGGTGGGATCCAGTGTGTCCAGCAGGCAGACACGTCAGTTCCAGACCCTCAACTGGCCCTCGGTTAATCAACACACGGCAGCGAGGCACAACCAGCTTTTATCAGGAAGCACAGCAGACCCCCATCCTGCCCTCCAACGAGCTCTCGTTTCACGCCAATAAAGTCGCAAATGCGTTTGTTTGGCATCAGTGGAGTACTCCCTACAAGGGTCTGCCTCGGAGCTTTCCTTGAAGTAACCGACTTTTAACAGTTCCTTGGGTCACTGTGGTGCCAACTGCAGCTCAAAGTGCTGCTGCAGATGCAGTGCTGTAAGTAGGCTGTTTAGGTTTTTATGTTGGTAACGCCACGTAGCGCTCTGTATGAAAATCACTGGCTGTGCTGTGTGCAGTCTGTGGCTGGTTGGCATTGTTGGAATTTGCTATTGTAGTGTTGGGCAGTTGGCTGTTAACAGCGCGTAGCGATGCGCAGTTGGAGGTGAGCCGCCAGCAGTCGTGGATGTGGGGAGAGAGATGGCGGAGTTTTGAGAGAGACAGAGACAGTAAATTTGTAAGACTGGATGTCATGAACTGATTATATATATATATATATATATATATATATATATATATATATATATATATATATATATATATATTATGACTTTTGAACACTATTAAGGTAAATACATTGTTTGTTCCATATAAAAATCTTTCATTTGCTTAGTATGCCTATCAGTAGTTAGTGACTTCAGTAGTTAGAATCTTTTATTTAGCTGGCAGTATTGGAGCACGCTGTATTGCAGTAGTTCGAGTAACGAAGATTTTTGTGAGGTAAGTGATTCATGAAAGGTATAGGTTATTGTTAGTCACGGCCATTCTTTTGTAGTGATTTTTGAAACTCAGATTGCGTTGCGCTAAAAAATATTGTGTGTCAGTTTAAGCACAGTCATTTATAATTTTTTTAAGGGGACGTTTCAGTACGATGCGCCAGAAACGTACGCCGAACACGATGGTCTTTCCTGTCGGTAGTGCCACGTGACCGTTCAGAGCTCGGTCTTCTTCCGAATGTGCAGGGTCATTATTATTAAAGTTAAACTTTCAAAACGCTGTAGAAATAACATCACTGGTCAGAATGACGTCAAATTTCAACGAAGTACTATCGGAGAAAGGGGCAAACGTATGGCATAAGAAAAGAAATACTGTGAAAATTTATCAGTAGACGAAGCTGTATGCGTCACAATAAGTGAATGAAAACACCTGTCATGCACACTACCCACTGAAGTTGGTATATACACTCCGGGTACACGGCTTTTCCTCCTTTCGCGACCGAGCGAGGTGGCGCAGTGGTTAGACACTGGACTCCCATTCGGGAGGACGACGGTTCAATCCCGCGTCCGGCCATCCTGATTTAGGTTTTCCGTGATTTCCCTAAATCGCTCCAGGCAAATGCCGGGATGGTTCCTTTCAAAGGGCACGGCCGACTTCCTTCCCCGTCCTTCCCTAATCCGAGGAGACCGATGACCTCGCTGTCTGGTCTCCTTCCCCAAAACCAACCAACCAACCAACCTGTCGGTAGTGCCACGTGACCGTTCAGAGCTCGGTCTTCTTCCGAATATGCAGGGTCATTATTATTAAAGTTAAACTTTCAAACCGCTGTAGACATAACATCACTGGTCAGAATGACGTCAAATTTCAACGAAGTATTATCTGAGAAGGTGGAAAACGTATGGCATAAGAAAAAAAATAGTGTGAAAATTTATCAATAGACGGAGCTGTATGTGTCAGAATGGGTAAATGAAAACATATGTCGCGAGGACCCTCTGAAGTTGGTATATACACTCCGGGCACACGGCTTTTCCTCCTTTCGCGTCTGCGACGCTCGCCATGACTGTCTCAATGACCACGCGGGATTAGCCGAGCGGTCTGAGGCGCTGCAGTCATGGACTATGCGGCTGGTCCCGGCGGAGGTTCGAGTCCTCCCTCGGACATGGGTGTGTGTGTCTTAAGTTTCCTTTAATTTACGTCCATGGTCACAGTCTTTTCTGTTTAACAGAGTACCGGTTTCGGTATTTAATGACCATATCATCAGATCTGTCTCATTAAAGACCGAAACCGGTAATCTGTTAAACACAAAAGATTGTGACCATAGACGTAAATTAAAGGAAACTTATTACATATACGGGTCACTGTGTTTTTCGCGACGATGTCGCAGCTTGTGATGGGTGTGTGTTTTTGTCCTTAGGATAATTTAGGTTAAGTAGTGTGTAGGCTTAGGGACTGATGACCTTAGCAGTTCAGTCCCATAGGATTTCACACACATTTGAACATTTGAACTGCCTCAATGCAGGATTGCGCTCTGCTTGTGAAGCTGTATTACAGTAATGATGACTGTGCACGCGTCGCTCTGCAAAAGTTGCGGGCACTGAAGGGTCTGATAACAGGCGTTGGTCCCATGATTGGCTTGGGTCTGGAGAAAATCATTCGGAAATTCGAAAAGACGGGTTCTGTTGGTGTGCAACCTGGTAGAGGGAGGAAACGAATTGATTCGGCGTCAGTGGAAGCAGTGGCCACAGCAATGCAGGAGGAGACGAGTGGTGGCGTGCACACGTGTAGTGCACGGAGAATTGCCCGAACATCTGACATATCTTTGAGCAAGGTGCTTAAAATCCTACGAAGCATCCCTCTTTGCTACCCATTCAAAATTACCCACGTGAACGAGTTGCTTCCTGTTAACCTGCCAGCAAGAGAGACATTTACTTTAGAATTTCTTGCCGCGTGGAAGTGGACGATGATTGGCCTTGGAAGATTTTGTGCACAGACGAAGCCCACTTCCATCTGACAGGCTACTTCAGTACACAGAATTGTCGAATATGGGCAGCAGGAAGTCCACATGCAAATCAATCGGTACCACTTCATCCTGAAAAGGCCACTGTGTGGTGCGGGTTTATGGCATCACTTATCGTAGGGACATATTTTTCCGAAGAGACATGCGCTTCCTATCCTGTTACCTGAACCATCACTGGTAAGCTCTATGAGTATATTTTGCGCAACCACGTCATTCCAGCTCTCCAACAGCGTGGATGTGTGGATGGGATCATTTTTATGCAACATGGCGATCCGCAGCACATCGCAAATCCAGTTAAGCAGCTACCGAAGCGCCATTTCGGAAATGCTAGAATTATCAGCCCCGATTTCTCTACAGCCTAGCCGTCCCGATCACCTGGTCTTAATCCGTATGACTTCTGGCTGTGGGGCTGTCTGAAAGATGTTGTGTTCAGTGTTCCGATTGAAACTTAGCTCCATTGAAGGCACGCATTGCGCAACACATTCTGAAAGTGACCCCGGAAACACTTCGATCAGTTGTGGAACATGCTGTTTCTCGATATCAACTTGTCGCAGAAAACGGTGAACAGCACATTGAACATGTTTTGCGCCAGTCACACGGAATTTAATAATCCAATTTGATTTTGATTCATACTTTTTATGCGGTTTTTGGCCTCAGGACAATTAAAAATCGATTTTTCCCATCCGGCCTGATATGACCATGCCGTGGTGGACGGGCTTTCGTAACTAACAGTATCACACCTGTGCACTCATTCACACTGAGTAGTACAGTATGTTTAACGTCAAACTCATGCCTTAGGCATTGCTGTATGATTCATTTGTCATTTGTGGTCGACCACAATTAAATTATGATGCTTACAGCACCATCTATTGCTACTTTTTCTAACTATTTATTTTTCTTCTGTCATTCGTTTTCCCCTTCTTCGTTAATATTACGCTGCAATTTTACGTCATTCTGACCAGTGGTATTATTTCTACAGCGGTTTGAATGTTTAACTTTAATTCTAATCACCTTCTATATTTTCGTGACAGCCAATACCAGCAATCATGTACAGTGGCTACATTCCTGCCAAGGTTTTCTGCAGTACCGCAGAAAGAACGTCCAGCTTCTGGTAGTCCTATTACACGACCTCTTTCAAACTCATGGAGGTGCTGATAATGGTGTCTTTGTCGCCTTAAAGGCATTCTTGACTAACATCAACTCACCACGTCCGATCTCGGAGATAACTAATGCTCACCACCGTTACACCGTGTACCTAAAGCAAATCTGAGTTGCATCCTTATACTGGCGCAACTAGCGCCACTCATATTGGACTGGTACGAAATTTGAACTGGCATCGTCTTTCAGATGGAGAAACACGCTTACCAATCTTTGTTTGCGTTGCACAACTATCTCTCGGTGTTCCGATTTTTCCCATCAGTTTGTATCACAAACATCCCTTATCTCTTTGCCTCTCCTACATCTACATCTACATCCATACTCCGCAAGCCACCTGACTGTGTGTGGCGGAGGGTACTTTGAGTACCTCTATCGGTTCTCCCTTCTATTCCAGTCTCGTATTGTTCTTGGAAAGAAAGATTGTCGGTATGCCTCTGTGTGGGCTCTAATCTCTCTGATTTTATCCTCATGGTCTCTTCGCGAGATATAAGTACGAGGGAGCAATATACTGCTTGACTCCTCGGTGAAGGTATATTCTAGAAACTTCAACAAAAGTCCGTACCGAGCTACTGAGCGTGTCTCTTGCAGAGTCTTCCACTGGAATTTATCTATCATCTCCGTAACGCTTTCGCGATTACTAAATGATTCTGTAACGAAGCGCGCTGCTCTTCGTTGGATCTTCTCTATCTCTTCTATCAATCCTCTCTGGTACGGATCCCACACTGGTGAGCAATACTCAAACAGTGGGCGAACAAGTGTACTGTAACGTACTTCCTTTGTTTACGGATTGCATCTCCTTAAGATTCTCCCAATGAATCTCAGTGTAGCATCTGCTTTACCGACGATCAACTCTATTTTCATTCCATTTTAAATCACTTCAAATGCGTACTGCCAGATAATTTATGGAATTAACTGCTTGCAGTTGCTGACCTGCTATATTGTAGCTAAATGATAAAGGATCTTTCTTTCTATGTATTCGCAGCACATTACACTTGTCTACATTGAGATTCAATTGCCATTCCCTGCACCATGCGTCCACTCCTTGCAGATCCTCCTGCATTTCAGTACAATTTTCCATTGTTACAACCTCTGCATGGGGGCTCAATTAAAAATATTAATGAATAAATGCAATAATCTTACTAGCTGTGTGACCGGTTGCTAAGTCTCGTAACCGGTTGGCCCTGACAAGTATTAGCACGCAATCTGACTGCATGAAATAAAAATAAAGAATGACAAGGAATTTCCATTAACACAATTGATTAATTAAGTCTCCTGCAACTATAAAAGCTACGAAACAACAAAGCACAAGTGTAACTGTTCTGTGTGTGGTAGTGTGATCAAAGTACATGTATCTGGCTCGGTTCTTTCTCAACACGACAAAATATTTTAATCACCATTTATAATGAACTAATTGAAAAACCAGAAATACTGTTATTGCACATAGAAACCAGAATTACAAGTCTAATAAATGAACACGAGCCAGATGCTTTGTTGACTGTACCTCTGAGCAAGAGGGATTTTCATTAAAGAAAGCTGTAATACCTTTTTACCTCATTATATATTGACGAAAATATTCCATTACACCAGCATCATAAATCAAAAGCCCATCTCCTCAAATACACTCTGACAATTGCAACTTCTTCCATCTATACATTACACCAACCGAACAGCATCTACTCTCTCGCCCAACAGAACAACAAGTGCCCTCGACATCCTCTGAACTACTACCGCACCAGTGGAGGCGGCGGAATAATAGTCTTTGGCGCAATCTCTGGCGCTGTGACTCAGTGTAGCCACCTTTCACCTCTCGATATACCACAGCATCATCTGCAAAAAGCCGCAGTGAACTTCCGATGTTACCCACAAGGACATTTACGCACACACTCCCCGTAAGACAGGAGTGACTGCCAAGTTGGTGCGTGAGGATTAGCTAAAAAGTCGAAAACTTGTCCTGGGACAGTTAAAAATCATTCTAGAACGTCAAAAATAACTGTATTTCTCGTGTGTCATAATTATTGGTTCAAATGGCTCTAAGCACTATGGAACTTAACATCTGAGGCCATCAGTCCCCTAGAACGTAGAACTACTTGAACCTAACTAACCTAAGGATATCACACACATCCATGCCCGAGGCCGGATTCGAACATGCGAACGTAGCAGCCGCGTAGTTCCAGACTGAAGCATCTAGAACTACTCGACCACAGCGGCCGGCTCATAATTATTGTTATGTTACACTGAACACCGACGAAGACTTTATACACCAGCTGTCTGCTTATTGAAAATTAGTTAGCAAATGACATTACACAGTCACGTACTAATGAATATAGCTACGTGAATTGCTTGTAGAGCGCACGTGGTCTTTTCACGACGGTAGATGCTGCGATTTAGTTCCAATATTTTCACTGCACTGGATAGTAGTTAATGCTGCCCACACAAAACTGGCAAATGTTAACAGATTAATGGCTACTAATTTAGCGCCACGCCGAATATAACATGGCAAGTGTAGACAATTGAAATACGGTCTCTCGGCTGCGATGTAGAAATGTAGTGAACAGGCTACAAACAAACATGGCAGGACTGGGAATAAAAGACCATTGTGTGTGCGTGTGTGACTGTGTGTGTGTGTGTGTGTGTGTGTGTGTGTGTGTGTGTGTGTGTGGTTTACTGCCTGCCCGACGGTACTGCGTCTGTATCGCTTTGTTATTAAATTCGGAGTTGGCATCGATGTGATTTTTGTATGTAAAGGGCTGAAACACAGAGGAAAAAGTGTAGTGACAATTTTCATTTCCATCTCTCTCTCTCTCTCTATCTCTCTCTCTCTCTCTTTCTTTCTCTCTCGCCCTCCCGCTCTCTTCTGTTTCCATTTCGTCGTGCGCGCATATTTTAATGCTGCTGCTCTGATTGTATATATCTCTGCCAGACGCAACATAAAAACGAGGTAAAAGGTTCAGTTACGCTTTGTACGCAAACAGCAGCGCAATGGAAAACTCAAATCCGGCAGCGCACAACCAGATCACGCTGTGTGCTTCACAGTGAAATGGGCTGACTGGATGTACACTACTGGCCACTGAAATTACTACAGCAAGAAGAAATGCAAGTGATAAACGGGTATTCATTGGACAAATATATTATACTAGATCTGACATGTGATTACATTTTCACGCAATTTGGGTGCATAGATCCTAAGAAATCAGTACCCAGAACAACCACCTCTGACCGTAATAACGGCCTTGAAAAGCCTGGGCATTGAGCCAAAAAGAGCTTGGATGGCGTGTATAGGTACAGCTGCCCGTGCAGCTTCAGCACGATACCACAGTTCATCGAGAGTAGTGACTGGCGTACTGTGACGAGCCAGTTGCTCGGCCACCATTGACCAGACGGTTTCAATTGGTGAGAGATCTGGAGAATGTGCTGGCCAGGGCAGCAGTCGAACATTTTCTGTATCCAGAAACGCCCGTACAGGACCTGCAACATGCGGTCGTGCATTATCCTGCTGAAATGTGGGGTTTCGCAGGGATCGAATGGGGGGTAGAGTCACGGGTCGTAACACATCTGAAATCTAACGTCCACTGTTCAAAGTGCCGTCAATGCGAGCAAGAGGTGACCGAGACGTGTAACCAGTGGCACCCCTTACCATCACGCCGGGTGATACACCAGTATGGGGATACGAATACACGCTTCCAATGTGGGTTCACCGCGATGTCGTCAATCACGGATGCGACCATCATGGATTCAACCGAAAAAATGACGTTTTGCGATTCGTGCACCCAGTTTCGTCGTCGAGTACACCATCGCAGGCGCCCCCGTCTGTAATGCAGCGTCAAGGGTAACCGCAGCCATGGTCTCCGAGCTGATTGTCCATGCTGCTGCAAACGTCGTCGAACTGCTCGTGCAGATGGTTGTTGTCTTGCAAACGTCCGCATCTGTTGACTCAGGGATCGAGACGTGGCTGCACGATCCGTTACAGCTATGCGGATAAGATGCCTGTCATCTCGACTGCTAGTGATACGAGGCCGTTGTGATCCAGCACGGCGTTCCGTATTACCCTCCTGAACCCACCGATTCCGTATTCTGCTAACACATTGGATCTCGACCAACGCGAGCAGCAATGTCGCGATACTATAAACCGAAATCGCGATAGGCTACAATCCGATCTTTATCAAAGTTGGAAACGTGATGGTACGCATTTCTCATCCTAACACGAGGCATCACAACAACGTTTGACCAGGCAACGCCGGTCAACTGCTGTTTGTGTATGAGAAATCGGTTGGAAACTTTCCTCATGTCAGCACGTTGTAGGTGTCGCCACCGGTGCCAGCCTTGTGTGAATGCTCTGAAAAGCTAATCATTTGCATATCACAGCATCTTCTTCCTGTCGGTTAAATGTCGCGTTTGTAGCACGTCATCTTCGTGGTGTAGCAGTTACACCAGTAGTGTATATGCAGATGTGCACAATCCGCAAGTCACAGCAGTGTGTGGTAGTGCGTACCTCTGAAGACGCGAGACGCAGGAGAGAGGGTGCTGCTATATGAAGAGATCGGTGGAAGAAACTGCTGACCCACAAGGGCGTATTTTGAGGTATGGGATGACAGTTGTTGAACTGTATGAAGTAAAATCGTCATAACGTCTAAACGGTCAGCGTTTGGACGTTCAAACTGGACGGCAGGCCGCGGGGCGTGAAGGGAATTAGTATGGGCAAGCGCAAGCGGTTTGTTGTTCTCGACCGGTTGCAGGTGAAAAAGTCACGGTACGGCGCTTCAGAAGGCCTACTATGCCACCAATAACAGCCAAACTGCGGCTCAAAGGAACCGAGTACTAGCTGAAGACAACCGGTCCAAGTCTGCTAACAATCAAAAATTTGATTCGAAAATTTGAGAGAACGGGTAATGTTCGTTATACCGTGACGTCCGTTGTGTTGTTGTATTGTACGGCGCCACGTATACCGTTTGTATATGTATACGTGTATGTCGTCGTTGTCGTCTCTTCTTTCCCTCGTCGATATCAGAGCATGAGAAATGTTTGTGTTTACCTATTTGTTGTCGACAACACACAACTACACGGCCACGGTATCACCTGATTCCGGAACAGCTAGCTTAATATAGTATAAAGGCTCTGAGCACTATGGGACTTAACATCTGAGGTCATCAGTCCACTAGAACTACGTAAACCTAACCAACCTAAGGACATCACACGCATCCATGCCCAAGGCAGGATTCGAACCTGTGACCGTAGCGGTCGCGCGGTTACAGACTGAAGCACCTAGAACCTCTCGGCCACAACGGCCGGCATAGTATAAAAATAGTGGTTTTCGATGCAGCGTTATTTAAGTGTGATATTATTCTTCACAAACGTCTCAAAAATGATATCGACAGTAAGTGCAAAATGGCTAAGCAGGGATGGCTAGAGGTCACATGTAAGGATGTAGAGGCTTATCTCACTAGGGGTAAGATAGATACTGCCTACAGGAAAATTAAAGAGACCTTTGGAGAATACAGAACCACTTGCATGAATATCAAGAGCTTTGATGGAAACCCAGTTCTAAGCAAAGAAGGGAAAGCAGAAAGGTGGAAGGAGTATATAGAGGGCCTATACAAGGGCGATGTACTTGAGGACAATATAATGGAAATGAAAGGGGATGTAGATGAAGATGAAATGGGAGATACGATACTGTGGGAAAAGTTTGACAGAGCACTGAAAGACCTGAGTCGAAACAAGGCCCCGGGAGTAGACAACATTCCATTAGAACTAGTGACGGCCTTGGGAGAGCCAGTACTGACAAAACTCTGCCATCTGGTAAGCAAGATGTATGAGACAGGCGAAATACCCTCAGACTTCAAGAAGAATATAATAATTCCAATCCCAAAGAAAGCAGGTGTTGACAGATGTGAAAATTACCGAACTATCAGTTTAATAAGTCACAGCTGCAAAATACTAACGCGAATTCTTTACAGACGAATGAGAAAACTGGTAGAAGCTGACCTCGGGGAAGATCAGTTAGGATTCCGTAGAAAGACTGGAACACGTGAGGCAATACTGACCTTACGACTTATCTTAGAAGAAAGATTAAGAAAAGGCAAACCTACGTTTCTAGCATTTGTAGACTTAGAGAAAGCTTTTGACAACGTTAACTGGAATACTCTCTTTCAAATTCTGAAGGTGGCAGGGGTAAAATACAGGGAGCGAAAGGCTATTTACAATTTGTACAGAAACCAGATGGCAGTTATAAGAGTCGAGGAGCATGAAAAGGAAGCAGTGGTTGGGAAGGGAGACAGGGTTGTAGCCTATCCCCGATGTTATTCAATCTGTATATTGAGCAAGTAATAAAGGCAACAAAAGAAAAATTCGGAGTAGGTATTAAAATCCACGGAGAAGAAATAAAAACTTCGAGGTTCGCCGATGACATTGTAATTCTGTCAGAGACAGAAAAGGACTTGGAAGAGCAGTTGAACGCAATGGACAGTGTCTTGAAAGGAGGGTATAAGATGAACATCAACAAAAGCAAAACGAGGATAATGTAATGTAGTCGAATTAAATCGGCTGATGCTGAGGGAATTAGATTAGGAAATGAGACACTTAAAGTAGTAAAGGAGTTTTGCTTTTTGGGGAGCAAAATAACTGATGATGGTCGAAGTAGAGAGGATATAAAATGTAGACTGGCAATGGAAAGGAAAGCGTTTCTGAGGAAGAGAAATTTGTTAACATCGAGTATAGATTTAAGTGTCAGGAAGTCGTTTCTGGAAGTATTTGTATGGAGTGTAGCCATGTATGGAAGTGAAACGTGGACGATAAATAGTTTAGACGAGAAGAGAATAGAGGCTTTCGAAATGTGGTGCTACAGAAGAATGCTGAAGATTAGATGGGTAGATCACATAACTAATGAGGAGGTATTGAATAGAATTGGGGAGAAGAGGAATTTGTGGTACAACTTGACTAGAAGAAGGGATTTGTTGGTAGGGCATATTCTGAGGCATAAAGGGATCACCAATTTAGTATTGGAGGGCAGCGTGCAGGGTAAAAATCGTAGAGGGAGACCAAGAGATGAATACGCTAAACAGATTCAGAAGGATGTAGGTTGTAGTAAGTACTGGGAGATGAAGAAGCTTGCACAGGATAGAGTAGCATGGAGAGCTCATCAAACCAGTCTCTGGACTGAAGACCACAACAACAACCCTCTACAATGCACTACATATTGATGTGCATTGTATGGACTCAGATATGGGTAGCATTCACCATTTATAACTTTGGAGAACCCTCTTACTGGTTGTAACCTGTGAACTGCTCGTAACTCTTGAAGCGAACTAACTCTTCTGAGCAACTTTTTCCCTTATGTCTAATTGAGTATAATGGGATGCAAGTGACGGGAAAGTGCTCAGACGGAAACTTTCTGTTCGCACAGTGCTGTCTGGCGGACAGCGTCTGTGTACACGCGAGAGGTGCAGTCGGTAATGGTGCCAGTAATCATAGGAATGAATCCGCCAACGCCGTGTTGGAGTGTCAGTCCCCGTGTCCCTGCACGCCGAAGAGAGGGAGTTTCGGCGCTTGTTTAAGCCTCTTATGTAAAAGCCAACTGCGGAATTAGCTCTGAATTTAATATCAGAGCGGAATTCGCCCACTCTTTTTAATTTTCGTCGGTCCCAGAGCCACGGATGGGCGTTTGTAGAAGGGCAGACGCGTATTCATTAGGGTTACGCCATGAGCCCCAGGGTACCAGCGTATACATTCGTTTTCCTTCACTCTCTCTCTCTCTCATTTTTTTTCTCTCTCTGTCTTCTTTTATACCTCCACAAGTTGCGAACTGCTAGCTTTATGATATAAAAATCGCAGTGCGGTTCAAACTTTTGCAGGTTTCGTGGTCTGAGGGACAGATTACACACAAGGGCAGCCCACGACGTTCGGATCACGGAATTACTACAAACTTTTTTTATTTTTAGTAGTCCATTAGTACAACATAATGCGCAAGTCATAAGCAGTACTGCTTAGACGTTTCCGAAAAAATCGCATGAGAAATTTTGCACGTCGGTGATGCGCCGATGCATTGTGACCCGAAGGACGAGCCGGCGTCGGTCATGTAGTTAGCTTTCAGACTCCGTTATCGGTGAATCGCTGGATCGAAACCTGCTAACCTCTTTTCTTTAGATTTATTTATATTTTTTTTACACTAGTTATATTACGAGGGTGAGTCAAATGAAAACCATACATTTGTAATGACAAATCGAAATTTCGCGCCGTTATCCTGTAAGGTGGTAAGTGTGCTTCAAATGGCGTGCAGAATGGCCTGTAGGTGGCGGCATAGTGCAGATGCACACATACCGTCACAGTATCAGTATAAAGATGGCCGCCCCACTTGCGACTTGCACCAGGGAAGAACAGCGTTCTGTTATTCGGTTTTTGCGTAGTGAAGGTGTGAAACCTATTGAAATGCATCGACGAATGAAGGTTCAGTACGGTGATGCACGTTTATCACAGCAGCAAGTCTACGAATGGAGGAGGAAGTTCGCAAATGGTGTGACTTCAGTGGAAGATGCTCCTCGTCGAGGTCAGGCATAACGAGTTGTGACTCCACAGAACATTGCAGCAGTTGAAGCCATAGTGAAGGAAAACCGCCGAGTGACACTGAATGACACTGCAGCATGTATACAGATTAGTCATGGGTCAGCACACCACATTGTGCATGATGTGCTCCAGTTTCACAGAGTGTCTGCAAGATGGGCGCTATGGTAGCTGACTCCTGAAATGAGAGAACGACGTGTTGATGCTTGTGAAGAACTTCTTCAGCGCTTTTAACGAGAAGGTGATGGCTTCCTTGGAAGAATAGTTACTGAGGACGAAACCTGGGTTCACTTCCACCAACCGGAAACGAAGACAGCGGGCAAGAAGTTTCGAACAGAACCATCAACAGGGAATGTTATGCTGACACTCTTTTGGGACGAAAAAGGCGTCACTTCGGAGCATTACATGCCTAGAGGGACCACTGTCACCAGTGTATCATAAACAGATCTCCTAAAAAAAAATCATTTGCGGCCTGCAATCAAATCAAAGCGACGTGGATTGCCGTCAGCAGGTGTCCTTTTGCAACATGACAATGCAATGCCCCACACTGCACGTACAACATTTGGAACAATCACAGACTTGCATTCTGAGTGTCTTCCTCATCCACCATACTCACCAGACCTTGCCCCAAGTGATTTCTATATGTTTGGACCACTCAAAGACGCAATGGGACGAAAGAAGTTCCGTTGTGATGAAGAGGTACGACACACGGTGCATTAGTGGTTGCGCGGACTACCAAAAGAATTTTTTTCTAAAGGAATTTATGCACTTTGTAGGCGCTGGAGGACTTTCATTGAGCGTGGGGGAGATTATGTTGAAAAGTGATACAGCTTTGTACCACTTCTGCACAGTAAATAATATTTAAAGAAAAATATTTAAGTTTTTCATTTGAGCCGGCTGGTGTGGCCGAGCAGTTCTAGGCGCTTCAGTCTGGAACCGTGGGATCGCTACGGTTGCAGGCTCAAATCCTGCCTCGGGCATGGATGTGTGTGATGTCCTTAGGTTAGTTAGGTTTAAGTAGTTCTAAGTTCTAGGGGACTGATGACCAGAGATGTTAAGTCCCATAGTGCTCAGAGCCATTTGAACCATTTTTTCATTTGACTCACCCTCGTACTTCATATACATTGTATTTGAAAGGTAGTATAATGAAAAGACACATGTATCTACATGGATTTTTACTGAATTTCCATTGTTATTGGTTATCTGTAATTTTTATTTCCGTGACAAAAATTATATTTGTTACTATTGAAAATTGAACAACCAAGCGCGTAAAGCTTTCCTGGATATGTGCGCCTGTCGCTGTTTCTGAAATCTCATACACCTGCAATCGGCTAAGGTACCGAGAATGTTTTGCACCCACACACTTCGATATGCAGACACAGATTCCAAGTACGAGAGAGGAGCTCGGAAAGACCAAGTCAGACATGGATAAATAAAGATGTAAGTAACTTTATTCAATAAGACAACGAGTTTTAATATGCTAGAATACAAGGGTACTGTATGGCTAATAGTCGAACGTGCTTTACAAATTATAAGGTGCATTAGGGTATTTTTCATAGAGTCATGGAAAACATAAATTCAAACGGTACCTACTACATGCAAAGACCGCTCTTTTCCCACACACTCAACTAATCTTCAGAGTTTTAAATAAAAACAAAGCTCGTTGACAATCCGGGAGATTTCTCTTTCCTCTGACAAGTTGACCGCGAACCACGTGTAACGCAACATTTTCGTAAACATCGGTGCTGAAAATTGGTGATGTATGATGTTGTGGGTTGGCAGGAGAGCCAACACCGGGTACTAGAGGAAGCCGAAAGGCACGCGTTTTAGCTCACGCAGGCTGGCGTGAGGTCTGGAACAGGACAAGGACATTAGACTTCAAAAAACGGACGTAGCTGGTGGAACACTCAACTTTAATCCATTAAGGATGAACGTCGGCCTGACGGTACATTAATCACAAGATCAATAGCAACTGATGACGTAGCTGAAGGCTATGCTAAACTGTCGTCTCGGCAAATGAGAGCGTATTTTGTCAGTGAACCATCGCTAGCAAAGTCGGTTGTCCAACTGGGGCGAGTGCTAGGGAGTCTCTCTAGACTAGATCTGCCGTATGGCGGCGCTCGGTCTGCAATCACTGATAGTGGCGACACGCGGGTCCGACGTATACTAACGGACCGCGGCCGATTTAAAGGCTACCACGTAGAAAGTGTGGTGTCTGGCGGTGACACCATATATGACACAATGTATTTCAACAGCGTTCTTAGGAGAATCAGTTTCTCGTTCGTTGTCAATCAAATATGAACAAGTCTGAAGGCGCTTGACAAAGATTTTAACTCTCCTATAGAAATAAAAGCAGAGTAATATTTGTTGTAACAATAAAAATTGAAACAGTCAAATAACGTCGGTAATTCGATAAATATTCATGCAAATACAGTTGTCTTTTTATTACATTACTTTTCAAACGGAATATATATGAAACGATATTACTAGTAATTAAATTTTCCTCGAGACATTTGAGTCTCATCTTTGTCTACGATAACTATGCAAGCTGAAGAAATAAAGTAACAAGAATGCCATAGCCTGCTCTCAAACCCAGGTCTTCTTGCTTATGAGGCAGGAATGCTAGCCATTACACCACTCTAGCTAACATTGCCGCACGGACTACATCTACATCTACGTGATTACTCTGCTATTCACAATAAAGTGCCTGGCAGAGGGTTCAATGAACCACTTTCATCCTGTCTCTCGACCGTTCCACTCTCGAACGGCATGCGGGAAAAACGAGCACTTAAAATTTTCCGTGTGAGCCCTGATTTCTCTTGTTTTATCATGATGATCATTTCTCCCTATGTAGGTGGGTATCAACAGAATGTTTTCGCAATCGGAGGAGAAAACTGGTGATTAAAATTTCATGAGACGATCCCGTCGCAAAGAAAATTGTCTTTGTTTTAATGATCGACACTCCAATTCATATAGTATGCGTGTGGCACTATCTCCCCTATTTCGCGATAATACAAAACGAGCTGTCCTTCGATGTACTTTTTCGACGTCATCTGTCAGTCCCACCTGATGCGGATCCCACACCGCACAGCAATACTCCAGAATAGGGCGGACAAACGTGATGTAAGCAGTCTCTTTAGTAGACCTGTTGCACCTTCTAAGTGTCCTGCCAATGAATCGCAGTCCTTGGTTTGCTCTACCCACAATTTTATTTATGTGATCGTTCCAATTTAGGTTATTTGTAATTGTAATCCCTAAGTATTTAGTTGAATTTACAGCCTTCAGATTTGTGTGATTTATCGCGTAATCGAAATTTAGCTGATTTCTTGTAGTACGCATGTGAATAATTTCACACTTTTCCTTATTCAGGTTCAGTTTTCGCACCATACAGATATTTTATCTAAATCATTTTGCAAGTCGTTTTGATCATATGATGACTTTACAAGACGCTAAATGACAGCATCATCTCCAAACAATCTAAGACGGCTACTCAGATTGTCTTCTATGTCGTTAATATAGCTCAGGAACAATACAGGGCCTATAAAACGTCCTTGGGGAAGGTCGGATATTAATTCTGTTTTACTCGATGACTTTCCGTCTATTACTACGAGCTGTGACCTTTCTGACAGTGCAGAGTTCTGCCAACCACAAACTTCGATGGCTAGCATCCCTGAATAGTAAGCTAGGAGACCCATGGCTCAAATTTTAACTCATTTCTTCAGCTTCCATCATTATCGTACATAAAGATGATAATAAAATGTCTTGAAGAAACTTTAATTATAAAGATCTATAGACGACGTGCACCTGAGATAAAGGGTTTCCTCATTACATCCAATGCTGGGGAGCTATACCAGTGCCAGAGAACCTCAGCAATAGTGAACATCTAATAAGGGGAAAATAAACTGAAGCAGTGAACTGATATTTGTGTAGGGGCGGGCATTTTACTTCGGTAGTACGTGCTGAAATGTTAGCTATAGTGCTGCGGTTGTGTAACTGCAAGTATTCCTGTCTAGTAAGCGAGACCTGGCTTCAGTTCCTGGACGTGGCATAAATTTTATTTCACTTCTTCAGCTTCCATCAAAATGAAAAGTGTTGAAAAAATTGTGTATTGACGAAAAGATGAGCCGGACACAGTCCAGTGATCCATGGATTACGGAGTGTGGACGCTACCCACATGACTGCCACCATCCCATACTTAAGGTTGTAAGTAGGCTGTTTACGTTTTTATGTTGGTAACGCCACGTAGCGCTCTGTATGAAAACACTGACTGCGCTGTGTGCAGTCTGTGGCTGGTTGGGCTCATTGTTGGAATATTCGCTTGTGAAGTGTTGGGCAGTTGGATGTGAACAGCGCGTAGCGTTGCGCAACTGGAGGTGAGCCACCAGCAGTGGTGGATGTGGGGAGAGAGATGGCGGAGTTTTGAGAGCGGATGATCTGGACGTGTGTCCGCCAGAAAAAGGAAATTAGTAACGATGGATGTCATGAATTGATACATGTATATGATGACTTTTGAACATTGTTAAGGTAAATACATTGTTTGTTCTCTATCAAAACCTTTCATTTGCTAACTATGCCTATCAGTAGTTAGTGCCTTCAGAAGTTAGAATCTTTTATTTAGCTGGCAGTAGTGGCGCCCGCTGTATTGCAGTAGTTCGAGTAACGAAGAATTTTGTGAGATAAGTGATTCATAAAAGGTATAGGTTATTGTTATTCAGGGCCATTCTTTTGTAGCGATTATTGAAAGTCAGATTGCGTTGCGCTAAAAATATTGTGTGTCAGTTTAGTGATGATCAGAATAAGTAACGAGAGAAATGTCTGAGTACCTTCAGTTTTGCTCAGCTGTTTGAAAAACAAATAACGTAAGAGGTTTACCGGCACAGTAATACATAATTTTCTAAGGGGACGTTTCAAGGTCTCAACGCACTAGCACATCGCTGACATGCAAAACTTCTCTTGCGATTTTCGTGAAGTGAGCTAAGAGATGCGCCTTATTAATTGCGCAGTATGTTGTCCTAATGGACAACTAAAAGCGTACGAAGTTTGAAGTAAATCCGTAATCTGAAGGTTTTGGCGTTCTCCTGTCAGAACACATTCTGCATAGAATCCTGATTGTTAGTTCCGTGTAAGGAGCGGGCCACATGAGGGAAAGCAAAAACCAGAAACTCCGATAAGTCATGGCTGCTCACGGCCACTACATATAACACCTCTTTACTGCATTACTATAACAGCGAATTAATGTTCAAATGGTTCAAATGGCTCTGAGTACTATGGGACTCAACTGCTGTGGTCATAAGTCCCCTAGAACTTAGAACTACTTAAACGTAACTAACCTAAGGACAGCACACAACACCCAGCCATCACGAGGCAGAGAAAATCCCTGACCCCGCCGGGAATCGAACCCGGGAACCCGGGCGTGGGAAGCGAGAACGCTACCGCACGACCACGAGATGCGGGCGTGAAAGTACAATCCCCTGTCCAAATTGGTCACTTAGTTTTGAAATTAGTGTTGATCGGTCCGGTATTAAAAAGTCAGTGCACAACAGAGCACGGTACCAACGCGTTCCTATAACCCGCCTGTGAAAATGCAATCTTTCAGGAGATCATATGTTGGGGTCTTCTGATCTCAGAGACAAGCGTTCAAGTGCCGTGGACGTAGCAACCATGTGTACACATATCGTAAGAACAGACATACCGTGGCTACCCTACAGTACTGGGTCTACATTTAAACAATACACGCTTCCTCCAGCCCAGGTAAATTGAGCAAAACGGTTGGTTCTCTTCTATTAGCTGTGCCCTAGTGCGGAACATAGGCAGCTTATAAAAGCACAATCTGCTCAAGGACTGTTCCTAAGAAAACCCCGAAAAACAATTATCTTTAGGTACGAAAAGTACCATTTCGAAGGTTGGCCACTTCTATAATATTTGTATTCACGACAACCCTCGAAATTTTTACCACGTGTTCATAAGATGATCTTCTCGACAAACTTTGAAACTTTTTTCGATACAATTTATCCTTTAGCGACATCCAGAGGTTCAAAGTTACGATACCTATGCAGCAAACTGCGAAAATAGTTTTTTCAACTATTTTTACCCCGTGGGCCGCAATCATGTGAATAATTAACCATAGCAGATGGCTAATATTTTAACTGTACATTCCTTAGACGGTATATCTACAAACGCCATTTTCCTGTTCTCGAAAATAAGTTAGCCATTATGAAGGTACGTCTAAATAACCTAGTTTTGACTACCACAAGTTCCAATTGGGGGAATGGCCGCTTTTGTAACTTCTGCTCATGGCAATTCGATGAAATTTTCACTGCATGTTCTGAAGATGATGTTCTCGAGGAATACTGAAACTTTTCTCGTTTATCGCTATTTGTTACCGAGTCGCAGAGGTTCAAAATTACTGTACTTATGCACGTAAAATATGTACACTCTTGTTCAGAAAAATCAGAACACCTTGAACGACTAGAGATAGGATGTTCATATTCACGGTACTTGTACACTATGTAGGGAAGCAGCCTACTCACGCCTTAGTAAATTCACATCAGTCTTTCCATTGTGTGCCAGCCAGTCCGCTGTAACTAGTTCTGACGTCATAAATGTTGCGCAATACTTAAAAAATCAAGTTAATAACCTGAAACGGTTCTAGCATGTCAGGTTTGATACTAAATTAATATGTGTTGAATGTCAGTTCGATAACTTTAACCATTTTCGAAATTTGGACGTTTTTCTGTAAAAATCATTGGCGCAACAGAAAAGAGCTAGAGACTTAAAAATTTATATTTAGATTCCTTTTTCATAATTATTTAATAGAAACAGCCTTCTGGATCTCACAAATTTAAGATTTTAGTTGAAATTCATGATTTTCTGGTTTTTGTCTAAAAAATTAAGGAAGCAAGATAGATTAAGTAGGCTAATAAATAAGGCTAGGATGTTTATATTTAAGTAGAATGGAGATCCGCTATAACCATAAAGATGTAAGAAGTTTCATTTGAATAACTACAAAACTATAGTGATAGCGTATCTGCAAAGGGCAAGTTCAGAGCTCGTCCACTGCGTGCAGTGTAATTAAATTAATTCTCTCGCCCAAAATATTTTACTTAGCCACGTCAGACATTTATTATGATTACTTACCTGTGTGCTGAATGCACATTAAAATGAGAGCTTCATCGGCCATCAGCAAAAGAAGCAATGGTTTATTCAATAACTTAAAGTGGTGCATTACTAGCCCAGTGGCTAGTCGGGAGAGCCGATTTGATCAGACGTTCCCTTAGCCGTCCGCACCGCGGTTTTATAAACTCCTGGAAATGGAAAAAAGAACACATTGACACCGGTGTGTCAGACCCACCATACTTGCTCCGGACACTGCGAGAGGGCTGTACAAGCAATGATCACACACACGGCACAGCGGACACACCAGGAACCGCGGTGTTGGCCGTCGAATGGCGCTAGCTGCGCAGCATTTGTGCACTGCCGCCGTCAGTGTCAGCCAGTTTGCCGTGGCATACGGAGCTCCATCGCAGTCTTTAACACTGGTAGCATGCCGCGACAGCGTGGACGTGAACCGTATGTGCAGTTGACGGACTTTGAGCGAGGGCGTATAGTGGGCATGCGGGAGGCCGGGTGGACGTACCGCCGAATTGCTCAACACGTGGGGCGTGAGGTCTCCACAGTACATCGATGTTGTCGCCAGTGGTCGGCGGAAGGTGCACGTGCCCGTCGACCTGGGACCGGACCGCAGCGACGCACGGATGCACGCCAAGACCGTAGGATCCTACGCAGTGCCGTAGGGGACCGCACCGCCACTTCCCAGCAAATTAGGGACACTGTTGCTCCTGGGGTATCGGCGAGAACCATTCGCAACCGTCTCCATGAAGCTGGGCTACGGTCCCACACACCGTTAGGCCGTCTTCCGCTCACGCCCCAACATCGTGCAGCCCGCCTCCAGTGGTGTCGCGACAGGCGTGAATGGAGGGACGAATGGAGACGTGTCGTCTTCAGCGATGAGAGTCGCTTCTGCCTTGGTGCCAATGATGGTCGTATGCGTGTTTGGCGCCGTGCAGGTGAGCGCCACAATCAGGACTGCATACGACCGAGGCACACAGGGCCAACACCCGGCATCATGGTGTGGGGAGCGATCTCCTACACTGGCCGTACACCACTGGTGATCGTCGAGGGGACACTGAATAGTGCACGGTACATCCAAACCGTCATCGAACCCATCGTTCTACCATTCCTAGACCGGCAAGGGAACTTGCTGTTCCAACAGGACAATGCACGGCCGCATGTATCCCGTGCCACCCAACGTGCTCTAGAAGGTGTAAGTCAACTACCCTGGCCAGCAAGATCTCCGGATCTGTCCCCCATTGAGCATGTTTGGGACTGGATGAAGCGTCGTCTCACGCGGTCTGCACGTCCAGCACGAACGCTGGTCCAACTGAGGCGCCAGGTGGAAATGGCATGGCAAGCCGTTCCACAGGACTACATCCAGCATCTCTACGATCGTCTCCATGGGAGAATAGCAGCCTGCATTGCTGCGAAAGGTGGATATACACTGTACTAGTGCCGACATTGTGCATGCTCTGTTGCCTGTGTCTATGTGCCTGTGGTTCTGTAAGTGTGATCATGTGATGTATCTGACCCCAGGAATGTGTCAATAAAGTTTCCCCTTCCTGGGACAATGAATTCACGGTGTTCTTATTTCAATTTCCAGGAGTGTATATAAGAACGCTGCGCGAGGAAAAGGCCCTAGTTCTCTCCAGACGCTGAATAGCACGCCATCTGTGTCGGGAGTCGCGTCGCGTCGGTATCATTGCTATAAACAGCCTCGGATGCCGTATTAAGTTACTCGGGATACGCGTAATCATGAAATCATTTTCGAGTGAAGTATTAATTCTGGGATGACTTTAATGACCTATCTTCAGTTTGCGTATGTCGTATTTTCACGTGCCGCCGCGGGACAGACATTCTACCATTATTTAGCGTGGCGTTTGATGTACATTATCATCAAATTATGGCGAGCATTCACTCAAACATTTAATTTGGACAGTTATAGTTGCATCAGCGCATTAGACTCTGAACTGCTCTGTTAGTCAGATTGTGTGGATTCTTTTTTTTCATCTGTGACGTTCAGAATATATCGAACGTTCTTTTTTTTTTCACGATCGATTTTGATTATGAATCCCAGACAATCTCCTGATTCCTCAGAGCTATAAGCTGTAGCTATAAGTGTATTTCTCAGATGAAGTGGGCACTAGGAATTCTAATTACAGGCTTCACGTTTTGCTAATCACTTTCTGGTTGCCAAAATTGTAGTTAGAGAGCCAGTGTTGAGAACGGCAAAACAATAGCATAAATAACAGGAACATTTTATACAACAGTAAATTTTCCACCCGCCGCCCCACAACTAGTATGTTCTGCAGAATTTCAGTCACCTCGGTTCAGCATGCTCAAATGCCTCTGAGCACTATGGGACTTAACTTCTGAGGTCATCTGTCTCCTACAACGTAGAACTACTTGAACCTAACTAACCTAAGAAGATCACACACAACCATGTCCGATGCAGGATTCGAACCTGCGACCGTAGCGGTCGCGCGGTTCCAGACTGCAGCGCCTAGAACCGCTCGCCCAAACCCGGCCGGCCGGTTCAACATGTGTTGTGTTGCCAAGTAGGCCATGGACCCAGATAACTTGTTCCATACATGTTGGCATCGATGCGTATAAGGCGCGATTAGCGTCCTATGGAATAGCCAACTACCCTCCATTCACCTGGTTCCAAAGTTCGTTTGTGGTGGTTGGCATTGGGACACAGCGCTACACCCGTCTTTTCACCATACCCTGTCACGTTTTCGATTGGCGGCAAGTTTGGTGATTTGGCCGACTGGGGCCAAAAGCTGACATCCTGTGACACCAAGAAGGCACGTGTTCGTGCAGCAACATGTGGTCGTGCATTGTCTTGCTGAAAAATGGCGTCTGGGGTGCTGTGCAGAAATGGTATGGTTACGGGTCGCAGGGTGTCATTCACGTATATCACACTGGTCACAGTGCTTGATCACGTACCGGCTGTGATTTGTGGTTGTACCCAATAGCACTCGACACCATAAGGGCTCAAGTTGGCGCCGTACGTGTTGTCCCAATGCAGTCACTATGATGTCTGCGCCGAACCAAAATGAGGCCATCATATGCAAACAAACAGATCCAGGATTCGTCCGAAAACACTATCTGATGCAATTCCTGCCCCCACTGACGTCGTTCCAAACACTATTACCATCTAGCGCGTTGCTCATTTGTCAAAGGTGGGCGGAGAAGTGGACGACGCGCACGTAGACCACGCCGTAATAAATGACAATGGACCGTCACCTCTGTGTTACACTGTTGCATTGTTGCGCCAGAACCGAGGTGGACGCAGATCTGTCCCACACGAGCAGCAATTTCCCGGATGGATGCGTCACATTCCCTCATGACAATAGTGCGCCCTCTTCCAAACTCACTGATTTGATGGTACGATTCCCGCACACGTCTGCGAGGCATCCTCCACGTTTGCTCAAGTCACACTGTCCATTACCTTCTTTTTACAGCGACGAGTGCCGCAGGCACGTTTACCGGTAGGTGGTGTTGCACCGCGGTATCAGTGTTGACGTTAAAGCCGCGGACCGACATGTTCCAAATGCTATTCACATCTGCAGAGTATAATAATGTAGATGTCCTGTGAATACGAACGTCCTATCCCTAATCGTTCAAGTTGTTTTGTAATTTTTTCTTTTTTTTCGCAAAGTTAGTGTAGTTGTAACTGAGGTATGAACTCATGACAAGAGTTCTAGGGTCATGTCATGGATTATGTGGTTCACCAAACTATATTTGTAGTCAGTATTTTTTCACCAACAAAAGTCTGTGACGCGCTGTCTCTATATAATGGGTACTTCACACCTGTACAGATATGCCCAAAGTAGTACAGTAGCGACAAATAATGGGCTTAAAAGGGTCTTAACAAGCCTGAAAAGGAACTTGACAAGGCCACCAAAAGTTATGTAAAACTGGAAAGAGTGCAAATTCAGTAAAATGTTTCTAATAAAATTTTTACTCTTTTAAGATACGCATCGTAACTGGGCGTTTTCGATTAATTGTAATTGATGAACAAAATATCCAGAAAAAAATGTTTAGCAAACGATTTTGTGTTAATTGTATATTACGCTTACTTTTTTGGTTCACAGGTGTAAACGTATCTAAACGTAATAATACTGTATCTAAACGTGTTGAAGCATATGAACAAACCGTCAGTCTTTACTGACCTATAGAATTCGCCTTATACCGAGTGCCGCAGAAAAGCAGACTGTTTGCATATAGCGAACAGGTCGAGGATTATATTGTAAAACATTTTCACTCACAGCACCGAATCCTTTGCGTATTACCACTTCACTCACAGCTGATCTTTTGAAAATGATCTTTTTAGGTGACCACAGTTGTTACGTTGACAGTCAGACAATCTGTGATGTAAATCATTGACGGCACGTTCAAGCATCTGTATAGGAACCTTTCTGGTTCCTGCACGAATGGTGTCTTTCACTTCCGCTGAATACACCCTGTGTTTAAGGAAATCATAAAGGAAGTAATCACAGACCGATAAGGAGGGAGATCTGGGAGGCCACAACATGTCACCATTTTTTGAAACGGTGTGATTACCAAACACACTACGCACTGCTGACGTTGAAATTCAGCACAATATCACGTAGCACCATCTCCCTGAAACAAATACTCATTTGCAGGAAGCCGTTCAAGTTCAGGTGAGAGGAACTGGTCAACTATGGCAGCATACCACTCAGATGTGATTGTGGTTGCCAGTCCGTGTTCATCCTCAAGAAAGAAAGAAAGAAAGAAAGAAAGAAATGGCTGATTGTACCCACTGAAGAGACAAGCGCTCCACACTGTGACTTTGTGGCTGGCTAAGGAGCGTTGACAGAGTACGTGAGGACTATCCTCGCACTAGTAATAGCACGTTTGTTTGTTGACCCAACCACTGAGATGAAGTTGTGCCTCTTCGCCCATCCACCATAGCAAATTTAAGAAGTTTCCATCGTCCCAAATTTTAGTCAACAGTTGAACTGACAGTCGCTCGATTTTCATAATCACTTTCACTTAACTGTTGCACAAGTTGTATTTTGCATCTTTACATCATTCCGTAAAATTCTGTGCACACTACGCCTGGAAATTCTCACTGCAGCCGCAGCTCATCTCACAGAACGTTTTGGACTTTTGGTTACAACATTTTCCACCGCATCTATTCGTTCCTATGAGCGACAACTTCTCGGCCTTCCTGGCGATTACAACTTAAGTGCAGTTCCCGTTGCTTCAAAATTTTTCACCCGTTACGTGACTGCACGAGTAGATGGCACGACAACATTCCGTCTAAGGTTAAAATAGTGAGGGTATTCCCTTCTAGCAGCAGCAACACAGTCTCCGTTGTAAAAGGCCTTCACAGCCAGAGTATTTTCAGGCCAGCCCCAGCGCTCCATCTCAGCAAATGGTGTAAATACCTGGAACACATCACAAACAATCAGTGTTGCCAATAATACCATTCCCCCTTTAGAGAGTAATTAATACAGGTAGTATTTGTGCGAGACACACTGTATAAGCAGAACACCCTGCTGTTGGAGGGAAAAGAAGGGAACCAACGGAAAAATGATCCCGTTGCAGCACAAAAAAGACGAATACGTTGCTCTTCAAAAGACTCTGACAGAAAAGTCGGAAAGCAGATGCCTCAATTCCAGTTCCGCCAATGATGCAGCTGTTGTTCTGTAGTAACCAGAAGCAGTGATCTTTCCGTTTCTTGGGAGCAGACTAGAAGGTGTATACTAGGCTTGTCATTTGTAGCCCAAAGAAAAGTCCTGTGGGTTGGTATCTTCTTTGAATCATATTCTTTCTGGGGAAAAAACCGACTTACAATCACCAACGGTTATTCTGAAGTGGTTTTAGCATTCAGGTTAAACTGAGACGAAAAACGCACATATAAATATCCGAAAACCGGTTATTTCAGCTATAACCGCCATCCCTAGTCACTTCCAATTATGCTGGAGACATTCCGAATGGCTAACGATCATGCTTCGCCTGGCGAGTAGGCTGCTCCGCGCAACCTGCGTGACTAGAGGGAAGGCTAGCTTGCAGTGGTAGTGACACCGCACGCCTCGCGGTCACAACAGAAATTCTCTAAGTGGCAGCAAGAATATACAGGAAGGCAAAGGTTATTTGAAGTTTTCGCATAAACTAGACTGCAATTATAAGCGTAGCGGGAGATGAAAAGGAAGTAGTCTTTGCGAGTGAGACTAGGCTATATAGCCTATCCCCGATTCAGTCTGTACATTGAGCAGGCACTAAAAGAAACGAAGGAGAAATTAGGTGATCGTATGAACGCTTAGGGGTCAGAAACAAAGTATTTGCAGTTTGGCAATAGCAGTGTAATTCCGACAGAGACAGCAAAGCACTTGGACGAAAATTTGAATGGAATGAATAGTACCTTAAAAACAAAATTGAAGATGAACATCTACAAAAGTAAAAGAAGGCTGTAGAAATCGAATCATCAGATGAAGCTGACTGAATTAAATTAGGAAATGAGACACGTAATAAGATTAGTTTTCCTGTTTGCGGAGTGAAGAACTGATGACGGTCCAAGTAGAGCAGGTACGAAATACAGCCTTGTTATCGCACGAAAAACGTTTCTGAAAAACAGGAAATTGTTTACATGTAATATAAATACGAGCGATAGGAAGTCTTTTCTTAAAGTATTCGTCTTGAGTGTAGCCTTGTACGAAAGTGAAAGGTGGAGACGGGCAGATCAGACACGAAGAGTGTAAAAGCTTTTGAAATGTGGTGCTACAGTTGAGTGCTGAAAATTAGGTTGTTAGATCATGTAACTAATGAGGAGCTACAGAATAGAACTGAGGAAAAAACATACATACGGCAAAAATTACTTAAGAAGAGGATCATTTGGTATGATACTTCCTGACTCACCAAGGACCCGCCAATTTGCTAATGGATGACAATGTTGGAGGTAAGAATTTAGAGGGAAACCGAGTGATGAATACGGGAGACATACTTAAATGAACAAAAGTTGCAGTACTTATTCAGAGATGGGTATTCTTCCACATCATAGGTCAGTGTGGAGAGCTACATCGAACTAGTCTTCAAACTAAAAACAACGGCAACAACAGTTACACGTGAGTACTGGAGCACGACATGCTCGGTACAACATTTGTTTCCTTATACATCGTTACTCCTGACAAGGCTTCTTATACTCTGCGGGAATCCATGGGCTTTCATTCCCGTTTCCCTCATCTCTTTAACTGTCATGTAGCTAACTTCTGTTAAGCTCTGTGGGTACTTGAATCTCTCCACTTCCTTCAGAGCTTGCCCTCTGTTCCTTACATCCTTTGCTACTCTCATCGTATTCCCCGTGTCACCATTACTTGATACTTACTTGCATTTTTCAGTTCATACTGTCGCACCACTTCCTCCAATTTAGCTAGCCTTCCAAGCGCCCCTCCTTCCCCATTTTCCCACACCATTAAATTATCTGCAAACAGCATTGGTATTCTATTTTTACTTCGTATTCGCATACACAACGGTGCGCTATGGCCTTTCAGGAAAATCACAGATGGGCAAACCTTAGTTCTCCCGATTACCAGTCCAGAATATCTCTACCCATTGTTTTACCTTGCTCCATTTGATTACTGAATACTTAAGAAGAACAGTAAGGACTATGTATAGTAAGTGAAAAGAATCACTTGATTTTTTAAAAAAAATTTGCATCGACTCGCAAAGGAGTAGCTGAACTTCAGTTACCACAATCATCAGTGCAAGAGATCAGTAGAAAAGATTCAAAAAGGGACGTGATTCAGACCGATGTTTGTGATTCAATTATCTGACCACGAGCTGGAGCAACGAATTCCAGACTGCCGTTTAATCTCCAAAGGCCGGTTTCTGATCCATAGGGTTTTTTGTGATGAATTGTGACATATCGCAGTTCGCAAAGAACGCACGTAGTTTTTTTATATAAGAAAAGTCCCCATTATATAAGAGAGATGGAAAGGCATTTGATTTATACCTGTACAGCAAAGCCCCAAAGAAACTGGATAGGCTTGCGTATACAAATACGGAGATATGTAAACTGGCGTATCGGTCGGCAACGCATACGTAAGACAGCAAGCGTCTTGCGCAATTGTTAGTCGGTTACTGCTGCTACAATGGCCGGTTAACAAAATTTAAGTGAGTTTCAACATGGTGTTATAGGGATGGGGTACAGCGTCTCCGGGGTGGTGATGAAGTTGACATTTTGCCGTACGACCATTTCGCAAGTGTAACGTGAATATCAGGAACCCGGTCAAACATCAAACCTCCGACTTCGCTACAGTCTGAAAAAGATCCTGCAAGAGCGGGACCAACGACTACTGAAGACAATCGTTCAACATGACAGAAGTACAACCCTTCCGCAAATTGCTGCAGATTACAATTCCGCTTTAAGCCTCGCCTGGGCCCGTCAATATCGACATTGGACTGTTGATGACTCGAAACGTGTTACCTGGTCGACGAGTCTCGTTTCAAATTATACCGAGCGGATAGACGTGTACGGGTATGGAGACAACCTCATGAATCCATGGACCCCGCACTGAAGAGACAAAGAAACTGGTACACCTGCCTCATATCGTGAAGGGCCCCCGCGAGCACGCAGAACTGCAACAACATGACGTGGCGTGGACACGACCAATGTCTGAAGTACTACTGGAGGGAATTGACACTATGAATCCTGGAGGGCTGCCGATAAATTCGTAAGCGTACGAGGAGGTGGAGATCTCTTCTGAACAGCACGTTGCAAGGCATCCCTGATATGCTCAGTACTGTTCATGTCTGGGTTTAGTCGCCAGCGGGTGTTTAAACTCAGAAGAGTGTTCGTGGAGCCACTCTGTAGCGATTCTTGACCTGTGGGGTTTCGCATTGTCCTGCTGAAATTGCGCAAGTCCCTCGGAATGCACAATGGACATGAATGGGTGCAGGTGATCAGACAGGATGCTTACGTACGTCTCACCTGTCAGAGCCGTACGTAGACGTGCCAGGGGTCCCGTATCACTCCAGCTCCACACGCCCCACAACATTACATAGCCTCGACCTGCTTCAACAGTCATCTGCTGACATGCAGGTTCCATGGAAACATGAGGTTGTCTCCATACCTGTACACGTGCATCCGCTCGATACCAGACACTCGTCCGACCACACAACTTGATTCCATCTGTTCACAGTTTAAAGTCGGTGTTAACGGGCCCGGGCGAGGCGTAAAGCTGTGTGTCGTGCAGTCATCAAGGGCACACGAGTAGACCTTCGCCACAGACACTTGTTGATGGCCCAGTAGTGGAATCAGTCGCGATTTGCGGAAGGGGTGCGCTTCTGTCACGTTGAACGATTCTCTTCAATCGTCGTTGGTCCCATTCTTGGAGGATCTTTCTCCGGCTGCAGCGATGTCGGAGATCTGATGTTTCACTGGATTCCTGATATTCACGGTACATTTATGAAATGATAAAATCCCCACTTCATCGCTACCTCGGAGATGCTGTGTCCCATCGCTCGTGCACTGAATGTAAAACCACGTTCAAATTCACTTACATCTTGATAACCTGCCATTGTTGCATCAGTAACCGATCTAACAACTGCGCCAGACACTTGTTGTCTTATATAGGCGTTGCCGACCGCAGGGCAGTATTCTGCCTGTTTACATATCTCTGTATGTGAATACGTATGCCTATACCAGTTTCTTTGGCGCTTCAGTGTATGTGTCAAACTATGTAATTGTGTCGAAATACTGGTATTTAAATTAACTGTCAAAGCTTTACTGACGTACAGATTTCGTTTTATATCAGCAGCACTCCCTCCTGTAGCAGGAAGAAAAAAGAAACCAGTTGAATAGCGCTTCAGTCGGAGCACGAAAAGGGCGAAGATGCTCTTCTTTAAAAGACTCTGACAGAAAAGTAGGAAACCAGCCGCCTCAACCTTCGTTCCTTCTTCCTCACCAAAATTCTTGCATGCGAACATATTCGCGCTTTTTTACGCCGAATGAGAGTAGCAGAGTGACAGTGATCATAGAAGAGAGAAGACACAGAGATGATACAGCTCTCGAGTGACAGAAAAAATGACAGTGAAAGAGAGAGAGAGAGAGAGATGGATGAAGACAATAGCAGTGATTCTAGGAAAGCACATATAGCGATGGTCACTGAGGGACAGCGGCAGTAAAAGAGAAATAGAAATGGTTTGAGATAATGACAGTGGGAGCAAAAGAGAGAGGAGACGGTGGAGATTAAAAAGAGAGATGAGTGGTGGCTATACATATGCTTCGGGTGTCTTAGTCCCACCTCCCCAGACCGGCGAACTTTTAACACGAAAAGATTTGAGCACTTCCTCCCACCCCCTATAGGCCTATACCCACGCGTTAAAGTTTTCTAGTCTAGGGGCGAAAACCCGAGAAATCCATGCCCAAGGACATGTGTGGAGAGGAGACAAGCGAGATTGAAAAAGACAGAGACAGGGTCAGAAAAAAAGAATGGGACAAAGACAATGGGAGTGGACAGATAAGCAGACAGACAGTGAAACTGCCAGAGAAAGAGAAAGCAGCAAGGAAGGACGAGAGAAAGGGTTGAAAACAGTGACGGTGAGAGACATAGATTGGAGAAAGTGCCCATGGGAGGAAGAGGTGATGGTGGGGGCGAGACACGTGTAGACAGAGACAGTGAGAGGGAGATATTGAGTATGGAGGGTTAACTACGAAGAGAGATTGGGTAAAAGAATTTAGAATCTTCTGTGTTAAAAGTGAAAGAATATGTTCTAACGGGAAAAGGTTTGGTGAGGAAGGCGGACTGTCCTATCAGAACTTTTTGAAGAGGAGCGTATTCGTCTTTTTTGTGCTCCAACAGGAGCATTTTATCTGTATACAATTTACTGGAATGTTATGTTACGGTGTGCTGACGTCATAACAGTGATCGCCGTAAGTGAACATAAATTGAGTTCGTGATTGAGGAATCAGAACGTACACTAGCTGAGGGCCATAATAGGCAAATCAGCGAAAAGGAAAAAGGAAATTGCGTACTAGTTGAACATGCTGGATGGTTAAACTTTCAACTCGGGCAAGAACCTAGTGCAGAGGTGAAGGGATTTTGTTGTCTCGTAAATAAAACGCAGGGTGACCCCAAAATACACCGGAAAAATTTCGGAGGAAGCCATGGTTTCCAATGCCTCACCATGAAGTAAATACATTTGATTTCTTTTCCACATTTATCTTTGTAGCTGTTCTGAACTGAAAATACCCGAACAACAGTAAAAATGTCGACGTGGCCATTAAACAGTCAGTCAATGATGACAACATTGTCACTTGCTAGAACATAGTCCCCATTGATAACTGCAGTAAATGATGGCCTTCATTGTATAATTTTATTGCATTGGCCACTGCACGAGATATAATCTGGAGGAAGCAGCAAATTTCATGATTATTTTTGTATGCCTAGCGCGCTGTTTACTGCAGTATAAATTATTTCGTAATGTTTCAGGTCGTATCTAACCTGTCACCGTTCTGGTAAAGCGCATGACAGCCCAAATACATGCAGATTACGCAAATATTGTAATAGTAGTACTTCAGCCTCTTCATCCGGCTTAATTGAAAACACACAGAACACTCGACGCGGTAATTACTGAGCCGGCGGATGAATGTTAACCAAGTAATTACTCGACTTTGCTTTATCTGCAGTTCTATTTGCCCCCTGCTGTTAACTTGCTAAATTGCCAACAGGTAGCTGAAGCTAACCTCACACGCTATGGAGAATCGGCCTTACTAACGCCCTTTAAAACGGCCCACACTTCGCACTCTCGAATGGGATAGGAGCACACCGTCATCCCAAGGAACCCACCCCACATTCATAAAGAGCCAATAACTGGTGTTCAATGTAAGCTAAGCGAAATTATAAACATTATGATGATGAGGTTGTTAGTTTAAAACAGGTAACTGTACTATTTATTATTTGTTTCTACGCCAGCCACTGTGACCGAGCGGTTCTAGGAGCTTCAGTCTGGAACCGCGCTGCTGCTGCGGTCGCAGGTTCGAATCCTGCCTCGGGCATGGATGTGTGTGATGTCCTTAGGTTAGTCAGGTTTCAGTAGTTCTAAGTTTTAGGGGACTGATGACCTCAGATGTTAAGTCCCACAGTGCTCAGAGCCATTTGAATTTTTGTTGCTAATTACTAGTAGCAGTAACTGGTGTGTGTTGCAGTGGCCCTTTCCTTTGTAGATTTTTACACACATTCAAAACACATACACGTATACACTTATATATTACAGAGTGAATCATCTAAAACTTGCACCGCGAATATTGCGGAAATGTAAAGTGCTATTGAAATAAGAGGTTTTCACATCATGTATTGGTAGCCAGGGATTCGTATTGTTAGCCGGTCAACAGACTGTAGTAATACAGTACTTAGAAATGGTTTTTTTGTGTCGAAATATGTGTTTTTTAAATGGAACAACGTTTATTGACATTAACAGACTAAAAGAAGGGTAAATTTGAATGTCAGTGGTGTTTGTTGCAGGATTCTAGCGCGATTAGTTTAAGAGATATTGTATTTTGGAAAGTTTTCATACCGACATTTGTCTGTGCCCTTCAACTAGCGTAGTTGCTAGGTACGATGTTGTTATGTTTGGCCGGCCGCGGTGGTCTAGCGGTTCTAGGCGCTCAGCCCGGAACCGCGCGACTGCTACGGTCGCAGGTTCGAATCCTGCCTCGGGCATGGATGTGTGTGATGTCCTTAGGTTAGTTAGGTTTAAGTAGTTCTAAGTTCTAGGGGACTGATGACCACAGATGTTAAGTCCCATAGTGCTCAGAGCCATTTGAACCATTTTTATTATGCTTGCTTACAGTGTGCTTTTGTGTTTGTTGAGTGCACTGCGACTTGCTAGTCAGTTATTGTGTGTATGTCCAAGCACTACGTCATGAATGGGCGATAGAATTCACCAAGGTAGAAAAAGCCAACATGCTCATGGTGTACGGAGAATGTAGAAAGAATACAGTTCGTTCTTGTACGGTGTATGCGGCAAGATATCCCAATGGACGTCAAACATCTTGGCAATTATTTATCAACCTCTTCAACCAGTTACGTGAAAGTGGAACTGAAACATCTCGAAAACGTAACAGAACGGAAGAAGAAGCGGAAATCAATGTTCTTGCTGCTGTCGCAGTTTATCCGCACGTTAGTTCACGCGCAGTCGCACTAGGAAGTGGCATGATTCAGGGTAATGCCCCACAATTTCTCGATCGACATACATTAAGTGATCAAAAGTATCCGGACACCTGGCTGAAAATGACTGATAAGTTAGTGGCGCCCTCCATCGGTAAGGCTGGAATTCGATATCGTGTTGATCCACCCTAAGCTTTTATGACATATTCCACTCTCGCAGGCATACGTTAAATCAAGTGCTGGAAGGTTTCTTGGGGAATGGCAGCCCATTCTTCACGGAGTGCTGCAAAGAGGAGAGGTATCGATGTCGGTCGGTGAGGTTGGCACGAAGTCGGCGTTCCATCCCAAAGGTTTTCTATAGGATTCAGGTCAGCACTCTGTGCAGGCCAGTCCATTACAGGGACGTTATTGTCGTGTAACCACTCCGCCACAGGCCGTGCATTATGAACAGGTGCTCGACAGTGTTGAAAGGTACATCGTCATCCCCGAATTGCTCTTCAACAGTGGGAAGCAATGAGGAGCTCAAAACATCAATGTAGGCCTGTGCTGTGATAGCGCCATGCAAAACAAGGGGTGCAAGCCCTCTCCATGAAAAGCACGACCACACCATAACAGCACAGCCTCCGAATTTTACTGTTGGCACTACACACGCTGGCAGATGACGTTCGCCGGGCATTCGCTGTATCCAAACCCTGCCATCGGATCGCCACATTGTGTACCGTGATTCGCCACTCCACACAACGATTTTCCACTGTTCAATCGTCCAGTGTTTACGCTCCTTACACCAAGCGAGGCGTCGTTTGGTATTTACCGGTGTTTTCTCACCTCCTGCCTAACTGTCATGCTGCTTGCAGTAGATCCTGGTGCACTTTGGAATTCCTGTATGACGGTCTGGATAGATGTCTGCCTATTACACATTACAATCCTCTTCAACTGTCGGCAGTCTCTGTCAGTCTACAGACGAGGTCGGCCTGTACGCTTTTGTGCTGTACGTGTTCCTTCACGTTTCCACTTCACTATCACATCGGAAACAGCGGACCTACGGATGTTTAGGAGTGTGGAAATCTCGCGTACAGACGTAAAACACAAGTGACGCCCACGGATCGCCTCATTCTGCTCTCCTGCGATGTCTAATGACTACTGAGGTCGCTGATATGGAGTACCTGGCAGCAGGCGACAGTAAAATACACCTACTATGAAAAACGTATGTTTGTAGTTGTCCGGATACTTTTGATCACATAGTGTAGATTACATCACTATCACATCTTTCTCCATCAAAAGATTCACGGAAACGATTATGAGAATCTGGTTCACTTGTGTACATGAGCATTAAGACAGGACACTCCCGATGTATCATGTATCTCGTTTAGTGATGAAGCCACATTTACCAATCATTGCCAGGTAAACCACCGAAACATGCACTGC
Source organism: Schistocerca piceifrons (assembly GCF_021461385.2). Classification (NCBI taxonomy): domain Eukaryota; kingdom Metazoa; phylum Arthropoda; class Insecta; order Orthoptera; family Acrididae; genus Schistocerca; species Schistocerca piceifrons. The sequence continues at coordinate 215,401,896 of NC_060146.1, forward strand.
TGGTCTGTTGACAATCTCCTTTGGTTTCGTCAGATGGAACTTCAGCGTCCATGGAGGGTAAACGTGTGTTGTGGGATAGTGAACCATGGGCTCATAGGCCCGTTATTCAAGGACGGAACATTGAACACATACAAGTATCGCAGCCTCCTAACGGATCATCTGTCACAGTTGTTAGGAGATGTTCCTCTGGAGTCTAGCAGGAACCTGTGGTACCAACATGGTAGCTGTCTAGCCCATAATGCACCAAGTACTACAGCACATCTTGACGAATTTTTTTCCAAATAGCCCGATTGGACGCAGGGACCCGTTCCTTGGCCGGCCTGTTTCCGCCTGTAAACTTTCTTCTGTGGGGAGAGCTGGAAAAGCTGTTTGTGAGGACATACCAACTACACCTGATGATGTGCAGCGACGTGTTACCGCAACCTGCTCGGGCTTCTGCGCTCAAATGCTGGCACGTGTGCAGCAGTCTTTCCTTACCAGACTGGAAACGTGTACTGCCGCTACCGGAGGTCATTTTGAACACAACCTGTTTTAATGGTTCTTTATTTACGTGACCATTACGGCACTCCAACCTCAGTTCTCGATACCAGTAATATCGTACTACTTTTGTGCGAAGTAACAGACATATTTTTGTGACAATTAATGTACTCCGATGTATCGATATATTACAGTGATATGGTTCTTGTCTGTATTCATTTCTGTGAGACTGTCATAATCTTTGACTTACTTGTAACCGTTTTGGCGCGAATGCGCACAGAGCAGTCTTTGTTTCACTTTGCAGAAGTTAAGTTGTTATTTCGCTTTGTAAAAGAACAGTCAAGTCTTGTGTTTGGTTAAAGTGGAAATTAAATATATGAAGATTGATACAATACTGTTTTCTTGATGATGTGACAATTAAGAAGAAGTATATCTCAATTTACAAGAAGTTTAATAAAAATGTGGATCGTGAACACCAAGTCAAAAATTACTTCTACCATAGCATTGTTCTGATCTGGGATTGTTTGATCATTAAAAATTTCCTGAAAAATGCATTTGTTAGGTCTTCAAATATTGCTAAAATACAGATCTGGACCTTCGAGCAGTCACAGTGTAATCACCCTAGAATCAACAAGATGAGCCATAACAACTTCGACGAAATCTACGTGGGAATCCATTCAAGATAAGTGCCAAAATAATGACTTTTTTACAGTGACTTCATTATTTCCATTCTGACGATACCATTCACAGTCAATAACTTTGTTCCCAGAATGAGATTTTCACTCTGCAGCGGAGTGTGCGCTGATATGAAACTTCCTGGAAGATTAAAACTGTGTGCCCGACCGAGACTCGAACTCGGGACCTTTGCCTTTCGCGGGCAAGTGCTCTACCATCTGAGCTACCGAAGCACGACTCACGCCTGGTACTCACAGCTTGGTAGAGCACTTGCCCGCGAAAGGCAAAGGTCCCGAGTTCGAGTCTCGGTCGGGCACACAGTTTTAATCTGTTAGGAAGTTTCAATAACTTTGTTGCTGCCCGATAAAGCGAACATATGCTGCGTGAGCAACATTATTAATCTGATTTCTAACCTACTTTGCAAGTGGTGGTATTGTTAGACTGTGATGCTAAGATGTGTCGTTACTGGGCAGAACCCATATAACACTCGTTCTTTGGTGTGTGCTACCACAGGTATTGCACAAGTGCCGGGTTGGGAACTTTTCAAAACACGATATCTCGTAAAAGATTTGCACTATAATCCTGTAACAAACACCGCTGACATCCTGATTTATCCTGCTTTTAGTCTGTTAATGTCAATAGCCCATTCTTCCTTTAAAAAAAGTGTAAATCTGCACAAGAAATATACTTTCTAAATATTATGAAAATCTCTTTATTGGCGAACAATATGAGCCCCTGACCATCAATCCAGTATTGTAAAAAACTCGCACCAATAGCACATTCCATTACCGCAATATTTACGGAGTAAGTTTTAGGTGATTCATCCTGTATATATACATAAAAAGTGAAACTGGTATAAGAGCAGATATTTTTATATATAGTATCTTTATACGTCAATATACTTTTTTTCTGTGTTGAACGCGCCATAAACACGTCACGAACCACGAACATTACAACTTGATGTTTTCTGCACGGTCGTGTGTGCACCCCAGTATTATTATGCAAATAATTCTACCGATACTGTGTCATCTAGTCATGTATATATAACATTTGATCGAAATTTTTCCAGATGTTCCTGAGTTAAACTTCTGTGTCTCCATAAATATTGAGAAAGAGGTACCTGTAAAGATTGAGTTTATGGTAACTGTTGACTTCTTATTTCGCATCCCCAACTACTTTCCACAGCCAGTCTCCAATTTATTGTACAATTTATTTCTTTTTCTTTTTTAAATAATTATGACAAATTTTAATTTTGCTCAAATGCGCAATAAATAGGTACACATATGCATAAAACCGCAGGAATATTTGTTTTTCTATTTTTAAAATAATTTAGCACTAAAGGGGATAATATGCTTTTAGTAAATCAAAGAAAACTAAACCAGTATTGAAAAATGGAAACTTTCCCGGCTCTAAATGTCACAATTCATGAAATGTGCCGGCCTATTATGCCGCTGGTGAATGTATTTCACATTTAAACGCAACATCGACCCTACATGCGGGGCACATTTTCAGTTGGTATCGTAGGTTCTTTGAGTGTCAGATTCACGCTCTGTTTCGCTGCTGACTGTCAAGATGTGAATCGGACAGTCAAAGAAGCTACGATTCCGCTTGAAAATGTCCTCCGCAGATGGAGTCAAAAATGTTCGGTTTAAATGTGAAATACATTCGATCAAGGCACAATAGCATTTTATTAATTGTAAACCAATATTTATTGGTAGAACGGAAAACATGTCCAGAGTTGTAGATTTTTACTTTACTCGATGACTAATATAAGACCGAGACCTATTTTCAAATCATCGTAACATGTCGAAAATGGCATTTCCTTAGATGTCAAAAATGTGCAATGAACATTTACAGCGCATACAGAATGCTAGAAATTCGTTAATATTTTTTGATTTGTCTCTGTATTTTTTCAAAGTTTGTCTCAATGTGAAAATGTTGCCTGTACATGATCTAACAACCTTGAAGCAACATTGATCTCCTTGGTTTCTAAAATTGGCCTCCAGAGCCTCTTTTTTTATTTCTTTCCATAAACTTTCATAAATGTATCTGTGACGCAATTTCCTCTATAATTCGACAAAGTTTTGCGATCCTCTCTCTTATATTTCGCAGATAAGTTTGTTTTAATACATAGTGTTATTAACAGTGCCTTGTTGCGGATTTTGGTTCTTTGCAAGAATTAATCTGCATATGTTATCAGGTACCATATACTCTTTATTCAGGCACAGAAACTTGTTTTAATCATGAAACGCAACACTTACGTGTTGTTGGTTGTGTTTCACATAGACAAAAGATGATTTCAGTAGTTTCTCTTGTCTCTAGTGAGCTCACGTGGTCCGTTGCCAGGATACGCTCCTCCTGTCACTGTCGTCCATGCCTTTAGCTGTCCAGCTACCTACGTAGTGCGCCAGTAGCACGTAGCACCGGCGCTCCGACTATCAGCTGTTTACTGACGTCATACAGTTCCGTCAGTGTATTCGTTCCCGCATATTAACCCTCCTCTGAATACGTCACTCAAGTAGACAGCATCCACACCAGCTTCGAAGGATCGTAACTGATTTACGACGAGACAGCGATCCGACGCTTCGCTAAGAATCCACTCCCCAACGCAGCTGTCTCAATTCGCTGCACAAGAGGTGAGTCCGCTGAAGTAGTGTTTCCAGCGAGATGAATGATCGGCCCGTTTCCGACTGTCAAACTGATACGACGATTTCATTTCTACGCGCAGTGGTGCCAGGACCCTGTTCAGAATTATTGGGAATACTGAAGAATAGGACACAACACGTCGGCTTTGACCAATGACGTCACAAGTTACCACAGATGATGCATTGCAACTGAAGAGTGGTGTACTGGTACTAGCGAAGGCAAAAAAATCGACAGACGAAAAATTTATATCCTGTAATTCAGTTCACCTATCTGGTCAACTGAAGAATGGGATACAACCACTTAGGAACAGGAAGCCAATGTTACGTACTTCGTATCCTATTCTTCGGTTGACCTACGTAGTACAAGATACGAACCAATTGCACAAGACACAGCAATTGGAACGACCCACTCTCAGACAAAGATATAATCCAAAACATGTAGACAAAGGATTTAAAATTGCCCAAAAGTGACGAAAAGCATTCACATTATCTGTCTCTTAATAAAACATTTCCCCAAGAAACCTTCCAGCACCTGATTGAACGTATGCCTGCGAGAGTGGAAGCTGTCGTCAAGGCTAATGGTGGGCCAACACCATATTGAATTCCAGCATTACGGATGGAGGGCGTTACGGACTAGTAAACCATTTTCAGCCAGGTGTCCGGATACTTTTCATCACATAGTGTACATCCGACCTCCTGTGGTAATCTCGGAAGAGCGGCTACGGAGGAAATTGACAGGGTCTGTGTATAGGTGGCGCTCTATGTGAGTGTGGATCGGTCTTGGGGCGTACCAAGATAGTGCTCGCAGTTGTGATAACGCTGTGACGCGTATGGGGCAGTGGTTACCACACCTGCCAAGTAAGCAGCAGATTCCGGGTGCGAATCCCGCTAGGGTACATATTTTCACCCCTCGCCGCTGATTCCTAGAAGTGTCGCAGTGCAGCTGACAGCAGTAATCCCCTCCCATCCCGTTCGTTTCCTTTCTTTCCCTCTCCACCTCAATTTACATATAATGTATAACAGCTGCGGATCCCACGAGGTGTCTGTTCTTACGGCCATTCATATAGACCAGTTTTCATGGGCCAGTTGAACGATTCCACAAGGATTCCGCCGATCAGGATTCTACACTACTGGTCGTTAAAAATGCTACGCCACGAAGATCACATGCTACTGACGCGAAATTTATCCGACAGCAAGAAGATGCTGTGATATGCAAATGATTAGCTTTTTAGAGCATTCACACAAGGTTCGCGCCGGTGGCGACACCTACAACGTGCTGACATGAGGAAAGTTTCTAGCCGATTTCTCATACACAAACACCAGTTGACCGGCGTTGCCTGGTGAAACGTTGTTGTGATGCCTCATGTAAGGAGGAGAAATGCGTGCCATCACGTTTCCGACTTTGATAATCGTCGGATTGTAGCCTATCGCGATTGCGGTTTCTCGTATCGCGACATTGCTGCTCGCGTTGGTCGAGATCCAATGACTGTTAGCAGAATATGGAATCGGTGCGTTTAGGAGGGTAATACGGAACGCCGTGCTGGATCCCAACGGCCTCGTATCACTAGCAGTCGATATGACAGATATCTTATTCTCATGGTTATAACGGTTCTTGCAGCCACGTCTCGATCCCTGAGTCAACAGATGGGAACGTTTGCAAGACAACAACCATCTGCACGAACAGTTCGATGACGTTTGCAGCAGCATGGACTATCAGCTCGGACACTGTGGCTGCGGTTACCCTCGACGCTGCATCACAGACAGGAGCGTCTGCGATGGTGTACTCGACGACGGATCTGGATGCACGAACGGCAAAACGTCATTTTTTCGGATAAATCAAGGATCTGTTTACAGCATCGTGATGGTCGCATCCGTGTTTGGCGACATCGCGATGAACCCAGATTGGAAGCGTATATTCGTCTTCGCCATACTGACGTATCACCCGGCGTAATGGTATGGGGTGCCACTGGTTACACGCCTCGGTCGCATTGACGGCACTTTGAACAGTGGACGTTACATTTGAGATGTGTTACGACCCGTGGCTCTACCTTTCATCGATGCCTGCAAAACCCTACACTTCAGCAGGATAATGCACGACTGCATGTTGCAGGTCCTTTACGGGCCTTTCTGGATACAGAAAATGTTCGACTGCTGCCCTGGCCAGCACACTCTCCAGATCTCTCACCAACTGAAAACGTGTGGTCAATGGTGGCCGAGCAACTGGCTCGTCACAATACGCCAGTCACTACTCTTGATGAACTGTGGTATCGCATTGAAGCTGCACGGGCAGCTGTACCTGTACACGCCATTCAAGCTCTGACTCAATGCCCAGGCGTGTCAAGGCCGTTATTACTGTCAGAGGTGTTTGTTGTGGGTACTGGTTGCTGAGGATCTATGCACCCAAATTGCGTGAAAATGTAATCACATGTCAGTTCTAGTATAATATATCTGTCCAATGAATACCCGTTTGTCATTTGCATTTCTTCTTGGTGTAGCAATTTTAATGGCCAGTAGTGTAAATCAAGAGCTACCACCATCATGTCGCTGGCGTTCCTGTCTGATTTTGCGATGCAGGAAGCTGCGAACTTTGGACTTAGACCGTTTGTGCCCTCCTCGCCGAAGAAGACGGGGACTCTGTTGTGTGGGAGGCTTGTGGACTTGTAAATTCAGCCCCGTTAACGCTCAGACGGCCACGTTCTGGAATTGGGCAGTTTTGATCGCTACAGGACTTGGCATTTATAAAGTGTGTGTTCAGAAACCTTAAAGTCAGTGACAATCTAAGTGGCCTTCAGCTACAAGAAGTGTTATTGTTGTATTTCGAGAAGTGTCTAACTTTATACCCATTTAATCCACGTAGATGCCTCATTGATCTTTGATTAATAGACTTGTTAATCCTCGTACATGTCTCATTAACTTTTGACTTGTTTAGTCATTGCTACCTGGGTATTTTGTGTGCTGTTGTTGATGAGTATATCACTTTCCATGTAGTCTTTTCCTTCTTTGCGTCAATTCTGTTCCTGTTTTTTCCTTTTTTTTTGTTTTCATTCAGAGATTTCTAAATTTAGAACTTTCCTCATAAATAGACTATATCGGTAGTATTCAATTTCTTGATATCGTTCAGTTACAGTGTTGTTTGGATTTCTGTAATCTATTCAGTTGTTTGTTTCTTTTTCGTGAAATAGTGGGATATTTATTTTATCATCCCACCCTAATTCGGTAGGTAGAGTCGCTCACGGATGACCTACCTTCGCTTCGCAACTACTTCTTTTAACTTTTATGTGTTTGGATATCAGTTCTCGTAACTTCTCAATTTCGGCCACATGTAGTTTGTACTGCACTCATTATACTTTTAATTATGCGGCTACAATTGCAAACGATTTCTGCACTGCTTTCTTGTGGAATGCGAATAATGATATCCGAAGCAACAGTACATAATGAATCCCATGTCCAGAATATGTTATCTGGTCAGATGAAATAGGAGGAGGAAAAGAGTTGCAGATAGGTGAGAGAAAAAGCAGCCATTCCTCTTCATGTGAATTTTATCCATAGTGGGTGCTGTTGAACTCCGTGACTATTTCTTTACAGAGTGTAGAAAAATTTCCGCTAGCAGTCACAATAAAAGATTATCTATTGTCACACGACTGGTTTCGGGCTTGTGCCCATCCTCAAGTGTTTATACATTCATGTACATTTTTATATTGCTGGAGATCAATGACCACAGCGTAATTATAATAATGATGCTTCATCTTCATTGATCTCCAGCATTATAAACGTGTACGTGAATATATAAACACTTGAGGATGGGCACAAGCCCGAAACCGGTTCAAATGGTTTAAATGGCTCTGAGTACTATGGGACTTAATATCTGAGGTCATCAGTCCCCTAGAACTTGGAACTACTGAAATCTAAGTAACCTAAAGACATCACACACATCCATGCCCGAGGCAGGATTCGAACTTGCGACAGCAGCAGTCACGCGGTTCCGGACTGAAGCGCCTAGAACCGCTCGGCCACAACGGCCGGCTACCCGAAACCGGTCGTGTGACAAATAAATAATCTTAATTGTGACTGGTAGCGGAAATTTTTCTATATTCCTCTTCTGTCAGATATGTTTATCACCTTCTTTAAAAAATGAGTTGCAGAATACAGATTTGTTTTTAGCTAGATGAGAAACAAAGATAAAGCATGGGCAGATTACAATATCACACAGAGGTTCTGGTTCCCTGTTAGACAGAAGGGAAAAAGCTGGATATGCCGAGATGGAAACGACGCTGATGACTGCAGATAAAGCTTTAACCTCCTCTTGAATACAGAGGGCTTTAGGATAAGAGACAGCCGACTGGACGCAGTGTTTCAGAGCTGTGTGACTGAAATGAATGAGGATGACCATGATGATGCTGCTGATGATGATAATGATGTTTGATTTGTTGGGTGCTCAACTGCGTGGTTATCGGAGCCCCTAGAAATACCCAGTCTTTTCACTGTCCAGCCTCGCCACTTTCCCAAATCATTAGGACAACACAAACACACAGTCCCCAGGCAGAGAAACTGAAATGGAAGTGATGGAGAAAGATTCAGTGTTGTGCAAAGGTACAGCCAAGACGCTAACTTATCCGATCTGGTACTGCAGATGACATGATGACGTAAGTCTGATATTTCAAATACAGACCCATAAAATTAAAGATTGATATCCTTGAGTGGCTGGAAAGGGTTGTAGCCTATCCCCGATGTTCTTCAATCTGGATATTGAGCAAGCAGTAAAGGAAACGAAAGAAAAATTCGGAGTAGGAATTAAAATCCATGGAGAAGAAATAAAAACTTTGAGGTTCGCCGATGACATTGTAATTCTGTCAGAGACAGCAAAGGACCTGGAAGAGCAGTTGAACGGAATGGACACTGTCTTGAAAGGAGGGTATAAGATGATCATCAACAAAAGCAAAACGAGGATAATGGAATATAGTCGAATTAAATCGGGTGATGATGAGGGAATTAGATTAGGAAATGAGACACTTAAAGTAGTAAAGGAGTTTTGCTATTTGGGGAGCAAAATAACTGAGGGTCGGAGTATGGTAGATATAAAATCTAGACTGGCAATGGCACGGAAAGCCTTTCTGAAGAAAAGAAATTTGTTAAAATCGAGTATAGATTTAAATGTCAGGAAGTCGTTTCTTAAAGTATTTGTATGGAGTGTAGCCATGCATGGAAGTGAAACGTGGACGATAAATAGTTTAGACAAGAAGAGAATAGAAGCTTTCGAAATGTGGTGCTACAGAAGGATGCTGAAGATTATATGGCTAGATGACATAACTAATTAGGAGGTACTGAATAGAATTGAGGAGAAGAGAAATTTGTGGCACAACTTGACTAGAAGAAGGGATCGGTTGATAAGACATATTCTGAGGCATCAAGGGATCACCAATTTAGTATTGGAGGTCAGCGCAGAGGGTAAAAATCATAAAGGGAGACCAAGAGATGAATACACTAAACAGATACTGAAGGATGTATGTTGCAGTAGGTACTGGGAGGTGAAGAAGCCTGCACAGGATAGAGTAGCATGGAGAGCTGCATCAGACCAGTCTCTGGACTGAAGACCACAACATCAACATCCTTAACATCGGTTTGCTGCATAATTCATGAACATATTCCAGTTTCGAATATAGTACCAGGTGATCCAAAAGTCCTTTAACTTTTGTAAATGCAGTAATTCATGGAACAATGTAGGTCGGGAGGTAAACATTGACACCATGCCTCAAATGACATGTTGGTTTTTATTGAAATTAAAAATGAGTGCAAAAACCAGCAAATAGATGGTGCTGGACAGGAACTTGTCAGTGACACTGCATGAGAATCATGTATAAAATGAGCCACTGTGAGAGAGGGAGTCTGGGGATTGCAACCTTCCACCATCCTCCACAACTACAAATTCCTCATTCGTCCCATCCTCTGATTGCCTGGATCTTCCCCCCCCCCACCCCCCACCCCCTCCGCCATTATAAAGCAATCTAAATCCTTGATCACCTCGTGCTCCATCTTGCCTTCCATATCCGCCTTCCATCCCCCACACTGCTCCTGCACAAACTCATCCCTTTCCCCTAACACCTCCTCTTCCTCTGACATATCCACATCCTTTACACTGTGCGCAGGCTTCATCCCCCCCACACTCTGGTGTCCTCCTTCCTCTCCACCCTTCACCCATTGCTTCGCCTCTATCACTGTATCCCATCTTCTCCCCACCTCCATACCCCCATATTCTTCTTCAGGGCAATTTCCAGCATCTCCCCATCCCAGATGATGAACTTCACTGTGACATCCGCCCTTCCTGCCTACTGTAGCGTGGCCTTGTTTCCGCCCTCCTCCCCCAGGGCCACCCATTTCCCAAATGGCTCTGAGCACTATGCGACTTAACTTCTGAGGTCATCAGTCGCCTAGAACTTAGAACTACTTAAACCTAACTAACCTAAGGACATGACACACATCCATGTCCGAGGCAGGTTTCGAACCTGCGACCGTAGCGGTCGCTCGATTCCAGACTGTAGCGCCTAGAACCGCACGGCCACTCCGGCCGGACCCCATTTCCCACCCCCTCCTTCCCCCTGAGCGGTTTTTCCTTCTCCCCCCCCCCCCTGAGTCTCTTCGCTCCCTTCTCAGCTGTTTTCCTCTCCCGTCCTTCCCTCCCCGCCCCCCCCCCCTTTGGTGCGTCTTCCACCTAATACCCCTTTCTCTCCCCCACTTATAGCACTGCCCCACTTCCCTTCTCCCTCATATCCCTGCCCCTGGCAGATCCTCCAAGTTTTTTATTCGTCATCAAGTGTGCTACAGCTGTGTTGTGTTAGGGCCATTCTACAGTGTCGTCAGGTGATGCTGTTTTAATCGTGTGCTCGACTTGTATATAATTTTGCTGTCCGTGATTGTTCTGTGCTACACCGCCCATCGCGTGTCTGTTTTAATCGTTCTGCGGCTTTTTATGCTCCGGTCGTTCTTCGCCTCGTGTCTTTTAATCCTTACAATGTGTGGTTTTTTATATAAAATATTTTTTAAGATTTTTATCTCCATTTTACAGTCATTCTTTTTCGTATGCTCTCTTCCATTAAGTTAAACCTTTTCTTATATCTCTGTTCCACCATGTTTTCTTCTTTATACTGTTTTAAATGTCCTCCTGTACAGTTCTAACGTTTCTCGGCTAAAGGGCAACGCATATGCTGCTGTCAGCCCGCCCTGAATAGGGAAATACAATAAAGGAAAAGAAAGGAAAGAGAGTCAGATCGTCCCTAGACTGGCCGACAAGCACCTGCTGGAGGATGCGACTTTTATGTACGATAGCGTTCCGTCCCATGTTTGCTACAAGTGTTGTGAAAGATCGCGTGCTGAGCCGCCACTTCCATCATACTTGTCCTCCCAGGATCCCAAGACCTCAATCCGCATGATTATTGGTTATGGGGTTGCCTGAAGTCGCAAATGTACAGCGGTTGTCCAGTCTCGCTAGGGATGCTAAAACACAACATCCGACGGCAATTTCTCACCATTCCTAGTGATACGCCGCACAGAGTTATTCAAAACATTGTCCCTCAACTACAGGTATTGCTGGTGAAAGACAGTCGACTTGTTGAGTATTTGTTTTATAAAGAACATCGTCTTTGCTAAAAATCAATTCTTAAGCTGATTACTACTTTTATATCTCATGATGCACAATCTGTCACACAATTTTTTGCACCCATTTCTTTGTTGTGAAAGAGACCCCGTGTCACTTCAAGCACGCCGTCAGTTTTTACCCTTCCACCTATAATAATCTGTGAAGTATTGAATTTTCCAACGTTAACGGACTTTTAGATCGCCCTGTAAGTTTCCTTGAGACAGAAAAGCTTCTCTCCAGAATTCAGCAAGGATTTAGAAGGCACCACTCGTGGGAAACTCAGCTTATGCTTTTGTTATATGATAGTCTCCAAACCACGGAGAAAATTGGCAACAGCCAGATTCAGAATTTTTGGATTTGTCCGGGCATACGGAATAGTTTCCAGGATTGGGTGTGACTCGAAGACTTCCTAAGTAATAGAACGCAATAAGATGTGCTACACTGAGACTGTTCTTCAAAGACAAGGGTATCGTCAGGAATACCTCAGGGAAGTGTGACAGGACCGTTTTTGTTCTCTGTGTACATAAATTATGTTATGGAAAGGATGAGCAGTAATTTGCGGCTATTTGCTGATGGCGGTCTAGGGTACGGGACCGTGTATTCGTTCTGTGAATGCAAGAGTACACGGGATGACTTGAGCAAAGTTTCTACTTCTTGTGTTAAATGACAGTTTGCTGTAAATGTAGAAATAGTAAGTTGATGCAGATGAGTTAGGAAAACAATGATGTAATGTTCAAATACAGCATTAGTTGCGTGCCGCTTGGCACAGTCAGGTCCATTAAATATCTGGGCATAATGTTGCAAAGCGATATGAAATGGCACGATTGCGTAATGACCTTAGCAGGGGTGGCAAATGATCGACTTCGGTTTATTGATAGAGTTTTGGAAAAGTGTAGCACATCTAAAAAGGAGACATTTTATAAAACATCAGCGTGACCCATTCTTAGGATCCGCACCAGGTCGGATTAAAGAAAGATATCGTAGTAATCCAGGGACGTGCCGCTAGATTTGCTACTGGTAGGTTCGAGCGAGGACCTCGTATTACTGAGGTGCTTCATGAACTCAAATGGGAATCCGTGGAGGAGGGTCACGTTCTTTTCTCGCAACGCTGCTGGGAAAAGTTAGAGAGCCGTCATTTGCCGCTGCATTCACGTAGATTCTACTGCCGCCAACGTACAATTCGGGTAAGGACCTCGAGGACAAGAAAAGAGAAATTAGAGTTGGTACGCAAGTATATAGGCAGTCGTTTCTTCCTCGGTCCATTTCCAACTGGAGCAGCAAAGGAAACGCCTAGTAATCACATAAATTACCCACCACCATGCGCCGTACGCTTGCTTCCGGGGTGTATATAGATGGTGATATAGATGTAGACTCAGGGGACACCGTTGACTAAGGAACTGATGAAGCAAACAGAGCGAGTGAGAATCGCGCTACCTGACCGGCCGCATCCAACCCAGCTGAGTAAAGGAAGAGCTGACGTCATCAATTAAGCGAATGTTGCACGCGCACCTTAGGCAAAGTCTTACAGCTAGCTCCATTCGTCCAGAGTTTCCTGTGTTTGTGCCGCGTGGAACTACCTCACAGTAGCAAAGGTTTGCAACACGAAAGTTTCCACAAAATTTTGTCAAATCTGATGTGGATGTTTCTAAGATTTTATATATATATATATAACATCAATGCAAGAGATAGATTTCGTGCGAACAAGGGATGAAATTATCATCGATAAAACAGCAAGAAAAGCAAATGGACCGGGCACAAGAGCTGTATCTGATGTACTCACCTGCTCTACTTGCAAAAATGCGAGCCTATCCCACTTTTGCTGTAGTGTGTGATCGACAACTTCTCCCCCGCCCCTTGCAGCTACGCACGCGCGCGAAATTATTCAGCCAACAAGCATACCACACACCCTGGCCACACATTTACAATTTCGCATCGCGACCCCACGTAAAACGCATGCGCCGCGCTTTACGCATTTGGCGTAATCACTCCGCACCGGCAGTCAACAAACCGGCAGACAGCTAATCGCATTAATAACTCATTTTTAAAAAAGAAATAAAATCGTCCGGTCTCCATCAAAAGGTCGCCGCCAACAAACCAGCTAACGCACTCTGTGCCATCTCATCCCACACCCCACGTCCTCCCCCCCCCCCCCTCCCCCCGCATACATACACATACACACACACACATACACACACACACACACACACACACACACACACACACAGAGGACCTCAGCTTGCCGCCCCCCCCCCTCTCCCCGTCGCGTCAACAAGCGGCCGAGCGTGTTTATTTTGCTGTCATCGCGTGCGCTGTCGGGCTGTCGGCATGATTTCATTAAGAGCGGCGAGCGGTGATTTTCATAAATCGTTTGCATTTGATACACCGTGCGGCGGAGGTATTTGCAGGGGCCCACCGTGGCGGTAATTGCGTTATGATGTTTGGATCCGTACACGTATCGATTGTTGGACCGTGCTGGGCCTGTCAGCGTTGTGATGACGAGAGCGTTTTAACAGCCAGCAAGTGTCCGGAACAGCTTCTCCACACTTCACGCGGCCGAAGCAACATGCGGCGTGACATTGGCTGTGATTTAGCACCGAATTGCTGCAACAACTGTCACGGAAACTAACAAAATTGTCCAATGGGGAGTAGGATTCCGTACAAACTTTATCGTGTATATACAGTAGTGGAAATCAGTAAAAGGCAGGGTTCCTATGAAAGTAATGGTACAGTGTGTGCAGCATACTGTATAGAATTTATTATGAAAGTAGTAGATACATTAAGAGCTAAACAATCATGACAGAATTGCGTAGTTTCCTTCATAACAGGGGTAACAGAATCAGGCACTTGCATTTTCTGCATGGAAGTTAGTATGAAGTCGTTCACTGTCCTGATGTGTTATTGCATTCTTAATACAGGGTTATTACAAATGATTGAAGCGATTTCACAGCTCTACAATAACTTTATTATTTGAGATATTTTCACAATGCTTTGCACACACATACAAAAACTAAAAAGTTTTTTTAGGCATTCACAAATGTTCGATATGTGCCCCTTAAGTGATTCGGCAGACATCAAGCCGATAATCAAGTTCCTCCCACACTCGGCGCAGCATGTCCCCATCAATGAGTTCGAAAGCATCGTTGATGCGAGCTCGCAGTTCTGGCACGTTTCTTGGTAGAGGAGGTTTAAACACTGAATCTTTCACATAACCCCACAGAAAGAAATCGCATGGGGTTAAGTCGGGAGAGCGTGGAGGCCATGACATGAATTGCTGAGTATGATCTCTACCACGACCGATCCATCAGTTTTCCAATCTCCTGTTTAAGAAATGCCGAACATCACGATGGAAGTGCGGTGGAGCACCATCCTGTTGAAAGATGAAGTCGGCGCTGTCGGTCTCCAGTTGTGGCATGAGCCAGTTTTCCAGCATATCCAGATACACGTGTCCTGTAACGTTTTTTTTCGCAGAAGAAAAAGGGGCCGTAAACTTTAAACTGTGAGATTGCACAAAACACGTTAACTTTTGGTGAATTGCGAATTTGCTGCACGAATGTGTGAGGATTCTCTACCGCCCAGATTCCCACATTGTGTCTGTTCACTTCACCATTAAGAAAAAATGTTGCTTCATCACTGAAAACAAGTTTCGCACTGAAGGGATCCTCTTCCATGAGCTGTTGCAACCGCGCCAAAAATTCAAAGCGTTTGACTTTGTCATCGGGTGTCAGGGCTTGTAGCAACTGTAAACGGTAAGGCTTCCGCTTTAGCCTTTTCCGTAAGATTTTCCAAACCGTCGGCTGTGGTACGTTTAGCTCCCTGCTTGCTTTATTCTTCGACTTCCGCGGGCTACGCGTGAAACTTACCCGCACGCGTTCAACCGTTTCTTCGCTCACTGCAGGCCGACCCGTTGATTTCTCCTTACAGAGGCATCCAGAAGCTTTAAACTGCGCATACCATCGCCGAATGAAGTTAGCAGTTGGTGGATCTTTGTTGAACTTCGTCCTGAAGTGTCGTTGCACTGTTATGACTGACTGATGTGAGTGCATTCCAAGCACGACATACGCTTTCTCGGCTCCTGTCGTCATTTTGTCTCACTGCGCTCTCGAGCGCTCTGGCGGCATAAACCTGAAGTGCGGCTTCAGCCGAACAAAACTTTATGAGTTTTTCTACGTATCTGTAGTGTGTCGTGACCATATGTCAATGAATGGAGCTACAGTGAACTTGTGAAATCGCTTCAATCATTTGTAATTGCCCAGTACTTTGTCTAACCTATTTTCATCCTACTTGCCTCAAATAATCTCATCGGCACTGATTTTGTGGTGGGTTTGTAGTTCTTGCAACGAAACTGTCGCCAAATCTTCCCGTATCGCACTTTTCAGCTCACACACTGCCTCAGATTGCCTTCGACTGCGATAAACACGCCTCGCAAGTTCTCCCCAGCGGCTTTTCACGGGGTTCATACCCGGGTCACGTGCAGGCCGGGCAACACATCGGTATCTTTAGCTTCCCACCACTTTTGGTTTTAACAGAAACAAGAACAGATGCATTATCTTCTTGAAATATTCGACTTTCCTTCCATAGGTCCTGATACATTCTAATCCAGTGGTTTCCAACCTTTCTTTGAAAATTACCGCTGAGTGCTATTAGTAATTAGGTATTAGCTGCCCCCCCCCCCCCTACTCCTGTGCCGTGTGTTGACTCCCCAACTGACCGCCCGCACATTATCACCAATTTTAGCACCGAAGTAAATTGTAGAATGAAGGACTTTCCTTGGAACACCCTTATTTTTAAAATGATGAAGTTTGAATAATATTTAGTGTATGTTTGTGTTTGTCTCTCCCTCTCTCTCTCTCTCTCTCTCTCTCTCTCTCTGTGTGTGTGTGTGTGTGTGTGTGTGTGTGTGTGTGTGTGTGTCTGTGTGTGTGTGTGCGCGCGCGTGTCAGAGAAAGAGAGAGAGAGAGAGAGAGAGAGAGAGAGAGAGAGAGTCAGAATGAATGACGAAGGAAATTGTGGTTCATCGCAAGTGCTACCCATAAGAAAGCTAACTATCCGCAGTGAGGGTAGACGCTTGTTACAAAACATGCTTCCCCTACATTACTCTTCTCCACTGCATTTGCTTGAGCTGCACGCTGCAAACCCATATAAAATCAACCGAGTTAAATTGTATGCACTATACTTGCCGTTTGTAAATCACTTCATTGCTGCACTCCTTGCTTGTGAACTGGCAGAAAGTGGAAGAGTTCCGGCTGTTAATGCTTTGTGTCTGACCACAGCCATTAATAGTAATAATAATAAGAATAATACTGCGTACAGTAGTATAGTAGCTCTTATGTAGTTACTACTGTGCTGTCAATTGTAAGTAATTCATTTACCTGGTTTGAAGTAACGACGCAATTTCTGAACATACATGGAAGAAGCCTGGAGATACTGACAGATTTCAGATAGATTATATAATGGTAAGACAGAGATTTAGGAACCACGTTTTAAATTGTAAGACATTTCCAGGGGCAGATATGGACTCTGACCACAATCTATTGGTTGTGAACTGTAGATTAAAACTGAAGAAACTGTAAAAAGGTGGGAATTTAACGAGATGGGACCTGGATAAACTGACTAAACCAGAGGTTGTACAGAGTTTCAGGGAGAGGGTAAGGGAACAAATGGCAGGAATGGGGGAAAGAAATCACTCGAAGAAGAATGGGTAGCTTTGAGGGATGAAGTAGTGAAGGCAGCAGAGGATCAAGTAGGTAAAAGACGAGGGCTAGTAGAAATCCTTGGGTAACAGAAGATATACTGAATTTAATTGATGAAAGGAGAAAATATAAAAATGCAGTAAACGAAGCAGGCAAAAAGGAATACAAACGTCTCAAAAATGAGATCGACAAGAAGTGCAAAATGGCTAAGGTGGGATGGCTAGGGGATAAATGTAAGAATGTACAGGCTTATCTCTCTAGGGGTAAGATAGATACTGCCTACAGGAAAATTAAAGAGACCTTTGGAGAAAAGAGAACCACTTGTATGAATATTAAGAGCTCCGATGGAAACCCAGTTCTAAGCAAAGAAGGGAAAGCAGAAAGGTGGAAGGACTATATAGAGGGTCTATACAAGGGCATTGTACTTGAGGACAATATTATGGAAATGGAAGAGGATTTAGATGAAGATGAAATGGAAGATATGATACTGCGTGAAGAGTTTGACAAAGCACTGAAAGACCTGAGTCGAAACAAGTCCCCCTGAGTAGACAACATTCCATTAGAACTACTGACGGCCTTGGGAGAGCCAGTCCTGACAAAACTCTACGATCTGCTGAGCAAGATGTATGGGACAGGCGAAATACCCTCAGACTTCAAGAAGAATATAATAATTCCAATCCCAAAGAAAGCAGGTGTTGACACGTGTGAAAATTACCGAACTATCAGCTTAATAAGTAACGGCTGCAAAATACTAACGCGAATTCTTTACAGATGAATGGAAGGACTAGTAGAAGCCGACCTCGGGGAAGACCAGTTTGGATTCCATAGAAATGTTGGAACACGTGAGGCAATACTGACCCTATGACTTATCTTAGAAGAAAGATTAAGGAATGGCAAATCTACGTTTCTAGCATTTGTAGACTTAGAGAAAGCTTTTGACAATGTTGAGTGGAATACTCTCTTTCAAATTCGGAAGGTGGCAGGGGTATAATACGGGTAGCGAAAGGCTATTTACAATTTGTACAGGAAGCAGATGGCAATTATACGAGTCAAGGGGTATGACAGGGAAGCAGTGGTTGAGAAGGGAGTGAGACAGGGTTGTAGCCTCTTCCCGATGTTATTCAATCTGTATATTGAGCAAGCAGTGAAGGAAACAAAAGAAAAATTCGGAGTAGGTATTAAAATACATGGAGAAGAAATAAAAACTTTGAGGTTCGCCAATGACATTGTAGTTCTGTCAGAGACTGCAAAGGACTTGGAAGATCAGTTGAACGGAATGGACAGTGTCTTGAAAGGAGGATATAAGATGAACATCAACAAAAGCAAAACGAGGATAATGGAATGTAGTCGAATTAAGTCGGGTGATGCTGCGGGAATTAGATTAGGAAATGAGACACTTAAAGTAGTAAAAGAGTTTTGCTATTTGAGGAGCAAAATAACTGATGATGGTCGAAATAGACAGGATATAAAATGTAGACTGGCAATGGGAAGGAAAGCGTTTCTGAAGAAGAGAAATTTCTTAACATCGAGTATTGACTTAATTGTCAGGAAGTCGTTTCTGAAAGTATTTGTAGCCATGTATGGAAGTATGGAAGTGAAACATGGACGATAAATAGTTTGGACAAGAAGAGAATAGAAGGTTTTGAAATGTGGTGCTACAGAATAATGCTGAAGATTAGATGGGTAGTTCACATGACTAAGGAGGAGGTATCGAATAGAATTGGGGAGAGGAGGAGTTGGTGGCACAACTTGATTAGAAGTAGGGACCAGTTGGTAAGACATGTTCTGAGGCATCAAGGAATTACCAAGTTAGTACTGGAGGGCAGCGTGGAGGGTAAAAATCGTAGAGGGAGACCAAGAGATAAATACACTAAGCAGATTCAGGAGGTTGTAGGCTGCAGTAGGTACTGGGAGATGAAGAAGCTTGCACAGGATAGAGTAGCATGGAGAGCTGCATCAAACCAGTCTCATTACTGAAGACCACAACAACAACATCAACGTATATGTCTCACTTTTATCATCAGCGGTGTACGGGACAAAATACAACATAAGTCTGTAGTGGGTGCACTGTGTGAAGAACCTATTATCTCCACTGCATTAATGCTAATAATTGAGAAAGCATAATTATTGCTAACTTATAAAATCACTATGAATGTATTACGTAATTATGATAATAGTAATGAGCTTTTGAAAGTAATTTAGTTTCGTGACTGAAACTGAATCGAATCGTATAGTTTTTAGCCCTCAGAAAATTTCATTTTACGCCTCAGGGAGTAATTAACCGCATCCTTGGAACCACTGTTGTAGTAAATTCTGTCTCTAGCATATCAGTGTACGTTTCAGAGTCCATTCTGGTGTTCACCCAATCAATCTGTGATTTACCTTTGCCGCTGAAGGCTGTCCAAATCATAAAACTTCCACCAGCATAATTTCTGCTCATTCTTGCCTGCTGCTCTGTTCTCAGATCATGCCAGTCCATTCGGCCCATCTACATTAATTTTCTTCTCAACAGTGAAGGTCACTTCATTCCATACGGTTTTCGGCAAAAAAAATGGTTCAAATGGCTCTGAGCACTATGGGACTCAACTGCTGAGGTCATTAGTCCCCTATAACTTAGAACGAGTTAAACCTAACTAACCTAAGGACACCACAAACATCCATGCCCGAGGCAGGATTCGAACCTGCGACCGTAGCGGTCTTGCGGTTCCAGACTGCAGCGCCTTTAACCGCACGGCCACAACGGCCGGCCTTTTCGGCAAACCCCTGTTTAGCGTATTTATGTTTTGGTGTTAGACCGGGTTCCTGAAGTCGTTTCTTGAATCCAAGATGTTTGACAATTGACGGAATTTGTGGTATACGTTTGGCAGTTACTGGCAACAGTAAATTACCAGCATGTTGAGAAGAGCGACGGTTTGAGACCCTTCCTTTGAGCAAAAGGAACCGTTTCGATGTCTCAAATAATTTTCCACTATCCATATCTTGCGCCCAATCTAACAAAATTATCAATCACTGTACTCATATTCTTGGCTATTCGACAATCAGACAGTCACATTTCCTTGTACGCACCAGTTTCTGCTTTTACGCCTCATAACAACTGTTTTCCGCCGTGCATTGGCACAGTTGTGGTCTATGTTCATAACACGCACTGCCAATAATAGCGCCTGTTTCCTGTGTGCGGTGAAGATACGCACTCACACACTATAACCACACAGAACCGACTGCCTTTACACTGAGTTCCAGGCTCTAGCACCTGAATCGTTTATGTGTTGTCATATACTGTGCCCATGACCTCAAATAACATTTTACTGCGTTTGTCAGTATACTGGAATCCATGCTACGCTGTGCACAACTATTGCTGCCGACAATGTTAATTTTCCTACAAATATCCATGCCTTTATACTGATTTCCACTATTGAGAATAGTTCATCCTTCCTAGGAATCGAGAATCTCATCGATATTTGCGTATTATCAATATCGATCAATATGTCTGGTGGTACACTGATATATCAATATCGATCATATATAGGATTTATCCATTGATAGCGACTGGGCCAAATATCTCACGAAATAAGCATCAAATGAAAAAATTACAAAGAACGAAACTCGTCTAGCTTGAAGGGGGAAACCAGATGGCGCTACGATTGGCCCGCTAGATGGCGCTGCCATAAGTCAAACGGATATCAACTGCGTTTTTTAAAATAAGAACCAACATTTTTATTACATATTCGTGTAGTAAGTAAAGAAATATGAATGTTTTAGTTGGACCACTTCTTTCGCTTTGTGATAGATGGCGCTGTATTAGTCACTGTTTGCTAGAACAGATTATCTGTTACTTATCATGTATGATCTTCTTTCAAACCATATTGTGTTTACAAATTGTAAATAAACTACCGGTGGAAAACCCTAGTAACCCTGACGTGATTTCTCATTTACAGGTAAGTGGATATCACACCCAGCCACTTTGCACCACCAGTGACAACTGGTAAGTACGTACTGTTGATACCCCTCTTTGCTTACTGTGACAGTTATTTCTTTGCATTTGCAAACCGAAGATTAAGGGGCTCCGGAAAGGCTCAAAATCATGAAAAGTTCAATTTTTACTTTTTTGCGTTTTCTGAATCTGCAGACTATTACCTTTTAATAGATATATAATTTATTCAATTCCGAAGACTACAACTATTTTTAAATTTTTTTTGAAATGTTTTCTACATGGGCGTGACCCACTGTGGCGCTGTTAAACTGCCGTCAAATAGTGTTATTATTAACGTCCGTGTTCATCAGGTACATTTTAGTGATGTGAGATAAACTATGTGTTGTGGCTAACCTGTGATGGTTCAATATATATCGCTGGTGTGATTGTCGATTGTTTCATGTTTATTTACTCTGTCGTTATCTCGAAAATATTCGTAATTAACTCTCTTTCTTGAGTCTCTGTTTTGTTGAAGTATAATAATGAGTCAAAGTAAAGTTATTAGAAATCCTCTGAAGGCTTTTAAGAAAAGGAGAAATGTTGGAAAGCCAAAGGTATGTGTTATTACTGTAAACAATAAAGACGATAAGGGAAAGAAAATACTTCACAGAAGAAGCTTGGTTCAATGAGTGAAAACTATGAATGTTTTATGGGCGAATCGGATGTGAATGAAATATTTGATATGTCGGTTCTCAAAGGAATTTTTTCAAACTGTGTAAGATGTATTCATTGTAGTGAAGTTGGTCTGGAACTCTCCATAATAAAGCACGTAGGACTTGCTAGTGAAATACAACTGAAATGTGATAAGTGTTCATACATGACCACCTTTTGGAACAGTGTTGCAGTAACTGCAACTGAAGAAAATGGTAGCAAAATCTACGAACACAACAACGAGCGATGCTTGCTTTAGACAAGGAACGCCTTCGGGCTGCAGACAGGGCTGTAAAGAGTCTAGAAATACAAGCAAGAGGAAACAGGAGGAGGAACAAGAGGAAGCTGGAGGAGGAGTTTCCTGAGGATGAAGATAATCAATCCTATGGACCTGGAATGCACTAAAAAGTTAATCCAATCTTTGTCGCTCGATTCCCAAAACTTTTATTTTCTCATACTAATTACATGTTTCCTAAGGATCTCCCAAACACATTTGTTTCAAACTTTCAGTAAATGTTACACAGTACCTTCTGCATAATTTAACACAGCCTTTTTCCAAAAAACTGTATATTTTTGAATATATAAATAAAAAATTGCAAAAAAATGTTGTGAATTTTCATTACAATTGAAAAACAAATCATCTTTAATAACTGATATAAAATTTTGTAAAATCCCTGTGTTAAGTTGTAGCCCATATTCCAATAAATAATCTGTAAAAAGTTCAACTTCCTACCTCAAATAATTTGTGAGGAAAGATGTAATTTACAAGCGTTATTTTAACATTGCAAGTATAGGGCGTTCCGGAGCCCCTTAAAGGGAAAAAAATCCACTGAGTGTATCAAAAGCATTTCAGCACATTACGAAACTGTTATTACGTGTACAACGTCCAGTCTGTTGCAAGCCGTTCCACTTTAAATGAATTTTCATTTTGATGCCCACCCACTGGATTACATTTTCCACATCATTTGACGGCAAACAGGGTGAGTCCGCTGACTCACAAGGTTTTCGTATTCTCTCACTCGCTGCACGCAATCTATTAGTCCTATAGAAAAATGAACAAGACGGTTCTGTAGGGAATTTAATGTAGTTAAATGTTGTACTGGGATACGTTTGTGTCGGATGCCACGGTTTTCGAGTTATTTATGAAAAACGCATTTGAAGGTCACTTTTGTACATTTTTCTTTAATAATTCGAAAACTAGGGCCAGTAAAAAAATTAACTACATTAAATTGCCTACAGAAAGGTCTTGTTCAATTTTTCCGTAGGAATACTGTTTTGCGCATAGCGAGTGAGAGAATATGACAATCTTGTGCTTGGTATTAGAAGCCATTGCGGGTTGCATAGTATCCAGTGTTAGGGGCAGCTGTGAATCACCCTATATACATTGTATACTACTACTGCCTCTGTACTGTTGTTGTGTTCATCATTCCATGGACTTAATACATGCACCTTTCCATGATAATTCACCCTACACAAACCTATCATCACTCCATAAGTACTGCAACCTACATCTTTTCGAACCTACTTACTGTAGGCAAGTACTGGCCTTCCTCCATAAATTTTACAATCTTACCCTTCCCCCACTTCCCTCTTGTTCACACGTAAACATTCACTTCCTTCCGTTATCAGATTGATTACACACCTTCAGAAAACCACTCCTAACACTTAAATTCGTACTTCGTTTTCTACAAACGCTTTTCTTTCTGTTGACAGTCTGCATTTTGTGTTCTCCTTACATCACTTGTGGTAGGTTATATTTCTTTTCAGATATTAAAACACATCTACTACTACTTGTCAAATTCCATCATCTTAATCTCACTTAATAGCAGCATAGTCCATTACCCATGACTTACTTTTTTTATGTTCATCTTACTCGTATAACCTCTTTTCAAGGCATTATCCATTCTGTTCACCTTACAAGTTTATTGCCATCCCTGACATCAGCAAATCTTAGAGTTCTTATTTCTTCTTGGGTTCCCAAGTCCCTGTTTTCCTTCACACCTGGCCCAATATACAGATTCAATAACACCAGGAATTAGCCACATCCTTTTCTCAGAACCATCTCAACTATCGCCAATATGTAAAGTCTTTGGATTCTTAAAATAATTAATGATCGTGCTGTTGTTTTTTGAAAGCATTATCCGTTACCACGACACACATTTCACATAATATACTTGTGAAATCTAGGTTCATGCGAATACGCACGTACTGAGACGGTAAAGTTATACAGATGACGATAAAAATATGTACGTGAGGTAATAATGACACAATCTTGCTCCTGAGATGCCTTCCCCTTCATCTATCTCTATTAGCCAGGCAATCTTCTTTTCCTTTATATTTCCTTAATTATGTTTCATCATGTCTATTCTTCTCCTCCCTTCACCATGATTCTCCCTCATACTCCCTGCTGCTAGCACTCCTATCTAAAATTTGTCTCTTCAATAATGTCTAATTATAACAGTACTTATGATCTACGAATATAAACTCTATATGTATGTATTTTTCCAGATGTACCTTTCTAATTGTTTATTTCACTTTTTGTACTAGATTTAGTTTAACATACCTACTAAAACGTATGAATGTAAAATAAGTAGAATGCCTGGTTAGATGTAAGAGAGGGCCTGATGGCCCTAATCTTGCCAGGTTAAATAAATAAATAAATAAATAAATAAATTTGCTAACATCTTTCACAGCTCGGGCTTCCCGTGCAAAAATCCACGTGTTTTCTCGTGAAACTGTGTATTGCAGAGCTGCGTTGCATTACAAGCGCTATGTTTTAATATTATTAAGAAAAAGTGGTTATTACAGCTGATTATGGTTCCGTTGTATACGGTATTGCCTTAAACGTATTATTCACCAGTAGCGTAAAATCATCGAAAAAATCGTTGGACGTGCAAAACGATGTATGTACCAAATCAGCAGTATGCCCAACTGTGTATAAAATGATGTAACGTTTGATCGAGTATTTAAACTGTTATGGATGACCAAGAAGAAAATTAAACTATCCCGAAAATTGCTGTGAGAATAATTGCCAGAAGAGAGGTCAACTTATTTCTAACCAGCAGGAAGGTTTTACAGTACTGTCTTCAGAAGTTATTGTGGTGTCTTAAACAAAATTTAATTTCGGACAAAACAAGCTTAAGTGCGTCAGTTTTCGCACAGGATTGAAATGTTGATGGTATTTTATCGTGCATACACTGTCTCATAGTTTTTTTCCATATCTCAGCCAATGATACTCATACTTAATTCGGTTTGGTTGTTGCAACATATGGCGCCAAAATTATTCACGTGAAATTTTCTGTCGGCGATTTCTTGATTAAAAGTTTTAATTATAGCTCATTTCAAATGCACAGTAACAAGAATTTCAAGATAAGAGATAATAACGAAGTGTAAGCTTCTCAATAGTTTACAGTGAGGTGACAGAACTCATGGGATACTGATACGCAGATAAAGAGATGGTGGTCGTATCGTGTGTACACGAGGTATAAAGGACCAGTGCATTGGCACAGCTGTTATTTGCACACATGTGATTCACTGAAGAGGTTTCCGACGCGATTATGGCCACACTGCGGCAATTAACAGACCGTGACCGCGGAATGGTAGTTGAGACCCGACACATGGGACATATTGTTTCGGAAATCGTCAAGGAATTCAATATTCCGGGATCCACAGTGTCCAGAGTGTGCCGAGAACAACAAATTTCAGTCATTACCTCTCACCACAGGCAACGCAGTGGCCGACGCCCTTCACTTAACGACCGAGAGCAGCGGCGTTTGCGTAGAGCTGTCAGTGCTAACAGACAAGCAACTCTGCGAGAAATAATCGCAGATATCAATGTGGGGCGTGCGACGAACTTATCCGTTAGGACACTGTGGCGAAATTTGGCGTCAGTGGGCTATGACAGCAGACGAGCGGCGCGAGTGTCTTTGGCAAAAGCACGACATCGCCTGCATCGCCTCTCTGGGCTCATCACCATACGGCTTGTCGACTGGAAAACCATGGCCTGGTCAGATTAGTCCCGACTTTAGTTGTTAAGAGCTAATGGTAGGGTTCGAATGTGGCGCAGACCCCACGAAGCAATGGATCCAAGATGTCAAAAAGGTACTGTTCAATCTGGTGGTGGATCCACAATGGTTTCGGCTGTGTTTTAATGGATCATTGAATAGAAGTGGGTATGTTCGGCTATTTGGAGACGATTTGGAGCCTTTCATGGACTTCATGTTCCCAGTAAACGAGAGAATTTTTATGTAAGACAATGCGCCAAGTGAATGGGCTACAATCGTTCGCAATTGGTTTTTAGAGCATTCTAGACAGTTAGAGTGAATAATCTGGCCACTCATATTGTCCAACATGATTCCCCTAGAACATTTATGGGGCACAATCGAGAGGTCAGTTTGTGCACAAAATCCTGCACCGGCAACACTTTCGCAATTATGGACGGCTGTAAATACAGCATGGCTCAATCTTCCTGCAGGGGACTTTTATGTAATCTATGTAATGATCATATCGTAAGTTTATGTACGTATTATAAATTATTTACATACATTATTGTCGTAAACTTGGCACACAGTTTAATATTTCGTTCGGTATCGCATTTATATTTACTGTTATTTTGTGTACTGTGTTAAGTATTTATGGTTATTTTTCACATGTTTGCGAATGCAGTGCCACGAGTATATGAATAAAATGTGCGGAAGTCACAATACAAAGAAATTAAAAAATTATGGAAAAATAAACAAAATAAAAGATAAAATAATAAAGTTATAAAAACAATAAAAACAAAAATTTAAAAATAAAACAAAAATCTCCTGCGGGCATGTGACCCTGAGGCTGTGGAAGACTTGTGTGCGCAGTTGAACACAGTAGGCCGTACGGGATACGTTAAACTACATCAAACAGATTAACGATGCCCAACCCAAGCAACGTGGTTCGAACGACAATAAGAAAACCTACACTGGATCAGTTGTCACCTGGGTCAACAAAAATCTACATGAATTGCCAACCTATTGAGGTCTAACGTAGCAGCACTAGGCGGTCACATGGGTTACAAAGTCGGAGACACTTTCTTCCATACGTCTTACGGCGTCGAAAATTATTGAGAGTAGTAGAGAACTAAGAAATAAAATGAGTCATGTATGCATTCGAAGTGTAACAAGATTTTAGGTGACAATACGAACATGTGGCTTCTTGGTGTCACAGAATGTCATGGCCTGCTAACTAACCAGATTTGTCGCCGATCGAAAATGTGTGGGATGAGGTGAAATGACTGGTGCAGCACTGTGAACCAATGCCAATCACCACAGATGAACTTTGGAACCATGTGACTGCAGCATCGGTGGCTGTAACACAGGACGAAATTTCGGCCTTACGTGTGTCGATGCCATCACACATGGAAAAAGTTATCAGGGCTCATGGCAGACCCTGTGCCTGCTAGGCAACAGGACACATGCTGAACCGAGGTGAGTGAAATGGTAATCATTTCTACAGAACCTACTAATGTATATGTCCTGCGAATATGAACTTCCTGTATCTACTCTTTCAAGGTGTTGTGTTTCCTTCTGAACATGTACGTATTACATGACATGGGTGCTAATACTGACAAGTAAGATAATGCGAATATGTCAAGATGTTTTGATTTAAATGTCTGTGAAACTGCCAGATAAGTCGAAAAGCTACTTCCCTTCTTTAACATACCCAACTCTGCCCAGGATACATTCGCTTTCTTGTGCTATGGTAGGAGCATTTTTCATTCTGGTAGAATGTTTTCATAGATTTGTACAGCGTTACTGGTGCAGTTGATATGCTACACACACGTGTTGAGTTTATTAATAGCTACACAAACTTTGTCATTAACCTACTGCCAGCAAGAAGATTGCAGGCAGTAGCTGTCGACTGTGGATTGTCACTTAAAATCTTGTTACACTTCCAATGCACACATCACTCATTTTATTTCTTGATTCTCTATACTCCCAATAATTTTCGACGCCGTAAGACGTATGCAAAGAAGTGTCTCCCACTTTGTGACGCATCTAACCGGCTAGTGATGCTACAATCTCGGCCTCGCTGATCATGCTAACATGGCACCGCGCCCCGTTCTTCATTTTATGCGAATATACACTACAACGATTATTCACGCTCTTTATCAACAGACCTGTTTGTATGAAACGGCTTTCCTGTAAAGCACAAATAAATTCGGAACAACATATGATGATCGTGTTACTTCACTTGTACGTTGACTGCAAATCCCGAGGTTCTACTGATACGTCATTGTGAACAGGGGCACTACACCCAACCGACAGCATCAGGGAAACATACACACAGAGAGCCTCTACCGAACTGACAACAAATTCTAATTCCGAAACACCAATTCTGAACATCGGGAGATGGTTGTGCAGTAGTCCTAGCCTGTCCCTCTCTGAGACTATCAGTCCAGTCGTTGAACACTTCTGTCTTCTTTCCGGCGTAGATACGGCCATCGTTGTGTCGATGACTGGGCGATTCTTCTTTGGACAGGACAGCTGCGACGCACTGCAGTTGTTTCTCCGACTCTGACTAGAAATGAAGCCCGAATTTCAGTTGATTCTTGCAAGAATTCTGCGTAATTGAGCCGGTGAAGCAGCAGTGTGTAGCTTATATCGCGGTGCACAATGATACGGAGCTGTGCGCTATTTGTCCCACGTGACGCATGACGTCCAACATAGATCCCACTCTGTGTAGCAGGCCGCTAGAATTTGCTGGTGCACTCGCTCCGCCTACGGTGTAGGCTGTCCCGGATAGCTTGTTTCACTACAAGGTGGCCTATCTTGCAGGGGCTGCGACCCGCGATCACCACAGAAGGAATATACAGATGGAGGTAATATTTTCAGTTTACTGAACACCGTTGATGTGGTTTCATATTTGATCACCATGTCCCATATACAATCAAGCTGGGTTATCTTTATTAGACAGAAAAGAAATATAGAGCAATTAGAAGTGCTGTGGTTTCACAGAAGTGTAGTTTAGTAATTTGTTATTGCTCGCCGTGATTCAGTAATTGCGCAGCCTTCCATTGTTTCTGACCCACCCATCAGCTCTTCTATGCTCATAAATCGCTCGCAGAATCTCAACAACTTAAATCACTTGGAATTACTCGTCTTTACACAGCTTTTTCACTATCTGTTAGTCATTGAGTCGTTCAACTCCTAATTGTTTATACACTCGTCGTCCAGAAGAATTCACACAACCTAGTCTTTTTCTCTGTTCCTCTTTATCGTGTTCTTCTTCTTGTTTTTGTTGTTGCACCTTTCTTCAACGACTCGTTTCTGTGACTTTACGCAGATGTTAATGTCTCTGAGCGTAGCACTCATACAACAGAAAATTGCGTGTTCAATCCTTATATACAGTACACACAAATTTAGATTTTTAGGGAACGTACATAACATAAATAAAAACGATACGCTAGGAAAACTTAAGTTTTATATTGGAGAATCAGTGAGAGACATAGCAATCATACTGGATGAACATGAATGCAGTTGGAGATTGCAGATTTTTGATCGACATTTGCTGAGTCACAGGACCAGCCACAATCCCACTTGGAAAACAGAGACCGAGCGCTGAATCCGTTGGAAGCAGTACAAATCATGAACACCGGCCATATATTGCTCAATAGATTCGTCGTTTTACTATTATATGAACGAACTCAGCTGAATATTTCATCTCTCCTGAACTTCACTTAAGCCTCACGTATCTCCAGTACTTTCCTCACATTCTGTTCCATTCTGTATATCAACTTCTTCTTCTGTTTATTTATTTCATTGTGACTGTCAATGTATTCCACGTTTTTACGTTTTAGCTGTTTTATCACATATAAATCTCCCCAATGGCAATGTTTAATTTTTCATATTTTTTGAAACCGAGGATAGGTTTTATATTTCCAGTGATTTACAGTTAATGTAGTATCTTTTGGTCTGTTTCTGAGTCACCTTCCATATACACTCATGCTCATACATTAAGGATAATTGCAGAATGTGGTGCCACACAACGTGGCACTACACAAAACTGGCGCTAATAGCATAGACACATAGGGAACACACACGACACAGATCTGTAACTCCACGGTATTGGTGATAAGTTGAGAAAACCGTCCCGAAACACATATGCCACAAAACGCCACTGTTTCCTGCGCATGTACCCCGACATCAATATGGGATATGATCACCATGCACACGTACACAGGCCGCACGAGTTGGCATACTCTGGATCAGTTGGTCGAGCAGCTGCTGGGGTGTAGCCTCCCATTCTTGTACCAGTGCCCGTCGGAACTCCTGAACTGTCGTAGGGGTTTGAAGACGTGCAGCGATACGTTGACCAAGAGCATCCCAGACTTGCTCGATGGCGTTTAGGTCTGGAGAACAGGCAGGCCACTCCACTCGCCTGATATCTTCCATTTCAAGGTACTGCTCCACGATGGCCGCTCGATGGGGCCGTGCGTTATAATCCATCAGGAGGAAGTTGGAACCCACTGCACCCTTGAAAAGGCGGACATAATGGTGCAAAATGACGTCCCGATACACCTGACCTGTTACAGTTCCTCTGTCAAAGGCATGCAGGGGTGTACGTGCACCAATCATAATCCCACCCACACCATCAAACCACGACCTCTATACAGGTCCCTTTAAAGGACATTAAGGCTTTGGTATCTGGTTCCTGGTTCACGCCAGATGAAAACCCGGAGAGAATCAGTGTTCAGACTATACCTGTACTCCTCCGTGAACATAACCTGGGACCACTGTTCCAATGACCATGTACTGTGTTCTTGACACCATGTCTTACGGGCTCTCCTGTGACCAGGGGTCAGTGGAATGCACCTTGCAGGTCTGCAGGTCTCCGGGAGAATAAACCGTGTCTGTTCAGTCGTTTGTAGACTATGCGTCTGGAGACAACTGTTCCAGTGGCTGCGGTAAGGTCCCGAGCAAGACTACTCCATGGCCGTCTGCGGGCACTGATGGTGAGATATCGGTCTTTTTGTGGTGTTGTACACTGTGAGCGTCCCGTAGTTTATATCCTGAACACGTTTCCTGTCTGCTAGAATCGTTGCCATAATCTTGAGATCACACTTTGTGGCACACGGAGGGCCTGAGGTACGACCTGCCGTGTTTGACCAGCCTCCAGTCGTCCTAGTATTCTGCCCCTCATAACGTCATCAGTACGTGTTCTTTGAGCCATTTTCAGCACACAGTCACCATTAGCACGTCTGAAAACGTCTGCACACTTACTCGCCATCTTGCGACGACCGCAGGTCAAATGCACCGCATGGCCATACCGTGAGGTGATTTAAGCCCGCAAACCACCCACCACAGCGTTGTTTTACCGTGTATCAGCGTTATCCTTAATTTATGAGCATGAGTGTATAATACCTTTTCAAGTTATTCTACAATCCTCTTCCATTTATTTTATGTTACTGTAAATGTCAGTTTAATTTACTTTTTTATATACAGGTACTTCTGTTCCACTACAACACGTACATCTATTCATCTGTTGTACGTAGTTCTTGATATTTCCATGGATAAACCTGCAGTTTGTGCAGTACCCTAGTACGATATCCATCGTATCGACATCTACATAGATACTCTGCAAGCCACCAAACGGTGCTTGACGGAGGGTACCCTGTACCACTGCTAGTCATTTCCTTTCTTGTTCTTATCGCCAATAGAGCGAGGGAGAATCGACTATCTATATGCCTCTGTATGATCCCTAATTTCTTGTATCTTATCTTCGCGATCATTAAGCGCAGTTTATGTTGATGGCAGTGGAAAGTTTGGCAATCAGCTTCAAATGCTGGCTGTCTAAATTTTGTCACTAGCGTTTTCGCCTACCCTACTCGTTCCACCTCATATCGCTTCACAACGTTACGCCCAGATATTTAAACGAGGTGACTGTGTCATGCAGGACACTAGTCATACTGTATCCGAAAATTATGGGTTTGATATTCCTACTCATCCGCATTAACTTACATTTTTTCCGCATTTAGAGCTAACTGCCATTCATCACACCAACTGATTCATTTTTTACGCTCCTACAGTGACTCAACTTCGACGCCTTACTCTACACCACAGCATCACCAGCAAACGACCGCACATTGGTGCCCATCCTGTCCGCCAGATTATTTCTGTATACAGAGAACAACAGCCGTCCTACCACACTTCCTGGGACACTCCTGACGATACCCTTGTATCGTCGAGGACGACATACCGGGATCTGTTACTTAAGAAGTCTTCAAGCCCCTCACATATCTGGGAACTTATTCCATACACTGTTCTCCAGGCTGTCCAATACTTCCGTCGCCATCAGCGGATACAGTATGTTACCTGCTCAGACTCTCTCAGTTCTCTCCTGAGTCTCCAAGCTCTCTACCTTGTCCACCCTCTGTTCCACCGGATTCAGAACTGCCTCCACTTGCTCCACTTGTGGGGCGTCTGTGTGGCGTTCCTCTGTATCCCAGGAAATGTTGGTATCTGTAGAAATGAGGCGGTCGATATAGCGGTCAAGGCTGCCGTCTCTCTTCTTCAGCCTGCTGTTCTCATGGTTCCCTTCGCCCAACTACGGAGTGTTTTATATCGTCGTGTTGCTCTTTTATGGCACGCACATTAGTCGACATTTCCCAATAATAAATTGCGGGACATGGAAGCTCTTCCCTGTGCTTGGACCTCTTCCTCCCGAGCTCGTCGTCGGGAGGAGGTAATTTTAACTAGTCTCCGGATAGGGCACTGTCTTTTTAGCCATCGACATCTTTTAAGCGGCGATCCTCCCCCACTCTGTCCCCACTGCTCTCAGCTGTGGACGGTAAGACACCTTTTACTTGAGTGCCCATATTTTACTCCGTTACGCGCCCGTCTACAGCTGTCGCCTTATATATCTTCTATTTTAGCAGATGACACGCGCTCAGCCGATCGTGTTCTCGAGTTCATTAGTGCAAGTGAGATGACGCCAGTCATTTGAACCTCTTTTTGGGAACAAACAACCCCCCTTCTATAGTGGTTTTTTAAGCTTTCCTTCTGTTTTTAGTTTCCTCACTTTTTTGAGTTTTGCTCCCGTTGCTGCTGGTTTCCAGTTTTGTTTTTTAGCTTTTCCTAAGTCACAGACCGGGCGCTAATGACCGTAGCAGTTTTGCGCCCTAAAACCATAACAAACAAACAAACAAACAAACACATGCTCGTACCTTCGCTAACAGCCTACAGTGGCGCACCTTGTCAAACGCTTTCGGGAACTCTAGAAATATGGAACAGGCCTGTTGCCCTTCATCCACTGTATGCACTATACATGTGAGAAAAGGGCAAGCTGAAGTATCGCTCTTGTAGGGATCTTGAGGACAAGATCAGATCAATTACAGTACAGCACAGAGAATCTTACATAGTCTTTCTTCCCGCACTCCGTACGTGAATGGAACGGCAAAAAGCTCTAATAACCGGTACTGTTGGAAATAACTTAGCCTGCTGGAGTAGCCGAGCGGTTCTAGGCGCTACAGTCTGGAACCGCGTGACCGCTACGGTTCGAATCCTGCCTCGGGCATGGATGTGTGTGATGTCGTTAGGTTAGTTAGGTTTAAGTAGTTCCAAGTTCTAGGGGACTGATGACCTCAGAAGTCAAGTCCCATAGTGCTCAGAGCCATTTTTGGAAATAACTTACACACACACACACACACACACACACACACAGTTTGCTGTAAGTTTAACCCGCACTTTTTTGGTATATTGCCTTCACATTTATTTACTTTTCAAGTTTTGTGTTTCCATCAGCTGCGGGATTTGAGATTTACTGTTCTCTTCTTTCCACTTCACTCTCTAAATGTAATCTCTTTTTCAAAGTCGTTCAGCATTACTTTACACTCTGTAACGATGATAGCCAGTTAATGTCTCATGTTTGCCTTGTAAGCCGAAAACCGCTTATTAGATAAATTAATTCTGTTGAGCAGCCATCTTTTTATTCTTTTCATTTATGAACAAGCAATATTCGTCCGCTCTGCCCTCCCCCCTCCCTCCCTCAACCGTCTCACACACTCCAATTCTTTAAGGGATCGACCTCTCATAAAATAGGTCCAAACGTGCGATTAGTTTACAAATAAGTTGTTTAAATGTTTGACTTTATTCTAGTAGAAAAATTATGACTGAAGACGCTAAACACTTGACATGTTGTTTTCATTAATTTTGGATTACCCACCCATAGACCGACGGAGACGTCAAAACCAAATATATGTAGTGTAGAAAAGGTTTCAAATCATGTTTAAAGTTTGTTAGAAGTCATAAATTCTCTCATTATCAATCACTGTATGAGATTAATCTGGGTAATTTGCGCTTCGTTTCAAGAAAAGCTAGATTTTTACACACAACTGGGTGTTGCGAATGGATTTAATAGTAAAGGGGTAATGAATTAAAACGTTGTACCTAATGCTGACGTTTTACTGCATGTACAGCGACAAACGTTTGTCCTTGAATTGTTTGTTGGGGAAGTGTCTGCGAAAAAAGTTCCGAAAGGTTTGAAACCTGGGTAACGTTGCTTAGGGCAACGGCCTTGCCATAGTGGATACACCGGTTGCCGTCAGATCACCGAAGTTAAGCGCTGTCGGGCGTGGCTTTCACTTGGATGGGTGACCATCCAGGCCGCCATTCGCTGTTGCCATTTTTCAGTGTGCACTCAGCCTCATGATGCCAATTGAGGAGCTACTCGGCCGAATAGTAGCGGCTCCGGTCAGGAATAGCATCGTAACGACCGGGAGAGCAGTGTGCTGACCACACGCCCCTCCTATCCGCATCCTTATCTGAGGATGACACGGCGGTCGAATGGTCCCGGTAGGCCACTTGTGGCCTGAAGACGGAGTGGTATTAATATTGCTTAAGTAGTTCTCCTTAAGGGAGAATTACTGCATTTGGTAGGGTAATTTAAATAACACTATTTGTTTTGCACACACCGAATATTTATTTTTAAGGTATCAACCAGCTCCCACACGAATAAAAAAATTTTTTCTCAAAATGGGGTTTGAATTTTTTTTTCAAATCTGTGCCATCAGTACAGTTAAAGCGCCTTGTTTTCTTATCCTCACACCCATAGCCTAAGTCGTACTTAGGATACGAAGTAAGCGACGACATAATGAATCCATGGGACAATGCAACAAAACGCCACAATAACAAACTACGGACTATTAATGAACTTCACTTCCTTAGTTACATGTAACGAAATTCCACATCAGAAACAAAATATAAATTCTTATCAAATTAAATTGCTTAAATTGGTTTATGGAAAATCATTTCGTTTTAACACAGGTATCACAGAAATATTCCACTATGTTACTTTCCAGGCCAGCGCATGTGTCTTGTACCCCACGTCTACATTTCATACACTGATTCATGTCTTCGACCTTCCTCGCACAGTAGGCATAACCAGTTCATTCGCCTTTATTTTCTTGTTGATGTTTTCAGCTATCTGTCTCTTTTTTATAGGTTTGTGCACATTTTAATTCTTTTTTTTCTTTGGCTTATATTGCCTTTTTATACGGACTTGATGTTAATCCCATTATTGGTTAAGACCGTTTCGTATTCTTTTCGATAGCTGTTGTTATACACGGGATTGGTGATACAGTCTTCAAGTAAGACTTTACTATTTGACTGTTTATTTCGACAACTTTGCAATGTTGTTTCCGGATGCACCTTCTTAAGACACTGTAGAATGTCCAGGCTGATCGTTAAGTGATGTACCAACGTTTGGCGGCCTTCCAGATTTTCGCGTCGATTCTTCAGTTCCATCAACAGATACATGGCCTGACTGATCAACAATATGTACATTAGTAGTTACAAAGTCCTCTTTTCTGCCGTAATTTCTGTCATATAGCCACAGGTCTGTTCCCTTAAAACCTTTTATTGCTATGTCCATAAAACTGATGTGGGGTGTCCATTACCCAGGAGTTCTGCAACGAAAGCTTGTTTCATGGCACTTCCAGGATTTGAGCAGAGTCAGGAAGATGCCGCTTCAGTGTATCTGCTTTCTAGTGTTTCAAAGATCGATCTATCCAGTAGCTGTAGGCGATAAGTCGTGTGAGCAGGAAATGATAGCATGCTAATACCATAATCACGAGAAACCTGAATTACCTCTCAATTTTTCGTGTACGTGTTATGTACATCCAGTAAATGCAAAATTTCTTCTTGTCCCTTTTTTCTACTTTTTTACATTTTATGAAATGTTCTAGTCATCGGAAAAACAGTTCCCATGTCATCCAGATATTTGTCGAACATATAAATGCTGTGTTTCGTGCAGGTCCCCTTTTCAAGAAGTCATTCATTTTGCTGCGCTTAAATATTAAAATCGGTTATATAATTTCGCCTGCTGCACCCATTGCACATACAGATATCATTGTAATACGGCTTTCTCCCCTTGTAATTGACCCCACTTTGTGTTTGCTTTTCCGGAAATTACTTTAGATGGTTTGTGAATTGTGGATATCGCAGTTTTCTCCGCGTTATATATTCGATCAGCAGTAAACTTATGTGCATCCAGTATATCCTCATATTCATCAAAACCCTCGTTAACACGTTCTTAATGAAACCCCTCTCTTTGTGACATCGATATTGTTTCGGAAACTCGCATGGACAAAGTGAAATGGTCTGTCATAAACTTCTACCAGCAAATTTTAGCGCCTACATGTTTTTCTTTATTTAAGCGATGAAGTAGGTGATATTTCTCAGAAAATTCGTAGGCAAGTTTAGTCAGTAAGAGTTACCCTGAAGAAAAACTAGTCTCTAAATTAATTATATGCTGTGCTAATTCATCTTCCCTCTCTACTGTCATATCATTAGGTCTTCCAAATGTTGGTGTTCCATTCAAACCGTTCAAATGAGGACGAAGTGTAGACTTTGGTATGTTATGTCTTTCTACATACCGTATCAACCCAATTTTAAAAACATAGTAAGCTTCGTCCGTAACCTCCTGCTGGCATTTATTACATGCTGTGTTCGTCATACCGATCAGCTGAAGTAAACAATTTTTAATTCGTATATCACTTAGACCAACGCCTAAGTCGTAACAGTACGATTGACGAATTCGCCCCAGCTACGATAAAGGCAGTGATACATCTACCGTTTCAGACTAGAACTACAGGTATATCCTCAAAGTTTTCTCCCGTTTGACTACGCTTAAATGAATGGCAGAGGACCACAAAAATAGATGTGACACGAAACAGTTACTTTATCATTATACTCCTCTCTGTAATTACTTCCAAATGAAAGATAATAAAAACAAACAAATTTACTTGTTAACTGTTTTTCTGTCACGAGAGCCAACGGTCCGCTAACAGCTTCTGTTTACTCGTATGCCTGTTTAGTTCAGTTTTGCACCAATCGATGTGTCATTTTGTAAGCGTGGGGTCGGATTTTACTGGCTTACGACTCAGGCTGTGGTACGACTAATGGAACTTTACTTAGTTCTTTAGAAATCTGTGGTTGTTCCCAATTTGAATTACTGAATGAATGTAGTATGGATAATTTGTTCACCGTGAGTTACGCTACGTAAAAACATATATATAGTCTAACGTTCTTTAAAATTATCTGCAATATTTAAATGAATGCCTGAACTCGCTCTTACGAATTATCAGCCAACTCATTTAGACTAACGCATTGGCAAAAGGAAATTAATAAAAAAATTAATTTCTTTACCTAAACTGAGAGAAGACTTCTGCTTCCACATTCGTATTTCCAATTATACGTGTACTCGTAATGCTCCTTTGTAATATCAATCCAGTAATCCTTACTTGTCACAATTAAATTTACATTTCATAATTTCATTTTACATTCCTTTATAAAACCGCTAATCATTTTTAACTACCTATTTTACTTTCGGTGCAACACAAAATATTGCTGTGAGAAAAGTCCTACATTATAATCTAGCACTTGGTGGCTTTACAGAGCACACTACAAAAAAACTGCTTACTGTATCCTCTTTCGCTCACAGACTGCTACGCACTCACTGCTGTACACCAAGCGCTCTCTTACCATAACACTACAATCTCGGACCAGAAGGAGTATCTTCGACTATGCGGTCGTGTAAAGTCAGTGATCCACTTTATAGAACCCATCAGAGAGATACATCGTTTACGATCTAATAGTTTCATGTTTACATTAGTATCATTACAATATTCGGGTGCCACATGTAAGCCTACCCCAGTAGACTCTTTTCAATGGTTTCTAATTTTAATACTCATTGTGTTGAACCTTTAGCGTGAGGTTATGCGAAATACAGGAAATCAAATTGTTTCTGCCTGGATGCCTTTAGGTGGCATCTTGAAACGGGGAGTAGGGTATCGTGTGAGTGTTTCAGCCACTTCATGATACAGGTAGTTGACTCGCTACATCATATTGTTACTGTATAATTAAAGCAAGTGCACGTGTGTTTTGGGATCTGGCTATTACTGATATCGCACCCACTACTATGAGTGTGAGGATGTACACTACTGGCCATTAAAATTGCTACACCACGAAGATGACGTGCTAAAGACGCGAAATTTAACCGACTGGAAGAAGATGCTGTGATATGAAAATCATTAGCTTTTCAGAGCATTCACACAAGGTTGACGCCGGTGGCGATACCTACAACGTGCTGACATGAGGAAAGTTTCCAACCGATTTCTCATACACAAACAGCAGCTTACCGGCGTTGCCTGCTGAAACGTTGTTGTGATGCCCCGTGTAAGGAGGAGAAATGCGTACCATCACGTTTCCGACTTTGATAAAGGTCGGATTGTAGCCTATCGCGATTGCGGTTTATCGTATCGCGACATTGCTGCTCGCGTTGGTCGACATCCAATGACTGTTAGCAGAATATGGAATCGGTGGGTTCAGGAGGGTAATACGGAACGCCGTGCTGGATCCCAATGGCCTCGCGTCACTAGCAGTCGAGATGACAGGCATTTTATCTGCACGGCTCTAACGGTTCGTGCAGCCACGTCTCGATCCCTGAGTCAACTGTTGGGGACGTTTGCAAGATAACAATCATCTGCACGAACAGTTCGACGGCGTTTGCAGCAGCATGGACTATTACCTCGGAGACCGTGGCTGCGGTTACCCTTTACGCTGCATCACAGACAGGAGCGAACCTGGGTGCACGAATGGCAAAACGTCATTTTTTCGGATGAATCCAGGTTCTGTTTACAGCATCATGATGGTCGCATCCGTGTTTGGCAACATCCCGGTGAACTCAGATTGGAAGCGTGTATTCGTCATCGCCATACTGTCGTATCACCCGGCGTGATGGTATGGGGTGCCATTGGTTACACGCCTCGGTCACCTCTTGTTCACATTGACGGCTCTTTGAACAGTGGACGCTACGTTTCAGATGTGTTACGACCCGTGACTCTGCCCTTCATTCGATCCCTGCGAAACCCTACATTTCAGCAGGATAATGCACGAGCGCATGTCGCAGGTCCCGTACGGGCCTTTCTGGATACAGAAAATGTTCGACTGCTGCCCTGGCCAGCACATTCTCCAGATCTCTCACCAAGTGAAAACGTCTTGTCAATGGTGGCCGAGGAACTGGCTCGTCACAATACACCAGTCACTACTCTTGATGAACTGTGGTATCGTGTTGAAACTGCATGGACAGGTGCACCTGTACACGCCATCTAAGCTCTGTTTGACTCAATGCCCTGGCGTATCAAGGCTGTTATTACGGCCAGAGGTGGTTGTTCTGGGTACTGATTTCTCAGGGTCTATGCACCCAAATTGCGTGAAAATGTAATCACATGTCAGTTCTAGTATATTTGTCCAATGAATACACGTTCATCATCTGCTTTTCTCCTTGGTGTAGCAACTTTAGTGACCAGTAGTGTACTTTGGTGACACGTGGCAGAGTGCGGCTGTGTGTGGACCGCAGGAGGCAGCGGCGGCGGCAGCCAGCTCCCGCAACACACACACACACACACACACACACACACATACACACACAGGTGGTGACGCAGCGCCTCCTCGCTGCACCACACAGCACGAGCCGTGCAGCCAGCAGCCAGCCATTGTGTGCAGATGTGGGGGGCCACTGCCCGCTGGACCACCACCCACGCCTCCCCACTCACGTCAAAACACTACACACTCCGTCGCGCAGCGCCGCGGAATACGTAAACTGTGACCGCCTGCCGCGGCAGCTGTGATGACGCGTCACGTCTGCGTGTGACGCCAGAGGCCGGCAGACAGGTGGAATCAACGGGGCGCTGCTCAGCCCTTTGTTTGTTTCGCTGTTTCAGACTCACGTCTGTTCTCTCTGACAGAGTAGCACTTTAATCGTAGGCGCTGTAATCGTACCGATGTCCAACTCAACACTCTCTGAATTTAAAATTAAGGAGGGTTTAGATTAGATCAGATTAGATTAGTTTTTCATGCCATAGATACGTGCAGAGGAGATCCTCGTGGATGTGGAACATGTAAATTTTTTTTTATTTTTTCTATTTTTTTTAAAGCTGAAATAACAATAAACAATACTAACAGTATGAATATATACAATACATCATTTTTTCTATTAAAAATTTCGTCAATGGAGTAGGAGTTGGCCACTAGTAAGTCTTTCAGGCTCCTTTTAAACTGATCTTTATTTGTAACTAAGTTTTTTATGTTTGCTGGCAAATTATTGAAGATGAGTGTTCCTGAGTAGTGGACCCGTTTTTGAACTAAAGTAAGTGCTTTTAAGTCCTTGTGCAGACCATTTTTGTTCCTGGTATTGTAAGTATGAACTGAGCTGCTTGTTGGAAAAAGAGATACATTATTTAGGACAAATTTCATTAAGAAGTAAATATAATGGCTCTGAGCTCTATGGGACTTAACATCTACGGTCATCAATCCCTTAGAACTTAGAACTACTTAAACGTAACTAACCTAAGGACAGCACGTAACACCCAGTCATCACGAGGCAGAGAAAATCCCTGGCCCCGCCGGGAATCGAACCCGGGAACCGGGCGCGGAGAACGAGAACGCTACCGCACGACCACGAGCTGCGGACAAGGAGTAAATATACTGTGAGGCAGTAGTTAGTATACCCAGTTCTTTGAAGAGGTTTCTACAGGACGTCCGTGAATTTACTCCACAAATAATACGTATTACACGCTTTTGGACTCTGTAAACTTTTGTGTGACGTGAAGAGTTACCCCAAAATATTGTACCATATGACATTATGGAATGAAAGTAGTCAAAGTATGCAAGCTTTTTCAATTTTATGCCGCCTATGTCTGCTAACACTAATTGCAAATACAAATTTGTTAAGGCGTTTCTGCAGTTCTGTGGTGTGCTCCTCCCAACTGAATTTATTATCAAGTTGTACTCCCAGGAATTTAAGACTGTCAGCCTCTTCTATCTGCTCTTCTTCATACTTTATGCATATGCTGGGTGGAAACCTCTTACAGGTTCTGAATTGCATATAGTGAGTCTTTTCGAAGGTTAATGTCAGTGAGTTGGCTTTAAGCCATTTATTAATATCCATGAAAATGTCATTAGCAGATCTTTCTAGAACTACACTCGACATACTATTTATTGCAATACTTGTGTCATCTTCAAATAAAACTAACTCTGCTTCTGGCAGTGTAACTGATGAGAGATCATTAATGTACACAAGAAAAAGCAATGGCCCTAAGATGGATCCTTGTGGGACACTACATGTAATTTCTTCCCATTCTGATGATGACTGATGACTTAATTCACTATTCCCTTGCATTGACACTCTTTGTTTCCTGTTAGCGAGGGGTAGGGCGTCAAACGAGCCGTCTTTGAGCAAGAGAGACACCACAGGACATTTTAATTCCCACTGTCTATACTTTTACGAATAAATTCATAAAACTTTGTCAGCATGACCAGGAAGGATTCAGGATTCACACTCATAGCAGTGGAAGTTCAAAAACATTAAAAAATAATTTTTTTACATGTGAACATACATCATTTTTTTCACTTACTATTGGCTACGTTTGTTGCTACAGGTACACGTTTCTTCATAAGTAAGAGAGATTCTTCGATGAATTTTGCACAGCATACAAACCATACTTACAGGTGTATGAAACTCTAGAAATTACTTAATTT
This sequence comes from Schistocerca piceifrons, assembly GCF_021461385.2. Taxonomy (NCBI): domain Eukaryota; kingdom Metazoa; phylum Arthropoda; class Insecta; order Orthoptera; family Acrididae; genus Schistocerca; species Schistocerca piceifrons. Next base: position 215,443,703 of record NC_060146.1, read on the forward strand.
ATGAAAAAATGAATGTGCTGTTATATTTTAAACTTCGTGTTTAGAAAAAACTCAAATTTTATAGTTAATTATCTCAATTATTACCACAGTTTTCAATAGATTTGGAAAATTCTAGAGTTTCATACACCTGTAAGTATGGTTCGTATGCTGTGCAAAATTCATCGAATAATCTCTGTTACTTATGAAAAAAAGTGTACCTATAGCAACAAATGCAGCCAATGGTAAGTGAAAAATGTCAACTTTTAAATGTAAAAAAAAATTATTTTCTTATATTTTTGAACTTCCACTGCTATCAGTGTAAATCGTGAACCCTTTCTGGCCACCCTGACAAAGTTTTATGAATTTATTCGTAAAAGTATAGACAGTGGAAATTAAAATGTCATCTGGTACCTCTCATGCTCCAAATCGTCCCGTTTGACGTCCTACCACCCTTAAGCAGCGTGAAAACTATTGTTATTTACAACTGGTGGATGGTCGTTGGTGCCTGTGGTCGTGCTGGACTTGTCGTGTCCTGACATAGGTGGGAGAGAGGAAAAGGAGTTGCTGGTCAGTCTGCGCTCCCGAGCGGTACAGAGAAAAAGGCAGAAGGACAGTTCACAGCAAAGGCATTCGATTGTTTCCTTCTATCTGAGCCAACACTAGTACAGGCATTTACTAGAAATGCAGCTGGTGAGACTCGTTACGGAACTCGTTGTGGAGACTCTTGGATAAACACGGTTTTTAAATAGTTGTTTATTCCAGACAGGACTAACTAATACACTGGTGGCTATTTCTAGGGTTAGAAAAAGCACGAACAACACTGTTACAACAGAAGCCAGTGCAGAAGTCCCAGGAGTGGATGCTAACCACAGTAGCAAATACTACCAGCATCTTAAGGCAACAACTTAGTTGCAAAACAAAACATAATGACTGTGACACTATTCGCAGAGGCACTTCAAGTTAGAGAGAGCAGACTTACGCGGAGCTGGACCGAGGCTGGATTCGACGGACGCGGATTCGGTGCCCAGATCGTTTGACTGAGAACTCTGCCAAAATGCGTTATCTAGGGGTTTCAAAGAGTCGCTTGGGGCACTGTTTTTACCGCTTGAAATCACCCAGCCAACCCCGTAGGTCTCTTGCAGGTGCCTGCCAATCAAAGTTTAGTTAGGTCCTCTCTACTGCTCCTAAGGTGGGGATGTTAATGCAGTTGCACCAACTAAGTCCTCAAAATTACAGACAAATATCCTTAACATCGGTTTGATGTACGATTCTCGAACATATTCTCAGTTCGAATACAATGAATTTCCTTGAGACAGAGAAGTTGCTATCCATGCATCAGCACGGCTTTAGCAAGCATCGCTCTTGCGAAACGCAACTCGCTCTTTTTTCACATGATATCTTGTGAACCATGGATGAAGGGTATCAAACGGATGCCATATTCCTTGACTTCCGGAAAGCGTTTGACTCGGTGCCCCACTGCAGACTCCTAACTAAGGTACGAGCATATGGGATTGGTTCCCAAGTATGTGAGTGGCTCGAAGATTTCTTAAGTAATAGATCCCAGTACGTTGTCCTCGATGGTGAGTGTTCATCGGAGGTGGGGGTATCATCTGGAGTGCCCCAGAGAAGTGTGGTAGGTCCGCTGTTGTTTTCTATCTACATAAATGATCTTTTGGATAGGGTGGATAGCAATGTGCGGCTGTTTGCTGATGATGCTGTGGTGTACGGGAAGGTGTCGTCGTTGAGTGACTGTAGGAGGATACAAGATGACTTGGACAGGATTTGTGATTGGTGTAAAGAATGCCAGCTAACACTAAATATAGATACATGTAAATTAATGCAGAGGAATAGGAAAAAGAATCCTGTAATGTTTGAATACTCCATTAGTAGTGTAGCGATTGACACAGTCACGTCGATTAAATATTTGGGCGTAACATTTCAGAGCGATATGAAGTGGAACAAGCATGTAATGGCAGTTGTGGGGAAGGCGGATAGTCGTCTTCGGTTCATTGGTAGAATTTTAGGAAGATGTGGTTCATCTGTAAAGGAGACCTCTTATAAAACACTAATACGACCTATTCTTGAGTACTGCTCGAGCGTTTGGGATACCTATCAGGTCGCTTTGAGGGAGGACATAGAAGCAATTCAGAGGTGGGCTGCTAGATTTGTTACTGGTAGGTTTGATTATCACGCTAGTGTCACGGAAATGCTCTAGGACCTCGGGTGGGAGTCCCTAGAGGAAAGGAGGCGTTCTTTTCGTGAATCGCTACTGAGCTAATTTAGAGAACCAGCATTTGAGGCTGACTGCAGTACAATTTTACTACCGCCAACTTGCATTTCGCGGAAAGACCACCAAGATAAGATAAGAGAGATTAGGGCTCGTACAGAGGCACATAGGCGGTCATTTTTCCCTCGTTCTGTTTGGGAGTGGAACAGGGAGAGAAGATGCTAGTTGTGGTACGAGGTACCCTCCGCCACGCGCCGTATGGTGGATTGTGGAGTATGTATATAGATGTAGATGTAGATGTAGATGTGGTATCAACACTGTTCAGCTGAAAGCTTAACGTAACTGCACTGGCAAATAAGGCTTCCAACATTACTATTATACGCCATTTAGCCTCGCCCCTGTGACTCCCCGGAGTAGGGACTGCTAGGTCAACAGTTTTTGGCGTTTTCGCTCTCTTTCCAACCCTTGTGAGCCTACTGACGTTGCTGTTCTCAGGGTTGGTATCAAGCTGGCCTGATACACTAGTACGCGCCTGTTGGCTACGAAGTTCTACGGTGACAACCTACTACAGCGGCTAGACGACATGTGAAGTTACATGTTAATTCCTTGAAGAGTAACTAACGCCCTGGGACCGCGTCTGGGTCGTTTGCGTTTTCGCAAGGCTCTCCCCTTACGGTTTAATTCACGTAACAATATCTCTCCTAGTTTCGTCTGCCCTCAGCATCGTCTCTGCTTCCGCGCCTTGGAACGCCTGTCCTCCTTTCTCATAGTTTCAAGATAACACTACAGTAGCAAGGAATAATCAATATATTACAGACTGCATCTGCCGAACGCATCCCTCACGTGCTCGATGTGATTGAAGTTCCAACAGCTCCTTCACCTGAGCTGATCGATGCGACCGTGCAGTCATCGATCAAAATTGAGTCGAGGCCGAATGCAGCCCTGAAAACATGCACATGGAGGAACTATACATTCTGGCAGTAACGTCGACCAGTGAGAGCACCCTGTTCTAAGATTCGTTGGCCAGTACGCCCAGGCAGTATAGAGCCTAACCCCGCCGTAGCACCAGGACCAACAAAACCAATATCTTCGCCGAATTTCGACGTATACTCACATGCGAACATTTTAGGTTCGAGTTTACCGTGCCTGCTATTGACATAAATGAAACAACAAGTTTACTGTTACCAGTCACTGTTTGTCTCCACGACGCGTTTCGAAGGTTCAAACCTCCATCATCAGGTGGATTTACGTTTGTTAGCATGACGTGTGTGTGTGTCTGTGTGTGTTGTGTTACGATTTTTTGGAGCAACTTGTGGCACTGTCTCCAGTGGTCACATGCGACTGCAACGGTCGCAGGTTCGAATCCTGCCTCGGGCATAGGTGTGTGTGATGTCCTTAGGTTAGTTAGGTTTAAGTAATTCTAAGTTCTGGGCGACTGATGACCTCAGATGTTAAGTCCCATAGTGCTCAGAGCCATTTGAACCATTCGAATATTGGATTGGGACCATCAACTGCGGCAGACATACAGGGACAAGCCCTGCACATGCAGTAAAGTACGTCATGTCGTGACGTCACACGCTCAACATTTGTCTTCCACATATAAGTAAAAGTACCACCACAGCTGTATCTTGAGAGTGTCTTTATTGTCCGACACGAGTAGCTTCGGCGGCACATTACCGCCATCCTCAGGCCTCACCACTGCCGAAAGTGTATTACAAATCCTTGGAGCATTTATTTTGGAGCCCTCGTTACTACCACACATGGGCTTTCCTCAGGAGTCTCTATTCCATCATCTATCAGAGATCATTGGGACAGAGGAAAGTTCCGCGGGACTGAAAGGAGGCCCAGGTCATAGCAATCTATAAAAAGGGGAGAAAATCGGATGCACATAATTACCGGAGAATTTCACTGACATCGATATGTTGTAGAATCATGGAACATATTTTGTGTTCATACATAATGTCCTTTCTAGACTCTGACAAGCTCATCTGTAGAAAGCAGCACGGTTTTAAGAAACAGTGGTCATGCGAGACACAGCTGGCCCTCTTTGTGCATGATACACAACAGGCTCTAGGTACCATAGATGCCATATTTCTCGACTTTCTAAATGCTTTAGACTCAGTTCCGCACTGTCGCTTGCTCCAAGAAGTGCGTGTTTACGGTCTATCCGATGACATATGCGGCAGGATAGAAAGTTTTCTAACAGACAGAGAGCAGTATGTCGTCCTGAATGGGGTGACTTCAACAGAAACAAGCGTAACTTCAGGTGTACCCCAGGGCAGCGTAATAGGTCCGCTGCTTTTTACGATTTGCGTAAACAATCTGGTTGATGGTAAAAGCGGCGTTAAGACGCTTTGCCGATGATGCTGTAGTCTATAGGAAAGTAGTATCACACGAAAGTTTTGAACAAATCAATGAGGATTTGCTTGGTGTAATGACTGGCAGTTATCTCTCAATATTAGTAAGTGTAACCTACTGCTTATAACAAGGCGAAAATCCTCATTAATGTAGGAGTAGAAAATAAATGCCCACTCTTTGGAAGCGGTAACATCCATCAAGGATCTGGGTGAGATTATTCGAAATGATCTCAAATGGAACGATCAGATTCCACAAGTAACGTGTAAGGCGAACTCTAGATTGCTGTTTATTGGTAGAATCTTGAAGCGATGCAGACCTTCAGCAAAAGACAGTGCTTACAATACGTTAGTTTGTCCAGTCTTAGAGAACTGTTCGTCTGTGTGGGACCCTTACCAGTTGGGTCTGATTCAAGAGATTGAGAAGGTCCAAAGAACAGCGGCAAGATTCATGACTGGTACATTTAGCCATCGCGAGAGCGTTACAAATCGCATAGAAAGTTTGAAGTGGGGCACACTTGCAGATAGACGACGCGCTAAACGGAAGGGGCTGTTCACTAAATTCGGAAATTAGATTTTCTCCGAGTATGTAGAGCATATATTATCACCACTAACTTTCAAATCGCGCAATAATCACCATTCAAAGATAAGGGAAATTAGAGCTCGTACTGAGGCGTTCAGACAGTCGTTTTTCCACCGCGCGATCCGCGAGTGGAACGGAGGGGGAAAATATGACTTTGGCGCGAGTTATGCTCTTCGCCACACACCGCATGGTGGCTAGCGGAGTATATATGTAGATATGCAGATGTAGGTGATGTCTCCAATATTCATGGTACTGGTAACAAGGGCTCTACAGCAAATGCCTCAAGGAATTCTAATACTTTTTTGGCAGTGGTGGGGCCCAAGGCTGGTGGTAAGGTGCCGTCGAATCTACTCGTGTGAGACAATAAAGACATTCTCAAAATACAGCTGCGGTGGTACTTTTTATATAAGGTGGTCCATTGATAGTGACCGGGCCAAATATCTCACGAAATAAGCGTCAGGCGATAAAACTACAAGGAACGAAACTAGTCTAGGTTGAAAGGCGAAACCAGATGCCGTTATGGTTGGCCCGCTAGATGGCGCTGCCATAGATCAAATTGATATCAACTGCGTGTTTTTGAAATGGGAACCACGATTTTTATTACATATTCGTGTAGTACGAAAAGAAATATGAATGTTTTAGTTGGACCACTTTTTTCGCTTTGTGATGGATGGCGCTGTAATAGTCACAAATGTACAATTACGTAGTATCACGTAACATTCCGCCCGTGCGGACGGTATTTGCTTCGTGATACATTACCCGTGTTAAAATGGACCGTTTACCAATTGCGGAAAAGGTCGATATCGTGTTGATGTGTGGCTATTGTGATCAAAATGCCCAACGGGCGTGTGCTACGTATGCTGCTCGGAATCCTGGACGGCATCATCTAAGTGTCCGGACCGTTCGCCGGATAGTTACGTTATTTAAGGAAACAGGAAGTGTAAAGCCACATGTGAAACGTCAACCACTACCTGCAACAAATGATGATGCCCAAGTAGGTATTTTAGCTGCTGTCGCGGCTAATCCGCACATCAGTAGCAGAGAAATTGCGCGAGATTCGCGAATCTCAAAAACGTCGGTGTTGAGAATGCTACATCAACATCGATTACAACGGTACCATATTTCTGTGCACCAGGAATTGCATGGCGACGACTTTGAACGTCGTGTACAGTTCTGCCACTGGGCACAAGAGCATTACGGGATGATAACAGATTTTTTGCACGCGTTCTATTTAGTGGCGAAGCGTCAGTCGCCAACAGTGGTAACGTAAACAGGCATGATATGCACAATTGGGCAACGGAAAATCCACGATGCCTGCGACCTTGGCGGGTTAATGTATGGTGCGACATTATGGGAGGAAGGATAATTGGCCCCCATTTTATCGATGACAGTCTAAATGTTGCAATGTATGCTGATTTCGTACGCAATGTTCTACCGATGTTACTACAATATGTTTCACTGCATGACAGAATGGCGATGTACTTCCAATATGATGGATCTCCGGCACATAGCGGTATTGAATAGCATATTTCATGACAGGTGGATTGGTCGTCGAAGCACGTTCACCGGATCTGACGTCCCCGGATTTCTTACTGTGGGGAAAGTTGAAGGATATTTGTTATCGTGATCCACCGACAACGCCTGACAACATGCGTCAGCGCATTGTCAACGCATGTGCGAACATTACGGAAGACGAATTACTCGCTGTTGAGAGGAATGTCGTTACACGTATTGTCAAATGCACTGAGGTTGACGGACGTCATTTTGAGCATTTATTGCATTAATGTGGTATTTACAGGTAATCACGCTGTAACAGCTTGCGTTCTCAGAAATGATAAGTTCACAAAGGTACTTGTATCACACTGGAACAACCGAAATATAATGTTCGAACGTACCTACGTTGTGAATTTTTTTGATGTAAAAATCCTACCTGTTACCAACTGTTCGTCTAAAAGTGTGAGCCATATTTTTGTGACTATTACAGCGCCATCTATCGCAAAGCGAAAAAAGTGGTCCAACTAAAACATTCATATTTCTTTACGTACTACACGAATATGTAATAAAAAATGGGGGTTCCTATTTTTTTTAAAAAAACGCAGTTGATATCCGTTTGACCTATGGCAGCGCCATGTAGCGGGCCAACCATAGCGCCATCTGGTTTTCCCCTTTCAAGCTAGATGAGTTTCGTTCTTTGTAGTTTTTTCGTTTGGCGCTTATTTCGTGAGATATTTGGCCCTGTCACGATCAATGGACCACCCTGTATATATATGCAGGTTGCGTAAAAAAATGTATAGACACTTTGAAGCGTCACAGAAAATTTATTTCCCGTTCTACGATGTTAAATTTCTGGAAACAGAAAGCTTAAAGTCCTATTGGAGAAATAAATGTACTTTGCAAGTGTGATTAATGTTCAAACTGGTGGCCTTCAGCATCAATACATTTCTGAGTACGAGTCACCACTGATTCCGTACATCGTACCAAAGTGTCCAATGAGATTTCTGCGCACACCACCTGAATCTCATTCCAAAGTGCGTCCAGGTTACGTGGTTTACGTTTCTACGCCTTATCTTTTACTGTACCCCATAAGAAGAAATCCAGAGGCGTGAGGTCTGGAGAGCGTGCGCCCTAGCCACTGGCCTGGCACATTGTGATCCAGGTATGCTCGTACGTCCCTATGATAGTGCGGCGGGGCGCCATCTTGTTGGAAACAAAACTCATCATTACCGTATAATGCACGAATGGCGAGGAATATGGAGTCAGCAAGCATTGTTAGGTACGTTTCTCCAGTAACAGTACCTTCAAAGCGGAAAGGCCCAATGAGTCCCCTTGTAGACAAACCACACCACACACTTACACCAGGCAAATTCACAGCCTTCTCAACGATAATGTGAGGATTATCTTCAGCCCAGTGCACACAATTGTGCCTGTTGACAGTTCCATTAAGCTTGAATTGGGGTTCATCCGACCAAATTATGCTACCCCTGAATCCCGGTTCACGTCTCACCATCTCCTGAACTCATTCACAGAATTCTAACCTTCGATCCGCATCGTCGTCACTTAGCTGTTGCATCAGCCTTGGAACGTACACGCGAAACTTGCCTTTCTTCAGAATGCGTAGCACACTACTAGCACTTACATTACTCTGAATTACCTCTTACCTTGAAGATTTTTTAGGCGAACGCTGAAACAATTCCAATTGTGGAATCATCACTTGTAGCTGTACGAGGTCGCCCTGGTCGACCTTTATGCACATCACACACTGTTCCATTAATTTCGAATTTGTCTCGTACACGTGTAATTGTTAACCTTGGAGGTGGTTCTGTGCCATATTCACTTCTCCACTGTCTTCGAACCGCAGCTACATTCTCAAACTTCCAGTACCACTTAATTATCTGCTTCCGCGCTTCAAAGCTCAAACCCACGTCCTCAATGTTGCAGTTACTGCCTTGCCACTGCTGCCACCTGTTGAAGAAACATAACATTACTTTCTCACAGATATTTAACCTTGTAGAACGGGAAATGAATTATCTATGACAATTCAAAGTGTGTATACATTTTTGACGCACCCTGTATATATTAATTGTCCCCGCATCATCCACGTAGCTTCGGAAGTTTTTAAACGTTAACGAGAATCACCCTGTATAACTATTTACGTTTAAAACAGACAAATTTTCCAGTAAACACGGACTTTAAAATGGCTATCAGAAGAAATGGAGAAGTTATTCGGTGGAAGAGATGTGCTCTACAGTAACCACGATGAGCAAGGCCTCGTAAGCTCTTAAGGTATGCATTTTAGAGCCCATTTCTACTGGACGTTTTAAGTCTTGTTGTAACCCATGCTGCCACATGGGTCTTGAAACAGCGAATACTTTTTTTTTAAATACTCAGTATATGGCATAAAAATCTTAAACATGGCTGCCAACCAGCAACTGTATAAATCTGACGCGGTCAAAAACATGAGTCAATCAGTTGAAAAAACAGACGTTTATCAGCCCCTGACCTAGATTTCGACATTACTAAAAATATCTTCTTCAGAAGGAGTGATGCAACAAGGCCCACTCCTTCTGAAGGAGATATCTGTAGAAATATCGAGACCTAGGTCAAGGGCTAATAAATCTTTGTTTTGCAACTGGTTCAAATGGCCCTGAGCACTATGGGACTTAACTTCTGAGTTCATCAGTCCCCTAGAACTTAGAACTACTTAAACCTAACGACATCACACACGTCCATACCCGAGACAGGATTCGAACCTGCGACCGTAGCGGTCACGCGGTTCCAGACTGTAGCGCCTAGAAGTGCTCGGCCCCTCTGGCCGGCGTTTTGCAACTGGTTGGCTGACTTTTTCAACCTCGTAAATGACATCAGTTTACCTATGTACCACAATTAGTGAGGTTGAAGTTGACACGCAAAGTTTTTAAGTTATAATTCTCCGCAATAAACAGCTCCAGCGGCGTGCTTGCAGTGTCAGCGAAGGTGGTCCGACAAACTTGCGCTTCAGACTCGTACTTTACGTTTAGTAAGCCCCCACTTGTGCCACTAATTCACTGACACAATGACGCAGTGGACTCTCTCTCTCTCTCTCGTTAACGGCAGGTAGCAGTTTGAGTCAGGGCATGGACAGTGAAGTGTGGCGTGGGTGGGCGCAGGAGGGATGAAGTTACCAGCGTGTGCCAGCTGCGGCGGTGGTGGGGGGAACGGCGGGAATCGATAGGACAGGTGGGGTGGGGGGCGGGGGAGCGGGGGCAGGGTAGCCGCTGATGGACTGCTGTGGAGGGGGAAGCAATGGAGCAGGGGAGGGGGTGCGGAGGGGTGATGTGGCTGTCTGGCGGCGCGGGCACACCCCCAGAGGGGAGGGCAGAGGTGGACGCCTTCAAATATTTACGGCCCAGTTCTCGCAGCGGGTCAAGGCGGTGCCGGAGTCGTCCGCATTGCTGGTTGACCATCTGCCTGTAAGCGAACCTCATAGGACTCCGCTACCTATGTTTGGAGTCGCTAAAGAATGTTTGGCCGCCCTGCCAGTATAGCGAAAGTACCTAACAAATTCAATCTCATCATTTCATCAGAGTAACGCCAAGAATTTGATGGCTGCAGACGATTCCACGCACTTCAGATTTAGTAACTGTGTGGAATTTAAATATTTTCGAAAACGCAAACACCGGTCACGGATTATGACTTAGACCTGTTCCAACTGGCTTGATTACTACACTACTGGCCATTAAAATTGCTAGATGATAAACGGGTATTCTACTAGAACTGACATGTGATTACATTTTCATGCGATTTGGGTGCATAGATCCTGAGAAATCAGTACCCAGAACAACCACCTCTGGCCGTAATAACGGCCTTCATACGCCTGGGCTTGAGTTGTAAGGTGTCAGGCAAATCCAACACCTTCCATGAAAACCCTGACGTGATAAGCAAATCCAGTAGTATGTCACATAGCTCCGAATAAATCGTGACATTAAATTAACCAAAGTAATACGAGTAACGAGTGAGCAAATGGAATACCACAGTCTAACACAAGAATGCCTAAATGCATGTCATACCTACCCACTGTGAAACAGACGCAGTTCCGGGGGGAGAAACGAGAACTGAAGCCGAGAGCAGAACCGTGTTAAGCTGGAAGGCCCTACGATAAGGGACGGACACCCACGTCGCCAGCTAACAGCTAGGACCACACACCAGCTGCAAGTTTTAGTGTGAGACTTTTTCGCGTCTCTGTTACGTTAGGACCACCCCCCAGCCCATGTTAAAAGATAGAGCCCTCCAGAAGAACAGTATAGATCTTACGATAACACTAAAAGGACCACACCAGCTGCAAGTTTTAGCGTGAGACTTTTTCGCGTCTCTGTTACGTTAGGACCACCCCCCAGCCCATGTTAAAAGATAGAGCCCTCCAGAAGAACAGTACAGAGCTTACGATAACACTAAAACGACCACACCAGCTGCAAGTTTTAGCGTGAGACTTTTTCGCGTCTCTGTTACGTTAGGACCACCCCCCAGCCCATGTTAAAAGATAGAGCCCTCCAGAAGAACAGTATAGATCTTACGATAACACTAAAAGGACCACACCAGCTGCAAGTTTTAGCGTGAGACTTTTTCGCGTCTCTGTTACGTTAGGACCACCCCCCAGCCCATGTTAAAAGATAGAGCCCTCCAGAAGAACAGTATAGATCTTACGATAACACTAAAAGGACCACACGAGCTGCAAGTTTTAGCGTGAGACTTTTTCGCGTCTCTGTTATGTTGACTTTAAAAACATTGCCCCACCAAGAAAAGTATAACGTTTCTCATTGGATGGACAGAATTTTTGTAGGCGGAGCTTAAGGTTAACATCGAGACCCTGATTGCTCAGATGGAAACACAGCCAGATAGTTTTTTTAAACAAACTTCGGTAAATGGTAGTAAGGAGAAGTTAGGGAAGTGGCTTCCGAAACAGCGAGGTGAGCGGAGCTGTGCTGGCCGCCGCCCCCTGACGAACACCGATAAGGTAATGAATGCACGCGATGCCGCATAACAGCGCATAAAGCTTCACTCAGAACTGCAGAAGTCTCATCTGGTACACCCCCTTTTTGCGTAATACTAGTGTCGATCGTCAATTACAGCTCATGGTGTTCACATTTGCCACTTGAAGTAAAAATCTGAATCGCGATGATTTTTCTGTTGTATAGTTATTGAGAAGCCACATCAGCCACTGTAATTTACGACAAGTTAGGTAAGTAATTAAAGATAATTGAGGGTCACTGTAGACCATTTTGATAGTTTTCTCTTTTGTGAAACTTAATTTCGACCTAGATTATAGATGTGATATGCCATAGGTCATCCTTCAATCGATTGTAGAACTTGGAAACCCACTCAGGGAATATTCGTTCACATTTTTGTTGAATGCAGTAGGTTTTTATCATCCTGTATTAAAACATTTCCTTTTATCAATAGTGCAAATTATAAACGATGTTTTGCGAGTAGAATAAAATTTCCAATGGTAAACTTAACTGGTTTTTCGACGTTATTCTACCAGCTGACTAAAAATAGGAATGCATTGAACCCCTTCCACTAATTTTAGTTAGTATTAAGATTCTTTTACAGGGAGTGCAGTGGAGCTGACGCTGAAATCATTAAGTATTTGGTTATATCATCGCTGGTCTCACTGAACTCTTCTGAATTCTACATGTCATGTGTGGTCTGGCGTCTCCTTACCAGCAACAGGTCCCAGGTTGAAACTAGTCAATTCCCTAAAAAACACGCTCAGAGCGTCGTTGCGCGAAAGTGGTAGGGAGACACGATATAGAACAGACAGACACCACGCAGGATGTTAGAGAGTCAAACAGAGCTTGGATGGCGTGAACAGGTACAGCTGCCCATGCAGCTTCAACGCGATACCACAATTCATCAAGAGTACTGACTGGCGTATTGTGTCAAGCCAGTTGCTCGGCCACCATTGACCAGACGTTTTCAATTGGTCAGAGATCTGGAGAATGTGCAAACCAGGGCAGCAATCAATCATTTTCTGTATCCAGAAAGGCCCATACAGGACCTGCAACATGCGGTCGTGCATTATCCCACTGAAATGTAGGGTTTCACACGGGTCGAATGAAGGGTAGAGCCACGGGTCATAACACATCTAAAATATAACGTCCACTGTTCAAAGTGCCGTCAGTGCCAACAAGACGTGACCGAGACGTGTAACTAATGGCACCCCATACCATCACGCCGGATGATACGCCAGTGTGGCGATGACGAATACACGCTTCCAATGTGCGTTCACCCCGATGTCACCAAGCACGGATGCCACCATCATGATGCAGTAAAGAGAACCTGGATTCATCCGAAAAAAATGACGTTTTGTCATTCGTGCACCTAGGTTCGTCGTTGAGTACACCATCGCAGGCGCTCCTGTCTGTGATGCAGCGTCAAGGGTAACCGCAGCCATGATCTACGAGCTGATAATCCATGCTACTGCAAACGACGTCGAAATGTTCGTGCAGATGGTTGTTGTCTTGCAAACGTCCCCCTCTGTTGACTCAGTGATCGAGACGTGGCTGCACGATCCGTTACAGCCATGCGGATAAGTTGCCTGTCATCTCGACTGCTGGTGATACGAGGCCGTTGGGATCCAGCAAGGCGTTCCGTATTAGCCTCCTGAACCCACCGATTCCGTATTCTGCTAACACATTGGATCTCGACCAACGCGAGCAGCAATGTCGCGATACGATAAATCGCAATCGCGATGGGCCACAATCCGACCTTTATCAAAGTCGGAAACGTGATGGTATGCATTTCCCCTCCTTACACGACGCATCAAAACAACGTTTCACCAGGCAACGCCAGTCAACTGCTGTTTGTGTATGAGAAATCGGTTGGAAACTTTTCTCATGTCAGCACGTTGTAGGAGTCGCCACCGGCACCAACCGTGTGTGAATGCTCTGAAAAGCTAATCATTTGCATATCACGGCCTCTTCTTCCTGTCGGTTAAATTTCGCGTCTGTAGCACGTCATCTTCGTGGTGTAGCAACTTTAATGGCCAGTAGTGTATCTACAAGGCAGTATACGAGGAACTATCCATGCTCGTGGGAAATGTGGTCGGCATTTCCCAGTCCCTCCAGCCGTCATTGCCAGTAGGTGAACCCTGATGACGCCTGTGCTTCTTGATTCAAGCAGTTCCTTATTTGGCGTCATGAGGCTGACTGCATCCAGTTCCAGAATTATCGCAGGAGGTGCCGGGAATCGAACGCGCATCTCCAGACGCAGCAACGCTGATCATTTGTTTCCATTATCCGACCCTTCTTCAAAAATGCTAACCCCTTTTCTCTTGTTTCATCCTTTTTAGTGTTCCGTGCCTTAGTCTGTAAAAGCGGAAACCTTACAGGATCGCTCAGTTGCCTTTCTGTTCACCTGTTTGTCTGTCCACCTGTTAAGACACATTTTCTCATGAACAGTATCGCGTTACAAGTTCAAATTTTTGTCACACACTAAAATCTAGAGTTCCCTGGGGCTCTAATAATTTTAAGCTTCTTAGTAGATGCACTCAAAAATTACTGGTATCTATGTCATGAAGAGGATGTAGATGAAGACGAAATGGGATATAAGATACTGCGTGAAGAGTTTGACAGAGCACTGAAAGACCTGAGTCGAAACAAGGCCCCGGGAGTAGACAACATTCCATTAGAACTACTGATGGCCTTGGGAGAGCCAGTCATGACAGAACTATACCATGTGGTTCAAATGGTTCAAATGGCTCTGAGCACTATGGGACTCAACTGCTGTGGTCATCAGTCCCCTAGAACTTAGAACTACTTAAACCTAACTAACCTAAGGACATCACACACATCCATGCCCAAGGCAGGATTCGAACCTGCGACCGTAGCAGTCGCACGGTTCCGCACTGCGTGCCTAGAACCGCGAGACCACCGCGGCCGGCTCTACCATCTGGTGAGCAAGATGTATGAGACAGGCGAAATACCCTCAGACTCCAAGAAGAATATAATAATTCCAATCCCAAAGAAAGCAGGTGTTGACAGATGTGAAAATTATCGAACTATCAGTTTAATAAGTCACAGCTGCAAAATACTAACGCGAATTCTTTACAGACGAATGGAAAAACTGGTAGAAGCGGACCTCGGGGAAGATCCGTTTGGATTCCGCAGAAATGTTGGAACACGTGAGGCAATACTAACCTTACGACTTATCTTAGAAGAAAGATTAAGAAATGGCAAACCTACGTTTCTAGCATTTGTAGACATAGAGAAAGCTTTTGACAATGTTAACTGGAATACTCTCTTTCAAATTCTGAAGGTGGTAGGTATAAAATACAGGGAGCGAAAGGCTGTTTACAATTTGTACAGAAATCAGATGGCAGTTATAAGAGTCGAGGGGCATGAAAGGGAAGCAGTGGTTGGGAAAGGAGTGAGACAGGGTTGTAGCCTCTCCCCGATGTTATTCAATCTGTATAGTGAGCAAGCAGTAAAGGAAACAAAAGAAAAATTCGGATTAGGTATTAAAATTCATGGAGAAGAAGTAAAAACTTTGAGGTTCGCCGATGACATTGTAATTCTGTCAGAGACAGCAAAGGACTTGGAAGAGCAGTTGAACGGAATGGACAGTGTCTTGAAAGGAGGATATAAGATGAACATCAACAAAAGCAAAACGAGGATAATGGAATGTAGTCAAATTAAATTGGGTGATGCTGAGGGAATTAGATTAGGAAATGGGACACTTAAAGTAGTAAAGGAGTTTTGCTATTTAGGGAGTAAAATAACTAATGATGGTCGAAGTAGAGAGGATATAAAATGTAGACTGGCAATGGCAAGGAAATCGTTTCTGAAGAAGAGAAATTTGTTAACATCGAGTATAGATTTAAGTGTCAGGAAGTCGTTTCTGAAAGTATTTGTATGGAGTGTAGCCATGTATGGAAGTGAAACATGGACGGTAAATAGTTTGGACAAGAAGAGAATAGAAGCTTTCGAAATGTGGTGCTACAGAAGAATGCTGAAGATAAGGTGGGTAGATCACGTAAC
The DNA here is from genome assembly GCF_021461385.2 of Schistocerca piceifrons. Classification (NCBI taxonomy): domain Eukaryota; kingdom Metazoa; phylum Arthropoda; class Insecta; order Orthoptera; family Acrididae; genus Schistocerca; species Schistocerca piceifrons. The sequence continues at coordinate 215,459,360 of NC_060146.1, forward strand.
TAATGAGGAGGTATTGAATAGGATTAGGGAGAAGAGAAGTTTGTGGCACAACTTGACAAGAAGAAGGGATCGGTTGGTAGGACATGTTATGAGGCATCAGCGGATCACCAATTTAGTATTGGAGGGCAGCGTGGAGGGTAAAAATCGTAGAGGGAGACCGAGAGATGAATACGCTAAACAGATTCAGAAGGATGTAGGTTTCAGTAGGTACTGGGATATGAAGAAGCTTGCACAGAATAGAGTAGCATGGAGAGCTGCATCAAACCAGTCTCAGGACTGAAGACCACAACAACAACAACAACATGTCATGAATTTTGTCACACTAAAACTCACTCGTCTAAACGTTATAGGGAGCTTCCCCTTGACCTAGAATCGTGAAATTGGGGAAGAAGCAATGTTTCACAGTAGAAGTAAAGGAAAAAAAATCCTAAAACTGTAAATTTGTAATTATATAGCACGAAACAGTATTTCATCCCATTATTTGTCTGTCTGTCCGTTGGTCTGTTCGTTTGTTCAGACCCATTCTCCCTGGAACTGTTGGGCGTATGAATTTCAAATTTATGTCACACACTAATATCTAGAGTTACCTGGTGCTGTAAAAATTTTAATCTTCTTAGTAGATGCACTCAAAAATTACTGGTATCTATGTCATAAATTCTGACACACTAAAACTCACTCGTCTAAACCTATAGAGTGCTTCCCCTTGACCAGAATCGTGAAATTTGGCAAGAAGCAATGTTTCACACTACAACCAAAAGAACAAAACAGAAAATTGTTTATTTATAATTATATAAATATTTACCTCATTTTTTATCCGTCTGTGTGCTTGTCTATCCGTCTGTTAAGACGCCTTTGTTCTGGAGCAGATTCGGGTATCAACTTCAGGTTAACTTCACATACCACAACCAAAAGGAAAAAAACCAGAAAACAGTTAATTAAAAAGTTATATAACACGAAAAAATATATTTTTCTCATTTTCTATCCGCCTGTCTGTTTATCCAGCTGTTAAGACCCTTTTTCTCTGGGGCAGGTTCGCATAGCAGGTTCAGATTAATTCCACATATTAAGGTCTGTGGCTACTTGGCGCTATAAAAATTTTAAGCTTATAAATCAATTCAGTAAACGATGTGGCCATTTATGTCGCATATTTTGAGACTTAAAAAATTACTCATCAAAACCTATGGGGTACTTCTCGTTGACCTAAAATCATGAAATTTGGCAAGGATCAGGTTTCACAGTAAGAGTAAAGGAGAAAATTCTAAATTATTGATTTGTAACTACATCACACGAAAAAAGTATTTCTTTTGTCATTTATTATCGGACATGAGACATTAAATAATAAGATTCTCGAAGGTCTTGGAATTCGTGGACCGGTATCGTGCCAGTATCAATGTCGACAGCAGGCGAAAATCGTCAGTACCCCCGATTCCCGGAATGAAGGAACTGTCTCAGTGTACATAATTAGGTTTTAACGAAACTGTCAGTGCACGGGTCCTATCGCAACTGGCCTGTTTATTTTTATTATTATTATTAGTTACAAAAAGTTGCCGGTAATGACAAGGTTAAAAATGTACTGTACAATTTCAACAAAAAAGTTTCACTGTAATTTTTCCTCATGCGACGTTAACTTTTTTAAAATGAGGCCAGTGTACTCATATAAGCTCAACAATAAAGAACCTTACGTAATTATAGTTCAAAAGAGCAGTGCGGGATAGCGCTTAATTTTATTTGAAAACAGTGTGAAACAGAATATAAGCAAGCTGAGGATATGCTGCCGGTAGTACAACAGAAGAGCGAGGACCACTCGAAACATCAGACAGTAAACAGTGTCCAGTCCCAACTCTACACAGCCGGGGTCCGGGTACGTCTTAATAAATGGTTCAAATGGCTCTCAGCACTATGGGACGTAACTACTGAGGTCATCAGTCCCCTACCCTAGAACTTAGAACTACTTAAACCTACCCAACCTAAGGACATCACACACATCCATGCCCGAGGCAGGATTCGAACCTGCGACCGTAGCGGTCACGCGGTTCCAAACTGAAGCGCTTAGAACCGCACGGCCACACCGGCCGGCTACGTCTTAATAGTTCGGCGTTTATGTTGTAAGCAACTCTCTCATGGCTAAAATTGGACATTTTTAATAGCTATCCTTATCCCCACCAGTTTAAGGGAGATAGTAAAAAACGAAGTGTAAAAGCATATTTAATGTTAGAATTAAACTGCTTCAGCCTAGCTGCATTTTTATTAATTATAGCGCTCATTTGAAGAAGTTTTTGTGATGCACATTAAATCAGTTTGACTGTAAATTAGTGTGGAAAACAGGCGTACTTGAGCCCACTATTATGTCCAAAAATCTATCTGAAATCTTACAAAAAGAAAGTACCTGACATTTTTACTACGAGGGTTTGAACTTTAATACTGGCAACTATTTATTTACAGCTCGTACAAGATAGGTACGTGTTGATGGTGTTGGAACAGCAACCAGCCACAAATTTACTTTCAGTTCCTTTATTCAAAGGGTACCGTTACCGGTTTCGAATCTTTGTGATTCATCTTCAGACGGTTTACACGCTTTCCTTATGACATGTGGTGCGTTTTTTACAGATTAATTGTCCTACAGTATAAATAATACATGATTGTAAGCACGCCATACAAAGATGGTTGCGTTACAGATTTTCGTTGCATGTGACTTATGTGAAATGTCGGTTTGGAGTGTTTGTTTTCTTAACATTCGTCCAACTGATGTGAATACAATCCCACTGCATTGTTATTGTTGCACACGTAAATTTTTCTCACTGAACAGTTCAGATTTTTCACTGATAAGATATCTACCACGCACCACATGTTTTGTTACAAAAATTGTTCAAATGGCTCTGAGCACTATGGGACTTGACGTCTGAGGTCATCAGTCCCCTAGAACTTAGAACTACTTAAAGTTAACCGAAGGACGTCACACACACCCATGGCCGAGGTAGGATTCGAACCTGCGATCGTAGTGGTCGTGCGGTTCCAGACTGTAGCTCCTAGAACCGCTAGGCCACCCCGACGGGCTTTTGATACACACAGAGAGCTTACAAACATATGAGTATCAAAGATGCTATGATATATCGTAACATCTGAAGATGTCCTATGTTTGGAAAGGATCATATATTCAGTTACGTAACTGAAATGCCTTTTACACTAGTACAGAGAGATTGAGTTTTTAAGTTGATAATGTTACATTAATTATAAAGTTTTACTGACCTTCAGAGTAGTCACCAGCATTGTGTATAGCCCGTTGCCAGCGATGTGGAAGTCGTAGGTTACTCTTAGCAGTGCCAGTTGTGTTGACAGTTCGAACGGCGCGGTCTATTGCCCGACGAATTTGTAGCAGTTCGGAAGCGAATGCCGTGAAGTGTTTCCTTCAGTTTACAAATCGAGTTGAACTCAGGAGGGCTTAAGTCAGGGGAGTGCAGTAGGTGGTATTGCTCTTAGCAGCCCCATCAGTCAAACAAATCAGTAACAGCTTGCACTGCACGTGCTTGACCATTGTCCTGCAAAATGATGGTCGGGTCGTGCAGAAAGTGTCGTCACTTCTGTCTCTAAGCTGTGTAGCGGGACTTTGAATTTCGCCGCGCTACACTCGTTCCCTCAGATATAAATTATACCGTCGCAGCTGTATGAGCGCTCGACGGCAGAGAAAATATTTTCAAGAAAATGAAGGTACAAAAATTGTAACTCTTTTTGTTTTCTACCCGCTATTGTCTCTTGTGAGCGAAAGCTTAATTGAACTTATTAGCTAGTTTTGGTATAATTCAGACGTAAAAACTTATTCGTTAGTCTTGGTCTTATTAAGACGTAAAAACTTATTGATGTGCAGACATATAGTATTGTGGAAGCTTGTATGAAATTTGGAGAATGGAAGGAGTCGTAAAATACATTGCGTTCCAGATCAAGATGGTTTTAATTTGTAGACATTAGTAATTTCTGAACGATGTAATTTACTGCAAGATTTTGGAGCAGCTGCGACTTTTTCATGCAGAAATGAAGCAGGAGATCGTTGGAGAACAAGACCTAAACGCCGCACGAGAGAAGACATATTAACTTGGTAATGAATGAACTCTCATCTACGCCATTTCCCCCTGTTAGTCACATTTTGTTATTCTCTGTTCTCTTTCAAATAATTTTTGTAGTGGAAATTGGTTTCACTTTTGCTCAGAAACGCCACAAGGACCACCTCAACAATAGCTTTTCCGAATCACGAAGTCCGATAGCTTTTCTGTAATACGAAGTCCGATTTGCATTTCATTCATTCCCCTTTTCACGGTCATTAACGATTTTAAAACCCCCCTTTTATTCACCATTTCTTTCCACATTTTCAACCGTTTCTTCTCTTTTCCTTTTTTCTTAACCACTACAGTTGGTCGTACGTTGTGTTCCAAAAATGCAGTATAACTCTCACAAGTTGTGTAGGCTAGCTGCGCAGCCACGCTGGCTCCGGCGAGGCGCCTACCTGTCGGTGTTGCAAACTGCATGCGCGGCGCTGTACGCGCGCCGGCGGGCGCCGTGCTGCGGCTGCTCTGTACAGCCAGGCTGCCGGCCCCCTCTGACGCGCCACAGTTTCCAGCAGTAGCGCCCGCGGGCGCGCCTCCTCACTTGATTACTTCGTCCTCACAATGGCCGCTCGGCACAATGCCTCTGTTCCTGCTCTCTCTCTCTCCCTCTCTCTCTCTCCTCTCCTCTCCTCTCTCTCCTGACGTTGAGCGCCCCTTTTGCTCTGATATTCATTCCACTGGTCGCTCACGAGCCCGTCTTACAGCGCGGGAACAAACCCTCTTAACGACTCGTTGCGTTCGGCAGAATGCCGGACATCGGACTCACTGAGCACACGCGGCCGTGTATGTGTATGTTTGCTTAGCTTTTTATTTTTTTAGTTTTTGTTTTGCTTCCTACTCTTCTGGCATTTCTCTTAGCTTATATTGACCTCATTTCATTTCTTGACGTTGTAGCTAACCTGCTTCTACGGGTTATTACGTTAAGAGTGGGAATGGAAATGCTTATTGATTGTGAAGTTAACGTGAGAAGATTAGGGTCGCCACCGACTCTAACCATACAAATAATCAAAGGTTTGGCAGAGTCGGAAAATAAATTAATTTGATCACATACCAAAAACTCATAATAATACGTACGTTGTGATGTCACTCATAGGGGATACGATGTAATTAATAGTATTGCCCGTGCACTGTTCACGACGATCAGACATTTAAAATAAAATAGAGAATGCATGAACACTGCATTAGATCAGCTCCCAGCAACAAACCTGAAAATAAAACTTAATCTAAAGCATTTGTTATAAAATACAAGGGGAAACTAATCACTGGACCAGTGCGTAAGGAAACGCGTTGGATGTGCTAACGGGAAAGCTATGAGGTGAGTGGCTTAGGTGCAAAAACGTAACCTCGGAACACAAGAGAAAATTGTAGATAAAGTCATTTATTCCTAAGATAAGGATGTGAGGCATGTATACAATTCCTGATAACATTAATTCCTAAAACATTAAGAAAAGCATCGATACATACACCGTTATAATCTACACCTAAAATCATTGGTGTGAATTATTCATACAACTGCTGTTGCCTGATAACTGATCGCAATAACTCGAGAAACGGTGCACGTTTCACAGTACACCCGCGTGACCACGTGGTTTGTGGAGACGCAATTTCTAGGTATTATGGCCAAGTTGCAACAATATCACATCACACAATCATGAACAGTTGTCGTTCTTTAAAACGAACATGAGACCGGACAGTTAGTGATGACGGTAGCCCAACACTCTAATGTTCAACCATGTAGTAGGCTCCCAACGGACGAAAGATACATAAAGCAAGGAAAATTTACGAGACGGCAAAGCTATTACTATGTAGAAAAATGAAAGCTTATACAGGCACAGCTGAAGGCAGACGGACATTTATACAGAATCGAGTGCTCACTTCTTATCGACACCTTTGTATGGCGCTTTTCTGGTGGATCCAAGTCTGCTATAGAAATTTACTAAAAGAAAAATCTGCCAAAGTTTTGCATTCCTCACTGCGACAAGGCAAAGAAATCTTTCAGAGTTGAAAAGCGATACCAAAAGCTAGCAGCTCTCCCCTCGCCAAGTAACAACGCGCCACGCGGTCAGTCTAACTCACCCTTCTTCGACTGGAGCACAGCTGTGGACGCTTCCCGTACCGGCGGCAGACTGCCTCCCTTTTTCTTCTCCAGACTCCTCGACGCTCCGGCGTGGCCCGGAAAACCCAAAGATGCCGTTTCCGCCACCAACCCAACGCAGGTGGATTTCTCACCAGTAGCGCAGACCTCTTTGCCTACTTGACCACTACGAGAGTTGGCTATTGTGTACAACTGCTGCTGAATCTGTATCACTGCCGCAGACTTTCTGCAGCAGACTACGCCACCGTCTAGCAACGTGACACACAACCACATTCATTCATCACACCACTATGAGTTATGAGAAAAGATAAACAAGGAAAAGAAAGAGAACTGCTAGTGAAAATGGGCTACCGGACTAATGAAAGGTGGCTACAGGACCCTTTCAACGTCACCACTATTATCCTCACCAATACCATTTTCTGTACTGGCTACTTTTTATTTTAGTTTTTTAATTCAGCGCAAATCCTTCTGTTCTATTGCTACCTGTTCTCTCCGGAAATGAATAGAATATGAGGTACAAACTGCACCACAGAAGAAAAAGAGAAAAAAAATGTATATCTAGCATTCAATACATAGGCAATGTACCACAGAAGATTGCAAATATTTTCAAAAATCACAGAGTATAAATTGGGTTTTCTACATCTAGTAAACTACAGCAAAAAGTAATACATAATATAAAGTGTAATCATGATCCATATTCAGACTCTGGAATATACAAGGTAACATGCCAGGAATGCTCCAAGTTCTACTTAGGACAAACAGGCCGAAATGTCAACGCCAGGTACACAGAGCACATTAGAGCATACACGTACAACAAACACACCACATCAGCAATAGCAACACACATACATAATACGGGACACACATATGGAAAAATAGAGCAAAATGTCAAAGTACTCCACCGACTAAATAAAGGACATAAAATGGATTTACTTAAAGAACTGGAGATATATGCGCATTAAAGAAAATATGAAGATAAAATATTAAATGAAAAACTTGAAAGTGAATCAGTGATATTTCGATAATATACTTAAATAAAAATAGTAAAACATAGAAATAAGCACAATTGTAAAATCAATATAAGTAATTTATGAGCCAAATTGTTAAGATAAATATCCTGTGTACAAAAGCATATCGTAATCTGTGGAAGACCTATAATGTTACCTCTGTGGACTACCTGTGAGAAGATCTTTGTAACTGTTTTGTTTATATAAGATACTCGTATTTTCGATGTGTAAAGTATACAACAAGTTATGTGTGATGTCAAGTGTGTGTGAGACTCTGCACAAATGGACCATTAGAAAACTGTAAGTACAGATTCTTCTAAATTTTAGCCACTACCTTCACAAAAAGAATTGATACCCAACTAAAACATAGCATGTTTCTTATGTATTACAGTAAAAGTCAACTAAATGAAGCAGACTCACACACACTGACAACACCAAAAGAAATGGCTTAATACACACAAAAAACGCACTTGAAAATGGGAATTATTTCTCGAAACGCGTCGTGCGAAAAGTAAAATAAAGAAAAATCGTGACTAGTAGCAGAAGATTTACTTATTTATAAACAAACCTATTGTTTCTACAGTCGCAGACTTTCAAAAACCATTTATAATGGATCAAATCACATTGGGGTGTTTCTCTTTCTTCGTGATATTACCTGTTGTATTGGCTAAATAACTATGACGCCCAGTATCCACTAAGGTGAAGAAAGTCGTGGGATAGCTCTTAATATCGTGTAGGACCTCCATTTTTTTCGGAATAGTGCATGGACTCAGCAAGTCGTTGGAAGTCCCCTGCACAGATGCTGACCCATGCTGCCTCTACAGGCGTCCATAATTGCAAAAGTGTTGCCGGCGCAGGATTTTGTGCACGAACTGACCTCTCGACTATGTTGGATGGGATTCATGTCGAGCGATCTGTATGGCCATACCATTCGCTCGAATTGTCCTGAATATTCTTCAAACAAATCGCAGACAGTTCTGCCCCAGGGCCACGGCATATTGCCATCCATAGGAATTCCATCGTTATTAGAGAACGTGAAGTCCAAGAATGGCAGAAAATGGTCTCTAAGTAGCCGAACTCATCCATTTCCAGCCAATCATCGGTTCAGTTGGACCAGAGCACCCTGTCCATTCCATGTAAACACAGTCCAAGCCGTTATGGAGTCACCACCGGCTTACACACACTCGAAGCCTACCACCAGCTCTTACCGACTGAAATCTGGGCTCAACTGAGCAGGCCACTGTTTTCCGGATGTCTAGGCTCCAACCGATATGGTCACGAGTCCAGAAGAGTCGCTGCAGGCGATGTCGTGCTGTTGGCAGAGGCACTCGCGTCGGTCGTCTGCTGCCATAGCGCACTGACGCCAAATTTCGTCGCACTGTGCCGACGGATACGTTCGTTGTAAGTCCCCCATAGATTTCTGCGGCTGTTTCACGCAGTGCTGCTTGTCTGTTAGCACTGAAAAGTCTACACAAACGACGCTGCTCTCGGTCGTTAAGTGAAGACTGTTGGCCATTGCGCTGTCCGTTGTGGGAGGTAGTCAATGAAATTTGGTCTTCTCGGTACACACTTTCCAGTGGGGATCTCGGAATATTGAATTCCCTAACAGTTTCCGAAATGGAATGTTCCAGTGTTCCACGCGTCTAGCTCTAACTACTGTTCCGCGTTCAAAACCCGTTAACTTTTTGACACGACAGTTCCGCCAATGTACCGCCCTTTTGTACACTATTGGCCATTAAAATTGCTACACCAAGAACAAATGCAGATGATAAACGGGTATTCATTGGACAAATATATTATACTAGAACTGACATGTGATTACATTTTCACGCAATGCGTAGATCCTGAGAAATCAATACCCAGAACAACCACCTCTGGCCGTAATAACGGCCTTCATACGCCTGGGCATTGAGTCAAACAGAGCTTGGATGGCGTGTACAGGTACAGCTGCCCATGCAGCTTCAACACGATACCACAGTTCATCAAGAGTAGTGACTGGCCAGTTGCTCGGCCACCATTGACCAGACGTTTTCAGTTGGTGAGAGATCTGGAGAATGTGCTGGCCAGGGCAGCAGTCGAACATTTTCTGTATCCAGAAAGGCCCGTACAGCACCTGCAACATGCGGTCGTGCATTGTCCTGCTGAAATGTAGGGTTTCGCAGGAATCGAATGAAGGGTAGAGCCACGGGTCGTAACACATCTCAAATGTAACGTCCGCTGTTCAAAGTGCCGTCATTGCGAACAAGAGGTGACCGAGACGTGTAACCAATGGCACCCCATACCATCACGCCGGGTGATAAGCCAGTATGGCGATGACGAATACACGCTTCCAATGTGCGTTCGCCACGATGTCACCAAACACGGATGCGACCATCATGATGCTGTTAACAGAACCTGGATTCGTCCGAAAAAATTGACGTTTTGTCATTCGTGCACCCAGGTTCGTCACTGAGTTCACCATCCCAGGCGCTCGTGCCTTTGGTGCAGCGTCAAGGGTAACCTCAGCCACGGTCTCCGAGCTGATAGTCCATGCTGCTGCAAACGTCGTCGAACTGTTCCTGCAGATGGTTGTTCTCTTACAAACGTCCCCATGTGTTGACTCAGGGATCGAGACGCGGCTGCACGATCCGTTACAGCCGTGCGGATAAGATGCCTGTCATCTCGACTGCCAGTGATACGAGGCCGTTGGGATCCAGCACGGCGTTCCGTATTACCCTCCTGAACCCACCGATTCCATATTCTGCTAACAGTCATTGGATCTCGAGCAACGCGAGCAGCAATGTCGCGATACGATAAACCGCAATAGCGATAGGCTACAATCCGACCTTTATCAAAGTCGGAAACGTGATGGTACGCATTTCTCCTCCTTACACGAGGCATCACAACTACGTTTCACCAGGCAACGCCGGTCAACTGCTGTTTGTGTATGAGAAATCGGTTGGAATCTTTGCTTCTGTCAGCACGTTGTAGGTGTCGCCACCGGCGCTAACCTTATATGAATACTCTGAAAAGCTAATCATTTGCATATCACAGCATCTTCTTCCTCTCGGTTAAATTTCGAGTCTGTAGCACGTCATCTTCGCGGTGCAGCAATTTTAATGGCCAGTAGTGTACCTCGCGTATACCGTACTACCGCCATATGTATATGTGAGTATCGCTAACGCACGACTGTTTGTGACCTCGCAAAGCAATGGTCAAACTTGTCCTGGCGAAATGTATATTGATTTGCCCATTAAATTTCGGGCATACAGCCGCGAAAATAAAATGTCCTCCGCTGATATTTCGAGATGCCAAGCGCGGCTTTATATGCTCCACCGCGGCGGAGCACAGATGCTGGTCAGCGGCAGAGACATACGCTTACTCATGCGCCGCCTGTGGTGAAGGCGTACAGACATTCGTTTCGCTTATCGATGTATGATTGGCATCTTGTTGTCAGTGTTGTGACACACTCTGAAGATGGCCGGACGACACGCGGCCGAAATATCAGTGGAGGAAATTTTATTTACGCGGCTGCATGCCCGAAATTTAATGGAGTATTCATTACGCCGCGAGAAGTTGAAAATGTATATTGCTTTTTTTACCACTGCTAGTTGTCTGTGAGAAAGGTCCGCAATCGAAACTTTAGCTGCTGGCATCAACTACAAAGTAGCTAAAGAAAATAACGAAAACGGCTATTATTCCTGCCTGGCGCTTGCAGTCAAAACTGGCCACCCCTGGAAGTAGGGAGTCGTGGGCCGTGGGTTTGGTGAGCGTTAGGTGCATGGTCTGCAAGTAGGTCTACCTTATCGCAGCTTTCACTAAAGAGTAATATCGTTGCAAGGAAACTAACATTTGTTTCTCTGGTATCCATTTTCTTTTAATTTCTGGTACATGTTTGGCTGCAAGCATTACGGGACTTAACATCTGAGGTCATCAATCCCCTGGAGTTAGAACTACTTAAACCTAACTAACCGAAGGACATCACACACATCCATGCCCGAGGCAGGATTCGAACCTGCGACCGTAGCAGCAGCGCGTTTCCCGACTAAAGCGCCTAGTACCGCTCGGCCACAGCGGCCGGCTACATATTTGGAAACATATCGTTCTGACACAAGTTGGAGTAGTGAAAGATGTTCTCTACATCCACATCGATATCCCACAAGCCACTTTACGCTGAGCAATCAGTATCCCTCAAAATGTTTTGCTCTTGCTGTGTAGACATTCACAATGATTTTCTCCACCATGTACGAACTCTAGGGATCGATCGATGAGAGGGTACGGAACAAAAAAGGTCTAATGAACTTGTGTGCGGAAGTGCATGGTTTTCACCATTTACTCAATCGGACGTTGTTACAGAGACTGCGATCTAATACGCGTCGTACCTTGCAACCACGGTTACAGAATGAGTTGAAAGTGGTTTGCATGTACCCTCTGCCTATGTATGTACGCGCCGTACCATGTTCTATCTCACACGTTCACATGGGCCAGGCTGCATCCGATCAGTGTCAAAGGCAGCGTGAAAACACTTCTCCCGCGTCTCCACATCTGGAGTGTGCTCTGCATACACAGTACTTTTGAGATGGTCCCGTAACCAGAAATCACACATGTTGAAATCTGGTGAACGAGCGGGCCGTGCGACTGGATCCCCTCGTCAGATTCATCGACCAGGGAAGACACGACTGAGATGCGTCCAGACGTTAACGGCTACGTAAGCTGTAGCACCATCATCTACCAGGCACGTGACCCTTCGCAGTTCTTCCAGCAGGGCAGGCAAAGTCACCCGCGAGAAACGCCGATAGTTCCGGCCTGTTAGGCGGCGTGGAAGGAAGACTCGTCCCGCAATACGGTGGCCACTTGTCCCGGCCCACACATTCCGGCTGCAACCATGCTGATGATTCTGCTGTTGCCATACTGTGGGGTACTGCATGCTACTCCACACGTCACTGTTATAAAAGTTTAAGGGGCTCCGGAAAGGCTCAAAATCATGAAAAGTTCAATTTTTACTTTTTTGCGTTTTCTGAATCTGCAGACTATTACCTTTTAATAGATATATAATTTATTCAATTCCGAAGACTACAACTATTTTAAAGTTTTTTTTAAATGTGTTCTACATGGGCGTGACCCACTGTGGCGCTGTTAAACTGCTGTCAAATGGTGTTATTATTAACGTCCGTGTTCATCAGGTACATTTTAGTGATGTGAGATAAAGTATGTGTTGTGGCTAACCTGTGATGATTCAATATATATCGCTGGTGTGATTGTCGATTGACTCATGTTTATTTACCCTGTCGTTATCTCGAAAATATTCGTAATTAATTCTGTTTCTTGAGTCTCTGTTTTGTTGAAGTATAATAATGAGTAAAAGTAAAGTTATTAGAAATCCTCTGAAGGCTTTTAAGAAAAGGAGAAATGTTGGAAAGCCAAAGGTATGTGTTATTACTGTAAACAATAAAGACGATAACCAAGTGAGTGAACCTAACCTCTCAAGTACACCTGCCCATAGCAGTCAAAGTGGGAAAGAAAATACTTCACAGAAGAAGCTTGGTTCAATGAGTGAAAACTATGAATGTTTTATGGGCGAATCGGATGTGAATGAAATATTTGATATGTCGGTTCTCAAAGGAATTTTTTCAAACTGTGTAAGATGTATTCATTGTAGTGAAGTTGGTCTGGAACTCTCCATAATAAAGCACGTAGGACTTGCTAGTGAAATACAACTGAAATGTGATAAGTGTTCATACATGACCACCTTTTGGAACAGTGTTGCAGTAACTGCAACTGAAGAAAATGGTAGCAAAATCTACGAACACAACAACGAGCGATGCTTGCTTTAGACAAGGAACGCCTTCGGGCTGCAGACAGGGCTGTAAAGAGTCTAGAAATACAAGCAAGAGTAAACAGGAGGGGGAACAAGAGGAAGCTGGAGGAGGAGTTTGCAGAGGATGAAGATAATCCATCCTATGGACCTGGAATGCACTAAAAAGTTAATCCAATCTTTGTCGCTCGATTCCCAAAACTTTTATTTTCTCATACTAATTACATGTTTCCTAAGGATCTCCCAAACACATTTGTTTCAAACTTTCAGTAAATGTTACACAGTACCTTCTGCATAATTTAACACAGCCTTTTTCCGAACAACTGTATATTTTTGAATATATAAATAAAAAATTGCAAAAAAATGTTGTGAATTTTCATTGCAATTGAAAAAAAATCATCTTTAATAACTGAACTAAAATTTTGTAAAATCCCTGTGTTAAGTTGTAGCCCATATTCCAATAAATAATCTGTAAAAAGTTCAACTTCCTACCTCAAATACTTTGTGAGGATACACGTAATTTATATGCGTTATTTTAACATTGCAAGTATAGGGCGTTCCGGAGCCCCTTAAGATACCATTCCGCGGTAAAGTTGGCCTTATCTGTGAATAGTATGGACGACACAAATCCCGGAATCGTGGTTGCCTGGTTCTAAGATTCTGCGTGGTGTCTGTTTGTTCTAAGTCGTGTCTCCCTACCACTTTCGCGCAACGACGCCGTGAGCGTGTTTTTCAGGGAATGGACTACTTTGAACCTGGGACCTGTTGCTGGTAAGGAGACGCCAGACCACACATGACATGTAGAGTTCAGAAGAGTTCAGTGAGACTAGCGATGATATAATCAAATACTTAATGATTTCAGCGTCAGCTCCACTGCACTCCCTGTAAAAGAATCTTAATACTAACTAAATTTAGTGGAAGGGGTTCAGGCTTTCCTATTTTTAGTTAGCTGGTAAAATAAAGTCGAAAAAGCAGTTAAGTTTACCATTTGAATTTTTATTCTACTCACAAAACATTGTTTATAAATTGCGCTATTGATGAAAAGAAATATTTTAATACAGGATGACAAAAACCAACTACGTTCAACAAAAATGTGAACGAGTATTCCCTGAATGGGTTTCCAAGTTCTACAATGAATCGAAGGATGACCTATGCCATATCACATTTATAATCTAGGTTTAAATTAAGTTTCATAAAAGAGAAAACGATCAAAACTGGTCTACAGTGACCCTCAATTACCTTTAATTAATTATTTAACTTGTCGTAAATTACAGTGGCTGATGTGGCTTCTCAGTAATTATATAACAGAAAAATCATCGCGTTTCAGATTTTAACTTGTAGTAGCAAATGTGAATACCATGAGCTTTAATTGACGATCGACATTAGTATTTCGGAAAAAGGAGATGTAACAGATGAGACTTCTGCAGTTCTAAGTGAAGCCTTATGCGCTTTTATGCAGCATCACGTGCGTTCATTACCTTGTCGGTGTTCAGGCAGTGTCAGGGGGCGGCGGGCAGCGCAGCTCCACTCACCTCGCCGTCTCGGAAGCAACTCTCTAACCTCTTTACTACAATTTACCGAAGTGGGTTTAAGAAAAGATATCTGGCTGTGTTTTCAACTGACCAATCAGGCTCTCAATGTTAACTTTAAGCTCCGCCTACAAAAATTCTGTCTATCCAATGAGAAACATTATACTTTTCGTGGTGGAGCAATGTTTTTAATGTTTGCAACGTAACAGAGATGCGTATTGTCTCACGCTAAAACTTGCAGATGGTGCGGCCCTTTTAGTGTTATCGTAAGATCTATACTGTTCTTCTGGAGGGCTCTATCTTTTAACATGGGCTGGGGGGTGGTCTTGGCGGTCGGCCGGCATGTGGCTGTCCTTCTCTTATCGTAGAGCCTTCTAGGTTAGACGACTCTGCTCTCGGCTTCTGTTCTCGTTCCTCCACTCGGAACTGCGTCTGTTTCACGGTGGGAAGGTATGTGTCGTGTGTGTACTGTAAGACCTTCGGTACACACACCATCAGATTATTTGACTTGTCGCTCTATGAGAGTGTCAGCAATATGTCTCGTGGTCTTATCGTGGCGTGTTTATCTTCTGCCATTAGGTCAGACGATAGAAATGCCACTTGCACACACAGAGTAGCAGATTGACAGTGACCAACTTTAAACAGAACTTGGTTAATTTTCACACACATTTATTAAAATAATAAAAATCATAGATATTACGTAATTTCATTCTGGATGTTATTTACAATTGACAATCTGAAGTTCCTTTGATCTTGGTACGTTAATCTTATTCTCAAATCTCTGATACTTGACAAAGTGTCTATACATTTCTCTTCATGGCTATGCACAGGAATATGATAATCTTATTAGGTGCAGACTGAAACTTGACTGCAGACTAATGCAGACTGGTGCAGACTGATGCAGACTGACTAATCAGATGTCTGTACACTCGTTATAATATTTCGCGCGTTCAGGTATCACTGCCCGAGTGTGATCCGCGAGGAGAAAAGGTTCTACGTAAGCAGCACTCTCATTGGCTACGTTACATATTAATACACGGACCAGCGGAAGCAGAATTTGGTCCGTCTCTAAGACAGCGCCATCTCGTAGTGCGGAGACCGACGAGCGCTGCGCCTGCGCTGTTATGCTTAGCGGGGCGCGCTCTAGTGGGAAAGTTGTGTACGCGCTGACTACGCGGTACTATGTACACAACAGTATGACATGCATTTAGCCGTTTTTGTGTTAGTCTGTGGTATTCCACTTGCTCACTCGTTGATCGTGTTACTTTGGTTAAGTTAATGCCAGGATTTATTCGGAGCTATGTGACATACTGCCGGATTTGCTTATCGTGTCAGGGTTTTCATGGAAGGTGTTGGATTTGCCTGACACCTTACATAGTGAAGGAGCCAGTGACAAAACTGCTCCCGCTGTGGAAAGCCTGTCGCTAGTAAGCCGTGCACACGCTCTGAGTGATAAGGGTAGTAACAGTTTTCATGGGGAATGTTCCACGCGGTCGTCTGGCTTACCCTGTACTGGCGAGCCAACTGCCCTGGTACTGACACGGCGGTCACCTTCCACAGTGTTAATCACGCACTCCTCCAAGTCTGGTGTCCCAACATTTTGGGTACGTCCTTCATGATTTCCTGCTTCCTGAAGGGAACCTGTCTCGGACAAACAACAAACACTGTTGCAAACATTGAATGCTATGGTTGCTGTCGCCGGGGATAGGTCACCCGATGCAACCTTGCTGCCTGCCGTCTGTTGCCATTTGCCTTTCCGGAAGTAAACACCATGTCGGCAAGTTCTCGATTCGAATACGGAACCATTGTGTACAATGCTGTATCTATAACATTACCAATAACTATGGCATTATGTATGGGGAGCAGTACCACCCTCTAGAAGCAAACCATGCATACTGTAACAGTGGCTGCATGGTACAGCGCATATTAGACTGCAGTCTCTGTGACAAAGTATTAGATTAGATTATATTAATTATTCATTCCATAGACCAATAAAAAAAGGAATCCTCCTGGGTGTGGAACGTGTCAGATAAACACATTATAAAATGTAATTAGAAAAACTTGAGTTTCATTGATTTTAATGATCCTCAGTGAATAAACAGTAAAATTATGTACGTGAATTAAATTTAAACTTCTAATATTTACAGGTTTAATACTTACATCTGCTTTCTTTAAATCCATCATTCAGACATTTGCTAGTTTCTTGGCTACTACAACCAAGTAGTATCTAAAATTAAAGTAAATTATTCATTTCAGTGACCCTCAGTTAAGAACAGTCAGATTATGTGCAAGATTTAAAATTAAACTTCCACTGTTTACAGACTTAAGACTTACGTCTGCTTTCCACACATCCATCATTCACACAGTAGGTAGTTACCTGGCTGTAACAACCAAGTATTGTCAAAAATTAAAGTATAATAAATTTTCATTAAAATAGTCTACAGCACTTGTTGAGAAACTCATGGATGGAATAGAAGGAGTAGGCCACCTAAAATTCTTTTAAATTATGTTTAAATTGTGCCTTGTCTGAAACTAAACTCTTAATGGTTGCTGGTAACTTATCGAAAACATGCGTTACTGAATACTGGACTCCTTTCCGGACAAGAGTAAGTGATTTTAAATCTTTATGTAGATTGTTCTTATTCCTAGTATTGATACTGCGTACTAAGCAGTTAGTTGGAAAGAGAGATGTATTATTTACAACAAACTTCATTAAGGAATATACACTCCTGGAAATGGAAAAAAGAACACATTGACACCGGTGTGTCAGACCCACCATACTTGCTCCGGACACTGCGAGAGGGCTGTACAAGCAATGATCACACGCACGGCACAGCGGACACACCAGGAACCGCGGTGTTGGCCGTCGAATGGCGCTAGCTGCGCAGCATTTGTGCACCGCCGCCGTCAGTGTCAGCCAGTTTGCCGTGGCATACGGAGCTCCATCGCAGTCTTTAACACTGGTAGCATGCCGCGACAGCGTGGACGTGAACCGTATGTGCAGTTGACGGACTTTGGGCGAGGGCGTATAGTGGGCATGCGGGAGGCCGGGTGGACGTACCCCGCCGAATTGCTCAACACGTGGGGCGTGAGGTCTCCACAGTACATCGATGTTGTCGCCAGTGGTCGGCGGAAGGTGCACGTGCCCGTCGACCTGGGACCGGACCGCAGCGACGCACGGATGCACGCCAAGACCGTAGGATCCTACGCAGTGCCGTAGGGGACCGCACCGCCACTTCCCAGCAAATTAGGGACACTGTTGCTCCTGGGGTATCGGCGAGGACCATTCGCAACCGTCTCCATGAAGCTGGGCTACGGTCCCGCACACCGTTAGGCCGTCTTCCGCTCACGCCCCAACATCGTGCAGCCCGCCTCCAGTGGTGTCGCGACAGGCGTGAATGGAGGGACGAATGGAGACGTGTCGTCTTCAGCGATGAGAGTCGCTTCTGCCTTGGTGCCAATGATGGTCGTATGCCTGTTTGGCGCCGTGCAGGTGAGCGCCACAATCAGGACTGCATACGACCGAGGCACACAGGGCCAACACCCGGCATCATGGTGTGGGGAGCGATCTCCTACACTGGCCGTACACCACTGGTGATCGTCGAGGGGACACTGAATAGTGCACGGTACATCCAAACCGTCATCGAACCCATCGTTCTACCATTCCTAGACCGGCAAGGGAACTTGCTGTTCCAACAGGACAGTGCCCGTCCGCATGTATCCCGTGCCTCCCAACGTGCTCTAGAAGGTGTACGTCAACTACCCTGGCCAGCAAGATCTCCGGATCTGTCCCCCATTGAGCATGTTTGGGACTGGATGAAGCGTCGTCTCACGCGGTCTGCACGTCCAGCACGAACGCTGGCCCAACTGAGGCGCCAGGTGGAAATGGCATGGCAAGCCGTTCCACAGGACTACATCCAGCATCTCTACGATCGTCTCGATGGGCGAATAGCAGCCTGCATTGCTGCGAAAGGTGGATATACACTGTACTAGTGCCGACATTGTGCATGCTCTGTTGCCTGTGTCTATGTGCCTGTGGTTCTGTCAGTGTGATCATGTGATGTATCTAACCCCAGGTATGTGTCAATAAAGTTTCCCCTTCCTGGGACAATGAATTCACGGTGTTCTTATTTCAATTTCCAGGAGTGTATATACTGAGAAGCTGTGGTTAATATGCCCAGTTCTTTGAATCGGTTTCGAAGTCATGTTCTTGGATTTACACTAGTCATTACTCTTATTATACGCTTCTGTACTCTAAAAAATTTTTTCTCTGTTTGTGGAGTTACCCCAAAATATGATATCATATGAAATAATGGAGTAAAAATAAGCAAAATATGTCAGTTTTTTTTATATGTGTATCTCCTATGTCTGACATCATTCGCATTGCAAACACAGACTTGTTTAGGCGCTTTAGCAGTTGTTAGTATGTTCCTCCCAATTGAATTTATTATCAAGTTGTAATGCCAAGAATTTTACACTCTCAACTTCTTCTATTTCCATGTCATCATATTTCATACACACACCAGAAGGAAATCTCTTGGAAGTTCTGAACTGCATATAGTGGATCTTTTCATAGTTTAATGACAGTAAATTGGCTATGAACTACTTATTAATGTCAGTAAAAATTTGATTAGCTGCCCTTTCTAAATTTATATTTGATTTACTATTTATTGCAATGTTTGTATCATCTGCAAATAAGACAAACTTGGCATATGGTAATGTAACGGATGACAGGTCATTAATATACACAAGAAACAGTAGTGGACCTAGTATGGAACTTTGGGGAACACAACATGTAATTTTTTCCCAGTCAGATGATGTCCGATTGCCTACCGCTGAAGTGTTACGTCATGACATGACACGCTTTGTTTTCTATTAGTAAGATATGACTGAAACCACTTTGCAGCACTACCAGTGACGCCATAATATTTTAATTTACTTAAAAGAATGCTGTGATTCACACAGTCAAACGCCTTTGACAGGTCACGGAATATGCCAGTTGCCTCTAATTTCTTGTCCAATGAATTAAGGACATTTTCGCTGTAAATGTAAATAGCTTCCTCAATATCAGAACCCTTAAGAAACCCAAACTGTGACTTTGACAGTATTTTATTTTCACTAAGGTGCTTAAGTAGACGCTTGAACATAACCTTTTCAAAGATTTTTGAAAAAGCTGGCAAAAGTGAGATCGGTCGGTAATTTGACGGCATTTCTTTGTCCCCTTTCTTGTGGAGAGGTATAACTTCAGCATGTTTGACCCAGTCCGGGAATGTTCCTGTGACAAGTGATTGATTACACAAATAACTTAAGATATGACTAAGCTCACATGAACACTCTTTTATTAACTTTGATGATATGTTGTCGTAACCACTAGAATGCTTTGATATCAAGACTGTATGATGGATTCTATTTTTTTGGGTGAAGTAAGTATGATTGATTAACCAGTCTCCAGCACGGAAACCATGCATTTCCGGACATAAGTTCATTAGACCTTTATTGTTCTGTATCATCTCGTCGATCAGTCCACAGTGTTTGTGCACGGTGGAAAAAAATCACCCTGTACAACAAACGTAAATAAAGCCACCAACAGGGAACAAGCGCGAAGGCTATGTTATGTGCGAAATGTCGGTTAAATTTCTAAACGAGCGCGTAAAACAGCACAGAAATATCATTAGGAACGACTGCAGCACTTGATATTGTGGATTGGGAATCGGCAGACGACGGAGAAACTGAAGAAAGTCGTACGCATGAAGACTCTTATAGTTGTAGTGCCACGTATAATCATCTATTATTTCCGAAAGCATGACCTGGAACTAAAATTACTTTATCAGGCAAAGAAAAAGCAATGATGGGTTGGTTGAACGAAAGTGGTAAGAAACGCCATTCTGAACGTGAAATGTGCAGATGGAAAAAGGAAATCGCTTATAATCATCTATTATTTCCGAAAGCAACACATGGAACTAAAATTACGTTACCAGGCAAAAAAAAAGCAGTGATGTGTTGGTTGAACGAAAGTGGTAAGAAACGCCATTCTGAACGTGAATTGTGCTGATGGAAAAAGGAAATCGCTGGACGACTTAAGAGTCGACTGGAGATAGAGACGGAGTTAAATGCGTGGCTTTTTGAACTGCTTACGGACGCCAGATAAAAGTAATTTAGTATCAGCGGTACAACTTTACATGTTTGGGCGTCAGATACTGCCAACGCGATAGGTGCTAACGTATTTGCTGCTTCTCAAAGCTGGATTATTCGCTTCAAAATTGTGGCGAGAAAACTAACGAAGTTTGTATCGAGTAACAGGTCGGAAAACGAAGTGATTCAAACCAGAATGATTGAGGCTTTTGTTACGAAATCAAAGCGTAAGATCCATAGTTTTAGTTAATCCTACGTTTTCAATGCAGAACAGTCTGATTTTCAACAGGAAATGCGTGCTAAAACAACACCGTCATTCAAAGGGCAAAAACATACAGAGGCGACTTCGCACTCAACGACTGCGCTCACACGTTCATACACTATAATGCCCATAATTACTCTGGGTCGTTCATTGCTGTCTACACTACTTGTATATCTTCAGTTATCAACCGAACATTTTGGATCACGTATCAAAACAATGTTTCGCGCAGACAACCTTCCGATAGACGCATCGAAGTGGGGAAAAGTGACTAATGAAAACGTTACGGTTTTTATCCGTCGTGATTTTATTCCGTTCTGCGATAGCAAACCTCTTCATCATCTAGATTCGTGGTCAGATCATATACGTTGTGATTCGTTAGAAGGTGCATTTCGAGCTCACCCTCACAAAGAAGTAGAGATACTTCAAATTCCACTCGGCACGAGAATGTAATTCAACGGTTAGGCAGGAATTTTTACGTTATTGGAAGGCATTTTACAAAAAACTAACAGAGAACATTATTGTCTGCAAATTACTGGGGTTTGCAGTCTACATCGTGGCGATAACGCAAGCTGGAATCAGCAGTACAGTATCAGTTCTCCTCTCCACGGTTTCGAAATTTGATTAAATATGCCCCGTGGCACACCTCACAATACACTGACACTAAAGCCTTATTCATTTCTAGCACCGCGCCAGTTTTGTCTAAGGACATCTGATAACGTCTGTGAATCGCTGGGCTATCCTATGTCGTCTTTACTTGTATGTTATTGGTGCACAAACGTGTGTTTTTTGAACACTGCTTTAAAAATTAGCATTTTCTATTGTAGATACAAGAAATAAAATTAATTTTGACGTATTCCAAACAGTATATGCAGGATGTTACAAAAAGGTACGGCCAGACTTTCAGGAAACATTCCTCACACACAAATAAAGACAAGATGTTATGTGGACAAGTGTCCGGAAACGCTTAATTTCCATGTTAGATGTCATTTTAGTTTGTTCTTCCACCTACGCACAATGGAGCACGTTATCATGATTTCACTCGGGATACTCTACCTGTGCTGCTAGAACATGTGCCTTTACAAGTACGACACAACGTGTGGTTCATGCACGATGGTGCTCCTGCACATTTCAGTCGAAGTGTTCGTGCACTTCTCAAAAACAGATTCGGTGACCGAAGGATTGATAGAGGCGGACCAATTCCACGGCCTCCACGATCTCCTGACCTCAACCCTCTTGACTTTCATTTATGGGGGTATTTGAAAGCTCTTGTCTACGCAACCCCGGTACCAAATGTAGAGACTCTTCGTGCTCGTATTGTGGACGGCTGTGATACAATACGCCATTCTCCAGGGCTGCATCAGCGCATCAGGAATTCCATGCGACGGAGGGTGGATGTGTGGTGTCACCGCCAGACACCACACTTGCTAGGTGGTAGCTTTAAATCGGCCGCGGTCCGTTAGTGCATGTCGGACCAGCGTGTCGCCACTGTGTGATCGCAGACCGAGCGCCACCACAAGGCAGGTCTCGAGATACGGACTAGCACTCGCCCCAGCTGTACGGACGACTTTGCTAGCGACTACACTGACGAAGCCTCGCTCCTTTGCCGAGCAGATAGTTAGAATAGCCTTCAGCTAAGTCAATGGCTACGACCTAGCAAGGCGCCATTAGTAACATTGCATGTATCTAAAGAGTCTCACCTGTATCGCCACAATCTCCAGATGTACCAAAAGGATGATTTAAAGTTAAGTATTCCAGAAGCTACGTACTTTTCTTTATAGCATTCATTACGTAACCTGTTTCAGACCTCACGCCATCCTGCTTTAGCTTAGCGCGTGCCTTTCGGCTTCCTCTCATTGTGTCTAGGCTGTCTTGTCTAGACACAACAGGATGCATGTATCCTCGCTAACGCAGGACATTTTGAACACTTCCTGTAACAAAGTGTTTGAAGTCACGCTGGTACGTTCTGTTGCTGTGTGTTTCCATTCCATGATTAATGTGATTTGAAGAGAAGTAATAAAATGAGCTCTAACATGGAAAGTAAGCGTTTCCGGACACATGTCCACATAACATATTTTCTTTCTTTGTGTGTGAGGAATGTTTCCTGACAGTTTGGCCGTACCTTTTTGTAACACCCTGTATATTTGTGGCTAATTAGTAGCAATTTGGGAAGAATGTTGTAGGTAAAAGACTGAAGCACCAAAGAAACTGGCATAGGGATGCTTATTCAAATATAGAGATATGTAAACAGGCAGAATACGGCCCTGCCGTCGGCAAAGCCTACGTAAGACAAAAAGTGTCTGGCGCAGTTGTCAGGTCGGCTACTGCGGCTGCAATGCCAGGCTATCAAGATTTATGTGATTGTGAACGTGGTGTTACAGTCGGCGCACGAGCGATGAGACACAGCATCTCCGAGGTAGCAGTGAAGTGGAGATTTTCCCGTACGACGATTTCACGAGTGTACCGTGAATATCAGGAATCCGGTAAAACATCAAATCTCTGCGGCCGGATAAAGATTCTGTAAGAACGGGACCAACGACAACTGAAGGGAATCGTCCAACGTGACAAAACTTCGGCAAACTGCTGCAGATTTCAGTGCCAGGCCATCAACAAGTGTCGGCGTGTGAACCGTTCAACGAAACGTGATCAATATGGACTCATGATGACTGCACGACCCAAGTCTTTACGCCTCGCCTGGGCCCGTCAACACCGATATCGTACTGTTGATGACAGGAAACATGTTGCCTGGTCGGATGTGTCTCGTTTCAAATTGTATCGAGCGGATGGACGTGTACGGGTATGGAGACAACCTCATGAATCCATGGACCCTGCATGTGAGGAGGGGCCTGTTCAAGCTGGTGGAGGCTCTGAAATGGTGTGGATCGTGTGCAGTTGAAAGGTATGGGACCACTGATACATCTAGATATGACTCCGACAAGTTACACTTACGTAAGCAACCTGCCTGATCAACTGCACGAATTCATGTCCACTGTTCATTTCGACGGACTTGGGCAATTCCAGCAGCACCTGACACGCCCAGAATTGCTACAGAGTGGCTCCAGGAACACTCGTCTGAGTTTAAACACTTCCAAAGGCCACCAAACTCCCCAGACAAGAACATTGTTGAGCACATCTGGGCTGCCTTGCAACAAGCTGTTCAGAAGAGATCTCCACCGCCTCGTATCCTTAAGGATTTATGGGCGGCCCTGCTGGATTCATGGTGTCAATTGTCTCCAGCACTTCTTCAGACATTAGTCGAGTCCGTGCCACGTCGTGTTGAATGACTTCTGCGTGCTCGAGGAGTCCCTACACGATATTAGGCAGGTGTACCAGTTTCTTACGCTCTTCGGTGTATATCTGTTGTACTTGTACTTGCCAACGAATGTTTAATTATTTTACAATCGCTTTCAGCTCTCTCACTCCTGTGGCGAAAAAACGGCACGTAGCTAGCGCCACCTTGTCCCGAGATGGATTTAACATGACGTAGCGAGAGAGATCAGGGCTGCACAATAGGCAGTTAGAATCGCGGAAACTATGCAACAAATGTCTTACTTCATTTTCTTTACAGACTTCTGGGTCTTGTCAGCATCCAATACACTGCGTGTGTACATTTTTCAACGCTAATCATAAAGGTAAAAAAAAGAAAAAAATAGGTCTCGACATGACATGTCTGACCATTACGTTGTCACTGTAAAGGTAAAAGGAAGCGAGCTCCCTAGCACAGAATGGTTAGTGTATTAAAGTTACAAAGTGGCGTATCTACACATAGAAACCTTCTCGTCACGGAGAAAATGGGAACCACAACAATAATAATGTTAGCAAGACAATGAGTAACATTTAACAATCATTCATTATAAGTACAGGGCGTTTCAAAGTATTTGCATCATGAATCCTGGGTTCACAGATCACGTCAAAAGCAATCCAGTAGTCTGGTTTCTCTTCGGTACTCTCAGTTTCATTTCCTGTCTCGTGCATGAATGACTGGACCTAATTTTGGTGCATCTAACAGCCTTTACATACGACCGTAAATTCTTTTGGTTTTATGAAACATCATTTGACAGTATTCTGGTATGGTAGTCACTACAGGCTTCACGCTTTTCGCTCATGACCGCCATCATTCAGCATTTCGGGTATTTATAACGAATATACCTGAATTATTCACTAGATCTATCTGTCTCTTTTCGTGAGCGTTCCCCTATTGCCCTATATCAATAAGTGTTTATTCAGCAATTGAAGTCACGTTTGATGGAACAGAAGATTGGCAGGCGAGGTTAATTTGCCAGCTGACAGGTAATCAGCGGGTGACAGTTCAGTAATTCCGTTTCGGATCACATTTCGTCCAATTCCAGTTAATGCCGACAACTAGAGCTCTATGTGGTATTACACTTCATTACGCAATGGATTTAATAAATGTTAATGCATCAAAAGTGGTCTCTTTTGTTATTTTCGATTTCTGGGTGCAGTTTTGAGAGACTGTTGTAGTAGCTCATATTTTTTGTGATTGACAATTGAATTCCGACCGTTAAAGTTGGTATAATTTGAGTTATTGAAGGTGTGTCGAGTGAACCACCTACATAATGGCCATGAAATAAAAACTTCCCGGAGAAATCAATTTACTGATACAAAAAATCATTACTACGATCTTAGTGTTCACGTCTGACTGCTTTAAATAATGTTCCTTCCACGTACATTATTAAGCATCTTGAACTGTTATGGTCTCATCAAGAAGTTCTCCTGCCATTTTTTCATTGGTCGACTTAGACATCTTACATCGTTTGTCTATTAGAGTAACATCTATTTTGGGATCATCTTTGGCCGGCCGGTGTGGTTGTGTGGTTCTAGGCGCTTCAGTCTGGAACCGCGTGACCACTACCGTCGCAGGTTCGAATCTTGCCTCGGCTATGGATGTGTGTGCTGTCCTTAGGTTAGTTAGGTTTAAGTAGTTCTAAGTTCTAGGGGACTGATGACCACAGATGTTAAGTCTCATAGTGCTCAGAGCTATTTTTTGGGATCATCTTTGAGCCTATTCGTTGTTGATGCTTTCTCCATTTGTGTTTTGATAGTTCTGAATACAGTGTAAGATGGTTTCCATTTTAAGTTCCTTCAATACTTCTTCTTCCTTTAGTGATACCATCTGGTGTAACCACTTGTTCGTCTCAAGAAGTTCATTTCACTGGCAGGATTTTTTCATGTTTCCCTTTTTCTCTCTACGCTTCAGATCCATAGCACAGTACTGGTCTCGCTAACGTCTTATAAAAGGGTACTCTGGTGTGCTTCTGGGCTAGGAAAGGTTTCGTTACACTATTAAATCACTCCCTTTGTTTTTGTACATCTGGTTTTCTTTTAGCTAAATCTGTTTCTTCCAGAAAGACGAGCTTACAACCTGAATATGTAAATTTATTCACTCTTTCCAAATTTTATTTATGAAACGGCCTTACTTTGTCCTCGGTATTTCAAGCGGAAGGCAATAGTTTGTTTTCTCCGTGTCCATGTCCATGCTGTATTTATAGGATATGATCTGTAAACAGTGTAGCCCTAGAGAACGATGCAGGTCAACCTACTAATACGCTGCAGAAGCTAAATCAAGAGCAAAAAGTAAAGCATCTGGCTTTGCGTTTATGTTGATTTCTTCCATCATTTTATTCATATTGTAGGCTTTCTATAAAAGTTTATCTAGAAATGAAAACACAGAGTATCGTATTTTCAAAAACTTTCTTCTCGTGTAATACAAATCTGTGTCTCCCGGCCAATAATGCCATACGATCATTTAATTTGTTTGCGGAAAAAAATTAATATTTGGGTCAACATTTGTAAAACTCTACTTCCTCTCCCTCAAACCCCACCCTACGGCGAGAGAGGGAGAGTTTTAGTTTTAACGAATCAAAATTTACGAAGTAAATAAGTATTTTTTATTTATCTGTAACCATTTTCCACGCAAAAATGAGAACATCGATTTTCTTGAATTGCAGCGCCAAGTACCAAGGATCAAAACACATGTTTAAGACAAAATGTACGTAGTTTTTCATTTAGAATCTGATTCTGCAATAAAAAATGGCGGTTCCCATTTGAAATTTTAAAGTTACCTCCCACCCTCCCCCTCCCCCCTCCCTCCCCTATGGGGCTGGTGTGGTGGTCTACTTTTAGCACCAGTCGAAAATAATCAACTTTGTATTCTACACATTTTGTCGCATGAAGCTTATTTTTCGAGTTATTCTGGTTTGTCAACGTAATTTTTTTTTCCTTTATTGTTATTTTTATACCTGTACAACAACAGGTAGGCTGGCTGCACCACCTTACGCCGCTCTTCAGCCTCAGAGTTAACAATTATAAAACATATAGAAGACACATAAGAGATTGAACAAAGGTGGGTAAAAAACAGTAGATACAGAACATAAAAAACACGAAGCTGTTCACACCATATGAAAAACCACTAAAACTGTCGACACGACGCACAGACACTCATGAGTTCAACAGCACATGTGAACGTTGGAGCGTGCCGGCAGACTCTAACACTAAACGACGGCACACACACGAGAAACTGATGGCAATGGTCTCCGGCTCGCGAATGTCCAAAGTAGCGTGTGCGAGTCCGGGAACCTGCCAAGAGGGGGAGAAGGGGGAGGGGGAGGGAGAGGGGTGAGCAAAGATGCCAATGGCAGAGGAGACGGTAGTAGGAGCGGAGGAATGGGGGTAGGGGAAGCCCATTGAAGGAGTGGGGAGAGAGGGAGGAGGGAGAGAAGGGAGGGAGGGTGCCCATAGGAACAAAACACAGGAGGAGGGAGGGAGGATCAAAGTTGGTAGAAGGGGTAGATGGAGGGGAGGATGGCATCATCAGGGAGGGGGAGCTGGCGGAAGCCACCTTGGAAGAGGGTATGGAGAGTGGAGAGACGGAGAGAAGGTGGGACGTGGAAGTACAGGCGGGGCAGCGGACAGGGGCGGGTGAGGATGGGAGAGACCAGTGGGCGAGGAGGATCGAGTTTACGGGAGGTGTAGAGGATCTGTATCCGTTCGAGGGAAAGGAGGAGGTGGGGGAAGGGAATAAGGTCATACAGGGTCTGCGTGGGGGAGGGGAGACGGATGCGATAGGTGAGGCGAAGAGCATGGCGTTCTAGGATCTGAAGGGATTTGTAAAAGGTAGGGGGAGCGGAGATCCAGGCAGGGTGGGCGTAGCAAAGGATAGGGCGGATGAGGGATTTCGAGGTATGGAGGATGGTGGAGGGGTCCAGACCCCAAGTACGGCCGCAAAGGAGCTTGAGGAGACAGAGTCGGGAGCGTGCCTCGGCTTGGATTGTCTGGAGGTGGGGGGTCCAGGAGAGGCGACGGTCGAGGCTGACACCAAGGTACATAAGGGTGGGGGTGAGAGCGATAGGACGGCCGTAGATGGTGATGTAGAAATCGAGGAGGCGGAAGGAAGGAGAGGTTTTGCCTACTATGATCGCCTGGGATTTGGCAGGATTGACCTTAAGCAACCACTGGTTGCACCAAGCGGTGAACCGGTCAAGATGGGATTGGAGAAGGTGTTGGGAGCGCTGCAGGGTGGGGGCAAGGGCAAGGAAGACAGTGTCATCGGCGTACTGGAGAAGGTGGATGGGGGGTGAAGGCGGCGGCATGTCCGCATTATACAAAAGGTATAGAAGAGGAGAGAGGACGGAACACTGGGGCACACCGGCGGAGGGGAAAAAGGTGTAGGAATCCCATGTTGTGGATGGAGGCGTAGGAAGGACGTCGGGAAAGAAAGGAGCTGACCAGACGGACGTAGTTAATAGGAAGGGCGAAGGTTTGGATTTGTCTACTTAGAATTTGCATCCTGTATATAGGCACTGAAGCATTTTTTTCAAACGAAATTGTGCAAGATAAAAGAGTGTTGCATTACTTATTGAACACCCCTGGTATTTTCTCAGGAAATAAAAAACAATACGTAACTAAACCATTACACTGCGTGTGTGGATTGCTACCCTCTATAATGTAATTATCACGTTTCTCTCGATGTAAATCCCTAGTATAACGAACTAGCAGACAAGCTGCCATATCCCCCCCAGGGGGTCCACAACTCTTTTGTGGACACGTGCGTAGCGAGCATGGGACCCCGAGCTAATGTGGCCCTCCTTCCTTTCCGGGCTGCATACCTTCCCTTCCCTTTCCGCATCCTTCCCCGTCCCGCATCTTCGCCCCCCCCCCCTCACCTCTGGCTCTTTCCTTCCCTTTCTCCCCCTCTGGGAGTATGGTTTGTGCCTACGTCCGGAGACGGACGCTCGAAACTGTTCCAAATTCCTTGCTTTCTACACTTGCAAGTCCTCGTCCTTCCTCTGTCCTTCTCTTTTCCTTCCCTCTTCTCCTTGCCCTTTTCTCCGCTGCGGCGTTTGAGACCCCCTCTTCTTTCCTTTCCCTTTCTCTTTTTTCCTCCCTGTGCGTGTCTGAAGGCCGACCCACGCACTTCCATGCGTAGCCGGTGACGGGGTAACGCGTAATTCCCCGCCCCGGGTAGACAGGTAGGACACGTACGTACCCCCTGGTAACGGCCAGGCCCAGGGAGGGGTGATTACCCGAGCTGATACCTTCCGAAAGTGCCGATTGGTCCCTCCGTCCGTTTGTCGGGAGGTGTGACCTGAGGTGTGAACAATAACCTAAGGCGGGTGTGCCCTCGGTGAGGGCCCCCACAAGGGAGGAGCGCGCCATCGGAGACGCCGGTAATCATGGGGGATTCTTCCGCAATGGTTTCCTCACCTTCCACTATGTCTGCTCACAAACGTAAGTTCACTGAGTTTCAGCCACAGACGGTTCTTCCATCGTTGCCACAGTTCCTTGTTGTTTCTCGGTCTGACGAAGGTCACGACTTCTCCACGGTCAACCCTTTCATTATTCAGAAAGGTGTCGACGCAATTGCAGGTCCTGTAAAGTCTTGTTCCAGATTACGGAATGGCACCCTGTTGTTAGAAACACACAGTGCCCTCCAGGCTCAAAAATTGCTGCGTACTTCTCTGCTCCACACCTTCCCTGTCCGGGTGGAACCGCACCGTACCTTAAATTCCTCGCGTGGAGTTGGTTATACACGCTCCCTCGATGGATTGTCTGACGAAGAAATTCAGCACTACCTGTCTGACCAGGGCGTAACGGCTGTTCATAGGGTTATGAAAAGGGTTGACACGTACATCATTCCAACCCGCACTGTCTTCTTGACATTTGACAAAGTTCAACTCCCATCGAAAATCAAAGCAGGCTATGAGATAATTTCCGTTCGCCCTTACGTCCCAAAACCTACGCGTTGCTATCGATGTCAGCGGTTTAATCACACCAGCCAGTCCTGTTCCAATCCGGCCAAATGTGTTACGTGTGGCAAGGATGCCCATGAGGGTGCTCGTCCACCTCCATCCCCTCGCTGCATCAACTGTATGGGTGACCACGCTGCTTCCTCTCGAGATTGCCCCGTTTTTAAGGACGAAAAGCTCATCCAGGAAATAAGAGTGAAGGAAAAGGTGTCGACCTTTGCTGCTCGAAAATTATTCGCCAGTCGACAGCCCACCGTGCCTCAGACAGGAAAATACAGCACTGTCCTTGCTTCTCCTCGGCCAACAAAGGAGGTGGCCACGCAGACTTGCGACCTCACCTTTAGTACCACGGTCGTCAGATCGGCCAGCGCGAAGATCGCCCGTTCAACCTCACCACTTTCGCCTGCCCACTCTATGGCTCACCCTTCGTCGGGTTCTGTTACATCTCGAGCCCAAAAGTCAGACGCGAAGTCTTCGAAAAAAGAGCATACTCGTGAAGAGTTTTTACGTACCGCAACTTCACAACCATCGGTTCCTCCTTCATCTAAACATCATACTTCCAAGAAGGCTACGAAGAAACACAGTTCCTCTCCTTCTCCGGCAAGGCGTGTCCCATCTACAGCACCACCTGGCGGAAATCGCCCTCGGCCGTCTTCTGTGTCGCCGAGGAGCACTGCTGGTGGCCGGTCAACCGGCCGATCGCTGGTGGCAGGAGCTGCTCCTGACCAACCTATGGATCAGGATCTTCTGCCTTCGACTGAATACCATTCCATGCTGTCGGTCGCAATCTCTGAGCAGTCGTTGAGTTGACAGCACCCTTGGTCACATTCCTCCATTTTCTGTTCACCCTATGTCCATTATCCACTGGAATATCAGTGGCATTCGAGCCAATCGGGATGAATTGTCGATCCTCTTACGATCCTACCCGCCGGTCATCTTCTGTCTTCAGGAAACAAAGCTGCGTCCCCATGACCGCTTTGTTCTCCCTCATTTTCACTCTGTCCGATATGACCTTCCCTCTGTTGAAGGCACTCCAGCCCATGGAGGACTCATGATTTTTCTCCATGATACTCTCCATTATCACCCAATTCCCTTAAACAGTTCTTTCCAAGCTGTCGCCGTCCGTCTTTCCCTTTCTGGATACACGTTCTCTCTTTGTACTGTATACATTCCATCGTCCACACCAATGGCACGAGCTGATCTCCTTCATCTTCTTGGTCAGCTTCCACCCCCCTATTTGCTGGTTGGGGACTTAAATGCCCACCACCCACTTTGGGGATCTCCACATCCTTGTCCACGTGGATCACTATTGCTAGACGTCTTCCACCAAGCGGATCTAGTTTGCCTCAACACTGGGGTCCCCACATTTTTGTCTGCCTCCACGACAAATTTATCTCATTTGGACCTTGCGGTCGGTACTGTTCCGCTAGCTCGGCGCTTCGAATGGTTCGCCCTTGATGATACACACTCGAGTGACCACTTTCCATGTGTTCTTAGACTGCAGCCTCCACTGCCATATATGCGCTCGCGACGCTGGAAGTTTGCCCAAGCCGATTGGACACTTTTTTCGTCTCTAGCGACATTCGATGACCGTCGCTTTCCCAGCGTCGACGATGAGGTCACCCATATTACCGACGTTATTCTTACAGCTGCGGAACGTTCAATACCACGCACCTCCGAATAGCCCCGGCGCCCCCCAGTTCCTTGGTGGAATGAGGCATGCCGTGACGCAATACGTGAGCGGCGACGTGCTCTTCGCATTTTCCGTCACCATCCAACTTTGGCCAACTGTATCCGATATAAGCAGCTCCGTGCGCGATGCCGTCGTGTCATCCGCGATAGCAAGAAGGCAAGCTGGAAATTCTTTATTAGCTCATTTAACACCTTCACTCCCTCCTCGGAAGTTTGGAGTCGGCTTCGACGGTTCTCAGGCGCGCCTAGTTTCTCCCCGGTCTCTGGGCTCACTGTCGCGCATGATACATTAGTGGACCCCGTCGCAATTTCTAACTCATTGGGTCAGCACTTCGCTGAGATTTCGAGCTCTTCAAATTACCCGCCAGCGTTTCTCCCGAAGAAACGTGCAGCGGAAGTGCGACCTCTTGCTTTCTCCTCTCAAAATCACGAAAGCTACAATACTGTTTTCTCCATGCGGGAACTCCAACATGCCCTCTCTTCTTCTCGCTCCTCCGCCTCAGGACCGGATGGTATCCATGTCCAAATGTTGCTGCATTTATCAACCCATAATCTGCGTTACCTCCTTCGCCTTTGTAATCGAATTTGGACCGACAGTACCTTTCCCAGACGATGGCGGGAAGCTATTGTCGTTCCCGTTCCGAAACCTGGAAAGGACAAACATCTCCCCTCTAGCTATCGCCCCATTTCTCTCACGAGTAGTGTCTGTAAGGTTTTGGAGCGTATGGTGAATTACCGTTTAGCTTGGTGGCTGGAATCCCGCAGTCTTTTAACACCAGCTCAATGCGGATTCCGAAAGCATCGTTCTGCAGTTGACCATCTTGTTGCTCTCTCCACTTATATCATGAACAATTTTCTCCGGAAACGCCAAACGGTAGCAATATTTTTTGATCTGGAGAGAGCATACGATACCTGTTGGAGGACATGCATCCTCCGCACACTGTTCTCTTGGGGCTTTCGAGGCCGGCTGCCCCTTTTTCTTCGCGAATTTATGGCAGAGCGCACATTTAGAGTGCGGGTGAACACTACTCTCTCCCGTACTTTCTCCCAAGAAAACGGGGTACCCCAGGGCTCCGTGCTGAGTGTTGTACTGTTCGCCATCGCCATAAATCAAATTATGGATTGTCTCCTTCCTGATGTCTCGAGCTCCATCTTTGTGGACGATTTTGCGATCTACTACAGCTCTCAACGGACCAGCCTTCTTGAAAGACGTCTTCAAGGATGTCTCGATCGCCTCCACTCGTGGAGCATCGAAACCGGCTTCCGTTTCTCACCCAGTAAGACCGTTTGTGTTAATTTTTGGCGACGTAAGGAGTTTCTTCCGCCCTCCTTACATCTAGGTCCTGTCAACCTTCCGTTTTCCGACGTCGCTAAATTCTTGGGTCTTCTGTTTGACAGAAAACTGTGCTGGTCCTCCCACGTTTCCTATCTTTCGGCTCGCTGTCTGCGTTCCCTTAACACCCTCCGTGTCCTGAATGGTACCTCCTGGGGAGCGGACCGAGTGGTCCTTCTCCGCCTCTATCGCGCCTTAGTGCGCTCGAAATTGGATTATGGAAGCATAGTCTACTCCTCTGCTCGGCCGTCTATTCTTCGGCGTCTGGACTCTATCCACCACCGTGGATTACGTTTAGTGTCTGGAGCTTTTTACACCAGCCCTGTGGAAAGCCTTAATGCTGAGACTGCTGAACCTCCGCTGTCCAATCGGGGGCAGTCCTTCTGAGTCGTTATGCTAGCCATCTGTATTCCATGCCCGCTAATCCACCCCATGACATTTTTTTCGACGCCTCCTTTGATGTAGGGTATGCAGGCCGCTCCTCCTCCCTACTACCCCCGGGAGTCCGCTTCCGTCAACTGCTCCATTCTCTTTCCTTCCGCTTTCCTAAAACCTTCTTGACAACTTGGGGTACAGCACCGCCTTGGCTCCGTCCCCGGATCTACTTGCTCCGTGACCTTTGTCAGTTTCCCAAGGATGCTACCCCTACACTTGTTTATCGTCGGGCATTTTCTGCTCTATGTGCACAAATAACGGACACCACATTTATTTACACCGACGGCTCGAAAACATCGTTAGGTGTAGGGAGTGCCTATATTGTTGGCGACACCCCAAATCACTTTCGGCTTCCCGACCAGTGTTCGGTTTATACTGCGGAGCTTTACGCTATTCTCCAGGCTGTCCACTACATCCGCCGCCATCAGCGGATACAGTACGTAATCTGCTCAGATTCTCTCAGCTCTCTCCTCAGTCTCCAAGCTCTTTACCCTGTCCACCCTCTGGTCCACCGGATTCAGGACTGTCTGCGCTTGCTCCACCTGGGGGGCGTCTCGGTGGCGTTCCTCTGGCTCCCCGGACACGCTGGTATCTGTGGGAATGAGGCGGCCGATATAGCGGCCAAGGGTGCAGTCTCTCTTCCTCGGCCAGCTATTCAGTCACTTCCCTTCACCGATCTACGGAGCGGTTTATGTCGCAAAGTTGCTCATTTATGGCATGCGCATTGGTCAACACTTCCCTATAATAAATTGCGGGAAGTGAAAGCCCTTCCTTGCGCTTGGACCTCTTCCTCCCGAACGCGTCGTCGGGAGGAGGTAATTTTAGCTAGACTTCGGATAGGGCACTGTCTTTTTAGCCATCGACATCTTTTAAGCGGCGATCCTCCCCCACTCTGTCCCCACTGCTCTCAGCTGTGGACGGTAAGACACCTTTTAATTGAATGCCCCTATTTTAATCCGTTACGCTCCCGTCTACAGCTATCGCCTGATCTATCGTCGATTTTAGCAGATGACACGCGCTCAGCCGACCGCGTTCTCCAGTTTATTAGTGACAGTGAAATGACGTGAGTCATTTGAAGCTTTTTTTGGGGACAACCAACCCCTTTCTGTAGTGGATTTTTAAGCATTCCTTCTGCTTTTAGTTTCTCAAATTTTATGACTTTGTTCCCATTGCTGCTGGTTTTAAATTTCGGTTTTTTCCTGTTTCCTAAGTCACGGGCTGGGCGCTAATGACCATAGAAGTTTTGCGCCCTAAAACCACAAACAAAAAAAAAAAAAAAAAAAAAAAAGCTGCCATATCGTTGTCCGCCAGATGGCGCCATTTGGATGCCGTCTCGAGTGACACGTGGTCAACCATTGCTGTCCCGGCCGCTGTGAGTGTTCCACACGTCGGTGTCGCTTCTTCTCATGCAAGCAGCTTCTCAACTGCTTCACGAGGTTAAGTGCACGCTGGTCCAGTCTTTTCACAAAGAAAAAAATCTCTGTCAATGCCGGAAATTGAACCCCCATCTTACCCGTGGCAGTGAGATGCATTGACCGCTCAGCTAGGCACGGAAAAGGCGTCAGTTTAAAGCTCGAGTTTTTCTTTAAGTATCTGTACCAGTGTCCTCATCGCGGCGAGTGGAATATTTCCTCGCTTGTTTGTGGGTAGTGCAAATTTCTATGTCTGAGTTTGTGTCGATTTTCTAACAATTCGGTCAGCGTTCTGACGTTAAAATCATAACTTTCTCCCTTTGTCACACATTCTTTTATAGGCTTCTTCCATTCTTCGGTACATTGCACCTGTGCTAGCGCTTCATGAAGCGAGTTAAAAGTAATTCACTAACGCTGGCGTCTGTTTCGGCAGAGTGAAAGCTGTGCGCATTGCGTTGTTTGCATATATTCTGTGTGTGTGTCGATCGCCGGCCACTTGCTACTGTGTGGTGATTGGTGGTGACAGGCGGTGATCTGTGGGCAAAGTAGTACAAAGGCTGCAAGTGGAGGGGGAGGGGAGGCTGCAACAACGAGACGTCTGTGAGTCGTCGGTGGGTGCACAAAGGCAGGTTTCAGCGCTACGGCACTTCTTGTCAGAGGGAGAGAGAGAGAGAGGCGCAAGGGTGATGGAGAAACAGAAAAGCAGTAGGAACGTAGACAGGTAGTATAAAGAACAAATAGATGGGGAAGTGGGAGAACATGATGATGATAGGTAATAGCTATAGAGACAATATGGAGACGGGAGTAAGGAAATGACTGAGTGAAATAAAAAAAAAAAAAAAAAAACAAAGAGCGACGAAAAAAGTGTAGAAAGTGACAGAGAGAGAGAAAGAGAGAGAGAGAGAGACCACTGAAATAGGCAGGAGAGAAAAGAGGGAAGAGAAAGAGGAACAGAGAAATAATGCAGGTGATATAGAAAAGTTGAAAAAAGCTTGAAATAAAATATAAGGACGCCATAGACGGAGATACGAATTATGATAAGTAGAAAGGATGTGATAGAGAGAGAGAGGGAGAGAACAACCCAGTCGGGACTGAAATAAGTAAAATGGGCATATTTGAGACAGGAAAAGATACGGGCAAGATGGACCAGAGAAGGTTGGGAAATGAATTGGTGACTTGCGTACTAAAGTAATGAAGAATAAAATGTTGCAAAAGCAGTTTGATGAAAGAATGTTTCTTCTTTAGAGAGTAAAATAATTTTAAATCTTGTACAGCATAGGGAAACAGTATTGCAAGTTCACCTACGATAAGTAATATGCTAATCTTGCTAAATAACAACACTCTAAGATGCATATTTTTACCAAAACTGAACACATCATTCTCATAATAACTGCCATTGATCCCCGTGTAAGTCACCGAATGAAATTGCAATTTCTTTTTCTGTAAGGGGCGCTCAAAAAGTTTTCGTTTGAGAGTGTTGGTGCTGCAGCGTACATGCGACGTAGCGCGACCCCAGTGTGGGTATATAAGCATCGACATGTAGAGAAGGAATCAGTGTGGCATTCGTGCTTTTACGACGTGAGTGCGGTGTAGACGCGAATGAGGAATGTAGATGCGGAAGTATGTAGGCCTACGTCGAAAACCATCATTGTGGAATGGTGCACCAAGTAATGTTCCTGCCTCATGAGAACGCGCTTCCCCATATCGCAAAAGTCGTAACGCACAAGTTACGCCAACTCAAGTAGGAGTACCACTCCTTCGGTCCCTTAAGAAGGGCCTCTAAGACTGGATGATTTCTGTCGGACGAGGCTGTGTGCAGGTGGCAGTTACTAATTCCTCCACGCGATGTCACACATCGTTTTACCAAACGACCATCTTCAAAAAAAAAAAAAAAAAAAAGGTACAAATGGCTCTGAGCACTATGGGACTTAACTTCTGAGGTCATCAGTCCCCTAGAACCTGGAACTACTTAAACCTAACTAACCTAAGGACATCACACACATCCAAGCACGAGGCAGGATTCGAACCTGCGACAGTAGCGGTCTACATCTACATCTACATCTACATTTATACTCCGCAAGCCACCCAACGGTGTGTGGCGGAGGGCACTTTACGTGCCACTGTCATTACCTCCCTTCCCTGTTCCAGTCGCGTATGGTTCGCGGGAAGAACGACTGTCTGAAAGCCTCCGTGCGCGCTCTAATCTCTCTAATTTTACATTCGTGATCTCCTCGGGAGGTATAAGTAGGGGGAAGCAATATATTCGATACCTCATCCAGAAACGCACCCTCTCGAAACCTGGACAGCAAGCTACACCGCAATGCAGAGCGCCTCTCTTGCAGAGTCTGCCACTTGAGTTTGCTAACCATCTCCGTAACGCTATCACGCTTACCAAATAACCCTGTGACGAAACACGCCACTCTTCTTTGGATCTTCTCTATCTCCTCCGTCAATCGGACCTCGTACGGATCCCACACTGATGAGCAATACTTAAGTATAGTTATAACGAGTGTTTTGTAAGCCACCTCCTTTGTTGATGGACTACATTTTCTAAGGACTCTCCCAATGAATCTCAACCTCGTACCCGCCTTACCAACAATTAATTTTATATGATCATTCCACTTCAAATCGTTCTGTACGCATACTCCCAGATATTTTACAGAAGTAACTGCTACCAGTGTTTGTTCCGCTATCATATAATCACACGATAAAGGATCCTTCTTTCTATGTATTCGCAATACATTACATTTGTCTATGTTAAGGGTCAGTTGCCACTCCCTGCACCAAGTGCCGATCCGCTGCAGATCTTCCTGCATTTCGCTACAATTTTCTGATGCTGCAACTTCTCTGTATACTACAGCATCAGCCGCGATAAGCCGCATGGAACTTCCGACACTATCTACTAGGTCATTTATATACATTGTGAAAAGCAATGGTCCCATAACACTCCCCTGTGGCACGCCAGAGGTTACTTTAACGTCTGTAGACGTCTCTCCATTGAGATCAACATGCTGTGTTCTGTTTGCTAAAAACTCTACAATCCAGCCACACAGCTGCTCTGATATTCCGTAGGCTCTTACTTTGTTTATCAGGTGACAGTGCGGAACTGTATCGAACGCCTTCCGGAAGTGAAGAAAAATAGCATCTACCTGGGAGCCTGTATCTAATATTTTCTGGGTCTCATGAACAAATAAAGCGAGTTGGGTCTCACACGATCGCTGTTTCCAGAATCCATGTTGATTCCTACATAGTAGATTCTGGGTTTCCAAAAACGACATGATACTCGAGCAAAAAACATGTTCTAAAATTCTACAACAGATTGACGTCAGAGATATAGGTCTATAGTTTTGCGTATCTGCTCGACGACCCTTCTTGAAGACTGGGACTACCTGTGCTCTTTTCCAATCATTTGGAACCTTCCGTTCCTCTAGAGACTTGCGGTACACGGCTGTTAGAGGGGGTGGCAAGTTCTTTCGCGTACTCTGTGTAGAATCGAATTGGTATCCCGTCAGGTCCAGTGGACTTTCCTCTATTGAGTGATTCCAGTTGCTTTTCTATTCCTTGGACACTTATTTCGATGTCAGCCATTTTTTTCGTTTGTGCGAGGATTTAGAGAAGGAACTGCAGTGCGGTCTTCCTCTGTGAAACAGCTTTGGAAAAAGGTGTTTAGTATTTCAGCTTTACGCGTGTCATCCTCTGTTTCAATGCCATCATCATCCCGTAGTGTCTGGATATGCTGTTTCGAGCCACTTACTGATTTAACGTAAGACCAGAACTTCCTAGGATTTTCTGTCAAGTCGGTACATAGAATTTTACTGCGCGCGGTTCCAGACTGTAGCGCCTTGAACCGCTCGGCCACAGCGGCAAGCGACCATCTTAAGCCTGGTGTGTCTGTGGGACGATTTACGTCGATGCTCTAAGCGATTTTGTGTGATTGATTTACCGATTCTGTACTATACGGCCTTGGAAAGGAAAATTTTAGATCACCCCTTATAATTAAATTAGAAAATACGCTGAGTAGTGGAATAACGATATGCACTCATACGGATGGCGGTGGTATTGCGTACACGAGATATAACAGGAGCTGTCATTTGTGCTCAGGTAATTCATGTGGAAAGGTCACCGACGAGATTACGGTCGCACGAAAGGAATTAACAGACTTTGAACGCGGAATGGTAGTTCGAGCTAGACGCATTAGACATTCCATTTCGGAAGTCGTTAGACTCACGGCGTTTAGAATGTGCCCAGAATATCAAGTTTCATGCATCACCTCTCACCACGAACAACGCAGTGGACGATGGCCTTCACTTAACGACTGAGATCAGCGGCGTTTGCACGGAGTTGTCAGTGCTACCAGACCAGCAACACTGCATAGAATAACCGCAGAAATCAATTTGGGACGTGCGACGAACGTCTGTGTTAAGACAATGCAGCTAAACTTGGCGTTAATGCGCTATGGCAGCAGACGACCGATGTGAATGCCTCTGCTAACAGAACGACACCGCCTGCAGCGCCTCTCCTGGGCTTTTGACCATATCGGTTGGACTCTAGACGACTGTAAAACCGTGGCCTGGTCAGATTAGTCATTTTTTCAGTTACTACGAGCTGATAATATGGTTCGAGTGATGCGCAGACCCCACGAAGCCATTCACACAAGGTGTCAACAAGGCAGCGTGCAAGCTGGTGGCTCCGCGGGGTGGCCGCGCGGTTCGAGGTGCCATGTCACGGATTGCGCGGCCCCTCCCGACGGAGGTTCGAGTCCTCCCTAGGACATGGGTCTATGTGTTCTTCGTAGCATTAGTTTAAGGATTTATGGAAAAAGTTCAAGGCAATCGTAGAATGCGTTTTGGTGAGGTACGTGCAGAGTAAAACTGTGAGGGACGGGAAAAACCCACCGTGGTCCAACAACATAGTTAGGAATCTATTGCGAAAGCAAAGGGAGCTTCACTGCAAATTTAAACGCAGCCAAACCCTCTCAGACAAACAGAAGCTAAACGATGTCAAAGTTAGCGTAAGGAGGGCTATGCGTGAAGCGTTCAGTGAATCCGAAAGTAAAATTCTATGTACCGACTTGACAGAAAATCCTAGGAAGTTCTGGTCTTACGTTAAATCAGTAAGTGGATCGAAACAGCATATCCAGACACTCTGGGATGATAATGGCATTGAAACAGAGGATGACACGCGTAACGCTGAAATACTAAACACCTTTTTCCAAAGCTGTTTCACAGAGGAAGTCCGCAATGCAGTTCCTTCTCTAAATCCTCGCACAAACGAAAAAATGGCTGACATCGAATTAAATGTCCAAAGAATACAAAAGCAACTGAAATCACTCAATAGAGGAAAGTCCACTGGACCTGAGGAGATACCAATTCGATTCTACACAGCGTACGCGAAAGAACTTGTCCCCCCTCTAACAGCCGTGCACCGCAAGTTTCTAGAGGAACGGAAGGTTCCAAGTGTTGAGAAAAGAGCACAGGTAGTCCCAGTCTACAAGAAGGGTTGTCGAGCAGATACGCAAAACTATAGACCTATATCTCTGACGTCGATGTTGTAGAATTTTAGAACATGTTTTCTGCTCGCACATCATCTCATTTCTGGAAACCTAGAATCTACTCTGTAGGAATCAACATGGATTCCGGAAACAGCGATCGTGTGAGACACAACTCGCTTTATTTGTTCATGAAACCCAGAAAATATTAGATACAGGCTCCCAGGTAGATGCCATTTTCCTTGACTTCCGGAAGGCGTTCGATACAGTTCCGCACTGTCGCCTGATAAACAAAGTAAGAGCCTACGGAATTTCAGAGCAGCTGTGTGGCTGGATTGAAGAGTTTTTAGCAAACAGAACACAGCATGTTGTTCTCAATGGAGAGACGTCTACAGACGTTAAAGTAACCTCTGGCGTGCCACAGGGGAGTGTTATGGGACCATTACTTTTCACAATATATATAAATGACCTAGTAGATAGTGTCGGAAGTTCCATGCGGATTTCCGCGGATGATGCTGTAGTATACAGAGAAGTTGCAGCATTAGAAAATTGCAGCGAAATGCAGGAAGATCTGCAGCGGATAGGCACTTGGTGCAGGGAGTGGCAACTGACCCTTAACATAGACAAATCTAATGTATTGCGAATACATAGAAAGAAGGATCCTTTATTGAATGGTTATATGATAGCGGAACAAACACTGGTAGCACTTACTTCCGTAAAATACCTGGGAGTATGCGTACGGAACGATTTGAAGTGGAATGATCATATAAAATTGATTGTTGGTAAGGCGGGTGCCAGGTTGAGATTCATTGGGAGAGTCCTCAGAAAATGTAGTCCATCAACAAAGGAGGTGGCTTACAAAACACTCGTTCGAACTATACTTAAGTA
Organism: Schistocerca piceifrons; assembly: GCF_021461385.2. Classification (NCBI taxonomy): domain Eukaryota; kingdom Metazoa; phylum Arthropoda; class Insecta; order Orthoptera; family Acrididae; genus Schistocerca; species Schistocerca piceifrons. Next base: position 215,500,787 of record NC_060146.1, read on the forward strand.
TTGCTCATCAGTGTGGGATCCGTACGAGGTCGGATTGACAGAGGAGATAGAGAAGATCCAAAGAAGAGTGGCGTGTTTCGTCACAGGGTTATTTGGTAAGCGTGATAGCGTTACGGAGATGTTTAGCAAACTCAAGTGGCAGACTCTGCAAGAGAGGCCTCTGCATCGCGGTGTAGCTTGCTCGCCAGGTTTCGAGAGGGTGCGTTTCTGGATGAGGTATCGAATATATTGCTTCCCCCTACTTATACCTCCCGAGGAGATTACGAATGTAAAATTAGAGTGATTCGAGAGCGCACGGAGGCTTTCCGGCAGTCGTTCTTCCCAAGAACCATACTCGACAGGAACAGGAAAGGGAGATAATGACAGTGGCCCGTAAAGTACCCTCCGCCACACACCGTTGGGTGGCTTGCGGTGTATAAATGTAGCTGTAGATGTTAAGTAGTGTGCAAGTCTAGGGATCGATGGCCTCTGCAGTTTGGTCCCTTAGGAATTAACACACATTCGAACGTTTTTGCAAGCTGGTGGTGGCCCCATAATGGTGTGGGCTCTGCCTACATGGAATTGACCGGTCCTGTGGTCCAACTGAACCAACCATTGACTGGAAATTGCCATGTTCACCAACTCGGAGACCATTTGCGGCCATCCAACAACGAGATTTTTACGGGTGACAATGCGCCATATCACTGTGAAGCAGTTGTTTGTGATTCGTTTGAAGAGCATTCTGGACAGTTCAAGCCAATGACCTGGACACCCAGATCACCGGACTTGAGTTCCATCGAACATTTATGGGACATAATCGAGAAGTCTGTTCGTGCACAAAATGCTGCTCCAGCAAGACTTTCCCCATTATGGACGGCTATGAGGCATCAGGGGACTTCCAACAAGTCCATGCTACGTCGAGTTGCTGCACAGTGCAGGACAAAAGGGTATCCGAAACGGTTTCAGGATGTATCCCACGACTTTTGTAACCGCTTTGTAAATTGTTCGTAATGTAAGGTTATGGTTAGGTGGTTTCCTATTCTATGACTGAACACAAATGTGTAACCTGTAATGACATTTTTAATATTGCAATTTTGTCACAGAAATACACGCTTTTACACAGTTTACAATGTGACAATGTTAAGACAGTAGTCAAAATGACGCATCTCGGCCTCCGAAAGTGAACTAATCCTAAACACAACAGGATTAAACTGTAACTCTGTTGTTGTTGTTGTGGTCTTCAGTTTTGAGACTGGTTTGATGCAGCTCTCCATGCTACTCTATCCTGTGCAAGCTTCTTCATCTCCCAGTACCTACTGCAGTCTACATCCTTCTGAATCTGCTTACTGTATTCATCTCTTATTCTCCCTCTACGATTTTTACCCTCCACGCTGCCCTCCAATACTAAATTGGTGATCCCTCGATGTCTCAGAACATGTCCTGCCAACCGGTCCCTTATTCAAGTCAAGTTGTGCCACATGCTCCTCTTCTCCCCAATTCTATTTAATACCTCCTCATTAGTTATGTGATGTACCCATCTAATCTTCAGCATTCTTCTGTAGCACCACATTTCGAAAGCTTCTATTCTCTTCTTGTCTAAAACTATTTATCGTCCACGTTTCACTTCCATACATGGCTACACTCTGAGAAAGTTGAATAATCCTAAACACAACAATATCAGATTTTGACTAGAAGGCTCTTTACAAAATTATTCTTACGATTACGTTATGATGTTGGCCAGTACTACGATAAATCATCCGATTCCGGTTCAAAGCTTGGTACTACTTTTAGGATGGCAATCAAGTCTATGGTGGATGGTTAGTTTTGTGACAAGTAGAGCAAAGATTACCCAAGGTCGCTCGAGTTTACAGGGGACGCAAGCTGGTGGACCAACAAGTTTACACCTCTGCACGCGGTATTTACTTTAGCTGCTGTGAGTTGCCATCTTGGTTCAAATGGCTCTTAGCACTATGGGACTTAACTGCTAAGGTCATCAGTCCCCTAGAACTTAGAACTACTTAAACCTAACTAACCTATGGACATCACACACATCCATGCCTGAGGCAGGATTCGAACCTGCGACTGTAGCGGTCGCGCGGTTCCAGACTGTAGGGCTTAGAACCGCTCGGCCACTTCGGCCGGCGAGTTGCTATCTGTCTGGCTGGTCTCGCCCTCTGAAATTCCTATAAAGCGAATTAAATCTTTGCTGAATTTTCCAGCAGAAACTCTCCCTACGTTTCTTGATATGCGAGGAAACATGAACTCATCCCTAGTCTCGGAGTATGGCAATACACACGCGCATGGCTGGAGCAGGGTGCATGTTATAATGCCCACTCAGTTCTCACAAGGACAATTAACTAATGGGCTGGTTCTTTTCTCTACAGTTAGAGCTCAACGACGCTACAACTAATTTCTAGCTGGAGGTCAGCCGCTGTGTCCACACAGATTTCTCCTCTGCGTCGTACAGAGCGTTATGCACCCCATTCTGCCCTTGACGCCAGTTCAGAGACGAGTCCCCCGAACTTTCCGTCTTGTCTTTCTCATAGCCGAACTGTCTCCCCACCTGGGTTCTTTCGTTCTCCATGTCACGGGTTTTTCGACCAATAGGAGCGTTCGTCTTATTTTGCGGAAACACTCTCTACCAATCAGAAGGGTCCTACCATTAAACTGCATCGAAATCTTAGCACTTTACTCCTTCCTGGTGCATTTCCGCTAATCGGACGTTTTGTGCCTGCTCCAGACGCCTAAAAGTTAAGTATGTCTATCATGTGTGTACCACTTGCAGTTCACGTGATCGAATGCGTCACTGGTTTAGTTTGTATCCCTACTTATGGCGGTTCGTTTCTAGCCCTGCAGTATGCGTCACCTGTCCGGTCGCAAGTTGAACGTAGTCGCCATAATTTGCTTTAGACTATATAAAACCAGGGACTGTGATCCCTCTGCCTCTTCTTCATTTGTTTTCGATGATTGTTTGATAAAATGTAAGTGTCGCCCTCGTATCTGCAGCTTTTGGTAAAATAATTACGTTAATTTAATTATAATAGCCGTGTTTGAATCAAGAAACGTACTTCCCTTTACTGTTAATGTCACAGCTCGATTTATTATGTTGTATTTTAGAACTTTTTAAGGCTGCAGCGAAGGACAGTTGCCGACGAATTGTTTGGTGGCCACAATTGAGGGCTACTAAAGTGCGCGTCATTTATGTTGGCGGCCGAGTTTAGGTTCGTTCTGCGCATCTGACGTCACAAAACGCAGTCAGCCAATGAACAGAGAACGACGTTGCCAGATCTCGACTGCAGTGCAGAGCATGGACGAGTGTCTTCAGTTTTAGAAACGTTCAGTCATAAATAAAGTAATAGAACAAAAGCAATGCCTTAATAGCAGACTTCCTTTTATAGAAAGTTTGAAAAAAGCATTCTTTATACCAATTGCATCATATTCTATTAATTAATTAAACCAAACAAGCAATAAGACTCCTAATTCAGGCGATAGCAAGGAAAGGAGTTTCTATCAATCACACGAACCGCTTTTTCGCAATTTCCTATTGTACTTCGACGAAGCGTGAGTAATTCATAATCATACCAACAGTGTTTGTCAGTATTTTGCGTGACGTGTTAGAGTCTTCATGGAGTTCTGCAGCCTGACGAGTTGCGATAGCGTAACGGTTAAGGCGTTGGGCTTCTATGCGAAAGGCTATGAGTTCAAACCTTGTGCGAAGCGTAGTATTTCCATTATTTAAAAAGAATATCGAAGTGCGTTACTTCACGAATTATATTCGTTTGAATGCAATTTTTTGAAATTTCTAGTGCTTTGTCTCTTTATTTAAAATAAAGCCAAACGTGCTCAGTGTAAATAAAACTTTTGTTACAGTCGCGAAAGACGGAATATTTCTCAATATTACATACGACACCTATGTGGTACTTAAACGAGATATTGTTATAGAGTAAATTTTATATGAAATTTACGTATCTTTTCCACGTTTCATTCTCAACATTGTGGCAAGTAAAATCGACCATACAGAAAGTATGCTCTATGGACTTTTACCTCTGCAAACTCTTCAAAATTTCGTGCAATGGATTACCATATTTAATGCTGCATAATAACTGCGTTGAACATCGAAACAAAATTAAGTCATTTATGAGGGGAAGGTATCAGTCAAGAAGATGTGTAAAAATCTAATTTTTGGACCAAATAGTTTTTGTGGAATCGAATGATAAGACTGTCAAAGCAGTCGGAACACGATGTGTCTGCACAGGCGAGCAGTGCAGTGATGACAAAATCGCGCACTGCGCGGAATGCGGGGAGCACGTCTCTGTAGCAGCGAAAGGGTTAATGCGGCCATGGTGGCTTTACTTCATAAACTGCGCGCTACCCCCTAAACGTAAGTTTGCGAACTATGCTATACTACGGCGCTTCTTCTCTTGGTGCGTACAACTGGCAACGCAGCAATCTCCCGCGTCTGGGCGGGCATGCGCGAGCCGCCAAGATAAAAGAATTGAACTATAGTGTTCAAATGGCATTTACTTTATCAAAGTTTTATTTCGGCGTCTCTGAGATATCTTTTACCGATGTTTTGTATCAGTATCCGGGCAATGAAATTACGGGAAAACTGCGTAATTTTTAGTTCTGTCACTGGCCTCTAAACAATGCCGTCGGTCAGCATTTTCGTCGGTCCGATGGGAATCTGATGCTGGAGGGCGGAATGCAATTTCATTATTAACAAGCAAAAATGTTCTATGCGCCATTCTACGATTTGAGGAGCTTTGCCACCAGCAGAAGTCATTACAGAGTTTTGTAACACTTTTTTCAAATGGCTCTGAGCACTATGGGACTTAACATCTATGGTCATCAGTCCCATAGAACTTAGAACTACTTAAACCTAACTAACCTAAGGACATCACACAACACCCAGCCATCACGAGGCAGAGAAAATCCCTGACCCCGCCGGGAATCGAACCCGGGAACCCGGGCGTGGAATACTTTTTTAAATATCAGTAATATTATACGTGACAGCGGCCCGATGTTGGAACGAGAGGGCAATCATATTTGTCGTCAAGGTTCTGTGACCATCGCAAGGTGGGATGGCCGGCCGCACTTTGCAGCAAGCGCATCGTGACCTCCTCATGTCCGTTCCTGCCACTCGAGCTTAAGTAAACAAGAGTCCCAGCAACTTTCCATTACAGTCTGCACGACTGCCCGGAGACCAAGAGCAGACAGACCTGTTCCCGTCCCATCCGTATGCTGACGTTAACACCACAACAGCCGAGTGGGGTGGCGCAATGCTTAACACAATGGCCCTCTGATTCGGACGTACGACGGTTCAAAACCGTTTCCGGCCAACCTGATTTAGGTTTTGCACGATTTCCCTAAATCGCTTCAGGCAAATGCCGGGACTCTTCCTTTGAAAGGGCATGACCGACTTCCTTCCCTAATCCGATGGCACCGATGACCCCGCTGGTTGGTCTCTCGCGCAAATCGACCTATCAACCAACCAACTAACCAACCAACACCACAACACGAACGTCTGCGCCTGCTGTGGTGCAGTGAAGGGGAAGCATGGACGCCTGACGAATGGCGTCGCATGGTGTTCAGTGATAAATCGCTCATCTTCAGCAACCTGAATGACCGTCAGTGCAAAAGTACAGTGGCAACACGCGAAGAGTACCGATGGGGAAAATGGACCGGTTAAAACCGGTACCGGTAACTTAGTTCTCAAGAATCGGTATTCTTCGGTATTTGTCTGGTCCCCGTTGTAATATGGTGTTTTCTATTTTCTACTATAGTTCAATTCTTTTATCTTGGCGGCCCGCGCATGCCCGCCCAGATGCGGGAGATGCTGCGTTGCCAGTTGCACACGACGCACGCCCCAAGAGAAACAGCGCCATAGTATAGTATAGTTCGCAAACTTACGTTTAGGGGGGAGCGCGCAGTTTATGAAGTAAAGCCACCACGGCCGCATTAACCCTTTCGCTGCTACAGAGACGTGCTCCCCGCATTCCACGCTGTGCGCGATTTTGTCACTGCACTGCTCGCCTGTGCTGACACATCGTGTTTCCGACTGCTTTGACACACTTATCATTCGATTCCACAAAAACTATTTGGCCCAAAAATTAGATTTTTACACATCTTCTTGACTGATACCTTCCCCCCACTTCCTTTGACTGACTGAAGTGCTTTAAAATAAAGCCAAACGTGCTCAGTGTAAATAAAAATTTTATTACAGTCGCGAAAGACGGAATATTTCTCAATATTACATACAACACCTATGTCGTACTTAAATTTAATGAGATATTGTTATACAGTAAATTTTACATGAAATTTAGGTACTTTGTCCACATTCCATTCTCAACATTGTGGCAACTAAAATCGACCATACGGAAAGTATACCCTATGGACTTTTACCTCTGCAAACTCTTCAAAATTTCGTGCAATGGTTTACTACATTTAATGCTGCACAATAACTGGGTTGAACATCGAAACAAAATTAAGTCATTTATGGGGGGAAGGTATCAGTCAAGAAGCTGTGTAAAAATCTAATTTTTGGGCCAAATAGTTTTTGTGAAATCGAATGATAAGTGTGTCAAAGCAGTGGGAACACCATGTGTCTGCACAGGCGAGCAGTGCCGTGATGACAAAATCGCGCACAGCGCGGAATGCGGGGAGCACGTGACTGCAGCAGCGAAAGGGTTAATGAAGAGACAAAGCACTAGAAGTTTCAAAAAATTGCATTCAAACGAATAAAATTCATGAAGTAAGACACTTCGATATTGTTTTAAAAGAAAAAAATATCTACTGTCGCACAAGGTTTGAACTCTTTACCTTTCGCTTACGAACCCAACGCCTTAACCGTTACGCTAGCGCAACCCGTTGTGTAACGTCTCTACATAAGGACTCTAAAATGTCACGCAAAATTCTGACAAACACTGTTGGTATGCCTATGAATTACTCGCACTTCGTCGAAGTACAACAGGCAATAAACAATTACCGCTGTTCGTTATTGCGAAAAAGCGGTTCGTGAAATTGATACAAACACCTTTCCTTGCTATCGCCTGAATTAAGAGTCATATTGCTTGTTTGGTTTAATTAATTAATAGAAAATGAAGCATTTGGTATAAAGAATGGTTTTTCCAAACTTTCAAAAAACAAAGTCTGCTATCAAGACATTGCTTTTGTTCTATTACTTTGTTTATGACAGAATGTTTCTAAAAGCGAAGACACTCGTCCGTGCTCTGCTCTGCAGTCAGATCTGGCAACGTCGTTCTCTGTTCATTGGCTGACAGTATTTTTTACGTCAGATGCGCATAACGAACCTAAACTCGGCCGCCAACATAAATGACGTGCAGTTTAATAACAGAGTAGGAAACTGAAATATCATTTAGCCATAGTTGCGGTGCTAAAATATTTTGTCTTTAAATGAACCTTTCTTTAAAAAAAAAGAAAAAAAAGGCGATATCTTATTCTTAAAATTTTCATTGGTTTGAAGTATTGCGTTATTGTACAATATGGGGAAAGCAATCAGTGCTATTTTAACAATAATGCCGCGCAAGAGACGAGCAACAAACACAGGGCATAAGAATGAGTACAGCGTTGCTGATGAGACAACAATGCCTCTGTTGCCGTGTGTAGTGGTTTTAGGTGGGCGTCTACGTGTAGCGTGCGGGACCCGCCTCCACCTCATCTGTACGGTAGTTTCTCGCTGTCGCTGCCGAACACATGTTGTATTTGCAGAATGGCACCAATCATAGTCTCCAAGTATTTTAACAAAGCAGCGTAGAAATGCATTACAGTGCTTCATTTCCTTTAAAAGAATAAATATTGTGTTGCCGTTTCTATGAAATAATAAAAGAAGACGGAAATTATGGTAACAGCAATAAATTAAAAACTTAACAAATCATTCAGACTATACAATAAAAGTACACTGAAGTGTCGAAGAAACTGGTACAGGCATGCGTGCTGGTCACTGTGACCGAGCGGTTCTAAGCGCTTCAGTCTGGAACCGCGCGACCGCTACGGTCGCAGGTTCGAATCCTGCCTCGGGCATGGATGTGTGTGATGTCCTTAGGTTAGTTAGGTTTAAGTAGTTCTAAGTTCTAGGGGACTGATTACCTCAGATGTTAAGTCCCATAGTGCTCAGAGCCATTTGAACCAGGCATGCGTATTCAAATACAGACATATGTAAATAGACAGAATACGGCGTTTAGATCGGTAACGCCTATATAATACAACAAGTGTCTAGCGAAGTTATGAGGTCGGTTACAGCTGCTGCAATGGCAGGTGATCAAGATTTGAGTGGGTGTGAAAGTGGTGTTACAGACGGCGCACGAGCGATGGGACACAGCATCTCCGAGGTACCTATGAAGTGGGGATATTCCCGTGCCATAATTTCACCAGTGTACCGTGAATATCAGAATATCATAAATCCGCTAAAACGTCCATTCTCCGACATCGATGCGGCCGGAAAAAGATCCTGCAAGAACGGGACCAACGACGACTGAAGAGAATCGTTCAACGAGACAGTAGTACAACCCTTCCTCAAATTCCTGCAGATTTCAATGTTGGCTCATCAGTGCCAGCATGCGAACTATTCAACGAAACATCATCGATATGGGCTTTCTGAAGCGAAGGCCGACACGTGTACTCTTGACAAAGCTTTACGCCTCGCCTGGACCCATCGGCACCCACATTGGACTGTTGATGAGTGGAACATGTTGCCTGGTTGGACGAGTCTCACATCTACATTGACATCATATTCAGCAATGGCGTGTGGCGGAGGCTACTTTCTGTACAACTATCTGTTCCCTCCAACCCTGTTCTACTCGCTAATAATGCATGGGAAGAGTGATTGTCGGTAAGCCACTGCGTTGGCTCTAATTTCTCGAATTTTCTCCTCGTGGTCAATATGCAAGATGTACGTGGGGTGAAGTAATATGTTCTCTTACTCTTTCTGAAAAGGACTGTCCCAAAATTTCAATCTCGTTTCAGATTGTATCGAGCGGATGGACGTCTACAGGTATGGAGACATCCTCAATAACCCATGGACCCTGCATGTCAACAAACGACTGCTCAGACTGGTGGAGGCTCTGCAGTGGTAGGGAACGTGTACAACTGTAGTGATATGGGACCCCTGATACGTCTAGATACGAATCTGACAGGTGACATTATGTAAGCATCCTGTCCCATCACCTGCATCCATTCGTGCCTATTGTGGATTCCGACAGACTTGGGCAATTCGAACAGGACTATGCGACACCCCATATGACAAAAACTGCTAGATCGTGGCTCCAGGAACACCCTTCTGAGTTTAAACACTTCTGCTGGCCACCAGACTCCCCACACATGAACATTATTGAGGATATCTGGAACGCCTTGCAACGTGCTGTTCAGAAGCGATCTCCACCCCATCGTACTCTTACAGATTTATGGACAGCCCTGCAACATTCATGCTTTCAGTTCCCTCCAGCACTACTCCAGACATTAGTCGAGTCCATGCCATGTCGTGTTGCGGCACTTCTCCGTGCTCTCGGGGGCCGTACACGACATTAGGCGGGTGTGCCAATTTCTTTGGCTCTTCATTGTAGAAAGTGGGTGATGTGCTGCCCATGTCAAATTGATATGCCTTTATCTTCTTTTAGCTTTTGAAAACGGACAAATTTACACGAGAAACAGAGTCCTTCAACTTCAGTTCTCACGCTTTAGCACTCACTATTCACAAATAGCGATGTGGTACCCGATTAGAGTGTAATTTTTGAGCAGAATTTCAAAAAATATTGGAATCAGCGGGATAGTACTGGTGATTTTTGGTAATATTCAACCACTTATCACTTTTCGAGATATGCAACGAAAGGTAGACGGACTAAGTTTTCTTTTATTTGCCTATTTAATTTAATATTTTGATTCTATGTATCTTCAAACTAATAAAGTACTCCGTCTTCAGGCCACAAGTGGCCCATCGGTACCATCCGACCGCCGTGTCATCCTCGGTTGAGGATGCGGATAGGAGGGGCGTGTGGACAGCGCACCACTCTCCCGGTCGTTATGATGGTTTTCCTTGGACCAGAAGCTGTTATCCGGTAGAGTAGCTCCTCAGTTGGCATCACGAGGCTGAGTGCACCCCGAAAAATGGCAACAGCTCGTGGCGGCCCAGATGGTCACCCATCCAAGTGCCGGCGTCGCCCGACAGCGCTTAACTTCGGTGATCTGACGGGAGCCGGTGTATCTACTGCGGCAAGGCCGTTGCCCTTCAAACTAATAGGGTCAAAGATTTTCAAGATTTGTTCGTTTTCTACTTTTATTACGGGAAATAATAGGAACAAAGAACCAGAAATCGGTTATTAGAGAAACCGGTTATTTTGAGCATGTTAAGAGTCAGGTTAAACTGATGTGAAAAAAAAGAAAAACGATATAACCGAAAACAGGTTGATTCAGCGATAACCACCATCCCTGCTTGTTACGGGAATAGAATAGGAAGAAAATGGTGAATATTGGTGGGACGTACCCTCTGCAGCGCACTGTACAGTGGCCTCTGAAATACGATATATGAAGAGGTAGCATCTGACTTAAAAATGGTTTCCTCCACCCGCCGAAGACAAAGTGGTTTTCATTCCTTCTGTCCACTTTCACCTTACAATTGTAACTGTTGTGATCATTTACTTTAAGCGAGAAATCGTTCAGTCAGGTTAAATAACGTGAAATATGTCTGTAGAACTACCCAGTCGCCATAATGTTCTGACAACATCAACAGTTACGAGTGGTGGTTAAGCTGCGTATTAATTTTCTCTTTGAATCGTAATTAGTTTCGTCGCGGTCGTTTCTTTTTCTGTACAAAATAGCTGATAGGTTGTGTCGGTAAAAAGCGAACTAGGAGTACCACCAAACGGACCTGTACAGTCTCGGCAGCAGCTGACGATGGAATCAAAATTCCGAAACTCGCTGCTATTGATTGTAAAAAAACGGAAACCACCCTCCAATCGTAGATCGTCTTTTCCTCCGTTGCTGATTCAGAATCAAAAGTCACTGACACGATAACACATTTTGTGGAAGAGCTTTTCCTATATGGGGCAACCAGAAAATTATGGTGCAGTAAATGTCAATTTTTATAGCTCTTAATGAAACATGGTCTTAAAAAATTAAGCACTGAAGACATAATAAAAAATTAAAACTACATTACAGCTACTACGGCAGGCCATGTGAAGGTCGAATACAAGTATCGCAGCAAAGAGTATGTCATGGCTTGGACACTCTCTTTTATGTCCAGCATTATTAAATTACGGCGACTTAGTCACTGACCCGTGTCGCTTAATTGATACTCTACATACTGCAGTCATAAAATTACTGGAGAATGGACAGCAATTTACTCAGTGGACGTACTGCGCTGTAAACAGAAGGCAAGTAGGTTAAGTGGACAGTACCGGTAGGTTAAGTGAATGGTACAGCGAATTAAATGAAAGCCGAAAGGGAGTCTAAAGGTAAAAGTGTTACAGAAGAATCGGCCATTAATTTACTTACGCATTTATCTCGCATCTGTTCCAGACACTTGAAGTTTATAACCTCATACGTAACTGGAAATTGTGTGTGACGAAACTTCTCCCTTGTATCATAATGTAAGAGGAAGTACTTTTACATCCCGATTACGATGTCTGATATACACTAAAGAGCCACAGAAACTGATACGCCTGCCCGATATCGTGTAGGACGCCCGCGAGTACGCAGAAGTGCTGCAGCACGGCGTGGCATGAACTCGACTAATGTCTGAAGCAGTGCTGGGGGGAACTGACACCATGAATCCTGCAGGGCTGTCCGTAAACCTGTAAGAATACGAGGGGGTGGAGATCTCTTCTGAACAGCACGTTGCAAGGCACCCCAGATATGCTCAATAATGTTCATGTCTGGGGAATTTGGTGGCCAGCGGAAGTGTTTAAACTCAGAAGTGTGTTGCTGGAGACACTCTGTAGCAATTCTGGGCGTATGGGGTGTCGCATTGTCATGCTGGAATTCTCCAAGTCCCTCGGAAAGTACAAAGGACGTGAAAGGATGCAAGCGCCGCGCGGGATTAGCCGAGCGGTCTGGGGCGCTCCAGTCATGAACTGTGCGGCTGGTCCTGGCGGAGGTTCGAGTCCTCCCTCGGGCATGGGTGTGTGTATTTGTCCTTAGGACAATTTAGGTTAAGTAGTGTGTAAGCTTAGGGACTGATGGCCTTAGCAGTTAAGTACCATAAAATTTACACACACACAAAGGATGCAAGCGACCAGACAGGATGCTTACGAACGTGTCACCTGTCAGAGTCCTATCTAGACGTATCACGGGTCCCATTTCATTCCAGCTGCACACGCCCCCACAACATTACAAAGGTTCCACCAGCTTGAACAGTCCCATGCTGACATGCAGGGTCCATGGATTCTTGAGGTTGTTTCATACACGCCCATCCACTCGATACAATTTTGATCGAGTCTCGTCCGACCAGGCAACATGTTTCCAGTCATCAACAGTGGAATGTCGGTGATGACGGGCCCAGGCGCAGCGTAAAGCTTTGTGTCGTGCAGTCATTAAGGTTACACGAGTGGGACTTCGGCTCCGAAAACCCATGTCGATGATGTTTCGTTGAATGGTTCGCACGCTGACACTTGTTGATGGTCCTAGTATTGGAATCTGCAGCAATCTGCGGAAGGGTTGCACTTGTGTCATGTCTCTTCGGTCGTCGTTGATCCAGTTCTTATAAGATCTTTTTCCGGCCACACAGATCTCGGAGATTTGATGTTTTGCAGGATTCCTGATATTGACGGTACACTCATAAAATTATCGTACTGGAAAATCTCCACTTCGTCGCTACCACGGAGATGCTGTGTCACATCGCTCGTGCGCCAATTATAACACCACGTTCAAACTCGCTTAAACCTTGATAACCTGCCATTGTAGCAGCAGTAACCGATCTAACAACTGCACCAGACACTTGTTGCCTTATACAGGTATTGCCGATCGCAGCCTGTTTGCGTATCTCTGTATTTGAATACGCGTCCCTATACTAGTTTCTTCGGCGCTTCAGTGTAGAATCGCTTTCGATGCCCTATTTTTAAACACGAACGTAAACTATGGAAATTACTTTCGATGTGTGTGATATCAAGTAATGTAAACTGTGTATGGCTATCTGTAAAGGACGCTGAATATGAGGAACGGATATCAATAATGCTCATAATGAGTTTGGCGTGAAACAATCTGAAACAGTTGCTGTTGCGTAACAAAAATGTGGCCTCTTAGTGTAACACATCATCTGAATTTATATATTTTGTAAATGAATCCTGTTCTTCATTTCATCTGAAAAAATTCATTTTGTCCCTACAGTTGTTCTTATCTGTGCAACGGATGATTCGTCTCTGTTCTGTCTGCGCACTGCAAGAATCAGAAGGCCTGAAGTATGTGACCTGTAAGAAATCATTGCCCGGCAAGCTGTCTTGTCTTATTTTAATTACCTATCATTGTCAGAAAAAACAGTCTATTCACCTCCTCCTCTTTTAGTCTCCTCACATCTGCTTTTTGGGTTCTTTTACCACTGTTCTTCTTACTTGGTGGTTTTGGTAATGGTTGCTTCATCTTTATTAGCACAAGAAAATGGTCTGATCCTATGTTAGCCCATCTGTTATAGCCTTTTTTTTGTTTTTCTCTATCACAACATGGTCTGTTTGGTTCCCATTTAATCCATCCGGTGAGGTCCATGTTGCCTTATGTATGTCTTTATGGGGAATGATGTACTTGCTATTTTCATGTTTCTAACTGTGTCGAAGTTGATAAGCCTTAAATCATTATCATTTCATTCAGTGTGAAGGCTGAACCTGCCTACATACATTATGTGATTAAAAGTATCCGGACACCCTAAAAACATATGTTTTTCATGTTAGGTGCATTGTGCTGCCACCTACTGACAGGTAATACATATTAGCTAACTCAGCAGTCATTGAACATCGTGAGAGAGTAAAATGGGGCGCACCACTGAACTCACGGACTTCGAATGTGGTCTCGTGATTGGGCGTCACTTGCGTCATACCACTGTCCGCGAGATTTCCACACTCCTAAACATCCCTAGGTCCACTGTGGTAGTGAAATGTAAACGTGAAGGGACACGTACAGCACAAAAGCGTACAGGCCGAGACGTCTGTTGACTGACAGAGACCTCCGACAGTTGAAGAGGGTCGCAATGTGTGGTAGGCAGGCATCTATCCAGACCATCACACAGGAATTTCAAACTGCTTCAGGATCCATTGGATCAGAAGGCCTGAAGTATGTGACCTGTAAGAAATCATTTCCCGGCAAGCTGTCTTGTCTTATTTTAATTACCTATCATTGTCAGAAAATGACAGTTAGGCGGGAGGTGAGAAAACTTGGATTTCATGGTCGAGCTGCTGCTCTTAAGCCACACATCACGCCAGTAAATGTCAAACGACGCCTCGCTTGGTGTAAGGAATGTAAACATTGGACTATTGAATTGTGAAAAAACGATGAGTGGAGTGACGAATCACGATACACAGGTGGCGATCCGATAGCAGGCTGTGGGTATGGCAAATGCCCGGTGAACGTCATCTGCCAGCGTGTGTAGTGCCAACAGTAGAATTGGGAAGCGGTGGTGTTCTGGTGTGGTCGCGTTTTTCATTGAGGGGTCTTTCACCCCTTCTTGTTTTGCGTGGCAGTATCACAGCACAGGCCTACATTGATGTTTTAAGCACCTTCTTGCTTCCCACCGTTCAAGAGCGATTCGGGAATGGCGATTACATCTTTCAACACGATCGAGCACCTGTTCATAATGCACTGCCTGTGGTGGACTGGCCTGCACAGAGTCCTGACCTGAATCCTATAGGACATCTTTGAGTTATTTTGGAACGCCGACGTTATGCCAGGCCTCACCGACCAACATCGATACCTCTCCTCAGTGCAGCACTGCGTGAAGACTGGGCTGCCATTCCCCAAGAAACCTTCCGGCACCCGATTGCACGTATGCCTGCGAGAATGGAAGCTGTCATCAAGGCTATAAGTTGGCCAACACTATATTGAATTCTAGCATTACCGATGGAAGGCGCCACGAAGGTGTCCTGATACTTTCGATCACATAGTGTATGGTTGCTATTACTGTTCTTGTCCCATTTTGGCCTTTAAGTCTCCCAGCACAATTTGGTATCAAACTGTAGGAATCTGGAGTATATCTTCCACAGAATTCGTCTTTTATGTCTTCTTCCTTGTCCTCAGTTGGGGCGTGGTCACTGATTAATGAGATATTTCTATATTTGCCTTTGATTCTGGTGTAGCATATTCATTCATTGACAAATTTTAGTGTCATCACATTGGTCATTATTTTATTATGAACCGCAAATTCTGTCCCAAATATATGGTGACAATGCTTGTTTCCGCTGTATATGATAATGTAGTTTCTCTCTCTGTGCATACCTTGTCCAGGCCATCTTATCTCCTGCAGGGCTGTAATATCTATCTTGTACTCTCTTACAACATAAAGCTAACTAAAGTGTGTGTAATGGAATCAAAGTGTAGCGTGAAAGTACAGGTGGAGTTCTCAGAAGCGTTTGAAGTAAAAACAGGAGTGAGACAGGGAGATATTGTATCACCAACCCTGTTCAATTTGGCCCTGAGGAGAGTAACATGTGAAAGTGTAGGAGTCACCATCGGAAGAAATATAAATGTTTTGGCTTTTGCGGATGATATTGTGCTGATAGGAAAGAACACGGAAGACCTGGAGAAAATGGGGACTGTGCTAATGGAAGAAGATAAGAAAGTGGGTCTAAGTATAAATGAAAGTAAAACAAAGTTCATGGAAGTAAGAAGAAGAGCTCATTTAGGACCAGACCATCTAAAAATCACAAGACATAGTAACAAAAATTCAAGTTGCGGGAGGGGGGGGGGGGGGGGGGCAGGAGGGAAGATGTCTAGGAGCTATGCACAACATCATAAGATCGTAGTTACAGTCTAGGCAGGCAAAAATAAAAATATATCCGACCATCATAAATCCAATAGTGTGCTATGCAAGTGAGACATGGACCCTGACAAAGAAAACAGAGAAAAAACTCATCACTTTTAAAAATAAAATACTGAGAAAAATATATGGGACAGTGAAAGAAAATGAACAGTGGAGAATAAGGAAAAACAGAGAACTCTGACAATTATACACACTGCCTGAGGTCCTAGCGAGTGTGAGAATTAAGAGACTAAGATGGAAGAGACATGTGAGGAGGGGGTGGCGGGGGGGGGGGGGGAGAGAACACCGTAATAAAGGCTGTAAGGGATGGAGAAGCTGAAGGGAAGAGATTACTGGGACGGCCGAGAATGAGATGGAAGGATAATAGCATGAGAGACATGCAGACACTGGGTCTGGAGATGAAGATGCAGATGACAAGAAAGTGTGGAAGGCTGGTTCTCACCGAGGCCAAGGACCGGCTGCGTTTTGTGTGGCCTGTATAAGTAAGTAACATTGTCAGAAAGAGAGCTATTTCTATATTAAGGTACAAAAGGTTCCAAAATAGAAGTTATATGGCACATATTGCAGATAATACATATGCTGATTTGTAGTTTCAGTAAAGTTACGAGTATGTCACCATCTTGAGATCATCGGATACATGAGCTATAAAGCATCTACGTGTGGGAAATTGCCGTCTGGCCATTGAAAACATGAAGGTAAAAAGTCACTGAAACTACACTCCCATGCAACACTGCGTACATTCAAATAAAAGCCGGAACTGTGTCAGTAAGACACGGAGGTTTCGAACGCATCAGAGTGCAGTGCCGGTTATCAACGTACACACATCTCACAGCAGTGGAAGTGCTTTGACTGACTCTTCTCTGCCTTGCTGACAGAGCCGTGGCTTTTATTTTCGTGTACAAAGTGTTGCAAGGGAGTGTCTTTCCTGTGACTTTACCTCCACGTATTCACTGGCCAGACGGCAACGTCCAAACATAGGGGATTTATAATTCATGTATTCGGTGACGTGAAGATGGTGAAACGTCCCCTTTTAACAATTATACAGGACTGTGCTTAACCTGACACACAATATTTTTAGCGCAACGCAATCCGACTTTCAAAATTTCCTACTAAAGAATGGCCCTGACAAACATTAAACTATACCTTTCACAAATCACTTACCTCACAAAAATCTTCGCTGCTCAAGCTACTGCAATACAGCGAGCGCCACTACTGCCAGCTAAATAAAAGATTCAAACTACTGAAGGCACTAACTACTGATAGGGATAGTTAGCAAATGAAAGATATTAATAGAGAACAAACAATGTATTTACCTTGATATCATCATATATAAATATATCAGTTCATGAAAAATTACAAAACTCCGCCATCTCTCTCCCCACATCCACCACTGCTGGCGGCTCACCTCCAACTGCGCAACGCTACGCGCTGTTCACATCCAGCTGCCGCTGCCCAACACTACAATGGCAGACAACAATGCAAACTAGCCACAGACTGCACACAGCACAACCAGTGATTTTCATATTGAGCGCTACGTAACGTTGCCAATAAGAAAACATAAACAGCCTACTTACAATGGTAATGTAACATGGCAGAACCTAGCTATCAGGACATGTGTCAGCTACGGTCTGCACAACAAAACTACTATTTCGGAAGCTTTTTTACAATTTTTTATTTTCGTAAATTAACATTTTATTGTCTTTCCAAATATATGATTTACTGTCCTCGCATTGCTGCGAGGTATAACACTGCAGGTTCCATCATATCTACTTTTCATCTAATACTGAGGGCAAGCTTAACAGAACATCAACAAATGAACAGAAAAATGTTCTGCAATTATGCTGAATCCCTTTAATGAGGCAGAAAAGACCCGTACTAACATAAACTACGACTTTTCCTTAGCACTGTGACACACCATAAAAATTTGTACAGGATCTTTAAATTACGTAATATTTAATGTTTACTCCTTGTCTTTCTTAATTAAATACTTTTGCCTTTGTTAGTGAAATTCTTTAACCAATAGTGGAGGGAGGTAGATAATCAGAATTCTGAACACATGACTTACAGTTCAGCCTGGGTACCAGCACCTAGATACTGTAGCACACAATGAAATTCTTACACTACAATAATTACTCTGCTAACGCTTGCAACAAAATAAACTCAGTGCATGTTACCTTTCCTCCAAATATGCAGTCCCTCTATAAAATCCTCTTAAATCATCATCTGTCCTCAGTTACACATCGGTAAGCATCTCAGTTCTCCTTGCGGGATGTCCGCCATCCAAGCTCCTCATTTTATCAACACTCTCTACCTCTCTGACCTAAAACTGCTTCCGAGCCCTTCGCTTGCCTAACCTAAATGTAATAACAACCTTTCGTAGCCAAAGAATACGTATCATATATATATATATATATATATATATATATATATATATATATATATATATATATTCAACCATGCAAACATGTTCAAAGAGGTAAACATTCCAAGTAAACGGTCAAATGTAAAAAAACAAGTGACATTCCTCACGTACATATCAGATAACCATTTCTCCTAATACACTATGTGATCAAAAGTGTCCTGACACCCGCAAAAACAAACGTTTTTCATATTAGGTGCATTGTGCTGCCACCTACTGACAGGTACTAGATATTAGCTACCTCAGTAGTCATTAGACATCGTGAGAGAGCAAAATGGGGCGCTCCGCTGAACTCACGGACTTCGAATGTGGTCAGGTGTTTGGGTGTCACTTTCGTCATACCTCTGTACGGGAGATTTACACACTCCTAAACATCGTTAGGTCCACTGTTTCCGATGTGATAGTGAAGTGGAAACGTGAAGGGACATGTACAGCACAAAAGCGTACAGGCCGATCTCGTCTGTTGACTGACAGAGACCACCGACAGTTGAAGAGGGTCGTATTGTGTAATTGGAGGACATCTATCGAGACCATCACACATGAATTCCAAACTGCATCAGGATCCACTGCAAGTACTATGACAGTTAGTCAGGAGGTGAGAAAACTTGGATTTCACGGTCGAGCGGCTGCTCATAAGCCACACATCACGCCGGTAAATGCCAAACGACGCCTCGGTTGGTGTAAGGAGCGTAAGCATTGGACTATTTAACTGTGGGAAAACGTTGCGTGAAGTGACTAATCAGGGTACACAATGTGGCTATCTGATGGCAGGGTGTGGGTATGGCGAATGCCCGGTGAACGTCATCTGCCAGCGTGTGTAGTGCAGACTGTAAAATTCGGAGGCGGTGGTGTTATGGTGTGGTCGTGTTTTTCATGGAGGGGCCTTCCGCCTCTTCTTGTTTTGCGTGGCACTGTCACAGCACAGGCCTACATTGATGTTTTAAGCACCTTCTTCCTTCCCACTGTTGAAGAGCAATTCGGGGATGGCAATTGCATCTTTCAACACGACTGAGCACCTGTTCATAATGCACGGCCTGTGGCAGAGTGGTTACACGACAATAACATCCCTGTAATGGACTGGCGTATGCAGATTCTTGACCTGAATCCTACAGAAGACTTATAAGATGTTTTGGAACACCGGCTTCGTGCCAGGTCTCACCGACCGACATCGATACCTGTCCTCAGCGCAGCACTGCGTGAAGAATGGGCTGCCATTCCCCAAGAAACCTTCCAGCAACTGACTGAACGTATGCCTGCGAGAGTGGAAGCTGTCATCAAGTCTTAGGGTGGATCAACACCATATTGAATTCCAGCACTAACGATGGAGGGCGCCACGAAGTTGTAAGTCATTTTCAGCCAGGTGTCCGGCTACTTTTCATCACATAGTGTATGTACGCCTCCCACAGTACAGAAGCAGTGGTAAGATTAAAAGCAGACGTCTTTAGAGTACTTCTGACATCGAATATAAGTAACTGTCTCTCGCAGTAACTCATTTACTATGTATTGTCCTCCTAATTACAAACACATGCGTAGAGAAGATGTGTGCATAAAACTCTTAAGAGATAGTGCACTTACTCAACAATTATGTCTATACCGATGAATCGAGGAATCTGTTGTACAAAAAAAAAAAATTGTTCAGATGGCTCTGAGCACTATGGGACTTAACATCTGAGGTCATCAGTCCCCTGGAACCTAGAACTACTTAAACCTAACCAACCTAAGGACATCACACACATCCATGCCCGAGGCAGTACTCGAACCTGCGACCGTAGCGGTCGCGCGGTTCCGGACTGTAGCGCCTAGAACCGCTCGACCACCCTGGCTGGCTGAATCTGTTGTACAATTCCCATCAGTTAAGGGAGAAATTTTTAATTTAAAGGAGAATCTGCGAAGGACCATCCACGTCAACAAATTTTGATGTAGCAGACCCTTAAGCTGGACAGACAGACAAGGAATATCTTTTTCCTGTTATATAATTACGAATTGAGAACATTCCGATGTTTCCTTTACATGTACCGTAAAACCATGCTTCTTGCGTCTTTTCATTATTCTAGGTTAACGGCAAGTATCTTAAAGCTTTTGATGAGTGAGTCTACAAATATGTGACATAAATGGCCGTATCTTTTGAATGAATTGACTTCGAAGTTTAACATTTTTACTTCGTCGAAGAACCATACACCTTAATTTGTGACATATATTTGAACTTGATAGGTGTGCCTAGACCTCAGACGTTAGTATGTGGCATAAATTTACTCTATACGCTAACCTGTTCCAGAGAAAAAGGGTTCTAGCAGATGAACAGACAAACAGACAGATGGATTTAAAGAAAAAGGACGGACGGAAAGCAAAGTGGACCTATGAAGATTTCGTTTGTACAGACTGAGACGCAACCATAATAATAGGATTGAATTGCTGAAATGTGCACGAGGAAAACAACACTAATTGTATTGTGACTTACAGGGTGATAATTCTTGAACTATATGAAATAAAATCGTCATAACTAGTGAAAGGTTTGGTTTAGGACTTTCAAACGGCACGATTGGCGGCTTGGCATGATGAGAATTAGTATTCACGTACGTGGTTTGGTTTAGCGACGAAGCCCACTTTCATTTGGGCGGGCTCGCCAGTAAGTAAAATTGCCACATGTGGGGCACTGAGAGTCCGCATTACGCGATCGAGAAGTCACTTCACCATCAGCGGGTGACTGTGTGGTGTGCAATGTGCAGTCACGGAATAATCGATGCGATATTCCTTGATGGCACAGTGACTAGCGAACGGTACGTGAAGGTTTTGGAAGATGACTTCATCCCCGTTATCTAAAGTGACCCTCATTTCGACGAGATGTGGTTCATGCAAGACGGAGCTCGACCCTATCGAAGCAGGAGTGTGTTTGATGTCCCGGAGGAGCACTTTGGGGAGACCGGTTTCTAGCTCAGGGGTACCCAGAGGCCACTGGCATGGGCCTCGATTGGCCGCCATATTCTCCGGATCTGAACACATGCGATTCCTTTTTGTGGGGCTATATTTAAAGACAAGCTGTACAGCAATAACCCCAAAACCATTGCTGAGCTGAAAACAGCCATTCAGGAGGTCATCGACAGCATCGATGTTCAGACACTTCATGCAGAATTTCGCTATTCGTCTGCGCCACATCATCGTCAATGATGGCAGGCACATCAAACATGTCATAACTTAAATCCGAATATCTGTAGTGACGTTTACATCATGAATAAAGTTTGTGCACGCCGTAGTTTGTAACTAATTTACGTTTCTTTTTCATGTAATTCAATGAATGTCACCCTGTATTTGCGGCATAAATTTCCCCAGTATTTCCACTAAAGCCATAGATTTTTTCTGACATCCTATTGCAGTATCGGAGATACTTAATATCGGCAAAAAGACTGCGACTAATAAACATAAGGTGGATCGCAACGTAGTCAAGCGAGGAAAACAACGGGAGACAAAATAATCAGCTGCTCACTCGCAGTGCAACACTCTGCTCGTTGCACATGGACACGCGCGCACACACACACACACACACACACACACACACACACAAAGCGCCGGCCGAGTGACTTAACCGACGTCAACCGGGCAGCGGGGACGGCGGAAGCTCTGGCTGATAATTGCGTTGTTTGTTGTCAACAACGCCGCCCCTGAGGGATTAGCAGGCCGTTGTTCTGAGCGCTATTGTGTTCGGGACCACTGGCCGGCGCGTTAATGAGAGCCGATACGGTGCGCCCGCCTGCTCATAGTGCACCACCACGTGCAGGCCGACATTTCTGTCGTCTCACAGCACAAGCGTTCTCTTCCATGAGGCGCGCTAGAAAAGTAAGGGCAGTTCAGCCGTAAAAGTTACGGAGTCATTCGTAAGTACCTCCTCGTTTTCTGCTCGAAAACTACACTGCCTTACAGAAAACGTGAAGCACGCGGAACACATGGCCAGATACACATACGCAGCATCGGCGGGTGTGTATAATGATTTAGAGTAGGAATTCTCTGCGGAAGATATAACGACGACCAGAGTGGCTACTGTTCTTTATGTTTACTGTTCTTACTAGTCCTCGTAGATTAATATACAGGATGTCAAAAAAAGTGTCGATTATTTTGAGAGGTGCTAGTACTCATCCAAGTAAGAAAAATAAGTCCAGTAAACAGGGGTCCGGAAATGCATGCTTTCCGAGATAAACACTTGTTTGTAGGAAGTGCTGCGCGACGCTTGGTTTCGGATATTAGCACACTCCTAGCATAGGCGCTTCGTCAGATGTGTCGGCGATGTGTTATGGCGTCTTAACCACAGTACTCTGGCTACCACTAGGTGGTCTGCAGTCAGCTGTGTGGCTCGAGTCCTCTTCTAGTTTTCGTCGTGTTTGTGTGCCTTATTCTACACTACTGTCAACCCTGGGTATGAAAGAGAAAATCGAAAGTAAGATTCCTTATGAAAGAAGGCTATGGAATGGAAAGGAATCACCCACAAGAAACAACCAAAATCGCAGAAAAAGCCGCATGTCTGATACTGAAGTAAAATCAATAAAGCCTAGTTTACACGACGACACTAGGTCGCAGGCAAATGCGCTACCGGCCAATACGCATGCGTGCCGCGTCTTTGCTTAACTCGTTGGTGAAACTAAACACTTTCGGCGTGTTACAACTTTGGCGACACTAGTTACATGAGTTTTGAGGTAATGCGTATTTGTAGAGCGTAGACAAACTGAAAAGAAATGTTCAAATGTGTGTGAAATCTTATGGGACTGAACTGTTAAGGTCATCAGTCCCTAAGCTTACACACTACCTAACCTAAATTATCCTTAAGGACAAACACACACACCCATGCCCGATGGAGAACTCGAACCTCCGCCGGGACCAGCCGCACAGTCCATGACTGCAGCGCCCCAGACCGCTCGGCTAATCCCACGCGGCAGACAAACTGAAATATGAAGTGGGGAACGAAGAATAATGTTCGCTTTTTGGATGTCTATACTTTGCGTAGGTGTTTGTGAGATTTCAGTGATGCTGATTACAAAAATAAGCAACATATTGCCGCCGCTGAGACCGTCATGTGCGATCGTAATATAGATGGTTTGACAATATCTGAGCTGCAGGGCAAAATTTATTGAGTTAGGAGCGCATATACAACTGAATTAAGAAAAATACAAGCACGTGTAATTCTAGCTGTGCCAATGCTCTCGTCTACAAGACTATAATCCCATCGTTTGAGTTGGGCAACCATATAGGAAGATTGTTGACAGGTGGGAAGGCTATACAAATTCAACAACCTGCATTCTTTATTCAATAATCATCTATTTAAAACGTCGCAGAAGTGCTCCTCGTTCATGTATGTTAAAATTTTGAAAAAAATGTTGAAATGTGTGTGAAAACTTATGGCACTTAACTGCTAAGGTCATCCCTCCCTAAGCTTACATACTACTTAACCTAAATTATCCTAAGGACAAACACGCACACCCATGCCCGAGGGAGGACTCGAACCTCCGCCGGGAACAGCCGCACTGTCCATGACTGCATAGAATTTTGAAATATTGCCACTGTGAAGATCTATCTTCAAGAGAGTAGTTTGCAAACCGTTCTCTTCTCAATGCGGGCTGCTTCGAATAATTGTTGTTGCTAAGGTTAATAATTATTACTGTTAATGTTAATAATTATTGGTATTAATGAAATAGCGTCATCACCAACTAAAACCGTATCTTATAGCACGCCGAGTGTTCTCAATTGTAATGCACGCAATACGATATGTAATTTCAGTTCTGGCGACAGTGCTTCATGCATTACAGTACCTTTATTCCTTATCGCATAATTGACTCTGTTTACAAGAAGCGTGAACAGTTCTGGTGACATTCCAAGATAATTAAAAGAACTACTTGGATCTTCCGTTATAAATTATTTCAGCAAGGATGCTGAGTAACCGATCTGACGTCTTTTCTTCATCCAGTACGAATCGAAACACGTTTCGAATTTTTTTCTTATGCAGCGATTCCACGATTCAAGCTTTGACTCCACCACAGCTCGTACGACGTGCAGCTGCCACAACTTTCATTTCAGACACGACTCAGGAAGCCGCAAAACGACGAAACTGATGTGTATAATCGTGTCGCGCCATGTCTACAGTCATATATGAAACTACTTGCGTGCAACTCACTTTTTACCTTCTTCCAAACGAGGGTTCACTTATGCCGTTTCTGTTATTGCGCTGTTTGTACGTACAAATGGTGTAGTGCATTTACAATTTCTCTCTTCCAACAGTTGTTAGCAATGGGAGGCTACTACTCGACAAGTGAAATAGCGGATGTGATACTCATCTTTGGTTTATCAAAGCAAGCCCCGAGCCATCTACACTGAAAAATATCCACAGCACAGAGTGCTTTCTGACAAGCTATTCGGAAGACTTTTCCAGCGTCTGAGGGACACAGGTTCCCGACGCACCTCGGGAGACTGGCAGCGGGAGGCCCCCCACAGTCCGCATTGCTCACATGGAGGAGCGTGTGCAACGTCCGGTGGAAGAAACCCCTGGACCAGTGTGCGACGATTAGCAACATCAGAAGGCGTGTCCCACTCTTCCTTCATGAACACTTGCTGTATCCATATCTTGTACAGCGCCCTCAGGCCCTAAAGCCACGGGATGATCATGGCAGACGGTGGTTCTGTCAATGGCTGCTGCAGAAGTATGCGGCACATCCACTGTCCACACTGGAGGTTTTATTTAAAGTGAGGCAGGATCCGCAAGAGATAACCTTGTGAATTTCCATAACCAGCATGCATGGAGAAATATAAATCCCCAAGCAATTCGGGAAAGAGGGCATCAACATTGCTCATAGATTGATAGGGCCATACGTTCTACCACAAAGGTTAACTGGGACGCATTATCTGCAGTTTCTCGTTAATGTATCGCCTACCTTGCTGGAGGCTGTGGCAATGCAGCAACGAATACAAGTGTGGTTCACGCATGATGGCGCACCAGCACACTTTCGTGACAATGTTCACAAACACTTGATCCAGACATTTCAGGACCGCTGGAGTGGTTGTGTGTGTGAGGGGGGGGGGGGGGAAGGAGGAGGAGGAGGAGGAGGAGAGAGGGAGGAGTGCACACCTTGGCCTGGCCTGCTCGTTCCTCAGACCTCAATCCCATAGACTTTTGGTTGTGGGGACACTTGAAGGAAATGGTCTACACCACGGCAATCAAAGATCTGCGGACACTACTGGCTCTCTTCAATGCATACCAGTGGCTGCTACAACAACCATGCATAGTTCAAAGGGTTCATCATTCCTTGCGCCGGAGGGCGGAGAGGTGCATTCAAATGGTTCAAATGGCTCTGAGCACTATGGGACTTAACATATGAAGTCATCAGTCCCCTAGAACTACTTAAACCCAACTAACCTAAGGGCATCACACATATCCATGCCCGAGGCAGGATTCGAACCTGCGACCGTTGCAGTCGCGCGGTTCCGGACTGAAGCGCCAACAACCGCTCGGCCAGGAGAGGTGCACTGTCATGAATGGACGCCATGTTGAACACCTCCTGTAGACACGTGTTTATCGCAGAAAGTATGCATTTCCGGATCCACGTTTATTGGACTTAGCATCAGACGTTGAGTGATCACTGTGAAGGATCGGTAGACGCCATCTACTCTTTTGAGACAGAGTTATTAGCATCCTACAAAGTTTCAAACAGTCTTCATTGTGAGTCTCCATTTGACTGGCTGGTCAATTCGAGCAGCGTTCAGATTTGTAGGGCATTTAGATGTGGCACCAGCCCGATGTTGGACAGCATCGGAAGGAGAGGCCAGGTTCACCCATCGTCAAGGCTCCTGTCGATCCCTGCCTTACAACCACAGGTGTCATTACATATCTCTTTCCTCAGCTTGTTTCGTCTACAGGGTTTAATCTTACTCCAGGTAATGGGTAGGGTATTTGTTGTTGGTGACGACGTTGTGTGGTAGGCTGTCCGTGTTATACAGTGTATTTCGTGGCTGCATGATTTTTATCCCTCCGTGCACCATACAGAAGGTTGCTATGGTGTCATATTTACCATACTGCTCGTGTTATGCCTCAGAGACATGTGGCATTTGCAGTCACTTTTCTTGAAAAATTACCTTTGCTTGTAATCCACTTGGTTCATTCTTTTACCATTAAGAAGATTTTACAGTTTTTAGGATATATTTCCATTTTATGGTTGGTTTTGTGCTGTATGACACTTTATTTCTTTTTTCTTCTACTTATGTATCACTCAGTCGTTTAGGTATAGTATTTTCTCTGGCTGTTCTTATTCAGTACCTCTTTTGTTTATTCTGGGATACGTACATCCTCTTTGTAAAATAAATGGTTCAAATGGCTCTGAGCACTATAGGACTTAACTTCTAAGATCATCAGTCTCCTAGAACTGAGAACTACTCAAACCTAACTAACCTAAGGACATTACACATATTCATGCCCGAGGCAATATTCGAACCTGCGACCGTAGCGGTCGCGCGATTCCAGACTGTAGCGCCTAGAACCACTCGGCCACCCCGGCCGGCCATCCTCTTTGTACCATCGTGGCACTGTAATAGTATTCATGCTTTTTTACATACCCCTCCCCTCACGTTCCTGTCATGGCCCTGCACTAGTCTACAGTTTCTACATACCCCTCTCCTCACGTTCCTGTCATGGCCCTGCACTAGTCTGCAGTTTCTACATACCCCTCTCCTCACTTTCCTGTCATGGCCCTGCACTAGTCTACAGTTTCTACATACCCCTCTCCTCACGTTCCTGTCATGGCCCTGCACTAGTCTACAGTTTCTACATACCCCTCTCCTCACGTTCCTGTCATGGCCCTCCACTAGTCTATAGTTTCTACATACCCCTCTCCTCACTTTCCTGTCATGGCCCTGCACTAGTCTACAGTTTCTGCATACCCCTCTCCTCACGTTCCTGTCATGGCCCTGCACTAGTCTACAGTTTCTACATACCCCTCTCCTCGCGTTTCTGTCATGGCCCTGCACTAGTCTACAGTTTCTACATACCCCTCTCCTCACGTTCCTGTCATGGCCCTGCACTAGTCTACAGATTCTACATACCCCTCTCCTCACGTTCCTGTCATGGCCCTGCACTAGTCTACAGTTTCTACATACCCCTCTCCTCACGTTCCTATCATGGCCCTGCACTAGTCTACAGTTTCTACATACCCCTCTCCTCACTTTCCTGTCATGGCCCTGCACTAGTCTACAGTTTCTACATACCCCTCTACTCACGTTCCTGTCATGGCCCTGCACTAGTCTACAGTTTCTACATACCCCTCTCCTCACGTTCCTGTCATGGCCCTGCACTAGTCTACAGTTTCTACATACCCCTCTCCTCACGTTCCTGTCATGGCCCTGCACTAGTCTACAGTTTCTACATACCCCTCTCCTCACGTTCCTGTCATGGCCCTCCACTAGTCTACAGTTTCTACATACCCCTCTCCTCACTTTCCTGTCATAGCCCTGCACTAGTCTACAGTTTCTACATACCCCTCTCCTCACGTTCCTGTCATGACCCTGCACTAGTCTACAGTTTCTACATACCCCTCTCCTCACGTTCCTGTCATGGCCCTGCACTAGTCTACAGTTTCTACATACCCCTCTCCTCACGTTCCTGTCATGGCCCTGCACTAGTCTACAGTTTCTACATACCCCTCTCCTCACGTTCCTGTCATGGCCCTCCACTAGTCTACAGTTTCTACATACCCCTCTCCTCACGTTCCTGTCATGGCAATGCACTAGTCTACAGTTTCTGCATACCCCTCTCCTCACGTTCCTGTCATGGCCCTGCACTAGTCTACAGTTTCTGCATACCCCTCTCCTCACGTTCCTGTCATGGCCCTGCACTAGTCTACGGTTTCTGCATACCCCTCTCCCCACGTTCCTGTCATGGCCCTGCACTAGTCTACAGTTTCTGCATACCCCTCTCCTCACGTTCCTGTCATGGCCCTGCACTAGTCTACAGTTTCTACAAACCCCTCTCCTCACTTTCCTGTCATGGCCCTGCACTAGTCTACAGTTTCTACATACCCCTCTCCTCACTTTCCTGTCATGGCCCTGCACTAGTCTACAGTTTCTACATACCCCTCTCCTCACGTTCCTGTCATGGCCCTGCACTAGTCTACAGTTTCTACATACCCCTCTCCTCACGTTCCTGTCACGGCCCTGCACTAGTCTACAGTTTCTACATACCCCTCTCCTCACATTCCTGTCACGGCCCTGCACTAGTCTACAGTTTCTACATACCCCTCTCCTCACGTTCCTGTCACGGCCCTGCACTAGTCTACAGTTTCTACATACCCCTCTCCTCACGTTCCTGTCATGGCTCTGCACTAGTCTACAGTTTCTACATACCCCTCTCCTCACGTTCCTGTCATGGCCCTGCACTAGTCTACAGTTTCTACATACCCCTCTCATCACGTTCCTGTCATGGCCCTGCACTAGTCTACAGTTTCTACATACCCCTCTCCTCACTTTCCTGTCATGGCCCTGCATTAGTCTACAGTTTCTACATACCCCTCTCCTCACGTTCCTGTCATGGCCCTGCACTAGTCTACAGTTTCTACATACCCCTCTCCTCACTTTCCTGTCATGGCCCTGCACTAGTCTACAGTTTCTACATACCCCTCTCGTCACGTTCCTGTCATGGCCCTGCACTAGTCTACAGTTTCTACATACCCCTCTCCTCACTTTCCTGTCATGGCCCTGCACTAGTCTACAGTTTCTACATACCCCTCTCCTCACGTTCCTGTCATGGCCCTGCGCTAGTCTACAGTTTCTACATACCCCTCTCCACACGTTCCTGTCATGGCCCTGCACTAGTCTACAGTTTCTACATACCCCTCTTCTCACGTTCCTGTCATGGCCCTGCACTAGTCTACAGTTTCTACATACCCCTCTCCTTACGTTCCTGTCATGGCCCTGCACTAGTCTACAGTTTCTACATACCCCTCTCCTCACGTTCCTGTCATGGCCTTGCACTAGTCTTTAGTTTCTACATACCCCTCTCCTCACATTCCTGTCATGGCCCTGCACTAGTCTACAGTTTCTACATACCCCTCTCCACACATTCCTGTCATGGCCCTGCACTAGTCTACAGTTTCTACATACCCCTCTCCTCATGTTCCTGTCATGGCCCTCCACTAGTCTACAGTTTCTACATACCCCTCTCCTCACGTTCCTGTCATGGCCCTGCACTAGTCTACAGTTTCTACATACCCCTCTCCTCACGTTCCTGTCACGGCCCTGCACTAGTCTACAGTTTTTACATACCCCTCTCCTCACGTTCCTGTCACGGCCCTGCACTAGTCTACAGTTTCTACATACCCCTCTCCTCATGTTCCTGTCACGGCGCTGCACTAGTCTACAGTTTCTACATACCCCTCTCCTCACGTTCCTGTCATGGCTCTGCACTAGTCTACAGTTTCTACATACCCCTCTCCTCACGTTCCTGTCATGGCCCTGCACTAGTCTACAGTTTCTACATACCCCTCTCCTCACATTCCTGTCATGGCCCTGCACTAGTCTACAGTTTCTACATACCCCTCTCCTCACTTTCCTGTCATGGCCCTGCACTAGTCTACAGTTTCTACATACCCCTCTCCTCACTTTCCTGTCATGGCCCTGCACTAGTCTACAGTTTCTACATACCCCTCTCGTCACGTTCCTGTCATGGCCCTGCACTAGTCTACAGTTTCTACATACCCCTCTCCTCACTTTCCTGTCATGGCCCTGCACTAGTCTACAGTTTCTACATACCCCTCTCCTCTCGTACCTGTCATGGCCCTGCACTAGTCTACAGTTTCTACATACCCCTCTCCACACGTTCCTGTCATGGCCCTGCACTAGTCTATAGTTTCTACATACCCCTCTTCTCACGTTCCTGTCATGGCCCTGCACTAGTCTACAGTTTCTACATACCCGTCTCCTCACGTTCCTGTCATGGCCCTGCACTAGTCTACAGTTTCTACATACCCCTCTCCTCACGTTCCTGTCATGGCCCTGCACTAGTCTACAGTTTCTACATACCCCTCTCCTCACGTTCCTGTCATGGCCCTGCACTAGTATACAGTTTCTACATACCCCTCTCCTCACGTTCCTGTCATGGCCCTGCACTAGTCTACAGTTTCTACATACCCCTCTCCTCACGTTCCTGTCATGGCCCTGCACTAGTCTACATTTTCTACATACCCCTCTCCTCACGTTCCTGTCATGGCCCTGCACTAGTCTACAGTTTCTACATACCCCTCTCCTCACGTTCCTGTCATGGCCCTGCACTAGTCTGCAGTTTCTACATACCCCTCTCCTCACGTTCCTGTCATGGCCCTGCACTAGTCTACAGTTTCTACATACCCCTCTCCTGACGTTCCTGTCATGGCCCTGCACTAGTCTACAGTTTCTACATACCCCTCTCCTCACGTTCCTGTCATGGCCCTGCACTAGTCTACAGTTTCTACATACCCCTCTCCTCACGTTCCTGTCATGGCCCTGTACTAGTCTACAGTTTCTACATACCCCTCTCCTCACGCTCCTGTCATGGCCCTGCACTAGTTTACAGTTTCTACATACCCCTCTCCTCACGTTCCTGTCATGGCCCTGCACTAGTCTACAGTTTCTACATACCCCTCTCCTCACGTTCCTGTCACGGCCCTGCACTAGTCTACAGTTTCTACATACCCCTCTCCTCACTTTCCTGTCATGGCCCTGCACTAGTCTACAGTTTCTACATACCCCTCTCCTCACTTTCCTGTCATGGCCCTGCACTAGTCTACAGTTTTTACATACCCCTCTCCTCACGTTCCTGTCTTGGCTCTGCACTAGTCTACAGTTTCTACATACCCCTCTCCTCACGTTCCTGTCATGGCCCTGTACTAGTCTACAGTTTCTACATACCCCTCTCCTCACGTTCCTGTCATGGCCCTCTACTAGTCTACAGTTTCTACATACCCCTCTCCTCACTTTCCTGTTATGGCCCTGCACTAGTTTACAGTTTCTACATACCCCTCTCCTCACGTTCCTGTCATGGCCCTGCACTAGTTTACGGTTTCTACATACTCCTCTCCTCACGTTCCTGTCATGGCCCTGCACTAGTCTACAGTTTCTACATACCCCTCTCCTCACGATCCTGTCATGGCCCTGCACTAGTCTACAGTTTCTACATACCCCTCTCCTCACGTTCCTGTCATGGCCCTGGACTAGTCTACAGTTTCTACATACCGCTCTCCTCACGTTCCTGTCATGGCCCTGCACTAGTCTACAGTTTCTACATACCCCTCTCCTCACGTTCCTGTCATGGCTCTGCACTAGTCTACAGTTTCTACATACCCCTCTCCTCACGTTCCTGTCATGGCCCTGCACTAGTCTACAGTTTCTACATACCCCTCCCCTCACGTTCCTGTCACGGCCCTGCACTAGTCTACAGTTTCTACATACCCCTCTCCTCACGTTCCTGTCATGGCCCTGCACTTGTCTACAGTTTCTACATACCCCTCTCCTCACGTTCCTGTCATGGCCCTGCACTAGTCTACAGTTTCTACATACCCCTCCCCTCATGTTCTTTTATCCTTTACCTATCTCACGTCTCCAGTCTGTCAAATGCATACCTTGTAACTTAACTTTCTTCTTGGCGTCGTCTTCATTGTGATTTCTATTAAGCATGTCGTTTGTATGAAGCTTAGTATTTCTCAAGAGGAATGGTAATTACACTGTCGTGCTACAACACTGGAACACTGTGTTTTAAGTGACTTCCTTCTCTTGTTTATACGATGTCTCGGGTTTCTTGTTAGCCATCGCCAAACATTTGTCCTCTGGTTAGTTCAGATTACTAGATGTTAAAAGTATGTCTAGTGTTTCACTATTTATTTCGTATACAGTTTGATGCTGTTCGGCTTTGTCACTTCCTCTACAGTAGGTCATTGTATACCAGTACCGTCCCTCACATTACAATATGACGACTGTCGAACTTAGGACTGAGTACCTTTTCTTTGACAGGATGACAGCTATTTCAATTATTTTCATAAGTACCGCATAATACATAGCTGACAGGTAACTAGCAACACGATATAAAAATGGTTCAAATGGCTCTGAGCACTATGGGACTTAACATCTGAGGTCGTCAGTCCCCTAGACTTAAGCCTACCTAACCTAAGGACATCACACACATCCATGCCTGAGGTAGGATTCGAACCTGCGACCGTAGCGGTCGCGCGTTTCCAGACTGAAACGCGTAGAACCACTCGGCCACAACGGCCGGCACCGTGATATACTTCATAAGTTCTAACTTTACGTTTCACATGAGGCAGGATGGTTTTCTTTTTGGAACTGGGATTGTTTCTACCCATATGATCTGCATGTGTCGTGAACCATCCAAACATCCCTCTAAAGCCCAACAGTACTGACCGGCCGCCATGTCATTCACAGCCCTTAGGTGTGATGGGTTGCAGATGATGCAGATGTGGAGGGGCACATGGCCGATGCATCACTCTCCCGGCTGTTGTCAACTTTCGTGATCAGTGCCGCTACTTCAGCGTCAAGTGGCTCCTCAATTAGCCTCACAAGAACTGAGTGCACCCCACTTGCTAACAACACTCAGCTGACCCGGGCAGTGACCCAAGCCCGACAGCGTGTAACTTCCACCATCAGATGGGAACTGGGAGCCGGTGCAGCAAGGTCGATGTTCGAATTTGTCTTACATTCTGTATAATATAAGAATGCACCTCTCTACTAATGTGTGTTCAGGCTTACGATAATTTATGAATTTGATTGCTTATGTCGCATCTCATATGTTTTTCGGGTAGTAAAGTAATGCACCACATTTTTTTTTCTTCTACAGTTGTTTATTGAACATAATGAGATTTACACACATGAAAGAATGGTGTTTTTTCTACACACCCTATTTTTCCATAAAATCTGCATCCCGTTCTATGGCCTTACTCCAGCGCGAAACAAAGGCGTGTTTGCTCTGTCGGTACCAACCCTTGTTCTGGTGGCAGAGACAGTGCTTCACTGTGTGGATCACCTCCTTATCGTCCTCTAAAATGTCTCCCACGAATGGCATCCATTTATGGCCCAAACAAGTGGAAATCCTAGGGGGCTAGGTCAGGGCTAGAGGGTGGATGGGGTAGCACTGTCCAACCGTGTTTTTCGATGTGTTCAGCAGTTCTGAGACTTGTATGGGGCTTAGGATTATCGTAATGCAGCAAATCATCTCCTGGGTTGCTGTGGCGCCGAAGGCGCCGGATGTGCGTCTTCAGTTTTGTTGATGTGTTGACATCTGCTTCTGAATCAATGGCACCGATTCTTGGAATCGCGTCAATGAGAATCACACCTTCTGATGTATTTCTACTTTATTTTGCACACAAAAATTGAACTAAAACACGCCAAGTCTTTCGGAGCCGCTGTTGTCACTCAAATGGCTACTCGATCAAATCAGTGATCTCTGTGGCTATCTAAAGAATCAACAGATGGTGCTACATTAGTTCAGGTTTGTTATGTATGAGCTGTCAGTATATAAAAAGTATGGCAAAATGGCTCTTATATATCGGATAAGCCTCATGCATGTGTTATTTTTATTTACAACTAGAGGACCCAGCAGACAGATTGCCCTGTCACAGACCATGCTAGAAAAATATACGAGGGCCATTCGGAAAGGAAGTTCCGACCGGGAGCGAAATGGTAACTGCTGTGATATCTGATGAAGTTCTCCACATGTGTGTTGGGCACTGTCCCTAGTATGCCAGTCGATTGCGTCATATTGCTCTTTTCAGTTCTGAGGGCACAGTGAGGACGTAAAGATGCCTAGAAAGCAGTGTCTCCTACCAAGTGTGAAGGCTGGGAAAGATATTGCGCCTGATGTCATGCAGCCCACATAACACAGCTGTCATGGGGTTCCTTCTCAGTTCTCAGCCTCACTCTGCAGGGGCAATGAAGATGTTCCTGCAGCCTTTTCTATTGGAAGTGTTGAATCACCCACAACTGGCTGCACCTGAGTTTCATCTCTGCTCACATGAACCGCTGACTCTAAAATCATTTTGGTACAGTCAACCAGCTGTGGACCAGCGGAGAGAATTGGCGGAAAGCACAGGCGGCTGCCTTCTATGACAAGGGTACTGGAAAGCTGGAAAGTTGGCATAACGCTACGACAAATGTTTAAATCGGAGCGGCGACTACCTAGAGAAGTAGCCGAAAGGTGTAGCTAACTGTTTCTGACTTTCACAGTTATTCCCATTTCGCGGCCGATGGGAACTTACTTTCCGAATAGCCCTCATATATAGAACTACACTACTGGCCATTAAAATTCCTACACCACGAAGATGACGTGCTACAGACTCAAAATTTAACCGACAGGAAGAAGATGCTGTGATATGCAAATGATTAGCTTTTCAGAGCATTCACACAAGGTTGGCGCCGGTGGTGACACCTATGACGTGCTGACATGAGGAGAGTTTCCAACCAATTTCTCATACACAAACAGCAGCTGACCGGCGTTGCTTGGCGAAACGTTGTTGTGATGCCTCGTGTAAGGAGGAAAAATGCGTACCATCACGTTTCCGACTTTGATAAAGGTCGGATTGTAGTCTATCGCGACTGCGGTTTATCGTATTGCGACATTGCTGCTCGCGTTGGTCGACATCCAATTACTGTTAGCGGAATATATAATCGGTGGGTTCAGGAGGGTAATACGGAATGCGGTGTTGGATCCCAACGGCCTCGTGTCACTAACAGTCGACATCACAGGCATCTTATCCGCATGGCTGTAACGGATCGTGCAGCCACGTCTCGATGCCCGAGTCAACAGATGGGGGACGTTTGCAAGACAACAACTATCTGCACGAACAGTTCGACGACGTCTGCAGCAGCATGGACTATCAGCTCGGAGACCACGGCTCCGGTTACCCATGACGCAGCATCACAGACAGGAGCACCTGCATCTGCGTTTGGCCACATCGCGGTGAACGCACATTGGAAGCGTGTATTCGTCATCGCCATACTGGCGTGTCACCCGGCGTGATGGTATGGGGTGCCATTGGTTACACGTCTCGGTCACCTCTTGTTCGCATTGACGGCGCTTTGTACAGTGGACGTTACATTTCAGATGTGTTACGACACGTGGCTCTACCCTTCATTCGATCCCTGCGAAACCCCACATTTCAGCAGGATAATGCACGATCGCATGTTGTAGGTCCTGTACGGGCCTTTCTGGATACAGAAAATGTTCGACTGCTGCCCTGGCCAGCACATTCTCCAGATCTCTCACCAACTGAAAACGTCTGGTCAATGGTGGCCGAGCAACTGGCTCGTCACGATACGCCAGTCAGTACTCTTGATGAACTGTGGTATCGTGTTGAAGCTGCATGGGCAGCTGCACCTGTACACGCCATTCAAGCTCTGTTTGACTCAACACCCAGGCGTATCAAGGCTGTTATTACTGCCAGAGGTGGTTGTTCTGGGTACTGATTTCTCAGGATCTATGCACCCAAATTGTGAAAATGTAATCACATGTGAGCTCTAGTATAATATATTCGTCCAATGAATACCCGTTCATCATCTGCATTTCTTCTTGGCGTAGAAATTTTAATGGCCAGTAGCGTAAATGTGACCAAAACACCTCGAATTCATTAATTTAATTAAATAAGGGGGGGGGGGGAAATTATGGAAAGTGGAACTCTCAAATGTAAGTAATGACTGTTGTTGATTTGTGTAATTTAACGTAAGTAATAATAAATACTTGAATCAATTTATCTTAATGGTAATGTGTGTACTATATTTTTGGTTATTCCTTCTTCTGGTATGCAAATACACTCCTGGAAATTGAAATAAGAACACCGTGAATTCATTGTCCCAGGAAGGGGAAACTTTATTGACACATTCCTGGGGTCAGATACATCACATGATCACACTGACAGAACCACAGGCACATAGACACAGGCAACAGAGCATGCACAATGTCGGCACTAGTACAGTGTATATCCACCTTTCGCAGCAATGCAGGCTGCTATTCTCCCATGGAGACGATCGTAGAGATGCTGGATGTAGTCCTGTGGAACGGCTTGCCATACCATTTCCACCTGGCGCCTCAGTTGGACCAGCGTTCGTGCTGGACGTGCAGACAGCGTGAGACGACGCTTCATCCAGTCCCAAACATGCTCAATGGGGGACAGATCCGGAGATCTTGCTGGCCAGGGTAGTTGACGTACACCTTCTAGAGCACGTTGGGTGGCACGGGATACATGCGGATGTGCATTGTCCTGTTGGAACAGCAAGTTCCCTTGCCGGTCTAGGAATGGTAGAACGATGGGTTCGATGACGGTTTGGATGTACCGTGCACTATTCAGTGTCCCCTCGACGATCTCCAGTGGTGTACGGCCAGTGTAGGAGATCGCTCCCCACACCATGATGCCGGGTGTTGGCCCTGTGTGCCTCGGTCGTATGCAGTCCTGATTGTGGCGCTCACCTGCACGGCGCCAAACACGCATACGACCATCATTGGCACCAAGGCAGAAGCGACTCTCATCGCTGAAGATGACACGTCTCCATTCGTCCCTCCATTCACGCCTGTCGCGACACCACTGGAGGCGGGCTGCACGATGTTGGGGCGTGAGCGGAAGACGGCCTAACGGTGTGCGGGACTGTAGCCCAGCTTCATGGAGACGGTTGCGAATGGTCCTCGCCGATACCCCAAGAGCAACAGTGTCCCTAATTTGCTGGGAAGTGGCGGTGCGGTCCCCTACGGCACTGCGTAGGATCCTACGGTCTTGGCGTGCATCCGTGCGTCGCTGCGGTCCGGTCCCAGGTCGACGGGCACTGGCGACAACATCGATGTACTGTGGAGACCTCACGCCCCACGTGTTGAGCAATTCGGCGGTACGTCCACCCGGCCTCCCGCATGCCCACTATACGCCCTCGCTCAAAGTCCGTCAACTGCACATACGGTTCACGTCCACGCTGTCGCGGCATGCTACCAGTGTTAAAGACTGCGATGGAGCTCCGTATGCCACGGCAAACTGGCTGACACTGACGGCGGCGGTGCACAAATGCTGCGCAGCTAGCGCCATTCGACGGCCAACACCGCGGTTCCTGGTGTGTCCGCTGTGCCGTGCGTGTGATCATTGCTTGTACAGCCCTCTCGCAGTGTCCGGAGCAAGTATGGTGGGTCTGACACACCGGTGTCAATGTGTTCTTTTTTCCATTTCCAGGAGTGTATACAGTCGTGGTGGGTTGCCAATCCGTGAACACAGAACATAAATTTTTCCGTGTCAGAGGCATGGATTTTCTCGATTCAATCCACATATGGCCAATGTCTTGTCTTACGCCTTGTTTATGGTCATTACAAAAACCAAACAAGTGGAAAACCGTAAGCGCTGGAACTAATCTTGTTCGCCTGAAGGTATCATTGTAATCCGTGGCAGCAATATATTCTCTCCTTTGAATTTTCCATTCAGCATTGTCGCATGTTGTACATTCGACTAACCGTTTAACTCTTAATAAGCATCGCATCATCATGGAAATCGCACAAATGAACACTGAATAAAGCGTTTTATTTAGGCGGTTAGATGGGATGACGCCAAATGAACATACGTATAAACCGTGATTCAAACAATACTCCCCTCACATTTCCACAGAATATTATTTCAAATACGCTTCATTTGTTACATGAATGTCGGATTAATCGATAAATAATTAACTCAATTTGCACGGAATTACAGTACACGGAATATATCTGGGTTCAGCAAACCGAAATCGAAGTGCCCAAACAATGCCAAGCTACGACGCAATGATCTTCGTCATGTATTGAAGTGTAAGTCAAATGCCACAGTTTGATCAAACGGTCAGTTATGAACGCAACGCATTTACTTCATAGTTCAGTAGAATATAAAAATACATTTTCAACATCCCACGAACCGTTTAACTCTTGATATGCATCGCATCATCATTGAAATCGGACAAACGATCACTAAATGAAATATTTCACTCAGGAGATTAGATGGAATGACACCCAATGAACATGTGTATAAATCGAAATTCAAACAATGCAGTTTCACATTTTCACGAAATATTATTTCAAATACTGTTCCTATGTTATATCGATGTCGAACTAAGCGATACATAATTCAGTCAATATGCTCGCAGTTACATTACGCGGAATACATCAGTAACGAACAATCTGAAATCGAAATACCTAAACAATGCCACGCTATGACACAATGAGCTTTATCATATCATGATGCGTAAGTCAATGGTGGGAAGTGCTAGAAGGCTAAAAAATTGGGATTATATGTTTTTATGAGAGTAATCCAAAGAATATATGACAACAATGCCACTTGCCGGGTCCAACGATTGCTAAGAACCGTCCAAATGACCCCATAAGTGCGAAATCAATTCATCAAAATCGGTCTAGCCGTTTAGTAATAGAAGAATTAAAAACACACGCACGCTTGAATTTTATACAGGGTGTTACAAAAGGGTACGGCAATACTTTCAGGAAACTTTCCTCACACACAAATCAAGAACAGATGTTATGTAGACATGAGTCCGGAAACACTTAATTTCCATGTTAGAGCTCATTTTAGTTTCGTCAGTATGTACTGTACTTCCTCGATTCACCGCCAGTTGCCCCAACTGAAGGAAGGTAATGATGACTTCGGTGCTTGTGATGCGACTAATTGCTCTACAGTACTAGCATCAAGCACATCAGTATGTAGCATCAACAGGTTAGTGTTCATCATGAACGTGGTTTTGCAGTCAGTGCAATGTTTACAAATGCGGAGTTGGCAGATGCCCATTTGATGTATGGATTAGCACGGGGCAATAGCCGTGGCGCGGTACGTTTGTATCGAGACAGATTTCCAGAACGAAGGTGTCCCGACAGGAAGACGTTCGAACCAATTGATCGGCGTCTTAGGGAGCACGGAACATCACAGCCTATGACTCGCGACTGGGGAAGACCTAGAACGACGAGGACACCTGCAATGGACGAGGCACTTCTTCGTGCAGTTGACGATAACCCTACTGTCAGCGTCAGAGACGATGTTGCTGTACAAGGTAACGTTCACCACGTCACTGTATGGAGAGTGATACGGGAGAACCAGTTGTTTCCGTACGATGTACAGCGTGTGCAGGCACCATCAGCAGCTCATTGGCCTCCACGTGTACAGTTCTGCGAATGGTTCATCCAACAATGTGTCAATCTTCATTTCAGTGCAAATGTTCTCTTTACGGATGAGGCTTCATTCCGACGTGATCAAATTGTAAATTTTCACAATCAACATGTGTGGGCTGACGATAATCCGCAAGCAGTTGTGCAATCACTTCATCAACACTGATTTTCTGTGAACGTTTGGGCAGGCATTGTTGGTGATGTCTCGATTGGGCCCCATGTTGTTCCACCTACGCTCAATGGAACACGTTATCATGATTTCATACGGGATACTCTACTTGTGCTGCTAGAACATGTGCCTTTACAAGTACGACGCAACATGTGGTTCATGCACGATGAAGCTCCTGCACATTTCAGTCGAAGTGTTCGTGCGCTTCTCAACAACAGATTCGGTGACCGATGGATTGGTAGAGGCGGACCATTTCCGTGGCCTCCACGCTCTCCTGACCTCAACCCCCTTGACTTTTATTTATGGGGGCATTTGAAAGCTCTTGTCTACGCAACCCCGGTACCAAATGTAGAGACTCTTCGTGCTCGTATTATGGATGGCTGTGATACAATACGCCATTCTCCAGGGCTGCATCAGCGCATCAGGGATTCCATGCGACGGAGGGTGGATGCATGTATCCTCGCTAACGGAGGACATTTTGATCATTTCCTGTAACAAAGTGTTTGAAGTCACGCTGGTACGTTCTGTTGCTGTGTGTTTCCATTCCATGATTAATGTGATTTGAAGAGAAGTAATAAAATGAACTCTAACATGGAAAGTAAGCGTTTCCGGACACATGTCCACATAACATATTTTCTTTCTTTGTGTGTGAGGAATGTTTCCTGAAAGTTTGGCCGTACCTTTTTGTAACACCCTGTATGCGGTGATAAATGGCTCAAAGCACTGTGATACCAAATATCTGAGGTCATAAGTCTCCTAGAACACAGAACTACTTAAACCTAACTAACCTAAGGGCATCACACACATCCATGCCCGATGCAGGATTCGAACCTGCGACCGTAGCAGCAAGGAGGTTCCGGACTGAAGCGCCTACAGCCGCTCTGCCACAGCGGCCGGCTATACGTTGATAAGCCAAAGCGTTGTGACCAATGCTCACCTCGAGGTTGGATGTCACCTGGTGGCGTTGCGGGAATGTGACACAGTAAGGAAAGCATATAAGTGGATCAAAGACGTTTAGAGCATGTTTTTTGCTCGCGTATCATGTCGTTTCTGGAAACCCAGAATCTACTCTGTAGGAATCAATACGTATTCCGGAAACAGCGATCGTGTGAGACCC
Source organism: Schistocerca piceifrons (assembly GCF_021461385.2). Taxonomy (NCBI): domain Eukaryota; kingdom Metazoa; phylum Arthropoda; class Insecta; order Orthoptera; family Acrididae; genus Schistocerca; species Schistocerca piceifrons. The sequence goes on from NC_060146.1 coordinate 215,541,607, forward strand.
AACTGGCTTTATTTGTTCATGAGACCCAGAAAATATTAGGTGCAGGCTCCCAGGTAGATGCTATTTTCCTTTACTTCCGGGAGGCATTCGATACAGTTCCGCACTGTCGCCTGACAAACAAAGTAAGAGCCTACGGAATATCAGACCAGCTGTGTGGCTGGATTGTAGAGTTTTTAGCAAACAGAACACAGCATGTTGATCTCAATGGAGAGACGTCTACAGACGTTAAAGTAACCTCTGGCGTGCCACAGGGGAGTGTTATAGGACCATTGCTTTTCACAATATATATAAATGACCTAGTAGATAGTGTCGGAAGTTCAATGCGGATTTTCGCGGATGATGTTGCAGTATACACAGAAGTTGCAGCATTAGAAAATTGTAGCTAAATGCAGGAAGATCTGCAGCGGATAGGCACTTGGTGCAGGGAGAGGCAACTGACCCTTAACGTAGACAAATGTAATGTTTTGCGAATATATGGAAAGAAGAATCCTTTATTGTATGATTATATGATAGCGGAACAAACACTTGTAGCAGTTACTTGTGTAAAATATCTGGGAGTATGTGGGCGGAACGATTTGAAGTGCAATGATCATATAAAATTAATTGTTGGTAAGGCGTGTATCAGGTTGAGATTCATTGGGAGACTCCTTAGAAAATGTAGGCCATCAACACAGGAGATGGCTCACAAAACACTCGTTCGACCTATACTTGAGTATTGCTCATCAGTGTGGGATCCGTACCAGATCGGGTTGACGGAGGAGGTAGATAAGATCCAAAGAAGAACGGTGCGTTTCGTCACAGGGTTATTTGGTAAGCGTGATAGCGTTACGGAGATGCTGAGCAAACTCAAGTGGCAGACACTGCAAGAGAGGCGCTCTGCATCGCGGTGTAGCTTGCTGTCCATCTACATCTACATCTACATTGATACTCCGCAAGCCACCCAACGGTGTGTGGCGGAGGGCACTTTACGTGCCACTGTCATTACCTCCCTTTCCTGTTCCAGTCGCGTATGGTTCGCGGGAAGAACGACTGTCTGAAAGCCTCCGTGCGCGCTCTAATCTCTCTAATTTTACATTCGTGATCTCCTCGGGAAGTATAAGTAGGGGGAAGCAATATATTCGATACCTCATCCAGAAACGCACCCTCTCGAAACCTGGCGAGCAAGCTACACCGCGATGCAGAGCGCCTCTCTTGCAGAGTCTGCCACTTGAGTTTATTAAACATCTCCGTAACGCTATCACGGTTACCAAATAACCCAGTGACGAAACGCAGGTTTCGAGACGGTGCGTTTCTGGATGAGGTATCGAATATATTGCTTCCCCCTACTTATACCTCCAGAGGAGATCACGAATGTAAAATTAGAGAGATTCGAGTGGGCACGGAGGCTTTCCGGCAGTCGTTCTTCCCGCGAACCATACGCGACTGGACCAGGAAAGGGAGGTAATGACAGTGGCACGTAAAGTGCCCTCCGCCACACACCGTTGGGTGGCTTGCGGAGTATAAATGTAGATGTAGATGTAGATGTAGCGACGACACACGCCACAAATGTGGGAAATCCATTGAGACAAGTGATATTGACACAGGACAGATTATTATTAAGCAGAGGCTGTGAACGAGCATCTGGAAACTGGCGAAGCTGGTCGAATGTTCACGTGCTACTGTTGTGAGCATTTACGAACAGTGGTAGGAAAATAGGGAAACAATCACTGGACGATAAGTGGTTGAACATCCACGACCATTCACAGAACGTGGGCTTCGGAGGCTTGCCTGCTCTGTAAAGTAGGAGAGACGGTCGTCTGTGGCATCTCTGTCGAAAGAGCGCAATGCTGGACCACCTATAAGTGTTTCGGAGCGCACGGTTCACCGTACGTCGTTGAACATGAAGCTCCACAGCAGACCAGCCCTATGGGTTCAAATGTTGGCCCGACAACGTTGTCAGTTACGGTTGTTGTAGCCACGGGATCGTCGAGATTCGACAGTGGATCAATGGAAACGCATCGCCTCGTCGGATGAATTACGTTTTGAGGACACCAGGTGGATGGTCGCCTCCGGAAACTCCGTCATCCACGCGAACGTTGGATCGAAACGTGCACCGCGTCAAGTTGGGGTTGGGTTGGGTTGTTTTGGGGGAAGAGACCAAACAGCGCGAGGTCATAGGTCTCATCGGATTAGGGAAGGATGGGGAAGGAAGTCGGCCGTGCCGTTTCAAAGGAACCATCCCAGCATTTGCCTGGAGCGATTTAGGGAAATCACGGAAAACCTAAATCAGGATGGGCGGACGCGAGATTGAACCGTTGTCCTCCAGAATGCGAGTCCAGTGTGCTAGCCACTGCGCCACCTCGCTCGGTTGCACCGCGCCAAGGACGCCGGCTGGTTGGAGCAGTACTGTGCTGTGGGACACATCACACTCTGCTGCGCTCGCACGGGACCTGTGGTGGTTGCCGAAGACACGATGACAGCTCCGGACCGCCTGCGCCGCTTCATGCTTAATGCCTTCCCCGTCGGTGATGCCGTCTTTGACCGGTATAACTGGCCATGCCTCGGAGCCAGAACAGTGCTACAGTGTTTTGAGCAACGTGATAGTGAACTCACACAGATATATTGGCCACCAAACTCACCTTATATGAATCCAATGGAACGCATCTGGATCGCTAATCAGGCGCATGGCGCGACCACATATCAGTAGCACATTGTTTATGGAAATTACATGACTTACTCGTAGAAATCTGGTACCACATTCATCTTCAGCCTACCATCAAACTGTCGGATCGATGATATGTAGAATATATTATTTATCGTGTTCCAGAAAACCATTAGGGAGGTGGTCATAATTTTTTGCATCGTCAGTGTCTAGAGATAATATTAGGACACGCCTGAAAATCGTCCTCAAATCTCGGTGTTGCAACATAACGCCCACATCCTCAGTGTAAAAACACAGAAATATGTTTGGACACTCAGCTGTAGCTACCAGACAGCCTCTCTGTGCCCTGAAAAGACACACAGATTGTTTTCGTTTATGCAGTCAGTCCAAAGGTAGACACCGAAGTATTGCAGAGGCCGGAATTGACGTCCACTGTGTTGGGGGAAACAGCTATACGGAAGTCAGGAAACAATGCCGCTTCCTTAGCCAAGACTCGGCCAGAGACTGATGGTCGTGTCTGGAAACGATCGGTGGACCACTAGTTAGACATCACTGGTTGGATTAGACACCCATTCATGTTAAGTACAGATGCATCATAGCAACTGGAGGAGAAGCTATCAACCCTGGGATGTCGCGATGAGCCGCAGGGTTCACAGAGGCGTTATCAGCAGGAATACCTGGGCAGCAGCTTCACCTGCTGCAGTCAGCAGGAGAGGAAGCTAGCAGAGACTGCACACTATGGACGATGTGTGTCATGCCCACCCACGCTAATGGGCCACTCGGCCACAAAATACAGCACAGGGTAGAGAGGTACTCAAACTGTAGCGGCCAGCATGATCGCAGTCGAAGGCGTGTGACTGTCCTAGGCGACGTTTAGCGTCAGTGGAAGCCTCCAAGACCAGAACACAGTGACAGAGATACCGGGCTGCCCCCAACCCAAGCTCAAACATGCATCCCACTGCTTAGGTGACCACCAGCAGGAAGTAGTCACGAAGAGGGTAAAGGTGCCAAGTCGTCTGCACGCTATCCCAAGAAAAGGTTGGTACTTGTTGCTACTGAAGACGAAGTTCGTTGTTCGTGAGTGGATACCCCACCTCATCACGCAGTACAGCAAACTCTACCTCGATGTCACCACGTCGAAGACATATGCCTGCGATAGGCGATGATTAGCTTCAGTGGAAGCCTCCAAGATCAGAACACAGTGACAGAGAGACTGGGCTGCATCCAACCCAAACTCAAACAGGTGTCCCACTAGCTAGGTGGCCACCAGCAAGAAATAGTCACCGAGAGGGTAAAGACTAACCCATTGGTGTGAAGGTGATAAGTCGTCTGCACACTATCCTAAGCAAAGATGATTACTTGTTTAACTGGAAGCGAAGTTCCTGTTCATTACTGGATATCCTACCTCATCAGACGCTACAGCAGTCTGTTCCTCGATGTCACCAGACGGAGATGGCAGTGGTTGGCATCAGGTATAGATCACAATACAGTCGTGCACAGAGAGTGTCGGTGAGCATCAGACACATCTGAACACATCTGACGGTCTGATTGGAGGAGATGAGTCCACTGGCCAGTACTTCTCCAACAGCAGCATCCCCACTCCAGAAGCGACAATACGTTCTAGCAGCTGGGCATCGCCAGTGGGTGGTGATGACGTCATTCGTTCTGCTCTTCTTGCTTAGTCAGCTCCTGAAGTAGCATGACCAGAGCTGTAGCAATGCTCAGCTTCACCCTTCAGAGGCGCTTGCTGGCTTCTTCCACTTTGTCAGCTTCCTGGATGGGCGCTCTTGCGCTCCAAATATGCCCTCTTGCTTTATAGAGCATGGTCACCACACTGTCACGTCGTCTTGCTGAACTGGCGCCAGACAGTTCAGAACACGGCGTACTGAAACATTATGCAGAAGGCTAAAAAACAGATTTAAGTTGTTTACAGCGCAGTCACATGTTCCTATGCGATGTTTACCTGTACAGCTGCTCATTTTCAATTACGTTTGAGGAGAGCTCAAGGGTGGCTAGCTGTGGAGGAAGTTTTCAGTTCGACTTGGTGAAAAGCAAGCGCACTGAATGTGTTGTGTTGGCAGAAGAGCCAACACCGTGTGAGTAATGGAGGCCGAAATGCACGCCGATTTAGCTCACGCAGGCTGGCGTGAGGAGGGAAGAACTACACTGACGTGAGGTCTGGAACATGACAAGGAATTAGAATTCAGAAAGCGGGCGTAGCTGGTTTGATACTTAACTTTAATCCATTAATGATGAACGTCGCTCTTGACGGTACATAATTCACAGTATTATCTGTTAGTATCTGAATATGGCGCCTTGCTAGGTCGTAGCAAATGACGTAGCTAAAGGCTATACTAAACTGTCGTCTCGGCAAATGAGAGCGTATGTAGTCAGTGAACAATCGCTAGCAAAGTCGGCTGTACAACTGGGCCGTGCTAGGGAGTCTCTCTAGACTAGACCTGCCGTGTGGCGGCGCTCGGTCTGCAATCACTGATAGTGGCGACACGCGGGTCCTACGTATACTAACGGACTGCGGCCGATTTATAGGCTACCACCTAGCAAGTGTGGTGTCTGGCGGTGACACCACAGAATGGGCGTGAAATTGTTCCGTCATGTCCACAGGAAGTCTGTCACAAAGGCTATGATGGAAGCTTTTCGTAGAAGCGTGTGTAGCAAGTTCCTAGCCGTCCATTTCGCCTACAAATGTGGTTTTCTATTTCTAAAGGAGTTGCCGACTAGCCGCTAGAGAATTGACATGTTTGACGAATTCACTTAGCAGTACACAGAACGCAGAAGAGAACGATATGGCGCTGCTAGTCCACCATGGGAAAATTCGTCGCCTTCTCTCCAAAAATCTGGTTATCCAATCACGGTAAGCTTGTCCGACACCGTGCTTTGGCGCGAAGGACTCGACCAGTGTGTAGAACCTGGGTAACAGTCAGTACCAATCTTCTACATACTAAAAGCCAAGAATGGTAGATTTGTGTCACGTTCCCCTTCAATTGGGGTAAGAAAGCGAAGTTCTCCCATGTCACTGTTGCAAACCCTGGAAATTCTGCCCTCCAAAATTTGGGACCTGTCATGCAGAAGACGTCTGGACCTGTAGTGATACTGATGGCAGGTATTCTCGGTCGCCGTCTCAGTCCTTCTGCATTCGATGCTAACTCGTGCGTTAGGACACTTGTTCGTTGAGTTCTAACAAGGGAACCTCCCTATCGCACCCGACTTAGTTATAAGTTGGCACAGTGGATAGGCCTTGAAAAACTGAACACAGATCAATCGAGAAAACAGGAAGAAGTTGTACGGAACTATGAACAAAATTAGTAAAATATACAAACTGAGTAGTCCATGCGAAGATATGCAACATCAAGGAGAACGCGTGTCAAGGAGTGCCGTGGTCTCGTGGTTAGCGAGAGCAGCTACGGAACGAGAGGTCCTACGTTCAAGTCTTCCCTCGAGTGAAAAGTTTAATTTTTTGTTTTCAGTTTATGTGACAAACTCTTATGTTTACATCACTTTTTTGGGAGTGATTATCACATCCACAAGAAAACCTAAATCGGACAAGGTAGAAGAATCTTTTTACCCATTCGCCAAGTGTACAAGTTATGTGGGCCGACAACATATTCCTGTCATGTGACGCCCATGCCGTCACCAGTGTCGTATAGGATATATCAGACGTGTTTTCCTGTGGAGGAATCGGTTGACGTATGACCTTGCGATCAAATGTTCTCGGTTCCCATTGGAGAGGCACGTCCTTTCGTCTACTAATCGCACGGTTTTGCGGTGCGGTCGCAAAACACAGACACTAAACTTATTACAGTGAACAGAGACATCAATGAACAAACGGACAGATCATAACTTTGCGAAAATAAAGAAAGTAAAGTTTTCAGCGGAGGGAAGACTTGAACTAAGGACCTCTCGTTCCGCATTTACTCACGCTAACCACGGGACCACGGTGCTCCAGAGCTCACATTCTCCTTGATGTTGCCTGTGTCGCACATGGACTACTCAGTTTGTATATTTTGCTTATTTTTTTCGTAGTTCCACACAACTTCTTCCTGTTTTCTCGATTGATCTGTGTTCAGTTTTTCAAGGCCCATCCACTGTGCCAACTTATAACTAAATCTGAGAGGGGTGCGATGGGGAGGTTCCCTTGTAAGAAAGGTTCGCATTTACCTGATAGCGCTGTCCGTTATCTGAGCAGCTCCCAATTCGCTGGATTTGCAGCGCAACCTGTGTTACTTGTCTTATTTCGCAAGTCTTGTACTCTATTACTTCACATTTGCGAGGTATAGCAGATTACGAAAGTTTGCAGCGCTTCCCAAGTAGTCTTCCCGTTAGATTTGACGTCTGATCGATTGCGTTAATGTGAAACGGTACAGTAGTTTCCGCTCTATAAGCAGCAGGTTTCGCTGCTCGCTCGCATCGGGAAATAGAAACAGAGGCGCCTCCGCAGCCAATTTTATTACACGACGCGGCCGGCCGCGGGTGCAACAGAACCCATGTGGACGGGTGGAAAGAAATGTGTCAGGCTTCATAATACGTATTTATTTGTGTCGTGTATTATGCATTTCTTGTACATGAATGTGAATCTGCACATGAAGTTTCCTAATCCTCCTCACACCTTTCCGTAGAGCGTGGCCAAATCTTAGTTGGCAAGTAGTTCTGTAGTATAGTAGTGCCAACCTTACTCCTGGGTAGGGGATCAGAGAGACAGCACAGGCAGGTAAAAGTCAAAGACTCTCCAGTGTCACAAGATTTGGGGTGGAGAGGTTGGTCACGGCCAAGTGGTACGACCACCCCCTCCACCGCGGCCCAGGAAGACCTCCGGGTGGCCGCCATATTCGAGGAGTGTTACAGAAGACGGGTAAGTGAGCAGACGTGCCCTCAGTGCGTCTGTCTCAATGTTCACGCATGGAAGAGAGGTATTTGAATATCTGTACTAATTCTTTTATTTCCAGCTTCGGATAGTGTAAGGAAATGAATGTGCTCGTTTAATTCCGGAAATTTGACCCCCTGTGTTAATGTATCTGGTCCCCAGTTTGTCCGTTATCCTCCTCACATAGTGGATGTCCTATGTAAAATATTGGGAGACTTTGGTGGTATACATTTGGCCAACGCAATTCCATCTTGCCCGTAGAAATGTGCGTGCAGATTAGTATATAATACACCTGAGCTATAAGTTGTAAAATTGTAATATCTGTGAACTGGAACAATTGCTGCAATCGCTGTAAAATCGAGTGATAATATTTAAAATAAATACGTAATCAATTGTCATCAATCTTTAACATACCTTAAAAATCACAAAGAAGTCAAGTTAAAGGAATTCATTTAAAATAAAAGCTATAGCATGCAGGGACCCAACATCAGCGTGTGAGCCCTCCAGCCCCTTGCCTAGTATCGTACAGAAAGGATACGCTCTCTAGGTAGCGCTCTCAAGCTCCGCTACCCATTTATCCGTTGCACAATTTTGATTCAGGGCTTGAGGACATCAACTTTCATCTGGCGTCCCTAGGCAAGGAGGTTAGACGGTAAACTTTCAAAGGGTACATGAAGATACAAATAAACTTCTAGTGGGCTACTGTTTCCCGCTAACGTCCAGAGAACTGATTATTCTCATGATAGTAACTGCTTAATAATCACTTTATTTGGTGTAGTACATTTTTGCTACACTGCTATACACCCGATTGTCCTGCAACTAATCCTAACTAGGCAACCCGCAGATAATACTTGAATATTAAACTTGTTGTCTCAATCTGACGGTATTTCCGTTGCAATACTGACGCCCACGCTTCGGAGACTTAGATTACTTTGTTTAAAATAATGTATAACGAACATTGCCCTCGCCCGTCTAGCATTTCGATGTTGAAGTCGTAAGTGAGGTAGGCAGACAGTACCCAAAACTGCCGAACCTCAGCAGAGAACGACTCACTGGGGCCCTAACAGTGTAAAGCCGTAAAAGGGATGGCCGGCCGGTGTGGCCAAGCGGTTAAAGGCGCTACAGTCTGGAACCGCGCGGCCGCTACGGTCGCAGGTTCGAATCCTGCCTCGGGCATGAATGTGTGTGATGTCCTTAGGTTAGTTAGGTTTAACTAGTTCTAAGTTCTAGGGGACTGATGACCTCAGATGTTAAGTCCCATAGTGCTCAGGGCCATTTGAACCGTAAAAGGGTTAAATTTCAGAGTGTATAAGGGCCTCTTGCTACACGTTGAGGTAAGGTGCTTGGTACTTGGCCACAGTTACCAAGTTATTAAGCCCTGTACAAATACTGTCCGTTTCTTAACACACAATTTTTAGTGTGGTGTTTTTACCCCTTGTGACACCATGCGACATATTTTAACGAGCCAGATCATTTAATGTTCGTCGAGGGCGTTTTTCATCCTTACTTTTATTTTCTGCGATAAATAAAAATGTTCACTTGCGTCTCGTGCTGCCCCGCACTTGCAAAATCGCTTACCACAACGAACAGTGTTAGATTCATTGCATTCGCCGCCGTTGGTTACCAGACGACGGAATGCCGAGAATCGCCACAGTCGGAAAGGCTGCGGAAGGTGTGGAGATGCGGGACTGTCGTCAGATTTGTCGGGAGGATATATTTTATGTGCCACCGAGCGCGGACAGAACCCGCCTCGTCGTTGGGGAGGGAGGCGGTTTGGAGGGGGGAGAGAGGGGGTGGGGGAAGAAACGCCGGGACGTGATCTCGCCGGACGCGGTTTCCTCCGCTGTCTGCGTGGGTGGTGGGGGTCGGTGGGTCCGGCGGAGAGTATAGAGAGAGAGAGGGGGAGAGGGAGAGAGAGAGAGAGAGAGACGTCCACAGCCGCAGTAATGTAGGACTGCCACGGCTGCCGAGTCGTGCGACCTGGAACCACGCCAGGCACGTACTTGCCGGACACACTGTACCGCGACGGGGACAAAAAATAATCGCCGCATTCTGGCTCTGGTCTCGTTTAGCGACGTAACGACGCCACGCCAGGCGACGAGAGACCCTCCGCAAAACGAGACCTTGCCCAATGCCTAGAAAAATGCAGCTCAGTAGCAGAGGTAATCGGGTAAGGGAGTAATGCAAGTGACGCACCTCCGAAGTATTGTTAACATCGTAAGCGGTCACTTAGACAGTGAACTGACGTCATTTAGCTGCAGCAAGGTGAACGTAGACGAATTGCAGCCACAGTTTAAACAGATTGTAAATCGTGCTCTGGACAAGTATGTCATTATACTTCATTCACCATAAGGATAAACGTGATACGAACGAACACAAACGCGATGATTGGTCAGGAGCCGTACCTCTCGTACAATGGTGTTGTTCCGCTCTTGGAAGTAGGTCCTAATTACGTGTTAGATAGCTTATTACTACGTCACTGTAGTCACTGTAAATGAAACTTTAAGACATTCTGACGTATAAGTAACCGTCAACTTTCGAAAGCTGCGACACTGTCGCGAATAAAACAGTGACCCGTATATACAATAAGTTTATTTTAATTTGCGTCTATGGTCACAAAATTTTCTTTAACAGGTTACTGGTTTCTGTCTATAATGACCATCATCAGATCTGTGTAATAAAAATAAATGAGGGTATCTACATCTACATCCATACTCCACAAGCCACCTGACGGTGTGTGGTGGAGGGTACCTTTAGTACCTCTATCGGGTCTACCTTCTATTCCAGTCTCCTATAGTTCGTGGACAGAAGGATTGTCAGTATGCTTCTGTGTGGGCTCTAATCTCTCTGATTTTATCCTCATGGTCTCTTCGCGAGATATACGTAGGAGGGAGCAATATACTGCTTGACTCTTCGGCGAAGGTATGCTCTCGAAACTTCAACAGAAGCCCATACCGACGTACTGAGCGTCTCTCCTGCAGAGTCTTCCACTGGAGTTTATCTATCATCTCCGTAACGCTTTCGCGATTACTAAATGATCCTGTAACGAAGCGCGCTGCTCTCCGTTGGATCTTCTCTATCTCTTCTGTCAACCCTATCTGGTATGGATTCCACACTGGTGAGCAGTATTCAAGCAGTGGTCGAACAAGTTTACTGTAACCTACTTTCTTTGTTTTCGGATTGCATTTCCTTAGGATTCTTCCAATGAATCTCAGTCTGGCATCTGATTTACCGACGATCAACTTTATATGATCATTCCATTTTAAATCACTCCTAATGCGTACTCCTAGATAATTTATGGAATTAATTGCTTCCAGTTGCTGACCTGCTATATTGTAGCTAAATAGCTAAATGATAAGGGATTGCAATAACATGAGTGGCATAATCGATTGTGCTGGCAGGCAGTTGACAACCGTGTTCGTCTACGATTTTTTTGTTCTGTTTGAAAATCTAAAATGATTTAAATATGAAATTCATCAAATGTATGTAAATTAACTCATATTTAACCATAATTTTCCAAGGATAAAGCGTATCTTCTTGTTTCTAACTACCTACCGCACGTGAAATTCCGGTTTTAATTGCAAATAAACATTCTTAACTATCATTATTCTACAAAAGATTGTTACAGGTTGATGAAGTTAAGAAAATATTACACAATCAAATGTTTTGGATAAAAATAATAAATCAAATACTCTTTATTTCAATACGCCCATTGTTGGGTAGGACAGATGTGGTCTCACACGAACCAGATAAGCGTCGTAGAAACATGGAAAACAATATTTTTCACGGCGTCGAGCACACTCCACAAATGCAGGATTTTTTACAGTTTCCACCTCAACACTGCAATCTCAAGCCAATAGAATTGATCGGGAGCCAAGTTCAGCGATTTGTAGCGAGAAATAACAAGACATTTAAGCTTGCAAACGTAGTGGAAGTAATGCACGAAGCATTGTGACACGTCACTGCCAAAAGATGGCGAGATGCAGAACAGCGCGTCTTAAAGAGGAGCAGGAAATGTGGACTTGTTGGCGGCCTGGGATTTTGTTGCTGATCGCCTCGCTATCAACGTAGCAGTACTGAAATCTATTACTCGGAGACCGATGTGCAAGGAAGTTCAGAGATTACCAGACGACTTACTGTAATGCTTCCAGAGGCTTCAATACTTAACAACAAGCCGCACGGGGTAGCCGTACAGTCAGAGGCGCCTTGTCACGGTTCGCGTGGCTCCCCCCGTCGGAGGTTCGAGTCCTCCCTCGGACATGAATGTGTGTGAGGTCCTTAGCGAAAGTTAGTTTAAGTTAGATGAAATAGTGCGTAAGCGTAGGGACCCATGACCTCCGCAGTTTGGTCCCATAGTCATAATCACAGGTTTCCGATTTCTCCAATATTTCACTACATGGGAAATACATAGTGCGCTTTGTCTCTACATGTAGCTCATGCAGAAAAATTAACATAGTTAAAGTCAGGAATTTTCATCGCTTTTGTTTTTAAGTACACTACTGTGTCAGCTAAGATCGAGAGCATGTTATATTTTCCGTCCAGTCACCTAAGAAGCATTTCCTTAAATTTTGCCGCATATTACTTTCTTCTGTCTAAAAAATGAAATGACATTCAAAGCTTATTGTTCTCTGTTCGTCTCTCTTTACCTATTCACTGCAACTGTTCAGAACACTGCAGGTTACTTGGATCACTTGCCTGGCCAGTGTTGTCCAAGTTAAATTAGCCGGTAAAGGTGTTGACTCATATCACCGCTCAGTCATGGCTCTGAGCACTATGCGACTTGACATCTGAGGTCATCAGTTTCTCTAGACCTTAGAGCTACTTAAACCTAACTAACCTAAGGACATCACACACATCCATGCCCGAGGCAGGATTCGAACCTGCGACCGTAGCAGCAGCGCGATTCCGGATTGAAGCGCCTACAACCGCTCGGCCACAGCGGCCGACTTATCGCTGAGTCGATGCACGCGTAATGCACAACATAAAACGTATCGTCATTATCGCACTTGACTGTGCTCGAGACAGCTCCAGGCGACCGAAATCCAGTGAAGTTCAAGCAAACGCGGAACGATACATAGTGTAATGTTTACATAACGTTAGTCTTACGATGAATGGACTAGAGTAACAGGATTAAGGACAGAAATGCCTACCAAAGCTTAACAACGAAATATGGAAAATGCTGAAGAAGCAAAGGCTGTGGCACTCTGCATTCAAAAGAGAACGCTGGAATGACGACAGGGAAAGAGCAGTAGAGAACCGCGCGTCCCTGAAAGGATGTATGCGCGAAGCGTACCAACAAGTACCACCGTCATATGTTGGGGCAAGATCGTGGCCGAGAACCAGAGAAAATATTGGTCTTATGTAAAATCCCTGAGAAGATCTAAATGCTGCGTTTGAGAAAACTGTCAAGCAGGAGAATCGTACCAACGTAGCCTCATTTGACCACCGAACAGACTGTCGTAAGCGGGACACGAAACAAGTATCGCTGCGCTAGAGAAATAACTACTCTACTGCCCGTTAAAATTCCTACACCACGAACATGACGTGCTACAGACGCGAAATTTAACCGACAGGGAGAAGATGCTGTGATATGCAAATGATTAGCTTTTCAGAGCATTCACACAAGGTTGGCGCCGGTGGCGACACCTACAACGTGCTGACATGAGGAAAGTTTCCAACCAATTTCTCATACACAAACAGCAGTTGAACGGCGTTGCCTGGTGAAACGTTGTTGTGATGCCTCTTGTAAGGAGGAGAAATGCGTACCATCACGTTTCCGACTTTCGTAAACGTCGGGTTGTATCCTATAGCGATTGCGGTTTATCGTATCGCGACATTGCTGCTCGCGTCGGTCGAGATCCAATGACTCTTAGCAGAATATGGAATCGGTAGGTTCAGGAGGGTAATACGGGACACCGTGCTGGATCCCAACGGCCTCGTATCACTAGCAGTGGAGATGACAGGCATCTCATCCGCATGGCTGTAACGGATCATTCAGCCGCGTCTCGATCCCAGAGTCAACAGATGGGGACGTCTGCAAGACAACAGCCATCTCCAAGAAAAGTTCGATGACGTTTGCAACAGCATGGACTATCAGCTCGAAGACCATGGCTGCGGTTACCCTTGACGCTGCATCACAGACAGGAGCGTCTGCGATGGTGTACTCAACGACGAACCTTGTTGCACGAATGGCAAAACGTCATTTTTTCTGATGAATCCAGGTTCTGTTTACAGCATCATGTTGGTCGCATCCGCGTTTGGCGGTATCGACGTGAACGCACATTGGAAGCGTGTATTCGTCATCGCCATAGTGGTGTATCACCCGGCGTGATGATACGGGGTGCCATTGGTTACACGTCTCGGTCACCTCTTGTTCGCATTGACGGCACTTTGAACAGTGGACGTTACATTTGAGATGTGTAATGACCCGTGGCTCTACCCTTCGTTCGATCTCTGCGAAACCCTACATTTCAGCAGGGTAATGCACGACCGCATGTTGCAGGTCGTGTACGGGCCTTTCTGGATACAGAAAATGTTCGACTGCTGTCCTGGCCAGCATATTCTCTAGATCTCTCACCAATTGAAAACGTCTGGTCAATGGTGGCCGAGCCACTTGGCCGTCACAATACGCCAGTCACTACTCTTGATGAACTGTGGTATCGTGTTGAAGCTGCATGAGCAGCTGTACCTGTACAGGCCATCCAAGCTCTGTTTGACTCAATGCCCAGTCGTATCAAGGCCGTTATTACGGCCAGAGTTGATTGTTCTGGGTACTGATTTCTCAGGCTCTATGGACCCAAATTACGTGAAAATGTAATCACATATCGGTTCTAGTATAATATATGTGTCCAATGAATACCCGTTTACCATCTGCATTTCTTCTTGGTGTAGCAATTTTAAATTTCCTGTTGTGTAAAAGAGTTGAAAACCAGTAAGTCGCCGTGTCTGGGTGGATTCTCAAATCGGTTTTACAAAGAGTACTTGACGGCATTGACGTTGGCCCCTTACTTAACTTGGATTTATCGCGAATCTCTCGTGCCCAGCGCAAAGTGCCAAACGGCTGAAAAAAAGAAAAGAAAAAGAAACTGGAGGTGTATGGACCAGCAAATTTGCAGAGAAATATCCTTAACATCGGTTTGCAGCGGAATCCTTTAACGTATTCTCTGCTCGAATAAAATAAATTTTCTTGAAACCGAGAAGGTCGTGTCCACGAATCAGTGCGGTTTCAGAAATCATCGCTCGTGCGAAACTCAGCTTGTCCTTTTCTCATATGATACACTGAGAACGACGGATGAAGAGCAACATGCAGATTCCATAGCGCTAAATGTTCGAAAATCGTTTGACACCATGCCACACTGCAGGCTGTTAACAGAAGTACGACCGTACGGAATATCTTCCCTGACAAGTTAGTGGCTCGAAGACTTTTCAAGTAACAGAACCCAGTGTGTTATCCTCGATGGCGACTGTTCACGAGAGGCGAGGGTATCGGCAGCAGTATCCCATGGAAGTGTGATAGTCCTGCTGTTGTTCTCTGCATACAGAAAGGATGTAACGGGCAGGGTGAGAAGCAATTTGCGGTTGGTTGATTGGGGGGGGGGGGGGGGGGAGGGGACCAAACAGCGAGGTCGTCGGTCCCATCGGATTGGGGAAGAATGGGGAAGGAAATCGGTCATGCCCTTTGCCTGAAGCGATTTAGGGAAATCACGGAAAACCTAAATCAGGATGGCCGGACGCGGGTTTGAACCGTCGTCCTCCCGAATGCGAGTTCAGTGTACTAACCACTGCGCCACCTCTATCGGTTGTTGTGGTGTTGCCGTCAGCACACGGATGGAACGGCGTTTCGCTAGTCCTACTGCTTCTAGCCTCTGAACAGCCGAGTGAGCTGACACAGAAAGCTGCTGGGAGTGCATCACTTCTCTAATGGCGGGAGCGGATGTGAGCTGGTCATGACGTGCTTTGCCCACAATACGGGCATGCCGCCTTTTGGTGGTCTCACTTGACCAACCAGAATCATGACGACAACTATGTCAGCCCTCACGTTCCGACATTGGTCCACTGCCACACATAATATTACTTAAACTTCAACTAAATAGTATTATAAAGGTGTACAGCTTTGCTTGCGCCGTTTGCCGATTGGTGGCGAAAAGGTAAGGAGCGGTTGAAAGAAACAGATCGCAGGCGTCAGGCAGTTAGCTTGGACCTCCGTCAACATAACTTCATTCAAACATTAGTCGATTTGTGCCTGCATCATAAAGTTGTTCTTGATTGAAAATGTCAGTTTACGAGCCTAATTGCCGTTATTTCAGGGAAGTGTCACTGTTTTGTTTCAATATGAAGAAACAGCGGCTGAGTCTCATCGAATGCTCTCAAGTACGTACGGTGAGGACGCTATTAGTGAAAGAACGTGTCGTGAGTGGTTTCAACGCTTCAAGAACGGTGATTTTAACGTCGTAGACCGGCGTAGTGGTGGAAGAGAGAATGTTTTCGAAGATGCAGAATTGGAGACATTGCCGAGTGAAGACTCGCATCAAACTCGAGAAGAATTGGCACGATCAGTGGGAGTGACACAGCAAGCCATTTCAAAACGTCTCAAGGCTATGGGCACGAATCAGAAAGAAGGAACCTGTGTCCCGTGTAAGCTGAAACCAAGAGACGTTCAACGGCGTTTATGTGTTTGTGAAGAGTGCTTCAGAGGCAAAAACGGAAGGGATTTCTGCATCGCATTGTGACTGGGGACGAGAAATGGGTTCATTCCGATAATCCTAAAAGCAAAAAAATCATGGGGATATCCCAGCCATGTTTCCACGTCGGCGGCCAAATCGAATATTCATGGCTCCTAGGCCAAGCTCTGCTTTTGGTGGGACCAGCTTGGCATCGTGTACTATCAGGTGTTAAAGCCATGTGAAACAATCTCAGGTGCTTGTTATCGAACACAATTAATGCGTTTGAGCAGAGCATTAAAAGACAAACGGCAGCAATGCAGTGAGAGGCACGATAAAGTGATAATGCAGCACGACAACGCTCGACCCCTCGTTGGAAAAGAGGTCAAAAAGTAGTTGGAAACGCTAAAATGGGAAGTCCTACCCCACCCGCCGTATTCTCCAGACATTGCTCCCTCTGACTGTCACCTGTTTAGATCAATGGCGCGTGGTCTGGCTGACCAATACTTCGGATCTCATGAAGAAGTCACAAATTGGATCGAATCATGGATTGCTTCAAAAGATGAACAGTTTTTTTCGACGCTGGATTCGTACACTTCCCGAAAGATGGGAGAAAGTAGTGGCCAGCAATGGAAAATACTTTGAATGATACACGTGTAAACCATTTGTTTCATTAAAGCCTCAAATGTTGGGGAAAAGACGGCGGAAGCAAAGTTGTACACCGTAAAAACAGTGTTGCCAACCACTGTGCCACCTCGCAATCTGCGGCTGCTTCCAGCTGACGCAGTACTATACGAATGGCAAAACGTCATTTTTTCGGATGAATCCAGGTCCTGTTTACAACATCATGATGGTCGCTGCCGTGTTTGGCAACATCCCGGTGAACGCACATTGGAAGCGTGTATTCGTCATCGCCATTCTGGCGTATCACCCGGCGTGATGCTATGGGGTGCCATTGGTTACACGTCTCGGTCACCTCTTGTTCGCACTGACGGCACTTTGAACAGTGGACGCTACATTTCAGATGTGTTACGACCCGTGGCTCTACCCTTCATTCGAACCCTGTGAAACCCTACATTTCAACAAGATAATGCATGACTGCATGATGCAGATCCTCTACGGGCCTTTCTGGATACAGAAAAAGTTCGACTGCTGCCCTGGCCAGTCACTACACTTGATGAAGTGTGGTATCGTGTTGAAGCTGCATAGGCAACTGTACCTGTACACGCCATGCAAGCTCTGTTTGACTCAATGCCCAGGCGTATCACGGCCGTTATGACGGTTAGAGGTGGTTGTTCTGGGTACTGATTTCTCAGTATCTATGCACCCAAATTGCGTGAAAATTTAATCATATGTCAGTTCTAGTATAATTTATTTGTCCAATGAATACCGATTTATCATCTTCGTTTCTTCTTGGTGTAGCAATTTTAACGGTCAGTAGTGTACAAATGTCGACATTATTAGTAAATGAAAATGAATTATTAAAAAAGGTTTGCAAGTTCTGGGACATAGCCCACCCACTCCAACCCAGAAAATCAATTTTCCCCTCCCTCAATACGCGAATCTACGAGGGTCGTTCAATAAGTATTGCCACACATTTTTCCTCGGTCAAATTCGGTTGAAAGATATGCTGTATTTGTTGTGGAACATCGTGCAATATACCCGCTTCAGCCCCTATAGTTTCACGAAGTTCCGATAGCTGGCGGTGTTCCACGTAGCCTTCAAAATGGCTGCGTTACGTGCAGAGGGCTGTCGCTGAGTTTCTTTTGGCGGAAAACCAGAACATCACAGATATTCATACGCGCTTGCGGGATTTCTACACAGACCCGGCAGAGTAAATAATCTTCGTTAATTTGTAACACAGAGAGGGTTACCCAAATTACGTGACGTAAACGGAGGCCGCTATACTTGTAAAACCGGCCGCTGTGACAGAGCGGTTCTAGGTGCTTCATCCGGAACCGCG
Source organism: Schistocerca piceifrons (assembly GCF_021461385.2). Lineage (NCBI taxonomy): Eukaryota > Metazoa > Arthropoda > Insecta > Orthoptera > Acrididae > Schistocerca > Schistocerca piceifrons. The sequence goes on from NC_060146.1 coordinate 215,559,750, forward strand.
CTGCTGCTGCGGTCGCAGGTTCCAATCCTGCCTCGAGCATGGATGTGTGTGATGTCTTTAGGTTAGTTAGGTTTAAGTAGTTCTAAGTGTAGGGGACTGATGACCTCAGATGTTAAGTCCCATAATGCTCAGAGCCATTTCAACCACCTCAGTTTCCTTCTGCCTACACACCAGTAAGATCTTATGGTGACACGAACTTCCGAGAGTATGTCACTCAGATATACTGAAGATTTCTGTTTATGGCCGAAATCTAGATATACAAGAGCCATAAAAATCTAATGGGGTTGCGAATGATTGCTGTGTTCCTCTTCTTCCTTACATTCTCCGGTCGAATTATCGAATGAAACTTACTCCTATCTTTTGTCACTTCTCCTCTGGCTCCCTCTCTTGTAGCAGCTTAGCATGTATTCATCACTGAAATTACTTATAACGAGTAGGATAACAACAACAATAATCTCTACTTTTGTACATGTTTTATTTAAAGACCAATGTAGTTCCCTTGTCACCAATTATTCAGAACATTTCTATATTTCAGTGTAATTGGAGTTGGAAGGAGGTCAGTTTGGTGACATGTCGATCAGCACGCCAACCACGCGCCATTACGATCAGATTTGCACTCGACAGAAAAATGGAACCTTCGCAAATCTATAATTATTACACGAAGTGCGATATACTTCTGTCACTTTAAGCTTTCCCCGCAGACATGTTTTAAATAGTCTTCACGGGTTTGCTGCCGGATGACGTTGAGCAAACTCCACAATATTTACAAATCTTTAACATGATGCAGCGCTTCAGAAACCGTGAATTGTTCAGACCATAAGAAAGTCAGCCTTCAGTTACAAGGTAAAAATCTTTTTTTAGTTTACCTAGGTTTCGATGCCGATAATGGTATCTCCTTCAGAATCTGTTTTAAGTATTTGAAAAGTATACTCAAAAGTATTTAAGTATTTAAAAAGTATACTTAAAACAGGTTCTGAAGAAGATACCATTATTGGCATCGAAACCGAGGTAAACTAAAAAAAAACCTTACAACTGAAGGCTGAATTTCTTTTTGTCTCCAGAATATTTCCTCGGAGAAACTGTCCGATATCTTCAGGTGCTTGAACCTTGCTGGTGGTTAGGTACGTAGCCACTAGCAAACTTCAGCCACCTGAAGATGTCGGGCAGTTGCTCCGAGGAAATATTGTGCAATGTGCACAACGTCATCGGGCGGCAAACCCGTGGAGATTATTTCCGATATAGTTATTCAACGTAACGCAAAATTATTTGTTGCATTGTATTTAATACAAACACGGTCTGCGGTCCACAAAGTTATCTCTTGCTTCGGAGGTGGTAACCAGCAAAGCAAGCAACCAAACTGTAACTTCCTTGCAGATTAAAACTGCGTGCCGGAACGAGACTCGAACTCGGGACCTTTGCCTTTCACGGGCAAGTGCTCCACCATCTGAGCTAGCCAAGCACGATTCACGCCCCTCCCTCACAGCTTTACTCCTGCCAGGACCTCGTCTCCTACCTTCCAAACTTTACAGAAGCTCTCCCGAGTTCGAGTCTCGGTCCGGCACACAGTTTTAATTTGCCAGGAAGTTTCATATCAGCGCACACTCCGCTGATGAGTGAGAATCTCATTCAAGCAACCAAATTATTTATAACTGACCATTCAAAAATGTTCAAATGTGTGTTAATCCCTATGGGACCAAACTGAAGGTTCTCCATTCTGATGTCAACAACTCTGAGGCGCCATGGTCTTACATTACCGGTCCACGATGTGAAGCGAATGGAGTAAACGGAATACTATGCAACCACGGCATGCACGAAATTTAATCGCGATAGTTAAAACTCATGAATCACATTATATTCTGTCTCCGAAAAGCAAGCATCACAGATCAGACCCTGAAGCAGTAACTGACTGCTATGGGTACAAAGTCTGCAAACTTCTTTAGCAGTTATAAAATGACTTTTATCTTAATAATATGAATATTTATATATGTGTTTGGAGGGAGGGAGATTGATTTTTGATTGAGGTTTTTTCTTGAAGTCGTAACTGGTACCTGAATTTGGGTTGCTGCCTCCTTGAACCTCCTTGAACGATCAGCTTCTGCGCCAGTTGGTGACGTATTATAATTTGGAAGTTATTGTTCTTTAAGGTTTCAAATATGACTCTGTTAGTTACCTGGCCGTATTGCGGATACCTTTGAGCCCAATTTTTCGTAGCTTTTCATACCTAAGTGACCACTATCATAAGTAAATAAGATCAAAGAGCAATCTGCTTTTCGTGAGAAAAGGAGATTGCTTGGCACGCAAACTTCCCTCAAACTAAACGTCCTGTTGCATCAAAATTGGTCAGTGGAGTTCAGCACCATACTATCATACAATAACATAATCCAATTACTGAAATTAAGAAATTATGAGAGGTCGTTACGTATTGAATGAAAACTATAGAGAATGCATTTCCTTTCCTGTATTTTAGTGAACTATGTACACTTACAGTTCTGTCGATTGATATCCGGCGACGAAAATGAGGTTCACCTCCTTTTCCAAAAAATCAAGACATTTCTATTCTTCACTTCCAGAAAATTTGTACACACAAATATTTGGCAACTATTACACATACTTTACTCGGTTTTATCACTGAAATAGCAATTTTCATTAAATGTAACAATACGTTCTGAGCGACGGCCTAGCAACACCCCCTATTTCCACAAGATACAGATTAACAGTCTTCTTTTTTTTTTAAATCAATTGTCTTTTTTTTTGTCTATGCCCAAAGATTCACAACTACTATCGTTGCGAGCATTGCGCGCTAATAGTTTCTTGCTGTCCATCTGCGCTTCACCTCACTTCAAGTACTTTTTGAATCAAATTTACATTTACGGTATTTACATACATTACACTTAAAGTAGTAAAGGAGTTTTGCCATTTGGGGAGCAAAATAACTGATGATAGTCGAAGTAGAGAGGATATAAAATGCAGACTGGCAATGGCAAGGAAAGCGTTGCCGAAGAAGAGAAATTTGTTAACATCGACTATTGATTTAAGTGTCAGGAAGTCATTTCTGAAAGTATTTCTGTGGAGTGTAGCCATGTATGGAAGTAAAACATGGATCATAAATAGTTTATACAAGAAGAGAATAGAAGCTTTCGAAATGTGGTGCTACAGAAGAATGCTGAAGATTACATGGGTAGATCACATAATTAATGAGGAGGTATTTAAGAGAATTGGGGAGAAGAGGAGTTTGTGGCACAACTTGACAAGAAGAAGGGATCGGTTGGGAGGACATGTTCTGAGGCATCAAGGGCTCACAAATTTAGCGTTGGAGGGCAGCGTGGAGGGTAAAAATCGTAGAGGGAGACCAAGAGATGAATACACTAAGCAGGTTCAGAAGGATGTAGGATGCAGTAAGTACTGGGAGATGAAGAAGCTTGCACAGGATGGAGTAGGATGGAGAGGTACATCAAACCAGTCTCAGGACTGAAGACCACAACAACAACAACAACAACATACATTACTGGGCTTCTCAGAATAAAATTAGGCACAAATTAGTTAAGAAAAGGGCATAACATTACACAGTCTATTGGGCACAACAGGCATCAGTATTTCTAAACTTATGTTCACGGTTGTTTAGGTGTGAATAAGTCAGCGGGTGTATCTCTGCTGCCGGCCGCTGTGACCGAGCGGCTCTAGGCACTTCAGGCCGGAACCGCGCTGCTGCTGCGGTCGCAGGTTCGAATCCTGCCTCAGGCATGGATGTGTGTGATGCCCTTAGGTTAGTTAGGTTTAAGTAGTTCTAAGTTGTAGGGGACTGATGACCTCAGATGTTAAGTGCCATAGTGCTCAGAGCCATTTGAACCATTTTATTACTCTGCTGTACACATCGCTAGAAATGACATTGTAGGCACAGGACCAGAAGCACTAGCCGCTACGTTGTAGAGGCACTAATTGGCTTCAGGAGAGTCATCAAGTTTCCAAACACCTGCGCACGCCGGAGAAATGTTCTCGCTGAAAGAGCGAGCGGTTCGTTTGGACGGCGGCCGCACTCTTGGACCGCCTCCAGCGGCTCTCCAGAGCTGTCATCGCGTGCGCCGTTTGGCACACGGTCGGCAGCCGTAATGGGTCCGACACACACACACACACACACACGTGTGCGCCTGCGCTCTCCACAGAGGGGACGTGGCACTGCTCCCACGTGGCGGCGGTAACGCGTTCATTGCCGCTTACCTTACGTAGGCGCGAGGTTAGATCGAAAGCAAACGAGGAATTTACCCCAGCAAGAAGAGAACTGAAGGTTCTGGAGCGTCGTACTACAGTATTTCACGTGTCACGGTGCGTTGTACACTGCTGGCCATTAAAATTGCTACACCAAGATGATATGCAGATGATAAACGGGTATTCATTGGACAAATATATTATACTATAACTGACATGTCATTACATTTTCACGTAATTTCGGTGCATGGATCCTGAGATATCAGAAACCAGAACAACTACCTCTGGCCGTAATAACGGCCTTGATACGCCTGGGCATTGAGTCAAACAGAGCTTGGATGACGTGTACAGGTACAGCTGCCCATGCAGCTTCAACACGATACTACAGTTCATCAAGAGTAGTGACCGGCGTATTGCGACCAGCCAGTTGCTCGGCCACCATTGACCAGACGTTTTCAATTGGTGAGTGATCTGGAGAATGCGCTGGCCAGTGTAGCAATCGAACATTTTCTGTACCCAGAAAGGCCCCTGCAGGACTTACAACATGCGATTGTGCATTGTCGTAACCTCCCCCCTCACTTATCGACCTTAAAGACAGTGAAAAATTAAACCGCGTGTACCTAATGGAAATTTGGGAAAAGCAATCGTCACCGAAGTTAATCTATCGGTAAAGAGGGAGGAAAGGGTTACATCTTAATGAAAGGAAAAATGCAAATGAAACTGGTGGAAATTAATTTTGAAAAGGGATAAAGTTAATAAAGAAAGTAAATGTGCGGCCGTTACGTTAACAATTAACTAGCGGTAATTAGATATTTGAGATTTGGAGGAAATCACGGTCGCCAGTCCTAAGGACAATTACTATAGTAACTGAAAAAGTAAGGTTATTACACATATAATTAGCACTAGAAGCGTGGCAACTGAAGGTTGACACGTGTAGTGTGAAAACTGAAAGTTTGTCAGAAGTAATAAATTTCGCTACACTCTGACTTAATTTAGCAGAAGAATTAATAAAACCAGAAAACTGAAAGTTAATTTAGTGACTGAAATTAATAAGAAGCTTTCTTTCTGAAGCACATCGAAATCCAGTAAAATACGGTTAGTCTTGGACTACCTCAACAATCATTTCAAAAGCAACTTGACTCTACGCAATTTAGAAACAAGAGATTTAACTTTGAACTTGAATTAACTGATTCTGAACTATTAACAATAGTAAAATTTAGTACGTACCAAGCTGAGCTGCAGTCACAGGTAAGCTAAAATATGCTAACAAAACTCGCACTCTAAATTTGTGCTCGTGTAACCTAAATATTGTAGCCAGCTACTGAACTTTGAAATTAAAGTAGTGAAATCTAATTATATTATTTTAATGCTGGCGTTTGAATTTCAACGACACTCGGGTTCATTTCGGAAAAGGAAGGGACCCTGCTTGGCAATGCAATCGGGACAATGAGCAACAAAGGTTCATGCTAAGTTGCTGTAATTTTGCGAGGCAAATGGAACAATTTGAAAAGCTGAGGTCTGCCATACAGTTCTGAAACTTTACGTGCTTTTAGTCTTCCTTGTTGGTTGATTGAAGGTTTGAAGCCGTCGATCGAGGAGGTGGCGACAGTCACTCATTGTCGGCCGTCGCTGTTGCAGAAGCTAGATGTTGGCGCGCCTTCTTCTCGACACGGTCACCAGGCGAAACGGGCTCTTGATGTGCGCCAGCTAATGCTTCCCGTCCGCGACACCATGTCAGAAACTATCATCGCGAGTCGAGCGCAATTACATGCTGCCAAACCCCGAAAGCGCGGCACCTCGCGGGAGCGTCACACAACACCTGCTCCACTCGCTACTCCCGCCAGACTCCTACTGTTCTGCCCGCGCTCCACGCGGCAGAGTTAACACTACCAAAGATCCTACACACTTTGATTCTTCACACAACCTATCGATGTAATCGTTCGATAGCAGTTTTCCCTAGGCAAGACCCAGCGTAAAAATACAAATAATCTTTACACAACAAATCAATTGTACATCCACATAAATGCATAAATATATATATATATCCAAACAGTAAAGCAATTACAATATATAAAGAGACAGAAATGTCATATCTTGCGGTAACAAAACAAGGAAAAAAATAATAGCACAATAGATGGAAATAGGAGGATATGCATTTCCGGCGTTACACGTGCCCCACATTGTCTGAGGATGTTCGTGTAACGTAAACAGACTCAGAAAATGTCCCAAAAAAGAAACAGCGGAAATGCATATGCTCAAAACATCAACAAAATTTAGCATTCGTCTAATTAACCATAAATCAATTTTTTAGACCATAATAATTGAGTGGAGACACTCCTAATCTTATCCCACTCTGTCATCTTGATCAAAATAAAACAGGTTGACAACATATTAAAATTCATAGAAAATATAGAAAATGGTTTAGCTATTCCAAAATCATTAAAATTCGTAACACTATGAGAAATGGAATACTATTTGCAAAATTAATTAGATTGCATGGTCATAAAACCAGGTAGATCAAAATACGCAAATAAATAATTAAATAGACTACACATTTTATATAACCTTTTCATAATTAATATTCTCGTCACGAGAATCTACTTAACGCTAAACAAGAAAATAATATTCAGTAGATCGAACAAAACATAAGTATTGACAACAGAATTCTTTCACATCAGCTGTCCGGGAAGAAAAACTATTCCGCCTTTCGTACTCGCAAGTACAAAGAATGCCGACAGCGGCACAAGAGCCGACAGCGGCACCGCCTCGCCAGTATTGTTGCGCCCGCCTGTGCGGCACGCTTGATCTCTCTCGCCCTTGTAACGGCATTTCCAGAACGTCCGTTTCACTGAATTCTTTCGGTAAAACTCACTCCCGAGTAATCTCAAGGAGTCCATAAACACTATCACAGTGGATAACTCAACACTGTCCATCATCACAGGCATGTACTAGCCTGAAACTTAAAACAGCGTCTAAGTACATCGGCAATGACTAATAAAACACACATTCATGAAATCTGACAGCTAGTTGCAAAAGCATATTTACATTCCTTAATCTACTGTGACTCAGCTGAAAACTTAAACTAGCAGCTTGGATTTTTCAGTTGGTTAAACGTCTAATCAAAATTAATTACTTGTTAACTACAAGTTCTTTAATGATCTCTAGGTCAGGCAAAAGCATCGCAACATGGCACATCCTTAAATCTTCTAACTCGCTCGATTTCTCATGAGCTTTTACAAGTACTAAGTCTCCGAATGCAAACTTAGCAAAACGCGCTTTAGCGTCATGACGACGTATGCGAGCATCGCCTTTAAGCTTCATTACTTCTCGCAAACGATCTTTTTTCACACCAATACTAATGTTAATCCGTGGAGGAAATTTGATTATCTCTTCCAATTCACTTTCTACACTTTTGTCAATGCCGAAATTCCTCATGTTACGGCAGTTTAAACTCATTCCTACGTCAATGTCATCCGGCCAGTTAACAATGTGTATAGGCTGGTATTGCCTATGCACACCGTCTCCTGCCTCGTCAAAACCAACTACCATTGTTTTATCTAGTGACACACATGTCAAAGTTTTGCTTTCGCAGTTAATCACTGCACGGTACTTTAATAGCCAATCTAACCCGATAATTACTTCCGTAGTTAAGTCTGGCACGACGACAAACTCTTGTTCAAATCGTGCCCCACATATCTCGAAGTTGACAAAAATCTGTTTTGTGACCGGTTTACTGGCCTTCCCAGTAGCACCGATAATTTTCACTCCTGTTACTGGCATAACTACGATGCCAGGTCTGTCTTTCAGTAACTCAAATATTTTCCCAGATACAGCACTCAATTCTGCACCGGTGTCAATCAACACGTTAAGTTGTAGGTCGTGCATATTAACAGACACTACTATCTGTCTACACTTGTCCTCGACGATTTCTTTATTTTCCCACAGTAAATCCTCGTCTATATCCAGGTCATTCCAGAAAAAACCATCCGGCTTTGATCCTAAATCCGGTTTATCTGGCGGCTTTTTCAGCCTCTGTTTACATACAGTTTTAATTTCAGCACGTTTGTCCTGAGGCTTAGTCTGTAGCTTCGCCTCCAATACCGAAACCTTTTCCTGTAACTCGTCAACTAGTGAGTGTTGCTTTGCTATCAATTCACTAATTGTCACCTTCGTTGATTCCTCTTTAATCAGATTGATCTCATCTGCCAATCTACCTGGAGGAATGTGCCCAGTCGCATCTGAAATTACTTCCTCTGGATCTGCGCAACCCATACTGCTACCGTCTGACCGCATAACGTCAGCTCTAACCTCATACACGCTGAAATCTATGTGCTTTTCTACCAATTGTGTCCGGCTATCACTAAAATTTTCGTAATCTTTCCCCTTAATACTCTCGCAATGTTTAAACTGGAGGTTTGCGTCGGATGGGTCGGCTACTTCTACCACTATAACTTTCGGTAAAGTCTGCCGGTTAGGGCCAGAACTTTCCGTTACTCCTTCAACATCTAACTCCTGCGGGACGAAACACGACGAATCTTGCTCGTGCTCCCCATTAACATCAACTATTTCTGGTAAAGTCTGCCGGTTAGGGCCAGAACTTTCAATCACTTCACAAATACTATCTTCCTGTGGGACGAGACGCGGCAAATACTGCACGCGCTCCCCATAAACACTTCTCCCATACAGACCCCTATAATCTCTTAGTTCGTCGTATAAGCGACCGAACTGCCTTAACCAGACCTCATCCCTCTCTGCATCCCCTCGCTCGATGACGGACGTTTTATCCGACATCTGATCTTCTCTCAACAATTGCGAATCATTCTTAAACTCAATCTCCAGTTCCGCTGTGGGTATTACAGCTGGCACCTTATAATCGATTTCCGGAACACTACTTAAATTGTTCTCACTGACAGTGAATGTACCTTCTACTGCCGTGTATACAGCTGATCTACTACTTGTGGGCGCACTCCTTTCTCTTAACACTGGCACACTCTCCCGCCGTTGATTATTCCACACGGAATTTTCATAACGACGACACCTGAGTTTTCTACTGTTATTGGGCCGCCAAAATTTCTCCACGCCCGGTCGGCCCCTCACCGGCGCGGCTAATGGTTTCCCTGTCTCGTCCCAGCAGATACAGTCCCCGGATGCTGCTGAGGCGGCTGATCACACCCTCTGGCGTTATTACTATTCTGTGAAGCCCGTATCACGTTAGTATGATACTGGTTTCCGTCATTCCTGTTATTATTTGCATTGTACCGATTGTTATTACGGTCCGAACCATTATTGTTATTGCTGCCATGGATGCGGTATGCATTATTCCCGTGGTTATCGTTGTTGTGGTTGCTGTGGTACCCGTTGTTGTTACCACGGCCTCTGCCACTGTCGCGATTATTGCGCCAATTGTCCTCGTCCTCCACTCTTTCCAGGAAATCATTGATTGTCCTGTAATTGCTTCCTACGTATCGTTTTGTATCATCTGGAAGCTTCTTGTAGAGTTCCCAGACTATTTCGGATTCCGAGCGGCGGTCACGCAAATATTCCAACTTGCGGATCCAGCCCTCACAAAACTCCTTCATCGAACCGCGCGAATTCGCATCGAAAGGCCTCGATACGACAAATTCGCGCCAGACACTTTGCTGTTTTTGCTCTGACCAGTATTCAGCCAGAAACAAATTTTTAAATTCGTCAAAAGTCAGGTTCGTAATGTTGAGGTTTAAGCCCCAACGCTTGGCATCACCAGCCAACACATCAATAATCGCATTAATTTTTCTCTCATCAGTCCATGATCTGGGTAAAACTCTTTCACAATTTTTAATGAAATCCGTCGGGTGTATACCGCCTTTTTTCAAGGGGTCGAACCGCTCCTCTTTCGTCAACAACTCCGAACTATGTGCACAGATTGGCACATAGCTCTGTTTTTCGTCAAGTTTCCTTTCTAATTCCGACACCCTCGTAATCACTTGGCAAGTGGTTGTCGCAAGCGTTTCCACTTCCCTCTTTTTCTCTTCGCAGGTATTAGCCTGCTTCGTCACTTTGGTATCTACTTCGGATACTAAAGCCTTTAAAGTTTCCACCTTCTTTTGATCCTCTTTTTTCACTAATTGAATTTGTTCCGTCACCTTATTCTCGATGATCGGAGCAACTGATTCTCCTACACTTTTCTCGATTCTGCTAATTTCAGAATTAAAACGAGTATTTATGCTCGCAATTTCCGCCTGAACGCCTATCATTTCCTGTTTAAGATTACCGATTTCGGTATTAATTACAACAATATCTTCTTTGATTTTATCAACTTTTGTGTTAACAACTCCAACATTGTTGTTAACAACGTTAATAGCTTTGTTCTGATTGTCTAGCATCCGTTCAAATTTTTCAGACTGAGCTTCTTGCTTGACCGATTGACTCTTGATTTCGTTAATCAAAACGTTCAATAAATCAGTTAAATTCCCGGAAACTACCGGTTTTACTTCCGTAGCGGCTTCCTCTTTAATTGTCCCCCCGTATTCGTCATCAAGGGATTCAGATTTGATTTTCACTTCTGATTCCGAAACATTTTCTAAAGTTTGGAATTCCATTTCTGCTCTTTGTTGCGTTTCGCCGGTCGCGTCTTTCATGCTAGCCGCCTGTCCCTGAACAATGGGTACCGCGGTGCGCGTTTCCCACTGTTCGACCGATTGTTCCGTATCTAAGTCTACCAAATTTTGGTAATTGTTGCCTTCACTCATTTTAATAATTTTCAATATAAATGCAAAATCTCAACTCTAATTAGGATTCCTCACACGAATATTCTCGCTGACGTATCGACCATTTCGTAACCAGTACTTTGTTACGAGATTTGCACAATGCAAAATTCGTGTCCAGAACAACCTCAAATTTGAAGATTGTCCTGTCACGGTCGCCACGTGTAACCTCCCCCCTCACTTATCGACCTTAAAGACAGTGAAAAATTAAACCGCGTGTACCTAATGGAAATTTGGGAAAAGAAATCGTCACCGAAGTTAATCTATCGGTAAAGAGGGAGGAAAGGGTTACATCTTAATGAAAGGAAAAATGCAAATGAAACTGGTGGAAATTAATTTTGAAAAGGGATAAAGTTAATAAAGAAAGTAAATGTGCGGCCGTTACGTTAACAATTAACTAGCGGTAATTAGATATTTGAGATTTGGAGGAAATCACGGTCGCCAGTCCTAAGGACAATTACTATAGTAACTGAAAAAGTAAGGTTATTACACATATAATTAGCACTAGAAGCGTGGCAACTGAAGGTTGACACGTGTAGTGTGAAAACTGAAAGTTTGTCAGAAGTAATAAATTTCGCTACACTCTGACTTAATTTAGCAGAAGAATTAATAAAACCAGAAAACTGAAAGTTAATTTAGTGACTGAAATTAATAAGAAGCTTTCTTTCTGAAGCACATCGAAATCCAGTAAAATACGGTTAGTCTTGGACTACCTCAACAATCATTTCAAAAGCAACTTGACTCTACGCAATTTAGAAACAAGAGATTTAACTTTGAACTTGAATTAACTGATTCTGAACTATTAACAATAGTAAAATTTAGTACGTACCAAGCTGAGCTGCAGTCACAGGTAAGCTAAAATATGCTAACAAAACTCGCACTCTAAATTTGTGCTCGTGTAACCTAAATATTGTAGCCAGCTACTGAACTTTGAAATTAAAGCAGTGAAATCTAATTATATTATTTTAATGCTGGCGTTTGAATTTCAACGACACTCGGGTTCATTTCGGAAAAGGAAGGGACCCTGCTTGGCAATGCAATCGGGACAATGAGCAACAAAGGTTCATGCTAAGTTGCTGTAATTTTGCGAGGCAAATGGAACAATTTGAAAAGCTGAGGTCTGCCATACAGTTCTGAAACTTTACGTGCTTTTAGTCTTCCTTGTTGGTTGATTGAAGGTTTGAAGCCGTCGATCGAGGAGGTGGCGACAGTCACTCATTGTCGGCCGTCGCTGTTGCAGAAGCTAGATGTTGGCGCGCCTTCTTCTCGACACGGTCACCAGGCGAAACGGGCTCTTGATGTGCGCCAGCTAATGCTTCCCGTCCGCGACACCATGTCAGAAACTATCATCGCGAGTCGAGCGCAATTACATGCTGCCAAACCCCGAAAGCGCGGCACCTCGCGGGAGCGTCACACAACACCTGCTCCACTCGCTACTCCCGCCAGACTCCTACTGTTCTGCCCGCGCTCCACGCGGCAGAGTTAACACTACCAAAGATCCTACACACTTTGATTCTTCACACAACCTATCGATGTAATCGTTCGATAGCAGTTTTCCCTAGGCAAGACCCAGCGTAAAAATACAAATAATCTTTACACAACAAATCAATTGTACATCCACATAAATGCATAAATATATATATATATCCAAACAGTAAAGCAATTACAATATATAAAGAGACAGAAATGTCATATCTTGCGGTAACAAAACAAGGAAAAAAATAATAGCACAATAGATGGAAATAGGAGGATATGCATTTCCGGCGTTACAGTAACACATCTGAAATGTAACGTCCAGTGTACAAAGTGCCGTCAATGCGAACAAGAGGTGACCGAGACGTGTAACCAGTGGCACCCCATACCATCACGCCGGGTGATACGCCAATATGGCGATGACGAACACACGCTTCCAATGTGCGTTCACCGCGATGTCACGAAACACGGATGCGACCATCACGATACTGTAAACATAACCTGGATTTGTCCGAAAAAATGACGTTATGCCATTCGTGCACCCAGGTTCGTCCTTGAGTTCACCATCGCAGGCGCCCCTGTCTGTGATGCAGCGTCAGGGGTAACCGCAGGCATGGTCTCCGGGCTGATATTCGATGCTGCTGCAAACATCGTCGAACTGTTCGTGCAGATGGTTGTTGTCTTGCAAGCGCCCCATCTGTTGACTCAGGGATCGAGACGTGGCTGCACGATCCGTTACAGCCATGCGCATAAGATGCCTGTCATCTCGACTGCTAGTTATACGAGGCCGTTGGGATCCAGCACGGGGTTCCGTATTACCCTCCTGAACCCACCGATTCCATATTCCGGTAACAGTCATTGGATCTCGACCAACGCGAGCAGCAATGTCGCGAAACGATAAACCGCAATCGCGACAGGCTACAATCCGACCTTTATCAAAGTCGGAAACGTGATGGTACGCATTTCTTCTCCTTACACGAGGCATCAGAACAACGTTTCACCAGGCAACGCCGGTCAACTGCTGTTTGTGTATGAGAAATCGTTTGGAAACGTTCCACATGTCAGCACGTTGTAGGTGTCGCCACCGGAGCCAACCTTGTGTGATTGCTCTGAAAAACTAATCATCTGTACATCACAGCATCTTCTTCCAGACGGTTAAATTTCGCGTCTGTAGCACGTCATCTTCGTGGTTTAGCAATGTTAATGGCCAGTAGTGTATTACTTGGTCCCTTCTTTCTGCAGAGTTCTGCCATAATTTCTATTTTCCCAGTTTGATTCATCGGTTCCTCAGTAGTTATTCGATATGCCCATATAATTTTCAACAATCTTCCATAACACCACACATCAATAGCTTAAATTCTCTTCTTGCGTGAACTGCCTATTGTCCACAGTTCGCTTCCGCACTTCCAAATAAATACCTTCAGAGAAGACTGCTCAATGTTTGCATTTATATTTTGAATTTGGGTTTATTTTGAAGTCTGTCTTGTGCAAAACACTATATCATTTCATTCATCCATATATGTTTCGACATCTCTGTGTCATCTTCTGTGAGTCACACTTATTTCTGAAAATTGTATTGATGGTGGAAATGCGTTTTCACCAGTCGGTGTTTTGTGCCATTTTTTGTTGTTTTGACAGCATGAAACATATTTTGGCCTGTTGTGTATCTCTGATGTGTCCTCTCTACACTGCTATTGTCTACCCTGCTTTCACAACCTTATTTTGTGTAAGTTCTGTCTCACCCTCATTTGCGACGTATTTTCCAGAAAACGTGATTTGAGCACGCCCTTCTCTCTCCATACTCACTGACAGCTGCTATGTTGCTGTCGCTGCTCACGCGTTCATCATTTGTCCTGTGTTTAGTCTGGCGCTGATTTTGAATGTTTCGCGCGAACTGTTGTGATGTGTCTGATGGGGGAGAACTTGTGATGTGGTGTTTCCATCCGCGCGCATTTGTGTGTGTGTGTGTGTGTGTGTGTGTGTGTGTGTGTGTGTGTGTGTGTGCGTATGTATGTGTGTGTGCGTGTGTGTAGAGGAGGAGGAGGAGAAAGACGAGATTATGGTGTTTAATGTCCCGTCGACAACGAGGTCATTAGAGACTGATGACAAGGTCAGATTAGGGAATGATGGAGGAGGAAATCAGCCGTGCCCTTTCGAAGGAACCATCGCAGCATTTGCCTTAAGCGATTTACGGAAATCACGGAAAACCTAAATCAGCATGGCTGGACACAGGTCTGAACCGGAATCCTCCAGAATGCAAGTCCAGTGTGCAAACCACCGCGCCACGTCAATCGCTGTGTAGGAAAAAGTGTGTGTGTGTGTGTGTGTGAGAGAGAGAGAGAGAGAGAGAGAGAGAGAGAGAGAGAGAGAACTGGAAGGAACTGTGGGGGGATGGGACTGAGAAACAGATGTTTATTTTTCTCTTTCGTATAGTTCGTTGAGTGTCCCATCCAGCCTTTTGTAGCACTTGTATTATATTTTCATTCAAGACCTTCTTTCCTCCTATCATTCCTTTTTGGATGTGATAATCTCCTCTATTGTGAGCCTTTGATAGCGACTGTTGCTTTCTCTGAGGATTTTAATATCAGCCTCAGTGTTGTTTGGTTGGTAGTTTTCTTGTGTGAGATGATCTGTAAGAGTGTGCTATCACTTCTTAAGGCTCTGAGGTGTTCACAATATCTCATCTTCAAGTTACTGCATGTTTGCCCTGTATAGACAGATAGGCCTGAAGTAGAGCTTAACTTATATATTCCAGCTTCCGAGAATTTGTCTATGGAGGTGTTCTTACTGATCGCATTTTTCTGTACTGCAATTTTTGTACGGAATGATGTTTGTAGTCCTTGTTTCTTCAGGATGTTCCCCAAGCTCTGGAGGTTTTTGTTTGGTATATGCAACGCTGTGTCCTTCGTAATGATTGCCTCGTTCTCTGTGTTTTCCAAGTGTTTGTGCTCCTCGTTCTCTGTTACGGCTGGGAAGTTGTTCATGGTTTGTTCTTGTTTAATTTGCTTTTTTATTTTGTTGTTAATTTTGTTTATTACTTTGTGTTGTAACAAACCTCTCTGGCTGCATGGCGTATTGTGTATAGTTCCTGTGTGTAGTTAGTTCTTGTCTAATAACGGTGTCTCTTTTACGGTTCAGTAGTGAGCAGTGCACTGCACAAGCGGAAGAACATCACCGATGGTGATTCGATTTGTCGTGCGTGATCAGACAGTCCCTACAGTACAACAGCAAAACGAACTTTGTTAATTTTAATTACTATTTATTTCCGTACTATAACTGAAATATAAAGTCTGAGCTGGAAAAACTACGTCCAATGTACACGTAATAATCTGTGTTACCAAGCGGCGAAACAGTCTCATAGAAGGTTGGCTATCTATCAGCTTACAGGGGCAACAACAACATGATATTAGTTATTTCATATGTTGACTCATCTTTTGGATCTGCAGTTCTTGTTCTTTCTTTCCGCGTTTGCAGTTAAATTATAGGATATGTGTTCCGCCTTTCTGCAAACACACTTTTTACCCATACGTGGTTCTGCACCTCTGTCCCATCATCAGTGGGTTTTACACATCGACGAGAATCATCAAAAGGTTGCCGATCGGTGGGTCTGGTATAGACGGTATCTGCCCCATGTATCATACAGTAGATAACTTGCTATTGACGTTCCTATCGTTTTCGCTTTTTGAACTAAGTCTGGATCCCCCTCAAAATGAATTTTTAGAAGGGCTCTTATTTTGTTTAGTATTTGTCTCCAATTCGAGGTTATCATTTGAGCTGGGACTTCGCTTACCCAGAGACCGTATGATTTATTTGACATTCTAGTCTTGCAGGAGTCTACGCTCTCAGTAACGCTGATGCCTCCAGTAATAAATCTTCGTGAACTGACGCAGAATGTGTTTCAAGTATGGCAAGAATTTCTCGGAGACTGTTTGCTTCCATGCGACAATGGTTCAAATGGCTCTGAGCACTATGGGACTTAACATCTCAGGTCATCAGTCCCCTAGAACTTAGAACTACTTAAACCTAACTAACCTAAGGACATCACACAACACCCAGTCATCACGAGGCAGAGAAAATCCCTGACCCCGCCGTGAATCGAACCCGGGAACCCGGGCGTGGGAAGCGAGAACGCTACCGCACGGCCACGAGCTGTGGACCATGCGACAATGGATGCGAGAGTGTATTCATAGCTGCGGTGGCCGTACCTCGTACCTCGTACGTTGATGATGTACACCAGTTACGGATGGAGAGAAAGTTTTAACCAATAAATAACTTCTGAGTGATGAACACCTCCATAAAGTTTGATAGTCATCGGACTGGTGCTTCATAGCGTGTACTTTTCACGTCCGTTTAGTGTAACAACGTCCGTTTCAGAACAATTGGCCTCTCAAATTCTCACACGTATGGAAGCCATTGGGTCCGGAAGGGTAGCAAGTGATCCGCTATCGATAACATTTCCACATGCGAAGTAAAATGCTGATTCCGTGGAGACACGGATAAGATCAGCAATAAGAAGCAGAGGAAGAAGATGATGGCGATGAAGAAGAAGTAGAGTGTAATAACGTCCCTCAGTATCTGCGCTCAGCGGTGTGTCGCGGAGGGTACACTGTACACCAGTGGCGTTTCCCTGTATATGAACTCAGCCAGAGTCCGCTAACTGAAGCGTCGTGGTGACCACTAGGTACATATGATGGACGAAGTAGTTTGCCTGTTGACTCGTTTCGGACATCGGGCTTCCGGAGTTTCGTGAGTGAAACTTCCCGCGAGGAATAGCTCTCCTCTTGGAAAGTCACTCGTTGCAGTTTTTGAGCTTTTTTTGTGACTATCTGGCCAAATAAACGGACCCACCAGAAACTGAGCAGGACTCATTTTAAATCTGTACTACCTCTACTGTTAAAACAACAAGGCAAGTTTCTAGAACTGACTAACGGTACTTGAGAATTGGTCGAACGAGTATGCTGTGAGCGGACTTGAGACGTAATCAGCTATGCCGGTCATTGCAGAGCCATTGCTAAATCTGAGTCCTAGTTTTTCGTCTTCTTTTCATTCTTTGCATTTCAGCACTACAGGAACATTATACATATCTTTGTTAGTTCGCGTGTTCTATACTTCAACGTACAACTGAGTATTTGTTTTATATATCGCACTATTTGTTTATTATCATCATAATTATCGTCATTTTCATGAAATAGATTTTTTGGTCTGTTCCGCCTCAGAATTGAGAACGCCATCTCTTTTAAGGAACGTCTGTCGTTGGGATATACAGTACCAATATAATAACAGCAAAACACCCTACTCTTTAAAGAATCGAACTCTCGTGAGTAAAACAGCTTTGAACCTTTCATTACTTTAGAATTGAGTTAATTTCTTCATTTGTGTGGTCATCCGTAGTTGCTTTACTTGTCCTTGGATATTTATGTTCCGTCGTTACAACAAAGACGCATTTTCTTGTAGTTGTAACGACGAAACAAATATAACCCAGAAATGAATCAATGTGTAAAACATTTTGCGTTAAGCAGTAAAACTTTATCTGTGGAACACGAACACATCTAGTCATATCGGTTTTATTACACCACTAGCCATTAAAATTGTTACACCACGAAGATGACGTGCTACAGACACGAAATTTAAGCGACAGGAAGAAGATGCTTTGATATGCAAATGATTAGCTTTTCAGAGTATTCACACAAGGTTTGCGCCGGTGGCGACACCTACAAAGAGCTGACATGATGAAAGTTTCCAACTGATTTATCATACACAAATAGCAGTTGACCGGTGTTGCCTGGTGAAACGTTGTTCTGATGCCTCTTGTAAGGAGGAGAAATGCGTACCATCACGTTTCCGACTTTGATAAAGGTTGGATTGTAGCTTATCGCGATTGCGGTTTATCGTATCGCGACACTGCTGCTCGCGTTGGTCGAGATCCAATGACTGTTAGCAGAATATTGGATCGGTGCGTTCAGGAGGGTAATACGGAATGCCGTGCTGGATCCCAACGGCCTCGTATCACTAGCAGTCGAGATGACAGGCATCTTATCCGCATGGCTGTAACGGATCGTGCAGCCGCGTCTCGATCCCTGAGTCAACAGATGGGGACGTTTGCAAGGCAACAACCATCTGCACCAACAGTTCGACGACGTTTGCAGCAACATGGATTTTCAGACTATGATTGCGGTTACCCTTGATGCTGCATCACAGACAGGAGCGTCTGCGATGGTGTACTCAACGACGAACCTGGGTGCACGAATGGCAAAACGTCATTTTTTCGGATGAATCCAGGTTCTGCTTACAGCATTATGATGGTCCATCCGTGTTTGGCGACATCGCGGTGAACGCACATTGGAATCGAGTATTCGCCATCGCCATACTGGCGTATCACCCGGCGTGATGGTATGGGGTGCCATTGGTTACACGTCTCGGTCACCTCTTGTTCGCATTGACGGCACTTTGAACAGTGGACGTTACATTTCAGATGTGTTACGACCCGTGACTTTACCCTTCATTCGATCCCTGCGAAACCCTACATTTCAGCAGGATAATGCACGACTGCATGTTGCAGGTCCTGTACGGGCCTTTCTTGATACGTAAAATGTTCAACTGCAGCCCTGGCCAGCACATTCTCCAAATCTCTCACCAACTGAAAACGTCTGGTCAATGGTGGCCGAGCAACTGGCTCGTCACAATATGCCAGTCACTACTCTTGATGAACTGTGGCATCGTGTTGAAGCTGCATGTGCAGCTGTACCTGTACACACCATCCAAGCTCTGTTTTACTCAATGCCTAGTCGTATCAAGGCCGTTATTACTGCTAGAGGTGGTTGTTCTGGGTACTGATTTCTCAGAATATATGCACCCAAATTGTGTGAAAATGTAATCACATGTCAGTTCTAGTACAATATATTTGTCCAATGAATACCCGTTTATCATCTGCATTTCTTCTTGGTGTAGCAATTTTAATGGCCAGTAGTGTCGTTTCGTAGACTAATGAAAATTTTAGAAAGTCTTTGAAGTAGTGCTTAAACTTTGCCGGGGGTGCCTAAATGCCCTTGTTGTCAAAGACTGAATAAATATAATGTGAATAATTTGCACACTGATTTAAGCCACAACTAGTTTTTTACGCATGTCAACGTTTATGATGCCGTATCTCTTGAACTGGTGTGTCGTGCAGCGATAGACTTCTAAAGTGTGTGTCATCAGTGGTAGACGCGGCTACTCTCTGCAAAATGGCCTGCGAATATAGTTACTACTAAAGGAGTAATAATGTAGGACTTCGACTGGAACGCTGAAGTTTCACTGTGCGAAGTGCGAGAAAGTAGTAAGCGATAGCCGTTTCTCCTCTCATTATTTTATGAAAGTCGTCGGCGACAAAAAGTTTGAAAACGTTGAAATTGTGCGTAAAGGCAGTTGGAATGTAGTCTGGGTAATTTCTACACTGCCTCAATACATGTACCCAGTTTCTGATTTTAATACTTGAATTATTGTGCTAGATCTTTAATGTTAGATTACGCTTTTTAATGCGTAGATTAAGACAATATTTTAAACTATTACATTTGATCGATAGTCGTATGAAATTTCTGCAAATACACTGTTTCTTTTGTTTTCTTTTTACCCAAACATGTTTCCGCACCTTTTTGCCTACATCAGTGGGTTTTAGATTATTCAAAACTGTAAAAGGTCAAAAACTTTTAGGTTGTAACTGATTTGACAAAGTGAAATCTACCGATAGTTTTTGTTCGTTTTGCTTCTTACCGTGATTTTACTCTGTGTGGTTTTTCAGGACCAACTATATGGTATCCTGCACTGATAGCTTGTCATAACAAACCAAGCGATGTAAATGTAAATTTCATAGGCGAGCTAACACATCCCTTGATTCTCTAAAAAAATCGTGATTTCTGGCGTGTCAAAGTGTCTTGCTTATGTATTTGTTAGTACTCAGCTTTTGTTGCGACTGGTGCTGCTTCCTTTGGCTTCCGAGGACACTGAGCACACATATTAATGTACTTTGTGTAATTCATTTTTTTATAAACACCTTTTCACTTCGCAAACAAAATATACATCCAGGCTTTGACAACAAGGGCACTTACCGACATCCAACGAAGTTAAACAGTATCTCCAAGCTTTTATAAACTTTTTCATTGCTCTGCGGGTGATAAACCCAAACTAATGAAACCAACATAATTAGGAGTGTTCGTATTCCGCAATAGAAGTTTTACACACTTAACACCAAATGTTGCACACATTAACTCATTTACGGGTTATTTTTGTTCCGCCGTTACAACTAGAAGAAAATACGTGTTTATTGTAACGAAAAAACAAAAGTACCCAAGGAATTGTATAGCAGCTACGGATGGCCACATATATGAAGAAATTAACTCACTTCTAAAGTAATCAAACGTGCGGTAAATAAAAGGAATATGACGAATATACTAGACACTCCTAAGAGAATTAAAGAAGGAGCTCAAAAAATTAGAGGTGGTTAGGAGTTTCAAGTACCTAAGCGAATGGATTGAATGGAAAGCACTGGAAGCAAGAAGGAGCAAAATGAACTAGGTTTCCAGAAACCATATACAATAAGAAAACCCTCTCTTAGAATACCAAAATAAGTCATTATAACACAGTAATTAAGCCGGGAGCACTCTGTGTAGCAGAGACACTAGCAATGGGGAGAAAAGAGCTAATGGAGAAATTGGAAATCAAGGGGAGGAAGATCATGGCTCCCAAATTCCAAAATAACAAACAAGTTTTCTATAGAAACGAAGCCCTCTATGCAAAGTCGGAAACACTCTCGGAAACCATGAGGAAAAGGAGGATTGATTTCTATGGACGCATACTCAGAATGAATCCTGACAGACTAACTAAACAAGTCTTTTACTTCTTTAACAAAAACAAAAAAAAAAGACTAAACCCAATTCATTTAAGGAAGTAGAATACGATTTGAGACAACTCCAGATTACCGAAGTCATGTTAAAGAATGGTACAGTCAAAAGCGTGACCAAAGACAAAACTAAGCGGTTCCAAGTTAAGATCAACACCAGGAAACCAATTCTGATATCAGAGGAGGAAAGACAGAAGAGATCAGATAGAATGAAGAGCTACTGGGAGAAAAAGAGGGCACAAGCATCTAAGAAGTGATTGATCTGACGTATACCAAAGATAAAAGACGGGTGATTCTAAATAAAAAAAAAGAATGCTCACTTGTACTTTGTACTATGTAACACGCGAACTAGCAAAGATGCGCATAAGCCGGCCGAAGTAGCCGAGCGGTTCTAGGCGCTACAGTCTGGAGCCGCTCGACCGCTACGGTCGCCGGTTCGAATCCTGCCTCGGGCATGGATGTGTGTGATGTCCTTAGATTATTTAGGTTTAAGTAGTTCTAAGTTCTAGGAGACTGATGACCTGAGAAGTTAAGTCCCATAGTGCTCAGAGCCATTTGAACCATTTTTTTTTCTTTTTTGTGATGTGCATAATGTTCCTGGAGTGCTGAGATGCAAAGAATGAAAAGAAGACGAAAAACTAGTACTCAGATTTAGCAATGGCTCTAAAATGACCGGCATAGCTGATTACGTCTCAGGACCGCTCACAGCATACTTGTTCGAGCAGTTCTCAAGTACCATTAGTCAGTACGTGAAACTTGTGTTATTGTTTTAAGAGCAAAGGTAGAACAGATTAAAAACAGTCGTGTCTGTTGTGCCCGTTTATTTGGCCAGATAGTCACAAAATAAAGCTCAAAAACTGCAACGAGTGACTTCACAAGAGGAGAGCTATTCCTCTTGGGAAGTTTCACTCACGAAACTCCGGAAGCCCGATGTCCGAAACGTGTCAACAGACAAAGTGCTTCGCCCATCATACACACCTCGTGGTCACCACAACGCTTGAGTTAGAGGACTCTGGCTGAGTTCATATACAGGGAAACGCGACTCGTGTATGGTGTACACTCCGCCACACATCGCAATGTGTCTCCCGGAGAGCAGATACAGAGCGACGTTATTACACTCTACTTCTTCTTCTTCGTCGTCATCTTCTTCTGCTTCTTATTGCTGATCTCATCCGTGTCTCCACGGAATCGGCTTTTTATTTCGCATGTGGATACGTTATTGGTAGCGGGTCACTTGCTACCCTTCCTGACGTGATGGCTTACATACGTGTGAGAATCTGCGTTTCCCATTGTTCTGAAACGGACGTTCTTACACTAAACGGGCGTGTAAAGTACACGCCATGAAGCACCAGTCCGATGCGTATCAAACATTACGGAAGTGTTCATCGCTTAGAAGGTATTTATTCATTAAAACTTTCGTTCGGAACTGGTGTACATCATTAAAATACGTACGAGGTGTGGCCACCGCAGCTACAAATACACTCTCGCATCCATTGTATGGAAGAAAGAAACAGTCTCCGAGAAACTACCTGCCATATTTGAAACACATTCTGTGTCAGTTCATGAGGCATCAAAATTACCTGAAGCACAGACTGGTGCAAAACTAGCACGTCACATAAATCATATGATCTCTGGGTAAATGCAGTTCCATTTCATGATTACCTTGAATTGGAGAGAAAAGCTGAAGACAGTAAGAACCGTTTTGTAAATTAATTTCGACGGGGAACTACACTGACTTGAAAAAGCAGAAACGGTAGACACGTCAATAGCAAGTTAACTATGCTACATGGGGCAGATATCATCTATCCCAGACCCAGCAGCCAGCAAAAACCAGCGAGCCTTTTGATGATTCTTGTCGAGAGATAATACGAGGGTAATCCCAAAAGTAAGGTCTCCTATTTTTTACGTCCTTACACCTGTTTATTTCTACAGTGGTTTACATCAGTTTACAGCTTGAACATTTAGCTATTTTTCGACATAATCACCATTTCTGTCGATGCATTTTTGTAGACGCTGTGGCAGTTTTTGTATGCCCATGTCTTACCAGCTCACCGCGATGCTCTTTAGAAAGTTATGAACCTCTTCTTTCACCTCGTCGTCGGAGCTGAATCGCTGGGACCACAATTAACGCTGACAGGTACTGTGAGACTCTGAAAAAACTCAAACGGGCAATTCAGAAACGGGGAAGAGGAATGTTGAGCAAGGGCGTACACATTCTTTATGACAACACTCGCCCACACATCGCTGGGCAAACCGTTGCTCTCCTACAACAGTTTCAGTGGAACATAATCACCCACCCACCCTATAGTTCTGACTTGGCGCCCAGTGACTATCACCTGTTCCCTGGGTTACAAGAACACTTGGCTGGACAGCGATTCAGCTCCGATGACGAGGTGAAAGAAGATGTTCATAACTTTCTGAACAGCATGGTGACAAGCTCGTATGACATGGGCATACAAAAACTGGCACAGCGTCTGCAAAAATTCATCGAAAGAAATGGTGACTATGTCGAAATATAGCTAAACGTTCAAGCTGTAAACTCATGTAAACCACTGTAGGAATAAACAGGTCTATGTACTTATAAAAAAATAGGAGACCTTACTTTTGGGATTACCCTAGTATCTTTGAAATACAATTCGTCAGTTCGACTCTACCGGAACGCTTCCAATTAATCGCATGAATAACAAGTAAGAAACCAAACTCCAGACTGAATACGAAGTCTAGTGCTCAAACATAAGCCAGAAAGCATACCACAGGTCAACGTAGCAGAAATTAACACTTTATACCAGCCCGTCGGACGGTATTACCCGTGAATTAAATTACATAAACAGCAAAGTGAACAAATCTAACTTTGTAGTCAACAGTCATTTGTAGTATCTTGACATCAACGGCCCATTGTAACAGAATTGAAGAAAAGTATTCTCGATCGAAACAGAATATCACCTGGACCAATGTTCACAAAGTTCACCTCACGTCGAGCGTGAAATCTGAATAGTACACCATTGCCAATGACAGATTACCGACCAATGAAAACGCGCGCAAAATACACATTGGTCAGACCAACAAATGCACTACCTGTAGAAATGTTGATACGTTAAACCACAGATTTACTTGTGGACTCATAGGTGACATTTGGAATTTGCTCCGTCAGAAACTGGCAGCGATCGGCAAGACAATCTCCACAAGTTTATCAGTCAAGGTGCTTATTGTGGAACAGTTTCCACATCAGTAACTGTATAAGGGGCAGTCAAAAGAAAACGAGACAGATGGAAAAAATAACAAAACTGTTTATTTCAACAGCCAGAGTTGCAAACTAGCTCTTTCTGTTACTTTATGACGACTAGTTTCGTGTTTTTATTCATAACACATCCTCAAATCGTCCATCCAATCAGAATAAATGTTACTCCACATAGCCAAAAAACCTTGACAGGCTTTATCCAAAGGTTTAGAATTCAAGCGATCGTGAAACTGGATACAAACAGAAACTGATTGAACAGTATCACAAGCTGCTGACGCTTCTGCATCTCAGCGCTGTGGAAATCTCTAACCTGTTTATTATTTCACATGTGATTGACGAAACAGCTAATACATTTATCTCACTGTGACAGACGTCGGTCAATGTCGTCATAAAAAAATGTTTGAGGTGGCTTGGCGAACCTGGATTGTACCCATTTAGTGCTCCAAAAATATGGAAATCACGTCGTGCCGAGATCCATGAAACCATCTTGGCAATTGCGGGTGGGCATTATCCTACAACACAATGATTCCTGGCGTTTGGACGTGATGTCGAGCTGCAGGTTTTGCAGAGTGGCCGTGTATTGCTTTGCATTCACTGCGGCGCCGAGTCCCCGAAACTCGCTAAGTAGCGGACCCTCGGAATCAAAGAGAGAGGACACTAAGACTGCCACAGTGGTGGCGTGTATAGCTATGGAATTTTGCGTTGCGTTGGTTCTGACTGTTCAC
This sequence comes from Schistocerca piceifrons, assembly GCF_021461385.2. NCBI lineage: Eukaryota > Metazoa > Arthropoda > Insecta > Orthoptera > Acrididae > Schistocerca > Schistocerca piceifrons. The sequence continues at coordinate 215,585,007 of NC_060146.1, forward strand.
TCTCGGACTCAGAATGACGACACCACGTTTCATCTCCTGCGATACTCAGAGAGTGGAAGTAATATTCTTCTTCGTGATGTCGTTCTAGGTGCTGCAGTGATGTAGACGTCCCATTCAACTTCCGTCACCCTATGGCGAACCCACTGCGCACAGATTTTCCGTAAACTCGAATGCTCTACCGTGATGGCATGAGCGGTAGCTAAACCGAGGCATGAGCTAAATACCTTCCACTGTTCACCGTTGGTCATTTCTGACGGCAACATCCCCCGCAGCGATGACAGAAGCCGTAATGATTCGATGAGCCTGTTTGGCCGACTGCTGTCTTTCAATGACATCCGGCCTTCACAAAGTCGTTTATCTCTTGCAAACACAAGTGCACGTGACATGCTGTGTTTGCCATATGCGGGAGATATGCGGGCACCAACTTCACTTCCTGACACTTCCTCTGCAGCCTAAAACCGCACTGCACATCCCTCTTCCTCTTCCCTAGCCTCAATAGTGGAGGTGGACGCACACACGACTCATCACGTCGAGCACTTAAAAGTGCTAAAACAGGCAAATGGCACAGAAGTGAACGTTCGCGCAGTTCCTTCTTGATTTCTGAAAGAGACACGCACCTCCCTGCGTTACCAACGTCCGCGCCATATAGTCTGTCTCGTTTCCCTTTGACTACCGGTTACAGTCTACTTTCCTTATGTTGGCTACGGAATGCACAGTCCCTAATCAGTGTCTCCCAGCTACCCGCTTAACTGTAGTGCACCGTGGGTAGCCTATCAACAAAGGCGCCTTTGGCTTTCCGCCCGCACAGATGTAAATTTACCGGAGCTGTGAAAGCACAGCCTGTCCACGAGACACAAACACTTCTTTTATCTCCCTCATTATTTCTCTCTCCATCTCAATACTTTCGAACCACTTCAAAGAAACCTAAGTTTTCTCGTGCGACAGCGGATACAAATTAAAGTTTACCGACCGAGACACGGGACATCCACACCGTCAAACGTGCTATGTGACTGTTTGAGAAATTATATGCAGCAAGAACGCCTTCCCTTTGTGAATCTCGCGGTCTTTTTATTCAAGCGGTCGACACACATGTCTGTGATCTCGTGAACCATCTACTGACACATAGGTCGCTGTAAACTTTTTCTCTGGAAACTGCCAAACCATTGTTCCTCTATAACACAGTGAACTTAGTTCTCAAGATCACATTCCAGACTGTCGTAGCGTCCCTTAAAAGCTATGCAACCTATAAATGTTGTACTCAGGTGTCGTTAGCTGTCTTGTCAACATCTGTAACATCTTCATCGACACCAGTACTCTGCAATTCACAATTAAATTGTCCGGGAGAGGGCTTACCAAAGCACCTTCAAGCTATTTCCCTACCGTCCCACACCTTAAGGCGCGTGGGGAAAACAAGCAATTAAATTTTTCCATGGCAGCTCTAATTTTTCTTATTTCATCATGATGATCATTTCTCACTACGTAGGCGGGCGTTAATAGAATATTTCCGTAATCGGAGGAGAAAGTTGGTGATCGAAATTTCATTAAAAGATCCTGCCACAACGAAAAATGCCTTTGTTTTAGTGATTTCTACCCCAATTCACGTATGAGGTCCGTACCACTCTGTCCCCTTTTCGCGATAGCACAAGACAAGTTTCCCTTCTTTGACCATTTTAGATGTCCTCCATTGGTCACATCTGATGCGGATCCCACACTGCACAGCAGAACTTCAGAAGATGGTGAACAACTTTGGTGTACACATTCTCTGTAGCAAATCTGTTGCAGTTTCTAAGTATTCTGCCAATAAATCCCAGCCTTTGGTTTGCTTTCCTCACGACATTATCAATGTGATCGTTCCAGTGTAAGTTATTTGTAATTGTAATCCCCAAGTATTTAGATCATTCTACAGCGTTTAGATTTGGTGATTTATCGTGTAACCGAAATTTAGCGGATTCCCTTTGGTACTCATGAGGATGACCTCACACTCTTTCTTATTTAGAGTCAATTGCCACTATTCGCACCATGCAGATATCTTCTCTAAATAATTTTGCAGTTGGTTTTGACCATCTGATGACGTTATAAGGCGGTAAATGACAGCATCATCTTCAAACAATCAAAAAGGTCTGCTCAAATAGTGTCTTATGTCGCTTATGTAAATCGGGAACAGTGGAGGGCCTGTAACACTTCCTTGGGAAGCTCCAGATAGCCCACTACTTTTGGTTTACTCGGTGCCTTTCCGTCAATTACTACGAAGTGTGATCTTTCTGACTCGAAATCACGAATCCAATCAGATGACTGGCACGATACTCAATAGGAAATCAATTTCATTAGAAGACGCCTGTGAGGAACGGTGTAGAAAGCCATCGGGAAATCTAAATATATAGAACCTGTGTGACATCTCTTGTCGATAGCACTCATTACTTCGTGTTCACAAGAACGATATTTTCTGAAGCCGTGCTATTTGTCAATAAATCGTTCGCTTCGAGGTAATTCACAATTTTCAAACACAGTAATTGTTCCAAATTCCTACTGCAAAGCGACGTTAGTTGTATGGGTCTGCAGTTCAGTGTATTCGTCATATTTCCTTTCTTGGACACAGGTGTGACTTGTGCTACTTTCCAGTATTTTGGTACGGGTCTTCCGAAGTGCGAGCAGTTGTATGATTTGCTAAGTATGGAGCTAATGTATCAGCATGCTCTGAAAAGAGCCTGATTGGAATACGGTCTGGACCAGAGACCTTGCCTTTAAGCTGCCACGCTACACCGTGGATATCTACTTCAAAGTCACTGATGTTGGCAGTTGTTCTAGATTCGAATTCTGCAATATTTACTACTTCTTCTTTGGTGAAGGAGCTGCATAAAACGCCGTTTAGTAAAATGGTTCAAATGGCTCTGATCACTATGGGACTCAACAGCTGTGGTCATAAGTCCCCTAGAACTTAGAACTACTTAAACCTAACTAACCTAAGGACATCACACACATCCATGCCCGAGGCAGGATTCGAACCTGCGACCGTAGCGGTCGTGCGGTTCCAGACTGTAGCGCCTTTAACCGGTCGGCCACTCCGGCCGGCGCCGTTTAGTAACTTCGGTCTCGCGGCACTAACATCAGTGACGTCACAAGTCCTATCGCGCAGTAAGGGTATTGACTGCGTCTTGCCACTACTGTACTGTACATATGACGAGAATCTCTTTGGATTTCGAGACAGAATTTCGTTGTGGAAACTGTTAAAAGCATATCGCAGTGCTGTTCACGCTAAATTTCGAGCTTCTGTAAGACTTCACTGTTGGTTGTATATCGTGCTGACAGATTTCAGACATATTTGATGCTACTTGAAAGTGACATTCATGAATTATTTTTTCAGTCAAGTGGGTGAAAGATCCTTTGTACCCTGAGGAAAAAATTACAAAACTAAGGAAAACTCCTGATCGCACCGCTGGATACCGTAAGCACGGAGCCAACACACGTTCTGCTTAATTCACTGCCCTGTGCCAATCAGTAGTCACTGGGGAATATTCAATTATAAGCCATGCTAGCCCGTTGTTTCGCCGTGCTCTGAATTATGAAAGTATGTGCCCGTGTGACTATTTCTGTTCAACTGTACGAGGCAGTTACGTCTCCAAGTTGTTTTACTGTGTGACAATCATACATTTTTCCTAGCTTTCAGGACTTCATTACCACTATTTATAGGAGTAGTCTTTGGTTTTTGGAACAACACGTGTCTTTCGACCTGTTTGCGAGACATCCAATATAAATGCAGCAAGCTGTGTTTGAGGCGAATTATTGTGCCCAAAGTCATGCTGATTCTTTAAGAAACGTACATATCCAGACTGATGCGACGAACGAAAATTTGTACCAAGGCCAGGATACGAACCAAGGTCTCCTGCTCATTAGGCAGATGCACTAACCATTACGTACTGACCACTACTCCACTAAGCAGCTGGAGAGTCAGAAGGAATCCATACCTCAGTATGTCAGCCAAGGCAAAAGAGGGAAAGGACAAGAGGAGATTGAGCAGAAACTAAGAGAGAAAAATAGAAACGCAGTACGGGGAAAAAGCGACTTACGAATGATGATACTTGCAAATGGAGAGAGCTTAAGCCCAACAGGGAATTGATGTGAAACGAGAAACGAAAGCTTCACAGATGTGACTGAATCCCAGATTACCTTGAAGAGGTGGTCTGGAATGAATAGTGAGTTTGCCACTAAATTTGATCATTTCCAGTTATTGTCCTAGGAGCGTAGCCGGTGATTAGATGTGAAAACCAGGGAACAAAAAACAATAGGAAGACCAATTTTTTATGTTGGTTGACAGGAGAGCGAAGTGGAAACGACAACGACAAATGTCTTGTGCAGAAAATTTCACTGCAGATGCTTGAATTTTAACAGGATAAGTACCACCACATGTAACGTAATAGCAGAAGCGATTATCGGAATCGTCGCATGCTCTTTACTGGCTTCGTTGTCAACCATCTGAACCAAACCGGACTTGTTCATTGATAGTTAGCTAGCGGGATATAGTTTGTAAATATTTACTGTTTACAGTTTTGCCAACTTTCAGTTGTCACAGACGCAAGGACTGCTGGGACTAGTGGAAAAGCAGACAGATACTTTCAACACTTCTTAAGAAAAGAACACACAACGAAAGTGAAGTGCTTAGGTTACAGGCGCTCACAAACACGGAAAATCAAGCATCCTGGTGAACGCAGAACAAAGAGATAAAATTCAAGGACTGCACGTACGTGACAACAACACGGCAAGAAATTGTCACTAATTGCGCTTAGTAAATGTAAGGAAGCAGAAAGCATACTGCGTTAAAACAAACAGCCATATACTTTGTTGCATAGACTTATCACTTCACCAAGAAGACGAAGAACAGCAACAACAACAACAACAAGATGATGATGATGATGATGATGATGAAGATGTTGATGATGATAATAGCAATAATATAGAAGGAACTAATATCACTTGCATACAAAATCCTATCCCAATGTCTTCTCGACAGAGCACAGAACAAGCTGAACCAAAAAGTGCAGAATATCAGTCAGGATTCAGGCCAAGCCGTTTGTGTCCAAAGCAGATCTTGTAGGTAAAGCTAATCGTAAGACATTAGACGATTTATGATAAATACTTAGTCTGCGCATTTGCTTATTTCAAAAAGCGTATGACTCAGTGGACCTGGAATCACTGTTCCAAATATTAAAAGAATAAGGTCTAGATGTGAAAACATTTGCAGTCATAAGACAGACACTGACAGGCACAAAGTCCACGGTTAAACCTACAGGGAAACTCAGATCCTATAGAAATAAAAATTCGATTAACACAAGGACACAGGCTGTCTGCATTACTTTTCAAATACGTTCTTGAAAAACAGAGACAAGAAAGGCGCAAACAGAAAGCACTACTCAAAATTGACCGACCAATCACTTTAGGCAGAGACAAGAGTGAAGCGAAGTCTGGATACATTCCTATAAAGGTCTAACGGTGTGATGAGTCATAATAGCGTCTAGTTTGGGCTATTTGTGGGAGGTTAAACAATTTGTAGAAGCTATGGCGACAGCGGCGACCATCTTGAAATACGTCATCTTGGAAGTGCGTTACGTGTTCAAATGGTAAAAGACTCATGTGGCACATCATTTTTGAACGACGTCTTTCTCATAAATACACAAGTGGAATCTGTTTTAAGACATCTTTATTTGTGTAGAAGTTACGACCTGTTAAAGTTTAGGGCACTCGTCAGAGTCAGCTTCACAGCATATGCTCAAAATGATCTCCGTTGCGCTGTACACACAATCGGACTCCTCGCCAGTCCTGCTTCGCACGCCGCAGCATCTGTGGGTCAACAGAGGCACAAACACTCTCAGTACAAATGGGTGTTGTGTGATGTCCTTAGGTTAGTTAGGTTTAAGTAGTTCTAAATTCTAGGGGACCGATGACCATAGATATTAAGTCCCATAGTGCCCAGAGCCTCTCAGTACACCGGAAAAGATGGGCTACTTTGTTGATTACTGCTTCATATACAACTGATTTCAGATGTCCGCACAGATAAAAGTCGAGAAGTGTAAGATCGGGGGACGGCGGTTGCTCTGTGAGAGGACGCCTCCAGCCTATCCAGTAACCTCTAAACTGTTCTTCCAGAAACCGTCAGAATTCAGTAGCATATGGGGGAGGTACGTCACCTTGTTGGATGAAGGTTGAGAAATGACCGTGCGGTTTCAGCAACGCTGGAAGCACGTAATCACAGAGCATGCCAAGATACTTCTCCCCACTCAAGATTTCATTAATAAGCATCGAGCCCACGATTATTATGTCCCAAATCCCACACCAAACCATCACTTTTTCACCACCAGCTTCTTTACAGAGATCCACCTACTAAGGGTTTTCGTTTGCCCAGTAACGATGATTCTGTTTGTTTACTTTGAAACTTCCCTTTGAACAATTTATACACGACTGTGCTTAAAGTGACACACAATATTTTGTTAAGGCAACGCAATCTGACTTTCAAAATTCCCTACAAAAGAATGGCCCTGACTAACATTAAACTATACCTTTCACAAATCACTTACCTCACAAAAATCTTCGCTGCTCAAACTACTGCAATACAGCGAGCGCCACTACTGCCAGCTAAATAAAAGATTCAAACTATGGAAGGCACTAACTACTGATAGGGATAGTTAGCAAATGAAAGATATTAATAGAGAACAAACAATGTATTTACCTTGATATCATCATATATAAATATAGCAGTTCATGACAAATTTCAAAACTCCGCCCTCTCTCTCCCCACATCCACCACTGCTGGCGGCTCACCTCCAACTGCCCAACGCTACGCGCTGTTCACATCCAGCTGCCGCTGCCCAACACTACAATGGCAGACAACAATGCAAACTAGCCACAGACTGCACACAGCACAGCCAGTGATTTTTCATATAGAGCGCTACGTGGCGTTACCAGTAAGAAAACATAAACAGCGTACTTACAACTTTTCCTTGCACACAAAAATTATTTTCGCCACATAACACCACCTGTCGTGTGAAGTTTGTATTCCCGTCACGCCGATCCAGACCCCGTTCTGCAAACTGCACCCACCGATCAGGGTCATCCTCAGAGAGATGATGTTGCAATTGTAACTTGTAGCCGGCCGGAGTGGCCGTGCGGTTCTGGGCGCTACAGTCTGGAACCGGGCGACCGCTACGGTCGCAGGTTCGAATTCTGCCTCGGGGATGGATGCGTGTGATGCCCTTAGGTTACTTAGGTTCAAGTATTTCCAAGTTCTAGGCGACTGATGATCTCAGAAGTTAAGTCACATAGCGCTCAGAGCCATTTCAACCATTTTTTGTAACTTGTACGGGTTCCGCTGGTTTGTGTGCAACACCGGATATTACTGGACTTTTCACAAACGCTGCGACAGTTGCTGTTGCAGTTTCCTCATCGGTAGCTGTTCTTGAACGCCCACTACGTGGCTTATCCACCACAGAACTTACTGCGCGGAATTTTTCCAGTCACTTGGATACTGTCACATGTGAAATGTGATTTCTCTCAGGACCCTGGCCACTGAAGTCGCAGCAATCACCCTGGTATCTCGTCCACAGCTCGTTGACACAGCTTAAATGCATTGTTGCTGTGTGTGCGCCATTGTCAATCATTTGAAACAATAAACGGAACTGATCAGCTCCTTGAAATTTCAAACTTTAACAGGTCAAAACTGCAACACAAATACAGATATCTTCAAACAGATTTCACGTATATATTCCTGAGAAAGAGGCAGTTCAAAATGATTTGCCATGTGGCAGCCTTTCCGTTTGAAACACGTAACAGAATCCAAGATGGCGGATTTCGAGGTGGTCCCCGCTGCCACCATAGCTCCCATAAGTGGCGCCCCCACCTACAGACACCGCATACCGGACGCCTTTATGGTTCCTCACACCGTTCGACTGTCGTAGGGGTGCGTCCAGGCCGTCGCCTCACCCTGTAGAATTACCCAGAACGTGCAGACGATTTAGCGGTCTTAACCTTCGACACTTCATCAGCCCAAAGTCAGGCTGAACTCTTGAAAGAAACTACAGAAAAAGTCGAATTACGGCACCTGCAAAAATTCATGGAGATGAAATGTGACAAAATTAAACTAATTCCATAATATAAATATCTCGGTGAAACCATTCAGTAAAATGGAATCGAAACAAGAAGGCCCCTATGTGCAAGAAACACTAATTTTGATGAGGAAAACAGACGACGAAGAGAATGAGAAATATATACGGAAAATCATAAGAAAAAAATTCTAGGATCAAGACTTGTAGACGAACAGTGCCGACACAGATGCAGACAACAAGTCAAACAATACGCAACTATCCACAGCCACATTATACAAACTCAGGTGAAGGCTCTGTGGACACATTAAAAGAATGAACGCATGCGGGATTGCAAATCAAATGCAATCGAATTCTTTGATAACAGAAGAAAAGCCGGAACGAACACTCCAAAATTCAGAAAATGCAAGTTGACCATAAACAAAAAAACTAAAGAAGAAGACAGCAACACATTGGACTTCAGAGAGAAAGGGAGCACACAAGCGCACAAGCAGACAAAAAGCAACTATGGACTCAACGGAAGATAAATGACAACATCCAAGTACTTTATATAGTCCCAATGTGCTTATGCCCATATAATAAAAATGTAGGAGCAACTAAGAAACGTCGGAAACCATAGAAATGGCGAGTACCGAGAAATTTGGTTACAGTAATGTAAACACAGTTTACTCAAGTCATAACGGTGGTACAGAACTTTCTTTGGGCGGTTCACAAGCTGAAAACTGTCCCCTACCGAAGACCGTGGTTAACTGAATGGACTTTCATAAAGACGATATGCTTCCGTCAGGGAAATTTACCTACTCATCTCGGCAGGGCTGGGTGCCACAGCTTGTTCATGGGGCACAACACCAAATGAGATTTCAATCATGTATTTTTTTCGTGTAAGAGATATTATACTGAGAAAATGACTATGTGCAATAGAAAAGAAAGTTAAAACAACTACACTACTGGCCATTAAAATTGCTGCACCACGAAGATGACGTACTACAGGCGCGAAATTTAACCGGCAGGAAGACGATGCTGTGTTATGCAAATGATTAGCTTTTCAGTGCATTCACACAAGGTTGGCGCCGGTGGCGACACCTACAACGTGCTGACATGAGCAAAGTTGCCAACCGATTTCTTATACACAAACAGCAGTTGACCGGCGTTGCCTGGTGAAACGTTGTTGTGATGCCTCGTGTAAGGATGAGAAATGCGTACAATCACGTTTCCGACTGTGATAAAGGTCGTATTGTAGCCTATCGCGACTGCGGTTTATCGTATCGCGACATTGCTGCTCGCGTTGGTCGAGATCCAATGACTGTTAGCAGAATATGGGATCGGTGCGTTCAGGAGGGTAATACGGACCGCCGTGCTGGATCGGAACGGCGTCGTATCACTAGCAGTCGAGATGACAGGCATCTTATCCGCATGGCTGTAACGGATCGTGCAGCCACGTCTCGATCCCTGAGTCAACAGATGGGGACGTTTGTAAGACTACAACCATCTGCACGAACAGTTGGACGACGTTTGCAGCAGCATGGACTATCAGCTCGGAGACCATGGCTGCGGTTACCCTCGACGCGGCATCACAGACAGGATCGCCTGCAATGGTGTACTCAACGACGAACCTGGGTGCACGAATGGCAAAACGCCATTTTTTCGGATGAATTCAGGTTCCGTTTACAGCATCATGATGGTCGCATGCGTGTTTGGGGACCTCGCGGTGAACGCACATTGGAAGCGTGTATTCGTCATCGCCATTCTGGCGTACCACCTGGTGTGATGGTATGGGTTGCCATTGGTTACACGTCTCGGTCACCTCTTGTTCGCGTTGCCGGGACTTTGAACAGTGGACGTTACAATTCAGATGTGTTACGACCCGTGACTTTATCCTTCATTCGATCCCTGCGTAACCCTACATTTCAGCAGGATAATGCACGACCGCATGTTTCAGGTCCTGTACGGGCCTTTCTGGATACAGAAAATGTTCGACTGCTGCCCTGGCCAGCACATTCTCCACATCTCTCAGCAATTGAAAACGTCTGGTCAGTGGTGGCCGAGCCACTGGCTCGTCACAATACGCCAGTCAGTACTCTTGATGAACTTTGGTAACGTGTTGAAGCTGCATGGGCAGCTGTACCTGTACACGCCATCCAAGTTATGTTTGACTCAATGCCCAGGCGTACCAAGGCCGTTATTACGGCCCGAGGTGGTTGTTCTGCGTACTGATTTCTCAGGATCTATGCACCCAAATTGCGTGAGAATGTAATCACATGTCAGTTCTAGTATAATATATTTGTCCAATGAATATCCAGTCATCATCTGCATTTCTTCTTGGTGTAACAATTTTAAGGCCAGTAGTGTATTTTCTACTAAGGTAACACCGTACATCAGAAAATTAACTGTCGGACATGGAAATTTCAACACCTTAGAGGCAGCATACAGCAAACGTCAAAATGTCATGAAGTGTAGTACACATAAAGCAAAAATGGTAAATGTTTCAGTGTATTCGCGCTTACTATACCTCGAAAGGTGACGTTGGTATATGTCACTTGAAAAATAGCAGATGTACTGATAACGGTTATAACGCTGTCCTCGAAGAGTTACAGTAGTGGCATAGCTAGTAAAGCGCTATCTGTGTCTGCCCTTTAATAGGGAATACTCACATACGGAATGCTCAGTGCAGTGCAAAGCATGAAGCATGCAGGAAACCATGCCACGGAGATAACTAAGACGCTCTCGTACTTTCTACAGCCAACTGAAAGGAGTCAAATTGTGGCCTTCCGAATACCGAGGTGGGCGTTTTGGAGAACTGCGACACAGGCAGAACGTTGCTGATATATCAAGCCCATAGAAGAGGTTCTGGATGTCAACAAAGCACAGACGCCCGCCAGAATCGTCGTATTGTAAGGACAGCGGTGACAGATCGTACAGCTACCACAGCACAGGTAAGAGGGCTTGTGAGCCCAGACGTGTCCACACGAACTGTTGGGAACCGACCATTAGCATTGGGGTCACGCGCGCGCACGCCTCTGGCCCATCTTCCACTCCCACCACGTCACTTGGAAGATGCAATGGCGCGCCGTGGTCTTCAGCGATGAAAGCAGATTCTGCCTGCATGCAAGCGATGGTCGTTTGAAGTTAAAATCTTCTGGGTTATTTGGCCGCGTCGTGTTTCTTCTAAAATGTTCGACATTTCGACCCCTCTGCTGGGATCTTCGTCAGGATCCTTGGTGTTCACTAGTGCTAGAAAACTGTCAATGACGAGTGTCGCGTACACTTATGAAGGGGGAATTTGTTTGTGCGTACAATGTAGTGTGGTTCACCGCCAGACACCACACTTGCTAGGTGGTAGCCTTGAAATCGGCCGCGGTCCGTTAGTATACGTCGGACCCGCGTGTCGCCACTGTCAGTGATTGCAGACCGAGCGCCGCCACACGGCAAGTCTAGAGAGACTTCATAGCACTCGCCCCAGTTGTACAGTCGACTTTGCTAGCGATGGTTCACTGACAAAATACGCTCTCATTTGCCGAGACTATAGTTAGCATAGCTTTCAGCTACGTCATTTGCTACGACCTAGCAAGGCGCCATTATCAATTGCTATTTATCTTGTGATGCATGTACCGTCAGACCGATGTTCACCAATTATGGATTAAAGTTAAGTATTCCAGAAGCTACGTACTATTTTTGCTACTATAACGACCTTGTCCTGTTCCAGACCTCACGCCATCCTGCGTGAGCTTAAACGCGTGCCCTTCGGCCTCCCGTCCTAGTGGATTGACTGTTTTGCCAGTCCACAAAATGTAGATCTAGCGAGTGCTGTCTCGTAGACTGCATTTGTCCAAGACACAGTGACCCCACCCTAGGAGTTAGTCGTCTGGGGTCAATGAGCTACAAATCTCGTTCACCTTTGTTGTTTCTGGAGGGGATGCTAGCCAGCCCTCGGTACATGCCTAATGTTGTTAGACCCATTCTTTTGCCGTTCTTGCAACAGGAAGGTGATGTGTTGTTCCAACAGTATAATGTTCGCAGACACAGTGCCTCTGAAACTGAACGTTCTCTGTAAGTCGTGAAGCAACGTCCCTGGCCAACACGATCTCCATACTTGTCTCCAGTTGAGCACGTGTGAGATATATTGGGACGAGAAGTGACTCATACGAGTCCTCAACCAACAACTCTTACAGAAATACGTGAACAGGTCGAGCAGGCGCAGCATATAACGTGTCCGAAGCCAGTATTCACCATCTGTACGATCGACTGGATTCCAGAGACAGCGCCTGCATTGCCGACCGTGGAGGCTACACAACGTACCAACATGGGTGTCTTAGCATGGATCAATACCCGGTACTTGAGAACCGCTTGTGCTACTGATCTGTACATATAATCATAGCATATACTCCATATGCATTGTTGCAACAGTAAAATTTGAGTGAATCGGACAGATTAGATTAGATTAGTACTTGTTCCATAGATCATGAATACGACACTTTGTAATGATGTGGAACGTGTCAGGGTAATAAAAGGTGTCTATACAAGATATTACGTTAGACAAAATATTACATGACACTCAATAATTATTATTTTTTTTTATTTTTTTTTTGTGGAGGTTGGGAAATTACCCACTTACTATATCCAAAAATTCATCTAATGAGTAGAAGGAGTTGCCATTAAGAAATTCTTTTAGTTTCCTATTAAATGCTATATGGCTATCTGTCAGACTTTTGATGCTATTAGGTAAGTGACCAAAGACTTTTGTGGCAGCATAATTTACCCCCTTCTGAGCCAAAGTTAGATTTGACCTTGAGTAGTGAAGATCATCCTTTCTCCTAGTGTTGTAGCCATGTACACTGCTATTGCTTTTGAATTCCTTCGGATTGTTAATAACAAATTTCGTAAGTGAATATTTACAGGGTGAGTCACCTAACATTACCGCTGGATATATTTCGTAAACCACATCAAATACTGACGAACCGATTCCACAGACCGAACGTGAGGAGACGGGCTAGTGTAATTGTTTAATACAAACCATACAAAAATGCACGGAAGTATGTTTTTTTAACACAAACCTACGTTTTTTTAAATGTAACAACGTTAGTTTTGTTAGCACATCTGAACATATAAAAAAAATACGTAATCAGTGCCGTTTGTTTCATTGTAAAATGTTAATTACATCCGGAGATATTGTAACCTAAAGTTGGCGCTTGAGTACCACTCCTCCGCTGTTCGATCGTGTGTATCGGAGAGCACCAAATTACGTAGGGATCCAAAGGGAACGGTGATGGACCTTAGGTACAGAAGAGACGGGAACAGCACATTACGTCCACATGCTAACACCTTTTTATTGGTCTTTTTCACTGACGCACATGTACATTACCATGAGGGGTGAGGTACACGTACACACGTGGTTTCCGTTTTCAATTACGGAGTGTAATAGAGTGTGTCCCGACATGTCAGGCCAATAGATGTTCAATGTGGTGGCCATCGTGTACCGTGTGTACCGTGATGTGCCTACAACCCAGAGGATATGAAAAAACGTATTGTGGCAGCCTGCGGCGACATTACACCAGATGTACTGCGGCGTGTACGACATTCCCTACGCCAGAGACTGCAATTGTGTGCAGCAAATGATGGAAACCACATTGAACATCTATTGGCCTGACATGTCGGGACACACTCTATTCTACTCCGTAATTGAAAACGGAAACCACGTGTGTACGTGTACCTCACCCCTCATGGTAATGTACATATGCGTCAGTGAAAAAGACCAACAAAATGGTGTTAGCATGTGGACGTAATGTGTTGTTCCAGTCTCCTCTGTACCTAAGGTCCATCACCGTTCCCTTTGGATCCCTACGTAATTCGGTGCTCTCCGATACACGCGATCGAACAGCGGAGGAGTGGTACTCAAGCGTCAAATTTAGGTTACAATGCCTCCGGATGTAATTAACATTTTACAATGGAACAAACGGCACTGATTACGTATTTGTTTATATGTTCAGATGTGCTAACAAAACTAACGTGGTTCCATTTAAAAAAACGTAGGCTTGTGTTAAAAAACATACTTCCGTGCATTTTTTTATGTTTTGTATTAACCAATTACACTAGCCCCTCTCCTCACGTTCGGTCTGTGGAATCGATTCGTCAGTATTTGATGTGGTTTACGAAATATATCCAGCGGTAATGTTAGGTGACTCACCCTGTATATTGTGAGCCTACAGTGGAGATTTCTAGCTCTTTAAATAAGTGTCTGCAGGATGATCTTGGATGAGCTCCAGCAATTATTCTGATTACACGCTTTTGTGCAATGAACACTCTTTTACTCAATGATGAGTTACCCCAGAATACGATGCCATAGGAAAGCAGAGAATGAAAATAGGCGTGGTAAGCTAATTTACTCTGATGTATATTGAGAGGCACCCACATGCCTTGCTCACACTGTGGCATCAAGCAGTCAGGCCTGTAAGATGAGTGGTCTGCCAAGCGAGTGGATTCATTCTTAATTTACCGAGTTACATGAAGTCTAGTACTCACACTTAAGTTACAAGTTATCCTCCTATATGATTAATACGCAACGGAAACACGCATCTGACTATCAGTAATTTACAGAACTCTGACTGTACACTACGCACTGGCAATACCACATTTTCTTTTTGTCTTTTATTTAACGGCTTTTGTCAACACGTGGCCACCGCACTGAATATAAATGGCGCACACATTGTAAATTCGGGACGTTATGACAACATACAATTCGAAGGAAAGGTCCACCAATCTTTTTCTTTTCACTATCTTATTTATTCCGATAAATTCTCTAACCTAAACACACAAATTCTACAACCTACAACAATAACACATGAGAAATTCCGCCCAGTGGGCATGGCTTTACAATGGTGAATCTCTATATCATGGTCTCGTAATTATTTTTAACGCTACAGTGCACTTTCTGGATAGGATGGTGGATCTTTTATTATACCTCACACTTCGACTCTCACAATCATCATCACTAAACTTTCCTCCCGACCGAGCGGTACCAAAGGAACAAGCATAACCCACTAATCTTTTGAAACTACCTCGCTACTCTCCCATGCAAACCACACATACCCAAATTACATGACATACACCACACTACAACATGAAATACTACACAGAGAATAGTCACAACATTATCACTTTCAGCTTTCCCACTTCAATTAATATTTATCCCAGTTTCACACGACACTGCCCCACTTCACAATTCCACTTTCCTACTATGAACTCTGGAGATATATGCACATCTTCCTGTGCAATGCAAGCCAAGTGGCGTTGCTGGATAGACGGCCGACTCACCTTGCTTCTCTCTCAGAGTTTGAATCTAGCGTCACACGGAATCATATCACGCAAAGTAATATTAAGAACGTATTCATCACACACGCGAGTCCTCAACTGATACCATGGACGAGTATTTCTCTTTATCTTTTGTCTCATACACAGTTTGAGACTCACACAGTACTCACCACGTGGAAGTACTCGTCTCTAATTTCAAGTCCTGCACACGCCATTTCTTAAATATTTCAACTTATGGTACACAGGCTATTTCTTAAATATTTCAACTTATTGTACACAAGCTAGTAATTCAGCTTAACTTAAGCACACAGAAGTATTTCAACTTATTGCTACACGTGGTTTCATTCTGACCGTTGGTCACTTCTGAAGATTACTACAATCCCATTAATATTACCTGCCTGACATTTAATTCTCCCCACAAAAGTTCCTGAAATAGAGAAATTAATATTTAAAACTATTCTTAAATATTCCACATGCATACCATGTCTCCACTCTTTCGTCATTACGGAGCACAACTAAAACAGGTCTTAACAGCACAAGATCCAGCGGCAGAGTGCCAAAACAGGGCCGTTCTTAAGGTTCTCTCCCACCTCTGTCGAAGTGGGGCAGCACCTTTCTACCGCATTGCTCAGCCACATTTCAGGCGCTCAAAGCTCAGGCACATTTCATCTCTTTGGTCCCACCAAAGGTGGCCAAAGGATCGACTCAAAGATGATCATATATTCACATTCACTATCTGCGGTTAGCAGACGACCATACATTCATTCATTTCACAGATCTCACCAAACTGGATGTAGGGATTTACTTTGTGGGAGTGCACATGTGATCAATTAAATAAATAAATTGTCATTCTTTCCCACACTGGTATCCGGCTTCGCTGTATTAATTGAAATTGCGTTATTTTACAAAAAAAATGTGTTCTTCTGACAAAAGTAATGAAGTATGTTGTACCTATTTTCAATGTCGGGCGGATTGTACCCTTTCAATATCGCCAAAATTTGCAATGACCCTAATAGCATAAGTAGCTGAACTGAAACGTTTCAGCAGATCTTCAGTGTGTTTTCTCCAGTTCAACCCCTCATCAACGATACACCTAGAAATTTTGAATATCCTACCTTAGCTACCGATTTGTGATCGAAGTCTGTATTTATTGATGGTGTCATTCCATTTACTGTGTGGAACTCTATATATTGTGTTTTGTCAAAGTTTAATAAGAGCCCATTTGCAGAGAACCACTTAATGATTTTCTGAAAAACATCATTTACAATTTCATCAGTTAATTCTTGTCTGTCGGGTGTGATAGCTATACTTGTGTCATCGGCAAAAAGTACCAGCTTTGCATCTTCGTGAATACAGAATGGCAAGTCATTAATATATATTAATAACAGCAGAGGACCGAAGACCGAACCTTGCGGCACTCCATTCTTGATTGTTCCCCAGTTCGAGAAATCACCAGTTCTTTGCATATTATGTGAACTGTTTATTTCAACTTTCTGCACTCTTCCAGTAAAGTGAAATGATGTACAATTTTTTTCTCCCAGCATTGTAGGTGGGAGTAACACTATCTGCGTTCTGTATACACTTCTTCTAATCCTTGCCCCTGTATCTTTCATTGGCTATGAATCGACATAGTTATTAACCAATTGATGATGATGATGATGTTTGGTTAGTGGGGCGCTCAACTGCGCGGTTATCAGCGCCCACACAAATTCTGAACCTCTGCTCAGCCCAATCTTGCCACTTTCATGATGATGATGAAATGATGAGGACAACACAAACATCCAGTCATCTCAAGGCAGGTGAAAATCTCTGACCCCGCCGGGAATCGAACGCGGCACCCCGTGAGAGCGAGATCGCGACCGCTAGACCACGACCTGTGGACATTAACCGATTGGACTTGGTCAGTTTAAGGGTGGACTAAGTTACTGTCAGCGCACCGTTACCCCCACAGGACAGAAAATATGCATCCCCAACGGTCTGCATGTGGTGTTCTTTATGTGAAAGTGAGCGAAAAATTTCACAATGTTAGTGATTGGTGTAACTCAGGTGGGGCTTGGGTAACAGCCCATTATTCACCTAGTGGAAGATGGGAAACCGCCTAAAAACCACACCTATGGTCACCGCCTCATCGAGCCCCGTCGTTAATCCGCTGCACAGGTAGTATGCGGGGCTGGCGCACCTTCCTGTCCCCGAGTGGAAATTCAACACGCATGGCTATCAGGCCAGCTGCCTTCAACGCTGCGAAAGAAATCGTGCCACTTTTTCGAGACCCAGTATTTGCCTCCCAGGGTTGGGCACACAAGCTTAAAACTTGGCTTCCTCTGTATTGGTGCAAAAATGTGGGCTGCGTGACGTCACCTTCGGGCTTGGCAGAGCTTTAAATATTAAAGGTGCGACCCCTGAGAAAAAAAAAAAAAAAAAGCCGCAGTTAAGAAGTTGATGCAACATGTAAGGTGGATTATTGATGTCACATTGGCACCAAATCTCACCAGAATTGTGCCCAAAGCACCATGGATGCTTCATACTATGTGAAGATCGTCACAGCTCCTTTTACACACATTTTATCTCTTCTTTTGACGCCTCTGTGCTAGAGGTCAGAACCCCGGCATTCAGCACTGCATAAATTTCTTTTATTTCACCTCTATGCTCACAAATTTGTAGGTCATCACACTGTCGGCTTCATCAACAATGATCATCTTCAGATCTGTTTTATAAAAACCATGCCCTAATATATTGGAGCCAACGTGGCATCAAAAGAACTGTCTCGAAATTCGCCTTGTCTATGTGTCTCGACAGGTATTTCACCCTCGCCCCCACATATACAACAGCAGTGCCTTACCTACTCCACCAATTATCTGTGTCAGAGAGAAACGAGATGATCATGAAGACAAAGAATGGAAGCAGTGGAGAGACTCAGACAGTGAGAGGAAAAATTGAATGTAGATATAGTTAACGAATATAACAAAGAAGGAAGGAAAGGACAGTACGCAAAAAAAGAAAATGAAAATGTAGAAATGAAAGGAAAAGTATGAGGAAGAAGGGAAAGTTTAGTATATATGCATGTATGTATGGAGAGAGAGAGAGAGAGAGAGAGAGAGAGAGAGAGAGAGAGAGAGAGTAATATAAGCAAGAGAAGGATGAGGAGAAAGAGAGAGAGAGTAATAAAAGTAAGAGAAGGATGAGGAAAAGTGAGAGTAGGTACAGGAAAGAAGAAAGGAAGAAATGGAATGAAAAGAAGGAAGAGAAAAGACCGAGAACTACAGAGTGAGAGGAGAAGACTAGACAGAATGAAAGGAAGTAAAAAGGAGGTAAGAGAGAAAGGTGAAAACTCACAGAGAGAGAAAATTAAGGAATTTAATGAGAGAGTACTGAGTTGCGAATAAAGAGACAGAGAGAGAGAGAGAAGGGGAGAGTTCCCTCTGGCGATGTACTGTTCTACAGTCGACCTTGGCTTCTACACTGAACGTGGCTTTGCCTGCCCCTGAAGCCGCCCAGTTTAAGTCGGTTGTTGGGCTGTTAGGACGCTGGCAGTTGGATTGCCGCGGAGCACGGAACGTTCGCACAATAAACATCCAGACGTGTCGGCAGATTTATGTAAGACTCCGCTCGCCCGACTGCAAACTTAATTAGCCACATCTGGGTCAGGGGGAGCTGCGTAAATTACAGGAAGCCCGGCCCCACAACTTCTCCCACCACGTATTTCCACTTTTAACATCAAATTAGCCTATGAAGGAACTCCTGAGGGCTTGACACGTTTTTAGGGTTTCGAGTCTCATTCTGCAAAACCGGAACCTTTACAGAATCGCTTTGTCGTTTGTCCATCTGTCTGTCCGTCTGTCTGTCCGACTGCTAAGAACCAATTTTCTCACCAACAGGTACACACATCAGGTTCAAATTTAACTCTCATGTTAGAATCTATGGTCCACTGACGGTGTGAAAATTTTAAACTTCCAACTCAATGCATTCAAGAGGTACGGCAATTTATGTCACATATTTTGATACTAGAAATCTCACGCATCAATATATATAGGGTACTTCTACTTGTCATAGAATCATGAAATTTTGCCAGAAGCAAAGTTTCACACTACAAGTGGAGGAAAAAGAATCCTAAAATTGTTAATTTGTAATTAGTTAACACGAAAAAATAGTTTTTGTGATTTTTTATCCATCTGTCTGCATGTCTGTCCGTCTTTGAAGACCCCTTTTTCTCTAGAACACCTGGGCGTATGATGTTCAAACATATATCACATACTGAGGTCGGCGATCTCTTTCCGATGTAAAACTTTGAAGCTTCTAAGTCAATGCAATTGAAAGATACCGCCATTTACGTCACATATCTTGACACTCCCACAAGCACTCATCAAAACGTATAGGGTACCTGCTATTGACCTAAAAATCACGAAATTTGGCAAGAAGCAAATTTTCACACTAAAAGTAAAGGAAAAAAATCTTAAAGTTCTCAATTTCTGATTATAAGACACGAAAAAATGTTTTTTTGTCGCTTTTTTCATCTATATGTGCATATTTCGTCTGTTAAGGCCTCTTTTTCTCTGGAACAGGTTGGCGTAACAAGTTCAAATTCATGTCGCATACTAAACGCGATGTAAAGGAAGGGCCATTTATGCCACATATTTTGAAGCTCGCAATCTCGTTCATCAAAACCAGTAGGGTACTTCCCGTTGACCTAGAACCATGAAATGTGGCAAGCAGTAAGGTTTCATAGTACGAGGAAAGTACAAAATCAGAAATCTGTTAAGCTGTAATTATATCACATAAAAATATCTTTTTGACATTTGACCATACAATGCAGTCCTTACCCATCCATCAGAAGCACAGTAGGCGAACAATCCAGCATGCAAACATAAAATATAAGTAGCAGTCATGTTCTATCAAGTAAAAACAAGTTCTATTAAATTTTCTCTCTACATTTATAAACTAAATTAATCTTCTTGCTTCTTCTTGTATCTCTAGGCTAATCTGAGGAACTACTGTAAAGATTTCGATACAGTCTTGGAATTCCTGCGTCCAGTATCTTGCGAGTATCGATATCGAAAACAGGCAAAAATCGTTGATATTCTTTATTCCCACGATGGATGAACAATGTATGTTGTACATAACTGCGTTTGTACGGAATCCTCAGTGCTTAAGTCCTACTACCAGTTGGCGAAAAGCTTTTTAGTTCAGAGCATCTCACACATCTGAAGTTTCTTGCGCTCCACACTTGTTGCACAGGTCCAAAACAAGTGAATGATGTATGAATTATTAGTACGAGAAGTAGTCGTAGAGTTATAGCCACGAAAAGAAAAACAGAATTATATATAGCAATAAATTCTTTTGTTTTGTTTACAACTCTGATTGATATTGGAATTGGCCCGTGGCACAGTACCAGCATAATCTCGCAGTGCATCGAGACAGTGGGTAGTGAGCGCGGCACTGTGAGCCCTCTACCGGCGCGCTGCAGAACTGTGACGCGTGTGAATTTCAGTGTCTACCAGCCCTGCGAACAATCAAAACAATTGATTAGTTAGAAGACAAATGAAATGACTCAGAACCATATTTCACTTGGGGAAAACAGATACCACCTACAGGGATATTAAAGAGACTCTTGGGGAAAAGAGAAGCCCCTGCGTGAATTTAGTGAGCTCAGATGGAAAACCAGTACTGAGATAGAAACGGAAAGCTGAAAGTAGAAGGAGCATACAGAGAACTTGTACGAGAAGTATGAACGTGAAGGCAATAATAGAAATGGAAGGCGATGTAGATGAAAATGAGATGGGAGATATGAAATTTCCAGAAGAACTGGACAGAGTACTGACAGACTGGAGTTGGAAAGAGGTCACTGTAGTAGGCGACATTCCATCAGACCTACTGATAGCCTCGACAGAGCCAAAAACTCTTCCATCTAGTGAGCAAGATGTATGAGACAGGCGAAGTACACTCAGTCATCAATAAGAATGTAGTACTTCCAATTTCGATGAAAGCAGGTGCTGAGAAGTGTATGAAAATTACCGGACTATCAGTATAATAAGTCATAGTTGCAAAGTACTAACACGTATTTCCTACAGAAAAATGGAAAAACTGGTAGAAGCCGAATTTGTGGAAGATCAGTTTGGATTTCAGAAAAATATAAGAATACGCGACGCAATACTGAGCCTACGACTCACCTTGGAAGATATGTTTGGGAAAGGCAAACCTACGTTTATAGCATTTGTAGACTTAGAGATAGCTTTTGACAATGTTGATTGGAATAGTCTCCTTCAAATTCTAACGGTGGCAGGGGTAAAGTACAGGAAACGAAAGGCTGTTTTCAATTTGTGCAAAATCCAGATGGCACGTATAAGAGTCGAGGGGGTCGAAAGCGAGTGAGACAGGATTGTAGCCTATCCCCGATGCTATTCTACATGTACATTGACTATGCAGTAAAGGAAACCAAAGAAAAATTTGAGTTATGAATTAAAGTTCAGGAAGAAAATACAAAAATTTTGATGTTTACTGATAGAATTATAATGCCGTCAGAGACAGCAAAGGACTTGAAAGAGCAGTTGAACGGAATGGACAGTGTCTTGAAAGGAGGTTATTACCAACAAAAGCAAAACAAGGGTAATGAGATTAAGTCAAATCAAACCAAATCATGCTGACGTAATCAGATTAGGAAACGGGTCACTTAAGGAAGTAGGTGACTTTTGCTATTAGGTCTGCAGAATAACTGATCATGGACGAAGAAGAGAGGATGTAAAAGCCATCATACCAAGAACAGAAATTTGTTAACATCTAGTATGGATTGAAGTGTTTTGATGTCTTTTCTGAAAGTACACTCATGCTCATAAATTAAGGATAATGCTGACACATGGTGAAACAACGCTCTGGTGGGCGGTCTGCGGGTTTAAATCACCTCGGGGTATGACCATGCGGTCCGTTTGACCTGCGGTCGTCGCACGGTGGCGCTGGCAGCAGTCCACAAATGCAGAGGTGTGCAGATGTTTTCAGACATGCTAATGGTGGCTGTGTCTTGAAAATGGCTCAAAGGACATATATTGATAACGTTACGAGGGGTAGTATACCAGGACGGCTGGAGGCTGGTCAAACACAGCAGGTCGTAGCACGGGCCCCCCGTGTGCCACAAAGGGTTATCTCAAGAGTATGACAATGATTCCAGGAGACAGGAAACGTGTCCAGGCGCCACAGTACGGGACGTCCACAGTGTACAGCACCGCAAGAAGACCGATATCTCACCATCAGTGCCCGCAGACGGCCACGGAGTACTGCAGGTAGCCTTGCTCGGGACCTTACCACAGTCACTGGAACAGTTGTCTCCCGGCACACAGTCTGCAGACAACTGAACGGACATGGTTTATTTGCCCGGAGACCTGCAAGGTGCATTGCACTGACCCCTGGTCACAGGAGAGCCCGTAAAGCCTGGCGTCGAGAACACAGTACATCGTCATTGAAACAGAGGTCCCACCAGGTTATGTTCACGTACGAGTCCAGGTATAGTCTGAACAGTGATTCTCGTCGGGGTTTCATCTGGCGTGAACCAGGAAGCAGATACCAACCCATTAATGTCCTTGAAAGGGACCTGTATGGAGGTCGTGGTTTGATGGTGTGGGGTGGGGTTATGATTGGTGCACGTACACCCCTGTATATCTTTGACAGAGGAATTGTAACAGTTCAGGTGTATCGGGACGTAATTTTGCACCAGCATGTCCGCCTCTTCAGGGGTGCAGTGGGTCCCACCTTCCTCCTGATGGATGGTAACGCACGGCCCCACCGAGCTGCCATCGTGGAGGAATACCTTGAAATAGAAGATGTCAGGCGAATGGAGTGGCCTGTTCTCCAGACCTAAACCCCATCGAGCACGGCTGGAATGCTCTCGGTCGACGTACCGCTGCACGTCTTCAAACCCCTACGACACTTCCGGAGCTCCGACAGGCACTGGTGAAAGAATGGGAGGCTATACCCCAGCAGCTGGTCGACCACCTGATCCAGAGTATGCCAACCCGTTGTGCGACCTGTGTGCGTGTGCATGATGATCATATCCAATATTGATGTCGGGGTACAGGCGCAGGAAACAGTGGCGTTTTGTAGCACATGTGTTTCGGGACGGTTTTCTCAACTTATCACCAATACCGTGGACTTACAGATCCGTGTCGTGTGTGTTTCCTAAGTGCCTATGCTATTAGCGCCAGTTTTGTGTAGTGCCACGTTGTGTGGCATCACATTCTGCAGTTATGCCTTAATTTATGTGCATGAGTGTATTTGTATGGAGTTTAGACGGTAGTGGAAGTCAAACATGGACGATAATCAATTTAGACAAGAAGAGAACAGAAGATTTTGAAATGTGGTGCTACAGAAGAGTATTGAAGATCAGATGGGTAGATCACGTAACTAATGAGGGTCCACTGGATGGAATTCCGGAAACAAGATATTTGCGGCACAACTTGACTGAAGGAAGAATCGGTTGATAGGACACGTTCTGAGACGTCAGGGGCTCACCAGATTAGTATTGCAGGGAGGCGTGGGCGGTTAAAATCGCAGAGGAAGGGCAAGAGATGAATGCAGTAAGCAGATGCAGAAATATGCAGGTTGTAGCAGTTACTCGGTGTCCAAGAGGTTTGCATATGATAGTGCAGCATAGAGAGCTGCAGCAAACCAATCTTTTGTCTGAAGAGCACGACAACAACAACAACAACAACAACAACATTTATTCGTACTTTTTCGTAATGATTAACGAAATTTTATGACCCCCCCCCCTTGTACTGAAAAATGCCACGCAGTCAGACCCAGAAACTGCATGACTATATGCGGACGCTCTGTCCCCTCAATGCCCTGCTATGAGCACCGTAGAGCATCTTTTGTACGGTCAAGAACGCCGTATCAGCACTGTCAAAAGCCCAACAATAGGTGCTCACCAACAGTAAGGAAAAATTGAAATCATATCTGTACGATACCAGTAAAGTCTCTGAAATTGTGTCATTTCATTCGTATATACGTTGCTGTTCGCTAATCGTTGTTTCTATAACTTCTTCGTCTCACGCATTGGCTATCGATGTCATATGTAACATCACTGTATAATTCTGTATAATTATTGATGAATTACGACACTTGTGCCATCTGAAAAATTACCAACTCCAGTTTTTGTATGTTAAAATGGAACGCCATAGGATTCTGTGCATATATAAGATGTTCGTAAATGTTTGTTGATGTTCTTGTGGTCCTTAGTCCGAAGATGGATTTAATGCAGCTCTCAAGGTTAGCATATTCTGTGCGAGCCTCGCCATCTATGTATAACTATTGCAACCTTTGCTCTAATCTTGCCACAACACTGAGGACTTGCTACTCCTCTACAACTTTTATCCCTCAGACTAACGTCCAAGTGACTCTTGCTTGACACCTCCGTATGTGTCTCGTCATCCTTTCCCTTTTTTAGTCAGGTTGTGCCATAAAATTCTCTTTTCACAGATTTTATCGATATCCAATCTGTCCATCTAACATCCAGTATTTTTTTCTAGCACCACGTTTCAAAGGCTTGCATTACCTTCTTGTGTATCGTCCATGTTCCCATTCCATTAGCTATACTCAAGACAGATACCTTCTAAAACAGACTTCCTAACACTTGAATTTATATTCAGTGTTAGCAAATTTCGTTTGTAGGGTTCCTTATCTCATTTGGTAAAAATGGAACTCTTATAGGAGAGCTTTGTTGTTCGTCTTTCTGTCTGTCTCATGGACGGAAGAACATATCTAGTTCACATTTATTTCACATACTGATGTCTATCGCCCCTTGGCGGTGTAAAACATTGAAGGTTTTAAGTCACTGCAGTCAAAAGATACGGCATTTATATAACATACTTTAACACTTGCAAACTCACTTATCAAAACCTACACGCTACTTTCCGTTCGCCTGAAATCATGAGATTTGGCAAAACAAAGTAAAAATCCCAGAAACTGTAGAACTGTAATTGCACCATACGAAAAAGTGACTCTGTCTGTTAAACACCCCTTTTTCTCAGGAGCAGATAGACGTTTCAGATTGAAATTTATGTCACGTACTAAGGTCTGTAGATCCTTGGCGGTGTAATAAACGTAAGCCTCTAAGTCAATGGAACCAAAAGGTGAGGCCATGTAGGTGACATATTTTGATACTCGAAAACTCACCCACCTAAACCTTAGAGGGTGCTTCCCGTTGGACTTGAATCACGAAATTTGGCAAAAAACTAGGTTTCAGAGTACAAGTAAAGGAAAAAAAAACGAAATTTGTTGATTTGTAATTATATCACACGAAAAAAATTATTTTGTCAGGCGTCAAACTTGAAACAACCATTAGCTCTGCATTCAAGCTGACTGGGTCGTAATGGTAAAAGCCAGACGTCAGTCAAACCAATATGACGCGTTTCGGACTCTATTCATCATCATATATCCAGTAGCAATTACGTCACGCAGATATGGCTTTCGAAGTTGAACGTGAAACAAACATTCGCCGACTAGTACGTATCGATGTCGATGAGAGGCAAAAATGATCGCGAGTCTCGATTTCTGGAATAAATGAACTGTCGACATAACATAATTAAGCAACAGCGAGCGAATGCTACTCGCATCTGGCCATTATTTTTTTTTTTTCAAAACATTTTTCTTACTGTTGCTAGTCTACATTTCTTATACTCCCTACTTTGGCAGTCGTCAGTTATTTTGCTGTCCGAGTATAAAAACTGATCCACAATTTGTAGTATCTCATTTCCCAATCTAATTAACTCTTCACCTCCTTATTTACTACATTGATCTCTAGATTTTCTGCGTATGTGTCCTGATTTACTACATTCGTCTCCTGATTTACTACATCCATCTCCTGATTTACAACTTTCATCTCTTGATTTACTACATTCATTCACACCCGTTTTTTTTACCTTTGCTGACATTCAACTTATACACTCTTTTCAAACAGCAATCCATTCCATTCAAACGCTCTTCCAGTTCCTTTGCCACCTCTGACAGAAATACAAATTCGCCGACAAACGACGAAGTTTTCATTTCTCCTCCCTCACATTTATTAAATATTTCGATCGAACAGGCCGTGTCCCCATGTGCACACGTCAGAGTGCAGTTGACGCTACACGAGGCCTCCACGCTGTGGACTTTAGCGAACTTCTCGCCGCAGACGAGACATAATTAAGACTGGAAGCGAGCGCCTCCGCCCGCGTAAATCAGACTCGCCTGTTTATTGTGGACGCGCTGCGTGCTTTGCCGCAGTCTGCCTTCCAAATTAGTTTCCACCTCTGCTCTCTCTCTCTCTCTCTCCCTCTCTCTGTCTTATAAGTTGCGCTGCAAAGCTGTTGGCGACAGACACGAGACGAGGCACCAGCAACTTGCGGGTGCGACTTCTGGATCCAAAGTCCACCACAGACAACAACACTCCGCCTTCCTGGAAGGAATCAACGTAGCACACAGAGCGTCAAGGGGCCTAGCCACCCAACTGTGCAACAGTGTGCTTACGTCGTATTATCGACCCAGGAAGGGTCGCGTGACAGATGCACATAAGTACAGGCGTATATCGCTGGCGTTTCTCTGTTGTACAGTTATGGCTCTGAGCACTATGGGACTTAACATCTATGGTCATCAGTCCCCTAGAACTTAGACCTACTTAAACCTAACTAACCTAAGGACATCACACAACACCCAGTCATCACGAGGCAGAGAAAATCCCTGTACAGTTACGTTGCATGTTTTATGCTAACGTATTACAGCAGTTCTGGAGATCGAAAATTTCCGGTATGAAAATCAACATGGAGTCGGCAGACAGCGATCCTGCGAAACTCAGCCCCCACTTTCCCTCCGTGAGATCCACAGAACTGTAGACGTAGACGCTCAGCTTGGTGCCGAGTTCTTTTCACTGTTTACCATACACAGGGTGTTCCATTCATAGTCACCATGCCAAATATCTCACGAAACAAGCATCAAACGAAAAAACTACAAGGAACGAAACTTGTCCAGCTGGAAGGGGGAAAACCAGGTGGCGCTATGGTTGGACCGCTTGATGGCGCTTCCATAGGTCAAACGGATATCAACTGCGTTTTTTTTTAATAAGAACCCCCATTTTTATTACATATTTGTGTAGTACGTGGTATCACGTAACATTTCGCCAGTGCGGGCGGTATTTGCTTCGTGATACATTACTCGTGTTAAAATGGACCGTTTACCAATTGCGGAAAAGGTCGATATCGTGTTGATGTATGGCTATTGTGATCAAAATGCCCAACGGGCGTGTGCTATGTACGCTGCTCGGTGTCCTGGACGATATCCTCCAAGTGTCCGGACCGTTCACCGGCTAGTTACGTTATTTAAGGAAACAGGAAGTGTTCAGCCACATGTGAAACGTCAACCACGATCTGCAACAAATGATGATGCCCAAGTAGGGGTTTTAGCTGCTGTCGCGGCTAATCCGCACATCAGTAGCAGACAAATTTCGCGAGAATCGGCAATCTCAAAAACGTCGGTGTTGAGAATGTTACATTAACATCGATTGCACCCGCTCCATATTTCTATGCACCAGGAATAGCATGGCGACGACTTTGAAAGTCGTTTACAGTTCTGCCACTGGGCGCAAGAGAAATTACGGGACGATGACAGGTTTCTGCACGCCTTCTATTTAGCGACGAAGCGTCATTCACCAACGGCGGTAACGTAAACCGGCATAATATGCTCTGTTGGGCAACGGAAAATCAACGATGGCTGCGACAAGTGGAACATCAGCGACCTCGACGGGTTAATTTATGGTGCGAAATTATGGGAGGAAGGATAATTGGCCTCCATTTTATCGGTGGCAATCTAAATTGTGCAATGTATGCTGATTTCCTACGTAATGTTCTACCGATATTTGTGCAAGATGTTTCACTGCATGTCAGAATGGCGATGTACTTTCAACATGATGGATGTCCGGCACATAGCTCGCGTGCGGCTGAAGCGGTATTGAATAGCATATTTCATCACAGGTAGATTGGTCGTCGAAGCACGTTCACCGGATCTGACGTCCCCAGATTTCTTTCTGTGGGGAAAGTTGAAGGATATTTGCTATCGTGATCCACCGACAACGCCTGACAACGTGCTTCAGCGCATTGTCAATGCATGTGCGAACATTACGGAAGGCGAACTACTCGCTGTCGAGAGGAAGTCGTTACACGTACTGCCAAATGCATTGACGTTGACGAACATCATTTTGAGCATTTACTGCAGTAATTCTGTAACAGCACGCTTTCACAGAAATGATAAATTCACAAAGGTACATGTATCACATTGGAACAACCGAAATAAAATGTTCAAAAGTACCTACGTTCTGTATTTTAATTTAAAAAACCTACCTGTTAACAACTGTTCGCCCAAAATTGTGAGCCATGTGTTTCTGACTATTACAGCGCCATCTATCACAAAGCGAAAAAAGTGGTCCAACTAAAACATTCATATTTCTTTACGTACTACACGAATATGTAATAAAAATGGGGGTTCCTATTTTAAAAGACGCAGTTTCGTTCTTTTTTTTTTTTCGTTTGACACATTTCGTGAGATATTTGGCCCTGTTACGATCAATGGACCTCCCTGTATACGTAAATGATCTAGTAGAAAGTGACGGAAGCTCCTTGAAATCGTTTGCAGACAACTGTCTACGATAATGTAGCATCAGAAGGCTGTAGCGAACAGCAGGAAGACCTGCATACGACTGATCAATGGTGCAGGGACTTGAAGGTGATCCTGTACGTAAATACTTCGAGGTGACTAAAGTCATGGCTGGTTGGTTGATTTTGGGGAGGGGGCCAAACGGCGAGGTCATCGGTCCCAACAAAAGTCGAGGCATAGCGACATGCGCATATACAGGTGGCGGTGGTTTCGCGTACACGGGGTGTAAAAGGGCACACCGTTGAAGGAGTTGTCATTTGTACTCAGGTCATTTACGTGAAAAGGTTTCCTATGTAATTATGGCTGCAAGACAGGAATTAAGAGACTTTGGGCGCTGAATGGTAGTTGGAACTAGATGCCTAGGATATTCCATTTCGGAAATCGTTAGAGAATTCAATATTCCGAGATCCACGGTGTCAAGAGTGTGCGGAGAATAACAGATTTCAGGCGTTACCTGTCACCACGGACAACGCTGTGGCCGGCGGCCTTCACTAAACGACAGGCGGTAGCGGCGCTTGCGTAGATTTGTCATTGCTGACAGATGCATGGGGGGCTTAATTATTATGCAATAATTTTAGTAGCTGTGTGTCCGGTTACGAAGTCTCGTAACCGGTTGGCCCTGACTAGTATTAGAACGCAATCTGACTGCATAAAATAACAATAAAGAATGAAAGGAAATTTCCGTTAACACAATTGATTAATTAAGTCCCCTGCAACTATAAAAGCTACGAAACAACAAAGAATAAGTGTAACTGTTCTGTGTGTGGTAGTATGATTCAACGTACATGTATCTGGCACGGTTCTTCCTCAATACGACAAGATATTTTAAACACCATTTACAATGAACTAATTGAAAAACCAGAAATACTATAACTGCACATAGAAACCAGAATTACAAGTCTAATACATGAACACGAGCTAGATGCTTTGTTGACTGAACCTGTGACCAAGAGGCGTTGTCATTAAGGAAATGTGAAATAATTTCTTTTTTGTTACCTTCATATACAGGGTGAGTCACCTAACATTACCGCTGGATATATTTCGTAAACCACATCAAATACTGACGAACCGATTCCACAGACCGAACGTGAGTAGAGGGGCTAGTGTAATTGGTTAATACAAACCATACAAAAATGCACGGAAGTATGTTTTTTAACACAAACCTACGTTTTTTTAAATGGAACCCCGTTAGTTTTGTTAGCACATCTGAACATATAAACAAATACGTAGTCAGTGCCGTTTGTTGCATTGTACAATGTTAATTACATCCGGAGATATTGTAACCTAAAGTTGACGCTTGAAACCTCCGACGTTCAGTTGCGTGTTGTAACAAACACGGGCCACGGTCGGCGAGCAGCATCTGCAGGGACATGTTTACGATGACGACCGTGTTTACGAGTGTGGCTGCAGTGCACTGTTGTGGTTTGGTCTAGCTGTCGCAGTGTCCGCATGTAGCGCTTGCTGCTATTGCTATTCTGCATTCGTCTCCGCACGCAGACCAACTGTAGTACACCGTGTTACCAGACGTCTGTCATAGTCTAGTGTTGTAGGAACTGTGACCATGGTGTATTCGAACTCTGAAAAGGCGGAGATGATACTCATCTATGGCGAGTGTCGACGAAATGCAGCTGAAGCCTGCAGGGTGTATGCAGAACGGTACCCGGACAGAGAGCATCCAACGTGCCGCACATTGCAAAACATCTACCGCCAACTGTATGCCACAGGTATGGTCGTAGCACACAAACGAGTCCGTAACAGGCAGGTCACAGGAGAAGCGGGTGCAGTTGGTGTGTTAGCTGCTGTTGCCATGGACCCACACATGAGTACACGGGACATTGCGAGAGCCGGTGGACTGAATCAAAGTAGTGTCATGCGCATACTGCATCGTCACCACTTTCACCCGTTTCATGAGTCGCTACATCAGCAATTACATGGTGATGACTTTAATCATCGAGTGCAATTCTGTCAATGGGCATCAACAGAGAATGCCTTGCAGTTCTACCTGTTTACCGATGAAGCGGCTTCCACAAACCACGGGGCAGTGAATCTACGGAACATGCATTACTGGTCCGTGGACAATCCTCGCTGGATCAGACAGGTAGAGCGACAGCGACCGTGGACTGTAAATGTATGGTGCGGAATCATTGGCGACCACCTCATTGGTCCTCACTTCATTGCAGGAGCCCAAACAGCTGCAACATACATCACATTTCTGCAGAATGATCTGCCAACGTTGCTCGAAAATGTCCCACTGGAAACACGTCGACGTATGTGGTATCAGCATGATGGTGCAGCTGCACATTCAGCAATTAACACTAGGCTGACCCTTGACAGAATGTTCGACGGGCGTTTCATATGACGTGGAGGACGCATAAATTGGCCAGCCCGTTCTCCTGATCTTACACCTCTAGACTTCTTTCTGTAGGGCACGTTAAAGGAGAATGTGTACCGTGATGTGCCTACAACCCCAGAGGATATGAAACAACGTATTGTGGCAGCCTGCGGCGACATTTCACCAGATGTACTGCGGCATGTACGACATTCATTACGCCAGAAAAAAATGGCTCTGAGCACTGTGGGACTTAACTTCTGAGGTCATCAGTCCCCTAGAGGATTCGAACCTGCGACCGGAGCGGTCACGCAGCTCCAGACGGTAGCGCCTAGAACCGCTCGGCCACCCCGGCCGGCATTACGCCAGAGATTGCAATTGTGTGCAGCAAATGATGGCCACCACATTGAACATCTATTAGCCCGACATGTCGGGACACACTCTATTCCACTCCGTAATTGAAAACGGAAACCACGTGTGTACGTGTACCTCACCCCTCATGGCAATGTACATGTGCGTCAGTGAAAAAGATCAATAAAAAGGAGTTAGCATGTGGACGTAATGTGCTGTTCCAGTCTCTTCTGTACCTAAGGTCCAACATCGTCCCCTTTGGGTCCCTACGTAATTCGGTGCTCTCCGATACTCACGCTCGAACAGCGGAGGAGTGGTACTCAAGCGTCAACTTTAGGTTACAACATCTCAGGATGTAATAAACATTTTACAATGCAACAAACGGCACTGATTACATATTTGTTTATATGTTCAGATGTGCTAACAAAACTAACGTGGTTCCATTTTAAAAAAACGTAGGTTTGTGTTAAAAAACATACTTCCGTGCATTTTTTTATGGTTTGTATTAACCAATTACACTAGCCCCTCTCCTCACGTTTGGTCTGTGGAATCGATTCGTCAGTATTTGATGTGGTTTAAGAAATATATCCAGCTGTAATGTTAGGTGACTGACCCTGTATATTGACGATAAATACACTGTGATCATTGCAACATCTCCCATCTATACATTACACCAACCGAACAGCATCTACTGTCTCGCCCAACAGAACAACAACTGCACACGACATGCTCTCAATAGTACTGCTCTCGACATCCTCTCAACAAGCACTGTCCACGGCAACCTCTGAACTACTATTGCCGCAGTGGAAGCGGCGGAATAATAATCTTTGGCGCAATCTCTGGCGCTGTGACTCAGTGTAGCCACCTTTCACAGACAAGCAGCACTGCGCGAAGTAATCCCATAAATGATTGTGGGACGTACGACGAACGTATCCGTTACAACAATGCCGTGAAATTGAGAGCTAATGCGCTATGGGAACAGCGGACCGACGCGAGTGTCTATGCTAACAGAACGACATAACCTGCAGCGCCTCTCAGGGGCTCGTGACCAGAACGGTTAGACCCTAGACGACTGGAAAATAGTTGCTTGGTCAGATGCGTCCTGATTTCAGTTGGTAAGAACTGTTGGTAGGTTTTGAGGTTGGTGCGGACCCCACGAAGCTATGGACACAAGTTGTCAGGAAGGCAGTGTGCAAGCTGGTGGTGTCTCCGTAATGGAGTGGGCTGCGTTTACAAGGAATGCACTAGGTCTTCTGGGCCAACCAACCGGTCACTGACTGGAAAGGTTTACTTGGAGACCGTCTGCCGCCATTCATCGACTTCCTGTTACCAAACAACGATATTCAAGAAAGGTAGTATGAGTAATCCACTAAATTACAGGCCCATATAGTTAACATCGATATGTAGCAGGATTTTAGAACATATATTATGTTCGAACATTATGAATTACCTCGAAGAAAACGGTCTATTGACACACAGTCAGCATGGGTTTAGAAAACATCGTTCCTGTGAAACACAACTAGCTCTTCTCTCACATGAAGTGTTGAGTGCTATTGACAAGGGATTTCCGATCGATTCCGTATTTCTGGATTTACGGAAGGCTTTTGACACCGTACCACACAAGCGGCTCGTAGTGAAATTGCGTGCTTATGGAATATCGTCTCAGTTATGTGACTGGATTTGTGATTTCCTGTTAGAGAGGTTACAGTTCGTAGTAACTGACGGGGTGTCATCGAGTAAAACAGAAGTGATTTCTGGCATTCCCCAAGGTAGTGTTATAAGCCCTTTGATGTTCCTTATCTATATAAACGATTTGGGAGCAAATCTGAGCAGCCGTCTTCGGTTGTTTGCAGATGGCGCTGTAGATTATCGACTAATAAAGTCATCAGAAGATCAAAACCAACTGCAAAACGATTTAGAAGAAGTATTTAGAAGAAATATCGGGATAGCACGAAAAGTGGCAGTTGACCTTAAATAACGAAAAGTGTGAGGTCATCCACATGAACTCGTTTAACTTCGGTTACATGATAAATCACTCTAATCTAAAAGCTGTAAATTCAACTAGATACCTAGGTATTACATTTAGAACAACTTAAATTGGAATGAACACATAGAAAATGTTGTGGCGAAGCTAACCAAAGACTGCGTTTTATTGGCAGGACACTTAGAAAATGTAACAGACGTACTAAGGAGACTGCCTACACTACGCTTGTACGTCCTCTTTTAGAATACTGCTGCGCGGTGTGAGATTCTTACTAGATAGGACTGACGGAGTGCATCGAAAAAGTTCAAAGAAAGGCAGCACGTTTTGTATTATCGCGAAATATGGGAGAGAGTGTCACAGAAATGATACAGGATTTGCGATGGACAGCATTAAAAGAAAGGCGTTTTTCTTTGCGACGGAATCTTCTCACAAAATTCCAATCACCAACTTTCTCCTCCGAAGGCGAAAATATTTTTTTTTTTTTTTACGCCGATGTACATTGGGAAGAACGATCACCACGATAAAATAAGGGAAATCAGAGCTCGTACGGAAAGATATAGGTGTTCATTCTTTCCGCGCGCTGTACGAGATTGGAATAATAGAGAATTGTGAAGGTTGCTCGATGAACCCTCTGCCAGGCACTTAAATGTGATTTGCAGAGTATCCATGTACATGTAGATGTAGATGTAGATACACCATCTCACCGGGCCATAACTGTTCGCGATCGGTTTGAAGGACATTCTGGACAATTCCAGCGAATTATTTGGCCACCCAGATCGCTCGACATGAATTCCATCGAACATTTACGGTGTGTAATCAAGAAGTCAGTTCGTACACAATACCCTGTACCTGCAGTGCTTTCGTAAGTATGGACGGCTATAGAGACAACATGGCCCATTGTAACAGTAAGGGACAACCACCTGCAGCCGTTAGTTACGAAAGTAATACAGTCTCGGAAGAAACACTGCAAACACTGGATAAAATTAAGATGGTTCAGTGTTTCTGCAGGGGACTTTCATGCCACGTTGTGTTGCTGCACTACTCCAGGAAGAAGGAGGTCCGTCACGTTGTTAGGAAGTATTACATGGCTTTTGTCACCTCGGTGTAAATGTAACACATTGTGCATACAATACGATTGTAATATTGGTGCCTAATTGCTGGAAACTGTAACTGCTGAAAAATATACAGGGTGTTACAAAAAGGTACGGTCAAACTTTCAGGAAACATTCCTCACACACAAATAAAGAAAAGATTTTATGTGGACATGTGTCCGGACACGCTTAATTTCCATGTTAGAGCTCATTTTAGTTTCGTCAGTGTGTACTGTACTTCCTCGATTCACCGCCAGTTGGCCCAATTGAAGGAAGGTAATGTTCACTTCGGTGTTTGTGTTGACATGAAACTCATTGCTCTACAGTACTAGCATCAAGCACATCAGTACGTAGCATCAACAGGTTATTGTTCATCACGAACGTGGTTTTGCAGTCAGTGCAATGTTTACAAATGCAGAGTTGGCAGATGCCCATTTGATGTATGGATTAGCACGGGGCAATAGCCGTGGCGCGGTACGTTTGTATCGAGACAGATTTCCAGAACGAAGGTGTCCCGACAGGAAGACGTTCGAAGCAATTGATCGGCGTCTTAGGGAGCACGGAACATTCCAGCCTATGACTCGCGACTGGGGAAGACCTAGAACGACGAGGACACCTGCAATGGACGAGGCAATTCTTCGTGCAGTTGACGATAACCCTAATGTCAGCGTCAGAGAAGTTGCTGCTGTACAAGGTAACGTTGACCACGTCACTGTATGGAGAGTGCTACGGGAGAACCTGTTGTTTCGGTACCATGTACAGCGTGTGCAGGCACTATCAGCAACTCATTGGCCTCCACGGGTACACTTCTGCGAATGGTTCATCCAACAATGTGTCAATCCTCATTTCAGTGCAAATGTTCTTTTTACGGATGAGGCTTCATTCCAACGTGATCATATTGTAAATTTTCACAATCAACATGTGTGGGCTGACGAGAATACGCACGCAATTGTGCAATCACGTCATCAACACAGATTTTCTGTGAACGTTTGGGCAGGCATTGTTGGTGATGTCTCGATTGGGCCCCAAGTTCTTCCACCTATGCTCAATGGAGCACGTTATCATGATTTCATACGGGATACTCTACCTGTGCTGCTAGAACATGTGCCTTTACAAGTACGACACAACATGTGGTTCATGCACGATGGAGCTCCTGCACATTTCCGTCGAAGTGTTCGTACGCTTCTCAACAACATATTTAGTGACCGATGGATTGGTAGAGGCGGACCAATTCCATGGCCTCCATGCTCTCCTGACCTCAACCCTCTTGACTTTCATTTATGGGGGCATTTGAAAGCTCTTGTCTACGCAACCCCGGTACCAAATGTAGAGACTCTTCGTGCTCGTATTGTGGACGGCTGTGATACAATACGCCATTCTCCAGGGCTGCATCAGCGCATCAGGGATTCCATGCGACGGAGGGTGGACGCATGTATCCTCGCTAACGGAGGACATTTTGAACATTTCCTCTAACAAAGTGTTTGAAGTCACGCTGGTACGTTCTGTTTCTGTGTGTTTTCATCCCATGATTAATGTGATTTGAAGAGAAGTAATAAAATGAGCTCTAACACGGAAAGTAAGCGTTTCCGGACACATGTCCACATAACATATTTTCTTTCTTCGTGTGTGAGGAATGTTTCCTGCAAGTTTCGCTGTACCTTTCTGTAACACCCTGTATAGGTGGAATGGCCATTCAAAAGGAATAGTAGGGAAAGCAGATGCCAGCTATTCAGCTGTTCACAGAGAGAATCTTAAGAAAATGTGTAATTCATCCACGAAAGAAGTAACTTACAAAACACTTGTTTCACCGATTGGTATGCATTGCTCTTCAGCCTGGACGCTTACCAGGTAGGACCGATAGAAGAGAGGAAGAGAAGCTCCAATGAAGATGTGGCGCGTTTCGCCACGGGATCGTTCAGTCGGCCTGAGAGCATTACGGAGATGCTCAAAGAACTCCAGTTGCAGATGCTGCAGGAGAGGCTTTGAGCACGATGGTGAAGTTAAGCACAGAAATTTCGGGAGAGTACATTTCTGGAAGGGTCGAGCAACTTACTACTTCCGACCTGATACGCAGGTCTACTGACAACCATTCTTCGCACCTGCCATCCACGATTCGAACAGGGAATGGGACGGGATGATAGGATAGCAGTACTTGAAGTACCCTCCGCCACACACCATCAGGTGACCGGCGGAGTATAGCTCTGGTTGTAGGTGCAGGATTGGCACTGTGTTTCTTACGACCTAAATGTAGACTCCAGGGCCGAGCCTATGATGTCGGCACTACCAGAGAAAATTTGTTATAATTAATACTGAAAAACAGTATTTTACAGCAATTTTCGAATTAAAAGCCTGCACTTCAGGTTTTAAGCATTTAATATTTCAAAAAAATAGTTCAAATGGCTCTGAGCACTATGCGACTTAACTTCTAAGGACATCAGTCGCCTAGAACTTAGAATTAATTAAATCTAACTAACCTAAGGACATCACACACATCCATGCCCGAGGCAGGATTCGAACCTGCGACCGTAGCGGACGCTCGGTTCCAGACTGTAGTGCCCAGAACCGCACGGCCACTCCGGCCGGCATTTAATATTTAAATGCTTAAAATTTTACTACACCATCTATAATTTAGTAAACTGATGTGATAAAAAACTGAAAAGAAATAAAATACTTATGGTTTTGCACATCATTTTTTAACATGACTATGAATAATTCTACAAAAGAAGATGAGATTCAAGTCCCTGCTAAAACCTGTATTTCAGTTTTAGAAATAAAGTAAGTATAAACAAAAATTGTTTGTATATCTTCATGCTTTCGCATTGCAATGAATAAACTATTAGATTTATGGTGTGGAACTGCAGAAAGTTTATTTATTGTCTTGGCGTTTTCGTGGTATATCTTTCGGCCATCATCAGAATGATAGGACAGACTGAAGCTGCGGCACTCGCTCCATCTGTTTAAACTCGTCAATTGGGCCACTGTGGCTGCGGTCACATACAGTTACCAGGCTGTTGCAAAAACTTGCCCACAAGAGAGTATCAGATCTATGGCCGAGAGGCTGCACTGCATAAACATCGCCAGCTGGTAAAGATAGTGCCAGTGTTTTATTGTCTCGTGATGAATATCATGATGAAATACATAATTCACCAAACTGGACATATCAGAAGATCAGTAAAGAGCGCACTAAGCAGGTGGTTTGGAAGAATGCTGCGCCTATGAACGCCCGCCCCAGTCCCTGTGGAAGTTGTGCGAAGATTGAAACCAAGTGACACGGAGACTCCAAAAAAAAAATCACATGAAAGATGTTCCTATGTGACCAACTGCGAGTCGTATAGGCTCTCCTAGTTACGAATGTGACATACAGTCTGCCTCATAATTAAGACCTGTTGATGGAAAATGTGCTTATCAGATACACAACTCTGCAGAGTTTATCGACTTACTTAAATAACTAAGACTGAACAATTCTTACATATTACTCACCTTCGACCTGGTTTGCTTATTCACCAAGGTTACCCTTTCAGACCCGTTTCCTCTTACTGGCTAAAGTTTTGATAAAGGGTTACTGCTTTGTTCACATGTGCCCTGACTTCGTCATACTTCTTATTTAATAACGAATTTTTTTGGAGCAGAGCGATAGTGCCACGTAGGTAGCCCCTTGTCGCCCTGGGCAGATGACTCTTACGCTCTATCAAAGGTACATCCCACTCTTACAATCCAATAAATACACTTTAGCATTGCACTGCACCGTCACGTGTCACTCTAAGTCTGGTATGAAAATGTCGAAGTTCAAGTGTCCGCTTCATCATTCTGTACTCGGTGGTGAAGGAAACAGTTGAAATTCGTTTGCCGAAAAATTCGGTTAGCTATGCTTTTCATTTTGTCTTCTGACTGCTTCTATGCACCTCACCATGATCTCCCCTCTTGTGCTAACCTCTTCGTTGTTGAATGTATTCCAGTTAAGGTCTTCCCCTATAGTTTTCACCCTCTGCACCTCCCCTCTAGCACTACAGAACTCATACCCTGATGTCCTTTACACATGTCCTATCATCCTCTTCTTTCTGCTTCACAGTCTTCTCCGTACGTTCCTTTCTTCATATATTCTGCAGAGAACCTCCCCATTCCTTATTTTATCAGTCCATCTAATTTTCAATATTCTTCTGCACCGCCACATCTCAGACCCTTAGATTCTTTTCTTTTAATGTTTTCCCAGAGTCCATGGTTCACAACCAAACAATGTTGTGCTCCATGCGCGCCTTCTTAGAAATTTATTCATCAGATGAACGCCGATGTTTGATATTAGCAGACTTCTCTTGACCAGGAATGCTTTCTCAGCCTATGCTAACCGGTTTTTTTTTAGTTCCTCCTTGCTTCCTCCGTCACGTATTATTTTGCTTTCAAGTTCAAGGTAGCAAAATTCCTTAATATCGTGTACTTCGTGACGACCAATTCTCATGTTAAGTTTATCACTAATCTCATCTCTGCTATCTCTGCTACAACTCATTACTTCCGTCTTTCTTCACTTTACTCTCAGTCTATATTCTGTTGTTACAGCACAGTTCACTCTATTGAAGACATCCCATAATACTTCCTCACTTCTAGTGAAGATAGCAGTTATCGTTTCATGATATTGTCAGCTATAGTGAAGGCGGTATCTAAATCTAAACACGATTGTTCTTGTTATTACTAAAGTTAATTCATGCAGATCGCACAAAAATACACAATGGTTAATATTCGAGAGGAATTCCACCGTATTCAGGACACCTTTGTAATTTTGTTTCCAACCAGATATTTTTCAGTATCTTTTGTGCTATCTACAGTGGGATTGTTAATTGTCCTTCTGCAAAACCGTTACATGTTAACCTTTAAAGAAACTTTTGTTATGGAATATTTACGTTTGTGAAATGAACGAAAATTATCAAATGTTTTTACATTGGTTTGCATACGGCACAGAGCTGAGACGTGAATCAGTGAGTTGAGACATTCTATGTTATTTATTATCGATATATCTACAGTTTACAGTTTAATAGTACGTTTGGAAATAAAGTGGATGCATACATTTGTGTGCATACCTCACATGAAGCTATTGGGTACTTATGCTAGTAGTTTTAGGTCTACTACACAATCTGCAGCTTGTCATATGCAAACAGCAAAACCTTATTTTATTTTTCTGTTTGTTATGCATTTCCGACAAAGAATCGCTATGTATCGTGTTGTTTGCTATGTTACTTACAGTTTTTTTATGCTGTGGTGTTTTACTTTTTGTATTGAGGTAACACGCTGCTTTCTTTCGTTTCTGTTGTTAAACATTCATTTTATACAAGTTCTTCGCAAGCACAGAATTTACGCTGCCACTATGTATTTTTGGGTCTATGTAGAGTTCATTTGTTTCGTGGGATGTTTGTTTGGGCATTGCCGAGAGCATTTGAAGTGTTGTTGATGTTCGTAGTGTTTAGTTCGTCTCTCTCTCTCTCTCTCTCTCTCTCTCTCCCCCCCCCCTCCCTCTCTCTCTTCTCTCTCTCTCTCTCTCTCTCTCTCTCTCTCTCTCTCTCTCTCTCTCTCTGTGTGTGTGCTTTGTGTGTGTGAGTGTGTGTGTGTGTGTTTTAAGTTTCATTCAAATTAAATCGTCGTCTTCATATTATTTGTACAAATAAAATTTTTACAAAATAATGGTTCTGAGCACTATGGGACTTAACTGCTGAGGTCATCAGTCCCATAGAACTTAGAACTACTTAAACCTAACTAACCTAAGGACATCGCACACATCCATGCCCGAGGCAGGATTCGAACCTGCGACCGTAGCGGTCGTGCGGTTCCAGGCTGTAGCGCCTCGAACTTCTCGGCCACTCCTGCCGGCAATTTTTTTTTTTTTTTCGGGTCAGTTCATTTCGTCGACTGTTCACGTTAATTGAACACAACTTACAGAGACGACATTGCTGTACTGTCCCTTGTCGTACAATAAGAGAACAGCTGCGTGAACAGTGGACAATAGTTACAAATAAAATACATAAGACTTGTATAAAATGTTTTCGTGATGTGTCCTTGTTGGCAGCTGTAGGCGAAAACAGTGGTCTGCTATAGAGTTACGAAGAGGCGTTGGCATAGAGACGTTTACAAAATCGCATAGTAGACGCGCAAAACAGCTGTACTTACACAAATAAACGTAATGCACGTTTCTTTGTACAACTGTTTCATAATTTCGAAAGTGTTTTCACGAATTCACAGAAATGATATTTTTTCACGTTACGCTACAACCAAAGTTCTTTTTTGTTGTTTCTTTTTCTGATATAAGAGTGGCAAAATGGAAACCCAGACAATGCTGGGTTTGTCAGCTAGTGTGTTAATAAAGGTGCAAGCACACACCAGAAAGAATAAAAACAACGGTTCCATGAGGTGTACAGAAACATAGTTTCATAAAGAAATAAAGCTAAAAAAATCCATAGTATATTAAATCTTCGAGTGTGCCAAGAAGAGAACGCGGAAAAGCAAAGAAGAAAGCTCAGGAAAAAGAAAAAAGTTTGTGTCTCAGCGTATAGTTATCTTTACAGCATACACTTCACTGTCACGACTTTACGTCAGTGGTGGAGGATCGCATTACGAGCTGGTACCATTTCCACTCCGTCTAAAGCGCATC
Organism: Schistocerca piceifrons; assembly: GCF_021461385.2. Classification (NCBI taxonomy): domain Eukaryota; kingdom Metazoa; phylum Arthropoda; class Insecta; order Orthoptera; family Acrididae; genus Schistocerca; species Schistocerca piceifrons. Next base: position 215,626,447 of record NC_060146.1, read on the forward strand.
AAATCGAACAATGTGGTGCTTTGAGTGGAAGGTTGCTAATGTTTTGTGCGGTGAGCTTTTAGGAGCTCAGGCAAGATTCCAGGAACACACATGCACGGCACATTTTAATTACTTGTTGCTGCCATAATCCTCTCGGCGACAAACAACAGACTTAACAAACGCTGCGTCCGTGAAGTATACTGAAAAAAAAAGCAAATAAAAATAAAAAAGACGAGTATGTCGCTAAACATCGCCGTGGATATCACATCTCTTGTACGCATTTCGGCCTTAAAACTGATATCATACGGCGTAATTACTGCTCGTAACATTGATTATGTTTTAATTATTGTGTGTAAACACCGGAGGTGTTCTCTTATTCCATTCTCTCTCACACAATACGTCCGACAGCTCCCGTAATTAGCACTGACAAAGCGTGCCCGCGATATTTGTGAGAGGGAGTTTTGTTGACAGTTTGATTCCGTTATTCATCGGTCGTTCTGTTTCTTTCGTTCCGTGCCGCAGCCAGGGCAGTTACAGCCGATTGTTCTTTCCACTTTTCCACAGGCGGCAACTGTATTCGGGACGGGATCTGATTATTCGCTATCAAAGGTTTCAATAATTTCCCGATTATTTATTGACGTGTTGTTTCATACTGGGGATCGACGTAATTCATTTGTCGTCTTTCGGCCGGTAATGCAGCTGATAACTATTGTTCATTCCTCAAATTCGCCGCCACGATTGTTATTGACAGGGACTAAAAGACGCGAAATTGGAACACATGTTTTCGTATTACTTGTTACTTGTTGAATGACAAACTTGCGTATAAGGTACACAAAAAATTAAAGACAGAACTAGGGCGTGTCTCAGGTCATATATGAGTTTCATGTAAGTTTCCATGGCATAAAAAGAGAGTGTCATATAATAAGAATCTTTAAAACAAAATGTGGCTTTCTGAATATATTTTCCACACAACTGTAGTTAATTTAGTAATATTAATATGTAATTAGAAATGAATCAACATGCTGGTCAATCAATGACTTCTGGACAATATGTTTTATGTGAAAAAGTAAATGAGATTCTAATGTGATTTTTTTGTCTCGTTCAAATGCATGGAGAGAGAACCCTTCTCTTGTTCCGATCGAAGCATCTTATGGACAATTTTATCCCGCTAGTAAAAATAAAGTGAATGGTTCCACAAAGAAAAAATAAAACTTAAAGAAAGATCCTCCCGAACAAAAGACCAGTGACGATTTACACATAAGAGTGACGCTACCCGAAAAAAGTTGAGATTACGTGTCTTCAACAGTTCATAGTTAATTAGTAAGCTTCACTTTCCGTAGGTCATTTCTATGATAAAACTCAGTGATGTGGAACGATTCATTTTATATTCACGTTGCAGACTAATTTGTAAGTATGCATACATCCTGAATATTTATAAACTTTCATTGTTTACTCATTATTATTATTAAATGGTTCAAATGGCTCTGAGATCTATGGGACTTAACTTCAGAGGTCATCAGTCCCCTAGAACTTAGCACTACTCAAACCTAACTAACCTAAGGACATCACACATATCCATGCCCGAGCCAGGATTCGAACCTGCGACCGTAGCGGTCGCGTGGTTCCAGACTGTAGCGCCTAGAACCGCTCGGCCAAACCGGCCGGCTATTATTAAATATACAGATGTGCGTGATTCCTATCCCCGCCTTTTAAACATTAAAGTAATAACAAATTTTACGGAATGGAAGAGGCTGTCAATGATAAACGTTTTCAGTTTGTTTCCATACTGCACTTTCCTGTCTGCCAGACATTTTATATCACTAGATAAATCACCAGTAAACTCAGTTGAAACTTTGTGTGTCCCCTTTCGTGCTAAAGGCAACCTTATAGTGAAGCAATGAATGTCAGTTTTCCTTCCGGTGTTGTAATTATATACATCGCCATTCCTTATCAGCCGCAGTACAATATATATAACAGATTTCATGAGGAAATAGGTATACTGTCGAGCAGTAGTCAAAATGTCCAATTCCTTATACAGATCTCTAAAAGATCGTGGATGAGCACCACATAGTATTCTTACAGAACGATTTTGAACACTAGAGACATTCTTTCTTAAAGATGAGCTATCCCAGAAGATTATTTCTTATGACATTGTTGTTGTTGTGGTCTTCAGTCCAAACACTGGTTTGATGCAGCTGTCCCTGCTACCCCATCCTGTGCAAGTCTGTACATCGCCGAGTAACTATTGCAGTTCACATCTTTCTGACTCTGCCTGCAGTATTCATCTCTTGGTCTTCCTCTATGATTTTTATCCCTCCTCCCTCCCCCCCCCCCCCACACGCACCGCCGTCACTTCCCTCCAGCAACACTACTAAACTGACGGTCTGTTGATGCCTCAGAATGTGTCGTACGAAAAGATCCCTTCTTCTAGTAGGGTAGTGCCACAAATTTCTTTTCTCCCCAATTCCATTCAGTACTTCCTCATTAGTTATGTGATCCGCCCATCTGATCTTCAGCATTATTCTGTAGCATCACGTATCTAAGCTTCTATTCTATTCTTTGTCTATGTTTCACTTCCATACATGGCTACATTCCATAAAAATAGTTTCAGAAAAGACTGCTTAACGCTTAAATCTATACTCGATGTAAACGGATTTGTCTTCTTCAGAAATGCTTTTCTTGCCTTTGTCGGCCTACATTTTATATCCTCTCTACTTCGACCATTATCAGCTATTTTGCTGCCCAAATAGCAAAACTCCTTTACTACTTTAAGTGTCTCATTTCCTAATCTAATTCCCTCAGCATCACCAGACTTAATTCGACCACATTCCATTACCCTCGTTTTGCTTTTGTTGATGTTCATCTTATATCCTCCTTTCAAGACACTGTCCATACCGTTCAACTGCTCTTCCAAGTCCTTTGCTGTCTCTGACAGAATTACAATGTCATCGGCGAATCTTAAAGTTTTTATTTCTTCTCCCTGGATTTTAATACCTACTCCGAATTTTTCTTTCGTTTCCTTTACTGCTTGCTCAATATACAGATTGAATAGCAACGGGGACAGGCTACAACCCTGTCTCACTCCCTTCCCAATCACCGCTTCCGTTTCATGTCCCTCGACTCTTATAACTGGCATCTGCTTTCTGTACAAATTGTAAATAGCCTTTCTCTCCCTGTATTTTACCCCTGCCACCTTTAGAATTTGAAAGAGAGTATTCCAGTCAACATTGTGAAAAGCTTTCTCTCTAAGTCTACAAATGCTATAAACGTAGGTTTGCCTTTCCTTAATCTTTCTTCTAAGATAAGTCGTAGGTTCAGTATTGCCTCACGTGTTCCAACATATCTACGGAAGCCAAACTGATCTTCGCCGAGGTCGGCTTCTACCAGTTTTCCCATTCGTCTCTAAAGAATTCGTGTTAGTATTTTGCAGCTGTGGCTTATTGAGCTGATAGTTCGGTAATTTTCATACCTCTCGACACCTGCTTTGTTTGGGAATGGAATTATTATATTCTTCTTGAAGTCTGAGGGAATTTCGCCTGTCTCATACATCTTGCTCACCAGATGGTAGAGTTTTGTCAGGACTGGCTCTCCCTAGGCTGTCAGTAGTTCTAATGGAATGTTGTCTACTACCGGGGCCATGTCTCGACTTAGGTCTTTCAGTGCTCTGTCAAACTCTTCACGCAGTATCGTATCTCCCATTTCATCTTCATCTACCTCCACTTCCATTTCCATAATACTGTCCTCAAGAACATCGCCCCTGTATAGACCCTCTAAATACTCCTTCCACCTTTCTGCTTTCCCTTCTTTGCTTAGAACTGGGTTTCCATCTGAGGTCTTGATATTCATGCAAGTGGTTCTCTTTTCTCCAAAGGTCTCTTTAATTTTCCTGTAGGCAGTATCTATCTTATCCATAGCGATATATGCCTCTACATCCTTACATTTGTCATCTAGCCATCCCTGCTTAGCCATTTTGCACTTCCTGTCGATCTCATTTTTGAGACGTTTGTATTCCTTTTTGCCTGCTTCACTTGCTGTTTTTTATATTTTCTCCTTTCATCAATTAAATTCAGTATCTCTTCTGTTACCCAAGGATTTCTACTAGCCCTCGTCTTTTTACCTACTTGATCCTCTGCTGCCTTCACTATTTCATTCCTCAAAGCTACCCATTCTTCTTCTACTGTATTTGTTTTCCCCGTTCCTGTCAATTGTTCCCTTTTGCTCTCCCTGAAACTCTGTACAACCTCTGGTTCTTTCAGTTTATCCAAGCCCCATCCCCCTTAAATTCCCACCTTTTTGCAGTTTCTTCAGTTTTAATCTACAGTTCACAACCAATAGATTCTGGTCAGAGTCCACATCTGCCCCTGGAAATGTCTTACAATTTATAATCTGGTTCCTAAATCTCTGTCTTATCATTATATAATCTATCTGAAACCTTTTAGTATCTCCAGGGTTCTACCATGTATACAACCTTCTTTTATGATTCTTGAACCAAGTGTTAGCTATGATTAAGTTATGCTCTGTGCAAAATTCTACCAGGCTGCTTCCTCTTTCATTTCTTAGCCCCAATGCATATTCAACTACTACGTTTCCTTCTCTTCCTTTTCCTACTGTCGAATTCCAGTCACTCATGACTATTAAATTTTCATCTCCCTTCACTACCTGAATGATTTCTTTCATCTCATTAATCATTTCACTAATTTCTTCATCATCTGCAAAGCTAGTTGGCATATAAGCTTGTACTACCGTAGTAGGCGTGGGCTTCGTGTCTATCTTGGCCACAATAATGCGTTCACTATGCTGTTTATAATAGCTTACCCGTACTCCAATTTTTTTATTCATTATTAAACCTACTCATATATATATATAATGTGTGTGTGTGTGTGTGTGTGTGGATTAGGTACCTAAGAACACGTCGGTATTAGGATTCAGCGTTGTGTGAAAATTTCAAAGCAGTTGGTCAAGAGCATTTGGAGATTAACGATTTTGGACAAACCGACATTTGCATTAATGTTTCCACTTTTATTGCTTATTTATTACAAACAAACCAGATGGCATTCCAGTAGGTATATAAGAGCATGTGCATGTTCGATTGCAACGTTGTGTCAACATTTCAAAGCAATCCCTGAAGAACTTCCGGAGATTTTGGAGAAACGAACATAGATGTACATGTTCCTGATTGAAAATCTCAAGAAGTTTCGGAAATACGCAGTTTTGAAGAAAAAAACATTTACATTCTTATTTATACACAGTTCTGAAGTACTAGGTTTGAGCAGTTATATGTCCAGGTATTTTTGTATTTCCGGGCATAATGTTCCTCCAGATTATGATAATTTCTGTCTGTCTCTCTCTCTCTCTCTCTCTCTGTGTGTGTGTGTGTGTGTGTGTGTGTGTGTGTGCGCGCGCGTGTGTGTGTGTGTGTGTGTGTGTGTGTGTGTGTGTGTGTGTGTGTGTAGTCAGTTGTAACTTAGTAGCAGTCATATACTGTAAGTAGAACAAGGCAAAATCCTTCGGAGGAATCCCACATGCGTTGGAATGAAGTGGTGCTCTTGAGTGTCATGATACATGGATACACGCGCACACAGTGTGAAAGATGCGATGTGTCGGTTCGCAACGGACGTAGGTCCACGGATATTGCATTCACTTCAGGAAGCGAATGTTGGCCAGCTTGGTTCTCTCCTCTCGCCACGCTCGTGTAATGGAATATCTACTGATATATAAGTGGTTGCGAGACTTAATACCAACAAATTCGTATGTTTCCGAGTGTGTCGAGTGCTGCTGTGTAAGTGGACTTCAAGCTAAGCATCTTTTTCACAACTGCTTCGATCGTCAGGGACACTTTAGTCTCAACACTGATACTTTCTCCTTATTGAGTTTCATGTTGCTGTTGTATTTCTTAGAATTAATAACGAATGATAACAGCATGACTTAGTACATCAGAAATTTTGAGACAGAAAGTAATTTTTATACATGAAGCTTTGCTCTGTTTACGGTAGTCGGTGAATCTTCGAATAAATTCAGATTTTTTTTCGTTAAATGACTGGTCCCTTGTGCTTGGTAGAGTGTTTTATACATTACGATTGAAAAACAGACAATATTTTTGTAATATTCTGCAACATTTTTAACTTAATAAGGAGGTTCAAGAATGGCTCTGAGGACTATGGGACTTAACTTCCGAGGTGATCAGTCCCCTAGACCTGAGAACTACTTAAACCTAACTAACCTAAGGACATCACACACATCCATACCCGAGGCAGGATTCGAACCTGCGACCGCAGCACTCGAGCGGTTCCAGGCTGTAGCGCCTAGAACCACTCGGCACCCCGGCCGGCTGGCATGTTTCAGAGGTGCTTTATAAACAAATATAACATTACTAGTGAGACACATGGTGAGGGTAAACTATTAAGTGAAGCAACTGTAATAATTAAATTTACAGGGGTAGTTCAACCACAGTAACCGAAAAAATGTAGAATATGGAGCATGTAAGTAGAAGGGTTAACCGAAAAAGTAGTGCGGGTGGATACATTTTCTGTGTCTTCGATCAGTCAGTACCAAGTTTGAGCAATAAGTCGTAAGCGTACTGATTTCCATTATTTCAAGATGGTTTATATTCCTCCAAGTAGCATCGTCGTTACATGTGCAACTATCCTCTCGATAGCTGCGCCTTCCGTCGAATCTCCTGAAAAGTGTGTGTTGAAAGTAGGCTACAGGCAGTGATATAATCTACATCAGATTTTGCAGTGCAGACACTTTAATTGCACTCGAATGCTGAATGAACTACTTTCTACGGCCAGTTTTGGTCTCACCTACTTAAATTATGCACGGATAAACAGCTAGGCACATACTGAACTAATATCCTGCAACAGTGTTCGCGCGCAGTAACACAAGTGATTAAACACAACCATTCCCCTTGTTCCATGTAACTCATTAGCCCAGTCTCCCTATAAAGTTCTCAAATCACTGTCTGTGAAGTGTAAGTCATATCAATACGGAAACGATTTGCACAATTGCTGCTGGAGGTAAAACTGATCACAGTCTGATCCTGTTTCACACAGTGGATGATGATCATTATTGAAGTTTGATACAGGGCGTTGTAATAATTGCTCATTCAGCGTACAGTTAATCATTTGGAACAGTCAGGGGATTATTTAATAAACATTTTCGGGATTGTTATTTATACTGCATCGTCTGCCGTCCATCTTACTCATTTCGCAACTCACCACAGATTGACCATAAACTGGTTTTCAGTCTGCCCTCTCAGATACGAAGGTTTATGGAAACAATGGTATATCTTGCGATAATGCGACGACGTGGGAATCCCTCGTTGTGCATTGATCCGGCAGGAACATAGCACAGAATATAAAACAGTGTTCCAGCACAGGAGATGATGCCAAAGATTGAAATGAAACACACGCATTGGAACATAGTGTAAATTTATTGTGCGCGAGTACATATGAAACAAAATTGATTAATATCAACTACTGTCCTTCAGAACTGTCCTGCACTGCAGACACACAGTGTTGCCAACGTTAGAGAAGGCTAGTGAATACCATTGGTATTGTCATCCATGTGTGCCACTTGTAGCCGAAATGCCGTGAGGATTTCCATCCTATTTGCAAAGCGCCTCCTACGCAATGATTTCTTCAGTTCTGAAATGAGAGGGAAGTCGCAAGGTCTGAGGTCTGGTGATTATGGTGGGTGGGTGGGTGGGTGGGGGGGGGGGGGGATTTTCCACTTCTACTGCTGCACACAATTCTCTACACCTCTTGCAGTGTGGGCTGTAACGTTATCATGGGGTGTGATTGCATTATCCAGCAGGGGTGGACGTTTTCGCTCAAGTGTGTATCGCAGATGGTACAGCAGAAAGTATTGGGCATTGACGGTGTGGCCATCCGAAACAAGGCGATACTCCAGAATACAGTGGCTCCTCGTACACCAGAATGAGCATGACTGTCGTGGGTGATGCCATATCACGCACAGCTTCACGTAGTTCCGCATCATACTAACAAGGGAACCTCCCAATCGCACCCCCTTCAGATTTAGTTATAAGTTGGCACAGTGGATAGGCCTTGACAAACTGAACACAGATCACTCGAGAAAACAGAAATAAGTTGTGTGGAACTATGAAAAAAATAAGCAAAATATACAAACTGAGTAGTCCATGGGCAACATAGGCAATATCAAGGAAATTATAAGCTCAGTAGCGGCCGTGTGTCCCGTGGTTAGCGTGAGCAGCTGTGGAACGAGAGGTCCTTGGTTCAAGTCTTCCCTCGAGTGAAAATTTTAATTTTTTATTTTCAGACAGTTATCAAAGTTCAGGCACTCGCACATAATCAACTTCGCCCTCCAAAATTCCAGGACATGTTCAGATTTGCTTGGACATATGCAGGATTTGACGGTCTACACACAGGGAAAAATTTGAAAACGTTAGAAACATATGTTTTGACAGAGCACAGAGAAAACTGTGCGAGTGTGAAACTGTTGCAATTCATTTGTTGCAGTTTATATGACACATTCTTATGTTTTCATCACTTTTTTGGAAGTGATTATCACATCCACAAGAAAATCTAAATCGGGCAAGGCAGAAGAATCTTTTTACCCATTCGCCAAGTATGCAAGTTAGGTGGGTCGACAACATATTCCTGTCATGTGACGCTCATGCCGTCACCAGTGTCGTATAGAATATATCAGACGTGTTTTCCTGTGGAGGAATCGGTTGACCTATGACCTTCCGATCAAATGTTTTAGGTTCCCATGGGAGAGGCACGTCCTTTCGTCTACTAATCACACGGTTTTGCGGTGCGGTCGCAACACACAGACGCGGTCGCAACACACAGACACTAAACTTATTACAGTGAACAGAGACGTCAATGAACGAATGGACAGATCATAACTTTGCAAAAATAGTAATTAAACTTTTCGCTCGAGGGAAGGCTTGAACCAAGGACCTTTCACTGAGCAGCTTCTCACGCTAACCACAAGACCATGACACACTTACGCTCATGTACTCCTTGATATTGCCTATGTTGCCCATGGACTACTCAGTTTGTATATTTTGCTTATTTTTTCGTAGTTTCACACATCTTCTTCCTGTTTTCTCGATTGATCTGTGTTCAGTTTTACAAGGCCTATCCACTGTGCCAAATTATAACTAAATCTGAGGGGGGTGCGATGGGGATGTTCCCTTGTAAGTGTTGTGTCTAGACAAGCCTGCCTAGACACAATGAGAGGAATCCGAAAGGCACGCGATTAAACTCACGCAGGCTGGCGTCAGGTCTGATACAGGATACGTAATGAATGCTATAAAGAAAAGTACGTAGCTTCTGGAATACTTAACTTTAATCCACATTTGTAGAACATTGCTCTTGATGATACATTAATAGAATCTCAATATCAATTGAATACGGCGCCTTGCTAGGTCGTAGCAAATGTAGCTGAAGGCTATGCTAACTATCGTCTCGGCAAATGAGAGCGTATTTGTCAGTGAACCATTGCTATGAATGTCGGCTGTACAACTGGGGCGAGTGCCAGGACGTCTCTCTAGACCTGCCGTGTGGTGGCGCTCGGTCTGCAATTACTGACAGTGGCGACCCGCGGGTCCGGCGTTTACTAATGGACCGCGGCCGATTTAAAGGCTACCACCTAGCAAGTGTGGTGTCTGGCGGTGACACCACATTCCTCCCCCTCAAATCGGCAAACGGTTGTGTTATAAGGCTTGCGCCCGCGGTGGGGAGGACCCCATGTTGACGTATGCGACGAGGTGGGGAGCCTAACAACAGGTGAGGCTGTGCCACCCGGACCCTGCCATTCGGTCCGAGGGTAGCTAGGAAACGCCTGAAAACCTAGTCCAGGGTGAACGCCAACATGCGGTGTATGCGCCCGTAAAGAGACAGGAGGGGCCGAAGGGTCGACCTCCATCGCGTCGGGGCAGCCGACGGGCGAAGCCGACATCTGGTCCGGAGCGGGCAAGAGGTCCAAGTCGGAGGACAGTTGGTCACGAGAAGCGATCGGCGGCGCGTGACCCAGGGAGGCGCTTGGCGGCTGCAGCGAAGCGTCCACTGCGGGCGTCGCCGGCGGGAGAACAGGCGGCGGCGGCGGCGGTGGCGGCGCGTCGCCACGGGGCAAAATGGAAGGCATCGTCGGTAACACCTGGGGATGAGGCGAGCCAGTAGATGGGTCTCCAGGGCGCTGACCGGACGGCACCGTCGCTGAAAGCAGACGGGGAGCGGCAGAACCGGTGCGACGACAGAGGCGCAGCTGATTGAGATGCCGACGCACCTCACCAGAGGCCCCCAAAACCAGATACATAGCGCGGCCGAGGCAGCGAAGAATGCGCCCTGCGAGCCAACGCCGTGAACCTCGATAGTTGCGATAGTATACAACGTCACCTGGAGCAAAAGCAGGCGTCTGCCGCTGCACAGGAACCTGATGCAGCGGATGCAGCAAAGACATCAAGGTTCGATGAGGACGACCATGGAGCAACTCAGCCGGCGAGCGACCATCTCGGGGCTGAGAGCGAGACGAAGACAAAAAGAGTAACAACGCGTCCTCCCGAGAATGCGACTCTTTCAGCTTCAACATCTGTGACTTGAAAGTCCGGACCAATCGTTCAGCGGCACCGTTTGACTGAGGCGAAAACGGCGCGGATGTCAGATGTTGAATACCATTGGCCTTGCAGAATGACTGAAATTCTGCGGACATGAATTGAGGGCCATTGTCGGAAACAATAGTCGGTGGAAGACCTTCAATGCAAAAAATAGCGGATAACGCTTGGATGGTGGCAGATAACGTCGTGGAAGACATCCTGACAACAAAAGGAAAATTACTGAATGAATCGACAGCAACCAACCATCGAGCATTCCAGAATGGACCAGCAAAATCGATGTGTAAGCGTTGCCAAAGGGAAGTGGCTTTCGGCCATGCAAAGAACTTCCGCGGTGGTGCGGATTGTTGTTCGGCACACGCCATGCAAGAAGAGTTCATATTCGTAATCGCAGCAGCGATTCCGAACCAAGTACAGTGCTGACGAGCAAGTTGTTTCGTTCTCACTATACCCCAATGTCCTTGGTGGAGAAGCCGTAAGACAGAGGACTGTAACGAACGAGGGACCACAACCCTGGACTGATCATTATCAGAACGCAACAGCAAAACACCACGTCGGACAAAAAGTCTCTCCCTGTGAGCAAAAAATCGGCGAACCAACGGATCCTCGATCCGTGACATTGACAAGGGCCATTGCGTAGCAACAAAAAGGAAAACGGTAGCAAGGACAGGGTCAGCAGCTGTGGTTGTAGCTACACGACGAAAATCAATCGGAAACGAGTCAACCACGTCATCGGTTTCCGCATCAATGAACATGCAAGCAAGTTCGGAAGAATCGAATGCACTGTCCTATCCTCGTCGCCAAAAATGTTGTGTATAGACAAGACAGCCTAGACACAATGAGAGGAAGCCGAAAGGCACGCGATTAAACTCACGCAGGTTGGCGTGATGTCTGATACAGGATACGTAATGAATGCTATAAAGAAAAGTACGTAGCTTCTGGAATACTTAACTTTAATCCACATTTGTAGAACATCGCTCTTGATGATACTTTATTAGAATCTCAATATCAATTGAATACGGCGCCTTGCTAGGTCGTAGCAAATGTAGCTGAAGGCTATGCTAACTATCGTCTCGGCAAATGAGAGCGTATTTGTCAGTGAACCATTGCTATGAACGTCGGCTGTACAACTGGGGCGAGTGCCAGGACGTCTCTCTAGACCTGCCGTGTGGTGGCGCTCGGTCTGCAATTACTGACAGTGGCGACACGCGGGTCCGGCGTATACTAATGGACCGTGGCCGATTTAAAGGCTACCACCTAGCAAGTGTGGTGTCTGGCGGTGACACCACACTAAGTAACATTTCTGCCGGAGAGAAAGACAATTTTCACGTATGCTCGCTGGTCCACTCTGCTTACATCCACCTTGTAGCACGGGAAAGCATACACCGAATGTTCCAGGCGCTGGTACCGAGCCACCCTTGCTTTGGGTCGTAATCCGTTAGATGATTTCGGTACTAGAATGAATATTTTCGATTTCGGTACTGTTTGCCGCTCACTTTCGAATGTATTTATTTCGATTACGGTGGTGCCACATTTTAACACGATATACCATATTGGTCATGGCTTAGGAAATGATCCTCATAGACGCGCATTAATTAAAACTAAAGTTACATATTGTTGTTTTCTAGATTTTCATAAATTACAATTAAAGATTTACGTTTCTGAATAAATGAGTAGTAGGAGAACATTCGTTTGAACGAGGACTTTTCGATACAAAAATGATTTATATTGAATTACTCTGGCTACTTTGCCTAAATATGGGATCCCATTTTAGGAACAATTTTTTTCTAATGATGTTAATTACTCCGGAATTAAATGAGTGCATATGTTGCTAACATATTTTCGTCGTCAGCTATGTAAATGTTATAGTTACGTTGCTAACATATTTTCGTCTTCAGCTATGTAAATGTTATAGTTATTTACTTGTCTTTTTAACCTATTCTGTTAGCAAGGTAGACTCAGGTACACGTTTATAAATGAATAATGACAACGAAATCCGAAATAACTAACGTTTTGTAATTAGCACACTCTTCAGACAATTCACTTAGGTAATTAACTCCAGATTACCAAAAGAATGTAACAGATAATAAAGTTCAGTTGAATAAACCCAGAGTAAATATTCGAGATTTTTATGTACTGTGCACATACAATACCGATGACCATATCGAATATATCACAAAATCTGGAAAAAATTAATACTGAAACTTCATGGCAGATTAAAACTGTGTGCTGGACCGAGACTCGAAGTCGGGACCTTTGCCTTTCGCGGGAAAGTGCTCTCCCAACTGACCTACCCAAGGACGACTCACGCCCCGTCCTCACAGCTTTACTTCTGCCACAGTTGACTTCTATACAAAACTACGCTCCAGACAAATACCTTCACAAAAGATTTCCTATCACGTTAATTTATTTTCAGTGTTAAAACAGTGTTTTTCAGGAACAGTTTATTGCTGTTGTCAGTCTGCATTTTATATCCTCTTTACTTTCGAAATAGATGTTTACCTTCCAAATAGCTTAATTTTTCTGCTACTTTTTGTGCCAAGTTTCCTGTCCTAGATCTCTCTGATTTAGAGGGGCGTTCAATAAATATTGCAATATATTTTTTTCCGAAATCAGGCTTGTTTTATTCAGCATCCCAATGCATTATATTATTTCCCACTTCTTTTGGTTACAAAACCCTATTTTTAAGCGTAATCTCCGCTCAGTGCGACGGCCTTACACCACCCTACTGGGAGGCTCTGTATGCCCACACGGGACCACTCTACGGGTCGAGGTCAGAGCCACCGTCCCACTGCGTCGGTAACCTCTGCCTGATCCACGTACTGCTTCCCACGAGAGCACCATTCACTGGGTCAAACAGATAGAAGTCTCAAGGTGCCAGATCTGGACCATAGGGTGCATGAGAAGGAACAGTCCGATGAAGTTTTGTGAGCTCCAGTCGACTGCGCAACTTGTGTGATGCCTTGCGTTGTCATGGAGAAGGAGAAGTTCGTTTGTGTTTTTGTGGCGACGCACACGCTGAAGTCGTTTCTTCAGTTTCCAGAGGGTAACTCAGTACACTTCAGTGATGATCGTTGCACCATGAGGGAGGACGTAAAACAGAAGACGGTCGCCATAACACAGTGAACAAACGCTTAATCGCGATCGACTCAATATAGGGTATCACTCCGATTTGCTAGCGACAGAGGTGCTCTCCCAGTGCAGTACTGAGTGGACACTTGGTTCCTCACTCTCTGCGTTAACGCGTGAGCTCACTCGCTCCTGCTAAGTGTTCCCGCTTCAAGAGCATCACCGGAACGACCCTTCTGGATGCAAAAGGCGAAAGGGTGTATCATCCTCTGTCATTCCCTCACTCCTCCGGCTCATTGCATCAGAAATAGTCCGCCAGTCAGCGTTACTTTTACAAATGGGAGAATGGCGCTTCGTTTAAGCCGACCAATCCGGAAATACGAGGTGCATTCAAGTTCTAAGGCCTCCGATTTTTTTTCTAATTAACTACTCACCCGAAATCGATGAAACTGGCGTTACTTCTCGACGTAATCGCCCTGCAGACGTACACATTTTTCACAACGCTGACGCCATGATTCTATGGCAGCGGCGAAGGCTTCTTTAGGAGTCTGTTTTGACCACTGGAAAATCGCTGAGGCAATAGCAGCACGGCTGGTGAATGTGCAGCCACGGAGAGTGTCTTTCATTGTTGGAAAAAGCCAAAAGTCACTAGGAGCCAGGTCAGGTGAGTAGGGAGCATGAGGAATCACTTCAAAGTTGTTATCACGAAGAAACTGTTGCGTAACGTTAGCTCGATGTGCGGGTGCGTTGTCTTGGTGAAACAGCACACGCGCAGCCCATCCTGGACGTTTTTGTTGCAGTGCAGGAAGGAATTTGTTCTTCAAAACATTTTCGTAGGATGCACCTGTTACCGTAGTGCCCTTTGGAACTCAATGGGTAAGGATTACGCTCTCGCTGTCCCAGAACATGGACACCACCATTTTTTCAGCACTGGCGGTTACCCAAAATTTTTTTGGTGGCGGTGAATCTGTGTGCTTCCATTGAGCTGATTGGCACTTTGTTTCTGGATTGAAAAATGGCATCCACGTCTCATCCACTGTCACAACCGACGAAAATAAAGTCCCATTTGTGCTGTCGTTGTGTGTCAACATTGCTTGGCAACATGCCACATGGGCAGCCATGTGGTCATCCGTCAGCATTCGTGGCACCCACCTGGATGACACTTTTCACATTTTCAGGTCGTCATGCAGGATTGTGTGCACAGAACCCACAGAAATGCCAACTCTGGAGGTGATCTGTTCAACAGTCATTCGGCGATCCCCCAAAACAATTCTCTCCACTTTCTCGATCATGTCGTCAGACCGGCTTGTGCGAGCCCGAGGTTGTTTCGGTTTGTTGTCACGCGATGTTCTGCCTTCATTAAACTGTCGCACCCACAAATGCACTTTCGACACATCCATAACTCCATCACCACATGTCTCCTTCAACTGTCGATGAATTTCAATTGGTTTCACACCATGCAAATTCAGAAAACGAATGATTGCACGCTGTTCAAGTAGGGAAAACGTCGCCATTTTAAGTATTTAAAACAGTTCTCATTCTCGCCGCTGCCGGTAAAATTCCATCTGCCATACGGTGCTGCCATCTCTGGGACGTATTGACAATGAATGCGGCCTCATTTTAAAACAATGTGCATGTTTCTATCTCTTTCCTGTCCGGAGAAAAAAAATCGGAGGCCTTAGAACTTGAATGCACCTTGTATAACTCGTAGGGACAGCATTGGCTCGCATGTTCCTACATTCCTCTGCAACCCAATTAATCATATCTGAAGTCGCCTTCTGCCAGTTTTTCCATTGCTTTGTAAATAATTCCAGTCAATATTTCACAAGAATGACATATCAGACTGATGGTTTGGTAATCTTAACACCTATCAGCATCTGCCTACTTTGGAGCTGTAATTGTTACATCTTTCCTTACGTTTGAGGTTATGTCGCCTTCCTCATGCATCTTGCACACTAGATCGAGTAGTTTTATCACGGCTGGCTAAAGATTTCAATAATTCGAGGGGAGTATCATCTACGCTAGGGGTATTGTTTCCACTTAGGTCTTTCGGTAGTCTGTCACATTCTTCTCACAGTATCATATTCCCGCTCCCCCCCCCCTTATATTCCTCTTTACCTTTTTATATTACTGCCTTCGAGTGCATTTCCCTTGTATAGCACATCTCCATAATCCTTCCACCTTCCGTCTGTTACTAAGTAGTGACTTGCTATGTGCTCCCTTGATATTCGGCCGGTCGGTGTGGCCGTGCGGTTCTAAGCACCTCAGTTTGGAACCGCGTGACCGCTACAGTCGCAGGTTCGAATCCTGCCTCGGACATGGATGTGTGTGATGTCCTTAGGTTAGTGAGGTTTAAGTAGTTCTAAGTTCTAGGGGACTGATGACCACAGAAGTTAAGTCCCATAGTGCTCAGAGCCATTTGAACCATTTGAGCCTTGATATTCACACTATTGCTTATCCTTTCTCCAAACGTTTATAAGCTGAGTCTATCTTTCCACTAATTGCCCATCTTCCTATATCCCTGCATTTCTCGTCTAGCCATTCCTGCTTTGTCATTCTACACTTCACGTCACTCTAAAATGTAGGGGAAAGCTGCTTCAAGTGGACACACTAGGAAAACCGTTGTTCTCCTGTGACACAATGTCATAGATAAGCGTAGGCCATATACATCTACAAACTGAGCACATTATCTACTTATAATAAGACAACTGTATCATTATTCAAATTCTGATTTTGCAGCAAAAAAGTGAGCTTCAATGATAATCTGTAAAATGTCCACTTTTCCTGGTAGGTAGGGGAAAGAGACAGAGAAAAAGAAAAATATGATTCAGATGAAGCGGAATCTGGTTTCCTAAGGGTTATGTCTGGTTGTCTCTTTCTGTATTATACCACCCAGAATTTGGCTGCATTTTTTCTCTTTGTTGAATGGCGGTAGTAGATTATTCCGATAACCAATCTGAATGCCAAATGACATAAATCAGTTACTGATATGCCCTAATATCTTCGTTCCATGTCAAAGCGATGTTTAAGGAACTGTTCCTCTTGCTATGGGTCAATACACACCTCAAGAAACATCTAAATAACCTTTTATCTCAGTAGCATCGCAATTTTTTTTAAGAACTTTCCTTTCAAGTGCGTATCTTGAGACACTGAATAGTTTTGCTGCTGTAGCAGAAGGGAAGTTTTTTCTTCTTACGCCTTCCAACGCCAGTTGCTTCGGAATCCCATGATTCTAGTAGCGATTTTTTAAAATAATTGGATGGCAACCCAACACGCACCCACATTTAGAGAACATGGCTTTTCACCATGCTGTTAATACACTAATGCCGTAGTACACTTATTTTATGAAATATTGTTGTCCTATTAGAACCAGTCACTGTGTTGCAGGTGCCTTTAAATTCGATCTTTAATTGACTATATTAATGTCGCCCTGTATATTTGACATAAAAGGAGCACTTCCCACCAAAACAATGATAAAGGGATTCGATTTACTACGAAATTAGGGAAGACACTCAAGTGACTCAGATTATTACATGTAAATGCAAACGAAATTGTTGTAACAGTCATTTATTATAATAAACTATTACCTTGGCAGATTAGTGATCTGGATGTGGTTCAAATGAATGCATATCTGCATAAACATTTACATTCGTGAAGGTCGAATTGTAATTGCTGATGGTTAGTGGTTCAAATGACTCTGAGCACTATGGGACTTAACATCTGTGGTCATCAGTCCCCTAGAACTTAGAACTACTTAAACCTAACTAACCTAAGGACATCACACACATCCATGCCCGAGGCAGGATTCGAACCTGCGACCGTAGCGATCACGCGGTTCCAGACTGAAGCGCCTAGAACCGCACGGCCACACCGGCCGGCGAAGGTTAGTGCAGAAGGATAGAACACACCACAGGATGGTATGCACTTGTATCTATTGGTAGAGTGGAAATCATCTTAATCCTCTAACAACAAACAAGTGTTAATAATTAGGAATGAAGTTATAGAACATCGATAAAAATGACATGACTTTCCCTAGAATTAACCTCAGTGTTGCGGCTCGATCTAAAATACCTACGATTTGCAATTAGTTGCCGAGGTAGTGACGAAATCAGAAATTGCACCTGTGCCAACAACCGTGTGTGTGTGTATGTGTGTGTGTGTGTGTGTGTGTGTGTGTGTGTATGTCTCATGTCTCCCAGGTAAAGTCTGCCCATCAAGACACTGAGATCTGAAAGTTGCCCGGGAAGGTGCCTAGCTGTCAAGACGATGTAATAGGAAATACACAACTGGCCATTAAAATTGCTACACCACGAAGATAACGTGCTACAGACGCAGAATTTAAACGACAGGAAGAAGATACTGTGATATGCAAATGATCAGCTGTTCAGAGCATTCACACAAGGTTGGCAACACCTGCAACGTGCTGACATGAGGAAAGTTTCCAACCGATTTCTCATACACAAACAGCAGTTGACCGGCGTTTCCTGGTGAAACGTTGTTGCGATGCCTCGTGTAAGGAGATGAAATGCGTACCATCACGTTTCGGTCTTTGATAAAGGTCGGATTGTAGCCTATCGCGATTGCGGTTTATCGTATCGCGACATTACTGCTCGCGTTGGTCGAGATCATGTTAGCAAAATATGGAATCGGTGGGTTCAGGAGGGTCATACGGAACGCCGTGCTGGATCCCAACGGCCTCGTATCACTAGCAGTCGAGATGATAGGCATCTTATCCGCATGGCTGTAACGGATCGTGCAGCCCCGTCTCGATCCCTGAGTCAACAGATGGGGACGTTTGTAAAACAACAACCATCTGCAGGAACAGTTCGACAACGTCTGCAGCAGCATGTACTATCAGCTCGGAGACCACGGCTGCGGTTACCCTTGTCGCCGATTCGCAGACAGGAGCGCCTGCGATGGTGTACTCAACGACGAACCTGGGTGCGCGAATGGCAAAACGTCATTTTTTCGGATGAATGCAGGCTCTGACCGTGTGTGGCGACATCGCGGTGAACGCACATTGCAAGCGTCTGTTCGTCATCGACATACTGGCGTATGACCCGGCGTGATGGTATGGGGTGCCATTGGTTACACGTCTCGGTCACCTCTTGTTCGCATTGACTGCACTTTGAACTGTGGACGTTATATTTCAGATGTGTTAAGACCCGTGGCTCTACCCTTCATTCGAGCCCTGGGAAACCCGACATTTCAGCAGGATAATGCACGACCCCATGATGCAGGTCCAGTACGGGCCTTTCTGGATACAGAAAATGTTCGACTGCTGCCCTGACCAGCACATTCTCCAGATCTCTCACCAATTGAATGCGTCTGGTCAATGGTGGCTGAGCAACTGGCTCGTCACAATACGCCAGTCACTACTCTTGACGTACTGTGGTATCGTGTTGAAGCTGCATGGGCAGCTGTACCTGTACACACAATCCAAGCTCTGTTTGACTCAATGCTCAGGCGTATCAAGGCCGTTATTACGGCCAGAGGTGGTTGTTCTGGGTACTGATGCCTCAGGACCTCTGCACCCAAATTGCGTGAAAATGTAATCACATGTTACCCGTTTATCACCTGCATTTATTCATGGTGTAGCAATTTTAATGGCTAGTAGTGTAGCTTTCTGCAGTGCGCTTATCACAATGAAAACCTGATTCTCTGCGTTTTTCTCGTGTAGTCTAATTTTGATTGCTGAACGATAATAATGTGAGTACTGATCAGTAAGAAGCTGCCTTAAAGGACTCCGATGTTCCTCCCTAATTCTCATTTCAGATATTAATCAGTTACAAAATTAATTGCGTCTGCCACTCCAAAACTTTGTCATACTCTCTCTCTCTCTCTCTCTCTCTCTCTCTCTCTCTGTCTCTCTCACTCACTCTCCCTCTCTCTCTCACCTCTCTCTCTCTCTCTCTGTCTCTCTCTCTCTCTCTCTGTGTGTGTGTGTGTGTGTGTGTGTCTATATTCGAATTCTCATCAATCAGGGTAAGCAGTGTTGTGTTTCTTACTCCCACTTCTAAATTATCTAGTGTAACCGCTGCTAGGTGTTCTTATATTTCGCTAAACATTCAGGCTTGTGTGACCTGGGTGTGGCGTCAGTGTCTCACAATTTTAGAAGGAGCCTAAACTTCTCTGTTGCCATTCACCTTTCTAAGAAGTTATCTTAACAGAGCACGTATTTTGACGATTTCTGACTGCCTGAAATTCCATCCACAATTGCTGGTCTTCCGGGATTCTGCCAAAATGCCACACAACCTTTGACCACACACAGCTCGTTAAACAAATGTCTCTTTGTCCCCACACTCCTTGGAGGTGAGATCTGTATCGTGACTTCGGTGCTCCCGGCGCCAAGGCGACTTCTTTCAAAGCACTGTCCAGTCTGACCTCTTGCTGTGGTGCCTTACTGGTGCAACTGATCCTTCGTCCAATTCTGCCGGGGGGCTGTTTCGTCTGACGGTTTTTACGATCCATCTTCTCTCCTGAAGCCAAGTACAACTTGCTTTCATAGAGGCTTCTTATGTAGGTGCACATACCGTTCGCCGCGCGGGGTAGCCGCAGGGTCTGGGGCGCCTTGTCACGGTCCGTGCGGCTTCCCCCGTCTGAGGTTGGAGTCCTCCCTCAGGCATGGGTGTGTATGTTGTCCGTAGCGTAAGTTAGTTTAAGTTAGATTAAGTAGTGAAAGGAGGGTATAAGATGAACATCAACAAAAGCAAAACGAGGATATTGGAATGTAGTCGAATTACGGCGGGTGATGCTGAGGCAATTAGATTAGGAAATGAGACACTTAAAGTAGTAAAGAACTTTAGCTATTTGGGGAGCAAAATAACTGATGATGGTCGAAGTAGAGAGGATATAAAATGTAGACTGGCAGTGGCAAGGAAAGCGTTTCTGAGGAAGAAAAATTTGTTAACATCGAGTATTGATTTAAATGTCAGGAAGTCGTTTCTGAAAGTATTTGTATGGAGTGTAGCCTTGTATGGAAGTGAAACGTGGACGATAACTAGTTTGGAGAAGAAGAGAATAGAAGCTTTCGAAATGTGGTGCTACAGAAGAATGCTGAAGATTAGATGGGCAGATCACATAACTAATGAGGAGGTACTGAATAGAATTGGAGAGAAGAGGAATTTGTGGCACAACTTGACTAGAAGAAGGGATCGGTTGGTAGGACATGTTATGAGACATCGAGGGATCACCGATTAAGTATTGGAGGGCAGCGTGGAGGGTAAAAATCGCAGAGGGAGGCCAAGAGATGAATACACTAAGCAGATTCAGAAGGATGTAGGCTGCAGTAGGTACTGGGAGATGAAGAAGCTTGCACAGGATAGAGTAGCATGGAGAGCTGCATCTAACCAGTGTCAGAACTGAAGACCACAACACCAACAAGTTGTGTGTAGGCTTCGGGACAGATGACTTCAGCAGTTTGGTCTCGTAATACTTTACCACAAATTTCCACATACCGTTCAGTTCAGGAAATTGTAATCTACATACAGGGTGAAAACTATTGGACTGTATTAAATAAAATGGTCATAACTTCTTATAAACGGTTTGCATTGGGAAGTTCAAACTGCACGGTTGGCCCCAGGACATGGTGGGAATTAGTACGCACATGCATGGTTTGCTTTAATGACGAGGCCCACTTTCATTTGGATGGCTTCGTCAATAAGCAGAACTGGCGCATTTGGGGAACTGAGGTTACGCGTTTCGCGATGGAGAAGCCTCTTCACCCCCAACAGGTGACTGCGTGGTGTGCAGTGTCCAGTCACGGAAAAATTGGTGCGATATTCCTTGATGGCACGGTGACTACTGAACGGTACGTGAAGGTTTTGGAAGATGATTTCATCCCCATTATCCAAAGCGATCCTGACTGCGACAGGATGTGGTTCATGCAAGATGGAGCTCGACCCCATCGAAGCAGGAGAGTGTTTCATGACCTGGAGGAGCACTTCGGTGACTGCATTCTGGCTCTGGGGTACCCAGAGGACACTGGCATGGGCCTCGATTGGCCACCATATTCTCCGGATCTGAACACATGCGACTCCTTTTTGTGGGGCTATATTAAAGGCAATGTGTACAGCAATAACCCCAAAGCCATTGCTGAGCTGAAAACAGCCATTCAGTAGGTCATCGACAGCATCGATGTTCCGACACTTCAGCAGGTAGTGCAGAATTTATCCACATCATCGCCAATGATTGTACACAGATCTAACATGTCATAACCTAAATCCGAATACCTGTAGTGACGTTTACATGTTGAATAAAATGTGTTTACGACGTAGTTTGTAATTAATTTACGATTTTTCATGTAGTAAAATAAATGTCATCCTGTAATTAAACACTGGAAATTACAGGTATTAATTTCGATTTCATTTATGAAATAGAGAATAATTTATTCAGATTTGGTGCTTACTTTTCCATTTGGGTTATTGGAAAGTCTGGGAAAAATGGTCCCATAACACTATCATCAATTCCATTGTCTTGAAAGAAGGTAAAAATATTACACTATATACGTTCAGCCCGAGTGGACGTTTTCTCACTTTGCCCCTTTAGGAAACTGGCCAATGTGACTGATGGGGCACCATTACCCTAAATGTAGTGTGAATAGAAAATTGATGAACACATGATTGTGAAGGCTAAAAGATAACATTTTACCCCAATTGTAGCAAACAGCTGTCACAATGAATTATTTTCAATGTGTGCAAATGAACTTGTCACTCACCTTACATCAGACAGTAGTGGGACGACGCAGGTGCATATGCATTTTGTTAGTGCAGATTGCCTGCATCTCTTTTGACAGGTCTTTAATGTATTTTTCTTCTAAGTGAACTATGACTCCACTCCAGATAATCCTTGCTTTTGATTGACAGGTTCTTAACCTGTTGTTCCCATACCCCTCCCCCTCCTCCCCCCAACCCCTCAGGAAACCTCCAATCCCCCCTGCCCTCCCCTTCACTGATTCAGGTACACTTTCAGGCCATAGTTATTTGAATATCCCCCACTCACTCTTATCAATTTGATAACCGTTGCCTACCAGGAAATTGATGGCTCTGTGCTGGAGAGGAAATATCTCATGACAGGAAATTCAGTTACATACCAGAAGGTATATTGTTTATTTACAAAAAATTCAGTTTCAGGGGATGGATTTCTCTTGTTCATCATTCTCTGCTGATTGGTTCAAATGGCTCCAAGCACTACGGGACTTAACATCTGAGATCATCAGTCCCCTAGACTTAGAACTACTTAAATCTAACCAACCGAAGGACATCACACACATCCATGCCCAAGGCAGGATTCGAACCTGTGACGGTAGCAGCAGCGCGGTTCCGGACTGAAGCGCCTAGAACCGCTCAGCCACAGCGGCTGGCTTGCTGTTTGGTAAGATGCTGATCTTGTAAGAGAGGTAATTAAATTTACTGCCACTAAACTCGCTGAGAATACCAAAGAAATGTCTTTGAACGGTTTTAAATGTTCGTGACTGGCCTGCAGCACCCTCCAAGACAATAAAACGAAGTGGGGCCCTATTCTGTTTCGTTCATACCGATCAGTGTAGTAGGTTAGTCTCGGTAGTGACGTCATTTTCAGATCTTTATCGAAATATCCTATTGAATAAGCTTCTGTGACTTGTTACCGAACAGTCCTCCCATCGATTTTACGACAATTTTACCGAGAGGTTTTGGATCTCGGTCTGGCCCTGTCGATCGGTGAGCTGTGGCTTTTGTACACCTACAATTTATTTTAAACATATTTAGTGGTTTTAGCTTTAGATTTAGTGATTGTGTTACTAAAGAATCACCAGAGGACGCATCTGGTTGGAAAGTGAGTTCATAACAGACTATTTTCCTTTGTTAGAAATATGGTTAGGTTAGGTTGTTACTGTGAATGATTACAAAAAAAAAAAAATGTTTTCGGTCAATATTGTCTCAAAATACGTGTTATTTTTATGCAAATAAGAGTTTAAAGATCATTAAATATCAAGACATCGGCTCTGCTTACGTACATTACATGAGTCTGAACTGACGTTACTAGTGCTTTTTGTGTACTTTTCCCCACAAATGGTTTAGTTAGTAACTATCGAAACGTGTTTACAACTTTCAAGTAACAATGGAAAGTAATTATGTGAAGCCTGTATTGGAAACCCTCCAAACTGTCACGCATTTATGACTTACGCAGCACCGTTTGGCAACGAAGTCAGCGTACATTCCTCTACAGTCTACACAATACTAAAAGAATTGAGCACAGCGTGTTTGTTGTTTGGCGTGGCCAAGTGATTAGCACTCGGGAATGCGATACGAAAGGACGCGGGCTCGCGCATGGATGGATCGTAAAAAATGTTTTTTTCCTCTTCGTATATGCAGCACGTTCTGAGACATTGTTATTCATGTAAATTAACATTTTTCTTTAATATTCATTATTACTTACGTGTAAGAGCGCACTTCCTCAGTAATTATTTTGTGGTTTCTGTGTGTTTAAAATACGAAATATGAAATTGTTGGAGATGAAATTGCTGTGAGTGAAACAACCGACAGTGAACTTTATATTTTTTCTTGTCAGAAATAATTCACCGTTTTTTTCCGAATATGTAGCGATTTCCGAGTATGCGATTAGACAGGAATATAAGAGCACAAATTAAGTTACTGGGAATGTAACCTGCAGCAGTCATCTTCATAATCTTGCTTGTCACAAGTGTTTATCTGCGACCTCAGTAGACAGAGATGAAAGAACTCTGCCGTAATATTTTTAGACTGTAGCACCATAAACGAAACATTTTCATTCATGAAATGCATGCTATAAACTTCGACGAACTGCAGGAGCTCTCGAAAATGCGCTGTTATCTTTTCAATTTTGCTTTTAAGACCCAAATCGTTGACGTATCACATAGGGAAGTGGGCTACTTAATCATTTTGATCTCTAGAAGCGATTAATAACCACATTTTGCTTACCTTCTTATTCTTTGAAACTGTCAGAATCAATTTTTCGGGTGTTTTCATAGATGTATTAGTTCAGTGTGGTACTACACACTATTCCTAACTCATTTTCCGAAACGTAAAATCCAAAACACCATGTCAGAGTGAATGAGAATAAGATGACATAATGCGGCATTAATGACAATCTGCAGAATACAGTCTAATACGCAATCGTTATTATGCATGCATGAAACATGCGGGCAGAGAAACTGTAAAAAAATTATGCTGAGAATCATGGAAACGGATGTACTGCGCCTGATACTGTTAAGGAGGAGGCAAGGGCGATGAGGGTGGGCACGTCAGCTCGATGGAATGCGGCGTCGTGCGTTACGGCAACGTAAACGCAATTTTCGGTACTTGGAAGAATAGCGCGCCTGTGTCGTCTGCTAGCCGCTTTGTGTTCGTGGCGCTGTGCGCGCTGCAGTGCGCATGCGCGGATCTGCGGCCGCTTGCTTTTGATTGGCTTGCGCGACGCGAACCGACAACAGCGCTTCGGTGCTCTACACCCGAACGGTATCGCTACCGAGTTGCATACTGAATAATGCAGGGCCTCTGATTCGATTACTAGACCGTTCGGTGCCCTTGACTACCGAAACGATCGGCACAATGGCGGAAAGATACAGGTCACTGTAGCCATTCTTACCTTACAGCTGTGTAGAGTCAAACTAATGGTTATGTGTAGAGAGTTAATATGACCTCTTGTAGTCACTAGAGGAATCGCTAAAATCTAACGAACTATGAACAAAAGAGAGAGAGAGAAATATGTACTTGACAATTTTACACGCCACATCAAGCACGGGTGATACTTCGAGGCAGTGTTTTTTTTTTTTTTTTTCTTGCCGCCCACCGTGCCAGCGATACTGTAGCGGCGAGAAGCCGCGGCGCCGCTCCTAGGGCAGTGAATTTCCAACAAGCGGCCGTAAATTTCCCTTCCCGGGCCGTTAATGACCGCGACAAATCGAGGCGGCCGGCCAGACAGCAACAGCAGACACGGCAACGGCAGACAGCAGACGGCGGACAGCAATTTACACGAGCCCCCCCCCCCCCCTCCTGGCCGGGGCTCGGCCTGGTTTATAGGTCCGCTCGCGCTTCTCCGGCCGCCGCCGCAGCCACCTCCATTAATAAAGAGCGCCCATAAAACGGGGAGACCGTATCATCCGCGAGCACTTCGTTAAACTCGCTCCGGGGTCGGCCCGGCTGCTGAATATCGCCATTATACCTCGGCGGGGGCCGCCCCTGCAAATCCCGCGGTAATAAATTCTTACCTGCCTTACCTGCCCGCCGCGCGCGCTCGCTAAAGCCCCGCTGAAGTTTCGCGCCGGATCTCCGCTCCCCCTCTGCTCTTCCGATTTATTTACGAGTGCCCTCTTCGCAAATCGTTAAAGCTCTGCCCCGGCCACTATGTTGCAGTACTAAGGGTGACCAGTTTCCTGGAGAGACAAGGCGGCTCCCTTACGTCAACACACTGCTCCATGTTAGGTGGCTCTGAAGTGTCGTGGCCGAGCGGTTCTAGGCGCTTCAGTCTGGAACAGCGCGACCGCTACGGCGCAGGTTCGAATCCTGCCTCGGGGATGGATGTGAGTGATAGATTAGTTATATTTAAGTAGTTCTAAGTTCTAGGGGACGGATGACCTCAGATGTTAAGTCCCATAGTGCTCAGAGCCATTTGAACTGTTTGATTTGGAGTATTGTATTGCTGGGAGGGGGGAGATGGAGTGTGAGATTCCTGATTCGAACCTCGGTCACTCATCAGACGGCGTGCTTCTGTGGTAAATCATCTGCATCTTCACTCCGCTAGCCACCTTACGGTGTCTGGCAAAGGTTACTTTGTGTACCACTGTAAATTCCCCCTTTTCCTGTTCTACTCTCGAGCAGCGTGCAGGAAGAACGTTTGCTGCTAAGCCTCCAGATCTCGACGAACCTCTCTAATTTTACCTTCCTGCTCTTTTCGTGTCATCTACACTTATCTGACAAAAGTTGTGGTATACCTCCTAAAATCGTTAAAGACTTAGATTCGCCAGGCGAACTGCAGCAACTAAATGTAGCATGAACTCGACAAGTCGTTGTAAGTCCCCTGCGGAAATACTCATCGATTCTTCCTCTGCAACTGTCCAAAACTGCGGAAGTCTTGCCGGTGGAGGTGTCTGTAGACGAACTGACCTTTCGATTATGTCCCATAAATGTTCGATGAGACTTTTGTCGGGTGATGTTGGTGGCCAACCATTCGCTCCAATCGTCCAGAATGTTCTTCAAATCAGTTGCGAACAGCTGTGGCCTGGTGACGTGTTTGGGAACTTGAAGTCAACGAATGACTGAAAATGGTCTCCAGATACCCGAACATAAGCATTTACATTCAATGATCGGTTCAGTTGGACCAAAGGACACAGTCCATTCCATGCATACATAGCCCACTCCATTATGGAGACACATCCAGTTGGCACAGTGCCTTGTTGACAACTTGGGTCAATGGCTTCGTGAGGTATGCGGCACACTCGAGCCCTACCATCAGGTCTTACCAACTGAAATAGGGGCTCATCTGACCAGGCCACTGTTTTACAGTCGTCTAGGGTGCAACCCATGTGGTCACAAGACCGGGAAAGGCGCTACAGACGATTTCGTGCTGATAGCAAAAGCACTCGCTTCGGACATTTGCTGCCATTCTGCAATATTAAACTATAAATCCAATTTTTTAAAATTTAAATTCGATTCTTCAACACCAGACCATTTTCGCTATCAAAGACTAGGCGCATGGACACTCTGGACGTAGAATGCTGTGTTACATTCGTGGGAGATACACACATCAAAAAAAGTTTTGCATCAACCCAGTTCCCAGAACTCCTGTAGATAGACGTTGACTGTGGATATTTTATCACAGACACAGTCCCTTTGGCTGTTCAGAGATGCCACTAAACCCTCCCAAAGATGTAAATAACCATGCAAGAGTAGCGCTTATTAGACGGAGGGCGTCCGACAGCCCATCAGTTCCAGTCACTCCACCAGGAAGGAGGTACACGGCTAGTGTTGTCTGCAGTTCAACCATGCCTAGACGGTCAATACCACGGTTCGATCACGTCAGCATTGTTACTTTGTGCCAGGAAGGGCTCTCAACAAAGGATGTGTCCAAGTGTCTCGGAGTGAACCAAAGCGATGTTGTTCGGACATGGAGAAGATACAAAGAGAGACAGGAACTGTCGATGACATCCCTCGCTCAGGCTGCCCATGGCCTACAACTGCAGTGGATGACCGATACCTACGGATTATGGCTCGGAGGAACCCTATCAGCAACGCCGCCATGTTGAATAATGCTTTTCGTGCAGCCACAGGACGTCTTGTTACGACGCTAACTGTGCCCAATGGACTGCGTGATGCGCAACTTCACTCCCGACGTCCATGTCGAGGTCCATCTTTGGAACCACGACACCAAACAGCGCGATACAGATGGGCCCAACAACATACCGAATGGACCGCTCAGGATTGGCATCTCTTCACCGATGACTGTCGCGTCTGCCTTCAACCAGACAATCGTCGGAGACGTGTTTGGAGGCAACCCGGTCAGGCCAAACGCCTTAGACACACTGTACAGCGAGTGCGCAAGGTGGAGGTTCCCTGCTGTTTTGGGGTGGTATTACATGGGGCCGACGTATGCCGCTGGTGGTCATGGAAGGCGCCGTAACGGTTGTACGATAGTGCAACCATTTCGGCAGTGCATTGGCGAGGCATTCGTCTTCATCGCCGACAATTCGCGCCCCCACCGTGCACATATTGTGAATGACTGCGCCTGGGCGTTGAGTCAGAGAGAGCTTGGATGGCTTGTACAGGTACAGCTGCCCATGCAGCTTCAACACGATACCACAGTTCATCAAGAGTAGTGACTGGCGTATTGTGACGAGCCAGTTGCTCGGCCACCATTGACCAGACGTTTTCAGTTGGTGAGAGATCTGGAGAATGTGTTGGCCGGGGCAGCAATCGAACATTTTCTGTATCCAGAAAGGCCCGTACAGGGCCTGTAACATGCAGTCGTGCATTATCCTGCTGAAATGTAGGGTTCTGCAGGGATCGAATGAAGGATAGAGCCACGGGTCATAACACATCTGAAATGTAACGTCCACTGTTCAAAGTGCCGTCAATGCGAACAAGAGGTGACCGAGACGTGTAACCAATGGCACCCCATACCATCACGCCGGGTGATACGCCAGTATAGCGATGACGAATACATGCTTTCAATGTCCGTTCACCGAGATGTCGCCAAACACAGATGCGACCATCATGATGCTGTAAACAGAACCTGGATTCATCCGAAAAAATGACGTTTTGCCATTCGTGCACCCAGCTTCGTCGTTGAGTACACCATCGCAGAAGCTTCTGTCTGTGATGCAGCGTTAAAGGTAACCGCAGCCATGGTCTCCGAGCTGAGAGTCCATGCTGCTGCAAACGTCGTCGAACTGTTCGTGCAGATGGTTGTTATCTTGCAAACGTCCCCATCTGTTGACTCGATCCGTTACAGCCATGCGGATAAGGTGCCTGTCATCTCGACTGCTAGTGATACAAGGCCGTTGGGATCCAGCACGGCGTTCCGTATTACCCTCCTGAACCCACCGATTCCATATTCTGCTAGCAGTCATTGGATCTCGACCAACGCGAGTAACGATGCGCGATACGATAAACCGCAATCGCGATAGGCTAGAGTCCGGCCTTTATCAGAGTCAGAAACGTGATGGTACGCATTTCTCCTCCTTACGCGAGGCAACACAATGACGTTTCACCAGGCAACGCCAGTCAACTGCTGTTTGTGTATGAGAAATCGGTTGGAAACTTTCCTCATGTCAGCACGTTGTAGGTGTCGCTACCGGCGCCAACCTTGTGTGAATGCTCTGAAAAGCTAATCATTTGCATATCACAGCATCTTCTTCCTGTCGGTTAAATTTCGCGTCTGTAGCACGTCATCTTCGCGGTGTAGCAATTTTAATGACCAGTAGTGTAAATGAAAACACTTAGCATTGACATTTACACAGATGTGTCGCAAGCAAAGGGCGACATACGACATAATCCAACTTCTGCAGAACAGGCAATCCACAGTCTGTGTTACATAACAGTACAAGTGAAATGACGAGCGTGGTCGCTTCTATCCAAGTGCCTCGTCTTCAGGCTGCTGTTCAACTGGGTGGTCGCCAGCCGGTCGCGGCGCTTATGTCCTCTTCGCACTGGGGCCGTTCAAAAAAATGGCTCTGAGCACTATGGGACTTAACTGCTGAGGTCATCAGTCCCCTAGAACTTAGAACTACTTAAACCTAACTAACCTAAGGACATCACACACATCCATGCCCGAGGCAGGATTCGAACATGCGACCGTAGCAGTCGTGTGGCTGCGGACTGAGCGCCTAGAACCGCGAGACCACCGCGGCCGGCACACAGGGGCCGTTTATGTCGCGTTTTCGTCCTGGAGAGTGGTCGGTCAGCGTACGATTGGCTGACGTCTTACCACAGCCATCTCTTCCCTGTCGTTCCCGACTGGGGCGCCGGCACTTTGCTTTACGCCGTAACGCTCTGAATACACAATCGTAACTAACATTGTTCATTAATTTTTCTCTGGCCATCAAATTGCTAGTAAGTGGTCTAAAAAAGCATTAGTCTGTAAAGCTTCATTGGAGTTCACTAAGCGTCCAATAGTGAAGTGCAAAGTAACCTGTCTAAATGTTCGCAATATTAGCTGTCAGAGATGTTGCTACACTTCTGATCCTAGTCTGTGCGTAAGAAAGTTTTCTGTCGTTGAACTGTCAGTTTAAGCTTAAAAGAACGTGCAATGGGCTATAAGAATAGTCTTACTTTGCTAATCCTCATTAAACTAGGAAGTCTCAGAATTAACCCTTTAACTGCTCTGGACGTGTTAACGCGCGCGCCTTTGTACCTGTACCTGTCCCTGAGTGCTCTGACCGTGTTTACGCGCGCCACCATTCCTTCTACCTGGTACTCTGAACGTGTCTACGGGTAGACAGAGTACCAGTTAGAAGGACTGATGGCGCGCGTAAACACGTTCAGAACACACAGGGACAGGGACAGGTACAAAGGCGCGCGCGTTAACACGTCCAGAGCAGTTAAGGGGTTAAAGATTGCCGTATCACCAAATATAAAGAAGTCAGTACGTCGCGCGGAGAGGCCGCGCGGTTCGAGGCGCCATGTGACGGACTGCGAGGCCGCTCCCTCCGCAAGTTCGAGTCCTCCCTCGGGCGTGGGTGGGTGTCTTGTTCCTAGCACAAGTTAGTTTAAGTAATGTGTAAGTCTAGGGATCAATGACCTCAGCAGTTTAGTCTCAGGAATTCACACACAGCTGAACAGAAGTGAGCACAATTTTATGTTCCTTTATCAGCATAATATTTTTGATCGTTACATTCCGTCTCGACACAGACTTCCGGGTCCGTTATTTCAACCATAGCCCGCTGCTGTGTCGTCTGAATGCCACTGGACAGCCTTGACCAATATGATCGTCGGCCATGAAATAAACGCAAAACAAATATATTCAGCACATTAGCTCACGCAAAACATGTAATACAAAATTGTAACATACACTCCTATTTGCATGGCGTCGTTCAGCGCAACCTACACTGAAGAGCCAAAGAAACTGGTACATCAGCCTAATATTACGAGTTCCTAACCAGGAGCGAATTTCATTATATCATCTGTGTGCTTCAGTATTTTTGTTTCTTGAGTTTCTGCGCGTAAATTTAATATCTAATAGCCACAGTTCTCGCGTTTTTGTTTGCGTCGGAAAGTAAACCGATTTTGTGACTTATTACAAGTTCCTAATCAGGGGCGAATTATTTATTTTCACCTGAGTGGATCGGTAGTTACGTTTCTGAATATCTGTGTATTGTTGGACACAGTTCCTGCAATTTCGTCAGGGTCTACAGTAGAGTTGCGCAACACGTGCCGATAGTCCGTTTATCTGCACAGTTTAGTTTTCCGTGGCCTTTAGTATGGACAGGGACCGCGTTTGTTGTGTGCGGATGCGAGCCGTGTTTGTGACACTTCGCTCTCAGCTCCAGGCTGTGATGGCTTCGGTTACACAGCATGAGACTACAGTGGATGGGCACCACTGTTGTGGGCCGGCCGTAGGGATCCAACGAAGGTCCAGAACGTCTGAGTCCTCCGATTGGTCCTCACTGGTGGCCAACCCAATTACTGCTGAGGTTGACCCCTCACCTGCAGTCGACTGGGGGGTCGCCCCGGGGTGAAGCAGGCTGTGAGAGACTTAGCAGGTGGCCACACGTAAGGCCTCCCCGGTTTGTCGGACAAACAGCTTCCAGGTGCTGTCTGTGGCTGACACTGTTACTGAGCCAGATGCTATCGCCTGTCCTGTTTCAGAGGAAACCACTCAGCCTGCAAGATGAGGGCAATCACAGAGGGTGGGATTATTAGTAGCTGGGAGCTTCAACGTTTGTAATGTTATGGGGCCCCTTACAGACATAGCTGCCAAGACGAGAAAGAAAACCAATGTCCACTCCGTGTGCATTCTGGGTGAAGTCATTCCAGATGTGGAAATGGTCCTCCCAGATGCCATGAACAGCACAGGGTGCAGCCAACTGCAGGTGGTGGCTCACGTCGGTACCAATGATGTGTGTCACTTTGGATCAGAAGAGAATCTCCCTGGTTTCGAGTGGCTAACAGAAGTGGTGAAGGCTGCCAGTGTTGCTTGCAAGATGAAAGCAGAGCCGACCATTTCCAGCGTAGTCGACAGGACCGATTGTGGATCTCTGGTACAGAGCCGAGTGGAGGGTCTGAATCAGAGACTCAGACGGTTCTGCGACTGTGTAGGCTGCAGATCTCTCGACTTGCGCCAAAGGGTGGTTGTGTTTCACGTTCCGTTGAATAGGTCAGGTGTCCACTTTGCTCAGGAGGCGTCTACACGGGTAGAAGGGGCTTTGTGGCGTGAACTGAGCGGAATTTTAGGTTAGAGGGTTTCAGGAAAACACAAGAAGGGCTTCAGTCACAAAGGGTGCAGGCTGAACACAGGAAGAACGTAGATACAGGAACCATTGGCATAACAGTTGTAAAATGTCGTAGCTGTGTTGGGAAAGTACCAGAGCTCCAAGCGCTAATAGAAAGCACTGACGCTCAAATCGTTATAGGCAATGAAAGCTGGCTAAAGCTCGAGATAAGCTCAGCCGAAATTTTTGCGAAGAATCTAACGGTGTTCTGAAAGGATAGGCTAAACACGGTTGGCGGTGGCGTGTGTGTTGCTGTTTTAAGTAGTTTAACTTGTCGCGGAATTGAAGTACATACCTCCTGTGAGTTAGTATGGGCAGAGATTATTGTTGGCAACCGGAATAAAATAATAATAGGATCTTTTTTTCGACCTCCCAATTCAGATGATACAGTTGCTGAAAGGTTCAAAGACAAGTTGAGTTTGATATCAAACACGTAACCGACTCATTCGATAATAGCTGGTGGTGACCTTAATTTCCACTCGATATGTTGGCAAAAATACATGTTTAATTCCTGAAGTACACATAAAATATCATTTGAAATTGTGCTAAACGCATTCTCTGAAAATGATTTCAAGCAGTTAGTTTATGAGCCCACGCGAATAGTAAACGGTTGTAAAAACACACTTGACCTCTTAGCAACAAATAATCCTGAGTTAATAACCAGCATCAAAACCGATACAGGGATTAGTGAACACAGGGTAGTCGCAGCGAGAATGAACATTGTAATCCCCAAAGCCTTCAAAAATAAGCGAAAAACATACCTATTCAAAAAAGCAGATAAAAATTCACTTGACGCCTACCTGAGCGACAATCTCCACTCATTCAAGATTAATAATGTAAGTGTAGACCAGATGTGGCTTGAATTCAAAGAAATAGTATCGGCAGCACTTGAGAGATTTATACCAAATAAATTAACAAACGACGGAGCTGATCCTCCTTGGTACACAAAACGGGTTCGAAAACTGTTGCAGAAACAACGAAACAAACATGTCAAATTTAAACAGACGCAAAATCCCCAACGTTGCCGATCTTTTACAGAAGCTCGAAATTTAGCGCGGACTTCAATGCGAGATGCTTATAACAGTTTCCACAACGAAACTTTGTCTCGAAACCTGGCAGAAAATCCAAAGATATTCAGGTCATATGTGAAGTATGTTAGCGGCAAAAAACAATCAATGCCTTCTCTGTGCGATAGGAATCGAGATACTATCGAAGACAGTGCTGCCAAAGCAGAGTTTCTAAACACAGCCTTCCGAAATGCCTTCACAAAAGAAGACGAAGTAAATATTCCAGAATTGGAGTCGAGAACAGCTGCCAACATGAGTAACGTAGAAGTAAATATCCTCGGAGTAGTGAAGCAACTTAAATCACTTAACAGAAGCAAGTCTTCTGGTCCAGACTGTATACCAATTAGGTTTATTTCAGAGTATGCTGATGCATTAGTTCCATACTTAACAATAATATACAATAGTTGGCTCGACGAAAGATCCGCACCCAAAGACTGGAAAGTTGCACACGTCACACCAGTATTCAAGAAAGGTAATAAGAGTAAACCACAAAATTACAGTCCCATATCGTTAACGTCGATTAGCAGCAGGATTTTAGAACATATATTGTGTTCAAACACTATGAATTACCTCGAAGAAAACTGTGTATTGACACACAGTCAACATGGGCTTAGAAAACATCGTTCCTGTGAAAACACAACTAGCTCTTTGTTCAAATAAAGTGTTGAGTGCTATTGAAAAAGGTTTTCAGATCGATTCCGTATTTCTGGATTTCCGCAAGGCTTTTGACACTGTACCACACAAGCGGCTTGTAGTGAAATTTCGTGCTTATGGAATATCGTCTCAGTTATGTGACAGGACTTGTGATTTCCTGTCAGAGGTCACAGTTCGTAGTAATTTACGGAAAGTCATCGAGTAAAACAGAATTTATTTCGTTCCGCAAGGTAGTGTTGCAGGCCCTTTGCTGTTCTTTACGTATATAAACACATTGGGAGATAATCGGAGCAGCCGTCTTAGGTTGTTTGCAGATGATGCTGTCGTTTATCATCTAATAAAGTCATCAGAAAATCAAAACAAATTGCAAAACGATTTAGAAAAGATATCTGAATCATGCGAAAATTGGCAGTTGACCCTAAAAAACTAAAAGCGTGAGGTCATCCACAAGAGTACTAAAAGGAATTGGTTAAACTAAGTCTAATCTAAAAACCGTAAATTCAACTAACAAGGGGAGGCCGCCAATTGTGAAATTCAGATTCGATTCATACTACGCAAAATAAAAGCTCATGGCCAGAGGTGTAATGTGGCAAAGCACCAAGATGCACTTCTCAGCCGTTGTCGAGAAAATCGACAGTTAAAAGAAACCGTTCCTGTGAAATACTTCCTACGATTATAAATTCTCTACAGCGTCGTGGCGCAGCGGTAAGCGCTCGGGTTCGTAATCCGAAGGTCGCCGGATCGAATCTCGCGCCATGCAACTTTTTTTTTATTATTTGTTTTTTGTAATTCAAATGTACACACACACACACACACACACACACACACACACACACACACACACACACACACACAAACTATTAATGAATTGCTTATGCATGTTGGTGAAGGCGGATCGCTCTCCAATTGTTCCGCCTCCATTTTTCCGTTTGTTTAACAGGGTGTACCAAAGCTCTCACGTGCGCACTGATTTTCGACGATGTTATAAGTTGCGCTAGGGACCGCATCTACCTTCTTTCGAAGTTAGCAGGCAACTACGCTGTTATGCGGCGGCTCGTTTCGGCCCATTCAACATCTGTCCTTCAAGTGTAACGAGCGAGTAACGGAGTTTATATTTCATACCTGCCACAGCAAATTTGTGTTCGTGGGGTCTCTATTCTAATTCGAACGTTTGACTTACACTATACGTATTCGTTTCGGAATATCGTTTCTACTTCTTCCGTTAACTATACGTGGTAAACATTATGAAGACAATTAATAACATTTGTGAAATACAACTTTTGTTTGCGGAAAACATAATGATGTTCGAAGTCGCCAGTTCTTCCACGACAAACGACTTTCAACAACTTATTATATCCATAATTGTTGCAACTGATTGCCGGGAATTATATATATGAGCTTTTATTATGCGCAGTACGAATAGAATCTGAATTTCACAATTGGCGGCCTCCCCTTGTAAGTTCGTAGGTGCTACAATTACGAGCAACTTAAAGTCGAAGGAACACACAGAAAATGTTGTGCCCAAGGCTAACCAAAGACTTCGTTATCTTGGCAGGACCCTTAGAAAATGTAGACTGCCTACACTACGCTTGTACGTCCTCTTGCAGAATACTGCTACGCGGTGTGGGATCCTTACCAGACAGGACTGACGGAGTACATCCAAAAAGTTCAAAGAAGGGCAGCACGTTTTGTATTATCGCGAAATATGGGAGAGAGTGTCACAGAAATGATACAGGATTTGGGCTGGAAATCATTAAAAGAAATGCCTTTTTCGTTTCGACAGAATCTTCTCACGTAATTACAATCACCAGTTTTCTCCTCCGGATGCGAAAATATTTTTTTGACACCGACCTACATAGGGGCAAACGATCACCGCAACAAAATAAGGGAAATCAGAGCTCGCGCGGAAAGATATAAGTGTTCGTTCTTTCCGCGCGCTATAAGAGATTGGAATTATATAGAATTGTGAAGGTGGTTCAATGAACCCTCTGCCAGACACTTAAATCTGATTTGCAGAGTATCCATGTAGATGTAGATGTAGATGTAGATGGTGTAGGGCCCCTGGGAGCACGCGGAAGTGCCTCAACACGACGTGGCATGGCCTCGACTAATGTCTGAAGTAGTGCTGGAGGGAACTGACACCACGAATCATGCAGAGCTGTCCACAAATCAGTAAGAGTATGAGAGCGGTGCAGATCTCTTCTGAACAGCACGTTGCAAAGCATCCCAGGTATGCTCAATAACGTTCATGTCTGGGAAGTTTGGAGGCTAGCGGACATGTTTAAACTCAGAAGAGTGTTCCTGGAGGCACTGTGTAGCAATTCCGAACGTGTGGGGTGTCACATTATGCTGCTGGAATTGGCCAAGTCCGTCAGAATGCGCAATGAACACGAATGGATTCAGGTGATCTGCCAGGATGCTTACGCACGTGTCACGGGTCAGAGTCGTATCTAGACGTATCAGGGCGTCCCATATCACTCCAGCTGCACACGCTCAACACAATTATAGAGTCTTCATCAGACTGAACGGTCCCCTGTAGACACGCAGGGTCCATGGATACGTGATGTTGTCTCCATAAACGTACACGTCAGTCCGCTCGATAAAATTTGAACAGGCAACATGTTTCCAGTCATCAACAATCTGATGTCGGTGTTGACGGGCCCAGGTGAGGAGTAAAGCTTTGTGTCGTGGAGTCATCAAAATTACAATACTGGGCCTGCGACTCTGAAAGTCCATATCGATAATGTTTCGTTGCATGGCACGCACGCTGACACTTGTTGGTGGCCCAGCATTGAAGTCTGCAACAATTTGCGGGAGGATCGCACTTCTGTCACATTGAACGATTCTCTTCAGTCGTCATTGGTCGAGTTCTTGTAGGGTCCTTTTCCGGCCGGAGCGATGTCGGAGATTTGATGTTATGTCGGATTCCTGATATTCACAGTAAACTCGTGAAATGGTTGTATGGAAAAATCCCCACCTAATCGCTGCCTCGGAGATGCTGTCTCCCATCGCTCGTGCGCCGACTATAACACCACGTTCAAACTCACTCACATCATGATAACCTGCCATTGTAGCAGCAGTAACCGATCTATCAACTGCGCCAAACACTTGTCTTCTACAGGCGTTGCCGACCGCAAGACGTATTATGCCTGTTTACATATATCAGTATTTGAATACGCATGCATATACCACTTTCTTTGGCGCTTTAGTGTGTTAATGTTTGTCACTATATGTTGTAAACACTACAAGTCCGATCCTGCAGAGTAACTTTGGCGCCCTTGGAATATTGCTATATCGCTGCCCAAATCACCACCAAAATTCTCGCCGTGTTCCTCTCTTGGGAGATAAACTAGGCCAGAAGTAGGAAACAGTGTGAAACAAGACTTGTCCACTGCTTTCTGTCACTGTACCATAGTCCAGGTGTTATGTCTTTGACGCCACGTTTTCCCGTTACGGGCATACGCATCAGCGGTGCACGGTTTCGGAATGGTTGCTCGCGATGCAGTTCCCTGCTTATGGAGCTCCCTTCATATTCTTTTGGTGCTGAAAGGGTGTGAGAGCGCGACATTCAGTTTTACCGTGGATTCTGCAGCTGCTGGCCCCTCATTTTTCGTCACAGTCCTCTTGAACGACCGTCTGTCACGGCCAGTCAGCAGCCAATTTAGTCCGCGCTGCGACTTAGCCGCTGATGTTTCTCTTTTTCCATTTTCCCTGTATGCGGTATAAATCTTCAGTACACATTCGATTGTACTCAGCTGCGACATAAATGACTCACACCTACACGAAACAATGTCCTTACTACGACTGACGTTAGCAACGTTTTAAGGACGCTGACGCTGTACAGGTGCCGTTCGTGTTCAGATACAACACCACAACCTGCGGGCTTGGTTAGCATCCGCCTTTACGAGGGCTATTTGGAAAGCGAGATCTGATCGGTCGCGAAATGGAAACCACTGTGAAAATATAAAATGCTTTGCTTGCAGCAGTGAGCTAGAACCTTCCAGATACTTCTCTACATGTCTCTGTCTGTCCATCTTTTCAGAGATGGATCAACAGATACCAGTCCTTGAATGCTGGCCCCCACTTTGAACGGAACTGAGGTTGGAATCTTCCTACACTTCGGTCAGGGGGCACGAAGATGGCGTAACATATCGCCGAACTGGTAGCCCAATAAAATAACTGTTCGAAATTAGATGGCTGAAAGGTGTTTGATTTGACATTCTGTATTTTAGGTCAGCATGATTTGGTTTAATTTGACTTAATCTCAGCCGGCCGGTGTGGCCGTGCGGTTCTAGGCGCTTCAATCTGGAACCGCGTGACCGCTACGGTCACAGGTTCCAATTCTGCCTCGGGCATGGATGTGTGTGATGTCCTTAGGTTAGTTAGGTTTAAGTAGTTCTAAGTTCTAGGGGACTGATGACCTCCGCTGTGA
Organism: Schistocerca piceifrons; assembly: GCF_021461385.2. Classification (NCBI taxonomy): domain Eukaryota; kingdom Metazoa; phylum Arthropoda; class Insecta; order Orthoptera; family Acrididae; genus Schistocerca; species Schistocerca piceifrons. Next base: position 215,665,191 of record NC_060146.1, read on the forward strand.
AGTCCCATAGGGCTCAGAGCCATTTGAACCATTCTGAGTACAGCGAAAAGAGCAGTATTTCAGCTACAGACTGTCATTCTTTCCACATAGTCACCACCATTCGTTATGCACTTTTGCCAACGATGAACCCGAATTTGCATGACGCGCTAGTAAAAATTGGAACCAGCTGAGGCCAACCACTTCTTTACAGCTTTGACAAATGTAACTGAGTCTTGAAAATGTTCACCAGGTAGTCCATCTTTCAGAGGTCCAAACAGACATAAGCCTGAAGGCACTAAGTCCGGAGTGTACAGTGGATGTGGTAAGACAGTCCAGTCTAATTTTGTAGTGAATTGCATGGTCGCAAAACTGGTGTCGGGGCCTGACGTTATCACATTGCTGGTGAAAGTTGGTCTTCTTCTCTGGCGTTACCCTGGAAATTCGGGCTTTAAGCTTTGTCAGTGTCGTCCTGTAACGTGCTGAATTGACAGTTTCTCCAGGCTCCGGTACATCCAAAGCAACGAAACCTTGGCTATCCAAGAAGACTGTGCAGATCACTTTGCCTGCAGACCGCTGTCTCTTGAATTACTTCTTTGACGGAGAATTCGCATGTCGCCATTCTGTGGACTGTCTTTTGGATTCCGGCCTGTAGTGTTGACACCAAGTCTCATCTCTGGTGACGATGCTATTCAGAAAATTGTCACCTTCAGCTTCATATTTGTGCAGCAGGTCCCCAATTTACATTCAATGAGTTTTTTGCTCTCGTAGTGATGACACCAAATGTCGTCTCTGGTGACGATGCTATTCAGAAAAACTATCACCTTCAGCTTCATATTGGTGCAGCAGATCCCGACAAATTTCCAATCGATGAGCTTCTTGTTGTTCTGTTAGCATCCGCGGGACCCATCTCGCACAGTCTTTGAGATATCCAGGATGTTCCAACATTGTTTCCAAGGCGTTACACCCACCAAGAGAGCTGGCACAGTGGTTAGCACACTGGACTAGCATTCGAGAGGACGACAGTTCAAATCCGGGACCGGCTATCCTGATTATGTATTCCATGATTTCCCTAAGTCGCAATCGCTTCAGTCAAACTGCCGAGATGGTGCTTTTGAAAGGACACGGCCGACTTCCTTCCTCACCCTTCTACACTACTGCCCATTAAAATTGCTACGTCACGAAGATGACGTGCTACAGACGCGGAGTTTAGCCGACAGGAAGAAGATGCTGTGATACGCAAATCATTAGCTTTTCAGAGCAGGTTGGCGCCGGTGGCGACACCTACAACGTGCCGACAAGACGAAATTTTCCAACCGATTTCTCATACACAAACAGCAGTTGATCGGCGTTGCCTGCTGAAACGTTGTTGCGATGCCTCGTGTAAGGAGAAGAATTGCGTACCATCACGTTTCCGACTTTGATGAAGATCGGATTGTAGCCTATCGCGATTGCGGTTTATCGTATCGTGACATTGCTGCTCGCGTTGGTCGAGATCCAATGACTGTTAGCAGAATATGGAATCGGTGGGTTCAGGAGGGTAATAAGGAACGCCGTGCTGGATCCCAACGGCCTCGTACCACTAGCAGTCGAGATGACAGGCATCTTATCCGCATGGCTGTAACGGATCGTGCAGCCACGACTCGATCCCTGAGTCAACGTTTGCAAGACAACAACCATCTGCACGAACAGTTGGACGACGTTTGCAGCAGCAGGGACTATCAGCTCGAAGACCGTGGCTGCGGTTACCCTTGACGCTGCGGTGCTGTACTCAACGATGAATCTGGGTGCACGAATGGCAAGACGTCATTGTTTCGCATGAATCCAGGTTCTGTGTACAGCATCATGATGGTCGCATCCGTGTTTCGCGACATCGCGGTGAACGCACATTGGAAGCGTGTATTCGACGTCACCATATTGGCGTATCACCCGGCGTCATGCTATGGGGTGCCATTGGTTACACGTCCCGGTCACCTCTTGTTCGTATTGCCGGCACTTTGAACAGTGGACGTTACGTTTCAGATGTGTTACGACCCGTGGCTCTACCCTTCATTAGATCCCTGCGAAACCCTACATTTCAGCAGGACACAACCGCATGTTGCAGGTCCTGTACGGGCCGTTCTGGATACAGAAAATGTTCGACTGCTGCCCTGGCCAGTACATTCACCAGATCTCTCACCAATTGAAAACGTCTGGTCAATGGTGGCCGAGCAACAGGCTCGTCACAATACGCCAGTCACTACTCTTGATGAACTGTGGTATCGTGTTGAAGCTGCATGGGCAGCTGTACCTGTACACGCCATCCAAGTTCTTTTTGACTCAATGCCCAGGCGTATCAAGACCGTTATTACGACCAGAGATGGTTGTTCTGGGTACTGATTTCTCAGTATCTATGCACCCAAATTGCATGAAAATGTAATCACAAGTCAGTTATGGTACAATATATTTGTCCAATGAATACCGGTCTATCATCTGCATTTCTTTTTGGTTTAGCAGTTTTTAATGGCCAGTAGTGTGTAATCAGATGGGACCGATGACCTCGCTGTTTGGTCCCCTCCAGCCAAATCAACAAGCCAACCCAATCCGGTATGTCGATCCCTGCCATTCAGCTTTGCAGAGAATTCTTTGGTCGTTAACCGCCGATCAGGACGGATGTTTTTATCGAGACTCTGTTCATTGCGAGGCATGACACCTTCGCAGGTGGCTTCTCATGAACACTCTTTTCACCACCTATAAAATGCCGTACCCATCGCTTGACATTGCTCATGTCTGTTGTATCGTCTCCATACACCTTTAGCAAGCGTCGGTGGATTTCAGTCGGCGCAATTTCCTCAGCAGTGAGGAATTCAGTCACTCATCGCTGTATTGCACGCGCGTTCCATTTTGGAACACACCTCTGTAATCGCCAACTGTCGAAGAACAACGGAACCAGCTGCAAATGAAAGGGGGAGGTTTGAGCATTAGCACTACACCAGTGACATCTGGCGCGGACATCTAAAGTCACCAAAAAAAAAAATTGGGGCATTACTTCCGGAACGACTATCGTTGATCGCAACACGAACCGTTCTGAGCCAGGCTTTCTTTCTTTCTAGAAGCGCCATGATATGTGACGTCAGAATATGCTCCAGGATGCTGCAACAGACGCGATGAAAACGATACGCTGGACCCTTGAACAACCGGCACGTCTGACGGCGAGAGCGACTACCTTTCCGCTAACTGGTTTACGCATCTGGCGGCACAAACAGGAAATTTCAGCGTGCACGCACACACACACACACACACACACACACACACACACACACGAGACGCCAGCGCCCCGCGTCACCAACAGCCATTTGCCTTTAACGCGTGGGCCGACGGATTGCAATGCGGCATGCGCCGCGAGAACAAAGGACGGCGACAGGTAATCGAGCCGTGCGTGCGCGTGGGTGTGTGTGTGTGTGAGCTGGCCCGCTGACGGCACAAACGGAGCCGGTCGCCATGGAAACCCCCGATTATGCATGCTGCGCGCTACCCACTGCGTAGGCGGGGAGGAGCCGGGAGTATTGCTGCGGGAAGGAGGGGGGGAGGGGGTGGAGGGAGACAGAATGGGAGAGGGAAGGAGAGAGGGATTGAGGCATGGCTCTGTCTAAGTGGTCTGGAGAGACCTGGCGGAGCTGGAGCTGCGCTGCTGGATAAACACCTCTTCCGCGGTGAGCAGTGTGTAAAGGATGAAAAACAATTAGGGTGTGGACTGTGGAACGAACGTAATCAAAAGCTCTATAAACGTATCGTGACAACGTAGACTATAGTGGCAGTACAAACAGTTAGTTTATCGCCACTTAAATACGATTCTGATACCTCTTATCCGCGCGTTACTCAAAAATGGTTGAAATGGCTCTAAGCAATTTGGGACTTAACATCTGAGGTCATCAGTCCCCTATAACTTAGAACTGCTTACACCTAACTACCCTAAGAACATCACACACATCTACGCTCGAGGCAGGATTTGAACCTGCGACCGTAGCAGCAGCGAGGTTCTGGACTGAAGCGCCTAGAACCGCTCGGTCACAACGGCCGGCGCGCGCGTTACTGTACCATCCTACAGTGTTTAAAACTACATGATTACTCTTTAATTCACACTTAAGTGACTGGCAAAGGCTTCACTGAACCACCTTCAAGCCACTTATCTACCGTTCCACTCTCGAATAACGTGCAGCTCAACACTTCAGTCTTCCCGTGTGACCACTGATACCTATTATTTCATTACAATGATCATTTCTCCCTATGCAGGTCGGCGGCAACAAACTGTTGTTACACTCAGAGGAGAAAGTTGGTGATTGAAATTTCATGACAAGATCCTGCCCCAACGAAAAAAGTATTTGTTTTTATTGATTACCAGCTCAACCCGCGTATCATAACCGTGGCACTCTTTCCCCCTATTTCCCGATAATACAAAACGGACTGCCCCTTTCTTTGAACTTCTACGATGTCCTCCGCTAATCCTACCTCGTAAGGATTCCACACCGCACAACAGTATTCCAGAAGTGGCCGAACAAGCGTGGTGTAGGCAGTTTCTTTAGCAACCCTCTTGCACTTTCTAAGTGTTCCACCAATAAATCGCAGTCTTTGGTCTGCTTCCCCCACAACTTTATCTACGTAACCGTTACAACCCAAGTTCTTCGTAATTGTAGTATGTACACTACTGGCCATTAAAATTGCTACACCACGAACAAATGCAGACGATGAACGGGTATTCATTGGACAAATATATTATACTAGAACCGACATGATTACATTTTCGCGCAATTTAGGTGCATAGATCTTGAGAAATCAGTACCCATAACTACCACCTCTGGCCGTAATAACGGCCTTGATACGCCTGGGCATTGAGACAAACAGAGCTTGGATGGCGTGTACAGGTACAGCTGCCCATGTAGCTTCAACACGATACCACAGTTCATCAAGAGTAGTGACTGGCGTATTGCGACAAGCCTGTTGCTCGGCCACCATTGACCAGACGTTTTCAATTGGTGAGAGATCTGGCGAATGTGCTGGCCAGGGCAGCAGTCGAACATTTTCTGTATCCAGAAAGGCCCGTACAGGTCCTGCAACATGCGGTCGTGTCCTGCTGAAATGTAGGGTTTCGCAGGGATCGAATGAAGGGTAGAGCCACGGGTCGTAACACATCTGAAATGTAACGTCCACTGTTCAAAGTTCCATCAGTGCGAACAAGAGGTGACCGAGACGTGTAACCAGTGACACCCCATACCATCACGCCGGGTGACACGCCAATATGGCGATGACGAATACACGCTTTCAATGTGCGTTCACCGCCATGTCGCCAAATACGGATGTGACCATCGCGATGCTGTAAACAGAACCTGGATTCATCCGAAAAACTGACTTTTTGCCATTGGTGCACCCAGGTTCGTCGTTGAGTACACCATCGCAGGCGCTCCTGTCTATGATGCAGCATCAAGGGTAACAGCAGCCACGGTCTCCGAGCTGATAGTCCATGCTGCTGCAAACGTCGTCGAACTGTTCGTGCAGATGGTTGTTGTCTTTCAAGCGTCCCCATCTGTTGACTCAGGGATCGAGACGTGGCTGCACGATCCGTTACAGCCATGCGGATAAGGTGCCTGTCATCTCGACTGCTAGTGATACGAGGCCGTTGGGATCCAGCACGGCGTTCCGTGTTACCCTCCTGAACCCACCGATTCCATATTCTGCTAACAGTCATTGGTTCTCGACCAACGCGAGCAGCAATGTCGCGATACGATAAACCGCAATCGCGATAGGCTACAATCCGCCGTTTATCACAGTCGGAAACGTAATGGTACGCATTTCTCCTCCTTACACGACCCATTATAACAACGTTTCACCAGGCAATACCGGTAAACTGCTGTTTGTGTATGAGAAATCGCTTGTAAACTTTCCTCATGTCAGCACGTTGTAGGTGTCGCCACCGGCGCCAACCTTGTGTGAATGCTCTGAAAAGCCAATCATTTGCATATCACAGCATCTTCTCCCTGTCGGTTAAATTTCGCGTCTGTAGCACGTCATCTTCGTGGTGTAGGAATTTTAATGGCCAGTAGTGTATTTAGTTGAATTTGCAGCCTTTAAATGTGTGTGGTTTATCATACAACCGAAATTTATCGGATTCCTTTTGGTATTCATGTGGGTGAATTCAGACTTTTCATTATTTAGACTGAATTGCCTCTTTTCGCACCACTGAGATACCTTGTCGAAAATGATCTTGCAATTGGTTTTAATCATCTGATGACTTTAAAAGACAGTAAATGACAGCATCATCTGCAAACAATTTAAATGGGTTGCTCGTAAATTGTTTATGCAGATCCGGACCAGCAGAGGCCCTATAACACTGCTTTGTGCAGTGACAGATAGTAGCTCTGTTTTACTGAATGACTTGCCGTCTGTTACGACCAACTATGACCTTTCTGGCAGGAAATCACGAATCCAGTACCAGAACTAAGACGATACTGCATAGGCCAGCAATTTTATTAGTAGTCACTTGTCTGAAACTGTGTAAAGAGGCTCGTGGAAATCTAAAAATACGGAATCAATTTGAGGTCTCTTGTCGATAGCATTAATTACTTCGTGAGAATGAAGAGCTAGTTCCGTTGCACAAGAACGATATTTTCTAAATCCGAATTGGCTATTTGTGAAACAATCGTTTCTTCGGGGTAATTCCTAATGTTCAGGCACGGTGCATGTTCCAAAATCCCACGTGAAATTGAGGTTAGTGGCAGAGGTCTGTAATTCGGGCCAGCCGTTGTGTATGATTGATAAGTAATGGAGCTGTTGCATCAGCATACTTTGAACGAAACTTGTCGGGTGTAAAATCTTAACTGGAGTCATTACCATTCAAAAACTGGTTCAAATGGCTCTGAGCGCTATGGGACTTAACATCTAAGTTCATCAGTCCCCTAGACTTAGAACTACTTAAACCTAACTAACCTAATGACATCTCATACATCCATGCCCGAGGCAGGATTCGAATCTGCGACCGTAGCGGACAAAGCACCTAGAACCGGTCGGCCATAACGGTCGGCGTCCTTGCTATTCTTAAGTGTTTTAAACTGCTTCGCTACACTGAGGAAATGTGTTTCTAGGTTACTCATGTAGTTCTAGATTCGAATTCTGGAATATTTACTTATTTTCTTTTGTGAATGAGTTTCGGAAAACCGTGTTTAGTAACTCTGCTTTACTGGAACTGTCACCTTCGCGTCTTCCCACAGTTGTACTTTACATACGACCAGAATCTCTTTGTTTTTCTGGCAGATTTCGAGAGAGAGTTCGGTTGTGAAAACAAAAAGCATGCCTCGTTGAAGTTAGTGCAAAATGTCGAGCTTCAGTACAGTCTTTCAGCAGGTAGCGGAGGGTGCTCCTCGCACCCCCGTTGCCCCTGCCCCTCCCGCTTCTACCCTCCCCTGGTCGATTCGTGATCAAACGTGGGAAGAACGACGGTCGGTAAATCTCCGTATGAGCATGAATTTTCCAGATTTTTTTATCAATATAATTTTCTAAACCATCTGGGTGGAAGGAACCAAAATTATTCTACTCTTTTTGGAAAGTATGTTGTCGGAATTTCAGAAGAAAACATTCACAACGTCTCTCGCGTAGTGTGTTCACTGGAGTTTGTCGAGCATCACAGTAGGGGTCATATGCCGACCAAACGATCGCCCGACGAAACCGACCGCTCTTCGCTGGATCTTGTCTACTCTACTGTCAATCCTACCTGGCGACGGTCCCAGTCCTGTGAAAAACACTGAACAAGTGTTCTGTAAGCCTTTTCCCCGTCAATGAATTACATTTCGTTTACTTTTCTTCGAATGAAAATCTGTCTGACACCTGCTTTACCTACAATTTGTTCTACGTATTCATTCCGGTTTAATGTGCCCTCGGTGGTTAGTCCTCGGTGTTTTGCAGTAGTTACGCTCAATGCGATACGTTTATATACACTCAGTCTCAACCACCTGTCATTGTATATTGATATTGTATACGAACACACATAATTGTACATCTTTATATCTAATAATCCACTTGAAAATCTTCCTTATTTACAATCAAGATGCACATTTGGAGCCAACGGTAATCTAAGTTTGAACAACAATTTAATGAAGGACTCGATCGTAGGAATGATTTTCTGAATCAGTAGAGAACTCTCAATAAGTACTTTTCTTTAGTATCTTTATTAATTTGCCTAAATTTGCTCTCCAAATCCTTCTGATATTTTTCACTGTCTACGAATGGCATAGCACACTCACACACCTTCCAGCTCACGTGGCACTTTAAAATATTTCCTTCCTTTCGTGCCGTGAAGCGCCAAATCATCTGAAGTGTAGAGTACAATATACTTTGTCGATATACACTGCCGGCAAAGAAAAATTACACTACTGGCCATCAAAATTGCTACACCACGAAGATGACGTAATAAAGACACGAAATTTAACCGACAGGAAGAAGATGCTGTGATATGCAAATGATTAGCTTCTCAGAGCAGTCACACAAGGTTGACGCCGGTGTCGACACCTATAACGTGCCGACATGAGGAAAGTTTCCTAAAGATTTCTCATACACAAACAGCAGTTGACCGGCGTTGCCTGGTGAAACGTTGTTGTGATGTCTTGTGAAAGTAATAGAAATGCGTACCATCACGTTTCCGATTTTGATAAAGATCGGTTTGTAGCCTATCGCGATTGCGGTGTATCGTATCGCGACCTAGCTGCTCGCGTTGGCCGAGATCCAATGACTGTTAGCAGAAAATGGAATCGGTGGGTTCAGGAGGGTAATACGGAACGCCGTGCTGGATCCCAACGGCCTCGTATCACTAGCAGTCGAGATGACAGGCATCTTATCCGCATGGCTGTAACGGATCGTGCAGCCACGTCTCGATCCCTGAGTCAACAGATGGGGACGTTTGCAAGACAACAACCATCTGCACGAACAGTTTCACGACGTTCGCAGCAGCACGGACTATCAGCTCGGAGACCATGGCTGCGGTTACCCTCGACGCCGCATCACAGACGGGAGCGCCTGCGATGGTGTACTGGACGACGAACCTGGGTGCACGAATGACAAAACGTCATTTTTTTCGGATGAATCCAGGTTCTGTTTACAGCATCATGATGGTCGCATCCGTGTTTGACGACATCGCGGTGAACGCACATTGGAAGCGTGCATTCGTCATCGCCATACTGGCGTATCACCCGGCGTGATGGATGGGGTGCCATTGGTTATACGTCCCGGTCACCTCTTGTTCGCATTGACGGCACTTTGAACAGTGGACGTTACATTTCAGATGTGTTACGACCCGTGGCTCTACCTTTCATTCGATTCCAGCGAAACCCTACATTTCAGCAGGATAAAGCACGACCGCATGTTGCAGGTCCTGTACGCGGCTATCTTGATACAGAAAATGTTCGGCTGCTGCCCTGGCGAGCACATTCTCCAGATCTCTCACCAATTGAATACGTCTGTTCAGTGATGGCCGAGCAAATAAATGGCTCGTCACAATACGCCAGTCACTACTCGTGTTGAAGATGCATAGGCAGCTGTATCTTTATATCGCATCCAAGCACTGTTTGACTCAATGGCCAGGCGTATCAAGGCAGTTATTGCGGTCAGAGGTGGTTGTTCTGGGTACTGATTTCTCTGGATTTATGCACCCAAATTGCGTGAAAATTTAATCACATGTCAGTTCTAGTATAATATATTTGTCCAACGAATACCCGTTTGTCATCTGCATTTCTTGTTGGTGTAGCAATTTTAATGGCCAGTAGTGTAGTACACTTCGAAAGAGGGCGTCGATTTAGATCCGGTGACGGAATGTGGCACCTGGGGGATAATAAATGGACTGATAACGGTTTCAACGTCCTCCGCCAAACCAGAGAGCTTAGTGGAACTTCTGTGTCTACAGTTTAATAGGGAGTGCTCACATCCGTAAGGGTCAGTGTAGTACAAACGTGTGCCATGCTACAGAGACGCACTTGTGCTTCCCACAGACGACTGAGCGAGTCTTAAAGGGGTCAGATTGTGACCTTCCTAGTGGCGGGAAAATTGCCACACAAGTTGGACATACTGCGTCAGTCGTGCAACGGTGCTGGCGCCAGTGGCCACGTGATTATTCTCCCACCAGTAGAGGAGGCTCTGGACATCCACACAGCACAGACACCCCCAAGGATAGTCGTATTGTAAGGGCAGCAGTGACAGATCGTACAACTACCACAACACACACAAGAGGGCTTGAGAGCCCAGACGTGCCAACACGAACTGTTATGAACCGGATGTTAGGAGTGGGACTGCGGGCACCCACGCCTCCAGCGGATCCTCCACTCGCTCCACACCACCGACGCGCACGACTCGACTGGAGCCGTCAGAGGATCACTTGGGAGATCTCTGGAGCCACCCCACCAGCAACAAAAAACCAACGTCATATTGTGACTCCCATTGTCGCATGTAGCTTTTGTCCCACAAGCTTTTCAGCTCGTATCATACTTCCAGGATTATTCTTAGTGGAAATAGTTAGTGACTCACGCTGCATACGTCATCATTCCATTTTTAGTACGTAATTGTAATTCCTCAGAGACAGCAGAGGACTTGGAAGAGCAGTTGAACGAAATGGACAGTGTCTTGAAAGGAGGATATAAGATGAACATCAACAAAAGCTAAATGGAATGTAGTCGAATTAAGTAGGGTGATGCTGAGGGAATTAGTTTAGGAAATGAGACACTTAACACAGCAAAGGAGTTTTACTACTTGGGGAGCAAAATAACTGATGATGGCAAGGAAAGCGCTTCTGAAGAAGAGAAATTTGTTAACATCGAGTATAGATTTAAGTGTCAGGAAGTCGTTTCTGAAAGTAGTTGTATGGAGTGTAGCAATGTATGGAAGTGAAACATGGACGATAAATAGTTTGGACCAGAAGAGAATAGAAGCTTTCGAAATGTGCTGCTACAGAAGAATGCTGAAGATTAGATGGGTAGATCACATAACTAATGAGAAGGTATTGAATAGAATTAGAGAGAAATTTGTGGCACAACTTGACTAGAAGAAGGGATCGGTTGCTAGGGCATATTCCGAGGCATCAAGGGATCACCAGTTTAGTATTGAAGGGCAGCGTGGATGTCAAAAATAGTAGAGGGAGACCAAGAGATGAATACACTAAGCAGATTCAGAAGGATGTGGGCTGCAGTACGTACTGGGAGATGAAGCAGCTTGCACAGGATAGAGTAGGATGAGAGCTGCATCAAACCAGTCTCAGGACTGAAGACCACAACAACAACAACAACAATTGTAATTCCTAGGTATTTATTGAAATGAGAGCATTTATATTTGTGTATTTTTTCTTATAATCGAACATTAACAGATTCCTTTTAGTAGTCACACTTTTCATTATTTAAAGTCAGTTGCCACATTTCGCATCATACAAACATTTTGTCTAAATCATTTTGCATCTTTTGATGATTTCCCGATACGGTGAATAACGAAATTGTCTGCAAACAATCTAAGATGGCTGCTCTGATAGTCTCCTAAATCATCAGAGGAGCTAAAACACTTCCTTGGGAGTCACCAGCCGGCCTCTCTGGCCGAGCGGTTCTAGATGCTTCAGTCCGGAACCGCGCTGCTTCTGCGGTCGCAGGTTAGAATCCTGCCTCGGGCATGGATGTGTGTGATGTCCTTAGGTCAGTTAGGTTTAAGAAGTCCTAAGTTCTAGGGAACTGATGACCTCAGATGTTAAATCCCATAGTCCCTAGAGCCATTTTTTTTTTTTTTTTTTGGTAGTCACCAGGTATGACATGACTTCTGTTTTCCTCGATGACTCTCCGTCGGTTACTAAGAACTGTGACCTTCCTGTCAGGAAATGACGAATCCACTTGCACAGCTGAGACCATACTCCACAGGGAACCATTTTGGTTGGAACTCGCTTGTGAGGAACTGTGTCAAAAGCCTCGTGGAAACCTATAAATATGGAATCAATTTGAATTCCCCTGTCGATAGTGCTCATGACTTCATAAGAATAAAGAACTAGTTGCATTGCACCAGAACAATATTTTCTACATCCCTGCTATGTGTAAATCGATCGTTTTCTTCGCAGTAACTGATAATTTCTTACCATGGTATATGTTCCCAAATCAATCTGGAAATCGACGTCACTGATATGGGTCTGTAATTCAGAGGATTACTCATATTTTGTTTCTTGAGTGCTGGTACAAGATGTGCATTTTTGCAGGCTTTAGATACGGATATCTCGTCAAGAAAGGGGCTGTATGTGATTGTTGAGTATGGAGCTGTTGTATCACCATACTCTGAAAGGAACCTAACTGGTATGCAGTGTGCACCGAAAGACTTTCCTTTATCAACTGATTTCATCCAGAATGAGGTTCTTCACTCTGCAGCGGAGTTTGTGCTGATGTGAGACTTCCTGGCAAATTAAAAGCTGTGTGCCTAACTGAGACTCGAACTCGGAACCCTGTGACTTTTATGTAGCTCATGTTTGCTGCAGTTCTTGATTCGAATTTTTGGATATTTGCTTTGTGTTCTTTGGTGAAGGAATTTCAGAAAACCAGCCATTGGCAGAATGGTTCAATAAACGGAACCAGAAAGACGATTCCACCGTTGGCATACAACACTATATTGTGTATCGTTTGCTCTTCTAATTTTACGAAAATATACCTCACATGCCCCCCCCCCCATGAACCATGGACCTTGCCGTTGGTGGGGAGGCTTGCGTGCCTCAACGATACAAATTGCCGTACCGTAGGTGCAACCACAACGGAGGGGTATCTGTTGAGAGGCCAGACAAACGTGTGGTTCCTGAAGAGGGGCAGCAGCCTTTTCAGTAGTTGCAGGGGCAACAGTTTGGATGACTGACTGATCTGGCATTGTAACAGTAACCAACATGGCCTTGCTGTTCTGGCACTGCGAACGGCTGAAAGCAAGGGGAAACTACAGCCGTAATTTTTCCGGAGGGCATGCAGCTTTACTGTATGATTAAATGATGATGGCGTCCTCTTGGGTAAAATATTCCGGAGGTAAAATAGTCCCCCATTCGGATCTCCGGGCGGGGACTAATCAGGAGGACGTTGTTATCAGGAGAAAGAAAGCTGGCGTTCTACGGATCGGAGCGTGGAATGTCAGATCCCTTAATCGGGCAAGTAGATTAGAAAATTTTAAAAGGTTAATGGATAGATTAAAGTTAGATATAGTGGGAATTAGTGAAGTTCGGTGGCAGGAGGAACAAGACTTTTGGTCAGGTGAATACAGGGTTAAAAATACAAGATGAAACAGAGGTAATGCGGGAGTACGTTTAATAATGAGTAAAAAAAATAGGCGTGCGGGTAAGCTACTACAAACAGCATAGTGAACGCATTATTGTGGCCAAAATAGACACGAACCCCCCCCCCCCCCCCCCCTACTACAGTAGTGCAAGTTTATATGCCAACTAGCTCTGCAGATGACGAAGAAATTGATGAAATTTATGATGAGATAAAAGAAATTATTCAGGTAGTGAAGGGAGACGAAAATTTAATAGTCATGGGTGACTGGAATTCAAGAGTAGGAAAAGGGATAGAAGGAAACATAGTAGGTGAATATGGATTGGGGCTAAGAAATGAAAGAGGAAGCCGCCTTGTAGAATTTTGCGCAGAGCATAACTTAATCATAGCTAACACTTCGTTTAAGAATCATAAAAGAAGGTTGTATACATGGAAGAACCCTGGAGATACTGAAAGGTATCAGATAGATTATATAATGGTAAGACAGAGGTTTCGGAACCCGGTTTTAAATTGTAAGACATTTCCAGGGGCAGATGTGGACTCTGACCGTAATCTATTGGTTATGAACTGTAGACTAAAACTGAAGAAACTGCAAAAAGGTGGGAAATTAAGGAGGTGGGACCTGGATAAACTGAAAGAACCAGAGAATGTACAGAGTTTCAGGGAGAGCACAAGGGAACAATTGACAGGAATGGGGGAAAGAAATACAGTAGAAGAAGAAAGGATAGCTTTGAGGAATGAAATAGTGAAGGCAGCAGAGGATCAAATAGGGGAAAAGACGAGGGCTAGTAGAAAACTTTGGGTAACAGAAGAAATTTTGAATTTAATTGTTGAAAGGAGAAAATATAAAAATACAGTAAATGAAGCAGGCAAAAAGGAAATACAAACGTCACAAAAATGAGATCGACAGGAAGTGCAAAATGGCAAAGCAGGGATGGCTAGAGGACAAATGTAAGGATGTAGAGACTTATCTCACTAGGGGTAAGATAGATACTGCCTACAGGAAAATTAAAGACACCTTTGGAGAAAAGAGAACCACTTGTATGAATATCAAGAGCTCAGATGGACACCCAGTTCTAAGCAAAGAAGGGAAAGCAGAAAGGTGGAAGGAGTATATAGTGGGTCTATACAAGGGCGATGTACTTGAGGACAATATTATGGAAATGGAAGAGGATGTAGATGAAGATGAAATGGGAGATACGATACTGTGGGAAGAGTTTGACAGAGCACTGAAAGACCTGAGTCCAAACAAGGCCCCGGGAGTTGACAACATTCCATTACAACTACTGACGGCCTTGGGAGAGCCAGTCCTGACAAAAGTCTACCATCTGGTGAGCAAGATGTATGAGACAGGCGAAATACCCTCAGACTTCAAGAAGAATATAATAATTCCAATCCCAAAGAAAGCAGGTGTTGACAGATGTGAAAATTACCGAACTATCAGTTTAATAAGTCACAGCTGCAAAATACTAACGCGAATTCTTTACAGACGAATGGAAAAACTGGTTGAAGCTGACCTCGGGGAAGATCAGTTTGGATTCCGTAGAAATGTGGGAACACGTGAGGCAATACTGACCCTACGACTTATCTTAGAAGAAAGATTCGAAAAAGGCAAACCTACGTTTGTAGCATTTGTAGACTTAGAGAAAGCTTTTGACAATGTTGATTGGAATACTCTCTTTCAAATTCTGAAGGTGGCAGGGGTAAAATATAGGGAGCGAAAGGCTGTTTAGAATTTGTACAGAAACCAGATGGCAGTTATAAGAGTCGAGGGACATGAAAGGGAAGCAGCGGTTGGGAAGGGAGTGAGACAGGGTTGTAGCCTATCCCCGATGTTACTCAATCTGTATATTGAGCAAGCAATAAAGGAAACAAAGGAAAAGTTCGGAGTAGGTATTAAAATCCATGGAGAAGAAATAAAAACTTTGAGGTTCGCCGATGACATTGTAATTCTGTCAGAGACAGCAAAGGGTTTGGAAGAGCAGTTGAACGGAATGGACAGTGACTTGAAAGGACAAAAGCAAAACGAGGATAATGGAATGTAGTCGAATTACGTTGGGTGATGCTGAGAGAATTAGATTAGGAAATGAGACACTTAAAGTAGTAAATGAGTTTTGCTATTTGGGGAGCAAAATAACTGATGATGGTCGAAGTAGAGAGGATATAAAATGTAGAGTGGCAATGGCAAGGAAAGCGTTTCTGAAGAAGAGAAATTTGTTAACATCGAGTATAGATTTAAATGTCAGGAAGTCGTTTCTGAAAGTATTTGTATGGAGTGTAGCCATGTATGGAAGTGAAACATGGACGATAAATAGTTTGGACAAGAAGAGAATAGATGCTTTCGAAATTTGGTGCTACAGAAGAATGCTGATGATTAGATGGGTAGATCACATAACTAATGGGGAGGTATTGAATAGAATTGGGGAGAAGAGCAGCTTGGGACACAACTTGACTAGAAGAAGGGATCGGTTGGTAGGACACGTTCTGAGACATCGAGGGATCGCCAATTTAGCATTGCAGGGCAGCGGGGAGGGTAAAAATCGTACCAAGGGATGAATACACTAAGCAGATTCAGAAGGATGTAGGCTGTAGTACGTACTGGGAGATGAAGAAGCTTGCACAGGATAGAGTAGCATGGAGAGCTGCATCATACCAGTCTCAGGACTGAAGATCACAACAACAACCTCACATGCATTGATTAAATAACATCTCCTGGTTTCTGAAATAGTAATTTCCGACCGTTGGTCACTGATCAAAAGATACTGAGGGTAGTATCCTCCACCGCATGTGTACTTCTGATATTCTAGGTTTGGCAGACACTGTATGTATAGTCTGTGTTGTCAAATACAGTTTTCTTTAAAAGCACATTTAATTTTAAATATGTCAATAACCTGACTGACCAAAATACGAGTGTAACTGATGTCAATTCACGTTTACAGGTAAGCGGACATCATTCGCAACCACTTCGGTCTAGCAGCTACGAGCGGTACGTATGATAACGAAAAACTTCTGTTTCTGTATTTGCTTAGCGTCACTGTTTCATGTGTATTATTTCTTAATATCTGCTGTCTAATGAATACAAGATCAGTCGAGTGTACACCGAATAGTTAAGGCCGCGTTCAGTTTGTATACTTACATTTCCTTACATATAGTTCTCTGTCTTCTACCTCTGGTCATGATCTAAAAACAATAGCAATCTAAAATAAAGCATAAACGATTAAATCATCAGTTAAGATGACAAGTGGGGCTATAGCTAACAAAGTATTTTTAAAAAGGTCCAGCACTCGAAGGTCTCTTTAAATGTCTAGTTCGTGAGATGTATCAGATATAAAAATGGCGATATTTCAGAACCAATGGCAGATGAGATGTATAGAGCCACCCTAGTTAGATGGGTAGACACATTGGGATAATGGTGACATTTCAGAAGAAATGTCAAAGACTGGAGGGAAAGTAAAACAATGATGACTTATTTAGAGAACTGTTGCGAAATAGGACAATTTCCCAAAACTGAGAAAATGACGGGGACTTACATTACGTAAAGAAAACTGTAAAACGTGCACCGTCCTGTCCATAACGCCCAAGAAGTTGTAAACCGTGAGAAACTTTTTTTTTGTTGCATCGTGCCCTGACATCTCCTCAGATACATTTTTCTGCAGGTTTGAGAATGCAACCGTGATGTGTAGGTATCGTGCAATCTGACACATGACGTCAAGTTATCATTTAACAGTCTGTATGCCTTAAATCGCTGTTTTGCAGGTCCACTCAATATCCGACGTGCACCTTTCTTCCATGGCTCCAGCAGAAACAAGAGCAGAACTGTTTCCGCGGTGAACTGGTGAGCCATCCTTAGATGCGAAGTCTTCTGCGTTCCAGTCGATGTGTCGGTACAACAGCGTTAGTGGTTAGTAACAGTTCGATCTACCTTTCTCTGTTGTTCTGCTTTCATCAGCAGACGCTCTTAGCTGCGTCAAGCTGGAACGCCCCATAAGCGTAACGCGACAATTCCGCGTAAGACAGCAATCGGTTTCACGTTCAACTCAGTGAAGTCCTAACTTCTAAATAAACAAGCAATTAGTCATCCCGAAGCTGCACCCACAGGTGAATCGTTAAGCTTTTACAGATGGCAGAGGGCAAGGGGGTGATTGAGTGAGTAATCAAGTCACTCGTGACTATGGACTTTCATAGATACGATGAAGTACCTAGCAAAATATTAAAGTACTGTGCTGCACATGTTAGCCCTGTACTTAGCCGTATTTGTAATTTTTCCCTTAAGAATGGTCAGTTTCCTGAACGGGTAAAGTTCTCGGTACTAAATCCGCTTTAAAGAAAGGGAGAAAGGCATGATGTAGACTATTTTAGACCTATTTCTATGCCATCAGTGTTTGCTAAGGTTATTGAAAAAGCTGTGTATGTAAGGATAATTGATCATTTTATGTTACCTAATTTGCTATGAAATGTACTTTCGGTTTTTTGAAGTGATTTAACAACCGAAAATGTTATATTCTGTTTTCTGTGTGAGGTACAGAACGAATTAAGCAAAAGGTTTCGAGCGCTAGGCATGTTTTTTGGCTTAACTAATGCTTTTGAATGTGTTGATTTCAAAATATTGCTCCAGAAGTTGGACCATTATGGAATGCTGGAAGCAGCTCACAATTGGTTCACCTCTTACTTTAAGAACAGACATTAAAACGTCATTCTCCACAGTGTTGAGAATGGCTGTCGTGTGGGGTCTGAGTGGTGCACGGTTAAATGCGGGGTGCCCCAGGGATCGGTGCTGGGGCCACTCCTGTTCCTTCTTTATGTAAGTGATGCGTCCTCTAGTATTACAAGTGATTGTAAAATACAGCTGATGACATTAGCTTCGTAGTAAAGAATGTTGTGTGCAACATTGTGTCTGTTTCAAATAGTGCAGCTCACGACATTATTTCGTGGCTTGTACAAAATAAATTAACGCTGAATCATAGTAAGACTCAGTCCTTATAATTTGTAACATAAATTCAATAAATCTCGACGTTTTAGTTTCACAGAGTGGGCATATGAACAGTCAAACTGCACAGTTCAAATTTCTTGGTGTTCAGGTAGATAGCAAACTGTCGTGGAAAGCCCACGTTCAGGATCTTGCTCAAAGACTTCATACTACCTTACTTATTATTCGAAATGTATCTGAAGTAAGTGATCGTTCGACACGAAAATTAGTTTACTTTGCTTGTTTTCATTCGCTTAAGTCGTATAGTATTATATTTAGGGGTAATTCTTCCCATTCTAAAAGGAAATTTTTGGCTCAGAAAGGGGCGGTTTGGGCAATAAGTGATGTAATTTAGCGCACCTCTTGTCGACCCCTGTTCCTTAGCCTGGGTATTCTGACATTAATTCCCTTTTAAGAGAGCGCTTGAATTCGAGTAGTTATGATTTCTTCTTCTTTGTTCGTTCTTCCCAAATTCTCTTCATACGTTCTTTGTGTCCTCTCTTGCGTTCTTCCGACCATCTTTTTGCCGTTCTGCTCTCCGTGTGTTCTTGTTTAAGTGTGTGTTTCTGTATGATTTTTCTAAACTTTTCTCTGTTGTTTATGTTATCTTGTGTGATCCCCAGTTCTTTAATGTCTTCTTCTGTTTCAGTGATTCACGTTGTCTTGTTTTGCTCTTGTTTACTATCTCAAAGATTTGGCTTGTGAGCCTTCTTTTATTCACCCTGCTGATATGTCCATAAAATTTCATCCTTCTATTTCTAATGGAAGCGAGGTGTAGCACAGCTAATGCAGTGAGCGCTCAGCTACGATCTACTCTCTTCTGCAAGAAGGAAGTCAGTACCAAGACTAAGTTATCTGTGCACCGTTCAATCTTTCGACCAACTTCGTTGTATGGGAGCGAAAGCTGGGTGGATTCAGGTTACCTTATCAATAAGGTTGAGGTTACGGATGTGAAAGTAGCTATGATGATTGCAGGTACTAGTAGATGGGAACAATGGCAGGAGGGTGTCCACAATGAGGAAATCAAAGAAAAACTGGGAATGAACTCTATAGATGTAGCAGTCAGGGCGAACAGGCTTAGATGGTGGGGTCATGTTACACGCATGGGAGAAGCAAGGTTACCCAAGAGACTCATGGGTTCAGCAGTAGAGGGTAGGAGGAGTCGGGGTAGACCAAGGAGAAGGTACCTGGATTCGGTTAAGAATGATTTTGAAGTAATAGGCTTAACATCAGAAATGGCACCAATGTTAGTACTGAATAGGGGATCATGGAGGAATTTTATAAGGGGAACTATGCTACAGACTGAACGCTGGAAGGCATAACCAGTCTTAAATGATGATGATGATGATGATTTCTAATGGTGTCTGTTATTGTTTCTATGTCTTTGTAGATCTCTCTAGTTGGCCTCTTCATCCAAATTCCTTCCCGAAACACGGCTCCATATATTTTCCTCAGAATTTTTCTTTCCTGCTTTTCAATACCTCTGATCTTCTTATGACCATGAATCACTGTAGTTTCTACACGATTAAGTGCTTCTGGTAGGACTACTGTGTTCTAATGCCTTAGTTTCGCATTGACAGAAATAGATTTCTTATTACAGTGATTCCAAGTGATCTTATATGCTTCTTGTAATCTGGAAATTCTATCTTTATTAGCTATTGAATTCAGTCCTGATGGTTGGATTATCTCTCCCAGATATCTGAAGTGGGCAACTTCTGTCACTGTCACGTATTGAGTACTAATGGGGAGATAATCTACGGGTTTGTTTCCATATACTGTGTTCTGTCGTAGGAGATTTGTAGCCCAGTTTTCTGTGAGATTTCGTGTAGTTTTTCCAATGCAAGTTTGGCTTCCTCTCTGTTGTTCGTCAGAATGGCAAGATCGTCCGCGAAAGCCAGACACTTCACCCTGATTCTCTGCTCTTTTTTAATTTCCTTTTCCCATGCCCTCACACTATTTTCCAGAACCATGTTAAATAGAAGGCGGGACATTCGATCTCCTTGGCGAACACCAGTATGGATATGAAATGCTTCTGATGTTTCTCCCATGAATTTAATTTTGGAGTTTGTATCTGTTAATGCCTGTTGAATAATTGACCTCGTTTTCCTGTCAGTTATGAATTCCTCTAAAATGTGGAATAATGTTTGTCTATCTATTGAATCGTAAGCCATATAAAATCGACAAAAGTTACCACAGTATTTTTACATCTTCTTATTTTCAAAATTGTTTTTAAGTTCCACATCTGTTCGATGCTAGATCGACTTTGTGAAACCCTGCCTGATACTCCCCTATTAACTGGTCCGCTTGTTCTTCTAGTGTGTTTAACAGGGCCTTCGAAAGAATTTTGTTTATTACAGGGAGCAGTGAAAATCCCCTGTAATTATTTGGCTAGGTTTTTGCACCTTTTTTGTGGAGAGGTGAATTAATGCACATTTCCATTCTACAGGTATTTGTTCAGTTTCCCAAATATTTTATATAATTCTGTGGGTTGTTTGTGTGAGATTATTGTCATTTAATTTCCATACTTCTGCTATGATTCCGTCTTCCCATAGAGGTTTGTTGTTCTTCAACGAATGGATTATTTCCTTTAGCGCTTTAAGTGATGGTGGATTTGAATCGTGATTGTAGTTGTTCTGTCGCAGGCTCGCAGTTGGGAAGTGAGTGAAAATATTTAGCTAAAATTTGACATTTCTTGTTAAGAATGGTTTCCAGTGATCTATTGGGCCGCCGAAAGCAAAGATTATGTGGTTGATACCCTGTTAGGTTTTCTTTGAAAATTTTGTAATAATTTCTGATGTTGTCTTGATAAATACTTGTTCAATTTCTTTAGCCGGCTTATATCATATCTACGTTCTTCTCTGCGTATTGCCTGGATAAACTCTTCTGTATACTCAAAAATTCCTGCCATTTTTCTGTAGTTTTGTTGTTCCTGAATATACATTCTTTGCTATTGTTTCTTGTTAACAACATCAGTTTATTCCCAAGAATTAGCAGCTTCCTCTCAGTGAATACTAGGCAGAAATACAATCTGCATTTGGACCGGACTTCTATTCTGTTGTGCAGAAAGACGTGCGGTATATTGTTGCATCCATTTTCGATAAGCTACCACAAGAATTTAAAAATCTTAGCAGTAATCAACGCACTTTCGAATCGAAACTAAAGAATTTCTTCATCGGTTACTCCTTCTATTCTGCAGAGGAGTTCCTTGAAAAATTAAGCTGATTCCTGTTTTATTTATTGACTGGGTTTACATAAACTTATGGCTTGTCTTTTTTGGGTTCACAAACATTTTATTTTATCTGTTATTACTTTTATGTTGTAATTTCACGCATTGACTAGTTCCATGACTTTGGAGATTTGCTCCTCAGTTTCGTCCTACGCGAATAGACGTGTAAGATAAAAATAAAGAAATAAATAAATGGCACAGCCACCGAGTCACGTACACCACCACGCATTCACTGCCTCTACGTGAGCATAAGGCAGTGACCAATGAGGCATTTATATTTCAAGCAGAAGTTGTACGTAAACATGGGTAACTGTAATGACGTGAGAGAGTGGCAAAGAGAGCCAATCGTATTTCGCTGTGCCCATGACTATACGGTGTGTCGAGTTGCTGGATTTGTAGGTGTCCAACGTGTCTACAAGCAGTAATGTAATACTTGTAGCCTCGAAACTCGACGTCAGAAGTGTGAACGTAGAAAGATCGCGAGTGAGAGGAACTTCTGAATCAAAATCACTCCCGAACCTGACAAGAATTGCTGCAGACAGAAAATGAAGGTCCAGCCCAAGTGGTTAGTAAGAGGACAGTTCGAGGGAAACTGAACGCAATGAACATTTGGAGTCGGTCCGATCACCTCGCAAGAGGTCACTGTTGTCTCTCGCGCATAAAGACGACAACAGCAAAGTTTTTCGGACTGGAAGAATACGTGACTGGTTTTCTGAACCCTGCTTCATCCTAATACATCTCGACTGGTCTGCAAACTGACATGATTTGAACCATATAGAAATTCTGTGAGACATGTTGGGACACCATATGAAACTCGGACATCAGCATCCCCGAAATTGAGTGGTATTGCTCGATCAAATCCTCAGCGAGTGGCTTAAACGGGCTGCAACGTACCTCCATACCTTTGTGGACTCACTTCCTAACCGAACCACGGAGATTATCAAGTACAAGGACGACATTACACGCCTTTAAATCACGCTTTTGTTGATTTCTCTAGGAGTCACTTACTTTTTATCCGGTGAGCTTATTTTACTGACACTACTAATCGGATTTTGAAGAGTGAAATGTCGTTGAATTTTTCTTAAATTTTTTTAGAATTGTGACACTAGTGGCAAAAATTAGTGTAGTTCCATTGGGAAAACAACGGCCTTGCCGCAGTGGATACACCGGTTCCCGTGAGATCACCGAAGTTAAGCGCTGTCGGGCATGGCCGGCACTTTGATGGGTGACCATCCAGGCCGCCATGCGCTGTTGCCATTTTTCGGGGTACACTCAGCTTCGCGATGCCAATTGAGGAGCTACTCGACCGAGTAGTAGCGGCTCTGGCCACTGAAAACCATCATAACGACTGGGAGAGTGGTGTGCTGACCACACGCCCCTCCTATCCGCACCCTCCACTGAGGATGACACGGCGGTCGGATGGTCCCGATGGGCCACTTGTGGCCTGAAGACTGAGTGCTTATCCATTCGGAAAAGCGAAGTCGATATCATATTGATACCACTCTAATGAATGTAGCTTTGAACCGGGAATATACGTCGTTCGCTGAAGACTTACTCACAGTTTATCTGGGTAAAACGTAGAAAAATGTCTTGAACGGTTTTGGAAATATTTGACCTGTATTACCCCATATTTTAGAGCAATTTGCGATGTTACGTTAGTGCCTGTGTGGTTTTGTTGACAAAATGGTTACATATGATTCACAGCCCCCCATGAACCATGGACCTTGCCGTTGGTGGGGAGGCTTGTGTGCCTCAGCGATACAGATAGCCGTACCGTAGGTGCAACCACAACGGAGGGGTATCTGTTGAGAGGCCAGACAAACGTGTGGTTCCTGAAGAGGGGCAGCAGCCTTTTCAGTAGGCGCAAGGGCAACAGTCTGGATGATTGACTGATCTGGCCTTGTAACAATAACCAAAACGGCCTTGCTGTGCTGGTACTGCGAACGGCTGAAAGCAAGGGGAAACTACAGCCGTAATTTTTCCCGAGGGCATGCAGCTTTACTGTATGATTACATGATGATGGCGTCCTCTTGGGTAAAATATTCCGGAGGTAAAATAGTCCCCCATTCGGATCTCCGGGCGGGGACTACTCAAGAGGATGTCGTTATCAGGAGAAAGAAAACTGGCGTTCTACGGATCGGAGCGTGGAATGTCAGATCCCTTAATCGGGCAGGTAGGTTAGAAAATTTAAAAAGGGAAATGGATAGGTTGAAGTTAGATATAGTGGGAATTAGTGAAGTTCGGTGGCAGGAGGAACAAGACTTCTGGTCAGGTGACTACAGGGTTATAAACACAATATCAAATAGGGGGAATGCAGGAGTAGGTTTAATAATGAATAGGAAAATAGGAATGCGGGTAAGCTACTACAAACAGCATAGTGAACGCATTATTGTGGCCAAGATAGATACGAAGCCCACACCTACTACAGTAGTACAAGTTTATATGCCAACTAGCTCTGCAGATGACGAAGAAATTGAAGAAATGTATGATGAAATAAAAGAAATTATTCAGATTGTGAAGGGAGACGAAAATTTAATAGTCATGGGTGACTGGAATTCGAGTGTAGGAAAAGGGAGAGAAGGAAACATAGTAGGTGAATATGGATTGGGGGACAGAAATGAAAGAGGAAGCCGCCTGGTAGAATTTTGCACAGAGCACAACATAATCATAACTAACACTTGGTTTAAGAATCATGAAAGAAGGTTGTATACATGGAAGAACCCTGGAGATACTAAAAGGTATCAGATAGATTATATAATGGTAAGACAGAGATTTAGGAACCAGGTTTTAAATTGTAAGACATTTCCAGGGGCAGATATGGACTCTGACCACAATCTATTGGTTATGACCTGTAGATTAAAACTGAAGAAACTGCAAAAAGGTGGGAATTTAAGGAGATGGGACCTGGATAAACTAAAAGAACCAGAGGTTGTACAGAGATTCAGGGAGAGTATAAGGGAGCAATTGACAGGAATGAGGGAAATAAATACAGTAGAAGAAGAATGGGTAGCTTTGAGGGATGAAGTAGTGAAGGCAGCAGAGGATCAAGTAGGTAAAAAGACGAGGGCTAGTAGAAATCCTTGGGTAACAGAAGAAATATTGAATTTAATTGATGAAAGGAGAAAATATAAAAATGCAGTAAGTGAAACAGGCAAAAAGGAATACAAACGTCTCAAAAATGAGATCGACAGGAAGTGCAAAATGGCTAAGCAGGGATGGCTAGAAGACAAATGTAAGGATGTAGAGGCCTATCTCACTAGGGGTAAGATAGATACCGCCTACAGGAAAATTAAAGAGACCTTTGGAGATAAGAGAACGACTTGTATGAATATCAAGAGCTCAGATGGAAACCCAGTTCTAAGCAAAGAAGGAAAAGCAGAAAGGTGGAAGGAGTATATAGAGGGTCTATACAAGGGCAATGTACTTGAGGACAATATTATGGAAATGGAAGAGGATGTAGATGAAGATGAAATGGGAGATATGATACTGCGTGAAGAGTTTGACAGAGCACTGAAAGACCTGAGTCGAAACAAGGCCCCCGGAGTAGACAATATTCCATTGGAACTACTGACGGCCGTGGGAGAGCCAGTCCTGACAAAACTCTACCATCTGGTGAGCAAGATGTATGAAACAGGCGAAATACCCTCAGACTTCAAGAAGAATATAATAATTCCAATCCCAAAGAAAGCAGGTGTGGACAGATGTGAAAATTACCGAACTATCAGCTTAATAAGTCACAGCTGCAAAATACTAACGCGAATTCTTTACAGACGAATGGAAAAACTGGTTGAAGCTGACCTCGGGGAAGATCAGTTTGGATTCCGTAGAAATGTGGGAACACGTGAGGCAATACTGACCCTACGACTTATCTTAGAAGAAAGATTCGAAAAAGGCAAACCTACGTTTGTAGCATTTGTAGACTTAGAGAAAGCTTTTGACAATGTTGATTGGAATACTCTCTTTCAAATTCTGAAGGTGGCAGGGGTAAAATATAGGGAGCGAAAGGCTGTTTAGAATTTGTACAGAAACCAGATGGCAGTTATAAGAGTCGAGGGACATGAAAGGGAAGCAGCGGTTGGGAAGGGAGTGAGACAGGGTTGTAGCCTATCCCCGATGTTACTCAATCTGTATATTGAGCAAGCAGTAAAGGAAACAAAAGAAAAATTTGGAGTAGGTATTAAAATTCATGGAGAAGAAATAAAAACTTTGAGGTTCGCCGATGACATTGTAATTCTGTCAGAGACAGCAAAGGACTTGGAAGAGCAGTTGAATGGAATGGACAGTGTCTTGAAAGGGGGATATAAGATGAACATCAACAAAAGCAAAACAAGGATAATGGAATGTAGTCTAATTAAGTCGGGTGATGCTGAGGGAATTAGATTAGGAAATGAGGCACTTAAAGTAGTATAGGAGTTTTGCTATTTGGGGAGCAAAATAACTGATGATGGTCGAAGTAGAGAGGATATAAAATGTAGGCTGGCAATGGCAAGGAAAGCGTTTCTGAAGAAGAGAAATTTGTTAACATCCAGTATTGATTTAAGTGTCAGGAAGTCATTTCTGAAAGTATTCGTATGGAGTGTAGCCATGTATGGAAGTGAAACATGGACGATAAATAGTTTGGACAAGAAGAGAATAGAAGCTTTTGAAATGTGGTGCTACAGAAGAATGCTGAAGATTAGATGGGTAGATCACATAACTAATGAGGAAGTATTGAATAGGATTGGGGAGAAGAGAAGTTTGTGGCACAGCTTGACCAGAAGAAGGGATCGGTTGGTAGGACATGTTCTGAGGCATCAAGGGATCACCAATTTAGTATTGGAGGGCAGCGTGGAGGGTAAAAATCGTAGAGGGAGACCAAGAGATGAATACACTAAGCAGATTCAGAAGGATGTAGGTTGCAGTAGGTACTGGGAGATGAAAAAGCTTGCACAGGATAGAGTAGCATGGAGAGCTGCATCAAACCAGTCTCAGGACTGAAGACCACTACTACTACTACTATGATT
Organism: Schistocerca piceifrons; assembly: GCF_021461385.2. Taxonomy (NCBI): domain Eukaryota; kingdom Metazoa; phylum Arthropoda; class Insecta; order Orthoptera; family Acrididae; genus Schistocerca; species Schistocerca piceifrons. Next base: position 215,691,642 of record NC_060146.1, read on the forward strand.
CACAGCAAAAAACAAAGGAAAGAAAATTCTCTAGAAACTTTCAGTTAACTAACTCAGCCTGTTCATTGAAAGATCTTATACGGGGTGTTCAAAAAGTCTCTCCGCAGTGCCGTATGATTGTTAGCCGCGCGTGCCATATGATTGTTCGCCTGCCTCGGTTACTCCCCTTGAAGTGGACTCTCCCAACATTCCACTGTTTCGTTTATCTCAAGCCAGCGTCAGAAGTATCGTTGGTGTGTGTCGTTACGTATTGACGCGAACGTTTAAGTTCAGTTCCTTCGTTCGTTTGTTTCGTTTTTGTCACTGTTAAAATGCTAACAATTGAAGAACGTGTGTTTTTAGTCGAACGAGTGTTCAAAGCTGGCGGTAAATACACAGTTTCAGTTCGTCAAACATTTAATTCGGTTTTCCCGGAGACAACACTCCCACTACGCGATACTGTGCGAGATTTGATTAACAAATTTCAAAGTACGGGTTCAGTGGCCGATGCACCGAGAAGTGGTCGTCCTAGCGTTTTGTCTGAGGATAAACTACTCGATATTTCCGATAAAATGTCCGTGGATCCGAACAAGTCAGTAAGAAAACTCGCCCAGGAAGTCGATGTTAGTGTCGGAATGGCCCACACAGCTATAAGGAAAAAATTGGAACTTTTCCCATACAAAGTGACAGCCATGCAAGAACTGAAAAATACTAATCATGGCAAGAGCCTGCAGTATTGTCAATGGTTCAAAAATTTCGTTCAACAAAATGGAAGGGATATTCTTAATGAAACGTTATTCACTGACGAGGCGTGGTTTCATTTATCCGGGTACATGAACTCGCAAAATTTTCGTGTGTGGAGTACTGCAAATCCATTGTGTATTCGTGAGGAACCACTTCATTCTGTGAAAATAGGAGTTTGGATTGCAATTTCTAGACGTCGGATTGTGGGTCCCATTTTTTCAACGAAACAGTAAACGCACAACGATACTGCAGTGATATTTTGTACCCATTCACGGGAGAACTTATATTAAGTGAAATATTGAACGTCCGCAGCTCGTGGTCGTGCGGTAGCGTTCTCGCTTCCCACGCCCGGGTTCCCGGGTTCGATTCCCGGTGGGGTCAGGGATTTTCTCTGCCTCGTGATGACTGGGTGTTGTGTGATGTCCTTAGGTTAGTTAGGTTTAAGTAGTTCTAAGTTCTAGGGGACTGATGACCATAGATGTTAAGTCCCATACTGCTCAGAGCCATTTGAGCCCAAATACTGAACGGTTATTTTCAACAAGAAGGTGCAGCCGCGCATACAGCTCGCGTTTCAATGTCACTGCTTGCTGATATTTTTGGTGATTGCATAACTTCACAGGGACTTTGGTCTCCACGATCGCCTGACCTAACACCACCTGACTTTTTCTTCTGGGGTGGAGCGAAAGCGACTGTCTGTAGAAACCGTCCAAAATCCATCGATGAATTGAAAACTGCAATATCCACTTTCACTGCTTCTGTTACAGAAGAAATGTTACAGTCTGTGCCTGGAAACATGATTAGACGAATTTAATTGTGTATTCAGCAACAGGGGGGACACTTTCAACATTTAATGTGAAAATTTGTAAGTAAAAATGAATATTCAATAAATTAATAACTGGTATTTCACTGAACTGCATTTCGGTATATTCACTGCGGCATACGGCACACGCAGCTAACAATCATACGGCACTGCGGAGAGACTTTTTGAATACCCTGTATTAGCTGTAATTAATGCTCAATGAATGTTTCATTACATTCAATAAACCTCTTGCCCTGCGAACTTTCTGCTGTACTATCTACGTTTTTTTAGTTATTGTACATTAAGGTAAAAAAAGTCATGATAGACCTCCTAATATTTTCCTTTTGCCTGGCGAAGTGCATTGGACGTGGCGTGAACTGAAGAAGTCGTTGAAAGTCCCTTGCAGAAATACTGACCCATGCTGCCTTTTTAGGCGTCCATAATTGCGAAAGTGTTGACGGCAAAGGATTTTGTGCACAAACTGACCTCCCTTTGCTATGCCACAAATTTTCGATAGGATTCATGTCGGGTAGTCTGGATGGCCAAAATATTCGCCCGAACTGTCCAGATGTACTTCAGTCAAACTGCGGACGTTTGTGGCCCAGTAAGACATGGCGCAATGTTATCCATAAAAATTCAGTCGTTGCTTGGGAACATAAAGTCGATAAATGCCTCCTAATGGACTCCAGGTAGCCGAACACAATCATTTCGAGTCAATGATCGGTTCAGTTAGACCAGAGGACCCAGGCTATTCCAAGTGAACACAGCCCACATCATTATGGAGTGACCACCAGCTTGACAGTGCCTTGTTGACAACATGGGACCATGGCTTCATGGAGTCTGCACCACACTCGAACCCTGCTATCAGTTCTTACCAACCAAAATCGGTTGTCATCTGACCAGACCAGTTGTCTAGAGTCTAAATCTACATCTACGTGATTACTCTGCTATTCACAATAAATTGCTTGGCAGAGGGTTCAGTGAACCACCTTCAAGCTGTCTCTCTACCGTTCCACTCTCGAACGGCACGCGGGAAAAGCGAGCACTTAAATTTTCCGTGCGAGCCCTGATTTCTCTTATTTTCTTGTGACGATCATTTCTCCCCACGTAGGTGAGTGCCAACAGAATGTTTTCGCAATCGGAGAAGAAAACTGGTGATTGAAATTTCACGAGAAGATCCCGTCGCAACGAAAAACGCCTTTGTTTTAATGATTGCCACTCCAATTCACGTATCATGTCTGTGACACTATCTCCCCTATTTCGCGATAATACAAAACGAGCTGCCCTTCTTTGTACTTTTTCGTTGACATCCGCCAGTCCCACCTGATGCGGATCCCACACCGCACAGCAATACTACAGAATAGCGCGGATAAGCGTGGTGTAACCAGTCTCTTTAGTAGACCTGTTGCACCTTCTAAGTGTTCTGCCAATGAACTTCAGTCTTTGGTTTGCTCTACCCTTAATGTTATCTATGTGATCGTTCCAATTTAGGTTATTTAAAAGTGTAATCCCGAAGTATTTAGTTGAATTTACAGCCTTCAGATTTGTGTGACTTATCGCGTAATCAAAATTTATCTGATTTCTTTTAGTACTCATGTGAATAACCTCACACTTTTCTTTATTCAGGGTCAATTGCCACTTTTCGCACCTTACAGATATCTTATCTAAATCATTTTTCAAGTTGTTTTGATCATCTGATGACTTTAAAAGACGGTATATGACAGCATCATGTGCAAACAATCTAAGACGGCAATTCACATTGTCTACTATGTCGTTAACATAGATCAAGAACAATAGAGGGCCCATAACACTTTCTTGGGGAACGCCGGATATTACTTCTGTTTTACTCGATGACTTTCCGTCTATTACTACGAACTGTGACCCTTCTGACAGGAAATCACGAATCCAGTCGCACAGCTGAGGCGATACTCCGTAGGCACGCAGTTTTGTTACAAGACGCTTGTGAGGAACGGTGTCGAAAGCCTTCTGGAAATCTAAAAATATGGAATCAATTTGACATCCCCTGTCAATAGCACTTATTACTTCATGAGTATACAGAGCTAGTTGTGTTTCACAAGAACGATATTCTCTGAAACCGTGCAGACTATGTGCCAATAAATCGTTTTCTTCGAGGTACTTCATAATGTTCAAACACAGTATATGTTCCAAAATCCTACTGCAAATCGACGTTAGTGATATGGGCCTGTAACGCAGCGGATATCTCCTACTTCCCTTTTTGGGTATTGGTGTTACTTGAGCAATTTTGTAGTCTTTAGGTGTGGATCTTTCAGCGAGCGAGTGGTTGTATACAGAGTGTTACAAAAAGGTACGGCCAAACTTTCAGGAAACATTGCTCACACACAAATAAAAAAAATATGTTATGTGGACATGTGTCCGGAATCGCTTAATTTCCATGTTAGAGCTCATTTTAGTTTCGTCAGTATGTACTGTACTTCCTCGATTCACCGCCAGTTGGCCCAATTGAAGGAAGGTAATGTTGACTTCGGTGCTTGTGTTGACATGAAACTCATTGCTCTACAGTACTAGCATCAAGCACATCAGTACGTAGCATCAACAGGTTAGTGTTCATCACGAACGTGGTTTTGCAGTCAGTGCAATGTTTACAAATGTGGAGTTGGCAGATGCCCATTTGATGTATGAATTAGCACGGATCAATAGCCGTGGCGCGGTACGTTTGTATCGAGACAGATTTCCAGAACGAAGGTGTCCCGACAGGAAGACGTTAGAAGCAATTGATCGGCGTCATAGGGAGCACGGAACATTCCAGCCTATGACTCGCGACTGGGGAAGACCTAGAACGACGAGGACACCTGCAATGGACGAGGCAATTCTTCGTGCAGTTGACGATAACCCTAATGTCAGAGAAGTTGCTGCTGTACAAGGTAACGTTGACCACGTCACTGTATGGAGAGTGCTAAGGGAGAACCAGTTCTTTCCGTACCATGTACAGCGTGTGCAGGCACTATCAGCAGCTGATTGGCCTCCACGGGTACAGTTCTGCGAATGGTTCAATCAACAATGTGTCAATTCTCGTTTCAGTGCAAATGTTCTCTTTACAAATGAGGCTTCATTCCAACGTGATCAAATTGTAAATTTTCACAATAAACATGTGTGGGCTGACGAGAATCCGCACGCAATTGTGCAATCACGTCATCAACACAGATTTTGTGTGAACGTTTGGGCAGGCGTTGTTGGTGATGTCTTGTTTGGGCCCCATGTTCTTCCACCTACGCTCAATGGAGCACGTTATCATGATTTCATACGGGATACTCTACCTGTGCTGCTAGAACATGTTCCTTTACAAGTACGACACAACATGTGGTTCATGCACGATGGAGCTCCTGCACATTTCAGTCGAAGTGTTCGTACGCTTCTCAACAACAGATTCGGTGACCGATGGATTGATAGAGGCGGACCAATTCCATGGCCTCCACGCTCTCCTGACCTCAACCCTCGTGACTTTCATTTATGGGGGCATTTGAAAGCTCTTGTCTACGCAACCCCGGTACCAAATGCAGAGACTCTTCGTGCTCGTATTGTGGACGGCTGTGACACAATACGCCGTTCTCCAGGGCTGCATCAGCGCGTCAGGGATTCCATGCGACGGAGGGTGGATGCATGTATCCTCGCTAACGGAGGACATTTTGAACATTTGCTGTAACAAAGTGTTTGAAGTCACGCTGGTACGTTCTGTTGCTGTGTGTTTCCATTCCATGATTAATGTGATTTGAAGAGAAGTAATAAAATGAGCTCTAACATGGAAAGTAAGCGTTTCCGGACGCATGTCCACATAACATATTTTCTTTCTTTGTGTGTGAGGAGTGTTTCCTGAAAGTTTGGCCGTACCTTTTTGTAACACCGTGTATAATTGCTATATATGGACCTATTTTATCAGCATACTCAGAGAGGAAACCGACTGGTATACAATCTGGACCGGAGGGCATGCATTTATTAAGGGATTTAAGCTGCTTTGTTACACCGACGATACCTGCTTCTATGTTTGTCATCTTGGCAGTTGCTCTTGATTGGAAATCGGGAATATTTACTTCGCCTTCTTTGGTGAAGGTGTTTCGGAAAACCGTGTTTAACAACTGTGCGTTAGTGGCACTGTCATCAGTGACTTCGCCGTTGTTATCGCGCACTGAAGGTATTGATTGCGTCTTGCCACTGGTGTGCTTTATGTGTGACCAGAATCTCTTGGGGTTTTCTGTCAGATTTCGAGACAGAATTGCGTTGTGTAGATTATTAAAAGGATCTCGCATTGAAGTACGCACCATACTTCGAACTTCTGTAAAACTTTGCCAATCTTGGGCATTTTACGTTCTTTTAAATTAGGCGTGCTTTTCTCGTTACTTCTGCAACAACGATCTGACCCGTTTTGTGTACGAATCGATACGGAGTCACGAGCCGAAGAGAGTCGCTGCAGCCGATGCCGTGCTGTTAGCAAAGGCACTCGCATCGGACGTCTGCTGCCACAGAATATTAACGCCAAATTTTGCTGTACTGTCCTAACAGATACTTCGTCGTACGTCCCATACTGATTTCTGCGGTTATTTCACGAATTACTCCTTGTCTGTTAGCACTGACAACTCTACGCAAACGCCGCTGCTCGTGGTCGTTAAGGGGAGCCGGAGGTGGTCATATCCAAAAAATTACGATTTTTTTTTTTGCTGCCTAAAATTAATTGGAACATTCCTCTTTAATGTAAACTTTGAATTATTGTTCTACTCGCCCTATACGTGGAGTTATTACCATTTTCCCCCACGCCTGCAGAGGAAATGGGCGGCCGCTGAATGCATCTAACACCCTCTCGTGACTTCCTCACGAACTGCTTGGGATTTTCTCGGCCTGTTACGCATACAGCGCCTTATGTTACGCATACAGCGAGTGTGCAAGGGTTGGCTACATTGTTGTCTGTGACAAATATTACCCGTATTTCCTTACAGCTTACTCCTATTTTCCTCAGAATTTCGAACATCTTGCTCCATTTAATATTGTCGTAGGGAAAAGAAAATTAACACTAATACCAAGTTGCGATACTACAATGAATAAGAGCGCGGAACATCGTCTCTTTGCTGTTTACCGTTTCGAATTAGTTCAGTGTTGCGCCTGTTGTTGGTAGTATTATACTTCTTGTGTAAAGCGGGTAATATGCAGTATGTACAAGAATCAAGAGGGAACAATAAAACCAATTTTTCATGACTTAGCACAGCCAGAATTGTTACACAAATGTCTACACGGAAAGACCCAGAATCCTAATGATAGCGTAAACAATTTGATTTGGAAACTAATTCCTAAAAGGGTGTTTGTAAGCATAAAAACACTGCACTGTGGCATTTATGATGCAATAGCAACCTACAACCAAGGGAGTAGTGTGAAGTGTGAAGTTCTGAAGGCATTAGGATTTACAGCTGTGGTGAACACTGTACGAGCAATAAGAAATATTGACAGAGAAAGGATAAGAGGAGCAGAAAGAAGAGAAAGGCATATGAAGTATGATGGAACAACAGGCCAGAAAAGGAGACAGAAGAGGAAGCTTTTGGAGGATGAAGAAGAAGACCCTGATAATCCATCCTATAGTGCAGGAATGTATTGAGAAACTTCGATAGCCATTTCCCGTAAATTAGAATTTTTCGAATATAAGGAACATTTTCTCAAAATCCACTCAAGCTAGAGAGATGAAATTTTTATACAGCACTCCTAGTGGTCACACTTACATTGTAACACAGCCATTTGGTAATATGTTCATAGTTTCATTTCAGTTTAATTATAAAGCAATTATTTGTAAAAAAAATTTGGGTCATTAATAAAAAAAATAATTGGAAGGAAACTAGAAAAGATACTCCAAAATCCCTCTGCCATAACTGCAATACTAAACGACTCTATATGTAAAAAAAATTCAATTTTTTCTATTTGGTAGTTTATTCATAAATGTTCCTCAAACTTAGTGATTTTAACATGGGCAGCATAGGCACCTCCGGCTCCCCTTAAGTGAAGACCGTCGACACTGTGAGAGGTACTGCCTGAAATCTGGTTTTCTCGGTACACTCTGACGCTGTGGAGCCCGGAATATTGAATTCCCTGACGATTTTCGAGATACAACATCCCGTCCGTCTAGCTCCAACTATCGTTCCGTGTTCAAAGTCTGTTAATTATCGTCGTGCGCTCATAATCACGTTGGAGACTTTTTCACGCGAATCACTGGAGTGCAAATGACAGCTCCGCGAATGCACTCCTCTTTTATACCTTGTGTAAGCGATGCTACCGCCATTTTTATATGTTCATATCGCTATCCCGTAACTTGTCACGGGAGTAAAATTATCTAGAAATGTTCAGTTAACTGAGTCGACGTGTTCTCTAAAAATTTGTATGTTAACTGTAATTAATGCTCAATGAATGTTTCTTGGAAGTAATCAAATATTTTGCGTTGCGAACTTTGTACTGTACTGTAATTGTATACTTTTGCTCGTTTCTCATCTCTTTAATAGTTTCACGGTGTGATCTAAAGAACATTTCCAACGAATGTCCGCCCCTGGTAGCTGAGTCGTCAGTTCGACAGAATATCAATCCTAAGTGCCCGGGTTCGATTCCCGGCTGGGTTGGAGATTTCCTCCGTTCAGGGACTGGGTGTTGTGCTGTCGTAATCATCATCGTTTCATCCCCATCGAAAGACTTGCACACGGCGAACGGTCTACCCGACGGGAGGCCCTAGTCCCACGACGTTTACATCTACCAACGAATGCATGATGGCTCAAATGGTTCAGATGGCTCTGAGCACTATGGGACTTAACTTCTAAGGTCATCAGTCTCCTATAATTTTGAACTATTTAAACCTAACTAATCGAAGTACATCACACACATTCATGCCAGAGACAGGATTCGAACCCGCTACCGTAGCGGTCGCGCGGTTCCAGACTGTAGCGCCTAGAACCGCTCGGCCACACCTCCGGGCGAATGCATGACGAATGGTAGCGAATTCACCTGGAAGAAATTTACCACCTTTACACGTCAGTTCTGCAAAGAAAACAGCCGTAGTATGGCAGTCGCGTACATCGGACAGACTGATGACGTCAATGCACGAGTTTCTTTACGCCGACAACATTCTCCGTATGTTCTAATGGAACAGGACGGCAGGAGTTTGCTGTCTGACACTATTTATCATCACTGTTCGCAAACTCCGAAAACTTTACACAATTCCAGTTGCAGGTTGCCTACCTAACGGCATCCAGGGGCTACAAAAAGGTTGATTTTCTGTATTTCATAAAATTACTGACTGCGGTTAAAAAATTAACATGCTGTCATAGTCTATTCATTAAGAAGTGCAGGTTACAAGGCGGACAAGTATTACTGTTAAAAACTGTTTACATGTCTGGAGGAGTCGTAATTCACGACGCGCAAATTACCCAGATTATAATAAATGAGAAGCACTATATTGTTTTTGTATTGTAAGCGTCTACTTATGTATCGTATGCAATACAGTGCTCTTCATTTATTATCATGTTGCTGTACCAAGAACCGACGGAAGACTCAGTTAACAAGGCACCTCGATGTATGATACACTAAGGGCCTGCCAACAAACTTCACAAATAGAGCGATGGAAAAAAAAGAAATCTCAACACAAGGAGTTGTGCGGCATAGCTGAAACGAATGTGGGTAGGTGTGTTTCTACATATGGAAGATGATGTCTGTTAAAATTTTTCGCCGTTCGCGTAAGAGTGGTGCAGGTAGCGTTACTCTGAGGATACGTATCGGGTTTGCTTTAGACACACGCTGTAACGGTCGTGAGCATTAGTTACCTTTGAGACTGGACGTGGTGAGTTTGTGTTACACAAGAAAGGCTTTAAGATGGAAAAGACGCCATTATCAACACCTGATTGAGTTTGAACGCGGTCGTGTAATAGGGCTACGAAAAGCTGGATGTTTCTTCTGCGACACTGCAGAAATATCTTTCAGGAATTTAGGCACTGTACAGGAATTGCTGGCAGCGGTGTTCACGACAATGTACGGTCGCGAGAAGACCGGGCTCCAGACAGTTATTTGGCACTGTCTAGACGAAAGACCATCGTGTTCGTTTTATGGCTCTGGCGCCTCGTACTGCACCTGCATCAGCAATTTGGGTAGCATGTAACGTCTCCGTCACTTACCGACATTAATGACAGTGAAAAATTAAACCGCGTTCACCTAATGGAAATTTGGGAAAAGCAATCGTCACCGAAGTTAATTTGTCGGCAAAGAGGGAGGAAAGGGTTGCATCTAAATGAATGGAAAAATGCAAATGAAATTGGTGAACATTAATTTTGAGAAAAGGGTAAAATTAATAAAGAAAGTAAATGTGCGGTCGTTACGTTAACAATTAACTGGCGTTAATTAGATATTTGAGATTTGAGGAAAATTTTGATCGCCAGTCCTATGGAGAACTACTATAATAACTGAAAAAGAAAGGTTATTGCACATATAATTAGCACCAAAAGCGTGGCAACTGAAGGTTGACACGTGTTGTGTGAAAACTGAATGTTTTGTCAGAAGTAATAAATTTCGCTACACTCTGACTTAATTTAGCAAAAGAATTATTAAAACCGAAAAATCGAAAGTTAATTTAGTGACTGGAGTTAATAGTGAAGCACTACGAAATTCAATAAAATAATGTTAGGCTTGGGCTACCTCAAAAATCATTTCAAAAGCTACTTGAATATACGCAATTTAGAAATAAGAGATTTAACTTTGAACATGAATAAAATGATTCTGAACAATTAACAATAGTAAAATTTAGTACGTACCAAGCTGGGCTGTAGTCACAGGTAAGCTAAAATATGGTAACAAAACTCGCACTCTTATTTTCTGCTTGTGTAATCTAAATATTGTAGCCAGCTATGAACACTTTAACTGAACTTTGAAATTAAAGCAGTGAAATGGTATGATATTACTTTAATGCTGGCGAATGAATTTCAACGACACTCGGGTTCATTCCAGAAAAGGAAGGGATCCTGCTTGGTAATGCAATTAGGACAATGAGCAACAAAGGTTCATGCTAAGTTGCTGTATTTTTGTGACGCAACAGTTTGAAAAGCTGAGGTCTGCCATACAGTTCTAAAACTTTACGTGCTTCCAGTCTTCCTTGTTGGTTGATTGAAGGTTTGAAGCCGTCGATCGAGGAGGTGGCGACAGTCACTCATTGTCGGCCGTCGCTGTTGCAGAAGCTGGATGTTGGCGCGCCTTCTTCTCGACACGGTCACCAGACGAAACGGGCTCTTGATGTGCGCCAGCTACTGCTTCCCGTCCGCGACACCATGTCTGAAACTATTATCGCAAGTCGAGCGCAATTACATGCTGCCAAACCCCGAAAGCGCGGCAACTCGCGGGAGCGTCACACAACACACCTGCTCCACCGCCCTACTCCAGCCAGGCTCTGCTCTGCCCGCGCTCCATGCGGCAGAGTTAACACTACCAAAGATCCTGAACACTTTGGTTCTCCATGCGACCTATCTATGTAATCGTTCGATAGAATAGTTTTCCCTAGGCGAGACTCAGCGTAAAAATACACATAATATTTACAAAACAAACCAATTATACATCGACATATATATATATATATATATATATATATATATATGTATATAGTACAATTACAATATATAAAGACACAGAAATGTCATATCTTCAGGTAACAAAATAAGGAAAACAATTTATAATACAATAGATGGAAATAGGAGGATATGCATTTCCGGCGTTACAAGCAGTTGGCACCGCAGTGACAGGACGAACAATTACAGATGGCTTACCTCCAGGACAGGTCCGAGATTGACGCCCTGCAGCGTGCATTCCACCGGCCGCAAACCAATGCTATTTCCAACTTAAGTGGTGTGAAGCGAGAGATCATTGGAAGGCAGGATAGAGATCTCTTGTGTTTTTTTTATGAAACCTGTTTCTGCCTCGGTGCCTGTGATGGCCGTGTGTTGGTTAGGATGGGGCCAGTTTAGGTCCTGCAGCCAACCTGTCTGTATGCTAGGCACGCTGGACAGACACCTGGAGTTACGGTCTGGAGTGCGATTTCGTATGAGGGCAGGAGCATGCGATGCCACTACCCGAATTTACTGTATTATTATCAGACTATGCGGCATCGAACTTCCGGAAAGCGGCTCTCGCGTGTAATAGGTTTGAATAGACACCCTATGGTGATCCAACTAGTACACGGAATTTTTGGAATAAATTATGATAATGGCGCGTAGCAAACTACTACTCTGTAGGAATCAGCATGGGTTTCGAAAAAGACGATTGTGTGAAACCCAGCTCGCACTATTCGTCCACGAGACTCAGAGGGCCATAGACACGGGTTCACAGGTAGATGTCGTGTTTCTTGACTTCCGCAAGGCGTTCGATACAGTTCCCCACAGTCGTTAAAGGAACAAAGTAAGAACATATGGACTATCCGACCAATTGTGTCATTGGATTGAAGAGTTCCTAGATAACAGAACGCAGCATATCATTCTCAATGGAGAGAAGTCTTCCGAAGTAAGAGTGATTTCAGTTGAGCCGCAGAGGAGTGTCATAGGACCGTTGCTATTCACAATATACATAAATGACCTTGTGGATGACATCGGAAGTTCAGTGAGGCTTTTTGCGGATGATGGTGAGGTATATCGAGAGGTTGTAACAATGGAAAATTGTACTGAAATGCAGTCGGATCTGCAACGATTTGACGCATGGCGCAGGGAATGGCAATTGGATCTCAATGTAGACAAGTTAATGTGCTGCGAATACATAGAAAGAAAGATCCTTTATCATTTAGCTACAATATAGCAGGTCAGCAACTGGAAGAAGTTAATTCCATAAATTATATGGGAGTACGCATTAGGAGTGATTTAAAATGGAATGATCATATAAAGTTGATCGTCGGTAAAGCAGATGCCAGACTGAGATTCATTGGAAGAATCCTAAGGAAATGCAATCCGAAAACAAAGGAAGTAGGTTACAGTACGCTTGTTCGCCCACTCCTTGAATACTGCTCACCAGTGTGGGATCCATACCAGATAGGGCTGATAGAGGAGATAGAGAAGATCCAACGGAGAGCAACGCGCTTCGTTACAGGATCATTTAGTAATCGCGAAAGCGTTACGGAGATGATAGATAAACTCCAGTGGAAGACTCTGCAGGAGAGACGCTCAGTAGGTCGGTACGGGCATTTGTTGAAGTTTCGAGAACATACCTTCACTGAGGAGTCAAGCAGTATATTGCTCCCTCCTACGTATATCTCGCGAAGAGACCATGAGGATAAAATCAGAGAGATTAGAGCTCACACAGAGGCATACCGACAATCCTTCTTTCCACGAACAATACGAGACTGAAATAGAAGGTAGAACCGATAGAGGTACTCAAGGTACACTCCGCCACACACCGTCAGGTGGCTCGCGGAGTATGGATGTAGATGCAGATGTAGAAACTTCTTTTTACGTCTATATTTGATTGTTAGTAGCACTGATAATCTCTTTGAAGTGACTGAACAGGGAGCACTCAATTCTGTATGCTTGATATTGCCTAGCAGGAGGACATTATTCATTTAAAACGATACCACAGACTGAAATCGTTTCACAGTGCATAAACACACATGATAAATATTTGAACTTGTTTTAGATTAATGTAAACTACACAAATTGTGACTCTTGAGTTTCTCCTGGCGTATTTGATAATCAAAATATCCGTACCGTCGAGGATCGATGCCGTGAACACCAGAGGCACACTCGACTGATGTATCCGAGTAAGTCGGCGGTCGCTGAACTTTGTTTGTCGGAAAATCGCGCTATGGAGTATGACCGCGCGAGGATTCTGGTACAGACGTCGAGATACTGGGACAGCGTTGTTAGAGAGGCCATCGAAATTCGCACCAATGACGACCTCATAAACCGTGACTGTGGCTATAATCTTAGCAAGGCTTGGGAACCAGCGATTGGGTTAATCAAGAGTAAATCGAGCAGACGTATAGTTGTGACGACCACGGCGGACAGAGCCATCACACCGACGTCATCTCAGACGCCGTCGCAATCTGTTCCACCGCGCGACCGTGGCGCGGGGCGCGGACGGCGGAGGGAGCGCGCCGCGGGCGGAGGGTATACCCTCTAGTGACCAGTGGGAGCTATAGTTCCCACTTATTTGTTTTTCCTGTAAGTTCAGTGGTAATCCGTGTTCCCACTTCTAACTTGTGCTACCATCTCAGTCAGAGAGTGCTAACTACGTGTAGATTGTCAACGGTCAGGCGAAAGCTGTTGTATTTCTACCTTGTGAGTCAATCAATGCAGAAACGCAGTTCCCGTGTGAAAACGAGCCACTGTTTCGACCGCTACAGCGCTTTTTGGATAGTTTGCTTTCCTTTTGCGTGTGAAATGACTTGTGTTGTATTTATCTACTTTTATATTTATGAAGGAGATAGTACTCGTGTATATTTGCTGGATTTGACTGAAAATTACTTAAATATTACAAGGTAAGTTAGTGGAAGCAGAAGTGAAGTATTCTGCTCACTGGCTGTGGCAGAGCATAATAAAATAATGGGAGGAGTGGATAGATTTGATCAGCTGCGTGCACGGTATGCTGTAGGCCGTCGTTCATGGAAGTAGTGGCACAAACTGTTTTTCTTTCTTGTAGATTTGGCAGTTGTCAGCTCCTACGTTATGTGGAAGCTACAGAAGACAGAAGCAGACCAGCTAACATTTAGATTGCACTTGGCAAGGCAGCTTATCTCTGGCTTCTCAAGTTGTAAGAGAAGAGGAAGGCCAATTCATTTTCAGACACCAAAAAGATGTGTGTCTGAAGTACCAGATGAAGTTTGTCTGGAGAAAGTTGGAGCTCATTTCCCTACAAAAGATACAACAAACAGAAGATGCCACCAATGTAGCACCAAGAACAAAGGAAAGAGAACAAATATAATGTGTAGAAACTGTCATGCACCTTTGTGTGTAGCACCATGCTTCTCTAAGTTCCATAGTACATCAGCTTAGTGAGCTCAAAGGACAATATGAACTAATACAAATATAAATGTAATGTTTAACATGTTTTTGTACTAAAAAATAAGGTAAATACATTTTTTTAAATTAGCAAGTGAAGTCACTCCAGAGTTCGGTGGGATCAATAGTTCCCACTAATTTTTTTATACTCGTAGGCTAAACTCTCACTTTCAAGATTTAAACTATGATTTTATGAACTGTTTCTTAGCCCAATAAAGTGTTCATAAAAAGTCTACAAGTTCCGGAAATAATTTGGTCACTAAAGGGTTAATTCGGCCGCCGCCGCGACCGAACACAGTTCCCCCCGAGCAGCCGTAGCGTACGAATCTCAGTGCCGGCACGTTCACAGGAGCTCAGTCCGTCAGTTCACCTGATGACGGCGACATTTATGATCGCCGAAATATTGTGCCCGTTGGACACTGTAGACCGGCAGTACACCCGTGGATATTTTGAATACACCAATTGTAATTACTGAATTTAATATTATTGAGATTGCACTGTGCTGAAGGCACAATGTGAACTGTGGAGGCAGCAATTTCCTTGAACGTTTAACTAAAGAACAGTATAGATCTGCTTGTCAGTGTAGTTACTGAAAACACTAATTGAGAATCACGTTGCTCGGACTGGACCGAGCAATTTTTGACTATGGCAATGTACTGAAAAGCCACCACATGGAGCTGGATAGTAATTAAGGTGGCACAGTACCTGGCATCTTGCATCCGTTGCATGAAGCGGCGTCTGCTGGCAATTTCGGCGTTAATTCCGACTGTTTTCTCTTGTACTATAGCTACGCCGATACTCACGCACCATAACTTTTCACTGATGTTGCAGCACATAGAAATCACTGGATATGGGGTAATAATGAGCTATTTACTTTAAATAATTGATTACATTCGGTGAATGCAATTTAAACCACAAAATTATTATTGCCTCCAAACCTTACACACTGTAGAGAACTGGGTTTGACTACTGCACAAAGTGATTCGCAAAATATAAATGTGCTGGTAATGGTGTCGGTATAACAACCACTGTTCATAATAATAATCTTGTAAGATAACTTCTAGCTCGTTGCTACCGAAGTCAGCTCACCAATGTGCCTCGTCAGTTACTGAGATCACAATACGCTGTTGGATGCGGCTACTGGTCCCTCCACACCTAGCCGTTGGCACAAGCAACTCGTCGCAATTAACACAGCATTGCAGTGCCATGTACCACAGAGCGGGAAACCGTACTATTTTGCCGCTCACAGCCCATCTCTGTCGAAAAACCGCGTCTTACAAGCCTTAGTGTCCATTTAGCTTGTAGCCATACGATAAACGAAGTCCATGTCTGTTTTCAGCTCACTTCTAAATGGTCTGTTAGCAATGTTACCGTAGCACACACCGGCAGTCACTTTTACGCCACTTAACACTTGTTCTGCCTCAGAGCTACGCCAACTTACTTGTACCGCCAATATTACGCGCCAACCTGTACGCTGTTCTCATTCTCGGGGATTCCCCCCACACCTAAACATTATTTTACATTACGCCAAGTTCTCTATTTACAGTTAAACACGCCATAGCATTACAATATTCAATTACAGTCATTTTCATATATTTAAGTAATGTTACATTTATATTTTTACTATATGTAACAACATTATTTAGATTAATTCTCTTGTTATTTCGCTGTCAAAGTGCAGCACAAGCCAGACACTGTCTCCTGCATAGCGTTCGTTAATTTAGCTGCCACCAGGCGGAAGCACTTCCGCTTTGCCTTCGATTCTGGCCTACAGGTGGCATAAGCGTCCACTTTCTCTACCGTTGCGCCTTGACTATGCCTGGCATTCACTAGACGGCACGTTGTCGCATTACAAGCACTCTCGTGGTTATCCCATACACAATGGCTGCAAAACTGTATGTGAATCTTGGGATTCGACCTGCTGCACTGACATACGTGAGCAGTATTCCAGGAGGTATTTTCCAACAGGATAACACTCGACCACATACCGCTGTTGTAACCCAGCATGCTGACGTCATGTTTCCTTGACCTGGTCTATCACCAGATCTGCCTCCAATCGCACGCATATGGCACACCATCGGACGACAACTCCAGCGTCATCCACAAACATCATTAAGCATCCCTGCATTGACTGACCGAGTGCAACAGGCGTGCATCCTCTACAACAGAATGCATGCACGTTTGCATCCTTACATTCAACATTCTGGCGGCTACACCGGTTGTCAATGTACCAGAATTTCACATTTGCAATGGCTTTCTCGCGCTTTCCTTTAACATGTGACTCGCAATGTTGATGACTTAAATGTGTTAGCTATACAAATGTATTCCCGCAATTTCATTGCTATATATTAACTATGTTTTGGTGTTGTGATTTTTTTTTTTTTTTTTTTTTTTTGCCAGTGTAATTTCAAACATTTACGAACCTTTTTCCAATTGACATCGCCCACAAAATGACGGAAGGAAAAAAATGTCACTGTTCATGTTATATGTCTACAGCATCAGACATGACGTGTTAATTTATTACTACGTTACTGCAAACTCTGTTCGCAACACATTTCGCAGACAGTATCCACATACACCACTGAATATACCTGCAAAATTAAGTGATTCTACGACTCATTTTGTTCAGGAGATATGACATGATAAACATTGTGATATACATTGGAGACTGGTCCTTTCAAAAACCGGGGATTATAACTGTTTCATCTGGTGGAACTAATTAGAACTGAACGATGTACAAAATATACTAAAAAAAATGGTTCAAATGGCTCTGAGCACTATGGGACTTAACTGCTGAGGTCATCAGTCCTCTAGAACTTAGAACTACTTAAACCTAACTAACCTAAGGACATCACACACATCCATGCCCGAGGCAGGATTCGAACCTGCGACCGTAGCGGTCTCGCGGTTCCAGACTGCAGCGCCCAGAACTGCACGGCCACTTCGGCCGGCCGTTTCAGAGTTGGTGTGACATCTCTTCACGAAAGTACTTTGTTATTCAGTTTCATGACATAATGCATTGGCTTCGTGCTTTATCTTGCAGCTACACATCTACCTCGCAAACATTTATTCTACAAAAAGAATTACTCTGCATTTGGATCTGTTATTTTATTTGACTATCAAATGATAGTGAATCAATCGTTATTCGCTTTTCTGTGACTTGGCTACACGTATTACCAATTAATTATAAAACTCTTCGTATCGTTATTGAATAACTCCATCTCGTCACCGCCGCGGTGGGTTTATTTCATTTGATGTAGTTATTCCATCTAGTAATGAGAGCTGAGCTGAAAGAAATACACAGCGAAATGTTTATCTGGTCACGTTCCAGCACGCGTTTCACTGCGAACGTCGGAAAACAGTTTTTTTTATTATTTGTTTATGGCTTTGGAAGTATAAAACAGTCAACAGAAACTCGCAGAATATCTGTGATCAATCAGATTTATTTTAGAGTGACACGGGATGTTTTTCAGTATTATACGGACATAATAAAGTCGATTATGTTGTTATTATCATCTCATACATACTGTTTTCGTGCACAAGAGTGAGTTTCATAACATAAAGTGGATGATAAACTGATGAATTAAATACAGGGTGTTTATAAATTAGTTATACGAAATAACCTTTTATTATGATATTTGGGATTTTGGCCTAGATCATGCGGTACTAGTACACCCGATTGTTGAACTTTTCCTCTTGCATGCAAATGTCCCTTCATGGTGGAATGATGACAGTACATCACATTTGCCAGTTCTCGGGCGCTGTGACGTAGATCACTGTGGATTAAAGTGTCTGAAAGATCTTCATCAAACCCCGGAAGTCTTCCAGAACTTGATGAGTCACTAATGTCAAAACGATTCTCATTAAAACGATAAAAATGTTTTCTTTGCGCCTGTGATCCAATGGCATTATCCTGCTTATGGCGAAAATGTTTCTGGCTTCCTCTGCTGCTGTCAACCCTCTTCTGAACTCAAACAGAAGAGTATGTAGGAAATGTTCCCATTTCTCCACTTGGTACTCCATTTTCCAGTGCCCAAAGCTCCACCTCCTGTTACAATATGTAAACCCAAATAGCAACAGTGAACTACAAATAAAGAATGAAAATCGATAAATGAACCCATAGCAACCGGAATACCAAATACAAAACAAAAACGTTACGATCTTACACACCAACCTAATATACACTCCTGGAAATTGAAATAAGAACACCGTGAATTCATTGTCCCAGGAAGGGGAAACTTTATTGACACATTCCTGGGGTCAGATACATCACATGATCACACTGACAGAACCACAGGCACATAGACACAGGCAACAGAGCATACACAATGTCGGCACTAGTACAGTGTATATCCACCTTTCGCAGCAATGCAGGCTGCTATTCTCCCATGGAGACGATCGTAGAAATGCTGGATGTAGTCCTGTGGAACGGCTTGCCATGCCATTTCCACCTGGCGCCTCAGTTGGACCAGCGTTCGTGCTGGACGTGCAGACCGCGTGAGACGACGCTTCATCCAGTCCCAAACATGCTCAATGGGGGACAGATCCGGAGATCTTGCTGGCCAGGGTAGTTGACTTACACCTTCTACAGCACGTTGGGTGGCACGGGATACATGCGGACGTGCATTGTCCTGTTGGAACAGCAAGTTCCCTTGCCGGTCTAGGAATGGTAGAACGATGGGTTCGATGACGGTTTGGATGTACCGTGCACTATTCAGTGTCCCCTCGACGATCACCAGTGGTGTACGGCCAGTGTAGGAGACCGCTCCCCACACCATGATGCCGGGTGTTGGCCCTGTGTGCCTCGGTGGTATGCAGTCCTGATTGTGGCGCTCACCTGCACGGCGCCAAACACGCATACGACCATCATTGGCACCAACGCAGAAGCGACTCTCATCGCTGAAGACGACACGTCTCCATTCGTCCCTCCATTCACGCCTATCGCGACACCACTGGAGGCGGGCTGCACGATGTTGGGGCGTGAGCGGAAGACGGCCTAACGGTGTGCGGGACCGTAGCCCAGCTTCATGGAGACGGTTGCGAATGGTCCTCGCCGATACCCCAGGAGCAACAGTGTCCCTAATTTGCTGGGAAGTGGCGGTGCGGTCCCCTACGGCACTGCGTAGGATCCTACGGTCTTGGCGTGCATCCGTGCGTCGCTGCGGTCCGGTCCCAGGTCGACGGGCACGTGCACCTTCCGCCGACCACTGGCGACAACATCGATGTACTGTGGAGACCTCACGCCCCACGTGTTGAGCAATTCGGCGGTACGTCCACCCGGCCTCCCGCATGCCCACTATACGCCCTCGCTCAAAGTCCGTCAACTGCACATACGGTTCACGTCCACGCTGTCGCGGCATGCTACCAGTGTTAAAGACTGCGATGGAGCTCCGTATGCCACGGCAAACTGGCTGACACTGACGGCGGCGGTGCACAAATGCTGCGCAGCTAGCGCCATTCGACGGCCAACACCGCGGTTCCTGGTGTGTCCGCTGTGCCGTGCGTGTGATCATTGCTTGTACAGCCCTCTCGCAGTGTCCGCAGCAAGTATGGTGGGTCTGACACACCGGTGTCAATGTGTTCTTTTTTCCGTTTCCAGGAGTGTATTATAGCAAAACGGCGCGCTAGCACATTATCATGGTAAAGTCGTCGCGTATCTCCGCGTACCTTCATAGGATTTGGCAGGAAACTGATTTCATATGGGACATCTGTCTTGTCGCGAAAAGGTAGCTGCGCTGATCATCCGTAAATAAAACTTGAAGATGTACTGCATTCAGAGCTGTATCAAATATTTTGTAAGTCATTTACATTTGTCACAAGTCAAGGTTACTTTTGTGTAACTAGTTTATAAACACGTTCTGTATAAGCGGAGCAGAAACGAATGGGGAATAATTCTAGTAGAGCTGTGTTCTACCAAAACAGTGGTTCGTTAGTTCTGGTACTCTACATAAATGACATACTAAATGGGTGGATTGCCGACAGTATTGGTAGAGAAATAAACAAAAATGAATGTGTAAGACAGAAACTGGAAGCTTACCATCTCTCTCTCTCTCTCTCTCTCTCTCTCTGTCTTTTGCACAAAATAAGAGCCGCACATGATTCAATATTAGCCCATTGTATTAATTATATGCTTACAGAATGTAAATTACATTAGTAACCAATAAAAATTAGTTGATTACGTAACTTCTGCGCTTATATGTAACCAAAGTCATCGTTCTTGATGCAAGAACAGTTTACATGCACAAGAGAAAGGAAATCTACGTAATATTATCATTGTTATTTGGCACTCAATAGAACGTACTTCATCATGATCAAAGCCAAGCGTTTCCTCTTATTACTGATAAACGCGAAAGTGGTTATGCATAACGAAAACATGTTTTATACAAATTGGACGAAGTATTGAAGCGATGTTGAAGTATTTTTGTTCTGCGGTTTTTTGTTTTACTTTTTCGTTGAGGAAATTGCGTTTTCTAGTGCTATATGATGAATTTGTATTTCATCCATATTTTTGCTACATGTCCTACTGTTTCAAGTTAGAAATCAAGAACTTTCGAATGAAACCTGATTTGAACACCGAAAATTTCAGTTTCTTAAGTAAAAGAGAGAAGGATAACTATCTAGGATACAAATGTTCCGTGGGTTGCTCTGCCCATTATACATCTTGACTCAGTTTCTAGACGGTTCAGTGCTTACGGTTTTAAGGGGCATGTAGTAGTATATATATATATATATATATATATATATATATATATATATATATATATATATATATATATATATATAGGGTGTCCCAGCTATCTTGTCCACCCAAAATATCTCTGGAATAATAACAGCTATTTGAAAACGACTTTCACCGGTATCAATGTAGGGCTGGGGCCCATGAATGTACATATTTGGAAACATTCTAAAAGGAAAGCATATGTGTTTTTTAACACAAACTTATGTTTTTTTAAATGGACCTCCTATATTTTTTCTTCAGCAATCCGTAGCATGACAAAGCACATACACAATGGCGTTGATTGCATCACAATATTCCCATTACATCCCGAGATATTGAGAGGCTCAGGCGTGAACCCCATGCTGCCCGTAATCGCGATGTGATTGACATGCGTAATCACACTTCCATACTTATCAAGAGGTCCGAAACGAATAATACGGTCTGCTGCTGAAAATGTATGAAACCTACAGAAAATGTTGCAACAGTACTTACCTGTAATGATGATTATGTTAAAATACTATTTGTAATTTGTGTTTATTAATAAATTTTCTCAAAATTCTATACTTGTACTATCATTTATTTTAATTTCGTTGGGAAAGGTAATGAGTTCAAGATAAAAAAAAATCATTTGAAGAATATGAAAATAAAAACTTATGATATGAAGATGTAGTCACCAGAGTATAAAAATCCAAGCACTTTATATCTTCTACCATTGAAGCATAAAACAGTTTTCTTTGAATATCTCATAATCATGTTTTATAGACTTACGACCTTTTCATAATAACCGATTCAATGAAGTCGTCGTGATCCTACAGGGGGAGTGCTCTGTTTATGACTACGGTCACGCCGTAACTTTACACTGTATGTGTCACGTACTAGATTGTCTTTCGCACTGGAGAGACTTATAACGTGGTGGCTATGCTCCTTAAGAAACTGATTATCCAATTAAGTTGCGTGCGTGAGGAGGTGGCACTCGTTATGAAGTTAATGGGGGCACGCCTTGGCTCTTGACAACTTTTAATTGCACTCTCCCTGCGTCCCCCCTCTGTGTCGGCCATAATTTTCCGCCGTCATGGCGTTTACCCTTTCTGTTATCTGCATGCAACCCTAAAATTTAATGAAATACACCGATCCAAACTAAAACCGGCACCACTCCGGTCCTTATTATTGTCGATTCTATGTTATAGTGATGTAGTTCAACACTGCACAGACACCTAAAACACCAGACAACTCAAAGCTAGCCGTGAATGTTTGCTTAAGATGTGAATGTCACGTTGGGTTGTTTGATCACATCAGTCCTTCCTATGTTCACAAGCGAAGTGAGTGATCTCGAACCGTCAGAACCTCGGAAACATGTGCTTAGAAGACAAATGACTCATCCCAGAAACAGTGGTATGGACAATTCGCAAAAAAACGGTGTCTCCTACCACGAGAGACGTTTGAATGACAACATATTAAAGGTCTAAGACAGAAACTTTGGTAACGTGAAGAAAGAAAATATTGATAGAATAGGACTTTGGAGTACAACATTGTATGGTAGTGAAACATGGACTGGGAGAACTGGAACAGAAGAGAATCGAAGCATTTGGGATGTGGTGCTACAGACGAATGTTGAAAATTAGGTGGACTGACAAGGTAGGGATAAAGGTTCTGCGCAGAATTGAAGAGGAAAGGAATATGTGGGAAACTCTGGCAAGGAGAAGGGACAGGATGATAGGACATCTGTTAAGACATCCAGGAATGACTTCCATCGTGCTAGAGGGAGCTGTAGCGGACAGAAACTTTAGAGGTAGACAGAGACTGGAATACGTCCAACAAATTATTGAGGACGTAGGTTGCAAGGGCTACTATGGGATGAAGAGGTTGCTAGAGGAGAAGAATTCGTGGCGGGCCGCATCAAACCATTCAGAAATCTGGTGACTCAAGACTAAAAACGCATTATTTTAATGTCATGACATGGCTAGAGGACAAATGTAAGGATGTAGAGGCTTATCTCACTAGGGGTAAGATAGATACTGCGTACAGGAAAATTAAAGAGACCTCTGGAGGAAAGAGAAGTACTTGTAAGAATATCAAGAGCTCAGATAGAAACCCAGTTGTAAGCAAAGAAGGGAAAGTAGAAAGGCGGAAGGAGTATATAGAACATCTGTACAAGGGAGATGTTCTTGAGGACAATATTATGGAAATGGAATAGGGTGTGGATGAAGATGGAATGGGAGATACGAGACTGCGTGAAGAGTTTGACTGAGCACTGAAAGACCTGAGTCGAAACAAGGCCCCGGGAGTAGACAACATTCCATTAGAACTACTGACGGCCTTGGGAGAGCCAGTCCTGACAAAACTCTACCATCTGGTGAGAAAGATGTATGAAACAGGCGAAATACCCTCAGACTTCAAGAAGAATAAGTCCAATTCCAAAGAAAGCAGGTGTTGACAGATGTAAAAATTACGAAACTATCAGTTTACTAAGTCACAGCTGCAAAATACTAACGCGAATTCTTTACAGACGAATGGAAAAACTGGTAGAAGCCGACCTCTGGGAAGATCAGTTTGAATTCCGTAGAAATGTTGGAACACGTGAGGCAATACTGACCTTACGACTTATCGTAGAAGAAAGATTAAGGAAAGGCAAACCTACGTTTCTAGCATTTGTAGACTTAGAGAAAGCTTTTGACAATGTTAACTGGAATACTCTCTTTCAGATTCTGAAGGTGGCAGGGGTCAAATAGAGGGAACGAAACGCTATTTACAATTTATAAAGAAACCAGATGGCAGTTATAAGAGTCGGGGGGCATTAAAGAGAAGCAGTGGTTGGGAAGGGAGTGAGACAGGATTGTAGCCTATCCCCGATGCTATCCAATCTGTATATTCAACAAGGAGCAAAGCAAACAAAAGAAACGTTCGCAGTAGGTATTAAAATACACGGAGAAGAAATAAAAACTTCGACGTTTGCCAATTAAATTTGAATTCTGTCAGAGATAGCAAAGCATTTGGAAGAGCAGTTGAAAGGAATGGATAGTGTCTTGAAAGAAGGATATAAGATGAACATCAACAAAAGCAAAACGAGGATAATGGAATGTAGTCGAATTAAGTCGGGTGATGCTGAGGGAATTAGATTAGGAAATGAGACACTTAAAGTATTAGATGAGCTTTGCTATTTGATGAGCAATATAACTGATGATGGTCGAAATAGAGAGGATATAAAATGAAGACTGGCAGTGGCAAGGAAAGAGTTTCTGAAGAAGATAAATGTGTTAATATCGGTTATAGATTTAAGAGCCAGGAAGTCTTTTCTGAAAGTATTTGTATGGAGTGTAGCCGTGTAGGGAAGTGAAATATGGACGTTAAATACACTCCTGGAAATGGAAAAAAGAACACATTGACACCGGTGTGTCAGACCCACCATACTTGCTCCGGACACTGCGAGAGGGCTGTACAAGCAATGATCACACGCACGGCACAGCGGACACACCATGAACCGCGGTGTTGGCCGTCGAATGGCGCTAGCTGCGCAGCATTTGTGCACCGCCGCCGTCAGTGTCAGCCAGTTTGCCGTGGCATACGGAGCTCCATCGCAGTCTTTAACACTGGTAGCATGCCGCGACAGCGTGGACGTGAACCGTATGTGCAGTTGACGGACTTTGAGCGAGGGCGTATAGTGGGCATGCGGGAGGCCGGGTGGACGTCCCGCCGAATTGCTCAACACGTGGGGCGTGAGGTCTCCACAGTACATCGATGTTGTCGCCAGTGGTCGGCGGAAGGTGCACGTGCCCGTCGACCTGGGACCGGACCGCAGCGACGCACGGATGCAGGCCAAGACCGTAGGAACCTACGCAGTGCCGTAGGGGACCGCACCGCCACTTCCCAGCAAATTAGGGACACTGTTGCTCCTGGGGTATCGGCGAGGACCATTCGCAACCGTCTCCATGAAGCTGGGCTACGGTCCCGCACACCGTTAGGCCGTCTTCCGCTCACGCCCCAACATCGTGCAGCCCGCCTCCAGTGGTGTCGCGACAGGCGTGAATGGAGGGACGAATGGAGACGTGTCGTCTTCAGCGATGAGAGTCGCTTCTGCCTTGGTGCCAATGATGGTCGTATGCGTGTTTGGCGCCGTGCAGGTGAGCGCTACAATCAGGACTGCATACGACCGAGGCACACAGGGCCAACACCCGGCATCATGGTGTGGGGAGCGATCTCCTACACTGGCCGTACACCACTGGTGATCGTCGAGGGGACACTGAATAGTGCACGGTACATCCAAACCGTCATCGAACCCATCGTTCTACCATTCCTAGACCGGCAAGGGAACTTGCTGTTCCAACAGGACAATGCACGTCCGCATGTATCCCGTGCCACCCAACGTGCTGTAGAAGGTGTAAGTCAACTACCCTGGCCAGCAAGATCTCCGGATCTGTCCCCCATTGAGCATGTTTGGGACTGGATGAAGCGTCGTCTCACGCGGTCTGCACGTCCAGCACGAACGCTGGTCCAACTGAGGCCCCAGGTGGAAATGGCATGGCAAGCCGTTCCACAGGACTACATCCAGCGTCTCTACGATCGTCTCCATGGGAGAATAGCAGCCTGCATTGCTGCGAAAGGTGGATATACACTGTACTAGTGCCGACATTGTGCATGCTCTGTTGCCTGTGTCTATGTGCCTGTGGTTCTGTCAGTGTGATCATGTGATGTATCTGACCCCAAGAATGTGTCAATAAAGTTTCCCCTTCCTGGGACAATGAATTCACGGTGTTCTTATTTCAATTTCCAGGAGTGTAGTTTAGATAAGAAGATAATAGAGGCTTTCGAAATATGGTGCAACAGAAGAATGCTGAAGATTAGAGGGACAGATCACGTAACTAAGGAGGAGGTACCTAGCAGAATTGGGGAAAAGAGGAATTTGTGGCACAACTTCACTAGAAGAAGGGATCGGTTGGATGGACATGTTTTGATGCATTAAGGCATCACCAACTTAGTTGGTTGGTTGGTTGTTTTGGGGAAGGAGACCAGACAGCGTGGTCATCGGTCTCATCGGATTAGGGAAGGATGGGGAAGGAAGTCGGCCGTGCCCTTTCAGAGGAACCATCCCGGCATTTGCCTGGAGTGATTTAGGGAAATCACGGAAAACCTAAATCAGGATGGCCGGACCCGGGATTGAACCGTCGTCCTCCCGAATGCGTCCAACTTAGTATTGGAGGGCAGCGTGAAGGGTAAAAATTGTAGGGGGGAGACGAGGAGATGAATAAGCAGATTAAGAAGGATGTAGGCTGCAGTAGGTATTTGATGATGAAGAAGCTTACACAGAATAGAGTAGCATGGAGAGCTACCTCATACTAGTCTCAAGACTGAAAACCACAACAACCACAGCAGATTTGCTAACTAATGTTTTGTGTTACATCTAGAGTTCCTTGAAAGACGACTAGCCATATATATTATCTGGATTTATCGTAAATTAACTCTGTTTTTGAGTTTGCTAACAAATGTAATGAACACCAAAACGTTTTATCAAACTAGTAATTTATACCACAGGTCTTTGTGTTGTCTGAATAGAAATCTCGTTTTATGTATCTGCTTCAATCCTTATAGGAAATTAACAACTTTTTTAGCTCAACAGGTAATCAGCTGGTTTAATTTAAAGTTATTTGTTCACTGTCTTCTGGTACATTGCACCAGCCAAAATGCAGCTCCATTGCGAATTCTGTTCTGAAACAGGGGATGAGTCGGTTGACGTACGTAAGCGGCTGGAGATCGCCTTGACTACTGGCAGACGATTGGAAGCTGCTGCGAAACGGTGTGTTGGAAGAGCTTCCGAGAGTCGTGTACCAGTGACACCTCTACCAGAGGTATCTCAAGTACTACTCCCATCTTCTCCTGTGAATCCCGTCTCCAGTGCAGAAAGTGCAGGGTCTGCCATTACCCGTCCCCTCGACTGTGAGTTGCGTGTCAATGGTAAATCTAGGCGTCCTCTACAAGGTGAATGGGGGCCAGGGAGGATCAGGGTGTTGTGCTGATCCCTCTAACCAAGAGGTTTGAGGTTTTGTCTTTCACTGAAACTGAAAATTTGCCGTCGCGACTCAGTGTGTTGGAGAAACCTATTTTGTCCGTTGCCAGGAGGAGGCAAACACAAAAGGGTAGGGGTCTATTAATCGTTTGCAGCTCAGATGTACAGCTTATGATGGGACCCCTTTGGGAAATGGCGCAGTCATGGACTGTGCTCCCTACTTACCAATCACATAGAACCGCTCGCTCACCGATAGATCTGTACCTACAGATTGGAAAATTGCGCAGGTCGCACCAGTGTTTAAGAAGGTAGTAGGTGTAGTCCATCGAACTACAGACTTATATCACTGACGTCGGTTTGCAGTAGGGTTTTGGAGCATATACTGTATTCAAACATTATGAATCACCTCGAAGGGAACGATCTATTGATACGTAATCAGCATGGTTTCAGAAAACATCGTTCTTGGGCAACACAGCTAGCTCTTTATTCGCACAAAGTAATGGCCGCTATCGACAGGGGATCTCAAGTTGATTCCGTATTTCTAGATTTCCGGAAAGCTTTTGACACTGTTCCTCACAAGCGACTTCTAATCAAGCTGCGGGCCTATGGGGTATCGTCTCAGTTGTGCGACTGGATTCGTGATTTCCTGTCAGGAAGGTCGCAGTTCGTAGTAATAGACGGCAAATCATCGAGTAAAACTGAAGTGATATCAGGTGTTCCCCAGGGAAGCGTCCTGGGACCTCTGCTGTTCCTGATCTATGTAAATGACCTGGGTGACAATCTGAGCAGTTCTCTTAGGTTGTTCGCAGATGATGTTGTAATTTACCGTCTAGTAAGGTCATCCGAAGACCAGTATCAGTTGCAAAGCGATTTAGAAAAGATTGCTGTATGGTGTGGCAAGTGGCAGTTGACGCTAAATAATGAAAAGTGTGAGGTGATCCACATGAGTTCCAAAAAAAAAACCGGCTGGAATTTGATTATTCGATAAATAGTACAATTCTCGAGGCTGTCAATTCAACTAAGTACCTGGGTGTTAAAATTACGAACAACTTCAGTTGGAAAGACCACATAGATAATATTGTGGGGAAGGCGAGCCAAAGGTTGCCGGCCGAAGTGGCCGTGCGGTTAATAAAGGCGCTGCAGTCTGGAACCGCAAGACCGCTACGGTCGCAGGTTCGAATCCTGCCTCGGGCATGGATGTTTGTGATGTCCTTAGGTTAGTTAGGTTTAACTAGTTCTAAGTTCTAGGGGACTAATGACCTCAGCAGTTGAGTCCCATAGTGCTCAGAGCCAGCCAAAGGTTGCGTTTCATTGGCAAGACACTTAGGGGATGCAACAAGTCCACTACAGAGACAACTTTCACTACACTCGTTCGTCCTCTGTTAGAATATTGCTGCGCGGTGTGGGATCCTTACCAGGTGCGACTGCCGGCCGGTGTGGCCGCGCGGTTAAAGGCGCTGCAGTCTGGAACCGCGAGACCGCTACGGTCGCAGGTTCGAATCCTGCCTCGGGCATGGGTGTTTGTGATGTCCTTAGGTTAGTTAGGTTTAACTAGTTCTAAGTTCTAGGGGACTAATGACCTCAGCAGTTGAGTCCCATAGTGCTCAGAGCCATTTGAACCAGGTGCGACTGACGGAGGACATCGAAAGGGTGCAAAAACAGGGCAGCTCGTTTTGTATTATCACGTAATAGGGGAGAGAGTGTGGCAGATATGATACGCGAGTTGGGATGGAAGTCATTAAAGCAAAGACGTTTTTCGTCGCGGCGAGATCTATTTACGAAATTTCAGTCACCAACTTTCTCTTCCGAATGCGATAATATTTTGCTGAGCCCAACGTACATAGGTAGGAATGATCATCAAAATAAAATAAGAGAAATCAGAGCTCGAACAGAAAGGTTTAGATGTTCGTTTCTCCCGCGCGCTGTTCGGGAGTGGAATGGTAGAGAGATAGTATGATTGTGGTTCGATGAACCCTCTGCCAAGCACTTAAATGTGAATTGCAGAGTAATCATGTAGATGTAGATGTAGACGTCCCGGCGGAGGTTCGAGTCCTCCCTCGGGCATGGGTGTGTGTGTTTGTCCTTAGGATAATTTAGGTTAAGTAGTGTCTAAGCTTAGGGACTGATGACCTTAGCAGTTAAGTCCCATAAGATTTCACACACATTTGAACATTTTGTTTTTGGGAAATGGCACCAAGGGACAGGAAAGGACGCCAGGTGCACTCAGTGTATATGCCTGGGGGCATCACTCAGCATGCTGAAGAGGCTATTCCGGCAGCCACTGAGGGAACAGGCAGCAAGCAACTGCAGACTGTGGCGCACGTTGCAACAAATGATGCCTCTCAATTGGGCTCTGACGTCATTCCAGCGACTGGAAGAGATGGCTGAGAAGACCAGACTTGTGGGTTCAGTTTCAACGAAATTCACAGTTTTAAGGATTGTCCCCAGAACTGATTGTGGTCCTTTGTGGCTGAGTCGAGTGGAAGGACTGAACCAGAGACTTCGAAGATTCTGTGACAAGCTAGTCTGCTACTTGCTGGACTTGCGCCACAGTGCTGAGAATTCTAGGGTCCCTCTAAAAAAGTCAGGTGTACACATCAGAGACTGTTAGTCAGGTAGCTTACCGTGTGTGGGGCGCACTCGACGGTTTTCTATATTGGGCCACTCTCCAATTCAGATACCAATAGCTGTAGGAAACCCAGACCCATCAGTGTAAGATGGAAAGAAGTGCGTCCCACAGGTGAGAGTATTAAAATCCTAATGGTAAATTGCTGAAGCATTCACAGCATTTGAGACTGTTTGGGCAAGACTCAATATCAGGTGTGGGCATAAAATTATAAGTGGATACCTCTGTCACCCGCCAAACTCATCTCCTCATGTAACGGAAAATTTTAGACAAAACTTAACTTCACTTGTACTTAAGTTTCCGTATCATTCTGTAATCATCGGCGGAGGCTTTAATCGTCGATCAATTAATTGGGAAAATTGCAGTTATGTTAGTGGTGGGCGTCATAATACATCCTGTAGAACTTTACAAAATACGTTCTCTGAAAACTATCTAGAACATGTAGTTAGGAACCCCACTGATGCTGGAAATACATTGGATCTAATGGCAACAAACAGATTTGATCTCGTTGAGGATCGAAACTGGTATCAGCGAGCATGACGTGGTTGGCAACAGTGGTTATCAAAGTACAAAGGACAACTAAAACAAGCAGAAAGATAGGTGAAAAATCAGTAGTCTAATATCTCAGTGAGGAACTTGAAAATTTCAGCACAGGTCAGGAGCGTGTAAAGGAATTCTAGCTCAATTTTGAAGGAATAGTTGACCACGTACTGGATAGACATATACCCAGTAGAACAGTTGATAATGAGAAGGAACCTCCGTGGTATACAGTCACTGCAATGAAACTTCTAAAGAAGCAGAGATGACTGCTGATAGGTGTAAAACAAAGCGTAGGGCTATAGAGAGAGAGATGCTGAATGAAACACGTTTGGCTGTCAAAAGAGCTATGCGTGAGGCCTTCAGTTACTGCTGTGGAAAAATACTGTCAAATGTCATATCACAAAATCTACAGAAATTCTGGACATATATAAAGGCTGTTAGTGGCACCAAAGTTAGTGTCCAGTCCCTAGCGAATGACACAGAAACTGAAATTGAGGGTAGCAAAGCAAAAGCTTAAAAGCGTAACTCCGTTTTAAAATATTCCTTTACAAAGGAAACCGCAGGAAAATTTCCCCGATCTAATCCTCGCACGACTGGAAAGATGAATGAAACAAGTATTAGTGTCAGAGGTGTTGAGAAACAGCTGAAATCGTTGAAATTGAACAAAGCTCCAGGCTCCGATGGAATCCCTGTCAGATTCTATACTGAATTATCGGCTGAGTTAGCCCCTCTTCTAACTACAAGCTATCGTAGATCCCTCGAACAAGAAAACGTGCCCACTTCTTGGAAAAAGACACAGGTCACACCATTCTACATGAAGGGTGGTAGAAGTGATCCATAAAGTCACCGTCCAATATCCTTGACATCGATTCGTCGTAGAATCTTAGAACATATTCTGTGTTCAAACATACTGAGGTACCTTAAGAGAATGACCTCCTCAATGCCAACCAATTTGAAAAACACTGAACATTTGAAAACCAACTCCCACTTTTATCACCTCATATACTAAAGCTTTGGATCAAAGTAACCAGCTAGATGCAGTGTTTCTTGATTTCTGAGAAGCATTTGACTCAGTACCGCATCTATGCGTATTGTCAAAAGTACGTTCATATGGGGTATCAAGTGAAGTGTGTGACTGGATTGAGGACTTTTTGGTAGGGAGGACACAGCATGTTGTCTTGGATAGAGAGCCATCGTCAGATGTAGAAGTGACTTCGGGTGTGCCCCAGGGAAGTGTTTTGGGACTCTTGCTGTTCGTGTTGTACATTAGTGGCCTTGCAGACAATGTTAACAGTACAATCAGACTTTTTTCAGTCGATGCAGTTGTCTATAACGAAGTACTATCTGAGAGAAGCTGCATAAATATTCAGTCAGCTCTTGATACAACGTGGCGGTGGTGCTGCGATTGGCAACTTGCTCTTTATGTTCAGAATGTAAAATTTTGCACTTCACAATACGAAAACATATAGTATCCTACCGACTATAATATCAATGAGTCACTGTTGCTATCAGCCAACTCATACAAATACCTGGGGGTAAGAGTTTGTAGGGATATGAAATGGAATGATCACATAGGTTCAGTCGTGGGTAAAGCGGGTGGTATACTTCGGTTCATTGGTAGAATACTGGGGAAGTACAATCGGCCTACAAAGGAGATGGCTTACAAGTCACACGTGCGACCCATCCTAGTATATTGCTGAAGTGTGTGGGACCCGTACCAGATAGGACTAACAGGGGGTATTGAACGTATACAGGGAAGGGTAGTACGAATGGTGATAGGTTTGTTTAACCCGTGGGAGAGTGCCACAGAAATACTGAAGAAACAGATCTGAAGACTCTTGAAAACAGACGTAAGCTATTCCGAGAAAATCTATTAACAAAGTTTCCAGAACGGGCTTTAAATGGTTACTCTAGAGATATACTACAACCCCCTACGTGTTTCTAACAAAGGAATCGTGAAGAAGAGATTAGAATAATTATTGCTCGCACAAAGGCATTCACACAATCATTCTTGCCGTGCTCCATACGTGACGTGAGGAGAAAGAAACCCTAGTAACTGGTACAGTGAGACGTGCCATCTGCCGTGTACCTCATGGTGGTTTACAGACCATAGGTGTAGATATTCGTTATTGCGTGACACTCAGTTTGTGAATAGTTTTGTGCCTAAACGTCAATATCTCACTGCAATAAGGAAAACTGGTGACTCACATCGGTTGTATACTTCACAGAAACTTGGTTTTAAAAATTACATTTTACTTACTAAAGTAATTCCAGACCATTCCTACTCTTCTGTTTATTTCTTATGCTTTTCATCCAGTCACTGAGCTATCGTAAATACAGAGCTTATCAACTGCTTTTGTGTCATCGCTGCTACTGTGTGTCATTTTATTTTCACTAGTTGGTTGTACATAATACCAGCCTTAGCGTAACTGAGTTTCGATCTGACTTCGAAACGTATCCTATACACACATGCAGATGAAGCCGCAGTCAGAAATCTACTGGGACAAACTATGTTTTCTAAATCAGTTGACATATCGCACATGATGATATTCCAGCAAAATGACACAGGTAAACTTAAGACTAAGTACTAACTAGTTGAAACTATATAGCGATAGGAAGGTGAATGAGTGAAGAGTAGACAGAGTGGCAGAGATGGAACGGGAAGGGACGGAGAAAGAGCGGGCTGGGGAAAGGCAGATGGGAACAGAGTGTAAAGGAGTAAAGAGGGAATTATACTAAATGAGCAGCGAACAGAAAGATCGTAAGGGAGGGAAGCTAACATAGTAAACAGAGAGTGACAAGTAGTGACGTAAAACAATGAGAGCTTAAAAAGAGTGAGAATGAGTATATGAGAAGGTGCCAATAAGGTGAAGAAGGAACCGATGGGGAGGACAAATTATTTGGAACGGAATAAGAGAAAGAGAAGGGGAGACAGAGATTGAGACAGAGGCACGGATGTGAAGGAGTAAATGAGACACAATGAACAAAAATTAGCGAACAAGAGCAGGAATCTGAAAGCGCTGAAAGATGAAGTTGGCATTGAAAGAGAGGGGATTAGAGACGGATGGGCGAGAGAGAGAGAGGGACAGAGATGGAGGAAGAGAGCCTTTCGGAAGAAATGAGAGCGAAAGAGTAAGATAAAAATCACGACAGGCGCGCCGAAGCTCTCGCTATAACAGATAAATAAATCCGAGCGCATTTGTAAGCGGTGCGGTGACAGAAGGTACGAGTGCGTGAGAGAGGCATAAAAGCGGTGCGGCAGGGGAGGGGAGGGGTGGGGGGGGGGGTGGGAGGAGGGGTGTGGCTGTGAAAACTGAGCACTCGGCGGGCGTCTGTACGGCGCTCATTAATTTTAATTACTCCAGAGAATTTAAGCCTGAAATTGCAATTAAAGCGGCGTCTGATGTTACGCCTCCAGGGCTAGCGGGCGGCCCGCGCCACGGAGAGCCGGACGGATGGATGGGTGGCTGGATGGACGGATGCATAGGCGCCTCCTTAGCAGCAGACCGAGGCTACTGCTGCACTCTAGGACGTCTGGTCTGTGGGCAACTGGCGAGGGAAGTTCTTCTGTCCTCTGTCGTATTGCCTCGCGACCCAGTGCCCTTTGTCGCAAATCGCCATCCATACACAAACCCGCCCCAGCACCACTGCCTGTATTCAGCGCCACGCTCCTTCCATTTTTAAACGATTGCTTACAGCACCTTCGGTTAACAGCTGGAGCGTAGAGAAGGCCAGAGAAGTCAGCAAGCCTTATTTTCAGCCAAACCTTTGCCGACATTGTACTAAGAGTGCCTTCATTCAGTCATTTGTCTCTCGGTAGACATCAAACACTCTTCCGACATTTTTTCCCCCAATTCTTAAATGCTTCTATACAAGAGGCGTGTAGTAAAGTTTTAATTATCACACCTAAAACGTCCAGCTGCGGCCATGAAAGTTGCTGATGGTCTGTTAAGCCTCCTCCACACATTCACCTATCAGTGCAGAACATTTGCCCCAACCATTAATGACTTGTCGGAGGCCTTTGTTGCCGGAGTCTCCGTTTTAACTGCTGAGGAAACTTTCTACACATAAAATCACCACCGCGACATCCTGGAAATGCTTCAAATGGTTCAAATGGCTCTGAGCACTATGGGACTTAACAGCTGCGGTCATCAGTCCCCTAGAACTTAGAACTACTTAAACCTAACTAACCTAAGGACATCACACACATCCATGCCCGAGGCAGGATTCGAACCTGGGACCGTAGCAGTCGCGCGGTTCCGGACTGCGCGCCTAGAACCACGAGGCCACCGCGGCCGGCTGGAAATGCTTGCCTCGCAGTAGTTTCTCATCCCCGATATTCAGTGATTTCTTCATCTACGTCTACTTCTACGTAAATGCTCTGGAGGCCACCGTATGGTGCATCCCAGGGGAGGGGCGTAGTGATCTACCTTGTACCACTACCATTCATTTCCTTTCGTGTTCTGATCGCAGTTGGAGTGAACGAAAAACGATAGTCTGTACCCCTCCGTAGGAGTCCTAATTTCTATTACCTTGGCTTTGTGGTCCTTACGCAAAACTTACGTTGACGGCAGTAAACTCGTCCTGCAGAGAGCTTCAAATAATGGTTCTCTTAATTTTCACTGTAGTAAAGACGTTTTGTGTGTTATTATAACAGGATGCTGCTATTTTTTTCAAGCTCTGTTCAGGAGTCACACATTTAGACGATAAGGTTATATCGGCCGCATTACAATTTTCTAACGATTTGCTGATATATAGCGTTGTTAGTATACACTTGAAACCCTCGACTACGTAGCACAACAAACCAATTTTAATCCGAGTAGAGGCAACAAAATGTATAAGAAATATAAAAATCTGACTCCTAGCCAAATTCATATTGGCATAAAACTAACACGCGAAACACCAAAAAAACGGAAAATCACAGAGATACATAGTAAGTACATCGAAGAACCAAAGAGACTGTTACACCTCAATAATATCGTGGAGGGTCCCCCGCGAGCACACACAAGTGCCGCAACACGACATGGCATGGACTCGACTAATGTCTGGAGTAGTGCTGGAGGGAACTGACACCATGAAGATTTCGTCTTACACAGCATGATGAAAGGCTTCCCAGATATACTCAATAATGTTCAAATCTGTGGAGTTTAGTGGCCAACGGAAGTGTTTTAACTCAGAAGACTGTTCCTGGAACCACTCTGTAGCAATTATGGACGTGTGGGGTGTTGCATTGTCCTGCTGGAATTGGCCATGTCCGTCGGAATCCACAATGTACATAATCGGATGTTTACGTATGTGTCACCTGTCTGAATCGTATCTAGACGTATCAGGGGTTCCACATCACTCCACCTGCACACGCCCCACACCATTACAGAGCCTTCACCAGCTTGACCAGTCCCCTGCTGACTTGCAGTATCCTTGGATTCATTAGGTTGTCTCCATACCCGTACACGTCCGTCCGCTCCATTTAATTGGAAACGAGACTCGTCCGACCAGGCAACATGTTTCCAGTCATCAACAGTCCAATGTCGATGTTTTCGGGCCCAGGCGAGAACTAAAGCTTTGTATCGCGCAGTCTTCAAGCGCACACGAGTGCACCTTCGGCTCCGAAAGTCCATAACGATGGCGTTTCGTTAATGGCCCAGCATTGAAATCTGCAGCAATTTGCGGAAGGGTTGCACTTATGTCACGTTGAACGATTCTCTTCAGTCGTCGTTGGTCCCGTTCTTGCTGGATCTTTTTCCGGCTGCAGCGATGTCGGGAATTTCATGTTTCATTGGATTCCTGATATTTACGGTACACTCGTGAAATGGCTGTGCGGGAAAATCCCCACTTCATCCCTACCTCGGAGATGCTGTGCCCCATCGCTCGTGTGCCGACTATAGCACCACGTTCAAACTCACTTAAATCTTGATAACCTGCCATTGTAGCAGCAGTAACCGATCTAACAACTGCGCCAGACACTTGCTGTCTTGTATAGGCGTTGCCGACGTCAGCGCCGTATTTTGCCTCTTTACAAATCTCTGTAGCTCTGTATTTGAATACACATGCCTATACCAGTTTCTTTGGCGCTTCAGTGTATATCAGACAAAGTAAACTCATTATAAAGAAATAATACAATGAGATTTCCCCTACCATACCGGACAATACACAAAGAAAAAAGAAATCCATTCCAGTAAAACAAAACCACCAACTTACACGTACTCGGGTATATATAAAATGAATTATAGCGATTGTGGGAAAGTCTGTATAGGTCAAACAGAATGAAATTTTCTGATGATAATTCGATAACACGCTAGAAACAGCGACACTCATCCACTCGAAAACAGAAAATTGTAACGTAAATCAGTTCGACCACGCACTGAAAATCCTACATATGCAGCCTAAAGGCACAATAATGTCACTTTTAGGGGAAGTAGAAATATATATACACGCACGAACATACCCAGACAAAATCGTAAAGTAACAGAGTGAACTTAAGCATAAAACTTTTATTGAAAATTTCGTCGATATTTTAGAACACGGTAACACGTGACATTATAAGAAAAAACTACTCACACAAATCTATACGAAGGATCCATGACAACCACACAGTTCCGTAGATGAATAAGACAAATATGCTACAACAGCGTTGACTTCTGTCGAGTAAAGCTGTCAGACTTACAGAAACCGAAAATTACAATGAAAATTGCCGGCCGGTGCGGCCGAGCGGTTGTAGGCGCTTCAGTCTGGAACCGCGCGAAAGCTACTGTCGCAGGTTCGAATCCTGCCTCGGGCATGGATGTGTGTGATGTCCTTAGGTTCGTTAGGTTTAAGTAGTTCTAAGTTCTAGGGGACTGATGACCTAAGATGTTACGTCCCATAGTGCTCAGAGCCATTTTTTCAATGAAAATTACTCAACAACATCTACTGTTGAACAAAAATATGTACAAACGAAAGCAACTCAGTCTGCGCTACAAATACAATACGCAGAAATATTTGACAGGTGCAACGTCAACGTTGAGTTATGGAAGTAAGTACTCAACTCATTGTTACAAACCAGTCACACATATAACGTAAAAATTGTCCGTATAGCGCTATACAGTTGCAGATCGCTTGAAAAGATAAAGCAGCCGAAATAAGCTTACTGCTTAAATGTATAACTCCTGAATAAAGCGCTCAAAAAAATAGCAGTTTCCTAGTATAATAATACACAAAATTTCTCTCCAAGATATCTACTACGCTGCAGACCCTGAGGAATACAAAATTTCGCGATAGTGTTCCACGAAAGTAACGTAGTCTTCCCTCTAGGGATTCCCATCTTTCACGAAGAATCACCGTAACATTCGCAAGCTGATCGAACCTGCCAGTAACAAATCTAACAGCCCACTTGTGAATTGCTTCGAAGTCTTCCTTTAATCAGACTCACTGGGAATCCAAACGCTCAACAATGGATGGCATTAGCTATTCTATAGGCGGTCCGCTTTATAGATGAACTACACTCTCCTGAAATTCTTGCTGTGAACCGAAGCCCACCATTCGCCTTCTTTACAACATACCTTATGTTCTCGTTTCACTTCAGATCGCTTTGCATCGCTACAAATGTTCAAATGTGTGTGAAATCTTATGGGACTTAACTGATAAGGTCATCAGTCTCTAAGCTTACACACTACTTAACCTAAAATATCCTAAGGACAAACACACACACACACACACACACACACATGCCCGAGGGAGGACTCGAACCCCTGCCGGGACCAGCCACACAGTCCACGACTGCAGCGCCTTAGACCGCTGCATTGTTACACCTACATCTTTATTCGACATGACTGTACTGGAACATTATAGGGTTGTTTCTGCTGCTCATCTGCATGAACTTACGAGGGCAGTTCAATAAGTAATGCAACACATTTTTCTTCTCGGCCAATTTCGGTTGAAAAAACCGGCAATTTCTTGTGGAATACTTTCAAACATTCCCGCTTCGTCTCGTATAGTTTCATTGACTTCCGACAGGTGGCAGCGCTGTACGGAGTTGTTAAAATGGCGTCTGTAACGGATGTGCGTTGCAAACAACGGGCAGTGATCGAGTTTCTTTTGGCGGAAAACCAGGGCATCTCAGATATTCATAGGCGCTTGCAGAATGTCTACGGTGATCTGGCAGTGGACAAAAGCACGGTGAGTCGTTGGGCAAAGCGTGTGTCATCATCGCCGCAAGGTCAAGCAAGACTGTCTGATCTCCCGCGTGCGGGCCGGTCGTGCACAGCTGTGACTCCTGCAATGGCAGAGCGTGCAAACACACTCGTTCGAGATGATTGACGGATCACCATCAAACAACTCAGTGCTCAACTTGACATCTCTGTTGGTAGTACTGTCACAATTGTTCACCAGTTGGGATGTTCAAAGGTTTGTTCCCGCTGGGTCCCTCGTTGTCTAACCGGACACCATAAAGAGCAAAGGAGAACCATCTGTGCGGAATTGCTTGCTCGTCATGTGGCTGAGGGTGACAATTTCTTGTCAAAGATTGTTACAGGCGATGAAACAAGGGTTCATCACTTCGAACCTGAAACAAAACGGCAATCAATGGAGTGGCGCCACACCCACTCCCCTACCAAGAAAAAGTTTAAAGCCATACCCCCAGCCGGTAAAGTCATGGTTACAGTCTTCTGGGACGCTGAAGGGGTTATTCTGTTCGATGTCCTTCCCCATGGTCAAACGATCAACTCTGAAGTGTATTGTGCTACTCTTCAGAAATTGAAGAAACGACTTCAGCGTGTTCGTAGGCACAAAAATCTGAACGAACTTTTCCTTCTTCATGACAACGCAAGACCTCACACAAGTCTTCGCACCCGAGAGGAGCTCACAAAACTTCAGTGGACTGTTCTTCCTCATGCACCCTACAGCCCCGATCTCGCACCGTCGGATTTCCATATGTTTGGCCCAATGAAGGACGCAATCCGTGGGAGGCACTACGCGGATGATGAAGAAGTTATTGATGCAGTACGACGTTGGCTCCGACATCGACCAGTGGAATGGTACCGTGCAGGCATACAGGCCCTCATTTCAAGGTGGCGTAAGGCCGTAGCATTGAATGGAGATTACGTTGAAAAATAGTGTTGTGTAGCTAAAAGATTGGGGAATAACCTGGTGTATTTCAATGCTGAATAAAACAACCCCTATTTCAGAAAAAAAATGTGTTGCATTACTTATTGAACTGCCCTCATATATTGTTCTACACTTAAAAGAAACTGCCATTCATCACACCAAATATAGATTCTGCTGTAGGCGGCCCCGGTGGTCTCGGTCGCCTACGGTGGACTGCAGGCCGAGCGGTGACCTCTCCAGTTGTCAGGATGCTAGCAAATGACTGTGGACGCGTCAGAAACGCCAAAAAAACATTATTAATTCGTGATACCTTTATTCCTGCCGAGTACAATGTGGCCCGCGTAACACAGGCTGGCTGAGCTTGGTGATATCAACGACCTTCCCCGAGTCCTTGCTGACCCGGAGCGATGACACCAGCGCCGCGCGCTGTGACGTAGCGGAGGAATGTCCTTACTCCGTACTTCGGCCGCGCGTGGCTGGTGGCGCCCGGCTGGCCGGCCGGCTCGGCGGCGGACAGCAGGAGGCTCCGGGTTGGAGTCCCGGCGCTGTCAGCAAGAGAGGCGTTCTCGTAGTGCGGAGTGTACTCTATCCCACCCCGTTTTCTTCCCTGCTCCTCCTGGTGGCTCGTCCGCGGTGGACTGGCGGAACAGGCTGCAGTCCCCCAGCGTCGTCGGCTCACCCGGTTGTGACGGCGGATGCACAGGGCCTAGGCCCCGCAAGATCTAGACGACGGCTCACTGATGTGGTCACCATTGGCGGCGAGCGAGTCTGCCGCGATGTCTGCTCATCCCGGGTTGATGATTGACAGCGGCAGCAGAGAGGACCAGAGCTGGTACTGTCCCCTCACGTCTGCTGCTGGATGGGCCGCCCTTACTGCAACATCTCCTTAATAAAGATTAACATGTCGGTCACCGAGCTGAGCGCTATGCAGCGTCCCAGTACACATCTAACTGCATGTCTAACTGCGAGTCGAGTGCCTTGTTGCTATCAAAGCTGGCGTATTTGAAGGAAGCACGAGCGACGTCCTGACGTCATGCTCGTTTGTAATGACCGCATTCGTTCCACTTATACTGCTGACTCATCTGTCTGACTCGCCCCTTAGGTGTTCTTGCGACAGAGTTACGTGTTGTTGCGGCAGACTTACGCGTAATTGTGAAATGCAGCACAGCTGACGCTATACCTCTGTCTTGCACTCTACGAAAGTCTCCGTCTAACACAAACCCGCGTGCTAAGCAATTCTCTCTCACCTGTTGTGTGTAACCAGGCCACTGCCCCTGCGTGACGACACATTCCGACACATGTGCAATCCTCTTACCTCTTGGCTAACCTACTGCCTCTGGCTCTCGGTATAGGCAACGAAACTTTGACAATATTCCACTTTTCCAACTCTTTACAATTCCGCGACACTACACTACCTAAGTCATCCTGTGTTCTCCTACGGTCACTGAATGACGATACCTTGCCATGCGGTATGTCATCATTAGAAAAGAGTCGTAGATTTCTGCTCACACAGTCCATCGCATCGTTTATGTATACTGTGTGTCCCAGGAAGAATGGTAAGTATTCAGGTGTATGCCGGGAACGATCATTCGAAGCAAAACAGTCCAGTAGACGTGGGCTCTAAAATGCATACAGCAAGGGCTATGAGCACTTCTTCATCTTCGATACTGTGAAACAAATCTCTTACACTGAACAAGTGGCCATAGCTGTTAATACACGAAGGAATTACAGACCTTGGCTGCGAGTGGGCATTGAATGAAATCAATGGGGAAGGTTGAAAATTTGTTCTGGACCGGGATTCGAACCTGGGTGTCCTGCACTACTAGACAGATCCTGTGGCCACTGAGCCATCAGGACACGATGTTCACCGTAACGCAAGGACTGCCCTAGCACAGCTCCGGTCAGAACCGAACTCTCAACTTATTCACACACTGCAAATATAGTGGCCCACGCCCAGTTGTTAAAGTGTCCATTTTATTGCCCATGTTCACTAGACGTTTTTTCTAGGAGTGGTCGTTCCTGCCATGCCCCTGAATATTTACTACTCTTTGTGGGACATCCCGTACAGAGATCAAGAACGACGCTATCATAAACATTTCCGTGCAGCACTCCTGTTGATACCCTTGTATCTTACTCACCGTGAAGGACAGTGCACTGGGTTCTGTTACTTACGGGGACCTGGATGTCATGAAGGCACTTAGAATGGAAATTATTTTTATTTAACTAAATTCTGTAGGTTTTCCTGGTTCTATAAACACGAGTGTATACTTTATGTGCAGTACCTCATCATTTGCGTGTTTAAACGCTTTTCTAAAGCAGATGCGATATGTGATTCCTAGCTGTCAAACTACTGTTAAACACAAAACATTGCCTACAGTTTCACGTATTTTAATTTTGGGGCCGCATTTCCATAGCATCTCGTTGATGTGATACGCTTGAAGAACATATCAACTGCACTATGAGTAGGGATTTGCTGCAATCGATCTGTCTGTCGGTACGATGGTTCATTTGGGAATGCTTGCCAAAAATTGTTTTTGTTGACATCTCAAATTTTCATATTGGTGTGGTGGATGCCATGATATGTTTTAATGATGGAGTAATAAGCAGATTAAAAATTGTGAATAGATTAGGTATCAAAACTGGGGACAACATCAAAAGTGGGTTGCTACTTGTGGACAGTTAACGCATCCCTGTAGCTGGAAAAGCTGCTGAAAGTAGAAAAGAGGTAAGAATAATAAAGAGAAGAAAGAAACCTAAAGAAGATCAAAAGCACGCTCTGATTCAACAAGACTATGTATCTATAATGGTTTTTACATGTTCTCATAAAGAAGAAAATGACAGACAAATCTTCAATTTCAGTTACCCGTAATCAATGGTTTTGCATAGCGAGGTATCATTATCTCATCCAGTACAAAAACAAAATTTTGTATTAATAACAATACAGTGCTTGCCTACACAGCGACACCCTTATTCGACAGTGAATTACATGTTTTAAGCTGGGCTAGATCGTAGGTTCTTAAATTATTAAGAGGAGAAATTGATTTCTGAAAAACAGTTTCTTTAAATACACGAAACAAAAAATTGATAAATATACGTGGTTTACTATTCAACAAGTCAATAATTGAAAGAATAAAATCTGTTTTGATCTTTTATTTTGAATACAGTGGAAGTACAGAGAACCTAAAAAAAAAATTACACGTAATTCAAAACGTAAGATAAAAAACAATATTCACTCCAGTATGTATTCCACAGATCTCTAATTTCTTTGCATATAGTGGTCACGACAAACCAGTTATTTTGTTGAAGTTTCATTCAAATATCTATGACAGTTTTCGAGTTATTAAATTTGAAAATATTTGCAAAAACTACAGGTCATGGCGTGAAAATCCCCTTAAGAAATCTACCAGCCATTAACTTACCTGGGAACCAAATCCACACGCTCGGACCTTCATTAGCAGTCGCTCTCCTTCGATGAACAGACTTTTGTATGATAGGCATTTCCATATATTTCGAGGTCGAACTCTTCCTGAACAGCCAAATCGCATATTTCTCCAACCAAGGTTCGCTCCAAGGCATCTGTTCTTGGGAAAACAGTGTCTTCTTGAAGGGTTAGCATGTGGGTGAGGACCTAACACACCGTCACCAAACTTCGTGGCCGCTGGTTGACTTTCTCGAGGTGACAGTCAAAACTTTGAGACTACGTCTGGTATGCTGGTCAGTTACTCCATGTGGGAGGCACGCTGGAGCATTCATCAGCCACTCCAGAAACTGAAAAGTAATCGTAATGGACGCTGACGTAAGTCTGATTTGGAACAACTTCAGGGCAATCGATGGTAGCAATACAAATTATAAAATTTGCAAAAGTTGTTAGGTAGTGACTTACGGAAGCAAGTTTCACATGTACTCCCATGCGAAGCTCATTCCGCGACACTATAACACTACTTGTTTATAGTCCATCTAAATTTTCTATGATTTTTTTGCTTTAAAGATTTCGCATATTGGCACTGTATTTTCTGTACCTGTGAAGTGTACTATACTGGAGGTTGAAGTTCCTTGCATTGTATGTGAGTAATGTATATAAAATCCTATGTAAATTGTTTATTACATTTAACTACTGATGGCCTCGGGAGAGCCAGTCCTGACAAAACTCTACCATCTGGTGAGCACGATGTATGAGACAGGCGAAATACCCTCAGACTTCAAGAAGAATATAATAATTCCAATTACAAAGAAATCAGGTGTTGACAGATGTGACAATTACCGAACTATCAGTTTAATAAGTCACAGCTGCAAAATACTAACGCGAATTCTTTACAGACCAATGGAAAAACTGGTAGAAGTGGACCTCGGGGAAGATCAGTTTGGATTCCGTAGAAATGTTGGAACACGTGAGGCAATACAAACCTTACGACAAATCTTAGAAGAAAGATTAAGAAAAGTCAAACCTACGTTTCTAGCATTTGTAGACTTAGAGAAAGCTTTTGACAATGTTAACTGGAATACTCTGTTTCAAATTCTGAAGGTGGCAGGGGTGAAATACAGGGAGCGAAAGGCTATTTACAATTTGTACAGAAACCAGATGGCAGTTATAAGAGACGAGGGACATGAAAGGGAAGCAGTGGTTGGGAAAGGAGTGAGACAGGGTTGTAGCCTTTCCCCGATGTTATTCAATCTGTATATTGAGCAAGCAATAAAGGAAACAAAAGAAAAATTCGGAGTAGGTATTACAATTCATGGAGAAAAAGTAAAAACTTTGAGGTTCGCCGATGACATTGTAATTCTGTCAGAGACAGCAAAGGACTTGGAAGAGCAGTTGAACGGAATGGACAGTGTCTTGAAAGGAGGATATAAGATGAACATCAACAAAAGCAAAACGAGGATAATGGAATGTAGTCAAATTAAATCGGGTGATGCTGAGGGGATTAGATTAGGAAATGAGACACTTAAAGTAGTAAATGAGTTTTGGTATTTAGGGAGTAAAATAACTGATGATGGTCGAAGTAGAGAGGATATAAAATGTAGACTGGCAATGGCAAGGAAATCGTTTCTGAAGAAGAGAAATTTGTTAACATCGAGTATAGATTTAAGTGTCAGGAAGTCGTTTCTGAAAGTATTTGTATGGAGTGTAGCCATGTCTGGAAGGAAACATGGACGATAACTAGTTTGGACAAGAAGAGAATAGAAACTTTCGAAATGTGGTGCTACAGAAGAATGCTGAAGATAAGGTGGGTAGATCACGTAACTAATGAGGAGGTATTGAATAGGATTGGGGAGAAGAGAAGTTTGTGGCACAACTTGACTAG
Source organism: Schistocerca piceifrons (assembly GCF_021461385.2). Taxonomy (NCBI): domain Eukaryota; kingdom Metazoa; phylum Arthropoda; class Insecta; order Orthoptera; family Acrididae; genus Schistocerca; species Schistocerca piceifrons. Next base: position 215,736,443 of record NC_060146.1, read on the forward strand.
AAGAAGGGATCTGTTGGTAGGACACGTTCTGAGGCATCAAGGGATCACAAATTTAGTATTGGAGGGCAGCGTGGAGGGTAAAAATCGTAGAGGAAGACCAAGAGATGAATACACTAAGCAGATTCAGGAGGATGTAGGTTGCAGTAGGTACTGGGAGATGAAGAAGCTTGCACAGGATAGAGTAGCATGGAGAGCTGCATCAAACCAGTCTCAGGACTGAAGACCACAACAACAACAATTGTCTGATGACATTTTGAATTCAAAAATATTTGCGTATACAAACTGTTCGCGTCGATGTAAGTTTGACAATTGTAAGAAATGGTCACGCTTAGGAACAACGTAAGATATACGTGTTACGTAAAAGCCAGTGTGCTTTTGACGAAACTGGCTCTGGGGAGTGGAAAAGGTGGCAAGGGCGAATTGGCGTGCTAGCTAGAGCAAGCGCGGGAAGTCAGTCACACAGTCTGTAGGCAGCAGAGATTGAGGCAACACCTTTGTGGAGCAAGAGAAGCTTTGCCTGCAAAATTTGAACAAAAATGCCTCGGATGAAGACTGCAAACGGCTTGCGGCATAGCTGCCAGTTATTGAGCTACTATATCTAAAAGTGAAAGACGCCAAGAAGAGAAACTGAGCCCATACAGCAAGATACTTGCAGGCTGTACTGTGGGTAGTGTTGCCGTCATAATTATTCGCCACACCCAAGCCTACAGCCTCCAGCTAAGATTTTTTTGGTATTTTACTCTTGTACAGCTTGAACCATTAATATAAATTGTGTTTTATTTGTGAATAATCATTCTTGAACTTTACAGAAACTGGTTCACTCCGTTATTTCATCCCAATCGTACACCTATATAGGGTTCCTTCCTGTTCTTTGATTAATCCGAGTGTCTCATGAATTGCCAAGTTAATATAAAGAGGCACCATTTAAGCTGTTTTTGTGTAAATAATGAGATATATGTGTGAGGGACTAAATCCTGTAGTAATGAAATTACGTCTCAATAGTGGAAGAGTGTAAATTGAATAGAGTGAATTCAAATGTAAATTTTCATCAGAAAGTTCTTTGAGAATTTTTTTCTCGGGATGTGTTATAGATATCAATGTCAAATTTGGTAAAAATGTTTATTGATATTTCCTCTACAAACTGAAATTTTTTCTACCAGAAATGTCGAAGAGTAAAGGCGGAAGAACCGTCGGAACGAAACTAAATTTCGATGTAGACCTCCACGCACGGTATGTCACAGGTCAGCAGGCTCGTCTGAAATCAAAATTTAGTTGACGTTAGCGAAGTATATAAGATTCTTTAGGAGTTGTACCTCGCTTAAGTTATTTGGACCATAGGAAACAAAATGGCGGCCATTTGATAAGACATATAGTTTTTTTCATCGATTTGTCGACCTCGTCTGCCAAGTAAAAATAATTATAGTTGATGGATGAGAATGAAAGTGGTACAACTCCTAGACAATATAGTTAGCTTCGTCTGGAACCGCACGACGGCTACGGTCATAGGTTCGAATCCTGCCTCGTCGCAAATAAAGAATCATGCCAATCGGTTCAGTAGATTTGAATTTACCATAACGCGCGATAAAAAAACGTCATTTCGAAAAAAACGCGTTGGAAGTTTTGACTACATACAAATGCAATATTATGCAACGTATGTTCATCCATAAACTAGTCCTTCCTATTCCTCATAGAGGGCGTTCTGCTCGATCTGGGCCATTCTGCGCTGCTCCAGAGCCGCTCGTACGGCCGGTGACAAGCGGTTTTGTGCCGCTTGAATCCGGTGGTCGTCCGAATCCTTGGCGAACTGCGTCGAACAGAGTCCTAGGGTGACGTCCATCGTTGTCATGGTCTTCAGAATTGCTGAATACCCGGAAGCTGCTCACTGCCAGGAAAGTCGCAATCTCCACAGTCTTCGCACCAGAATGCAAACGCTTGGGAGCTAATTTCCAAACCCACGCGTTCAAACTTTCATTTGCATTTTGTGTGCTTCCTCCAAAGGACCGGTACAATAACTCGTCCTCCGAAAGAAAACAACTGGTGCGTGACTGGTTTCAGGAAGGTGTATTTTTTTGTTGAACCGTGAGTAACAAACATTTCCGTTCCGTATTAGGAAAAACCGTTTCAGGGGTGGATTCTAAATGCTTTTAAGGATCCAAAAATTTAATTAAAGAAATCGATTTTTTGAACCTAAAGATAGTAAACCTCCCTTTAAAGAGTTCTTAAATATTTTCCTCTTGAGCAATAGTTAAACAAAAGTGGTCTTGGTTTTTTCATTGAAACGCGTAATGAAAATTTTAATTAGAGAAATAACGTGTCCATACGTTAATACATTACAGAGAAATAAAGTCAAACAATTCTTGTTTTAAAAGTTGTCTTAACTATTGCAAAGTGTTACATTAAAAGTATGCAAATGCAAAATTCAGTCAGAATGAAGCAAAGTTACTACAATCTGTTAAATGACTATACAGAGTTAGTTCAAAGAGCAATAACTTTTGAATGTAAATTCCAGTAAGAAAGAGGTTTTATTGAAGTGAAATGTTTAGCATAAAAAGTGTGTGCTGTAGTATATAAGTATTCTAGTATTTAAGTTTCTTGGTTACAGTAGTGCTTTTCTAAAGGTCCCCCTGGCCAATTTTCTTTAGCTTCCTTCAAGTAATCTACTGGGCTTTTTCTCTTTTAAAAACGTAATGTACAAGGGCGTAGTAGTCAAATAATTCCAGTGTCTGCACCAACATTGTTTTGCTGGAGTAATATTTATTTGAAGAAGCAATATAAACAGTAGCAAGACAGTAGGCAAATATCTTGCTTCTGCTTTTTCCAATACTTCACTGTTTCATTGCCTGGATAGGGTGGCATATTTTAAACCACTAAATGAACTTGGAACTGGAGTTGTCCTAGCTTCAATAAAATACTATTCCTACTGCGTTCCTTTCTAACCGCTCGGTAAGATCTTAGGAAAAGAATTGAATAGTCTGATTTACTTATCCATTAGACACAACACACGGTCAGATCTTGTGAAAAGGGTAACTCTATTGATTAGCTTTCCCTATTAACAGGACTATCCTCCCATAGTGTACTTTATTTGGAAACTAAACTAAATTTAGTGAGAGGGTATAGGTGGCAACATAGAGACAGGGTTTTCTGTTATTTAGGTAAAAGCATACTTAATTACAATAGTAGTGGTAGGGTTATAACATGAGTTGCGCATTGTCAGAAGAGAGAAGAGAGAGTAAGTTTTCCTATTCCCGCAGACACAGTTATGCTGCGATACGGATAGAGTTGTAAAACTACTGTAGACTGTCGTAAGTAAGCACAGACTACAGCAGCTGTCCCAGTAACCTTGATCAGTTACGGCAGTAACCGCATTACTTGTACGTTAGGTGTGTTGCATACATATCAGGCGCTACCCCATTTCGTTCCCTTTGTTTGCATTTGCAAACAGTGTCTTACCAGATTACCTCTAGAAACCGGAAGCGGCGAACTGTCTAGAAACTGAATGAGGATGTATAAAGGACCAGGTAACTGATGGAACATTTTATTCTATGTGGTTGTCCTTCTGTCTTTACTTAAAAAAATAGTATTTGTAGTAGAACTAACACTGTCAATTTTATATCCAGGCTTTATTCGAAAATGGTTGATTTGTAACGTGAAAGAGAGGTGTGTTGTAGTAAAAATAAAAAAAATAAAGAAAAACAGATTTACCATATAGCGCTCGAAAACACAATTTCCTCAAGAGAGAAAGAAAAGGCATATCAGACATTACTTCAAAACTTCGTTGAGTTTATATAAATTAGATTTCTGCTATTCATAACCAACTCTGTACCTTATCAGTAGCAATACGAAATCCTAGCGTTTGATCATGATGACAAACGTTCTCCTAAGTACAGAATAACAACAATAATAACATAGATTTTTAGGTTTGTGCATTTAAACTATACTTCCATCAAAAGTAATCGCTTTGGTCACATAAAATCGCGTTCAACTAATTTTTATTACTTATAAAATACAATTTATATTTTGTAATGATACAAAATATACACTGGACTAATATTGATATATACATAGTTCGAATTATGTACAAAACAAACACACAAACAAATAAAAAACCGGCCTCCAGTTTTCCTCTCATACATTTACTTATGTTTCTTTCCCTACTAAGGCCGGCAATCCTACCATTCACGACGTCCTTTATGCACTCTACCAACTCCAGGTACAGGTAATAAGTGCGTGGCCGAGCGGTTCTAGGCGCTTCAGTCTGGAACCGCGCGACCGCTACGGTCGCAGGTTCGAATCCTGCCTCGGGCATGGATGTGTGTGATGTCCTTAGGTTAGTTAGGTTTAAGTAGTTCTAAGTTCTAGGGGACTGATGACCTCAGATGTTAAGTCCCATAGTGCTCAGACCCATTTGAACCAGGTGATAGGTGCAACAGAATGTGCAAGTGAAAAGACGAAGCAGCTGCAAAAGTACTCCAAACATGAAGCAGGCGGGACAGTACGATGTGAGAGAAAATTCTAAACAGCACAAGGAATTAGCGTTAAAGACTGACAGTACGTGTGCACCAAATTTAGTTTCAGACCCAGCCGTAGTGACATGGTGCCAACAATTTTACGTGCATTATACTGACCGGGAAATCCAGAACTTGTACAATGCGATTTCCACCTTTTGGGCAGTGTGAAAGAACATCTGATCGGGAAAGAGATTTTCCAATTATCAGGATGTTCAGTAATTCTCGAACGCCTCCGTGGCCAAGGGGTGGATTTTTATCGTCGTGGAACTGAACATTGGTGAAAAGTTCAGGCCGTTGTTTGCAGACACTTCGTGTCTGTATCGAAAAATACTGACATGTATCAGCGTAACTTTGAAGCGTACTGCGCCATTCAATAAAAGTTACTTGGCCTGCCCTAATAACGTGTAACTCGCTTTTTTGTATCTCCTCGTATTTAAGAAGATAAAGAGCACCTTCTTCTTTTAAAGAATTTCTAAAATTTTAAAACCCTTATCCTTCGCTGCCCTGAGCTTATATTTTATTACTGGTGACTGCATTGTTCTGTGACAAATTCAAGATAATTTTAGGACGTGTTCAAAGTGAATACTACTTATGTTACAAAATAACTGACATATACACAAATCAAAAAAGTTTTGCATCACCCTAGGTCCAAGAACTCTTGTAGATGGACGTTAACTGTGGATATTGTATCACAGAGACAGTCCCTTTGACTGTTCAGAGATGTCACTAAACCCGCACATAGATGTAAACAACCATGCATGAGGAGCGCCTATTAGAAGGAAGGGATACGTAAAAATGGCTCTGAGCACTATGGGACTTAACATCTATGGTCATCAGTCCCCTAGAACTTAGAACTACTGAAACCTAAGGACAGCACACAACACCCAGTCATCACGAGGCCGAGAAAATCCGTGACCCCGCCGGGAATCGAACCCGGGAACCCGGGTGTGGGAAGTTAGAACGCTACCCCACGACCACGAGCTGCGGACCGGAAGGGATACGACAGCCGATCAGTTCCAGTCATTCCACCATGAAGGAGGTACACGGCTCGTGTTGTCTGTAGTTCAACCATGCCTAGACGCTCAATACCCGGTTCGATCGCGTCCGTAGTGTTACTTCGTGCCAGGAAGGGCTCTCAACAAAGGAAAGTGTTGAGGCGTCAAGGAGAGAACGAAAGCGATGTTGTTCGGACATGGAGGAAACACAGAGAGACAGGAACTGTCGATGAAATACCCTGCCCAGGCCGTCGAATGGCTACTGCAGTGAATGACCGCTACCTACGGATTATGACTGGGAGGAACCCCGGCAGCAACGCCACCAGTTTGAGCAATGCTTTTCGTGCAGCAACAGGACATCGTGTTGCGACTGAAACTGTACGCTATACGCTGCATGATGCGCAACTTCACTCCCGACGTCTATTGCGAAATTCGTCTTTGCAACCACGACACAATGCACCGTGGTACAGAGGGCCCCCCAACATGCCGGATGGGTCCAACAACATTCCGAATGGACCGCTCAGGATTGGCATCACGTTCCTTCACCGATGAGTGTCCCATATGCCTACAACCAGACAACCAGACGATGTTCATTGTTGTTGTTGTTGTTGTTGTGGTCTTCAGTCCTGAGACTGGTTTGATGCAGCTGTCCATGCTACTCTATCCTGTGCAAGCTGCTTCATCTCCCAGTACCTACTGCAACCTACATCCTTCTGAATCCGCTTAGTGTATTCATGTCTTGGTCTCCCTCTACGATTTTTACCCTCCACGCTGCCCTCCAATACTAAATTGGTGATCCCTTGATGCCTCAGAACATGTTATACCAACCGATCCCTTCTTCTGGTCAAGTTGTGCCACAAACTTCTCTTCTCCCCAATCCTATTCAATACTTCCTCATTAGTTATGTGATCTACCCACCTTATCTTCAGCATTCTTCTGTAGCACCACATTTCGAAAGCTTCTATTCTCTTCTTGTCCAAACTATTTATCGTCCATGTTTCACTTCCATACATGGCTACACTCCATACAAATACTTTCAGAAACGACTTCCTGACACTTAAATCTATACTCGATGTTAACAAATTTCTCTTCTTCAGAAACGATTTCCTTGCCATTGCCAGTCTACATTTTATATCCCCTCTACTTCGACCATCATCAGTTATTTTGATCCCCAAATAGCAAAACTCCTTTACTACTTTAAGTGTCTCATTTCCTAATCTAATTCCCTCAGCATCACCCGATTTAATGCGACTACATTCCATTATCCTCGTTTTGCTTTTGTTGGTGTTCATCTTATACCCTCCTTTCAAGACACTGTCCATTCCGTTCAACTGCTCTTCCAAGTTCTTTGCTGTCTCTGACAGAATTACAATGTCATCGGCGAGCCTCAAAGATTTTATTTCTTCTCCATGGATTTTAATACCAACTCGGAATTTTTCTTTTGTTTCCTTTACTGCTTGCTCAATATACAGATTGAATAACATCGGGGAGAGGCTACAACCCCGTCTTACTCCCTTTCCAACAACTGCTTCCCTTTCATGTCCCTCGTCTCTTATAACTGCCATTTGGTTTCTGTACAAATTATAAATAGCCTTTCGCTCCCTGTATTTTACCCCTGCCACCTTTAGAATTTGAAAGAGAGTATTCCAGTCAACATTGTCAAAAGCTTTCTCTAAGTCTACAAATGCTAGAAACGTAGGTTTGCCTGTTCTTAATCTTTCTTCTAAGATAAGTCGTAAGGTCAGTATTGCCTCACGTGTTCCAGAATTTTTACGGATGATGTTCAGATGTGTGTGAAATCTTATGGGACTTAACTGCTAAGGTCGTCAGTCCCTAAGCTTACACACTACTTAACCTAAATTATCCTAAGGACAAACACATACACCCATGCCCAAGGGAGGACTCGAACCTCCGCCGGGACCAGCCGCACAGTCCATGACTGCAACGCCTCAGACCGCTCGGCTAAACCCGCGCGACTCAACCAGACAATCGTCTGAGACAACCCGGTCAGGCTGAACGCCTCAGACGTTCTGTCCAGCGAGTGCAGCAAGGTTGAGTACTCATAAAGGCAGAGTCCCTGACCACTGCGTGGCTCGCGTTCCCGCCATCATGTATTCTAAACCTTGTTTTTAACGTACTTCCACCTCACTACGTTAATTTTAATTACTACTGTCACTGAGTTGCTGCTTTCCCTGACCGAGACCGCCGCTAGCAGCGCGTACCTATATATCCCCTCTCGTAGTACGAGGTGCATTCAAGTTCTAAGGCCTCCGATTTCTTTTTCTCCGGACTGGAAAGAGATAGAAACATGCGCATTGTTTTAAAATGGGGCCGCGTTCATTGTCAATACGTCCCAGAGATGGCAGCACCGTACGGCAGATGGAATTTTACCGCCAGCGGCGAGAATGAGAACTGTTTTAAATACTTAAAATGGCGACGTTTTCCTTACTTGAACAGCGTGCAATCATTCGTTTTCTGAATTTGCATGGTGTGAAACCAACTGAAATTCATCAACAGTTGAAGGAGACATGTGGTGATGGAGTTATGGATGTGTCGAAAGTGCATTTGTGGGTGCGACAGTTTAATGAAGGCAGAACATCGCGTGACAACAAACCGAAACAACCTCGGGCTCGCACAAGCCGGTCTGACGACATGATCGAGAAAGTGGAGAGAATTGTTTTGGGGGATCGCCGAATGACTGTTGAACAGATCGCCTCCAGAGTTGGCATTTCTGTGGGTTCTGTGCACACAATCCTGCATGACGACCTGAAAATGCGAAAAGTGTCATCCAGGTGGGTGCCACGAATGCTGATGGACGACCACATGGCTGCCCGTGTGGCATGTTGCCAAGCAATGTTGACGTGGAACGACAGCACGAATGGGACTTTCTTTTCGTCGGTTGTTACAATGGATGAGATGTGGATGCCATTTTTCAATCCAGAAACAAAGCACCAGTCAGCTCAATGGAAGCACACAGATTCACCGCCACCAAAAAAATTTCGGGTGCTGAAAAATGATGGTGTCCATGTTCTGGGACACCGAGGGCGTAATCCTTACCCATTGCATTCCAAAGGGCACTACGGTAATACGTGCATCCTACCAAAATGTTTTGAAGAACAAATTCCTTCCTGCACTGCAACAAAAACGTCCGGGAAGGGCTGCGCGTGTGCTGTTTCACCAAGACAACGCACCTGCACATCGAGCTAACGTTACGCAACAGTTTCTTCGTGGTAACAACTTTGAAGTGATTCCTCATGCTCCCTACTCACCTGACCTGGCTCCTAGTGACTTTTGGGTTTTTGCAACAAGGAAGGACACTCTCCGTGGCCGCACATTGACCAGCCGTGCTGCTATTGCCTCAGCGATTTTCCAGTGGTCAAAACAGACTCCTAAAGAAGCCTTCGCCGCTGCCATGCAATCATGGCGTCAGCGTTGTGAAAAATGTGTACGTCTGCAGGGCGATTACGTCGAGAAGTAACGCCAGTTTCATCGATTTCGTTTGAGTAGTTAATTAGAAAAAAAAAATCGGAGGCCTTAGAACTTGAATGCACATCGTATCTTTGTTCGATTGCTAATACTTCCCGGTCGTTGTCTGTCGTAAGCCTGTTCGGATAGGCAGTTCGGGTTGCGAGTTCGTGTCTGCCAGGCAGTTGGAACGCGTCTGGAGCGCAGTCCGGACCTGCCAGTCGAGGAGTTGCAATGCGGCACCGGTGCAGTCAGGTTGGAGCAGCAGTGAGGTCTGCGTCGACATGGCTCGCCCGACCATTGCCGCCACGCATCACTTGAGCCGGGCCGCGGTCTTGGTGGATCGTCGGTCGGTCGTCCTACCGGATGACGCGTTTTGTGTCGCCGATCGTTCATGGGTCGGCTGTGTGTTCAAAATTGGTTCAAATGGCTCTGATCACTATGGGACTCAACTTCTGAGGTCATCAGTCCCCTAGAACTTAGAACTACTTAAACCTAACTAACGTAAGGACATCACACGCATCCATGCCCGAGGCAGGATTCGAACCTGCGACCGTAGCAGTCTTGCGGTTCCAGACTCAAGCGCATAGAACCGTCAGTGTGTTAATACCGTCGAATTGAGTGTCATCCCTTTGCATTACATACTGTACATTTTGATAGGCAAATCTGCTCATTATCACCGAGGTATGTCAGGTGACATATTACTCTACTTGTTACAATATATAAAATCTCTCGTGCAAGGTGCAAAATTGACATTAATTCAATCTGCCACCTTACAGTTTAACATCGGAGTTAGCCAATCACGCCACTGTGCATGCAAATTCAAGCTGCTCACCAGACACTGTATCGCCAAACCTCTGCTTCATCCGATTTTTTAAAACAGAGCAAGCGAATGGTACGAAGATTTGACATGGGACTGTAAAAAGGATCGGATATGAACCGAAAGCTGAGCACTCTCATGTGCTATCTTCTACCTATGTGAACAGCTGAGTTTGAGTGCGCATGGGTTGATTGGCTAACTTCAATGCCAATTAATTCGGAAATGGCGCGGACTATAGCGTCTAGAACCGCTCGGCCACTCCGGCCCGGCTGTGTGTGTGTGAGTGTGTGTGTGTGTGTGTGTGTGTGTGTGTGTGTGTGTGCGCGCGCGCGCATCGGCTCCCGATTTGTCTTCGTGCGTGCTTAGTTGCTGTTGTATCGTTCCGGGCTTCGTGCAAGTGTTTGTCAGGTTGTGTGTGTCGGTGGCGTTAGACCCACTGATGAATATTTTAAATGTGCTCGGCGTAGTGGCTCTTAGAGGTCGGCTGTCTGATCGGGCGACGTCTAACTGGTTCTATGAGCCCTACTGGGCCCCTTCAATTACCATCTTCTGGAACCTGGGCCGGTCCTTTCCTGGTGCAGGGACGTCGTTTAGGCCAGTGGGCGTGTTTCCTCTGCACGGTTGGATCCGAGCCAGTATTTCCACCGTCGTGTGTCTGGAAGTGAGTGGGAGACGCACCAGCAGTGCAGTCGCGGCGTAGCAGCAGGCAGTCGGTCGGTTGGTGCGGACCAGAGAGGATCTCCACGCGGTGCAGGCATCTGGGTCTGCTGCCGGTCCCTGCGCAGTGTTGGAGCGTGTGTGGAGCTGTCCGATCGCTACGAGCTTGGTAGTTCACCGACCCAGGACGTCAAAGCTGAGTGGTGTTTAAAGTACCCAAGCCTCGTCCATTCATGTTGTGTGGTTCGTTTCGGTGGTTCGCTGTTGGAGGGGGGGGGGGGCGTTCCTACAACACCGACTGTTTCTAGATATTTGATTGTGGATAATTACGTCCGTAACATTTTGTATTTGAGTTCTTATGTACCGATTGGTGGCAAGCAAGTCGTTTTGTCGATCGGTCCGTGGCTGTCCCTCGGTTGTGTTCCGATGGATCAAGCGTAGTTCGGCTCACCACTCGTGTCACCTAAGTGAACGAGGGCACACCGCCCCCCTGGAGGCTTCTGCGTGCTACACTACTGGCCATTAAAATTGCTGCACCACGAAGATGACGTGCTACAGACGCGAAATTTAACCGACGGGAAGAAGATGCTGTGATATGACATTGCTGCTCGCGTTGGTCGAGATCCAATGACTGTCAGCAGAATATGGAATCGGTGGGTTCAGGAGGATAATACGGAACGCCGTGCTGGATCTCAACGGCCTCGTATCACTAGCAGTCGAGATGACAGGCATCTTATCCGCATGGCTGTAACGGATTGTGCAGCCGCGTCTCGATCCCTGAGTCAACAGATGGGGATGTTTGCAAGACAACAACCATCTGCACGAACAGTTCGACGACGTTTGCAGCAGCATGGACTATCAGCTCGGAGACCGTAGCTTCGGTTACCCTTGACGCTGCATCACAGACTGGAGCGCCTGCGATGGTGTACTCAAGGACGAACCTGGATGCACGAATGGCAAAACGTCATTTTTTCGAATGAATCCAGGTTCTGTTTACAGCATCATGATGGTCGCATCCGTGTTGTGCGACATCGCAGTTAACGCACATTGGAAGAGTGTATTCGTCATCGCCATACTGGCGTATCATCCGGCGTGATGGTATGGGGTGCCATTGGTTACACGTCTCGGTCACCTCTTGTTCGCATTGACGGCACTTTGAACAGTGGACGTTACATTTCAGATGTGTTACGACCCGTGGCTCTAGCCTTCATTCTGGCCCTGTGAAACCCTACATTTTAGCAGGATAATGAACGACCGCATGTTGCATGTCCTGTACGGTCCTTTCTGGATACAGAAAATGCTCTACTGCTGCCCTGGCCAGCACATTCTCCAGATCTCTCACCAATTGAAAGCGTCACGTCAATGGTAGCCGAGCAAGTGGCTCGTCACAATACGCCAGTCACTACTCTTGATGAACTGTGGTATCGTGTTGAAGCTGCATGGGCAGCTGTACCTGTACACGGCATCCGAGCTCTGTTTGACTCAATGCCCAGGCGTATCAAGGCCGTTATTACTACCAGAGGTGGTTGTTCTGGGTACTGATTTCTCAGGATCTATGCACCCAAATTGCGTGAAAATGTAATCACATGTCAGTTCTAGTATAATATACAGTATTTGTCCAATGAATACCAGTTTATCATCTGCATTTCTTCTTGGTGTAGCAAGTTTAATGGCATAGTAGTGTATATTTTAAAATTCTAAAACTTAATTGTAGCCTTCAAGTATTGGTATTGCACCTCGCATATGTTTGTTCTATCTGTTTTGCCTTGAGGCTCTCCACCTAGCTGTGATAGATGATTCTTTTAAAATTATTTTATTGCTATTTTAATTGGATTTTTATCTCGGTGATTTTTTTTGTTTGGAGGCCTTCAGCCGCGAAAGAGTTGGATTTGGTAAAAGTTCGGCCATGTGCCGCTTTGGTTGTAAATGTGTTATTAAATTACAATTTGAAGGTGAAACTGACCCCAACCTTATCTGGCCCTTTCCACAATCCTAATTACCTGTTCTGCCCAGTGGGTTTAGCAGGCGTATCAGTCCCGTCTCATTAACGTGACCACACGTCAAATCCCTGTATAACTATCTTTTGCGGAGGGCCCGTCCAGGAAGAGAGTCAGTGATGTTCTGGAAGGTACGGACAGGGATGTGGAGCCACGGCGCCTCCAGTGCCGTGGTCACCTATGATATGTTTTACAGTTGAGAACCCACGGCGTGAACAGTCCGATCGAGGTTCTCGCTCAAATTCTCGATTAGGTCTACATCCGGGGAATTTTGGTGGCCAGTGGAGTACGCTAAATTTATCCCTTCGAACGACGCACGTGCACTGCGAGCTGTTAGCGAAGTTTCATTGACCTCCAACTACATGGCGCGGCGCTGAAACAAAGCTAAATGTATGTGGGAGGGGGTGGGGGTGGACATGGTCCACAACGATAGATTCTTGGTCCATTGTGCCTTACTGAATGACTAGGTCAGCCCAGGAATAACAGGAAAACATTCCGCAGGCCAGCTCGAGTTTACACAGAGTACGCGAAGGAACGTGCCCATCTTCTTGCAGCGGTGTACCGTAGGTCTCTAGAGGAGCGTAGCGTCCCAAAGGCTTGGAAAATGGCACAGGTCATCCCCGTTTTCAGGAAGGGACGTAGAACAGATGTGCAGAACTATAAACCCTCTAACGTCGATCAGTTGTAGAATTTTGGAACACGTATTATGTTCGAGTATAATGACTTTTCTGAGAAACTAGAAATCCACTCTGTAGGAATCAGCATGGGTTCCGAAAAAGACGATCGTGTGAAACCGAGCTAGCGCTATTCGTCGACGAGACTCAGAGGGCCATAGACACGGGTTCGCAGGTAGATGCCGTGTTTCTTCACTTCCGCAAGGCGTTCGATACAGTTCGCCAGAGTGGTTCAATCAACAAAGAGCATATCGACTATCGGATCAATTGTGTGATTGGATTGAAGAGTTCCTAGATAACAGAACGCAGCATGTCATTCTCAATGGAGAGAAGTCTTCCGAAGTAAGAGTGATTTCAAGTGTGCCACAGGGGAGTGTCGTAGGACCGTAGCTATTCACAATATACATAAATGACCTTGTGGATGACATCGGAAGTTCACTGAGGCTTTTTGTGGATGATGCTGCGGTATATCGAGAGGTTGTAACAATGGAAAATTGTACTGAAATGCAGGAGGATCTGTAGCGAATTGACGCTTGGTGCAGAGAATGGCAGTTGAATCTCAATGTAGACAAGTGTAATGTGCTGCGAATACATAGAAAGAAAGATCCCTTATCATATAGATACAATATAGCAGGTCAGCAACTGGAAGCAGTTAATTCCATAAATTATCAGGGAATACGCATTGGGAGTGATTTAAAATGGAATGATCATATAAAGTTGATCGTCGGTAAATCAGATGCCAGACTAAGATTCATTGGAAGAATCCTAAGGAAATGCAATCCGAAAACAAAGGAAGTAGATTACAGTACGCTTGTTCGCCCACTGCTTAAATACTGCTCAGCAGTGTGGGATCCGTACCAGATAGGGTTGATAGAAGAGATAGAGAAGATCCAAAGGAGAGCAGCGCGCTTCGTTACAGGATCATTTAGTAATCGCGAAAGCGTTACGGAGATGATAGATAAACTCCAGTGGAAGACTCTGCAGGAGAGACGCTCAGTAGCTCGGTACGGGTTTTTGTTGAAGTTTCGAGAACATACCTTCACGGAGGAGTCAAGCGCTATATTGCTCCATCCTACGTATATCTTGCAAAGAGACCATGAGGATAAAGTCAGAGAGATTAGGGCCCACACAGAGGCATACCGACAATCCTTCTTTGCACGAACAATACGAGACTGGAATAGAAGGGAGAACCGATAGAGGTGCTCAAGGTACCCTCCGCCACACACCTTCCGGTGGCTTGCGGAGTATGGATGTAGATGTAGATGTAGATGCCCTCTCCTGCAGCCTAGACGCTTCAGACAGTTGTTGCAGGGCCGTACACGTCAACAGTCTCCGTCGGATGGAGCACGAAACTCGATTCGTCCGAGAAGGCCGCCTGTCGCCAGTCATTGCAGGTCCAGGGGCGGTATCGGCCCGTAGGTTCCAGCCTTCGTTGCAGATGAATTGCAATCAGGACGGGAGCATCAAACGGGCGCCTGCTCTCGAGGTGGACACGCGGCCAGTGCTCGTCGTCGAGGAGACCCTGTTCGTATCCCGTCGTATTATCAGGGCCACCGGTTGCTCAGCAACTGTACGCCCGTTGCGCCCTACACATCTCGGCATCCGTCGTTCACCCGTGTCGCCCACGGCGCGTGGTGAACCACAGATACCTCGGTGCCACTTCTGGATAGCGACATTTTGTCATGCACGGTGTATTTTTATAAAAATATCGCAGTTCAGTCTTTGATCGCTATTTTTGTATTTTCAGTGACCAGTTTCAGCTTAGCTGCCCATCTTACGATCTGTTAGACAAACTTAAAAATATAATTAACAAGAGAGATACAACTTCCTGGCAGATTAAAACTGTGTGCCGGACCGAGACTCGAACTCGAGACCTTTACCTTTCGCGGGCAAGTGCTCTACAAATGAGCTACCCAAGCACGACTCACGCCCCGTCCTCACAGCTTTACTTCTGCTAGTACCTCGTCTCCTACCTTCCAAACTTTTAATGTGCCAGCAAGTTTCTTAACAGCGCACACTCTGCTTGTACGGTGAAAATTTCATTCTAGAAATATCCCCCAGGCTGTGGCTAACCCATATCTCCGTAATATCCTTTCTTTCAGGAGTGCTACTTCTGCAAGTTTCGCAGGACAGCTTCTGTAAAAGTTTGGAAGGTAGGAGACGAGGTACTGGCGGAATTAAAGCTGTGAGGACGGGGCGTGAGTCGTGTTTGGGTAGCTCAGTTGGTAGAGCACTTGCCTGCGAAAGGCAAAGGTCCCGAGTTGTAACCTCCCCCTCACTTATCGACCTTAATGACAGTGAAAAATTAAACCGCGTGTACCTAATGGAAATTTAGGAAAAGCAATCGTCACCGAAGTTAATCTGTCGGTAAAGAGGGAGGAAAGGGTTACATCTAAATGAAAGGAAACATGCCAATGAAACTGGTGGAAATTAATTTTGAAAAGGGGTAAAGTTAATAAAGAAAGTAAATGTGCGGCCGTTACGTCAACAATTAACTAGCGGTAATTAGATATTTGAGATTTGGGGGAAATTACGGTCGCCAGTCCTAAGGACAATTACTATAGTAACTGAAGAAAGAAAGGTTATTACACATATAATTAGCACTAGAAGCGTGGCAACTGAAGGTTGACACATGTAGTGTGAAAACTGAAAGTTTGTCAGAAGTAATAAATTTCGCTACACTCTGACTTAATTTAGCAAAAGAATTATTAAAACCGGAAAATCGAAAGTTAATTTAGTGACTGGAGTTAATAGTGAGCTTTCTTTCTGAAGCACATCGAAATTCAGTAAAATACGGTTAGGCTTGGACTACCTCAACAATCATTTCAAAAGCTACTTGAATCTACGCAATTTAGAAATAAGAAATTTAACTTTGAACTTGAATTAAATGATTCTGAACAATTAACAATATTAAAATTTAGTACATACTAAGCTGAGTTGCAGTCACAGGTAACTAAAATACGGTAACAAAACTCGCACTCTTAATTTGTGCTTGTGCAATCTAAATATTGTAGCCAGCTATGAATACCTTAACTGAACTTTGAAATTAAAGCAGTGAAATCGAATGATGCTGGCGTTTGAATTTCAAGGACACTCGGGCTCATTTCGGAAAAGGAAGGGATCCTGCTTAGCAATGCAATTGGGACAATGAGCAACAAAGGTTCATGCTAAGTTGCTGTAATTTTGTGATGCAACAATTTTAAAAGTTTGAAAAGCTGAGGTCTGCCATACAGTTCTAAAACTTTACGTGCTTCCAGTCTTCCTTGTTGGCTGATTGAAGATTTGAAACCGTCGATCGAGGAGATGGCGACAGTCACTCATTGTCGGCCGTCGCTGTTGCAGAAGCTGGATGTTGGCGCGCCTCCTTGTCGACACGGTCACCAAACGAAACGGGCTCTTGATGTGCGCCAGCTAATGCTTCCCGTCCGCGACACCATGTCAGAAACTATCATCGCAAGTCGAGCGCAATTACATGCTGCCAAACCCCGAAAGCGCGGCAACTCGCGGGAGCGTCACACAACACACCTGCTCCACTGCACCACCCCAGCCAGACTCCCCCTCTGCCCGCGCTCCACGCGACAGAGTTAACACTACCAAAGATCCTAAACACTTTGGTTCTCCACACGACCTATCGATGTGTTCGTTCGATAGCATAGTTTTCCCTAGGCCAGACCCAGTGTATAAATACAAATAATATTCACAAAACAAACCAACATAAATGCATATATATATATATATATATATATATATATATATATATATATATGAACAGTAAAACAATTACAATATATTATAAAGACACAGAGATGTCATATCTTGAGGTAACAAAACAAGGAAAAAAATTACAGTACAATAGATGGAAATAGGAGGATATGCATTTCCGGCGTTACAGAGTCTCGGTCCGGCACACAGTTTAAATTTGCCAGGAAGTTTCAAAACAGCGCACACTCCGCTGTAGAATGAAAATTTCATTCAAGAGAGGTACAGTTAGTGATTGCAATATCCTAGTTTACAAAAAGAAATTTTGGAACGTATTAAATGCGAACATACCATATATTGCAGTTACAGAGTAACTTGTCAGTACAGAAGTATCGGTTCGCTGTCATAACTAAAGTAAATTTTAATCTGTTAAAACCTTATATCGCTTTTATGGCAGAACCCTTAATCTAACAGATACTGTCTTTTCCAATGAAGAGCAAAAGCTTTTGGATAAGGGACTGAAGCATAATTCGCGAACGAACTTGCAAGATCGAGACATCAAGAGAATGATCGCAGAAGTGAAGGTAGCATGTAGGGACGCTAAGTTAACTAAATTCCAGGAGACATATATCGTTATCAAAGCCAAAGAGGCAATTGAATGCCAGAAAACTTTTTTTTTTTTTTTGGTCATCAGTCTACTGACTGGTTTGATGCAGCCCGCCACGGATTCCTTTCCTGTGCTAACCTCTTCATCTCAAAGTAGCACTTGCAACCTACGTCCCCAATTATTTGCTTGACGTATTCCAATCTCTGTCTTCCTCTACAGTTTTTGCCCTCTACAGCTCCCTCTAGTACCATGGACGTTATTCCCTCATGTCTTAGCAGATGTCCTATCATCCTGTCCGTTTACATAACGGTAAATATAGTAAGCTGAGGTTAGTGAAAGAAATTAACTTAAAACTGGATTCTGACAACGCAATCGTGATTAAGGCAGATAAGGGCAGTACCTCAGTTGTGATTTACGAAAAAGATTATGTAGATAAGACAATGCAGTTTTTCCAACAAAATGGAATTAAAGATATCAAAAATGATCCAACAAAGAAGTTTCAGACACAGTTAAAGGCTAGGGTAGAGGCAATACAATTTTTATTCACTCCAAGTGAAAAAGCTAGATTTGTAAAGATGAATCCAAGAACGCCAGAAGCAAGAGCGCAAATAAAGTTGCACAATGAGAACAAACCAATGCTTGTTGTTTGAAATGGGAAGGAACCCTTTAATGAGCTCTTGAATAAGGCTTTGTACCGTAAGTTAAAATCTGCGTAAATTAAATTAAAATTTACTTTAGTTATAGCAGCGAACCGATAGTTCTGTACTGACAAGTTACTCTGTAACTGCAATACATGGTATGTTGGCGTTTGATACGTTCCAAAATTTCTTTCTGTAAACTAAGATATTTCTATCACTAACTGTATCTCTCATGTTAATTATATTTTTAACTTTGTCTAACAGATCTGAAGATGGGCTTCTAGCCTGAAACCGGTAATTGAAAATCAAAAATAGCTATCAAAGACTGAAATGAACATATTTTTATTTAATGAACGATCGCAGAAATCCCATTAAGACAATCATGTCTAGTTTTAATAAACGGTATATTTTTACCACGGCGGCACGTGAACAGGCTACGGATATAGCCGTCTCGGTAATACTTCCACCCTTGGCAGGAAAACTAATGATCATGTCTTTTTGGACATCAGATAAATAGCTCCGTTCCCACATTACGACAACTATTGCACTTTACCTTGTCCCCCCCCCCCCCCCCCGCCCCCCTGCCCACAGACACAATTTATACTCCGGCCACTGCTCTTGTTGGCACTTGTAACCGGTGAGAGGTTACTGTACATTGATGCCACACATAGGCGATGGTGACATTAAAGTGACTGGAGTGTGTATATCTTTATTGGCATGATAAATAAACAATGACTTATTCGGTAACGTAGGGTATGTTAATATATTGCAAGACAAAATTACTAAAAGCAAACAGAAATTATCTTTACTTCTCGAAGACGCTGACACTGCAAAGAACAGCTTCCTTTCAATAGAAGCTGCCACGTACTGGGAACATGCAGAAACGAAAACAAGTGATGCACAGAATCCTCTTGGTGGAAAGTATTTACCGCAGTCACTTGCAGACAATTTAGTTTATTCCCTGCAATAGAAAAGTACAGGGTGTATCAAAAATAATCATCCGTTTTTGCACGTCTGTATTTCTGAAACTACACTACTGGCCATTAAAATGGCTACACGACGAACATAACGTGCTACAGACACGAAATGTAACCGACAGGAAGACGATGCTGTGACATGCAAATGATTAGCTTTTCAGAGCATTCACACAAGGTTGGCGCCGGGGGCGGCACCTACAACGTGCTGACATGAGGAAAGGTTCCAACCGATTTCTCATACACAAACAGCAGTTGACCGGCGTTGCCTGGTGAAACGTTGTTGTGATGCCTCGTGTAAGGTGGAGAAAAGCGTGCCATCAAGTTTCCGATTTTGATAAAGGTCGGAGTGTAGCCTATCGCGATTGCGGTTTATCGTATCGCGACATTGCTGCTCGCGTCGGTCGAGATCCAATGACTGTTACCAGATTATGGAATCGGTGGGTTCAGGAGGGTAATACGGAACGCCGTGCTGGATCCCAACGGCCTCGTATCACTAGCAGTCGACATGACAGGCATCTCATCCGCATGGCTCTAACGGATCGTGCACCCACGTCTCGATCCCCGAGGACGTTTGCAAGACAACAACCATGTGCACGAACACTTCGACGACGTTTGCAGCAGCATGTACTATCAGCTCGGAGACCATGGCTGCGGTTACCCTTGACGCTGCATCACAGACAGGAGCCCCTGCGATGGTGTACTCAACGACGAACATGGGTGCACCAATGGCAAAACGTCATTTTTTCGGATGAATCCATGTTCTGTTTACAGCATTATGATGGTCGCATCCGTGTTTGGCGACATCGCGGTGAACTCACATTGCAAGCGTCTATTCGTCATCGCCATACTGGCGTATCACCCGGCGCGATGGTATGGGGTGCCATTGGTTACACGTTTCGGTGTATGGGGTGCCATTGGTTACACGTTTCGCTCACCTCTTGTTCGCATTGACGGCACTCTGAACAGTGGACGTTACATTTCAGATGTGTTACGACCCGTGGCTCTACCCTTCATTCGATCCCTGCGAAACCCTACATTTCAGCAGGATAATGCACGACCGCATGTTGCAGGTCCTGTACGGGCCTTTCTGGATACAGAAAATGTTCGACTGCTGCCCTGGCCAGCACATTCTCCAGATCTCTCACCAATTGAAAACGTCTCGTCAATGGTGGCCGAGCAACAGGCTCGTCACAATACGCCAGTCACTACTCTTGATGAACTGTGGTATCGTGTTGAAGCTGCACGGGCAGTTGTACCTGTACACGCCATTCCAAGCTCTGTTTGACTCAATGCCCAGGCGTATCATGACCGTTATTAAGGCCAGAGGTGATTGTTCTGGGTACTGATTTCTCAGGATCTATGCATCCAAATTGCGTGAAAATGTAATCACATGTCAGTTCTAGTATAATATATTTGTCCAATGAACACCCGTTTATCATCTGCATTTCTTCTTGGTGTAGCAATTTTAATGGCCAGTAGTGTAATCAACATACACAGTCAATTTTGGTTTTTTTATGAAAGGGAAACTCAAAGTTTTTTCATACCTTTTGATAGGTATTCACTGTGCCCCCCTTGAGATGCACGGCGTGTGTCAGTGCAGTATTCAAATTGTTTTTACAATGCAGGAAGCATGACTTGAGTTACAGCTTCCACGGCTGCCGTTATGCGATGTCTCAGTTCATTAACTGTTGTTGGTAGCAGAGGTACATAAATAGAGTCATTTATAAACCGCCACAAGAAATAATCACCTAGAGTCAGGTCCAATGACCTTGGACGCCAGTAATGTAAGGCTGAATCATTTGGTCTAGTGTGACCGACCCATCGTTCAGTAGTCCTTCGATTTAAAAATTCCCGCACTTCCACATGCCAGGATGACGGTTCCCCATCCTATTGGTAAATGAAGCCGTTAGAATCAGTCTCCAACTGTGGGATATGTGCATCCTGTAACAGCGTTCCCGGAAAAGAAAAAATGGACCATACAACTTTTCCTGTGAAACTGCACAAAAGACATTAAATTTTAGGGAGTCCCTCTCATGTTGTACAGCTTCATGTGGTTGTTGTGTACCCCATATTTTCACATCATGACAGTTCACCTTTGCATGTAAATGGAATGTTGCCTCGTCAGTGAACACTAAGCGTGGAAGAAAAGCGTCATCCTCCATCTTGCCCAGAACGAAATTACAGAACTGGACACGTTGTTGTTTGTCGCCTTCACGACGAGCTTGCAGTAACTGATTTTTGTACGGTTTCATGAGTAAACGCCGAAGCAACATACGTCAGACGGACATCGGGGTCATGCTGAGCTGTCGAGCTGCACGGCGAACGAACTTCTGCGGACTCCTTGTGAAACTGTGGCGGATGCATTCGATGTCTGTTTCAGACAGCCGGCCCGGCGGTTTGCCCTTAAACAGAATACATGTTTTTCCAAACTGTTCGTGCCATCATCTAATGCTCTGTGCTGTAGGAGGTCCACACCACACCTAGTACGGAAGTCATGCTGAACAGGTATTACTGATCCGCACTGCGCAAAATGTTGAACACAAAACGCCCTCTGTTGTACCGACACCATTTTTACCAGAACTGAAGTGGGCGCACGCTGCTGCTACGCATAGGGAGCCATGTAAAACTCGAGAGTTTGTTCTTTCCAACCGTACGTTGTTCACGCACGTATCTCAAATCACATAATAGATGTTTTTAAATCGGATGATTCTTTTTGATATATCCCGTATATCGAGTCATAACAAAACGGCTCCCTTGCATCCCTGCTACGTAGCCGGCCCCGGTGGTCTAGCGGTTCTAGGCGCGCACTCCGGAACCGCGTGACTGCTACGGTCGCGGGTTCGAATACTGCCTCGGGGATGGATGTGTGTGATGTCCTTAGGTTAGTTAGGTTTAAGTAGTTCTGAGTTCTAGGGGACTGATGACCTCAAACCCATTAATTACGTCAGCTCAAAAGGGGAAGGGGGTAGGGGGTCTGGTAAAATCTCCCCATAACTCATTTAAAGGGGGGTGCAGGGCAATTAAAATCTCGCGTCAATTTTTTAATTCAGAGAATATACATTATTATAACGGATAACATTTTGCTTTGTATAATTAATCTCAAGCATGGACAATATTAAAGTGTCCACCAATCATTATGCTCCCTCTGAAGTGATCTGATTGCTTTGCACGTGTGCGTCTCCAGGGATTCCTGATCTGATAACAAGTTCTACGCAACTGTCAGATTTCATTCCGGGTGTTCTCTGCCACACGAATCGAAATCACTGCGTGTCATTCAGCTAGTCAGTCACGATACTCCGCAAACGCATATGAAGCTCATGTTATTGTGATCAACATGAAATTGTATCAAAGCTTTTACAACGCGTATGTTAAGCGACTTGCGGAACAAATCGCAGCAGACGTCCGAAAGAGACGTGGACAGACGGTAAACTGAAGCTCACTGACCCACGCCCGGGTGCCCGGGTTTGATTCCCGGCGGGGTCAGGGATTTTCTCTGCCTCGTGATGACTGGGTGTTGTGTGATGTCCTTAGGTTAGTTAGGTTTAAGTAGTTCTAAGTTCTAGGGGACTGATGACCATAGCTGTTAAGTCCCATAGTGCTCAGAGCCATTTTTTTTTTAAGCTTACTGAGAAGAATTCCCTTAGTGATCATATAAATCAAGAAATTCGAAAGCTACGTAATCGTACGGTTTAAACAAAGGCACAAAAGATGTTTTTCATTCGGAAAGTAAGTAAAGTGTCGATGACATTTAACGTAAATGATGTACCAATACAAGGTCAGATTTAGGTATCTGCCAAAACAGGTGTTACTTTTTTCGTGGAGCCTTTTCGTCTCTCTGCCTCTGTGTGTCTGCCCAGCCGAATAGTACTCAGGGTTGGTATGTTTAAAATAAAGTCTTTTTCAATCACGAGTTAAAATCACTTTATAGATAGTACATCGTTTCATCCATGTATAAAACAAATGAAACGAATTCATTTTTATATACTTCACCCTGTTGCAGGGTAACCTTCACGCCAAAGTCTTCACCTCAGAGTAGCACTTGCAACCCACGTCCTCATTTATCTGCTGGCTGTTTTCCAATCTCTGTCTTTCTCTACAGCTTTTGCCTTCTACAGCTCCCTCTAGTACCATGGAAGTCAGTCCCTGATGTCTTAACAGATGTCCTATCACCTTGTCCCTTCTCCTTGTCAGCGTTTTCCACATCTTCCTTTCCTCTCCCATTCTGTGTAGAACCTCCCCATTCCTAACCTTATCACTCCACCTAATTTCAACATTCGCCTGTAGCACCACATCTCAAATGCTTCGAATCTCCTCTGTTCCGGTTTTCCCACACTCCATTTTTCACTACCATACAATGCTGTGCTCCAGACGTACAGACGTACATTCCTAGAAATTTCTTCCTCAAATTAAGGCCGATATTTGATACTAGTATGCTTCTTTTGGCGAGAAATGCCATTTCTGCTAGTATATATATATATATATATATATATATATATATATATATATATATATATATATATATATATATATATATATATATATATTGGAAAACGACTTTCACCGGTATCAATGTAGGGCTGGGTCCCATGAATATACATATTTGGAAACATTCTAAAACGAAAGTATATGTGTTTTTTAACACAAACTTATGTTTTTTTAAATGGACCTCCTATATTTTTTCTTCAGCAATCCATAGCATGACAAAGCACATACACAGTGGCGTTGATTGCATCGCAATATTCCCATTACATCCCGAGATATTAAGACGCGAAGTTGTCGCTTGAAACACCCGACATACGCTGCTAGCGCACGTCCTGAGACTCAGGCATGAACCCAATGCTGCCCGTAATCCCGATCACACTTCCATACCTGTCAAGAGGTCCGAAACGAATAATACGGTCTGCTGCCATCCTGCTGCGATTACGGGCTCCAGCCCTACATTGATACCGGTGAAAGTCTGAAAGTCGTTTTCCAATAGCTGTTATTGTTCCAGAGATATTTTGGGTGGACAAGATATCTGGGACACCCTGTATATATATATATATATATATATATATATATATATATATATATATATATCGTATGGCTTGAAGATACAGTGTGGTACCACAATATACGACGTCCATGGAATTAACCTCATAGTACACCACACGCCATAAAAGCAACACCGTTGGCTGCTGGACCCGAAGTTTTCCTTCAGGCTATCCTAGCAAATGGAAGATACAGCAACGTTTTTGCCAGTGCTAGTCTGCTTTTGATGTCCTCCTTGCTCCGTCCGTCATTGGTTATTTTACTGCCTAGGCAGCAGAATTCCTTAATTTCATCTACTTCGTGACCCTCAATCGTGATGTTAAGTTTCTCGCTGTTTTCATTTCTGCTACTTCTCATTACTTTCGTCTTTCTTCCATTTACTCTCAGTCCATATTCTCTGCTCATGAGACTGTTCATTCCATTCCGCAGATCATGTAACTTTTCTTCACTTTCACTGGGGATAGCATTGTTATCAGCGAATCTTATCATTGATATCCTTGAATTTTAATCCCACTACCCAAACTTTCGTTTATATCCATCACTACTTCTTCGATGTACAGATTGAATAGGAGCGACGGGGGGGGGGGGGGAAGACTGCATCCCTGTCTTACACTCTTTTCAATCCGAGCGCTTCGTTCTTGGCTGTCCACTCTTATTATTACCTCTTGGATCTTGTACATATTGTACGAGGGTGAGTCAAACGAAAACCTTAAATTTGTAATAAATCGGAAATTCGTGCCGTTATCCTGTAAGTTGGTACGCGTGCTACCAACAGCGTCCAGAATGGCCTGCAGGTGGCAGCATAGTGCAGGTGCACACATACTGTCGCAGTATCACCATAAAGATGGCCGCCCCACTTGCGACTTGCACCAGGGAAGAACAGCGTTCTGTTGTTCGGTTTTTGCCTAGTGAAGGTGTGAAACCTACTGAAATTCATCGACGACTGAAGGTTCAGTACATTGATGCATGTCTGTCACAGTAGCAAGTCTACGAATGGAGTAGGAAGTTCGCAAACGGTGTGACGTCAGTGGAAGATGCTCCTCGTCCAGGTCAGGCACAACGAGTTGTGACTCCACAGAACATTGCAGCAGTTGAAGCCATAGTGAAGGAAAACCGTCGAGTGACACTGAATGACAGTGCAGCATGTTTACAGATTAGCCATGGGTCAGCACACCACATTTTGCATGATATGCTCCAGTTTCACAAAGTGTCTGCAAGATGGGTGCCACAGCAGCTGACTCCTGAAATGGGAGAACGGCGTGTTGAAGCTTGTGAAGAACTTCTTTGGCGCTTTGAACAAGAAGGTGATGGCTTCTTTGCAAGAATCGTTACTGGGGGCGAAACCTGGGTTCACTTCCACCAAACGAAGAGAGCGAGCAAGGAATGGCGCCATTCCTCAACACCAAAACCAAAGAAGTTTAGAACAGAACCATCAGCAGGGAACGTTATGCTGCTCTCTTTTGGGACGAAAAAGGAGTCATTTTGGAGCATTACATGCCTAGGGGGACCACTGTCACCAGTGCATCATACACAGATCTCCTAAAAAATCATCTGCGGCCTGCAATCAAATCAAAGCGACGTGGATTGCTGTCAGCAGGTGTCCTTTTGCAACATGACAATGCAAGGCCCCACACTGCCCGTACAACAGTTGCAATAATCACAGACCTGCATTTTGAGTGTCTTCCTCATCCACCATACTCACCAGACCTTGCTCCAAGTGATTTCCATGTGTTTGGACAACTCCACGACGCAATCTGAGGAAAGAAGTTCCGTTGTGATGAAGAGGTACGACACACGGTGCATTAGTGGTTGCGCGGACTGCCAAAAGAATTTTTTTCTAAAGGAATTTTTGCACTTTGTAAGCGCTGCAATACTTGCATTGAGCGTGGGGGAGATTGTGTTGATAAGTGAAACAGCTTTGTACCACTTCTGCACAATAAATAATATTTAAAAAAATATTTAAGGTTTTCATTTGACTCAACCTCGTATATTACCCGTCTATTCCCGTTGCTTAAGCCGTCGGCACACGGACCGTGCTGTCGAACGTCAACGTTGAACGTGCCAAGTTCAACGTGCTGCTGAACGCTCAGGAACGATGCTACTTGTGCATACGGTACGTGGGCCCCATCGTGGTATACGCGATCGCAACGCACTCCAGCGGCAGTTGAGGGATGTTTCTAGTTCGTAAATCACACTGATTACTCAACGGGCGATAGTAAAATTCCCACGTTAGCTCTATTAAAAACGCACATTTCCTCCTTCGCCCACGAAAAGGAAAGATCCATGTCCAAAGAATAAGGACACAGGTTCATAAAAGTTCCGTTACAAACAATGCGATACAAATTTGGAATGCTTCTCCGCATAAGATGAACATTATTTCATCATTCCCACATTTTAGTAAAATCACAAGGTCATTCTTACTTGATAACTGTTCCTACACAGTAGCAGAATCTTTGCAACATGTGAATTACGAAGCGTAAAAGAAAAAGGAGCAAAACATCTTTATACAAGTAGCGCAAGCTGTCCTTTAGATTAAGCCAATCGAATAAAAGTCACCCCTCAAAAAGAAAATGAACTTATATTTACATAGCATCAAATATTAAAGTATATACTTATATTAAACTAATAATAAAGTGTCAGAACCTAATAAAAACGCGAATCTTAACGAAAAAAATTTTGGGAGTGTCAAGTAGCGAACCACCGACGTCAATAAAATTCTTGTTGTGTGAGTGTGACGCTACTCATTGCGCTAAACCAACAACACATGTTGTATATCTATTCACATTTAAATTACCGCTTGCTGTAAACCTTAATCGTAGACATCTTACTAATTGAAATGTAATTATAACAGATTGTACCAAGAACAATGCTTTTTGGGTGGATCTTCAGTGTGTCGCTGCCTGCTCTCATAATACGCAAGTTACAACAGTTCTTTTGCCACGAATATGATGTTTCTCATTATTTTACTGGAACGAATCGCACAACTAACAACGGGTTTTCCAGTGATTCTCAATTTGCTGGTGCTGAGAAACGGCTTATATACACAGGGTGTTACAAACAGGTACGGCCAAACTTTCAGGAAACATTCCTCACACACAAAGAAAGAAAATATGTTATGTGGACATGTGTCCGGAAACGCTTACTTTTCATGTTAGAGCTCTTTTTATTACTTCTCTTCAAATCACATTAATCATGGAAAGGAAACACTCAGCAACAGAACGTACCAGCGTGCCTTCAAACACTT
The DNA here is from genome assembly GCF_021461385.2 of Schistocerca piceifrons. Taxonomy (NCBI): domain Eukaryota; kingdom Metazoa; phylum Arthropoda; class Insecta; order Orthoptera; family Acrididae; genus Schistocerca; species Schistocerca piceifrons. Next base: position 215,763,755 of record NC_060146.1, read on the forward strand.
TGTTACAGGAAATGTTCAAAATGTCCTCCGTTAGCGAGGATACATGCATCCACCCTCGGTCGCATGGAATCCCTGATGCGCTGATGCAGCCCTGGAGAATGGCGTATTGTATCACAGCCGTCCACAATACGAGCACGAAGAGTCTCTACATTTGGTACCGGGGTTGCGTAGACAAGAGCTTTCAAATGCCCCCATAAATGAAAGTCAAGAGGGTTGAGGTCAGGAGAGCGTGGAGGCCATGGCACTGGTCCGCCTCTACAAATCCATCGGTCACCGAATCTGTTGTTGAGAAGCGTACGAACACTTCGACCGAAATTTGCAGGAGCTCCGTCGTGCATGAACCACATGTTGTGTCGTACTTGTAAAGGCACATGTTCTAGCAGCACAGATAGAGTATCCCGTATGAAATCATGATAACGTGCTCCATTGAGCGTAGGTGGAAGAACATGGGGCCGAATCAAGACATCACGAACAATGCCTGCCCAAAAGTTCACTGAAAATCTATGTCGATGACGTGATTGCACAATTGCGTGCGTATTCTCGTCAGCCCACACATGTTGACTGTGAAAATTTACAATTTGATCACGTTGGAATGAAGCCTCATCCGTAAAGAGAACATTTGCACTGAAATGAGGATTGACACATTGTTGGATAAACCATTCGCAGAAGTGTACCCGTGGAGGCCAATCAGCTGCTGATAGTGCCTGCACACGCTGTACATGGTACGGAAACAACTGGTTCTCCCGTAGCACTCTCCATACAGTGACGTGGTCAACGTTACCTTGTACAGCAGCAACTTCTCTGACGCTGACATTAGGGTTATCGTCAACTGCACTAAGAATTGCCTCGTCCATTGCAGGTGTCCTCGTCGTTCTAGGTCTTCCCCAGTCGCGAGTCGTAGGCTGGAATGTTCCTTGCTCCCTAAGACGCCGATCAATTGCTTCGAACGTCTTCCTCTCGGGACACCTTCGTTCTGGAAATCTGTCTCGATACAAACGTACCGCGCCACGGCTATTGCCCCGTGCTAATCCATACATCAAATGGGCATATGCCAACTCCGCATTCGTAAACATTGCACTTACTGCAAAATCACGTTCGTGATGAACACTAACCTGTTGATGGTACGTACTGATGTGCTTGATGCTAGTACTGTAGAGCAATGAGTGGCATGTCAACACAAGCACCGAAGTCAACATTACTTTCCATCAATTGGGCCAACTGGCGGTGAATCGAGGAAGTACAGTAGATCCTGACGAAACTAAAATGAGTTCCAACATGGAAATTAAGCTTGTCCGGACTCATGTCCACATAACATCTGTTCTTTATTTGTGTGTGAGTAAAGTTTCCTGAAAGTTTGGCCGTACCTTTTTGTAACACCCGGTATACAGGGTGAGTCACCTAACATTACCGCTGGATATATTTCGTAAACCACATCAAATAGTGACGAATCGATTCCACAGACCGAACGTGAGGAGAGGGACTAGTATAATTGGTTAATACAAACCATAAAAAAATGCACGGAAGTATGTTTTTTAACACAAACCTACGTTTTTTAAAATGGAACCCCGTTAGTTTTGTTAGCACATCTGAACATATAAACAAATACGTAATCAGTGCCGTTTGTTGCATTGTAAACTGTTAATTACATCTGGAGATACTGTAACCTAAAGTTGACGCTTGAGTACCACTCCTCCGCTGTTCGATCGTGTGTATCGGAGAGCACCGAATAACGTAGGGATCCAAAGGGAACGGTGATGGACCTTACGTACAGAAGAGACTGAAACAGCACATTACGTCCACATGCTAACACCTTTCTATTGGTCTTTTTCACTGACGCACGTGTACATTACCATGAGGGGTGAGGTACACGTACACACGTGGTTTCCGTTTTCAATTACGGAGTGGAATAGAGTGTGTCCCGACATGTCAGGCCAATAGATGTTCAATGTGGTGGCCATCATTTGCTGCACACAATTGCAATCTCTGGCGTAATGAATGTCGTACACGCCGCAGTACATCTGGTGTAATGTCGCCGCAGGCTGCCACAATACGTTGTTTCATATCCTCTGGGGTTGTAGGCACATCACGGTACACATTCTCCTTTAACGTACCCCACAGAAAGAAGTCCAGAGGCGTAAGATCAGGAGAACGGGCTGGCCAATTTATGCGTCCTCCACGTCTTATGAAACGCCCGTCGAACATCCTGTCAAGGGTCAGCCTAGTGTTAATTGCGGAATGTGCAGGTGCACCATCATGCTGATACCACATACGTCGACGCGTATCCAGTGGGACATTTTCGAGCAACGTTGGCCGATCATTCTGTAGAAACGCGATGTATGTTGCAGCTGTTTGGGCCCCTGCAATGAAGTGAGGACCAATGAAGTGGTCGCCAATGATTCCGCACCATACATTTACAGTCCACGGTCGCTGTCGCTCTACCTGACTGAACCACCGAGGATTGTCCACGGACCAGTAATGCATGTTCCGTAGGTTCACTGCCCCGTGTTTTGTGAAACCCGCTTCATCGGTAAACATTGCCCATTGACAGAATTGCACTCGATGATTAAAGTCATCACCATGTAATTGCTGATGTAGCGACACATGAAACGGGTGAAAGCGGTGACGATGCAGTATGCGCATGACACTACTTTGACTCAGTCCACCGGCTCTCGCAATGTCCCGTGTACTCATGTGTGGGTTCATGGCAACAGCAGCTAACACACCAACTGCGCCCGCTTCTCCTGTGACGGGCCAGTTACGGACCCGTTTGCGTGCTACGACATACCTGTTGCATACAGTTGGCGGTAGATGTTTTGCAATGTGCGGCACGTTGGATGCTCTCTGTCCGGGTACCGTTCTGCATACACCCTGCAGGCTTCAGCTGCATTTCGTCGACACTCGCCATAGATGAGTATCATCTCAGCCTTTTCAGATTTCGAATACACCATGGTCACAGTTCCTACAACACTACACTATCACAGACGTCTGGTAACGCGGTGTACTACAGATGGTCTGCGTGCGGAGACGAATGCAGAATAACAATAGCAGCAAGCGCTAGATGCGGACGCTGCGACAGCTAGACCAAACCACAACAGTGCACTACAGCCACACTCGTAAACACGGTCGTCATCGTAAACATGTCCCTGCAGATGCTGCTCGCCGACCGTGGCCCGTGTTTGTTACAACACGCAACTGAACGTCGGAGGTTTCAAGCGTCAACTTTAGGTTTCAATATCTCCGGATGTAATTAACATTGTACAATGCAACAAACGGCACTGACTACGTATTTGTTTATATGTTCAGATGTGCCAACAAAACTAAGGTGGTTCCATTTTAAAAAAGCGTAGGTTTGTGTTAAAAAACATACTTCCCTGCATTTTTGTATGGTTTGTATTAACCAATTACACTAGCCCCTCTCCTCACGTTCGGTCTGTGGAATCGGTTCGTCAGTATTTGATGTGGTTTACGAAATATATCCAGCGGTAACGTTAGGTGACTCACCCTGTACATAGGCTTGAAATGAATGTCAATATGGAGCCTCACAACTCTGTACTGAAGGGAGACGGCGTGCGTGTGACGTAGGTGGCGTTGTGCCATCTCATTGGTCAACGCTCAGACGCACGCTCAGAATGTCTGACATGCCAGATACTGCTCTGCACGTTCGGAAAGACTCCCGAACGTGCTACTCCACGCTATGACGTCAGAATCTCGGCACGTTCAACGCTCAACGTTCCGATGCACGGTCCGCGTGCCGACGGCTTCTCACCCTTCGGATGGGGGAAGGCCCAAGTCTTAAATGAAGCCCCACACGTAAGTCGCGGCCATCCCCTGGTACGTCGCGGAGTAAAGACGTGGATGGAGGCGCAGGTGCGGTGCCTGCCGCGCCCCCTGCGGCAGCTCGCCCGGTCGGTCACACAGAGAGTGCGAGGGCGGAGGTGTCTGCTGGCGCCGCGGCGCGGCGTGGCGCGGCGGGGAGAAGTCGGGGTGAGCGGCCGGCCGGCCGGCCTGCGCTGCCCACGCGGAGGCGGCGCGCGGCCTTGGCGTCCGGCGACCACGTGCTCGGCCGCAGGTCGCCGGCGCGCAAGTAGCGGCCGCAATAAATAGCGGCGCCTCTCCCCCCTCCAGAGGCTGGCGCTGGACCTGTGGCTGCGCAGAGAGGGACGGAGAGAGCGGCGGTCAACGAACCGCGACGCGCCGCTGTGCGGGCGGCGCAGCACGTGCCCACGTGGCCGGCACCTGCACCTCCTGCTCATCTCGCTGCTCACCTACCCACTCACACTATCTAAAGCCGTCGGCACACGGAGCGTGTATGCGAACGTTGAGCGTTGACCGTACCCAGTTTCTGACGTCATAGCGTGCAATAGCACGTTCGGGAGTCTTTCCGAACGTGCAGAACAACATCTGGCGTGTCAGACATTCTGAGCGTCCGTCTGAGCGTTGACCAATGAGATGGCACAACGCCACCTACGTCACACGCACGCCGTCTCCCTTCAGTACAGAGTTGTGAGGCGCCATATTGGCATTCATTTCAAGTCTATATGTATATATGCCGTTTCTGAGCACCAGCAAATTGAGAATCACTGGAAAACCCGTTGTTAACTGCGTTATTTGTTCCAATAAAATAATGAGAAACATCAAATTCGTGGCAAAAGAATTCTTGTAACGAGCACCTTATGAGAGTAGGCTATCTGAAGGCAGCGACACACTGAAGATCAACCCAAAACGCATTGCTATTGGTACAATGTTACAATTAAATTTGAATTAACATAATTATCTATGATTTACATTTTTATCAAGGGGTAAAACTGACGTTTTAACCGAGGATAACACAATATGATGAAGAAAACTGAGCCTCTAGTTGGTTTAGCGTAATAGGTAGCGTCTCTATCCAGTAATGAGTCTTGGTTGCGGTGGTGGTTCGCGTCTTAACATTCCCAATATTTTTTTTCCTAACCTTCGCGTTTTTATTAGGTTGGTTGGTTGTTTCGAGGAAGGAGAACAGACAGCGTGGTCATCGGTCTCATCGGATTAGGGAAGGATGGGGAAGGAAGTCGGCCGTGCCCTTTCAGAGGAACCATCCCGGCATTTGCCTGGAGTGATTTAGGGAAATCACGGAAAACCTAAATCAGGATAGCCGGACGCGGGATTGAACCGTCGTCCTCCCGAATGCGAGTCCAGTGTTTTATTAGGTTCTGATACTTTATTATTAGTCTAATATAAGTATAGACTACAATATTTGATGTTATGTAAATACAAGTTCACCTTTTTTTGAGGGGTGACTTTGTTCGATTGCCTTAATCTAAAGGACAGCTTGCGCTACTTGTATAAAGATATTTTGCTTCTTCTTCTTTGACGCTTCGTAATTCACGTGCTGCAAAGATGCTGCTACTGTGTAGGAACAGTTATCAAGTAAGACTGACCTTGTGATTTACTAAAATGTGGGAATGATGAAATAATGTTCATCTTATGCGGAGGAGCATTCCAAATTTGTACCGCACTGTTTGTAATGGAACTTTTATATGTCTCTGTCCTTACTGATTGGACATGGTACTTTCCTTGTCGTGGACGAAGGAGGAAATGTGCGTTTTAATAGAGCTAACGTGGGAATTTTACGCGCGCCCGTTGAGTAAACAGTGTTATTTAAGAACTAGAATCATCCCTCAACTGCCGCTGGAGTGCGTTGCGTTCGCGTATACCACGCTGGGACCCACGTACCGTATGCACAAGTCGCATCGTTTCTGAGCGTTCAGCAGCACGTTGAACTTGGCACGCTCATCGTTAACGTTCGACAGCACGGTCCGTGTGCCGACAGCTTGACAATCTCACTCTCCTCGGTCGCTCGCTATCATCCTTTCTTCACTTCCTCACTTAGCCGTCGTCCCCAAAATTTCTCATCGTCGCCCACTCGTCTTCACGCACTGTCCTCTATCCCTCCTGATGAATCTTTCTTTACTTCTTCACTTATCCGCTGACGCCAATTTTATTTTTCCTCACTCATATTTAAACACCTCCGTCTATCCATTCCCATCACTCTTTCTTTTAATTTTATGTTGTAACGGCAGAATTGTACGGCCGTAACGGACAGCGCCAGAGTCGCCGCGCTGTGCGCTTATCACGCGGAATGCTCACGGGAAATGCAGTCTGAGTCGCGCGCCGTGGCGTGTGCACAGCCACCGGCTACCAAGGGCAGTCAGTCTCAGACCGGCCAGTTGCGAACACGTGTCGCTTTCGACACAGTGATGACGGGTTACCAGACGCGCGTAATGCATTGTCGCACCGTCTTTATTAATAAATGGTAAAACTAAGTATTGCGTGTTACACATTCTCCACTACCCGGTGGCCGTGCGGTTCTAGGCGCTACAGTCTGGAGCCGAGCGACCGCTACGGACGCAGGTTCGAATCCTGCCTCGGTCATGGATGTGTGTGATGTCCTTAGGCTAGTTAGGTTTAATTAGTTCTAAGTTCTAGGCGACTGATGACCTCAGATGTTAAGTCCCATAGTGCTCAGAGCCATTCTTTTTTTTTTTTTTTTTGCACTAGCCGGGACTACCGCCCACGCATCCCATCCTAACAGCAAATGGACGCAATAACATTTTACTCGGCCGTCCAAAAGACCCCGTTAAAAAAGTGGTGCCAGGTGTGCATTCATTTTCGGAAAACCTACAGTCCTGAAAAGTGCAGCGATGTGTAAACTTAACATCGGAGCGTCTTCACGACAACACAGCAAGCAGCAGCAGCCAAGGACATCGTCCGACAACACGGGCACATGCAGCGCTGGAATTCATGTTAGTCTACTCAGATTGGCTTAAAACGAAAGGCAGTGATGGATTTTAAATTTTTCTTTATTGACTGACCGGTATAGACTGCATTCAAAATGGTAGACGCAAACGCGAGCAACACGATCGATCTCCAAACCGTTGTAGAGGAACTACGAAGAGAGATTCAACAATTAACAGCAGATAAAAGCGAGCGTAGCCTGCCGGTTGATTTGTCACATGACGGCACTTCTGTTCCAATAAAGAATCTTTCACTGTTGCCATCTATACCAGTGTTCAGTGCAAAACCTGAGGAAGATGTGGAAGTATTTTTTCGGAAACTCGAAGGCGCAGCTCTGTTGGGTTCGTGGACTGATTCAGATAAGCTAGCAGTTGCTAAATTGAGAATCCAAGGAGCCGCACAAGATTTCATTAGCGCGGAGCCGATCTGCGCGAAAACAGAAGTTTACAATGATTTTAAAACCGTAGTGGTTCAGAGGTTCAAACGCAAAAATGCAGTCAGATTCTACCGTGAGCAAGTTCATAGCTTGCCCATGCGGCGTGACTAATCTGTCGAGCAATTCGCTGATAGAATCCGAAACATAAATGCTCAGACTTACGAGCTCGTAGAGGACGAAAATGAGAGCCGGATCCAGCTTTTCGTAGCCGATCAGAGAGCACTTGATACATTAATGCAATGGTTGTATGGGCAAGAAGTAAACAAAGCAGTCAAACTCGAACGCTGTAAAACATTTCAAGAAGTAGTAGAGGCAGCTGTTGGTTTTGTCGAAGCACTGAGACGCCCAAATGACATGCCAAAAGAAGAACGTCGCGTGTTCAACCCAAATGTGGAATGCTACCGATGCAATAGGCCCGGTCACGAGCGCAAGGACTGTGAGGAGAACAGGACCCACCACAAGTGTGGGATACAGGGTCACTTAGCGAGGAACTGTCGCAACAAAAAGAAACCAAATGTGAGCAGCAGACAACTCGGCAGATCTTTAAACGAGTGCGGGGACGTGCGTGCCACCACAGCTGTAAGTAGGCTGTTTATGTTTTCTCTATGTAAGTAGGCTGTTTATGTTTTCTTATTGGCAACGTTATGTAGCGCTCAATATGAAAATCACTGGCTGTGCTGTGTGCAGTCTGTGGCTAGTTTGCATTGTTGTCTGCCATTGTAGTGTTGGGCAGCGGCAGCTGGATGTGAACAGCGCGTAGCGTTGCGCAGTTGGAGGTGAGCCGCCAGCAGTGGTGGATGTGGGGAGAGAGATGGCGGAGGTTTGTAATTTGTCATGAACTGATATATATATTATGACTTGTGATGATATTAAGGTAAATACATTGTTTGTTCTCTATTAATATCTTTCATTTGCTAACTATCCCTATCAGTAGTTAGTGCCTTCAGTAGTTCGAATCTTTTATTTAGCTGGCAGTAGTGGCGCTTGCTGTTTTGCAGTAGCTTGAGCAGCGAAGATTTTTGTGAGGTAAGTGATTTGTGAAAGGTATAGTTTAATGTTAGTCAGGGCCATTCTTTTGTAGAGAATTCTGAAAGTCAGATTGCGTTGCGCTAAAAATATTGTGTGTCAGGTTAAGCACAGTCCTGTATAAATTGTTCAAAGGGGACGTTTCATATGTCGACCCTTAGCCGAGGATACCTCACTGGAATCTTCTGATTTTTTGTTGTAGTTTGTGTAATTAGTGTAGATTTTGTTTATTGCTAGCGCGTAATTGTAGAGAGAATCTCCTTTGTAGTTGTAGCCTTTCATTGTTGTACAGTAAAACAGTTGTGGCATGCATATAGATTTGCACCAAGTATTTCGCAGCTGTAATTAACAAGATATTATTTTCAGTGTTATGTTAATGTGTTCTCTTATTTTTGCTCTTCAAATTGTGTTTTTCTGTGTTGTCGTGTGAAATACTGTGACAATAATGGCGTGTGAAAAACGTAATACTAGGCTCCAAAGTAAACTGAGAAATGACAGTGAAAATGAGAGCAGTGTGTTAGCGCCACCGAGTTATGAATTAACTGATGTTCAAAGTAGTAATTTGGTAATTGTGCATAGGGAAATGGAGCGGGCGGCAAACAGTGGCGTGGACAGTGAAACAATTAGTGAAGAGGGAAGCATTATCGATCGATCGGTCGGCAACAGCTCGCCTCAGGAATCCGAAATGACAGGACACAATTTCGCAAATACTGTAGATTCAGGTTTTGGGTCATCACCGTTTTCTCAAATAAGTCAAGACACATTTTCTGCTTGTCAAAATGTGAATGTTGTCGGTGCAAATGCACTGCCGAAAAGCGTAGAGAAACAGATTCCAGACACTAATACATTATTATTGCAATTAATGCAACAAATGGAACAAAATCAGAGACAAACACAGCAACAGTTAGACACAGTGGAACAAAATCTCAAAAAGTTAGACACAATGGAACAAAATCTTCAAAAGTTAGACACCACACTTGAACAAACACGTGAAGATTTAACTAGTGAGTTACATAACATTGAATCGAAATGTCAAAAAGTCTGTAATGACGTAAAATCACAAATTTGTGAGCATTTCCAACCTATTTTTTCGCGGCATGAAAATGCATTACAGAATCATGAAGCAGCCATAAAAGAACTGCAAACTATTTTTCATGAAAATCACAACACCTTGCAAGCTAAAATTGACTCAGTTGCATCTACCGATTCGGTTACGCAACTTGCAAAAACTCAGGAAAACTTAAAGGTCACAGTAGACACGATTGCAACACAAATGGACACTCTGAAACTTGGTTCAGAAAAACATACAGAGGAAATGATTTCACTATCGGATAAAGTAGCCGAACTTTCAGATCAGTTCACTAACTTATCTACAAAGGTAGATGATGATCTGAATGACACAACACCTGTAGCCTTCACTGACACAGAAGAGTATGAACAAATTAGAAAATTCAAACAAAATCAAAATCAAATCAATACACAGTACAAAAGAGAAATCCGGGAAGTGCAAGATCAGTTGGCACAAGTAGTACAAGAATTACGTATTTCAGAGGACACTCGCGCCCCAATACGGGAAGAGGGACATACAAATACGGAACAGACACAAAATAACAACACAGGGCACTTCGGAAATTGTGAAAGAAATTGGCAAGGCGCATTGGATTTTGAGATGGAACCCCCGAAACGAAGTAACAATGACCGACATGCGACTCGCCGACATGACGATTTTGACTATAAGCTGTTCATTACTACACGTAAATTCAAAACATTTAAGAATTCTGGCAACGACATTCATCCACAAGCATGGCTCCATCAATTCTCTCATTGTTTTCCTCCCAACTGGTCGTTAGAACACAGATTAGAATTTATGTGTGGCTACTTGGAGAATGAACCAGCTGTGAGAATGCGATCGGTAATTCACGATTGCCACAGTGAAGGAGAGTTTTACCATGCCTTCCTCTCAGCATATTGGTCTCAAGCCACACAAGACCGTGTAAAACATAGCATCATAATGATGAAACGTTTCGAACAATCTGAATTTTCCAGTCTTATGAAATATTTTGAAGACATGTTGCATAAGAATCAGTATCTTTCAAACCCATACAGCCCCTCAGAACTCATCCGCATTTGCTTAATCAAACTGCCTGAACATTTACGACATATTATTTTGGCAGGACGTTGCAAAGACGACATTGAAGCATTTCAGGGACTCTTACAAGAATTAGAAATTGACACTGACAATCGCGGAACGCGAAACCAGGAACACAGCAATTACAGGTCACATCCGTCGCAATTCCGCGATGAAAGAAGTAATAACTTTACACGACAAGGCTATTCTCACAACACAAATCGTGACCAAAACAGACACCACCCGTATGACAACCGTTGGCAGAGTAGTAATAACTACAGGGAAAGATCACCTCTCCGTGGTAATGACTATCACAGAGACAATAAGAGAAACAGACAATATGGGAACCAAAATAAATACTATCAAGGGAGACAGAATAACTTGAGACGCAACGGTCCAGCGCGCCGTTACGATTCAGGAAGAAATTCTCCACCACTTAACCGACAAGAAAGAAACTACAGGAAATACCGACATGACGACAGACGATGTGATCGTAACAACAGACCTGAATTGCATCAGAACTGGCGGGATTCAAACAGAGCAGGGCCCTCTCGTCACGGTGAATTTGTAGAAGTTAGGTCTCCAAATCCCAATAACGACGCGCGCCAACAAAGAGACAACAGACAATGACTCACACCGCATGCAGCAGGCAGCCGCGTGCGCCCGCTAGCTCCGAGAAAAATAACATAAGACGTTAGCCTTGAGAAAAATTTTAGTATTCTTTACCGACGTATACCACATGATAATTGCGTTGAAGATGAAACTCTGCGTACTAGGAAGAGTAAAGGTTTACACCAAATTTCACATGTAAAACCGTTTATTGAAAGATAATCTGCTTTTTAACTTTGTCATTGCCATGAAACTTTTCACTTTACATTACTAGTATGCTTTGTCAGATTTAGAATCTGTTAACATGTAACAATGTTTGAAGTGAAATATCCAGCCAAGAACCAAGAGAAATTATTTAAACAGAAATTACGAATGCATTGTTATTGCGAACAGACGACACAGTGTAATTGTGTGTGTTCATTCTTGCTTGTTTGTTGCACGATTACGTAACGACTATAAGGCTCACATACTTAGAACATTTACCAGTACTGCTAATGAGATTTTAATGCAACATTTTGGTTTATTTGAAAATACATTCTGAATTTAAAGTGCTTTCTGAGAGATACCAGATGACACAGAGGTTAGTTTATGTGACAGCTACACGATTTTTATCACGACGCTACTAATGAGTGACAATTTACAATGTTGCTTTTGCAGTGTTTCTGTTTTATATCTGCACAGTTTTCTGAATTCTTCTGGAAATCAAAACATGTTTTAGTAGTAACTTTTGTGGTATAGCAACAATGAGACAGCCTTTTTCGTGGCATAACAATACGTTACTGTACAGTACTTTCCTCATCACGGCAATAAGCGTAATAACTAAGATATCTATACGTAAAGCATTTCACTTTTGTGTATCATGAGGTAAGTACATTGACTTTAGCAGAACTTTGCTTACAGAGGACGATAACTACGACAGTTCCACAGAATTATCTTACAGCAAGACGCGCATTTAGCGCTACAGGACACGCATTTGAGTGAGTAATCTTATACTTAAAACACTTATTTTCAAAGATTTTTTAATTACAAAGAAAGTTTTCCGTGATACATTTCATTCCATTGCTGTAATTTGTAACACCTGAGGGTATAATTACATTTATCCTCAGGGGGGTACATGCCTACTTTGTGTACCATGTGTGTGGCAACCACAAGGAACCCTAGCTAATATGGTATTTGCTTATACAACTTTACACATCGGTACCATATTTCTCTAACCTACAAATTACACAGCTATCTGATCATTTAACTGAGAGAGACAAACATTTATTTTACTATATCAGTGACAGATGTTTACGTAATTACACAGTTGGATAACTTCACACTTATGAAACTGTATTTTGTCTGTACTTTGTAAACTGTTCATATTTTTTTTTGGAACCATTGTGATACTATGAGAGCTTTGAATGATGTATTTGGTAAAGGGATTATGATTTTTAAAGTACGTTTGAGGCAGATGACACTTTTGACATGAGCAGAGAATTTTTTTAGGCTTAGAAATTATTGGAGGAAGTTACGACGATTTTGAGATTTGACTGAGGTGTTATGATGTTATTATTACAACGACGATGTGTATTATGTTGTTGAGGAATGTTTATTATGCTACGTATTTCTCATGATGAAATATTGAAGAAGTGTCGACGAATATGTATATGTATAATGAGGTAAGGAATAATGAGTAGTGTTTAGGGACTCTGATTTATGAAAAGGATGTTGGAAACCAAGAAACGTACTTTAAGAGTTATGAAATGTGTGTGTATATTCGTGAATGTATTACAATGCAGACGAAAATTTTTTTTGGACACTGTTATATCAATAGCATTTTGTTTCTACAGATTTGTAACGCAAATTCTTGACCTGTGAAATATTTTTATATGCGACTGTCTCTGTAGCGAAAATTGCTGTCGTAAATATTTCCGTACGAAAGTTAAGTGACCACCTGCACGTAATGCGTCGCGGGCACCCAGCTGTGTCAGACGCCTGGAGAAAAAGTCATTAGCACGTGCCTTTCAGAGCACAGGAAAAAAAAAAAAGAAAGGGAAGGCCATTATCCTGGCCATTGTCATTCCTTTAGAGAAAGCATCGCAAAAACGACACGGTCGAACTTGAAAACATATGATTACACTAGCTCTTAATTTACGATATTTACTGAAATGCCTAATAAAATGACAAGCAATATTTTTACATCTGCACACCTGATTATGACAAGCGTCTTTCTATGAGAGTTGAGAGAATTTCTACTAACTTACGAAATGTCACATGACTACTGAATGATATTTTTATGCTTTGCTTTTCATAGTTGCTTATTTCATTTGACATCTGTTTTCCAGCTGTGTTGCAGCATTGCTTTTATAAAATAAAATGCATTTGCTAATGTGAACACTTTCTGTCAACAGATCTATTAAATAATTATTTTATGATCCACATTCTTTAAAAAAGGAGCACTTGGAAAGGAAAGAACAATAAGAAGGAACTAGTAACTGCATTCATAATTTTCTTTTCAAGTAATTGGTAACTTTTTGGTAGAATAACTTCTTGTGGTGCACCACTTTAATTACATAGACATTAAGATGTGAATATACATTTCCCTTATCTGCATTGTTGTTTAGTGTAATATTTTTTCTGCTTGAGCTATGTCATGTTTAGATATAAGTTATTGCATTTGCTGTTGCTGTTTGCCAGGCATAGTGCTACTAAATTTCACATTACATTACTCTGTTAAGCCAGTTTTACAACTGATTTTTTTTTGTTGCTGCTCATTGGCTCATATTAGTTGTAATTTTGCATTTTATCTGTTAATTTAGATTTACTGTAGCTTGCTTTGCAATTTTCCAATTTTTTGGTCATTGCTGTTTGTGTTACTTATTTTGTGCTGCTGCATTGCCTCGTCCCTTAGTTTAGCATCTGAGCTCAGTAGATTTAAGTTAGCTTAAGAGGGGGTAGCCTCTAAGAGAATGAGTTGCGATGAATTGGAAGAAATGCATTGAGAAAACAGGTTTAGGTAGGATTTTCTTGGAAATAAATGATGAGGTAAGATAATGGAAAATAAAAAATGAGGTAAGAAACGTGTGAACATATAAACACAGAAAGCATGCTTAGTTAGAATTTTTTTTGGTGGAAACAAAGGATGAAATAAGAGGAAAGATATATGAAGTTTTGGGTTGGACTGCAGTACCACATGTTACACTGAAAACGAACCCTGTCCTTTCCTATTGGTGTTATCCCACTATGTGTTTGTGTACCCTTGTGTATTTGTTTTCTTCCTGTCTCTGTGTAGTTTCATAGAATTTTTTTTCTTTTAATATTAAGCTACATTCACTATGAGGAGGAATACTGTTATCCTCAAATATAAGTTGCATTAATAATATGTTATTTTCTTTGTAAAGTTGTTTACAATTCTGTTCTGTTTCAATGTTCATGTGTGAAATTAATGTTTCGAAAACTATTCTCATTATTTTATGTATGTACTTATGTCACTATTTTTGTAACACTGATGTATATGTTTATTTCTATTCTTTTGTAAAGCCTGTACTACAAAGGTTATCTGTATTATTATGTTTTTAATGATGTATTTTGTACCTTTGTTATTGTATTCTTATGTTATAAAATTGTAATTGTCACCAGTTCATGATATTATTAACTTGTTAGTAACATTTCACTGCACACGTTTCTGTTGGTCATAGTATATGGACAATATGTGAGAAGTAGGGACTGATAGTGTTTGCATGTGTATTAATAATTCAGCAAGGGACTGGATAACAGCATTGCTGGTTCTAAGGACAATTCCAAAAGCTTTGTGAGTGCACAAGTGGTGGTTTATGGACTTGCTATATTCTCCGCAAGACTCTTTGATGGTGAATGTGCACCTGCACAGTCACAACAGATGGCTGTTGGTTATCTCTGCAAGGACTACAGTGGGTCTACATCTTTGATGATCCATCAATGCCATTATTTCTACAAGGACTGCAGTGGGTCTGCACCTCTGGTGGCCCACCAATACCACAATCTCTACCAGGACTCCAGTGGGTCTGCTCTGTGATGACCTACCTACCAATATTCTTCAAAACTTCGAATGACTCTGCTGTGGGTTTGCTCTGTTGTGGCCCATTATCTGTCAGCACTGTCTTTCCGTTGGAAGGACAACACTACTTCTTCAAGACTGCATGGAAATCCACTACTTCTGTGTGCAATTTCTTTTACTAATGAGACTTTGTGAAAAAAAACCTGTGATTACCGTAATGAATGATCAGGACTGTCTTTATGGACTGTGAGAAATTTTTAGCTTTTGACCAACATTGTATCAATAAGTGTGTGCATTTGATTTCTTTGTTATTGTAATTATGAAAAATTTTATCAAATCATTATTGGCCACTGCCCAAAAAAAAAATTTGTAAAATTTTTGTGGGGAGCATGGGGGCTATGTAAGTAGGCTGTTTATGTTTTCTCTATGTAAGTAGGCTGTTTATGTTTTCTTATTGGCAACGTTATGTAGCGCTCAATATGAAAATCACTGGCTGTGCTGTGTGCAGTCTGTGGCTAGTTTGCATTGTTGTCTGCCATTGTAGTGTTGGGCAGCGGCAGCTGGATGTGAACAGCGGTAGCGTTGCGCAGTTGGAGGTGAGCCGCCAGCAGTGGTGGATGTGGGGAGAGAGATGGCGGAGGTTTGTAATTTGTCATGAACTGATATATATATCATGACTTGTGATGATATTAAGGTAAATACATTGTTTGTTCTCTATTAATATCTTTCATTTGCTAACTATCCCTATCAGTAGTTAGTGCCTTCAGTAGTTTGAATCTTTTATTTAGCTGGCAGTAGTGGCGCTTGCTGTATTGCAGTAGCTTGAGCAGCGAAGATTTTTGTGAGGTAAGTGATTTGTGAAAGGTATAGTTTAATGTTAGTCAGGGCCATTCTTTTGTAGAGAATTCTGAAAGTCAGATTGCGTTGCGCTAAAAATATTGTGTGTCAGGTTAAGCACAGTCGTGTAAGAATTGTTCAAAGGGGACGTTTCACAGCGTCCGCCCCTTGCTCGAGGCAGTGATTCCTGTTAGTGCAACTGAAAATCAATTCGATAATGACTTCGTGATAGGTGCTGTTTATCGCGGAAAAAATGTTAAACTATTGATCGACACTGGAGCACAGACCTCATTGATGTGGTGTTCTATAGACGAAAGGGACAAGCTGAGACCGCCAATGTTTAATGTGCGGGGGCTGAACGGTGGGAAACTACGTAACTGTGGAGAAGTTTACGTAGAATGGTCCCTAGGCCAGGACAAATACACAGCAACGGTGCAAGTGGTTTCTAATAATGAAACGCTATACGATGGTGTACTTTGATTTGATTTCTTATCCGCTAACGGGGCAGAGATATTTGTCGCAGAAGGAAGAATCAGACTAGATCGTAACAACTACAACCTGGAAAATCATTCTTCATGTCGCACTCAAAGGAGCCGAAATTCTGACGTCGAGGGAGCGATCACCCCGACCGACGCATCAGTTGGAACCCTCCGAGTCGAAGTACAAATTACTCAGCCGCGGCAAGTTCCTCAGGGAACGGGAATGACAATCCATGTTTAAGTAAAGTCGCCACTGATCAGAAAAGGAGCTCTGTTGTTGACCGAACGGTCGGAAAATTGTGAATTATTGGACACAATGCATTGTTATGGTGTCCGAAGTATAGGCGTAGCTACAATGGTGAGACCGAACTTGGCGAGAGTCCCAGTAACGATAACGAATATGAGCAATACAGATGTCGTTTTGCCACGAGGAACGAAGGTTGCTGAAGTGTCGAGCATAAGTAAAGATGACGTAATACCGATTCCAAACCAAGCAGCAGATGTAGCAGTCACGAAAACGGATTTTTGTAGTGATATTGAGACATTGAAACAAGGAGCTGAAAGTGAAATCGAATTAAAGAACAAAATTTGGAAGAAGATTGAACATTTGTCAACTGGTGATCAGAAGATTTTAGCACCTGTTTTGTTAGAGTATTCAGATCTTTTCAGAGAACGTTCAAATTTACCTGTTACTCACATAGTTCAGCATCGCATACACACTGGAAATGCAGCACCAATAACGCAGAGGCCTTACCGAATTCCGTTCAGTCAAAGAGAATTGGTCGAAGATATTGTCAAGGAACAACTAGAGGCCGGAATTAGTAAACCAGGAGATCCTGCTGATCCACCATGGTCATCACCAGTGGTCCTAGTAAAGAAGAAATCTGTTTCGGGTGAACCACAGTTTCGATTTTGCGTTGATTATCGAGATTTAAATGCCATCACCACACCAGAAATGTACCCGTTACCAAACTTGGTAGAAACCCTGGACTATTTGGGCAGATGTAGCATATTCTCAGTCTGTGATCTAACTAGCGGATATCACCAATTAACAGTGCATGATCAAGCAAAAACTTCATTTGTAGCTGCAACAGGAGTGCACAAATACCTCCGTATGCCCTTTGGAGTACGTAACGCCCCAGCTACCTTCCAACGCCTAATAGATTCTGTTTTACGTGGGCGCACCCCAACACAAGCTCTTGTATACCTTGACGATGTGATAATTTTTGGTGAAAAAATGAGGCAACACACTGAGAGACTTCAAGCAGTATTTGAGCGTATCAGCGAAGCTGTCTTTATCAATAGATAAATGTCACTACGCACAAAGTGAAGTGAAGTACCTTGGACATGTTATAACCAGTGAAGGTGTCCACCCTGATCCAAAACTAATCGAAGCTGTCAAAACTTTTCCTGAACCACAAACAGAGAACTACAATCATTTTTCGGTTTATCGAATTTCTATCGTCGTTTCATAGTCCATCATGCAGATATTGCAAGGCCAATGACACAGTTACTTAAAAAAGGAGCCACATTTAATTGGTCAACGGAATGCAGATATGCAATGGAGAAACTGGAAACCGCTCTAACCACAACTCCAATTTTGGCCTATCCGGGTTTAAGTAAGCCCTTCATCCTTTCCACAGATGGTTCAAATTTTGCAGTTGGTGCTATTTTGTCCCAAAAATTTGATGGTCAAGAACGTCCAGTATCATTTGCTTCCCGACAATTAAATAAGGCGGAATGTAACTACACTACCACTGAAAAGGAACTTTGTGCTCTGGTCTTTGGTATCAAACAAAACAGATGTTTCTTAACAGGAAGAGAATTCACTGTAATCACAGACCATGCCGCACTTAAATGGGTGTTGAGCTTAAAGGATCCCAGTTCGATACTAACAACATGGGCATTAGAACTGAGCGCTTACCAATTCACAGTTATCCATCGTCCTGGGAAACAACATGTGAATGCTGATGTGATGAGTCGTGAGGTTCGTGTTTGTGTCACCATAAGCCGTGAGGAGGAATTAAAAGCAGCCCAAGAAGAAGATCCACAATGCGAAATATGGAAAAATGATCAACGGTTCGTTGAAATAGGTGGATTGCTGTACAAAGTTACTAACAAAGGGAATCGCCTAGTTATTCCAGGAAGCATAAGAGAGCAAACCCTAACTGAACAACATGATTCCTTACTATCAGGACACTGCGGTAAAAAGGCAACGATTATCAAAGTAGCTGAAAAGTATTGATGGCCAAGTCGTAAGGCTGACGTATTTGAGTTTGTCTCACAATGTGATTCCTGCAACAGACGGAATAATTCGGGAAGAACTAAGGCACCGTTACAAGAACTGCCGCAGACTAGTGAACCTTTTGAAATAATTGGGTTAGACGTCGTCGGTCCCTTGCCGAAGACTAAGGATGTAAACAAGTACATATTGCCGATATTAGATCATTTCTCCAGATATCTTGTGATGGTACCAATACCTGATCAAAGTGTTGAAACCACAGCTAAAGTTTCTGTGAAGGAATGGATTCTAAAGTTTAGATCTCCATTAAGCATTATCAGTGACCGAGGGACGAATTTTATGAGTGATTTACTTAAACAACCATGTAAGCTGATGCAAATAACGCAGTTGAGATCCACACGAGCAAACCCTGAAGGCAGTGGTCGCGTCGAGAGAGTACACAGAACCATCACTAAAATGCTTAGCCACTATGTAAGCAGCAAACACGATAATTGGGACGTCTGTCTTCCATATGTTGTAAATGCCTACAACGCTAAAATGCACTCATCAACGGGCCTCAGTCCCTATGAAATTGTATATGGGCGGAAGATGCGCTCACCCTTGGACTTTGCACGATCGACAGCTGGAATCAGCAATGAACACGTAAGGGAGTTAGCTCGCAAGCTGAAGGACTTATGGAGGGGAGTGAAACAGCGTAATCACCAGTCCTTCCTTCAGCAAGCCAAGCAACATGGCTGCCAAGCAGTCGCGCCGCAGCATCGAGTGGGAGACTTTGTCTTCCTGAGCAACGTAGTGCTAAAGAAGTCGCAGCTCAAAAAGTTTAAGAAGTTTTGGAAGGGACCATACCCGATATTGGAGGTGGTGTCACCTGTCGCCCTAAAGGTCCAACTGCCTTTTCGTTCGATTGTCGTCCAGGTCAACCGTGTAAAGCCCTACCTGGGTAGATTCCCTGTAGCAACGCAGTACGACGACGAGGACCGACCGAGGGGCAAACCAGCTGCTCCAAAATCCAGGAGCCGAGCACCGGGAGTTCACAGTCCAGACTTCGAGCCCCAGGCGTCGTCGCCGCCAACCCAGCGGTCCAGCCCATGGCACACTTACAACCTCCGTAGGCGTGTGTAGTGTGAGTTAATGCAAGATGTGTTGTGCGTTTAGCAGAGTGCATATGTGAATGTGTTGTGCAACATAAAATCGCAGCTATTGTGCAAGGTGCTCAAGTGTAAACAATATATGTTCCAAAGGTCGCCGAAGACGCATGTTTCTTCATATTCATTGTTTAATTCTAGTGTGTAGAGCTTATTAACCATGTTTACTGTAATTCCATTCTTTGTTATGTTAGTGTGTTCCATTAATGCTGTAGACGTAGTATCACAGAATGCAGGAGTGTTGTTTGAACCACAATCTGACATGACAGTCTCAACGCACAGTGCTACAATTGTGCTTAAATATAATTTGTCTGAGATTCACCAACAATTTGATTCTGTTAAAAAACAAATATATTTGATCCGTTCAATTAAGAATAATGATACAGTCTTGAAAACTGGAACCTCTTGGTATAACAACTGGATTACTGCAAAAATGCAAGTAGAATCCACTTTCGCTAGCTATGCGCAAGAGATTAACTGTTTCTTAATACTCTTGCTACATAAAAGCTTCATTACGGCAAACGTGCCTGGTTTGATTTTGGAGGTTGAGTTCTTCGTACTGTATTTGGTACCTTAACTAGCCAAGATCTGTTGGACATAAAGGATAAAATACTAGCTCTAGAGCAGCAGTCTAACACAAATTCAATTAACTTTTCTAATGAAATAATTGTGTTAAGAAATATGCAAAAGACCGTTACGAACCACACATTGTTTATTGAACAAATTGTGAGCGTTCATTACACATTTTAACACAATTCGTGATGAAATGGATGCAACCATCTGTGAATTATATGCAATTCTTCAAGCTTTGAGTGCACATTTAGATTTAAACACCCTACTGTTAAGAATTACTGACAGTTTATCAAGCGCTAAATTTGATGGTCTCAATTTAAGAATAGCCTTAGAAACTAGTTCAAATGATTGGTTGAATAGTGTTTTTTTGCATCCAGACAAATTTTTACAAATGTTGCTGTTGATTGAACGTAAGCTAGATGCATCATCTACCATGATTTACCCTGTCAATTCCTACAATTTATATGCTTATTACAGATGAACTACCACATATTCTTTCATGATTGAAGATCAATTAACTGTAATTGTTTCTATACCGATTGCCAGATCCAAGTATAATTTTGAAATGTATAAAATTCATACTCACCCTGTGAAATGGAGCCAAGTAGGTATTCACGCAATGTATCAGCTAAAGGATTATTTATTAATCAGTAAAGATAGAAGATATTTCGTATCCCTGAATGAACATGATGTTCGTAAGTGTAAACGTAGTCATAAGCTGATTTGCCCAGAGACGGAAGTATTCTTAGATACTAGAGTGTACAGTTGTGAGAAAGATTTGTTTATGAACAATCCGCCTCGCGGTGATTGCCCTAGGATTTTAATGCAT
Organism: Schistocerca piceifrons; assembly: GCF_021461385.2. Classification (NCBI taxonomy): domain Eukaryota; kingdom Metazoa; phylum Arthropoda; class Insecta; order Orthoptera; family Acrididae; genus Schistocerca; species Schistocerca piceifrons. The sequence continues at coordinate 215,784,854 of NC_060146.1, forward strand.
CTTCATCAACCATTCATTAAAAGATATTCTGAAGGTGTAATATATTCGTTTAGCTCAACTCTCGAAATCACATTTACCTGTGAAACGTTTGACGCACCCGAACTACCTTTCACATTCAAATTAACTGGTAGTGGATTAATTCTGAATGTTACGCACTGTGATTTATCATGTGATCTGTTTGAAATGCCTTCTGTATTACCAAGCACCTTTCATGCAGATGCAAAATTCCCTTTAACAAGGACGATACCTGTTTATTACAATGAATCACACTTACTGGCCTATGCAAATCATTCTCTGTCCAGCTTACCCGAGGATGACAATTTAATTGCGGATATCCATGAAAGTGTAATAAATACTAATTATGAGTTAAATTTCTTAGAAGTAACAACTAAAATTAAGTATATTGAATCTTCCAATAATGCTAATCCATATTTGATTGTCAGTGTTGTGTTCTTTATGCTTTTATTTATGTCGCTTGTACGTACAGCCTATGTAATGTATGAAATTGTTGTCCTGAAAACCCGCTCTTCAGTGCCCATCGTCACTGTGTCTGCAAACAGAATGAATGTTGAAGTGCCCCCCAACGCCGCCATTGGCGAGACAAACGCATGACGCCCAGGAGGTCGTCTCGAGCAACCTTCGGTAGCTCGTTTTCACGAGGGAGGGTGATTGTAACGGCAGAATTGTACGGCCGTAGCGGACAGCGCCAGAGTCGCCGCGCAGTGCGCTTACCACGCGGAATGCTGACGGGAAATGCAGTCTGAGTTGCGCGCCGTGGCGTGTGCACAGCCACCGGCTACGAAGAACAGTCAGAGACCGCCCAGTTGCGAACATGTGTCGCTCTCGACACAGTGATGACGGGTTACTAGACGCGCGTAATGCGTTGTCGCACAGTCTTTATTAATAAATGGTAAAACTAAGTATTCCGTGTACCACATTCTGCACTACCCACGCATCCCATCCTAACAGCAAATGGACGCAATAACATTTTACTCGTCCGTCCAAAAGACCCCGTTACAATGTTTTGTTTTTCCATACGGTTTATTTTTCAGTCACATGTGCACATGTTTTATAGTATGATTACTTTTGAACTCCCTTAATCATCTTCAGACCGCAAAACAAAGTACAAGTAAATATTGATTGTGTGTCTAAGTACAGGGTGCTCGAAAAAAACACCGACAATCTTTAGGGATAGGTTCCTTACACCAAAACATGAACAAAAGCGTAGTAAACATGGGCTCTAGATCGTTAAAATGCATACCTTAAGAGTCAAAAGCACTTCTTTATCTTCGATACTATGAAACAGATCTCATCTGCAGCAAGGACTTTGCTTTCCATACTTTGGGAGGAGATAGTATGAACAAACCAAGAAAAAAATGGCCAGTAATCTTTGGGTTTAAAATGCATGCTTTAAGAGCCTCGACCACTTGCTCATCTTCGCTAGTGTGAAACACATTTCTTCGTCTGAGCAAGTGCTCATAGATCTTAAAACTGTTCAAAAACTAAAAAAATAAAAAGTCAGTAGGCTTAGATGAAGTACCAATGTGTGTATTGAAACAATGAATATGCATTATACAAGGCCTTTAACAAATATAATAATTGAATCCTTCACATTAGGGACATTTCCAGAGCGGTTAAAACAGGCAAGAGTTGTACCTTTGTTTAAGAAAGGTAATGCGGAAGACATAGAAAATTACCGGCCCATTTCCCTGCTGTCAGCATTCTCAAAAATAATAGAATCAATTATGAAAGACAGATTAATGAATTACCTGAATAAATACAATCTTTTAAGCGAATCACAGTTTGGTTTCCGAAGTGGCAAAAACACGGAGTCAGCCGTAGTAGAATTCACAGAAGTTGTACTTGATGCTCTTGATAAAGATGAATGTGTCACAGGCATATATTAGGATCTTTCTAAGGCGTTTGATTCAGTAGACCACAAGATTCTATTAAATAAATTAGAAGCATTAGGAATAAGAGGGGCAGCTAATGACTGGTTTCGATCATACCTAACAGATAGGATAGAAAGAGTAGAGATAACACATACTTCAAATAAATTTAAAATTTAGTAAAACACTTATCAGAATCAAAATACTTTAATATAGGGGTTCTGCAAGGTAGCATATTAGGACCAATGCTGTTCCTGATGTACATCAATGACTTTCCCAGTAGTGTTACTGATGGTGAAAAAAATTCTCTTCGCTGATGACAGCAATATTATAGTCACTTAGGAAACAAGAGAACCCCTTGCCGCGAAAGCAAATGAAACTCTCAAGGCAGTTTATGATTGGTCAATAAGCAATAAAGTGACATTGAACATAAAGAGAACTAATGCCATGAATTTCAGATTGAAGGGGAAAAATGACAATGTTAAATTAAAAGTAGATGACACCTCTACAGACTGTGTAACAAATTCAAAATTTCTGGGAATGAATAATGATTCCCAGTTGAAGTAGTGTGAACACACGAAGGTACTTGCAAACAGAAGTTCACCAACATGTTAGGCCTTTAGAGTCCTATCATCAGTGTGTAACATGCAGTGTATTTTCGTTACGTATTATCCATATGTACACTCAATTCTTAGCTATGGCATTATTTTTTGGGTAACAAACGCACAAAACATGAACACAATTCTCAAACTCCAGAAAAGAGCCATAAGAATAATAACCAAAAACACTAGTCGAGCTCATTGTAAAGATCTGTTCAGAACACTGGGGATTTTAAGTGCTCAGTTGTACACATCAAACATAACATTGGTAATTACTGCACAAATAGCTCTGTCCATGACCATGCAACAAGAGATAGACTCAATTTACGTTTACCAAGAAGAAATGAACATAAAACTGAAAACAGCATTTTCTACCAAGGAATAAAACTGTACAATAAATTACCAAAAGAAATTAAAGAAATTGCAAAACTACACTTATGTAAAAAGACAGTTAAAAAGTACATGTTATGCAATACATTTTATACATTGATGGATTACTTAGATAAAACAGAGCAGGGGTTTGATAAAAAATGTTATAAAAATAAATAATAATAATAACGATGATTATAAAAAATCCAACATTCCACATAACACTTTCACTTTGTTTTTTTTTTTCCTTCTTTTTTCCTTTCTAGAAATACGAGTACTTACCCCCAAGCTATGCATAGCACAGTACTAACACCCCTTCATCTTTCTGAGATCAACACCTCACTCATTATGGAGGGATGCTGACTCAGTTTTTCGGTATGGCAAATAGGAAGCTGCGGTACAGAAAATTGCCCAGAGATCATCAGTGTGTGCGTGTGAATGTGTGTGTGTGTGTGTGTGTGTGTGTGTGTGTGTGTGTGTAGTGAGTGAAGTGTTATGAAACAATGTGTGTATAGTGTGTGCAGTGACTGATTTGCGATACGAGTGAACTGTGTGGAAATACACTATTTAATAAGTTATTTGTAAAAAAAAGTATTGTATACCAGGAGTAAACCTAATGATTGTCTCTAATTAGAAGTCTGTAAATATATGTGTGTACGAAACAGCTTATTTTAAATTGATCTAAACTTGTAAATACTTTGACATGTTCCATTATCGTTATAAAAAGAGATCTACGGATGAATAAAGCTACTACTACTACTGCTACATTACTGTGACTAGAGTGTTTCATTTGGATTGTATTTGTAACCAAATATTTCTACAAAGAGGAAGTATCTGTCACATCACTTGTCAATACAATGACTTAGTTCCTGAAGGTGTTGCATTTTTTTTATTTTTCGGCGCTGTAGTTCATGTAAGCCGATAACCATGGGTACTGCCTACGCATTCGTTGCTCCTCTTTAGTTTCATCCTCCAGTGACACAGGTGTATAATATAGTTTCCTCCCCCGCAGAGTTAGTTTGCTGCTAGGGTAGTATTTTCTTTTTCTCCCTTTTTCTTCCTGTCCGCTTCGTGGCGCATCTGATAACTCGGTGGCGCTGGGACGGACGGCGCGAGTGATATATCCCGCCGTTCCGTGACACTTTTTTACCCGCCGCTTGTCGTCATTCCTCGGAGGCGGCCGGAGTGTTTTACCGGCGCTGCGTGCCAGCACGCTGTTAACGTGTGCTGAGGGCGCGCTGCGGGCAGACGCTCGAAACGCTACTCTGCTGCTAGACTTGTAAGCGGTGGCCGGGAGTGGGAAAAAAAAGGAAAGGAGAGGAAAGGGAAGAAAAATATGAGACCCTACCGCCTGAGTCGCGTTCTCCGGAAAATGCTTAGCTTTAACTCTTTGGAGCACGGTGGTATACATAGTATACCACCTTTTGAAAATTTTCTTGGCTCTTTGCACAGTGGTTTAACTGCACGACCACCACTCTAATATGCTCACCTAGTTCTCTACTTATCAGACAGATGGCACTCACTGCCTATAAGGAATCAGTTCCCGCCAAGAATTGCATAGATTACAACTGTGAAAGCTGCGTGCTGAGTTGTGCATGGTTTTTGCGTGTGAATAGTGGTTTATAACGAATTTCTTGTTGCGCCTGTGTTTTTTCCATATCTTGGACGTCACAGCTACGGTATGAACCCATGTATACATTCATATGCACAATCTTCCGTTATTTATATACAATTTATTTTGGTGGTATATTATTTGTACCACCGTGCATGTAGCAGTATTCTATTGCATTTCGTTTCCTAGTATAAAATTCGAAATCCTCCGCTACAAAGTTTAGTTTTTAATTGTGTTGTGACTTATTTTAGCTCTTTCTCCATTTTGTTTTGCTTACGTATTCTTTACTTGGATTCAGGCTGTTGTTTGAAAATGAAAATGTCAAGAAGAGGCTTACGAGATGAAGAAATCGAACGATTATTGTGTGAAATTCCATCAGACGAGGATTCCACTGTTGACACCACAGATGACGAATCTGATTATGAAGCAAGCATTGTTGCGGAGGCTATTGTGTCGTCTGAAGGCGAAGTTTCAGAGAGCGAGGAAGAAAGTGAGTCCACTCCGCCAAAACGCGCTGCTGACACAGCGCCAACTTGGGGACAACAATTCAATGCTACCTCAGGAATGCAGTTCGACAGTGAATCAGGACCAAGTGCTTTTATTAGGGACATTGATGATCCAGAACCTATCGATATATTCGAAAAAATATTTCCAAAAGAGCTAGTTCAGCTAATCGTTTTCCAAACAAATTTATATGCGACGCAATCTGGCAAGTCTTTCACTCCAACAACTGACAATGAAATACGAACTTTCCTGGGAATCAACATTTTGATGGGTATAAAGCGTATGCCAGCATACAGAGACTACTGGTCTAGTGCCCCAGAACTTCATGATCGTTATATTGCATCTCTGATGGCAGTAAATCGGTTTGGATGGTTACTGAGGAACATTCATCTGAATGATAACACATTGCATCCAGAAAAAGGACACCCAGGTTATGACAAACTGTACAAGCTGCGACCAGTGATCAAGATACTATCTGAATCTTTTTCCAAGTGTTACCAACCCAGCAAACACCTAGCAATTGATGAGTCAATGATCAAATTCAAAGGCCGCAACAGTATGAAACAATACATGAGAGATAAACCCATAAAGCGTGGTTACAAAGTGTGGATGCTGTGTGACAAGACCTCTTACAACTTGAAATTTGATATTTACACCGGAAAAGTAGGTGACACAGTGCAAACAGGCCTTGGGGAGCATGTAGTGCTGAGTTTGTCCTCTGAACTCGTAAATAAAGGCCATTATCTTTATTTCGACAACTATTTCAATAGCTATAACTTGTTGGCTGGTTTACAGCAGAGAAACATATATGCCTGTGGGACAGTTCAACCAACAAGGAAACATTTACCCAAATTAAAAACAGACAAAGAATTAAGCAGAGGTGAATTTGACTGGAGGGTCAGCAACTGTGGCATCCTCTACTTGAAGTGGAAAGATAAGAGAGCTGTTCATCTCCTTTCAAATTTTCACAGTCCTGAAGTTACTACAGTGACTCGCCATGAAAGAGATGGTTCACGCATAGAGCTACCTTGTCCTCAAGCAGTGATGGATTACAATGCACACATGAACAATGTCGACAAGTTCGACCAACTGAAAAAATCATATGAAATAAGCCGGAGAAGTAAAAAGTGGTGGCACCGAATATTCTTTCACCTGCTTGATGTCAGTATCGTCAACAGCTATATAATTTGGAAGGAACTAGGCGATAGAGAAAAAATGACTGCCAAAGTCTTCAGGATGAGTATCCTGCAAAGCTTAGTAACCCAGAAAACACCATTGAGGCCATCTAGACTTCATGAGAGTCAAGTCCACGTAAAGAAAAACAAGCCATATGTTTCCTCACGCCAGCGTCTCGACAATTCATCCCACCAGCCAGAGCGTACTACCGCCAGACGTTGTGCGAAATGCAGTACAAAAAAGAAGCAAGTGCGCACTTTCTGGATGTGCGCTGAATGCAAAGTGCCTTTGTGCCTTAGCAAAACAAAAAGGTGCTTTCAAGATTTTCACAAAAAGGAATAAGAAACATATTTTATTTGTAAGGTTTGTAATTTGATTTTGTATTGTAAATGACCAATTGCCAGAAATAAAATTATTTTACATTAATTATACTAATTATTACTGCTTAGAGTAGAATTTAAAGGTGAGTTACAAGCACAAACCAAGATATCTCAAAAACTTTAGGTACGGCCCTAAGTGGCATGGTGGTATATTATATATACCACCATCTAAAACCAAAATCAATACAATAAAAAATTTTAATTCATGTTTTCCTTTATTAGCAACCCCACCAGACATAGAAAATGCATGTTTTATTAAAAAATTAATTAAACATAAAATCTGTGCATCAAAGAGTTAAGAGGCAGTAAAGTTGTGCGGGGGGAGCACCCCCAGTTCACTTCTTCTCACTCGGCGATGCTTTATTGCTGGAAAATCGACGTTACTTGCGCGCGTCAAGAGCACGATTTCTCACACGGGTCTGAGTACAATGCGATGCCACAGGGGTGAGGCGATTCTCAGCCCCGACTAAAGGTGCGACGAAGTCAGTGTGTACCAGAGCACTAGGATAGCACTAGGGTGTCAGTGGAGTGGCCGAGTTTGAGAAGTGAAGTTATCGCGGAATGGGTAGTTCTGCACATATCTGGTTTCCTTCTTACTTAAAAAAGAGAGAGCAAAGAGTTTCCCTAGGCTAATCGAATAATACACTACTGGCCATTAAAATTGGTACACCAAGAAGAAATGCAGATGATAAATGGGTATTCATTGCACAAATATACTATACTAGAACTGACATATGATTACATTTTCACGCAGTTTGAGTGCATAGATCCTGAGAAATCAGTACCCACAACAACCACCTCTGGCCGTAACAACGGTCTTGATACGCCTGGGCATTGAGTCGAACAGAGCTCGGATGGCGTGTACAGGTACAGCTGCCCATGCAACTTCAACACGATACCACAGTTTATCAAGAGTAGTGACTGGCGTATTGTGACGAGCCAGTTGCTTGGCCACCATTGAGCAGACGTTTTGGGTTAGTGAGAAATCTCGAGAATGTGCTAGCCAGGGCAGCAGTAGAACATTTTCTGTATCCAGAAAGGCCCGTACAGGACCTGCAACATGCGGTCGTGCATTATCCTGCCGAAATGTAGGGTTTCGCAGGTAGGGTAGAGCCACGGGTCGTAACACATCTGAAACGTAACTTCCACTGTTCAAAGTGCAGTCAATGCGAACAAGAGGTGACCGAGACGTGTAACCAATGGCAACCCATACCATCACGCTGGGTGATACGGCAGTATGGCGATGACGAATACACGCTTTCAATGTGTCTTCACCACGATGTCGCCAAACACGGATGTGACCATCGTGATGCTATAAACAGAACCTGGATTCATCCGAAAAAATGACGTTTTGCCGTTCGTGCACCCAGGTTGGTCGTTGAGTACACCATCGCAGGCGCTCCAGTCTGTGATGCAGCGTCAAGAGTAACCGCAGCCATGGTCTCCGAGCTGATAGTCCATGCTGCTGCAAACGAACTGTTCGTGCAGATGGTTGTTGTCTTGCAAACGTCCCCATCTGTTGACTCAGGGATCGATACATGGCTCCGCGATCCGTTACAGCCATGCGGATAAGATGCCTGTCATCTCGACTGCTAGTGATACGAGGCCGTTGGGACCCAGCACGGCGTTCCGTGTTCCCCTCCTGAACCCACCGATTCCATGTTCTGCTAACAGTCATTGGATCTCGACCAACGCGAGCAGCAATGTCGCGATACGATAAACTGCAATCGCGATATGCTACAATCCGACCTTTATCAAAGTCCTCATTACACGAGGCATCACAACAACGTTTCACCAGGCAACGCCGGTCAACTGCTGTTGGCGTTGAGAAATCGGTTGGAAACTTTCCTCATGTCAGCACGTTGTAGGTGTCGCCACAGGCGCCTACCTTGTGGGAATGCTCTGAAAAGCTAACCTGTCGGTTAAATTTAACGTCAGTAACGCGTCATCTTCGTGCTGTAGCAATTTTAATGGCCAGTAGTGTATAAAGAGGGACACTTTATCATCCGTATGAGGTGTAATCACAGGGCGAGTCCCAAAGTATTCGATTAGTGGCCCAGTACTGTTCTTCGCTTACGTTAACGATCTGTACATTTTTTTAATCAAAATTCAAAGCCGGCCGCTGTGGCCGAGCGGTTCTAATCGATTCAGTCCGGAACGGCGCTGCTGCTACGGTCGCAGGTTCGAATACTGCCTCGGGCATGGATGTGTGTGATGTCCTTAGCTTAGTTAAAAAAATGGCTCTGAGCACTATGGGACTCAACTGCTGTGGTCGTAAGTCCCCTAGAACTTAGAACTACTTAAACCTAACTAACCTAAGGACATCACACAACACCCAGTCATCACGAGGCAGAGAAAATCCCTGACCCCGCCGGGATTAGCTTAGTTAGGTTTAAGTAGTTCTAAGTTCTAGGAGACTGATGACTTAGTTGTTACGTCATAGTGTTCAGAGCCATTCTTCAAAACGCAGAATTAGTCCTATGTGCAAGATATGGAATCTTTGTTGTGAATCTGAGGAAAGAATGTATTAACAGAGAAAATACAAAATTTCGTTTTTTGGGAAGTTACTGAGTGATTCTGCACAAGCTGTCAGAAACATTTCACCTGTTGATAGTATACAAACAGGAAATAGTGAACAGTGTTATTTGTAAAACCTCGTCGCCAGTTTTGTAAAAGCCTCGTCGCTACTGCTGTGGCGGCCGAGTTGCCACTATTGATACGGTAGGCCGAGTTTTTGACTCCGCGAAACGGCTTCTGGTGCAGTACACCGCTAACTCAATTTCTCCCTCTCACTATTACACAGCTATGCACCAGGGTCTGGTAACGGGATAGGAGAACGTAGCTTCTACAACACTCCAACAAATTAGTAACAAAGTCACACAAATGAGTAAAAGGTTTCCTTATCTTTGTGACTAATTGAAATATGAGGTCTGCAACACTGCTTGTAATATAACATTAACAAGGCCCTCAATGGCTAAGTGGAAATAATCGTAGGTAGAGTTCACAGTACATAGCAAATACGATTGCACCAACTGTCAGTTCATTTCTAAGAGTTCACTAAGCGGCGATCGCTGTCAGAGTCAGCCCTGGACCAAGATCTATAAGCAAGTGGGTGAGAACTGTCCTTCTGTCTTCCGAGTAGGCTTCTGTCCGTTGTCGTCCGGTCACTGGCGGATTGTACTCGTCCGGCAATTGGCCGAGGTGAAGTCGGTATCTTCATCCTCAGCGCCGCCCTTGGCGAGTGGCGAGTGGCGAGTCTCTATCGCACTGACACCAGCTCGCATCTTTGCGCCTGTGGTGCTTTTGCCCTGGCTGTGTCTTGTTCGGACGAGAAAGCAGTGTTAAATGTTTTAACACACAAAACTATTCCGTCTTCGTCGCGCTTTATTTGTGAGTAACTGAGTACCCGGCATTGCTCCTTATCTCTCTCCGTCACCTTTTTTACCTCTACTCCATCCCTCCACCCTCACTATCAGTCCTTCACCTACCCTCACTACACCCTGTTCACCTTCAACCGTTTGCTTTCTCCTCTCCTCTCCTCTCCTCTCCTCTCCTCTCCTCTCCTCTCCTCTCCTCTCCTCTCCTCTCTTCTCTTCTCCTCTCCTCTCCTCTCCTCTCCTCTCCTCTCCTCTCCTCTCCTCTCCTCTCCTCTCCTCTCCTCTCCTCCCCTCTCCTCTCCTCTCCTCTCCTCTCCTCTCCTCTCCTCTCCTCTCCTCTCCTCTCCTCTCCTCTCCTCTCCTCTCCTCTCCTCTCCTCTCCTCTCCTCTCCTCTCGACTCCCCGCTCCTCCCTTACCCTCCACTCCCCACCCCTCCCTATCACCGCCTCTCCCCTACTCTAGTCTCCAGTCTCCACTCTCCCATCTCCCTCCTCCATTCTCTCTCCTCTTATCTCCCCTCTGTTCTCTCTCGTCCCGTCTCGTCTCGTCTCGTCTCGTCTCGTCTCCTCTCTCTCTGTCCATCTACCTCTCTTCCCTATCTGCTTTCGTGCAAGAAGAGCCAACACCTCAAGTCACTCGACGAGTGAAAGAACTGCTTAATGTAACTATATGAAGATGGTATCTGTTCTTTCGGACATAGAGCGTCTGCCATGTAAGCAGGAGATCCAGGGTTCGAGTTCCGGTCGGGGCACACATTTTCAACTGTCCCCGTTGATGTATATCAACGCCTGTCGACAGTGTATGGTCTTCATTTAATTATCATTTCATTCTTGAGCGCTGCATGGTCACCGATGGTATCTGTTCTTTCGTACATGTCCGAAAGAACAGATACCATCTTCATGCCTGGACAGATGGTCAGGGGTGTCATTTCATTTCACAGCAGGACACCTTTGGTTGTCTTCTGCAGCAGCGTTACAGTACAGCGGTAAGTCGACGATATTCACACGGCCCGTTTTGTCGTCCTTCATAGCAAGCTATCCTAGGCTTATATTTCAGCAAGATAATGCCCACCCGCACACACGGCGAGAGTTTATGCCTCCTGTCTTCTTGCTTGGCAAACACTAGCTTGGTAAGCAAGCTTGCCGAATGTCTTCCAGTCAGAACTTCTGGAGCGTCATGGTCAGGGCCCTTCAACAGGATCGGGATTTTGGCGATCTAGCGCGCCATTTGGACGGAATTATGCTCGATTTCCCTCAGTACAACTCCATAAGTGAATAATACCATGCCGATTAACTGCTTGTGTACGGGCCAGAGGAGGACCGTCGAGTTACTGACTGTCTCAGTTTGTGAATCCCTTTCTCTCGAATAAAACATCCAATTTTTCTGAAACTGTAATCGTTACATGTACAACAGGTCTACTGCTTTCCGTCCTATAAGTATAATTCCTACGTGGTGTGATATATATGTGTACGACACTCGACGAAGGAATTATCGTTATATATATATATATATATATATATATATATATATATATATATATATATATATATCGGGGCGGTTAGTAGACCCGCAACCGAGCGCCTTCCCAGGTGGCGGATAGGGGAATGCCTCCTAGATATAGGTGGTACCGAGGAAATGAAATACTCGGGGCGGACCAAAACTACTAGTAGCGTCTGTTCCCACAGTGGGCGGCTACAAAAGGCGTCTGCTCCACATGTCAGTGGCGGCCTCAACCAACCTCCTGATCTGGAAAGTCAGGTTGTAGTCGGCAGCATGCCATACATCCAACTACTAAACATCATGATGGTACAACGAGAAAAATCTCATTACCCCGGGCCCCAGTCAATAGACTGGGATTGTCGTGAGCATCGGATTCCGGGGGCTCACGGACATCATGAGAAGAATCGGAGCTTCTCAAACTCCCTCAAGTCCAAACGCAAACACTACATCGGCACACTCAACGTGAACACACTGATGAAGACAGGAAAGATGAAACAACTGACAGACACTCTCGAAAAATTTCAAATCAAAATATGTGCACTGCAAGAAACACGATTCACAGGCGAAGACCATTTCAACACGGAGAATTTCAGAATATACAAAGGAAAACCATCGAGACAAATGAAAAACCTAAGGCTTTTTGGCACAGGATTTGCAGTACACAGGTCCATCACGGACAGCATAATCGACTTTTCGTCACCAAACGAAAGAATCAGCACCATCACAGTGAAATCAGCCAATAAATCCTACACAATAATCAACGCACATGCACCGACTAATGACTACAACAGGAAAAACCCGGACGAAATTGATGACTTCTGGACAACAATGGAAGAAACTATCAGAAAAATTCCTGCACATAGAGTCAAAATAATACTGGGAGACTTCAACGCCAAACTCGGAAAAGAAAAGATATACAGACATATCACAGGAAAACATACTCCACACAAGGACACCAACAAAAACGGAAAACATCTGATAGACTTTTGCAAAAGCCACGACCTCGCCATTATGTCAACAAAATTCAAGAAACCAACACGAAAACTTACTACATGGAAATTCCCCAGCGGAAAGCAAGAACTACAAATCGACCACGTAATAGCGCAGAAAGACTCACAAAAAGAAATTTTGAACATAGACACCCGTAAAGGCTACTTCGACTCAGACCACCACCTACTACAGTTCAGGATTCGTCTTTTGCCCAAGAAAAAGCTCCAGAAGAACAAAATTGTTAGACCAGATCTAGAATACGTTACTTTAAACCAGACACAAATATTACACAAAATTAAAATGGAGAAAACGACAGACTGGACACAACTTTCACGAAGAATCCGAGAGGCCATGAAACTAGCACAAGCACCACGAACACGGAAACACCGTTGGTGGAACCACACATGTGACCAAGCTATTGACCAACGAATCAGTGCATGGAAAAAATTTAGTAGCCATAAATCCCAAGAGAATTGGATGAACTTCTTGAAAACACAGAAGCAATCAAGCAAAATCATTCGCAGTGAAAAACGACAGTATGACAAACGGCGACTGACAGAGATCGAATCGGACTTCATGAAGAACAATACAAGAAACTTCTACAGAACGTTCAGAGAAAATATGACTGGATATCAACCACCCAACTTGTGCTTCAGAAGACCGGATGGAACCCTCGAAACCAATACCAAAAACAATTGTGACATTCTGGCAAAGTACTTTGAAAAACTGCTCAACACGGACCCCCCCCCATGGAAGAAATGATGACAGAAACGAGCACATACAATCCAGATAGTGAACCTCCAACTCTAGAAGAAGTTAAAGAAATAATAAAGTCACTCAAGAATCATAGAGCACCAGGAGAAGATGGCATCATGGCGGAAATCTGGAAGTTGCAAGACCCAGAACTCACCAAAGACATCCACAGGATCTTGGAAGACATCTGGAAGACCATGAAAATTCCTGGCGACTGGAAAACTGCCCTGATACACCCACTCCACAAAAAAGGTGACAAGACTGACCCGAACAACTACAGAGGAATACCCCTACTACCGGTCACATACAAGATCCTCTCTAAAGCTTTACTGAACAGACTAGAATGCGAAACCGACCACTTGATTGGGGAATACCAAGCAGGCTTCCGTAAAGGGCGGTCTTGTGCGGAACAAATTTGGAACCTGAAAATGATTTTACAACACAAACAGAACCTGATCATTACCTTTGTTGACTTCAAAAAGGCGTACGACTCTATCGACCGGAAAACTCTCTTCAAAATTCTAGCAGAATACAAAGTAGACAACAAAACACGGGCTATCATAGAGCAAACTTTAACCAACACGACCTCCAAAGTTAAGTTCTGTGGGGAACTATCAGAGCCCTTCGAAATTCGCACGGGTGTCCGACAAGGCGATGGCCTCTCACCTCTCCCTTTCAATCTGGTGTTAGATAAGGTCATAAAAGAATGGGAAACATCACAACAGGGGATAACCTTAGGAAACCTACAGATTAAATGCCTGGCTTTTGCAGACGATTTGGCGATTGTCACGAAAGGTATAAAGGAAACAAAAGACGCTATTGAAAAACTGCACGAAATCGCTTCCAAAACTGGACTACAGATCTCTTACGAAAAGACACAGTTTATGAGCACAAAGAAACTCTCATCTCTGAACACAAAGTATGGCACGATTTACAAAACGGCAAACTTCAAATACCTCGGTGAAACACTACAAATGAGTGGACATAACAGAGACTCAAACGAAGAAAGAAAGACTAAACTGGACAAGGCATACAAAGTAGTGTGGAATCATTACAACAAGAAGTCTATCTCACAAAAAGCCAAATTACGCCATTACGACACGGTGGTGCTCCCCGAGGCACTATATGCAGCAGAGACCACACTACTCCTAGGGCATACACGTATCAGACAATTAGAAAAAGTAGAATGGAAAATACTTAGGAAAATATTTGGCGCAACTAACAACAATGGAATATGGATCAAGAAACCTACAGAGGAACTGTACAAACATACGGAGACAATCACAGAAAAGATTAGAAAACGCAGACTACAATTCTATGGACACCTATACAGAATGCCATCACAAAGGCTGACCAAACAGATCTTTGACTGGGTAACCACTAGAAACAACAAATGGGTGGCAGAGGTAGAAAACGACCTGAACCAGCTCAACATAACAGCAGACACAATAAACGACAGAATAAAGTTCAGAAACATCATTAAGAAAAGTAAACTACATGAGATACAATGCGACAAACGAACAGGCATAAAATGGACCAAAGAACGCAAGCAAGATCACAGCCAGAAGATGAAAGAAACATGGGCAACCAAAAAGGCAATCAAGATGAAGCCGAAGACACAAAGCCGACAAGAAGCATGGACAGAGGACCGGAAACAGAAACACAGCGAGCGAATGAGGGAAGTTTGGGCAGCAAGGAAGGCAGCAAAAGGAACTGGCCATGTAGTTTAGTCCAAATGCGCTCTTTAAGGGCAAAACACCAATAATATATATATATATATATATATATATATATATATATATATATATATACTACGGGCAAATAAAAGTGCTACATCGCGAAGATGACGTGCTAAAGACGCGAAATTTAACCGACAGGAAGAAGATGCTGTGATATGCAAACGATTAGCTTTTCAGAGCATTCACACAAGGTTGGCGCCGGCGGCGACACCTACAAAGTGCTGACATGAGGAAAGTTTCCAACCGATTTCTCATACACAAACAGCAGTTGACCGGCGTTGTCTGGTGAAACGTTGTTGTGATTCCGCGTGTAAGAAGGAGAAATGCGTACCATCACGTTTCCGAATTTGATAAAGGTCGGATTGTACACTATCGCGATTGCGGTTTATCGTATCGCGACATTGCTGCTCGCGTTGGTCGAGATCCAATGACTGTTAGCAGAATATGGAATCGGTGGGTTCAGGAGGGTAATACGGAACGCCGTGCTGGATCCCAACGGCCTCGTATCTCTAGCAGTCGAGATGACAGGCATCTTATCCGCATGGCTGTAACGGATCGTGCAGCCACGTCTCGATCCCTGAGTCGACAGATGGGGACGTTTGCAAGACAACAACCATGTGCACGAACAGTTCGACGACGTTTGCAGCAGCATGGACTATCAGCTCGGAGACCATGGCTGCGGTTACCGTTGACACTGCATCACAGAGGGGAGCGCCTGCGATGGTGTACTCAACGACGAACCTGGGTGCACGAATGGCAAAACGTCATATTTTCGGATGAATCCAGATTCTGTTTACATCGCGTATTCGTCATCGCCATACTGGTGTAGCACCCGGTGTTATGGTATGGGGTGCCATTGGTTACACGTCTCGGTCACCTCTTGTTCGCATTGACGGCACTTTGAACAGT
Organism: Schistocerca piceifrons; assembly: GCF_021461385.2. Taxonomy (NCBI): domain Eukaryota; kingdom Metazoa; phylum Arthropoda; class Insecta; order Orthoptera; family Acrididae; genus Schistocerca; species Schistocerca piceifrons. The sequence goes on from NC_060146.1 coordinate 215,800,652, forward strand.
GGACGTTACATTTCAGATGTGTTACGGACCGTGGCTCTACCCTTTATTCGATCCCTGCGAAACCCTACATTTCAGCAGGATAATGCACGACCGCATGTTGCAGATCCTGTACGGTCCTTTCTGGATACAGAAAATGTTCGACTGCTGCCCTGGCCAGCACATTCTCCAGGTCTCTCACCAATTGAAAACGTCTGGTCAATGGTGGCCGAGCAACTGGCTCGTCACAATACGCCAGTCACTACTCTTGATGAACTGTGGTATCGTGTTGAAGCTGCATGGGCAGCTGTACCTGTACACGCCATCCAAGCTCTGTCTGACTCAATGCCCAGCTGTATCAAGGCCGTTATACGGCCAGAGGTGGTTGTTCTGGGTACTGATTTTCAGGATCTATGCACCCAAATTGCGTGTAATGAGATGTCAGTTCTAGTATGATGTATTTGTCCACTGAATACCCGTTTATCATCTGCTTTTTGGTGTATCAATTTTAATGGCCAGTACTGTATGTATATCCAAAACAGTATCAGCTATACAGCACTGCTATACCTGCTGACAGAGGCAGTTACCGCAAATGTGATTACAGTGCTGCCAGAATGCCAATCTTTAACGTCCATTTTCTGCCCGAAATACGCGCAGGACGAAATTTTGTGTGAGATATTTTTGTATTGGCAGTGGGTGAGGAATCACGGTGTGAAGTCGGAGTGCGTGAATTGTTCTTCACCCTATATATCTCTCTGGCGGAAATGTTGGGCAGCACTCTGCAGTTCTTTTCTGATTTTGCTGTGGTCTGCCGGCCGCAGAGGTCTAGCGGTTCCAGGCGCTCAGTCCGGAACCGCGCGACTGCTACGGTCGCAGGTTCGAATCCTGCCTCGGGCATGGATGTGTGTGATGTCCTTAGGTTAGTTAGGTTTAAGTAGTTCTAAGTTCTAGGGGACTGATGACCACAGATGTTAAGTCCCATAGTGCTCAGAGCCATTGCTGTGGTCTGCAGGAAGGTGTTGGACATGAGTGTATGTAGAACGATATACACAGGGTGTTTCATTAAATGTGTTTGCTGGTCAGTGTGGCCGAGCAGTTCCAAGCGCTTCAGTCAGGAAACGCGCTACCGTTACTGTCGCAGGTTCGAATTCTGCCTCGGGCATGGATGTCTGTGATCTCCTTTTGTTAATTAGGTTTAAGTAGTTCTAAGTCCCCTACTGCTCAGAACCATTTTAACTAAATGTGTTTCCCTCTGTAAGTTACGGAGTAAAAGGCATCGGATATATTTATTGCGGTAGGTCACCATAAGAAACGTTACACTGTCTGCAGAGCTATGAACATAGTTTATTGTGTTATAATCCAAAGAGTTACAGCAAAAAGATACAATTTTTTAAATGGAACAATAGTTGTTTCTATGATGCACTGGAATCAATAACACCAGCTGTGTATATCAATTTAAATCACATTCCTTTCTCTTTTAGTTTGGGAGCAGATACCACACACGCTGCGCATAACGCAATGCGCCTTCTAAATGTGGTGCGGCCGAGTTGTGAAGTCGCCGGTGTCACGGAGGGAGCACTCTTAAGACTGCCGACTGTCACCGCACACGGCCGTATACCCACCCGACAGTTCGAGCCACACAAACAAACGGGGATGAATATACCACGGTTACTGACATCGGATGAAGTTGGCATACACGAACCACGAGTACGTTGACATGTTGCTGATGCTCGAAGCGTGCCGACACGATGCCACTGAAGCAGCCATGGCGTACTCCGTGAGATATCATAGGTGAAGAGCTCCGGCAGCCATTAGGTTGTTACGTGCCGAACAACGACTTCGGGAAACAGTCAGCTTAGTAATGCGCCGCAGTGACAGACGAAGAACTGCAAGAAGTGGGGAGACGGAGGTATTTGCTTTAGCTGCAGTACACCACGATCCTCATGTCAGCGTATGAGCCGTTGCTGCAGTCGCTGATATTGCGAGGTGCCGGGGCTAGCAATGTATTTAACACTAAATTCTTCTAGAATCTACATATGTAAATGATGCTCTAAGCCCCCCCTATTCTAACTCCGACTTTTGCTGTTGCACATGGATTAAAAAAAAATACGCTAACTGACTGTAATCAACCCTGCCAGTGGAGTAGAAAAGAGTTTGGCACCTGCAATAATTTAATTTGATAAATAAGTTAAATAAACGAAGGTTTCATTAACGAAGTGAGAAATGATAGGGTTGCTCTACCGATTAACAGAATGAAAGTTCTGTCCAAAATAACAATATGATTTATTAAGACTAAACACAAAATAATAAACAAAAACACATGAAACATTTACAATACATCAAATTGGCTCAAATTGGATACTCAAACAAACGCTGTGAAAGTGAAGTTGTCCCTAAACTAGATTGTGAGGATTATGACGAAGTGGTATGTGGAGCCAATTCCTTGCCACTCAAATCTTAAGAGACGCACACAGTTAACCCAACATTAATTGCTGCTACATTAGTGAGAACTCAAACAATGAACACCCAAGACAGAACAAAGCTAGAGAAAGACGAACAGGCGCGCTTTGCTTAGCTCTGACTATCACCTAGGAAAATCCCTATCTGCCGGTGCTGCGGACATACATTACCAGGCTGTCTTCTTAACTGCAAGAACACGATCTGGCGTACCGGAGGCGATAGCTGGTTACTTAGACGTCCCATCTTGGTGATCACAATGTCGCTAGTATAGCCCAAAATAAATCATCCTGGTCTGGTTGTTCCAGACTAAAGACTTCCTATCAATACAAATGCGCCTCTGAGGGAGACGAAGAAGGCTCTTCATACAATCACTGACGGTACAGTGATTGATTTTATCAAGCGAAGTCACACTGTATCTCCGATACAGTCAACTTCAGCCAAAGCTGCTCAAGACAGACAACATAGGCCGCTTGTACACAGAATGCTCAATTGCCAACTGTATTCGGAAAGTTACGTTGAAGTCGAAACTTCAGCAACTTCGTCAAACAGTTACAACTAAATAAAAGTATATTAGACAGCCAACGGAAGGCCGGCTGTCCAGAGCGGCGAGGGCTCAGTCTTGTAACCTACTCCGACCGAAAGGTGAGAGCCGACTCTCTCAAGAGCACCCGTACAAACCGAACACAGAACATTCCCGCCCCCACGACAGTGGCCGTGGTTAACCGTTCCAATCAGCAACTCGAAAACTGGCGGAAAATTCCACTCTATTGCCGGAGCACCCATATTCCACCAATGGAGATTCTTGGCGCCAATTTCTGCGCCGATTTTGCTACGTCACGGAGCTATGCCCTGAGCAAGCCAATCACAGTTACTATAAGGCAGAAAACGCGGGAATTTGGGCGCCAAGGCTGCCTGGGAACACAAGTCATTCCCACGCCTCGCTGGTAGCCCGCCAGAAAGTGTTTTCGCTAAGTTTCTGCGAAGTAACGGAACCTCTAGCCCAGCCGCTACTTTAGGCCCCTCCGGGCGTGTCTTTTGACAATGTCGGGATCTGGAAAGCATTCACTCGACTCCCTCACACCCGTCGGCTTACCCTTTCAAGATCGGCAGAGCCCGCCTGTCACCGGACCACCTGGGTGACGAGAGACGCTGCGTGGGAAGTCCGCGTATGAAGGAATAGCAACTTTTCACTGCATGCAATTAGAGAGGAAAATCGTAAGATAGAAATATGAGAGGGGGCTCATGCCACCTCTCAATATCAGTCTCACATCTGTATGGGGTACAGTACACAGCCACAGGTTTCACCCGTTCTGCCTGTCACTGACCCAGGAGCTGCATGGGAACGATTTCTGTGCGAGAGTTACATTCTGTGAATGTGCCATGCGTAATTTCACTCTGGACTCTTTACAAGGTGTTATGTTCTCTGATGAGTCCACGTTCACAAATTATGGTGCAGCGAATCCCCATAACGTGCACCACTGGGCCGCAGATGATCCTAGGTGGTTACGACCTGTCGACCGTCAGCGTAGGTGGACTGTTAATGTATGGTGCGGAATCTTAGGGGATGAAATCATCGGTCCACACTACTTCCCAGATACACTGACAGGTGAGTTATATCGTGCGTTCAGAGTCGACAGTTTGGGTGGTCTCCTTGAACATGTGTGTCTACACACGAGAGTCCATATGTGGATGCAGCACGATGGTCACCCAGCCCAGTCAGCACGTGCTGTTCTGGAAGAACTGAACAACAGGTTTGCAGGAAGGTGGTTGGGACGCCATGGTCCACAATCATGGCCCGCAAGGTCGCCCGATTTAAGACCATTAGATTTCTTTTTGTGGGGATATCTAAAGGATCGTGTTTATGTCACTGAGCCCACATCCCCAGATGATCTAAAACGGCGCATCGAGGATGCGTGTTGCTCCTTGACACCGGCGATGTTACATCTCGACCGCAGATCCTTTAGAAGGCGAATTGCATTGTGCATTCAGGAACATGGACACCACACAGCCATGTATTATGTACAGCGTAAGGTATCTGCCCCTGAAACTTTGAAGGGTTGTAGCTCACAAACTAAAAGTAATAGGAATGTGATTTACATTGATGTATACACAGCGGGTGTCACTCATTCCAGTGCATGATAGAATCTACTACTGTTCCACTTAAAAAATTGTATCTTTCTGCTGTAACTCTTTGGATAATAACACAATAAACTATGTTCAGAGCTCCGCAGACAGTGTAACGTTTCTTATGGTGACCTACCGCAATAAATATATCCGTCGCCTATTACCTCGTAACTTACAGAGGCAAACACATTTGGTGAAACAGTCTGTATATATTGTGAGCGGCATGGGGTAGCTATTCTGTCATTCTGCGCAACGGATTAATCTGAGATGTATCCTTTACCCTGTGGCTCCTGCAAGGTGCAATTTCCACCCCCACACTACTACAGAAGTCATACAGACGCTCCTAACGTTCTAAAGAGAAATGCCTGAAAAACTTTCAGCAACAAATATCTTCTGGAGTCGTCCGCTGTAAGGAAATGACACAAAAATTCACAAAATTTCTTATATAACTAGTGGGATACTAGGGCACTGGAGTAGTGGTAGTTAGTGTAAGAAAAACATGAAACTAACGAAAATTATTATTTATTTTGCAAAAATTCTGAGAAATCACAATGGCACTTTTAGTTATGAACTGAACACGTTATTTCCTGGTTCTTTTCCGAATGTGAAGTTATCTATCAAGGATAGGATTCGCTAATGAAATTTCTATACAGTGTTTAAGATTGTTATTGACTTGGCAGAATGGCTGAGAGCCGCACCTACTCAACTTGAATAATTATCAGTTAGAATGTTGCTAGGTACGGTCGAGGCTGTCGTGTGTGAAGTGCAGTGAAGTGTACTGTTGTGGAGAAAAATGGGGCTCGCAAGAGCTGTAGCACACAATACCATAAGCTGCGATGACTGCTGTCTGCGCCGCTCGATGCTGAGAAATAAGATAACTCTCGTTCTATCTCCCTATGCCTTGATGAAGTCAAGGATTCTATTCGCCCCTAGTCTAACTATTGGCGTGGTTCACCGGTCAGATAACCAGTCCACTGTGATGCCACTCAAAAATTCGCTCCCAGTCATTTAACTATAACTCTGTCCGTTCACACCGCAGAATAAATGTGGTGGCCAACACAGTGAACAACGTTTAATCGCAAGGACTCAATATAGAGTCGCACTCCGATTCGCTCTCGACAGAGATGCTCTCCCAGTGAAGTACTGAGGAGAGACTTGTTCCTCGCTCCAAGAGCGATAATGGAACGGCCCCTCTCCACGCCAGACGTGAAGAGGTATACCTTTCGGTCTCTTCCATTACTCCTTCAGCTCAAGGCATCAGGAATATCGTCTGCCAATCAGCATTGCTCTTCTAAAACGGGAGAATGACGTTTCGTTTAAGGCGATCAATCCAGAAATCTGTAGTATCGGCGTTTGGCGTTTGCTGTATCCCTGTGAAAATCTCTGAAACTGCATGCTGTGTGTAAAGAATGCGTAGGCTGGCCGCTCCCACACAATGTAGCGGAATTTGCTTCTAAGCCGAACACGGGGTCGTCCTTTCACTCGGGCAAACGCTGTCTGCTCTATGGGCGGTCACCGGCCGACGTAGATGGGTTGGAACTGGCCTCCTGGCGTGCGGTTGCCTCTCTCGAACTAAAAGCTCCTGTGACCGTCGTGTCTGGAATGTATGTGTGTACCCCAGCCTCGAGTATTTCAACCACGGTGCGCACTTGCGATTTATTAGTTACTTGCATATTGTTTACATGAATTCGTACCATATTGACTTTATCTTATCGAGTTTGGGTTCGAATGAAGCGTCTTGATGTGCGGAATATGACTGTGAGGGCGGAATATGTAAGCAATGAAGGTCAGGAGACCACGACGTCTTACAGTATGACACAGCGCTCTAGCTGACAGAGCTGCCACACTACGCCACAATGCCGCCTGCTGACTTGCGAAGTACTGCCTACAAACGAAATTCGTGCTACTGGTTGGCGCTCTCCTTACTCTTCCTGCTGTTGTCTGTGCACAAACTCCCTAAACGCACGCCTTATCTTCTTGCTGCTGTTGTCTACAGGTGCTTCAGTCGGCGGGTAGGTGTGTTGGTCGGATATGGATGTTTCACGTCTAGTTCTGTAGCTCTGTACTGCTCTGCTCTGCCCTACAGCAAACAGCAGAGGCGGCAACTGGACGTGTCGATGTGATCTGGAGCCACGGTCGCCTCCCACACGACCGCCGATGTTGGCTCAATCAGCCAGACGATCGCTGATCGTGCGTGACGCCTGGCCGTTAAGCGCTGTAACGGTGGCTGCAACCGTTGACTTGGTGCAGGAGGACCGTTCATCGGAAACCTGTAACAGCTCCCCTCTTCCGTATCAGAAATTGTACTGGAAGTTAAGGGGAATCGGGAACAAACTGACGCATGGTGCAGGGAATGGCAATTGAATCTCAATGTAGACAAGTGTAATGTGCTGCGAATACATATAAAGAAAGATCCCATATCATTTAGCTACAATATAGCAGGTCAGCAACTGGAAGCAGTTAATTCCATAAATTATCTGGAAGTAGGCATTAGGAGCGATTTAAAATGGAATGTGTAGTGTTGGCAGAAGAGCCAACACTGTTTTTCTAGAGGAGGCCGAAATGCACGCGTTTAATTACACGCTGACTGACGTGAGGTCTGAAACAGGATACGTAATGAATGCTATAAAGAAAAGTACGTAGCTTATGGAATACTTAACTTTAAACCATAATTGTAGAACATCGCTCTTGATGATACATGCTTCATAATATTAATTAGCAATTGAATACGGCGCCTTGCTAGGTCGTAGCAAATGTAGCTGAAGGCTATGCTAACTATCGTCTCGGCAAATGAGAGCGTATTTGTCAGTGTGGCGTCGCTAGCAAAGTCGGCTGTACAACTGGGGCGAGTCCTAGTACGTCTCTCTAGACCTGCCGTGTGGTGGCGCTCGGTCTGCTATCACTGACAGTGGCGACACGCGGGTTCGGCGTATACTAATGGACCGCGGCCGATTCAAAAGCTACCACCTAGCAAGTGTGGTGTCTGGCGGTGACACCACAGAATGACCATATAAAATTAATCGCCGGCAAAGCAGATGCCAGACTGAGATTCATTGGAAGAATCCTCAGAAAATGCAGTCCGAAAACAAAGGAAGTAGGTTACAGTACACTTGTTCGCCCACTGCTTGAATACTGCTCAGCAGTGTGGGATCCGTACCAGATGGGGTTGATAGAAGAGACAGAGAAGATCCAACGGAGAGCAGCGCGCTTCGTTACAGGATCATTTAGTAATCGCGAAAGCGTTACGGAGATTATAGACAAACTCCAGTGGAAGACTCTGCAGGAGAGACGCTCAGTAGCTCGGTACGGGCTTTTGTCGAAGTTTCGAGAACATACCTTCGCCGAGGAGTCAAGCTTCCTCCTACGTATATCTCGCGAAGAGACCATGAGGATAAAATTAGATTAGAGCCCACACAGAGGCATACCGACAATCTTTCTTTCTATCAACATTACAAGACTGGAATAGAAGGGAGAACCGATAGAGGTACTCATTCTACCCTCCGCCACACACCGTCAGGTGGCTTGCGGAGTACGGATGTACGAGTAGATGTAAATGTAGACGCCAGACTCGCACGGGTGACACGCGTATAGCTTCCTTTTATCGCGAATCTCTGTCGCAGCGCAAAATGCCAGGCGACTTGAAAAACGCGCACGTGAGTCCTGTGCATGAGATGGCTAAAAAGATCGGCCTCACAATATTACAGACCAATATCCCTAACATCGGTTTGCAGCAGAATTCCTGAACATATTCTCAGTTCGACTATCATGTATTTTCCTGAGATCGAGAACTTTATGTCTACCAATCAGGGCGGTTTTAGAAAGCATCGCTCGTGCGAAACTCATCTTTTCCTTTTCTCACATGATATACTACTAGCTACGGATGGATAGCAACAGACAGAATCTGTATTTGTTGGTTTCTGGAAAACATTCGACGCGGTGCCCCATTGCAGATGGTTATTGAAGGTACGAGCACACGGAATAGGTTCCCAAATGTGTGAGTGGCTCGAAGGCATCTTAAGTAATAGAATCCAGTATGTTGTCCTCGACGGCAAGTGTTCATCGGAGACAAGAGTACCGTCAGGAGAGCCCCAGGGACGTTTGATGGGACCTCAGCTGTTATTTTTCACGTACACAAACTTTCTGGCGGACAGGACGGGCAGCAATCTGAGATTGTTTGCTGACCATGCTGTGGTCTTTAGGGAGGTGTCAGACATGAGTGACTATGGGAGGATACTAGAAAACTTCGACAAAATTCCTGGATGGTGTGATGAATGCCAGATGGCTCTAAATGTAAAAAAGAGAGAGAGAAACTTAATGCGGATGAACAGGAAAAACAAATCCGTAATGTTAGGATACAGCATTAGTAGTGTTCTGCTCGACAGTCACGTCGTTTAAATATCTGACAGTAAACGTTGCGAAGCGATGTGAGGTGGAACGAGCATTCGAGCATTGTGGCAGGGAAAGCGAATGGTCGACTTCGATTTAGTGGGAAAATTTTAGGAAAATGGAGTTCGTTTGCAAAGGAGACCACATATAGGACGCTGGTGCGACCTATTCTTGAGTACTGCTCGTCTGTTTGATATCCGTATCACGTTGCAGCAAAGGAAGACGTCGAAGCAATTCAAAAGCGGGCTGCTAGATTTGTCGACGGGTGGGTTCTAAAAGTATTTGTATGGACTGTAGCCATGTATGGAAGTGAAACGTGGACGATAAATAGTTTGGACAAGAAGAGAACAGAAGCTTTCGAAATGTGGTGCGACACAAGAATGCTGAAGGTTGGTTGGGTAAATCACACAACTAATGAGGAGGTACTGAATAGAATTGGGGAGAAATTTGTGGCATAACTTGACTAGAAGAAGGGATCGGTTGGTAGGACATATTCTGAAGCATTATGGGATCACCAATTTAGTATTGGAGGTCAGCGTGGAGGGTAAAAAATCGTAGAGGGAGACCAAGAGATGAATACACTAAACAGATTCAGAAGGATGTAGGTTGCAGTAGGTACTGGGAGATGAACAAGCTTACACATTATAGAGTAGCATGGAGAGCTGCATCAAACCAGTGTCTGGACTGAAGACCACGATAACAACAGGTTCTAACAACACGTAATTGTTACGGAAATGCTTTTTGGATCTCAAATGGGTATCCGTGGAGGGAAAGCGACCTCTTTTCCACGAACACTATTGAGAAAATTTAGAGAACTGGAATTAGAAGCTGACTGCACAACCGCTCTACATCCACCAACATATATTTCGCGAAAGGACCACGAAGATAACATACGAGAAATTAGGGCTCATTAGAAGACATATAGCAAATCGGCTTTCCCTTTCTCTGTTTCCCAATGAAAGAGGAGAGGAAATGGTACAGAGTGCCCTCCACCATCCACCGTACGGTGGCTTGCGGAGTATGTGTGTATATATATATATGAAACGGTATTGATACTTCCGGCAAACAACTGACGATTTACCGTATTGAGGCACAGAGAAAATGTAGTTTTTCTGCCTTTGATACGCAAGGAGGTAGTTTTGGAGTGAGGACGTCCGACCAATAACTGAAATGTGACTATCATTCGATAAGTGCACAGGTTACGTCTCTACATAAAACAGGTGTATTGGATGCCAGCTGAGGACAAAAGCAAGGTTGTGCACTTAAGTGTTGACGACGGTGATGAGAGAACGGAGATCGTGGAACCTAGTGCAGGCCCATAATCTGCGTCTGCATACTGGCTTTTGCTGTTGTTGTGGCCTTCGGTTCACACAGTGGTTCGATGCAACTCCCCACGCCACACAACCCTGCACAGGCTTCTTGATCTCTGCCTATCTACTACAGCCAACATCCGTTTGAATATGGTTGCTGTACTTCAGCCACGATCTCTTCCTCCACAGTTGTAACACACACACACACACACACACACACACAAACAAACAAACGAACTTCCATTAGCAAACAATTTCTTCATGCCTCAGAATGTGTCTTATCAACGGATGCCTTCATTTAGTCAAGTTGTGCCAAAACACAATTTTCTGTGCAATTCGAGCTATTATCTCTCCATTAGTTATCTACCAATCTAATCTTCAACGTTCTTCTCCAACAACACACTGCAAAATCATCTATTCTCTTGTTTCCTCCAGTGATTATCGTACACGTTTCACTTCTGAACAAAGCCAGACACCAGACAAATACCAGCAGAAATGAATTCCTAACCGTTACATTTATATTCGATGTTAAAAAATTCCTTTTTCGTTTTTAGAATTGCTTTCTTTCCTACTTCCACTCTGTATTTTGTGTCCTCTCTCATTCCGCCATTATCACTTAATTTGCTTCGCAAATAGGAAAACTTGCAACGTACGGAGTTAATATGGATATGAAACATCCTTACGTCTTTACTGCTATCCGACTTTGGCTCTGTTTAACTGCACGAATAATACCACCAATACTGTTGGTATCAATTTTGAATAATAGTTTCTGTTAGTAAAAATCTTATACTCAATAAGTGGTTTGCTAACTACGGAAATAATAATACCTTTAATTATAGTATGTAATAAAATCATAAATTTATTAATTAAAACAGGATGAGCAATGTTATTAACCTAAGACATTACTACACCAATCAAATTAACTCCTTAAACTAACTACCCTACCACTGGCACAATGTAAACTCTCGCATCCCTTTCCCTATCTCACACTGGTTGATACTGGTCGCGCAAGTCGCTGTTCTACTGAAGCTCCACCTACGTGGACACAGAATCAGAGACCTCAAGCAAAGGGCTAGTGGAACACGTACTCACTTACAGCTACAGTGCCCTACTTTGCCAGCTGTTTGCTCTAATATCGCCGTAATTCAGTGTGAAGATCACGACGCTCGTTCCAGGCACCGGCGTGATGTCGTCTTTCCCTCTGTGAAATCTGGACTTTGTCTAAAAACGTGGACACGTGATTTCCGTCCGCAAAACTCCTGACCATAAGTTGCTCTATTGCACTATGGGACTTAACATCTGAGGTCATCAGTCCCATAGCTATTTAAACCTATCTAACCTAAGGACAAGCACACACATCCATGCCCCAGGCAGGATTCGAACCTGCGACCGTAGCAGCACGCGGTTCCAGACTGAAGCGCCTAGAACCGCTCGGCCACAACGGCAGGCTGAGTCGATACACAATCTACTTGCACAAACGCCAGGAGTAGTTGGTAGACTCAAGAGCGCGGCAGCAAAGGAACACTTAATGCTTCTTTCGAACGCCACAGGTGAGCACAAATCTGTTTTCTCCGCGCAGAGCAACGGATGGTTCTGCTGTTGTGGAGACGTATGCACTAACTCTGAACGAATGGAAATGGATCACTGGTCGCCATGCCAGCAGTATCTCCAAACCTATGTCTAGGACTGCACTCACCGACGAGACACTCTGCGTCTGCCCAGCACCGCACCAGACACCCGAGGCCCCTTCTTGCTGCCGCCAAATTTTGCAGTGCACCCCTACGCGTTTTCGGCTAATCAGTACTCTGAATTCTCGCGCGGTTGTCCCACCTTTCATGGTCGTACGTGTGTCCCGTCCCACCTGTTGTGTAGCCGCAGCGGCGAGAGGCAGTCTCTTTCTTTCTCGCAGGCACGCTCTCTCTCTCTCTCTCTCTCTCTCTCTCTCTCTCTCTCTCTCCAGACGCTCGCTTGGTGCCCCCTGCGGCCCTGTTAAGCTCCGAACAGCCGCCCGCCATCTCCCTTGTTCTACAGCTCAAAACAGCTCTTTCGTGTGTCCGTCCAAACCACCTTCCCAGTGATAACAAGCAAATTTCTCAAAATCTTACCTACCAGTAGTGGTATTTGTCATTTAATTTCTGAACACATCTCATTTAAGGTGCTAAAATCAGCCACCTTACAAACACATCATACTACACTCCTGGAAATGGAAAAAAGAACACATTGACACCGGTGTGTCAGACCCACCATACTTGCTCCGGACACTGCGAGAGGGCTGTACAAGCAATGATCACACGCACGGCACAGCGGACACACCAGGAACCGCGGTGTTGGCCGTCGAATGGCGCTAGCTGAGCAGCATTTGTGCACCGCCGCCGTCAGTGTCAGCCAGTTTGCCGTGGCATACGAAGCTCCATCGCAGTCTTTAACACTGGTAGCATGCCGCGACAGCGTGGACGTGAACCGTATGTGCAGTTGACGGACTTTGAGCGAGGGCGTATAGTGGGCATGCCGGAGGCCGGGTGGACGTACCGCCGAATTGCTCAACACGTGGGGCGTGAGGTCTCCACAGTACATCGATGTTGTCGCCAGTGGTCGGCGGAAGGTGCACGTGCCCGTCGACCTGGGACCGGACCGCAGCGACGCACGGATGCACGCCAAGACCGTAGGATCCTACGCAGTGCCGTAGGGGACCGCACCGCCACTTCCCAGCAAATTAGGGACACTGTTGCTCCTGGGGTATCGGCGAGGACCATTCGCAACCGTCTCCATGAAGCTGGGCTACGGTCCCGCACACCGTTAGGCCGTCTTCCGCTCACGCCCCAACATCGTGCAGCCCGCCTCCAGTGGTGTCGCGACAGGCGTGAATGGAGGGACGAATGGAGACGTGTCGTCTTCAGCGATGAGAGTCGCTTCTGCCTTGGTGCCAATGATGGTCGTATGCGTGTTTGGCGCCGTGCAGGTGAGCGCCACAATCAGGACTGCATACGACCGAGGCACACAGGGCCAACACCCGGCATCATGGTGTGGAAGCGATCTCCTACACTGGCCGTACACCACTGGTGATCGTCGAGGGGACACTGAATAGTGCACGGTACATCCAAACCGTCATCGAACCCATCGTTCTACCATTCCTAGACCGGCAAGGGAACTTGCTGTTCCAACAGGACAATGCACGTCCGCATGTATCCCGTGCCACCCAACGTGCTCTAGAAGGTGTAAGTCAACTACCCTGGCCAGCAAGATCTCCGGATCTGTCCCCCATTGAGCATGTTTGGGACTGGATGAAACGTCGTCTCACGCGGTCTGCACGTCCAGCACGAACGCTGGTCCAACTGAGGCGCCAGGTGGAAATGGCATGGCAAGCCGTTCCACAGGACTACATCCAGCATCTCTACGATCGTCTCCATGGGAGAATAGCAGCCTGCATTGCTGCGAAAGGTGGATATACACTGTACTAGTGCCGACATTGTGCATGCTCTGTTGCCTGTGTCTATGTGCCTGTGGTTCTGTCAGTGTGATCATGTGATGTATCTGACCCCAGGAATGTGTCAATAAAGTTTCCCCTTCCTGGGACAATGAATTCACGGTGTTCTTATTTCAATTTCCAGGAGTGTATTTACTTTTGTATACATTGTGGGAGTGAACAGTGCTCAATGTTGTTACAAATATTTACTATCAAAAACAGTCTTGAGCACAAGGAAAATAGTACTGGTACTCAAAAAACGGCTCTGAGCACTATGGGACTTAACATCTGAGATCATCAGTCCCCTAGAACTTAGAACGACTTAAACCTAACTAACCTAAGGATATCACACAATTCCATGCCCGAGGGAGGATTCGAACTTGCGACCGTAACGGTCGCGCGGTTCCGGACTGAAGCGCCTAGAACCGCTCGGCCACTCCGGCTGGCCTACTGGTACTGCACGTACCAAATCAATATTTGGTCAACATCTTGATGGGTACAATCATTCTGGGGGTTGCATTTCTAACAATTTGAAAATATTGCATACTGTGTCAAAAGAACTACTGCTAAATACTTTAGAAGAAATTGAAAACTATTCACTTTACAAAACTAACCGTTACCTGTTTTAAATGAGCAACTTGAATTCAAAGACAAATATTTCTTTGAGCTTTTTGACGATCTGCTTTAGAATGTTCACTCGTCTGTCCCTGGTTTAAAAAAAAAATTATTAAGACCTTAATGAAATATTTTATTTTTACTTTGTAATATTATTTTGCCTAATATTATTTTACGACTGATAATCTGTTTTTAGAATGTTTGCTTATATGCTTTAAGACTGTATATTGCTAATTCACATCCTTTTATTTCTGACACTACGGCTCGTAGTATTATAATTTTAAATTCCTTCCATTTCCATTATTTTTATTTGTTTATAAAACTGGCATGCAACATATGACTTAGCACTGCCTTTTAAAAATTGTCACATGTTAAAAAAAGATAAAAATGCATTCTACATAAGAACTTCATTGACAATATTTCATAAATATGCACAACTACTGTGCCCTCTCGATCCTTTTTTTTTTCCTCAGAATTGATCTGCAAGAATTATTATGTATCGAGTAATCTGTGTACATGGAAGTCTCTTATTACACCAGTAAATCGTATCTGTGCAGCATGTACTACACATGTCAGTTAACGATTATTGCAGCCTCCTCATTGAAAAGCGCCCTGATACAGCGTCTATCGTTTCAATAAAGACATATTGCTGCTCATTAGTACATAGTCTGACGTGGCAGTGTTTGCCATTCCACTTTCACAACAACTTCGTTAGAAAGAAGTCTGCTGCCACATCTTTGGAATGGCGTCTGTCCTCACCATGACAACCACTAGTTCGCCTATCGACTTTACAACAACTTCAGTGGAAAGAACCCTGCTGCCACATCTTTGGAACGGCATCCAACTTCACCATGGCAACCAGTGGTTCGAAATGGTTCACTAACAGGCCTTGAGAGGGCAACCGATGCACTGTCAAAACGAAGTTCATTTATCCTACATGTTTAAAATTTTTTAACGCTTCTTAACTGACAGCAGCTGTTGAACAAGCTAAGTTTTATATGTGTTTATTTTTCTTTCTTGTCAATGTTCTTGTACCTAAAAAATTTTACGTTGTTATTCGACCTATAACCCATTGGTCAGCAGTGACACCATTCTGTGAGAAGTGGGAGGAGCCTCCAGTATATTTAGTATATTTAGTAAGACGTGCACTGGTTTCTCCAATAGTGATGTACCAGCCGAAGAAGGTTCTTACCCAGTCGTATTTTATCGTTTTATAGCTTTGTAGCTTTATGTGTTTTCTTTAATGTATGTAGCCCTCTAATTAAAGCTTTTTATGTGACTTGTAGATCTGAAGATGACCACAGTTCTGGTCGAAACCGGTCACCGGAATAAGTAATTTGTGATCAAGACTGTTTTTGATAGTAAACATCATACTGTGTTTACTGTCTCGTATCCTGATCTACACTGAGGTGAAACAAGTCATCAGGCAGTGATAAGCACGTACACACATGACGGTAGCATCACGTATACAAGGTATAAAGCGAGTGTGCCGAGATACCAAATTTCAGGCGTTACGTCTTCCTACGGGCAACACAGTGGTCGAAGACCTTCACTCAATGACCGAGAGCAGCGACTTTTGCGTAGAGTTGTCAGTGCTAACGGACAAGCAACACTGCGTGAAATAACCGCAGGAAAAAATGTGGGACGTAAGAGGAACCTATCCGTTAAGACAGTGCAGCAGCGAAATTTGGCGGTAATGGGCTGTGACTGCGGGTGATCGATACGAGTGCCTCTGCTACCGGCACGACATCGCCTGCAGCGCCTCTGCTGGGCCCGTGATCGCACCGGTTCGACCCTAGACGACTGGAAAATCGTGACTTGGTCGCATGACTCCCGATTTCAGTTGGTAAGAGCTGATTGTGTGGTTCGAGTGTCGCGCAGACCCCACGAAGCCTTGGGCCCAAGTTATCAACAAATCACTGTGCAAGTTCTTGGTGGCTCCGTAGTGGTGTGAACTGTGTTTACCTCGAATGCACTGCGTACTCTGGTCCAACAGTACCGATCATTGACTGGAAATGGCTATGTTTGGCTACTTAGAGACCATTTTCAGCCGTTCGTGGACTTCACACTCCCAAACAACAATGCAATGTCAATGGATGACCATGCGCAATTTCACGTGCCTACAACTGTTCGCGAATTGGTCTGATGAACATTGTGGACAATTCGAGCGAATGATATGGCCACCTAGACCGCTCAAGATGAATGTCCTTCAACATTTGTGGAACACAGTGGAGAGGTCAATTCGCTCACAAAATGGAGCATCGAAAACAGTTTCGCACATATCGACGGCTATAGAAACAGCGTGGCTCAATATTTCTGCTGGGACTGCCAACAACGTGTTGAGTCCATGCCACGTCGCGCTGTTACACTAACGCTGGGCGAAAGGAGGTTCGACCGACATCTGGAGGCATCCCATGTCTTTTGCCACCTCAGTGTAATTGTCTCGGCATTGCGTGATACAATTCCACATATTCCGTTACCCTTGTGTTACGTTTGTTAACGTTCATCTGTTAACTTCTGGCATTGCGTGATACAATTCCACATATTCCGTTACCCTTGTGTTACGTTTGTTAACGTTCATCTGTTAACTTCTGGCCGGCCGGAGTGGCCGAGAGATTCTAGGCGCTACAGTCTGGAACAGCGCGACCGCTACGGTCGCAGGTTCGAATCCTGCCTCGTGCATGGATGTGTGTGTTGTCCTAAGATTAGTTAGGTTTAAGTAGTTCTAAGTTCTAGGGGACTGATGACCTCAGAAGTTAAGTCTCATATTGCTCAGAGCCTTGTGAACCATTTGTTAACTCCTTTTCAAGGCACGACTCCATTCAACAGCTCTACCTTTTTCATGCCATCAGCAAACCGCAGAGTTTTTATTGTTTCTCCACGAACTTTATTTCCCTTTCCAAATGTCTCCTTGGTTTCCTTTACTGTTTCCACAACGTACAGACTGAATAACACCACGGATAGTGTAGGACATTCTCTTACTCTCTTCTTAACCACTACTTCCCTTTCATTTCCTCCGTCTTTTATAACTTCACGCAGCTTTCTCCATTCGCTTCTTGTTCTTTTTACCCCTCTTACCTTCAGAATCCCAAACAATGTAGCCCAGTCAAGATTTCTGTAAACCTTGCACGTAGATTTATCCTGCTCCAATCTATCTCTGAGATGAGTCGTTTGTTCAGTATTACTTCGGGTTATACTGTAGTTCCATAGAATCCAAAACGACCTTCCACAGTGTCAATTTCTACCAGTTTTTCCATTCTTCTGTAAACAATGCGTGTCCGTATCTCGCAGCCACTGTTTTTGAAACTGACGCTTCGGTAAGATTCATCCCTGTCAATACCTGCCTTCTTTGGGGCAGAGGTTATTACGTTCTTCTTGAAGCCAAAGGGTACTTAGCTTGTCTGACAGGTCTTGCGCACCAGGTGGAACAGTTTTGTCACTACTGGCTCTCCAAAGGATGTGACTAACTCTAAGGGATTGCCATCTGCTAAGGGGACGTATTTCCACTTCGGTCTTTCGGCACCCTTACAAGTTATTCTAGCACTATTACAGCAAAATATTCAGGGCTTTCAGTGCCCTATCAAGTTCTTCTGGTAGTACCTTAGCAAAGTTTCTAGGGCTTACAGTTCCCTGTCAAGTTCTACCTGCCGTGTGGCAGCAAAGTTTAACATTTGCCAGTTCCGTTACAAACGATTCGGGGAGAGAGAACCGCCTCATAGTGTGCTGCCACGATGCTGTTTAGCAGCCAGGAGAGCCAGCAGACGGCTTCTCCTCTGTGGC
Source organism: Schistocerca piceifrons (assembly GCF_021461385.2). Lineage (NCBI taxonomy): Eukaryota > Metazoa > Arthropoda > Insecta > Orthoptera > Acrididae > Schistocerca > Schistocerca piceifrons. The sequence goes on from NC_060146.1 coordinate 215,818,766, forward strand.
GAAGCCTCGTGTTGCCGGACCTGCAGGGAGAACCCAGACGCGTGGGCAGCGGGACTGCAGATGGCTGGTAATGTTTGCCACCCCCTCTGTACGCTCTAGACGGTACGCTGCGCCCTCCACACCCTGACATTTCGGGCTCCCAGGGGGCGCTCTGCGCGTGGGCGCCATCTTGGGACTCCTCCAGCCACCCACGCGTGTCGACTGACCTCAATGTCCACTGAAGTCACACCACCCACACATCTACAGAAATGAAAGAGACCGCTCCAACCCAAGTACGATCCTGCAGTGAATCAAACAAAATTTTTGTCCTGATCCAGAATTTCTTGGTAGGGAGGATGCAATGTGTCATTCCGGATGGAGACTCTCAGGCAGCTGTGGAAATAACCTCAGGTGTCCCAGCGAAGTACGCTGGGAGCCTTCCTTTTCATCTTGTACATTAATAAAATGGTAGACAGTATTAATCGTGAGCTCAGAGTAATCGTTGATTGTGCAGACCCACTACCCAATCAGAAGTATGCATACCTGCTAGTGGACGTTATGAAGCATTCCTCACTCGGAATATTTCCACAAGATGGCACCTACACTCATGCTCATAAATTAAGGATAATTGCAGAATGTGGTGCCACACAAAGTGGCACTACACAAAACTGGCGCTGATGGCATAGGCACATAGAGAACACACACGACACAGGTCTGTAAGTCCACAGTATTGGTGATAAGTTGAGAAGACCGTCCCGAAACCCATGTGCTACAAAACGCTACTATTAACTGCGCATGTACCCCGACATCAGTATGGGATATGATCACCATGCACACGTAGAAATGCCGCACAACAGGTTGGCATACTCTGGATCAGGTGGTCGAGCTGCTGTTGGGGTATAGCCTCTCATTCTGGCACCAGTGCCTGTCGGAGCTCCTGAAGTGTCCTAGGGGTTTGAAGGCGTGCAGCGATACGTCGACCGAGAGCATCTGAGACGTGCTCGAAGGGGTTTAGGTCCGGAGAGCAGGCACGCTACTCAATTCGCCTGATATCTTCTGTTTCAAGGTACTCCTCCACGATGGCAGCTCGGTGGGGCCGTGCGTTATCATCCATCAGGAGGAAGGTGCGACCCACTGCACCCCTGAAAAGCCGGACATACTGGTGCAAAATGACGTCCCGATACACCTGACCTGTTACAGTTCCTCTGTCAAAAACATGCAGCGGTGTATGTGCACCGATCACAGTCCCACACCACACCATCAAACCACGACCTCCATGTAGGTCCCTTTCAAAGACATTAAGGGGTTGGTATCTGGTTCCTCGTTCAGGCCAGATGAAAACCCGGCGAGAATGACTGATCATATTATACTTGGACTCGTCCGTGACCATAACCTGGGACCACTGTTCCAGTGACCATGTACTGTGTTCTTGACACTAGACTTTACGGGCTCTCCTGTCACCAGGGACCAGTGAAGTGCATTTTGCAAGTCTCTGGGCGAATAAACCGTGTCTGTTCAGTCGTGTGTAGACTGTGTGTCTGGAGACAACTGTTCCAGTGACTGCGGTAAGGTCCGTAGAAGGCTACCTGCAGTACTCCGTGGCCGTCTGCGGGCACTGATGGTGAGATATCGGTCTTCTTGTGGTGTTGTACACTGTGGACGTCCAGTACTGTAGCGCCTGGACACGTTTCCTGTCTGTGGAATCGTTGCCATAATCTTGAGATCACATTTTGTGGCACACGAAGGGCCCCTGCTACGACCTGCTGTGTCTGACCAGCCTCCAGTCGCCCTAGTATTCAACCCCTCATAACGTCGTCAATATGTGTTCTTTGAGCCATTTTCAACATACAGTCACCATTAGCGCGCCTGGAAACGTCTGCACACTTACTCGCTGCACCGTACTCTGACATGCACCAACACACCTCTGCGTACGTGGACTGCTGCCAGCGCCACCGTGCGAAGACCGCAGGTCAAATGCACCGCATGGTCATATCCCAAGGTGATTTAAACCCGCAAACCACCAACTAGAGCGTTGTTTCACCATCTATCAGCATTATCGTAAATTTATGAGCATGAGTGTACATATAGTTAATGTTTGTTTATTTAAACTGGTAAACTTGGAACACAAACGTTCTCTGGAAATTGTTCTGATTAATGTGAAGCAAACGTTCGTCACAAAAAATTGTTCTTCATTACTTGCTCTTGAGCAGTGAAAAGTCTACCTTCAAAACAAGGTACGTATTCAAAGTTCTATGTAACGATCAGCGCAACTTGTCCACGGGGCGGAACACTAAGGCAACCAAGGCAGGGCCGCCGTCGGGGTGGAGAAGTCGACGTCCGACCCAAGGCGATGTCCAAACGATTGAGGTACATCAGTCGCGGGTTGGCGGAGACGGAACTGGCTCTTGCCGGCTCCGCGAGGGTAGAAATACTCGTGCAGCGGAAGGTTGCAATTTTCCTATTGGCTATCGAAGTTGCGGTAGATGCAGCAACAGGTGCATGTCTGGAGCAACCCCAGTTGCTATCTCCTGCGCCATCCAGTCACCGGGAGACCCACTGGAGGCTAGGCCAGATACCAGCCTGTACACAGGGGCTCAGCTGACTGCAACCCGCCAAGTATGGATGCTTTGTGGGTTGGCAGCTTCAAAGGCGCCGTCGAGAGAGATGCCACAGTAATACGGAGTATGTTGACCTTCACCTTTATAACGACTGTAACTCTCCTGAAGACACTTCTAATGAGAGGTCTGCATGTCTGTGGAGGAATGGCAGCCCAATCTTCGTCGAAAGCTGAAATGTGAGGAAACAGTGATGTTGGAAGGTGGGGTCTGGAGCGAAGTCGACGTTTTAACTCATCACAAAGATGTATTCGGTTTAGGTATATACTATAGACAGCCCAGCCCATCTCATTGCCTCACAGACACTGCTCTATGACAACGTACATTGTCATGCTGAAACAAACGACCGCCAAAGCGCACTAACGGGACCACACCCTAAACACGAGGAATCCCTTCGCACCTTTGCAGTTCACTGCGCCCACTGCACATGATGGCAGGTATCTCCAGGCATTCGCCAGAGCCAAACCCCTCCATCGAAATGCCGCGTGTGCAGCGCAGTTCATCACTGCAGATCACTCGTTTGCAGTGATCGACTCTTCAGTGGCGTCGCTCTGCACTCTGCTAAAACTGCTCGAAATGACCGTTTCCTGAAATAACCGATTTTCAGTCGTTTTATTCCTGTTATTTCCTATCAAAAATCTTGAATCTGTCAGTTTAAAGAGATACATAATCGACGCATTAAATTAAATAGGGAAATGAAAGAAAACTTTGTCCCTCCATCCTTTCGCTTCTTTCCTGTAAAAGTGATACGTGGTTGAGTACTACAAAAATGACCATTTTTTCCCCCTATTAATTCAAATTTTTTGAAACTCTGCTCATTAGCCATGTTGTAATCAGACATCATGCCACAGTTTGAGCATTACGAATAGTCAGTGCCAAATGGAGAAAATGGAGACTGAAAAGCTCTGTTGTTCGCGTTAATTTGTCCGTATTCAAGGTTTACAAGCCGGTACAGGCATATTATGTAGGCACACGCAGCAGATTACTTACTTTTTTTTATTGTATACTATGAATGAATTGTTAAATATTTCATTTATTACTGTTATCATACACTACTTGTCATTAAAATTGCTCTACCACGAAGATGACGTGCTACAGACGCGAAATTTAACCGACAGGCAGAAGATGCTGTTATATGCAAATGATTAGCTTTTCAGAGCATTCACACGAGGTTGGCTCCGGTGGCGACACCTACAACGCGCTGACATGAGGAAAGTTTACAACCGATTTCTCATACACAAACAGCAGTTGACCGGCGTTGCCTGGTGAAACGTTGTTGTGATGCCTCGTGTAAAGAGGAGAAATGCGTACCATCAAGTTTCCGACTTTGATAATGAGCGCATTGTACACTATCGCGATTGCGGTTTATCGTATCGCGACATTGCTGCTCGCTTTGGTCGAGATGCAATCACTGTTAGTAGGATATGGAATCGGTGGGTTCAGGAGGAAATACGTAACGCCGTGCTGGATCCCAACGGCCTCGTATCACTAGCAATCGAGATGACAGGCATCTTATCCGCATTGCTGCAACGGATCGTGCAGCCACGTCTCGATTCCTGAGTCAACAGATGGGGACGTTTGCAAGTCAACCACCATCTACACGAACAGTTCGACAACGTTTGCAGCAGCATGGACTATCAGCTCCGAGACCACAGCTGCGGTTACCCTTGACAGGAGCGCCTGCGATGGTGTACTCAACAACGAACCTGGGTGCACGAATGGCAAAACGTCATTTTTTCGGATGAATCCAGGTTCTGTTTACAGCATCATGATGGTCGCATCCGAGTCTGGCAACATCGCGATGAACGCACTTCGGTAGCGTGTATTCGTCGTCGCCATACTGGCGTATCACCCGGCGTGATGGTATGGGGTGCCAGTGGTTACACGTCTGGGTCACCTCTTGTTCGCATTGGCGGCACATTGAACAGTGGACGTTACATTTCAGATGTGTTACGACCCGTGGCACTACCCTTCATTCGATCCCTGCGAAACCCTACATATCAGCAGGATAATGCACGACCGCATGTTGCAGGTCTTGTACGGGCCTTTCTGTATACAGAAAATGTTCGACTGTTGCCCTGGCCAGCACATTCTCCAGATCTCTCACCAATTGAAAGCGTCTGGTCAATGGTGGCCGAGCAACTGGCTCGTCACAATACGCCAGTCTCCGCTCTTGATGAACTGTGGTATCGTGTTGAAGCTGCATGGGCAGCTGTACCTGTACACGCCATCCAAGCTCTGTTTGACTCAATGCCCAGGTGTATCAAGGCCGTTATTACGGCCAGAAGTGGTTGTTCTGGGTACTGATTTCTCAGGATCTATGCACCCAATTTCGTGAAAATGTAATCACATGTCAGTTCTAGTATAATATATTTGTCCAATGAATACCCGTTTATCATCTGCATTTCTTCTTGGTGTAGCAATTTTAATGGCCAGTAGTGTACTTGCCTTTCTGTTTTACGATTTTCGTAAAAATGGCAGATTACTCTTTAATCTTTTAGAGCAAATCAGGCGCTGTGCTTCACAGATACGTCACTTCGTAGAAATATTTCCAGACTCGAGTTGGTGCCACTCTGCGATACAGCGGAGGTCCGGCGACGCCAGCGAGAAACCGCCGTGCAGACGAGATGGGGGCGAGTGTTGCACGCTACACTTACACGTCTGCCTTAGCATTCTTATGCCATTAGCTGCTTGTTGTCTGCACCCGGTAACTGAAAGGTTGGCATGGAGTATTGTCAGTCCTCTGGGCCCGGGTTCGATTCCCGGCTGGGTCGGGGAATTTTCTCCGCCCAGGGACTGGGTGCTGTGCTGTCCTCATCATCATCCTGTCATCCTCATCGACTGCAGGTCGTCGAAGTGGCGTCAAATTGAAAGACCGACACCCGGCGAACAGCCTGCCCGACGGGGGACGCAAGCCATACCATTAAAAAAAAAAGTTGGTTGTTCGTTCCTGTAGGTATTGTTATTAAAATAGCAGTGATTGCTTTTCTCCATAATAACGCAATATTTCCTGTGCTATGGCTAACTGATATATCGGTATTTTTTACTTGGTTGTTTGTAAAAATATGAAAAGCACTTGTTATAACCGAGACCAAATAAACACCGATAAATATCGCTTATTTAGAACTAAAATAGCTGTACCGGTTTTAAGTCGTCGGTTTTTCACATCGTTAGCATCAGCTACTCAACAATGAACCCAGCAACAATCGCAGTCAGCTATACAGGGTGTTTCCGTAAGTGCGTGCAAAAACGTAACAGGACATAGAGCATGCTCCATTGAACATTTATTTATTTATTTATTTCATTAACAGTACAGCGTAACCCACCGCCTTGAAATGTAAGGTGGGTCGTATGCTTCCGAATCTAATAGCAAAGACTTCTCATTGTTACAGTGTTATTGTTATACAGTTGTTAATGCTTTTTTAAAAAAAAATAATATATAGAACATAATATATAAAGATTTCTCTGAGGTTACAGCGAATTGAATACTTAATAATTGTTAAAATGTTTCCATATAATTTGTTACTACATAGTTTATGAGAATGTAATTTATACAATGCAAATGTTAAAAAAAATAAAAACAAAAAGAAAATGAGCGTGGTTAAGAATAATTTGTAATATATAGAGGGAAGTGATAAGCTGTATTTGGATGAGTAATACAGTTTAAGTAGCATGTTGGTTACTAATGGCCTATTTCCGTCTATTTCAGATGAGAAGGTCTCGGTACAGCCTCGAGCTATTCTCATCTCAAATGGTTTGCGCCAATGTATGTTTACGCAGAATTACATTAAACAGTCTGCGGTAGGAAACCTGGGCTCGGAGAAGCCAGCTTACGGAGTTAATGGAAATAAAATAATATTACAGCCCCGCGGAGTGGCCGCCCTGTTTGAGACGCCATGTCACGGATTGCGCGACCCCTCCCGCCGGAGGTTCGAGTCCTCCCTCGGGCATGGGTGTGTGTGTTGTTCTTAGCATAAGGTAGTTTAAGTAGTGTGTAAGACTTGGGACCGATGACCTCAGCAGTTTGGTCCCTTAGAAATTCACACACATTCGAACATCTGAAATAATATTACCGTGTACTTTCCTTACCCCCATTAGTTACAGTTAACTGTAAATGTCATCATTGACACAATGGACTATTATTTGTATTGTGTCTTACAAAATGTACTGAACCTGTCGGCCATGAACCTCAATGCAAACATGACATCGTCGGACGAGATTCTGACCCACCCTCCTCTTCAAACTCGGGGGTGCGAGTGGTCATCATGCTGCCAGATCCCCCCTTTCTTCTTTTCAATGAACTAAACGATCGAGAAAAATAAGGGATGATGCCTTTTATGAAATCGTTCCCTGTACAGCCTCTCAGCAGCGAGAGCATTCCAACGTATTTCCCCATTCACAACGTGCATGTCAGTGAGTTTTGTGAAACTGTACCGGTACTGTTCCATCGTATTGTACTGTACGTCTCTGAAGAGCACTGAGTAACGGATGGACCTGTCGTTGATTCGTAGCACGTTCTGTCATGGGACAATGTAGATACGACAGAACAGAGCCACCTTGTGGACAAGTAAAGTAAACAAAACCTGCATCATGACTTCCTGGTAATCAGGCTCGTATTCCCGTTTCCTTGCAGGATATAAAGAATGTACATGTAAATATACAGTACGTTACGTTTAAAGTGGTACGCGTGTTAGTTATAAATAAGCTGGAAAAGAGTAATGCTAGATAAAGCGGTAGACAAGTTGACTTCCATATCTTCTTAAGTTGGCTTCTCCTACACCAGGTAATGTGGACTACACCACATTTCTCATTGGAGCATCCTCTATGTCACCGAGCGAGGTGGCGCAGTGGTTAGCACACTGGACTCGCATTCGAGAGGACGACGGTTCAATCCCGTCTCCGGCCATCCTGATTTAGGTTTTCCGTGCTTTCCCTAAATCGCTTCAGGCAAATGCCGGGACGGTTCCTCTGAAAGGGCACGGCCGATTTCCTTCCCCATCCTTTCCTCACCCGAGCTTGCACTCTGTCTCTAATGACCTCGTTGTCGACGGGACGTTAAACACTAATCTCCTCCTCCTCCTCCTCTATGTCATGTTACATTTTTGCACGCTCTTGCGAAAACACCCTGTAGACCTGCAATTACCTGCATCTGTCCTACGACGCTTTTTCAAAAGAATAATGACCTGTGCTTCTTTTCCAATCGATTGGTACCGTTCATTGCTCCAGAAACCTACAATGAACTACTGCTAGAATAGGAGCCTGTCCTACCACGTAAACTCAGTGGATTCTCACAGGCTCCTCATCCTGCCCACACGGCTTTTCACTAAAGAGCGATTTTAGTTGACTTTGTAGTGCTCAGTCCCTCTGCTCAGTGTCTCCCATTTCGCCGCATTCGTGTAGTGATTGAAAGGTTTGGGTTCCGCTTGCTAAAGGAAGCAGTGGACTGTGTATCTGTCCCGCCACCAAGATCTGCCTCTGCGGTGTCCCAAATTACTGCAAACAAACGGCAGCAGAGATAACAGACGTCTGCGTGGAGAGGGTGGGGGAACAGTGTCAGCAAATTAGCGGCCAGATGGAAGCTTAACTTCGTCACTTTGCCGAAGAGAGTGGAGGAGACAATACAGGAAAATCTGACAGTGTCAAGGTCCCCACCCTAAGACAAGCGGAAGACAGGGGGGGTGGGACTGGAAATAAGACGGAAGAAGACATAGTAGGGCAAGAGCGTGTGTGTGTGTGTGTGTGTGTGTGTGTGTGTGTGTGTGTGTGTGTGTGTGTGTGTGAGTGGGTGAGGTGATGCGGCTGTATTTGGCATCGGGCAGGCGCGAGGGTGTATTGCGAGGGGTTGGAGCTGATATGGGGAGGGCGTGAGGGGTGCGCGCCCTCAGCAAGTGGTGGAGAGCTGGGGGCGGAATTAATCTCGGTTGGGCCTCTGCCACAGTTGTAAAGCGACCGCCGGGATTTACTGCTTAAACAACCTTCCTAATTAGGAATAATGACCGTGACCATATCGCACCCCGAACGTCGTGTTAGTATGAAAATTTTATTACCACACATACACTGCTTCACAAAGAAAGTCAAACAGCCACGAATCACAGACAGATGTCAGTGTAGGCTAGTAAACGAACACACCATCGGTGGGTTTGTTAATGATTAGAGCAGCAATTGTTTGCCACACATTGAACGGCCACCAGAGACCACTAGTGTTGTTCGTGTTTAGTTTTCTTACCAGCGCTTACGGGGTATGTAAGGGACTTGAGCAGTGACACACACTGAGGCGCCAGAGAAACTGGTACAGGTACTCCGTATTCAAATACAGAGATATGCAAGCGGGCAGAATACGGTGCTACGGCCGGCCGGAGTGGCCGTGCAGTTCTAGGCGCTACAGTCTGGAGCCGGGCGACCGCTACGGTCGCAGGTTCGAATCCTGCCTCGGGCATGGATGTGTGTAATGTCCTTAGGTTAGTTAGGTTTAATTAGTTCTAAGTTCGAGGCGACTGATGACCTCAGAAGTTAAGTCGCATAGTGCTCAGAGTCATTTGAACCATTTGGAACGGTGCTATGGACGGCAACGCCTATATAAGACAAGTGTCTGGCGCAGTTGTTAGGTCAGTTACTGCTTATACAATGACAGTTTATCAAGATTTAAGTGAGTTTGAACATGGTGTTATAGTCGGCGCACGTGGGATGGGACACAGCATCTCCGAGGTACCGATGAAGTGGGGATTTTCCCGTACGACCATTTCACGAGTGTACCGTGAATCCCAGGAAGCCGGTAAAAAATCAAATCTGCGACATCTCTGCGGACGGAAAAGGGTCCTGCAACGGAAGGGACCAATTTCGATTGAAGATAATCGTTCAACGTGACAGAAGTGGAATCCTTCCTCAAATTGCTGCAGATTTTAAGTGCTGGGCCATCAACAAGTGTCAGCGTGTGAACGATTCAACGAAGCATCTTAGATACGGGCTTTCGGAGCCGAGGGCCCACTCGTGTACATTTGATGACTGCACGACATAAAGCTTTATACCTCGCTTGAGCGCGTCAACACCGACATTGGTGTATTGTTGACTGGAAACACGTCGTTTGGTCGGACGAGTCTCGTTTCAAATTGTGTCTATCGGATGGGCGTGTACGGTTATGGAGACAGCCTCATGATTCCATGGATCCTGCATGTCAGCAGGGGACTGTTCAAGCTGGTGGAGGCTCTGTAATGCTATGGGGCGTGTGCAGTTGGAGTGATATGGGACCCCTGATACGTCTAGGTACGACTCTGACAGGTGACACGTTCGTGAGGATCCTGCCTGAGCACCTGCAACCATTCGAGTCCAATGTGTACTCCGACGGACTTGGACAGTTTCAGGAGGACAATGCGACACCCCAGACGTCCAGAATTGATACAGAGTGGCTCCAGAAACACACTTCTGAGTTGAAACGCATCCACTGGCCACCGAACTCCCCAGACATGGAAATTACTGAGCATATCTGGGATGCCTTGCAACGTGCTGTTCAGTTGAGATCTCCAACCCCTCGTACTCTTACGGATAGACCTGCAGGATTCATATTGTCAATTGCCTCCAGCACTACTTCTGACGTTAGTCGGGTCCACGCCACGTCGTGTTGCGCACTTCTGCATGCCCGCGGGGACCTTAGTCGACATTAGGCAAGTGTACCAGTTAGCTTGGCTAGTCGTTGTATATTGAGTGATCTCTGTGTGAGACAGCGTTACCAGCATCTGACAGTGTTCGATAAGGGCCTCATTGCGAGTCGGCCTTTTCTAATCGTGCAGTATCCAGACTTGTGGGGCACTTGTATGTGACAATCGCCTGATGTTGGCCTGCATGGAGAAGTAAGAGTAGGTACTCGCCGGCCAGGTTCCAGTTGACCACGTCTGACCACCAAATTGGAGGATCCCCCTCCGCCTGCCATCTGAGAACAAGTAATGGACAGCTTGCAACATTGTGTATCAAGTCACGCCATTGGTCAGAAACTATCAGCAGCCGAACTAGAGAATGACTGTCGTACACACGTAGCCTTCCGTTGACACCTCAACACACATCGCTGTGACTGGAACGGTGATGACTGAGAAGCATGCGCCGATGATGAATGGCGTCGCATTTTATTCGGAGAAGAACCGTGGTTCTACCCTGCCCCGTATGACCAACATCAGTGAGTGTCGTGGCGACAAGTGGAAGGTCCTACCACTCCAATGTGTCGGAGGGACACAGCGGTGTTACGTGTTGGCTCCCAGGTAGATGCCATTTTCCTTGACTTCCGGAAGGGGTTCGATACAGTTCCGCACTGTCGCCTGATAAACAAAGTAAGAGCCTACGCAATATCAGACCAGCTGTGTGGCTGGATTGAAGAGTTTTTAGCAAACAGAACACAACATGTTGTTCTGAATGGAGAGACGTCTACAGACGTTAAAGTAATCACTGGCGTGCCACAGGGGAGTGTTATGGGACCATTGCTTTTCACAATATATATAAATGACGTAGTAGATAGTGTCGGAAGTTCCATGCGGCTTTTCGCGGATGATGCTGTAGTATACAGAGAAGTTGCAGCATTAGAAAATTGTAGCGAAATGCAGGAAGATCTGCAGCGGATAGGCACTTGGTGCAGAGAGTGGCAACTGTCCCTTAACATAGACAAATGTAATGTATAGCGAATACATAGAAAGAAGGATCCTTTGTTGTGTGATTATATGATAGCGGAACAAACACTGGTAGCAGTTACTTCTGTAAAATATCTGGGAGTATGCGTGCGGAATGATTTGAAGTGGAATGATCATATAAAATTAATTGTTGGTAAGGCGGGTACCAGGTTGAGATTCATTGGGAGAGTCCTTAGAAAATGTAGTCCATCAACAAAGGAGGTGGCTTACAAAACACTCGTTCGACCTATACTTGAGTATTGCTCATCAGTGTGGGATCCGTACCATATCGGAGGAGAGAGAAGATCCAAAGAAGAGCGGCGCGTTTCGTCACAGGGTTTTTGGGTAACCGTGATAGCGTTACGGAGATGTTTAATAAACTCAAGTGGCAGACTCTGCAAGAGAGGCGCTCTGCATCGCGGTGTAGCTTGCTCGCCAGGTTTCGAGAGGGTGCGTTTCTGGATGAGGTATCGAATATATTGCTTCCCCCTACTTATACCTCCAGAGGAGATCACGAATGTAAAATTAGAGAGATTAGAGCGCGCACGGAGGCTTTCAGACAGTCGTTCTTCCCGCGAACCATACGCGACTGGAACAGGAAAGGGAGGTAATGACAGTGGCACGTAAAGTGCCCTCCGCCACACACCGTTGGGTGGCTGGCGGAGTATAAATGTAGATGTAGATGTAGATGTTGTGGTGTGGGTAACCACTGGATATGATTTCAGGTCACGGCTGTTACCACAGCGGTACGCAATGGGCATCACGCATCCTCATGTGTTATCTACCATGTTACAACAACACAGAGCCATTTCGAACAGAACAGGGTTCGTCCACACGTGGCACCTGTCTCTGTGAACTATCTGCATGATGTTGAGGTACTCCCCAAATCTGGCGCTCGCAGAACGTGTGTGGGACTGTCTCGGAAGGCAGTTTCAGTATCCAGGATGTCAACGACCAGCGATAGCAGCTGTGGGCCGGCTTTCTTCACGTGACGATACGACGGCGCTATGACACCCTTCCCAACTGAATAAGTGCATGCAGAGAGCCCAAAGAGGTGCAGCGTCATACTGGTAAGTAGTTGGTTGATTTTTGGGTGGGGGCCAAACAGTGAGGTCATCGGTCCCTTCGGATGAGTGAAGGAAGGTGGAAGGAAATCAGCCGTGCCTTTTCAAAGGAACCACCCCAGCATTTGCCTGAAGCGGCTTAGGGAAATCACGGGAAACCTAAGTCAGGATGGCCGGATGTGGGTTTCAATCGTTGTCCTGATACATGGGGTCGTACTGCCAAGTTCTTTGTTAATTTGACTTGATTCTGGAATCACTCATATAACCTCACTTATCCTCGCAACCTGTGCAATTTCGTTTTGCTTCCTCGAACTCATTCAGGTGCTTCACTTTTTTTTTTTTTTTTTTTTTTTTATATCAGGCAATACTTCAATTTTGTGTGTTCAGTGTGAACTTAGAGGAAAAAATAATTCTGTTCATAACTGGAATATGGTCAACGATTCAGTATTATCCAGCACTGCATTTGCGTAACAACAGATTTACATACGAATAGAAAAAGCATGCACGCACACGTTCATACAGAGTGCCAATTAGTGAACTATATGAAAAAAAAACGTTAATTGGTTACAAACTACGGCGTGCACACACTTTATTCAACATGTAAACGTGGCTACAGATATTCGGATTTAGGTTGTGCCATGTTCAATATGCCTCTGATCATTGGCGATGACGTGGCTCAGACGAATAGCGAAATCCTGCGTGACACGCTGAAGTGTGGGAACGTCGATGCTGTCGACCACCTGCTGAAAGGCTGTTTTCAGCTCAGAAACGGTTTTGGGGTTATTGCTGTACGCCTTGGCTTTAATACAGCCCCACAAAAAGGAGTCGCATGTGTTCAGATCCGGAGACTATGGCGGCCAATCGAGGCCCATGCCGGTGGCCTCTGGCTACCCCAGAGCCAGAAAGCGGTCTGCAAAGTTCTGCTCCAGGACGTCAAACAATCTCCAGCTTCGATGGGGTCGAGCTCCATCTTGTATGAATCACATCTTGTAGAAATCAGGGTCACTTTAGATAACGGGGATAAAATCATCTTGCAAAACTTTCACGTACCTTTCTGTAGTCACCATGCTAAGAAGAAATATTGCACCCATTATTCCGTGACTGGACACTGCACACCACACAGTCAACCGTTGAGGGTGAAGAGATTTCTCGATCGCGAAACGCGGTTTCTCAGTCCCCCAAATGCGCCAATTTTGCTTGTTGACGAACCCATCCATATGAAACCGTGCTGCGTCGCTAAACCAAGCCATACAGCACATAGTAATTCCCATCATACGCAACGGCCAACCGTGCAGTTTGAACGTCCTAACGCAAGCTGTTCAGAAGTTACGATGATCCAACTTCTTATAGTGCAATAATCGTCACCTTGTAAGAATTACATTATAAATTTTGCATAGAAATGACAGTGTAAATTATTTTAAAAATATACTGAGCAGCTAGAAAAATTCTGTAACTTAACTGTAATGACTCTGAATAGCAAATATTGTCAGTTAAATTCAAGTAACGAAATAAAACAAATTTCGGTTCCAAGTAGTACTGTTGAGGAAAGTTCGTCTCTGCTTTTCCAGAGAATAGCTACTTGTAAATGTGTTAATACATGAAGTGTAAAAAATTATAAATGGTTATAAGAAAAGCAACATTGCTGAGATTACTTTTCTGTACTGCGAGTCAGAAAGAAATGCATGGAGATGCATTTCACAACTCGTATTGGTCGACTTAACTTTGCAGGAAGTTTTGTGTTGTCTCGTTGCCACTGTAGAGTCGCGAACCATGGGAAGCAAGGAGAGGATGACGTTTGGTGGCCGGTATCCTCTTTCTATAACACAGCTGCACTCATATATTAACAGGGTTTTTTATTAACCAGAACAAAAAACTACTTATCTTTAAGATAGTCCACGTGTTGTGGTACAAGCTCTTCTGTAATAGTCCACATTAGCCTCAATGCTGGTGAAGTACAAGTCCTGCTATAACCACTACACTCTCGTAACTGGTGACATGAACTGGCAGACGCCAACTAGAATGGTGACTGACTCTGTGACTGCGACTGGCTGGCGCTGTAACTGCAACTGGGCTGACTGACTGCCTGTGCTGACTAGGACCACCGGACCTCGGCGGCGATCTAAATACTTGCAGTCGAGAGGGCGCTGGTGGCTCATTGCTTGTGAGTCTGTCTCTGGGCTCTCTCCTGATAGGCGTGCTTCATCCAGCGCCTATTATCGATCTTCTATCAACCTCTTTGCCGACCGGTGTGGTGGCGACAGCTTACGCTGCTACAGACAGCATTGTTGAAAGTTGATGTGACGACTTCAGTGGCAGACTACCATCTCTCTCTCTCTCTCTCTCTCTCTCTCTCTCTCTCTCTCTCTCTTTGTCTCCCTCTCTCTCTCAGTATCTCCATAAATTATACAATTCATGGCGGTAAACATCTTTCGCTGTTACAGCAATACACTGTGATCACACATACATCAAGGCACACGATTTTTACCAGACACCACAAGCATGCACAGCTATTTCTGCCAGCAACCGACTGCAACTGCTCGACTCTTTTTCTATAATAAATAACGCCTTTGGCAAGCCGAGAGCAGATCTGTTTGAAACGTTAACAAAAAAACCTTATGTAGACAGGGTGTTCCTGAAATACTGTGAAAACCTTCGAGGGGTTGCAGTGGATGGTTTCGAGGAACAAATCGGAGATAGGGACCCATGTCAGTGAATGTCATCCAATGGCGCCACAGAGCATCGGAGATACAGGTGCCAGCGCCTGTTCCTGGGCCACCTACTTGGCAGCAAACGTGACTTCGTACACTGGCGAACCATAGGTGGAGCGCCTCGCAGTGTTGTTTGTTAATAAATGAAACAACAAGTTTACTGTTGCCAGTCTATTTATTTATCTCCACAATGCGTTTCAAACGTTTAAATCTCTATCGTCAGGTGGATTTTCATTTGTTAGTATGACATTCGTTGTAAGGTGGCTATAATTTCGCACCTTACAAGCACCCATCCACATGCTTTACCATGATCTACAAACACAATTAGGTATCATGTGATAGGTTGTACATCGTATATATGAATATACACGAGACTGACATTGTCACGTATGCCTTGTAAATAACTGCTAACGCTTCTAACATTCTGCGTGGTGTCTGTTTGTTCTAAATCGTGTCTCCCTACCACTTTCGCGCAACGACGCTCTGAGCGTGTTTTTTAGGGAATTGACTAGTTTGAACCTGGGACCTGTTGCTGGTAAGGAGACGCCAGACCACACATGACATGTAGAGTTCAGAAGAGTTCAGTGAGACTAGCGATGATATTACCAAATACTTAATGATTTCAGCGTCAGCTCCACTGCACTCCCTGTAAAAGAATCTTAATACTAACTAAATTTAGTGGAAGGGGTTCAAGGCTTGCCTATTTTTAGTTAGCTCGTAAAATAACGTCGAAAAAGTAGTTAAGTTTACCATTGGAAATTTTATTCTACTCACAAAACATTGTTTATAAATTGCACTATTGATAAAAGGAAATATTTTAATACAGGATGATAAAAACCAACTGCATTCAACAAAAATGTGAACGAATATTCCCTGAGTGGGTTTCCAAAATCTACAATGGGTCAAAGGATGACCTTTGCCATATCACATCTATAATCTAGGTTTAAGTCAAGTTTCATAAAAGAAAAAACTATCAAAATGATCTACAGTGACCCTCAATTATCTTTAATTGCTTATTTAACTTGTCTTAAATTACAGTGGCTGATGTGGCTTGTCAATAATTATATAACAGAAAAATCATTGCGTTTCAGATTTTAATTTATGTAGCAAATGTGAATACCATGAGCTTCAATTGACGATCGACACTAGTATTACGTAAAACGGGGATGTAACAGATCAGACTTCTGCAGTTCTGAGTGAAGCTTTCTGCCCTCAAAAATGTGGCGTCGCGTGCGTTGTCGGTGTTCGTCAGGGGGTGGCGGACGGCCCAGCTCCACGCACCTCGCCGTCTCGGAAGCAACTCTCCCTAACTTCTCCTTACTACAATTTACCGAAGTTGGTTTAAAAAAAACCATCTGTCTGTGTTTTCAACTGACCAGTCAGGGTCTCAATGTTAACCTTAAGCTCCGCCTAAAAAAGTTCTGTCTATCCAATGAGAAACGTTATACTTTTCGTGGTGGGGCAATATTTTTAACGTTTGCAACGTAACAGAGACACGAAAAAGTCTCTCGCTAAAACTTGCAGCTGGTGTGGCCCATTTAGTCTTATTGTAAGATCTATACTGTTCTTCTGGAGGGCTCTATCTTTTAACATGGGCTGGGGGGTGGTCCTGGTGGTTGGCTGGTGACGTTGGTGTCCGTCTCTTATCGTAGGGCCTTCTAGCTTAACACGGTTCTGCTCTCGGCTTCTGTTCTCGTTTCGTCCCTCGGAACTGCGTCTGTTTCACGGTGGGAAGGTATGACATGCATTTAGGCGTTCTTGTGTTAGCCTGTGGTATTCCATATGCTCACTCGTTGATCATATTACTTTGGTTAATCTAATGTCAGGATTTATTCGGAGCTATGTGACATACTGCCGGATTTGCTTATCATGTCAGGGTTTTCATGGAAGGTGTTGGATTTGCCTGACACCTTACACGCTTATTGCATAAAAGGTGATGGAGTCACTTTATTATCATACTAGTAAAGGTTGGAGCGACAATGAAAATGAAACGGCAGGTGGAGCTCGAGCCCTGGGTGGAAGGCCCACACAGGTGTGTTGGTCCTGCTTAAACACAGCAAGTAGCAGGACGGATGTTGGGACACCCGAGCGCTGGAGCACAATAGGGTCACGACCGGCCAGAATTGTAGCCGGACAGGAAGGATTATACTTCGGAAACTATGAAAATCTTGGACGCAGCTGAGAGGAACGAGGAAACGTCACCTCGGAAACCATGCAGGCTGGTTTATTTCCAAGGATTTTTACTCAAATGTGTACCATTGTACGAGTATAGGTGTTTCCTCGCAAGCTTTCCTCGCTGGACGACAAAAGACTAAAATATGGTTGGTCGGCGTTCAGAAGAATCTGTAGAGGGTGAGAATATTCCGTGGTTTCGGGAATATGACTCGTTTTCGGAATTACTAGCCTTGCTGGGAGGCCAGCGGTGGAGAGACGACGTCTTCCGTTGTGAGCGCCCGTGTGTGACGGTCGCTCGATATCCGCTTTGTTGGTACAGACGAACTTGCTGTCTTTGCTCTCAGGACAGTTTATGGTTAGAACAGTTAGGCACTGTACTGTTGCAAACCTATACGATTCTGGACTTCACCTCCGGGTTGGAAGTCGTCGTTGAGCACGCAGCGTTCAGTAATTGAGAGCACTTCCTCTGCCTATACTTACGTTGAGACGTTGTCTTAATTACGTCCTTGTGGCTGGGAGTTCGCGTTTCTCGTCTGTAGAACACAAATGGTTCAAATGGCTCTGAGCACTATGCGATTTAACTTCTGAGGTCATCAGTCGCCTAGAACTTAGCATTAATTAATCCTAACTAACCTAAGCACATCACACACATCCATGCCCGAGGCAGGATTCGAACCTGCGACCGTAGCGGTCAGTATAACACAGAGAGGAGAAGACAGTATTAGAGTATATTAATCAGAGGACCACCTTCTGCCGTCCTAGTGTTTGAAAGAGTTTATTTTTTGTGGCTGGAGTTCTTCCATTGTTGCAGACGAGTGCGAGAACCATCACTTCGACGCACCGGACGCAGAACATACGGTGATATCGCAAATTGCTTCAGCTTATTAGGGCTGTGAAGCTAAACAGCTGTGATCACGTTAGTTTATTTCCACTGAGGTTCCACACCACCGTAGTTCACCTTTGACACTAGTGTCTTCTAGTGTTTGGTACGTGGAAGATGTCAGTCATCTCGCGTTATTGATATTAGACCGCGCAGTAATAATAAGGGCAGAGTTGGGCAACTAATTAGTAATTTTACTTAGGATATATAAACTTTGTAATATAAAGGTTCTTTTAATGTAGAATAAAAATATAAGCAGGAACAACGTTTATCATTTAGTAGGATTAGTTGCCTTCATCATTCATTTATGTTTAGATTGTAATTCATAGAATTAAGAGATCCTAAGATCCGCTTCAGGGGGTAGTCAGACACGGCCAAATCTTCATTTTTGCGTTTATTATTTTCCGTTGCGCACATTCTTTTTACACCCGCCTGGAGTAGCATCTTGGGTCGTGTGTGTGTGTGTGTTGTGTTACGATTTTTTGGAGGAACTTGTGGCACTGTCTCCAGAGGTCACAGGTTCCTTTCACAGTCGTAACACACATCACATGTATACTGTCCTGTTTTGTAAACAGTATACATGTGATGTGTGTTACGACTGTGAACGGAACCTGTGACCACTGGAGACAGTGCCACAAGTTCCTCCAAAAAAAAAAAAAAAAAAAAAAAAAAAAAAAAAAAAAAAAAAAAAAAAAAATCGGAACACAAAACACACACACACAAATGTCGTATTAACAAATGTAAATCCACCTGATGATTGAGGTTTAAACCTTTGAAACGCGTCGTGTAGATAAATAAACAGTGACTGCTAACAGCCAACTTGTTGTTTCATTTAATGTCAGTAACAGTCACTGCAAAGCCGGACCTAAAATGGTCGCATTTAAAGCTAAAATGTTGTTTGTCACTCAGCGATCGTCTCTGATTGCCGCGATCGCCAGCAGAGAAGATGGAGCTAGCTGCTGTGGAGACACGCCTTGTGTCGTGTGAATGCAGTGCTCCTTTGCCTTGGTGGAAGCTCATTTTTCTGCTATATACCGAAAACCGCTGAAATTTTCCAGAGTGTCAGGAAAAAATGAACCTCGCGTGGAAACCTGTTTCCGAAAATGTCATTCACTGTGGCAACAGAGCATTGCATTTGTTAAGAGATGAGACAACAGCTAGCTCCGTCATCTCCACTGCTGATTGTGGCAATCAGTTGCGATCAAGGAGCAAGGAACAACGTAGCGAGACGTTCCTCCTGTGATCCGCCAGCATACAAAGTCACGTTTGCTGTCGAAGGGGTTGCCTAGTGGCAGGCGCCGGTGCCTACAACTCCTACACTCTGTAGCATAGTTGGATGACATTTCTGGACACGGGTTACTATTTTTTTTTTTATTTATTTATTGTTCCGTGGGACCACATTTAGGAGAAGTCTCCATGGTCATGGAACAAGTCAATACATGAAATTATAACACGATTGTAGAAACAGATAAAATGAAATATAAGAAACATATACAGGCGACAAGTCGTTAGTTTAAATAAAGAAAATCAAGAATGTAACACTGGAATTTGCTTAATTTTTTAGCTCTTCCAGGAGCTCCTCGACAGAATAGAAGGAGTGAGACATGAGGAAACTCTTCAGTTTAGACTTAAAAGTGTTTGGGCTACTGCTAAGATTTTTCAGTTCTTGTGGTAGCTTATTGAAAATGGATGCAGCAGAATACTGCACTCCTTTCTGCACAAGAGCCAAGTAAGTGCATTCCACATGCAGATTTGATTTCTGCCTAGTATTAACTGAGTGAAAGCTGCTAACTCTTGGGAATAAGCTAATATTGCTAACAACAAACGACATTAAAGAAAATACATACTGTGAGGGCAATGTCAAAATTCCCAGACTATTGAATAGGGGTCGACAAGAGGTTTTCGAACTTACACCACACATAGCTCGAACAGCCCGTTTTTGGGCCAAAAATACCCTTTTTGAATCAGAAGAATTACCCCAAAAAATAATACCATATGACATAAGCATATGAAAATATGCGAAGTATATTACTTTTCGTGTTGAAATGTCACTTATTTCAGATACTGTTCTAATGGTAAATAAAGCGGCATTTAGTTTCTGAACAAGATCCTGAACATGGGCTTTCCACAACAGCTTACTATCTATCCGTACGCCTAGGAACTTGAACTGTTCCGTCTCGCTTATAACATGCCCATTCTGTCTGATTAAAATGTCAGTTCTTGTTGAATTGTGGGTTAGATACTGTAAAAACTGAGTCTTACTGTGATTTAGCATCAAATTATTTTCCACAAGCCACAAACTTGTATCATGAACTACATTATTTGATAATGTTTCAATATTACACACAAGATCGTTCACTACCAAGCTGGTGTCATCAGCAAACAGAAATATTTTTGAATCACCTGTAATACTAGAAGGCATATCATTTATATAAATAAGAAACAGCAGTGGCCCCAGCACCGATCTATGGGGAACGCCCCATTGCGACTGAACATCACTACCACTCTGAATATTGCGGACAATTACCTTCTGCTTTCTGTTCTTAAAGTAAGAGGCGAACCAATTGTAAGCTACTCCCCTTACTCCATAATGTTCCAACTTCTGCAGTAATATTTTGTGGTCAACACAGTCAAAAGCCTTCGTTAAATCAAAGAAAACACCTAATGTTCGCAACCTTTTATTTAATCCGTCCGAAACCTCACAGAGAAAAGAGACTATAGCATTTTCAGTTGTTAAGCCATTTCTAAAACCAAACTGTACATTTGACAGCAAATTATGCGAATTTAAATGCTGCAGTAACCTTGTATATACAACCCTCTCGGTAACTTCAGCAAACACCTATGGCATAGAAATAGGTCTATAATTGTCAACATTATCCCTGTCTCCCTTTCTATAAAGTGGCTTCACTACCGAGTACTTTAATCGGTCAGGAAACCGACCACTCCTAAAGGAAAAGTTACAGATATGGCGAAGTACTGAGCTAGCATACGTGGAACAATACTTCAGTATTCTGCTAGATACCCCGTCATATCCATGAGAGTTCTTGGTCTTTAGTGATTTAATTATTAACTCAATCTCCCTCTTGTCAGTATCATGGAGGAGTATTTCAGGTAACAGTCTCGGAACACTTTTTTCTAAGAGCGCTATATGATTCCCTTTTGGGACTAGGTTTCTATTTAGTTCACCTGCTATATTCAGAAAGTGATTATTAGGTACTGTACATATTTGCGACTTATCAATAACACGGACATCCCCACTACGCACTGATTCTATATTCTCGACCTGTCTCTGCAGACCAGCCACTTCCTTTACGACTGACCATATGGTTTTAATTTTATCCTGAGACTTAGCTATTCTATCTGCATACCACATACTTTTTGCCTTCCTAATAACTTCTTTAAGCACCTTACAATACTGTTTGTAATGGGCTGCTGCATTTAGATTTTGACTGTTTCTAACGTTTTGATATAATTGCCACTTTGTTCTACAAGATATTCTTATCCCTTTAGGCAGCCACCCAGGCTGCCTGTTTGTGCTAGTACCCTGTTTTGAACGTTCTAACGGAAAGCAACTTTCAAACAGCGCGAGAAAAGTCTTGAGGAAAGCGTTATATTTATCGTCTACTGTATCAGCACTATAAAAATCTTGCCACTCTTGTTCCTTGATAAGGTTTACAAAAGTCTGTACAGCAACTGGATCAGCTTTCCTAAAAACTTGGTAACTATATTTAACATGTGTTGCAGCACAAAAATCTTTTAGACTTAAAATTTGTGCATCATGATCTGAAAGGCCATTCACCTTTTTGCTAACAGAATACCCTTCTAATAATGACGAATGAACAAAAATATTGTCTATGGTTGTTCTACTCTTCCCTTGCACTCTCGTTGGAAAGAATACGGTTTGCATAAGATTATATGAATTAAGGAGGTCTACCAGCATCCTTTTCCTTGCACAATCACTTATACAATTAATATTGAAGTCATCACATATCACTAACTTTTTGTATTTCCTATAAAGTGAACCAAGAACCTCCTCTAGCTTTAGCAAAAATGTTGTGAAATCGGAGTCTGGGGATCTATAAATAACAACAGTAAGAAGCTTAGCTCCACTAAATTTAACCACACCTGCACAACATTCAAACACCTTTTCAGTGCAGTACTTTGAAACATCAATTGACTCAAATGGGATACCGTTTTTCACATACATGGCTACTCCCCCACACCGCAAAGAGCTCCTAGAAAAGCTGCCAGCCAACCTGTATCCTGGTAAAGGATTTTTTCCGCGAGACATCCTCTAATGTCCATCGAAGTGTCGTGTGATGACATTTCTGGACATGGGTTTCTATCCTCAATTTGTTCCTCAAGACATCCTCTAAAGTCCATCAAAGAATGTCGCGACGTTTCTGTGACCCACTGTATACGGGTCGATGTAAAATTCCTATCACAGCCTTCTAGGGATTGCAGACGGGGCTTATCAGATGAAATTTTGATAAGCAACTCATGTCAGGAAGTGTACCATTTGGATTTAAAATAAGTTTGACGATTGGATGACTTACAAATCGCCGGCCGCGGTGGCAATGCAGTTCTAGGCGCTGTAGTCTGGAACCGCGCGACTGCTACGGTCGCAGGTTCGAATCCTGCGTCGGGCATGGGTGTGTGTGATGTCCTTAGGTTAGTTAGGTTTAAGTAGTTCTAAGTTCTAGGGCCACCCCCATGAACCATGGACCTTGCCGTTGGTGGGGAGGCTTGCGTGCCTCAGCGATACAGATGGCCGTACCATAGGTGCAACCACAACGGAGGGGTATCTGTTGAGAGGCCAGACAAACGTGTGGTTCCTGAAGAGGGGCAGCAGCCTTTTCAGTAGTTGCAGGGGCAACAGTCTGGTTGATTGACTGATCTGGCCTTGTAACATTAACCAAAACGGCTTTGCTGTGCTGGTACTGCGAACGGCTGAAAGCAAGGGGAAACTACAGCCGTAATTTTTCCCGAGAACATGCAGCTTTACTGTATGATTAAATGATGGCGTCCTCTTGGGTAAAATATTCCGGAGGTAAAATAGTCCCCCATTCGGATCTCCGGGCGGGGACTACTCAAGAGGACGTCGTTATCAGGAGGAAGAAAACTGGCGTTCTACGGATCGGAGCGTGGAATGTCAGGTCCCTTAATCGGGCAGGTAGGTTAGAAAATTTAAAAAGGGAAATGGATAGGTTAAAGTTAGATATAGTGGGAATTAGTGAAGTTCGGTGGCAGGAGGAACAAGACTTTTGGTCAGGTGATTACAGGGTTATAAATACAAAATCAAATAGGGGTAATGCAGGAGTAGGTTTAATAATGAATAAAAAATAGGAGTGCGGGTAAGCTACTATAAACAGCATAGTGAACGCATTATTGTGGCCACGATAGACACAAAGCCCATGCCTACTACAGTAGTACAAGTTTATATGCCAACTAGCTCTGCAGATGATGAAGAAATTGATGAAATGTATGACGATATAAAAGAAATTATTCAGGTAGTGAAGGGAGACGAAAATTTAATAGTCATGGATGACTGGAATTCGTCAGTAGGAAAAGGGAGAGAAGGAAACATAGTAGGTGAATATGGATTGGGGGGAAGAAACGAAAGAGGAAGCCACCTTGTAGAATTTTGCACAGAGCATAACTTAATCATAGCTAACACTTGGTTCAAGAATCATAAAAGAAGGTTGTATACCTGGAAGAATCCTGGAGATACTAAAAGGTATCAGATAGATTATATAATGGTAAGACAGAGATTTAGGAACCAGGTTTTAAATTGTAAGATATTTCCAGGGGCAGATGTGGATTCTGACCACAATCTATTGGTTATGACCTGTAGATTGAAACTGAAGGAACTGCAAAAAGGTGGGAATTTAAGGAGATGGGACCTGGATAAACTGAAAGAACCAGAGGTTGTAGAGAGTTTGAGGGAGAGCATAAGGGAACAATTGACAGGAATGGGGGAAAGAAATACAGTAGAAGAAGAATGGGTAGCTCTGAGGGATGAAGTAGTGAAGGCAGCAGACGATCAAGTAGGTAAAAAGACGAGGGCTAATAGAAATCCTTGGGTAACAGAAGAAATATTGAATTTCATTGATGAAAGGAGAAAATATAAAAATGCAGTAAATGAAGCAGGCAAAAAGGAATACAAACGTCTCAAAAATGAGATCGACAGGAAGTGCAAAATGGCTAAGCAAGGATGGCTAGAGGACAAATGTAAGGATGTAGAGGCTTGTCTCACTAGGGGTAAGATAGATACTGCCTACAGGAAAATTAAAGAGACCTTTGGAGAGAAGAGAACCACTTGTATGAATATCAAGAGCTCAGATGGAAACCCAGTTCTAAGCAAAGAAGGGAAAGCAGAAAGGTGGAAGGAGTATATAGAGGATTTATACAAGGGCGATGTACTTGAGGACAATATTATGGAAATGGAAGAGGATGTAGATGAAGACGAAATGGGAGATAAGATACTGCGTGAAGAATTTGACAGAGCAATGAAAGACCTGAGTCGAAACAAGGCCCCGGGAATAGACAACATTCCATTAGAACTACTGATGGCCTTGGGAGAGCCAGTCATGACAAAACTCTACCATCTGGTGAGCGAGATGTATGAGACAGGCGAAATACCCTCAGACTTCAAGAAGAATATAATAATTCCAATCCCAAAGAAAGCAGGTGTTGACAGATGTGAAAATTACCGAACTATCAGTTTAATAAGTCACAGCTGCAAAATACTAACGCGAATTCTTTACAGACGAATGGAAAAACTGGTAGAAGCGGACCTCGGGGAAGATCAGTTTGGATTCCGTAGAAATGTTGGAACACGTGAGGCAATACTAACCTTACGACTTATCTTAGAAGAAAGATTAAGAAAAGGCAAACCTACGTTTCTAGCATTTGTAGACTTAGAGAAAGCTTTTGACAATGTTAACTGGAATACTCTCTTTCAAATTCTGAAGGTGGCAGGGGTAAAATACAGGGAGCGAAAGGCTATTTAGAATTTGTACAGAAACCAGATGGCAGTTATAAGAGTCGAGGGGCATGAAAGGGAAGCAGTGGTTGGGAAAGGAGTGAGACAGGGTTGTAGCCTGTCCCCGATGTTATTCAATCTGTATATTGAAAAAGCAGTAAAGGAAACAAAAGAAAAATTCGGAGTAGGTATTAAAATTCATGGAGAAGAAGTAAAAACTTTGAGGTTCGCCGATGACATTGTAATTCTGCCAGAGACAGCAAAGGACTTGGAAGAACAATTGAATGGAATGGACAGTGTCTTGAAAGGAGGATATAAGATGAACATCAACAAAAGCAAAACGAGGATAATGGAATGTAGTCAAGTTAAATCGGGTGATGCTGAGGGAATTAGATTAGGAAATGAGACACTTAAAGTAGTAAAGGAATTTTGCTATTTAGGGAGTAAAATAACTGATGATGGTCGAAGTAGAGAGGATATAAAATTTAGACTGGCAATGGCAAGGAAATCGTTTCTGAAGAAGAGAAATTTGTTAACATCGAGTATAGATTTAAGTGTCAGGAAGTCGTTTCTGAAAATATTTGTATGGAGTGTAGCCATGTATGGAAGTGAAACATGGACGATAACTAGTTTGGACAAGAAGAGAATAGAAGCTTTCGAAATGTGGTGCTACAGAAGAATGCTGAAGATAAGGTGGGTAGATCACGTAACTAATGAGGAGGTATTGAATAGGATTGGGGAGAAGAGAAGTTTGTGGCACAACTTGACTAGAAGAAGGGATCGGTTGGTAGGACATGTTTTGAGGCATCAAGGGATCACAAATTTAGCATTGGAGGGCAGCGTGGAGGGTAAAAATCGTAGAGGGAGACCAAGAGATGAATACACTAAGCAGATTCAGAAGGATGTAGGTTGCAGTAGGTACTGGGAGATGAAGAAGCTTGCGCAGGATAGAGTAGCATGGAGAGCTGCATCAAACCAGTCTCAGGACTGAAGACCACAACAACAACAAGTTCTAGGGGACTAATGACCTCAGATGTTAAGTCCCATAGTGCTCAGAGCCATTTTGAACTTACAAATCTTCGACTTCACAGTATGTACACAGGCTGAGATGTATAGGATGACTTTCAAATCTTCGACTTCACAGTATGTGCAGTACCTACGATGAGAACGCCGGCATCAGTGCCTGTTGTAGCTCTGACCTCACATAACACCTTCGTGAGACTACAATGTCTGCGAGAAATTGGTACGCTCGAAACTGTGAAGGTTGGCTGTGGTGTTTCATGGCCATGCTGCGCTGTCAACATGGAAGAGGACGTCCTTTGTCACACAGAAGAGGGCTGAGGACAAGTACGGGTACCCAAAACATTGGCTGTACCATGGGCTTCTACAGCACACAGTACAAAGCTGATTGTCAGTGCTGTTTGCGTACCGTGAAGCAGGAGATTTAAAAGTGGTCCGACACCGAAACTAATTTTATATCCGAACGGTAAACTTATGGTTATGGGCTCTTTGTCAAACATTATCTACTACGTCTCCATTACAAACTCTAGAAGCCTCTAGCAAGAACTCTGAATCACCCTGTATGTTGTTTTATAGCACACCCTTTGTTGTTTGCATAATATTGAAGCCTTTTATGGAAATTGCTCATAAAAATAAAGTTACTCCTTTGCCCGGACAAAATAAAAGCATTTACACAAGTAGTTACCAACGCCACAAGGAGATGGCGTTTCTTGTACTGTTTATGGAACATCGGCATAATGTATGTCAAGTTAACCCAAACTGTATTACACTACCTGACATAAAAGGTGAAGCAGGTGGAAGGAATGTTGGTTGCCGAGTGAAATTTCACGCGTCGTGATCGTACGTGACGTTATTTCGGTAATTACAAAATCGTGTCAAATTTACGAAGAACTTGGCAGTATGAGCCCAGTTACCAGCACGACGTTGCATCCACTGTGGCCAGAATGCACGCACTTTACTTACAGCTGTTTTCGATGGACATTGTGACTTGGCAAACGTCGGTACGTACCAGTTCCGATATGCTATTCGTTTATGTGTTGCACTCGTATTTAGTGTAAACCAATGTTTGGATATATTGTAACTTTGACCTTTTTTTTTTTTTGCATAGTTTGGTTTGAGGATGGGCATAGCCCGAAACCAGTCACCGACTAAGGAGAAGGTTCAGATTAGTGTTTAACGTCCCATCGAAAACGAGGTTGTTGTGACTGACAATTCGGAATTTTTCACAAACACAACATTTATTGATGTAACTTCACAAGATTTATGAATGAACTTACAAACGAAAGGTAACAATAACGATGCCAGTAAAAGTCTCCTAACTTAGGCAAACAAAAGTTATCTTCAAATTTCCCACAAAGGTCAATGGTAACACACTAACACACTAGTAACAGTCCAATTCAGAGGCGAAGACGTAATCTTCGAAGGTCGCGGTACACGAGGTCGGCATCCGGCGTGAAATGAACTTTGGGGCTGTCTGCATCCCCTAAATAGCTGTCCCCAGCCAGTCAGGCTTTGGCGTAGTGATACTACCTGTAGGCCGTGGCTCGAGCTCCTCCTGCACGAAGTAGTGCTCGGAATGTCTGTTTCCATTATCTTGTATGTAAATAGCCGGTGTTTACCGTGGTGGTTTTGGTACGCCTTGGGCATAGACAACCTCTTCCTCAGTGGTGCAATATGGGTTGCCAGCCCTCAGGGGCTACCGTGACTCTGGTATAACAGAGGTCATTAGAGAAGGAGCACAAGCTCGGATTAGGGAAGGATAGGGAAGGAAATCGGCCGTTCCTTGTCGAAGGAACTATCCCGGAATTCGCCTGAAGCGATTTAGGGAAATCACGGAAAACCTAAATCAGGATGGCCGGACGCGGGTTTGAACCGTCGTCCTCCCGAATGCGAGTCCAATGCGCTAACCACTGCGCCACCTCGCTCTGTAGTCACCTACTAAATAAACATACGTTTTAGTTACCACTTTGGCTGCCTCTTTTTGCATCACACTGTATATTATATTATTACTCCCAAATCTCCTCGCCTGTAGTCGCTCAGGCGGAAAGTACAGCAGCGTGAAAGATTCAGTATCTCGTCAAAGGACAAGACGCGTTACTAATTGCATCAAAAGATGTCCTTGTCGGCAACCGTTCGTGAACGCCAGTGTACACAGCCCGGGACGTGCCGCAGGCGGTTGCCGCTAAACGACTCGGAAGACAACAAAGCAGAAAAAAAAGAACACACTGCCCGTGCTCCAACCCACCTTCTCCGCGGGAAAAGTTAATCTAAGTTGAGAACTGTCTCCGCGAGGTATTTTGCCTGGCGGGGCGCGTGGCCACGACAGCGCGCGAGAGAAATTAATCTCGGGGAGGCCGTGGAGGGCGGCTGCGAGAGCCTGCACCCCCCCCCCCCCCTCCTCCCCTCTCCACAGTGTCCGTGACGCCTCCCCAAGAATTCGTGCAGCGCCCCTGGAAGGGGTGCGGGTTTCGCGTGGCGGCAGCGACGGAGGTAAATATTTATGAGCGCGGCAGAGCCACCCCCCGCCACACACCACTGCTCATTTCGGCGATCGGCCTCGGCATCTCTCGCCCACCCTGCGCCCTACCCCCCCCCCCCCCCTCCCGCGCCACCCCTGCAGTTAAACGGCACAGAAGGGCTGGTGCGGCCCTCAGCAGAGAAGACGCCGTCCGCGGAGACTTCTCTCCAGGCAGACTGCGGCCTTGACACTGAAGAAGGGCTTCGAGGGCCGAAACTCAACAGCCCACAGTCTACCGTCCGCCACTTGCAGGACTAATTTACTTCTCCTATACGACTCGAATTACACTCCCCAATACAATTAAAGTGTCACTTTTCTGATTCCCCATGATTGTCTCCCATTGCGGTGCAGAAGTTGAAACATGTGCCTACTACTTTCCTCCGTGATGGTGCAAGAGCCTGGCGCACTACTCCATCACCCTTGGGCGTTGTGATGCTTCCAACATCAACGTTTCGACACATGCAAAGAAAAAGTCGCCGGCTCGAAAGTTCACGTTGTAATTACATTATTAGTGGAATAGATGCACCAAATAGCTGCTTGTAATAAGTAATCTTTATTGACAACAAACTGTTTCGGCTGCTGCTAAGCCTTTCGGGATGTGAGGTCGTGGTCCAAGAAACTCTTCTGTCCCTGACGTTTCGTCCAGGACAGCGCTGGACATCCTCAGATACGCTCCTCCACTGAGTCTTGACGACTGACACGTCGGACGTCCGAGAGCGACATAAATACTGTAAGATAGAAGATGTGGTCAAAGTAACACGCAATCAGCGGAGATAATCCTTCTCAGAGATAAAACTTAACCATTGATTGTCGTCTTGTCAAAGATAAAAATGTCTAGCGCGTATGCAGAGCTATTGTCCAACTGTCACTAAGTTTCATTGCCTCCTCTGTCCTATTAAAATTATAAATTATGAAATATAAATTTCAATGGCATCTCTAAATTATCACGGATAATAATTTAACGTTGTAGATAAAATTTCTGGTTCAGTAAACTTCATAGTTTCCTGACTGGTTTATCTTCGAAGACGACGACTGTCGATAGTTAAGTTTTGTCTATGACAAGGATTATCTCTGCTCATCACATGTTACTTTGATCACGTCCCCTTCCCTACATTATTTATGTCGCTCGTGGACGTCCGACCTGTCAGTAGTCCATATTAACTTCCACGTGGAACATTTCCTAAATCCTTTTTTTTTTTTTTTTTTTTTTTTTTTTGAATGGTTGGTTTATAAAATTTACCAAGAGCTATACAAATACTTACTACCAAACAGTTGCGGTATTTGATAAAATGGGTTTGACAGTTAAGAATGAGTTTGATTCGGAGCTGAAACTACAAAAGACGTTATACCTGCTGTTCATCTACAATAGCATTCTGGCTCCGTGTTAGTAATATGGCATATTTCGTATATTACATTGTTATATTGTGTGGCAGCCAGAATGGTGAAGAGCGTTCTCTATATCCTACGCAACATCTGCTGTACTTGGCAGAAACATGCTGTTTATTTCTCACCCTGTCACGAGTCGCAAACAAAAGTGGTTCAAATGGTTCTAGGCACTATAGGACTTAACATCTGAGGTCATCAGTCGCCTAGAACTTAGAACTAATTAAACCTAACTAACCTAAGGACATCACACACACCCATGCCCGAGGCAGGATTCGAACCTGCGACCGTACCGGACACGCGGTTCCAGACTGAAGCGCCTAGAACCGCACGGCCACACCGGCCGGCAGTTCTTTCAATTTCAAGTTGGTTTATGTTAGGGAAATGAGTCGAGTCCCCCAGGATTTTTTGCCTTATAAAATTTTATTACAAGAGTGTAGTTCGATTGCCATTGCTTTGTGCGACCCTGACGCTGTTTATGTATTCCTTGCCTTAAGCATTACATGTCCAGTCTTATACCTTCTTACGTTAAGACTAGCATTAACTCGCGTAGTGAGTGAAGAAATTCGTATGAGATTTTTTACTTTTTCAGTGGTTGTTTGTTTGTGGCTTGTACGGTGGCCTTTGTTCGGTACAGCGCCACGTCTTCATAGTTTCAAAGCAATTAAGCTATAGTATCTTCCATTGTGCAGTTCATTAAAATCTGTCCAAACGACTATCTACATGCATTCCGAATTATTAACCAGGGATTTTTTTTTCTGGTTACTTAAAAAAAACGTTGTGTCGTGGTTCTGTACTGTGGCTTGACTCACCGTCCACTGTAATTGTTCTTTGCTTGGCTAAATAACAGTAGAAAGTTGGATAAACCGTTGACCGCGACTTTTTGACAGTATTAGTGCGTGACTGAATTATGTAATTTGATCCTTTCGTGGTTAACGATTATGTATCCAAGCCTAGACTGTATCCACCACCACAAAACCTGTGTACCCAAGCAATTTCTTCACACTAATGTAATACGGCAACGCTTATTCAGTAACCATAAGTGCGCCTGTTTCCACCATGAATATAACATACAGAATCCATACATATTATAAAAGTCCACACATAGTATAAAAGTAGGTGTCTGTGTGTGTTTGTTTTCCACATCTCCTACTAAACCACTGGACCGATTTCAACCACACTTGTTACACGTATCCCTTACTGTCCGACAATAATCTCTCTGGGTGTAAGAACCACCTACCGATGATATGAGATATGGCGTCATAAACAATGAAATGTGTGAAAAACTGGCGCATCGTGCATGATGTTTAAATTTATTACCTCTGTGCTGCCAACTCTATTCGTAATAAATTTCGTAAACAGTATCCACATACGCCGCTAAATGCACCTACATAATTACATCATGGTAGCACACACAGTTCAGGTCATATAACGGACTAAACGCTGAGATACGTTAAAAAAGTGCCACATTGTTTAAATTTATTGCTTCTTTGCTACTAACTCTACTCGCAACACATTTCACGGACAGTATCCACATATTCCGCTGAATGTACCTACAAAAATGTATCGTTGTGCCACACATATTTCGAGAGATGTTCCGTCATAAACACTGAGATGCGTGAAAAACTGCCACACCGTGCGAGAAGTCTTAATACTTTTTCTCTCTGCTACTAAGACACACCTGAAGTCGAGTCAGCTTAAGAAAATCCCTGATATCTGGCAGCGTTTTTCACAGTTTTCAACTGCAAAGCGCAACCTGCTGTAGGCCAAAACAGCAGCCGTTTATAGGGGTATGAAAAGGCATTGCCGTAGAGACGTTTACAAAATCGCGTTGTTGTTACTCGACGCACCTGCGCCAGCATACACAAATACCAAGTTACTTAATTTGGATTCTGTACTTGTATATTTGTACATGTGCGTTAAAAAATGGTGTAATACAGCGATGTAGTCTTTCACTCCTACTGTTCAATCTGTACATCGAAGAATCAGTGATGGAAGTGAAAGAAAGATTCACGAGTGGAAATAAAATTCAAAGTCAAAGGATATCAATGATACGATTCGCTGATGACATTGCTATCCTGAGTGAAAGTGAAGAAGAATTACATGAACTGCTGAATGGAATGAACAGCATAATGAGGACAGAGTATGAATTTAGAGTAAATCGAAGAAAGACGAAAGTAATGAGAAGAAGCAGAAACCAGAATAGCGAGAAACTTAACATCAGGATTGATGGTCACGAAGTAGATGAAGTTAAGGAATTCAGCTACCTAGGCCGTAAAATAACTAATGACGGCCGGAGCAAGGAGGACATCGAAAACAAACTAGCACTGGCCGAAAGCGACTTCCTGGCCAAGAGAAGTCTACTAGTATCAAACATAGGCCTCAGTTTAAGGAAGAAATTTCTGACAATGTACGCATATTGTATGGTAGTGAAACAAGGACTGTAGGAAAACCGGAACAGAAGAGAATGAAAGCATTTGAGATGTGGTGCTACAGACTAACGTTGAAAATCTGGTGGACTGATAAGGTAAAGATTGAGAAGGTTCTGCGCAGAATTGGAGAGGAAAGGAATATGTGGAAAACACTGACAAGGAGAAGGGACAGGATGATAGGACATTTGTTAAGACTTCAGGGAATGGCTTCTGTGGTACTAGAGGGAGCTGTAGAGGGCAAAATCTGCAGAGGAAGACATATTGAATACATTCAGCAAATAATTGAGGACGTAGGTTGCAAGTGCTACTCTGAAGTTGGTAGAGGAGAGGAATTCGTGGCGGACCGCATCAAAACAGTCAGAAGATTGATGACCGACAAAAGTGCTTATTTCATTTACGACTGTTTCATTATTTAAAGGTGTTCTCACGAATACATGGAAATGAATTTTTTTCGGTATTACCCTACAAACACAGTTCTTTTTTCCTATCGTTTCTCATAGAAAATTGTTCACTATGAACATCCGGGCAAGCCAGATTTCTCAGCTAATGTTTCCCATACACTTGCTGCCACCAATCCTTTTGATTTAGCTGAATTAACATTTCCCATTCATGATCCTATTGCTTACATAAATGATTTTGCTATCACCCATACTGTTCCCCATTTTATCGATCGCCATTTAATCCCGAGAGATCGGTGTACATACAATACAAAAGCGTATTTAGGGAAAGACGTGAGTGAAAAAAGGGTAAATGTACTGTATGATAGAATCTAACATGGCTTCCGATATATTGTTTTCCGTGACACGCTCATATTAGTTCACGTCATCTTTGGTGCAACATCTTAGTTTAGTTATTGAGTCATATCGCTTGTGTTACAAATGGGCCACTCAAGTGAGCCAATCTTGAAACAATATTCACACGAAAAATCAAACCGGGCGTAGGTCATTTTCATCCCCAGCAATAGGTGTCACAAAATATGCACATTCCTCTCGCTAAGTGTTGATATACACTCATGCTCATACATTAAGGATAATTGCAGAATGTGGTGCCACACAACGTGGCACTACACAAAACTGGTGCTAACAGCATAGGCACATAGGGAACACACACGTCACAGATCTGTAAGTCCACGGTACTGACGATGAGTTGAGAAAACCGTCCCGAAACACATGTGCTATAAAACGCCACTGTGTCCTGCGTACATCAGTATGGGGTATGATCACCATGCACACGTACACAGGCCGCACAACGGGTTGGTATACTCTGGATCAGGTGGACGAGCAGCTGCTGGGGTATAGCCTCCCATTCTTGCACCAGTGCCTGTCGGAGCTCCTGAAGTGTCCTAGGGGTTTGAAGATGTGCAGCGATACGTCGACCGAGAGCATCTGAGACGTGCTCGATGGCGTTTAGGTCTGGAGAACAGGCAGGCCACTCCACTCGGCTGATATCTTCTGTTTCAAGGTACTCCTCCACGATGGCAGCTCTGTGGGGCAGTGCGTTACCATCCATCAGGAGGAAGGTGGGACTCACTGCACCACTGAAAAGGCGAACATACTGGTGCAAAATGACGTCCTGATACACGTGACCTGTTACAGTTTCTGAGTCAAAGACATGCAGGAGTGTACATGCACCAATCATAATCCCACCCCACACCACCACGCCACTACCTCCATACAGGTCACTTTCAAGGACAGGAAGGGTTGGGTTGGGGAAGGAGACCAGACAGCGAGGTCATCGGTCTCATCGGATTAGGGAAGGACGGGGATGGAAGTCGGCCGTGCCCTGTGAAAGGAACCATCCCTGCATTGGACTGAAGCGATGTGGGGAGATCACGGAAAACCTAAATCAGGATGGCCGGACGCGGGATTGAACCGTCGTCCTCCCGAATGCGAGTCCAGTGTCTAACCACTGCGCCACCTCGCTCGGTGGACATTAAGGGGTTGGCATCTGGTTCCTCATACACGCCATATGAAAACCCGGAGAGAATCACTGTTCAGACTATACCTAGACTCGTCCGAGAACATAACCAGGGGACCACTGTTCGAATGACCATGTTCTTGACGCCAGGCTTTACGGGCTCTCCTGTGACCTGGGGCCAGTGGAATGCACCTTGCAGGTCTCCAGGCGAATAAACCATGTCTGTTCAGTGGTCTGTAGGCTGTGTGTCTGGAGACAAGTGCTCCAGTGGCTGTGGTAAGGTGCCGAGCAAGGCTAACTTTAGTACTCCGTGGCCGTCTGCGGGCACTGATGGTCAAATATCGGTTTTCTTGTAGTGACTTGGCAAGACAGCCAAGCCACTCGGAGGTAGCCGAAAGGCACGCGTTTAAGCTCACGCAGACTGGCGTGAGGTCTGGAACAGGACAATGTCTTGAGAATTGCAAATAAAGTACGAAGATCTTGGAATACTTAACTTTAATCCATAATTGGAGAACATCGCTCTTTATGACACATAATTACAATCGCAATATAAGTGGTAATTGCGCCTTGCTAGGTCGTAGCAAATGACGTAGCTGAAGGCTATGCTAACTATCGTCTCGGCAAATGAGAGCGTAATTTGTCAGTGTAGCATCGCTAGCAAAGTCGGCTGTACAACTGGGGCGAGTGCTACGAAGTCTCTCTAGACCTGCCGTGTGGCGGCGCTCGGTCTGCAATCACTGACAGTGGCGACACGCGGGTCCGACGTATACTAACGGACCGCGGCCGATTTAAAGGCTACCACCTAGCAAGTGTGGTGTCTGGCGGTGACACCACACTTCTTGTGGTGCTGTACACTGTGGACGTCCCGTACTATTGCACCTGGACACGTTTCCTGTGTGCTGGAATCGTTGCGAAAATCTTGAGATCACACTTTGTGACACACGGGAGGCCGGTGCTAGGACCTGCTGTGTTTGACCATCCTCCAGAAGCCCTGGTACTCTATCCCTCATAACGTCATCAGTATGTGTTCTTTGAGCCATTTTCAACACACACTCGCCATTAGCACGTCCGAAAACGTCTGCCGACTTACTCGCTGCGGCCGGCCGGAGTGGCCGTGCGGTTCTAGGCGCTACAGTCTGGAGCCGAGCGACCGCTCCGGTCGCAGGTTCGAATCCTGCCTCGGGCATAGATGTATGTGATGTCCTTAGCTTAGTTAGGTTTAATTAGTTCTAAGTTCTAGCCGACTGATGACCTCAGAAGTTAAGTCGCATGGTGCTCAGAGCCATTTTACTCGCTGCGGCGTACTCTTGACATGCACAAACACACCTCTGCGTATGTGGACTGCTACCAGCGCAAACCGTGTGACGTCCGCAGGTCAAATGCACCACATGGTCGTACCCCGAGGTGATTTAAACCCGCAAACCGCCCACCAGAGCGTTGTTTCACCGTGTATCAGTATTATCCTTAATGTGTGAGCGTGAGTGTAGATGTGAAGCAAACGCAAATGTAGAAGTAGAAGCATATATAGATGGGGATGAGATGAGTGGATGCCGGCCGCGGTGGTCTAGCGGTTCTAGGCGCGCAGTCCGGAACCGCGCGACTGCTACAGTCGCAGGTTCGAATCCTGTTTCGGGCATGGATGTGTGTGATGTCCTTAGGTTAGTTAGGTTTAAGTAGTTCTAAGTTCTAGGGGACTGATGACCACAGATGTTAAGTCCCATAGTGCTCAGAGCCATTTGAACCATTTTTGATGAGTGGATGTCAATATTTCGTTACCTTCAGCATGAAGGTAGTGGAAAGTGCGTTGTTAAAGTGGCGGAAATGAAGGGGATTTTTGGTGTGTCAGCGCAATGTCAGCTGCTTAAGTGTTTGAGAAGTACGATGAAGATGCAGATACAAACTGAGGTGGCATAAGACATGGGACGTCCGTATGCACATATGCATATGGCGGTAGTGTCGAGTACACAATATAGACAAGGGCAGTGCTTCCGCGCAGCTGTCGTTTGTGCTCAGGTGGTTAGGGTGAAAAGGTCACCGACATGGTTAAGGCCGCACAACGGCAATTAACAGACTCTGAACGCGGAATGGTAGTTGGTGCTAGACGCATCGGATATTCCATTTCGGATATCGATAGGGAATTTATTTATTTATTTCTCACGCAAGGATGTGCTGTCTGTTGTTACAGAGCAGGTCGTACATTGTGTGATTTTACATGTTACATCACATAAACTTAGTTTTATTACTAGGACATTTTTTGGTTGAAAAAAAATCGTCAGGGAATTCAATAATCCGAGATCCACAGTGTCTAGAGTGTGTCGACAATACAGATTTGAGGTATTACCTCCCACCATGGACAAAGCACTGGCCGTTGCCTTCACTTAACGACCCAGAACAGCGGTGTTTACATAGAGTTGTCAGTGCGTGAAATCAGTCTGGGATGTACGACGAACACATCCGTTAGGGCAGTGCGGCGAAATCTGGCGTTAGTGGTCTGTGGCAGCAGACGACCGAGGCGAGTGGCTTTGCTAACAGCACGACGTCGCCTGCAGCGCCCCTCCTGGGCTCGTGACCATAGCGGGTGGACTCCAGACGACTGGAAAACCGTGGTCGGGTCAGCTGAGAACCGAATTCAGATGGTAAGAGCTAGTGTGGTGCAGACCTCACGAAGCCATGGAACCAAGCCTTCGACAAGCCAATGTGCAAGCTGGTAGTCGCTCTGTGACGTACACAACTGGCCATAAAAATTGATACACCAAGAAGAAATGCAGATGATAAACGGCTATTCATTAGACAAATATGTTATACTAGAACTGACATATGATTACATTTTCACGCAATTTGGGTGCATAGATCCCGAGAAATCAGTACCCAGAACAACCACCTCTGGCCGTAATAACAGCGTTGATACGCCTGGGCATTGAGTCAAACACAGCTTGGATGGCGTGTACAGGCACAGCTGCCCATGCAGCTTCAACACGATACCGCAGTTCATCAAGAGTGGTGACTGGCGTATTGTGACGAGCCAGTTGCTTGGCCACCATTGACCAGACGTTTTCAGTTGCTGAGAGATCTGGAGAATGTGCTGGCCAGGGCGACAGTCGAACATTTTCTGTATCTAGAAAGGCCCGTACAGCACCTGCAATATGCGGTTGTGCATTATCCTGCTGAAATGTAGGGTTTCGCAGGGATCGAATGAAGGGTAGAGCCACGGGTCGTAACAAATCTGAAATGTAACGTCCACTGTTCAAAGTGCCGTCAATGCGAACAAGAGGTGACCGATACGTGTAAATAATGCAACCCCACACCATCACGCCGGGTGATACGCCAGTATGACGATGACGAATACACGCTTCCAATCTGCGTTCACCGCGACGTCGGCAAACACGGATGCGACCATCACGATTATGTAAACAGAACCTCGATTCATCCGAAAAAAATGACATTTTACCATTTGTGCACCCTGGTTCGTCGTTGAGTACACCATCGCAGGCGCTCCTGTCTGTGATGCAGCTTCAACGGTAACCGTAGCCACGGTTTCCGAGCTCATAGTCAACAACTGCTGCAAACGCCGTCGAACTGTTCGTGCAAATGGTTGTTGTCTTGCAAACGTCCCCATCTGTTGACGCAGGGATCGAGACGTGGCTGCACGATCCGTTACAGCCATGCGGATAAGATGCCTGTCATCTCGACTGTTAGTGATAAGAGACCGTTGGGATGCTGCACGGCGTTCCGTATTACCCTCCTGAACCCACCGATTGCGTATTCTGCTAACAGTCATTGGATCTCGACCAACGCGAGCAGCAATGTTGCGATACGATAAACCGCAGTCGCTATAGGCTACAATCCGACCTTTATCAAAAACGGAAACGTGATGGTACGCATTTCTCCTCCTTACTCGAGGCATCACAACAACTTTTCACCAGGCAAAGCCGGTCAACTGCTTTTTGTGTACGAGAAATCGGTTGGAAACTTTCCTCATGTCAGCACGTTGTAGCTGTCGCCATCTGCGCCAACCTTGTGTGAATGCTCTGAAAAGCTAATCATTTGCATATCACAGCATCTTCTTCCTGTCGGTTAAATTTGACATCTGTAGCACGTCATCTTCGTAGTGTAGCAATTTTAATGGCCAGTAGTGTAGTAGACTATGTTTCATAGATTGGGGAGCTTCATCTGGTCCGACTGAACCGATAATTGTGGGAAAATGGTTCTGTTCGGCTACTTGGAGACCATCTGCAGTCATTCGTGGACTTGACCTTGTTGTTGTTGTGGTCTTCAGTCCTGAGACTAGTTTGATGCAGCTCTCCATGCTACTCTATCCCGTTCAAGCTTCTTCATCTCACAGTACCTACCGCAACCTACGTCCTTCTGAATCTGTTTAGTGTATTCATCTCTTGGTCTCCCTCTACGATTTTTACCCTCCACGCTGCCCTCCAATACTAAATTGGTGATCCCTTGATGCCTCAGAACATTTCCTACCATCCGATCCCTTCTTCTAGTCAAGTAGTGCCACGAACTTCTCTTCTCCCCAATTCTATTCAATACTTCCTCATTAGCTATGTGATCTACCTATCTAATCTTCAGCATTCTTCTGTAGCACCACATTTCAAAAGCTTCTATTCTCTTCTTGTCCAACTATTTATCGTCCATGTTTCACTTCCATACATGGCTACACTCCATACAAATACTTTCAGGAACGACTTCCTGACACTTAAATCTATACTCCATGTTAACAAATTTCTTTTCTTCAGAAACGCTTTCCTTGCCATTGCCAGGCTACATTTTATATTCTCTCTACTTCGACCATCATCAGTTATTTTGCTCCCCAAATAGCAAAACCCCTTCACTGCTTTAAGTGTCTCATTTCCTAATCTAATTCCCTCAGCATGACCCGACTTTATTCGACTACATTCCATTATCCTCGTTTTGCTTTTGTTGATGTTCATCTTATATCCTCCATTCAAGATGCTATCCATTCCGTTCAACTGTTCTTCCAAGTCCTTTGCTGTCTCTGAGAGAATTACAATGTCATCGGTGAACCTCAAAGTTTTATTTCTTCTCCATGGATTTTAATACCTACTCCGAATTTTTCTTTTGTTTCCTTCACTGCTTGCTCAATAGACAGATTGAATAATATCAGGGAGAGACTACAACTCTGTCTCACTCCCTTCCCATCCACTGCTTCCTTTTCATACCCCTCGACCATTATAACTGCCATCTGGTTTCTGTACAAATTCTAAATAGCCTTTCGCTCCCTGTTTTTTACCCCTGCCACCTTCAGAATTTGAAAGAGAGTATTCCAGCCAACATTGTCAAAAGCTTTCTCTAAGTCTACAAATGCTAGAAACGTAGGTTTGCCCTTCCTTAATCTAGCTTCTAAGATAAGTCGTAGGGTCAGTGTTGCCTCACGTGTTCCAACATTTCTACGACATCCAAACTGATCTTCTCCGAGGTCGGCTTCTATCAGTTTTTCCATTCGTCTGTAAAGAATTCGCGTTAGTATTTTGCAGCTGTGACTTATGAAACTGATAGTTCGGTAATTTTCACATCTGTCAACACCTGCTTTCTTTGGGATTGGAATTATTATATTCCTCTTGAAGTCTGAGGGTATTTCGCCTGTTTCATACATCTTGCTCACCAGATGGTGGAGTTTTGTCAGGACTGGCTCTCCCAAGGCCGTCAGTAGTTCTAATGGAATGTTGTCTACTCCTGGGGCCTTGTTTCGACTCGGGTCTTTCAGTGCTCTGTCAAACTCTTCACGCAGTATCGTATCTCCCATTTCATCTTCATCTACATCCTCTTCCATTTCCATAATATTGTCCTCAAGTACATCGCCCTTGTATAGACCCTCTATATACTCCTTTCACCTTTCTGCTTTCCCTTCTTTGCTTAGAACTGGGTTTCCATCTGAGCTCTTGATATTCATGCAAGTGGTTCTCTTATCTCCAAAGGTCTCTTTAATTTTCATGTAGGCAGTGTCTATCTTACCCCTAGTGATACTCGCTTCTACATCCTTACATTTGTCCTCTAGCCATCCCTGGTAAGCAAATAAATTTGCTGCTTCCCAAACAAATTTGTCACGTCACCTGGTCACAGTCGGTCGCGATTGATTTGAGCAGTATTCTGGACAGTTCGAGCGAATGATTCTTTCACCCAGATCGCCCGACGTGATTCCAGTTTTGCAGCGGCAACACTTTCGCAGTTTTGGACGGCTCTAGAGGCGGGAAGGCTGGGTAGTTTTTCAGGGGATTTACAATGACTTGTTGAGGCAATGCCACGTCGAGGTACCCGTGCGCCGGGGAGAAAGGAGTACGACGCCATGTTAGGAGGTTCGGCTGGTTCAAATGGCTCTGAGCACTATGGGACTTAACTTCTCAGGTCATCAGTCCCCTAGAACTTAGAACTGCTTAAACCTAACTAACCTAAGGACATCACACACATCCATGCCCGAGGCAGGATTCGAATCTGCGACCGTAGCTGTCGCGCGGTTCCAGACTGTAGCGCCTACAACTGCTCGGCCACTCCGTCGGGCGTTAGGAGGTTTCCCACGGCTTTTGTTGCCTCACTTGTCGGTGTAGGTGAAATCAATTGATGGACATACTTTGTTACTCCGAGCAGGGGAACCACGAGTAGTGCATTTTTTAAAGTGTCAGACAGGAGGGGGTATTTGGAAGAAAGGGGAAAACGTCAGCTGCGTAACTAAATATTTTTCCAGTCACGCACGTACGTAGCCACATGGTGACGTGACGCTGGGACACTAATCGCACTGCCGTCGGCAGTCGACAGAGCTCGACCGACTGACTACCCTCGTATAATACCTGCGCTGTCAAGCCGACGGCGGTAGCGGGCACACACACACACATACACACACACACACACACACACACACACACACACACACACACACACACAAAGGTACGGCGCCGAGCAGGCGGGCAAGAAAACTCAGCGGTAAACTCGCCGACAAGGGACGAGCACTCTTTTGTTTCCGTCGAGGCGTCGATATGGCTTCTAAACCGTGGAGGGCGCGGGCGGGAGAGGGACAGAAGATGACCGACAGAGACAGAGACAGAGCGAGAGAGAGAGAGAGAGAGAGAGAGAGGAGGAGGAGGAGGGAGGACGGTGCGTGGTAAGGGGCGCGGGGGAGAGGGGGGGGATGGACGCGAGGGTGCCTGGAGAATGCAGCGAGGCAGCGAGAATGGAGGCAAGGAGTGGAAGAATATGTAGAGAGAGAGAGAGAGGGAGGGAGAGAGAGAGAGAGAGAGAGAGAGTGACATATTGTGACGGGTAGGGAAGGAGAGGGAGCAGAGAGAGGAGGAGAGAGCCGTAGCACGGGCACGATTCAATCACGCGACACACGGCCCTGGGGCTGGCGCACTGTGCGTGTGTCCCTCACGCATCAATATGCGGACCGCTCCTCTGGCCGCGCCATTAGGGGAGCGCATCGTGCGCCGTCACGTGACAGCCTGCACCAGACACTCTCCCTCTCTCTGTCCCTCCCTCCCTCTCTCCCTCACGCCCTTCCACCCTCTCACTCGATTGTTTTGCCGGCGTACGAAGCGTGACTGCACGCACAGTAGCGCTCGCCGGGGACGCATTCTCGCGCTCTGTCTAGACCATTCGATACTCGTCGTTTTATTTATTTGTTTAGTTATTTATTTCTTTCAGCGTGCGTGTCAGGTCGATCGCCCAGACTCGCCCGCATTAACAAATAAAGTAGCGGGCAAAAATTTTATCACGCACGAGTGTATAACATAGCCTTTTAGCCGGGCAGAGCAACAACCTGGCTTTAGACGTGTGGTAACTCTTCTACTGGGCCGTTTGCGAGACGCGACCGAAATTGTGAATGTGAATGGAGGAAGGTCGTTGTTTGACGTCCTGTCGAGGAAATCGCCCGGTCATTTTCAAAGGAACAGTGTCTGCGTTTTAGTTAATCGGTGTAGGAAAATCATTACAAATTTCAATTTCAATGGCCGGATGGGGACACGAACCACGGTCTTCCCGACTGTTAGATCTCTCGAAACGTACGTCTTCGTCCCGTCCCTCGGATCTTCTTTCGCACATGTCCGAAAGTACAAACACCACGTATAATCTGCAGCTGTGATACATATTAAGGAAATGGAATCTGGTGGAGGGAGAGGGGGGGGGGGGGGAAGAAATGAAAGGAACTGATGATAGCAGCTGCATCAGGGCTTTATGCAG
The DNA here is from genome assembly GCF_021461385.2 of Schistocerca piceifrons. Lineage (NCBI taxonomy): Eukaryota > Metazoa > Arthropoda > Insecta > Orthoptera > Acrididae > Schistocerca > Schistocerca piceifrons. Next base: position 215,861,289 of record NC_060146.1, read on the forward strand.
AATTCCTCTCTGTTGATCCATCATGAACAAGGGACATCGGCTGGTTAAGTACCTGTCAATGTCAATGAAATTCACTAACAGCCATGTAACTTAATACGTTATTTCATTTTAAAGGCTACCACCTTCAGGCCCCATATGCACCTCTCTAAATAAACTAAAATGTCGTATAGAGCTATAAATCTCTGTGTACTGTCTGCCATCGGGTTCCCCTAAATGGCAGGCAGCACCGCATAACTGCCGCGCTATGAGGGAAACAAACAAACAGCCAAACAGGCGAAGACATGAGGTAAAGACGCCGAAGATTCCAGTCGATTAATTGGGAACCTTTCCTTGCAGAGGTCGCCGCGACATATCCGGCCATGGATTCCTACGCCAGGTTTCTATTGGCTCCAGCTCACTATATAGTCCCGGCCGGTCGAAGGCAGACCAGTCTTCGTCCGCTGCTAATGGCAACCGCTATAGCAGAGCCTCCGAGAAGATATCACCGAAGCCGCTGTACTGCACCGCCGATCAAAGTACCAGCCGACCGAGAGGAACCACATCTCCGGCTAGATCGACGGACGTTGACATCTATTGTATAGCCAGCTATTGTATTGTAAGAGAAGTTACGTTCAATAAACTGTTGGAGAACACAACACTCTGGATGTCGTGAATCAAATCGTTACCCTAGTGCTTCATTCAAAAACTTGATTGAATTCACAACATCCAGAGATTTACGTCTCTGTGTGACATTTTCGTTTATTTGGACAGATGCATGTGAGGCCTGAAGATGGCATAGAGAAATGCTGAAACTGGTAGCCTTCAAAATAAAATAAAATAACATCTTAAGTAACGCGGCTGTTGATGAATTTCATTGACGTTGACAACTTATGAAGAATTAGCGTCAACGAGTGAAAATGTGTGCTGAACTGGGATTCGAACCCACGATCTCCTGTTTATTAGACAGTCTCCTTTACTACTGTGCCATCCAGATACAGTGTTAATCGCAAATGCTTGGACTGTCTTTACACGTTCTCGACTAGCACAACCAATTATCCACAGTCCCTGCCCATGACCTACGAACTCTCTAATTTTAGTTTCCCATTGGAGGTCGAGTGTATCAGTTATACAGGTTGAGTCACTAACTATTGTCACCTAGAATAACTCCGAAAGTATGATAGTAGCTGAAAAGCTTATGGGACAATTGTTGCATGGGACAACGGGGGTATAATGTGACGTTGTTTTTTTGTTGCTAGGTGGGGTCGCTTCAGAGATATGAAAGTCAAGATTTTTTTTTAAATGGGATGTTACGGTATGGTACTTATTTTCTGATAGCTGCTACCGGGATCAATCCAATGATGTGTAACAGTAAGGTCAACGAAGGTCAAGAAGGTGACATTGACGTACATTTCCAGAAGGTGTTCCAGGTGATGACCATTGGTATCAATGCAGTGCTGCAATCTTCTTATCATGGACTGAGTGGTATTCCTTATCACATCGCCACTTATCGAAGCACGTGCTCTGACAACTCTATCTCGTATATCTAGCAAATGGTAAATCTTCACCGAATACGGCGTATCCATCTAACATGCCATTGACATGTAAACACCATTCCACGGTTTCGCAATACAACACTAATAGGAACGTTAAGACTAGTATCGTCGAATCAAGATAATGTGAATGATGTATTCCTTCGAAGAATAAGTCGATATGCTTCTCATTTGCCGGCCGAAGTGGCCGTGCGGTTAAAGGCGCTGCAGTCTGGAACCGCAAGACCGCTACGGTCGCAGGTTCGAATCCTGCCTCGGGCATGGATGTTTGTGATGTCCTTAGGTTAGTTAGGTTTAACTAGTTCTAAGTTCTAGGGGACTAATGACCTCAGCAGCTGAGTCCCATAGTGCTCAGAGCCATTTGAACCATTTTGCTTCTCATTTACGTAGAATTCCAAGGAAATTCAGTGAGAGCTCGAGACTTATACGCTGAAAGATATCCTCAACGTACTCACCCTATACGTCGTACATTAAAATATGTGTACGAAAAATTGAGAACAACTGGACCTTTAACGCATCGGAAACATATCCGGCAAAGGAAAATTACAAACGAAGAAACTGAAATTGGTACTCTTGCCACTGTCGTTAGAGATACTTGTGTTAGTTCGCGTCAAATCGCAAGGGAATCTGGCATGAGCCAGAGTAGTGTTGTTCGTGTTCTGCATCGCCATAAATATCATCCTTATCATATCAGTCTAGACCAAGAATTAACTGGCACGGATTCTATGCGTCGCATTGAATTCTGCCGATGGGCTCAACTTCAGATTCAGAGAAACGACACATTTATTAATTTGATTTTATTTACTAACCATGGAAATGTTAATTTGCATAACACGCATTATTGGGCAACTGAAAATCCATGCTGGCTGCGACAAGTTGCACACCAGAAACCGTGGTCGGTGAAGGTGTGGTGTGGGATTCTGAAGGACAGATTTATAGGCCGCTGTTTCATCGAAGGGAATCTTAATGGTAGGAAGTACACCACATTCTTGCAACAAACATTAGGTCTGTTATTGGAAGTAACAACTTTAGGAACAAGGAACAGAATGTGGTATCAACACGGTGGGTGTCCGGCACTTTTTTTGCTGTTGGCTAGAAATGTGTTGCAGAGACAGCTCCAAAATAGTTTGATTGGGCGCGGAGAAGATGTGTCGTGGGCGGATCGTAGGCCAGACTTGACGCCTCTACATTTTTTCTTGTGGGAATTCGTAAAAGACGTTGTTTATAAAGACGTTCCCACTACACCTGAAGATATGCGAGACAGAACTGTCAGAGCTTGTGCTACGGTTAGTGCCGATGTGATATGGAATACCACTCAGTCAATGATAAGAAGATTGCAGCACTGCATTGATACCAATGGCCATCACTTCGAACACTTTCTGTAAATGGACGTTTATGCCACCTTTTTGACTTTCGTTGACCTTCAAAGACCTTACTGTTACACATCATTGGATAAAACTATAGCATCCTAGTTAAAGAAACAAAGTTAACGTTCATATCTCTGAAGCGACCGCACGTAGCAACAAAAAATCAGCGTCATATTATGGCCTTCGTTGTCCCACGCAACATGTGTCTCACAAACTTTTCAGCTACTATCATACTTTCGGAGTTATTCTTCGTGGCAATAGTTAGGAACTCATGTCCGAAAAAAAAAAAACACCACTTGTGTATAATTAAGGCGCTGATTGCCAGTGATTGCTTCAGTGCAAATGCACACCAAGTTTGGACTCTTACAGGAATCATGGAGATGTCGTCAGTATGAGGTTAATGAGCAGAGGCAGTACGCCAGCAGTGTGTGGTACAAGTTGAGAATTTGGGTCTGACAGGAGGCTTGCTAGGGTAGTCTGTGTTGTTGTGGTGACCACTGTGTCCGGATGGTGTAGTGGTCCGTGCATCTGACTAGTAGGCAGGAGACACGGGTTCCAATCCCAGTCTAGTACAAATTTTCAGCTTGCCACATTGACATAAATCAGTGTGTATTGGCAGCTGATGTCTTCAATTTCTTTGGGTTCGGTTGGTTTGTTTGGGGGATGTGGTGTGCGTACTGTGAGACTCTCGGTACACACACCATCAGAATATTTGACTTGTCGCTCTAGCGAAGTAGGCGAGTGTCAGCTATATGTCTCGTGGTCTTATCGTGGCGTGTTTATCTTCTGCCGTTAGGTCAGACGATAGAAATGCCACTTGCACGCTTAGAGTAGCAGATTGACGGTGACCAACTTTAAACAGAACTTGATTAATTTTCATACACATTTATTAAAATAATAAAAAACATAGAATCACTTAACTTGATTCGGGACGCTATTTACAATTGACAATCTGAAGTTCCTTTGGTCGTGGTACGTTAATCTTATTCTCACATATCTCTGATACTTGACAAAGTGTCTATTCCTTTATCTTCATGGCTATGTACCGGAATATGATAATCTTATTAGGCACAGACTGAAACTTGACTATAGACGGGTACAGACAAATGCAGACTAATGCACACTGGTACAGATTGATGCAGACTGACTAATCGGAGGTCTGTACACTCGTTATAATACCTCGTGTGTTCTGGCATCACTGTGCGAGTGTGATCCGCGAGGAGAAAAGGTTCTACGTTAGCAGCAATCTCATTGACTGCGTTACATGTTAATACGCGGATCGGCGGAAGCAGAATTTGGTCCGACTCTAAGACAGCGCCATCTCGTAGTGCGGAGACGGACGAGCGCTGCGCCTGCGCTGTTGTGCTTAGCGGGGCGCGCTCTAGTGGGAAAGTTGTGTACGTGCTGACTACGCGGAACTATGTACACAACAGGGGAGGAGACTAGACAGCGATGTCATCAGTCTCATCGGATTAAGGAAGCACGGGGAAGGAAGTCGGCCGGGCTCTTTCAAAGGAACCATCCCGGCATTTGTCTGGAGCGATTTAGGGAAATTACGGAGAACCTAAACCAGAATGACCGAACGCGGGATTGAACCGTCGTCCTCCCGAATGCGAGTCCAGTGTATTAGTCACTGCGCCATCGCTACGTCTACATCCATATTCCGCAAGCCACCTCACGGTGTGTGGCGGAGGGTACCTTGAGTACCTCTCTAAGTTCTTTCTTTTCCAGTCTCGTATTGTTCGTGGAAAGAAGGATTGTCGGTATGCCTCTGTGTGGGCTCTAATCTCTCTGATTTTATCCTCATGGTCTCTTCGCGATACATACGTAGGAGGGAGCAATATACTTCTTGACTCCTCCGTGAAGGTATGTTCTCGAAACTTCAACAAAAGCCCGTACCGAGCTACTTAGCGTCTCTCCTGCAGAGTCTTCCACTGGAGTTTATCTATCATCTCCATAACGCTTTCGCGATTACTAAATGATCCTGTAACGAAGCGCGCTGCTCTCCGTTGGATCTTCTCTATCTCTTCTATCAACCCTATTTGCTACGGATCCCACACTGCTGAGCAGTATTCAAGCAGTGGGCGAATAAGTGTACTGTAACTTGGTTTCGGATTGCATTTCCTTAGGATTCTTCCAATGAATCGCGGTCTGGCATCTGCTTTACCCACGATCACGTTTATACGCTCATTCCATTTTAAATCACTCCTAATGCGTACTCCCAGATAATTTATGGAATTAACTGCTTCCAGTTGCTGACCTTCTATATTGTAGCTAAATGATAAGGGATCTTTCTTTCTATGTGTTCGCAGCACATTACACTTGTCTACATTGAGATTCAATTGCCATTCCCTGCACCATGCCTCAATTCGCTGCAGATCCTCCTGCATTTCAGTACAATTTTCCATTGTTACAACCTCTAGATATACCACAGCATCATCCGCAAAAAGCCTCAGTGAACTTCCGATGTCATCCACAAGGTCATTTATGTATATCTTGAATAGCAACGGTCCTACGACACTCCCCTGCGGCACACTTGAAATCATTCTTACCTCGGAAGACTTCTCTCCATTGAGAATGACATGCTGCGTTCTGTTACCTAGGAACTCTTCAATCCAATCACACAGTTGGTCTGATAGTCCACATGCTCTTAATTTGTTCATTAAACGACTGTGGGTAACTGTATCGAACGCCTTGCGGAAGTCAAGAAACACGGCATCTACCTGGGAACCCGTGTCTATGGCCCTCTGAGTCTCGTGGACGAATAGCGCGACCTGGCTTTCTCGCTCGGTCTTAATTCCCTTCTGTTTTGATTCATAGTGGCTGTAGGATCAAAATTGTGTCTATTCTTTCGGACATGTCCGAAACTAAGAAACGTAAATGATGGTCAGTGACTCCTCCAGTCCAGATTCAGACCAAGATCGAGATATATGAATACTTAGTGGCTACTCAGATTGCTTTCCAGTTTCTTTGCCAGTAGTTGCTTTAAAGTGAAAATTGGATATTCCATCTGTAGAATGCAAGTTACAACAATTGATTTCACTCCAGGAAGTCCTTGAGATATACAACGACCCTTGACTGGTTTGGCTGGTCCTCAGATATGTCACCCATACAGGAAGTCTGCGATGGGAATGCATCTACTTTGATACCAGTCTTCAGTCAGAAATCTTCGTGAGCTAACAGAGCATGAAACTTCCTGCCAGATTAAAACTGTGTGCTGGACCGAGACTCGAACTCGGCAAGTTCTCTTCCAACTGAGCTACCCAAGCACGACTCACGCCGCGTCCTCACAGCTTCACTTCTGCCAGTACCTCGTCTCCTACCTTCCAAACTTTACAGAAGCTCTCATTCTGGAAACATCCCCCAGACTGTGGCTAAGCCATGTCTCCGCAATATCCTTTCATTCAGGAGTGCTAGTCTAGCAAGGTTCGCAGGAGAGTTTCTGTTAAGTTTGCAAAGTAGGAGACGAGGTACTGTCAGAAGTACAGCTGTTAGGACGCGGTGTGAATCGTGGTTCGGTAGCTCAGTTGGTAGAGCACTTGCCCGCGAAAGGCAAAGGTCTCGAGTTCGAGTCTCGGTCAGGCACACAGTTTTAATCTGCCAGGAAGTTTCATATCAGCGCACAGTCCGCTGCAGCGTGAAAATCTCATTCTGGCTAACAGAGCATGTTTTTCAGTCATGGCAAGCAGTTTCTCGGAATGACATTTGGACGCTGTTTGCGTCCCCCTATGGCGGGAGGGGCCAGAGGGCGGGGAGTATCACACCTAACACCTATACTGATGATGAACATCGGTTCCCGGGACAAAATTTTAATCATGCAAAGGCCGTTCTGGGATGAACGTCACTATGGATTCCGCAGACAGGTATCTTGACAAACTCGTCTGGCTCTGTTCCTCCGTGAAATCTATAGCGCTGTAGACGTCAGGAACGCACCTAACAGCATCCTATAATGCAGTGTAGTGAAAAATGTACGAGGTAATCGGGTTTTGGACCAGATTTTCGACTGTAACGATTTCGTTGCAGACAGAACTCAGGACGTCGCTCATAACGCAACAAAATCGACAGATGTAAAGTTAGTTTCCGGAGTACCTGCAGGAAGTTTTTGTCGATTCAAACCGTTTCACAGGTGCTTCATTCGAAGACTTGATCTGAGAAACGCACGAAGATAGCATTCACTAAATTCAGGGATATATGGCACAAAATGGCACTATCGTATATTTTAAGAGGTGCATATGTGGCCTGAGGCAACAGCCTTGCCGCAGTGGATACACCGGTTCGCGTCAGGTCACTGAAGTTAAGCGCCGTCGGGCGTGGTCGGCACTTGGATGAGTGACCGTCCCGGCCGCCAAGCGCTGTTGCCATTTTCCGGGGTGCACTCAGCCTCGTGATGCCAATTGAGGAGCTACTCGACCGAATAGTAGCGGCTCCGGTCAAAGAAAACCATCACAGCGATCGGGAGAGCGGTGTCCTGGCCACGCGCCCCTCCTCTCCACATCCTCACCTGGGGATGACACGGCGGTCGGATGGTCCCGGTGCGCCACTCGTGACCTAAAGACGGAGTGCATATGTGGCCTGAACATGGCACAGTGGAATGCCGAAACTAGTTTTCTTCAAAATAAAATAAAATAACATCTTAGTTACACAGCTGCTGGAGGAGTTCGTTGATATTGAGAAATGCTTGACCAGCTCATATCCACTGTTCATGATGGATGAACAGAGACCTCAGGGAAGTGTGGTAGGAGCGTTATTGTTCATACTATTTGTAAGTGATATGACATGAAGTGTCGAAAGGTGTTTAAGACTGTTCGCAGATGGTGCAGTTGTCTGTAAGAAAGTAGCAACACCGGAAGATAGTCTCGATTTGCAGAATTACCAACAGATGATTAATGAATGGCGCCGGCTCTGGCAGTTCACCCAGAACGTAAATAAACTACTGCGTAACTGCACCAGTGATGACAAATTGCTGGAAACACTATCTACCGTGCAATATCTACGCATAAATGTCTAGAGTGATCGTAAATGGAATGACTATATAAAACACATAGCTCGAAAAGCAGGTGCCAGTCTGGGATTCGTACAAAGCAACTGAAGAAAATGTAAAGCACCCATGAAACATTTGGCTTTGAAGGCGCTACTTCGACACATTCTTGTTCATCAATTGGGGCCTTTGCATCTACATCTGCGTACATGCTCTACGAGCCACCGTACGGTGCGTGGCGGAGGGAACCCTGTACCACTACTGGTCGTTTCTTCGTTTTGTTTCCTATTCCAGGAGCAGATAGCGCTACGGAAAAACCATTGTACGTGTGAGCCCTGATTTCTCGTACATTACCTTCGTGGTGCTCACGCGAAATGTAGGTTGGTGACACTAGAATCGTTCAGAAGTCCGTTTCAAATGCCCGTTCCCTAAATTTTCTCAACAGTGTTCCTCGAACGGAACTCGCTTTCCCTCCAGGGATTCCCATTTGATTTCCAAAAGCATCTCAGTAACACTTGATTGTTGTTCGAACCTACCGATAACAAATCTAGCAGCCTGCATCTCAATTGCTTCGACGTCTTCCTTCAATCCGACCGCATGTGGATCCCAACCACTCGAGCAGTACTCAAGAATGGGTCGCACGAACGTTCTATACATGATCTCGTGTACAGATGAACCACACTTCCGTAAAATTCTCCCAATAAACCGAAGGCACCCATTCGATTTCCCTACCACAATCCTCACTCATATGCATGTTCCCTTTCATATCGATTTGCAACGTTACGAGCAGAATTTTTTAACCAGCAGACTGTATCAAGCAGGACACTAGTAACGCTGTACCAGAACATTACGAGTTTGTTTTTCCTGCTCATCTGCATTGAGCTGCATTTTTCTACATTTAGAGCTAGCTGCTAGTCCATCAAACCAACAAGAAAGTTTGTCTGAGCCATCCTGCACCTTACTACAGGCGCTCATCTTCAACACTTTCGCTTCCGCCACAGCATCATCGGCAAACAAACGCAGGTCGGTGCCCACCCAGTCCGCGACATCATTTACATGCATAAAGAAATTAACAACACTCCAACGACACTTCCGTGGAGCTCTGCTGACGATACCCTTGTCTCTCAAAAAATGGTTCAAGTGGCTCTGAACACTATGGGACTTAACATCTGTGGCCATCAGTCCCCTAGAACTTAGAACTACTTAAACCTAGCTAACCTAAGGACATCACACACATCCATGCCCGAGGCAGGATTCGAACCTGCGACCGTAGCGGTTACGCTGTTCCAGACTGAAGCGCCTAGAACCGCACGGCCACACCAGCCAGCCCCTTTTCTCTCATGAACACTCGTCGCCGAAGACTGGGTTTCGTTACTCAAGAAGTTTTCGAGCCAGTCTTTGAGGTGCCGGGGCTAGCAGTGTATTTAACACTAAATTCTTCTCGAATCTTCATATGGAAATGGTGCTCTAAGCCCCTCCCTTTTCTAACTCCGACTTTTGCTGTTGGACGTGGATTGAGAAGAAACGCGAATTGGCTGTAATCGACCCTGCGAGTGATAGATATTAATTTGATAAAGGGAAGTTTCACTAACGTAGTGAGAAATGGAAGGGTTGCTCTACAGATCTACACAATGAAAGTCCTGGCCCAAATAACAATTTGATTTATTATGACTAAACTCAAACTAATAAACAAAACACATAAAACATTTACCATACGTCAAATTGGATACTCAAATAAATCCTGTGAAGGTGAAGTCGTCCATAAACTAGCTTGTGACATTTATGACCATGTTGTATTTGGAGCCAATTCCTTGCAACTCAAATCTGAAGAGAAACACCCAGCTAACCTAACATTAATTGCTGCTACAGTAGTGAGAACTCAGACAATGAACACCCAAGACAGAACCACGTAAGAAAAGACGGGAACAGGCGCGCTCTCCTGGGCTCTGATTATCACAGAGCAAAATTCCCTAATATGCCGGTGCTGCGGACGTACATTACCAAGCTATCTTTGTAACTGCAAGGACACGATCTGGCGTACCGGAGGCGATGTCTGGTTGCTTCGACGTCCTGTTGTGGTGATGATAATGTCGCAAGTACAGCGCGAAACAAATTATGCTGGTCTGGTTGTTCAAGACTAAAAACTTCCTAGCAATACAAATGCGACTGTGAGGGAGGCAAAGCATGCTCGCCACACAATCACTGATGGTACAGTGATTGATTTTAACAAGCGAAGTCACACAGCAACTCTGATACAGTCAACGTTAGCCAAAACTGATCAAGAGGGACAACATAGGCCGCCTGTACGCAGAACGCTCAATTGCCAACTGCACTCGGAAAGTTACGTTGAAACTTCAGCAACTTCATCAAACAGTTACAATTAAATGAAAGTATATTAGACAGCCAACGGAAGGCAGGCTGTCCAGAGCAGCGAGAGCTCAGTCTTGTAACCTACTCCGACTGAAAGGCGAGAGCCGACTCCCACCAAGAGCACCCGTACAAGCCAAACACAGAACATTACCGCCCCCACGACAGTGGCCGTGGTTAAACGCTCAAATCAGCAACTCGAAAACCGGCGGAAAATTACCGAATCACTATTATTGCACCAAAGGAGATACACTTGGCGCCAATTTCTGCGCCGAATTTGCTACGTCACGGAGCCATCCCCTGAGCAAGCCAATCACAGTTATGATTTTGCAGAAAATGCGGGAATTTGTCCGCCAAGACTGCCTGGGAACACACGTCATTCCCATGCCTCGCTGTTAGCCCGCCAGAAAGTGTTTTCACTAAGTTTCTGCGAAGTAACGGAATCTCTAGCCCAGCCGCTCCGTCAGGCCCCTGTGGGCGTGTCGCTCCCGCTCTCATGACAATGTCGGCGTCTGGAGAGCATCCACTCGACTCCCTCACACCCGTCAGCTTAACCCTTTCAAGATCAGCAGAATCCGCCTGTCACCGGACCACCTGGGTGACGAGAGACGCTGCGTGGGAAATCCGCGTGTAAAGGAATAGCAACTTTTCACCGCATGCAATTAGAGACGAAAATCTTCATATCTTCTGAGTTCTCAGTACTAGCCTTGTAATGACAATACTCAGCCATACTTCCCAAAATCGAATTAGAGTGAGATATAAATATGAGAGGGGGCAAGTCACTGTGTGCATTGTAAATGCATGCCACATCTCAGGTCAAACATCTGGGGTCGTATTCCGTGCCGGCCGAAGTGGCCGTGCGGTTCTAGGCGCTACAGTCCGGAACCGAGCGACCGCTATGGTCGCAGGTTCAAATCCTGGCTTGGGCATGGATGTGTGTGATGTCCTTAGGTTAGATAGGTTTAATTAGTTCTAGGCGACTGATGACCTCAGAAGTTAAGTCGCATAGTGCTCAGAGCCATTTGAAACATTTTTGAACGTATTCCGTCTGCTCGTACCTTCATTAACAGTCTGCAGTGGGGTACGGTGTCAAACGCTTTTCGGAAATCCAGAAGTATCGAATCCTTGTGTTGTCCTTCATCCATAGTTCGCGGTATATCATGTGACAAAAGGACAAGCTGAGTTTCGCACGAACGATATTTTCTGAAGCCGTGCTGATTCGTGCACATAAGCTTTTCGGTCTCTACAAAATGTATTACACTCGAAATCAGAACATATTCAGGAATTCTGCAGCAAACCGATGTTAAGGATAGTGTTATGTAACTTTGCGGGTCCGACGTTTTACCCTTCTTATTTACAGGAGTAACTTGCGCTTCTCTGCAGTCGTTTGGGACTCTGCCCTGCGCAAGAGATACAGGTAGAAGAGATGGAGAAAATCCAACTAGAAGCGGCACGTTTCATCACGGGACAATTTCGTCGCTGCTCACGGAGAGGTTTACCACTGAAATTTCGGGATAATACTTTCCAGGAAAGGTCAGACAACTTCCTACTGCATATACACTGCTGGCCATCGTAAATGCAACACCCTGAAGGAAGCATCCGAATCAAGTGAAATTTACACCATGGGTTTGCAGCGATGAGATATGCAACTGATTAGAATTTCAGCGCAGACGCACATCACGCGCGCCTGTGGCGCCACCTCATAGCGCCATTTAAGGCTTGGCGATTTCGACGAGTGTACGTTCGGCACGTGTGTTTACCTTGTGGTTGTTTCACAAGACGATCAGTTATGCCTCTTCGACAACAACGAACATCGTTTGATCAAGCATCCGAGTTCGACAGAGGAAGGATAGTGGCTTACCGAGATTGTGGATTATCATACAGAGAAATCGCTAGTCGTGTTGGACGAAACCAAACAACTGTAATGCGGATATGTGACAGTTGGATGCAGGAGGGTACGACGGACCGACGTGGTCGATCGCATTCACCTCGGTGCACCACTGCACGTGCTGATAGGCAAATTGTGCGCATGGCAGTGACGGATCGCTCAGTGACATCCCGAACCATAGCACAGCACATTGCGTCTGTAACGCATCATCCAGTGTCTGCGCGTACCATTCGACGCCGTTTACAGCAGAGTGGTCTGTCCGCAAGACGTCCATTGCTTCGTCTACCATTGACGCAGAACCACAGACGTCTCCGTCGCCAATGGTGTGATGACAGACGGATGTGGACGGCAGAATGGAATGACGTTGTCTTTACTGACGAGGCACGCTTCTGTCTGCAGCACCACGATGGTCGGATTCGAGTGTGGAGACACCGTGGAGAGAGGACGCTGGACAGCTGCATTATGCACCGCCACACTGGTCTTGCACCGGGTATTATGGTATGGGGCGGTATTGGATATTACTCTCGCACGCCTCTATTACACATTGCCGGTACTTTAAATAGCCGGCGCTGCATATCCGAGGTGCTGGAGCCAGTTGTCCTTCCTTACCTTCAGGGCTCGGCCACAGCCATATTTCAACAGGATAATGCGCGACCACAGGTGGCACGCATTGTCCAAAGGTTCTTCGTCAATAACCAGATTGAAGTGCTTCCCTGGCCGGCTCGCTCTCCGGATCTTTCGCCGATAGAAAAGATGTGGTCCATGGTTGCTCAACGAGTGACCCAGGTTACATCCCCAGCTGCCACACCAGATGATCTTTGGCAACGTGTGGAAGCTGCTTGGGCTGCTGTACCCCAGGAACACATCCAACGTCTCTTTGACTCAATGCCGAGACGTGTGGCAGCGGTGATCTCCAACAATGGCGGCTACTCTGGCTACTGATTCTGGCAGGAACCACATGTCACAGACGTCTGTAAACGTAATCATTTGATACTTGGTCAACATGTTATCTACAAAATAAAATTTGTTGTGCTACCTCTTGTCTTTCTTGGTGTTGCATTTACGGTGGCCAGCAGTGTACATTGAAGCGCCAAACAGACTGGTATAGGCATGAGTATTCAAATACAGAGATATGTAAATAGGCAGAATACAGCGCTGCGGTCGGCAACGCCTATATCAGACAAGTGTCTGGCGCAGTTCTTAGATCGATTACTTCTGCTATAATGGCGAGTTATCAAGATTTAAGTGAGTTTTAACGTGGTCATACAGTCGGTGCACGAGCGATGGGACATAGCATCTTCGAGGTAACGATGAAGTGGGGATTTTCCCCGTACGGCCATTTCACGAGTGTACCATGAATATCAGGAATCCGGTCAAACATCAAATCTACATCGCCGCGGGCCAAAAAGATCTTGGAAGAATGGTACCAACGTCGACTGAACTTTCAACGTGACAGAAGTGCAACCCTTCCGCAAATTGCTGCAGATTTCAATGCTGGGCCATCAAGAAGTTTCAGTGTGTGAACCATACTCTCTAATGGCGTGGGCAGTGTGCAGTTGGAGTGATACGGGACCCATGATACGACTCTGACAGCTGACACGTACATAAGCATCCTGTATCCATTTATGTCCATTTTGCATACCGACGGATCTGCTACACTCCACACGTCCAGAGTTGCTACAGAGTGGCTCCAGGAACACTCTTCTGAGTTTAAACACTTCCGCTAGCCGCCAAATTCCCCAGACATGAACATTACGAGCATATCTGGGATGCCTTGCAACGTGCTGTTCAGAAGAGATCTTCACTCGCTCGTACTCTTCCGGATTTATGGACAGCACTGCAGGGATCATGGTGTCAGCTCCCTCCAGCACTACTTCAGACATTAGTCGAGTCCACGCCATGTCGTATCGCGGCACTTCTGCGTGCTCGGGGGGGGGGGGGGGGCCCTACACGATATTAGGCAGGTGTACCAGTTTCTTCGGCTCTTCATTGTATCACCTGACATGTGTAGGAGAAGAAAATTCGCGAAATTGGAATTGGTACAACGACTTACCATTTTTGCCACGCGCCGTAGAACAGGGAAGGACGGATCGGTTAGTGGAACCTGAAGTACCCACCGCCACACACTCGCAGATGGCTTGTGGAGTACTGGTGTAGACGTAGACGTACCGAGTAGCTGTAAGTAAACAGCAGCTACTAATGGAAGTGCGGTGTCGATCGTAATTATGGTATGGCAGCGAAACTTGGTCGATATGCTGATGCGTTAATACGAAAACTAGTGTATTTACTCTGAAAAAAAAAAGAACATTAGTTCCAATTTTCGCCACCAGGTGCAGATCTGGAGCTGTAGATTACTTGTCTGAGGGTATGACATCAATGCTGTCGTCTGACAATCCGAAAGGCGAATGGCCAATATATCTATTAAGAAGAGAGATCGTGCGCTGTTAGTGAGACTGTTTCATGCGAGCGGCAGCAGTTACAGTACTGCATTGAGAGAGCATCGCCGACTGAAAGGTCTGAGCAGAGGCTCCAAGTCATTAAATTGTTCAAAGAAGATGACAACGAAATTCGAAAAGATGGGTGAGCTTGTTGTGGCACCTGGAAGAGTAAGGCGTCCTATCCTGGTGGAAATCCATTCCAGTACGATTATGCCATAGGTGGTAAATCATTGGAAGCGGTAACGACCGTAAAATACTTAGGAGTTACTATCCGGAGCGATCTGAAGTGGAATGATCACATAAAACAAATAGTGGGAAAATCAGGCGCCAGGTTGAGATTCATAGGAAGAATTCTAAGAAAATGTGACTCATCGACGAAAGAAGTAGCTTACAAAACGCTTGTTCGTCCGATTCTTGAGTATTGCTCATCAGTATGGGACCCTTACCAGGTTGGATTAATAGAAGAGATAGACATGATCCAGCGAAAAGCAGCGCGATTCGTCATGGGGACATTTAGTCAGCGCGAGAGCGTTACGGAGATGCTGAACAAGCTCCAGTGGCGGACACTTCAAGAAAGGCGTTACGCAATACGGAGAGGTTTATTATCGAAATTACGAGAGAGCACATTCCGGGAAGAGATGGGCAACATATTACTACCGCCCACATATATCTCGCGTAATGATCACAACGAAAAGATCCGAGAAATTGGAGCAAATACGGAGACTTACAAGCAGTCGTTCTTCCCACGCACAATTCGTGAATGGAACAGGGAAGGGGGATCAGATAGTGGTACAATAAGTACCCTCCGCCACACACCGTAAGGTGGCTCGCGGAGTATAGATGTAGATGTAGATGTAGAAGCTACTGACGAGTTTGCTGTTGCTGTAACTGACCAAGCAGCACGTGACCCCGCTCGTGCTGGTACTCCTGCGGTGTCACGAGAATTGTCCACGTCATAGTCAACAATGGGGAAGGTTCAAAAATGGTTCAAATGGCTGTGGCCACTATGGGACTTAACATCTATGGTCATCAGTCCCCTAGAACTTAGAAATACTTAAACCTAATTAACCTAAGGACATCACACAACACCCAGTCATCACGAGGCATAGAAAATCCCTGACCCCGCCGGGAATCGAACCCGGGAACCCGGGCGTGGGAAGCGAGAACGCTACCGCACGACCACGAGCTGCAATGGGGAAGGTTTTCTGGTCCGTTTTACTCTGGAACCCGTACAAGATCCAGACGATGTAGCAACTGTAACCTCATGATGCACAGCAACGTTCTGAATTTGCTATTCAGTTTCTGCTGTTCTTAATATATATTAATGACTTGCCATTCTATATTCACGAAGATGCAAAGCTGATACTTTTTGCCGATTATACAAGTTAGCTATTGTAAGTAGGCTGTTTAGGTTTTTATGTTGGTAACGTCACATAGCGCTCTGTATGAAAATCACTGGCTGTGCTGTGTGCAGTCTGTGGCTGGTTGGCATTGTTGAAATATTCGCTATTGTAGTGTTGGGCAGTTGGCTCTTAACAGCGCGTAGTGTTGTGCAGTTGGAGGTGAACCGCCAGCAGTGGTGGATGTGGGGAGAGAGATGGCGGAGTTTTGCGAGCGGATGATCTGGACGTGTGTCCATCAGAAAGAGCAAATTTGTAATACTGGATGTCATGAACTGATGTATATACATGATGACTTTTGAACATTATTAAGGTAAATACATTGTTTGTTCTCTATCAAAATCTTTAATTGCTAACTATGCCTATCAGCAGTTAGTCCCTCCAGTAGTTTGAATCTTTTATTTATCTGGCAGTAGTGGCGCTGGCTGTATTGCAGTAGTTCGAGTAAAGAAGATTTTTGTGAGGTGAGTGATTTGTGAAACGTATAGGTTAACGTTAGTCAGGACCATTCTCTTGTAGGGATTATCGAAAGTCAGATTGCGTTGCGCTAAAAATATTGCGTGTCAGTTTAGTGTTGATCAGAATAAGTAAAGAGAGAAATGTCTGAGTACGTTCAGTTCTGCTCAGCTGTTTGAAAATCAAATAACGTAAGGGGTTTACCAGCACAGTAATTCAGTAATTTTCCTACGGGGATGTTTCACTATCACACCCAACAGACAAGAATTAACTGATGAAATTGTAAACGATGTTTTTCAGAAAATCATTAAGTGGTTCTCTGCAGATGGGCTCTCATTAAACTTTGATAAACACAGTATATACAGTTCCACACAGTAAATTGAATGACACCATTAATAATATAGACTTCGATCAGAAATCGGTAGCTAAGGTAGGATATTCAAAATTTCTAGGTGTATCGTTGATGAGGGGTTGAACTGGAAAAAAACACGCTGAAGATCTGCTGAAACGTTTCAGTTCAGCTACTTATGCTATTAGGGTCATTGCAAATTTTGGCGATGTACATCTGAGTAAATTAGCTTACCACGCCTATTTTCATTCTCTGCCTTCGTATGGCATCATATTCTGGGGTAACTCATCATTGAGTAAAACGGTGTTCATTGCACAAAAGCGTGTAATCAGAATAACTGCTGAAGCTCATCAAAGATCATCCTGCAGACACTTATTTAAAGAGCTAGAGATCTTCACTGTAGCCTCACCATATATATATTCACTTATGAAATTTGTTATTAACATTCGCAACGAATTCAAAAGTAATAGCAGTGTACATGGCTACAACACTAGGAGAAAGGATGATCTTCACTACTCAAGGTTAAATCTAACTTTGGCTCAGAAGGGGGGAAAATTATGCTGCCACAAAAGTCCTTTGGTCACTTACATAATAGCATCAAAACTCTGACAGATAGCCATATAGCATTTAAAAGGGAACTAAAAAGAATTTCTTAATGGCAACTCCGTCTACTCATTAGATGAATTTTTGGATATAGTAAGTGGGTAATTTCCCCACCCCCCACCAAAAAAAAAAATTAAAAATATTAAGTGTTATGTAATATTTTGTATAATGTAATATCTTGCATAGACACCTTTTATTAACCTGACACGTTCCACATCATTATGAAGTGTCGTATTTATGATCTATGGAACAAGTACTAATCTAATCTAATCTGATCTGATCTCTAATCTAATATCGAAGTTGAAGACGTGTGACTGAGCAATATTCTGTGGACTGACGAGACACATTTTACACTACTTTGGGGCACTGTTAAAGAGTGTGTTGTGCACGAAGGGCCACACTGCTGTGTGTGCGCGTTCACAACCACCTTTACTCTCGGTCCGTTCTTCTTGGGAGAGAGGGTGTGTCAGGTGTACTGTGACGTCTGCGCAATATCGCGACCTCCTTGTACAACATGTCAGTCCTGCTTTGGAAGAGCAGAGCTGCGTGGGAAGCAATGTTTTCGTGCCAGGTGGGGCAAGACCTCATGCTGCTCGTCCAATGAGAGGTCTGCTTTTGCAACCTTCGACGAACGTTTCATCTCCAGAGGTTTTCCACATGCATGGCCTGCAGGATCAGCTGACCTGAATCCATGTGACTCTCGGCTCTGTGGATATTTAAAAGAACGCTTTTACCAGGATATGTTCTGTGTCTGCCTGATCACACTGCTGACATTCCACCAGAACTGCTGCGAGCCATTGTTCGTCACGTCATTTTATGGGTACAGTATTTCGTTCATATCTCCGGTGCTCATGTGTAACGAATTGTGTAAGATGCGGTTAACAATAATACTATCGACCTTATAAGCCCTCGTAAATGATCAAACGTGGTAGACAAAATCGCTCTTACCTAGCCATGGATTTCCCAAGCAGCTCCGTACGCGTTTAAACAATGTTTGTCAGTTCAAACTCACTTTGAAACAGACGCTGTTCGTGCTCGTGTGTATTTTAAGCTTACTGAGTTCGTCCACAAATACAGACAAAGCTATCCTCGGATTGACTTTGGCACTGTGCTTGAAGAAGAAGGAGAAAACATGACTCTGGTACAGGGAATGGCTTAAAATGAGAGACTTACTCATGAAAACATGCTAAAGGAAATATTGGTCTCAGAACCCGATGACTACATCAACTTCCTTCCAATGGACAATGAAATGTTTAAAATCTTATTTAAGTCACTCCTAAATCAACAAGCTTGTCTGTCGTTCGCTCTCGCCTAGCCACAGATGTACCAAACAAGACCCTAAATGTACTAAGAAGGCTTGTCAATTTAACCGTACTTTTGGAGCAGACACTTCTCGCATGTGCTGTATTTCGGCACTAGTGGGAATGGCTAGAAATGCAGATAAAGCATTTCTAACAATGCGTCTGGCGCTGTGTTTAGGGAAGAAGAAAACAAGTCTCTGGTCCAGGGAATGGTTTAAAATGAGAAATGTGCAACTGGAAACCTGTTATTGGAAAAGTTTCACTCAGGATCCGACGATTACATCAAATTTCAGCGCATGGACAGTGAAACGTTAAATAACTTGTTTAGCGTTACTTCGCTCTCACGGTGAACAAGAAGACGCATGTATGCGAAAATTTATTCTCTTCTGATTGGTTCTCTAATGACAGATCATTAAAATACCGCAGCGTGGGAACATGTAGCCCAAGTCATCCGTGGAAAAACTGAAGAACTTCGATTTCTTTTATTGCATTCCACTCCCATTGTACTTCACTGTATGCGTAAAATGTTGATTCTGCTCATAATCTCTTCATGCGTAATGTACTGCGGGGAAAGATGTGGTAACTCTACCAGTTTGGTAATTGTCAGTACTATTTTGTTTTTATACTCGACTCTACTTTTCATAGTAGTAAAACAATTTTTCACTAAACATATCCGGTGAAATGTCAACACAAACAAAGTCCGCCATCTTGTCGAACTTTCAGTCAATCAGAATTTCTCTCAATCACCTCAAACATGATCTATGCTAGACAAACACGTCAAACTGCAGCATATACGGTCAAATGTTTGGCAACCGTAGTAAAGTTTGACACGAGGCCTTATGCCTTTCTTACTTGTTTGACGTTTCCTGCCTCCATCCTGTTCCTAATCCATTACACGAGGGGTGGAACTTACATAGTCGCAACTATTTATTCACAATCGATACAAAAGAATTACATTTTTGCACCTGCTGCTGTCCTTCAAGTAGTCACCAGCGTTGTGTAGAGCCCGTTGCCAGTGATGTGGAAGGCGTAGCATACCGTTAGCAGAGCCTGTTCTGTTGATGGTGCGAATAGAGCGGTCTAAAGTTATGGTGATTCTCGTGTACGTCTGCGATGGTGTTACCCTAACGCATTACGTTCCTCCACAGCAGACCGTCAGTATTACTGTTCGTTTTTGGAGCAGCACCTGCGACCAGCTTTGTGAAAGAAGCGGCGACACTTTCTTCGCAACACACCCATCAATTTGCACGTCAATACGCGCGCGCCTACAGAGCAAGCTGTGGCTGCTCTACTGGGTCGATGGGACTCGGAAGTACAGTACCATCCACCATAGTCCCCCGACTTAAGTCCTTGTGTCTTTGATTTGATTCCGAAGATGAAGGAATCACTTCGTGACATTCGCTTCAGAACTGTTCCAGAGATTCGACAGGCAGTAGACCGCTCTATTCGCACCATCAACAGAACAGGCTCTGCTAACGGTATACTACGCCTTCCACATCGCTGGAAACGGGTTCTACACGACGCTGGTGATTACTTTGAAGGACAGTAACAGGTGCAAACATGTAACTCTTTTGTAACTGTTGTGAATAAATAGTTCCCACTATTTAAGTTCCAACCCTCGTATATGGAGACGTTTCTATATGTCTTCCTTGCACTCAGCGCCAGATTTTACTAGCGTAAATCGGTTCAGGATAAACGCTTTAGAATATCTACCAAACATCGCTGCCATACGACAGTTATAGCCCACGCTGGAGCTCCGTAAGCAGCTCCACTTTGGTTCTAACCCCCCGGTAGATAAAAGATGTTTGATAAATATCGGACTGTTGCTTCGAGACTGTGTACAACACTGAGAGAGCACAACCGATATCTCTACCATTATGATACTCATCGGTGCTGTTTTGTTTTTGTACAGTGGAAACTCGCGATACAGTGGGATAAATCGTAATAAAACAACTTTTCACTAAATATATGCGGCGAAATGTCAACACAAACAACGACCGCCATCTCGTCAAACCTTTTACAATAAAAATTTCTCTCAAACACTATGTATGCTTGACAAACACGTCAAACTGCACAGTACACAGTCAAATACATTACTGGCCATTAAAATTGCTACACCACGAAGATGACGTGCTAAAGACGCGAAATTTAACCGACACGAAGAAGATGCTGTGATCTGCAAATGATTAGCTTTTCACAGCATTCACACAAGGTTGGCGCCGGTGGCGACACCTACAACGTGCAGACATGAGGCAAGTTTCCAACCGATTTCTCATACACAAACAGCAGTTGACCGGCGTTGCTTGGTGAAACGATGTTGTGATGCCTCGTGTAAGGAGAAGAAATACGTAGCATCACGTTTCCGACTTTGATAAAAGTCGGATTGTAGCCTATCGCGATTGCGGTTTATCGTATCGCGACATTGCTGCTAGCGTTGGTCGAGATCCAATGACTGTTAGCAGAATATGGAATAGATGGCTTCAAGAGGGTAATACCGAACGCCGTGCTGGATCCCAACGGCCTCGTATCACTAGCAGTCGAAATGACAGGCAGCTTATCCGCATGGCTGTAACGGATCGTGCAGCCACGTCCTGATCCCTGAGTCAACGGATGGGGACTTTTGCAAGACAACAACCATCTGCACGAACATTTCGACGACGTTTGCAGCAGCATGGACTATCAACTCGGAGACCATGGCTGCGGTTACCCTTGACGCTGCATCACAGACAGGAGCGCCTGCGATGGTGTGCTCAACGACGAACGTAGGTGCACGAATGGGAAAACCTCATTTTTTCGGATGAATCCAGGTTCTGTTTACAGCATCGCGATGGTCGCATCCATGTTTGTCGACATCGTGATGAACGGATATTGGAAGCGTGTATTCGTTATCGCCATATTGGCGTATCATCCGGCGTGATGGTATCGGGTGCCATTGGTTACACGTCTCGGTCATCTCTTGTTCGCATTGACGGCACTTTGAACAGTCGACGTTACATTTCAGATGTGTTACGACCCGTCGCTCTACCCTTCATTCGGTCCCTGCAAAACCCTACATTTCAGCAGGATAAAGCAAGATCGCATTTTGCAGGTCCTGTGCGGGCCTTTCTGGATACAGAAAATGCTCGACTGCTGCCCTGGTCAGCACATTCTCCAGATCTCTCACCAACTGAAAACGTCTGGTCAATGGTGACCGAGCAACTGACTCGTCGCAATACGCCAGTCACTACTCTCGATGAACTGTGGTATCGTGTTGAAGCTGCATGGGCAGCTGTACCTGTACACGCCATCCAAGCTCTGTTTGACTCAATGCCCAGGAGTATCAACACCGTTATTACGGGCAGAGGTGGTTGTTCTGGATACTGATTTCTCAGGATCTATGCACCCAAACTGCGTGAAAATTTAATCGCATGTGAGTTCTAGTGTAATTTATTTGTCCAATGAATACCCGTTTATCATCTGCATTTCTTCTTGGTGTAGCAATTTTAATGGTCAGTAGTGTATTTGGCAAGCGTGGTAAAGTTTGGCAAAACATTTGCTCGTTTATGGGGGCCTTACGCCTTTCTTACTTGTTTGACGTTTTCTGCCTCCGTACAGTTCCTAATCCATTACACATGGAGATGTTTCTATACGTCTTCCTTGCATTCGCAGGGCCAGATTTGCGCCTCGTGGCCAGAACTGAAAATATTATTTTTCTTCTCTCTCTTAGCAAAAATCGGTTCCGGATTAACGCATTAGAATATGTACCAAAAACTCTGCCGTACGATAATTAGAGCTGCCATTGGACTATTGTAAGTAGATGCTTGATAAACACCGAACAGTCGCTTCACACCGGGGTACGACGGGGCGCGAACACAACAGGTGTTGCGCGGCTCCTAGGGCATCTTTGACGAGGCCGACACGGGCTCGTGTTAACAAACGCTCTGCTGGGTGTCGCTTGTCTAGCAGCACCGGCGGGTTGCCGCCTGGCTGCCGTGACGTCGGGCTGCGTTTAGGCGGCCGCATCTGACACGGCTAACGGCGACGCATTAGCGCTAGTGTCGGTGTACACTGCCAGAATTACACCAGCAGCGGCAGCGGTGCTCGCTATTCCGCTAATTAGGGCGGCCGCGTTATGTCTGCGGGCGGACACACACGCAAAGAGGGGAAAGAGAGAGAGAGAGAGAGAGAGAGAGAGAGAGAGAGAGAACTACTTCCCTTCCCTCTTCCCATACCCTCAGCGCAATGAGTTCCACGGCCGGCAGTCGGACGTTACACTCGTACCTTAATGACCTGACAGACACCATTAACAGTGCAATTTCCTCAAATTAAGACGTGACTGGAAACCATGGCTGTTATGCGATACGAACGGTTGATGGGGACACAGCTTCACCCATTGTCAGATTGGTTTTAGGTACTTTATAGAAAGACTACCGTTACCGGCTTGCAATTAACACGATTCATCGTAAGAAGGGCAGTTTGATATCAAAATGTGGACTTTCACAGCCGGAAATGTTGTAAGGTAGCAGCAGATTTTGCACCTTACATGGTGCTAAATCAGTACTAATACACCGAATAATAATTGATAATTGGCCCACCGGTAGGAGAGAATGGACACAGAAAAGGAAGTTGTGTGTGTCATGTCAGACTAACGAGATGGGCTCGGAGGCTGGAACACGGCCGGAACCTCTAAAGCCCGTCTCACACGGAGCAAGGTTCGGCGCAAGTTTGCGAGATGGCGTGCATGCCTGCCAGCTTGCAGGGAAAGGAGCCGGCTGTCTTCCGTGCCGAAGCTCTCCCACGGTGCAAGATCGCCTGCATGTTGTATCGAACGAAGATGGCTGCTTCAGGTACAGATGTTCAGAGCAAACTGGCGTTATTAGCTGTTTTGGTGCTAAACGATGCAGAAATGCATGCTAATGAGAGAAGAAGGAAGAAAGAAAGAATGGACGAAAAACTGGATTAAGAGGAGAAACGCTGGAAAAGGTGTGCTCTCCATGCTTCATAAAGAGTTGAGGTTAATTCGCATAACACGTACTTTTGTTCGAAAAGTATCACCATTTCATAATGACTGTTACATACGACTTTATTTTATAGGATAGAAGATCATACATCCTTTGTAAATTTTATACGAATGGATGTATTGGTATTTGCAACTCTTTCGAGTGCTTCTGCACGCAAGTGTTTATTATAATAGTTTGCGCTTTTCACGACATACAGACACTGTTCTTCCCTATAAGTACAGTGCTTCAATCGCTTCCTTGCACCACTGTGGTGCCATTATTTAATAATTATACGAACTTCCTACCGCTCCTCACAACAGCAGAAAAGCGACTATCAACATAGGCTTCCCGCCCAAGCTTTCCGCGTCTGGCGTCACAAACGAAACGCCTCATGATTGGCCAACGCAGGTAGCACGCAGGGAACCTTGCAAGAAAAATAGCACCGGACCTATCCTGGAAATCTTACAAGGTTGCCAGCAAGGTAGCCCGCTAGCAGACGACGGAGCCCGCAAGGTAGCCTCCGCGCGAGCCAGCAAGGAAACGTACAGCGAATCTTGCTCCGTGCGAGACGGGCTTAAGGAAGGTTTTTATGCCATGTCAAACTAACGGGATGGCCGCGGCCGGACCCCTTTGTCGGCTGGCACTGCAGACCACCAAAGACGTTGGGAGAGGCTGGGCCATCACAACAAGAAGCGAGAACGAGCCATATGAGAAATAGAGAAAGACGATTTCGCGCCACAGTGGAAAAATTTTCGGAAGACTGACGGGATTGGAGCAGAGCGCGTAGAGATACGTGTTAAAAGTCTGGGGCAACAGTAACCGCGGGAGAATTCTGTGTCCTGATTGGCTACATCTACATCTACATCTACATGATTACTCTGGAATTCACATTTAAGTGCTTCGCAGAGGGTTCATCGAACCACATTCATACTATCTCTCTACCATTCCACTCCCGAACCTTTCTGTTCGAGCTCTGATTTCTCTTATTTTATTTTGATGATCATTCCTACCTAAGTAGGTTGGGCTCAACAAAATATTATCGCATTCGGAAGAGAAAGTTGGTGACTGAAATTTCGTAAATAGATCTCACCGCGACGAAAAACGTCTTTGCTTTAATGACTTCCATCCCAACTCGCGTATCATATCTGCCACACTCTCTCTCCTATTACGTGATAATACAAAACGAGTTGCCCTTCTTTGCACCCTTTCGATGTCCTCCGTCAATTCCACGTGGTAAGGATCCCACACTGCGCAGCAATATTCTAACAGAGGACGAACTAGTGTAGTGTTAGCTGTCTCTTTAGTGGACTTGTTGCATCTTCTTAGTGTCCTGCCAATGAAACGCTACCTTTGGCTCGCCTTCCGCACAATATTATCTATGTGGTCTTTCCAACTGAAGTTGTTCGTAATTTTATCACCCAGGTACTTAGTTGAATTGACAGCCTTGAGAATTGTACTATTTATCGAGTAATCGAATTCCAACGGATTTCTTTTGGAACTCATGTGGATCACCTCACACTTTTCGTTATTTAGCGTCAACTGCCACCTGCCACACCATACAGCAATCTTTTCTAAATCGCTTTGCAACCGATACTGGTCTTCGGATGACCTTACTAGACGGTAAATTACAGCATCATCTGCGAACTGCTCAGATTGTCACCCAGGTCATTTATATAGATCAGGAACAGCAAAGGTCCCAGGAACACTGATATCACTTCAGTTTTACTCGATGATTTGCAGTCTATTACTACGAACTGCGACCTTCCTGACAGGAAATCACGAATCCAGTCGCACAACTGAGACGGTACCCCATAGGCCCGCAGCTTGATTAGAAGTCGCTTGTGAGGAACGGTGTCAAAAGCTTTCCGAAAATCTAGAAATACGGAATCAACTTGAGATCCCCTGTCGATAGCGGCCATTACTTCGTGCGAATAAAGAGCTAGCTGCGTTGCACAAGAGTGATGTTTTCTGAAACCATGCTGATAACGTATCAATAGATCGTTCCCTTCGAGGTGATTCATAAAGTTTGAATACAGTATATGCTCCAAAACCCTACTGCAAACCGACGTCAATGATATAGGTCTGTCGATGGATTACTCCTACTACCTTTGTTAAACACTGGTGCGACCTGAGCAATATTCCAATCTGCAGGTACAGATCTATCGGTGAGCAAGCAGTTGTATGTGATTGCTAAGTAGGGAGCTATTGTATCAGCGTAATCTGAAAGGAACCTGATCGGTATACAATCTGGACCTCAAGACTTGCCCAATTGTGGAATATTCCGTTCGTCTTCCCTGCTGAAGGAATTTCGGAAAACTGCGTTCAGTAACTCCGCTTTAGCGGCACACTCGTCAGTAACAGTACCATCGGCACTGCGCAGCGAAGGTATTGACTTCGTCTTGCTGCTTGTGTACTTTACATACGACCAAAATTTCTTCGGATTTTCTACCAAATTGCGAGACAATGTTTCTTTGTGGACCAACGCGCACGGATCCATGAGGCGAAGAACGGCCAGGTTTGCAAAAACTCTGAAGGTGGGACTCTGGGGTCGGCTGTGGAGGAGAGCAGTCGCGGTGTCTGGCTGCCCTGAGGAGAGAAACAGATTTGTACTGACTTGTGGTGTTCATATGCAACCTGAAGTTGTGTACCTTTGCTACCGCGCACTTGAGTCGACCAACTACTCTTGGCATATGTGCAAGTAGCTTGAGTATTGACTAGTGACGGACTCCGCAACTGAACACTTGCGTACAGGAGTTTACGGACGCAAACCACGTCCACGTTGGAGATTAAAGCCAAGCTCGCTCACGGGAAAGACGGCATGACGACGTTGGCTGCGCCGACCGTCGTAATCATCACGGAGAATTACGGTGATATTAGCAATCATCAGCCAAAGTAGGGCACTGTAATTCTAAATGAGTTCGTATTCCGCTAGCTCTTTGACTGGCGCTCTCTGAGTCTGTGTCCGTTGAGGCAGAACTGCAATAGAGTCACTTGCGGGTTCAGTGTTGACTTGAGTAGTTAGGAAAAGAGGATACATTGTGCCAATGATAGGCTAGTTAGGTTAGCGAGTGTATTTGTATTGTCATGTTACGCTAGAAATATTGCTCATCCTGTTCTGAATAAATCTTAATTTGGTATCATATGCTAATCACCGCATTATTGATTTCGTAACTAGCAATCACCATATTTTTGTTTAATAATTAAAGTGTAATGATAATTTCGATGCAAATGATACTGGGGGCATAACAGCGCCTTTAAACAGAGCCAACATAAGTCACATAGCAACTCAAGGTCGACTAAGACTACCAATAGATATATTTCAATATGTAGATAATTTTACAATAAACCCCCGTACGTTGCAATGTCATGTCCATTATAATTATCCGGGCTGTTATGCCGTGGTCGGTTGATGAATTCTGTGTCAATTCCCAACTTTTCGTCCCCGTCTGCGGACGGCATCTTCAAGGGGGTCTGTAGCTCGATGGAAGGTCCAGTGGGTGTGTTGGACCTTCCATCGAGCTACAGACCCCCTTGAAGATATCCTCCGCAGGCGGGAACAAAACGTTGGGAGTTGACAAAGAATTCATCAACGGCGGCATAACAGCCCGGATAATTATAATGGACATTATTTGGTATCGTCAAAACACATGTTTTTAGTTTGCAGATGAGGTGACACAGACTAAATAATAATTCACACTTACAGAACTGTAATAATGATGCATCTTGGAGAAACGATGTAACATGAACATAGAATAAAGCAAATGAAGAATAACCCAATGTGTTGTTGTTGTTGTTGTTGTTGTAGTCTTCAGCCCTGAGACTGGTTTGAGGCAGCTCTCCATGCCACTCTATCCTGTGCAAGCTTCTTCATCTCCCAGTACCTACTGTAACCTGCATCTTTCCGATCTGCTTACTGTATTCATCTCTGGGTCTCCCTCTATGATTTTTACCCTCCATGCAGCTCTCCAATACTAAACTGGTGATCCCATCATGCCTCAGAACATGTCCTACCAACCGATCCCTTCTTATAGTCAAATTGTACCACAAATTCCTCTTCTCGTCAATTCGAGTCAGTACCTCCTCATTAGTTACATGATCTACCCATCTAATCCTCACCATTCTTCTGTAGCACCATATTTCGAGGACTTCCATTCTCTTCTTGTCTAAACTATTTATCGTCAATGTTTCACTTCCATACAATGCTACACTCCGCACAAATACTTTCAGAAAAGACTTCCTGATACGTAAATCTATACTCAATGTTAACAAATTTCTCTTCTTCAGACATGATTTCCTTGCCATTGCCAGTCTACATTTTATATCCTCTCTACTTCGACCATCATCAGTTATTTTACTCCCCAAATAGCAAAACTCATCTGCTATCTGAATTGTCTCATTTCCTAATATAATTCCCGTTGCATCACCCGACTTAATTCGACTACACTCCATTATCCTCGTTTTGCTTTTGTTGATGTTCATCCTATATCCTCCTTTCAAGACACTATCCACTCAATTCAACTACTCTTCCAGATCCTTTGCAGTCACTGACAGAATTAAAATGTCGCTGGCACACCTCTAAGTTTTTATTTCTTCTCTGTGGATTTTAATTCGTACTCCAAATTTTTCTTTTCTTTACTTTACTGATTGCTGAATATACAGATTGAATAACATCGTGGATAGGCTACAACCTTGTCTCACTCCCTTCCCATCCACTGCTTCCCTTTTGTGCCCCTCGACTCTTATGGCTGCCATCTGGTTTCTGTACAAATTGTAAATAACCTTTCGCTCCCTCTCTTTGACCCCCGCCACCTTCACAATTTGAAAGTCAGTGTTCCAGTCAATATTGTCAAAAGCTTCCTCTAAGTCTACAAATGCTATAAACGTAGGTTTGCCTTTCCTTAATCTATCTTCGAAGATAAGTAGTAGGGTCGGTATTGCCTCCCGTGCTCCAACATGTCTATAGGATCCAAACTGATCTTCCGCGAGGTCGGCCTCTACCAGACTTTCCATTCGTCTGCAAAGAATTCGTGTTAGTATTTTGCAGCTGTGACTTATTAAACTGATAGTTCGGTAATTTTCACATCTGTCAACACCTGCTTCCTTTGGGATTGGAATTATTATATTCTTCTTGAAGTCTGAAGGTATTTCGCCTGTTTCATACATCTTGCTCACCAGATGGTAGAGTTTTGTCAGGACTGGCTCTCCCAAGGCCGTCAGTAGTTCTAATGGAATGTTGTCTACTCCCGGGGTCTTGTTTCGACTCAGGTCTTTCAGTGCTCTGTCAAACTCTTCACGCAGTATCATATCTCCTATTTCATCTTCATCTGCCTCCTCTTCTATTTCCATAATATTGTCCTCAAGAACATCGTCCTTGTATAGACCCTCTATATACTCCTTCCACCTTTCCTCTTTCCCTTCTTTGCTTTAAACTGATTTTGAATTTGAGCATTCATACAAGTGCCTCTCTTTTCTCCATAGGTATCTTTAATTTTCCTGTAAGCAGTATCTATCTTGTCCCTAGTGATATATGCCTCTACATCCTTAAATTTGTCCTCTAGACATCGCTGCTTAGCCATTTTGCACTTCCTTTCGATTTCATTTTTGAGACGTTTGTATTTCTTTTTGCTGCTTCATTTACTGCATTTTTATACATTCTCCTTTCATCAATTACATTCAATCTCTTCTGTTTCCCAAGGATTTCTACTAGCTCTCGTCGTCTTATCTACTTCATCATCTGCTGCCTTTACTGTTTCATCTCTCAAACCTATCCATTCTTTTTCTACTGTATTTCTTCTCCCCGGTCTTATCAATCGTTCGCCAATGCTCTCTCTGAAACTCTCTACAACCTCTAGTTCTTTCAATTTGTCCAGGCCCCATCTCCCTAAATTTCCACCTCTTTGCAGTTTCTTCAGTTTTAATCTACAGTTCATAACCAACAGATTGTGGTCAGAGTCCACATCTGTCTCTGGAAATGTCCTACAATTTAAAACCTGGTTCCTAAATCTCTGTCTTACCATTATATAATCTTCCATGTGTACAACCTTCATACGTGATTCTTAAACTAATTGTTAGGTGTGATTAAGTTATGCTCTGTGCAAAATCCTACTAGGCAGCTTCCTCTCTCATTCCTTACACCTAATCCATATTAACCTTCTACTTTTCCTTCTCTTTCTTTTCCTACTACGTGATTCTTAAACAAATTGTTAGCTGTGATTAAGTTATGCTCTGTGCAGAATCCTACTAGGCAGCTTCCTCTCTCATTCCTTACACCTAATCCATATTAACCTTCTACTTTTCCTTCTCTTTCTTTTCCTACTGTCGAATTTCTGTCCCTCATGACTGTTAAATTTTCGTCTGCATTCACTATCTGAATTATTTCTTTCATCTCATCATTCATTTCTTCAATCTCTTCGTCATTTGCGGAGCTAGTTGCATATAAATTTGTACTATTGTGGTAGGTGTGGGCTTCGTGTCTATCTTGGCTACAATAATGCGTTCACTATGTTGTTCGTAGTAGCTTACCCGCGTTCCTGTTATTTTTATTCATTATTAGACCTACTCCTTCATTATCCTTGTTTGATTTTGTATTTATAACCCTGTACTCACCTGCCACCGAACTTCACTAATTCCCACTATATCTAACTTTAACATATCCATTTCCCTTTTTAAATTTCCTAAGCTACCTACCAGATTAAGGGATTTGACATTCCACACTCCGATCCGTGGAATGCCATTTTTGTTTGTCCTGTTAACGATGTTCACCTGACTATTCCCCGCTCGGAGATTCCAATGGAAGACCATTTTACCTCCGGAATATTTTACCCAAGAGGACGCCATCGTCATTTAACCATACAGTAAAGCTGCATGCCCCTGAAACTATTGAAAAGGCTGCTGCCCCTCTTCAGGAACCACGCGTTTGTCTGGCCTCTCAAGAGATACCCCTCCGTTGTGGTTGTACCTACGGTACGGCTGTCTGTATCGCTGAGGCACGCAAGCCTCCCCACCAACGGCAAGGTCCATGGGGAAGTATATAGCTGTATTGTATTGTATTAAATCAGATGACGCTGAGGGAAAACATTGAGGTTAGCCGACGACATCTTAATTCTGTCAGAGACACCAAAGGACCCGAGAGGAGGGTAGTCGAACGCAATGGACCGTGCCTTGAAAGGAGCTTGTGGGATAATCATCAAGAGGTGGATAACACGGATAATTCTATGCAGCCAAATTAAGTCAGGAGATGACGAGGAAATTAAGTTGTAGATTAGTTTCGCTATTTTGTCAGTACAATAACGTATGATGGCAAAAATAAACAGGGTATAACATTTAGACTGGAACTGGCAAGGTAAGTTTTCCTGAAGAAGAAAAACTTGTTACTATCGAATTCAGATTTAAGTGTTAGGAAGTCTTTTCTGGAGGTATTTGAGTGGACTGCAGCCACGTATGATGGTGAAACATGGACGATAAATAGTTTCGACAAGAAGAGACCAGCACCTTTCGACATGTGGTGCTACAGAAGAATGCTGAAGTCTAGATGTGTCGATCACGTAACTAATGAGGAGGTGCTAAATAGAATTGGGGAGAAAAGAAATTTGTAGCACAATCTGATTCGAAGAAGAAATCGGTTGATAGGCACATCAAGGGATCACCAATTTTAATATTTTCAACATGTCGCGGCCCTGTCAGCAACTGCATAAATATTAATTTTAAATCAACAGCAGCCTCAGTTGCAATCTTTACCTAGATTTACCTGGGTTTCAGTTGGGATGACCCAGCCTTCTTCAGAATAAAACGAACTACGATTTGTCCATAATGGACAACGTCAAAAATGAAAAACTATGATATAGTAATACATCGTCATATTGCAATAACTTATCTGGGAAACAGCCTCGGCCCCACTTCGCGACCGCAGTACGGCAGCAACGGATGTTGTGCTGGATCTCAATTTAGTACTGGAGGGAAGATTCGGGGGGGGGGGGGGATAATACCGTAGAGGGAGACCAAGAGATGAGTACAGTCAGCAGATTCACAGGGATGTAGATTGCAGTAGTTTTCAGAAGAAGCTTCCACAGGGTAGAGTAGCGTGGAGAGCTGCATCATACCAGTCTTCAGACTCAAGAAAAGAACAACAATACTGACGGCTGCGCTACAGACTTCTGTTAGATTACTACTTACGTGAAATATCCGCTTCGAACACTTGTTGTTACAGATTTTCTTGAACGAACCAAATTCATGTTGCTGATAATACACGTTGTTTTTCATTATTTTTATCTTTCATCTGACCACAAAGTGAATTACCATCGCGCACCATATGGTTTGATTCACTCATAACAAATAAAAACTACGCTCTAACACAAAAAAGGCACACTACGAACGGATTATCAGAATGGGATCGAAGTCGATAAAAGTGAAGTACAGGCAAACAAATGATTACAGTTTCAGAAAAAATTGAAGATTTATTCAAGAAAAATCGGCAACGACCTTGCCGCAGTGGCTGCGCTGGTTCCCCTGAGATCACCGAAGTTAAGCACTGTCGGGCGTGGTCGGTACTTGGATGGGTGACCATCCAGGCCGCCATGCGCTGTTGCCATTTTTCGGGGTGCACTCAGCCTCGTGATGCCAATTGAGGAGCTACTCGACCGAACAGTACTGACTTCGGTCAAGAATACCATCATAACCACTGGGAGAGCGGTGTGCTGACCCCACGCCCCTCCTATCCGCATTCTTCACGGAGGATGACACGGCGGTCGGATGGTCCTGGTAGGCCACTAGTGGCCTGAAGACGGATAGCTTAAAAAAATTCAAGAAAAAGAGTTTCACAAATTGAGCAAATCGATAGCCTGTTGGTCCACATCTCTCCCTTACACAAGCAGTTATGCGGCTTGGAATTCATTGATAACGTTGCTGGATATCTTCCTGACGAATATGATGCCCAATTCCGTCCCGCTGGTACGTTCAGTTGTCAAAATCTCTAGGTGGTTTGAGGGCCCTGCCCATAGTGTTCCAAACGTTCTCAAACGGGGAGAGATCGCGCGAACTTACTGGTTAAGATAGAGTTTGTAAGTCACGAAGAGAAGCGGTAGAAATTCTTGCCGCGTGCGAAAGGGGATTATCTTGCTGAAATGCAAGCCCAGGGTGGCTTGCCATGAAGGGCAACAAAACGGAGCGTAGAATACCGTCGATGTACCGTTGTACAGGGTTATTACAAATGATTGAAGCGATTTCACAGCTCTACAATAACTTTATTATTTGAGATATTTTCACAATGCTTTGCACACACATGCAAAAACTCAAAAAGTTTTTTTAGGCATTCACAAATGTTCGATATGTGCCCCTTTAGTGTTTCGGCAGACATCAAGCCGATAATCAAGTTCCTCCCACACTCGGCGCAGCATGTCCCCACCAATGAGTTCGAAAGCATCGTTGATGCGAGCTCCCAGTTCTGGCACGTTTCTTTGTAGAGGAGGTTTAAACACTGAATCTTTCACATAACCCCACAGAAAGAAATCGCATGGGGTTAAGTCGGGAGAGCGTGGAGGCCATGACATGAATTGCTGATCATGATCTCCACCACGACCGATCCATCGGTTTTCCAATCTCCTGTTTAAAAAATGCTTCTGCTTTAGCCTTTTCCGTAAGATTTTCCAAACCGTCGGCTGTGGTACGTTTAGCTCCCTGTTTGCTTTATTCGCCGACTTCCGTGGGCTACGCGTGAAACTTGCCCGCTCGCGTTCAACCGTTTCTTCGCTCACTGCAGGCCGACCCGTTGATTTCCCCTTACAGAGGCATCCAGAAGCTTTAAACTGCGCATACCATCGCCGAATGGAGTTAGCAGTTGGTGGATCTTTATTGAACTTCGTCCTGAAGTGTCGTTGCACTGTTATGACTGACTGATGTGAGTGCATTTCAAGCACGACATACGCTTTCTCGGCTCCTGTCGCCATTTTGTCTCACTGCGCTCTCGAGCGCTCTGGCGGCAGAAACCTGAAGTGCGGCTTCAGCCGAACAAAACTTTATGAGTTTTTCTACGTATCTGTAGTGTGTCGTGACCATATGTCAATGAATGGAGCTACAGTGAAATTATGAAATCGCTTCAATCATTTGTAATAGCCCTGTACTGTTACTGTGCCGCGGGTGACAACAAAAAGGTTCCTCCTATGGTATGAAATGACATTCCAGACCAATAGTCTTGGTTGTCAGGGAGTATGGCGGGCGACTGTCAGTTCAATATCCCACCATTGTGTGCGGCGTCTCGAGCTAGCCACGTCATTGGCGGCGAATATCATTGACTGAAGTGGAACTGTCTTCAGTAATGAGTTCTGTTTCGAACTGAACCCCGAGAACTGTCATGTCTTTTCATAGCATGGACGACTCCGTCGTCACCTGCGCCAACCGTACACCACAGCAGTACGTCAACGATATTCTACGCCCTGTTTTGCTGCCCTTCATGGGAAACCATCTTTCAGCAAGATAATGCCCGCCCGCAGACGATGAGTATTTCTGCTGCTTGTCTTCGTGTTTGCCACACCCTACCTTGGCCTGGCACGTCGCCGGATCTCTCTCCCGTTGATAAAGTTTGGAGAATTATCGGCAGAGCCCTCCAACCAGCTCAGGATTTTGGCGACCTAAGACGCCAAAATTGACACGGTATCCTTGAGGAAGACACCTAACAACTCTATTACACAATACCAGACCAAAAAAATTGCATGCATAAGGGTCAGAGGTGGATCGCAGTGTTACTGACTTGTCCAGTTCATGAAGCCCTTTCTCTTGAAAAAAAAAACACTCGTTTTTATACACCTTGTCCGGAACTTGGATGCATGTACTGTTGAGCTCAATGTGACAGAGTAGGCGCTCAGGAGAGGTAAATGGTGTACATCTGGCTGTCCTAGTGGATAGCGCTCTGAGTCTCAACTGTTTTCCTGTTCGGTAAGCTTGTAGACACAATACCAGACCAAAAAAATCAGAGAAAGACGAAGGTAATGAGAAGTAGTAGAAATGATTGGTTGGTTGGATGGTTTGGGGAAGGAGACGAGACAGCGTGGTCATCGGTCTCATCGGATTAGGGAAGGATGGGGAAGGAAGTCGGCCGTGCCCTTTCAGAGGAACCATCCCGGCATTTGCCTGGAGTGATTTAGGGAAATCACGGAAAACCTAAATCAGGATGGCCGGACGTGGGATTGAACCGTCGTCCTTCCGAATGCGAGTCCAGTGTCTAACCACTGCGCCACCTCGCTCGGTAGTAGAAATGAGAACAGCGAGAAACTTAACATCAGGATTGATGGTCACGAAGTCAATGAAGTTAAGGAATTCTGCTACCTCGGCAGTAAAATAACCAATGACGGACGGAGCAAGGAGGACATCAAAAGCAGACTCGCTATGGAAAAAAGGCATTTCTGGCCAAGAGAAGTCTACTAATATCAAATACGGGCCTTAATTTGAGGAAGAAATTTCTGAGGATGTACGTCTGGAGTACAGCATTGTATGGTAGTGAAACAAGGACTGTGGGAAAACCGGAACAGAAGAGAATCGAAGCATTTGAGATGTGATGCTGTAGACGAACGTTGAAAATTAGGTGTACTGATAAGGTAAGGAATGAGGAGGTTCTACGCAGAATCGGAGAGGAAAGGAATATGTGGAAAACACTGATAAGGAGAAGGGACAGGATGATAGGACATCTGCTAAGACATGAGGGAATGACTTCCATGGTACTAGAGGGAGCTGTAGAGGGCAAAAACTGTAGAGGAAGACAGAGATTGGAGGGAGCTGTAGAGTGCAAAACAAAGATTGGAATACGTCAAGCAAATAATTGAGGACGTAGGTTGCAACAAGTGCTACTCTGAGATGAAGAGGTTAGCACAGGAAAGGAAATCGTGGCGGGCCGCATCAAACCAGTCAGTAGACTAAAAAAAAAAAAAAAAAAAAAAAAAAAAAAAAAAAAAAAAAAAAAAAAAAAAGCTTGTGAAGTGCGTGTTTAACACCTCGTATGCGTGTTCGTTTTTCCACTGGGCACTGGGATGGTACTCGCGAAGCAAGGGCGAGGTTGTGGTGCGTACGGCAAGTGCGTGACTGCGTGACAATCGGTTGGATTGCGTGACTAGTTGCGAATTGTCTGCCTGATTGTCATGGCTCTGCTCTAACTGCCTCTCTTTACGTCCCTTCGGTCTCGCCGTTTCAACATTGACACAACTCCTGCTGAAGCTCTGTACCTAGAACAATACTGAAATACGAGTATGAGACATATCTTATTACACAGCAGGCTATGAAGATTGCGAGGCCACCAATCGGAATACTACAAACGTATCGTAGTCATGAAGCGAATTACCTGATGGCGTATGTAAGTGATCAGCATTTTAGCGTATCCGCATGTTGTTTGGTAGCAGTAACGCAGTCCACACTTTGTACACGACTCGGTTAGGGTGCCCCTACCGATCCGTTTTGTGCAACCCCCACTACATGTGTGTCGGGAACGGTATCCAGAATAGCGACCGCCACTTCATCGACGTAAGCTCCCTCTCAGAACTTTGGACGGCTCTTAACAAACAGAATCGTGCTGTAAAAAAAAAATACAAATGGTGACTGGACATGAGGTACACGGTATTTTTTGGACCGAAATATACCTTGCTTCTGCCATACTTATCCAATCACTGGACTCGCATTCGCGAGGACGACGGTTCAATCCCGCGTCCGGCCATCCTGATTTAGGTTTACCGTGATTTCCCTAAATCGCTCCAGGTAAATGCCGGGATGGTTCCTCTGAAAAGGCACGGCCGACTTCTTTCCCCATCCTTCACTAATCCGATGAGACCGATGACTTCGCTGTCTGGTCTCCCCCAAACAACCCAACTCAACGTATCCAATTGTCTCCAATCTTTCTCTGTGTGATTAGTAGTGTAGACATACTAGATTTGGCTGTCTCTGTTTGTCCCGTTTATAGTAGTTAATCTTCCATAAATGGTTTAGAAATATTACCTGGTGCAGTGTGTTTCACCGTCGGAAACAACGGAAGTACCAGAAGATTTCAACATGGGAAGTTGCAAAAAAATGAAAATATTAATGTATGACACGCCGCATTAATATGCTAAAATAATATCATAAACAAAATTTATACAATAGCTCTGTAAGGTGTCTTCATATACTTTTCGAGTTATCGCGCGAAATTTTGGCAATGTGTTTCATGTTAGCAGAGTGAACTGGCCAGCAACGTTGTTCTGACACGTGGAGTAGCATAAAAAGACATCGATAGAGCCATCTGAATCAATCTGTCTATTAACCTTTTCATCACGTTGTGTACCGGGAAGCTGTTACTTCTGAACTTCCCATTTTGAGACCTTCCATTAATTTAGTTGTTTCCGATGACGTAACACCATGTGGCTGAACCATTCACTAAAAACTAAGTACTATAAGCGGAATAAACATACAGAGGCATTCAAATGGCTCTAAGCACTATGGGAGTTTACATCTGAGCTCATCAGTCCCCTAGACTTAGAACTACTTAATCCTAACTAACCCAAGGACATCACACACGTCCATGCCCGAGGCAGGATTCAAGCCGGCGACCGTAGCAGCAGCGCGGTTCCGGACTGAAGCGCCTAGAATCGCTCGGCCACAGAGGCCGGCCAGAGACATTCAAAACATGTGTGAGCACAAAGGAAGATTGGAGACACTTGGATAACTCTGGCCAAAGTAAGGTATATCTTGCCTCAAAAATATCGCATACCTGATAGCCAGTCCTCATTTGTATTTCTTACAGTATGATTCCATTTGTTAACAGTCGCCCAAACCTCTGATAGGGAACTTGTATCGATTACGTGGCTGCCACATGTCTCAATACTGTTCCTGACATAGGAGTAGTGTGGGTTGCATAAAACGAATCGGTAGGTTAATCGGCCTGTACAAGGGAAGTTTTTACAGCTGGTTTCATATTCAGAAATCAAATCTGACTATTCCTAGTTTGTCAGAAGATCCAACCATCCTTTGTGTAAGAAGGAAGTATAGGTACCAGTGAGAGTTGGGATTCAAAACTGAGGGGATCGTAGCCCGTCGACATGACAATATTGCTGTTCGCATTGGTCAGGATGCCACAACTCTTACGAGGTGCATTCAAGTTCTAAGGCCTCCGATTTTTTTTCTCCGGACTGGAAAGAGATAGAAACATGCGCATTGTTTTAAAATAAGGCCGCGTTCATTGTCAATACGTCCCAGAGATGGCAGCACCGTACGGCAGATTGAATGCTCCAGATGAGCATGTGTGTGGTCACATGGCAAGAAGATTGTAAATAGTATTTTAATTAACGACAACCTGATTGGTTTTCATCCACCTGCTGGAACAGCCTACATCTCCAATCTATTTACATTCTCAACATTGTCAAAATATGTAGCTTAATTTCGGGCAAGATGAGGAATGTTAGCCATATGTAAAATAAACAAGTGCCAAAGAAATTGGTACACCTGCAAAATTTCGTGTATGCCCCCCGCGAGCACGCAGAAGTGCCGCAACACGACATGGCATGGACTCGATTAATGTCTAAAGTAGTGCTGGAGGGAATTAACACTGAGTCCCCCAGGGGCTGCCCATAAATCCCTAAGAGTATGAGGGACTGGAGATGTCTTCTGAAAAGCACGTTGCAAGGCAACTAAAATGGTTCAAATGGCTCTGAGCACTATGGGACTCAACTGCTGAGGTCATTAGTCCCCTAGAACTTAGAACTAGTTAAACCTAACTAACCTAAGGACATCACAAACATCCATGCCCGAGGCAGGATTCGAACCTGCGACCGTAGCGGTCGTGCGGTTCCAGACTGCAGCGCCTTTAACCGCACGGCCACTTCGGCCGGCGCAAGGCAACTCAGTAACGTTAATGTCCAGGGTGACTGGTGGACAGCGGAAGTGTTTAAGATCATAAGAGTGTTACTGGGGCCACTCTGTAGCAATTCCGGACATGTGGGGTGTCACATTGTCCTGCTGGAATTGCCCAAGTCCGTCGGAATCCACACTGTACATGACTGGATGATTACGTACGTGTCAGCTGTCAGAGCCGTATCTAGACGTATCAGGGGTCCCATATTACTCCAACTGCACACGTTCCATACCATTGCAGAGCCTACACCAGCTTGAACAGTAACATGTTGACATGCAGGGCCCGTGGATTCATGAGGTTGTCTCCACACCAGTAGTGATGGGGAGCTCGTGAATGAGTCGTTCAAATGAACGCTTCACTCCAGTGAAGTGTGAACTAACCACTCAATTGCAATGAACTGGTACTTCAAACTCTTCACAGATAGCACACTCCACACTTTTTTCTAGTTCACTCACTCTCTTCCCCTCTCCCTCTCCCAGTACATCGGCGCTACGTCACTCATTCTCCCTTCACTTCAGTCAACCTTCAGTCCTCCCTCTACTGCCTGTCGACGAATGGGAAACGATAGGTTTACGAGTGGTTGACGAGGTGAGGGGCGAGGGGAAGGCAGCGTCAGCTGCTTGCTACAGTGCTGACATCATTACCCGTGACTATTTATGCAGTTAAACTTCGCGTCTACAGGTAGCCTACCGTTGGCAGCACTTGCAGACAAATGAATATTAAAGATACAAACGAAGAGGCTGGCTGTGTGGGCACGCACAGCCAACATGTAAATAAAAGGTTTGTTAATAACACTGAAAGAGGGATTTTACCTGAAATCGTACCAATGACTAAAGGTGACAGTTAACGTTTTGAATGTGGAGGAGTATTGCTGCTGCTGCTGCTGCTGCTGTGGTCTTCAGTCCTGAGACTGGTTTGATGCAGCTCTCCATGCTACTCTATCCTGTGCAAGCTTCTTCATCTCCCAGCACTTACTGCAACCTACATCCTTCTGAATCTGCTTAGTGTATTCATCTCTTGGTCTCCCTCTACGATTTTTACCCTCCACACTGCCCTCCAATACTAAATTTGTGATCCCTTGATGCCTCAGAACATGTCCTACTAACCGGTCCCTTCTTTTTGTCAAGTTGTGCCACATACTCCTCTTCTCCCCAATCCTATTCAATACTTCCTCATTAGTTATGTGATCTACCCATCTAATCTTCAGCATTCTTCTGTAGCACCACATTTCGAAAGCTTCTATTCTCTTCTTGTCCAAACTATTTATCGTCCATGTTTCACTTCCAACATGGCTACACTCCATACAAATATTTTCAGAAACGACATCCTGTCACTTAAATCTATACTCGATGTTAACAAATTTATCTTCTTCAGAAACGCTTTCCTTGCCATTGCCAGTCTACACTTTATATTTTCTCTACTTGGACCATCATCAGTTATTTTGCTCCCCAAATAGCAAAAAACCTTTACTACTTTAAGTGTCTCATTTCCTAATCTAATTGCCTCAGCATCACCCGACTTAATTCGACTACATTCCATTGTCCTCGTTTTGCTTTTGTTGATGTTCATCTTATATCCTCCTCTCAAGACACTGTCCATTCCGCTCAACTGCTCTTCCAAGTCCTTTGCTGTCTCTGACAGAATTACAATGAATAATTACTTAACGTAGGTATGTAGACTTTGTGACAGTGGCAAACATACTCATTCTATTTTGGATTAAATTTTAAAAGGAACGTAAAATTGGACTGAATTTCGTTGGTAGCCCTAGTTTTCAGTCCATGAATACAACAAATAATGTTTCATTTGGCAGATAAAGACTTTTTTGGGCGCTTCATGAGAAAATGTCGAGCAAGATTAAATGTAATACCTCCTTTATATGTGACAGGCTTCTCTGTTTATCTTTCCCTTGTCCTTTTCGACCATGCTCTATTTAAGTTAACTCAGACGCTGTAAGACCGTAAAACTTTGCGTGCACGTTACTGCATAGTTCCGCCATCTGTTGGTAAAATTATGAAGTATTACGAAGCTTTATTGTACGAGCGAAGCGAAGCGAGCGTAGCCGCGGCTGAGCGGCGAACTGGGCAACTTCGCCAGGCTTCCGTACTTCATGAATGAACCACTTCATTTGAACGCTTCACGGCAAAGGGTGAAATGAATGAAGTAGTTCACGGGAATGAACGAGTTCGACCCATCTCTACACACCAGTACACGTCCATCCGCTGGTTACAATTAGAAACGAGACTCGTCCGACCAGGCAACACGTTTTTAGTCACCAACAACCCAATGTCGGTGTTGACGGGCCCAGGCGAGGCGTAAAGCTTTGTGTGGTGCAGTCATCATGGGTAAACGAGTGGGCCTTCGGCTCTGAAAGTCCATATCGATGATGTTTCGTCGAATGGTTCGCATGCTGACCCTTGTTGAACGCCCAGAACTGAAATCTGCAGCAATTTGCAGAATGGTTGTACTTTTGTCACACTGAACGATTCTCTTCAGTCGACATTGGTCCATTTCGGTGCAGAATCCTTTTCCAGCTGCAGTGATGTGGGAGATTTGATGTTTTACCGGCTTCCTGATATTCACGGTACACTCGTGAAATGGTCGTATGGGAAAATCCCGACTTCATCGCTACCTCGGAGCAGCTGTGTCCCATCGCTCGTACGCCGACTATAATACCACGTTGAAACTCGCTTAAATCTTGATAACCTGCCATTGTAGCAGCAGTAACCGATGTAACAACTGCGCCACACATTTGTCGTCTGATGTAGGCGTTGCCGACCACAGCGCCCTATTCTGTTTACATGTCTCTGTACTTTAATACGCACGACTATACCAGTTTCTCTGGCCCTTAAGTGTATATTTACGTATTTTATTACTAGTGACACAGAAAAAACGTTTACAAATGCAAAGTGTGTCTATGTCGTGTTGCAGATCCGAAGATACAGCAAAGTACTGTGGAAACCGATCATTAATTTAAAATAAATATTCAAATGCGATCTCACCTCTGAAGTACACTACTGGCCATTAAAATTGCTACACCAAGAAGATGATGTGCTGCAGACGCGAAATTTAACCGACAGGAAGAAGATGCTGTGATATGCAAATGATTAGCTTTTCAGAGCATTCACACAAGGTTGGCACCGGTGGCGACACCTACAACGTGCTGACATGGGAAAAGTTTCCAACCGATTTCTCATACACAAACAGCAGTTTACCGGCGTTGCCTGGTGAAACGTTGTTGTGATGCCTCGTGTAAGGAGGGGAAATGCGTACCATCACGTTTCCGACTTTGATAAAGGTCGGATTGTACGCTATCGCGATTGCGGTTTATCGTATCGCGACATTGCTGCTCGCGGTGGTCGAGATTCAATGACTGTTAGCGGAATATGGAATCGGTGGGTTCAGGAGGGTAATACGGAACGCCGTGCTGGATCCCATCGGCCTCGTATCACTAGCAGTCGAGATGACAGGCATCTTATGCGCAGTCCGGAACCGAGGGACTGCTACGGTCGCAGGTTCAAATCCTGCCTCGGGCATGGATGTGTGTTATGTCCTTAGGTTAGTTAGGTTTAAGTAGTTCTAAGTTATAGGGGATGACCACAGAAGTTAAGTCCCATAGTGCTCAGAGCCATTTGAACCATCTTATCCGCATGGTTGTAACGGATCGAGTCAACAGATGGGGACGTTTGCAAGGTAACAACCATCTACACGAACAGTTCGACGACGTTTGCAGCAGCATGGACCATCAGGTCGGAGACCGTGGCTGCGGTTACCCTTGACGTTGCATCACAGACAGGAGCGCCTGCGATGGTGTACTCAACGACGAATCTGGGTGCACGAATGGCAAAACGTCATTTTTTCGGATGAATCCAGGTTCTGTTTACAGCATCATGACG
This sequence comes from Schistocerca piceifrons, assembly GCF_021461385.2. Lineage (NCBI taxonomy): Eukaryota > Metazoa > Arthropoda > Insecta > Orthoptera > Acrididae > Schistocerca > Schistocerca piceifrons. Next base: position 215,903,694 of record NC_060146.1, read on the forward strand.
GTCGCATCCGTGTTTGGCGACATCGCGGTGAACGCACATTGGAAGCGTGCATTCGTCATCGCCATACTGGCGTATCACCCGGCGTCATGGTATGGGGTGCCATTGGTTACACGTCTCGGTCACCTCTTGTTCGCATTGACGGGACTTTGAACAGTCGACGTTACATTTCAGATGTGTTACGACCCGTGGCTCTACCCTTCATTCGATTCCTGCGAAACCCTAAATTTCAGCAGGATAATGCACGACCGCATGTTGCAGGTCCTGTGCGGCCCTTCCTGGATCCAGAAAATGTTCGACTGCTGCCCTGGCCAGATCATTCTCCAGATCTCTCACCAATTGAAAACGTCTGGTCAATGGTGGCCGAGCAACTGGCTTGTCACAATACGCCAGTCACTACTCTTTATGAACTGTGGTATCGTATTGAAGCTGCATGGTCAGGTGTACCTGTACACGCCATCCAAGCTCTGTTTGACTCAATGCCCAGGCGTATCGAGGCCGTTATTACGGCCAGAGGTGGTTGTTCTGGGTACTGATTTGTCAAGATCTATGCACCCAAATTGCGTGAAAATATAATCATATGTCAGTTCTAGTATAATATATTTGTGCAGTGAATACCTGTTTATCATCTGAATTTCTTTTTGGTGCAGTAGTTTTAGTGGACAGTAGTGTATTTCTTCTCTTATTATAATTTCTATTCCTCCTGAAACAGCTTGTACTGGTAGTGTTCCATTCAACCCCGTCTGCGCACTTATGACGTCAGATCTCACTACACAGTTAGGTCAAGGGTCAAAGCAGGCGTCTGGTATCGATAGGTTCCACACGTTCCTGACAGTGAAGTCAGAAAAGCCGCCCTGCAATCAGGTGCGTCACAGTAACGCGATTACGCCCGCAGTAACCTCGCGCTGTTACTGTGCGTGTACGGCGACCGAGTTTCCGCCCACGCACACCACCCCCACCCGATCACGGCCGACCCCTCTTAATTCCGCCACTGCGCTCGCAAATGGGCCTTATTTATTGGCTCCCAGGGATGGAGCGCCGTGGAAACTTGCGTGGGGTGGAGCAGATATTTCCCGGGCGCACCAAGGTCCCCTTTCCTTCTCTCTCTCTCTCTGTCTATCTCTCTCTCTGTGGTATCGTCTTTCCACGCCTCTGTGCCTTTCCTAATAGAGCAAATTAAAAACGTCGCTGCGAATAAAATATTTTGTTATGCTTCTCCGGTCTGCGAGGTCATCCGGCCCCCCTCTGTTACGCTAGCGGACTTTGATGTAAACTTTTTATTTCTCAGCCTGCCCTCTCTCCAGTTTCGCAGCTTTTCCCTGCCAGACCTCTCCCTGCGTCCTTTTTGCCTTAACTCGTCCAAAGTTATTCCCCCTCTGACCCTGTTCTTCCTTACGTTATCGAAAACTGCACACTGCCCTCCCTGTCCCCCCCACCCAGATGAGAAATGTTTCAGAGAAATTCCTTTCGCCGACCCAGACTTAATTAATGCAAAGCAACTGAACTGGCAGTTTTCTGATCTCTCCCTCCCCAAGTCGCTCCCCTTCTCTCTCTCTCTCCCTCTCTCTCCCTCTCTCTTCTTTCCTCCATCCATTTTTCTCATTCCAGCGCCCTGTCTTCACTCTCAGATCTTCACTTCCTTACAAAATACCGTTTTTGTATCCCCTTCTGCACGAATCGTCGTTACTAATAAAATTAGCAGCGTGGTTCCGTAATTTACCTTTTTCGCCACTGATGAAATCAGTGTCGGGAGAGGGGAATGTAGATTTCGAGCACCGGGTGTTGGTGGGAAGTTTTACTTCAGTTTTTTATTTTAATTTAATGCCGTATCTCCCAAAAAAATCGTTATCGCACGGAAAGAACAGATGTCTCCCTGTTCCAAAAGATACTGTATTAAAGCTGTTTACTATCAGTATTTTCACTTGTAGGGGCCATAAAATAAAAGCTGTCAAGCTGTCTGAATGCAAGTGACCACGTACACGTCACCCATGCCACAAAATCAAATACTGTTTCCACAAAGCCTAATTATTTTATGGAAAATCGTGCAGCTACCGTAAGAACGATATCATAATTGCACGGAAGGACCAAACCAGCTTGAAGTGAAGCAAAAATGTAAGTTATTTATGAAACTGGACTTCAAAATTGTGGGCAAAGACCTCTACAGCGACTTAGTTTTGCAGTGACATCCTGTCCATCGTGGACCGAGCGAGGTGACGCAGTGGTTACCACACTGGACTCGCATTTGGGAGGACGACGGTTCAAACCCGCGGTCGGCTGTCCTCATTTAGGTTTTCCGTGACCTTCACTAAACCCCTTCAGGCTAATGCCGGTATGGTTCCTTTGAAAGGGCACAGCCGACGTACATCCCCACCCTTTCCTAATCCGGTGGTACCGATGACCTCGCGTTTTGGTTTCCTCCCCCAAATCGATCAGCCAACCAACCTATCCGTGCTGAAACATACTTAACAATTCGCTGGAAGAAATACGAAAGAGAATCACATGCATAACTGGAAGGCACTGTTGTGTACATAGTTCCGCGTAGTCAGCGCGTACACAAGTTTCCCGCGCCCCGCTAAGCACAACAGCGCAGGTGTAGCACTCGTCCATCTCCGTCCTACGAGATGGCGCTGCCATAGAGACGGACCAAATTCTGGTTCCGCCGATCCGCGTATTAATATTTAACGCAGCCAATGAGATTGCTGCTAACGTAGATCCTTTTCTCCTCGCGGATCACACTCGCACAGTGATGCCAGAACACATGAGGTATTATAACGAGTGTACAGACCTCCGATTAGTCAGTCTGCATCAATCTGCACCAGTGTGCATTAGTCTGCATTTGTCTGTACCAGTCTATAGTCAATTTTCAGTCTGCGCCTAATAAGATTATCATATTCCGGTACATAGCCATGAAGATTAAGAAATAGACACTTTGTCAAGTATCAGAGATATGTGAGAATAAGATTAACGTACCAAGACCAAAGGAACTTCAGATTGTCAATTGTAAATAGCGTCCAGAATCAAGTTACGTAATATCTATGATTTTTATTATTTTAATAAATGTGTGTGAAAAATAATCAAGTTCTGTTTAAAGTTGGTCACCGTCAATCTGCTACTCTAAGCGTGCAAGTGGCATTTCTATCGTCTGACCCAACGGCAGAAGATAAACACGCCACGATAAGACCACGAGACATATTGCTGACACTCGCCTACTTCGTTAGAGCGACAAGTCAAATAATCTGATGGTGTGTGTACCGAAGGTCTTACAGTACACACACCACAGGCACTGAAGATAATCGACCTATGCTCTTTGAAAGGTTGGGTAGCTGTTGTTCTGTTGCCAAAAAGTAGTGTTTAGAATACTATCCTTTTTCTTGTACAACAACATAAACATCAAACTCGCAAGTAACCTGACGGTGCGTTAGGCGGCGTACTACTTCTGTTACCTCTAACTGATCCCAACTTTCCTTTTCCTTTTGCAAGTGGCGATTGGGATGATCATTGTCGGTAAGCCTGTGTATTGACTTTAATTTACCGAGATTTTCTCCTTATGATCATACCGCGAGACCTATATGAGATTAAGTGACATGTTGTCAGACTCTTCAAATGTTCAAATGTGTGTGAATTCCTAGAGTACCAAACTGCTTAAGTCGTCGGTCCCTAGATTTACACATTACTTAAACTAACTTATGCTAAGAACAACAGACACACCCATGTCCAATAGAGGACTCGAACCTCCGGTGGGAGAGGCCGTGCAATCCGTGACATGGTGCCTGAAACCGCGCGGCCACTCCGCACGGCTCCGACTCTTCCCGGAAAGTACTTCCTCGAAAATTCAATACTAAACGTCCCCGTGATGCGTAACGCCTCTGCTGTAGCGTCTGCCATTGGACTTTGCTGAGCATTTCCGTAACGCTCTCGCCCCAAGCTAACGATCCCGTGACGAAACGCGCTGTTGTTCGTTCGGTCTTCTCTATCTCTTATCAGCGACTGCAAAGAAGTCTTGAATCCAGTCGCAAATATGGTCCGATGCTCTGTGAGTTCGTACTTTTTCACTAGACTCCAGTGCGGGAGGGTATCAAATGCCTGCCTAAAGCCAAGGAAAATCGCATCATACCTGAGCGTCGATGTCTGCAGCACTGTGGCTCGCATGGAGGATCAGAATGAGCTGAGTTTCGCAGGATCTCTGTTTGCTGAATGCGTGTTGATTATCATAGAGGAGATTTTTGTCTCTCCAAAAACGTCGTAAAACGTGAGCGTAACACATGCTTCATGATTGTGAAACAGAGTCGGTGATGTAGGTATATAATTATTTGGATCTGTCTTCAACCCTTTTTGAAAACGGAAATGACCTGCACTTCGTTTCAGTCGCTAGGTATCCTTCGTTACTCCAGCGACCTACGATGAACTGCAGCTAATAGGGCAGTAAATTCTCTCGGATGATCTCTGCAGAACTTGATAAGCATCTCATCCGATCTAGACTTCTTTTATTTTTATTTTTATTTTATTTTATTTTATTTTTTTACTGTGCAGCGATTTTAGTTGCCTTTGCATTCATCGAAAACTTATCTCAGTACCTACCGTTTTGCGAAAAACACAGAAAATAATCTGACTATGGTTGGAGTACAAATATACGTACGTTAAACTCCACCTGTCGGATCTTCTGTTTCAGCAAGAGGCACGCAGGTTATGTGCATGGAGTCTACGGTTGTCGGCCTTACGCTAGAGTACTGCTGCGCGGTTTGGGATCCTTTGGTAGACAGGACAAACGAAGGTTGTAGAAAATGTTCAAAGAAGGGCAGCTCGTTTTGTACCGTCGCGAAATAGGGGAGAGAGAGACACGAATATGATACGCGAGTTGAGGTGGCAACCAATACCACAAAGGCGTCTTTCACCGCGGCAAAGTCCTGTCACGAAATTATAATCACCAGCTTTATCCTCCAAAATGGAAAATATTTTGTTAGCTCCCACATACATATGGGGAAATGACAATCGTGGTAACCTAAGAAAAATCAGAGTTCGCATGTAGAGCCATTCGACATCGGACCAGTCGAGAAGTACCGGGTGATCAAAAAGTCAGTATAAATTTGAAAACTGAATAAATAACGGAATAATGTAGATCGAGAGTTACAAGGGCTTTATTAGAACCAAAAAAAATACAATAGTTCAAAAAATATCCGACAGATGGCGATGCATTTGATCAGAATAGCAATAACTAGTATAGCAAAGATGATGTTCTTTACAGGAAATGCTCAATATCATCATTCCTCAACAATAGCTGTAGTCGAGGAATAATGTTGTGAACAGCACTGTAAAGCATGTCCGGAGTTAGGGTGAGGCATTGGCGTCGGATGTTGTCTTTCAGCATCTCAAGAGATGTCGGTCGATCACGATACACTTGCGACTTCAGGTAACCCCAAAGCCAATAATCGCACGGACTGAGGTCTGGGGACCTGGGAGGCCAAGTATGACGAAAGTGGCGGCTGAGCACACGATCATAACCAAACTACGTGCGCAAGAGATCTTTCACGCGTCTAGCAATATGGGATGGTTCTAATAAAACCCCATGTCTTTCCAAGCCTGTGTGTCAATTTTTACCTCTCTATCTACATTATTCCGTGGTATATTAGGGTTTCAAATTTATACTGACTTTCTGATCACCCGGTAGTCGGAAAGTTGCTCTACGAGCCCTTTGCCAAACGCTTAACTGTCAATTGTGGCATAGACATGCAGCAGTAGAACTTGATGAATCATCTTCTGGAAGCAATAGTTCTTCTGAATTGAAACTGCCAGCGCAAAATGAAATAGGACCACGTGAGGTATGAGAAAAATTGTATAATTATGACATTTTTCTCGTAAGAATTGGAGCCTAATTTCCAATACAGCATAAAGTCGAAATGTGTAACATATACAGGGTGAATCACCTAACGTTACCGCTGGATATATTTCGTAAACCACATCAAATACTGACGAACCGATTCCACAGACCGAACGTGAGGAGAGGGGCTAGTATAATTGTTTAATACAAACCATACAAAAGTGCACGGAAGTATGTTTTTTAACACAAACCTACGTTTTTTTAAATGGAACCACGTTAGTTTTGTTAGCACATCTGAACATATAAACAAATACGTAATCAGTGCCGTTTGCTGCATTGTAAAATGTTAATTACATCCGGAGATATTGTAACCTAAAGATGACGCTTGAAACCTCCGACGTTCAGTTGCGTGTTGTAACAGCTGCAACATACATCGCGTTTCTACAGAATGATCTGCCAACGTTGCTCGAAAATGTCCCACTGGAAACGCGTCGACGTATGTGGTATCAGCATGATGGTGTACCTGTACATTCCACAATTAACACTAGGCTGACCCTTGACAGGATGTTCGACTGGCGTTTCATAAGACGCGGAGGACGCATAAATTGCCCAGCCCGTTCTCCTGATCTTAAACCTCTGGACTTCTTTCTGTGGGGTACGTTAAAGGTGAATGTGTACCGTGATGTGCCTACAACCCCAGAGGATATGAAACAACGTATTGTGGCAGCCTGCGACGACATTACACCAGATGTACTGCGGCGTGTACGACATTCATTAAACCAGAGATTGCAATTGTGTGCAGCAAATGATGGCCACCACATTGAACATTGGCCTGACATGTCTCGACACGCTCTATTCCACTCCGTAATTGAAAACGGAAACCACGTGTGTACGTGTACCTCATCCCTCATGGTAATGTACATGTGCATCAGTGAAAAAGACCAATAAAAAGGTGTTAGCATGTGGACGTAATGTGCTGTTCCAGTCTCTTCTGTACCTAAGATCCATCACCGTTCCCTTTGGATCCCTACATAATTCGGTGCTCTGCGATACACACGATCGAACAGCGGAGGAGTGGTACTGAAGCGTCAACTTTAGGTTACAATATCTCCGGATGTAATTAACAGTTTACAATGCAATAAACGGCACTGATTACGTATTTGTTTATATGTTCAGATGTGCTAACAAAACTAACGGGGTTCCATTTAAAAAAACGTAGGTTTGTGTTAAAAAACATACTTACGTGCATTTTTTTATGGTTTGTATTAACCAATTACACTAGCCCCTCTCCTCACGTTCGGTCTGTGGAAAAGATTCGTCAGTATTTGATGTGGTTTACGAAATACATCGAGCGGTAATGTTAGGTGACTCACCCTGTATATTTAGCCTGAGTCGCAAAATCTGCATCTACATCTACATGGGTAGTCCGCAAATCACATCCAAGTGCCTGGCAGAGGGTTCATCGAACCACCTTCACAATAATTCTCTACTATTCCAATCTCGTATAGCACACGGAAAAAACGAACGCCTATATCTTTCAGTGCGAACTCTGGTTTCCCTTATTTTATTATGATGGTCGTTTTTCCCTATATAGGTTGGCGCCAACTTTCGGCGGAGAAAACGGGTGACTGAAATTTCGCGAGAAAATTCCGCTGCAACGCCTTTGTTTTAATGATGTCCATGCGAAATCGTGTATCATTTCAGTGACACTCTCTTCCCTATTTCGCGATAATGCAAACGTGCTGCCCTTCTTTGAACTTTCGCGGTGTATTCCGTAATCCTACCTGGTAAAGATCCCACACCGCGGAGCAGTATTCTAAAAGAGGACAGACAAGCATACTGTAGGCAGTCTCTTTAGTAGATCTGTTATATTTTCCAAGTGTCCTGTCAATATATATATCTCATCTGTATATTGAGCAAGCAGTAAAGCAAACAAAAGAAAAATTCGGAGTAGGTATTAAGATTCATGGAGAAGGAATAAAAACTTTGAGGTTCGCCGATGACATTGTAATTCTGTCAGAGACAGCAGAGGACTTGGAAGAGCAGTTGAATGGAATGAACAGTGTCTTGAAAGGAGGATATAAGATGAACATCAACAAAAGGAAAACAAGGATAATGGAATGTAGTCTAATTAAGTCGGGTGAAGCTGAGGGAATTAGATTAGAAAATGAGGCACTTAAAGTAGTAAAGAAGTTTTGCTATTTGGGGAGCAAAATAACTGATGATGGTCGAAGTAGAGAGGATATAAAATGTAGGCTTGCAATAGCAAGGAAAGCGTTTCTGAAGATGAGAAATTTGTTAACATCCAGTATTGATTTAAGTGTCAGGAAGTCATTTCTGAAAGTATTCGTATGTAGCCATGTATGGAAGTGAAACATGGACGATATATAGTTTGGACAAGAGGAGAATAGAAGCTTTCGAAATGTGGTGCTACAGAAGAATGCTGAAGATTAGATGGGTAGATCACATAACTAATGAGGAAGTATTGAATAGGATTGGGGAGAAGAGAAGTTTGTGGCACAACTTGACCAGAAGAAGGGATCGGTTGGTAGGACACGTTCTGAGGCATCAAGGGATCACCAATTTAGTATTGGAGGGCAACGTGGAGGGTAAAAATCGTAGAGGGAGACCAAGAGATGAATACACTAAGCAGATTCAGAAGGATGTAGGTTGCAGTAGGTACTGGGAGACGAAAAAGCTTCCACAGGATAGAGTAGTATGGAGAGCTGCATCAAACCAGTCTCAGGACTGAAGACCACAACAACAACAACAACAACTGTCAATAAAACGCAGTCTTTGGTTAGCCTTCCCCACAACATTTTCTATGTGTTCTTTCCAACTTAAGTTTTTCATAATTGTAATTCCTAGGTATTTAGTTGAATTTACGGCCTTAAGATTTGATTCATTTATGGTGCAACCGAAGTTTTCCGAGGTGCCGGAGCTAGCAGTGTGTTTATCACTAAATTCAGCTAGAATTTGCATACGGAAATGATTTCCCCCCTCCCCCCTCTTTCCTAACTCCAACTTCTGCTGTTGCTCATGGATTAAAAAAGGAACGCGGACTGATTGTAATCGACCCTGCAATTGGAGTAATTTAATTTGATAAAAATTAATTTGACGGTGGAAAGTTTAATTGATGTCGTGACAGACGAAAGGTTTGCTCTACCTGACTACAGAATGGAATTTTTCTGTTCAAGATAACAATTGGATGTATTTTGACTAAATTCAAAATGAAAAAAACACATGAAACATTTGCAATACGTGAATCTGATACACAGATAATTCCTGTGAAGGTGATGTTGTCCATAAACTGCCGGATCTCCTGCTTGAGCAAGAGGTAAGCAGTTTACGTGCATGAAGTTTAAGCTTGTCGACCCTATTCTAAAGTACTGCTGCGCTGTTTGGGATCCTTACCAGATAGGATATGATGAAGTGGTATGTGGAACCAATTATTTGCAGCTCAAATCTTAAGAAAAACACCCAGCAACCCTACATTAATTGGGCTGCAACAGTGGTGAGTAGTGAGAACTCAGACAATGAAAACTCAAGACAGAACCAAGATAGAAAGAATTAAAACAGGCGCGATCTGCTGAGCTCTGATTGTCGTTGTTTTTGTGGTCTTCAGTCCTGAGACTGGTTTGATGCAGCTCTCCATGCTACTCTATCCTGTGCAAGCTTCTTCATCTCCCAGTACCTACTGCAACCTACAACCTTCTGAATCTGCGTAGTGTATTCATCTCTTGGTCCCCCTCTACGATTTTTACTCTCCACGCTGCCCTCCAGTACTAAATTGGTGATCCCTTGATGCCTCAGAACATGTCCTACCAACCGATCCCTCCTTCCAGTCAAGTTGCGCCACAAACTTCTCTTCTCCGCAATCCTATTCAATACCTCCTCATTAGTTATGTGATCTACCCATCTAATCTTCAGCATTCTTCTGTCGCATGACATTTCGAAAGCTTCTATTCTCTTCTTGTCCAAACTATTTATCGTCCATGTTTCACTTCCATACATGGCTACACTCCATACAAATACTTTCAGAAACGACTTCCTAGCACTTAAATCTATACTCGATGTTAACGAATTTCTTTTTCTTCAGAAACGCTTTCCTTGCCATTGCCAGTCCACATTTTATATCCTCTCTACTTCGACCATCATCAGTTATTTTGCTCCCCAAATAGCAAAACTCCTTTACTACTTTAAGTGTCTCATTTCCTAATCTAATTCTCTCAGCATCACCCGACTTAATTCGACTACATTTTGATTATCACGTAGCAAAACTGCCTAATCTGCCGGTGCTGCGGACATACATTACCAGGCTGTCTTCTTAACTGCAAGAACACGATCTGGAATACCGGAGGCGATGGCTGGTTACTTAGACGTCCCGTCCTGGTGATGATAATGTCGCGAGTATCGCCCGATGCTACGAGGGTTGGAACTTCAAAAGTGGCAACTATTTATTTACAGTTCGTCCAAAATAGATAAGTGTTCCAAAGTTTTTACTGACCTTCAAAGAAGCCACCAGCACTGTCTATAACCCGTTGCCAGCGAATTGGAAGTTGTGGGTTACTGTTAGCAGTGCCAGTTGTGTTGACAGTTCGGGCGCGGTCTACTGCCCGTCGAATTTGTAGCAGTTCTGAAGCGAATGCTGGGATGTGTTGCATTCAGTTTAGAAATTGAGTTGAACTTACGATGGCTAACCTACGACAAGCTTAGAGACAGAAGTGATGACACTTCCTGCAGGACCTGACGATCATTTTGCAGGACAATGCTCAAGCACGTACAGTCCAAGCTGTTGTTTGACTGATGGGGCTGCTATGTTTTTACCACATACTGCACTCCCCTGACTTAAGCCCTCGTTGTTTTGCTGCCTGAACAGCAAAACTTGTCTTACATAACGGTTTGCTTCCTGTATTTTAGCCTTGATACCCTCAGAATTTCAAACAGTCTGCTCCGACGAGCATTTTCAAAGACTTTCTCTAAGTCTACAAAGGCTATGAACGTAGGTTTTGTCATTCTTGAATCTATGTCATAGGGTCAGTGTTGCCTCACTTGTTCCTACATTTCTTCGGAACTCAAACTGATCTCTCCTGAGGTCAGCTTCTACCAGTTTTTCCATTCTTTTGTTGTAAAGGTGATCTCAATGTAGCGAAATGATTGCCATTTTTCTCCTGATATTGTAATTATGTAGACGATTGTTCCTTTTGAACTGTAGTGGATTATTTACAATACACTACGTGAGGGAATAAGTAATCTGTGAAGAAGTAGTCAAAATACCCTACTCCTTAAACAGATGTCTACAACATGGTCGTAGATGAGCACCATGTAATACTCTAACAACACGTTTTTGGGAAATGAAAACTTTGTTTATAAAATATGAGCTACCCCAGAACATTATTCCATATTACTTTAGTGAATTAAAATCTTCAAAATGTGGCTACTTAATGATTTGTCTCCCTCCAAGTTTTGCAACAATTCTAAGCTGCAAAACCAGAAGGTAAGCCTTATTTTATGACTAAATGAAAAAGGTCAGTTGGAAGAATTTGAAAAGTATGAGAGAAAGATTCTCTTCAAAATTCTGGTACCTGTTAAGTCTACTGATGAGACATGAGAAAGCATATACATATACACAGGTTGACAATTGTTGAACTATATGAAGAAAACGTAAATAAATTACAAACTACGACGCGCGCACATTTTATTCAACATGTAAATGTCACTACAGATATTCGGATTTAGGTTATGACATGTTCGATATGCCCGCCATCATTGACGATGATGTGGTGCGCACGAATAGCGAAACTCTGCATGACCCGCTGAAGTGTCGCAACATCAGTGCTGTCAGTGGCCTCTTGAATGGCTGTTTTCAGCTCAGCAATGGCTTTGGAGTTATTGCTGTACACCTTGTCTTTAGTATAGCCCAGCAAAAAAAAGAGACTTCTGGATCGCGAAATACGGATTCTCAGTCCCCGAAACGCGCCAATTTTGCTTATTGACGGACCTATTCATATGTGGGCTTCGTCGCTAATCCAAACCACACTGCGCATACTAATACCCATCGTGCCATGAGGCCAACCGGGCACTTCAAACTTCTTAACGCAAAACGTTCAGAAGTTATGACGATTTTCCTTGATATACACTACTGTCCATTAAAATTGCTACACAACGAAGATAACGTGCTACAGACGCGAAATTTAACCGACAGGAAGAAAATGCTGTGATATGCAAATGATTAGCTTTTCAGAGCATTCACACAAGGTTGGCGCCGGCGGCGACACCTACAACGTCCTGACATGAGGAAAGTTTCCAACCGATTTCTCAAACGCAAACAGCAGTTCACCGGCGTTGCCTGGTGAAACGTTGTTCTGATGCCTCGTGTAAGGAGGACTTTGATAAAGGTCGGATTGTAGCCTATCGCGATTGCGGTTTATCGTATCGCGACCTTGCTGCTCGCATTGGTCGAGATCCAATGACTGTTAGCAGAATATCGAATCGGTGGTTTCACGAGGGTAATACGGAACGCCGTGCTTGATCCCAACGGCCTCGTATCACTAGTAGTCGAGATTACAGTCATCTTATCCGCATGGCTGTAATGGATCGTGCAGCCACGTCTCAATTCCTGAGTCATCAGATGGGGACGTTTGTAAGACAACAACCATCTGTTATATTTTGACGTCATGTATGTTTTGATGATACAGGTGTATCATCAAAACATACATGACGTGATCAAGACTGAACTTTAGTCAAAATATAACAATTAATTGATCACTGTTTTCCAAAAATGTTTACCAAAATTGTACAAAATTTGTCTAGTCAGCCAATTGGAAATCACAAAAGGTTTAGAAATATTAGAACCAAAATTATGAAACTTGGTATGAAACCTGTATCATCAAAACATACTTGACGTGATCAAGACTGAACTTTAGTCAAAATATAACAATTAACTGATCACTGCTTTCCAAAAATGTTTACCAAAATTGAACAACCATCTGCACAAACAGTTCGACGTCGTTTGCAGCAGCATGGACTATCAGCTCGGAGACGATGGCTGCGGCTTCCCTTGACGCTGCATCACAGATAGGGGCGCCTGCGATGGTGTACTCGACGACGAATCTGGGTGCACGAATGGCAAAACGTCATTTTTTCGGATGAATCCATGTTCTGTCTACAGCATCATGATGGTCGCATCCGTGTTTGGCGACATCGTGGTGAACGCACATTGGAAGCGTATATTCGTCTTCGCCATACTAGCGTATCACCCGGCGTGATGATATCGGGTGCCATTGGTTACACGTCTCGGTCACCTCTTGTTCGCATTGACGGCACTTTGAACAGTGGACGTTACATTTCAAATGTGTTACGACCCGTGGCTCTACCCTCCATTCGATCCCTGCGAAACCCTACATTTCAGCAGGATAACGCAGGACCGCATGTTGCAGGTCCTGTCGGGCCTTTCTGGATGAAGAAAATGTTCAAGTGCTGCCCTGACCAGCACATTCTCCAGTCCTATGACCAATTGAAAATGGTGGCCGAGCAGTTGGCTCGTCACAACACGCCAGTCACTACTCTTGATGAACAGTGGTATCGTGTTGAAGCTGCATGGTCAGCTGTACCTGTACACGCCATCCAAGCTCTGTTTGACTGAATGCCCAGGCGTATCAAGGCCGTTATTACGGCCAGAGGTGGTTGTTCTGGGTACTGATTTCTCAGGATCTATGCAGCCAAATTGCGTGAAAATGTAATCACATGTCAGTTCTAGTATAATATATTTGTCCAATGAATACCCGTTTATCATCTGCATTTCTTGTTGGTGTAGCAATTTCAATGGCCAGTAGTGTAGTGTAATAATTGTCACCCAACCACACACACACACACACACACACACACACACACACATGCTCAAGGACCTCCTAATACAGAGAAGAATTCAGAAGCGAAGTTAAAAGCGTAATAGCAATTGAACGTAAACCGTAAAAAGGAGTCGATTTCTAATATCACCGAGGTGGGGAGAAAGAAAAGAAGCGAAAGGGTGAAGAGGTTCCAGGAAGAGACGGAAAGGAAGGCCGCAATGGCATTAGTTCTATGATTTCCGTAGTTGGCCGTATTCGGAAAAATAACTTTTCGTTCCTCTTGTGTTACCTGTGCTACCCTCGAAACCTTGAGACGGCCACGCTGTAACAACACATAGGCACAGCACCTTCGGACAAGGGGTAGCGACGCGGCCAGACTTCCGTCTGACACAGGCTAACACGTGCGCGTTTATTGGAGTCGATTAAGTCGCAGCGCGCGCCTCGACAAAAGAAGGCCGTTGTTGTCCACACCACCCCCGCCGGGCATCAGCCCCGCCTGTCCGAATAACAATAAAGGCGAGCCCTCCAGCTCGTAAATCTCGACCGCGCTCACCCCCTCTCCCGTCGAACACCCCTTCCCCCTCAAGCCACTCACTCTTCCACCCCTAATCTACGGCCACAGTCTCGCCCGCACAGCTCGCTACACTCGGCTGAAGTACAAGGTCAATGTTCTCCTCACCAAAGGGGCGACGGTTTGCTCACTGCTGGTTGCTTCAGTCGCCGATAGGTGGCAGCACTGTACCGGCGACTGCAACAGAATCGTCTACATGTACATATCTACATATATACTCCGCTAGCCACCTAGCCAAAGTCATATCCCCCCCCCCCCCTCTGCTCCACTTTCGGACCGCGCGAGGGAAAAACGACTGTCTGAACGCCTCAGTACGAGCTCTGATTTCCTTTATCTTTGAATGGTGACCACTGCGCGATTTGAAAGTTGGTGGTAATAATACAGCGCGTTACAAAAAGGTACGGCAAAACTTTCAGGAAACATTCCTCACACACAAATAAAGAAAAGTTGTTATGTGGACATGTGTCCAGAAACGCTTAATTTCCATGTTAGAGCTCATTTTAGTTTCGTCAGTATGTACTGTACTCCCTCGTTTCACCGCCAGTTGGCCCAATTGAAGGAAGGCAATGTTGACTTGAGTGCTTGTGTTGACATGCGACTCATTGCTCTACAGTACTATGAACGATTGGGCAGGCATTGTTCGTGATGTCTTGATTGGGCCCCATGTTCTTCCACCTACGCTCAATGGAGCACGTTATCATGATTTCATACGGGATACTCTACCTGTGCTGCTAGAACATGTGCCTTTACAAGTACGACACAACATGTGGTTCATGCACGATGGAGCTCCTGCACATTTCAGTCCAAGTATTCGTACGGTTCTCAACAACAGATTCGGTCACCAATGGATTGGTAGAAGCAGACCAATTCCATGGCCTCCACGCTCTCCTGACCTCAACCCTCTTGACTTTCATTCATGGGGGCATTTGAAAGCTCTTGTCTACGCATCCCCAGTACCAAATGTAGAGACTCTTCGTGCTCGTATTGTGGACGGCTGTGATACAATGCGCCATTTTCCAGGGGTGCATCAGCGCATCAGCGATTCCATGCGACGGAGGGTGGATGCACGTATCCTCGCTAACGGAGGACATTTTGAACATTTCCTGTAACAAAGTGTTTGAAGTCACGCTGGTACGTTCTGTTGCTGTGTGCTTCCATTCCATGATTAATGTGATTTGAAGAGAAGTAATAAAATGAGCTCTAACATGGAAAGTAAGCGTTTCCAGACACAAGTCCACATAACATATTTTCTTTCTTTGTATGTGAGGAATGTTTCCTAAAAGTTTGGCCGTACCTTTTTGTAACACCCTGTATATGCTCTACATCCTCGGCGAAGATCGGATTTCGGAAATTAGTGAGCAGCCCCTTCTGGTTCAAATGGCTCTGAGCACTATGGGACTCAACTGCTGAGGTCATTAGTCCCCTAGAACTTAGAACTAGTTAAAACTAACTAACCTAAGGACATCACAAACATCCATGCCCGAGGCAGGATTCGAACCTGCGACGTAGCGGTCTTGCGGTTCCAGACTGCAGCGCCTTTAACAGCCCCTTCTGTTTAGGGCGCCGCCTATCTGCAAGTGTGTCCCACTTCAAACTTTCTATGAGATTTGTAACGCTCTCGCGATGGCTAAATGTACCAGTCACGAATCTTGCCGCTCTTCATTGGACCTTCTCAATCTCTTGAATCAGACCCAACTGGCAAGGGTCCCATACAGACGAACAATGCTCCAAGACTCGACGAACTAACGTATTGTAAGCTATTTCCTTTCTTGAAGGACTGCATCGCTTCAGGATCCTACCAATAAACTGCAATCTAGAGTTCGCCTTACCCGTTACTTGTGTAATCTGATCGTTCCACTTAAGATCATTTCGAATTGTCACACCCAGATACTTGATGGACGGTACCGCTTCCAAAAACTGAGCATTTATTTTGTACTCGTACGTTAATGGGGATTTTCGATTTGTTTTACGCAGTACGTTACACTTACTAATCTTGAGAGATAACTGCCAGTCATTACATCACTCATTTATTTTCTGCAAATCCTCACTGATTTGTTCACAACTTTCGTGTGATACTACTTTACTGTAGACTACAGTAGCATCGGCAGTCTAAGGCCGCTTTCAATACCATCAACAAGATCGTTTATGCAAATCGTAAACAGGAGAGGACCTATTACGCTGCCCTGGGGCACACCTGATGTTACACTTGTTTCTTTTGAAGTCACCCCGTTCAGGACGACATACTGCTCCCTGTCTGGTATAAAACTTCCTATCCAACCGTTTATGCGATCGGATAGACCGTAAGCGCGCACTTTTTGTAGCGAGCGACAGAGCGGAACTGAATCGAACGCCTTTCGATAGTCGAGAAATATGGCATAAACCTGGGAGCTGGTATCTAGAGCCTGTTGTATATCATGCACCAAGAGGGCCAACTGTGTCTCGCATGACCACTGTTTCCTGAAACTGTGCTGGTTTCTAGAGACGAACTTCTCAGAGTCTAGAAAGGTCATTATGTTTGAACACAAAATATGTTCCGTGATTCTACAACAAATCGATGTCAGTGAAATTGGCCGGTAATTATGTGCATCCGATTTTCTACCCAATCAGCGTCTGCTGCTCTCTTGGCTCAATGTGGAGACGCAGAGAACGGCGTCGAAGGAAACTTAGGAACAGTACGTTTTTCGCTATTTTGTCGAAAACTGACATTCTGAACACATGGCTGTGTGCAAAATATAGGTTACCTCTTACATAAAAGATGATATCAACTAGCGACTTGTTACAATGCTATTTATTTTTGAAGGTGGTTCGGTGAACCCTCTGCCAGGCATTTAAATGTGATTTGCGGGGTATCCATGCAGATGTAGGTGAAGATATTTATTTAACCCTGTAGTGCAAGAATTTCACTGCAGTGGACAACTTTTAATGGTCAATTCTCTGGCGGTTTCAATGACTCATGAGGCTGCAAATGCATGCAGGACTCAACAACGGTAGGGAGTGCACACTGCAGTGAACTGTGTGCATTTTTAGCGTGAGGTCTGATTGAAAATGCAAGGAAGCGACCATTAACAGCTGTCCAGTATAGTGGACACTATGCACCACGGGGTTAAATAGCACCTTTACCGGCTTCGAACAGTACAATTCATCTTCAGACAGCTAATTCACGTTAAGATACATTTTACATTAGCTTTCACTTTTGGTTTTCCCAAATGAGGAAATTTCCTTGGGGTGGTGTTGCCCTACAACCAAAACGAAATGTGAGACAACGTCTTTTTAAGAGGATAAGACGTCAAAAGGGCCGAATTTGAGCAGGAGAGGCACTACAGAACATTTTAATTTCCATTGTCTGCACTTCAGTCTGGTACCGCGCGACCGCTACGGTCGCAGGTTCGAAGCCTGCCTCGGGCATGGATGTGTGTGATGTCCTTAGGTTAGTTAGGTTTAAGTAGTTCTAAGTTCTGGGGGACTGATGACCACAGATGTTAAGTCCCATAGTGCTCAGAGCCATTTGAACCATTTTAAATGATAAAGGACAGACGTACCTAAATAAGTATTACAGTTGTGGATAGATTATATAAATATTACACCGCACATCAGGAGCAAAGTAAATGGCTTAAGATGGATGTACATAAATCAATATTAAAATAGTGGACATTAGATTTTTTTCCTTTTTTTTCTTTTTTTTAAGATATAGCTACTTGAAGGTATTGCATGACAAAGCAAGCTGTTACACACTATTAACTCTTTCATGTTGGGTTAGTGTCTGCATGCTGTCACTGTTATAGAGAGTAGTGTTTAAACTGGAAAGCAGCTGAATGGAATTTTGAAGAAAGACTGCATTGGCTAACTCAGTCTGTTCATTGAGGAGATTTTTTGGTGATTTGCCTTTATGTACATCTATTTCAATCTCTTCAAGCAAATTCGTAAAGCTACCTTTCTCAGCATGGTGCAATACTTGTATATGGTCTTCAATGCTCAAAAAAGATTAATTTCGTGGAAGAATTAGAATTTTGAAATACAGAGTCACTTCACAAAAGAAGGAGGGAAAATTCGGAAGCCGGAGAGATTTTAGTACCTAGGAGCAGTGTTTTATTTGTGACGCTACGCGCTGGTGCACCGTACCGGTGCCCTTAAAAAAGAAGTAGAACAGCAGATTTTTAGATGTGCAGATGTGTTACGACAGAACTTTTGTTGCGTTTGAAGCTGTGTAAAAGTATGTCTACTTGGTGCGAGGCTAGACTGTACTCTATACAGACGAACTAAAAAACTGCCCATTAGTTGGTTGACTTTTATGACAACCTTTCGCAAACGACTGAAAAGAGAATTCTGAGTGGGGAAGGTACAGTTTTGGCTAATTCAGCCAGTAAAATTTACACGAGCAGCCGCTCCAAAAAACGTTAAAGACTATTCTTTTGGTAGGAAAGATGTTGAATCACTTTCAGTTCGCTTTCAGCTGAACAATCGAGGTACGATTAAAGCATTTCGAGAGTATGTTTTTGACAACTGTAAGAACTTTGTTGGAAATTGTAAAAAAAAAAAAAAGTATCTCGTAGTTTGTCGCAAAAGCAGCTTACGTTGTCAATTACCATGAAGACAATTCCAGTGTCGCCTGGTGCATTGGGCAGAGGATTTTCCCAAATGAATCTGATCATTCCTGACGGTCTCTCCGTTAAAAAAAACAAGTTCTTTCACTACCTTTTACTGAAGTTGAATTGACCACCACTGACCCGTTTTGACCCTCCAAAGTACGTGGAATCTTGGCTGCTTCATGGACGGAACTCCGCTATGGACACCAACAGCAAGGAAAAAGAGAGAAAAGGGCCATACAACGAAAACCTTTCAAAGCATTGGACACTTTTATAAAGTCTAATTTAAAACAGTTGAGTTTTTTCCCCTTTTTCAGCATCCTATATTTCAAATTTGTCTCTGTTCACATTACTGTGATTACATTTTTGTTACAAATCGTGAACTGAGAAAGAATATTTAAATTATTTAATAAAACATAAAATTAAGAAATTGTGGGTGCAGGTGGGGATATTTTTACCAGTACAAATGTTATATTCACATTTTTAAAATCCTCAGAAAAGCGTGAAAATAATTTTTTAAGAAGTGTAACTTTCAAAACTATGAACATCAACAATAAGAAGAGTATTTTGATTAATCCAAAACTGAGACATTACCAGACCGTAATCCGCCATGGAATCTTACGCACAGTAGGAAGTGTCGGCCTAGTCTATAATGTCTGGAGATCGTTTCCCTAGCTGAATGTTTAGCGTCTGTGCCTCCAGGGACCCAGGTTCGATTCTCAACACATGGGTGGATTTTTTTCGGATGTAGGGAAGTGTAGAAAGGGGGGGTCGGAGATTCGCATACCGAGCGAGGTGGCGCAGTGGCTGGCACACTGGACTCGCATTCGGGAGGACAACAGTTCAATCCCGTGTCCGGACATTCTGATTTAGGTTTTCCCTGATTTCCCTAAATCACTCCAGGCAAATTCCGGGATGGTTCCTTTGAAAGGACACGGACGACTTCCTTCCCCGTCCTTCCCTAACCTGATGAGACCGATGACCTCGCTGTCTGGTCTCCTCCTCCAAACAACCCAACCCAACCCAACCCCATTCGGATCAGGCCTGACGTCCAATCCCTCAATTTAACGTTTATGTTTCACTTGCGGAATGAAAAATGCTCAGCACGACATCGGGACCTCAAAGGAAGGAAGACGGTCAACATACATGGTGGTCCATTGATCGTGACCGGGCCAAATATCTCACGAAATAAGCGTCAGACGAAAAAACTACAAATAATGAAACTTGTCTGTCTCGAAGGGGGAAACCAGATTGCGCTATGGGTGGCCCGCTAGATGGCGCTGCCATAGGTCAAACGGATATCAACTGCGTTTTTTTTTAAATAGGAACCCCCATTTTTATTACATATTCGTGTAGTACGTAAAGAAATTTTAATGTTTTAGTTGGACCACTTTATTCGCTTTGTGATAGATGGCGATGTAATAGTCACAAACATACGCCTCACAACTTTAAACGAACAGTTGGTAACAGATAGGTTTTTTAAATTAAAATACAGAACGTAGGTACGTTCGAACATTTTATTTCGGTTCTTACAATGTGATACATGTACCTTCGTGAACTTCTCATTTCTGAGAACGCATGCTGTTACAGCGCGATTACCTGTAAATACCACATTAATGCAATAAATGCTCAAAATGATGTCCGTCAACCTCAATGCATTTGGCAATACGTGTAACGACATTCCTCTCAACAGCGAGTAGTTCGCCTTCCGTAATGTTCGCACATGCATTGACAATGCGCTGAAGCACGTTGTCAGGCGTTGTCGGTGGATCACGATAGCAAATATCCTTTAACTTTCAACACAGAAAGAAATCCGGGGACGTTAGATCCGGTGAAATTGCAGGCGACCAATCCACCTGTCATGAAATATGCTATTCAATACCGCTTCAACCGAACGCGAGCTATGTGCCAGACATCCATCATGTTGGAAGTACATCGCCATTTTGCCATGCAGTGAAACATCTTGTAGTGACATCGGTAGAACATTACGTAGGAAATCAGCATAAATTGCACCATTTAGATTGCCATCGATAGAATGTGGGCCAATTATCCTTCCTCCCATAATGCCGCACCATACATTAACCCGCCAAGGTCGCTGATGTTCCACTTGTCGCAGCCATCGTGGATTTTCCGTTGCCCAATATTATGCCAGTTTACGTTACCGCTGTTGGTGAATGACGCTTCGTCGCTAAATAGAACGCGTGCAAAAAGTCTGTCATCGTCTCGTAATTTCTCTTGTGCCCAGTGGCAGAACTGTACACGACGTTCAAAGTCGTCGCCATGCAATTCCTGGTGCATAGAAATATGGTACGGGTGCAATCGATGTTGATGTAGCATTCTCAACACCAACGTTTTTGAGATTCCCGATTCTCGCGCAATTTGTCTGCTACTGATGTGCGGATTAGTCGCGACAGCAGCTAAAACACCTACTTGGGCATCATCATTTGTTGCACATCGTGGTTGACGTTTCACATGTGGCTGTGGTAATGTAAAACGAAGCAAATACCGTCTGCACTGGCGAAATGTTAAGTGATACCACGTGCTTATACGTTTGTGACTATTTGTGACTATTAGAGCGCCATCTATGACATAGCGAAAAAAGTGGCCCAACAAAAAAATTCATATTTCTTTAGGTACTACTCGAATATGTAATAAAAAATGGTGGTTCCTATTTTAAAAAACGCAGTTGATATCCGTTTGACCTATGGCAGCGCCATCTAGCGGGCCAGCCGTAGTGCCATCTGGTTTCCCTCTTGGAGCTAGACGAGTTTCGTTCTTTGTAGTTTTTCGTTTGATGCTTATTTCGTGAGATATTTGGCCCGGTCACGAGCAATGGGCCACCCTGTACAATATGTGTCGACTGAGAGCTGTTCATCCAATTAGGGACAATCTCTGTACTCAGAACCTGGAAATTTGCAAAAGTGAGACAAGTACCCAAGAAAGGAGATACGAGTATCAGATGAATTACAGAGCCATATCACTAAGATCGAGTTGCATATACTGTGCTCGAACACTATGAATCACCTCGGAGAAGTCCGCCTCCTTAGCTGGGTCGTAACGTGTGAAACGTCTCTGTAGAGTCGTTTCGCAAGACGCTTGTTTCACTGGATTCTGTGCATCCTATTCTGTCCATCGCCTGATTGCAGTTTAATTTATTAACTCTCCCAGAAAGACTGAGCAGTCAAACTAAAGCTTATCAAATGGTATTTGATTTTTTTATGTTCCATAGGAAATTATGACCACTATTTATTTCGTTTTCCCTTCACCGTACCTTATGTGTGCGTGAATGTGATTGAGTGAGTGTTTTTACGTGTGGTTTCGGGTTTCTTTTGTGGGGGACGCTGAGGTGCTTGTCGTCTGCTAGGAGCAGGTGATGTTTGCTTCTGGTTTCGGGGGGTAGCACAGGATGGCGAACTTAGGCTCACAGTACCTCGATAAAGAGGTTTACCCCTTTTAGTCTGAGGTTGGTTTGTCTGTCAGGTTGGTGGCGGAAGCCTACCTCTCTGGTAGCCTCCGTTGTACCGGTAATTAGGCGAAGCTCGGAGGAGAAAGGACACACTGCAGGTAGCGGTTGGTGAGTAAAGCTCGTAGCTCCTAGAGAACGTTTCTGCTGATAGGAAGTACGTCGAATTACAACTTCCCTATGTTAAACTCATAGAATATTTAAGTACTTCAGCTTAACTGAAGCGTGTGTGGTTATGTAGTTTCGGAATGTGGCATAATTATTTTGTTAAAAAAGTCGGCAATGATGGTGGTTGAAATTAAGAGTGCGGAAGTTGCTTTGTTCCTTTCGGACATCGTGGTGGGGAAGTTCTAGCAGTGAATATGTTAAGGAAAATCTGGTCAGTATAACTTCGGGGGAACGTGAGAATAATAGTGTTTTCGAGCGAGTGTGATTTTTATTGTTGTTATTTTCTGTGTGTTCGTGGAAGATGCTATTGTCTCGTTGTGTTCGTCTTGTACCTCGTGTTTGGTAACCGATGATCCTCCTGATCTACTACTGTACTGCAATAAGTTTTCATATTACCCGTTTAATTTTTTCGTGTGTTATAATTTCACTAAAATATCAGTTTTTCGTGCGCATAGAGGAAACGTTTGTAACGGTTTGTTTCTGAACGGAGCACCTGTAAGTTGAAACGATTGGGGAGGTTTCCGCCTTGCCGAGTTAATTTTGTTTCGTGGTGGCAAAATCATTCTGATACTGCACCACTAAAATTTCTTACATTTGTGCTTGGTTTAAAGTCTAATTTCTGAACAGTTAATTTGTAATTAAGTTTACCACGTGCTGAAGTTCGGCCGTTCGTAAGAGGCAGGTGCGGTTTTACGTCGTACATCTACTCCAAAAAACCTTTCCAATAGTATAGACCTCTTTTCAAGCTAGTGCATGAGCATAGTGGTGATAGGTATCCCTCTGAACTATTTCTGTCGTGGGTATGTAGATGGAATGATTGAATTATTGTGTTCCACTTCCCTCTTGTGTGTTTTTCCTTTTTTCATTGCGTTATTCTACCATTTTTGCAAATTATTTAGTGAAATTTTTAATGCAGGCGCCAGTCATGTGTATTCATAGGACGTGCATCAAATTCAGTCATGAAATAAATGTCCTACGTAAAAGATAAATTCTGCGTCCTTTATCTTTCTTGTTGATGCTACTTTTCAAATTAATATTCGATTCCCTCATTAGTTTTAAATAGGTTAATCTGCTTGCTTGTGATGAACAAAAATGGGAGGAAAAAAATCAAAGTGAACAGGTGTACTGTCTCAAAATTAAAGAATTCACAGCCGGCCGCGGTGGTCTAGTGGTTCTAGGCGCTCAGTCCGGAGCCGCGCGACTGCTACAGTCGCAGGTTCGAATCCTGCCTCGGGCATAGATGTGTGTGATGTCCTTAGGTTAGTTAGGTTTAAGTAGTTCTAAGTTCTAGGGGACTGATGACCATAGATGTTAAGTCCCATATAAAAAAAAAATAATAAAAAAAAAGAATTCACATTTAGTTAAACAAGATCATTAATGTACGACGTGCAATGTTGTTCATCTTGTTAGTTTCTTTGAAAAATTTGCATTCTTATAATTAAATTCTTAGTTTAATTAAACTGATAATTTACAGTTCGGTCTTTTCTTAATTGTTAGGAAGTTTTTGGGCTGGTGGCGACCCTGTAATATTTAAATTTATAGTTGTCCTTGTCAGGTGGCTTAAGCAGAAATCGCGCACAAGGGTTACATCTGCATTATTCTTGGTATGTAACGTATGTCGAGCCTTGGCTAGGATTCGTTTACAGTTCTATATACGTACATTACAGGTGCTTACCTCCCATGCACTGGGCCCGGGTTTGATTCCCGGTCGGGTTGGAGAGTTTCTCCGCTCGGGGACTGGGTGTCGTGTTGTCCTCATCGTCATTTCATCCTCATCATCGGCCGCAAGTCGCCCAGTGTGGCACCGACTGAAATAAGATATGCACTTGGCGGCCAAACCCGACTGGGACATCCCGGCCAACGATGCCATACGATCGTTTCAGTTCACCTCGAAGAAAACGATTTGTTGAGAAATAGCCAACATGGGTTTGGAAAAATCGTTCTTGCGAAGCACAATTAGCTCTTTATTCTCACGAAGTAATGAGTACTATCGACAGGGGAAGTCAAATTGATTCCCTATTTCTAGATTTCCAGCAGCCTTCTGACACCATTCCTTGCAAGCGACTTCTATTTAAATTGCTTGCCTATGGAGTATCGTCTCAGTTGTGCGACTGGATTCACGATTTCCTGTCAGAAATGTCGCAGCTCGTAATAACTGACAGAAAGTCGTCGAGTAAAATAGAAGTAATATCTGGCGTTCCATAAGGAACTGTTAAGGGCCCTCTGCTGTTCCTGATCTACATAAACGATTTAGCAGACAATCTGAGCAGTTGTTTTGGATTGTTTGTATGTGATGCTATCATTTACCGTCATGTTACGTCATCAGATGATGGAAACGAATTGCAAAATGATTTAGCCAAGATATCTCTAGGGTGCAAAAATGGCAATTGATTCTAAATAACGAAATCTGTGAAATCATCGACATGAGTGCCAGAAATAATCCGCTAAATTTCAGTTACACGATAAATCACATAACTCTAAAGGCTGTGAAGTCAACTAAAATATTTGGAGATACAATTGCGAATAACTTCAACTGGAACGACCATAGAGCTATTGTTGTGGGAAAAACAAACGAGGGACAGCGATTTATTTGCAGAACACATATAAAACGTAACAGATGTAAAAAAGAGACTACCTACACTACGCCTGTCCGTCTTCTTTTAGGATAATGCTGTGTGGTGTGAGGTCGAAGGACATCGACAAAGTTTAAAGAAGGGCAGCCCGTTTTGTACTATGGCAAAATAGGGTGGAGAGTGCTACAGACATGATAAACTAATTGGGGTGGCAGTTATTAAAAGAAAGGCGTTTCTTGCTGCAGCAGAAACTTCTCATGAAATTTCGATCACCAACTTTCTCCTCAGAGTGTGAACATATTCTGTTGGCAACCACCTACGTAGGTAGAAAGGGTCATCACAATAAAAATAAGGGAAATCAGAGCTTGCACAGAAAGACTTGTGCGTCTATTTTTCACACGTGTTTTTCGAGAGTGAAGCGGTATAGAAGTAACTGAAAAGTGGTTCGATGAACCCTCTGCCATGCACTAAATGCTTAATGGTGAATTAGAGAGCAATCATGTAGATGCAAATGCAGATCACGAAATAAGGGGGTATGTTTTTCGGTCACAACCTTAGAAACGAATAGGTCACGTTGACACCTGAAATAACACAGTTCTTTTGTGAACAGGAAAATCAGAGTACGCAGGATCGGAGACGCAGAAAACAATCTGAAAGAAATATGAATACAGGAACTAGAGATTTACGACAAATTTCAATTTTCAATAAAAATGTCAAATAAAAAATTTGGGATCTCTTGTCGTTTCCATTATAAAATCAGACCCAGCACAAAATCACCATGGAGAGAAGAGTGAAGAAGGATGAAAAGTTTGATACTGAAAGAATACAGGTCAAGGATAAAGACGGGGAGAAGCGAAACTGAACCTAATTAAAGCAGTCCACAGATGGTCGAAACGAAAAGAGGAGCAAGATACAGACAGTCAGACTACGCGGCGCGAATTCAGTATGGTCTTAATGACCCCTCGTTCCGCAAACATCACGTGGCTTAAAACATAACCAGAGCCCGACTGAGATTTGGGGCGCCGTCTCGAAAGGATTAAAACATTATGAGAAAACAAATCATTCACAAGAAATCTTTATCGTTGTCGCTGGAGAATTTTCACGTCATTGAGAGAGGAAGACTAGTCTAAAAGCAGACCGAAATACTCCAAGGTCTAACTAGGATTCGATCCCGGCACATTTCGGTTTTTCAGGAATGCTCTTTACCGCTTGACCACCAGGCCTAAAGTATAACGTTAACAAAGTTTTCGGTTTCTGTTGCACTTATTGTTCTCAGATCAGGTGCACGACACATGCACTTCTTAAATTTCGAGACGAATGTTCTTCAAGTGCTGTGTTTGTCTGAATTGCAATTTCTTGGAAGCTATACTATTATTGTTATACACTAAGCATGTGCACAGACAATTATTATCTTTATATTACAGTAAAACTTGCTCAAATAGGCACCTGCATAATTCGGAAATCTGGCGAAACTGTAGAAGTATTTCAGTCCCGACGCATTCAGTGCACTTTTATAAGCTGATTTTTTGTATAATGCGGGACGGAAAAGAGCCTATACAGTACTACTGTATTACAGTTCGTTAGTTATTCACGACTATACAAGGACGTTATTTTTGACACCTCTGTTACGCGGCTCAAAACCAAGGAAAGGGGTTCAGCGCAGTGCGGCGCTGCTGGTGTGGACCTAAAACCGCACCGCTCTGTGCGTCAAGGAATAAGTTACGCTCAGTGTCGGTACAGTACATCAAAGGAAACGGTTCGCTCGTCAGCGCTCTGTTTGTCGGCTTTCTCGTTTTCCTCACTGCTGACGCACGCCGACGCATACAGCAACATTGTTGCGCATCTACCAACACTCTGCTGCAATGTGAGCAGTGAAAGAGGTGAGTATTGTTCCGTTAAACAATGGTTTTACCCGGCAAGGTCATTATTTTCTGCCAGTTTCTGTTGACTAATAGCACTGTATCTCTTAGATACAGTAATATGACGTCGAACAAACGGTATGTGTCGTGCAGGAAAGTGTACCAACAGAATGGAAGACAATACTGTCCAACCAAATTGTAAATTATGACTCTAAAGCAGTGTTCCATGCCGATGAAACGGGACTGTTTTATCGCGCGCTGCCTTCAAAATCGTAGCAATTCGAGGTGAAAAGTGCACCGGTGGAAAAATGTCCAACACTCACTGTACTGCTGAGTGGAAACATGTTAGGTGGAATAGAGAAGCCACTAGTGATGTTTCAAAAACATAGACGTCAGTAAGCTTTCGAGTCACATGGCGAAGCAATGAAAAGGTGTGGATGGTGAGTAGTCTTGTGGAAGAATGGCTGAGCTCTTTCAATGCCAAAATGAAAAAAGGAAATCAGCAAGTTCTCCTTTCCCTAGACAATGCAACCTGACACCCGAAACTAACGTTATCAAACGTGAGATTGGCTTGGTTCCCTCCATGTTCAACCAGCCTCACACAACCCATGGTCCAGGGAGTTATTTACACATTCAAGTGTCATTATAGCCAATTACTGATGTAATCTCTTATTCTTGCTCTTGCAAGGTCAGTTTCTGTCCTGGATGCAGTGAACTGGATTGGATTGGCAATAAAGAAACTAAAACCCGAAACTGTCACCAAGTGCTTCGACAAGCAGTGTTTGGGTGTCAAGAACAAGACGCTTCTGTGGCCATCGAAGCTCAAGAAAATGCAACAGCAATTGCTGAGTTAATGAAAATGCGAAACATTTCATGTAGTGCGGATGATTACGTTCAAGGTGATGACTTTCTGTCAACTGACTCCAGTATCACTTCAGCAACAAATTTAACAGAAATCCGCAACACTTAGGATGATGGAGAAGAAACAAAGGACGAAGAAGAGGAACAAAATGATGTCCCTAGAAACATTAATACGCCTGAAGAAGCCATTGTATGCATAAACGATGTTATGCAATTTGCAGCACACACAAATTCTCCCAACGTGTTGGAACTATTGTATGGTGCAAAAAATTGCCTATAAAAAAAAATTTGAGCAGGAAATTAAAACAAGTTTCCCTCCTTGATATGAGACGAAAAAAGTGAAACATAAAGCAAATAAACATGGGAATAATATGTATGCACGCACAATAATAAACGAATTTAAAGTGCGAGTAAAAATATAGTAATGCCGTATTATTTATCAATTAGTGTAATAGTCCAGTGTTGTATTGTTCAATATACAGTAAATGAACATCTACAATGCTGGAGTGCGTACAATATGTGCATAATTAAAAATTTTTACTGTGCTTTTGTTCATGATACCTGCCAAATTTTACGTAGCCCAGTGACTCTCGTGTAATCCGGAAACTTGTCCAATTTGGAAAATTATTTTTGGCCGAAGCGACTCCGTTCTGAGGAAGTTTTACCTTACAATATTTTATACATTGTATTGCAGTGAAACAATATTCTGTTATTGTTATCTTCAAATTTTTGATATATTTTGTTGTTGCGTCTGTGGCATGGTAAAAGTGCGGATTACATTTCAGAAATGGGGACAGGGAACAGTGATAGTCTGTGAAATCCACCCATCCCCTCCACTCCCAGAGCCGAATTCTCGATGTCCACAGTCACAACAAGCATGACTGCATGTTGAATGACCAACTACGACATGTCATCCAACTCCCGTAATTCTGAACTGATGTAGGGGATGTGTATACTGCCACAGTTAGCTTAATTAATAAATCAAAAGGAAAGATAAACTTATCTGAAAAAAGGAAAAATGGAAATTGGCAGCACTGTAAAAATTTAATTGTGTACTGTCTGCCATCGGGTTCCCCTAAATGGCAGGCAGCACCGCATAACAGCCACGCTATGAGGGAAACAAACCAACAGCCAAACAGGCGAAGACATCAGGTAAACACGCCGAAGATTCCAGTCGATTAATAGGAACCTTTCCTTGCAGAGATCGCCGCGACATATCCGGCCACGGATTCCTACGCCAGGTTTCTATTGGCTCCAGCTCACTATATAGGCCCGGCCGGTCGAAGGCAGACCAGTCTTCGTCCGCTGCTAATGGCAACCGCTATAGCAGAGTCTCCGAGAAGATATCACCGAAGCCGCTGTACTGCACCGCCGATCGAAGTACCAGCCGACCGATAGGAACCACATCTCCGGCTAGATCGACGAACGTCTACATCTATTGTATAGCCAGCTATTGTATTGTAGAAGAAGTTACGTCCAGTAAACTGTTGGAGAATACAACAAATTGCATAGCTTTCGTCATCATCTATCCCAAGAACAAGAATTTTTACAACAGCAGACATCATAGCTGTAGAGTTGTTCGACTACTGTACCATTACATTCTTTGGTGCTGCCAACCAGATCACTAGGTGACGTGATGCAGAACGTAAACATGCAGGTCCGCCACCTTGTCTCTGATCTAGGTCCCAGTTGATCGTGCCAAATATTAAAGAAACGGACCTCTATGCTACAATGTGTAGGGACAAACTATTCCATAAGTAACTAAAATGTGTAAAAGTGAAATGACACGATTTCAGAGACTTTACTGGTCTCATGCAGATATCGTTTAATGTATCTAGACTGAAGCGGCGAGTGAAAATTTGTACCATGGCCAGGAATCACAACTGGGTGTCCTGCTTCCTAGGACGGTGCATTAGCCACTAAGCCACTTCGGTACAGCGGCTCAAGCAGGTGCACATGGAAAGCCCCGACAACTCTGTTCGCGTGTGAGGGGGAGTTTAAAGTAGACTGCGGTGGCAGTGAGGATTTGGATCGAGGAAGGAGACTCGCCAGGTAGCTACTCTTTGCATTTGCGTGAACCGCTGTGCAGAGTGGCCAGCGCACCTGCTTGGTAAGAGTGTTTTCTACGTTCCTCGTGTGAATTCGAGAGGTGTGCCGAACAGTAAGTACCTCAATATCATTACAGTTCTAACAATGAAACGAATTAGTGTTCGCGTGCTTATATAAAGTCTTTCCTTCCACCATGAATAACTTCCTTCCTCTCCTTTCAGTCTCCTTTACTCTCGCTCACCACCCGTATCAAACTAGCTCTACGATTGCACCGCCCACTGCTTCCACTTCTTCGTTCAATCTGAAAAAATGGTTTCAATGATTTGCTCTAATGGTAATGTTTTTTTTATCATGCTTTGTCTTTTACGTTAAAATATTTTCTCATGAGTGTTTTCCTCTGGATCCCACTTTGCTTACGAAATAACGGTTGATGCTTGATACATTCGTTGATGTTTCTGTCAAGCTGATTTCATGTCTAGTGTATATTCCACCACGGTCTGTTTTCAAGGCCCAACGTAAAACGCTTCCCTTTTTTGCTTCCCAATAGTTAAAATACAACATGATTTTAAAATAGATAGGAAACATCCACAATTTAAAATATAAAAAAAAAATAACCCAACTAGTAATAAGTAAAAATACCTTAAAATAACATTTATTTCTCAACTATTTTGTTTTGTGTAACTAACTAGATCTTGCAATCACTGCTTTCTTCCAAATTCCTTTTGCCACATGTACAAATGTAGTGTATCAAGACTCAGAAAACGCTAAGCTGAAATAATAAACAGCCTAAGAAACTACTAACGAACTCAGTCTGACAGACACTCGAAAAATATAGAAGACCAAAGGAAATAATTACCTGGACAATAACAGAAAGAAAACGGATTGTCTAATCGGAACGAGTAAAATGCAAACTGTTTTTGTGAAACGAAAATTGTTATTTTGTAAATCAAAGTTTATAAACGTTCAAAGAAATTTCAGTCTTGGTGCAAATTTTTATTCGCTGCTTCAGTCTATACACATAAAAACATATCTGTATGAGACCAGTAAAGTCTTTCAAATGGTGTCATTTCATTTGTATAATTACCTGCATAGCTTGATCCCCCATTTACATTCGATACATTCGATGGAGTCTTCAACATTCACAATTCGCATGTTTCGAGTGGGGATATGCCACATGCCACAGTTACTAGCGCTCATCAAGTGCGGTTCTTCGTTAATGTGTGGGTCGGTGTTGTTGGGGACTGTTTAATTGGGCCGTATCTACTACCTAGGCCATTAAATGGCAGGTACTATTGCAATTTTCTCGCCAGAGCATTGCCAGAATTGCTGGAAGACGTCCCGATCCCTACAAGACAACGCATGTGGTTCCAACATGACGGGGCGCCGGCACATTTCAGTCGTCGTGTGCGTCGATTCCTGGAAAAACGGTTCCCAGAAACGTGGATTGGCAGAGGTGGTCCTGTACCACGGCCTGCTCGATACCCACTTTCTTGTGTGGGGAACAATTCAGGACTCTCCTGATGTTTTTGCCCATGTCAGACAGAACATGATCCGACAGTGTAACCTTTGTTTACGTGTCAATGGAGACATTTTTGAAAATCTACTGTAATTGAAATTGGGTTGTGTTAATGTGGTGTCTCTTGGTCATAAAAAAATTGAAAAGTGTTCGTTGGTTTAACTAATTTGCCGCCAGAGAAATCTTCCTCTGCCGGTTTAAATACTCCTCATAGGAAAAAATGACATTAGGGAAAAATATTTGTTTTGATGTCCCATACAACCTCCCAGAGTTTGTCGGTTTAAATACTTTTCACCCCGTATAATTTAAAATAATGGAAAAGCTTATGCAAACCACAAAATCACGAATTTTCTTTTGTATTGTACCAACAAAAAAAAACAGAAATCTTCATGACAGATCCTACGACGAAGGGCCTAGGTCCATAACTCGTTGCAGTGGAACAAATCATTCTGAAAAAGTGAAGCAGTTTTCTCTTCAGCAGTGTTTATGGAAACAGCAACGGTGTTTTTGAACCATTGTGGAGAAATACAAAGGCTATTTTCTTTTTTGCCAGGCCCTATTGGTAGTGATATGGAAACAACAGTGAAATATATATATATATATATATATATATATATATATATATATATATATATATATATATATATATACAGGGTGTTACAAAAAGTTACGGCCAAACTTTCAGGAAACATTCCTCACACACAAAGAAAGAAAATATGTTATGTGGACTTGTGTCTGGAAACGCTTACTTTCCACGTTAGAGCTCATTTTATTACTTCTCTTCAAATCACATTAATCATGGAATGGAAACACACAGCAACAGAACGTACCAGCGTGACTTCAAACACTTTGTTACAGGAAATGTTCAAAATGTCCTCCGTTAGCGAGGATACATGCATCCACCCTCCGTCGCATGGAATCGCTGATGCGCTGATGCAGACCTGGAGAATGGCGTATTGTATCACAGCCGTCCACAATACGAGCACGAAGAGTCTCTACATTTGGTACCGGGGTTGCGTAGACAAGAGCTTTCAAATTCCCCCATAAATGAAAGTCAAGAGGGTTGAGGTCAGGAGCGCGTGGAGGCCATGGAACTGGTCCGCCTCTACCAATCCATCGGTCACCGAAGCTGTTGTTGAGAAGCGTACGAACACTTCGACTGAAATGTGCAGGAGCTCCATCGTGCATGAACCACATGTTGTGTCGTACTTGTAAAGGCACATGTTCTAGCAGCACAGGTAGAGTATCCCGTATGAAATTATGATAACGTACTCCATTGATCGTACGTGGATGAAACTAAAATGAGCTCTAACATGGAAATTAAGCGTTTCCGGACACATATATATATATATATATATATATATATATATATATATATATATATATATGTGTGTGTGTGTGTGTGTGTGTGTGTGTGTGTATACGCAAAATTTAGCTGCACTTGCCAGCTACTATCCTCACCACCCTGACGTAGACATTTGTCGTACCAACTTCCCAACACCCTCGTCGTAGAAAGCAGGCGCCTGTGATTTCTGCCAATTCCCTGCGCTGGTCTTCAGCTGGTTGTCTGTGCGAAAATGTTGTGCTTATAGCGAACGGTTCAACGGTTCATGTGAGCAAAGAGATGAAAATCCGAGGGAGGCATATGCGAGCTGCATGGTGGGAGATCAAACACTTTGTGACTTTCGCCTGCTTTATTTCTTTGTTGATAGTCCTCGGTATCGATGTGCTGCATTGCTATACTGGTTGTAAAATGGGGGATGGAAGTTCAACACTGACTACTGTAAATGATGTAGCCAACAGTTGCACAGTTGCGTTTCACAGTTCTTTACTTTCATTGTTCACAACCCCCCCCCCCCCCCCAATATTACGCAGTTATATGGCCTGGTCACTATTGGTAAATGTTAAGCCTCATTAATACGTTGCAGGCAAACATCAGCATACTGCTACAATAGTTTGCTGCTGAACATCTATGAGCAGTAAATATCTAACCACACAGTCCTCAGTTCTCGAAGAATAATAAGGTAGGTGCGACACTTTTTCTCAAATAAATTGAACAGACACTGTCATTGTTTTAACAGACGGCCTGTTTGTGCTACACTAATTCCATTGTTAACTCAATGCATTGTTGTTACACTAACTAACACAGACTTCCCGTCTGAAAATCAGCTGTGGACTGGCTGCCTCGGGACCAAACTTCGGGCCTTTATATATCCTCACAATAATTGGCATTGAAACTATACATTTTCCATGTTTAAGTTACAGAAATTACAATTAAAACATAACTTGTTCAATTAACGGAATCCATCGAAAAATCCCATCTTTTTAACAGTCTCTTCTACCACAAAGGTTAGGCCGAATTACTTGTTTAAATAATGAAATTAACAGATATAGTACGCAAACTATACTTTTTAACAAAGCTGGTAATTATTTTGAAATTAATTAAGGGCTCGCTTTGTTAATACGGTTCTGAAAAGAGCCAAATAAATACTTTAAAAATCCTAGTAGTTCTTCTTCCCAGTGTTTATAAATAGTACACAATTTGTATTTGTAAAACCTGCGTTTCTAGCGTTTGTAGACTTAGAGAAAGCTTTTGACAATGTTGACTCGAATACTCTCTTTCAAATTCTAAAGGTGGCAGGGGTAAAATACAGGGAGCGAAAGGGTATTTACAATTTGTACAGAAACCAGATGGCAGTTATAAGAGTCGAGGGCATGAAAGGAAAGCAGTGGTTGGGAAGGGAGTGAGACAGGATTGTAGTCTCTCCCCGGTGTTATTCAATCTGTATATTGAGCAAGCAGTAAAGGAAACAAATGAAAAATTCGGAGTAGGTATTAAAATTCATGGAGAAGAAAGAAAAACTTTGAGGTTCGCCGATGAGATTGTAATTCTGTCAGAGACAGTAAAGGACTTGGAAGAGCAGTTGTACGGAATGGACAGTGTCTTGAAAGGAGGATTTAAGATTAACATCAACAAAAGCAAAACGAGGATAATGGAATGTAATCGAATTAAGTCGGGTGATGCTGGGGGAATTAGATTAGGAAATGAGACACTTAAAGTAGTAAAGAAGTTTTGCTATTTGGGGAGCAAAATAACTGATGATGGTCGAAGTAGGGAGGATATAAAATGTAGACTGGCAGTGGCAAGGAAAGCGTTTCTAAAGAAGAGAAATTTGTTAACATCGAGTATAGATTTAAGTGTCAGGAAGTCGTTTCTGAAAGTATTTGTATGGAGTGTAGCCATGTATGGAAGTGAAACATGGACGATAAATAGTTTGGACAAGAAGAGAATAGAAGCTTTCGAAATGTGGTGCTACAGAAGAATGATGAAGATCAGATGGGGTACAACACATAACTAATGAGAAGGTATTAAATAGAATTGGGGAGAAGAGAAGTTTGTGGCACAACTTGACTAGAAGAAGGGACCGGTTGGGACGACATGGTCTTAGGCATCAGGGAGTCAGAAATTTACCATTGGAGGGCAGCGTGGAGGGTAAAAAACGTAGAGGGAGACCAAGAGATGAATACACTAAGCAGATTCAGAAGGATGTAGCTTGCAGTAGCTACTGGGAGATGATGAAGCTTGCACAGGATAGAGTAGCATGGAGAGCTAGCTGCATCAAACCAGTCTCAGGACTGAAGACCACAACAACAAGTCAACAATAGAATCTAAGTCATGAAACGATTACTGATTTCGCCCTATAACAAAAGATATGAACTGGGAATAGTCAAAATAAGTTAGGAAATTAGTTACATTCACAAAACTAAGCACAAAATTAGATCTGGTGCTATATTGAGACTGAGGGTCAACATTTCTCTTTTATGGAAATGTAGTTTATACTCATGCATGTTAATCTAAATTAGGCAAAAATGAAAATAAAATGAATTTCAGGAGGCAGATGGCAAAACAAGAGAGGAAGTAAAGATATCCCTGCTTGTTTTGTCACAACTTCAAATTGAAAACGCTGCAGAGGGGTCTTTGTTGGTCTGCGGTGAGATCCTGCACCATTGCCGCAATTTGCTGCTGTCACGCACGGCAGGTACATTGCGATGGCGGCATGAAATGAGGAGGCTTGACGCTCGTGAGAGCGCTTGCCGTTACGCCGGAACATTTTCGTTGTGATTTTAATTTCGTAATCAATCAGCCTTGAAAAAGAACTGGCCCTCATAATGATCGGGTTCCTCCAAAAAATTTCTCGAATAGATTCATGTAATATCAGTAAACTGTTACCAGTATTTACGCATTGCGTCTCAGCCTGTAATCGCAACACAAATAGTGCAGTGTGTGGTCAGATGTCGTGGTAAGGCACAAGGTGTGACGCCTCGTTCGTCGGCTGTCGACGACTATGCAGTGCATTGTCTCCGAAAACACCCGCTACAAATGGGATCCTGACGCCCCCACGTGCAAGTCGATGGCGGTCTGGTGCACAGTAGACCGTATGGCTGCATCTGAAGCGACGCGGTGTTCGGCTGTCAGACACTTGTGGTCGTTCTGTGTGGCTGTTTACTCGTGTGAAGACATTGTCTTCTAGATCCACCCTAGACACTGTCGACGTCAGAAAGATGAAGTCTTGTACAATGTCCAATATGGTACTACGTGTGTATCTTGCACCGATAATCATCCCACATTCTGAGTCCATTGACTCGTGATGTGCTGTTACTAGAACCACACATCTGTCTGTACCAGACTGTTGAGGTGTCGTGCCCTTTAGGCCACAGACTATTTGATCAAAACTATCTGGGCACCTGTTGGTGGACATTTATACAGAGTGTGTCCACCGTTCGACTTTATGACAGCTGAAATCTGGTGGGGATAAAATGGTTCAAATGGCTCTGAGCACTATGGGACTTAACCTCTAAGGTCATCAGTCCCCTAGAACTTAGAACTACTTACACCTAACTAACCTAAGGACATCACACACATCCATGCCCGAGGCAGGATTCGAACCTACGACCTTTGCGGTCGCGCCGGTCGGAGTGGTCGAGCGGTTCTAGGCGCTACAGTCTGGAACCGCACGACCGCTACGGTCGCAGGTTCGAATCCTGCCTCGGGCATGGTTGTGTGTGATGTCCTTAGGTTAGTTAGGTTTAAGTAGTTCTAAGTTCTAGGGGACTGATGACCTCAGAAGTTAAGTCCCATAGTGCTCAGAGCCACGTGAACCATTAGCGGTCGCACGGTTCCAGACTGTAGCGCCTAGGACCGCTCGGCCACCCTGGCCGGCTCTTGGTGGGGACACATTCAGTGACGTATCTCAACGTTGAAGGAATGGCAGCACATTCTTCCTGAAGAGCAGCACCCATGGAAGTTACTGATGTTGGACGCCGGGGGTTGGAGCGAAATCACCGTTCTAACTTGGCCCAAAGCTGTTCATTAGGGTTCAGGTCGAGACTCTGAGTTGACCAATCCATTTTAGGATCGTTATTCTCCTCGAATCATTGGCACACAGATCATGCTTGATGGCAGGCTCCATTGTCATACTACACCAGTCATCCCTAACCTCTGAACTGTTCCTCTCCCGTAAACGGTGCTCGTTGATCCAAAATGCATTCGTATCTTTCCACTATTAGCGGATTCTTCAGCACGATACAGGGACCACATATTAACCGCAGAAAACGTCTCTGTACAGAAACGCTAACTCCTCTGTAGCTCACAGGTGGGACCACGCTTGACGGAAAAAAGCGAACTGCGGCCATTCATCAAACCCAAAACTTTCCACCAGATTTCCACAGGCTTCGACATGATTCGTCACTCGAGACCACTCGTTTCCTGTCACCCATAGCACAGTGATGTCACTCTTCACACCAGACGTCTGTTGGCAGTGTCGTCAGGAATCAGCAGCCTGTGAGGAGTTGCTCGACCACTGTACCACATTCTCCTGAACTCCTGTCTCTATACCAGTTGGTCCCTGGCA
The DNA here is from genome assembly GCF_021461385.2 of Schistocerca piceifrons. Lineage (NCBI taxonomy): Eukaryota > Metazoa > Arthropoda > Insecta > Orthoptera > Acrididae > Schistocerca > Schistocerca piceifrons. The sequence continues at coordinate 215,940,911 of NC_060146.1, forward strand.
GCATTTCAGATCTCACGAGTGGTTCCTCTTCCTAATTTCAAGCGAGCCGACCTGGGAAGCTTATGAAGTGCTGGAATCTTGCTTATGGATACCTTACTCAGATGACGTCCAGTGACGTTTCACGTTTGAAGTCAATGAGACCTCGTTACAAACACATTGTGCCGCTACTGTTTGCATATTAACAACACAGCACTCCAAGCCTTCTTTTATACTGGCGGGTCAGCTTTCATGACATATAGTGGATAATTACACATTACTAGAGACTGTCCGGACATTTTTGTAGTGCAGATATACACTGAAACGCCAATAAACATGGTATAAGCATGCGTATTCAAATACAGAAATATATAAACCGACAGAATACGGCGCTGCGGTCGGCAGCGTCTATGTAAGACAACAAGTGTCTGGCGCAGTTGTTAGATCGGTTACTTCTGCTGCAATTACAGGTTATCAAGATTTCAATGAGTTTCAACGTGCTGTCATAGTCAGCGCACGAACAATGGGACACAGCATCTGCCAGCTAGAGATGAAGTGGGGATTTTCCAGTACGATCATTTCACGACTGCACCGTCAATATCAGGAACCCGGTAAAACATCAAATCTCCGACATCGCTGCGGCCGGAAGAAAATCCTGCAAGAGCGGGACCAACGACGACTGAAGAGAATGGTTCAACGTGACAGAAGTACAGCCCTTCCGCAAATTGCTGCCGATTTCAATGCTGGGTCATCAACAAGTATCACTGTGCGAACCATTCAACAAAACATCATCGATATGGGCTTCCGTAGCCAAAGACCCAATCGGGTACCCTTGATGACTGCACGACACAAAGCTTTCACGTCGCCTGCGACCGTCAACACCGACATTGGACTGTTGATGACCGGAAACTTGTTGCCTGTTCGGATGAGTCTTGTTTCAGATTGTATCGAGCGGATGGACGTGTACGGGTATGGAGACAAGCTCAAGAATCGATGCACCCTGCACATGTTAGCAGGGGAATGTTCAGACTAGTGGAGGCTCATAAAAATGACTTTTTTTTAATAATATGAATATTTATATATTTGTTTGGAGAGAGAGAGAGAGAGATTGATTTTTGATTGAGATTTTTACTTTAAGTCGTAACTGGTACCTGAATTTTGGTTGCTGCCTCCTTGAATGATCAGCTTCTGCACCAATTGTTGTATTGCAATTTGGAGGAAGTTATTGTTCTTTAAGGTTTAAAATACGACTCTGTTAGTTACTTGGCCGTAGTGGGGATAGCTTTGAGCCCAAGTTTTCGTAGCTTTTCTTATTTAATGGACAACTGTTGTAAGTAAATAAGATCGAACAGCAATCAGCTTTTCGTGAGAAAAGGAGATTGCTTGGCACACAAACTTCCTTCAAACTACACGTCCTGCTACATCAAAATTGGTCAGTGGAGTTCAGCGCCATACTATTGTACAAGAACATAATCCAATTACTGTAATTAAGAAATTATGAGAGGTTGTTACTCATTGAAAGAAAACTATAAAGAATGCATTTCTTTTCCTATATTTCAGTGAACTTTGTACACATACAATTCTGTCGATTGATAGGTGGCAACGACAATGAAGTTCATCTCCTCTTCCAAAAACAAGATATTTCTATTCTTCACTTCCAGAAAATTTGTATACATAAATGTTTGGCAACTCTTACTCATACTTTACTCGGTTTTATCACTAAAATATCAATTTTCATTAAATGTAACAATACGTTCTGAGCGACGGCCTAGCAACACGTCCTCTTTCCACAAGATACAGATTAACAGGTTTTTTTTAATAAATCCGTTGTCTTTTTTTTTTAGTCCATACTCAAAGATTCACAACTACTATCGTTGCGGTGATTGCGCGCTAAAGAGTTTGTTGCTGTCCAGCTGCGCTTCACTTCATTTCAAGTACTTTTTTAATCAAATTTACATTTACGGAATTTACACACATTACTGAGCTTCTCAGAATAAAATAGGACACAAATTAGTTAAAAAAAAAACGAAAGGGCAGTGAGCCTCACATAACATTACAGGCTCTGTAATGGTGTGGGGTGTGTGCAGTTGGAGTGATATGGGACCCTTGATATGTCTAGATACGACTCTGACAGGTGACACGTACGTAAACATCCTGTCTGATCACCTGCATCCATTCATGCCCATTGTGCATTACGACGGACTTGAGCAATTCCAGCAGGACAATGTGACACCCCATACGTCCAGAACAGTTGGAGAGAGGCTCCAGGAACAGTCTTCTGAGTTTAAATACTTCCGCTGGACACCAAACTCCCCAGACATTATAGAGCATATCTGGGATGCCTTACAACGTGCTGTTCAGAAGAGATCTCCATCCCTTCGTACTCTTACAGATTTATGGAGAGCCCTGCAGGATTCATGGTGTCAGTTCTCTCCAACACTACTTCAGACATTAGTCGAGTCCATGCCACTTCTGCGTGCGCGCGGGGGCTCTATACGATGTTAGGCAGGTGTAGCAGGTTCTCTGGCTCTTCAGTGTGTATCTCTATATGAGGAGGCTGAAACCAACGTCTAAGTCACGTAACGTAGGGTGGAGGAGGAGAGGGGGGGGGGGGGAGCACCGTCACTGTCGTTAGGTACTATGCGAAGTGAAGCTGACACTTAAAATTTTACCCATTATCAATTTAAATGAATACTATGCTTAACAACTGACTGACTTACTGTATTATAATACATGTAGAACCACAATTACCGTAATACATGCGTAATTTACGGTGTCATTGAGATGCTTCCGACTGGCGAAAGTGTAACAAAGTTTGAAGTATATATGCTTAAATAGTTAGTCTCAGTGAGATGTGATTGCCGGCCGTAGTGGCCGAGCGGCTCTAGGCGCTACACTCTGGAACCGCGCGACCGCTACGGTCGCAGGTTCGAATCCTGCATGGATGTGTGTGATGTCCTTAGGTTAGTTAGGTTTAAGTAGTTCTAAGTTCTAGGGGACTGATGACCTCAGAAGTTAAGTCCCATAGTGCTCAGAGCCATTTGAACCATTTGAGATGTGATTTTGTAGTCAGTATCAGTAAAGTGTGGTTACATTTTGAACATCAGTCAGTACCAGCACAGCATGAGCATCGTGGCTAACATTACAACGCCACATCCGTCAGTGTTTCGCACTGTTGCTCCTACAGTTACTGAAAAGTCCATGTGTTTGCGCCTATGGTAGATCTACATTTATCTTTGAGCCATACAAGCACAATGCACACCTCGGCAAGTCCGTGGTTCATAAGAGGGTATCGGTGAGGAAGGGAGAGAGGCGAGGGGTCTCCTCGTAAACCAAAAGTGATTTGCCTGAGTACACTCCACACCAGTCTGATGTTCTTTGAACGCCATATTCCAGGTGTTGCAGTATCAAAGTCGCACAGCGTGCATTCATGGGGGCGTCGGCACGTTTCGTAGTAAAATGTTAGGTAGATATAGTAAGGAAAGTAGTGCATCTAGAGCTGATCCTAAAGAAATGCCAGGTAGACATACTAAGAAAAATAATGGACTCAGAGCTGACCCCTGAGGCGCCCCTCCACTGCGAGTTAACCCATCACTCTCACTCGTCCGCTCGTCGAGTGACGGAAGCCCATAGCGGCGGTTCGGCCGCCAGAGCATCGCGCGTCCTTTGTGAGTGCGCCGGCTACACTACGCAGCCGGGGAGACAGTCGAGATCCTCTTTTGTTTCCACAGTGCCCTCTCGACCGGGCGGCGCGGTCGTTCTCGTGTAAACACTGGCCGGGGGGAGGGGAGAAGGGACTCTGCCCTCACCCCCACCGTCCTCTCGCGGCCTCCCCAGCCTCCACCCCTGTTTCTCTCGCGACTGTAAATAAATTTCGCGCCGCCTGCTCACAGCTTTTAATGCCGCCGCCGGCGGCTGCTGTTCCGTACCCCGCTTACTGCAAACACTCGCCCGTTTACCCGCTGCCTGGTCGGACACACAAATGCGTGGCCCCGCGAAACACCTGTGCGCAGTTTTCTGTCAGTTGCCTGCCGTTATCTGGGGAGAACGTCACTGACAAGAGACAGCTGAAGGAATGGATAGTTTCCGAGCGGCGACCTGCGTGGGACACGGAAAGTACGGCACAGTGGATCCACGGGTTTTGCCCAAGCAACCAAGAAACACTTCAGCTAAATTATATAGGGCTGATTCGTAACTTCCTAGCGTATTTGATTCGCATGTTGATATTTCGATTGACATTTTTTTATTTGTAGTTCACTGTACCTATCTGAGTTTACGTAATGTCATTTGAAGATAGTGAGTGCAGCTGCGGACGCTAGAAAATGAAGTCCGAAGTGGTGAATTCGGAACATTTCTGACAGCCTTCTGTCAGTTCAGTAGACAAATGGCGGCAGCGGAGACAGCAGAAACAATTGCACCGTGTATAGGGATAATGTCATTGGACAGAGCATTTCACATTACTGACTCTCCATAATGTGATTTTCACTCTGCAGCGGAGTGTGCGCTGATATGAAACTTCCTGGCAGATTAAAACTGTGTGCCAGACCGAGACTCGAACTCGGGACCTTTGCCTTTCGCGGACAAGTGCTCTACCAGAGCAGGAGAGCTTCTGTAAAGTTTGGAAGGTAGGAGACGAGGTACTGGCAGAAGTAAAGCTGTGAGGACAGGGCGTGAGTCGTGCTTGGGTAGCTCAGTTGGTACAGCACTTGCCCGCGAAAGGCAAAGGTCCCGAGTTCGAGTCTCGGTCCGGCACACAATATGCCAGGAAGTTTCAGTGAGTCTCCATGTTCAAGAAGACCTCCAGGCTTTCATGAAGATTGTTTAAACGCATTAATTCACAATGACTCAGGCTAGTGCACTCCAGAACTGGCAGATATGATGTGCAAGGTGGCTATAATTTCACACCTTACAAGCCCTCATCTATATATTTTGCCGTGATATACAACTGGAATTAGGTATCATTTGGTAGGTTGTACAACGTATATATGAATATTTAAAGAAGACTGACATTGTCACGTACACCTTCTAAATAACTGTTAACGCTTATTGCATGTAAGGTGACGAAGTGTCTTTACTATCAAAATGACGTAATGAATGATTGCCTATACTATTAGAGGTTTGAACGCCAGTGGGAATGAAACTGTAGGCGCAACTCAAGCCCTGGTTGGAGAAGCCCGCACAGGTGTGTCGGTCCTGCTTCACACAGGAAGTGCTAAGACGGACGGTCTGGGCACCTGAGCGCTGAAGCACAGTACAGCGGCGGCCGGCCGGTGGTGTAGCGTGGCCACGAGGATAACCGGATAACAGTTCGGAAACTCCGAAAATCTTGGACGCAGCAGAGAGGAACGAGGAAGTGTTACCTCGGAAATCGCAGGCTGGGTTATTTCTGAGGAATTTTACTCTGAGAAGCGTACCATAGTATGAGTACAGGTATTTCCTCGCAAACTTTCCGCACTGGGCGACAAAAGACTAAAATATGGTTGGTCGGCGTTCGGAAGAATCTGTAGAGAGAGAGAATATTCCGTGGTTTCGACAATATGATTCGCCTTCTGAGTTACGAGAGAGGGGAGTCGAGCTTTGCTGGGAAGCCAGTGGTTGAGAGAAGAGATCTTCGGTTTTGACCGCCAATGTTGGATGGTCGCTCATTACAACCTTTTGTTCGTACAAACGGACTTGCTGCTTTGCTCTCAGGAGATCATTGGTGTTTGAATTCCAGGCCGGCCCTTGGAAACTTCTGAGCTCCGTTTGATGTGCTGCCTTTTCTTATTTGTCCTTGTAGTTTGTTTGCGAGGTGCCGGGGCTAGAAGTGTATTTAACACTAAATTCTTCTAGAATCCACATATGTAAATGATGCTCTAAGCCCCCCCCCCTATTCTAACTCCGACTTTTGCTGTTGCACAAGGATAAAAAAAATACGCGAACTGACTCTAATCAACCCTGCCAGTGGAATAGAAGACAGTTTGGCACCTGCAATAATTTAATTTGATAAATAAGTTAAATAAACGAAGGTTTCATTAACATAGTGAGGAATGATAGGGTTGCTCTACCGATTAACAGAATGAAAGTTTTGTCCAAAATAACAATATGATTTATTAAGACTAAACACAAAATAATAAACAAAAACGCTTGAAACCTTTACAATACATCAAATTGACTCAAATTGGATACTCAAACAAACGCTGTGAATGTGAAGTTGTCCCTAAACTAGATTGTGAGGATTATGACGAAGTGGTATGTGGAGCCAATTCCTTGCAACTCAAATCTTAAGAGAAAACACACAGCCAACCTAACATTAATTGCTGCTACTCAAGACAGAACAAAGTTAGAAAAAGACGAACAGGCGCGCTCTGCTGAGCTCTGATTATCACCTAGGAAAATCCCCATCTGCCGGTGCTGCGGACATACATTACCAAACTGTCTTCTTATCTGCAAGAACACAATCTGGCGTACCGCAGGCGATGGCTGGTTGCTTCGACGTCCTCGACCGAAAGGCGAGAGCCGACTGCTCAGAGCACCCGTACAATGCCGAACACCGAACATTCCCGCCCCCATGACAGTGGCCGTGGTAAACGTTCCAATCAGCAACTCGAAAACCGGCGGAAAATTCCACTCCATTGCCGGACCACTACCATTCCACCAATGGAGATTCTTGGCGCCAATTTCTGCGCCGATCTTGCTACGTCACGGGGCTATGCCCTGAGCAAGCCAATCACAGTTACTATTTTGCAGAAAGCGCGGGAATTTTCCCGCCACAACTGCCTGGGTACACAAGTCATTCCCACACCTCGCTGGTAGCCTGCCAGAAAGTGTTTTCGCTAAGTTTCTGCGAAGTAACGGAACTTCTAGCCCAGCTACTACTTCAGACCCCTCCGGGCGTGTCTTTTGACAATGTCGGCGTCTGCAAAGCATTCACTCGACTTCCTCACACCCGTCGGCTTAGCAGAGCCCGCCTGTCACCGGACCACCCGGGTGACGAGAGACGCTGCATGGGAAGTCCGCGTGTGAAGGAATAGCAACTTTTCACCGCATGCAATTAGAGAGGAGAATCGTAAGATAGAAATATGAGAGGGGGCTCATGCCACCTCTCATGTTTATGTATAGCTTCCAGCCGATTTTAAATTAAAGTTGGTTCAAATGGTCCTGAGCACTATGGGACTTAAGATCTGAGGTCATCAGTCCCCTAAAACTTACAACTACTTAAACCTAACTAATCTAAGGGCGTCACACATATCCATGCCCGAGACAGGTTTCGAACCTGCGACCGTAGCGGTCGCGCGGTTCCAGACTGAAGCATCCGAAACCGCTCGGCCACCAAGGCCGGCTAAATTAAAGTTGTTTTGCCCTTAAGGCGTGAGAGTGTTTGGACCTTCAGCCTGATTTAGACAAATGTCCTTCTGCCTTTTAAATTCAGATTCCTGTTTTTGAGTCTTAAGTTATTGGCCTTCAGCCGATTTTAAATTAAAGTTGTTTTGCCCTTAAGGCGTGAGATTGTTTGGACCTTCAGCCTAATTTGGAGAAATGTTTTAAGATGAGACCTTATACTTTTAAAATTCAAATTCTTGTATTTGAGTCTTAAGTGATTGGCCTTGAGCCGGTTTTAAATTTAAGTTGTTTTGTCCTTGAGGCGTGAGATTGAATGGCGCATTTAGCCAGTAATTAAGTTCTAAAATTAATGTGTGGCTCGCTCTGTTTTTAATGTTTTCCTTACTCTTGTAAATGTTTGTCAAATGAATAAAGTAATATGATCGAGTGCAACTGACAGTCACTCCGTTTAGATCCTTTCCATAAATTAAACTATCTGTCCTGTCCTGCGGGTATAGCAGGGGATCTCATTTAGAAATACACTTTTAAGACAAGAAAATAAAAGACACACCATGAGGAATTATCCAAATGGGACGGAAATCAGTAGATGTGATGTACATCTACAGAGAATCAGATTTAGAAAAATCTGATGATTCATTCAAGAGAGAGAGCTTCACAAACTGAGCAAGTCAATAAGGCGTTGGTCCACTTCTGACTCTCATGCAGGCGGTTATTCGGCTTAGCATTGATTGATAGAATTGCTGGATGTCCGGCGTTGGACTGTCAAAATCTCGAGCTGGTTGGAGGCCCCTGCCCATAATGGTCCAAACGTTCTCTGTTGGGGAGAGATCCGGGGACCTTACTGGTTCAAGGTGTGGTCTGGAAATCACGAAGAGAAGCTGTAGAAATTCTTGCTGGCTGCGGGCAAGCATTATCTTGCTGAAATGTAAGCCCAGAATGGCTTGCCATGAAGCGCAACAAAACGATCTGCAGAATGTCGTCTACATTCCTCTGTACTGAAAGAGTGCCGCGGTTATCAAGCAAAGCGGTCCTGCTATGGAATGAAATGGCACCCCAGACAATTGCTCCTGGTTTTCAGGCGGTGTGGCAAGCGAGTCAGGTTCTTATCCCACCGCTGTGAGGTGCGTTTCCAGGTAAGTCTTCGTTGGTCATCGGGGTTCGTCACTGAAGAGAGTTCTACTCCATTCAGTGCGATTCCAGGCCGAAGACGTGCCTGGGGATGACCCAGGCAGCAGTGAGATACCAACCTGAATGTCGCCCGTCATACGGCCCAATTACCAGGACTCGTGGTGTGAGGCGCCATTTCTTTTCGTAGCTGGACGCCTTCGATTGTCATCTGTGGCACCCTCTATAGACTAATATCCCTAAGTAGAATAATGCCCCAGACGTTCCAACACAACTAGAGGCAAAACGATCATGTTCGACAGGGGGGCAGAGGGGGGGGGGCAGTGTGGGGAGGTGGGGGGCAGAGGTTATGTCCATCATTCTTTGAAATGATCTCTTTGGTGGTACAACCGTTACGATACGGGGAGGCATAACGTTGTATGGGCTTACTGACCTCTAAATCTTTGAACACAGTACAGACGTCTTCAAACTATTAGACTAAAGACTTTTTTTTCCAAAACTTCACATTTAATAAACATTTAAATCCACTTCCATTACTGACACACCCTTCGAACTAGTGGACCATTTCCTTTATCTAGGAAGCATATTATCATCTAATTGCTCATCTGAAAAATACGTGGAGCGCAGAATACATGCTGCCCATGTAGCGTTTGGTCGTCCCCGAAAACGAGTGCTCCTGAATAAAGACCTAACAGTATACACCAAACTGATGATGTACAAAGCTGTTGTCATCTCAGCGCTGCTGTGTGGTTGCGAAACCTGGACATTATATCGCCGCGATCTGAAGAAACTAGAATGCTTCAACCAATAGACGCTAAGGTACATCATGAACATGAAATGTGATGACTTTATATCGAATACCACTGTTCTTGACAAAGCGAAAATGAATTGTATAGAAGCTCTCATTATTCGGCACCAGCTAAGATGGGTTGGACATGTCAATCGGATTGAGAGATGACAGACTTCCACGTCAAATGCTGTACAGTGAAGTGAGCACAGGTTAAAAGCGGGGAGGTCCCCTCTTAAACGCTATAAGGATCAGTATAAGAAAAATCTAAAAACCTTGAACATCGATCCGAGTAACTGGTCCACCATAGCAGAAGATCGCAGTCGCTGGCGCTTAACTACCTCAAATGCTCTTCGGAACTTTGAGCGGGAACGTCGAAGACTGGAGAATGACAAATGCCACAGACATAAACTCCTCGAGGCCCAGCCACGTCCTCCACCGTCCATCATTTGTAATTTCTGTGGTCGCATGTTCCGTGCTAGGACTGGACTACTAAACCATCAAAGACATTTGCACACCTGAACCGTGACAAAGGAAATCGCAGGAGAGAAATGAAAACTCGGTTACGAGTATCAGCCGACGACGACATCCGCATAAAGATTTTATTTGTATATCCAATACTTTGTATGCATGCCTTTGTTCTTAATCAACATGTTTATCTTGTCTGCCATACTTTTTATTAACTTTTCATATGACATTTTAATATCATTGTCATGGTACCAGATTTCCTCTAGTTTCTCCATTAGATCCTTTTTCGTGGTTATTGTAAATTTCCTTATCCTCTGTTTCACAATAGCACATAAATTTTCAGTTGGGTTCATATCAGGACTAGTCCCTGGTCAGGGCAACAATTTCAGTTGCTTTTCTTCCAAGGATATGGAAACACTTTTGGCTTTGTGGTAAGGTGCCCATCATGCATAAAAATGGCATCTTTATTAAGAAACCACTCATATATTTGACGAAGAAGTTCCTTTTCAAAGATTTCTGTATGTTGTTCTTGCCTCATGGTCCCTTCAACAGTGTGTAATCTGTGTATGATGATTTGCATAGGTTCTATTTGTTTGCAGTTTTTGTGATTGTATCAATTAACCACTGTTTATTTCCATTTATATATTTAGTGGCAAAATTAGCTATTTAGTGAGGAAAAAGAGTGATTAAGGCTAGTACACTGCAAGAAAGTGTTCTCAATACAAAGAAAATATACCTGCAATGATCCTACCCCTATTCTGCTGGTAAACGATTCAGAAAGTGAAGGTTAATCAAAATGATTCCAAATTGTACTGTTACCGTAAATGCAACATCCATATAAAAAGTTATCCATGTAAAACTTTAAGTAATCGGACAATAAAATGGGTAAAGTCCTAACTCAGCCACACACTAAGTAATAAACAGTATTTATTCCAAATTGGATTACACACATTTAGTCACTATATGCATGTGTTCTGCTAATTATCTCCTTTCACGGACATCACACACCCTCTCGCTACGAGACAACGCGCCACGCGGTTAAACCAACTTGTAATGTTGATGCATTGAGTTGTTTTGAAAGCGGTGCTGATATTCAAGCCAATAAAAGCGGGTTAAAAGCTGTGAGCTATCTGGGGAAGTTAACCTTGCATTAATGCGCAACTGTTTCACCAGGTATCCAGTCTAGCTTACCAAATTTCCAACCAAACTAACATTAGTTATAATCTTTTAATAGTCATCTTCCGACAACCGGTGATTTTTATATATATATATATATATATATATATATATATATATATATATATATATATATATATATTAAAAAAAGAGAATTTAAATAAAAAGAAATTTATTTTAACATTGGTCATTGTTCCGTTAAAATTTCAGCATATTAAACTTGATTCATAACTAAACTGGTATTTAGGGTCGTGAAAATGTGAGTTTGTAATCTTACAGAACACATCAAATATCGAGCCAAGATTGAGAGACTGCATACAACACTGCATTCATAAAATAACACACGAAGAGCATTGAACCATATGCAAGAGGAAATTAATCACAACCAACCGATTCAATTTTCACCCAAAGAAGTTACGTTCCTAGCGCAATCCTGTCCGTCATGAAATTACCACACACTGGTATACTAAATTCATACTAACTCTCTGTGAAATCTTCCCGAAAAGAATAGCTGAGGGCTACTTTGATGATTACACCACATGCTTCACGTGGTCAACTTGGTTTACACAAAGAGTGTAACTCCACAATAAGTTTGACAATTTTAAATAAATTACATCGAAACGCAATTTACTAAAGAAAAACCTCGAACTGGTTACTATCGTCTTACTGTTAACCTGATGGGTCAAACAATTGTATAAGCACGTGGTACTGGTCTCACAAAGTACACCCCATGCAGATTGAACATAAAGAAAAGTTGCTATATTGAAAAATATTGTCAAGACGAGACGTTATAATCTCACGCACATTCGCATTTAAGATTGCTGATCTTAGCTAGTTACGGATCATCAACACGTGGTTCCACTTTACTCACAAAGTAGTGACAAAGCAACTACTGGAAGATATTCTCAACTTCACACTCGAATTACACTGCATTGCAATTTAAGATAACATAAGAAATTTTAGATCTAAATCTGAAATAAAGGTGATTAAATTTGTAGTTAGGCTGAAGTTAAGAAATCCATTGTCCTACGGACTTAGCAGAGATACGCTTAGCCGGAGATCTTACCACTTCAGACGCTCGCCGCGGACAGACTGCCGTGGGCCCCTACCGAGGGTGCTTCACAGATACAAACGGAAGTGACCAGAGAGGCAGCTTCCTGTACCAACATGACAAGGGGCGGATAGGACCATATCAAGAATAGAAATCTCTTTGCTTTTTTAGAAAGCGTAGCTACCTGTTCCGACATTGGTCCTACTGTTCTCTAGCAGACAGGCTTGTCTGCTACCATCAAGCGTGCAACTAGAAATACATTTGCTCATTCATCCTTTCACACAGAAGGGAAGAAGGGGGATGACAGTATCTTATCATATACAGTATATAAAAGAAAGCGGATGTAGGTTGCGTATGAGACTGTGTGAAATGAATTATATATAAGCTTTGTTTTAAAGTGTAGAAGTGTGACAGATAGTTCTTGATTGTGTGTAAACGTAACACGTTCCACTGCTCAGTCTCCTCCCAGATAGAGTCAGAAACACCACAGTAAATTTAGAAATGGAATGTATACCGTAAATGACAACAGATTTAAGAAATTAACATGAAAGGAATCCAACGGAGACCTTTCAAACTCACCGTCCTTCGAAGAGAGCTTGGCTGCACACCCTAGGTGCGCTGTCTCACCCATTCCAACTTCCCCCACACGATTCTGTGGCCAGGAAAACCCAGAGATGAGGCTTCCGCCACCAACCTAAACCGGTAACTTTCACGCGAGGAGAGCAAACCTCTATCCCTACCTGAAAACTACAGAGGTTGGCCATTCTGTACGACTACCGCTGATTCTCTGCAGCAGACTAAACCACCGTACAGCAAAGTGAAACTCACCCACATTCATTCACTCACAGCTGCCATAGAGTTTTGTATCACTGTAAAGTAGATAAAATGATAATGAAAGGGGACTACAGAACCCTTTCAGTTGATAGAATAAATAACAAGATGGAGTACACCACAGAAACATAAAATGTTACTGTAAACACAGTTTCAAAGCATTCACACAGACAGCTCACACCAACACCCTTGGAGGGAAAATGACAGCTGTTACCAACTGTGAAAAATTCAGTGATCTGTGAGTTGCTTGGAAGGGAAGTTTGGTGGCATCAACAAACCATTAAAAAAAATCAGTTATCACACTTTTCTCTCCTATTTTTACACCTGAAAACGTAAGAGCATCAAAAATAATCGTTTAGTCTAATAATCTGAGCACGTCTGTACTCTCACCAGTCAAAGTTGCGGTGACGCAGTACTCTTCCGCTATGCGCGTCTTTTCAGTGGTGCATTCGGCAGTGACTTCGTTTTTATGGGTGATAATGCGAGACGTGGGATAGCGCACGTGGAGAGTCTCTTGGAAAGAGACGATATTCGCCGAATGATGTGGTCTGCCTGTTCCCCCGATTTAATTCCCACCGTGTACGTGTGAGGTGGACCGGGAAGTATGCAGCAGTTGTCAGACGCGCTGGTGGTGGTTGGATGGAAGAGTCCACCACAGGAGCTCCCTACCAACCTCACGGCCGGCCTGAGAGCACACACTGCCGTCCATGGTGATCACGTGCTCTGTCAAGAACCATGTCACACCTTTTTGCAATGTCCGGGAGACCGTCATAAATCGCGAAACTGGTTCTGAGTTATTATTATCTTTGAATATTATTGAAAGTCAGATTGCGTTGCGCTAAAAATATTGTGTGTCAGTTTAGTGTTGATCAGAATAAGTAAAGAGAGAAATGTTTGAGTACGTTGAGTTTTGCTCAGCTGTTTGAAAATCAAATAACGTAGAGGTTTACCAGCACAGTCATTTATAAATTTTTCTAAGCGGACGTTTCATAACTCTTCAAAACTTCGACTAATTCTGCTGTGGGTTTGCTCTGTTGTGGCCCATTACCTGTCTGCATGACGAGAGTCAGCACTGTCTTTCCGTTGGGAGGACAACACTACTTCTTCAAAACTGCATGGAAATCCACTACTTCCATGTGCATTTTCTTTTACTGATCAGACTTTGGGCAGAGTAATTACTACTGTGATGAATGATCAGGACTGCCTTTATGGACAGTGTAGAATTTTTGCTTTTGACCAACATTGTATCGATATGTGTGTGTATTTGATATATTTATAAGCGTTAATGTAAAAAAAAAATTAAAAAATATGCAGTGTCCATTGGCCAAAACAATTTGTAACATTTTTGTGGGGAGCGGGGGGCTATGTAAGTAGGCAGTTTAGGTTTTTATGATGGTAACGTCATGAGTAAAATAACTGATGATGGTCGAAGTAGAGAGAATATAAAATGTAGACTGGCAATGGCAAGGAAATTGTTTCTGAAGAAGAGAAATTTGTTAACATCGAGTATAGACTTAAGTGTCAGGAAGTCGTTTCTGAAAGTATTTGTATGGAGTGTAGCCATGTATGGAAGTGAAACATGGACGATAACTAGTTTGGACAAGAAGAGAATAGAAGCTTTCGAAATGTGGTGCTACAGCTGAATGCTGAAGATTAGATGGGTAGACCACATAACTAATGAGGAGGTACTGAATAGAATTGGGGAGAAGAGGAGTTTGTGGCACAACTTGACTAGAAGAAGGGATCGGTTGGTAGGACATGTTTTGAGGCATCAAGGGATCACAAATTTAGCATTGGAGGGCAGTGTGGAGGGTAAAAATCGTAGAGGGAGACCAAGAGATGAATACATTAAGCAGATTCAGAAGGATGTAGGTTGCAGTAGGTACTGGGAGATGAAGAAGCTTGCACAGGATAGAGTAACATGGAGAGCTGCATCAAACCAGTCTCAGGACTGAAGACGACAACAACAACAACAACGTCATGTAGCGCTGTGTATGAAAAACACTGGCTGTGCTGTGTACAGTCTGTGGCTGGTTGGCATTATTGGAATATTCGCTTTTGTAGTGTTGGGCAGTTGGATGTGAACAGCGCGTAGCGTTGCGTAGTTGGAGGTGAGCCGCCAGCAGTGGTGGATGTGAGGAGAGAGATGGCAGGGTTTTGAGAGCGGACGATCTGGACGTGTGTCCGTCAGAAAAAGGAAATTTGTAAGACTGCATGTCATGAACTGATATATATGTTACGACTTTTGAACACTATTAAGGTAAATACATTGTTTGTTCTTTATCAAAATCTTTCATTTGATAACTGTGCCTATCAGTAGTTAGTGCCTTCAGTAGTTAGAATCTTTTATTTAGCTGGCAGTATTGACACTCGCTGTATTGCAGTAGTTCGAGTAACGAAGATTTTTGTGACATAAGTGATTCACGAAGGGTATAGGTTATTGTTGGTCAGGGCAATTCTTTTGTAGGGATTATTGAAAGTCAGACTGCGTTGCGCTAAAAATATTGTATGTCAGTTTAGTGTTGATCAGAATAAGTAAAGAGAGAAATGTCTCAGTATCTTCAGTTTTGCTCAGCTGTTGGAAAATCAAATAGCGTAAGAGGTTTACCAGCACTGTCATTTATAATTTTTTCTAAGGGTACGTTACACTTTGAATAAAGGTGTAGTTTCTGTTCGTCTCGATGCGTATTTCTTTCGGTTACCTTCTGCACTATGCTTAGCAGTTCTTTGTATGTATGGTCCAAGTCTCGCCGAGCTACGTCCTTGTCAGTGACGCATCATGGGAAAGATAGTTTCATCCTTCAGTTTAGCACAGCAGTGTGCGTTGTTCGGACATGTATCCAGTCTACCAAACTAATCGCTTTATTACGTCACTCTCACACTCTTCTACACAAACAGGCACAATCCATTAAACGAATCCGCCATATCGGTGTACTTCTAAACCATTCGCGACCTAAACTGTAACAACTGGACACCGTTCCCTCTGTGCTCGTATATTCCAGCCATTCGTCATATCACGCATTATCAGCTGATGCACGTGTAGGCATCGGTTGTGAATTACGCCCACTGCAGGGAGGTTAATTTGTTGCAAACAGCATGGTAAATGCCTGCAGAGGATACTGCCGAACGCCCATTAGCTGTTGGGCCAAACAGATGGAATTAACGTCGGATATAAACCGGGCGACGGCAGATTTTCAGCTGTTAACGTTACCCCGTTGGGCGAGCAGACGGCAGCTCGGGCTCGCTTTAAATACGGAACTGGTTCTGTAGACAGGCGGACAACACCTCCTCTGCTCTCTCCGTTTCTTTTTTCTCTTTTTTACGGCTGACGTCACGACCTGACCGGCGCCCAAACTTGTCCTGACCTTGCTTAACACAGGAGCGCATGAATAATGCAGCCGACGCGCGAGTGAAACGATCGCAGAATGCTACTGGTTCTCATTTTACTGCAATTCGTGTTCGCCAAGTCCCGAACTGTTTTATTGGTACGCAAATTTGGGACAGTAGCCTTACCAGGGATGTTTTTTTTTTTTTTTTTTTTTTTTTTTTTTTACTGCTGCCTGCAGGCACGATATTCGATTCGGGACCGCTACGAATATAGAAGCGTCATTACCGAGTTACGTATTTACGAGATGCTCGCAAATTAATAGACGATTTCACGTGGCAAAACTTTCACTGACACCGATCATAAATACACAATCTTAGCACAAATTCAAAGAGAGCATTTTGAAGCTTGGACGCCAGAACTTGAGAAACTACCGTACTGTAACTTTCTGTCACCTTTCCATGGCCTTCTACACTACTGGTCATTAAAATTGCTACACCACGAAGATGACGTGCTACAGACGCGAAATTTAACCGACGGGAAGAAGATGCTGTGATATGCAAATGATAAGCTTTTCAGAGCATTCACACAAGGTTGGCCCCGGTGGCGACACCTGCAACGTGCTGACCTGAGGAAAGTTTCCAACCGATTTCTCATACACAAACAGCAGTTGACCGGCGTTGCCTGGTGAAACGTTGTTGTGATGCCGAGTGTAAGGAGGAGAAATGCGTACCATCACGTTTCCGACTTTGATAAAGGTCGGATTGTAGCCAATCGCGACTGCCATCTATCGTATCGCGACATTGCTGCTCGCGTTGGTCGAGATCCAATGGCTGTTAGCAGAATATGGAATCGGTGGGTTCAGGAGGGTAAAACGGAACGCTGTGCTGGATCCCAACGTCCTCGTATCACTAGCAGTCGAGATAACAGGCGTCATATCCGCATGGCTGTAACGGATCGTGCAGCCACGTCTCGATCCCAGAGGCGACAGATGGGGACGCTTGCAAGACAAAAACCATCTGCACGAACAGTTCGACGACGTTTGCAGCAGCATGGACTATCAGCTAGGAGACAGTGGCTGCGTTTACCCTTGACGCTGCATCACAGACAGGAGCGCCTGCGACGGTGTACTGCACGACGAAACTGGGTGCACGAATGGAAAAACGTCATTTTTTTCGGATGAATCCAGGTTCTGTTTACAGCATCATAATGGCGACATCGCGGTGAACGCACATTGGAAGCGTGTGTTCGTCATCGGGCGTATTACCCTGCGTGCTGTTATGGGGTGCCATTGGTTACACGTCTCGGTCACCTCTTGTTCGCATTGACGGCAATTTGAGCAGTGGACGTTAGATTTCAGATCTGTTAGGACCCATGGCTCTACTCTTCATTCGATCCCTTCGGAACACTACATTTCAGCAGGATAATGCACGACCGCGTGTTGCAGGTCCTGTGCGGGCCTTTCTGGATACAGAAAATGTTCGACTGCTGCCCTGGCCAGCACATTCTCCAGATCTCTCACCAATTGAAAACGTCTGATCAATGGTGGCCGAGCAACTGGCTCGTCACAATACGCCAATCACTACTCTTGATGAACTGTGGTATCTTGTTGAAGCTCCATGGGCAGCTGTACCTGTACACGGCATCCAAGCTCTGTTTGACTCAATGCCCAGGCGTATCAAGGCCGCTATTACGGCCAGAGCTGGTTATTCTGGGTACTGATTTCTCAGGATCTATGCACCCAAATTGCGTGAAAATGTAATCACATGTCAATTCTAGTATAATGTATTTGTCCAATGAATACCAGTTTATCATCTGCATTTCTTCTTGGTGTAGTAATTTTAATGGCCAGTAGTGTATTTCCATTGTCTGAAATTCGATTACTGAGGCTAAAACACAAGGATGTTAAAAATATTCCCTCGTATGAATGGTGTCACATCTTAACAACAAGATACAGAGGACTGTAGTAAGTTGAAATTTCAAACATCTCCCTTTGAGACTGTCGCTAAATCAAGTTCCTTTCCCAGGTGAATAAGCAAACGCAGTAAGGAAACATTAAGTACTGTGTCCTGCGCTATACTCGGCTCACTTTCCTTCTTGACCCACATTAACGAATTATCTGCGACGCTGGAGGATCCTCCAAAAACTGTGCCAGCTTGTGATGGCACTAGTATACTGACATAGGGCCCAATCGCGCCTTCGACGAAGAGTTTGTACCTTCTGCTTGATCCATCCTACACACTTACCCTCTGAATACTACGCTAGTAGCTTAGTTAATGTTATGAGTCATCCACAGATAGGATTATAAACAGCTTTGGTCATATCATAACAGCTGTACCTATACTATGATGTGTCAGCTTTCTGGGTGTGTCGGCTAAGGGACGTAAGCATGTGAACTATTGTCTTGTCTTCGTGCCACATACGTGCCGAAATACGATGTATACCTGTCCACCTGTACCAGCGAAAAATTAGATTGTGAAATGAAGCTAGGAGCTTAATATATGTGCTTAGAAATGACTCACGGTTGAAACTGCCAGTTTCAAGTATAATAAAAAGAATAGAGCCTACTTGGGTCGTGTTTTCATTCTCAAAATACATTGACGCTGAGGGACCCGAACGAAAATAAAATTTTAAAACATTTTATGACATTTCTAAGATGGTGCTCCATTCGGCCTTTCAAGAATTCCTTTTGGGCCTAGAAAATGCTATTACATAAGGGAAGGATACTACCACCAAAGAAAAAATTATTTTGGCGGTGTTGGCTGTGTGGGTGGAAGTGGTTCACTTCTCCTACCAGATTAGAGGAATCAAAGATCAGGATTGTGATCCACTTTGCAAGTACCAGATCTGAAAGTGCCCCATTACTCAGCATCGAAGGAAAGACGGATATGACACTCGTCAGCCTTGCCCACTAAAGCGTTTTCTTTTTGATAACAGTTCCACAATTCACAATGTCGATAATCCCTTTTCTAATTCAGATGTTTATAAAATGATTTGTTATGATTTCCCTTGTTACTATATAGGCCAAACTGGCAGGGTGACAAAGTGAGGCATAAAGAAGGTTTACTAGGAAAGGGATGGTAATGTGCACCACTCCACGTTTGACGAACATTCAGTCATCACTAATCGTCCCACTAAAGGTCTAGGAGAAATAGTGATTTTGTGAATGGAGATTGAAAGGGTACAGTACCGCCCGACATTGAAAATAGGTACAACATACTTCATTATTTTTGTCAGAACAACACATTTTTTTTGTAAAATAACTCAATTTCAATTAATACAGCAAAGCCGGATACCAGTGTGGGAAAGAATGACAATTTATTTATTTAATTGATCACAAGTGCACTCCCACAAAATAAATCCCTACATCCAGTTTGGTGAGATCTGTGAAATGAATGAATGTATGGTCGTCTGCTAACCGCAGATAGCAAATGTGAATATATGATCATCTTTGAGACGATCCTTTGGCCACCTTTCGTGGAACCAAAGAGATGAAACTTACCGGAGCTTTGAGCGCCTGAAATGTGGCTGACCAATACGGTAGCATGGTCTTCCCGCACCTCGACAGAGGTGCGAGATGACCTGAAGAACGGCCATGTTTCAGCACTCTGCCGCTGGATCTTGTGCTGTTAAGACCTGTCTTAGGTGTGCTCCGTAAAGACAAAAGAGTGGAGACACGGTATGCATGTGGAATATTTAACAGTAGTTTGAAATAATAATTTCTCTATTTCAGGAACTTTTGTGGGGAGAATTAAATGTCAGGCAGGTAATATTAATGGGATCGTAGTAATCTTCGCAAGTGACCAACGGTCACAATGAAACCACGTGTGGCAATAAGTTGAAATACTTCCGTGTGTTTAAGTTAAGCTGAATTACTAGCGTGTGTACAATAAGTTGAAATATTTAAGAAATAGCGTGTGTACCATAAGTTGAAATATTTAAGAAATGGCGTGTGCAGGACTTGAAATTAGAGGCGAGTACTTCCACGTGGTGAGTACTGTGTGAGTCTCAATCTGTGTATGAGACAAAGGATAAATAGAAGTACTCGTCCATGGTATCAGTTGAGGACTCGTGTGTGGGATGAATATGTTCTTAATATTACTTTGCGAGATATGTTTCCGTGTGACGCTTGATTCAAACTATAACACTCTGAGAGAGAAACAAGGTGAGTCAGCCGTCTATCCAGCAACGCCACTTGGCTTGCATTGCACAGGAAGACGTGCATATATCTCCAGAGTTCATAGAAGGAAAGTAGAATTACGAAGTGGGGCAGTGTCGTGTGAAACTGGGATAAATATTAATTGAAGTGGGAAATCTGAAAGTGACAATGTTGTGACTATTCCCTGTGTTGTATTTCATGTTGTAGTGTGGTGTATGTCATGTAATTTGGGTATGTGTGGTTTGCATGGGAGAGTAGCAAGGTAGTTTCAGAGGTAGTGGGTTATGCGTGTTCCTTTTGTACCGCTCGGTCAGGAGGAAAGTTTCGTGATGATGATTGTGAGAGTCGAAGTGTGAGAAATAATAAAAGATCCACCATCCTATCCAGAAAGTGCACTGTAGCGTTAAATAATTACGAGACCATAAGATAGAGATTCACCAATGTAAAGCCATGCCCACTGGGGCGGAATTTCTCACGTGTTATTGTTGTAGGTTATAGAATTTGTGTGTTTAGGTTATAGAATTTATCGGAATAAATAAGATAGTGAAAAGAAAAAGATTGGTGGTCTATTCCTTCGAATTGTATGTTGTCATGATATCCAGAATTTATAATGTGTGCGCCACTCATATTCAGTGCGATGGCCACGTGGTGATAAAAGCCGTTAAATAAAAAAAAAAGAAAATGTGGTATTGCCAGTGCGTAGTGAACAGTCAGAGTTCTGTAAATTACTGATAGTCAGATGTGCGTTTCCGTTGCGTATTAATCATATAGGAGGATAACTTGTAAGTTAATTTTGAGTACGAGAGTTCATGTTACTCGATAAATTAGAATGAATCCACTCGCATGGCAGACCACTCATCTTGCAGGCCTGACTGCTTGATGCCACAGTATGAGCAAGGCATGTGGGTGCCTCTCAAGATTAAAGGGCGGAAATTAGACTTATGTGAAGAACTGGAAATTTTCAAACTCTTGTTCAGTAGGTATGGTAAGACGTTAGACGATGAGCTGGTGCTTACGAGGTTGTAAACAGATTAATGCAGTTGCAGTTCGTTGGTGGCCTCCACTTGTCATTCATTCTCATCAAATTTCTACTTTTTCTAGTAAAGTATTTTACTGATTTCCATTGATCCTCCTTTCTATTGATATGATTCATTTTTAAGTGTCACCTCCTCTTCCTCCCTACCTCCCATATTCTCCCGTTTTTTTCTACTTAAAAATTATCTCAGGCTCTTTCCGATACAACGTGATGATTGATAGTTTACACTTTATCTGTTAGCAATGCGCACATGTTTTCGTGAAGGTACGGCACCTACCGATGTTTCCTATTTCGTGCACTGTGACATCGCTGTCAGTCACCGCATGCCTCCAGCTACATATGAGCCATTTCACTACCTTTACATTCCTTGTGCATTTTAATGTGAAGACTTTTATGCTTAGACCATCTCCAGTGGGAATTCTTTTTAATGGATTTGATTTTGTTTCACTGATGGTCATATGTATCATGATACTTGACACGAGCTTCTTTCTTCTGAAATTGCCGGCCAGTGTGCCCAAGCGGTTCTAGGCGCTTCAGTCTGGAGCCGCGCGACCACTACGGTCGCAGGTTCGAATCCTGCCTCGGGAATGGATGTGTGTGATGTCCTCAGGTTAGTTAGGTTTAAGTAGTTCTAAGTTCTAGGGGACTGATGACCTCAGCAGTGAAGTCCCATAGTGCTCAGATCCATTTGAACCATTTTGAACCTTCTGAAATTTGTCGTCGCCAGTATGTGATTTTATTAGTAAGTAATTTTTGTTTATCATACTTTTATCCAGTGGTTTTGTAAATCCTTTACCACTTCGATAATTCTTTTTAACTATAATGTGAACAAATTTACTCGATAGGTCCATGTACGAGAGAGGATCGGAAAGTAATGCACAATGATTTTTTACTCCTCTGGCGTTACGCAATACGGAGAGGTTTATTATCGAAATTACGAGAGAGCACATACCGGGAAGAGATGGGCAATATATTACTACCGCCCACATATATCTCGCGTAATGATCACAACGAAAAGATCCGAGAAATTAGAGCAAATACGGAGACTTACAAGCAGTCGTTCTTCCCACGCACAATTCGTGAATGGAACAGGGAAGAGGGGATCAGATAGTGGTACAATAAGTACCCTCCGCCACACACCGTAAGGTGGCTCGCGGAGTATAGATGTAGATGTAGATGTAGATGTATTGCAGCTGGAATGTATAAATTTCACAACGATACAGTCTGAAGTTTTTCGCTACGGAGAGTATTTTGTTTTCATGTGCACCTCTAGCGAGAGAAGCGTGAACTACGAAACAAACATGGCGCACATGTTATTGTCGTTAGCCTGTGAAGAGCAACGAAGTGTAGCTAGATACTTGTGCGCCAAAGGGCACAAAGCGAATGAAATTCTCAAGGACACACGTGGCGCATATAGCGACGACTGTATAGACTGTATCAATGTGTGCATTCTTCCAAGAGGGGCGAGTGAACCTTAGTGGATAGCGGAGCTCTGGTAACAGCTGCAGCCCCGCAGTATGTCGGAGCCATTGAGAGAACAGTTTAGGACGTCCGCCGTGTGCAACTGCGGGCCTTATCACAGCAATTCGACATTTCCTATGGTGCAGTGTACGATATTGTTCATGATACGTTGAAATTTCTTTGTAAATTAGTGCCCCCTGGATGCCTAAGAACCTGACAGATAATCACAAGGGCCAACCGATGATGACAAGTTTCAATCATTTAACATGTTATGCCACAGAGAGGCATGACTTGCTGAACGGAATCGTCACTGGTGACGAGTCATGGGCACACCCACGCCCTGTACCAAGCATGCCTCTACGGAGTGGAATCTTGCTGGTTCCCCAGTACGAAAAAAATTCAGCGAGTTTCAGTCTGCTAGGAAAGTGCTTGTGACAGTGTTCTGGGATACGCACGGTGCGTTATTGGTGGACTTTGCTGAACATGAGGCTACTGACAATGTTGCAGCCCGCATTAAAACTGGTTAAGTCGCGTCGCGTCCTTCGTGACAAACGCCGGAACATTAGTGCTGACAGTGCCAAACTTCCTCATGACGACTCTCGTCAAAATTTCGTGGGAGGTGCTCCAATGCAGTCTGACCTCGCAACGTCGGACTTTTGTTTTAATTTTATCCACAAAATAAAAAAAAAAAAAACAGAATTTATGTTAAATGAACAAAGAGACTTCGCAAGCCGACATTTATTTCAGTAAATTTGGAAGATCTAACGTAAAGTTATTCCAAATTTAAATGTCTCTGAGCACTATGGGACTTAACATCTGAGGTCGTCAGTCCCCTAGAACTACTTAAACCTAACCAACCTAAGGACATCACACACATCAATGCCCGAGGCAGTATTCGAACCTGCGAGCGTAGCAGCAGCGCAGTTCCGGACTGAAGCGCCTAGAACCGCTCGGTCAATGGGGCCGGCTAAAGTTATTTCCTGCATATGCCAAATTGCTTAACAATTATATGTTTAGCACAACGAATAAATTCATCTTTGACCACGCCATGTAGAAAAACATCTGTGAAGTGTTTACAAACATGTGTTCGCAAGTGTGCCTCTTGAATGAAGTGACATGTACGAAAACGATGCAGGAAAGAATGTATACTGGTGCTAAACAGTTAAGAACGCTTTTCTTGGGTTATACGGTAAGTTTACACTGTTCATCTTTTCCACATATTTCGCACATATTTTCCGCTTTTGACTTACGAAATTCGTAACCTAACATCAAATCTTTTCGCGACAGGAATATGCATTTCACCTCATTCAAGAGAAAAAATAAAGCATGTATTAAGACAAATTACACCTGATGATGGATCCACAGGGACCGAAATGCATCGCGTACTTAATAAAACACGAAAAGTTCTGGCTGAAGGCGATTCTTTTTAATTCATACCTCCAGTCGGACTTATCTGTTTGGTCCCATAAAGGAACTGTTGGTCGGCCAATGCTTTGCGACAGATGCTATATTCCAGCCAACCGGACAGAGCGAGGTGGACTCGCATTCAGTAGAACGATGTTTCAAACCCGCGTCCGACCATCCTGATTCAGGTTTTCGGTGATTTACCTAAATCACTTCAGGCAAATGCTGGGACGGTTCCTTTTACAGGGTACGGCCGACTTCCTTCCCCACCTTTCCCTAATCCAATGGGACCGATGACCTCGCTGTTTGGTCCCCTCCCCCAAGCCAACCAACCAATCCAACCAAATGGTCTTCTACGAGCAGGGCGTAAAGATACTGGGACCACGGTGGCAGAAATATGTTGCAGACGTTGGTGACTATATTGAGAAGTATTTAAAACATCTAAGTAAATTAGTGATTTTTTGTAGTAAAATAATTGTGCATTACTTTCTGATCTTCCATTGTACACCTCAAGAGAATTTTACAGTTTTTGAAAACATGGTCAAACTTTTATGTTAGCAGCTGCTTGGCTTCTTTTCTCAATTCATACGTATTTGCACAGTCGTGGTGGCTATTAGGGTAGGGGGGACATACATGGTGGTGCTCGCCACCTCCTCCAGTTGACCTGTGGAGACCCTGGACTGCCTGCTGGCTGACGGACGCCACGCCCCCCTGTCGCCGCCGTGTTTTGTTTTGCTTCCCCTGTCCGGCCGGCGCCGGACCCCCGCCGTCTTGGCGACAGAAACTAATTAATTAGCGCCGTTAATTGGCGGGGGTGGGTGCCCCTTAATGGGGGCGAGGCCCGGGCTTAGCCCCGTCCGCAAACACTGGGGGGTGAGCTAATAGGGGTGAGTGTGTGTGTGTGTGTCCTGGGGAGGGGGGAGGCGCTTTAGCCGGAGAGATCGGCAGGGTGCATCCACTGGGGCCATCCCTGTAAACACGGCGGCAGCGGGGGCGTAGGCCAGTCCGTACACGCGGAAACATTCGCAGAGACCACGAGGCCGACAGTGTTTGCAAATTGCCGATGTAGCCGAGATGGCAATGGGGCGTTAACTGCTAAAGAACGTGTGACACGCGTACTACATACAACGGATCTGTGAGAAGAAACCTTCCGAGCGAGTACAGCGTGGCTTTGCAATGTGCAGTATCTTGTCCAAGTTAAATTAACTCACACGCATCTAACATGAGGAAATATTGTATCTCTGGCACAGGCAATGCGAACTTGCTAGCTCACTTGCAGAAGTGGTTCATATCCTATAATTATCTTACAGATTGTAGCGTCCCCAGTGCTATATTACGAAAAGACTTAAAAAAACAGTATTTATTAAGAAGAGACATTTAAAAATTGAATAATATATTTTTGTCATGTAGCCGTAAAGCAATAATTTCTCTGTCGAGAAATGCAAAGAAATGCAATACAAACAAAGTGATCTAAAGAAAGCATATTTGTATGAGTTAAGCAGATAATATATTGATTTAATATTATTGTGCACTTTTAATTTGTAAGAGGTGATCCCGATTTCATGTCAGCCTTCCTTGAATTAACCTGCATTCAAGTAATTTACAGTTCAACAATCGCAGCGGCCGATGCAGCCAACGACGCCATTACGTGGCGATATTAACTTATGAAAAATTAGCGGAAGCGGAAAACTCGCCCACTATTAACATAATATTAATTTTTCTCCACAGCCGCCCGACGTTGTAGAAAATACTTAGCTTTAAGATTCTTATTTTCAGTACCGTAGCTGACAGCCAGAGCCAGGACTCTGACTACAATACAATGGTTAACGGAGGTAAGAAAAATACTCTCGCGCGTGTTTGGGCCGCAGTTTTAATTAATAACTAAAGATTTCTTACTTTAAAGTGAACTGACTAGCCGAGGAAATTAATATGAAAAGTTTATTACATTGTACAACTTATATGCTCGTGTTTTAAGATTCAGCGAGTCTAACATTCATTAACGTAACAAATAATTTAAGATTAATATTGTTAAAAAGGAGAACTTCAGGAAATCATTTAATCGTAAAATCAAAATTAAATGAAATATTATTTTTATTAAGGCCCACCACGTAAGTCGGCAACAATCAAATAATAATAATAACAATAACAATATATTAAATTACGACGGCCGACGGACGCGAGATTCTTTATAAATACTGTTTTTTAAGTCTTTTCGTAATATAGCACTGGCGACGCTATAAGATGGTGACAGTGTCTCGCACAGATAATGCTGTTACTCAGTACAATAATGAGATATACACTGGTGTGCAAAACGTAAGGTCAAAACTAATTTTGATGTGTTACTGGCAAGTAATACAGCCCTGCTCCAGTACAGTACAGTACAGAAGGTAACTCAAATAAACACACAGGGAAACGAACAGAAATTACGCTTTTATTCAAGGCAATAATTATACCGAAGTCCCCGCCATTCTTGGTGGTTCCCAGGGCATTAAACAAAAGATAGGACGTGGTTCTTGCGGGCTTTCAAATGGAATGATATGGTGTGATGGTATGGCCCTCAACTACGTTCCCTCCGACTCAGAATTGCAGTACTAAAAGTTTTGGCTGGTTTCGTTGTCAAGGGTGTAATGGTACTTGAATTACGTAACCATTACGGCAGCTCAGCTCAACCTCTCGATACCAGCAATATTCTACTATATTTCTGTAAAGTAGTTAACATGTTTCTGAGACAACATTCAGATTTGATTTCATTAATGTAGAGGTACTTTGATACATCGATATGTTTATGTTGCAATGAAATTATTCTTATGTGTATTTTTTCTTTTGTCACTATGATCTTTGACGTACTTGTAACTCTTGAATTTTGGGCGCGAAAGCGGTTGTTAGAGAGTCGGACCTTGAAAAAGTTAAGTCTTGGACGTCATGTTGGAAAGACGCATATTGTAGTCAGCTTATAAAATGTGAACTTTAACAGTGAGGAAGATGTTTTCGAATATGTTTTGTATTGTGAAGTAATGTTTTGTGTGGTACGCGATATTGCAACAAAAGCAATAAAAAAGAAGTGTAACTTAAATTCGGAGTGCTGATTACTTTTTTTACATCACCATTGTGCTAAATTTCAAAGGTTTAATCTTCAAGAATGGTTTGTGAAACACATCTATACAACTTTTGAATATAGCAGAATAAAACCTAGGCCTCTTTGCATCCGAGCTTGGAATCATCACCAGCTAGATTTTCAACGATTGAGCCATGATTTTACAACGAGACCAGCGTGGGAAACACGAAAAGGTGAGTGCCTAGTTCATTCATTAATACATGAAGTGACTTTATTAACTGTGCTCTAATGACACATGCCACATAATAACTTTGTTGTTGCCCGAAAATGCAGTATTTAGCAGCGTGAGCAACACCACAATCATCATTAAATTTTGACCTTTGTTGTGCTAGGTTTGTTAGAAGGGGCTGGGATACGTAGTTGCCGCATTACAGGCCAAATACTGCTGAGTCTATATTAAACGATAAGAATACACACATGAATCGAATGGTCGAAGGTTTCTATCACTTGGCAATTGCGAATTATGAATTTAACACATACATTTATAAATGAAAGATTGCAGTTAAATAAAATCTGCAGGTACTATCTTAACGACTTTAAATGGTGAGTACGATAGTAGAAGTACTTTTGAGAACGCGGTATATTTCTGCAGAACATTTATTGGTGTCGATGATCCAGCAATTAAGTAAAATATAAGTTGAATAACAGGGAAACAATAGATTCCTACTGCACGTAAGTAGCTATGAACAACAACATAGCCCGCGAGATATTCACTTCTAAACGCACACTACGTCTTCACTGTAGAAGCCACGGAAACCTCACAAGTGCACCAGTCGGCACTCCGAAGTATTTCTATCTGTCGCGACCACGCGCAAACCGCTCTACACTGTCCAAGTCTCGGAGACGATTGTGTGATTGGCTAGCGAGCTCCTTCCATGTCTTCAAGCCAACACCCACTCGCAAGCTTAATGAAACATACGAAATACTGGGGTTATATTTAAATAACTTGAACTTAAATGAGTATTCGTACTGCTGGATCATAAACACGCTGTAACACACATTATTAGAAACATGAACAAATTAAATAAACATATATCAAAATAATAGAACAGAAGGCAGGCCAGTAGCCTAATGTTTCTATGCTGTCTAAGACACAGTAAATATTTAACCAATTTCTTCATGAATAGTGTACATCGGATATAAACAAAGAAATAGATGAATAAATATATTTCTAAGCATGCTCCCACTGTTTTTTCGTGTAAGTGTGGAGTACTTATGGCCTGACGCGATCGGTAGTAATCGGCCACTTTGACCTCCAATAACTCATGTATTATTCAAGTTACATGCCTGTAATTCATACTAATTTAGGTTTACACTAATAGCTTTCTAAAGACACGTAGATCGACGAAATCGGATAAAGCGTTTACATTTTGGAAATTCGTTGCTGGGTGTTACTCGTATAATTTACCGTCGGATATTAAACTTTAAACTAATAAAGATATTTAAAATCTGATGACACAGTTTGGTCCCTTCAGAACTCACACAATTACTCTTGTGTTTACCTGGGTCGGGCTGATATTCTCAGATATGATGTGCTTGTACGGTAATGTGCTGCATTCCTACAAGACGTTAATATTGTACCAATTATATTACGTTAAGCAAATGTGTTAAACTGTGCATATGTCATCCAGCCAGTACCCAGCAAACTGATGTTAATAGTCTGAGAAGTACGTGTATCTCTCGTAAATGTATATAAAACAGTAACATTTATAGGAGAAGACGGAAGAAATATGACACCATATATTTGGAAAATCCGAACCAGCAGACTAATGAAACAAGGCGACTCGCTGACTGGTAATGCACAACATGGGGTCGTGCCAGTCAGTGCAAGTGCTCCAAATCGCCCCATCTTAGGCGGAGCTAGAGAAAGGAGAGGGCCTAATCATGAAATTGACCTAAGAATGTTACATCCGGACGGGAAGGACGAAGAATAAAGAAATCGAAAACCAACACTGTGCACCTACTGCCCGCCGTCGAGCAGCCGCACGGTATGAAAGCCAACCACGACTGAGTGGGGGGTGGGGGGCTACACTAGAGGTCTGAAGATGCGGTGAGACACACCTGAGGATGGGGATTCTAAAACGTCGAAACGGTTGTGGTTGTAATAAATCATTAGTGAAGCTAATGCGGATGACTTTAAGATAATTAGCCTTGTGAACTGTTGAATGAGGGACGTTTGTCTCTCGTGATGTCGCAGAAATGACTTTCGTGGCTTCTTTCGAAGGTCTCTCTCATCTCCTATGTAATTTCATCATATGTACATTTTTCCGCCAGAACTTGACTGACTGTTTATATTCGTAGTGGGCAGAATGAGATTTTCACTCTGCAGCGGAGTGTGCGCTGATATGAATCTTCCTGGCAGATTAAAACTGTGTGCCGGACCGAGACTCGAACTCGGGACCTTTCCCTTTCGCGGGCAAGTGCTCTACCAACTGAGCTACCCGAGCACGACTCACGCCCCGTCCTCACAGCTTTACTTCTGCCAGTACCTCGCCTCCTACCTTCCAAACTTCACAGAAGCTCTCCTGCGAACCTTGCAGAACTAACACTCCTGAAAGAAAGGACATTGCGGAGACATGGCTTAGCCATAGCCTGGGGGATGTTTCCAGAATGAGATTTTCACTCTGCAGCGGAGTGTGCGCTGATATGAAACTTCCTGGCAAAGGTCCCGAGTTCGAGTCTCGGTCCGGCACACAGTTTTCATCTGCCAGGAAGTTTTTATATTCGTAGTGGTTAGGAACTTGTCATAGCAAGCGTTTGTATGTTAACACCTGGTGGCTCCATTAAAAATTCGCGTCGGATAGTTGGTTTCGTTTCCGCATATCACACCACGCATTGGGCTCGCTTCTTACTGGTAATTTTCGGATCAAAAACGAAACAAAAGGAATCACTTAGAAAGAAAACTCTACAAAAATCTGTTCGAGTTGCTTTACACAATGACGCAAACTGCAAGTATCTATGTCTCATAGGTTTTTTTGTTTTATGCGCTTGGGACTCAGGGAGGTTTCGTGTTTCATTTTTCACGTAGAGACTCTGTATTACACCCTGTTTCTGATAGCAGCATCTCTCTATGCAGCTGCTACAATTCCACTAGACGTCAGTCTGCATGAAGCGCACACCTCTGCACTGGCTAGGAGTGCCACGCGCTAAACACCTGGCATCCGGCGGCATTTGTAACGCGTGTCGGCAGCGCAGCCAGAAGGGGCAGCGCCGGCACAGGTAATTGTATGAACGCGGCGTACCGCTAGGGGAGGGCAGAGCGCCTGTGGTCACGTGATTAGTGCCGGCATGCGCAGCTGCCAGCCCTCTACTTAGGGGAGGGACCCCACTTGCGTCAGCTGACCCGTCCTTGGCCCGCGACACGTGTCCTGTCGAGAACCACGTGTGCAAATGAATGAGGCACGGTATCTGTGCTGTCTCCGTAGGTGTTAGGAGCGTCTGCAGGGAGACGCAATAACAGAGCCACGCCGGCTGTGGCGCCCGAGTGGGTAAAACGTGTGCATTGTCTGGTCAAAAGCACCAGCTTATCTATTAGTGGGGGACGTTAACCTCAGCTATACCGAGACATTTTGCATAACAAGCATTACCAAGGGGAACGGGGTATTTTATGTCTACCCGAAAAACAATTTTTTTTTAAATGTTCGTTAATTGTAGATAGTAAGAAAAACTTTTAAAGAAGCACTGACGTGGAAGTCAATTCCAGACCCCGAAAAATGGCTTTTAGCACACTCTTAGCTATAACAATGCACCTGCAGTATCATTACTACCGATTTCATGGCCAACACAAAAAAATTAAAAATGCAAATTAAGCTAAGTTTTGTTGACTTTTATTCTCAACATCCGTCTTAAAGAGAGACTGCTGAGTAAGTAAGGCCTCGAAACTAGAAATACTGAATAGGACATTCACTGGGGAAATCGACATCAGCCACGTTTTGCCATTCGTGCACCCAGGTTCGTCGTTGAGTACACCATCGCAGGCGCTCCTGTCTGTGATGCAGCGTGGAGGGTAACCGCTGCCACGGTCTCCGAGCTGGTAGTCCGTGCTGCTGCAAACGTCGTCGAACTGTCCGTGCAGATGGTTGTCGTCTTGCAAACGTCCCCATATGTTGACTCAGGGATCGAGACGTGGCTGCACGATCCGTTACAGCCATGCGGATAAGATGGCTGTCATCTCGACTGCTAGTGATACGATGCCGTTGGGATCCAGCACGGCGTTCCGTATTACCCTCCTGAACCCACCGATTCCATATCCTGCTAACAGTGATTGGATCTCGACCAACGCGAGTAGCAATGTCGCGATACGATAAACCGCAATCGCCATAGGCTACAATCCGAACTTTATCAAAGTCGGAAACGTGATGGTACGCATTTCTCCACCTTACACGAGGCATCACAACAACGTTTCACCAGGCGACGCCGATCAACTGCTGTTTGTGTATGAGAAATCGGTTGGAAACTTTCCTCATGTCAGCACGTTGTAGGTGTCGCCACCGGGGCCAACCTCGTGTGAATGCTCTGAAAAGCTAATCATTTGCATATCACAGCATCTTCTTCCTGTCGGTTAAATTTCGCGTCTCTAGCACGTCATCTTCGTGGTGTAGCAATTTTAATGGTCAGTAGTGTAGCACGTTCAACGTTGTCGTTCGAGGGCACGGCCCGTGTGCCGATAGCTTAAGGAAGAGGCAGAGGAGGGAACAGGGCGCTGGCCTTCCAGCTGGTGCGCACACAGAAGTTCGTGTAGGGGAAACGGCGGCGGCCCTGACACTCGTGTTGTGCGTGACGCGGCGGGGCCCCGCATTAGCATACGCATAGGGCACGCACACGCAGGAAGTGCAGGGCTGCGTCCCTTCCTGGCTGCCCGCCGTCCGGAACCCGGCAACAGCTGGTCGCACCTCGAACCCGGCCACATGCTGTTGCTCGCCTCTACCTCAGCCGTGTGTCACGGCCGCCAGTCGGAAGTCTACAGGCCATACCTCCTACCTGTGGCCCTGTCCTGCAGCCACCTCTCAAGTTCAGAGGCCGCACAAAAATATGGAAACACGGGAAGAAACGCATGCTTCGACTCAACTGCAGATACCAGCCGAGGTTGTGCGCGTGGGGTTGATCTGCTATACCGTTATTCTGCGCAACGGATTAATCTGAGATGTACCCTTTACCCTGTGGCTCCTGCAAGATTCAATTTCCACCCCCACACTACTACGGAAGTCAGACAGACGCTCCTAACGTTCTAAAGATAAATACCTGAAAAACTTTTCAGCAATAAATATCTTCTGGAGTCGTCTGCTGTAAGGAAATGACACAAAAATTCACAAAATTTCTTACATAACTGGTGGGATACTTGGGTACTGGAGTAGTGCTAGTTAGTGTAAGAAAAACATGAAACTAACGAAAGTTATTATTCATTTTTCAAAAATTCTGAGAAATCACAATGGCACTTTTATTTATGAATTGAACAAGTTATATCCTGGTTCTTTTCAGAACATGAAGTTACCTCTCAAGGATAGGATTCGCTAATGAAATTTCTATACAAAGTATTACATTGTATACCCGTTCCTGTTGTAAAGTTAGTAATGACGCAAAAATACATGTATGGATAAAATGACTTGGTGTACTTGCTGAAAATGTAACTGTAACTGGCGATGTAACTTTCTACTATAATTATTAATAAAGTGATCTGTAGCATCAGCCACTAACCAGACAAGGGTACATCTGAGAGCTGCGCCTACTCGACTTGAATAATTATCCATTAGAATGTTCCTAGGTACAGTCGAGGCTGTCGCATGTGAAATGCAATGAAGTGTACTGTTGTGGAGGAAATATGGGGCTCGCAGTAACTGTAGCGCACAATATCGTAAGCTGCGATGACTGCTGTCTGCGCTGTTCGCTGCTCACAAATGAGATAACTCACGTTCTATCTGGATGGACCTTCACCAATCAAACTCCCCCTACGCCTTGATGAAGTCAAGGAGTCCTATTCACCCCTAGTCTAACTATTGGCGTGGTACACCGGTCAGATAACCAGTCCACCGAGATGCCACTCAAAATTCGCTCGCAGGCGTTTAACTATAACTCTGTCCGTTCACACCGCACAGTAAGTGTGGCGGCCAACACAGTGAAGAACGCTTAATCGCAAGGACTCAATATGGAGTTGCACTTCGATTCGCTCTCCACAGAGGTGCTCTCCCAGTGAAGTACTGAGGAGAGACTTGTTCCTCACTCCAAGAGCGACAACGGAACAGCGCCTCTCCACGCCAGACGTGAAGGGGTATACCTTTCGGTCTCTTCCATTACTCCTTCAGCTCGAGGCATCAGAAATATCGTCTGCCAATCAGTATTGCTCTTCTAAAACGGGACAATGACGTTTCGTTTAATGCGACCAATCCGGAAATCTGTAGTATCGGCGTTTTTGCGTTTGCTGTCTCCCTGTGAAAATCTCTGAAACTGCGTGCTATGTGTAAAGAATGCGTAGGCTGGCCACTCCCACACAATGTAGCGGAATTTCCTTTTAAGCCGAACACGGGGTCGTCCTTTCACTCGGGCAAACGCTGTCCGCTCCACGCGCATCCACCGACGGACGTAGATGGGTTGGGACCGGCCTCCTGGCGTGCGGTTGCCTCTCTCGAACTAAAAGCTCCTGTGACCGTCATGTCTGGAATGTATGTGTGTACGCCAGCCTCGAGTATTTCAACCACGGTGCGCACTTGCGATTTATTAGTTATTTCCATATTGTTTACATGAATCCATACAACATTGACTTTATCTTATCGAGTTTGGGTTCGAATGAAGCGTCTTGATGTGCGGAATATGACTGTGAGGGCGGAATATGTAAGCAATGAAGGTCAGGAGACCACGACGTCTTACAAGGTAGGTGACCATGAACGGCACCTGTGCAACATCCCCAGTCAGTTCCTACTGCCGGCCATGGTCAGCACGTGATTGTGTGTTGCTGCAAGCGCATTGTGTCGGAGCTAAGCGAATTCGAGCTGGGGCAAACTGTTGCCACTCGTACGGTGAGTGTTTCCATAACCAACGTAGCACGAAGATTCATACTGCTTACGGGGAAAGCGGAGAAACTTCGTCCGCTAAACCACAATGTGGACGAAAGTGTGTGCTGAGTGATCGTGACAGACGGTCATTGAAGAGCATTGTGGCGACAAATAGGGGGACAACAGCTGCGAAAGTCGCTGCAGAACTCAATGTTGCACGCGCGAAACCTGTCAGCAACAAAACAACACCAAGGGAACTACATAAGCAGGGAATTGCAGAGAGAGATTGAATTTCAAAATTTCTCCGGAGCGTTGCTTAATACATCCGTACTGATTTTTGGACAGAAGTTTTTCTGTCCCATCCAAATTTATCACATTCGAATTTACGAAATTCACAATAATTTTGCAGCAAATTTATGTCAACGATACTGGTCTCTAATTTTATGGATCGATTCTTTTCCCTGTCTTATATACGGAAGTAACCTGCACATCTCTTTTAGTCGCTTAGGGCAAGACTCGAGATAAATGCAAGCTAAGCAAGTGGCAAATGACCAAGAGTGTTCTCCATAAAACTAAGTTGGTATTTCATCCAGACATAGCGACTTAGTTGTTCTCGACCATTTCAGTTGCTTCTCAACCTCAGGGACACCTATTTCCGTGCCCTGCAAACGTCGTCGCGAGGGTCAAACGATGGTAGATCTGTACAGTCCTCCAACGTCTTTCTTCAAATGGTACTGTAGAGAAGGGGAACTAGTTCTGTACCATGGCAGCAAATATTTACCCAAAAAAAAGACAAAATAAATTTTTTTCTCTTTAATAAGAAACACCTTGCGGCAACCAGTTGTACATTGTTTTTTCGAGATTTGCACCGGCGCCTACCAGAAGTACCCTTTCCACGTATTGCAATATAAACTGATGGGAAAAACATCGCAACACCAAAAATTGGTTAATGTAGGGTAATGCAATTTAGAGAACACACTAGTGTAAGATAGCATGTTTAAGTGATGAACATTGCATGATCGTAGGTTAGTGTAAGCTCGAGATAAGTCACTACAAATGTGAAATTCTGGTACTTTAATAACCACTGTAACCGCCAGAATGTTGAATACATGCATTTAAACGAGCATGCATTGTGTTGCACAAGTGGAAGATGTCAGTTCGTGGGATGGTAACCCGAGCCTGTTCCACTTAGTCGCTCAATACGGGGACGGCTAACGGTGTTTGTGGATGACGCTGGAGTTGTCATCCCATATAGTAGGCCATGGCTACATGTCGACACTGTTTGGAGCATGTAGGGTTCCAACAGTGGTATGGGGATGAGCGTTATCCTGTTGGAAAACGTCCCCTGGAATGCTGTTAATGAATGGCAGTACAACAGCGGTATGGGGGCGAGCGTTGTCCTGTTGGAAAACGTTCCCTGGAATGCTGTTAATGAATGGCAGTACAACAGGTGGAATCGCCAGACTGACGTACAAATTTGCAGTCAGGGTGCGTGGTATAATCAAGAGAGCGCTCCTTCTGTCATACGGGATCGCACCCTAGACCATAACTCCAGGTGTACGTCCAGTGTATCTAGTGCACAAAGAGGTTGGTTGCAGGCCCTAAGCTGGCTTCTTTCTAACCAACAAACAGACATCGCTGAATTTCATCATAAGACACAACAGACCTCCACCCTGCCCTCCAATGAGCTTGACAGCACTCAAGTCGCAACCGCCCATAGTTTGGGGTGATGGAAGCAGTAGGGCGCTGGCTCGAAGCTGTCCCTGAAGTAATCTCTTTGTCACAGTTCGTTGTGTCAGGGTGGTTCCAACTGCTGCTCAAATTGCTACTGGAGATGCAGTACAATGCACCAGAGCCATACACCGAATACTATAGTCTTCGCTGTCGGTAGTGCCACGTGGCTGTGAGGAAATTGGTCTTCTTATGACAGTACTTTCTCGTGACTGCCGCTGGCACCAATCACATACAGTGGCTACGTTCCTGCCCAGTATTCCTGCAATATCCCAGAAGGAACAACCAGTTTCTCATAGCTCTATTACAGGACATAGTGGCTACGTTCCTGCCCAGTCTTCCTACAGTATCTCAGAAGGAGCAACCAACTTCTCATAGCTGTATTACAGGACATAGTGGCTATGTTCCTGCCCAGTCTTCCTACAATATCCGAGAAGGGACAACCAGCTTCTCATAGCTCTATTACAGGACATAGTGGCTACGTTCCTGCCCAGTATTCCTGCAATATCCGAGAAGGAACAACCAGCTTCTCATAGCTCTATTACAGGAGATAGTGGCTACGTTCCTGCCCAGTCTTGCTACAACATCCCAGAAGGAACAACCAGCTTCTCATAGCTCTATTACAGGAGATAGTGGCTACGTTCCTGCCCAGTTTTACTGCAGTATCCCAGAAGGAACACCCAACATCTTGTAGCCCTATTACAAGACTTGGTAGCTACATTCCTGCCCAATCTTCCTGCAGTATCCCAGAAGGAACACCCAGCTTCTCCTAGCCCTATTACAGGATATCGTTCAAATTCAGTGAAGTGCTGATAATGGCGTCGGTGTCGCCTTGAAGGCATTCTTGACTGACACCAACTCACCACGTCCAATCTCAGAGGTTAATTACTCTCACGACTGTTATGGCGACTATTTAAAGGTAACCTGTTTCCATCCTCATAGCGACGCTACTAAAGGCGCTTTTATGCGATTGGAACGAAATTTGAATAGACATCGTCTATCACCTGCAGAAACACGCCAACCAACAGTTTATATCGCACAACGCCGGTTTGGTGTTGCGATTTTTTTTCGTTACCGAACGAGTAGATGTAAAAGTACCGCGAGCTGTAAGCTTTGTCCTGTAGCTGCACTTCCCGTAGCTGCAGGTATATTTGGGCAGGGGTGAAAGCTAACGCGGCGTGGGGGGTGGACACGAGCGACAAAAGCCCACCAGGCTGCCCTCGCAGAGGCGCTTCCAGAGGGTGGTCGCCTTTTTGCGACCTAAAGAGGGGTAAACGTGCGTGCGTGGTCGGCGGAGGAGAGGGGGGGGGGGGGAGGGGGGCGCGTTCATCTGTTTCCCCGACGCGCGACGCACAGCTGCGCGGGGGAGGCCGCCCCATCCTCCACTGTGCTACGTCACGGCTTTTGTTGCTCGCCGACCGCAAGAGCTGCGAGACGCGCCGCGCGATGGCAGCACCTGCGGAGGCGGAGACTTAATTGCCTCGTTATTCGCCCCGCGGCCGCTACCCACTGGCCAGTGCCGGCCGCCCTCCTGCTTTTTACGTCCGCCTCTTTTGTATCTTTACGTCTGCCGCGGAGAGGTCACCCCACGCCCGCCGCGGGCTTACGGAAGTACACCGCAGCAACCACTTCCTCTCCTCAAACAGCGCGCGTTGTTATTACGTCGTTACCACAAAACCCGTACGCGACCGCCAGCGGTGCCCGCAGGGGCACCTCAGCGTCTTTTGTCTCCCCGTAACGATTGCCGCCTAAACAACTGCGCTCCCACGAGACGGAGAAAGCGGCAGGAGAACGGTCGAAATAAAAACGGGTAATCATACCTCATTAGGGATTGTTATAAAGAGACCACGGTTTGCCAACAAGTCTTTTTCGAACAGTAATGGTAACGTTAGACAAGTCGCTTCACATCTTTCACTTCTAGTAGATATCATCACAAGCTCAGCTTCGATATTTACACTGTTCTATACAGTGTCTAAAAAAAACGCTTCCCATATTCCAGCATGCGGTAGCACTGTCCAAACTAAAACGATAATTCACATAGTGATAACATCTAGAAATCAATAACTATTGAGACATGGGAAAATCTGCCCTTCCATTCCCATCTGTCTGTTACATAGAAGCAGACACTTAAGGCAGTGCTGCAAGTGTCTACCATGCATACTCGCGCATCCTTCTACGAGGGTCACTCCTGAAGAAATGCACACTATTTTTGTAAAAATACAGTTTTCATTCTGCATGTGTGAAAGTTTTACAGTATGTAGATACATCCTTCCCGCTTGTTTTCACGCTTAGTTCAACCTGTTCCCGTCATCACAGTTTGTCTACAAGAGGAGAGGAGATTTTAGTGTTTAACGTCCCGTCGACAACGAGGTCATTAGAGACGGAGCGCAAGCTCGGGTTAGGGAAAGATGGGGAAGGAAATCGGCCGTGCCCTTTCAAAGGATCCACCCCGGCATTTGCCTGAAGCGATTTAGGGAAATCACGGAAAACCTAAATCAGGATGGCCGGAGACGGGATTGAACCGTCGTCCTCCCGAATGCGGAGGAGATGGCTGCTACACTTGACGTTCGTTAGAAGCAACGTGCTGTCATAGAGTTCCTGTGCTGTGGAAACGAGACAATGGCAACATCCACAAGAAGTTGAAAAAGGTGTATGGAGATGCTTCTGTCGATCGCAGTACAGTTAGTCGGTGGGCAAGCAGGTTATGTGATGAAAGCGGGCACGGCAATATTGAGGATTGTCCTCGCAGCGGCAGGCCTCGTACTGCACACACTCCAGACAATGTGCAGAGAATTGACGAATTGGTGACTGCTGACTGACGCATGAGAGTGAACGAATTGTCACGCTACGTTTGGATAGGGGAAGGAGGTGTTTGCAAAATACTGAAAGTGCTGGCGTTAAAAAAGGTTTGTTGCAGGTGGGTTCCCAGGATTTTGACAGTGGCTCACAAAGAAACAAGAAAAACGGTATGCTGAAACACCCGCCTTACAGTCCTGACCTGGCTCCATGTGACTATCATCTCTTTGCGAAACTGAAAGACTCCCTCGTGGGACAAGGTTTGAAGATGATGACTCTCTTGTGCACGCTGCCAAACAGTGACTCCAACAGGCTGGCCCAGAATTTTACCATGCGGGTATACAGGTGCTGGTTCCAAGATGGCGTAAGGCACTTGAGAGGGATGGAAATTGTGAGGAGAAATGAAAATATTGTTCCTAAAGGATCTATCTACACACTGTAAAACTTTCGATCATGTAGACTAAAAGATCGATTTAAAAAAAAAATTGTGTGCATTTCTGTTGGACTGACCCTCGTACGCAAATAAAAGAACAACTGTGTGGGGTAGAGCAAGTTTTCTTGGATGGGAAGCCATTGCCAGATGTGGAAGTAACTTCGGGTGTACCCCACGATAGTGCGTTGGTTCCCTTATTGTTCGTGTTGTATACTGAAGACCAAGCGGACAATGCCAATTGTAATCTCAGATTTTTCGCAAACGTTGCAGTTACCTACAGTGATGTGCAGTCTGAACGAACACGCACAGATTTTCAGTCAGATCCTGATAACATTTAAAAGTGGTGCAAAGATCAACAACTTGCTGCAAGTTTTCAAAAATATAAAATCGCACACTTCACAAAATGGTTCAAATGGCCCTGAGCACTATGGAACTTCACACCTGAGGTCATCAGTCCCCTAGAACTTAGAACTACTTAAACACAAACTAACCTGAGGACATCACACACATCCATGCCCAAAGCAGGATTCGAACCTGCGACCACAGCGGTCGCGCGGTTACAGACTGAAGTGCCTAGAACCGCTCGGCCACATCGGCCGGCACACTTCACAAAACAAGAAAACATAGTAATCTATGAATACAATACTAGTGAGTCACAGATGGAATCTGTAAACCCATAAAAATATCTGGGTGTAACATTTCGTAGGGATAAGATGTGGAACAGCCACATAGGGTCAGTGGTGGAAAACCAGATAACAGACTTCGGTTGGTAGAATACTGGGGAAGTGCATTCAGTCTACAAAGGAGAGCGCTTACAAATCACTCCTGCGACCCATCCTAGAATGCTGGTCATCTGTGTGACGCCCATAAGAAATAAACTGAAGCGCCAAAGGCACTGGTATAGGCATGCGTCTGCAAATACACAGATATATAAACAGACGGTAAAACGGCGCTGTGGTCGGCGACGCCTATATAGGACAACAAGTGTCTGGCGCAGTTATTAGTTCGGTTACTCCTGCTACAATGGCAGGTTATCAAGATTTAACCGAGTTTGAACATGGTGCTACAGTCGGCGCACGAGCGATGGGACACAGTATCTCTGAGTTAGCGATGAAGTGGAGATTTTCCCGCACGACCATTGCACGAACGTACCGTGAGTATCAGGAAACGGGTAAAACATAAAATCTCGGGCATCGCTGCGGCCAGAAAAAGACCCTGCAAGATCGAGACCAACCACGATTGAAAAGAATCGTACAACGTGACTGAAGTGCAGCCCTTCTGCAAATTGCTACAGATTTCAGTGCTGGGCCATCAACAAGTGCCAGCGTGCGAACCATTCAACGAAACATCATCGACATGCCTTTCATTGCCGAAGGCCCACTTGAGTACCCTTGATGACTTAACGACACAAGTTTTATGCCTCGCCAGGGCACGTCAACACCGACGTTGGACGGTTGGTGACTGGAAACGTGTTACTTGGCCGGACGAGTCTCGTGTCAAATTGTATCGAGCGGATGGACGTGTACGGGTATGGAGACAACCTCATGAATCCATGGACCCTGTATGTCAGCAGGGGACTGTACAAGCTGGTGGAGGCCCTGTATTGGTGTGGAGCGTGTTCAGCTGGACTGATGTGGGACTGATGTGGGACCACGTGTAGACACGACTCTGACAGGTGACACGTACGTAAGCATCCTGTCTGATCATCTGCATCTATTCATGTGCATTGTGCATTCGGACGGACTTGGGCAATTCCAGCAGGAGAATGCGACACCCCACACGTCCAGAATTACTACAGAGTGGCTCCGGGAACATTGTTCTGAGTTCAGATATTTCAACTGGCGAACAAACACCCCAGAAATGAACATCATTGAGCATATCTGGGAGATCTCCTCCCCCTCGTACTCCTACGGATTTATGGACAGCCCTGCAGGATTCATGGTGTCAGTTCCCTACAGCACTACTTCAGACATTACTCGAGTCCATGCCACATCGTGGCGCTTTAGTCTGTCGCTAAACTGGAGAACGAGTGAGCGAGTCCCCACTCTGCCAAGCCAGCTACGTCACAGGGCGCTTCTACAGGCTGTTTCACAACGTAGTACCGGCCCTGCGTTTATTTTTAGACAGTTGCATTAAGACCATAAAGAATACAAAAAATGATAGCTTCTTCCGAAACACAAAATTATAGAGCAAATACTATTAACATAAGAACGGAAGTCTGGATTATACTACAAATATAGAACCGAATGCCTGTTCGTGTGAATGTATTGTATGTTCCTCTATTGCTATTCGTAAAACGAACCGCACATAATTCAATCAGTCTGTAGAATTTAAGGCTTGCTCTCACTTCGTGTTTCTACTAAAAGGTATAAGTTTTCTTTGAAGGACTGCATTGAAACTTAACAATCTTCGCAACGCGAAGACTGTTTAAAAAGTGAACAGAAATTTATAATTTTGTGTGTTGTATTAGTCCGATTTTCACTACTTTTTTGTCACTGTCTTCGTAAACGTGCCTGAAAAGTATGTGTACAATGTTATGCATATTGGGTATTTACTCTGTTGTCAGCTGTCAGAAAGGTTACATGTGTTTTGGTAGCATCACGATGTCCCCCAACGAAGTCCGCATTTTTTAAATCCAAATTGACCAAAAAAGTAGTTTATTACTGATTGAACGTCCCTCATAGAATTCCTGGATACATGTAATGGCCAACCTAATGACCCTAATCTTGCTACTTCAAATAATTAAATAATTCAGGTCTCTGTTAACTACTACTACCAGCAGGATTCGATTCAGATACCTCGGTTTCGGGCGCCACCGCTCAGCAGTGCATTAGCGACGTCAGCTATGCGGACACTCCGTCCGTGCAGAATACAAAACGCACGCACAGTGCCGGCACAGATGGAGCATAATGTGACAAGCGGAGTTATGTGTACGGAAACAGCAGTGGCGTTACGGCTATCAAATTAAACGCCACGCCGGCGGGCCGAGTATGAATACCTGAGGGGTTCACGGCCCGTGAATGGCTTTCCCGGCCTTGCCAGCAGGGTCCGGCGCCCCCTTCTACCCCCACCACCGACCACCGCCGTCGTAATCCAGCCCGGGTCGATACACCGGGCCGCTAGCTGGGGTGGGCACCGCTAAATTGGGGGCTCAAAGGAAAGCCACTGTCAATCAGGGGATCAAGTGTGGGGGTGGAGCTGTTAAGGTGGCCCCCGCCTCTATGTACTGAGCCAGCGCGGAAAACTCTCCGCTAATAGACGGCGCTCAGTTCAAAACACTGCTGAGACCCTGGTGGTTTCACTCGCTGTACTGTGTAACTCTTGATCTGTTCCACTTTATTTATTGATCCATACCAACACAGTCAAGCGCCAAAGATTCTGGTGTAGTCATGCGTATTCAAATACAGAGATATGTAAACAGGCAGAATGCCGCGCAGCAGTCGGCAACGCCTATATAAGACAACAAGTGTCTGGCGCAGTTGTTGGATCGGCTACTGCCGCTGCACTGGCAGGCAATCAACATTTAAATGAGCTTGATCATGGTGTTACAGTCGGCGCACGAGTGATGGCCCACAGCATCTCCGAGGTAGCGATGAAGCGGGCATTCTCCCGTACGACCATTTCACGAGTGTACCGTGAATATCAGGAATCCGGTGAAACATCAAATCTCCGACATCCCTGCGACTGGAAATAGATGTTGCGAGAACGGGGCCAACGGCGACTGAAG
This sequence comes from Schistocerca piceifrons, assembly GCF_021461385.2. Classification (NCBI taxonomy): domain Eukaryota; kingdom Metazoa; phylum Arthropoda; class Insecta; order Orthoptera; family Acrididae; genus Schistocerca; species Schistocerca piceifrons. The sequence goes on from NC_060146.1 coordinate 215,983,821, forward strand.
AGAATGGTACATCGTGACAGAACTGCAGCCCTTCTGCAAATTGCTGCAGATTTCGATGTTGGACCATCAGCAAGTGTCAACATGCGAATCACTGTTCAACTGAGTGTGAAATCATATGGGACTTAACTGCTAAGGTCATCAGTCCCTAAGCTTACACATTACTTAATCTAAATTATCCTATGGACAAACACTCACACCCATGCACGATGGAGGACTCGAACCTCCGCCGGGACCAGCCGCACAGTCCATGTCTCCAGCGCCCAAGACCGCTCGGCTAATCCCGCGCAGCTGAGAACCACTCAATGAAACAACATCGATATGGGCTTTCGCAGCCGAAGGCCCACTCGTGTATCCTCAATGACTGCACGACAGAAATCTGGGCCCGTCAACACCGACATTGGTCTGTTGATGATTGGAAATGTGTTAACTGGTCGGACGAGTTTCGTTTCAAATTATACCGAGCGATTGGACGTGTCCGGGTATGGAGACAACGTCAGAAATCGATGGACTCTGCATGTCAGCAGGAGACTGTTCAAGCTGGTGGCGGCTCTGTAATGGTGTGGGGCGTGTGCAGTTAGAGTGATACGGGACTCCTGAAGCGTCTACATAGGACTCTGACAGACAATACGTACATAAGAATCCTGTCTGATCACTTGCATCCATTCATGTCTCTTGTGCATTCCGGCGGACTTGGGCAGGTCCAGCATTACAATGCGACACCCCACGCGTCCAGAATTGCTACACAGTGGCTTCAGGAACACTCTTCTGAGTTTAAACATTCCCTTGGCGACCAAACTCCCGAGACATGAACATGATTGAGCATATCTGGGATGCCTTGCAACGTGCTGTTCAGAAGAGATCTCCACTCCCTAGCACTCGTACAGATTTATGGACAGTCCTGCAGGATTCCTGGTGTCAGTTCGCTCCAGCACTACTTCAGACATTAGACGAGTCCTTGGGACGTCGTGTTGCGGCACCTCTGCGTGCTCTCGGGGGCCCTACACGGTATTGGGCAGGTGTTCCAGCTTCTTTGGCTCTTCAGTGCATTACAGATGTGCAAGTGGTTCTGTTGAAATTTCCCCTTTGTATGTAAAGAACGACAGTGCTGGTAAACTTGTACCTTATTTGATACCGGAACAGCTGAGTAAAACTGAACATGCTCAGACAGATCATTTCTAAACTGACACACAATATTTTAGCGCAAAACAATCTGACTTTTAATAATCCCTACAAAAGAATAGCCCTGACTAACAATACCCTTCACCCTTCATGAATCACTTACCTCACAAAAATCTTAGTTACTCGAACTACTGCAAGACAGCGAGCGCCAATACTGCCACCTAAATAAAAGATTCTAACTACTGAAAGCACTAACTACTGATTGGCATATAGTTAGCAAATTAAGATTTTGATGGAGAACAAACAATATATTTACCATAATAGTGTTCAAAAGTCATAGTAACCTCTCAAAACTCTGGAATCTCTCCCCCCACATCCACCACTGCTGGCGGCTCACCTCCAACTGCCCAACGCTACGCGCTGTTAACATCCAACTGCCCAACACTACGCTAGGGAATATTCCAACAATGAGTCGAACCAGCCACAGACCGCACACAGCGCAGTCAGCGATTTTCATACAACGCGCAACGTGCCGTTACCAACATAAAAACCTAAACGGCCCACTTACACTGTCTGTTAATTTTCACAATCAAAACACTGAACCGATTCCGATGAGATTTAGGGTAGACTTAGCTTGAACCATAAGGAATAGCGTATTGTACATAACACAAGAAAACGACTTCGACATCTAACAGGGTGAATTAAGGAATGGAACATCCTTTTGTTGTTCATTGGACATAAGCCATCTTAAAAATTATTAAATTTGTTCCATAATGTGCCGGCCAGGGTGGCCGAGCAGTTCTAGGCGCTACAGTCTGGAACCGCGCTACGGCTACGGTCGCAGGTTCGAATCCTGCCTCGGGCATGGATGTGTGTGATGGCCTTAGGTTAGTTAGATTTAAGTAGTTCTAAGTTCTAGGGGACGGATGACCTCAGAAGTCAAGTCCCATAGTGCTCAGAGACATTTGAACCATTTTGTTCCATAATGTACATGTGTTGCAACTATAGCTAGTTCTATAGCACCGCCCATAGATGAGAGTTTCTGGGCAGGCCACTCCACACACACTGCTTGGCAGCAGCGTTGCACGCCCCATCGTGTAATGGGTGAGATGGAACTGGAAACGTGGGGGGTTGTGCACATCAGGAGCTATGCTTAGCTAAACAGGCAGACATGTGAGGGGAGCTGACAGTATTATATATGCTCCTGTATATAAGAATGGCAAAAGACTGGACCCACTAAATTGCAGACCAATATCCCTAACATCGGTTTGCTGCAGAATCCTTGAGCATATTCTCATTTCGAAGGTAATAAAGTTTCATAAGACTGAAAAGATTATTTCCACAAATCAGCACGGTTACTGAAAGCATCGCTCGTGCGAAACTCAGCTTGCCCTTTTCTCTCATGACATATTATGAACTATGGGTGAAGGGTATCTACATCTACATCCATACTCCGCAAGCCACCTGACGGTGTGTGGCGGAGGGTACCTTGAGTACCTCTATCGATTCTCCCTTCTATTCCAGTCTCGTATTGTTCGTGGAAAGAAGGATTGTCGGTATACCTCTGCGTGGGCTCTAATCTCTCTAACTTTATCCTCATGGTCTCTTCGCCAGATATACGTAGGAGGGATCAATATACTGCTTGACTCCTCGGTGAAGGTATGTTCTCGAAACTTCAACAAAAGCCCGTACCGAGCTACTGAGCATCTCTCCTGCAGAGCCTTCCACTGGAGTTTATGTATCATCTCCGTAACGCTTTCGCGATTACTAAATGATGCTGTAACGAACCGCGCTGCTCTCCGTTGGATCTTCTCTATCACTTCTGCTAACCATATCTGGTACGAATCCCACACTGCTGAGCAGTATTCAAGCAGTGGGCGAAGAAGTGTGCTGTAACCTACTTCCTCTGTTTTCGGATTTCATTTCCTTAGGATTCTTCCAATGAATCTCAGTCTGGCATCTGCTTTAACGACGATCAACTTTATATTATGATCATTCCATTTTAAATCACTCCTAATGCGTACTCCCAGATAATTTATGGAATTAACTGCTTCCAGTTGCTGACCTGCTATTTTGTAGCTAAATGATATGGGATCTTTCTTTCTATGTATTCGCAGCACATTACACTACATTGAGATTCAATTGCCATTCCCTGCCCCATGCGTTAACTCGTTGCAGATCCTCCTGCACTTCAGTACAGTTTTCCATTGTTACAACCTCTCGATACACCACAGCATCATCTGCAAAAAGCCTCAGTGAACTTCCGATGTCATCCACAAGGTCATTTATGTATATTGTGAATAGCAACGGTCCTACGACACTCCCCTGCGGCACACCTGAAATCACTCTTACTTCGGAAAACTTCTCTCCATTGAGAATGACATGCTGCGTTCTGTTATCTAGGAACTCTTCAATCCAATCACATAATTGCTCTTATAATCCATATGCTCCTGCTTTGTTGGTTAAACGACTGTGGGGAACTGTATCAAACGCCTTGCGGAAGTCAAGAAACAAGGCATCTACCTGTGAACCCGTGTCTATGGCCCTCTGAGTTTCGTGAACAAATAGCGCGAGCTGGGTTTCACACGATCGTCTTTTTCGAATCCCATGCTGATTCCTAGAGAGTAGATTTCTAGTTTCCAGAAAAGTCATTACACTCGAACATAATACGTGTTCCAAAATTCTACAACTGATCGACGTTATAAATATAGGTCTATAGTTCTGCACATCTGTTCGATGTCCCTTCTTGATAACGGGGATGACCTGTGCCTTTTTCCAATCCTTTGGAACGCTACGCTCTTCTAGAGACCTACGGTCCACCGCTGCAAGAAGGGGGGCAAGTTCTTTCGCGTACTCTGTGTAAAATCGAACTGGTATCCCATCAGGTCCAGCGGCCTTTCCTGTTTTGAGCGATTTTAATTGTTTCTCTATCCCTCTGTCGTCTATTTCGATATCTGCCATTTTGTCATCTGTGCGACAATCTAGAGAAGGAACTACAGTGCAGTCTTCCTCTGTGAAACAGCTTTGTTTGTCTGCAAGGCGTTGGCTATGTTTATGTTTGCTGTGAAGTTCCCTTTGCTTCCGCAGCAGCTTCCTAACTCGGTTGTTGTAGCACGGTGGCTCTTTTCCATCTCTTACGATCTTGCTTGGCACATGCTTATCTAACGCATATTGTACGATGGTTATGAACTTTGTCCACTGATCCTCGTCACTACCTGTACTTACAACAAAACTTTGGTGTTGAGCCGTCAGGTACTCTGAAATCTGCTTTTTGTCACTATTGCTAAACAGAACAATCTTCCTACCTTTTTTTAACGACAGGCAGATTCCATATTTCTAGATTTCCCGAAAGCATTTGACATGGTGCGCCATTGCAGACTGTTAAGGACAGTACGAGTGAATGGAATAGGTTCACAGGTATGTCCGTGCCCCGAAGACTACTTAAGTAACAGGACCTAGCATGTTGTCCTGGACGGCGAGTGTTCATCGGAGACAAAGGGACCGTCAGGAGTCCTCCGTGGAAGTGCGACAGGACAGCTGTTGTTCTCTGTACACATAAATGACTTAGCGGAAAGGTTGAAAGCAATCTGCAGTTGTTTGCTGATGGTGCTGTGTTGTGGGGCAAGAGGTCGTCCTTGAGTCACTGTACTGGGCTACATAATTACTTAGACAAAATTTATAATTGGTGTAATGAATGGCAGTTATCTGTAAATGTAGAAAAATGTAAGTTAGTGCGGATTAGGAGGAAAAACAACGTTCGGGTACAGCGTTTGTAGTGCGCCACTTGGCACAGTGACGTCATTTAAATACCTGCGCGTAACGTTGCAAAGCGATATGAAATCGAATGTGCATGTGAAGATTGTGGTAGGGAAGGCGAGTGGTCGACATCGGTTTATTGGGACAATTCTGGGAAATTGTGGTTAAAAAAAAATGGTTCAAATGGCTCTAAGCACTACGGGACTTAACATCTGAGGTCATCAGTCCCCTAGACTTAGAACTACTTAAACCTAACTAACCTAAGGACATCACACACATCCATGCCCGAAGCAGGATTCGAAACTGCGACCGTAGCACCCGCGTGGTTGCAGACTGAAGCGCCTAGAACCGCTCGACCACAGCGGCCGGAAAATTGTGGTTCATCTGCGAAGGGGACCGCATTTAGGACGCTAGTGTTACCTAATATTCAGTACTGCTCGAATGTTTGGTACCTGTACCAGGTCGGATTGAAGGAAGACATCGAAGCAGTTCGGAGGTGGGCTGCTGCATTTGTTACCGGTAGGTTCGCACGACATGCAGGTGTTCTGCAGATGCTTCAGGAACTCAAATAGGAATCTCTTGAGGGAACGTGAAGTTCTTTTCGAGGAATACGACAGAGAAAATTTAGAGAACCAGCATTTGAAGCTGACTGTCAAACGATTCTACTCCTGCCAATATACATTGCGTGTAAGGACCACGCAGATAAGATACGAGAAATCAGGGGTCATATACATCTACATCTACATATATACTCCACTAGACACCAAGCGCTGTGTGGCGGAGTGCACAATTCGTGCCAAAGTCATATCCCCCCGTCCACCTCTATTCCACTCACGGATCGCGCGAGGGAAAAACGACTGTCTGAACGCCTCAGTACGAGCTCTAATTTCCCTTATCTTCGAATGGTGATCATTGCGCGATTTGAAGGTTGGTGGTAGTAATATATGCTCTACATCCTCGGTGAAGATCGGATTTCGGATTTTAGAAAGCAGCCCCTTCCGTTTAGCGCGCCGTCTACCTGCAAATGTGTCCCACTTCAAACTTTCTATGAGATTTGTAACGCTCTCTCGATGGCTAAATGTACCAGTCACGAATCTTGCCGCTCTTCTTTGGACCTTCTCAATCTCTTTAATCAGACCCAACTGGTAAGGGTCCCATACAGACCAACAATACTCCAAGACTGGACGAACTAACTATTGAAAGCAATTTCCTTTGCTGAAGGACTGCATCGCTTCAGGATTCTACCAATAAGCCGCAATCTAGAGTTCGCCTTGCCCGTTACTTGTGTAATCTGATCATTCCTTTTGAGATCATTTCGAATAGTCACACCCAGATACTTGACAGATATTACCACTTCCAAGGGCTGATCATTTATTTTGTTCTCGTAGATTAATGGGGATTCTCGCCTTGTTATACGCAGTAGGTTACACTTACTAATATTTAGAGGTAACTGCCAGCCATTATACCACGCATTTAGTTTCTGCATATCCTCAAATGATTTGTTCACAACTTTCGTGTGATACTACTTTCCTGTAGACTACAGCATCATCGGCAAACAGTCTAATGTCGCTATCAATACGATCTACCACATCGTTTATGTAAATAGTAAAAAGCAGTGGACCTATTACGCTGCCCTGGGGCACACCTGAAGTTACGCTTGTTTCTGTTGGAGCCACCCCATTCAGGACGACATACTGCTCTCTGTCTGTCAGAAAACTTTCTATCAAACCGCATATGTCATCGAATAGACCGTAAGCGCGCACTTTTTGGAGCGAAAGACAGTGCGGATCTGAGTCGAACGCCTTTTGGAAGTCGAGAAATATGGCATCAATCTGGGAGCTGGTATCTAGAGCCTGTTGTATATCATGCACCAAGAGGGCCAACTGTGTCTCGCATGGCCGCTGCTTCCTAAAACCGTGCTGGTTTCTCCAGATGAACTTCTCAGAGTCTAGAAAGGTCATTATGTCTGAACACAAAATATGTTCCATGATTCTACAACAAATCTATGTCAGTGAAACTGGCCGGTAATTATGTGCATCCGATTTTTTACCTTTTTTATAGATTGCTATAACCTGGGCCTTCTTCCACTCCCGTGGAACTTTCGCTGTTCCTATAATCTCTGATAGATGGTGCATAAGAGTGGTGCCACATTTGTAGAATAGTCAATATATAATCTTATGGAGATACCGTCTGGGCCAGATGCCTTCCTGGCGGCTAAGGATCTTAACTGTTTTACAATCACAGATACACTAAACACTATGTCAGCCATCCTTGCGTTTGTTCGATCAATGAAAGGGGGAATGGTGCTCCGGTCCTCTACTGTATACGAGTTTTTGAAAGGTAGGTTTAGAATTTCGGCCTTCTGTTTATCATCATCCCTTACATTACCCGTACCGTCAGCAAGAGAAGGTATTGAATTATTTGTAGCATTAATAGATTTTATGTATAGACAGTCATTTTTCTCCCTCTCTGGTTGCGAGTGGATCAGGAAAGCAAATGAGTAGTAGTCATACAGGCTGCCCTCGGCCACGCGTCGTAGGGTGAACTGCGGGGTATTTAAAAGCAGATGTAAAACGCCTACAAACTGACCCTCGCTTACCGTAACTAAACTCCTGATATGAGAGCGCAGCAACAGGTAAGAGCTAGTATACTGGAAGTATGAATTAAAAAACGCCTTCAGTCACAACTTTTCGTGTTTCATTAAGTACACGTCGCGTTTCGAACTCTATCGGTCCATCATCAGATGTAATTTGTCTTAATACATACTTTGTCTTTTCTCTTATGTGAGGTAAAATGCATATCCCTGTCATGAAAAGGTTTGGTGTTAGGTTATGAATTTCGTAAGTCGAGCGTGAAGTAGTGGAAACAGTGAATCGTGCAAACTTACCACGTAATCCAAGAAAAGCGTTTTTAACGTTTTAGCACCAGAATATATCCGTTTCTCCATGGTTTTCGTCAACACATCACTTCATTCAAGAGGAACATTTTCACACACATGTCTGTAAACACTTCACAGATATTTTAGTGTTTACAAATACGTCTATGCAAAGGTGTATCTTGAATAAAGTGACGTGTACGAAAACGATGGAAAAAGAATGTATGGAGCTGAAGTTAAAATCCAGGGCTATTAGGCCGCATCGTATTTCCTCTAAAATAATCGACGTTTCGACCCCTCTGCAGGGATGTTCTCCGGGATCCTCCGGTGCCCACTGCTGCTAGAGAATGTATGTTGGTGCTAAAACGTTAAAAACGTTTTTCTTGGGTTATGTGGTAAGTTAACATTTCATTTTTTCCACTATTTCGCACATATTTTCCGCGTTTGTCTTACGAAATTCATAACCTAACACCAAACCTTTTCATGACAGGAATCTGCGTTTCACCTCACTCAAGAGAAAAAGTGAAGCATGTATTAAGACAAATTACACCTGACGATGGACCCACAGGGTCTAAATGCATCGTGTACTTAATAAAACACGTAAAGTTGCGACTAAAGGCGTTTTTTAATTCATACTTCCAGTGTACTGAATGCAGTCACGTCTGAAGCTGCGAAATATGGATACAATTAAAGAGTTAGTATATTTATAAGATTAACAGAATTTTCCGTCGGTGTTCACGCAGCATAACAGTACAATGTGTAGTCATAAAATCTTAAATATCACCAAAAGGAAAATCAACTTGTGACTGTGAAACTTGGTTGTGGTGGTGGTGGTGGTGGTGGTTGTGGTGGTGGCGGTGGCCTATGCCTCTCTATGTACTCTTACTTCAACACAGCAGATTGCTCCCAACGATGGATGATATGGCGGAGACCTTGGTTTTAGAAGACTGAATTTTAGCTGTTGAGGTAACGATTCGGCTCGAAAGACCTCACCGCAGGTCTGGAAATGTCTGCCACGCTGTGGCTTCCTCATTCGAGGAAGGTGGAAGAAGTTACTGGGTGCCACACCAGTATGACAGAGACGTGCTGCAAGATTCAGCAGGTCAAAGAAGCAAAAGATGGAAACTCTACCTGAGATAGGTGCCCGCGACGTTTCACCCTGACAGGCTCCTGTACCCTCATCAGGAGAATTTGGAATTATGGTCCTGAGACGGTGTGTCGCTTCTAGCATAATGTGTTAGCGGCATACCAAAAGGCAAGTAAAGAAATAGAAAAAGATACAGTCATCAGTCCAATGACAGCTTCACCTTTTACAACAGTGATGAGCTCACACGTCTCCACGGCATGGTCTAGTATGATTAAAAAAAATTATTACTATTAAATATATCTCAATTCTTTCAATTTAAATCTGTGTTTCATACTAGAATGTCGTGTTCCCAGTTTGGCACAGCTTTGCCACAGGACACACGAAAGCGGTCGAAGACGTCCGTCTTCTGGTCGGCTCCTGATCGTTGTCAGAAGGAGGCTAGTTTCTGATTACGCAAAGACCTCTATTATTTGGAAAAGAACAACCCGGATTTCTTTACGTAATCAGTATGAATTTTATAATTACCTAAGGGACCTTTAACAATGAACAGTAAGAAAAAATGCATTTGCAAATGAAATCATTCATAAATGGGGCAGTTATGAGTTGTATAGATGACAAGGAGCGGCCTTCTGTCTACGACCAGGATGCCGCAGTATTCTCTGCTGTAGTAAAGGCTGTTTGACATTTATAAAAATAATATGGCATGGAGGATAAAAAAGTATAAACGAAAAAGAACAGAATAAGAAGTCTGGTAAACACTAAATATATTCAAACAATTCTCACTAGCAAATTAGGGCTTATTTATAAACAATACAACTTACATAATTACTTTTCTAACAGTATGGTGCGATCAGATTTCAGCCTGTCCTGTGCTGTCTCCTTGGTTCACGTTTTTGTCACAAATTATAGTCACTACTTTTCTCCTTTCGTTGAAGATAATTCTTGCACTGTTCAACACCTCCGGTAACAATAACTTGCTGATTTACAGTTTCGAACATGAATTACCTTAATTTTATTAATTAATAATGTTGTCTGCACGCTAGCAAGATCGCTCACTTTTTTTTTAACTTAAAGTCGACCTCCATTACGTTTTCACACCACAAGCAGAAGTACATTAAAATCTGAAGATCTACCAAAGTTTCTTGTACTGTCATCTTTTATTTAGATCGAAGCGGAACGTCGTTCAGCTTCTGTTAAAATGCTTCTTTGACTGCGCAATCGATGTATTAGCGTCCGCGCTAGATGCGCATCGTTACAGTTACGTAAATTATACAAAACAAATGTCTTTCAAAGAATACTCAAACCTTTCATAGGACGGAAATACCAATAATATTACAATGGCTTGCTGCTTTGTCTCGGGCTTCGTACTGATGCACACAGCATTCGTTCAAGCTGATTATGAGGCTAAAAGAGTGTACAAAATGTGGTGCAAAATACTGAAAACAGACCGATGACTGATTTTCACTTTTACCACTGTCTTCTCGGTTGTGACACGCCAGTCTTCGAGCCCTGGGGTCTACACATATGTTGCTACTCCCGGTTCTCCAAAAACAGCTGGTGTGCCACTTTATTCCACTCCGCCAGATTAAAATGCTCCACACAGTTTCCAACGGTACTTTTCGGGCTCGACGACGATTTCCATCTCATTCGTCGCTCACTAACGTCAGAGTTGGTTGTAGTAGGAAACAGTCGAGGAGGAAGACCCATGAACTCCTACAGTTTCGAAAACCTAACCGGCCAGTCTGTGCATGGTTTTTAGGCGGTTTTCCATCTGTCTCGGCGAATGCGGGCTGGTTCCCCTTATTCCACCTCAGTTACACTATGTCGGCGATTGCTGCGCAAACAAGCTCTCCACGTACGCGTACAGCACCATTACTCTACCACATAAACATAGGAGTTACACTCGTTTGGTGTGAGACGTTCCCTGGGTTTCCACCGGGGGCCAAACCCCACAATAACCCTGGGTTAGGTGTGGGGCGGCGGAGGGGTGAAGTGGACTACGGTAGTCGTCGTGGGGTTGTCGACCACTGAGGCTGCAGCAGGGACAGAGTCTCTCCGTCGTTTCTAGGTCTCCGGTTAACATACAATACAATGCAATACAATCATAGCATTTTATCGGTGGCGAAAACTAGCATTATATTCTTTATGCTCCCGAAAGAAAAAGTGGATTTCTGTGCCGCACCCTCCCCCTCTCCCCCCCCCCCCCCCTCACACACAAACACACACACTTATAGCCCTCGCCCTCGCCAATTGAGATTCACAATTTTCCATATGTTAGATGAAGTTGATGTGTCGGCAGCTGGGCCTACACCTTGTAGATCGAGGTGGCTGAAAATGCACGCTAGACTAACGCAGACGGGCGTGAAGTACTGGAACAGGCTACGTAATTAATGCTATGAAGAAAAGTACGTAGCTGGATTAATACTTATCTTTAATCAATCATTGTGGTACATCGCTCTTGACTATACACAGGAGACTTTAATTACAATCACTGTAAGGCTAATGGCGCCTTGCTAGTTCGTAGCCATTAACTTAGCTGAAGGCTATTCTGTCTCTCGGCTAATGAGAGAGAAAGGCTTCGTACATCTAGTCGCTAGCTAGGTCGTCCGTACAACTGGGGCGGGTGCTTGTTCGTATCACGAGACCTGCCTTGTGGTGGCGCTATGTCTGCGATCACACAGTGGCGACACGCGGGTCCGACATGTACTAAATGGACCGCAGCCGATTTAATCTACCACCTAGCAAGTGTGGTGTCTGGCGGTGACACCACAGAAGTGCTTCTGAAGGAGTTCTGCAGTGAGTGTTTCTTGCTGTGCCATACGCAGAGAGAAAATGGTTTGATGAACGGTTTCTAATATGCGACAACATGTATTGTTTATTTCATTCTTTCTTTTGTCTTTCTTCCAAACATCTCTCGTCATTTCTTTGTTTTATTCTCTTCTTTTCGTCACCTCCCTCCCTCTTTCCTGTATTCTATTGTTTCGTCTCTCTCTCTCTCTCTCTCTCTCTCTCTCTCTCTTTCTACCTCCCTCCCTCCCTCCCTCCCTCCCTCCCTCCCTCCCTCCCAACCCCCATCTCTCTCCCCTACCTTTTGCACTTACATTTGCTTCCTTTCTTTTCTTTTTGCTTTCGTTTTCTTTCTCCCTTTTCCTGTAATCTCTCACCCAAGCTTTGCTGTTTCTTTCCCACATTCTCACTCCCCTCACCTTTCTCTTTTCACACAGTCTTTACCTTTCTCTATCTCCTCAAATCCCTCTACTTTCCTTTCGCTTCTTGCATCCCTCTCCTTTATCCTTTTCTTTCCTGTTTCCTTCCATCTGTCCCTTTCTCTCTTTACTTTTCATCTCTTATTCTCTCTCTCTCTCTCTCTCTCTCTCTCTTCCTTTTGTTCTGTCTTCTGCTCTCTCTCTCTCTCCCCTTTTCCTTTTGTTCTGTCTTTTTCTCTCTACATCTCTCGTCTTCATTTTTCTCTCCCCCCCCCCCGCCCCCCCCAATCCCCTCTCTCCTTTCCTTTACCCTTTCCTTCAATTTACTTCCATCTCACTGAGCGATGTGGCGCGATCGTTAGCTCGCTAGATTTGCGTTCCAGCATCCACGTTTATGTTTAGTGTAATATCACAAAATCGGTCCAGGTAAATTCTGGGATGGTTCCTTCGAAATGGAATGGCCGATTTCATCCTGATCTTGAAACAATCCAAGCTTATTCACTAATTACGTTTATGTAGATGGTAACTCAAGCCCTGTTCTTCCTTCTTCCCACCTCCATTTTTTCAATCTCTATCTCTCTTGCGTTTTCACACCCTCTTTCCCACTCTCTGTTTTCCTTTCTGTCTCTCTGCCCTTCCTCTTGCTCTTTCCTGCCTTCTTTATCATTTCCTTCTCACTCTCTGTGTTTCCCTCTCGCTCTTTCCCCCTCTTCTCTCTCTCTCTCTCTCTCTCTCTCTCTCTCTCTCTCTCTCTCTCTCTCTCTGTCCCTTCTTCTCGCTCTTTTCTCTGTCTCTGTATTATGATTTCCGCTTCTTTAATTTCCACTTTATTGTCTGCATTCAGTGTATGACACCTCGGAACTGTCATTGACACAGTTAGCTCACAAGTCAATACAGGTGTAAACATAATTTGTGTTGTTGTTATCTGCTACAGCAAATGCCGTAAATGCAGTGTGCGCCACATCCGGACAGGCAGAGAGTTAGCACAGTTTAGTTGAGCTCCGCCTCACGCTCACACCCTCAACATCAGATCCCTCAACTTGTCGCCCCGAGTGTTCCGCCGGTATCACGCCGCACACGCACACACACACACACACGCACACACACGCACACGCACAGCCGCTGCTGTTTATTTGGGGTCGACTCCACTGCGCCGCCGGGCTCTCGCGTGGCTAGCGGGCGGTGTGTTATCCGGGCGGATCTGTCGCGTCGCGCAAATTAATTTCGGCATATTAAGCAGCTCGCGGACCGCAAATAACACGGCCGAGTATTTAAATAACGTTCCATTACCATTGATTGGACGCTCAACATGTTTCCGTTATTAATCCGCTAACAGATGTTTTTAACGACACGCGATGCCAAGTACACTTTATTTTCGTCATTTTTTTTAAATTCTGCGTATAGATACATATCTTTCTGCTCCTTGTTTTAAAAAAGTGTAATCACATACAAGCGCTTTAAAACGAGCGAGCTTTCAGGAAAATCGTTTCCAATGTACCGGAGCGGCAGCTTGCGCATATGGACCTGTGCGCGGTTTTTAAGGTGTTCTGCTGTCCTATAGATGAGTTATATTTTACGGTGAAACACTTTAACCAACTGAAAGGAAGTCCCGTTCAGAATATGAGCAGTGTTTATATATATATACACGGTGAGTCGAGAGAAAAGGTGCATGCTTTGACAGATAATAGTATTAATAACTCTGCACAAAATACTTGACATGGACAAATGCCCAATTCCGAATAGTTTCCGAGATGCAACGCATTTAATATCACTCTTCTACGTTTTCCTCGAATAAGTCGAAAAGCACATCCTCCAGCGAAAACGGGTTGCAGTACAAAATTAAACTACATCAAGTTTCCTACAAAAATATGCTGATCATTTTCTCTCTATGGGTAACAGACTGCGCGAAGAGACCGCGAGAATGTTGACAGTCTCGCTCGCTCTTTATTTTTATTTATTTATTTACACGTCAAGTTCCATAGGACCAAAGTGAGGAGCAAATCTCCAAGGTCATGGAACGTGTCAGTACATGAAATTATAACATAAAAGTAATAACAGATAAAAATAAACGAATGTAACTCCATCTTCTAGTGGAGTATGGGACTACGGCTGTTCAATGTTAAATAAAAACAACACGAATCGCCGTTGTATAGGTTTATTTCTAGGCAACCGGTTTCGACGTTACATTACGTCATCTTCAGGCCTTAACTGTGGAGGATATAACAGAACAATAATTACATACTGAAATACAGAACATATTGACTAGAAGAATCAAGTTTGCATATTACATTACGTAATGGAAATTATACAGCGAATGTTAAATCAGAGCAATAAAACCATATTGAAATACATAGCGTATTTCTTAAAAGTTGCAAGTGTTACATGTAAATTTCCTTCATTAAAAGAACTCAGTCCTAATAAACCTCCATAATACACCGTAATATACGCTGTCAGAATTAATTATTCATACATATTGTAAAATCTTCAGTATCGTCATAGACGTATTAATAAAACAAAAGTGTTATAGTAATATAACCATCAGTCCAGATATTTATTGTCTTCAAAACGTAGGACTATAAGTGGCAGACGTCTGGTTTAGTCTAAAGGCAAAAGACGGCTAAGAGGAACGGCACTATTTGAAACCGATCCATTGTTGCACACAACATTCTTTACTACCAAGCTAGTGTCATTAGCAAACAGAAATATTTTAGAGTTATTGATAAAAATAAATGTTTATGAACTCGGAAAAAGTCAGTCCATAAGTTTAAGTAAACACAATCAACAATACAAAAAGAATCAGCTTAATTTATCAAGGAACTCCTCGAAAGAATAGAAGGAGTGACCCATGAGGAAACTCTTCAGTTTCGATTTCAAAGCGCGTGGATTACTGCTAAGATTTTTGAATTCGAGTGGTAGCTTATTGAAAACAGATGCAGCAGAATACTACACACCTTTCTGCACAAGAGTTAAGGAAGTCCGATCCAAATGCAGGTTTGTTTTCTGTCGAGTATTAACGGAGTGAAAGCTGCTTATTCTTGAGAATAAGCTAATGTTGGTAACAAGACACGACAATAAGTACTATACATATTGAGAGGCCAGTGTCAAAATACCCAGATTCGTGAGCAGAGGTCGACTAGAGGTTTGTGAACTCACACCACTTATTGGCCGAACCGCCCGTTTCTGAGCCAAAAATATCTTTGTAGAATGGGAAGAGTTACCCCAAAATATAATACCATACTACATAAGAGAATGAAAATAAGCAAAGTGGACTAATTTTCGTGTCGAACGTTCACTCACTTCAGATACCATTCGAATAGTAAAATGGCAGCATCAACTCTTTGAACAAGATCCTGAACGTGGGCTTTCCACGACACCTAGAAATTTGAACTGTTCAGTTTCGCAAATCATATGCCCGTTCTGTGAAATTTAAACGTCAAGTTTTGTTAAATTGTGTGTTAGAAACTATAAAAGCTGAGTCTTACTGTGATTTAGTGTTAGTTTATTTTCTACAAGCCGTAAAGTTAGGTCATGCACTGCACTATTTGAAACCGAGCCAATGTTGCACACTACATCCTTTACTACCAAGCTAGTGTCATCAGTAAACAGAAATATTTTAGAGTTACTGGTAATACTAGAAGGCCCCAACACTGATCCCTGGGGCACCCCCCGCTTCACCGTACCCCACTCAGACCCCGCAACACAGCCGTTACGTACATTGCGAATAATGACCTCTTGCTGCCTGTTGCTAAAGTAAGAGGTGAACCCGATATGAGCTACTCCCCACATTCCGTAATGGTCCAACTTCTGGAGCAATATTTTGTGATCAACACAATCAAATGCCTTAGTTAAATAAAAAAATATGCCAAGCGTTCGAAACCTTTTGTTTAACCCACCCAGTACCTCACAGAGAAAAGAGAATATAGGATTTTCCGTTGTTAAACTACTTTTGAAGCCGAACTGGACATTTGATAGAAAATCGTATGATATAAAATGATCAATTATCGTTACATACACAGCCTTTTTTACAATTTTTGCAAACAGTGATGGCATAAAAATAGGTCTAAAATTATCTTCATTATCCCCTTCTCCCTTTTTATAAAGTTGCTTTACTACTGAGTAGTTTAATCGTTCAAGAAACCGGCCACTCCTAGAGGAAAAATTACAAATATGGCTAAATACAGGGCTAACAAGTGCAGCACAGTACTTTAATATTGTTCTAGACACTCCGTAATAACCATGAGAGTCCTTAGTCTTCAGTTATTTAGTTACTGACTCAATCTCCCTCTTGTGTGTATCACAGAGGAGTATTTCAGCCATCAATCTCGGAAAGGCGTTTGCCAAGAAAGTTGTATGATTCCCTGTAGAAACTAAATTATTATTTAATTCACCAGCAATGCTCAGAAAATGATTTTTAAATATTGTACATATATCTGATTTATCAGTAACATAAATCCAGAATTCTGGAAACATCCCCCAGGCTGTGGCTAAGCCATGTCTCCGCTATATCCTTTCTTTCAGGAGTGCTAGTTCTGCAAGGTTCGCAGGAGAGCTTCTGTAAAGTTTGGAAGGTAGGAGACGAGATACTGGCAGAAGTAAAGCTGTGAGTACCGGGCGTGAGTCGTGCTTCGGTAGCTCAGTTGGCAGAGCACTTGCCCGCGAAAGGCAAAGGTCCCGAGTTCGAGTCTCGGTCGGGCACACAGTTTTAATCTGCCAGGAAGTTACAGTAACATAAATATTTTTAATCTGAACTGATTTTATATCGTCGACCTTGTGCTGCTGACCATGTGGTTTTGATTTTATCCTGTGAATTAGCTATTGTGTTTGCATACCACATACTCTTTGCCTTCCTAATACCATTTCTAAGCACCTTACAATACTTTTTGTAATGGACTGCTGTAGCTTGATTGTGACTACTTCTAACATACTGATATAATTCCCGCTTTGTTCTACAACATATCCTTATCCCACTAGTCAAGCACCCAGGCTGCCTATTACTGGTAGTGCCCCGTTTAGAACGTTCTAATGGAAAGCAACTCTCAAAGAGCACGAGAAATGGGTTAAGGAAAGCTTTCTATTTATCATCTATGTTTTCCGCACTATAAACATCCTGCCACTCTTGTTCTTTGACAAGGTTTAAAAAACTCTCTATTGCTATTGGATTAACTTTCCTACATAGTTTTTAATTAAATAGGACATTTGTTTGAGTACAAAAGCCTTTTAGTGTTAAAATTTGTGCATCATGGTCTGAAAGGCCATTCGTGTTTTTACTAACAGAATGCCCATCTAATAATGATGAATGAATAAAAATATTGTCTATGGCTCTGCTACTGTTCCCCTGCACCCTAGTTGGAAAAAAACACAGTCTGCATCACATCGTATGAATTTAGGAGATCTACCAACATCCTTTTTCTTGTACCATCATATACAAAATTAATATTGATGTCACCACATATAAATAATTTCTGGTACATCCTACAAAATGAATTTGACCTTCTGCTGCCTTCACTGTTTCATCTCTTAAAAGCTACCCATTCGCCTTCTACTGTGTTCTTTTCCCCGGTTGTTGTCAATCGTCCCCTAATGTTCCTCCTGGATCTCCCTACAACTTCTGGTTCTTTCAACTTATACAGGTGCCATATTTAATATCCTATTTTTTTTCCTGTTTGTTAAGGAATATCAATAAGATGAATTGATCAAGTTCGTTACACATTCTGTAGTTATACTGACAATTTTTTCTTCTTTTAATTGGTTTGTGTTTCACTCCCCATGTTATATACCAGGTGATCAAAAAGTCAGTATAAATTTGAAAACTGAATAAATCACGGAATAATGTAGATAGAGAGGTACAAATTGACACACATCCTTGGAATGACATGGGGTTTTATTAGAACCAAAAAAATACAAAAGTTCAAATAATGTCCTACAGATGGCGCTTCATCTGATCAGAATAGCAATAATTAACATAACAAAGTAAGACAAAGCAAAGATGATGTTCTTTACAGGAAATACTCAATATGTCCACCACCATTCCTCAACAATAACTGTAGTCGAGGAATAATGTTGTGAACAGCACTGTAAGGCATGTCCGGAATTATGGTGAGGCATTGGCGTCGGATGTTGTCTCTCAGCATCCCTAGAGATGTCGGTCGATGGCGATGTACTTCCGACTTCGGGCAACCGCAAAGGCAATAATCGCACAGACTGAGGTCTGGGGACCTGGGAGGCCAAGCATGACGAAAGTGGCGGCTGAGCACACGATCATCACCAAACGACGCGCGCAGGAGATCTTTCACGCGTCTAGCATTTTTTTTTTTTTTTTGTTCTAATAAAACCCCATGTCATTCCAAGCATGTGTGTCAATTTTTACCTCTCTATCTACATTATTCAGCGGTTTATTAAGTTTTCAAATTTATAATGACTTTTTGATCACCAGGTACATCCTGAAGTAGCCTTGTCAAGTACAAACTTTATTTTATTGGTTTTGTTTATTAATATAAACTGTTACATAGGATTGTTGTTCCAGTTTTGAGTTAAAAGCTTTTTTTCTCATCTCATTTACTCCGTTTATATTTATTTACTGATCAAATTTTTACTTTTTTCATTACCACCATGCTGTCCAAGATGTTACTTGCTGTACTTTTCTGCTTCCGTCTAGATGTGTATCTTGTTTCCGAATGTCTTTGCAAACATTATGACTTCTTATGAAGTGAATATGAAGATGGAATATGTTCTTTCGGACATGTGCGAAAGAACAGATGCCATTGGTGACCGTGCAGCTCTCTAGAATGAAATTACAATTAAATTAGTACCATTAGCTGCTGACGGGCGTTGATAAACACCAACGGGGCAGTTGAAAATGTGTGCCCCGACCGTGACTCAAACCCTGGATCTCCTGCTTACATGGTAGATGCTCTATCCATCTGAGCCACGAAAGGCACAGAGGATAGCGCGACTGCAGGGATTTATCCCTTGCACTCTCCCTGTGTGTCCCACATTCCCAACTTACAGTCCACACACTACGTTCGTAATGCCTCTGCCATTATACCCATTACTCCCGGCAGACAATCCACCGAGTCCGGTAAGAGTTCAGGCAAATCGTGTCAATCCGCACTGAAGAAGGTCATGAGCCGGTTAGCCTAAAAAAGATATGAAGATGGCATCTGTTCTTTCGAACATGTCTCACGGGGAGCGTGCAAGGGATAAGTACCTGCAGGCTCACTGACCTCTGTGCCCTCGGTGGCTCAGATGGCTAGAGCGTCTGCCATGTAAGCAGGAGATCCCGGGTTCGAGTCCCCGTCGGGGTACACATTGTCAACTGCCCCCGTTGATGTATTTCAGCGCCCTTCAGCAGCTAATGGTATTGATTTAATTGTAATTTTATGACTTTTTAGGTAACAAGAGTTAGTAAATGAAACTGTCCTTGTACGCTGAAAACCGGTTAATACAAACAAAATTAATGCTGTAGAACAAAAGCAAACTAGCGTTTTTCATTTATTGTAATGTTGTTCTACCAAGAACCGACGGAAGATTCAGTTAACAATTATAACGGAGAAAACCTGTTGGGTAACTCGTGGTCTTTTGCTGTAGAACGGCTTGTTGCTCTTAGCAGAGAGAAACAGCATTAAGAACTCGTAGCTGAGGACCCGGTCGGGATATTGCCGAGTGGGAGGGGAGTTGTAGGAGACGGTAGGTAGCAGTTTGTCGGGAGGCCGGCGGTGTTGGGTGGCGGAACAGATAAGGCGGCGGAGAGCTTTCCGGCCAGCGGCAACTCCCTCCGCGGACCTCCGGAGCGTCGTCTTTGTCTGCTGCGCTGCGCTGTGTGGGGTGTGGGGTGGGCCTGCTGGGAGCGGGGGCTGCCCAGATGGGAGAACGGCGGGCGGCCGGCGCCACTGTGAGGAGATAACGGGCGGTGGAGGGGGGGGGGGGGGGTGCCGACTGAGCGGGAATCTCGTGTCGATGCGAGCTGGAGCGGCGACGGCACGAAGCTCACCTGCTGAAACCATCGCACTGATCTACAAAGGCCGGTTACTAGTCTCAGTGACCCTGCTCACAAGGGAACCTCCCCATCGCACCCCCCTCAGATTTAGTTATAAGTTGGCACAGTGGATGGGCCTTGAAAAACTGAACACAGATCAATCGAGAAAACAAGAAGAAGTTGTGTGGAACTATGAAAAAAATAAGCAAAATATACAGACTGAGTAGTCCGTGCGCAAGATACGCAACGTCAAGGATAATCCGAGCTCAGGAGCGCCGTGGTCCCCTGGTTAGAGTGAGCAAAAAATGGTTCAAATGGCTCTGAGCACTATGGGACTTAACATCTGTGGTCATCAGTCCCCTAGAACTTAGAACTACTTAAACCTAACAAACCTAAGGACATCACACACATCCATGCCCGAGGCAGGATTCGAACCTGCGACCGTAGCAGTCCCGCAGTTCCGGACTGCGCGCCTAGAACCACTAGACCACCGCGGCCAGCTAGAGTGAGCAGCCGCGGAACGAGAGGTCATTGGTTCAAGTCTTCCTTCGAGCGAAAAGTTTAATTTTTTTATTTTCAGACAATTATCAAAGTTCACGTACTCACGCAAAATCAACTTCGCTCTCCAAAATTCCAGGACATGTTCAGATTTGCTTGGACTTATGCAGGATTTGACGGTCTACACACGGAAAAATTTGAAAACGTTAAAAACATATGTTTTGACAGAACACAGGGAAAAGTATGCGACTGTGAAACTGTTGGATTCATTTTTTGCAGTTTATATGACAAACTCTTATGTTTTCATCACTTTTTTGGGTGTAATTATCACATCCACAAGAAAACCTAAATCGGGCAACATAGAAGAATCTTTTTACCCATTCGGCAAGTGTACAAGTTAGGTGGGTCGACAACATATTCCTGTCATGTGACGCACATACCATCACCAGTGTCGTATAGGATATATCAGATACGTTTTCCTGTGGAGGAATGGGTTGACCAATGACCTTGTGATCTAATGTTTCCGGTTCCCATTGGAGAGGCACGTCCTTTCGTCTACTAATCGCACGGTTTTCGGTGCGGTCGCAAAACACACACTACACTTATTACAGTGAACAGAGACGTCAATGAACGAATGGACAGATCATATCTTTGCGAAAATAAAGAAAAACTTTTCACTCGAGGGGAGACTTGAACCAAGGACCTCTCGTTCCGCAGCTGCTCACGCTAACCACGGGACCACGGCGCTGCTGAGCTCAGATTATCCTTGATGTTGCCTATCTTCGCATGGACTACTCAGTTTGTATATTTTGCTTATTTTTTTCATTGTTCCACACAACTTCTTCCTGTTTTCTCGACTGATCTGTGTTCAGTTTTTCAAGGCCTATCCACTGTGCCAACTTATAACTAAATCTGAGGGGGGTGCGATGGGGAGGTTCCCTTGTAAGCAGAATGATCCAGCAGACTAAAATTACTGGTATTACCCCGCCGGCCATTTAAACTGGGATTAAAAGAAAATATAAGCGTTTCAGTGCAACTGCATAAAGTGGGTAGGAATAACACACTGGTCAGGATCCTATGACGGTCATGCGAATATGGAATCGGTGATTTCAGGTCAGCTGTACTCAGTGCCACACAGGTTCTCAGCAAGTTCCGTGCGAGTAGCGCCCGAGAGGACAGGAATATTATTTACTCAGCTGTGCAGGATCCTACAGCTGCATCATGTACCTTGAGACGTAAAATGGGCTTCTTTGTAGCAAGATGAGTATCCACACAGGCATCGATTTAGCTTAATAGGCATGTGGGTCTGCCTCAGTTACACGGGACACCTGATATTAGCATCTGTATGATAATCTCTATAGTTTTAGTGCCCTTTGGTCACATTTTAGATCCATGCCAATATTTGCTACCAACGTTACAAACTGTATGTGTGAGGAAAAACTGCCTATGGAAAGGGGGTGGACTCACCGCTTCGAGAAGTATACCTGGAAATTAACTACTGAGCTCTTCTGCTTGCGGCCAGTGCCAAAGGGGAACCGGTGTGGAGGTGGCGTCGCCTCGGCCAAGTCAAACTGTGCCACTGTGTCGCTGTAACTCAGGTGCGATATCCGCACAGTTGGCACTGCTTCAAAATGTAGCCTGTAGGAGGAAGCAGAACGCAATTGCTCACAGCAAAGCCCATGTTTTAGTGCAGCTGTAACAGAGTTCCTCCAAGGCCATGGCCATCGTTGCCATCAACGAATTACTGCTCGTGTTAGTGTGATTTCATTCACCATGTTGTAGCAGGATTCATCGAGGGAACCCACATATTACGTGTACTCCACATCTACTTCTGTATGAGAACTCCAATTACCTTGGATTTTGTCGCAAATATGGCAGATTATGAAAACGCCAAGACTGCATTGTGTAAAGCAAGAAGGGAAGCTACTGGAACGACCCAGAACCCTTGCACTCCCTCGGAGATTCAACTGAGCAAAGACATTTTGAAGTTAACAGAAGGTAACAGTTTTTGGAAACTTGGTGAATTCTGGTGTTCGGTTTTGAAGTATCAGAGAAAATCCTGCCTGAAGTAGGAGCTGTTCTTATGTACATTAGACAGTTCTTCTAAACAGTTCAAACAACTGTACAGCACACATCGGAAGCACAGAAGAGCAGTCGAAGGTATTACTTGTTTTATTTGCTTTGCTCTCAGAAAAAGTCAAATTACAGACGAAAGAGTTTTTCCTGCATTGAAAAGTAGGATGACTGGGTAGTCGTACGAAACTGCCTTGTTGCACTTCGGAATGGCTAAAATTAACGCTACGAAAACAATGTTACACGAAACATCTATTTCCGGTTACAAAATTCACTTCAGCCAATGTCTGTGGAAGAAAATACACGAACTGGGATCAGTGAAGGAATACACGGATAGAGAAAGCGATTTTTTCGCCGCATGTGTGCTGCAGTGGCACATCAACCACCGAACAGTCTTTACGAAGAGTCAATGGTAAGAATGGATGAAGCGGCTAGCGGAGGAAAAAAATCAGGCAGTTTGGAGACTATGTCGTCGTTCAATGGAACCGAGACTCCTAGGATTCCTGGTGAAATGTGAAACGATTTTAAGCAGCGGTACAGCACCACGAATGATTTCTGATAAATAAGTTGAATATGGAAGCAGTAAACGAGATATTTGAAAATAAAAAAAAAGATTCCATTGGCCTGTCTCCTTAAAAAAAAAATAAGAAAAAAATAAACAAATCTTCGCAGAAGGTTAAAAGACATTTTAAGAATATATAACGACCCGGGGGATTTAGGAAGATGTTTAAAATCTCTAGTTTTCTTACAAAAAAAATTGAGTGAGAAATAAATATTCATGAAACATGACAGTATTTTATATTTTACAGAAAAAAATTAAAATTCATAAAATATGACTGGCTGCTGTAGAACCCAAAAACGTAAAAATCTACAAATACCGATAAGGTAAAAGTAAGAAAACGAAAAAAAAAATTAAACGTACGTACGTATCATGTACACCCAGTCCTAAACGTGAATAAAATGTGAAGGGATGTTCTTATCACAAAACCATTAACAGAGCCTCCCTCACTACAGAGAACATTATTTACACAGTTCAATTTGAAACATGACACAGCACTGAGTTCAGGATAGCTTTGATGTTTGGCGCAATTCTTTCCCTAAGTAACGGTAAAGTTGACTGTAAATTCTTATTCAGCAAGCTCTTCCAATTGTTTTATTTGTTTATATTCATTATGGAAAATTATATGAAATAAAATCGACGTATCTTCTGAACAGTTCGCGTTAGGACGTACAAACTGCACGGTTAGCCGCGGGGCATGATTGGAATTAGTATGGTTTGGTTTAGCGACGAGGCCCGCTTTCATTTGGATGGCTTCGTCAATAAGCAAAACTGGCGCATTTGGGGGGACTGAGAATCTGCATTTCGCGATCGGGAGGTCTCTTCACCCTCAACGGCTGACTGTGTGGTGTGCAGTGTTCAGTCACGGAATAATCGGTGCGGTATTCCTTGATGGCACGGTGGCTAACGAACGGCTAACGAAGTGAATAATTGCGAAGGTGTTGCCAGTGGGCCGGCCGTAGTGGCCGAGCGGTTACAGGCGCTACAGTCGGGAACCGTGCGACCGCTACGGTCGCTGGTTCGAATCTTGCCTCGGGCATCGATGTGTGTGATGTCCTTAGGTTAGTTAGGTTTAAGTAGTTCTAAGTTCTAGGGGACTGATGACCTCAGCAGTCGAGTCCCATAGTGCTCAGAGCCATTTTTTTTTGTTGCCAGTGCAGGATTCTGTGCACGAACTGACCTCTCGATTATGACCCACAAATGTTCGATGGGATTTATGTCGGGCGATATTGGTGGCCAAACCATTCGCTCGAACTGTATAGAATGTTATTCAAATCAACTGCGAACAATTGTGACATGACGCGTTGTCATCCATAGAAATCCATCGTTGTTTGGGAACACGAAGTTCACGAATGGCTGCAAATGGTCTCCAAGTAGTCGAACTTAACCGTCTCCAGTCAATGATCGATTCAGTTTGATCAGAGGACCCAGTCCATTTCGTGTAAACACTATGGAGCCACCACCAGCTTTCACAGAGCCTTGTTGACAACTTGGATCAATTGCTTCGTGGGGTTTGTGGCATACTCGAGCCTTACCATCAGCTGTTACCAACTAAAATCGGGACTGAAGAGGCCAGATTTTCCAGTCGTCTAAGATCCAACCGATATGGTCACGAACCCAGGAGAGGTGCTGTCTGGAACGGTGGTCTGATCATTTAATATTAAAAGACTACGACCAAGGTGTGGCCGGGGCCAAGGAATGGACACATCAGACGTGATTTAACACACAAATAATTTATTCATAACATACAATACGTAATACCAACTACGTAAATCCTGCTTCGATGCTTACAATTGTCCAAAACGGGAGGGCCACCACTTTCGAATTGAAAAGGCTTTAATTTAAGAAACCAAAACGCCTATTATAATTTTTAAAAATAATAACAACACAACACGTAAGTAAGCGCTAAGTGAACGCACTCTTAAATCTTTAATTATTAATCACAAAGCGTGGGTTTACCACATTTAAATTCTCATTGCAATATACAACATAAATACATGAATTCACAACACAGCATGGCTCAAAATTTCTACCTGGACAACCTATGGTCCTAAGACTTTCGTATTACATGCCAGCCAATCACATTAATAACTTATAAGCACAGTCCGTAAAATACAAACGTTTGCACTATAATCAATTTTAATAATCCACAATCACTCAAAAAACAACATCAGAAGTTCGATACGGAGCATGTAAGCCTGTTTATACAACCTTTCGGACCAAAATAGGCACGAGGACCACCACAACAGAAGTGCGCTGGTTGCTTTTAGGATAGGTGCTCCCATTAGCTTAATCACTGAGCAGATATTTACTTAAGCGACAGGTAAGACAGTTAATGCAAATATAAAGTAGTTCTAAAGTTTTTTTCCTTCCTCCCTTTTATCAAGGGGGGTTTTAGTAAGGTGGAAATTACACTTTGAGGAGACGCTATAGCAACCTAGCGGGCACGCCTTCACGAGGACGCCAAGCCACTACACACGTACGAAACTAGCCGCGTATCCGCTGTTCAAGCCAAACATTAACAACACAGTTCCATATTCCTGACACCCAAATAGTCGGGATCAAAACAAAACCAAAAATCCCAAGAGCGCAAGATCCAGCATAGCTTCAGAACAGATCTTACTTCATGCGGTTGCCTTCACAAATACAGGTATCGAAATGAAGGCAAGAACGTGTAACAACGTTCCTTAATCAGCACAACGATTCTTCCTTAGACCTCGGTAGCGCTAGACAACGCTGATATGCCCATGTTAACAAACCTATAAGGCAACACCCTCCAACTGACAAGCCGAAACCAATGTGACCCCTTATCGGCTCCGTGACAGGACTCGAAACCCCAACTACTATCAATGCAACTCACTTAGAATAAATACAGCGCAAGTAGTACGGCGGACACATATACCCAGGGATTAACAGAACACTAGACTGAACTAGAATTAACCTTAATAATACAGCACTAGATCTTGGGAGACAACGAAATAACTCCCCACCCGAAATTCTGCAACCACAGGGCGGGAGGATGAACTACCAAAACATAGAAGTGCAAACGTACACAAATAACTACCAAAATACACCACTACACCGGTTAGCAACGACGCGTGGAGGAATCTGCACCAATGAACAGAACAGAGGTTTGCCACGACGGTGACCACAAGGCGGGAAAGACGACTGGATGAACTCAATCCCAAAGGACGATCAAACTGAAACTTTCACACTTAACTTCTTTTCTCCTTTCCCTCGGCGCACTTCGTCGTTTGTCCGGGACTGCTCTGCACAATTCTGATCCGTCCCCAGTCGTCCCGGCAGACACAGAACCAGCCCGGACTCAAACCCTCGCCGAACGGCGGCTCCACCGCCCCATGATGGTTACTGTCTGTCTGCCTTCGTCGACGCAGGCGATGATTAGACTGCCATCCGCCTCCCGCGGACAACCAGTGAAGAGCGTACAGAGGGGCCCAGCCAGGCCGGCGCCCCCCACGGGTAGAATTGCGGGTTCGATAACAACACCCGTACGCGGAAGGCAGGATGTCGACGTCACCAGAGCAGACACGAAGGCCACTGCAGGACAACCTCCTCCAGCGCGACCGCGCTCGCCTATAAATAGTACAGGCCAAAGAGTCTGCTGCAGTAAACACGTGAGTCGGTCGTGTTACCACGGTTTCTAAGTACACCAAAGACAGAACTCGCAATCGATAGAGGATACACTAAGAGCGGGAGTTCAAACGAAACAGCTTCATAAAAGACCAACCCTGAACAACCGCGGAAAAACGAAATAGAAGCGAAGCAATAGAAGACAGCAGCGAGGTGCTAGAGCCCTATCGCGCCCAAACACTGCCGATTACCAAAAATACTGGCTCCACACGACGCTCAGGAAACGAGTCGTGGAAAGATGGAAGTACACACGGCTCACTGTCGGCGATGTCGTGCTGTTAGCATAGGCACTAGCGTAGGTCGTCTGCTGCCATAGTCCATTAGCGCCAAAATTCACGCGCATAGTGTCCGCGCGGTTTGAGCGCCATGTCACGGATTGCGCGTCCGCTCCCACCGGAGGTTCGAGTCCTCCCTCGGACATGGGTGTGTGTGTTGTTATTAGCATAAGTTAGTGTAAGCAGTGTGTAAGTATTCGGAACGATGACCTCAGCAGTTTGGTCCCTTAGGAATTCACTCACACACACACACACACACACACACACACACACCACACACACCACACCCCCCGCCGTACTGTCGTGACGGATACGTTCGTCGTAGGTCCCACATTGATTTCTGCGGTCACTTCACGCAGTGTTGCTTGTCTGTTAGCACTGACAGCTGTACGCAAACGCTGCTGCTCTCGGTCGTTAATTGATGGCCGGTGGTCACTGCGTTATCTGTGGTGGGTGGTGATGCCTGACATTTGGTATTCTGGGGACACTCTTGACACTGTAGATCTCGGAATACTGAATTCCCTAACAACTTCGGAAATTGAATGTCCCATGTGTCTTTGCCATTCCTCGTCCACAGTCAGTTAACTCTCGTCGTGCGGCCATGATCACGTCGGAATCCTTCTCACATGTATCACCTGAGTACAAAATGACAGCTCCGTCAGTGCACTGCCGTTTCATACCTTGTTACGCGATGCTACCGCCACCTGTATATGTACGTAATGGCATCCCATGACTTTGGTCACTATATTGTATGTCTGAAAACACAGATCACAAAATCTTATGTAGGCAATGATTTCCTGCCTGCCGGCGTGGCCGAGCGGTTCTAGGCGCTTCAATCTGGAACCGCGCGACCGCTACGTCGCAGGTTCGAATCCTGCCTCGGGCATGGATGTGTGTGTTGTCCTTTGACAGGTCCCTGTTGGATTCCTTTCATGTTTAGTTTCTTAAATCTGTTGTCATTTACGGCATAAATTCCTCTTCTAAATTTACTGTGGCGTTTCTGACTATCTGGGAGGAGACTGAGTAGTGGAACGTGTTACTTTTACACATAAACAAGAACGATCTGTCACACTACTACACTTTAAAACACAGTTTATATGTAATTCATGTCACACAGTCTCATACGGAACCTACATCCGCTTTCTTTTATATACTGTATATGATAAGATACTGTCATCCCCCTTCTCTTCTGTGTGAGAGGATGAATGAGCAAATGTATTTCTAGCTGCATGCTTGAGGGTAGCAGACAAGGCTGTCTGCTAGAGAACAGTAGGATCAACGTCGGAACAGGTAGCTACGCTTTCTAAAGGCAGAGAGGTTTCCATTCTTAGCATGGTCCTGGCCGTCCGTTGTCATGTTGGTATAGGAAGCTGCCCCTCTGACCACTTCCGTTTTGTATCTGGGAAGCACGCTCCGTAGGAGCGCAGGTCAGTCTGTCCGCGGCGCGCGTCTGAAGTGCTAAGATCTCCGGCTAAGCGCGTGTCTGCTAAGTTCGTAGGACAATGGATTTCTTAAGTTCAGCCTAACTGAAAATTTAAACACCTTTATTTCGGGTTTAGCTCTAAAATATCTAAGGTTATCTTAAATTGCAGCGCAGTGTAATTCTCGTGTGAAGTTCACATTATTTTCCGGTAGTTGCTTTGTCACTACTTTATGAGTAAAGTGGAAACACGTGTTGATCAGTAACTCTAACTAAGATCAATCTTAAATGCGAATGCTTGTGTGATTATAACGTCTCGTCTTGACAATATTTTTCAATATAGCAACTTTTCTTTATGTTCAACCCACGTCGGGTGTACTTTGCGAGACCAGTACCACGTGCTTATATAACTGTTTGACCCGTCAGGTTAACAGTAAGACGTTAGTAACCAGTTCGAGGTTTTTCTTTTGTAAATTGCTTTTCGATCTAATTTATTTTAATTATCAAAATTATTGTGGAGTTATACGCTTTGTGTAAACCAAGTTGACCACGTGAAGCATGTGGTGTAATCATCAAAGTAGCCCTCAGCTATTCTTTTTGGGAAGATTTCACAGAGAGTTAGTATGAATTTAGTATACCAGTGTGTGGTAATTGCATGACGGACGGGATTGTGCTAAGAACGTAATTTCTTTGGGTGAAAATTTGAATCTGTTGGTAGTGGTTAACCTTCTCTTGCATACGTTTCAACATTCTTTGTGTGTTGTTTTATGAATGCAGCGTTGTATGCAGTCTCCCAATCTTGGCTCCATATTTGATGTGTTCCGTAAGGTTGCAATCTCACATTTTCACAATCCTAAATAAGGCACCAGTTTAGTTAGGAATAAAGTTTAATATGCTGAAATTTCAATGATCAATCTTAAAAATAAATTTCCAAATATAAACTTGTTTCTTTCTTTTTATTTAAATTCTCCTTTTTAGATATATATATTACCGGTTGTTGTATGACTATTAAAAGATTATAATTAATGTTAAGTCTGGTTGGGAATTTGGTAAACCTAGACTAGATACCTGGTGAAACAGTTGCTTAGTAATGCAAGATTAACTTCCCCAGACAGCTCACAGCTTTTAACCCGCTTTTATTGTCCATCAGTACCGCTTTCATCGTACCAAATTAAAGTAGCAAACTTACACCTTAGCTTAGTTAGGTTTAAGTAGTTCTAAGTTCTAGGGGACTGATGACCTCAGCAGTTGAGTCCCATAGTGCCCTGAGCCATTTGAATTATCTTCTTCTTTTCTTGGACGTAAAGTTTGCTAGATTTCATCAAGATCGGAATAGAATTATAGATTTGCATGAATTACAAACAAACAAATAAACACTCTTCTATGTGAACCGATAGAGGTACTCAAGGTACTCTCCGCCACACACCGTCAGGTGGCTTGCGGAGTGTGGATGTAGACGTAGATGTGTATACAGATATTAACTAGTTTCTCTTTTTCGAAAATTCTTTCATGCTATTGCCACCGTGTATTTTATATGCCCTTTACTTCGGCCACTGTTAGCTGGACTCAACTTCTGAGGTCATTAGTCCCCTAGAACTTAGGACTAATTAAACCTAACTAGCCTAAGGACATCATACACATCCATGCCTGAGGCAAGACTCGAACCTGCCTAGAACCGCACGGCCACTTCGGCCGGCTAATGTGGTTCAATCAACATTGTCCAAAGCATTCTCTAAATCTAAAAGTGCTGTAAATGTAGGTTTGTTTTTGTTCAACCTATCTTGTAAGATAAGTCGTAGTATCAGTATTACCTCATGTGCTCCAGCTTTTCTCCGGAACCCAAACTGACCTCCTCAGAGATGAACCTATACGAGTTCCTCTATTCTTCTGTAAATAATTCGTGTCACTATTATGAACCCATGGCTTACGGAACTGATAATTCGGTATTACTCACAGCTGTCACACTTGACTTCTTTGTTGCCAGCGATGTCGAAGTCGTGGGGTACTCTCAACAGTGCCAGTTGTGTTGACACTAGGAGCAGCGCGGTCTATTGCCCGACGAATCTGTAGCAGTTCTGAAGCGAATGCCGTGAAGTGTTTCCTTCAGTTCAAATGTGTGTGAAATCTTATGGGAGTTAACTGCTAAGGTCATCAGTCCCTAAGCTTACACATTTCTTAACCTAAATTATCCTAAGGACAAACACACACACCCATGTCCGAAGGAGGACTCCAACCTCCACCGGGACCAGCTGCACAGTCACTGACTGCAGCGCCTTAGACCGCTCGGTGTTTCCTTCAGTTTAGAAGTCGAGTTGAACTTACAAGGGCTTAAGTCAGGGGAGTGCAGTAGGTGGTATAGCACTTAGCAGACCCACCAGTCAAACAAATCAAAAAAAGCTTGCACTGTACGTGCTTCAGCATTGTCCTGAAAAAGATGGTCAGGTCCTACAGAAAGTGTCATGCCTCTATGCTGTTCATTTCTGGAACACAACCTAGGACTTCCACATCGCTGGCAACGGGTTATATACAATACTGGTGACTACTTTGAAGGTTAGTAAAACTTTGAAAGACGTATCTATTTCGTACGAGCTGTAAATAAATAGTTGTCACAATTTTGAAATTCCAACCCTCGTATATACTCTTGTAAATGGTTCAAATGGCTCTGAGCACTATGGGACTTAACATCTGTGGTCATCAGTCCCCTAGACTTAGAACTACTTAAACCTAACCAGCCTAAGGATATCACACGCATCCATGCCCGAGGCAGGATTCGAACCTGCGACCGTAGCAGCAGAATGCTTCCGGACTGATGCGCCTAGAAAAGCTCGGCCACAGCGGCCGGCATATATTCTTGTAATAAATAATTGGATACGCGGCTGCTTCGTGAGTTTACTACAGACCCCGAGGATTCCCGTCACAAAACAGAGTCTATGATCGCCTTTCCCGGCATTACTTTTATGTGGTCGATCCGGTTCAGATCGTTCCGTACACATAAGGGCAGATATTTCATGGATGCGACTGCTAACAGTGACTTTTCGGTAATCGTGTAATCATACAAGAGCGATCTTTCCCACTATTTATTCGCCATTCTTCGATTGGAGAAATTACACTACTGGCCATTAAAATTGCTACACCAAGAACATAAATGGGTATTCATTGGACAAATATATTATAGTAGAACTGACATGTGATTACATTTTCACGCATTAAGGGTGCATAGATACTGAGAAATCAGTACCCAGAACAAACACCTCTGGCCGTAATAACGGCCTTGATACGCATGGGCATTGGGTCAAACAGAGCTTGGATGGCGTGTACAGTTACAGCTGCCAATGCAGCTTCAACACGATACCACAGTTCATCAAGAGTAGTGACTGGCATATTGTGACGAGCCAGTTGCTCGGCCACCATTGACCAGACGTTTTCAATTGGTGAGAGATCTGGAGAATGTGCTGGCCAGGGAAGCAGTCGAACATTTTCTGTATCCAGAAAGGCCCGTACAGGACCTGCAACATGCGGTCGTGCATTATCCTGCTGAAATGTAGGATTTCGCAGGGACCGAATGAAGGGTAGAGCCACGGGTCGTAGCACATCTGAAATGTAACGTCCACTGTCTAAAGTGCCGTCATTGCGAACAAGAGGCGACCGAGGCGTGTAACCAATGGCACCCCATACCATCACGCCGGGTGATACGCCAGTATGGCGATGACGAATACACGCTTCCAATGTGCGTTCACCGCGATGTCACCAAACACGAATGCGACCATCATGATGCTGAAACAGAGCATGGATTCATCCGAAAAAATGACGTTTTACCATTCGTGCACCCAGGTTCGTCGTTGATTACACCATAGCAGGCGCTCTTGTCTGTGATGCAGCGTCAAGGGTAACCGCAGCCACGGTCTCCGAGCTGATTGTCCATGCTGCTGCAAACGTCGTCAAACTGTTCGTGGAGATGGTTGTTGTCTTGCAAACGTCCCCATCTGTTGACTCGGGGATCGAGATGTGGATGCACGATCCGTTACCGCCATGCGGATAAGATGTCTGTCATCTGGGCTGCAAGCGATACTAGGCCGTTGGGATCCAGCACGGCGTTCCGTATTAACCTCCTGAACCCACCGATTCCATATTCTGCCAGTAGTCATTGGATCTCGACCAACGCGAGCAGCAATGTCGCGATATGATAAACCGCAATCGCGATAGGCTACAATCCGGCCATTATCAAAGTCGAAAACGTGATGGTACGCATTTCTCCTCCTTACAAGAGGCATCACAACAACGTTTCATGAGGCAACACCGGTCTACTGCTGTTTGTGTATAAGAAATCGGTTGGAAACTTTCCTCATGTCAGCACGTTGCAGGTGTCGCCATCGGCGCCAACCTTGTGTGACTGCTCTGAGAAGCAAATATCACAGCATCTTCTTCTTGTCTGTTAAATTTCGCGCCTGTAGCACGTGATCTTCGTGGTGTAGCAATTTTAATGGCCAGTAGTGTTTTTACCGGAGACTGCCTGCGAAGGACAGGGGTTTGTGGTTCGTAGCCCAGTCCTAGCTGCAACTCTTTTAGTTTGTCCGGGATATACATATGAAGGAGACGGATTGCATTGAGCAGTGAGGAAACTCTGGCACAGCTGCCTTTATACTAATTTGCCCGAAGTTGGGCCTCGGCCTTTCTAATTCCCCGTCGTGGCTCCAGCAGTGAAATCGTGAAACCACCCAGGGCGAGTGTCTATCAGAGACAAGCTCCTCTGCCGGTGTACATACACGCGGGCCGGCGTGTCGCTTCGATTATTAGAGGGGCAGCGGCTGCCGCCGCTGCAGCTGCATACGGGCCGTGTCCCGTGCCGCTAACCACTCCACTAATTATCCCTGATTTATCGTCCTTTGTCATCGCTCTGGCAGCGGGGACGGCTCGCCGACAGCGCAGCGGCCGCTACTGTGTGGGGCTGTGGCGGCGGCGGGGGGAACGGCGCCACGTGGAGGGGGAAGCGCGCCGGAGTGGGAGTGGATAGGGGCCCGCGCGGAGGGGGCAGCGGGGCGCCGTGGTGGGGCGGAGGAGGGGCAGGAATGTCGCCGCCGGTGGGGGACTGAATAAACCCGTCACCCCGTGCTGCGCGTGTGCGTGGGGGTGTGTGCGTGTGTGCGTGTGTCTATTATAACAGAATGGAATAAATATCTGCGCTGCCGGCGACCAGTTGGGCGGGCTAAACGAGCTTGATGAATGGCGGGATTAAATTGTTTTTTAACCTTTTGCTCGTGCTGCCAGAAAAGGGGTGTGATGGGAAGGGGGAGGGGGAGGGGGTGAGGGTGGTGACGAGGGTTTGCGGCCGGCGGTGCACAAAGGGAGCTGTCGGACGTTGTCCGCGCTGTTATGGAATGTACTGCTCACCCCCTCTTCCACTCTGTCTCCCTCCCTCTCTTTCCCTCTATCTCTCTCCCTCTCTCACTTCACTGTTACGTAGTCAGCTATAGCATCACTGTACGATATCTTCCCAGAGCGTATTGGCTGCGGCGAGGGATGGCACGGATTAAAGTACAAGAAATTACGTGTTCCAGAACAGCTGTCAGTCAGAACTTGGGGAGCTGGGCACTTGATGAATAACGGTGGGATCGTGGAAATAGCGGACCCTGAGTATACTGTCTCCTTACGAACATCCGAGAGACGCTACAAATGTATCGGTAAAGAGAACGAACCACCACAGCTTTATCACCAAAAAAGTCTGTTTCAAACGATTAGTTTCAGCGAACACTTACGTCATCATCAGGTTCAAAAATGGTTCAAATGGCTCTGAGCACTATGGGACTAAACATCTGTGGTCATCAGTCCCCTAGAACTTAGAACTACTTCAACCTAACTAACCTAAGGGCATCACACACATCCATGCCCGAGGAAGGATTCGAACCTGCGACGGTAGCGGTCACGTGGTTCCAGACTGACGCGCCTAGAAACGCACGGCCACACCGGCCGGCCATCATCAGGTTCATTATAATCCGCAAGAGTACTTTCATTCCTTGGTCCATGTCTCGTAGAACCCACAAAATTCTACGATACATGGGCCAAGGAATAAAAGTACTCTTTCGGATTATAGTGGGCCTGGAATGACATAAGTGTTGCGCCGAAACTAGTCGTTTGGAACAAATTTCTTTGATGATACTACTGCGGTGGTTCGTTTTCCTTACTTATATAATCAGTCGCTGTCCCATGGCCACGGGAATAAATGAATCATGTCGTTCCCAGCGGAGGTACCCCTCAATCCGACACAGAGTAGGAAAGGAACCGTCAGGATCGTGTGACTGTCGTGATTTAGGATCCCCTGACGGGGTGGTCTTCACATGCCCGCTCTAAGTGGAAGCTGGGACACTTGAACCGTTTCAGGACGAAACGACGTTCCACATTAGCAATGATGACGCATCATAGTTACTGAACAGTGGGAAACAGCATATCTAAGTATGGACTCAAGAAGTCCACAGTACCTATTAGAAATATACGTACGCGTATAAGAAAACAGGGGGGATGAATGAGAGGAAATAAGAGAATGATGAAGTGCTGGACGCTAGTATATTTATAGTGGCGAAATGGTAAGCTCAGAAGCACCATAAAAGCATCAGGTGAAGTCTTATGTGGTGTCCGTTTGAAACCTCCCCTTAGAAAAATTTATGAATGATTGTGCTGGTAAACCCCTTACGTTATTTGATTTTCAAACAGCTGAGCAAAACTGAAGGTACTCAGACATTTCTCTCTTTACTTATTCTGATCATTACTAAACTGACACACAATATTTTTAGCGCAACGCAATCTGACTTTCAAAAACCCCTACAAAAGAATGGCCCTGACTAACAATAACCTATACCTTTCACGAGTCACTTACCTCACAAAAATCTTCGTTACTCGAGCTACTGCAATACAGCGAGCGCCAATACTGCCAGCTAAATAAAAGATCCTAACAACTGAAGGCACTAACTACTGATAGGCATAGTTAGCAAACGAAAGATTTTGATGGAGAACAAACAATGTATTTAACTTAATAGTGTTCAAAAGTCATTATATATATATAGATATATATATCAGTTCATGACACCCAGTCTTACAAATTTACTGTCTCTGATGGACGCACGTCCAGATCGTCCGCTCTCAACATTCTGCCTTCTCTCTCCCCACATCCACCACTGCTGGCGGCTCACCTCCAACTGCGCAACGCTACCCGCTGTTCACATCCAACTGCCCAACACTACAATAGCGAATATGTCAACATTGCCAACCAGCCACAGACTGCACACAGCGCAGCCAGTGATTTTCATACAGAGCGCTACGTGGCGTTACCAATATAAAAACCAGAACACCCTACTTACACGTTAATAAGAGCATTTGTAATCTAAATTTAATTTTAATGTAAATACATTAGTTGTTAGTAATAATATGATATAATTTACAAATAACTGTGGTGATGCAATGTTTTTACGGAGTCATTAAACACCTGCACAATTCATTATTATTACAAACTTTTAAATGTTTCGTATTAGATGTGTAGGTATAATGTAGATATGAAATCAACAGCTGTCTAAACTATAGGTGATTTAGCTACTCAGCACAGGAAAAACTCCGAGAAGCACCGAGGTAGCTGCAAACTGCTTAGGTAATCTGAGTAACAAGTAACGTAACATATTTATTTCTTTGGTTTTTTTTTCCATCACTTACCTCAGTTTTAAATTCGTCCTAACTACATTAATGTCCAAAAAAAGAACAGGATACCTTGAACGAATATGGATAGGACGACCATATTGACAGGACATGTTCACTAGCATGTTCTGCAGAAATGATTAGCACTTAGGTCATCTCGGTTCAGCACGTGTCCTGTCGCCCAGTAGGCACCGGCACCGCCATGGGCCCGGATAGCTCGTGCCATGTTTGATAGCATGGCCGCAGTGCATTCGTGTCCATCACGTTTGCCAGCAGGTAGCTTTTAATATATCACTTTAATATATCACGTGTAGTGTTTAGTTGACTCAGCTAACAGTGTACGAGTATTCTAGTGTGATCTGCGCATAGGACACTACCCACACTGGCGGCGATGTTTTCTCTGTCAGGCAGCTAAAATGAGTGTGTTTCTCCCCCTGGGTCGAATTCAGATACATTTGTCACAGATGATCTTGTGTCTGGGTACGAGATTACACTAATGTGTTTGTAACACGTAGCTACACTTAGAACGTGATGTATAAAAATTAGGCTATCAGATGCCGATAGCAAGGATTTAAAACGGAGGTGTAAAATATTACCATAATTTTTTTTTTTAAATTTCTGTAACTGGTAGATTACGCTCTGCGATACCATACTTGAAACGTCGTTACAGTTACCGATTGCTCCTAGCGTTATACGCACGCTATTAGATAGATATAGGAAGCATATGACACATGTGTGTATCATCTTTTGAAATATGCAGTGTACCGTTGGCGTAAATTCTTTGTGCGAGTTTTCGCTGCAGTGACAATATTTGCCGTGCGAGATATTTTATGAGCCAGGAGCCAAAATTTTGTAATAGACAAGAATCCACCACAAAGCTGCAAATCGTTTTTAGCGAACTATGTTTGCAGCTAGGATTCAGAATGTTTATTTGCATCCTCACCGCTATGTATGCGCAGGTACGATATCCCCCACACAAAAGAGAGCTGAAACTAAAAACTCTCTAGTGTGTTGTGTGGGGTCATATCGCAGCACAGTACAGCACTCAGGACGTAAATAAAAGATCTGAATCCGATCTACAAATGAAGTTCGCTAAAAACAATTAGTAGCTGTTTGCTGAATTCTTTTCCTCTACGAAATTAATACTACAGTTGTGGGAAGACATGGATCACGTGCAATTGTATCATGATAAAGGGCTAACAAATGTATAGCGAATTTTGCTAGATAAAGCGTAATTTACAGAAGGTGGTCATAGATATCGAAATACCGCGGGAAAGGAAAGCTTTTTAACGTAAATACACTACTGGCCATTAAAATTGCTACACCAAGAAGAAATACAGGTGATAAACGGGTATTCATTGGACAAATATATTATACTAGAACTAACACGTGATTATATTTTCACGCAATTTCGGTGCACAGATCCTGAGAAATCAGTACCCTGAACAACCACCTCTGGCCGTAATAACGGCCTTGATACGCCTGGGCATTAAGTCGAACAGAGCTTGGATGGCGTGTACAGGTACAGCTGCCCATGCAGATTCAACACGATACCACAGTTCATTAGAAGTACTGACTGGAGTATTGTGACGAGCCAGTTGCTCGGCCACCATTGGCCAGACGTTTTCAATTGGTGAGAGATCTGGAGAATATGCTGGCCAGGGCAGCAGTCGAACATTTTCTGTATCCAGAAGGGCCCGTACAGGACCTGCAACATGCAGTCGTGCATTATCCTGCTGAAATGTAGTGTTTCGCAGGGATCGAATCATGGTTCAAATGGTTCAAATGGCCCTGAGCACTATGGGACTTAACTGCTGAGGTCAGCAGTCCCCTAGAACTTAGAACTACTTAAACCTAACTAACCTAAGGACATCACACACATCCATGCCCGAGGCAGGATTCGAACCTGCGACCGAAGTGGTTGCGCGGTTCCAGACGGTAGCGCCTAGAACCCCTCGGCCACCCCGGCCGGCAGGATCGAATCATGCCGGGTGATACACCAGTATGGCGATGACGAATACAGGCTTCTAATCTGCGTTCACCGCGATATCGCCAAACACGGATGTGACCATCATGATGTGTAAACGGAACCTGGATTCATCCGAAAAAGTGACGTTTAGCCATTCGTGCACCCAAGCTTGTCGTTGGGTAAACAATCGCAGGCGCTCCTGTCTTTGATGCAACGACAAGGGTAACCACAGCAATGGTCTCCGAGCTGATAGTCCATGCTGCTGCAAACGTCGTCCAAGTGTTCGTGCAGGTGGTTGTTGTCTTGCAAACGTCCCCATGTGTTGACTCAGGGATCGAGACGTGGCTGCACGATCCGTTACAGCCGTGCGGATAAGATGCCTGTCATCTCGATTGCTAGTGATACGAGGTCGTTGGGATCCAGCACGGCCTTCCGTATTACCCTCCTGAACCCACCGATTCCATATTCTCCTAACAGTCACTGGATGTCGACCAACGCGAGCAGCAATGTCGACATATGATAAACCGCAATCGCGATAGGCTACAATCCGACCTTTATCAAAGTCGGAAACGTGATGATATGCATTTCTCCTCCTTACACGAGGCACCGCAATAACGTTTCGCCAGGCAACGCCGTTCCTATTTGTGTATGAGAAATCCTCATGTCAGCACGTTGTAGGTGTCGCCACCGGCGCCAACCTTGTGTGAATGCTCTGAAAAGCAAATCGTTTGCATATCACAGCGACTTCTTCCTGTCGAAGCAAATCGTTTGCATATCACAGCGACTTCTTCCTCTCGGTTAATTTCCGCGTCTGTAGCACGTCACCTTCGTGGTGTAGCAATTTTAATGGCCAGTAGTGTACAAAGCAACCCAAGCGTGCAGGTTGCCCTGGTGTGTTTGACCGCGAACGTCAGTTGTGTAATGTCGTCAATACGTTGTAAGTGTCAGCCGCGGTCGGGGCAGTGTCCTGTGTAGCTGCGAGAGCATTATGTCGCAGCTAATCTCAGATGGAACGTGGCCGGGTGTTTGCCGCTCGTACGGTGCGTGCTTGCGTAACCATGGCGGCCGAAGTATTTCGTGTTTCATGATGCACTTACAGAAAATTTACGCCGCATACAGGGAAAGTGGAAAAAAACATCATCCGTCAAGTCACAACGCGTACGAAAGTGTCTGTTGAGGGATCGTGACGGACGGTCTTGAAGAGGATTGTGACCAAAAACAAAGAGGACGAGAGATCAAAACTCATACGCGAGTCTTCTCAGCACCAAAACAACACGAAGGCCGCTCCATAAACAGGAAAACTGCAGGGTGATCTGGAATTCCAAAACCGTTCCTCAGCGATGCAAATGGCCATAAAAGGACAACGTGGTTTGAAGCCGTGAAACCTGGACTACGCAGGAATGGGACAATGTCATCTGGTCAGATGAATCCTGTTTCACGCTGTTTCCAACTTGTGGCCGAGTTGACGCCCCAAGAGACAAAAATGTTGTGTTAATGCATAATGAAACAGTGCTGGCATAAGCTGTTGCCAGCACTCCGATTGGCGGAGTGACTGCGAGGAGATCGATAGTAGGCATCGGAGCAAGCGAGCCTATCAGGAGAGAGGCAAAGACAGACTCGCAAGCAATGTGGCGCCAACGCCCTCTCGACTTCCAGTATTTATATCGCCACCGCGGTCGAGAGGGCGCAACAGTCATGCAGTGAGGCAACGATTCGAGTCACCAGTCGCAGGCCAGTGGGAGTCGCAGCCGCAGCTAGCTCAGCCTCTAGCTCAGAGTCGGTCAGTACCTAGCGACCAGAGTAGTGTGCATAGCGGGACTCTGTACTTCACCGGCAGTGAGGCTAATGTGGACTGTTACGGAAGAGCTAGTACCACAACACCTTGAATGTCTTAAGTTAAGTAGCTTCATGTTTAAGTTAATAAGGAACCCTGTCAATATATGTATGTAGTTTGTGTTACAGAAAGAGGATACTGGCCACCAAACAACATCCTCCCCTGGCAACCCATGGTACAAGCCTACATTGACAATTAGACGACACAAAAGAAACTATTTTTTATACCACTGAAAAGTCCGATTTTTCTTAATTTAGAAGAATATACAGAGGAGTCCAAAAAAATGTATCCTATGTTTAAAAGTCCATAACTGGCAAACTAATTGACGGTGTTGTCTCATCTTTGGTATTGTAATAGTTTGTAGTTCCGGCAATCGCCACGCAAGCGTTGTATTGCGTTGTTTTCTTTTGTCAGATGACAGTCGCCAGACAGTCAGTGTTTTCTTCTTAGTTGCACCTAGTTACTGGAGTAAACATGGCTGGCGCAAGGCTTACATTCGATGAAAGGAAGTCAGTTTTGAAGTGGTATTTTAAGTACGAAAACATTAATGCGGTTCAACGGCAATGGCGAAATGAGTATCAAACAGAGTCACCGACACGTTTAACGATTCGTCGTATTCGAGACAAACTTGAAGCCGAAGGCTGTGTTAAAGATGTACACAAACAACGATCTGGACGACCTGTAACAGTAACAAGTCCAGCTAACGCCCGTCGTGTGTTAGAACAATTCACTCGCTCACCACAGAAGTCTGTGAGACAGTGTGCCCGTGAAACTGGAGTGAGTCGCTCAAGCGTTCGGCGAATTTTGAAGGCAGCAAGGTGGAAGTGCTACATCCCACGATTGCTATACGCAATGAACGAGGACGACCCAGATCTTAGAATAGAGTACTGTGAGTGGTTTAGTAACATGGTGCGCAACGATGAAGGGTTTGCAGAGATGATTGTGTGGTCTGATGAGGCACAGTTCAAACTGAATGGTACAGTAAATCGCCACAATGGCATCTACTGGGCCGCTGAAAATCCGAACGTCCATGTAGACAAAGCCGTGAAATTGCCAGGGGTAAAAGTGTGGTGTGGGTTGTCTTACCGGGGCTTAATTGGGCGATTCCTCTTTGGCCCCGTAAGACACCCGCGAGGTGTACCTTCAGAAGCTTCAGACATCTATTTTACCTAAGAGACTTGTATGGAGAAGGAAGAATTTACTTTCAACAAGATGGTGCCCCAGCCCACTACCAAAATCGTGTTAGGGCGTATCTCGACGAAAATATACCACGAAGATGGATAGGCCGTAGAGGTGCTGTGGAGTATCCTCTACGTTCGCCAGACCTAACTCCTCTGGACTTTTACCTGTGGGGAACACTAAAGGGCGTCGTTTATCGACAAAAGCCACGCACATTCGATGAACTTCGAGAATCCATCGTACATTCATGTGCAAATATCCAACTGAACACGTTGTTGTCAGTAGTTCGTGCTGCAGTTCGGCGGTATCGTTTGTGTGTGGATGTTAATGGTGACCATTTCGAACACCTACAGTGATATCTTTAAGTTGGACTTTAAGCTACACTTTCACCAAAAATGAGACAACTCCGTCAGTTAGTTTGCAAGTTATGGACTTTTAAACAATGGATACATTTTTTTTGACCTGTCTGTAGAAGGAGGTTTAGAGGGTCCTGTAGCCACCTTTCATTAGTCTGGTAGCCCAATTTAACTAGCATTTCTCTTTCTTTTCCTTGTTTATCTTTTCTCATAACTCTCATAGTGGTGTGATTGAATGAATGTGATTGTGTGTCACGCTGCTAGACGGTGGTGTAGTCTGCTGCAGAAAGTCTGCAGATAGCCAACTCTCGTAGTGGTCAAGTAGGAAAAAAGGTTTGGGCTACTTGTAAGAAATCCACTTGCGTTAGGTTGGTGGCGGAAATGGCATCTTTGGGTTTTCTGGGCCACGCGGAGCGTGGAAGAGGCTGGAGAAGTAAAAGGGAGGCAGTCTGCCGGCGGTACGGGAAGCGTCCACAGCTGTGCTCCATTCGAAGAAGGGTGAGTTAGACTGACCGCGTGGCGCGTTGTTACTTGGCGAGGGGAGAGCTGTTAGCTTTGGGTCTCGCTTTTCAACTCTTAAAGATTACTTTGCCTTGTCGCAGCAAGGAATGCAAAACTTTGGCAGATTTTTCTTTTAGTAAATTTCTATAGCAGACTTGGATCCACCGGAAGAGCGGCACACAAAGGTGTCGATAAGAAGTGAGCACTCGCTTCTGTATGAATGTCTGTTTGCCTTCAGCTGTGCCTGTATAAGCTTTCATTTTTCTAAATATTTAGAGCTTTGCCTTCTCGTAAATTTTCCTTGCTTTATGTATCTTTCGACCGGGGGGAGCCAAGCACATGGTAGAACATTAGTTTGTTGTGCAACCGTCGTCACTAACTGTCCGGTCTCATGTTTGTTTTAAAGAATGTTAACTGTTCATGATTGCGTGATGTGATATTGTTGCAACTTGGACACGATACGTAGAAATTGCGTCTCCACAAACCACGTGGTCACGCGGGTGTACTGCGAAACGTGTACCGTTTCACGAGTTATTGCGATCAGTTATCAGGCAACAGCAGTTGTATGAATGATTCACATTAATGATTTTAGGTGTAGATTATAACGGTGTATGTAGCGATGCTTTTCTTTC
The DNA here is from genome assembly GCF_021461385.2 of Schistocerca piceifrons. Lineage (NCBI taxonomy): Eukaryota > Metazoa > Arthropoda > Insecta > Orthoptera > Acrididae > Schistocerca > Schistocerca piceifrons. The sequence continues at coordinate 216,026,463 of NC_060146.1, forward strand.
ATGTTTTAGGAATTAATGTTATCAGGAATTGTGTACGTGCCTCACATCCATATCTTAGGAATAAATGATTTTATACACAATTTTCTCTTGCATTCCGAGGTTACGTCTTCGCACCTAAGCCACTCACCTCGTAGCTTTCCCGTTAGCACATCCAACGCGTTTCCTTACGCACAGGTCCAGTGATTAGTTTCCCCTTTTATTTTAAAGCAAATGCTTTAGATTGAGTCTTATTTTCAGGTGTGTTGCTGGGAGCTGATCTTCTGCACAGTGTTCATACATGTACTATTTTATTTTAAATGGTTGATTCTCGTGGACAGTGCACGGAAAATACTATTAATTACATCGCATCCCCCATGAGCGAAATCACGACGTACGTATTTTTATGAGTTTTTGGTCTGTGATAAAATTAATATATTTTCCGACTCGGCCAAACCTTTGATTAGTTGTATGGTTAGAGTCGGTGGCGACCCTAATCTTCTCACGTTAATTTCACAATCAATAAGCATTTCCATTCCCAATCTTAACGTAATAACCCGTAGAAACAGGTTAGTTACAAGGTTTGTGTTACAGAATATTACTCTCTGGGGTCCCACAGTATTAGGAGTATTCAGGGGCCGCAAGCAGAACTCGGACAGACTCTGCGGAAGCTCCGAAACGACTCACGAGGAGGAAGGTTTTAGAGGAGCAAAAAAACTGTGCAGACGGGGCGACATCCTCAGCAGGTGGAGGAAGGCAGGGTGGTAGTCGCGCTGCCCGCAGTACACGGCGGCCGAGCTGTCAGCCGCCACGCAGGGCGCGGGCCGCCGCTAGTCGAGTTCAGAGCGACCGGCATGCGAGAGCGCCAGCGACTATCGACCGGGCGAAGTCGACCACGCTAACTGGCGCCGGCAGCGGGGCCCTGGCTCTGCCTGCCTGCCTGCCTCTCCCTCCCCCCTCAGCCAGCCATGCACCAACCTGCGCCTCACCTAATCAGCAGTAGAGACCTCACGCCCCCCTCTGTGTTACAGGTACGTTGCTGCGCGCGCCCGTTGGCTGCGAGCGGAGGACGCAGTCAAGCGGAGCAGAATTTCCGGAGGGTCATCTCCACATGCAGGTAGCGTCGCTACTGTATACTGGTCGAGGCCAACGGGGAACCTGTTATAGGGTAAGGCCACACACCACCTTTTACGAGGTTGAGTCAAATGAAAACCTTAAATATGTAATAACAAATCGAAATCCTGTAAGTTGGTAAACGTGCTACAAACAGCGTGCCGAATGGCCTGTACATCTACATCTACATTTATACTCCGCAAACCACCCAACGGTGTGTGGCGGAGGGCACTTTACGTGCCACTGTCGTTACCTCCCTTTCCTGTTCCAGTCGCGTATGGTTCGCGGAAAGAACGACTGCCGGAAAGCCTCCGTGCGCGCTCCAATATCTCTGTAATTTTACATTCGTGATCTCCTCGGGAGGCAGAACTATGGGGAAGCAATATATTCGATACCTCATCCAGAAACGCACCCTCTCGAAATCTGGACAGCAAGCTACACCGCGATGCAGACCACCTCTCTTGCAGAGTCTGCCACTTGAGTTTGCAAAACATCACCGTAACGCCATCACGCTTACCAAATAACCCTGTGACGAAACGCGCCGCTCTTCTTGGGATCTTCTCTATCTCCTCTGTCAACCCGACCTGGTATGGATCCCACACCGATGAGCAATACTCAAGTATAGGTCGAACGAGTGTTTTGTAAGCCACCTTCTTTGTTGATGGACTACATTTTCTGAGGACTTTCCCAATGAATCTCAACCCGGCACCCGCCTTACAAACAATTAATTTTATATGACCATATCGGTAGGACCCTAGACGACTCTAAAACAGTTGCCTGATCAGTCGAGTTCTGGTTTCAGCTGATAAGAGCTGATGGTAGGGTTCGACTATGGCGCATCCCCACGAAACCATAGACCTAAGTTGCCAACAAGGCACTGTGCAAGCTGGTGGTGCTTCTTTCTATGTATTCGCAATACATTACATTTGTCTATGTTAAGGGTCAGTTGCCACTCCCTGCACTAAGTGCCTATCCGCTACAGATCTTCCTGCATTTCTCTGCAATTTTCTAATCCTGCAACTTCTCTGTATACTACAGCATCATCCGCGAAAAGCCGCATGCAACTTCCGACACTATCTACTAGGTCATTTATATATATTGTGAAAAGCAATGGTCCCATAACACTCGCCTGTGGCACACCATTGACAACATCATGCTGTATTCTGTTTGCTAAAAACTCTTCAATCCAGCCACACAACTGGTCTGATATCCCGTAGGCTCTTACTTTGTTCAGTGCGGAACTGTATCGAACGCCTCCTGGAAGTCAAGTAAAATGGCATCTACCTGGGAGCCTGTATCTAATATTTTCTGCGTTTCATGAACAAATAAAGCGAGTTGAGTCTCACACGATCGCTGTTTCCGGAATTCATGTTGATTCCTGCTGAGTAGATTCTGGGTTTTCAGAAATGACATGATACGCGACCAAAAAACATGTTCTTAAATTCTGCAACAGATCGATGTCAGAGATATAGGCCTGTAGTTTTGCGCATCTGATCGACGACCCTTCTTGAAAACTGGGACTACCTGTGATCTTTTACAATCATTTGGAACCTTCCGTTCCTCTAGAGACTTGCGGTACACGGCTGTTAGAAGGGGGCAAGTTCTTTCGCGCAATTTGTGTAGAATCGAACTGGTATCCCGTGTAGGTGGCAGCTTAGTGCAGATGCACACATACAGTCGCAGTATCAGTATAAAGATGGCCGCCCCACTTGCGACTTGCACCAGGGAAGAACAGCGTTCTGTTACTCCGTTTTTGCGTTGTGAAGGTGTGAAACCTACTGAAATTTATCGACGAATGAAGTACGGTGATGCATGTTTGTCATAGCAGCAACTCTACAAATGGAGTAGGAAGTTCGCAAATGGTGTTACTTCAGTGGAAGATGCTCCTCGTCCGGGTCAGGCACAACGAGTTCTGACTCCACAGAACATTGCAGCAGTTGAAGCCATAGTGAAGGAAAACCGCCGAGTGACACTCAGTGACATTGCAGCATGTTTACGGATTAGTCATGGGTCAGCTAACCACATTGTGCATGATGTGCTCCAGTTTCACAAAGTGACAGCAAGATGGGTGCCCCGGCAGCTGACTCCTGAAATGAGAGAACGACGTGTTGATGCTTATGCCTTCCTTGCAAGAATCTTTACTGGGGACGAAAACTGGGTTCACTTCCACCAACCGGAAACGAAGAGAGCGAGCTAGGAATGGCGCCATTCCTCATCACCAAACCAAAGAAGTATCGAACAGAACCATCAGCAAGGCAGGTTATGCTGACACTCTTTTGGGACGAAAAATGCGTCATTTTTGAGCATTACATGGCTAGAGGGACCGCTGTCACCAGTGCATCATACACAGATCTCCTAAAAAATCATCTGCGGCCTGCAATCAAATCAAAGCGACGTGAATTGCCATCAGCAGGTGTCCTTTTGAACCATGACAATGCAAGGCCCCACACTGCCCGTACAACAGTTGCAACAATCACAGACCTGCATTTTCAGTGTCTTCTTCATCCACCATACTCACCAGGCCTTGCCCCAAGTGATTTCCTTATGTTTGGACCACTCAAGAACGCAATGGGAGGAAAGAAGTTCCGTTCTGATTAAGAGGTACGCCACGCGGTGCATTAGTAGTTGCGCGGACTACCAAAAGAATTTTTTTCTTCTAAAGGAATTCATGCACTTTGCAAGCGCTGAAGGACTTGCATTGAGTGTGGGGGAGATTATGTTGAAAAGTGATACAGCTTTGTACCACTTCTGCACAATAAACAATATTTAAAAAAAAATTTAAGGTTTTCATTTGACTCACCCTCGTATCATGGTTTGAAGGCTGCTGGGACTACTATCAGTGAGGTATGTGGACACCAATATGGCAACTGTGAGTCCGCCTTGATGCCAAACACCTGTGTCATTTATTTACTTATTCCCGAAACTAGTTTCAGCGACAATTATCGCCATCACTAGGGGGTTCTGAAACCACTGCTTTTGGGGAATAAATAAGTGAATAACAAAGGTGTTGCATCAAGGCAGACTCACAATTCCCATAGCTGTTTTCGTATGCAATCACGGACCAAATGGAAGAGTTTTGAAATAAAATCAAGGTATCTGAATGTCTATGGAGGAAAGGAAGCCCATTCCTCCTCAAGGGCCCAAACCAGACACTGTAGTGATGCTGCAGTCTAGGATACGGAGCGAAGCCAACACTCTTATTCATTCGAAAGGTGTCGCAGTGCGTTCAGCTCGGGAGTCTGGGCAGGTCAGTCCCCCCAGGAATGTTACTGAAAAAATGGTTCAAATGGCTCTGAGCACTATGGGACTCAACTGCTGTGGTCATCAGTCCCCTAGAAGTTAGATCTACTTAAACCTAACTAACCTAAGGATATCACACACTTCCATGCCCGAGTTAGGATTCGAACCTGCGACCGTAGCGGTCTCGCGGTTCCAGTCTGTAGCGCCTAGAACCGCACGGCCACTCCGGCCAGTATTGTTACTGACCACAACCCGTTACCTTACAGATGATGCTGTAAGACACTAACATGATGATACAAATAACAATCTTTTCCGAGCTGTACCTCTGCTGTAGACAGTACACCATGCTGTTCTATGTCCATATCCTTCCGTATTTAGCGTTTTCTTACACGCAATAACGCGACCTCTTCCTAATCTACATCTACATCTACATCTACATCTACATCCATACTCCGCAAGCCACCTGACGGTGTGTGGCAGAGGGTACCTTGAGTAGCTCTATCGGTTCTCCCTTCTACTCCAGTCTCGTATTGTTCGTGGAAAGCAGGATTGTCGGTATTCTTCTGTGTGGGCTCTAATCTCTCTGATTTTATTATCATGGTCTCTTAGCGAGATATACGTAGGAGGGACCAATACACTGCTTGACTCTTCGGTGAAGGTATGTTCTCGAAACTTTAACAAAAGCCCATACCGAGCTACTGAGCGTCTCCCCTGCAGAGTCTTCCACTGGAGTTTATCTATCATCTCCGTAACGCCTTCGCGATTACTAAATGATCCTGTAACGAATCGCGCTGCTCTTCGTTTGGATCTTCTCTATCTCTTCTATCAACCCAGCTGCTGAGCAGTATTCCAGCAGTGGGCGAACAAGCGTACTGTAACCTACTTCCTTTGTTTTCGGATTGCATTTCCTTAGGATTCTTCCAATGAATCTCAGTCTGGCATCTGCTTTACCGACGATCAACTTTATATGATCATTCCATTTTAAATCACTCCTAATGCGTACACCCAGATAATTTATGGAATTAACTGCTTCCAGTTGCTGACCTGCTATTTTGTAGCTAAATGATAAGGGATCTATCTTTCTAGGTATTCGCAGCACATTACACTTGTCTACATTGAGATTCAGTTGCCATTCCCTGCACCATGCGTCAATTCATTGCAGATCCCCCTGCATTTCAGTACAATTTTCCATTGTTACAACCTCTCGATATACCACAGCATCATCTGCAAAAAGCCTCAGTGAACTTCCGATGTCATCCACAAGGTCATTTATGTATATTGTGAATAGCAACGGTCCTATGACACTCCACTGCGGCACACCTGAAATCACTCTTACTTCGGAGGACTTCTCTCCATTGAGAATGACATGCTGAGTTCTGTTATCTGGGAACTCTTCAATCCAATCACACAATTGCTCTTATAATCCATATGCTCTCGTTTTGTTCGTTAAACGACTGTGGGGAACTGTATAAAACGCCTTGCGGAAGTCAAGAAACACGGCATCTACCTGGGAACCCGTGTGTATGGCCGTTTGAGTCTCGTGGACAAATAGCGCGAGCTGGGTTTCACACGATAGTCTTTTTCGAAACCCATGCTGGTTCCTACAGAGTAGATTTCTAGTTTCCAGAAAAGTCATTATACTCGAACATAATACGTGTTCCAAAATTCTACAAGTGATCACGTTAGAAATGTAGGTCTATAGGTCTGCACATCCGTTCGACGTCCCTTCTTGAAAACGGGGATGACCTGTGCCCTTTTCCAATCCTTTGGAACGCTACGCTCTTCTAGAGACCTACGGTACACCGCTGCAAGAAGGGCGGCAAGTTCCTTCGCGTACTCTGTGTAAAATCGAACTGGTATCCCATCACGTCCAGCGGCCTTTCCTCTATTGAGCGATTTTAATTGTTTCTCTATCCCTCTGTCGTCTATTTCGATATCTACCATTTTGTCATCTCTGCGACAATCTAGAGAAGGAACTACAGTGCAGTCTTCCTCTGTGAAACAGCTATGGAAAAAGACATTTAGTATTTCGGCCTTTGGTCTGTCATCGTCTGTTTCAGTACCATTTTGGTCACAGAGTGTCTGGACATTTTGTTTTGATCCACCTACCGCTTTGACATAAGACCAATAATCACGAAAACCCTTCAACATACCACAACGCTCAGATTTCAAGACTATAACAATTCATATTCGAAAGAAAGCAGGTTCTGATAGGTGTGAAAATTACCTAACTACCAATTTAGTAAGTCACACCTGCGTAGTATTAACACAAATTCTTTAGAGACGAATGGTAAAAATAGTAGAAGACGAACACGGGGAAGTTCACTTTGGATTCCGTAAAAAATGTAGGAACACGCAAGGCAATGCTGACCCTCTGAATTAGCTTAGAAGATAGCGTAAGGAAAGGCAAACCTAAATTTGTAGCATTTGCAGACTTAGACATAGCTTTTGAAAATGGTGACTGGAATACTCTCTTTCAAATTCTGAAGGTGGCAGGGGTAAAATACAGGGAGCGAAAGGCTGTTTACAATTTGTACAGAAACCAAGTGGCAGCTATAACAGTCGAGGGGGCACGAAAGGGAAGCAGTGGTTGAGAAGGGAATAAGACAAGGTTGTAGCCTATCCCTGGTGTTATTCAATCTGTATATTGAGCAAGCAGTAAAGGAAACAAAAGAAAAATTCGGAGTAGGTATTAAAATTCATGGAGAAGAAGTAAAAACTTTGAGGTTCGCCGATGACATTGTAACTCTGTCAGAGACAGCAAAGGACTTGGAAGAGCAGTTGAACGGAATGGACAGTGTCTTGAAAGGAGGGTGTAAGATGAACATCAACAAAAGCAAAACGAGGATAATGCAATGTAGTCGAATTAAATCGGGTGATGCTGACGAAATTAGATTAGGAAATGAGACACTTGAACTAGTAAATGTGTTTTGCTATTTCGGCAGAAAAATAACAGATGATGGTGAAAGTAGGGAGGATATAAAATCTAGACTGGCTATGGCAAGGAAAGCGTTTCTGAAGTAGATAAATTTGTTAACATCGAGTATAGATTTTAGTGTCAGGAAGTCTTTTCTGAAAGTAGTTGTATGGGCGTGTAGCCATGTATGGAAATGAGACAAGGAAGATAAACAGTTAAGATGAGAAGAGCACAGAATATTTTGAAATGTGGAGCTACAGAAAAATGCTGAAGATTAGACGGGTAGGCCACATAACTAATGAGAAGGTACTGGACGGAATTGGGGAGGAGAGGAATTTGTGGCAGAACTTGACTGGAAGAATGGATCGATTGGTGAGAGGCGTTCTGAGGCACCAAGGGATCACCAATTTGGTAGTTGAGGGAAGCGTGGAGGGTAAAAATCGTAGACGGAGACCAAGAAATGAGTACAGTAAGCAGAATAAAATGGATGTACGTTGCCATAGTTATTTGGAGATAAACAGGCTTGCACACGATAGAGTAGCATGCGGAGCTGAATCAAGCCAGTGTTTGGACAGAAGACCACAACAGCAACAACAGCAACAACAAACGTAAGAGCACTTCCACTGTATTTCACTCTTGGCACTGCACACGATGGCAGGTGGCGTTCTCCCAGCATTCGGCAAGTGATGATGATATTTGGTTTGTGACGTGCTCAGCGACCGCCCCTACAAATTTCCAATGTTCACGCAGTCCAGTCTCGCCATTTTCCCCAATGATGACGAAATGCTGAGGACAACACAAAGAGCCAGTCCCTGGGCGGAGGAAACCTCGACCTGGCCGGTAAGCGAACCTGGGACCCCGTAATCCAAAGGTAGCAATACTGACCACTAGACCACGAGCCGTGGACGCATTCGCCAACCCAAATCTTTCCATCGGAATACCACAGGGTACAGTACGAGTCACTCCCAGTCACTCGCTTCTAGCCATTCACTGTCCAGTGGTGTCAGTTTTTACTCCACCTCAAGCGTTGCTTAGCTTTGAGTGCAGAAAGGCGTGGCACAAGAAGTTGCTCGGCCGTTGTCCCCCTTTGTTTCTACCTCCTTACCCACAGTCACTGCTGATTTCATGCGATATTTGACAAAGACCCTCCACAACGGTCAGCGGCTCCTCTTGTCTGTAAATCAGGTCTGCCTGATCTTAGTTTAGCTGTACTTGCTCCTTCGCGTTTCTACTTTACGATCATATCACCAACAGATGAAATAAATTTGAAGCACAGAGACGACAAGTAGCTGAGGAACCGTGTCTGTCTAAATAAAAAGTAAAAACACTGTGTTTTGCATAAGGCAGATTAAAAAAAAACTCAAATCTAATTTCGACACACTGAAAAAAGGCCAACAATAGCTGTCAACACTCGCAAGATGATTCATACAACAAGTTAAACTTTAGTATTTGCTACCGTTCTTCTAAACTAAAAAGAGTAGCTGATACAGAGCATCTTCTTCTAAGCCCTCGGGTTATTTCGGCTTCGTCATTCCGTTTAAAATTTTAACACTTGCGTCGTCACATAGGGGGAGGTGGGGTAAATCCGACAGGGTGGGTAAACCCGTCCGCCCTCTATTTGTGAGAAACGGCAAAGAGGAGCGATTTCGCATTAGTGTTACCGTATAGAGCATTCGAAATAACGAAAATGTCACCTTCAGAGCTTTGCCGCATTTGACATTTAGAAACCCAAAAGACAACAAGTGTGTTTTCGATTGTTTCAAATTAATTTTTGTGCAAATTGCATCACTAGATTTACCTTATTAAATGAAATGATCGCAAAACAAATGGTAAGTGATTTTTTTAGTGCATTTAGAGACCCATTCAGTGTATGTATAGTTTTTGCTGGAAATGTCATGTAAATTGTTCCTATGTGTGTTAAATGAAATATGGCATGGTGGGGTAAATCCGACCGCTAAATGGTGGGGTAAATCCGACCGTATATTTTTTACCGTTTATGTGTACGTAATTATTTATTTATCCAAACAAAGTGAATTATTGTTTATTTTTAGGAACATGGTACGAAATTACAAATGAAAAACAACAAAACGCAATCAAAACGATATTCGCCGAGCAGTTGCTGCAATGCAAATGGGAATGTCTGTAGGAGCTGTTGCTCGTGATTTTAACATTCCGAGATCGACATTGCTGCTGCACCGCCGTGCAATCAAATCATCTTTTTTTTCATTAAAAATTTACATTCATTTAACTTGCAGTACATTTAGTACTCTAAAGGCAAAGGTCCCGAGTCCGAGTCTCGGTCCGGCACACAGTTTTAATCTGCCAGGAGGTTTCATATCAGCGCACACTCCGCTGCAGAGTGAAAATCTCATTCTGGAAACATCCCCTAGGCTGTGGCTAAGCCATGTCTCCGCAATATCCTTTCTTTCAGGAGTGCTAGCCCTGCATGGTGCGCAGGAGAGCTTCTGTAAAGTTTGGAAGGTAGGAGACGAGATACTGGCGGAAGTAAAGCTCTGAGGACGGGGCGTGAGTCGTGCTTGGGTAGCTCAGTTGGTAGAGCACTTGCCCGCGAAAGACAAAGGTCCCGAGTTCGAGTCTCGTCCGGCACACAGTTTTAATCTGCCAGGAAGTTTCACTTTAAACATTGTTATTTTTTAAATACATTTTGTTCATTTATGTATAAAACATAACAACTTATAATTATTTCCCAAAAAACGTTCATTTAGAACTATTTATGTGCAAAATCAACCAAAAAAAGATAGGGGGCGGATTTACCCCACAAGTTTCTTAAAATACGGATATCTCAAAAACTAGTGATGGTACAACAAAAATATTTTGCAAACAGTTGCTCCTTTATACTGCCTATAATTTAATGAATATAACGTTAAGATCCGATCTCGGATAAGCGTCTTATAGCCAGAAGAAATTACTAGGTCGGATTTACCCCACCTTGCCCTATACTCAGTGTTCCTCTTGCTAAATACCGCAAAACGTCAGTTGTTCAGTACGAGTAGTCCAATGCTATTCCAGTAGTCAAGAAAAGGCAATGTAATTAGCTCTAGTATATTTTATATGTTTTGCTGTTAACTGCGTTACTGGGAAAGCAATCCGTGAACGACCTGCGTTCATAGCTGTCATCCCGTGCATCAGTTATAACAGCTTCTGCTGTTATGCATATTAATGAAAGTAGAATTTATAACAGAAATTCCGCTCAGCAGCCACAGCGGAAAACGTCAATAATAAATCCCGGAGCGGCATCAGACACGCACATTGCACTTTACTGACGCGACACCACCCGATGCCCCTCCAAAATTGATGCAACGCTGTCAATAAACAACCATTAAAATTATCATTGCTAATTATCCGTATCCGGCAAAGCATTCGTGCCTACGTTAGTTAGTTAATTAGCTAGTTAGTTGCTCGCTCTGTGGGTTATACATATGCAGCAGCTGCAGAGAGGAATTAGTTGGTCAGTTACACAAAAACAACAAACACAATTTGCAGCGCCATATGTAACAACAGCTAGAACACTCATTTTCCAGCAAATGAAGCTCAAAGAATTTCAAATACAAGTCACGCAAAACATTATGTATATTCGCTTAAAATACCGATTCGTTTTTAAACCAAATCATGTACACTTCTTCTTAACATGAAGACACAGGGTGATAATTATTCAACTGTATAAAATAAAAACGTCATAACTTCTGAACGGCTTGCATTAGGACGTTCTGACCCCACCGTTGGCCGCGGGTCATGGCGGGAATTATTATGGTCTGGTTTAGCGACGAAGACCATTTTCATTTGGACGAGTTCGTCAATAAGCAAAATTGCCGCATTTGGGGGACTGAGAATCCGCATTTCGCGATCGAGATGTCTCTTCACCCTCAATGGGTGAATGGGTGGTATTCAGTTGTAATGTTGATGCATTAAGTAATTCTGAAAGCGGTGCTGATATTCAAGACAATAAAAGCGGCTTAAAAGCCGTAAGCTATCTGGGGAAGTTAACCTTGCATTACTGAGCAACTGTTTCACCAGGTATGCAGTCTAGCTTGCCAAATTGCCAACCAGACTAACATTAATTATAATCTTTTAATAGTCGTCTTACGACTACCGGTGATATATATACATAAAAAGAGAATTTAAATAAAAAGAAATAAATCAGTTTATATTTGGACATTTATTTTAACATTCATCATTGTTCCGTTAAAATTTCAGCATATTAAACTTGATTCATAACTAAACTGGTGCTTTATTTAGGATTGTGAAAATGTGAGTTTCTAATCTTACGAAACACATCAACTATGGAGTCAAGACTGGGAGACTGTGTAAGTAGGCTGTTTAGGTTTTCTTATTGGTAACGCTACGTAGCGCTCTGTATGAAACTCACTGGCTGCGCTGTGTGCAGTCTGTGGCTGGTTTGCATTGTTGAAGTATTCGCTATTGTAGTGTTGGGCAGCGGCAGTTGGATGTGAACAGCGCGTAGCGTTGTGCAGTTGGAGGTGAGCCGCCAGCAGTGGTGGATGTGGGGAGAGAGATGGCGGAGTTTTGAGAGCGGACGATCTGGACGTGCGTCCGTCAGAGACAGTAAATTTGTAAGACTGGATGTCATGAACTGATGTATACATTGTGACTTTTAACACTATTAAGGTAAATACATTGTTTGTTCTCTATCAAAATCTTTCATTTGCTAACTACGCCTATCAGTAGTTAGTCCCTTCAGTAGTTAGAATCTTCTATTTAGCTGGCAGTAGTGGCGCTCGCTGTATTGCAGTAGTTAGATTAACGAAGATTTTTGGTGAGGTAAGTGATTTGTGAAAGGTATAGGTTACTGTTAGTCAGGGCCAGTCTTTTGTAGGGATTTCTGAAAGTCAGATTGCGTTGCGCTAAAAAAAAATACTCTGTGTCAGTTTAAGCACAGTCATGTATAATTTTTCTAAGGGGACGTTTCAACTGCATACAACAGTGCACTCATAAAATAACACATGAAGAACGTTGAAACATATGCAAGAGGAAATTAACCACAACCAACCGATTCAATTTTCACCCAAAGAAGTTATGTTCGTAGCGCAATCCTGTCCGTGATGAAATTACCACACACTGGTATACTAAATTCATACTAACTCTCTGTGAAATCTTCCCGAAAAGAATTGCTGAGGGCTACTTTGATGATTACATCACATGCTTCACATGGTCAACTTGGTTTACGCAAAGAGTGTAACTTCACAATAATTTTGATAATTAAAATAAATTACATCGAAACGCAATTTACAAAAGAAAAACCTCGAACTGGTTACTATCATCTTACTATTAACCTGATGGGTCAAACAATTGTACAAGCATTTGGTACTGGTCTCACAAAGTACACCCCACGTGTGTTGAACATAAAGAAAAGTTGCTATATTGAAAAATATTGTCAAGACGAGAAGTTATAATCTCACGCGCATTCGCATTTAACACTTACGATCTTAGAGTTACGGATCATCAACACGTGGTTCCACTTTACTCACAAAGTAGTGACAAAGCAACTACCGGAATATATTCTGAACTTCACACTCGAATTACACTGCATTGCAATTTTAAGATAACATATTTTGCATCTAAACCTGAAATAAAGGTGATTAAATTTTCAGGTAGGCTGAACTTAAGAAATCCATTGTCCTACGGACTTAGCAGAGACACGCTTAGCCGGGGATCTTACCACTTCAGACGCTCGCTGCGGACAGACTGGCGTGGGTCCCTACCGAGGGTGCTTCACAGATACAAACGGAAGTGACCAGAGAGGCAGCTTCCCATACCAACATGACAAGGAACGGACAGGACCATACTAAGAATAGAAACCTCTTTGCTTTTAGAAAGCGTAGCTACCTGTTCCGACGTTGGTCCTATTGTTCTCTAGCAGACAGGCTTGTCTGCTACCATCAAGCATGCAACTAGAAATACATTTGCTAATTCAACATTTCACACAGAAGGGAAGGGGGATGACAGTATCTTATCATATACAGTATATAAAAGAAAGCAGATGTAGGCTCCATATGGGACTGTGTGACATGAATTACATATAAACTGTGTTTTAAAGTGTAGTAGAGTGACAGATCGTTTTTGATTATGTGTAAAAGTAACACCTTCCACTGCTCAGTCCCAGATAGTCAGAAACACCACAGTAAATTTAGAAGTGGAATGTATGCCGTAAATGACAACAGATTTAATAAATTAACATGAAAGGAATCCAACAGAGACCTTTCACAGTCACGAAAACGTCGGTGCGATATTCTTTGATGCCACGGCAACTACTGAATGGTACGAGAAGGTTTTGGAAGATGATTTCATCCCCATTAACCAAAGTGTCCCTGATTTCGAAAAGATGTGGTTCATGCAAGACGGAAGTCAACCGCATCGAAGCAGGAGAGTGTTTGATGTCCTGGAGCAGCATTTTGGGGACCGCATTCTGGTTCTGGGGTACCCAGAGGCCACTGGCACGGGCCTCGTTTGACCGCCATATTCTCTGGATCTGAACACACACGACTCCTTTTTGCGGGGCTGTATTACAGACAAGGTTTGTGGCAATAACCCCACAACCATATCTGAGCTGAAGACAGACATTCAAGAGGTCCTCGACAACATCGATATCGCGACCAGTTCAGCGGGTTATGCAGGATTTCGCTAGTCGTCTGCAGCATATCATCGCCAATGATGGCATGCATAACGAACACGCCATAACCTAAATCCGAATATCTGTAGAGAATAAAGTGATTGCACGCCGTAGTTTGTAACTAATTTACGTTTTTTTTTTTCATATGGTTCAATAATTGTCACCCTGCAGTAGTTAGCACATGACCCAGAAACTGCCTTTATTTCAGGTAAGCATTCTACACGTACTCTGTAGTGTTTATTTTCTCCAAGTTTCTCTAAATTTACAGTGTGTCCTCCTATTTAATTAGACCACTTCAGGATCAATTTGAATAGGCTCCATAAAGTTCGAAAGTATGGATATAGGTCAGAAAATCAACGACAGTAATACTGTATTCGACGTCGCGTGTCAACGTGTCATCTGTGGGCGAACAAATCACCATGGAAACATGTCCTCTCTAGAGTCCTGCAGTGTCCCATTCTCAGTCCATTGCTTTTCTCGTTGCATATCAACGACACTTAATCTGTGTTACACTGTTGTAACCATTCCTTACGTGCTCACGATACATAACTGTATGTCGGTCTCACGTTAGCCATAACAACGCTACTGCTGCCGTATTAGGTCCGAATGGCGATCTTTGATCATTATCACGATGGGCACTACAAATAGATCTTAAATTAACACCTAAGAACTCATAGGCCATCCTTGTAACACACCTAAAGTTCACCAGCGGACATTTTCGTGAAACAATGCCTCTAAAACTTCGTAATGGTTTCCGATCACTTTTGCACAATCTTGGGTGACCATCTGAACTGAAAATTATCAACTACTGCAGCACGCAGGATATCTCTCTGCCACCTACATCCGATCCAAAAATTTAGAAAAACATTTTCATTCCAGATTCAACAAAAATTAGTTTAAATATTCACTACTGTCACGTCGTTCAGCACGACACAAACATTAATAATAAATAAATAAATAAATAAATAAATGTCGTGTGACTAGGGACTCCTGTCGGGTAGACCGTACGCCGGGTGCAGGTCTTTCGATTGACGCTACTTCGGCGAATTGCGCGTCGATGGGGATGAAATGATGATGATTAGAACAGCATAATACCCAGTCCATGAGCGGAGAGAATCTCCGACCCAGCCGGGAATAGTAGAACCCGGACCCGTAGGATTGACGTTCTGTCGCGCTGACCACTCAGCTACCGGGGGCGGACGACACAAATAATGAAAACTCCAGATGACTCGAATAAGCTATGAAAGCTTGCGTAAGATTTATGTGCAACTTTCGGTCGTTTGATCTTATCACTCCTCATTACACCCGAATGGAAGAACCAGTAGAAGCCGACCTCCGGGAAGATCAGTTTGGAT
Source organism: Schistocerca piceifrons (assembly GCF_021461385.2). Classification (NCBI taxonomy): domain Eukaryota; kingdom Metazoa; phylum Arthropoda; class Insecta; order Orthoptera; family Acrididae; genus Schistocerca; species Schistocerca piceifrons. Next base: position 216,041,713 of record NC_060146.1, read on the forward strand.
TCCGTAGAAATATTGGAACACGTGAGGCAATACTGACCCAACGACTTATCTTAGAAAATAGATTAAGGAAAGGCAAACCTCGGTTTCTAGCGTTTGTAGACTTAGACAAAGTTTTGACAATGTTAACTGGAATACTCTCTTTCAAATTCCGAAGGTGGCAGCGGTAAAATACAGGGAGCGAAAGGTTATTTACAATTTGTACAGAAACCAGATTGCAGTTATAAGAGTCGAGGGGCATGAAAGGGAAGCAGTGGTTGGGAAGGGAGTGAGGCAGGGTTGTAGCCTATCCCCGATGTTAATCAATCTGTATATTCAGCAAGCAGTAAAGGAAACAAAAGAAAAATTCGGAGTAAAAAGAACAAAAGCAAAACGAGGATAATGGAATTTAGTCGAATTAAATCGGGTGATGCTGCGGGAATTAGATCAGGAAATGAGACGCTTAAAGTAATAAATGTGTTTTGCTATTAGGGGAGCAAAATAACTGATGATGGTCGAAGTAGAGAGGATATAAAATGTAGACTGGCAATAACAAGGAAAGCGTTTCTAAAGAAGGGAAATTTGTCAACATCGAGTATAGATTTAAGTGTCAGGAAGTCGTTTCTGAAAGTAATTGTATGGAGTGTAGTCATGTATGGAAATGAAAAGTGGATGATAACTAGTTTGGACAAGAAGAGAATAGAAGCTTTCGAAATGTGGTGTTACAGAAGAATGCTGATGATTAGATGAGTAGATCTCATAACTTATGAGGGGGTATTGAATAGAATTGGGGAGAAGAGAAATTTGTGGCACACCTTGACTAGAAGAAGGGATCGGTTGGCAGGGCATATTCTGAGGCATCAAGGGATCGGCAATTTAGTATTGGAGAGCAGCACGGAGGGTAAAAATCGCAGAGGGAGACCAAGAGACGAATACACTAAACAGGTTCAGAAGGATGTAGGTTGCAGTAGGTACTGGGAGATGAAGAAGCTTGCACAGGATAGAGTAGCATGGAGAGCTGCATCAAACCAGTCTCTGGACTGAAGACTACAACAAAAGTTTGGATGCAGCCAAACAGGCGGCGTTATTCTCACACGTTCTGTTTAGTTCTTCAGTGGTATCCTCAACATATCACGCAACAATCACCATTCCACAGCTGCAGTACCACACCGCATACATTCAGCGTCTTGGCTACATCATTCACTATCTCCTTCTACTTACCAGTCCTACGTCTGTGGAACAAGCTACCTTGTAGCCTACGTCTCCTCCAAAACCGGTCTGCATTCAAGACGGTGTTACAGCTTTATCTGTCATTGCCGGCGTAGCCTCCCTTTAGAAACACGTGAGCTGTTTTCTTTCTCTTCAACACGAAACCAGTATCTCTGCTATACTGTAAATTGTGTGCACTTTTCTCATTCTATTCTATGCATGTTTCCTTTCTTGTATCTCGTTTGCTAATCTTAGGCTATTATCTCCCGATCTTCCTCTGACCAGTCAGCTTCTTCTACAAATTGATTCCTTCTGTAGTGTTGTGACACGTTTCTATTAGCTGTCATGATGCAGATTCGACAAGGACGTAATAAGGATACTGATTAGTGTTGACAAGATTTACATTTCTTAAATTATTTACTATTCACCTCATCATTATCACAGTGATATATTGCTTGTGTACGAGGTGCATTCAAGTTCTAAGGCCTCCGATTTTTTTTCTCCAGACTGGAAAGAGATAGAAACATGCGCATTGTTTTAAAATGAGGCCGCGTTCATTGTCAATACGTCCCAGAGATGGCAGCACCGTACGGCAGATGGAATTTTACCGCCAGCGGCGAGAATGAGAACTGTTTTAAATACTTAAAATGGCGACGTTTTCCTTACTTGAACAACGTGCAATCATTCGTTTTCTGAATTTGCGTGGTGTGAAACCAATTGAAATTCATCGACAGTTGAAGGAGACATGTGGTGATGGAGTTATGGATGTGTCGAAAGTGCATTCGTGGGAGCGACAGTTTAATGAAGGCAGAACATCGTGTGACAACAAACCGAAACAACCTCGGGCTCGCACAAGCCGGTCTGACGACATGATCGAGAAAGTAGAGAGAATTGTTTTGGGGGATCGCCGAATGACTGTTGAACAGATCGCCTCCAGAGTTGGCATTTCTGTGGGCTCTGTGCACACAATCCTGTATGACGACCTGAAAATGCGAAAAGTGTTATCCAGGTGGGTGCCACGAATGCTGACGGACGACCACACAGCTGCCCGTGTGGCATGTTGCCAACCAATGTTGACGCGCAACGACAGCACGAATGGGACTTTCTTTTCGTCGGTTGTGACAATGGATGAGACGTGGATTCCATTTTTCAATCCAGAAACAAAGCGCCAGTCAGCTCAAAGGAAGCACACAGATTCACCGCCACCAAAAAAATTTCGGGTAACCGCCAGTGCTGAAAAAATGATGGTGTCCATCTTCCGGGACAGCGAGGGCGTAATCCTTACCCATTGCGTTCCAAAGGGCACTACGGTAACAGGTGCATCCTACGAAAATGTTTTGAAGAACAAATTCCTTCCTGCACTGCAACAACAACGTCCGGGAAGGGCTGCGCGTGTGCTGTTTCACCAAGACAACGCACCCGCACATCGAGCTAACGTTACGCAACAGTTTCTTCGTGATAACAACTTTGAAGTGATTCCTCATGCTCCCTACTCACCTGACCTGGCTTCTAGTGAGTTATGGCTTTTTCCAACAATGAAAGACACTCTCCGTGGCCGCACATTCACCAGCCGTGCTGTTATTGCCTCAGCGATTTTCCAGTGCTCAAAACAGACTCACTCCTAAAGAAGCCTTCACCGCTGCCATGGAATCATGGCGTCAGCGTTGTGAAAAATATGTAGGTCTGCAGGGCGATTACGTCGAGAAGTAACGCCAGTTTCATCGATTTCGGGTGAGTAGTTAATTAGAAAAAAATCGGAGGCCTTAGAACTTGAATGGTCCTCGTACTGTACGCTGAGGTGACAAGAGTCACGGGGTACTTCCTATTATCGTGTCGGACCTCGTTTTGCCCGGCATGGACTCAACAAGTCGTCGGAAGTCCCCTACAAAACTACTGAGCCATGTTGCCCCTACACGCACCCATAACTGCGAAAGTGTTACTGGTGCAGGATTTTGTGCACGAACTGACCTCTTGATTATGTCCCATGAAGGTTTGACAGCATCCGCATCGGGCGATCTTGGTGGTCAAATCATTCGCTAGAATTGCCCAGAATGTTCTTCAAACCAACCACGAGTAATTGTGGCCCTGTGACAATCCCGTCATTATTTGACAGCATGAAATCCACGAACGGCTAAAAATGGTCTCCAAGTAGTCGAACATAACCATTTCCTGCCAATTACTGGTTCACGTAGACCAGAGAAGCCAGTCCATTCCAAGGAAACACAGCCCACACCATTACGGAGGCACTACCAGCTTGCACAGTGCCTTGTTGGCAACTTAGGTCTATGGTTTCGTGGGGATGCGCCATAGTCGAACCCTACCATCAGCTCTTATCAGCTGAAACCAGAACTCGACTGATTAGGCAACTGTTTTAGAGTCGTCTAGGGTCCTACCGATATGGTCATATAAAATTAATTGTTGGTAAGGCGGGTGCCAGGTTGAGATTCATTGGGAGAGTCCTTAGAAAATGTAGTCCATCAACAAAGGAGATGGCTTACAAAACACTCGTTCGACCTATACTTCAGTAATGCTCATCAATGTGAGATCCGTACCAGGTCGGGTTGACAGAGGAGATGGAGAACATCCCAAGAAGAGCGGCGCGTTTCGTCACAGGGTTATTTGGTAAGCGTGACGGCGTTACGGAGATGTTTAGCAAACTCAAGTGGCAGACTTTGCAAGAGAGGCGCTCTGCATCGCGGTGTAGCTTGCTGTCCAAGTTTCGAGAGGGTGCGTTTCTGGATGAGGTATCGAATATATTGCTTCCTCCTACTTCTAACTCCCGAGGAGATCACGAATGTAAAATTACAGAGATATTCGAGCGCGCACGGAGGCTTTCCGGCAGTCGTTCTTCCCGCGAACCATACGCGACTGGAACAGGAAAGGGAGGTAATGACAGTGGCACGTAAAGTGCCCTCCGCCACACACCGTTGGGTGGCTTATGGAGTATAAATGTAGATGTAGTTGTGTAGATGTAGATGGTCACGAGCCCAGGAGAGGCGATGCAAGCGATGTCGTGCTGTTAGCAAAATCACTTGCGTCGGTCGTCTGCTGCCACAACCCATTAACTCTAAATTTCGCTGCACTGTCCCAAAGTATACGGTCCTCGTACGTCCAACATTGTTTCGTGAGGTGTTGCTTGTCTGTTATCACTGACAACTTTAGGCAAACGCCACTGCTCTCTGTCGTTAAGTGAAGGCCGTCGGCCATTGCGTAGTGGTGAGAGGTGATGCCTGATATTTGGTATTCTGGTTCAAATGGCTCTGAGCACTATGCGACTTGACTTCTGAGGTCATCAGTCGCCTAGAACTTAGAACTAATTAAACCTAACTAACCTAAGGACATCACACACATCCATGCCCGAGGCAGGATTCGAACTTGCGACCGGAGCGGTCGCTCGGCTCCAGACTGTAGCGCCTAGAACCGCACGGCCACTCCGACCGGCATTTGGTATTCTCCTTACATTCTTGACACTGTGAATCTCAGGATACTGAATTCGCTAACAATTTCCGGAATGGAATGTCCCATACTTGTAGCTCCAAGTACCATTCCGCTTTCGAAGTCTGTTAGTTGTCGCCGTGCAGCCGTCATCATGTCGGAAACACTTTGACATGACGCACCCGAGGACAAATGGCAGCTGCTCCACTGCACTGCACTTTTATACCCTGTGTACGCGATACTAACGCCATCTGAATACGTGCGTATCGTTATCACATGACCTCTCTCATCTCAGCGTACGGACTGTAATGTTGATTCACTGAGGATGTCTGGTTAGAAGTAAGAGAGGGCCTAAATGTCGTAATCTTTCCAGGTGAAATAAATAAATAAACAAAATAAATAAAACAACGCAGTCAGTGGGACTCACTGGCGCAGAAACAACCAGACGAGTGTTACAGAAGTACGGTACTCGATCTCCAGTTCATTTGAGCACTATTTTTTAGCCCTCTTGTTTCTTTCACACTTGGCAATCGTTTCTAAACATGAAAATACACAGCCGCATTGTGCTTTAGAATACATGTTGAACTCTGGTGCATCCCACTATACTCGTAAAAAAACAAAAAACAAAAAAAAAATGCGCACAGTGACTTGCCCCCTCTCATATTTATATCTTACTCTGAGTAAAGTATGGTCATTACAAGGCTAGTATTGAGAACCCAGAAGATATGAGTATTTTCCTCTCTCATTGCAAGCGGTGAAAAGTTGCTATTCCTTCACAGGCGGAGTTCCCACGCAACATCTCTCGTCACCCGGGTGGTCCGGTGACAGGCGGGCTCTGCTGATCTTGAAAGGGTTATGCCGACGGGTGTGAGGGAGTCAAGTGGATGCTGCCCAGACGCTGACATTGTCATAAGAGCGGAGGCGACACGCCCACAGGGGCCTGACAGAGCAGCTGAGCTAGAGATTCCGTTACTTCGCAGAAACTTAGTTAAAACACCTTCTGACAGGCTACCAGTGAGGCGTGGGAATGACTTGTGTTCCCAGGCAGTCTTGGCGGGCAAATTCCCGCGTTTTCTGCAAAATCATAACTGTGATTGGCTTGATCAGGCGATAGCTCCGTGACGTAGCAAAATCGGCGCAGAAATTGGCGCCAAGTATCTCCATTGGTGGAATGGTTGTGCTTCGGCAATAGAGTGGAATTTTCCGCCTGTTTTCGAGTTGCTGATTGGAACATTTAACCACGGTCACTGTCGTGGGGGCGGGAATATTCTGTTTATGGCTTGTACGGGTGTTCTTGAGAGAGTGGAGTTTCGCCTTTCGGTCGGAGTAGGTTATAAGACTGAACTCTAGCTGCCTGGACAACCTGCCTTTCTTTGGCTAGCTTACTTTCATTTAATTGTAACTGTTTGACGAAGTTGCTGAAGTTTCGACTTCAGTGAAACTTTCCGAGTACAATTGGTAATTGAGTATTCTGCGTACAAGCGGCCTATGTTGTTCATCTTGAGCAGTTTTGGCTAAAGTTGACTATATCGGAGTTACTGTGTGACTTTGCTTGTTAAAATCAATCACTGTACTGTCAGTGATTGTGTAGCGAGCCTTCTTCGTCACCCTCAGAGGTGCATTTGTATTGCTAGGAAGCCTTTAGTTTGGAACAACCAGACCAGGACAATTTATTTCTGGCTATACTCTCGACATTATCATCACCTCGACGGGACGTCTAAGTAACCAGCCATCGCCTCCGGTACGCCAGATTGTGTCCTTGCAGTTAAGAAGACAGCTTGGTAACGTTTGTCCGCAGCACCGGCAGATTAGCGAATTTGCTCTGTGATAATCAGAGCTCAGCAGAGCGCGCCTGTTCCCGTCTTTTCTTACATGCTTCTGTCTTGGGTGTTCATTGTTTGAGTTCACAGTACTGTAGCAGCAATTAGTGTTGGGTTGGCTGGGTGTTTCTGTCAAAATTTGAGTTGCAAGGAATTTGCACCACATACCACTTGGTCATAAATGTCATAAGCTAGTTTATCAACAACTTCACCGTCACAGCATTTATTTCAGTATCCAATTTGACGTATTGAATGTTTCATGTGTTTTGTTTATTATTTTGAGTTTAGTCATAATAAATCAAATTGTTATTTTGGACAGAACTTTCATTCTGCTAATCGGTAGAGCAAACCTTTCATTTCTCACTACGTTAATGAAACTTTCCTGTATCCAATTAATATCTATTCAATTAAATTATTGCAGGTGCCTAACTCTTTTCTACTCCACTTGCAGGGTCGATTACAGTCAGTTCGCGTTTCTTCTTAATCCATGTGCAACAACAAAAGTAGGAATTAGAAAAGGGGGTGGCTTCGAGCATAATTTTCATATGAAGATTCTAGAAGACTTTAGTGTTAAATACAATCCTAGCCCCGGCACCTCGCAATTTGACCGTGAGTGCCCTTCCGGGGAGTTCGATCGCCAGCTGCAAGTCTTTCTATCTTACGCCACTTCGGTGACTTGTGCATCGATGATGATATGATGATCAGTGCAGTACCCACAGCCAGTAATGAGCGATGAAAATCCCTGGCAAGGCCGGGAATCGAAGCCGGGGCCCCGTGATCGAGAAGCAGCAACGCTGATCTCGCGCGAGACACGATAAAGGTGCATGTACATGAGACACGCAGTAGTGTCGCCGTCGACACAGCTGCTCTGTGTCTGCAATATACGTCAGCATTGCCGCAAGGCCGGCCAACATTGCTGCTGCTGGAAGTTGCCGACGTATCGCCTAGATGTTGCTGGTGTTGCCCACCAACAGAGGAGAATGTTTCTTATGGCCGATCGCATTTTCCTCTGTGCTTGTCTGAAAATCTGTCCCTCTCACCGTCATGGTGACAGTGCTGCAGCGCCAAGTAGTGTAATATCAGCGACGTAACAGTATTACTTCGCTTCAGTTGCAAAGACGGCGCGCTTAGTTGCAGTGGAGAATGCTCGAGTTATTTACTATCTACAGCAGTGCAATTCCAATCCCAGAGAAAGCAGGTGTTGACAGATGTGAAAATTACCGAACTATCAGTTTAATAAGTCAAAGCTGCAAAATAATAACGCGAATTCTTTACAGATGAATAGAAAAACTGGTAGAAACCGACCTCGAGGAAGATCAGTTTGGATTCCGTAGAAATCTTGGAACACGTGAGGCAATACTGACCTTACGCCTTAGAAGAAAGATTAAGGAAAGGCAAACCTATGTTTCTAGCATTTGTAGACTTAGTTAAAGCTTTTGACAATGTTGACTGCAATACTCTCTTTCAAATTCTGAAGGTGGCAGCGGTAAAATACAGGGAGCGAAAGGCTATTTACAATTTGGACAGAAACCAGATGGCACAGTCGAGGGACATGAAAGGGAAGCAGTGGTTGGGAAGGGAGTGAGACAGGGTTGTAGCCTCTCCCCGATGCTATTCAATCTCTATATTGAGCAACCAGTAAAGGAAAGAAAAGAGAAGTTGTGAGTAGGTATTAAAATCGATGGAGAAGAAATAAAAACTTTGACGTTCGCCGATGACATTGTAATTCTGTCAGAGACAGCAAAGGACTTGGAAGAGCAGTTGAACGAAATGGACAGTGTCTTGAAAGGAGGATTTAAGATTAACATCAACAAAAGCAAAACGAGGATAATGGAATGTAGTCGAATTAAGAAGTCTGATGCTGAGGGAATTAGATTAGGAAATGAGACAAAGTAGTAAAGGAGTTTTGCTATTTGTGGAGCAAAATAACTGATGATAGTCGAAGCAGAGAGGATATATAATGTATACTGGCAATGGCAAGGAAACCGTGTCTAAAGAACAGAAATTTGTTAACATCGAGTATAGATTTAAACGTCAGGAGGTCGTTTCTGAAAGTATTTGTATGGAGTGTAGCCATGTATGGAAGTGAAACACGGACGATAAATAGTTTAGACAAGAAGAGAATAGAAGCTTTCGAAATGTGGTGCTACAGAAAAATGCTGAAGATTAGATGGATAGATTACGTAACTAATGAGGTGGTATTGAATAGAATTGGGGAGGAGTTTGTCTCACAACTTGACTAGAAGAAGGGATCGGTTGGTAGGACATGTCCTGAGGCATCAAGGGATCACCAATTTAGCATTGGAGGGCAGCGTGGAGGATAAAAATCGTAGAGAGAGACCAAGAGATGAATACACTAAGCAGATTCAGAAGGATGTAGGTTGCAGTAGGTACTGGGAGATGAAGAAGCTTGCACAGGATAGAGTAGCATGGGGAGCTGCATCAAACCAGTCTCAGGACTGAAGACCACAACAACAACAGCAGTATAGAAGTACATAAACAAGATAACCATGAAAGCCATAAATATGATGTCTACACGTATGAGCATAGCTATAGCAAACACAGAAATACACGTGGAGCGTTCAGTAAGTAATGCAAGACAATTTTTTCTCAGTCAGTTTTAGTTGAAAAAATTTTTAATTTGTTGTAGGACATTGGGGAACATTCCCGCTTCAGCGCCTTCAAAATGGCGCCTGTAACATAGGTGCGTTCCAAGTAGAGAGCTGTCACTGAGCTTCTTTTAGCGGAAAACCAGTGAATCGCAAATACTCGTAGGCGATTGCAGAAAGTTTACGGAGACGGCACAGTGAACAAAACAACGGTGAGTCGTTGGACGAGCCATCTCTACATCTACATCTACATCCATTCTCCGCAAGCCACCTGACGGTGTGTGGCGGAGGGTACCTTGAGTACCTCTATCGGTTCTCCCTTCTATTACAGTCTATTCTATTCCAGTATAGTTCGTGGAAAGAAAGATTGTCTCTGTGTGGGCTCTAATCTCTCTGATTTTATCCTCATGGTCTCTTTGCGAGATATACGCGGGAGGGAGCAATACACTGCTTCACTCCTCGGTGAAGGTATGTCCTCGAAACTTCTACGAAATCCCGTACCGAGCTACTGACCGTCTCTATTGCAGAGTCTTCCACTGGAGTTTATCTATCATCTCCGTAACGCGTTCGCGATTACTAAACGATCCTGTAACGAAGCGCGCTGCTCTCCGTTGGATCTTCTCTATCTCTTCTATCAACCCTATCTGGTACGGATTCCACACTGGTGAGCAGTATTCAAGCAGTGGGCGAACAAGTGTAGTGTAACCTATTTCCTTTGTTTTCGGACTGCATTTCCTTAGGATTCTTCCAATGAATCTCATTCTGGCATCTGCTTTACCGGTGATCAACTTTATATGATCATTCCATTTTAAATCACCCCTAATGCGTACTCCCAGATAATTTATGGAATTAACTGCTTCCAGTTGCTGACCTGCTATTTTGTAGCGAAATGATAAGGGATCTATCTTTCTATGTATTCGCAGCACATTACACTTGTCTACATTGAGATTCAATTGCCATTCCCTGCACCATGCGTCAATTCGCTGCAGATCCTCCCGAATTTCAGTACAATTTTCCATTGTTACAACCTCTCGATACACCACAGCATCATCTGCAAAAAACCTCAGTGAACTTCCGATGTCATCCACAAGGTCATTTATGTATACTGTGAATAGCAACGGTCCTATGGCACTCCCCTGCGGCACACCTGAAATCACTCTTACTTCGGAAGACTTCTCTCCATTGATAATGACATGCTGCGTTCTCTTATCTAGGAACTCTTCAATCCAATCACACATTTGGTCTGATAGTCCACATGCTCTTACTTTGTTCATTAAACGACTGTGGAGAACTGTATCAAACGCCTTGCGGAAGTCAAGAAACACGGCATCTACCTGGGAACCCGTGTCTATGGCCCTCTGAGTGTCGTGGATCTGTCATCATCCCAAGAAGGTCGCGCAAATATGTCCGATGGCCTGCGTGCCTTCTGGCGGCACACAGCTGTGAGTCGTGCAACACTGGAACGTGCGGACACTCCCATTCGAGGTGATCCATGGATCACAATCAAACACCTCGCTGCACAATTGAGCGTGTCTGTTTGTAGTGCTGGTACACTCATCCACCAGTTGGGGTACCCAAAGGTGTGTGCCTGTTCAGTTTCTCGCCGCGTAGCAGAAGATGAGTTTGTGCGTTACGAGGTTGGTCGTGACAAGTTTCAGTCGAACATCTACACAGGTTCGCCACTTCGAACCAGATGCAAAACGGCAGTCCATGGAGTGGCCCCACATCACCTCTCCTCCGAAGTAAACGTTAAACGCAGCACTCTCAGCAGGCAAGGCTGTGGCGGTAGCCTTCTGGGACTCTCAAGGGGTTATTCTGTTCGACGTCTTCCCTCACGGTGCAACGATCAACTCTGAAGTGTATTGCGCTACCCTAAGGAATTGGAGAAATGATTTCAGTGTTATCTTCACCTAAAAATTCAAATGAACTCCTCTTCCTCCAGAACATAATTGGACTGTTCTCCCTCATCCACCCTACAACCTGGACCTTGCACCTTTGGACTTCCATCTGCTTCCATCTGTTTGGCAGTATGAAGGATGCGCTCCGAAGGAGGCAGTAAGTGGATGATGGGGAGGTTATTGATGCAGCAAGATGTTGGCCCCGGCGTTTACCATTAGAGTGGTACCATTCAGGCATACAGGTTCTAGCAGTAAGGTGGCATAAGGCCGCCGCACTGAACGGCTAATATGTTGAAAAATAGGGTTTTGTTGCCAAAAGAGTGGGGAATAGCATGGTGTACTCGAATCCTGAATAAAACCAACCTGCTTTCAGAAGAGAAATGACTTGCATTACTTATTGAACCCCCTAATATATATATATATATATATATATATATATATATACAGGGTTATTACAAATGATTGAAGCGATTTCACAGCTCTACAATTACTTTATTATTTGAGATATTTTCACAATGCTTTGCACACACATACAAAAACTCAAAAAGTTTTTTTAGACATTCACAAATGTTCGATATGTGCCCATTTAGTGATTCGGCAGACATCAAGCCGATAATCAAGTTCCTCCCACACTCGGCGCAGCATGTCCCCATCAATGAGTTCGAAAGCATCGTTGATGAGAGCTCGCAGTTCTGGCACGTTTCTTGGTAGAGGAGGTTTAAACACTGAATCTTTCACATAACACCACAGAAAGAAATCGCATGGGGTTAAGTCGGGAGAGCGTGGAGGCCATGACACGAATTGCTGATCATGATCTCCACCACGACCGATCCATCGGTTTTCCAATCTCCTGTTTAAGAAATGCCGAACATCATGATGGAAGTGCGGTGGAGCACCATCCTGTTGAAAGATGAAGTCGGCGCTGTCGGTCTCCAGTTGTGGCATGAGCCAATTTTCCAGCATGTCCAGATACACGTGTCCTGTAACGTTTTTTTCGCAGATGAAAAAGGGACCGTAAACTTTAAACCGTGAGATTGCACAAAACACGCTAAATTTTGGTGAATTGCGAATTTGCTGCACGAATGCGTGAGGATTCTCTACCGCCCAGATTCGCACATTGTGTCTGTTCACTCCACCGTTAAGAAAAAATGTTGCTTCATCACTGAAAACAAGTTTCGCACTGAACGCATCCTCTTCCATGAGCTGTTGCAACCGCACCGAAAATTCAAAGCGTTTGACTTTGTCATCGGGTGTCAGCAATTGTAAACGGTAAGGCTTCTGCTTTAGCCTTTTCCGTAAGATTTTCCAAACCGTCGGCTGTGGTACGTTTAGCTCCCTGCTTGCTTTATTCGTCGACTTCCGCGTGCTACACGTGAAACTTGCCCGCACGCGTTCAACCGTTTCTTCGCTCACTGCAGGCCGACCCGTTGATTTCCCCTTACAGAGGCATCCAGAAGCTTTAAACTGCGCATCCCATCGCCGAATGGAGTTAGCAGTTGGTGGATCTTTGTTGAACTTCGTCCTGAAGTGTCGTTGCACTGTTATGACTGACTGATGTGAGTGCATTTCAAGCACGACATATGCTTTCTCGGCTCCTGTCGCCATTTTGTCTCACTGCGCTCTCGAGCGCTCTGGCGGCAGAAACCTGAAGTGCGGCTTCAGCCGAATAAAACTTTATGAGTTTTTCTACGTATCTGTAGTGTGTCATGACCATATGTCAATGAATGGAGCTACAGTGAATTTATGAAATTGCTTCAATCATTTGTAATAGCCCTATATATATATATATATATATATATATATATATATATATATATATATATATATATATATATATATAATAAACACGGATTCTGCAGTAGTGAGCCGTAATTTTATTCTATGTGGGCTGAGTGTGTACAAAGAAAGTCAGCATGATACCCAAGTTATCTATCACATCATCATGCGTTGTTGCCTGCATTATGCCGTAATTGTATGACACCCTAGTAGACATAGGCCAATTTCTGTAGGTATAAAATGGCGGGAAATTCAAAAAATGACTAGTAATTCAAAATAGCCCAGTTGTGCAAAATTTACAAATGTGGGAAATTCAGAAATTCAAGACTGTGGACTTCGCTCAATTATCCGAAGTATAAGGTCCAAGATGGCGGATCTAAAAGAAGGTCTTATCACCTCAGAATCCAGGTTGGCGATCCAAGATAGTGGACCTGCGCCTACAAAGACAACCTCTATCACGTCAGCAAACACTATGGTGACCCAAGATTGCGGACCTGGAATAACAAGACCACTATGCATGGTTCACAGGTCACTTCTTCTATGTGTATCCAGTATGGCGGATCTATACCTGCGAGGACAGCTTACGTGGTTGCCCTGTCAGCTTTTCTGTATATAGAATCCAAGATGAAGGACTCGGGTATGCGAGGACAGTCCGCGTGGCTGCCACGTCACTTGTCTTAGCTATGGAACCCAAAATGGCGTACCTGAAGGTAGCATCGTTGTCTGGTCACTTGGCCTAAGTATAGAATCTGAGGGGGTCACTCGTAAAAATCCAAGATGGCCGCTGGGGTGTCACAGGCCACTGGTCATCCAAAAGCAAACTTTAAAATGATAGGAAATTCAAACAGTCCATTTTAAAATGGCACCTAAACAATTTGCTCACCCTCCATAACCAATGGCGACAGCTCAGTTGCCTAATTTTAAAATGTGTTTAAACATTTATGCTGTGTTTGTACAGTAGGAAAGATGTGGGAGTCACTGCATCTTTATTTCAAAAAATTTCATGCCATGGAGGGCCTCCAAAGTCCCTCAGCTGACCCCAAACCACCACAAGCCCCTCAGTTGTCCAGCGTAGCCGCAGATTGCAGACACCGAGCCCTAAATTTAGAATCCGAGACCTCACATCTCATAAGTTAAAAATTGTTGGGAAATTCAGAACCCAAGGTGGTGGAAATAGAACTGAACTCTCCCCCCCCCCCCCCCCCTCGCCATCCTCACCCTCTCTCCTCGTCCTGCACCATCTTCACCTCGCCACAGACCGTGGGTGGCAGAATCTCTAGTTAAGGATCCAAGAGCCCACTCACCCTAACTGCAGGAAATTATAAAATCCAAGATAGTACTATCTGCGGTTACCCATACAACCTCTCTGATCTCACAGCCCGTGTGACTTAATTTAAAATGGCAGTGAAGTACGAAAGTAAAAGAGCACACTAATGTTTTAGCCTCGGTTGAAAAATGGTGGGAAATTCAAAACTGTCGTAAGTTTAAAACGTTGGCAGTTGTGCAACAGCCTACACACAAGCCGCACAACACTGTGTTATTTCTAATGTTCTGCAGGGGAATTGAGAATCACAAATGGACATTCACTCTATGGTAATAACTTGTGCAATAGATCAGGAGCCGAAAGGTTCAGGTTCTATGTTTTAAAAATTCGTCACCATAAAAACGATTGAAGTTCCGTCTTCTATGCACGCATCAACCACATTAGAAACCTAAACATGGTTAAACGAAGTGACAAGTAGAAATTTCACCATCAAGAACTGAAACGTCCCCTTTTGAACAATTATACATGACTGTGCTTAAACTGACACACAATATTTTTAGCGCAACGCAATCTGACTCTCAATAATCCCTACAAAAGAATGGCCCTGACCAACATGAAGCGATACCTTTCACAAATCACTTACCTCACAAAAATCTTCGTTACTCGAACTACTGCAATACAGCGAGCGCCACTACTGCCAGCTAAATAAAAGATTCAAACTACGGAAGGCACTAACTACTGATAGGCATAGATAGCAAATGAAAGATTTTAATAGAGAACAAACAATGTATTTACCTTAATAGTCATAATATACACTCCTGGAAATTGAAATAAGAACACCGTGAATTCATTGTCCCAGGAAGGGGAAACTTTATTGACACATTCCTGGGGTCAGATACATCACATGATCACACTGACAGAACCACAGGCACATAGACACAGGCAACAGAGCATGCACAATGTCGGCACTAGTACAGTGTATATCCACCTTTCGCAGCAATGCAGGCTGCTATTCTCCCATGGAGACGATCGTATAGATGCTGGATGTAGTCCTGTGGAACGGCTTGCCATGCCATTTCCACCTGGCGCCTCAGTTGGACCAGCGTTCGTGCTGGACGTGCAGACCGCGTGAGACGACGCTTCATCCAGTCCCAAACATGCTCAATGGGGGACAGATCCGGAGATCTTGCTGGCCAGGGTAGTTGACTTACACCTTCTAGAGCACGTTGGGTGGCACGGGATACATGCGGACGTGCATTGTCCTGTTGGAACAGCAAGTTCCCTTGCCGGCCTAGGAATGGTAGAACGATGGGTTCGATGACGGTTTGGATGTACCGTGCACTATTCAGTGTCCCCTCGACGATCACCAGTGGTGTACGGCCAGAGTAGGAGATCGCTCCCCACACCATGATGCCGGGTGTTGGCCCTGTGTGCCTCGGTCGTATGCAGTCCTGATTGTGGCGCTCACCTGCACGGCGCCAAACACGCATACGACCATCATTGGCACCAAGGCAGAAGCGACTCTCATCGCTGAAGACGACACGTCTCCATTCGTCCCTCCATTCACGCCTGTCACGACACCACTGGAGGCGGGCTGCACGATGTTGGGGCGTGAGCGGAAGACGGCCTAACGGTGTGCGGGACCGTAGCCCAGCTTCATGGAGACGGTTGCGAATGGTCCTCGCCGATAGCCCAGGAGCAACAGTGTCCCTAATTTGCTGGGAAGTGGCGGTGCGGTCCCCTACGGCACTGCGTAGGATCCTACGGTCTTGGCGTGCATCCGTGCGTCACTGCGGTCCGGTCCCAGGTCGACGGGCACGTGCACCTTCCGCCGACCACTGGCGACAACATCGATGTACTGTGGAGACCTCACGCCCCACGTGTTGAGCAATTCGGCGGTACGTCCACCCGGCCTCCCGCATGCCCACTATACGCCCTCGCTCAAAGTCCGTCAACTGCACATACGGTTCACGTCCACGCTGTCGCGGCATGCTACCAGTGTTAAAGACTGCGATGGAGCTCCGTATGCCACGGCAAACAGGCTGACACTGACGGCGGCGGTGCACAAATGCTGCGCAGCTAGCGCCATTCGACGGCCAACACCGCGGTTCCTGGTGTGTCCGCCGTGCCCTGCTTGTGATCATTGCTTGTACAGCCCTCTCGCAGTGTCCGGAGCAAGTATGGTGGGTCTGACACACCAGTGTCAATGTGTTCTTTTTTCCATTTCCAGGAGTGTATATAGCAGTTCATGACATCCAGTCTTACAAATTTCAAAACTCCGCCATCTCTCTCCACACATCCACCACTGCTGGCGGCTCACCTCCAACTGCGCAACGCTACGCGCTGTTAACATCCAGCTGCCCAACACTACAATGGTAGATATTCCAACAATAATGCAAACTAGCCACAGACTGCACACAGCACAGCCAGTGATTTTCAAACAGAGCGCTACATAACGATGCCAATAAGAAAACATAAACAGCCTACTTACAAAACATTTGAGAAAATGTAACGACAGAAATGTGTTGTGGGAGTAGAGGTCTGCACTCTTGTTTTGTGATGCATTTCGAGAGGAGAAACGACGACTAGTGCCCCCTAGCGGACGAAGGCTGTAGCTTACCGGTGGCAGAGCTGTGACGGTCCAGAATTTGCTACCTTTGTTGGAGTGGGTTAACATGCAATGATATAATTGCTTTCTTAATGTTTTTACAGTGAAAGTTCTAGGTAAAAATGAGAAAATGCGACGTTCAAGAGAAGAGTTTTCTACGTCTGCTCAGTTCTAGAGTGCTCACCGACTGGTTTGGTGTTGTCACCAAGTAGACATGAAGTAGACTGAAGAGGGTCACACAGTGACTAAAATTAAGGATTTCAATCTTTAGGACCGATGCTGCCATTTATCCAAAATATATTGAGAATAATATGGTCTTGGTGTACACGGTTCCCAATGGAATTACACATCAAGCAGACATGGCAGCATATATCGACATGTTACTAGGATCATAACAGGTCAATACACCAACCATACGAAAGTGTAGCAGAGATGCTCTGAGAATTCAAATGAGAAAGTTGCGAAGGAAGGGAACGGCCTGTGGCCCTATGAAAGTATTAGCAGAAGATGTAGCTGTATGCAGGGAGGCGCTATAGTCAGAAACATATAGCGAGTGGCGCAAAGATGAAAACACCTGGTCAGCGCACTTTAGGAACTCAGCTGCCGAATATTGTGAGCAAAGAGGAATAATTTGTACAAAAATCCTAAAACATACAATCAGTCAACCACACTCACAGTTAAGTTAGAAATCACGTCACTGACATTTTCATTACGAACGCGAGACCGAAATAGAGAAAAGGTTTGTGAGACCACCTTTGGGGAAGGGCAGAAGAAGTAAATACCTACGGGAATATAGTGGAATGTTAAGATAATTTCACGTGTTTAGTGGCACTTCATCTCAGCTACACTGTGTTTACGTATTTCGTTGCTGAAGTACCTTTAGAATCTTGAGAAGCCTCGACAAACGGTGCTTTATCTCATCTACACATTGTTTATGTACAACAAACTTGCTTTTAGTCTTAGCCAATGCCTACAGTAGCTGCCATCTTGTCGTTTGTCAAAGTTGGTTGCTTACAAAAACCTGCTGTTATCAGTACGCATCTCACAGGCCAGTGCGATGAAAGTGAGCTAGTTGATAAAAACAGACATGTGAGGGCAGCAGCGTTTGAGGTCTGAACTTACCAGTGTGTTAGTGATGTCGTAGGAGCATACTGAACGAGATCTGATCAGAATACAACACTAGCTTACTCTGATCTCTCTCACACAATAACTTCCAAGCAAGTGACTAGAGAACTGTGTGCATAGTATTCACGGAATGTCCCCAATTACTGTCACCGACTCAAACTCGCTACAGCTATGAAGCTGAACCGCTAGAATTATCTCCAAGCTGCTTGCAAGTATACCAGCTATTACAGAGAATAGTGTATTTCACGTACTACATTTGTCTTTGTTTCTCTGTTTGGTCATGTTGTTCTCTGACTGAACATGTTCGACAGAACAGACACCAATAAACAGTCATATATATATATATATATATATATATATATATATATATAGGCTGTTTAGGTTTTTATGTTGGTAACGCCACGTAGCGCTCTGTATGAAAATCACTGGCTGTGCTGTGCGCAGTCTGTGGCTGGTTTGCATTGTTGTTCGCTATTGTAGTGTTGGCCAGCTGGCTGTTAACAGCGCGTAGCGTCGTGCAGTTGGAGGTGAGCCGCCAGCAGTGGTGGATGTGGGGAGTGAGATGGCGGAGTTTCGAGAGCGGATGATCTGGACAGAGACAGTAAATTTGTAAGACTGGATGTCATGAACTTATATATATATATATATATATATATATATATATATATATATAACCACGTTAGTTTTGTTAGCACATCTGAACATATAAACAAATACGTAATCAGTGCCGTTTGTTGCATTGTAAAATGTTAATTACCTCCGGAGATATTGTAACCTAAAATTGACGCTTGAAACATTGTCCTCACTTCATTGCAGGGGCCCAAACAGCTGCAACATACATCGCGTTTCTACAGAATGATCTGCCAACGTTGCTCGAAAATGTCCCACTGGAAACGCGTCGACGTATGTGGTATCAGCATGATGGTGCACCTGCACATTCCGCAATTAACACTAGGCTGACCCTTGACAGGATGTTCGACGGGCGTTTCATAGGACGTGGAGGACGCATAAATTGGCCAGCCCGTTCTTCTGATCTTACACCTCTGGACTTCTTTCTGTGGGGTACGTTAAAGGAGAATGTGTACCGTGATGTGCCTACAACCCCAGAGGATATGAAACAACGTATTGTAGCAGCCTGCGGCGACGTTACACCAGATGTACTGCGGCGTGTACGACATTCATTACGCCAGAGATTGCAATTGTGTGCAGCAAATGATGGCCACCACATTGAACATCTATTGGCCTGACATGTCGGGACACACTCTATTCCACTCCGTAATTGCAAACGGAAACCACGTGTGTACGTGTACCTCACCCCTCATGGTAATGTACATGTGCGTCACTGAAAAAGACCAATAAAACGGTGTTAGCATGTGGACGTAATGTGCTGTTCCAGTCTCTTCTGTACCTAAGGTCCATCACCGTTCCCTTTCGATCCCTACGTAATGCGGTGCTCTCCGATACACACGATCGAACAGCGGAGGAGTGGTACTCAAGCGTCAACTTTAGGTTACAATATCTCCGGATGTAATTAACATTTTACAATTCAACAAACGGCACTGATTACGTATTTGTTTATATGTTCAGATGTGCTAACAAAAATAACGTGGTTCCATTTAAAAAACGTAGGTTTGTGTTGAAAAACATACTTCAGTGCATTTTTTTTTATGGTTTGTATTAACCAATTACACTAGCCCCTCTCCTCACGTTCGGTCTGTGGAATCAATTCGTCAGTATTTGATGTGGTTTACGAAATATATCCAGCGGTAATGTTAGGTGACTCACCCTGTATATATATATATATATATATATACTGATGAGCCAAAGAAACTATTACACCTGCCTAATATCGTGTAGGACTGGAGGGAATTGACACTATGAATCCTGCAGGGCTGTCCATAAATCCGTAAGAGAACGAGATGATGGAAACCTCTTCCGAACAACGTGTTGCAAGGCATCCTATATATGCTCAATAATATTATTGTCTGAGGTGTTTGGTCACCAGCGGAAATGTTTAAACTCAGGAGAGTGTTCCTGGAGACACTGTGTAGCAATTCTGGACGTGTGGGATGTCTCATTGTCCCAATGGAATTGCCCAAGTCCGTCGTAGTGCACAATGGACATGGATGGATGCAGATGATCAGACAGGATAACAGGTCCCATATCACTCCAACTGCACACGCCCCACAGAATTACAGACCCTCCGCCAGGTTGAACAGTCCCCTGCTGACATACAGGATCCATGGACTCATCGACACAATTTGAAACGAGACTTGTCCGACGAGACAACATGCTTCCAGTCACCAACAGTCCAATGTCGGTGTTGACGGGCCCAGGTGAGGCGTAAAGCTTTGTGTCGTGCAGACATCAAGGGTACACGAATGGGCCTCCGGCTTCAAAAGCCCATATTGATGATGTTTTGTTGAATTGTTAGCATGCTGACACTTATTGAAGGCCCAGTACTGAAATCTGTAGCAATTTGCAGATGGGTTGCACTTCTGCCACGTTTAACGTTTCTCTTCAGTCGTCGTTGGACCCGTTCTTGCAGTATCTTTTTCCGGCCGCAGCCATGTCGGAGATTTGATGTTTTACGGCATTCCTGATATTCATTGTACACTCGTGAAATGGTCGTACGAGAAAATCCCCACTTCATCGCTACCTCGGAGAAGCTGTGTCCCACCGCTCGTGCGCCGACAATAACACCGCATTCAGACTCACTTAAATCTTGATAACCTGCCATTGTAGTGTCAGTATCCCGTCTAAGAACTGCGCCAGACCCTTGTCTTATAAAGGCGTTCCCGACCGCAGCGCGGTGTTCTGCCTGTTTACATGTCTCTGTATTTGATTACACATGCCTGTACCAGTTTGTTTGGCACTTCAGTATATATCCCTAAAAGCGCGACGGCCCTTGACCTTTGTTTCAGTGCGGACGCACTAATATCATCCGAATTTGTGAGAGAGTCAATAATTTGCGAGTAGGGGTTAATGGACGATGGACACTGCACTGCAGTATGCGAAAAGTTGGAAATTTGAGTCGGTCAGGGAGATTGGCCAGATAATTGAAGGAATTAAGGCAACTGGTCATGAGGAGCGGCAAATCCAGGTTCGAGTACCTGTCCAGAACAAATTTTGAGCTCCCGCCATTGCATTACCACAATGCCCTGTGCGGCTGGACGTCACGAATTCCCACCCGTCCCTTCCCTTTTTTTCACAAATCTCTGATTCATATAAATTCATTCTATGTGTTTCTACATGGCTCAACAACTAGAGGTATATTTCTGCTTGCAGCAGGATATTCAGTTTTAGTTTAAAATACATACGTTCAAATAACTTGTAGCAGTCACTTTACCTTTCACATTAAGCATTTAATTCTCTTCATTATGAGACATAACGATTTGAACATTCCGTTATGTCTGAAACACGGCATACGAAATCCTATGCACAGTACGACAACTTCTCGCCAATATCATATGACAACAGCTTCTCACAAGTAAACCAGAAAAACGAACAATTAGAGGTATATTTCTGCTTGCAGCAGGATATTCAATTTTAGTTTAAAATACATACGTTCAAATAACTTGCAGCAGTCACTTTACCTTTCACATTAAGCATTTAATTCTCTTCATTATGAGACATAACGATTTGAACATTCCGTTATGTCTGAAACACGGCATACGAAATCCTATGCACAGTACGACAACTTCTCGCCAATATCATATGACAACAGCTTCTCACAAGTAAACCAGAAAAACGAACAATTAGAGGTATATTTCTGCTTGCAGCAGGATATTCAGTTTTAGTTTAAAATACATACGTTCAAATAACTTGCAGCAGTCACTTTACCTTTCACATTAAGCATTTAATTCTCTTCATTATGAGACATAACGATTTGAACATTCCGTTATGTCTGAAACACGGCATACGAAATCCTATGCACAGTACGACAACTTCTCGCCAATATCATATGACAACAGCTTCTCACAAGTAAACCAGAAAAACGAACAATTAGAGGTATATTTCTGCTTGCAGCAGGATATTCAGTTTTAGTTTAAAATACATACGTTCAAATAACTTGCAGCAGTCACTTTACCTTTCACATTAAGCATTTAATTCTCTTCATTATGAGACATAACGATTTGAACATTCCGTTATGTCTGAAACACGGCATACGAAATCCTATGCACAGTACGACAACTTCCCGCCAATATCATATGACAACAGCTTCTCACAAGTAAACCAGAAAAACGAACACATCTTTCGAGGAAATAAATTTCCACAACAAATAAGTTTCTTATAGTTTTCTCGTTGACATTATTTTTAAAGTTTCCTTTATGTTTATGATTAATGTCAGTGACCTGAAATAGAAACAAAATTAAGTAAGAACAATGCGAAATAACTCCAATATATGAGGAACAATCAAGTGTGTTTGAAAGTTCGTAAAATTAATATAATTTACGTTACATCGATGTCTGATGGCATACTATATATAGAAGGATACAAAAATATAAATATGTCTTTAAAACCATACGGGATGCGAAATTACTATTTCGAACTCGTCTAAATCGTCCAGTAAATTTATGGAGTTTATCAAATAATTCATTTCTTTTAATTTATCCGCAAGTACTACATAAAGGGTGGTCCATTGATAATGACCAGGCCAAATATCTCACGAAATAAGCATCAAACAAAAAAACTACAAAGAACGAAACGTGTCTAGCTTGAAGGGGGAAACCAGATGGTGCTATGGTTGGCCCAC
This sequence comes from Schistocerca piceifrons, assembly GCF_021461385.2. Classification (NCBI taxonomy): domain Eukaryota; kingdom Metazoa; phylum Arthropoda; class Insecta; order Orthoptera; family Acrididae; genus Schistocerca; species Schistocerca piceifrons. Next base: position 216,064,189 of record NC_060146.1, read on the forward strand.
TAGATGGCGCTGCCATAGGCCAAACGGATATCAACTGCATTTTTATTTTATTTCTCTTTTAAATAGGAACCCCCATTTTTATTACATATTCGTGTAGTACTGTTTTAGTTGGACCACTTTTTTCGCTGTTCTGGTTGGAGCACTTTTTTCGCTTTGTGATAGATGGCGCTGTAACAGTCACAAACGTATAAGTAGGTGGTCTCATGTAACATTTCGCCGGACCGTATTTGCTTCGTGATACATTACCCGTGTTAAAATGGACCGTTTACCAATTGCGGAAAAGGTCGATATCGTGTTGATGTATGGCTATTGTGATCAAAATCCCCAACGGATGTGTGCTATGTGAGCTGCTCGGTATCCTGGACGACATCATCCAAGTGTCCGGACCGTTCGCCGGATGCTTACGTTACTTAAGGAAACAGGAAGTGTGCAGCCACATGTGAAACGTCAACCACGATGTGCAACAAATGATGATGCCCAAGTAGGGGTTTTAGCTGCTGTCGCGGCTAAACCGCACATCAGTAGCAGACAAATTGCGCGAGAAACGGGAATCTCAAAAATGTCGTTGTTGAGAATGCTACATCAACATCGATTGCACCCGTACCATATTACTATGCACCAGGAATTTCATGGCGACGTCTTTGAACGTCGTGTACAGTTCTGCCACTGGGCACAAGAGAAATTACGGGACGATGACAGGTTTTTTTTCACGCGTTCTATTTCGCGACGAAGCGCCATTCATCAACAGCGGTAATGTAAACCGGCATAATATGCACTATTGGGCAACGGAAAATCTACGATTGCTGCGACAAGTTGAACATCAGCGACCTTGGCGGGTTAATGCATGGTGCGGCATTATGGGAGGAAGGATAATTAGCCCCCATTTTATCGATGGCAATCTAAATGGTGCAATGTATGCTGATTTCCTACGTAACGTTCTACCGATGTTAATACAAGACGTTTCACTGCATGACAGAATGGCGATGTACTTCCAACGTGGTGGATGTCCGGTTGAAGCGGTATTGAATAGCATATTTCATGACAGGTGGATTGGTCGACGAAGTACCATACCATGGTCCGCACGTTCACCGGAGTTGATGTCTCCGAATTTCTTTCTGTGGGGAAAGTTGCTATTGTGTCAGCGCATTGTCAGTGCATGTGCGAACATTACGGAAGGCGAACTACTCGCTGTTGAGAGGAATGTCGTTACACGTATTGCCAAATACATTGAGGTTGACGGACACCATTTTGAGCATTTTTTGCATTAATGTGGTATTTACAGGTAATCACGCTGTAACAGCATGCGTTCTCAGAAATGATCAGTTCACAAAGGTACGTGTATCACATTGGAACAACCGAAATAAAATGTTCAAACGCACCTACGTTCTGCATTTTAATTTAAAAAACCTACCTGTTACCAACAGTTCGTCTAAAATTGTGAGCCATGTGTTTGTGACTATTACAGCGCCATCTATCACAAAACGAAAAAAGTGGTCCAACTAAAACATTCATATTTCTTTACGTATTTCGTGAGATATTTGACCCGGTGACTATCAATGTATCACCCTGTATAGCAAAAGATGATCCGCTGATGAGACTCCATTGCAGACTTCAGCCTGTGTAGTGCTGGTGTTGACGCAAATCGTTCAGCTGCAGCAGTCAACACTGCCAGGCGAGGCGACTTGTTGTGTCTGCGCGCTTGATTGATTCACCTCTCTTCTCCGCTGCAGTGTCTGCGCGCCACGATTTAGAGTGCAAAGTGGCCGTAATCTGTGTCGCTAAACTGCCTCGCGGGAGAGAAGGCAGCAGACTTGGGCTCTCCAAAGAGAATCGCAGGAGTTCCTCGTCTCGCTTTTATTGGCCCCGCGGCTACGCTGCTACTGCGCACTAATGCCCTCTGTCGAGATAAACGAGAACTCTCTCTCTCTCTCGCTCTTTCTCTTTCGCCGCCATAATGGAGATCCGATTACGCGGCTGCCTTACGCGACTTCACACACACACACACACACACACACACACACACACACACTTGCTGACGCACATACACGCCGACGCCAAGACGTACACAGCGCGTATACTTTAAAGGATGCTAACAGTAAATAACACGCACACGAGCACGGAGATTCTGTAACCGTCCCTTTAATTTAGTTGATTCACCGGTCCAAAGAGGCTGGAAAACCGTTGATTTAGAGGCGCACGTAATGACCGTCTACCCCAGCGCCGCTGCATTATATCTGTCTGCGTTCTGCTTCCCCTTTTCTTTTTTAACCACTCGCTATTCAGTCTCTCCCTTTGGTTTTGTTTCTTTTCCTCTTCCCCCCCCCCCCCCCCCTCATCCCACCACCGCCGTAGCCTTCCTTTTGTCGGCTTCTTCAGGTAAGGTCTGAGCGCAGACCAGCCGCATGCTCTTTGTGAATGCGGGTGGACTGTCCCTGCAGACGAAATGCTTTGGCTACTGTCGGCTACATATTTCACCCTGCAAGCAGCTCTCGCTTTATAGAAGTCTAAACAAAATTATAAGAGTGTCTGTATTGATCACAGTGTTACGCAAGACAACAAACATATTTTAAACACTCAGGAACATGGTTACTAATTTTTGTTGCTGTATAAAGACGTTACTTTACGGAACAATCTATTCTTTCTGAACCTGCCCGCCGTTTGAGAGTGAACTTCTTTTCTGTAATGAGCTCAGACACGAAGGAAACTGACGAGGACACACGCTCGTTTATTCAGTATTGCTTAAGAGTCTCATTCGATGGCTTTCATGATTTCTACCGCCTGTTATGCATTTCTAATGGCTTCAGAGTAAATGAATGCGTTTACGGCGAAGTGTTCCTGGAAAAGCTTGCTTTTAATGATGGTGCTTTTCAACACTTCTCTTGGGCTACATTTTGTATATGAGTGCACATACTTTACATTTATTCCAGTCTTACAGTCTCACTAATTAACGTGATTTACTTAAAACATGTATTTTACAACTTAACAGTAGCATCTGATCCTAAAGAGATAAAAAAAAGGAGGTGATTTAAGGAAAAGAAAGTGCCACGTTTCTGAATCAGTTTCCCTAACTTCCTTGTTGTCTTAATCTTTGCATTTAATACAACGACCAGAACAATACGATTTGTTAATAGAGCTCCTGTAATAATAATAACTACAGTTTTTTTTTTTTTTTTTTTTTTTTTTTTTTTTTTTTTTTTGGTCATCGGTCTACTGACTGGTACTGGTTTGACGCGGCCCGCCACGAATTCCTTTCCTGTGCTAACCTCTTCATCTCAGAGTAGCACTTGCAACCTACGTCCTCAATTATTTGCTTGACGTATTCCAATCTCTGTCTTCCTCTACAGTTTTTGCCCTCTACAGCTCCCTCTAGTACCATGGAAGTCATTCCCTCATGTCTTAGCAGATGTCCTATCATCCTGTCCCTTCTCCTTATCAGTGTTTTCCACATATTCCTTTCCTCTCCGATTCTGTGTAGAACCTCCTCATTCCTTACCTTATCAGTCCACCTAATTTTCAACATTCGTCTATAGCACCACATCTCAAATGCTTCGATTCTCTTCTGTTCCGGTTTTCCCACAGTCCATGTTTCACTACCACACAATGCTGTACTCCAGACGGACATCCTCAGAAATTTCTTCCTCAAATTAAGGCCGGTATTTGATATTAGTAGACTTCTCTCGGACACAAATGCCTTTTTTGCCATAGCGAGTCTGCTTTTGATGTCCTCCTTGCTCCGTCCGTCATTGGTTATTTTACTGCCTAGGTAGCAGAATTCCTTAACTTCATTGACCTCGTGACCATCAATCCTGATGTTAGGTTTCTCGCTGTTCCCATTTCTACTACTTCTCATTACCTTCGTCTTTCTCCGATTTACTCTCAAACCATGCTGTGTACTCATTAGACTGTTCATTCCGTTCAGCAGGTCATTTAATTCTTCTTCACTTTCACTCAGGATAGCAATGTCATCAGCGAATCGTATCATTGATATCCTTTCACCTTGTATTTTAATTCCACTCCTGAACCTTTCTTTTATTTCCATCATTGCTTCATCGATGTACAGACTGAAGAGTAGGGGCTACAGCCTTGTCTTACACCCTTCTTAATACGAGCACTTCGATCTTGATCGTCCACTCTTATTATTCCCTCTTGGTTGTTGTACATATTGTATATGACCTGTCTCCCCCTATAGCTTACCCCTACTTTTTTTCAGAATCTCGAACAGCTTGCATCATTTTATATTGTCGAACGCTTTTTCCAGGTCGACAAATCCTATGAAAGTGTCTTGATTTTTCTTTAGCCTTGCTTCCATTATTAGCCGTAACGTCAGAATTGCCTCTCTCGTCCTTTTACTGATCGTCACCTAGCGCATTCTCAATTTTCTTTTCCATTCTTCTGTATATTATTCTTGTAAGCAGCTTCGATGCGTGAGCTGTTAAGCTGATTGTGCGATAATTCTCGCACTTGTCAGCTCTTGCCGTCTTCGGAATTGTGTGGATGATGCTTTTCCGAAAGTCAGATGGTATATCGCCAGACTCATATATTCTACACACCAACGTGAATAGTCGTTTTGTTGCCGCTTCCCCCAATGATTTTAGAAATTCTGATGGAATGCTATCGATCCCTTCTGCCTTATTTGACCGTAAGTCCTCCAAAGCTCTTTTAAATTCCGATTCTAATACTGGATCCCCTATCTCTTCTAAATCGACTCCTGTTTCTTCTTCTATCACATCAGACAAATCTTCACCCTCATAGAGGCTTTCATTGTATTCTTTCCACCTATCTGTTCTCTCCTCTGCATTTAACAGTGGAATTCCCGTTGCACTCTTAATGTTACCACCGTTGCTTTTAATGTCACAAAAGGTTGTTTTGACTTTCCTGTATGCTGAGTCTGTCCTTTCGACAATCATATCTTTTTCGATGTCTTCACATTTTTCCTGCAGCCATTTCGTCTTAGCTTCCCTGCACTTCCTATTTATTTCATTCCTCAGCTACTTGTATTTCTGTATTCCTGATTTTCCCGGAACATGTTTGTACTTCCTCTTTTCATCAATCAACTGAAGTATTTCTTCTGTTACCCATGGTTTCTTCGCAGCTACCTTCTTTGTACCTATGTTTTCCTTCCCAACTTCTGTGATGGCCCTTTTTAGAGATGTCCATTCCTCTTCAACTGTACTGCCTACTGTGCTATTCCTTATTGCTGTATCTATAGCGTTAGAGAACTTCAAACGTATCTCGTCATTCCTTAGTACTTCCGTATCCCACTTCTTTGCGTATTGATTCTTCCTGACTAATGTCTTGAACTTCAGCCTACTCTTCATCACTACTATATTGTGATCTGAGTCTATATCTGCTCCTGGGTACGCCTTACAATCCAATATCTAATTTCGGAATCTCTGTCTGACCATGATGTAATCTAATTGAAATCTTCCCGTATCTCCCGGCCTTTTCCAAGTATACCTCCTCCTCTTGTGATTCTTGAACAGGGTATTCGCTATTACTAGCTGAAACGTGTTACAGAACTCAAGTAGTCTTTCTCCTCTTTCATTCCTTGTCACAAGCCCATATTCTCCTGTAACCTTTTCTTCTACTCCTTCCCCTACAATTACATTCCAGTCGCCCTTGACTATTAGATTTTCGTCCCCCTTTACATACTGCATTACCCTTTCAATATCCTCATACACTTTCTCTACCTGTTCATCTTCAGCTTGCGACGTCGGCATATATACCTGAACTAACGTTGTCGGTGTTGGTCTGCTGTCGATTCTGATTAGAACAACCCGGTCACTGAACTGTTCACAGTAACACACCCTCTGCATTGCCTTCCTATTCATAACGAATCCTACACCTGTTATACCATTTTCTGCTGCTCTTGATATTACCCGATACTCATCTGACCAGAAATCCTTGTCTTCCTTCCACTTCACTTCACTGACCCCTATTATATCTAGATTGAGCCTTTGCATTTTCCTTTTCAGATTTTCTAGTTTCCCTACCACGTTCAAGCTTCTGACATTCCACGACCCAACTCGTAGAACGTTATCCTTTCGTTGATTATTCAATCTTTTTCTCATGGTAACCTCCCCCTTGGCAGTCCCCTCCCAGAGATCCGAGTGGGGGACTATTCCGGAATCCTTTGCCAATGCAGAGATCATCACGACACTTCTTCAATTACAGCCCACATGTCCTGTGGATACACGTTTCGTGTCTTTAATGCAGTGGTTTCCATTGCCTTCTGCATCTTCATGTCGTTGATCATTGCTGATTCTTCCGCCTTTAGGGGCAATTTCCCACCCCTAGGAAAAGAGAGTGCCCTGAATCTCTATCCGCTCCTCCGCCCTCTTTGACAAGGCCGTTGGCAGAATGAGGCTGACTTCTTATGCCGGAAGTCTTCGGCCGCCAATGCTGATTATTTGTCAAAATTTAGGCAGTGGCGGGGATCGAACCCGGGACCGAAGACGTTTTGATTATGAATCAAAGACGCTACCCCTAGACGTCGGGTACTTAATAACTAAAATAAAAGACTGATAAAAAGTCTATTGAGTAATAATTATGTATGAAATGACATTTTCCTCCTCCTTGTTTAATTCTACTTTCGGCTGTTATGCCATTTTCAAGCTATAGCCTAGAATATAACTGCTTTCTTGCCAATGATATCGCGAAGAAGTTTCTTCTTTTGTTGTTTACATGGCAGACGTACTGTTTTGAACACATTCTCTATAAAAGATGACAACTGAATCGTACACTCTCAGCTACCGTTTGAAAATGGAGGAATATCCGAATCGGCCAACAGCGGATAAATTAAAAATAATGACAGTGGAGGGGGCAGAACGTTATTTCACAAATTTTGTACGGCTGTGGTATCAGCCCGAAGAAAAGAAATCAAATAATAATAATGATGTTTCTGCGCTGAAGAAGCTCTGCTCCGATAACTAATCATAGAGCCACAGTGGATATGTTATGGGAAAATTTCAAATAATATTTCGATTCACTTGATCTTTCCAAAATTTGAAAGAACAACGTTAAGACCCAAAAATAATGGAATCATAAGCGATTCCCGAAAATAACACAAAATCGAAAGTAAAATAACCGAAAGTAATTCCAGAACTTTTCCACAGAAACCTGTGTCAAGAGACTCAGTTGGGCTCTGCACATTACTCTTGAATCACACGCTTGAGAAGCTGATGCAAGAACGTAATCAGCAAACATATGTTCGACCACGTAAGACGGAGGTTGCGATAGCCTGCCTTCCTTTTGCAGATGGCCTCGACTCGTGACGCCATAACAGCCTAGAAACAGGTTTATTTCGAAAAACAAATCTCAGGAAATATAGGTTTACCGATTTCAATCGAAAAGACAAAATCTATTCCTTGTAACAAATGGCCACCACCCTAAGCGGTAGCAAAATATGGTAAAATAGAGCGAGTTCTAGAGTTTACATTGTTTGGCGAAACAATTCGAGAAAATGAAATGGAAGAAAACTAATAAAATTAATGCAAAAAATATGAAACAGCGTACAGTTTCATCGAAAATACCTACAACAAGAAATGCACAAACTGAAACATTATAATTCCGTCATTAAACCAGAATGACTGAACACCTGTGAAACACTAACTCTGGATATGGAAGGAGACGCTGAGACATCGTCACCAGATGTTGCCAACCTGCCCCAAACCCGTGGACTAAAATGCACAGAAGGAACTTGTGGTACGGAAAGTTTCACGGCCGTTTCGAGAGATAATGATGGTTTGACTCGCATCTTACAGGTATTTTACTTTACCATCTACTCTTGCAGAAAAAATACACAACTATAATACGTTCTGATACAAGCAAGTGTGTTCTTATATGTTTTTAGCACTTATGATAGCCACAAAGTAGTTTAAGTCGAGCTGGATGTGCAACAGTATTAGCGACTGACTGCTGAACATTTCTCAGTTTCAAGGGAAATACGCCATTACAAGTAATTGTTTCAGTTCTACTACTAACACTCACATTTATATTTATTTTCGTAAAGCTTGACAGCAGGGCCTACTGCTAGGGCACCAGAAGAAAATTAATTTCTGATGATGCCTTGTAACGCCGAAACCTCTGTGTTGTCCAAGTGAACAGACAAAGAGATACGAGATGCATCTTACTGAACTCCTCATCAAAGTAATACCAGCAGGAACCACCTCTGTATCCCTGTTACACCCACTGCCAATCCCGCCAAACACATACAAACACACACACACACACACAGAGAGAGAGAGAGAGAGAGTTGTAGATAACGTATTTCTGCGTTAATTTAGATAAATTCAGACATTTTATCATTAAATAATATACATATACTGGTATTTATGTCTTAAGAACATGTTCAAAACACGTAGCATTATGTTAAGTTAAACAGAAAATAAATGTAAATGTAACTAGTGGCAGTATTACTGTGGAATGGGTACAGGTGGGAATTACAAAAAAAGAAAAAGAATTTATACATAAATATGTACAAAATTTACTGCCGAAATCAATTTATTTAAAATGTTCAAATGTGTGTGAATTCCTAAGGGACCAAACTGCTTAGGTCCTCAGTCCCTACACTTAAGACCTACACAGTACTTAAACTAACTTAAACCAACTTATGCTAAGAACAACACACACACCCATGCCCGAGGGAGGACTCGAACCTCCGGTGGGAGGGGTTAATTTCTTTGTTCAGTTAAAAGTTTCGCTAGACATGAATGAATCTTTCAACACGAAATTCCTTGGAAAAACCAGAGGGTCGGCTAACTTTTCAAAAAAATTAATAAATAAAAATAAAAACAATAAATTGTTAAAAGAAACGCAATAATGAAACGCGCTAGACGCCGGAAGGCCTTTCAACCACAAGAAGAAGAAATCAACAGAGATATGTTACCGGCAACATATTTTGCTACCACTTAGGGTGGTGGCCATTTGTTACAAGGAATATATTTTGTCTTTTCGAATGAAATCGGTAAACCTATATTTTCTGAGATTTGTTTTTCGAAATAAACCTGTTTCTAGGCTGTTATGGCGTCACGAGTCGAGGCCATCTGCAAAAGGAATGCAGTCTGTCGCAACTTCAACATGATGTGCTATCACAAGGAGAAGGTAAACGTCGTTTACTCTGCTATCGCAGACACGTATTGTGTGCGAAGCGACAGAGTCCTTACGCAAAAATTACGTAACACGGACGCTTCTACTGGGAAGAAAACAATCAATTTCTGCTTACCGGTTCGTAGTCTATCATCTCATTGTTTCGGCTGTCAACGTCTGTCTATCAAGCTCCCCACAGAAAAAGAAAACATCAGTTTCTGTCGGACAAACTGTCGTAGCAGTCCCCAATCGCGTGCAGCCGGACTCCACAGTCAATAATCGTTGGTATTACGTAACGACGGAGACTGGTATCGACAGCCGAGGATAAAACAAATGTTTTCGTGTCCGATTTCCCACGCTTAAGTTGATCGGCGCGCCGCTGCTATTGTGCCGGTCATTACGCCCCCTGCCTTTCCCCCCTCCCAGAGCAGCCATTGTATTCGTTCCTTCTTTTTGCAGCCCGGCCACTTAACCGCCAGGCGGCCGCGCTCGTCATTTGTTTCCCGACAGGCCGCCATCACGCAGCCGGCGATAGCCATGGCGCCGGATGAATTATTTATTCGCGATCCGGTCACGACCGCAGTAAATCTACGCCTGTAGTTGGAGTGTCAAAGAATTTATCCTCTCTATTTCCTCGACGCGATGACGTGCGAAGCTGAAAGTTTGACGAATGGCTCTGTCGATGACGTCTCAGAAATACACTCAGACGGAACACGACGACGTGTGTTATGTTATGGGTGACGACTCGTCAGAATGCCGAACGCCTCTGCTGTCAGTGCAACTGTAAATGCTTCAACACATGCCTGTTGCCAGCTTCGTTAAACACCTAGACGGAGATCGAAAGAAGACAAATTTCCGATGTTAATAAAAAAATTATTATCGACAAATCCCGTTGGCGTTTTTAATTTTCTCTTCGCCTCAGGATTTGTCCTGTCACCTGATCGCTTCTTTTAGTCAACGTAGGCATTAATTAAGTTTATTCCCACCATCATTCCATTCAGTGCACCTTCATTAGTTGCGTGACGTACCCACCTAGTCTTCAGCATTCTTTTCTGACATCACATTTGAAAAGCTTTACTGACTGGTTGTCTAAACTGTTCATCGCCCACATTTTACTTCCGTGCGAAGCTGAACTCCAAACAACTGCCAACACAAAAAAGAGTTTCTAACATTTAAATTTAATGCCGATATCAACAAACTTCTGTGTTTCAGAAGCGCTATTTTTGCTAGTGCCTGCCTGCATTTTACGTCCGCTCTACTTCTACCATCATCAGTCATCTTATTCCCCAAATAGCAAAATTCATCAACTACTCTTAGTTTCTCATTTCCTAATCTAATTCACTCACCATCGCATGATTTATTCTACCTACATTCCATCACATTTGACATTCATCTTGCAGCCCCTTTTCTAGACACTACACACAACTTTCAAATGCTCTTCCAAGTCCTTTGCCGCCTCTGACAGGATCACAAACTTACTAGCAAAAACCTTAATGTCTTTATTTCTTCTCCTCGAACTTTAATTCGTTCCATGATCAGATGGAATACCATGGCCGACCGCTGCACCGTCTCGCATTGTTCTCGACAACTGTCTTCCTGCGACGTTCCTCAACTCTCAGAATTGCAATGTCCTTTCTGAACTTTGTAACTTTTCTGTAAATAAATAAATAAACAAACTCTCTGTGCGTATGTTGAGTGTGTAGTATAAAGTGTAAGTGCACGAAACTACTTACAGAAAAAGACATTACTTAAGCCTTGTGTTGTGCAGTCGAGTAAACAGTGGTGTGTTTCCTGGTGTCACAATGGACAGTTTTCAACATCTCAAAAATACACCAAAATAAAACCAATAAAATTTATACATCAAATGAACCACTTACTTTTTCTGAATAAATCAACCAAATTACTTTAATTAAACTTCACGCCTGATTTACGCAATAACTTCCAATGAAAACTCAGAATACGAAAAACGTTTCGCAAGCAGATGTATCACACTCTCCACTAAAATGTACTTTGTATAACAAGAAAATAACTTCCAAACTGAAAGTAAGCTGTCTTACCCAAACACTGATTAACTGTGTAATAACATTATTCCGTCTCTACATCTACGTGATTACTCTGCTATTCACAATAAAGTGCCTGGCAGAGGGTTCATTGAACCACCTTCAAGCTGTCTCTCTACTGTTCCACTCTCGAACGGCGCGCGGGAAAAACGAGCCCTTAAATTTTTCTGTGCGAGCCCTGATTTCTCTTATTATATCGTGATGATCATTTCTCCCTATATAGGTGGGTGCCAACAGAATGTTTTCGCAATCGGAGGAGAAAACCTGGTGATTCAAATTTCATGAGAAGATCCCGACGCAACGAAAAACGCCCTTGTTTTAATGATTGCCACTCCAATTCACGTATCATGTGTGTGACACAGTCTCTCCCCTATTTGTCGATAATACAAAACGAGCTGCCCTTCTTTGTACTTTTTCGACGTCATCCGTCAGTCCCACCTGATACGAGTCCCACACCGCACAGCAATACTCTAGAATAGGGCGGACAAGCGTGGTGTAAGTAGTGTCTTTGGTAGACCTGTTGCACCTTCTAAGTGTTCTGCCAATGAATCGCAGTCTTTGGTTTGCTCTACCCACAATATTATCTATGTGATCGTTCCAATTTAGGTTATTTGTAATTGTAATCCCTAAGTATTTAGTTGAATTTACAGCCTTCAGATTTGTGTGACTTATTGCGTAATCGAAATTTATCTGTTTTCTTTTAGTACTCATGTGAATAACTTCACACTTTTCTTTATTCAGGGTCAACTGCCACTTTTCACATCATACAGATATATTATTTAAATCATTTTGCAAGTCGTTTCGATCATCTGATAACTTTACAAGACGGTAAATGACAGCATCATCTGCAAACAATCTAAGACGGCTACTCAGATTGTCTCCTATGCCGTTAATAAAGATCAGGAACAAGAGAGGGCCTATAACACTTCCTTGGGGAACGTCAGATATTAATTCTGTTTTACTCGATGACTTTCCGCCTATTACTGCGAACTGTGACCTTTCTGACAGGAAATCACGATTCCAGTCGCACAGTTGAGGCGATACTCCGTAGGCACGCAGTTTGGTTAGAAGACGCTTGTGAGGAACGGTGTCGAAAGCCTTCTGGAAATCTAAAAATATGGAATCAATTTGACATCCCCTGTCGATAGCACTCATTATTTCATGAGTATAAAGAGCTAGTTGTGTTTCACAAGAACGATATTTACTGAATCCGAGCTGACTACGAGTCAATAAATCGTTTTCTTCGAGGTACTTCATAAAGTGGGCCTGTAATTCAGCGGATTACTCGCACTTCCCTTTTTGGATATTGGTGTGACTTGAGCAATTTTCCAGTCTTTAGGTACGGATCTTTCTGTGAGCGAGCGATTGTATATATTTGCTAAATATGGAGCTATTTTATCAACATGCTCTGAAAGGAACCTGACTGGTATACAATCTGGACCGGAGGCCTTGATTTTATTAAGTGATTTAAGCTGTTTTGCTACACCGAGAATATTTACTTCTATGTTTCTCACCTTGGCAGTTGTTCTTGATTGCAATTCAGGAATATTTACTTCGTCTGCTTTGGTGAAGGAGTATCGGAAAACCGTGTTTAAAAACTCTACTTTAGTGGCACTGTCGTCAGTGACTTCGCCGTTGATATCGCTCAGTGAAGGTATTGATTGCAACTTGCCACTGGTGTGCTTTATGTATGACCAGATTCTCTTTGGGTTTTCGGCCAGATTCCGAGACAGAATATCGTTGCGGAAATTATTAAAAGCATCTCGCATTGAAGTACGTGCTATATTTCTAACTTCTGTAGTGTAACTGTATGACTATGGCCCTGATCTATACTTGCACTTACCTCGGTACAGTAAACATTTTCTCTCGAAAATACGGTACGGCAAGCACCACCGCAGCATAGCTAAAATGAAATGGTAAGCTAAAAACGACATTCAGAAGCGTGTAGATTGCCACGTTGCAGTGCGGACACAAGAAACATAGAATTTCCTGTATGGGAATAATTTTGGGTGCTAATGTTGAACAAATGATTTCTGTGAAACAATTTTATATCAAAGAATTACTTTATAGCTTGACCTCCAAGATCGTGAACAATATCGACTTTATACAAAAAGACCTTTTTTTAACTGGTTTGTTATTCAAAAATTTTACTTTACATAAGGATTAACTCATCCAAAGTGATCTCTATTCATTCACAAAAAAATGTATATGTCGGGAGGGGAACTAACTTCCCCAGCCGTGAGGAACCCATGGGACGAGTTTCAACCAAATTTCGGTACAACAATTAATTTTACAACAGATTGCTAACTATGCACAACTATGCAAAGCTACAAATTTACCTTAAATCACAATTCTTCACAAAACTCTTTTCAAAATACATGAATACTCTCATAATCATAATCTTATTCAATCATTTCCAGTAAATCTGTTTTTAGTATTTAGTTGCTCAGTTCCAGATAAAAGTCTCTTGACCATTCAGTTCCACCCCAGTTTCCCAACACACCACGACAAATAACGAAAATCTCTCTCTGTGAGCGCCATCAGGCAGAGACGGTGCAACCACACAACTAAAGATCGCGCATCAACATGGCTTGCTCTCCGATGTGTGTATATCCATACCTGAAACTAAGATATTACTATTTCTGTAACGACCAAGATGACATGCACACATCACAACATGTATATGGGCATGTATACGAACTTAAATGTAAAGTGTTACATCATTAACATCTCAGCCGAATGCCGTCAAACTCGTGCACCAGTATTTTAAGATGCGAGAGGTGCATGCTGATTAAAATTTCATCCTTGTTGTTGTTGTTGTGGTCTTCAGTCCAGAGACTGGTTTGATGCAGCTCTCCATGCTACTCTATCCTGTGCAAGCTTCTTCATCTCCCAGTACCTACTGCAACCTACATCCTTCTGAATCTGCTTAGTGTATTCATCTCTTGGTCTCCCCCTACGATTTTTACCCTCCACGCTGCCCTCCAATACTAAATTGGTGATCCCTTGATGCCTCAGGACATGTCCTACCAACCGATCCCTTCTTCTGGTCAAGTTGTGCCACAAACTCCTCTTCTCCCCAATCCTATTCAGTACCTCCTCATTAATTATGTGATCTACCCATCTAATCTTCAGCATTCTTCTGTAGCACCACATTTCGAAAGCTTCTATTCTCTTCTTGTCCAAACTATTTACCGTCCATGTTTCACTTCCATACAGGGCTACACTCCATACAAATACTTTCAGAAATGACTTCCTGACACTTTATACTCGACGTTAACAAATTTCTCTTCTTCAGAAACGCTTTCCTTGCCATTGCCAGTCTACATTTTATATCCTCTCTACTTCGACCATCATCAGTTATGTTGCTCCCCAAATAGCAAAACTCCTTTACTACTTTAAGTGTCTCATTTCCTAATCTAATACCCTCAACATCACCCGAGTTAATTCGACTACATTCCATTATCCTCGTTTTGCTTTTGTTGCTGTTCATCTTATACCCTCCTTTCAACACATTGTCCATTCCGTTCAACTGCTCTTCCAAGTCCGTTGCTGTCTCTGACAGAATTACAATGTCATCGGCGAACCTCGAAGTTTTTATTTCTTCTCCATGGATTTTAATACCTACTCCGAATTTTTCTTTTGTTTCCTTTACTGCTTGCTCAATATACAGATTGAATAACATCGGGGAGAGGCTACAACCCTGTCTTACTTCCTTCCCAACCACTGCTTCCCTTTCATGTCCCTCGACTCTTATAACTGCCATCTGGTTTCTGTACAAATTGTAAATAGCCTTTCGTTCCCTGTATTTTACCCCTGCCACATTTAGAATTTGAAAGAGAGTATCCCAGTCAACATTGTCAAAAGCTTTCTCTAAGTCTACAAATGCTAGAAACATCCTTATGGGAGCTAATTTTGAGTGCAGAAAAAAATCTATTCCGACAGATGTAGACTACTGTTTCTACGTATTTCCGACTTTAAGACACAACCCATCATTGGCATGAGGTACAGGACAGGATTATACCAACAGATCAGAGAAATCATTGGCAGTACGATTGGCGACTGCATGGTCTGGCGATAAGGACGTGGCAGGAACAGTGGGAAGAAGTCCTTTCAGGAGGACTGAAACATGGGATGGCCGTTGGGTTGTTCGACGGCCTCTGACGAGAAGGCGGATGACAACAGGTGAAATCCAGGCAGAGGGTCACCACGAACTGTAGGGAAGGGCGAACTGGGAACTGCGTTCAGATGTGGAATTCTACCTGTTACACCGTAGTAAAGGAAACGGGAAATTTCATGGTTTAGAGTTAGAGACAATTTTTAGGTTGTCTGGCATTTTGTGGTGTTTGCTTCTACGAGGGTTGAAACTTTAATAATGGCAACAGTTTATTTACAGCTCGCACAAAATAGACACGTGTTTCAAAGTTTTATTGACCTTCAAAGTAGTCACCAGCATTCGGTATAACCCGTTGTCAGCGATGTGGAAGTCGTAGGATACTCCTAGCAGTGCCAGTTGTGTTGACAGTTCGAGTGGCGCGGTCTATTGCCCGACGAATTTGTAGCAGGTCTGAAGCGAATGCCGCGAAATGTTTCCTTCAGTTTAGAAATCGAGTTGAACTCACGAGGGCTTAAGTCCCTAAGCTGGTCCTCCGTTGTGTTCCAAAAATGAAGAGCATAGAGACAGAAGTGATGACACTTTCTGTAGGACCTGATCATCATTTTGCAGGACAATGCTCAAGCACGTACAGTCCAAGCTGTTACTGATTTCCAGAATGACATTTTCACCCTGCAGCGAAGTGTGCGCTGATATGAAACTTCCTGGCGGCTTAAAACTGTGTGCCGGACCGAGACTCGAACTCGGGACCTTTGCCTTTCGCAGGCAAGTGCTGAAGTTTTGGAAGGTAGGAGACGAGATACTGGCAGGAGTAAAGCTGTGAGGACGAGGCGTGAGTCATGCTGGGGTAGCTCAGACGGTAGAGCGCTTGCCGGCGAAAGGCAAAGGTCCCGAGTTCGAGTCTCGGTCCGGCACACAGTTTTAATCTGCCAGGAAGTTTCGATTGTTACTGATTTGTTTGGCCGATGGGGTTGCTAAGTGCTATACCACCTACTGCACTCCCCTGACTTAACTGTCAGCACAACTGGCACTGCTAAAAGTATTCTATGACTTCCGCACCGCTGGCAACGGGTTATACACAATGCTGGTGACTACTCTGAAGGTCAGTAAAACTCTGAAACACGTGTCTATTTTGTACGAGCTGTAAATAAGTAGTTGCCACTATTAAAGTTCCAACCCTCGTATTTGTGGTGGTCCGTCACGGTAGTCGACTTGGTGAAAGGTCATGTCACGCAGCAGTTCTCAAGACCAGGACCACTTCTTCTCGTGAACTCATGCTGTGGTTGTGGATCTGTCAACAAGGTCATTTGCTAATTGATGAATGGAGGCTGGATGCTCGACAGTATCTTACACGAGTGGTAAAGCTTATAGTCGTAACTGTAAGTTACCAGGGTCCCAAATGGAATATTTCCAGCACAAAAAAGGAAGCTTTTACACTGCAGTTCGCACGACACCCACATGGGGATGTAGGGATCTTTGACTGGCCTGCCTGTTCCTCAGGTTAGCCACACATACAGAACGTCTGTGATGCAATCCAAATGGTTCAAATGACTCTGAGCACTATGGGACTTAACATCTGATGCCATCAGTCCCCTAGAACTTAGAACTACTTAAACCTAACTAACCTATGGACATCATACACGTCCATGCCCGAGGCAGGATTCGAATCTGCGACTGTAGCGGGCGCACAGTTCCAGACTGAAGCGCCTAGAACCGCTCGGCCACAGTGGCTGACTGATACAATCCATTAACAATCAGTATACTAGGGGCATTCAGTAAGTACTACAACACACTCTTTTTCTGAAAGGAGGTTGGTTTTATTCAGGATTCCAGTGCAGCACATTACTACTATAAAACCCTATTTTCCAACATAGACTCCGTTCAGTTCGAAAGCCTTACGCCACCGTACCGTGAGGCCCGGTATGCCCGCACGATACCACTCCACCGATCGACGTCGGAGCCAATTTTTTGCTGCATCGATAACATCTCCGTCATCCACGTACTGCTTCCCGCGGAGTGTGTTCTCCATTGGGCCTAACAGACGGACGTCGGAAGGTGCGAGATGCTAGACCGTAGGGTGGACGAAGAAGAACAGCTCAGTGAAACTCTGTGAGCTCCTCTTGGGCGTACAGACATGGGTGAGCCATTGTGTTATCGTGGAGAAAGAGTAGTTCGTTTGCATTTTTGCGGCGACAAACACGCCGAAGAAATTTCTTCAATTTTCTGAGGGTACTACAACACACTTCCGAGTTGATAGTTGCACCACGACGGAGGACATCAAACAGGATAACCCGTTTAGAGTTACAGAAAACTGTCGCCATGACAGTGCGGCTTTGAACTTTGTCGTCGGAGCAGAGGTGCTGTGGCACCTTTTCATGGATTGCGTTTCGTTTCCAGTTCGAAGTGACGAACCAGTGTTTCATCACCTATGGCGACGTTCTACAGAAAGCTGACACTATCAGCCTCTTAAACGCACAAGCAGTTCCGCACAGATGGCCCTTCGTTGTTCTTTATGCTCTTCTGTTAGGCAGCGAGGAAGCGAGTGGACACCCCAACTGGTGGACGAATGTGTCAGCATTACCAACAGGAACGTCCAATTCTGCAGCGAGGCGTTTGACTGACAAGGGAACCTCCCCATCGCACCCCCCTCAGATTTAGTTATAAATTGGCACAGTGGATAGGCCTCGAAAAACTGAACACAGATCAGTCGAGAAAACAGGAAGAAGTTGTGTGGAACTATGAAAAAAATTAGTAAAATATACAAACTGAGTAGTCCATGCGAAGATATGCAACATCAAGGACACTGGGGGTAAAGTAGCGCCGTGGTCCCGTGGTTAGCGAGAGTAGCTACGGAACGAGAGGTCCTAGGTTCAAGTCTTCCCTCGAGTGAAACCTTTAACGTTTTATTTTCAGTTTATGTGACAAACTCTTATGTTTTCATAACTTTTTTGGGAGTGATTATCACATCCACAAGAAAACCAAAATCGGGCAAGGTAGAAGAATCTTTTTACCCATTCGCCAAGTGTACAAGTTAGGTGGGTCGACAACATATTCCTGTCATGTGACGCACATGCCGACACCAGTGTCGTATAGAATATACCAGATGTGTTTTCCCTTGGAGCAATCGGTTGACCTATGACTTTGCGATCAAATGTTTTCGGTTCCCATTGGAGAGGCACGTCCTTTCGTCTACTAATCGCACGGTTTTGCGGTGTGGTCGCAAAACACAGACACTAAACTTATTGCAGTGAACAGAGACGTCAGTGAACGAACGGACAGATCATACCTTTGGGAAAATAAAGAAAGTAAAATTTTCAGTCGAGTGAAGACTTGAACCAAGGACCTCTCGTTTTGCAGCTACTCACGCTAACCACGGGACCACGGCGCTCCTGAGCTCACATTCTCCTTGATGTTGCCTATCTTGTGCATGGACTCAGTTTGTATAATTTACTAATTTTTTTCACTGTTCCGCACAACTTCTTCCTATTTTCTCGATTGATCTGTGTTCAGTTTTTCAAGGCCTCTCCACTGTGCCAACTTATAACTAAATCTGAGGGGGGTGCGATGGGGAGTTTCCCTCGTGAGATCCGTCGATCACCTCGAACGAGTGTGCCCACACGTCCCATCACTGCGGTAGTCACAGCTGTGTTGCCGACCGCCAGCACAGGGCAGCTACGACAGGTTGGCGCGACGTCGTTGCCATGATGTCACACGCCTCGCTCAGCGACTTAGCGTGCTTTTGTTTACATCCAGATCCCGAAGACACTTTGCAGGCGCCTCTGAATATCTGCAATTCTCTGGTTTTCCGCCAAAAGAAACTCAATAACAGCTGTCTGCTTGGAACGCACCTTCGTTGCAGGCGCAATTCTGAAGGCTACATAGAGCGCCGCTGCCTATTGGAACACCATGAAACTATGGGGACTGAAGCGGGACGTCCCACAATCAATTCCGCATTTTTTTCAGCCATAGTGGCCGAGAAAAACATGTGTTCCATTACTTATCGAACCATTTCGTACTTTCATTCCTAGCTTTAGTCACTTTAATCGGCAATATTCGTCCGCAGCTCGTGGTCGTGTGGTAGCGTTCTCGCTTCCCGCGCACGGGTTCCCGGGTTCGATTCCCGGCGGGGTCAGGGATTCTCCCTGCCTCGTCATGACTGGGTGTTGTGTGATGTCCTTAGGTTAGTTAGGTTTAAGTAGTTCTAAGTTCTAGGGGACTGATGACCATAGATGTTAAGTCCCATAGTGCTCAGAGCCATTTGAACCATTTTTTCAGCAATTTTCGTGAGGTAACACAGCATGTTTTTGAGGCATGGCAAGTAGTTTCCCAGAGTGGTATTTGCAGGCTACATCTACATCTACATCTACATGGATACTCTGCAAGTCACATTTAAGTGCCTGGCCTTCATCGAACCACCTTCACAATTCTCTGTTATTCCAATCTCGTATTGCGCGCGGAAAGAATGAACACCTATATCTTTCCATACGAGCTCTGATTTCCCTTATTTTATCGTGGTGATCGTCCCTCCCTATGTAGGTCGGTGTCAACAAAATATTTTCGCATTCGGAGGAGAAAGTTGGTGATTGGAATTTCGTGAGAAGATTCAGTCGCAACGGAAAACGCCTTTCTTTTAATGACGTCCAGCCCATTCCTGTATCATTTCTGTGACACTCTCTCCCATATTTCGCGATAATACAAAACGTGCTGCCTTTCTTTGAACTTTTTCGATGTACTCCGTCAGTCCTATCTGGTAAGGATCCCACACCGCGCAGCAGTATTCTAAAAGAGGACGGACAAGCGTAGCGTAGGCAGTCTCTTTAGTACGTCTGTTACATTTTCTAAGTGTCCTGCCAATAAAATGCAATCTTTGGTTAGCTTCTCCACAACATTTTCTGTGTGTTCATTCCAATTTAAGTTGTTCGTAAGTGTAATACCTAGGTATCTAGTTGAATTTACAGGTTTTAGATTAGACTGATTTATCATGTAACCGAAGTTAAACGAGTTCATGTGGATGACCTCACACTTTTCGTTACTTAAGGTCAATTTGCCACTTTTCGTGCTATCCCGATATTTCTCCTAAATACTTCTTCTAAATCGTTTTGCAGTTCGTTTTGATCTTCTGATGACTTTATTAGTCGATAATCGACAGCGCCATCTGCAAACAACCGAAGACGGCTGCTCAGATTGGGTCCCAAATCGTTTATATAGATAAGGAACGACAAAGGGCTTATAACACTGCCTTGGGGAACGCCAGAAATCACTTACGTTTTACTCGATGACTTTCCGTCAGTTACTACGAACTGTGACCTCTCTAACAGGAAATCACAAATACAGTCACATAACTGAGACGATATTCCATAAGCATGCAATTTCACTACGAGCCGCTTGTGTGGTACAGTGTCAAAAGCCTTCCGTAAATCCAGAAATACGGAATCGATCTGAAATCCCTTGTCAATAGCACTCAACACTTCATGTGAGAGAAGAGCTAGTTGTGTTTCACAGGAACGATGTTTTCTAAACCCATGCCGACTGTGTGTCAATAGACCGTTTTCTTCGAGGTAATTCATAATGTTCGAACACAATATATGTTCTAAAATCCAGCTGCATATCGACGTTAACGTTATGGGCCTGTAATTTAGTGGATTACTCCTGCTACCTTTGTTGACTATTGCTGTGACCTGTCCAACTTTCCTGTCTTTGGGTACGGATCTTTCGTCGATCGAACGGTTGTATATGATCGTTAAGTATGGATCTACTGCATCAGCATACTCCGAAAGGAACCTAATTGGTATACAGTCTGGACCAGAAGACTTGCTTTTATTAAGTGACTTAAGTTGCTTCAGTACTCCGCGGATATTTACTTCTACGTTATTCATGTTGGCAGCTGTTGTCGATTCGAATTCTGGAATACTTACTTCGTCTTCTATTGTGAAGGCATTTCGGAAGGCTGTGTTTAGTAACTCTGCTTCGGCAGCACTGTCTTCGATAGTATCTCCAATGCTGTCGCGCAGAGAAGGCATTGATTGTTTCTTGCCACTAACATACTTCACGTACGACCAGAATCTCTTTGTATTTTCTGCGAGGTTTCGAGATAAAGTTTCGTTTTGGAAACTGTTATAGGCATATCCCATTCCGCTCTAAATTTCAAGCTTCTGTAACAGATCACCAATCTTGGGGATTTTGCGTCTGTTTAAATTTCGACTGTACAAAACCCTGATCCAGCCTGTTGTTCTATATGGCTGTCAGACATGGAGTATCCGGAAACAGGACTTCCATAAGCTCCTTGTTTTTCAGAGAAAAGTGCTTCGGAAGATCTTAGGTCCGGTTCTGGATGCGGATACAGGGGAGTGGAGGATCAGATAAAACCAAGAGCTTGAGGAACTATACCAACAGCCCAACATAGCAGGAACTGTCAAAGCCAAACGAATGCAGTGGGCCGGCCATATGGCCCGGATGGAGGATCACAGATGGCCTCGGAAGCTCCTGGATTTCACAACTACAGGAAAGAGACCGCCAGGGAGACCCAAGAAGCGTTGGAGGGATGGACTCCATGAAGATTTAAACCAAGTGTCAATAGATGTGGCGGATAGCAGCAATGGACAGAATACAGTGGAGGAGGAAACTTGTAGATGCGTGCGGTCCACTGGGCCTGATCACGTAGTAGTAGTAGTAGTAGTAGTTAAATTTGGCAAGTTTGTTTCGTTGTTTCTGCAACAGTGTCCTGACCCGTTTTGTGTACCTAGGAGGATCAGCTCCGTCGTTTGTTAATTTATTTGGTATAAATCTCTCAATTGCTGCCGATACTATTTTTTGTTTCCTTCCACCCCTCATGAAGGGAGAAGGAGGTAACACCCCATTTATTAATGCTGATGATGAACATCCATTCAGAATGGAATGAAACATTAATGATTTAAATCGAGTGAGGTAGTGCAGTGGTTAGCACACTGGGATCGGAGTCCGGAGGACGACGGTAGGCAAATGCTGGGATGGTTCCTTCGAAAGCGCACGACCGACTTCCTTCCCTATCCCTCCCTGATCCGATGGGTCCTATGACCTCGCTGTTTGGTCCACTCCTGCAGATCAGCCAACCGGTGATTTAATAGTCGTTACGTGATGGGCATCTCGGCAAAGTTTCATAAATTTCTGACGCATGGTTCGTAATGGGGCACTTTCCATATCTGTCAGTGTATTTGAGAAACAAATGAGTGCTACTGTAGAGGGGCCTGGTAACTTTGTCTTAGGGGAGACGTGAAAGGAAAAGATGAAGTGTGCGTCTCAGAAATGGCCATATACAGGTAATTGGATTAAACTGGCTCTCTATGAGTTGACTTGTTTTCCTTCCATTCCTTTTCCTATTTGTCCTGTGTGTGTGTGTGTGTGTGTGTGTGTCTGCGTGCGTCGCTTAGCGGCGATGTTAGGGGCGTGGAAAATGGTATTGCGGCTGCCCGGGGCGCAGCTCGTGCGAGCATTAGGCCCAACCTCCGGCTCGTTTGGAATTCCCCGCGCAGGGCTGCCGGGAGGTTGGCAAGACTGTCACGTAGCACTCATAAACAAGCCGCGCGCCGTGGAGTGGTAGGGGGACCGGGCGCGGGAGCGCTGGCGAGGACTGCGGCGGGAGGCGCGCGGCCGATAAAGAAGAGAGAGAAAAGAGAGGGGCCGGTGAGAAAAGTGTGGAGGAGAGGAGGAGGAGGAGGAGGAGGAGGAGGAGAGGCGAGAGCAGCAGCGCAGCCCGGAGCTGGCGAGTTGTCGCCACGACGGGTGGGAGGGGAGGGGGGGGGGGGCAGCCGGCGCTAGACACACAGCGTGGTCCCGCCTAATGACCACACACACACCGCTATGGGAGACTGAAGTGTAGTAAAGTGATGGACGCTGCGTTAGGACGGTACGGTACTGATAGATCACCTGGTCGGCACGTAACGCTGTCCACTGTGTGTGGCGAGTACTTATACAGCGTACAGCGCAGGCCGGGGATGATCGATGGTATCCACATATACAAAATATGGATGTTGGAACTTTATATTATAGACTCGATTTTCAATATCGTTGATGAAGACTCTGAAGTATCTTAACATCACTCAAATTATACATTTATTTATTCTTTACAATTACAGACCATTATCTGAAAAGCTAAAATAGACCACACAGATCAAACTTCTTTGTGTAGTGATGAATTCATATGTTAACGATTTATTTATGATACTTAGTTTTCTAACTGCTACAACTACTTCTACTATCACTAAACAACAATAAACAACATCTACTACTGCTACATGCAAGAGCCAAGGAAACTGGTACACCTGCCTAATATCGTGTAGGGCCCCCGTCAGCACGCAGAAGCGTCCCAGCACGACGTGGCGTGAACTCGACTGATGTCTGCAGTAGTGCTGGAGGGAAATTACACCATAAATCCAGCAGGGCTGTTCATACATCCGTAAGAGTACGAGGATGTGGAGATCTCTTCTGAACAGCACGTTGCAAGGCATATCAGCTATGTTTAATGATGTTCATGTCTGGGGATTTTGATGGCCAGCGGAAGTGTTTAAACTCAGAAGAGTTATAAAATGACTTTTTTTTTAATATTATGAATATTTATATATGTGTTTGGAGAGAGAGAGAGAGGGAGAGATTGATTTTTGATTGAGATTTTTACTTTAAGTCGTAACTGGTACCTGAATTTTGGTTGCTGCCTCCTCGAATGATCAGCTTCTTCACCAGTTGGTGACGTATTATAATTTGGAGGAAGTTATTGTTCTTTAAGGTTTAAAATACAACTCTGTTAGTTACTTGCCCGTATTGCGGATAGCTTTGAGCCCAAGTTTTCCTAGCTTTTCATACCTAAGGGACCACTTTTGTAAGTAAATAAGATCAAACAGCAATCTGCTTTTCGTGAGAAAAGGAGATTGCTTGGCACACAAACTTCCTTCAAACTACACGTCCTGCTACATCAGAATTGGTCAGTGGAGTTCAGCACCATACTATTGTACAAGAACATAATCCAATTACTGAAACTGAGACATTATGAGAGGTTGTTACTTATTGAATGAAAACTATAGAGAATGCATTTCTTTTCCCGTACAATTCTGTTGACTGATAGACGGCGACGATAATGAAGTTCACCTCCGTTTCCAAAAATAAAAAAAGGTATTTCTAGTTCTCTTTTTTTTTAATCAATTGTCTTTTTTTTAGAGTCCATAGTCAAAGATTCATAACTACTATCGTTCGGGGATTGCGCGCTAAAGAGTTTGTTGCTGTCCAGCTGCTCTTCACTTCACTTCACGTCAAGTACTTTTTGAATCAAATTTACATTTACGGTATTTACATACATTACTGAGCTTCTCAGAGTAAAATCAGACACAAATTAGTTAAAAACAGAAAAGGGGCAGTGAGGCTCACATAACATTACAGAGTGTTCCTGGAGCCACTCTGCAGCAGTTCTGGACGTGTGGGGTGCCGCATTGTCCTGCTGGAATTGCCCAAGTCCGTCGGAATGCACAATGGACATGAATGGATGCAGGTGATCAGACAGGATGCTTACGTACGTGTCACATGCTATAGTCGTATCTGGACGTATCAGGCGTCCCATATCACTCCAACTGCACGCGCCTCAACGCCGCGTGTACTATTACACAGCCTCCACCATCGATGATTTGATGTTTTACCGGATTCCTGACATTCAAGGCACCCTCGTGAAATGGTCGCAGGGGGAAATCCCCTCTTCATCGCTACCTCGGAGATGCTGTATTCCATTGCTAGTGGACCTAGTAACGTACAAATTCGTTATATCGTGGTAACCTGCAATTGCAGCAGCAGTAACCGATGTAACAACTGCGCCAGAGACTTATTCTCTTATGTAGGCGTGTTCTGCCTGTTCACATATCTCTGTATTTGAATACACATGCCTATACTAGTTTCTTTGGTGCTTCAATGTATAAGCCCTACAGAATCCATTCTCTTTTTCACTTACTTTGGTGCATTTTACTTGCAGGTGGTTGTTTCCGCTACTGGATCCGCCCTCATAGTATCCCAGTCAACGGTCACTTTCTGCTGGATTCCTTGGGCGGCGGACAGCACGTCACCCGCGTTTCCATTATAGCGCACAGTTCCACCTATCACTGTTACGTGTTCAAGTTCACACTCCCATGATGACTTCCACCAAAGCAATATAGATTCTAGGGAAACTGTTTCATTCGGAGGTCGCTGACCTCACTTACCTTCTATCAGCAGCGTATGTTGTCCAACCTGGATGGCAAGATTCTGACTTGTGCTTCAATGCCTGGTGAAGTTTGCCTTATCCTTCCCGTATACTGTGGCTACAGTGTCGTCCGAGAAGCGCCAGGTCGACTCGCACCTTGGTGCTTCTTTGGGATCCAACATCCTTAACACATTTCGTCCAGTACCCGCCACATCTTGACAGACCGCGCACTCCAACAATGTGTGTTCTGGTGTGACCACACTGCCGCAGGCGCAGCTGTCATTCATCTGGGGAACAATCAAGAGTGGGGTGCCTCAAGATTCGGTCTAGGGTCGTCTGCTGTTCTTAATACATATTAATGACTTGCCATTCTATATTCACGAAGATGCAAAGCTGGTACTTTTTGCCGATGATACAAGTATACAGGGTGTTACAAAAAGGTACGGCCAGACTTTCAGGAAACATTCCTCATACGCAAATAAAGAAATAGATGTTATGTAGACATGGTCCGGAAACGCTTAATTTCCATGTTAGAGCTCATTTTAGTTTCGTCAGTATGTACTCTACTTCTTCGATTCACCGCCAGTCGGCCCAATTGAAGGAAGGTAATGTTGACTTCGGTGCTCGTGTTGACATGCGACTCATTGCTCTACAGTACTAGCATCAAGCACATCAGTACGTAGCATCAACAAGTTAGTGTTCATCACGAACGTGGTTTTGCAGTCAGTGCAATGTTTACAAATGTGGAGTTGGCAGATGCCCATTTGATGTATGGATTAGCACGGGGCAATAGCCGTGGCGCGGTACGTTTGTATCGAGACAGATTTCCAGTATGAAGGTGTCCCGACACGAAGCAATTGGTCGGCGTCTTAGGGAGCACGGAACATTCCAGCCTATGACTCGCGACTGGGGAAGACCAAGAACGACGAGGACGCCTGCGATGGACGAGGCAATTCTTCGTGCAGTTGACGATAACCCTAATGTCAGCGTCAGAGAAGTTGCTGCTGTACAAGGTAACGTTGACCACGTCACTGTATGGAGAGGGCTACGGGAGAACCAGTTGTTTCCGTACCGTGTACAGCGTGTGCAGGCACTGTCAGCAGCTGATTGGCCTCCACGGGTACACTTCTGCGAATGGTTCATCCAACAATGTGTCAATCCTCATTTCAGTGCAAATGTTCTCTCTACGGATGAGGCTTCATTCCAACGTGATCAAATTGTAGATTTTCACAATCAACATGTGTGGACTGACGAGAATCCGCACGCAATTCTGCAACCACGTCATCAACACAGATTTTCTGTGGACGATTGGACAGGCATTGTTGGTGATGTCTCGATTGGGCTCCATGTTCTTCCACCTACGCTCAATGGAGCACGTTATCGTGATTTCATACGGGATACTCTAACTGTGCTGCTAGAACTTGTGCCTTTACAAGTACGACACAACATGTGGTTCATGCACGATGGAGCTCCAGCGCATTGCAGTCGAAGTGTTCGTACGCTTCTCAACAACAGATTCGGTGACCGATGGATTGGTAGAGGTGGACCAGTTCGATGGCCTCCATGCTCTCCTGACCTCAACCCTCTTGACTTTCATTTATGGGAACATTTGAAAGCTTTTGTCTATGCAACTCCGGTACCAAATGTAGAGACTCTTCGTGCTCGTATTGTGTACGGCTGTGATACAATACGCCATTCTCCAGGGCTGCATCAGCGCATCAGGGATTCCATGCGACGGAGGCTGGATGCACGTGTCCTCGCTAACGAAGGACATTTTGAACATTTCCTGTAAAAAAGTGTCTGAAGGCACGCTGGTACGTTCTGTTGCTTTGTGTTTCCATTCCATGATTAATGTGATTTGAAGAGAAGTAATAAAATGAGCTCTAACATGGAGAGTAAGCGTTTGCGGACACATGTTTACATAACATATTTTCTTTCTTTGTGTGTGGGGAATGTTTATTGAAAGTTTGGCCGTACCTTTTTGTAACACCCTGTAGCTATCACATCCAACAGACAAGAATTAACTGATGAAATTGTAAACGATGTTTTTCAGAAAATCATTATGTGGTTCTCTGCAAATGGGCTCTCATTAAAATTTTACAAAACACAGTATATACAGTTCCACACAGTAAATGGAATGACACCATTAATAAATATAGACTTCGATAACAAATATGTAGCTAAGGTAGAATATTCAAAATTTCTGGTTATATGCATTGATAAGGAGTTGAACTGGAAAAAAACACACTGAGGATCTGCTGAAACGTTTGAGTTCAGCTACTTATGCTATCACGGTCATTGCAAATTTTGGCGATATACATCTGAGTAAATTAGCTTACCACGCCTATTTTCATTCTCTGCTTTCGTATGGCATCATATTCTGGGGTAACTCATCATTGAGTAAAAGTGTGTTCATTGCACAAAAGCGTGTAATCAGAATAATTGCTGGAGCTCATCCAAGATCATCCTGCAGACACTTATTTAAAGAGCTAGTGATCTTCACTGTAGCCCCACAATATATATAATTTGCTATTAATAATCCGGACGAATTCAAAAGTAATAGTAGTGTACATGGCTACAACACCAGGAGAAGGGATAATCTTCACTACTCAAGGTTAAACTAACTTTGGCTCAGGAGGGAGTAAATTATGCTGCCACAAAAGTTTTTGGTGACTTACCTAATAGCATCAAAAGTCTGACAGATAGCCATATAGCATTTAAAAGGAAATTAAAAGAATTTCTTAATGGTGACTCCTTCTACTCTTTAGATGAATTTTTGGATATAGTAAGTGGGTAATTTCCCCACCCCTCACCCCAAAAAAAATTAAGTGGCATGTAATATTTTGTCTAATGTAATATCTTGTATAGACACCTTTTATTAACCTGGTACGTTCCACATTATTACGAAGTGTCGTATTCATGATCTATGGAACAAGTACTAATGTAATCTAATCTGTCTTTTGGTACTGTACAGGCAGGTAGCATCCGGGACGTTGCCAGTCAGGTAATGTGTCAGTCCACTCGACGGGTTAAGAAATCTCATTTTTAAGGTCTCCCTCATGGCAGGGAGAATTTCGTATGTTCTCCTGCCTGTGCCTGAAGTGTCGCATTCATTTTGGCGATCTTTCATTACCTTTTTCAAATTGCCCTCAGTTCCAAGCACCCTTCGTACTTCCATTCGACTGCCTTTCTTTAACCAGTAAAGGGCTCCCCTTTTCCTAATTTCCAAGTCTAGTGGGGCATATTCCTGGAATTACTAACAACGAATCATACGGGGTAGTGTAGTAGGCGCACCTTTCATCTTAGCAGCACTCCTAGTTGAACTCTTGTCACTAATGAGACGGTCTTCGTTATCTGCAGTCTATGGGCTGAAACGGTCGCACCATGTCCTACGACTGATGATAATATAGATTACTGGTATACATTGATTGTTTACGAGGGAAGCCAAAATTGCCAGTTTGGAATGGTCAAAATTTTATTTATCACGTTTGTACCTTTTCTGCCTATTTCCTCTACATGACGTGCAAAGTTATGACGTTCGTCCAGAAGTAGCCCTAAATATCTCGTTACTGCCCTTTACTGGGTTCCCTTTCAACGTTAGAAAGTCAGTGAAGCTACCACGAGGCGCTAAACGACTAAGCATCAGCCAATCTTCACAGAACCTGTGGTTTGGATGTTTGCCTGTTCTGTAAAGTACGAGGGTGAGTCAAATGAAAACCTTAAAAATTTTTTTTAAAAATATTATTTATTGTGCAGAAGTGGTACAAAGATGTATCACTTTTCAACATGATATCCTCCACGCTCAATGCAAGTCCTCCAGCACTTACAAAGTGCATAAACTCCTTTAGAAAAAAATTCTTTTGGCAGTCCGCGCCTTTGTTTCAGTGACTGCCACCCGAACTCGCGTATCATATCAGTGACACTCTCACCCCAATTGCGCGACAACACGAAACGAGCTGCCCTTCTTTGCACTTTTTCGATGCCCTCCGTCAATCCTACCTGGTAAGGATCCCATACCGCGCAGCAATATTCCAGCAGAGGACGGACAAGTGTAATGTAGGCTGCTCTATCGTGGGTTTGTCACATCTTCTAAGTGTTCTGCCAACAAAGCGCAGTCTTTGTTTCGCTTTCCGCACAATGTTATCTATGTGGTCTTTCCAATTTAAGTTGCTCGTAACTGTAATTCCTACGTATTTAGTCGAATTGATAGCCCTTAGAGCCGCCCGGGGTGGCACAGGGTTCTAGGCGCTACAGTCTGGAACCGCGCGACCGCTACGGTCGCAGGTCGAATCCTGCCTCGGGCGTGGATGTGTGTGACGTCCTTAGGTTAGTTGGGTTCAAGTAGTTCTAAGTTCTGGGGGACTGATGACCTCAGAAGTTAGGTCCCATAGTGCTCAGAGCCATTTGAACCATTTTTGAACAGCCCTTAGATTTGTGCGATTTATCGTATACACAAAATTTATCGGGTTTCTTTTAGTACCCATGTGGATGACCTCGCACTTTTCTTTGTTTAGTGCTAACTGCCACTTTTCGCACCATACAGAAATCCTCCCTAGATCATTTTGTAATTGGAATTGATCGTCTGATGATTTTACTAGACGGTAAATTACAGCGTCATCTGCAAACAATCTGAGGGGGCTGCTCAGATTATCACGTAGATCGTTGATATAAATCAGGAGCAGCAGAGGGCCTATGACACTACCTTGGGGAACGCCAGATATCACTTCTGTTCTACTCGATGATTTATCGTCTATTTCTACGAACTGTGTCCTCTCTGAGGGGAAATCACGAATCCAGTCACACAACTGAGACAATACTGCATATGCGCGCAATTTGATTAATATTCGCTTGTGAGGAACGGTATCAAAAGCCTTCTGGAAATCTAGGAATATGGAATCGATCTGAGATCCATTGTCGACAGCACTCATTACTTCATGGGAATAAAGAGCTAGCTGTGTTGCTGAATCCGTGTTGGTTATGTATCAATATGCCATTTTCTTCAAGGTGATTCATAATGTTCGAGTATAGTATATGCTCAAAAAATGGTTCAAATGGCTCTGAGCACTATGGGACTTAACATCTGTGGTCATCAGTCCCCTAGAACTTAGAACTACTTAAACCTAACTAACCTAAGGACATCACACACATCCATGCCCGAGGCAGGATGCGAACCTGCGACCGCAGCAGTCGCGCGGTGCCGGACTGAGCGCCTAGAACCGCTCGGCCACCGTGGCCAGCAGTATATGCTCCAAAATCCTACTGCAAATTGAGGTCAGTGATATGGGTCTGTAATTCAAAGGGTTACTCGTATTTCCTTTCTTGCATACTGGTGTGACCTGTGCTACTTTCCAGTCTTTGGGAACAGACCTTTCGTCGAGTGAGCGGTAGTATATGATTGCTAAGAAAGGTGCTATTGTGTCTGCATACTCTGAGAGGAACCTAGTTGGTATACCATCTGGACCGGAAGACTTGCCTTTCTGAAGTGATTTTAGTTGTTTCGCAACACCTAAGATATCTACTTTTGTGTCACTCATGCTAACAGCTGTTCTGGTTTCGAATTCTGAAATATTTATTTCGTCCTCTTTCGTGAAGAAATTGCGAAAAACTATTTAATAACCACCTGCATCCCTTCATGACTGATGTCTTCTCCAAAGTCCATGACATCTTTCAGCAGTATAACTGTCCGTGTTTCGGAGTCAGAACCGTGCTACAGTGGTGTGAGGAGCTTTATAGTGAACTCAAGTTGATGTCTCGCCGACCAAATTGACCTAATGTAAGTCCTATAGGACTCACCTGGGTTGCTATCGAGCGCCATTATCGCGCACGCACATCAGTGACCCGTTATTTACACGAATTACATGACCTGTGCGTAGACGTCTAATGGTACCTACTTCCACAAACCTGCCAACAAACTGTCGAATCACTGATACGCAGAATCAATGACGTATTTCGTTCCAAAGACGAACAAACAAGCTTTTAAGCAGGTGGTTATAGTGTTTTGTCTTATCAGTATAAGATCGTTTCGCTGGTACAGTTGAGTTGCCGCGCATCGAAGATCCTTACGTGTCTCGCCGAAAAATCTTGTGTCCAGCAACAAGAAATGGTCGTAAATTTCGTTTTCTTGTTTTGAGGTGAAAATGACTGAATACCCACAAACTCCTTTTTGTCGTCAGCACTGCGTGGATTTTTCTTCAAGACTCTTCTCTTCCCGTATCTAACGAACTGGTCATCGACCGGATGCTAAACACCAGTCTTCCTTCGTTTCTTCTTCTCCTCTTCTG
This sequence comes from Schistocerca piceifrons, assembly GCF_021461385.2. Taxonomy (NCBI): domain Eukaryota; kingdom Metazoa; phylum Arthropoda; class Insecta; order Orthoptera; family Acrididae; genus Schistocerca; species Schistocerca piceifrons. The sequence goes on from NC_060146.1 coordinate 216,095,923, forward strand.
TGTATTATTTAGGACTCGGTAGGTGGTTGCGGATGTCAGGAAAGCCACCCCCTCCGTCACCAGCCCCCTACATGTCAGATTGCTCCAGTGACTGCCTCCTTTGTCCTCATTTGTGTACACCATCGCTGTATAGAAGAAATAAATAATAAGATAAGGAAATGAGACGCTTAAAGTAGTAAAGGAGTTTTGCTATTTGGGGAGCAAAATAACTGATAATTTTTATTATTTAATAATATGATGAGATAAAAGAAATTATTCAGATAGTAAAGGGAGATTAAAATTTAATAGCGATAGGGCACAGGAATTGGATAGTAGGAAAATGAACAGAAGAAAAGTTGTAGGTGAATATGGACTGAGGGAAAAGAATGAAAGAGGAAGTCATCTGGTTGAAGTTTGAACACAACATAGTTTAATAATCGCTAACACTTGGTTTAAGAATCATAAACGAAGGTCGTATGCATGGAAGACACCTGAAGAAACTGAAAGGCTTCAGATTGATTATTAAATGGGAAGACAAAGGTTTAGGACCCATATTTTAACACATTATTTTTCCCATTTTGTTAGAAGAACACCGCAGCTGTTTTCGTAAACTACGCTGTACGAAATACTGCAGCCAGCCACAAATTTTCCATTAGAAATTGCGGGGCTGAGCCCGTCGTCAGATGGTAGGGGTGACTTTTTGCAGGTTTTACATCGTGTGTCCTAAAATATAACAAAGATTTTGTAATGCATAGTTTAACAATTCTTTAAAGACAAATGGAAAAACTGGTAGAAGCCGACCTCGGAGAAGATCAGTTTGGATTCCGTAGAAATGTTGGAACACGTGAGGAAATGTTGACCCTACGAATTACCTTAGAAAATAGATTAAGAAAAGGCAAACCTACGTTTCTAGCATTTGTAGACTTAGAGAAAGCTTTTGACAATGTTGACTGGAATACTCTCTTTCAAATTCTGAAGGTGGCGGGGGTAAAACACAGGGAGCGAAAGGCTATTTACAATTTGTACAGAGACCAGATGGCAGTTATAAGAGTCGAGGGGTATGAAAGGGAAGCAGCGTTTGGGAAGGGAGTGAGACAAGGTTGTAGCCTATCCCCAATGTTAGTTCCCGGGTTCGATTCCCGGCAGGGTCAGGGATTTTCTCTGTCTCGTGATGACTGGGTGTTGTGTGATGTCCTTAGGTTAGTTAGGTTTAAGTAGTTCTCAGTTGTAGGGGACTGATGACCATAGATGTTGTCCCATAGTGCTAAGAGCCATTTGAACCATTTATCCCCAATGTTATTCAATCTGTATATTGAGCAAGCAGTAAAGTAAACAAAAGAAAAATTCGGAGTAGGAATGAAAATCCATGGAAAAGCAATAAAAACCTTGAGGTTCGCTAATGACATTGTAATTTTGTCAGAGACAGCAAAGGACCTGGAAGAGCAGCTGAACGGAACGGACAGTGTCTTGAAAGGAGGATAAAAGGTGAACATCGACAAAAGCAAAACGAGGATAATGGAATGTAGCCGAATTAAATCTGGTAATGCTGCGGGAATTAGATTAGGAAATGAGACGCTTAAAGTAGTGAAGGAGTTTTGCTATTTGGGGAGCAAAATAACTGATGATGGTCGAAGTAGAGAGGATACAAAATGTAGGCTGGCAATGGCAAGGAAAGCGTTTCTGAAGAAGAGAAATTTGTTAACATCGAGTATAGATTTAAGTGTCAGTAAGTCGTTTCTGAAAGTATTTGTTTGGAGTGTTGCCTTGTATGGAAGTGAAACGTGGACGATAAATTGTTTTGACAGGAAGAGAATAGAAGATTTCGAAATGTGGTGCTACTGAAGAATGCTGAAGATTAGGGGGGTAGATCACATAACTAATGAGGAGGTATTGGATAGGATAGGGGAGAAGAGAAGTTTGTGGCACAACTTGACTAGAAGAAGGGACCGGTTGGTAGGACATGTTCTGAGGCATCAAGGGATCACCAATTTAGTATTGGAGGGCTGCGTGGAGGGTAAAAACCGTAGAGGGAGACCAAGAGATGAATACACTAAGCAGATTCAGAAGGATGTAGGTTGCAGTAGGTACTGGGAGATGAAGAAGCTTGCACAGGACAGCGTAGCATGGAGAGCTGCATCAAACCAGTCTCAGGACTGAAGACAACAACAACAATAACAGTATACAAAAAGTTTTTGAGTTTACGTTTTAGTCCTAATGTAACATACGTAACGTGGCATCCTCCAGAGGGATGTTACAGGACCATTACTTTTCATAATTCACACTGATAGGGAAAAGAAATTGCAGCACCAAGACATAATTAATAAGGGCCATGAAAGTTCGCGAATAGATTTGTATAGGTAAAATATTTGAGTGACTGACTTTACAAGATCACAGGTTCAATGTAAGCGCGAGATACGACATTGTAAATGTCAAATGCTGGTACATTGATAATCGGAGCAGCCGCCAGAATGAAGCACGCAAACGTGTACGAATGTGTCGCACAGATGCCGGATGTCAGTTTGTGGGATGGAATTCCATGCCTGTTGGACTAGGTCGGTGAATATAGAGACGGTTAATGCTGCTTCGTGACTCCGGACTTGTCGTCCGATGATGTGCTATGTGGACTCGACTGGAGTCAGAACTGGCGATGGAGCAGGCCAAGGGAAAGTGTTGACACGCTGTGGTGTATGTTGGGCTACGACAGCGGTACGTGGGCGACAGTTATGTTGTCTTATATACAGGGTGAGTCACCTAACATTACCGCAGGATATATTTCGTAAACCACATCAAATACTGACGAACCGATTCCACAGACCGAACGTGAGGAGAGGAGCTAGTGTAATTGTTTAATACACTCCTGGAAATGGAAAAAAGAACACATTGACACCGGTGTCTCAGACCCACCATACTTGCTCCGGACACTGCGAGAGGGCTGTACAAGCAATGATCACACGCACGGCACAGCGGACACACCAGGAACCGCGGTGTTGGCCGTCGAATGGCGCTAGCTGCGCAGCATTTGTGCACCGCCGCCGTCAGTGTCAGCCAGTTTGCCGTGGCATACGGAGCTCCATCGCAGTCTTTAACACTGGTAGCATGCCGCGACAGCGTGGACGTGAACCGTATGTGCAGTTGACGGACTTTGAGCGAGGGCGTATAGTGGGCATGCGGGAGGCCGGGTGGACGTACCGCCGAATTGCTCAACACGTGGGGCGTGAGGTCACCACAGTACATCGATGTTGTCGCCAGTGGTCGGCGGAAGGTGCACGTGCCCGTCGACCTGGGACCGGACCGCAGCGACGCACGGATGCACGCCAAGACCGTAGGATCCTACGCAGTGCCGTAGGGGACCGCACCGCCACTTCCCAGCAAATTAGGGACACTGTTGCTCCTGGGGTATCGGCGAGGACCATTCGCAACCGTCTCCATGAAGCTGGACTACGGTCCCGCACACCGTTAGGCCGTCTTCCGCTCACGCCCCAACATCGTGCAGCCCGCCTCCAGTGGTGTCGCGACAGGCGTGAATGGAGGGACGAATGGAGACGTGTCGTCTTCAGCGATGAGAGTCGCTACTGCCTTGGTGCCAATGATGGTCGTATGCGTGTTTGGCGCCGTGCAGGTGAGCGCCACAATCAGGACTGCATACGACCGAGGCACACAGGGCCAACACCCGTCATCATGGTGTGGGGAGCGATCTCCTACACTGTCCGTACACCACTGGTGATCGTCGAGGGGACACTGAATAGTGCACGGTACATCCAAACCGTCATCGAACCCATCGTTCTACCATTCCTAGGCCGGCAAGGGAACTTGCTGTTCCAACAGGACAATGCACGTCCGCATGTATCCCGTGCCACCCAACGTGCTCTAGAAGGTGTAAGTCAACTACCCTGGCCAGCAAGATCTCCGGATCTGTCCCCCATTGAGCATGTTTGGGACTGGATGAAGCGTCGTCTCACGCGGTCTGCACGTCCAGCACGAACGCTGGTCCAACTGAGGCGCCAGGTGGAAATGGCATGGCAAGCCGTTCCACAGGACTACATCCAGCATCTCTACGATCGTCTCCATGGGAGAATAGCAGCCTGCATTGCTGCGAAAGGTGGATATACACTGTACTAGTGCCGACATTGTGCATGCTCTGTTGCCTGTGTCTATGTGCCTGTGGTTCTGTCAGTGTGATCATGTGATGTATCTGACCCCAGGAATGTGTCAATAAAGTTTCCCCTTCCTGGGACAATGAATTCACGGTGTTCTTATTTCAATTTCCAGGAGTGTACAAACCATACAAAAATACACGGAAGTATGTTTTTTAACACAAACCTACGTTTTTTTTAAATGGAACCACGTTAGTTTTGTTAGCACATCTGGACATATAAACAAATACGTAATCAGTGCCGTTTGTTGCATTGTAAAATGTTAGTTACATCTGGAGATATTGTAACCTAAAGTTGACGCTTGAAACCGCCAACGTTCAGTTGCGTGTTGTAACAAACGCGGGCCACGGTCGGCGAGCCCTCCTGATCTTACACCTCTGGACTTATTTCTGTGGGGTACGTTGAAGGAGAATGTGTACCGTGATGTGCCTGCAAGCCCAGAGGATATGAAACAACGTATTGTGGCAGCCTGCGGCGACATTACGCCAGATGTACTGCGGCGTGTACGACATTCATTACGCCAGAGATTGCAATTGTGTGCAGCAAATGATGGCTACCACATTGAACATCTATTGGCCTGACATGTCGGGACACACTCTATTCCACTCCGTAATTGAAAACGGAAACCACGTTTGTACGTGTACCTCACCCCTCATGGTAATGTACACGTGCGTCAGTGAAAAAGACCAATAAAAAGGTGTTATCATGTGGACGTAATGTGCTGTTCCAATCTCTTCTGTACCTAAGGTCCATCACCGTTCCCTTTGGATCCCTACGTAATTCGGTGCTCTCCGATACACACGATCGAACAGCGGAGGAATGGTACTCAAGCGTCAACTTTAGGTTACAGTATCTCCAGATGTAATTAACATTTTACAATGCAACAAACGGCACTGATTACGTATTTGTTTATATGTTCAGATGTGCTAACAAAACTAACGGGGTTCCATTTAAAAAACCGTCGTAGGTTTGTGTTAAAAAACAGACTTCCGTGCATTTTTTTATGGTTTGTATTAACCAATTACACTAGCCCCTCTCCTCACGTTCGGTCTGTGGAATCGATTCGTCAGTATTTGATGTGGTTTACGAAATATATCCAGCGGTAATGTTAGGTGACTCACCCTGTATAAGTTGCCGACCGCAGCCCCGTATTCTGCCTGTTTACATTGAAACGTCTCTGTGACGTCGTTTCGTAAGACGCTTGTCGAATTCGTTACAACTTATTCATTTTACTACCCGATTTTAGGTCAATTCATGAGCTCTTCCAGAAAGGCTGAGCACTCAAATAAGGCCTATTGAATATTATATGTGTGTTTTAATGCGGGGTTTCGGTTTTGTTTTGTGGGAAACACTGAGTTGATCATCGTCTGCTGGGAGCAGAAGATGTTCCAAGGAGATCACAAGATGACCAACTTAGGTTTCCAATACCTGAACAGAGAGGTTTACCCATCTTAGTCGTAGGCTGTTTTTGTGTGTGAGCTTCCGCTGCACGGGGAGCTAGGTAATCTCGAAAGAGAAAGCGGCACTCTTCGGTGAACGCTTGGTGAGTACGGGTCGTAGCTCTTAAGGGGGGTTTCAGGTGATAGGAAGCAGGTTGAGTAGGACTTCGTCATGTTTAACTGTTGAAATACTTAAGAACTTCAGCTTAACTGAAGCGTGTGAAGCGAGTTATTTTTCCGAATGTGCCATTGATTTAAATAGGCGATTTTTGGGTGTTTGGGTTAAAAGTGTGGAAGTTACTTTGTTCATTTTGAACAACGATGAAGTAGAACTTCAAACGGTAAATCTTATTAGGAAGAGGTGGTTAGGATCACTTGAACCGTACGTGAGTGTAATACTGTGTCGAAGCGTTTATGATTTTTAATCTTATATTTTGTGGAAGTTGCTCTTGTTTGTCGATTTAGTACCACGTGCTTGGTAATCAATGACCCTTCTGGTCCACCACGGCACCGCAATAGGCTTTATTTTAACAGTTTCCTTGTTTAATGAGCTATAATTTCTGCAAGAATATCTGTTCTTTCGTGCGCTTTCTACAAAGCAGCACAAGTTTGATTCGGAATGCACCACGTGCTCTAGTTCAGCCGTTTGCAAGCAGCAGACGCATTTAGCATGTAGAATAATTAACGCACAACCTCGTGCATTGGTTCAAACCTCTGTCCAGAATAGTGCATAAGTGGAATCGCAATGCGAATCTCACTGAGATATTTTTATGATATGAATGCAGAGGAGATGATAGTGTCATTGTCTCCCACTCCCTTTTTCTGTGTTTCTTCTTGCTGTAGTTGAATTGTGCTCTGTTACATTCTCACGTAATTCTTACTTAAATATTTCTAGTCAGGCACCTGTTATGTATAGTTAGGATGTGCAACCAAATACTGAGATACAATAAATAATCTACGTGAAAGATAAATTCTGTGGTGTTGATCTTACCCACTTACTCCGATTTCCAATCTTCAATTAATCAATTTGCTTCATGCAAGGCATGGAGTGCTATTTATCTGGCTACTTAAAAAAGTTGCGTACTTGTAATTCAATTATTACAGTAATTAAACTAATAATTTTCCAGCTCCATTTTTTCTAAAAGGTTAGGAAGGACTTGGGCTGGTGGCGACCCTGAATTTCTGAATTTTTATCATTATTTGTGTGAGAGGAGCAGCTAGATTTGTTAGATAACGTATATGGCTCAATGAGAAACGTCGTAAAGATAGTAATACGTTAGAACATATATCTGTAATTGAATACGCATGCCTATACCACTTTCTGTTCTGCTTCAGTGTGGCTTCCCCGTACGTAGACATTCGAGCTCACAGGGAAACCTACCAACTCTCCGTCCGCGACTGGGATAGGGAAGGAAGGAAGTGACTGTGGCATACGATGTACCCTCCGCCACACACCGTAACGTGGCTTGTGGAGTGTAGATCTGTGCGTAGAGGACTGCGCGAATGGCCACTTGTTTGACGGGCGAGACAGTGTAACAGAAACTCCGAAATGTCTTAAACTGGTAGCAGGTCAAAGAAACGACTGTAAAAATCGTGCCAAATTTAAACGAACGTAAAATATACGAGATTGGTGATGTTTTACAGAATCTTGAAACGCGGATTTCAATGCGAGATTCTATTAATAGTTTTCATAGCGAAATTCTGTCCCAAAATGTGACAGAACATACAAAGAGATTCTGGTCGTATGTAAAGTACACCAGTGGCAAGACACAAGCATACAGTCACTGTGCCGTAGCAATGGAAATGTTACTGACGGCAAAGCCACAAAAGTGGGGTTACTAAATACGATTTTCCGAAATTCCTTCCACGAAGGAAGACAAAATAAATATTTCATAGTTCGAATCAAGAACTGCTGCTAAATTGAGTACCTTAGAAACAGAAACCCTCGTTGTAGCGAAGCAATTCAAATCACTTAACAAAAGCGTCTTCCGGTCCCGGTTGTACAGGATACCAATTAGGTTCCTTACAGAATATGTCAATACAATAGCTCCATACCTAGCTCTCATGTACAAATGCTCGGTCGTCGAAAGATCAGTGCCTAAAGACTGGTAAGTTGCACAGGTCACACCAATATGCAAAAGAGGAAACAGAAATTCCAGACCCTTATCGTTGACACCGATTTCCTGTAGGATTCCGTAACATATACTGTGTTCGAGCGTTATGAATTACCTCGACGAAACCAATCTATTGACACACAGCACAGATTCAGAAACCCGCATCTCGTGGTCGTGCGGTAGCATTCTCACTTCGCACGCCCGGGTTCGATTCCCGGCGGGGTCAGGGATTTTCTCTGCCTCGTGATGGCTGGGTGTTGTGTGCTGTCCTTAGGTTAGTTAGGTTTAAGTAGTTCTAAGTTGTAGGGGACTTATGACCACAGCAGTTGAGTCCCATAGTGATCAGAGCCATTTTTTTGAACAGATTCAGAAAACATCGTTGTTGTGCAACACAACTACCTTTTTGTTCATAGGAAGTAATGAGTGTCACCGAAAGGGGATCTCAAATTGATTCTATATTTTTAGATTCCCAGAAGGCTTTTGACATTGTTCGTCGCGTGTTGTTTCCAATCACACTATGTGCCTATGGAGTATCGCCTCAGTTGTGCCATTGTATTCGTTATTGTCTGTGAAAAAGGTCACAGTTCGTAGTATTTGACGGAAAGTCAACGAGTAAAATGGAAGTGACACATTGCGTTCCCCATGGAAGTGTTACAGACCCTTTGCCGTTGCAAATCAATATTAAGATTTAGAAGACAATCTGAGCAGCTATCGTAGACTGTTTACAGATGTTGGCTTCATTTACATATAACAAAGTCAAGAGAAGGTCAAATCCAATTAAAAATGATTCAGCCGTATCTCTAGGGTGCAAAAAGTGTCAACTGACTTAAAATAATGAAAAGTGTGAGGTCATCATCATGCGTTCTTATAGGAATCCGATAACTTTCAGTTACGTTGTACATCATACAAACCTAAGGGCTGTCAATAGAAATAAATACCTAGCGATTACAATTGTGAACAATTTAAACTGGAATGTCACGTTGATAATGTTGGGAAGGCGAACCTTCTAAGAGTTCTGCGTCTTTTTTGGTAAGAACACTTAGATGATAGAACTAATCCGCTAGAGAGACAGCCTACGCTACGCTTGTTCGTCCTCTGCTAGAGTACATCTGTGCAGTATGGGATCCTTACCAGATGGTACTCACTGAGGATATAGTGAAACGTCCCCTTAGAAAAATTATGAACTACTGTGCTAGTAAGCTTCTACGTTATTTGATTTTCAAACAGCTGAGTAAAACTCAACGTACTCAAACAGTTTTCTCTTTACTTATTCTGATCATCACTAAACTGACACACAATATTTTTAGCTTAACGCAATCTGACTTTCAATAATCCCTACAAAAGAATGGTCCTGACTAACAATAACCTATACCTTTCATGAATCACATACCTCAAAAAAATCTTCGTTGCTCGAACTACTGCAATACAGCGAGCACCAATACTGCAAACTAAATAAAATATTCTAACTACTGAAGGCACTAACTACTGATAGGCATAGGTAGCAAATGAAAAATGTTGATCTCTCTCTTCACATCCACCACTGCTGGCGGCTCACCTCCAACTGTGCAAAGTAGACTTGGCCACTGTTTCTATGTTTCGATGCAGTGTATCGATACGTGGAACTGTTTCACTGTTTCGGAACGGCTGTGGTTCACTGTTTCGAAACAGTGGTGTTTCATTCCGCCCCTGTCTCGGTTAACCGGACCCGATTCGATCTCGAGCCAGACACGGAAACTGTATCGTTGTTTCAAAATAAGGCTGTTTCAGTCCACCTGTGCTTGGAACGGACTAATTGTATCGAAACAGTGATGTTTCATTCCGCTCTGTGTCGGACGAGATTCGGGCTCGCCACAGGTACTGAAACACAACATACCACTTCATGAAACACTTTCAAGAGTGTCGAAATCTTTTTGACAAGGAATAACATGAAGCTTAAGATATCCGACAATAAAGCTTCGTTTCTAGCTGACTGCCCTATTCCGAAATGGCGTAACATCTGCTTTATAAACACTAACCAAACAATAAAACAACGCATACTATTCACATTCAAAGTAATAAATATATGAAAATCATTCAGTTAAATTACACTTTTTTTATAACATATGCTTCTCTATTCATGTACAGTAATCAAATTAAGAAACGCAAGTAAGCCTACAACATTTTGAATAAAAAAAGGCGTAAAGTGACAGTTATTAGACATATACATAAATTTTATGTAGGTATAATTGCAAGCAATCTGTTTGACATATCACTAATAGTGTAATGGTGAACGGGAAGGGCTGGGAAGCATGGTGAATTTATAGGTAACGGTTCAAACACCTTGAAAGACAAAAATTTTTTCTGTTATATTTTGTTATTTATTCGAATTATTTGGCGTGCCTATTACGCACAATGATTCCCTTTGTGTGCATGGAAATTAGCAGGATGGGTATATTACCCATACTAACGGAATGTGGGAATCCCAGTGTAACGAGAATTATACATATAATAGTTTTTTCTTTATGAATTTAGATAAATTAATAATAGCAATGTGTTGAATTTCTTTTTCGATTCTTTTCGTGTCATGTTAAAGAAACTGTGAGCAACTTTTGAAACGAATATTATTATTTATGTTAGATTTCAAATAATGTGGTAATCAAAGGGAAGTGTATTTAATGTTAAAACTATTGTAAGATGTGAAAATTGTAATTTATACACTTGGTCCATACGTAGGTAATGCGTTAGGATATGTGTAGTAGAAAACCTGTGGTGAATACCCTACCTGTAGGGGAGCGGGAAAAGGTGGAGGCAGGCGAGGCGGGAAAACGCACACTGGCGCGGTTCGGCACAACGGGCTCAGTAAGACAGTCGGAGGCTAGCAACAGTCGGAAGTACACGTACTGTACCGAGGAGGCTACCCAGGAAAAGTGGATTCCATTGAGCCTCGGATGAACCGATTCCGACGACTACTTGGCATGGCTATATTCTGAGGCACAAAATTGGAAAGATTACGACGCTAAGAAGATGGAAAGTGCCGATGTAGTGTGAGCCTTAGCCGTGCTTGCATGTGTGCCGTGCTGCCCGCTATCTCGCTGCCCGCCATCCGCCGCACCGACTTGCACAGGTCAAACATTTATTTCATCTTTAGAAGTGTATCTGTGTGGACCAGTGTCGAAACTGTTTCTAACTGTTCAATAATAACGTGACTTTTACCAGAATTGCTTTAGCCATGACTTATCCTGATCACTGACCTAGACAGGATCCTTACCTCGTATTGTGCAATCCGAGTATCCTAAACTGAAACTTTAATGTTAAAGTTAATGAGAATTATCAGCAGATTAATCTATGCCATAAAGGGATCTAAAGTTCTGTGTGTTGTTGCAAATGTTGGTAAAGAACAAAAGAGTTTTTTTTTTTTTAAATTGAGTTAGCGATGTTATTTAATTAATTTGAGACAGAAATAATGACAGTTAAATTATTCAGAAGTGAGACAAAAGAGTAGTTATCCATAGATTGATAAATTTTGTGTGTTAATTTGCCTTCAGTACTTAACAGTTTCAGTATAACCACTATAACAGTTTCAGGGCCCCCCCCCCCCCTTTTTCTCTTATCCATTCGTTCAAACCTTGATGTGTACTGCTCAGATTTGACCAGTAAAGCTAAATTCTATATTATACCTAAGTGTATTAGTGTTTTTCCATCTTTAATAGTAACATTGTATATGTGCTTTCAAAACTGCTAATTATAGGGTAATCTATGCCCGATTTCAGTCTGCTCAACATACAAAATGTAGTTAGTAGTAATCATTACTGTGTGGTGTTGTGTAAGTTTAGCTCGTACAAATTAGTACAAAAAGAGAAAACTTTACTTCAGTGGATTTTTCGAGTTCCAAACTTTGGCATATAACGCATCATTACTACGTGTTACTATGTTTGTACATGCACCCTTTTGTACAAGGAAAAACTCACTAATTGCCTAAGTAGGCTGGCGACCGAATTGTTAATTATAGGTAGCATCTACTGTGTGTACTTCTTGTCCATGCGAAAGAATAATTATACTGTACATTTGCTTGATGCATCACTGTAGTTATTGACTGAGAATAAGTCCGATCTTGCTTCTATTAGGTACACGCGGTCAACTAATGTACTAAAAATCCTTGTTTATAAGGTGAAGCCCGTGAACTTATTACAGTACAGGCTTTATAGAGCTAACCTACGTCCGAGCAGGGCGGTAGTGTTACACCAGTAGCATATCAGTTGTTTCTGCAGTTTGCTCCCATCTCCAGTTACGTTCGTGGTGGTTCTTCTGTCTTCAGTTATGGCTGTCCTCAGCCAATTGAAAAGTATGAAAGTCGCACGATACGAAAGCAGCGTATTTGCTGCAGGAAATACGAAACTGCCGAGACGCCTAAGTGATAGTTTCATACTTTCTGCGATATGACTAGCACTCTCGCACCTCAATTGTGTTTATATGGACATGCTTATACACAAGACATTCAAGATGATAAAATGTCTAGGTTTATTAGATTACAAAACGCAAACTGTTTCACTGTTTCGAAACATCGTATCGAAACATTGCATTGTACTGTTTGATTTGTTTCGAAACAGTTACGTGTTTCAGTTTGCGCATCTCTAGTGCGAAGGAGTAGAAATTGGAGGAAGAAGAGTAGGGTGCTTGAGATTTGCTGATGACATGGTCCTTCTAGCACAGGGGAAAAAGAATTACAGGATTTGGTGGACACCATTGCAACTAACGCAAAAAAATATGGAATGAAAATTAACACAAATAAAACAAAAGTATTGGCAATAGGAGGAAATAAGGAAATAAAAATTGTGCTGAATGGAGAAACACTAGAACAGGTGCAAAATTTTAAGCATCTTGGAAGCAGGATAGACACCGACTGGAAGTGCACCACAGAAATTAAAACAAGGATAGCAATGGCAAAAGAGGCGTTTTATAAGAAAAAGAGAATCTTCTGCAGCAGTCTGGACAGAGAACTCAGAAAGAGACTCATAAAATGTCTTGTATGGAGTGTTCTTCTATATGGCACTGAAACATGGACTATGAGGAAAAAAGACAGAGAAAGGCTGGAGGCTATTGAGATCTGGACATGACGGAAGATGGAAAGAATATGTTGGATGGACAGAATAAAAATTTAAGAGGTACTGAGAAGAGTGGGAGAGAAAAGACAGTTACTAGATGTAATAAAGAGAAGAAAACGAAATTGGATTGGGCATATATTAAGAAAGAATGACGGACTGATAAAAACAGTTTTAGAAGGTTATGTAGAAGGGAAAAGGAAGCGGGAAAGGAAGAGATTCCAGATACTGGATGACATGATGGATGGTACAACATACAGCAGCCTTAAGAAGGAAGCAATGGATCGCAGAAAATGGAGAGGCAAAGGACCTGCTAATACAGCAGATAACTGATCATGATGAGTGCAAAGCTACGCGCTGTTCACATCCAGCTGCCCAACACTACAATAGCGAATATTCCAACAATGCAAATCAGCCATAGACTGCACACAGCACAGCCAGTGATTTTCATACAGAGCGCTACTGGCATTACCAACATAAAAACCTAAACAGCCTACTTACAATAGGAAATGTTCAAAAAAGGCCTGCTCATTTTGTACTATCGTGAAACAAGGGAGAGCGTCACGGAGATGATACGCGAGTTGAGGTGGCAATCATTAAAACAAAGCCGTTTTCCATTGCAACATTATCTTTTCAACATTATCTTTTAACCAAATTTCAATCTCCAACTTTTCCTCCGAACGCGGAGATATTTTGTCGACACCCACCTACACAGGGAGAAGAGATCATCATAAAAAAAGGAAATCAGAGCTCGCAGGGAGATATTTAAGTGTACGTTTTTTCCACGTGCTGTTCGAGAGATTGTAACGTTAGAGAAATGGTGGGAAAGTTGTTGAACGAACCCGCTGACAGGCTCTTAGGTGTGAATTTTGGTGGGTAGTCATGCAGATGTAGAAAGGCCCCATTATTGTAGCGTAAATTGGTTGGAATACTCCCAAGAGCCAACGGTCAGCGCAAGAGCTGCGAATATCCTGCAGCCCACTTTGTTACTGTCCCTTAGCGATCGCGCTCATAAAATTAGGCGAACAATAACTTTCACAGAGAAATATAGCATGGGGCAGATAAAAGCGGGCCATAGAACAGAGTTCCACGGTACAAAGAAACACAACACAGGAAAAGAAATACAGTACTGACCTGACTGTAACAGGTGTTTAAAGTGAACACCATCCATGTCTTGGCACTTCTAGACCCTGGTCAGCAAGTTGCTGAAGGCGGATCGAAGCTGGACTGCTGGAATTGCTGCAGTCTCACCCGAACCGTTCTGCTGCAGTTCTGGAAGACTTTGAGGTTTGCTGCGATACACCTTAGACTTGAGGTCTCCCACACAAGGTAATCGTACACTGACAGACCAGCTGACCTGGGCCGAGACCGCGACCAGTCTGGCCTCTGCTAGCAACAGTGTCAGGCGTGACGATTGTGTAAATTCTATCCAAGGTTCGGCCGGCTGCATAGGCTGTTGCTCCGTCCTGTTGGAAATACACTACTGACCATTGAAATTCCTACACCAAGAAGAAATGCAGATGATGAACGGGTATTCATTGGACAAATATGTTATACTAGAACTGACATGTGATTACATTTTCACGCAATTTGGGTGCATAGATCCAGAGTAATCAATACTTAGAACAACCACTTCTGGCCGTAATAACGGCCTTGATACGCCTGGGCATTGAGCCAAACAGAGATTCGATGGCGTGTACAGGTACAGCTGACCATGCAGCTTCAACACGATACCACAGTTCATCAAGAGTAGTGACTCGCGTATTGTGACGAGCCAGTTGCTCGGACACCATTGACTAAACGTTTTTAATTGGTGAGAGATCTAGAGAATGTGCTGGCCAGGGCAGCAGTCGAACATTTTCTGTATCCAGAAAGGCCCGTACAGGACCTGCAATATGCGGTCGTGTATTATCCTGCTGAAATGTAGGGTTTCGCAGGGATCGAATGAAGGGTAGAGCCACGGGTCGTAACACATCTGAAATGTAACGTCCACTGTTCACTTTGCTGTCAATAGGAACAATAGGTGACCGAGACGTGTAACCAATGGCATCCCATTCCATCACGCCGGGTGATAAGCCAGTATGGCGATGACGAATACACGCTTTCAATGTGCGTTCACCGCGATGTCGCCAAACACGGATGCGACCATCATGATGCTGTAAACAGAACCTGGATTCATCCGAAGAAATGACGTTTCCCCATTCGTGAATTGAGTACACCGTCGCAGGCGCTCTTGTCTGCGATGCAGCGTCAAGGGTAACCGCAGCCACGGTCTCCGAGCTGGTAGTCCATGCTGCTGCAAACGTCGTCGAACTGTTCGTGCAGATGGTTGTTGTCTTGCAAACGTCGCCATCTGTTGACTCAGGGATCGAAACGTGGCTGCACGATCCGTTACATCCATGCGGACAAAATGTCTGTCATCTCGACTGCTAGCGATACGAGGCCGTTGGGATCTAGCACGGCGTTCCGTATTACCCTCCTGAACCCACCGATTCCATATTCTGCTAACAGTCATTGGATCGAGACCAACGCGAGCAGCAATGTCGCGATACGATAAACCGCAATCACGATAGGCTACAATCCGACCTTTATCAAAATCGGAAACGTGATGGTATGCATTTCTCCTCTTTACACGAAACGTCACAACAACGTTTCACCAGACAACGCCGGTCAACTGCTGTTTGTGTATGAGAAATCGGTTGCAAACTTCCCTCATGTCAGCACGTCGTAGGTGTCTCCACCGGCGCCAACCTTGTGTGAATGCTCTAAAAAGCTAATCATTTGCATATCACAGCATCTTCTTCGTGCTGCTTAAATATCGCGTGTGTAGCACGTCATCTTCGTGGTGTAGGAATTTTAATGGCCAGTAGTGTAACTGTAGGTCTTTGCCCCCTCCATCAGTGCTATCACAAATGGTTTTAAAATGGTGGCAATGTAACGTGCAGAAGACAGCGTCCGATGAAACAAGACGGGACCAATAATGCGGCGTGCAGACACTCCACACCAAATCCCAGGTCGGGCGATTCTGTGACTTGACATAACCACTCAGGTGAAACCAGACTTCGTCAGACATAAGGAACAGATCCGTGCACAAACCATTCATGGGGTATTCGTGCGCATAATCGACGTGATACGCCGGTCCCTTGTGACAGGCTGGTTCAAATGGTTCAAATGGCTCTGAGCACTATGCGACTCAACTGCTGAGGTCATCAGTCGCCTAGAACTTAGAACTAATTAAACGTAACTAACCTAAGGACATCACACACATCCATGCCCGCGGCAGGATTCGAACCTGCGACCGTAGCGGTCACGCGGTTCCAGACTGAAGCGCCTTGTGACAGGTGTCGGGTTAATTTGGTAGGGCTCTGCAGCCACATTTTCTTATGTGCGGGCAAGGAATGTTTTTGACTTTTACAAAACAGATCCTGTTTGACGCCGTTTTCGGTCTAAGCGTTGCATGACACTGTTTGCTCGCACTCTGAACACAGCAAACAACTGACCACACCGTTTCCAGGTAACTTAGCCCCCCTTCTTGCAGCGGTGTACCGTAGGTCTCTAGAAGAGCGTAGCGTTCCAAAGGATTGGGAAAGGGCACAGGTCATCCACGTTTTCAAGAAGAGACGTCGAAAAGATGTGCAGAACTATAGACCTATATCTCTAACGTCGGTCAGTTGTAGAATTTTGGAACACGTATTATGTTCGAGTATAATGACTTTTTTGGAAACTAGAAATCTACTCTGTAGGAATCAGCATGGGTTTCGAGAAAAACGATCGTGTGAAACCCAGCTCGCGCTATTCGTCCACGAGACTCAGAGGGGCCATAGACACGGGTTCACAGGTAGATGCCGTGTTTCTTGGCTTCCGCAGGGCGTTCGATACAGTTCCCACAGTCGTTTAATGAACAAAGTAAGGGCATATGGACTATCAGATCAATTGTGTGATTGGATTGAGGAGTTCCTAGGTAACAGGACGCAGCATGTCATTCTCAATGGAGAGAAGTCTTGCGAGGTAAGAGTGATTTCAGGTGTGCCGCAGGGGAGTGTCGTAAGACCGTTGCAATTAACAATATATATAATTGACCTTGTCGATAACATCGGAAGTTCACTGAGGATTTTTGCGGATGATGCTGTAGTATATCGAGAGGTTGTAACAATGGAAAATTGTACTGAAATTCAGGAGGATCTGCAGCGAATTGACGCATGGTGCAGGGAATGGCAATTGAATCTCAATGTAGACAAGTGCAATGTGCTGCATATATATAGAAAGAAAGATCCCTTATCATTTAGCTACAATATAGCAGGTCAGGAACTGGAAGCAGTTAATTCCATAAATTGTCTGGGAGTACGCATTAGGAGTGATTTAAAATGGAATGATCATATAAAGTTGATTGTCGGTAAAGCAGATGCCAGACTGAGATTCATTGGTAGAATCCTAAGGAAATGCAATCCGAAAACATAAGAAGTAGGTTACAGTACGATTGTTCGCCCACTGCTTGAATACCGCTCAGTAGTGTGGGATCCGTACCAGATAGATTTGATAGAAGAGATAGAGAAGATCCAAACGGAGAGAAGCGAGCTTCGTTACAGGATCATTTAGTAATCGCGAAACCGTTACGGAGTTGATAGATAAACTCCAGTGGAAGACTCTGCAGGAGAGACGCTCAGTAGCTCGGTATGGGCTTTTGTTGAAGTTTCGAGAACATACATTCACCGAGGAGTCAAGCAGTAAATTGCTCCCTCCTACATACATCTCGCGAAGAGACCATGAGGATAAAATCAGAAAAATTAGAGCCCGCACAGAGACATACCGACAATCCTTCTTTCCACGAATAATACGAGACTGGAATAGAAGGGAGAACGGATAGAGGTACTCAAGGTACCCTCCGCCACACACCGTCAGGTGGCTTGCGGAGTATGGGTTTAGATGTAGATGTAGATGTAGAACACCCGCTGCCCCACTGTGAGTACCATCGTCCCCTTTGCACTGCTCCACTCAGCTCGCTCTGCACTCTGAACCGGTGTGCGTCACGTGGTGCGTATACACGCGGTGGGCCCGTCATAGGGTGTGGTTGTATGCAAACATTCACGTTCAGCCGCATCCACTCGTCCGGCAACTTCTATTTGCCCACCCTGTAAAAGCTTTTATTGTTAACGCGCACCGTTCGTCAACGGAACGGTAGATTCCGTTGGTGGGTGGTACAGTAAAATGTACCCTTTGTCACACACTTCACAGTCGGTAGCGGACAACTGTTGTTGTGCTATTCAGTCCAAAGACTGGTTTGATGCAGCTCTTCACGCAACTCTGTCCTCTGCACGCCTCTTCATCTCCACATAACAACTCAAACCTACATACATCTGAACCAGCTTACTGTATTCATTTCTTCGACTCCCTTTACATTTGTTACCGGCCAAAACTTCACTCCATCACCATCAGTGACCGTGGGGATGATCTGCTATTCTGTTATTCTGCACAACGGATTAATCTGAAATGTACCCTTTACCCTGTGGCTCCTGCAAGATTCAATTTCCACCCCCACACTACTACAGAAGTCAGACAGACGCTCCTAACGTTCTGAAGAGAAGTGCCTGAAAAACTTTTCAGCAATAAATATCTTCTGGAGTCGTCCACTGGAAGGAAATGACACAAAAATTCACAATATTTCTTACGTAACTAGTGGGATGCTTGGGTACTGGAGTTGTGCTAGTTAGTGTAAGAAAAACATGAAACTAACGAAAATTATAATTTATTTTGCAAAAATTCTGAGAAATCACAATGGCACTTTCAGTTATGAATTGAACAAATTATATTCTGGTTCTTTTCGGAATGTGAACTTACCTCTGACGGACACGATTCGCTAATGAAATTTCTATACAAAGTTTAACATTGTTATTGACTTGGCAGAATGGCGGAGAGGCGCGTCTACTCAACTTGAATAATTATCCTTTAGAATGTTGCTAGGTACGGTCAAGGCTGTCGCGTGTGAAATGCAGTGAAGGGTAAAGTTGTGGAGGAAATGGGGCTTGCATTCGCTGTAGCGCACAATGCCATAAGCTGTGATGACTGCTGTCTGCGCCGCTCGCTGCTGACAAATAAGATAACTCTCGTTCTATCTGGATTGACCTTCGCCAATCAAACTCTCCCTACGCCTTGATGAAGTCAAGGATCCTATTCGGCCCTAGTCTAACTACTGGCATGGTACACCGGTCAGATAACCAGTCCACCGCAATGCCAATCAAAAATTCTCTCGCAGGAGTTTAAGTATAACTATGTCCATTCACACCACACAGTAAGTGTGTTGGGCAACACAGTGAACAACAATTAATCGCAAGGACTCAATATAGAGTCGCACTTTGCTTCGCTCTCGACAGAGGTGCTCTCCCAGTGAAGTACTGAGGAGAGACTTTTCCCTCACTCCAAGGGCGACAACGGAACGGCCCCTCTCCACGCCAGATGTGAAGGGGTATATCTTTCAGTCTCTTCCATTACTCCTTCAGCTCAAGGCGTCAGAAATATTGTCTACCAATCAGCACTGCTCTTCTAAAACGGAAAAATGACGTTTTGTTTAAGGCGAGCAATCCGGAAATCTGTAGTATCAGCGTTTGGCGTTTGCTGTCTCCCTGCGAAAACCTCTGAAACTGTGTGCTGTGAGTAAGGAATGCGTAGGCTGGACACTCCCACACAATGTAGCGGAATTTGCTTTTGAAGCCGAACACGGTGTCTTTCCCCCTTTCACTCGGGCACATGCTGTCTGCTCCATGGGCGACCAAGTTTGACTCGTCCTCTGAAGGGACCAGCCTCCCGGCATGTGGTCTGCCTCTCTCGAACTAAAAGCTCCTGTGACCGTCGTGTCTGGAATGTGTGTGTGTACGCCACCCTCGAGTATTTGAACCCCAGTGCACACTTGTTATTTCCTTATTGTTTACATGACTTCATACAACATTGACTTTATCTTATCAAGTTTGGATTCGAATGAAGCGTCTTGATGTGCAGAATATGATTGTGAGGGCGGAATATGTAAGCAATGAAGGTCAGGAGACCACGACGTCTTACAACCACACTCACGATCCTTTCGTGTCTCAGGATGTGCCCTTTCTTTTCTTCCTCTTCTTCTTCTTCTACTACTAATTCCCCTTAATTGTCGCTTTGGCCTGGGAGATCATATGCATTCTCTGCAATTCACTACCAGTCATTTGTGTTCCTGACTTTCGTGGTCCATTCTCCTTTTCTCACGGCCATCTCCTCAGTACCCCTGTTGACGTCACCATTCCACATTATTCGCGGCCCCCTTCAGCCTCTTCTTCCCTATGTGCATCCTCAGAATGCTACTCGCTTCGGTCTTCCCACTTCCCCCATAATTACCTTCCCAGACCACGTCAATATTCTTTTCTTCATCCTTCCACCAGTATCAATATGTGAGTACAGCTCTACCAATTACCTACATCTACATCTACATGGATACTATGCAAATCACATTTAAGTGACTGGCAGAGGGTTCATCAAAACACCTTCACAATTCTCTATTATTCCAATCTCGTATTAGCGCACGGAAAGAATGAACACCTATATCTTTCCATACGAGCTCCCATTTCCCTTATATTATCGTGTGGATCGTTCCTCCCTATGTAGGTCGGTGTCAACAAAATACTGGGCGATCAAAAAGTCAGTATAAATTTGAATACTGAATAAATCACAGAGTAATGTAAATAGAGAGGTACAAATTGACACACTTGCTTGGAATGGCACGGTATTTTATTAGAACCAAAAAAATTCAAAAGTTCAAAAAATTTCCGACAGATGGCGCTTCACCTTGTCAGAATAGCAATAATTAGCATAACAAAGTAAGACAAGTCAAAGATGATGTTCTTTAGAGGAAATGCTCAATATGTCCACCATCACTCCTCAACAATAGCTGTAGTCGAGGAATAATGTTATGAACAGCACTGTAAAGCACGTCCGGAGTTATGGTGAGGCATTGGCGTCGGTTGTTGTCTTTCAGCATCGCTAGAGATGTCGGTCGATCACGATACACTTGCGGCTTCAGGTAACCCCAAAGCCAATCATCGCACGGACTGAGGTCTGGGGACCTGGGAGGCCAAGCATGACGAAAGTGGCGGCTCAGCACACGATCATCACCAAACGACGCACGCAAGAGATCTTTCACGCGTCTAGCAATATGGCGTGGAGCGCCTGGTTCTAATAAAACCCCATGTCATTCCAAGCATGTGTGTCAATTTCTACCTCTCTATCTACATTATTCCGTGGTTTATTAATTTTTCAAATTTATACTGACTTTTTGATCACCCGGTGTTTTCGCATTCGGAGGAGAAAGTTGGTGACTGGATTTTCGTGAGAAGATTCCGTCGCAACGAAGAACGCCTTTCTTTTCTTTTTGTTTAGTCTCCTCCAACCCTGTGACAGGGACTCGATTCCGGGGCCACATATTCTCGATAATCTTAGGGTGGACAGCAGTCTGTGGCTCTTTGGTGGTGATACTGTGGTGCAGACTGTACAAGCGTCTGTACGATGATACAAGATGACTTGGACAAAATTTCTTGTTGGTGTGATAAATGTCAGCTGGCTCTAAATGTAGAAAAATATAAGTTAATGCGGACGAGCGGAAAAAAAACCGTAATGTTCGGATGCAGCTTCACACAGTAATTCCAGAGCGATACGACACGGGACGTGCATGTGTGGATTGTGGTAGGCAGAGCGAATCGTCGACTTCGCCCTGTTGGGAGAATTTTAGGAAACTGTTGTTTATTTGTAAAGGGTACCGCATGTAGGGAGCTTGTGCGGCCTGTTGTTGAGTACCGCACTAGCGTTTGCGATCCTAACCAGGTCGGCTTAAACGAAGACTTCGAACCAATTCAGAGCCAGGCTGCTACACTACTGACCATTGAAATTGCTACACCACGAAGATGACGTGTTACAGACGCGAAATTTAACCGACAGGAAGAAGATGCGTGATATGCAAATGATTAGCTTTTCAGAGCATTCACACAATGTTGGCGCCGGTGGCGACGGCTGCAAGGTGCTGACATGAGTAAAGTTTCCAACCGATTTCTCATACACAAACAGCAGTTGATCGGCGTTGTCTGGTGAAACGTTGTTGTGATGCCTCGTGTAAGGAGGGTAAATTCGTACCATCACGTTTCCGACGTTGATAAAGGTCGGATTGTAGCCTATGGCGATAGCGGTTTATTTTATCGCAACATTTCTGCTCGCGTTGGTCGAGATCCAATGACTGTTATTAGACTATGGATCGGTGGTTTCCAGAGGGTAATACGGAACGCCGTGCTGGATCCCAACGGCCTCGTATCACTAGCAGTCGAGATGACAGGCATCTCATCCGCATGGCTGTAACGGATCGCGCAGCCACGTATCGATTCTTGAGTCCACAGATGGGGACGTTTGCAAGACAACAACCATCTGTACGAACAGTTCGACGACGTTTGCAGCAGGATGGACTATCAGCTCGGAGACCGTGGCTGCGGTTACCCTTGACGCTGCATCACAGACAGGAGCGCCTGCGATGGTATACTCAACGACGATCCTGGGTGCACGAATGGCAAAACGTCATTTTTTCGGATGAATCCAGTTTCTGTTTACAGCATCACGATGGTCGCATCCGTGTTGGGTGACATGGCGGTGAAGGCACATTGGAAGCGTGTATTCGTCATCGCCATACTGGCTTATCACCCGGCGTGATGGTATGGGTTCCATTGGTTACAAGTCTCGGTCACCTATAGTCCGCATTGACGGCACTTTGAACAGTGGACGTTACATTTCAGATGTGTTACGACCCATGGCTCTACCCTTCATTCGATCCCTGCGAAACCCTAAATTTCAACAGGATAATGCAATATCGCATGTTGCAGGTCCTGTACGGGCCTTTCTGGATACAGAAAATGATCGACTGCAGCCCTGGCCAGCACATTCTCCATATCTCTCACCAATTGGAAACGTCTGGTCAATGGTGGCCGAGCAACTGGCTCGCCACAATACGCCAGTCACGACTCTTGATGAACTGCGGTATCGTGTTGAAGCTGCACGGGCAGCTGTACCTGTACACGCCATCCAACCTCTGTTTGGCTCAATGCCCAGGCGTATCAAGGCCGTTTTACGGCCAGAGGTGGTTGTTCTGGGTACTGATTTCTCAGGATCTATGCACCCAAATTGCGTGAAAATGTAATCACGTCAGTTCTAGTATAATATATTTGTCCAATTAATACCCGTTTTCAACTGCATTTCTTCTTGGTGTAGCAATTGTAATGGCCAGTAGTGTAGATTTGTTACCGGTACGTTCGAACAACACGGAAGTATTACGGAGATGTTTCGGTAACTCAGATGGAAATCCCGGAAGGAAGGCGACGTTCTTTTCGAGAAATACTATTGAAAAAATTTAGAGAACCGGCATTTGAAGCTGACTGCCGAACGATTCTACTGCCGCCAACAAATATTTCTCGTAAGGACCACGAAGGTAAGACACGGGAAATTGGGACTCATACGGAGAGTCGTTTATCCATCGCTGTATCTGCGGGTGGAACAGCGAACGATTAGTAGTGGTACAGGGTACCCTCCGCCAAGCACCGTACCGTGGCGTGCGGAGTACATACACTATGCGATCAAAAGTATCCGGACACCTGGCTGAAAATGACTCACAAGTTGGTGGCACCCTCCGTCGGTAACGCTCAAACTGAATATGTGATGGCTACCCTTGGCCATGATGACAGCTTCCACTGTCGCACGCATACGTTCAACCAGGTGTCGGAAGGTTTCTTGGGGAATGGCAGCCCATTCTTCACGGAGTGCTGCACTGAGGAGAGGCATCGATGTCGGTCGGTGAAGCCTGGCACGAAGTAGGCGTTCCAAAACATCCCAAAGGTGTGCTATAGAACATTGTGCAGGCCACTCCATTACATGGATGTTATTGTCGTGTAACCACTACTCCACAGGCCGTGCATTATGAACAGGTGCTCGATCGCGTTGAAAGATGCAATCGCCATCCCCGAATTCCTCTTCAACAGCGGGAAGCAAGAAGTGCTAAAAATATCAATGTAGGGCTGTGCTGTGATAGTGCCACGCAAAACAACAAGAGGTGCAGGCGCCCTACATGAGAAACATGACCACACCATTATACCACCACCTCCGAATTTTACTCTTGGCACTACACACGCTGACAGATGACATTCACCGGGCAATGGCCGTACCCACACCCCGCATCGGATTGCCACCTGGTGTACCGTGATTCGTCACTCCACACAACGTTTTTCCACTGCTCAGTCGTCCAATGTTTACGCTCGTTACACCAAGCGAGGCGTCGTATGGCATTTACCGGCGTGATGTGTAGCTTATGAGCAGCCGCTCCGCCATAAAATCCAAGTTTTCTCACCTCCCACCTAACTGTCATAGTACTTGCAGTGGCTCCTGAAGCAGTTTGGAATTCTTGTGTGAAGGTGTGGATAGATGTCTGCCTATTACACTTTATGCTCCTCTTCAGCTGCCGGCGGTCTCTGTCAGTCAACAGACGAGGTCGGCCTGTACGCTTTTGTGCTGTACGTGTCCCTTCACGTTTCCACTTCAGTATCACATGGGAAACAGTGGACCTAGGGATGTTAAGGAGTATGGAAGTCTTGCGTATAGGCGTATGACACAAGTGACACCCAATTACCTGACTACGTTCGAAATCCGTGAGTTCTGCTCCCTCACGATGTCTAATGACTACTGAGGTCGCTGATATGGAGTACCTTGCAGAAGGTGGCAGCGCAATACACCTAATATGAAAAACGTAAGTCTTTGGGGCTGTCCGGATACTTTTGATCACATAGGGTATGTAGATGTAGATGTTTCTATCGAAGACGCAATTTTTGTTCGTCTGTTTTCCTCAATGCAAAGAAACGGAAAAATTTTACAGCCTATAGCAGACAATGTTTTCTTTCGCAAAATACCTCGAGGACACGGACCCGTGTTTAGACAAGATTATCTTAATGTAATTGTTACAGCCGCATAGCTATTGGAATAATTACAGTCTGGTACAGTCTCACTTTAAAGCTTCTAAGGCACAGCACATCACGTAACCCAAAGCATGGTCTGTCTGCTACTGCGGTCCTTGCCTTGATCTCAGTTTCCATACTATTCTCTTCGCTAAAAATGTTTCCCAAATATTTAAATACGTCTACTTTGCTGAAAGTGAATTAATCAACTGCCAGTGGGGTAACATTATTGCGTGCCTTGCTTACGACCGTCTTACCCTCGTGCGTTCGTAACCCTGCTTTCCTTGTAAAATTTCTGTAAGAGCGTGTCATGAGCTGCAACTCCTCTCCGCTATCACTTTTCAGAACAACATAGACCGCATGTGCAAGCCGATTTATTGTGTTACTATCCAGTCTTATTTCAGATGGGCTTAATTTTTTGTGTTCTTTGTCTATCCTTTCTAAAAGTAAATTAAACAGTATCGGAGGTAGTGCGTCTCCTTGCCTGAAATAAGTTCTGACTTCAAAATGTTCTGCCATTCCTGTACTGATCTATACTCTGCGTTAGATTTCCTCTGAACAGATCTGTACTGGACGTAATAACTTTAGTGGGAACTGAAACTTTCAATACGTTGTTGATTGTTCCCCTGTGAATTTGTGCAGTTAAAACTGCTAGTGCGTTCGTTGCAAGAAGAACTAGGCAACATCATACCAGCTCCCTCATACGCCCCTCGAAGTGCCCCTGGTGGGACATTCAGAGGAATTACACCTCCAACCACGGCTTAACGATACTTGTCCTTCCATCCGCCATTCGCGAAGGGAACAGGGAAATGGAAAGATGGTAGCGGTACAAGAAATACCATCCTCCACACACCATAAAGTAGCTTTAGTGATATAGGAACAGATGTAAACGCAAGTTGCACATTGCCGCGTACGAATTTCTATTATCGACGGCAGAGGCTGTCTGACAAACAAATATAATGTATCTTACTAGGCGTCACGTAGTAGTAATAAAAATATTGATAAGCAAAAATGAGATCAAAACTGACGTAAGAGAAAGAGACGGAGTGCCCCCACTGCTGTTCACTTGTGTACTGTAAAAGGTGATCAAAGAACGAGGAAAGGAACATAAAAAGAAGGAATTAAAAAAAAAAATCTCAATTTGGAGGAAAGGGGGTAATCAGAGAACGGATTTTTTTGGTTTTGCGGACGATCTTTACATCTTAGTTGAATGTACAGAAGATATAACAATGCAGATATACCTCCTACAACAGACGGCTTCAAAAAGAGGCTCATATAGGTACATCTTTCGGAAAAAATAAAATTATATTAGGGACGCGAAAGAGCCACCGAAATTCGTGGAAAATGGTTATAGAAGAATGAAAAAAGGCTACGAAATTTAAATATATAGGTAAAGTAGTTCAACCGAACGCTGCGGACAAAGAAGACAGTAAGGGCAAAGAAGATGGAATGGACTTTTCAAGTAACAAAACTCTTTCATAACAGAAATCTTCAGAATGAGATTTTCACTCCGCTGCAGAGTGAAAATCTCATTCTGGAAACATCCCCCAGGCTGTGGCTAGGCCGTGTCTCCGCAATATCCTTTCTTCCTGGAGCGCTAGTTCTGCAAGGTTCGCAGCAGAGCTTCTGCATAGTTTGGAAGGTAGGAGACGAGGTACTGGCTGAAGTAAAGCTGTGAGGAGGGGGCGTGAGTCCGGCTTGGGTAGCTCAGTTGGTAGAGCTCTTGCCCGCGAAAGGCAAAGGTCCCGAGTTCGAGTCTCGGTCCGGCACACAGTTTTAATCTGCCAGGAAGTTTCAACAGAAATCTTCATCCGTAAATGCAAAAATCCGACACTACAAACCGGTCATTATAAAATGGCTCTGAGCACTATGGGACTTAACATCTGTGGTCATCAGTCCCCTAGAACTTAGAACTACTTAAACCTAACTAACCTAAAGACATCACACACATCCATGCCCGAGGCAGGATTCGAACCTGCGACCGTAGCGGTCACGCGATTCCAGACTGAAGCACCTAGAACCACACGACCACACCGGCCGGCCCGGTCATTAGACCAGAATGCTTTTATGCAATTCTCTCCGTTAAACACAGCCAAACAGTTAGGTCAAATAGGGAAGAAAAATAGTCGGAAAATCTTGGCAGTAAAATATGACAACGCAAAGTGGAAATTGGGAAGTAACAAAGAATTTTATGAAAAACTAGAACGAATAAATTAAGAAGTAACAAAGAAGTTTATGGAAAATAGAACGAATATTAGACACGACGACAAAGAGGAGAGTTGTATTCTATGGACATCTTAAAAAGGCTACAAGGAACCAGAATGAAATAAAGAATTTTTAAGTTTTTTGACAGAAACGCAAAAACATCAATGACATGGATCAAAGAAGTTGAAACAGACCTGAGGAAAACTGAGATAACGGATGACGAAATAGGAAAAAGAGACAAGTTCAAAGCAAAGGTTAAAAGTTTCAAGGAGAAAAGAAAGAGAGGTGCAAAAGTTCGTGTCTCAAGCCAACACCATAAGTACAGACAGTAGCTGACAAACACAGAAACTAGTCGGAGCATCGGCGTAGACACGCCCCCAAATGTTTCCTTACGCCACCGCAGCCGGAAAGTTATTACTTTAGGTCAGTCTTTAAGTAATAATAGATTCAGACCAAGTATTCTATACGCACGCAGCCGTATTCGTACTACGACGACAGTATCGGATCCGGCTTCGTGCACGTAGAAATGAACTTATTATTAATTAAAGCCTATTGTACTCTGATAATATGTAAATGCCGTGTGGCTAGGGCCTCCCGTCAGGTAGACCGTTCGCCGGGTGCAAATCTTACGATTTGACGCCACTTCGGCGACTTGCGCGTCGATGGGGATGAAATGATGAAGATTAGGACAATGCAACACCCAGTCTCTGAGCGGAGAAAATCTCCGACCCAGCCGGGAATCGAACCCGGGCCGTTAGGTATTATATTCCGTCGCGCTGACCACTCAGCTACTTTTTTTTTTTTTCGTTTGGTCTGCGCGGACGTCACGTGAGATTCGTTCAAGTTGATCGCTGATTGCTTTACTCACGCTTTTTTTTTTATTACAGAGGACAATCGGCCCTCTGACCGAACACTCTGAGCTACCGTGTCTGCAAGTTAAAACAGACCAGACCCGGTCTAGAAGAAATTTTCACTCGTCGACATCTTATACAGTTGACGGTTGTCCGTATTCGCAACTGTGAATACATATCATGTGAATCAATTTCAAGTCATCTGCGTGAGTACTACTTGTTTACAGGGTTAAGTATTCACCACGTTCAAGTTTTAATAAAGTAATAATAATCTATGAGCGTGTTGCAGTATCCGCTCGACATCGTCCTGAACTAGACTAGCTACAATATGATGTAAGAAGAGCACTGGGAAAGAATGAGAAATCGCTGGGAAGGAGACAAAGAGAAAGAAAGGAGACACAAGTAAGTTAATGTGTTCCTCCGTTGGCCAAATCATTTAAAAAACCTGAGAATACAAACTTTTTGACCGGAGTGTTTCTACTTAGGATAGGCAAGCTTTCCTGCTTAAAGAATAGTAACTCTTCGCGCTGTTGGCGAAGCACAATAACAGAACGTAATATAATTTCTTCCCAACTCCGACTCTATCAGAGAGCAGCCGGAAGATAAACCGCCCTTATTGAAAGGCTAGGCAGTTAAGCACATGGCGCGCCCCCCTCTACACATCACCGAAGATGACAGGCGTGGCCTCCACCCCCCTTCCCCGCCGCTCCGCTACGTTCACAAACAGCGGCCATTTAACCGCGAAAACTAAGTACCGAAACAGTATGATCTCTCGGGTGACGCGTTTGCGCATGCGCAGAGCTGCGGTTCGCGCCGTCGGTTAGGCGTTAGTTCGAATGCCGCTACTTCAGAAACAAGTCGCGCGCGTCAGTTATACGGGTCGAAAATGACAGTCGGAGTTATTAGTGACGACTTGCCCGCTTTATCAAGTGATTTCCATGTGGTGTGGTGGAAAGTGTGGGCGTTTCCGACGCAGCGGTTCCGAAATCGCGAAGAAGTCAGCGACGAAAGGTTTGTTTTCAGTTTCTTGTTAAAACTTACTTGAATCACAAAAGATTTCCCGTGTTTCTCAAACTGACTAATTTGTTTTGTCGCGAGCACGACAGCTTCGATAAAATTTCCACCAGTCTTTCATTTTTTAAAATAGTGTGTTACGACGTACTACTAGCTACTTTTGATAGTTCCTCAAGGGTATAACAGCCACGGATAGACAACTGCCAAATAAAAATCGCGTAGTATGCACAGTTATCCGCACAGGTTCTGTAAATTGCCTTATATATTGACTACTCTGTAACGCGTAACTGTACACGGCATGTGATTTTTGTTTCATACAACATATGCCGGTGACATACATCTATTAACGTTCTCCAGAATGAACAATGTTCCAGACTGCTTAGTAGTGCTTAAGTAAGCACTATTCTAGACTAACAGCCTGGCAGAAACGATGCAGTTATTTAAATTCTGAATTCCAGTTGGGTATTTCGTTATGCACGTTTCAAACAATAATGGAAGACAGTGATGTTTTATAATTTTGAAGGTTATTAATACCAAATAATTTTGTCAGTAGTGACACTTTCTAGAATCAGTGCTTGAACAAACAATATGTTTTTATATATAACTAAAAACTACACTAAATAAACGATATTTACCTTCAGATGGCGGCATTGCACTTACGTTTCTCAGTATTAATCGCTATTGAGTGCATGCACCGCCGTAATGCCAATAAAAACGTTCCAGTTGCCTACAAAACGACGTATTTTCCTTGTAGTGCCTGTATCATTATGTTACTTACCACGTTAGTGTGAATCCCGATCCACTCGGGTATGCCCTGTTAGGGGGAGGGAAGGGAAGGAATCTGCCTATCCCCCAATCAGGAAGGAAATTTGGAAATTTTCAAATTCCCTCCTTGCCGCCGCCCCCCCCCCCCTCACTCCTCCGCTCCCCCCTCACTCCAACCCAGACGTATGATTTCAGTTTCAGTTTTAAGAATGCCAGAACATGTAATGGATAGCGATTAGTAGCAAATGTACCCACAGCAATTGGTCATGAAATATCAAAACTGTTTCGCCATTCACTGTGAAAGCAACATAATGTGGCCCTGCATTCCTTCCTCCCTCCACCCTCATCTCTGACATCCCCTCTCCTCCCTTCCCCTCTCTCCCCCCTTTTCTCCTTCCCCTCTTTCCCCTCTTCCCCTTCCCTCCCCCTGCAGCCCCTCTCCACTGTCCATCTGTTCTGCCCTGCTCACCTCCTTTACTCCCTCCTTGCAGCCCTTCTTCCTCCCTCCCTCCTCCCTCCCCATCTCTTTCCTCCCATCCTCCCCCCTCCCTCACTCCTCCCCTCACCTCTCCCTCCTTCTCCCTCCCTTTCTCCCCCTTTCTGCCCTCCTAACCTCCCTCTCTCCCTCCCTCTTTGCCCTCTTCACCACCCACCCTCCATCCCTCCCTTCACCTTCTCGCGTCCGTCGGCCGTCGTAATTTAATATATTATTATTATGTTCATTGTTGCAGACTTCCGTGGTGGGCCTTAAAAAAAATTTCATTTTATTTTGATTTACAATTAAATGCTTTTGTGAAGTTGCCCCTCTTTTATAACAATATTAATCTTCAGTATAAATTATTTTTTACGCTAATGAACGTTATACTCCATAATCTTAAAGTATGAACATACAAGTTGAACAATGGAATAAACTTTTCATATTAATTTCTTCGGCTAGTCAGTTCACTTTAAAGCAAAAAATCTTTAGTTATTAATTACAATTGCGGCCCACACACGCGCGAGAGTATTTTTCCTTACCTCCGTTAACCATTGCATTGTAGTCGGAGTCCTGGCTCTGGCTCTCCGCTGTTGTACTGAAAATAAGGATCTTAAAGCTACGTTTTTTCTGCTACGTCGGGCGGCTGTGGAGAAAAATGTATATTATGTTAATAGTGGGCGAGTTTTTCGCTTCCGCAAATTTTTTATAAGTTAATATCGCCACGTAATGGCGTCGTTGGCTGCATCGGCCGCTGCGATTGTTGAACTGTAAATTACTCGAATGCAGGTTAATTCAAAGGACGGCGGACATGAAATCGGGATCACCTCTTACAAATTGAAAGTGAACAATGATATTAAAACAATATATTATCTGCTTAATTAGTACAAATATGCTTACATTTGCCAGCATTCGCAAGATGTCCGTCTACACGCAACCAAGACAAGAAAAGAAGTGAAGACGACTAAAATATCAACAAAAGAGCGTATTTTGTCGTCTCTTTAGATCATTTTGTTATATTTCTTTGCACTCGAAACTTACACAGAGAAATTATCATTTTACAGGTACATGATCAAAATATATATTATTCAATTTTTAAACGTCTCTTCTTTATAAATACTGTTTTTAAGTCTTTTCGTATTATTTCACTGGTGGCGCTATAACCTCCCCTTACCCTCCCCTCCTTTCTCCATCCCTCCATCCTCCCCTCCCCCCCATCCTTCATCATTTCTCACCACCCTCACTCCAAACCATCCTCCCTCCTTCTGCCATCTTCACCACCCTGCCTCTATCAGCCCTCCCCCCTCCCTCCCTTCCCCCCTCCATCCCTCCCTTCCCCCCTCCATCCCTCCCTTCCCCCCTCCCACCCCATTCATATCCTCCCTCCCTCCCCCTCATTTCTCTCCTCTTGGCCTTCCCCCACCCACTTCCCCCCTTCCTCTCCTGCCCCCCTCTACTCCTCTGCCCCCTCCACTCTTTCCCCTACTTCCATGATATCGCTTCCTATGGACTCCCATAGTGACCCTCTCTCTAGTAACATTCGTGATTCTTCCAATGAAAGTACACACAAGAATGATCGGTGGACTAACGACTTATTTTGCCTTAATGTTAAATGCATGGTTTCGTAAATAACTTCAGCTTACATGGTACCCTTTCTTTTATTTTAACTGTCTTTTCCGTAGTCACAGTTACACAAGTAATAGTCTTACAGGCCATATACCATTCTTTGCGATTGCAATAATATTCTTATTTCGACCATACGCATTGCACTTTATTTTAAAGCACATTCGGTAGTCATTGTAACAATGTGATTTTCTTACAAATACGTAGTTTCCCATAATCGCAAACATTTACCATATTTTAAATCATTGTTATTACATAGTACTAAATAATAATAAAAAATAATATCATTATTACTATTACTGTTATTATAACTACTGTCATTAATACTCACTATTTTTTGTTTCCTATTTCATTGCTAACATTCTTCTTCATATAAGCGTTGAGTTCTAGTAGACTGCACTTCACTAGCACGTGGTGTATTGCCGTTTCCATGTAACGTAGATCCGCTTACACCCCGTGTACTTTGTTTCGATGTTGCGAGATGGGTTCGTCTTTTGCTTTGTTTCTGTGGTTGTGGAATGGTCTGCTGCTCCTCTTTGTGTGTCCGATGCTCACGGTCTCGTGGTTTTGTTCCACCACGCCTTTTCAGAGATCAATGTATCGTACCGGTGTTGTAATATTTATTGATGTTCCATGTACTGTCTATGTGAAACAAGAATTGAGATATTTGTGGACTGTAAGACGAAAGATTTCTGTCAAAAAATTATTTAAAAGGAAATTGTTTAGCGGTGGTACCTCTGGATCACAGGATCCCGGGTTTCATTCCCGGCCGGGTCGGAGATTTTACCCATTATGTGACTATGTGTTGTGTTGGTCTCATCATCATTTCATCACCACTGACGCTCAACTCGTCCAAATGGAAGCAAGTAAATGGACTTGCTGTAGGCGGCCGCACAAACCCTGTATCTCTTAAGTGTTGTCATACTGGAGTTTTTACAGTATGACATTTTTTTAATGTGTCTGTCTTACCCTCCACTTGTTAAACATTTCTGCACTGAGCTAGAACTTTGGTGCGCTAGTTTTATACCTTGTTTCTTAAGAATATCAACAATTAATTTTTACTGGAATCATGTAATCAATAAAAAAAGGGTTCGCACTTCGCCATGTAATTGCACACCATCGATTTCTAGATGAAACGAAAACTTTCCAAACTGGTAAACTGAAAAGAATAATACAATGTTTAATTTATTTAGTTGCTAGTGTCTGGTGCGACTGGACCCCCAGTCAAGCACTCGTAACCCTCATCTTTTTCCGCCCCCTTCCCGCTCCCCGAATTAAAATACATGCATACAAAATAAAATTCGAAATTTTGATTTTGGTAAGGGATTGATGTGTATTGTAGCCCATTTATGAAACAAAAAATATGTATCTAATCAAGTGTAATACTTCATTGCGATGGCATGTGAATCACGTTTTGCAGTTGGTTCAGCCATTCCAGATTCCCACATGAACCCTCGTAACCGGCATAGGTGACAGAGCTTCACCACATTTCATGCGCCTTCCTTCTGTTTTATCGATGATTATGATGATGGTTATTACCATATTGTTATTATTTTCATTATTGTGATTCAACTCCCTCCACTTTCGTGTTGCGTGGTATCACAGCCGTTTTGATATTCTTAGCAAAGTACTGTATTCATCAGCAAATTATCTATTTGAAAAGATAGAAATATGGGGAATAGTAAAACAACAGTAACTCATATTTTTAGTGGGCATTTTGTCACGGCCTGGCCGTGGCTCTGCGTTACAGGTTAAGAATAGTTTTGTTAATAATACGCCGTCTTCCGTCAGTACTACCCCGTCTTCTTCTTTTCTTCCTCCCTCCCTCCCTCCCTTCTTTTGCCATTCCTCAGGGTCTTTTTTTTTTCTCTCCAAAACGCGCCCCAGTTGCCACACCCTACTTAGACCACATTGGTAGATTCAATACTTTATCTGTCGACCAAATAGTTTTAGATGCTTGTTATATAGACTTTCCACCGGCATCCCCTTATGGTTCAAATGGCTCTGAGCACTATGGGACTTAACTTCTGAGGTCATCAGTCCCCTAGAACTTACAAGGGAACCTCCCCATCGCACCCCCCTCAGATTTAGTTATAAGTTGGCACAGTGGATAGGCCTTGAAAAACTGAACACAGAGCAATCGAGAAAACAGGAAGAAGTTGGGTGGAACTATGACAAAAAAAGCAAAATATACAAACTGAGCAGTCCATGCGAAGATAGGCAACATCAAGGACGATCTGAGCTCAGGAGCGCCGTGGTCCGTGGTTAGCGTTAGCAGCTGCGGAACGGGAGGTCCTTGGTTCAAGTCTTCCTTACAGCGTATAATTTTATTTTTTATTTTCAGACAATTATCAAAGTTCAGGCACTCACACATAATCAACTTCGATCTCCAAAATTCCAGGACATGTTCAGATTTGCTTGGACATATGCAGGATTTGATGGTCTACACAAGAAAAAATTTGAAAACGTTAAAAACATATGTTTTGACAGAGCACAGGGAAAAGTGTGTGACTGTGAAACTGTTGGATTCATTTGTTGCAGTTTATGTGACAAACTCTTATATTTCCATCACTTTTTTGGGAGTAATTCTCACATCCACAAGAAAACCTAAATCGGGCAATGTAGAAGAATCTTTTTACCCATTCGCCAAGTGTACAAGTGAGGTGGGTCGACAACATATTGCTGTCATATGACGCACATGCCCTCACCAGTCTCGTATAGAATACATCAGACGTGTTTTCCTGTGGAGGAATCGGTTGACCTATGACCTTGCGATCAAATGTTTTCGGTTCCCATTAAAGAGGCACGTCCTTTCGTCTACTAATAGCACGGTTTTGCGGTGCGGTCGCAAAATACACTGAAGTTATTAGAGTGAACAGAGACGTCAATGAACGAACGGACAGATAATAACTTTGCGAAAATACAGAAAAACTTTTCAGCTGAGGGGAGACTTGAACCGAGGACCTCTCGTACCACAGTTGCTAATGCTAACCACGGGACCACGGCGCTCCTGAGCTCAGATCATCCTTCATGTTGCCTATCTTCGCATGGACTACTCAGTTTGTATATTTTACTTATTTTTTTCATAGTTCCACACAACTTCTTCCTGTTTTCTCGATTGATCTGTGTTCAGTTTTTCAAGGCCTATCCACTGTGCCAACTTATAACTAAATCTGAGGGGGGTGCAATGGGGAGGTTCCCTTATTAGAACTAATTAAACCTAACTAACCTAAGGACATCACACACATCCAAGCCCGAGGCAGGATTCGAACCTGCGACCGTAGCGGTCGCGCGGTTCCAGACTGCAGCGCCTAGAACCGCTCGGCCACTCCGGCCAGCGGCATCCTCTTATCTTTTTTTAATCGTCGATTACCTTATAAACGTCAGGTGAAACTTGGGGCCCGTATACTGCACGAAGACGCATTCTGCTATGGCTTTCTGTGCAAAAATGAAGCGAAGAGTGCTTTGTTCTTGACCGATAACCAAGCTGTCATTAAGACGTCGATTCTACAGTTCGCTTTGTCGGGCATTAGGTATTTCTGTGACCTCAGCGAAGAGAAGAAAACCAATCCACAATCAGTGATATCAGAAACTGAGTCCGCCTTGATGCAAAACACCTTGTTGTTCGTTTATTTCTTCATTCTCCCAGACTAGTTTCGGCGACAAATATCACCATCATCAGTGGGGTGTTTTTAATCTAAAACATGCAGAAAGTAGCATGGTTATACAAACACTGTAGCACATTATTACATTTTTACTATTCGTTTTTTGAAGTATAGTTTTCTATGGATACTTTCATACTACGTTATTTATTGTATGTTACAGCATGTTTTAAGCAATTATTGTCGCTGTTTGCGACATATTTTCTGTGCGCTTTTTTTTCTGTTGCCGTTTTTCACTTAGCGAACACCTTGTCGTGCAACCATGTGAGCGTCTGTTAGTAAACAAAATACTAAAAGGTGAACTTCGATTGTCAGCAATATATACTTGGGGTTGTGATAGTGTTGTGGAAACCAGTTATTTCGTGTGTACCGAGCTTTCGTTGGATGGTATGTAGCTGCTTTTATACACAGAAAAACAAAACTTTCGTACTTTGTTTCTTATCCAGAATATTACGCCATCTTGCTGTTCACGTGTGTCGCGAGAGGTGTATCGCATGAGGCAAGAAAGGCTATGAAAAACTGTAGAGCGAATTACGACGACTTCTGTCCATTATTTGTGTTTCTGTGTATGATGGGGAACAGAAGCGCGAATTACGACGACTTCTGTTCATTATTTATGTCTGTATGTGTGATGGGGAACAGAAGTGGTTGTAATTCGCACTACAGTTTTTCGTAGCCTTTCTTGCCACATGCGATACACCTCTCGCGACACACGTGAACAGCAAGATGGCGTAATATTCAGGATAAGAAACAAAGTACGAAAGTTTTGTTTTTCTGTGTATAAAAGCAGCTACATACCACCCAACGAATGTGAGTACACGAATAGCTAAGTAAAAGCTCGGTACACACGAAATAACTGGTTTCCACAACACTATCACAACCCCAAGTATATATTGTTGACAATCGAAGTTCACCTCTTAGTATTTTGTTTACTAACAGACGCTCACATTGTTGCAGACGACATGATGTTCGCTAAGTAAAAAACGGCAACAGAAAAAAAAGCGCACAGAAAATATGTCGCAAACAGTGACAATAATTGCTTAAATCATGCTGTAACTTACAATAAGTAAGGTAGTATGAAAGTATCCATAGAAAACCATATTTCAAAAAATGAATAGTAAAAATGTAATAAAGTGCTACTGTGTTTGTATAATCATGCTACTTTCTGCATGTTTTAGATTAAAAACACCCCACTGATGATGCTGATATTTGTCGGCGAAACTAGTCTGGGAGAATAAAGAAATAAACGAATAACAAGGTGATTTGCATCAAGGCGGACTCAATTTCTGATATTACTGTTCTTCTATGCAAACACGGACCAAATGGAAGAGTTCCAAGACAAAAATCATTGAATCCAGAATCAATTATCCGCGTGTGAAATGCGTCGCAAACTTCTCGAGTTTGATGCTGCATCCACCATTTTGCTTCTCATGCAAAAGTTTTCGCCTCTGCGTAACTACTATACTAAGCGTGCTCAATAATTTGTTTTGCCTATTCCAGTTGATATCACTCTCTGCACCCTTTCACCGTACTGATAAACTTTCTGTCGAAACAAGCAAGCTTAAAAAAAAAGTTCAGATTTCAGATAATACTTCTAGTGGATATATAAGTGTTTTTACTGTTCTTAGATATGAGAGATGGATCATTATCCTCGTCTTTTGCCGGTCATCACTGAATCTTGGGCCTTGTTGGCTAGGCGATATAACGGGAAAGATCTCTACGTTCTGTTGTATGTTCAATATTCGATTCATTTTCGCCATCTCATTAATCCTTGTCAGCTTTGTCGCACATTTGCTTGAGCTATTAAAGATTTTTCACAGTAAATTGTTACATTAGAAGGTAATTCATACTTTTGCGCTCAACAGTATACAAAGCTCACGTCATAAAGTTTTACAACTACGTGCTGCCCTGTAGCAAAGAAGTTTTAATTTCCGCGCAGTTTTAGTGGAGAAAGGGCGTACTGTGAACGACAGGCAGAGACATCTATGATGTGTATCAGCACAGTGCAAAGTATGAACTGCGTCTCTTTGGCGAGCATTTTGCAATATTTGTATATTACGTTTATCGTCAGAGTATTCTGAAAATTTCTTTGTCAAATTAATTATGGTAATAATTTCTGGCTTCAATAACAGTGAGAATTTGGTTAATGTCGCCTATTCTTGTGAACAGAAAAAATGATCTGAGGATCAAAACAGTTGACAAAAGATATTTTAAATAGTTCTCGCCTTGCGGCTTTTCTGAGGCGACCTGTCACAGTCCGCGCCGCTGCCCCCCGTCGGAGGTTCGAGTCCTCCCTCGGGCATGGGTATGTGTGTTGTCCTTAGCGTAAGTCAGATTAGATTAAGTAGTGTGTAAGCTCAGGGACCGATGACCTAAGCAGTTCGGTCCCATAAGATCTTACCACAAATTTGCAATTTACAAATAGTTCTAAATTAATAATGGGACCTTAAGAAACATACTGCGCGGAAAAGTTTGTTTACATTTGAAAATTTTGAGTAAAGTGCGATTGTTTCCGGTGGATTTAACTGTGTTTTCGGAATAGCATGATGGCTATTACTTTAATGAATAATAAATTACAGTTAGGTATAATTTACATAAAATTTGGAGATTTGTTGAGACCACGTGGCATTCATTATTAATTGTATGATTGATATGAAGGCAAATTACATTATTTACGGATACAAATTCTCTACAAAATTAGGTTGAAACGTCCCCTTAGAAAAATTATACAGTACTGTGCTGGTGAATTTCTTACGTTATTTGATTTTCAAACAGCTGAGCAAAACTGAACGTACTCACACATTTCTCTCTTTACTTATTCTGATCATCACTAAACTGACACACAATATTTTTAGCGCAACGTAATCTGACTTTCAATAATCCCAACAAAAAAATGGACCTGACTAACAATAACCTATACCTTTCATGAATCCCTTACCTCACAAAAATCTTCGTTACTCGAACTACTGCAATTCAGCGAGCGCCACTACTGCCAGCTAAATAAAAGCCTCTAACTACTGAAGACAGTAACTACTGATAGGCATAATGAGCAAATGATAGATTTTGATAGAGAACAAACAATGTATTTACCTTAATAATGTTCAAAAGTCATCATATATATATCAGTTCATGATATCCAGTATTACAAATTTACTCTTTCTGGCGGACAAACGTCCACATCGTCCGCTCTCAAAACTCCGCCATCTCTCCCCCCACATCCACCACTGCAGGCGGCTCACCTACAACTGCGCAACGCTACGCGCTGTTCGCATCCAACTGCCCAACACTACACAAGGGAATATTCCAACAATGCCAACCAGCCACAGACTGCACACAGCACAGTCAGTGATTTTCATACAGAGCGCTACGTGGCGTTACCTACATAAAAACCTAAACAGCCTACTTCCAAGCTTGCCTTTTAGTTTTAGGGTGAAATCGATAGGACGGCTGTCTTTTTAGTGATTCTGGACTTATACATTGTAACTGACAATAACTTTTTCGTAATTTATATACAAATATGAAAACTTACTGATGTATCGAATACTCTACTACTGAGATGCGACCAAGTTCTGGACAAACGTAGGTGGTATCGTAACATTTAGTTGGTCTAATCATCCTTAGTCTTGGTCCGTTTTACGGTTTCCTTCTCCCCGCTACTATATTTCCCGCCCCGTTCCCTCCTGTTTCCAGCCAGTCTCTTCTTAAGACAAAGGTGCGTCTGCTCATGTACAACTTTCCGTACGCACTAGATACGTGCGACCGTTGCCCGAAGAGACGCGGGAGCCCGTGCAACAGTACACAGTCACGCACTGCCTCCGTCTTGTGCGCGGGAGCAGAAGTCTCCCCATCCCAGACGGGGATACACGCGAAGTGCCACAGCCGTGGTGATCTGTCCGCTTCGTGCTTTGTGGTGTCTAGCGAGAACTCATTGGAGGGCAGGGTGCATGTCTGCTGTGTCTTCTGGTGAAGTTGGTTCTGCCTTGTTGCCGTTGACAGTTGTGTACTGGTTAGGAAGAGGGCAGTTGAGCGCCTGCAACCAACATGTCTGCGTGCTAGACACACACCGGACCCACACCTTCAGCTATGGTCTGAGATGCTATTTGATGTTGTGACTTGGCCAGACAGCCAAGTCACTATGAGAAGAAGCCGAAATGCACGCTTTTAAGCTCACGCAGATTGGCGTGAGGTCTGGAACAGTTAAAGGATTTGAGTCTAGCAAATAAAGTACGTAGCTGTTTAACTTTAATCCACAATTGGTGTACATCCCCCGTTACTGTACAAGCTTCACAGTATTAATTATCAAATGCTATGGCGCCTTGCTAGGTCGTAGCAAATGACGTAGCTGAAGGCTATGCTAACTATCGTCTCGGCAAATGAGAGCGTAATTGTCAGCGATCCATCTCTGGCAAGCTCTGCTGTACAACTGGGGCGAGTGCTAGTAAGTCTCTCTAGACCTGCCGTGTGGGGGCGCTCGGTCTGCAATCACTGACAGTGGCGACACGCGGGTCCGGCGTATACTAATGGACCGCGGCCGATTTAAAGGCTACCACCTAGCAAGTGTGGTGTCTGGCGGTGACACCACACTATTTTCTAAGACTCCAGTAACACTCTCACGGTTATCCCACGCACACTGCCTGCAAAATTATTGTACGTTAATCGGGTGACTCGACCTTGTTATTCTGCTATTAATGAAAAGCGGGCCGACCGGTGTGGTAGAGCGGTTTAGGCGCTTCAGTCTGGAACCGCGCGACCACTACGGTCGCAGGTTCGAATACTGCCTCGGGCATGGTTGTTTGTGATGTCCTTAGGTTAGTTAGGTTTAAGTAGTTCTAAGTTCTAGGGGACTGATGACCTCAGATGTTAAGTCCCATAGTGCTCAGAGCCATTTTTGAAAAGCGTTCAAGGGCATGTTTTCCAGTAGGATAATGCTCGCCCACCCACGCGCTGCTGTTGTAGTTGTAAACCAACATCAATACTCTGCTTCACTAGCTTCTTGGTGTTGCAATTTTTTTCCGTCAGTGTATGTTGAAGGAAGTGAGTAATTTTGCGTCCCCCGAGGTGCCAAAGTCGCCTCGGTTTATTGATGCGGTATTTTGTTTCATAAATAGTTCGTGTAGTCCAGTCCAATTAAACGTGCTTATATTTCAAACAACTGCTTCCACGGTTACGTGGGATTTGCAGAACGATACGTTTCTCGTCCAAAGGATCCAAACAGTGCGCGGTATTCCGCCAAACTCTAAAATTTCTTGTCGTGTCCAACCGGTCTTCTCTCGTATTTGTCGGGTGAAGGTAAACAGTACAAAACTAAACAATCTAAATAGTACATCCTTTTGTCAAAATACCGCCCCCACCCCCACACGGGCAAACGCGTGCACGCACTAACGATGACGGGATTTGACTGACGTATATGTAAACAGATATGTGTTACCACTTCAGCGCCTACTTCAGGTGTACGTCCACAGAGTTACACGGTCAGAAATACACTCATACTGACATCCGGAAAGATTTTTCATTCTTGAGTGGGGTGTGCGCCGGTTTAGAAGGTAGGAGGGGAGGTAGTATGCGGAAGTGAAGGTGCGGGGTCGGGTCGACAATCGTGCTCGGATAGCTCAGTCGGTAGAACACTGACATACGGAAAGCAAAGGTCCTCGGTTCGTGTCCCGGTCGGGCACACGCCTCTAATCTGCGAACATGTTTCACACACTGCCATATTCTTGGACTACTGACTGTAAACTTTAATCATGAAATAACTGTTTCATCTTACAGAGAAAGAGTCGTCATACAGGGTGGCCCATTGATCGTGACCGGCCGAATATATCACGAAATAAGCATCAAACGAAAAAACTACAAAGGAAACTTGTCTAGCTTGAAGGGGGAAATCAGATGGCGCTGTGGTTGGCCCGCTAGATGGCGCTGCCATAGGTCAAACCGACATTAACTGCGCTTTTTTTAATAGGAACTACCATTTTTTATTACATGTTCGTGTAGTACGTATGAATGTTTGGTCGGACCAGTTTTTTCGCTTTGTGATAGATGGCGCTGTAATAGTCACAAACATACGGCTCACGATTTTAGACGAACAGTTGGTAACAGATAGGTTTTTTAAATTAAAATATAGAGCGTAGGTACGTTTGAACATTTTATTTCGGTTGTTCCCATGAGATACATGTACCTTTGTGAACTTATCATTTCTGAGAACGCATGCTGTTACAGCGTGATTACCTGTAAATACCACATTAATGCAATAAATGCTCAAAACGATCTCCGTCAACATCAATGAATTTGGCAATACGTGTAACGACAATCCTCTCAACAGCGAGTAGTTCGCCTTCTGTAATGTTAGCACATCCATTGACAATGCGCTGACGCATATTGTCAGGCGTTGTCGGTGGATCACGATAGCAAATATCCTCCCCACAGAAAGAAATCCGGGGAATTCAGATCCGGTGAACGAGCGGGCCATGGTATGGTGCTTCGACGACCAATCCACCTCTCATGAAATATGCTATTCAATACCGCTTCAACCGCACGCGAGTTACGTGCCGCACATCCATCATGTTGGAAGAACATCGCCATTCTGTCATGCAGTGAAACATCTTGTAGTAACATCGGTAGAATATTACGTAGGAAATCAGCATACATTGCACCATTTAGATGGCCATCGATAAAATGGGGGCCCATTACCCTTCCTCCCTTAATGCCGCACCATACATTAACCCGCCAAGGTCGCTGGTGTTTCACTTGTCGCAGCCATCGTGAATTTTCCGTTGCCCAATAGTGCATATTAAGCTGGTTCCCGTTACCATTGTTGATGAATGACGCTCCGTCACTAAATAGAACGCGTGCA
Organism: Schistocerca piceifrons; assembly: GCF_021461385.2. Classification (NCBI taxonomy): domain Eukaryota; kingdom Metazoa; phylum Arthropoda; class Insecta; order Orthoptera; family Acrididae; genus Schistocerca; species Schistocerca piceifrons. The sequence continues at coordinate 216,138,122 of NC_060146.1, forward strand.
AGAAATCTGTCATCGTCCCGTGATATCTCTTGTGCCCATTGGCAGAACTGTACACGACGTTCAAGGTTGTCGCCATGCAATTCCTGGTGCATATAAATATGGTACGGGTGCAATCGATGTTGATGTAGCATTCTCAACACCGACGTTTTTGAGATTCCCGATTCTCGCGCAGTTTGTCTGCTACTGATGTGCGGATTAGCCGCGACAGCAGCTAAAACACCTACTTGGGCATCATCATTTGTTGCAGGTCGTGGTTGACGTTTCACATGTGGCTGAATTCTTCCTGTTTCCTTAAATAACGTAACTAACCGGCGAACTTGGATGATGTCGTCCAGGATACAGAGCAGCATACATAGCACACGCCCATAAGGCATCTTGATCAGAATAGCCATACATCAACACGATATCGACCTTTTCCGCAATTGGTAAACGGTCCATTTTAACACGGGTAATGTATCACGAAGCAAATACCGTCCGCACTGGCGGAATGTTCCGTGTGATTACTACAGCGCCATCCGTCACAAAGCGGTAAAAGTGGTCCAGCTAAAATGTTCATATTTCTGTAACTACTACACGAATATGTAATAAAAAACTGGGGTTTCCTATTTAAAGAAAACGCTGTTGATATCCGTTTGACCATCTAGCGGGCCAACTATAGCGCCATCTGGTTTCCCCCTTCAAGCTAGACGAGTTTCGTTCTTTGTAGTTTTTTCGTTTGATGCTTATTTCTTGAGATATTTGGCCCGGTCGTTATCAATGGACCAACCTGTATAGTCGTCGACCAATCTTAACGCAATTTTCTAGGGATTTCATCAGAGGCTGGAAAACTTCTGGGATGTTAGATTTCGGTGCAGTAGATTCCTTGAACTGGGACTTCAGTCTGAGGTATTGGTCTCCGATAGGAAAGCGTCAGAGAGAACCTTGTCGCCAGTGGTATAGCGTCTCTGTGTTTTGTATTTTCCAACCGAGAGAGGTGGCGCAGTGGTTACCATACTGAACCTGCATTAAAGAGGACAAGGGTTCAGATCTGAGTCCGTCCATCCTGATTTACTTTTATCGTATTTTCCCTATACTTATTAAGGCAAATGGCGTGATGGCTTCTTTGAAAAGGGCACGGCCGATTTCCTTCTCCATCCTTTAGTGGATGTCGACTGGTCCGGGTGTGTTTCTTCGGCTAGGCTCGCTCAGTGCTCTCTCTGATTCATCACGGAGTACCATATCTAACTCAGCTCATCTACTTTTTTCACCCTTTCTGTAATTACACTTCCTGTTTGTTTCCCTTTTGTAGCCTTTGTACATGTTCCTTCCCTTCTTTGGTAATGGTTTGCCATCTGATTTACTGATATTCATACAGCTGCATCCGTTTCCTCCAAAGGGCTTTTTAATTCCCTGTAGGTGGCACATGCCACTCCACTATACATGCATGTTTCTAAAGCTTTGCATATATCCCCCAGCCATTCCTTCTCGGCCATTTTGCTCTTCCCGCAGATCCCATTTTTCTGGACGACTGTGTTCCCGTTTCCTTGCTTTATTGCAGCATTTTTATCTTATCACCTCTCAAACAACCTCCCCTCCCACCAGTGTTAAAAGATTCGACCTTCGACGCATGAATCAGCTTCAATAGCTCCGTCTCAAGAAAAGCTAGATTTTCACGCATCTCAACGTTATGCGTCGTACAGTGATATAATTGTGTAGGTACATTCGGTGGCTGGCCGGTGTGGCCGAGCGGTTCTAGGTGCTACAGTCTGGAACCGTGCGACCGCTACGGTCGCAGGTTCGAATCCTGCCTCGGGCATGGATGTGTGTGATGTCCTTAGGTTAGTTAGGTTTTAGTAGTTCTAAGTTCTAGGGGCCGGTGAGCTGAATGTACCTTGTCTTTATATTAAATGCGTAACTGAAATAACACAATTATCTGGCTCTGATCAAAATTTCCACTTACCTCGCGTCTTGACAACACTTTTGCAGATTCCTCGGAAGCATAACAGCAAACAGGCAGCGGGTAAGCTAGATTTCTGTCTCTGAAGACATATTCAAATTGTTGTATGTGCTAATGCGTAATGACGAACAGTGGGATGGCGAGCATAACCATTCGTATGAAATGTTATTCCAAGACAACGATTTTGGAGTGAAGTGTGTATTCAGAAAGACAGAGGAAAACTTAGCTTGATCTTCTCACATAACATTGCTCTGAAAAATACTATGCTTAACAAAGTGAACAACGATTTAAAAAGTATACGACGTTAACAGAGGATTTCTATTAAAAGAAGCAAACACCATAATCGGTTAATATGATAATGCATCACTCAGGAAAGTTAGGTCGTCTTCCTCTTAGCTCGGAGCAAGTTAACTAGCTGACAATAATCATTCCTAGCTGCGCAGTGCTGTGGAGTCTTACCTGAAACTGCTTCTCTTAAAGAATAACAACATTATTCAAAATTTATGACCTCTTCGCTTTGTAATATGTACATCGTATCCGCTCTTGCTGTCCTGTACTATATTCCTCATCTAACAGACACAATCACAAGTCATTACACCACTACTGAATGCGTCCACCACCTACCACACTTCAACTAAGGATGTCTCAGACTAAGAAGAGGCAAAGAGTGTGCAATGACGAGACCAAAGATTGTTTAACAGTAACATAACTCGCTCTCTCCCTGACGCGAACATTAATGACATATAAAAACCAAAATGAGAAGACCATCTTACAACTATAATAGGTGACTCACTGTGTTAAACGCTTAACGTAAGATTGTACCTCTTAATCATTATATCATAACTAAATTTTCGAGTTCGGTCAGTATTTACATGAAATATTCACTCACTTTTTGTAGCCCAAAGAAGCCGTTAGTAGACAACCCGCAACTGGGACCTTGCAAAGGGATAGCCGTGCAGTAATATACAGGATGTTTCCAAAAGGACATTACGACTTTGAAAATTCATATAAATTAATTCATAGTACTCACAGAGGTTGTTGTAGGGAAATACATCAAGTTCGCTAGTGCCGAATTGCACCGTAAGGAGCGCTAGCGGCAGTTGCGTCAAAAGTGGCTGCCTTCACTGGACTCGAGCGTGCTAGCTGTGTGTTTTCGTTTGGAACATCGAAGTCGGCGACAACAGTTCAGCGTAATTTCCGCAACAAGTGCGCTAAAGATCCTCCTAGTAGGCCCACAACTCATGGGTGGCATAAATGTTTTGTGGAAACAGAGTGCTGTGTAAGACACGGGAAATCATCAGGTCGTCCAAATACATCTGACGTCATTGAGCGAGTGAGACAACGTCTTTTCAACAGCCCTACGAAATCGACCCGGCGTGCATTCTCGTACTGCAAATCCCAATACAACTATCTGGCTGACGTCCGGGATTTTCTCAGTGACCGCTTTCCAGGTCAATGGACTGGCCGTGATGCACCAATTGCATGACCCCACTATCCCCAGATCTAACACTGGCCAATTTTTTTAAATGGGGATTCATCAAGGATATCGTGTTTGTACCTCCTGTGCCGGCTTTTCTACCTGAACTTAACAGCAAGAACTTACGCCGCCACTGAGCGAGTTACACTTGCAATGCTACAGCGAGATTGGGAAGAAATTGACTTCCGATGGGGTGTGTGCAGGATAACCAACGGAAGCCACATACAACATCTTTAGTTTAGGGGAGGTGTCTCCAGACTTTTTAGTCTGCGGGCCACAATAACTCCTCCACGAAGTCATAAGGGCCAAGATCTACCTAGTGGGGTTAAAGCACCCTAGCACTCCATGATCACCGTAATGTAAGGCTAAAGGAAAGATGAAATCGCAAAAATCTAAGGTTGTGGGAATAGGTAGCACTGAAACGAACTACGATTTTTATTTAATTACATAATTTTGATTGGTGGACGTACCTGACCGAAATTCTGGCGTATTTTATTCTGGCGAATTTCACCGACAAAAGAGTATGTCACTGCACATTCTGTATGTATTTTACAACGTACTCAAAAGATAGTGAAACCTTGCTTAAGAAGGATCTTCCATAATGATTGATTACTAAGGCTAGTCGCCGAAGTGGCGTCCATTTGAAAGACTTTCACCAGACTCGTGAGTAGAATAAAACGCAAAGAATTTTTTTACTTAAAATGTGTTCGCCAAACTAGTCTGTTAACCGTTCTTTTTTTTCACTATCGCACGGAGAATGGTCTGTCTGTTTATTGTGGATAGCCACAAGTTTAACCATGACCTTCCGCTTTGTAAAGATAGAGCTCCGACAATGTCGCGATGTATTGGTCGCGATAGGCCTCGAAACTCAATTGTTGACAGTATAGGTAGCACCTCGAATATATGGCGGTCCGGTTTACCGGCTGGGCAGTAGTTTGGAGACCCCTGGTTTAGGGTAAAAGAACTTGATGTGTTTCCCTACAATATAGCACTAAACACAGCTCTGTGTATTCATCAATAAATTTACATGAATTTTTAAGGTTGTAAACTACTTTCTGGAACCGTCTGTGTGTTATCCGTTGATTTGATCAGTATCTCGTGTATCGATCTTGCTTCATAATACTGCATAGAGCGCTCCATATGCCGGAGCTCACGTGTTAGCAGTGGTTTGGAGCCCGCTCGCGTCCGTGACGAAGGAATCCCGGCAGCTGAATAAATTAATCCCGAAACTCGGAATCACACGAAGTGGGCGGTCTGATGGTTGACCTTGCTTTGTGTGTGCCGACCCGCCAAACTCTGCACAGGGGTGGGCGAGAAGGGGTGGGAGAGGGAGGGTTGTGCGCGGCGCGGTGGTACAGCTACAAAGGCAGCGCGTCTGCCGGGAGACGAGGAGAAAATGCGTGCGAAACGGAGACTCCAGAAATTTTCGCGCATTTCTCCAGCTCCCGCTTTTATCCTCATCCTACTCTTCCCATCCCACCCCCTTCTTCAACGGTCCGGGAAAGGGGGCGTTGGATGTGAGGGGGTGGCGGAGGGGGGGAGGAGGTCAGCAAAAGCTGGGAGCGAGTTTTCAGAGATGGCGAAAAAGAGCGCCGAGCGATCGGTCTGCAGAAGGGGCTAGGTGAGGGGGCCGGGGGGGGAGGAAAGGGGAGGGATAAGGGAGTGTGGGTAGTAGGATACTGGGGGGTTGGGGGAGGGAGGGGGGAGGTTTGCAACGAGCGCCGACCATTTCTCTGAAAATTGTAAGCGCGGCCGTGCGCTCGCCTCCGGGCTGGGATTGCAGAGGAGAGGAAAAAGCTCCCTCCCTCCCTCCCTTCCTCCCACCCTCCACGTTATCGTCTATTCGTATTCGATAAACCCCGGCCATTAGGTTGGGTACTTTTCAGGAAAGGCTGCCCGAGAGCTTTATTAAACTTTTTAACTGCGGCAGATAGAATGGACCCTGTGTTCTTCGTTCCATAATGAAATTATGTGCGACCGTATCGTGTTGTCAAATAAAGCAATACTCCCTGCGGGGAAAAATGAAAATGTTTGGTCTGTAGAGTCGTAACCAGATGTCGGTTGGCTTTGCGGAACAGGTCTAGTGAAGCAGCTAAGTCGTTACGTATACTTTCGCTCCGTATTGTTCGATCTGTTCATCGAAGAACCAATGATGGGAATAAACTGGTGTGGTCGAGCGGTTCTAGTCGCTTCAGTCTGGAACCCCGCGACCGCTACGGTCGCAAGTTCGAATCCTGCCTCGGGCATGGATGTGTGTGATGTCCTTAGGTTAGTTAGGTTTAAGTAGTTCTAACTTCAATGGTGGGTTACGGATCGGGAGTCTGGGCACACAGGCTCACAAGGGTGGTGCCTGCCATGGCAGTGAGAAGCGTACAGAGAAACATGCTGTTAAGATCTGTAGGGGCCTACAGAACATCCCCTGGAAGTGCCCTATTAGTAATAATGGGGCTCTGTCCTCTAGATATCAAAATACGAAAACAAGCAGCATGGTATTGGATCAAGAAGGGGAACAACATGAAAATAGAGAATATCCTGGGAGCTCAGGTTAGGGACAAGGGAGACATACGAAGAAGGGGTGAGGACTTATGGCAGGAATCTTGGGAAATGGATGAATCTGGCAGAAGAACCTTCGGATTCCTGCCAAATGTTAAAGAAAGGTTAGGCATGAGGTATTTCGAGCCAACACGGGGTCTAATACACTTTATCACTGGTCATGGGCTCTACTCGACATACCTATGTCGGTTTGGGGAAAAGGCTACACCTGAGTGCGACTGTGGCGCCTTGGAGGGCACTCCCGCCCATGTGGTTTACGAGTGCCCCCTTTTCGATGATGTAGCAGCGACATTAAGACAACAACTTCCAAACAACAGCACATATGACGTATTAAGACATGAAGAGACTTTTGGAACTCTAAAAAGTTTGGCAAACGAGGTATCACGAAAAGTACTGACTGCATACCTGAGGGACTTTCGTGACTAGAGACAACCACTGGACGCCTCCTAGTACCCTAATCCTGTACCACCTGTGCGTGGACAGGCCGACTTTCAGTTGGAATCCACCACGTGCAGGACTAGGGGGACCGGGGTACACTTATTTGTGACTAAGATAGCACCGGAATTGCTAGTTAGTACAGTAGTTGTAGCATAAAGTTAGGAACCTGCAGCGACAAGCAATCTTGGCCTGCCCAGTGTCAGGGGCACGCTCATCGGGATTAGCTCGATCCGCAGGGCCTAAAGTAGTAGCTTTATATCTAGGCTGACACACCTGCAACGCTGCAGGCAGTTAGGAATTAACAAGTTGGTAGGAAAATTAACAACTAGGTAGCAGCGTATAGATTAATAATTGTAGTCTGCCTATTAACTTGTACTGTGTCACACTGTCTGTAGCTCATAAACAAACATTGTAACACTGTAATAATAATAATAATAATAATAATAATAATAATAATAATAATAATAATAACTGGCAGCAACCAATCAACAACTCAACCAATTAATAAAGATAACAGAAGTATTCAGCAATGATATAAATATGGCTTTTGGAACAGACAAATGTAAGAAAAATAGCATAGTCAAGGGAAAACACACTAAACAAGAAGATTACATATTGAATAACCACAGTGACTCCATAGAAGCGATGGAAAAAACAGATGCCTATAAATATGTAGGATACAGACAAAAAATAGGAAACAAGACAAAAGCTATAAATACTTATGCTGTACCAATATTGACCTACTCATTTGGAGTAGTGAAATGGAGTAACACAGACCTAGAAGCACTCAATACACTTACACGGTCACAATGCCACATATATAGAATACATCACATACATTCAGCAACAGAAAGATTCACATTAAACAGGAAGGACGGGGATTTATCGACATAAAAAACCTACATTATGGACAGGTAGACAATTTAAGAAAATTCTTTATAGAACAAGCAGAAAGTAGCAAAATACACAAAGCAGTCACTCATATAAATACATCGGCTACACCACTGCAATTTCATAACCACTTCTACAACCCTTTAGATCACATAACATCAACAGATACGAAGAAAGTAAATTGGAAAAAGAAAACGCTACATGGCAAGCACCCGTATCATCTAACACAGCCACACATCGATCAAGATGCATCCAACACATGGCTAAGAAAAGGCAATATATACAGTGAGACGGAAGGATTCATGATTGCAATATAGGATCAAACAATAAACACCAGATATTACAGCAAGCATATTATTAAATATCCCAATACCACAACAGATAAGCCTGCCGGCCGAAGTGGCCGTGCGGTTAAAGGCGCTGCAGTCTGGAACCGCAAGACCGCTACGGTCGCAGGTTCGAATCCTGCCTCGGGCATGGATGTTTGTGATGTCCTTAGGTTAGTTAGGTTTAACTAGTTCTAAGTTCTAGGGGACTAATGACCTCAGCAGTTGGGTCCCATAGTTCTCAGAGCCATTTGAATTTGAACCACAACAGATAAATGCAGACTTTGCAAACAACAAATAGAAACAGATCACATCACAAGCGGATGTACAATACTAGCAAATACAGAATACCCCAGAAGACATGACAATGTAGCAAAATAATACATCAACAGCTTGCCTTACAACATAAACTTATAAAACAACATGTTCTCACATACAAGTATGCACCACAAAATGTACTGGAGAACGATGAATACAAATTATACTGGAACAGAACCATTATAACAGATAAAACAACACCACATAACAAACCTGACATCATACTCACCAATAGAAAGAAGAAATTAACACAACAAATCGAAATATCCATACCCAATGCAACAAATACACAAAAGAAAACAGGAGAAAAAATTGAAAAATACGTCCAACTGGCTGAGGAAGTCAAGGACATGTGGCATCAGGATTAAGCTGACATTATACCAATTATACTATCAACAACAGGAGTCATACCACACAATATCCACCAGTGCATCAATGCAATACAGCTACATCCAAACTTATATATACAACTACAGAAATCCATAATTATTGATACATGTTCAATTACCCGAAAGTTCCTAAATGCAATACAACATATACCGTACAGTTAAAAGGAAGTCACGCTTGATCAAGGTCCGTGTCACTTTCCATTTTTGACCAGACATAACGTCTGAGAAAAGAAAGAAATAATAATAATAGCTGCTGATAATATATAATTTCGTAGTAACATTACGACCCACTAATCACTAAGGTGGTGGGTTAATTTGTATAAATATTATAGATGTTGTTGAATTAAGTTCTAGGGGACTCATGACCTCAGATGTTAAGTCCCATAGTGCTCAGAGCCATTTTTTAAAAAATAAACGGGAGGTTCAATAGGGGGGTTAAAATTCGCGATCGAATGATATCAGTGACAATATTCGCAGTTAACGTTGCTGTCCTCGACGAGAGTGAAGATAATTTACAGGACGTGTTGAACAGGATGAAGAATCCAATGATTAAAGCGTATGGGTTGACAGTAAATCGAAGAGAGACGACGGTTAGCGATAAACATGAAAATTGGGTTCCACGAAGTAGACCCACTACTGAAGGAATGCTGCTACCTTGGAAGGCAAGTAATGTATGGCTGACAGTGGAAGGAGAACATAAATAACAGACCCAAGAGTAATCTTAAACTGAGGAAGAAATTCCTAAGGATGTGCGTTTGGAGCGCAGCATTGTACGCTAGCGAATCATGGATAGTGGGAAAATGGGAAAGGAAGAGAAATGAACCGTTCGAGATGTGGAGCTATAGGGGGAAGTTGAAAATTACGTGGGCTGCTATGATAAAATAACACAAGTCGCCATATCCGGCTGGAAATCCAATTCTCTTTTATAGGCCGTACTCTGCGGTATTGTCTCTTACTTATCTTACTTATCTTACGTTTCCAGCAAATCTCTCGCTCAGCGCGGAGTCAAAGAGACTGGAAAAAAGCGCAGGTGACTCCTGTCTAAAGAAGAGGAAAATAGTGGACCCGCGTAATTACAGACCAATACCGTTAACATCGGTTTGTTGCAGATTTGTAAATTTCAGTCAAATAAGTAAAAGTGCCATATCTTGTAATAGTATCTGACAAATTAGCAAGACTATTCAAAAACATAAGTAAAAATCAGCACCAACAACAACCTAAGTAGGAAGCTTATTCACAATATAAAACCACCAGATGCAAGTCTTTATGCAACTGGCATTTACAAAATTACCTGCAGTCAATGTAGTAAATATTGTATCGGCCTAACAGGCAGAATTTTCGGAACCCAATTCAAAGAACATTTAGACTGCTACAGGCTTGATAAATGTAACAATTCAGCAGTAGCAACTCAAATTAAAGACACAGGCCACCCTTTGAATATCGAAGACAACCTCGAAATTTTACACAAAATAGGAAAAAGTAGAATAATGGATATCATGGAAGAAACGGAAATTTTCATACATAATACAAAGCATAGAGATAGCATTCTTAATGAAACTCAAAATACTTCAACAGTCTTAAGCTAGTCCTAACTCAATAGATTTCAGATGTGTCAATGTAAATAATAGACTACAAATCTGTCTGTCAGTACCGATTATATCGATACAAAAGCTCGATAATCGATACAGACTCTCATGCTACAGTCCGCCATCTTGTGTTGTGTGCATAACATCAAAGCAAATTGTGCAGTAAATTACGTTGGCAATCAGTGACAAAATACAATGTGCAATAGTGTAATGTCAATCAACAGCTCCACCATTACACCAATGATGCAAGTGAAGCAGTAAGACGATGAAATCGTAAGTGATCAACTGTCATATCAAAGCCTTTCACACTATTTTCGTAACACATAACTGCTGCAAATCTATCTCCATCCTTTACAGGCTGTGATATCGTACATAGTCAACCACAAGGGAAAAAAAACCAGCAGAAGACATCACTGACTTCAATTCCTAGCCATACACTGCTCCCCTCCTCCCTCCCAAGAAGAAACGCAGATGATGAACGGGTATTCATTGGACAAATATATTATACTAGAACTAACACGTGATTACATTTTCACGCAATTTGGGTGCATAGATCCTGGGAAATCAGTACCCAGAGCAACCACCTCTGGCCGTAATAACGGCCTTCATACGTCTGGGCATTGAGTCAAACAGAGCTTGGATGGCGTGTACAGGTACAGCTGCCATTGCAGCTTCAACACGATACCACAGTTCATCAAGAGTAGTGACTGGCGTATTGTGACGAGCCAGTTGCTCGGCCACCGTTGACCAGACGTTTTCAATTGGTGAGAGATCTGGAGAATATGCTGGCCAGGGCAGCAGTCGAACATTTTCTGTCTGCAGAAAGGCCCGTACAGGACCTGCAACAAGCGGTCGTGGATTATCCCGCTGAAATGTAGGGTTTCGCAGGGATCGAATGAAGGGTAGAGCCACCGGTCGTAACACATCTGAAATGTAACGTCCACTGCTCAAAGTGCCGTCAATGCAAACAAGAGGTGACCGAGACGTGTAACCAATGGCACCCCATACCATCACGCCGGGTGATACGCCAGTATGGCGATGACGAATACACCCTTCCAATGTGCGTTCACCGCGATGTCGCCAAACACGGATGCGATCATCATGATGCTGTAAACAGAAACTGGATTCATCCGAAAAAATGACGTTTTGCCATTCGTGCACCCAGGTTCGTCGTTGAGTACACCATCGCAGGCGCTCCTGTCTGTGATGCAGCGTCAAGGGTAACTGCAGCCTTGGTCTCCGAGCTGATAGTCCATGCTGCTGGAAATGTCGTCGAACTGTTCGTGCAGATGGTTGTTGCCTTGCAAACGTCCCCATCTGTTGACTCAGGGATCGAGACGTGGCTGCACGATCTGTTACAGCCATGCAGATAAGATGCATGTCATCTCGACTACTAGTGATACGAGGCCGTTGGGATCCAACACGGCGTTTCGTATTACCCTCCTGAACCCAACGATTCCATATTCTGCTAACAGTCATTGGATTTCGACCAACGCGAGCAGCAATGTCGCGATACGATAAACCGCAATGGCGATAGGTTACAATCCGAACTTTACCAAAGTCGGAAACGTGATGGTACGCATTTGTCTTCCTTACACGAGGCATCAAAACAACGTTTCACCAGACAACGCCGGTCAAGTGCTGTTTGTGTATGAGAAACCGGTTGGAAACTTTCCTCATGTCAGCACGTTGTAGGTGTCACCACCGGCGCCAACCTTGTGTGAATGCTCTGAAAAGCTAATCATTTGCATATCACAGCATCTCCTTCCTGTCGATTAAATTTCGCGTCTGTAGCACGTCATCTTCGTGGTGCAGCAATGTTAATGACCAGTAGTGTAAACAGGCAGAATACGGCGCTTGCGGTCGACAACGCCTATGTAAGAAAACAAGTGTCTGGCGCAGTTGTCACATCGTTTGCTGCTGCCACAATGACAGGTTGTCAAGAAGTGAGTTTGACGGCGCAGGAGCGATGGGACACAGCATCTCCGAGGTAGCGACGAAGCGGGGATCTTCCTGTACGACCGAGGGTACCGCGAATATCAGGAAACTGGTAAAACATCAAATCACTGAATACCCGTTTATCATCTGCATTTGTTCTTGGTGTAGCAATTTTAATGGCCAGTAGTGTACATACCTCTGTATTTGAACAGGCACGCCTATACCAGTGTCTTTAGCGCTTCTGTGTATATGTATATGTAGATGTAGATAAGAAATAAGGAGGTTCTCGGTAGAATGTGTAGAGGTCGGGGTACACGTCCCATACGGTGGTAGGTGAAGATGGTTGTGGTAAGTCGAGATGTAGGGCAGTTCACCCACCAAGGTGCGGCTCCAGTGGTGTGGTGGTAGGTATCGGGACGTGGTCCTTCACTGAAGCGATGCTGGCTGTACAAATCTTTTATTCCGTACGAATCACAGCAGTGGAAACTGAGTTGGAAAGACGGTGAGTCTGCTCGGTGCGCTCGGGCAGCCACGCCGGCGAAATGTGAGGGCGTCAGCAGAGTGCCGGCAGAAGTACACCGAGTCATACACGCGGCCGGATGATGGCAGTAGCTCGCAAGGTGCTGCTGCTCTTGTTCTGGCGTAACCACAAGCGCCGGGAGGAAGATGCAGAACCGAAGTCCAGAGGAGGAGGTGAGGAAACGTCGCCCAGTGGTCTTCTAACCTCCCCCTCTCTTATCGACCTTAATGACAGTGAAAAATTAAACCGCGTGTACCTAATGGAAATTTGGGAAAAGCAATCGTCACCGAAGTTAATCTGTCGGTAAAGAGGGAGGAAAGGGTTACATCTAAATGAAAGGAAAAATGCAAATGAAACTGGTGGAAATTAATTTTGAAAAGGGGTAAAGTTAATAAAGAAAGTAAATGTGCGGCCGTTATGTTAACAATTAACTAGCGGTAATTAGATATTTGAGATTTTGGGAAATTACGATCGCCAGTCCTATGGACAATTACTATAGTAACTGAAAAAGAAAGGTTCTTCTCTTCTGTAGTGGTCAATCCAAGGATTGGTTTGCAACAGCTACAATGGCAGCTTGTCTCCAATCTGTGCGTCTTTCAGCTTTTCTCTTCATTCCTTTATGGGTGTTACATCCCACATCTTTCACGATTTGATCCATGTACCTCAGTCGTGGTCTTCCTCTTGTCTTTTTCCCTCGACATATCCCTCTATGATTGTGTTCAGGAGTCCTTAATGTCTTAATAGATGGCCTGTAAATTGCACTCTTCTTTTAACAATGAAACTCCAGAAGCTTCTCTTCGCACCTGCTCTTTCCAGAACCACTTCGTTTGTGACCTTGTCGATCCATTTTATTTTGAGCATGCGTCTATAGCACCACATTTCAAAAGAATTTAGCTTCTGCTGTTCCTCCGTCCCGAGAGTCCATGTTTCACACCCATAGCGTGCCACACTCCACACACATGATTTCAAAAATCTGTTCCTGATTTCAATGCTGATGCTCTTAGATGTTAATATGTTTTTCTTCTTGTTAAATGCAGCCTTTACTTGAGCTATTGTACTTCTCACTTCTGCCTTGCTTCTTCCATCCCTGGTAATATTACTGCCCAGATAAGTAAATTTATCAACTTGTTGAAGCAGTTCATTGCCTACATGAACTTGGACTTTCACTTGATCTTCTTTGTCGCTGCCATTACTTTTGTTTTTGCTTTATTAATTCTCATATTATATTCTTCACCCATAACTTTATCCAATCTATTCAGTAGGACTGCAAGATCTTCTTCACTTTCAGCCGGGACAGCTATATCATCGGCATATCTTATCATATCTATTCGTTGGCCATGAATTACTACACCTGTCTGTGAATTTTCCCATACTTTTTTCAGCGCCTCTTCAATGTATACGTTAAAGATAACGGGGGATAGTGCGCAACCTTGCCGGACACCTTTCCGTATCTGCACCTCTTCTTGTTTTGTCCGTCCACGGATAACTGCTATCTCGTTTTTGTACAGGTTCCATATCATTTTTCTATCTTTATGGTCTATTCCTACTTTTTTGAGTACCTCAAACATCTTATCCCATTTAACATTATCAAAGGCTTTCTCTACATCTACGAAAGCTATGTATGTTTTCAGGTTCTTATCTAGTCGTTTCTCTATTACTAGTTTTAGAGCAAATATTGCTTCTCTGGTTCCTCTATCTGTCCGGAATCCAAACTGGTCTTCGGAGAGTGTAGCTACCACTTTTTGTTCTATGCGTTTTAGGATAATTGAGGGTAATATTTTAGAGGCGTGAGTAACTAGGCTGAGTGTCCTATAATTTTCACATCTTGTAGCATTTGCCCTCTTTGGAATGGGGACCATAATGTTTTTCTCAAAGTCTGTAGGAATTTACCCTGCTCGTACATGTTGAAAACAAGATTATACAACTCCTGATTCAGTTTTGCTCTTCCAGATTTCAGAAGTTCGGCTGGGATATTGTCTATACCAGGCGATTTGTTGTTTTTCAATTTTTTCAGAGCTAGTTCGAACTCTACCTTTAATATATGTTGTGTGCATCTACTTCTGTTTCTTCTTCCATGATGTTTTCAGACAGGTCTGGTCCGCTGTACAGTTTTCCTATATATTGTTTCCATCTTCTTGCAACTTCATCATCGTCATCCAACATATTGCCATTTTCATCCATCACAGCCCTACATTTGTTTCTTCTGTCTCCAAAGCAATGTCTCACACATTTATAGGCCTTGTCGATATTTCCCTTGCTCATGTTGTCCTCAACTGAAATACAGAGATCATCAAGGTATTTTTCTCTTGCTTGTTTTCCCTCTCTGTTGATCCTGTTTTTCAGACTCTTGTATTTCTCTTGGTCTTCCTTCTTCACAGAATTTTTTAATTTCCTTCTTTCTTCCATCATATTTAGTAGGTCATTAGTGATCCATTCCTTCCTTTTCTCTGTCCTTTCTTTTCCTATTACTTCTTCTGCTACTTCTAAAATACCAGTTTTTATTTTTTCCCAGCTGCTTTGGATATCATTGCAACCCTGTGTATTTGTTTTCTTGTCTATTTCTAGTTGATAGTGCTTCAGTGAAAGAAAGGTTATTGCACATATAATTAGCACTAGAAGCGTGGCAACTGAAGGTTGACACGTGTAGTGTGAAAACTGAAAGTTTGTCAGAAGTAATAAATTTCGCTACACTCTGACTTAATTTAGCAAAAGAATTAATAAAACCGGAAAATTGAAAGTTAATTTAGTGACTGAAATTAAAAGTGAGCTTTGTTTGTGAAGCACATCGAAATTCAGTAAAATAAGGTTAGTCTTAGGCTACCTCAACAATCATTTCAAAAGCTACTTGAATCTACGCAATTTAGAAATAAGACATTTAACTTTGAACTTGAATTTAATGATTCTGAACAATTAACAATAGTAAAAATTTAGTACGTACCGAGCTGAGCTACAGTCACAGGTAAGCTAAAATACGGTAACAAAACTCGCACTGTTAATTTGTGCTTGTGTAATTTAAATATTGTAGCCAGCTATGAATACCTTAACTGAACTTTGGCCGGCCACGGTGGTCTAGCGGTTCTAGGCGCGCAGTCCGGAACCGCGCTACTGCTACGGTCGCAGGTTCAAATCCTGCCTCGGGCATGGATGTGTGTGATGTCCTTAGGTTAGTTAGGTTTAAGTAGTTCTAAGTTCAAGGGGACTGATGACCACAGATGTTTAGTCCCATAGTGCTCAGAGCCATTTGAACCATTTTTGAACTGATCTTTGAAATTAAAGCAGTGAAATCGAATGATATTACTTCAACGCTGGCGTCTGAATTTCAACGACACTCGGGTTCATTTCGGAAAAGGAAGGTACCCTGCTTGGCAATGCAATTGGGACGAGGAGCAACAAAGGTTCATGCTAAGTTGCTGTAATTTTGTGATGCAACAATTTTAAAAGCCTAGGTCTGCCATACAGCTCTAAAACTTTACGTGCTTCCAGTCTTCCTTGTTGGTTGATTGAAGGTTTGAAGCCGTCGATCGAGGAGGTGGTGACAGTCACTCATTGTCTGCCGTCGCTGTTGCAGAAGTTGGATGTTGGCGCGCCTCCTTCTCGACACGGTCACCAGGCGAAACGGGCTCTTGATGTGCGCCAGCTAATGCTTCCCGTCCGCGACACCGTGTCAGAAACTATCATAGCAAGTCGAGCGCAATTACATGCTGCCCAACCCCGAAAGCGCGGCAACTCGCGGGAGCGTCACTCAACACACCTGCTCCACCGCCCTACTCCAGCCAGACTCTCTCTGCTCTGCCCGCGCTCCACGCAGCAGAGTTAACACTACCAAAGATCCTAAGCACTCTGGTTCTCCACACAACCTATCGATGTATTCGTTCGATAGCATAGTTTTCCCTAGGCAAGACCCAGCATAAAAATACAAATAATATTTACAAAACAACCAATTATACATTGACATAAATGCATATATATATATATATATATATATATATATATATATATATATATACAAATAGTAAAACAATTACAATATATAAAGACACAGAAATGTCATATCTTGAGGTAACAAAACAAGGAAAAAAAATTATAGTACAATAGATGGAAATAGGAGGGGATGCATTTCCGGCATTACAGTCTGCGGAATTGGACCGCGCCGCGTCAGGAGCGCCCCCTGCAAGAAGTGAGTGTAAACACCACTCCAGTATGCCTCGGCTGCTCAGATCGCCTCGGTGTACTGACATTAATGGAACGCATTTGCGGAGCGGGCTACAAGAATAACTAGTTGTGACCCTTATCAGCTCCTTGTCTGGACTTTGCCTATAGCAATGACTGTTACTGTTTGCATGTTACTTGCGACGACGGCGTAACTCCAAAGTTAAGCATTGTCAATTGCTTTATAGAACCAAAAATACTAATGTTATTTGTTCGGATTCTTGTATAGCATTCCGAGAATGCTGCATCCCTTAGGCACCCTATAAGCGGCGAGTGGGCGAGAGCCCACAACTCTCATTAGGGAAACTCCACATCGCACCACCCTCAGAGTTTGTTGTAAGATGGCATAGTGGACAGTCCGTCAAAAACTCAACTCAGATCAGGCATGAAAACAAGAAGAATGTGTATCGGACTGTGGGGGAAAGAAAGCAAAATAGAAACAGTGAACGGTGCTCTAACATTCTGCGTGGTGTCTGTCTGTTCTAAGTCGTGTCTCCCTACCACTTTCGCGCAACGACGCTCTGAGCGTGTTTTTTTAGGGAATTGACTGGTTTGAACCTGGGACCTGTTGCTGGTAAGGAGACGCCAGACCACACATGACATGTAGAGTTCAGAAGAGTTCAGTGAGACTAGCGATGATATAGTCAAATACTTAATGATTTCAGCGTCAGCTCCACTGCACTCCCTGTAAAAGAATCTTAATACTAACTAAATTTAGTGGAAGGGGCTCAAGGTTTTCCTATTTTTACTTAGCTGGTAAAATAACGTCGAAAAAGCAGTTAAGTTTACCACTGGAATTTTTATTCTACCCACAAAGCATTGTTTATAAATTTCACTATTGATAAAACGAAATATTTTAATACAGGATGATAAAAACCAACTGTGTTCAACATAAAAGTGAACGAATATTCCCTGAATGGGTTTCCAAGTTCTACAATGGATCGAAGGATGACCTATGCCACATCAGATCTATAATCTAGGTTTAAGTTAAGTTTCATAAAAGAGAAAACTATCAAAATGATCTACAGTGACCCTCAATTAGCCTTAATTACTTATCTAACTTGTCGTAAATTACAGTGGCTGATGTGGCTTCCCAATAATTATATAACAGAAAAATCGTCACGTTTCAGATTTTTACTTCACGTAGCAAATGTGAATACCATGAGTTTTAATTGACGATCGACACTAGTATTATGCAAAACGGGGGTTTAACAGATCAGACTTCTGCAGTTCTGAATCAAGTCTTATGCGCTCAAAAATGCGGCATCGCGTGCATTCATTACCTTGTGGGTGTTTATTTAGGCAGCGTCAGGGGGCGGCGGGCGGCGCAGCTCCACACACCTCGCCATCTTGGAAGCAACTCTCTCCTAACTTCTCCTTACTACAATTTACCAAAGTTGGTTTAAGAAAAGCTATCTGGCTGTGTTTTCAACTGACCAATCAGGGTCTCAATGTTAACCTTAAGCTCTGCCTACAAAACTTCTGTCTATCCAATGAGAAACGTTACACTTTTCGTGGTGGGGCAATGTTTTTAACGTTTGCAACGTAACAGAGACGCGCAAAAGTCTCACGCTATAACGTGCAGCTGGTGTGGCCCTTTTAGTGTTATCGTAAGATCTACACTGTTCTTCTGGAGGGCTCTGTCTTTTAACATGGGCTGGGGGGTGGTTTTGGCGGTCCGCTGACGACTTGGGTGTCCGTCCCTTATCGTAGGGCCTCCTAACCTACACGACTCTGCTCTCGGCTTCTGTTCTCGTTTCTCCCCTCGTAACTGCGTCTGTTTCACGGTGGGAAGGTATGACATGCATTTAGGCGTTCTTGCGTTAGTCTGTGGTATTCCATTTGCTCACTCGTTGATCGTATTACTTTGGTTAATTTAATGTCAGGATTTATTCGGAGCTATGTGACATACTGCCGGATTTGCTATCATGTCGGGGTTTTCATGGAAGGTGTTGGATTTGCATGACACCTTACAGTGCAAGAGCAGGAAGTACAATATAGAGCAGGCAGCAGCAGAAATGGCGTCGTAGCTCAGTGGCCATGGCTAAAGACTCATTCTTTGAATGCTGCAATTTATGACTGCAATTATCTCTCACCATTTTTATGTCATTTCAGTGTAGCCACTTTTGTTACTCTTTTTGTGGAATAAAAAAGAAAGTTGGGCTGCCAAACGGACGAGCAGTGTTCAAGCCTCCCTCATGCCAATTTTTTTTTTTTTTTTTCTCCTGTTCGCTTCATTCAGATTTGTGTCTGTGTCGGGGTGTAACGTCCGTTTGCACCGGCGAGGTGTAAGGAAGCGACCTATTGACAAGGGATTTCAGATCGATTCCGTATTTCTGGATTTTCGGAAGGGTTTTGACACTCTTCCACACAATCGGCTCGAACTGAAATTGCATGCTTATGGAATATCGTCTCAGTTATGTGACTGGATTTGTGATTTCCAGCCAGAGAGGTCACAGTTAGTTAGTAGTAATCGACGGAAAGTCATCGAGTAAAACAGAAGTGATTTCTGGCTTTCCCAAGGTAGTGTTATAGGCCCTTTGCAGTTCCCCTCATCTATATAAACGATTTGGGAGACAATCTGAGCAGCCGTCTTCGGTTGTTTGCAGATGGTACTGTCGGTTATCGTCAATCAAAGTCATCAGAAGATCAAAACAAATAGCAAAACGATTTAGAAAAGATATCTGTACTATGCAAAAATTGACAATTGACTCTAAATAATGAAAAGTATGAGGGCATCCTTATGAGTTCTAAAAGGAATCTGTTTAACTTCACTTAAACGATAAATTAAACAAATCTACAGGCCGTAAATTCGACTAAACAACTTTGAATTACAGTTATGAACAACTTAAATTGGAAAGAACAGACGGAAAATGTTGTGGGGAACGCAAACCAAGGACTGCGTTTTGTTGGCAGAACACACAGAAAATGCAGCAAATCTACCAAAGAGACTGCTTACACTACGCTTCTTTATCCTCTTTTAGAATACTGCTCTGCATTGTTTGATCCTTACCAGATAAGACTGACGGAGTACATGGAGGAAGTGCAAAGAAAGGCAGTACGTTTTGTATTATCCCGAAATATGGGAGAGAGTGTCACAGAAATGATCAGGATTTTCACTGGACATAATTAAAAGAAAGGCGTTTTTCATTGCGACGGAATCTTCTCACGAAATTCAAACCAACTTTCTCCTCCGAATGCGAAAATATTTTTTTGACACAGACCTACATAGGGAGGAACGATCACCACGATAAAATACGGGAAATCAGAGCTCGTACGGAAAGATATTGGTATTCATTCTTTCCGCGCGCTGTACGAGACTGGAATGATAGAGAATTGTGAAGATCGTTCGATGAACCCTCTGCCAGGCACTTAAATGTGATTTGCAGAGTATCCATGTAGGTATAGATGTAGATGATGGCAGTTGATTCTGCACAACAACTCTATTAGCAGCTGAAAGGAAGTTGCTTTCGAGTAAGAACCGCAAACAAGGCGACAAGTCAGCCGAATTCTCCACCGGAAAACACGTATGGTGTGTCTTTCACGACATTAGTGACAGGACGTGTGACCTGTGATAGGACTCTCTCACAGACGCACCTGATTTGTACGACTGGTGAGTGAGTGACGTGTGCCTCCTTGCCAGATTTAGGAGTTCGTATGAATGTGAATGTGATCACTCCGAAGGAAATGAGGGAAACATAATAGTTCGTCACATAAGCTGCAACAAATGACCGCAACAGTTTCACAATCACACAGTTTCTCTGTGCTCTGTCAAAACACATGTTTTTAACTTCTTTTTATAAAGTTGCGCTCCGTTTCGGAAGTTTTAACTCTTGAATTCGTTTGTTGTAACATAGTTCACTCCCATTTACTTGTTGTTTTCTTTTCTGTGAGACGTCTATGTGGTATCTCGCCTGCTCTTAACTGTTCATCACATTGTTAATGCGTCAGGATTGGCCACGAGGGGAAAGCAGTACACACCCGTTAATGCTGTAAAGAAAAGCAGACCTGGAGAAGCCGCCGAGACTGAATGGGCAGCCGCCCAAGAGAGCCGGTGAGCCGGGCGTCTGGTCGGTTTGGAAGCTGCCAGCAGAAGAGAGCGAACGGCGTGTCCGCTCCCGGCAGCCGGTCGCGGTTCGACCCCCACCTGACCACCTCCAAGCCTCCCTATCGGTCGGTCAGATCGTAAGACGCGTAGTTTGGTAGCGTTACCTCGTCAGTAAGATGCGAGTTCACCTGCTGATGGTTCAACACGTGAGTTTCAGGGTGTTTCTGTCAGGTTGTGGCAACGTGACTGGGACGTTGCAACTTACCGCCAGGCAGAAGGCACTGACGAACATCAAATGAAAAAATAAAACAAAATTGTTAAGGCTTTCGTGGCCTCTTGTTGACAAACTGCCTATTGGCTTCTGCGTCGGGTTCTTCGGCCGACGTTCATCGAATGATTTTTCTGACGTTTCGTCAGCACGAGTGGCTGGCATTGTCAAAGCTTCACCCTCCATTGCCGGTGGTGAACTGGAGCCGAGCTCGCGGCCGCAGACTATATGTACCTGGCGCGCCAACGTCCGAGGGCTTCTCCGCGGTCATTTCCGGTGCGGTTCTCCTCTTGCTACCTGCGACGGCCGTTCGCTGCAGTACGGGAAGCCAGGATCCGTTTACCTTAAGGCTTTGCTCTTTCTTGTTCAAACTGTTCGCGTGTTTTTGTATTTCTACAGCTTCTCTGAACAAGCGCGTGTGATAGTGCTTCTCTACAGCCAGAACTTCCGTGTCGGCGAATTTTATTACGTGCTCGGTCTCATTCAGTGCGTGCTCTGCCACGGCCGACTTCTCCACCTGCCCCAACCTGCAATGTCGCTTATGCTCTTTGATCCTGGTGTTAATTGATCGTCCAGTCATTCCGACATAAACTTTTCCGCATGTGCATGGTATACGGTATATTCCCGACAATGCAAGTGGGTCTCTTTTTCTCCTTCGCCGATCTAAGACACTCTTTGATCTTCCTTGTCGGTTTGAAAATCGTCTTTACGCCATGTTTGCGCAATATACGGCCGATTCTGTTCGTCACTCTGGGAGTGTATGGCAGAAAGGCCGTACCCGACATTTCCCTTTTCTGGTTCCTTACTTCGCCGAGTGTTTGGCTCTGTTACACTTCTAATGTAATTTGTGGAGTACCCATTGCTCCTCAGAACAGTTTCCAGGTGTCGCATTTCTCGTTTGAGGTGTCGTGGCTCACATATTCGTCCTGCTCTCGTTACGAGCGTACTAATCATGCCTCTTTTCTGGCTCGGGTGGTGGTTTGACAGTTCGTGCAGGTATCGGTCCGTGTGTGTCGGTTTTCGGTACACGCTATGTCCCAGGTTTTCGCCGTCCCTTGTGACCAGCACAACTAGAAATGGCAGTTTCTTGTCCTTTTCTACTTCCATGTTAAATGTTATGTTGGCATGGAGGCTTTTCAAGTGTCTTAGGAAGTCACCGGGCTGTTCTTCACCGTGGCTCCACACCACGAAAGCATCATCGACGTACCTGTACCGCACCTTAGGTTTGCAAGTCGCCGAGTCCAGTGCCTGTGCTTCGAATTGTTCCATGAAGAAGTTGGCCCCCACTGGACTGAGAGGACTACCCATGGCGACGCCTTCCAGCTGTTCATAGAAATCGCCATTCCACGTGAAATAGCTCGTGGTGAGACATGTATGGAAGAGCTTTTTCATGTATTGTGCGAAAATGGAACCGATGTGCTCCAGAGCGTCACTGAGTGGCACTTTCGTAAATAACGAAACAACATCAAAGCTGACCAGTATGTCGTTTGGTGCAAGTTTCAGTTCCTTCAGCTTCTCAATGAAATGTCCTGAGTCCTTAATGTATGTGTCGGTCTTCCCCACGTGTGGCTGGAGCAGAGAGACCAAGTGTTTTGTCAGTTTATACGTTGGTGAGCCAGGAGCGCTAACGATCGGTCTCAGTGGAACGTTGTTCTTATGGATCTTGGATAATCCATACAGCCGAGGTGGTAGGGCCTCTGTATTGCGCAGGTTTCTCTGTATGTCCGCCGGCAGAGAAGACGCCTTGATTAATCGATTCGTATTCCGAGTGATACGCTGCGTCGGATCTCCACTTAGTTTTCGGTACGTCGTCGGATCTAATAGGTCTCGGATCTTTTGCTCATAATCTTCGGTCTTCATTACGACGGTCGCATTCCCCTTATCGGCAGGCAGTACCAATATACTCTTGTCGGCGTTGAGATTCTTAACGGTTTGTACCTCTTCTTTCTTCAAGTTGCAAGCTGGTATTTTTGCTCGGCGCAGTATCCTGGCTGTTTCAGTGCGTATTTCCTCTGCCCTTTCACAAGGAAGGGTCCGAATGGCTGCTTCGGTGTTGGCAATGATGTAGGTATAGTTCTCGGGACGATAGCGAAATTCCCTCCTTTTTGAAGAACAGACACTTCCTCTTCGGTCAATTGTCGTTCAGTGAGGTTGACCACTGTGTGTGACATGTCGGGAATCGCCTTGTCGGTCTGCTTCCGGCATCTTTGAAACTTTTTCTTCTGTCGCTCGGTGCAGCGCTCGAGTTCGTTCTGCATGCTCCTGTGAGTGAGTGAGTCGGCCGAAGAACCAGGGAAAGAAGCCAATAGGTAGTTTGAAAAGATAAAAATCAAACTAATAAATCCATTCAGTACCGGCCCCCACTGTACAACATTTACTTGCGACAGTAACGTATTCTTACCACATGACTGATACTCTGTAACCAATGTATAGTACGACAACTGCCAAGACTACAGAAAGCGAAGAAAACGTTTCAGAGAGCTGACGGACAGTTCGTAATGTTGTAGGAAAAAAGAAAGAAAAGAAAAAAAAAGGCACAAGGGAGTTGTGAACACGGTTCGCCCTCTCGGCAGTCCAACATCACGACCACTCACCCACGACGCCGCTGCTGTTGGAGGCTGCTCTATCAATATTACACGTCTTTTTCTTGCACCGTTCACTGTTTCTATTTTGCTTTCTACGCAGAACGGTACACCTTCTTCCAGTTTTCATGCTTGATCTGCCTGCAGTTTTTGACCGACTATGAACTGGGCCGTCTTACCACTAAATGTGAGGGCGATGCGATGGGGAGGTACCCCTGTCAGTGGCACGTGATTACATTTTGTCACCACATACTGGCTATTTACAATTTGTACAGAAACCAGATGGCAGTTATAAGAGTCGAGGGGCATCAAAGGGAAGCAGTGGTTGGGAAGGGAGTGAGACAGGGTTGTACCCTCTGCCCGATGTTATTCAATCTGTATATTGAGCAAGCAGTAAAGGAAACAAAAGAAAAGTTCGGAGTAGGTATTAAGATCCATGGAGAAGAAATGAAAACTTTGAGATTCGCCGATGACATTGTAATTCTGTCAGAGACGGCAACGGACTTGGAAGAGCAGTTGAACGGAATGAACAGTGTCTTGAAAGGAGGATATAAGATGAATATCAACAAAAGCAAAACGAGGATTATGAAATGTAGTCGAATTAAGTCGGGTGATG
Source organism: Schistocerca piceifrons (assembly GCF_021461385.2). NCBI lineage: Eukaryota > Metazoa > Arthropoda > Insecta > Orthoptera > Acrididae > Schistocerca > Schistocerca piceifrons. The sequence continues at coordinate 216,162,217 of NC_060146.1, forward strand.
CTGAGGGAATCAGATTAGGAAATGAGACGGTTAAAGTAGTAAAGGAGTTTTGCTATTTGGGGAGCAAAATAACTGATGATGATCGAAGTAGAGAGGATATAAAATGTAGACTGACAGTGGCAAGGAAAGCGTTTCTGAAGAAGAGAAATTTGTTAACATCGAGTATAGATTTAAGCGTCAGGAAGTCGTTTCTGAAAGTATTTGTATGGAGTGTAGCCATGTATGGAGGTGAAACATGGACGATAAATAGTTTGGACAAGAAGAGAATAGAACCTTTCGAAATGTGGTGCTACGGAAGAATGCTGAAGATTAGATGGGTAGATCACATAACTAATGATGAAGTATTGAATAGAATTGTGGAGGCGTTTGTGGCACAACTTGACAAAGAGAAGGGGCCGGTTAGTAGGACATGTTCTGAGGCATCAAGGGGTCACAGATTTAGCATTGAAGGGCAGCGTGGAGGATAAAAATCGTAGAGGGAGACCAAGAAGCCCGCATCTCGTGGTCGTGCGGTAGCGTTCTCGCTTCCCACGCCCGGGTTCCCGGGTTCGATTCCCGGCGGGGTCAGGGATTTTCTCTGCCTCGTGATGGCTGGGTGTTGTGTGCTGTCCTTAGGTTAGTTAGGTTTAAGTAGTTCTAAGTTCTAGGGGACTTATGACCACAGCAGTTGAGTCCCATAGTGCTCAGAGCCATTTGAACCATTTTTTTTGGAGACCAAGAGATGAATACACTAAGGAGTTTCAGAAGGATGTAGGTTGCAGTAAGCACTGGGAGATGAAGAAGCTTGCACAGGTTAGGGTAGCATGGAGAGCTGCATCAAACCAGTCTCAGGACTGAAGACTACAACAACAACAAACAACAAATGGTGCACCCTACTGTGGACAGTCGACATAAAAGAACGTCACCAACTCATTTAGAACGTGTGTTGAATAAGACTGGACGCTGGTAGCTTCTTGTAGAGAGTTCCGTGTATTAAAAAAGAAATTGTGGTCCAGACACTGTGCCCTGAGGAACCCGCCGTATCGGCCGCTACCGCAGCGGCAGAGACGGGGCCTATTTATATCTCTCCTTTCCGTCCCCTCGATGCCGCCTGGGAGCCATTCCCGAACCTGTGTTTTAGCTGCCGCATCCCTCTGCCCCTGTGGTGGAAGGAACGCACCCTCGTTTTTGCGCCGTTTTACCCGCTTTCTCCCCCCACTGCCCTCCTTTAGAGGCAGGAGCGGCTAGCGGCGTCAGTGATAATTACGCTGCGGGGAAACTGAAATATTTTCACGTCGGTACAAGGGGCGGTCTGGGCAAGGCCGGGGGAGGCGCTCGGGACGCGTGTCTAGGGGTGGGTCACCCCGTGGCAGGGGTGAGTCAGTGGCGCCGCACACAGGGGTGGCTGCGGGTCGGCGCATGCAACAGCCCTTTCGCCTGGCGGATCAGCACCCGGCGCGGCGCCCCCCTTGCGGCGCGGGCTCAATTACTGTAATTGTAGTGCCAGCCGCCGCGGCTGTTAGCACTGGAACAATGAGCGTCCTCCAGCTGACCCGCGAGGGATATCGGGGGGAGCCCAGCCCGCGTCTGATTCTCCTAATGAGATTGCGTACGCTCGCGGAGTGTGCGATCGCCGAATTACGACCACCCACCTAATAACACTGCACAGATGCGCTCTTCGTCACCAGTGCATCGACTGTCAGGTTGACAGGTTTCGGTTGGACAAAACATTTATGTTATACTACACTACGGGCCATTAGAATTGCTACACCAAGAAGTAATGGAGATGATAAACGGGCATTCATTGGACAAATATATTATACTAGAACTGACACGTGATTACATTTTCACGCAATTTGGGTGCATACATCCTGAAAAATCAGTACCCAGAACAACCACCTCTGGCCTGGGCATTGAGTCAAACAGAGCTTGGATGGCGTGCACAGGTACACCTGCCCGTGCATCTTCAACACGATACCACAGTTCATGAAGAGTAGTGACTGGCCTATTCTGACGAGCCAGTTGCTCGGTCACCATTGACCAGACATTTTCAGTTGGTGAGAGATCTGTAGAATTTGCCGGGCAGGACAGCAGTCGAACATTTTCTGCATCCAGAAAGGCCCGTACAGGACCTGCAACATGCGGTCGTGCATATCCTGCTGAAATTTAGGGTTTCGCAGGGATCGAATTAAGGGTAGAGGCACGGGTCGTAACACATCTGAAATGGAACGTCCACTGTTCAAAGTGCCGTCAATGTGAGCAAGAGGTGACCGAGACGTGTAACCAATGGCACCCCATACCATCACGCCAGGTGATACGCCAGTATGGCGATGACGAATACACGTTTCGAATGTGCGTTCACCGCGATGTCGCCAAACACGGATGCGACTATCATGATGCTGTAAACAGAACCTGGATTCATCCGAAGAAATGACGTTTTGCCATTCGTGCACCCAGGTTCGTCGTTGAGTACACCATCGCAGGCGCTCCTGTCTGTGATGCAGCGTCAAGGGTAACAGCAGCGATGGTCTCCGAGCAGATAGTCCGTCCTGCGCAAACGTCGTCGAACTGTTCGTGCAGATGGTTGTTGTCTTGCAAACGTCCCCATCTGTTGACTCAGGGATAGAGACGTGGCTGCACGATCCGTTACAGCCATGCGGATAAGATGCCTGTCATCTCGGCTGCTAGTGGTACGAGGCCGTTCGGACCCAGCACGGCGTTACGTATTACTCTCCTGAACCCACTGATTCCATGTTCTGCTAACAGTCATTTGATCTCGACCAACGCGAGCAGCAATGTCGCGATACGATAAACCGCAATCGCGATAGGCTACAATCCGACCTTTATCAAAGTCGGAAACGTGACGGTACGCATTTCTCCTCCTTACATGAGGCATCACAACAACGTTTCACCAGGCAATGCCGGTCACCTGCTGTTTGTGTATCAGAAATCGTTTGGAAACTTTCCTCATGTCAGCACGTTGTAGGTGTCTCCACCGGGGCCAACCTTGTGTGAATGCTGTGAAAAGCTAATCATTTGCATATCACAGCATGTTCTTCCTGTCGATTAAATTTCGAGTCCGTAGCACGTCATGTTCGTGGTGTAGCAATTTTAATGGCCAGTAGTGTATGTTCCGACTCTATTGCCTTACTTCCAGTGGTTCAAAAGGCTCTGAGCCTCCCAAGGGGGTCCACAACTCTTTTGTGGATACGTGGGTAGCGAGCACGGGACCCCGAGCTAATGTGGCCCTCCTTCCTTTTCCGGCTGCATACCTTCCTTTTCCGCATCCTTCCCTATCTCCCATCTTCGCCCCCCCCCCCCCCCCCTCACCTCTGGCTCTTTCCTTCCCTATCTCCCCCTCTGGGAGTATGGTTTGTGCCTACGTCTGGAGACGGACGCTCGAAACTGTTACAAATTCCTTGCTTTCTACACTTGTAAGTCTTCGTCCTTCCTCTGTCCTTCTCTTTTCCTTCCCTCTTCTCCTTGCCCTTTTCTCCACTGCGGCGTTTGAGACCCCTCTTCTTTCCTTTCCCTTTCTCTTTTTTCCTCCCTGTGCGTGTCTGAAGGCCGACCCACGCACTTCCATGCGTAGCCGGTGACGAGGTAACGCGTAATTCCCCGCCTCGGGTAGACAGGTAGGACACGTACGTACCCCCTGGTAACGGCCAGGCCCAGGGAGGGGTGATTACCCGTGCTGATACCTTCCGAAAGTGCCGATTGGTCCCTCCGTCCGTTTGTCGGGAGGTGTGACCTGAGGTGTGAACAATCACCTAAGGCGGGAGTGCCCTCAGAGAGGGCCCCCACAAGGGAGGAGCGCGCCATCGGAGACGCCTGTAATCATGGGGGATTCTTCCGCAATGGTTTCCTCACCTTCCACTATGTCTGCTCACAAGCGTAAGTTCACTGAGTCTCAGTCACAGACAGATCTTCCATCGTTGCCACAGTTCCTTGTTGTTTCTCGGTCTGACGAAGGTCACGACTTCTCCACGGTCAACCCTTTCATTATTCAGAAAGGTGTCGACGCAATTGCAGGTCCTGTAAAGTCTTGTTCCAGATTACGGAATGGCACCCTGTTGTTAGAAACAGTCAGTGCCCTCCAGGCACAAAAATTGCTGCGTACCTCACTACTACACACCTTCCCTGTCCGGGTGGAACCGCACCGTGCTTTAAATTCCTCGCGTGGAGTCGTTTATACACGCTCCCTCGATGGATTGTCTGACGAAGAAATTCAGCACTACCTGTCTGACCAGGGCGTAACGGCTGTACATAGAGTTATGAAAAGGGTTGACACCAACATCATTCCAACCCGCACTGTCTTCTTGACATTTGACAAAGTTCAACTCCCATCGAAAATCAAAGCAGGCTATGAGATAATTTCCGTTCACCGTTACGTCCCAAACCCTACGCATTGCTATCGGTGTCAGCGGTTCAATCACACCAGCCAGTCCTGTTCCAATCCGGCCAAATGTGTTACGTGTGGCAAGGATGCCCATGAGGGTGCTTGTCCACCTCCATCCCCTCGCTACATCAACTGTATGGGTGACCACGCTGCTTCCTCTCGAAATTGCCCCGTTTTTAAGGACGGAAAGCTCATCCAGGAAATCAGAGTGAAGGAAAAGGTGTCGACCTTTGCTGCTCGAAAATTATTCGCCAGTCGACAGCCCACCGTGCCTCAGACAGGAAAATACAGCACTGTGCTTGCTTCTCCTCGGCCATCAAAGGAGGCGGCCACGCAGACTTGCGACCTCACCTTTAGTGCCACGGTCGTCAGATCGGCCAGCGCAAAGATCGCCCGTTCAACCTCACCACTTTCGCCTGCCCACTCTCTGGCTCACCCTTCGTCGGGTTCTGCTAAATCTCGAGCCCAAAAGTCAGACACCAAGACTTCGAAAAAAGAGCATACTCGTGAAGAGTTTTTACGTACCACAACTTCCCAACCATCGGTTCCTCCTTCGTCTAAACATCATACTTCCAAGAAGGCTACAAAGAAACCCAGTTCCTCTCCTTCTCCCCCAAGGCGTGTCCCATCTACAGCACCACCTGGCGGAAATCGCCCTCGGCCGTCTTCTGTGTCGCCGAGGCGCACTGCTGGCGGCCGATCAACCGGCCGATCAGGAGCTGCTCCTGAACAACCTATGGATCAGGATCTTCTGCCTTCGGCTGAATGCCATTCCATGCTGTCGGTCGCAAGCTCCGAGCAGTCGTTGAGTTGACAGCAACCTTGGTCACATTCCTCCATTTTCTGTTCACCCTATGTCCATTATCCACTGGAATACCCGCGGTATTCGAGCCAATCGGGATGAATTGTCCATCGTCTTACGATCCTACTCGCCGGTCATCTTCTGTCTACAGGAAACAAAGCTGCGTCCCCATGACCGCTTTGTTCTCCCTCATTTTCAGTCCGTCCGATATGATCTCCCCTCTGTTGAAGGCACTCCAGCACATGGAGGACTCATGATTCTTCTCCATGAAACTCTCCATTCTCACCCCATCCACTTAAACACTTCCTTCCAAGCTGTCGCCGTCCGTCTTTCCCTTTCCGGATACACGTTCTCTCTTTGTACTGTATACATTCCATCGTCCACACCAATGGCACGAGCTGATCTCCTTCATCTTCTTGGTCAGCTTCCACCCCCCTATTTGCTGGTTGGGGACTTCAATGCCCACCACCCTCTTTGGGGAACTCCACATCCTTGTCCACGTGGCTCACTATTGCTAGACGTCTTCCACCAAGCGGATCTAGTTTGCCTCAACACTGGGGTCCCTACATTTTTGTCTGCCTCCACGACAAATTTATCTCATTTGGACCTTGCGGTCGGTACTGTTCCGCTAGCACGGCGCTTCGAATGGTTCTCCCTTGATGATACACACTCGAGTGACCACTTTCCATGTGTCCTTAGACTGCAGCCTCAACTGCCACACTTGCGCCCGCGACGCTGGAAGTTTGCCCAAGCTGATTGGACACTTTTTTCGTCTCTAGCGACATTCGATGACCGTCACTTTCCCAGCGTCGATGATGAGGTCACACATATTACCGACGTTATTCTTACAGCTGCGGAACATTCAATACCACGCACCTCCGAATTGCCCCGGCGCCCCACAGTTCCTTGGTGGAACGAGGCATGCCGTGATGCAATACGTGAGCGGCGACGTGCTCTCCGCGTTTTCCGCCACCATCCTACTTTGGCCAACTGTATCCGCTATAAGCAGTCCCGTGCGCGATGCCGTCGCGTCATCCGCGATAGCAAGAAGGCAAGCTGGAAATTCTTTACTAGCTCATTTAACACCTTCACTCCCTCCTCGGAAGTTTGGAGTCGGCTTCGACGGTTCTCAGGCGCGCCTAGTTTCTCCCCGGTCTCTGGGCTCACTGTCGCGCATGATACATTAGTGGACCCCGTCGCAATTTCTCTCGTTGGGTCAGCACTTTGCTGAGATTTCGAGCTCTTCAAATTACCCGCCAGCGTTTCTCCCGAAGAAACGTGCAGCGGAAGTGCGACCTCTTGCTTTCTCCTCTCAAAATCGCGAAAGCTACAATACTGTTTTCTCCATGCGGGAACTCCAACATGCACTCTCTTCTTCTCGCTCCTCCGCCCCGGGACCGGATGGTATCCACGTCCAAATGTTGCTGCATTTATCAACCCATAGTCTGCGTTACCTCCTTCGCCTTTATAATCGAATTTGGACCGACAGTACTTTTCTCAGACGATGGCGGGAAGCTATCGTCGTTCCTGTTCCGAAACCTGGAAAGGACAAACATCTCCCCTCTAGCTATCGCCCCATTTCTCTCACGAGTAGTGTCTGTAAGGTTTTGGAGCGTATGGTGAATTACCGTTTAGCGTGGTGGCTGGAATCCCGCAGTCTTTTAACACCTGCCCAATGCGGATTCCGAAAGCATCGTTCTGCAGTTGACCATCTTGTTGCTCTCTCCACTTATATCATGAACAATTTTCTCCGGAAACGCCAAACAGTAGCAATATGTTTTGATCTGGAGAGAGCATGCGATACCTGTTGGAGGACAGGCATCCTCCGCACACTGTTCTCTTGGGGCTTTCGAGGTCGGCTGCCCCTTTTTCTTCGCGAATTTATGGAAGAGCGCATATTTAGGGTGCGAATGAACACTACTCTCTCCCGTACTTTCTCCCAAGAAAACGGGGTACCCCAGAGCTCCGTGCTGAGTGTTGTACTGTTTACCATTGCCTTCAATCCAATTATGGATTGTCTCCTTCCTGATGTCTCGGGCTCCCTCTTTGTGGACGATTTTGCGATCTACTGCAGCTCTCAACGGACCAGCCTTCTTGAAAGACGTCTTCAAGGATGTCTCGATCGCCTCCACTCGTGGAGCATCGAAACCGGCTTCCGTTTTTCCCAGTAAGACCGTTTGTGTTAATTTTTGGCGACGTAAGGGGTTTCTTCCGCCCTCCTTACATCTAGGTCCTGTCAACCTTCCGTTTTCAGACGTCACTAAATTCTTGGGTCTTATGTTTGACAGAAAACTGTGCTAGTCCTCCCACGTTTCCTATCTTTCGGCTCGCTGTCTGCGATCCCTTAACACCCTCCGTTTCCTGAATGGTACCTCCTGGGGAGCGGACCGAGTGGTCCTTCTCCGCCTCTATCGCGCCTTAGTGCGCTCTAAATTGGACTATGGAAGCATAGTCTACTCCTCTGCTCGGCCGTCTATTCTTCGGCGTCTCGACTCTATCCACCACCGTGGATTACGTTTAGTGTCTGGAGCTTCTTACACCAGCCCTGTGGAAAGCCTTTATGCTGAGACTGCTGAACCTCCGCCGTCCAATCGGCGAGCAGTCCTTCTGAGTCGTTATGCTAGCCATCTGTCTTCCATGCCTGCTAATCCAGCCCATGACCTTTTCTTCGACGCGTCCTTTGATGTAGGTTATGCAGGCCGCCCCTCCTCCCTACTACCACCGGGAGTCCGCTTCCGTCAACTGCTCCATTCTCTTTCCTTCCGCTTCCCCAAAACCTTCTTGACAACTTGGGGTACAGCACCGCCTTGGCTCCGTCCCCGGATCTGCCTGCTCCGTGACCTTTGTCGATTTCCCAAGGATGGTACCCCTTCACTTGTTTATCGTCGGGCATTTGCTGCTCTATGTGCACAAATGACGGACGCCACATTTATTTACACCGACGGCTCGAAAACATCGTTAGGTGTAGGGAGTGCCTATATTGTTGGCGAAACCCCAAATCACTTTCGGCTTCCCGACCAGTGTTCGGTTTATACTGCGGAGCTTTACGCTGTTCTCCAGGCTGTCCACTACATCCGCCGCCATCAGCGGATACAGTACGTTATCTGCTCAGTTTCTCTCAGCTCTCCTCAGTCTCCAAGCTCTTTATCCTGTCCACCCCCTGGTCCACCGGATTCAGGACTGTCTGCGCTTGCTCCACCTGGGGGGCGTCTCGGTGGCGTTCCTCTGGCTCCCGGGACACGTTGGTATCTGTGGAAACGAGGCGGCCGATATTGCAGCCAAGGCTGCAGTCTCTCTTCTTCGGCCAGCTATTCAATCGATTCCCTTCACCGATCTACGGAGCGGTTTATGTCGCCAAGTTGCTCACTTATGGCATGCGCATTGGTCAACACTTCCCCATAATAAATTGCGGGAAGTGAAAGCCCTTCCTTGCGCTTGGACCTCTTCCTCCCGAACGCGTCGTCGGGAGGAGGTAATTTTAGCTAGACTCCGGATAGGGCACTGTCTTTTTAGCCATCGACATCTTTTAAGCGGCGATCCTCCCCCACTCTGTCCCCACTGCTCTCAGCTGTGGACGGTAAGACACCTTTTAATTGAGTGCCCCTATTTTAATCCGTTACGCTCCCGTCTACAGCTATCGCCTGATATATCGTCGATTTTAGCAGATGACACGCGCTCAGCCGACCGCGTTCTCAAGTTTATTAGTGCCAGTGACATTTGAAGCTTTTTTGGGGGCAACCGACCCCTTTCTGTAGTGGATTTTTAAGCCTTCCTTCTGCTTTTATTTTCTCCAATTTTATGACTTTCGTTCCCATTGCTGCTGGTTTTCAATTTCGGTTTTTTACCGTTTCCTAAGTCACGGACCGAGCGCTAATGACCATAGCAGTTTTGCGCCCTAAAACCCCCCCAAAAAAAGGCTCTGAGCACTATGGGACTCAAGATCTGAGGTCACCAGTCCCCTAGAACAGAACTACTTAAACCTAACTAACCTAAGGACATCACACACTTCCATGCCCGAGACAGGATTCGAACCTGCGGCCGCAGCGGTCGCGCGGTTCCAGACTGAAGCGCGTAGAACCGCTCGGCCGCAGCGGCCGGCCTACTGCCTCACTGTTTCGACCCGAATGATCTGCAGAAAGGCGGGTAATCATCGTCAGCGGTCCTTCAGGCATAGAATCACTGTCTACACCCTTACACCCTGCAACTGGTACGTGGACCCGGGATAGTGGTATGTTAATACAGATCAATCCCAGAATGTCGCTCTCAGATTAGTGGAAGAGCAGATCAACTGACCACTGCCCCCCCCCCCCTCCCCCCACTTCGTAACGCTGCAGACACCCTTCTACTTTGCGGAGTGCGAGGGGCCGGCTGTGGAGCGGCTTCCGGCGGTCGCAGCTGCAGCTCTGCCGTGCCGTGCCGTACGCACACAGTGAGCCCGCCTGCCTGCCTGCCACCTGGGCGCCCTCCTTCCGGTCTTTTGGCACAGCTCCACCGTCCGTTACGACCTGTGTGGTCCGGCGAAAAGGCGAACTGCCGCCGGACGCGAAGGGTGCCACACCGATGTGGAACTTCTCGTCCCGTTCGGTGGGTACATTTGCCTTTCAAACGCAGAAATCGGCTTTCACAGCGTTCAGCATCGCTCTTTTATCAGAATCCAATTTCTGCCTTGTGTTACACAACTCTAAATACGAATATTAGTCGACCACAGAATTATTGCTCCGGTAGTGAGGTCAGTTCGGTCGGTTTGTCGTGGGTTTTTATCGCGAGAACACGCTGAACAAGTTGGTAGTTGTATGCACATGCATCTTGCAAGCATTCACAGTACGACGCGTTTACCTTAGTCTCAACCGTTCACTATAGCATCAGCGCATTTTCGCGATAACGGCCACGGAAGGCTAAGTGAGGCAATATCGTGGTCGGATGGTAAAATTTCCCTTGTGGTTGCTGCTGTTGTTGTTTCTGATGACAATTATAATGATAATCATGATGATGATGATGATGATGAAACTTCCTGGCACATTAAAACTGTGTGCCGGACCGAGACTCGAACTCGGGACATTTGCCTTTGGCGGGCAAGTGCTCTGCCAACTGAGCTACCCAAGCACGACTCACGCCCCGTCCTCACAGCTTTACTTCTGCCACTTTCTTTCAGGAGCGTTAGTTCTGCAGGTTCGCAGGAGAGCTTTTGTAAAGTTCGGAAGGTAGCTCGGTGGCAGAGCACTTGTCCGCGAAAGGAAAAGGTCCCGAGTTCGAGTCTCGGTCCGGCACACAGTTTTAATCTGCCAGGAAGTTTCATATCAGCGCACACTCCGCTGCACAGTGAAAATCTCATTCTGGATGATAATAATGATGATGATGATAATGATGATGGCAGAGGTTTCCGTAGACCAGCTTTCTTAGACCTTTACCCCTGTGTGCAATCAGACATTAGCTAGTACACTCCCCCTCCCCCCTCTCCCTACCATCTATTGTCCGCTCCCCTCCCCCACATTCTCATCAACTCTAGGACGTAAATAAATTGTAGAACGAAAAACTTTTCTTGGAACACTTATTTTTAAAATGATGAAAGATAAATGATATTTAGTTTGTGTGGGTGCGTGCTTGAGTGAGTGTGTCTGTGTGTGTTTTATAATGGGGGACGAAGCGATTCGTGGTGCATCACAAGTGCTACCCACAACTTCTTATCAGATAAGAAAGCTAACTATCCACGGTGAGGGTAGACACTTGTTAGTAAACATACTTCCCCTGCATTACTCTTCTCCATTGCACTTGCTTGACCTGCACGCTGCAACCCGCATTTAAAATCAAACAAGTTCAAATGTGTGCCCCATACTTACTGCTCGTAAATCACTTCGTTGCTGCACTCCTTATTTCTGAACTGGCACAAACTGGACAACTTCAGACTGTAAACGCTTTGTGTCTAACCATTCTAATAATAATAACAATAATAAAAACAAAAAACTGTGTACAACACTGTAGTAGCACTTATGTAGTTACTGCTGTCTCATGCTGTTAATTGACCCATTTATCTGTTTCGAAGCGAGCAATGAAGCAATTTCTGGACTACTGCAGTTACTACCTACAACTTGAAGATACTTTCTTGAGATATTTAGCATTCCTTACGTATACGTCTCCCTTTTATCATCAGCGACGTACGGGACAAAACACAACATACGTGTGTAGTGGATGGACTATGTGAAGTACCTCCGCCGCATTTATGCTACTAATTGAAAAAAGTAATTATTGATAACTTGTATAATCAGTATTAGTCTTACAAAATTGTGATAATAGTAATGGTCTGTTGAAAGTAATTCAGTTTCGTGACAGAAACAAAAATGATTTAAATCGCTCTAACCATTATGGGACTTAACACCTGCGGTCATCACTCCTCTAGACTTAAAGCTATTTAAACCTAACTAACCGAAGGACATCACACACATCTATGCCCGAGGCAGGATTCGAACCTGCGGCCGTAGCAGCAGCGCGCTTCTGGACTGAAGCGCCTAGAACCGCTCGGCCACAGCGACCGGCTGACTGAAACAGAATCGAATGGTATAGTTTTTTCCGCTCAGAAAATTTCATTTTACCCCTAAGGGGGTAATTACCCCCAGGTTGGGCACCACTGCCGTAGACCCACATTCAGACAATTTCTCCACCCTTCCACCCTCGAATAGCACCTCACAAAAATTAACATAAAAATCTTCTCGTGCGAGCTATGATTTCTCTTGTTCTACCACAATGGTCATTTCTTCCTACGTAGCTGCGAATCGCCAAAATATGTTCGCATTAGGACAAGAAATCTGGTGAGTGACAGTTTATAACAGATCTTACTGTAACGAAAAATCGTCTTTGCTTTAATAATTGTCACTTCAACTCGCTTATCACGCCCGTGACATTATCTCTCCAGTTTTGCTTTTCAATTACGTCCATCAATGCCCTCTGGTAAGAATAACAAACTGCGGGGATAGACAAGCGTAGTGTGGACAGTCTCTTTGGTGGATTTGGAGCACATTCTAAGTGTTCTGCTAATACATGACAGTCATTGGTTCGTCTTCTCCCCAATCTATGTTACTTCTCCCCAATCTATGGTTCCCAGAGCCGGTCGCGGGCTATCTAACAAAACATTGATTTTCAATATTTCGTATGATTAGTGGCCGAATTTGAAAACGTAAATAGCTGTCATAATCTACTCATTAAGAGCTATAGCATGACGTGAAAAGTTTAACACAGTAGGACAGCTATTACGGCTACAAACTGTGAATATGCCAGACACAGCGTAACAAGCCGCACGTAAATTACGTAGAATAAAGGGTGAGTCAAAAAGGAAGATCGTATTTTAATTGTTTACTAGCTTCTCAAGTAGTCGAAATTCGACAAACTCTGTTTATAAAGAAACGAAAGTCCATCGTTTTATATAATTAAATGGAATTTAGTTCTTAGCTGTTCACACGTTTCAAAACAACAATATACTTATCGTTATCAAGGTCCACATTATTTATATTACTTTGTCAACGCTAATATTGTATCTGTCTAGCTCTTCGTCTTTCAATTCGACCTTTTAGTGTTCTTCTTCAAGGCTTAGCACAAACTGTAATAACGGAAGTTGTAGGTATTCAAAATGAAGAAATAGGAAGTCGAGAGCTTACTACAATTTTTATGATAACGGCGGCAAATGAGGAGGGAGTTAGTTCCATTTACTCTTAGACAAAACTAAACCAAAAAACGACGCCAACAAACAACGTTATGCCGGCCGCTGGTGGCCGAGCGGTTCTGGCGCTACAGTCTGGAACCGCGCGACCGCTACGGTCGCAGGTTCGAATCCTGCCTCGGGCATGGATGTGTGTGTTGTCCTTAGGTTAGTTAAGTTTAAGTAGTTCTAAGTTCTAGGGGACTTATGACCTCAGCAGTTGAGTCCTATAGTGCTCAGAGCCATTTGAACCATTTTTGAAACAACGTTATGTACAGTCTGCGTTGCCCTCAATAGCTTCGTTACTATGACGTATTGTTTACCACTGCTGACAAGGTCAACGACCAAGCAGTTGTGCCTTTGTAGCTGTCCGGTATGCGTGTGTTACTGAAAAGGAACGATCTGCAAAATTTAAGCGCGAACGTCTCTAGGAGGCGATTTCACGAAATGTCGTTACTCTCTGTGTGTCATTTCGATGTTATTGAAATATTTCTATAGTATTGAAATGATTCTATGATTTCTCTTGACTTCTTAGACCATTCGAAGCGCGTCCTTGGTATAGTGCGCAGAAAAACAAATTTTGTGTTAAAGTTGGCAAATTACAACTTTCCCTTATGGAAACACAACATGAATGCCGTTGTATGACGTAACCTCTGTTGCGAAATGTTTTACTTTGCAAAATCTGCACTGTAAATTCATCAGACCGCAATTGTAACTATCAGAATTATGTGGAATTAGCTACAGTGCACGTTTAAATGCGCCGTTCAATGAAACAGTTGCATTATCATCATGGAAGTCTACGTTCCTATTACTTTCTCTACACAAAAATTGTCTCTCTCGAGCTTTGCGCCTTTCACTCCGACCCGTCAAACGTTGGCTTTCCAGTGTTTCCCTGCAACGAATATACAGTTTCCGTATTATAAGGGAAGTCGGAAGCCGTAAATATCCTTATTAACACTATTGAAAACATTATCGACCTAGCAGTTGTCGCATGGTAGCTGCCTGCTATGTGTGTGTTACTGCAAATGAAACGTTATTTTCATGTGCCATTTCTACCACACCACCTGTTGATGTTCGCGTACTGGTGATTTTCGTGAATGACACAGAACGTATCGCCAGAGTTATGAATACGAAAGCATCTACTTCTTTTCACCATTGTTAACAGTTACGTGCACTCGTGAGTTTTCGTTTGTGCACATCTGTGGCAAAATACCTTTCGAATTATATAAGTTTCATTGAACTCCAACTATAAAAATCGGTACTTCAATTTTCGTGTTCAGGTATTAATGTTATGATAAACTAGCGCATGTCACCGGACAGAGGAAGATTCAGAGTTGTGATACAGATACACCTTTGCTTTGTTTACGGCAACATGGCGACTACACTGCAAGAGAAATCGTTTGGTGTGTTGGAATTTGCGCTATGCCAGTCCATTGATGGAGTGCAACGTGCATTCCGCCGTCGACTGAGCAAGAAGCGGTCTCTGGAAAAGCGGATTTATGACTGGCACAAAAAAAAAACTCTTGTAGGTTGGTTGCATATACGAAGGGAAGAGCGCTAGTCGGCCATGCACGTCTGATGAAAATGTCAAGCGTCCACACGGAGCCCTCGGAAGTTCCCCAGCAACTTCAGGTTCCTCAGACAACGGCACGGCGTGTTCTGACACGTCACCCAGATATGAAGATTTACAGGTGGCAGTTGCTGTAGCAGTTGCGTCCCGAAGAGCGTAACAGAAGGTACGGGTACATTTCATTTCTCCAGAATGTGACAGAGGACACTTTCCCTGAACGGCTAGTCTTCTCGGATGAATCGACATTTCATCTAACGGATATGTCAATCCTAAAGGCCCGGGGTCTATTCCCGGCTGGGCCGGAGAGTTTCTACACTCAGGGGCTGGGTGTTGTGTTGTCCTAATAATCATCATTTCATCCCCATCGACGCGCAAGTCGCCGATGTGGCGTCAAATCGAAAGACTTGCACCCGGCGAATGGTCTATCCGGCTGGAGGTCCTAGTCACAAGATATACAGGGTGGTCCATTGATGGTGACCACGCCAAATATCTCACAAAATAAACATCAAACCAAAATACTACAAAGAACGAAACTCGTCTAGCTTGAAGGGGGAAACCAGATGGCGCTATGGTTGGCCCGCTAGATGGCGCTGCCATAGCTTAAACGCATATCCGTTTTTTTTAAATAGGAACCCCATTTTTTATTACTTATTCATGTAGTACGCAAAGAAATATGAATGTTTTAGTTGGACCACTTTTTTCGCTTTGTGATAGATGGCGCTGTAATAGTCAGAAACATATGGCTCACAACTTTAGACGAACAATTGGTAACAGGTAGGTTTTTTAAATTAAAATACAGAACGTAGGTACGTTTGAACATTCTATTTCGATTGTTCCAATGTGATACATGTACCTTTGTGAACTTACCATTTCTTAGAACGCATTCTGTTACAGCGTGATTTCCTGTAAATACCACATTAATGCAATAAATGCTCAAAATGATGTCCGTCAACCTCAATGCATTTGGCAATACGTGTAACGGCATTCCTCGCAACAGCGAGTAGTTCGACTTCCGTAATGTTCGCTCATGCATTGACATTGCGCTGACGCATGTTGCCAGGCGTTGTCGGTTGATCACGATAGCAAATATCCTTCAACTTTCCCCACAGAAAGAAATGCGGGGACGTTAGATGCGGTGAACGTGCGGGCCATGGTATGGTGCTTCGATGACCAATCCACCTGTCATGAAATATGCTTTTCAATACCGCTTCAACCGCACGCGAGCTATGTGCCGGACATCCATCATGTTGGAAGTACATCGCCATTCTGTTATGGAGGGAAACATCTTGTAGTAAAATCGGTACAACATTACGTAGGAAATCAGCATACATTGCACCATTTAGATTGCCAACGATAATATGGGAGCCAATTATCCTTCCTCCCATAATGCCGCACCATACATTAACCCGCCAAGGTCGCTGATGTTCCACTTGTCGCAGCCATCGTGGATTTTCCGTTACCCAATAGTGCATATTATGCCGGTTTACGTGACCGCTCTTGGTGAGTGACGCTTCGTCGCGAAATAGAATGTGTGCAAAAAATCTGTCGTCGTCCCGTAATTTCTCTTGTGCCCAGTGGCAGAACTGTAGACGACGTTCAAAGTCGTCGCCGTGCAATTCGTGGTGCACAGAAATATGGTACGGATGCTATCAATATTGATGTAGCATTCTCAAGACCGACGTTTTTGAGATTCCCGATTCTCGCGCAATTTGTCTGCTACTGATGTGCGGATTAGCCGCGACAGCAGCTAAGAAACCTACTTGGGCATCATCATTTGTTGCAGGTCGTGGTTGACGTTTGACATGTGGCTCAACACTTCCTGTTTCCTTAAATAACCTAACTATCAGGCGAACGGTCCGGACACTTGGATGATGTCGTCCAGGATACCGAGCACCATACATAGCACACGCCCGTTGGGCATTTTGATCACAATAGCCATACATCAACACGATATCGACCTTTTCCGCAATTGGTAAACGGTCCATTTTAACACGGGTAATGTATAACGAAGCAAATACCGTCCGCACTGGCGGAATGTTACTTGATACCACGTACTTATACGTTTGTGGCTATTAAAGCGCCATCTATCACAAAGCGAAAAAAATGGTCCAACTAAAACATTCATATTTCTTTACATACTACACGAATATGTAATAAAAATGGGAATTCCTATATAAAAAAACGCAGTTGATATCCGTTTGACCTATGGCAGTGCCATCTAGCGGGCCAACCATAACGCCATCAGGTTTCCCCCTTCAAGCTAGACAAGTTTCGTTCTTTGTAGTTTTTTCGTTTGATGCTTATTTAGTGAGGTATCTGGCCCGGTCGCTATCAATGGACCACCCTGTATAAAAGACAGACTCTTTGTTCCGCCTATGGCAGCTACTCTCCAAGATACGACAAATCGAATTGTCGTAGGTGTGTATTCAATAAACAGGGACCTTTTCATTCGTCTGGGGAATGAAATAGACTTCCGTTTCGATGTTTCTGGAGCAGTGTTTGTGCGAATATAAAACTTTGAAATTTCCTCAGCCCAGTGACATGCACAATGTGTTCCTACCGTTCACAGTTTATCTGTAAGAAATAAGTGATACCTGTTCGTTCTATTTGAATCAGCCTGTATAATCGTGTAGTGTTTGCGAACGAGAGCACTTAGTGATGTACAACTAAACTTGCAGGTTATTTCAAACCTTTACGAAAGTTTTTTTGTTTTCTCTTTGACACGCCCCAGAAAACAATAAAAGGAAAAAAAATTGTCGCTTATTACATTTTCGCTGTAAATGCTGTAAGAGATTAGCATCAGGCTTCAAGTTTGAACTCGTGACTTCTTTACTATTGAATCTACTCGCAGCAGATTTTGCAAACAGTCTCTACGTATACCAATGAACGTACCTACAAAAGTATATCGCTGTACAATACGGAATTCAGGAAACATGCCGTGACCATCGACATGCGTAACGATGTTGCATTTCTAAAAACGCAGAGCAAAGTACCGAGAATATAGTGATCCAGTATCTGATAATGAGGGCACTTAGCGAGTTCCGTCAAACTTTAAGCGTTCCGGCGCAAAGTCACTCGCCGGCCAGGAACGTTACAGGAGAGGGGGCTGTGAAGAAGGCGCCAGCCAATAAACACTACGCGTACCGACCTCCTCTAGGACGCCAGCGAGACAGCAGCGGCCTCTAGACGAAGAGAAACATAACGCCGCACCTCCAGGCTGCAGCCCAGTTGGCCCACTTCTATAGCAGCGACTTAGGAACTGTATTACCTCTCTTGTATTGCGAGTTGTATATACGAGGTGCGGCTAGAAAAAAACCGGACTGATGCTGGAAAAAACATTTATTTACAATTTCATGTTATCTCCTTCAATGTACTCTCCTCCTCGGTCTCTACACCGCTCCATACGAATTTTCCACTGTTCATAGCAATGCTGCAGATCATTTTCGGTAAGTCCATACATTACTTCCGTCGCTTTTTCTTTTACTGATTCAACAGTCTCAAATCTAGTTCCTTTCAAAGCTGACTTGACTTTAGGGAAAAGAAAAAAGTCACAGGGGGCCAAATCAGGTGAGTAGGGTGGATGATCTAAGATGGGAATGTTGTGTTTTGCCAAAAACGTCTTCACTGACAACGCACTGTGAGCTGGGGAATTGTCTTGGTGAAGGATCCATGACTTTTTTCTCCACAAATCGTTCCGTTTTCTCCGTACTCGCTCACGTAGGGTAGCCAGGACGCTAATGTAGTAATGCTGATTCACTGTTTGTCCCTCTGGTACCCAATCAATGTGCATAATCCCTTTGATGTCAAAAAAAAACAATCATTATTGCCTTGAATTTCGATTTTGACATTCGTGCTTTTTTTTTGTCGTGGAGAACCAGGAGTTTTCCAATGCATCGATTGGCGTTTAGTTTCGGGATCGTAAGTAAAAAACCACGATTCATCGCAAGTAATAACATTTTGTAAGAAGGTGGGATCACTTTCAATGTTTTCCTGGATGTCAGAACAAATCATTCTTCGGCGTTCCTTCTGTTCAATTGTGAGACACTTTGGAACCATTTTTGAACACACTTTGTTCATGTTGAAACTTTCATGAAGAATCTGCCTAACACTTTCCTTGTCAACTCCTGTTAACTCAGACACTGCTCTGATTGTTAAACGGCGATCTTGTCGAACAAGTTTACCGATTTTTTCAATGTTTGCATCAGTTTTTGCTGACAATGGCCTGCCAGTGCGAGTGTCATCACTGGTGTCTTCGCGGCCATCTTTAAATCGTTTAAACCACTCAAACACTTGTGTTCGCGATAAACAATCATCGCCGTACACTTGTTGTAACATTACAAACGTTTCACTTGCAGATTTTCCTAGTTTGAAACAAAATTTGATGTTAACACGCTGTTCTTTCTGTACACTCAACATTTTCCGACGCACAGACAAAACGTCAACTACTTAAAACAAACGCCACGGGCAGATTGAGTGCAGGAGGCAGATGAAACTCGAGCAGTAGGCGGAGCGAGAGTCACGTGACAGGCCACGCGACTTTCAGCCTTATTGCATTCGTTTTATTGTTTCACCAGTACTAGTCCGGTTTTTTTCTAGCCATACCTCGTACTGAAGAGATTGCTTATGCTGCATGTCGGCCTTTGCTTGCGACATATCATTGTAGATTCTCAATGTCAAGTATTTTAATCATTTCCTTTTATAGTAAATTTCATTAATACGATTTGCTTGAATTGTTGTCTAGCGACCCGAGAAAGCAGGTTTCCTAGGCAACCCACACTTGACGAGTATGCGGGATACAACAGTAAACATAATTTCAAACGTTTAGTAAGCTCACCCTCGCTTAAGTTCTTAAGGTCAAATATTTATAATATCGGGTGATCAAAAAGTCAGTATAAATTTGAAAACTGAATAAACCACAGAATAATGTAGATAGAGAGGTTGAAACACGTATGTAACGTAGCAGCGATGGCGAGGCATTGCAGCGTCTCTGACCAGAGAGTATGCGCTTGACCGCGCGAGTGTTGCGAGCTGTACGCGAGTTGCAGTAGTCGTGTACTCTGTCAGTAGTTGTTGCGAGCAGTAGCTCTGTTCAGTTGCGTGCAGTACGCTAGTAGTCGTCATGCAGAGCACTCGGTCAGTGGTAGCAGCCCAGTGCGGTTGAGTGATGTAGTCTGTCGGCATTCTGCTCAAGAGGCTGAATGAGGTATATTATTAATTAAGGTAATGATCAGATAATGTAAAGTTTATTTATTGTAATTAATCTCCAACAAGTGCCCCAATAATAATTTTTATTTCAAAAGCATTTTTCAAAAAATTTTATTTTTTATTGAACTAACGATTTCGTTGCACTTCCCATTTCATTCCACTTCTTTTAAAGAAAAATTTCAGTAAAATCACAGAAAAAAGGAATATTATTATTTGCAATGCAGTTCTTCCAAGCCGTACGCAAGAATAAGAGCAGAAATTTGACTAGCAGTTACAATGAGGTAAGACTTTAATTCTGATTGTTTTACACAGGGCCAAAGACCGATATTTCGGTGTAATTGAATTATCATTATCACTGAGTTTTTCTTATCACTGAATTCACTTTAAAATTTTTTGTGAGGAATTTATATTTGAGTCAGATTGCGATTCTCATTTTATTGTCATTAAATTTAATTGCTAGGGAGGTTATTCTTGGCTCCTATTCATTTATTATTTCTGTCTTTAAAATTTCAGTGGAGAGTTCACACTTAGCGCAATGACCATTAGCATTTCTAAATAATATTTTCATTTCTTTATTTTAAATTTTTGTGGGGAGGTTACACTTGGCGACCCTGCCAGGATCGTATTTCGTTGAGAATCTTTTGAACAACAGTCAGATATCTGCTCTTATTTGCTTAGATATAATTAGGATTTGGCGCAACACTTTTATTAACTTGTGACTTTCTTTCTACAGGTCAACGGCAATTCGTTGCTCTGTTGTATTTGTGTGTTGTTTTTGCATTGTGCTTATTGTTTTGTGAATAATTGTGACTATTGTAAAAATGCCGCGAAAGACTGTGAATAGTGCTTCGCGAGGTATTATGAATGAAATTACCGACTCAAACAACTTTACCGATAGGACATATGACACGCAGTGTAATGATGACAATCCTGCGTTCACTAACAATCAGTGCATTCCAACCACTAATGATGACTTTTGTCTTAATGATGAACTAACGAACTCAATTGTCTCGTCTGTTAATTTGACGACAATTGATGACGCGGGACGCTCTATTGCAATGAGCGCTGCCGAGCTTCACACACCCGATTTAGAAAATTCAAATAACGTACAGACAAATTTTTCGAACGAAAATGGTCAGTGTACTGAAAATTCGACGGATTCATTTAACGCGACAATTGCAGGTACACAATCAAACAGCACTGATAATGGAGTAAGTAATGTTACTAGGGGTCAATTTATGGCATTTTTGGTACAAAATTTCAAACAACTTAGAGAACAGTATAAACAACTTAATGCAAAACTTGATGAGCAGAACAAACGACTGGAAGAAGAAAACAAACAATTTAGAGAACGGAACAAACAATTTTCTGAAAGTATTAAACAGCCGAGAGAAAAACACGATAATGTTAATGAACAGAACAGGCAAGTTAGTGAACAGAATACAGCTGTTACCGTGCAATGCCAGGACATTAAAGAACAATTACGTGTGAATACTAAGACTTGTGCTAATAACAGTAATGAAAAAGTTGGCACTGTTGCACAAGAATTAAATAGTACACGCGTAGGCATAACAGAATCACATAAAGACAAGATTAATGCAGTCACTGAACAATGTTCAGCGAACGAAACACAGATACACGAAATTAATGCAGTCACTGAACAATGCCTTAAAAACGCAGTACAGATTCGCGACGAGATTAATTTAGAGTCAGTGGAAGTTTCACACACTCCGAATACGGAAGCTGACGAGAAATTTGCACGACAGATCAACCAAATTGACGAAAGTGTTACAGTAGCAGAGTTGAAAACTATTTCAGTCACCAATACATCACAGAATCCGCCACGTTGCGAGCATTTGTCAGACTTACGCAGTGCGTATAATGTGAGCAATTTACAGAGACTACGAGACGTAAAATCCGAAAAGCCACGCGACTTAAAATCTGAAAAGCTATGCAACTTGAAATCCGAAATACCACAGATGAACAGATTCACTCACAAACCCGAACGTGTTTTCAAATTCAATGACGAGAACGTAGATTACGAGCAATTTTTATCCGCTAGAAAATGTAAGGAATTTAATAATGGCAGAACACAGATACATGATTTGCATTGTATACGACAATTTATTTTTGTACTTTCACCTCTATTACCTGTAATGCAAAAGCTAGCTTTGAACCAGATGCGACAATTTATTTTTGTATTTACAACAGCATTGCCTATAATGCAGAAACTAGAATTAACATGGATACAACTATTTGCTTTTGAATTTATACCGCAATTGCCTGTAACGCAAAAGCCAAAATTTATTTGCAGTGCGTAAATGACCTCAGGGGATTCATTACGCTTTAATGAATATGTGCCGTAGCGAGCATAGGGCCCCGAGCTGTAGTAGTGCTGTTTCATCTTTAGTTTTCTGCACTGCTGCCTTTTCTTCTACTATCCTTTATATCTATCCAAACTGCTCTTTAACTATTGCTCTATCTAGAATTAAGAAACATTGTAATGAAAACCCGATATGACAAATCTTTTACCGAATGTGACAATTTTCAGTAGGCACTCCCGTAATGACAACTACCGCCGTAATTTTAATTACAGATAAAATCGTAATCATTGTTATGTGTAAAATTATCAGTAACAGGAACGACATTTTTGTAACAATAGATGTTTTTCACCACAATAGCATGAAAGTCAGCCGCTTAGCATACCTAACCAACAATGCAGTCTACAAGGTCAACCAAACTTTAATGTTTCGCCGCGTGCACGTATAGTCCCAGCTCCAACAAATAGTAACGCATGGCAGCAAAGAAATAACTACGTACAGACAACACACCATTTCAAATCCTATCGCAATGCGCCGTATAGAAATTACTATCATGACAGACGTAAAAATAACGAGCACAATTTTCAGCGTACATTTAATAACAGTCGATCTTTTCAGCAGCAAGAACATCAGCAACAACACATTATCATGAATGATCCAAACAATAGGTGTCATCTATAGCGTAACACGTCAGTAAGAAATAACAGAACAGTTCATATAGTGGATATGCCACAGCATCCTCCCGTAAAATAAATAACGGAACGTACGATAGATTTTAACCAGATACAGCACAGATTGCATATTACAGTAACGCAAACATTACTTTTGACACGCAGAATTTTGTCCACGAGAATGTTATTTGAAGCATGCTTTGTTGAATGCTCCACTTTTATCGCACCCAGACCTTACTAGAAATTTTTCCATTGCCACCGACAGTTCCAACACCGCTTTAGGCGTACACATTTTCCAGGAAATTGAAGAAGATGGGTCTACAGTAATTAAAGACATCGCATTTGCAAGCCGCATTTTGTCACCTGCTGAACGAAATTACTCCGTTACAGAATTGGAAACATTATGTGTTGTATGGGCTTTTACGAGATTTCGGCACTTTCTTTATGGCAGACATACCACCGTGTACACAGACCACAGAGCGATACAATTTTTACTTTCGGCTAAGTTCACTCACGACAGATTAAGCAGATGGAAACTATATTTACAGGAATTTAATTTTACAATAGTTCACATTCCCGGCACGCAAAATGTTATAGCAGACGCACTATCGCGTTCTCTGAGCAACAATCAGCAAGACGTAGCAACCAACTTCTGCAAAACAAATTTCAGTGTCATGTACATTCAGCAAGTTGCATTTGAAAACTTTATTTCATCGTCATTACAGGACATAGCACAAGAGCAAAATAAAGACAACGTGTGGAAAGAAATTAAACACCTTTGGCAAGATAAGAATAATGTTACGATTAGAAACCATTACACTGTACGCAATGACATTCTGTTTCGCCGCTCTCATCCTGACAGTTGGTTATTATGCATTCCTGACGAACTGGTTAACAAATTAATTTGGTACACTCATTTAAGTTACGCACATTACGGAGCACGAAAATGTTTTCTTATACTGAGACAGAACTGTTATTTTACCAACATGGAGAAACGTATACGACGAGTTTTAGCGTCTTGTAAAATTTGCCAGAAAGCTAAATCAGACACCACTTCACATATTCCTTCATTATATCCCATTATACCTGTTAAATTAAGACACATGGCCGCTGTAGACATTTTTGGTCCAATTCAGAGAACTAACAGAGGTTTTTGCTACATATTTGTCGCTGTTGAGCTCACTTCAAAATTTGTTACTTTCACTCCATTACGCAAAGCTACTGCTAAAACTGTTTCGAAGGCATTTGTAAAACATTTTCTATTTCATGTAGGGCATGTGATGAAAGTAATTTCTGACAATGGATCTCAATTTCGTAGTAGCGTATGGACACGCATGTTACGAGCTAGAAACATTTCTCCGATTTATATATCCAAGTACCATGCTTCTTCGAACCCCTGTGAAAGATTAATGAAAGAAATTGGTAAGCTGTGCCGAATATACTGCCACAAAAGACATATTGATTGGGATACACACATACCCTCATTCCAAGATGTAATTAATTCCATTCCAAATGAATCCACTATGCTATCTCCGTCTGTTATACTGAAAAACGTTGAACCACCAAACAAAATTAAAGAATTAGTAAACTTCCCTAAATGTCGTCGACTAAGACACCACGAAATAATTGACATTGCGCTGAACAACATCAAACGTGCCGCAGAGCGCCGGAGAAGACAGCAAAAACAGGTTTGTAGACGCCGAGACTTTCACGTTGGACAGAAGATATTAGTACGTACACACTATTTATCCAGTAAATTAAAAGGTAAGTGCAGTAAATTTGAGCTTCTATACGCAGGTCCATATCGGATTCGCAGCATCCCTCACCCCAATGTTGTACACGTCGAAACTTTGAGAACCAGAAAATCGAAAGGTAATCACCATATCTCAAACATTAAACCGTTTATTGAATGAAACCACTTTATGATTCAACACGCTATGATGCTATTCACTAATGCAATTATATTCACCTGACTAATTACTGATGATTATCGAATTTTTTCTTGGCAAGTGCCCGGCAAGGTAAGGTTAGCAGGTCGTTTTTCTTGTCGTTACACATCAGACCGTGCACATTTTCCTTTTTTTTTATGTACGATTGTATTCCAGTTTTGTTTGTATGCACTGTGAAATAGTTAAGATATAACACACCAGTTGACTTTGACATTTTTTGCCTTATGCCATCTCAAGATCGTGACTGTTTAAATTTTTTTTTTGCCGCTGCATTGTGATATTCTCTGTACATTTTCGCTCTGAACACTGTCTATGTCTTTGACATATTACGTTTTCTGTCATGTTATGCTGTATGGTTAATTATGTTACCATAAACCAGTCGTTATTTAGTGGGTATATGATTTAAATGCAAGACATTAATCTTTGTTCATCAATTTCAGAAAGAAATGATGCGTGTAAGAAATAAATTCAACAGAAATGGGAATTTCACCTACGGAATAAACGAAAGAAGATGCAATAACTTTATGAGGAAGAGTAAATGGATCAGGATTAACAGGCATTAACAAGAATATACTATACTCATCGTAGAATAGCAGTCTTAACTAATTTTTTCTTTCAGAATACAAGGTGATTGATGCAGGCTGTCAGACAGAACTACACATCTTAGTTTTAGTGATGAAATGTGCTAGAGATAAGGAATAGTTGTATAATGAGTAATGAAGTGATTTTTTGCAGATGATAATGAATACTGATGAATAAGATGAAGAATATGCTATTATGAATAATGAAGTTTTTCTTTATAGGTGATGATAATAATGAAGTTATGGTAATGTGGATAATGAAGTGATGGATAATGAAGTTTTTTCTTTACAGATGAGGATAATGTTGAAGTTATATTTAGGCTATGTAGTTACTTAAGTATTTGTTGCAGTTTGTTTTGACAGCAGGTGTTATATTGCATAGTAGGATGACGGAAAGTTTTGGAAAGGACAGCTATAGAACACATTTTTATACACATTTCACTACCTGTTAATTCGAAGTTCACTACTTTTCAGCATAGTGTGCGTTTCTTCTTTCAGGTCAATAATCCATTTTGTATATTTTTTCAGGAGAAGTTTTTCATGATACTTACTAAACCTGTTACTTATTATACCTGTTGTAGTACTTGCATTTTTATTTTTTACCCATTTGTGTTTATCATTTATAAATGTGATCACATATACTGCCTTGTTACATAACCTTGCTACAGCTGACTCATGACGAATGACGTTACCTATCCTGATTTGCAGCAATAGGTCAAAAGCAAGTAGTGTTATGCCTCAGCAATTAATTATCGATCCCAACGCAATGCATTGCTAACAAAACAAAAAAAAATGTATTACCAGTCCCAAATAGTGATACCAGTTTGAGAAAGTTCTGAGTAATGCTGATCAGCTCTGAATAGTATGGCACTTGAGTAATGACTTCTTAATGAGACAAAAAAAAGTATATATTTAAAATAATGCTTTGTCACTAACTAATAACTGCCACTGTTTATTGTAATGAGACTACTTATAATGCCTGTGATTATTAATGCTTTGATTGTAATTAGCTGATTTTTAATAATGACTTTGTAATGATCTGAATAATACTGAATGAGGAACAATGATTTATTGTAATGAGACTACTTAAAATGCCCATGATTATTAATGCTATGACTGTAATTAACTGATTTTAATATTGACTTTGTAATGATCTGAGTAATACTGAATGATGAACTATGTTTTATTCCATTCAATACTTGCTGGCCACTGAGCGCCAATAATTAATGTCACTCCATGAATATGTTATTAATTATGCCATTAATTAACTCTTGTTTTCAATGCTATACTTTGTAACTGGAAAAGAATGCGATTATTTAATAATGCTTTGTAACTAGGAAAAGAAGGCTACTGATTCTATGTAAAACAATTAATAAACATTTTTCTGTAATACTGCATACTTGGTACAGAAATGTTCAATAACTGGGCTATGAATGCCGCAAACTACTAATGAAGACTGTAATTGTCAATATTATGTGACTTAATGTCCTTCACCTCATGAGTTAACTACCCTGAATTACTGCAATGTCCATTTGTCCTGTTTATCCCAGTGATCATGGAGCACTATCTTTGGTTTTGCACTAATTCTACGTTGGTGTGCCTTGTAAGAGCGTAGTGTTGACACGACATGCTGTCCACCACCGTGAGCGGTGAAGACGTTATTATGGTCCCACTGTTTGGTGTACCTAATGTACTGCCAAAATGAGAACATGGAACATTACTACGACCGTTCAGTGTCTTGGCTACACTGATAACTTATGATGGGAAAAGAACTGCAAATTGTGTCACTTGGTGTTGTACTTCTGTGGAAAGATATGGACTTTCAGAACAGCTGTGTGCAATCTAAAGTGCTACAACCATGATGCAATCCTTCCCTTTCCTATCCTAATTCTTGTCACATAGTGAAAATCATTTTTTTGCTAACATCATTTATGTTCATGGGTTATACATTTTTTTTTTTTTTTTTTTTTTTTTTTTGATTCGCTGAACTCCAGTGCGAGTACACTTATGTCACTTATCGATATGAGTTTTTTTGCCATTATGTTTATTTATTGCGAAAATGCTAAAGACATTTTTTTGATTTGTTCTGAAGTACAGTATATGTACACTCTTGTCTTTTATATTGTATATACATTTTTTATTTTGATGATATGTTCTGAACTACAGTGCATGTGCACCACGTTTAATTCATGTATCTAAACATTCTGTAAGTTATACAAGTTGACTAATTAACGAAAAATTTTGCCGCGCTTGGCAAGTCCAAATGACTCACCATCGCTGCCAAATTTTTGCCCCCCCAGTGGAGGGTTATGAAACACGTATGTAACGTAGCAGCGATGGCGAGGCATTGCAGCGTCTCTGACCAGAGAGTATGCGCTTGACCGCGCGAGTGTTGCGAGCTGTACGCGAGTTGCAGTAGTCGTGTACTCTGTCAGTAGTTGTTGCGAGCAGTAGCTCTGTTCAGTTGCGTGCAGTACGCTAGTAGTCGTCATGCAGAGCACTCGGTCAGTGGTAGCAGCCCAGTGCGGTTGAGTGATGTAGTCTGTCGGCATTCTGCTCAAGAGGCTGAATGAGGTATATTATTAATTAAGGTAATGATCAGATAATGTAAAGTTTATTTATTGTAATTAATCTCCAACAAGTGCCCCAATAATAATTTTTATTTCAAAAGCATTTTTCAAAAAATTTTATTTTTTATTGAACTAACGATTTCGTTGCACTTCCCATTTCATTCCACTTCTTTTAAAGAAAAATTTCAGTAAAATCACAGAAAAAAGGAATATTATTATTTGCAATGCAGTTCTTCCAAGCCGTGCGCAAGAATAAGAGCAGAAATTTGACTAGCAGTTACAATGAGGTAAGACTTTAATTCTGATTGTTTTACACAGGGCCAAAGACCGATATTTCGGTGTAATTGAATTATCATTATCACTGAGTTTTTCTTATCACTGAATTCACTTTAAAATTTTTTGTGAGGAATTTATATTTGAGTTAGATTGCGATTCTCATTTTATTGTCATTAAATTTAATTGCTAGGGAGGTTATTCTTGGCTCCTATTCATTTATTATTTCTGTCTTTAAAATTTCAGTGGAGAGGTCACACTTAGGGCAATGACCATTAGCATTTCTAAATACTATTGTCATTTCTTTCTTTTAAATTTTTGTGGGGAGGTTACAAGGTACAAATTGACACACATGCTTGGAATGACATGGGGTTTTGTTAGAACTAAAAAAATACAAAAGTTCACAAAATGTTTGACGGATGGCGCTTCATCTGATCAGAATAGCAATAATTAGCATAACAAAGTAAGACAAAGCAAAGATGATGTTCTTTACAGGAAATGATCAATAGGTCCACCATCATTCCTCAATAGCTGTAGACGAGGAATAATGTTGTGAACAGCACTGTAAAGCATGTCCGGAGTTATGGTGAGGCATTGGCGTCGGATGTTGTCTTTCAGCATCCTTAGAGATGTCGGTCGATCACGATACTCTTGCGACTTCAGGCAACCCCAAAGCCAATAATCGCACGGACTGAGGTCTGGGGACCTGGAAGGCCAAGCATGACGAAAGTGACGGCTGAGCACACGATCCATCACCAAACGACACGCGCAACAGATCTTTCACGTGTCTAGCAATTTTTTTTTTGTTCCAATAAAACCCCATGTCATTCGAAGCATGTGTGTCAATTTTTACCTCTCTATCTACATTATTCCGTGATTTCTTAAGTTTTCAAACTTATACTGACTTTTTGATCACCCGGTATTTGTAATGAGACATTTGAAGCTGGTTCATACAATGGATCTCAATTCCTTAGAAACTGGAGATTTGACGGTAGTGTCTAAGTGATGGATTCGTTTTAAACTGTTGGTGATTGTGAGCCCAGACATTTAGTTAAATCTACCTTGTGAACGCCTCTTCATCTCTGTACAGCTGCCGCGGGCTACATCCATTTAAATCTACTGACCCCCTTAGGCGGTAGTCCCCGACTACAAATTTAAAACCAACCCTTCACTACATTGCCAGTCTGACGATCCCATGATGCCTCAGGACGTGTCCTGTCAACCGGTCCCTGGGTTAAGTGAAGTTGTACCATGAAGATCTCTTTCTCTCTGTTCGATTCAGTACCTCATCATTAGTTACTCAATCTACCACCTAATCTTCATATCTCTTTCATAGCACCTCATTTCAACATCTGCTATTGTCTACTTGTCTGAATTGCTTATCGTCCACTTCTCACTTCCATACAAGTCTACACTGAAGACAAACACGTCCAGAAAAAGACTTCCGAACACCTATCTTCTGACAGGCGTTCGATACAGTACCGCGCTGCCGCATGAATAAAATACGAGCGTACGTTATGCCAGACAAACTGTCTGAGTACAGTGAAGAGTTTCTAGCAGACAGAACACACATGTCATTCTCAATGTCTCCAGCCGAAGTAGCAACTTCTGGTGTGTCCCAGAGAGACGTCTACAGACGTTAAAGTAACCTCTGGTGTGCCACAGGGGAGTGTTACGGGACCATTGCTTTTCACAATACACATAAATGACCTAGTAGATAGTGTCGGAAGTTCCATGCGGCTTTCCGCGGATGATGCTGTAGTATACAGAGAAGTTGCGGCATTAGAAAATTGCAGCGAAATGCAAGAAGATCTGCAGTGGATAGGCACTTGGTGCAGGGAGTGGCAACTGACCCTTAACATAGACGAATGTACTGTATTGCGAATACATAGAAAGAAGGATCTTTTATTGTATGATTATATGATAGCGGAACAAACACTGGTAGCAGTTTCTTCTGTAAAATATCTGGGAATACGCGGACGGAACGATTTGAAGTGGAATGATCATATAAAATTAATTGTTGGTAAGGCGGGTGCCAGGTTGAGATCCATTGGGAGAGTCCTTACAAAATGTAGTCCATCAACAAAGGAGGTGGCTTACAAAACACTCGTTCGACCTTGAGTATTGCTCATCAGTGTGGGATCCGTACCAGGTCGGGTTGACAGATGAGATAGATAAGATCCAAAGAAGAGCGGCGCGTTTCGTCACAGGGTTATTTGGCAAGCGTGATAGCGTTACGGAGATGTTTAGCAAACTCGAGTGCCAGACTCTTCAAGAGAGGCGCTCTGCATCGCGGTGTAACTTGCTGTCCAGGTTTTGAGACGGTGCGTTTCTGGATGAGGTATCGAATATATTGCTTCCCCCTACTTATACCTCCCGAGGAGATCACGAAAGTAAAGTTAGAGAGATTCGAGGGCCCATGGAGGCTTTCCGGCAGTGTTCTTCCCGCGAACCATACGCGAGTGGAACAGGAAAGGGAGGTAATGAGAGTGGCACGTAAAGTGCCCTCCGCCACACACCGTTGGGTGTCTTGCGGAGTATAAATGTAGATGTAGATAACTGTTGTAGGAGTACTACTTTTGACAATACCTACACACTCATGTTGAGAAACAAACCTTGAATGACAAGACATAGGACGTTCATACTCACAGGACATGTACATTAGAATGATCTGCAGAAGAGATCTGCAGAAACGATTAGCATTTGAACCGTGTCGACCCGCGAGTTCGAGACCAACATCGGTATCGCGGCGCAACACCACTTACGGCTAAAACGTGCCTGCGGTTTTCTTTGTCGCTATAAACTGAAGTAATGGGACACTGTGACTTGAGCAGAAGTGGCCCATGCGTCGCAGACATATGCGCGAAACATACCTGTAGGGAAGCAGCCTACTCACTCCTTAGAGAATTCATGTGCCTTACGTGGTGTGCCAGTCTAGTCCGCTGTAACTAGCTATGACGTCACGAATGTTGCGGAAGACCTTAAAAGTAAAGTAAATGATCTGAAAAGTTAGTAGCATGTCAGGAGTGGTGCTAAAATGATAATGTCTTAAGTTTCAGTTAACAGTTTTCGAAATTTGGACGTTTTACGTAAAAATCGTCGGCGCAACAGAAAGGAGCTAGAAACCTCAAAGTATATAGTCGGGTTCATTTTTCATTGTAATTTAATGGAAACAGCCTGTTGGATCTCTCAAAGTAATATCTTGGTTTAAATTCATGATTTTCTGTTTTTGTGTCCTAAAAGTACGGAAGCAAGGTAGATTAAGTAAGTGATTAGATAAAGCTAGGATGTTTAGATTTAGGTAGAATGGAGATAAGCTATAATAACAAAGATGTGAGAAGTTTCCAAGAGGTAGCTATAGGACTATAGCTGTAGTTTCTCTCCAAAGGGCAAGTTCAGAGCTCATCTATTGCGTGCAGTGCAACTAAAATAATTCTCTCAACAAAAGTATTTAACCTAGCCACATTAGAATTTTATTATAGATACTTACGTGTGTGCTGATTCCACAATTAAATCGAGAGCTTCATTGGCCTGCCGCGAATGAAGCAATTAATTATTTAGCAACTTGAAGTGGTGTTCTGCTAGCCCAAGCGACTAGCCAGGAAGGCAAATGTTGTCGGCTGCGCCTTCGGCGGTCCGCACCGCGGCTATGTGAATATGAGTGCTGCGAGATAGTGTCAGGCCCCAGTTCTCTTCTAGGTTCGCAGCAGCGCGCACTCCGTGTCGGAAGCCGCGTCGCGTTTGTGCAGTTTCCAGGACAGCCTTGGATGCCGTATTACGTAATTCGATATGCACTTAACAGTAAGTTCGCATTGTGGTAAAGTGTTAATTACGGAATGACTCCAGTGAGTTAGTCTCGGTTTCCGTATGTCGTATTTTCACGTGTCGCCGCAGGACTGAATAAATGGTTCAAATGGCTCTGAGCACTATGTGACTTAACTTCTGAGGTCATCAGTCGCCTAGAACTTAGAACTAATTAAACCTAACTAACCTAAGGACGTCACACACATCCATGCCCGAGGCATGATTCGAACCTGCGACCGAAGCGGTCGCTGCTCCAGACTGCACCACCTAGAACCGCACGGGCACTCCGGCCGGCTGCCGCGGGACTGACTTCCTACAATTGCTAGCGTGGCGTTTGATGAGTATTAACATTAAATTGTGGCAAGCATTCACTTTGAACATTTACATCGATAACAGTAGTTTCTGAGTGTCAAAAGGCAAGTTTTGTCAGGAAATACAGGGTGTCCGAAAAGTCTTTCCCTGAGTACATAAAGTGATAACTCGAGCGAGAAGTAAGATAGAAATATGAAAGTGGTATCTAATTGTTTACAAACTATCAAAGTTTTTTTCACACATCAGTAAACATCCACATGAGCACCCTTGGTAGCACGTAGCACATCTAGGAGATATTCAATTTCCGTCCACACAATAGCCAACATCACTGGAGGGATCGATTCAACGACTGTGGTTATCGGTTGCCGCAGGGTTTCAAGTTCTGGTTCGGTAGACCTCGTCCTTGACATAACCCCATAAAAAGAAGTCTAATGGGGTTATGTCAGGACAGGGTGGAGGCCAAACCGTTGTCCCATCACGACCAATCCATCGCCCAGGAAAGGTCTTATCGAGATAGGCACGGACATCCGAACCCCAATGAGGCGGTGCACTGTCTTGCTGAAACAAGACATCGGGGTGATACTGAAGCAGCTGAGGGACAGCATACAGTTGCAACTTGTCCAGATATACTGTAGATGTGATGGTAGCCTCAGCGAAGAAGAATGGCCCGATAATTCGATCGTGCAACAGCGCGCACCAAACATTGACAGTTGGACTGTCTCTGGTGCACTCCATGACCTCGCCAGGAGGTTGTGAACCCCAAATGCGCACATTATGGCGATTCACTACTCCACTGACAAAAAAGGTCGCTTCGTCGGAAAAGGCAATTCGTCTGAGATAACCATCATCGTCCTCAATACGTGATAGCATTCCGACCGCAAAGTCATATCGACGTGTACTGTCATTGGTCAAAAATGGAAGTGGAAGTTAACTGATGTGTGAAAAAAACTTTGATAGTTTGTAAACAATTAGACACAAGTTTCATATTTGTATCTTACTTCTAGCCTGAGTTATCAATTTATGTAATCAGGGAAAGACTTTTCGGACACCCTGTATTTCCTGACAAAACATGCCTTTTGCCACTCAGGATCGAGTAGTCCACAGGTCATAAATACTATCTTTTAGTAATATTACGATGTCAGAAAATGCTAATATTAATAAATAAATGAATAACTTGGGCATAACTGAAAATGTACGATCTCATACGAACTATACCGATAGCGGGCTCAAGTAACACCCTGTGCACCATAGTCAGCAGGTGTCGATAGGACGCCTTTCGATCTACTCATGCAGTAAACCAGGCTCTCATATCTTTAATAGCTAGCTTATAATCAGTGTCAACAAGTTCGTTTTGCTGTGTTTCTTAAATAAACGTACCATAAAGCTATCCCGTGTAAAAATTATTTACACGTAAAAGAACTTCTTCGCGGTTCATTTCGTAAAACATTAGTATTGCGCTTTCAGAATCCGATGGCGCTGCTACGGCTCTGCAAGGGGCCATAAAACTACGAGAGCATCTCAGTAACAGGCAGGAAGGTCACTCAGGCAGTTCAAGGACGGACTGGCTTAATTATCGCAAAACTTGGATAGGACAGCGTGACCAGTTATTCTGTACGCCCCTTATACCAACATCTACCGACTCGCCGAGGTTTAGTACAAGTGGGGTTTTCTTGCAAGATGTAGAGCAGGACAGCGAATAAATTCGAATTTTTTTATTGCTTATTTTATTAGACTGATGCTTTAACAATGACATCTCAATGTTTCAAAATCGAAATCCGCCTAGGAATATGATTCAAAAAGGTTTCTTTCTTCTTCTGCACTTGCCACACCCCCTTTTCTCCGTGCTGTGTACCTCACTTTGTCTGCGCTAGATATTTTTTGTGTTAATTTTTCGGTCACACAGTCGAATCAATCTGCAGATGTATCTACACTCCTGGAAATGGAAGAAAGAACACATTGACACCGGTGTGTCAGACCCACCATACTTGCTCCGGACACTGCGAGAGGGCTGTACAAGCAATGATCACACGCACGGCACAGCGGACACACCAGAAACCGCGGTGTTAGCCGTCGAATGGCGCTAGCTGCGCAGCATTTGTGCACCGCCGCCGTCAGTGTCAGCCAGTTTGCCGTGGCATACGGAGCTCCATCGCAGTCTTTTAACACTGGTAGCATGCCGCGACAGCGTGGACGTGAACCGTATGTGCAGTTGACGGACTTTGAGCGAGGGCGTATAGTGGGCATGCGGGAGGCCGGGTGGACGTACCGCCGAATTGCTCAACACGTGGGGCGTGAGGTCTCCACAGTACATCGATGTTGTCGCCAGTGGTCGGCGGAAGGTGCACGTGCCCGTCGACCTGGGACCGGACCGCAGCGACGCACGGATGCACGCCAAGACCGTAGGATCCTACGCAGTGCCGTAGGGGACCGCACCGCCACTTCCCAGCAAATTAGGGACCCTGTTGCTCCTGGGGTATCGGCGAGGACCATTCGCAACCGTCTCCATGAAGCTGGGCTACGGTCCCGCACACCATTAGGGCGTCTTCCGCTCACGCCCCAACATCGTGCAGCCCGCCTCCAGTGGTGTCGCGACAGGCGTGAATGGAGGGACGAATGGAGACGTGTCGTCTTCAGCGATGAGAGTCGCTTCTGCCTTGGTGCCAATGATGGTCGTATGCGTGTTTGGCGCCGTACAGGTGAGCGCCACAATCAGGACTGCATACGACCGAGGCACACAGGGCCAACACCCGGCATCATGGTGTGGGGAGCGATCTCCTACACTGGCCGTACACCACTGGTGATCGTCGAGGGGACACTGAATAGTGCACGGTACATCCAAACCGTCATCGAACCCATCGTTCTACCATTCCTAGACTGGCAAGGGAACTTGCTGTTCCAACAGGACAATGCACGTCCGCATGTATCCCGTGCCACCCAACGTGCTCTAGAAGGTGTAAGTCAACTACCCTGGCCAGCAAGATCTCCGGATCTGTCCCCCATTGAGCATGTTTGGGACTGGATGAAGCGTCGTCTCACGCGGTCTGCACGTCCAGCTCGAACGCTGGTCCAACTGAGGCGCCAGGTGGAAATGGCATGGCAAGCCGTTCCACAGGACTACATCCAGCATCTCTACGATCGTCTCCATGGGAGAATAGCAGCCTGCATTGCTGCGAAAGGTGGATATACACTGTACTAGTGCCGACATTGTGCGTGCTCTGTTGCCTGTGTCTATGTGCCTGTGGTTCTGTCAGTGTGATCATGTGATGTATCTGACCCCAGGAATGTGTCAATAAAGTTTCCCCTTCCTGGGACAATGAATTCACGGTGTTCTTATTTCAATTTCCAGGAGTGTAGAAGGCTGTGAAAGGAATAAAGGCCAAGAAATTAAAATTCACTGGGATGTGCTAAGAGACTGACAGTCAAAGTAGAGGACACATTACAAATATGTTATGGAAAAGCCATCAGAGACAATGTACGTAAAGTGAAAACGATGCACCAAGTAGTGTGGGCAGTATTCTTCCACCAACCTTCCAAAGATGAGAATCTTCAGCATTTCCTGCGTGGCAAATATCTTCAGACAGAAGCCTGTTGTAAGCCATACATCCATAGGCATGGTTTGCCAGCTACTGTTTTTAGTGTTATAGAGCCAACTTTCATATACCCAGCTTATCCTTAACTGCTAAAAAAAAAAGTGTATATGGAAAAACGCGAAATACAAATGACAGCTAGGTTTCTGGACAGGCATCGATGTGCTATTCCTGGCATCATTGTGTGACGAGCCATAGTGTTTGGCTTTGGGTCACAGCCGGCAGTGATTCAGGGAACTCTGCAGGGGCAAGGGTAAGTACTGCGCCGTCAAGTATTAGCTCTCGTGCAACGGTATGATGATGCCATTTTTCAACAGGGCTCATGCACTCATGGCACGTGTCCGTATAAAGTGTGTATATGATTCATGGAGCTGAATTCCGTCTACGCATCTAAATGAAAGACAGTTTGTTTATTGCCATACGCGTTTCGCTTCTTTTATTTGTGAAGCATCCTGACTGGCTTGTAATAAATATTTCTATGTGCATAACATGTGTTTTTTTTTGCAGTAGTTACAACATGTTCAAAAATGGCTCTGAGCACTATGGGACTTAACATCTAAGGTCATCAGTCCCCTAAAACTTAGAACTACTTAAACCTAACTAACCTAAGGACATCACACACATCCATGCCCGAGGCAGGATTCGAACCTGCGACCGTAGCGGTCGCGCGGTTCCAGACTGCAGCGCCTAGAACCGCTCGGTCACACCGGCCGGCGAAAGGAAGTCGGCCGTGCCCTTTCAAAGGAACCATCCCGACATTTGTCTGAAGCGAATTAGGGAAATCGCGGAAAACCTAAATGAGGATGGCCGGACGTGGGTTTGAACCGTCGTCCTCCCGAATGCGAGTCCAGTGTGCTAGCCACTACGCCACCTCGCTCGGTCGAAATTTGGCCAGCTGGCGTACGGGGACTAGTAAACACATCTCCAGGACCACACATAAGGGCTAACAGCACTAAAAATCTTAAGTAACATCGTACGATAATTTCACTTGAAACGTCCACTTTGGAAAATTATGAATGACTGTGCTGGTAAACCTCTTATGTTATTTGATTTTCAAACAGCTGAGCAAAACTGGACGTACTCAGACATTTCTCTCTTTACTTATTGTGATCAGCCCTAAACTGACGCACATTTTTTTTTTTTAGTGCAACGCAGTCTTTCAATAAGCAATCCCTACAAAAGAATGGCCCTGACTAACAATAACCTATACCTTTCATGAATCACTTACCTTACAAAAATGTTCGTTACTCAAACTACTGCAATACAGCAAGCGCCAATACTGCCAGCTAAATAAAAGATTCTAACTACTGAAGGCGCTAACTACTGATGGGCATAGTTAGCAAATGAAAGATTTTGATGGAGAACGAACAATGTATTTACCTTAATAGTGTTCAAAAGTCACAATATACCGGGTGATCAAAAAGTCAGTATAAATTTGAAAACTTAATAAAACACGGAATAATGTAGATAGAGAGGTAAAAATAGACACACATGCTTGGAATGACATGGGGCTTCATTATAGCAAAACAAAACTATTGCTAGACGCGTGAAAGATGTCTTGGGCGCGTCGTTTGGTGAGTAAGAGTGATATCAGGTGTGCCGCAGGGTAGTGTCATAGGACCGTTGCTGTTCACAATATACTTAAATGACCTTGTGGATGACATCGGAAGCTCACTGAGGCTTTTTGCGTATGATGCTGTGGTATATCGAGAGGTTGTAACAATGGAAAATTGTACTGAAATGCAGGAGGATCTGCAGCGAATTGACGCACGGTGCAGGGAATGGCAATTGAATCTCAATGTAGACAAGTGTAACGTGCTGCGAATACTTACAAAGAAAGATGCTTTATCATTCAGCTACAGTATAGCAGTTCAGCAACTGGAAGCAGTTAATTCCATAAATCATCTGGGAGTAGGCAGTAGGAGTGATTTAAAATGGTATGATCATATAAAGTTGATCGTCGGTAAAGCAGATGTCAGACTGAGATTCATTGGAAGAATCCTAAGGAAATGCAATCCGAAAACAAAGGAAGTAGGTTACAGTACGCTTGTTCGCCCACTGCTTGAATACTGCTCACCACTGTGGAATGTGTACCAGATAGGGTTGATAGAGAAGATCCAACGGAGAGCAGTGCGCTTCGTTACAGGATCATTTAGTAATCGTGATAGCGTTACGGAGATGATAGATAAACTCCAGTGGAAGACTCTGCGGGAGAGACGCTCAGTAGCGCGGTATGGGCTTTTGTTGAAGTTTCGAGAACATACCTTCACTGAAGAGTCAAGCAGTATATTGGTCCCTCCTACGTATATCTCGCGAAGAGACGATGAGGATAAAATCAGAGAGATAAGGGCCCACACAGAAGCATACCGAGAATCCTTCTTTCCACGAACAATACGAGACTTGAATAGAAGGGACAAACGATAGAGGTACTCAAGGTACCCTCCGCCACACACCGTCAGGTGGCTTGTGGAGTATGGATGTAGATGTAGATGTAGATGATCGTGTGCTCAGCCACCACTTTCGTCATGCTTGGCCTCCCAGGTCCCCAGACCTCAGTCCGTCTGATTATAGGCTTTGGGGTTACCTGAAGTCGCAAGTGTGTTGTGATCGACCGACATTTCTAGGGATGCTGAAAGACAACATCCGACGCCAATGCCTCACCATAACTCCGGACATGCTTTACAGTGCTGTTCACAACATTATTCCTCGACTACAGCTCTTGTTGAGGAATGATGGTGGACATATTGAGCATTTCCTGTAAAGAACACCATCTTTGCTTTGTCTTACTCTGTTATGCTAATTATTGCTATTCTGATCAGATGAAGCGCCATTTGTCGGACATTTTTTGAAATTTTGTATTTTTTCGTTCTAATAAAACCCATGTCATTCCAAGCACGTGTGTCAATTTGTACCTCTCTATCTACATTATTCTGTGGTTTATTCAGTTTTCAAATTTATACTGAGTTTTTGATCACCCGGTATATATCAGTTTATGTCACCCAGTCTTACAAATTTCCTTTTTCTGACGGACACACGTCCAGATCGTCCGCTGTCAAAACTCCGCCATCTCTCTCCCCACATCCACCACTGCTGGCGGCTCACCTGGAACTGCGCAACGCTACGCGTTGTTCCCATCCAACTGCCCAACACTACAATAGTGAATATTCCAACAACGCCATCCAGCCACAGACTACACACAGCACAGTAAGTGATTTTCATACAGAGCGCTACGCGGCGTTACCAACATAAAAACCTAAACAGCCTACTTACACACTTCACGAAATTTGTACTAAAAAGTTGATTCTAATCTGAAAAACTAGAGAGAAACTTGACAAAATATAACAAAGTAACATATTGTAACTACTACATAATACACTTATCATACTCGATGTAAAAAAAGGAAGACGTATTACAGGCTACTGAAGATGTTTCACAAATAAAAGGAGCGAAACCCATATGGCAATAAACAAACTGCCTTTCGTTCAGTTGCGTACACGGAACATACCTCCATGAATCTTGAAGCAACTAAGGAACGACAGAAAACAGACAAAATGACTATGTCTCTATGGTGTTCAGATACTCCCGAGGATAGCAACATTCCCAGGTTCATCGCTGACAGACCAGCTCGGACTTTAGCCTCGTTCAAGTGCCTATATCCAGAATATCAAGAACCAGTTACATCAGCTTGTAATGGTTCTTTATTTACGTGACCATTACGCCACTCCAACCCCAGTTCTCGATACCAGTAATATCGTACACATTTTCTGCGAAGTAACAGACATATTTTTGTGACAATATCCACATTTGGTTTTATTAATGTATATAGGTTCTCCGATGTATCGATATATTACGGTGATATGGATCTTGTGTGTCTTCATTTCTGTGAGACTGCCATAGTCTTTGACTTACTTGTACCCGTTTTGGCGCGAGTGCGCAGAGAGCAGTCTTTGTTTCACTTTGCAGAAGTTAAGTTGTTATTTCGCTTTGCAAAAGAACAGCAGGTCTTGTGTTTGGTTAAAGTGGAAATTAAATATATGAAGATTGATACAAAACTGTTTTCTTGATGATATGACGATTAAGAAGAATTATATGTGAATTTACAAGAAGTTTAATAAAAATGTGGTTCGTGAACACCAAGTCAAAAATTATTTCTACCATACCATTGTTCTGATCTGGGATTGTTTGATCATTAAGAATTTCCTGAAAAACGCATTTGTTAGGTCTTCAAATATTGCTAAAATACAGATCTGGACCTTCTAGCAGTCAAAGTGGAATCACCCTAGAATCTACGTGGGAATCCATTCAAGATAAGTGCCAAAATTAATGACTTGCTTACAGTGACTTCATTATTTCCATTCTGACGATACCATCCACAGTCAATAACTTTGTTGTTGCCCGATAATGCGAACATATGCTCCGTGAGCAACATTATTAATCTGATTTCTTACCTACTTTGCAAGTGG
Organism: Schistocerca piceifrons; assembly: GCF_021461385.2. Classification (NCBI taxonomy): domain Eukaryota; kingdom Metazoa; phylum Arthropoda; class Insecta; order Orthoptera; family Acrididae; genus Schistocerca; species Schistocerca piceifrons. Next base: position 216,202,390 of record NC_060146.1, read on the forward strand.
TGGTATTGTTAGAAGCTGTGGTCCAACTTGTCTCAGAAGGGATACAGAATCAAATTTTGCATCCAAGTCCGAGGTTCCTCAACGCCTTACCGATAGGTGGGATCGTGTTCCCAGTCTCTTATTAATTTAACTCGGTTTTGCAATCACTCATACATGATCACACATCCTCTCAACCTGCAATGTTTCATTTCGTTTCGTCCTCCATTTCTGGGCGCTTCACTATTTTTTGTCGGCCTTAGCATTCGGGATGGTCTGTCTCAGCCGCATCGCCTTGTACACAGCGCCACACTGTACTATGCGAAGCGGTTCTCCGCTGCCGAGGTCCCGGCGCGCAACCTCGCCGTATGTGTGTCAATGTTTGTGGAACGCGACCGCTACATCGCCGCTCGCTGTTCGCCGCCTGTGACGCAACCACACGGCTTTCGCACGCGACCCGTGCCTGCCATTGCAGAAGCGGGCGCGCCTTTGCGGCTATAGGCGCAGCTGGCGACCGAAGGTCAGAAATGGGCTCTGTCTACTCTCTTCGAACTCGCCAGCGGGTCCTGTGTCGTCATCTCCGATCGCGCCGTCTCCGTATACTCCAAGTCTTGTCTCGCGGGTCTCAGCCGCTGCCCGTTTAACTAAAAACACGGTCCAACGAGCTGTACGCGCCCTGTGATGTACGCCACAGCACTAAGAACTACAGAGGTGCACGAATTCTCTTTCGAGCCTGCCTGCCCCTTGCTCCGCCGCAACCAGCAAAGCAGCTATGCCTGTCGCAACGGAGACCTGAGAGTACATGTGTACCGAAGCGCAGTGGTGAAAGCAGATCATGGCTAAGTTACACGGGACCCGTTCAGCCTGCTGCACTTGGCAACAGGTTGCGCGTTAAATTCGCCGTGATCACAGTTTAACTTCTCTTCCCATCTAATTGCAGTTTTTTTACTGTTAAAAAGAGTCTTGATCACGATTTATTTATCAAGGTGACCGGTTTCGACCACTACTGTGGTCATCTTCAGACGATTGAGTAGGAAAGAAAGAGGTTCCTACTCAATGGTCTGAAGATGACCACAATAGTTGTCGAAACCGGTCACCTTGATAAATAAATCGTGATGAAGACTGTTTTTAATAGTGAATATTTGTAAGGCATTGATCACTGCCATAATGTATTCAAAAGTAATAAATTGTTATGACTGAATAGTACCTAGTTTCTTACATGGAAACTTTTCAGTGAGAGAAGTCGCTTCCCCAATATTTTTACACAATTATCTCCCACACTTCCATCTAGAAATTTTGTTACTGTTTCGAAAGCTCATGTCTACAAAAAATATGATGAGTTAGTTACGGTTCATAATCATACTCTGCCTGACCCTCTTTGTCTAAGTCAGCACCTGGAGTAAAATTTCTGTGGCTCTGTGGAATTCCGGTTATCGTCGACACTGAAAATTCTTAAAATAATAACCAGAGGCGCAGTCGTACGCCGTGGGGAAGGCCGTCTCGGGTGCTACGACTGGTCACTCCGCAGCGTGGGAATCAGCGTCCAAGTTGTGTATTAATTTCGATGAAGTCCAGAAATTAATCTCTTAAAATTGAGCGTAAACGACAGTGGAGCAGACTCTGCTGATTTCCCAGGATACAAAGTTCCTTACGAGTTACGACACTCCAAATAATGTTCCGAGCCACATACAAGGGAGAAGTCAAAATAACCAAACAACGGAAAGTACCTTTTTCATTCATAAAATTATACTTTTTTCGTAAACAATCTTCATGGCAACATTTCCGGATACATCATCGTCTTGTATGGATGAAATGTTAGCATAATTAATCCAATTACATCCATTATTCAAAAAGGCAGCTTACAACAATGCCGCTAATTTCAGTTCGACTCCGATTCTACTCTCCGAAATTCTCAGTCGGAAGTTGTCAGTCCACAGTGCACGTAATGTTCCACGTTATATCCACAGAATCTTCGTGTCACGACTCAGAGATAATCTGCCTCTCGCAGTCGTAAGGCGTCTTCGAACCATACAAATAATCCGCTCAAATGTCACCCACTCGAAATCATTCCAAGCGCCATCACCTAGGAATTACTTAACCTTGGTTTATAAGAGCGGAACACAATATGCACCGACGCATATAACCCATTCCGGCTTCCGCGAAAGTACAACCGATTAATGGATAGTTACATATGGATGCTTCACGTGCCTGTTACAAAGCACTACATAAATTCGGACTGTTGGTGTACTGAATATGTGTCGATGTGCTCTGCGCTTCACGACCGCCCAACAACGCCTCGACGTACGTAAACGTCTTCAGTGCTTGGCTCATAGTCTAAACACAGTTTTGAAGCATGTTCTGAGCAAACAGCGTAAATAGATAAACAGTAAATAAACAAATATGGATGCTTCACGTGCCTGTTACAAAGCACTACATAAATTCGGACTGTTGGTGTACTGAATATGTGTCGATGTGCTCTGCGCTTCACGACCGCCCAACAACGCCTCGACGTACGTAAACGTCTTCAGTGCTTGGCTCATAGTCTAAACACAGTTTTGAAGCATGTTCTGAGCAAACAGCGTAAATAGATAAACAGTAAATAAATAAGTCCGAAATATGGCGAAAAGGAAAAAAGGGCAAATATAATACACTTCCTTCTGGATGACAATAAACGAATGTGTATATATAATAGACTTCGCCTTGTGATACTTGGGTAAAAAAGAACCCTTCAACTTCCGAGACCTACTCATAAAACTACAATGAAAGCGCACAGACCAGAGTGCTACGTAGCGTAAAACAGAAGGAAGACGGGCAGGGAAACGAGATTGCTTTACAATGCTTGCGTTGCGAATCGCTTGGCTTGGATAGGAACAAAGCAGTCTGCCCATTCTACTGATAAGATGCGGCAGGCTTCCTGCCGGACTAAGAGGGAAGCTTGAAAGCAGCATGTCTTCACCTCTGAGTAAAGATCTTACGTGTTCCAACGGTCGTGTCTCCAACGAGGACCAAGTCACTATTTGGGAATAGTTTAATATTTTTGTACAGATGTGTGTGAATTCGTAAGGGACCCAACTGCTGTGGACATCGGTCCCTAGACTTACGCACTACTTAAACTAACTTACGATAAGAAACCCCCCCCCCCCCCCCACACACACACACACACACACACACACACACACACACGCCCGAGGGAGGACTCGCACCATTATCGGGAGGGGCCGTGCAGTCCGTAACATGGTGCCTTAAACTGCGCGGCAATTCTTACGTTGGTGCGCACTGAAATAGACTCCTGCTCTATAACATGTGACAAAGTAAGAACTTCTTTGGTTCCTTTTCATTGACGTACTGATTTCCCGCCTGTCCCCAGACTTAGCCGGACGTGCCCACGACAACATAATAATAGCGAGAATTCGCCAATGAGATCGAGAAAACGTAAGTAAACGCTGTTAAACATCCGCAACACAATCCATAAATAACAAACTACACAAATAGTTTTCCAAACGAAAACCTCACCACCAATCTCCACAGGTGATTTTCAACATCGAAACCATAGCACGAACACATTTATCAGGCAAATAGAAGCGAAGTACCACTTAGAGAAAGTCAGTTACAGCAATGACAAAGGACAAAGTAAAAGGGGCTTACGCCACTAATTGAACGGTTACGTTATAAACAAAGGAAATCGATTCAGACGTTTGTTTAACATGATTGCAGGTGACGTGCTATATTAATAAAGACTTGTGGCTATTTTCTGTTGACTGTAACAGGGCTTACATAACGTAAAAAAATCTGGCCTTGACATAATCCTTAGATATATATATACATATTTCAGAAACGATAAAAGAAAAAAAAAACTGCAGACTTCACCGCTGTGGGGACATATATTTGTGGTCTGAATGAAAGAAAAACTGTGTTCTTGCAAGAATGCGAGCTCTCTTTAATGCGTCACTACATAGCTATGGATTACAACTACCAACAACTTAAACTGGAACCATCAAACAGACGATGATGTGGGGAAAGCGAACCAAAGACTGTCATTCTTTGGCAGAACATTCAGGAAAGACAGCAGGTCGTCAAAAGAAACTGTTTACACTACGCTTGAGGGTCCTGTTAGGGAGTATTGGTGCGCGGTATGAGATCTGCATCAGATAACACTGACGGAGGACATTGAAAACTTACAGAAAAATAAATCTTGTTATACACTCCTGGAAATTGAAATAAGAACACCGTGAATTCATTGTCCCAGGAAGGGGAAACTTTATTGACACATTCCTGGGGTCAGATACATCACATGATCACACTGACAGAACCACAGGCACATAGACACAGGCAACAGAGCATGCACAATGTCGGCACTAGTACAGTGTATATCCACCTTTCGCAGCAATGCAGGCTGCTATTCTCCCATGGAGACGATCGTAGAGATGCTGGATGTAGTCCTGTGGAACGGCTTGCCATGCCATTTCCACCTGGCGCCTCAGTTGGACCAGCGTTCGTGCTGGACGTGCAGACCGCGTGAGACGACGCTTCATCCAGTCCCAAACATGCTCAATGGGAGACAGATCCGGAGATCTTGCTGGCCAGGGTAGTTGACTTACACCTTCTAGAGCACGTTGGGTGGCACGGGATACATGCGGACGTGCATTGTCCTGTTGGAACAGCAAGTTCCCTTGCCGGTCTAGGAATGGTAGAACGATGGGTTCGATGACGGTTTGGATGTACCGTGCACTATTCAGTGTCCCCTCGACGATCACCAGTGGTGTACGGCCAGTGTAGGAGATCGCTCCCCACACCATGATGCCGGGTGTTGGCCCTGTGTGCCTCGGTCGTATGCAGTCCTGATTGTGGCGCTCACCTGCACGGCGCCAAACACGCATACGACCATCATTGGCACCAAGGCAGAAGCGACTCTCATCGCTGAAGACGACACGTCTCCATTCGTCCCTCCATTCACACCTGTCGCGACACCACTGGAGGCGGGCTGCACGATGTTGGGGCGTGAGAGGAAGACGGCCGAACGGTGTGCGGGACCGTAGCCCAGCTTCATGGAGACAGTTGCGAATGGTCCTCGCCGATACCCCAGGAGCAACAGTGTCCCTAATTTGCTGGGAAGTGGCGGTGCGGTCCCCTATGGTACTGCGTAGGATCCTACGGTCTTGGCGTGCATCCGTGCGTCGCTGCGGTCCGGTCCCAGGTCGACGGGCACGTGCACCTTCCGCCGACCACTGGCGACAACATCGATGTACTGTGGAGACCTCACGCCCCACGTGTTGAGCAATTCGGCGGTACGTCCACCCGGCCTCCCGCATGCCCACTATACGCCCTCACTCAAAGTCCGTCAACTGCACATACGGTTCACGTCCACGCTGTCGCGGCATGCTACCAGTGTTAAAGACTGCGATGGAGCTCCGTATGCCACGGCAAACTGGCTGCCACTGACGGCGGCGGTGCACAAATGCTGCGCAGCTAGCGCCATTCGACGGCCAACACCGCGGTTCCTGGTGTGTCCGCTGTGCCGTGCGTGTGATCATTGCTTGTACAGCCCTCTCGCAGTGTCCGGAGCAAGTATGGTGGGTCTGACACACCGGTGTCAATGTGTTCTTTTTTCCATTTCCAGGAGTGTATATTATCACGAAACAACGAAGATAGTGTCACGGATGTGATACGCGAATTGGGGTGCCAGTAATTAAAACAAAGGCTTTAGTAAGCTTTCACTTAAAATTTATCTGTAAATGAAAATACTGAACATTGTTTTTAAAAAGCTTCCTTCTCGTTTAATGAATCGTTAAGATATCGTATTCAGCTGCTGAGCAATTCTGATGTTGTTGATCCTGTGTTGCGCATGTCAACAGTGTTGTGAAACAAAACTTTAAACTTGGCGAAATACTGAATTTTAAATGATAAAAACCAATATAATTAAATGCCAAAAGTAACTAATTGTGTACTCAGTGAGAACTGTTTAACTCAAAATCAATACTGAACAACATTATCAAAGTCCCGTCACGGGAAGTGCAATTTCTGACTTGAAATGTCCCCAAAAATAAAATATTGCTCTACTCAGAAAAAAAAATAATTGTTTGAGATTATCTACACCAGTCACTGTAAATTAATTTGCTTATCGAAGCACCTGATAATTAGGACTACCAACTGTTCCTAATTAGAATGCTAAATGAGATCTGCCCTGAAATAAAAATGGCTTACCTCATGCACAGAATGTTGTTTTGCGTCAGGTCTATTGACGTTCTCGGAAGCAAATAGAAATCAGCAGATACAGCAGCCAGAGGGAAAAAAAGTAAACCACTGACTAGAAAATTTATTTTTCGCTTGTCAGAAACAGTCTGGCTTCGTGTGGCGTTGGGTGCAATGCATTCACTACAAAATACTCAAAACTTTATTAAGAATGATGGACTAGGGTTTTTACTTTAAAGAAAGTTGTTCTTGTAAAATTAAACTCTGGTTATTGCAAAAAAGCTGTACAACATAAGAAGGCCTTAACAATTACGAAAGTATCTCAATACAGAAATTAGAGACATTCCAACCGACTGCGTTATTTGTGACATAATGGAAACAAAAAGATCAAATTGATACTAATCATGAACGACTTTAGTTATCTGAGGGACAAATATTTCTTCAGTTAATAGTTCTGACGAACAAATATTTCGTTCTTCCGCATGCATTGGTCACCTTGAAAAATTCTTCTAAAATCTTCTCGGTCAATATAAATAACTAAAAAGTATTATAATTGCGTTTTCATCACCATAATAAAATGTTCCAGATAATTCGTCCCGGATTCGCAAATATCAAGCCTCCACCTCAAATAATTAGGTTGCTCGCTGCTACGCCCCACGTAAGAATGCCCCAGCGGTGCACAACGGACTGACGAGCAAGAGAACCACAGATAAACAGAGTGTCAAGGATCTTACACACTACTCGTGCAGCGTGCTCGTTCATCTTTGTCCCAGTACAGCAATGGCCGAAAACATATGAAAACCTTCAGCGTTTTTCGTTGCAGGAGGTCCTTCTCATGAAATTTCGATCACTAACTTTCTCTTCCGACTGCGAAATGTTTTATTGATGCCAAACTACATAGGTATAAACGATCATCATAATAAAATAAGAGAAATCAGAGCTCGTGCGGAAAGATCTAAGTTGTTCATTTTTCCCAAGCACTTGTAATGTCTCTTTCTGCTATAAGTTATATGAGTATTCTATTGAGTTTGTGAATTTAAATTTCGTGAAGCTGTCTTTCATAAAACCTCGTAAGAAACAATTACAAATAAGCAATATTACATTTGTAGGTTGCCAAATTAAACTTTAAATTCGGATTGACACCGAGCGCCAGGCTCCCTACAAATAATATCAGATGCGTTAGCGTAATAACATTTATGCAGAGAGGCACGTGACCTATAATAAATTGTATCACTGAAAATAGTCACTAAATGATAAAATAAATCTAATTGATGCTAATTAATTTTGATAGCATTTTTAAATAAGTTCTTCTGCTCCGGGTTCGTCGTATATCCTGTGGAAATAAAAAGCTTAAATGCGCCGCGTAATGGCGGTCAACTTTCTCAGTCAAAGATGATCGTAGCTAGCCCCGCAGCAGTTGCAAAAAATGCTACACAAACACTTTCGTTATAACAAATGTGGCGTGGGTTCCTTAAATGATCACTCTGCACTCTTGCACATCAATTATGTTCCAGTAATTAAACGAGGGCAAGAGGCAAGACAAAAGCTATCGCAACACAATCGTACCTTCTGCACTCAAACAATAGCTAAGACACAATAAAACATCAGAAGACGACCAAGTTCATTGTCTTCCAGTCCTTTTATAATACAAGAAAGATTATAGTGTTCAGTTGTTTAGTTTTCACACATGATCTTATATCACTGAGAATAATGCCTTTTTTTCTATTATCAGAATCGGTAAATTGCCTTCAAAGTTATTTCGTCACTTTGTCCGGATCACAATTAGGCATTAAAGTTCACACAACATAACGCATGTGTACTTCTTTTGTCGTTATTTGTATTGTTCGTGTCAAATATATGGAAAGGGACATTATACACTGTTTGAGAGTGGAACGATAGTGAAGTGGCCTGGGGATTGTTCGATGAACCCTCTGTCAGGCATTTGAATGTGACTTGCAAAGTAGTCGTGTAGATGTAGACGTAGACATTAAATCAAACCTGTTTTTCTGTTACAGCAAAGTCTGTCACGAAATTTCAGTCACTAACTTTGTTTTCCGAATGCCAAAATATTTTGTTGAGTTCCACCTACACAGGCAGAAATAACCATCGTAATAATAGAAGAGAAATCGGAGTTCGCAATGGAAGATTTAGGTGATCATTTTCCCACGTGCTATTCGATAGTGGAACGGTCGAAAAACAGTCTGAAAGTATTTGGGTAAACCCTCTGCCAAACACTTAAGTGTGAATTGCTGAGTAGTCACGTAGATGCAGATGTAGATCTGCGTACGCTGCGGCCCGTTAGAAATGCAACACCGGTAGGGAGAGCAAAGAACGGGAATTTCACTAACTGTGAGTGTAGAATACAGAGGGAAAAATACATGATTGAATTTGTAGGGGTATACTGGGTGCGGAATTTGCTAGGAAGAGCTGTCAAATCTGCTCTCACCTGGCTGCGCATCTGGTATAAACGTGCTTGGTTGACACATAGGGTTACGTTCAAATGGTTCAAATGGCTCTGAGCACTATGGGACTCAACTGCTGAGGTCATTAGTCCCCTAGAACTTAGAACTAGTTAAACCTAACTAACCTAAGGACATCACAAACATCCATGCTCGAGGCAGGATTCGAACCTGCGACCGTAGCGGTCTTGCGGTTCCAGACTGCAGCGCCTTTAACCGCACGGCCACTTCGGCCGGCTAGGGTTACGTCATTCCATGCAGCTTCAAATATATACTGGAATTTGTCACTCCTAGGTGCTGGCGGATAATGACGTGTCTGTTATTTGGCAACCCACGACCAGATGACTCTGCATCGAGGTAGGCCGGGAGGAAACGGTAACAAGCGGTCTTGTGTTATCTTGTTGAAAGACAGCGTCAAGGAGACCTAGAAGATAGGGCACAGCCACAGGCCATATTATGTCAGAAATGTAGCTGTTGCTATCCAGATCACCGTCTGCGTGAATCAGTGGGTTCTGTTCTGGATCCGATGATCTTCCTCTAAACGCAGTAGGGCCTTCAAGCATTTTTCCTCTCAGAAATGACACAAATACCATTGTGAATTCAATGCTGAGGATTTAGTACTATGTGGAATCGATTCATAGCTTACAGAAAACAGACTGACGCGTATCCGCAACAACATAAGAGGCACTTAGTTCCTGGCCCAAAGAAGTGAGGTTTTGTCTCGGAATGTGATTATGTAATCAGTCAAATCGAAAGTTTTTCGTGCTGAGGATAGATGAAAAATTACCTTGGAAGTATCACATCCAGCATTTTGTGCGAAAACTTGAGGTGCTGTCTTTACTATGAGAACAAATTTTTCCACTTTCTCTGACACGGTAATGAGAAAGTTTGCTTATTTTCCACACTTTTTTCAATTACAGCCCGAGAAATCGCATTTTTGGACAACTCTGGTTTTGTCCGCAAAGTTTATCCTAAGAGAAGAAAAGTCACGGAGAACGATCTGCTATGTTAGTTCGCAAACCTCCAGTAGCCCGTCTCTGGATTCCAACTCTGCCATCCTACACTCATGCTCATAAATTACGGGTAATTGCAGAATGTGGTGCCGCACAACGTGGCACTACACAAAACTGGCGATAATAGCATAGGCACACAGGAAACACGCACGGCACGGATCTGTAAGTACACAGTATTGATGATAAGTTGAGAAAACCGTCCCGAAACACACGTGTTACAAAACGCCACTGTTTCCTACGCATGTACCCAGACCTCAATATGGGATATGATCACCATGCACACGTACACAGGCCGCACAACGGGTTGGCATACTCTGGATCAGGTGGTCGAGCAGCTGCTGGGGTATAGCCTCCCATTCTTGTACCAGTGCCTGTCGGAGCTTCGGAAGTGTCGTAGGGGTTTCAAGACGTGCAGCGATACGTCGACCGAGAGCATCCCAGACGTGCTCTGTAGAACAGCCAGGCCACTCAATTTTCCTGATATCTTCTGTTTCAAAGGTACTCCACCACGATGACAGCTCGGTGGGGCCCTGCGTTATCATCCATCAGGAGGAAGGTGGGACCCACTGCAACCCTGAAAAGGCGGACATACTGGTGCAAAATGACGTCCCGATACACCTGACCTGATGCAGTTCCTCTGTCAAAGACGTACAGGGGTTTACGTGCACCAATCACAATCCCACCCAACACCATCAAACCACGACCTCCATACAGATCCCTTTCAAGGAGATTAAGGGTTTGCTATCTAGTTCCTGGTTCACGCCAGATGAAAACCCGGCGAGAATCACTGTTAAGACTATACTGGGACTCGTCCTGTGACCACTGTTCCATTGACCATGTACTGCGTTCTTGACACCAGGCTTTACGTGCTCTCCTGTGACCAGGGGTCAGTGGAATGCACCCTGCAGGTCTCTGGGAAAATAAACCGTGTCTGTTTAGTCGTCTGTAGACTGTGTGTCTGGAGACAACTGTTCCAGTGGCTGCGGTAAGGTCCCGAGCAAGGCCACCTGCAGTACTCCGTGGCCGTCTGCGGGCACTGATGATAAGATATCGATCTTCTTGTAGTGTTGTACACTGTGGACGTCCCGTACTGTAGCGCCTGGACACGTTTCCTGTCTGCTGGAATCGTTGCCATAATCTTGAGATCACACTTTGTGACACATGGAGGGCCCGTTCTTCGACCTGCTGTGTTTGACCAGTCTCCAATCGCCTTAGTATTCTACCTCTCGTAACGTTATCAATATGTGTTCTTTGAGCCATTTTCAACGCACTGCCACCATTAGCACGTCTGAAAACGTCTGCACACTTACTCACTCCACTGTACTCTGACACACACCAACACACCTCTGCGTATGTGGACTGCTGCCAGCGCCACCGTGCGATGACCGGAGGTCAAATGCACCGCATGGTCATACCCCGAGGTGATTTAAACTGGCAAACCGCCCACCAGGGCGTTGTTTCGCCATGTATCAGCATTATCCTTAATTTATGAGCGTGAGTGTAGGACATACACTATCTCAAGAGTTTTATTTTTAATTTGTCTCATTCAGAAGGAACTTCCTCATTGATAGAAACAATCTCTGCACGGGAAAAACGATTTCTACTAGGATACAATTTTTTAACTGTTGTACTGAAAGGTTTGCACTATTCTTCAATTTTAATTACCTGAAGGTTTTCGTGAAAGCTGAAAAATTTGAACGATAAACCTCATAGTTTCAAATCAGTTGAAATGGTTTCTTGTGGCACATCCCTTTTATTTTGTACAGGAGTTTTTTGCTGCAGCTTTATAATCTTCCAGCGCGACGAATTACTCGTATTTAGCGTACGTTCTGTTCTGAAGATGTTTTAAACTCTTCTTTTTACGTTTTTCAGTTGTCTTATTAACTTCCTGCGAATGATATAGTGACTGATTCCATGGCCAAGTAGCTTTGGCTAATGTGTTTCTATGGAAGCTGATGAATTAAAAATTTAGAAAAGAAATCCGCTAGAAAAAATGCTACGCCATTATCGTCAAATAAACAATGAAATACGTTAACGAAATAAATGTCGCTAATGGCTCTGAGCACTATGGGACTTAACATCTGAGGTCATCAGTCCCGTAGACTTAGAACTACTTAAACCTAACTAGCCTAAGGACATCACACACATCAATGCCCGAGGCAGGATTCGAACCTGCGACCGTAGCGCCTACAGCCTCTCGCTCACAGCAGCCGGCGAAGTAAATGTGTGGTGTAACGAATGCCATGGACAATACCTCATCGGGATTTGTTTGGTTTCCACTTCTCCCAATTATTTTACAAAGTTAGAATCTAGAACCTATGAATCTGGACACTTGCCAACATAGTTTACCAAAATTATCATCCACACATTCCGGAAGATAGCAGACACAGGTAAGCTTGGGGACTCTCACACAATCAAAATAACATGTTATACGAGGTGCATTCAAGTTCTAAGGGCTCCGATTTTTTTTCTCCGGACTGGAAAGAGATAGAAACATGCGCATTGTTTTAAAATGAGGCCGCGTTCATTGTCAATACGTCCCAGAGATGGCAGCACCGTACGGCAGATGGAATTTTACCGCCAGCGGCGAGAATGAGAACTGTTTTAAATACTTCGTTTTCTGAATTTGCGTGGTGTGAAACCAATTGAAATTCATCGACAGTTGGAGACATGTGGTGATGGAGTTATGGATGTGTCGAAAGTGCGTTCGTGGGTGCGACAGTTTAATGAAGGCAGAACATCGTGTGACAACAAACCGAAACAACCTCGGGCTCGCACAAGCCGGTCTGACGACATGATCGAGAAAGTGGAGAGAATTGTTTTGGGGGATCGCCGAATGACTGTTGAACAGATCGCCTCCAGAGTTGGCATTTCTGTGGGTTCTGTGCACACAATCCTGTATGACGACCTGAAAATGCGAAAAGTGTCATCCAGGTGGGTGCCACGAATGCTGACGGACGACCACATGGCTGCCCGTGTGGCATGTTGCCAAGCAATGTTGACGCGCAACGACAGCATGAATGGGACTTTCTTTTCGTTGGTTGTGACAATGGATGAGACGGGGATGCCATTTTTCAATCCAGAAACAAAGCGCCAGTCAGCTCAATGGAAGCGCACAGATTCACCGCCACCAAAAAAATTTCGGGTAACCGCCAGTGCTGAAAAAATGATGGTGTCCATGTTCTGGAACAGCGAGGGTGTAATCCTTACCCATTGCGTTCCAAAGGGCACTACGGTAACAGGTGCATCCTACGAAAATGTTTTGAAGAACAAATTCCTACCTGCACTGCAACAAAAACGTCCGGGAAGGGCTGCGCGTGAGCTGTTTCACCGAGACAACGCACCCGCACATCGAGCTAACGTTACGCAACAGTTTCTTCGTCATAACAACTTTGAAGTGATTCCTCATGCTCCCTACTCACCTGACCTGGCTCCTAGCGACTTTCGGCTTTTTCCAACAATGAAAGACTCTCTCCGTGGCCGCACATTCACCAGCCGTGCTGCTATTGCCTCAGCGATTTTCCAGTGGTCAAAACAGACTCCTAAAGAAGCCTTCGACGCTGCCATGGAATGATGGCGTCAGCGTTGTGAAAAATGTGTACGTCTGCAGGGCGATTACGTCGAGAAGTAACGCCAGTTTCATCGATTTCGGGTGAGTAGTTAATTAGAAAAAAAATCGGAGGCCTTAGAACTTGAATGCACCTCGTACATTCAAGCTGCTGAGAAAAACAGTGTACAGAAGAATGGGAAAGGAAACTGAATGTCCGTTATCCGGCGATCAGTTTGGCTTTAGCAAAGGTAAAGGCACCAGAGAGGCAATTCCGACGTCAGGTTTGGTAATCTAACGAAGGCTTAAGAACAAGTCACGTCCGTATGATATATCGATCTAGAAAGAGCGTTCAACAAAGTAAAGTGGTGCAAAAGTTCCAAATTTTCAGGAAAATAAGAGTAAGCAATAGGGAAAAACGGTGATATACAATATGTACAATGACCAAGAAGGGACTATAAGAATGGAAGACCAATAACGAAGTACTCCGATCAGAAAAGCTGCAAGATAAGGATGTAGTATTTCGCCCCTACTGGTCAGTCTACAGATGGAAAAAGCAATGAAGGAAATAAAAGAAAGGTTCAGGAGTGGGATTAAACTCAGAGTGAAAGGATATCAAAGTTCGCTGATGCAACTGATATCCTCTATAAAAGCAACGAAGAATTGCAGATGTGTTAAAAGGAATGAACGGTGTGATGAGAACACACTCTGGATTGAGAGTAAACTGAAGAAAGATGAAAGTAATGAGGAGTAGCATGAATGAAATTAGAGATAAACTTAACATCAAAACTGGATAGACAAAATGAAGGAATTTTGTCGGCTGGGAAGCAAAATAACACAAGACAGACGAAGCAAGTAGGGTAATAAGCAGACTATCACAGGCAAAAGGGGGCATTCCTCGCAAAAAGGAAATTAATTTAGGATAGAATTGTCTGAGAACGTATGTTTTGAGCAGAGCAGTGCATGTTAGTGAATTATGGATTGTGGGAAAACCGGAGAGGAGAGAATCGAAACATTTGACATCTGGTGCTGTGGAAGCATAGTGCCATTCGAATAGCCCTTGGGTGCTAAAAATGAAAAGTCTTTATGTTGCATAGGAGTGATCCATCATTAATTATTGATTTTTTTGTTCTCCAAATGTAGGATACCTTAACTAGAGATATCCGTAATGAATATCAGAACATTTGCTTGGGTTGCAGAACATTGCAGACCCGAATGACTATAAAGTTCCATGCATGAGGATCTCTCCTTTGCGAACAATTTCACTTTTCGTGGGTATTTAGCAAAGAAATTTAAGATGATTTACGGTGCAGTAGAGGCAATCTTTAATAAACGTAGATAGGCAAGCTGGTCGTAGGTTGTGTTCCAAAAATGAACAGCACAGAGACAGAAGTGATGACACTTTCTGCAGGACCTGGCCATCATTTTGCAGGACAATGTTCAAGCACGTACAGTGCAAGCTATTACTGATTTGTGTGACTTACAGGGCTGCTAAGTGCTATAGCACCTACTGCACTCCCCTGACTTAAGCCCTCGTGAGTTCAACTCAATTTCTAAGCTGAAGGAAACACTTCACGACATTCTCTTCAGAGCTGCTACAAATTCTTCGGGCAATAGACCACGCATTTCGAACTGTCAACACAACTGGCACTCTTGAGAGTATCCTACGACTTCCACATCCCTGACAACGGGTTATACACAATGCTGGTGACTACTTTGGAGGTCAGTAAAACTTTGAAATGCATATCTATTTTGTACGAGCTGTAAATAAATAGTTGCCACTATTAAAAGTTATCTAGTCGCGTGCACTAATGGCTGTCGGTTTTGTCTTAAGTTGAAGATAATACAGCGGGTGGCCACTTCGCAGATCTGAAGCTATACCCATGGGCTTTAGTCAACATGTCATTGTATGTTGTAATTATCTTTTTTTATGTGTGGCTAGTGACTCGAATTAATTGAAGAAATGTTGCTTGTTTTGTTAAGAACCTTCTAAGTGGCTTATTGCTACCAATCAGTAATGTTATCTGTTTCTGTTTATTTGGGTAAAACAGGTCACGATTTGGAATCACGACATAAGTAATCCTGTTGAATGCTGTAAGTACCAGTGTATGTTCCTTAAATGATGTTAATAAATACCGGGTGATCAAAAAGTCAGTATAAATTTGAAAACTGAATAAATCACGGAATAATGTAGATAGAGAGGTACAAATTGACACACATGCTTGGAATGACGTGGTGTTTTATTAGAACCAAAAAAATACAAACGTTCAAAAAATATCAGACAGATGGCGCTTCATCTCATCAGAATGCAATAATTAGCATAACAAATTAAGACAAAGCAAAGTTGATGTTCTTTACAGGAAATGCTCAATATGTCCACCATCATTCCTCAACAATAGCTGTAGTCGAGGAATAATGCTGTGAACAGCACTGTAAAGCATGTCCGGAGTTATGGTGAGGCATTGGCGTCGGATGTTGTCTTTCAGCATCCCTAGAGATTTCGGTCGATCACGATACACTTGCGACTTCAGGTAACTCCAAAGCCAATAATCGCACGGACTGAGGTCTGTGGACCTGGGAGGCCAAGCATTACGAAAGTGGCGGCTGAGCACACGACCATCACCAAACGACGCGCGCAAGAGATCTTTCACGCTTCTACCAATATGTTTTTTTTTTGTACTAATAAAACCCCATGCCATTCCAACCACATGTGTCAATTTTTACCTCTCTATCTACATTATTCCGTGGTTTATTACGTTTTCAAATTTATACTGACTTTTGATCACCCGGTATTTTGTACATCTATCAAATGGTTAAAATGGGTCTGAGCACTATGGGACTTAACTTCTGAGATCACCAGTCCCCTAGAACTTAGAACTACTTAAACCTAACTAACCTAAGGACATCACACACATCCATGCCCGAGGCAGGATTCTCACCTGCGGCCGTAGCGGTCGCTTGGCTCCAGACTGTAGTGCCTAGAACCGCACGGCCAATCCGGCCGGCTGTACATCTATCGTCCAGTGGCTTTTCACTCAAGGATCACTGTCTCCAAGCTGTCCTGCTCCAAAGATTTTAAAAGGTTTTTACTTCAGAAGTAAATCCAACTACCTTCACCAATTCCTACCGCCCCCCTCCCCCCCCCCCCCCTCCCATCCCCGACCCTCATCCTGTCAAGAATGATACGTGTCAATAGATACTTTTCTTCGAAGTATTCCATAATGTTGAAATGCAGTTTATGTTCCAAAATTCTACTTTTTTGTTGGTACAAAGAACAATTTGCAATGCTTTAGAAACTTTGGTATCAGCTTTCAGTAACGTTCCACTTTCAGAACAGATAGCACTAATAGGTTATACAGATTACAGAGTAATCTAACATGGGTACCTTGAGAACTAATGGTGGAATGGTTGAGTATTCTCTTGACTCTATTGGAACAGCTGAAGCTCGTTGAGACAGTTCAGATCGACTATCACCGATGTCGATGAAGAATAATATCTTGACAAGAGCTTTGAGTTCAAACTCATTTGGCTCCATTGGTTATACTGTTGGTTTACGATAAGAGCTCTGTAAAGCTGGCAGAACGCACACAAGAAAGATGCATTTCATACTGTCCTGGTAAACAGAACGTACGTTTCTTTGTTGCAGGTAAGTGAGAGCCTGTCGGAGGAAGTGATGGTGGACAATGCCTATTGAGTAAGTGTCTTTCCAATCATCCAATTGGCAGTAAATTGCAGTTTATAAAATAGAAATAGCGACTTCTTACTCCTGAAGCGACTAGGTAGACTGGAATACATCATGATCAGTTCCCCAGCGAGATATTTTCATGAACTTGGATCATACAAATATGGATATTTTTCTTAGAGAGGAAATCGTTTTCAACTTCTCTTTGAGTCATGCCCACGATTGAGGGAAACAGGCCATAACACTCATAACAAACTTGTAAAAAGTCGTTTTTAAGCCTTAGGTTTTTCTTACCACTGGCTGTTCACATATGTCTTGAGCCTTTGATACCACCCATCGGCTATGAGCTGTGTCGTTGTACTGTTGTGGTGCGTGACTTCATTCGTTCATGAGCTTACGCTCGTAGTCGAACAGAGATAAATAATTATATTTTATCATCATAGTAACCAGCAAAAACAGTGATCACAATGTATATGAACTTGGAATATATCTATATAAAAGAACAATAATCACCGCTAACGGATAAGTTGTTGTTGTTGTTGTTGTGGTCTTCAGTCCTGAGACTGGTTTGATGCAGCTCTCCATGCCACTCTATCCTGTGCAAGCTCCTTCATCTCCCAGTACCTACTGCTGCCTACATCCTTCTGAGTCTGCTTAGTGTATTCATCTCTTGGTCTCCCTCTACGATTTTAATCCTCCACACTTCCCTCCAGCACTAAATTGGTGATCCCTTGATGGCTCAGAACATATCCTACCAACTTGTCCCTTCTTCTTGTCAAGTTGTGCCACAAACTCCTCTTCTCCCCAATTCTATTCAGTACCTCCCTTATTAGTTACGTGATCTACCCATATAATCTTCAGCATTCTTCTGTAGCACCACATTTCAAAAGCTTCTATTCTCATCTTCTCTAAACTGTTTATCGTCCATGTTTCACTTCCATATACGGCTACACGCCATACAAATACTTTCAGAAAAGACTTCCTGACACTCAAATCTGTACTCGATCTTAACAAATTTATCTTTTAAGAAATGATTTTTTGCCATTGCCAAGCTACATATTATATCGTCTTTGCTTCTATTATCATCAGTTATTATTCTTCCCAAATAGCAAAACTCGTCTACTACTTTAAGTATCTCATTTCATAATGTAATTCCCGCAGCATCACCTGATTCATTTTGTCTAAACTGCGTTATATTTTTTTTTTGTTTTTTTGTTTTTGTTGATGTTGATCTTATATTTTCTTTTCAAGACACTGTCCATTCCGTTCAGCTGCTCTTTCAGGACCTTTGAATTCTCTGACAGAATTACGGTGTCATCGGTAAACCTCAGAGTTTTCATTTCTTCTCCCGGGACTTTAGTTCCTACCCCAAATTTCTCTTTTGTTTCCTTTATTACCTACTGAGTACACAGATTGAATAACATCGGGGATAGGCTAAAACCCTGTCCCACGCCGTTCTCAACCACAGCTTCCCTTTCGTGCCCCTAGCGTCATATTACTGCCATCTGGTGTCTGTACAAATCGTAAATAGCCTTTCGCTAACCATATTGTACCCCTCAGAATGCCCGCGAAAGGCAAAGTACCCGAGTTCGAGTCTCGGTCTGGCACACAGTTTTAATCTGCCAGGAAGTTTCGTTTTATATTGTACCACTTCCACCTTTAGTGGTTCAAAAGAGTATTCGAGTCAACATTGACAAAAGCTTTCTCTAAATCTACAAAAGCTATACCGTATGCTTGCCTTTCCTTAACCTATCTTCTATGAGAAGTCGTAGGGTCAGTATTTCCTCGCTTGTTCCTACATTTGATATAAATCCAAACTGATCTTCCCCGAGATCTACCTCTACAAGTTCTTTCATTCCTCTGTAAAGAGTTCGTGGTAGTATCTTGTAGCCATGGCTTACTAACCTGATAGTTCGGTCGTTTGAGTCATGTGCACGATTGAGGGGAATAGTGCATAGTACTCATAACAGAGTTGTTCTAAGCCTTAGGTGTTCTTTATCGCTGGCTGCTCACATACGTACTCCAGCCTTTATCATCATCCATCGGCTATGAACTGTGTTTTAGTACTATTGTGGTGGGTGACTTGATTCGTACATGAGCATACGCTCGTAATCGAACAGAGATTAAACATTACATTTGATCGTCCTCGTAACGAGCAAAAACACTGATCACAGTTCATATCAACTTGGAATGTATCCTTATAACAGAACACTATTCACCGATAACCGATCAGTCATGTAGTGGTGCATAATAATCGTCATTATCAACGTTTGCGTTTCTGTCGGAAGTACCAAGAGTCATCGGTTATGCTTGCGAACTCGTGCACTCACCATGCTTTCTGCCTTCCACTGGTACCCGACAACACATTCAGGGGATGAGTTTTCAGTTGGGTGGGCAGCAGCGGACACGGGCGACTCAAGACGCCGCAGAAGCAGAGTTCGGCGATGACGTCATAGTGCCTTGTGACGCGTTCGAAGCGACTTTACAGAGCTAATTTCTGGTCTCTAATTCCCAGTTGAAAGTAAGTGGAACTGGATTACAATTGTGGGAGTTCCTTTATAACCACGGGAAAGCAACTTAAGACATTGATCGGAACTTGGAGATTAGAACAATGTTTTATTTTTTTTTCTAGAATCACGTTGTCAACTATCCAGACACGCGAAAGTCAAATATTTGTGTGTGTTATATATATACAGGGCTATTACAAATGATTGAAGCGATTTCATAAATTCACTGTAGCTCCATTCATTGACATATGGTCACGACACACTACAGATACGTAGAAAAACTCATAAAGTTTTGTTCGGCTGAAGCCGCACTTCAGGTTTCTGCCGCCAGAGCGCTCGAGAGCGCAGTGAGACAAAATGGCGACAGGAGCCGAGAAAGCGTACGTCGTGCTTGAAATGCTTCACATCAGTCAGTCATAACAGTGCAACGACACTTTAGGACGAAGTTCAACAAAGATACACCAACTGCTAACTCCATTCGGCGATGGTATGCGCAGTTTAAAGCTTCTGGATGCCTCTGTAAGGGGAAATCATCGGGTCGGCCTGCAGTGAGCGAAGAAGCGGTTGAACGCGTGCGGGCAAGTTTCACGCGTAGCCCGCAGAAGTCGACGAATAAAGCAAGCAGGGAGCTAAACGTACCACAGCCGACGGTTTGGAAAATCTTACGGAAAATGCTAAAGCAGAAGCCTTACCGTTTACAATTGCTACAAGCCCTGACACCCGATGACAAAGTCAAACGCTTTGAATTTTCGGCGCGGTTGCAACAGCTCATGGAAGAGGATGCGTTCAGTGCGAAACTTGTTATCAGTGATGAAGCAACATTTTTTCTTAATGGTGAAGTGAACAGACACAGTGTGCGAATCTGGGCGGTAGAGAATCCTCACGCATTCGTGCAGCAAATTCGCAATTCACCAAAAGTTAACGTGTTTTGTGCAATCTCACAGTTTAAAGTTTACGGCCCCTTTTTCTTCTGCGAAAAAAACGTTACAGGACACGTGTATCTGGACATGCTGGAAAATTGGCTCATGCCACAACTGGAGACCGACAGCGCCGACTTCATCTTTCAACAGGATGGTGCTCCACTGCACTTCCATCATGATGTTCGGCATTTCTTAAACAGGACATTGGAAAACCGATGGATCGGTCGTGGTGGAGATCATGATCAGCAATTCATGTCATGGCCTCCACGCTCTCCCGACTTAACCCCATGCGATTTCTTTCTGTGGGATTATGTGAAAGATTCAGTGTTTAAACCTCCTGTACCAAGAAACGTGCCAGAACTGCGAGCTCGCATCAACGATGCTTTCGAACTCATTGATGGGGACATGCTGCGCCGAGTGTGGGAGGAACTTGATTATCGGCTTGATGTCTGCCGAATCACTAAAGGGGCACATATCGAACAATGCCTAAAAAAACTTTTTGAGTTTTCGTATGTGTGTGCAAAGCATTGTGAAAATATCTCAAATAATAAAGTTATTGAAGAGCTGTGAAATCGCTTCAATCATTTGTAATAACCCTATATATATATATATATATATATATATATATATATATATATATATATATATATATATATAAGAGAGAGAGAGAGAGAGAGAGAGAGAGAGAGAGAGAGAGGAGAGAGATGGAGTGATGATACCTATGAGGTGTAAACCTTTCGAACGCTTTTAATGGACCAGTATCACATTATGCACGTCTTTCACCTTTACATCTACGAATGTAGTTTCTGAGTGGTGGCTGTTCCATCTTTTAATGTCGCGAGAAGTCTGACCATGTTTGAATTAAACTGGTAATTGCATATTTCTTTTAAACGAAGTAACAGAGCAGTACTAAGTTTAAGTCGCGTCCATTTGGCGATAAAGCATAGAAAACAGAGAGTGTTAAGTCTATGTGGTATTCCGATTACTGAGCAACATCTCCCACCACCATCACCACCACCACCACCACCACCACCACCACCCCCTGATTCACAGATTTGATACTTGTTACTACTTTATAAAGGCTACATCCTAGGGTTCTCCATGCATCTTAGGTCTCCCCTATACTCGTCCATGGTGAGCCAGTACGTCTTCTCATGTCATCTAACGTTTCCATTTTCAATCAGATAGTCGTCTATCCTCTTGGAATCCAGCAAGCAGCTCACTTGGCCCACCTGTCATCCATTCACCTAGATACATGTCTATCTCACCTCTGTTTTCAGTGTAGTCATATACAAACTTTATAATAATTTCCAACTGCTGTCGCCCCATTTACCGTTCAACAGCACTCAGTTATGAGCAACTATCCCGTTAAAAGTAATTGTCTCATGGTCGTGTAAGTCACAAATAATGCACAAGCAGTGTATGTAAGCTTTCCTTCTCAGATATGGCGGGACTTCAAACAGTAAGTTACGCATTATCGTTTAGGACCAATTAACTTTTACTGAATCCTGCACTTCACTTCTACGTGACTCGGATACATGACACTATTTTTGAATTGTATAAATTGAAAGTGGAGGGGGGCAGAAAGGCAAGGAAATGGAAGGAGCTGATGTCAGCTGCATCGGATCTTGATGCGGAATCAGCGGCGATGAGTGGAATTGTGTGTCGGACTGGGACTCGAACCCAGAATCATCCGGTTAATAGGTAGTTGCATTAACCACTGCGCAACCCAAACACAGTATTAATTGCGAATGTGCAGACTCTGGGGCGGCGGGTTAAATAGTAAAACAAACTTAGCCGTTACTACAAGAGCCTGAAAACTATTTTTACGTTCAGGGAGAAAGCGATGGAGAACATTCTAACCGAAATTACCAGTCTGCAAGTCCACATTCTTTTTGTGCTCACCGAAAGAAAATATTTCTACACTCTATTCATTCACTAGGATCAGGAAGTACGATTTTAAATAAAAGTTTTCAGTTCTAACTAATTAATATATTCAGTAAAATTTCACACGCACAAACATAATAATACTGATGATGAAGATGATAATGTCCCTACCGCAAAGAGCACTATTAGCAGTTCAAAGGCGACCTCTACGGTAAATTCCTAGTAGAATGGTCTGACTTCTAATGATCAAAGTTAATAGCTCGCCACAAAAGTGGAAAATAATCTCACCACTTGCCATCTAGCTTTGTCAGCATTACGGGCGGCGCACAGACAGTTACTCTCATGAAATCTAAGTGATCCAGGACAGTGTACAGTCCTCGTGAGTTGACTTCCTACTTTTACCGAAAACATGAGTTCGGTAGGTGCCTAGTACTGACGTCATCCGAGGCAGCTCGTATGCCGGCGTTTGACCGATGCCGACAGACTGTAGCTCGGTGCGAAGTCTCTCTGTTAACTGCCTCTGGCCTTATTTATACATACATGGGCGCAACAGAAGGCCGAATGGAACATCTGTTGTCAAGCGATCTAGGCACAGCCAGTACCATCAACATGGTCGCTCTCTCGGACACGTATTATTTAATAACTCTTTTGTGTAACAGCTTATAGTCTTCGTAGTTTTTATATAAATGAAGTTACGTTGGCTTTAGTTAATGTAAAATTTTCACCTCGACTACATTTAAACTTTGCCAGTTAGAATTTTGACAACGGAGCTGACAGTATTAGGACAATGTGAACACCACCTCAAAGTACCGTTACCCAATATGGCGGCGATGACGTCATCCAAAGTGGCGGCCGTGACGTCATCTGATGACGTCATCCAAGATGGCGGCTTTTGGTGGGAAGTTTGAATTTGCCAGGAAGATTGGTCACTTGGGGTACCTCCACTAACCTAACACCCTCCCCCAGAAAATCATGAGACGTTCAAATTCCATCAGGATAATGCAGCCTCTACTAACATAAGAAAAATGGTGGGAAAGAAACGGCAGTCGGGGTACCTCCACTAACCCAAGTCATCTGACCGCCACCTAGGGATTGGTGCAAAGTTTGAATTTTGGCGGTAAAGAAAGGTCTATATCTACATCTACATTTATACTCCGCAAGCCACCCAGCGGTGTGTGGCGGAGGGCACTTTACGTGCCACTCTCATTTCCTCACTTTCCTGTTCCAGTCGCGTATCGTTCGCGGGGAGAACGACTGTCTGAAAGCCTCCATGCGCGCTCTAATCTCTCTGATTTTACATTCGTGATCTCCTCGGGAGGTATAAGTAGGGGGAAGCAATATATTCGATACCTCATCCAGAAACGTACCCTCTCGAAACCTGGCGAGCAAGCTACACCGCGATGCAGAGCGCCTCTCTTGCAGAGTATGCCACTTGAGTTTGCTAAACATCTCCGTAACGCTATCACGGTTACGAAATAACCCTGTGACAAAACGCGCCGCTCTTCTTTGGATCTTCTCTATCTCCTCCGTCAACCCGATCTGGTACGGATCCCACACTGATGAGCAATACTCAAGTATAAGTCGAACGAGTGTTTTGTAAGGCACCTCCTTTGTTGATGGACTACATTTTCTAAGGACTCTCCCAATGAATCTCAACCTGGTACCCGCCTTACCAACAATTAATTTTATTTGATCACTCCACTTCAAATCGTTCCGCACGCATACTCCCAGATATTTTAGAGAAGTAACTGCTACCAATGTTTGTTCCGCTATCGTATAATCATACAATAAAGGATCCTTCTTTCTATGTATTCGCAATACATTACATTTGTCTATGTTAAGGGTCAGTTGCCACTCCCTGCACCAAGTGCCTATCCGCTGCAGATCTTCCTGCATTTCGCTACAATTTTCTAATGCTGCAACTTCTCTGTATACTACAGCATCATCCGCGAAAAGCCGCATGGAACTTCCGACACTATCTACTAGGTCATTTATATATATTGTGAAAATCAATGGTCCCATAACACTCCCCTGTGGCACGCCAGAGGTTACTTTAACGTCTGTAGACGTCTCTCCATTGATAACAACATGCTGTGTTCTGTTTGCTAAAAACTCTTCAATCCAGTCACACAGCGGGTCTGATATTCTGTAGGCTCTTACTTTGTTTATCAGGTGACAGTGCGGAACTGTATCGAACGCCTTCCGGAAGTCATGAATAATAGCATCTACCTGGGAGCCTGTATCTAATATTTTCTGGGTCTCATGAACAAATAAAGCGAGTTGGGTCTCACACGATCGCTGTTTCTGGAATCCATGTTGATTCATACATAGCAGATTCTGGGTTTCCAAAAACGACATGATACTCGAGCAAAAAACATGTTCTGAAATTCTACAACAGATCGACGTCAGAGATATAGGTCTATGGTTCTGCGCATCTGCTCGACGACCCTTCTTGAAGACTGGGACTACCTGTGCTCTTTTCCAATCATTTGGAACCTTCCGTTCCTCTAGAGACTTGCGGTACACGGCTGTTACAAGGGGGGGGGGGGGGGGGGCAAGTTCTTTCACGTATTCTGTGTAGAATCGAATTGGTATCCCGTCAGGTCCAGTGGACTTTCCTCTGTTGAATGATTCCAGTTGCTTTTCTATTCCTTGGACACTTATTTCGATGTCAGCCATTCTTTCGTTTGTGCGAGGATTTAGAGAAGGAACTGCAGTGCGGTCTTCCTCTGTGAAACAGCTTTGGAAAAAGGTGTTTAGTATTTCAGCTTTACGCGTGTCATCCTCTGTTTCAATGCCATCATCATCCCGGAGTGTCTGGATATGCTGTTTCGAGCCACTTACTGATTTAACGTAAAACCAGAACTTCCTAGGATTTTCTGTCAAGTCGGTACATAGAATTTTACTTTCGAATTCACTGAACGCTTCACGCATAGCCCTCCTTACGCTAACTTTGACATCGTTTAGCTTCTGTTTGTCTGAGAGGTTTCGGCTGCGTTTAAACTTGGAGTGGAGCTCTCTTTGCTTTCGCAGTAGTTTCCTAACTTTGTTGTTTTACCACGGTGGGTTTTTCCCGTCCCTCACAGTTTTACTCGGCACGTACCTGTCTAAAACGCATTTTACGATTGCCTTGAACTTTTTCCATAAACACTCTACATTGTCAGCGTCGGGACAGAAATTTTCATTTTGATCTGTTAGGTAGTCTAAAATCTGCCTTCTATTACTCTTGCTAAACAGATAAACCTTCCTCCCTTTTTTTATATTCCTATTAACTTCCATATTCAGGGATGTTGCAACGGCCTTATGATCACTGATTCCCTGTTCTGCACATACAGAGTCGAAAAGTTCGGGTCTGTTTGTTATCAGTAGGTCCAAGATGTTATCTCCACGAGTCGGTTCTCTGTTTAATTGCTCGAGGTAATTTTCGGATAGTGCACTCAGTATAATGTCACTCGATGCTCTGTCCCTACCACCCGTCCTAAACATCTGAGTGTCCCAGTCTATACCTGGTAAATTGAAATCTCCACCTAAGACTATAACATGCTGAGAAAATTTATGTGAAATGTATTCCAAGTTTTCTCTCAGTTGTTCTGCCACTAATGCTGCTGAGTCGGGAGGTCGGTAAAAGGAGCCAATTATTAACCTAGCTCGGTTGTTGAGTGTAACCTCCACCCATAATAATTCACAGGAACTATCCACTTCCACTTCACTACAGGATAAACTACTACTAACAGCGACGAACACTCCACCACCGGTTGCATGCAATCTATCCTTTCTAAACACCGTCTGTACCTTTGTAAAAATTTCGGCAGAATTTATCTCTGGCTTCAGCCAGCTTTCTGTACCTATAACGATTTCAGCTTCGGTGCTTTCTATCAGCGCTTGAAGTTCCGGTACTTTACCAACGCAGCTACGACATTTTACGATTACAATACCGATTGCTGCTTGGTCCCTGCATGTCCTGACTTTGCCCCGCACCCGTTGAGGCTGTTGCCCTTTCTGTACTTGCCCAAGGCCATCTAACCTAAAAAACCGCCCAGCCCACACCACACAACCCCTGCTACCCGTGTAGCCGCTTGTTGCGTGTAGTGGACTCCTGATCTATCCAGCGGAACCCGAAACCCCACCACCCTATGGCGTAAGTCTAGGAATCTGCAGCCCACACGTCGCAGAACCGTCTCAGCCTCTGATTCAGACCCTCCACTCGGCTCTGTACCAAAGGTCCGCAGTCAGTCCTGTCGACGATGCTGCAGATGGTGAGCTCTGCTTTCATCCCGCTAGCGAGACTGGCAGTCTTCACCAAATCAGATAGCCGCCGGAAGCCAGAGAGGATTTCCTCTGATCTATAGCGACACACATCATTGGTGCCGACATGAGCGACCACCTGCAGATGGGTGCACCCTGTACCCTTCATGGTATCCGGAAGGACCCTTTCCACATCTGGAAATACGGAGACTTACAAGCAGTCGTTCTTCCCACGCACAATTCGTGAATGGAACAGGGAAGGGGGGAATCAGATAGTGGTACAATAAGTACCCTCCGCCACACACCGTAAGGTGGCTCGCGGAGTATAGATGTAGATGTAGATGTAGATGTAGATGTAGACTCCCCCGGTATGCACACGGAGTGCAATTTGGTTTTCTTCCCCTCTTTTGCTGCCATATCCCTAAGGGGCCCCATTACACGCCTGACGTTGGAGCTCCCAACTACCAGTAAGCCCACCCTCTGCAGTCACTTGGGCTATCTCTCCTAACCTAAGAAATTGGCAGGAAAGAAAGGGCACATGGGCTACCTCCACTAATCTAAGTCACCCGACTGCCACTTCTTCCTAGGGATTCGATTACGTCACAGCAGGTATGACAGCACCCTCTGGTGGCAGTACTGTGTACTAGGTCATTTGGACTCTGAACCCCATGGTGATTACACTTGATGGTGGTACTACCTCTAATTGTTTAAATAAATAGTGCATGCAAAATAAAGACTTATGTCCAGCACACATCGAGTCCTCTTCCCACCAATCCCTAGGAAGAGGTGGCAGTCAGTTAGGTTAGTGGAGGTAGCCCAAGTGCCCTTACTTTCACACTATTTTCTTAGGTTAGTAGAGATAGTGCAAGTGACCTTTCTTTACCGCCAAAATTCAATCTTCGCACCAATACTTTGGAAAAGGTAGCAGTTGGATGACTAGGGGTAGTGGAGGTAGCCCAACTGCCGTTTCTTTCGTCGCCATTTTTCCTATGTTAGTAGAGGCTGCATTATCCTGATGGAATTTGAACTTCCTGTTATTTTGGTGGAGGGTGTTAGGTTAGTGCAGAAAGTCCAATTGACCAATCTTCCCACCAAAATTCAAACTTCCCGCCAAAAGCCGTCAGCTTGGATGGTGTCATCAGATGACGTCATGGCCGCCATCTTGGATGACGTCATTGCCGCCGTCTTGGATAACGGTACTTTGGGGTGGTGTCCCCCTTGTCCCAATACTGGCAGAGCTCACCCCCGTCGAAGGAGGAATGTGTTTGATGTCATGGAGGAGCAATGATGGCAGGCATATCAAACATCTCATAAGGTAGATCCGAATATCTGTAGTGACGCTTACGTGTTGAATTAAAGTGTGTGCACGCCGTAGTCTGTAACGAATCTACGGTTTTTTTTCGTATAGTTCAATAACTGTCACCCTCTACATCGCTTACTTAAAAATGAATATTCCACTATGTTTAACAGAAACATTTGAGGCCATTTTTACTGTTCTGCTTAATTCTCTTGCTCTCGAACAAGTTGTTCTCAACTGTTCTAAATACTGTAAGTCACTAACTCATCGAGTGGTTTCATTGTCATTCCATATTGTTCTATTTTCAACGTGTTGGTATTACATTATTCTAGTTTTAGAGCATTTGACTTTCCGGTTAACTAAATCTTGTTCCTTTAAGTTATTCCATTACTTTTTTTTCGTCTTACCCACATTTATGGCGAAGAGAACAGTGTCGTCACTGTAACAGAGGTGGTGTAGGTATGTTACAGTAACACGCGTCTTTTCATTGTTTCTCCAGTTTTGGGTCGTAGAAGAAATCTTTCTGCAAGGCTTCTGAGATTGTTCAGCTGATGGAGCATCTCCCCGACAGACGTACCTCACAATTCTGTATTGCCTTCTATCCTAATAATGTCTATTCGAAACTGTAGCCGTCGCGTGCACATACGTCAGTGTACTGATGCAGGATGAATCAGTGACTTGCTTACCGAGGACTGGACGTAAACATTTTGCCGAAACTGTACTAAGAATGCCCTCAAATTCTGTGAAATCGATTCATGACGTCAATTCATACATATTGTTAGTCCCTTCTACAACGTCAGTCCTGTATGCTACACTTGCCTCTAAAACTAGGCTATACAGTGTGTTTCAGACGTGATTGTCAATAATTGACACTTGGAAAGCACATGCCGAAAGTAACTCCAATGAACACTGTTCCGAAAATCAACCATTGCCGAGGTATCGCAATAATTCGAATTGGAGACCAACTGTAAAATTCCCTGGACACCGCGGTATTTACGTTGGTATCTCAAAATCTGGATCGACCATATCTTTACGCATGCTCAACTATTTCCCTTTCCCCCTCCGTGCAGCGTGCCGTACCGGCCATACAATCAGTTACGAACATGAAGGCACCGTGGATAGAGGTTACACCAATGAAGAGTACGCCGACATGCGCTTCATGTATGGCAAAGCCAATGCCAGTGCCCTAGAGGCTGCAAGATTGAATGAAGAAGCTTTTCCTCTCTGCAGGCAGCCCGACAAGCGTCCATTTAGCCTATTACATCAGCGCCATACAAAAACCGGGAATTTCGCATGTCATGTACGAGAAGGTCGACCAAGATCCATAACACTCGATGGTGAGGAAAGGGTTTTACGCGGTGTACCTGAATGTGCGAGTACTTCAACAAATAGGATTGCTACCCAAGAGCGTGTTTTGGGTCATAGGAGTGTGTGGTGGATTTTACATCGGCAAGTCGATCCATATCGTCTCCAGCGCGTGCAAGCCCTCAACAATGCAGACTCCTAGAGAGAATTTCTGCCAATGGGCGCAATGGGCCAATGGTATGCAGATAGAATAGCTAAGTCTCAGGATAAAATTAAAACCATATGATCAGTCGTAAAGGAAGTGGCTGGTCTGCAGAGACAGGTCCACGATATAGAATCAGTGCGTAGTGGGAATGCCCGTGTTACTGATAAGTCGCATATATGTACAGTATTTAATAATCACTTTCTGAATATAGCAGGTGAACTAAATAGAAACCCAGTCCCAGCAGGGAATCATATAGCGCTCGTAGAAAAAAGTGTTCCGAGACTGTTACCTGAAATGCTCCTCCATGATACTGACAAGAGGGAGATTGAGTTAATAATTAAATCACTAAAGACCAAGAACTCTCATGGATATGACGGGGTATCTAGCAGAATACTGAAGTATTGTTCCATGTATGTTATCCCAGTACTTAGCCGTATCTGTAACTTTTCCTTTGGGAGTGGTCGGTTTCCTGACCGATTAAAGTACTCGGTAGTGAAGCCATTTTATAAAAAGGGAGACAGGGATAATGTTGATAATTATAGACCTATTTCTATGCCATCGATGTTTGCTAAAGTTATCGAGAGGGTTGTATATACAAGGTTACTGGAGCATTTAAATTCACATAATTTGCTGTCAAATGTACAGCATGGTTTTAGAAATGGCTTAACAACTGAAAATGCTACAGTCTCTTTTCTCTGTGAGGTTTTGGACGGATTAAATAAAAGGTTGCGAACGCTAGGTGTTTTCTTCCATTTAACGAAGGCTTTTGACTGTGTTGACCACAAAATATTACTGCAGAAGTTGGACCATTATGGAGTAAGGGGATAGCTTACAATTGGTTCGCCTCTTACTTTAAGAACAGAAAGCAGAAGGTAATTCTCCGCAATATTGAGAGTGGTAATGATGTTCAGTCCCAATGGGACACTGTTAAATGGGGCGTTCCCCAAGGATCGGTGCTGGGGCCACTGCTGTTTCTTATTTATGTAAATGATATGCCTTCTAGTATTACAGGTGATTCAAAAATATTTCTGTTTGCTGATGACACCAGCTGTAGTATACAGAGAAGTTGCTGCATTAGAAAATTGTAGCGAAATACAGGAAGATCTGCAGCGGATAGGCACTTGGTGCAGGGAGTGGCAACTGACCCTTAACATAGACAAATGTAATGTATTGCGAATACATAGAAAGAAGGATCCTTTATTGTATGATTATATGATAGCGGAACAAACACTGGTAGCAGTTACTTCTGTAAAATATCTGGGAGTATGTGTACGGAACGATTTGAAGTGGAATGATCATATAAAATTAATTGTTGGTAAGGCGGGTACCAGGTTGAGATTCATTGGGAGAGTGCTTAGAAAATGTAGTCCATCAACAAAGGGGATGGCTTACAAAACACTCGTTCGACCTATACTTGAGTATTGCTCATCAGTGTGGGATCCGTACCAGGTCGGGTTGACGGAGGAGATAGAGAAGATCCAAAGAAGAGCGGCGCGTTTCGTCACAGGGTTATTTGGTAACCGTGATAGTGTTACGGAGATGTTTAATAGACTCAAGTGGCAGACTCTGCAAGAGAGGCGCTCTGCATCGCGGTGTAGCTTGCTGTCCAGGTTTCGAGAGGGTGCGTTTCTGGATGAGGTATCGAATATATTGCTTCCCCCTACTTATACTTCCCGATGAGATCACGAATGTAAAATTAGAGAGATTAGAGCGCGCACGGAGGCTTTCAGACAGTCGTTCTTTCCGCGAACCATACGCGACTGGAACAGGAAAGGGAGGTAATGACAGTGGCACGTAAAGTGCCCTCCGCCACACACCGTTGGGTGGCTTGCGGAGTATCAATGTAGATGTAGATGTTGGTAGTGAAGGATCTTGTGTGTAATATTGAAACATTATCAAATAATGTAGTTCATGAAATAAGTTCATGGCTTGTGGAAAATAATTTGATGCTAAATCACAGTAAGACTCAGTTTTTACAGTTTCTAACTCACAATTCAACAAGAACTGATATTTTAATCAGACAGAATGGGCATGTTATAAGCGAGACGGAACAGTTCTAGTTCCTAGGCGTACGGATAGATAGTAAGCTGTTGTGGAAAGCCCATGTTCGGGATCTTGTTCAGAAACTAAATGCCGCTTTATTTACCATTAGAACAGTATCTGAAATAAGTGACATTTCAACACGGAAAGTAGTCTACTTCGCATATTTTCATACGCTTATGTCATATGGTATTATTTTTTGGGGTAATTCTCCGGATCAAAAAGGGTATTTTTGGCTCAAAAGCAGGCTGTTCGAGCTATGTGTGGTGTAAGTTCGAAAACCTCTTGTCGACCCCTATTCAATAGTCTGGGAATTTTGACATTGCCCTCACAGTATATATTTTCTTTAATGTCGTATGTTGTTAGCAATATTAGCTTATTCCCAAGAGTTAGCAGCTTTCACTCAGTTAATACTAGGCAGAAATCAAATCTGCATGTGGAATGCACTTCCTTGACTCTTGTGCAGATAGGAGTGCAGTATTCTGCTGCATCCATTTTCAATAAGCTACCACAAGAACTCAAAAATCTTAGCAGTAGCCCAAACGCTTTTAAGTCTAATCTGAAGAGTTTCCTCATGGCTCACTCCTTCTATTCTGTCGAGGAGCTCCTGGAAGAGCTAAAAAATTAAGCAAATTCCAGTGTTACATTCTTGATTTTCTTTATTTAAACTAACGACGTGTCGCCTGAATATGTTTCTTATATTTCATTTTATCTGTTTCTACAATCGTGTTATAATTTCATGTATT
The DNA here is from genome assembly GCF_021461385.2 of Schistocerca piceifrons. Taxonomy (NCBI): domain Eukaryota; kingdom Metazoa; phylum Arthropoda; class Insecta; order Orthoptera; family Acrididae; genus Schistocerca; species Schistocerca piceifrons. The sequence goes on from NC_060146.1 coordinate 216,234,408, forward strand.
GACTCGTTCCATGACCATGGAGACTTCTCCTTCACGTGGTCCCACGGAACAATAAATAAATAAATAAACAGTGTCCTCTGAATCTCCAGTTTGTAAGCGGTATTCTGTTCAGGGATCAGGCTTGATTTACCCGTGACGGTGTTTTTAATTACCATAACTGTCACATTTGGGGCGATGTCGGTCCTAATGCAAAACACGTACCACGACATTAGCAGCGTTATTCGTTGGACGTCTGGACAGGACTACTCGGACACCGCATAACTGGACCCGCTTCCTACCACAGACGCTGACTGGACAGCAGCACATGCGGATTCTGCGGAGTGTACTTCCAGATGTACATGATGATGTCACACTGAACCAAAGTCCGAACATGCGGTTAATGCCTAACGGTGAACCAGGATATTTTCATTTAGAAGTGCGCCAGTTTCTAGCTTCGACGTATGGTCAACATTGGATTGGTGGATGAGGACCTGTGCCATGGCCTCGAAGGTCATTTCAAAAGCCTGGTCTATGCTACCGAGGTCAAATGTCTTGGGGATTACGCTTGCAAATTGGTGCCGCCTTCCAGCATTTACAAATTTCCCAAGGACTGCCTGACAGGATCCCCAACTCATTTCAGAGACTACACTACTGACCATTAAAATTGCTACACCAAGAAGAAATGCAGTTGATAAACGGGTATTCATTGGACAAATATATGATACTAGAACTGACATGTGATTACATTTTCACGCAATTAGGGTGCATAGATCCTGAGAAATCAGTACCCAGAACAATCACCTCTGGCCGTAATAACGGCCTTGATACGCCTGGGCATTGAGTCAAACAGAGCTTGGATGGCGTGTACAGGTACAGCTGCCCATGCAGCTTCAACACTATGCCACAGAGTAGTGACTGGCGTATTGTGACGAGCCAGTTGCTCGGCCACCATTGACCAGACGTTTTAAATTGGTGAGAGATCTGGAGAATGTGCTGGCCAGGGCAGTAGTCGAACATTTTCTGTATCCAGAAAGGCCCGCACAGGAACTGCAACATGCGGTCGTGCATTATCCTGCTGAAATGTAGGGTTTCGCAGGGATCGAATGAAGGGTAGAGCCACGGGTCGTAACACATCTGAAATGTCACGTCCACTGTTCAAATTTGCCGTCAATGCGAACAAGAGGTGACCGAGACGTGTAACCAATGGCACCCCGTACCATCACGCCGAGTGATACGCCAGTATGGCGATGACGAATATACGCTTCCAATGTGCGTTCACCGCGATGTCGCCAAACACGGATGCGACCATCATGATGCTATAAAGAGAACGTGGATTCATCCGAAAATATGACGTCAAGGGTAACCGCAGCCACGGTCTCCGAGCTGATAGTCCATGCTGCTGGAAACGTCGTCGAACTGTTCGTACAGATGGTTGTTGTTTTGCAAACGTCCCCATCTGTTGACTCAGGGATCGACACGTGGCTACACGATCCGTTACAGCCATGCGGGTAAGATGCCTGTCATCTCGACTGCTAGTGATACGAGGCCGTTGGGATCCAGCACGGCGTTCCGTATTACCCTCGTGAACCGACCGATTCCATATTCTGCTAACAGTCATTGGATTTCGACCAACGCGAGTAGCAATGTCCCGATACGATAAACAGCAACCGCGATAGGCTATAAACGTGATGGTACGCATTTCTCCTCCTTACACGAGGCATCATAACAACGTGTCACCAGGCAACGCCGGTGAATTGCTGTTTGTGTATGAGAAATCGGTTGGAAAGTTTCCTCGTGTCAGCACGTTGTAGGTGTCGCCACCGGCGCCAACCTTGTGTGAATGCTCTGAGAAGCTAATCATTTGCATATCACACCATCTTCTTCCTGTCGGTTAAATTTCGCGTTTGTAGAACGTCATCTTCGTGGTGTAGCAATTTTAAGGGCCAGTAGTGTAGTTGAGTGTTGCGTTCAAACACGCGACAACATTTCGAACACCTACTTCAACGTCAGAGATGCCACGTGTTCCTAAACACTGATGAACAGCAACAGAAAATGTGTTGTGTCTCGTTATTTTTGGCCCGTACTTTTCATGTGTGAATTAATGACCATCACCTCTGAAACACCCTTGTACTGCCAAACTTCAATGCGACTGGTATCAGTTGTAGAGAATAAATACAACAAAGTTCATTAATTCAAAAAATGGTTCAAATGGTTCTGAGCACTATGGGACTTAACTGCTGTGGTCATCAGTCCCCTAGAACTTAGAACTACTTAAACCTAACTAAGCTAAGGACATCACACACATCCATGCCCGAGGCAGGATTCGAACCTGCGACCGTAGCGGTCAAGCGGTTCCAAACTGTAGCGCCTAGAACCGCACGGCCACTCCGGCCGACAAGTTCATTAATTAATCGACATCATTGTGGCGTCTGAGAAATGTTTGGATACCAGTAACATTTTTTACCGTGGAAGTAATGAACATAACCTCAGTTATTGTGAGCCTGTGAACCATCAATGGTTTAGCGCCAGACCCAAGTATATTGCATGAACCGTGCGTGGCTCGCGCTCATGCCATATCTTAGTTTACCCCTTTTTTTCGTGTTGCCACCTCGTTATGTTAGTTTCAATTTCTATTGTCACTGAGGTGCTGCTTTGTCGCCCATCAGCGGCAGCAGCAGCATCAGTACCTATCGATATAGCTCTCACTTGTTATCTTTGCTGCACTTCTATTACTTCCCGGTTATCATCAGTCGTGGAGGAGTTGAAAGGTGCCTAGAGGGCAGTTCGGGCCTGCCAGTCGTGAAGTTGGAATACGGCACTAGTTCAGTCGGGTTGGAGCAGCAGTGAGCCCTGGATGTCCATGGCTCGCCCGACCGTTGCCGCCACGAGTCACTTTTACCCGGGGACGGTCTTCGTAGATCGTACGACGTGAATTGGCTCGCTGATAGCTTATGGGTTGGCTGTGTGTGTGTATCGACTCCCGATTTGTCTTCGTGATTGCACAGCCACTGCTGAGTGTCGTTCACGTCTTCGTGCAGGTGTTTGTCAAACTGTGTGTTGATGGTGTCATTTCCACTGACAGCTTGTTTTAAATGTTGTCGGCGTACTGGCAGTGAGTCGGTCGGTCGGAGCGGATCAGCAAGCAAGTCTCCGTGTGGCGCAGTCGGCCGGGCCCGCTGGCGGTCTCTATGCAGTGTCGGAGCGTGTGGGGGCTGTTCAGAGTGCTACGAGGTTCGTGGCTCACCGACCCAGGTCATGAAAGTTGAGTGAAGATTTAATTACCGAAGCCACGTCTGTTCACATTGTCCTCTTGGTTGCTGGTTCGCTGTTGGCGGTATTCCTGGGAACAATAGCGAGTGTTCGAGTTGGTGAAGATTTAGCCGCCGTGTGGTGGAAATAACTACGTTTGTCGGTTTGAAATTCAAGTGCACCAGTGGAATTTTCTGCCTTGTGGCCGTTAGTGTTCCGATTACCTGCCCTGGTCGCTCAAGTAAATTCGGGCAGTGTCCTTTCCTCGCCTGTTGTCGCTGTTCAACATGGTGTGTAATTTTTGACAGCTTAATGATTTTTGGTTGTGGGTGTCTGTGTCTGTAACGCTTTGGCTTCGGAATTCTTATATACTGGTCCGTGGTTAGCAAGTCGTCTTGTCGGTGGGTCCCTGACTGTCTCTTGGTTGTGTTGCCGGCGGATCGAGTATAATTGGGCCGACTTCTTGTCTCACCTAAGTGAACGTTAAGATTGCAAGGGCAGACCGAGCTCCCTGGAAACTTCTGAGCAGCGTTGCCTATACTGCCTTTTTGTTGGCATTTAGTTGTCTATTTTAACGGCTCATAGCCGTGGTTGGAATTGTGTTTTTAAAATCAAAGACCTTCACCCGTCTTAAAAGTAAGTTTATCTAAATTGGGCAAGTCTTACATTGCATCGGCCTTCAGCCGCTTTAAGTTTTAAGGATCTTACGTATCAAGTATTACCTTTTGGAAAATAAAGCTGTGGGCTTTCTGCCTGTTGAAAATTTATTTTATTGTTTTTTGAAAGCATGGGCCCTCAACCGCTTTAAGTTTTAAGGTTCTTACTTATCAAGTATTACATTCTTTCAAGATAAAGCTGTGGCCTTCTGCCAGATGAAAATTTATCGCAGTTGTATTGTTCTTAAAATGATGGGCCTTCAGCCGCTTTAAAATTTTGTATTCTTGCTTATCAAGTCTTACGTAGCTTGGGCTTAAATACTATTTAAGGTTAAAGCCTAGATCCTTCAGTCTCAAAAAAATTTATAGTAGTTGTATTTAATTCGTGGGCCTCCAGCCGTTTTAGAATTAAAGACGTTTTCTGTCGATAATCAGGGTTAGAAGTTGCGCTGTAATGTTTGGACAACTAAATAAAGCGTTATTTTTGGAGTGTAACTGACAGCCACTCATTCTGGCCCCCGTCCACAGTTCCCACTACTTGTCCTGCCCTGCGGGTTTAGCAGGGCGTCTCAATGCAAGATCGTTGTTGTAGTCTGAAGGAGTGATTTGCGAAATGAAAGTACGGATTTTGTACCTTTCTGCTAAAAGAAAATCGACGAGGCGGCTTTATTGCTGAGCTGTGCACCTGTGCGTCGTTTATGTAAATTTACGATTGTAGCATCCCGTCTACATTCGTTCTTGAACGGACGTAAAGCTTTGCGCCGCCGATCTGGAACCACGCGACCGCTACAGTCGCAGGTTCGAATCCTCCCTCAGGAATGGATGTGTGATGTCCTTAGGTTAGCTATGTTTAAGTAGTTCTAAGTTCTAGGGGACTGATGACCTCAGATGTTAAGTCCCATAGTGCTGAGAGCCATTTGAACCATTTGCGCCGCCGGTGGTACACGCACATAATTCGTCACCTGCCAGGGTCGACACATTCATCGATAGCTCGCGTGCGGTCGACTACTGCTCACGGCTTGTTATTGCCTCTCCTGCGTGCGCTTGCATACCGAAGAGATCGTGGTTGCGGGGATGGAAACCTAAGCGTTTACATGTCCCACCGTTGAAATTGCAACTAACAACACTCCGTCCGGAGGTGCATTCAGTATTCGTGAACATAGTTCCGTCACGTATCTCTCGCCTACGTTGGTGCAATAACTATCAACACACACACACACACACACACACACACACACACAGCCGCCCTGCTGCCCGGCAAAGCAAACCGAAAACCTGGCCAGTCGGGACGGAGTGTCATCACTGTCGTGTTTACTCTCTGGACGCACAATTGTAATACACAGTGTGGACTGCGGCGTTGCGACTACTCCAGCGCTGCCACGCACTACACGCCTAAACGTCAACTGCCTGCATGGGACAACAGTTACACATTAACGCTGAAAGATGCTTGTCACAACGACACCTTTCAGAATTGTTCCTTCTTCCCCGTATTCCAAATCACAGATGTATCTGTACGAAGCAAGCCATAACTGAAAGTAGTACCGTCTTTGCCGAACTTAAAAGTAATATCTGAAGTGAAAAACTTCCGCGAGTTGTAACTAAGCCAATCCGAAGGAAATGTCACCGCGTGTATCGCTGTGAGCAGGCCGTTTAAACCTTCCTGCTACCAGTACAATCACATAGGCATATATACAGTGCCTTCTGAAAATATTAGCTCAGAGTAATACAGAAGGTGGAGAACATGAAAACAAATATACAGTCTAAGACAAAAAAAGGATACAGCTCGAAGGAATTATCCGAATGGGACCTCGATTTGTAGATGTGATGTACCGGGTGATCAAAAAGTCAGTATAAATTTGAAAACTAATAAACCACGGAATAATGTGAATAGAGAGGTAAAAATTGGCACACATGTTGGGAATGACACGGAATGATACGGAAAAAAACAAAATTCGCAAAATGTCCGACAATGGCGCTGGACAGCTAAACGTCAGTGACTGCGCATGACAATCGTGTATAAAAGGAGCTGTAATGAGAGAGAGAATCAGATGCGCCAGCAGTCGCAGCGTGTTGACGTTACCTGAAAAGGCGCTTTTAGTGAAGCTGTATTATCAGAATGGGGAATGTGCTAGCTCAGCGTTACGATCCTATCGCCGAGGGAAGGGGATTAGAACGGCTAAAGGTCCGTTGAAAAATGCAGCTGTGGCGAGAATGATTTCGAAGTTCGAAGCCGCGGGTTGTTTAGACGATAGACCCCGTAGTGGCCGACCGAGCACAAGTCGTAATGCTGCTGAGACAGTTCAGGAAGAAATGGAGACTGTAGCGGGTTCGTCTATGCACGGGGAAGTCAGCGCTCGTGCAGTCGCACGTCGCTTCGGCATTCCGTACACTACTGTTTGGTTGGCACTTTGGCGTACCCTCCGATACTATCCGTACAAAATCCATCGGCATCGTGAACTGTTACCTGGCGATTTAGTGAAGCGTAGGGCATTTGCGGTGTGGGCGTTTCAAAAGATGACGGAAGATGACGATGAGTAACGTGTTGTGGACCGACGAAGCTCATTTCACGCTCCGAGGTTCTGTCAAAGCCCACAACTGCAGAATTTGGGCTACCGAAAATCCTAGAACTGTAGTGGAAACTCCATTGCACGACGAGAAAGTCACGGTATGGGTTGGATTTACCACATCTACCGTTTCGGGCCTTTTTCTTCGAGGAAATGCGTGATTCTGGTTTTGTAACTGCTACCGTGACGGTGAGTGGTACGCCGATATGTTACAGAATCGCATCATCCCCAGCCTGGCTGATAAACACCTGCTGGAAGGTACGATGTTTATGCAGGATGGCGCTCCACGCCATATTGCTAGACGCTTGAAAGACCTCTTGCGCGCGTCGTTTGGTGATGATCGTGTGCTCAGCCGCCACTTTCGTCATGCTTGGCCTCCCAGGTCCGCAGACCTCAGTCCGTGCGATTATTGGCTTTGGGGTTACCTGAAGTCGCAAGTGTATCGTGATCGACCGATATCTCTAGGGATGCTGAAAGACAACATGCGACGCCAATGCCTCACCATAACTCCGGACGTGCTTTGCAGTGCTGTTCACAACATTATTCCTCGACTACAGCTATTGTTGTGGAATGATGGTGAACATATTGAGCATTTCCTGTAAAGAACATCATCTTTGCTTTGTCTTACTTTATTATCCTAATTATTACTGTTCTGATCAGATGAATCGCCATCTGTCAGACATTTAGAACTTTTGTATTTTTTTTTTTTTGTTCTAATAAAACCCCATGTCATTCCAAGCATATGTGTCAATTTGTACCTCGCTATCGACATTATTCCGTGATTTATTCAGTTTTCAAATTTATACTGACTTTTTAATCACCACGTACATTCTAAGATGCTACTCTCGGCGGGTGCAAAAATGAATGTGCGCAACGGAAAATAATAAACGCTAAAATGATGATTTGGCCTTGCCTGACTACCCCGTGAAGTAGATCTTAGGATCTCTTAATGCTCGTTTTTACATATAAATTACAATCTAAACATAAATGACTGATGAAGGCAACTAATACTACTAAATGATAAACATTGTTGTTCAATATATATTTGTTATAGATTAAAATGAACCCTTTAAGTACAATTGTCTATATTTCCTAAGTAAAATTACTAATTGCCCAATTCTGCCCCTTATTATGATTGCGCGATCTAATACCACTAACGCGAAATGACTGGCATCATCTACGTACCAAACACTAGAAGACACTAGTGTCAAAGGTGAACTACGGTGGTGTGGAACCTCAGTGGAAATAAAGTAACGTGAGCACAGCTGTTTAGCTTTATAGCTGTAATACGCCGAAGCAGTTTGCGATATCATCATATGTACTGACTGCAGTACGTCGAAGTGATGGTTCTCTCTTTCAAACACTAGGACGGCATAAGGCGGTCCTCTGACTAATATACTCCAATACGGTCTTCTCCTCTCTGTGCTCTACAGACGAGAAACGCGAACTCCCAGCCACAAGGACGGAGTTCAGATAACGTCTCAACGTAAGTATAGGCAAAGGAAGTGTTCTCAATTACTGAACGCTGTGTACTCAACGACGACTTCCAACCCGGAGGTGAAGTCCAGAATCGAATAGGTTCGCAACAGTACAGTTCTTAACTGTTCTAGCTATAACGTCTCGTGAGAGCAAAGACAGCAAATCCGCCTGTACCAACTAAGCTGATACCGAGCGACCGTCACACACGGGCGCTCACAACGGAAGACTGTCTCTTTCCAACGCTGGCCTCCCAGCAAGGCTCGGCTCCCCACCATCGTAATTCCTAAAACGAATCATATTCCCGAAACCACGGAATATTCACCCTCTCTATAGATTCTTCCGAACGCCGACCAATCACATTCTAGTCTTCTGTCGTCCAGCGCGGAAAGTTTGCGAGGAAAAACGTATACTCGTACAATGGTACGCTTCTGAATAAAATTCCTTGGAAATAACCCAGCCTGCATGGTTTCCGAGGTGCCGCTTCTTCGTTCCTCTCACCTTCGTCCAAGATTTGCATAGTTCCGGGTTATCCTTCTGGTCTTGCTACAACAGCGGACGGCCGTCACCCTATTGTGCTCCAGAGCTCAGATGCCACGACGTCTGTCTAGCTACTTCCTGTGTGTAAGCAGGACCAACACATGTGTGGGCCTCCCACCCAGAGGTGGAGTTCCGCCTGCCGTTTCATCTCCACAGGCGTTCCAACCTCTACTAGTATAGGCAATCATTCATTACGCCGTTCTGTTAATAAAGACAACCCGTCGCCTGTCATGAAATAAGCGTTAACAATTATTTACAAGGCGTACGTGACAATATCAGTCGCCTTGAAATATTCATATACAGGGTGGTCCATTGATAGTGACCGGGCCAAATATCTCACGATATAAGCGTCAAACGAAAACAGCTACAAGGAATGAAACTCGTCTAGCTAGAAGGGGGAAACCAGATGGCACTTTTATTTCGCTTTGTGATAGATGGCGCTGTAATAGTCACATACGTATAAGTACATGGTATCACGTAACATTCCGCAAGTGCGGACGGTATTTGCTCCGTGATACATTACCCGTGATAAAACGGACCGTTTACCTATTGCGGAAAAGATCGATATCGTGTTAATGTATGGCTATAGTGATTCAAATGCACAACGGGCGTGTGCTATGTATGCTGCTCGCTATCCTGGACGACATCATCCAAGTGTCCGGACCGTTCGCCGGATAGTTACGTTATTTAAGGAAACAGGAAGTGTTCAGCGACATGTGAAACGTCAACCACGACCTGAAAAAAATGGTGCCTAAGCATGTGTTTTAGTTGCTGTCGCAGCTAATCCGCACATCAGTAGCAGACAAACTGCGTGAGAATCGGGAATCTCAAAAAGTCAGTGTTGAGAATGCTATATCAACATCGATTGCACCCGTACTATATTTATATGCACCAGGAATTGCATGGCGACGACTTTGAACGTCGTGTACAGTTCTGCCACTGTGCACAAGAGAAATTACGGGACGATGACAGATTTTTTGTACGCGTTCTATTTAGCGACGAAGCATCATTCACCAACAGCGGTAACGTAAACCGGCATAATATGCACTATTGGGCAACGGTAAATCCACGATGGCTGCGAGGAGTGGAACATCAGCGACCTTGGCGGGTTAATGTACGGTGCGACATTATGGGAGGAAGGATAATTGGCTCCCATTTTATCGATGGCAACGTATGCTGATTTACTACGTAATGTTCTACCGATGTTACTACAAGATGTTTCACTGCATGACAGATTGGCGATGTACTCCCAACATGATGGATGTCCGGCACATTGAATAGCATATTTCATGACAGGTGGATTGGTCGTCGAGGCACCATACCATAGCCCGCACGTTCACCGGATCTGACGTCTCCTGATTTCTTTCTGTGTGGATATTTGCCATCGTGATCCACCGACAACGCCTGACAACATGCGTCAGCACATTACGGAAGGCGAATCACTCGCTGTTGAGAGGAATGTCGTTACACGTACTGCCAAATGCATTGAGGTTGACGTACATCATTTTGAGCATTTATTGCATTAATGTGGTATTTACAGGTAATAACGCTGTGACAGCATGCGTTCTCAGAAATGATAAGTTCACAAAGGTACATATATCACACAGTAACAACCGAAATAAAATGTACAAACGTCCCTGCGTTCTGTATTTTAATTTAAATAAACCTACCTGGTACCAACTGTTCGTCTAAAACTGTGAGGCATATGTTTGTGACTATTACAGCGCCATCTTCCACAATGCGAAAAAAGTGGTCCAACTAAAACATTGATATTTCTTTGCGTACTACACGAATATGTAATAATAAATGGTGGTTCCTATTTAAAAAATCGCGGTTGATATCCGTTTGGTCTATGGCAGCGCCATGTGGCTGGCCAACCATAGCGCCATCTGATTTCCCTCTTCAAGCTAGACAAGTTTCGTTTTTGTAGTTTTTTCGTTTGATGCTTATTTCGTGAGATATTTGGCCCGGTCACGATCAATGGACCACCCTGTATACGACGTGTACACCGTATCAAAAGATTCCTAATGGTGGTTGTCGTTCACGGCAAAGTATGTGGATGAGTGCTTGTAAGGTGTGAAATTATAGCCACGTTAGAACATGTACAGACAAACAAATGATTTCAATTTTTAAAAAAATTTAATGCCTTTTTCAGTAGTAAGAGCTTTACAAACTGAACATTTCAACGTAGCGTTGGTCTACCTCTGTCCTGTGTAGTGCCAAATTCTGTCCAGGAGACGCGTTAGATCGTCAAAATCCCGAGATGGTTGGAGGACGCTGCCCATTATGCTCCAAATGTTCTCAACGAAGGAGAGTTCTGGCGAACTTGCTGGCTAAGATAGGGTTCGGCAAGGATGAAGCGAAGCAGAAGAAACTCTCGATGTGTACGGACGGGCTTTATCTTGCTGGTATGTAAGCACTGGATGGCTTGCCATGAAGGAGAGCAAAACGGAGCGAGTGAATATCCTGGACGTGCCGTTGTGCTGTAAAGGTGCCGCCGGCGACAACCAAAGGTCTCCTGCAGTGAAAAGAAATGGTACTCCACACCAACGGCCTTGGTTGTCAGGCCGCATGGCGGGCAACACTCAGGTTGGTGTCCCATCACTACCTGAGGCACATCCAGACACATCGTCACTGATCTCCGGGGCTCGCTTAGAGGCCGAACTCATCACTGGAGATATTTCTACTTCAGCAATGAGATTGGAGGCCCAAGACGTATCTGGAGGCACTCCGGACAGTACGGCCTGACAACAAGGAATGGTGGTCTGGAGCGCCATTTCTTTTCCTAGGGCACTCTTACAGCACAACGGTACTTCTACGGTATCCTATGTTCCATTTTGTTGCCCTTCATGGCTACCCAGCCTGCACCTGCCATTCAGCAAGATAATGCTTGCCTACAAACAGTGAGAATTTCTACTGCTTCGTACCTTCGAAATCCTACGTTGACCAGCAATGTCGCCGGATCTCTCCCCAGTGGAGAATGTTTGCAGCATTATGGGCAGGGCCCTGCAACAGTCTCGGAATTTTGACGATCTAACGCGGCAATTGGACAGAATTTGGCACTATATCCCTCAGTGTCTTTAAAGGAGGATATAAGGTGAACATCAACAAAAGCAAAACGAGGATAATGGAATGTAGTCGAATTAAGTCGGGTCATGCTGAGGGAATTAGATTAGGAAATGAGACGCTTAAAGAAGTAAATGAGTTTTGCTATTTGGGGAGCAATATAACTGATGATGGTCGAAGTAGAGAGGATATAAAATGTAGACTGGCAATGGCAAAGAACGTGTTTCTCAAGAAGAGATATTTGTTAACATCGAGTATAGATTTAAGTGTCAGAAAGTCGTTTCTGAAAGTATTTGTATGGAGTGTAGCCATGTGTGGAAGTGAAACGTGGACGATAAATAGTTTGGACAAGAAGAGAATAGAAGCTTTCGAAATGTGGTGCTACAGAAGAATGCTGAAGATTAGATGGGTAGATCACATAACTAACGAGGAAGTATTGAATAGAATTGGGGAGAAGAGGACTTTATGGCACAACTTGACTAGAAGAAGAGATCGGTTGGTAGGACATGTTCTGAGGCGTCAAGGGATCACCAATTTAGTATTGTAGGGGAGCGTGGAGGGCAAAAATCGTAGATGAAGACCAAGAGATGAATACATTAAGCAGATTCAGAAGGATGTAGGTTGCACTAGCTACTGGGAGATGAAGAAGCTTGCACAGGATAGGGTAGCATGGAGAGCTGCAGAAAACCAGTCTCAGGACTGAAGACCACAACAACAACAATCCCTCAGGAGTGCATCCAACAACTCACTCAATTAATGCCAAGCCGTATAACTGCTGCCGTAAGAACCAGAGGTGAACCGATGCGTCATTGACTTGCTCAATTTGTGAAGCTCTATCTCCTGAATATAAATTGCAGTCATTTGTTTCTTTGTACAAGTATATCACACCTACCGATTTCCGTCCCTTTCCGATAATTCCTCCGTGGTACGTTGGTGCATTTCTTTTTTTCCTTTCTATTACAGTCTACGGTGAACTTGAACGTGGTGTCTACACGAGGAAAGCTTAAAGGAGCACAGCTGTGGATGAACGCTGAAAAATTGCAGGGTTGCGGAATGACTTCATAAAGAAGAGAATTCAAGAGAGAGCTGAAGTCAGGTATTACGTGAAAGGCAGAGACAAAGGCTCATGAATAGCACATATAGATGTTATGAAAGTAATGTCATAAACCGCTGGTATGCACAGTTAACCCATCGAAGACTACATAATGATTATCACGTATTCTAACCAACGCGCACAACGTAGAAAGAACTAACATTCACTCAGTGAAACACAGTGGTAAAAGCACGTCCCATAAATAAGGCTGACAAATTACGTAACATACAGGGTGAAAAGTATTTAAACCGACAAACTCTGGGAGGTTGTAGGGGACATCAAAACAAATATTTTTCCCTAATGTCATTTTTCCCTATGAGGATTATTTATACCGGTGGAGGCCGAATTACGCTCTTCAGTTGTTAGAGGCCGTATTAAGATCTTCAATTGTTAAAGGGCGTATTATACTCTTCAGTTGTAAGAAACTGTTGTCCACAAGTGTGGTAGTGCATTGTCTCTGTTTACTAATGGAGCGATACACCTGGAGGGAGTACACCGATATGTATGGTTGGTGCGTACTACGTAGCGCACCACCACCACCACGGACGAGCTGCATGGTGGGTTAATCAACAACAATATCCTATTCGCCCTATTCCACATCATACAGCCTTTGCTGATGTGTACCAACGTCTGCGTGAGACCGGGTCATTTAGCAGATTACCTGGAACAAGCCTGGCCGGCCGGAGTGACCGTGCGATTCTAGGCGCTACAGTCTGGAACCGCGAGACCGCTACGGTCGCAGGTTCGAATCCTGCCTCAGGCATGAATGTGTTTGATGTCCTTAGGTTAGTTAGGTTTAAGTAGTTCTGAGTTCTAGGGGACTGATGACCTCAGAAGTTGAGTCCCATAGTGCTCAGAGTCATTTGGAACAGTCCTTCGAGGGCAATTGTTACGTCCATTTCACTTACAGCGTGTTCACAACCTGGAACCAGTTGATTGTCCACCCAGAGCACAGTTTTCGAAGTGGTACCTGGAACAGTGTGAAATGCATCCTATATTTCCATCCTCTGTGTTGTTTACCAATGAAGCAACGTTCAGGCGTGATGTAGTCTTCAACATGCGCAATTCGCATGTTGGGAGTGAGATTCGTCTCGCTTTAAGTGGGCTGTTTAGGTTTTTATGTTGGTAACGCCACGTAGCGCTCTGTATGAAAATCACTAACTGTGCTGTGTGCAGTCTGTGGCTGGTTTGCATTATTGGAATTTGCTATTGTAGTGTTGGGCAGTTGGATGTGAACAGCGCGTAGCGTTGCGCAGTTGGAGGTGAGCCGCCAGCAGTGGTGGATGTGGGGAGAGAGATGGCGGAGTTTTGAGAGCGGATGATCTGGACGTGTGTCCATCAGAGAGAGTAAATTTGTAAGACTGGATGTCATGAACTGATATATATATTATGACTTTTGAACACTGTTAAGGTAAATACATTGTTTGTTCTTTATCAAAATCTTTCATTTGCTAACTATGCCTATCAGTAGTTAGTGCCTTCAGTAGTTAGAATCCTTTATTTAGCTGGCAGTGTTGGCGCTCGCTGTATTGCAGCAGTTCGAGTAACGAAAATTTTTGTGAGGTAAGTGATTCATGAAAGGTATATGTTATTGTTAGTCAGGGCCGTTCTTTTGTAGAGATTATTGAAAGTCAGATTGCGTTGCGCTAAAAATACTGTGTGTCAGTTTAGTGATGATCAGAATAAGTAAACAGAGAAATGTCTGAGTACGTTCAGTTTTGCCCAGCTGTTTGAAAATCAAATAACGTAAGGGGTTTACCAGCACAGTAATTCACTAATTTTTCTAAGGGGACGTTTCACCGCTGTTGCAGGATCTTTTTCCGGCCGCAGCGATGTCGGAGATTTGATGTTTTACCGGATTCCTGATATTCATGGTACACTCGTGAATAGCTGTATGGGAAGATCCCCACTTCATCGCTGCCTCGGAAATACTGTGTCCCATAACTCGTGCGCTGACTGTAACACCGCGTTCAAACTTGATAACATGCCTTTGTAGCAGCAGTAACCCATCTAATAACTCCGTCAGACACTTGCTGTCTTGTAGAGGCGTTGCCGACAGCAGCGCCGCATTCTGCCCGTGGTGCTTCATTGTATATGACACGAGAGTCGTTTGTAACAGACGGCTTTCAACATATCCGAGTTAATTACCGCTACAGCTGGCTGTACGATTCACTCTGTCGAGTAGCACACGCTCCGAGCTAAAGTTACGCCAGACTAGAGATGGGCAAACTCCTTCATCCTTGGGAACTAGCTCACGGCTGATCGTTCTTTTTTGGGAACCGTTCATTTTTACTCGTTCGCCGTTCGTTTGTGCTTGGTATATGGTTCTAATAAAAAATTGAAAACCAGTAGTGTAGGTGACTGAAGGATGGAGGGCACCAAGAGGGGGCACTTGGCTCCCCCCTGGAGTACAGAGTTTTTATTCATTACAGAATTCTTACACACTTTTAGAAGTAATTTCTGTGATTCTGCAGAACCTCTCGTTTAGCCAACCGTAGCCTTATGTGGCTGATCGCAGGGAAATAATATAGGGTGGCGCACGGAAAACCGGCCCCGAGTACAGACTGCTCGCCAATTACGGACGATGTGTTGCCCGTTACGAGCAGATACAACAAACAGATAAACATGTAATAATTACGCAGTAAAGAAATAACAAGCTAATGCAAGCAACAATTGCGAAACAATCGATGACGATGTGTAGAGAGCTGGAGAAGAGAACACGAAAATCTCACGCGACACTCACGGGCTATAGCTCATGTAGTCTTGTAAATCTGTTGGTGGCTGTTTCCCAACTTAATAGACCACAAGTGGCTTGTATAAAATTCTTCGTTTCGACTTCCACTACATAGCTATGCTACGTTGTAAACAATAATCATTTACACCCTGTATATACTTAACGTTGTCTCTGAGTTCGTAGGCGAAGTAAATTTTATGGAAGCATAAAATAAAATGTGGTTCTCTGATCATACTTGCGTCACACGCTTAGTAAAAATTAGGTTTTTATCTTGCATTATTAAAGTTAATGCAGCAATAATAATAATAATTAAGTTCGCAGTAATAAAGGTTTTGGTTTGAAAGCTCCTTCTGAACAAATGTTTTTGAGATAATAAGCAAATGCGATTTTATGGCAATGTATGTCTTTTCAAATGGAGAGGCACCGCTTTTCCTACTGAGCCAAAATGACCCTGAACCCACTTCTTTTCCAAAGAAACCAAACAAGCAGGTAATGCAAATTGGAAACAACCAAACTTGAAAATAATTAGAGCCTTCCAAAATGTATTGTTTTGTATATGAAAGATATGTGAAAATCGTTTTATATGAATTTTCTTACACTAAAAATTGAGCAAATTATTGAAAGTTAGCTGCTAAATGAAGCCGATGAAACTACAAAATATATGAATAACAAAAAAGACTTGCCTTGTTATAAGTATGTCTTTTGCTGTTCATCGATATAATGAAGTGAGCTGATATGCCCTTTTGTTACCTGAAAAGACGTACCTATTACGTACAATGTAATTTTTATGTAATTTACGTAACTGTGAAATACTTTTTGGTTACCGGTCGTGAACTCTGAATAGCCAGAACCAAGTGCAAGAACAGTTTGGAACACGTGTAAAATAGGCGAGCACAGTGAACGAAACGAACAACTGGATACAGAACTAACTAGGAGCAGTCGGCAGTGGAACTGAGACAGGTGGTCATGCGAAGAACGACGAGTGCGGCCGAGGGAGACCGAGACTGAGACGAGCACGCGACCGAGGCTGGAACGAGAACTGCCGAAGTGACCGCTGCGACCGAAGTGAACTACACTCCTGGAAATGGAAAAAAGAACACATTGACACCGGTGTGTCAGACCCACCATACTTGCTCCGGACACTGCGAGAGGGCTGTACAAGCAATGATCACACGCACGGCACAGCGGACACACCAGGAACCGCGGTGTTGGCCGTCGAATGGCGCTAGCTGCGCAGCATTTGTGCACCGCCGCCGTCAGTGTCAGCCAGTTTGCCGTGGCATACGGAGCTCCATCGCAGTCTTTAACACTGGTAGCATGCCGCGACAGCGTGGACGTGAACCGTATGTGCAGTTGACGGACTTTGAGCGAGGGCGTATAGTGGGCATGCGGGAGGCCGGGTGGACGTACCGACGAATTGCTCAACACGTGGGGCGTGAGGTCTCCACAGTACATCGATGTTGTCGCCAGTGGTCGGCGGAAGGTGCACGTGCCCATCGACCTGGGACCGGACCGCAGCGACGCACGGATGCACGCCAAGACCGTAGGATCCTACGCAGTGCCGTAGGGGACCGCACTGCCACTTCCCAGCAAATTAGGGACACTGTTGCTCCTGGGGTATCGGCGAGGACCATTCGCAACCGTCTCCATGAAGCTGGGCTACGGTCCCGCACACCGTTAGGCCGTCTTTCGCTCACACCCCAACATCGTGCAGCCCGCCTCCAGTGGTGTCGCGACAGGCGTGAATGGAGGGACGAATGGAGACGTGTCGTCTTCAGCGATGAGAGTCGCTTCTGCCTTGGTGCCAATGATGGTCGTATGCGTGTTTGGCGCCGTGCAGGTGAGCGCCACAATCAGGACTGCATACGACCGAGGCACACAGGGCCAACACCCGGCATCATGGTGTGGGGAGCGATCTCCTACACTGGCCGTACACCACTGGTGATCGTCGAGGGGACACTGAATAGTGCACGGTACATCCAAACCGTCATCGAACCCATCGTTCTACCATTCCTAGACCGGCAAGGGAACTTGCTGTTCCAACAGGACAATGCACGTCCGCATGTATCCCGTGCCACCCAACGTGCTCTAGAAGGTGTAAGTCAACTACCCTGGCCAGCAAGATCTCCGGATCTGTCCCCCATTGAGCATGTTTGGGACTGGATGAAGCGTCGTCTCACGCGGTCTGCACGTCCAGCACGAACGCTGGTCCAACTGAGGCGCCAGGACAATGAATTCACGGTGTTCTTATTTCAATTTCCAGGAGTGTATGAACCGATCTTTCCTTGGAATTCATTCCTCGGTCTTTTCGTTCATCTTGGTGAACCGTTCCTTTGCACCCGTTCGTTCGCGAACTACCCATCTCTACGCCAGACACGTCTTAAGGCTCAGTGACGTTCATTACATTGTTAGGATGGCCCTTTTTTTTTGTGCTCTGAAATCCGTGAAGGCCAGCAGCAACACTGACGAGCTCGTACGCCCCCCGCCGAACGTCTTCGTAACCATCTTCAGCAGCACCGCCCCTGGATCACTTGTCGTCCTCTGTCCCAAATACCGCACAGTGGGCGAGATGGAACCCGCTACGCGCCTACACAGCCGACCTACCTGCAGCTACCTGTTCGCGCGGCGCTGTCACAGAGGCGGGCTCCAGACAGCGCGGTCGCCGCATTCCAGACTGCCGGCTCCAGAGGTGGACGGTTGATTCACAGAACACGGGAATCCTCTCAGGGGCGATGAAGCCCTGCTGATAAGGCCCCACGTGGGCGTGTACAGGACACGCAGCCACGGGCCACCGCCGTGGTGAGGCGCGTGTCCCCAGCCTCCCACGCGGCATCGACGTCTGCATCAGCAGTGACACCGGAGAGGGCCGCAAAACCCCGGCCTGCTCTCTGCTCTACACGGGCCTCCATAAATATGTTACTCAGCGTCGCTGCCCAGCCTGGAATCGTCTCTCTGGCACCTGAATTTACAGCGTGTAAACAATGGCTGTTTACAACGTATCACAGTGATGTGGAAGAAGGTGATAGGAACAATTTTCTACTGCACACTTGAGATCTATAAAGCTGGAAAACAATCTGAAAGGCAACATAAGCTAAAGGGCATGCGCGTTACGTAAGATTTCTACAGGGTGTCCCTTTTAATTTCAGACGAGTAAATATCTCGTAAATCGCACGGAAAACATGTTCTAGGTTCTAACAACCCTACCACAACAACAAAGGTCAAAAATTATGTATGATTTTTAGTGTTGCTCACGCTGCTAAATATTGCATTTTCGGGCAACAACAAAGTTACATTATGTGGCAGGTGTCATTAGAGCACAGTTAATACAGTCATTCCATGAAATAATGGATAAACTAGGCACTCATCTTTTCGTGTTTGGCCGGCCGCGGTGGTCTAGCGGTTCTAGGCGCTCAGTCCGGAGCCGCGCGACTGGTACGGTCGCAGGTTCGAGTCCTGCCTCGGGCATGGATGTGTGTGATGTCCTTAGGTTAGTTAGGTTTAAGTAGTTCTAAGTTCTAGGGGACAGATGACCATAGTTGTTAAGTCCCATAGTGCTCAGAGCCATTTGAACCATTTTTTTTTCGTGTTTCCCACTCTGGTCTCGTTGTGAACTCATGGCTCAATCGTCGAAAATCTAGGTGGTGATGATTCCAAGCTCGAATGGAAAAAGGCCTAGGTGTTATTCTCCGATATTCAAAAGTTGTATAGATGTGTTTCATAAACCATTCTTGAAGATAAAACTTTTGAAAGTTAGCACAATGGCGATGTAAAAAAAGTAATCAGCACTCCGAATTGAAATTACACTTCTTTTTTATTACTTTTGTTGCAATATAACGTAAGTCACAAAACATCACTACACAATATAAAACATACTTGAAAACATCTTCCTCACTGTTAAAGTTCACGTTTTATAAAATGACTGCAATTTTTGTCTTTCCAACATGACGTCCAAGACTTGACTTTTCTAATAACCGCTTACGCCCCCAAAAATCAGAGTTACAAGTACGACAAAGATCATAGTGACAAAAGAAAGAATACACATAAGAATAATATCATTGCAATATAAACACATCGATGTATCAAAGTACCTCTACATTAATGAAATCAAATCTGAATGTTGTCTCAGAAATATGTTACCTAATTTACAGAAACACAGTAGAATATTGCTGGTATGGAGAGGTTGAGTTGAGGTGCCGTAATGGTTACGTAATTCAAGTACCATTACAAGGTGAAAAATTAATTTTAATAAACTTTTTCTCTTTTCGCTTTTTCGTCTAATAAGTGAAAGTTTGATTTCATTTTTTTACACGTCGACTGTCATTGAAGGGTTTTACTTTTATTTAATATTGTCCCGGCTAAGTATCAGTTTGATTACTTTCAAAACCCAATGTTAAACGTGGGTCACTACACGTATAGTCTTCCCAACTCTGAGAGAAAAAATCTTTAGTAGCTTTACTACCAATGTTTACAGACGACGGTACTTTAACCTTTCGTTCAATTGTTTTAGTTACGAATCGCTAGTTTGTTCTTGGCATAGATCATGTAACCTTAACGTTTATTAATCTAAGTTAAATTAATGTTCAAGACTTGTATTATATTTCAAATTAACAATGTCAGTTTATTGACAAGAATTATTAATAAATAGGTTCACTCATACGATCTCATTCAAAGAAGTTCTGTAATTAGATGTCTACGTAGGATTCCCGCTAGCATCAGAGATGTTAGATAATATCCTGTCACTTTCGGTAAATAAGTTATTTCTATTTAATATCCGCAAACTGCCATTAACTATGATCACTAGTCGCGTGAAGTTAAAGTTTCCCACTATCACAATTCAAAGTCCAAATCCGGTTAATATTCTCAATTCAGTAAAGCGTTTAAATATTCACACGAATTGACATTAAAGCCAAAGAGATTACTATTCACCTTCCCGTTTATTTACTCTGATAAATGTCCAAATTGAAGTCTTGAATTGACAATCCTCAAAAACAATCTCTTCATGATCTATTCTTGATCCCCGTTTAATAAAGTCCCAATTGTTGTCCTCTAAAGCTGTACGTCCTAAATAACTTTCAAACTAGAACAGACTAGAGACTGCAGTATCGTAATTACAACGTATGGCTATTTATACTTTAATAAACACTATCTTTGGTGTCCCAGACCTACGTTGTATGACTATAATATTGATTTTCTTACGGTTGGAATAACCAATATTTTAAAATTTTCTACTGTTTTTCCCCCTTCCCATGTTTTTAATATTTATAATTAAATTTTCCTCTTCTTTTCTTTTGCTTTCTATACTAGATATTTCCCTCTATTTCTTTTTTATTTATTTTTCGTAATTGCTACTTGTGGAGGAACTTAGGTCATTTTGTGAATTGATATTTTAAGCACATGGGAGCTAATTTGGGAGCTATTTTTGGTTTTTCAACACCGAGAGGCGCTGTAGGTGTCACAGCTACAGCTGGGCACCTTCTGAACTCCACTCCTGCGCTGGCTGCGTCAGCTTCGTATTTCCAGATGGGAGCCCCCTCCCCCTTCCAATTTTTATTCCACATTCAGATTTTACGCCAATGAGTATGTACGATTTACTCACACCACTGTTTCCCATATGTGTTAAATGGCGCTGTAATCGAAAAACCTCAAGTGTGTCTGTTATTGTAATTAAGAACCGGCGCATTTGATTCTGCAGTTCACTGTAGAGTGTTGACGAAGATGCGAGCATCTGGAACGGGTCCCCAGATGTACGAGTGACTGTAAGACTTCTCGAGTGATAGAACCCAGTGTGCTGTCCTTGACGGCGATGGTTTATGAGAGACGCAGGCATCGCCTGGACTGCACCAGGGGAATGTGATAGGGTCACTATTGTTTTCTGTATACATAAACGATCTGGCGGGCAGCGTGGCCATAATCTGCGGCTGTCCGCTGACGGTGCTGTGGTGTACGGAAGTTGTCGAAGTTGACTGCCTGTAGGGGGAGGCGACGTTCCTTAGACAGATTTGAAGTTGGTGTGACGAATTTCAGCTGACTCTAAATGAAGAAAAATACACTCATGATCATAAATTAAGGATAATTGCAGGATGTGGTGCCACACAACGTGGCACTACACAAAACTGGCGCTAATAGCATAGGCACTTAGGAAACACACACGACACGGATCTGTAACTCCACGATATTGGTGATAAGTTGAGAAAACCGTCCCGAATCACATGTGCTACAAAACAACACTGTTTCTTGTGCATGTACCCTGCGTCAGTATGGGATATGCTCACGTGCTCTGTAGAACAGCCAGGCCACTCAATTTTCCTGATATCTTCTGTTTCAAAGGTACTCCACCACGATGACAGCTCGGTGGGGCCCTGCGTTATCATCCATCAGGAGGAAGGTGGGACCCTCTGCAAACCTGAAAAGGCGGACATACTGGTGCAAAATGACGTCTCGATACACCTGACCTGATACAGTTCCTCTGTCAAAGACGTACAGGGGTTTACGTGCACCAATCATAATCCCACCCAACACCATCAAACCACGACCTCCATACAGATCCCTTTCAAGGACATTAAGGGGTTGGTATCTGGTTCCTGGTTCACGCCAGATGAAAACCCGTCGAGAATCACTGTTCAGACTATACCTCGACTCGTCCGTGAACATAACCTGGGACCACTGGTCCAATGACCATGTACTGTGTTCTTGACACCGGGCTTTAGGGGCTCTCATGTAACCAGGGGTCAGTGGAATGCACCTTGCAGGTCTCTGGGCGAATAAACCATGTCTGTTCAGTCGTCTGTAGACTGTGTGTCTGGAGACAACTGTTCCAGTGGCTGCGGTAAGGTCCCGAGCAAGGCTACCCGCATTACTCCGTGGCGGTCTACGGGCACTGATGGTGAGATATCGGTCTTCTTGTGGTGTTGTACACTTGGACGTCCCGTACTGTAGCGCCTGGACACGTTTCCTGTCTGCTGGAATCGTTGCCATAATCTTGAGATCACACTTTATGACACACGGAGGGCCCGTTCTTCGACCTGCTGTGTTTGACCAGCCTCCAATCGCCTTAGTATTCTACCTCTCGTAACGTTATCAATATGTGTTCTTTGAGCCATTTTCAACGCACTGCCACCATTAGCACGTCTGAAAACGTCTGCACACTTACTCACTCCACTGTACTCTAACATACACCAACACACCTCTGCGTATGTGGACTGCTGCCAGCGCCACCGTGCGACGACCGCAGGCCAAATGCACCGCATGGTCAGACCCCGAGGTGATTTAAGCCCGCAAACCGCCCTCCAGAGCATTGTTTCACCATGTATCAGCATTATCCTTAATTTATGAGCATGAGTGTGTAAGTCAATGCGGATAGTAGCACCAACAGATCCGCAATGTTGGATACAGCATTAGTTGTGTCTTGCTTGACAGTCGCATCGTTTAAATATCTGGGCGTAACGTTGCAAATCAGTATGAAATATAGCGAGCATGTGAGGATTATGGTAGGGAAGGAGAATGGTCGATTTCGGTTTACTGGGAGAATTTTAAGAAAGTGTGGTTCGTCTTTAAAGGAGACCTATTCTTGAGTATTGCTGGTGTGTTTGGGATCCGCACCAGATAGGATTAGAAGTAGACATCGAAGCAATTCAGAGGCGGGCTGCTAGGTTTGTTACCGGTAGGTTCTAACATCACTCAAGTGTTGCAGAGATACTTCGGGAACTCCGATGGGAATCCCTGAAGGGAAGGCGACGTTCTTTTCGCTAAACACTACTGAGAAAATTCAGAGAACTGGCATTTGAAGCTGACTGCAGAACTATTCTACTGCCACCGATATCCAATTCGTGTAAAGACCACTAACATAAGATAAGAGAAGTTAGGGCTTGTACGGAGACATATAGAAAGTCGTTTTTCCCTCGTTCTATTTGTGAGTGAGACAGGAAATGAAACCACTAATAGTGCCACAGGGTATCTTCCGCCACGTATTTGTCGGTGGTTGCGGAGTATTGACGTAGATATAGTCACTTTTGATGCTCCTGGAGAATGATTGTTTTACAAGTTCCTGAAGTTCTGAAAGCAAAATTTGGCGGGATATTTGACGGCTATCTTCAGTCGTCTGCAAATTCAGGTTTTTCTACATTTCCACGACACTCTAGTGTGGAGAACAAAACTGTGACCATTCCTGCTGCTCCTACTTGCATCTGTCCGGTATTTCCCGTCAGTGGTATTTTCTTTCTTTTCCTTTTTTGGCCCTCACACTCTAGAGCAATGTTCTAGGCTAGGTCGCACGAGTGTTTTGTAAGCAGTATCGTTTGTCGGCTGACTGCATTTTCCCCGTATGGTACTAATGTACCAAAGAGTGCCTTCTGCCTTATCAGCGACCGAGCCTATGTGTTCATTCCATTCGACATCCGTACAAATTGTTGTACCTAGATATTAGTGTGAGTCGACAATCCAACCCTGTGCTCTGTCTCTAAAGACCTCATCCTCGACGAACATTAATCCCTAATCTTCCTTCCTTCCTTCCTTCCTTCATAGCATTTTGCAGGTCAAGGCTACTGTTCATATATGCACTACAAACTGCAAATTTGATCACTTTCCGTGGTGTAATAAATATTACTGAAGACGCTAGTATCCAAGTGGTTGCAACATCGTATGCCCAGTAGCACTGGCGACCGATTTATTCGTCCTTTTTTTTTTTTTTCACCTTCCGTTTTGGACATCCAGGGACCATGTGATAATATCAGTTGCTTCAGCGTTCTTCCATATTCCTAACAAAGCTCTTTTTTTATTTTTTGGACTGCTCTACACCTGTTCTCCTACTCCTACTGCTTTGGCATCGTTCTTAGTTTAACACTTTCCTTCTCAAAATTTCTCTTCCTGCTGCTTCTTTTGTTTTATGTTGCGTATTGCCAAATCTTTTTGAAATTCTCAGAGCCTCCTTATTAGTATCTTTTTCCAGAGAGTGAGTGTGATACGTTTTTGACACTGATACCATTTTAAAACCTTGGTAGTTGCTCACCAATCTTCTAAATTTGTTCCTGTCAGGAATTTTTCTCTCTGAGATGCCAATCTACCTAAGATTTTTTTCACATTTTTTGAACCATTTCGGCCTTGTTTTCTTTCATTGAATGAAACTCCACATTCTTTTTGTTAGTCGGACACCGTCCATTTTCGTGAGATGACCGTAAAATTACAATTGCCTTTTCTTAACGGATGCTGTGATAGGTTCTGTCTTGCTGTACAAGTCCTCATTTTCTCTCATTGTCCATCAACCCATCGATAACCTAGGATTTTCCTTAACATCTTACGCTTTCGCTTTTCCAGCCGCTCAGCTTGACCTTGTCTATTCATAGTCAAAGTTTCGAACATGTATAAGCCCTCAGATGTTACAACTGTATTATAATGTCGTATTTCATTTCCCCAGTACCACCCATATCTGAGAGGCTTTCCCCTATTCGCCAACAGGGGAGGCAACGGATGGGAGATCTAAGAGTATTAATTATATCTCTGATTACTTCGTTGGTTGGTGACATATGTCCATTCATCGCGTCTTTAGTGAGCTTGCATAACAATACCTTGTATCACAGGTTAAGTACTTGTCATTTCATCATAATCACAATTCAAGTTCTCACTTATCTGCTACCCTAGCTGTGCCGATCCATAAAATAAAAATATTCGCAAACTGCTTATCTGTCTCTTTCGTCAGCCTCTGGAACAGACTACCCTATTCTCTGTGCTGCTGCGTTGAAATTGAAGTCAAACAGTGAAGCAAATTCTCACATATTCGCCCAGTCACGTTTCTATCTCTTCACGCTTCTCATACAGTCAAATCACTTTCTTTTCCTCTCTCTTCATTAATTTTGCTTTGTTACGTTCTTCTTCCTGTCGCTCCCTCACCCCTTCTATCCTGTCCGCAGCTATTAGTGCGCTTATGGTATTAATAAGTCTTAACTCTTGCACTCGTCATTAGAGAATATAAATTCTGTTTTGTCGTGTACCAGTTAGGCAACGGCCTTGCCGCAGTGGATACACCGGTTCCCGTCAGATCACCGAAGTTAAGCGCTCTCGGGCCTGGTCCGCACTTGGATGGGTGACCATCCAGGCCGCCATGCGCTGTTGCCATTTTTCGGGTTCCACTCAGCCTCGTGATGCCAATTGAGGAGCTACTCGACCGAATAGTAGCGGCTCCGGTCAAAGAAAACCGTCATAACGACCGGGAGAGCGATGTGCTGACCACACGCCCATCCTATCCGCATCCTCATTGTGGTTGACACGGCTGTCGGATGGTCCCGATGGGCCACTTGTGGCCTGAAGGCGGAGTGCAAGTACTAGTTATGTCGTAGTAATTTCCGAATGTTAGATCCTGCATTAGACGCAGGCTATAAAATGCTTGTCGTTGCGAATGCAATGCAAAATGCTTAGAATGCGTGGTTAGATGTAACAGATGACCTGATAGCAATAATTCTTCAAACTTAAATAACTCAATCCATAATATCATCTCGATTATCATGGTTACATTTATTCAAACTACTACAGCACAAAAAATTAATGAATTCTCTCCTCTCTCTCTCTCTCTCTCTCTCTCTCTCTTTTGCTATAGTATATGCCTGCACTGAACTCTGCACACGAGATTCTGAACGCGACCTAGACTAGGAGGGCAAGCAAACGTTCCCATCTATGATTTGTTTCCGGTAGATGAGATCTACTGGGTAATACATACGCGGTCGCATTAATCAGTAGATATGACTGGGACACTGTATACGTTCGTCAACTCTTACGACCGCTGTGGAAAGACCAGATCAATCTGAAACAGTGAAACCCAAAATGTCACGTACCTTTGGAGTATACAGTCAATGCCGAAATCAATGCGTTGGATAGGGATGACAAAACAAACACACACACACACACACACACACACACACACACACACACACACAGAGGGAGAGAGAGAGAGGATATGCTGTAGAGTCATTAAAAGCATTTCCGTCACAATATGCGTGTCAGGATGCATCCAGCACGCCTTGTTTGCGTATCCATTACGCAAGGGGAAATACAACTGCGGCGACACGCCGTGTCCAAAGCCCCCCGGCGAGTAGTTATGTATTCTGTTTTTCTCCCGTTTCCGTTTGTTTACTTAATGAAGCAAACCGTGTGAGCTCAAATAATACCAGCCGCACGTATTAATAAACAGGTGCGTGCAGTGGTACTGGACAAACAACAGCAAAGCCATATCAGCTGCCCCTTAGTCCGATTGCGGTGGGATTCAACTCCTAAACTGTGTTAAACGCTACACTCTCTCTCTCTCTCTCTCTCTCTCTCTCACACACACACACAAACACTCACTCACACTGTGACTCGAATAAGAAATCAAGGTACACTATAAGGTTAATTCACACAGCCAAAATGAACCTCTGCTTCCAGCATTTTATCATCAGTACTGTTATTTATTTTGTCCAAATGAGAAGCAAATTTTAGCTTGCGTACCAGTTCATTCACTGGTTTTGTTTGTTATGCGTGGTAACCACCGTTTCGTACCTGCACTGCTTACTTGATTGTTTGGTGCTCATTCACTAAAAGGTCGCAGTGGAAGGATGTTGTATCAAGGGTCCCACAAGGACCAGTACTGGGCCCATTACTTTCTTCATTATATGTTAATGATGTGTCAACTATTCTCTTCCACTGTAGATACCACCTATACGCTGATGACCTTCAGTTATATCTCAGTGCAAGTCCAGTAAACCTGCACACAGCCATCCGATCATGTAAATGCTGACTTACTTGCTTTATCAGAATGGTCGCAGAACTTGGGTATGAAACTAAACCCTTCCAAAACGCAAGCAATCTTAGTCACCCACAAAAGACTTATTACAACGCAGTACAGAGAATCTCTTCCATGCTTAATTTTAAATGGCACCGCAATAAACTTTTCTCCTTCTGCAAAGAACTTGGGGATAATCCTGGACCACCACTTAGACTGGACTGAACACACTACTGCAGTCTGCAAGAAAGTTTCTGCAGCCCTTCATTGTCTACAGAAATATAAAAAAGTATTTCCATTCGAGCTTCTGCAGACGCTCGTAGTATCTCTAACCCTCCCTATTCTCGACTACGCCGATCCCATTCTTCAAGGACTTTCGTACGAAAACTCTCGCAGGCTTGAACTGGCGATGAATGCTTGCGTCCGATATATTTGTGACGTTCGTTATTATGATCGTATCATTGCAGCCTATGAACATTTATCGTGGCTTCATGCTGATAAACGTAGGGATTACCACACTTTGTGTTTACTCCATCGGCTTCTCAATCATCAGACTCCCTCTTACGTATCCTCAGCCATTACATTACTATCTGAACAGCACAGCAGAAATACTCGTTCTCAACGAAGTAAGATCCTCTCAGTACCACCACACAACACTTTCATGTTTTCTAAATCATTTTCTGTATCCGGAACCCGACTTTGGAACAATCTTCCTCAAAATATCAGAGAAATTAAATCACTTTCATGCTTCAAAAAGCAGTTAATGGCTCACCTTCTCTCGCAATAGTTATCTCTCCCACATACTGGTCTGCAGCCCGCACTCTTCAATCCACCCTACCACAGCAACTTTTCCCATCCTCTCGCTTACAGAGTTATTTACTTAAATCAAGTCCTCTCCTGACAGCCACTTTTACTGTCATTCCAATTTTCCTCTTCTTCATCCTTTCTTTTTCTGGCAGTACTAAACATAATTTAAGTTGTTCTAAACTAGTCAATGTTATTTTTAATACACTTTGTTTTATTATTACTGTTATTATTGCCATTTATCCTTACTTTCATTACTGTGAACTATTATTATTATTGGTATTTCTTTCCTTTCTCAGACGTTACGTCTGGTTAAAAAATGGAAAGTGACGCGGACCTTGATCAAGCGTGACTTTCTTTTAACTGTACATTATATGTTACGTTGCATTTAAGAACTTCTGGGTACTTAAACATGTATCAATAATTACAGATTTCTGTAGTTGTATATATATATGTATATATATATATATATATATATATATATATATATATATATATATATATATTTATTTATTTATTTATTTATTTAAAGTTTGGATGTAGCTGTATTGCGTTGATGTACTGGTGGATATTGTGTGGTATGACTCCTGTAGTTTATAGTATAATTGGTACAATGTCAACTTTATCCTGATCCCACATGTCCTTGACTTCCTCAGCCAGTTGGATGTATTTTTCAATTTTTTCTCCTGTTTTCTTTTGTATATTTGTTGTATTGGTATGGATATTTCGATTAGTTGTGTTAATTTCTTCTTTTTATTGGTGAGTATGATGTCAGGTTTGCTATGTGGTGTTGTTTTATATGTTATAATGGTTCTGTTCCAGTATAATTTGTATTCATCATTCTCCAGTACATTTTGTGGTGCATACCTGTATGTGGGGACGTGTCGTTTTACTAGTTTATGTTGTATGGCAAGTTGTTGATGTAATATTTTTGCTACATTGTCATGTCTTCTGTGGTATTCTGTATTTGCTAGTATTGTACATCCACTTGTGATGTGATCTACTGTTTCTATTTGTTGTTTGCAAAGTCTGCATTTATCTGTTGTGGTAATGGGATCTTTAATAATATGCTTGCTGTAATATCTGGTGTTTATTGTTTGCTCCTGTATTGCAATCATGAATCCTTCCATCTCACTGTATATATTTCCATTTCCTGGCCATGTGTTGGATGCGTCTTGATCGATGTATGCCTGTGTTAGATGATATGGGTGCTTGCCATGTAGTGTTCTCTTTTTCCAATTTACTTTCTTCGTATCTGTTGATGTTATGTGATCTAAAGGATTGTAGAAGTGGTTATGAAATTGTAGTGGTGTAGCCGATGTATTTATATGAGTGATTGCTTTGTGTATTTTGCTAGTTTCTGCTCGTTCTATAAAGAATTTTCTTAAATTGTCTACCTGTCCATAATGTAGGTTTTTTATGTCGATAAATCCCCTTCCTTCCTGTTTAATGTGAATCTTTCTGTTGCTGAATGCATGTGATGTATTCTATATTTGTGGCATTTTGATCGTGTACGTGTATTGAGTGCTTCTAGGTCTGTGTTACTCCATTTCACTACTCCAAATGAGTAGGTCAATGTTGGTATAGCATAACTATTTATAGCTTTTGTCTTGTTTCTTGCTGTCAGTTCTGTTTTCAGTATTTTTGTTACTCTTTGTCTATATTTTTCTTTTAGTTCTTCTTTAATATTTTTGTTATCTATTCCTATTTTTGTCTGTATCCTAGATATTTATAGGCATCTGTTTTTTCCATCGCTTCTATGCAGTCCCTGTGGTTATCCAATATGTAATCTTCTTGTTTAGTCTGTTTACCCTTGACTATGCTATTTTTCTTACATTTGTCTGTTCCAAAAGCCATATTTATATAATTGCTGAATACTTCTGTTATATTTAGTAATTGGTTGAGTTGTTGATTTGTTGCTGCCAGCAGTTTTAGATCATCCATGTATAGCAAATGTGTGATTTTGTGTGGGTAACATTGTATCCATAATTTGTATTATTTAGCATGTTGGATAGTGGGTTCAGAGCAAGGCATAACCAGAGGAGGAGGAGATTAGTGTTTAACATCCCGTCGACAACGAGGTCATTAGAGACGGAGCGCAAGCTCAGGTGAGGGAAGGATGGGGAAGGAAATCGGCCGTGCCCTTTCAAAGGAACCATCCCGGCATTTGCCTGAAGCGATTTAGGGAAATCACGGAAAACCTAAATCAGGATGGCCGGAGACGGGATTGAACCGTCATCCTACCGAATGCGAGTCCAGTGTGCTAACCAGTGCGCCACCTCGCTTGGTGCATAACCAGAAAGGACGTAATGAGTCTCCTTGGTATATTCCACGCTTAATCTGTATTGGCTGTGATGTGATATTATTTGAATTTGTTTGAATATTAAGTGTGGTTTTCAAATTTTTTTTTCATTAATATGTTTAGGAACTGTATCAATTTAGGATCTACTTTGTATATTTCCTATATCTGTAGTAACCATGAGTGGGGTACACTATCAAAAGCTTTTTGGTAATCAATGTATGTGTAGTGTAGCGACCTTTGTTTAGTTTTAGCTTGATATGTCACCTCTACATCCATTATCAGTTGCTCTTTACATCCTCATGTTCCTTTGCAACAGCCTTTCTGTTCTTCATTTATAATTTTGTTCTGTGTTGTATGTGTCATTAATTTCTGTGTAATGACTGAAGTTAATATGTTGTATATTGTTGGTAGGCATGTTATGGGGCGGTATTTAGCTGGATTTGCTGTGTCTGCTTGATCTTTAGGTTTCAGATAAGTTATTCCATGTGTAAGTGTATCAGGGAATGTGCATGGGTGTGCAATGTAACTGTTAAATAATTTAGTTAGATGTGAATGTGTTGAGGTGAACTTCTTTAGCCAGAAATTTGCTATTTTATCTTTTCCAGGGGCTTTCCAATTGTGCATAGAATTAATTGCTCAGGTGACTTCATGTTGCAAAATTACCTTTCTGCTTGTATCCACCGTGCATGTCAGGTTTGACCATATGTTGCTCCAGAAGTCTTCCATGTCTGTTATGTTTGGTGAATTGTCTATTTTAATGTGTGTGTTATCTATTGTCTGGTAAAATTTCTTTTGGTTTGTGTTGAATGTTTGGTTTTGTTTCCTTCTACTTTCACTTTTTTTGTATCTTCTAAGTCGTTTGGCCAATGCTTGTAATT
Organism: Schistocerca piceifrons; assembly: GCF_021461385.2. Taxonomy (NCBI): domain Eukaryota; kingdom Metazoa; phylum Arthropoda; class Insecta; order Orthoptera; family Acrididae; genus Schistocerca; species Schistocerca piceifrons. The sequence continues at coordinate 216,265,492 of NC_060146.1, forward strand.
TCTGCTTCTTTTCATCTAATTGCTCTATCGCTTCTTGTTGTGAGATTTTACCTAACCTTTTTCGTTTTTTCTGACATTTCATTTCTTATAAATTGTGTTAGATGTCCAATGTCTTTTCTCAGTTTTTCTATTCTGATCTGTAGCCTGTGTTGCCATGCTGGTTTTGTGGGTTTCTTCTGTGTGTTGGTTGGTTCTGATCTCTGCCTAATGTGTATATTTAGAGTAGTGAGTGCTCCTATATAAACCAGTGGTTGTAACTCTTCCATAGTTGTGTTTTCACTTATTTTGTTGTGTATGATTTTGTTGATAGTTTTTATTGTTGTTTCGACTTGTGGGTTATTTGGTGGTCTATGCAAGAATGGTCTAATGTCTGTATTTGTGTCTTTGTATTCTATATATGTCAGCTGAAATTTTCCTATATATCTAACATGTGTGCCACTTCATGTTCTATTTGTGCTTGTTCTGGTGGCTGTCTTAAGATTTCGTTTTCCTCTGATTGTTTAATTGATGCGCATTGTTCTTTGTTTGCTTGCTCTGGGATTGTGTCCATTACTGTATTTTCTTCTTCTTCTGACTGTACATTATTTTGTTCCAGTATTTGTTGTACTTGTGGTTTGATGTTTTCTAATTCTGACTGGGGTATCCTGTTATTTTTGATTATTACACGGATCTGATCAGCTAGTCGTTGTTCTGTTAAAAATTTTAATTCTGGGTATCTGGTAATAAATGTTGTGTATACTTGTAATCTGTATCCAGTTGTGTTGGTTCCTAAGTTTGTTGCTTGGTTATTACAGAACATGAGGTGTCTGATAACTTCATCTGACCATCTCATCCTCTGTCTTTCTTTTCCTTCTAGAGTGGTTGCAGGAAGCATATCCTGCAAAACACCTCTATTTGGATTTAAATCATTTTCCGTGTGGCTAGCAATGTCGTTACCATTGTGGACGGGCATAGGGTTCAAGCGTCGTCCCATTATTATTATTATTATTATTATTATTATTATTTTTATTATTATTATTATTACTATTGTTAGGTTATTATCATCTCTAAGATTGTTTTCATTTTCATGAATGTTTTGGTAATATAACTGTGTTGTTCCTGGTCAGATGTAAGAGGACAGACAAGAGTAGCGTAGGCAGTCTCCTTAATAGATCTGTTACATTTTGTAATTGTCCTGCCAATAAAACGCAATCTTTAGCTTTCCTGCCCCAAAGCATTTTCTATCTGTTTCTTCCTATGTAAATTGTTCGTAATTGTAATTCCTAGGTATTTAGTTGAATTTCCGGCCTTTAGATTTGACTGATTTGTCGAGTAACCGAAGTTTAACAGATTGCTTTTAGCACTCAAGTGGATGATCTCACACTTTTCATTGTTTAGGGCCACTTGCCAATTTTCGCACCATACAGATACCTTTTCTAAATCGTTTTGCTATTTTTGTTCTGATCTTCTGATGACGTTACTAGACGATAACCGACAGCAACCTCTGCAAACAACTTAAGACGGCGGCTCAGGTAGTCTCCTAAATCGTTTATATAGAGAAGAAACAGCAGATACCATATAACATTAGCATGGGGAACACAAGAAATCGCTTCTGTTTCACTCGACGACTTTCCATCAGTTACTACGAACAGTGACGTCTCTGACAGGACATCACGAATCCAGTCACATAACTTAGACGTTATTCCATAAGCACACAATTTCTCTACAATCCATTTGTGTGTCACAATATCAAAAGCCTTCTGGAAATCTAGAAACACTGAATCAATTTGAAATAACTTACCAGTAACACTCAGCGCTTCGTGTGTGTAAAGAGTTAGTTGTGGTTCACAAGAATGATGTTTCCTAAATCCGTCTCGACTGTGTATCAATTGACCATCCTCTTCGAGGTCATTCATAATGTTCGAATACAATATATGCTCCAAAGTCTTGCTGCGTATCGACGTTAATAGTATGGGCCTGCAGTTTAGTGGATTGCTCCTGCCGCCTTTCCTGAATATTGGTGTGACCTGTGCGACTTTCCAGTCTTTGGGTACGGATCTCCCGTCGAGCTAGATGTTGTACGTGATTGTTAAGTAAGGAGCTACTGCATCATCATACTCTGAAACGAACCTAGTTTGGGCCGGAAGACTAGGTTTTGTTAAGTGGTTAAAAAATTACTCATTTTATGGTAAAGGCCACAATAATGCAGCAGCTCCACATCGCAAACATCACCCGTAACGAGTCATAATACACGGAAAAAGCACTCGCGAGTGGGAATTGTTCTTCGTGCTGACGATGAAGAAAAATCGTTAATGGCAGCAGCAAGTGTTACTTAGTAAGAAAAAAAAAACATTTTTACCAGTATATTCGCAGGCTCTCAAAAGCCATTTCATAATCGATAAAACAAATAAGTATTTCCTTGAAACTCCATGGGAGATTGGAACTGTGTGACGGAATGGGAGTCAAATATGGGACCATTGGCTTGCTCGGCCTCACAGCTTCACCTCCACCAACGCCTCTTCTCGTAAACTGCAAACGCCACAAACGTTCTCCTGCACGCCTGCCGGGACTGGGACTCCTGTAAGTTTGAAATGAGCGCACGCTGTACGGTATACACTGAAGAGCCAAAGAAACTGGTACACCTGCCTAATATCATGTAGTGGCCCCGTGAGCATGCAGAAGTGCCGCGATACGACATGGAATGAGCTCAACTAATGTCTGAAGTGGTACTGGGGGCAACTGACACCATCAATCCTGCAGGGCTGTCCATAAATCCGTAACAGTACCAGGGGATGGGGATGTCTTCTGAACAGCACGCTGCAAGGCATCCCGGGCATTGTCAATGACGTTCATCTCTTGGGAGGTTGGCGGCCACTCTGGGGAGTGCTCCTGGAGCAACTCTGTAGCAATTATGGACGTGTTGGGTTTCGCATTATCCTGCTGGAATTTCCCAAGTGCGTCGCAATGCACAATGGGCATGAATGGATGCAGGTGATCAGGCAGGAAGCTTACGTACGTCTCACCTGTCAGAGTCGTATCAAGACGTCTCGTGGGTCCCATATCACTCCAACTGCACACGCCCCACACCATTACAGAGCCTCCACCAGCTTGAAAAGTCCCCTGATGACATACAGGGTCCATGGATTCGTGAGGTTGTATCCACACCCATGCACGTCCATCTGCTCGACAGAATTTGAAACGAGACTCGTCCGACCAGGCAACATTTCTCCAGCCATCATCAGTCCAATTTCTACATCTACATCCATACTCCGCAAGCCACCTGACGGTGTGTGGCGGAGGGTACCTTAAACACCACTATCGGTTCTCCCTTCTATTTCAGTCTTGTATTGTTCGTGGAAAGAAAGATTGTCGGTATGCCTCTTTGTGGGCTCTAATCTCTCTGATTTTATCCTCATGGTCTCTTCGCGAGATATACGTAGGAGGGAGCAATATACTGATTGACTCTTCGGTGAAGGTATGTTCTCGAAACTTCAACAACAGCCCGTACCGAGCTACTGAGCGTCTCTCTTGCAGAGCCTTCCACTGGAGTTTACCTATCATTTCCGTAACGCTTTCGCGATTACTATATGACCCTGTAATGAAGCACGCTGCTCTCCGTTGGATCTTCTCTATCTCTTCTATCAACCCTATCTGGTACGGATCCCACACTGCTAACAAGGGAACCTCCCCATCGCACCCCCCTCAGATTTAGTTATAAGTTGGCACAGTGGATAGGCCTTGAAAAACTGAACACAGATCAATCGAGAAAAGAGGAAGAAGTTGTGTGGAACTATGAAAAAAATTAACAAAATATACAAACTGAGTAGTCCATGCTCAAGATAGGCAACATTAAGGAGTGTACAAGCTTAGTACCGCCGTGGTCCTGTGGTTAGCGTGAGCAGCTGTTAAACGAGAAGTCCTTGGCTCAAGTCTTCTCTCGCGTGAAAATTTTAATTTTTTATTTTCAGACAATTATGAAAGTTCAGGCACACACACACAATCAACTTTGCTCTCCACAGTTCCAGGACATGTTCAGATTTGCTTGGACATATGCAGGATTTGACGGGCTACACGCGGAAATATTTGAAAACGTTAAAAACATATGTTTTGACAGAGCACAGGGAAAACTGTGCGACTGTGAAACTATTGCATTCATTTGTTGCAGTTTATGTGACAAACTCTTATGTTTTCATCACTTTTTTTGGAAGTGATTATCACATCCACAAGAAAACCTAAATCGGGCAAGGTAGAAGAATCTTTTTACCCATTCGCCAAGTGTACAAGTTAGGTGGGTCGACAACATATTCCTGTCATGTGACGCACATGCCGTCACCGTGTCGTATAGAATATATCAGACGTGTTTTCCTGTGGAGGAATCGGTTGACCTATGACCTTGCGATCAAATGTTTTCGGTTCCCATTGGAGAGGCACGTCTTTTCGTCTACTAATCGCACGGTTTTGCGGTGCGGTCGCAAAACACAGACACTAAACTTATTACATTGAACAGAGACGTCAATGAACGGACAGATCATAACTGCGAAAGTAAAGAAATTAAACTTTTCACTCGAGGGAGGACTTGAACCAAGGACCTCTCGTTTCCCAGGTGCTCACGCTAGCCACGGGACCACGGCGCTCCTGTTCTCATACTGTCCTTAATGTTGCCTATCTTGCACATGGACTACTCAGTTTGTATATTTTGCTTATTTTTTTCATAGTTCCACACAACTTCTTCCTGTTTTCTTGATTGATCTGTGTTCAGTTTTTCAAGGCCTATCCGCTGTGCCAACTTATAACTAAATCTGAGGGGGGTGCGATGGGGAGGTTCCCTTGTAAGCAGTATTCAAGCAGTTGGCGAACAAGTGTACTGTAACCTACTTCCTTTGGTTTCGGACTGCATTTCCTTGGAATTCTTCCAATGAATCTCAGTGTGGCATCTGCTTTACCGACGATTAATTTTAAATGCTCATTCCATTTTAAATCACTCCTAATGCCTACTCCCAGATGATTTATGGAATTAACTGCTTCCAATTGCTGACCTGCTATATTGTAGCTAAATGATAAGGGAACTTTCTTTCTGTGTATTCGCAACACATTACCCTTGTCTACATTGAGATTCAATTGCCATTCCCTGCACCATGCGTCAATTCGCTGCACATCCTCCTGCGTTTCAGTACAATTTCCCATTGTTACAACCTCTCGATATACTACAGCATCATCCACAAACAGCCCCAGTGAACTTCTGATGTTACCCACAAGGTCATTCATGTATATTGTGAATAGCGACGGTCCTACGACACTCCCCTACGGCACGCCTGAAATCACTCTTACTGGCTGTATTTCGGTATCGACGGTCCCAGGCGAGGACCTAAGGCCCATATCGACGATGTTTCTTTGAATGATTCGCACGATGACACTTGTTGATGGCCCAGCATTGAAATGTACAGTAATTCGCGGAAGTGTTGCACTCTTGTCAGGCTGAACGATTCTCTTCAGTCGTCGTTGGCACCGTTCTTGCAGGATCTTTTTCCGGCCGCGGCTATGTCGGAGATTTGATGCTTTACCGGATTCCTGATCTTCATGGTACACTCGTGAAACGGTCGTACGGGAAAATCCCCACTTCATCGCTACCTCGGAGCTGCTGTGTCCCGTCGCTCGTTTGCCGACTATAACACCACGTTCAAACCCACTTAAATCTTGAAAAGCTGTCATTGTTCAAATGGATCTGAGCACTATGGGACTTAACGTCTTAGGTCATCAGTCCCCTAGAACTTAGAACTACTTAAACCTAACTAACCTAAGGACATCACACACAGCCATGCCCGAGGCAGGATTCGAACCTGCTACCGTAGGAGTCCCGCGGTTCCGGACTGCAGCGCCAAGAACCGCACGGCCACCATGACCGACTACCTGCCATTGTAGCAGGAGTAATCGATCTAACAACTGTGCCTGACAACTTTTGTCTTATACAGACGTTGCCGACCGCAGCGCCGTATTCTGCCAGTTTACACATCTCTGTACATGAATACGCATGCCTATACCAGTTTCTTTGGCCGTTCAGTATAGTTAGTACTCATTCGAGAAACTCCTTGTTCTATTCCCAGTGCATCATCATCCGCTGGCTGTATTTCTCCTTGTGTTCTTCTGTCCACTGGTAGCTTGTCAAGGAAATTTGTGAACTTTAACTGTAGCTCCAATTTTTTTTTTTTTTCTGTCTTGAAATATTTCCTCGTGGGTGCCAATTTACGTCACGTTTTTATGCATTTCTGTTAGTCTGTTGCTTCCAGTTCTTCATCAGTAAAGCTATTTTTAGAATTTCTTTTGCGCCACCTGTTGTCATTCATTCTAAAATTCACTAACAAGGGGAGGCCGCCAATTGTGAAATTCAGATTCGATTCATACTGCGCATAAGAAAAGCTCATGGCCAGAGGTGTAATGTGGCAAAGCACCAAGATGCACTTCTCAGCCGTTGTTGAGAAAATCGACAGTTAAAAGAAACCGTTGCCGTGAAATGCTCTCTACGATTAACAATTTTCTACAGCGTCGTGGCGCAGCGGTAAGCGCTCGGGTTCGTAATACGAAGGTCGCCGGATCGAATCTCGCGCCATGCAACCCATTTTTTTTTTGTATTTGTTTTTAGTAATTCATATATAATTCCCGGCAATCAGTTGCAACAATTATGCATATAATAAGTTGTTGAAAGTCGTTTGTCGTGGAAAAACTGGCGACTTCGAACATCGTCATGTTTTCCGCAAACAAAGTTGTATTTCACAAATGTTATTAATTGTCTTCATAATGTTAACCACGTATAGTTAACGGAAGACGTAGAAACGGTATTCCGAAGCGAATACGTGTAGCGTAAGTCAAACGTTCGAATTAGAATAGAGACCCCACGAACACAAATTCGCTGCGGCATGTATGAAATATAATTGGCGGCCTCCCCTTGTAAGTGAGGAATGGAAAGAGCCTACTAACAGGCACCTCCCAGTCTCTACCCTATCGTCGGTGTGAAGACAAAGTGGACAGCACTTGTAGTAGGAGATGAGTTCAGTGCTTGGGGCACAGTCTGGTTACTGAGTAGGACGGTGGTGCCCATTTCTCAGAGAAACCGCTGGCAACACCGTTTCACCTCTCCACAAGTGGTCCCTGGGTAGATCAACGGGGAAGGACAGTGCCTGCGGAAGATAGGTTCATGCTTCGAATCCCGATCGCGCGCACAGTTTCTGTCCTTCAGAAAATTTCGTATAGCCGCACACACAACTACAGAGTAAAAGATACGAGGGCAGTTCAATAAGTAATGCAACACATTTTTTTTCTGAAACAGGGGTTGTTTTATTCAGCATTGAAATACACCAGGTTATTCCCCAATCTTTTAGCTACACAACACTATTTTTCAACGTAATCTTCATTCAGTGCTACGGCCTTACGCCACCTTGAAATGAGGGCCTGTATGCCTGCACGGTACCATTCCACTGGTCGATGTCGGAGCCAACGTCATACTGCATGAATAACTTCTTCATCATCCGCGTAGTGCCTCCCACGGATTGCGTCCTTCATTGGCCAAACATATGGAAATCCGACGGTGCGAGATCGGGGCTGTAGGGTGCATGAGGAAGAACAGTCCACTGAAGTTTTTTGAGCTCCTCTCGGGTGCGAAGACTTGTGTGAGGTCTTGCGTTGTCATGAAGAAGGAGAAGTTCGTTCAGATTTTTGTGCCTACGAACACGCTGAAGTCGTTTCTTCAATTTCTGAAGAGTAGCACAATACACTTCAGAGTTGATCGTTTGACCATGGGGAAGGACATCGAACAGAATAACCCCTTCAGCGTCCCAGAAGACTGTAACCATGACTTTACCGGCTGGGGGTATGGCTTTAAACTTTTTCTTGGTAGGGGAGTGGGTGTTGCGCCACTCCATTGATTGCCGTTTTGTTTCAGGTTCGAAGTGATGAACCCTTGTTTCATCGCCTGTAACAATCTTTGACAAGAAATTGTCACCCTCAGCCACATGACGAGCAAGCAATTCCGCACAGATGGTTCTCCTTTGCTCTTTATGGTGTTCGGTTAGACAACGAGGGACCCAGCGGGAACAAACCTTTGAATATCCCAACTGGTGAACAATTGTGACAGCACTACCAACAGAGATGCCAAGTTGAGCACTGAGTTGTTTGATGGTGATCCGTCGATCATCTCGAACGAGTGTGTTCGCACGCTCCGCCATTGCAGGAGTCACAGCTGTGCACGGCCGGCCCGCACGCGGGAGATCAGACAGTCTTGCTTGACCTTGTGGCGATGATGACACACGCTTTGCCCAACGACTCACCGTGCTTTTGTCCACTGCCAGATCACCGTAGACATTCTGCAAGCGCCTACGAATATCTGAGATGCCCTGGTTTTCCGCCAAAAGAAACTCGATCACTGCCTGTTGTTTGCAACGCACATCCGTTACAGACGCCATTTTAACAGCTCCGTGCAGCGCTGCCACCTGTCGGAAGTCAATGAAACTATACGAGACGAAGCGGGAATGTTTGAAAATATTCCACAAGAAATTTCCGGTTTTTTCAACCAAAATTGGCCGAGAAAAAAATGTTGCATTACTTATTGAACTGCCCTCGTACATTGCCTAATGGCGTCGCTTATTCCTCATTTAACCGGACTCTGGTTCTCTGTAAAGGGCGAACTGTTACCTGCTTTCCGTCTGTCGTCGGCCGTGAAGCCACGCATCCATCCCGCTGCCGCCTTCCTCTGGTTGCGTTCGCGACCACAGGAAGCAGTTTATCGAGACGTACGAGTGTCCCAGCTGGCCTTCGTCTCTCACCTCTGTCCCGAGCGCGGCCGAGTCTCAGAACCGGCGAGTGTAAACTCCATTTTCCGAGATTATTTTCGTTCCGCCGTTCTGCGGGCCGGACCAGCCGTTTCTTAACGCCGTGACGGTGTGGTGCGAACAGGCGGTTTCTCTCTGTGAGCTGCGGCTGTTGGAGGGACGTGACAGACCTAAATCCGACACACTGCGACAGCAGCTCCGCCAAGCGGTAGGGTCCAGAACCACTACAGTGTGTGTGTGTGTGTGCGTGCGTGCGTGTGTGTGTGTGTGTGTGTGTGTGTGAGAGAGAGAGAGAGAGAGAGAGAGAGAGAGAGAGAGAGAACTCCGTCAGCACACGCTCTACACTGTTCTATCGGCTTCTTGTTTCATAACAGTGCTCTGGGTAAGATCTCATAACATACAGAAAAATACAGAAAACAAATGTGATACCAGTTCAGTAACTGAGTTCTGACCAATGAACGATCGAAAGATGCATTTTGGGCATAACAATTAGACGCAAAAAGAATGGCGAGAGGAAGAACAGGAGCCGAGGATGTGATAGCAGCTGACTGATCCCAAACTGAAATAAAAAAAGGGCTTATCACGGAGCGAGACGAAGTGATGGGGAATGGACAAAAGACATTCTGGTTCTCGTGACTGTAAAAGACTAAGGGAACCACATGATACACTAACGGGAAAAAAATGGCAACACAAAAAATAATTAACCATCATTTCGATTTGCAGCTCCTTGTATTGGCCGTGTTTGCAGTTAAAATTTTTGGAATTTGGGTTCCGCCAGTTACGCAAAACACCGTTCTTTCTCAGTACCCAAACATGTTTCGGCACCACTGTGCCATCACCAGTGGGTTTTCGTTTTTATTTATTCTTTACATTTGGTGTGCATGAATTTTCTGGATCACTAGTTTGTTAATTGCTACAGGTAGCTTGTCATGTTTTCGTGTGGCAAGTACAGGGTTATTACAAATGATTGAAGCGATTTCACAGCTCTACAATAACTTTATTATTTGAGATATTTTCACAATGCTTTGCACACACATACAAAAATTCAAAAAGTTTTTTTAGGCACTCACGAATGTTCGATATGTGCCCCTTTAGTGATTCGGCAGACATCAAGCCGATAATCAAGTTCCTCCCACACTCGGCGCAGCATGTCCCCATCAATGAGTTCGAAAGCATCGTTGATGCGAGCTCGCAGTTCTGGCACGTTTCTTGGTAGAGGAGGTTTAAACACTGAATCTTTCACATAACCCCACAGAAAGAAATCGCATGGGGTTAAGTCGGGAGAGCGTGGAGGCCATGACACGAATTGCTGATCATGATCTCCACCACGACCGATCCATCGGTTTTCCAATCTCCTGCTTAAGAAATGCCGAACATCATGATGGAGGTGTGGTGGAGCACCATCCTGTTGAAAGATGAAGTCGGCGCTGTCGGTCTCCAGTTGTGGCATGAGCCAATTTTCCAGCATGTCCAGATACACGTGTCCTGTAACGTTTTTTTCGCAGAAGAAAAAGGGGCCGTAAACTTTAAACCGTGAGATTGCACAAAACACGTTAACTTTTGGTGAATTGCCAATTTGCTGCACGAATGTGTGAGGATTCTCTACAGCCCAGATTCGCACATTGTGTCTGTTCACTTCACCATTAAGAAAAAATGTTGCTTCATCACTGAAAACAAGTTTCGCACTGAACGCACCCTCTGCCATGGGCTGTTGCATCCGCGCCGAAAATTCAAAGCGTTTGACTTCGTCATCGGGTGTCAGGGCTTGTAGCAATTTTAAACGGTAAGGCTTCTGCTTTAGCATTTTCCGTAAGATTTTCCAAATCGTCGGCTGTGGTACGTTTAGCTCCCTGCTTGCTTTATTCGTCGACTTCCGCGGGCTACGCGTGAAACTTGCCCGCACGCGTTCAACCGTTTCTTCGCTCACTGCAGGCCGACCTGTTGATTTCCCCTTACAGAGGGATCCAGAAGCTTTAAACTGCGCATACCGTCGCCGAATGGAGTTAGCAGTTGGTGGATCTTTGTTGAACTTCGTCCTGAAGTGTCGTTGCACTGTTATGACTGACTGATGTGAGTGCATTTCAAGCACGACATACGCTTTCTCGGCTCCTGTCGCCATTTTGTCTCACTGTGCCCTCGAGCGCTCTGGCGGCGGAAACCTGAAGTGCGGCTTCAGCCGAACAAAACTTTGAGTTTTTCTACGTATCTGTAGTGTGTCGTGGCCATATGTCAATGAATGGAGCTTCAGTGAATTTATGAAATCGCTTCAATCATTTGTAATAGCCCTGTACTTCCATTCTCCGCATAATGCTGAGGTGTTGTGAGGCACACGTAACTATAACAAGTATTTTTCACAAATAGCGTAGTAAAACACTTTTCACTTCACCAGAACACACAAGTCATCCAGAAAATTCATGCACACTAAATGTAAATAATAAATAAAAACGAAAACCCACTGATGATGGCACAGTGATGCCGAAACATGTTTGGGTACTGAGAAACAACGGTGTTTTGCATAACTGGCGGACCTCACATCCAACAAAAATAATTAATGTTGAGCACTGAAATTTCGGTTATCCATTCGTGTAGGTAGCATATTTAACTGATTAACATTGCAAGATCACGGGTTAATGTAAGCGCGAGATATGCCATTGCAAATGTGAAATGGTGATATATTAATAAACAGCGTAACCACCAACATGTTATAAGCACGAATACAAACGTGCACGCATTGTATTGTACAGGTGCCGGATGTCAGTTAGTGGGATAGAGTTCCACGCCTGTTGCACTTGGTCAGTCGGTACAGGAACGGTTAATGCTGCTTCTGCATAATGTCCCCTGTGTACTCGAAACAGATCTGGCGCTCGAGCAGGCCAAGACAACATCTCGACTCTTTTTAGGGCATGTCGGGTAATAGCAGTCGTATGTGCGCGAGCGTTGTGCTGTTGCGAAACATCCCCTGGAATGCTGTTAATGAGTGGCAGTACAATAGATCGAATCACCAGATTAACGTCGGAATTTACAGTCAGTGTGGGTTGGATAAACACTGGAGTGCTCCTATTCTCACACGGAATCACACCCCATACCGTAAATCCGCGTGTAGGTCCAGTATGTTAAAGTGCATGCAACCAGGGGCCTCAGCTAAACCAGGAGAAGTGCTTCTGTATCCCAGCATAGACCATTTCAGAGCTGTCACAAGAGTTGAATATCTTCTAAAATTGTTTCGAAGATATGAGGCTTCCCAAAAAAACTCGGTAGGCAGAGGGTCTGACACCACCTGACCACACCCTCGATGGTTTCCAGTCCACGGTGGACGTGGAAATTCGCGAATTTTTATGGTCGCCATCCCTCTCCACAAAGGGCACTTACGACACTGTCGAAACTGATTGGGTGGGTGACCTAGATTTCTCTTGCACCCCTGCCCCTACTGTGGCTGGAAGTGCCCGGCAGGTACATAAAGGTAGTCAGTTGTTCGCCTCTTCGGCCGAATGCATTGTCTGCCAACCGGTCCGAGAAATTCGTAGGACAAACATTCTGTCCCCAGTAAGTGCTTCAAGATGTTCCTTTGCCTAATAACTACACGTGGCTTCAAAACCCCAAATGTCCGCTGCAAGATGTACTGTTATATGACCAAATTGCCTGCTTGTTCTGAACTCCAAAAAACACCATTGAAAGGAGAGACACCATAAAGATTCCACATGCATTAACAACATACATGCTCCTATCAGTGCATGCTGATAACATCCTATCGCCTGACAAAACCGACGTCTTGGGTGTAAAATCAGCATTAAAGGGGAGCCTTGAATATGGAGAATAGTGAAGGAGTGACTCATCCTCTTTCAATCTCAGACATCTGGAGGAAGTGTATATCCAGCAGCAAGTGGCACATAATGATCAATGAAATCCAAGAGGAAGTCTAGATGAAGTCCTCATCCAGTATTGGCTGCCAAATGACTGAGGGTGGTGATGTGGTGATGTTGACAGAGTTGTTGATGGTGATGATCATGATAGTAGCATGGCAACAGGCGTTCAAGCACACTTTTGATGTCAAACTGATATCAAAGTAATTACGCAAATTAATTAATTGACCAATTAATTACCACTGCCCCCTGATGACATCATTGGTTTTTCCTGGCCGGCACGTGGGTCCCTTCCCCCACTGCCCATCTGGCAAATCCCAACCCTTCACCAATCGCTTCCCCCTCCCTGTCACCTCCCCCCCCCCTCTTTCCCATCCCCCAACAATCCCCACACCTCTGGAAATGGAGGGAAACTCGCTCATTCTGTGCTGAGCTGCTGGACTGGGAGGATCAATATAGTAATTTTAATTTTAATAACCAACAGCCTCAGTTGCACCGTTTACCTAGAATTTACCTAGATTTCAGTCGGGAAAAGCCAACCTTCTTCAGATCATCAATAACTACCGTTTGCCCATAGTGGACATCGTCAAGCTAAAACTACAAATCCGTAAGTTATCGTCAGACTGTAAAAACGTATCTGAAACTGCCTCGGCCCCACTTCTCAACCAGTACAGCACTCGTGGCTGCCGCATCGCGGTCGCAAAGTTGGGCCGAGGCAGTTTCAGATAAGTTTTTACAGTCTGACGATAACTTATGGATTTGTAGTTTTAGCTTGACGATGTCCACTGTGGACAAATGGTAGTTACTGATATTCTGAAGAAGGTTGGCTTGTCCTGACTGAAACCTAGGTAAATCCTAGGTAAACGGTGCAACTGAGGCTGTTGCTTATTAAAATTAAAATTAATATTTATACAGTTGCTGACAGGGCCGTGAAATGTTGAAGATATTTAAGATCAATATAGTATTTATTTAACCAATTTCATCCTGATTATTTATTTATCCAAACAATTAGGAATGGACGTCGCACCCTTAGCCACCTCCCTCCTCACACCCTCTAAGAAAAAAAAATGGCGGGAAAACTTGCTCAGTCTTTGTTGTACTGGGAGGATCTAATGACAGTAGGCTAATTTACTGTCAATCAAATTGCATTAAGTAATTTAAGGCACTGGAATATTATTTAAACAATTTTCAGGGGACAAGGCAGTGCGGAATATTGTTTATTTAACCAGTTTTCAGGGATGGATTCCACACAGTTTATTTATTTGTGTCTGAAGATCACAATACAGCATCAAATCGACTATGTCCCACAACTGGTGTTACAAACATTCACAGTACGACTCAAAACCAGTGGCAAGCAGACTCAAACTCTGCATAGAGCGCCGCTTCACCTACAACTGGAAATAAGGAAATAAATACCTCTCCAACTCTAAATAGGGCACTAACTACTTTCCGAGTTTCAGCTGCTTCTTTGAAATCATTGTCAGAGAGAGAGAAAAATTTCTGAGTTCTACAGTTGCTCTGGTGTGCATCACTTTTCTGAAACGTTGGGTGGGCTTAATTTATATTTGCTGCTGGAGTCAGTGATGTTGAGGCTCTTGTTTTTTATTTTCCTCGCTTTTCGAAGCGCACTGATGTCTAAGCACAGACGGGAATATCAGAATCATCACAGAACAAACAATCCTGCTGGTGGAACGTTCACAACTGAGCATCATAGCTGAGACTGAAAATACCGCTTCAGTTGTGAGGTTCTTTGAATTTTTCTGTAGTTAAAACACGACCGGTTTCGCGCTCTTAGATGCCCATCTTCAGGTCTTACAACTTTGTGCTGTGACCCCGAGCACCGTGGTGGACGAGTACAGAACACAGTGTGTCACCGCCGGCCTGTGTGGCCGAGCGGTTCTAGGCGCTACAGTCTGGAGCCGCGCGACCGCAACGGTCGCAGGCTCGAATCCTGCCTCGGTCATGGATGTGTGTGATGTCCTTAGGTTAGTTAGGTTTAAGTAGTTCTAAGTTCTAGTGGACTGATGACCTCAGATGTTAAATCCCATAGTGCTTAGAGGCATTTGAACCAGTTCAAGTTCATCGATGATCCGTTCACTCATTTTGTCTTTTACAGAAGGCAGCCAATCGTCTGACCCAACATGCTGAGCCACAGCGCCAGCGGGCAATTGCACCACGCTGGTACTGTGGCCAATGGGGCTCCACGGATTATCCTAGCAGGTCTCCATCCCTAATACCAACTTCAGTTGACACCTCAGCGCATTTTGATGTTCCCCTTATTAACTCGTATCAATGTTGCAGAGGCTCTCCAACATTGGAATAGCGCCTTAGATTTTAACGAAGTGGGGATGCTCCTACTTTTACCTCAAGCTTAGGTCATATATTAACCAGATGAAATTATGTATTCCAGAGAGATGTTGAGTCTAAATTTTACCTATGATAATGGGTTACGAGGAAGAACATCGAGAGGGGCTGAGACGTGAATTCCAGTTTGTGTTAAAGAGACCGAGGTAGTGGTATAATCCGCTCGGTTGTGTTGGCCGCACTGCCAGGGTGGTGTACAGCTTTGCGTTATCTGCCTCTTGAGCAGGAGAGACAGGTTCGACTCCGAGCCTTGGTACAAATTTGAATTCATTCATTCGGCCTGTATTCATTATCACAGATAATGTCGGGGCTTGGAGTCATTTGTATGTACCGTATAAAAACTCTAGGGATTGATCGATGAGAGGATAAGGAACAAAAATTTCCAATTAATTTACGTCCGGAAATGAATTTACTCAATGATACTTTGTTACAGAGAGTGCGGTCTCTAATACGCGCTGTACCATGAAGCCAACAGGTACAGTATGCATGGGTTCCTCCTGAAGGGTGGCATTGTTTCTCTTGCGGCAGGCTCTAGTTCCCTCTCCGGCCATAGTAATTCGTAATGTTGTGTCTCTTGCTGACTCACCTTCCAGCGGATGTGATACAGCGTTATACACAATGGCTCTGTATTCGAATCGGGAGCTTGCCGACATGACGTCTAGTTACCGAAAGGCAAATGGCAACGGGCGGAGACCTATCCACGCCGACAACAACCACAGCATTCATTGTCTGGAACTGTGTTTCGCTGTTTGTCTGAGACAAGGTCGTTTCAGGAAGTAGGATATCATGAAGGACGTACCCGAAATGTTCGGACACGAGAGTTGGAGGAAAATGTGATTAACACTGTGGAAGGAGACCGCCGTGTCAGTACCAGGCAGTTGGCCCGCCAGTACAGGGTAAGCCAGACGACTGTGTGAAATATTCCGCAGGACAATTGTTACTACTCTTATCACTTACACCGTGTGTGGAGCTTACTACCGACAAACTTTCCACAATGGGAGCGGTTTTGTCGCTGGTTTCTTCACCAGGCAACCACGATTCCGGAATTTTTGTGATCCATGCTATTCACAATTGAGGCCACCTTTACGTGGGGTGGTATCTTCAGCTTTCACAACAGCCATCTGTGGGAAAGCATGCAGAACCGCCATGGTGTGGTGACAGCAAATCATCAGCATTGGTGCAACTGGGAAGTGGGGGCCGGGATAACTGGCGACCGTATTTTGGGCCCAGTCTTCCTTCCACGTCGCCTAACAGACCGGAACTTCAGATGGTTCGAATGGTTCTGAGCACTGTGGGACTTAACATCCGTCCGGCCATCCTGATTTAGGGTTTCCGTGATTTCCGTTAATCATTCCTGACAAATGCCGTGATGGTTCCTTTGAAAGGGCACGGCTGACTACCTTCCCTGTCCTTCCCTAATTCAATGAGACCAATGACCCCGCTGTCTGGTCTCCTTCCCCAAACAACCCAACCCAACTTAACATCCGAGGTCATCAGTCCCCTAGACTTAGAACTACTTAAACCTACCTAACCTAAGGAAATCTCACACATCCACACCCAAGGCAGGATGCGAACCTGCGACCGTACCAGCAGCACAGTTCCGGGCTGAAGCACCTAGAACCGCTCGGCCACAGTGGCCGGCTGACCGGAACTATCGGCGTTTTTTGCTGGAGTCTTTGCCTCCCCTGCTGGAAGAAGTGCCGTTGATGATCGGAAGGGTTGTGTGGTTACTACATCATGGTGCTCCAGCCCACTTCACTGTTAACGTCGAAACGCGTCTCAATCGTGTCTACTCTGGTAGACGGAACGGACGAGGGGATCCAGTTGCGTGGCCTGCTCGTTCACCGGATCTCAAGCCGTGCAATTTCTGGACATGGGGTCATTTCAATAGCATCGTGTATGCAGAACCCATTCAAGATGTGGAGACACTGGTGCAGGGTATTCGTGCTGCTTTTGGCAATGTTCGGATGCAGCCTGGCTGGTATGAACCTGTGAGATAGAACATGCTACGGTGCGTACACAGGTGCGTTGAGCCACGTGGAAACCATTTTCAAAACATACTGTAACAGTGGCTGCATGGTACAGCGTGTATTAGACCACAGTCTCTGTAACAAAATGTGATTCAATAACTGGTCTCTATCATCGAAACTATGCATTTCAAAGCATAACTTCATTAGACATTTTTTGTTCCGTATCCTTGCATCAAGCAGTCTCTAGATTCTGTACACTGTGGAAAAAATCACCCTTTGTAGTGTAAGAGGTCATGGTCTCCTGACCTTCATTGCTTACATATTCCGCCCTCACAAACGTATTCCGCACATCAAGACGCTTCATTTGAACCCCATCTCGATAAGATAAAGTCAATGTTGTATGAATTGATGTAAACGATGTGCAAATAACAAGTAAATTTCAAGTGCACACCGTGGTTGAATACTCGAGGCTGGCATACACAGACACATTCAAGACACGACGGTCACAAAAGCTTTTAGTTCGGGAGAGCAAAACAGCACACCAGGAGGCCAGTCCTTTCAGAGGACAAGTCAACCTATCTATGTCGGCATGCGACTGCCCCTAGAGCATACAGCGTTTGCGTGAGTGAAAGGGAGAACGACCCTGTGTTCGGCTTAAATGCAAATTCCGCTACATTGTGTGGGAGCGCCCAGCCTACGTATTCTTTACAAACACAGCACGCAGTTCCAGAGGTTTTCACAGGGAGACAGCAAACGCCAAACGCCAAAGCTACAGATTTCTGGATTGGTCACCTTAAACTAAATGTCATTCTCCCGTTTTAGAAGAGCAATGCTCATTGGCAGACGATATTCCTGATGCCTTGAGCTGAAGGAGTAGTGGAAGAGACCGAAAGATGTACCCCTTCATATTTGGCGTGGAGAGGGGCCGTTCTGTTGTCGCTCTTGGAGCGAGAACACGCAACGGCAGCGTGTGCTCTCGTACGTGTACTCAAAGAGTGAGGAACAAGTCTCTCCTCAGTACTTCACTGGGAGAGCACCTCTGTCGAGAGTGAATCGGGGTGAGAACTTGCAATTAAAGATTGTTCGCTGTGTTGGCCGCCACACTTATTCTGCGTGTGAACGGACAGAGTTATAGTTAAACACCTGCGAGCGAATTTTTCAGTGGCAGCGCGGTGGACTGGTTATCTGACTGGTGTACCACGCCAATAGTTAGACTAGGAGCGAATAGGAGTCCTTGACTTCATCAATGCGTAGGGAGAGTTTAATTGGCGAAGGTCAATCCAGATAGAACGAGAGTTATCTTACTTGTCAGCAGCGAGCGGTGCAGACAACAGGCATCGCAGCTTACGGTATTGTGCGCTACAGCTCTTGCGAGCCCCATATTTCCTCCACAACAGTATACTTCACTGCATTTCACACACGACAGCCTCGACCGTACCTACCAACATTCTAACGGATAATTATTCAAGTTGAGTAGGCGCGGCTCTCAGCCATTCTGCCGAGTCGATAACAATCTTAAACTTTGTATAGAAATATCATTAGTGAATCCTTGTTCAGTTCATAACTAAAAGTGCCGTTGTGATTTCTCAGAATTTTTGCAAAACAAATAATAACTTTCGTTAGTTTCATGTTTTTATTACACTAACTAGCACTACTCCAGTACCCAAGTATCCCACTAGTTACGTAATAAATGTTGTGAATTTTTATGTCATTTCCTTACAGCGGACGACTCTAGAACATATTTATTGCTGAAAGTTTTTCAGGCCTTTCTCTTTAGAACGTAGGAGCGTCTGTATGACCTCTGTAGTAGTGTGGGGGTGGAAATTGTATCTTGCAGGAGCCACAGGGTAAAGGGTACATCTCAGATTAATCCGTTGCGCAGAATGACAGAATAGCACCCACACGCTCACAATAGTTTCATCTGACCCATATTTAGCTCGATAGTACACGTGTAGCGGAACATGCAAATAATAGTGGTCTCTCCAACAAACGTTTCGGACTGACTCTGCGGGACATTAGGTCGCGTCGTGTCCAGAGCCTCCCCCCTGGTCGCGAGCGGGACTTCTCCAGACGCTATGCAGGCCCCGAGGTGACAAAACGTGGAAGGGTTCTGACGGCTGGCTGTCTGGCTGGACGGCCAGCTATGCCTCACTTCTCTCCCGCAGTGCAGACAGAAACCACGGCGTACTTGGCTCGGCTCCATGACCTGACCCAGACAACAGGCAGCTCGGCCAGTGTGATGAACGCCCGGGGCATCACTGCCAGCTCGCGCTTGCGACGCACCACACACACACACACACACACACACACACACGCACACACACACACAATATTTTGGTTGCAATAGTTACAGGGGTTTAGGATGACCTCTTTACACATCGCTTTGCCCGCATACAAACAATTCAACTATATTCCACATATAATTAACCTATTTCACATATATTTGTACACATATTTCAAATATACCTCTAGTGAAATTCGCCCTGCAGTTCCACTTCAATGCAGCTCAATGTTGATCACGTCGTATCTTTTGAACTAACCGCTGTACAATAATATAATTTTGCAAGTATGTCCGACAGTATATGTGGCTACTATCTGTGAAATGTATTGTGAATAGAGTTAGTAGTAAGAAAGTAGCAAATTAAAACGTCATGCGTGAAGCGGAAGTTTTCACTCATCTCATTGTTTATGGCGTCATATCTCCTGTGTAGTACTTTGATATATTTTTCTAGGTACATTTAGGTTCAAATGGCTCTGAGCACTATGGGACTTAACATTTGAGGTCATCAGTCCCGTAGAACTTAGAACTACTGAAACCTAACTAACCTAAGGACATCACACACACCCATACCCGAGGCAGGATTCAAACCTGCGACCGTAGCGGTCACGCGGTTCCAGACTGTAGCGCCTAGAACCGCTCGGCCATACCGGCCAGCTTCCCTCCAGGGATTTCCATTTTAGTTCCCGAGGCATCTCCATAACACTTAAGTTTTGTTCGAACCTACCGGTCACAAACCTAGCAGACTGCCTCTGATCTGCTTCGATGTCTTCGTTTAATCTGACCAGGTGCGGATCTCAAACACTCGAGATGTATTCAACAGCAGGTCGCACCACTACCGTCTTATATGCGGTCCCCTATACAGATCAACGACGCTTCCCTAAAATTCCCCAATAAACGGAAGTCGATTATTCACCTTCCTTACCACAATCCTCACACGCTCGTTCCACTTCATATCGCTTTGCTGCATTGTTCCAATACATGTAATCGACGTGGCTCTATCGAGCAGGGCACTGCTAATGTTGTATCCGAGCACTGCGGGTTTGTTTTTTCTGCTCATGCACATTAACTTCAAATTGTCTACATTTAAAACTACCTGCCAGTCGTCACACCAACTGGAAATTGTCTCTCAGTCTTCTTGTATCCTCCTCCAGTCAGTCAACTTCGACACTTTACCGTACACCAAAGCATCGTTACGAACCAACCACCCATTGCTGCTCACCCCGCCCGCCAGATGATTTATTTATATAGAAAATAATAGCATTCCTGTCGCACTTCCGTGGGGCACGCCGGCCGGGGTGGCCGAGCGGTTCTAGGCGCTACAGTCTGGAACTGCGCGACCACTACGGTCGCAGGATCGAATCCTGCCTCGGGCATGGATGTGTGTGGTGTCCTTAGGTTAGGTTAGGTTTAAGTAGTTCTAAGTTCTAGGGGACTGATGACCTCAGAAGTTAAGTCCCATAGTGCTCAGAGCCATTTGAACCATTTGAATCCTGAGGCCTTACGATACCCTTGTCTCTGATGAACACTGGCCTTCGAGAACAACTGTGTTCTATCCCTTAAGAAATCTTCGCCACCCACATATCTTTCCGCGTAATCCATATTCTCGTACTTTCGTTAATATTCTGCAGTGGAGCACCGCGTCAAATGCTACGATACTGCACGAATCACGATGCAAATTTTCTTCCCATATGCCTGCATCTCCCAAGGAGCAGGCACTGCGGCGACTACAGCCGCTATGAAATACACTAAATGTATTCGCAGTTGCGAATGTGGACTACCATCAGCTATAAAATGGAAAGGCAGCAATGAAAATTTGTGACAGACCGGGACTCGAACCCAGATTCCGACTTTTCGCGAGCGGTCGCCTCACCTCACCATTTGGCTATACGAGCACGAGCCACGGGCAGACCCGGGCTTCCATATGTCTCGAACCATGTGTGCACAACCTGTACTCGAACGTCCATTATGTATATTTCCGTACAGGGGAGACATTTCACTTGAAAGTCGCTTGCCCCGTGACGGGGGATAAATACGATACTTCAGTACCTCTGTTACTCCGAATTACGATGTACAGTTCATCGGATATGCGTGTATGTGGATACCAGGTAGAAAATCAAAAATTCCCAAATATTTACAGTATTTTCCGAGATTTTGATGTGCAGTCGTTACAATTACAAGAAATTGCACTTTTTTTTTCTTCACCAGATGTATTTCGCTTCATTGAAGTAAAACATCATTAGTGGTCTTTAAATAAGGCTGTTTAAAATTTGATTTGTTTTCTAGATCGAAAAACGGTTCGTTAACAAATTTTTCGTTTGTTCATGAACCGTTTTTCGATCTAAAAAAACAAAGCAGTTTGTAAGTATCTTTAAACAGACCGCTGATGATGCTCTACTTCGATACAGCTTAACGCATCTGGTGAGAAAAACACGTTTTTTTCTCCTAGTTATGACGACGGAACAAAAATTCCCTCATAAATTGTGGAAGAACTATGGACAAAATGTGCATACGAATTAAGAGCTTAAGGGATAGATGTAGAGTATGTACAGCAACCAGTCACAGTGTTTAAGCAGTTTTAATTTTAGCGACGCCTTTGAGTCGCCAATGATCGCCATCAGACATCGCTGCACACAAATCACTCCGACATTATTTACACTACTATTAGTATTAACTACACTACTGCCCACTAAAATTGCTACACCAAGAAGAAATGCAGATGATAAACGGGTATTCATTGGACAAATATATTATACTAGAACTGTGATTACGTTTTCACGCAATTTGGGTGCATAGATCCTGAGAAATCAGTACCCAGAACAACCACCTCTGGCCGTAATAACGGCCTTGATACGCCTGGGCATTGAGTCAAACACAGCTTGGATGGCGTGCACAGGTACAGCTGCCCATGCAGCTTCAACAAGATACCACAGTTCATCAAGAGTAGTGACTGGCGAATTGTGACGAGCCAGTTGCTCGGCCACCATTCACCAGACGTTTTCGGTTGGTGAGAGATCTGGAGAATGTGCTGGCTGGGGCAGCAGTCGAACATTTTCTGTATCCAGAAAGGCCCGTACAGGACCTGCAACATGCGGTCGTGCATTATCCTGCTGAAATGTTGGGTTTCGTAGGGATCGAATGAAGGGTAGAGACACGGGTTGTAACACAGCTGAAATGTAGCGTCCACTGGTCAAAGTGACGTCAATGCGAACAAGAGGTGACCGAGACGTCTAACCAATGGCACCCCATACCATCACGCCGGGTGATACGCCAGTATGGCGATGACGAATACACGCTTCCAATGTGCGTTCACCGCGATGTCGCCAAACACGGATGCGACCATCATGATGCTGTAAACTGAACCTGGATTCATCCGCAGGCGCTCCTGTCTGTGATGCGTCAAGATTAGCCGCAGCCATGGTCTCCGAGCTGATAGTCTATGCTGCTGCACACGTCGTCGAACTGTTCGTACAGATGGTTGTCGTCTTGCAAACGTCCCCATCTGTTGACTCAGGGATCGAGACGTGGCTGCACGATCCGTTACAGCCATACGGATAAGATGCCTGTCATCTCGACTGCTAGTGACACGAGGCCGTTGGGATCCAGCACGGCGTTCCGTATTCTAACAGTCATTGGATCTCGACCAACGCGAGCAGCAATGTCGCGATACGATAAACCGCAATCGCGATAGGCTACCATCCGACCATTATCAAAGGCGGAAACGTGATGGTACGCATTTATCCTCCTAACAAGAGGCATCACAGCAACGTTTCACCAGGCAACGCCGGTCAACTGCTGTTTGTGTATGAGAAACCGGTTGGAAACAATCCTCCTGTCACCACGTTGTAGGTGTCGCCACCGGCGCCAACCTTGTGTGAATGCTGTGAAAAGCTAATCATTTGAATATCACAGCATCTTCTTCCTGGAGTAGAAGGATATTGTTACAAGATTTGCAGCCACTTCTCGTCAGTTGCTAATTCAATTAGACTATGGTTTATCATAGAGAGCCCATGAGCAACAACAAGTGCAGTGTTCTAATGGTTCAAATGGCTCTGAGCACTATGGGACTTAACAGCTGAGGTCATCAGTCCCCTAGAACTTAGAACTACTTAAACCTAACTAACCTAAGGACATCATGCGCATCCATGCCCGAGGCAGGATTCGAACCTGCGATCGTACCGGTCGCTCGGTTCCAGACTGAAGCGCCTAGAACCGCTCGGCCACACCGACCGGCAAGTGCAGTGTTCTACAAATGCGTCATGTGCAGTGAAATATTTAAATACGACACACCAATTGTAAGAAACCTGTACTATCTGCAGCTAGTACAGGGGTAATCAACCTTTTTTTTACCCATCACCATCACCGACTTTTGCTTCTCTGTTGGTAGTACAACTGTTTAACTGCCCGACAGTTTCACAGTAATGGTGATTTATAAAGTAAGAAAGTAATTTTGTTTTACAAAATTTATAAAGAGGAGTTACAGAGAGATTAAGAATAAAAGATAATTAATTACGAAAAACTGTATGTCAAAATTTTATGAAGACTTAAGGAAAATGATTTTAAGACCCTTACCGTCTACTGCCGACCATGAAACCAGGAATATCCACTAGTGGACGATAGGGACCAGGTTCCATACCACTAATCTAATACATATAGAACAACAAAAGGATGTATGAACAGTAAAAAATGTATATAATGGTAAAAAGTACAACTATGAACCATATAGTTGTTAAATTGAAATGAGCTGCGAAGAATCAGTACACACCTCAAAATATGTGTAATTAAATAATTTTCTTTTTTATGTTTCTTGTCTATGTGATAAAGTGAAATTGGAGTAGAAGAAGCTGGCCGTCAATAAACTATCCAGGCTTCTGTGAAACGATAGTTAAAATTCATGATCTAATGAACAAAGAGAACACAACCAGCCTTAGCAAATGTGTACCGCCTTAACGTTTGTTAACGCGATCAGCAAACCCAAGCCCCGCCTTGTATGTCTGGTAGCATTATTGCGTGTTCAGCGAATTTATCCTGCGTCAAAACTTAGAAGAATGAAAAAAGAATTCCATAAACTGCACCGCTGTTTTACTTACGATGTTCTAAGTATTGTCGTAGCTCCTCGCCTTTTTCTGTGTTAGGAGGAGTAAGTGTTCTGGCAATTTCTTTTTTAAACATCACCAGATCTATACATAAAGACTACACAAATAAAAGAAGTTAGTCGTTAAGGACTCACCGCATTTTCATCCACTGCCACACACCCCATCACGCTTAGTGCGTCCTCTTTAGTATACAGTGCTGACGACACACTCACAAAATTAGCTACCAACATGGATATCGCAGAGATGTTAGAAAACGTCTGCGAACGTTGCCCAGCAACAGACCACTTACAATCCATATGCAGCAAAGAATAGTATCACACATCAATTGAGTATTTATTACTCTTTCCGACCTGAGAGGTTAGAGACATGCCGAAATTAAAGGTAAATAATTTCGGAACACTGCAAATGAAAAGTCCGTCAATGCGTTTTTGGACGTTCCCGACCAGAAATTAACTAATACAGTACGTTGTTGTACTAACACGTAATAATGACAATGTGCTGTGTCGACCTCAATTTAAAGACGTTTAAAAAAGTGAAGAGCAACAGCAAAGTACTGCAGAAAACAAACGATCGCCGCCCTAGCAACCAATTGACGCAGCCTATTTGTACCAACACAATACCACCAATAACATCTACATCACAGGAAGTCTTTTCTCAAGAACTATACCATACATACTTACCATTTCTGTGTAGAGAGGCATATTCTATCGATGTAATGAAGACTCTGGCAGCTCAAGAAATTAACGATAAACTACACTACTGGCCATTAAAATTGCTACGTCACGAAGATGACGTGCTACACACGCGAAATTTAACCCACAGGAGGAAAATGCTGTGATATGCAAATGATTAGCTTCTCAGAACATTCACACAAGGTTGGCGCCAGTGGCGACACCTAAAACGTGCTGACATGAGGAAAGTTTCCAACCGATTTCTCATACACAAACAGCAGTTGACCGGCGTTGCCTGGTGAAACGTAGTTGTGATGCCTCGTGTAAGGAGGAGAAATGCGTACCATCACGTTTCCGACTTTGATAAAGGTCGGATTGTAGCCTATCGCGATTGCGGTTTATCGAATCGCGACATTGCTGCTCGCGTTGGTCGAGATCCAGTGACTGTTAGCAGAATATGGAATCTGTGGGTTCAGGAGGGTAATACGGAACGCCGTGCTGGATCCCAACGGCCTCGTATCACTAGCAGTCGAGATGAAAGGCATCTTATCCGCATGGCTGTAACGGATCGTGCAGCCACGTCTCGATCCCTGAGTCAACAGATGGGGACGTTTGCAAGATAACAACCATCTGCACGAACAGTTCGACGACGTTTGCAGCAGCATCGACTACCAGCTCGGAGACCGTGGCTGCGGTTACCTTTGACGCTGCATCAGAGACAGGAGCTCCTGCGATGGTGTACTCGACGACGGACCTGGGTGCACGAATGGCAAAACCCCATTTTTTCGGATGAATCCAAGTTTCGTTTACAGCATCTTGATGGTCGCATCCGTGTTTGGCGACCTCCCGGTGAACGCACAATGGAAGCGTGTATCCGACATCGCCACAGTGGCGTATCACCCGGCGTGATGGTATGGGGTGCCATTGGTTACACGTCTCGGTCACCTCTTGTTCGCATTTACGGTACTTCGAACAGTGCCGGCCGCGGTGGTCATGCGGTTCTAGGCGCTCAGTCCGGAACCGCGCGATTGCTATGGACGCAGGTTCGAATCCTGCCTCGGGCATGAATGTGTGTGATGTCCTTAGGTTAGTTAGGTTTAAGTAGTGCTAAGTTCTAGGGGACTGATGACCACAGATGTTAAGTCCCATAGTGCTCAGAGCCATTTTTTTGAACTTCGAACAGTGGACGTTACATTTCAGATGTGTTACGACCCGTGGCTCTACCCTTCGTTCGATCCCTGTGAAACACTACATTTCAGCAGGATAATGCACGACCGCATGTTGCAGGTCCTTTCTGGATACAGAAAATGTTCGACTGCTGCCCTGGCCGGCACATTCTCCAGATCTCTCACCAATTGAAAACGTCTGGTCAATGGTGGTCGAGCAACTGGCTCGTCACAATACGCCAGTCACTACTCTTGATGAACTGTGGTATCGTGTTGAAGCTGCATGGGCAGTTGTACCTGTACACGCCATCCAAGCTCTGTTCGACTCAATGCCCAGGTGTATCAAGGCCGTTATCACGGCCAGAGGTGGTTGTTCTGGGTACTGATTTCTCAGAATCTATGCACCCAAATTGCGCGAAAATGTAATCACATGTCAGTTCTAGTATAATATATATGTCCAATGAATACCCGTTTATCATTTACATTTCTTCGTGGTGTAGCAATTTTAATGACCAGCAGTGTAACTTGGTTAAGAAGCCTGGAAAGAGTAGATAACCAGTTGTTAGCATCTCGCTTAGACAGTGAACTGACATGACTTAGTTTGAGTAAGACGGACGTAGGGGAATTATGGGCAAAGTTTGAGCAAATTGTAATTCGTGGTCCGGAGAATTAAGGGTGAAAAAGACCAACCATGGTTTAATAACGGGCTGTTACGCTCGCGGTTCAAAAAGAGAACGCACAAATGACGACAAGCCAAGGTTAGTGCTTCTGTGAAAAGATCTATGCGCGAAGCATACGACTACTACCACCGTTAAACCTTAGCAACCTTGGTAGGAAACCCGAGAAAATTCTTGTCCAATGTAGAAACGCTAAGTGGGTCTAAGACTTCCATCCAAACACTTGTTGATCAGCCTGGCGTGGCAGCTGAAGGAATCACAACAAGAGCCGAAGTTTTAACTTCCGCGTTTAAGAGATCGTTCACGCAGGAGAACCGTACAAACATACCGTCATCTTACCATCTAATAGTCTCCTGTATGGACGACATAGTAATTAGCATCCCTAGGGAAAGAAACAACGGACGGAGTTAAAAACAAATGAGGCTCGAAGTCCGGAAGGAATCCCAGTTCGGTTATTCAAAGAGGATTCTACGGCACTGATGTCTTTCCTAGCTTGCATTTATTACGAATCTCTCTCCCGGCGACTGGGAAAAAAGCGTAGGTACCTCCTGTATGTAAGAAGAGCGAAATAAAGTACCCGCAAAATTACAGACCAATATCCCTAACATCAGTTTGAGGCAGAATCCTTGAACATATTCTGAGTTCGAATATAATAAATTTTCTTGAGACCTAGAAGTTTACGTCCACGAATCAGAAAGACTTTGGGAAGCAATGCTCGTTCGAAACTCAGCTTGCCCTGTTTTCACGTAACTAAGGATGGAGGCAACAGGCAGATCCCATATTTCTAGATTTCCGAAAAGCGTCTGACACGAATGTTCGGATACAGTACCACTAGTGTCTTTCATGACACAGTTACGTTGTTTAAACATATTGGAGTAGCGTTGCAAAAAGATATGTGAGGGTTGTGGCAGAAAAGACGAATGATCGACTTCGGTTTATTGGGAGAATTTTAGTAAATTGTGGTTCATCTGTGAAGGAGATCGCATGTAAGACGGTAGTGCAACCTATTTTTGAGTGCTGCTCGGGTGTTTCGGATTCGTACCAGGTCGGGTTAAAGGAAAACATCGAAGCAGTTGAGAGGCCGGCTGTTAGATTTGGTATCCATAGGTTCGAACAACACGCAAGGGTTACGGCGATGTTTCGGGAATTCAAATGGGATGTCTTGACAGAAGGTGACGTTCTTTTCGAGGAAGGCTATTTAGAAAATTCAGAGAACCGGAATTTTAAGCTGACTGCAGAGCGATTCTGTTTCCTCCAACATACAATGCGCGTATCGACGAGGAAGATAAGATACGAGAAATCAGGGCTCATATGGGGGCATATTGACAGTTGTTTTTCCCTCGTCCTGTTTTCCAGTTGAACAGGAAAATTAACGACTAGTAGCGGTGTGGGGTACCCTCAGCCACGCACCTTAAGGTGAATTGCAGAGTATCGATGTAGGTGTAGAAATTACATTAAATTTCCTACCAAAACGGTCCTGTTTATTTTTTCACTAGGACAAATTGTGTGCACGTGGAGAGCGAGAGAAGGGGAAGGCGAAGAGTATTCAATGTCTCGTCGACGACGAGGTCATTAGAGACGGAGCACAAGCTCGGATTAGGGAAGGATTGGGTAGGAAGTCGGTCGTGCCCTTTCAAAGGAGACATCCCGGCATTTGCCTGAAGCGTTTTAGAGAAACCACGGTAAATCTAAATGAGGATGGCCGGAGACGGGATTGAACCGTCGTCCGCCCCGAATGCGACACCAGTGAGCTAACCACTGCGCCACCTCGCTCGGTGGAGAGAGCGAGAGAATATTGGAAATCTCACGCAATAACCATCCACTGAAGCTTGGGTGGTTTTTGTAGTCTATTATGTGGTAATCTCCCACATTGATAGACCTATAGTGTTCCACACAGAGTTTTTACTCTCGATTTCTCTACACCACTGTGATGTCACATACAACAGAAGTAAGCAAAATTGGCAGATACGCGTTCTGTCATTCAGTTATTGGAAAACAAGGTCGTTGACTACTTTCCCTCTACGAAAGTTAATAATAGGTTTGTTTGAGCGTTAAGTTCGCAGCTGTGGCAATCGCTCTAATTTAATGGTAACTGCGGTGAATGAAAGTCTTCAAGAAACACGCAGCTATCGCCAGAGACCGACAGTGCAATACATGATTTCGGTGTTGGGAATGTGGTCTTAATAACACGCCGTTATTTGTACATGCTCAGTGAGGGGTGTAGGTATAGTACCAACAAATACCTGAGCCAGGTATGATCAACCACCACCCGTCAGTATTATTTAGCGGGGCCGGTATCTTTCCGGATAGAAGCCTGACAGGATCACTGATCTGAGATGAATCACCGAATAATTCTTCGTAATTTTTTGCACTTAATAAGAGCAAGACGCTTTAAAATGACCAACATTTAATCTCAGGGCGATCGTAATTGCCGTTCCGCCACTACGTCTCTTCAAAATGAATGATAGATCCACTATTCCAGCCAAAACGATGTGAAACAGTGTTAATCTGCGCAGTCAGGTAAATATCCACACTGGGAGAAAGTATAGTAAGGAAAATAACAAAACTTTTTTTTTACATGTGTTTCATATTTGATTCTAAGAATAACCCCAAGAGACATTGAATGAGCTGCCAATACCCGTCTGCTTGTCACGGCAGGCTGAGGGAGAACACAAGTGAAAAATAAACAGAACTATGCTCTTACGAAAATAAAAGTGAAAAATAATTTTTAATATGCACTTTGTATCGACCACAGGTTAACTGTATATCGCTGATTTTCCTTTGCGACTGCATTTACGTTATGGTTCTTAAGTTATAGAGATTTACGAAAAACTTTCGTGTATTCAAAGAAACTAAAGGTCACATACCCGCGAGACACAGGTGTCTACTGAATGATGCAAAAAAGGTAAATAGCGCATTTGCATAAAGTAATACTTCATCGTTCCGTAACAGATGAAACCCTTCTGATGAAACAACAGCTATTGAAAATATATGGTCGTAGTTATTAAGTTTCATACTCATTTCTCGATTTGGTCAACAAAGCCCCTATGGGTCCCATGAAATTAATGTATGTACATTTAAATATATTTTACGGAGTTTTTACTTAACACGTAAATTTAAAAAAAAGTATTTCTATATCCTCAAACATCATCCTATTTAGGACCTATGGAAGGAACATTAGCATATCAGTTCTTCTGCAAACAAGTACACTAGAGGAAACACACAGATGAAAATAAAATGGCGCATTATCCATTCTATATTGTTCGACACTATTAATTTTTTATCGCCTTGTAGACTGTTTTAAATATTTTATGACACCCGAGGACGGTCTGTGGGCTACAACGAATAATTTTTTATCTGTGCCTGTTGGCGGTGAATCACAACGTTTTTTTTTTTTTTTTCCTTTCTGAAACGAAAAGCGTTACCCCCATGAAACCCAAGTCTAACATTTCGTGAATAATGAATTAAATAAGGCCGGCATTCTCGTGGAAACACAGTTTTCGTTTCTTTTAATCTCTAAACATGTTCCACCAAAGCTGTAGCATTTTCAGCTGTTTCCCTTTTTTTCCTTTGTTTGTTTCTATAATATATACATACAAATTTTATGAGTGTTGGGAATTTGTTGACATCAGATTTTGTTACTGCCTTGATTACCTATGTACCTTAAACTTTTGTTGTCAACAGAAATAGCAACAGATCTAGATTAATACATCACATCAATTGTAACGCAAAGATGTTACGGATACGTTAAAACTGAATTTTTGTTTGGAACATAATCTTTAAACTATATATTTCGGTAAAATTGTAGCATATGTTCCTTTTCTTTGACGCTTAACATTTCTGTAGTTGACCTGTTGTGACCTTTCCTTAGATTTTATTTGCCTGATAAATTTGCTGTTATTACTACTTTTATGTTTAAAATGACCTGTGGATATTGTTAAAATTT
This sequence comes from Schistocerca piceifrons, assembly GCF_021461385.2. Classification (NCBI taxonomy): domain Eukaryota; kingdom Metazoa; phylum Arthropoda; class Insecta; order Orthoptera; family Acrididae; genus Schistocerca; species Schistocerca piceifrons. Next base: position 216,296,318 of record NC_060146.1, read on the forward strand.
CGTGAGGGTGTTTTGCATGGTTTGCTGTTTATAGGTTGTGTTGCGGATTTATGATAACATTTGCTAACTCTTTTTATTGCTCAGTAGCGAATTCTGTGTGTTACTTCGTTGCTTGACTTAAATACACTTTTCACAGAACATTCATGTTTCGGATATGCTGTTGTCAGTTACTTGTTTTACTATTTGTTTCTCAATTTTCGACCACGAAGTTTGGATTTGTTACGATAGGGTTTTATTGTGAGTGCACGCGCGCGCGTCCTTGTGTGTGTGTGTGTGTGTGTGTGTGTGTGTGTGTGTGTGTGTGTGTGTGTGAGTGAGTGTTAGTGTTTTGTTTTGTGTTCTTTGACAGTTCACTTACAGTGGTGAATAGCATAATGTTCAGTCTCAGAACGTTAACACAAAATGTTCTGTTTGATCATAGATGACTTTTGTGTCCAGTATGATAAATATTTGGGAAGTGGTAATTTTCTTCTATTGTTAATAAGTGGTCCAGGTGATTACAATGGTTTAAGATATGTTTCTATACCACAATGGTGCTGTCTGTTTCCGGTGAGATGGTCTGCAAATGTGGGGAGAGTGCTGTCGTTTTCACTGCTCTTAGATATTCAGTATACCTTACTCTGAAATTTCTACATGACTGTCCCACATACACTGAATCACAATCATTGCAGATCAACTGGTATATACCTGCAGAATTTATCTATGGTAGTGTTGGATCACGGCCATCTTCAGACTTTAAATGGCTATCGTCGCCTGAAGACGCTCTTATAAGAAGACAACAGCTTAACGAAATAAATTAGTACTGTAGAACTTCTACAATATTGAACTTTTCATTTATAATTATGAAGTAGTTCTATCAAGAAGCGACGGAAGAATCAGTTGATTTGTTACTATCCCTTAAATTAAGACCGAGCGAGGTGGCGCAGTGGTTAGCACACTGGACTCGCATTCGGGAGGACGACGGTTCAATCCCGCGCCCGGCCATCCTGATTTAGGTTTTCCGTGATTTCCCTAAATCGCTCCAGGCAAATGCCGGGATGGTTCCTCTGAAAGGGCACGGCCGACTTCCTTCCCTAATCCGATGATACCGATGACCTCGCTGTTTGGTCTCTTCCCCCAAAAACCAACCAACCAACCTTAAATTAAAATATGTTTACGAATTTTTGTTTTATTCGAAATTCACTTACGATATGTGGAAGGAATATTAGCATATACCATTTTTGTGTAATTCTGTATTATTTACGTGATGACTTTACAAAGTAAGCTACACATACCGTGCCAAGCTAAAGCCGTCACGCAACAAGAGTGGAACGTCATCAGAAGAGAGTGAAATGTTTCGGGTTTCCTGTCGACATCGTTCCACTGCGGTACAGATAACAGGTGCACCGCAGGATGGGGGTGAAATGGCACACCAACTGGAGACATACTCCAAAGTCCACACATGTGTCACAGTATGATTCTTGTGGGCAAAACGTCTAAATTGCACACAATTTCGCCGTGAACTTCTGGCAGTATACGAACCAAATGCAATGTTACGTCCAGTCGTAGTGAAATGATGACAGCAATTTCACAAAGGCCGCATAGGCATGGGGACCGCTTATTGGCGAGTCAGGAACTTCCCAACAAGCGAATACCATCATAGAATGAAGGCTTTCTCGGCAGGCGTGATCATCACTTAACACTTCCGGCCTGAGATGCCGTGGTCCATACATAAGACTCTCCCCTGACGTTTCGCCTTCGACTGCGGAAATCAACCTCCGAGGACAGTCGGCGAACTGCAACGAAAGCGCGAGTCAGCGCCGTGTACATAAGCCATGAAGAGTAAAGATTATCAAGAAACAATCATGGACATTTTGGATCCCCACAAATACAAACAACTTCAGAAGGATCCGACATGGAAGATTTTAAAAATGACAAGTCAATTGGTGAAAGCGTCTTCCCTCGCTTCAGTCGACTAGAAGCAACACTTTAAATCAGAAGCTTACTAGCCCAGACTCTATGGGTTACCCAAGGTCCACAAACCGCTGGTACCTTTGAGACCTGCAGTCAACGCAATAGGGCCTCCCACCCTTGAATTAGGTGGACACCTTGCCTCGCTGCTGAAACCTCATGTTGGTGGAATTCACAGTCATGTTAAAAATTCTTCGCACTTCATCGATATTATTAAGGAAATTAGTGTGGACCCTAATGATATCCTGGTCAGTTTTGATATGGTGTCGTTGTTTACCATGTTTCCGGTGAACGAAGTGATCACATGTATAGCGGACATTGTTCCTAGTCATAGTTTGGCATTATTCAGACATTGCCTTACAACAACTTATTTTCGTTATAATAACGTTTTATATGAACAGATTGACGAGAAGTCCTCTCAGTCCAGCTGTGGCTAATTTGTTCATGGAGAACTTTGAACAACGGGCGCTGCAAGCATTTAGAAAAAGACCAGCCAGATGGTATCGTTATGCAGACGCTACATTTGTTATATCTGAATTGTAGTAAGCCGAGAATTCAATTCACTATGGAAAAGGAAATCGATGGTCACCTGAACTTCTTAGATGTGACCGTAATCAAACGAGAGGACGGATGACTGGCTCATAAGGTTTTCGGAAAAGACACACACACTGATCGTTATCTGCAGAAAGATTCTAACCACCATCCAAGACATAAAAGAGGGGTGATTAAAACATTAATAGACACAAAATATGTGAACCAGCTCGCTTAGATGATGAGACTGAACACCTTAGAGCGACCTTCAAAAAGAATGGGTATTCCAGCAGAGAGAGAGATCGTGCACTACGCCCTAGACTGACAACCAAGACGGACGAGGATCGACTACAACCCAAGGGGAAAGTGTTCTTACCATACATCAGTAAGGTCAGTGGTCGCATTGGAAAAATTTTAAGCAAGTACGACGAGGAAACTGTTTTCAGACCCACCACGACTATAAAAGAATGTTTAAGATCAGCAAAAGATAAACGACATCCTCTAGCTACACCAGGTGTCTATAAAATTCCCTGCAGTTTTGGAAAGGTCTATATAGGCACAACAAAAAGAAGCGTCAACACCCGTCTGGGTGAACATAAAAGGAACTGCCGCCTCTGACATATTGATAAATCGCCTGTAGCGGAACATGTGTTTCAGGAAGGTGATCATGAAATAAAGTTTAGTGAGACGACCGCCATAGCAAAGACGTCGCATTATTATGCGCGAATGTACAGAGAGGCCATTCAGATTGCCAAACATTGCAATAATTTTAATAGAAAAGAAGCCGGATAAGATATGGTTGCCAACATTGCAGCAACAGTGTGACAGTCGATTAATTTCCATTGAGAAAGTTGTCAATATCAGAGATCATAGCGCAGCCGACATCACGTGATTGTCAGCGGCGCCCTCTGGATAGCTTATATATACGCGTTCATTCGCGCTCTCGTCGCAGTTCGCCGATTGTCCTCAGAGGATGCCTTCCGCAGTCGAAGGCGAAACGTCAGGGGAGAGTCTTATGTATGGACTACGGCATCTCAGCCCGGAAGTGTTCAGTGAAGCGAATACCATGTTCTCGGTATGCTGAAGGTACAACTTTGTGGGGGGAGGGGGAGAGAGGAATAGATTTTCCAGTGAAGAAGACGTTCACACAGTGGTTCTCAAATTACTCTGTGAGCAACAAGTAGATTTCTATCATCAAGGAACGAAGCGATTAGTAGAATGTGCCGAGTATTGTTTAGAGACACTTGGTGACTGTGTTGAAAAGTAGTGTCATGTACAGGGGGTGGATCAAACCATGGAAACACCACAATCAGAACACGTTATCATACCCGAAATGATGTACGAAAGTGACTGGTATTCAAATCACCTTCCAGTCGTCTGAAGTTTGGTAAATACATGTCCTGTATGGTTTTCAAGAGAATCTTATGCCACTCTTCCAGCAAAATAGCTGCTATTACAGGTAACGACAGCAGAGGTGCAGAACGAACATGCACCCTTCTCTCGAAGGCAGACCGCAAAGGCTCAATAGCATTGACAGCTGGTAAAAAATAAAATGATCAGTTGTATTGATGGTGGGAAGTCCCAATCGGGGAAGTTCGGCCGCCGAGTTGCAAGTCTTATTTCACGTGACGCCACATTGGGTGACTTGGGTGTCGGTGATGATCAAATGATGATGAGGAAAACACAACATCCATGCGACCAGCGGAGAAAAATCTCCCACCCAGACGGGAATCGAACCTGAGCCTGATACACGGTAGGCAAACACATTACCACTCAGCTAAGCGAGCTGACTGACATCTGGTGACTGTCGTGGTCCAAACTAGACCACAAAGGCTCAGTAATGTTGGCATCTGGTGGCTGTGGTAGCCAGGGGAGATGCGACAATTCAACCTCGAGCTGACTGTCGTCTTGGATCATTGCATCACCATTGTGGAGCAAACACTGTACCATGGAATGGACCTGATGAGCCAATATGGTCACACAGTCCAGTAAGCGTCACTGTTTCTATTTATTTTATTTATTTATTTATTTATTTAACCTGATCAGATTAGGGCCATCAGGCCCTATCTTACATCGGACCAGTGTTCCACACATGCAGTATTTCACACATCAGAGTTACCTCATGACAATAGTTTAAATGAGAAAATTAGATTACTCTAGTGACAATATGAATAAAGAGTAGTGACTAAGACCTAACAAAGTAAATGCGGCAGTATTTTTACAACAGGTGCTATACATACAGATTATGATAAAAGCAATAATAATAACAGTAAAAAATCAAATGATAATGATAAACATGAGAAAGATTGGTAATAGTAATGAAGATTTGTGCAGATGTACTTTAATATCTTGGTGTGTAAAGTAGATGTTTACTAGTGTAGCGAGTTTTGAGGAAGGGAGATTTAAGGAGGGGGAAAGAGGGAAGTAATGAGGTGAAGTGCTGTCTTGGATCATGGCATCACTATTGCGGAGCAAACGCTGTATCATGAAATGGACCTGATGAGCCAAAATGGACACACAGTCCAGTGAGCGTCACTGTTGTCTTGGATCATGGCATCACCATTGCGGAACAAATGCTGCCATGGGATGGACATGATGAGCCAAAATGGTCACACAGTCCTTGGCAGTAATATGACCGTACAGAGTAACCATGGGGCCCGTGGAAAACCACAGTGTGGCTGCCCAAATCCTCATCGAGCCCAAACCATGTTTCACTCTTTGGACGTAAACTCAGCCAGAAGTTAGAACCAGTGTGAAACCAGACTAATCCGACCAAATGACTTTCTTCCGTTGCTTTGTAGGCCAGGCTTTATGGCTTCGGCGTCACGTTTCCCTGTTACTGACGCTTACATCACTGATGAGTTCTTCTGGAGTTCCAGGCCGCCCTACAGTACCCTGTTTCTGGAGCGCCATTGGTGCTGATTTGGTGCTGACAGAACTCGCAAATGTGACGTTCTGTTCTACAGCTACTTTTGCAGCTGTCGTCCTCTTATATTCAGTCACAGTCCTCTTGAATGACCATCGGTGACGATCACTGGCCCAACACACACGTTGTGACTTAGCAGGCGATTTTTTTCCTGTTTCCCTGTATGTGGATAAACATTCGATACTGTGCCTCTTGAAAGACCAAACACTTTTGGTACCTCGGTTATGGAAGAACCCGCCGTAGGAGCACCAACAATTTGCTCACGGTCGAATTCTCCTCGCTCCGACGTAACGCGCTCATATCTAAACAGAACCTGAAAGGTATTGAGGACATAGCATAGGTGCCATTCCTGGTCGGCTACAACACCGCAACCTGCAGGCTTGGTGACTATCTGCATTTATCTTCGACCATACATTTCTCGTGGTTTTCCGAATTTTTGTCCATCCCTTATATTTTTGTCATTCTATAGTGCAAGACCCAATAAAAATTACTTGGTTTGCAGTAGTAATGTGTAGTTTAGTTTTTGAAGTACCTTCGTATTTTTATATTATGGCATGCTCTCTTCAATAAAGGTGTACGCAACAAAAAGTACATCCAATCTACTCATATCTAATATAATCATCCGTTTCAGGTCATTGAATGCAGCTGACTTTACATAGGGTGATTCAGCAGCCGGTATCGATGTCGTTTTATGCAACCCGGAATGTTGTATATGGACTTCGTAAACGACAAGCGAGACTTTCATAGTCTCTCGCTCGCTACGAGCAAACTATTAGTCCTTCAAAAAGAAATGAACAGGATCACTTTGTAGGAAAATGGCTCTGAGCACTATGGGCCTTAACATCTGAGGTCATCAGTCCCCTAGAACTTAGAACTACTTAAACCTAACTAACCTAAGGACATCACACACATCCATGCCCGAGGCAGGATTCGAACCTGCGACCGTAGCGGTCACGCGGTTCCAAACTGAAGCGCTTAGAACCGCACGGCCACACTGGCCGGCACTTTGTAGGAAATTTAAGGTAATCAACTTTGTTCTGGGATACATTTTCGCTGGAGGCCATGGGTTTCGAGTTATTCAAGAAAAATGTAACAAAAGCTCAGACACCCTCACACTCATTCCACACCAATCAGGATTTCTAGTATGTTTGTTCGTGGCACTCCCTCCTATTATTGTTCAAAATTTTAAGACTACGTTAACTCAAGGCAATTCTTCCAATACATAAAAATCGGAAACGTGGATTTCAGAGCCCAACTTTTTTCATTAGAAATAAGAACGCCAACTTGATAAATGACAAGGAAAGAATTGCAGAAAGATGGAAGGAATACTTCCCAGAACTGTTGAATCACCTAGACCCAGATGAGACATTACCTGCAAACACTACGGAGGAAAGGAAAGATGAAGAAGAATGGGAAGTTAGTGAAGAAGACGTGGAGATCGCAGTCACAGGACTCAGAAACAACAAGCCCCAGGGAAGGACAGAATAACATCAGAATTAATCAAGGAGGGAGGTGAGAGCTTACATTTAGAGTTATATAAACTGATCCAGTTGTTATGGGAGAAGGAGACACTGCCAGAAGAATGGAAATTGGCTATAATATGCCCAATATACAAGAAGGGAAGCAAAATGGAATGCGGTAACAACAGAGGAATCAGCTTGTTGAATGAATGTAGCGTATAAGGTGTTATCCATCATTATCCTCAGAAAATTGCAACCATTCATAGAGAACAACATACAGGAGTACCAAGCTGGCTTTCGACCAAACCGATCGACAATAGATCACATTTTCACACTAAGACAATTGTTTGAAAAACACTGGGAATATGATAAAGATATCTACAGCCTGTTCGTCGATTTTCAACGTGCATATGACAGCATCAACAGGAATAGCCTATACAATGCTAAGCGTGACTTCAGAATCCCTGAGAAGCTAGTGGGAATGGTGCTAGCTTGTATGGAAGAGTCAAAGGCAGCAGTACGTATCCGAGGAGCCACATTAGAAACACTCGAGATTGAGACAGGCCTCACACAAGGGGATGCTCTCTCATGTGTTCTGTTCAATGTCATCTTAGAGAAAGGAATAAAAGAGTGAAGGCAACAGGAGTGGGCTGGAGTAGAGGTGGACAGTAACTTCAAATTGTCTCGCATATGCAGATGACATAGTACTACTAAGTGAATCAAAGCACGAGTTGAAAGAAATGTACCAGAAAATGGACAGGTATGCACAGAAGGTAGGGCTCAAAGTGAATCAAAACAAAACAGAGTTCATGCAATTAGGAAGAAGACAAGAGCAGGAAGAATTTCTTGAGATAGATGGTAAGAGATTCAAGAGAGTACACCAGTTCAAATACTTGGATCTTGGTTTACCACGGACAACAACATAAAAATGGACATCAAGGAAAGAATAGCAGTGGGAACGAAATGCACGCATTGTCTCAGAGAGACTTTCGGCTCTAAATCGATCTCAGTGAACACTAAGACGAAAATCTAAAACACAGTGATATGCCCAGCAATAATGTTCGGTTCAGAAACATGGAGCGTGACTAAGCGAGAAAGGGAAAAACGATTAATATTTGAAAGAAGAGGAAGATATGGGGACCAGATTTAGATAACGGAGAATGGAGGAGGAGGAAAAACGAGGAAATCTACCTTCTGATGCGACAACCAACTATCCTACAGAAGATAAAGAGCAAAAGAATGTAATGGGGGGGGGGGGGGGGGAGGGGGTGCGACATGTATCCCGTATGCCAGATGGAAGACAGGTGAAGATGGCACTAGCGGGGAAACCAAACACCAAACGCCCCACAGGACGACCAAGACAGCGCTGGATGGACGACCTGGCGAAGGACCTAGCAGCCCTGGGAATTGAAGACACCTGGAGGAACCGGGAACAAAACAGGAAGGAATGAAGGCAGTTTGTGGAAGAAGCGCGTGGTCTGCACGGCCTATGATCGCTGGATATCTATTAACTATACTTGATATGCGACCTTTTTTCACCTTTATTGATGGAGCTACTACGCCACCAGAATAGCCGGAAATTCCGTTAACACTATTAAATTAAACTTGTCCATCAGGGTAATGATGTAAAAATTGCTTATTTTATGCTCTTAAAATCCAGAATACTGTTATGTAAAATTTACACAAACGTCAGTTCTACAATTTTGTAAGTGCTTCAGCTAAGACGTGGCGTAATAAGGCTAAGTCTATGAATACCAAAACAAGTCGAATATGGGAAATAATTCATGAAGTCGCAAATTTTTGTGTAGTTTTAGAAGGGAGTGTCATGAATAACAAGGTAGAAATCCTGACCGGTACAGACTGTGTATGGGAGTAGGGGTGAGTTTGAAGGGGACTTTTGAACATTTTTCTTGACTATCTCGAAAATTATGTCCTCGTATCCCAGGACAAAATTTAAGTACATTAAATGACCTACGAAAAGGTCCTGTTCAGTTTTTCTGTGCGACTAAGTTTCCCCGTAGCGTGCGAGAGAATATGAAAATCTCGCGGATGGCGGGTTGCATAAAACGATACGGGCTGCTGGATCACCCTGTATGCTCTAGATCGCTCGTGATTGAGAAAAGCGGTGAACCCTAGTCCATTTCCGGTACGGCACAAATTCTCACTACCCACGACATGCTCGGTACAGACAGGTTTGTTTCCCTTCCCACGATTCGCCCTTGCAGTAGCCTAGGGGCAGCTGTTCATGAGAAATACTCTAGCAGTACGATATATTAGTCGCCCGCTTAAAAGAGCACACCGGTTATTTCAGAGCGCTTGAGATTGCGTAGACCAAGGATCCTCAACCACAGATGGTCGTCAAGTCATTGGTCGGTTGCTTGGTTGGTTGGTTTCGTTGATTTGTGGAAGGGGACCAAACAGCGAGGTCATCGGTCGCATCGGATTAGGGAAGGATTCGGAAGGGAGTCGGCCTAGCCCTTTCACAGGAACCATCCCGATATTTGCCCGATGCGATTTAGAGAAATCACAGAAAACCTAAATGAGGATGGCCGGACGCTGGTTTGAAACGTCGTCCTCCCGAATGAGAATGCTGTGTGGTAACCACTGCGCTACCTCGCTCGGACGTCGAGTCACTGAAGTGCGTTGTATATACGTTCAAGTCGGTTATATGGAACCAGTGCTGTAAGGCGGATCGGGTGGAGCTTTACAGAGAGGTGTCGATCGTGTTTGGACTGCCCATGAACACACCGAGAATGAAACTACCGGATTTGTTGATGTATCAAAGTGGACTGCTTAACATGTCAGTCACATAACGCGACATACGAACAATAGCCGTAACCAGAGACGAGTACCACGCCTTGTGAGTGGCAAACTGTTTCACACCCAACGGGAACTGGTGCTCTCAGTGAATCTAGGTCCGTCTCCACCGGTTCCCGAGGGAACATTGCGAAGGAAACTTCATTCGAACGACATTTGGAATCGGATACCCCCAAAAAGGCCGTTTCTCGTAGCGGCTCATGAGGCTGGACGTCTCGAATTGCCTGGAAGCGTGTAGCGTGTGGTCCGACAAGTCGCAGTTTTGCCTTTTTTTTTTAATGACGCAAGGCTTCGGGTTCACCGACGACCGCCCATTAGGCGGTTAACAAGTACACTACTGGCCATTAAAATTTCTACACCAAGAAGAAATGCAGATGATAAACGGGTAATCATTGGACAAATATATTATACTGCAACTACCATGTGATTACATTTTCACGCAACTTGGGTGCATAGATCCAGAGAAATCAGTACCCAGAACAACCACCTCTGGCCGTAATAATGGCCTTGATACGCCTGCTAGGCATTGAATCAAACAGAGCTTGGATGGTGTGTACAGGTACAGCTGCCCATGCAGCTTCAACACGATACCACAGTTCAAGAGTTGTGACTGGCGTATTGTGATGAGCCAGTTGCACTGCCACCATCAACCAGACGTTATCAGTTGGTGAGAGATCTGGAGAATGTGCTGGCCATGGCAGCAGTCGAATATTTTCTGTATCGAGAAAGGCCCGTACAGGAGCTGCAACATGCGGTAGTGCATTATCCTGCTGAAATGTAGGGTTTCGCAGGGATCGAATAAAGGATAGAGGCACGGGCCGTAACACATCTAAAATGTAACGTCCACTGTTCAAAGTGCCGTCAATGCGAACAAGAGGTGACCGAGACGTGTAACCAATGGCACCCAATACCATCACGCCGGGTGATACGCCAATAAGGCGATGACGAATACACGCTTCCAATGTGCGTTCACCGCGATGTCGCCAAACACGGATGCGACCATCACGATGCTGTAAACAGAACCTGGATTCATCCGGAAAAATGACGTTCTGCCATTCGTGAACCCAGGTTCGTCATTGAGTACACCATCGCAGGCGCTCCTGTCTGTGATGCAGCTTCAAGGGTAACCGCAGCCACGGTCTCCGAGCTGACAGTCCATGCTGCTGCAAACGTCGTCGAAATGTTCGTGCAGATGGCTGTTGTCTTGCAAACGTCCCCATCTGTTGACTTAGGGATCGAGACGTGGCTGCACGATCCGTTACAGCCGTGCGGGTAAGATGCCTGCCATCTCGACTGCTAGTGATACGAGGCCGTTGGGATCCAGCACGGTGATCCGTATTACCCTCCTGAACCCACCGATTCCATATTCTGCTAACAGTCATTGGATCTCGACCAACGCGAGCAGCAATGTTGCGATACGATAAACCGCAATCGCGATAGGCTACAATCCGATCTTTATCAAAGTCGGAAACGTGATGGTACGCATTTCTCCTCCTTACACGAGGCAACACAACAACGTTTCACCAGGCAACGCCGGTCAACTGCTGCTTGTGTGTGAGAAATCGGTTGGAAACTTTCCTCATGTCAGCACGTTGTAGGTGTCGCCACCGGCGCCAACCTTGTGTGAATGCTCTGAAAATCTAATCATTTGCATATCACAGCATCCTCTTCCCGTCGGTTAAATTTCGCGTCTGTAGCACGTCGTCTTCGTGGTGTAGCAATTTTAATTGCGAGTAGTGTAGTTTGTAGAGCTAGGTGCTACAAGGATCGTAGCTTCTACATTGAAGCACAGTGAAGCAACTCTGAAATCTCTGTCAACCCCAGCAGCGGCATCAAAGGTCGTTACAGAATGTCGTGGTGGCGTTGTAAGACTGGGGGAAAGCAACAAGTGGATCCCTGTTCATTCAGGAACCAGTGTCAACAAACGAGCTGATAGGCTAGCAAAGACAGGTGCGACGACTCGACTTGCTGGTCCATACCCCGCCCTAGCCGTCACAAAAATGATGGTGAAATCGAAACTGCATGGCTTGATCAGAATACAGGAAGTGGAATTTTGGATAATGATTGACAAATAAAGCCATGACAAGGTAATGATGCGAAAACTAAGTTTCAAGAGAAGTGGACTCGAACAGGACGTAGATTAAACTCACGGCAGGACTGCTGACTGGCCACTTGAACTTTAAAAAAACACCTGCACACAACGGGCATAGAGAAAGATTCCCCTAAGTTTGGACTGTATGATGAGGGTGATGAAACCGCACCACACCTGATTTTCCAGTGCGAAGCGTTGTAGGTCAAAAGACACAGAATACCAGGTCTGTTCAAAAAATTCCGGAACTTTGTCAACAAAATTTTTCTAGCTTAGCTTTTAGTTGCATGGTCTCCTTCGAATTACTCTCCTCCGCAACTGATACATCGCTGTCAACACCGTTTCTATTTCCGGAAGCAGTGTTGGTACGCCCCTTGCTGGATCGCGAAATGCGCCGTGTTTAATCTCACCATCGATCCAATTCTTCGTCCTTTCAATGGGGTTTTCAACTTTGGAAATGGAAAAAAAGTCCACAGGGACCATATCTGGAGAGTGCTCCGAGTACGAGGCAGGACAATGGTTTCGTTTTTTGTGCAATAGTCACGCACCAATAGGGATGAATGTTCGGGTGCGGTATCGTAATTCAAGAGCTATGAATTGTCTCACAACATTTCAGGCCGTTTCCTTCTCTCATTTTCTCTCAGGCATCGCAACACGTTTCGATAATACCATCGATTAACGGTTTGTCGCTGTGGCACGAATTCACGATGAACTGAGCCTTCAAAGTAAAAGAAAACTATCAGCATGGCTATGACATTTGACCTGACCTGATGAACTTTTTCTGATTCCCGACCGATTGTGAAGACTGGGCCTTGGTCTTACCCTCTTAAGGAACATCTCGTTCTCATTTGGGCGATCCGAAACCTCTTCACGGATAGCGATGCGAAGGTCTTTCTTGGTCTTCACTCATGAGCCGTGGGACGAATTTTGCGGCGACACGATGCATTCAAAAATGTTGTGTCAGGGTTTCCTGACATGATCCAACCGAAATGTTACATCCTTCTGCAATCTCTCGGAGATTGGCACGCACAATTTCGTACACGTTCCAGACATGAGAGTCCTGAACGAGGGTCATCTTTAACTTCCGTCCGGCCGTTTTTAAACCGTGGGAACCGTTCGTGACACCGAGTACGGCTGGAGCACTTACCACCGTAGGCTTCCTGCAACATTTGGTGTGTCTCTGTAAAGGTATCCTTGAGTTTCACACAAAATTTAACGCAGACGCGTTGATCCTCTAACTCCGCCATCTCGAAATTCGCAAACTGCGCGACACGACGCTCTACTCATTACAGCACAGAACAATAACTGACAGACACACAACAATGGAACTTCCGGCAGTTACACATTAAACACAGGGGTGTGCAGGGATGCCAACCGCATTTCGCTCTAATACACCATTGGTCAGAAATTATGAATGTTCTGGAATTTTTGAACCATTTGGCCCATTAAGTCCTGTAGAAGTCGTGTCTAATCAAGAACTACTAAAGAAAATGGTCTCCTACTCTGCTTTAAGGGTACTGGTTGGCTTTACAGAATCACAGGGATCGAAACGACAAAATAACTTCAGTTTCAGTGTGGGCAGTAGCGGGTTAAGACAACTGTCGCTTTTCTTTCCCTGCGCAGATCAAATCCAGTCACTCAGTGCTGTGTACACCTCTGTCTTCCAAGACTACAACATTGATTTAGGTTTTCCTTTGTTGTTGTTGTGATCTTCAGTCCTGAGACTGGTTTGATGCAGCTCTGCATGCTACCCTATCCTGTGCAAGCTCCTTCATCTCCCAGTACTTAGTGCATCCTACATCCTTCTGAATCTGCTTAGTCTCTTTGTCTCCCTCTACGATTTTTACCCTCCACACTGCCCTCCGGTACTAAATTGGTGATCCCTTGATGCCTCAGAACATGTCCTACCAACCGATTCCTTCTTCTGATCAAGTTGTGCCACAAACTCCTCTTCTCCCCTATTCTATTCCATACTTCCTCAATAGTTATGTGATCTACCCATCTAATCTTCAGCATCCTTCTGTAGCACCATATTTCAAAAGCTTCTATTCTCTTCTTGTCCAAACTAGTTATCGTCCATGTCTCACTTCCATACAAATGCTTTCAGAAACGACTTCCTGACACTTAAGTCTATACTCGATGTTAACAAATTTCTCTTCTCAAAAACGCTTTCCTTGCCACTGCCAGTCTACATTTCATATCTTCTGTACTTCGACCATCATCAGTTACTTTACTTCCTAAATAGCAAAACTCCTTTACTACTTTAAGTGTCTCATTTCCTAATCTAATTACCGGAGCATCAACCGACTTAATTCGACTACATTCCATTATCCTCGTTTTGCTTTTGTTGATGTTCATCTTGTATCCTCTATTCAAGACACTGTCCATTCCGTTCAACTACTCTCCCAAGTCCTTTGCTGTCTCTGACAGAATTACAATGTCACCGGCGAACCTCAAAGTTTTTATTTCTTCTCCATGGATTTTAATACCTTCTCCAAATTTTTCTTTTGTTTCCTTTACTGCTTGCTCAATATACAGATTGAATAACATCGGGGAGAGGCTACAACCCTGTCTCACTCCCTTCCCGATCACTGCTTCCCTTTCGTGCCCGTCGACTCTTATAACTGCAATCTGGTTACTGTACAAATTGTAAATAGACTTTTGCTCCCTGTACTTTACTCCTGCCACCTTCAGAATTTGAAAGAGAGTATTCCAGTTAACGTTGTCAAAGGCTTTCTCTAAGTCTACAAATGCTAGAAACGTAGGTTTGCCTTCCCTTAATGTTTCTTCTAACATTAGTCGTAAGGTTTTCCGTGATTTCCTTAAATCGCTTCATGCACATGTCAGGATGCTTCCTGGGAAAGGGCAAGGCCGACTCTCTTCCCCATCCTACCCCAATCCGATGGGACCGATGACCTCGCTGTTTGCTCCCCTCCCTCAAATCAACGAGACCAACCAACCAACGAAGCAACCCGTCAATGACTTGACGACCATCTGTGGCTGAGGATCCTTGGTCTACGCAATCGGACGCGCTGTGAAATAATCAGTGTGCTGTTTTAACCGGGCGACTAATATATTCTACTCCAAGAGTATTTCTCATGAACAACTGCCCGTAGGCCACTCCACGGGTGAATCGTGGGACGGGAAAGAAACCCGTCTGTACCGAGCATGTCGTGGTTAGTGAGAATTTGTGCCGTACCGGAAATGGAAAAGAGTTTACAGCTTTTCTCAGTCAGTGCTGCAGAAATACATCCGTGGTTTGATGGTTAAAAGTGCAATCTTTTCGGGTCGTTATCATTTCTGTATGATAAAATAATGCGACTGGAATGGGGTTGAGTTAGTTTGCAAGGATCGCCGTGATTTTGTGGGCTGAGATCATTTCCTCTTTCTAATATTCCACTATGTAACGTGCTGCTGGCTGTGTGAATAGTTTCTCTGGGTGGGCTTTAGAAGTGAGGACTGCAGGCGATGTGCAGTGATACGCAGCGAGACGGCGCCAGTTCCGCTGAGGGAATGACGGACCTTTGCAGAACTGTGGCCGTTTATTCCACGTATCCAATTTGGATAGCCAAGCTGAAGACATTCGTTCCAAATGACGGAATTCTCCCAGCAAGAGGCAGGTTCAAAATGTTCAAATGTGTGTGAAATCTTATGGGATGTAACGGCTAAGGTCATCAGTCCCTAAGCTTACACACTACTTAAACTAAATTATCCTAAGGACAAACACACACACCCATGCCCGAGGGAGAACTCGAACCTCCGCCGGGACCAGCCGCCACAGTCCATGACTGCAGCGCCCTTGACCGCTCGGCTAATCCCGAGCGGCAAGAGGCAGGTGCTCGGACCATGTAAAGAAAAAATACAATGAAGCGCCAAAGAAGCTGGTATACGCATGTGCATTCAAATACAGAGATACGTAAACAGGCAGAATACAGCGCTGCGGTCGGCAACGCCTACATAAGACAGCAAGTGTCTGGCGCAGTTGTTAGATCCGTTACTGCTGCTAGAATGGCAGGTTATCAGTATTTACTTCAGTTTGGACGTCGTATTATAGTCTGCGCCCGAGCGATGGGACACAGCATCCCCTAGGTAGCGATGAAGTGGGGATTTTCCAGTACCACCATTTCACTGGTGCGGCGTGAGTATCAGGAATCCAGCAAAACATCAAATCTGCGACATCGCTGCAGACGGAAAAAGATCCTGCAAGAACGGGACCAACGACGATTGAAGAGAATCGTTCAGAGTGACAGAATAGCAACTCTTCCCCCAATTGCTGTAGATATCAATGCTGGGCCGTCAACAAGTTTCACCGTGCGAACCATTCAATGAAACGTCATCGATATGGACTTTCGGAGCCGAAGGCCCGCTAGTGTACCTTTCATGAGTGCACGACACGAAGCTTTACGCTGCGCCTGGGCCCCTCACCAAGGACATTGGACTGCTGATGAATGGCTCTGAGCACTATGTGACTTAACTTGTATAGTCATCAGTCCCCTAGAAATTAGAACTACTTAAACCCAACTAACCTAAAGATATATGGCGACTGGAGTGGCCTGCCTGTTCTCCAGACCTGCACCCCATCGAGCACGTGTGGGATGCTCTCGGTCGACGTATCGCTGCACGTCTACAAATCCCTACAACACTTCAGGAGTTCCGACAGTCACTGGTGCAGGAATGGGAGGCTATACCCCAGCAACTGCTCGACTACCTGATCCAGAGTATGACAACTCGTTGTGCGGCCTGTGTACGTGGGCATGGTGGCCATATCCCATACTAATGTCGTGGTACATGAACAGGAAAAAGTGGCGTTTTGTAGCACATTTGTTTGGGGACGGTTTTCTCAACTTATCACCAATACCGCGCACTTACAGATCTGTGTTGTGTTCCCTATGTGCGTATGCTATTAGCGCCAGTTTTGTGTAGTGCCACGTTGTGTGGCACCACATTCTGCAATTATCCTTAATTTATGAGCATGAGTGTAGATACGATTCTGACAGGTGAGACGTTCGTAATCCTCCCGTTTGAACACCTATATCCGAGCGATGGGACACAGCATCTCCGAGGTAGCGATGAAGTGGAGATTTTCCCGTGCGACCATTTCACGACTGCACCGTGAGTATCAGGAAACCGGTAAAACATCAAACCTGCAACATCACTGCGGCCGAAAAAGGAACCTGCAAGAACGGGACCAACGACGAGGGAATTAGATTAGGAAATGAGACACTTAAAGTAGTAAGAAGTTTTGCTATTTGGGGAGCAAAATAACTGATGGTGGTCGAAATAGAGAGGATATAAAATGGAGACTGGCAATGGCAAGGAAAGCGTTTCTGAACAAGAGAAATTTGTTAACATCGAGTATAGATTTAAGTGTCAGGAAGTCGTTTCTGAAAGTATTTGTATGGAGTGTAGCCATGTATGAAGTGAAAAATAGACGATAAATAGTTTGGACAAGAAGAGAATAGAAGCTTTTGAAATGTGGTGCTACAGAAGAATGCTGAAGATTAGATGGGTAGATCACATAGCTAATGAGGAAGTATTGAATAGGATTGGTGAGAAGTTTGTGGCACAACTTGACCATAAGAAGGGATCGGTTGGTAGGACATATTCTGAGGCATCAAGGGATCACCAATTTAGTATTGGAGGGCAGCGTGGAGGGTAAAAATCGTAGAGGGAGACCAAGAGATGAATACACTAAGCAGATTCAAAAGGATGTCGGTTGCAGTAGGTACTGGGAGATGAAGAAGCTTGCACGGGATAGAGTAGCATAGAGAGATGCATCAAACCAGTCTCAGGACTGAAGACAACAACAACAACATCCATTCATGTCCATTGTGCATTCCGACGGACTTGGCCAATTCCAACAGCACAATGTGACACCCAACACGTTTGGAATTTCTACACAGCGTCTCCAGGAACACTCTTCTGAGTTTAAACATGTCCGCTGCCCCCCAAACTTCCCAGGTATGAATGTTATTGTGCATATCTGGGATGCCTCGCAACGTGCTGTTCAGAAGAAATCTACACCCCCTCGTACTCGTACGGCGTAATGTACAGTCCTGCAGGATTTATGCTGTCAGTTCCCTCCAGCATTACGTCAGACATTAGTCGAGCCCGTGCCACGTCGTGTTGCGACACTTCTAAATGATTGTGGGACCCTACACGGTATTAGGAGAATGTACCAGTTTATTTTACTCTTCAGTGTACGTTTAGCAGGTAAGCATCTCCCAGCTTTCCAAAAAATGTGGCAGAGCAGGTTTGACATAATACAGGTTCAGAAGAACCTACAGATTTGGCAGGCATCCTGCCAGGAGTTGGGAGGTAGCTTGCCAGGTAGCATTTTTTTTTGCCTTTTCCCAGGACCTGCAATGTGAGGCCAGCTGGTCGTTCAGAGGCCACAGATTGGTGAGACAGAAGTGGCATCAAGACGACGTAACATGTAGTGGGAATATTTATTTGAAAACAGCCTCAAACAGAGCGATCTTAGTGTGGGACTTCGTGGCAGCGAAACGAAGTATCACCACACTTCTCGTATTACACCAATGATTATGGTGAGCATAGCTATCAGCTCCGGCATGTTAGGACAATCGAGAGCTTGAAGTTCAGGATCAAGATACACTTCACTGTCCCACATTCATCAGTGCATCCTCAGCTCTATGGGTTTCTTCGTTTCTCTGTTCGTACAGTCACTGTAATCGTTACATATCCAGCCCGAGATAAATTTCATACAGTCAGACGTGAGATTATTAAACAGTTCTGACGCCATTGAGCAACTTTGCCTGCTAATAGTTCCAATTTTGTAATTCCCGTGGTTAATTCTGCGATTGTAACTTCAGTAATTTCACGAATGTCTTGGATGCTCTACAATTCTGATAATCGTTGTAATAAACTGCAGAGCCCATTTGAGTATTGATTTTTATCATCACATTTAATACTTTCCAGCTCTAAAAAGCAAATTACTCATTTTTAGATCCACTACTAGGGCCACAATATTTCGTAGCGTTAACCAATCTGTTGCGTACATTAATTGCAGCATTATGCCCCGAGGGCGAGGCTGTATCACGTTCAGTTCCGGTTTAGTTACATTCACCAACACACACACGTGTGGGGTTTTGCAACGAACACTCAGGCACGTTATCACATCTCTACTGCCCATCCTCGATTGCCCATCTAAATCGCCCGATATTAATCCCATAGGAAAGGAAGGAGACTATTTGTAACAGCGGCTGAAACGCAGCAATTAGCATCGCTATACGGGCTTTAATCATTCATGAGTGGCTTCTGGTGGATTGGCATACCGGAAGAAACTTTTGGACTCTTGTCTTCGCTGAATTAAGGCTGTCAAAAAAGGTAGAGGCGGTATTACACGGCAATGCCGTGCTATTTTGTAAGGGTGACTAACTTGTTAGGGTTCCATTGTAAGTAGGCTGTTTAGGTTTTTATGTAGCGCTCTGTATGAAAATCACTGGCTGTACTGCGTGCAGTCTGTGACGAAGATTTTTGTGACGTAAGTGATTCATGAAAGGTATAGCTTATTGTCAGTCAGAGCCATTCTTTTGTAGGGATTATTGACAGTCAGATTGCGTTGCGCTAAAAATATTGTGTGTGAGTTTAGTGTCGATCAGAATAGGTAAAGAGCAAAATGTTTGAGTACGTTCATTTCTGCTCAGCTGTTTGAAAATCAAATAACGTAAGGGGTTTACCAGGACAATCATTCAATAATTTTTCAAAGGGAACGTTTCGCCAGGCATCAGACGGTAAAACAGAACCCTTATAGGATCACTGTGTGTATATTGCATTTGTAAAGAACCCTGTTGCTCAACAACGAGTAGAGCTATCAAGGTGAAGTTCATTTCTAATAATAATGTTTACGTGTTTGGCTGTGTGAGAATTTTAAGCTTCTAAGTCAATGCAATGAAAAGATACGGCCATTTGCGTCACATATTTTGATAACGCGAACTCGCTTATCAGTATCTATTTTATGCTTCTTGTTGACCTAGAATCACTAAATTCGGAAATAAGCACGCTTTCAAACAGCAAGAAAAGAAAAATTGAAACATTATTAATCCGTAATTATAAAATGGTTCAAATGGCTCTCAGCACTACGGGACTTAACATCTGAGGTCATCAGTCCCCTAGAACTTAGAACTACTTAAACCTAACTAACCTAAGGACATCACACACATCCATGCCCGAGGCAGGATTCGAAACTGCGACCGTAGCAGTCGCGCGTTTCCGGACTGAAGCGACTAGAACCGCTCGGCCACTGCGGCTGGCGTAATTATATCAAATAAAAATGTATTTTTGCTATTTGTTATCGATCCATTCGTCAATCTGTGTGTGCGTCTGTTATGACCCGTTTTTCTCAGTAACAGGGCGAGGTATCATAATTTATTTCAAAGACTAAGGTCTATCGTCCCTTGGCAGTGTGAAAAATGTAAGCTCTAAGTCAGCGCACTCAAGCAATGCGGCCATGTGTGTCACATAATTTTGACACTCGCAAACACACACATCAAAAGCTACAGGCTACTTCCCGTTGAACTGGAAGTGTGAAATTTCGGAAGAAGCAAGGTTTCACAGTATTAACCGAGAAAAAATTTCAAAAACTGCTAATTTGTAATTACATCACACAAAAAATATTTTTTGCCGTTTGTTATCCATGCGGCTGTCATGACTCCTTTTCTTCTGTGCGGATGGACAAACAGTGCCCGAACTCTTATGGGAATCGGCAGAAAACCGCGAGTAATGAGTATAATAGGCGGGGGCACTACGTATACCGGGTGTTACAAAAAGGTACGGCCAAACTTTCAGGAAACGTTCCTCACACACAAAGAAAGAAAATATGTTATGTGGACATGCGTCCGGAAACGCTTACTTTCCATGTTAGAGCTCATTTTATTACTTCTCTTCAAATCCCATTAATCATGGAATGGAAACAACAGCAACAGAACGTACCAGCGTGACTTCAGACACTTTTTTACATGCAAATGTTCAAAATGTCCTCCGTTAGCGAGGATACATGCATCCACCCTCCGTCGCATGGAATCCCTGATGCGCTGATGCAGCCCTGGAGAATGGCGTATTCTATCACAGCCGTCCACAATACGAGCACGAAGAATCTCTACATTTGGTACCGGGGTTGCGTAGACAAGAGCTTTCAAATGCCCCCATAAATGAAAGTCAAGAGGGTTGAGGTCAGGAGAATGTGGAAGCCACGGAATTAGTCCGCCTCTACCAATCCATCGGTCACCGAATCTGTTGTTGAGAAGCGTACGAACACTTCGACTGAAATTTGCAGGAGCTCCATCGTGCATGAACCACATGTTGTGTCGTACTTGTAAAGGCACGTGTTCTAGCAGCACAGGTAGAGTATCCCGTATGAAATCATGATAACGTGCTCCACTGAGCGTAGGTGGAAGAACATGGGGCCCAATCGAGACATCACCAACAATGCCTGCCCAAACGTTCACAGAAAATCTGTGTTGATTACGTGATTGCACAACTGCGTGCGGATTCTCGTCAGCCCACACATGTTGATTGTGAAAATTTACAATTTTATCACGTTGGAATGAAGCCTCATCCGTAAAGAGAACATTTGCACTGAAATGAGGATTGACACATTGTTGGATGAACCATTCGCAGAAGTGTACCCGTGGAGGCCAATCAGCTGCTGATAGTGCCTGCACACGCTGTACACGGTACGGAAACAACTGGTTCTCCCGTAGCACTCTCCATACAGTGACGTGGTCAACGTTACCTTGTACAGCAGCAACGTCTCTGACGCTGACATTAGGGTAATCGTCAACTGCACGAGGAATTGGCTCGTCCATTGCAGGTGTCCTCGTCGTTCTAGGTCTTACCCAGTCGCGAGTCATAGGCTGGAATGTTCCGTGCTCCCTAAGACGCCGATCAATTGCTTCGAACGTCTTCCTGTCGGGACACGTTCGTTCTGGAAATCTGTCCCGATACAAACGTACCGCGCCACGGCCTTTGCCCCGTGCTAATCCATACATCAAATGGGCATCTGCCAACTCCGCATTTGTAAACATTGCACTGACTGCAAAACCACGTTCGTGATGAACACTAACCTGTTGATGCTACGTACTGATGTGCTTGATGCTAGTACTGTAGAGCAATGAGTCGCATGTCAACACAAGCACCGAAGTCAACATTACCTTTCAATTGGGCCAACTGGCGGTGAATCGAAGAAGTAGAGTACATACTGACGAAACGAGCTCTAACATGGAAATTAAGCGTTTCCGGACACATGTCCACATAACGTATTTTCTTTATTTGTGTATGACGAACGTTTCCTGAAAGTTTGGCCGTACCTTTTTGTAACACCCTGTTTAGTGCGGGACAATAAGTTGGCAATGTGGGTCTCACGGGAGGCGTGCCAGAGATAAGTCCCTTCATTCGCGCTATTCTGTGTGTCCTCGGTGGCTTAGATGGATGTCGACACAGTAGCTCAGCGTGTTCGGTCAAAGGGTTTAGCTACGCTCTATAATAAAAAAAAAACTGAGTAAACGGATCAACGAACAACCTGAACGAGTGTCATCGGACATCTGTCACGAACAAATTCAACGAACAATATCGAAAAAAAGGAGATTTAAAAAAAATGGATAGAGCGTCTGCCATGTAAGCAGAAGATCCCGGGTTCGAGTCCCGGTCGGGGCACACATTTTCAACTGTCCCCGTTGACTTATATCAACGCCTGTATGCAGTTAGGAGTATTTATTTCATTGTAATTACATACTTAGGTCTACGGTCTCTGGGCTGTGTAAAAGAATTTAAGCCTCTAAGTCAATGTAACAAGAAGATACGGTCATTTATGTTATATATTTTCATAGTCGCAAACTCATTCATCAAAACCTGTAGATGAACTGTGTACAGATGCATAATTAAGTTTGGTTTGTATGGAACGTTCAGAACGTGAGTTCTTCTCACACCTTTTTTTGCGGAGGTGTGCTTCTTCTACGTGGGTAAATATAGGTAACAGAAACCTCAAGCAATGTACTTTTGTGTTCGGAAGGAGGAAAAAGCTATGAAACGAACAGTTCCTTCCCGGCGAAATAATTTATGACCGCGGAGTGCTTTGAAGAGAAGTCTAGAATCGCTACCCTCGCACTGGGAGGCGAGTGCCTCTGTCTGGGCATAAACGGAATACAGTAGTGGCCAATTAAACGGCAGCAAAGCAGGCGCCCAATCTCCGGACAAACACTTTGCACGCTTCTTGTTCTTCCAGGAAACTTTTAAGGCATTAAGGGCAGCAGAGATAACTACAGTCGGTCAATACCCGAAAGTACTGATACTCTACACGTTTTTCGTGCCTTGAAGAATAGCGGCTGCAGAGAAGCACGACGGTACACTGTTGAGTCCGGAAAATACATGGATGTGAAGGTAGAAGAGGGTAAGAGGTTAAATTTTTGGGATTGTTATTGTTGATTTTATTTGAAGGACTTGTTTGATGCAGTTCTCGACTTTGATGTATCCTGTGCCAGACTTCTGTTCTCTGCATAACCGCTGCAGTTTACCTGCGGTCTCACTTGCTTACAGTATTCGTGCCTTGCGCTCTCTCTCTCTCTCTCTCTCTCTCTCTCTCTCTCTCTCTCTCTCTCCCCCCTCCCTACAATTTTTAACCTTCACAGTTCAAATGGTTCAAATGGCTCTGAGCGCTATGGGACTTAACATCAATGGTCATCAGTCCCCTAGAACTTAGAACTACTTAAACCTAACTAACCTAAGGACATCACGCAACACCCAGTCATCACGAGGCAGAGAAAATCCCTGACCCCGCCGGGAATCGAACCCGGGCTCACAATTCCTTCTGTTACTAAATCGGCTATTCGTCCACGCTCAAGGGTGTGCCCTATCATCTGATGCTTTCGTTGAGACAAATGTTGTCACAAATTATTTTCGTCCCATTTCCATTCTCTACTTCCTCATCAGTAACAGTATCCACCCAACTATCACATCTATTCGACATCATTTTTCTGTAGCATCACACTTTTAAAGGTGCTGTTTCCCTTTTTTTCTGAAAATTGTATCTTTCCACGTTTCACTCTGTACAAGAATACGCTCGAGATAAATATCTTCGGAAGAGAAGTCCTAGCAATTAAATTTATATACTATGTTAACAAATTTCTCATTTTCGGTAAAGTTTCCTACTGTTGGTCTGTATTTTATGTCGTCTCCACTTCGACCATTGTCACTGATTTTCGCCGGCCGTTGTGGCCGAGCAGTTCTAGGCTCTTCAGTCTGGAACCGTGTGACCGCTACGGTCGCAAGTTCGAATCCTGCCTCGGGTATGGGTGTGTGTGATGTCCTTAGGTTAGTTAGGTTTAAGTAGTTCTAAGTTCTAGGGGACTGATGACCTCAGATGTTTAGTCCCATAGTGCTCAGAGCCATTTTGAGCGTACACATTTGTCGCACGTGTATTTCTGGAAAGCACGTATCGTGTCCAGGGTACTGTGAATTCTAGCCAATATTATGACATTTCAGCCAATTTTGATCTGAATAATAATCACTTCAAATAATAATAATAATTATTATTAGTACCGTTCGCTTCTAATCTGTAAAGGACGACAACCGAATGTTGATATTCTCCTTTGAATTTAACCAAAAAGCAATTATCATTAACTGAATTTGTCCAGGCAGAACGCAATAATCATATGACAAAGGCAAAACACTTCCTAATGTTCTGCAAAATTATATTTTTTTGGTCGCGAGCCGGCTTTCGGCTCATCAAGCCATCTTCATGTGACATGTGTGTCGCAAACACAGATGTGAACAGGATGTGCATATGGTTCAAATGGCTCTGAGCACTATGGGACTTAACATCTGAGGTCATCAGTCCCCTAGACGTAGAACTACTTAAACCTAACTAGCCTAAGGACATCACACACATCCATGCTCGAGACAGGATTGGAACCTGCGGCCGTAGTGACCGCGCGGATCCGGACTGAAGGGCATAGAACCGCTCTGTCACATCGGCCGGTAAGAGGACGTGCAGATTTATTTATTTATTTTCACAGACTATATAAAAATGACAGAAGTTTCGCAGGAAAAATTACATTTTTGTCACAAATAAATAATTACATTAAATAAAAAAAGAGGACGGAATAAATTTAACGGACGATGAGAAATAAGATCAACCTACTGTATGAATCTAGTATTGATAACGAAAACTTTTTTTAGTGAAGGTGAGAAAGGAAATAGAGTTCTACAATGAAATACTAAGCTGGTATTCTGTGTCATGCTCTGGTTGATTTTCAGCAGACACATCTTTCTACTTTTCTTAACATAATGTAAAACTTCACATTCTGTTAAAATATGTGTTACAAAAACTGTAGCATTTTTTCGTGTAGACACTCCGTCATTTTTGTCAAAGACGTTAAAACAAACGGGAGAAGGCGTTATCTACGCCAGTAACAGACTTCAGTTGAAGCGTGTCCGTCGACTTGGGGAGTCTTAGAAGACTGTTTCTGCGTTCCTTGAAGCATTTTGCTAAACCTGCCCTCTTAGCGTTAACGTATTGAATTGACAGTCAGTTCAGAATACGTACTTTGAAACAATATACTTTCGTGGGTGAATACCCGTCATCGGACAAACGCAAACTTAATTTTTTAACACCAATTCTTATTCGTCGATCACGGTGCACATTACGGCAAAACAGCCGAACGTTTTATTCCCGTTTTATCTGAAATAGAAGAGCAGCACTGCCATACGAACACAACACTTTCCCAAGAGTCACCAAAGTGGCGGAAGCGAGGCTTCACTTTTTCGGTGTATGGGCATCTCCATATATTCTTAACCTCCTCGATTTTTGTATCCTTTATAAAAAACAATATCTGTGTAAGTCGCACATCATGTTTGTATGCGTTTTCATCATTCATTTGCCACTTGAAGATGATCTACGAAGCGGAAAGCCGGTTTGTGTCCAAGTAAAAATAATTTTTCACGACAATAGGAACTCTTTCTCTTTCTGATATCTACATCTACAAAAAATGGTTAAAATGGCTCTGAGCACTATGGGACTTAACACCTGTGGGCATCAGTCCCCTAGAACTTAGAACTACTTAAACCTAACTAACCTAAGGACATCACACACATCCATGCCCGAGGCAGGATTCGAACCTGCGACCGTAGCAGTCGCACGGTTCCGGACTGCGCGCCTAGAACCGCGAGACCACCGCGGCCGGCCTCTACATCTACATCTACATACATACTCCGCAAGGCAAGCCTTGGTGCGTGGCAGAGGGTACTTTTACCACTATTTGTCATTTCCTTTCCTGTTCCACTCGGAAACAGAGCGAGGGAAAAACGACTGTCTATACGCGTCCACCCTATCCCGGATTTCCTTTATCTTTCTGGTGCTTACGTGAAATTCACGTTGACGCAGGAGGACAGTTTTGTAGTCAGTCCAAACACCAGTTCTCTAAACTGTCTCACCAGTGTTCCTGGAAAAGAACGTCGTCCGCCCTCCAGAAACCTCCATTTGAGTTCCAGAAGAATTTCCACAGTACTTGCGTGTTGGTCGAACCTACCGATAACAAATGCAGCAGTCCGCCAATGTAGTGCTTCAATGTCTTTCTGCCGGCCGGTGTGGCCGAGCGGTTCTAGGCGCTTCATTCTGGAACCGTGCAACCGCTACAGTCGCAGGTTCGAATCCTGCCTTGGACATGGATGTGTGTGATATCCTTAGGTTAGTTAGGTTTAAGTAGTTCTAATTTCTAGGGGACTGATGACATCAGACCTTAAGTCCCATACTGCTCAGAGCCATTTTGAACCATTTTTGATGTCTTGCTTTAATCCGGTGTGGTGGGAATATCAAACACTCGAACAGTACTCAAGAATGGGTCTCACTAGTGTCTCATATGCAGTCTCCTGTACAGACGAACAACGCTTTCCTAAAGTTATGCCAATTGGCTTCTGTCTCGGGTTCTTCGGCCGACGTTCATCTAATGATTTTAGCTTTCGCCTTCGGTACTAAAATTCTTACAAGCTCTTTCCATTTCATACTGCTTTGTAACATCACACGTACATATTCAACCGACGTGACTGTGTTAAACAGCACACTTATAATGCTGTATTAGAACATTATAGGTTTGTTTCTCCTACTTACCTGTATTAACTTACATTTTTCTACACATAGAACTATATGCTGTTCATCACAGCAACTAGAAACTTTGTGTAATTCAGCTTATATACTACCACAGTCATTCGATGAGGCCACCCTCACGTATACCGTAGCATCATCAATAATATCACGATTTAGTTATCACTGTGCGGCATGCACGGGTACAACCGTGGATATTTTCTCATTGGTGTTCCTCAAAAGCAACGCCGTTCTGCCATCAGAAATCCCCACTTGAATTCCCGAAGCATCTCCACAGTACTTGCGTGTTGATCGAACCTACAAATGTAGCAGCCCGCCTCTGATTTCTGCTTTAATGCGACCTGCTGGACACGTCAAACGCAGGCTTTTCTCTGCAGAGCCAACATTACTGCGAATATCGGTTGATATGCAATTTTCTCATATGTTGACATGGTTGGAGACCGTGGCTGTTATTTGAAGACAAATGATGCTAAATGTAATTAAATTATGTACTATTTTACCTATACAGTACTAAAAAAAAGGAAGAACTTTATAATTTATGTAACAGTATCAATGTCTCTCTACTAATATAAAAACCATTTCAGTTGCATAAGTGAATATATGATCCTTTTCCAAATATAGGACATCTTCAAATGTTACGATATATTATAGCATCTTTGATACTCATATGTTTGTCAGCTCTTCGTATGTATCAAAACATGTGGTGCGTAGTAGAAATCTTTTCAGTGATAAATCTGAAGTGTTCAGTGAGAAAAATTTACGTGTGCAACAATAAGAATCCAGTGGTAATGTATCCACATCTGTTGGACGAATGTTATGAAAAGAAACACTCCAAACCGACATTTCACGTAAGTCACCTCCAACTAAAATCTGTGACGCAACCATCTGTGTGTGGCGTGCTTATAATTATGTATTATTTATATTTTAAGACAATTAATCTGTAAAAAAAACGCACCACATGTTATAAGGAAAGCGTGTAAACCGTCTGAAGATGAATCAAACGATTCGAAACCGGTAACGGTACCCTTTGAATAAAGGAACTGAAAGTAAATTTGTGGCTGGTTGCTGTCCCAACACCAACATTCGTGGATACGTTCACGGATGACTGCACACGCACGAAGTACAAGGCATCGCAGTGCAGCCTGCGCAGGGCAGGCTGGATACGGATGTGGGGAGCTTTAACCCAGCCGGTATTCCTCAGGAGTGTCCGCACCGTGTACTGAAACGATGAGCTGGTGAAAACTTCCTCGCCTGTGTGACTCTGACGAGCGGTGTCGGCCAGAAGTTTGCTCGCTTCCCGGATTACAGAGAGGAGAAGTCCCTGCCATAACTAAGCCGCCCGCTCGGCCTTTGTCGTATTCTGGGAGCGGGCTTTCCCTGGAATAGCTCCCGCCCACGCACAACCAAACAAAAGACTCGCCGTGGACGGGGGCTAATTTTAAAATCGCGGTCTTCATCCTCTAGTTAGGTCGTCTGGCGCCGGAAAAAGAAAAAGGACACGAGCGCTGGTCTCGTCTCGTGATACCTTCTTCCTGCAGCGCGAGCTGTCAAAAATATCGCGTGTTCGACTGCATCTGTACTCCTCACAGCGTGTGGCGCAGGGTGCTTTTCATACCACTACCTGTTGCCTGCTTTCCAGCTCCGTTCGTGAATGGCGAGTAGAAAGAATGAGTTGCGAGTGAATCTGCGTATGAGCTTAGATTTCCTCGTAGCGTTCATCTCTCGATATGTATGTGGGAGGAAATGATAATGGAAATGCAGGATAGCCGAAAACAAAACAACATACACTTTACCGAAACGATCACTCCAAAGGAAACCTTCGGTTAAAATTGCGGACACAAACAGCAAACGAGCACGCATTGCGCGCTATCTTGGGGTACACATGGATGAAAAATTGAATTTCCACGAACACATAAGACTAACAACAGACGAAGCAGAAAAAATACTCCACAAACTGGTGAGGCTAAATTCAAAACAGTACAGACTACCTCTACCAGTCATACGTACATACCACTGTGCGCTCTTCGAATCAGTACTCAGCTTTGCAGCTAGCACGTGAGCACGCAGACTGAACGTGGTCACCAACAAAGCATCCGTCAGACGAGGGCAGAGAAGTGTCCTACTTAGGCTATCTGGAGCCTTCGGTACCACCTCAGCGGATGCACTGTGTGTGGTGCTCGGAATATGCCCCATAGATATCACGATCAAATACAGAGCTGCAAGGTACTAGTTAAAGGTGGGGAGACTGGATAAGGTAGAAACAATAACCCGGTATGCCCATAGAAACGATACGTCACCTTAAAAGTTGGCGTTTGGATACGTGCCAAGGTGAGTGGGATGTAAGTGATAAGGGACGTAGACTGCACGACTTCTTCCCTGACATAAGGGAGCGGTTGAGAATGAGACATATCGATCCCAGCCGCGGTATGGTACATTTCTTAACCGGGCACGGACCTTATCCCACGCACTTAAACCGCCTGAGTCTGAGGCAGACACCTACATGCACATGCGGGGAAGAAGGTTCCCCAGAACACACTGTCTTTTTCTGCGGGCAATACACGAACAATAGACATACACTACACTTCGATTACACAGATACAGACATAGATATATACACATCAATAAGAGACGAAGAACAATGGGCACAATTAAACGCACTGACAAACATTATTCCAAAAACAACACATGAAGAGTATATGCGGACCGGACATCACAGACATGCCTATGTGCAGCGTAACAGAAATCTCCAGAGGATGGACAGCGATACCCACAGTGACAGCGAAAATAGTGACAATGAGGAGGAACAGGAGGAGGAAGCTGAGATGTGACAGTAAATAAGCTAATTGCGGGCAATCTAGCCAAGAAAGCACCAAATGCTGTACATGGATGCGCACCTGAAGTAGTTAATACATAGGATTAGTAACAAATAGGATAAGCAACATTACTTCTCTACTAATAACAATTTGTGTCTGTGTGTGTGTGTGTGTGTGTGTGTGTGTGTGTGTGTGTGTGTGTGTGTGTGTGAGTGTGACTGGCGGTCAACGGCTCGAAGAAACCATTCCGAGGTATTCACCGTCAGTCACACTCGGTGATGGTACTAACAAATCACTCATATATCCCATCTTCTTTTTATATTCTTCTTAAAAAACTACAAAATTTTATTTATATTTCAACCTTAAATTATTGTTATTTTGAAAAGTATCATTCTTTGTAAATGTTGTGGATAAAACAAAAGGAAAGAAAACTGTAAAAAGATGAAAAACGAAAATTGTAAGATGTACGACCTGTTTTAAACATCAGGTAACTGGTCTATAATTTGGCAATAAATAAATTTAAAAAAAATGATAAGCTGACCGACTCTTCCCTGAAAGAACGCTCTCGTAATTCCAGTAACAGACCTGTCCGTGGCGCGACACGCCACTGTTAGAGCCCCTGCCACTGGACTTGGTTTGGAAGCTCTCTGTGTGACGGCTCTCTCCCTAAGAAGGGGACCGCGGCCACTCGCCATCACCGATTTCGTCCACCGCTGTTGGTAAAAGTTTTTTTAACTGAAAACTATAATAAAGTGATTTTTCAAGAGGATAAGTTTTAAGATTATACAGGGTGTTACAAAAAGGTACGGCCAAACTTTCAGGAAACATTCCTCACACACAAATAAAGAAAAGATGGTATGTGGACATATGTCCGGAAACGCTTAATTTCCGTGTTGGAGCTCGTTTTAGTTTCGTCAGTATGTACTGTACTTCCTCGATTCACCGCCAGTTGGCCCAATTGATGGAACGTAATGTTGACTTCGGTGCTTGTGTTGACATGCGACTCATTGCTCTACAGTACTAGCATCAAGCACATCAGTACGTAGCATCAACAGGTTAGTGTTCATCACGAACGTCGTTTGGCAGTCAGTGCAATGTTTACAAATGCGGAGGTGGCAGATGCCCATTTGATGTATGGATTAGCTCGGGGGAATAGCCGTGGCGCGGTACGTCTGTATCGAGACAGATTTCCAGAACGAAGGTGTCCCGACAGGAAGACGTTCGAAGCAATTGATCGGCGTCTTAGGGAGCACGGAACATTCCAGCCTATGACTCGCGACTGGGTAAGACCTAGAACGACGAGGACACCTGCAATGGACGAGGCAATTCTTAGTGCAGTTGACGATAACCCTAATGTCAGCGTCAGAGAAGTTGCTGCTGTACAAGGTAACGTTGACCACGTCACTGTATGGAGAGTGCTACGGGAGAACCAGTTGTTTCTGTACCGTGTACAGCGTGTGCAGGCACTATCAGCAGCTGATTGGCCTCCACGGGTACACTTCTATGAATGGTTCATCCGACAATGTGTCAATCATCATTTCAGTGCAAATGTTCTCTTTACGGATGAGGCTTCATTCCAACGTGATCAAATTGTAAATTTTCACAATCAACATGTGTGGGCTGACGAGAATCCGCACGCAGCTGTGCAATCGCGTCATCAGCACAGATTTTGTGTGAACGTTTGGGCAGGCATTGTTGATGATGTCTCGATTGGGCCCCACGTTCTTCCACCTACGCTCAATGGAGCACGTTATCATGATTTCATACGGGATACTCTACCTTTGTTGCTAGAACATGTGCCTTTACAAGTACGACACAACATGTGGTTCACGCACGATGGAGCTCCTGCACATTTCAGTCGAAGTGTTCGTACGCTTCTCAACCACAGATTCGGTGACCGATGGATTGGTAGAGGCGGACCAATTCC
Source organism: Schistocerca piceifrons (assembly GCF_021461385.2). Taxonomy (NCBI): domain Eukaryota; kingdom Metazoa; phylum Arthropoda; class Insecta; order Orthoptera; family Acrididae; genus Schistocerca; species Schistocerca piceifrons. The sequence continues at coordinate 216,327,946 of NC_060146.1, forward strand.
ATGGCCTCCACGCTCTCCTGACCTGAACTTTCATTTATGGGGGCATTTGAAAGCTCTTGTCTACGCAACCCCGGTACCAAATGCAGAGACTCTTCGTGCTCGTATTGTGGACGGCTGTGATACAATACGCCATTCTCCAGGGCTGCATCAGCGCATCAGGGATTCTATGCGACGGAGGGTGGATGCATGTATCCTCGCTAACGGAGGACATTTTGAACATTTCCTGTAACAAAGTGTTTGAAGTCACGCTGGTACGTTCTGTTGCTGTGTGTTTCCATTCCATGATTAATGTGATTTGAAGAGAAGTAATAAAATGAGCTCTAACAATGAAAGTAAGCGTTTCCGGACCCATGTCGACATAAGATATTTTCTTTCTTTGTGTGTGAGGAATGTTTCCTGAAAGTTTGACCGTACCTTTTTGTAGCACCCTGTATTTATTCAGTAAAACATCGGTAATAGACTTAAAAAATAAATGCAGGAAGAAAATTTGGGCAACAGAAGAGAAAAATCCGTTACAACGGAGTTTAGTAACCGTAGTATCGGTAGCAGCACTTTCCGGCCAGGAGATGCGTTCTGTCTGTACAGCGGTGTTAGTAATAAACATTCTTTGAGCGCTATGTGCTACACTTCGTTGACGACCCAGCATTTCGGTTTGGACTTGACTGTGGTTGCGACGTGGCACTGTTCGCTGAAGACACCGGCTACTTGAAAACGTCTCCATCATCGCCGCGGCCGTCCCGTTACGAGCGAGCTAGCCCGGCGGCTGCGTTCCGGCCCGTGTTTCAGCGCGCCGTCCTCGGGATGACAGAACGCCTGTTAAAGCCGACGTGCTGCTCGCCGCCGGCCGCTGCCCTGCCGCCCACACAAAGGAATCCGGGCCAGCTCCACTCGTGGCTCGCCCGTTGTTCTAGGCGAGAGTGTGTGTGTGTGCGTGCACTCGCTACTGAAGATGAGAACCACTGGTAGGGTTTTCTGTACCGCCAACGGCGCAGACGGTAAAGACGGAACAGTAGTTGATACAGCAGAGGGTTCTAACATACCATTCCTGGCTGGTGTGCGGACATTTGCCACGCCGGACATCTGCCACGATTTTACCGGCTCAGAAGGGTTGGGTCCCTTGTCTCCCGCCCCCCCCCCCCCTCCTCCTCCTCACACTGTCATCAATAACATTACCGTCGCTGTCGCGCAGTAAACCTTTTCGTTGGTTTACTTCACATAGGACCAGAATCTCTTTGGATTTTCCGCCACATTCCGTTGTGGAAACTATTAAATACATCTTGCACTGATATCCGCACCAAATTTCAAGCCTCATTAAAACTTCGCCAGTCTTGGAGGTTTTGCGGTCGTCTAAATTATACGTGCCTTTTTCGGTGCTCCTGCAGCATCTATCTGTCTTGTTTTGTGTACCATGCGGGATCAGTTCCGTCTCTTATTAATAATTTTTTTGGTATGAATCTCTCGAGCGCTGTTGATACTATTTCTTTGAACTTAAGCCACGTATGGTCTTCACTTACACAGTTTGGAAGGATTGGAGTCTCTCTCTTAGAAAGACGCCAACCGAATTTTTAGCTACTTTTATAAACAGATATATTTCGCGTTTAGTTTTGGCGAATTTCTTTGTTACAGAATTGAGCCTCGCTACGACTGTGTGTTCACTAATCCCTGTATCCGTCGTTACGCTCAGGATTATTTGTGGCTAAGAGGTGCCGGCCGCGGTGGTCTAGCTGTTCTAGGCGCTCAGTCCGGAACCGCGCGACTGCTACGGTCGCAGGTTCGAATCCTGCCTCGGGCATGGATGTGTGTGATGTCCTTAGGTTAGTTAGGTTTACGTAGTTCTAAGTTCTAGGACACTGATGACCACAGGTGTAAGTCCCATAGTGCTCAGAGCTATTTGAACCATTTTTTTGGCTAAGAGGTCAAGTGTGTCTTCGTAACCATTTACAATTTGAATGGCATAGTGAACGAATTGTTCAAAATAACTTTAAAAAAAGCATTTAGAACAATTATGGAAGTTGTTTTCTATCTACAATAGGGTCTGAAAAAGTATTTTTGTCAACATACGGAAGGCAGATTGAAGTCACTGCCAACTGTAATTGTATGAGTAGGGTACCTATTGGCGATGAGACTCGAGTTTTCTTTGAACTGTTCAGCAACTGTTTCATCTGAGACCGGGGGTCGGTAAAAGGAGCCAGTTATTAATTTATTCCAGTTGTCGAATATAACCTCTGTCCATACTAAGTCACAGCAACTATCTACTTCAATGTCGCTTGTGAGCTGGAACACACATTACATTATTTTTCCTTAGGTTGTGCTTCTTGTTTCTGTTCTAGTGCAGATCATTACAATTGCGGTTTTTCTTTCCAAAACCTAGGATGCTTTCTCTGTGACCCTATAAATACCAGAGCTAAACAATGTAGAACAACAACGTACGTTACAAGCACAGCATTCTGTATTACTTCATTTCCTTATTTCCAACATTTTAAAATTGTACGTCGACATTAGATGACATGTCAGTCATAGATGTTCTTATCTCTGTTTATGAACGTACTTTCAGTCATGTCTTGAACATTGTCTCGCTACACCTTATTAACTAATGTTTCGGCGCAAGGGATATAGGATTTTAGAGAATAAATTAACATGGAGTATGTCGTTCTTCTTTTCAAACATTCACATACCCATTTCTTCTTTCCTTATTGTCATTTGGGTGCGCAGTTGTAGTAATTAAAGTAGGCACAAATACGGTAATTAAACTAGGCACAAATGCAGTGATCAAAAAGAAATGATTAGCGTACATTCGCATTGTCTTTACATCGTTCCTTTCTTGTTGTTCCCATGGCGATGGACTGTTTCTATCGCAATCAGTAAGCGTGAAAGGAAGCTCCCGTACAGACGGAGGGATATATATTTATACTAGACAGAACTAATTACATACTCACATAATCGTCGGTATTGCTTTCGTTTCCCCAAAAGTTATAAATATTTCTATTTCGGAAAAGAAACTCTGTATTTCGCCTTCATGTCGAAGAAGAAGGTCCCTTACGTACTGGTTGTATCGAGTAAGATGCGGAGACGGCGGTTTGAAAGCGGACAGAAGTAGTACGAGGAAGGACGTCCCTTAGCTGAGGGATCGCTACTCAAGCTACCTGCAGAAGGGGCAAGCGTGGCAAAGGTCCGGCATTCTCCTGCCTACGTGGTCTTACTGACTGTGGTGTTTACGACCCCACTGCCGCTGCGCACAGTGGCTTTTCCGACTCCTCTTCTGATTTGCGCCAATCGTTCACCTGCAGCGCATAAGGTGTCACCGTCAGTGGAGCAGTGCCCTCGCCGACAGCCTTCGTTCCTGTGCACGATGAGGGGACATACAATCGCACCAAAAAATATTGGCACACGTGCGTGTTTATCATTGCTGGTTACAAATGCCGCACCTTCCGGTACACAGCAAAATGAAATGGTTCAAATGGCTCTGAGCACTATGGGACTTCACTTCTGGGGTCATCAGTCCCCTAGAAGTCATCAGTCCCCTAGAACTTAGAACTACTTAAACCTAACTAACCTAAGAACATCACACACATCCATGCTCGAGGCAGGATTCGAACCTGCGACCGTAGCGGTCGTGCGGTTCCAGACTGTAGCGCTTAGAACCGAGCCGGCCAAAAACTTTCATTTGCTAACTATGCCTATCAGTGGTTAGTGACTTCAGTAGTTAGAATCTTTTATTTAGCTGGCAGTATTGCGCTCGCTGTATTGCAGTAGTTCGAGTAATGAAACTTTTTGTGAGGTAAGTGATTCATGAAAGTTAGAGGCAATTGTTAGTCAGGGCCATTCTTTTGTAGGGATTGTTCAAAGTTAGATTGCGTTGCGCTAAAAATATTCTGTGTCAGTTTAGTGTTGATCAGAATAATAAAGGAGAAATGTCTGGGTAAGTTCAGTTCTGCTCAGCTGTTTGAAAATCAAATAACGTAAGAGGTTTATCAGCACAGTAATTCATTAATTTTTCTAAGGGGACGTTTCAGAAGGAACATTCAGTGGAGTTGCGTGAGAGAGTGATATTGCTCCATTCACAGTGGAGAAGCTATCGACAGATCGGAGCAGAGGGGTCTGTTAGCTACACCACGGCACGTGCAATCGTTCATAAATATAAAGACACTGGAACTACAGTGAATACATCTCGTCCTGGACGTCCAGAAGTGCTTACAAACCGAGAGCGTCGCCGTATCATCGCACTTGCTCGGAAAATAACCTGCTAAAAGTGCAGCAGCTATTGCTGAGGTTGTTCAGACAACGTCCGACAAGACGGTTGGTGTTCAAACTATACGAAATGTGTTGAATGAGGCTGACATACATGGACGTTCTCCCAGGAAAAAGCCATACATAACGGAAATTAAGCGGCAGAAACGCCTGCAGTTTGCCAAGGACTACATCAGCAAGCCGATGGAGTTTTGGAACACTGTGATACTGAGCGACGATTCGAAGTTCAATGTGTTCGGATTTGATGCAAGAAAGAAAGTTTGGCGCAAGCCGAATACAGACATCGACATCAAACACATGCATCCCACGGTCAAACACGGTGGGGGCGGTATCACGGTCTGGGGCTGTACGGCGGCGTCCGGCGTTGGAAATCTAGCTGTAATCAACGGTACAATGGATCATATGAGATACATCGACGTGTTGCGAGGTAATTTACACGCTAGTACACAGACATTGGACCTTACTGGGGTGTTTCATTTCCAGCGAGACAACGACCCAAAACATACCGCCATGAAAACCCGGGAGTGTTTACTGTACAATGCCCCCAGAACGGTTCTAACACCACCTCAGAGCCCTGATTTGAGCCCCATTTGAGAACCTGTGGGCTCATCCTGAGAGACAAGTCAGAAAAAGGCGTCCGTCCGGTAAAAACAACCTGGAGAAAGTGCTCCTGGAGGGATGGTCGAAAATTACCCCTGATATCACCCGGAATTTAATACAAAGCATTCCTAGGCGTTTACGTGCTGTTATAGATGCTAAAGGGATGCACACTAGCAATTAGAAGGTGAACATGGATGAAGGAAACGAACGCACTGTCCGATCCATACGCGTGTGCCAATACTTTTTTTGGGTAAAAAAGAGGGATGTTTATTTTCGTAACACTGTATGTTACTTTACGGACAGGTCATTTAGACATATTTGTAGCCTATGTAATGTAATGCGGCACGTGTCTGGGTTCTGTTCTGAAATATATGTTTCGTTTAACCTACGACCACTAAAATCTAACTGTGCCAATACCGTTCGGTGCGATTCTACGTCATGGGATATCGATATGCTCAAATACACACGGCGGTAGTATGGACCAAGGTATAAAAGCACAGTGCATTGGAGGAACCGTCATTTGTACTCAGACGTGAAGAGGTTTCCCACGTGATAATGGCCGCAGGAAGCGAATTAACAGACCCATGGACATTCTGTTTCAGATATTGTTTTTTGAAAATAAAAATTTAAATTCCATAAAAAAGATAAATTTGTTTACCGTAATTGAAGAAACGGTAAATTCGTAAATTCGTTAATTTAATGTGAATCATGGTACTAGATTCTATTGCCATTTCTTCAGATGTGTGTATTTGAATCAGCTTTTAAATAGTGTGTGTTTTTTCATGAACTTCTCCACTTACGGCCGATTCAGACTTGACGAAACGAAAGGGGGTGGTACGGGACGTGAGCACGTTTCACAGTACATTGCAGACAGTGGCATTCACACTGCCCGCCAGTGAAATGAAACTTCATGAAACATGAACACTAAGGTTTACCGCGGAAAAAAAAATTAAAATTGACGCTGTCGTTGGTTGCAGCGGAGTAAAGGGGCGAGGGCGGGAGATGGGAGCGGATGTCATCGTGTAGTGGACTTCGTACTTTAGCTTCTAAGCTTACTACTAAGAAAGAAAGGAAGAAGAAACACCATGAGCGTTGGAAAACGGCTGTGTCTATTGCCTTATAAATATTGTCTGATGTGTTGTGTGCGTGTAAGCATACGTTTTCTGTAGCACCTATATAATGTTTGGATATATTTGGACGACACATTTGCTGAAGTTTCACTTCTCAGCAGTTTACCCATACAAACTTTATAAGCAAAGCATGTTTATTTTTTTAACTTTTTAATTTTTTTAGTGTTTTCTTCTAAGGGACCAAACCGCTGAGGCAATCGGTCCCTAGTCTTACACGCTACTTAAACTAACTTATGCTAAGATCAACACAGACACACTCATGTCCGAGGGAGGACTCGAACCACCGGTGGGAGGGGCCGCGCAGTCCGCCACATGGCGCCTCAAACCGCTCGGCCACTCCGCGCGGCATCAAAGCTTTACCGATGTTATTAAGAAGTACAGTACTGGCCTGTAAATTGGTACACCAAGAAGAAATGCAGATGATAAACGGGTATTCATTGGACAAATATATTATACTAGAACTGACATGTGATTACATTTTCACGCAATTTGGGTGCATAGATCCTGAGAAATCAGTACCCAGAACAACCACCTCTGGCCGTAGTAACGGCCTTGATACGCCTGGGCATTGAGTCGAACAGAGCTTGGATGGCGTGTACAGGTACAGCTATCCATGCAGCTTCAACACGATACCACAGTTCATCAAGAGTAGTGTCCGCCCCCGGTAGCTGAGTGGTCAGCGCGACAGACTGTCAATCCTGAGGGCCCGGGTTCGATTCCCGGCTGGGTCGGAAATTTTCTCCGCTCAGGGACTGGGTGTTGTGTTGTCCTAATCATCATCATCATTTCATCCTCATCGACGTGCAAGTCGCCGAAGTGGCGTCAAATCGAAAGACTTGCACCAGACGAGCGGTCTAGTGGCTATTTATGTAACCACAATGATAAAGATGTGGACTCGACACCAGACAAGTCTGACGGGCAGCTTGATAGACGAACTCGCTCCACCTTCTCTTTCGGCTCCGGTAGCGGTGGCTCACACCTCACCATCGCTTGCCCATATGCGAACCTTCTTTGTGGAACACAGTTATGTACATATGGAACTACCGACTACCAGGACGGCGACGGCACGTGATATATATCACATCTTGACTCGACGACGGCCGAATAATGCCGTAGAGCGCCGCCAACCAACAGTTACGTGGTCAGTGGTATGGCGTACAGTGCACCACCCACACCTTGATACGGGAACGCGCGCACTGTGGTATCAGGTGGTAAATGGGAAATACGTGACTCGTTCCAAGTTGCATACAATTCATATGGCGGACGAGCCACTGTGTCCGCAGTGCAATGTTATAGATACTGAGGAGCATCGCCTGATATGCGGTCCTTCAGCGGACGTATGGTGTTTGGTCAAAAAAATGATCGCCTTCCTCCTTCGGGTGGGGCCGCAAACAATAGAACCACGCACACTACTTCTCCCAGATAGGACATATTATCCCCGAACGAAGACAAACGCAGTGACTTGGATTCGAGGTTTGACTGTGCGTTATCTTTTCCGAGACGGCAGTAAGAATGTGCTTGACTTTTGGGCCTTACTACAGGAACATCACTCACAGCTTATGAGACATCCGAGATATCGAACATATTATGCAAATTTTTTAGGGAGTGCCTTGCTTGATCCCCCACCCAGTTGGGGTATCCCGGGTAGGAGAATGTAATTATTGTCTATAAGTATCAGAACAAGAAAGGACCAGGACAGTGGAGAGGATCCACAAACACACGTGAAGACGTACCCGACAACAACGCGAGGTATGACGGGATTAGGGAGGTACGCGCCTAAAAGAGGAACGTAGAACGTTATTGTTTCGTACTGACAGAAGCAGGATATTTTATTTTATTTTTTCACTATTATGTAAAAAAAAAGTCCACTTATTTACGTTTCCCAGAAAAATTTTATTTTATATAAAGTCAACGTCTTATATATTTTAAAAAATGCTAGAAGCAGTTTCTTTGTTATTGTTACACTGAATGTAAAAAAAAAAAATAAATGTTTAGGCCTCGGAGTCTCATGCCAGAGGGCTCGGGTTAAAAATAAAATAAAAAAATAAAAAAAATAAAAAAAGTGTTGGCGAAACGGCAGATTAAAAAAAAAGTGGTCAGCGCGACAGACTGCCAATCCTAAGGGCCCGGGTTCGATTCCCGGCTGGGTCGGAAATTTTCTCCGCTCAGGGACTGGGTATGTGTTGTCCTAATCATCATCATTTCATCCTCATCGACGCGCAAGTCGCCGAAGTGGCGTCAAATCGAAAGACTTGCACCAGGCGAACGGTCTACCCGAAGGGAGCCCCTCGTCACCCGACATTTCATTTCATCAAGAGTAGTGACTGGCGTATTGTGACGAGCCAGTTGCTCGGCCACCATTGGCCAGACGTTTTCACTTGATGTGAAGAATGTGCTAGCCAGGGCAACAGTCGAACATTTTCTGTATCCAGAAAGGCCCGTACAGGACCTGCAACATGCGGTCGTGCATTATCCTGCTGAAATGTAGGGTTTCGCAGGGATCGAATGAAGGGTAGAGCCGCGGGTCGTAACACATCTGAAATGTAACGTGCACTGTTCAAAGTGACGTCAATGCGAATTAGAGGTGACCGAGACGTGTAACCAATGGCACCCCATACCATCACGCAGGTTGATACGCCAGTATGGCGATGACGAATACACGCTTCCAATGTGCGTTCACCGTGATGTCGCCAAACACAGATCCGACCATCATGATGCTGTAAACAGAACCTGGATTCATCCGAAAAAATAACGTTTTGCCATTGAGTACACCATCGCAGGCGCTCCAGTCTGTGATGAAGCGTCAAGGGTAACCGCAGCCACGATCTCCGGGCTGATAGTCCGTGCTGCTGCAAACGACGTCGACCTGTTCGTGCAGATGGTTGTCGTCTTGCAAACGTCCCCATCTGTTGACACAGGGATCGAGAAGTGGCTGCAGGATCCGTTATAGCCATGCGGATAAGATGCGTGTAATCTCGACTGCTAGTGATACGAGGCCGTTGGGATCCAGCACGGCGTTCCGTATTACCCTCCTGAACCCACTGATTCCATATTCTGCTAACAGTCATTGGATCTCGACCAATGCGAGCAGCAATGTCGCGATACGATAAACCGCAATCGCGATACGGTACAATCCGACCTTTATCAAAGTCGGAAACGTGATGATACGCATTTCTCCTCCTTACACGAGGCATCACAACAACGTTTCACCAGGCAACGCCGGTCAACTGCTGTTTGTGTATGAGAAATCGGTTGGAAACTTTCCTCATGTCAGCACGTTGTAGGTGTCGCTACCGGCACCAACCTTGTGTGAATGCTCTGAAAAGGTAATCATTTGCATATCACAGCATCTTCTTCCTGTCGGTTAAATTTCGCGTCTGTAGCACGTCATCTTCGTAGTGTAGCAATCTTAATGGCCAGTAGTGTATAATACAGTGTTCCTTCGTGGATGTATCCGTGCATGTCCGAAAGAATGTTGCTTCTTAGTTCTTAACAACACGAGCGCTGCAGTATAGTACTCAGCCGTTTATACGAGACAGCGGTTTTCAATAAAAAAATGTCCTCCCCTTGGACGGGAATCACAAGGTGTTTACGAGTGCGGGGTGCGACGCACGAACTACGACTTACGGAAGTTTGGGTCAGGCCGTGACCCGTGTACGGGTAGCCAAAGCTGTTAAGACCACGCCGGCCGCGGTGGTCTCGCTTTTCTAGGCGCGCAGTCCGGAACCGTGCGACTGCTACGGTCGCAGGTTCGAATCCTGCCTCGGGCATGGATGTGTGTGATGTCCTTAGGTTAGTTAGGTTTAAGTAGTTATAAGTTCTAGGGGACTGATGACCACAGCTGTTAATTCCCATAGTGCTCAGAGCCATTTTTTTGTTAAGACCACAGCTCGCGTAGAACGGTAAATCCGAGTTCGACACAAATTTTCATTTTCATCATTCCATCATAGACGTAATGAATGTCCGTGTTCCCAACTGCGGATAGATTTCATGTTTATCAACAACATTCGTTATGAAGTTTGCGTAGGCCAGTAATAAACTTTACTACTGCTAGTTCCTTAATTCTCATCCTTATTCCAACTTTTTCTATCACACCTACACTACATCTACATGATTAATCTGCAATTCAAAATCAAGTGCGTGTAAGAGGGTTCATCTAACCACTTTAAAGCAATTTCTCTACAATTCCACTCTCTAAGGGCGCGAGGGAAAAACGAACACTTAAATCTTTCTGTGCGAGCTTTGATTTCTCTTATTTTTTCATGATAATTTGTCGCTACGTAGATGAGAGTCAATACAATATTTTCACATTCGGAGATGAAAGTTGGTGATTGAAATTTCATGAGAACATCCCGTCGCAACGGAGAACGCCATTGTTTTAATGACTGCCACTCCAATTCACGCATCATGTCCGTTGCACTCCCTCCCCTCTTTCGCGATAGTACAAAACGAGCTGCCCTTCTTTGTACATTTTCGATGTCAACCGGCAGTCCCACCTGATGCGGATCCCACACCGCACAGCAGTACTCCAGAATAGGGCGGACAAGCGTGGTGTAAGCAGTCCCTTTAGTAGACCTGTCGCACCTTCTAAGTGTTCTGCCATTGAATTGCGTCTTTAGTTTGCTTTATCCACTACATTATCTATGTGATCGTTCCAATTGAACTTATTTGTAATTGTAATGTAGTTTATATATCTATGATTTATCGCGTAACCGAAATTTAGCGGATTTCTTTCAGCACTCACATGGATAACTTCACACTTTGCATTATTTAGAATCAATTGCCACATTTTGCGCCATGCACATACACTCCTGGAAATTGAAATAAGAACACCGTGAATTCATTGTCCCAGGAAGGGGAAACTTTATTGACACATTCCTGGGGTCAGATACATCACATGATCACACTGACAGAACCACAGGCACATAGACACAGGCAACAGAGCATGCACAATGTCGGCACTAGTACAGTGTATATCCACCTTTCGCAGCAATGCAGGCTGCTATTCTCCCATGGAGACGATCGTAGAAATGCTGAATGTAGTCCTGTGGAACGGCTTGCCATGCCATTTCCACCTGGCGCCTCAGTTGGACCAGAGTTCGTGCTGGACGTGCAGACCGCGTGAGACGACGCTTCATCCAGTCCCAAACATGCTCAATGGGGGACAGATCCGGAGATCTTGCTGGCCAGGGTAGTTGACTTACACCTTCTAGAGCACGTTGGGTGGCACGGGATACATGCGGACGTGCATTGTCCTGTTGGAACAGCAAGTTCCCTTGCCGGTCTAGGAATGGTAGAACGATGGGTTCGATGACGGTTTGGATGTACCGTGCACTATTCAGTGTCCCCTCGACGATCACCAGTGGTGTACGGCCAGTGTAGGAGATCGCTCCCCACACCATGATGCCGGGTGTTGGCCCTGTGTGCCTCGGTCGTATGCAGTCCTGATTGTGCCGCTCACCTGCACGGCGCCAAACACACATACGACCATCATTGGCACCAAGGCAGAAGCGACTCTCATCGCTGAAGACGACACGTCTCCATTCGTCCCTCCATTCACGCCTGTCGCGACACCACTGGAGGCGGACTGCACTATGTTGGGGCGTGAGCGGAAGACGGCCTAACGGTGTGCGGGACCGTAGCCCAGCTTCATGGAGACGGTTGCGAATGGTCCTCGCCGATACCCCAGGAGCAACAGTGTCCCTAATTTGCTGGGAAGTGGCGGTGCGGTCCCCTACGGCACTGCGTAGGATCCTACGGTCTTGGCGTGCATCCGTGCGTCGCTGCGGTCCGGTCCCAGGTCGACGGGCACATGCACCTTCCGCCGACCACTGGCGACAACATCGATGTACTGTGGAGACCTCACGCCCCACGTGTTGAGCAATTCGGCGGTACGTCCACCCGGCCTCCCGCATGCCCACTATACGCCCTCGCTCAAAGTCCGTCAACTACACATACGGTTCACGTCCACGCTGTCGCGGCATGCTACCAGTGTTAAAGACTGCGATGGAGCTCCGTATGCCACGGCAAACTGGCTGACACTGACGGCGGCGGTGCACAAATGCTGCGCAGCTAGCGCCATTCGACGGCCAACACCGCGGTTCCTGGTGCGTCCGCTGTGCTGTGCGTGTGATCATTGCTTGTACAGCCCTCTCGCAGTGCCCGGAGCAAGTATGGTGGGTCTGACACACCGGTGTCAATGTGTTCTTTTTTCCATTTCCAGGAGTGTATATTCTCTAAATCATTTGGCAGTTGGTTTTGATCATCTGATGACTTTACGGTAAATGACAGCGCCATCTACAACTAATCTAACAGCAGTGCTCGTATTATCTGCTGAGTCGTATATGCAGATCAGGAGGAGCAAAAGGCCTACATCTACATGTGCAAGGATACTCTGCAAATCACATTTAAGTGCCTGACAGAGGGTTCATCGAACCACCTTCACAGTTCTCTATTATTCCAATCTCGTATAGCGTGTGGAAAGAACGAACACCTATGCCTTTACGTACGAGCTCTGATTTCCCTTATTTTATCGTGGCGATAGTTCCTCCCTATGTTGGTCGGTGTCAACAAAATATTTTCGCATTCGGAGGAGAAAGTTGGTGATTGGAATTTCGTGAGAAGGTTCCGTCGCAACGAAAAACGCCTTTCTTTTAATGATTTCCAGCCCAAATCCTGTATCATTTCAGTGACCCTCTCTCCCATATCTCGCCAGATATTACTTCTGTTTTACTCGATGACTTTCCGTCAGTTACTACGAACTTTGACCTCTCTGACAGGAACTTACGAATCCAGTCGCACAACTGAGGCGATATTCCATAGGCACGCAGTTTGGTTAGAAGGCTCTTGTCAGGAACGGTGTCGAAAACCTTCTGGAAATCTAATAATTTGGAATCAATTTGATAGCACTCATTACTTCGTGAGAATAGAGACCTAGTTACGTTCCACAAGAACGATTTTTCCTGCATCCATGCTGACTATTAGTAACTAAATCGTTTTCTTCGAGATAATTCGTAATGTTCGAACACAGAGTATGATCCAAAACCCTAATGCAAAACGACGTTAGTGATACGGATCTGTAATTAAGCGGACTACTCTTGTTTCCTTTATTTGGCATTGGTGTGACTTACACAACTTTTTCGGTCTTTAGTAACAGATCTTACGATGAGCGAGCAGTTGTATGTCACTGTTAAATATGGAGCTATTGCATCAGCATTCTCTGAAAGGAACATGACTGGTATTCAATCGGGACCGGAAGCCTGGCCCTTGCGAGATGCCGGGGCTAGCAGTGTATTTAACACTAAATTCTTCTAGAATCTTCGTATGAAAATGATGACCTAAGCCCCCCCTTTTCTAACTCCTACTTTTGCTGTTGCACATGGATCAAGAAGAAACGCGAAATGACTGTAATCGACCCTGAAGTGGAGTAGAAAAAAGTTTGGCATTTGCAATAATTTAATTTGATATAAATTAATTAGATAAAGAAAAGTTTCATTAACGGAGTGAGAAATTAAAGGCTTGCTCTACCTATTAACAGATTGAAAGTTCTGCCCAAAGTAACAATATGGTTTATTATGAGTAAACTCAAAATAGTAAACAAAACACACGAAACATTTACAATACATCAAATTGGATACTCAAATAAATGCTGTGAAGGTGAGGTTGTCCACAAACTAGATTGTGACATTTATGACCAAGTGGTATGTGGAGCATTTTCCTTGCAACTCAAATCTTAAGAGAAACACCCAGCCAACCCAACATTAATTGCTGCTACAGTAGTGAGAACTCAGGCAATGAACATCCAAGACAGAACCACGTAAGAAAAGACGGGGACAGGCGCGCTCTGCTGAGCTCTGATTATCACAGAACCAATTCCCTAATCTGCCGGTGCTGCGGACATACATTACCAAGCTGTCTTCTTAACTGCAAGGACACGATCTGGCGTACCGGAAGCGATGGCTGGTTGCTTCGACGTCCTGTCGTGGTGATGATAATGTCGAGAGTATAGCCCGAAACAAATTGTCCTGTTCTGGTTGTTCCAAACTAAAGGCTTCCTAGCAATACAAATGCGCCTCTGAGTGAGACGATGAAGGCTCGCCACACGGTCACTATCGGTACAGTGATTGATTTTAACAAGCGAAGTCACACAATAACTCTGATACATTCAACTTTAGCGAAAACTGCTCAAGAGGGACAACATAGGCCGCTTGTACTCGGAAAGTTACGTTGAAGTCGAAACTTTAGCAACTCCGTCAAAGAGCTACAATTAAATGAAAGTACAGGGTGATTCAAAAAGAATACCACAACTTTAAAAATGTGTATTTAATGAAAGAAACATAATATAACCTTCTGTTATACATCATTACAAAGAGTATTTAAAAAGGTTTTTTTTCACTCAAAAACAAGTTCAGAGATGTTCAATATGGCCCCCTCCTGACACTCGAGCAATATCAACCCGATACTCCAACTCGTTCCACACTCTCTGTAGCATATCAGGCGTAACAGTTTGGATAGCTGCTGTTATTTCTCGTTTCAAATCATCAATGGTGGCTGGGAGAGGTGGCCGAAACACCATATCCTTAACATACCCCCATAAGAAAAAATCGCAGGGGGTAAGATCAGGGCTTCTTGGAGGCCAGTGATGTGCTCTGTCACGGGCTGCCTGGCGGCCGATCCATCGCCTCGGGTAGTTGACGTTCAGGTAGTTACGGACAGATAAGTGCCAGTGTGGTGGCGCTCCATCCTGCTGAAATATGAATTGTTGTGCTTCTTGTTCGAGCTGAGGGAACAGCCAATTCTCTAACATCTCCAGATACTGTAGTCCAGTTACAGTAGCACCTTCGAAGAAAAAGGGACCAAAAACTTTATTGGCTGAAATGGCACAGAAAACGTTCACCTTAGGCGAGTCACGTTCATACTGAGTTGTTTCCCGCGGATTCTCAGTGCCCCATATACAGACATTGTGACGGTTGACTTTCCCGTTAGTGTGGAAAGTTGCTTCATCACTAAACACAATCTTTGAAACGAAAGATTCATCTAGTCAACAGCGCCTCAAGCGAACAAATGTACAACTAAATGGAACTTTATAGCTCCCTTAATTCGCCGACAGATAGTGCTTAGCTCTGCCTTTTGTCATTGCAGAGTTTTAAATTCCTAAAGTTGTGGTATTCTTTTTGAATCACCCTGTATATTAGCCAGGCCAACGGAAGGCAGGCTGTCCAGAGCAGCGAGAGCTCAGTCTTGTAACCTACTCTGACCGAAAGGCGAGAGCCGACTCTCACAAGAGCACCCGTACAAACCGAACACAGAACATTCCCGCCCCCACGACAGTGGCTGTGGTTAAACGTTCCAATCAGCAACTCGAAAACCGGCGGAAAATTCCACTCTATTGCCGAAGCACTACCTTTCCACCAATGGAGATTCTTGGCGCCAATTTCTGTGACGATTTTGCTACGTCACGGAGCTATGCCCTGACTCAAGCCACTCACAGTTACGATTTTGCAGAAAACGCGGGAATTTGCCCGCCAAGATTGCCTGGGAACACAAGTCATTCCCACGCCTCAATGGTAGCCCGCCAGAAAGTGTTTTCGCTAAGTTTCTGCGAATTAACGGAATCTCTAGCCCAGCTGCTCCTTCAGACCCCTGTGGACGTGTCGCCGCCGCTCTTATGACAATGTCGGCATGTGGAAAGCATCCACTCGACTCCCTCACACCCGTCGGCTTAACCCTTTCAAGATCAGCAGTGGCCGCCTGTCAACGGACCAGCCGGGTGACGAGACACGCTGCGTGGGAAGTCCGCGTGTGAAGGAATAGCAACTTTTCATCACATGCAATTAGAGAGGAAAATCGAATTACTCAGAGTAAGAT
The DNA here is from genome assembly GCF_021461385.2 of Schistocerca piceifrons. Lineage (NCBI taxonomy): Eukaryota > Metazoa > Arthropoda > Insecta > Orthoptera > Acrididae > Schistocerca > Schistocerca piceifrons. Next base: position 216,343,791 of record NC_060146.1, read on the forward strand.
AGAAATATGAGAGGGGGCTCATGCCACCTTTCACTCTTATTAAGTGATTTAAGCTGCTCCGCTACACCGAGGGTGTCTACTTCTAAGTTACTCATGTTGTCAGTTGTGATAGATTCGAATTCTAGAATATTTACTGCTTCTTCTTTGGTGAAGAAGTTCCGGAAAATCGTGTTTAGTAACTCTGTTTTAGTGGCACGGTCGTCAGTGACTTCACCATTGTTATCGCACAGCGAAGGTATTGATTGCGTCTCGCACCTGGTGTATGTTATATGACCAGAATTTCTTTGGGTTTTCTGCGAGATTACGAGTTTCTTTGTGGAAACTATTAAAAGCATCTCGCATTGAAATTCGCTATTGATTTCGAGTTTCTGTAAAATTTCGCCATTCTTCTGCATTTTGCGTTTTTTTGTATTTGGCATGACGGATAGTATTCCATAAGCTCATTTCCATCATTCGGTGGCGGTGTAAGCGAAGTGACCTTGCGTTAACGTGACGTCACGTACCGTTCCTCTGACGTCCTACCGTGAGTCTGCTTTTACAAGGTGTTGCCGTAGACTGCAGATGCAGTTATGAACGGTCGTTGCACGTCTGCCCCCCGCCCCTCCCTCCACACCAGATTGTAGTTTTTCACGTGCTCTCAGACGCCCTTACTACCTTACAGACGGGGCGCTGAGCGCACCGCTATAAGGCCGCCATCTGCAGCCACAATTGAGATAATTGATTGACGGCACAAGTCAGCCACTCGTCTGTAATACAGAGGGGCGGGTAACGCCAGTCGACAAAACAGAGCGGGACGTGCCTTCATTTACATAAACTCTACGTTACGAGAGGTACTGCGGTTGCACCTGGGTGAGGCCATACTGGTTTTCGTCAAGCTCGTATTTGGTGTGTTTCATATCACACCCATATACACTGAAGCGGGAGATAAATCGGTATAGGCATGCGTACTCAAATACTGAGATGTGCAAACAGGTCTAAGACGGCGCTGTGGTCGGCAACGTCTATACAGGGTGGTCCATTGACAGTGACCGGACCAAATATCCCACGAAATAAGCATCAAACGAAAAAACTACAAAGAATGAAACTTGTCTAGCTTGAAGGGGGAAACCAGATGATGCGATGGTCAAACGGATATCAACTGCGTTTTATTAAAATAGGAACCCCCGTTTTTATTACATATTCGTGTAGTACTTAAAGATGTATGAATGTTTTAGTTGGACCACTTTTTTCGCTTTGTGATAGATGGCGCTGTAATAGTCACAAACGTATAAGTACGTGGTATCACGTAACATTCCGCCAGTGCGGACGGTATTTGCTTCATCATACATTACCCGTGTTAAAATAGACCGTTTACCAATTGCGGAAAAGGTCGATATCGTGTTGATGTTTGGATATTGTGATCAAAATGCCCATCGGGCGTGTGCTATGTATGCTGCTCGGTATCCTGGACGACACCATCCAAGTGTCCGGAACGTTCGCCGGATAGTTACGTTATTTTAAGAAACAGGAAGTGTTCAGGCACATGTGAAACGTCAAGCACGACCTGCAACAAATGATGATGCCCAAGTAGGTGTTTTAGCTGCTGTCGCGGCTAATCCGCACATCAGTAGCGGACAAATTGTGCGAGAATCGGGTAGAGAATGCTACATCAACATCGATTGCACCCGTACCATATTTCCCTGCACCAGGAATTGCATGGCGACGACTCTGAACATCGTGTACAGTTCTGCCACTGGGCACAAGAGAAAATTACAGGACGATGACATCAGCGACATTGATGGGTTAATGTATGGAGCGGCATTATGGGAAGAAGAATATCAAATGGTTCAAATAGATCTAAACACTATGGGACTTAACTTCTGAGGTCATCAGTCCCCTAGAACTTAGAACTATTTAAACATAACTAACCGAAGGACATCACACACATCCATGCCCGAGGCAGGATTCGAACCTGCGACTGTAGCGGTCGCTCGGTTCCAGACTGTAGCGCTTAGAACCGCTCGCCCACCCCGGCCGGCGGATGAAGGATAATTGGCCCCCATTTTATCGATGGCAGTCTAAATGGTGCAACGTACGCTGATTTCCTACGTAATGTTCTACCGATGTTACTACAAGATGTTTCACTCCATGACAGAATGGCGATGTACTTCCAACATGATGGATGTCCGGCACGCTACGGTTTCGAAACGCGGGACCGCTATCGTCGCAGGTTCGAATCCTGCCTCGGGCATGGATGTGTGTGATGTCCTTAGGTTAGTTAGGTTTAAGTAGTTCCAAGTTCTAGGCGACTGATGACCTCAGAAGTCAAGTCCCATACTGCTCAGAGCTATTTGAACCATTTGATGTCCGGCACATAGCTCGCGTGCTGTTGAAGCGGTACTGAATAGCATATTTCATGACAGGTGGATTGGTCGTCGAAGCTCCATACCATGGCCCGCACGTTCACCGGATCTGATGTCGCCGGATTTATTTCTGTGGGGAAAGATGAAGGATTTTTGCCATCATGATCCGCCGAGAACGCCTGAGAACATGCGCTAGCGTATTGTCAATGCATGTGCGAACATTACGGAAAGCGAACTACACGCTGTTGAGAGGATTGTTGTTACACGTATTGCCAAATGCGTTGAGGTTGACGTACATCATTTTGAGCATTTATTGCATTAACGTGGTATTTACAGGTAAACACGCCGTAACAGCATACGTTCTCAGAAATGATAAGTTCACAAAGGTACATGTATCACATTGGAAGAACCGAAATAAAATGTTCAAACGTACCTACGTTCTGTATTTTAATTTAAAAAAAAAGGTTACGTGTTACCAACTGTTCGTCTAAAACTGTGAGCCACTTGTTTTTGACTATTACAGCGCTATCTATCACAAAGCGAAAAAAGTGGTCCAACTAAAACATTCATATTTCATTACGTACTATACGAAAATGTAATAAAAATGGGGGATCCTATTTAAAAAAAACTCAGTTGATATCCGTTTGACCCATGGCAGCGCCACCTAGCGGGCCTACCATAGCGCCATCTGGTTTCCCCCTTCAAGCTAGACAAGTTTCGTTCATTGTAGTTTTTTCGTTTGATGCTTATTACGTGAGATATCGGTCACGATCAATGGTGGACCACCCTGTATAAGACAACAAGAGTCTGGCGCAGTTGTTAGATCGGTTACTTCTGCTATGTTGCAATGGCAGTTATCAAGATTTGAATGAGTTTGAACGTGGTGTTACAGTCGGCGCGCGAGCGATGGGAGACATAATCTTCGAGGTAGCGATTAATTGAGGATTTTCCTGTAAGCCCATTCCACGATTGTACGGTGAATATCAGGAACCCGGTGAAACATCAAATCTCCGACATCGCTGCGGCCGGAAAATGAACCTGCAAGAACGGGTCCAACGACGACTGAAGAGAAGCGTTCAACGTGACACAAGCGTGCAACCCTTCGTCAAGCCGTTGCAGATTTCAATGCTGGGCCGTCAACAAGTGTCAGCGCGCGAACTCTTCAACGAAACATCATCGATACGGGCTTTCGGACCCGATGGCTCACTCGTGTACCCTTGATGACTGCACGACACAAGTCTTTAGCCTCGCCTGGGCCCGTCAACACCGACATCGGACTGTTGACGACTGCAAACATGTTGGCTGGTCGGACGAGTCTCGTTTGAAATTGTATCGAGAGGTCGGTCGTCTGCGGATATGTGGACAGCGTAATGAATCCATGGATCCTGCATGGTAGCAGGGCAGTGTTCAGGTCGGTGGAGGCTCTGTTATGGTGTGGGGTGTGTGCATTCGGGTTGATATGGGGCCCCTGATACGTCTAGATACGACTCTGACAGGTGACACGTACATAAGCATGCTGTCTGATCACCTTCATCCATTCATGTCCATTGTGCGTTCCCACAGACTAGGGCAATTCAGGCAGGACAACGCGACACCCCACATGTTAAGTCCCATAGTGCTTAGAACTATTTGAATCATTTCGTCTGAATGTGATTCTAAGAACCGGCACAGACTTAAGTGTGAACTGCAGAATAGTCATGTAAATGTATACATGTAGGAAAAGAGTCTGTGAATTGTAATAAAAACTACAACACTTCTGTTGTAACGTATGCCACTGTAATTTGATAAGCATTTGCGTGAACCTTCCATGTTCACTGAGCGAACCTGAGAGGAAACGCGCTGCTCTTCGTGGTATCTTCTCTGTTCCCTGTATCAGCCTAGTCTGGTGCGGGTCATTGACGATGAATGCTGAAGTAACAGCTGAAGAGGTTTTTCAAAGGTATCTACTTCGTAGATGGTCCACAATTCCCGAACATTATCTCAATTGAATCTATGTCTGTAATCAGCCTTCAATTACTTTTATGTATGCACAATTTGCTACACTTGTTTCTGTTGTCTGTCAATTGCAAGTCTGTGCATCAAATCTCAGTTCTTCACAGGACTTTCTACATTTCTCTGCAATTTTCTAGCGTTGCTACTTCTCCGCATACAACGAAAAGCCTCATGGAAAATTTCAGATAAATCCGTTAAATTATTTCAATTAAAGAATTAATCGAAAGATTAGGGTCGTCATCCTTGAACTCTCCCGTTGCAAGATTCAAGGAGCTGGAATGACTGCTAGTGCGTTACCTCACCGATAACTAACCGCCTCTTCCACTCATCGAACTTTGGTTCTCTGCGATAAGAAAGCAAGCAGTTCGAAAGACGTGGAGGGCTATCAACACAGAATCTGTTACTGTCGGCACACCTCCTCACAGAATTCTTTCCTCCCGTCGATCTGCTTTTGAAAGCATCTCTGCTGCCAGTTGAGGGTTGTACCTCGAATGACGGCTTCCGTGAATCGCCGCTCGGCCTAGTCATGCCACTTAACGAGCTACTTGGGACCCAGGTGGCGTGACTGACACTGTCATAACGAAAAATAGACCGTTTGGCACAGTCTTCAGAGAAATTGGCAAAAACTGGAAGGACGAGAAAAGCGGATGACATTTAAAACACCCCTGACCTTCCGTGCTTTTAAGACTGACTTAACTGTTTTCCTGCTTCCTTTTTCCATCTTCGTATTGTCGGACCAGTATAGCATAAATTCAGGAGCTCTTTTTTATTCAGTCCTCTTTAGTTCACAACTCGTCATCTAGTGGTCAGCGTAGCTATCTCTATACCCTGAGTTTTCTCTGTTCGAGTCTCGGCCGGGTCGGAGATTTTTTCCGCTTTAGAACTGTGTGTTCGTGTTGTCCTCACCATTTCAGGTCATCATCACAAGGACGCGCAGGTCACCGAATTTGCCTATCGCAGACGAAGTCTCTTGACCAATGATGTGATCATTTCATTTCAATACTCCTTCATCGTCTCTCCATGTTGTGGTTTCTTCTGACTGTGTTATACCTGATTTCGTATTTCCCCTCCCTCAAAATTCCTCTGAATTACGTATTTTTCTTTCTGTTTGTATTTTCCGATTCTTTCCCGTTCTTTCTCTCCGTACCTTTCCTCATTTCTGCAATCCATGCTATTGGTGACTTTCTTTCCAGAATTACTGGGATATTTTTTTTCCCTAGCTTGTCCTGTTTCATTTGGTAGAGGTCTCTAAAGGAGACAGTCTTTAGCTTTGCCACGACTTTTGATATTTTCTGTATATTTATGTCGATCGCCTGTGGTGACAAGTCATATCTCGTAAAATGGTGTCGGACCTCCTTTATCCGGGGTATTTGTAGCAGCTCGATGTGGCGTGGACTCAACAAGTTGCTGCAAGTCTAGTACTACTACTACTACGTGATCAGGCCCAGTGGACCGCACGCATCTACAAGTTTCCTCCTCCACTGTATTCTGTCCATTGCTGCTATCCGCCACATCTATTGACACTTGGTTTAAATCTTCATGGAGTCCATCCCTCCAACGCTTCTCGGGTCTCCCTGGCGGTCTCTTTCCTGTAGGTGTGAAATCCAGGAGCTTCCGAGGCCATCTGTAATCCTCCATGGCCGGCCCACTGCATTCGTTTGGCTTTGACAGTTCCTGCTATGTTGGGCTGCTGGTATAGTTCCTCAAGCTCTTGGTTGTATCTGATCCTCCATTCCCCTGTATCCGCATCCACAACTGGACCGAAGATCTTGCGAAACACGTTTCTTTCAAAAACAAGGAGCTTATGGAAGTCCTGTTTCCGGATACTCCATGTCTCACAGCCATATAGAACAACAGGCTGGATCAGGGTTTTGTACAGTCGAATCTTGAACTGTCTGGAGAGATATTTGGACCGAATCAGTTGTGCTAGGCTGTGGTAAAATCGGTTTTCTGCTTGTACTGCATTGATCTCTGCTTCATATGACGAGTTCTCAGTGAAAAGTGCCCCTAGGTATTTGAATTCTTGCACTCTCTTGTAGGAATGGTCCCAAACCTGCAGTGATTGTAGATGATCAGCAGTCTGACGATGAGTTACTCTGTCTTGGCTTCGTTTATGTTTAGCCCAAATTTGCTGGCAGCCTCCTTTAGTGCTTTGGCCATTTGCTCCAACTCCTCTTCCGTCCTAGAGAGTAAACAGATGTCGTCTGCATAGGCTAAGTATGCCAGTCTCCTTCCTTCGATTTCAATCCCTTCGTTCTCTTGGAAGGTCTCGAGTACGACCTTCTCGAGGGCAAAGTTGAACAGGATAGGGGACAACCCATCTCGTTGCCTGAGTCCTGTCACAATTTCAAACTCCCCTGTAGAAATACCGAGTCATCCGTCCACTACAGACCCCCATAACGGCAAAAATGCTGCGGTATAGGATGTAATGCACTCATCTGTCCCATAAATATCAGATGGAATTCATGTCGGGCGATCCGGGTGGCCCAATCATTCGCTCGAACTGTCCAGAATGTTCTTCTAACATTAAGAACCAGTGGCATGGTGCCTTATAGTCCATAAAAATGCCATCGTTGTTTGGGAACATGAAGTCCATGAACGGCTGCAAATGGTCTCCAAGTATTCGACCATAACAATTTCCAATCAATTACCCGTTCAGTTGGACCAGAGCACCCAATCCGTTCCACGTAAGCGCAGTCCACTCCATTAAGGAGCCGTCCCCAGTGTGCACAACACCTCATTGACAACTCGGGTCCTTGACTTCCTGGGCTGTGTGCGACATTCGAACCCTACCGTCAGCCGTTACCAACTGGAATCGGGACTCACCCGATCAGGCCACACTTTCCCAGTCGTCGAGGGTCTACTGAAACGGTCACAAAGGAGAGGTACTGTTAGCAAAAGCACTTGCGTCGGTGGTCTGTTGGCATATCATATTAACCAAAATTTCGCGGAACTCTCCTAACGGTTAGGTTAGTCTTATGTCCCACATTGATTTCTGCGGTTACTTCAGGCAGTGCTGCTTGTCTGTTAGCACTGACAACTCTGCGCAAACGCCGCTGCTCTCGCCTATAATAACGTCTGAAAACTTTTCGCATCAATCACCTGAGGACAGATGACATCTGCGCCTACGCGTTGCCCTGTGGCATCTTGTGTACGCGACACTACCGCCATCTGTGCACGTAGATACCGCTATCCCATGACATCCGTCAAATGGCTCTGAGCACTATGGGACTTAACATCTGAGGTCATCAGTCCCCTAGAACTTAGAACTACTTAAACCTAACTAACCTAAGGACACCACATACATCGATGCCCGAGGCAGGATTCGAACCTGCGACCGTAGCGGTCGTGCGGTTCCAGACTGTAGCGCCTAGAACCGCTCGGCCACCCCGGCCGGTGACATCCGTCAACACAGCGTATTTTCGCTCTCTCTTAATCGCGTGATGCGGTAGTGTGGCGCGTGGATTTCAATACGTAGCAGCAGATGAGACGCGTAAAGCTGAAATACTAAACACGTTTCTCCAAAGCTGTTTCACAGAGGAAGACCGCACTGCAGTTCTTTCTCTAAATCCTCGCACGAACGAAAACATGGCTGACATCGAAATAAGTGTCCAAGGAATACAAAGGCAACTGAAATCACTCAACAGAGGGAAGTCCACTGGACCTGACGGGATACCAATTCAATTCTGCACAGAGTATGCGAAAGAACTTGCCCCCCTTCTAACAGCCGTGTACCGCAAGTCTCTAGAGGAACGGAAGGTTCCAAATGATTGGAAAAGAGCACAGGTAGTTCCAGTTTCCGAGAAGGGTCGTCGAGCAGATGCGCAAAACTATAGGCCTATATCTCTGACATGGATCTGTTGTAGAATTTTAGAACATGGTTTTTGCCCGGAAGGCGTTCGATATACTTCCGCACTGCCGCCTCATAAACAAAGTAAGAGGCTACGGAATATCAGACCAGCTGTGCGGCTGGATTGAAGAGTTTTTAGCAAACAGAACACAGCGTGTTGTTCTCAATGGAGAGACGTCTACAGACGTTAAAGTAACCTCTGGCGTGCCACAGGGGAGTGTTATGGGACCATTGCTTTTAACAATATACCAGGTGATCAAAAAGTCAGTATAAATTTGAAAACGGAATAAATCACGGAATAATGTAGATAGAGAGGTACAAATTGACACACATGCTTGGAATGACATGGGCTTTTATTAGAACCAAGAAAATACAAACGTTCAAAAAATGTCCGACAGATTGCGCTTCATCTGATAAGAATAGCAATAATTAACAGAACAACGTAAGACAAAGCAAAGATGATGTTCTTTACAGAAAATGCTCAATATGTTGATCATCATTCCTCAAAAATAGCTGTAATCGAGGAATTATGTTGTGAACAGCACTGTAAAGCATGTCCGGAGTTATGGTGAGACATTGGCGTCGGATGTTGCCTTTCACCATCCCTAGAGATGTCGGTCGATCACGATACACTTGCGACTTCAGGTAACCCCAAAGCCAATGATAACACGGAATGAGGTCTGGGGACCTGGGAGGCCAAGCATGACGAAAGTGGCGGCTGAGCACACGATCATCACCAAACGACGCGCGCATGACATCTTTCACGCGTCTGGCAATACTTTATTTTTTTTTGTTCTAATAAAACCTCATGTCATTCCAAGCGTGTCTGTCAATTTTTACTTCTGTATCTACATTATTCCGTGGTTTATAGAGTTTTCAAATTTATACTGACTTTCTGATCATCCGGTAATATAAATGATCTAGTAGATAGTGTCGGTAGTTCCATGCGGCTTTTCGCGGATGATGCTGTAGTATACAGAGAAGTTGCAGCATTAGAAAATTGCAGAGAAATGCAAGATGATCTCCAGCGGATAGGCACTTTGTGCAGGGGGTAGCAACTGTCCGATAACATAGACAAATGTAACGAATTGCGAATACATAGAAAGAAGGATCCTTTATTGTATGATTATATGATACCGGAACAAACACTGGTAGCAGTTACTTCTGTAAAATATCTGGGAGTGTGCGTGCGGAACGATTTGAAGTGGAATGATCATATAAAATTAATTGTTGGTAAGGCGGGTACCAAGTTGAGATTCGTTGGGAGAGTTCTTAGAAAATGTAGTCCATCAACAAAGGAGGTGCCTTACAAAACACTGGTCCGACCTATACTTGAGTATTCCTCATCAGTGTGGGATCCGTACCATGTCGGGTTGACAGAGGAGATAGAGAAGATCCAAAGAAGAGCGGCGCGTTTCGTCACAGGGTTATTTGGTAAGCGTGACAGCGTTACCGAGATGTTTCGCAAACTCAAGTGGCAGACTCTGCAAGAGAGGCGCTCTGCATCTCGGTGTAGCTTGCTGTCCAGGTTTCGAGAGGGTGCGTTTCTGGATGAGAAATCGAGTATATTGCTTCCCACTACTTACACGTCCCGAGGAGATCACGAGTGTAAAATTAGAGAGATTAGAGCGCGCACGGAGGCTTTCCGGCAGTCGTTCTTCCCGCGAACCGTACGCGACAGGAACAGGAAGGAGAGGTAATGACAGTGGCACGTAATGTGCGCTCCGCCACACACCGTTGGGTGGCTTGCGGAGTATAAATGTAGATGTAGGACAGATATGTAGCTCCTAACTGACAACGCAGTGATGGAGTAACTTTATGTTTTCTACTTGGTAATTAAAATTTTACGACTGACCTTAAGAGTTCCGGCACGTACCTGTACCCGTGTCGCGTCTGATCAGAAACGACACCAGAGAGAGCCACATGCTGCTCTGAATCCGGGACCCTTCCGCAGCTCGACAAGTTGGTCGCCATGGCTGCAGGCAGGTCCGCCAGCTGGGCTACAGCCGCCTGGCGCAGCGCCGATGTCGGCAGCAGGTGCGGGCAGCGCGGGGGCGAGTCACGTGACGTCACGTCTGGCGTGCGTCGTTAAGCACGGTGACGGCTCTGCAACGCGGTTCGCGGAAATCCTTCCAAGGATGCAGAGCTTTTCTGTGAGCACGGACGCCCTGCCTGTTGTAAGTTCAAAGCCGCAGCGAACAAGGTGATGAGTGCTACTGCGACGATGGTGCATAAATACACTACTGGCCATTAAAATTGCTACACCAAGAAGAAATGCAGATGATAAAGGGGTATTCATTGGACAAATACATTTTACTAGAACTGACATGCGATTACATTTTCACGCAATTTGGGTGCATACATCTTCAGAAATCAGTACCCACAACAACCACCTCTGGCCAAAATAACGGCCTTGATGCGCCTGGGCATTGAGTCGAACAGACCTTGGATGGCGTGTACGGGTACAGCTTCCCATGCAGCTTCAACACGATACCGCAGTTCATCAAGAGTAGTGACTGGCGTATTGTGACGAGCCAGTTGCTTGGCCTCCATTGACCAGACGTTTTCAGTTGGTGAGAGATCTGGAGGATGTGATGACCAGGGCAGCAGTCAAACATTTTTTGTATCTAGGCAGGCTCGTACAGGATCTGCAACATGCGGTCGTGCATTATCCTGCTGAAATGTAGGGTTTCGCAGGGATCGAATGAAGGGTAGAGCCACGGGTCGTAACACATCTGAAATGTGACATCCACTGTTCAATGTTCCGTCACTGCGAACAAGAGGTGGCCGAGACTTGTAACCAATGGCACCCCCATACCATCACGCCGAGTGATAGGCCAGTATGGCGATGACGAATACACGCTTCGAATGTGCGTTCACGGTGATGTCGCGAAACACGGATGCGACCATCATGATACTGTAAACAGAACCTGGATTAATCCGAAAAAAATGACGTTTTGCCATTCGTGCGGCCAGGTTCGTCGTTGAGTACACCATCGCAGGCGCTCCTGTCTGTCATGTAGCGTTAAGGGTAACCACAGCCATGGTCTCCGACCTGTTAGTCCATGCTGCTGCAAACGTCGTCGAACTGTTCGTGCAGATGGTTGCTGTCTTGCAAACGTCCCCATTTGTTAACTCAGGGATCTAGACGTGGCTGCACGATCCGTTACATCCATGCGGAAAAGATTACTGTCACCTCGATTGCTAGTGATACGAGGCCGTTGGTATCCAGCACGGCGTTCCGTATTACCCTCCTCAACCCACCGATTCCATGATCTGCTAACAGTCATTCGTTCTCGACCAATGAGAGCAGCAATGTCGCAATACGATAAACCGCAATCGCAATAGTCTACCATCCGTCCTTTATCAAAGTCTGAAACGTGATGGACGCATTTCTCTTCCTTACACGAGGCATCACAACAACGTTTCACCAGCCAACCCCGGTCAACTGCTGTTTGTGTATGAGAAATCGGTTGGAAACTTTCAGCACGTTGTAGGTGTCGCCACCGGCGCCAACCTTGTGTGAATGCTCTGAAAAGCTTATCATTTGCATATCACATCATCTTCTTTGTGTCGGTTAAATTTCGCGTCTGTAGCACATCATTTTCGTGGTGTAGCAATTTTAATGGCCAGTAGTGTATCTGCAGCAATGTCAGACTAATGCAAGTCCCTTGATATTTATTTATCAGATTTCGTGGGATAATTTCAGCCACAGCTGTTGGGCCGTTGGACGAGTCAGTACATAGTTTATACACTGATCAGACAAGCAGGCCGGTATACTTGCCTAATATCGTGTAGGGCACCTGCGAGCACGCAGAGGTGCCGCAACACGACGTAGCCTGGACTAGATTAATGTCTGAAGTAGTGCTGGAGGGAACTGACACCATGAATCGTGCAGGACTCTCCCATAAATCCGTAAGGGTACGAGGAGGCGGATATCTCTAGTGAACAGCACGGTGCAAGGCATCCTAAATAGGCTCAATAATGTTCATGTCTGGGAATTTGGTGGCCAGAGGAAGGGTGTTCCTGCAGCCACTCTGTAGCAATTCTGGACGTGTGAGGTGTCGCATTGTCCTGCTGGAATCGCCCAAGTCCGTCGGAATGCACAATGGACATGAATGGATGAAAGTAATCAGACAAAATGCTTAGGTACGTGTCACCTGTCATAGTCAAATCTAAATGTATCAGGGGTCCCATATCACTCCAAATGCACACGTCCCACGCTATTACAGAGCCTCTACCAGCTTGAGCAGTCCCTGCTGACACGCAGGGTCCATGGATTCACGAGGTTGTCTCCATACCCGTACACGTCCATCCGCTCGATACAATCTGCAACGAGACTCGTTCGACCAGGCAACATGTTTCCAGTGATCAACAATCCAATGTCGGTGTTGACGGGCCCAGGCGAGTTATGAAGGTTTGTACCGTGTAGTCATCAAGGGTACACGAGTAGCCCAATCGATGATGTTTCGCTGAATGGTTCGCACTCTTACAATTGTTGTTAGTCCAGCACTGAAATCTGTAGCAATCTGCGGTAGGTTTACACTTCTGTCACGTTGAACGATTCTCTTCAGTTGTCATTGGTCCCGTCCAGGTGCTGGAAGGTTCTTGGGGACTGGCAGCCCATTCTTCACAGGGTGCTGCACTGAGGAGAGGTATCGATGTTGTTCGGTGAGACCTGCCACGAAGTCGGCGTTCCGAAACTTCTAAAGGTGTTCTATAGTATTCAGGTCAGGACGCTGTCCACGCCATTTCATTACAGTGATGTTTTGCCTTGTAACCACTCCGCCACACGCCGTGTTTTATGAACGGGTGGTTGATTGTGTCAAGATGCAATCGCCATCCCCGAATTCCTCTTCAACAGTGAGAAGCAAGAAGGTGCTTAAAACATTAATGTAGGCCTCTGCTGTGATAGTGCCACGCAAAACAACAATAGGTGCAAGCCCCCTCCATGACAAACACGACCACGCGATAACACCACCGCCTCCAAATTTTACTGTTATCACTACACACGCTGGCAGATGACGTTCACCAGGCATTCGTTATACCCACACCCTGCAATCTTAGCGCCACATTCTGTACCATCATTCGTCGCTCCACACAACGTTTTTCCACAGTTCAATCGTCCATTGTTAACGCTCCTTACACCAAGCAAGGCGTCGTTTGGAATTTATCGGCGTGATGTGTAGCTTATGAGCAGCCACTCCGCCATGTAATCCAAGTTTTCTCACCTCCCACCTAACTGTCATAGTACTTTCAGTGGATCCTGATGAGTTCGGAATTCCTGTGTGATAATCTGGATAGATGTCTGCCTATTACACATTACCATCCTCTTCAACTGTCGGCGGTGTCTGTCAGTCAACAGACGAGGTCGGCCTGTACGCTTTTGTGCTGTACGTGTCCCTTCACGTTTCCACTCCACTATCACATCGGAAACAGTAGACCTGGGGGTGTTTAGGAGTGTGGAAATCTCGCGGACAGACGTATGGCACGAGTGGCACCCAATCACCTGACCACGTACGAAGTCCGTGAGTTCTGCGGAGCCCTCCATTCTGCTCTCTAATGACTGCTGAAATCGCTGATATGGAGTACCTGGCAGTATATAGCAGCAGAATCCACCTAATATGTAAAACGTGTGTTTTTGCGGTGTCCACATGCTTTTGATCACATGGTATATATTTGGCAGGTCCGCCCCGATAGCTGAGTGGTCTGCGCGTCGGAATGCTGCGCCAAAGGGCCCGGGTTCGATTCCCGGGTGAGTTGGGGATTTTTCTTCGCTCAGGGGCTGGGTGTTGCGTTATCCTTATCCTCGTCGCCGTGTTGTGTTGTCTTCATCATCATCATCTCATCTGCCGGGGTGGTGACAGCAAGGGCATCTGACCGCCCCTTAAATTAACCTTGCCAAATTCGCCCATAACCATGCCGACCCTCGAAATTGCGGGACACCGGCACAAGGATAAGAAGTGTGTATGTGGCAGTTTTCTCCGAACACAGGGCGTATCAAAAAGAATCATACGATTTGGTACGTCTATATTTCATAACAAATAAACATAAACAATGAATTTTGTTCTTTGATAAACATGAAACTCAAAAAGTTTTTTTTCTTATCTTTTCACAGGTGTTCAGTATGCCCTCCTTGAGATGTACGGCATATGTCAATGTGGTTCTCAAGTTGTTCCCACATTGCAGCGAGCGTGTCTTGTGTTACAGCTTCCGCAGTTGGTGTTATGCAATGTGTGAGTTCATTCATTGCTATTGGTAACGGAGGCACATAAACAAGTCTCCAAAAGACATAATTACTGACAATCAAGAAAACTGTCATCCTCCACCTTGCAAAGAACGAAAGTACAGAACTCCACACGTTGTTGTTTGTCACCTCCACGAAGTGCTTCCAGTAGTTGAATTTTGTGTGGTTTGATGTTTAAACGCTGACGTAACACACCCCAGACGGTTATTGAGGGCATATTGAGCTGTCGAGCTGCACGGCGAACGGATTTCTGCCGACTCTTTGCGAAACTATGGCGGATGCGTTCGACGTCTGTGTCAGACACTCGGGGACTGCCCGGTGATTTGCCTTTACACAAACAACCTTTTTACTGTAATTAGTCATGCCATCGTCTAATGCTCTGTGCTGTAATAGGATCCATACCATATCTAGTACGAAAGTCACGCTGAACAGTTATTACCGACACACGCTGCACAAAACGTATTACACAAAACGCTCTTTATTGTCCTGAAACCATTTTTACTAGAACTGAAGTGGGTGCACACTTGTGCTACCTAGCGTCAACCATGTGAAACTCGAGAGTTTGCTCTTTCCAACAGTACATTGCTCACGCAAGTACCTGGAATAACATAATAATTGTGATTTCTTAGATCGGATGATTCTTATTGACACACACCCTGTATTTTGTTGTTTCCAAAGGGTGTGTTTGGGCAGCAACCTAAGAAGAGGACTACAGCTTAAATCTTTGCAGGATGAACGAGCACTTTGTGGCAGTCGACGAACGTGCTACGTCATTTTAAGACCTATCTTCAGGAACTATCGGGTGAAAATGGGTTTACGTGCGAGGTGCCGGGGCTAGCAGTGTATTTAACACTCAATTCTTCTAGAATCTACATATGTACATGATGCTCTAAGCCCCCCCTATTCTAACTCCAAGTTTTGCTGTTGCACAAGGATAAAAAAAATACGCGAACTGACTCTAATCAACCCTCCAGTGGAGTAGAAGAGAGTTTGGCACCTGCAATAATTTAATTTGATAAATAAGTTAATTAAGCGAAGGTTTCATTAACATAGTGAGGAATGATGTGGTTGCTCTACCTATTAATAGAATGAAAGTTCTGTCCAAAATAACAATATGATTTATTAAGACTAAACACAAAATAATAATAAACAACAACACATGAAACATTAACAATACATCAAATTGGCTCTAATTGGATACTTAAACAAACGCTGTGAATGTGAAGTTGTCCCTAAACTAGATTGTGAGGATTATGATGAAGTGATATGTGCAGCCAATTCCTAGCAACTCAATTCTTAGAGAAAACACATAGCCAACCCAACATTAATTGCTGCTACCCAAGACAGAACAAAGTTAGAAAAAGACGAACAGGCGCGCTCTGCTGAGCTCTGATTATCACCTAGGAAAATCCCTGTCTGCCGGTGCTGCGGACATACATTACCAAACCGACTTCTTGACTCCCAGGACACGATCTGCCGTACCGGAGCCGTTGGCTGGTTGCTTCGACGTCCTCGACCGAAAGGCGAGAGCCAACCATTCACAAGAGCACCCGTACCAAAAACCGAACACAGAACATTCCCGCCCCCACGACAGTGGCCGTGGTTAAACGTTCCAATCAGCAACTCGAAAACCGGCGGAAAATTCCACTCCATTGCCGGAACGCTACCATTCCACCAAAGGAGATCCTTGGCGCCAATTTCTGCGCCGATCTTGCTACGTCACGGAGCTATGCCCTGAGCAAGCCAATCACAGTTACTATTTTGCAGAAAGTGCGGGAATTTTCCCGCCACAGCTGCCTGGGTACACAAGTCATTCCCACGCCTCGCTGGTAGCCCGCCAGAAAGTGTTTTCGCTAAGTTTCTGCGAAGTAACGGAACCTCTAGCCCAGCTGCTACTTCAAGCTCTGCGGGCGTGCCTCTTGACAATGTCGGTGTCTGCAAAGCATTCACTCGACTTCCTCACACCCGTCGGCTTAAAGCTTTCCAGATAAGCAGAGCCCGCCTGTTACCGGACCACCCGAGTGACGAGAGACGCTGCGTGGGAAGTCCGCGTGTGAAGGAATAGCAACTTTCCACCGCATGCAATTAGAGAGGAGAATCGTAAGATAGAAATATGAGAGGGGGCTCATGCCACCTCTCATACGTTGTCAGTGTTGCGTCTGTTTATGTTTTGAGGTGTGAAATAAACAACTGTGAGCTCAGATTACGGCGTGTTGAAGATCACTGTGCAAGCAAAGAAGCTGTTAACCATCTGAGTCCCGACAATGTAAAAAGTTATTTAATTTTAAAAATTTTCCCAAAATTGGCCATCATTATAGAAAGAATACTATTAAAGAGACTGCTTACACCATGCTTGTCCGCTCTATTCCGGAGTATTGCTGTGTGGTGTGGGATCAGATGGGACTGACGGATGACATCGAAAAAGTTCAAAGAAGGGCAGCTCGTTTTGTATTATCGCGAAACAGGCGAGACAGTGCCACAGACGTGATACGTGAATTGGAGTGGCAATCATTAGAACAAATGTGCTTTTCGTTGCGATGAGATACTCTCTTGAAGTTTTAATCAGCAGTTTTCTCCTCCTATTGCGAAAACATTCTGTTGGCACCCACCTACATAGGGAGAAAATGATCATCACGATAAAATAAGAGAAATCAGGGCTCGCACATAAAAATGTAAGTGCTCGTTTTTCCCGCGCGCCGTTTGAGAGTGGAACGGTAGAGAGACAGCTTGAAGGTGGTTCATTGAACCCTCTGCCAGGCACTTTATTGTGAATAGCAGAGTAATCACGTGGATGTAGAATAGAAAAAGATATTCGCAAAAAATGAACAGTCAGTTGTTTTACGAAGATGGCTTCGCTTTGGAACATTTGTAACGTGTTTTCAATTATTGCAAGCAGATTCGAGAAAAAAAATCTCCTCTTCCGTTCAAGCGAAAGTACGAAACGAATCTCTATCTTGAAATTTATATGATGAAATAAGTTACTTCAGAGTGATGGTTGTCAATGAAACACCCAGATTATGGATATTGCGGATGTGCAGACCGACGTTAGACGGTATAATTCTATTCAGTTTGTAATCGAAAACGGGATGAAGATTCAGTTGTGCTAACGGATAACTTCTGCCAGTATGTATCTCAGATCGTTGTAGAACATTACGTAGTTTTCATCTATCAACAGTTCTCTCTGTCCAGGCCTTCGACGAATCCAGAATCTTGTTCGCGATTTTGTCCGCTCTTATTGGCAAGTTTAACGCACCTATTTTTACGCTAGTCCGCCTTCGCAAAGAAGCCGTGTGGTTTACGCACCAGGCGCAGCCGGAGAGCGCTGAGGTCGCAAATCGCCATGAGGGGCAGCACGACGTGTTACGTGACGTGTAGCTGTAGCAGAACGTCGTTACGGAACGTGCAGAGGTGGCGATGGACACCACAGCTGACGTGCTTCACGATGCGTGAGCTGCGCTACGGTTCGGCAGTTTTGGCACACTACGTGAATGATGTAATAAATGGTAGGGTTATCGGTAGTATTGATAACATTGGTAGGGAAAGAACCATCAATGAAGTTCGAGAAACTGCGAACGAACGACTTCTGTTTGTTTCTTCCTTGTTCCCTAGAGCAGCACATCATTCAGTGTTAGCCCATTTTTTTCGTATTTCATATCTGTACAAAATATAAATTGAATTTTATGTCCTAAGAATTAGCTGACCACGTAACTTCTATCCTTTTATATAAGCGAAGCAAATACTTTTGATGCAATTGTGCCGGCCGCGGTGGCCGTGCGGTTCTGATGCTGCAGTCTGGAACCGCGGGACTGCTACGGTCGCAGGTTCGAATCCTGCCTCGGGCATGGGAGTGTGTGATGTCCTTAGGTTGGTTAGGTTTAAGTAGTTCTAAGTTCTAGGCAACTGATGACCTCAGAAGTTAAGTCGCATGGTGCTCAGAGCCATTTGAACCATTTCTTGTAGTCTTTTTTTTCTTTACATTTTTTCTGGGGAAGTTGCATTTTCTAGCGTTATTTACCAGATTTTCTTTATTTTTAATGCAACACCCCCGTGTATCACGTAACAAACAAGAATTTTCGAATTAATCCTGAATCAAACATTGACATTTTCAATTTTAGCACAAATACTGTTTATTTTTAAGTAACAGACTGCATGATAACTATGTAGAATAAAAATGTCCCGTAGGTTGTGCAGCCCTTCATATATCCTCACTCAGTTTGTAGACAGTACACTGCTTCCAGTTTCTAGGGCGGTCTAGTGAGACACTGATCGAATTTGCGAACGAGGGGATCGAAATGAAGCAACGCCCGATAGGTATGCAACACAGCTAACATGCAGGTAACGCGGTTACTAACTGACCAACTCCACAAGGAAACTATACTACTGGCCATTATAATTGGTACACCACGAAGATGACGTGCTACAGATGCGAAATATACCGACACGAAGAAGATGCTGTGATATGCAAATGATTAGCTTTTCTGAGCATTCACACAAGGTTGGCCCCGGTGGCGACACCTACAACGTACTGACATGAGGAAAGTTTCGAACCAATTTCTCATACACAAACAGCAGTTGATCGGCGTTGCCTGGTCAAACGTTGTTGTGATGCCTCGTGTAAGGAGGAGAAATGCGTAGCGTCACATTTCCGACTTCGATAAAGGTCTGATTCTAGCCTATCGCGATTGCGGTTTATCGTATCGCGACATTGCTGCTCGCGTTGGTCGAGATCCAATGACTATTAGCAGAATATGGAATCGGTGGGTTCAGCAGGGTAATACGGAACGCCGTGCTGGGTCCCAACGGCCTCGTATTACTAGCAGTCGAGATGAAAGCCATCTTATCCGCATGGCTGTAACGGATCTTGCAGCCAAGTCTCGATCCCTGAGTCAACAGATGGAGACGTTTGCAAGACAACCACCATCTGCACCAACAGTTCGACCACGTTTGCAGCAGCAGGGGCAATCAGCTCAGAGACCACGGCTGCGGTTACCTTTGACGCTGCATCACAGACAGGAGCGCCTGCGATGGTGTACTCAACGACGAACCTGGGTGCACGAATGGTAAAACGTCATTTTTTTTCGGATGAATCCAGGTTCTGTTTACAGCATCACGATGGTCGCATCCATGTTTGGCGACATCGCGGTGAACGCACATTGGAAGCGTGTATTCGTCATCGCCATACTGGCGTATCACCCGGCGTGATGGTATGGGGTGCCATTGGTTACACGTCTCTGTCACCTCTTGTTCGCATTGACGGCACTTTGAACAGTGGACGTTAGGATTCAGATGTGTTACGACCCGTGGCTCTACCCTTCATTGGATCCCTGCGAAACCCTTCATTTCAGCAGGATAATGCACGACCGCCGTTTGCAGGTCCTGTACGGGCCTTTCTGGATACAGAAAATGTTCGTCTGCTGCCCTGGCCAGCACATTCTCCAGATCTCTCACCAATTGAGAACGTCTGGTCAATGGTGGCCGAGCAACTGGCTCGTCACAATACGCCAGTCACTGCTCGTGATGAACTGTGGTATCGTGTTGAAGCTGCATGGGCAGCTGTACCTGTACACGCCATTCAAGTCTGTTTGACTCAATCCCCAGGTGTATCAAGGCCTTTATTACGGCCAGAGGTGCTTGTTCTGGGTACAGATTTCTCAGGATCTATGCAGCGAAATTGAGTGAAAATATAATCACATGTCAGTTCTAGTATAATATATTTGTGCAATGACTACCCGTTTATCATCTGCATTTCTTCTTGGTGTAGCAATTTTAATGGCCAGTAGTGCACTCACGTACGGTTGTCTACGGTAGACTACGGTAGTTTTAAAACTCTAGGGGTGAGAAATACGCCCTGCCGGTGGACGGCTAAGGCCCAGCTTAAATGTAGCGATTTGCAACAGCCAAAACAGCGGGCCACTACAAGAGTAGGATAGTCGCCGAGAAAAGCTTCGTCGTCGGAGGGAAGAAGGACGTCTTGTAGGCGTAGCAACACACACACACACACACACACACACACACACACACACACACACACAGAGAGAGAGAGAGAGAGAGAGAGAGAGAGAGAGAGAGAGAGGGAGAGAGAGAGACGGTAGACAACACGGTCAGAGGCAGAGGGCCCCCGCTATCTGGCTGCCACTGCCGGTGAGCTGCCGGCTGCCCCTCTCCCCCCCATCACCGTCGTGTCCCTCCCCCCCCCCCTCTTCTCGCCCCCACTACCACGCATCCTGTCTCACTCATCGCGAGCCGAGACGCCGGCGCCGTGGCGAGACTATTAGCTGAGCGAGCCGCTGCCTCCGCTTTGTCCCGAAGCGTGCGTGGGCAGACAGCGGCTCAAGAGTTCCCATACCCACACGTCACGCCACACACACACAGACAAGTGTTCCTCCAGAACGAAGCCGTGGTGGCCACGAGTGAAATCGTTGTCCAAATTTTGTTACAAACTACACTGGCGTTCAAAATTAAAGCAACAAAAGAAAATTTTCCATGATCGCATTTATTTTGCCACAAAACACTATAAACAAGTGATAGTAAAATAGGAATAATGTGCAGAATGCAGAACCTAAACAACTCCAACAAAACATAACGGCAGACGAAAATAGGCATAAACACATATTCTCGGTAAGATTCTCCAAAATTGTGTTAATAACTGCTCAAAATTAGGTTTGTAATACCACAACTCTTCTAATTGTGGAAACCATTAATGTGGAATTTAATTATGGTGCAAAACAGATCGTGTCGAAGGGAAATTCGATACATATGCCGTCCAGTTTCCTTCTTTCAGACATTATTATAGTGAAGATGAAACTAATTTTTTTGCTAATAAATATCAGAATGTAATTATCAACAAGGTGAAAATTTACATATATCGTACAAATGTAAGGGTTGAGAGACTAACTTTGGATAGTAGTGCTAATAAGAAATTCTGTGAAGAACAAGGAAATATGGAGAAAGTTAAGCTGTGTATTAGTAATACGCTTGTTAAATTTAGTATTCAAGGATTTGATTCAACTGGTGCTCCTTGGAGGAAGTATACTGGTAAAAATTCACATTGATTTGTGACTTATAGTCGTCCAGATTAATGTGTACCTGACAACGACGTGGCATGCTGTGAATGACGTCATCAATCTCATGTTAAGGCAACAAGGTGCATTCTTATTGCAGAGCTGCTCGCAAGTCTTTGGGGAGTGTTTGGTGGATGCTGACGTGATGCACTCCGTGTCCCCAGTGCATCCCAGACGTGCTCTACGGAACTCAAATCGGGACATCGAGCAGACCACGGCGTGCGTGCAGTCTCTTTCGTTTCCGAGAAAACATCAACCACGCGTGATCTATGAGGTCGAGCATTCTCGTCCTGAAAGCCCAACGGCAGATAAAGGAACTGAGATCAACACCACAGAATTTGTCCTTCACGTAGGTTATTTATTGTACCTAAGTATTTGCTTGCACATCCTAACGTTTGCGAGGAAATACCTATACTCATAAAATGGTACGCTTCTGAATAAAATCCGCGGAAATAACCCAGCTGCGTGATTTCCGAGGTGACACCTCCTCATTCCTCTCAGCTGCATTCAAGATTTGCATAGTTCCCGGTTATCCTTCCGGCCCCGCTACAATACAGGCCAGCCGCCACCGTATTGTGCTCCAGAGCTCAGGTGCTACGACATCCGCCTTGCTACTTCCTATGTCTAAACAGGATCAGCACACCTGTGCGGGCGTTTTCTACCCAGTGCTTGAGTTCCACATGTCGTTTCATCTCCAATGACGTTCCAACCACTAGTAGTATAGGCAATTATTCATTACGCCGTTTTGATAATACACTCCGTCACCTTTCATGAAAAGCGTTAACAATTATTTACAAGGTGTACATGACAATATCTGTATCTTTAAATATTTATATATACGATGTACAACCTATGGAATGATACCTAATTGTGGTTGTAGATCACGGGAAAGTAACTCACGCTCATAAATTTAGGATAATGCTGACACATGGTGAAACAACGCTCTGGTGGGCGGTTTGCGGGTTTAGATCACCTCGGAGTCTGACCATGCAATGCATTTGACCTACGGTCGTCGCACGGTGGCGCTGGCAGCAGTCCACGTACGCAGAGGTGTGTTGGTGCATGTCAGAGTACGATGCAGCGAGTAAGTGTGCAGACGTTTTCAGACGTGCTAACGGTGACTGAAGACCACGTATTGATGACGTTATGAGGGGTAGTATACTAGGGCGGCTGGAGGCTGGTGGAACACGGGCCCTCCGTGTGCCACAAAGTGTGATCTCAAGATTATGGCTACGATTGCAGCAGACAGGAAACTTGTCCAGGCGCTACAGTACGGGACTTCCACAGTGTACAACAGTACAAGAAGACCGATATCTCACCATCAGTGCCCGCAGACGGCCACGGAGTACTGCAGGTGGCCTTGCTCGGGATCTTACCGCAACCACTGGAACAGTTGTCTCCAGACACACAGTCTACAGAAGACTGAGCAGACATAGTTTATTTGCCCAGAGACCTGCAAGGTGCTTTCCACTTACCCCTGGTCGCAGGAGACCCCTCAAAGCTAGGTGTCAAGAACACAGTACATGGTCATTGGAACAGTGGTCCCAGGTTATGTTCACGGACGAGTCCAGGTATAGTCTGAACAGTGATTCTCGCCGGGTTTTCACTGGCGTGAACCAGGAACCAGATACCAAACCCTTAATGTCCTCGAAAGAGACCTGTATGGAGGTCGTGGTTTGATGGTGTGGGTTGGGATTATTATTGGTGCACGTACGCATCTCCATGCCTTTGACAGAGGAACTGTAACAGGTCAGGTGCATCGTGACGTCATTTTGCACCAGTATGTCCGCCTTTTCAGGGGTGCAGTGGGTCCCACATTCCTCCCGATGGATGATAATAATCCACGGCCCCACCGAGCTGCCATCGTGGAGGAGTACCTTGAAACAGCAGATATCAGGCGAATGGAGTGGCCTGGCTGTTCTCCAGACCTAAACCCCATCGAGCACGGCTGGGATTCTCTTGGTCGATGTTTCGCTGCACGTCTTCAAACCCGTGGGACACTTCAGGAGCTCCGGCAGGCACTGTTGCAAGAATGAGAGGCTATACCCCAGCAGCTGCTCGACCACCTGATCCACAGTATGACAACCCGCTGTGCGGCCTGTGTACGTGTGCATGGTTATCATATCCCATATTGATGTCGCGGTACATGCGCAGGAAATAGTGGCGTTTTGTAGCACATGTGTTTACGGACGGTTTTCTCGACTTACCACCAATACCGTGGATTTACAGATCTGTGTCGTGTTTGTTCCCTGCGTGTCTATGCTATTAACGTAGATCTATGTAGAGGCACGTCGCATGGCACCACATTCTGTAGTTATCCTTAACTTGAGCATGAGTGTAGATGAGTAGTTGTAAGGTGCGTAATTATAGCCACCCTACAAATGTTAATTTGTAACAACAATTTTACAGTTAAAAATAAAAAAGAAGCAACTGAACATAGTACAAAACGAGCTGAAACATGTCTGGGTGAAACGAAACTAGAAAAAAGGTGTCTTGGATAAAGCGGAATTCCTCTTCCCATGTTGCATATTTGTTGAGCGCCCCCTCGAAATAAAGCGGAATAATTTTTTTCTTTCCTCGTGTCTGGGGCGTTAGTAGAATGTGAGGGACAGGTTAGCGGTACCGCAGCGCCTGCGGCTCGGTGTGAACTCAGAAGCGTGTTTGTGGTGGAGATAGGGAGAGGCCGGTACTGTGAGGCGAGCCCAGAGACGTGTGGCAGCAGCGGCGCGCGGTCTCTGTGGGCAAACACTTGCTGTGGCGGCGGCAGTCAGAACTGGTGCGTACCGGCGCAGGCCCGCCACGTTGCGTCCCCTTTAATTAGAGGCCGCCTCGTCAACTCAGCTGTCTACTTTGCCCTGCCCAGCTCTGGTGCAGTCTACGCGAACCGTCTGCTAGTCGCAGCTGCGCCGGAATAAAAATGGTTCAAATGGCTCTGAGCACTATGGGACTTAACATCTGTGGTCATCACCCCCGTAGAACTTAGAACTACTTAAACCTAACTAACCTAAGGACATCACACATATCCATGCCCAAGGCAGGATTCGAACCTGCGACCGGAGCGGTCACGCGGTTCCAGACTGAAGCGCCTAGACCGCACGGCCACACCGGCCGGCGCGCCGAAATAATATATACACACTACTGGACATTAAAATTGCTACACCACGAAGATGACGTGCTACAGACGCGAAATTTAACCGACAGGAAGAAGATGCTGTGGTATGCAAATGATTAACTTTTCAGAGCATTCACACAAGGTTGGCGCCGGTGGCGACACCTACAACTTGCTGACACGAGAAAAGTTTCCAACCGATTTCTCATACACAAACAACAGTTGACCGGCGTTGCCTCGAGAAACGTTGTTGTGATGCCTCGTGTAAGGAGGATAAATGCGTACAATCACGTTCCCGACTTTGGTAAAGGTCGGATTGTAGCCTATCGCGATTGCGGTTTATCGTATCGCGACATTGCTGCTCGCTTTGGTCGAGATCCAGGAGTCTTGGCAGAATATGCAATCGGTGGGTTCAGAAGGGTAATACGGAACGGCGTGCTGGATCCCAACGGCCTCGTATCACTAGCAGTTGTGATGACAGGCATCTTATCTGCATGGCTGTAACGGAACGAGCAGCCACGTCTCGATCCCTGAGTACGTTTGCAAGACAACACCCATCTGCACGGAAAGTTCGACGACGTTTGCAGCAGGATGGACTATCAGCACGGAGACCGTGGCTGCGGTTACCCTTGACCCTGCATCACAGACAGGAGGGCCTGCGATGGTGCACTCAACGACAAACCTGGGTGCACGAATGGTAAAACGTCATTTTTTCGGATGAATCCAGGTTCTGGTTACAGCATCACGATAGTCACATCCGTGTTAGGCGACATCGCGGTGAACACAAATGGGAAGCGTGTATTGGTCATGGCCATACTGGCGTATCACCCGACATGATGGTATGGGGTGCCATTGGTTACACGTCTAGGTCACCTCTTGTTCACATTGACGGCACGTTGAAAAGTGGACGTTACATTTGAGATGTGTTACGACCAGTGGCTCTACCCTTCATTCGATCCCTGCGAAACCCTACATTTCAGCAGGAGAATGCACGACCGCATGTTGCAGGTCCTGTACGGGCCTTTCTGGATACAGAAGATGTTCGAGTGCGGCCCTGGTCAGCACATTCTCCAGATCTCTCACCAAGTGAAAACGTGTGGTCAATGGTGGCCGAGCAACTGGCTCGTCACAATACGCCGGTCACTACTCTTGATGAACTGTGGTATCGTGTTGAAGCTGCGTGGGCAGCTGTACCTCTACACGCCATCCAATCTCTGTTTGACTCAATGCCCAGGCGTATCAAGGCCGTTATTACAGCCAGAGGTGGTTGTTCTGGGTACAGATTTCTCAGGATCTATGCACCCAAATTGCGTGAAAATTTAATCACATGTCAGTTCTAGCATAATATATTTGTCCTATGAATACCCGTTTATCATCTGCATTTCTTCTTGGTGTAGCCATTTTAATGGCCAGTAGTGTAGATTCTGTGAACAGAAATGTTGCGAAATTCAGCTCGCTATGTTGGTCCATGAGATCCACAGCGCTGTAGACAACGGCGGTCAAGTTCAAGTGGTTCAAATGGCTCTGAGCACCATGGGACTTAACATCTGTGGTCATCAGTCCTCTAGAACTTAGAACTACTTAAACCTAACTAACCTAAGGACATCACACACATCCATGCCCGAGGCAGGATTCCAACCTGCGACCGTAGTGGTCACGCGGTTGCAGACTGAAGCGCCTAGAACCGCTCGGTCACAGCAGCCGGCGCGCTCAACTTGATGCCGTGTTCTTGACTTCAAGATGGTATTTCACACCGCCCCGTGCTGCCGTTTAGTGAAAAAATTACGAGATTACTGAATATCGGACCAGATTTGCAACTAGATTCGAGACTGCCTTGCAGACAGAACCCGCCACGTCGCTCTTAACGGCGTAATCGTAATTTTCTGAGTACCCCAAGGAAGCACGATAGGGACTTTACTGCTTACAGTGTATATAAACGCTCTAGTAAAAAGCGTCGGAAGCTCTTGACGACTATTCGCACGTGATGCAGTTGTCTATAACAAAGTAGCAAGGCGTGAAGATAGTATCGGTTTACAGAATGATCTGCAGTGGACTGATGGATGATGCAGGCTCCGGCAGTCGACCCTGAACGTAAATAAATGTAAGATACTGGATACGCACAGGAAATGAAATCCATTGCTGTACAACTACAATATTGACGAGAAACTGCTGGAAACAGTATCTACCGTAAAATATCAACGACTAGCTATCTAGAGCGACCTTAAGCGGAATGACCACTTAATCAAGTAGCAAAAAAGGCAAATACCAGACCGAGATGGAAATGTAGTTCATCTACGAAAGACGTAGGTTACAAGGTACTTTTTCTACCGATTCTTAGCACTGGTAGAAGAAATAGAGAAGGTCCAACAAAGAGTAAGGTGTTTCGTCACGCGTTAGTTTGGCCGGCATGAGAGCGTTACAGAGATGAGCGACAAACTCGAGTGGCAGACGCTACAGGAGAGGCGCTGTGCGTCGCGGATAGGTTTGTTACTGAAGTTTCGAGAGAGCTCTTCCCAGGAAGAGTCGGACAACAGATCGCTTCCTCACACATGTGCCTTGCGAAATGACCACGGTGGGAAAATTCGAAAAATTAGAGCCAGTACAGAGACATACCGGCAATCATTCTTCCCAGGCGCCACTCCCGAGTGTAACAGGGTAAGCGTGATTACTTAATTGTGCTAGAAGTACCCTCCGCCACTCACCGTCGTGTGTCTTTCCGAGTATTGATGCAGAGAGGATGTAAAATGCAGCCTGACAATAGGACGAAAAGTATTTCTAAAAAAAGATTAACTTGTTAACGTCTAATATAAATTGTAATGTAAGGGATTCTCTTCTGTAGGCACTGGCCTAGATTGTAACCTCGTATGTAAGTGAAACGTGGGTGGTAAGCGGTGGAGACAAGAAGAGAACAGAAGCATTTGAAATACGGTACTAGAGAGGAAAGCTGAAAATTAAATGCGAAGATGAAGTAAGTATCGTAGAAGCACCGTCTCGCACTGAGGAATAGTGGCATTTATGGCACAACTTGACGAAAAGGAGGGTTCGGTTTATGCGACACATCCTGAGGCATCAATAAATCGTCAGTCTGTTAACGGAGGTTGTGTGTGTGTGTGTGTGTGTGTGTGTGTGTGTGTGTGTGTGTGTGTGTGTGTGGGTGTGGAGGGGGGGGAAGGGGGAGGACGGGTAAAAATTGCAGATGAAAATAAGGCTTTACTACAGTAGCAGGTCCAAGTGGATGTTGGGTGCAGTAGTAGGCGAAGATGAAGAGTTTTGCACAGGATAGAGTAGCGTGGAGAGCTGCGTCAAACCGGTCTTTGCACTGAAGGCCACGACCTAGAAAATGTAAAAGAACGACAACTTTTAACTTCTTCGTTACCATGTGGATTTACATATGTTAGTATGACCTGTGTGTGTGTGTGTGTGTGTGTGTGTGTGTGTGTGTGTGTGCGCGCGTGCGTGCGTGCGTGCGCGCGCGCTGATACGGTTTTTTGGAGGAACTTACGGCACTGTCTAGTGGAGAAACAGAATACTATTTCAGATCACGGTTTTGGGTTTTTTTGACAAAAACTAAACACATCTTCAACGGCAAAAATAAAATAAGAAAACAGAGTACCTCCAGTGGTCACAGGTATTTTTTTTTTCGCTGTCATAACACATCACATATGTACTGTCATATTTCGTAAACAAATACGGCGTGTGGAACTATTAGGTTCAAATGGTTCAAATGGCTCTGAGCACTATGGGACTTAACTGCTGAGGTCATCAGTCCCCTAGAACTTAGAACTACTTAAACCTAACTAACCTAAGGACATCGCACACATCCATGCCCAAGGCAGGATTCAAACCTACGACCGGAGCGGTCGCGCGTTTCTGGACTGTAGCGCCTAGAACCGATCGGCCACGTCGGCCGGTTAACTATTAGGTGCAAGGATCATATGTGACGTGTTACGACAGTGAAAGGAACCTGTGACCACTGTACGTACTCTATTGTACTTATTTCATTTTGACCAGCAGATATACGTTTAGTTTTTTGTCAAAAAAACTCAAAACTATGTTCTGAAATAGCGTTTTGTTCCTCCACTAGACAGTGCTGTAAATTCACACACACACACACACACACACACACACACACACACACACACACACAGAGTCATACTAACAAATATAAATCCACCTGATGATGGAGGTTTAAACCTTTGAAACGCGTCGTGGCGATAAATAAACAGTGGCTGGTAACAATTGCTTTTATTAATAAAACTATTATTATTATCACAATCACTTTTCACTACCTTTTTCTCTATTTCTTTTTTCTTCTCAAAAAAGTCCCTTATCTTCACTGCGTTTCTTCTTCCCCTCTTTGTTCCACTTCTTTCCTGTTCTTTTTTTTTTTTTTGTTCAAATTTATGTTTTCTGATATTTTTCTCTGTATCTTTTCCCTTCTGTCATGTCTTTTGTGGCGATGTTTTAGTTTCTCGAGATCTTCCATGGTTTCTTTAACTCAGATGGTTTTCGGTGTATTAGTCACCACAATGCTACAAATCCTTTTGGTCTGTCTTTCTTCCTTCGTCCTACGTATGTGTCCGTAGAGCTCTGCCCTCACTTTACCGAAGCTGTTTCCGATCTCCTCTGTTCGTACAGCTCTTTTGTCGGCCTCCCTATCGAGACTCCCATTTTCTAAAACGACCCGTAGATCTTGATTGGTATTTTCCTCTCTTCCTTTTCCACCTCCTTAATTTCTTTCTTCCCTTGATTGCTGTTGTTTCTGAAGTGTGCAAAGCCACTTGTAAGACTACTGTACTACCGTGTCTTAAGTTGGCACTCATGCAGAAGTTCGTGGCGCCCGCCATCGGTAATGCTGGAATTCAGTATGGTGTTGGGCCATCCTTAGCCTTGATGACAGCTTCCACTCTCGCAGCCATATTTTCAGTCAGGTACTGGAAGGTTTCTTGGAGCATGGCAACCAATTCTTCAAGGAATGCTGCACTGAGGAGAGGTTTAGATGTCGATTGGTGAGGCCTAGCACGAAGTCGGCGTTCCAAAACATCCCAAAAGGTGTTCTATAGTATTCAGGTCAGGAATCTGTGCAGTGAGTCCATTACAGGGATGTTATTGTCGTGTAACCATTCCGCTACAGGCCTTGCATTATGAAAAGGTGCTCGATTGTCTTGAAAGATGCAGTCGCCATACCCGAATTGATCTTCAACAGTGGGAAGCAAGAAGGTGCTTAAAGCATCAATTTGGGCCTGTGCTGTGATAGTGTCACGCAAAACAACAAGGGGTGCGAGCCCCCTCCATGAAAAACATGACTACGCCATAACACCACTGCCTCCGCGTTTTACTGTAGGCGCCACACACGCTGGTAGATGGCGTTCACCGGGCATTCGCCATACCCACACCCTGCCATCAGATCGCCATATTGTGTCCCGTGATTCGTCACTCCACACAACGTTTTTCCACTGTTCAATCGCCCAATGTTTCCGTCGTCGAGGCGTCGTTTGGCATTTACCGACGTGATGTGTGGCTTATGAGCAGCCGCTCGACCAATAAAATCCAAGTTTTCTCACCTTCCGCCTAACTGTCGTAGTATGTGCAGTGGGTCCTAATGCAATTTGGAATTCTTGTGTAATGGTCTGGATAGATGTCTGCCTATTACACCTTACGACCTTCTTCAACTATCGGCGGTCTCTGTCAATCAACAGACGAGGTCAGCCTTTACGCTTTTGTGCTGTACGTGTCCCTTCACGTTCCCACTTCACTATCACATCGGAAACATTGGACCTATGGATTTTAGGAGTGTGTAAATCTCCCGTACAGACGTATGATGCAAGTGACACCCAATCACCTGACCACATTCTAAGTCCGTGAGTTCCGCGGAGCGCCCAATTCTCATCTCTCACGATGTCTAATGACTACTGAGTTCTCTAATATGGAGTACCTGGCAGTAGGTGGCAGCACAATGCACCTGATATGAAAAACTTACGTTTTTGTGGGCGTACAGATACATTTTATCACATAGTGTAAGTCTCATTCTTTCTGTAGTTTTGTGGCCCTTTCTTCACTGAATTTCGGGTTCAGTACTTTTCCTATATACTCGCTCCCAGGTGTCTGGAACTTGGTAACTAGCGTTATCTTTCCGTACATTGTTACCAGAGGGGTCTGTAGATCTTACACACATGTAGTGCGTTTTTTTGTACGAGATTTGTAGTCATGTTTTGGCTGAAATTTCGTTTAGTGTCCCTAAAGCTTCTTTGGTTTATTTTCTGTTATCTCTTATGATGGGTATATCATCAGCAGGGGCCAGACATTTTATGTTGACCGGTCTATCCTTCTATCTTACTATCTTCACCCCATTTACTCCTTTTTCCCTTGTCCTGATTATTTTCTCCAAAACCGAGTTAAATAGTTGGGGTGAATGGGCGTCTCCCTGCGCCACCCCTGTCTTGATGTCAAGTGGTTCAGAGATCTCTCCCATCAACTTCACTTTGGATGTTGTATTTTTCAGTCTTTTCTCGATTAGCTGTCTAGTTGCTGTTCAGCTTCATTTCTTCAAATGTGTTGGAAAGCGTTTCTTTATCTATGGAGTCGTAGGCCTTCCTTGAAGTCGAAGAATGTCGTCGTGGTGTTCTTGGACTTTCTCGTTGTTAGTATTGTTCTCAGACACCAGATCTGTTCAGTACATAATCTTCTCTTCCAGTACTCTCTCTGGTATTGTCTTACCTGTGGATCTATCCGATTTAACAAGGCTTTGGATATAATTTTGTATGTCACAGTCAAGATTGTAGTTCCTCTGTCGTTATTAGGGACTGTTTCGTCTCCCTTATTGCCGAGGGGGTATATTAGGGCTGACTTCCATTGTTATGATACTGTTCTGTTCCGCATATGTTTTCGATAATTCTATGTATTTTGAATGTAATGTTTCCGTTGTCTAATTTCCAGACTTCCGAAATCAATCCATCTTCCCGAGGTACTCCGTTATATTCTAATCATTTTATTATGTTCGCAATATCTCTTTGTGTGGGGGCTTGCGATCCAGGTCAGGTTCTGATTTTTAGAGTTGCAGTCTCTCTATCGGTTTGTCACAGTTGAACAGTGTGTCAAAGTGTTGTACCACAAGCTCAGAGGTCTTTCAGAGGTTTGTGTCCAGTGCTCCGTATTCTCTCTTGAAGCATAAGCTCCATAGTTGATACCTTGTCACACTTTCTTTGAAAATTCTGTGAAAATGTCGTATCTTGTTTTTGTTGATGTCGACTTTCAGCTCATACGATCTGTTTTTTCTTAACCTTGTTTTTCTCTCTATGGACTACTTTTTTCCAGGACTATATTCTGTCTTCTACGGCTCTGTTAGCTGTTATGTTCCAACATCTGCGATTCCTTTTTTTTTGTGGTTGCGCTAATTTTGACAGTTCATTTTATTTATTTATCATTATTATGACAAACTGCCTATTGGCTTCTGTCTCGGGTTCTTCGGCCGACGTTCATCTAATGATTTTTCTGACGTTTCGCCAGCACGAGTGGCTGGCATTGTCAAAGCTTCACCCTCCATTGCCGGTGGTGAACTGGCAATGGAGGGTGAAGCTTTGACAATGCCAGCCACTCGTGCTGGCGAAACGTCAGAAAAATCATTAGATGAACGTCGGCCGAAGAACCCGAGACAGAAGCCAATAGGCAGTTTGTCAACATGTGGCCACGAAAACCTTAACAATTTTGTATCATTATTATTTTTTAATTTTTTTTCAGTTCTTTCTAGTTGTTACTCAGGATCACGCAACATCTTTATTTCTTCTGTCTCTTCCCTGTTTCCTATTTTTCCAGTATTCCTTCATCTTCCCCCGTATTTTTTTTTTTTTGTTTTTCCTTTCTTTTGTTAAAGTGTTTCCCGACTTCTAATTTCTTCTGCCTTGGAAGCTTTTCAACTTCAGTATTCTATTCTTAAAAAGGTTTTTTCTGTTATTTCCGATTTTTTGATGTTGTTTCTTTCCGGTTCTTTTGTTCATTCTTCAATCCACCTGTTGTTGATTCTTTTCCAGATACACACGAATATTTGCTTCGTTAGCCTCTCCTCGTTCATTCTGTAAAGGTGTACAAAGAACGTTAATCTTTACCATATTTTCTTAGATCTTCTCGTTACTTTTTATTTGCCAACCATCTGTGCTGTGCATTGGGCTCTTTATTTTTCTAATGATATGTCTTTCAAGTACTTCTAAACTGTCCAGCTTATAGTAGACCGATATGGACTCACATCCATATAAACCATGTGGTCTTGCCACCGTGGTACAGTGTAGTCACGTTACTCGGGACACACATTTCTCATTGTAGAGGTCTTTTCGAAGACCATATGCTGTTTCCATTTTATTGACTCTTGCAGCGTTTACAGTTTTTTTTAGGCCACTATGTTGTACAGTTTCTTCAATATATTTAAATTTTGTAACTCAGTCTACTTAACCCATTTGCGTTTGTATGAATTTCGGTGGGTTTTTAATATCTGTCGCATTTTTTTTTTTTCAGATGAAATTTTGAGATCGTTTCTATTCGCTGTTTTCCGGAAAGGATTCCAGTAAATTCTTTTATCAGCTTTTTCTGAAAGTTTTACAAAATTGTCTGCAAAAACTAGGCTGTACACCTGAATTCCATTCGATTTTCTTCCCAGGGTTATTGGTTCTGTTTTGTGATTTCCTTTTCACCTGAAGTCCATCTACTTACTTTTTTTTGCCTAAAACGCTGGTAAACAGTAAAGGTCATAAGCCATCTGCTTATCTAACACCAGTTTTTATTTCAGATGGCTTATTTGTCCCATAAATGTAGTTTTATATACTATTATTATTATTAGTATTGTTATGTTACTGGTGATATTTACACCAGTGCTTTTTTTGTTCCAGGTAAGCGGAAGCATCACTTTGGAGACAGCTCACCGAAACAGTAACTAGCCAGTCAAGTAACTACAAATAGTTTTTCTAAAGCGATACGTCACAGCGGTGCTTGGACGTTATATAGATTATGCTGGCTGATCCTGTTAATGGAATCAGTTACCAGCAGCGTAAATGACGAGTGAGCGTTGTATTATTGAAACAAATCATTTGCCTGTGTCAGGCTGTTTTTTGTGTGAAACACTTTGTTTTGTCAATGATCCGTTTTCTCTTTCCTTAGACATTACCAAGCATCACAACCGTTGCAGGAAAATAACTTCCGTAAGAAGTTTAAAATGTAATGAGGCTGTAGATATAGTACAAAAAGAAGGCTATGGACTTAATTTTAGCTGTGACGTTGGTCGTGAAGGCTGTCCTACCTGAAGTTTCCACTGAAATCCTAGACGCACAGTTGATGTAACATAATGTTTCTGAATCTTAGAGAATTCAAGTGTCCTACGTGTGCTGTCGTTGTAATATTCAAGAAGGGCATGTCAAAACTTCAGCGCAATTTTTTTAAAGCAACTTTTACTGGGAAACTGACGTTGCAAGTGACATCATTTCGTCATACATAGCCTGCTTCAACTTCTACATCCTTCGTCATAATTCCACCATGGAAGCAATCCTGCCACATTGTGCCCATTGTTGTGGCAGCGCCTGCACAACCTCACCACAAGAATGAAATTTGGATAAACGCAGGTACACCTCCATCGGACCAAAAAGATGAAAAACACTTGCAGCTAGGATGTTGCAACAGCTCAGAAGCAAGTTTCTGAATGCACTGCATTGTTTTCCCAGCTGTCCGAGAGCAGATATTATTCTGAACCGAAGTCACGCATTTTTCGTTGTTTTTTCTTTGCTTTTGTTTTATTCTCTCTCATCTTCGTTTGGAATTTAGATCTCGCAGTAGCTCACATTAGCTTTCACTATTCGCTATTTGACCATCAGGACTGTTGTGTTTGTCTTCGGCTTTGAGGGGGATGGATGTTAAGCCATGTCGCTGCTGAATACGTGCTGTTAGTTTAGAGAGCAGAAAAAAACAGCACTTACGTGTTGCCCTGTTATTTTCATACACACAGGATACACACAGAAGATGAACTCAAAATACTCATTCTTACCTGAGGACTACAAACTTGTAACGGTGGTAGACCCCCTGCTCAGAATGTTTGAAAATGACCACGTGTCGAAATTGCAATGGCAGTGTATAATATTCAGACAGCCAGAGAGGAATGATGCCATTTAATTAGTTCACGAAGGCTGTGGACGCTATCACCATCAAATATCCGAGAGAGAAATGTTGGTATAAGACTAACAGTCAGGAAGATAGTTCGAATTCTAGAATTCGAACTAACTTCATGTAAATCAATTGTTCGCCACAGAGCGGCAAAGAGCTTATACATAAAGTTCCAAAAAAATTACACTAAATGAAATTCTTTCTTGACTTAAAATATGTATTTATAACCGATTAACCCGCTTCATGGTTCATGGTTCGTGGTTAACACTCGCGATTACAAGTTCCCCATCTAACGGATTCCAGGAGAAACAAAAATTCAGAACTTTCATTTGAGAGGCACCCACATGCCTTGCTCATACTGTGGCATCAAGCAGTCAGGCCTGCAAGATGAGTGGTCTGCCAAGCGAGTGGATTCATTCTTATTTATCGAGTAACATGAACTCTCGTACTCACAATTAAGTCACTAATCAACCTCCTGTATGAATAATACGCAACGAAAACGCACATCTGACTATCAGTAATTTACAGAACTCTGACTTCACTACGCACTGGCAATACCACATTTTCTTTCCTTTTTATTTAACGGCTTTTATCAACACGTGGCCATCGCACTGAATATGAGTGGCGCACACATTATAAACTCTGGATATCATGACAACATACAATTCGAAGGAAAAGGCCACCAATCTTTTTCTTTTCACTATCTTATTTATTCCGATAAATTCTATAACCTAAACACACAAATTCTATAACCTACAACAATAACACATGAGAAATTCCGCCCAGGGGGCATGGCTTAACATTGGTGATTCTCTACCTTATGGTCTCGTAATTATTTAACGCTACAGTGCAGTTTCTGGATAGGATGGTGGATCTTTTGCTATATCTCACACTTCGACTCTCACAACCACCATCACGAAACTTTCCTCCAGACCGAGCGGTACAAAAGGAACATGCATACCCACTACCTCTGAAACTACCTTGCTGCTCTCCCACGCAAACCACACATACTTAAATTACATGACATACACCACACTGCAACATGGAATACAACACAGGGAATAGTCACAACATTATCACTTTCAGCTTTCCCACTTCAATTAATATTTATCCCAGTTTCACACGACACTGCCCCACTTCGTAATTCTACTTTCCTACTATGAACTCTGGAGATATATGCACGTCTTCCTGTGCAATGCAAGCCAAGTGACGTTGCTGGATAGACGGCTGACTCACCTTGTTTCTCTCTCAGAGTGTTATAGTTTGAATCAAGCGTCACACGGAAACATATCTCGCAAAGTAATATTAAGAACATATTCATCACACACGCGAGTCCTCAACTGCTACCATGAACGAGTACTTCTCTTTATCCTTTGTCTCATACACAGATTGAGACTCACACAGTACTCACCACTTGGAAGTACTCGTCTCTAATTTCAAGTCCTGCACACGCCATTTCTTAAATATTTCAACTTATTGTACACACGCTAGTAATTCAGCTTAACTTAAGCACACGGAAGTATTTCAACTTATTGCTACACGTGGTTTCATTGTGACCGTTGGTCACTTCCGAAGATTACTACTATCCCATTAATATTACCTGCCTGACATTTAATTCTCCCCACAAAAGTTCCTGAAATAGAGAAATTATTATTTTAAACTACTCTTAAATATTCCACATGCATACCATGTCTCCACTCTTTCGTCATTACGGAGCACAACTAAAACAGATCTTAACAGCACAGGATCCAGCGGCAGAGTGCTGAAACATGGCCGTTCTCGAGGTCCTCTTGCACCTCTGCTGAAGTGGGGGAGCACCTTGCTACCATATTGGTCAGCCACATTTCAGGCGCTCAAAGCTCAGGTAAATTTCAACTCTTTGGTCCCACCAAAGGTGGCCAAAGGATCGTCTCAAAGATGATCATATATTCACATTCACTATCTGCGGTTAGCAGACGACCATACATTCATTCATTTCACAGATCTCACCAAACTGGATGTAGGGATTTACTTTGTGGGAGTGCACATGTGATCAATTAAATAAATAAATTGTCATTCTTTCCCACACTGGTATCGGGCTTCGCTGTATTAATTGAAATTGAGTTATTTTACAAAAAAAATATGTTGTTCTGACAAAAATAATGAAGTATGTTGTACCTATTTTCAATGTCGGGCAGTACTGTACCCTTTCACACTTTCAATATTTCGCATGATTACTGACCAAATAAAAAAAATATAAATTAAAATTCTGTCATAACCTACTCACTAAGGGTAACAGTTATTGAACTATATTAAGTAAAATTGTCTTAACTTCTGAACAGTTTGCGTTAGGACATTCAAACTGCACGGTAGGCTCTGGGTTATAGTGGGTATTAGAATGCGCTGTATGGTTTTGTTTAGAGACGAAGCCCACTTTCATTCGGATTGGTTCGTCAAGAAGCAAAATTGGCACATTTGGCGGACTGAGAATCCGCATTTCGCGATCGAGAAGTCTCTTCACCGTCAACAGGTGACTGTGTGGTGTGCAGTGTCCAGTCAGGGAATAACCGGTGCGATATTCCTTGATGGCAAGGTGACTACCGAAAGGTACGTGAAGGTTTAGGAAGGTTATTTCATCCCCATTATTCAAATTGACCCTAATTTCGACAAGATGTGGTTCATACAAGATGGAGCTCGACCCCAGCGAAGCAGGAGTGTGCTTGATGTCCTGGAGGAACACTTTGGGGGCAGCATTCTGGCTCTGGGGTACCCACAGGTCACTGGCATGGGCCTCGATTGGTAGCCATATTCTCCAGATCTCAACACATGCGACTCGTTTTGTGGGGCTATATTAAAGACAAGGTGTGCAGCAATACCCCAAAACCATTACCTTACTGAAAACAGCCATTCAGGAGGTCATCGACAGCGTCGATGTCCCGACACTTCAAGGGGTCATGCAGAATATCGCTATTCGTCTGCCCCACACCACCGGCAATGATGACAGGCAGATCGAACATGTGCTAACCTAAATCTGAATACCTTTAGTGCCGTTTACATGTTGAACAAAGGGTGTGCACGCCGTAGTCTGTAGCTACTGTACGCTTTTTTCGTGTAGTTCAGTAACTGTCACCCTGCATGACCTCATAAGTTTAACACAACAGGACAGGTGTTACACTTAGAAAGTGTGTTCTCGTATATGTCTTCAGATCGAAAAACTCGCTACGCAGAATTTACCTCCACCATACTCATCCACTGTTTCATAATGAGAGCATTTAGCTACTCCAAACTAATTTTAAACAGAATGTCAAACCTTTTCTACTCTTTTTCTCGCTTACAGTCTTAACATCAAACATATAACACATTAACTCTTTGGTAATCAGCCGTTTGAAAGTGTTTCATACTTGGGAGTTCAATTCTTTAAACAATCGGGCATTTGCTGGTATATCCTAAATCTTCCACAAAAAAGTGTCTTTTTGCTTAGAATATTCTGTAAAGATTGCGTCTGCCTTCTCAGCTTCTAAAATTTAAATATATCACTTAATAACAATAACTTTCGTTATATTAATAAATCATTCC
Organism: Schistocerca piceifrons; assembly: GCF_021461385.2. NCBI lineage: Eukaryota > Metazoa > Arthropoda > Insecta > Orthoptera > Acrididae > Schistocerca > Schistocerca piceifrons. The sequence continues at coordinate 216,382,084 of NC_060146.1, forward strand.
CGTATTGTCACATATTGAACAGCACGTAAATAAGGATCGGTAACCTGCAATTAACACTTACTTTCATGCACGTCAACGTAAATTTGACCATATCTCAACAATTTTTCAGTAATAACTGGACCAGTTCAAACAGCAGAAAACAAGAAATTATAGAACTACGTTATCAGAAATATAAGTACATGACATGTAGGCATATTTGCAGTTGCTAACATGTACAACTATCGGCTGTATAATGGAACGACGCTCGTTGGATGACATTTTTGGACATGGGTTCCTATTCAAAATATTACGTACTCGCACCCCTCTACAAGTCCTAAATTTTGTAACGGGAATTTATGAACACCCTGTATGTAGCACAGGCATTACAAATTACGTGAATTCCATGTATACTTCATGGTACACTTCGTACACGCACGCAGTCAACACAGTCCATATATCAGAAAGTCTCACGCCGGTTCCTTTGTCTCTCACCAATAACTGGATATCCTCTTACTGCAGCAACCGGACAATAGTGACGTAGTCCGTTATGACAGCCGACGAAACAGGCCCGTCACAGATAGAAGTTGGGGCGTTCCAGCTCTGATCAGAGTCTTAAGAAACTTGCAGTGTTGTCTGTCATAGCGTGAACACCCTAGTATCACACGGCTGAGGTCTGCAGTCTCAGTTGGGAGGACTTTGAAGGAAGGGTAACAGCCGTGACGCAGACGGATGTGGCTTGGCGCCTAGATAGCTTGATTTGGGAGAATCAGGTTTTTCGCAGAATCAGTCGTGGATGTCGACCCGTGTAACTTGCTGCGCATCCTGTGTTGCGTGTTGCCGTGTTACAGGCGCTGCCAGCCCAGCGACCTGGCTGCGGCGATCAGCAAGTGGAGTGCTAGTTGCTTGAGAGAGTACGTTACACGTGTCGTCCCGCGCTGTGACTATTGTGCAATGACAACAGCGCACTGTCAGAGGCGAGAACATGCTCCGGGCTTCCTGCACGGCTTCGAGTGAAATGGCGCGGCAGCTGCAAACGAACTTGAGATTGAAGTATGCAGAGTATTACGATTCTTGTGCGCAGAACGTATACATTTCACACAGATTCACCTTGGCACTCTGCTGGTGCATTAGCCAAATGCACTGTCGCTTCCTGGAATAGTGGAATGGTTCCAGTAACTTGATCAAGGTCGCACAGACGTGGATCATGTTAATAGCGAAGATGAGATCTCGCTTCAGACTGTTTCCATCCCTTAGGCAAGCTCAGAGAACATCTGGGTGGGGCGGGGGAGGTTGGGGGGGGGGGGGAGAAGAGATTTTCCAGCTATGTGGAAGTTCACACACAGGTTCTGGAGTGGGAGCTAATTTCTATCCCAGAAGAATTAAAAAATTGGTACAACATTCCGAACGGTTTTTACAAAGAGTTAGTCATGATGGTGGAAAATGGTGTCATGTACCTGGGTCGCTTTGAATTGTAGTGTAGAATTCGCTAAAACGTAGAGGGACTGCGATGGTAACATGAAACTTAAATCCCCCGTTACTCGATTTACTGCTCATAGAAAGAAGCGGCAAGTTCAAGTACTTCATGACATAACTTTATAAAATATCGATATTAAACAACCAAGTAAAGCGTCTCTCGTATGGCTTTCTTATAACAGAAAAAAAGCCAAAAAGGCTTGGATTTTATCTGAACCTATGCGAATTCCTCTCCTGCGCCACCCTTTCGATCTTAAAGTAGCACTTGTATCCTTCGTCCTCAACTATTCTCTCGATGTTTTCCAGTCTCTGTGATTCTATACAGTTTGTACCCTCTTTACATTAATTTACTACCGTGTAAGGTATTCCCTGTTATCTTAATAGCTGTCTTGTCATGCTTTTCTTTCTTCTTTTCAGTGTTTGCCGTACATTCCTTTTCTTGCCGGTTCTGCGGAGACCCTTTTGTTTCTCCACCTTCTGGGTTCACACACTGTTCAACATTCTTCTGTAACACCATATCTCAAACGCTTCGATTCTCCTGTGTTCTGTTTCTTCCAACGTCCATGATTCTCTACCAAACAATGTTACACTCCAAACGTACATCCTCAGAAATTTCTTCCTCAAATTAAGACCTACATTTGATACTAGGATAACTGTCTTGGCCAAGAACGCCATTTTTGCCAGTGCTAGTCTATCTTTTATGTCCTCTCTGCTTCGTCAGGTACGGATTATTTTGTTTAAAGGTAGCAGACTTTCGATGTTAAGCTTCTCATTGTTCTCATTTCTCGTAAAATTCATCAGTTTCGTTTTTCTTCGGTTTACACTCAGTCCATATTCTGTCCTGATAAGATTGTTCATTCCATTCAACAGATCCTGTCATTCCTCTAACCTAAGACTATGACTTGTAAATTACAACGTTTAGTGGATACTTCTTTTCGGTTGAGATGGTCAGGCATTAAAACCAAAGAGCGTCAACAAAATGGAAGCTTTCAAGATGTGGATACACCGCACGGTACTTGCAAAATGACAGATGAAGAGGATGAGAAATGAGGACTTATTTTAATGTGCTAAGTAGTGTGTAATACGCTGCTGATCGTTAAAATACTAAAGTGCTAGGAAGGACAGCGATAACAGTTTTACTTATTGTTAATACACGGTATGTTTGTTGTTGTGGTCTTCAGTCCTGAGACTGGATTGATGCAGCTTTCCATGCTACTCTATCTTGTGCAAGCTTCTTCATCTCCCAGTACCGACTGCAACCTACATCCTTCTGAATCTGCTTAGTGTATTCATCTCTTGGTCTCCCTCTACGATTTTTAACCTCCACGCTCCCCTGCAGTATTAACTTGGTGATCCCTTGATGCCTCAGAACATGTCCTACCAACCGATCCGCTCTTCTAGTCAAGTTGTGCCACAAGCTCCTCTTCTCCCCAATTCTATCAATACCTCCTCGCCGGCCGGAGTGGCCCTGCGGTTCTAGGCGCAACACTCTGGAGCCGCGTGACCGTTACGGTCGCAGGTTCGCTTCCTGCCTCGGGCATGGATGTGTTTGATGTCCTTAGGTTAGTTAGGTTTAAGTTCTAAGTTCTAGGGGACTGATGACCTCAGACGTTGAGTCCCATAGTGCTCAGAGCCATTTGAACCATCCATTCGTCTGTAAAGAATTCGCGTTAGTATTTTGCAGCTATGACTTATTAAACTGATAGTTCGGTAATTTTCACATCTGTCAACACCTGCTCCCTTTGGGATTGGAATTATTATATTCTTCTTGAAGTCTGAGGATATTTCGCCTGTCTCACACATCTTGCTCACCAGATGGTACAGTTTTGTCAGGAATGGATCTCCGAAGGCCGTCAGTGGTTCTAATGGAATGTTGTCTACTCCTGGGGCCTTGTTTCGACTCAGGTCCTTCAGTGTTCTGTCAGACTCTTCACGCAGTATCGTATCTCCCATTTCATCTCCATCTACATCCTCTTCCATTTCCATGATATCGTCCTCAAGTGCATCGCCCTTGTATAGACCTTCTATATACTCCTTCCACCTTTCTGCTTTCCCTTCTTTGCTTAGAACTGGGTTTCCATCTGAGGTCTTGTTATTGATACAAGTGATTCTCTTTTCTCCAAAGATCTCTTTAATTTTCCTGTAGGCAGTCTCTATCTTAACCCTAGTGAGATAAGCCTCTGCATCCTTACATTTGTCCTCTAGCAACGGTGTAGTAGGAAGAATAGATGATTATACATTCTAAGACAAAAAACCGGAAAAGCACAAAGTAGTTAAACAAATTGACAAGGTATCGACATAAAATGCACATTTGTAAGCTTTGGCAGCCGATGGACGAATGTGTGATGCTGCAGCGCGGTTTCACGACGCAACTGGCAAGGATATTAAACAGGGGACCTGTCGATACCAGGGCAAAAAGTCTTTGAGAATTTTATTCTGTGTATTCAGTTGGACAGGAACTATGCCTCGGGGGCACGTGAACAATATACTCAGACTCCGTCTGTGGTGCGTATGGGGTTGACCTGAGATTCTGTCATTCTGCGCAACGGATTAATCTGAGACGTACCCTTTACCCTGTGGCTCCTGCAAGATGCAGTTTCCACCCCCACACTACTACAGAAGTCAGACAGGCGCTGCTAACGTTCTAAAGAGAAATGCTTGAAAAAATTTCAGCAATAAATATCTTCCGGAGTCATGCGCTGTAAGGAAATGACACAAAAATTCACAAAGTTTCTTATGTAACTAGTGGGATACTTGGGTACTGGAGTAGTGCTAGTTAGTGTAAGAAAAACATAGAACCAACGAAAGTTATTATTTATTTTGCAAACATTCTGGGAAATCACAATGGCACTTTTAGTTATGAATTGAACAAGTTATATCCCGGTTCTTTTCGGAATGTGAAGTTACCTCTCAAGGATAGGATTCGCTAATGAAATTTCTATACAAAGTTTAAGATGGTTGTTGACTTGGCAGAATGGCTGAGAGCCGCACCTACTTAACTTGAATAATTATCCTTTAGAATGTTGGTAGGTACGGTCGAGGCTGTCGCATGTGGAATGCAGTGAAGTGTACTGTTGTGGGGGAAATATGGGGCTCACAAGAGTTGTAGCGCACAATACCGTAAGCTGTGATGACTGCTGTCTCCGCCGCTCGATGCTGACATATAAGATAACTCTCATTCTATCTGGATTGACCTTCGCCAATCAAACTGTCCCTACGCCTTGATAAAGTCAAGGATTCCTATTCGCCCCTAGTCTAACTATTGGCGTGGTACACCGGTCAGATAACCAGTCCACTGCGATGCCACCCAAAAATTCGCTTGCAGGCGTTTAACTATAACTCTGTCCATTCACACTGCACAATAAGTGTGTCGGCCAACACAGTGAACAACACTTAATCGCGAGGACTCAATATAGAGAGTCACACTTGGACTCGCTCTCGACAGAGGTGCTCTCCCAGTGAAGTACTGAGGAGAGACTTGTTCCTCGCTCCAAGAGCGACAACAGAATGGCCCCTCTCCACGCCAGACGTGAAGGGGTATATCTTTCAGTCTCTTCCATTATTCCTTCAGCTCAAGGCGTCAGAAATATAGTCTGCCAAGCAGCATTACTCTTCTAAAACGGGAGAATGACGTTCCGTTTAAGGCGACTAATCCAGAAATCTGTAGTATCGGCGTTTGGCGTTTGCTGTCTTCCTGTGAAAATCTCTGAAACTGCGTGCTATGTGTAAAGAATGCATAGGCTGGCCGCCCCCGTACAATGTAGCGGAATTTGATTTTAAGCCGAACACGGGGTCGTTCCCCCTTTCGCTCGGGTGAACGCTGTCCGCTCCACGGGCGGACACCGGCTGACGTAGATGGGTTGGTACCGGCCTTCTGGTGTGCGGTTGCCTCTCTCGAACTAAAAGCTGTGACCGTCGTGTCTGGAATGTATGTGTGTACGCCAGCCTCGAGTATTTCAACCACGGTGCACATTGGCGATTTACTAGTTATTTGCATATCGTTTACATGAATTCATACAACACTGACTTTATCTTATCGAGTTTGGGTTCGAATGAAGCGTCTTGATGTGCGGAATATGATTGTGAGGGCGGAATACGTAAGCAATGTAGGTCAGGAGACCACGACATCTTACAACCGGCGTTTGAGAGAGGTCGTGTAGTTGTGATGAGCAGGCTTGAAATTATTGCTCAGTACTGGTGCACTCGTAGTATGCGACCAGACTGTGCCGACCATCGACTGGCGGCTGGTTGAGTGAGTGTTGAGAGAGGCCGCTGAACTCTGTGTGTCGTCCTGGAGGTGTGGCGCTGCCCGCTCCTTCCATTGGGGCGCGGGTCAGCGCCTCTTTGATGACATTTCGTGCCGCTGCACTGGTCAGTGTGCAGTCAGTGCTCTAGGACTGCAGAGCTGCCCTAGTCCATTAACCATAGGACGCCCAAACCTTTTTCTCTAACTTGGATACCTAAGGGAAAGGGGGGGGGGTGTTCGGCGAGCCCACAGGTATTAAATAAGTTTACTGATGAAAAATTACAACATTCAAAATGGTTTATGTATTTTGACTAAGGCATCGGTTTAATAATGTTGTTAATTGTTATAAATATTGGGTTGAGTGATTAAAAAATTGACATATTAAAATACAAAATACAGATGTGTTCATATACAATAGACTACTCTGAGTCCTCAACTTGAAGGCAAAAGACATGCTTCACAATATTTTCTGAATGTGTGTTACACACATGTTTATGACACTGCCCACAATACTGTTTTGATTTACTTAGATTGTTGTACTTCTGCTTCTTTGTTTTAGCTTTCCTTACACATATATGGCACCGACCTTTCCCTGCCAGAGGCTGACGTGCTTCTGTTGTCGCTTCTTTGATTTTCTTTTGTAGAATAGTCTCCACTGATTGAACAATTTGGTTAGATAACCCTCTTGCATTGGCACTTCTTTCTTCTACCTGCAATTTCACTAGTTCCATCCCAGCTTGCAGATGATAAAGTTTCCGTTTGTTGTGTTTCTTCTAATTCCATCTTGGATGCTGCTGGATGAATATGGTGGTTGCATTGATAGCACAAATGTCGATGAGAGAGTAAAATACAGATAGAGGCCATCTCTTTGTTCCCCTCTTGCAGGGTTACTTACGCGCCATCTGATCAATGGTATCAATTGCACCTTTAGTGGAATTGTAATATGCATTTATCTCGATGTTATTCTTCTCTCCTCCAACAGTGCCTTTATCTTGGTACATTGCTGACATCAGTAAGTTTTTACTTGGTTTCGTTTCTGCTGTGTAGGGCACCAAAGTTACTGGAGGCCTACGTGTCGGAAACTGCACTAACTCACTGCAAGTTTACAAGATAAATAACAGCTGACTGACATTAACAATCACTTCCTCCAAAAGTAAACCGATTGTTGTGAATATCAAGAATACCAACGAACAAGAAACTAACTAGCATTGTTGTAGAGATGAGAAATACGAAATCTTACTAAGGGAAATTTTCTATAGCATGGAAGCCAAAGGGGGGGGGGGGGGTTGTTGGACCCATAAGAAGTTCATTAATTTTTTTCTTTCAAAGCAGGAATTTTCTATAAAATATATTGACACTAATGTTTCATAAAATAGCCAACAAACAATAAGTCAAAGGGAATATGTAGTATGAAAGTTACTTGGGCAAAAGCAGGGGACATAAAGAAATTATGGGTTCAACGAACCGTCCCCCGCCCCCCCCCCCCCTGTCCTTAGGCGTCCTAGGGTAAAGCCAAATGTCGCCACGCTGTCCTATCGGGTACGTTCTTCGTGCGTCCTATGTTGACTTCTCCAGTTATGCTACCCTGTGTTGCTTGTCTGTCAACACTGACGATTCTATGCGAACGACACTGTTCACAGACATTAGGTGAAGCCGTCTGCCAATTCGTCGATCGTGGTGAGAGATAATGCCTGAAATTTGGTATTCTCGACACACTCTTGACACTGTGGGTCTCGAAATACTGAAATCCCTACATAGTTCCGAAATGGAATATCGTATGCTTCTACCTCCAACTACCAGTCCACATTCAAAGTCTTATTATAGCCGTCAGGCGACCGTGACCACGTTGGACACTTGTTCACTTAGATCACCTGAATATAAAATGACGGTTCCCCCAATGCACTGGCCTTTTACACCACCGTCATCTGTATACGTGCGTATCTCTATTCCATGACTTCTGTAACCTATGTCTACTTATAACGCTACTGCCCGATACTGCTATACCATAACCTCAAAGCTGGAGGCAGTTCGTATACTGAAATTATTTTTATTCAAGTAATTATAGTAAAAAGAAGCAGAGCAGTGTTACCCGCTGAGAGGATTTTAGTTGTGTTGACCCTGATGTACCTAACGGAGGTGGCTTATCGGAAGTGAAAGTCAGAAGCACTTAAATATTTAAACAGTAGTAAACAATATTTAACCAGTCCACACTGTTCAGAGGGCAAAGGAAACGGTCGCCAGCCTAATTAGGCAAGAGAATGATTGACATTCTATTTCAGGAAAATAAGTGTGAGTAACTTTAACGGACAAACACAACCTATACTTTGCCACACGCGAGTGCAATGAACTCTCGCACCTGCATACAGTATGTTCAGGTTAAGGTTGGAGCTATCAGGTCAGGACAAACTATTTACATAAATATAACAGATAACAAAACACACTATTACCTTGAGGACTTAGTCAAACTGAATGGTTACTGTTAATATTCACTGCAGAATCGTAAATTGGGCACAAGTTCAATATTACTTTTCAAACATTTTCCTATCTGACAAAAAATTGTAAATGTATTTCACTGCAAAATTATAAACTGGTCATAGGTTAAGTCTCTCTCAGCTAAATACCTTTTTATTTAGAATGAAAATTAAATGGAATTCACTAACAGATTGCTTCTCACTGTCTTTTGAATAAAGAAATTATTTTTTTCATAGATAGTGGTCTTTCTATTAATCGTTATCTAGCATGAGCACAATAGACAAATTGTTGAGCCTGTTAAAAAAATGGCTCTGAGCACTATGGGACTCAACTACTGTGGTCATAAGTCCCCTAGAACTTAGAACTACTTAAACCTAACTAACCTAAGGACAGCACACAACACCCAGCCATCACGAGGCAGAGAAAATCCCTGACCCCGCCGGGAATCGAACCCGGGAACCCGGGCGTGGGAAGCGAGAACGCTACCGCACGACCACGAGATGCGGGCTGAGCCTGTTACACTATTAATATACACTTTTAATACACAAGGGGAGTCCAATATTGTACAGAAGTTCACTTGAATAGGAAGGGTAATTGAAACTCGCTATAATTAAGTAACTCTGTGCGTTTGAACTGCTTTCAGTGGAGGGGGGCCCTTAATCTTCACCACTGTAGTAGAGCATACTAAACACACTTTCAATACACTAAAGAAATAAGCCCTTAACAAGTCTGAACATGTAACTTTCAACAGTATTAGTTCCCAACTCTTACTGCAGTAGAACACAACTTGATGTGGTTATAAGACAATAGTTCACCTTCGGTTGATTTTCAACAGACTGCACTGTGATCACTTACTAAGCAAAACTTTGTAAGCCTCAGTTTTGAGAACTTTCATTTTAGAAGCTGGCAACAAAATTTTACTAAGCAGTTTTAATAGAAAAATTATTTTCAGCAAGCATTATTCACTATATTACTCAGTTCTGCTAAAACACTGAGCTTTAATGTTCTTTCATTAAGGACACTCGGTAATCATTTTAGCATGGGAAGGACCCTAAGTGGTTGTGTGACTAGGGATGAAAAATCAAGGTAGGTATACGAGTTTAAGTTACCTTATATTTGTGCACACTAAAACATCCAATGAACTGATCCTTCACCATACATTTCTACTATTCCTTGGTTCTTTTCAATGTGGTGGCGATTGCATGTTGGTAGGTGGATTTGCAGATAGAATTTCTGGACTGTCATTTCTTGGTGGCGACGATGGATATCAATTCCAGAATAGTTCCAGCTCTTTATCCATCCATCCGAGGCATTGGAAAGCGGCACGGAAAGCCTCTCTCGGCACCAGCACAATATACAACGTTTACATGAGCAGTTGACAGTTTGGTAGCTCGTCCCCGACTGAGGACGCGTATTGAAGTATTGTCAGTACTAGAAACATTGACAAGCAGTGTTGATGGGCCTCAAAGTATTCTCAGTATTGTCAATAGATACTGAACGTGTGAGGTGAAGTATAGACGGCTTGACAATATTCTCCCTTCGGATGTTGACATAGCTTCAGGAACCAGCCACGAGGCGTTAGTGTGCTCTGTTTATTTTTCAATAGGCCGATGCGCGTACCATACCTCAGATTCCATTCTGGAGGAATCTTTTTAACAGAATAAAATTTTAATAGCCCTATACAAAGGTAATCAGTGTAATTGAGGATGGTTAATGGAGGATTGCCAACGACACTGCTTACTTCTTTAAATTGAAAATATACTATAGATTGGTGTATTATATAGCAGTTTGAAAAAACGCTCCCATTTCGAAAAATAGGCCACATATCTGCAATGACTAGCAAGAGGTCTGCGAAATACGTCAATTTAACCACGTTATCTCAAAGCGAAAACAGAAATTGTTATACGTTAATTGCCGAAAGTTATCCTTGCCAGGCAGATAAAATGGCTTCACAGGTTTCTACAGAATTTCACTAATTGTGCTAGCTGATAATACAGAACTAAACTCCGAGCATTAGAATGACCCTGCCGCCACCAGAAATCACTTAGTTACTCCTATTCCCTTGTCGACTGCGATTGCCCCTCTCGTTAGTTTATTTTGTTTCTCTATTTTGTCTCACATCAGCGCTAATAACTAGACGTACGATGCTGCACTCATCGGAACACAATTTATGACATGATTCGGGTCCATGGTTTTGATTTCAGTCAGTTAATTAACACGTGACCAGTCGTTCCTTTTTTTCAGCCGTTCTCGGACCCGTTTTGTCTTTTTCGTTGTTTTCTGTAGCTAATACACCGAAGAGCCAAGGAACTGGTATACCTGCCTGCTATCATGAACGCAGAAGTGCCGCAACATGACGTGCCACAGACTCGACTAATGTCTGAAGTACCGCTGGAGGGAACGGACTCTATCAATCCAGCAGGGCTGTCCATAAATCCGTAAGAGTACGAGGGTGTGGAGATCTCTTCTGAAGAGCACGTTGCAAGGCATCCCAGATATGCTCAATAATGACCATCTCTGAGGAGTTTGGTGCCCAGCGGAAGTGTTTAAACTCAGAAGAGTGTTCCTGGAGCAACTCTATAGCAATTCTGCACGTGTAGGGTGTCGCATTGTCCTAGTGGAGTTCCCCAAGTCCGTCGTAATGCAGAATTGACATGAATGGATGCATGTTATGAGACAGGATGCGTACGTACGTGTCACCTGTCAGAGTCGTATCTAGACGTATCAGGGGTCCCATATCACTCCAACTGCACACATCCCACACCATTACTGTCCTTCCACCAGCTTGAACAGTCCTCTGCTGACATGCAAGTTCAATGGATTCATACAACTTGAAACGTGACTCTTCCAACCAGGCAACATGTTTCCAGTCGCCAACAGTCAAATATCGGTGTCGACGGACCCAGGCGAGACGTAAAGCTTTGTGCCGTGCAGTCGTCAAGGGTACACGAGTGGGCTTTCGGCTCCGAAAGCCATATCGATGTTGTTTCGTTTAAGGGGCTCCGGAACGCCCTATACTTGCAATGTTAAAATAACGCTTATAAATTACATCTTTCCTCACAAAGTATTTGAGGTAGGAAGTTGAACTTTTGCAGATTATTTATTGGAATATGGGCTACAACTTAACACAGGGATTTTACAAAATTTTAGTTCAGTTATTAAAAATGATTTTTTTTCAAATGTAATGAAAATTCACAACATTTTTTTGCAATTTTTTATTTATATATTCAAAAATATACAGTTTTTTGGAAAAAGGCTGTGTTAAATTATGCAGAATGTACTGTGTAACATTTACTGAAAGTTTGAAACAAATATGTTCGGAAGATCCTTAGAAAACATGTAATTAGTATGAGAAAATAAAAGTTTTGGGAATCGAGCGACAAAGATTGGATTAACTTTTTAGTGCATTCCAGGTCCATCGGATGGATTACCTTCATCCTCTGCAAACTCCTCCTCCAGCTTCCTCTTGTTCCTCCTCCTGTTTACTCTTGCTTGTATTTCTAGACTCTTTATAGCCCTGTCTGCAGTCCGAAGGTATTCCTTGTCTAAAGCAAGCATCGCTCGTTGTTGTGTTCGTAGATTTTGCTACCATTTTCTTCAGTTGCAGTTACTGCGACACTGTTCCAAAAAGTGGTCATGAATGAACACTTATCACATTTCAGTTGTATTTCACTAGCAAGTCCTACGTGCTCTATTATGGAGAGTTCCAGACCAACTTCACTACAATGAATACATCTTACACAGTTTGAAAAAATTCCTTTGAGAACCGACATATCAAATATTTCATTCACATCCGATTCGCCCACAAAACATTCATAGTTTTCACTCATTGAACCAAGCTTCTTCTGTGAAGTATTTTCTTTCCCACTTTGACTGCTATGGGCAGGTGTACTTGAGAGGTTAGGTTCACTCACTTGGTTATCGTCTTTATTGTTTACAGTAATAACACATACCTTTGGCTTTCCAACATTTCTCCTTTTCTTAAAAGCCTTCAGAGGATTTCTAATAACTTGCTTTTACTCATTATTATACTTCAACAAAACAGAGACTCAAGAAACAGAATTAATTACGAATATTTTCGAGATAACGACAGAGTAAATAAACATGAAACAATCGACAATCACACCAGCGATATATATTGAACCATCACAGGTTAGCCACAACACATACTTTATCTCACATCACTAAAATGTACCTGATGAACACGGACGTTAATAATAACACCATTTGACAGCAGTTTAACAGCGCCACAGTGGGTCACGCCCATGTAGAACACATTTCAAAAAAAATTTAAAAATAGTTGTAGTCTTCGGAATTGAATAAATTATATATCTATTAAAAGGTAATAGTCTGCAGATTCAGAAAACGCAAAAAAGTAAAAATTGAACTTTTCATGATTTTGAGCCTTTCCGGAGCCCCTTAACAGTTCACACGTTAACACTTGGTGATGGCCCAGCATTGATCTTTGCAACAATTCGCGGAAGGATTGCACATCTGCCACGTTGAACGATTCTCTTCAGTCGTCGATGGTCTCGTTGTTGCAAGATCTTTTTCCAGCCACAGCTATGTCGGAGATTTGATGTTTTACCGGATTTCTGATATTCACGGTACACTCATGAAATGGTCGTACTGGAAAATCCCCACTTCGTCGCTACCTCGGAAATGCTGTGTCCCATCGCTCATGAGCCGACTATAACACCACGTTAAAATTCACTTAAATCGTGATAACCTGTCATTGTAGCAGCAGTAACCGATCTAACAGCTGCGCCAGACACTTGTTGTCTTATATAGGCGTTGCCGACCGCAGCGCCTACCTGTTGACGTATCTCTCTGCATTTGAATACGCATGCCTATATCAGTTTACATCTACATCTATAAACCGCAATCCACCTGACGGTGTGTGGCGGAGGCTACCTTGAGTACCTCTATCGGTTCTCCCTTCTATTCCAGTATCTTCGCGAAATATACGTAGGAGGGAGCAATATACTGCTTGACTCCTCGGTGAAGGTATGTTCTCGAAACTTCAACAAAAGCCCGTACCGAGCTACTGAGCGTCTCTCCTGCAGAGTCTTCCACTGGAGTTTATCTATCATCTCCGTAACGCTTTCGCGATTACTAAATGATCCTGTAACGAAGCGCGCTGCTCTCCGTTGGATCTTCTCTATCACTTCTATCAACCCTATCTGGTACGGATCCCACACCGGTGAGCAGTATTCAAACAGTGGGCGAACAAGTGTACTGTAATCTACTTCCTTTGTTTTCGGACTGCATTTCCTTAGGATTCTTCCAATGAATCTCAGTCTGGCATCTGCTTTACCTAATGCATACTCCCAGATAATTTATGGAATTAACTGCTTCCAGTTGCTGACCTGCTATATTGTAGCTAAATGATAAGGGATCTTTCTTTCTATGTATTCGCAGCTCATTACACTTGTCTACATTGAGATTCAATTGCCATTCCCTGCACCATGCGTCAATTCGCTGCTGATCCTCGTGCATTTCAGTACAGTTTTCCATTGATACAACCTCTCGATATACCACAGCATCATCTGCAAAAAGCCTCAGTGAACTTCCGTCGTCATCCACAAGGTCATTTATGTATATTGTGAACAGCAACGGTCCTACGACACTCCCCTGCGGCACACACTCTTACTTGGGAAGACTTCTCTCCATTGAGAATGACATGCTGCGTTCTGTTATCTAGGAACTCTTCAATCCAGTCACACAATTGGTCTCATAGTCCATATGCTCTTACTTTGTTCATTAAACGACTGTGGGGAACTGTATCGAACGCCTTGCGGAAGTCAAGAAACACAGCATCTACCTGGGAACCCGTGTGTATGGCCCTCTGAGTCTCGTGGACGAATAGCGCGAGCTGGGTTTCACACGATGGTCTTTTTCGAAACCGATGCTGATTCCTACAGAGCAGATTTCTAGTCTCCAGAAAAGTCATTACACTCTATATTTCTTTGACGCTTCAGTGTATAACTGCAGCATACGCTTCCTTTTGGGTTTCCGACATTATAACCTTATAAAATCTGGTTGCCAACTGACATTATGTCAGTGTTATTGAGAGTGAGTATAATGAAACTCTGACAGACTCGAATTGTAAATAAATATTGAAGATGTGCGCGCCCCGCGTAACTGCCGTCACACCTGGGTAGCCGACACTGCCCCCCCCCTCCCCCCCCCCCCCTCCCGGGCCAGTGTTTACCCATCCAGCCTACCCGCTGCGGCAGACAATTCTCGACTCTCGCGCCCTAAAGCAGCCGCTAATTGGTCGCGGTGGAATCTCGTATGCAGGGAAGCCTGTGCTGGCCAGCCGTAACGAATTGCCCTCACATAGTGGCGGGGAGCGGGACGCTCCGCCGAGATTTACGCTAATCAGCATCCCAGCTACACGCGGCCCCCTGCCGGGCGGCGTCTGCCCACACCTCCCCGCCTACTCCTCTCCGTGTACACTCCGTAACTAGAGGTCCGAGCGGCTGTCGCTATCTGCATGTATTCCAAAAGGCGCGGCTCACGACCCGCCCGAACAGGTATCGATCTTACTGCGATGACTGGTCAGGCGTGCACTACACGCAGGTAGCGGTTACAAGGGTGGCGGAGTACATGTGGAGCGCAGATGTGGGTTTTTTAGGTTAGAGAATTCCCTCCCAAGGCCCGACAAGACGCCTCTTGAAACGCGACAAGGTAGCAGTAGGCAAAACTCAACAGGGAATAACCATATTAATGTGCTAATAGTAAACTGCAGGAGCGTCTATAGAAAAGTCCCAGAATTGCTCTCATTAATAAACGGTCACAAATCCCACATAGTACTAGGGACGGAAAGTTGGCTGAAAACAGATGTAAACAGTAATGAAATTCTAAACTCAGATGGGAATGTATACCGAAGAGACATGCAGGACAGTGAAGGGGGAGGCGTGTTTATAGCGATAAAAAGTGCAATAGTATCGAAGGAAATGCACGCAGATCCAAAATGTGAAATAATTTGGGTGAAGGTCACGGTTAAAGGAGGCTCAGACATGGTAATTGGATGTCTGTGTAGGCCCCCTGCCTCCGCACCTGTTGTGTCAGAGCACCTGAAGATAAATTAGGAAAATATTTCGAGTAGATCTCCCGACAATGTTATAGTTCTGGGTGGAGATTTTAATTTGCCAGATATAGACTGGGTGACTCAAACGTTTATAACGGGTGGCAGGGACAAAGAGTCCAGTGCATTATCTGAAAACTACTTGAGCAGTTAAACAGAGAACCGACTCGTGGCGATAACATATTAGACCTTCTGGTGACAAACAGACCCGAACTATTTGAAACAGTTAACGCACAACAGGGAATCAGCGATCATAAATCGGTTACTGCATCGATGACTTCAGCCGTAAATAGAAATATTAAAAGAGGTAGGAAGATTTTTCTGTTTAGCAAAAGCGACAAAAAGCAGATTTGACCGTACTTGACGGGTCAAAACAAAAGTTTTGTCTCAAGTACAGATGGTGTTGAGGATCAGTGGACAACATTCAAAACCACCGTACAATATGCATTAGATGAGTATGTGCCAAGCAAGATCGTAAGAGATGGAAAAGAGCCACCGTGGTACAGCAACCGAGTCAGAAAACTGCTACGGAAGCAAAGGGAACTTCACAGCAAACATAAACATAGCCAAAGCCCTACAGACAAACAAAAATTACACGAAGCGAAATGTAGTGTGAGGAGGGCCATGCGAGAGCCGTTCAATGAATTCGAAAGTAAAGATCTATGTACTGACTTGGCAGAAAACCCTAAGAAATTTTGGTCTTATGTCAAAGCAGTAGGTGGATCAAAACAAAATGTCCAGACACTCTGTGACCAAAATGGTGCTGAAACAGAGGATGACACACTAAAGGCCGGAATACTAAATGTCTTTTTCCAAAGCTGTTTCACGGAGGAAGACTGCACTGTAGTTCCTTCTCTAGATTGTCGCACAGATGACAAAATCGTAGATATCGAAATAGACGACAGAGGGATAGAAAAACAATGAAAATCGCTCAAAAGAGGAAAGGCCGCTGGACCTGATGGGATACCAGTTGGATTTTACACAGAGTACGCGGTGTACCGTAGGTCTCTAGGAGAGCGTAGCGTTCCAAAAGATTCGAAAAGGGCACACGTCATCCCCGATTTCAAGAAGGGACGTCGAATAGGTGTGCAAAACTATATCTCTGACGTCGATCAGTTGTAGAATTTTATGTCCGAGTATAATGACTTTTCTGGAGACTAGAAATCTACTCTTAAGAAATCAGCAAGGGTTTCGAAAAAGACGATCGTGTGAAACCCAGGTCGCGCTATTCGTCCACGAGACTCAGAGGGCCATAAACACTTCACCGAGAGGTCAAGCAGTATATTGCGCCCTCCTACGTATGTCTCGCGAAGAGACCATGAGGATAAAATCAGAGAGATTAGAGCCCACACAGAGGCATACCGACAATCTTTCTTTCCACGAACAATACAAGACTGGAATAGAAGGGAGAACCGATAGAGGTACTCAAAATACCCTCCGCCACACACCACAGACCCAAGTTGAAACCAGACCCCGGCAGCAGACGACATTCCGTCAGAACTGTTGGCGCCTTTGGGAGAGGCAGCCATGACAAAACTCTTTCATCTGGTATGCATGATGTATAAGAGAGGTGAGACACCCACCAATTTTAAGCAAAATGTGCAGGCTGACAGTTACTGAACTATATAAAAAAACGTAAATTAGTTACAAACTACAGCGTCCACCCACTTTATTCAACATCTGAACGTCACTACAGATAATCGGATTTAGGTTACGACATGTTCGATATGCCTGCCATCAATGGAGTTGATATGCGCAGACAAATAGCGAAATTCTGCACGGCCCGCTGAAATGTCGGAACATCGATGCTTTCGATGACCTCATGAATGGCTGTTTTGAGCTCAGCAGTGGTTTTGTGGTTATTGCTGTACACTGTAATGTAACCCTCCCACACATCACTAGTAAAGTTTCAGTCACTTCATTAGTTTAAAAAACGTCTAGAGGCGTAAGCTATACGATTTTTTTTTTACTTCTTTTTCTCGTTGATGGCTGCAGTTCGTCGACGGGTAGATTCTTGAGGCTGCAATTTTGACTCTGTGGGTTCCAGTTGACACAATAATTGATTAAGTACTTTTTGTTTTTGTGACTTTTTTTATTTTATCCCAGTCTTCTGTATCACACTGACTTCACGATCTCCATTTTCATAAAACCAAAAATTACGTTAATACCGGCAAAATTAAAAACACGTCCGTTTCCATCATAGGCATGCCGACGACGACTACTACTACTACTACTACTACTACTACTACACTTTGCGGTACTAGCAACATTCCAAAAAGTTTACAAACTTTTTTGACAAAAGAAGAATCATCTACAAGTTATATCATTATTTTGTAAATGAATCCAGAAATAAATTTAATAATTAGCGTTAGCTTGCGCAATTAATAATATGAATGTTAGGTATGCGAGAGATTTCATAATTCCAAATATTTCTAAAAGAAGAATAATTCTAGCTGTACAAACGGAGCTAGCAAATATCGATTATAACAAATTAATTTCTTTTTATACATTTTTAGCCTGAGATACAACACATCGTATACAAATCACATAAGATTATTTCAGTGAAACAGCCGAGATAATGTTCACGTACACGAGATTCGAAAATATCGCTGGTATCGGCTACTTCTGTAAAGAAAGGTAATGTCAGACGAGGGTGTCCCATTACAACACATTATGGCATTCGGGAGGACGACGGTTCAATCTCGCGTCCGGCCATCCTGATTTAGGTTTTCCGTGATTTCCCTAAATCGCTCCAGGCAAATGCCGGGATGGGTCCTTTGAAAGGGCATGGCCGACATCCTTCCCTAATCCTTCGAGACCGATCACCTCGCTGTCTGGTCTCCTCCCCCAAAACAACCCAACCCAACACATTATCCGGATCCGGAGAATATGGCGGCCAATCGAGGCCCATGGCAGTGGCCTCGGGATAACCCAGAGCCAGTATGTGGTCCCCAAAGTGCTCCTCCAGGACATCAAACACTCTCCTGCTTCGATGGGGTCAAGCCCCATCTTGCATGAACCACATCTTGTCGATATCATGGTCACTTTGGATAATGGGGATGAAATCATCTTCCAAAACCTTCACTTACCTTTGGGTAATCACCGTGCCATCAAGGAATATCACACCGATTATTTCGTCACTGGACATTGCACACCACACACTCACCTGTTGAGGGTCAAGAGACTTCTCGATCGCGACATGCGGATTTTCAGTCCCCCAAATGCGACAATTTTGCTTATTGACGAACCCAGCAGAAGTGTAGTGGCAACTTCTGCCACTGAACGTATCAGGATGACCATATGTAGTGGGAAGAGGTAGAAGGCACCGTAATAAGACTCGTCTGAGCTGTCCAAGTGATTTATTGTTTCCAACTACAGTGCCGTGTTCCCCTCGGTCTGCGTCACCGGGTCCCGCAATGCTGAGGACACCACTTCACTGTCTGCAAAACGGCTTGGCGCGAAACGGCTGCCTCAGCGATCCCTGCGCTCAGTGTGAGCCGCAGGCGGCTGCTAGTTGCGTCTTCCTCGCCAGTGTTTCTGAGAAGGCGGCGACAACATGCGCCAGTGATCCAGCATCCGAATCTGTGGCCCTCACCTCGGGATGCCTCCAGTGTGTGTTGGAAGCCAGGAAGACTGCCCGTGGTAGCGAGCCGTGGAGAATCCCGCTGCTGGCTGGCTACGGACACCGTGTCAGCCTCAGAGGGTGGAACCAGCGATCCGCCAAGGAGTGGAATGCTGGCGCCCCATCTGCTGCTGCGTGTGGCTGGTGGTGTGACATGCCCCGCCATCCAGGAGAGCTGCCACACTTGAATGAATCTCGTTAGAAACCCGCACCTATTTATACGCGGCTGTGCGCCTCTGTTTTGCCATATGTGCCGCTTCGTGTCACATACTCATAAAGTGCTAGGTTGGCCAGTCGGCCCCTTCTGCCTGTGATTTGCAACATGCAAAACCGCTATGTATAGCTCTTTCAGCTGTTTGATGGCCCTGTGGTCTCTATTCTACTTCGTAATTGTTGGTATGCGTAATTCACTGCAATCCAGCCCGCACCTGGCTGTAACTTGTGCTCACAATACTGTACAAAACCGAAAGGTGGCTTTCATTTGTGACATTCATTTCGCAGATTATTCTGCATACTTGGAGTAAATAAACCCATATAATGGTTGATTAGACTTATTACGTGGATTAGAAAGAGAGATACGTGATGATTAAACACATGTCTGAAATAACACAAGCTTTGGTAATAATAATATTTAGTTGCATGCTGTAGGTGTAAGCAAAGTAAATTTGCCAGTGGAGGCGAGGAGGCGAAGGCCGGCGAGCGCCGGAAGAGCATTGTGCAGGGGCCGGGGGTCCCAGGGGATGCGGCCAGTGACCGGCAAGCATCAAAAAGGAACGCCTCCGGGTGCCAGGTGAGAGAGAGAGAGAGGCGAAATGTCGAGCAGACAGAGAGTGTCCAACGTACGCGCTGGCGCCGTCCGGTCGCGCGCTGTTTTAGCGGCAAATGGGCTGAGATCTGATAGGGCAGTTCATAAGAAAGTGCAGGAAACGCTGAGGGTCAACGCCCGCTGTTTGAACAGAGAAATTTTTGGATAGGTGGAGAAATTGTATCACTCTGCGAGGGAGATGTGGGAGGCCTTTGCAGCGTCGGGATTGGCTGATTAGAGTTTGGCGGCAAGATTGTCGCAAGAGCATCGTGCAAAGCGAGGCATAGGAGAGCGTCTTGTGCCGTGAAAGCGGAGAGTCGCAAAGTTCGGTAGCTCTGAGGTAGGGACTTAGATTCTGAATACTGTGCTGTATGATCTAGAGTCTGCAGCTACAGTAGGGCATCAGCGTCCACGATAGGCATTGCATTGACTACTAGTTTAATTGCAGTTGATTCCGCCTTATAGGCTGGCAGTCACCTTTGAACGTAGTCAACCAGTGCACAGAGCTACCATACTGGTATTGCACGTTAGTACAAGACACACTGGGCTGCTCCTTAGAGTTTGTTGAGCCAGTCTTGAAAGCATTGTATACCATTTAGGGGAATATAGGGCTTGTGGTATTAGCAGTTTCTGAGTAGTTTATTCTGCTCAAGGTATTTGAGAGACTTATCTTAATTCAGCGACTTTGCAGCTGCGGTCGTCGCCCCAGCAGCACGCTGGTAGACGGTATTGTAAAACTTGCAGCGGCGGCAGTAAAGTTCAGAAATAGTTGTTGGATCGTGTTCTTGCCATCCACTGAGCATCCGTGCAGTTTTGCTTACGATTCGTTGTTGGTTATTTGTCTTTTTACATGTTGTTTGGTTGGTTTCTTGGTGGTGGTGTCCGACGTGCGTATTATTTCAGACACAAAACAGATTATAGGAACGCAGTCAGATCGCATTTACCATTTGCTTATCCAGGGGCATAATTAAATCTAACTTCGCATCAACTTAACATTAACAGCTGAGAGCCAATCTTACCAGTGTAGTATATCTAAGAACACTGTACAATTTGTTTACTTCGTTTTCATTCATGATTTCTTCAATATGATCTAATTTCTATCGTGAGATATTTTACAATAAATACAAGTTATTTACAATATCGCTTTTGATTCAGTAATCAGTGGTAGTTAGCCGTCACTGTCACATTAATACATTTTATTCTTGTTTAATAATGGCCACTACCTCAATACGAGATCCGCTACAAAACTAACTTCCCCTATCCTAAATGGTGGTGCCGCTCCAAAAGAAAGTGGGCTTCGTCCCTAAACCAAATCATATTCACATACTAATTCTCATCATGCCCCCGCAGCCAACCGTTCCGTCTTAACGATCTAGCGCAAACCGTTCAGAAGTTATGACGATTTTATTTCATATAGTTCAACGATTGTAACTGCAAAAATTACAATAACAAAGAAAGCAGGTACTGACAAGTGCGAATACTGCCGAGCTATCAGGTTGGTAAGTCATGATTGCAAAGTAATAACACGAATTCCTTACAGAGCAATGGGAAAAATATGTAGAAGCCGACAGCGGGAAATGCAGGAACAGGCAAGGCAATACTTACCTTAGAGGACAGGTTAAGGAAAGGCAAACCCACGTTTATAGCATTTGTAGGCTTAGCGAAAGCTTTTGAAAATGTTGACTGGAATATCCTCTTTCAAATTCTGAAGGTAACAGGGGTAAAATACAGGCACCAAAATGCTATTTACAACTTGTACAGAAAACATAGGGCAGTAATGAAAGTCTTGGGACATGAAAGGGAAGCAATGGTTGAGATGCGAGTGGCATAGTGTTGCAGTTTATCCTCGATATTTTTCAAAAATGGTTCAAATGGCTCTGAGCACTATGGGACTTAACATCTGACATCATCAGTCCCCTAGAACTTAGAACTACTTAAACCTAACTAACCTAAGGACATCACACACATCCATGCCAGAAGTAGGATTCGAACCTGCGACCATAGCAGCAATCTGTATATTGAGCAAGTAGTAAAGAACACCAGAGACAAATGTGCTCTAGGTTTTAAAGTTCAGTGGGAAGGAACAAAAACATTAAAATTTGTTGGTTACATTGTAACTCTGTCAGAGACAGCAAAAGACTTGGATGAGCAGTTGAATGGAACGGACAGTGTCTTGTAAAGAGGATATAAGAAGACATTGACCAGTGATTCCAACCGTTTTACACATCATTTTTAAGCGACTTTAGATCCCAATTGAAGTTTCGTATACAAAAATAAACAATGCTCAAGATCAGAGAGAGGAGGGAAGGAAGATATGGATAGAGAGGGTGAGGAGGGAGGAGATAGATAGATACATAGTTAGATAGATAGAGAGAGAGAGAGAGAGAGAGAGAGAGAGAATGGAGAGGAGGAAATGGACAAGGGGAGAGGGAAGATAAGAACATGGACAAAGAGAGAAGAGAGGTGCAGATCGTCAGAGAGAGGTGGGCGAAGGTGATAGCATGTGTATCCAATTCCCACTGATACACTATGTGATCAAAAGTATCCGGACATCTGGCTGAAAATGACTTACAAGCTCGTGGCACCATCCATCGGTATTGCTGGAATTCAATGTGGTGTTGGCCCACCCTTAGCCTTGATGATAGCTTCCACTCTTGCTGGCATACGTTCAATCAGGAGCTGGAAGATTTCTTGGGGAATGGCAGCCCATTCCTTACAGAGTGCTGTACTGAGGAGAGGTATCGATGTCGGTCGGTGAGGCCTGGCACAAAGTCCGCGTTCCAAAACATCCCAAAGGTGTTCTATAGGATCCAGGTCAGGACTCTGTGCAGGCAAGTTCATTACAGAGATGTTGTTGTCGTTTAACCAATCCGCCACAGGCCGTGCATTATGAACAGGTGCTCGATCGTGTTGAAAGATGCAATCTCCATACCCGAATCGCTCTTCGACAGTGGGAAGCAAGAAGATGCTTAAAGAATCAATCTAGGCCTGTGCTGTGATACCGCCACGCAAAACAACAAGAGAAGCAAGCCCTCTCGATGAAAAACACGACCACACCATAACACCACCGCCTCCGAATTTTACTGTTGGCACTACACACGCTGGCAGATGACGTTCACCGGGCATTCGCCATAGCCACTTCCTGCCATCGGTTCACCACATTGTATAACGTGATTCGTCACTCCACATAACGCTTTTCCACTGTTCAATCGTCCAATGTTTACGCTCCTTACACCAAGCGAGGCGTCGTTTGGCCTTTACCGGCACGATGTGTAGCTCTACCATGAAATGGCTTTGAGCACTATGGGACTTAACTGCTCAGGTCATCAGTCCCCTAGAACTTAGAACTACTTAAACCTAACTAACCTAAGGACATCACACACATCCATGCCCGAAGCAGGATTCGAACCTGCGACCGTAGCGGTCGCGCGGTTCCAGACTGTAGCACCTAGAACCGCTCGGCCACTCCGGCCGGCCGACCATGAAATCCAAGTTTTCTCACCTCCTGCCTAACTGTCGTAGTACTTGCAGTAGATCCCGATGCAGTTTGGAGTTCAACTATCGGCGGTCTCTGTCAGTCAACAGACGAGGTCGGCCTGTACGCTTTGGTGCTGTACGTGTCCCTTCACGTTTCCACTTCACTATCGCTGCGGAAACAGTCGACCTAGGGATGTTTAGGAGTGTGGAAATCTCGCGTACAGACGAATGACACAAGTGACATCCAGTCACCTGACCACATTCGAAGTCCGTGAGTTCCGCAGAGCGCCCCATTCTGCTCTCTCACGATGTCTAATGACCACTGAGGTCGCTGATACAGAGTAGGTGGCAGCACAATGCACCTAATACGAAGAACGTGTGTTTTAGGGGGTGTACGGATACATTCGATTACAAGGTGTATCTAGCAGCTGTGAAGCATTCCAGGTTCGCGAGTCAGTGCACGTGACTAACTTGAAACTGGAATCAAGATGTGAAGATAACTTGTAACACTACTTCTTTTGACTTCCCAACGTTGCAGAAATGTTTCACACAAAATGTCATAAGGTTGTTTTCATTAATTACGAAGAATTTTGTAACTTCCGGAACGTATCAGGAACACGGGTAGCCACGTTTTATAAAAATGTGATCATTATGGGTCCCTAAGTTTGCTACCTATGAAATGTGAGGTCCAGATTGCAGCAAACTGCTGGCCGGGGTGGCCGAGCGGTTCTAGGCGCTACAGTCTGGAACTGCGTGACCGCTACGGTCGCAGGTTCGAATCCTGCCTCGGGCATGGATGTGTGTGATGTCCTTAGGTTAGTTAGGTTTAAGTAGTTCTAGGTTCTAGGGGACTGATGACCTCAGAAGTTAAGTCCCATAGAGCCATTTGAACCATTTGAACCAAATGACGCACCACACAGGGAGTCGTTGTGGACGTAATGGCTTCTCCATAATTACTCGAAGCCTTTCCGTGACCCAAATCCTGCAGTTCTGCTTGGTCACTAAGCCATTTGACAGAAAGTGTACCTCACTAGTGAACACCATTTTCTTGATGAAATGAGTCTCTGTTTTGTTCCACTAGCAGCCTACGGGCAAATACACTGTGCTTTTCGTGATCGTTTAGCTTCATTTCTCATCCCGGCTGGATTCTGTAGGCCCAAAGGTCCAGATTTTCTTTCAGAATTCATGGCATGCTGGTTCTGAGAATACTCAACTGTTGCGAACGTTGGCCAATAGATTTTACCGTACTCACAGCAATATCGTCGCCGTCAAATTTAAAATATTCGCGGCGAATTAAATGTTCTAAGAGATTTCGTGATTGCAGTCGGTCGTCGTGAACTTCACTACACGATATTTCAAATGGACAGCTGACAGTCATCTTCAGGTGAGCCTCAAAGACTTCTACGGCTCAGCTGAAGATAACTAGCAGGTGTCCATTTGAAATATCGTGGTGTGAAGTTTACGACGACCGGCTGCAGTCACGAAATCTCTTCGAACAACATTGTCACTCATGACGGCTATTAGCACGAGGACTCCCCAGGGTCTTAATGTCCACAGTCGAACCGGTTGTCTTTAGCAGCCAGTCTCATTATAGACGACTTATTCTGTGCATTACGTTGACCAAACATTCCACGGAGTTTGGCAACAGGCTCTTCGCAAGATTCAAAAGATTTGAAATATGACTCTGACAAAACTCTGTTCCATCGCGGAGTGCTCCATTACTAACGACAAAGGAAACAGATGAAAATCGTGCAATATTCAGTGCCGTCAATTTACTAGAACAGAAATAGATGGCACTTTAAAAATTACGTTCTTTATGGTACACTCTTTATAATCGAGGGCAACATCGTATTGATTGAGGCTTTTCCAACGGAGTAGTCGTAAATATGGTTCTCGGGCGAGACGTCGTATGTCGCTGTGAAAACTCCACAATATTTCGTCGGTGCAACTGACCGACATCTTAAGTGCCGGGCAGAGTGGCCGTGCGGTTCTAGGCGCTACAGTCTGGAGCCGAGCGACCGCTACGGTCGCAGGTTCGAATCCTGCCTCGGGCATGGATGTGTGTGATGTCTTTAGGTTAGTTAGGTTTAAGTAGGTCTAAGTTCTAGGCGACTGATGACCTCAGAAGTTAAGTCGCATAGTGCTCAGAGCCATTTGACATCTTAAATGGAGTTTCCACAACGCCATGCGGCGTCTTACCTAGAACCATGTTTACGACAGTCATATTAATGATACATTTAATTTATGTTCGTAGACTGACATCATAAGGTTTAACTCTTCTATGTACACTGTAATTAACTGCCAGGTTTGGAGGGCAAAGAAGTTACTAGAAAGACTCAAGAACACGATCATAGCCCAAATACATAAGAAGGAGGAGAAGAGAGGTGCAAAAAACTATAGCGGAACATCGCTACTAGAGGTCGACTACAAGGTGCGGTCGAAACTCTTCGTGAAAAGAGAAGAACAACAGGTAGGAAGTACAGCAGTTAGAGACTATGAAACGGGATTTAGTAAGGGAAGATAATTTTCCTAGAACAATTTTTATGATGAAACAACTGGTATAATTTAGAGTGCTAAAGGACAAAAGGACGGCAGTAATATTTGTGGACGTTGCGAAGACATGAGATTCCGTCGACAGATGCACTCTCGGAAGGATCCTAAAGGACTAGATGACGCTACACTGGAACTCACAGTCAAAATTCTGACAGACACAAAGGCGAGGGTAAGATTCAGAGGAGGACTGTAAGAAGTGAACAGACGATGGAGAGCAATGATGGAGAAAATGGGAACACCAAAGAGGCACTGGAGAGACAAAAAGGAGCAACAGGTCCCAAATGGACTGCCTTGCGGACGGCGTAGCGAAAATGACACGGAAGGAGAGGTCCGACAATCGAAGCAAGGTAGCCAGAAGGGTCGGCCTGACCCTCGCCTACAAAAACACACAAATACTGGGTACCACTGGGCTCTGGGAAACAGTGAAAAAGGTGGACGAATTTAAATGTTCGAGAAAATATATAAAAAGAAGGAGCAGGAGCAGTGACAGAGTAGTAGAAAGAATGAAAAAGGTGTCGGCCTTCTGTATGTCCTGACATTCAGTAAACGAAGATACCTATGGATGCAAAGGTCAGACACTAGAAGATAATGATGTGTAATACGACATTATATGCGGATGAGACCATAATACTAGGAAGACATGGTGGTGCAGGTCAAGTACCGAAAGAAGAGAACCACGCCGAGGAAAATACTGAAATCTGAAAGTGGAGACAGATGGATAAGAAGACGTAGGGGAGGACCATAGCAGAGCATGATGGAAATATCTGGAGAAATCACACTGAAAAGGGCAAGATTTATTGGGCATATGATACGAATGAATATGTACAGAACGAGAAAAGGAACATGAGGAAGAATAGGTAGGACAAGGGGAAAGACGGGAACCAAGTGTGTTGTACATCTTAGGGAAAATGATGATCAAGATGGAAAGGACGGAAAATTGGTGAAGTAAGTACACACCGACCAATAAGCCAGAGAACGACCATTTCCAAGGTCATAAGGAAAAGGATCGGGAATCTCCAGTGGAGCAGAAAATAGAAGAGGATACTTAAAATCTCACAAGAAGAGTGGGAGAGAAGAGAGACAAAGGGTGAAGTAGTACTGAGAGGAGAAGATGACAACGAAATTATAGGAGGGGCACCTCTGATTGTACAGGGGCTTTAGTGAAAGAAGAAGAAGAGGAAGAAGAAGAACTGGAATTTCTCTCTGATGACGTGCAACACCTGTCGTTTTGGGAGTGCATTTCAGAGTAGGTTAGGAGAGATCACCATCCGGCCTCTTTGCGGAATTTTCTGGCAGAAATTTCTTGCCTACTGTGTCTGTCGTGTGCGGAACAGTCAGCTGCATGAAATCAGCCTCGTTCACGGCTTCAGGCGCCTGTGCCTCGCCACAGTATGAGAGCAGGGTACGCTGCTGGCGGTAAGATGGCCTCCTAAATATTAACACACCGCCGCCCCCCGGGGGCTATAAATAGCCTGATAGCCTCTCGCGCCCTACCCCGTTCTACCTGCTACTCCGGCGGAGTTGTGTGGGGGCTCAGCTACACGTAGAGGGGGAAGCTGGCACACGCGGACACATGTACCAGGGACTACCGCAAAGTTCTAATTATCATCTCGAATCTATTATGCTGTATTGGTGACATTTTATCACAGCTACCGTGTCCCCCAGCGCATGATGTTCAAAATTTTATTTAAGTGTGTTCTCTGGAGAAAACTGAGGGCTCGTAGTCGTACATTTTAAGCGTACGAGTAGCCGGAAAATCCAGAACGAGATGTCGGTTGTTTAAGGAAATGATTTCCCAGTGGTGACGCTGTCTGAAGTGGAAAAGGAATGCCCAAAGTGGTCACATGTCCCTGACACACAAGTCAAGGTCTGGTACGCCGTCAATGACAAACGATGCGGTCACATAGAAGAGACTGGAGTGTTTAATCCTCGAAAAGAGACGAGTATCGGTAAAAATGACCGTGAATGACACTCATCTCAGATATGGTACTGTGTGGAAAGCTATTCATGACAACTGCAGTTGTCTAAAATGTCTGTAGAGTGGGTTCCAAGGTTGTTTTTTTTTTGTTATGGTTTTAGGGCGAAAAACTGCTACGGTCATTAGCGCCCGGTCTGTGACTTAGGAAAAGCTAAAGAAACGAAACTGGAAACCAGCAGCAATGGGAGCAAAACTCAAAAAGTGAGGAAACCAAAAACCGAAGAAAAGCTTAAAAAACCACTATAGAAGGGGGGTTGTTTGTCCCCAAAAAGAGCTTCAAATTACTGACGTCATATCACTGGCACTAATGAACTCGAGAACGCGATCGGCTGATCGCGTGTCATCTGCTGAAATGGAAGATATATCAGGCGACAGCTGTAGACGGGCGCGTAACGGAGTAAAATAGGGGCACTCAATTAAAAGCTGTCTCACCGTCCACAGCTGAGAGCAGTGGGGACAGAGTGGGGGAGGATTGCCACTTAAAAGATGTTGATGGCTAAAAAGACGTGCCCTATCCGGAGTCTAGTTAAAATTACCTCCTCCCGACGACGTGTTCGGGAGGAAGAGGTCCAAGCACAGGGAAGAGCTTTCACGTCCCGCAATTTATTATTGGAAAGTGTCGACCAATGTGCGTGCCATAAAAGAGCAACACGACTACATAAAACACTCCGTAGATCGGCGAAGGGAACCATGCGAACAGCAGGCTGAAGAAGAGAGACTGCAGCCTTGGTCGCATTTCCACAGATACCAACAAGTCCTGGGATCCAGAGGAACGTCACAGACGCTTCCCCCCCCCCCCCTCCCCCTCCCAAGTGGAGGCAGTCTGGATCCGGTGGACCAGAGGGTGGACAGGGTAGAGGGCTTGGAGACTGAGGAGAGAGCTGAGAGAATCTGAACAGATAACGTACTGTATCCGCTGATGGCGGCGGATGTGTTGGACAGCCTGGAGAACAGCGTAAAGCCCCGCAGTATAAACCGAACACTGGTCGGGAAGCCGAAATCGATTTGGGGTGTCGCCAACAATATAGGCACTCCCAAAACCAAACGATGTTTTTGAGCCAACAGTGTAAATAAATGTGGTTTCCTTCATTTGTGCACATAGAGCAGCAAATGCCCGACGATAAACAAGTGAAGGGGTACTACCCTTGGGAAACTGACAAAGGTCACGGAGCAGGCAGGTCTGGGGCCGGAGACAAGGCGGTGCTGTGCCCCAAGTTTGCTGACACCCTTCCAAAAGCAAACACAGCGCGGCCTTTCAAAAACGGCGTCGATGCTGTTGGACCAGGATGAGTTTTTTGATCCTCTGGTAACTATGGATGAATCATTGCTATACCAGTATGATCCAGGGGCATGGATGGGAGCGTACAGGCCCCTCTAGAAAAGGCAAAAGTTCAAAGGTGAGCTGGGAAAGTAAAGTTTTCAGTTTTTTTTTGGGACTGTCGAGGAGCCATCCTCACAAATTAACTTGCCGAGGGTAAAAACCCATCACTTGCAGATATTACAGTGATCTTATGGACAAGTTACGACAAGTTCAGATTCAGAAACGGCACGATATGTTCTTCGGAGGCGTTCGTCTTCTGGCTGACGATACACCAGCCCAGTCTCAAGTTGCAGTTAACGAAACAAGGGCATATTTGTGTCCCGTTTTTTAATGTCACTGCCGATGAATGATAAAACTTCATTGAACTGCTCTTCATTAAGCCTAAAATAAGTATTAAATTTTTCATCGTGAAGTCGTAAATCTTGCATTAATTGGTCCTATTCGTCATACACTTTTTTCTAACATTTATAGGATGATTTGACAAAGCATTGGAGGACCTAAGTCGAAACAAGGCCACAGGAGTGGACAACATTCCGTTAGAGCTATTGATAGCGTTGGGAGAGCCAGCTGTGACAAAACTCTTCCATGTGGTGAGAAAGAGGTTCAAAAAATGGCTCTGAGCACTATGGGACTCAACTGCTGAGGTCATTAGGCCCCTAGAACTTAGAACTAGTTAAACCTAACTAACCTAAGGACATCACAAACATCCATGCCCGAGGCAGGATTCGAACCTGCGACCGTAGCGGTCTTGCGGTTCCAGACTGCAGCGCCCTTAACCGCACGGCCACTTCGGCCGGCGTGAGAAAGAGGTATGAGACTTCAAATAGAATATAAGTTCCAATTCCAAAGAAAGCAGGTGCTGACAGGTGTGAAAATTACCGGACTACCAGTTTAATAAATCACGTCTGCAAAATAGTAATACGAATATTTTACAGAAGAATGGAAAAACTGGTAGAAGTCGACCTCGGGGAAGATCAGTCTGTATTCTGAGGCAATACTGACCCTACGACGTCTCATAGAAGATAGGTTAAGGAAACCCAAACCTACGTTTATAGCTTTTGTAGACTTAGAGAAAGCTTTTGGCAGTGTTGACTGGAATACTCTTTCAAATTCTAAAAGTGGCAGGGGTAAAATACTGGGAGCAAAAGACTATTTGCAATTTGTACAGAAACCAGATGGCAGTTACTGGGATTGAGAGGTACGAAAGCGAAGCAGTGGTTGAGAAAGCAGTGAGACGAGGTTGTAACCTATCCCAGATGTTATTCAATCTGTATATTGAGCAAGGAGCAAAGAAAACAAATGAAAAACTAGGAGTAGGAATTAAAGTCCAAGGATAAGAAATAAAAACGTGGAGCTTTGCCCATGACATTGAAATTTTGGTAGAGGCAGCGAAGGACTTGGAAAAGCAGTTCAACGGAATAGAAAGTATCTTGAAAGGAGGATGTAAGATGAACATCAACGAAAGCAAAACGAAGATAATGGAATGTAGCCCAAATAAATGAGGTGATGCTAAGGGTATTAGATTAGGAAACGAGACACTTAAAGTAGTAGATGAGTTGTGCTATATGTGAAGCACAATTGGTAATACACATATATGAATATGGTGTCTGTTTTTTGGGACATGTCCGAAAGAGCAGACACCATTGATGACCTGCAGCCGTCTAGAACGAAATTAGAATTGTATTAATACCTCCAGGTGCCATCGGGCGTTGATACATATCAACGGGTACAGGTGAAAATGTGCGCCCCGACTGGGGCTCGAACCCGGGATCTCCTACTTACATGGCAGACGCTCTATCCATCCGAGCCATCGAGGGCACAGAGGATAGTGCGACTGCATGGACTATCCCTCGCACGCCTCCCGCGAGACCCACATTCTCACCTTGTATGTCCACACACTACATTCGTAGTGTCCCACCCCAACACACTCATTACTCGTGGAAGACATCTTACCAAGTCCCGTAAGAGTTCGGGGAATATGTGTGCATCCGCACAGAAGTAGGAGATCATGGCTGGTATTGCCAGAACTATATACATATATAGATATGGTGTCCGTTCTTTCGGACATGTCCGAACGAACGCGGAAGGCGTGCGAGGGATAGTCCCTGCAGTCGCCCTATCCTCTGTGCCCTCGATGGCTCAGATGGACAGAGCGTCTGCCATGTAGGCAGGAGATCCCTGGTTCGAGTCCCGGTCGGGACACACATTTTCACCTATACCCGTTGATAAGTATCAAAACCCGTCGGCAGCTTGAGGTATTAATATAATTCTAATAAATGATGGTCGAAATAGGGAGAATATAAAATGTGGACTGGCCACGGCGAGAAAAGCGTTTCAGAAGATGGGAAGTTTGTTAACATCGAGTATAGATTAAAGTGTCAGGAAGTCTCTTCTGAAAGTACTTGTATGGCTTGTATGGAAGTGAAACATGGACGATAAACAGTTTAGACAAGAAGAGAATAGACGCTTTGCGGTGCTATAGAAGAATGCTGAAGATGAGATTGGCAGATGACGTAACTAATGAGGTGGTACTGAAGAGAATTGGGGAGAAGAGAAATTTGTGGTACAACCTGATGAAAAGAAGGGATCGGTTGGTAGGACACATTGTGAGGGATGAAGGGCTCACCAATTTAATATTGGAGGGTACAAATCGTCGAGGGAACCAAGGGTTGAATACAGTAAGCAGGATCCAATGGATGTGGGTTTCATTAGCTACTTGGAGATGAAGAAGCTTGCACAGGATAGGGTAACATGGAGAGCAAGATCAAACCAGTCTTTGGATTGAAGAGCACAACAACAACATCGGATGAACCCAATTCGGCTAATTTGATATTGAATATAACAGCAGCAGTTCACCATCGCTATCGCTCCCTGAACTACAGTCCACCCATGACGGGCTGGAGGTGAGGTCTGGTTCACATCACGGCACTCCGAACGCCATTTGTAGTACCAATCAATAAACTGTACTCAAGGTAACACGTCGTCTCAACAAATGAGCAAATACGAAGACGGAATAGAAAACGTAGCTCATAAAACGTAGCCTTCTGTTTGAAGGGTACGCATCTGGAATCAGGATACGCGCTACGTACGGCGACGTCATCTCAAGGCATACCTCTAGATTAGAGATGTGTAGTTCACGAACGAACGGGTGCAAAGGGACGGTTCACCAAGATGAACGAAAGGACCGAGGAACGAATACCAAGGAACGATCAGTTCACAGTTCACTTCGGTCGCGGGGGTCTACTTATAGTTCCCGGGTACGAGGCACGATCAGTTCATAGTTCCCTAGTTCACTTCGGTCGCGGTGGTCACTTCGGCAGTTCTCCTTCCAGCCTCGGTCGCGTGCTCGTCTCAGTCTCGGTCTCCCTCGGCCGCACTCGTCGTTCTTCATGAGCACCTGTCTCAGTTCCACTGCCGACTGCTCCTAGTTAGTTCAGTATCCAGTTGTTCATTTCGTTCACTGCTATCGCCCATTTTACATGTGTTCCAGACTGTTCTTTCACTTCGGTCTGGCTATTCAGTGTCAACGACCGGTAATCAAAAAGTATTGTATAGTTGCGTAAATTACATAAAATTCACATTGTGTGTAGTAGGTACGTTTTTTCAGGTAACAAAAGGGCATGTCAGCTCACTACATTATATCGATGAACAGCAGAAGACATACTTATAACAAGGCAAGTTTTTTTTTTTTTTTTGTTATTCATATATTTTTTGGTTTCATCGACTTGATTTAGCAGCTAAATTTCAATAATTTGCTTAATTTTTAGTGTAAGAAAATTCATATAAAATGATTTTCGTGTATCTTTCATATACAAAACATTACACTTAGGAAGGCTCTATTTTTAAGTTTGGTTATTTTCAATTTGCATTACCTGCTAGATTGGTTGCTTTGAAAAAAAAAAAGTGGATTGTGGGTCATTTTGGCTCAGTAGGAAAAGCGGTGCCTCTCCATTTGAAAAGACATAGATTGCCATAAAATCGTATTTACTTGTTATCTCAAAAACATTTGTTCAGAATGAGCTTTCAAACCAAAAACTTTAGTACTGCGAACTTAATTACACTCCCGGAAATTGAAATAAGAACACCGTGAATTCATTGTCCCAGGAAGGGGAAACTTTATTGACACATTCCTGGGGTCAGATACATCACATGATCACACTGACAGAACCACAGGCACATAGACACAGGCAACAGACCATGCACAATGTCGGCACTAGTACAGTGTATATCCACCTTTCGCAGCAATGCAGGCTGCTATTCTCCCATGGAGACGATCGTAGAGATGCTGGATGTAGTCCTGTGGAACGGCTTGCCATGCCATTTCCACCTGGCGCCTCAGTTGGACCAGCGTTCGTGCTGGACGTGCAGACCGCGTGAGACGACGCTTCATCCAGTCCCAAACATGCTCAATGGGGGACAGATCCGGAGATCTTGCTGGCCAGGGTAGTTGACTTACACCTTCTAGAGCACGTTGGGTGGCACGGGATACATGCGGACGTGCATTGTCCTGTTGGAACAGCAAGTTCCCTTGCCGGTCTAGGAATGGTAGAACGATGGGTTCGATGACGGTTTGGATGTACCGTGCACTATTCAGTGTCCCCTCGACGATCACCAGTGGTGTACGGAAAGTGTAGGAGATCGCTCCCCACACCATGATGCCGGGTGTTGGCCCTGTGTGCCTCGGTCGTATGCAGTCCTGATTGTGGCGCTCACCTGCACGGCGCCAAACACGCATACGACCATCATTGGCACCAAGGCAGAAGCGATTCTCATCGCTGAAGACGACACGTCTCCATTCGTCCCTCCATTCACGCCTGTCGCGACACCACTGGAGGCGGGCTGCACTACGTTGGGGCGTGAGCGGAAGACGGCCTAACGGTGTGCGGGACCGTAGCCCAGCTTCATGGAGACGGTTGCGAATGGACCTCGCCGATACCCCAGGAGCAACAGTGTCCCTAATTTGCTGGGAAGTGGCGGTGCGGTCCCCTACGGCACTGCGTAGGATCCTACGGTCTTGGCGTGCATCCGTGCGTCGCTGCGGTCCGGTCCCAGGTCGACGGGCACGTGCACCTTCCGCCGACCACTGGCGACAACATCGATGTACTGTGGAGACCTCACGCCCCACGTGTTGAGCAATTCGGCGGTACGTCCACCCGGCCTCCCGCATGCCCACTATACGCCCTCGCTCAAAGTCCGTCAACTGCACATACGGTTCACGTCCACGCTGTCGCGGCATGCTACCAGTGTTAAAGACTGCGATGGAGCTCCGTATGCCACGGCAAACTGGCTGACACTGATGGCGGCGGTGCACAAATGCTGCGCAGCTAGCGCCATTCGACGGCCAACACCGCGGTTCCTGGTGTGTCCGCTGTGCCGTGCGTGTGATCATTGCTTGTACAGTCCTCTCGCAGTGTCCGGAGCAAGTATGGTGGGTCTGACACACCGGTGTCAATGTGTTCTTTTTTCCATTTCCAGGAGTGTATTATTATTATTGCTGCATTAACTTTGATAATGAACATAAAAACCTAATTTTTACTAAGCGTGTGACGCAAGTATGACCAGAGAACCACATTTTATTTTATGCTTCCATAAAGTTTACTTCGCCTACGAACTCAGAGACAACGTGAAGTATATATAGGGTGTACACTATTATTGTTTACAACGTAGCATAGCTATGTAGTGGAAGTCGAAACGAAGAATTTTATACAAGACACTTGTGGTCTATTAAGTTGGGAAACAGCCACCAACAGGTTTACAAGACTACATGAGCTATAGCCCATGCGCGTCACTTGAGATTTTCGTGTTCTCTTCTCCAGCTCTCTACTCATCATCATCGACTGTTTCGCAATTGTTGCCTGCATTAGCTTGTTATTTCTTCACTGCCTAATTATTACATGTTTGTCTGTTTGTTGTATCTGCTCGTAACGGGCAACACATCGTCCGTAATTGGCGAGCAGTCTGTACTCGGGGCCGGTTTTCCGTGCGCCACCCTATATTATTTCCATGCGATCAGCCACACAACGCTACAGTTTGCTAAACGAGAGGTTCTGCAGAATCACAGAAATTACTTCTAAAAGTGTGTAAGAATTCTGTAATGAATAAAAATTCTGTACTCCAGGGGGGAGGCAAGTGCCCCGTCTTGGTGCCCTCCATCCTTCAGTCACCTACACTACTAGTTTTCAGTTTTTCATAAGAACCATATACCAAGCACCAATGAACGGTGAACGAGTAAAAATGAACGGTTCCCAAAAAAGAACGATCAGCAGTGAACTAGATCCTAAGGATGAACGAGTTTGCCCATCTCAACTCGAGATACGCTAGGCCGGTGTGAAACGGTCGCAACGCAGGACGCGTTACGCTGCCCGGCTAGGGATGTGCGTTGCATTGGACGGACTGGAAGAGCAGGCGGGGGCAAGCAGGGTGGCGTCGAGGCGCGGCCGGTGTTTCGACACTGCGAGAAGCCGGCGGAGCGACGAAAGCGAAAAGCGGCGGACCCTCGCTGCGGCCAGGTTGCGAAGTCCGCCGCCACGTGGCAGCACCGGCAGGCGGGCAGACTGGAGTCTGGGCCCCGCTCTGTGCGGACTTTCCCCGGCCCGGCTGGCCGACGTCCACCCGACCAGACCAGACAAGACAAGACAAGGCAGGGCGCGCCAGGTTTCCACTCCAGGCTGCCGTCGTCCGCTACTGACTCAAAGCCCGTTTCGCACAAGCGACTTTTTGGCCAAAATCGACCGCTCGTAATCCCTGCGCCTCTCCTATCTGCATTTAAATCAGCAGCCAGACACGTCGCGTGGCTGTTTGTGATGTCAACGAGTTACACATAGTGTGGAGTCGTACACTGAAGAGCCAAAGAAACTGGTGCACACCTGTCTAATATCGTGTATTGGCCCCGCGGCCATGCAGAAGTGCCGCAACACGACGTGGCGTAGACTTGACTAATGTGTGAAGTAGTGCTGGACGGAGCTGACACCATGAATCCTGCAGGGCCGTCCATAAATTCCCAAGAGTACGAGGAGGCAGAGATCTCTTCTGAACAGCACGTTGCAAGGCATTCAAAAAAAAAAAAAGGAAAAAGAGGTTCAAATGACTCTGAGCACTATGGCATTTAACTTCTGAGGTCATCAGTCGCCTATAACATGGAACTACTTAAGGGGGGCAGGACGCCAAACTTGGAGCAGGAGAGGCACTACAGGACATTTTATTTTCTACTGTCTATACTTTTACAAATAAATTCATAAAACATTGTCAGCATGACCGGGAAGGATTCAGGATTCACACCCATAGCAGTGGAAGTGCAAGAACATAGCAAAATAATTTTTTTTTAGATATGAAATTTCATAATTTTTTCACTTACTGTTGGCTGCATTTGTTGCTATAGGTACATTTTTCTTCACAAGTGAGAGAGATTCTTTGATGAATTTTACACAGCATACAACCCATACTTACAGGTGTATGAAACTCTAGAATTTTCCAAATCTATTAAAAATTGTGGTAAAAATTGAGATAATTAACTACAAAATTTGATTTTTTTTCTAAACATAAAGTTTAAAATGTAACAGCTCATTCATTTTTTCATAAATTAAATAGATTATAGAGTTTCAGGCACTTGCAAGTATGATTTGCATGCTGTACAAACTTCATCGAACAGTCTCTCTTACTTATGAATTAAAGTGTACCTATAGCAACAAATGCAGCCAATAGTGAGTGAAAAAATGATGAAATTTCACATGTAAAAAAAATTATTTTGTTATCTTTTGAACTTCCGCTGCTACGAGTGTGAATCTTGAATCCTTCCTGGTCATGCTGACAATGTTTTATGAATTTACTTGTAAAATTATAGACAGTGTAAATTAAAACGTCCTGTGGTGCCTCTCCTGCTCCAAGTCGGCCCGATTGACATCCTACCCCACTTAAACTTAACTAACCGAAGGACATCGCACACATCCATGCCCGAGGCAGGATTCGAACCTGCGACCGTAGCGGTCGCGCGGTTCCAGACTGTAGCGCCTAGAACCGCTCGGCCACTTCG
Source organism: Schistocerca piceifrons (assembly GCF_021461385.2). Classification (NCBI taxonomy): domain Eukaryota; kingdom Metazoa; phylum Arthropoda; class Insecta; order Orthoptera; family Acrididae; genus Schistocerca; species Schistocerca piceifrons. Next base: position 216,419,132 of record NC_060146.1, read on the forward strand.
GCCGGCTAAGGCATCTGAGACATGCTTAATAATGATCACGTCCGGGGAGTTTGGTGCCCAGCGGAAGTGTTTAAACCCAGAACAGTGTTCCTGGAGCATCTCTGTAGCAAATTCTGGACGTGTAGGGTGTCGCATTGTCCTAATGAAGTTTCCAAACTCTGTCGTAATGCACAATTGACATGAATGGATGCAGGTGATCAGACAGGGTGTTTACGTACGTGTCACCTGTCAGAGTCGTAACTTGACGTATCGGGGGTCACATATCATTCCAACTGCACACGCCCCACATCGTTATAGAGAATCTACCAGCTTCAACAGTCCCCTGCTGACATGCAGGGTCCATAGGTCCATGAGGTTGTTTCCATACCTGTACACGTCAATCCGCTCGATACAATTTCAAACGAGACTCGTCTGACCAGGCAAATTGTTTCCAGTCATCAACAGTCCAGTGTCGGTGATGACAGGCTCAGGCTAGGAGCAAAGCTTTGGTCAAATGTTCATCTGTGTCAGAATTCCTAAGGAACCAAACTGTTGAGGTCATGGGTCCCTAGACTTACACACTACTTAAACCAACATAACACCAAAGACGACACTCACACCCATGCCCGAGGAAGGACTCGAACCTCCAGCGGGAGGGGCCGCACGAGGTAAAACTTTTTGTCGTGCAGTCATCAAGGGTACACGACTGGGCATTCGGCTCCGAAAGTCCATACCGATGATGTATCATCGAATGGTTCGCACGCTGACACTTGGTGATGGCCCAGTATTAAAATGTGCAGCAGTCTGTGGAAGGGCCGCGCGGGATTAGCCGAGCGGTCTAGGGCGCTGCAGTTTGGACTGTGCGGCCGGTCCCGGCGGAGGTTCGAGTCCTCCCATAAGATTTCACACACATTTGAACATTTTTTTCTGCGGAAGGGTTGCATTTCTGTCGCGTTGAACAACTCTCTTCAGTCATCGTTGGTGCTGTTCTTGCAGGATCTTTTTCCGCCCACGGCGACGTCGAAGATCTGATGTTTTACCGGATTCCTGATATTCACGGTACACTCGTGAAACGTTTATACGGGAAAATCGGCACTTCATCGCCACCTCGAGGATGCTGTGTACCAGCGCTCGAGCACCGACTATATCGCCACGTTCAAACTCACTTAAATCTTGATAACCTGCCATTGTAGCAGCAGAATCCGATCTAACAACTCCGCCAGACACTTGTTGTCTTATGCAGGCGTTGCCCACCGGAGCACCGCATTCTGCCTGTTTACGTATCTCTCTATTTGAATACGCACGTCTATACCAGTTTCTTTGGCGGTTCAGTGTTGATTGTGGAGTATACTAGACACTGCGCAAGCGTAGAAACAAGGAAGTGTGGCGGTGTGTTCTAACATGACAAGTTAAACTATTCTGGCTGTCCTTGTTCCTACTGCCTTCATAATTTTTTTTGTTTTTTGCTTTGTTTTCCTGGCACACTGAAACGGTTGCACAAGGTCCTGGTAATTTTCCTACTAGTGTTCTCTCCTACAGCGGACACGAAATAAGATACGCAAAAAAATATACGACCATTTACCTTTGACACAGAAAAAGCGTACACTACACATGGATGAGAACGTAAATAGATAAATGTCTTTCAATGAAAATTATTTGACGAGAAAAATAATTTTCGATGTTATTTGACACTTAAAAAGAAAATAAGATACAACTAAACTAAGAAGGCATTATATACTGCGATCCAGATATTCTTTGACGTGTTTGCAACTTGAATAGAAGTCATCATGTAAGTAGGCTGTTTAGGTTTTTATGTTGGTAACGCCATGTAGCGCTCCATATGAAAATCACTGACTGTGCTGTGTGCAGCCTGTTGCTGGTTTGCATTGTTGGAATTTGCTATTGTAGTGTTGGGCAGTTGGCTGTTAACAGCGCGTAGCGTTGCGCAGTTGGTTCAGATGGTTCAAATGGCTCTGATCACTATGGGACTCAACATCTGAGGTCATAAGTCCCCTAGAACTTAAAACTGCTTAAACCTAACTAACCTAAGGACATCACACACATCTATGCCCCAGACAGGATTCGAACCTGCGACCGTAGCGGTCACGCGGTTCCAGACTGAAGCGCCTAGAACCGCACGGCCACACCGGCCGGCTTGCGCAGTTGGAGGTGAGGCGCCAGCAGTGGTGGATGTGGGGAGAGAGATGCCAGAGTTCTGAGAACGGACGATCTGGACGTGTGTGTGCCACAAAGAGTAAATTTGTAATACTGGATATCATGAACTGATGTAAGGTAAATACATTGTTTGTTCTTTATCAACATCTTTCATTTGCTAACTATGCCCATCAGTAGTTAGTGACTTCAGTAGTTAAAATCTTTTATTTAGCTGGCAGTATTGGCGCTCGCTGTATTGCAGTAGTTCGAGTAACGAAGATTTTTGTGAGGTAAGTGATTCATGAAAGGTATGGGTTATTGTTAGTCAGGGCCATTCTTTTGTAGGGAGTATTGAAAGTCAGACTGCGTTGCGCTAAAAATATTGCATGTCAGTTTAATGTTGACCAGAATAAGTAAAGAGAGAAATGTCTGAGTACGTTCAGTTTTGCTCAGCTGTCTGAAAATCAAATAACGTAAGGGGTTTACCAGCACAGTAATTCACTAATTTTTCTAAGGGAACGTTTCAGTCTTTCAAATTTACAAACGCGCCTAACAACTTTCTGTTATCTCGCATAAGTCCTTCTTGGTGTTGAGATTATTGTTCCGTCAGTGTAGTATTCAGGATATCAATAACCAGTTAAAACAGTTGTGGGTCTTAGGAGAGAATACAAAACCCCTATGACGTCTTCCCCAACCGGACCACTGCCTGCATTCAGGCCCAACAGGATGCAACTTCATAGTGATAAGTGGGCACACACCGTTAATTTCTTTTTAAATGTCACTCGATTTAGCAGTGACTGAAAGAGCATCACATAACGCCTCACGCCGTGAAGTTTCATTTGGCTTCCTCCTTACCTTCTGTGCGTCTCACTTATTCTTCCAGGCAGAAATAATTTTCCGATAACCTCGTTTCGTTCCGCTGAACCGTCCACGAAATAATAATTGTGCAAGTTTAATGGTTCAAATGGCTCTGAGCACTATGGGACGTAACATCTGAGGTCATCAGTGCCCTAGAACTTAGAACTACTTAAACCTGACTAACCTAAGGACATCACACACACATCCGTGCCCGAGGCAATATTCGAACCTGCGAACTTAGTGGTCGCGCGGTTCCAGACTGAAGTGCCTAGAACCGCTCGGCCACTGCGGCCGGCTTGCAAGTTTAATGTGCGTCTCCCTGTGCAGCTTATCTAAACTCCGGGTTATATCTTTCAGTATTGACCATTGTTCTGTAGCTCCATATTTCGAGCCATTGCGACGTCATTCTACTACCTCTCTTCACCTACGGCGCACACCTCACACTTTTTGAACGCCTGTGTGCTGTTCGTGACGGCGCATTAGCCTTGTCTGAGTTCTTCCTAGTTCCTACAAAACAGTTTTTTTGATGCTGAAGACACGCACAAGCAAAACTTGTGTCACGATTGCTGTCAGAAACGACGGAACATCCTTGAACCAAAGCCCGACGAAATTTTCGTTCCTCGTTGCGCAACGCACGCCACGTAACGGGTAGTTGAAGCGTTGGCGCACGTTCGCCCGAGAACGCAGACCGCCGAAAGGTCTCCTATAAATCTTTCACGGCCCCACACTTTCGTTACCGGTAATCGGTGCGCTCGGACTGCGCTCTCGCAATGCCGGTAACTGGTCTGTACTTCTCCGCTGAAAGGGGGGCGCCACCACTGTAGCATCTTTAATCATCTTCGTAACAAAGAGTTGTTATCGTCCAGTGGAGAACGCCACGAAGAGCGCCGATAGGAAGACGCGGCAAACCACCTAATGAAGCAAACTCGTGCGGGGAAATAATGCTCGTGAGCTGTGCATACAAAGTACTGGAACGGATGTTCAAACACAGACTTCAGTCGTGGTACGAGCGGCACAATCTATTCCCAAAAAGGATTTTTGGTTTTTGGAGCAGGCGCATGACGAATAAAACACTCATGAAATTAGCAACCGACATCCAGATACGTCTCAACTGCAACGGATATGTCATTAGTGTTTCTACTGGTATAAACGCTCGTACGGTAATGTCACCTGCTGCCAAAATGCCCTGTGGCTTCATGAGCAAACTTACGCACTTACTTCTGATAGTAAGAAGTGGAAATGGCTATGAGGAGCCGAGGGTGGCGAACGAAGGGCTACGTCAGGGATCGATTATCTCTCCCCTACTTTTCAATTTTTTTTCCCTTTACTGAATTTCGATTCCCCCCGAAGGGAGACAGCTGGCAGCAGCTTAGTACGCTGCTCTTCAGCCTACAAAATTTTTAAAACATAAGAAGATAAGAAACAATAAAAGCAGGCTATAAAACGGTGACGTAAATTGTAAAATGGTGGAAAATTGTGGAGGGTTGGCGATGCTAATAAAATACACAGGAAGCAGACAGGTAAAATAGTAGACAGACAATTATAAAACACGGTGACAGTCTGGTTTCTATTCGCAAGAGATATAAAATCACACCCAGAGACAGTATGATGTCCGTTCGCAAAACTTCGGGAAAGATGCACAACACTTAACAATCACTGGAAACACTGCACTAAAAAGTCAGCACGAAGATGGCACACCACAGCCAAGAGCAGATTGGGGGGGGGGGGGGGGGGGACCTGGAGAGATCAGAGGGATAAAAGGGGGGAGGAGAGGAAAAACGAAAAGGGGGGGGGGGACCAACGGAGGGAGAGGACTCATAAGGGGGGGGCGGGCAGGGCAGACGCGAGAGGGAATGGGGAAAGACAGAGGAGGGAAATGGAAAAGGACTCGGGGAGAGAAGGGGGGCAGGGAGAGGGTAGGCAGGGAAAAAACGGGATGGAAGGGGGGACAGAGGGAGCCCAGGAAAAGGACAGAGGAAGGGAGGGGGAGGTGAGGATCAGGAGGGATAAATGGAGGGAGAGAGGGCATCATCCGGCAGGGGGAGTTAATGGAAGCCACCTTGGGAAAGGAGATGGAGGATGTAGAGATGGAGGGTATGGGGGACACAACAGTGAAAGCACGGCCGAGGGCGGGGGTTACAAAGGAGAGGAGCAATCAAGGGGGTGAGGGGGATCAAGGTGGCGGGAGGTGTAGAGTATGCGGATATATTCGATGAATAGGAGCAGATGGGGGAAAGGAATGAGATCATAGAGGATCTGCTTGGGGGACGGGAGGCGTATACGGAAGGCGGGGTGGACTTCATGGCGCTGTATCTGGATGGACTCGTAGAATTTGGAGGAGGGGGGGGCCGATATCCTGGCAGGACCGACATAACAGGGGATGGGAAGGATTAAGGATTTCTAGGTGTGGATGATGGTAGAGGGGTTCAACCCCCATGTCCGGCCAGAGAGTAGTTTGACTACTTTTCAATATACATTGACGCAAAAAAAAAAAGTCACAACGCCAAGCAGGAATCGTACGATATAAAGGGAAGTTGGTAGGCGTGTTTCTACATCTGAGGTATGATGTCTAATGAAATTTCGCATCTGTCGCATAGAACTGGCGCCAGTAGCGCCACTATGAGGATGCAAACTAGGTTTGCTTTAAATACACGCTGTTGCGGTCTCTACCTTTGAGACTGGACATGTCAAGGTGATATTAGCGGTTGCAGATAGATGGAGTTCGATGGGAGTGTCGGTCGGCCGTGACGCGTGCCGGGTTAGTGGCGATAACGCTGTGTCCGGGTGGCGCAATGGTTACAGTACGTGCCTGTTAAGGAGGAGATCACGGATTCGAATCCCAGTTTGGCACACATTTTCACTCGTCGCCGCTGATTCCGCGTAATGTCCCAGGGCAGCTGACAGCAGCGATCCCCCTATAATTTACATATAACTCTCTCTCTCTCTCTCTCTCCCCCCCCCCCCCTCTCTCTCTCCCCCTCCCCCTCTCCCCACCCCCTCTCCCCTTCCCCTCCCTCTCCCTCTCCCTCCTTCCTTTCTTCTCACTTGTCCGCCTTCCTTTTCAGCTCGTAGTGTGAAGAACGATTAATTTCCTCCATTATCTGTTCAATGTACTCCAGTCCGAGTCTTCGTCTAGAACTTCTACTGTAAGTAGGCTGTTTAGGTTTTTTTATTGGTAACGCCACCTCTGTATGAAAATCACTGGGTGTGCTGTGTGCAGTCTGTGGCTGCTTTGCATTGTTGTAATACTCGCCATTGTAGTGTTAGGCAGCTGGATGTGAACAGCGCGTAGCGTTGCGCAGTTGGAGGTGAGCCGCCAGCAGTGGTGGATGTGGGGAGAGAGATGGCGGAGTTTTGAAATTTGTCATGAACTGCTATATTTATATATGATGATATCAAGGTAAATACATTGTTTGTTCTCTATTAATATCTTTCATTTGCTAACTATCCCTATCAGTAGTTAGTGCCTTCAGTAGTTTGAATCTTTTATTTAGCTGGCAGTAGTGGCGCTCGCTGTATTGCAGTAGCTTGAGTAGCGAAGATTTTTGTGAGGTAAGTGATTTGTGAAAGGTATAGTTTACTGTTAGTCAGGGCCCATTCTTTTGTAGGGATTATTGAAAGTCAGATTGCGTTGCGCTAACAAAATATTGTGTGTCAGGTTAAGCACAGTCTTGTATAATTCTTCTAAGGGGACGTTTCACTACCCTCTACTGCTTCCTCACCTATTCTGACCATCATGTCGGAGTATATGGCCTCTGAGCTCTCCTCCGTTTTAGGTGCTTTATGAAGCATGTTGTTCTTCTCCCTGTAATGAAAACTTCCTCGTTCGTGCTCTCATTTCTCTCCAGCTGATTTTCATCATTCTTCTGCAGCACCATGCTTCCGACTCAATGAGTCTTCTCTCCTCTCTCACTACTCTCGTCCAAGCTTCACAACATTACGTTGCAGGGCTCCACATGTAGGTCTTCGACATTTGTTTCCTCACTTCCAGGCTTACATTGTTTGTAATGAATAATTTTTTTTATGCCTTCTTATTAAAAGCGTTCTTGGCCTGTGTAATCCTGCATACTATCTGCTTGCAGCTTCTTCCATCTGTAGTCGTTTTACTTTCCAGATACTTCACTTTCACCTCCTCAGTTGTTTCATCTCTCAACTTTACCGCTGCCTTCCTTTATTTGTTTCTACTACAGACTCTTGTTTTATGTGTGTTTATTGTCATATGGAATTCCTCCTCCACTAATCTGTCCACTGCGTTCAGGATTCTTTGCAGATCTCTTTCACTTTCTGCAATTACTGCTGTAACATCGGCTTATCTGAGCATGTCTACCTTATCTCCATTGATCCTCCGTTTACTTCTTCTTTCACCCCGTCGTTTGTGTGCTGTATGTACAGATCAAATAAGTACTTGGATAGAGAGAAACCTTGCCATAGACGCTTTTGAATGCTAGCTGATTCTTCATCATTACAGCGAACTACTCTGAGTTCACGCGTGTAGCTGTCACATATATGTCTTCCCCCTCTAAATCTGAATACTGATTGGAGAAGGATACTGAATAATACATATCAGTTGACATTGTTAAATGTCTTCTCCAGATGTCGTAACAGCACCAATATAAGACAAGTGTCTGGCGCAGCCATTAGATCGGTTACTGCTGCTACAATGGCAGGTTATCAAGATTTAAGTGAGTTTGAACTTGGTGTTATAGTTGGCGCACGAGCAATAGGACACAGCATCTCCGAGGTAGCGGGGAAGTGGGGATTTCCCCGTACGGCCCTTCCTCGAGTGTACCGTTAATATCAGGAATGCAAGTCTCCGACATCCCTGTGGATGGAAAAGACCCTGCAAGAACGGGTCCAACGTCGGTTGAAGAGAAGCGTTCAATGTGACGGAAGTGTACCTTCCGCAAATTCCTGCAGGTTTCAATGCTGGGCCATCAACAAGTGTCAGTGTGCGAACCTTTCAACGAAACATCATCGCTGGCCGGTGTGGCCGAGCGGTTCTATGCGTTTCAGACCAGAACCGCGCTGCTGATACGGTCGCAGGTTCGAATCCTGCCTCGGACATGGATGTGTGTGTTGTCCTTACGTTAAGTTCAGTTTAAGTAGTTCTAAGTCTAGGGGACTGATGACCTCAGATGTTAAGTCCCATAGTGCTTAGAGCCATCTAAACCATTTTTTTTAAACATCATCCATATGGGCTTTCGGAGCTGAAGCCACACTCGTGTACCCTTGATGACTGCACGACAGAAAGCTTTACGCCTCGCCTGGGGCCGTGAATGACAATACTGGACTGTTGGTGACTGGGGACATGTTGCCTGGTCGGACGAGTCTGGTTCTCAAATTGTGTCGCGCCGGTGGGCGTGTACCGTCTAGCAATAGCCCCATGAATCCATGGACACTGCGTGTGAATTGCTCAGGCTGGTGGAGCCTGTGTAATTGCCTGGGGCGAGTGCAGTTGGAGTGTTATGGGACACCTTATACGTCTATATATGACTCTGACAGGTGACACGTACGTAAGCATCCTCCCCGATCACCTGCATCCATTCGTGTCCATTACTCATTCCGACTGACTTGGGCAATTCCAGCAGAACAATGCGAAACCTCACACGTCCAGAATTGCTATAGAGTGGCTGCAGGAACACTCTTCCGAGTATAACACTTCCACTGGACACCAAACTCCCCGGACATGGTCATTATTGAGCATATATGGGATGCCTTGCAACGTGCTGTTCAGAAGAATTCTCCACCCGCTCGTTCTCTCACGGATTTATGGACAGACCTGCTTCAGACATTTGTCGACTCCCTGCCACGTCGTGGTGCGGCACTTCTGTGTGGTCGCGGGGGCCCTACACGATATTAGGCAGTCGTACCAGTTTCTTTGCCTCTTCACTATATATATATATATATATATATATATATATATATATATACTACTGGCCATTAAAATTGTTACGCCAGGAGGAAGATGCTGTGATATGCAAATGATTAGCTTTTCAGAACATTCACACAAGGCTGGAGCCGGTGGCAACACCTGCAACGTGCTCACATGAGGAAAGTTTCCCACCGATTTCTCATACACAAACAGCAGTTGACCGGCGTTGCCTGGTGAAACGTTGTTGTGATGCCTCGTGTGAGTAGGAGTAATGCGTACCATCACGTTTCCGACTTTGATAAAGGTCGGATTGTAGCCTATCGCGATTGCGGTTTATGGTATCGCGACATATGGAATCAGTGGGTTCAGGAGGGTAATACGGAACGCCGTGCTGGATCCCAACGGCCTCGTACCACTAGCAGTCGAGATGACAGGCATCTTACTCGCATGGCTGTAACGGATCGTGCAGCCACGTCTCGATCCCTGAGTCAACAGATGGGGACGTTTGCAAGACAAGAACCATCTGCGCGAACAGTTCGACGACGTTTGCAGCAGCACGGACTATCATCTCGGCTGCTATTACCCTTGACGCTGCACCACAGAGAGGACCGCCTGCGATGCTGTACTCAACGACGAACATGGGTGCACGAATGGCAAAAGGTCATTTTTTCGGGTGAATCCAGGTTCTGTTTAGAGCATCATGAAGGTCGCATCCAGTGTTTGGTGACATCGCGGTGAACGCACATTGGAAGCGTGTATTCGTCAGCGCCATACTGGTGTATCACCCGGCGTGATGGTATGGGGTGCCATTGGATACACGTCTCGGTCACCACGTGTTCACATTGACGGCACTTTGAACAGCGGACGTTACATTTCAGATGAGTTACGACCCGTGGCTCTACCCTTCATTCGATCCCTGCGAAACCCTACATTTCAGCAGGATAATGGACGACCGCATGTTGCAGGTCCTGTACGGGCCTTTATGGATACAGAAAATGTTCGAATGCTGCACTGGCCAGCACATTCTCCAGATCTCTCACCAACTGAAAACGTGTGGTCAATGGTGGCCGAGCAACTGGCTCGTCGCAATACGCCAGTCACTAGTCTTGATGAACTGTGGTAAGGTGTCGAAGCTGCATGGGCCATGGGCAGCTGTACCTGTACACGACATCCAAGCTCTGTTTGACTCAATGCCCAGGCGTATCGACGCCGGTATTACGGCCAGAGGTGGTTGTTCTGGGTACTGATTTCTCAGGATCTATGCACCCAAATTGCGTGAAAGTGTAATCACATGTCGGTTCTAGTGTAATATATTTGTACAATGAATACCCGTTTATCGTCTGGATTTCTTCTTGGTGTAGCAGTTTTAATGGTCAGTAGTGTATGTACAACACGCCTTCACCTTGGTGTAGGAATAGACAAGCAGTGCAGTGTGCCTGACCGTCACATCGTGTTTCGTCTTTGGCCAACATGGAGTGTGGGTCGCGGTGCGCGACGACCAGCAGGTAGCGGTGTGGCGGCGGTCCGCTCCTAGAGCCCTGCGGAGCGCCGGCCGCGGCAGGTGGACGGCTGGCAGTGGCCCACTTGGGATCCGGGTCGGGTCGGCTTGCGTCAGCCGCGGCGAGTCTCCGGGTCAAGCGCGGGTCCCGCCTCGGGTGCCACAGTGGCGGAGAGTGCGCCGGAACAGCAGCCAGCCAGCCAGCCAGCCGGCCCGCGGGCAAGGCTACTACCGGGAGGCAACCCCTCCCCCCCTCTCTCCCTCTCTCTCTCTCCCCCCCTCTCTCTCTATCTATCTATCTCTCCCTCCCCCTCTCTCCCTCCGTCTATCTCTTCCTGCCAAGTCGCACGTAGGTAGCAGCCGCCGGTGTCGGCGTCGTAGGGTGACACTCACTTCACAGCGCCTGAGGCGAACGTGACGTCGTTGTGACGTCACGCGCTGCATCGAAGACGCCAAGAGCTGACTATCGGCTTTCGTGGTCGTTCTGTGCCCTCAGAACACTGGCTTAGCAACCTGAGAGAAGCCACATTGCATTTAGTCATTTTTAGTTGAAGCTCATATTTGCTCGCTTTTATATACGAGTTGTAACCTCCCTCTTACTAATCAGCCTATCCTGCTTGCGGTATAATATATGACCATGCATCGCGTGTATGCCTAATGGATTTTTTTTCTAATATAAGGCTATCTTTCCCGAAGAAGTGATACCGATAAGTAGGAGGAAAGTGTACAACTGACCCTTCTGATGGAAAGTCTACTAAAAATAAAAGTAATTAAACCGAACAGTGCTATAATTTGCGCATTCACTCGCAAACAACACTGGACAGAAAGGGGTAGCACTTATCATGAATCCAAAAGCTACACTAATGAACGAAAAGGAAGTAATTAACGGTCGCCAGCCCGCTAGGGCAATTTACATCCAAAATCCTGTACAAGACGATGGGAAAGAAAAACATGTATTATTAAACACTGACGTGGCAACTTAAGGTTTGCCACGTTTTTTTGACACTAATTTTAAGTCAGAATGTAATACTAAAGAAAACTGAGAAGTCTCTCTTACGTTATGTTTGGCATTAAATTTTGAAAAAGGCAATGGAGTAATGATTTGAAAATATGCAATTAAACTGTATGTTAGTACTGAACTTCGTTACGTGAACAATGACTTCCAGTGACCTCAGCATAATGTCATCAAAGAAATGTAGAAAAAAGGCAAGCACTTTTTACTTTGCAGTTACCTGTTTAGGAAATTGGATTTCATATTATTGTCTGAACAACTCAGCCTTTTTTTACTGACTTGAACAGAATTAAATACTAGAATACGTACCAAACCAAACTGACATGTACTCCAAGCTATATTCAAAATAAATAAAACTTCCGCACTCTTACTTGGTGCATTTCCTTAGATTTGGATTTTTTCCAGTGATTGATTCTCAAACTCGAAAATTGAAATTGCTTTACTTTAGTCAAATACTGAAGCCTCTGTTGTACAACAGTTAATTGAAAGTAGATAGAGGTTAAAATTCTTAAAAGAGCAATTATTCATTAATAAACTGGCTGCAACTATTCAGTTTGTTTCTTATGGCCGGCCGCAGTGGCCATGCGGTTCTAGGCGCTACAGTCTGCAATAGAGCAACCGCTACGGTCGCAGGTTCGAATCCTGCCTCGGGCATGGATGTGTGTGATGTCCTTAGTTTAGTTAGCTTTAATTAGTTCTAAGTTCTAGGCGACTGATGACCTAAAAAGTTAAGTCGCATAGTGTTCAGAGCCATTTGAACCATTTTTTTGTTTCTTATGACACTGAGTTAGCATATTAGGGGAAAAAAAGGAACAAGGATCCTGCTTGATAACAATGTCTGGGGGCAATGAGGACACAATCGCCCTGAGTTTAACTGATTATTATTTAAATAAATCTTACCAATCAAATCACATTCAGTTGTGCTGCTCGGTTAGCCGTTAATACTTTATACCAATGAACAGTCTTACTTCGGTGCTGTGCGTGCGACGAAACTCGGAGCCACCGACGAAACTGTGTAGCTGGAACTGCTGCTGTTGTTGAAGACGGTAGCATCTTGTGGGGCCACGGCTAATTATAGTAACGGGCAATCGTAATTAATACAGCCTCTTCCGCCCGTCCACTGTCCGTACTCCTGCTCTAGACATCTGGCCGGCGCGCGTACATCATGCCGCCGAAAATGGTGCTCTCTACTGCGAGAGCGTTAGCACCACACTACAAGCGCAGGAACCCGTCTCTCGCTCTCTCCCCGCACTCTTCGCAACGACCCCCTACCCAAAGATTTTACAACCCACAAGCACTGCTATTATCGTTGCTAGTCTATGCAAATAACAATTCCTTTGGCTTTTTCTCAGAGCTTATAAGTTTCACAGTAAAACACAGAAAATACAATGAAACGTCAAAGGACTTCTACCTAAATGTACACATGCAGTGAAGCAATGACCTTACTTATTAAAAATAAGCATTTAAATTACAAATATTTACATACAATTTAAAAAAAAGTTATATACAGGGTGATTCAAAAAGAATACCACAACTTTAAAAATGTGTATTTAATGAAAGAAACATAATATGACCTTCTGTTATACATCATTACAAAGAGTATTTAAAAAGGTTTTTTTTTTCACTCAAAAACAAGTTCAGAGATGTTCAATATGGCCCCCCTCCAGACACACGAGCAATATCAACCCGATACTCCAACTCGTTCCACACTCTCTGTAGCATATCAGGCGTAACAGTTTGGATAGCTGCTGTTATTTCTCGTTTCAAATCATCAATGGTGGCTGGGAGAGGTGGCTGAAACACCATATCCTTAACATACCCCCATAAGAAAAAATCGCAGGGGGTAAGATCAGGGCTTCTTGGAGGCCAGTGATGTGCTCTGTCACGGGCTGCCTGGCGGCCGATCCATCGCCTCGGGTAGTTGACATTCAGGTTTCGTAACCAACCTTTTTCGTAGACTCTCCATACAGTTGATTGTGGAATTTGCAGCTCTCTGCTAGCTCTGCGAGTCGATTTTCCTGGGCTGCGAACAAATGCTTGCTGGATGCGTGCTACATTTTCATCACTCGTTCTCGGCCGTCCAGAACTTTTCCCTTTGCACGAACACCCATTCTCTATAAACTGTTTATACCAACGTTTAATACACCACCTATCAGGAGGTTTAACACCATACTTCGTTCGAAATGCACGCTGAACAACTGTCGTCGATTCACTTCTGCCGTACTCAATAACACAAAAAGCTTTCTGTTGAACGGTCGCCATCTTAGCATCAACTGACGCTGACGCCTAGTCAACAGCGCCTCAAGCGAACAAATGTACAACTAAATGAAACTTTATAGCTCCCTTAATACGCCGACAGATAGTGCTTAGCTCTGCCTTTTGTCGTTGCAGAGTTTTAAATTCCTAAAGTTGTGGTATTCTTTTTGAATCACCCTGTATATCGGTAGCAGGTGCCATGCATCCTGCATTTTCGGTGTTACACTGTCTCGAAGACTTGAATACCAAAGAAATTTTCGCTTGATGTGTCACTACCGACCAACATACCTCGATGAAATTAGGACCATACATACAGAGAACTGGTACAGTACAGTACGGTACAGTACAAAAGGGAACTGGAAGAAATACGCAATGAGAGCAACAGAAATTACACTTTTTTAAGGTTGAACAAAAAGTACAGTGTTTTTGTTCTACTGGTTCTTATTTAATTTCGATCTAGTTTTCGGCTTGTAAGGCCATCTTTACCAGACTGCGCATCGGACACAGCCCTTTAACACAAGGCTTCCTCCTCTGGCCAGAGGATCCACCACTCTGTGAAGTCTGTGGTGTGTCTCTTTCAGTTCAGCATACTTTGGCAACGTGTGTCCTGTGTACTGATATATGGGCAGCCCTCAGTCTCGATGTGGATATGACCGCCGTCCTCGCAGATACTGATTCCAGTGTCACGAGAATGGTGAAATTTTGTGAACTGTCAGGCCTCATCCCTTAATTGGTGGAGAAAGGAGACAGACTTTAACACATTATAACCTCCAGAATGAGATTTTCACTCTGCGGCCGAGTGTGCGCTGATATGAAACTTCCTGGCAGATTAAAACTGTGTGCCGTACCGAGATTCGAACTCAGGAGCATTGCTTTTTGCGGGCAAGTGCTCTGCTAGAGTAAAGGCAAAGGTCCCGAGTTCGAGTCTCGATCCGCACACAGTATTAATCTGCCTGGAAGTTTCACATTATAAACTACTCCGCAGGTGCCTTTGTCTCCACCCATGAGATCAGCATGCTGAATTTTCGTCAGGGCGCTTATGACCATGATGTGCAGCGCCACTCACCTCAAATGATCATCGTCATCATCATCATCATTATAAGGCCGTGTTCGGGAAACAAGTGACTAGCGTCTGGAAGGGACACTTGTTCTTAGGTAAGGAAACATGATACTCGAAGAAACAAACACTTGCAAAGAATGTTGTGCGTCAAACTTGTTTATTAATGTTGAAATTACGCTTTACATAGTGGACCATGTTAAGCCCAATAAATAATTAAATTACACAATATTGCAGGTTAAATGGACTTTTTCCATTTTTGTTGTCCAACAAAGAAGATTTTTTGGTGTATATTAATTATTTATAGTGCTCAACATTGACCATTGTGTAAAGTGTAATTTCAATATGAAGAGACAAGTTTCATGCACAACACTCTCTGCTTATGGTTTGTCTTTCTTTGGCTTCATAAAGAGTTTATTTTATCTGTTATTTAAATATCTTCTATTTTTCGCAGCCCTGTCAGCAACTATATAAATATTAATTTTAATTTTAATAGTCGACATGCACCGTTTACCTAGAAGTTACCTAGGTTTCAGTCGGGATAACCCAACCTTCTTCAGAATAACAGTATCTCCCGTTTGTCCATAGTGGACATCGACAAGCTAAAACTACAGATCCATAAATTATCGTCAGACTGTAAAAACTTATCTGAAACTGCCTCTGCCCCACTTCGCGATCGCGATGCGGCAGCCAAGAGTTCTGTACTGGATTTGTAGTTTTAGCTTGACTATGGACAAACGGTAGTTACTGTTACTCTGAAGAAGGTTGGGTTATCCCGACTGAAACCTAGGTAAATCCTAGGTAACCGGTGCAACTGAGGCTGTTGATTGTTAAAATTAAAATTATTTTCTGTTATTACTTTTATGTTACAATTTCATGAACCGACACGTTCCACGACGTTGAAGACTTGGTCCTACGGAACTAGACGTGTAAAATTAAATAAAATAAAATAAAGGTAATTGTATCAATGGCTATGATGTTTGGTTCCATAAGAACCAGTTTCCCTTCCAAACGCTAGTCAGTTGTGTCCTGAAGATGGCGTAATAAGCCGGAAACTAGTTCGAAATTAAAAAAAGGAAATCAGTGGAACGAAAACACTGTACTTCTTATTCAACCTTCAATATGGAATTGTTCTGCCAAGAAGTAACACAAGAATCCATAAATAAGAAATGAGACATTCATTTAAAGGCAATAAACAGCCACGTTGGAGTCAACGCGATTCACTGTCGTCCGCTGGACATTACGTAAGCCGGAACATGGTTCTTAATATGCTGTGTGCCGGCCGCTGTGGCCGAGCGTTCTAGGCGCTTCAGTCCGGAACCGAGCGACTGCTACGGCCGCAAGTTCGAATCCTGTCTCGGCCATGGATGTGTGTGATGTCTTTAGGTTTGTTAAGTTTAAGTAGTCCTAAGTTCTAGGGGACTGATAACCTCAGATGTGAAGTCCGATAGTGCTGAGAGCCATTTGAACCAATATGCTGTGTAATGACCATGCGTGGCAAAGTACGCTTTGCAACGTGCTCCCATGCTGATAACAAATTCCTAATTCATCCTACACGTTCTCGATTCGATTTAAGTAGGGCGGGGGCCAATCCATTTAAACAAAACTGGGTATATGCATTTGTACTTTATAAAGGGTGAAGCAGCTAAGTCATAACACCCCTTGTATCTCCCCAACCGTAATAGATACAAAGATGCCGTTTGGACAGTGAATTTCAGGGACAGGAGCTACTTGAATACATCACGTTTCATGTTTGTGCTATTTTTTATTACACAGATATGAGGCCATCTTTGGTTTTTTAAAAATCGAACCCTATGTTACATTTTAGCGTAACATGGTGGGCTTAAAAAGACGGTTTCAAATATGTGTATATCATAATATTTAGGTGAACAGTTTTTGAGACACAGATATGTACTCGTATTGTGTTCGTCCTTCGAAGCGGCGTTGTCTAATGCGACCTTTCCTGCTGACCACTGAGGAACTTAACAGGGAAGGCGCTGTTTTCCTGTTTCTCGATAACGCCGCAAGGTGACGCACGAGGTAGCTGGAGAGAAGGTTATAAATGTGCTGCTGGGGTAATGAGACATCGCATTTTCGTCACAGTTTCTTGGAGCAGACGTGTGCACCAACGAATAAAAGTTAGATATGCTTGTAGTGTATGGTGAAAGCAGAAGAAATGCTATTAGAGCAATAAAGCGATATGGAGAGCTGGATCCTGATCCTGATCGTCCTACGCGCCGGCTTCTTGCACGTTTTTGTAAGAAACCACTTGAATCGGGACCATGGAACGCCATACACAGGACAAGGCAGAAAACTGCAACTGGCAAGGTACATGGGGAGAGCGTTCTAGCGTTGGCGCATAACGACCCTACTGTTTCGTCGCGACGTATCGCCTCGGAATGTGGTATGAGTCAGAGAAGTGTTCTGCACATATTGCACCGGCATAGTTTTCATCGTTTCACCTCTCATTACATCAAGCACTCTCCGGTGTGGACTTCGAACGGCACCAGGAATTTTGCCGGTTTGCTCTACAGATGATCCAACGGGTGCTTTTTACTGATGAAGCGACTTTCACCAACTACGGTAATGTGAATTTGCATAATACGAGGTGCGGCTAGAAAAAAACCGGACTGATGCTGGAAAAAACATTTATTTACAATTATTTACAATTTCATGTTATCTCCTTCAATGTACTCTCCTCCTCGGTCCCTACACCGCTCCATACGAATTTTCCACTGTTCATAGCAATGCTGCAGATCATTTTCGGTAAGTCCATACATTACTTCCGTCGCTTTTTCTTTTACTGCTTCAACAGTCTCAAATCTAGTTCCTTTCAAAGCTGACTTGACTTTAGAGAAAAGAAAAAAGTCACAGGGGGCCAAATCAGGTGAGTAGGGTGGATGAGCTAAGATGGGAATGTTGTGTTTTGCCAAAAACGTCTTCACTGGCAACGCACTGTGAGCTGGGGCATTGTCTTGGAGAAGGATCCATGACTTTTTTCTCCACAAATCGTTCCGTTTTCTCCGTACTCGCTCACGTAGGGTAGCCAGGACGCTAATGTAGTAATGCTGATTCACTGTTTGTCCCTGTGGTACCCAATCAATGTGTACAATCCCTTTGATGTCAAAAAAAACAATCATCATTGCCTTGAATTTCGATTTTGACATTCGTGCTTTTTTTTGTCGTGGAGAACCAGGAGATTTCCAATGCATCGATTGGCGTTTAGTTTCGGGATCGTAAGTAAAAAACCACGATTCATCGCAAGTAATAACATTTTGTAAGAAGGTGGGATCACTTTCAATGTTTTCCAGGATGTCAGAACAAATCATTCTTCGGCGTTCCTTCTGTTCAATTGTGAGACACTTTGGAACCATTTTTGAACACAGTTTGTTCATGTTGAAACTTTCATGAAGAATCTGCCTAACACTTTCCTTGTCAACTCCTGTTAACTCAGACACTGCTCTGATTGTTAAACGGCGATCTTGTCGAACAAGTTTACCGATTTTTTCAATGTTTGCATCAGTTTTTGCTGACAATGGTCTGCCAGTGCGAGTGTCATCACTGGTGTCTTCGCGGCCCTCTTTAAATCGTTTAAACCACTCAAACACTTGTGTTCGCGATAAACAATCATCGCCGTACACTTGTTGTAACATTACAAACGTTTCACTTGCAGATTTTCCTAGTTTGAAACAAAATTTGATGTTAACACGCTGTTCTTTCTGTACACTCAACATTTTCCGACGCACAGACAAAACGTCAACTACTTAAAACAGACGCCACGGGCAGACTGAGTGCAGGAGGCAGATGAAACTCGAGCAGTAGGCGGAGCGAGAGTCACGTGACAGGCCACGCGACTTTCAGCCTTATTGCATTCGTTTTATTGTTTCACCAGTACTAGTCCGGTTTTTTACTAGCCACACCTCGTATGCATTACGCTGGTCAATAGAGAACCCTCATTGGCTTCGACAGGTTCAGTATCAGCAACAGTGGAATGTTAGCGTGTGGTGCGGCATCGTCGGAAATGTCATTGTGGAGCCGTACGTCATTCCGGGTATACTAAATGGCAATAACTACGCACAGTTCCTGCGAAACGTTCTGCCCATTTTGCTGGAAGAGGTACCACTAATTACGCGTCAGTGCATGGGGTTCCAACATGACGGCTGTCCTGCTCATTCTTCACGTGTGGCTACACAGATGACAATGGAAAGTTCCCGGATTGCTGGATAGGACGACGTGCTGAAGTGAAGTGGCCAGCCCGGTCTCTTGATTTGACCCCTCTTGATTTTTTTCTGTGGGGAGCAATCAAACACAAAGTGTATGCTCAAATACCAACTACGCCAGACGATATGAAGCAACGTATCATCGAAGCGTGCGCTGATATCTCACGTGACACCCTCGCAGCCGTTCACAAATCATTCGAACGGCTACTGCAAATGTGCATTGCAGCAGAGGGGAAGCATTTTGATAAAGTTTTGTATCATGTGTAGTATGTACTTTGCATGTTTGTATGTATTTGCTTCGTATTGTAATCAAAAGTAAATATTTTCAAATGAAAAACAAATACGTACGAAATAATTTTGACCAATACGGGCCTCCTCATTTACATTTGTATTTCTGTTACTTAAAATGTATTAACATCTTCTAGTATTTTAATACTGTATGTTGTCTACTATTTTGCTATCACAGTTGTCAAATAAATGAATAATATTTGCGCGACATTAACAGTTAATTTTTGCGCAAAATATCGCAGTTTGTATTGCTATGGTCGGGTAAATGGGCGGGTTTGTGTAAGGAAGGACTCGAAACGTTTACCATGTACTCTACATAACAGGAAAGGTCGCATTGGACAACGCCGCTTCGAAGGACGAACACGATACGAGAACATATCTGTGTCTCAAAAACTATTTGCTTAAATAAAAAAAACCTAAGATGGCACAAACATGAAACGTGATGTATTCAAGTAGCCCGTGTCCCTGCAATTCACTGTCCAAACGGCATTTTGTATCTATTACGGTTGGGGAGATACAATGGGTGTTATGACTTTGCTGCCTCACCCTGTATATAAAATTTGTTATTTTTTTACACTTTTGTAAAATTTCGAACAGAAGACTGTACTAGTAACGAAACTGAATTTAAAAACACACAGCAGGTCTTGGAAAAGAAAATGAAAGTTCAGCGGGTCAGCATGAATTGCGGTGACATCACTGTAATTATTGTCGCTGACTAAAAACGTAACTTTCGTTCGTCTCATTGCCTGTTTCCTTCACTTACCTTCCGCGCTGTACTGTAGCAGTTCTTTCTATATATGGTCCAAAAATCATCGAACTATGTTACTAGGCAGAGACGCATAATGCGGAAGTTACTTCGCCGGTAATTGTTAAACACCGTTGTACTACGATTTATGGCATATGAACAGATGCTGTTTCAAAACACCAACACATTGAGGATATGTCGAAAACATGTCAGTATTGGTGCACTTCGCTGTATTAAAACGACGAGAAACAACACACAGGTCGTTCAAGATTTTTCGTATTAAAACTAGCATGTCATAAATCAAATAATACGAATCTGGATGGCTTATTTCTCGATATGCACCTTAACGAAAATTCCGCGGAGAAAGCCGACAAATCGGGTATACATTAACACATTGTTTCCTGCAGTTAATAAAATTAACGAAGATAAAGCTTGAAAATGATTACTACGTACGCTAAAGAAAGTACTAGCAATGCGAAAACGCGTAAAATAAGAAATTGAACGTGATTAAAAAGCCATGTTTTCACAAACACAGAGCAGTTCTCTCGTCAATTTTAAGTTCTGGCAGACAATCGAAGTTTAAGAATAAATTGAAATCTTTTCGACTAGTCAACTCCTATTCCACAGATGTACTTCTGAGTAGATAGTTCGGGTTTCATCTATCATATTTTAGCATGGATTAAGACTAAAAATAAAAATTCCAGTTACGTAGAGGGACAGCTAGCCATTGTTTCAGAGGGAGAATCCTGTTTCTAAACGTACAAACGCACTGACTCGTCCAACATTACGGCGGGTTGTCGCGAATATCATCCACGAAATACGCAGAAAGAACTTAACTGCGTACGACAGTAAAAACTCCAATCCAAAAATCAATTTTCGTCTTCAAGATTTATATAAAACTAGCTGTACTCGGCCACGCCTGGCTGGGCTCAGTCTGCTTAAATGGAAAAGGAAGAAAACAGAAAGCGCACGTTTCTAATATGTACGGGAATTGGATATATGTCATAATCTCCTTCTCTCCCCTGTCTGTGTATTCCCCTTCCCCTCGCTTTATCCATCTCCTTCTCATTCTCCTCTCTGTCATGACCTCCTCCCCCTTTCACTGTCCATCTTCTTCTTCCCTCCCCCCATCTCTCTCTCTCTCTCTCTCTCTCTCTCTCTCTCTCTCTCTCTCTCCACTCCCTCCATCCCTCCCCCCTCTATCTTCCCCCTCGCTCCCCCCTCTCTCTTCCCCCCTCTCTCTTCCCCCCCTCTCTCTTCCCCCCCTACTCTCTCTTCCCCCCCTACTCTCTCTTCCCCCCCTACTCTCTCTTCCCCCCCTACTCTCTCTTCCCCCCCTACTCTCTCTTCCCCCCCTACTCTCTCTTCCCCCCCTACTCTCTCTTCCCCCCCTACTCTCTCTTCCCCCCCCTACTCTCTCTTCCCCCCCCCCTACTCTCTCTTCCCCCCCCTACTCTCTCTTCCCCCCCCCTACTCTCTCTTCCCCCCCCCTACTCTCTCTTCCCCCCCCCTACTCTCTCTTCCCCCCCTACTCTCTCTTCCCCCCCCTACTCTCTCTTCCCCCCCCTACTCTCTCTTCCCCCCCCTACTCTCTCTTCCCCCCCCTACTCTCTCTTCCCCCCCAGGGGGTCCACAACTCTTTTGTGGATACGTGTGTGGCGAGCACGGGGCCCCGAGCCATTGCAGCCTTCTTTCTCTCCCGGGCTGCATTGCCTTTCCCTTCCCCTCCTTTCCCCTCCATGTCCCTTTCCCCTCGCCCTCTCCTCTCCCTCTATTGGTGTCCTTGCTTATGTTGGCTCCCGCTATCCTCCTGGTTTTACACTCCGGCTTTGTTGCGTAATCATCTCCTCCTTTTGGCATTCCTTGGTCCCCCTCTGGGGTTTGACCTCCATTCCAAAATTTCTCTTCTGTAGTGTGAGCCATTTGGGGAAGAGCACCTTACCTAGTGTCACTGACGTGCACCCTCCTAGTACATTCCACCTTTTCTTTTACGTCGTTGTCTGATGCTAGGGTGCATAGCCAGCACGGTAGCCAGCCCGTGTGGTGGGGTCGCTATGTACCCTTTTGGTTGAGCCCCCTGAACACACAGGGATCACACTTCTGATACCTGAGCTGTGACCTCCTCATGCATGCTTCAGAGTGGTTGCTCGTCATCCTGGAGCATTGGAACTCCCGGCAATGGCCGCCGTGCCAGACGGCCCTTGCTGTGGCTGGGTGGCGCCCGTGAGGAGAGCCCCTGATCGGAGTGGGTGGTATCAGGGCGGACGCTATGCAGATGAAACGCATACGGGTCCAAAACTCTGGCCGCTCTTCTGCGGCCGTCTCTCTGCGTGGTACTGATTCCTCAAGTGCTGCTTCTCTTGCCCCTTCGGCCTTCCCTTCCATGGCTACCCCCTGGGAGGAGGGTCAGGCCCGTCGTCTAGGGGCAAAACCTTTCCCCCGTTATCTAGTTTGCACCAGGACTGATGGAGATACTTTCACCAGTGTCAAACCTTTATTCTTTGTGGAACACATTGAAGACAAGTTTGGCGAAGTGGACTCCCTGAGCAAGATGCGGTCGGGTTCGTTGCTGATAAAAACTGCTTCGGCTGCCCAATCTGCGGCCCTTTGTGCCTGTACCCATCTTGGCACAATTCCCGTGTCCATTACCCCTCACCAGTCTCTAAATATGGTACAATGTGTGATTTTTCACAGGGACCTCATCCTTCAAACTGATGAGGAACTTCGGGACAATCTCGGACGGCGGGGTGTTCACTTTGTTCGGCGTGTTCAGAAGGGTCCTGAAGATAATCGTATTGATACTGGTGCCTTTATCCTGACCTTTGAAGGGGATACCCTTCCTGAGAAAGTTAAGATTATGGTCTATCGCTGCGATGTGAAGCCGTACATCCCACCTCCAATGTGGTGTTTTAAGTGCTTGCGTTTTGGCCACATGTCTTCTCGCTGTTCCCAGGACCCTCTCTGTGGTGACTGTGGACGTCCACTCCATGAGGGGAGTCCCTGTGTTCCCCCTCCTGTATGTGTAAATTGTCATGGTAGTCATTCTCCGCGTTCAGCAGATTGCCCAGTCTATAAGAAAGAAAAAAAGATACAGGAGTATAAGTCCCTTGATCGTTTAAGCTACACAGAGGCTCGTAAGAAATATGCACGATTGCACCCTGTGTCCATGACATCTAGTTACGCCTTGGTTACATCTTCATCCCTACCTCCCCCTTCCTTACCCCCATCCCAGACCCCTCTCCTTCCCCCCTCCCCTGCGGCTCCCACACCTTCTCCTCTGGGCGCTGCTCCCCCTCCCCAGCCGGAGAAGTGTCCCACTCCTTCGGCGTCTGCCGGTCAAGGGCGCCTCTCCCGGGATGCCCCTTCCCGGCACCTTCCAGGTCAAAGGTCTGCTGCAGCGCGGCGACCGCGAGAGCCGCGGTCTCTCGGCCCCCAGGTCGCCCGGTCTCTTTCTGTTCCTGATCTTGCTGCAGCTGGCTCCATTATGCCACACAGCCCTCCTCGATCTCAGCTTGAAAAGAAGAAGAAACATAAGTCCCGGGACAAAGAGCCTCTGGTGTCACCGGAGGTCCCTTCCCCGACTTCACAACCGGATTCTGACCTGTCGTTTATGGATGTCGCCCCCTCCTTGCCGGTGATGGATGGGGACCCGGCGGTATGATTGGATTTAGCGTGTTCAGCCCTCATTTAAACCATCGTTCTGTGGTTCTCCAATGGAATTGTAATGGCTACTATCGTCACCTTCCGGAATTGAAATCCCTTCTTTCGTCCTACTCAGCAGCTTGTGTGGTTCTCCAGGAATCTCATTTTACTGATGCTCACTCACCGACCCTCCGTGGGTTCCGTGTTTTCTGTCGAAATCGGGTCGGACCCTTGCGGGCTTCTGATGGCGTTTGTACGTTGGTCCGTACAGACATTGCTAGCACGTGGATTCCTCTCCAAACTACATTGGAAGCGGTTGCTGTTAGGGTCTACTTAGACTCTGCAGTCACAGTATGCAATCTTTATCTCCCTCCTGACAGGACTCCTACTCCTGCTGCCTTAACCACCCTTCTTCAGCAACTTCCTCCTCCCTTCCTCCTCCTTGGGGATTTTAATGCTCATCATCCTTTGTGGGGCAGTGCCTTTCCATCTAGACGAGGTCTTCTTATAGACCAATTTATTGCAGACCACGACCTGTGCCTTCTTAATGATGGCTCCCCTACTCATTTCAGTGCTGGTCATGGTACCTTTTCTGCCATTGATCTTTCTCTTTCTTCTCCCTCTCTCCTCCCTTCATTACACTGGTCGCCACACGACGACCTTTGTGATAGTGACCATTTCCCGTTGATTATCACGCTCCCTTCCCGCTCCCCGATGGACAGGTTACCTCGTTGGTCTTTCCACCGCGCCGATTGGCCTCTATACACTGCACAGGTCGAGTTTTCTCCCTCTTTGTCGGGTTGTATTGATGACGTCCTACGTGACGTGTCTGACGCGATTGTTCGCGCTGCTAACCTTGCTGTCCCGCGCTCATCTGGACAGTTTCGTCGTCGGCAAGTCCCGTGGTGGAGTACGGCCATTGCCATTGCCATCCGTGATCGCCGTCGAGCTTTGCAACACTTTAAGAGGCACCCATCTGTAGCCAGCCTTTCTACCTTTAAGCGCCTTCGCGCTAAAGCCCGTTATTTAATCAAACAGAGCAAGCGGATATGTTGGGAACGATTCGTTTCTTCCCTTGGTTCCACTGTCCCTCTGTCACGGGTATGGGCTACACTTCGCTCTCTCCAAGGTTGCCATCGGCATTCCACCGTCCCAGGCCTTCACCTCCCAGATGGCATTTGTACGGACCCATTAGTTCTCGCAGAACATCTTGCGACCCATTTTGCAGTGGCATCAGCGTCGGCCTCCTATCCAGCTGCTTTCCTTCATCAAAAACAGCAGGCTGAAGCTGTCACCTTATGTTTCACCACTTGTGAGTCAGAATCTTACAACGAACCTTTCACTGAATGGGAATTTCTTTCTGCTCTATCTTCTTCTCATGATACGGCCCCTGGCCCAGATTCCATTCATAACCAGCTGCTTCAACATCTTAGTGCTCCACAACGGCACCATCTTCTTCGGGTGTTTAACCGTATCTGGCTCCAGGGTGACTTCCCTTCTCAGTGGAGGGATAGCATTGTGGTTCCTGTCCTTAAGCCTGGTCAGAACCCCCTATCTGTTGACAGCTATCGGCCAATTAGTTTGACCAATGTTGGTTGTAAGTTACTTGAACGGCTGGTAGCCCGTCGGCTCACTTGGGTCCTCGAATCTCGGGATCTATTGTCCTCTTACCAGTGTGGCTTTCGAGAGGGACGATCTCCAATCGATCATTTGCTTCGCTTGGAATCCGCAGTTCGGCAGGCTTTTTCCCAGCGCCGCCATTTGGTTGCAGTGTTTTTTGACCTTCGCAAGGCCTATGACACGGCCTGGCGCCATCACATCTTACTAACCCTTCATCAGTGGGGTCTTCGGGGCCCACTCCCGATTTTTATCCGCCAGTTCCTGATCCATCGGTCATTCAGAGTTCGAGTTGGTACTGCTTTTAGTTCTCCACGGACCCAGGAGACGGGCATCCCACAGGGTTCTGTCTTGAGTGTCCTTCTTTTCCTCATTGCTATCGATGGACTTGTGGCCTCTGTCGGTCCCTTGGTCGCCCCTGCCCTGTATGTGGATGATTTCTGCATTTGGGTTAGTTCCTCCTCGATGGCATCTGCAGAGCGGCAGCTCCAGGTAGCTATATGGCGTGCCTCTGCATGGACCCTCTCACACGGGTTTCAATTCTCTCCTTTAAAATCGCGGGTGGTCCACTTCTGTCGCCGTACTACGGTCCACCCTGATCCAGAGCTCTATCTCGCTGCACAAAGATTGCCTGTGGTTCCACAGTTTCGTTTCCTGGGTCTTCTTTTCGACAACAAGCTCACTTGGCTGCCCCATATCAGACTCCTGAAGGTAGGATGTTTCCGTAAACTCAATGTCCTTCGCTTCCTTGCCCACTCCTCTTGGGGTGCGGACCGTTCCCTCCTCCTCCGTCTTTATCGTGCTCTAGTTCTGTCTCGCTTCGACTATGGTTGTCAAGTTTATGGTTCAGCTGCTCCTTCCACACTGCACGTGCTGGATCCAGTCCACTATCGTGGTATCCGTTTGGCCACCGGTGCCTTCCCTACTAGCCCTGTTGATAGTCTCCTGGTTGAAGCTGGGATCTCCCCCCCCCCCCCCCCCTTTCTGTTCGGCGGTCCCAGCTTCTGGTGTCTTATGCCCTTACTATCCGTTCTTCTCCCACTCATCCTTCCTATTCTATCCTATTCCCAGACCATGGACGTCGCCCGCCCGACTCCCGCCCTCGGGCGGGTTTACCGGTTGGGCTGCGCCTTGCGTCTCTTTACCGTGATTTTCAGCTTCCTTCTTTGTCCTGTCTTCCTCGCTCCCTCCCCTCCACCCCTCCTTGGTTAGTTCCTCGACCTCGAATTCGGATGGATCTCCGCCGCGGTCCGAAAGATTCCGTCCCCCCGGTGGTGTTCCGTACCTTTTTCCGCCAAATTTTATGGGAGTTTAGGGATGCTGTTGTTTTTTACACTGATGGCTCTAAATCTGCTGATCGTGTTGGGTATGCCTTCACGTCCTTCGTTGGAACGGAAAATCGTCTGCTGCCACCCTCATGTGGGGTGTTTACTGCGGAATTGATGGCAATTTCCCGGGCCCTTACCTTTATTAAACAATCCCAACACAACCGCGTTTTGTTATGTATGGACTCGATGAGTGGTCTTCTCGCTATTGACCGGTGTTTTTCGCGCCATCCCTTGGTCTCTGCCATCCATGACCATCTCGCTGATCTTCACCGTGCTGCTTGTTCCATTGACTTCCTATGGGTCCCGGGCCATGTGGGTATCCCGGGTAATGAGCTCGCTGATCGTTTGGCTGGGGGAGCGGTTACTTACCCCCCGTTTTCTGTAACCCCTCCTGCAGCGGATTTACGGCTTCACATCAAATCCCACTTTGCACAGTCATGGGCCAATTCTTGGGAGGCTACTCCACTGTCTAATAAACTTCGTGCAATTAAGGTGAATCCCGGCCCATGGCGTTCTTCCTTTCGCCTCTCCCGCAAGGACTCGACCACACTGTGTCGTCTCCGCATTGGCCATACCAGGCTGACCCATGGTTTCCTTTTGCGTGATGAGCCACCCCCGCTCTGTGGTTGTGGAGCCTTCCAGTCAGTGGCCCACATTTTGGTTGAATGCCCCCTTCTTTTGGCTCTGCGTGCTAAGTACAGACTCCCCCACACTTTACCTTTGATGTTGGCTGACGATTCCCGGATGGTCTCTCTGGTTCTAGGTTTCCTCCGGGAGAGTGGTTTTTATTCTCAGTTTTAAGGTTTTTAATCTCTCTCTGGTGCAGGGGCGGGGCGGTGAGTGTTTGGGTGTCTCCCACTGTCAGCAGTGTTCGGAGATTCCTGATTCACCTCCCTGACCGAATTCCTATTTTCTTCCCCTTTTACTCTGTTTTTATCCTTCTTTTTAAGGCTTTGCTAGTCTTTCTATTCCCATACGTACTTTCTGCATTATAGCAGTTGTACCTTTTAAGTCACAGGTGGTCTTGCCTAGGCTGCTTCAGCATAGTGTTGGGTTCGTTCTCTTGCCGACTTCCCTCATTTTGTTTTTTACCAATGACATGACTGCCTTTTTACGTTTTTTCCCTTTTTCCGTTTTATTGTTCTGACTTTACTGAGTTGTCCCATTAGCTGAATGGCGCATATTTGAAACAAGGGACTGATGACCTTGCTGTTTGGTCCCTTAACCTTCAACCAACCAACCAACCCCTACTCTCTCTCCCTCTCCCCTACTCTCTCTCCCTCTCCCTCCCTCTCCCCTACTCTTTCTCCCTCTCCCCTACTCTTTCTCCCTCTCCCCTACTCTCTCTCCCTCTCCCCTACTCTCTCTCCCTCTCCCCTACTCTCTCTCTCTCTCCCTCTCCCCTACTCTCTCTCTCTCTCTCTCTCCCTCTCCCCTACTCTCTCTCCCTCTCCCCTACTCTCTCTCTCTCTCTCTCTCTCTCTCCCTCTCCGCTACTCTCTCTCTCTCTCTCTCCCTCTCCGCTACTCTCTCTCTCTCTCTCTGCCTCTCCCCTACTCTCTCTCTCTCTCTCCCTCTCCCCTACTCTCTCTCTCTCTCTCTTTCTCTCTCTCTCTCTCCCTCTCCCCTACTCTCTCTCTCTCTCTCTCTCTCTCTCTCTCTCTCTCTCTCCCCTACTCTCTCTCTCTCTCTCTCTCTCTCTCCCTCTCCCCTACTCTCTCTCTCTCCCTCTCCCCCACTCTCTCTCTCCCTCTCCCCTAATCTCTCTCTCCCTCTCCCCTACTCTCTGCATCTTCTCCTTGCCCTTTCTCTATCACCTTGAGGCTTGTTCATTGTTGTTGGAAATTCAGATTCTGTAATAGTATTCTAATCACAAACCCATAAGCCATAAACACAACTTCCTTGTTTGCTAACAACGTTTCACTATTATATATTATATTTTCCAGTACTAAATGTATATAAATTTATGGATTAAATGCATGTATAAAAACAGGCTCGTATACCAATAGAACATCATGTCAAAATTTCAAAGCAGTAGGTCAAGACCGTTATGAACAAAAGATCATTCACGTCATCACTTTTCTAGAATAGATCATTTTATTGCCTATGATTTTTACGAAGGGACGTCAAAGAAAGTTACACATTGCTACGGAAGGCCAAGTACCTTTTATTAAATGCCTTTCCGATCAGCGTCACCCATGTCTATGTG
The DNA here is from genome assembly GCF_021461385.2 of Schistocerca piceifrons. Lineage (NCBI taxonomy): Eukaryota > Metazoa > Arthropoda > Insecta > Orthoptera > Acrididae > Schistocerca > Schistocerca piceifrons. Next base: position 216,447,867 of record NC_060146.1, read on the forward strand.
GCCTGGGTAAAATTGTTGGTTACATTTCGCTACGACTGGACGCCAAATCGCATTTGGTCCAAGCATCGCCAGAATTTCGTCGTGGATCTGTGCGCAGTTCAGACGCTGTTCTGGCAAGAATCGTTCTTGCCGCGTCATCCAGCTTTGGATTATGTTTCCAGTTGCTGCAGCATTACTCTCTCCCACCTGTTATTCGCAGCGCGTGAGATACATGTCTGCAGGAACGTGTATTCCCTTCCGACAGTATGTCACTCTTGTTGCGTAGGGGAGGCCGCGACGTTGGGATCACAGAGTTATTTCAAATTTTGTGCTCATTTTGTAGGCCATTAAAATAACATAATGTGCAATTTACAAGGGGCACTACTCTGGCAGTTCCGAGAGAAGTTTTACGCGTCTGTTATGTAACCGATGTAGGTGCTGGTCACAGTTTTTGGTGGTCAAGTCGTTAGCGTTCGATATTAGTAAGACGAACGTGTATGAGGCGATGGTTCGATTCCCGCTTAAACTCAACAATTAACCTATTCTTTTTATCACAAGTCATATTATTTAATTCATAAGACGTTGTTGTTGTTGTTCTTGTTATTGTCGTCGTCTTCAGTCCTGAGACTGGTTTGATGCAGCTCCCCATGCTACTCTATCCTGTGCAAGCTTCTTCATCTCCCAGTACCTGCCGCAGCCTACATCCTTCTGAATCTGCTTAGTGTATTCATCTCTTGGTCTCCCTCTACTATTTTTACCCTCCACACTGCCCTCCAATACTAAATTGGTGATCCCTTGATGCCTCAGAACATGTCCTACCAATCGATCCCTTCTTCTTGTCAAGTTGTGCCACAAGCTCCGCTTCTCCCCAATTCTATTCAATACCTCCTCATTAGTTATGTGATGTATCCATCTAATCTTCAGCATTTTTCTGTAGCACCACATTTCGAAAGCTTCTGTTCTCTTATTGTCTAAATTTATCGGCCACGTTTCACTTCCATACATGGCTACACCCCATACAAATACTTTTAGGAAAGACTTCCTGGCACTTAAATCTATACTCGATGTTAACAAATTTCTCTTCTTCAGAAACGCTTTCCTTGCCATTGCCAGTCTACACTTTATTCCTCTCTACTTCGACCATCATGAGTTATTTTGCTCCCCAGATATCAAAACTCCTTTACTACTTTAAGTCTCTCATTTCCTAATCTAATTCTCTCAGCATCACCCAACTTAATTCGACTACATTCCATTATCCTCGCTTTGCTTTTCTTGATGTTCATCTTATATCCTCCCTTCAACACACTGTCCATTCCGTTCAACTGCTCGTCCAAGTCCTTTGCTTTCTCTGACAGAATTACAATGTCATTGGCGAACCTCAAAGTTTTTATTTCTTCTCCATGGATTTTAATACCTACTCCGAATTTTTGTTTTGTTTCATTTGCTGCTTGCTCAATATACAGATTGAATAACATCGCCGGCCGGTGTGTCCGAGCGGTTCTAGGCGCTACACTCTGGACCCGCGAGACCGCTATGGTCGCAGGTTCGAATCTGCTTCGGGAATGGATGTGTGTGATGTCTTAGGTTAGTTAGGTTTAAGTAGTTCTAAGTACTAGGGGACTGATGACTTCAGAAGTTAATTCCCATAGTGCTCAGAGCCATTTGAATCATTTTTTAATAACATCGGGGAGAGGCTACAACCCCGTCTCACTCCCTTCCCAACCACTGCTTCCCATTTCATGCCCCTCGACTCTTATAACTGCCATCTGATTTCTGTACAAACTGTAAATAGCCTTTCGCTCCCTGTATTTTACCCCTGCCACCTTTAGATTTTGAAAGAGAGTATTCCAGTCAACATTAAAAGCTTTCTCTAAGTCTACAAATGCTAGAAACGTAAGTTTGCCTTTTCTTAATCTTTCTTCTAAGATAAGGCGTAAGTTCAGTATTGCCTCGCGTGTTTCAATATTTATATGGAATTCAAACTGTTCTTTCCCAAGGTCGACTTCTACCAGTTTTTCCATTCGTCTGTAAAGAATTCGTGTTAGTATTTTGCAGCTGTGACTTATTAAACTGATACTTCGGTAATTTTCACATCTGTCAACACCTGCTTTCTTTGGGATTGGAATTATTATATTCTTCTTGAAGTCTGAGGGTATTTCACCTGTTTCATACATCTTGCTCACCAGATGGTAGAGTTTTGTGAGGAATGGCTCTCCCAAGGCTGTCAGTAGTTCTAATGGAATGTTGTCTACTCCCGGGGCCTTGTTTCGACTCAGGTCTTTCAGTGCTCTGTCAAACTCTTCACGCAGTATCGTATCTCCCATTTCATCTTCATCTACTTCCTCTTCCATTTCCATAATATTGTCAAGTACATCGCCCTTGTATAGACCCTCTATATACTCCTTCCACCTTTCTGCTTTCCTACGACGTTTGAGAGGTAATATAACGGGAAAAAACACGCATGAAGTTTTTAATTTTTGTTTTTCTCGTTTTTATGACAAATACCATCCTGCAACGTGGGAGCTCTAGAGCACATCCGACGAGTAACTGTACATTACTCTTGTGGTCTGCACTTTGTGAATAACGTCATTCGCATTATTATTTATTGCGGTTTGTCTTAGGCTTTCCAAGCCTGTCCCTCGTCTTTGAAAATTTAATTAAAAGTAGGAAATAGACAAATAACATATGAAATTCACTACAGCTCCATGAAAACGCACGTGAGGTCTTTTTTCCATTACTTTACCTCTCAAATGTTACATGAAATACATAATGTGACCACTGATGCAAACAAATATACATTAAACGTGTCAGCACAATTCGAACTGTTGCCTCGTCCACGACATTTCTACAAAGCGTGAACGCTAATCACTTGACACAATGACTCCGCACAGATACATCCGTAACATAACAGACTCGCGAAACTATTCTTGCGATTTTCTCGGAACTGGCAGAGTAGTGCACCTAACTGCTTGGACGTTATGTTGTTTTTAATGTTTCACTGAAGGTGTACAAACTTTGATGTAAATCTGTGATCCCGACGTCTCGACCTCCCGTTGTTAGTGTGGGACAACGTGTGTAACTCACCCAGTACAAACGTTCAGCCATCTAGAGTACATGAAAAAGGCTCTCGTCACTGTCACACAATGACAGCGTCACACAATATTCGAGTCACAGTAAATATTCCACCCACAAATCCACATGACTAGGTTGGTGTGACCCATTTGTACAACAGTGACTGTGCTCATGACGTCGGTACAGACATGATAACGTATTAATTATGGGAAGGCTAAAATATTGCCTACATAACGAATATGTTAGTGAACTAATGTTATTACAAAGCATTTGCCAATCTGCTGTGGGGGAGTCCGCTTCCGTCAACTGCTACGTCATCTTTCCTTCCACTTTCCTAAAACCTTCTTGACAACTTGGGGTACAGCAGCGCCTTGGCTCCGGCTTCGGACCTGCCTGCTCCATGACCTTTGTCGGTTTCCCAAGGATGGTAGCCCTTCACTTGTTTATCGTCGGGCATTTGCTGCACTATGGGCACAAATGAAGGATGCCACATTTATTTACACTGATGGCTCAGAAACATCATTTGGTGTTGGGAGTGCCTATATTGTTGGCGACACCCCTAATCGATTTCGGCTTCCCGACCAGTGTTCAGTTTATACTGCGAAGCTTTACGCAGTTCTCCAGGGTGTCCAATACATCCGTCGCCATCAGCGGATACAGTATGTTATCTGTTCAGATTCCCTCAGCTCTCTCCTCAGTCTCCAAGCTCTTCACTCTGTCCACCCTCTGGTCCTCCGGATTCAGGAGTGCCTCCACTTGCTCCACTTTGGGGGCGTCTCTATGGCGCTCCTCTGGATCCCAGGACACGTTGGTATCTGTGGAAATGAGGCGGCCGATAAAGCGGCCAAGGCTGCAGTCTCTCTTCTTCAGCCAGCTATTCGCATGGTTCCCTTCGCCGATCTACGGAGTGTTTTATGTCGTCGTGTTGTTCTTTTATGCCACGCGCATTGGTCGACACTTCCCCATAATAAATTGCGGGACGTGAAAGCTCTTCCCTGTGCTTGGACCTCTTCCTCCCGAACTCGTCGTCGGGAGGAGGTAATTTTAACTAGGCTCGGGACAGGGCACTGTCTTTTTAGCCATCAACATCTTTTAAGTGGCGATCCTCCGCCACTCTGTCCCCACTGCTCTCAAATGTATACGGTGAGACACCTTTTACTTGAGTGCCCCTATTTTACTCCATTACGCGCCCGTCTACAGCTGTCGCCTTATATATCTTCCATTTCAGCAGATGACACGCGCTCAGCCGATCGCGTTCTCGATTTCATTAGTGCCAGTGAGATGACGTCAGTCATTTGAAGCTCGTTTTGGGGACAAACGACCCCCCCCCCCCCTTCTATAGTGGTTTTTAAGCTTTCCTTCTGTTTTTAGTTTCTCCACTTTTTTTGAGGTTCGCTCCCATTGCTGCTGGTTTCCAGTTTGGTTTTATACCTTTTCCTGAGTCACAGACCGGGCGCTAACGACCGTAACAGTTTTGCACCCTAAAACCATAACAAAAAAACGTCTGCTGTGGGAGAGTTAAAAACTGTCGGAATTCCATTTCCAGCCCCGCCGAGTCCTCGGCTGTGTCCCACGGTCCTCAGCCGCTGGAGGAAAGCGTCCGTCGCTTCTTTTCGTCCGTATCCCGTGGCTAAGGAGTTATTCCTTCTCCACGCTCACAGTGGGGCGATTCCGTTCCTCCGAGTAGGCGCTGGTGGTTTTTTCCTTTTTTTTATGGCGTTAAAGTTCAGTTGCAGCCATAGGAGTATAACCGACGGTAAGCACTCACCTTCACCTGGAGCCTGCGACGGATCGTTCGGTTGGAAGACCAGCACGTCGCCGGGATGCAAGTATGGAGACAGCTAGAGGACTCCCCTCTAGATGCGTTAAGAGTACTGGCTGTCAAGCAAAATTACGTAATCGTGCGGCACGCGGTACTCTGTCTATTTTATAACACTGTGCACCTAGCAACTAACAGTCGAAGTAGAAAACGTCAGCTAACTTCAAGAGTTCCTGAGGAGTGTGGTTCTTGTGGCGTTCGCTGTTTTATTCAGTGGTTTGGTATTTAACTAATTTGTAAATGAGAATGATAATCTTTTATTACATTGAGTAATTACTAAATAATTTTTCTCCCGGCTAAAGATTTGGTCAAGTTGCTAAAGAACTCCTAGTTAACGTCGTGTTAAAGTGTTGTCTGTAAGTTGTGTAAGTGTCACTAAATCACAGTTCATACAACAGATTCTACACAACTATTGATTATGATGGAAGCAGTTATCCTCAGCAAAATGATATCAGCCGCGCACAACACTGATGTATGTTACATGAAACAATATTCGTCGCAACTCGTGCTTAATTTCGGCTCCATACATCAGCTAGAAAAGTTTGTTATAAGCATCGTGCTATGAGCACTGTTTTTAAAGAACCAATCTGATTCCAATTGCCGGCCAGAGTGGCTGAGCGGTTCTAGGCGCTACAGTCTGGAACCGCGCGACCGCTACGGTCGCAGTTTCGAATCCTGCCTCGGGCATGGATGTGTGTGATGTCCTTAGGTCAGTTAGGTTTAAGTAGTTCTAAGTTCTAGGGGACTGATGACCTCAGCAGTTAAGTCCCATAGTGATCAGAGCCATTTGAACCATTTTTTTATTCGAATTATTTTCTTTAAAATGAGTTCAGGATCACCGGTGCACATTTATTTTTACACATTTGTATTACCTTCGGCATTTATGTCTGCAGAGTTGCGTTATTTGAATTTGCCGCTGAGATAATTGTTGAGATGGCAGCAGACTATTGATAGAGACTTTCTATTGTTAGAGCAAATAGGAAAAGTATTAGAAATGCTTATTAAACTCTACTTTCGTATTGTGCACTATTTAGACTTCATCAAACAAACATTTGATTCTTTTCTAAGGAAAACACAGGCAAAAAAAAACGCGATACAAATCGCTATCATCAATGGCTGCGCTCCTTGCAGCGGAAATGAATAATTATCACAGATAACGAAACTTCCTGGCAGATTAAAACTGTGTGCCCGACCGAGACTCGAGCTCGGGACCTTTGCCTTTCGCGGGCAAGTGCTCTACCATCTAAACTACTGAAGCACGACTCACGCACGGTACTCACAGCTTTAATTCTGCCAGTATCTCGTCTCCTACCTTCCAAACTTTACAGAAGCTCTCCTGCGAAACTTGCAGAACTGGCACTCCTGAAAGAAAGGATACTGCGGAGACATGGCTTAGCCACAGCCTGGGGGATGTTTCCAAAGGTAGGAGACGAGATACTGGCAGAATTAAAGCTGTGAGTACCGGTCGTGAGTCGTGCTTCGGTAGCTCAGATGGTAGAGCACTTGCCCGCGAAAGGCAAAGGTCCAGAGTTCGAGTCTCGGTCGGGCACACAGTTTTAATCTGCCAGGAATTTTCATATCAGTGCACACTCCGCTGCAGAGTGAAAATCTCATTCTTACTGAAAGAGGGTTTAAAGTTACAAATAATTATTAACTCATATTTATATTAATAATAATGAACTCTATTCTCAAGTAATAATTACCAAATAATTACAATTTCTTAACAGACCTCTGATGACCTCTGATGATGGTCGAATTAGAGAGCATATAAAATGTAAACTGGCAATGGCAAGGAAAGCGTTTCTGAAGAAATTTGTTAACATCGAGTATAGATTTGAGTGTAAGGAAGTCGTTTCCCAATGTATTTGTATGGATGTGTCGCCAAGTATGGAACTGAAACTTGGACGATAAATAGTTTAGACAAGAAGAGAACAGAAGCTTTCGAAATGTGGTGCTACAGAAGAATGCTGAAGATTAGATGGGTATATCACATAACTAATGAGGAGGTATTGAATAGAATTGGGGAGAAGAGGAGCTTGTGGCACAACTTGACTAGAAGAAGGGATCTGTTGGTAGGACATGTTCTGAGACATCGAGGGATCACCAATTTAGTATTGGAGGGCAGCGTGGAGGGTAGAAATCGTAGAGGGAGACCAAGAGATGAATACACTGAGCAGATTCAGAAGGATGTAGGCTGCAGTAGGTACTGGGAGATGAAGAAGCTTGCACAGGATAGAGTAGCGTGGAGAGCTTCATCAAACCAGTCTCAGGACTGAAGACCACAACAACAACAACAACAACAGACCTCAGTTTGATATGCGTCCGCAACCTACAAAAGGCATCCAACAAAAGGTAAAAAGAAAGGAAGACAAACGCAGATCATAAAAGGAATTTACAGTTATCATTGTCTTTGTATGATACACATCGATATGTCCAATTACATCACAAAATATTATATAAATAATTAATATTATCATCGTTTTCACTGTTTTTTATATGTCGAATAGATAATGTTTATAACTGTTAGAGGCATAATTTCCTCTCGTCGCACTGTAGCTAAAATTTATCTCGTGGACGTTACATTCTTCGCGCAGCTATAAAAAGATGCTCACACAGATCAGTGCAGTATTAAGATGTGCTTAATTTCAATTTGAGTCGGTGAATTCGGCCGTGAGCTAAACAAAGTTGGCCACTTACCGCAGGGGCAGAGGTCTAAGTAGCGCGGCCACAGCCGGATTAGAGGGTGTGCGAGGCGGAATGTTTTCTCGTTTGTCTCTCAGTGCTGACAGCTCAGGAGCGTGTGCCACTCGTATCTATAGGGCAGGTATAGCAATCCCAGATTCGCTTCACGAGAGGGTCGAGCAGGTACTGCAACACACACAGAATTACAGAAGTCATGTGATAGCGATATAAACACATACAGGTAGTGGTAGTGTTGCTTGCACGAGGTACAAAAGGGCAGTTCATTGGCGAAGCAGTCATTTGTCATCTGGTGATTGTGACAGAGTACACAGATTACGCGAAAGAACTTGGCCCCCCCCCCCCCCCCTTCTAACAGCCGTGTACCGCAAGTCTCTAGAGGAACGGAAGGTTCCAAATGATTCGAAAAGAGCACAAGTAGTTGCAGTTTTCGAGAAGGGTCGTCGAACAGATGCGCAAAACTATTGGCCTGTATCTCTGACATCGATCTGAATTTTAGAACATGTTTTTTGCTCGCGTTTCATGTCATCTCTGTAGGAATCAATATGGATTCCGGAAACAGTGATCGTGTGAGACCCAACTCGCTTTATTAGTTCATGAGACCCACAAAATATTAGATACAGGCTTCCAGGTACATCCCATTTTCCTTGACTTCCGCAAGGCGTTCGATACAGTTCCACACTGTCACCTGATAAACAAAGTAAGAGCCTACGGAATATCAGACCAGCTGTGTGGCTGGATTGAAGAGTTTTTAGTCAACAGAACACAGCATGTGGTTCTCAATGGAGAGACGTCTACAGACGTTAAAGTATCCTCTGGCGTGCCACAGGGGAGTGTTATGGGACCGTTGCTTTTCACAATATATATAAATGACCTAGTAGATAGTGTCGGAAGTTCCATGCGGCTTTTCGTTGATGATGCTGTGGTATACAGAGAAGTTGCAGCATTAGAAAATTGCAGCAAAATGCAGCGGATAGGCACTTGGTGCAGGGAGTGGCAACTGACCCTTAACATAGACAAATGTAATGTATTGCGAATACATAGAAAGAAGGATCCTTTATTGTATGATTATATGATAGCGGAACAAACACTGGTAGCAGTTACTTCTGTCAAATATCTGGGAGTATTCGTACGGAACGATTTGAAGTGGAACGATCATATAAAATTAGTTCTTGGTAAGGCGGGTGCCAGGTTGAAATTCATTGGGAGTGTCCTTAGAAAATGTAGTCCATCAACAAAGGAGGTGGCTTACAAAACACTCGTTCGACCTATAGTTGAGTATTGCTCATCAGTGTGGGATCCGTACTAGGTCGGGTTGACGGAGGAGATAGAGAAGATCCAAAGAAGAGCGGCGCGTTTCGTCACAGGGTTATTCGGTAACCGTGATAGCGTTACGGAGATGTTTAGCAACCTCAAGTGACAGACTCTGCAAGAGAGGCGCTCTGCATCGCGGTGTAGCTTGCTGTCCAGGTTTCGAGAGGGTGCGTTTCGGGATGAGGTATCGAATATATTGCTTCCCCCTACTTATACCTCCTGAGGAGATCACGAATGTAAAATTAGAGAGATTCGAGCGCGCACGGAGGGTTTCCGGCGGTCGTTTTTCCCGCGAACCATACGCGACTGGAACAGGAAAGGGAGGTAATGACAGTGGCACGTAAAGTGCCCTCCGCCACACACTGTTGGGTGGCTTGCGCAGTATAAATGTAGATGTAGATCTAGATGGCCGCGCGATAGGAACAAGAAGACTCTGAATGCGGACTGTTACTTGGAGCTAGACGCATTCGATAGTCCATTTCGGAAATCGTTAGGCAATTCAATATTCCGAGATCAACATTGTCAACAGCGTGGCGAGAAACGGCAAATGTCAGTCATTACCTCTCACCGAGGGACAGTGATGTGCCCGACGGCCTTCAATTAACGACCGACAGCTGCTGCGGCGTTTGCTTCGAGTTGTCAGTGCTAACAGACTAGCAATAATGCATGGAATAAACGCAGAAATCTGTGTGGGACGTACGACGAACGTATCCTTTGGGACAATGTGGCGAAAGAACACGACATCGCCTGCAGCGCCTCTCCTGGGCTCGTGACCAAATCGGTTAGATCATGCAGGATTGTAAAACCGCCTCCTGGTCAGATATGTTCGGATTTCGATTGGTAAGAGCTGATGGTAGGGTTCGAGTGTGGCGCAGACCCAGGGAAGCCGTGGGCTCAAGTTGTCAACAACTACTGTGCACGCTGGTGGCGGCTCCATAATGACGTGTGCTTTGTTTACATGGAACTGACCTGGTTCTCTGGTCCAATGGACCGACCATTGAATGGAAATGGTTATGTTCGGCTAGTTGTAGACCATTTACAGCCATTCATGGACGTCATCTTCCAAACAATTTCTTTATGTTTATTGATCACAATCCGCTATGTCACCTGCCCGCAATGGTTCGCGACTGCTTTGGAGAACATTCTGGTCAAATCGGGCGAATGATCTGACCACCCGACATGAATCGCATCGAAAATTTATGAGACACAACCGAGAGGTCAGTGGGAACAGTTTCGCAGTTGTGGGCAGCTATAGGGGCAGGATGGCCCAGTATTTCTGCAGGGGACTTGCAACGACTTGTTGAGTCCATGGCAAGTCCAGCTGGTGCACTACACCGGAAGAAAGGATGTCCGACGTGATATTACGAGGTATCCGTAACTTTTGTCACCTCACTATATACACTACTGCCCATTAAAATTGCTACACCACGAAGATGACGTACTACAGACACGAAATTTAACGGACAGGAAGAAGATGATGTGATATGCAAATGATTAGCTTTTCAGAGCATTCACACAAGGTTGGCGCCGGTGGCGACACCTACAACGTGCTGACATGAGGAAAGTTTCCAACCGATTTCTCATACACAAACAGCAGTTATCCGCCGTTGCCTGGTGAAACGTTGTTGTGATGCCTCGTGTAAGGAGGAGAAATGCGTACCATCACGTTTCCGACTTTGATAAAGGTCGGATTGTAGCCTATCGCGATTGCGGTTTATCGTATCGCGACATTGCTGCTCGCGTTGGTCGAGGTCCGATGACTGTTAGCACAACATGGAATCGGTGTGTTCTGGAGGGTAATACGGAACGCCGTGCTGGATCCCAACAGCCTCGTATCACTAGCAGTCGGGACGACAGGCATTTTATCGGCATGGCTGTAACGGATCGTGCAGCCACGTCTCCATCCCTGAGACAACAGATGGGGACGTTTGCAAGACAACCACCATCTGCACGAACAGTTCGACGACGTTTGCAGCAGCATGGACTATTAGCTAGGAGACCATGCCTGCGCTTATCCTTGACGCTGCATCACAGGCAGGAGCGCCTGCGATGGTGTACCCAACGACGAAGCTGGGTTCACGAATGGCAAAATGTCATTTTTTCGGATGAATCCCGGTTCTGCTTACAGCATCATGATGGTCGCATCCGTGTTTGGCGACATCGTGGTGAACGTACGCTGGAAGCGTGTTTTCGTCATCGCCATACTGGCGTGTCACCCGGCGTGATGGTATGGGATGCCATTGGTTACACGTCTCGGTCACCTCTTGTTCGCATTGACGACACTTTGAACAGTGGACGTTACATTTGAGATGTGTTACGACCCATGGCTCTACCCTTCATTCGATCCCTGCGAAACCCTACATTTCAGCACGATAATGCACGACCGCATGTTGCAGGTCCTGTACGGACCTTTCTGGATACAGAAAATGTTCGACTGCTGCCCTGGCCAGTACATTCTCCAATCTCTCACCAACTGAAAACGTCTGGTCAATGGTGGCCGAGCAACTGGCTCGTCACAATACGCCAGTGACGAACTGTGGTATCGTCTGGAAGCTGCATGGGCAGTTGTACCTGTACACGCCATCCAAGCTTTGTTTGACTCAATGCCCAGGCGTATCAAGGCCGTTATTACGGCCAGAGGTGGTTGTACTGGGTACTGATTTCTCAGGATCTATGCACCCAAATTGTGTGAAAATGTAATCACATGTCAGTTCTAGTATAATACCCCTTTATCACCTGCATTTCTTCTTGGTGTAGCAATTTTAATAGCCAGTACTGTATTTGTTACTGTCGCTGTGACTTAACAGCTAGCGCTTTATTCTAAACAGAATGATACTGTTACATTAGCGTGCAATTGACTATAACGTTGGTACCCTGTTCTGACTTCCGGCACAACTCACGCATCCGGGTCTGACGTCAGACTGTGCTGTCGTCGTAGGCGGTCGTCAGAGTCTGGGTAGGGTGGGGCTGCGCCCTGACGTAGCTAGCCATCCGTCATCGGCGGCGGACGGAGCCCCTCGATGGCGTGTCTACGCCCATGTCTGTCATCCCCTACCTGTGGGTCTGTCGTGAAGTACCAACTTAGCCACCGGACATTGCTCTTCTAATGAAACCATAGTATCGATCAGCTGTTGTGGCGTACATTTTGACAGAAAAGCGGGGCAGATTCGTAAATGCGCGTTTCAGGGACAGTCATCTTCAAATACAGTAGGCCCTAAATATATGCAGCAAAGAATTCTAACTTAAATTAACGCCTTTGTAATACAACGCAATGATCAGGAGAAAAATGACATACAAAACATTTACTAAACGTTTGTGATGGTCTCTCAAATTATATAATTCATTTAAATATAAGTACAATTAATGTGATTGATCACGTAATCGTTCACTCACACAGACAACACGACAACACTTCGGCCGGTAATTAACGTGCCGCTAGTTTGGGGTCGCTCTGAGGTTGGTCGCAGTATGAAGCAGAGAACAATCGAAGTGTTCCAAATGCTGCAGACTTTTAACGATCTGTACCCGGGTACAAGCTGCCAACTTACCGCCCGTATTGAGTCTAGTCTATAGGAAGCTCATAGCACACTAACTTACTTTGGTTAACAATCAACAATAAGGTCCTTGCTTCACTTTCCGTGTCCAAGTTAGAACATCTAAACTCCCTTCCTCCAAAACTCTGCAGGTTTAATAGTCTTGTCATTGCACAGAAATAGGTCTTCCGTTGTGCGAACAAACTCAGTCCGCGCGCACGTGAGCAAATGTTCGGTCTTTCTTGATGATCTGGCCTCCAGTGAAATATATGTATTGAGAGGAGATTATAAGTAAGGTTCCAGTATTACTGCTCAAAACATTTCTTCATTAATACGACAGCTGTTTCGGAAGATTTCCGCTTTCAAGTAGGTCTGCGTTGTCCTGACGTATATATAAGATCCGACATAACTGAATCTGATGAGTGTTCTCGTTATAGTTCACGTGAAATTCTAAAATGTCGATTTTGTGCCATTTTATACAGCGTAGTGTAATATTTTTGTATAATATTGTAAATATTTCCTGTTATTTTTTGACAGTTCCGACCATAGATGTTTTATGTTTACGTAGTAACATGGATGTATAAAATATCACAAAATCGACTTGAAATCAGTATATTAGAATATCACGTGAAATATAACGAGAAAAGTCACCGAAACAGCTGTAGTAATAACCAGTAAACCTCTTAAGCAGTGATACTGCAACTTCTGTCATAAATGTTCGGTCTCCTCTGCGTGTTCACATTCACGCTGGTCCTTTGAGAGTAACCTCACTGAACCATCTTCAGCTTTTGTAGTCCTGTCTTCCTCAGTTACGTGTAATATTACGGTATATCGATAATTTTTACTTTTGGACCGTCTAACTACAACTGAATAAAACACAATTTTCGTGTCATACGGGTTTCATCTTTATTTTCTGCAAGGCATTTGCACTGGCCTGGAATATGTACATAATTCTCCTATTTAGTTTACATTTTGGGGCAATGTACACGAAAACTGTTTCATTCAGTTGTATTTAGACGTTCCAAAAGTAAAAACTATCAATATACTGCTGAACCATGTTTACTTTGTATTTTGCGACTCTCATTTTTAATCTATTCGCAGCCCTCCACGTACAATACCGTTATCGTTTGTTTTGTGTGACTCCCTCTTTGGGGTGGAGGTTTGTATCTTGCAGAGTGTCCAACCATAAAGAGAGGGGGGGTCGGGTCTCATGTTGGCCTTCCAGCTGCAGTCTATTGGAAGAAGCTCTTCCTTGACTTAAGACGAGCTGGAAGTGTTTGGCGGTTATACAATAAGGGGGGTCTTGGAGCAGGAGAGACACCACAGGACATTCTAATTTCCACTGTCTATACTTTTACGAATTAAGTTCATAAAACTTTGTCAGAATGACCAGGAAGGATTCAGGCTTCACAATCATAGCAGTGGAAGTTCAAAAACATAACAAAATAATTTTTTTTACGTGTGGAAGATCATAATTTTTTCACTTCTATTGGCTGCGTTTGTTGCTATAGGTACACATTTCTTCGTAAGTAAGAGAGATTCTTCGATGAATTTTGCACAGCATATAAAACATACTTACAGGTGTATGAAATTCTAGAAATTATTTAATGTATGAAAAAAACTTCATGTTTAGAAAAAACTCAAATTTTATAGTTAATTATTTCAATTTTTATCACAGTTTTTAATAGATTTGGAAAATTCTAGAGTTTCATACACCTGTAAGTATGGTTTGTACGCTGTGCAAGATTCAACGAAGAATCTCAATGATGAGTGAAAAAAACGTGAAATACAAATGTAAAAAAATAAATTATTTTCTTATATTTTTGAACTTCCACCACTATAAGTGTAAATCTTTAATCCTTTCTGGTCATTCTGACAAAGTTTTATGAATTTATTTTTAAAAGTATAGACAGTGGAAATTAAAAATTCCTGTGCTGTCTCTCCTGCTCCAAGTCGTCCCGTTGGACGTCCTACCCCCCCTTACGCGCCATGCGTCGATTTGGTGATTTTTCCTCTCTGTTTCACTGGCATCAGAAAAAAATGACAATAACAAGCGAGATCGGTACATGCGCAGTGCGGGGTGCGGCCGAACAATATCAGTACTGGCTCTTGAGCGAGGAAGTTTGAGGACCACAGCGTTACACAATCCCCAGATATTTTTCCCATTTGTTTGTTAGCGCTGGCTCAAGAGAGTTACCGAACGAGATGGTGCAGTGGTTAGCTCATTGGAATCGCATTCGGAAGGACGACGGTTCAAACCCCGATTCCGGCCATCGTGACACAGGTTTTCCGTGATTTCCCCAAATCAACTCAGACGAATGCTGGGATGGTTCCTTTGAAAGGACACGGCTGACTTCCTTCCCCATTCTCCCCTAATCCGATGGGACCGATGATCCCGCTGTTTGACCCCATCCCCAACATCAACGAGCCAACTTAAAGAGTCGCAACGAATGCCAAGGCTGTTTCCGGACAGTGCGCCAGAGGACAGTTGCGGACAGATTGTGACGCAGCCAGGGACGCAGCGGCACGCGCGCAGAAGGCCCGCCCGAGGCCGCCTGCTAATGACCCCGATGCCCGGGCTCGTCGTCAGCAAGGTTGGCAGCCGTGCGGCCGCTAATTCGGGCCGCCGCGCCGTGAAAGTGTTCGGCGGTGCCGGCGGCAGCAGACCACAGCACAGCACAGCACGCCGCCCCTCCACTGCGGCACCGCGACCCGTTACACGGCAGCTGAGACTCTCCCGCAACGTTACGCAAGGTGGCTCCGACTCGGAAGCCCGGCACTAGCTGCCCGTCAGAAGCGCTGCAGCCCCTCAGCCCGGTGTCACGTGACCGCCACTGTACAGCACTTAAGATACTTAAGATGACACTGCACCTATGTCTAACATGCATATTACCAGAATAACCGCGAAGTACATGACACAGGGTAGCTGTTTACCTCCATCTTCCATTTCCCGTATGGCTAAGTTTCACGGAAGCTCGAAATGTAGTGCGGACGTCAATGCGAGACGCTTTTAATAGTTTGCGAGGTGCCGGGACTAGCAGTGTATTTAACACTAAATTCTTCTAGAATCTTCATATGGAAATGATGCTCTAAGCCCCCCCTTTTCTAACTCCGACTTTTGCTGTTGCGCATGGATTAAGAAGAAACGCGAACTGACTGTAATCGGCCCTGCAAGTGGAGCAGAAAAGAGTTTGGCACCTGCAATAATTTAATTTGATAGACATTAATTTCATAAAGGAAAGTTTCATTATCGTAGTGAGAAATGAAAGGGTTGCTCTACCGATCCACAGAATGAAAGTTCTGTCCAAAAATAACAATTTGATTTATTATGACAAAACTCAAAATAATAAACAAAACACATGAAACATTTACAATACGTCAAATTGGATACTCAAATAAATGCTGTGAAGGTGAAGTTGTCCATAAACTAGATTGTGACATTTATGACCAAGTGGTATGTGGAGCCAATTCCTTGCAACTCAGATCTGAAGAGAAACACCCAGCCAATCCAAAATTAACTGCTGCTACAATAGGAAGAACTCAGACAATGAACATCCAAGACAGAACAAAGTTATAAAAGACGAACAGGCGCGCTCTGCTGAGCTCTGATTATCACAGAGCAAAATTCCCTAATCTGCCGTTGCTGCGGACATACATTACCAGGCTGTCTTCTTAACTGCAAGGACACGATCTGGCGTACCGGAGGCGATGGCTGGTTGCTTCAACGTCCCGTTGTGGTGATGATAATGTCGCGAGTATAGCCCGAAACAAATTATCCTGGTCTGGTTGTTCCAGACTAAAGACTTCCTAGCAACACAAATGCGCCTCTGAGCGAGACGAAGAAGGCTCGCTACACAATCACTGACAGTACAGTTAACAAGCGAAGTCACACAGTAACTCTGATACAGTCAACTTAAGCCAAAACTGCTAGAGACGGACGACATAGGCCGCTTGTACACAGAACGCTCAATTGCCAACTGTACTCGGAAAGTTACTTCGAAGTCGGAACTTCAGCAACTTCGTCAAACAGTTACAATTAAATGAAAGTATATTAGACAGCCAACGGAAGGCAGGCTGTCCAGAGCAGCAAGAGCTCAGTCTTGTAACCTACTATGACCGAAAGGCGAGGGCCGACCCACTCAAGACCACCCATACAAGCCGAACACAGAACATTGCCGCCCCCACGACAGTGGTCATGGTTAAACGTTACAATCAGCAACTCGAAAACCGGCGGAAAAGTCCCCTCTATTGCCGACGCAATACTACTCCACCAATGGAGATACTTGGCACCAATTTCTGCGCCGAGTTTGCTACGTCACGGAGCTATCCCCTGAGCAAGCCAATAACAGTTACGATTTTGCAGAAAACGCGGGAATTTGCCCGCCAAGACTGCCTGGGAACCCAAGTCATTCCCACACTTCGCTGGTAGCCCGCCAGAAAGTGTTTTCACAAAGTTTCTGCGAAGTAACGGAATCTCTAGCCCAGCCGCTCCGTCAGGCCCCTGTGGGCGTGTCGCCCCTGCTCTTATGACAATGTCGGCAACTGGACAGCATCCACTCGACTCCCTCACACCTGTCGGCTTAACCCTTTCAAGATCAGCAGAGCCCGCCTGTCACCGGACCACCCGGGTGACGAGAGACGCTGCGTGGGAAGTCTGCGCGTGAAGGAATAGCAACTTTTCACCGCATGCAATGAGAGAGGAAAATCGAATTACTCAAATTAAGATAGAAATATGAGAGGGGGCTCATGCCACCTCTCAAGTTTCACCAGTGAAACATTGTCTCAAAATATGGTAGAAAACCCAAAGAGATTCTGGCCGTATGTGAAGTACACCAGTAGCAAAAAACAGTCAATACCGTCACTGCGCGATAGCGACGGAAATGTTACCGATGATGGTGCCACTAAAGCGGAGTTGCTAAATACAGTTTTCCGTGATTCCTTCACGAAAGAAGACGAAGTAAATATTCCAGAATTCGAAACCAGAGCAGCTGTTAGGATGAGTGACATAAAAGTAGATCTCAGGTGTTGCGAAATAACTCAAATAACTTAAGAAAGGAAAGTCATCCGGTCCTGATGGTAAATCAATCAGGTTCGTCTCAGAATATGCAGACACAATAGCGCCTTTCTTGGCAATCATATACAACCGCTCACTCGACGAAAGGTTTGTTCCTAAGGACTGGAAAGTAGCACAGGTCACGCCAGTATTCAAGAAATAAAATAGGAGTAACCCACTGAATTACAGACCCGTACCACTGACCTCAATTTGCAGTAGCATTTTGGAGCATACACTGTACTCGAGCATTGCGAATCACCTTGCAGAAAATGTCTTATTGACACATAACCAACACGTTTTCAGAAAGTATCGTACTTGTGCAGCACAGATAGCTCTTTATTCCCACGAACTAAAAAGTGCTGCGACAGGGATCTCAGGTCGATTTCATATCCCTAGATTTCCACAAGGCTGTGGATACCATTCCTCACAAGCGACTATTAATCTAATTGCGTGCATATGGAGTATCGTCTCAGTTGTGTGACCGGATTCGTGATTTCCTCTCAAAGAGGTCACAGTTCGTAGTGATAGACGGTAAATCATCGAGTAGAACAGAAGTGATATCTGGCATTCTGCAAGGTAGTGTCATAGGCCCTCTGATTTACATAAATGATCTAGGTGATAATCTGAACAGCCCCCTTAAATTGTTTACAGATGATGCTGTAATTTACCGCCTAGTAAAATCATCAGACGATCAATTTCAATTAAGAAATGATCTGAAGAGAATTTCTCTATGGTGTGAAAAATGGCAGTTTGCACTGAACAAAGAAAAATGCGAGGTCATCCAAATGGGTACTAAAAGAAATTCGATAAATTTTGGGTATACGATAAATCGCACATATCTAAGGGCTGTCAATTCGACTAAATACCTTGGAATTACGAGAACTTAAATTGGAAAGACCACACAGATGATATTGTGGGGAAGGCGAAACAAAGTCTCGCTTTGTTGGCAGAACACTTAGAAGATGCGACAAACCCACTAAAGTGACAGCCTACATTACACTTGTCCGTCCTTCGCTGGAATATTGCTTCACGGTGTGCGATCCTTACCAGGTAGGGTTACGGAGGACACCGAAAAAGTGAAAAGAAGTGCAGCTCATTTCGTGTTATCGCGCAATAGGGGTGAGAGTGTAACTCATATGATACTCGAGTTGCGGTGGCAGTCACTGAAACAAAGGTGGTCTTCTTTGCGGCGAAATCTATTTACGAAATTTCAATCACCAACATTCTCTTCCGTATGCGAAAATATTTTGTTGACACCCACCTACGTAGGGAGAAATGATCATCATAATGAAATAAGAGAAATCAGGGCTCGAACGAAAAGATTTAGGTGTTCGTTTTTCCCCACGTGCCATTCGAGAGTGGAATGGTAAAGAAGTAGTACGAAAATGGTTCGATGAACCCTCTGCGAGGCACTTAAGTGTGAATTGCTGAGTAACCATGTCGATGTAGAGCACCGAAAGTATGTCTGCTGCTGGTTAAGTTTTTGAAGTAGTGGTGTTGATAAAATATCGGTGTATCGAAATTTTTCCCAACTGTATCGATAAATATAGGCGATATTTCCTTTCCCGATATATCGATACCGATTTGGCTATATCTGGTGCCGATATTTTTATTTTGTATTATATTTTTTCACATTTTTCTGAAAATATTTAAAGTTATACTTTTGAAATTGTAGTTGAACATAATTTTACTTTTTCTATGTGAAGGAACCTTACTACATTTTGAGCATTCAACACGTCCAGTCTTTCTCGTTGACTGTGTGAAGCAAGAATAGATGGCACAAAGTAGCAGTATTTTTGCACTGCAGGGTGCAGTGTGAATGGAATGACGAGATTTCCGATGTGAAGAAATAGCCCACCAGTTGCGTTAAAAACAATTTTTAACCGTACTAATTCTTCACGTCGGCATTCTTCGAAAATAGAGTCTGGAATTGATAACCAAAAATCTACATGATAAGATTGGACTTTGCGGTGGGTGAAGATGTGTGAGGGGAAATGCTGACATAACTGGAGCTGCAACGTTTAACTCCACCACGCAATTTTGACACTGCCGCGTCACTGGCGTTTGCGGAAATGGAAAGAAAAACAGGAGTCCGACATGAAATGTTTTACACAAATGCAACATGTGACGAAACTGAACGACCCATGGGACACCTTTTATTTCGCCACTTACATGCAGTTCCAATTTTCAGCAATGTGTTTATCGCCAAACGTGAAGATGCATCGATTTCCTTTCGCTTCTTACTCTACATGGAATAAGCAGGCTACTACCTTGTTGATGTACAGAACATCTAATAATAAATCAATACTTAAATACACAACTCTAAAACCGGCTGTATATTTACAGTGTGCATCCCATATTTTTATAGTCCAATACGTCGATATTTTTTCGTCGGACTCTCTATATACCAACACTTCTTTCGATTCATCGATGGGCGATAATGACACCATTTGAAAAACCGATATATCGGATTGCCGATACTTTAAAAAATATCAGCAGTTTTCGTATGGAGCGAAGAAAGGGTGTCTGCTGCTAGTTAAGGCTAACGTCATCAGTCCCCTATTAACTTGGAGTATAGACTCTGTGTTCCCAGTCTGTCTGCGTCTAGAGTTAATCTTATGTACAAGTGCGGAAATGTGTTCTAACTGTCAGCGTGGCACGTAACTGATGCGAAACTTGGGGACTAAACATTCATATTTCTTTACGTACTACACGAATATGTAATAAAAATGGGGGATCCTATTTAAAAAAGCGCAGTTGATATCCGTTTGACCTATGGTAGCACCATCTAGCGGACCAACCATAGCGCCATCTGGTTTCCCCCTTCAAGCTAGACGAGTTTCGTTCCTTTTAGTTTTTTTCGGTTGATGCTTATTTCTTGAGATATTTGGCCCGGTCACTATCAATGGACCACCCTGTATAGTATCGAACTTTTTCGACTCCTCCTCTTACGGAGCACATATGGTACTGTGTACACAGCATCACTTAATTTTCATCTTTCAGCCTACGCACTCTAACAAAAGACAGCTTCATTAAAGGTCATCTGATGTGACGGTCAGTCATTACGCCTCGTTATCGCTACTCTCATAAGTAAGATCGAGTGCTTAACTTCCTCCCTGAGTCACGACTAGTTTTAGACTTCTGCACGTTTCAGTAGGAGGGACGGCGTCAACGACAATGAAGTGAGAATGAAGCGACCGCAGCGCCACATTTCCCAGACACGTCAACGTCATACTCGCGGTACTACTGCGGGAACGAAGCAATGTGGGGTAGAACGCTCACCTTAACAGCGGCGGTCGTGATTCATAAAGTATGCAACCCGCAACACTAGACTCGCGCTCCCTCCCTTCCACATCTGCGATGTGGTCGGAAACAGCTCGAAAAAGTTGTATGGTTGCTGCAGCGTGGGTTGCGCTGACAAATGACTGCTTAGAAAACAACACGCTACATTGCGCCGTATCCGAGTTAATCAACACTGATGTTAGCCAATCAAGGTTACTGTGCACGCAAATTCAAGCACCCTCGCCTACCAGAGACCGTGCTGCCAAACGTTTTCTTCGTTTGGTTTCGTCAAACCGAGCAAGAGGGCTATACCACTACTGCTGTGAAACTAGTGTGTGCAACCCTGCGTCCGTCATTTTCCTTCCGTGTAAACTCGCAGCAGAAGGAACACTTCCCACAAACAAACTGCCTATTGGCTTCTGTCTCGGGTTCCTCAGCCGACGTTCGTCTGATGATTTTTCTTGCGTTTCGCCAGCACGGGTGGCTGGCATTGTCAGAGATTTACACTCCACTGCTAGTGGTGGACTGGAGCCGAGTGCCGGCCGCACACAACATATACACTACTGGCCATTAAAATTGCTACTCCACGAAGATGACGTGCTACAGACGCGAAATTTAACCAACATGAAGAAGATGCTGTGATATGCAAATGATTAGCTTTTCAGAGCATTCACACAAGGTTGGCGCCGGTGGCGACACCTACAACGTGCTGACATGAGGAAAGTAACCGATTTCTCATACGCAAACAGCGGTTATCCGGCGTTGCTTGGTGAAACGTTTTTGTGATGCCTCGTGTAAGGAGGAGAAATGCGTACCATCACGTTTCCGACTTTGATAAAGGTCGGATTGTAGCCTATCGCGATTGCGCTTGATCGTATCGCGACATTGCTGCTCGCGTTGGTCGAGATCCAATGACTGTTAGCAGAACATGGAATCTGTGGGTTCAGGAGGGTAATACGGAACGCCGTGCTGGATCCCAACAGCCTCGTATCACTAGCAGTCGAGACGACAGGCATCTTATCGGCATGGCTGTAACGGATCGTGCAGCCACGTCTCAATCCCTGACTCAACAGATGGG
The DNA here is from genome assembly GCF_021461385.2 of Schistocerca piceifrons. Taxonomy (NCBI): domain Eukaryota; kingdom Metazoa; phylum Arthropoda; class Insecta; order Orthoptera; family Acrididae; genus Schistocerca; species Schistocerca piceifrons. The sequence continues at coordinate 216,469,697 of NC_060146.1, forward strand.
GAAGTTTGCAAGACAACAACCATCTGCACGAACAGTTCGGCGACGTTTGCAGCAGAATGGACTATCAGCTCGGAGACCGTGGCTGCAGTTACCCTTGTCGCTGCATCACAGACAGTAGCGCCTGCGATGGTGTACTGGACGACGAACCTGGGTGCACGAATGGCAAAACGTCATTTTTTCGGATGAATCCAGGTTCTGTTTACTGCATCGTGATGGTGGCATCGGTGTTGGGCGACATCGTGGTGAACGCACATTGGAAGCGTGTGTTCGTCATCGTCACACTGGCGTATCAACCAGTGTGATGGTATGGGGTGCCATTGGTTACACGTCTCGGTCACCACTTACTCGCATTGGCGGCACTTTGAACAGTGGACGTTACATTTCAGATGTGTTAGACCCGTGGCTCTACCCTTCATTCGATCTCTCCGAAACCCTAGATTTCAGCAGGATTATGCGCGACCGCATGTTACAGGTCCTGTACGGGCCTTTCTGAATACAGAAAATGTTCGCCTGCTTCCCTGGCCAGCACATTCTCCAGATCTCTCACCAATTGAAAACGTCTGGTCAATGGTGGCCGAGCAACTTGCTCGTCACAATACGCCAGTCACTACTCTTGATGAACTGTGGTATCGTGTTGAAGCTGCATGGGCAGCTGTACCTGTACAGGCCATCCAATCTCTGTTTGACTCAATGCCCAGGCGTATCAAGGCCGTTATTACGGTCAGAGGTGATTGTTCTGGGCACTGATTTCTCAGGATCTATGCACCCAAATTACGTGAAAAAGTAATCACATGTGAGTTCTAGTATAATATATTTGTCCAACGAATACCCGTTTATCATCTGCATTTCTTCTTTGTGTAGCAATTTTAATGGCCAGTAGTGTACCTGGCGCCGCGCGCCAACGTCCGGGAGCTTCTCCGTGGTCATTTCCGGTGCGGTTCTCCTCTCGTTACCTGCGACAGTAGTTCGCTGCAGCACTGGAAGCCAGGATCCGTTCACCCAAAGTCTTTCTCCTTTCTTGTTGAAGCTTTTCCAGTTTTCTTTTTTTTTTTTTTTTTTTTTTTATTTCTATATCTTTTCTGAACAGGCGGGCGTGATAGTTCTTGGTGTAGAGAAGGTAGTTCAGGCTATAGTGGAGCACTATCACACCCGTTTGTTCAGAGTAGCTGTGAAAATACAAAAACAAGGGAATAACTTCAACAAGAAAGATCAAAGCCTCTGCTTAGCCGGCCTCTGTGACCGAGCGGTTCTAGGCGCTTCAGTCCGGAACCGCGCTGCTGCTACTGTCGCAGGTTCAAATCCTGCCTCGGGCTTGGATGTGTGGGATGACCTTAGTTCAGTTAGGTTTAAGTAGTTCTAGGTTCTAGGAGACTGATGACCTCAGATGTTAAGCCCCATAGCGCTTAGAGCCATTTGAACCGTTTGAGCCTCTGGTTAAATGGATCCTTTCTGGCTGGGCGCAGCCCCGAATCCACCCCTGGTCATGAAAATGGTACCGAATCCTCCCAAGCCCGCAAAGGTCTGAAAAACGATGGGACCAATCCTCCCGTTTGAAGCAGGTAGCAGTTCTAAACGTTATGAATACTCCAAGCAGGCAAAAAGGAAAGCATATGAAGTTACAGCAGAAGACGTAAAAAATTTTCGCGTGTATTGTACGAGGGTGTGTCAAATGAAAACCTTAAATATTTTTTTCAATATTATTTCTTGCGCAGAAATGGGACAAAGCTGTATCACTTTTGAACATAATCTCCCCCACGCTCAATGCAAGTTCTCCAGCGCTTGCACAGTGCATAAATTCCTTCAGAAAAAAATTCTTCTGGTAGTCAGCGCAACCATTCATGCACCGCGTGGCGTACCTCTTCATCAGAACGGAACTTCTTTCCTCCCATTCCGTCTTTGAGTGGTCCAAACATATGGAAATCACTTGGGGCAAGATCTGGTGAGTATGGTGGATGAGGAAAACACTCAAAATGCAGGTTTGTGATTGTTGCAACTGTTGTATGGGCAGTGTTGGGCCTTGCATTGTCATGTTGCAAAAGGACACCTGCTGACAGCAATCCATGTCGCTTTGGTTTGATTGCAGGCCGCAGATGATTTTTTAGGAGATCTGTGTATGATGCACTGGTGACAGTGGTCCCTCTAGGCACGTAATGCTCCACAATGACGCCTTTTTCGTCCCAAAAGAGAGTCTGCATAACCTTCCCTTCTGATGGTTCTGTTCGAAACTTCTTTGGCTTTGGTGATGAGAAATGGCGCCATTCCTTGCTCGCTCTCTTCGTTTCCGGTTGGTGGAAGTGAACCCAGGTTTCATCCCCAGTAACGATTCTTGTAAGGAAGGAATCACCTTCTCGTTGAAAACGCCGAAGAATTTCTTCACGAGCATCAACACGTCGTTCTCTCATTTCAGCAGTCAGCTGCCGTGACTCCCATCTTGCAGACACTTTGTGAAACTGGAGCACATCATGCACAATGTGGTGTGCTGACCCATGACTAATCAGAAAACATGCTGCAATGTCATTCAGTGTCACTCGGCGGTTTTCCTTCACTATGGCTTCAAATGCTGCAAAGTTCTGTGGAGTCACAACTCGTTGTGCCTGACCTGGACGAGGAGCATCTTCCACTGAAGTCACACCGTTTGCGAACTTCCTACTCCATTCGTAGACTTGCTACTGTGCAAACATGCATCACCTTCATTCGGCGATGAATTTCAATGGGTTTCACACGTGCACTACGCAAAAACCGAATAACAGAACGCTGTTCTTCCCCGGTGCAAGTCGCAAGTGGGGCGGCCATCTTTATACTGATACTGCGACGGTATGTGTGCATCTGCACTATGCTGCCGCCTACAGGCCATTCTGCACGCTGTTTGTAGCACGCTTACCAACTTACAGGATAACTGCGGGAAATGTCGATTTGTTATTACAAATTTAAGGTTTTCATTTGACTCACCCTTGTATGTTTAAATAATTTATATTTTATCTTATTTAGATATTTATTTTTAGAAACTGGAATCATTTATAGCCTTGATTTTTCATAGTTAATTTATTAAAATAGCAAATAATGATATCGCAACACATATTCTACCTCAGTATTCACTTTATGAATCATGGTTACATTTGCAGCAAATCTACACATACAACAAATTTATAAGTGTCCAGTGTCTGAATATAGGTGATGGTTAAGAAAACTTAATTTGAGTGGTCTACAGAAGCGCAAAGGCCCGGCAAAATATATTGGGTTAATGTTTGCAGAGTCACGAAATATGATCACTTTTTTCTCGGTGTTATTTTCTAATAAACACTTTGTCCCGCCTGTGGTTTCCACATTCAGCGCGTTGATAACATCATGAACATCTGCAGCATTCGTGGGCAGTTTTGGCAGAATTTTGCGCCTAGCTTTGTGAATAGATTTACGAAAATTGTTAACATCTCTCGTAGTTATATCTTGCGTGTCTTCTCCTTTTAACTTCTGGTAAATTATTTTTTACTGTCTCTCACGAATATCTTCTATGGCTTTTCTCTTCAGGCCAGAAATGATTTATTGCCTCTGAATTTTGTTAAGAGGCATTTCTTCATGATTGTGCTCTTCTTGACACTCCACGACATCCAGCTCCTCAATAGGAGCGTCCATCGCGCTGGACCACCTTTCAGCAGTTTTCGAAAAGGTGTTACTTTTCAAAACCAACATTTTCCTTCCCTTCCTACTTACTGAAACTGTAAGCTCGTCTGAGGACATGCTCACTCTACAACGATCTGCCGCGGATTGCGAAGTGTCAGCAGGCAAGCTCTGTCGCCGCAGACTGCGAAGTGGCTGCAGGCAGCTGTGGTCAACAGCGCACACAATGCTCCGTCGCATTGTGTTGTCAGTTTGGGAGGGTTCGGTCCTGTTACCTGCTTACCTACCTGGTTTCGGGAGGATTCGGGGCTGCGCCCGGCTGGCTTCCCGTGCTGCACGAAACGAGCGTCGCAGTTAGCAAGAGCAGAATCGCACCGGAAATGACCTCGGAGAAGCCCTCACACATCGGCGTGCCAGGTACATGTACACTGTGTGATCAAAAGTATCCGGACACCCGGCTGAAAATGACTTAGCCTACAAGTTCGTGTCACCCTCCATGCCTAATTCTCGAATTCAATATGGTGTTGGCCCACCCTTAGCCTTGATGACAGCTTCCACTCTCGCAGGCATTCGTTCAATCAGGTGCTGGAAGGTTTCTTGGGGAATGGCAGCCCATTCTCCACGGAGTGCTGCACTGAGGAGAGATATCGACGTCCGTCGGTGAGGCCTGGCACCAAGTCGGCGTTCCAAAACATCCCAAAGTTGTTCTATAGGATTCAGGTCAGAACTCAATGCAGGTCAGTCCATTACAGATATGTTATTGTGGTGTAAGCACTCCGCCACAGGCCGTGCGTTATGATCAGGTGCTGGTATCGTGTTGAAAGATGCAATCGCCATCCCGAATGGCTGTTCCACAGTGGGAAGCTAGAAGGTGCTTAGAACATAAACGTAGCCCTGTGCTGTGATAGTGCCATGCAAAACAACAAAGGGTGCAACCCCCCCTCCATGTAAAACACGACCACACCATAACACCACCACCTCCGAATTTTACTGTTGCCACTACACACGCTAGCCGAGCGGTCTGCGCTGCAGTCATGGACTGTGCGGCTGGTCCCGGCGGAGGTTCGAGTTCTCCCTCGGGCATGGGTGTTTCTGTTTGTCCTTAGGATAATTTAGGTTAAGTAGTGTGTAAGCTTACGGACTGATGGCCTTAGCAGTTATGTCCCATAAGATTTCACATACATTTGAACACACACACTACACACGCTGCCAGATGAGGTTGACCGGGCATTCCCCATACCCACATCCTGCCATCGGATCGCCACATTGTGTACCGTGATTCGTCACTCCACACAACGTTTTTCCACTTTTCAATCGTCCAATGTTTACGCTCCTTACACCAAACGAGGCGTCGTTTGGCATTTACTAGCGTGATGTCTGGCTTATGAGCAGCTGATCGACCATGAAATCCAAGTTTTTTCACCTCCCGCCTAACTGTCAGAGTACTTGCAGTGGATCCTAATGCAGTTTGGAATTCCTGCGTGATGGTCTGGATAGATGTCTGCCTATTACACAATACGACCCTCTTCAACTGTCGGCGGTCTCTGTCAGTCAACAGACGAGGTCGGCCTGTATGCTTTTGTGCTGTACGTGTCCCTTCACGTTTTCACTTCACTATCACATCGGAAACAGTCTACCTAGGGATGTTTTGAAGTGTGGAAATCTCGCGTACAGACATATAAGTGTCACCCAATCACCTGACCACATTCGAAATCCGTGAGTTCCGCGGAGCGCCCCGTTTTGCTCTCTCACGATGCCTAATGACCACTGAGGTCGCTGATATGGAGTACCTGACAGTAGGTGGTAACACAATGCACCTGATATGAAAAACGTATGTTTTTGGGGTCTCCGGATACTTTTGTATTGTGCGACCGCGAGCTCGGCTCCAGTCCACCACCAGCAATGGAGGGTGAAGCTCTGACAATGCCCGCCATTCCTACTGGCGAAACGTCACAAAAATCTTGAGACGAACGTCGGCCAAGGAAACCGAGACAGAAACGAAAAGGCAGTTCAACATGTGGCCACCAAAGCGTTAACAATTTTATACTTGTGACAGAGAGCGACAGCATAAATAAGATCTACGAAGATGATCGAAACATTAGCAGATGTAATTCTGCAACACAAGTTGATACATTTAGCGTCAGCTCTTGTCAAAGCGTAGAGAATAGCGCATAAAGTTGCTCAGCAGCCTTTAGTTTGGGATCGATCCTTACTACCGTCCCATGTCCAGCACTCTCTTGTAAATCTGAGGTCAAAGAGCGACATACTTTATTTGTCGGGTTGGCCGTTTTCCACCGCCCAGCCTTTATCTTCTCCAGCCCTAGCCTGACTGTCGTATGAATACAGACCTTCGAGCAAAACTTTATTGCATTGCAAAGAAACGGGAACTATTAAGACCTAGCAGCTCGGAAAAGTTGTACAACATGCAGAATCTTCCGTGAGAAAGAAAAAAGCCGCGGACCCACCGTGAAGGAAATTGTTGATAAGCAGGATTTCCCTGGATAGTTCTCGTCTGTGTTCAAATGTCTGCCACTTCAGTTTCTTCAGCATCTCTGTAACAGTCTACCACGCGTCAGACAATTCTGTGGCGATTCGTGCTGCCTTTCTCTGTTTACGTTCAGTGCCTCTCCCTCCCCCCCCCCCCCCCCCCCCCCCCCTCCCCAATTGCCCTTTCAGTATTATTTGGTATGGGTCCCAGATTATGTGCGGATCTTAATTAGACTCGTTTCCATACACACTACTGGTCATTAAATTTGCTACACCAAGAAGAAATGCAGATGATAAACGGCTATTCGTTGGACAAATATATTATACTAGAACTGACATGTGATTACATTTTCACGCAATTTGGGTGCATAGATACTGAGAAATCAGTACCCAGAACAACCACCTCTGGCCGTAATAACGGCCTCGATACGGCTGGGCATTGAGTCAAACAGAGCTTGGATGGCGTGTACAGGTACAGCTGCCCATGCAGCTTCAACACGATACCACAGTTCATCAAGAGTAGTGACTGGCGTATTGTGACGAGCCAGTTGTTCGACCACCATTGACCAGACGTTTCCAATTGGTGAGAGATATGGAGAATGTGCTGGCCAGGGCAGCAGTCGAACATTTTCTGTATCCAGAAAGGCCCGTACAGGACCTGCAACATGCGGTCGTGCATTATCCAGATGAAATGTAGGGTTTCGGAGAGATCGAATGAAGGGTAGAGCCACGTTCCGTAACACTTCTGAAATGTAACGTCCACTGTTCAAAGTGCCGTCAATGCGAACAAGAGGTGACCGAGACATATAACCAATGGCATCCCGTATCATCATGCCGAGTGATACGCCAGTATGGCGATGACGAATACACACTTCCAATGTGCATTCATAGCGATGTCGCCAAATATGGATGCGACCATCATGATGCTGTAAACAGAACCTGGATTCATCCGAAAAAATGACGTTTTGCTATTTTTGCACCTAGGTTCGTCGTTAAGTACACCATCGCAGGCGCTCCTGTCTGTGATGGTGCGTCAGGGGTAACCGCAGTAATGGTCTCCGAGCTGATAGTCCATGCTGCTGCAAACGTCGTCGAACTGTTCGGTCAGATAGTTGTTGTCTTCCAAACGTCCCCATCTGTTGACTGAGGGATCGAGACGTGACTGCACTATCCGTTACAGCCATGCAGATAAGATGCCTGTCATCTCGACTGCTAGTGATACGATGCCTTTGGGATCCAGCACGGCGTTCCGTATTACCCTCCTGAACCCACCGATTCCATATTCTGCTAACAGTCATTGTTGGATCTCGACCAACGCGAGCAGCAATGTCGCGGTACGATAAACCGCAATCGCGATGGGCTACAATCCGACCTTTATCAAAGTCGGAAACGTGATGGTACGCATCACAACAATGTTTCACCAGACAACGCCGGTCAACTGCTGTTTGTGTATGAGAAATCGCTTGGAAACTTTCCTCGTGTATGCACGTTGTAGGTGTCGCCAACGGCGGCAACCTTGTGTGAAAGCTCTGAAAAGCTAATCATTTGCATATCACAGCATCTTCTTCCTGTCGGTTAAATTTCGCGTCTGTAGCACGTCATCTTCGTGGTGTAGCAATCTTAATTGCCAGTAGTGTAAGAACGTTTTTTGGCGAACACGCCAAGTGAATTCTTTACTACAGCAAATGAAATGGTCATAGACCTGGTTGCCGATTTTTTGTCGAGTGTGATAAAGTTTTCCGGGTATACGTTTCTAAAGATTTTTCGCTGTAAGGCTTTGCGTTAAAGCGTTTCCAACCGCCGTTAACCTTAGGTTACGTGTGACTGTCAACATCAGTCTCTGGTTTCTGTCGCCACTGACCCCGGCAGTAATCTACGTACTTTTTATCGCGCGGCCATAGCTTAAAAGCGAGCCGTCAACGCGGAGGCAAATGTCTGCGACAAGGAGAACCGCTTAATCAGGCGGCGGCATATCTGGCGCGTGAAATGGCCCCCCGTCACAGGTACCGCGGAAACGGAGCCGTTGCAGTCGCATAGCGCCGTTATACAGTACTGGTAGAAGGTAGCCGGTAGCCACTAGCTGGTGGGACGGCTTAGAACCGCTCTCTCTCTCTCTCTCTCTCTCTCTCTCTCTCTCTCTCTCTCTCTCTGTGTGTGTGTGTGTGTGTGTGTGTGTGTGTGTGTGTGTGTGTGTGTGCGCGCGCGCTCGCGCTCGCAAGCGTCCGTAATGATATAAGTGAAATGTTGGTCGTCATTATTTTACTCATTTTGTGTAAAGACTACGTAGGAACAGGGAAACATCGTCTTACTTTATAGTCAATTTGTGTTATTTTTTTATCGATTTTGGTGTTATTTCTTCTCGAAGTCGGTGTTATTTTCGTCACATTCAGCGCTACTTCCTTCTATTTCGGTGTCACTTTTTCCTTTCTCGTGTAATTTTTTTTTTCAATTTCGGTGTTATTTTTCTCCTATCTTGGTGCTATTTTCTTCATTTTTGGTGCAATTTTTTCCGTTTTCGATGTTTTTTGCCAATTTCCCTGTTAACTTTTTTGTCGATTTTCATGTTTGTTCCTGCCAAATTCTGGGTTACTCTTTCGCCAAATTCGCTGTTCCTTTTTGCCAAATTCGCTGTTCCTTTTTGCCAAATTCGCTGTTCCTTTTTGCCAAATTCGCTGTTCCTTTTTGCCAAATTCGCTGTATCCTTTTTGCCAAATTCGCTGTATCCTTTTTGCCAAATTCGCTGTATCCTTTTTGCCAAATTCGCTGTATCCTTTTTGCCAAATTCGCTGTATCCTTTTTGCCAAATTCGCTGTATCCTTTTTGCCAAATTCGCTGTACCCTTTTTGCCAAATTCGTTGTACCCTTTTTGCCAAATTTGCTGTACCCTTTTTGCCAAATTCGCTGTACCCTTTTTGCCAAATTCGCTGTACCCTTCTTGCCAAATTCGCTGTACCCTTTTTGCCAAATTCGCTGTACCTTTTTGCCAAATTCGCTGTACCTTTCTGCCAAATTCAGTATTACTTTTTGCTAAATTCGTTGTTAGTTTTTGCCAAAATTCATTGTTTTTGCCACAATCGGTGTTAGTTTTTGCCACAATCGGTGTTAGTTTTTGCCACAATCGGTGTTAGTTTTTGCCACAATCGGTGTTAGTTTTTGTCCAAATCGGTGTTAGTTTTTGCCCAAATCGGTGTTAGTTTTTACCCAAATCGATGTTAGTTTTTGCCCAAATCGATGTTGCTTTTTGCCCAAATCGATGTTGCTTTTTTTCGAATTCGGAGTTATTTTTTCGCCGAGTTCGGCATTATTTGTTGCCGAATTTCGTGTTATTTTGGATAAAATTTGGTGTTATTTTGCACAAAATTTGGTTTTATCCTGGTCAAAATTTGGTATTATCTTCGTCAAAATTTGGTGTTATTTTTTCCTAAATTCGGTGCGTTCATTGCCAAATTCGGTTTCCGTGTAATTTTTTTTTTGCAAATTTAGGGGTTATTGTCTTGCCAGTTTCGTTGTCTTCTTTTTTTTTTGCCATCTTCAGTAATACTTTTTAACGTCACATCATAGTTCGTTATGCCGGAAATGAACTATCATTTTAAGATTATACACGAAACTCAACCTTGAAAAGAAAAAGAAGGCAAAATGCAATTTCAGTGTTCAATAACTATCAGCTAAGTCTGAGAGTTGGTAGTGTGTCACCCTCAAATTTATACTCGTAACATTTTTGTCCAGGAACATGACAAATTCCTCGATATGTCATAAAAACCTCCGATGTCGTGTTACTTCGCCAAAAACCGTTAGTTTCGCATTAGTTCTCACGTTATCGTTTTTGTGAAATAATCTTATCCCTAGGAATACGACGTACAACATTCCTGCAAGGTAACGCACAGGGGTTGGAGATATTTCTACCTAGTTTTCATATACAAGCCTATGACTTATGCACACATCACGTGACTATACGAAATATTTTTTTTTTTTTTTACCCGCCACATCCGTTGTATTTATACGTTAGTTTTAAGGTACTGTTGACAAACTTCACTTTGCGGCGCCAGACCTGAAAATGATGTGGCGCTGAAATAGGTAGTCGGTAATAAAAGTTGTGGTCCAGACGGTGTTTGTTTGTGGATTTACTGAGTAGCTGAAAACATGAGGACAAACGAGTCTAAAGGTACCCCACTGCTGGCTGTGTGCAGTGGATCTGGACGCCTTTCGCTCTGCTATCGGTCCGTCCGCGTCGTGAAAATTACACTTTTTCCCCCCACACTGCACTTCTTGAGAGCTTCGCATGCCGCGCTCGTAAAGACCTTAACGGTAATCGGTTTCTGCGTGGAGCCCGCGGTCGATTTGGAGACGTCGTAAAAGTGAAATTAAGTGGCGCTATAGGCGATGGTAAAGATGAGGGAAGGAGACGGGGTGCAGAGCATAGGGAGGGGGCTTAAGGGGGAGGGGTGGGGGTTGAGGTTGAGAGGGAAACATAGTCGACGAGCTATCAGGAGCAGGACGGTCGTAAAGTCTGCGGCAGCCGAGGGGATTTCACAAACGCGGAGACTCTGCTGTAGTCAGGTATTGAGACGCTGTAGCGGACAAGCTGCGGCCCTGGGCGAAATTATCAAGGGGAAAAGAAATCGTGTAATCTCCAAGTACAGAGACGTTTCATTGCGCTCGCAGAAAGCTTCCAAAAATGAAATACGACCCCGAATTATGAAACCTCGTAAGTTTTTATAGAGGATTGGAAAGTATTGTACACTGCGGTTACTGTTGGTAAGCACGATTCTTGCAGCGGGTTCATTGACCCACTTGTACAGAGGAAACAGAAATTAATTTTCAGCGTCTGCCATAGCTTGTACATACGAGGTGTGTGAGGTAAGTAATGAGGCTGGCAACACTGCAAGCGATTTGCCAATGCTGTGAGAGGCACCCACATGCCCTGCTCATACTGTGGCATCAAGCAGTCAGGCCTGCAAGATGAGTGGTCTGCCAAGCGAGTGCATTCATTCTTATTTATCGAGTAACATGAACTCTAGTATTCACACTTAAGTTACAAGTTATCCTCCTATATGATTAATACGCAATGGAAACACGCATCTGACTATCAGTAATTTACAGAACTCTGACTGTACACTACGCACTGGCAATACCACAGTTTCTTTCTTTTTTATTTAACGGCTTTTGTCAACACGTGGCCACCGCACTGAATATGAATGGCGCACACATTATAAATTTGGGACATTATGACAACATACAATTCAAAGGAAAAGTCCACCAATCTTTTTCTTTTCACTATCCTATTTATTCCGATAAATTCTCTAACCTAAACACACAAATTCTATAACCTACAACAATATCACATGAGAAATTCCGCCCAGTGGGCATGGCTTTACAATGGTTAATCTCTATATTATGGTCTCGTAATTATTTTTAACGCTACAGTGCACTTTCTGGATAGGATGGTGGATCTTTTATTATACCTCACACTTCGACTCTCACAATCATCATCACTAAACTTTCCTCCAGACCGAGCGGTACCGAAGGAACAAGCATAACCCACTAATCTTTCGAAACTACCTCGCTACTCTCCCATGCAAACCACACATACCCAAATTACATGACATACACCACACTACAACATGAAATACTACACAGAGAATGGTCACAACATTATCACATTCAGCTTTCCTACTTCAATTAATATTTATCCCAGTTTCACACGACACTGCCCCACTTCGTAATTCTACTTTCCTACTATGAACCCTGGAGATATTTCCACGTCTTCCTGTGCAATGCAAGCCAAGTGGCGTTGCTGGATAGACGGCCGACTCACCTTGATTCTCTCTCAGAGTTTAAATCTAGCGTCACACGGAATCATATCACGCAAAGTAACATTAAGAACATATTCATCACACACGCGAGTCCTCAACTGATACCATGGACGAGTACTTCTCTTTATCTTTTGTCTCATACACAGTTTGAGACTCACACAGTACTCACCACGTGGAAGTACTCGTCTCTAATTTCAAGTCCTGCACACGCCATTTCTTAAATATTTCAACTTATGGTACACACGCTATTTCTTAAATATTTCAACTTATTGTACACACGCTAGTAATTCAGCTTAACTTAAGCACACGGAAGTATTTCAACTTATTGCTACACGTGGTTTCTTTGTGACCGTTGGTCACTTCCGAAGATTACTACAATCCCATTAATATTACCTGCCTGACATTTAATTCTCCCCACAAAAGTTCCTGAAATAGAGAAATTAATATTTCAAACTACTCTTAAATATTCCACATACCATGTCTCCACTCTTTCGTCATTACGGAGCACAACTAAAACAGGTCTTAACAGCACAGGATCCAGCGGCAGAGTGCTGAAACATGCCCGTTCTCTAGGTGCTCTCACACCTCTGTCGAGGTGGGGGAAGCACCTTGCTATCGTATTGGTCAGCCACATTTCAGGCGCTCAAAGCTCAGGTAAATTTCATCTCTTTGGTCCCACCAAAGGTGGCCAAAGGATCGTCTCAAAGATGATCATATATTCACATTCACTATCTGTGGTTAGCAAACGACCATACATTCATTCATTTCACAGACCTCACCAAACTGGATGTAGGGATTTACTTTGTGGGAGTGCACATGTGATCAATTAAATAAATAAATTGTCATTCTTTCCCACACTGGTATCCGGCTTCGCTGTATTAATTGAAATTGAGTTATTATACAAAAAAATGTGTTGTTCTGACAAAAATAATGAAGTATGTTGTACCTATTTTCAATGTCGGGCGGTACTCTACCCTTTCAGCTGTGTTGTTCTACTTGCGTAGTCCGGTGTGTTCATCCATTCCAGATGCTCGATGCGAATTTCAGCTCCATAAAGCCATCACGTGATTTCTGAGAGCGACATGAGTGGAACTGTGGTTTTCTTTTTTGTGTTAAGAAAATGGAACTGCGGAATTTAGAGTAACGCTATACCCTCAAGTTTTGTGTTAAACTTTTAGAATCCGAGGGTGCAAGCTTTGAAACGTTTAAACAGTTCTATGAGGAACATTCCTCATGAAGAGCAACCGTTTTCCGCTGACACAGATCAGTTTTGGATGCCTGAGAGCACGTTCAAGATGAACCTCGCCCAGGGAACCTACAATTTCAAAAGCGTACGAAAACGTGGAACACATGGGGTGCTATTGTGAGATTGTTCCTCGAGGACAAACTGCCAAGCAAGTGTTTCACAAAGATGTCCTTGAAAGGCTCAAGAAAAGGGTGAATCGAGTGAGACCGGACTCTGGTGACAAGTGGATGCTGCATCATGGAAACGACCCAAGTTCATACGGCCACTTCCACCAAGGAACTTTTGACCTCAAAAGCCATTCCTGTTCTTCCACAGCTCCCCTTACTCACATGATCTGAATCCTTGCGAGTTTTTTTGCTTTTCACGAAATTGAAAAATGTCGTAAAAGTACGTTACTTTGAAACTCTGGACAACATTAAAAAGAATGTGACAGACATGTTAAAGACCCTGCTAGTTGAAGTCTCTCAGCGCTGTTACCACGACTGAGAACGACGACTCCACCACTGTATAACTTCTGAAGGATACTGCTTTGAAGGAACCCATATTGCTGTGTGAAAAAAAAAAGTAGATAAAAGATTAGTCGCATTACTTTCCTCACGCATCTCGCATTTTCCATACTGTTGTTAAATTTAACACACATCGTCTGACAAAGAAAGGGAAGAGCCCCGAAGGAAAGGAGGAAACGAAATGCAATTCATTGGTTTGGGAGGTCATGTGTTCTTATTTCAGTAATTTAAAAATCTAGTCAAATTTACAAAGAACAATTTCGAAACCATTTAGGGAAAACAGCGACTAGTTTTACAATTGTACTGAGAAAAACAGTATAGATTGTACAGATCACATTTATTGGTGACAAGTTTCAGTCCGAAGGCAGACTACCTTCAGACAGTACTCCAGAGTTGACGTATGGGGACGAATCCATGGAGCAGGAACTGCAGAAGTCTTCAGATGCTGATTGACGGAGTCTGGGGACTTCTGCAGTTACTGCTCCATGGACCCTTCTCCACACACCAACTTTGGAGTACTGTCTGAAGATGGTCGGCCTTTGGACTCTCACCAGTCACCAATAAATACGAATTGAGCCTTCTAGACTGTCTTTCTAATGACGAAATTTACAGAGAACTTGGCACAATCAGCTCACTTGTCAGTACCACGTTCCATCACATCGGGCCTGTAAGCACGCTCTGATTTGTTTGGAAATGCCAACTGGACCACAACTGTCGGAAGTACTTCTTGATAGCTTGCATACTACGAGTAGTAGTGGCACAGAGTTGACATCCAAGCTGGTAACACACATCTTCTATTGGGGACAAATCTGGAGATATTCCTGGCAATGGGAGTAACTCTGCACCCCGCGGACAAGTCATAGGGACCTGTGCCTTGTGTGGCCAAGCGTTTCCCTGTCCAAATATAACATCACGATACTGCCGTGTGAGATGTCACAGAAGACGACTCAGGATGTCCGAGAGCTCCTGTCAGACCGTGAGAGCTCCCCCAGCACTACCGGCCATCACCTGTAGTCATAACCGTTGACTCGAGGAGCAACACTGCTGTCCCTCTCCATATGACTGGAAGAATTGTATGTATCTCCAGGTCGCCAACATGCGGACCGACGATGGTAGTCCGGGCTAGTGGAGAACCACGATCCATCAATAAACACCATCTGCAGTCCACTGTGCTCTGTCACGTCACCACTCCAAACGCAGCCGTTTGCGTGTTGGTGTTAACGACAGCCTAGAGTGTGGGACGGCAATTCCACAGTGTGACGGCTTCTGGTCTATAGCCAATGGTGCAGGATCACACAGAACGTTGGAGGGAGTCGATTACTGGTTCTTGGATGGCAGGCGCGTACCATAGAGTCCATTATACTGATTCTCGTATGGGGTAACGACGAAGTTGGTGCAGAATACAGCGATCCTCCCGTGTGGTCGTCAGGCTTGATCGACTCGATACTCGACAACGAGTATGCGCCCCTTCACGTTCCCCACGCAGTCCAAAATTGGTCCACAGTCACATGCAAATGCTCCACAAATCTAGACGTCGCACGATTCTGCCAGTGGGCCAAATAAAGACCAAACAGAGACCACTTTCAAACACTGTCAGGTGCTGATAATGCTGTCTCACACGAGTATGTGGTGCCTTTCTGTCCTTCACAGTGGTCACTCACTATCTGACACTGCACGCATGCCTTATATACACCCTGCCAGGCCTAAACACAAACAACTCTAACGCACTCTGGTGGTTGTTGTGCCAATCACAGAGAATTGCAACTCAAAATTTTTTGGACAACCGCTTGTGGTGTGTACCTTTTTACCTACGCTGATGTAGATGGAAACTCCTACGCCATGAAGCAGCATTGTAATAGACATCAATTTTTGTGGAGATATCTATCAGTTACCAGCATTAAATGACAAAATTTTTCATTCCATTTGGAACTGATGTCCATCATCCTCATAATCGATATCAACATCAGTATCCTAGAAGGACCAGGGCATATTTTCACGTACAGGCAACGTTTACACAGAGCACTTCTGTCCAGAACCATTCTTGGTGGAGCGTTACCATCAATGGAAGATTAGTTCTGCCATTTGCTGAGGGCTCTTACGAATTTCACAGCATCAGTTGAGTGAACGTCTTAGTGTGGAGAACGTATTTGTATTTTTGTTCAAGTTGAGTTACTTTTGTTCTTCAAATATCAGAGCTCGTAGGCAGCAGCTACTGGTCGAGACACATGCAGCAACAGGGAAGTAACCAATTTTGTGACTTTTACGAGTTCGTAACTAGGAGCGAAATTTATAATATCATCTGAATGATTCAATAGTTTAGTTACATGAGTTTCTGCATGTTAATTTAATGTCTAATAGCCAAAGTTTTCACGTTATCATATGCGTTGAAATGTAAACCAAATTGTACAAGTTCCTAATAAGGGGCGAATTATTTAGTTTCACCTGAGTGCTTTGGAAGTTATGTTTTTCAATCTCTGATTACTAATGTAATTTATTACACACAGTTCCTATGTTTTCATCAGGGTCTACAATAGATTTCCGTAGCACGAATTGGTAGTCCATTTATTTGCATAGTTTTCCACCGTCTTTAGTATAGATAGCGACTGCGATTGTTGTGTGCAGATGCAAACCGAGTTGGTGACACTTCGCACTCTGCTCCAGGCTGTGATGGCTTCGGTTACACAGCTTGACGCTGCAGTGGAGTGGAAGGGCACCACTGTTGTGGGCCAGTCGTGAGGACCCAACGTAGATCCAGCATGTCAGAGTCCTCCGATGGGTCCTCACCGGTGGCCAACCCAGTTACTGCTCGCACTGAGGCTGACCCCTCACCTGTGGTCGAGTGGGAGGTCACCCCGGGGCGATGCAGGCGGCGAAAGACTTCCCTGGCGGCCGCACGTAAGGCCTCCCCAGTTTGTCTGACAAACAGGTTCCAGGTGCTGTCTGTGGATGACACTGTCGCTGAGCCAGACGCCGTCACCTGCCCTGTTTCAGAGGAAACTTCTCAGCCTGCAAGATCTGGGCAATCACAGAGGGTGGGATTATTGGTAGTTGGGAGCTCCCACGTTAGACACGTAACGGGGACCCTTAGGTAGGAACATGCCTGGCAAGAAGGGAAAGAAAACAAATGTGCACTCCGTGTGCATACTGCGTCATTCCAGACATGTAATGGCTCCTCCCGGATGCCATGAAGAGCACAGGGTGCAGCCAACTGCAAATGGTGGTTCACCTCGGTACCAATGATGTGTGTCACTTTGGCTCAGAAGAGATATTCTCTGATTTCGAGCGGGTAACAGAAGTGGTAAAGGCTGCCGGTCTTGCTTGCAAGATGAAAGCAGGGCTGACCATTTGCAGCATAGTCGACAGGGCCGATTGCAGACCTCTGGTACATAGCCGAGTGGACGGTCTGAATCAGAGGCTCAGGCGGTTGTGCGACCGATTCCTCGACTTGCGCGAAAGGGTAATTGGGTTTCGGGTTCCGCTGAATAGGTCATGAGTCCACTATACGCAGAAGGCGACTACATGGGTTGCAGGGGCTGTGTGGCGTGGACTGGGCGGTTTTTTAGATTGGAGCGTCTCCGGAAAACGCAAAAAGGGCTTAAGTCACAAAGGGCGCAGGCCGAACACAGGAAAAACGCAGAAACAGGAACCATCGATATAACAGTTGTAAATTCTCGTAGCTGTGCTGGGAAAGTACCACAGCTTCAAGAGCTAGTAGAAAACACTGATGCTCAAATCGTTATAGGCACTGAAGGCTGGCTAAAGCCGGACATAATCTCAGCCGAAATTTTTCCGAAGAATCTAACGGTATTCCGAAAGGATTGGCTAAACACATTTGACGGTGACGTGTTTTTTGCTGTTAGAAGGAGTTTAACTTGTCGTGAAATTGAAGTAGATATTACTGTGAGTTAGTATGGGCAGAGGTCATTGTTGGCAACCGGCATAAAATCATAATTGGATCTTTCTACCGACTTACCAATTCAGATGATACAGTTGCTGAAAGGTTTAAAGAAAACTTGAGTTTGATTTTAAACACGTACCCGACACATACGATTATACACTCCTGGAAATGGAAAAAAGAACACATTGACACCGGTGTGTCAGACCCACCACACTTGCTCCGGACACTGCGAGAGGGCTGTACAAGCAATGATCACACGCACGGCACAGCGGACACACCAGGAACCGCGGTGTTGGCCGTCGAATGGCGCTAGCTGCGCAGCATTTGTGCACCGCCGCCGTCAGTGTCAGCCAGTTTGCCGTGGCATACGGAGCTCCATCGCAGTCTTTAACACTGGTAGCATGCCGCGACAGCGTGGACGTGAACCATATGTGCAGTTGACTGACTTTGAGCGAGGGCGTATAGTGGGCATGCGGGAGGCCGGGTGGACGTACCGACGAATTGCTCAACACGTGGGGCGTGAGGTCTCCACAGTACATCGATGTTATCGCCAGTGGTCGGCGGAAAGTGCACGTGCCCGTCGACCTGGGACCGGACCGCAGCGACGCACGGATACACGCCAAGACCGTAGGATCCTACGCAGTGCCGTAGGGGACCGCACCGCCACTTCCCAGCAAATTAGGGACACTGTTGCTCCTGGGGTATCGGCGAGGACCATTCGCAACCGTCTCCATGAACCCTGGGCTACGGTCCCGCACACCGTTAGGCCGTCTTCCGCTCACGCCCCAACATCGTGCAGCCCGCCTCCAGTGGTGTCGCGACAGGTGTGAATGGAGGGACGAATGGAGACGTGTCGTCTTCAGCGATGAGAGTCGCTTCTGCCTTGGTGCCAATGATGGTCGTATGCGTGTTTGGCGCCGTGCAGGTGAGCGCCACAATCAGGACTGCATACGACCGAGGCACACAGGGCCAACACCCGGCATCATGGTGTGGGGAGCGATCTCCTACACTGGCCGTACACCACTGGTGATCGTCGAGGGGACACTGAATAGTGCACGGTACATCCAAACCGTTATCGAACCCATCGTTCTACCATTCCTAGACCGGCAAGGGAACTTGCTGTTCCAACAGGACAATGCACGTCCGCATGTATCCCGTGCCACCCAACGTGCTCTAGAAGGTGTAAGTCAACTACCCTGGCCAGCAAGATCTCCGGATCTGTCCCCCATTGAGCATGTTTGGGACTGGATGAAGCGTCGTCTCACGCGGTCTGCACGTCCAGCACGAACGCTGGTCCAACTGAGGCGCCAGGTGGAAATGGCATGGCAAGCCGTTTCACAGGACTACATCCAGCATCTCTACGATCGTCTCCATGGGAGAATAGCAGCCTGCATTGCTGCGAAAGGTGGATATACACTGTACTAGTGCCGACATTGTGCATGCTCTGTTGCCTGTGTCTATGTGCCTGTGGTTTTGTCAGTGTGATCATGTGATGTATCTGACCCCAGGAATGTGTCAATAAAGTTTCCCCTTCCTGGGACAATGAATTCACGGTGTTCTTATTTCAATTTCCAGGAGTGTAGTTGCTCGTGACTTTTATTTATCCTCGACTTGTTGGCGAAAATAAATGTTTAATTCCGGAGGTACGCATATAATCGTCCGAAATTGTGCTAAACGCATTCTCTGAAAATTATTTCGAGCAGTTAGTTCAATGAGCCTGCGCGAATTGTAAACGGTTGTGAAAACACTTCACCTCTTTGCAACAAATAATCCTGAGGTAATAACGAACATTAAAACGGATACAGGGATTAGTGAACACAGGGATGTCGTAGCGCGATTGAATATTGTAACCCTCAAATCCTCCAAAAATAAACGAAAAATATACCTATTCCAAAAAGCAGATAAAAATTCACTTCACGCCTTCCTGAGAGGCGATCTCCGCTCCTTCCAAATTAATAATATAAATATAGACCAGATGTGGCTTGAATTCAGAGAAATAGTATCGGAAGCAATTGAGAGATTTATACCAAATAAATTAACGAACGACGGAGCTGATCCTCCTCCGTATACAAAACGGGTTAGAACACTGCTGCAGAAACAACGAAACAAACATGCCAAATTTAAAGAGACGCAAATCCCCAAGATTGGCGATCCTTTATAGAAGCTCGAAATTTAGCCCGGAGAGACGCTTATAACAGTTTCCACAACGAAACTTTGTCTCGAAACCTGGCAGAAAATCCAAAGAGATTCTGGTCGTATGTGAAGTATGTTAGCGGCAAGAAAAAATCAATGCCTTCTCTGCGCGATAGCAATGGAGATACTATCGATGACAGTGCTGCCAAAGCAGAGTTACTAAACACAGCCTTCCGAAATGCCTTCACAAAAGAAGACGAAGTAAATATTCCAGAATTCCAATCAACAACATGAGTAACGTAGAAGTAAATATCCTCTGAGTAGTGAAGCAACTTAAATCATTCAATAAAAGCAAATCTTCTGGTCCAGACTGTATACTAATTAGCTTCCTTTCAGAGTATGCTGATGCATTAGCTCTATACTTAATAATCATATACAAACCGTTCGCTCGACGAAAGATCCGTACCCAAAGGCTGGAAAGTTGCACAGGTTGTAGGAGTAATCCACTTAATTACAGGCCCATATCGTTAACGTCGATACGCACCAAGATTTTAGAATGTGTTCAAACATTATGAATTACCTCGAAGAAAACGGTCTGCTGATACATAGTCAGCACGGATTTAGAAAACATCGTTCTTGTGAAACACAACTATACCCCATTCACCGAAACAAGAGACGTACTGTGAACATGGCAAGGCGCGTGACCAGAGAGCTGACGTAAAGGGGTGTACAAGGCAGGGGTTTCAGAAATTAAAAAATTAAAGTCGTGTTTTTTACAATTTGGCACCTGAACATGATAAAGTGATCCGAGAGCTACCTTCCGACACCTTTTTTACATTACATTAAAATTTATTGTCACTGAAAAAGAGAAATATTTAAGTTTTCGGGAAAAGTTGCTTTTCGCGTTGCTCTATATTTATCACGCCATATTTCCTAAACTGTGTGTCGCACAGCAAAATAATTTTATAATTGCCTTCAGTACTATAATATGTTGATGACGTCTGCAAATATTCTGCCCAATAGAGACAGTAATAGTGAAGTAATAAATTAAAATCTCACGTTTGATGCACAACTTTTACCAAATCATCATCCGAAATACAGTAAGCGACAAACTTTATCCCTTTAAATTTTTTTGTGAGGGTGTAAGCGAGAAAAACTTGAGAAAGGTTTGAATTTAATTTTGTAGTTTGTTCGAATGCGATGGGTGCAACTGTTTGTCCTTTATGAGCGATGCATTGCGCGGTTCGCAGGCGCGGCGCTCAGTCAGTGTGGCCGTCTCAGTTGCAGGTGTGAGCTCGTTAGTGGGTGCTGTACAGCGGCGATTTCAGGATATCGTAAGTTCATCTGTAAAGACGCTTGAAAGACTAGTTGTTGATTATTAGAGTAAGTATATGTGTTTGTAGTCACGCTGAGCATACACTGTTTATGTGCGCATCCAATAGCATCGCATGGTTTCTTATTTTACATATTCTTTTATGTCATTAGCATCACATACGGCTGTCCTCATTATATGTCATCCACGGATTCAGCGAGCGAGGTCGACGCGTCAGTTCTGAGTCTTAATGTGTATAAAACGGAACTGTTACATCCAGAGCTGTCGATGAGTGACATTGTTTCGAAAACAGTTGCAGCTACAGGTGTTGGACGTTCTTCAGTGTATCGTGTGATAAGTGAGTACAAGCCCATACACTCTTTGAAATCTCCCAAGAAAGGAAAATTACGACAGAAACTTTCTGAAAGTGTTGATGACTTCGATAGAAATGCGATACGAAGGAAAGTACAGGATTTTTTTTTTCCGTAACAAATTGCCGACAATTGATAAAGTGAGTACAGTCGTGAACGAAGATGCAGAACTGGGCAATTTTCGGAGAACCACATTTTATAAGTTATTGAGAGAAATTAATTTCATATATGTCCGGCGTGGGCGCGATAGCATGCTAATAGACAGGGATGACATCGTTTTATGGAAGCGGCGTTATCTTCGAACCATTAAACGGTTGAGAGATGAAGGCAGACCCATTTACTATTTGGACGAGACGTGGGGGAACGCAGGACATACCCGAAGTTACGTCTGGGTAGATGACACTATAAATTCCTCAAAACAAGCGTTTCTGTCCGGATTATCCACCGGAAGCAAGGGCCCATCAGGTAAAGGGAAACGTCTGATTATCGCACACATTGGCAGCAAAGCAGGGTTCGTTGAAGGATGTTTGTGGACTTTCGAATTCAAGAAAAGTGGAGAATATCATGAGGAGATGTGCGCCGAAACCTTCGAGAAGTGGTTTCAAGATGTCCTTCCTCGGCTTTAGGAAAATGCAGTTATTGTTCTTGATAACGCGCCGTACCATTCTCGGAGAAAATAAAAAGTTCACAATGCGAATTCCAATAAGCACGAAATGTCAGAGTGGCGAAAATCTAAAAACATCGATTTCGAAGACGTTATGGTGAAGAAAGAACTTTTAGATATAGTTAAAAATCGCAGAACAGCGCACAGCGAATACGCAATAGATGAAATGGCCAAGAATGCAGGGAAAACTGTTCTCAGAATTCCTCCGTACTACTGTGAATTAAACGCCATCGAGTTAGTGTGGGCCAGAAACAAAGGCTATGTTGCAGCGAAAAACAAAACATACAAAATGGCGGTAGTTAAAGTACTGCTAGAAGAAGCAGTAAGAACGGTGACTGCAGAGGATTGGAACAAGTGCGTCCTCCATGTCGAAGAAAAAGTGCAAGCTCAAATGTGGAAATTAGACTGCATTATAGAGGAGAGAGAGGAGCGGTTTGTTACAAACCTCAATGAAAACAGTTCAAATTCTTCAGAGTGAACCTTGTTTCGTCCTTTATTATTACTGGTATTGTTATTAAAATTAACAATTAATTGTGTTTGAATGGAGCGTTTTGTTAGCAACTTGAATGAAAATAAATCTGCTTCGACAGAATGAACTCAGTTTAACATTATTGTTAAATTTATTTCGTACATTGTTGCCCAGCTTTCTCACGGTCCGCTGTGACTGCTCTGCAGCCAGCCGAACGCCGCCAGCTGGAAAGCGTGCGCCAAGGATTTTCCACACCCCTACGTATCACGTGAACACCGAATGCTTTCTCTGGAAACGAGCGTAGTCTTTCACGTGACACTGTTTATGTTTCGTCCCGGCTCTCGGTGAATAGCTCTTTATTCTATGAAGTGTTGAGTGCTATTGACTGCGGATTTCAGATTGATTCCGTATTGCTGGATTTCAGGAAGGCTTTTGACAGTCTACCACACAAGCGGCTTGTAGTGAAATTGTGTGTTTGTGGAATACCGTCTCATTTATGTGACTGGATTCGTGATTTCCTATCAGAGAGGTCACAGTTCGTAGTAATTGACGGAAAGTCGTCGAGTGAAACAGAAATGATTTCTGGCGTTCCCCAACGTAGTTTTATAGGCCCTTTGTTGTTCCTCATCTATATAAACGATTTGGGAGACAATCTGACAACCGTCTTAGGTGAAATGATAATTAAGTTAAGACCGTAAGCTGTCGACAGGCGTTGATGGGGGACAGTGTTCCCCGACCGGGACTCGAACACATGGCAGACGCTCTATCTATCTGAACCGCCTAGTGCACAGAGGATAGTGCGACTGCAGGGATTTATATCTTGCACGCTCCCCGTGAGATCCACATTCCCCATTTAATGTCCACACACTACATTCGTAGTTCCCTGCCCATTACACTCATTACTCGTGGCAGACAATCTTACCGATTCCCGTAACAGTTCGGGCAATGCGTGTGCATTCAGCACAGAAGAAGGTCAATGGCCAGAGTTAACTATATGGAGATGGTATCTGTTCTTTCGGACATGTCCGAAAGAGCATATACCATCTTCATACCGTCTTAGGTTGTTTGCAGATGACTCTGTCGTTTATCGACTAATGAGGTGATCAGAAGATCAAAACAAATTACAAAACGATTCAGAAAAGATATCTGAATGGTGCGGAAATTGGCACTTGACCCTAAATTACGGGAAGTGTCAGGTCATCCACATAAGTGCTAAAAGGAACTCGTTAAACTTCGGTTACACGACAAATCAGTCTAATCTAAAAGCCGTAAATTCAACTAAATACCTAGGTATTACAATTATGAACAATTTAAATTGGAAAGAATACATAGAAAATGTTGTGGGGAAGCCTAACCAAAGACTGCGTTTTATTGGCAGGACACTTAGAAAATGTAACAGACCTACTAAGGAGACTGCCTACACTATGCTTGTCCGTTCTCTTTTAGAATACTGCTGCGCGTTGTGGGATCCTTACCAAATACGGCTGACGGAGTACATCGAAAAAGTTCAAAGAAAGGCAGCACATTTGGATTATCGCGAAATATGGGAGAGAGTGTCACAGAAATGATACAGGATTTGGGCTGGAAATCATTGAAAGAAAGGCGTTTTTCGTTGCGACGGAATCTTCTCATTAAATTCCAATGACCATCTATCTCCTCCGAATGCGAAAATATTTTGTTGGCACCGACCTACATAGGGTGGAACGATCACCACGATAAAATAAGGGAAATCAGAACTCGTACGGAGAGATATAGGTGTTCATTCTTTCCGCGCGCTACACGAGATTGGAATAATAGAGAATTGTGAAGGTGGTTCGATGAACCCTCTGCCAGGTACTTAAATGTAATTTGCAGAGTATCCATGTAGATGTAGATGTAACTACCTAACTAAAATCGATAGAAACGTGATTGAAATTGGTTTGCACATAGCTAATTTAAATACATCAGCTACATAACAGAAAAATAATGCTATATTTAAAAAAATTCCCCCGTTGTTCCAACTCTCTAAACAAATAAATAAGTACTCGTATGTTCATAACTCAGCAGACACACTAACATTTCTTACATTTAACTATGTAAAGAAATATTAACTTCACTTATTATTTTGTTTATTAGAGAGAAAAGCACTATACTTGTAACTGCCTGTTTACTGTGACAGACGGAAGTCACGGAAATTCTTGAGCACTCTGTGCGGTAACTCAAGACTGCTCTACTGCTACACAAATGTTCTGATAGAACGATAATTAGAAGCACTGCCCGACGATGTTATCCCGCGGTGAGGCGGCGGTGTGCCAGCGGAGGAGAAAGCCACTTTCCACTCGTCCGTGGCGTCGCAACCTCCTCTTCCCGTCTGGTTCCGTTTTATAGCCGTCGTGAGGATAGATTTCGTCATCCAGAAACGCTCACTGTCCTAGCTCAGACACAAGACTAAGGACTAAAACCAGAAAACTGTACTGAACTATGCAGGATACTAAAAAGGCAAAACTGGAAATCAGTGGCGCATCAGTTCTGAAATTCATATGCGCCGGAGTAGAGTTTATTACATTCCAGCACCAGAACTTAAAGCAGTCAAGCTTGGTGTAATACAGAGTTCTATTTTGAGTCCTGTCCTGTCTCGCTTCCCACGCCCACGTTCCCGGGTTCGATTCCCGGCGGGGTCAGGGATTTTCTCTGCCTCGTCATGACTGGGTGTTGTGTGATGTCCTTAGATTAGTTAGGTTTAAGTAGTTCTAAGTTCTAGGGGACTGATGACCATAGATGTTAAGTCCTGTAGTACTCAGAGCCGTTTGAACCATTTTTTAGCCCTATTCTGTTTTTTATGCACATGAATGATCATCCACTTGCTGCCTCACAAGCTGTAAATTTAATACTTTTTTGAAGACGATACGAGAATGCGAATAAAAAATTGTATGATTTCCTTTAGTGTAAATGCAGCTAACGAAATGTGTGTCACTATCAACAGGTTCTTCAGTGCAAATGGATTATTATCAGTGAACCCAGACGAGATGCACTATAGACAATTCAGTACTTCTGCAGACCTCCACAAGCTACGAAAATAGGTTTCTCAAACAAGGTAACACAAGAAGTAGCAAATGTTCTGTTACTAAAGCTGCAGGCAGATGAGAACCTTACTTGGAAAACCCTGGGACCAGAGCTAATGAAGTAGCTTCGTTGAGCCATGTTCAAAGTGCACATGATTCCTATTTCAGATAATTCAGAATTGAAGAAATAGTTTATCATGCACATTTCCATTCGGTAATGCGTTACGAAAATATTTTCTAGGGAAATTGAAATCACAGGGGCAGTGTTTTCAAAATACAGAAGTGTGTTATGGGAAATATATGTGTGGTGTTCAGTCTAGAACATCTTGCAGAAACTTCTGCAAAAAATTTGGTATGTAAGCTACTGTATCGGAATACTACCCAAGTATTTTCGTCTAAATCCTGCTCTGGGCTGCGGGCACCATTTTACGTACTGGATACATAGGTATACTTACATGCAGAACTGAGTGGGTTTATTAGACTGTCAGTGCTTCAGTATCATTGTAGTTTACATATATTTTCGCTTCGAAATCTTACCCGTGAAGCGTCATTTAACGTGTTGCCAATAACAGCAAAAAACGATAAATAAATTTTCGAAAGTGTACTCCAAAATTTGCATCTCAATAAAATGTCACCAGTGCACAGTTCTGATGGTACGCATGGGC
Source organism: Schistocerca piceifrons (assembly GCF_021461385.2). NCBI lineage: Eukaryota > Metazoa > Arthropoda > Insecta > Orthoptera > Acrididae > Schistocerca > Schistocerca piceifrons. The sequence continues at coordinate 216,495,917 of NC_060146.1, forward strand.
ATTTAAGCTAATGCCTCATATATTAGTTACTGCGAAAGACTGTATGTTGAATAAAGGAATGGTCTCAATAGCTTAGACCATGTGCAATGGATATTTTGCTTCAACAAGTATGTAACTCATTTTTTAGTAATGGTGGCCTAACCTCTGTAACATGTACATTCTTCTCAATCAGGTGTTCCACATATATTTTAATAAAGATTTAATTAAGACCACATACTTTCACTCTTCGTTTTCACACTAAATTATTGTATCTTTTTAACGGTAGCCTGTTTGTTTCACTTCCCAGAATATTCCTTGCCAGGACCTCTCTGTGTCAGGTTTTTCAGGAGTAACCTGCTTCATTTTACTTTTCTATTTCATTTTGAGGTTTTCGAAGTACATAAGCCTACGCCAAGCTTTGTGAAATACCAATAATAATACTAGTATGCAGCTGCTCCTTTTATTTATTCATTCATCCACCATGTAGGAGATTAAATTTGACACAATATACGTATCAGATACATTCATGAAAATAAGTGTGCAGAATAACAAATATTAATATATATGATGAGCACAAGGGAATAATGATCAAGGTCCATCAAAGTTTAAAATTTAGTTTATAAAGTCATCTTGTAGAGCAATGAATACACTATAATCTGGCAAGGTTTTTGTGAAAGCGATGTGCTTGAAAAAGTACATCGCTTTAGCAAAAACGATCAAAGTCCAGTCGGTGATCAGGAAGAGAACAGTCAAGATCCACATTCTACTTAGACCTCTTTTTTTTCTACATTTGTATTTCATCTTATAATCTTGTGGCTTCATGTTATTTGTTTTCCAACTATACTTGCCAGTCATTCACACATTGTAAACGAAGCTCTGTCTGTTACATTGTTCAGTAATAAAGAAAAGACCGATATACAACTGCACTCCATTGTGCATCCATAACCGGTTGGAAAAGAAATTTTTCTCTGTGAGCTGAGCAGAAACTCTAATGACGTGCTACTGTAACCGAGATTTGCATAAAAAGCATCAGAAATGTTGGATAATGAAGATAAACATCCAGAATACAAAACAAGCAAAAGAAATGCTTTGTGACTTAGTTCAGATTCTTCAGAAAGATGACGGGTCATGAGTCGCGTTACAGGTGACGATTGTAAGAGCTTATAATTGAGGGGTTTCTACGATGTTCCGTTTGTAGGAAGGAATGGGTTACTGAAGGAATTCCATCAAATGGCTTCCTGTGATACACAAACATCATCTGATTGGATTTAGCAGTGTAACTCCTGCGATGCGAGGAAGACCAAAGAAAAGTCCAGGTGGAGCTGCATGTCATTATCTCTTACGTCTATAAGGTGCATTGTAATAGACGTGGGCCTCGGGCATGGATGTGTCTGATGTCCTTAGGTTGGTTAGGTTTACGTAGTTCTAAGTTCTAGGGGACTGATGACCTTAGAAGTTAAGTCCCATAGTGCTCAGAGACATTTGAACCATTTGTAATATAGGTGGACAAATACAGGATATTCGGATGTGTCACCCAGCATTCTTGGCATTCCATTGCATCACCGACAGACGTCTCATTGTTCGAAAAAGGCATTGGCTACTACAGGGAAACCAGGGGAAAACATAACATAAGACTAAGCAGACTTCAAGGAGAAACCGTATCTCAAGTTCATCAACATAGTCACTGGGAGACCACAAATCACATTATAGCATTCATAACAACAAATGGTTGTACTTATGAGAAGAACTGTTATATTCAGAGAAAAGAAACCTCTGAACTCTGTGTCGTACGAACACTATCGACCGATTTTTTAGATCAACTTCAAAATAAGTTTTGAGCACCCCAGAACTGACACACACTCATTGCGTGACAAATTTAGAGCCGACGACTCTAAACTTGATTTACAGATAAACAACGAGAAAGATGCAACTCAGATACAAACTCTGAATAAGCAGGAACAGCATCTGACGACTTAAAATGAGCTAAATAAGAGAGGAAACGGTAAGGTTTACGAAATTAAACGTTCCGAACCTTTGAAGTCCACAAAATCTGCAAATCGGAATGAAATCTGTATGATTGACCGAAAGAATCTTCCTGTTATTAATATTTCAACCAGTGAAGCATATCACCGCAGACAGCTACAATTTTATTCATTCAATATTCATTTGCTATCTTTTGGAAAACTGTATTTTGTACATATAACGAAACACTTCCCTTCAAAGGTCATCAAGTGTGTTCCATGTTGTGACATTTCGATTAGAGAATTTTGCCTAACTCTGTGCATGGTCTCAGTATATTCTATGATTACTGTGTTCTGGACAGAATCAAAACACGTGCACGTAATGTGTTGAGGCGACCAGGATGGCGGACATTGGTTCAAATGGTTCAAATGGCTCTGAACCCTATGCGACTTAACTTTTGAGGTCATCAGTCGCCTAGAACTTAGAACTAATGAAACCTAACTAACCTAAGGACATCACACACATCCATGCCCGAGGCAGGATTCGAACCTGCGACCGTAGCGGTCGCTCGGCTCCAGACTGTAGCGCCTAGAACCGAACGGCGGGCGGACATTGGCTTCCAGTTTTTGACACGATGACAACTCCCCTTAATTTTACGTCCGTGGTTACCGATCAGCCTTAGAATGTCTGGTGAATTCCTGTTATGTGAATTTATTCGCGAGCCGCGATTAAAACACTGCATATGCGTAGATATCAGGATCCAAACTCACAGTAGTACCTACAAGTTAAGAGAGGGAGTGAGCTTTTTCTTCGGTTGTATCTAGAGATACACCGGTACTTACCCAAGATACGAAATGGTATTATCTTCTGTCGCGAATGCAGAATATTAAGATATGGAAGTTAAAAGTTGTCATTGGTAGCTATGGCAACAAGAAAAAACTATATCACTACGGCAGCGAACTAATTTGAAAGTGAAGAGCGACTTATCTTTCTTGTTCCCACATACTACTGACTGTCCACAATTAAACTGTGAAGCACCGATAACCTGATTACACTGACGAGTATCTACGGATGCAGGTGTTTTACGATCTGCGTAGGCGTATCGAGCGTGTATTACGAGAGGCAGTCACGCTATCTGATCTCACAATATGGTTACCGTAACGAGGGGTCGTACCGCTGCATTGGCCTTGCTAGCGCCTTCTGTACAATTAAGTACTAGACGAGTGTAAATTTTTTTGCGCTAAATAGCTAGTCTTTGAACAGATGATTTTTTTGAAGCTTTATTTATACAGCTAACAGCTATGAATATATTTTTATTTTCTCTTAAATCACTCAGAAAGTTTTTTCGTAATTAATCTAAATACTTTCAAGATATGAAATAACTTTCTAGAAAATTAGACCCATTGCTGGTGAGTTTGACACCCCATTTGTTCCCTTACCTCTCTTCCTTTGGCTGTGCAAATTCTGAGAAGAAAAATTCGATGAGTAATTTTGCGTCAGATTGTAGCGTGTGTTGGTTGGCTGAGTAGCTGTAGGCGCGACTGGGGCCTATGTCGCTTCTCCTCTTAAGAGACTGAATTAATACAGATTATCGAAAGATGACTGTCGAAGTAGGGAGGATACAAAATGTTGACTGGCTATGGCAAGGAACGCGTTTCTGAACAAGAGACATTTGTTAACGTGGAGTATAGATTTAAGTGTCAGCAAGGCTTTTCTGAAAGTATTTTTATGGAGTGTAGCCATGTATGGAAGTGAAACATTGACGATAAACAGTTTGGACAAGAAGAAAATAGAAACTTTCGAAATATGGTGCTACAGAAGAATGCTGAAGTTTAGAGGGGTAGATCACATAACTAATGAGGAGGTATTGAATAGGATTGGGGAGAAGAGAAGTTTGTGGCACAATTTGACAAGAAGAAGGGACCCGTTGGTAGGACATGTTCGGAGGCATCAAGGGATCACAAATTTAGCATTGGAGGGCAGCGTAGAGGGTAAAAATCGTAGAGGGAGGCCAAGAGATGAATACAGTAAGCAGATTCAGAAGAATGTGGGTTGCAGTAGGTACTGGGAGACGAAGAGGTTTGCACAGGACAGAGTAGCATCAAACCAGTCTGCGGACTGGAGACGTCAGCAACACAATAAACAACATCGAAAGATGTAAGAAATGCACTTCGCTGCTGTTTCAGCTACCATTGCTCACTGGCAGAGCACTCACGTGCTGATGTGACCCAGGCGTCGGACTTCTTACAGCGCGTTTTTCGCCGCCAAGTAAAGTACTGATAAACAGAAAGAGACAGTAGGGAAGGCACACACCGGTGAAAAAGTCAGTATCGTCTGGAAAAGCATCTGTTTACAGATGGACACGTAAATGAGACGAAGCCCTGTCACAGTTTCGTAATCTATCACTCACAATGAAGCATCCGCTAGTTGTGCAGTGGACTTGCTGTAGGATAAGTCAAAAGAACAAAATTTTACGCAAACAGTGACGTCTTCAGTGTGAAAACAAGGCCCCAGAAAGAGCTCAAGATGAATTTATCATTAACCACTGTAATGAAACAAGGTAGCCATCTGTCAAGAATGAGGTCACCGTAAGGGCGGTCCGACAATAGGTTTCAGCTCGCTACATGTCGATTTTCAGCGTCGGAATCTCGCGGTGTAAATGTAGCGACAGCACACACTGGAGAGCCAAAGAAACTCGTACCCCTGCCTCATACCGTGTGGCCCTCCGCGAACACGCAGAAGTGCCGCAACACGACGTGGCAAGGATTCGCCTAATGTCTGAAGTAGTGCTGGAGGGAACTGACACCATGATTCCTACACTGCTGTCCATAAATCGGTAAGAGTACGAGGGGGTGGAGATCTCTTCTGAACAGCATGTTGCAAGGTATTCCAGATATGGTCAATAATGTTCATGTCTGGGGACTTTGGTGGCCAGCGGAAATGTTTAAACTCAGAAGAGTGTTTCTGGAGCCACTCTGTATCAATTCTGGTCGTGTGGGGTGTCGCATTGTCCTGCTGGAATTGCCCAAGTCCGTCGGAACGTTCAATGGACGTGAATGGCTGCAGGTGATCAGACACGAAGCTTACGTACGTGTCACCGGTCAGAGTCGTATGTGGACCTATCATGGGTCCCATATCACGCCCCCCACACCATTGCAGAGCCTCCACCGCTTTAATAGTCCCCTGTGGACATGCAGATTCCATGGATTCGTGTCATCGTCTCCATACGTGTACAGGTCTATCAGTTCGATACAATTTGAAACGAGACTCGTCCGACCAGGGAACATGTTTCCAGTCATCAACAGTGCAATGTCGGTCTTGGCGGCCTAGGCGAGACTGATAGCTTTGTGTCGTGCAGCCATCAAGGGTACACGAATGAGCCTTCGGCTCCGAAAGCCCATATCGATTATGTTTCGTAAAATGGTTCGCACGCTGACACTTGTTTAAGGCCCAGCATTGAAATCTGCAGAATTTTACGGAATGATTGCACTTCTGTCACGTTGAACGATTCTCTTCAGTCGTTGTTGCTCCCGTTCTTGCAATATCTTTTCCGGCCGCATCGATGTCGGAGATTTGATGTTTTACCAGATTCCTGATATTCACAGTACACTGATGAAATGGTCGAACGGGAGAATTCCCACTTCATCGCTACCTCGGAGATGCTGTGTCCCATAGCTCGTGCGCCGACTACAGCACCCCTTTCATACTCACGTAAATCTTGATAACTTGTCATTGTATGAGCAGTAACCGATCTAACAACAGTGCCAGACACTTGTTGTCTTGTATAGGCGTTACTGAGCGTAGCGCCGTATTCTGCCTGTTTACATATCTCTTAATTGGAATACGCATGCGTACACCAGTTTATTTGGTTCTTCAGCATAGTAGCAGCGTGCTTATTAATTCTAAACATCACGAGCCACACGCGGATGCTTAAGACAAGGCTGCTCCCAAGGTAATGGAAGACATCACTGACCACATAACGTCGGTAATTGCTGCACGATGAACCTCGCGACGTCAACACCTTTAGTAATTGAAACGGAATGGGTGAAGAACTGCTCTCGGTACTATACAAAGATTCGGTCGACGGTCTACGAAAAGGTCTTTGTAGCCAGCCTAACAGGAGTTGTAGGCGTAGCCGTTCGATAACGTCTGCAGACCTAGGGAAATTAGTTTAGTAGTACTAAGTAAGTAATTAAAGCTGACCACTTCCCGATTAATTAACTGACAGGTAAGAGTTTGGCATGAGTTTACTTGGAATTTTATTAGGAGGTCGAATCTATTTTTAGAATTGAAGGATTAATTATTTTAGTCACTATTCCTTTATGGTGGGGACTCCACTGGACAGACGCTGTGTGCGCTTCACGAAGTCACTGCGTTAAAAACTACTAATTATTATTTTGAATTACCGCTATAAAACAGTTATATGTTTATAGAATAAAATTTTCACTCTACAGCGGAGTGTGCGCTGATATGAAACTTCCTGGCAGACTAAAACTGTGTGCCGGACCGAGACTCGAACTCGGGACCTTTGCCTTAAGCGGGCACGACTCACGCCCCGTCCTCACAGCCTTACTTCTGCCAGTACCTCGTCTCCTACCTTCCAAAGCACTTGCCCGCGAAAGGTAAAGGTCCCGAGTTCGAGTCTCGGTCCGCCACACAGATTTAATCTGCCAGAAAGTTTCAGTTATGTGTTTGTTTTTCCAAAATTAGACCTATTGCTGATCAGTTCGATACCCCATTTGTGTATTTCCCACTCCTCGTTTGGCTATGAAAACTCAGGAGAAAACCCACTGGATTTCGTCTCGCTTCCCGCGCTCAGGTTCCCGGGTTCGATTCCCGGCGGGGTCAGGGATTTTCTCTGCCTCGTGATGACTGGGTGTTGTGTGATGTCCTTAGGTTAGTTAGGTTTAAGTAGGTCTAAGTTCTAGGGGACTGATGACCATAGATGTTAAGTCCCATAGTGCTCAGAGCCATTTGAACCATTTTTTAACCACTGGTTTTCGCTCTGTTCAGACATTCGACAAGTGCACTCACGTGACGAAAGTCATAGCATACGTCCTAATGTCGTGTCGGACCACCTCCTGCCAAGTGTACTGCAGCAACTCGACGCTGCATGGACTCAACAAATCGTTGGAAGTCGCCTGCAGGAAAACTAAGCCATGATGGCTCTATAATCGTCTATAATAGTGAAAGCGTTTCCGGTGCAGGATTTTGTGGACGGTATGAGCACTCGATTACGTCCCATAAATGCTCGATGGAGTCCGTGTCTTGCGATCTAGGTGGCCAGTCCATTCGCTCCACTTATCCTGAATTTTCTTCAACCCAAGCTCGAACAATTGTGCCCCTCTGATTTGGACCATTGTCATCCATAAAAATTCCACCGCCGTTCGTGGACATGAAGTCCACGAATAGCTGCAATTGGTCTCAGAGTAGCCGAATACAACCACGACCCAGTGTGTGGTATGTAAACACAGCCCGCACCATTGTGGAGCCACCAACCTCGCACAGTGCCTTGTTGCCAACTTGGGTCCACAGTTTTGTGGGGTCTAATCCACACTCGAAGCCTGCCACCAGTTCGTACCAAATAAAATAGGGACTCATCTGACCAGGCAGCGATTTTCCAGTCGTCTAGGGTCTACATCTACATATACATGATTACTCTGCGATTCACATTTAAGTGCTTGGCAGAGGGTTCATCGAACCGCAATCATACTATCTCTCTACCATTCCACTCGCGAACAGAGCGCGGGAAAAACGAACACCTAAACCTTTCTGTTAGAGGTCTGAGTTCTCTTATTTTATTTTGATGATCATTCCTACCTATATAGGTTGGGCTCGACAAAATATTTTCGCATTCGGAAGAGGAAGTTGGTGACTGAAATTTCGTAAATAGATCTCGCCGCGACGAAGAACGTCTTTGCTTAAATGAGTTCCATCCCAACTCTCGTATCATATCTGCCACACACTCGCCCCTATTACGTGATAATACAGAACGAGCTGCCCTTTTTTTGCATCCTTTCGATGTCCTCCGTCAATCCCACCTGGTAAGGATCCCACACCGCGCAACAATATTCTAAGAGAGGACGAACGAGTGCAGTGTAAGCTGTCTCTTTAGTGGTCTTGTTGCATCTTCTAAGTGTCCTGCCAATGAAACGCAACCTTTGGCTCGCCTTCCCCACAATATTATCTCTGTGGTCTTTCCAACTGTAAGTTGTTTGTAATTTTAACACCCAGGTTCTTAGTTGAATTGACAGCCTTGAGAATTGTACTATTTATCGAGTAATCGAATTCTAACGGATTTCTTTTGGAACTCGTATGGATCACCTCACACTTTTCGTTATTTAGCGTCAACTGCCACCTGCCACACCATACAGCAATCTTTTCTAAATCGCTTTGCAACTGATACTGGTCTTCGGATGACCTTATTAGACGGTAAATTATAGCATCATCTGCGAACAACCTAAGAGAACTGCTCAGATTGTCACCCAGGTCCTTTATATAGGTCAGGAACAGCAGAGGTCCCAGGACGCTTCCCTGCGGAACACCTGATATCACTTCAGTTTTACTCGATGATTTGCCGTCTATTACTACGAACTGCGACCTTCCTGACAGGAAATCACGAATCCAGTCGCACAACTGAGACGATACCCGATATGCCCGCAGCTTGATTAGAAGTCGCTTGTGGGGAACGGTGTCAAAAGCTTTCCGGAAATCTAGAAATACGGAATCAACTTGAGATCCCCTGTCGATAGCGGCCATTACTTCGTGCAAATAAAGATTTAGCTGCGTTGCACGAGAACGATGTTTTCTGAAACCATGCTAATTACGTATCGCCGGCCGCGGTGGTCTAGTGGTTCTAGGCGCGCAGTCCGGAACCGCGGGGCTGCTACGGTTGCAGGTTCGAATCCTGCCTCGGGCATGGATGTGTGTGATGTCCTTAAGTTAGTTAGGTTTAAGTAGTTCTAAGTTCTAGGGGACTGATGACCACAGAAGTTAAGTCCCAAAGTGCTCAGAGCCATTTGAAGCATTTTTGATTACGTATCAATATATCGAGATTCGAGGTGATTCATAATGTTTGAATACAGTATATGGTCCAAAACCCTACTGCAAACCGACGTCAATGATATAGGTCTGTAGCTCGATGGATTACTCCTACTACCCTTCTTAAACACTGGTGCGACCTGCGCAGCCGGCCGAAGTGGTCTAGCGGTTCTAGGCGCTGTAGTCTGGAACCACGTGACCGCTACGGTCGCAGGTTCGAATCCTGCCTCGGGCATGGATGTGTGTGATGTCCTTAGGTTAGTTAGATTTAAGTAGTTCTAAGTTCTAGGGGACTAATGACCTCAGCAGTTGAGTCCCATAGTGCTCAGAGCCATTTGAACCATTTTTTTTTTCGACCTGCGCAATTTTCCAATCTGTAGGTACAGTTCTGTAGGCGAGCGAGCGGTTGCATATGATTGGGGTCGAACCGATACGGTCACGAGCCCAGAAGAGGCGCTGGAGGCGGTGTCGTGCTGTTGGAAAAAGCAGTCGGTTCGGTCGTCTCCTGCCATAGCCTACTGACGCCAAATTTCACCACACTGTCCTGAGTAATACGTTCATTGAACGTCCCACATTGATCTGTGCGGTTGTTTCATGTAGTGTTGATTGTCTGTCAGTGTAATATTTCTGGCTTTAAAACCATCATATACGTCTACAAGAAGGTCTTGTTACAGCAGTTGAGAAGGCAGAAGTGGCAAGATGACGTAATGTGGTGTGAGCTAGCGATGACAGGTGGTAGTGGGTTAGGTACGGATACCGTGAGAAAGAGCGCCTGAATTGTGTTCCTTCTCTGTGATTGGCTGCCGCGTTCGGAACTTGCGCGCCAGAATGACAATCTTCTGTTATTAATAATAGACATACTAAACACATCACGTACTTGAATTTCAAATCAAAGCATCTCTCAACATTCCATTATTTGACAAGTATTAATGAGCGGCGGAAAGATAAACAACTGCTAAACGAAAAGGTAGATGAAGCATGTCGGTGCTCTTCGGATAACACCTAACTTGGATGGCGAGAGAAGTGGTTCGGCAGTGTCGAAGGACAGACACATTTTCTGCCACGGTATCAGTTAAGACTTAATTAGAAATGTCTAGTTTGTAAATCAGCTCTGGTTGGGCAGTCTCGGAGGACAGACATGTTCTTTGACGCGGTTGGTGTCCGTAAAGACTTCATTAGCGATGTATGGTTATTTGGACATGTAATTGAGAACAATGTGACAGTAATTACCGATATGTACAGTTCAATATTTTGTTGAAGAAAAGAATTTTTTGTGACTCTTGGAATGTACAAGGTGACACACGGGAGACAGACGATTTTTAATGAAATAATGCTCAGCCAACTTTGAAATTAATGCATGTTTATTTACACACAATCGAAGCGCATTATTTGCCATTTTAGTTAACAAAGTTATTTGTGAAAAATAATGTCATCAAGGTAATGTCCATCATTTCGAATGCAGGACTCAAGTCTCTTCTCAAAATCCTCCATCATACGGACTAAAATCTCTGCAGGGATGGCAGCAATTTCTTGAATGATTGCATTCTCCAACTCGTCCAAATTTCGTGGTTACTGGATATGGATACAGTTCTTAAGGTACCCCCACAGAAAAGAGTCACATACTGGCAAGTCGGGAGACCTGGGAGGCCAAGGAACATTGCCAAAACGTGAGATAATCCGGCCGGGAAGCATGCGTGCAAGAACTGTCATTGAAGTGTTTGCGGTGTGCGATGTTGCCCGATCCTGGTCGAACCAAACGCATTTTAAAGGGATTCGTCGTCTTCTTAGTTCTGGTTTCAAGAATGTTTCAAGCATACGAACGTAACGAACCGAATTAACAGGTACTGTGGCCCCGTTCTCCTAAAAAAAAAAAAAAAAAAAAAAAAGTCCAATAATGCCAACAGAGCCAAGAGCACACCAGACTGTTACTTTTTGCCGGCCGGAGTGGCCGTGCGGTTCTATGCGCAACAGTCTGGAACCGAGCGACCGCTACTGTCGCAGGTTCGAATCCTGCCTCGGGCACGGATGTGTGTGATGTCCTTAGGTTAGTTAGGTTTAATTAGTTCTAAGTCCTAGGCGACTGATGACCTCAGAAGTTAAGTCGCCTAGTGCTCAGAGTCATTTGAACCATTTTTTTGTTACTTTTTCTGAGTGTAGAGGACGCTGTTGGACGAGGTGTGGATGCTCTGGAGCCCAGTAACGTAGATTTTGCTTATTCACGGTCCCGTTTAAATGAAAATGAGCTTCATCGCTCGCCAATAAAATTCCATTTTCATTCGATCCCAAAATCACTCGCATTCTGTAAGCGAAGTCTTCTCGTACAGCAAAATCAGTTTCCTGAAGTTGTTGGACAATGAGCATTTTGTAGGGATGGAATTTTTAATTCTTTATGCAGAATTCGTCTAACCGATTCGCGATTGATTCGTATCTCACTAGCATGACGTCTAGCTGACTGTCCTGGGCTTCTGACGGCCGCTTGCCTTAACCTTTCAACATTTTCTGGTGTCGTTACTCTGCGTCTCGGGCCAGGATGCTTCTTATCCAGTATGTTTCCAGTTGATCTGAAGTTTTCCACCCATCTGAGGATTGTGTTACGGTTCGGAACAGCTCCATGTCGACCGACATTAAACCGCGCACGAAACAATCGCTGTGTAGAAATAACAGACTCACCACATTTCACGAAACTGTCATAGACAAACACTCGACGTTGCAAGTCCCACTGCTCCACAGTGACTGAGTAAATGAAATGGCGCCTCGTGTGGATCAGAACTATCCCCACCACGCTCACCTCCCAACATCGCGCCCTCAGTACTACGCAGTTCAAAACCGTCCGTCTCCCGTGTGTCATCCTGTAATTGTGCAGCTTCTCGTGTTCTGCCAACAAAAAAGCTAGTGCCATCCCATATAAACAAATTAATTGGAAATTTAATTATTCACACAATATCGATTCCTCGCTAGCAGTTCGTTTTAGCCTCAAAATAACAGATTCACGAACTACGTGCTGTTTTCTCCGCAGGGGACAACTACTACAGAAGACTACAAGTTGATGGGCATATATTAGAAGTTCTGCATTTCAGTCAGTGCAGTGGATGCAAATAGGCACTTCGCGTGTACTGCACTCTTAGTACAAGTGGAATCAGTGACACATCATCTGTGGTAACACAGAGGAGGTACGAAGGAGAGAAGCTTTCGAGGGAAAGAGTTTGTCAGATGCACGTAAATATCCTTCCCTCTCTCCCCTATTCGCCTTTTCAACATGCCGTATTAGCACTGACAGCTGTAAATAAACGCCGCTGCTCTCGATCGCTACGTGAAGGCTATCATTGTCCAGTATTGAGGTAATTCCTGAAATTTGTTACTCTGGGCACACTATTGACGCTTTGGATGTCGGAATACTGAATTCCTTAACGATTTCCGGAATGGTAGGTGCTATGCCTCTAGCTCCAACTAATATTCCGCTTTCAAAGTCTGTTATTTCCCGCCGTGCGGCCGTAATCATGTCGGGAACATTTTCACATGAAGGATGTGAGAACAAATGATAACTCCACCAGCGCACTGCCCTTTTACACCTCGTGTACAAAAGACTACCGCCATCTGAATAAGTGCACAGTAGTATACTATGACTTTTGTCTCCTCGGTGTAGTGTTTTAGTACCACTGATTATTATTATTATTATTATTGTTGTTGTTGTTGTGGTCTTCAGTCCTGAGACTGGTTTGATGCAGCTCTCCAGCTACTCTATCCTGTGCAAGCTTCTTCATCTCCCAGTACCTACTGCAGCCTACATCCTTCTGAATCTGCTTAGTGTATTCATCTCTTGGTCTCCCTATACGATTTTTACCCTCCACGCTGCCCTCCAATGCTAAATTGGTGATCCCTTGATGCCTCAGAACATGTCCCACTAACCGATCCCTTCTTCAAGTAAAGTTGTGCCACAAACTCTCCTTCTCCCCAATTCTATTCAATACCTACTCATTAGTTATGTCACCTACCCATCTAATCTTCAGCATTCTTCTGTAGCACCACATTTCGAAAGCTTCTATTCTCTTCTTGTCTAAACTGTTTATCGTCCATGTTTCACTTCCACACATGGTTACACTCCATACAAATACTTTCAGAAATGACTTCCTGACACTTAAATCTATACTCGATGTTAACAAATTTCTCTTCTTCATAAACACTTTCCTTGCCATTGCCAGTCTACATTTTATACCCTCTCCACTTCGACCATCATCAGTTATTTGGTCCCCAAATAGCAATACTCCTTTACTACTTTAAGCGTCTCATTTCCTAATCTAATTCCCTCAGCATCACCTGACTTAATTCGACTACATTCCATTATCCTCGTTTTGCTTTTGTTGATGTTCATATTAAATCTTCACTTCAAGACACTGTCCATTCCGTTCAACTGCTCTTCCAAGTCGTTTGGTGTTTCTGACAGAATTACAATGTCATCGGAAAACCTCAAAGATTTATTTCTTCTCTATGGATTTTAATAACTACTCCGAATTTTTCTTTTGTTTCCTTTACTGCTTGCTTAATATGCAGATCGAATAACATCGGGGAGAGGCTACAACCCTGTCTCACTCCCTTCCCAACAGCTGCTTTCCTTTCATGCCCATCGACTCTTATAACTGCCATCTGGTTTCTGTACAAATTGTAAACAGCCTTTCGCTCCCTGTATTTTACCCCTGCCACCTTCAGAATCTGAAAGAGAGTATTCCAATCAACATTGTCAAAAGCTTTCTTTAATTCTACAAATGCTAGAAACATAGGTTCGCCTTTACTTAATCTATCTTCTAGGATAAGTCGTAGGGTCATTCTACCAGTTTTTCCATTCGTCTGTAAAGAATTCGCGTTAGTATTTTGCAGCTATGACTTATTAAAGTGATAGTTTGGTAATTTTCACATATGTCTACCCCTGCTTTCTTTGGGATTGGAATTATTATATTCTTCTTGAAGTCTGAGGGTATTTCGCCTGTCTCATACATCTTGCTCACCAGATGATAGAGTTTTGTCAGAACTAGATCTCCCAAGGCCGTCAGTAGTTCTAATGGAATGTTGTCTCCTCCAGGGGCCTTGTTTCGACTCAGGTCTTTCAGTGCTCTGTCAAACTCTTCACGTAGTATCGTATCTCCCATTTCATCTTCATCTACATCCTCTTCCATTTCCATAATATTTCCCTCAAGTACATCGCCCTTGTATAGACCTTCTATATACTCCTTCCACCTCTCTGCTTTCCCTTCTTTGCTTAGAACTGGGTTTCCATCTGAGCTCTTGATATTCATACAAGTGCTTCTCTTTTCTCCAAAGGTCTCTCTAATTTTCCTGTAGTCAGTATCTATCTTAGCCCTAGTGAGATAAGCCTCTACTTCCTTACCTTTGTCCTCTAGCCATCCCTGTTTAGCCATTTTGCACTTCCTGTCGATCTCATTTTTGAGACGTTTGTATTCCTTTTTGCCTGCTTCATTTACTGCGTTTTTGTCTTTTCTCCTTTCATCAATTAAATTCAATATTTCTTCTGTTACACAAGGTTTTCTACTAGCCCTCGTCCTTTTAGCTACTTGATCCTCTGCTGCCTTGACTACTTCATCCGTCAAAGCTACCCATTCTTCTTTATTGCTTCCCCCCATTCCTGTCAATTGTTCCCTTATGCTCTCCCTGAAACTCTGTACAACCACTGGTTTAGTCAGTTTATCCAGGTCTCATCTCCTTAAATTCCCACTGATTGTTGTATAGCCTAAAAAAAGGAACGGCAGAGTGCAAGTGAACGGCTGCGTAAAGGAACCGGTCAGCAGTGAGCTAGTTCGCAAACATTAGCGCGCCTGCCCGTATCTCGAGTTTGCGCCGCGGTTCCGCCGCTGTAGCCGGCACGTGCGCCAAACGGCCAGAAAGAGAGAGAGAGAGAGAGAGAGAGAGCAGCCTGTCTGAGAGACACGTGGCCTATCCGCTCCGCTGGGCGAGCGTCCAAGGAATGTCGGGCGGCGGTCAGCGGCCGGTGAGCTCAGCTGCACTTCCTCGCAGCTCGTCGCAGTCGAACCAGTCTCGTAACAGGCGACATGACGCGCCGACGTCATCAAGCGTGGCCCCACAGATACTGACGCCTGTCTCGCACTTGCCTGACACGAGTGCTGCCCCCCCCCCCCCCCTCTCTCTCTCTCTCTCTCTCTCTCTCTCTCTCTCTCTCTCTCTCTCTCTATGTCGCACACACAGCGGCCAAGCCGACGGCGTAGCGGAAACACGGCAGCGAACACTTTAGTCTTAGACATTCGTCGCTCCTCTCCTCCCAGCATAGTCATAAAAAAGAAACTTATGTGTGTGGATTTTATTTTGTTAAGTTGCACAATGGATTGAGCCCAACAAATGCGCTTTGGCTCCTGAAAGAAACAATTTCCACCTCACACTACTGCAGAAGTCAGACAGACGCTCCTAAAGTACCAACAATAACTGCTTGAAAAACATTCAGCAACAAATATCTTCTGGAGTCGTCCGCTGTAAGGAAATGACACAAAAATATTCTATATTCTTACATAACTAGTGGAATACTTGGATACTGGAGTCTTGCTTATTGCTAGTTGGTGTAAGAAAAACATTAAACGAACGAAAAATATTCCTTATTAAAAACAATCTTAGTAATCAAGTGAAACTTTTTCTTATAAAATAACAAATTTCCGGGTTCTTTTCGGAACAGTAGATTGCCGTATGGATAGGAATGGTATTATTTTACAAAGTATGGAAAGGTTCTCCTCTCCCTTTTCTTTAAGAATGTTATTTACTTGGCAGAACGGCTGAGAGCCACGCCTACACAACTTGAATAACTTTTCTAGGTAAAGTCAAGGCTGTCGAGTGAGAAATGTAATGGAGTGTACTGTGCTGGAGGACAGATAGGGCTCGCATATGCTGTAGCGCAAAATACCGTAAGCTGCGACGACTGCTGCCTGCATCGCTCGCTGCTGACAAATAACACAACTATCTCTTTCTATCTGGATTGACCTTCGCCAACCTAACTCTCCCTATGCCTTGATGAAATCGAGGACTCCTATCCACCCCTAGGCTAACTATTGGCGTGGTACACTGGTCAGATAACCAGCCCACCACAATGACAATATTCGCTCGCAGGCATTTAACTAGTACTCTGTCCGTGTTCATACCGGACAATAAGTGTGGCAACCAACACAGTGTGTGGTGTCCTTAGGTTAGTTAGGTTTAAGTAGTTCTAAGTTCTAGGGGACTGATGACCTCAGAAGTTAAGTCCCATAGTGCTCCGAGCCATTTGAACCAACACAGTGAACAACGCTTAATCACAAGTGACTCAGTATAGAGTGTCACTGCAATTTGCTCACGACAGAGGTGCTCTCCCAGTGAAGTACTGAGGAGAGGCTTTGTTCCTCGCTCTTTGCGTACACGTACGACCCCACTCGCTCTCGTTACATGTTCCTACTCCAAGAGCAACAACCGAACGGATCCTTTTTCTGGAAAAGTTGCAAGGGTATATCCTTCACTGTCTTCCCTCACTCCTCTGGCTCTTTGTGTCAGAAATATTCCGCCAATCAGCGTTGCTCTTTTAAACAGGAGAATGACGTTTCGTTTAAGTCGACCAATGCAGAAATATGTAGCATCTCTGTTAGACATATGCTGTCCTTCTGTGAGAACTCCATAACTACACAGTCAGTCCATGAAAAAATGTGTCTTCTGGGTGCTCCCACACAATGTAGCGGAATTTGCTTTTAAGTCGAACATGATGGTCATTATCCTTTCGCTCTGGCAAAAGCTATCCTCTCTCTGGGCGGTCGCTCCAGCCAAAGTAGGTGTGTGTTGACTCACCTCTCCGAAGGGACGGGCCTCCCAGCGGGCTGGTCGCCTCTTTGGAACGAAAATTCCTGTGGCCGTCATGTTGTGTACGCCAGCCTCGTATTTTTCAACCTTGGTGCGCATTTGCAATTTACTTATTAGATCTGCATATCGCTTACATGAATTCATACTAAATTGACTCTACCTTATCGAGTTTGGCTTCGAATGAAGCGTCTTGATGTGCAGAATACGATTGTGAGGACAGAATATGTAAGAAATAAAGGTCAGTACACCACGCCACCTTACTAGCTAAGCAAGTGCCTGCCTATGTCGCAGAGCTTTTATGACGTTAACAGCTTCTGACAACTCTTTTAAATCTGAAAACTACAATCTGTAGAGGGTAGCCATCCACATCTTCTTCTTTCAGAGCCTTCCATAGTTCTAGGAACGTTTCCTAAATCCGCAGTAGCGACTACACAATTCTCTACCAGCTATTCTGAAAGGAAATGGTTACCAGTAAAGAACAGTGTTACGACCCAGGACAGTATCTCCAGTGGAAACTAAATATGAGTCCAAGTTCTAACTTGGCGGCTCCCGGACGCTGAATCGCCCGTGTCAGTGACCAGGTGTCTGACAGCTACAGAGAAATGCTGAGCGAGTTACTGGATGGACGTCGGTGTACTGTTTCGCCCCAGGGTAGTATTCCCGGAGGACACAAAAAATTCGTCCAAGTTCTTCCTTGGTGGCTCCCAGAATCCGGACTGCCTGAATCAACGACCAGTAGACTGCCAGCTATGGAGAATTCCTGAGCAAGTTGCATCAAACACACAGTTTGTCGCAGTATGGAGAACCACCTAGCGCCCATGAATGCATGCGAAGCATGGAATCCTAGAGATACCGTCATACTTACGACAAAGCAGGGAGTCGTAAGGAGGCCTAGGTACAACCAACAATATGTATTTAGGTGCGGAGACAGCAGGAAAGAGCTTGTGAAAGGTGAATTTGCGAAAGGCTGAAGGCAGTAGGAGGGCGACAGCAAAGTGAAACCAGCATACATGACGTCATAACCATCCCCAACACCGCAGACAGCCCTGGAAGCGCCAACATAAATACCCTCCTCCCTTCTTAACAAACGGCTGTGTGTCCATCTTTCCAGAGATTTTTGCGGGAATCGGCTGTTCGCTACAGGATGTCAAATCAAATACCTTTCAGCTGTCTACTTTCCAAACTTAATTCATTTGGCTACCAGTTGCTGCTATTTACTATGCCATCTTCAGGCCCCTGACAAATGTAGAATATTCCTACCCTTTTGTCAGGGTCCTGAAGATGGCATAGTACATCGCCGACACTGGTAGCTAAATGAGATAAGTTTGGAAATTAGACGGCTGAAAGGTGTTTGATTTGAAATCCTTCCTAACAAATGTCACACTGCTGAGTGCCGATTGCCCAGTGCGTAATCTCAGACCTTGTGTCAGTTGGAGCTATCCAGTGTGAGGGGAGGCTATGGAGGTGGACACCCAGCTGTCTTTGGTCATCCATGGAACCACGAGTCTGGCTGGAAGGACGCAGCTGCTGCCAGCTGCACTGCCAACTTCCGAGGCCTCTCCGATGGGGTGCAGAGGCCGCCAACACCCTCCAGGCCTTCTGGAGGCTTGACCTGCGTGTCCTGGACATTGTCCACCATCCGGCTTCGAGAGGGAGGGCTACTGCAGCTGCTCACCTGCTTCCTGAGGCTGACACCAGTGCTGCCTGCTCCTGTCTCCTAAACAGGTGCTGAGTCAGCGAATACTATTGGTGGGTCTGGGGACATGACTCGTGAGCGCAGACCTTCCTCGTCAGGGAGGAAACTTTGGAGATTAATACCTAAAGCTGGAGGTAGCAAGCGTCCAGGGATCGACAACTGCCCCTTGATGTAACCACTGCCACCTGACACTTCCCTGTACTGGCAGAACTGCAAGTCAACCGCATGCCAGCCGTACACGGCTGAGGTGCTACACTTTGGAAGACAATCCTGTGTTACTACCCAATGAATGTGTTATTGCCAGTGGCGATGTCCTAGCTCTCTGGAGCGTAGCTAGGTCTTTATCACCACATCCTACCCAGCTCTCTCCTGACGATTGTACGTGTCTGGTCCCAGACTCCTATAAAACGTTCTGTCTGAACCCACTCTGATCTAGCCCAGTGTGATGGCCAACACACTATCTTATTTTCTGATCCATACACTACCTCATCAAAACCATCCAGATACCTATTAGTGGACATTAATACGGAGTGTCCTCACACTTCACCCTTATGCGGGCTTGGGCTCCACTCTGAACGCTTTGAGTGATGTGTCTGAATTCTTTGGAGGAATGGCCCCCTACTCCTTCTCGTGACCTGAAACATATGACGGACAGGGAAAATCGAGCACTGTGGAGGCTAGTTGTAAACAATCGCATGACGTAACCGGGGGAAGTCACACAATTATTGTGCGGTTGTTCCTTCGCGTTTCCACTTCACAATCACACCGCCATCATTCGACTTGAGTTGCTTCATAAATATTGAAATATTTCTGACGGACTTGTTGCTCAGGTTATTTATTTATGTATTTATTTATCGTATGGCAACAACAGCAAACACTGACAAGTACATAAACTTTAATTTTACATGTATGTCTAGTTAAGTATTTCATATACTTTAGTTTTACTTTTTGGCACTAATTTTATACACATTTTTAAATTGTGAAAATTACTAACTTAATATTACTGACTACTTTGACTGATATAATTGAAAGTTAAAAAATGTAGGTACATTTAAATGGTTCAAATGGCTCTGAGCACTATGTGACTTAACATCTGAGGTCATCAGTCTCCTAGAACTTAGAACTACTTACACCTAACTAACCTAAGGACATCGCACACATCCATACGCGAGGCAGGATTCGAACCTGCGACCGTAGCAGCAGCGCGGTTCCAGACTGAAGCGCCTAGAATCGCTCGGCCACCGGGGCCGGCCGTAGATACATTTAATCATAGTTCAACCTCTAATGATTAACACCAACTAACAGCAGAGAGAGTGACATTAATAAAGTCGCTATATGGTCGAGGATACTTCCTCTGAGGACAGTATCTAACAATATGTTGAACAGTTTTGCCAGCCCGCGTGGCCGAGCGGTTCTAGGCGCTTCAGTCATGAACCGCCCTGCTGCTACTGTCGCAGGTTCGAATCCTACCACGGGCATGGATGTGTGTGATGTCCTTAGTTAGGTGTAAGTAGTTCTAAGTTCTAGGGGACTGATGACCTCAGATGTTAAGTCCCATACTGCTCAGAGCCATTTGAACCATTTTTGTTGTTGAACAGTTTGTTCTTGGGCCCCACAATGACAGGCTGGACAGTCTCTGAGTCCACACTTGAGCATCGTATCGTTGCACCTGGCGTGGCCAGTTCTTATTCTGTTCAGCCTTGCCCACTCACTTCTCTGCAGGTGAAATCCTGGTAGGCTGGCAGTTGGTTCTTGGATACCTCGATGTGCTTTTCTTGCAGCATTCCACCTCCTTCGCCACTCTTCCTTAATGTCGAACTTCTTATCATTCCTTCCATTGCGCCATAGTAGATTGCGAGATTTTAAGCGTACTGGGGAAGGGTTGTTTAAGGCTGTATGAATTCTGAGGTCTTGTGGGTTGTCGGGGTGGTGTAGTTTTCTCCATTCTCGTTTGATTGCTCTTGGTGTCGTAATTCAGGTGGTGGGATGTGGTGTGCTGCCAGGGGATTGGGGTGGATTTTAATGTGCCCTTAATAATCTTCATTCACTCGTTCAGGTGTACGTCCAGCTTCCTCGTGTGGGCACTATGTTGCCACATTGGAGCGCAGTATTTGGCAACTGAGTACACCAGCGTTAATACTGTGGTACATAGTCATTTCGTCCGCACCCCATGTTATACCAGCTAGTTTCTTTACGATGTTGTTTCGGGTCTTTAGTCTTTGGCTTGTTTTTTTCAAATGTTTTTTATACGTAAGAGACCGATCTAGTGTTGCTCAGGTGATGTCCAATAACTACTCCACAGCTCTCCTGACCGACCTATTCTGTTGTCAACTGCTTCTTTACCGAGAACACAACACAGTACTGTCCGCCTCCTATTACACTAGCTACTCCGTCTCTCTTGACATCTAGAAGTTTATAACGCATTACCTAGGGGTGGTTGGGGGGGGGGGGGGAATAGTTTTAATCAGATAATGTAGTCCTCAGAAACAAGCGATTGCAGAGGAATTGGAATCATTGTTAATGATATACCTTCTTAGCTATGTTCGAAAGGTGATTACCATATCTGAGCGTTCTGTCTAATGTCACACCAAGGTATCTTGGCTTATCATCGTATTTCACTATGCCAAGGCAACAAAACTGTGGCTGATCTTTACTGTTGCTAGACGATTAGAGAGATGCAAAAGACGTACTTCTGCTTTAGAAACGTTGGGTCTAAGTCGCCTCGTCTTAAAATTTTCGTAGAGTTTAGTAAAGCTGTCCGTTAACTGTCCTTCACAATCAGAAAAATCTTCACTCTGAAATGAAATTGCGAGATCGTCTGCAATTTGCATCTTCCGGCAGGTCAAGTTTGCTTTGAAGAGGCTGAATAACACTGGAGCAAGAACAGACCCTTGAGGCAACTCATCATTTAGTACATGTCATGTGTTCTGCTTTTCACTGTCCTGTACTTTAGACCGCCGATATGCTAAACATGTTACTTAATAGGTTACCAGGAGTTTTACGAGGTATTGTTTTCAGAAATTTCTCGAGGTCTTCTAGAAATTGGTTCAGCGGTTTAGCTGAGAAAACTTAAAAAAATTACCATCACATTTATAATATTAGTATGGATTACATTCATTACGACAAGCATGTTCTAAGAAGTTTTACAACTAATGTCGAATCCAACACTTAGAAGTAAATATGACGTAATCGAAGGACTGTTGGATGGGTTTGTGGAATCTGTGTGTCTGGAGACGTCCCATCAGACTTCCGGAAAAATATACTTAATACCATTCCGAAGACAGGAAGGACAGCTACGTGCGTGAACTACCTCACCATCAGCTCAACAGTTGACTTATACAAAATGCTGGCAACAGTAATGGACAGAAGAATGGAAGAGAAAAGTGAACATCTGTTAAACAGCGACCAGTTCGGCTTTACGAAGGTTAAAGGCGCCACAGAGGCAGTTCTGACGTAGCAGGAGATAATGAAAGAAAGACCTAGGATAAAATCAAGACAGTGCACAGGATTGGTCCATCTAGGAAAAGCGTTCGACTATGTCAAACTGCGCAAGTCGTTCTTATCCTCAGTAAATAGGTGTAAGCTATACGGAAAGACGGGTGATAAATAACAGATACAAGAACAAAGAGGTAAAAACAAGAATAGACACGTGGGCTGTAAGACAGGGATGCCGTCTCTCACCCCTTTTGCACCGAGCGAGGTGGCGCAGTGGTTAGACACTGGACTCGCATTCGGGAGGACGACGGTTCAATCCCGCGTCCGGCCATCCTGATTTAGGTTTTCCGTGATTTCCCTAAATCACTCCAGGCAAATGCCGGGATGGTTCCTCTGAAAGGGCACGGCCGACTTCCCTCCCCATCCTTCCCTAATCCGATGAGACCGATGACCACGCTGTCTGGTCTCCTTCCCCAAAAAACCAACCAACCAACCAACCAACCAATTTTGCACAGGCTCTACAACGAATAAGCAGTGACGTAAACAAAAGAAAGATTAAGAAGTGCAAGTAAAAGTCGGAGTGACATGATATCAGTAATAAGGCTTGCCGATGATAAGGCAATTTGCAGTAAAATGAGGGAGATTTTCAGTACCTCTTGAATGGAATGAACAGTCGAATGAGTACAGAATATGGAGTGAGAGTAAACCGAATAACCACGAAAGTAATAAGGAGTAGGAGAAATGAGATTAGTGATACGTTCTACATCAAAACTGGTGGTCACGAAATAGTCCAGGTTAAGAAAAGTCTTATGCCTAGAAAGCAAAGTCACACAAGATGGACGAGGCAAAAGTAGACCATCACAGGCAAAGACGTCATTCTTGGCAGAAACAAGTGTACTAGCGTCAAAGCTAGGTCTTGAAACTTCCCCTTCGAAAATGAAGAATGACAGTGCTGGAAAAACTCTTACGTTATTCAATACAGAAACAGCTGAGTAAAACTCAGCGTACACAGACAGTTTTCTCTTTACTTATTCTGATCATCACTAAACTGACGCACAATATTTTAGCGCAACGCAATCTGACTTTCAATAATTCCTACAAAAGAATGACCCTGACTAACAATAACCTATACCTTTCATGAATCGCTTACCTCTCAAAAATCTTCGTTACTCGAACTACTGCAATACAGTGAGCGCCAATACTGCCAGCTGAATAAAAGATCCTAACTACTGAAGGCACTAACTACTGACAGACATAGTTAGCAAATGAAAGATTTTGATAGAGAACAAACAATGTATTTACCTTAGTAGTCTTCAAAAGTCATTATATATATATATATATATATATCAGTTCATGACATCCAGTCTTACAAATTTACTGTCTCTGATGGACACACGTCCAGATCATCCGCTCAAAACTCTGGGGTCTCTCTCCCTACATCCACCACTGCTGGCGGCTCACCTGCTTCGCGCTGTTCACATCCAGCAGCCCAACACTACACAAGCGAATAATCGAACAATGAGTCCAACCAGCCACAGACTGCACACAGCGCAGTCAGCTATTGTCATACACAGCACTACGTGGCGTCACCAACATAAAAACCTAAACAGCCTACTTACAGTCTTTGTTTGAGGGATAAATGTCTGACCATGTACGTAAGAGCACAGCATTGTATTTTAGTGAATGACGGACTATGGAAAAACCAGAATAGAGGAGAATCGATGCATTTGAGGTGTGGTGCTACAGGAGAATGTTGAAAATTAGGTGGGCACGTAAGGTAAGGAACGAGGAGACTATCCGCAGAATCCCATAGAAAACGAACATAAGGAAAACACTGACAAGAAGAAGAGGCAGGATGATACGGCAGCTGTTAAGACATCAGAGAATAAGTTGGGTAGTAGTAGAGGGAGGCTTCAGGGGAACACAGGCAGAGACTGGAATGGATGCAACAAATAACTCAGAAGACTAAGGAGGGAAGAAGAAATTGAAGCCAAAATTTAGAAGTGCCTAAGACGCAAATAGTGGAAACAGTTGTAGCTAAAGCAAAAATTTGTTCATGAAAAGTAGATGGTTCAAGTATGTTCCATTAATACAAACTCCTTCATTTTCCTTCCAGTTCAACAATATGAAAACTTCTTCCAGGTCTGGTATAAATTTATTGATTTATTTCAAGCTCCTTACGTGAACCCTATTTCAGTTGTACGCTTTTGACTGATCAGATGAACTCTAGCAGAAGCCCTGTAGTACATATTCTTCAGCTTAATCACCTAAAATGAATCATTACCCTACAAAAAATGGTTCAAATGGCTCTGAGCACTATGGGACTCAACATCTTAGGTCATAAGTCCCCTAGAACTTAAAACTACTTAAACCTAACTAACCTAAGGAAATCACACACACCCATGCCCGAGACAGGATTCGAACCTGCGACCGTAGCAGCCCCGCGGTTCCGGACTGCAGCGCCAGAACCGCACGGCCACCACGGCCGGCTTCTTTACCCTACAGATATAATGCACTTAATCAACACCGACTCAAAGGAAGGCCTCGGCGCTTGTTGGTGACGTCACGTCAGCTAGGCACGGCGAACGCGAGGTCTCTTGCAGGCAGAAACGCCTGGGCGTGCTTATCACTATAAATCTCATATTTTTGGACAAAATGTTTGGTATTGTTTTGGATTCTGCAGTTTTATTTAGATGAAAGATTTTCTTACTATTGTAAAGCTACAAATGAAGATCATAGTTCTGTATTAATGAATCGTGTCGAAACAAACCTAGATCAGTATGAGAAGATGCTTTGCCCATTGCAAGCTTCGGAAATTTTACATTCAAGTAACTATATTTATTTAATCCATTTTGTTATCGAAACTTACTGCAATTACAATTAACTCGGTTCTTTTATATATTTATTTTCGTTTGACATCGTCACTGGAAATGTGAACTAATTTACATGTGTAAATGTCCAACTGTTGCCAGTCATTAGATTACAGTCGCTTTCAACGAATGGAATTCTAAACAGGAAACAAAATAGGTTCATACATCGAAAATACTGCTGAGCTTAAACTTTTTTAAACATGCACATTAGAAAAGATAAATATTCCCCTCTTGCAACTGAAACGAGAAACTTTATAAGATAAAAAAAAATTATTTGATAAAACAAGTATCTCTCTTTTACCTCTTCTTCTGTCCCCCACCCCCTCCCCCAACGTGTACAATAGCAAGATATTTCATTAACATTCAGTGCCCCTCACCCCATAGTCAACCAAGATACCTAAAGAAGAGCACCAATATGTTCACAGTTTCTTGTAAAAGCAACCCAGTACAAACGTAACTTCCTCAGACTTACAAATAAGGTAAAGAAGCACGAATTCTGTTGCTGCTGGACCATGAAGTTGTTTTTTTTATGTCAATCCTTAAAACAGGTGGAAATTTGAGTTCAGGAGTACACTATTTGTTAAGAAGTGTAATGAATTGCACAATTAATTGATTGCAGAAATCTCTCAGCACAATCTGTGTTGGTCAACTACCGCCAATAGTTTCACATTTTCCTGTGTCAGAGAGGGAGACACCACCATTATGAGTATGCCTGCAACAGACCTGGCGTTCGCCGTGCCTAGCTGACGTGACGTCACGAACAAGCGCCGAGGCCTTCCTTTGAGTCGGTGTTGACTTAATACGTGCAAGCACATGATGCCATTTTAGTCCCTTAGTGTTATGTCACGGTTTTTATTCTTCTTCAGCTTTGCATTGGCAAGTATCCAGTTTTTGTAGTTCCTTGGCGTACGTAAAAGTCAGTAGACAGACCTGTTCTTGTCAAGGTACATTTTAACCAGGTGTGCGTTCGTCCGTGTACGAAAGCTGCAGCGATCGTGGGCTGTCGAGATGACCGCTGTCGATGCATCACGCGATTTCTTCTACGTTTATGCAGTGAGCTGCTTCGAGCGCTTTGCTGGAGGGAAGCAGCGTGTTGCAAAAAAGTATCCGTGCGATTCGTGATTCCACTGAGGGGACTCGGCAAGGCGTGTTACGCGCCGCCATGACCCACTGACCTCATTCCACACTTGCAGCCGTACCGGTGGCCGCCTGGGGCAATCCAGTGCGACGTAATCGCAGAGTCTGACATCCCACGAAAACACACACACAGGTTTCCAGCTGCGTGATTTTTTTTCTTACCTCGTCATTCGTTGGACTAGTTTGAAGGTAGCCTCCAACTCATTCCACTTTTTGCCAATCTTTTCACGCCTGTATGTCTACAGGTGTCCCGGGAGAGATGGTCTGTATTCAGGGATGTGACAGGAACATTCATTCGAAGCAGCATAGTCTAGTAAACATAAGCTGTAAAATGCATACCTTAAGAGCTGTGGGTAATAGCTAAACTTTGCTACTGTGAATTACATCACTTCTACAGAACAAGTACTCACAGTATTTTAGTGCTTATATTCAGTATCTACATCTACATCTACATCCACATTCATACTCCGCAAGCCACCTGACGGTGTGTGGCGGAGGGTACTTTGAGTACGTCTATCGGTTCTGCCTTCTATTCCAGTCTCGTATTGTTCGTGGAAAGAAAGATTGTCGGTATGCCTCTGTGTGGGCTCTAATCTCTCTGATTTGATACTCTTGGTCTCTTCGCGAGATATACGTCGGAGGGAGCAATATACTGCTTGATTCCTCGGTGAAGGTATGTTCTCGAAACTTCAACAAAAGCCCGTACCGAGCTACTGAGCGTCTCTCCTGCAGAGTCTTCCACTGGAGTTTATCTATCATCTCCGTAACGCTTTCGCGATTACTAAATGATCCTGTAACGAAGCGCTCTGCTCTTCGTTGGATCTTCTCTATCTCTTCTATCACGGATCGCACACTGCTGGGCAATATTCAAGCAGTGGGCGAACAAGTGTATTGTAACCTACTTCCTTTGTTTTCGGATTGCATTTCCTTAGGATTCTTCCAATGAATCTCAGTCTGGCATCTGCTTTACCGACGATCAACTTTATATGACCATTCCATTTTAAATCACTCCTAATGCGTACTCCCAGATAATTTATGGAATTAACTGCTTCAAGTTGCTGTCTTGCTATTATATAGCTAAATGATAAGGGATCTATCTTTCTATGTATTCGCAGGACATTACACTCGTCTACATTGAGATTCAATTGCTATTCCCTGCACCATGCGTCAATTCGTTGCAGATCCTCCTGCATTTCAGTACAATTTTCCATTGTTACAACCTCTCTGTATACTACAGCATCATCCCCAAAAAGCCTCAGTGAACTTTTGATGTTATCCATAAGATCTTTTATAAATATTGTGAATAGCAACGGTCCTACGACACTCCCCTGCGGCACACCTGAAATCACTCTTACTTCGGAAGACTTCTCTCCATTGAGAATGACATGCTGCGTTCTGTTATCGAGGAACTCTTCAATCCAATCACACAGTTGGTCTGATAGCCCATATGCTCTTACTTTGTTCACTAAACGACTGTGGAGAACTGTATCAAACGCCTTGCGGAAGTCAAGAAACACGGCATCTACTTGGGAACCCGTGGTTATGGCCCTATGAGTCTCCTGTACGAATGGCGCGAGCTGGGTTTCACACCATCGTCTTTTTCGAAACCCATGTTGATTCCTACAGAGTAGATTTCTAGTCTCCAGAAAAATCATTATACTCGAACATAATACGTGTAACAGAACTTTTTGCTTCGAATTATCGTTCCTGTTATACCGCTGAAAGTCCACCGTCCCTACTGGGACATCCGGTGTATCCACATATCGTGAATTATTTACAGAAGAGTACAGAAACTGGTAGAAAACGACCTAGGGGACGATAAGCTTGCGTTCTGGAGTAATTTAGGAACACGCGAGGCAATATTCACGCTACGATACATCTTACAACATAGGCTAAGGTAAGGCAAATCAGTGTTTACTGCAATTTTAGGCTTAGAGAAGGCTTTTGACTACAGTACACTCCTTGAAATTCTGATGGTATCAGGAATAAAACGTAGCGAGCGATGCATTAGAACAGGTTATACAGAATCCAAACTGCAGTTAAAACAGTTGCGGGCATGAAAGGGAAATCGTAGTTTAGAAGGAAGTTAGACTGGCCTGTAGCCTACCCCCCATGTTATTCAGTTTGTAAACTGAGCAAAGCAGTAAAAAAAAGGAAGGATAAATTTCGAAAAGGAATTAATGCTTAGCGAGAAGAGTTTCCGGTTTGAGATTTGCCGACGACATTGTCAGTCTGTCAGAGGTTACGAAGGACTTGGAAGTCCAGTTGAATGAAACGGAAAGTGTTCTGCAAAAACATTATAACTGTCAACGAAAGTAAAACAAGCATAATGGAATGTAGTCAAATTAAACCATGTGATGCTGGGGGAATTAGATTAGGAAACGAGACATTTAAATCAGTAAATGAGTTTTGCTATTTGGGCACCAAAATAACTGATGATGGTTGAAATAGAGGGAATACAAAACGCAGACTGGCTACGGCAACGACATCAGTACGCTTGTTCGCCCTCTGCTTGAATACTGCTCACCAGTGTGGGATCCGTACCAGATAGAGTTGATAGAAGTGATAGAGAAGATCCAACAGAGAGCAGCGCGCTTCGTTACAGGATCATTTAGTAATCGCGAAAGCGTTACGGAGATGATAGATAAACTCCAGTGGAAGACTGTGCAGGAGAGATGCTCAGTAGCTCGGTACGGGCTTTTGTTGAAGTTTAGAGAACATACCTTCACCGAGGAGTCAAGCAGTATATTGCTCCCTCCTACGTATGTCTCGCGAAGAGACCACGAGGATAAAACCAGAGAGATTAGAGCCCACACAGAGGCATACCGACAATCTTTCTTTCCACGAACAATACGTGACTGGAATAGAAGGGAGAACCGATAGAGGTACTCAAAGTACCCTCCGCCACACACCGTCAGGTGGCTTGCGGAGTATGGATATAGATGGAGATTTCCCAGAAAGAGGAATTTCTTGGCATGGAATGTAGATGTAAGTGTGAGGATGTATTTTTCGAAGGTTATTGTGGTGTGTGTAGCCTTGGACGGAAGTGAAACGTGCACGATAGGTAGTGCAGACAAGAAGAGAATAGAAGTTTTTGGAACGTGGTGCTACAGAAGCTTGATGAAGGTTAGATGGGTAGACCTAATAACTAATGAGAAGATACTGAATAGAACTGAGAAGAAAAGCAATTTGTGGTACAAGTTGACTAAAAGAAAGGATCGTTGATAGGACACATTCTGAGGCATCAAGGAATTGTTAATATGGCAATGGAGGGAAATGTATGGGTAGAAATTGTAGAGGGAAACCCAGGGATAGATAGAGGAACTTCAAATGGATGTAGGTTGCAGCAGTTATTCGGAGATGACGAGGCTCGCACAGGATGGAGTAGCCTGGGGAGCCACATCAAACCAGTCTGAGGACTACTTGGACTACCTGAACAGAGTATAGAACACTAGGTATACTAAATTCTAGAGCTTTTACAGGCGGTAAATAAAATTGCATAAAAAGTTCTCGGTTTACTTTCCGCGTCAAATCTGTATAACAGTCCAAATAAAATTTCCTGCATGTGACAAAAATGTCACCGCTAGTGGTCGTTGAAGGGTTTGACGATCGACTTCCCTTAGGCCAAAGTCTGGACAAAACTGCTATGTTTGGCAGTAGGAATATTCTAAGGCAATTCGTGTGTTCCACCATCTATGGAGATTGGGCCGTTTCTCTTGTCTAACATGCTCTCTGGTGAAAATTACCTTATCATTCTCTGTGAAGTACTGCCGCAAATGTTGTAGAATGTCCCACTCCCAGTCGGGCAACGATTACGGTTTTAGCGTAACAGGGCTCCTCCACACTTTGTCCTGGATACCAGGGAAGGTTTAGATACTGTTTTTCCCTAATTATTGTATTGGAAGGGGTGGGGCCGGTATTGTGGCTACGACGTCATCCCGACCTCAGTCCTACAGACCTCTTTTTGTCGCGGTAAATGGACAGTTTGGTATACGAGGCAACCGTTCACACTCCAGAAGGGCTGGTTTCCCTTTTGGCTGGTTGCTGCAGCCATTAGTTGGTGAAACACTTCATTGTTTTGTGTGAGTTAGCGAGTATCAAAATATGTGACATAAATAGCCTATCTTCCAACTGCGTTGATTTGTTGTTGTAGTCTTCAGTCCGGAGACTGGTTTGATGCAGCTCTCCATGCTACTCTACCCTGTGCAAGCTTCTTCACCTCCCAGTACCTACTGCAACCTACATCCTTCTGAATCTGCCCTCCAATACTAAATTTGTGATTCCTTGATGCCTCAGAACATGTCCTACCAACCGATCCCTTCTTCTAGTCAAGTTGTGCCACAAATTTCTCTTCCCCCGAGTTGTATTCAATACCTCCTCATTAGTTATGTGATCTACCCATCTATTCTACAGCATTCTTCTGTAGCACCACATTTCGAAAGCTTCTATTCCCTTTTTGTCTAAACTATTTATCGTCCACGTTTCACTTCCATACATGGCTACACTCCATACAAATACTTTCAGAAAAGACTTCCTGACACTTAAATCTATACTCGATGTTAACAAATTTCACTTCTTCTGAAACGCTTTCCTTGCCATTTTACATTTTGTATCCTCTCTACTTTGACCATCATCAGTCATTTTGCTCCCCAAATAGCGAAACTCCTTTACTACTTTAAGTGTCTCATTTCCTAATCTAATTTCCTGAGCATCACCCGACTTCATTCGACTACATTCCATTACCCTCATTTTGCTTTCGTTGATGTTAATCTTATATCCTCCTTTCAAGACACTATCCATTCCGTTCAACTGCTCTTCCAAGTCCTTTGATGTCTCTGACAGAATTACAATGTCATCGGCGAACCTCAAAGTTTTTATTTCTTCTCCATGGATTTTAATTGCTACTCCGAATTTTTCTTTTCTTTCCTTTACTGCTTGCTCAATATACAGATTCAATTACATTGGGGAGAGGCTACAGCCCTGTCTCACTCCCTTCCGAACTACTGCTTCCCTTTCATGCCCACCGGCCGGAGTGGCCGTGCGCTTCTAGGCGCTACAGTCTGGAGCTGAGCGACCACTACGGTCGCAGCTTCAAATCCTGCCTCGGGCATGAATGTGTGTGATGTTCGTAGGTTAGTTAGGTTTAATTAGTTCTAAGTTCTAGGTGACTGATGACCTCAAAAGTTAAGTCGCATAGTGTTCAGAGCCATTTGAACCATTTTTGAACCTTTCATGCCCCTCGACTCTTATAACTGCCATCTGTACAAATTGTAAATAGCCTCTCGCTCCCCATATTTTACCCCTGCCACTTTCAGAATTTGAAAGAGAGTACTCCAGTCAACATTGTCAAAAGTTTTCTCTAAGTCGACAAATTCTAGAAACGTCCGTTTGCCTTTCTGGATTTCGACTGATTTAGAAGCTTAAATTTTTTACACCGTCAAGGAAACACAGAACTTGCTATTTGACATAAATTTCAACTAGATACCCTTAGTCATTCCTCAGAAAAAGAGGTCATAACGGATAGGCGGACAACAAAGTGAAGCTTTAAGTGTTCGGTTTCTACCGCCTGAGGTACGGAATCTTAAAAGAAGGTGTAAAATGGAAAGGAGGAATGGTGTGCTTAGACAAAACCCCGAGCCCCATTTCTGCGCTGAATATTTCCTCCTCCAAGTCAGCTTCCAACAGTCGTAGAGTTTCGTTCGTCATTCGCCTTGTTGAGAATTACTAGTTTCACTTTGAGCGCCCGGTAATTGGCACTGCTTCGCCGGGAGAGTCTGCAGTGTAGGTCGCTTCTTGAGAGTCGTCCTCTATGACGTGATATAACTAAGCCGATCACGTCTCTGCGCGCCAGACGGGGACTACAAGTTCCAGACGCAGTCACCACTGCGAGCGGCTCCCTCAGGTCTTTCACACTGACAAAGGAACTGAGCGAGGGGTCAGGTGCTACAGTGGGCGGTACGGCTGTTACACGTTTCACGAACGACGATCCCACATCCTTTTGTGAACACTGTCAATACTTGAAACGTCAGGTATCAGCAAGACCTTCCTCCCAATTGTGAAGTAACCTTCTCCATAAGAAGTTTTTCATAATAAACTGTGGAGTCCACATTAAGAAATGTGATTTTGTAAGGGGCAGTCAAATGGGGAACGAGAAAAATGGGAAAAATGCGCTCTCAGGGTTACGTACAGACTCAATTATGTTTATAGACAGAATCTTGAACATTTTTACCTGTTACTGGCACTAATTCTGGCGAGATACCGATCCAGGGAAATTCAACACTTTCGAGAATGTTTTAAATTTTGAAGTCTGAAGTCTGATAAAAAATAAAATAATAAAAAAATTTTCGTGTGGCATATTATTTATTTATTTTCGCTACAGCTACGTTTACACAACTTCACTTACTTTCTAAACTTCTCTTCCTTCCTCTTTCGCCAGTACTCCTTCTTCATCCGTTGGCTCACTGGTGTACGTTCTTCTGCCGAGAATACTCCATTCTTCCTTGTTTTCTCCTCGAAGAAATCCTTCACCCCCGCAACCTTTTTCCTAAAGATCTGCCTGTTCACAATTTCTTCTGCCGTGATCGCGCATGTTTCTAGATCCCAGTGCACTTCTTTCACGCATGGAACTCGTGTCTTCCTGTTATGGAAGAGAAGAATCTTGTTAGTTAGCCTCCTGATTCCATTCTTTTAATATGTCCGTAGAAAGACAGTCTTCTTTTCATCATCGTGGTGGTGATATTTTCATACCGTTGATAAAGTTCATGATTTGATCTTAGGCGGAACGTAACTTCATTTGATATTTTCCTGGACCCAAGAATCTTTCTAAGGAATTTCCTTTCTTTCTTTTCCAAGTCTGAAAGTCCCTTCCTGGCTATCGTCTCAGATGCATATAAACATTCAGGTTTGACGACTGTGCTGTAGCGTCGGAATTTGGCCCTGTGTGAGAGTCATTTAGATTTGTATGTGTTCTGTCACAATCTGAATGCTATTTCCATTTTTCTTTCCTGTTCTTCAGTTGCTGACTTTTCATTGTTGTTTGGAGTCAAAATCTCTCCTAGGCACTTGAACTCCTGTACTCTTTTGATGTCGGCATACTTGGTCCTCATTGTCCAGACTGGATCAGTGGCATTTATGTCTATATATGAAGAGAACGATGAAATGTATGATGAGATAAAAGAAATTATTCAGATAGTGAAGGGAGACGAAAATTTAATAGTCATGGGTTACTGGAACTCGATAGTAGGAAAAGGAAGAGAAGCAAACGTAGTAGGCGATTATGGAATGGGACGAAGGAATGAAGGAGGAAGCCGTCTGGTAGAATTTTTAACAGAGCATAACTTAATCATAGCTGACAGTTGGTACAAGAATCATAAAAGAAGGTTGTATACATGGAAGAACCCTGGAGATACTGGAAGGTGTCAGATTATATAATGGTAGAGATTCAGGAACCAGGTTTTAAATTGTAAGACATTTCCAAGGGCAGATGTGGACTCTGACCACAATCTATTGGTTATGAACTTTAGATTAAAACTGAAGAAACTGCAAAAAGGTCGGAATTTGAGGAGAAGGGACCCGGGCAAACTGACAGAACCAGAGGTTCTGGAGAGTTTAAGGGAGAGCATTAGGGAACGATTGACAATAATGGGCGAAAGAAGTACAGTAGAAGAAGAATGGGTAGCTCTGAGGGATGAAGTAGTGAAGGCAACAAAGGATCAAGTAGGTAAAAAGACGAGGGCTAGTAGAAATCCTTGGGTAGCAGAAGAAATATCGAATTTAATTGATGAAAGGAGAAAATATAAAAACGCAGTAAATGAAGCAGGCAAAAGGGAATACAAACGTCTCAAAAATGAGATCGACAGGAAGTGCAAAATGGCTAAGCAGGGATGGCTAGAGGACAAATGTAAGGATGTAGAGACGCATATCACTCAGGGTAAGAAAGATACTGCCTACAGAAAAATTAAAGAGAGCTTTGGAGAAAATAGAACCACTTGCATGGATAACAAGAGCTCAGATGGAAACCCAGTTCTAAGCCAAGAAGGGAAAGCAAAAATGCGGAAGGAGTATATAGAGGGTCTATACAGGGGCAATGTACTTGAGGACAATATTATGGAAATGGAAGAGAAAGTAGATGATGATGAAAAAGGACAACATTCCATTAGAGCTACTGACAGACTAGGGAGAGCCAGGCCTAATAAAACTCTACCATCTAGTGGGCAAGATGTATGAGACAGGCGAAATACCGTCAAACTTCAAGAAGAATATAATAATTCCAGTCCCAAAGAAAGCAGGTGTTGGCAGGTGTGAAAATTACCGAACCATCAGTTTAATAAGCCACGGCTGCAAAATACTAACACGAATTCTTTACAGACGAATGGAAAAACTGGCAGCAGCCGACCTCGGGGAAGATCAGTTTGGATTCCGTAGAAATGTTGGAACACGTGAGGCAATACTGACCCTACGACTTATCTTAGAAGCTAGATCAAGGAAAGGCAAACCTACGTTTCTAGCATTTGTAGACTTAGAGAAAGCTTTTGACAATGTTGACTGGAATACTCTCTTTCAAATTCTGAAGGTGGCAGGGATAAAATACAGGGAGCAAAAGGCTATTTACAATTTGTACAGGAAGGAGATGGCAGGTATAAGAGTCGAGGGGCATCAAAGGGAAGCAGTGGTTGGGAAGGGAGTGAGACAGGTTTGTAGCCTCTGCCCGATGTTATTCAATCTGTATATTGAGAAAAATTCCGAGTAGGTATTAAAATCCATGGAAAAGAAATAAAAAGTTTATGGTTCGCCGATGACATTGTAGTTCTGTCAGAGACAGCGAAGGACTTGTAAGAGCAGTTGAAGGGAATGGACAGTGTCTTGAAAGGAGGATATAAGATGAACGTCAACAAAAGCAAAACGAGGATAATGGAATGTAGTCGAATTAAGTCGGGTGATGCTGAGGGAATTAAATTAGGAAATGAGGCACTTAAAAGTAGTAAAGGAGTTTTGTTGTTTGGGGAGCAAAATAACTGATGGTCAAAGTAGAGAGCACATAAAACGTAGACTGGCAATGGCAAGGAAAGCGTTTCTGAAGAAGAGAAATTTGTTAACATCGAGTATAGATTTAAGTGTCAGGAAGTCGTTTCTGAAAGTATTTGTATGGAGTGTAGCCATGTATGGAAGTGAAACATGGACGATAAACAGTTTGGACAAGAAGAGAGTAGAAGCTTTTGAAATGTGGTGCTACAGAGGAATGCTGGAGATTATATGGGTTAGATCACATTACTAATGAGGAGGTATTGAATAGGATTGGGGAGAAGAGGAGTTTGTGGCACAATTTGACTAGAAGAAGGGATCGGTTGGTAGGACATGTTCTGAGGCATCAAGGGATCACCAGTTTAGTATTAGAGGGCAGTGTGGAGGGTAAAAATCGTAGAAGGAGACCAAGAGATGAATACACTAAGCAGATTCAGATGGATGTAGGCTGCAGTAGGTACTGGGAGATGAAGATGCTTGCACAGGATAGAGTAGCATGGAGAGCTGCATCAAACCAGTCTCAGGACTGAAGACCACAACAACAACAACAACAACAACAACAAGAACAACGTCTACACGTTCCCGAGAAAAGGATTTTCAGCAATCAAAGTGACAGACAGAGAGACACACAATACAATGATTTTGTAAGGATTCCGTTTATACTGAGTTATAGAACACCAAGAAGTAAGTAAATTGTTCACTGTACAACAGTAATCGCCATAACTCTTAATACAGTTATCCCAGTTTGAGATAAGTAGATCAGTGCCTCCGTGGGAAAACGTTTGCAGTTGGCTACGGAACCATGATTGTACCCAGGCGTGCTTCTTTTCGTCCGAAGAAAACCGACGGCCACGAATAATTTTCTTCAGTGCGCCGAAAAGACGGAAATTGCATTGGGAGAGATGGGCACTGTATGGAGGATGTTGTCCGTCCCACATACTGCTAAGGTTGTTTCGACGACGGTTCAGAAGTTTGGCTGGGAAGCCTTGATGTGGACTCTGTACAGTCCCAGTCACTCCCTATGCGATTTCCGTATTAGTGGACCCTGAAGAAAGACATTCGTGGCCGCCAATTTGCTTCGGACGAAAATGCACACGGCTGGGTACAGCCGTGATACCCCAGGCGACCGGAAAAATATTTTTCCAGTGAAAGCACTGACTGCCTTGTCTCACAGTGAAATAAACGTTTTAATAGTTATAGCGATTCCTTTGAAATGATAAGCAGTTTACTTACTTCTTAGGGTTACGTACTTCAATCGGTACAAACGGAACTCTTGTAGGACGTCATTGTTGGCCGTTTGTTTGTTCGTGCATCCGACTGTTCAAAACCCTTTTTCTCGGGAATAGTTAGACGTCTCAAGTCGAAGTTTACGTCACAGATTAAAGTATACGGTCTCTCGTTGTGTGTAAAAATTTGAAGCATTTTAAGTAAATGCAATCAAAAGATACGGCTATTTATGTCACATATTTTGATACTCGCAAACTCATTCATCAAAACCCACAGGCTACCTCCCGTACCCGAGAAGCAAGATTTCGCAGTACGAGTAAAGGAAACAATCCGAAAAATGATTGATTTGTAGTTTTGTGACATGAATAAAAAGTTTGTGTCATTTGTTATCAGGCTGACTGTATGTCCGTCCATCCGTCCATTCATTCGTTAACACCGCTTTATCTCGGGAACGGGAAGACGTGTCAACTTGAAATTTGTGTCACATAATAACGCGTAGCCGGCCGGGATGGCCGAGCGGTTCTAGGCGCTTCAGTCTGGAACCGCGCGACTGCTACGGTCGCAGGTTCGAATCTTGCCTCGGGCATGGATGTGTGTGATGTCCTTAGGTTAGTTAGGTTTAAGTAGTTGTAAGTTCTAGGGGACTGATGACTTCAGAAGTTAAGTCCCATGGTGCTCATAGCCATTTGAACCATTTGAATTAAGGGCTATGGTACCGTGTATGTATTTAAAACATTAGCTTCTAAGTCAACGCAGTCGAAAGATGTCACGCATTTTGATACTCGCAAACTCTCTCACCACAACCTATGGGGTACTTCCCGTTCGATTAGGACCATGAAATTTAGGAAGGAGCAACGTTTCACACTGCACCCAAGGGAAAAAGTCCGAAAATTGTTAATTTTGAAACGTTCCCTTAAAAAAATTAATGAATTACTGTGTTGATAAACCTCTTACATTATTTGCTTTTCAAACAGCTGAGTAGAACTGAACGTACTCAGACGTTTCTCCTTTACTTATTCTGATTAAAACTAAACTGACACACAATATTTTTAGCGCAACCTACAAAAGAATGGCCCTGACTAACAATAACCTATACCTTTCATGAATCACTTACCTCACAAAAATCTTCGTTACTCAAACTACTGCAAAACAGCGAGCGCCAATACTGCCAGCTGAATAAAAGATTCTAACTACTGAAGGCACTAACTAC
Organism: Schistocerca piceifrons; assembly: GCF_021461385.2. NCBI lineage: Eukaryota > Metazoa > Arthropoda > Insecta > Orthoptera > Acrididae > Schistocerca > Schistocerca piceifrons. Next base: position 216,533,331 of record NC_060146.1, read on the forward strand.
TGATAGGCATAGTTAGCAAATGAAAGATTTTGATAAAGAAATAACAATGTATTTACCTTAACAGTGTTCAAAAGCCATCATATATATCAGTTCATGACATCCAGTCTTACAAATTTACTGTCTCTGATGGACACACGTCCAGATCACCCGCTCTCAAAACTCCGCCATCTCTCTCCCCACATCCAACACTGCTGGCGGCTCACCTCCAACTGCGCAACGCTACACGCTGTTAACACCCAGCTGCCCAACACTACAATAGTTATTTTGCTCCCCAAATAGCAAGACTCCTTTACTACTTTAAGTGTCCCATTTCCTAATCTAATTCCCTCAGCATCACCCGACTTAATTGGACTACATTCCATTATCCTCGTTTTGCTTTTGTTGATGCTCATCTTATATCCTCCTTTCAAGACACTGTCCATTCCATTCAACTGCACTTCCAAGTCCTTCGCTGTCTCTGACAGAATTACAATGTCATCGACGAACCTCAAAGTTTTTATTTCTCCTCCATGGATTTTAATACCTACTCCGAATGTTTCTTTTGTTTCCTTCAATACTGTCTCAATATACAGATTGAATAACATCGGGGAGAGGCTACAACCCTGTCTCACTCCCTTCCCAACAGCTGCTTTCCTTTCATGTCCCTCGACTCTTATAACTGCCATCTGGTTTCTGTACAAATTGTAAATAGCCTTTCGCTCGCTGTATTTTACCCCTGCCTCCTTCAGAATGTGAAAGAGAGTATTTCAGTCAACATTGTCAAAAGTTTTCTGTAAGTCTACAAATGCTAGGAATGTAGGTTTGCCTTTTATTAATCTAGTTTCTAAGATAAGTCCTAAAGTGATTAATTAAAAATTGAAGCCAAATCAAAAAAAACTGATGGATGAATTTTTAGAGGAAATTGCGTTGTCTGTTAGATGTAATCCGCTTGTTACGACTGCAACGCTGGGGTTCCTCGACTCGGCAGGTGATGGCAGTTCGTCTGCTTTTTCTCCCTTGGCGAGCCTCCCCGCCTAACTGTCCGCTAATCGCGGACCGTAACAGCTCCGGCCAGGAGGGGACAGTGGGCGGCGAAGAAAGTGGAACGTGGGGCTCAGGCAGGACACACAGCCCGCTCTGCAGCAAGGCTGGGCTGGGCTGGGCTGGGCTGGGCTGGGCTGGGCTGGGCTGGGCTGGGCTGGGCTGGGCTGGGCTAGGCTAGGCTAGGCTAGGCTAGGCTAGGCTAGGCTAGGCTAGGCTAGGCTAGGCTAGGCTAGGATAGGCTAGGCTAGGCTAGGCTAGGATAGGATAGGCTAGGCTAGGCTAGGCTAGGCTAGGCTAGGCTAGGCTAGGCTAGGCTAGGCTAGGCTAGGCTAGGCTAGGCTAGGCTAGGCTAGGCTAGGCTAGGCTAGTGCTGCGTGTTGGGTAACAGTTAAACGTGAAGCGGCCACCACACCTCGCTTTGCACTCACTCTCTCAATCTGCCAACTGTCATAGGTTCCTGTCCAACGTCCACATCTACGTACTCTGCGAGGCACAGTGCACTGCATGGCGGAGGGAACTTCCTACATACACGGATGTTGTTCTGGTCTTCAGTACAAAGATTGGTTTGATGCAGCTGTCCATGCTACTCTATCTCACGCAATCCTCTTTATCTCCGAGCAACTACTGTAACCTACATCCTACTGAATCTGCTTACTGTATTCACCTCTTGGCCTTCCACCACGATTTTTACCCTCCACGCTGCCCTCCAGTGCTAGATTGGTGATTCCTTGATGTCGCAGAATGTGCCCTATCAACCGATCATTCCTTCTAGTCAGGTTGTGGCACAAGTTTCTTTCCTCCCCAGTTCTATTCAGTACCTCCTCATTAGTTACGTGATCATCCCATCCAGTCTTCCAGGATGTGTGTGATGTCCTTAGGTTAGTTGGGTTTAAGTAGTTCTAAGTTCTAGGGGACTGATGACCTCCGCTGTTAAGTCCCGTAGTACTCAGAGCCATTTGTACCATTTGAGAAATTTCTCTCCTAAGAGAAGTTGTAGGATCAAAAGTGCCTCGCGTGTTCCAACATTTCTTCGGAAACCAAACTGATCTTCCACGAGGTCGGATTTCTACTAGTTTTTCCATTCTTCTGTAAAGAATTCGTGTTAATATTCTGCAACCATGACATTAAACTGAAAGTTCGGTAACGTAATATACGCACCTGTCAGCACCTGCTTTCTTTGTAACTGGAATCGTGATATTCTCCTTGAAGTCTGAGGGTGTTTCGCAGGTCTCATACATCTTACATACCAAATGGAACAGTTTTCTCACGGCTGTTTCACCGAAGGTTTTCAGTAGTTCTGACGGAATGTCGTCTAATCCCGGCATCTCGTTACTACTTATGTCTTTCAGTGCTGTGTGAAATTCTTGCCGCAGTGTCATACCTCCCATCTCATCTTCGTCTAGACAGCTAAGAATAAAATAGGTAAAAAGACAAGGCCTAGTAGAAATCCTTGGACAACAGACGAGATATCGAATTTAGTTTATGAAAGGAGAAAATATAAAAATTCAATAACTGAAGCAGGCGAAAGGGAATAAAGTCTTCTAGAAAATCCGATTGACAAGAAGTGCAAAATGGCTTGTCATGTTCGGCTAGAGAATAAATGTATACACTCTCTCTTATCGAAAGTGTCCCGAACCCTAAAAGTGGAAATAGTTGTGGGATGTGTCCACGCTTCCTCTTTATGATGGCTTGAACTCTCCTAAGGACAATTTCAATGAGGCGTCTGAATGTTTGCGGAGTAACGGAGGGCCATTCTTCCTGAAGATCCGAAACCAGGCAAGGGTGTCTGTTGGACGTTGTGGTATGGAACGGAATCCACGTTCTGACTCACCCCAAAAGTTTGCCGTTGGTCTGAGCTCGGGACTGTGAGCAGGCCAGTCCATTTCAGAAACGTTATCGTCCTCAAACCGTTCCCCCACTGATCCTGTTTTATGACAGGATGGATTTTGTTGTTGGTACAAGCAGTCCTCGTCTCCCAACTGCTCGTGTACCGTACGCAGTATGAAATGCTGCAAAATGTGTTCATATCCACCTCCACTTCGTGTTCTCTTAAGGGGGAACTACAGTGTGACGGTCGAAGAAACTCGAATTTTTTTTTTTTTTATTATGGAATTCGAATGTATATACATTGAAAAATTATGCGCGAACTCAAAAAGATAACGATTTTGTGAGCGTTTGAAGCGGAGCGTACACGGACACAAGTCGTTAACGATGCCGTCACTCCTGTTCATACCGATCCGAGTGAACCTGATTTGCTGGAGCGTTGTTTGGGCGGTTTTACTCAAAATATGAACAAAAGTTTCAATACTATCATTTGGAAATACGCTCAAACAAAAAAAAAAAAAAAAAACCAACCGAAGCGAAATTGTCGACATTGCCTCAAATTTGGCCCTGTGTCTATTCAATGTAGGCCATACTGCATTAATGCACGTGATAAATGCCCATCACATCAAAATCGACGACGAAATGCGCCGATTCTGTGACGATAGAGACTCCAGCGGCGATGAGCTCAGCGAAGAAAAGCGCTTTGAGAACGAAAACGAGGGTTTATCGGGTCAAAGTAGCAGGAAGCGGCTATCCACTAGCTGGGGCAATAGTTACTGTGGACCAGGCATCGATGACATACCTAAAGTTTCAATCTTCATCACTGTTTTTTTTATATGATAAATACTTGTCAAACTTTAAACGAGTTTTTCGCTGTATAAAGTTTTTCGTCATGGTTGTCGTCTCCCACGCTATAATTTTCATTCCTTGAAGCAAATTGAATTCTCTTCAGTTCATCGGAGCCGATTTTTTTATATATTGACGTTTTCTATTTTCTCGGCCAAAAAACAGGTGTCCCAAATTGGCAATTCTTTCAAATATCTGTAATTTCGCAAATGTTTTGCAAATCCCTGCCAAGAACTAACATTATATTTGTAAGGGTCAGGATGATATGTGAACTTCATTTTTCACATAATCACTAATCACAACCGAAGCTACAGCGACCGCCATCGATCTACTTCCTTTCAGAGATGACTCGGGAGAATCCCAGTTACACAGTAAAGGTATTATTTTCAGTAAAACTTCAGTGTACGCTTTATTCATTGCAGCAAACCCCATTTGTCTACTACATTCCAGTGCGAAGAAAACAAATCGTGAATTGGAGCTATATTTTCGTCCATCATCCTGTCGTTCCCCCTTAAGGGGGGTAGGACGTCAAACGGGCCGACTTGGAGCAGGAGAGGCACCACAGCACATTTTAATTTCCACTGTCTATACTTTTACGAGTAAATTCATAAGACTTTGTCAGCATGACCAGGAAGGATTCAGGATTCACACTCATAGCAGTAGAAGTTCAAAAACATAACAAAATAATTTTTTTTACAAATGAAATTTCATCATTTTTTCACTTACTATTGGCTGCATTTGTTGCTATAGGTACACTAAGAGAGACTGTTCGATGAATTTTGCATAGCATACAAACCATACTAACAAGTGTCTGAAAGTCTAGAATGTATTTAATTTATGAAAAAATGAATGAGCTGTTACGTTTTAAACTTAATGTCTAGAAAAAAATCAAAATTCGAAGTTAATTATCTCAGCTTTTACTACAGTTTTTAATAGATTTGGAAAATTCTAGAGTTTCATACACCTGTAAGTATGGTTTGTACGCTGTACAAAGTTCATCAAACAATCTATCTTACTTGTGAGGAAAAATGTACCTATAGCAACAAATGCAGCCAACATAAGTGAAAAAATGATGAAATTTCTTATCTAAAAAAAATTGTTTGTTATGTTTTTGCACTTCCACTGCTATGAGTATGAATCCTGAATCCCTCCTGGTCATGCTGACAAAGTTTTCTGAATTTATTTGTAAAAGTATAGACAGTAGAAATTGAAATGTCCTGTGGTGCCTCTCCTGCTCCAAGTCGGCCCGTTTGACGTCCTACCCCCCTTAAGTTCAAAAAGGGTACCACAAGTTAACCAGTAAAAACACCCCTATTCTTTATATACCACACCAGTAAGTCTTCCGTGCTAGACTTTTGCCACTACGTATGATGGCAGGTAACGTTCTCCAGGCATTCGCCAAACCCAAATCCTTACATCGGTTAGCAACAGGGTATATCGTCGTTCATCATTAAAAGTCACTCTGTTCCAGTCATCCACCGTCCAGCGGCGTTACTTTCACACTACCTCAAAAGACCACTTAGCACCTACTACAGAAATGTGTGGTGAATGAAGAGTTGCTCTACAGTCTTTTTAACCCCTCCCCCCCACCCCCCACCCCACGCACAGTCATTGCACTAACTGGACTGCCGGTACCACTTTGGAGCTCAGGACTGATTCCTTTCATGCGTCTATTTTACAGGCAGTCTCCACAGTGCTCCATGGTCCCTGTCCATCAGTACATTAGGACTGACTGATCTTGGCTTCACTGTGGTTGTTCCTTCTCATTTCCACTTCATAATCACATGACCAATGCACTTGGGCAGCTTTGTACTGTTTCGAATATCCGTGAGGGATTTATTACTCAAGTTACGTCCAATGACTGCTACATGCTTGAAATCTCTGAGCTCTTCTGACCGCTTCATCCTGCTGTCACACCTTGTCTACAGGCAACACAATACTTTCCTCTCTTCTCGTTTTATACTGGTGGGTCCACTTCTTGTGACATCTAGTGGTCGATTCCGCATTACGTAGGGGTGTGTTCCGATACAGCTCAAAAATGGTTCAAATGGCTCAGAGTACTATGGGACATAACATCTAACTACATCAGTCCCCTAGAACTTAGAACTTCTTAAACCAAACTAACCTAAGGACGACACACACATCCATGCCCGAGGCAGAATTCGAACCTGCGACCGCAGCGGTTGCGCGGTTCCAGACTGAAGCGCCAAGAACCGCTCTGCCACACCGGCCGGCGAACCGATGATTCGCTGGAAATGGTCGTGTTCAGGTAGTTCGAGACGATTTGCAGCCATTCCTGCGTTTCATGTTCCCAAGTAACGAAAGAATTGTCAGCGCGCCAACATTGTTCGCACTTGCTCCGCGGAACATTGAGCACAATTCGAGCGAATGATCTGGTCACCCGTCCAACATTTATGGGACATAATGGAGAGGTCAGTTCATGTACAAATCCTGCACTGACAACACTTTCGCAATTATAGACGACTAGAGAGGCGCATGGTTCCATGTTTCTACATCTACATCTATACACCGCAAGCCACCTGACGGTGTGTGGCGGAGGGTACCTTGAGTACCTCTATCGGTTCTCCCTTCTATTCCAGTCTCGTATTGTTCGTGGAAAGGAGGATTGTCGGTATGCGTCTGTGTGGGCTCAAATCTCTCTGATTTTATCCTCATGGTCTCTTCGCGAGATATACGTAGGAGGGAGCAATATACTGCTCGATTCTTCGATGAAGGTATGTTCTCGAAACTTCAACAAAAGCCCGTACCGAGCTACTGAGCGTCTCTCCTGCAGAGTCATCCACTGGAGTTTATCTATCATCTCCGTAACGCTTTCGCGATTACTAAATGATCCTGTAACGAAGCGCGCTGCTCTCCGTTGGATCTTCTCTATGTCTTCCATCAACCCTATCTGGTACGGATCCCACACTGCCGAGCAGTATTCAAGCTGTGGGCGAACAAGTGTACTGTAACCTACTTCCTTTGTTTTCGGACTGCATTTCCGTAGGATTCTTCCAATGAATCTCAGTCTGGCATCTGCTTTACCGACGACCAACTTTATATCATCATTCCATTTTAAATCACTCCTAATGCGTAGTACCAGATAATTTATGGAATTAACTGCTTCCAGTTGCTGACCTGCTATATTGTAGCTAAATGATAAGGGATCTTTCTTTCAATGGATTCGCAGCACATTAGACTTCTCTACATTGAGATGCAACTGCCCTTCCCTGCACCATGCGTCAATTCGGTGCGGATCCTCCTGCATGTCTGCACAGGACTCCCAACGACTTGCTGACACCAGGCCACGTCGAGGTGCTGGACTATGCCAGGCAGAGGGAAGACCCACTAGGTACCCCATGACTTTTGTCACCTCGCTGTATGAAGAGATGCTCGACCACTGTAGCCTCTTGCTTTTAACTGCCCACGCCCGGTCATTGTGCTACCTGGCTGGACTCTTGGTCCCACTTCGGTACTGAAGAGTGATTGCTTCCGCTGATTTCAAGTGATTTTTTCACCAAGAATGCTCATCTGTCCCTGTCCACTTAGTTTGGCTGGTCTCAGGCTATCTGTGGTCGTTCCTTCGCGTTTCCACTTCACAGTCGTATCGCCAGCAGTCGATCTGGGCAGCGTAACAAGAGTTGGAATGTCCGTGACGCAGTTGTTACTCGGTTGATATCCAACGAGCAGTCCACGTCCGAAGTCCCCTGACCATCCTGTTGTGCTGTTACTGCTCCCCTACTGGGAAAACAACACCCCCACCCGCCTCCTTTTATGCTGGCGCGGCCGTATCTCTCGGCGTCTAGTGGTCCATTCCGCTTAACATAGAGGTGTCCTGTACTGCTGATCAGATACTGTACGTCTGAACAGCCGGTGTCGTGGGGTTTCCTACCGTGGGATTTCCTACCGTGGGGTTTCCTACCGTGGGGTTTCCTCCGAGCAGTAACGCACTAAACCTGTCAGAGGCCCGGGCCGGCAAAACAAATCGAGGCTCCCCTTGCTGCCCCCTCCCACCCTCCTCACCATGCAGGAGTTCTCCGAGAGTTTCAAACGCAAACGGAAGGAAGTCCCATATTCTTCATTTTGTGTCGTCATAATTTACAAGGTATAACGTTATTTTACTTAACACTGAAAGTGACTGCTCTCGTAATCTCGTTGCTATTATTTAATAGCTATGTTGCCCCTTATACGACAGAAATCATTACATCATTTCTGTTGTTCGAATCTATTATTTATGTTTCGCAACTAAGTCGGCATACAGCGAGTGGGGTGTATAAAAACGAATCCCTATTTACCAAACCGAGAGGAAGCTGTCTACATAAAACTTCGTTCAGTGTATGGTGGAGGGTACTTTACTTATGGATTTCAACAAAAGCCACAGTGTTCCTCTGCTCTTGAAGAAATTTTGTACATTTGATCTTCAAAACAAGGGGAACTTCACCGTCTACGTGAAATTTCATACGGTATATGGCGGAGGGTACCTTATAACAGACCCGTTTGACTGATCATCTTGGGAGTAGGCTCATGTATGTATGTTTACGTGGTGAAGGTATTTATACAAGCCAACGTATGCTGGATGGCGGAGGGTTGGCCTACCCTTAAATGAATTCAACATCGTTTCGTCAATCAGCATGAAAGTTGGCAGATATACGTTTTTTTTCATAGGCGGGGAAAGAGGAGATGGCATGACGGAGGCGGAGGAGGAGATATACGGAGAGAGGAGAACGTGATGGAGGCGGGGAGGGGGAGGAGGTGCATCCAGAGAAGTCAGAGAAGCGAATGAAAAGAGAGAGGCAGCAGCAGGTAAATAGAGAAAGGGGGAAGGTGGTGAATGACTAATGGAACACTGTAATAAATACATAAATTTGGGGTGCTATTGTGAATTTGATGTACTATTAGAAAAAGCGCAGGAGGAGGTGGACAGAGACGGGAAGATGGATGGAGAGGAGGAGTAAGTGTTGTGAGAGAGTGGGGCAGATGGAGTGTACACTGCATAGAACAGAAGTCGTATAGAAAAACGCACGGAACGAAAGCTATCGACGACACTGTCTGAGAAACGGTGACAACACCTGCACTGGGGGTGAGCGACTGGTGTAGAGAAGCAGTGGGGGAGGCTCAGTTCGCAAACACCTCGTTACGGAGCCGGTTGCTCGGGACAGCTTCGCTACCTGCTGCACCCTTGTAGGAAACCCCACGGTAGGAAACCCCACGTAGCCGAACAGCCGACCTCCCTAATGCGAGTGCAGTGGGCGTCTGTGTAGAGAGATGTCTGCGGATGATCTCACGAAGTTGGGGAGCTCTGGTCACTGCGAGGAGGAGTCGGAGGAGGTGAGGGGGGGGGGGGGTGGCGAGAGTAGAAAGGGGGGAGAGGGTATGATGGGAGGGGGCAGGGGGGACTTCCGCGTGCCTCGTTCCGCATCGTCCCGCCGTCTCAGCGCTGCGGCCCACATACTCGGTTGCGGGCCGCTACCGCCACTTGCTGTCACACACATTAGCTCCCGAGGACCTCTGCCTGCGTCGCGCTGACCTCCGCCTCCCCCTCCCCCTCACGCCATCGCCCTCCTGGATCAGGCCGACACACACATACTGCACTCACCTTCTGCAGCGGTGAGGGTCGAACCCCGTCCCGGCATCCAAGTTTTCGACTTCTGCCTTCTCTCCAAACTTCTTCTACACTACTGGCCATTAAAATTGCTGCACCACGAAGATGACGTGCTACAGACGCGAAATTTAACCGACAGGAAGACGATGCCGTGATATGCAAATGTTTAGCTTTTCAGAGCATTCACACAAGGTTGGCGCCGGTGGCGACACCTTCAACGTGCTGACATGAGGAAAGTTTCCAACCGATTTCTCATACACAAACAGCAGTTGATCGGCGTTGCCTGGTGAAACGTTGTTGTGATGGCTCCTGTAAGGAGGAGAAATGCGTACCATCACGTTTCCGACTTTGATAAAGGTCGGATTGTAGCCTATCGCGATCGCAGTTTATGTATCGCGACACTGCTGCTCGCGTTGGTCGAAATCCAATGATTGTTAGCAGAACACGGAATCGGTGGGTTCAGGAGGGTAATACGGAACGCCGTGCTGGATCCCAACGGCCTCGTATCACTAGCAGTCGAGATTACAGACATCTTAACCACATGGCTGTAACGAATCCTGCAGCCACGTCTCGATCTCTGAGACAACTGATGGGGACGTTTGCAAGACAACAACCATCTGCACGGACAGTTGGACGACGTTTGCAGCAGCATGGACTATCAGCTCGGGGACCGTGGCTCCGGTTACCCTTGACGCTGCATCACAGACAGGAGTGCCTGCGATGGTGTACTCGAGGACGAACCTGGGTGCACGAATGGCAAAATGTCATTTTTTCAGATTAATCCAGGTTCTGTTTAAAGCATCATGAGTGTCGGATACGTGTTTGGCGACATAGCGGTGAACGCACATTGGAAGCGTGTATTCGTCATCGCCATACTGGCGTATGACCCGGCATGATGGTACGGGGTTGTATTGATTGGCGACTCCATGTTGTCTTGTGCACTACGACCAGATAACAGGTATAGACTCTATGTGATTGCCGTAAGCTTAGTGACAACAGTGCATCCCAATTTAAGTTATACAATATAGCACTGACGATGGTCACTCAGTGACAGAAAATCGATTTTGCAATAGTAAAAAATATACGAACATTGCTGTCTCTTTTTTCAAGTATATATGGTACGGGGTGCCATTGGTTACACGTCACGGTCACCTCTTGTTCGCGTTGACGGCACTTTGAACAGTGGACGTTACATTTCAGATGTGTTACGACCCGTGGCTCTACCCATCATTCGATCCCTGCGAAACCCTACATTTCAGCAGGATAATGCACGACCGCATGTTGCAGGTCCTGTACGGGCTTCTCTGGATACGGAAAATGTTTGACTGCAGCCCTGCCCAGCACATTCTCCAGATCTCTCACCAACTCAAAACATCTGGTCAATGGTGGCCGAGCAACTGGCTCGTCACAATACGCCAGTCAGTACTGTTGATGAACTGTGGTATCGTGTTGAAGCTGCATGGGTGGCTGTACCTGTACATGCCATCCGAGCTCTGTTTGAGTCAATGCCCAGGCGTATCAACGCCGTTATTACTGCCAGGGGTGTTTGTTCTGGGTGCTTATTTCTCTGGATCTATGCACCCAAATTGCGTGAAAATGTAATCACATGTCAGTTTTAGTATAATATATTTGTCCAATGATTCCCTGCTTATCATCTACATTTCTTCTTGGTTTAGCAATTTTAATGGCCAGTAGTGTATATTTAAACACAAGTCATCAAATATGAAGGAACCTATTCAATATGCTCGAACATTCGCTTTAGAGTTTGCAGTGGGGCAGCGTGTGAAACGCTTTTCTGAGATATATGAATACAGCATCTTCCTGTCGTCCTTTATCCATGGTTCACAGGATATCATCTTAGGAAAGGACAAGGTGAGTTTCGCAGAAGCGATGCTCTCCGAATCCCTGATGATTTGTGAACAAAAGCTTCTCCGACTCAAGCAATTTTTTTTACTCTCTAAGTGTGAAGATATGGAAGAATTCAGCAGCAGACCGATGTTAAGAACATTGGTTCAAATGGCTCTAAGCACTATGGGACTTAACATCTGAGGTCATCAGTCCCCTAGACTTAGAACTACTTAAACCTAACCAACCTCAGGATATCACACACATCCATGCCCGAGGCAGGATTCGAACCAGCGAGCATAGCAGCAGTGCGGTTCCAGACTGAAGCGCTTAGAACCGTTCGGCCACAACGACCGGCTAAGGACAAATGTACAAAATTTCATCAAGAGCGGAGGAACACTGTGGCTTTTGTTGAAATCCGGGTTCGTCCTTTCAACAATCTTATATACAGGAATCACCTGTACGTTTTTCTCGTCTCTTGGGACTTTGCGGTGGGAGATAGATTCGCGTAAAATACAAGGCAGCTAAGCGGTCAGCGCCGTAGAGTACTCTTCGTAAAACTGTATTTGGTTTCCATCCGTAGCTGGCGACGAATTTGTTTTCAGCTCTTTCATTTGCTTCCGTACGTGCTCCTTACGGGAGTCTGAGAGATGGTCGAATGATCCTCTAGCGTGAACAAATTCTTAAATGAGAAATTTAGAAGTTCAGCTTTCCTTTTGGTATCTTCTGCTGCCACACCAGACTCATCAGCGAATGACTCGATAGAAGCCGCGTGGTTCGAGACGTCTTGTCACGGTTCGCGCGACTCCCGCCGTAGGACGTTCGAGGTCTCACTCGGGCATGGGTGTGAGTGTTGACCTTAGCGTAAGTTAGATTAAGTTAGATTCAGTAGTGAGTAAGCCTAGGGAGCGATGACCTCCCCTTAGGAATTCACATACATTTGAAAAATTTGGTAGAAACCTTCGCCCGCTTATCAATTTTATGTGGAACCAGAATTTTCTCGGTTTCTGGGAATGATGTTTAGCTCATGTATGAAACTGATAGTTGTTGTGTGCTTCGCGCACCGATCTTTTTACAGTCGCGCCTTACGTCCCGACAAGTACTTATCTTTACAGGCGAGAAGGTGTCACTTTCGTTACGTCGACACAGGCCAGGTGTAGCAGTTAGCACTGCTTGGTTGAAGTTCCTTGTTACTAATCACAGTGTGAGAGATAACAGTGGGAACATCCTACATTTTCCTGGATACAGGTTCAGCATTTTCCGCAAAGCACTGTTTTTTCTTGTTACGTAAATATGTTTCGGCACCTCTGTGTCGGGGTCAGCGGAATTTGTGTATTGAAAACGTAGTTTTACGTTATACGGTTTTGCACGGCCAACTGTACGGTGTCCTGCACTGTTTCCTTGCGACTGATTCTTCTTTTGCGTTCTCAGGGCACTGCACACACGTATTAAATGTAGTTTGTGTAACTTCGTTTTTACAAGCACCTTCTCACTTCGCAAAACGCGGTGAGCACTACAGAACAGCAACATAGTGATCACTGCGTTTTGTGAAGTGAAAAGCTGCTTGTAAAAACGAAGTTACACAAAGTACATTTAATATGTGTGTGCAGTGCCCTGAGAACGCAAAAGACGAAGGATCAGTCACAACAAAACATGACAAGCTATCAGTGCGGGACACCACAAAGCTAGTCCCGCGAAACCATATAATGTAAAATCACGTTTCCATTAAATAAGATCCACCAATGATATCACAGAGATGTCGAAACATGTTTGGGTAACAGGAGAAAACAGTATTTTGTATAAAAAGGCGGATCATAAAGCGAATAATTTAATTACGAACAGGGAAAGATAGACAGGAGCTGCAGATCAAAAATATGAACAATTTAACGTTGGTGGAGTGCAGAGGGATACTGGTTTAACGTTTGTAATATGTTACGTAAGACTGTGACAAATCACAATAAAAAATTCCAGTTACTGAAAACTAAAGTTGACAGCGATAACTGTTAGTGCATCGGAATGTGTGTGTCCGCCCAGAAGAGGCGCCGACACACATACCTGCCGCAGTTCCTCCCCCTTCCCCCCCCCCCCCCCCCCCAGCGCACAGTGCGGCTGCACCCCTACCTCCCTCCCACCCTCTCACTTTCCCGCAATCCCAACTAGCCAACACTGCAGCTCGACGTCGGTGCGCGGACATTTGCCACGCTGGACATTTGCCACGGTAATCTCTGCTCCCTTGTCTCTGTCCCCCCCCCCCCTCCTCCTCCTCCTCCTCCTCCTCCTCCTCCTCCTCCTCCTCCTCCTCCTCCTCCCACCCCCATCGCTTACTGAGTCTATCCGCTGCTTTACTTAACATAGAACCAGAATCTCTCTGGATTTTCCGCTAAATGTCTAGAGGGAGTTTCGTTGTGGAAACAATTAATTGCATCTCGTATTGAAATCCGCACCTAATTTCGAGCCTCAGTAAAACTTCGCCAATCTTGGAGATTTTCCCTTCGTCTAAATTATACGTGCCTTTTTCGGTGCTCCTGCAGCAGCTTTCTGTCATGTTTTGTGTACCGTGGGTGATCAGTTCCGTCTCTTATTAATTTATTTGGTATGAATCTCTCGAGTGCTGTTGATACTACTTCTTTGAACTTAAGCCACACATGGTCTTCACTTACATGGTTTGGAAGGATTGCAGACTGTCTCTTAGAAAGGCGTCAACCGAATTTTGAGTTGCTTTTATAAATAGATATATTTCACGTTTAGTTTTGGTGAATTTCTTTGTTACGGAATTGAGCCTCGCTACGACTGTGTGTTCAGTAATCCCTGGATCCGTCGTGATGCTCAGGATTATTTGTGACTAAGAGGTCAAGTGTGTTTTCGTAACCATTTACAATTTGAACGGCCTCGTGAACTAATTCTTCAAAATAATTTTTTAAAAAAGCATTTAGAACAATTACGGAAGTTGCTTTCTGCCTACAATATAGTCTGAAAATGTATTTTTGTCAAAATAAGGAAGGTAGATTGAAGTCACTGCCAACTATAATTTTACGAGAAGGGTACCTATTTCTGATGAGACTCAAGTTTTGTTTGAACTGTTCAGCAACTGTTTCATCTGAGACCGGGGGTCGGTAAAAGGAGCCAGTTATTAATTTATTCCGGATGTCGAATATAACCTCTGCCCATACTAAGTCACAGGAACTATCTGCTTCAATGTCGCTTGTGAGCTGGAACATACATTACATTATTTTTACTTAAGTTGTGCTTCTTGTTTCTGTTCTAATGCAGATCATTACAATTACGGGTATTCCCTCCAAAACCTAGGATTCTTTCTCTGTGACTCTGTAAATACGAGAGCTATACAATGTGGAACAACAACGTACGTTGCAAGCATAGCATTCTGTATTACTTCATTTCCTTATTTCTAACATTTTGAAATTGTACGTCGACATTAGATGACATGTCAGTCATAGATGTTCTTATTTCTGTTTAGTGAACGTATTTTCAGTCATGTTTTAAATATTGTCCCGCTACACTTTATTAACTAACGTTTCGCCGCAAGGGATATCGGATTTTAGAGAGTAAATTAATATGGAGTATGTCGTTCTTCTTTTCAAACGTTCACATACCCATTTCTTCTTTCCTTGTTGTCTTTTGGGTGTGCAGTTGTCGTAATTAAAGTAGGCACAAATGCAGTGATCAAAAAGAAATGATTAGCGTACATTCGCATTCTCCTGACATCGTTCTTTTCTTGTTGCTCCCATGGCGATGGACCTTTTCTATCGCAATCAGTAAGCGTGAAAGGAAGCTACCGTACAGACAGAGGAATCTATATTTATACTTGGCAGAACTAAATACATACTGACATAATCGTCGGAATTGCTTTCGTTTCCCAAAAGATGTAAATATTTCGATTTCGGAAAAGAAGCTCTGTATTTCGCCAAGACGTCGAAGAAAAAGGTCCCTTACGTACTGGTTGTATCGAGTAAGATGTGGAGACGGCGGTTTGAAAGCAGACACAAGTAGTACGTGGAATGGCGTCCGTTACCTGAGGGATCGCTACCTGGCGAAGGGGCAAATGTGGCAAATGTCCGGCATTCCTCGACGTCTGCTTCGCCCAGTGTCAGCGGAGTACACACTGAGTGACGGGCCTGGTCGCTTGCTGTCACACACGTCACAGAACGCCTCCCCCACACCGGCAGTCAGCCGCTACAACAGCCAGCGTGCCGTAACGAACACCTGTCTCTCTCTCTCTCTCTCTCTCTCTCTCTCTCTCTGTCTCTGTCTCTGTCTCTCTCTATGCTTTGATCGGGACGCTTTTTTCCAAAGTGTGTGCCGGAAGAAATGAGGCAGACCCGTGACTGGGCGCCAGTCGAACGTTACGTCAGCGTCCCATTCAGTCGGCGGTTGGTAACTTTTCGTACGAGTTACGGTTCTGCTCCCAGTAGCACAATAGATACATCGGCGTGTGGCCACTCCGAGCGGAACGAACGTTACCCGAGTGCAATAGCCACTGTCGTGTGGTTCCGGCACTTAGAGGGGTAGTATGGAGTTGCAATTTCTTACAGTATTGGAATTGCATACACAACACGATAACGTCTGGTTCGCACAGCTGGTAATCAGTACTGCATTCGTTACATTTGTGACGTGCTAAGGCCGGTGGGTGTAAAGTGTCACCGAGGTCTCCGTGATATAGATGATTCACAAGTCATACAGTAAACAGTTTTTTAATACGGCTACGAAGTCTTTCGCGACGGATTTCTTGAATAAAAATCATTCGGTGTATATGCCGCGTCAATTCAGGATAAAACGCCAAGCTTTCGGCCACTACCTCAATGGTCGTCGTCAGGGCCAAAACTGACTGTCGTGAACTGGCGATGCTCCCACTTTTATATGCAAAGGACGGCACCTGATTGGCTGGAATACGTCATAGCAACAGCGATATGGCGCGTAGCGAAGTGGTGCCCTCTACTTCCATAGATGTAGTTTCTATCCCGCGTTGCTTGCAGCGCCATCCCTTGAATCAGGAGGTAAAGTGCGGGACGTTTTCCTCTGCGATTTTTCTTTATCCAGTGCACTCTTCCAGGTGTTGCTAAGTGCATAGCCGTTGTCTCTGTTAAAGTTATTATCGCTAAGTCTAATTTAGACTGCTTCCCGGATCACAGAGTCCAAGTAATTCGATGCGTGGGCTATTACCCTCGTTTCTTCAAATCTGAGACTGAAGCGCCTAGAACCGCTCGGCCACACCGGCCGGCCGGCCCTCCCTAACAGTACACTCCACTACATTTCTCGCGCGACAGTCTTGACTGTACGTAGAAAAGTTGTGTAGGAGCGGCTCTCAGCCGTTCTGCCGAGTAAATAACATTCTTAAAGAAAAGGGAGAGAAGAACCTTTCCATACTATGTAAAATAATAGCATTCTTATCCATAAGAGGCAATCTACTGTTCCGAAAAGAACCTGGAAATTTATTATTCTTTTATAAGAAAAAGTTTCACTTGATTTCTCAGAATTTTTTGTAACAAATAGTATTTTTCGTTCGTTTGATGTTTTTCTTACACTAACTAGCGATACTCCAGTACCCAAGTATTCCACTAGTTACGTAAGAATATAGAATATTTTTGTGTCTTTTCCTTACAGCGGACGACTCCAGAAGATTTTGTTGCTGAATGTTTTTCAAGCAGTTCTTGTTGGTACATTAGGAGCGTCTGTCTGACTTCTGTAGTAGTGTGAGGTGGAAATTGTTTCTTGCACGACCCAAAGGGTACTTTTTGGATGAATTCATTGCGCAACTTGACAGAATAAAAGCCACACACTCACAGTCCGGCTGCAGAAAATTGCGGACAGTGCTCCCACACCGGCGGCGGCAGCAGCAGCAGCAGCAGTTTGGCGGGTAAATTCAGTAAGGACCAATCAGAATACTCCATTCACACGAAGTTCAATAACGTCAGAGTGTCACAAGACATCATAGCAATACATAGAGACTCGTTCGAACGAGACGGGGCAAGGTATCTCCGTAGGGTTCTGTGAGTTCCGAGAGTCATGTAACGTCTTCTTTGTTCAAGTGTGGCAGTAAACATCGCAAAATTGAAGCAATCTACTCTTCAGCGCACTTTTTGAAAGTGTATTTAGAGATACATTCAAATGGGCTTTGTATTGTATTGTATGGAACTGGGGACCTAGAAACGACGGAGAGGCTTCGTCACCGCCGTAGCCCGCAGTGGTTCACAACCCCACAACAGGCTACAGCAGTCCACCCACCCCACCGCCGTCCCACACCGAACCCAGGTTTTATTGTGCGGTTCGGCCTCCAGTGGACTCCCTTGGAACGTCTCACATCAGGCAAGTGTAGCCACAATGTTTGCGTGGTAGTGTAATTTTGGTGTACGCGAACGTGGAGAAAATGTTTGCGCAACAATCGCCCAGATAGTGAAACTGAGGTGGAATAAGGGGAGCCAGCCCGCATTCACCGAGGCAAATGGAAAACCGCCTTAAAGCTGGCCGGCACACCACACCTCGACCCCAGTCCGCCGGGGGCCGTGCCTTCCCGCACGGAAACCAGTGCGTTAGACCGCACGGCCAACCGGGCGGGCCAGTTTGGTTTTACTAACTCCTGAAGCAGCCCATGCTCAAAGACAAGGAAAGCCTGTGGTACACTACTGGCCGTTAAAATTGCTGCACCACGAAGATAACGTGCTACAGACGCGATATTTAACCGACAGGAAGAAGATGCTGTGATATGCAAATGATTAGCTTTTCAGAGCATTCACACAAGGTTGGCGCCTGTGGCGACACCTACAACGAGCTGACATGAGAAAAATTTCCAACCGACTTCTCATACACAAACAGCAGTTGACCGGCATTGCCTGGTGAAACGTTGTTGTGATGCCTCGTGTAAGGAGGGGAAATGCGTACCATCACGTTTCCGACTTTGATAAAGGTCGGATTGTAGGCTATCGTGGTTGCGATTTATCGTATCGCGACATTGCTGCTCGCGTTGGTCGAGAGCCAATGACTGTTAGCAGAATATGGAATCGGTGGGTTCAGGAGGGTAATACGGAACGCCGTGCTGGATCCCAACGGCCTCGTATCACTAGTAGTCGAGATGACAGGAATCTTATCCGCATGGCTGTAACGGATTGTGCAGCCACGTTTCGATCCCTGAGTCAACGGATGTGGACGTTTGCAAGGCTGTAACCATCTGCACGAACAGTTCTACGACGTTTGCAGCAGCATGGACTATCAGCTCCGAGACCGTGGCTGCGGTTACCCTTGACGCTGCATCACAGTCAGGAGCGCCTGCGATGGTGTACTCAACGACGAACCTAGGTGCACGAAGGGCAAAACGTCATTTTTTCGGATGAATCCAGGTTCTGTTTACAGCATCATGATGGTCGCATCCGTGTTTGGCGACGTCGCGGTGGACGCACATTGGAAGCGTATATTGGTCATCGCCATACTGGCGTATCACCCGGCGTGATGGTATGGGGTGCCATTGGTAACATCTCTCGGTCACCTGTTGTTCGCATTGACGGCACTTTGAACAGTGGACGTTACATTTCAGATCTGTTACGACCCGTGGCTCTACCCTTCATTCGATCCCTGCGAAACCTTACATTACAGCAGGATAATGCACGACCGCATGTTACAGGTCCTGTACGGGCCTTTCTGGATGCAGAAAATGTTCGACTGCTGCCCTGGTCAGCACATTCTCCAGATCTCTCACCAACTGAAAACGTCTGGACAGTGGTGGCCGAGCAACTGGCTCGTCACAATACGCTAGTCACTACTCTTGATGAACTGTGGTATCGTGTTGAAGCTGCATGGGCAGCTGAACCTCTACACGCCATCCAAGCTCTGTTCGACTCAATGCCCAGGCCTGAGTACTGATTTCTCAGGATCTATGCACCCAAATAGCATGAAAATGTAATCACATGCCAGTTGTAGTGTAATATATTTGTCTAATGAATACCCGTTTATCATCTGCATTTCTTCTTGGTGTAGCAATTTTAATGGCCAGTAGTGTACCTAACTACTACCTAACTTACTGGACGAACAGTAATCAAGTTTCCGTAAACATCACAACACAGCATTTGCCTTAATGAAGGTAACAGATGTACATCTACATCTACGTCTACATTCTTACTCCGCAAGCCACCTGACGGTGTCTGGCGGAGGGTACCCTGAGTACCTCTATCGGTTCTCCCTACTATTGCAGTCTCGTATTGTTCGTGGAAAGAAGGATTGTCTGTATGCCTCTGTGTGGGCTCTAATCTCTCTGAGCGCCTCTCCTGCAGAGTCTTCCACTGGAGTTTATCTATCATCTCCGTAACGCTTTCGCGGTTACTAAATGATCCTGTAACGAAGCGCTCTGCTCTTCGTTGGATCTTATCTATCTCTTCCATCAACCCTATCTGGTACGGATCCCACACCAGCGAGCAGTATTCAAGCTGTGGGCGAACAAGTGTGTTGTAACCTACTTCCTTTGGTTTCGTACTGCATTTCCTTAGGATTCTTCCAGTGAATCTCAGTCTGCCATCTCCTTTACCGACGATTAATTTTATATGGTCATTCCGTTTTAAATCACTCCTGGTGCCTTCTCCCAGATAATTTATGGAATTATCTCCTTGCAGTTACTGACATGCTATATTGTAGCTAAATGATAAAGGATCTTTCTTTCTATGTACTCGCAGCACATTACACTTGTCTACATTGAGATTCAATTGCCATTCCCTGCACCATGCGTCAATTCGCTGTAGATCCTCCTGCATTTCAGTACAATTTTGCATTGTTACAACCTCTCGATGTACTACAGCATCATCCACAAAAAGCCTCAGTGAACTTCCGATGTCATCCACAAGGTCATTTATATATATTGTCAATAGCAAGGGTCCTATGACACTCCCCTGCGGCACACCTGAAATCACTCTTATTTCGGAAGACTTGCTGCGTTCTGTTATCTAGCAACTCTTCAATCCAATCACACAAGTGGTCTGCTAGTCAATATGCTCATACTTTGTTCATTAAACGACTGTGGGGAACTGTATCGAACGCCTTGCGGAAGTCAAGAAACACGGCATCCACCTGGGAACCCGTGTCTATGGCCCTCTGAGTCTCGTGGACGAATAGCGCGAGCTGGGTTTGACACGATCGTCTTTCTCGAAAGCCTTGCTGATTCCTACAGAGTAGGTTCCTAGTCTCCAGAATTGTCAATATACTCGAACATAATACGTGTTTCAAAATGAGCTGGGGGTTGCCATGGATGCACAAGACACAACTGTAAACTTCAGCAAAGTTTTTGACACTGTCGACTTCGACGTTTTGCTTACAAAAATTAGCAGAGTACACGCACCGGTCCCACTCTCGCGTCCCCTAATTTCCAGTTCTGCAGTCTGTATAGTTTTGATCAGATGTTTGTCGGCTGGAGACACGTACACATATCCTGGCGCGGCGAGACTTGTTTACAGTGCGAACGACTTCACGCAGACACTGCCTGCCTTCGCGCTTGGTCTGGGAGGAGCGGCAGCGTCCGCTGGCTCGACAACCGCATCCGCCTCGGTGTCCTGTTCAGGATCCCACCTGCTGGGCGTCGGCCGCCGTGGTTTCCCCCCGCGATACAGTATACGGCTGGATTCTCCAGGCCGCTGGAGAAGTGCCTGTCGGCGCTTGTCTCCAGCAGGGACACTGCGCCAAGGCCGCCCACTGCCGCTGGGTTCTGCCACCTCAGACGTCACACACCTCACACATCACACGTCACGCATAACCGCAGCTGCCTCTGGGCTGTGTCGCTTCTGGAATAGCAACCGTCGCCGCAGTCAACGTACAGTTTGATGACAGAATAATAAATGTAGATTACTTCTTACAAAGAAGAAGACAGAAACAAGCCAATACACTAATGGCCAATAAAATTACTACACCAAGAAGAAATGCAGATGATAAAAGGGTATTCATTGGACAAATATATTGTACTACAACTGACATATGATTACATTTTCACGCAATTTGGGTGCATAGATCCTGAGAAATCAGTACCCAGAACAACCACCTCCGACCGTAATAACGGCCTTGATACGCCTTAGCATTGAGTCAAACACAGCTTAGATGGCGTGTACTGCTACAGCTGCCCATGCAGCTTCAACACGATACCACAGTTCATCAGTAGTGACTAGCGTATTGTGACGAGCCAGTTGCTGGACCTACATTGACCAGACGTTTTCAATTCGTGAGAGATCTGATGAATGTGCTGACCAGGGCACCAGTCGAACATTTTCTGTATCCAGAAAGGCCCGTACAGGACCTGCAACATGCGGTCGTGCATTATCCTGCTGAAATGTAGCGTTTCGCAGGGATCGAATGAAGGGTAGACCCACGGGTCGTAACACATCTAAATGTAATGTCCACTGTTCAAAGTGCCGTCAATGCGAACAACAGGTGACCGAGACGTGGAACCAATGGCACCCCATACTATCACGCCGGATGAAACGCCAGTATGGCGATGACGAATACACGCTCCCAATGTGCGTTCACCGTGATGTCGCCAAACACGCATGCGACCATCTTGATGCTGTAAACAGAACCTGGATTCATCCGAAAAAATGACGTTTTGCCACTCGTGCACCCAGGTTCGTCGTTGAGTACACCATCGCAGGCGGTCCTGTCTGTGATGCAGCGTCAACGGCAACCGCAGCCACGGTCTCCCACCTGACAGTCCATGCTGCTGCAAACGTCGTCCAACTGTTCGTGCAGATGGTTGTTGTCTTGTAGACGTCCCCATCTGTTGACTCAGGTATCGAGACTTGGCTCCACGGTCCGTTACAGCCATGCGGATAAGATGCCTGTCATCTCGACCGCTAGTGATACGGCGCCGTTGGGATCCAGCACGGCGTTCCGTATTACTCCCCTGAACCCACCGATTCAATATTCTGCTAACAGTCATTGGATCTCGACCAACGCGAGCAGCAATATCGCGATACGATAAACCGCAATCGCGATAGGCTACAATCCGACCTTTATCAAAGTCGGAATCGTGATGGTACGCATTTCTCCTCCTTATACGAGGCATCACAACAACGTTTCACCAGGCAACGCCGGTCAACTGCTGTTTGCGTATGAGAAATCGGTTTGAAACTTTCCTCATGTCAGCACGTTGTAGGTGTCGCCAACCTTGTGTGAATACTCTGAGAACCTAATCATTTGCATATCACAGCTTCTTCTTCCTGTTAGTTGAATTTCGAGTCTGTAGCACGTCATCTTCGTGGTGTAGCAATTTTAATGGCCAGGAGTGTATTAATATTGCTACTTATTTAGGTAAATAGCGCCGTAACCGATTTCTAGCTGGCAAGGCTCTCTTTGTGTGTGTGTCTGGTGCTTTGCACAATATCGTTATGTACAAATTACATAAGTGCTCGATATATTTTGGAATATTTGAAAAATACAATCCTGCAACTTCGCAACAAAATTGGGCGAATTTTTCGACGGCACCAACACACCAAGAATATTTCGCCACAGTGGAAGAATAAGAATCGAAAGCTGACGAATATGTAAAGTGTATCTTGAAAATCACGCGAACAGCCGTCTGATGATGAACTTGCCAGTTCGAAACCGGTTACGGCGCTATTTACCTAAATCAATAGCAGTATTAATAGTGGTTGGTTGCTGTCTTCTTCTTTGTAAGAATTAAACTACATTAATTGCGGACAGCCACGGTCTCACTATGTGAGTTTTAGACAAAATAGTGACAGAATAATACTTCCGATTTTTATGCTGCATTCCATCATAATACAATCACAAATAATGAACAAAAGGTAGTTTTTTTTTCTTAACCTACATCTACGTCTGTTACTCTGCAAGCCTTGCAAGGTGTAAGGTGATAGGTACATCCGGCACCACTGCCATTTGCGTCGAATGAACGCCTATCGACAATCTCCCGTATGAGCTGTAATTTATCTGATTTTATTGTCATGGTCATTTCGCGAGACATATCTGGCAGGAAATAATATCTTGCCAAATTATTCTTGATCCGCAGCTCGTGGTCGTGCGGTAGCGTTCTCGCTTCCCACGCCCGGGTTCCCGGGTTCGATTCCCGGCGGGGTCAGGGATTTTCTCTGCCTCGTGATGACTGGGTGTTGTGTGATGTCCTTAGGTTAGTTAGGTTTAAGTAGTTCTAAGTTCTAGGGGACTGTTGACCATAGATGTTAAGTCCCATAGTGCTCAGAGCCATTTGAACCAAATTATTCTTGGAGCGTACATTTTCTGAATTTCGACATCAAACATGTGGGTGATAGGCGACCCCTGGATTTCAGCGTCTGCCCCTGGAGTTTGTCGTCCTTCTCCACAACGCTCCCTCGCCGATCGGACGGTCTGCACCCGTAGCCCACCTTAGGTTCAGTAGTGAATCGAACTCGCGTGTGTAAAACAACTTCACATGTCTGGTTACTTTATAAACGAGTTAATGTGCCAAATATTTGACTTTATACTTGATAAAAGCACAACGGTTGAAGACGCCAAACCATAACTGGGTTGAAATTTCCTGACAGATTAAAACTGTGTGCCGGACCAAGACTCGAACTCGGGATCTTTGCCTTACGTGGGCTAGTGCTCTACCATCTGAGCTAGTTTTAATCTGCCAGGAAATTTCATATTTCAAGGTAACAGGGAATAATATGGAGCTGTTTCAAGTAGTTACGTAATTTAAATTTAAAGCACAACAGCAGAGATAATATGTTGGGCAAAATACACCGGAAAATACTTGTTTTGTGTTTTGATGGGCATTGTAGTTCCGTTGCATAGTGTTTTGGCTTTCTTTTAATTGCAAGGAATTATAAAAGTGTGGTGATAAATTTGTCAAATATTATATAATGTATTTAGATTTAAGTATTTAAATCTTATTTAAAAAATTGTAAACGAATTGTGGCCACGTTTAGGGATTATTTTGATTAATGTACTGTCACTTGACCCGACTCAAGACTGGGAATATGAGCGGAAAAATAGTGTCTTCTGTCGTTGGTCCTTCGTGGTGGTAAGTTGGGAGCGGCAAAGTGCCGCGAGTGTAAGCATGGACGCCAGTGTATGTGAAGGAACAAAGTGATGGTGTGTGGGTGCGGTACAAACAGTGTACTAATTGCACATATTAATATTTGTACAGATCGGATTTATTTGTAAACTTAAAAATGCATGGCCACAAAGTTAAAGTGTTTCTTTTGAATAAATAAGTTTCAGTCCGAACGTGTATAGTTCAATTCACTGCTGTTCAAAAGCTAGCCAATATATGACTCAATAGTAGGGGCGCAAATGCAACCGTTTACTACCACCCCATTTGAGTTGAACCACGTGAAAAATAGGTAGTGATCGAGCATGAGTTCAGCTGCAATATCAGCGCACACTCCGCTGCAGACTGAAAATCTCATTTTGGAAACACCCCCCAGGCTGTGGCTAAGCCATGTCTCCGCAGTATCCTTTCTTTCAGGAGTGCTAGTCCTGCAGGGTTCGCAGGAGAGCTTATCTAAAGTTTGGAAGATAGAAGACGAGGTACTGGCAGAAGTTAAGCTGTGAGGACGGGGCGTGAGTCGTGCTTGGGTAGCTCAGATGGTACAGCACTTGCCTGCGAAAGGCAAAGGTCCCGAGTTCGAGTCTCGGTCCAGCACACAGTTTTAATCTGCCAGGGAGTTTCATATCAGCGCACACTCGGCTGCAGAGTGAAAATCTCATTCTGGTGGTATAACTGGGTTGGTTTTATTAGTTTCCGAGTATTCACCAGGAGACTAATGAAAAAGTCAAAAACAAAAACAAGTGTATTGAGTTGTGAAAAGATTTGAAAACATGTTTAAAATTATTTCGAAGTGGCAATGTGCTCTCATTCCGAAACACTGACTGAATGTACACTGGCTTGACAGAAGTCACAGGATAGACATATGCACACATACAGATGGCGATCGTATGGCGTACATAAGGTACAGACCTCATGTAGCGACCTCGGGGAAGATCAGTTTGGATTCCGTAGAAATGTTGGAACACGTGAGGCAATACTGACTCTGCGACTTATCTTAGGAAATAGATTAAGGAAAGGCAAACCTACGTTTTAGCATTTGTAGACTTAGAGAAAGCTTTTGACAATGTTGACTGGAATACTCTCTTTCAAATTCTGAAGGTGGCAGGGGGAAAATACAGGGAGCGAAAGGCTATTTACAATTTGTACAGGAACCAGATGGCAGTTGTAAGAGTCGAGGGGCATGAAAGGGAAGCAGTGGTTGGGAAGGGAGTGAGACAGGGTTGTAGCCTATCCCCAATGTTATTCAATCTGTATATTGAGCAAGCAGTGAAGGAAACAAAAGAAAAATTCGGAGTAGGTATTAAAACCCACGGAGAAGAAATATAAACTTTGAGGTTCGCCGATGACATTGTAATTGTCAGAGACAGCAAAGGACTTGGAAGAGCAGTTGAACGGAATGGACAGTGTCTTGAAAGGAGGGTAAAAGATGAACATCAACAAAAGCAAAACAAGGATAATGGAATGTAGTCGAATTAAATCTGGTAATGCTGAGGGTATTAGATTAGGAAATGAGATACTTACAGTAGTAAAGGAGTTTTGCTATTTGGGCAGCAAAATAACTGATGATGGTCGAAGTAGAAAGGATATACTGGCAATGGCAAGGAAAGCGTTTCTGAAGAAGAGAAACTCGTTAACATCGAGTATAGATTTAAGTGTCAGGAAGTCGTCTCTGAAAGTATTTGTATGGAGTGTAGCCATGTATGGAAGTGAAACATGGACGATAAATTGTTTGTACAGGAAGAGAATAGAAGCTTTCGAAATGTGGTGCTACAGAAGAATGCTGAAGATTAGATGGGTAGATCACATAACTAATGAGAATGCATTGAATACAATAGGGGAGAAGAGGAGTTTGTGGCACTACTTGACCAGAAGAAGGGATCGGTTGGTAGGACGTGTTATGAGGCATCAAGGGATGCTCAATTTAGTATTGGAGGGCAGCGTGGAGGGTAAAAATCATAGAGGGAGACCAAGAGGTGAATACACTAAGCAGATTCAGAAGGATGTAGGCTGTAGTAGGTACTGGGAGATGAAGAAGCTTGTACAGGATAGAGTAGCATGGAGAGCTGCATCAAACCAGTCTCAGGACTGAAGACCACAACAACAACAACAAGGTACAGAAGGGTAGTGCGTTGCCAGAGCTGTCATGTGTACTTAGGAGATCCATGTGAAAACGTTTCCGACGAGATTTTGGCCGCACGACGGGAATTGTCCTGTGACTATCGCCTCCTGTCGAGTAGATTAGATTTACTTTCATTCAAGTTGATCCGTAGTGAGGAGGTCCCTCAGGATGTAGAACATGTCAGAAAAACAATAGTACATGACAAATATTTACTACTCAAACAAATAAGCTAATGTACCATTCCACAGGTCCCAAATGGAATGATCGTCATTTTTTTTAATGAACACTAATGAAAGAATCACGTTACAAATACTAATGCACTGAATTTAAAATAAATTTTTATTTATTCATAAGGTAGTAAATGTGTAATACAACTACTACATTACTGCACTGAAATTGTGCAAAAGTTACATTGTAATATATATAAGTTGGTTCTACTGAGAAATTCATCAATGGAGTAGAAGGAGTTGGCCACCAATAAATCCTTTAGGCTTCTCTTAAACTGAATTTCATTGGTTGTTAAGCTTTTTATGCCTGCTGGCAAGTTACTGAAAATGTGTGTCCCTGAATAATGCACACCTTTTTGTACAAGACTTAGTGACTTTAAATCCTTGTGAAGATTATTCTTGTTTCTAGTATTGATTCCATGAATTGAGCTGTTGATTTGAAAAAGTGATATATTTTTAATAACAAATTTCATTAAGGAATAAGTATGCTGGGAAGCAGTAGTTAGTAGCCTTAGTTCCCTAAACAGGCTTCTGCAGGATGTTCTTGAGTTCACACCACATATAACTCTTACTGCACATTTTTGTGCCCGGGAAACTTTAGCTTGGCTTGATGAATTACCTCAAAAAATAATCCCATATGACATTATGGAATGAAAATAAGAATAGTATGCCAGCTTTTTCATTTTTATATCCCCTATTGCAAATAGAGATTTGTTAAGACGCTTCAGCAGTTGTGTGGTGTGCTCCTTCCAGTTGAATTTTTTATCAAGCTGTAATTCCAAGAATTTAACACTGTCCACTTCTTCTATCTGTTTGTCATCGTATGTTAGGCATATTCTCGTGGGACACCCCTTACAAGTTCTGAACTGCATGTAGTGTGTTTTTTCAATGCTTAGTGACAAAGAATTGGCTAGGAACCAGTGATTAATGTCCACAAATATTTTATTAGCCGATCTTTCTAAGACTACACTTGATTTGCTATTTATTGCAACGTTTGTATCATCGGCAAACAAAACGAACTTGGCATCTGGTAATGTTACTGATGGAAGGTCATTGATATACACAAGAAAAAGTAAGGGCCCCAAAATGGAACCTTGTGGGACCCCACATGTAATTAGTTCCCAGTTGGATGATGCCTGATATCTTGATACATGTCTCTTTCCTAGTAACACCCTTTGTTTCCTGCTAGAGATATAAGATCTGAATCATTTTGCAGCATTTCCTGTTACACTATAATATTGTAATTTACTTAAAAGGATATTGTGATTTACACAGTCAAATGGTTTTGACAGATGACAAAATATAGCACTTGCCTCCAATTTTTTGTTTAATGAATTAAGCACATTTTCACTGTAAGTTTAGATAGCCTTCTCAATATCAGAACCCTTTGAAATCCGAACTGGGACTTTGACAGTACGTTATTTGAGATAGGATGGTAATAAAGGCAATTGTACATTACTTTTTCTAAAATTTTTGCGAATGCTGACAAAAGTGAAATTGGACGGAAATTTGATGCTATTTCTTTATCTCCCTTCGTAAACAGTGGCTTAACTTTAGCATATTTCAACCATTCAGGAAATATTCCACTGATAAACGACTGGTTACACAGATAGCTTAATATGTTGCTTAACTCAGAATCACATCCTTTGATTAACTTTGTTGATATTTCATGACAGCCACTAGATGTTTTTGATTTTAAAGATTTTGTGATGGACGTTATTTCTACTGGGGTAGAGAGGGTCAAATTCATATTACGGAAGTTACTTGAAATGTTTGGTCTGAGGTATCGGGTCTGATTTTGAACGCGAAATAGTAGTTGAAGTTGGCCGCATGGGACATTTCTTTCCGGCAATCGTTCAGGAATTTAGTTTTCCAGGATCCACCCGTCAAGAGTGTGCCCAGAGTACTAAATTTCAGGCATCACCTCTCACCCACCACTCTTGCCCTTCACTTAACGACCGGGAGCAGCAGTGTCTGCGTAGAGTTGTCAGTGCTAACAGACAAGCGGTACTACGTGAAATAATCGCAGAAATAGATGTTGGACGTACGACGAACGTATCGTTTAATACAGTGGAGCGAAATTACGCGTAAATGTGCTATGGTATCGGATGACCGACGTGAGAGCCTTTGCTATCAGCACTAAATCACCTGCAGCGCCTCTCGTGGGCTAGTGACCATATCGGTTGGTCCCTGGACGACTGCAAAACAGTGGCCTGGTCATATCAGTCCCGATTTCACTTGGCTTAGCCGGCACGGTAGTTCAGCGTGCTCGGTCAGAGGGCTGGTTGCCCCCTGCAATAAAAAACTGAGTAAACGAATCAACGATCAACTTAAACGGATGTCATGTGACGTCCACCGAAACCAAACGCAACGAACAATGCCCAATAAAATGAAGAGAATAAAAAAATGAATAAAAATCATCACCAGTGGGGCGGCCGAAGACTTCCGCCAAAAGATGTCACCGTCAAAGAGGGCGGAGGAGCGGACACTCTCTTGTCCTGGGGGTGGGTTCAAATGGTGCAAATGGCTCTGAGCACTATGGGACTCAACTGCTGTGGTCATCAGTCCCCTAGAACTTAGAACTACGTAAACCTAACTAACCTAAGGACATCACACACATCCATGCCCGAGGCAGGATTCGAACCTGCGATCGTAGCAGTCGCCCGGTTCCGGACTGCGCGCCTAGAACCGCGAGACCACCGCGGCCGGCTGGGGGTGGGAAAACTGCCCCTAAAGGCGGAAGGATCAGCAGTGATCAACGGCATGAGGATGCAGAAGGCAATGGAAACCACTGCATTAAAGACACGTAACGTGTATCCACAGGACATGTGGCCTGTAATTGAATAAGTGTCATGATGATCTCTCCATTGGCAAAAGATTCCGGAATAGTCCCCCATTCGGATCTCCGGGAGGGGACTGCCAAGGGGGAGATTACCATGAGAAAAAGATCGAACAACAAACGAAAGGATAACGTTCTACGAGCTGGGGCGTGGAATGTCAGAAGCTTGAACGTGGTAGGGAAACTAGAAACTCTGAAAAGGGAAATGCAAAAGCTCGATCTAGGTATAGTAGGGGTCAGTGAAGTGAAGTGGAAATAAGACAAGGATTTCTGGTCAGATGAGTGTAAGGTAAATCAATACCAGAAGAAAATGGTGTAACAGGAGCAGATTCGTAATGAATAGAAAGGTAGCGCACAGTGTGTGTTACAGTGAACATTTCAGTGATAGGGTTGTTCTTATCGTCGCAAGCAGAATATGAAGAGATACAGAAAGTATATCCAGAACATAAAGTGAGATGAAAATCTAATAGTCATGGGGCAGGAGTAGATGACAGGGTTACGGGAGAACTTTGACTTGGAACTACGATTGAGAGAGGAGAAAGACTAATTGAGTTCTGGAATAAACCTCAGATGATAATAGTGCATACTCTGTTGTGGATTGGCAAGAGAGCCAACCCACTATGAGAGGAAGCCGAAAGGCACGCGTTTTAGCTCACGCAGGCTGGCGTGAGGTCTGGAACAGGTCAAGGAAATGAGACT
Organism: Schistocerca piceifrons; assembly: GCF_021461385.2. Lineage (NCBI taxonomy): Eukaryota > Metazoa > Arthropoda > Insecta > Orthoptera > Acrididae > Schistocerca > Schistocerca piceifrons. The sequence continues at coordinate 216,563,382 of NC_060146.1, forward strand.
AGCAAAAAAAGGACGTAGCTGTGGAATACTTAACTTTAATCCATAAATGGTGAACATCGCTCTTGACGGTACATGTTTTACAGCATCAATAGTAACTGGTAATGGCACCTTGCTAGGTCGTAGCAAATGACGAAGCTGAAGGCTATGCTATCGTCTCGGCAAATGAGAGCGTAATTTGTCAGTGAACCATCGCTAGCAAAGTCGGCTGTACAACTGGGGCGAGTGCTAGGGAGTCTCTCTAGACTAGACCTGCCGTGTGGCGGCGCTCGGTCTGCAGTCACCGATAGTGGCGACACGCGGGTCCGACGTATACTAACGGACCTTGGCCGATTTGAAGGCTACCACCTAGCAAGTGTGGTGTCTGGCGGTGACACCACATACTCTGTTCAAGAATCACAAGAGGAGGAGGTATACTTGGAAAAGGCAGAGAGATACGGGAAGATTTCAGCTAGATTACATCATGTTCAGGCAGAGATTTCGAAATCAGATACTGGATTGTAAGGTGTACCCAGGAACAGATATAGAATCAGATCAGAATTTAGTAGCGATGAAGAGTAGCATGAAGTTTAAGAGACTAATCAGCAAGAAACAATACCCAAACAAGTGGGATACGGAAGTACTAAGGAATGATGAGATACTCTTGCATTCTCTAAGGCTATAGATACCGCCATCACGAACTGCTCCGTAGACACTTCATTTGAAGGGGAATGGGTATCTCTAAAAAGGGCACTCACAGACGTAACTGCCAAGAAACCATGGATAGCAGAAGAGATACTTTAGTGGATCACTGAAAGACGGAAGTACAATAAGGGTCAGGGAAATTAGGGAATACAGAAACACAAGTCACTGAGGAATGAAATAAGCAGGAAGTGCAGGGAACCTGAGACGAAATGATTCCCTGAAAAATATGAAGAAATCAAAAAAGAACTGATTGTCGGAAAGACTGACTCGACATATAGAAAATTGAAAACAGCCTTCCGTGAAACGAAAAGCAAGTGTGGTAACATTACGAGTGCAAAGGGAATTCCAGTATCAAATCCACAGGAGAGAGTAAATAGTCGGAAAGAATACACTGAAGACCTCTGTGAGGGAACAGATTTGTCTGAGGTCATAGAAAAAGAGACAGGAGTAGATATAGAAGAGACCGGCGGAACCAGTATTAGAATTTAAAAGAGCTTTGAAGACTTATGATCAGATAAGGGATAGATAACATTCGTCAGAATTCCTAAAATCTATTCGCGACTATTCACGTTGGTGTGTAGAATGTTCGAGTCATGTGATATACCATCTGATTTTCGAAAATATATCATCCTCACAATTCCGAAGACAGCAAGAGTTAACAAGTGAGAGAATTACCGCACAATCAGCTTAACAGGGGTTGGGTTGTTTGGGGAAGGAGACCAGACAGCGAGGCCATCGGTCTCATCGGGAAGGAAGTCGGCCGTGTCCTTTCAGAGGAACCATTCCGACATTTACCTGGAGGGATTTAGGGAAATCACGGAAAACCTAGATCAGGATGGCCAGACGCGGGATTGAACCGTCGTCCTCCCGAATGCGAGTCCAGTATCTAACCACTGCGCTACCCCGCTCGGTCCATCAGCTTAACAGCTCATGATTCCAAGTTTCTGAGAAGAGTAGTACACAAAAGATAGAGTCACCAGAGGGGCAGTTCCGATGTCGCGGTTGATAACGAAAGCAAGACTGAAGAAAAATCAAGACACATTCATGGGATTTGTCGACCTAGAAAAAGAGTTCGACAATGTAAAATGGTGCAAGATGTTCGAAATTCTGTGGAAAATGGTGATAGGTTATAGGGAGAGATGAATAATATAAAACTTGTACAAGAACCAAGTAGGAATAATAAGAGTGGAAGGCGAAGACCGAAGTGTTCGAACTAAGGGTATAAGACAGCGATGTAGTCTTTCGCCACTACTGTTCAACTATAGACCCTAGAATCAATGATGGAAATAAAAGAAAGGTTGAAGAGTGAAACCAAAATTCAGGGTGAAAGGATATTAATAACAAGATCCGTTGATGACATTGCTATCCTTTGTAAAGTGAAGAAGAATTACTGGATCTGCTTAATTTAGTGAACAGCCTACTGAGTGCAGATTATGGACTGAGAGTAAATCGAATAAAGAGGCAAGTAATGAGAAGTAGCAGAGATGAGAACTGCGAGAAACTTAATATCAGGATCGGTGCTCACAAAATAGATGAACTTAAGGAAGTCTGCCACCTAGGGAGCAAAATAAAATGTGACGGACGGAGCAAGAAGGACATGAAAAGCAAACTGGCGATGGCAGAAAGGGCATTCCTGGCCAAGAGAAGTCTACAAGTATCAAACATAGTTCTTAATCTGAGGAATAAATTTCTGAGAATGTACGTTTAGATGACAACATTGTACGTCTGCCCCCGGTAGCTGAGCAGTCAGCGCGACAGAATGTCAATACTAAGGGCCCGGGTTCGATTCCCGGCTAAGGTCGGAGATTTTCTCCGCTCAGGGACTGGGTGTTGTGTTGTCCTAAACATCATCATTTCATCCCCATCGACGCGCAAGTCCAATAGAAAGACTTGCACCCGGCGAACGGTCTACCCGACGGGAGGCCCTAGTCACACGACATTAATTTACGACATTGTATGACTGAATAACATGGATTGTGGTGAAACCAGAAAAGAAGAGAATCGAACCATTTGAGATGTGATGCTACAGAGGAAAGTTGAAAATTAGGTGGACGGGTAAGATAAAGAATGAAAAGGTTCGATGGGGAATCCGTGATGCTAGCCGTAGTGGCCGAGCGGTTCTAGACGCTTCAGTCTGGAACCGCGCGACCGCTACGGTCGCTGGTTCGAATCCTGCCTCGGGCATGGATGTGTGTGATGGCCTTAGGTTAGTTAGGTTTACGTAGTTCTAAGTTCTAGGGGACTGATGACCTCAGATGTTGCTTAGTGCTCAGAACCATTTGAACCATTTTTGAATCTGTGATGAAAGGATTGTATCGGAAACACTGACAAGAAGAAGGGACAGGATGATAGGACATCTGTAAAAACATCAGGGAATGACTTACATGTTACTAAGGGGGCTGTAGAGGGTAAAAATTGTAGGTGAAGACAGAGACTGGAATGCATCCAGCACATAACTGGAGACATGGGTTGCAAATGCTGCTCTGAGGTGAAGAGGTTGGCACAGGAGAGGAATCCTTTAGAATTGTTGGCGGGCCGCATCAAACCAGTTAGAAGACTAATGACTCAGAAGAGCTGATGGTAGGGTTCGAGTGTGGCGGAAACCCGCCGAAGCAATGAAGCCAGGTTTTCAACAGGGCACTTTACAAGCTGTTAATGGCTCTATAATGGAATTAGCTGTGTATACGTGGAATGGACTGGATCCTCTGATCAAACTGTTCGATCGCTGAGTGGGAATGGTTACGTTCGTCTACCTGAAGACCATTTGCAGCCATTCATGGACTTCATGTTCCCAAACAACAGTGCAATTGATGTGGATGACAACACGGCATATCACCGGCCACAGTTTTTCGCTATTGGTTTGAAGAACAGTGTGGACGGCTAGAGCTAATGATGCGGCCTCCATATCGCCCGACATGACTCTCAATGAACACATTTGGGACATAATCGGGAGGTCAGTTTGTGCGCAACATCCTGCACCGGCAACACTTTCGCGATTGTGGACGGCCATAGAGGCAACATAGCTCAGTACTCCTGGAGGGGACTTCCAGCGACGTATGGACTCCATGCTGCATGGAGCTGCCGCACGACGCTGGACAGAGGGGGGCCCAACAAGATATTAGGAAATATCCCATTACTTTTGCCACCTCAGAGCAGTCTGGGTAGTTTGCCACTATTCCTTATGCTGCATCAAGAGAGGTACACCGTTTCAAACTGCAACACTTTTTATGATGTTAAACCATTAGCGTAAGATTATGCCGCTCTTCGAATAGCTTATTTCAGCTTTTTAAGCATGAAATTTCGTCAAAAGCCTATGAAATACTGAAAAGTATAGTTTTGGTGCCCCTGGATCCGTGAGACAGGGAACCTGCAAATGAGATTGGGTGACGGTTTCAGCGGTTCAGTTATACACGTGTCTTCAATCAATCCCACTTGGCAAGGGTGCTAGATTTGACGAAAAATATTGTGCAACCGGGCGAATAAGTGAACGTATGCCTGCTCTTCCGTAGATGAATCGCATTTCCTTAAGACTGACGCAATCAATCTCAGACTGGCATACGTTTTGCCTGCAGTTTGCTTTATGCAGTCATCCCGCTTTAGCATTTCCCGGGCGGATATTTGTAGGTGTTCCGGGGTTGTTACTGTTTGCAGTGACTTTTTGGCAACAGCTTAATCCAACAGCGCAGGATCTTTTCGCCTTTTTTATGCTGTGTATCTTATATTTCTACTACCACTAACGTGAATTGACAGTCTCTGCGTCAGTCATCGATGCTCCACAAATATTTCTTCTGTCCTCTGTCGCTGCAACCTTCCCGCAGCCATCCACATTATCCGTGACATCATTCACTGAATGCTGGGTGGCTATAATTAAAGTTCTGCTTCTCAACAGAGGTCCAGTGTGGGCTGTAATTATCGTATGGCAGCGAAATTTGGTAGATAAGCAAATGCGTTAATGTGATATCGATTGATGCTGGAAAAAAAAATTACATCCAGTTTTGGCCTCCAGGCGCAAATCTGGCGCCGTACACTGTTTGTATGACGTCATCACACCCAGGCTGTCATTTGATGAGCCACAGCGTGAGTGAGCAGTACGGCTATAGGGAAGAGAAACGGTGCGCTGTTAATGAAACTGTTTCAAGTGAACGGCAGCAATTAAAGTACCGGTACTGCATTGAGAGAATATCGCAGGCTGAAAAGTCTGAGGAAGAGTCCGATGTCGTTAAATATGATGAGGACGATGGTGGTGGTGGTGGTGATGGTGGTTTTGGTGATGAGATTCGAAAACAGGGTGGTCCTGGAATGGCACGTGGAATAGGAAGACGTCTTATCCCGGTGGAAGTTACTGACGAGGTTGCTGTTGCTCTAACTGACAATGCAGCTCGTGACCCGGCTAGTGTTAGTGTTCATCCAATGTCGCGGGAATTGTCCTCCTCATGTTCAACAATGCAGAAGATCTTTCGGTCTGTTTTACACTGCTACCAGTACAAGATCCAGACGGTGCAGCAACTGAAACCTCATGATCCGCAGCAAAATTCCGACTTTGATTTTCGGTTTATGACTCGGATCTAAGTTCACCAAAGAAGACGAAGTAGATATTCCTGAATTACAATGAAGAACAACTGCCAAGATGAGAAACATAGAAGTAGATATCCTCGGTGTAACAAAGCAGCTTACAACACTTAATAAAGGCAAGGCCTCCGGTCCAGAATGTATACCAGTCAGATTCCTCCCCGAGTATTCCGATAAAACAGTTCCATATTTAGCAATTATACACAACCACTCGCTCACAGAAAAATCCACATATAAAGACTGGAAAATTGCTCAAGTCACACCAATACCCAGAAAGGGAAGTAGGAGTAATCTGCTGAATTACAGGCCTATAACACTAACGTCGAATTTCAGTAGCGTTTTGGAACATATACTGTATTCGAACATTATGAATTGCCTCAAAGAAAACGATTTATTGACAGATAGGCAGCACGGATACAGAAGATATCGTTTTTGTGAAACACAACTAGCTCTTTATACTCATGAAGTAATAAGTGCTGTCGACAGGGGACGTCAAATTGATTCCATATTTTTAGATTTCCAGAAGGCTTTCGATACCGTTCCGCACAAGCGTCTTCCTATCAAACTGCGTGCCTACGGAGTATCGCCACAGTTGTCCGACTGGATTAGTGATTTCCTGCCAGAAAGGCCACAGTTCGTAGTAATAGACGGCAAGTCATCGAGTAAAACAGAAGTAATATCCGGCGTTCCCCAGGGAAGCGTTATAGGCTCTCTACTGTTCCTGATCTATAATAACGACATAGGAGACAATCTGAGTAGCCGTCTTAGATTATTTGCAGATGATGCTGTCATTTACCGCCTTGTAAAGTCATCAGATGATCTAAACGACTTACAAAATGATTTAAATAAGATATCTGTATGGTGCGAAAAGTGGCAATTGACCCTTAATAAAGAAAAGTGTGAAGGTACTCACATGAGTACTAAAAGAAATCAGCTAAATTTCGATTACGCGATAAGTCACACAAATCTGAAGGCTGTAAATTCAATTAAATACTTAGGGATTACAATTACAAATAACCTAAATTGGAACGATCACATATATAATATTGTGTGTAGAGCAATCCAAAGACTGCGGTTCATTGGCAGAACACTTGGAAGGTGCAACAGGTCTACGAGAGAGATTGCTTACACCACGCTTGTCCGCCCTATTCTGGAGTATTGGTGTGCGGTATGGGATCCGCATCTGGTGGGACTGACGGATGACATCGAAAAAGTTCAACGAAGGGCAGATAAATAGGGCATAGTGCCACAGACATGATATGTGAATTGGAGTGGCAAGTATTAAAACAAAGGCGTTTTTCGTTGCGACGGGATCTTCTCATGAAATTTGAATCACCAGTTTTCTCATCCGATTGCAAAAACATCCTGTTGGCACCCACCTACGTAGGGAGAAATGATCATCACGATAAAATAAGAGAAAAAAAGGGCTCGCACAGAAAAATTTAAGAGCTCGTTTTTGCCGCGTGTCGTTGGAGAGTGGAACGGTAGAGAGACAGCTTCAAGGTGGTTCATTGACCCCTCTGCCAAACACTTTGTTGTTTATAGCAGAGTAATCACGTAGATGTAGATGTAAGTTGATGACACGTGGCCGGGCAATATTCTGTGGAGGGACGAGGCACATTTTACACTACAGGGCGCAGTAAATATACAGAGCTGTCGAATTTTTTATACTGGTCAACCGCGTGCTGTGTACGAAGAGACATTCCACTGCGGCTGCGTGGTATGGATTCACAGGCGCTTTTAGTGTCAGTACGTTCTTTTCTTGGAGAGAATACACCCAGAGGACATATCAGGTGTACAGTGAAGTCCACACGATACAGTTCTTTTCTTGGAGAGAATACACCCAGAGGACATATCAGGTGTACAGTGAAGTCCACACGATACAGTTCTTTTCTTGGAGAGAATACACCCAGAGGACATATCAGGTGTACAGTGAAGTCCACACGATACAGTTCTTTTCTTGGAGAGAATACACCCAGAGGACATATCAGGTGTACAGTGAAGTCCACACGATACAGTTCTTTTCTTGGAGAGAATACACCCAGAGGACATATCAGGTGTACAGTGAAGTCCACACGATACAGTTCTTTTCTTGGAGAGAATACACCCAGAGGACATATCAGGTGTACAGTGAAGTCCACACGATACAGTTCTTTTCTTGGAGAGAATACACCCAGAGGACATATCAGGTGTACAGTGAAGTCCACACGATACAGTTCTTTTCTTGGAGAGAATACACCCAGAGGACATATCAGGTGTACAGTGAAGTCCACACGATACAGTTCTTTTCTTGGAGAGAATACACCCAGAGGACATATCAGGTGTACAGTGAAGTCCACACGATACAGTTCTTTTCTTGGAGAGAATACACCCAGAGGACATATCAGGTGTACAGTGAAGTCCACACGATACAGTTCTTTTCTTGGAGAGAATACACCCAGAGGACATATCAGGTGTACAGTGAAGTCCACACGATACAGTTCTTTTCTTGGAGAGAATACACCCAGAGGACATATCAGGTGTACAGTGAAGTCCACACGATACAGTTCTTTTCTTGGAGAGAATACACCCAGAGGACATATCAGGTGTACAGTGAAGTCCACACGATACAGTTCTTTTCTTGGAGAGAATACACCCAGAGGACATATCAGGTGTACAGTGAAGTCCACACGATACAGTTCTTTTCTTGGAGAGAATACACCCAGAGGACATATCAGGTGTACAGTGAAGTCCACACGATACAGAGACCTCGTTGTAGAGCACAGCATGTGGTTGCTGCTTTTGCGGAGCACAACTATGTGGAAAGTACTGTTTTCGTGCAAGATGGGGCAACGCCTCATGTCGCTCGCTCAGTGAAAGATCGACTCTGCAACTTTCAAAAATGGTTCAAATGGCTCTGAGCACTATGGGACTTAACTTCTGAGGTAGGATTCGAACCTGCGACCGTAGCGGTCATGCTGTTCCAGACTGTAGCGTCTAGAACCGCTCGGCTACCCCGGCCGGCAATGCAACTTTCGACGAACGTGTTATCTCCAGAGGTTTACCAGATGCGTTGCGTGTAAGATGACCTGATCTGAATCCATGTGATTTTTGGGTCTGGTGATATCTAAAACGACGGGTTTACCAAGGACACGTTCTGTCTCAACCTGACCGGAAGGTCAGAAAACAGGGACACGTTGCCCCTAATCCCCCGGACCTGCTGCGAGCAATTGTTGATCACGACTTTTGACGGATGTAGCATTTCGTTGACGTCTACGGTGCTCATACTGAACAAAGAGTGTAAACGGCGGTTAATGCTAAATCAAACATCATTCCTTTCTCACTTGCCTCACTTTTTTTTCCACCCACGTACCATCCCTAATTCACTGCATATGGAAACATTTAGATACGTGCTTCTCGCACTCACATCACTAGATTCGTACCTGGTGGCCCAATTTCGCGTTAACGCATTAACATGTCTGACAACCTTCGCAGCCGGCCGAAGTGGCCGTGCGGTTAAAGGCGCTGCAGTCTGGAACCGCAAGACCGCTACGGTCGCAGGTTCGAATCCTGCCTCGGGCATGGATGTTTGTGATGTCCTTAGGTTAGTTAGGTTTAACTAGTTCTAAGTTCTAGGGGACTAATAACCTCAGCAGTTGCGTCCCATAGTGCTCAGAGCCATTTGAACAACCTTCGCTGCCATACGACAATCACATCGCACACTGTACGTCTGTGAGTTGAAAACACTTTATAAGCGCCCAGTCAAACAGTAACAGTCGTGTCGCGCTTGTTGCGCACTTCTGAAATTTCCATCGTATCTGTCAGTTTGATTCCGTTAAGAGCTACGTGTTGAGTCCTGTCAGCAAGAAAGACCTGCATCCAGCCGCCGGTCTGGTCCGATGCACGGTAAGCTCGGACTTTCTCCACTCTGAACGACAGTGAGGAACCGTGTCACACGCCTTCCGGGAGTCACGGGATGCGGCATCCATCTACGTGGCCGCCTTTGTCTATGGCTCCTTGAGTTCCGTTCTCCAAAAGCATGGAGGTAAAAGTAAGAGGAGTTGTCATAACGTCACAAACTTGGAGCCGACCCAACTGAAGATCCGCCATGTTAGCTACCCCAAAACATTCGCTTGTGGTAGTTTGATTCCGTGTAGTTGTGAAGTGTTTTGATAAAAAATGCCGGCTTGCGTCGCTTACTGGTGAACTAATAGTTCTGATTGTAGCCTAAAGTTTAAACAAATCACACTTCATTCGTAAGTGGACTTATTTAAGCGCTATTTTCTTATATATACTTGAAATTCTGATGCACTGCAAAGTTTTACAGCATGGTTTTATTTCTGTGATTTGACTTCAGATTTCCTATCAATCCAATGCGAAGAGCTCTCTGGAGGTGAGCAATACACGTGGTTTTCATTGCTTGGTTATTCCCAAGTAACTGAAAAGTCCTGGCAAGAAATATCCTGGAAATGGGGCTAATGTTTCAAAATGCGGTAATTTAATATAAAAGTAATGTAACTACATGTATTTCATTAAATCTTAAGTAACCTGTTACAGTGGTTAAATTATGAGTACTTAAAGGGTTTGCCACACTGAATGTCACTTGGTAGGTACAATTTAAAAGCAAAGCAGATGTGTAAAATACAATGGGCCCTACAATCTTAAATTCCATTTTTTTCCTTCGTAATTTAACAAATCTTTCACTTTGTTGACATGACAGCTGGCTTGTTTGTATCATCCCTGCATACATCTATGGGACACCAAGCGAAATACGGCAAGTTTCTTGCAAACTTGAACATTTAAAATTTCCATTTGACTTGAAAATGCAACGAATACAAATCGATGCCTCTAAACTATCAATCACTGCTTTTAGAGTTCTGGCTTTATCAGTTATCGACACAAACACAATGAAAGTGAATAGAAATTGATTATGAAAGCACGCTTGTCATAGCACATACGTCTCTTCTCGGTTATTCGAAGTGTATAAACAAAAAGGAATTACCGTACTGAGGCCAGAAGCGTCATATTCTCGTGTCGTATTACTGTATCGAATACGCGTTTAAGACCAGAAAAACGTTAGAAGTTGCGTTCCTTATGCTGTGTTGTTCACTAAAATAGTGCAACATTAACTATATAAAATAAATATCGCGTGCACACGACAGAAATAACGAACAAAAAGGAATTGTAAACACTCGTCTGCTAATGTTTTGGGTGATCCAAGATGGCGGCAAGCCCAACCCATTGGCTTCAAAACAACGTACAGCGTAAGTCTGTAGCGCCATCTCCCCTTATTCTATCTCCATGTCCAAAAGCATCTTAACGTCTGAGCGTAAAACACCTTCGATGATTTTGCATCAGATTGAAGTCAGCGATATGAGCCCACAATTGTGGGGTAGGGAGAACTGGTTTAGAAAAATTCATTCGAGAGTTGCAAGTGAAAATTACAAGACTCTGTAGGTCATAGCTGTGTCTCCTAAACCGGTGGCCGCCTTACAGAGACTATTAGATTGAAGTCTGATCCTTTGTCTAGCGAGTAAGTTATTCATTAAAAAGGGGTAAAATCGGTGTGATAATTTTCTGTGTGTTTACAAGACGAGACAGAGACGATAATTAGGTAAGTTTGGTCCTTCTGCACGAATGTGTTTTCGGATCTTTTAAATTACTTTGTAGCTCAGTCAATTTGTAATTATTAATTCTGTGGCTGACTTACATTTCCTCAAGATTCTCCTCATGAACCACAGCCTGGTAAGTAGCGTCGAGTTACTTAAAGTGGCGCCCCTTATCTCCTGTGCTGATAACAGCTTTCGACAAGTCACTGAACTGAATCTCTCTTGTCGTGTTCCACTTGCCAGAGCAACCGGTGGGCAGTGTAAGTGTAAAAGCACGGTCTGCCGACGTACATAAAACTCCCAGAGGAAATTCTCTTTTTCGTGATAATTTTATTCGCTTGAGCTACTTGTGCTGGAAACAACAGTTACTCACCGAGCGAGGTTAGCACACTGGACTCGCATTCGGGAGGACGACGGTTCAAACTCGCGTCCGACCATCTTGATTTAGGTTTTCCGTGATTTCCCCAGATCGCTTCAGGCAAATGCCGGGATGGTTCCTTTGAAAGCGCACGGCCTACTTCCTTCCCCAATCCGATGGGACCGATGACCTCGCTGTTTGGTCCCCTCTCCCAAATCAGCAGAGTGCCCCCCCCCCCCCCTGCCCCCCCCCTCTCCCACTGATAACAGCTACTGTCAAATCTGAAAGGTATAGTATAGGAAAAGATGATAAGTTCTGTTATTTGGGCATCGTAATTATAAAAATCGACAGATGTTGGACGGAAATAAGAGAATGTATTGCAACAGAAAATGTTGTGTTCTGTGAAGGAAGACAACTATTCGCGAACGAAACGTTTACTATAAAAGAGAATAAAATTGTTATCTTAAGACGTTTACTTGGAGTGAGTCCCTGTATGGCTTTCAAAGTCAGGCAGGCCTAAGGGCGATTGGAACGCTGGTTCGGAGAAGGCAGGCGAGGACCAGTGGGGCAAAAAGAGAAACCAACGAAGATGTTTTCAAGGAAGTTAGCGAACGACATAAGTATTGAAAACATTATAACCAAATTTTTTCACATTTATGTAGAGACGAAACATGTTACTAAAGGAAAATGCTAAGGAGGAAAACCAAGGCGTGGGCAAGAAAGGAATTTGAAACAGTAGTAATGGAGATAGCCGAATGTCAAACTATAAAAAAAGGAGTCGGAGTGGGAGAGAGAGAGAGAGAGAGAGAGAGAGAGAGAGAGAGAGAGAGTGTGTGTACTACACGAAGTGAAAAAGAGTGGTTGTGGCGACAAGTTAGAGTATTCAGGAGTTGTTTGACCGATGGCAGTCCAAAAGCAAAAACGTGTAAACTGTATTACGCTACAAAGCAAACCGCTGAATCACCGCAACTGTCCCTGAAAAATGTACTGTATTACAATGAGTTTTTCGATCAACGCAACGAATCCCACGTCTTTCTTTTGATTTCTTTCAAACCACGGCGTGGTCCTGGTAATACTTTCAGTATTATGGAAACTCCATTTTTTTCTTTTACTTGCGCTTCAACGGCGATACTACTGATATATTCAGTTTTTAAGAAGGTAATTTAGCAGTTGAAGGTTGTTTAGTCCAACGTTTTGAAACACACCTATGGGGGACCGTTTTGTCGATGAACAAGATGTAATCCGCTGTGCATTGCTTTTCGATGCACGCCGGAAATTCTGCACTAATTGCTACTCAAATTGGTTAATTCTCTCCGCGTAGGCCGCTTCGAGCAGTAATTGAATGTCAGAAGACCCTTCCTGTACTGTCAATCATCAACTATTGCTCCGAGCAGGTATGAATGTTTATCAACCAACAATTTCCGCAATCATTCAGTATGCTTATGCGATGACTTCGCCCGTTCTCAACCACGATAGATTTTTATAATCAAGCGGGACACATATTAAAAGCACTTCCTTGTGATTGTATGCCGTAATGTGACAGGGTGTCCTAATTGTCCCTTTTCGATATTAACCTCTTTTCTGAGTCCTATAACTAATCTTGCTCTAATATGTATTACTTACGAGGTATGTTTTAGCTGCCTCTTTAAATAGTGTATTTTAGTCATCTTTTTCATCAGTTTGGGTAATTATTTATTATTATTATTATTATTATTATTATTATTGTTATTCACGTACGGACCCATTAGGACCACGCGAGGTACAGTCAATCAATGTCGCTTTTGATGGTTGGCCTTGCTTCGTGTCCAAATTTGTTTCATCCTTTCAGAATGAAGTCTCTTTCTTTCATCAAACCACTGTATTCCAGTCCGTTCTCTAATATCCCTCTGACCAACTTTGCAGTCACACATCTTTTGTCTGGATGTTTTGCTATCTGTAACGTCTGTCTGAATTATACAGGCTACTTTAAGATCCCCCCCCCCCCCCCATGAACCATGGACCTTGCCGTTGGTGGGGAGGCTTGCGTGCCTCAGTGATACAGATAGCCGTACCGTAGGTGCAACCACAACGGAGGGGTATATGTTGAGAGGCCAGACAAACGTGTGGTTCTTGAAGAGGGGCAGCAGCCTTTTCAGTAGTTACAAGGGCAACAGTCTGGATGATTGACTGATCTGGCCTTGTAACAATAACCAAAACGGCCTTGCTGTGCTGGTACTGCGAACGGCTGAAAGCAAGGGGAAACTACAGCCGTAATTTTTCCCGAGGGCATACAGCTTTACTGTATGATTAAATGATGATGGCGTCCTCTTGGGTAAAATATTCCGGAGGTAAAATAGTCCCCAATTCGGATCTCCGGGCGGGTACTACTCAAAAGGATGTCGTTACCAGGAGAAAGAAAACTGGCGTTCTACGGATCGGAGCGTGGAATGTCAGATCCCTTAATCGGGCAGGTAGGTTAGAAAATTTAAAAAGGGAAATGGATAGGTTAAAGTTAGATATAGTGGGAATTAGTGAAGTTCGGTGGCAGGAGGAACAAGACTTCTGGTCAGGTGACTACAGGGTTATAAACACAAAATCAAATAGGGGTAATGCAGGAGTAGGTTTAATAATGAATAGGAAAATAGGAATGCGGGTAAGCTACTACAAACAGCATAGTGAACGCATTATTGTGGCCAAGATAGATACGAAGCCCACACCTACTACAGTAGTACAAGTTTATATGCCAACTAGCTCTGCAGATGAAAAAATTGAAAAAATGTATGATGAAATAAAAGAAATTATTCAGATTGTAAAGGGAGACGAAAATTTAATAGTGATGGGTGACTGGAATTCGAGTGTAGGAAAAGGGAGAGAAGGAAACATAGTAGGTGAATATGGATTGGGGCTAAGAAATGAAAGAGGAAGCCGCCTGGTTGAATTTTGCACAGAGCACAACATAATCATAGCTAACACTTGGTTTAAGAATCATGAAAGAAGGTTGTGTACATGGAAGAACCCTGCAGATACTAAAAGGTATCAGATAGATTATATAATGGTAAGACAGAGACTTAGGAACCAGGTTTTAAATTGTAAGACATTTCCAGGGGCAGATGTGGACTCTGACCACAATCTATTGGTTATGACCTGTAGATTAAAACTGAAGAAACTGCAAAAAGGTGGGAATTTAAGGAGATGGGACCTGGATAAACTGAAAGAACCAGAGGTTGTACAGAGTTTCAGGGAGAGCATAAGGGAACAATTGACAGGAATGGGGGAAAGAAATACAGTAGAAGAAGTATGGGTAGCTTTGAGGGATGAAGTAGCGAAGGCAGCAGAAGATCAAGTAGGTAAAAAGACGAGGGCTAGTAGAAATCCTTGGGTAACAGAAGAAATATTGAATTTAACTGATGAAAGGAGAAAATATAAAAATGCAGTAAATGAAGCAGGCAAAAAAGAATACAAACGTCTCAAAAATGAGATCGACAGGAAGTGCAAAATGGCTAAGCAGGGATGGCTAGAGGACAAATGTAAGGATGTAGAGGCTTGTCTCACTAGGGGTAAGATAGATGCTGCCTACAGGATAATTAAAGAGACTTTTGGAGATAAGAGAACGACTTGTATGAATATCAAGAGCTCAGATGGAAACCCAGTTCTAAGCAAAGAAGGGAAAGCAGAAAGGTGAAAGGAGTATATAGAGGGTCTATACAAGGGCGATGTACTTGAGGACAATATTATGGAAATGGAAGAGGATGTAGATGAAGATGAAATGGGAGATAAGATACTGCGTGAAGAGTTTGACAGAGCACTGAAAGACCTGAGTCGAAACAAGGCCCCCGGAGCAGACAACATTCCATTGGAACTATTGACGCCCTTGGGAGAGCCAGTACTGACAAAACTCTACAATCTGGTGAGCAAGATGTATGAAACAGGCAAAATACCCTCAGACTTCAAGAAGAATATAATAATTCCAATCCAAAAGAAAGCAGGTGTTGATAGATGTGAAAATTACCGAACTATCAGTTTAATAAGTCACAGCTGCAAAATACTAACACGAATTCTTTACAGACGAATGGAAAAACTAGTAGAAGCCAACCTCGGGGAAGATCAGTTTGGATTCCGTAGAAACACTGGAACACGTGAGGCAATACTGACCTTACGACTTATCTTACAACAAAGATGAAGGAAAGGCAAACCCACGTTTCTAGCATTTGTGGACTTAGAGAAAGCTTTTGACAATGTTGACTGGAATACTCTCTTTCAAATTCTAAAGGTGGCAGGGGTAAAATACTGGGAGCGAAACGCTATTTACAATTTGTACAGAAACCAGATGGCAGTTATAAGAGTCGAGGGACATGAAACGGGAGCAGTGGTTGGGAAGGGAGTAAGACAGGGTTGTAGCCTCTCCCCGATGTTGTTCAATCTGTATATTGAGCAAGCAGTAAAGGAAACAAAAGAAGTATTCGGAGTAGGTATTAAAATTCATGGAGAAGAAATAAAAACTTTGAGGTTCGCCGATGACATTGTAATTCTGTCAGAAACAGCAAAGGACTTGGAAGAGCAGTTGAATGGAATGGACAGTGTCTTGAAAGGAGGATATAAGATGAACATCAACAAAAGCAAAACGAGGATAATGGAATGTAGTCTAATTAAGTCGGCTGATGCTGAGGGAATTAGATTAGGAAATGAGACACTTAAAGTAGTAAAGGAGTTTTGCTATTTGGGGAGCAAAATAACTGATGATGGTCGAAGTAGAGAGGATATAAAATGTAGACTGGCAATGGCAAGGAAAGCGTTTCTGAAGAAGAGAAATTTGTTAACATCGAGTATAGATTTAAGTGTCAGGAAGTCGTTTCTGAAAGTATTTGTATGGAGTGTAGCCATGTATGGAAGTGAAACATGGACGATAAATAGTTTGGACAAGAAGAGAATAGAAGCTTTCGAAATGTGATGCTACACAAGAGTGCTGAAGATTAGATGAGTAGATCACATAACTAATGAGGAAGTATTGAATAGGATTGAGGAGGAGAGAAGTTTTTGGCACAACTTGACCAGAAGAAGGGATCGGTTGGTAGGACATGTTCTGAGGCATCAAGGGATCACCAATTTAGTATTGGAGGGCAGCGTGGAGGGTAAAAATCGTAGGGGGAGGCCAAGAGATGAATACACTAAGCAGATTCAGAAGGATGTAGGTTGCAGTAGGTACTGGGAGATGAAAAAGCTTGCACAGGATAGAGTAGCACGGAGAGCTGCATCAAACCAGTCTCAGGACTGAAGACCACAACAACTACTTTAAGATCCTCATTAATCGCTGTGATCAATTTAATTGGCTCAGTTTTGACCTTACTTCTGTTTTCGTAGAATTTTACTGTTCGTTTTGTCAACCTAGTGGGTCCCGTTCTTTTAATGTGCCGATAAAACTAACATCTTCGTTTTCTCATGTCACCATGTATGGCTGTGTATTCTTCTATTTCCTTATTACTTGTCACCCTATAAGTTTCTCCATCAGTAATTTTGAGGCATAATATTTTTCTAATAGTCTTTCTTTACTTCTTTTGAATTTCTTCAATATCCCTATTTCTATTTAAAATTAAAGTTCCTGCTCCATAAAGACATTCATGTTTGATTACGGCTCTGTAATGCGTAAGTTTACTGAATTCAGAAAGTTATTTTTATTATAAATATTTTGTGTTAACCTGAATGCAGTTGCCATTTTTTGAAAGCGAACTTAGTTCGCAGCTTTTTCCAGACGGTTTTCTTGTATGATTTCACCCCAAGTATTTAAGCTGAGAAATCTTTTTGTTTTCCATATTTCGTGTTCAAAAACTTTGGTGCTTCTTTGTTGCAAGTTATATATTCCGATTTTTAGAATGATATTTGTAGTCTTACTTTTCCTGCAACTTCCTTAAAATTTCAGTTTTTTTTCTAGCTGTGGTAATATCCCTAGTTAACACTGCCAGATCATCTTCAAAGGTGAGCCAATCTACTCTAATATTAGTTCTACCTAAGTTCATTGATTGATATAAATTTTGACTCGAGATTTGCGCTCGCCATTTCCAAAACACAGTTAAACGGTAATAGGGAGAGTTCATCTCCCTGTGTTGCACCAATCTTAATGTCAAATAGTTCACAAATTTCTCCCGTGGATGTAACTTTAGAACTAGCGTCGGTTAACGTTTCCTTAATCATTGTCAGACTTTCATTTCTAGCACTGGTTAATTTAAAATTTGGAAAAGAGATTCTACATCTACACCTACATTTATACTCCGCAAGCCACCCAACGGTGTGTTGCGGAGGGCACTTTACGTGCCACTTCACCAAGTGCCCATCCGCTGCAGATCTTCCTGCATTTCGCTGCAATTTTCTAATGCTGCAACTTCTCTGTGTACTACAGCATCATCCGCGAAAAGCCGCATGGAACTTCCGACGCTGTCTACTAGGTCATTTATATATATATTGCGAAAAGCAATGGTACCATAACAGTCACCTGTGGCACGACAGAGGTTACTTTAACGTCTGTAGACGTCTCTCCATTGACAACAACATGCTGTGTTCTGTTTGCTAAAAACTCGGCAATCCAGCCACACAGCTGGTCTGATATTCCGTAGGCTCCTACTTTGTTTATCTGTTTCGAACGCCTTCCGAAAGTCAAGGAAAATGGCATCTACCTGGGAGCCTAATATTTTCTGGGTCTCATGAACGACTAAAGCGAGTTGCGTCTCACACGATCGCTGTTGCCGGAATCCATGTTGATTCCTACAGAGTAGATTCTGGGTTTCCAGAAATGACAGGATACGCGAGCAAAAAACATGTTCTAAAATTCTACAACAGATCGACGTCAGAGATATAGGTCTATAGTTTTGCGCATCTGCTAGACGACCCTTCTTGAAGACTGGGACTACCTGTGCTCTTTTCCAATCATTTGGAGCCTTCCGTTCCGCCGGTACACGGCTGTTAGAAGGGCGGCAAGTTCTTTCGCGTATTCTGTCAGGTCCAGTGGACTTTCCTCTGTTGAGTGATTCCAGTTGCTTTTCTATTCCTTGGACACTTATTTCGATGTCAGCCATTTTTTCGTTCGTGCGAGGATTTAGAGAAGGAACTGCAGTGCGGTCTTCCTCTGTGAAACAGCTTTGGAAAAACGTGTTTAGTATTTCAGCTTTACGCGTGTCATCCTCTGTTTCAATGCCATCATCATCCCAGAGTGTCTGGATATGCTGTTTCGAGCCACTTTCTGATTTAACGTAAAACCAGAACTTCCTAGGATTTTCTGTCAAGTCGGTACATAGAATTTTACTTTCGAATTCACTGAACACTTCACGCATAGCCCTCCTTACCCTAACTTTGACATCGTTTAGCTTCTGTTTGTCTGAGAGGTTTTGGCTGCGTTTAAACTTGGAGTGAAGCTCTCTTTGCTTTCGCAGTAGTTTCCTAACTTTGTTGTTGAACCACGGTGGGTTTTTCCCGTCCCTCACAGTTTTACTCAGCACGTACCTGTCTAAAACGCATTTTACGATTGCTTTGAACTTTTCCCATAAACACTCAATATTGCCAGTGTCGGAACAGAAATTTTCGTTTTGATCTGTTAGGTAGTCTGAAATCTGCCTTCTATTACTCTTGCTAAATAGATAAACCTTCCTCCTTTTTTATATTCCTATTTACTTCCATATTCAGAGATGCAGCAACGGCCTTATGATCACTGATTCCCTGTTCTGCGCTTACAGAGTCGAAAAGTTCGGGTCTGTTATCAGTAGGTGCAAGATGTTATCTCCACGAGTCGGTTCTCTGTTTAATTGCTCGAGGTAATTTTCGGATAGTGCACTCAGTATAATGTCACTCGATGCTCTATCCCTACTACCCGTCCTAAACATCTGAGTGTCCCAGTCTATACCTGGTAAATTGAAATCTCCACCTAAGACTATAACATGCTGAGAAAATTTATGTGAAATGTATTCCGGATTTTCTCTCAGTTGTTCTGTCACTAATGCTGCTGAGTCGGGAGGTCGGTAAAAGGAGCCAATTATTAACCTAGCTCGGTTGTTGAGTGTAACCTCCACCCATAATAATTCACAGGAACTATCCACTTCTACTTCACTACAGGATAAACTACTACTAACAGCGATAAACACGCCACCGCCGGTTGCATGCAATCTATCCTTTCTTATCACCGTCTGTACCTTTGTAAAAATTTCGGTAGAATTTATCTCTGGCTTCAGCCAGCTTTCCGTACCTATAACGGTTTCAGCTTCAGTGCTTTCTATCAGCGCTTGAAGTTCCGGTACTTTACCAACGCAGCAACCCTCTGCGATGGCGCCTTCCACTGCAGTTTCAAGTCTCTCTTGGCATGTGTTCGTTATAGAGCCACTGGTTCACTAATTAGTCTTACGAATCCTGAAGCCTTTGGTTTTCGGGCGTGCTCTCCTGAACACACAGGAAACCATCGTTCAACAATTGTAGGGCAAGATGTACTAGCGCAGAACACATTCTTACGTGACAGCGAGCGTGTTTCCTCGTTTTGTTTCCAGTCTGCAACGAGGTTGAAACACGTATGTATTTAGTGTATTCATTGACAACGATGGCGAGGCATGACAGAATCTCTGACCAGAGAGTTATTTATCGTTGCTAGTCTGCGCTTGACCGCGCGAGAGTGCAGTTGCGCTCTGTCTGCAGTAGTAGTCAGTTGCTGTTGCGTGTGTGGAGTCGGCAGAGCGAATGGTTCAGTTGCAGTTGTGAGCTGGAGTCGGCGGGCGTCGACATGGGTCTCTGGTCACAGTTCTGGACGAGGTATATTGTTATCGAAGGTAATGAAGCAGCATTGCGCTCAGCTAATGACATATGTTAATTGTAATTAATTTGTTCAAGAATTGCCCCAATAATAATTTTTCTACAAAGTAACCTTTTTAAAGAAAAAGATTCATTTCAAGTTAAATAATATTTCCTATGCATTCCCTCCAAGAATCAAAGTTAAACATGGGCAGCATTGCACGAAGCTGTGCCGAAAAATAAGAGCAGATATAGATGCAGTTTACTGAGGTAAGAATTTTGGTTTTTGTGTTCAGGTTTAATTATTGCACAGGGCCGTAGGTCAGCGTAGCTGCCCTTGTAAAATTTATCAGGTTCATCTTAACGTTAATTTTGTGAGGACTTAACATTTTTGCACATTTTTATTATCATTGAGATTTATTACTGTGGGAAGCTAACATTTGGCTCTATTTGCATTTTTATTCAATTCTTTTCATAAAAAATTTCACGGGGAGTTTACATTTGGGCCATTATTATTCTTTAATTTTGCAAGGAGGTTACGCACGACTCATTTTTATTATTCGTTTTTGTGTGGAGTCAACATTTGGCTCAGTATCATTGTCGTTTATTTTCACGGGGAGGTTACAAGGTCACAACACTGAAGTTGTTTTCGCAAACGCTGAATGCAACAACTGCAGACAGTAATTCAATACCAAGAAACAAACTTATAACTGCTTGGCCAACTGCAATTTAGAAATCCATCATCACAGATGCAGGGCTCCATCCAGGCACGTTACATTAATACATTAGTAGCTTAAAAGAAAAAAGCGTTCATATGTTTCTCGCTTTTCATTTGGCAGCAAAGCGTAGACAGCTGGAATGGTGTTTGTTTGCTCTCAATAATTATTAAGTCGTTATGGAGTATAAACAACTGTCCAAACTGCTTGCTCGAACTCTTGCAACATTCAATCCACAAAGAATGATTCAGAGTTTTCCGTTTTCGCTGGTAAACACCAGTATTCTAATGGTTCAAATGGCTCTGAGCACTATGGGACTCAACATCTGAGGTCATCAGTCCCCTAGAAGTTAGAACTACTTAAGCCTAATTAACCCAAGGACATCACACACATCCATGCCCGAGGCAGGATTCGAACCTGCGACCGTAGCAGTCACGCGGTTCCGGTCTGAAGCGCCTAGAACCTCTCGGCCACCGCGGCCGGCACCAGTATTGGAACTTCCAGTCCCCTGTTATCATCTGAAAGTAAAAAAGCTACCATTGTTCATCAGTAAATTACTCTCTTGGAAGAATATCCCTCTGGAAGCGATAGGATCTTGCGTAATTCCCATACATTTTCGCCTAATGCTATGTAACGATTGTCTCGCACTTCTGTGTGTCGGTAACGATGTTACTAGGTCGTAGCCTTGACTGAAGAGCCGCCCCACTTGTTCAACGTAAACTCATGAAGCTGTAGCGTCTGCTTCTTTTTGCCCGCTTCTTTGCGCCGATAAAATGGTGTCACACTTCATTTGCTGCTTCATCTGGAAAACAAACATGGCTACCTTCATGCCGTTTTTTCGAAAACTGACATTCCGAGCCCGTGGCTGTGTATAGAGAAGACAACAGCAACCAACCACTTTCCACATTGCTATTTATTTACCGAAATAGCGCCGTTACCGGTTTAGAGCCGAAAGGTTCATCTTCAGATGGCTAGTTCACGTTTTACACTAGCTTTCACTCTTTTCTTTCCCAACTGACGATATTTTCTTGGATGGTGGTGTCCTACAAGTGAAACAAGATGTGAGACAATGTCTCTTTAACTGTAACTGTGGCTCACAACGATTTTAAAGGAAGTAAACGACTTATTCTACTGAAGATGTTTGGGTTACTTACCTTGAAAAGCACGCGTCATTACGCTCCAGTGCGGCATGATCACAAGCAGTCAGCACTGGAACGTGTTAGCGCGGTTTTTTCAACGTAAGTAACCAAAACATCTTCACTGGAGTAAGTTGTTTACATCAATTAAAGTCGTTGTGAGCCGCAGTTATAGTTAAAAAGACATTGTCTCACATCTTGTTTCACTTGTAGGACACCACCATCCAAGAAAATATCGTCAGTTGGGAAAGAAAAGAGTGAAAGCTAGTGTAAAACGTGAACTAGCCATCTTAGGATGAACCTTTCGGCTCTAAACCGGTAGCGGCGCTATTTAAATAAATAATAGCAGTGTAGAAAGTGGCTGGTTGCTGTTGTCATCTCTGCAAGAATCAACCTATATGTGGTCACCTTCCCCTAGAACTTCGCTATTTTTTTCTGGACAGTCTTCCTTTGCATATGTACTTTTTAAAGTTTAGACAACGCCAGTAACTCACTTCTGATTATTTGTGAAGTCCACTATATGCTGACCCCATTGTGAATCAGCAAAAGCTTCCCTTTGGTGACTTCAGGGAACTCCATTATCTCAGCACTAAAACACGGACCACTACTTGCCAGTCAGAGGTCAACTGCAGCACTGGACTCTGGTAGAGAGCCACAGGTGAAGTTGGCTGTGATTGGTTGATCAGCTTTGGCGCCATTTTTCTGCCAAACGTCTCTCGCGTTTCCTATGTTAGCCGTGCTTTTGAGTTTAATTGAAGTTCAGAGGACTTTTAGGAAACGATTAAAGGGTATTTGAATTATTGAGAGACTTGTTATGCGTTGTGCATGCATGTTCGATTTAGTTGTATATCGTTTTTAGTACGTAATTAGCGTTTGCGTGCATACTGGTAGCATCAGAAGCTTTTCTGAAGCCAACATCTGACAGTCCTTGCTGGAAACGGAAAGTTCCTGTAATTTTTGTGCCATGCTCATTCGACTTTACAGCGTCAAGCTTCATTTCGTTCCGAATCAGAACACTAGGTATTATTTTGGTTTCAGTATTACTGCCTGACTGTTGACGCAGGCAAGTTGTAAGCACGTTTTCCGCGGTTGTTGTGGTTGCTGAAACATTATTCGCAGTAAATTATCGTAGGTACTCTTGAAGACAGTTTTTAATAGGCCTACTTACTGTGGGGTAGAAGGGATACGGTAGTTTTCTTGTTATAAAGAAATGGCTCTGAGCACTATGGGACTTAACTTCCGAGGTCATCAGTCCCCTAGAACTTAGAACTAATTAAACCTTACTAACGTAAGGACATCACACACATCCATACCCGAGGCAGGATTCGAACCTGCGACCGTAACGGTCGCGCGGTTCCTGCCTGTAGCGCCTAGAACCGCTCGGCCACACCGGCCTGCTTTCTTGTTATATTTGGTCGTTATTACAGTAGCCTACATTTAACATTACCCGATTTTTGTAATCTTTTTCGTTTGTTATCTACGAGAGGTATTCTGTACATATATGAAACAAAGTCGGAAGCAGTTGTTTACTTGCGACATGCAAAAAGTTTGAAGACCTGACACGAAGTACTAACACATCTCACACTTTTTGCATGTCACAAGTAAACAACTGTTTACGACTTTCATTCATCTGACGTAACAGAGGTACGTTAAATCTTTAGCGTTATGCACTTCCGATACAAAACAAATGCTATACACTATATTTTTTTTATTTACGTTACTTTCATTTCAATATGCGTAGTAAACGAACTTTAAAGGAGATAAATGCAAGTAACGAATAATTTTTGCAGCCACTGTATCAAATTTTCCCCTGCTGTACGTAGTAGGCTACTATGAGTATATTATAACTCTAAAGAAAGTCATTTATCGAATGACTTCGCCATATTTTCTTGTGCTTTTGATTCTGTGAGTTTGTACTCCAGTACTCCACTACTGGCCATTCAAAAGTCCCGCCCGCAGTTTGGCAGAAAAATGGCCGCCGTATCGTCCGGTTGGCCACTCTCCCTATACAGGGTCTCTAAACTCTGGGAGAAAGCCGCGCTCACTAAGAACTGGTGCGGGGACAAGGAACTTACGGCAGGAGATGCGCTTTGTCCTTCTCCGGAATGCGTCACAGGTATCGGCGGACACGCCGGCGTATCCTGCTTCTGGAACACCCTGTCTATCACCTGCAGTGTCCTGGTATCCGAGAAGACGTCAACACTTTCCCTCTCCGTATAAGTGTCACTCGGTGCAAGTGTCACTAACTGCAGAGACGCGGCGTACTTTCTGAGACGATACTTCTGAGACGTGCTGCAGGGCGCACTCTCGGAAGAGGCTCTGCTGATGCACTGCTGAGTACCTGCAGAGTGGCCAGGGTCAGCAGTAGAGGTGGGTAGTTCGCGAACGAACGGGTGCAAAGGAACGGTTCACGAAGATGAACGAAAGGACCGAGGAACGAATTCCGAGGAAAGATCGGTTCATAGTTCACTAGTTCACTTCGGTCGCGGCGGTCACTTCGGCAGTTCTCGCTCCAGCCTCGGTCGCATGCTCATCTCACTGTCGGTCTCCCTCGGCCGCACTCGTCTTTCTTCGCATGTCCACCTGTCTCAGTTCCACTGCCGACTGCTCCTAGTTAGTTCAGTATCCAGTTGTTCGTTTCGTTCACTGCGCTCGCCTATTTTACATCTGTTCCAAACTGTTCTTGCTCTTGGTTCTGGCTATTCAGCGTCCACGACCGGTAATCAAAAAGTATTTGATAGTAACGTAAATTACATAAAAATTACGTTGTACGTAATAGGTACGTCTTTTCAGGTAACAAAAGGGCACATCAGCTCATTTCATTATATCGATGAACAGCAGAAGACATAACAAGGCGAGTTTTTTTCTGTTATTCATATATTTTTTTGTTTCATCGACTTGCTTTAGCAACTAACTTTCAATAATTTGCTTAATTTTTAGTGTAAGGAAATTCATATAAAACGATTTTCCTGCATCTTTCATATACAAAACATTACATTTAGAAGGCTCTAATTATTTTTAAGTTTGGTTGTTTCCAATTTCCATTACCTGCTACTTTGATTTCTTTGAGAAAAAAGAAAAAGTGGGTTGTGGGTCATTTTGGCTCAGTAGGAAAAGCGGTGCCTCTCCATTTGTGAAGACATAGATTGCCATAAAATCGTATTTACTTATTATCTCAAAAACATTTCTTCAGAAGGAGCTTTCAAACGAAAAACTTTATTGCGCGAACTTAATTATTATGATTATTATTATTGCTGCATTAACTTTAATAATGCAACATAAAAACCTAATTTTTACTAAGCGTGTGACGCAAGTATGATGAGAAAACCACATTTTATTTTATGCTTCCATAAAGTCTACTTCGCCTACGAACTCAGAGAGAACGTGACGTATATATAGGGTATAAACGATTATTGTTTACAACGTAGCATAGCTATATAGTGGAAGTCGAAACGAAGAATTTTGTACATGACACTTATGGTCTATTAAGTTGGGAAACAGCCACCAACAGGTTTACCAGACTACATGTGCTATAGCCCATGCGCATGCGGTAGCGTTCTCGCTTCCCACGCCCGGGTTCCCGGGTTCGATTCCCGGCGGGGTCATGGATTTTCTCTGCCTCGTGATGACTGGGTGTAGTGTGATGTCCTTAGGTTAGTTAGGTTTAAGTAGTTCTAAGTTCTAGGGGACTGATGATCATAGATGTTAAGTCGCATAGTTCTCAGAGCCATTTGATCCATTTTGAACCCATGCGCGTCGCGTGAGATTTTCATGTTCTCTTCTCCAGCTCTCTACACATCGTCATCGATTGTTTCGCAATTGTTGCTTGCATTAGCTTGTTATTTCTTTACTGCCTAATTATTACATGTTTGTCTGTTTGTTGTATCTGCTCGTAACGGGCAACACATCGTCGGTAATTGGCGAGCAGTCTGTACTCGGGGCCGGTTTTCCGTGCGCCACCCTATATTATTTCCCTGCGATCAGCCACACAACGCTACAGTTGGCTAAACGAGAGGTCCTGCAGAATCACAGAAATTACTTCTAAAAGTGTGCAAGAATTCTGTAATGAATGAAAACTCTATACTCCAGGGTGGGGGAGGCAACTGACCCCTCTTGGTGCCCTCCATCCTTCAGTCGTGTACACTACTAGTTTTCAGTTTTTCATAAGAACCATATACCATATACCAATGAACGGTGAACGAAAAAAAAATGAACGGTTCTCAAAAGAGAACGATCAGCAGTGAACTGGTTCCCAAGGATGAACGAGTTTGCCCATCTCTAGTCAGGAGACCGGGCAGGACAGCAGGCGGCTGTGACGTGTGGGCGCACGCGCGCCTCTGCCAAGGCCGGCACAAAGCGATTCTCCGCCATCACTCCCTCCCTCCCCCTCGGTCAACTCGCTCTGTGAGGCAGTACCTGCCGCCCGCCTCTCACGCGGCGTACAACACACCGGCTGGACCTAGTGAGCGGCCCCTGCGTTACAGAGCAACACGATTCTAGGTCCACTGGAAGTATGTTATAGATTTTCCAGAGTAAGTTTGCGAGTAACTGAATTTGCGACAAAAATAGCTGTGTCTTTTGACTGCGTTGGCTGAGATGTTCAAATATTTTGCACCGCCTTAGCACGGTATATAAATTTATACTCGATATCCTATCGCGATCTTTAGAAAACTGAGTGTATCAACGCCTGCTTGCAGCTAGGGTGTCCATTTAATTATCATTTCATTTCTAGCAAAGCTGCGTGGTCATTGACGGTAACTGTTTTTTCGGGAACAGATACTACCGTCATATATAGTTAAAAATATGGGTTCCCGGCCTTTGACCTTCTTGTGCGAACGCACACGCTATGCCCGAACTCGTACGGGACTTGGTAGATTAATCTGCCACGAGTAATGGGTATGATGGGCAAACATCTATTAGGCGCACTACGAATGTAGTGGTGTGGACATGTTGGGAATGTGGATCTCACGGGGAGCGTGCAAGGGATAACCCTGCAGACGCACTGTTCTCTGTGCCCGCGGTGGCTCAGATGGATAGAGCGTCTACCATGTAAGCAGGAGATCCCGGGTTCGAGTCCCGGTCGGGGCACACATTTTCAACATGTCCCCAATGAAGTGTATCAACGCCAGCTTGCAGCTAGGGTGTCCATTTCATTATCATTTCATTTCTAGCAAAGCTGCATGGTCATTGACGGTAACTGTTCTTTCGGGAACAGATACTACCGTCATATATACACTCCTGGAAATTGAAATAAGAACACCGTGAATTCATTGTCCCAGGAAGGGGAAACATTATTGACACATTCCTGGGGTCAGATACATCACATGATCACACTGACAGAACCACAGGCACATAGACACAGGCAACAGAGCATGCACAATGTCGGCACTAGTACAGTGTATATCCACCTTTCGCAGCAATGCAGGCTGCTATTCTCCCATGGAGACGATCGTACAGACGCTGGATGTAGTCCTGTGGAACGGCTTGCCATGCCATTTCCACCTGGCGCCTCAGTTGGACCAGCGTTCGTGCTGGACGTGCAGACCGCGTGAGACGACGCTTCATCCAGTCCCAAACATGCTCAATGGGGGACAGATCCGGAGATCTTGCTGGCCAGGGTAGTTGACTTACACCTTCTAGAGCACATTGGGTGGCACGGGATACATGCGGACGTGCATTGTCCTGTTGGAACAGCAAGTTCCCTTGCCGGTCTAGGAATGGTAGAACGATGGGTTCGATGACGGTTTGGATGTACCGTGCACTATTCAGTGTCCCCTCGACGATCACCAGTGGTGTACGGCCAGTGTAGGAGATCGCTCCCCACACCATGATGCCGGGTGTTGGCCCTGTGTGCCTCGGTCGTATGCAGTCCTGATTGTGGCGCTCACCTGCACGACGCCAAACACGCATACGACCATCATTGGCACCAAGGCAGAAGCGACTCTCATCGCTGAAGACGACACGTCTCCATTCGTCCCTCCATTCACGCCTGTCGCGATACCACTGGAGGCGGGCTGCACGATGTTGGGGCGTGAGCGGAAGGCGGCCTAACGGTGTGCGGGACCGTAGCCCAGCTTCATGGAGACGGTTGCGAATGGTCCTCGCCGATACCCCAGGAGCAACAGTGTCCCTAATTTGCTGGGAAGTGGCGGTGCGGTCCCCTACGGCACTGCGTAGGATCCTACGGTCTTGGCGTGCATCCGTGCGTCGCTGCGGTCCGGTCCCAGGTCGACGGGCACGTGCACCTTCCGCCGACCACTGGCGACAACATCGATGTACTGTGGAGACCTCACGCCCCACGTGTTGAGCAATTCGGCGGTACGTCCACCCGGCCTCCCGCATGCCCACTATACGCCCTCGCTCAAAGTCCGTCAACTGCACATACGGTTCACGTCCACGCTGTCGCGGCATGCTACCAGTGTTAAAGACTGCGATGGAGCTCCGTATGCCACGGCAAACTGGCTGACACTGACGGCGACGGTGCACAAATGCTGCGCAGCTAGCGCCATTCGACGGCCAACACCGCGGTTCCTGGTGTGTCCGCTGTGCCGTGCGTGTGATCATTGCTTGTACAGCCCTCTCGCAGTGTCCGGTGCAAGTATGGTGGGTCTGACACACCGGTGTCAATGTGTTCTTTTTTCCATTTCCAGGAGTGTAGTTAAAACGGAGTCTGAAGACAGACAGACAGACAAGAAATGACAAAACAAATGTTTTTTCCTGTGATGTAATTATAATTCCACAATTTTCTCACTTTTTCTTTTGCTTGTACTACGAAACCTTGCTTCATACCAAATTTTACACTACTGGCCATTAAAATTGCTACACCAAGAAGAAATGCAGATGATAAACGGGAATTCATTGGACAGATATATTATACTAGAACTGACATGTCATTACATTTTCACGCAGTTTGGGTGCATAGATCCTGAGAAATCAGTGCCCAGGACAACCACCTCTGGCCGAAATAATGGCCTTGATACGCCTGGGCATTGAGTCAAACAGAGCTTGGATGGCCTGTACAGGTACAGCTGCCCATGCAGCTTCAACACGATACCACAGTTCATCAAGAGCAGTGACTGGCGTATTGTCACGAGCCAGTTGCTCGGCCACCAT
Source organism: Schistocerca piceifrons (assembly GCF_021461385.2). Classification (NCBI taxonomy): domain Eukaryota; kingdom Metazoa; phylum Arthropoda; class Insecta; order Orthoptera; family Acrididae; genus Schistocerca; species Schistocerca piceifrons. Next base: position 216,592,279 of record NC_060146.1, read on the forward strand.
TGACCAGACGTTTTCAATTGGTGAGAGATCTGGAGAATGTGCTGGCCAGGGCAGCAGTCGAACACTTTCTGTATCCAGAAAGATCCGTACAGGACCTGCAACATACGGTCGTGCATTGTTGTTGTTGTTGTGGTCTTCAGTCCTGAGACTGGTTTGATGCAGCTCTCCATGCTACTCTATCCTGTGCAAGCTTTTTCATCTCCCAGTACCTACTGCAACCTACATCCTTCTGAATCTGCTTAGTGTATTCATCTCTTGGTCTCCCTCTACGATTTTTACCCTCCACGCTACCCTCCAATACTAAATTGGTGATCCCTTGATGCCTCAGAACATGTTCTACCAACCGATCCCTTCTTCTGGTCAAGTTGTGCCACAAACTTCTCTTCTCCCCAATCCTATTCAATACTTCCTCACTTATGTGATCTACCAATGTAGTCTTGAGCATTCTTCTGTAGCACCACATTTCGAAAGCTTCTATTCTCTTCTTGTCCAAACTATTTATCGTCCATGTTTCACTTCCATACATGGCTACACTCCATACAAATACTTTCAGAAATGACTTCCTGACACTTAAATCTATACTCGATGTTAACAAATTTCTCTTCTTCAGAAACGCTTTCCTTGCCATGCCAGTCTACATTTTATATCCTCTCTACTTCGACCATCATCAGTTATTTTGCTTCCCAAATAGCAAAGCTCCTTTACTACTTTAAGTGTCTCATTTCCTAATCTAATTCCCTCAGCATCAGCCGACTTAATTAGACTACATTCCATTATCCTTGTTTTCTTTTTGGTGATGTTCATCTTACATCCTCCTTTCAAGACACTGTCCATTCCATTCAACTGCTCTTCCAAGTCCTTTGCTGTCTCTGACAGAATTACAATGCCATCGGCGAACTTCAAAGTTTTTATTTCTTCTCCATGAATTTTAATACCTACTCTGAATTTTTCTTTTGTTTCCTTTACTGCTTGCTCTATATACAGATTGAACAACATCGAGGAGAGGCTACAACCCTGTCTTACTCCCTTCCCAACCACTGCTTCCCTTTCATGTCCCTCGTCTCTTATAACTGCCATCTGGTTTCTGTACATTTGTAAATAGCCTTTCGCTCCCTGTATTTTACCCCTGCCACCTTTAGAATTTGAAAGAGAGTATTCCAGTCAACATTGTCAAAAGCTTTCTCTAAGTCTACAAATGCTAGAAACGTAGGTTTACCTTCCCTTAATCTTTCTTCTAAGATAAGTCGTAAGGTCAGTATTGCCTCACGTATTCCAGTGTTTCTACGCCATCCAAACTGATCTTCCCCGAGGTTGGCTTCTACTAGTTTTTCCATTCGTCTGTAAAGAATTCGCGTTAGTATTTTGCAGCTGTGACTTATTGAACTGATAGTTGGGTAATTTTCACATCTGTCAACACCTGCTTTCTTTGGGATTCTACGTGTTTGCGTTTCTCAGATACACGTATTTAGTTATGTAACTGTGTACAGGCATATTCTCTCTTTGTTTGCAGATTTTACATTTTTTTGAGATGAACTTTTTAGTAGATGCTATCGAGAACTCTGAGATCCATTACTTCAGTTGTTAAATTAGATTTTGCGTTATTCATGTTTGTATGTCTCACTCTGATATCTTTCATTACTTTCTTTCTTTCTTTCTTGTACATTATTTTGATATCTCTTGTATATTAGTTATTACTTTCGGCATAAATCTTCTAGATTAATGAAGCGATTAGTTGCTCAATGTAATCTTCGCTCGTGCAGCATTTCGAAGTGTAAAATATTTTGTTTCACTTACAGTCTTTCTTTACTTGAACAGGTGAAGACTGTTCGGCAAAATAATCTGACTGAAACTAAATTATTACCTTATTGCACTCGACTGACATTCATTGGTAGTTATCGTCTGCAGTATTATACTCCACAATTTCAGAGCATGGTGACAATTTTTGAGTTCGATCATATGTTAGGCAGCCTTCCAGTGCGAGTCAAAAAGATAAAGGCTGAGCATTACAACAACACCACGTTTCCGACTTTGATAAAGTTCGGATTGTAGCCTATCGCGATTGCGGTTTATCGTATCGCGACATTGCTGCTCGCGTTGGTCGAGATCCAATTACTGTTAGCAGAATATGGAATCGGTGGGGTCAGGAGGGTAATACGGAACGCCGTGCTGGATCCCAACGGCCACGTATCACTAGCAGTCGAGATCACAGGCATCTTATGCCGCATGGCTGTAACGGATATTTCAGCCACATATCGATCCCCGAGTCAGCAGATGGGCACGTTTGCAAGACGACAACCATCTGCACGAACAGTTCGACGACGTTTGCAGCAGCATGGACTATCAGCTCGGAGACCTGCGGTTACCCTTGACGCTGCATCACAGACAGGAGCGCCTGCGATGGTGTACTCAACGACGAACCTGGGTGCACGAATGGAAAAACGTCATTTTTTTCGTATGAATCCAGGTTCTGTTTACAGCATCACGATGGTCGCATACAGGTTTGGTGACATCGCGGTGAACGCACATTGGAAGCGTGTATTCTTCATCGCCATACTGGCGTATCACCCGGCGTGATGGTATGGGGTGCCATTGGTTACACTTCTCGGTCACTTCTTGTTCGCATTGACTGCAGTTTGAGCAGTGGACGTTACATTTCAGATGTGTTACGACTAGTGGCTCTACCTTTCATTCGATCCCTGCGAACCCTACATTTCAGCAGGATAATGCACGATAATATAAAAATGCAGTAAATGAAGCAGGCAATGGATAGGTTGAAGTTAGATATAGTGGGAATTAGTGAAATTCGGTGGCAGGTGGAACAAGACTTCTGGTCAGGTGGCTACAGGGTTATAAACACAAAATCAAATAAGGGTAATGCAGGAGTAGGTTTAATAATGAATAGGAAAATAGGAATGCGGGTAAGCTACTACAAACAGCATAGTGAACGCATTATTGTGGCCAAGATAGATACGAAGCCCACACCTACTACAGTAGTACAAGTTTATATGCCAACTAGCTCCGCAGATGACGAAGACATTGAAGAAATGTATGATGAAATAAAAGAAATTATTCAGATTGTGAAGGGAGACGAAAATTTAATAGTCATGGGTGACTGGAATTCGAGTGTAGGAAAAGGGAGAGAAGGAAACATAGTAGGTGAATATGGATTGGGGCTAAGAAATGAAAGAGGAAGCCGCCTGGTAGAATTTTGGACAGAGCACAACATAATCATAGCTAACACTTTGTTTAAGAATCATGAAAGAAGGTTGTATACATGGAAGAAGCCTGGAGATACTAAAAGGTATCAGATGGATTATATAATGGTAAGACAGAGATTTAGGAACCAGGTTTTAAATTGTAAGGCATTTCCAGGGGCAGATGTGGACTCTGACCACAATCTATTGGTTATGACCTGTAGATTAAAACTGAAGAAACTGCAAAAAGGTGGGAATTTAAGGAGATGGGACCTGGATAAACTGAAAGAACCAGAGGTCGTACAGAGTTTCAGGGAGAGCATAAGGGAACAATTGACAGGAATGGGGGAAAGAAATACAGTAGAAGAAGAATGGGTAGCTTTGAGGGATGAAGAAGGGAAGGCAGCAGAGGATCAAGTACGTAAAAAGACGAGGGCTAATAGAAATCCTTGGGTAATAGAAGAAATGAATTTAATTGATGAAAGGAGAAAATATAAAAATGCAGTAAATGAAGCAAGCAAAAAGGAATACAAACATCTCAAAAATGAGATCGACAGGAAGTGCAAAATGGCTAAGCAAAAAGAAACACGGGGCGCACCACGCCAAAGCTTCACACAACCAAAACACGATGAAATAATAATTCTACAAACTACCTTTAATAATGTTAGAAGTCTGTGGTAATGAAACTAAAGAAAATTAGATTATATGAACCTATCCTCTTGGTTGTGGTTTCAGTCCATACTATAGATGAATACTCTGTTTCACAGTGCCTGCACGGTTATGTGATTTAGGTAAAAACTTATATCTCCGAAAGTATTGGAGTTATTGATTTGAAATTTTAACGGTGTGGTTGTGTTAACCATAGAATTTAGTATACAAAGTATGAAAAAGATTGATTAATATTTAATAGTACTTCTTTAGATCCTTCGAGAGTATGTGCAACGTATTGCAAGCAGCGTTAATCAAGTACACTGCTCGCTCGGCCGGCCCAGTAGCCAAGCGTGAGAACCAAACATCTGCTGTCCTACCGGCTACACGGCAAGCTAAGCTTTCAGTCCAAGGTGACAATTCTCAACGATATGCTAACGTTACACACCGACTCATAAAAGTGAAGTGGCGACAGAAGTGCCTCGACGGATAAATAAATGCTAATCGCATCTTCTTTAGTCTGTGGGCCCGTCTACGGTGTCGTGGGGTTTCCTACGAGCAGTGGCGCGTCAAACCTGCCAGAGGCACGGGCCGGCAGAACAAATTGAGCCTCCCCTTGCTGCCCCCTCCCACCGTTCCCCATCGCACAGGATTTCTCCGAGAGTTTCAAACGCAAACGGAAGGAAGTCCCACATTGCTTATTATCTTCATTTTGTGTCGTGATAATTTACAAGGTATAACGATATTTTACGTAACACTGAAAGTGACTGCTCTCGTAATCTCGTTACTATTATTTAATAGCTATATTGTCCCTTATACGACAGAAATCATTACATGATTTCTGCTGTTCGAATCTATCATTTATGTTTCGCATCTAAGGCGGCATAGAGCGAGCGGGGTGTATAAAAATGAATTCCTATTTCCCAAACCAAGGGGAAGGTCACTGTGTACATAAAACTTTGTTCAGTGCATGGCGGAGGGTACTTTACTTACGGATTTCAACAACAGCCACAGTGTTGCTACGATCTTGATGAAATTTTGTACATTTGATCTTCAAAAGAAGGGGAGCCTCACCGTCTACGTCAAATTTCATGCGGTGTATGGCGGAGGGTGCCTTACAACAGAATTACACACCATTTGACTGATCAGCTTGGGAGTTGACTCGCGTATATACAGGGTTATTACAAATGATTGAAGCGATTTTACAGCTCTACAATAACTTTATTATTTGAGATATTTTCACAATGCTTTGCACACGCATACAAAAACTCAAAAAGTTTTTTTAGGCATTCACAAATGTTCGATATGTGCCCCTTTAGTGATTCGGCAGACATCAAGCCGATAATCAAGTTCCTCCCACACTCGGCGCAGCATGTCCCCATCAATGAGTTCGAAAGCATCGTTGATGCGAGCTCGCAGTTCTGGCACGTTTCTTGGTAGAGGAGGTTTAAACACTGAATCTTTCACATAACCCCACAGAAAGAAATCGCATGGGATTAAGTCGGGAGAGCGTCGAGGCCATGACATGAATTGCTGATCATGATCTCCACCACGACCGATCCATCGGTTTTCCAATCTCCTGTTTAAGAAATGCCGGACATCATGATGGAAGTGCGGTGGAGCACCATCCTGTTGAAAGATGAAGTCGGCGCTGTCGGTCTCCAGTTCTGGCATGAGCCAATTTTCCGCGGGCTACGCGTGAAACTTGCCCGCACGCGTTCAATCGTTTCTTCGCTCACTGCAGGCCGACCCGTTGATTTCCCCTTACAGAGGCATCCAGAAGCTTTAAACTGCGCATACCATCGCCGAATGGAGTTATCAGTTGGTGGATCTTTGTTGAACTTCGTCCTGAAGTGTCGTTGCACTGTTATGACTGACTGATGTGAGTGCATTTCAAGCACGACATACGCTTTCTCGGCTCCTGTTCCCATTTTGTCTCACTGCGCTCTCGAGCGCTCTGGCGGCAGAAACCTGAAGTGCGGCTTCAGCCGAACAAAACTTTATGAGTTTTTCTACGTATCTGTACTGTGTCGTGACAATATGTCAATGAATGGAGCTACAGTGAATTTATGAAATCGCTTCAATCATTTGTAATAGCCCTGTATCTTTTCGTGGTGAAGGCATTTACACAAGCCAACGTAGGCTGGATGGCAGATGGTTGGCCTACCTTTAAATAAATTCAACGTCGTCTCGTCAATCAGCATGAAAGTTGGCAAATATACATATTTTTTCGTAGACGTGGAAAGAGAAGATGGCATGACGGAGGCGGTGGAGGAGATATACGGAGAGAGGAGAACGTGATAGGGGCGGGGAAGGGGGAGGAAGTGCATCCAGAGAAGTGAGAGAACCAGATTAAAAGAGAGAGGGAGCAGCAGGTAAACAGAGAAAGGGGAAGGTGATGAATGACTAATGGAACACAGTAATAAATACATAAATTAGGGGTGTTACTGTGAATTTGATGCACTATTAAAAAAAGCAGAGGAGGAGGTGGATAGAGACGGGAAGATGGATGGAGAAGGAGAGGATGATGGAGAGGAGGAGGAAGTGTTGTAAGAGGGGGGGGGGGCAGATGGAGGAGATGGAAAGAGAGACGGATAGGCGGAAGGAGGAGGTGGATAGAGAGACGAGATGGGACTAAGTGGACAAGAGAGATGAGAGAAGAGGGAATGAACTGACATAAAACTGGGATTAATAAATATCCGGTCAACGCCGGGTTTACAGTTAGTAATTAGATAAAGATTTACGCGACAACGGGCGTGTTCATCTGAAAGAAATTACAGAATATTTCCCTATGGTTAGATGCGGCGTATAAAGTCTCGATAACTCGAGTGTTGCTCTTGATGTCTACAGATGATAAAATTCGTTGCTTAATATAGATGACTCCACGAAAGTTCATCTAGTTGGAATTTCATCTTTATAAAATTAACTACATAATAATCAGCTGAAAAATACTCCTGTTGGAGCACAATAAAGGTAAATATGATCGTGTTTAATAGTTTCTGACAGAAAAGTGGGCCACCAGCTGTCTGAGTCCTCATTCCGCCTTCCTCACTAAAAATTCTGGAAGCTTCACAGGACGAGTGACCATGTTATGTAAGAAATTTACGAAATAAAAGTTCAGTTTTGCTGAGATAAAAATTCAATAAATAGTAGATTGTGTATTAGAACTTTAGAAATACCGTGAAGAGCGTACTTTTGTGAATGAGATCCGCCAAATACAAATAATTAGTTTCGTATGACATATATGACGAAACTCTAGAATCGGCAAGTTAACTTTGCGAAATTATTGATGCTGATCGACGACGACACTGTCTGAGAAACGGTGACAACACCTGCACTGGGGGCGAGCGACTGGGGTAGACAAGCAGTGGGGGAGGCTCAGTTCGCAAACACCTCGTCAGGGAACCGGCTGCTCTGGACAGATTCGCTACCTGCTGCGCCCTTGTAGGAAACCCCACGGTAGGAAACCCCCACGTAGCCCCGTCTACAGTGCCATGTAACGTAAATGCGAACAAGGAACGAAAGAAGACGTGTACCAGGGGTTTGGGCAGTCTGACGTCGACCGAATATTACGGCAGACAGACTGCAGTGGGTTGGCCACATTTCTCAGGCTGATGGATTCCTCCACTACCGACTCCCCAACTTATTGGCAACCCCCCAAGAGAACGTCCAAGGACACGACGGAAGGATCGAGTACTAACAGCCCCTAAGCAAGTGCAGCCGACAGCGGTTGAAGATGAGACTAGAGGCCGACAGCGAGGGACTGCCGTCTGCAGTAAATTACATCCTCTGTTGTGACTAAGTGACAGACTTTCCTTTTTTTATTGTGCTTTTCTTAATGTGTTTCTTTATAATTTTTTTGTTATTTATTTTCCTTGTGTGGGAGGCTTTTTTTCTGCTGTAGTGGTGGTGGTGGTGGTGGTGGTGATTGGAAAGAAATATTTACCTTATATTGCTCAGGCGTTAAAGACAGCAATGTCATCGGAAATTCCGTCACGCTACAGTAGACTGAAACAGATGCTGTATGTGTTGAATTCGTTTCCAATCTCTGTCTTCTGCTACAGATTTTTACCCCCTACAGCTCCTTCTAGTACCACAGAATACATTCCCTGATGTCTTAACGCGTGTCCTATCGCCCTGTCCCTCCTTCTTCTTGTCACTGTTTTTCACGTATTCTAATCTTGCCCGTCCTCTGGAAGACCACCTCATTTCTTGTCCTACCAGATCAGTTCATTTTCGGCAACCTGTAGCACCTATCTCAACCGCTTCTATTCTCTTCTCTTCCAGTTTCCCCACAGTTCATGACTCACTGCCATACACTGCTGTCCTCCAAAAGTACACTCCTGGAAATGGAAAAAAGAACACATTGACACCGGTGTGTCAGACCCACCATACTTGCTCCGGACACTGCGAGAGGGCTGTACAAGCAATGATCACACGCACGGCACAGCGGACACACCAGGAACCGCGGTGTTGGCCGTCGAATGGCGCTAGCTGCGCAGCATTTGTGCACCGCCGCCGTCAGTGTCAGCCAGTTTGCCGTGGCATACGGAGCTCCATCGCAGTCTTTAACACTGGTAGCATGCCGCGACAGCGTGGACGTGAACCGTATGTGCAGTTGACGGACTTTGAGCGAGGGCGTATAGTGGGCATGCGGGAGGCCGGGTGGACGTACCGCCGAATTGCTCAACACGTGGGGCGTGAGGTCTCCACAGTACATCGATGTTGTCGCCAGTGGTCGGCGGAAGGTGCACGTGCCCGTCGACCTGGGACCGGACCGCAGCGACGCACGGATGCACGCCAAGACCGTAGGATCCTACGCAGTGCCGTAGGGGACCGCACCGCCACTTCCCAGCAAATTAGGGACACTGTTGCTCCTGGGGTATCGGCGAGGACCATTCGCAACCGTCCCCATGAAGGTGGGCTACGGTCCCGCACACCGTTAGGCCGTCTTCCGCTCACGCCCCAACATCGTGCAGCCCGCCTCCAGTGGTGTCGCGACAGGCGTGAATGGAGGGACGAATGGAGACGTATCGTCTTCAGCGATGAGAGTCGCTTCTGCCTTGGTGCCAATGATGGTCGTATGCGTGTTTGGCGCCGTGCAGGTGAGCGCCACAATCAGGACTGCATACGACCGAGGCACACAGGGCCAACACCCGGCATCATGGTGTGGGGAGCGATCTCCTACATTGGCCGTACACCACTGGTGATCGTCGAGGGGACACTGAATAGTGCACGGTACATCCAAACCGTCATCGAACCCATCGTTCTACCATTCCTAGACCGGCAAGGGAACTTGCTGTTCCAACTGGACAATGCACGTCCGCATGTATCCCGTACCACCCAACGTGCTCTAGAAGGTGTAAGTCAACTACCCTGGCCAGCAAGATCTCCGGATCTGTCCCCCATTGAGCATGTTTGGGACTGGATGAAGCGTCGTCTCACGCGGTCTGCACGTCCAGCACGAACGCTGGTCCAACTGAGGCGCCAGGTGGAAATGACATGGCAAGCCGTTCCACAGGACTACATCCAGCATCTCTACGATCGTCTCCATGGGAAAATAGCAGCCTACATTGCTGCGAAAGGTGGATATACACTGTACTAGTGCCGACATTGTGCATGCTCTGTTGCCTGTGTCTATGTGCCTGTGGTTCTGTCAGTGTGATCATGTGATGTATCTGACCCCAGGAATGTGTCAATGAAGTTTCCCCTTCCTGGGACAATGAATTCACGGTGTTCTTATTTCAATTTCCAGGAGCGTACATTCTCAGCAATCTCTTCCTCAGATTGACGCTTATGTGCTGTACTGACAGACTTCTTTCAGCCAGCAATGTCCTCTTCGCCTCTGTTACTCTGCCCTCTATGGATTCCCTGCTTCATCTGCATTTACATCTACATGGATACTCTGCAAATCACATTTAAGAGCCTGGAAGAGGGTTCATCGAACCACCTTCACAATAATTCTCTATTATTCTAATCTAATACAGCGCGAGGAAAAAACGAACACCTATATCTTTCCGTACGAGCTCTGATTTCCCTTACTTTATTATGTTGATTGTTTTTTTCCTATATAGGTCGGCATCAACAAAATATATTCGCATTCGGAGAAGAAGTTGGTGATTGAAATTTCGTGAGTAGATTCCGCCGAAACGATAAACGCCTTTGTTTTAATTATGCCCACCCCAAATCCTGTATCATTTCAGTGACACTGTGTCCCCTATTTCGTAAAAATACAAAACATACTGCTCTTCTTTGAACTTTCACGATGTGCTCTGTCAGTCCTACCTGGTAAGGATCGCAGACCGTGCAGCAGTACTCTAAAATAGGACGGACTAACGTAGTGTAGGCAGTCTGTTTAGTAGATCTGTTACATTTTCTAGCCCATTACAAACAGTATTGTAAGGTGCTTAAAAAAGTTATTAGGAAGGCAAAAAGTATGTGGTATGCAGATAGAATAGCTAAGTCTCAGGATAAAATTAAAACCATATGGTCAGTCGTAAAGGAAGTGGCTGGTCTGCAGAGACAGGTCGAGGATATAGAATCAGTGCGTAGTGGGAATGGCCGTGTTACTGATAAGTCGCATATATGTACAGTATTTAATAATCACTTTCTGAATATAGCAGGTGAACTAAATAGAAACCTAGTCCCAACAGGGAATCATATAGCGCTCGTAGAAAAAAGTGTTCCGAGACTGTTACCTGAAATGCTCCTCCATGATACTGACAAGAGGGAGATTGAGTTAATAATTAAATCACTAAAGACCAAGAACTCTCATGGATATGACGGGGTATCTAGCAGAGTACTGAAGTATTGTTCCATGTATGTTAGCCCAGTACTTAGCCATATTTGTAACTTTTCCTTTAGGAGTGGTCGGTTTCCTGACCGATTAAAGTACTCGGTAGTGAAGCCACTTTATAAAAAGGGAGACAGGGATAATGTTGATAATTATAGACCTATTTCTATGCCATCGGTGTTTGCTAAAGTTATCGAGAGGGTTGTATATACAAGGTTACTGCAGCATTTAAATTCACATAATTTGCTGTCAAATGTACAGTTTGGTTTTAGAAATGGCTTAACAACTGAAAATGCTATAGTCTCTTTTCTCTGTGAGGTTTTGGACGGATTAAATAAAAGGTTGTGAACGATTGGTGTTTCCTTTGATTTAACGTAGGCTTTTGACTGTGTTGACCACAAAATATTACTGCAGAAGTTGGAACATTTTGGAGTAAGGGGAGTAGCTTACAATTGGTTCGCCTCTTACCTTAAGAACAGAAAGCAGAAGGTATTCTCCGCAATATTGAGAGTGGTAATGATGTTCAGTCCCAATGGGGCACTGTTAAATGGGGCGTTCCCCAAAGATCGGTGCTGGGGCCACTGCTGTTTCTTATTTATATAAATGATATGCCTTCTAGTATTACAGGTGATTCAAAAATATTTCTGTTTGTTGATAACACCAGCTTGGTAGTGAAGGATCTTGTGTGTGATATTGAAACGTTATCAAATAATGTAGTTCATGAAATACGTTCGTGGCTTGTGGGAAATAATTTGATGCTAAATCACAGTAAGACTCAGTTTTTACAGTTTCCAACTCACAATTCAACAAGAACTGATATTTTAATCAGACAGAATGGGCATGTTATAGGCGAGACGGAATAGTTCAAGTTCCTAGGCGTACGGATAGATAGTAAGCTGTTGTGGAAAGCCCATGTTCAGGATCTTGTTCAGAAACTAAATGCTGCTTTATTTACCATTAGAACAGTATCCGAAATAAGTGACATTTCAACACGAAAAGTAGTCTACTTTGCATATTTTCATACGCTTATGTCATATGGTATTATTTTTTGGGGTAATTCTTCTGACTCAAAAAGGGTATTTTTGGCTCAAAAACGGGCTGTTCGAGCTATGTGTGGTGTAAGTTCGAAAACCTCTTGTCGACCCCTATTCAATAGTCTGGGAATTTTGACATTGCCCTCACAGTATATATTTTCTTTAATGTCGTTTGTTGTTAGCAATATTAGCTTATTCCCAAGAGTTAGCAGCTTTCATTAAGTTAATACTAGGCACAAATCAAATCTGCATGTGGAATGCACTTCCTTGACTCTTGTGCAGAAAGGAGTGCAGAATTCTGCTGCATCCATTTTCAATAAGCTACCACAAGAACTCAAAAATCTTAGCAGTAGTCCAAACGCTTTTAAGTCTAAACTGAAAAGTTTCCTCATGGCTCACTCCTTCTACTCTGTCGAGGAGCTCCTGGAAGAGCTAAAAAATTAAGCAAATTCCAGTGTTACATTCTTGATTTTCTTTATTTAAACTAACGACGTGTCACCTGAATATGTTTCTTATATTTCATTTTATCTGTTTCTACAATCTACAACTGAATATGTTTCTTATATTTCATTTTATCTGTTTCTACAATCGTGTTGTAATTTCATGTATTGACTCGTTCCATGACCATGGAGACTTCTCCTTAATGTGGTCCCACGGAACAATAAATAAATAAATAAATAAAAATAAAATAAATAAGTATCATGCCAATAAAACGCATTCTTTGGTTTGCCTTCCCCACGATATTTTCTGTGTGTTCTTCCCAATTTAATTTGTTCGTCATTGTAATTCCCAGGTATTTAGTTGAATTTACGTCCTTTTGATTTGACTGATTTATCGTGCATCCGACGTTTGAGGGATTCCTTTCAGCACTCTTGTGGATGAACTCACACTTTTCGTTATGTAGGGTCAATTGGCAATTTTCGCACCATACAGATATCTTTTGCAATTTGTTTTGCTCCGTTTCTTATGTGTTATTTTGCTTACAACGCAGGAGAACTCCTTCACTTCGCCATCTTCTTGGTACCTAGTTTTGATGTTAAGTTTATCGCTAGTCTCTTTTCTTTATTTGGTTTACTTTCAGTTCATACTCTGCGTTCTTTAGACTGCTCATTGCATTCAACAAGTCACGTAATTCTTCCGCACTGTAACTGAAGATTATCAGCGAATTTTGTCAGAGGGAATGTTTCACGTTGAATTTCAGTCCCACTCCTGAAACTTTATTTTATTTCCGCCGTTACTTCTCCAATGTACAGGTGCTTGAGTAGTGGATTCTTGCATTACACCCTGTTTCAGCCGAGCACTTCACTCTAGACCTTTCATTCTTATTGTTCTTTCTTTCTTTCTTATTGTACACCATTTGTCATTCTCCACCGGCTGTAGTCTCCACCTGTTTCTGTGGAAATTCCATCTATGTTGAACTATTTACCTCGTCAAACTCTTTGTCTAGGTGTTCAGACCCAATGATAGTGTCTGATTTTTGAAACCTGGCCACATTATCAACCTTTGAGGCTTCTCATTTCCTAAAGCCAAAGTGATGGTCATGAGTCATATCCTACATTTGCATTTCCACCCTTCTGTACATTAACCTTTTCACGAATTTCCTGCGCCTGAGTTGACAAGCTGAATGTGCTACACCTGTCGCATGTATCTGGCTTTCTTATCTTTGAGAAAGTGTGCCTCATATTCTCCTGCAAGACCGATGTTGTATCTCCACACTCATAAATTCTACATAATAACTTGAATAAAATGATTTTATGAATTCCTTCGGAATTATTTGGGCCTTTTGGTTTATTTCATCGCAAGCCCTCCTAAGCTCTTTCAGTCTCTGACTCTAATACTAAATCCCCAATGTCTTCTGTCTTACGTAACAATATAATTATAATATCGATAGTTCCTTAATACTCTACATAAAGTCTGAGTTATGTAATTCAGACTGGAAAGAGGCGTCCGCCAGAGTTGTTCGTGGTTTCCCCGTACGTCTGCAGCCGTGTCCTGTCTGCTAGTATTCGTCGTGTGTGTCCTCGATTGACATACAGCGTGTTTTTCTTACACACGTCCGCTCACTTGGCTCTTACTCTCGTTTCATTAGTATACAAATGACGCCAAACGAAGCAATATTACAAGGGAAGCTCAAACACGATTTATCTGCAATGTTCACAACTTTCTTATTTGAAAATCTAACACTCACCATTAAAAACATCTCCATTAACATCGGAATGTATTTCCAGATTACATTCAATACCATGTTGTTTACATTTTCTCGTTAGTGACGCTGTGGTTGCGTAGTTAGCTTTCGCAGCGATGGAGTCGTTTCGCAAGTGGTTTTTACTGGTGTTTACTGGAATTAAACTCTCTTTTTACGAGCTACACATCTTGTTTCGCTAGCGAACGATATTATGATGAAACATTACCGTTCTCCCAAAATTCGTCATTTGTTATTGTTAAAACAGTGGCAGCTTATCCGTTGGCCAAGTAGTTTGTACAGAGAGTGGGCAATTATAGAAGCAGTGTAGTGGAAAAAAATGAAATTTCACTGAAAAGTATTCATTGGATGAGTTCATTTACGGTTTTAATAAAGACTTACGTCAGGTAGCGGGTTTCGAATCGTTGTGTTGAGCTTTCGGTAATGAGTCATGCCCAGGAAAGACTTTGCAGCTGGTTTGCAGAGTTTCCTCTAGATGGGTGGTCCCGACAGAGGTGAATTTTGTGAAGGTCCACCAAAATTTATTGTTGTGCCAGGAAACATTTACACATTATGCATCATCATTGAAGGGGATCGGCATGTTGTAGCGTCTCAATCAATCAATATTTCAAACACAATATTTTACAAGAGTAACAAATTATGTTAGTAGGTTAGCAGCGTATGCTTGGTACAGCAGAAACGAAGCGCGAGTAATTTAAATCTCTGTTTAAATCTCTGCCATCGGATATACTTTTGCTCTCTGCCTTATACTGACAGGATCCTTGGACAAGACGCTAATACAGGGTGTTTCAAAAATGACCGGTATATTTGAAACGGCAATAAAAACTAAACGAGCAGCGATAGAAATACACCGTTTGTTGCAACATGCTTGGGACAACAGTACATTTTCAGGCAGACAAACTTTCGAAATTACAGTAGTTACAATTTTCAACAACAGATGGCGCTGCGGTCTGGAAAACTCTATAGTACGATATTTTCCACATATCGACCATGCGTAGCAATAATATGGCGTAGTCTCTGAATGAAATTACCCGAAACCTTTGACAACGTGTCTGGCGGAATGGCTTCACATGCAGATGAGATGTACTGCTTCAGCTGTTCAATTGTTTCTGGATTCTGGCGGTACACCTGGTTTTTCAAGTGTCCCCACAGAAAGAAGTCACAGGGGTTCATGTCTGGCGAATAGGGAGGCCAATCCACGCCGCCTCCTGTATGTTTCGGATAGCCCAAAGCAATCACACGATCATCGAAATATTCATTCAGGAAATTAAAGACTTCGGCCGTGCGATGTGGCCGGGCACCATCTTGCATAAACCACGAGGTGTTCGCAGTGTCGTCTAAGGCAGTTTGTACCGCCACAAATTCACGAAGAATGTCCAAATAGCGTGATGCAGTAATCGTTTCGGATCTGAAAAATGGGCCAATGATTCCTTTGGAAGAAATGGCGGCCCGGACCAGTACTTTTTGAGGATGCAGGGACGATGGGACTGCAACATGGGGCTTTTCGGTTCCCCATATGCGGCAGTTCTGTTTATTGACGAAGCCGTCCAGGTAAAAATAAGCTTCGTCAGTAAACCAAATGCTGCCCACATGCATATCGCCGTCATCAATCCTGTGCACTATATCGTTAGCGAATGTCTCTCTTGCAGCAATGGTAGCGGCGCTCAGGGGTTGCCGCGTTTGAATTTTGTATGGATAGAGGTGTAAACTCTGGCACATGAGACGATACGTGGACGTTGGCGTCATTTGGACCGCAGCTGCAACACGGCGAACGGCAACCCGAGGCCGCTGTTGGATCACCTGCTGCACTAGCTGCGCGTTGCCCTCTGTGGTTGCTGTACGCGGTCGCCCTACCTTTCCAGCACGTTCATCCATCACGTTCCCAGTCCGTTGAAATTTTTCAAACAGATCCTTTATTGTATCGCTTTTCGGTCCTTTGGTTACATTAAACCTCCGTTGAAAACTTCGTCTTGTTGCAACAACACTGTGTTCTAGGCGGTGAAATTCCAACACCAGAAAAATCCTCTGTTCTAAGGAATAAACCATGTTGTCTACAGCACACTTGCACGTTGTGAACAGCACACGCTTACAGCAGAAAGACGACGTACAGAATGGCGCACCCACAGACTGCGTTGTCTTCTATATCTTTCACATCACTTGCAGCGCCATCTGTTGTTGAAAATTGTAACTACTGTAGTTTCGAAAGTTTGTCCGCCTGAAAATGTACTGTTGTCCCAAGCATATTGCAACAAACGGTGTATTTCTATCGCTGCTCGTTTAGTTTTTATTGCCGTTTCAAATATACCGGTCATTTTTGAAACACCCTGTATTTAGTACGTGCAATTCGTCGACTCTGATCATGCTCCAGTCACGTCACGTCGTTTAAAGTCGGTTCGGAGCCTCTTTCCAATGCGACGGAAGACAGTACATAATGCAATAAAGATTGTTCTCACAGTCATGTAGCTTTAAATGTAAAATAGTACTTGCGTACGTCAGAGACTTCGTCACATTGTCCGCTGAAACTAGCAAGAACGGGTCCTAAGTATCACCACACAGTCCAGTCAGTCCAGTCGTATGCTGTCCGACAGCGAAAAGTGGACCACTCACAAAGGGAGGAAGAAACACAATTAATCTTCACTGTTTTGAAGGGTATACGATGTTGTTTCAGTTGTTTCAAAATCTATTCAAATGTACAAATAAGGTGGTATTACGTCACCAGTTATCAGTGCGACTTTGCACCCTCGCTGGTCTGGGTGAACGCACTGATGCAGCTGCTAAAGGTGTCATACGGCCGCTGTATCTGCTCCGTAGACAAACTGACCCACGGCCGTTGTATCTGGTCTTTGGTAGCCTTTATGCAGGGTTGACTTTTCAGCTGGCCCCACACACGCACTATCGGCCACAGACCTGGCCATCTCGCTGGCCACAGCAGTGACCCAACATCACGCACACAGCCCACGAACACATTTGCCACGTGTAGACAAGCGTTGTCCTGTTGAAAAATGCCACCACGGTAGTGACGCAAAACAGGTAATGGACAGCCGGGCTATTCTGCACATTTCAACTGTAAGCCCTATATAATATGACTTCAAACTTCTAAAAAATCTCTCAATGTGGTACAATTATGGTTACTTAATTGTGAATACAAACCAGTATATGTTGTTGTTGTTGTGGACTTCAGTCCTGAGACTGGTATGATGCAGCTCTCCATACTACTCTATCCTATGCAAGCTTCTTCGTCTCCCAGTACCTACTGCAGCCTACATCCTTCTGAAGCTGCTTAGTGTATTCATCTCTTGGTCTCCCTCTACGATTTTTACTCTTCACGCTGCCCTCCAATACTAAATTGGTGATCCCTCGATGTGTCAGAACATGTCCTACCAACCGATCCCTTCTTCTAGTCAAGTTGTGCCACAAGCTCCTCTTCTCCCCAATTCTATTCAGTACCTCCTCATTAGTTATGGGATCTACCCATCTAATCTTCAGCATTCTTCTGTAGCACCACATTTTGAAAGCTTCTATTCTCTTCTTGTCTAAATTATTTATCGTCCAATATAAAAGGTCTAAATTCCTGTAGATGTACAAAGTATTAAACAACATCTGAAGAAGGCAGAAATTACAGTATATAAAAATGGTGAGGCTATTTCACCCAGTCAAGACGGTATTCTGCCCAGTGAATTTCAGTGTCAAAAGCACAAGCATTTATCGCAAGTAAACCTTTTTCCTTCTTTTGCACCCACATACACTCAAAGACTGTAGCACATTCCTGGCACGTTATCCACAGGAGCTGCCTATAACTGTTGCTACTGCTCGTTTGATATCTTCGTCGGACCCTGAAGCACTTAGCTTTCTCCTTTTGCAAGTACGGACCATCTTAAAAGAAACAAAGAAATCACGTTCTTTATATTTTCGCCGTAAAACATCAATTACAGTAATAACTTCACTGACTGTAAATAGCCCCACGTGTACGGGGCGAAGTTGCCCCATGTGCAGACATTTCGAAACATGTGCCAAATCATAGCTCTGTGGAAAAAGCCAAGAATTTTTGTTGATACGCACACAGCTTAATCTGTGTCCTTATACTAATAACCATACCAGTTTAAAATTTCACGTTATTGTGCATGGTACACCTTACTCTGTTAGGTTGTATTCTTTAACTATGGCATCACAATTTTCTTACCTCTAAAGTTTGTTCTTCTGTCCTGTCTTCCTCATTAGTTACGTGATCTAGCCATCTAATCTTCAGGATTCTTCTGTAGCATGACGTACACTATGTGATCAAAAGTATCCGGACACCTGGCTGAAAGTGACTTAGAAGTTCGTGGCACCCTCCATCGGTAATGCTGAAATTCAGTATTGTGTTGGCGCACCATTAGCCTTGATGACAGCTCCTACTCTCGCAGCCATACGTTTATTCAGATGCTGGAAGGTTTCTTGGGGAATGGCAGCTCATTCTTCACGGAGTGCTGTACTGAGGAGATGTATCGATGTCGGTTAGTGAGGCCTTGCACGAAGTCGATGTTCCAAAAAATCGCAAAGGTGTTCTATAGGATTCAGGTCAGGACTCTGTGCAGGCCAGTCCATTACAGGGATGTTGTCGTGTAACCGCCACAGCCTGTCCATTATGAACAGGTGCTCGATCGTGTTGAAAGATGGAATCGCCATTCCCGAATTGCTCTTCAACAGCAGGAAGCAAGAAGGTCCTTAAAACATCAATGTAGGCCTGTGCTGTGATAGTGCCACACAAAACAACAAGGGGTGCAAGCCCCCTCCATGAAAAGCACGACCACACCATAACGCCACCACCTCCGAATTTCAGTGTTGGCACTAGACACGCTGGCAGATGACGTTCACCGGGAATTCGCCATACCCACACCCTGCCATCGGCTCGCTACATTGTGTACCGTGACTCCTCACTTCACACGAGGTTTTTCCACTGTTCAATCGTCCAATGTTTACGCTCCATACACTAAGCGAGGCGTCGTTTGGCATTTACCGGCGTGATGTGTGGCTTATGAGCAGCCGCTCGACTATGAAATCGAAGTTTTCTCATCTCCCGCCTAACCGTCATAGTAGTTGCAGTTTGTAATTCCTGTGTGATGGTCTGGATCGATGACTGCCTATTAAACATTACGATCATCTTGAACTGTCGGCGGTCTCTGTCAGTCAACAGACGAGGTCGG
Source organism: Schistocerca piceifrons (assembly GCF_021461385.2). Lineage (NCBI taxonomy): Eukaryota > Metazoa > Arthropoda > Insecta > Orthoptera > Acrididae > Schistocerca > Schistocerca piceifrons. The sequence goes on from NC_060146.1 coordinate 216,611,334, forward strand.
CCTGTACGCTTTTGTGCTGTACCTGTCCCTTCACTTCACTACCACATCGGAAACAGTCGAGCTAGGGACGTTTAGGAGTGTGGAACCCTCGCGTACAGACTTACGACACAAGTGACACCCAATCACCTGACCACGTTCAAAGTCAGTGAGTTCTGCGGAGCGCCCCATTGAGCTCTCTTACAATATCTAAATGACTACTGAGGTCGCTTATATGAAGTATCTGTCACTAGGTGGTAGCACAATGCACCTAAAATGAAAAACATATGTTTTTGGCGGTGTCCGGATTCTCTTGATCACATAGTGTACGATTGGACCGACATATTTGCTCAATCAATAGCGTTCAGTGCGTGTGTGGATCGTCCGGGAGGTTACCGAGACAGCCGGTGCTCTTGCGGTAACGCTGTGTCCCGGATGGCGCCTAGTAAGCAGGAGATCCCGGGTTCGAACCCCGGTGTCGGTACACATTTTCACTCGTCGCCACTGATTCCGCGTCATGTACCACTGCAGCTGGCAACAGTGACCACCCTTCCATTTACACACTGTCAAGGAGTTCCTGTGGCAGGGCTTTAAATTCCTCTGACGGCGCGGTTGCCAATCGGTCGATGATCGTTGGTGCATATGGACGTACTCTAATGCGTCTCCCCACGCATCTCACACATGTTGTATAGGATTTTAAGTATGGGGAATGGGCAGGCCAGTCCATTCGCCGAATGTTTTCTAATTTCAAGAGCTCCTCTATCACTGCTATATTCGATGCGGTCGCGCGTTGTCAGCCATAAAAATGGAGTCAGCACCTACAGTACCAAAACGATCATGGCCGACCATGTTTCTGGCTTCATTACCTGTTTCCACCTCTCGCCATATGAGAGCACCGCAGAACTCTCGCCGGCCGCTGTGGCCGAGCGGTTCTAGGCGCTTCAGTGCGGAACCGCGCTGCTGCTACGGTCGCAGGTTCGAATACTGCTTCGGACATGGATGTGTGTGATGTCCGCTTCAGTGTGTCCACGATTTTTGCTGCCGTCCTTTCACAAAGTAAAGTGTTTCGTGCGTGATCAGCTCTTGTTGAAAGAAAGCTTAAGGCAGTTCTTATTGCAAGGGCCGTTGTACGCTAGAGACGAGTTCCTGGCTAGAATGAGTAGTTTCATGTATCTGAAAATCTCAGATACATTCCCAGACCTTTATTAGTGGTCCTGTCTGTTTATTATTGTAAACGTCTCTATAATATATTTTCTGCAATATTTATTTCTTCAGTACTGTTTATTTAACCAAAAATGGTTCAAATGGCTCTGAGCACTACGGGACTTAACTTCTGAGGTCATCAGTCCCCTAGAACTTAGAACTACTTTAACATAACTAACCTAAAGACATCACACACATCCATGCGACCTGCGACCTGCGACCGTAGCGGTCGCGCGGTTCCAGACTGTAGCGCCTAGAACTGCTCGGCCACTACGGCCGGCGTTTATTTAACCATAAAAATCACGTTTCTCTGATAGAACCTAAGCTGTAGATAACTTTAATATGTAACTGATTAGTTCTTTTTACGAAATGCCATAAAAAATTTGTGTAATTGGCAGATTCCATATGCTGTGGTACATTCACAACATGGATCACCGGAACAGCAAATAAATAATTAAGATAAACAGCACGAGCAAGTTGCGCATGCTTAACACAAGGCTCTTGCAAAGGTAATGGAAGACAACGACTGCTGCAAAATGGCGGTAACTGCCGCACTATTAGCCTTGCGTTGTCGACACCATTTGGTAATTGCAACGGAATGGGGTGGAGAGCTGCTCTCTCGACTGTTTAAAGACTCGCTCGACGAAATACAGTTCAACTCCATGGTATACGAAAAAGTCCTTGTAGCCAGCCGAAGAAAAGTTGGATGTGTAGCTGTTCCCATTATTCTGGCCGACTGGAGCGGCTGAGATCATGCCTCCAGGTTGGGTGGTCCGAACGGGCGCAGGTTCCCAGAACGCGGGAGACTTTTTACGTCTCTGCCACCGTGTAGCCTCAAACGATGATTCCAAATAACGCCAGGCAACCAAGCTAGATTTCGCCATCTGTAGCGTTGTTGTTGTTGTGGTCTTCAGTCCTGAGACTGGTTTGATGCAGCTCTCCATTCTACTCCATCCTGTGCAAGCTTCTTCATCTCCCAGTACCTACTGCAACCTACATCCTTCTGAATCTGCTTGGTGTATTCATCTCTTGGTCTCCCTCTACGATTTTTACCCTCCACGCTGCCCTCCAATACTAAATTGGTGATCCCTTGATGCTTCAGAACATGTCCTACCAATCGATCCCTTCTTCTAGTCAATTTGTGCCACAAACTTATCTTCTCCCCAATCCCATTCAACACCTCCTCATTAGTTATGTGATCTACCCATCTAATCTTCAGCATTCTTCTGTAGCACCACATTTCGAAAGCTTCTATTCTCTTCTCGTCCAAATTATTTATCGTCCATGTTTCAGTTCCATACAAATACTTTCAGAAACGACTTCCTGACCCTTAAATCTATACTCGATGTTAACAAATTTCTCTTCTTCAGAAATGCTTTCCTTGTCATTGCCAATCTACATTTTATATCCTCTCTACTTCGACCATCATCAGTTAATTTGCTCCCCAAATAGCAAAACTCCTTTACTACTTTAAGTGTCTCATTTCCTAATCTAATTCCCTCACCATCACCCGACTTAATTCGACTACATTCCATTATCCACATTTTGCTTTTGTTGATGTTCATCTTATATCCTCCCTTCAAGACACTATCCATTCCGTTCAACTGCTCTTCCAAGTCCTTTGCTGGCTCTGTAGCGTTATCAACATTAAAAAAAGGGGAATGTCAAAAATATACTGCGCCTCGAACCGATCACCGCCTTCGAAGACAATACCTCCGGTGCGTCTGCTGACCTGGGAAAATTATTGAGTTGGCGCACAAGTTCCTAGGATTTTTCAGTAAGTTTGATAAACCTAACAGATACTAGTCATCAATGATACATCCTCCTTCGCTATTTACAACACCCTGCCAACGCTGGAGTAACATTTCGATTCCGCGACTGCAGAAATCACGTGGTTTTGAGGCGAAGGACTTGTTGATCTGTGTTCGGACTGTACTTTCACCTGGAAAGGAAGTTCCTTCAAGGCTGTTCGACAGAGAGCGTGAAAGGTGAAAATTTGAGGACGCAAGATCGGGTGAATAACGTGGGTGCGGAATGGCATTCCAACAAAACTCCTGTACAGTATTTTTTGGCAATGTAGCAGAATGCAGGCGGGCTTACCGTGGAGTAGCATGATTTCACGCAGCCTTCCTGGTCGTTGTTCTTGAATTGGGTTACCAAGACGTCTCAATTGTTGACAACAGATGTCAGCAGCGATGCTTATACCTCGGGGAATCAATCCACGGTACACCACACCGCCGCTGTTGCGGCAGATGCATAACTTAAGTTTTGCGACTGTGTGCAGGTCTTCGTACGGGAAGTTGCTGTTTTGTTTGGGACCAGCCGTTCTTTCCTCTTCCTTATGTGAGCATCAAGACATGATTTGTCGTCACCAGTCACGATAGAGGATACGAATGGTCGGTGTTGTTCACGTGCCAGCCTACGGAATATCAGACCAGCTGTGTCGCTGGATTGAAGAATTTTTAGCAAACAGAACACAGCATGTTGTTCTCAATGGAGAGATGTCTACAGACGTTAAAGTAACCTCTGGCGTGCCACAGGGGAGTGTTATGGGACCATTGCTTTTCACAATATATACAAATGACCTAGTAGATAGTGTCGGAAGTTCCATGCGGCTTTTCGCGGATGATGCTGTAGTATACAGAGAAGTTGCAGCATTAGAAAATTGCAGCGAAATGCAGGAAGATCTGCAGCGGATAGGCACTTGGTGCAGGGAGTGGCAACTGACACTTAACATAGACAAATGTAATGTATTGCGAATACATAGAAACAAGCATCCTTTATTGTATGATTATATGATAGCGGAACAAACACTGGTAGGAGTTACTTCTGTAAAATACCTGGGAGTATGCGTGCGGAACGATTTGAAGTGGAATGATCATATAAAATTAATTGTTGGTAAGGCGGGTGCCAGGTTGAGATTCATTGGGAGTATCCTTAGAAAATGTGTTCCATCAACAAAGGAGGTGGCATACAAAACACTCGTTCGACCTGTACTTGGGTATTGCTCACAAGTGTGGGATCCGTACCAGGTCGGGTTGACGGAGGAGATAGAGAAGATCCAAAGAAGAGCGGCGCGTTTCGTCTCTGGGTTATTTGGTAAGCTTGATAGCGTTACGGAGATGTTTAGCAAACTCGAGTGGCAGACTCTGCAAGAGAGGCGCTCTGCATCACGGTGTAGCTTGCTGTCCAGGTTTCGAGAGGGTGTGTTTCTGGATGAGGTATCGAATATATTGCTTCCCCCTACTTATACCTCCCGAGGAGATCACGAATGTAAAATTGGAGAGATTTGAGCGCGCACGGAGGCTTTCCGGCAGTCGTTCTTCTCGCGAACCATTCGCGAGTGGAACAGGAAAGGGAGGTAATGACAGTGGCACGTGAAGTGCCCTCCGCCACACACCATTGGGTGGCTTGTGGAGTATAAATGTAGATGTAGATGTAGATGTAGATGCAGATGCCGAGCAAGTAGAGATGCACATATGGGCACCCACTGATATTTGTGATTTCGGCTCAGAGCGTGCAGAAGCCATACATTCGATGTTTGAACCTCCCCCATTGCTTGAAAATGTCACACGATGGTGGAATGATGACAATTTATTACATCTGTAAGTCCTCGAGTGCACGGATTTGAATCGTTGTGGATTAATGCCTTTAAACGATCTTTATCAAACCCCGAGTGGTCAGCACAACGGAATGTCATACCTAACGGTCCGGGTTCTATTCCCGGCTGTGTCGGAGATTTTCTCCGCTCAGGGACTGGTTGTTGTGTTGTCCTTATCATCATTTCATCCCCATCGACGCGCAAGTCGCCGAAGCGGCATCAACTCGAAAGACTTGCACCTAGCGAACGGTTTACCCGACGGGAGACCCTAGCCACACGGCATTTATTTTTACCAAACCCCGAAGGCCTTCTTGAACGTGGAGTGTCACTAGTGTGAAAACGACCTTTCTTAAAAATTAGAAAACCATTTTATTTCCGTGCTCTGTCCAACGACATTATCCTCACATACACCGCAGATGTTTCTGACTTCCTCCGCTGATTCCAGATATTTATTGCTGAAAGTTTTTCAGGCATTTCTCTTTAGAACGTTAGGAGCGTCTGTCTGACTTCTGTAGTAGTGTGGGGGTAGAAATTGCATGTAGCAGGAGCCACAGGGTAAAGGGTACATCTCAGATTAATCCGTTGCGCAGAATAACAGAATAGCAGTTCAACCCCACGCTCAGAGTAGTATTAATGGAGTTATTAACATTGACGACTTGTTCATTAATTACCTGACCGCCCTGTGCCTGGGGAGTTCAAATCTGTGATCAGAACTGAAGGATTAATGTCGTTACTCTCTTTGCCTTTGTGGTGGGTGCGGTCTGGACAAACGCTGTAGCTTCGTCACTTTGTGTTACGTGTTAGAGTAGCAGTAAGTCACTGTGTTACACGGCGGCTATCAGACTCTCACTTTGGGTTGTGTCCATAGCGTACTCTATTACTTAGTGGACAGCGTTTGATGCCCCGCGATGCCTGGTAACGCAGCGGTTGCCCCGTCGCGAGCTGGCGCGTTGCGTTTCGCCGCGTCAGCGAGGCGGATTCCTCAGGAGGCCGGCCGTGACGCAACGGCTGTGTCCGCAACAGCCGGGGAAAGCAGGCAGCCAGGCAAGCGAGCGAGCCGGTCAGGCGTCGCGGACAGAGGCGCGCCGCTCTGGTATAAAGCGGAAAGCGGTCCACCAAGCACCTTGCGGGCCCCGTCTACAACGTAGCCTTCCTCCTCCCACTTCGGCTCCCCCCCCCCTCCCCCCCGTCGTGCTTTGACCAGTGGAAGTCCTCGATGTCCGCAATGGCTCAGACAGAAACACGATCCGCGGCCCAAATCCTGCCTACGAAGGAATTTCGTGCGGCACGCGAAGCGATTTAATCCGGCTCGCTCATGAATGAAAGTGTTTTAAAGTAGCGCCGATTCTTCCCGATCGTTTAACTGAACATTGTAGCTGGTAACTCACTATACAAATATTTTTAAAAAATGCTGAAAACTGCCAGATTTTTACCTTACCAGACGGTTGGAGAACTTGAAACGTCCCCTTTAAACAATTATACAGGACTGTGCTTAAACTGACACACAATATTTTTAGCGCAACGCAATCTGACTTTCAAAAATCCCGACAAACGAATGGCCCTGACTAACATTAACCTATACCTTTCACAAATCACTTACCTCACCAAAAATCTTCGTTACTCGAACTACTGCAATACAGCGAGCGCCACTCTTGCCAGCTAAATAAAAGATTCAAACTACTGAAGGCAGTAACTACTGATAGGCATAGTTAGCAAATGAAAGATTTTGATAGAGGACAAACAATGTATTTACCTTAATAGTGTTGAAAAATCATAATATACATAGCAGTTCATGACATCCAGTCTTACAAATTTCAAACCTCCGCCATTTCTCTCCCCACATCTATCACTGCTGGCGACTCACCTCCAACTGCGCAACGCTACGCGCTGTTCACATCCAGCTGCCGCTGCCCAACACTACAATGGTAGACAACAATGCAAACTAGCCACAGACTGCACACAGCACAGCCAGTGATTTTCATACAGAGCGCTACGTAACGTTGCCAATAAGAAAACAGACAGCCTACTTACAAACTGTACGCCGCAACGGAAGCTGTAGGAAACTGCGCAAGCGCAACAGGGAAGGCGCATATCCCTGGTTGACGGAGCATCAGACAACAGATAAAACAACTTGGCGCGGTCTAATTTGTGAAGCGAATTTCACATTTAATCTTCGTACATCCATAGTTGAAATGGAGTACAGTGGGACGTCAGCTGCTATAAATTTATTAAAAAATGGAGAAATTCCTCCAGCTGTATTTAAGGTGTCGATTTTATTTTGGCAACTAGTTTCAGCGTTGAAACAACGTCGTCTTCAGGTCCATACACTTGTTGACGTCAACTGGGTGCGGCTGATACTAGAAGTCAGTGGTGAGATACGGACGTGCCACTCTGAGCACGTCCGTATCGTGTAGGCCTGTAGGGGTTTCATGTCCTGCTCTACCCCCCCCCCCCCTTCCTCTCCCCTCTTTTCCCGGTTTCGCATTTTCTTTAATTTTCTGAGATTTTTCCTGTTAAATTAATGCGAATACTAAAAGTGTCTATAAAATAACAGGGCTCATCTCTCAGAGTAAGCGCACATGCGCGAAATATGAAGGAATAATATCTGTGAGAGTCCTCGTGTATTTAGACAAACCAGTGTGGCCATCTCCTTCGTTTGTGTGAGAGCTGCTATGAATTATTCTTCCAATATTCGCGTCGTTTCTTTCTTATTTTCACATGAAGTTCAGCAAGAAACTCAATCTAGTGGTGTTCATTAATAATTTGACCTTCTGGAACACAGTGGATATAGACAATTCCGTGAATATCGAATAAAATAGGACAATCATCACCCCTTTCATTTCCTCACTCAAGCTTTTTTCGCTCTCTTGAAGTTCATCCCTTCCAGTGCATTGATTGCTGCTTAGTTTGTGGATCATAGGTGAAAAACCGAGATTCGTTACATTTTGTCACTACTTCTAAGAAATTAGTATCATTTTCAGTGACATTGAATGTGTCAATAAGACATTTTCATGAGCTTATTTTTGTTCAATCGTGAGAATTTTCGGCACCAGTTGCGCACACACTTTTCTCGTGTTAAATTTTCTATGTAAAATTTGCCTTACGCATTCTTTGTAAAGTCCTATAGTTTCAGCAATCAACGGTCGGACAGAATCAGAAAAAAAGAATGAAACTGAAGTTTTCTCACGCATTCTCGAAATACTAAAATCATTTCAAGATAATAAAACTGGTAATAAAACTTCACTTTGAATTCTAGTTCTTACTTTTGATTTTCACTTCACTTTGTAAACAAATACGTCTGTAGCTGAAGCTGCAGTATGGGTTTTTAACTTACACTCTTAATTCGACTTTCTCCTACTTCTATTTTGATCAGACGAACTCGTGTTAGATCGAATTTTCATTTACTCGAGCTTCTCGTCAGGTCTCTAAAAATATAACCGTCTTAGTTTATTTTTTCAGCACACTATTTCATCTGTATCTTTAATCGAGAAATCGATTCATTCTTACATTTCCATCTTATAACTCGTCATTTCAAATTATAGCCAATAACACACAATTTTAGAGTCAAGAATTACACTTCGGCTTATTTATTGAAGTATTTTGTGTTGTCCTGACATCCAGTATCAAATCTACATAATTTACTACCTGTTATAACAACAAGCCCGTCATGGGTACATCACTGTTTTACGTGATGTTAATCGACTGTTTTGCATATGAAAATAAGAACGTGTGTGTGAATTCCTAAGGGACCAAACTGCTGACGTCATCGGCCCCTAAACTTATTCACTACTTAAACTAACTCATGCTAAGAACAACACACACACACACACACACACACACACACACACACACACACACACAGCCATGCCCGAGGGAGGTCTCGAACCTCCGTCGGGAGGGGCCGCGAAATCCTGAAAATAAGACAGTTGGTGTAAGACAAAGGGTTAACGAGCTTATGTGATATATAATTACTATATACATGAAAGCATTTAACAAACATTAAAAGTCCGCCACCCGGTAGCTAAATGGTCAGCACGACAGAATGTCAATCCTAAGAGCCCGGATTCGATTCCCGGCTGGGTCAGAGATTTTCTCCACTTAGGGACTGGGTGTTGCGTTGTCCTAATCATCATCATTTTATCCTCATCGACGCGCAAGTCGCCGAAGTGGTGTCAAATCGAGAGACTTGCCCCCGGCGAACGGTCTACCCGACGGGAGGCCCTAGTCACTCGACATTTATTTATTATACAAACATTAAACACGTATGTATTTAAATAAATGTACTATAGTTTGTGAGAGGCAAATTTTGTAGAAGATTTTGATATCTACGAATTTATCGAAGTGTACTGAATAACTTATCACGCATAATATGAAAAAAATTTTGAAGTATAATAAACGATGTAAGATTAAAATTTAACAAAGAGGGAGATATAGTGATCGCGGAAAAATTATAAATGGCATGGTGGCTGTGGCCGTGTGGTTCACTACACCTAGGCTCAGCATTGACTGACTCGTTGATCCACTCTTGTTTTAGCTGGGCTCAGTGTGCGTTCGGTGTAATACGTATTACTCACGTTTCAGTGCTTAGATGAGATATTGTTATAAGCACCTGAATTCAAGTGAGGCAGAAATTTTTGCATTTGTATCTTCAGTCACGCAAAGCAAATCATTCCATCAACGAGCCAAGTATCTTTTTATTGCATAACGTGCTATTCTGCATATATTGTTTGTGTACTAAAAAAGCAGTAAATGTTGTTAAAATGTTCCAGGAAGTGTTCTATCAGCCGATCGCTTCTTTTACTGAAGTTCCGCCGAAAATATCTTTTTCACCCCATACGGTTCAGAGAAGCTGAACGGAATGGACAGTGTCTTGAAAGGAGGATATAAGATGAACATCAACAAAAGCAAAATGAGGATAATGGAATGTAGTCGAATGAAGTCGGATGATGCCGAGGGAATTAGATTAGGAAATGACGCACTTAAAGTAGTAGAGGAGTTTTGCTATTTGAGGAGCAAAATAACTGATGATGGTCGAAGTGGGGAAGATATAAAATGTAGACTGGCAATGGCAAGGAAAGCGTTTCTGAAGAAGAGAAATTTGTTAACATTGAGTATAGATTTAAGTGTCAGGAAGTCGTTTCTGAAAGTATTTGTATGGAGTGTAGCCGTGTATGGAAGTGAAACGTGGACGATAAATAGTTTAGACAAGAAGAGAATAGAAGCTTTCGAAATGTGGTCCTACAGAAGAATGCTGAAGATTAGATGGGCAGATCACATTACTGATGAGGAGGTATTGAGTAGAATTGGGGAGAAGAGGAGTTTGTGGCACAACTTGACTAGGAGAAGGGATTGGTTGGCAGGACATGCTCTGAGGCATCAAGGGATCACCAATTTAGTATTGGAGGGCAGCGTGGAGGGTAAAAATCGTAGAGGAAGACCAAGAGATGAAGACGCTAAACAGATTCAGAAGGATGTAGGTTGCAGTAGGTACTGGGAGATGAAGAAGCTTGCACAGGATAGAGTAGCATGGAGAGCTGCATCAAACCAGTCTCCGGACTGAAGACAGCAGCAACAACAACAACAACAACAACAACACGGTTAAGTAACTCCTCGTCAGTTATTCAGTCGACCCATCTGATCGTCAGCATTCTTCTGGAACATAGCATTCGAAAAGCTTCTAGTCTGTTCTTGTCTGAACTGATAATCGCCCACGTTTTACTTCATGCAGGGCTACAATCCAGATAAATACTTAAGAAAAACATTTCCTAACACTTAAATTTATATGAAATGTTTCATTTTCAGAGACGCATTTATGGCTATTGCTAGTCTACATTTTACATCCTCTTTACTGTGACTGTAGTGGCCGAGCGGTTCTAAGCGCTTCAGTCTGGAGCCGTGCGACCACTACTGTCGCAGGTTCGAATCCTGTGACGTCCTTAGGTTATTTAGGTTTAAGTAGTTCTAAGTCTAGGGGACTGATGGCCTCAGATGTTGAGTCCCATAGTGCTCAGAGCCATTTGAACCATTTGAATCTACTGCGACCACCATCATTTACTTTTCTGCCCAAATAGCAAATCTCTTCGACTAGAGTCCCGTTTCGTAATCCAGTTCCCTTAGCATCGACTGATTTAATTCGACCACATTCCGTTACCCTTTTATTAACTTCTTCATGTACGGGTCTACAGCCTCAATGTACCGTCCAAATGATGGAACCAGCTTAACCACTGTTGGATGTCGGGTTTATTCCTTTAATGCACCATGGATATAAATTACATTACTAGCCATGTATCAAACATCTACAGTGTAACACCAAAAGCACAGTAACTGGGTAAAACATATTAGTGGATAACATTACTCTTGAAGATTACAGTTGTTTAAACTACTTGCCTGATTTTGGTGACGTGTGTAACACGTTAAAAAGAATTTTTTCGTGTTATATGAGGACAGACATGTTCCCACACAGCCACAAGTCGAATGTTACAGGTATGATCTTGCACATACCAATCAGCTTACAAGAACAACTTTCACAACACGTCATGTTGGCAAAAACCGTACTAACAGGTAGCTTACTAGCCTTTGCACATTCGTTTAGCAGTATACCGTGTACTTTTCGCATTCGTACGTACACATAACTGTTACAACTCACGGGAAACGTTCATCAAGCAAAGAGCATGCTAAGACCTGTAATTTTGCAGAGACGATGGACATCGTCGCCGGAGGAAGCTGTAGTCATATGAACGCCGTCTTGCGCTCATGTCGTACATTCTTATTAAACTTCTTACATGATGTCCTTCGACAATACATATAACCATTATAGGCATAATAAATCTTACTTTATTGCTGCAATGATGCTACATGATCTTATTGCATCTTTTCAAAAATTGGCCTCAGTTTTACATGCCATTGCTGAAAATAGCCTCTATACTTGTTATTGTACAAATTATAAAGTGGCTCAGCATTGCTGTCCCTCGCTACTATAGTAAAAGCTGTCCACTAGCGTAATTTATATGCTTGGTACATTAAGGGAACAACATTAACAGCCTAGGGTGGCTAAAATGGTTCCATAATGTACACTACCCTCGTTTTACTTTTGTTGATGTTCTTCCCGTTGGCTGTAACTGCTTCTCCAAGTCCTTTGCCGTCTCTGGCAGAATTACAGTGTCATCGGAAAAACTAAAACTATTTTATTTCTTCTCGCTGAAATTTAATTCTCCTCCCAAATTTCTTCTCGGTCAGCGATTTTTAGAACTGCATTATGTTATACAAATGCACTTCGAATTATCCGAAGTCGCCTGTGTCTCCATCGTTTTCCAAATTTTTGAGAATGTGATGTATTCTGGAATAGTATCCCACCTGATCAACAATAACATTCTCAGTAAATCACAATTTGGATTTCAAAAGAGTTGTTGTACTGAGAACGACACTTACACGTCCACTGGCCAGATTTCGCAAGCGTTAAATAATAAAATAGCACTGGCTGGTATTTGCTGCAACCTATCTGAAGCATTTGATTGTGTGAATCACAACATTCTCCACGACAAATTGAATTTTTTGGGACAGATGATGTAGCCAAACGATGGATACAGTCATATCTAACCAAAAGAATGTAGAAACTTATACTTAGTTGTTCAGGCACTGTAGTCCTTAAACGTTATTCTGACTGAGTGGAAATCACGAAGGGATTCCCCAAGCCTCAATCTTAGGTCCGCTATTAATCTTGCCTCTAATATGCAACAAGCAGACTTAGTTATTTTTGCAGATGGCACTAGTATCGTATTCAATCAAAACGTAAATACAGGAACAGAAGAAATGGTAAACAACCTTCTTAAAAGTATAATTGACTGGTTTCCTGCGAATGGTTTTACATCAGTTTTAAAAAGACATAACATACTAAGTTCTGCATATCTACAGGTGCTACAACAGTGATAAGTAAGACGCATGGTGAAGAAATAATAAATAGTGCGCAAACTTGAAATTTCTTAGGTATCCGCATTGATGAGAATTTAAACTGGAAAAAGCACATTTTGAAATTCAGAAATAACGTAGTTTAGCCATACTTGGACTTGAAATCACTGCAAATCTTGGGGAGAGACAAATCTGTAAGCTGACGTATTCTGCGTTTCTTCATTCAATAATGTTATATGGAATAATGTTCTGGGGTAGCTCATCTTCAACAAAGAGAGTCATAATCGCTCAGACACGAGCTGTAAGAATATTATGTGGCGCTCGTTCACGATCATGTAGTAGACATGCGTTTCAGCACTTGGGCATTCTGACTATTGCTTCACAGTATACAGGGTGTTACAAAAAGGTACGGCCAAACTTTTAGGAAACATTCCTCACACACAAAGAAAGATAATACGTTGTGTGGACATGTGTCCGGAAACGCTTACTTTCCATGTTAGAGCTCATTTTATTACTTCTCTTCAAATCACATTAATCATGGAATGGGAACACACAGCAATAGAACGTACCAGCGTGACTTCAAACAGTTTGTTACGGGAAATGTTCAAAATGCCCTCCGTTAACGAGGATACATGCATCCACCCTCCGTCGCATGGAATCCCTGATGTACTGATGCAGCCCTGGAGAATGGCGTATTGTATCACAGCCGTCCACAATACGAGCACGAAGAGTCTCTACATTTGGTACCGGGGTTGCGTAGGCAAGAGCTTTCAAATGCCCCCATAAATGAAAGTCAAGAGGGTTGAGGTCAGGAGAGCGTGGAGGCCATGGAATTGGTCCGCCTCTACCAATCCATCGGTCACCGAATCTGTTGTTGAGAAGCGTACGAACACTTCGACTGAAATGTGCAGGAGCTCTACCGTGCATGAACCACATGTTGTGTCGTACTTGCAAAGGCACATGTTCTAGCAGCACAGGTAGAGTATCCCGTATGAAATCATGATAACGTGCTCCATTGAGCGTAGGTGGAAGAACATGGGGCCCAATCGAGACATCACCAACAATGCCTGCCCAAACGTTCGCAGAAAATCTGTGTTGATGACGTGATTGCACATTTGCGTGCGGATTCTCGTCAGCCCACACATGTTGATTGTGAAAATTTACAATTTGATCACGTTGGAATGAAGCCTCACCCGTAAAGAGAACATTTGCACTGAAATGAGGATTGACACATTGTCAGATGAACCATTCGCAGAAGTGTACCCGTGGAGGCCAATCAGCTGCTGATAGTGCCTGCACACGCTGTACATGGTACGGAAACAACTGGTTCTCCCGTAGCACTCTCCATACAGTGACGTGGTCGGCGTTACCTGGCACAGCAGCAACTTCTCTGACGCTGACATTAGGGTTATCGTCAACTGCACTAAGAATTGCCTCGTCCATTGCAGGTGTCCTCGTTGTTCTAGGTCTTCCCCAGTCGCGAGTCATAGGCTGGAATGTTCCGTGCTCCCTAAATCGCCTATCAATTGCTTCGAACGTCTTCCTGTCGGGACACCTTCGTTCAGGAAATCTGTCTCGATTCAAACGTACAGCGCCACGGCTATTGCCCCGTGTTAATCCATACATTAAATGGGCATCTGCCAACTCCGCATTTGTAAACATTGCACTGACTGCAAAATCACGTTCGTGATGAACACTAACCTGTTGATGCTACGTACTGATTTGCTTGATGCTAGTATTGTGGAGCAATGAGTCGCATGTCAACACAAGCACCGAAGTCAACATTAGCTTCCTTCAATTGCGCCAACTGGCGGTGAATCGAGGAAGTACAGTACATACTGACGAAACTAAAATGAGCTCTAACATGGAAATTAAGCGTTTCCGGACACATGTCCACATACCATCTTTCCTTTATTTGTGTGTGAGGAATGTTTCCGGAAAGTTTGGCCGTACCTTTTTGTAACATCCTGTAGAGGGCGTTTCCTAAGAGCGTGCAAAAATGTAACGGGACATAGAGAGTGCTCCACTGAACAATCTGAGATACGAAACCTGGGGTCGGAGAAGCCACCTTAACGAGATACGGAAGTCAACTTGTCTACCGCTCTGTATAACATTCCTGTTTCCAGCTTATTTACAACTAACATGAGTGCAAATTTACGAGTAGTGTACTGTTTATTTACATGTACATTATTTATTTCATGCAAGAAAACAAGGACGACGAGCCTGATCACAAGGAAATCTACCTCCCCCCCTCAGTGGTCAACTGTACTCTAGATTCATGCAAAGACTTCTACCTGAGTTCTTGGAGAACATATACCGCTGACTGTTCGAGAGGGCATGTGGATACTACAGACGGAGCACCGCCTCACTTCAGTGTGGATGTCCGCAACCATCCCAGTGCTGTTTTTCCTGGTCGCTGGACTGGAAGCGGAGGTTCTGTTCCATTGCTTGCGATATCACCTGACCTGAATCCCCTTGATTATTTCTTATGGGCATATCTAAACTCACTCGTGTGTGAGACCGCAGTGGATTGTTGTTGTTGTGGTCTTCAGTCCTGAGACTGGTTTGATGCAGCTCTCCATGCTACTCTATCCTGTGCAAGCTGCTTCATCTCCCAATACCTACTGCAACCTACATCCTTCTGAATCTGCTTAGTGTATTCATCTCTCGGTCTCCCTCTACAATTTTTACCCTCCACGCTGCCCTCCAATGCCTAATTGGTGATCCCTTGATGCCTCAGAACATGTCCTACCAACCGAACCCTTCTTCTGGTCAAGATGTGCCACAAACTTCTCTTCTCCCCAATCCTATTCAATAGTTCCTCATTAGTTATGTGATCTACCCATCTAATCTTCAGCATTCTTCTGTAGCACCACATTTCGAAAGCTTCTATTCTCTTCTTGTCTAAACTATTTATCGTCCATGTTTCACTTCCATACATTGAAACACGTATGTAACGCAGCAGCGATGGCGAGGCATTGCAGCGTCTCTGACCAGAGAGCCTGCGCTTGACCGCGCGAGTGTTGCGAGCGGTTCTCAGTCTGTAGCTCGGTTTAGTTGCGTGCAGTATGTCGGTAATAGCAGTCGAGTGGAGTTGCGTGTGTGAGGAGTCGGCGAGCGTCGACATGGCATTCTGGTCAAGAGGCTAAATGAGGTATATTGTAAATTTAGCTAATCAACAGATAATGTAAAGTTTATTTATTGCAATTAATCTCCAACAAGTGCCCCAATAATAATTTTTATTTCAAAAGCATTTTTTTCAAAAATTTTATTTTTTATCGAACTAAAGATTTAATTGCACTTCCCCTTTCATTCCACTTCCGTTAAAGAAAAATTTCAGTAAAATCACAAAAAAAAGGAATATTGTTATTTGCAATGCAGTTCCTCCAAGCCGTGCGCACGAATAAGAGCAGAAATTTGACATCCAGTTATTCTGAGGTAAGACTTTAATTCTGATTGTTTTGCACAGGGCCAAAGACCGATATTTCGGTTTAATTGTATTTTCTTATCACTGAATTCACTTTAAAGTTTTTATGAGGAATTTATATTTGAGTTAGATTGCTAATTTTTGTTTAATTGTCATTGTCAGTAGATTTCATTGTGGCGAGGTTACACTTAGCGCCATGTCCATTAGTATTCTTAAATAATATTGTCATTACTTTAAAATTTCGGTGGGAAGGTTACACTCGGCTCCCATTTGTATTAAGTATTGTCATTCATTTTCTTTTAAAATTTTTGTGGGGAGGTTACACTTGGCGACACCCAGTCCAGGATCGAATTTCGTTGAGAGTCTTTTGAGCAACAGTCAGATATCTGCTCTTATTTGCTTAGATATAATTAGGATTTGGCGCTACGCTTTTACTAATCTTGTGACTTTCTTTCTACAGGTCAACGGCAATTCGTTGCTCTGTTGTATTTGTGTGTTGTTTTTGCACTGTGCTTCTTTGTTTTGTGAATATTTGTGACTATTCTAAAAAAATGCCGCGAAAGACTGTGAATAGTGTATCGCGAGGTATTGTGAACGAAATTACCGACTTAAGCAACTTTACCGATAGGATATGTGACACGCAGTGTAATGATGACAATCCTGCGTTCACTAACAATCAGTGCATTACAACCATTAATGATGACTTTTATCTTAATGATTAACAAACGAACTCAATTGTCTCTTCTGTTAATTTGACGACAATTGATGACGCGGGACGCTCCATTGTAATGAGCGCTACCCAGCTTAACACACCCGATTTGGAAAATTCAAGTAACATACAAACAAATTTTTCGAATGAAAATGGTCAGTGTAGTGAAAGTACGATGGATTTATTTAATTCTGAAATAGGGACTGACAGTGTATGTTTAACTGGCAAACCTTTTTGTAAACTACAGAATGACCAAATGGTCACGCAAAACGAGACAATTCCAGATCGACCATTGAATAGCACAGAGAATAGAAATGCTAATTTTGAATCGGATCCAATTATGGCATTTTTGCGGCAAAATTTCAAACAGTTTAATGAAAAACTAGACAAACTTATTGAACGGATCGGACAACAGAGTGAAAGTTTCGACAACCATTACAAACAACTTAGCGAAACAATTGATAAAAGTTTCGAACTCACAAACGAAAAACAAGACGATCTTAAAGAACAGAACAAACAAGTTAGTGAGCAGATTACAGCTGTTACCGTGCAATGTCGGGACAATAAAGTACATTTACGTGAGGATACTGAGGCTTGTGCTAAAAACAGTAATAAAGAAGTTGGCACTGTTGCACAAGAATTAAGTAGCACACGTGTAGGCACAACAGAATCACATAAAGACGGGATTATTGCAGTCACCGAACAATGTTCAGCAAACGAAACACAGGTACACGAAATTAATGCAATCACTGAACAATGCCCTAAAAACGCAGTACAGATTTGCGACGAAGTTAATTTAGAGTCAGTGGAAGTTTCACACACTGCGAATACGGAAGTCAATTATAAGAGTGAACGACAGAACAACCAAAATGTCGAAAGTGTTACAGTAACAGAGTTGAAAACTATTTCAGTCACCAATACGTCACAGAATACGCCACGTTGCGAGCATTTGCCTGACTCACGCAGCGTGTATAATGTGAGCAATTTACAGAGACTGCGAGATGTAAAATCCGAAAAGCCACGCGACTTAAAATATGAAAAGATACGCAACTTGAAGTACGAAATGACACAGACAAACAGACTTTCACATAAACCTGAACGTGTTCTCAAATTCAGTGACGAGAGCGTTGATAATAAGCAATTTGTATTTGTAAGAAAATCTAAGGAATTTAATAATGGCAGAACACAGTTACACGATTTGCACTGTATACGACAATTTATCTTTGTACATTCACCGCTATTACCTGTAATGCAGAAACTAGCTTTGAACCAGATGCGACAATTTATTTTTGTATTTACAACAGCATTACGTTTTATGCAGAAACTGGAATTAGCAAGAATACAGCGATTTACTTTTGGAATTTTACCGCTATTGCCTGTAACGCAAAAACTAAAATTTATTCTCAGTGCGTAATTGACCTCAGGGGATTCATTACGCTTTAATGAATATGTGCCGTAGCGAGCATAGGGCCCCGAGCTGTAGTAGTGCTGTTTCATCTTTAGTTTTCTGCACTGCTGCCTTTTCTTCTACTATCCTTTATATCTATCAAAACTGCTCTTTAACTATAGCTCTTTGTAGAATTAAGAAACGTATGTAATGAAAACCGGATATGACAAATCTTTTACCGAATGTGACAATTTTCAGTAGGCACTCCAGAACCAGCGTAATTTTAATAACAGATAAAATCGTAATCATCAGTATGTACAAAATTATCAGCAATAGGAACCATATTTTTGTAACAATAGATGTTTTTCACCACAACAGCATGAAAGTAAGCTGCTTAGCATACCTATCCAACAATGCAGTCTACAAGGTCAACCAAACTTTAATGTTTCGCCGCGTGCACGTATAGTCCCAGCCCCAACAAATAGTAACGCATGGCAGCAAAGAAATAACCACGTACAGACAACACACTATTTCAACTCGTATCGCAATGCGCCGTATAGAAATTACTATCATGACAGAAGTAAAAAAATGATGAGTACAATTTTCAACGTACATTTAATAACAGTCGATCTTATGAGCAGCAACAACATCAGCAACAACAAATAATCATGAATGAAACAGACAATAGGTGTCATCCATGGCGTAACACGTCAGTAAGAAATAACAGAACAGTTCATATAGTGGATATGCCACAATATTCTCCCGTAAATAACTGCACGTACGACAGAATTTCACCAGACACAGTACAGGTTTTATATTCCAGTAACGTAAGCAATAATTTTGACACGCAGAATCTTCTTCACGAAAATGTTATTAATTTTGACGCTATCCGACACACGTTTGCATTAAGGACAGAATTACGACGTATGTAGACGACATTCTTATCGCAGAAGCTAACTGATCGGAACACAGTATGATTCTTGAACAACTGCTACAAACTTTTCATGCACAAGGACTTACAGTTAATCTTAGTAAATCGCACTTTGGCAAAACTTCTATAAAATTTCTTGGACACGTAATTTCAGCAGAAGGCATTGCACCTGATCCGGAAAACTTCAAGCTCTACGTGACATTACTGTTCCTACGACAAAGAAGCAATCACGCAGTTTTTTGGGCTTAATTAACTTTTTTCGTAAATTTATTCATCACTCTGCTTTAGACACACCCAGATTATGCCAATTAACAGGTAAAAACAGTATTTGGTCTTGGGATAAGCAAGCACATTCTGAATTTGTGAACCTGAAACATGCTTTGTTGAATGCTCCACTTTTATCGCACCCAGATCTTACCAGAAATTTTTCCATTGCTACCGACAGTTCCAACACCGCTTTAGGCATACACATTTTCCAGGAAATAGAAGAAGATGGTTCAACAGTAATTAAAAACATCGCATTTGCAAGTCGCATTTTGTCACCTGCTGAACGAAATTACTCTGTTACAGAATCGGAAACATTATGTGTTGTATGGGCTTTTACGAGATTTAGGCATTTTCTTTATGGCAGACATACTACCGTTTACACAGACCATAGAGCGATACAGTTTTTACTTTCGGCTAAATTCACTCACGACAGATTAAGCAGATGGAAACTTTATTTACAGGAATTTAATTTTACAATAGTTCACATTCCCGGCACGCAAAATGTTATAGCAGACGCACTATCGCGTTCTCTCGGCAACAATCAGCAAGACGTAGCAACCAACTTCTGCAAAACAAATTTCAGTGTCATGTACATTCAGCAAGTTGCATTTGAAAACTTTATTTCATCGTCATTACAGGACATAGCAAAGGAGCAAAATAAAGACAACGTGTGGAAAGAAATTAAACACCTTTGGCAAGATAGGAATAATGTTACGATTAGAAACCATTACACTGTACGCAATGACATTCTGTTTCGCCGCTCTCATCCTGACAGCAACAATTGGTTATTATGCATTCCTGACGAACTGGTTAACAAATTAATTTGGTACACTCATTTAAGTTACGCACATTACGGAGCACGAAAATGTTTTCTTATACTGAGACAGAACTGTTATTTTACCAACATGGAGAAACGTATACGACGAGTTTTAGCGTCTTGTAAAATTTGCCAGAAAGCTAAATCAGACACCACTTCACATATTCCTCCTTTATATCCCATTGTACCTGTTAAATTAAGACATATGGCCGCAGTAGATATTTTTGTTCCGATTCCGAGAACTAACAGAGGTTTTTGCTACATCTTTGTCGCTGTTGAACTCACTTCAAAATTTGTTACTTTCACTCCATTACGCAAAGCTACTGCTAAAACTGTTTCGAAAGCATTTGTAAAACATTTTCTATCTCATGTAGGGCATGTGATGAAAGTAATTTCTGACAATGGATCTCAATTTCGTAGTAGCGTATGGACACGCATGTTACGAGCCAGAAACATTTCTCCGATCTATATATCCAAGTACCACGCTTCTTCGAACCCCTGTGAAAGATTAATGAAAGAAATTGGTAAACTGTGTAGAATATACTGCCACAAAAGACATATTGATTGGGATACACACATACTCTCATTCCAAGATGTAATTAATTCCATTCCAAATGAATCCACTATGCTATCTCCGTCTGTTATACTGAAAAACGTTGAACCACCAAACAAAATTAAAGAATTAGTAAAATGTCGGCGAATAAGACACCACGAAATAATTGACATTGCGCTGAACAACATCAAACGTGCCGCAGAGCACCGGAGAAGACAGCAAAAACAGGTTTGTAGACGCCGAGACTTTCAGGTTGGACAGAAAATATTAGTACGTACACACTATTTATCCAGCAAATTAAAAGGTAAGTGCAGTAAATTTGAACTTCTATACGCAGGTCCATATCGGATTCGCAGCATCCCTCACCCCAATGTTGTACACGTCGAGACTTTGAGAACTAGAAAATCGAAAGGCAATCACCATATCTCGAACATTAAACCGTTTATTGAATGAAGATACTTTATGATTCAACACACTATGATGTCGTTTACTAATGGAATTATTTCACCTGACTAATTACTGATGATTATCGTATTTTTTCTTGGCAAGTGCCCGGCAAGGTAAGGTTAGCAGGTCGCTTTTCTTGTTGTTACACATCAGACCGTGCATATTTTTTCAGAGACACTTACGTATTTTATGACTAATTATGCAATGTTATCTAATGACATGTTAATTTCGTTACATTTTTTTCCATTAAAGTCTTTAATTCTCGCCTCTATACAAGCTGAACACAACGAACGTCACATTTTGTCTTTTTATGTACGATTGTTTTCAGTTTTGTTTGAATGCACTGTGCAATAGTTAAGATATAACACACACCAGTCGACTTTGACATTTTTTTGCCTTATGACATCTCAACATCGTGACTGTTTTACATTTTGGCTGCTGCATTGTGATATTCTCTGTACATTTTGGCTTTGAACACTGTCAATGTCTTTGACATATTACGTTTTCTGTCATGTTATGCTGTATGGTTAATTATGTCACCATAAACTAGTCATTATTTAGTGGGTATATGATTTAAATGCAGGACATTAATCTTTGTTCATCAATTTCAGAAAGGAATGATGATTCTAAGAAATAAATTTAACATAAATGGGAATTTCACCTACGGAATAAACGATAAAAGATGCAATAACTTTATGAGGAAGAGTAAATGGATCAGGATTAACAAGCATTAACAAGAATATACTATACTCATCATAGAATAGCAGTCTTAACTAATTTTTTCTTTCAGAATACAAGGTGATTGATGCAGGCTGTCAGACAGAACTACACATCTTAGTTTTAGTGATGAAATATGCTAGAGATAAGGATTAGTTATGTAATGAGTAATGAAGTGATTTTTTGCAGATGATAATGAATACTGATGAATAATGATGAAGGATATGATGTTATGAATAATGAAGTTTTTCTTTACAGGTGATGATAATATTGAAGTTATGATAATATGGATAATGAAGTGATGGATAATGAAGTTTTTTCTTTACAGATGAGGATAATGTTGAAGTTATATTTAGACTATGTAGTTATTTAAGTATTTGTTGCAGTTTGCTTTGACAGCAGGTGTTACATTGCATAGTAGGATGACGGAAAGTTTTGGAAAGGACAGCTATGGAACACATTTTTATACACATTTCACTACCTGTTAATTCGAGGTTCACTACTTTTCAGCATAGTATGCGTTTCTTCCTTCAGGTCAATAATCCATTTTGTATTTTTTTTTTTTCAGGAGAAGCTTTCATGATACTTGCTAAACCAGTTACTTATTATACCTGTTCTAGTACTTGCATTTTCATTTTTTACCCATTTGTGTTTATGATTTATAAATGTGATCACATATACTGCCTTGTTACATAACCTTGCTACAGCTGACTCATGACGAATGACGTTACCTATCCTCATTTGCAGCAATAGGTCAAAAGCAAATAGTGTTATGCCTCAGCAATTAATTAACGATCCCAACTCAATGCATTGCTAACAAAAAAAAAATGTATTACCAGTCCCAAATAGTGATACCAGTCTGAGAAAATTCTGAATAATACTGATCAACTCTGAATAGTATGTCACTTCAGTAATGACTTCTTAATGAGACAAAAAAAAAGTATATATATAAAATAATGCTTTGTCACTGGCTAATAACTGCCACTGTTTATTGTAATGAGACTATTTATAATGCGCATGATTATTAATGCTATGACTGTAATTAACTGATTTTAATAATGACTTTGTAATGATCTGAATACTACTGAATGAGGAACACTGTTTATTGTAATGAGACTACTTATAATGCCTATGATTATTAATGCTATGACTGTAATTAACTGATTTTTAATAATGACTTCGTAATGATCTGAATAATACTGAATGATGAACTATGTTTTATTCTATTCAATACTTGCTGGCCACTGAGTGCCAATAATTAATGTCACTTGATGAATTGTTATTAATTATGCCATTAATTAGCTCTTGTTTTCAATGTAATGATGCTATGCTTTGTAATTAGAAGGCTAATGAATCTTAATTACTGTTTAATAATGCTTTGTAATTAGGAGAAGGCTAATAATTCTTACTATATTGGAATGACAAATAATTAATTAACTATGCCATACTTTGCAACTGGATGCGACTGTTTAATAATGCTTTGTGATTAGGAAAAGGCTAATGGTTATTACTGTTGGAATGACAAATAATTAATTAAATATGCCATACTTTGTAACTGGAAAAGAATGTGACTGTTTCATAATGCTTTGTAATTAGGAGAAGGCTAATGATTCTTAATTATGCTTTATAATTGGGAAAGAATGTGATTGTTTAATAATGCTTTGTAATTAGGAAAAGGCTAATGATTAATACTATTGAAATGACAAATGATTAATTAACCATGCTATACTTTGTAACTAGTAAAAGAAGGGTACTGATTCTATGTAAAACAATTAATGAACATTTTTCTGTAATACTACATACTTGGTACAGAAATGTTCAATAACTGGGCTATGAATGCCACAAACTGCTAATTAAGTCTGTAATTGTCAATATTATGTGACTTGATGTCCTTCACCTCATAAGCTGACTACCCTGAATTACTGCAATGTCCATTTGTCCTGTTTATCCTAGTGATCATGGAGCACTATATTTGGTTTTTGCACTAATTCTACGTTGGTGTGCCTTGTAAGAGAGTGGTGTTGACACGACATGCTGTCCACCACCGTGAGCGATGAAGACATTATTATGGTCCCACTGTTTGGTGTACCTAATGTACTGCCAAAATGAGAACATGGAATATTATTACGACAATTCAGTGTCTTGGCTACGCTGATTAATTCTGATGGGAAAAGAACTTCAAGTTGTGTCACTTGGTGTTGTACTTCTGTGGAAAGATATGGACTTTCAGAACAGCTGTGTGCAATCTAAAGTGCTACAACCATGATGCAATCCTTCCCTTTCCTATCCTGATTCTTGTCACATAGTGAAAATCGTTTTTTGCTAACATTATTTATGTTCATGGCTATACATTTTTTTCAATTCGCTGAACTCCAGTGCAAGTACACTTATGTCACTGGTCGACATGATGTTTTGCCATTATGTTTATTTGTTGTGAAAGTGCTAAAAACATTTCTTCAGTGCATGTGCACTTTGGACATGATTTTTTGCCATTATGTTTATTTGTTGTGAAAATGCTAAAGACATTTCTTCAGTGCGTGTGCACTTTGGACATGATTTTTTTTGCTATTATGTTTATTTATTGCCAAAATGCTAAAGACATTTTTCGAATTGTTCTCAAGTACAGTATGTGCACTCTTGTCTTTTATATTGTGTATACATTTTTTATGTTAATAATATGTTCTGAATTACAGTGCATGTGCACTTATGATAGGTGTTAATATGTTTTCTACTGAACTTCAGTGCATGTGCACTTTTCTCATTTTTCAATATGATTTGTACTATTCTGTATATTCAATACTTCAATGCGTATGCACTTATGTCATTTGTTACTAATTGTATATACATTTCATCATTTACTGATATGTTCTCAACTGCAGTGCATGTGCACACATGTCACTTGTCAACATAATATTTTTTGCCAGTCTGTTTATTTGTTCTGAATATGCTAAAGAATTTTTTCAGTGCCTGTGCACTTTGTTATCTGTCAAATAATTTGTATATACTTTTTTCTGATTTGTTACTATGTTTTGTACTCACATTTTGTCTTTGTCTTATATATTTTGTACTTAGTGCGTGTGCACAACATCTAATTCATGTACTACATCTAAATATTCTGTAAATTGTAGAAGTTTATCAATTAGAAAAAAATTTTGCCGCGATTGGCAAGTCCAAATGACTCACCATCGCTGCCAAATTTTTGCCCCCCCAGTGGAGGGTTATAAAACACGTATGTAACGCAGCAGCGATGGCGAGGCATTGCAGCGTCTCTGACCAGAGAGCCTGCGCTTGACCGCGCGAGTGTTGCGAGCGGTTCTCAGTCTGTAGCTCGGTTTAGTTGCGTGCAGTATGTCGGTAATAGCAGTCGAGTGGAGTTGTGTGTGTGAGGAGTCGGCGAGCGTCGACATGGCATTCTGGTCAAGAGGCTAAATGAGGTATATTGTAAATTTAGCTAATCAACAGATAATGTAAAGTTTATTTATTGCAATTAATCTCCAACAAGTGCCCCAATAATAATTTTTATTTCAAAAGCATTTTTCAAAAATTTTATTTTTTATCGAACTAAAGATTTAATTGCACTTCCCCTTTCATTCCACTTCCGTTAAAGAAAAATTTCAGTAAAATCACAAAAAAAGGAATATTATTATTTGCAATGCAGTTCCTCCAAGCCGTGCGCACGAATAAGAGCAGAAATTTGACATCCAGTTATTCTGAGGTAAGACTTTAATTCTGATTGTTTTGCACAGGGCCAAAGACCGATATTTCGGTTTAATTGTATTTTCTTATCACTGAATTCACTTTAAAGTTTTTATGAGGAATTTATATTTGAGTTAGATTGCTAATTTTTGTTTAATTGTCATTGTCAGTAGATTTCATTGTGGCGAGGTTACACTTAGCGCCATGTCCATTAGTATTCTTAAATAATATTGTCATTACTTTAAAATTTCGGTGGGAAGGTTACACTCGGCTCCCATTTGTATTAAGTATTGTCATTCATTTTCTTTTAAAATTTTTGTGGGGAGGTTACAACATGGCTACACTCCATACATGGCTACACTCCATACAAGGCTACACTCCATACAAATACTTTCAGAAACGACTTCCTGACACTTAAATCTATACTCGATGATAACAAATTTCTTTTCTTCAGAAACGTTTTCCTTGCCATTGCCAGTCTACATTTTATATCCTCTCTACTTCGACCATCATCAGTTATTTTGCTCCCCAAATAGCAACACTCATTTGCTACTTTAAGTATCTCATTTCCTAATCTAATTCCCTCAGCATCACCCGATTTAATGCGACTACATTCCATTATCCTCGTTTTGCTTTTGTTGATGTTCATCTTATACCCTCCTTTCAAGACACTGTCCATTCCGTTCAACTGCTCTTCCAAGTCCTTTGCTGTCTCTGACAGAATTGCAATGTCATCGGCGAACCTCAAAGTTTTTATTTCTTCTCCATGAATTTTAATACCTACTCCGAATTTTTCTTTTGTTTCCTTTACTGCTTGCTCAATATACAGATTGAACAACATCGGGGAGAGGCTACAACCCTGTCTCACTTCCTTCCCAACCACTGCTTCCCTTTCATGTCCCTCGACTCTTATAACTGCCACCTGGTTTCTGTACAAATTAAAATAGCCTTTCGCCCCCTGTATTTTACCCCTGGCACCTTCAGAATTTGAAAGAGAATATTCCAGTCAACATTGTCAAAAGCTTTCTCTAAGTCAACAAATGCTAGTAACGTAGGTTTCCCTTTCCTTAATCTTTCTTCTAAGATAAGTCGTAGGGTCAGTATTGCCTCACGTGTTCCAACATTTCTACGGAATCCAAACTGATCTTCCCCGAGGTCAGCTTCTACCAGTTTTTCCATTCGTTTGTAAACCTGTAACCGCAGTGGATAGCGAGTTGTAATTAGTTGCCAGAATTGTAGCTGCCTGTGATGTGATCCGAAGCACACCACTGATAGTTTTCAGGGTGCGTCAGAATTTTGTTCGCCGATGTCATGGTTGCATTGAGGTTGATGGCCACCAGTTGCAGCACATTTTGTAAAATACAGTACAAATAGTAAATTCATTGTGTCAGTGATGCTATTTGTGGTTAATTAATGGAAATAAAAATGTACACACTAATGTGGCTTTATTTATGTTATCGCCTTAAACTGGCTTCTCCGACACCAGTACCTCCACCTCAAATTGTCCAGTGGAGCATCCTCTACGTTCTGTTAAATTTTTGCACGCTCTTACGGAAGCACCCTGTCCCTCATGACGAATGTTGTAAATAATCCTCAGCGTTTCAAAAGGGACATTGATGTACATAATTACAACACCAGAAGGGAAAAATGACATTCATTACTCCACATGTTGGTTTTCTCTAGCTCAAAAAGGTGTGGATGACCCTGTAATAAATATTTTTGATAACTTACCCAGTGATATAAAAGGTTAGTGATGTAGGGAAGTGAAATTTGAAAACAAACTAAAAAGGTTTCTCCTTGACACCTCCTTCCAATCTGTAGAAGAATTTCTGTTAGTGTAATGTGTAAAAGCCGGTGGGTAGGTATTACTAACTCACATCTTTAGATATTTACAAGAAATAGAACAATTTTACAAAAGTTCAACATGTAGTCACATTTAAAAGTTAAGTTGCAATGCGTATGTAAAATGCCACGTTCCACATCGTCACAGTTTATCATGCAAAATAATCCATGAAACTGACTATACTGACGCGCGAAAGAAATAGGCACGCGTATTCAAATACAGAGATATTTAACAGGCAGAATATGGCGCTGCGGTCGGCAATGCCTATGTAAGACAAGTATCTGGTGGAGTTGTTAGATCGGTTACCGCTCCTACAATGGCAGGTTGTCAACATTCAAATGAGTTTTCAGGTGGTGTCATAGTCGGCGCACGGGCGATAGGACACAGCATCTCCGAGGTAGCGATGAAGTGGGGATAGCCCGTTAGGAGGCCGCGCGGGACTAGCCGAGCGGTCTTAGGCGCTGCAGTCATGGACTGTGCGGCTGGTCCCGGCGGAGGTTCGAGTCCTCCCTCGGGCATGGGTGTGTGTGTTTGTCCTAAGGATAATTTAGGTTAAATAGTGTGTAGGGACTGATAACCTTAGCAGTTGAGTCCCATAAGATCTCACACACATTTTTTTGATAACACGTTACACCATTTCACGAGTGTACCGTGAATATAGGAATCCGGTAAGACATGAAATCTCTGACATCGCTGCGCACGGAAAAACATCCTGCAAGGGCAGGAGCAACGACGACTGCAGAGAATCGTTCAACGTGACAGAATTGCACTCCTTCCACAAATTGCCGCATATTTCAGTGCTGGGCCAACAACAAGTGCCAGCGTACGAACCATTCCACGAAACACCAACGATATGGGCTTCCGAAGCCGAAGGCCCACTCTTCTACCCTGGATCATAGCACGACACAATGCTTTACGCCTCGCCTGGGTCCGTCAACACCGACATTGGGCTGTTGATGACTGGAAACATGTTCCCTGGTCGGAAGGGTCTCGTTTCAAATTGTGTCGAGCGAATAGATGTGGACGGGTATGGAGACAACCTCATGAATCCGTGGACCCTGCATGTCAGCAGGAGATCCTTCAAGCTGGTGGAGGCTCCGTAATGGTGTGGGCCGTGTGCATTTGGAGTGATATGGGACCCCATATAGGTCTAGATACGACTCTGATAGGTGACACGTATGTAAGCATCCTGTCTGATCAGCTGCATCCATCCATGTCCATTGTGCATTCCGACGTACTTGAGCAATTCCAGCAGGACAACGCGACCCCCCACCCGTGCAGAATGGCTCCAGGAACACTCTTCTGAGTTTCAACACTTCCGCTGGGCACCAAACTCCCCAGACATTATCATTATTGACCAAATGTGGGATGCCTTGCAACGTGCTGTTCAGAAGAGATCTCCAGTCCCTCGTACTGTTACGTATGTATGGACAGTCATGCAGGATTCATGGTGTCAGTTCCCTCCAGCAGTACTTCAGACATTAGTCGAATCCATGCCGCGTCGTGTTCATCAACATTTATGTGATTACTCTGCTGTTCACAATAAAGTGCCTGGCAGAGGGTTCAATGAACCACCTTCAATCTGTCTCTCTACCGATCCACTCTCGAACGGCACGCGGGAAAAACGAGCACTTAAATTTTTCTTATTTTATCGTGATGATCATTTCTCCCTATGTAATTGGCTGCCAACAGAATGTTTTCGCAATCGGAGGAGAAAACTGGTGATTGAAACTTCATGAGAAAATCCCGTCGCAACGAAAAACGCCTTTCTTTTAATGGTTGCCACTCCAAGTCACGTATCATGTCTGTGACACTATCTCACCTATTTCGCGATAATACAAAGCGAGGCTGCCCTTCTCTGTACTTTTTCGAAGTCATCCGTCAGTCCCACCTGATGCGGATCCCACACCGCACAGCAGTACTCCAGGATAGCGCGGACAAGCGTGGTGTAAGCAGTCTCTTTAGTAGACCTGTTGCACCTTCTAAGTGTTCTGCCAATGAATCGCAGTCTTTGGTTTGCTCTACCCACAACAATATCTATGTGATGATTCCAATTTATGTTGTCTGTAATTGTAATCCCTAAGTATGGAGAAGAGATAAAAACTTTGAGGTCCTCCGATGACATTGTAATTCTGTCAGAGACAGCAAAGGACTTGGGAGAGCAGTTGAACGGAATGGACAGTGTCCGGAAAGGAGGATATAAGATGAACATCAACAAAAGCAAAACGAAGATAATGGAATGTAGTCGAGTGAACTTCGGGTGATGCTGAGGGTATTAGATTTGGAAATGAGACACTTAAAGTAGTAAAGGAGTTTTGCTATATGGGGAGCAAAATAACTGATGATGGTCGAAGTAGGGAGGATATAAAATGTAGACTGGCAATGGCAAGGGAAGCGTTTCTGAAGAAGAGAAATTTGTTAACATCGAGTATAGATTTAAACGTCAGGAGGTCGTTTCTGAAAGTATTTGTATGGAGTGTAGCCATGTATGGAAGTGAAACATGGACGATAAATAGTTTGGACAGGAAGAGAATAGATTCTTTCGAAATGTGGTGCTACAGAAGAATGCTAAAGATTAGATGGGTAGGTCACATAACTAATGAAGTATTGAATAGAATTGGGGAGAAGAGAAGTTTGTGGCACAACTTGACAAGAAGAAGGGACCGGTTGGTAGGACATGTTCTGAGACATCAAGGGATCACAAAGTTAGCATTGGAGGGCAGCGTGGAGGGTAAAAATTCTAGAGGGAGACCAAGAGATGAATACACTAAGCAGATTCAGAAGGATGTAGGATGCAGTGAGTACTGGGAGATGAAGAAGCTTGCACAGGACAGAGTAGCATGGAGTGCTGCATCAAACCAGTCTCAGTACTGAAGAACACCACAGCAAACATCAAGAATGTAGCTGAAGCTACAGCCTTCAGATTTGTGTGACTTATCGCGCAATCGAAATTTAGCTGATTTCTTTTAGTCCTCATGTGAATAACTTCACACTTTCCTTTGTTCAGGGTCAATTGCTACTTTTCGCGCCTTACAGATATCTTATCTAAATCATTTTGCAATTCGTTTTGATCATCCGATGACATTACAAGACGGTAAATTACAGCATCATCTGGAAACAATCTAAGATGGGTACTCTGATTGTGTCCTATGTAGTTAATATAGATCAGAAACAATAGAGGGCCTATAACACTTCCTTGGGGAACGCCGGATATTACTTCTGTTTTACTCGACGACTTTCCGTCTATTACTACGAACTTTCTGACAGGAAATCACAAATTCAGTCGCACAAGTGAGGCGATACTCCGTAGGCACGCAGTTTGGTCAGAAGACGCTTGTGAGGAACGGTGTCGAAAGCCTTCTGGAAATCTAAAATTACGGAATCAATTCACAGCACTTCCTTGTGCTCGCGCGCGGACCTACACGATATAGGCTGTCTGTAAACTCAAGAGCGAGCAGTGCTTTTTGTGGGGGAAGTGGCCTTTCCCGGAAGAACGCTGCCACCGGCCTACAGGGGCACCCAAAAGTCTGTTGCCCGTTACCTGTCTAGCGGTGTAGACCGGCGTGCAGTGATATACGTCGTTTGTGTTCGTGGGATCTTAGTTGCCAGTGTCAGTCAGTTAACTTTGTATACTTACTGATGTACTTCGATATCCGGACGTGATGGGTAATCGTATAGCATTGCAACATAATGTGCAGAATACGAAGAAGAGGAGGCATTTGGGGAGTAACGAGCGTTCCATCGCGTCTAATGGTATTGCAACGTGTATTAAAGGGGCGACCCAAAAAGAACTGTGTGCTAATACTACTACCAGTCCCAACCACAGGTGTTGCAATCTATGCAAATGTCAGCCTGACCCAATAGGACGCATAAGGAAGGAATGGAAAAGTAAGCCGCATGGTTTACTGGAATCGCCACGAAGGGAAACTAATAATTTTGGGAGGAAACCCATCGTTACAGACAGTTTCAAAATCACGTAAAACCTTTGCTGCTTATGGAACACTAAATCTCTATCTGGGTCACTGTTCACCTGATTCTAAGACATATTGCTTAAAACATGTGCGCAATAGCTATTCTAAACACTACTGAAATTTCCTTCGAAATATGTACACCGGTTTTGGACTTCTAAGCAGAAAGCTTGACATACGAGGTGCGTTCACATATTTTTATTTTTTTTGGTAAGAACTTAATGTACAGCAATGTTGTCCTCTTCAAAATATTCCCCATTACATACTATGCACTTATGCCACTGCTTTTTCCAATTCCCCAAACACTTTATGGTTTCGTTGGGATAGTTTATAGGTCTCTCAACTGTGCATTTTTAACCTCATCCATCCTTGTAAAACCACTGTCCTTTAAGGCCTGCTTTGAAATGTTTATACCACTTGTCTGCCCTGCACATAACAGGGTCACCAAAAGCAATATTTAACATTTCTAAAAATTTCATACACTTCATTCCGTTCTTATAACAAAATTTAATACAGATTCAATAATTTATTTTTATACCAAGCAAATAATCGTTGATGCTACAAAAACACATGTAACCTTTGGCCCAAATGGTTCCAATGGCTCTGAGCACTATGGGACTTAACTTCTGAGCTCATCAGTGCTCACATGTAACTTTTCTGACAGCTGACAACAGAGTAAATACCCAATATGCATAACATTGAACACATACTTTTGAGGCATGTTTACGAAGACAGTGACAAAAAGGTAGTGCAAATCAGACTAATACAACATACAAAATTATAAGTTTCTGCTTAATTTTTTAAACACTCTTTGTGTTGCAAGAATTGTTGAGTTTCAATGCAGTCCTTCAAAGAAAACTACGTTTTAGTAATAACACAAATTAAGAACAAGCTATAATTCTACAGACTGACTGCATTATATGGGCTTCGTTTTACGAGTAGCAATAGAGGAACATACACTCCTGGAAATTGAAATAAGAACACCGTGAATTCATTGTCTCAGGAAGGGGAAACTTTATTGACACATTCCTGGGGTCAGATACATCACATGATCACACTGACAGAACCACAGGCACATAGACACAGGCAACAGAGCATGCACAATGTCGGCACTAGTACAGTGTATATCCACCTTTCGCAGCAATGCAGGCTGCTATTCTCCCATGGAGACGATCGTAGAGATGCTGGATGTAGTCCTGTGGAACGGCTTGCCATGCCATTTCCACCTGGCGCCTCAGTTGGACCAGCGTTCGTGCTGGACGTGCAGACCGCGTGAGACGACGCTTCATCCAATCCCAAACATGCTCAATGGGGGACAGATCCGGAGATCTTGCTGGCCAGGGTAGTTGACTTACACCTTCTAGAGCACGTTGGGTGGCACGGGATACATGCGGACGTGCATTGTCCTGTTGGAACAGCAAGTTCCCTTGCCGGTCTAGGAATGGTAGAACGATGGGTTCGATGACGGTTTGGATGTACAGTGCGCTATTCAGTGTCCCCTCGACGATCACCAGTGGTGTACGGCCAGTGTAGGAGATCGCTCCCCACACCATGATGCCGGGTGTTGGCCCTGTGTGCCTCGGTCGTATGCAGTCCTGATTGTGGCGCTCACCTGCACGGCCCCAAACACGCATACGACCATCATTGGCACCAAGGCAGAAGCGACTCTCATCGCTGAAGACGACACGTCTCCATTCGTCCCTCCATTCACGCCTGTCGCGACACCACTGGAGGCGGGCTGCACGATGTTGGGGCGTGAGCGGAAGACGGCCTAACGGTGTGCGGGACCGTAGCCCAGCTACATGGAGACGGTTGCGAATGGTCCTCCCCGATACCCCAGGAGCAACAGTGTCCCTAATTTGCAGGGAAGTGGCGGTGCGGTCCCCTACGGCACTGCGTAGGATCCTACGGTCTTGGCGTGCATCCGTGCGTCGCTGCGGTCCGGTCCCAGGTCGACGGGCACGTGCACCTTCCGCCGACCACTGGCGACAACAACGATGTACTGTGGAGACCTCACGCCCCACGTGTTGAGCAATTCGGCGGTACGTCCACCCGGCCTCCCGCATGCCCACTATACGCCCTCGCTCAAAGTCCGTCAACTGCACATACGGTTCACGTCCACGCTGTCGCGGCATGCTACCAGTGTTAAAGACTGCGATGGAGCTCCGTATGCCACGGCAAACTGGCTGACACTGACGGCGGCGGTGCACAAATGCTGCGCAGCTAGCGCCATTCGACGGCCAACACCGCGGTTCGTGGTGTGTCCGCTGTGCCGTGCGTGTGATCATTGCTTGTACAGCCCTCTCGCAGTGTCCGGAGCAAGTATGGTGGGTCTGACACACCGGTGTCAATGTGTTCTTTTTTCCATTCCCAGGAGTGTACATTCACATGAACAGCCATTCGGTCCTATGTTTGTAGTAGAATCCTGACTTCCGTTCTTATGTTAATATTACTGTGACGTAGCTGGGTTGGCAGAGTGGGGACACGCTCGCTCGCTCCTCAGTTTACCGACAGACTATATTAGATAGTTTCTTCGGCTCTTCAGTGCAACTAGTGCCGTTCCCAGAGAAGGCCTGCGTCACTCCCTTTCGAGGCACACCTCCACCGAAACAGGGCAGGGAGAACTGAGGTTAGCCGTGGAGTGTTGAGACTGTGGGCAGAGTACGGATTGTGGGCGTGTCAGGCGCGGCGCAGGGATTGCGCGAAAGTGAAAGGCCCCGGCCAGCAGCGGTCGCGCAATGCCGCCTCCCTGAGTGGAGCTGAGCGTGGCTTGCCTTAGCCGTGCCGCGGTCCCCTGAACTTGCCGCCAGCCAGCCAGCCGGCCAGCTTTCTCCCTCCTGCCCCGGCCGCTGCTCTCGCAGTTCCTCTCGTGGCGGTCTCCCCCCCCCCCTCCCCCCCCTCCCCCCCCCCTGAGCAAACCACTGTGCGGCGTGCCACTGCGCCATTGACACACATTTTTACTTTCACGCCGCGGTCGTCCGCCGTTCCCAACCATACTGCTCTCCTCTCGGTGTGCGGACATTTGCCACGGCGGACATTTGCCCATGGAGGTAGAATAAGGGGAGTTGACACTGCAGAATGAATGCCGGACATTTGCCAAACCGGACATTTGCCAAACCGGACATTTGCCACGCCGGACATTTGCCACGATTTTACCTGCTCCGAAGGGTTCGGTCCCTTGTCTCCCCTACCCCCCTCCCCCTCCTCCTCCTCCTCACCCACCCGCCCAGTTTGCTTTCGAATTTCCTAACGTGACCATCAGTATGGAAGTTATTACAACGAACAAGGGCGAGCCTCCTGCTCGTTACAATGGTTACGCTTATCTTAAACAGAGGGAATCTAAAGAAGGTGTTGTTACGTGGATGTGCTTACGCCGACAATGGGATCATTGCGAGGGAAAGCTGCTTTCGAAGAACGGGGAAGTCTTGAACGTGTCAGAACATCTCTGTGGACCACCTGACGATGTGGCTCTGGAAATGAGAAAGCAAGTGGAAAGGGCGAAGAGAAGGTCTCGAGAAGAAACTACACAGTTATCGGAGATATACGCGGATGAAATGGGAAATCTTCGTAATAAAGATTATGACTTTGTTACAGTGATGCCTAATTCAGAATCTATGAAGAGAACCATGCGTCGTCGACGGAGTCAAGCGCGGGGGAACCAACATGACCCTACGAACTCTTATGAAATTGATCTTCATGAAGATCTATTAAAAATGGGAGATTGCACTAGTTTTCTTCTGGAAGACGATAGATTAGAGGAGAGAATAATGATTTTTAGTGGAAGCAAGGGAAAAGAAAGTTTAAAAACATGTTCCCATCTTTTTATGGATGGAACATTTAAGAGCTGCAGCAAGCAGCTCGCACAAATCTACACCATACACGTAGACGTAGGAGACCCGATTAAAGAAACAAACATTCTTCCTATTGTATTTGCACTGCTCCCAAATAAGAAGAAAGACACATACGTTCGTCTGTTCCGTCTGATAAAACAGACTTACGCTGTACGTTGTTTTGAAGCCAGTAGGCTGGGCCTGCCGCCATCTTGGATCCCCCAAAACATTAGCAGACGACTGTTTACAATTGCGTCTTGTTCGTTAACTCTGTCGTGTACACGCGATATTTGTTTTATATAGTAAATGTTACACTATTTTAGTGAACAACACTGCATAAGGAACGCAACTTCAAACGTTTTTCTGGTCTTAAATGCGTATTCGATACAGTAATACGACACGAAAATATGACGCTTCTGGCCTCAGTACCGTAATTCCTTTTTGTTTATACACTTCGAATAACCGAGGAGAGAAGTATGTGCTATGAAAAGCGTGCTTTCGTAATCTATTTCTATTCACTTTCATTGTGTTTGTGTCGATCACTGATAAAGCCAGAACTCCAAAAGCAATGATTGATAGTTTAGAGACACCAATTTTTATCCGTTGCATTTTCAAGTCAAATGCAAACTTTAATTGTTCAAGTTTGCTAGAAACTTACCTTATTTCCTTTGGTGTCCCGTAGATGTATGTAGAGATGATATAAACAAGCCAGCTGATATGTCACCAAAGTGAAACATTCGTTAAATTACGAATGAAAAGAACCGAATTTAAGATTGTCAGGCCCATTGTAGTTTACACATCTGCTTTGTTTTTAAATTGTACCTACCAAATGACATTCAGTGTGGCAAGTAACAGCAATTTACAGGGTAACACGACAACACAGTCACTAATGTAATGATCTAAGCCTGCACTTAAATAGGGAACTTTGCTTTAACAAATATAGTTTAACCACTGTAACAGGTGTTCCACACATTTTACTGAAGATTTAATTAACTACATGTAGTTACATTACTTTTATGTTAAATTATTGCATTTTAAAACATTAGTCCCCATTTCCAGGATATTTCTTGTGATGACTTTTCAGTTACTTGGGAATAACCAAACAATGAAAACCATGTCTATTGCTTACCTCCAGAGATCTCTTCGCGTTGGATTGATGGGAAATCTAAAGTCAAACCACAGAAATAAAACCATACTGTAAAACTTTACACTGCATCAGAATTTCAAGTATATATAAGAAAATAACGCTTAAATAAGTCCACTTACGAATGAAATGTGATTTGTTTAAACTTTGGACTACAATCAGAACGATTAGTACAGCCGCAAGCGACGTAAGTCGGTATCTTTTTTATCAAAACACTTCAACACTACACGGTATCAAACTAACAGAAGCGAATGTTTTGGGGTAGCTAACATTGCGGATCTTCAGTTGGGTCGGCTTCAAGTTTATGACGTCATGACAACTCCTTATTTTTACCTCCATGCATTTGCCACGCTTTTACCTGCTCCTAAGGGTTGGGTCCCTTGTCTCCTCCCCTCCCCTCCCCTCCTCCTCCTCCTCCTCCTCCTCCTCCTCCTCCTCCTCATCGCTGTCGCGCAGTAAAGGTACCTACTGAGCCTTTCCACTGGTTTACGTAACATAGGACCAGAATCTCTTTGGATTTTCTGACACATTTTTAATGAGACTTTCGTTGTGGAAACAATTAAATGCATCTCGCATTGAAATCCGCACCAAATTTCGAGCCTCAGTAAAACTTCGCCAGTCTTTGAGATTTTGCCTTCGTCTAAATTATAAGTGTTTTTTTCGGTGCTCCTGCAGCAGCTTTCTGCCGTGCTTTGTGTACCATGGGGTATCAGTTTCGTCTCTTATTAATGTATTTGGTATGAATCCCTCGAGTGCTGTTAATACTATTTCTTCGAACTTAAGCCACATATGGTCTTCACTTACATAGTTTGGAACGATTGGAGACTGTCTCTTAGAAAGAAGTCAACCGAATTTTTAGTTAGTTTTATATATATATATATATATATATATATATATATATATATATATATATATATATATATCGCATTTAGTTTTGGTGAATTTCTTTGTTATGGAATTAAGCCTCCCTCGACTGTGTGTTCACTAATCCCTGTATCCGTCGTGATGCTCAGGATTATTTTTTTTCGAGGTCAAGTGTGTTTTCGTAACCATTTACAATCTGAATGGCCTCGTGAACTAATTGTGCAAAATAATTTTTAAAAAAGCATTCCTAACAATTACGGAAGTTGTTTTCTGTCTACAATAGGGTCTGAAAATGTACACTCCTGGAAATGGAAAAAAGAACACATTGACACCGGTGTGTCAGACCCACCATACTTGCTCCGGACACTGCGAGAGGGCTGTACAAGCAATGATCACACGCACGGCACAGCGGACACACCAGGAACCGCGGTGTTGGCCGTCGAATGGCGCTAGCTGCGCAGCATTTGTGCACCGCCGCCGTCAGTGTCAGCCAGTTTGCCGTGGCATACGGAGCTCCATCGCAGTCTTTAACACTGGTAGCATGCCGCGACAGCGTGGACGTGAACCGTATGTGCAGTTGACGGACTTTGAGCGAGGGCGTATAGTGGGCATGCGGGAGGCCGGGTGGACCTACCGCCGAATTGCTCAACACGTGGGGCGTGAGGTCTCCACAGTACATCGATGTTGTCGCCAGTGGTCGGCGGAAGGTGCACGTCCCCGTCGACCTGGGACCGGACCGCAGCGACGCACGGATGCACGCCAAGACCGTAGGATCCTACGCAGTGCCGTAGGGGACCGCACCGCCACTTCCCAGCAAATTAGGGACACTGTTGCTCCTGGGGTATCGGCGAGGACCATTCGCAACCGTCTCCATGAAGCTGGGCTACGGTCCCGCGCACCGTTAGGCCGTCTTCCGCTCACGCCCCAACATCGTGCAGCCCGCCCCCAGTGGTGTCGCGACAGGCGTGAATGGAGGGACGAATGGAGACGTGTCGTCTTCAGCGATGAGAGTCGCTTCTGCCTTGGTGCCAATGATGGTCGTATGCGTGTTTGGCGCCGTGCAGGTGAGCGCCACAATCAGGACTGCATACGACCGAGGCACACAGGGCCAACAGCCGGCATCATGGTGTGGGGAGCGATCTCCTACACTGGCCGTACACCACTGGTGATCGTCGAGGGGACACTGAATAGTGCACGGTACATCCAAACCGTCATCGAACCCATCGTTCTACCATTCCTAGACCGGCAAGGGAACTTGCTGTTCCAACAGGACAATGCACGTCCGCATGTATCCCGTGCCACCCAACGTGCTCTAGAAGGTGTAAGTCAACTACCCTGGCCAGCAAGATCTCCGGATCTGTCCCCCATTGAGCATGTTTGGGACTGGATGAAGCGTCGTCTCACGCGGTCTGCACGTCCAGCACGAACGCTGGTCCAACTGAGGCGCCAGGTGGAAATGGCATAGCAAGCCGTTCCACAGGACTACATCCAGCATCTCTACGATCGTCTCCATGGGAGAATAGCAGCCTGCATTGCTGCGAAAGGTGGATATACACTGTACTAGTACCGACATTGTGCATGCTCTGTTGCCTGTGTCTATGTGCCTGTGGTTCTGTCAGTGTGATCATGTGATGTATCTGACCCCAGGAATGAGTCAATAAAGTTTCCCCTTCCTGGGACCGTGAATTCACGGTGTTCTTATTTCAATTTCCAGGAGTGTATTTTTGTCAACATACGGAAGGTAGATTGAAGTCACTGCCAACTATAATTGTATGAGTAGCGTACCTATTTGTGACGAGACTCGAGTTTTCTTTGAACTGTTCAGCAACTGTTTCATCTGAGAGCGGGGGTCGGTAAAAGGAGCCAGTTATTTATTCCGGTTGTCGAATATAACCTCTGCCCATACTAAGTCACAGGCACGACCTGCTTCAATGTCGCTTTTGAGCTGAGACACACATTACATTATTTTTCCTTAAGTTGTGCTTCTTGTTTCTGTTGTAGCGCAGATCATTACAATTACGGCTTCTCCCTCCAAAACCAAGGAGTCTTTCTCTGTGACGCTGTAAATAGCAGAGCTAAACAATGTAGAACAGCAACGTACGTTACAAGCATAGCATTCTGTATCACTACATTTCCTTATTTCTAACATTTTAAAATTGTACATCCACTTTAGATGACATGTCAATCATAGATGTTCTTATCTCTATTTAGTGAACGTGTTTTCAGTCATGTTTTGAACATTGTCCCGCTACACTTCATTAACTAAGGTTTTTAGAGAGTAAATTAATATGAAGTATGTCGTTCTTCTTTTCAAACATTCACATACCCATTTATTCTTTCCCTATTGTCTTTTGGGTCTGCAGTTGTAGTAATCAAAGTAGGCACAAATACAGTGATAAAAAACAAATGAGTAGCGTACATTTGCATTCTCATTTCATCGTTCCTTTCTTGTTGCTCCCATGCTGATGGACTGTTTCTATCACAATCAGTAAGCGTAAAGGAAGCTACCCTACAGACAGAGGGATCTATATTTATACTTGGCAGAACTAATTACATACTGACATAAACGTCGGTATTGCTTTTGTTTCCGAAATGTTATAAATATTTGGATTTCGGAAAAGAAGCTGTGTATTTCACCAAGACTCGAAGAAAAAGGTCCCTTACGTACTGGTTGTAACGAGTAAGATATGGAGACGGCGGTTTGAAAGCAGACAGAAGAAGTACGAGGAATGGCATCCCTTACCTGAGCGAACGCTACTCAAGGTACCTGACAAAGGGGCAGGTGAGGCAAGTGTCGGGCGTGGCAAGTGTCTGTCGGGCGTGGCAAGTGTCTGTCGGGCGTGGCAAGTGTCTGTCGGGCGTGGCAAGTGTCTGTCGGGCGTGGCAAGTGTCGGCCATGGCAAGTGTCGGGGGTGGCAAGTGTCGGGGGTGGCAGGTGTCGGGGGTGGCAGGTGTCGGGGGTGGCAGGTGTCGGCCGTGGCAAGTGTCGGCCGTGGCAGGTGTCGGGGGTGGCAGGTGTCGGGGGTGGCAGGTGTCGGGGGTGGCAAGTGTCGGGGGTGGCAGGTGTCGGGGGTGGCAGGTGTCGGGGGTGGCAAGTGTCGGGGGTGGCAAGTGTCGGGGGTGGCAAGTGTCGGGGGTGGCAAGTGTCGGGGGTGGCAAGTGTCGGGGGTGGCAGGTGTCGGGGGTGGCAGGTGTCGGGGGTGGCAGGTGTCGGCCGTGGCAGGTGTCGGGGGTGGCAGGTGTCGGGGGTGGCAGGTGTCGGGGGTGGCAGGTGTCGGGGGTGGCAGGTGTCGGGGGTGGCAGGTGTCGGGGGTGGCAGGTGTCGGGGGTGGCAGGTGTCGGGGGTGGCAGGTGTCGGGGGTGGCAGGTGTCGGGGGTGGCAGGTGTCGGGGGTGGCAGGTGTCGGGGGTGGCAGGTGTCGGGGGTGGCAGGTGTCGGGGGTGGCAGGTGTCGGGGGTGGCAGGTGTCGGGGGTGGCAGGTGTCGGGGGTGGCAGGTGTCGGGGGTGGCAGGTGTCGGGGGTGGCAGGTGTCGGGGGTGGCAGGTGTCGGGGGTGGCAGGTGTCGGCCGTGGCAGGTGTCGGCCGTGGCAGGTGTCGGCCGTGGCAGGTGTCGGCCGTGGCAGGTGTCGGCCGTGGCAGGTGTCGGCCGTGGCAGGTGTCGGCCGTGGCAGGTGTCGGCCGTGGCAGGTGTCGGCCGTGGCAGGTGTCGGGGGTGGCAGGTGTCGGGGGTGGCAGGTGTCGGGGGTGGCAGGTGTCGGGGGTGGCAGGTGTCGGCCGTGGCAGGTGTCGGCCGTGGCAGGTGTCGGCCGTGGCAAATTTCCGGCATTGCTCCTCTCACCAGCTCGTCCGCTGTATCTTGCTGATGTCATCAGACTCGTAACACATCTGCGAGGTACGATAAACGCTCTCAGTTGACTTGGCGCATCAAATCTTGGTACAGTTTCGGGGCTTTCGACGACATCTTCCAACCCCTGGGAGCAACTGTCGAGGCTGTTATAGTGGTGACCACGTACAACCCACAGAAGACTGGAGATTGAGCAGCACACATGACAATTAGGCCACCCTGCCAGAAATGGTATCCGTACCGGTAGGTTCGAACAACACGTAAGTGTTACGGAGAAGCAGCACACATGACAATTAGGCCACCCTGCCAGAAATGGTATCCGTACCGGTAGGTTCGAACAACACGTAAGTGTTACGCAGAAGCTTCAAGAAATCAAATAGGAATCCCTGGAGGGACGGCCACGTTCTTTCCCAGAAACGCTATTGAGAAAATTTAGAGAACCGGCATTTGAAGTTGATTGCCGAACGATTCTACTGCCACCAACATACACTGTGCGTAAGGAGCACAAAGATAATGAGGGATCGTGCGGAGGCATTTAGACAGTCGTGTAGCCCTCGCTCTGTATACGAGTGGGACGGGAAAGGCTCAAACGGTTCAAATGGCTCGGAGCACTATGGGACTTAACTTCTGAGGTCATCAGTCGACTAGAACTTAGAACTACTTAAATCTAACCAACATAAGGACATCACACACATCCATGCCCGAGGCAGGTTTCTAACCTGTGACCGCAGCGGTCGCGCGGTTCCAGACTGTAGCCCCTAGAACCACTCGGCCACCTCGGCTGGTCAAACACGTTTCTGCAATTATTTCGGTTAATGAGCACTGTGGTATTAGAGTGCTGTGTTGTAACCTACAATAGCTCTCTCCTGTAGCAAGAAGTCACAGTGTCATGGTGGGCCTGCCTTCTGCACGTACAGCTTTTCTTAAGTGAGTCTTCTGTTTTGTAACAAGAGAAGCTACTTTACTGGGCAAATACTGTCAACCATTCGTAAGTAATTTATATAAGACCTGATGTCTCCACTTGCTGCTCTTGTAACAAATTTTTGTGAATGCTTTTATTATCTCGACTTAATACCCATGTGGCTTCACCCAAGTACGCTTCCTTTCTTCTGTGCCGCTTTTTCTTCCAAACGCGCAGACAGTGCAACTGTGCTACAAGCAACTGCAGCGCATAACAAGTTGTTGTCCGAATATGTGACGAATATTTGATTTTATCATATTGTAAAGCTGATGCATTAAGTTGTTCTGAAAGCGGTTCTGATATTCTGATATTCAAGACAATAAAAGCGGGTTAAAAGCTGTGAGCTGCCTGGGGAAGTTAACATTGCATCACTGAGCAACTGTTTCACCAGGTATCCAGTCTAGCTTACCAAATTCCTAAACAGACTAACATTAATTATAATCTTTTTAGTAGTCATCTTACGATAACTGGTGATTATATATATATATATATATATATATATATATATATATATATATATATATATAAGAGAATTTAAATAAAAGAAATAAATCAGTTTATATTTCGACATTTATTTTAACATTGATCATTGTTCTGTTAAAATTTCAGCATATTAAACTTGATTCATAACTAAACTGGTACCTTATTTAGGATTGTGAAAATGTGAGTTTGTAATCTTACAGAACACATCAAATATGGAGCCAAGATTGGGAGACTGCATACAACACTGCATTCATAAAATAACACACGAAGAACGTTGAAACATATGCAAATTAACCACAACAAACCGATTCAATTTTCACCCAAAGAAGATACGTTCGTAGCGCAATCCTGTCAGTCATGAAATTACTACACACTGTTATACTAAATTCATAGTAACTCTCTGTGAAATCTTCCCGGAAAGAATAGCTAAGGGCTACTTTGATGATTACACCACATGCTTCACGTGGTCAACTTGGTTTACACAAAGAGTGTAACTCCACAATAATTGTGATAATTAAAATAAATTACATCGAAACGCAATTTACAAAAGAAAAACAGCAAACTGGTTACTATCGTCTTACTATTAACCTGATGGGTCAAATAATTGTATAAGCACGTGGTGCTGGTCTCACAAAGTACACCACACGTGGGTTGAACATAAAGAAAAGTTGCTATATTGAAAAATATTGTCAAGACGAGATGTTATAATCTCACGCACATTCGCATTTAAGACTGATTATCATAGTTGGAGTTACGGATCATAACACGTGGTTCCACTTTACTCACAGAGTAGTGACAAAGCAACTACTGGAAGATATTCTGAACTTCACACTCGAATTACACTGTGTTGCAATTTAAGATAACATAAGATATTTTAGAGCTAAACCTAAAATAAAGGTGGTTAAATTTTCAGTTAGGCTGAATTTAAGAAATCCATTGTCCTACGGACTTAGCAGAGACGCGCTTAGCTGGAGATCTTACCACTTGAGACGCTCGCCGCGGACAGACTGGCGTGGGCCCTACCGAGGGTGCTTCACAGATACAAACGGAAGTGACCAGAGAGGCAGCTTCCTATACGAACATGACAAGGAATGGACAAGACCATACGAAGAATAGAAACCTCTTTGCCTTTAGAAAGCGTAGCTACCTGTTCTGACGTAGGTCCTACTGTTCTCTAGCAGACCGGCTTGTCTGCTACCCTCAAGCATGCAACTAGAAATACATTTGCTCATTCATCCTCTCACACAGAAGGGAAGGGGGATGACTGTATCTTATCATATACAATAGCA
The DNA here is from genome assembly GCF_021461385.2 of Schistocerca piceifrons. Classification (NCBI taxonomy): domain Eukaryota; kingdom Metazoa; phylum Arthropoda; class Insecta; order Orthoptera; family Acrididae; genus Schistocerca; species Schistocerca piceifrons. The sequence goes on from NC_060146.1 coordinate 216,655,196, forward strand.
GATGGGATTGTGTGACATGAATTACATATAAACTGTGTTTTAAAGTGTACTAGTGTGACAGATGGTTCTTGATTATGTGTAAAAGTAACACGTTCCACAGCTCAGTCTCGTCCTAGATAGTCAGAAACACCACAGTAAATTTAGAAGTGGAATTTATGGCGTAAATGACAACAGATTTAAGAGTTTAACATGAAAGGACCTTTCAGTATTTCTATATCAAAGAAATATGATAGTAGTAGTACCGGCCGTGTCCTGGTGCTCGTGCGCAACCGGTCGAGCGTGCCACTCGCGTAATCGGAATCGCTCGCTCTGGCCGTTAACCGGAGCCGGTGGTCAGCTGTGAGCGTCCGTCCTTGCCAGGCAGCCGGCCGGCCCACTTGCTGCGGTCCCGTGCGGAAAGGTGAGGGGTGAGCTCCAGCTGCCAGCTGCCGGCTGCCGGCTGCCGGCTGTTGCAGTCTGCTGGAGAAAGTGGCCTCGCCGAGCCGCCACCACCGAGGCCGACGAAAGCCCAGCCCTGCCCAGGCGCGCCCTGTGGGAGGAAGGAAGGACGGAAGCGAGGGCACGGTTGTAAGGTGTCAGGCAAATCCAACACCTTCCATGAAAACCCTGACATGATAGCAAATCCGGCAGTATGTCACATAGCACCGAATAAATCCTGACATTAAATTAACCAAAGTAATACGATCAACGAGTGAGCAAATGGAATACCACAAACTAACACAATAACGCCTAAATGCTTGTCATACCTTCCCACCGTGAAACAGACACAGTTCCGAGGGGAGAAACGAGAACAGAAGCCGAGAGCAGAATCGTATAGGCTAGAAGGCCCTACGATAAGGGACGGTCACCCAAGTCGTCAGCCGACCGCCAAAACCACCCCCCAGACCATGTTAAAACATAGAGCCCTCCAGAAGAACAGTATAGATCTTACGATAACACTAAAAGGGCCACACCAGCTGCAAGTTTCAGCGTCAGACTTTTGCGCGTCTCTGTTACGTTGCAAACGTTAAAAACATTGCCCCACCACGAAAAGTGTAACGTTTCTCATTGGGTAGACAGAAGTTTTGTAGGCAGAGCTTAAGGTTAACTTTGAGACCCTGCTTGGTCTGTTGAGAACACAGCCAGATAGCTTTTCTTAAACCAACTTTGGTAAATTGTAGTAAGGAGAAGTTAGGAGAGAGTTGCTTCCAAGATGGCGAGGTGTGTGGAGCTGCGCCGCCCGCCGCACCCTGACGCTGCCTAAATAAACACCCACAAGGTAATAAATGCACGTGATGCCTCATTTTTGAGCGCATAAGACTTCACTCAGAACTGCAGAAGTCTCATCTCTTAAACCCCCGTTTTGCATAATACTAGTGTCGATCGTCAATTAAAGCTCATGGTATTCACATTTGCTACGTGAAGTAAAAATCTGAAATGCGAAGATTTTTCTGTTATATAATTATTGAGAAGCCAAATCAGTCACTGTAATTTACGACAAGTTAGATAAGTAATTAAAGATAATTCAGCGTCACTGTAGATCATTTTGATACTTTTCTCTTTTATGAAACTTAACTTAAACATAGATTATAGATGTGATGTGGCATAGGTCATCCTTCGATCCATTGTAGAACTTGGAAACCCATTCAGGGAATATTCGTTCACATTTTTGTTGAACGCAGTAGGTTTTTACCATCCCGTATTAAAACATTTCCTTTTATCAATAGTGCAATTTATAAACAATGTTTTGTCAGTAGAATAAAATTTCCAATGGTAAACTTAACTGCTTTTTCGACGTTATTTTACGAGCTAACTAAAAATAGGCAAGCCTTGAAGCCCTTCCACTAAATTTAGTTAGTATTAAGATTCTTTTACAGGGAGTGCAGTGGAGCTGACGCTGAAACCATTAAGTATTTGATTATATCATCGCTAGTCTCACTGAACTCTTCTGAACTCTACATGTCATGTGTGGTCTGGCGTCTCCTTACCAGCAACAGGTCTCAGGTTCAAACTAGTCAATTCCCTAAAAAAACACGCTCAGAGCGTCGTTGCGCGAAAGTGGTAGGGAGACACGACTTAGAACAAACAGAAACCACGCAGAATGTTAGACGGTTTAACGTCCCGTAGACATGGAGGTCATTACAGACGGAGGAGAAGCTCGGGTTGCTTCAAAGCTGGGGAAGGGAATCGGCCGTGCCATTTCAAAGATACCGACCCCAACATTCACCAGGAGCGATTTAGGAAAATCACAGAAAACCTAACCCTCGAGCGCAGGACGGGGATTTGACCCGCCGTCCTCCCAAATGGGAGTCCAGTGTGCTAACCACTGCGTCACCTCTTTGGGTACCACTGCACAACGCCAGGTTCCTTCTCGTTATGCACAGTTCTGGCACCTCCAAGTGATACGGTAACTCACTTCTGTGGTACGAGTGACATTCCGTAGCTAATGCAACATACACTACTGGCCATTAAAATTGCTACACCAAGAAGAAATGCAGATGATTAACGGGTATTCATTGGACAAATACATTATACTAGAACTAACATGTGATTACATTTTCAAGCAATTTGCATGCATAGATCCTGAGAAATCAGTACCCAGAACAACCACCTCTGGCCGTAATAACGGCCTCGATACGTCTGGACATTGAGTCAAACAGAGCTCGGATGGCGTGTACAGGTACGCTTCAACACGATACCACAGTTCATCGAGAGTAGTGACTGGCGTATTGTGACGAGCCAGTTGCTCGGCCACCATTGACCAGACGTTTTCAATTGATGAGAGATCTGGAGAATGTGCTGGACAAGGCAGCAGTCGAACATTTTCTGTATCCAGAAAGGCCCGTACAGGACCTGTAACATGCGGTCGTGCATTATCCTGCTGAAATGTAGCGTTTCGCAGGGATCGAATGAAGGATAGAGCAACGGGTCGTAACACATCTCAAATGCAACTTCCACTGTTCAATGTGCCGTCAGTGCGAACAAGAGCTGACCGAGACGTGTAACCAATGGTACCCCATACCATCACGCCGAGTGATACGCCAGTATGGCGATGACGAATACACGCTTCCCATGTGTGTTCACCGCGATGTCGCCCAACACGGATGCGAGGATCATGATGCTGTAAACAGGACCTGGATTTATCCCAAAAAATGACGTTTTGCCATTGGTGCACCCAGGTTCGTCGTTGAGTACACCATCGCAGGCGCTCCTATCTGTGATGCAGCGTCAAGGGTAACCGCAGCCATGGTCTCCGAGCTGATAGTCCATGCTGCTGCAAACGTCGTCGAACTGTTCGTGCAGATGGTTGTTGTCTTGGAAACGTCACCATCTGTTGACTCAGGGATCGAGATGTGGCTGCACGATTCGTTACAGCCATGCGGATAAGATGCCTGTCATCTCGACTGCTAGTGATAGGAGGCCGTTGGGATCCAGCACGGCGTTCCGTATTACCCTCCTGAACCCACCGATTCCACATTCTGCAAACAGTCATTGGATCTCGACCAACGCGAGCAGCAATGCCGCAATACGATAAACCGCAATCGCGATAGGCTGCAATCCGACCTTTGTCCAAGTCCGAAACTTGATGGTATGCATTTCTCCCCCTTACATGAGGAATCACATCAACGTTTCCCCAGGCAACGCGTCAACTACTCTTTGTGTATGAGAAATCTGTTGGAAGCTTTCCTCATGTCACCACGTTGTAGGTGTAGCCACCGGCGCCAACCTTGTGTGAATGCTCTGAAAAGCTAATCATTTGCAATCACAGCATCTTCTTCCTGTCGGTTAAATTTCGCGTCTGTAGCACGTCATCTTCGTGGTGTGGCGAGTAGTGTATGTTTTTCCTTGGCCAATTTCTGTTGGAAAAATTGCGGAATTTGTTGTGGGACATTGTGGAATATTCCTGTAGTATCATGAAGTTCCGATAGGAGGCGTCCCAAAAGTAGCCTTCAGAATGGCGTACCGAGCGAGGTGGCGCAGTGGTCAGCACACTGGACTCGCGATCGGGAGGACGACGGATCAAACCCGCTTCCGGCCATCCTGATTTAGCTTTTATATGTCCATCCTTTTAGCAGGAGCTCTCTGGGACAACGGCCGTTTACTATCGTGACAAATAAATTAAAACACCTGCTGCCGTCCTTATGATTTTATTTTATTTTGTCGCTATCAGTTTCGACGCTTCAGTGCGTCATCTTCAGGCTGTTTTTGATTGCAATCCAGGTTGATATGATCCCCATGCATAACCCATCAGTTGCCAGCATTACTGGATACGCAGACAATGTGTCAGCACTCCAACCATCAGCTGCCAACAACCGGTGAACTAGAGCGTTACTGACGTACTCAGTTTGTGAAGCTCTTCCTCCCGAATAAATCATCCAATTTTTTTCCGAAACTGTAATCCTTGTTTATCTTTACGTGTACATCGCATCTACTGATCTCCGTCCATTCAGCACACTTCCTTCGTGGGACTCTTTTTTTTATTATTTTATATTTTTTGTCTTAGTGTGTTTTTGCAGTACAAACAGAAAGTGTGACCTTTTTAATACTGAAAATCCACTTTCATGCCTAATATTAGTTCATAATCGATGCAAAAATATTTGTAGAGTTTTCACGAACGCACAGCCCCAGTCGAGTGGCTCTGTCCACTTGTTCTTCACTCTCGACGGCAAATTGTCTTTTTTTTTTTTTTACTTCTCTTTTTGAAAGACGTCGTTACCAGCACTATCTGAATAAGAACGATAATATTTGCCCGATAGCACGAACTGGCGAGCACTTCTGCTGATAATGCGGCACGCGTAAGTTCTTCAGAACAGCGGGCGGTCGCTACGGCAATGAAATTTTGGGTCGATTGGCCAGGCTGAGAAGCTGAAGAATGAACCAGACCTCCGTTCTCTAAGGTGTCGACGAAGAGCACGTAGATAGCTTATCCTACGGCAAGGTCAGTTCTTTTTTTATATGATGCAAGCATCAGATGGACCATTCAAGCGTCCACAGAGAAAACAGTAAATGACCTTTTCGTTAACGTTATTAAAGGATTTTGCAGAAATAGAAGACTACCCCAACTATTATGAGTATAGTTCAACAACAAAAGTAATAAACGTGGTAAAAAATTCCGAGTTCTTCGGTATGCACATCGATGAAAACTTAAATTGGAAAAGAGTATAACACATCTACTTAAAGTTTGGATTCAGATACATTTGCCCTAAGATTAACTGTCAAATTAAGGGAGACAGTAGTCAGTTATGTACGAACGAAGTCATCCGCGATGGCACAGTTTGTATGTAGGCTGTTTATTTAGGTTTTTATGTTGGTAACGCCACGTAGCGCTCTGTATGAAAATCACTGGCTGCGCTGTGTGCAGTCTGTGGCTGATTCGCATTGTTGAAATATTCGCTATTGCAGTGTTGGGCAGCTGGATGTGAACAGCGCGTAGCGTTGCGCAGTTGGAGGTGAGCCGCCAGCAGTGGTGGATGTGGGGAGAGAGATGGCGGAGTTTTGAGCGGGCGATCTGGACGTATGTCCGTAAGAAAAAGGAAATTTGTTTATATATATAATGACTTTTGAACACTGTTAAGGTAAATACATTGTTTGTTCTCTATCACAATCTTTCATTTGCTAACTATGCCTATCCGTAGCTAGTGTCTTCAGTAGTTAGAATCTTTTATTTAGCTGGCAGTATTGGCGCTTGCTGTATTGCAGTAGTTTGAGTAACGAAGATTTTTGTGAGGTAAGTGATTCATGAAAGCTGTAGGTTATTGTTAGTCAGGGCCATTCTTTTGTAGAGATTTTTGAAAGTCAGACTGCGTTGCGCTAAAAATATTTTGTATCAGTTCAGTGATGATCAGAATAAGTAAAGAGAGAACTGTCTGAGTACGTTCAGTTTTACTCAGCTGTCTTTGTATCAAATAACGGAGAAGTTTACTAGCAAAGTCATTCATAATTTTTCTAAGGGGACGTTTCAACTTGTATAAAATAATCTTGGACGTTTTGTTGTTTAAGTTCAGTATAAAATCACGAGGTTTTATCCTGAACTGATGCGGCAAGAAGTCCCAGAATGTTCTATGCAACAGTAGTCTGTTAGGTGACATACCCTGATTTATGTCCTACAGGATAACACAGTACATGATCAAAAGTATATGGACACGCCTATCTAATGCGGAATTGACCACCAGATGTCACGAGATGCTGTCGCCACAGTATAAAAGAAGGCAGGGTGTATTGTGTAACGAGGCTTCCACGTGAGGGCTGACGGAGGTACGACCACAGATCGGTGCGTAAGTGCAGGTGTGCCGCAGGGGACTGTGGTCGGCCCCCTGCTGTACGCCCTGTACAGTGCCGACGCTCCGAAAGTGGCAGGAGTTGAACTGGCGCTGTACGCGGATGATACAGCCCTGTTGCGCCGATATTCGGCACGATTGTTTTGAGCGTGTGGGGCTGATCTGAGATTCTGTTATTCTGTGTAACAGATTAATCTGAGATGTACCCTTTACCCTGTGGCTCCTGCAAGACGCAATTTCCACCCCCATACTACTACAGAAGTCAGACAGACGCTCCTAACGTTCTAAAGAGAAATGCCTGAAAAACTTTCAGCAATAAATATCTTCCGGAGTCGTCCGCTGTAAGGAAATGACACCAAAAAGTCACAAAATTTCTTACGTAACTAGTGGGATACTTGCGTACTGGAATAGTCCTAGTTAGTGTAAGAAAAACATGAAACTAACGAAAATTATTATTTATTTTGCAAAAATTCTGAGAAATCACAATGGCGCTTTTAGTTATGAATTTAACAAGTTATATCCTGGTTCTTTTCAGAATCTGAAGTTACCTCTCAAGGATAGGATTCGCTAATGAAATTTCTATACAAAGTTTAAGATTGTTGTTAACTTGGCAGAATGGCTGAGAGTTGTGCCTACTCAACTTGAATAATTATGCTTTAGAATGTTGCTAGGTATGGTCGAGGCTGTCGCGTGTGAAATGCAGTGAAGTGTAGTGTTGTGGAGGAAATATGGGGCTCGCAATAGCTGTAGCGCACAATACCGTAAGCTGCGATGACTGCTGTCTGCGCCGCTCGCTGCTGACAAATAAGATAGCTCACATTCTATCTGGATTGACCTTCACCAATCAAACTCTCCCTATGCCTTGATGAAGTCAAGGATTCCTATTCGCCCCTAGTCTAACTATTTGCGTGGTACACCGGTCAGATAACCAGTCCACTGCAATGCCACTCAAAAATTCGCTCGCAGGCGTTTAACTATGTCCGTTCACACTGCACAATAAGTGTGTCGGCCAACACAGTGAACAACGCTTAATCGCAAGGACTCAATATGGAGTCGCACTTGGATTCGCTCTCAACAGAGGTGCTCTCCCAGTGAAGTACTGAGGAGATACTTGTTCCTTGCTCCAAGGGCGACAACGGAACGGCGCCTCTCCACGCCAGACGTAAAGGGGTATTATTCCTTCAGCTCAAGGCATCAGAAATATCGTCTACCAATCAGCATTGCTCTTCTAAAACGGGATAATGATGTTTCATTTAAGGCGAAGTCTGTAGTATCGGCGTTTGGCGTTTGCTGTCTCCATTTGAAAATCTCTGAAACTGCGTGCTATGGATAAAGAATGTGTAGGCTGGCCGCTCCCAGACAATGTAGCGGAATTTGCTTTTAAGCTGAACACGGGGTCGTTCCTCCTTTCCCTCAGGCGAATGCTGTCGCTCCATGGGCGGCCACCGACCGACGTAGATGGGTTGGGACCGGCCTCCTGGCATGCAATTGCCTCTCTCGAACTAAAAGCTCCTGTGACCGTTGTGTCTGGAATGTATGTGTGTACGCCAGCCTCAAGGATTTCAACCATGGTGTGCACTTGTGATTTATTAGTTATTTGCATATCGTTTACATGAATTGATACAACATTGACATTATCTTACCGAGTGTGGGTTCGAATGAAGCATCTTGATGTGCGGAATATGATTGTGAGGGCGGAATATGTAAGTAGTGAAGGTCAGGAGACCACGACGTCTTACATTGTGTTCCGGCCGTGAGTGTCAAGGTCGATATTGGCCTCACCAGAGGTACTGGGGATGATGAGTTGGAGCTGAGTGGCCCTCTGGCGATGAGGAGAGGAGGATTAGACAGTACCGAGCGAGAAGGACAGAACGGCAGAGTGTTAGGGGTCCGGATAGTCTGAATTGTGCGTTTAATAATTTTGGTACTCTGTAGTTGTGGACTAAGGGTGGGACCGAGATGCTCGGGAATTCAACACTGCTGTGGAACGATAACCTGGCAAGCAAGCAATTTACGGTGAGCTGTGTCCGATGTCGTTTGTGGGGGTTTTGCCATGGCAGATATACAAGACAGCGTGGGCCCAACCTGAACACGCTGTACTGTGGCATGTTCGCCCACAGTAAGGATATGATATTGGAGAAGAAAGCAGTGGAATACGGTACGTGTATTAACCTTCAGTGACTCCTGAGGTGTTAGTTTGCTTAACTGTGTGGAGATTAAGCAGTAACTGTTACTTTTCAACGAAATTTAAGATTGTGTAAAAGTGTGGCCAGTACCGGATGGGCGTTGTCATAAAATCATTATATTACATGTAACTCTAATTTTGTTATCAGGATTACTCATTGGATAGATTTGAAAATCACTTCTGCGCTGTAGTTCAGGGCATTATAAATACAGGAATCTAGAATATCTACTAACTGCGAGTTTTGTATATGTTTTTATATCTGTGTGTTAAATGAAAATTTTGAATGCTGAAAGGTACCTTTCTACCATTACGATTCTGTGAGTTTTTATTTGGAAGTGATGTCGTTTGCTACTGTTATTGGTTGAGAATTTATTACCCAAAGGAACAGTTATTTCAAAAAATGGTTCAAATGGCTCTGAGCACTATGGGACGGCAGCTGAGGTCATCAGTCCCCTAGAACTTAGAACTACTTAAACCTAACTAACCTAAGGACATCATACACACATCCATGCCCGAGGCAGGATTTGAACCTGCGACCGTAGCGGTCGCGTGGTTCCAGACTGAAGCGCCTAGAACCGCTCCGCCTCGGCAGGCAACAGTTATTTAATCAGTCTTTTATGAAGTGTTCAAGACTTCTTGTTGTTGGTGAACTATTACTAATAAATTACGTAAATTAGTAATGTTTTGTAAGCAGTTATTAAAGGCACCCAATCAACCATGGTCAATTGAGAACTGGCATTGATTAGGGAACTAGAGACTACTTGCTAAGTTGTGGCAACGCTAATCCTGTTGTTTGTTGTTATTGTTGAAGTGTCTAGTCGCCCCTAAATTAAATAATTCTGCAGCATGAACGCCCAAGTGCTGAGATACTGCCTCCAAAGCGGGGTGACGCCTTGGGCTCATGGGCAACAAAGTGGCGGCTGAAATTCAACGCCACGAAGAGCCAGGCAGTTGTCTTCACCTAGTGGTGGGGGGGGGGGGGAAAGCTATCCCGTGGAGCGGGACGGCGAAATACCTGGGGGTGATCCTGCAGGCTCACCTGGAAGCATCACATTCGTGACGTCAGAGGGAGAGCAATAGAACGCCTTCGCGCTCTGTGTCCGCTGCTAAACCCGCAGTCGTTGTTGCCACCGCAACACACGGCATCACGCTATACCTAACATTGGTTCGCCCACTGTTGGAGTATGCTGCCGTGGTCTGGGGGAAAGCTGCAGATGTTCACATTCTGACTCTGCAGCGGATACAGAATCGCGCCCTGAAGACGGCCATGCATTTTCCGAGGCGCTATTCGACGCTCCATCTCCACAAGGTCACCGGGATCCTGCCCCTCCGAGATAGGATCGGCGCCGCCGCCAGGAGGTTCTACGAGGAGGCGGGCCACTCCTGCAACTGGCTCATACGAGGATCGGGCCAACAACCACACCACAGGCCAACCACGCATTGGCCTGACATGCTGACAGATTAGGTTTTATTAATCCCCCAGCAGACTGTGTTTACTTCGCCACCACGTTTTCACCGGCAAGGACGAATCAAGAAGATAGGTAATATCTCCCGTACAGGAACAGAAGGAATGGCAATTCTGTCCAAACTGCACCATCTAGAGCCAAGGACCGGCTCGTCATACAGCGTCAGCGTGCGTTGTCAGTAGTGAGACAGTAGCACCAGAATGGGTCGGTGACGAGAGCTCACTTTCTTCGAAAGTGGACCAGTCATCGGGTGTCACCCAAGTAGCATATCCGTCAGGGACATTTCAACCCTTCTAGACCTGCCCAAGCCGACTGTTGGTGACGAGAATGTGAAGTGGATACACGAAGGAGCAACCACAGCTAAACGCCGTATTCGAATGGACTGCAGCAATTTCTGTTGTAGGTAAAGAAACAGCAGGGACGCGTTAGGGACGTCTGCAGAACAGTAGAGTGAACATCCGACATGCCGCGAAGGAAAATCGCGTCCACTGACTGGGTTCATGTCATCAGCTTATGCGGAGAAGAATTGTCAACCAGGGAAGTCACTCGACATGTGTACTGGAGTCAAAGTGGTGTGACATGGAATTGATTCTAGTTGAGAGGTAGTGTTGGAAACTTACATCGCACGTGCCCTCCACGGTTGACAGGTGCACAGGATGATCGATATTTACAACTTTTGGGTCAAAGGAAGACTGGTCAGAGACCTGAATTCTGTGTTCGAAGAGGCTACAGGACGTCACGTATCGCATCAAACTGTTAGGAGTCGACTGCGTGACGCGAAACTCCATTCCTGACGACCACAGCGAGCACGACGTGGTGCACCGTAGTACCATGGGCCCAGTTACAGGTGGGCAATAAAGAGTGCAGAATGGACGCCACAGGACTGGTGTCGCGTGTTGTTTATAGACGAAGTTCGGATCTGTTTCTCCATGGCAGTCGCTGACAGAGTTGTTTGCAGACAATTTGGTAATATCAAGTGCCACCAATCGTGTGTCCTACATGTGGAATTAGTTGGTAGTTGAGTGGTGTTCTGGAGTGGCATTACATGGGACCACCATATGTCTCTGGACGCTGTTGGGGCAATCGCATTGCTCTACAATAGAAGGAGGGGCTTCTGCAAGCTGTGGGACCATATCGCCTGTGTTTTAGTGACAGTTTCATTTTGACTGATGATAACTCGCGAGCTCATACTGCTCTTCTCGTGAACATGTTCCTTTAGCGTAGTGCGATCTTCAGAATTGAGTTGTCCGCCTGTTCTCAGGACATGTACCCCATCGAACATGTGTGGGATCAATAGAGACTAGGTGGTTTTGGGTGTCATCAACGACCATGTAGTGGCACCACCGTTTGGGATAGGGAAAGTTAGTTTTGTGCAATATTCTGAGCACAAGTTACAGCCAGGTGTGGGCCGGATTGCAGTGAGTTACGCATACCAACAGTTGCGAAGTAGAATAGAGGCCACAGGGCTGTCAAATTGCTGAAAGGGTATACGTAGCAGTTCTGCATGTCGCAAATCACAGACAGAAAGGGCACACTGGCCAACCTAGCGTGTTATGAGTAGGTGACGCAAAGTGGCACATATGGCATAACAGAGGCACACAGCCCTGTATAAATAGGTGCGGGATTCTAACGAGATTCATTCAAGTGTGGCAGCTCTCCTGGATGGCGGGGCGTGTCACACCACCAGCCACACGCAGCAGCAGATGGGGCGCCAGCATTCCTGTCCACGGCGGGTCCCTGGTTCAACCCTCTGAGGCCGAAGCATGGTCTGTAGCGAGCCAGCGGTGGGCCACTCCATGGCTTGCTACGGTGGGCAGTCGTCCTGGTTTCCAACACACGCCGGATGCATCCCGAGGCGAGGGCCGCAGATTCGGACTCCAGATCACAGTTGCTTGTTGTCGCCACGATCTCAGCCACGTCAGCAAGAAGCATACAGTTGGTCGCCTGCAGCTCACACCGAGTGGTGCTGATTTGGCAGGGACGCAGACCGCTGACCCGACTGCCGGCATCCTGACAATGCCACACTCCACTGCTGTACAAGGCATGCATGTGTTGCTGAAGCAGCCATTCTGCACCAAGCTGTTTTGCAGACAGCAAAGTGGTGTCCTCAGCATTGTGGGACCTAGTGACGCAAATCACAGACAGAAAGGGCACACTGGTCAACCTAGCGTGTTATGAGTAGGTGACGCAAAGTGGCACATATGGCAAAACAGAGGCACACAGCCTTGTATAAATAGGTGCGGGATTCTAACGAGATTCATTCAAGTGTGGCAGCTCTCCTGGATGGCAGGGCGTGTCACACCACCAGCCACACGCAGCAGCAGGTGGGGCGCCAGCATTCCTGTCCACGGCGAACATGGCACTATAGTTGGATACAACAAATGCCTTGGAAAGCTCAGACGAGTCTTAATATGGTGCTTTCTACCTCTTCCTTCTGCATTCGGTGGCAGAGGTCCCCACTAAAACCACATACTGGTCATTGAAGAGTGGAACAGTTTGGACAAGGGCTACCTTGATGATGTCGGCGATGAAATGCCATGACGTGTTCAAGCGTACATCTGAGCAAGGGGGTGTTCCACCACATACTGATGTTGATCAGAAGGGCTGTGAAAGACCCTCCATGGGGAACAAACGATTTTACCATTGTAGAAATGCTCTTAATATAGGCACAATGCAATACAGAGTGCTTGTTTTAACTTGAGACAACTAGATATGTCCAAAACGACAAAACGCACGAAAATGATGTTCTAGGTGAGCAGTTAATAGCTACAACTGGCCACCTCCTAACCGCACCTCTAGCGTCGGTGGCGTCAAATTCGTATTTTTAAATGCAAACCCACCGTTTTTATTCCATATTGGGGTTCTGCGCCAAAAAATACATACAGTTTACGCAAACCAAGGTTTTCCATTCGTGGTACATGGCGCTACAAATATCAAGTGTGCTTGTTTCTTCAATTAAGAATGGACACATTTGATTCTACATTTCATTTACGATGTAAATGTAAATATTTGTGTCCTAACGGTTGGTATTGGTGTTTCGAAATTTACTTTAGTGTTGCAAATTTGATTCTACAGTACAGTATGGTTAGTCATTTCAGTCCGTGGTTAGAAACTTCGCTTAGCATGATCCAGGAACAATGACTTGGCTGTAAGAGTTTTCTGTTCCCACCGGGATACTTGATGTCGGTGAGTCCCCTTCCCCTCTCACCGTTGGGGTGCTTGATTTCATTGGGTGTCCACGGCAGGTGCTCCTGTCACTATCACTTCATGGACATTTTGCCTCATTACAGTGGTTGTGGTTTGTATTCCGCTGGTAGCCATGTACAGGCCAGCCCTACAGTCACCGTGATTGGATGGAAACTACTGTGTACATAGTTCCGCGTAGTCAACACGTACACAACTTTCCCAATAGAGCGCGCCCCACTAAGCACAACAGCGCAGGAGCAGCGCTCGTCCGTCTCTGCATTACGAGATGGCGCTGCCTTAGAGACGGACCAAATTCTGCTTCCGCCGATCCGTGTATTAATATGTAACGCAGCCAATCAGATTGCTGCTAACGTAGAGCCTATTCTCTCAGATCACACTCGCGCAGTGATACATGAATGCATGAGGTATTATAACGAGTGTACAGACCTCTGATTAGTCAGTCTGCATTAGTCTGTGCGAGTCTGCATTAGTCTGCACCAGTCTGTACCAGTCTGCATTTCTCTGTACCAGTCTATAGTCAAGTTTCAGTCTGCACCTAAGAAGATAATCATATTCCTGTACATAGCCATGAAGATAAATGTATAGACATTTTGTCAAGTATCAGAGATATGTGCGAATAAGATTAACGTACCAAGACCAAAGGAACTTCATATTGTCAATTGTAAATAGTATCCAGAATCAAGTTTAGTAATGTCTATCCTTTTTATTAGTTTAATAAATGTGTGTGAAAATTAATCAAGTTCTGTTTAAAGTTGGTCACCGTCAATCTGCTACTCTAAGTGTGCAAGTGGCATTTCTATTGTCTGACCTATCGACAGAAGATAAACACGCCACGATAAGACCACGAGACATATTGCTGACACTCGCCTACTTCGTTAGAGCGACAAGTCAAATAATCTGATGGTGTGTGTACCGAAGGTCTTACAGTACAAACACCACAGAAACACACCGACATCAGTCACCACGATGGTGGGTTTCTAGTGCGGCCACCGAAATCAAGCGTCCCGATGGTTTTGTGACTTACCATATTCAAACCCGTATGGGAAAGGAAAATAAGTTACCAAACACGTAGCTTATTTCCCATAAATGTCAATGTATAGCCAAATTATTGAACTGCACAATTTCATCTGCAGCACAAAAATTAACTTCGAACTTAGAGAGTGACAATTATTGAACTACATGAAAAAAAAACGTAAATTAGTTACAAACTACGTCGTGCACACACTTTATGATTGTGAAGCGTTGGATATGCCTGCCATGATTGGCGATGTGGCGCAGACGAATAGCGATATTCTGCATGACCCGCTGAAGTGTCGGAACATCGATACTGTCGATGAACTCCTGAGTGGCGGTTTTCAGCTCAGAAATGGTTTTCGGGTTATTGCTGCACACCTTGTCTTCAATACAGCCCCACAAAAAGAAGTCGCATGAGTTCAGATCTGGAGAATATGGCGGCCAATCGAGGTCCATGTCAATGGCGTCTGGATACCCCAGAGCCAGAATGCGGTCCCCAAAGTACTGCTCCAGGACATCAAACACTCTCCTGCTTCGATGGGGCCGATCTCCGTCTTGCATGAACCACATCTTGTCTAAATCAGGGTCACTTTGGATAACGGGGATTAAATCATTTTCCAAAACCTTCACGTACCATTCGGTAATCACTGTACCATTAAGTAACATTGCACCGATCATTCCGTGACTGGACACTGCACACCACACAGTCACACATCGCGGCTGGAGACACTTCTCGATCGCGAAATGCGGATTCTCAGCCCCCCAAATGCACCAATTTGGCTTATTCACGAACCCATCCAAATGATAGTGGGCTTCGTGGCTAAACTAAATCACGCACGTGCATACTAATTTCCGTCATGCCCCGCGGCCAACTGTGCAGTTTGAATGTCCTGACGCAAACTGTTCAATAACTACGACGATTCATATAGTTCAGTAATTGTCACCCTGTAAATATCAACCATCAGAACACAAAGGTTTACATTTACATCGGAAATGAAATGTAAAATGCTGCAGCTCTTAATTGCAATAATAGATACACTCGTTACTTGTCGAACTATTAGGAATGGGAAGGAATGATTTGAGTAAACTGTACGTATTTTTTGGCGTAGATTCCGAATATGCAGGAAAATAGGGTGGGGGTGGGGGGAGGGTTCCCATTTGAAAATACGAAGTTGGCCCCGCTCAGACGGGAGGGGTGGTTAGTAAGAAGTGGTCGGTTGCAGCACAAAACGATGTCCACTTTACTAATATTAATTTTTCACGTTGAACATTTTTTTCGCACGATGTGTCGTTTTCGAGATATTTAACCGTCTCAACTGAAAACAGACACCCGTTATATGCGTTCCTCATGGCCTATTTCTGTTTCTCTATCATGAATTTCGAAATAAAGCGGTGGTGCAAAACTTATATTGATGTGCGTACTAAACCATCATCCAGGGACAGCTCCATTGCGGTTCCGACGATACGCGCTTGGTTATTCATATGTACTGAGAGCGACACTGATCCTTCGACACACCCTTTGGATGCCCCTGTACCAGTTTAGCCTGAGAAAAGTATTTTTTTTTTTTTTCAGTGTGGCGTATAGTAACAGCAGCAATGTGACATTCAGATTCCGCTAGCTCTTAATGAGAACGCAGAGTTCATGTCGATGAACTCGTGTTTTGTATTGAATTTCTCAACTGATATGTTGTGCTGACGTAAAGCGAAGCTGTACGATAGCGATCTCAGAAGAGTGGCTTTTGAAAAGCTGCAGATTACGCGATAGGGGCAAATTTCCACTTGATCAGCCTACACCTGGGGACATTAATAAGCAATAACGGTTCTCTCTTTCACGATACGGCACGACTTGGTATTTCGTTCGGCGATATATGCTTGGTGACAGAGACAGTTCACGAGATGATCTACTAGCAAGAGCGTCAACGAATTTACTGTTTCACACAGTCAAGCTGTTTTACACGGCTTGAGTCGTTTAGAGTCTAAAGTTCGCGTAGTTGATCTGAGTACAGAACACTGATATAAACTATTTAGAGAAGAATGGAATGACCGACACAGTTTGCGTCCCCTAGAAATTTAGTGACACTCGCTATAATTCTAACTATACGATATAACTCAGAGATATGAGGGTGAGTCAAATGAAAATCTTAAATTTGTAATAAAAAATCGAAATCTCGCGCCGTTATCTTGTAAGTTAGCGAGCATGCTACAAACAGCGTGCAGAATGGCTTCTAGGTGGCAGCATAGTGCAGATGCACACATGCCGTCGCAGTATCAGTATAAAGATGGCCGCCCCACTTGCGACTTGCACCAGAGAAGAACAGCTTTCCATTATTCGGCTTTTGCGTCGTGAAGGTGTGAAACCTATTGAAATTCATCGACGAATGAAGGTTCAGTACGGTGATGCATGTTTGTCACAGCAGCAAGTCTACGAATGGAGTAGGAAGTTCGCAAACGGTGTGACTTCAGTGGAAGATGCTCCCCGTCCAGGTCAGGCACAACGAGTTGTGACTCCACAGAACATTGCAGCAGTTCAAGCCATAGTGAAGGAAAACCGCCGAGTGACACAGAATGACAGTGCAGCATGTTTACAGATTAGTCACGGGTCAGCACACCACATTGTGCATGATGTGCTCCTGTTTCACAAAGTGTCTGCAAGATGGGTGCCACAGCAGCTGACTCCTGAAATGAGAGAACGACGTGTTGATGCTCGTGAAGAAATTCTTCGACGCTTTGAACGAGAAGGTGATGGCTTCTTTGTAAGAATCGTTACTGGGGACGAAACCTGGGTTCACTTCCACCAACCGGAAACGGAGAGAGCGAGCAAGGAATGGCACCATTCCTCATCACCAAAACCAGAGAAGTTTCGAACAGAACCATCAGCAGGGAAGGTTATGCTGACTCTCTTTTGGGACGAAAAAGGCGTCATTTTGGAGCATTACATGCCTAGAGGGACCAGGGACCACTGTCACCAGTTCATCATACACAGATCTCCTAAAAAATCATCTGTGGCTTGCAATCAAATCAAAGCGACGTGGATTGCTGTCAGAAGACGTCCTTTTGCAACATGACAATGCAAGGCCCCACACTGCCCGTACAACAGTTGCAACAATCACAGACCTGCATTTTGAGTGTCTTCCTCATCCACCATACTCACCAGATCTTGCCCCAAGCGCTTTTCCATGTATTTGGACCACTCAAAGACGCAATCTGAGGAAAGAAGTTCCGTTCTGATGAAGAGGTACGCCACGCAGTGCATGAGTGGTTGCGCGCAGTACCAAAAGAATTTCTTTCTAAAGGAATTTATGCACTTTGTAAGCACTGGAAGACTTGCATTGAGTGTGGGGGAGATTATGTTGAAAAGTGATACAGCTTTGTACCATTTCTGCACAATAAATAATATTTAAAAAATATTTAAGGTTTTCATTTGACTCGACCTTCTACAATAGAACAGACACAAACGTATGTGCATAGCATCTTTCCACGTATCCTGGAACGTATCCTGAAATGCTGAAGTTATCTGAGGTAAAATGCACTGAGCCAAACGTTACCTATAACTTGTACAGGAACCAGACTGCTCTTACAAGATTCGAAAGACATGGAAGAGAAGCTGGAGTGGAGAAGGGACTGCAATGGAGTTGAAGCCTATTCCCTATTTCACTAAATTTCTACATCTACATCTATACTCCGCGAGCCACCTTACGGTGTGTGGCGGAGGGTACTTATTGTACCACTATCTGATCCCCCCTTCCCTGTTCCATTCACGAATTGTGCGTGGGAAGAACGACTGCTTGTAAGTCTCCGTATTTGCTCTAATTTCTCGGATCTTTTCGTTGTGATCATTACGCGAGATATATGTGGGCGGTAGTAATATGTTGCCCATCTCTTCCCGGAATGTGCTCTCTCGTAATTTCGATAATAAACCTCTCCGTATTGCGTAACGCCTTTCTTGAAGTATCCGCCACTGGAGCTTGTTCAGCATCTCCGTAACGCTCTCGCGCTGACTAAATGTCCCCATGACGAATCGCGCTGCTTTTCGCTGGATCATGTCTATCTCTTCTATTAATCCAACCTGGTAAGGGTCCCATACTGATGAGCAATACTCAAGAATCGGACGAACAAGCGTTTTGTAAGCTACTTCTTTCGTCGATGAGTCACATTTTCTTAGAATTCTTCCTATGAATCTCAACCTGGCGCCTGCTTTTCCCACTATTTGTTTTATGTGATCATTCCACTTCAGATCGCTCCGGATAGTAACTCCTAAGTATTTTACGGTCGTTACCGCTTCCAATGATTTACCGCCTATGGCATAATCGTACTGGAATGGATTTCTGCCCCTATGTATGCGCATTATATTACATTTATCTACGTTTAGGGAAAGCTGCCAGCTGTCGCACCATGCATTAATCCTCTGCAGGTCCTCCTGGAGTACGTACGAGTCTTCTGATGTTGCTACTTTCTTGTAGACAACCGTGTCATCTGCAAATAGCCTCACGGAGCTACCGATGTTGTCAACTAAGTCATTTATGTATATTGTAAACAATAAAGGTCCTATCACGCTTCCCTGCGGTACTCCCGAAATTACCTCTACATCTGCAGATTTTGAACCGTTAAGAATGACATGTTGTGTTCTTTCTTCTAGGAAATCCTGAATCCAATCACAAACCTGGTCCGATATTCCGTAAGCTCGTATTTTTTTCACTAAACGTAAGTGCGGAACCGTATCAAATGCCTTCCTGAAGTCCAGGAATACGGCATCAATCTGCTCGCCAGTGTCTACGGCACTGTGAATTTCTTGTGCAAATAGGGCGAGCTGAGTTTCACATGATCTCTGTTTGCGGAATCCATGTTGGTTATGATGAAGGAGATTTGTATTATCTAAGAACGTCATAATACGAGAACACAAAACATGTTCCATTATTCTACAACAGATTGACGTAAGCGAAATAGGCTTATAATTATTCGCATCTGATTTATGACCCTTCTTGAAAATGGGAACGACCTGCGCTTTCTTCCAGTCGCTAGGTACTTTACGTTCTTCCAGCGATCTACGATAAATTGCTGATAGAAAGGGGGCAAGTTCTTTAGCATAATCACTGTAGAATCTTAAGGGTATCTCGTCTGGTCCGGATGCTTTTCCGCTACTAAGTGATAGCAGTTGTTTTTCAATTCCGATATCGTTTATTTCAATATTTTCCATTTTGGCGTCCGTGCGACGGCTGAAGTCAGGGACCGTGTTACGATTTTCCGCAGTGAAACAGTTTCGGAACACTGAATTCAGTATTTCTGCCTTTCTTCGGTCGTCCTCTGTTTCGGTGCCATCGTGGTCAACGAGTGACTGAATAGGGGATTTAGGTCCGCTTACCGAGTTTACATATGACCAAAACTTTTTAGGGTTCTTGTTTAGATTGTTTGCCAATGTTTTATGTTCGAATTCGTTGAATGCTTCTCTCATTGCTCTCTTTACGCTCTTTTTCGCTTCGTTCAGCTTTTCCTTATCAGCTATGATTCTACTACTCTTAAACCTATGATGAAGCTTTCTTTGTTTCCGTAGTACCTTTCGTACATGATTGTTATACCACGGTGGATCTCTCCCCTCGCTTTGGACCTTAGTCGGAACGAACTTATCTAAGGCGTACTGGACGATGTTTCTGAATTTTTTCCATTTTTGTTCCACATCCTCTTCCTCAGAAATGAACGTTTGATGGTGGTCACTCAGATATTCTGCGATTTGTGCCCTATCACTCTTGTTAAGCAAATATATTTTCCTTCCTTTCTTGGCATTTCTTATTACACTTGTAGTCATTGATGCAACCACTGACTTATGATCACTGATACCCTCTTCTACATTCACGGAGTCGAAAAGTTCCGGTCTATTTGTTGCTATGAGGTCTAAAACGTTAGCTTCACGAGTTGGTCCTCTAACTATCTGCTCGAAGTAATTCTCGGACAAGGCAGTCAGGATAATGTCACAAGAGTCTCTGTCCCTGGGTCCAGTTCTGATTGTGTGACTATCCCATTCTATACCTGGTAGATTGAAGTCTCCCCCTATTACAATAGTATGATCACGAAACTTCTTCACGACGTTCTGCAGGTTCTACGTAGAAAACGTAGTAGCAGAAACTAAGGGGTATGATCGGTGGTAATGAGAGACCCCTCCACACTCAGCCATGATTGCTCCAGGTGCGCGAGATTTGAGGATGGTTTCCCTGTATACAGTACAAATAACCGACATGGCACCTCTCGAACCACCTCGGTGACGGAAGCTCTCACCTACGGGCACCAACAATTTTCCCACGTTCGCCTTGACTTCGGTGCAACATAACGCACTGACAAGTTAGTAGAAAACCGTTCTGAGCAGGAACGACACTTCCAATGTACTGAACACACTGCACAGGTGGCGTTCGTGGTCACATACAACAGCGCAAGCTGCAACCTTACGTTCACGCATATATTTCTCGGAGTGTTTCCATATTTTTTTCCAACTTCCGTGCATCAACATCCACATTAAGCGCTCCACAAGTCAACGAGCGATGAGTGTTGGAGGTTAGGGGTGCACCATTGTCACACCCCTTCTTACCCCGTTGATGAACACACCGAAATGACTCGGCTCCCAAGGTCACCTCACGCTAACACAGTCGAGAATTTATGGTAAGCGGGCCGCTGTGGCCAAGCGGTTCTAGGCGCTTCAGTCTGGATCCGCGCTGCTGCTTACAGAGGTTTTCGAGAAGGTCGCCTGCCATTCAGATCCACAGCTCTAAACGATGTTTATCTGCCGAAACATGGACCTACAACCCGTGTGTAAGTAGGCTGTTTAGGTTTTTATGTTGGTAACGCCACCTAGTGCTGTGTACGAAAATCGCTGACTGTGCTGTGTGCAGTCTGTGGCTGGTTGGCACTGTTGTTGGAATATTCGCCATTGTAGTGGGCAGCTGGGTGTTAACAGCGCGTAGCGTTGCGCAGTTGCAGGTGAGCCGCCAGCAGTGGTGGATGTGGGGAGAGAGATGGTGGAATTTTGAGAGCGGACGATCTGGACGTGTGTCCATCAGAAAGAGTAAATCTGTAATATTGGATATCATGGACTGATATATATATTATGACTTTTGAACACTGTTATGGTAAATACATTGTTTGTTCTCTATCAAAATCTTTCTTTTGCTAACTATGCCTATCAGTAGTTAGTGTCTTCAGTAGTTAGAATCTTTTATTTAGCTGGCAGTAATGGCGCTCGCTGTATTGCAGTACTTCGAGTAACGAAGATTTTTGTGAGGTAAGTGATTTGTGAAACGTATGGGTTAATTTAGTCAGGGCCATTCTCTTGTAGGGATTATTGAAAGTCAGATTGCGTTGCGCTAAAAAATATTGTGTGTCAGTTTAGTGTTGATCAGAATAAGTAAAGAGAGTAATGTCGGAGTACGTTCAGTTTTGCTCAGCTGTTTGAAAATCAAATAACGTAAGGGGTTTATCAGCACAGTAATTCATTAATTTTTCTAAGGGGACGTTTCACGTGTTTTACTTGTATATCAGCAGGTTTTGCCCCCTCTGTTTTTTTTTTGGGGATCCGTCGTTGATTGCTTTCGGATGATCCTGTCGCCTTTCTGGGTGGTTCTTCGGTGCCGACCGTTTCGTGCATTGTTCTCCATCGTCCCTCTTTTGTTCCTGAACCTGGGGCCAGACACCCAAAAGTTGTTGTTGAGACACTGAACACCTTCGCAATGAACGACTAAGTGTGGTCTCCTGTCAGTGCTGCTGAGACAGCCTGTCTCAAATCTATTGAATATTCTTTAATTTTAGGCACTGCTGCAAAAAAAAAAAAAAAAAAAAAAAAGAGGTTCAAATGGCTCTGAGCACTATGGGACTTAACATCTGTGGTCATCAGTCCCCTAGAACTTAGAACTACTTAAACCTAACTAACCTAAGGACATCACACACATCCATGCCCGAGGCAGGATTCGAACCTGCGACAGTAGCGGTCTCGCGGTTCCAGACTGCAGCGCCTAGAACCGCACGGCCACTTCGGCCGGCTGCACTGCTGCAAATAAATGAAAATATTAGACTTAGGTAGGCTTCATGTAGTGGTTTATGTTGCACTCCTCCCACTCCACAAAATACACTCCTGGAAATTGAAATAAGAACACCGTGAATTCATTGTCCCAGGACGGGGAAACTTTATTGACACATTCCTGGGGTCAGATACATCACATGATCACACTGACTGAACCACAGGCACATAGACACAGGCAACAGAGCATGCACAATGTCGGCACTAGTACAGTGTATATCCACCTTTCGCAGAAATGCAGGCTGCTATTCTCCCATGGAGACGATCGGAGAGATGCTGTATGTAGTCCTGTGGAACGGCTTGCCATGCCATTTCCACCTGGCGCCTCAGTTGGACCAGCGTTCGTGCTGGACGTGCAGACCGCGTGAGACGACGCTTCATCCAGTCCCAAACATGCTCAATGGGGGACAGATCCAGAGATCTTGCTGGCCAGGGTAGTTGACTTACACCTTCTAGAGCACGTTGGGTGGCACGGGATACATGCAGACGTGCGTTGTCCTGTTGGAACAGCAAGTTCCCTTGCCGGTCTAGGAATGGTAGAACGATGGGTTTGATGACGGTTTGGATGTACCGTGCACTATTCAGTGTCCCCTCGACGATCACCAGTGGTGTACGGCCAGTGTAGGAGATCGCTCCCCACACCATGATGCCGGGTGTTGGCCCTGTGTGCCTCGGTCGTATGCAGTCCTGATTGTGGCGCTCACCTGCACGGCGCCAAACACGCATACGACCTTCATTGGCACCAAGGCAGAAGAGACTCTCATCGCTGAAGACGACACGTCTCCATTCGTCCCTCCATTCACGCCTGTCGCGACACCACTGGAGGCGGGCTGCACGATGTTGGGGCGTGAGCGGAAGACGGCCTAACGGTGTGCGGGACCGTAGCCCAGCTTCATGGAGACGGTTGCGAATGGTCCTCGCCGATACCCCAGGAGCAACAGTGTCCCTAATTTGCTGGGAAGTGGCGGTGCGGTCCCCTACGGCACTGAGTAGGATCCTACGGTCTTGGCATGCATCCGTGCGTCGCTGCGGTCCGGTCCCAGGTCGACGGGCACGTGCACCTTCCGCCGACCACTGGCGACAACATCGATGTACTGTGGAGACCTCACGCCCCACGTGTTGAGCAATTCGGCTGTGCGTCCACCCGGCCTCCCGCATGCCCACTATACGCACTCGCTCAATGTCCGTCAACTGCACATACGGTTCACGTCCACGCTGTCGCGGCATGCTACCAGTGTTAAAGATTGCAATGGAGCTCCGTATGCCACGGCAAACTGGCTGACACTGACGGCGGCGGTGCACAAATGCTGCGCAGCTAGCGCCATTCGACGGCCAACACCGCGGTTCCTGGTGTGTCCGCTGTGCCGTGCGTGAGATCATTGCTTGTACAGCCCTCTCGCAGTGTCCGGAGCAAGTATGGTGGGTCTGACACACCGGTGTCAATGTGTTCTTTTTTCCATTTCCAGGAGTGTACTTATGGAACCCTTGGAGTCGTCCGGGGTGGCCGATCGGTTCTAGGCGCTTCAGTCTGGAACCGCGTGACCGCTACGGTCGCAGGTTCGAATCCTGCCTCGGGCATGGGTGTGTGTGATGTCCTTAGGTTAGTTAGGTTGAAGTAGTCCTAAGTTCTAGGCGACTGATGCCCTCCGATGTTAAGTCCCATAGTGCTCAGAGCCATTTGAACCATTTTTGTTGCACTCTTCCCACTCCACAAAATACTTATGGAACCCTTGGAAACACCGTAGTCGATGCTCACCTGCACTTAGCAATCAATACATGTAACCGTGGCGAGATCAAACAGGCTTCTATCTGAACAACCTGTCTGTTTTGATTTCGCGTATAGATAAACAGATCAAACAGACTTCTATCTGAATAACCTGTCTGTTTTGATTTCGCGTATAGATAAACACGCCCACCAACCTACTAGTTCGACTACAAAATGCATTTGAGCGATGTCATACCTTCACGAGACACACAGCTTACGCTGGTCGCCTTTTTCCCCATGAAGACTGCCTAGCCTGTGCGGCATAGCGATTTACGATCGTCTCGTAACGCTCCACGGCATCCGTACGTCCGTGGAGGAGGTGATTCTTCAGCTGTCAGAGCGGCTACTGGAACGATACGCGCCGGCGAATCCAGTCGCCGGTCCCCGATGCGAAATGAGCGTCTGTTACGTTTTCTTCGCCTACCTCAGACGTCTGCCGCGCTGCCCGGATCTCCAGGCCGCCCGCTTTTTCCAGTTCCAGGCGGCCGCGGAGCGTGTCGGCTCCAGCGAAGTAAACACGCTCCTCGCAACACTGGGTGGCAGACGAGATGCTCGTGTCTGAATACGAAAACCGTTCTAGGGAGCAAACTTGGCTGTAGCAACTGCTGACGCCTTTCGCTCCCACGCCGTTATTCCGTAAGCCATGCCATCACCGGGGCGGCAGAATCTTTGAAGAAGTGTCCCATAATCTAGGCTATGGTCAAAGTAAAAAGTATTACGTATCACCGTCCTCGTCGACTGATGTCAGTAATCATTTTTCTGTTAATGTGGCTGAAAAGAAAATAATTGTTTTGGTTGGCAGGAGAGCCAACACCGGGTATGAGAGGAAGCCGAAAGGCACGCGTTTTAGTTCACGCAGGCTGGCGTGAGGTCTGGAACAGGACAAGGAAATTAGACTTCAGAAAAACGGACGTAGCTGGTGGAATACTTGACTTTAATCCGGTAATGAAGAACGTCGGTCTGGCCAGTACATCATTCACAATATCAATGGTAACTGATAATGGCGCCTTGCTAGGTCGTAGCAAATGACGTAGCTGAAGGCTATGCTAAACTGTCGTCTCTGCAAATGAGAGCGTATGTAGACAGAGAACCATCGCTAGCAAAGTCGGCTGTACAACTGGGGCGAGTGCTAGGAAGTCTCTCTAGACCTGCCGTGTGGCGGCGCTCGGTCTGCAATCACTGATAGTGGCGACACGCGGGTCCGACGTATACTAACGGACCGCGGCCGATTTAAAGGCTACCACCTAGCAAGTGTCGTGTCTGGCGGTGACACCACAATAATAGCATGGCATACGGCGTCGAATCATGCAACTTCTTCCAGAGAATCGGGCTGTATGTTTCAGTCCGAACACTGCTTTCATGCAGTTCTCGATGCTACTCGATCCTGTGTAAGCCTCATCATCTTCAGGTAACTGCTGCAACCTACATCCATCCCAACCAGCTTACTGTATTCATTCAAAGATCCCTATCTACAGCTTTTGTTCCTCCACACTTCCGTTCATTACTAAACTGGTAAATCCTTCAAGTCTCTTCTTTTAGACACGTCGGGCCATGCGTCTCTTTTCCCCTATATGACTCATTACTTCCTCATTAGTTACTCGACGTAGATTGGTGTCCAGAAATACAGCAACGAACCTTTGTTTTCCCATGTTATGTCTAATTCACCGTATAACCATACAAACTGCCAACACATGTTCGTCCAACCATCTTCTTCACGGAAAATGATATTCCGGTCAACGGACAGCTACGTCAGCGATGACGTCAGGGCACCTATGAAACGGGTTAGTGTTTGCCCGGTAGTCCCACATCCACAATCGCTGTGTATACACTCACAGGTGGCAGGGGTAAAATACAGGGAGCGAAAGGCTATTTACAATTTGTACAGAAACCAGAAGGCAGTTATGAGTCGAGGGGCATGAAAGGGAAGCAGTGGTTGGGAAGGGAGTGAGACAGGGTTGTAGTCTCTCCCCGATGTTATTCAATCTGTATATTGAGCAAGCAGTGAAGGAAACAAAAGAAAAATTCGGAGCAGGTATTAAAATCCATGGAGAAGAAAGAAAAACTTTGAGGTTCGCCGATGACATTGTAATTCTGTCAGAGACAGCAAAGGACTTGGAAGAGCAGTTGAACGGAATGGACAGTGTCATGAAAGGAGGGTATAAGATGAACATCAACAAAAGCAAAACGAGAATAATGGAATGTAGTCGAATTAAGTCGGGTGATGCTGAGGGAATTAGATTAGGAAATAAGACGCTTAAAGTAGTAAAGGAGTTTTGCTATTTGGGGAGCAAAATAACAGATGATGGTCGAGATAGAGAGGATACAAAATGTAGACTGGCAATGGCAAGGAAAGCGTTTGTGAAGAAGAGGAATTTGTTAACATCGAGTATAGATTTAAGTGTCAGGAAGTCGTTTCTGAAGGTATTTGTGTCGAGGGCAGCCATGTATGAAAGTGAAACGTGAACCATAAATAGTTTGGACAAGAAGAGAACAGAAGCTTTCGAAATGTGGTGCTACAGAAGAATGCTGAAGATTAGACGGGTAGCCGGCCGAAGTGGCCGTGCGGTTCTAGGCGCTACGGTCTGGAACCGCGTGACCGCTACGGTCGCAGGTTCGAATCCTGCCTCGGGCATGGATGTGTGTGATGTCCTTAGGTTAGTTAGGAGTAATTAGTTCTAAGTTCTAGGCGACTGATGACCTCAGAAGTTAAGTCGCATAGTGCTCAGAGCCATTTGAACCATTTTTGATTAGACGGGTAGATCACATAACTAACGAGGAGGTATTGAATAGAATTGGGGAGAAGAGGAGTTTGTGGCACAACTTGACTAGAAGAAGGGATCGGTTGGTAGGACATGTTCTGAGGCATCAAGGGATCACCAATTTAGTATTGGAGGGCAGCGTGGAGGGTAAAAATCGTAGAGGGAGACCAAGAGATGAATACACTAAGCAGATTCAGAAGGATGTAGGCTGCAGTAGGTACTGGGAGATGAAGAAGCTTGCACAGGATAGAGTAGCATGGGAAGCTGCATCAAACCAGCCTCGGGACTGAAGACCAGAACAACGAACAACACTCACAGGCAGTGCGACACAGAGAAGAAGCCTACAGACTCTCTACTGTGGAGGGCCAAAGGGAGAATGGAAGCAGGAGAGTCGCAACTGATGACGCACGACGGATTTACGTGACTCGTTCTGTTGTTTCCCAGATGTGGCAACAATTAATAGAAGCCGAAACAGCACCCCAAAGACCAGGGCATGGCAGACCACGTGTGATATCAGAGGACCGTTACTTGAATGTAAGGGCACGAGGGCACCATCTTAGCCCTGCGCGGCAACTGGCATCCGACCACGGAGCGTCCACTGGACGTGTTGTATCGAGAGTAACGGTGTACAGAAGGCTTCGGCAAAGTGGTGTTTGTTGTTGGTGACCTGCTGTCTGTTAACCTCTGGCGTGTCTTCACAGAAGGGAACGTCTAGAGTGCAGTCGTCAACATGTCACCTGGGCGGTCGAACAGTGGGCTAATTTTCATTTCACAGATGAGTCCCAGTTTCGTCTGGAATGTGAATCTCGATGGATGCGCATCTGGAGGGAATGTGGAATACGATTTCTGCGCCCAAACATTATAGAAAGAAACCGATATCGAGGAGTATCCCTAATGTAGTGCGCAGGGAGTATGTTGACCACATGAACTCCTCTTCATGGAATTGTATGGATGAACTGTCAAGGTTTGACTGCTGCCAGGTATCGTGTTGGAATGTTGGAAGGCTTTTCACACTGCACCACACAAGCGGCTCGTAGTGAAATTGCGTGCTTATGGAATATGGTCTGAGTTATGTGACTGGATTTGTGATTTCCTGTCAGAGAGGTCATAGTTCGTAGTAACTGATGGAAAGTCATCGAGTAAAACAGAAGTGACTTCTGGCGTTCCACAATGTAGTGTTATAGGCCCTTTGCTGTTCCTTATCTATATAAACGATTTCGGAGACAATCTGAGCAGCCGTCGTCGGTTGTTTGCAGATGACGCTGTCGTTTATCGACTAATAAAGTCATCAGAAGATCAAAACAAACTCCAAAACTATTTAGAAAAAATATCTGAATCGTGCGAAAAGTGGCAGTTGACCCTAAATAACGAAAAGTGTGAGTTCATACACGTAAGTGCTAAAAGGAACTCGTTAAACTTCGGTTACACAATAAATCAGTCTAATCTAAAAGCCGTCAATTCAACTAAATACCTAGGTATTACAATTACGAACAACTAAAATTGGAAGGA
This sequence comes from Schistocerca piceifrons, assembly GCF_021461385.2. NCBI lineage: Eukaryota > Metazoa > Arthropoda > Insecta > Orthoptera > Acrididae > Schistocerca > Schistocerca piceifrons. The sequence continues at coordinate 216,683,414 of NC_060146.1, forward strand.
ACACACAGAAAATATTGTGGGGAAGGCTAACCAAAGACTGTGTTTTATTGGCAGGACGCTTAGAAAATGTAACAGACCTACTAAGGAGACTGCCTACACTACGCTTGTCCGTCCTCTTTTAGAATACTGCTTCGCAGTGTGGGATCCTTTCCAGCTAGGACGGACGGAGTACATCAAAAAAGTTCAAAGAAAGGCAGTACGTTTTGTATTATCGCGAAATATGGCAGAGTGTGTCACAGAAATGATACAGGATTTGGGCTGGACATCATTAAAAGAAAGGCGTTTTTCATCGCGACGGAATCTTCTCACGAAATTCCAATCACCAACTTTCTCCTCAGAATGCTAAAATATTTTCTTGACACCGACTTCCATAGGGAGGAACGATCACCAAAATAAAATAAGGGAAATCAGAGTTGGTAGGGAAAGATACAGGTGTTCATTCTTTCCGCGCGCTATACGAGATTGGAATAGTAGAGAATTGTGTAGGTGGTTCGATGAACACTATGCCAGGCACTTAAACGTGACTTTCAGAGTATCCATGTAGATGTACATGTAGATGTAGACCTCATGTGCGGTTGTTGTGAGGTGGTACGGTCCCAGGCTTAGTAGCAGTAGTAGTAGTAGTAGCAGTAGTAGCTTTATTCATCCGTAGATCTCTTTTGACAAGGATTAGTCCATGTCAAAGTATTTACAAGTTTAGACTAATTTAAAATAAGCTAACTCGTATCCACATACATTTGCAGACTTCTAGTTACAGACAATTATCAGATTTACTCCTGGTATACAATACTTTGTTTTACAAATAACTTATTTAATAATGTAATGGCACACTTCACTCGTATCTCACTATCAGGCACTGCACACACTATACACATACAGTTTCATAACACCACAGACACACACACACACACACACACACACACACACACACACACACACACACACTAGTGATCTCTGGGCCACTTTGTATACCACAACTTCCCATTTGCTGTCCTGAAAACGTAAGTAAGCGTCCGTCTATAGTGAGTGAGATATTGAGCTCACAAAAAGGAAGAGGTGGTACTATTATGCAATGCCTAGCTTGGGGGTAAGTTTCTCTAGAAAAGGAAAAAAGAAGGAAAAAAACATAGTGTCGAGGTTTTATGTGGAATGTTGGATGTCTGATAATAATTATTCTTATTTATTTGTACAACTTTTTTTTACCAAACCCATACTCTGTTTTATCCAAGTAATCCTTCAGTGTATTAAATGTATTGCATAACAGGTACTTCTTAACTGCCTTTTTAAATAAATGTATTTTTGCAATTTCTTTTACCTCTTTCGCTAATTTATTGTACAGTTTTATTCCTTGGTAGCAAATGCTGTTTTGAGTCTGAAACGTCCCCTTAGAAAAATTATACATGACTGTGCTTAAACTGACACACAATATTTTTAGCGCAACGGAATCTGACTTTCAATAATCCCTACAAAAGAATGGCCCTGACTATCAATGTAGATGTAACCTATACCTTTCACAAATCACTTACCTCACAAAAATCTTCGTTACTCAAGCTACTGCAATACAGCGAGCGCCACTACTGCCAGCTAAATAAAAGATTCAAACTACTGAAGGCACTAACTACTGATAGGCATAGTTAGTAAATGAAAGATTTTGATAGAGAACAAACAATGTATTTACCTTAATAGTGTTCAAAAGTCATAATATATATATATCAGTTCATGACATCCAGTCTTACAAATTTACTGTCTCTGTCCAGATCATCCGCTCTTAAACTTCTGCCACCTCTCTCCCCACACCCACCACTGCTGGCGGCTCAGCTCCAACTGCGCAACGCTACGCGCTGTTAACATCCAGCTGCCCAACACTACAATGGCAGACAACAATGCAAAGTATCTACTGACTGCACACAGCACAGCCGGTGATTTTCATACAGAGCGCTACGTGGCGGTGGCGTTACCAATATAAGAACCTAAACAGGCTGCTTACAAATTTTATGTTTATTTTTTCTTGGCAAATGTAAGTTGAATCTAACTCTAATTCGATGGCAATGGACAGAACTGTTTTTGCAGTAATTACCAATGTTATTTTTGACATGTACAGCTGACTGGTAAATGTATTCACACGGAACAGTTAAAATCCCCAGTGTTTTGAACAGATGTTTACAGGGAGCTCGACTACCATTTTTGGTTATGATTCTTATGGCTCTTTCCTGGTCCAAAAGTAAAAATTATCGACATACCGCAATATTACAAGCAACCGAGGGATACAGGATTGCAAAAGTTGAAGACGGTTTCTTGTCATATTCAGGTTTCGACACACTTCAGGGATGATTTCTACTCGAAGTTCCTGGTATTTCTCATTATCGCTCCTTCTGTTAATGCAGTACATCTAATTGCTCCCTTAAAAGTGGTGAATAAACTATGTCAGTTGCCTTGCGGTCTTCTCCAATATTGCGAGGGCACACAAAACAAAACAAAACACAGAAAACGAAGCACAGGGTTTCCAGTAAATTATTAGTCGAAGAATGTTCACTTTTACGCAGTTGCAGCAGCGCCTAGGGACCGATGACCTTCGCAGTTAGGAATCATAGGAAGTTACCACAAATTTCCAAAAATATACGCAGTTGCACAAAATCAGGCCATATCTAATTTGATGGCTAAACAGTTATGTCAGTCGTCTTTAGCACCGCTGGAGGCTTACCGGACACGGTCGCCGACAAGGTCACAGCACGTCCTGTGGCGGATCGAGACACATCACGTACGGCTGACGGAGACATACGTGGATGGACATAGTACTGTTTCAGGCGTATTCTCAGCCCATACAATGGTTTCTGCTTGCTTGCAGACAAGAATACGTAGACTGTTACTCGAACTTAACACTGATGACCCGAAACGTTTATGTCCACTGTCCACCGCGACGTTAGATGTCGCCTGTTGAAGTTGCAGGCACGTGACTCTGTAACAACAGTACGTAATCGGAGCAGACACGGACGGAGTCCACTCTAGCGAAGATGTCAGCTGCAAATGAGATAAGCGACTTTGACAAAGGGCAGGTTATTATTACGCAGAGCCTGTGAACGAGTACCTCGAAACCGGTGAGACTGGTCGAATGTTCACGTGCTGCTGTCGTGAGTATCTACAGTAAGAGGTAGCAGGACAGTGAAACTATCACCAGGCGGTGAATGGTTGGACGCCACGACTCTTCACAGAACGTGAGGTTCGGGGGCTTGTCTGCTCTCTAAAGGAGGATAGAATGTGATTTGTCACATTTCTGTCGAAAGAGCACACTGCTGGTGCGCGCACAACTGTTTCGGAGCACACCGTTCATCGTAATATTGTTGAGTGTGGAGCTCCGCAGCAGACCACCCCTCCGTGTTCACACGTTGACCCAGCGACATCGTCAATTACAACTGCAGAGGGCACAAGACCAACGAGATCAGACCGCCGATTAATGGAAACTTGTCGGCTTTTCGGGTGAATCACATTTTTGCTGCACTAGGTCGCTGGTCACCTCCACAAACGTCGTCATCGAGGAGAACGGCGGCTCGACATATGCAACGCGCAACAGACGCAGGCTGGTGGGAGCAGTATTATGCTTTGGGAGACATTCTACTGCAGTTGCGTAGGACCTGTGGCACTAACCGAAGACACGCTGACAGTTGCAAGCCATCTGCATCCCTTTATGTTTGATCTCTTTCCCCGACGGCGACGTGATCTTTCAGCTGTGTAATTGTTGGTGTGTCGGAGACAGAACCGCGCTACAGTGGTTTGAGGAGCGTTATAGTTAACTCACGTTGATGTCTCGGTCCCCAAATTTGCCTGTTGCATATCCTACAGAACCCATATGGGTCGCGATCGGGAGCCATCAAGGGGTACGCAAATCAGCGGCCTATTTTTTACTCGAATTACATGACCTGTGCGTCGATATCCAGTGCCACATACCTCCACAACAACCATCTGCACGAACAGTTGGACGTCGTTTGCAGCAGCATGGACTATCAGCTCGGAGACCATGGCTGCGGTTACCCTTGACGCTGCATCACAGACAGGAGCGCCTCCGATGGAGTACTCAACGAGCAACTGGCTCGCGACAATACCCCAGTGACTACTCTTGATGAACTGTTGTATCGTGTTGAAGCTGCACGGGCAGCTGTACCTGTACACGGCATCCAAGCTCTGTTTGACTTAATTCCCAGGCGTATCAAGGCCGTTGTTACGGCCAGAGGTGGTTGTTCTGGTTACTGATTTGTCAAGATCTATGCACCCAAATTGCGTGAAAATGTAATCACATGTCAGTTCCAGTATAATATATTCGTCCAATGAATGCCCGTTTATCATCTGCATTTCTTCTTGGTGCAGCAATTTTAATGGCCAGTAGTGTAGTCTCGCTCGGCAGGTGAAGTGACCGTGGTGCAGATGTGACGGCAGCCTCCCCCCCTACACAGGCTGGCTGGGCCTGCCGCCTGCAGACAGCAGGTAGTCGGCGTGACGCGCTAGCGGCAGAGCCGCGATGACGTCCGTGGCGAGGCGCCGCTAATGAAGCTGTAGCCGGCGCACGGCCGGCTGTCACGCGCCAGCCCGCTTATCAGATGCACGGCGCGGCACGCCACGCCAGGCCGTCCATCTGCCCCGGTAAACGGCGCCTTACTGGCCTCACGAGCTGACTGAGTGCGCCACTGGTGTGTGTAACCCACCCCGAAACGTCGCCAAACGAGAGGTCCGAAAGTGACGCAGCACGACTTCAATCTGGGGGCCACGACTTTGCTTCACACAGCGGCCTCATTATGAGCGCTGTACAGAGTTTGTTAGGGAAACCTAAATTTTCTTATATATTTCAAGTTTCTGCTACAAGTCACTTTTTATTTCATGCTTAATCTAGCATAATGCAACGCGTTTCGAACATTTTCCTTTCATCTTCAGGCGTTTATACATCATCATCAGTTATCTGCTATATTACCAGGTCCTTTACCTCTCCATTTTCTGGGATCCATTGCTTCCTTCTTAAGGCTGCTGCATGTTGTACTGTCCATCATGTCATCCAGTATCTGGAATCTCTTCCTTCCTCGCTTCCTTTTCCCTTCTACATAACCTTCTAAAACTGTTTTTATCAGTCCGTCATTCTTTCTTAATATATGCCCAATACAATTTTTTTATCTTCCCTTTATTACATCTAGTAACTGTCTTTTCTCTCCCACTCTTCTCAGTACCTCTTCATTTTTTACTCTGTCCATACATACATACATACATATAGAGAAATGTTACTTAAAAATAAACAGTATTACACTAGATTAATCTAGAACTCTTTGTCCATTGTTTTTTTCCTGTAGCTGCTGGTGTGGCATTTGGGGGGAAGGGGGGGGGGGGGGAACAGTAAGTGGCTAGAAATCCAAATCTGTAGTGTCTTCTGCTGGTTTTCTTCCTTGTGGTTGACTATGTATATCACAGCCCGTATAGCATGCAGATAGATTTGCATCAGTTATGTGTTAGGAAAATAGTGTGAAAGGCTTTTGTATGACACTTGATCACTTACAGTTTCATCAACTTGGCTGCTTCACTTGCATCACTGGTATAATGGCGGAGCTGTTAATTGGCATACATATGTATGTATAAACGAATGAAGATGAACAGAACATGTTCGAAACGCGTTGCATTGTGTTAGATTGAGCATAAAATAAAAAGTGACTGGTAGCAGAAACTTGAAATAAATAATTATCCCACACAATCACGGTTCACAAACATAGCCATTATGGCTGAAAATAATTATGACATGTTCTTTACATGAAGAAAAATTACAAAAGGATCTACATGAAAGGCAAGTGAATGGGAAAAAAGTATTTACACTTCTTTTTAACAACCTGATGGTCTGATGACCAGCGCAATATATCAGTTTGTTGCTTTGTTTGTTTCATATTCCAAGTTTTTTTAAAATGTATAGATGTGAATTACATGTTCCTACCCACCACCTTTTACGCATTCCAATAATAGAACCTCATCTACGGTAAAGGGAAGAAACTTTCTCAGTGTGCGTTTAAATTTCACATTTGTATCTGTAAACATTTTAAATCACTGGGTAGATTATCAAAAAATTTTGTTCCAGTATTATGCACCCATTTTTGTGCTAAAGACAACTTAAATCGGGAGCAATGAAAATCATTTTTCCTTGCGGTATTGTAGTTACGTACTTCCGAACGGTAGTGGATTATTTACACCAAACCTCACAAGGGAATAAATGTACTGTGAGGCAGCAGTCCGAGTGCCCACCTCCTGTCTAATCATCGTGAGTGAGCACCACATACAGGGGGCGGTGCTTAAATCCGGACAAATTTCAGTTTGAAATTCTCCTCACATCGTACTTCCGCCGGAGTAGCGATTGGCGTGCTTGAAAGCCATAAGCACCTAATAAACAGACAGAACCTCACAATGGCCAACATGGTAGAGACAAGTGTGGAGTACAACCGAAGAGCCGCGGTTACCGAAAGTCTTCGCGTTGGCCGTTTGCCCACTACAATAGTTACATTCCTCGGGGGCCCGAGATCATCTGTTTACGATATTGTGGCCAAGCATAATGCTGTGGAGAAGTCTGGGAAAGGATCCGCTAACCCGGCGAGGAAACCTCACTTGAGGAAACGCGTGTCACGAAATGCCGCAGTCATTGAAAGGGCCCAGGCGCTGATTTAGGAGGAGCCAGAGCACTAGCTGAGGAAATTGACGTCAGTACTGAATATCAGCGAGCGGAAAATGCGTCGGATGGCAGAGGAGGACCCCATACGAGCCATTTAGTCCAAGACTGGCTCGCAGATTACGTTGACATGTTCTGGTCAAAGAAGCCGGCCGGAGTGGCCGTGCGGTTATAGGCGCTACAGTCTGGAACCGCGGTTGTGACCGCTACGGTCGCAGGTTCGAATCCTGCCTCGGGCATGGATGTGTGTGATGTCCTTAGGTTAGTTAGGTTTAAGTAGTTCTAAGTTCTAGGGGACTGATGACCACAGTAGTTAAGTCCCATAGTGCTCAGAGCCATTTGAACCATTTTTTGGTCAAAGAAGTTATGGCCCGAGAATAGCCAGGATTTGAGCGTAGTCGGAAGAGTTACTAAGAAGACGAGGCACCCAGGTGTCCCATCTCTACGCACCGCTATCGAAGCATCATTTGCGAATACGGACAGCGCTGTTTTAAAGAGTGCCTGCGATCGCTTCTGAACAAGATTGCAGGCGGTCATTGCGACTGAAGAGGGTTACGTCGATTAAACGTCACCCCTAAAAGATACCACTACTTATATGTCAAAGGGCATTTTCATTTGTATTTTGTTTTAATAAATGTGCTTAATAAAAAAATTCATTTGTTCGGATTTAAGCGCCGCACCCTGTATTATTCTTACTGCATATTTTTGAGCAACGGAGACCTCCTTTCTTAAAGATGATCTACCGCAGAACGTTATTTCATATGACATTGTTGAACGAAAATATGTCAACTTACTGATTTGTCAGAAATGGTTCAGGTGGCTCTGATCACTATGGGACCAAACTTCTGAGGTTATCGGTCCACTAGAACTTAGAACTACTTAAACCTAACTAACCTAAGGACATCACACACATCTGCCCGAGGCAGGATTCGAACTTGTGACCGTAGCAGCAAAAGCGGTTCCGCACTGAAGCGCCTAGTACCGCTCGGTCACATCGGACGGCCGACTGATTTGTCTCACTCCAAGATTTGCAGTCACCCTAAGTGCAAATGTGGCCTGCATTCTCATTGACTAGAGTAGAATTGTGTTCAGTGATGAGCGGCGATGACCGGTGAAGACGTGTCTCGAGATCCAAAGGACAGCGGTGGGGATACCAACCTGATTGTTGTCCGCCACACGACCCGGAAACTAGGAGTGATGGTCTGGACTACCATTTCCTTTCACAGCACGCCCCCTTTGGTTGTCATCTGCAGGACCCTTACAGCACAGCGGTACGTCGACGATATCCCACGCCCCGTTTTGATGCCCGTCAGGCGTCGGGCCATCGTAGGCTTACATTTCAGCAAGATAATGCCCGCCCGCATACAGTGAGACTTTCCACTGCTTCTCTTTGTGCTTGCCAAACTCTACCTTCGCCAACGAGGTTGCCGGGTCTCTCCCCAACTGAGAACGAGTGGAGCATTATGGTCAGGGTCCTCCAACCAGTTCGGGATTTTGACGATGCAACGCACCACTTGGACAGAGTTTGGCATGATATCCCTCAGAACATCCAACAACTCTGTCAACCAAAGTCAAGCTGAATAAATGTTTTCATAGAGGCCAGAGGTGGACAGACACATTATGAAGTTCTTTCTCTTGAATAAATCATCCAATTTTTCTGAAATTGTAATCATTACTTGTGGTACATGTATTACGTGACATCTACCAATATCCGTTCCATTCCGATAATCCCTTCGTAGTGCGTCCTTTTTTTCTATGAGAGTATAATCGTGGATATCGGAGACAACACCTCTTGAAAGTGCCAGGTCACAGAATCCCCCAGAAGAATTTGAACCACAAGGCGAATGGGAAAACAGATATTGGAGGACTGCAAAAAAGATAGGAATGTTTTTGTTTGTGAGTTTGGAACAGGTAACGGGCTAATCCTTGAAAGGAAGATGACGATGATGATGATGGTGATGTTGAAAAGTTTTTAAATCCACTCCGTCCAACAGGTCATGAAGTAAGCTAGAATATATTTACGAAAAGAGTTATTCGTATCACTCACACTTTACACTTAAAAGCACGGAATAGAAAAAAGTCAGAACGGCTGAGAAAATCTCGTCGAACGTTAACAAAAATAAGCAAAATAAAAAAAAAGGCCACACTAATTCTTCTCGAATTGAGGAGTGAGAAATAAATGTTTAAAACGTCTCATTCAAGTACCATGCCACGAGAATCTCTTTTTTTTTCCTTATAAAAATTAATAGTTCATAACGTTAAAGGATTTATTGCATGAAGTTTTGTAAATAGGCTGTTCATGTTTTCTCTATGTAAGTAGGCTGTTTATGTTTTCTCTATGTAAGTAGGCTGTTTAGGTTTTTTTTTTGGTAACGCCACCTCTGTATGAAAATCACTGGCTGTGCTGTGTGCAGTCTGTGGCTGCTTTGCATTGTTGTAATACTCGCCATTGTAGAGGGGCAGCTGGATGTTAACAGCGCGTAGCGTTGAGCAGTTGGAGGTGAGCCGCCAGCAGTGGTGGATGTGGAGAGAGAGATGGCGGACTTTTGAAATTTGTCATGAACTGCTATATTTATATATGATGATATCAAGGTAAATACATTGTTTGTTCTCTATTAATATCTTTCATTTGCTAACTATCCCTATCAGTAGTTAGTGCCTTCCATAGTTTGAATCTTTTATTTAGCTGGCAGTAGTGGCGCTCGCTGTATTGCAGTAGCTTGAGCAGCGAAGATTTTTGTGAGGTAAGTGATTCGTGAAAGGTATAGTTTAATGTTAGTCAGGGCCATTCTTTTGCAGGAAATTTTGAAAGTCAGATTGCGTTGCGCTAACAAAATATTGTGTGTCAGTTTAAGGACAGTCGTGTAAATTGTTCAAAGGGGACGTTTCATATGGCGACCCTGCCAGGATACGAACCTGGAATCTTCTATTTCCGTAAGAAAATTAAGTGACCACCTGCACGTAATGCGTCGTGGGCACCCAGCTGTGCCAGTTGCCTGGAGGAAAAGCCATTATTGCGAGCCCTTTTCAGCGGCACAGGTAGAAAAAAAAAATAAAAAAAAGACGCCATTAACCTCGCTTCTGACATTCCTTTGTAGAAAGCATCGCAAAAACGACACGGTCGAACTTGAAAACATATGATTACACTGGATGCCTAATGAAACGACGAGAAATATTTTTATGTCCATACACCTGATTATGACTACTGTCTCTCTAGTTGAGAGATTTTTCTACTAACTTATGAAATGCCACATGGCTATTGAACGATGTTCTTATGCTTTGCTGTGTACATAGTTGCTTATTTCATTTGATATCTAGTTTCTAGCTACACTGCTGCATTGGTTCAAATAAAATTTTATAGATGTACTAATATAAATATTTTCTGTCTGCAGATCCAGTAAATAATAGTTTTGTGATATATTTCAAAAAAATGAGGGAGCACAAAAAGATATTTCCCTTCACAGTAACTGCATACATAATTTTCTTTACAATATTTGGTAATTTATTTCATAGAGTAAGTTATCGTGATGCATCACCTTAGCGTTAAGATGTGACATAGGTATTAGACATGGCCATTTTTACTGTAATATCTTTTCTGCTTGAGCTTTGTCATGTATAGATATAAGCTTTTTATTTTTTATATTTTTTATATTTGCTGCTGCTGTTTGCCAGGCATAGTGCTACTGAATTTTAAATTGTGTTACTCTGTTAAGCTAGTTTTACTACTGACTTATTTTTCTTGTTACTTCACATTGCCTCATATTAGTTGTAATGTGAATTGCTTGGTAATTTAGATTTACTGTAGCTTGCTTTGCAACTTTCCATTTTTTTTTGTCATTGCTGTTTGTGTTAATTGTTTTGTGCTGCTGCATTGCCTCGTCCCTTAGTTTAATATCTGAGCTCAGTAGATTTAAGTTAGCTTATGAGGGTCGTAGACTATATAAGAACCTAACTATGGAGAATAGGGAAATAATGCTTTGAAAGTTATATGAAGTTTTGGGTTGGACTGCAGTACCAAATGTTACACTGAAAACGAACCCTGTCCTTTCCTATTGGTGTTATCCCACTATGTGTTTGTGTACCCTTGTGTATTTGTTTTCTTCCTGTCTCTGTGTAGTTTCATAGAATTTTTTCTTCTTTTAATATTAAGCTACATTCACTATGATGAGGAATACTGTTATCCTCGAATATAATTGGCATTAATAATATGTTATTTACTTTGTAAAGATGTTAGACATTATTAATTCTGTTCTGTTTAATGCTCATGTGTGAAGTTGATGTTTCAAAAGTTATTGTGATCTTTTATGTATGTACTCATGTCATAATTCCACTGATGTATATGTTATTTCGATTCTTTTGTAAAGCCTGTACTACAAATGTTATCTGTATTGTTATGTTCTTTAATGATGTATTTTGTACCTTTGTAATTTTATTTTCATGTTGTAAATTTATAATTGTATAGACACCAGTTCTTCAAATTAAGTTACATTTTACTGCACACGTTTCTGTTGGTCATAGTATATGGACAATATGTGAGAAGTTGGGACTGTTAGTGTTTGCACGTGTGTTACTAATTCAGCAAGGGACTGGATAACAGCATTGCTGGTTCTAAGGACAATTCCAAAAACTTTGTGAGTGCACAAGTGGTGGTTTATGGACTTGCTATATTATTCGCAAGACTCTTCGATGGTGATTGTGCACCTGCACAGTCGCAACAGATCGCAACAGATGGCTGCTGGCCATCTCTACAAGGACTACAGTGGGTCTGCATCTATGATGACCCACCAACGCCATTATTTCTACAAGGACTACAGTGGGTCTGCATCTATGATGACCCACCAACGCCATTATTTCTACAAGGACTGCAGTGGGTCTGCGCCTCTGGTGGCCCACCAATATCGTAATCTCTACCAGGACTACAGTGGGTCTGCTCTGTGATGACCTACCAATATTCATCAAAACTTCGACTGACTCTGCAGTGGGTTTGCTCTGTTGTGACCCAATACTTGTCTGCATGTCGAGAGTCAGCACTGTCTTTCCGTTGGAAGGACAACACTACTTCTTCAAGACTGCATGGAAATCCACTACTTCTGTGTGCATTTTCTTCTACTGCTCAGACTTTGAGAAAAACACTATATTTTACCGTAATGAATGATCAGGACTGTCTTTATGGACTGTGACAAAATTTTAGCTTTTGACCAACGTTGTATCAATAAGTGTGTGCATTTGATATCTTTGTTATTGTAATTATGAAAAATTTTTTTCAAATCTGTATTGGGCACTGCCCAAACCAATTTGTAAAATTTTTTGTGGGGAGCATGGGGGCTATGTAAGTAGGCTGTTCATGTTTTCTCTATGTAAGTAGGCTGTTTATGTTTTCTCTATGTAAGTAGGCTGTTTAGGTTTTTTTTTTTGGTAACGCCACCTCTGTATGAAAATCACTGGCTGTGCTGTGTGCAGTCTGTGGCTGCTTTGCATTGTTGTAATACTCGCCATTGTAGAGGGGCAGCTGGATGTTAACAGCGCGTAGCGTTGAGCAGTTGGAGGTGAGCCGCCAGCAGTGGTGGATGTGGAGAGAGAGATGGCGGACTTTTGAAATTTGTCATGAACTGCTATATTTATATATGATGATATCAAGGTAAATACATTGTTTGTTCTCTATTAATATCTTTCATTTGCTAACTATCCCTATCAGTAGTTAGTGCCTTCCATAGTTTGAATCTTTTATTTAGCTGGCAGTAGTGGCGCTCGCTGTATTGCAGTAGCTTGAGCAGCGAAGATTTTTGTGAGGTAAGTGATTTGTGAAAGGTATAGTTTAATGTTAGTCAGGGCCATTCTTTTGCAGGGAATTTTGAAAGTCAGATTGCGTTGCGCTAACAAAATATTGTGTCAGTTTAAGGACAGTCGTGTAAGAATTGTTCAAAGGGGTCGTTTCAGTTTTGTATTCCATTAACGTAACTAATGTTGAACGAAAATGTTTCTTAAAAGTTACATTTTGTCAGTTGCTTCGATAAACTGTAGTACTGAGCCAATATATGACTAGATTGATGTCGGATATCACCACCTGACTAGCTGGTACAGCTGGCTTTTAACGACCTAGGACTGAACCGAGGTAGTCTCGCCCGTTAGACACACCAATGTGAGATAGTGCGAGCACAACCGAAGTGCAAAATTCCTAACTCAATGAGTGCGCTGTGCCATACCCTACAGGGTCCTGAAAAATACATCTTTTCTACCTAAAAATCTCATCTTCATCACAATACTGACGTGATGTCTTAACTATGTTACAGCTTAATTGTTATGCTTTTGAATATTCTGCGTCTGCTCAAAAATTAACACAGAAATTGTTCACAGTTCAGTTACATTCTCGTGCCTATATAAGCCAAATAAGACAGAATAAACATTAATACTGTCTCCAGTGACGCTGAACTGAACAGTATTTTAATGGTTGTCACCATAGGGGGTGCTCAGAGTCAATTTAGGATTTGTAGCGAAGGTTCTCGTTGTCAGGGATTAAAGTTCGAGTCACAAGGCACTGCGAACTCCTGGAGAATTTTTATCAAGATTCAGTCTTTAAGTAGTAGTGTTACCTCGTAATTTTAAGCTTGAACTTCTACGGTCACAACCTCAAATGAGTGCAGTCTGACACCCACACCAGCACTTTACATCCTCCAAGGGATGGCGTGTTATTCCGTGTTTAAATCCACCTTGGATCGCAAATCGAAGTAAAATTAAAGAATAATTTCAGGTTGGAAAAGAGAGTATGACGATCACAACCTTACACCACAGAATCGAGCTCTTTAATGGTATCTTCTCTACTACTGTGAAATACCTCTCTAGTTAGAGTCCGCGCACAATATGGTGGCCGATACGCAATTATCAGTTTTCGTCCAAAGCGGTGGGTAAGTTGATTCCCTTTTTCGGGAGGGTAGGTCGACACTGTATGCTGCCTTTCAGATAGTCGCCGATGACAGAATCAAGGAGCAAGCTTCCGCAATATTTCTCAAACCATTTTACGGAAATTTCTGGTTAATAAAAATTCATTTTTGCTGTTTGTACATGGAATCCGCATACCGTCTGTGGTTCGTTCCAGTCCTGTCTAACCCGGTTCTCACACTTCTAGGAAGATAAGACGCTGGCAGTTTTTCATAAATGCAAGAGATCTGTCTGCTATGTGTCAATAAAGCCATTTCCCACTCTCTAACGCCAACACCCAATCATGTCGACATCATCTCGTTGCCGCTCTACAGTGGTAACAATTGGAGGACTTCTTGAAGGAAGTCTGTTGATGTTTACATCTACAGAAAAAGAACGAATAGGGCCTTGAGCGTAGTTTTCTATCTTTCTGTACACTCTGATTAATGCATTCTGCCTGCGTAAGTCAGGAGATGGAACGTGACTAAACATCGGTAACCAATGGACGGGTGAACTTTTTATTCATAACACTATTATGTATGATCTACAAGCCGCTAGAGACGAAACTACGTAACGTAATTTCCCAGAAAATACTGAGCGCTGTAGCTCTTAAGGAAGCTTGTTTCCGACCAGATACAAGCTGAGTCGATCAGGCTTGGTTCTTAGAACATTTCGCTTAGATGGGATACCAAAGAAAACTTAAAACTTCAGTTGCATTTGTAGACCTTAAGGCACCGTACGACACAGTTTGGAGACAGGGTTAGATTTACAGATTTCTGCTTACTACACCATGTAAAAGGATGGCACAGATGATAAATGAAACCCTTACCGAAAGACCATTCCACGTTACTATGGAACACGCAACAAGCAAACGAAGGAAATTGAACAATGGCCTTCCACAGGGGTCAGTGCTGGATCCCCTGCTGTTTAAATTTTTGGACAACATAGTTGCTGTTTAGCATGTATGTCGCTGATATGCCTACAATATCATCTTCAAAATCTGGACATGCTGATGACTGGATACTGTTCAAACAGCATAAAGACATGGAGGAAATTGAAAGGGTGTACGATCTTACCATCATGAACAACTACTTTCGGGATCAGAAGCTGCTGTTAAACCCAACAAAGACATAAGTTGCACGCTTTCGCTTTAATATAATTGGAAATAAAGAGCTAGCGGTTTATGTGAACAACCATTAGTTCTGCCACAATATGGCTCCGAAATATCTGAGAGTCACCTTGGATAGGACCCTCAGTTACGAACAGCACTCGACAAAAACTGCAGATAAACTACGAAGCCAAAACAATATAATTGAAAAGGCATGCGCCACAATTTGGGTCTCTACGGCATCAACTCAACGTTCATCTGCCCTTGGAACGGTCTCCTCCGTGGCAGACTATTCTGCACCGGTACGGCTAAATTGTGCTCACACGAAGAAAATGGACACGGAATTAAATAGGAGCATAGAATGATATCTGGGACAGTAGAATAAATTAAGATATATTTAGTTCACAATACGGCGGTCCTCCGTTGCGGGGGTCAGACATGGTTAACTGGAACCTTGGCAACGACTATGTCTGCCCTCACGATTCCATGCAGTCCAACATCGGGCCACTGTCACATCCCAATGCCCCACAAATCTCGATATAGCACCATTCGACCAGCCGGCCAAATGGAGACACACAAGGAGGTCCTTATGAAAGCTGTCAGTTGCTGATAACGCTGTCTCACACGAGTACGCAGCGTCTATGTGTCAGGCACTGCGATTGCTCAACATCTGACGCTGTTCAAGCCCCTTATATACCCCACCAGCATTAAACACGAATAACACTAACGCAGTCTCGTAGTCATTCTACCTGTCACGGAGAATTGAGCATGTCATCTAGGTTCTTCACTTTTTTTGACAGACAGTGATAATAACAATTTTGACGTTAAGTGTGCGATACTACACTACATTCTCACAGAGCAGGCAGGAGAGGGTGAATGCAGTAGGATACAGTGTGTTCAGGGCACATCGTGTTTCTTCGTTTTTGCTTTCTATCTCCCGTCTGGGGTATTGGAGCAGACGGCACATGGTAAGCTGTTCAAGCACATGATTCCGGGTAGGTTAGAACAGTGCATACCAACTTTCTTGAGACGATTTTTCGCGGTGGGTTAAAACTGTGCACCGTCCCTGCAGTCGAACCTTGAACCTTTGTCTCAGGGGCAAATTCTCTGCCGACTGAGCTATGCAGACTCAACTTACGACGCGTCCTCATAGATTTACTTCTGCCTGTACCTCATCTCCTACCTTCCCAATTTCGCAGTTCTCCCGGATACCTCGCGAGAAGCTGTCGGGGCGGACCATGACAGTACAGTGCAGTGTGAAAAACTAGGTGTTTAAATCGTGGTTGCGACCTGCCTTGATCGTGAAAGCTCGGTTACTCCGATAAGGTGTTCATACAAAGTCTCTCAAACCAAGTGGAGCAGTGCTTTATCATCAGATTTGACGTGATGAGCTCATCGCTTAGAAAAGTTGTTACCAGTAAGATGGCCCTACTGTCAGTTTGTGTTACTAAAACTACTTATAATTTATAAAAAGAAAACCAGAAGATAAAGACTGAAAGATACCATGGCAACTGACAGTGAATGTCCCTAAAAGTATAGCTAGGAAGAGAGAAAATAAATTTAAAACTGAACGTAACAACATGTTTACTGTTACCAGTCACTGTTTATACAGGGTGTTACAAAAAGGTACGGCCAGACTTTCCGGAAACATTCCTCACACACAAATAAAGAAAAGATGTTATGTGGACATGTGTCCGGAAACGCTTAAATTCCATGTTAGAGCTCATTTTAGTTTCGTCGTTCACCTACGCTCAATGGAGCACGTTCTCATGATTTCATACGGGATACTCTACCTATGCTGCTAGGACATGTGCCTTTACAAGTACGACACAACATGTGGTTCATGCACGATGGAGCTCCTGCACATTTCAGTCGAAGTGTTCGTACGGTTCTCAACAACAGATTCGGTGACCGACGGATTGGTAGAGGCGGACCAATTCCATGGCCTCCACGATCTCCTGACCTCAACCCTCTTGACTTTCATTTATGGGGGCATTTGAAAGCTCTTGTCTACGCAATCCCGGTACCAAATGTAGAGACTCTTCGTGCTCGTGTTGTGGACGGCTGTGATACAATGCGCCATTCTCCAGGGCTGCATCAGCGCATCAGGGATTCCATGCGACGGAGGGTGAATGCATGTATCCTCGCTAACGTAGGACATTTTGAACATTTCCTGTAACAAAGTGTTTGAAGTCACGCTGGTACGTTCTGTTGCTGTGTGTTTCCATTCCATGATTAATGTGATTTTGAAGAGAAGTAATAAAATGAGCTCCAACATGGAAAGTAAGCGTTTCCGGACACATGTCCACATAACATCTTTTCTTTCTTTGTGTCTGAGGAATGTTTCCTGAAAGTTTGGCCGTACCTTTTTGTAACACGCTGTATATCTCCACGACACGTTTCAAAGGTTTAAGCCTCCATCATCAGGTGGATTTACATTTGTCAGTGTGACATGTGTGTGTGTTGTGTTACGATCTTTGTTTACAAAATATGACAGTATACATGTGATGTGTTACGACAGTGAAAGTAACCTGTGACCACTGGAGACAGTCCCCACAAGTTCCTCCAAAATCGTATCACAACACACACGTATGTCGCACTAACAAACGTAAATCCGGCTGATGATGGAGGCTTAAACTTTTGAAAGGTCTCTTGGGGATAAATAAACACTGGCTGGTAATATTAAACTTGTTTCATTCGATGTCAATGTCTGCCCCCGGTAGCTGAGTGGAAGCCGGCACGCTAGCTCAGTGGGTTTCGGTCAGAGGGTTAGCTACGCTCTGTAACAAAAAAACCAAGTGAACGGATCAACGAGGAACCTGAACGGGTGACATCGGACGTCCGTCCCGAACAAATCCAACTAACAATATGGAACAAAATGAGGTAAAGAAAAAAAGTGGTCAGCGCGACGGAATGTCAATCCTAAGGACCAGAGTTCCATTCCCGGCTGGGTCTGAGATTTTCTCCGCTGGGTCGGAGATTTTCTCCGCTCAGGGACTGGGTGTTGTGTTGTCCCAATCATCAACATTTCATCCCCATCGACGCGCAAGTCGCCGAAGCGCCGTCAAATCGAAAGACTTGCACCAGGCGAACGGTCTACCAGACGGGAGGCCCTCGTCACACGACATTTATTTTTATTCGATGTCAGTAACAGACACGATAAGGCCTAACCTAAAATGCTCACATTTGAAAAAAAAAAAATGGTCAAATGGTTCTGAGCACTATGGGACTTAACTTCTGAGGTCATCAGTCCCCTAGAACTTAGAACTACTTAAACCTAACTAACCTAAGGACATGACACACATCCATGCCGGAGGCAGGATTGGAACATATGACCGTAGCGGTCGCGCGGTTCCAGACTGTACCGGCAAGAACCTCTCGGCCACTCCGGCCGGCTCGCATTTGGAGTTAAAACTTTAAAATCATCGTATGGTGTACTTAACCAACTTTTGATATTTGGAAATGTACGTTACACACTTCTTGATTGTATCTAATCCATCGGATTTCGATCGAGATGTTGAGAACTGTACCTAATTACTCCATTATTAATATCTCAGCTGTGGTATCTTTGCGATAAGTACTTGTATTTATCTTCGACTGTGTAATTATTTTGGATGTACTTGATTTCTCACGTGTTAATTCACAACACAGTGCACGTATAGCTTAATAAGGAGTATTCGCTATTCATGTTCGAAAGTTCAGAGCGTCAACTTGAGAGCTATTTCGCGAGCTGCACTTAACACTATAAGATCGAATACCATGCCATCACCACCAGATGTACGTTCTTGCGTTTTACGCGTGTAATTCTCATTCTTGGGTTTCTGATTTTGGAAACGGCGATGCAGTGGAGAGGTTTGGTGTTGTCTTGGGCTTGTAATAGTAATGAAAGAGTGGTATTGAGTGGAGACCGGAAATCATGTGCAACAAGCAATGATTGTTTTATGAAAGATAAAATTCTGCCCCACAGCCTGTCTCTAGTTGGACTAAAATACAACTTTATTAGCATTTACCCCTACGGTAAAACATAAAGGAATATTCTAATCCAGTCAGTGACAGGCTGTGTGGCAGGCCTTTATCTTTAAAAAACATTTTGATGGTTATTATCCTGTTAGAATTAAAATATTAAAAGGACTTTCGCTTCTATTAACTGACAGTCTTTGAACTTTAACAACAGCCTTACCGTAATGGAAGCAATGGTTCTAGCCCGATCATGGAAGTTATGCAACTTTGTCGCCAGTTATCGTCTGGATGGGTGACCGTTAGGGTACACTGGACATTGTTGCCACGGGGACACCCCAAGTTGCTGAAGTGGTGTCCAAATGAAAGCTTGCACACGGCATCATTATCGATATCGTAACTCTTATTTCATCTGTAACATTCTACACTTCTTCTTCTTCTTCTCCTTCTTCTTTTGCTTTTGCCTTTTTCCCGCAATGACGCAGGATCGGCATGGTTAATCGGATTTGACAAGGTTAGTTTTAGGGGTGGCCGGATGCCCTTCCTGCCGCCACCCTGTCCCCCGCGACGGAATTAGTGCACCCCAGCTGTCTGTGTCTCTAGTGTGATCCATGGAATTGTGCGAATGTGTTCAGATGTCTGCGAGCCGCGTAACTGAGGCAGGACGTGGGGACCAGCCCGGTATTCACCTTGTGGGATGTGGAAAACCGCCTAAAAACCACAACCAGGCTGGCCGGCACACCGGCCTCCATCGTTAATCCGCCGGGCGGATTCGATCCGGGGCCGGCGCGCCTACCCCAGTCCAGGAAGCAGCGCATTAGCGCTCTCGGCTAACCTGGCGGTTTGTAACATTCTACACTGCAGGCTGTTAAAACTGCAACGCCATTCAACAAGTTTCAAACGGAGACATTTCGCACCATCGTTACTTCCAAACCTCCTACAAATTTAATCACATATTCTCCCTACTATTCTATATACTCCCAATAAGTAAAATTTCCTTGTTTTCTATAATTCCTGTTGTCACTAGCGCTGTTGCTAACGACTGCTTACTGCAGGCTTAACATTGCAGATTCCAGTTCCGATGTAAGAATTAAGAATGATTGCACATTAGTGGTATCTTATTATGAGCTGCGATTTTTGTTTTGTTCACAGGTAAGGCGTGACCTGTACGAGCGGAAGTATGTGCGGTGCGAGGCGGTGCGCTGTGAGTACAGGAAATACTTTTTTGCTTCTTCGTTCATTTCTGCAGTCGAGAAATATCCCAAAGGGCTCCGTGACAACTCTTGAATTAAGAACCGCGTTCAACCAAATATCGCACCAGTTCAATTAAGCGTACGATCATGCTGGTTTGGTATCATGAATTACGCCGCCACCTTTGCTGGCTGAGTTAACGAAGCAGCACCATTGCAGGTCGACCGGAGAGGTAAACCAGTCTGCTCTGCAAACGTAGCAATAGTTCACCGACGCAAAAGCAATAGCAAATCCGACAGCAATATCACAAGTCCAAGGTGAAATCCGAGTGCTCTACAACAATTGCAACCGGGCTGTTTATTACGTCATTACCAAGTTTTACCTGTTCATCTACACATTTGGCCAATTTCGATCCCACAGACTATATTAAAGTGTGACAC
Source organism: Schistocerca piceifrons (assembly GCF_021461385.2). NCBI lineage: Eukaryota > Metazoa > Arthropoda > Insecta > Orthoptera > Acrididae > Schistocerca > Schistocerca piceifrons. Next base: position 216,703,704 of record NC_060146.1, read on the forward strand.
ACAAATCAAGGAAATAACGTACAATTGCAGACTGTTTGGGGTACAAGTGCAGATATTGTCATCATTAGTACCTGAACAGGTACCCACCTCAGTGTGTCAGTTGTTTCTTCTTTGCCTCTTACGACCTTACCGCAAAAACGTCACATAATTTACTACCTGAGACTTTCTGCACGGTCGTAACTACACCAGTAACAAGGGGATATTTATTTCAAACTTTGTTCGCCTTCAATAGGTCATTGAAAACACAATGGACAAGTAATAAGGTGCACTACTCTGGAAATTTCGAGAAAATCACAGGAGAAGTTTTACACGTCTGTTACACTGAAGCACCAAAGAAACTGGTATTCAATTCTGGGCCACCAACAAGTGTCAGCTTTAGAAACCTTTCAACGAAACATCACCAATATGGGCTTTCGGAGCCGAAGGCCCAAACGTCTACCCTTGATGATTGCACTACACAAAGCGTTACATCTTGCCTGGCCCGTCGACACCGACATTGGACTGTTGATGACTGGAAACAAGTTGCTGGTCGAACGAGTCTCGTTTCAAATTGTGCCGAGCGGATGGACGTGTACGGGTATTGAGACAACCTCATGAATTGATGGACCCTGCATGTCAGCAGGGAACGGTTCAAGCTGGTGGAGGCTCTGTAATGGTGTGGGGCATGTGCAGTTGGAGTGATCTGGGACCCCTGGTACGTCAAGATACGTCTCTGACAAGTGACATGTACATAAGCATCCAGTCTGATCACCTGCATCCTTTCATGTTCGTTGTCCATTCCGACGGACATGGGCAATTCCAGCACGACAATGCGACACCCCACACGTCCAGAATTGGTACAGAATGGCTCCAGGAACACGCTGCTGAGTTTAGACACTTCGGCTGGCCACCAGATTCCCCAGACATGAACATTATTGAGCATATCTGGGATGCCTTGCAACATGCTGTTGAGATCTCCACCCCTTCGTACTCTTAGGGAATTGTGGACAGCCCTGCAGGATTGATGGGGTCAGTTCCGTCCAGCACTACCTCAGTTATAATAATAATAATAATAATAATAATAATAATAATGTCGTGTGACTAGGGCCTCCCGTCGGATAGACCGTTCGCTGGGTGCAAGTCTTTCGATTTGACGCCGCTTCGGCGACTTGCGCGTCGATGGGGGCGAAATGATGATGATTAGAACAACACAACACCCATCCCCTTAGCGGAGAAAACTCGGACCCAGCCGGGAGTCGAACCCGGGCCCTTAGGATTGACATTCTGTCGCGCTGACCACTCAGCTACCGGGGGCGGACAGACACTAGTTGAGTCCATGTTTCTTAGGCTCTTCAGTGTATGTGCCTTATGTATCTGTGCGTAGGTACCGGGCGTTAGAGTTCATGGTGGTCAAATGATTAACCTCCGAACTTGGTAAGACGAACGTGTAGGAGGCAACAGTTCGTCTCCCGCTCAGACTTAATTATTAATCTAATTTTGCATCACTGGTCACATTATTTAATTTATGTGACATTTGAGGGGTAATATAATTAAAAAGCCACGTATATTTAGTTGAAGTTCTAGTGAATTTCGCCGGCCGCGGTGGACGATCGTTTCTAGGCACTTGAGTCCGGAACCGCGCGACTTCTACGGTCGCAGGTTCGAATCCTGCCTCGGGCATGGATGTGGGTGATGTCCTTAGGTTAGTCAGGTTTAAGTAGTTCTAAGTTCTAGGCGACTGATGACCTCAGATGTTGAGTCCCATAGTGCTGAGAGCCATTTGAACCATTTTCTAGTGAATATCAAATCATTTGACTACTTACTATTTTAATTAAATTTAATTATTAGGACAAACATACTTATAACTATCGACAAGCAAACGAAGAAACGCATAGATTTGTCCTGCAGATGTACGCTTGTTGCACTTCGACGCGTCGAGATGCAGACAGAGAAGCAGGCCCGATTTGGCTGTTAACCTGCGTAACGATGAGACGTAGCTAATGACCTTTCAAATGTCATACAAATCAAATAATAACAGTGGTAAAAAAATAGAGATTAAGAAGTAAGCGACAGCTAGATTGTAACCCTCGTGCCAGGCCCTAACGCTAACCAGTTTTTTTTGTCTCTTTTTCGTTGTATTTGTTAGGGGTGGAAGTCCCCTGTCACCCGTTGAAGTTCGTTGTTTATCCATTCACTCAGTTTTTTTTATTACAACCGACAGCTAACCCTCTGAGCTACCGTGCCGGCGTCCACTTGACCACAATGACTTCCTACAGCAGTCACCTTCCCACCAACACATAAGGCCCATAAGAGTCACGTAAAACTTCTCTTGCGATTTTCTCGTAATTGTCGGAGTAGAGCACCTTACCACACGCACATTATCTTATTTTAATGGCGTGCTAAAGATGCACAAAGTCTGAATTAAATCCGTGACCATAACGTCGTTGACTGGACTGCACCTGCCAACATAAAGTAAACGTTTGGCGTCCACGCATCAACATTCCAACATCTAACCTGCTGCCCAAGGTAAAATAAGTATTTACAGCTTGCTCTTGCCACGTGTACTTGGAGTTCCCAACCAACCTGAAAAGATGCTACTCCTCGTAATAGCTATAATTATTAGTATAGAATAGACGTAAATACGGATTTAATGTTGTTGAGAACACCACCCTCAGCCACCAACAAAAATATCAGCGTAAAATCCGTTAAATACGTTGACGTTATTTTAGCATGAAGACGTATCGGGTAAAGTTCTATGTACTGAATTGGCAGAAATTCCTAAGAAATTTTGGTTTTATGTCAAAGCGGTAGGTGGATCAAAACAAAATGTCCAGACGCTCTGTGATCAAAATGGTACTGAAACAGAGGATGACAGACTAAAGGCCGAAATACTAAATGTCTTTTTATAAAGCTGTTTCACAGAGGAACACTGCACTGTACTCCCATCTCTAGATTGTCGCACAGATGACAAAATGGTAGATATCGGAATAGATGACACAGGGATAGAAAAACAATTAAAATCGCTCAAAGGAGGAAAGGCCGCTGGACCTGATGGGATACCAGTTCGATTTTACACAGAGTACGCGAAAGAACTTGCCCCCTTCTTGCAGCGGTGTACCGTAGGTCTCTAGAAGAGCGTAGCGTTCGAAAAGATTGGAAAAGGGCACAGGTCATCCCAGTTTTCAAGAAGGGACGTCGAACAGATGTGCAGAACTATAGACCTATATCTCTAACGTCGATCAGTTGTAGAATTTTGGAACATGTATTATGTTCGGGTATAATGACTTTTCTGGAGACTAGAAATCTACTATGTAGGAACTAGCACGGGTTTCGAAAAAGACGATCGTGTGAAACCCAGCTCGCGCTGTTCGTCCACGAGACTCAAAGGGCCATAGACACGGGTTCCCAGGTAGATGCCGTGTTTCTTGACTCCCGCAGGGCGTTCGATACAGTTCCTCACAGTAGTTTAATGAACAAAGTAAGAGCATATGGACTATCAGACCAATTGTGTGATTGGATTGAAGAGTTCCTAGATAACAGAACGCTGCATGTCATTCTCATTGGAGAGAAGTCTTCCGAAGTAAGAGTGATTTCAGGTGTGCCGCAGGGGAGTTGCTACTCACAATATATATAAATGACCTTGTGGATAACATCGGAAGTTCACTGAGGCTATTTACGGATGATGCTGTAGTGTATCGAGAGGTTGTAACAATGGAAAATTGTTCTGAAATGCTGGAGGATCTGCAGCGAATTGACGCATGGTGCAGGGACTGGCAATTGAATCTCAATGTAGACAAGTGTAATGTGCTGCGAATACATTGAAAGAAAGATCCTTTATTATTTAGCTACAATATTGCAGTTCAGCAAGTGGAAGCAGTTAATTCTATAAATTATCTGGGAGTACGCATTAGGAGTGATTTAAAATTGATGACTATATAAAATTAACCGTCAGTAAAGCTGATGCCAGACTGAGATTCACTGGAAGAATCCTAAGGAAATGCAGTCCGGAAACAAAGGAAGTAGGTTACAGTACACTTGTTCGTTTGCTGCTTGAATACTGCTAACCGGTGTGGGATCCGTACCAGATAGGGTCGGTAGAAGAGATACAGAAGATCCAACGGAGAGCAGCGCGCTTCGTTACAGGATCATTTAGTAATCGCGAAAGCGTTACGGAGATGATGGATGAAGTCCAGTGGAAGACTCTGCAGGAGAGACGCTCAGTAGCTCGGTACGGGCTTTTGTTGAAGTTTCGAGAACATACCTTCACCGAGGAGTCAAGCAGTATATTGCTCCCTCCTACGTATATCTCGCGAAGAGACCGTGAGGATAAAATCAGAGAGATTAGAGCCCACACAGAGGCATACCGACAATCTTCCTTTCCACAAACAATACGAGACTGGAATAGAAGGGAGAACCGATAGAGGTACTCAAGGTACCCTCCACCACACACCGTCAGGTGGCTTGCGGAGTATGGATGTAGATGTAGATATCGGGTCTGAATTTGCCTGTACACAGGATGAAACAACAACTTCCCCGACAAACTTCCGAAGATAATTCAGCGATATTTTCTGAGTATTTTGGTCGCTGGTGGCTGTTACAGGATATGAATGTAATTATAAGTTATTATGTTGTTCCTCCAATTACCCTTGTTCCTGTGAAAATAATTTCACAACTGTGATATGAAGTCACGAAAGCATACAACTTAGGACACCAAGTAATGTAAAGATGTAGAAGTACTGTGGTTCAAATGGCTCTGAGCACTATGGGACTCTACTGCTGAGGTCATTAGTCCCCTAGAACTTAAACTACTTAAACCTAAATAAATTAAGGACATCACACACATCCATGCCCGAGGCAGGATTCGAACCTGCGGCCGTAGCGGTCGCGCGGTTCCAGAATGTAGCGCCTAGAACCGCTCGGCCACCCCGGCCAGCTGTAGTATGGGGAGGCATAATGTAGCAAGGGCTTTGTTCTTGTTGTGGTCTTCAGTCCAAACACTGTGTAAGTAGGCTGTTTAGGTTTTTATGTTGGTAACGCTATGTAGCGCTCTGTATGAAAATCACAGGCTGTGCTGTATCCAGTCTGTGACTGGTTTGCATTGTTGTTTGCTATTGTATTGTTGGACAGTTGGCTGTTAACAGTGCGTAGCGTTGCGCAGTTGGAGGTGAGCCGCCAGCAGTGGTGGATGTGGGGAGAGAACTGGCGGAGTTTTGAGAGCGGATGATCTGGACGTGTGTCCATCAGAGACAGTAAATTTGGAAGACTGGATGTCATGAACTGATATATACGATGTCTTTTGAACACTATTAAGGTAAATACATTGTTTGTTCTCTATCAAAATCTTTCATTTGCTAACTATGCCTATCAGTAGTTAGTGACTTCAGTAGTTAGAATCTTTTATTCAGCTGGCAGTATTGGTGTTCGCTTTATTGCGGTAGTTCGAGTAACGAAGATTTTTGTGAGGTAAGTGATTCGTGAAAGGTATAGGTTATTGTTAGTCAGGGCCATTATTTTGTAGGGATTATTAAAAGTCAGATTGCGATGCGCTAAAAATATTGTGTCACTTTAGTGATGATCAGAATAAGTAAAGAGAAAACTGTTTGAGAACGTTGAGTTTTGCTGAGCTGTTTGTAAATCAAATAACGTAGAAGTTTACTAGCACAGTCATTCATCATTTTTCTAAGGGGACGTTCCAACTGCTTTGATCCAGCTGTCCATGCTACTCTATCCTATGCGAGCCTCTTCTGAAAATAACTGTTGGAACCTATATCTTCCTGTATCTCCTTACTGTATTCATCTCTTGGTCTCCCCCTAGAATTTTTACCCCCCACACTTTCCTACAGTACTAAACTGATGATGTCTCAGAATGTCTCCTACCAACCGATCCCTTCTTCTACTCAAGTTGTGCCACAAACTCCTCTTCTCCCCAATTCTATTGAATACCTCCTCATTAGCTCCGTGATCTACCCATCTAATCTTCAGCACTCTTCTACAGCACCACATTTGAGAAGCTTCTATTCCTTTCTTGTCTAAACTGTTTAACGTCCATGTTTCAGTTCCACATATGGCTACACCCAAGAAAAATACTTTCGGAAACGACTATCGGAGATCATTGGAACAGCGGTGTAAGATGTCATGGTCTCCTGACCTCCATTGCTTACATATTCCACCCTCACAATCATATTCCGCACATCAAGACGCTTCATTCGAACCCAAACTTGATAAGATAAAGTCAATCTCTTATGAATTCATGTAAACGATATGCAAATAACTAATAAATCGCAAGTGCGCACTGTGGTTTAAATACTCGAGGCTGGCGTACACACATACATTCCAGACACGACGGTCACAGGAGCTTCGAGTTCGAGAGAGGCAACCGCACGCCAGGAGGCCGGTCCCAACCCATCTACGTCGGCCGGTGACCGCCCGTAGAGCAGACAGCGTTTGCCCGAGTGAAAGGACGATCCCGCGTTGGGCTTAAAAGCAAATTCCTCTACATTGTATGGGAGCGGCCAGCCTACACATTCTTTACACATAGCACGCAGTTTCGGAGATTTTCACAGGGAGACAGCAAACGCCAAACGCCGATACTACAGATTTCTGGATTGGTCGCCTTAAACGAAACGTCATTCTCCCGTTTTAGAAGAGCAATGCTGATTGGCAGACGATATTTCTGACGCCTTGAGCTGAAGGAGTAATGGAAGAGACCGAAAGATATACCTCTTCACATCTGGCGTGGAGAGGGGCCGTTCTGTTGTCGCTCTTGGAGCGAGAACACATAACGAGAGTGTGTGCGCTCATACGCGTACTCAAAGAGCGAGGAACAAGTCTCTCCTCAGTACTTCACCGGGAGAGCACCTCTGTCGAGAGCGAATCGAAGTGCGACTCCATATTGAGTCCTTGCGATTAAGCATTGTCCACTGTGTTGGCCGACACACTTATTGTACGGTGTGAACGGACAGAGTTATAGTTAAACGCCTGCGAGCGAATATTTTAGTGGCATCGCGGTGGACTGGTTATCTGACCGGTGTACCACGCCAATAGTAAGAGTAGGGGCGAATAGGAGTCCTTCACTTCATCAAGGCATACGGAGAGTTTGATTGGCGAAGGTCAATCCAGATAGAACGAGACCTATCTTATTTGTTAGCAGCGAGCGGCGCAGACAGCAGTCATCGCAGCTTACGGTATTGCGTGCTACAGCTACTGCGAGCCCCATATTTCCTCCACAACAGTACACTTCACTGCATTTTACATGCCACAGCCTCGACCGTACCTATCAACATTCTAAAGGATAATTATTCAAGTTGAGTATAGAAATTCGTATAGAAATTTCATTAGCGAATCCTATCCTTGAGAGGTAACTTCACATTCCGAAAAGAACCTGGATATAACTTGTTAAATTCATAACTAAAAGTTCCATTGTGATCTCTCAGAATTTTTGCAAAATAAATAATAACTTTCGTTAGTTTCATGTTTTTCTTATACTGACTAGCACTACTAAAGTACCCAAGTATCCCACTAGTTACGTAAGAAATTTTGTGAATTTTTGTGTCATTTCTTTACAGCGGACAACTCCAGAAGATATTTATTGCTGAAAGTTTTTCAGGCATTTAGAAGCATCTGTCTGGATTCTGTAGTAGTGCGGGGGTGGAAATTGCATCTTGCAGGAGCCACAGGGTATAGGGTACATCTCAGATTAATCCGTTGCGCAAAATAACAGACTCTCAGATCAACCCCACAACACAGAGCGGGAAGTTCCACGGCACTGGAATAAGGCCCAGGTCATAGCAATCTATAAAAAGGGTAGATAGTCTGACGCACACAATTACCGGCCAATTTCACTGAAATCGATTTGTTGTAGAATCATGGAACATATTTTGTGTTCAGACATCATGACCTTTCTAGACTCTGAGAAGCTCATCTGCAGAAACCAGCACGGTTTTAGGAAACAGCGGTCATGCGAGACAGGCTCCCAGGTTGACGCCATATTCCTCAACTTTCGAAAGGCTTTCGACTCAGTTCCGCATGTCGCTTGCTACAAAAAATGCGCGCTTACGGTCTATCCGATGACATATACGGTTGGATAGAAAGTTTTCTAACAGACAGGAAGCAGTATGTCGTCCTGAACGGGGAGACTTCAACAGAAACAAGCGTAACTTCAGGTGTGCTCCAGGGCAGCGTAATAGGTCCTCTGCTTTTTACGATTTACATAAACGATCTGGTTGATGGTATTGACAGCGGCCTTAGACTGTTTGCCGATGGTGCTGTAGTCTACAGGAAAGTAGTATCACACGAAAGATGTGAACAAATCAATGAGGATTTGCAGAAAATAAATGGCTGGTGTAATGACTGGCAGTTATCTCTCAATATTAGTAAGTGTAACCTACCTTCGTATAAGAAGGCGAAAATCCCCATTAACGTACGATTACAAGTCTTTGGATGCGGTAACATCCGTCAAGTATTTGAGTGTGACTGTCCGAAATGATTTCAAATGGAATGATCAGATTACACAAGTAACGGATAAGGCGAACTCTAGATTACGGTTTATTGGTAGAATCCTGAAGCGATGCAGTCTTTCAACAAAGGAAATAGCTTACAATACGTTAGTTACTCCAGTCTTGGAGTATTGTTCGTCTGTATGGGACCCTTACCAGTTGGATCTGATTCAAGAGACTGAGAAGGTTCAAAGAAGAGCAGCAAGATTCGTGAGTGGTACATTTAGCCATCGCGAGAGCGTTACAAATCTCATAGAAAGTTTCAAGTGGGACACTCTTGCAGATAGACGGCGCACTAAACAAAAGAGGCTGCTCACTAAATTCCGAAATCCGATCTTCACCGAGGATGTAGAGCATATATCATTACCACCAACTTTCAAATCTCGTAGTGATCACCATTCAAAGATAAGGGAAATAAGAGCTCGTACTGAAGCGTTCAGTCGTTTTTCCCTCGCGCGATCCGCTAGTGGAATTGATGGTGTCGGGGGGGAGGGGGGGGGGGAATATGACTCTGACGCGAATTGTGTCCTCCACCACACACCGCTTGGTGGCTAGCGGAGTATATATGTGGATACAGATGTAGACTTCCTGACACTTAAATCTACATTCGATGCTAACAGATTTCCCTTCTTCAGAAATGCTTTTCTTGCCATTGGCAGTGTATATTTTATATCTTCCCTACTTCGACCATCATCAGTTATTTTGCTCCCCGAATAGCAAAACTCATCTACTACTTTAAGTGTCTCATTTCCTAATCTAATTCCCTCAGCAACACCTGATTTAATTCGACTACATTCCATTATCGTTGTTTTGCTTTTGTTGATGTTCATCTTATATGCTCCTTCCACTCCCCTCAACTGCTCTTCCAAATCCTTTACTGTCCTGACCGAATCACAATGTCATCATCAAATTTCAAAGTTTCAGTTTCTTCCCCTTGAACTTCAATTCCTATTCTAAATTTTTCCTTTAGTTTCCTTTACTGCCCTGCACATATTAAATAACATTGGGGATAGGCTACAACCCTGTCCTACTCTTTGAGCGTACTGACCTCCAAATCCCTGAACATGATACACTCACCGGTCAAGGTTTCTGTGGCACTGTACTACTTCTCTCTCTCCTGCTTTCCAAGGGTGTATTCGACCTTAACTTGATTTTTATGTATGAGAGTGCCCTACAGGTTTGAACAGCACGGGTGAACCAGCCCTCGGGACGACAGGATATTCGGGAAGTGACCGACCTGCCCTCCACCACGACTTAAAATCCATCAAGCACGCGCGGTATGCATTGAGAAAAAACATTGCAGCTCGTTCACATCCCCCGACGACCATCATGCAGTTGTCGAAAGCCCTGTCGGAGGAATGGAATGCCCTACCACGACGACTCCTTACCAACCTCGTGACTACCGTGGGAGCACGTTGCAGAGCATGGACTGCCGTACGTGGTGATCACACATCTCCCAATGCTTATAATGTCCAGGGGACCACCGTGAACCACCATGACTTCAGTGTAATTATTGTGTTTGAATAAAAATGTCTTCCGTCGCAGTGAGTATTTATTCTAGTTACCTTCGGTACTATACTTTATCCGTTTTGCAGGTCTTTCTATGTATAGTCCGAGTCTCTTCGAACTACGTTACTTGACAGTGACGTGCCGTGCGAAACTTACTTTTGTCCTGAGGTTATCCACACCATTTTATACTGCAATGAATGCCGGCGCCATCACACGTAGTCACGGAATCCGTGCTACATATGGGTGAATTAATGCACTCGCAGAGCCTGTGAACAACTTGACAACGCCTACGTCACTTCGCGGCATTACTGAGTTTCAACTACAGTCAGTTCCAGAAGAAAGTGTACACCATAATGTTAAATGTAACGTCCGCAACGACATCTCTAGTAATGGTCTCGAATGTGTACTCAATGCGCTTTTGCACAGTGTACAGATAAACAGCGCTAGAGTTGAATGTTCTGTTTTGTCCGTTACAGTTTTGGCTATTTCCACTTATTCGCAGCTAATTTAAACGCTGAAAAATGTACAATGTCTGTCAAAAAGGACTTGTTAGGCCCGTTAAGAAGCTATTTGGTTCGGACGAGGCAAAGTGGGTGCTTCAAGAGGATAATGATCCGAAACATCGCAGCCGTCTCTGTACACAGTGGAAAGAAGACAGTGGGGTGCCCACGATGGACCAGCCTCCAATGTCTCCGAATGCAAATCTGATCGAAATTGTTGGTCGGAAGCTAATAAATGCTTTGCGGCAGCTGTTATACAGAATCAGGACGATATGGAGATCGTTACCGAGAGAATATGCAGAAAATCTCGTGAAAAGCATGCCAAAAAGGTGGCAAGCTATAATCGACAATGCTGGCGACTGTATTAACCATTAGGTAATTGTGCAATTAGTAAGAACAGGCATTTTCATGTAAACATATATTTATAATAGTGTCTTTTACTTCATACAGATAAAGGAGTCGGCTTGCTTGTGGAGTAGGCAGCATGTAAGGTGCTTTTCAACCCACACAGTGGTGAGTGCTGTGTCCCTCATCTTAGCAGGTACGGACTATTGAATGATGGCAGAACATTCCTTCGTTTCTTTTCTCTAGGAGTAGTTGAAGAGTGAACTGAACATTCCAGCCTTTTCTCCAGTTTTCCTGTTACAAAGAGAACTAGAAAATCTTTGTTGATCCATTATGGACTGTGGGACAACGGCTGGGATGTATTTCTTGATGCAATAATTTACCAACAGCCGTATGTATTGTAGAAATTTATGAACTTCTTATATGCTACAAGTTTCGGCATTACATTGATGCCTGGCCACCAAAAGCTGTTGCATAGCGATTTGATTCACGGATCCAGTTATATGGCTCCTTCCGTGTATAGCGATTTTACGACTATGAAGTGTGGGGCCTGAAGATGGCATCAATGTAATGCCGAAAGTGGTAGCATATAAGAAGTTCATAAATATCTTGCAGTGCATACCGCTGTTGGTAAATTATTGCATCAAGAAGAACTAGAAAATGGTTGTTGACTCACCTCCGGAATGACATCTTTACCTGTCATTTTAAATCGCCAGGGTTTGCGTCGATACTGGAGACAGTAAGAAAAGCGTTCTTCTTCTTCTTCTTTTAGTGTTCAACCCAGAGGTTGGTTTGCAGGAGAACGCCATTCCTCTCTTCTGCCTTCCTCTCCATTTCCATGTATGTGTTACATCCAACATCAATCATGATCTGTTGCATATATGATATCCTTCCCTCAATAGCTCCTTCTTCCCTTGTTCCAATGATATTGTTGTGTCGTAGGATGTGCCCTACAAGTTTGTCTCTTCTTGTTTGGTGTGCCTCCACAGAGATCTGGTTTCCTGTACTCTTCTAAGCACCTCTTCCTTTATTGCTTTGTCTCTTCAGCTGATCTTCTTCATCCTTCTATAGCACCACATCTCCAGCGCCTCTAGCCGTCTTCCCTCTTCTCTTCCAATTGTGCAAGTTTCACATCTGTATAGGGCCACGCACCAAACGAAACCTTTCATGATACGTTTCCTTATTTTCAGACTGATGTTGTTGCCGGTGAGTAAGTTCCTTCTTCGATTAAATGCAGTTTTGGCCTTTTGTATTCTGGTCGCAGTGTCGTTCCGGCTTGTACCACCTCTTGTGATTTTGCTTCCCAGGTAAGTAAATTCCTCTATAACTTCCAACTCCTCTCTTCCAATTCTCATTCTCAGAGGTTCATATTGTGCTCCTGTACTGCATACCATCACTTTAGTCTTTTTCTTCTTTATTCTCATTCCATACTGATTCCATAGAATTTTTTCCATTGTTCTGAGGACTTCCTCTAGATCTTCTTTTGTGTCCGTGACTATAGCAATATCATCTGCATAGCGTAGGGTGTCTATCTCCTGCCCATTAATTTTGATCCCCACCTCAGTAGTTTCTCGAACTTGGTCTATAGCTTCCTGGATGTACGCATTGAATGTAAGCGGAGAGAGAGCACATCCTTGCCTTACCCCTTTTCTAATATTTGCTTCTTGTTCGTGGTTACTGTTCCTAATCACTGACACCTCATTCTTATAGAAACTGAGTATCACACGGATGTCATTGTACTTTATTCCACTTTTGCTCAGCACTCTGAACATCTCTTGCCAGATAACGTTATCAAGAAGAGCGTTAACCGATTGAATACTCACAACGCATCATTCAAACGCGGCTGCCCAACTCGCCACATGCGTCGTGAATTTCGCCGTCATGACCTCGAAATAAAGGTCGCTGTTCATACTAGTTCAAATGGCTCTAAGCACTGTGAGACTTAACATCTGAGGTCATCAGTCCCCCAGAACTGAGAACTACTTAAACCTAACTAACCTAAGGACATCACACACATCCATGCCCGAGGCAGGATTCGAACCTGCGACCGTAGCAGTGGCGCGGTTCCGGACAGAGGCGCCTAAACCGCTCCGCCACCGTGGCCGGCCCGTCCATACTGCTAGAAAGCGAATGCATTTGCGCCGCAATACCCTTCACATGTTCCTTTTTATACTTTTATATCAAACTATGCAAGCAGCAAAAGAAACGCTAGGAACATACTGCATCTATGACAGTTCCTTCTTCTGTATGTAGGGGAGAGAATGAAGTGAAAAGAGAGGAAAGATTTGAGACAAGGGTAAGAGCAGCCCACCGCATTAGAGGTCGATTAGACAGTGAAATGTCGGCGATGGGCCGCTGAGATAGCCGGCGTGGAAACGAGAGATTTGACGCTCGCTGCACCGGCGTGCAGGCACCGTGCCGGCTGAATAATACATCCGGGATTTCCATTCATGAATGGCAGAGCTGGCCCTGTGTGCGACTGGTGTGTGCCATTGGCCCGCAGCGGAAAATTCCTGCGACACTCGCTCACAGGTTTTGCCCGGGAACCTCTGTTCTTACTGGGACGCTGTTTACACTCTGTAACCTTCTATGGTAACAGTTTTATCTGCCAAAGACTCCTTTCCAGAGTTTGGTACGACGAATCCAACCGAACTGGACCCGCTTTCGACAGACGTTTGGTGCAGCGGTGCATCGCAACCGCACGCGAAGGTAAAAACATAAAACTTTTTACAGTGACGCGACAAAAGCTATTGGGTACCTGCTAATATCGTGTCGGATCTCCTCCTGCTCGGCGTAACGCAGCAACCCGACGTGGTATGGACTCAACAAGTCGTTGCAAGTCCGCTGGCCGGCCGGAGTGGCCGAGCGGTTCTAGGCGCTACCGTCTGGAACCGCGCGACCGCTACGGTCGCAGGTTCGAATCCTGCCTCGGGCATGGATGTGTGTGATGTCCTTAGGTTAGTTAGGTTTACGTAGTTCTAAGTTCTAGGGGACTGATAACCTCAGATGTTAAGTCTCACAGTGCTCAGAGCCATTCTTGAAGTCTGCTGCAGTTATTGAGCCCTGCTGTCTCTACAGCCATCCATAACTGCGAAGGAGTTGTCGGTGCAGGGTTGAAAGACGATTACGGTTAATGAAGTAAAAGTCCACACAGTGGACACCAAGTGAAAAAGCTACTCCTTATGTTTCTGATCTAGACTGCTATAAAAATGCGAAGGAACTGTTAATCAGAACTCAGGGAGAAGTTGTAGTCTAATTCCCAATCGATTTATTGATCTTAAACAAGACAATAAAATTACTAAAGAATCATCATACAAAAAAATATTTATTTAACAAAAGCCTTTCTAAAATGGGATCTATGGTGGACAAAGTGATCTGCTGGGGATCGACACACGACACTACTAGAACACTACTCGCTCTGTCTCACTTCATACACGTGAATCCAGGTTATGGCATCAAACTACGCCACCACCAAGCATCTATATTCTACCATACAAAAGTTTCGAAAGAACAGGGTGCTGAGAAATAGATATTATAGCCCTACGTTGCAGCAGCGAGTACTTTACCCTCCTACTGGTCAAGGTGGCAAACCACGATGCGTTCGGCGACTGAAGTCATGGACGGCGGAAATCTGTTATTAAATGCGCGTTCTCGAAAAACCCAAGTACGCGGTCTCGCATTCGATTAATTCAGAATGCAGGTGCTTCCCTAAGAGCCTCTGAAACCCCGATGGATTCCAGTGTGCAGGTGGACCTGTTTGCTGGTCTGCCAAACCAATTTGACTCTGTGCCATGACTGTGCGTGTCAGAATACGTCAAATGTTTAGACGGCCGACTCAAGACAAATAAGTACACCCACGCATCACTCGTTGTGACTGTGATGATGTAAACAGTACCTCTGCTGGTTCAGAAGATGACTGGCACAGGCTCTAAGTCGCGCCCTAGCAAAGGACACAAGTCTCACCGTTTAGGTAGAGACCTGCAGTTCTTTACTAGCGAAGCGCCAGTACAAGAGACTTGTACAAGAGTCACGATCTCCCTTGCTATGTGTTGCCTCCTCACCTCTGTTCCAAAAGCACATATCTCTTTTTTGACTTCCCCCAATTTCGCATAAGCGAATCACGAGCTGGAGCCCGGCATTCTAAGCTCAGTGAATGGTCTTTGCACTGCAAACCGATTTGACCAATCAGAGACGTAAAGTTAATTGGTAGAAAACGGAAAAAAATTCAACTTCACAGCATCTTTCCCGCACGTTTGCCATGTCTTTTGTTAACACAATACAGGGTGGAAGCACAGCCCTCCATAAACAGCTTGTTATCTCCCCTGTTCAAAGTTTGCAAAGAACGGCCATAAACTCGCATTGACAAAAGATGTTTTGAAACAGAGCCTGGACGTCTGGGCGCCAGTTTCCCTGTCCCACGGACATTTGCAGAACGTTTACATTTCTTTAGGCGGCTTGCTCGCTAACAAGGCCTATAATGCGCTGTCGGCGACTTTTCGGGGCTAGGCCGTATATCTCGACGTCTGCCCCTGTCTGTGGCGCCAAGCCTAATGTGTTTCTGCACAATACGACTGCGGCACGGGCCGTCTGGAAATGTCTCAACCGTTCTCCAGAAAAAACGAGCTTTTTCGCCCCACCTACACCGTGCTTTTACTGCAGTCGTTTAAGTCAACACCCTGTTCCTTTGGATGCAGGTAAAGCTTACCGTATTTCTTTCCATAGAGCACGCAAACAAGACCATAAACTACTGCCCACCATTTCATCACAATGTATGAAGTCAAATCGCCATAGGTCGTATTCCCTACACCAAATCAGAAGTGACAGTGTCCTGCAATGTCTCAGGGCTTTGTGCACGAATTGACCTCTCCATTATGTCCCATAAATGTTCGATGGGAATAATATCAGGGGCTGTAAGTGGAAACAATGTTCTTCAAACGAATCGCGAACACGTGTGGCCCGCTGGCGTGGCGCATTTTCATCCATAAAAATTACTTCTTTATTTGGCAACATGAAGTCCATGAATGGCTGCAAAAGGTCTCCAAGCAGCTTGTAACTGTGTGGGTCTTACGTTGACAAGTTGCGCAATGGACAGATCTGACAAGTACCCTTTGGCTCCTGCAAGAAGCAATTTCCACCCCACACTATTACAGAAGTCAGACAGACACTCCTAATGTACCAAAAAGAAATGGCTGAAAAACTTTCGGCAATAAATATCTTCTGGAGTCGTTCGCTGTAAGGAAAAGACAGAAAAAAATTCTATTTTCTTACATAACTAGTAGGATACTTGGGTACTGGAGTATTGCTAGTTAGTGTAAGAAAATCATTAAACGAACGGAAAATATTGTTTATTGCAAAATTTAAGAAAATCAAGTGAAACATTTATTTATAA
Source organism: Schistocerca piceifrons (assembly GCF_021461385.2). NCBI lineage: Eukaryota > Metazoa > Arthropoda > Insecta > Orthoptera > Acrididae > Schistocerca > Schistocerca piceifrons. The sequence goes on from NC_060146.1 coordinate 216,719,921, forward strand.
ATTGATACACAAATTTCCGGGTTCTTTTCGGAATAGGAGCTTACCTCTTATGGATAGGAATCCTGTTAATGACATTTATATACAAAGTGTGAGAAAGCTCTTTCATCCCTTTTCTTTAAGAATCTTATTTACTCGGCAGAATGGCTGAGAGCCACACCTACTCAACTTGAATAATTATCCGATTGAATTTTTCTAGTACAGTCGAGGCTGTCGCATGAGAAATGTAACAGAGTGACGTGAATGAAGTATGTTATTCCTAATGGAGGAAGATGGGGCTCGCCTATGCTGTAACACACAATACCATGAGCTGAGACGACTGCTGCATGCGTCGTTCGCCGCTGAAAAATAACAAAACTATGTCTTTCTATCTGGATTGACCTTCGACAATTGAACTCTCACTACGCCTTGATGAAGTCAAGGACTCCTATCTGCCCCTAGTCTAACTACTGGCGGGGTAGACTGACCAGATTACTAGCCCACTGCGATGCCACTCAATGTTCACTTGGAGGTGCTAACTAATACTCTGTTATGTTCACACCCCACATTAAGTGCCGCTGCCAACACAGTGAACAAATGCTTAATCGCAAGCGACTCAATACAGTATCACTCCGATATGCTGGCGACAGAGGTGCTCTCTCAGTGCAGTACTGAGTAGAGACTTTGTTCCTCGCTCTCTGCGTACACGCACGAGCGCACTCGCTCCCGCTACTTGTTTCCGCTAGATGAGTGTCACCAGAACGACCCCTCTCCATGAAAAAAGCGTAAGGGTGTATCATCCACTGTCTTTCCCTCTCTCCTCCGGCTCATTGCATCAGAAATAGTCCACCAATCAGCGTTACTCTTACAAACGGGAGAATGGCGCTCCATTTAAGCCGACCAATCTGGAAATATATTGCATCTGTGTTAGGCATTTACTGTCCACCTGTGAGAACTCTGAAGCTGGGTATTAGGTCCCTAACAATACAGCTGGTTTTGCTTTTAAGGTGAACATGTAGGCCATTATCCCTTTTCTCTAAAAAAAACTGTTTTGGTCCCTGGGCAGTTGGCCGGCCGGCACAGCTGCCTGCTAACTCACCCTCCTACAGACTTTTCAGCAGGCTGGTTGCCTCCACAAAACAGAAACTCCTGTGGCCATCGTGTCTTGAATGTTTGTGTGCACCAGCCTCGACTTTTTGTGATTTATTTACTAGATCTGGACATCGATTAAATGGAAATATGTAAAATTGATTCTACCCTATCGAGTTTGGGCTCGAATGAAACGTCTTGATGAGCAGAATACGATGGTGAGGTTGGAATATGTAAGAAATGAAGGTCAGGAGACCACGCCACCTTACAAGCTGAACATTTCAGTGTGTGCTGCGGCTACAAGTGTGTGCCTGCAAATATATGAAAGTTACTTACGTCTTCTTCTTCCTTCTTCCTTCGTCTTCTTCTTCTTCTTCTTCTTCTTCTTCTTCGACTTTTCCCGCTAAAGGTTAGTCGTTTTATCCTTCCAGTAGTATCGGATACTCCAATCGAAAGCTGTTAATCCCTTCACAGCCATTGCTCCATCAATATATAGACTGTCCCAGGAATAATGGTCAGTATTCAGGGAAACCACAGGAGTTATCACTCAATGCAAAAACGTCCAGTACGAGTTAGCTCCAAAATACATACCTTAGGAGCTATGAACTTTTGTTCAATCGAAGAGATGTATTTGACAGTACTATAGATGAACATGTGCCCATAGCTCTTAAGTTTTGCACTTTAAAGCCCATACTTACCGGACATTTTTTTCTTGTTTAGGTCAATCCTTCGACCTCTCAAAGCGTTGAAAGCAAAGAGCTTGCAGTAGAAGAGATATGTTTCATACAATCGAAAACGAAGTAGTACCTGTAGATCTTAGTTAGTCTCATGTTCAGTGCATCATTTCCACGATAAATCGTAATGATGATGTGCAGGAAGTTGCTTTATACACACTTCGAAAATTAATTTGTAAATATGACTACATACTGAACTCTGATAAGCCTCTTTTAAAATTATCGGTATTAAATTTGCAGATGTCAGTTATTAGTTCCTATCCACCACCTTCTACACATTACAACGATAGGAATTCATGCACGGAATAGAAAGAGTTGTCAAGGAGAAACTTTCCCAGTTTATTTTCAAATTTTACTTTGCTCTCACATGGTCTCATGGTCTCGCGGTAGCGTTCTCTCTTCCCGAGCACGGGGTCCCGGGTTCGATTCCCGGCGGGGTCAGGGATTTTCCTGCCTCGAGATGACTGGGTGTAGTTGTGCCGTCTTCGTCATCATCATTCATCCCCATTACGGTCGGAGGAAGGCAACGGCAAACCACCTGCATTAGGACCTTGCCTAGTAAGGCGGTGCGGGTCTCCCGCATCGTCCCCTACGCTCTATAAAGAAGCATGGGACTTCATTTCCATTTTTTTACTTTGCTCTCAGGCATTTTATACTGCTGCAAAAAAGTTAGTCACGGCATTGTGCATCCCTCTCCATGCTAAAGACGAACTTAATGTCGAGTAATGAACGTCATTTTTCTTCTCCTACTGCAGTTATGTACATCACTGTTCTCTTTGAACTGCACTGGATTGTTTGCAACAAACTTCATGGGGGAATAAATATACTGTGAAGCAGTAGTCAGAATACCCAGTTCCTTAAACACATGATCATGGGTGAACACCACACACAATTCTCACAGCAATTTTTGACCAATGAGGACTTTTTTTCCCATGGTATACGTTTTGGAGTCCGTGTTTACTAGACTTGTTTACTTCGAATGATCGTTCCTGTCGCATCCCTGAATACTGAGCATTGCTACCCGCATAATTCCACTAACGGAGGTGACCATCCCCTCTCAGTTCTTCTCGGGACCCACTTCAACACTTTCATGGACCTCTAGTCACTGTTCATTCATTTGACATGCCGAAATCACACATCACTTTTATTCTCCATTCTGCTCGATACCGGCGGTGTCACTCCTATGTTTTCGCTTATTTTTGTTGTTTTGATCTTATCTTCAACGGTGACATGCACACTTCATCTCGTAAAATGTAATTCCACAGTCCTAATCTTGTCCCTTCTTTTATTCGTAAGTGGCCACGTATCTGCACCATAAGTAACTATTTCCTTGATAGCACTGTGGAAGATGCTGTTTTGGTCTTTTGACTGACACTGTTGTCCCAAATCAGTCAACGTAAGGACTCCGTCGCTACTTTGGTCGTCGCCACTTTGGCCTCAAAATACAGGGGGTTCAAAAGAAGTGTCGAATACTTCGAGAGGTGGTAGTACTCATCGAAACAAGAAAAAAAAACATGGGTCCGAAAACGCATACTTTTCGAGATAAACACGTGTTTATAGGAAGGTGTGGGCGACGCATGGTTCGCATATTATCACATTCGATGGATTGGCGCTCGGTCAGATTTGTCGGCAGGGAATTGTTTGTGATGTCTTCCTCACAGTACTCTACCTGCCATTAGGAGGTCTGCAATCACTTGTGTGGTTCTGGTCATGTTGTAGGCTGCTTCAGTTCTCGTCGTGTTTCCGTGCCTTATCGTACAGTGCAGTCAACCCTGGGTACATATCATGGAGCTTTACCTTCTTCCAAACGCGTATTCACTTACGTGTTTAGTGCTATTGTGGGATTTGTACGTACAACAAATGGTTGGGTTGGGGTGATTCGGGGAAGGGGACAAAACTGCTAGGTCATCGGACCCATCGGCTTACGGAACGATAGAGGAGGAAGTCGGCCGTGTCCTTCCAAAGGAACCACCTGGCATTTGCCTGAAGCGATTTAGGGAAATCACGGAAAATCTAAATCAGGACGGCCGGACGCGGGTTTGAACCGTCGTCCTCCCGAATGCGAGTACAGCGTGCTAACCACTGCGCCACCTCGCTCGGTCGTGCAAAAGGTATACTACATTTACATTTTCGCACTTGCACCCCTCGATACCAATGAAAACCTACCACCGGACAAGTGAAATGGCTGGTATGACATTCTGCTATGGTTTACCAAACAGTCGTAGCCTGCGAGCCCGTGCCTGCTATGCTGAAAAATATCCACAGTGCAGAGTGCCCCCTGATGAGGTAGTCGGCAGTCTCTTCCAGCGTCTGAGGTACACATGTACCCACGCACCTCGGAAGGCTGACAGTCGAGCCACGCACAAACTGTACCACGCATCCCCTCTGTTCTCTGTGAACCACACTGAATAGCAGGTGATGAGGTAGTTTCACGCAGATACATCGGCAGCCACCCTCTTCACTCTGAATTTTAAAATTCTGTCATCATTCATTCCACACTACGAGTGTGCCTATAAACGTTTGCACACGGAGCTTACACAGTGTCAGGTCGAGACAGTTGGCCTAAAGCCCTCACCCACGTAAAGACAGTGATCACAGAATATGGATTCTCTGAGACAGAATACTTCTGTGGGGTGACATCTCTGAGGAGGGATACTTCTGCGGAACTCGGTACTCCGGCTGGGATAAGCGGATTTTAGGGGATACTATAGCTTCGGTTTGGCGAAGGCGACAAATGTGAAAACAGAAAGCCTGATTGTGGTGGCAGAATGACATGAAGTGTATCCCCGAGGTCCGTGTCATGTTGGAAACATCTTGTGAGGTGGTGATTCCAATGAATGTGAAAACAGACACCTGATTGTGGTGACAGACTGATCTGTTAGCTTAGCGCGAGCTGCAGGTTACGTTGCAGTGTGGGAGTTCAGTTGGGAACTAGCGAAGCCCACTCTGTAGGAATCAGCATGGGTTTCGAAAAAGACGATCGTGTGAAAACCAGCTCGCGCTATTTGTCCACGAGACTCAGAGGGCCATAGACACGGGTTCCCAGGTAGATGCCGTATTTCTTGACTTCCACAACGCGTTTGATACAGTTCCCCACAGTCGTTTAATGAACAAAGTAAGAGCATATGGACTATCAGACAAATTGTGTGATTGGATTGAAGAGTTCCTAGATAACAGAACGCAGCATGTCATTCTCAGTGGAGAGAAGTCTTCCGAAGTAAGAGTGATTTCAGGTGTGCATCAGGGGAGTGTCGTAGGACCGTTGCTATTCACAATATACTTAAATGACCTTGTGGATAATATCGGAACTTCAATGATATTTTTTGCGGATGATGCTGTAGTATATCGAGAGGTTGTAACAATGGGAAATTGTACTCAAATGCAGGAGGATCTGCAACGAATTGACGCATGGTGCAGGGAATGGCAATTGAATCTCAATGTAGACAAGTGTAATGTGCTGCGAATACATAGAAAGAAAGATCCCTTATCATTTAGCTACAATATAACAGGTCAGCACCTGGAAGCAGTTAATTCCATAAATTACCTGGGAGTACGCATTAGGAGTGATTTAAAATGGACTGATCATATAAAGTTGATCGTCGGTAAAGCAGATGCCAGACTGAGATTCATGGAAGAATCCTAAGGAAATGCAATCCGAAAACAAAGGAAGTAGGTTACAGTACGCTTGTTCGCCCACTGCTTGAATACTGCTCAGCACAGCAGTGTGGGATCCGTATCAGATAGGGTTGATAGAAGAGATAGAGAAGATCCAACGGAGAGCAGCGCGCTTCGTTACAGGATCATTTAGTAATCGCGAAAGCGTTACGGAGATGATAGATAAACTCCAGTGGAAGACTCTGCAGGAGAGACGCTCAGTAGCTCGCTACGAGCTTTTGTGAAGGCTCGAGAACATAGCTTCACCGAGGAGTCAAGCAGTATATTACTCCCTCCTACTTACATCTCGCGAACAGACCATGAGGATAAAATGAGAGAGATTAGAGCCCACACAGAGGTATACCGACAATCCTTCTTTCCACGAACAATACGAGACTGGAATAGAAGGGAGAACCGGTAGAGGTACTCAAGGTACCCTCCGCCACACACCGTCAGGTGGCTTGCGGAGTATGGGTGTAGATGTAGATGTAGATGTTTTCGGGACTCCATTATTAAAGAATCCTCAGAAATGCACACGGCAGGAAACCTGATGAACTGCGAAATAACGCTTGGAGCTCTATCATTTACACGATTCGTTCTACGCTACAACCACACAGTACACAGATGACCACGACGAGCCACAACCCTGAGGACTGCTGAGTTCCACAATTCCACCAGCGAGGGCGCCACCCACCTACATCCACATCTACATGTACATCTACATATACGAGGATGCTATGCAAATCACACTTAAATGCCTGGTAGAGGATTCATCGAACCACCTTCGCAATAATTCCGTAATTATTCAACTATCGAACAACGCGCGGGGAAAACTAATACCTATATCTTTCCGTGTGAGCTCTGATTTCCCTTATTTCGTTATGATGATCGTTTCTCCCTATGTAGCTCAGCGTCAACAAAATATTTTCGCACACTGCGGAGAAAGCTGTTGATGAAATTTCTTGAGAAGACTCTACCGCAACGAAAAACACCTTAGTTTTAATGATGTCCTTCCCAAATCCTGTATCATGTCCGTGACACTCTCTCCCCTACTTCGCGATTATACACAACGTGCTGCTCTTCATTGAACTTACTCGATGTACGCCGTCAATCCTATTTGGTAAGGATCTCATACCATGCAGCAGTATTCTAAAAGAGGACGGACAAGCTTAGTGTAGACAGTATCCTTTAGCAGGTGTGTTACATTTTCTATGCGTTCTCTCAATAAGATGCAGCCTTACTTTGCCTTCCGCTCAGCATTTGCTATGTGTTCTTTCCAATTGAAATTCTTCGTAACTGTAATTCCTACGTATTTAGTTGAATTTACGGCTTCAGATTACACAGATTTATTGTGTAACGGAAGTTTAACGGATTCCATTTAGCATTCATGTGGATGACCTCACACTTTTCAGTATTAAGGGTCAACTGCTGATTTTCGTACTATTCAGATATAATTTCTAAATCGTTCAGCAATTTGTTTTGATCTTCTGATGACTTTATTAGTCTATAAACGACAGCGTCATCTGCAAACAACCTAAGGCGGCTGCTCAGATTGTCTCCCAAATCGTTTATATAGATAAGGAACAGCAGAAGGCCTATAACACTACCATGGGGAACGCCAGAAATCACTTCTGTTTTACTCGAAGACTTTCCGTCAGTTACTACGAGCTGTGACTTCTCTGACAGGAAACCACGAATCCAGTCAAGTGAGGCGATATTCCATAAGCACGCAATTTCACTACAAGCCGTTTGTGTGGTACAGTGTCAAAAGCCTATTGGAAATCTAGATATACGGAATCGATTTGAAAGTCCTTGTCGATAGCACTCAACACTTCGTACGTATAAAGAGCTAGTTTTGTTTCACAAGAATGATGTTTTCTAAATCCCTTTTGACGGTATGTTAATAGACCGTTCTCATCGAGGTAACTGATAATGTTCGAGCTCAACACATTGACGTTAATGATATGGACCCGTAATCTAGTGGATTACTCCTACTACCTTTCTCGAATATTGGTATGACCTGCGAAACTTTCCATTCCTCAGGTATGGATCTATCGTCGAGCGAGCGGTTGTAAATGGTCGTTAAGTATGGAGCTATTGCATCAGCATATTCCGAAAGCAACGTAATTGGTACACAGTCTGGACCAGAAGACTTGCTTTCATTAAGTGATACAAGTTGTTTCACTGCTCCGAGGATATCTACTTCTAATTTACTTACGTTAGCAGCTGTTCTCGATTAGAATACTGCAAAATTTACATAGTCTTCTTTGGTGAAGGAATTTCGATAGGTTGTGTTTAGTAACTCTGCTTTGGCGGCACTGTCTTCGATAGTATTCCCATTGCTATCGCGCAGACATGCCGCTAGCATACTTTACATACGACCAGAATCTCTTTGGATTTTCCGTCAGGTTTCGAGACAAAATTTCGTTGTGGAAACTATGATGAGCATCTCGTATTGATGTTCGTGCTAAATTTCGAGCTTCCCTAACAGATCGCCAATTTGGGGATTCTGCGTCCGTTTAAATTTGGAATTGTTTTTTCATTTTTTCTGCAACAGTGTTCTGACCCGTTTTGTGTTCCAAGAAGGATCAGCTCCGTCGTTTGTCAATTTATTTGGTATAAATCTCTCAATTGCTGTCGGTACTATTTCTTTGAATACAAACCACACCTGGTCTACACTGATATTGCTAATGTGAAAGGAGTGCAGATTGTCTCTCAGGAAGGCGTCACGTGCTTTTTGAATAGTTTTTTTTTTTTCTTTTTGAGAATTTGGGAGTTATAATATTCAGTCTCTCTACGACAACCCTGTGTTCACCAATCCCTGTATCCGTTTGGATGCTCGTTATTAACTCAGGATTATTTGCTGCTAAGAGGTTAAGTGTGTTTCGACAACCATTTACTGTTCGCGTGGGCTCATGAACTAACTGCTCGAAATAATTTTCAGAGAATGCGTTAGGCACAATTTCGGATGATGTTTTATGCGTACGTTTGGATTTAAACGCGTATTTTCGCCAACACATCTAGGATAAATTGAAGTCATCACCAACTATAATTTTATTAGTTGGGTCTCTGTTTGAAATTAAGCTCAAGTTTTCTTTGAACCTATCAGCAACTGTATCTCAGTTGGGAGGTCGGTAAAAGAATCCAATTATTATTATATTCCGGTTGCCAAGAATGACCTCTGCCCATACGAACTCACAACAACTGTCTGCCTCAGTTTCGTTACCAGGTAAACTACTTCTAACAGAAACAAACACGCCACCGCCAACTGCGTTTATCCTATCCTTTCGGAACACCGCCTTGTAGATTAGTCACACTGTCAGCGCGATCTTAACGTACGCGCCGAATACGCACAGCATACCAATAATCTGCGGGACGGCGGAAGGCTACTTAACAAAGTAGAATATTGCTGGTATCGAGAGGTTGAGGGGGGTGCTGTAATGATTGCGTAATTCAAGTACCATTACATGGGGTAACTCACTTGTAGGAAGAAAGTGTTTATCGCTCAAAAGGAGCAGTGTGAACTGCGCCGAAACGCACTGTGGGACTTTTGACTTTCTTCAATGTGACTCGCACTGCGATGGCTGCTTAATGCAGAGAAGGGAATCTGGTGGCAGTACGAGCACTGTTACTCTCGGTGCCTGAGGCGTTCCCCGCGCGTGCTGACCTGCTGCAGGCGGCGGCTGGTCTGTCGAAACCGCAGGGAGCAGTCCGGGGGCGTGGCAGGGAAAGGACAGGCGGCGGGCGCGGGAGAAAGGAGCGCTCATAAGCACAGCGGAGGCGGGGCTGCCGGGCGGCTGGACGGCTGGTTGCGCAGGCCGGCGGCGGCCTTGCGGCTCACCTTGCAAACTGAGGCCGCGGCTGCAGCCCGCCACCTGCTGCGAGGTGCGTGGCGGAGGCTGCTTTCTTCGTAACTTTGTAATGTTGATGCATTAATTTGTTCTGAAAGCGGTGCTGATATTCAAGACAATAAAAGCGGGTTAAAAGTCGTGAGCTATCTGGGGAAGTTAACCTTGCATCACTGAGCAACTGATTCACCAGGTATCCAGTCTAGCTCACCAAATTCCCAACCAGACTAACATTAATTATAATCTTTTAATAGTCATCTTACAACAACCTGTGATATATGTATAAAAAGAGAATTTAAACAAAAAGAAATAAATCAGTTTATATTTGGACATTTATTTTAACATTGATCATTGTTCCGTTAAAATTTCAGCATATTAAACTTCATTCATAACTAAACTGGTGCCTTATTTAGGATTGTGAAAATGTGAGTTTGTAATCTTACAGAACACATCAAATGTGGAGCCAAGATTGGGAGACTGCATACAACACTGCATTCATAAAGTAACACACGAAGAACGTTGAAACACATACAAGAGGAAATTAACCACAACTAACCAATTCAATTTTCACCCAAAGAAGTTACGTTCGTAGCGCAATCCTGTCCATCATGAAATTACCACACACTGGTATACTAAATTCATACTAACTCTCTGTGAAATCTTCTTGAAAAGAATATCTGAGGGCTACTTTGATGATTACAACACATGCTTCACGTGGTCAACTTGGTTTACAGAAAGAGTGTAACTCCACAATAATTTTGATAATTAAAATAAATTACATCGAAAAGCAATTTACAAAAGGAAAACCTCGAACTGGTTACTATCGTCTTACTATTAACCTGATGGGTCCAACAATTGTATGAGCATGTCTCACAAAGTACACCCCACGTGGGTTGAACATAAAGAAAAATTGCTATATTGAAAAATATTGTCAAGACGAGACGTTATAATCTCACACACATTCGCATTTAAGACTGATTATCTTAGTTGGAGTTACGGATCATAACACGTGGTTCCACTTCACTCACAAAGTAGTGACAAAGCAACTACCGGAATATATTCTGAACTTCACACTCGAATTACACTGCGTTGCAATTTCAGATAACATTAGATATTTTAGATCTAAACCTGAAACAAAGGTGATTAAATTTTCAGTTAGGCTGAATTTAAGAAATCCATTGTCCTACGGACTTAGCGGAGACGCACTTAGCCGGAGATCTTACCACTTCAGACGCTCGCCGCGGACAGACTGGCCTGGGCCACTACCGAGGGTGCTTCACAGATACAAACGGAAGTGACCAGAGGGGCAGCTTCCTATACCAACATGACAAGGGATGGACAGGACCATACTAAGAATAGAAACCTCTTTGCATTTGGAAAGGGTAGCTACCTGTTCCGACGTTGGTCCTACTGTTCTCTGGCAGACAGACTTGTCTGCTACCATCGAGCATGCAACTACAAATACATTTGCTCATTCATCCTTTCACATAGAAGGGAAGGGGGATGACAGTATCTTATCATATACAGTATATAAAAGAAATCTGATGTAAGTTCCGTATGAGAGTGTGTGACATGAATTACATATAAACTGTGTTTTAAAGTGTAGTAGTGTGACAGATCGTTCTTGTTTATGTGTAAAAGTAACACGTTCCACTGCTCAGTCTCCTCCCAGATAGTCAGAAACACCACAGTAAATTTAGAAGAGGAATTTATGCCGTAAATGGCAACAGATTTAAGAAATTAACATGAAAGGAATCCAACAGAGACCTGTCAACATCAACACCCCGCAACAAGTAATATTCATATACTGGCCGGCTACACTCAAACTTTTCCTATTTAACGCGTTATAATGCGGAAACTAATAAACTTGGTAGTATTAATGTAAGGACATGGGGAAAAGAAATAATGCAGGATCAATTCAGTTGAAAGGCTTTTGATGTGCTGCTATGGCACATTATATCATTGCATACCGGTACCATTATCGCTGTAAAAGGGGCTCAATATGGCGCCCATCAGTGTTCAGAAGAGTCTCAAAGCGCAGCATTGCATTCTGCGCAGCAGAACGGAGCAGATCCATAGTTACGCTGGCTATATCTCTTGATAAGCTGCACTTCAGATCAGCACACGTATGAATGTTACCCTGCTAAACTCTATGCTTCAGGTAGCTTCACAACCAGAAATCACAGGTTATTGTGCAGGCCAAGCATTTGGAAACCACTTGCTGATAATTCGATCATTTCCGAATGTTTTTCGGAGAAGCGGGTGAACTTCACGAGCGATGTGTGGTGGGGCCTCATTTCGCACGAAAGCTGTTGAGTTCAATGCGTCTCTCTCCTGTAGAGCGGGTATGACATGCTGGCGAAATACATGGCAGTAACGCAGTTTTCACCCAGACTGCTCAAGCTACAGTAGTGGACGCCGTAAATCAGTGTTTTCATAGTAATTATTTTTAATAAGCTACTTTATTTCATCATTTAACCATACAGTAAAGCAGCATACACAATGTTGACAGGAACACCCTGTTCCAAATTCTGCAGGTGGCAGGGGTAAAATACAGGCAGAGAAAGACTGTTTACAATTTGTACACAAACCAGATGGCAGTTATAAGAGTCGATGGACGTGAAAGGGAAGCAGTGGTTGGGAAGGGAGTGAGACAGGGTTGTAGCCTATCCCCGATGTTGTTCAATCTGTATACTGAGCAAGCAGTAAAGGAAACAAAAGAAAAGTTCGGAGAAGGTACTAAAATCCATGGAGAAGAAATAAAAACTTTGAGATTCGCCGATGACATTGTAATTCTGTCAGAGACAGCAAAGGACTTGGAAGAGCAGTTGAACGGAATGGATAGTGTCTTGAAAGGAGGATATAAGATGAACATCAACAAAAGCAAATCGAGGATAATGGAATGTAGTCGAATTAAGTCGGGTGATGCTGAGGGAATGAGATTGGGAAATGAGACACTTCAAGTAGTAAACGAGTTTTGCTATTTGGGGAGCAAAATAACTGATAATGGTCGAAGTAGCGAGGATATAAAATGTAAACTGGCTATGGCAAGGAAAGCGTTTCTGAAGAAGAGAAATTTGTTAACATCGAGTATGGATTTAAACGTCAGGAGGTCGTTTCTGAAAGTATTTGTATGGAGTGTAGCCATGTATGGAAGTGAAACATGGACGATAAATAGTTTGGACAGGAAGAGAATAGAAGCTTTCGAAATGTGGTGCTACAGAAGATTGCTCAAGATTAGATGGGTAGATCACATAACTAATGAGGAAGTATTGAATAGGATTGGGGAGAAGAGGAGTTTGTGGCACAACTTGATAAGAAGAAGGGATCGGTTGGTAGGACATGTTCTGAGGCATCAAGGGATCACGAATTTAGTATTGGAGGGCAGCGTGGAGGGTAAAAATCGTAGAGGCAGACCAAGAGGTGAATACACTAAGCAGATTCAGAAGGATGTAGGTTGCAGTAGGTACTGGGAGATGAAGAAGCTTGCACAGGATACAGTAGCATGGAGAGCTGCATCAAACCAGTCTCAGGACTAAAGACCGCAACAACAACAACAACAACAACAGTTTATTTCATCTTCCACGGATCATTTTACACACTAAATCGAAACGATGTGGAAGGAGTAATTTTACATTCAAATCGCAAATTAATTTGAAAATACGGCTACATGCTGAACATTTATAAGCTTTTTTATATGCAGGCATGAGACAGAAATTCCTACTCGCTGCGTTTTACACATTAGGATAATAGCAATTCTTATACAGAATAGGAGGAGTTGTCAAGGAGAAATTTTTCTAGTTTGTTTTCACAATTTAGTTTGCTGTCTGACAGAGATTTTACATCACTGGGTAAGTGATCAAAAATTTCTGCTGCACACTGCACATCTTTGGTCCTCGAGCAACAACCTGTTCAAAAAAGAATGGGCCAATGATGAACGTAGCAGTGGAGCCTCTCCATACGGTTTGACGTGTTCACCATGCAGAGGAACTTCATGCACAGTGACTGGATGTGAAAATCCACACAGTCGGCAATTTTGTGTGTTAACCTCACCCGGCAGAGAAAAATGAGCTTCGTCTGTCCACAGGATGGTCCAGGGCCAGCCCTTGACAACTTCAGTCCTTGCAAGAAAGTGGAGAGCGGAATCAACACATCCTAGTGCGTTCTGTGGTGCAAGCTGTTGTACAATATGCATCTTGAACGGATACCGTTTGGGAATGGTTCGAAGCACCTTCCTTACTGTGGACCACAGGATATTCAACTGCCGTGACACAGCACGCGCCCTGCCTGACGATCGACAATTGTTGTCTGCCATAGCAACAGCATTTTCATCAACCACCTGTGGTGCAACCAGTGGTCGGTGACTTCTTTCCGGAGCGACGCCCAGTTCTCCAGTTGATTCGAACTTGTTCATCATGCTCTGCACAGCAGGTGGAGATAGAGGACCCTTCCATAATCCTTCCAACCGCTCATATTCTCGAAGCGCAGCTGCAGCATTACTGTTGTTTTGATAATAGAGCTTCACTAATAACGCCCTGCTCGTTTTGTCCAAGCTTATGTAGACAGATCAACAACTGCTCTCCAGCTGGTCAGGGGTGTGACACTATCAATCACCGATGACAGATCACGGCACCTGGTGGCCATAGATGGAACTGGACAATGGCACTGTGACGAATGGAAACCCTGCACCCCATACTATGGACATTACTGCTACCAAGTTTGGTCCTCGTTCGGTAATTAGTTTCGGTGTTATAAAGAGTACAATAGAGAGAGTTTAACAATAACCACAGTGTATACAAATGATCTGGCGGACAGGGTGGGCAGCCATCTACAGTTGTTGCTGACCCCGTGGCGTACAGGAAGGCGTAGAAGCTGAGTGACTGTACCAGCATACGAGAAGACTTACAAGAAATTTCCATTTAATGTGATGAATGGCATCTAGCTCTCCCCAAACCTTGAACGTCTGCGACGGTTTAGCATTTGCAAATGAACGTGAACCCTCTGACACATATCCACAAACAGGAACGTTTGGAAATGCCAGGCGTTTTGAAGACGAAAGAGAATAATTTCTCAGTCTCATTGTAAACGTTGATGAGAAGTTAGTTCAGCGTTACGAACCACAGAGTAAACGGTAGAGAACAGCTTGAAAATATCCATCTTCCTCTGTAACGAAGAGGTTCAACAGCCAAGCAGCTGAAGGGAAGTTAGCGATGACACTGCCTTGGGATATGAAAAGACCACCGCTAGTTCATTACACTACTAAACTGCCAGACAGAGATCAGTGGTAGCTCCTGTGAACTACTGCGAGATCTACCCCCAAAATTGTAACTCGCTGTTTACAATAGCCTGGTGACATACTAGAATCTCTTTGTACACGTACATGCAACTGTCTCATCAATAAAAATATTGCTGCACACGAAAGAACTTTGAAACTGGAGCGACTCTCTAATTTTGTTGCACCAACAGGCAGTTCTGATCTTCGATCCCCTGTCTTGAGCCGAGCGACCGTCTCAGAGACACAGAATATATATATATATATATATATATATATATATATATATATATATATATATATATATATATATGTGTGTGTGTGTGTGTGTGTGTGTGTGTGTTGAAGGTGGTCATTTCGATTTCATCGATGTGCACGTCATACAAAGAGTAAAATACGTTACTGTTAAACAATCTTTGGTCTTGTTGTGGCACAGTCTTTGTCTCTGCGCAGTCTGATACAACCTTAGTTGAAGTGTGGCAGGGGATGGGCGTATTCTGTAGTGCTGTGTTGACTTGTGATGGTCCCTGTTAGATGAAGAAAGGACACCAAGGTGGAGCATGATGGGTACATCGAAAGGTGAAAGGAATATAAACTTCGAATAATGTGATTGCTTTAGGAGAGAAGTAGTTTGAGATAAGACAGCAGTACTGTGCACCTAATTTGACTGGATGATTATTGCCAGCTAATTTATTTGGTCAGAGCTGAGAGAAAGTCCACCCCACTTCCCTGAATTTTGGATTAACAAATTATTGATTAAGCTGTTTGATTTTTTATAGAAATTCTCCGATAACTTTGTGCCCTTTTTTAAATTACTGTTCACTTCGTCAAGCATAGTATTGTTCAGACCGTTGTTATGTGTGAAGATCACTAAAAGTTTTATTCTGTCATTTTCGATGTATACTTTACGATAAAATCGTTGTCTTGGCATATCATTTCATAGGAACAGTTACTCTCCCCACCCCATTGTTTGTCATTACGCATTACCACATGCAACAGTTTGAGTATCTATTTGGAAATAGAAATATAGCTCAGCCACTGCCTGCTTGCTGTCTGCTGTTGTGCTGTCGAAAAATCTGCAACGATGTTGTCAGGACGCGAGGTGAGAGGAAATTTTGAGCAGGGTCAGATAATTCTCTTACATCAGTAGCATTCAGATCAGTTACATCTCAGTTCAAATTAGGTTCTGTTTAATCACAGGTTAGCATACGAGCCTAAGTTCGAGAAGAAATAATATTTTTGTAATAAGTATACATTTATAGAGTGGGACGTAAAGTTGGGCTAAAATTCATATAGAAACAAAACATAGAGAGCAACTTACAGTGTGTGTGTGTGTGTGTGTGTGTGTGTGTGTGTGTGTGTCCGCAGCTCGTGGTCTTGCGGTAGCGTTCTCGCTTCCCGCGCACGGGGTTCCGGGTTCGATTGGCGGGGTCAGGGATTTTCTCTGCCACGAGATGACTGCGTGTTGTTTGTCATCAACATTTCATCATCATTGACTCGCAAGTTTTGCCGAAGTGGCGTAACTAAAAAGGACTTGCAATACGGCTGCCGAACTTTTCCGGATGGGGCCTCCCGGCCAACAATGCCATAAGATCATTTCATTTTCATTTGTATGCGTGTGTGTGTGTGTGTGTGTGTGTGTGTGTGTGTGTGTGTGTGTGTGCGTGTGTGCGTGCTTACACCAAAAGAACGCTTTTGGAATACTGATTACTTTGCGACATTATACAACGGCTTCTACACAGAAACAGGAAATATGCAAATACGCCAAATAATATTACCTTTGGTGAGTTGTTACACATAATTCTATCAATTTTTTATGCCAGTTAAGGAGACAATCATCTCTGAGAATTTAAAGAAAAAGCGCTTTCTTGACTTAAAATGTCCTGTGGGATGTCTACTCAATTGTAGTGTTCATGCCAAATTCTCCAGAAACTCCGTTATTGAGCTACTGGGTGATTTGCCAAAAAGTGTGCACGAAACGAAAACCATTCACAGCGGGAAAAAATAGTCAGCAACGTGGACAATGTGGTAGCATGTAATTCCAATGACTGCCTAGTAGCATTATGAAAATTGTGAAGATGCTCAAACTTGAGATCGGGCCAGCCTGTTAGAAATGCTGAAAAAAACCGGACGAAAAGCAGAGCAGCGGATGACAGAAGGTGCCAAAGACAGTCGCAAGAACGCCATGGCAACAAGAGGGTGGAGGAGGGGACTTCCATCTGGATCAGGAAGGGTTCCTATATAGGCCAGATTTCACTGAGTTAACTACAAAAAATTTAACTTTAAATGCGTTTCTCTCGAAACCGTATTTTTCATATTGGCTGGAAACAAAACTTGTGAACGATAGTAAGATTTTGATCGGAATTTTTTGCCGGAACACTAAACTGATTTCTTCTCTGTGATAGCTGTTTTTCGATATCTACAAATGACTATTTTAGGTACACGCTTTTCTCTCGATTTTGTGGGCGAAGAAAATAACATTCGTTTCAGCACGTTACCGCTTTGTTATAAGGTAAGATTTTCTTATGATTCAAAATTTTTCAGTTATCGTATGTGCGGTGATAGAAATATATTGAAGATGACTAGTACAGATTTATTTTGTTACACGTCCACTATGTGGGCTTTGGGAATTCCAGCCGATGATCAGTTTTACGGCTGCAAGGGGTCCATTACACCTGATGCAACGGTTACAGGGAGCGTCCATTGTGGACACACAGACGGTTGGTTAAAGACAAAAGTGTAAGGAACAAAAATATATAATCACTTTTAACATTACTTTTCATTTTACTTTAAAAAATCACAAAAATCACCAATTTTTCACGCGTTGAAAGGGGAGTACCTACTTAAGCCGTGTAGATCGCTTAGTACATTTCCTACGTTTCGATTATTCGTTTTATCACAACGAAAGTTAGAATTCGTAAAATAAAGTTCTGTGTCAGATCGAATGAGACTGTTGCCTACGTGGATGGCGGCTGCCGGCTAAACCGAAAAGTCATTCCCAAAAATCCACCATGATCGCAGAGCCGCTCACAGAATTTATTTCATTTAGTAATAATAAAATTACTGAGCTTAATGGGTAGCAGTAAGGAGTGAGAACAGCAGAACGCTTTGTTACACTGTGTGGGAGAACGCTATGAACAATCTTTTAAGAATTATCACTCGGAACATGGTCTGCAGGAATTTTCATCAGCTTGTCCGTTCAGAGCTTTCCACTCCAGAATATGAAAGGAGTTATTAGCTGTGATCTCGCGAGATGTAATCTGCCTTCCCGTTTGTTACTAAGCTTGAATGAGATAGACAAAAGCGACAACTCTGGAGAAAGCTGATTGCTCTTAACAGAGACAATCACTTGGGTTTCCCCTCCTCCTGCGGTGTATCAACTGGCCACTCCAAAACGGAGTGCAACCCACGCCTCTGGTCACAAACTTGATGAGCGACTCACAGCAATATCGATAAGAACGAAATTTTTAACACTAGAGGTAATTAGTGAAATTATCCATTCTCTTTCACTTTGATAATCATCATATCATTTGTCACTTGTTCTCTGGAACTATTTAAAACTGATCGAAATCTGAAGCGAACATCTCTACTTCTAAATCCGTACTCTGCAAATCGTTGTGAAGTGCATGGCGGAAGGTATATTCCATTATAACACGTACCGGAGATTTTTTTGCGTGTGAGGAATGGTTGTTTGGACGCCTCTATCCACACTAATTAGGCTAACAAGGAGACCACACTCTGCAATCCAACTTTTGTAATTTTTTTTATACAGGGTAATTGTAGTTAAAGTTTCAGTGTCAAGACGCAGAAAAAAGAACTGCTGCTCAGAATGACGTCATACTTCAAAGGAATATTGTCGATGAAAGGGGGAAACGTTACGGAAACAAAAAAAACACAAAAAAGAAGATTTTCCTGCTAGACGGCTCTGTAAGATTCTGAACTTAAAAATGAGAGATGAATTGCTATACGAAGGTAGTGTGAGTTTGCACAGGAAACCAGCCGTACTGCAATGTGGACATCCTCACAAGTTTGGCATTCAACGTTTGTGGCACTGTTACTTAGGTAAGTCCATCCACCACGACTAGATCGTACCACATAGGATGGGAAAAATCAGTTTTTAACTCTCCGAAAAATAGAATAAAAAAAACAATGAAATTGGTTTTTCATTGTCCTCTGGACCTGATGGGATACCAGTTCGATTTTACACAGAGTACGCGAAGGAACCTGCCCCCTTCTTGCAGCGATGTACCGTAGGTCTCTAGAAGAGCGTAGCTTTCCAAAGGATTTGAAAAGGGCACAGGTCATCCCCGTTTTCAAGAAGGGACATCGAATAGATGAGCAGAACTATAGACCTATATCTATAACATCGATCAGTTGCAGAATTTTGGAACACGTATTATGTTCGAGTATAATGACTTCTCTGGAAACTAGAAATCTACTCTGTAGGAATCAGCATGGGTTTCGAAAAAGACGATCGTGTGAAACCCAGCTCGCGCTATTCGTCCACGAGACTCAAAGGGCCATAGACACGGGTTCCCAGGCAGACGCCGTGTTTCTTGACTTCCGCAAGGCGTTCGATACAGTTCCCCACAGTCGTTTAATGAACAAAGTAAGAGCATACGCACTATCAGACCAATTGTGTGATTGGATTGAAGAGTTGCTAGATAACAGAACGCAGCATGTCATTCTCAATGGAGAGAAGTCTTCCGAAGTAAAAGTGATTCCAGGTGTGCCGCAGGGGAGTGTCGTAGGACCGTTGCTATTCACGATGTACATAAATGACCTTGAGGATAACATCGGAAGTTCACTGAGGCTTTTTGTGGATGATGCTGTGGTATATCGAGAGGTTGTAACGATGGAAAATTGTACTGAAATGCAGGAGGATCTGCAGCGAATTGACGCATGGTGCAGGGAATGGCAATTGACTCTCAATGTAGACAAGTGTAATGAGCTGCGAATACATAGAAAGAAATATCCCATATCATTTAGCTACAATACAGCAGGTCAGCAACTGGAAGTAGTTAATTCCATAAATTATCTGGGAGTACGCATTAGGAGTGATTTAAAATGGGATGAACATATAAAATTAATCGTCGGTAAAGCAGATGCCAGAATGAGATTCATTGGAAGAATCCTAAGGAAATGCAATCCGAAAACAAAGGAAGTAGGTTACAGTACGCTTGTTCGCCCACTGCTTGAATACTGCTCAGCAGTGTGGGATCCGTACCAGATAGGGTTGATAGAAGAGGTAGATAAGATCCAACGGAGAGCAGCGCGCTTTGTTACAGGATCATTTAGTAATCGGGAAAACGTTACGGAGATGACAGATAAAGTCCAGTGGAAGACTCTGCAGGAGAGACGCTCAGTAGCTCGGTACGGGCTTTTGTTGAAGTTTCGAGAACATACCTTCACCGAGGAGTCAAGCAGTATATTGCTCCCTCCTACGTATATCTCACGAAGAGACCATGAGGATAAAATCAGCGAGATTATAGAGCCCACACAGAGGCACACCGACAATCCTTCTTTCCACGAACAGTACGAGACTGGAATAGAAGGGAGAACCGATAGAGGTACTCAAGGTACCCTCCGCCACACGCCGTCAGGTGGCTTGCGAAGTATGGATGTAGATGTAGATGTAGATATAGGCCAGGCTGAATGTGGTGTCCCCCGTTTACTGCCACAAGTTGAAGTTGAGAAACATCATGTTCCACAACAGATCGGAGTGTCTCGGGCGTTACAGTCAAAATGCGTTGCGCAGTGTGTGACTTCAGTTCAGCTACATTCGTAATCGGAGCACTGAACACACATGTTTTAAATAACTTCATAGCCAGAAGTTACACAGGTTAAGATCAGGTGGCATGGACAGCCAGGGCTGTAGGAGATAAAACCTGATAATTCTAAGATTTCCGAAATGCCTCTGCAGTAGCAGCAGCTGCTTCACTGGCTGTGCAATGAATGACGTTGATGCGAAAAAGACTCCACAGCGTTTAGCAGTCACGGTACAGCTAACAAAACTCCAGAGGACGCATCGCCTCTACGATAAACGGTGCCGTCAACCTGTACCACAGAGCTGCCTTTGTAGAATGAAGCGGTAACAGTTGATGTGCGCACGGATTTTCTGCTGCTCCTATTCAGCACTTATGTGCATTGACGCGTCCTTAGAGACAGAAATGGGCATCGTCTGTCTACAGAATATTCAGCGCCCATTCACTGTCCATTTCCACGCGAGCAAAATATTCTTGAGCAAACGTTTGTCTTACTGGCAGGTCAGCATGAAGCAACTCCTGAACATGGGCAATTTCGTTCTCAATTTCTCCAGACCGCTGGCAGACGTCGGACCAATGCCTTTTTTCATACCTCTAAGTGTCCAGAACGTCTCCAGAGATACTGGCGCACAGTCACCGTTCTTAGAAATGAGCTTTACCAGCAGCGCGATTTCGATCCTGCATTGAGACAGTTACGGTGGCCATTACTTACAAGCACCAACAAATAATTAATGTAGAGTAACGAAATTTCGGGAATTCATTTGTCTAAGCAACATTTTTAAGTGATTAACACTGCAAGGTCACAGGTTAATGTAAGCGCGATATAAGGCATAGAAAATGTGAAGTACTGGTACAGTAATATCCGGTGACAGGTGAAGAGATTACACTGAAGGCCTCTGGCAGGAAGAAGGCTTGTCTCATGACGTGATACAAGAAAAAAGAGGAGTCGATATAAAAGAGATAGGACATCCAGCATTGCAATCAAGAGCTTTATAAGAGTTAAAGTGGAAGAAGGCAGAAGGCTTAGATAACATGCCATCAGAATTTTTAAAATCATTGTGGGAAGTGGCAACAAAACGGTTATTCATATTGGTGTGTAGAGTGTATGAGTTTGGAGACATACCTTCTGGCTTTGGGTAAAAAATCATCATCCACACAATTCCGAAGATAGCAGGAGCCGACAAGTGCCAGAATTGTCGCACAATCGAAGTTATGCATCCAAATTGCTGACAAGAATGACATATAGACGAATGGAAAAGGAAACTGAGGATTTGTCGTATGACGATCAGTTTGGCAATTCTGGCGCTGCGGTTGATAATGGAAGCAAGACTAAAAAAAAATCCAGCCACGATCATAGGATTTGTCGACCAGGATACAGCGTTCTACAATGTCAAACGGTGCAAGATTTCCGAAATTCTGTGGAAAGTATGGATTAGCTATAGGGAAGACAGGTAATACACAATACGCACAGGATCCAAGGAGAACAGTGGAGGACCAAGAACGAGGAGCTCGTATTAAAAAGGGTTTAAGACAGAGTGTAGTCTTTCGTCCCTACTGTCGATCTCTACGTCGAAGAAGCAATGATGGAAATAAAGAAAATTTCAGGGGTGGGATTAAAATTTAAGTGGAAGGATATCAGACAGAAAATTCACTGGCGACTTTTCTATCCTCGATGAAGGTGAAGAAGAATTACACGATCTGCAAAGTGGAATCAAAAGTCTAATGGATGCAGAATGTGGACTAAGAGTAAGTCGAAAAAAGACGAAAGTAATCGTAAGTAGCAAAAATATGATCAGCGAGAAACTTAACATCAGGATCGGTGGTCACAAAGTAGAAGAATGTAAGGAATTTTGCTGTCTAGGCATCAAATTAACCCATGACGGGTGGAGCAAGGAGAACATCAAAAGCTGTCTAGCACTGGCAACAAGGGCATCCCTGGCCAAGAGAAGTCCACTAGTACCAAACATAGGCCTTAACTTGAGGAAGAAATTTCTGAGAATGTACGATTCCAGCACAGCATTGTTTGTTCTTGTTATGGTCTTCAATCCTGAGACTGGTTTAATGCAGATGCTACTCTATCCTGTGCAAGCTTCTTTATTTCCCAGTACCTACTGCAGCCTACATCCTTCTGAATCTGCTTAGTGTACTCACCTCTTGGTCTCCCTCTACGATTTTTACCCTCCACGCTGCCCTCCAATACTAAATTGGTGATCCCTTGATGCCTCAGAACATGTCCTACCAACCGATCCATTCTTCTAGTCAAGTTGTGCCACAAACTCCTCTTCTCCCCAACTCTATTCAATACTTCCTCACTTATGTGATCTACCAATCTAATCTTGAGCATTCTTCTGTAGCACCACATTTCGAAAGCTTGTGTTATCTTCTTGTCCAAACTATTTATCGTCCATGTTTTACTTCCATACATGGCTACACTCCATACAAATACTTTCAGAAACGACTTCCTGACACTTAAATATATACTCGATGTTGACAAATTTCTCTTCTTCAGAAACGCTTTCCTTGCCATTGCCATCTCCATTTCATATCGTCTCTACTTCGACCATCATCAGTTATTTTGCTCCCCAAATAGCAAAACTCCTTTACTACTTTAAGTGTCTCATTTCCTAATCTAATTCCCTCGGCATCACCCGACTTAATTCGACTACATTCCATTATCCTCGTTTTCCTTTTGTTGATGTTGATCTTATACCCTGGTTTCAAGAGACTGTCCATTCCGTTCAACTGCTCTTCCAGGTCCTTTGCTGTCTCTGACAGAATTACAATGTCATCGGCGAACCTCAAAGTTTTTATTTCTTCTCCATGGATTTTAATTCCTACTCTGATTTTTTTTCCTTTCCTACTTGCTCAATATACAGATTGAATAACATCGGGGAGAGGCTACAACCCTGTCTCACTCCCTTCCCAACCACTGCTTCCCTTTCATGTCCCTCAACTCTTATAACTGCCATCTGGTTTCTGTACAAATTGTAAATAGCTTTTCACTCCCTGTATTTTACCCCAGCCACCTTCAGAATCTGAAAGAGAGTATTCCACTCAACATTGTCAAAAGCTTTCTCTAAGTCTACAAATGCTAGAAACGTAGGTTTGCCTTTCCTTAATCTTTCTTCTAAGATAAGTCGTAAGGTCAGTATTGCCTCTCGTGTTCCAGTGTTTCTACGGAATCCAAACTGATTTTCCCCGAGGTCGGCTTCTACTAGTTTTTCCATTCGTCTGTAAGGAATTCGCGTTAGTATTTTGCACCTGTGGCTTATTCAACTGATAATTTGGTAATTTTCACATCTGTCAACCTCTGATGTCTTTGGGATTGGAATTACTATATTCTTCTTGACACAGCATTGTATGGTAGCGAAGTATGGGAAAACTGGAACAGAGGAGAATCGAAGCATTTGAGATGTGGCGTTACAGAAGAATGTTGAAAATTAGGGGGACTGATAAAGTAAGGAATGAGGAGGTTCTCCGGAACGTCGGCGTGGAAAGGAATACACCAAAAACACTGACAAGAAGAAGGGACAAGATTGTTAAGGTATCAGGGTATAAGTTCCACTGTACTAGAGGGAGCTCTAGAGGGTAAAAAGTGTAGATTAAAACAGATTGGAACACATCCTGCAAATAAGTACGTAGGTTGCAGGTGCTACTCTGAGACGAAGAGATTGGCACAAAAGAGGAATTCGCAGCAGGCCACATCAAACCAGCCGCAAATGGCGGTGGTTTGAGGTCAATGGAAGGATGGCTAAACGGCCTCTCCCTCAGAACTGTACTTGCAGCAACCGATTTGTAACAGTTAGTTGTGTCACCGTGGTGCCAACTGCTGCTGCAGATGCAACACTGTGAGCCAGAGCGATACCCCCTCCCTCCCAGTAATGCCGCCTGCCCATCGGAGCCTGGTCTTCTTACGACCGTGCGTTCTAGTGACCACCGTTGCCAGCAGTGATGTACAGTTGCTACATCAAGTTGCGAGGTGCCGGGGCTAGCAGTGTATTTAACAGTAAATTCTTCTAGAATCTTCATATGGAAATGATGCGCTGAGGCCCCCGCCCCCTTTCCTAACTCCGGCTTTTGCTGTTGCACATGGATTAAGAAGAAACGCGAACTGACTGTAATCGACGCTGCAAATGGAGTAGAAAAGACTTTGGCACCTGCAATATTTTTATTTGATAAAGGAAAGTTACATTAACGTAGTGAGAAGTGAAAGGGTTGCTTTACCGATCCACAGAATGAAAGTTCTGTCCAAATTAACAATTTGATTTATTATGACTAAACTCAAAATAATAAACAAAACACATGAAACATTTACAATACGTCAAATTGTATACTCAAATAAATGCTGTGAAGGCGAAGTTGTCCATAAACTAGCTTGTGACGTTTATCACCAAGTCGTATGTGGAGCCAATTCCTTGTAACTCAAATCTTAAGAGAAACACCCAGCCAACCCAACATTAACTGCTATTGCAGCAGTGACAACTCAGGCAATGAACATCCAAGACAGAACCACGTAAGAAAAGACGGGGACAGGCGCGCTCTGCTGAGCTCTGATTATCACAGAGCAAATTCTTTAATCTGCCGGTGCTGCGGACAAACGTTACCAAGCTGTCTTCTTAACTGCAAGGACTCACTCTGGCGTACCGGAAGCGATGGCTGGCTGCTTCGACGTCCCGTCGAGGTGATGATAATGTCGCGAGTATAGTCCGAAACAAATTATCCTGGTCTGGTTGTTCCTAGCAATACAAATGCGCCTCTGAGGGAGACGAAGAAGGCTCGCCACACAATCACTGACTGTACAGCGATTCATTTTTAACAAGCGAAGTCACACAGTAACTCCGATACAGTCAACTTTAGCCAAAACTGCTCAAGACGGACAACATGGGCCGCTTGTAGGTAGAACGCTCAATTGCCAACTGTACTCGGAAAATGACGTTGAAGTAGAAAATTCAACAACTTCGTCAAACAGTTACAATTAAATGAAAGTATATTAGACAGCCAACGGAAGGCAGGCTGTCCAGAGCAGCGAGAGCTTAGTCTTGTAACCTACTCCAACCGAAATGCGAGAGCCGACTCTCACAAGAGCACCCGTACAAGCCAAACACAGAACATTCCCGCCCCCACGACAGTGGCCGTGGTTAAACGTTCCAATCAGCAACTCTAAAACCGGCGGAAAATTCCACTCTATTGCCGAAGCACTACCATTCCACCAATGGAGATTCTTGGCGCCAATTTCTGCGCCGATTTTGCTACGTCACGGAGCTATGCCCTGAGCAAGCCAATCACAGTTACGACTTTGCAGAAAACGCGAGAATTTGCCCGCCAAGACTGCCTGGGAACACAAGTCATTCCCACGCCTCGCTGGTAGCCCGCCAGAAAGTGTTTTCACTAAGTTTCTGCGAAGTAACGGAATCTCTAACCCAGCCGCTCCGTCAGGCCCCTGTGGGCGTGTCGCTCCCGCTCTTATGACAATGTCGGCGTCTGGAAAGCATCCACTCGACTCCCTCACACCCGTCGGCTTAACCCTTTCAAGATCAGTGGAACTCGCCTGTCACTGGACCACCTGCGTGACGAGAGACGCTGCGTGGGAAGTCCGCATCTGAAGGAATAGCTACTTCTCGCCGGATGCAATTAGAGAGGAAAACCTAATTACTCAGAGTAAGATAGAAATATGAGAGGAGGCTCATGCCACCACTCAAAGTGTTTCTGCAATATCGCAGAAGGAATATTCAGCTTCTCGTAGCCCTATTATACATCCACGTTGGAACTCAGTGGAATGTTGATGCCGCGCGGGATTAGCCGAGTGGTCTGAGGCGCTGCACTCATGGACTGTGCGGCTGGTCCCGGCGGAGGTTCGAGTCCTCCCTCGGGCATGGGTGTGTGTGTGTGTGTGTGTGTGTGTGTGTGTGTGTGTGTGTGTGTGTGTGTGTGTGTGTGTGTTTCTGTCCTTAGGATAATTTAGGTTAAGTAGGGTGTAAGCTTAGGGACTGATGACCTTAGCAGCTAAGTCCCATAAGATTTCACACATATTTGAACATTTGGATGTTGATTATGGCGTCTTTGTCGCCTTAAAGGTTTGTTGACTAACATCAATTTACCACTGAAACGTCCCCTTAGAAAAATTTATGAATTATGATGCTGATAAACCTCTTACGTTATTTGATCCTCAAACAGCTGAGCACGAACTGAACGTACTCAGACATTTCTCTCTTTACTTACTCTGATCAACACTAAATTGACACACAATATTTTTGGCGCAACGCAATCTGACTTTCAACAATCCCTACAAAAGAATGGGCCTGACTAACAATAACCTATATCTTTCATGAATCACTTACCTCACAAAAATCTTCGTTACTCGAACTACTGCAATACAGCCAGCGCCAATACTGCCAGCTAAATAAAAGATTGTAAATACTGAAGGCACTAACTACTGATAGGCATAGTTAGCAAATGAAAGATTTTATTAGAGAACAAACAATGTATTTACCTTAATAATGTTCAAAAGCCATCATATATATAATCAGTTCATGATATACAGTAATACAAATTTGCTCTTTCTGATGGACACACGTCCAGATCGTCCGCTCTCAAAACTCCGCCATCTCTCCCCCCACATCCACCACTGCTGGCGGCTCACCTCCAACTGCACAACGGTACGCATTGTTCACATGCAACTGCCCAACACTACAGACTGCACACAGCACAGCCAGTGATTTTCATACAGAGCGCTACGTGGCGTTGCCAACATAAAAACCTAAACAGCCTACTTACACCACGTCTTATCGCCAACGCTCACGACAGTTAAGCCGTGTATTTAAAGCAAACATGATTTGCGTCCTCATAGTGTCGCGAAATCTGAGTAGACATCATGATTCGGATGTAAAACACGCCCACCAACTATAGTTTATGTCGCACAACTCCTTCTTGGTGTTGCGATTTTTTTCGTCTGTGTATTTTGCATATTCTTCCGCTTACAGTGCTGCAATTTTCATTAAATTCTTCTTGTTTCCACAATGTTCCACCCCTTCATCGATAATGTTCAAATGTCACGTCATTCCGAACATCTGTTCTTTACACCGTTTTGAAACTGGAACTTTAATTATAATCACACTGTATTTCTGGTACGTCAGTTACGAAACTCAAATGTCAACAAGCTCTTGGGCGCAATTGTAATAAATTCTCGAGAAAACCGAGTTTAAATTTTTCCAAGTGACTTTAATACCTTAAGTAGGATCAATTTTTATAATTATATTTCAGTTCTGAACTTAACGTGCTGCAACTACAAAAAAATACAAACATTCGTTTGCTGTATGGTGCACTTCTAACTCTAATTTTTTCTTCACGGTCCCTACTGGAGCATTGCGTAAGGGGCTCAAGTACACTACTAGCCATTAAAATTGCTACCCCACAAAAAAGACGTGCTACAAACGCTAAATTTAACCGACAGGAAGAAGATGCTGTGATACGCAAATTATTAGCTTTTCAGAGCATTCACACAAGGTTGGCGCCGGTGGCGACACCTACAACGTGCTGACATGACGAAAGTTTCCAACAGATTTCTCATACACAAGCAGCAGTTGACCGGCGTTGCCTGGTGAAACGTTGTTGTGATGCCTCGTGTAAGGAGGAGAAATGCGTACCATCACGTTTCCGACTTTGATAAAGGTCAGATTGTAGCCTATCGTGATTCCAGTTTATCGTATCGCGACATTGCTGCTCACGTTGGTCGAGATCCTATGACTGTCAGCGGAATATGGAATCGGTGGGTTCAGGAGGGTAATACGGAACGCCGTGCTTGATCCAAACGGCCTCGTATCACTAGCAGTCGAGATGACAGGCATCTTATCCGCTTGGCTGTAACGGATCGTATAGCCACGTCTCGGTCCCTGAGTCAGCACATGGGAAACTTTGCAAGACAACAACTATCTGCACGAACAGTTCGACGACGTTCGCAGCAGCATGGACTATCAGCTCGGAGACCGTGGCTGCGGTTACCCTTGACGCCGCATCACACACAGGAGCGCCTGCGATGGTGTACTCAACAACGAACCTGGGTGCACGAATGGCAAAACGTCATTTTTTCGGATGAATCCAGGTTCTGTTTACACCATCATGATGGTCGCATCCGTGTTTGGCGACATCACGGTGAACGCACATTGGAAGCGTGTATTCGTCATCGCCATACTGGCGTATCACCCGGCGTGATGGTATGGGGTGCCATTGGTTACACGTCTCGGTCACCTCTTGTTCGCATTGACGGCACTTTGAACAGTGGACGTTACATATCAGATGTGTTACGACCCGTGGCTCTACCCTTCATTCGATCCCTGCGAAACACTACATTTCAGCAGGATAATGCACGACCGCATGTTGCAGGTTCTGTAAGGGCGTTTCTGGATACAGAAAATGTCCGACTGCTGCCCTGGCCAGCACATTCTCCAGATCTCTCACCAACTGAAAACGTCTGGTCAATGGTGGCCGAGCAACTGGCTCGTCACAATACGCCAGTCACCACTCTTGATGAACTGTGGTATCGTGTTGAAGCTGCATGGGCAGCTGTACCTGTACACGCCACCCAAGCTCTGTTTGACTCGATGCCCAGGCGTAGCAAGGCCGTTATTACTGATTTCTCAGGATCTATGCACCCAAATTGCGTGAAAATGTAATCGCATCTCAGTTCTAGGATAATATATTTGTCCAATGAATACCCGTTTATCATCTGCATTTCTTCTTGGTGTAGCAATTTTAATGGCCAGTAATGTACTTTAGCAATGTTTGACCAAAGCTCATCTTCAGGTTTATCTACTGCTTAAACCAGTATCACATCAACAGGGATATTTCGCAATGGAAACAGTCAGGATGGTTTTGTTTGTTTTATTTTAGGGTGCAAAAACAACTAAGGTCATAAGGACTTCCTCTGGGAGAGAAGTCTACATAATACGCTGTAGAGACAACGGAGATACTGAACTAAAGATTAAGTGTCCTTCGTCATATTGCTACAACAGATAAAAATTAATATGCGGTCGACAGCCCACGTATCGTTTTCTAAAACGACTGATAACTCAGACGGCAAACATAAGTTAGAACGTAAGTGGTTATGAAACAGAGCATTGAGTCAGGAAATGGCGAACTATCGAAGGCTGATGACAATGCGCACGAAGTGGTGGGGAATCAACACTTAACAAATGGTGATGGCTAAACCGACAGTGCCCAATACGCAACCGAGCTAAAACGATCTTCTTGCGGCGAGAGGACCAAGAGAAGATCGGCCAAGTTGGGAGAGGTGTAGTTCCTTGGACCTTGTTCCCATTGGGGGAAGACCAGAGGTGACGCCAAAGTGACAAATCACCGGAAGGAATGGAAGAAGTAGCGGGCCGAGGTAGGAAAACACAAACATCACAGTGGCTCTCTCAAGAGTGAGCAAGTGGAAGCTTGCGTGGACCCGTTGCACTCCGGGATGGGCTGTATACAGCACACAGAGGCTCTGAACGGTACTGAGAGAATCTGAGCACACAACACAATTGAAAAGCCTAAATACTGAGCAGTGTTCCAGAAGCCAATACCGAAAATGGTCAGCGCCAATGACGAAGGCACACCAGACGCTACGGTCTGTCCGCGAGCCATCAGTGTCCACAAATGGGCGCTGTTGCTAAGTTCCGTGCGAAGGTCGAGAAACTTACAGCGATAGCTGGAATCTGGAGCAGTCTGCTTAGGAAGCGAATGAAGTCCAAGGTGAACACAGGTGAGGGTGGGCGGGCTCATGTAAATCCCAACGCTGTAGTTCTGGGAAGCCATTAGAGAACATTACCAATGAAAATGTGGCCAGGAATAGTCAACGAGGACTCCTTGCAGATACAACTCGGCACGGCGTTCTTAACAGGCCGGAATCGTCGCAGGTGAACGTAACGTCGGGTACAAAAAAACACTGAGGAAGTCGTGCTCATGCGTTCAGCGTGCGCTGTTCCGAGCGTTCATGCGCGTTATGTTCTCCCCGTGGTCTTCTTTATCAGCGCAGTCTGCTATGATGTGTCATATCTAGTCACTGTAGACGAGTGCGCTGCAGACACTCTGACACTGCAGCAATAACAGACGACCTAAGTTAACCAAGACGTGACGCAACTCCAACATGACAAATGTTGGCCGGCCGCTGTGGCCGAACGGTTCTAGGGGCTTCAGTCTGCAACCGCTCGTCCTCTACGGTCGCAGGTTCGAATCCTCCGTCGGGCACGGACGTTTGTGCTTTCCTTAGGTTAGTTAGGTTTAAGTACACTACTGGCCATTAAATTGCTACACCAAGAAGAAATGCAGATGATAAACGGGTATTCATTGGACAAATATATTATACTAGAACTGACATGTGGTTACATTTTCACGCAATTCTGGTGCATAGATCCTGAGAAATCAGTAACTAGAAAAACCACCGCTAGCCGTAATAACGGCCTTGATAAGCCTGGGCATTGAGTCAAACAGAGCTTGGGTGGCGTGTACGGGTACAGCTGCCCATGCAGCTTCAACACGATACCACAGTACATCAAGAGTAGTGACTGGCGTATTTTGACGAGCCAGTTGCTCGGCCGCCATTGGCCAGACGTTTTCAATTGGTGAGAGATCTGGAGAATGTGATCGCCAGGGCAGCAGTCCAACATTTTCTGTATCCAGAAAGGCCCGTGCAGGACCTGCAACATGTGGTCGTGCATTATCCTGCTGAAATGCAGGGTTTCACAGGGATCGAATGAAGGGTAGAGCCACGGGTCGTAACACATCTGAAATGTAACGTCCTATGTTCAAAGTGCCGTCAATGCGAACAAGAGCTGACCGAGACGTGTAACCAATGGCACCCCATACCATCACGCCGGGTGATACGCCAGTATGGCGATGACGAATACACGCTTCCAACGTGCATTCACCGCGATGTCGCCAATCACGGATGCGACCATCACGGTGCTGTAAACAGAACCTGTATTCATCCAAAAAATTATGTTTTGCCATTCGTGCACCCAGGTTCGTCGTTGAGTTCACCATGGCAGGCGCTCCTGTCTGTGATGCAGCGTCAAGGGTAACCGCAGCCATGGTCTCCGAGCTGATAGTCCGTGCTGCTGCAAACGTCGTCGAACTGCTCGTGCAGACGGTTGTCGTCTTGCAAACGTCCCCATCTGTTGACTCAGGGATCGAGACGTGGGTGCACCATCCGTTACAGCCATGCGGATAAGATGCCTGTCATCCCGACTGCTAGTGATACGAGGCCATTGAGATCCAGCACAGCGTTCCGTATTACCCTCCTGAAGCCACCGATTCCATATTCTGCTAACAGTCATTGGATCTCGACCAACGGGGACAGCAACGTCGCGATACGATAAACCTCAATCGCGATAGGCTACAATGCGGCCTTCATCAAAGTCGGAAACGTGGTGGTACGCATTTCTCCTCCTTTCAGGAGGCATCACAACAACGTTTCACCAGGCAACGCCGGTTAACTGCTGTTTGTGTATGAGAAATCGGTTGGAAGCTTTCGTCATGTCAGCACGTTGTAGGTGTCGCCACCGGCGCCAACCTTGTGTGAATGCTCTGAAAAGCTAATCATTTGCATATAACAGCATCTCCTCCTGTCTCTTTCACGTCATCGTCGTGGTGTAGGAATTTTAATGGCCAGCAGTGAATGTACTAGTAACAACAGCGTCGTTTGCCGTATTTTACGGATTACAAGGTTTTATGGACTAATAAGACGCACTTTAATTTTTAAGCAATTTTTTTAAAATAACATTTTTCCGATTTTATTATTTAATTTCAAAGGCAGGCTAAAAAAAAGTTCTTCGTTTATAAAACCCAACTGATGTTCAGAATCCCTGAAAATGGTCATTTGAACTTTCTTCTTCTTCTTCTTCTTCTTCTTCACCTTCACCGTTGTCCTCTTCATATATACAATGGTCTTCACTGCCATCGAGAGCGTTACTTACGGCGTACCTGCGGAAAGATTTAACAATAATGTTTTCTCCAACTCTAGACCAGGACTGTTTTGCCCACTGACACACTTGTTTGATTGTAGGTCGTTTCAAAGCTCCCTTCACCGTGAATTCATATTGGGTTTCAAACACCGTCCTTTCTGACATACACTTTAATGGTTTACTTATCGAGACAACAAGTGGTTGCAACTGCGAAGTAAGCCCTCCCGGAATAACAGAAAGCTCTGTATCTCCCTGCCTCCGTTCTCTTTCACAGATTTTTTTGAACGACTACTAAAATTATCTAGCACCAGAAGGGAACTTTTCTTCAATAAATCACCTCTTCTTCTCTCCCACACTCTGTTAATCCTAATTTCACACCAGCCTCGTCCATCCACCCCTTCTCATGGTCGTGAACGAGAACACCAGGCGTTATTGCAGAAGGTATTGGCATTGTTTTCGCTTGAAGATGGTCATTGTACCGTCAGCACAACATGAAAGGACGAAACTGAGGTGCATTTTTTCATGCCCACTTGTTTATGTACTTACAGTTTAGTTTTATTCATGGCAACTGTTTTGTTACTCGGCACATCAAATGTCAGAGGAGTTTCTTCCATATTCGCTATTTGGTTTAGTTCGACATTGGTTTCCTTTCCACGTTGAATAATAAAAGCTACGGAAAGATAGTATTTTCTCTTCATACTCTCGTGGCATTTTCTGAGATACTTTGATTTTGGTTCGCATGCTAAGTCGATGACGTTTCACAAACCTGTAGCGCCAGCCAACTCCACCCTTAAAGTCTATTAAGCTCCACTGTAGCGCTTGCTTACGAGCGTGAATTTGAATCATTTTTGTATTAATACCAATGCCGTTTTGACAGTGTCCTTGAATCAATTTCAGTATGTTGTCTTCTAGTTTCAGGCATTTAGCATTCACTCCCCTATCTGCATAGTTAGCCTTTCTCTTCTACACTAGCCCGCCAATCGGCAATGGTTTTCACTGTTGGTGGAGGGCTGAAATGCCGCTCAGGTGGTCTGTTTCCGTGTTCTTCTGTATATGCTATTACTGCTTATAGCCCGCATCATTTGATTACCTTTCATTTTTTCCATTACGAAACTAGCTACAACAAAAATATTGCAGTGATTGCGTTAACAGAAATCACTTTCAATTCAAGTTCAATAGCAGACTACAGTGACGCACCATAGGCTAGACAGCGTTGTGAGCCGCGCAGAGTGGCCGCTAGGTTTGAGGCGCCATGTCACGGACTGCGCGGCCCCTCCCGCCGGAGGTTCGAGTCCTCCCTCGGTCATGGGTGTATGTGTTGTTCTTAGGATGAGTTAGTTTAAGTAGTGTGTAAGCCTAGGGACCGATGACCGCAGCAGTTTGGTCCCTTAGGATTTCACACACATTTCAAAAGTGTTCTGCGTTTGTGATGACGGGGCGGACTAGCAAGCTTTTGAATCCCAGCAGCTGAGGTTCGTCGCATCGGTGGACTACTACTGCCACTTCAATCCAGTGTTGCCAGATAGAGACAGGTTTCCCGCGGCTTCGATTATATGACCAGTTTTAAGAAGGGTGGTATTTTAGATCCAACACACGACATTTTTATATTAATTTCGAGTATAAGATGCACCTGAATGCCGGAGGCAATTTTTTGAAGAAAAATGTGCGTCTTATAGGCCGTAAAATACGGTTCTAAGCAGTATTTCTACGCCGACTGTATTTAGGGCACTTGAAGATAATGACCAGACGAACACGAAAACAAATAAATACAAGACTAAAATTAAATACGAGGCACTTCCTAAAGTTTCCCAAAAGTCTTATTTGGTAACAGACTGGCTTTCAGCTTCTTAAGCGGCCCCTAGACCGTCAAGAATATAGTAGAACAATATTGTGCAATATTTTTGATATTATCCCTGGGCTGATCAATAAAACTGTCAATAATAGTATCTGTAATGTTGTTCAGTATCAAAGCAATACCGTGTGCTTCGGGATGTTGGATGATGAAGACCCTGCCGCTGTGGTAACTGCATTACTTTCTTGCAAGCAGAAATAAAAAGTGGATGAAAAATTGATTGATTTAAGGAGCATCGAAGGTCACTCGTGAAAACTTGTTGAGAGGACTGACGTTGAACGAAAAAAAAAGTCAGTGAAAAAGTGCTCACTAAAGTCTTAAGTTTGTCATGTATTATCTAGAGCGTTCTTATAGTTAAATGCACAGTTAACAATTGTTTAACTCGTCTGAAATAGTAACTCACTCACCACTGGAGACGGTAGCTGAAATTCGCAAGACCTGTAGAATCACGTGCTGTGACGTAGGCAGTTAGCGTGTCCTCTGATGAATACAGGCCTGTGTGACGTCTGCAACGTAGTGTCCATGGCCAAGCATAAATACTTGTCGAAGACCTTTGCTCAAATCTTTGACAGTGTAGTGAAGAAGCTTTCAACAAAGATCTTTGATAAAAGGTAGAGCGTGGGCTTGACTTTGACGGAGTTTACCGTTGTACACATGTCACTTCGCTTGATTTAGTGCATTTGAGCTATAAAATGACTAAGTATATTGTTGCAAAGTGTCAAGACTACGAAATTCTTCATAACACAAAGCATATTGACTATAAAAACCGCAATAAGCGGTCGGCCTCTAATAAAGAAATAGCTGCAGCAATCAGTTGCATTCCAAGTGGCTGCTCTGTGGATTTAGTGAAGCTTGCATATGAAAAGAAAGGATGTGGAAGGAGATGGAAATGTGAAACGCTAAGTGTTATCAGAGTGTACATCAGGAAATAAATGTATTTATTTGCACTCTAAATAACCTACACAACGTTCATAAATTCCTCCTTAGGTGATTAATGTATTGGCTCACAAGTTTTTGGCATAATACGTAAAGTGGTACACTGTGAGTTTAGAATACTGTATTACGAGATAGAATGGCTTTCGCTTGTTGCTAAAATCCGCAATCTAGCCATGAGAGGTTATTTAGCAAAAACAAAATTCATGATGTAAATACTGAAGTGCTGCGCCAATTACGGATTTTTTTAACGATTTGCACTACACTTCGCGAGAATATATTTTCATGATCAAGAACAAATATTTACATAGGTATTTTATGTGATGTTTCGGAAGACTGGACAAAAGAAATCTATTTGACTGCATAAAGACACAACTACTGGCAAGACAGCCAGAACAACACACATACCCAAACACCACTTAAAATGTCTACGTAAATACTTCCTCTTGATAATAAGAATAAATTCTCGAAACGCGTCGTATTAAGCAGAAAAATATACGCAACTAGTGCAGTATTTCATTATTTAAATCGTGAATGACACAAGGGCAGGCTTTCCAAACACTTAGATTATAATGAATGAAATTAGGAAATGGCGTTTCTTAAATGAGTGACGTTTATGGAAATATGAGGACAAACTGAAATTTTTGTTCGTCCATTCTCAAATAATTTTCGTTGTCCATTATGTCCTCGTACTGCAGTTCACGAAGCAAAATCTGATGAACACGTCGAGTTTCTCTTCCCACTACCCGCGATTTTACCCAAAATCATCTCCAATTATCGTCCTTTTCAAACAATGCGCTCGCCGCCAACGTAGGCTGTGCAGGCAATTAACTTTTCCGCAGCCATTCGGAAGCAACTATGACGAAAAATTGTACGATCGTATAATACCTTCAGTGAAATAGTTGGTTCAAGTAAGTTCGACGACAGTATAATTCAAGCCTCAGGCTTCATGCATTTGTGTCGGCCCAGTAACACTACAATGCTGACGTCACTCGGACGTGGGCTGGGCCCTCTAGTTATCGTAGGCTACGCCCGATATAGTCCTGACGTAACAGTGGCGCCTTGACTTCTGATGCATGCAACCCTCAACACTGGCTTCGCACTCGCTCCGTTTCTGATCTCTGTCGGTGCGGAGTGCCGCAACAATGGCACCTGCTGTCGCTGCCGTAGCAACGCGCCTGTGATGAGGTGAAAGGCCCGTGCTCCACGCTCCAGCCAACCGCCTAGCCGGCCTACGAGGCGGATGCGACCCCCTGATCCATTACCACGGCGGGCGGTGCGCCTCGCATACTGATCCACCAGACAAGTCGCGTCGTCTCTCTCTTCCTGTGTCGCCGCCTCCTCCATCTTTCAGCACTTTCTCCTCGCCGTGTGGTTTGCCCGTCGACGCACCTTGCCAGAATATCTCCTGGGACGTCACACTTCCTCAGCCCGTTAAATGTCGCGACAGCACTGCTTCCACAGTCTCACGAGGGGGGAATATCACACCTGTTAATCATGGCTTTTGACGAGTGTTAGGTATTTTGTTGAAGGACCTGTTCTGCGTACCCGGCTAGCGGAGTTTTATGCGACAGCGTCTAGTTTTCGAGAAAATCGATGACGAAGTTTTATGCGCATCTCCTACATTCGTAACGTTAGTGACGTTTCGACCTATCGACCGTAGTACAAATACTAAGGTTCAAGGCTAGCACGCTCGCGGTTCGGGATCAAACCCTGTCTGTGTACTTTTTTTCAGTTCAATTGTAGAGAAAATAATGAAATAGAACATGTCACGCAAAATTATTCAAAAATAGGTCATTTTCGCCGTAGTAATATCATTAATAAATGAATCGTTGCAGCACATTTCCTTCAAATGTGTATTGTGCTGTGATTAGCAGTTAAAAATCCAGATGTTGGAGAGCTCGAAAGACTTCTCAACGATGATTGAAGTACTAGCGGGTGCAGAAGGATTCCAGATACAGACAAAAGTACTCAGCACTAATTTTGACCTCGATTATGTAATCAGTAGCGACGAAACTAGCTTTCAGTACCAGTTGACGTACGCTAGATCTTTTTCGGAACAAGGAACGAAAACCAGTTTGAACAAGATTACTCATTCTCTCACAGCAGGCGATACTATAACTGGAAAAATAACAGAAAAAGTATTCCCTTTCTTTTTCTTACGTATGCAAACACCATCTGAGATATTTCGTCCAGCCGGCCGAGGTGGCCGAGCGGTTCTAGGCGTTGCAGTCTGGAACCGCGCGACCGTTACCGTCGCAGGTTCGAATCCTGCCTCGGGCATGGATGTGTGTGATGTCCTTAGGTTAGTTAGATTTAAGTAGTTGTACGTCTAGGGGACTGATGACCTCAGAAGTTAAGTCCCATAGTGCTCAGAGCCATTTGAACCATTTTTATTTCGTCCATTTGTTTAAAAAAGACTTGACGATTTGACTCATACATTGAAAGATGTGATGGAACCTAGACGAAATCAGGGAATAATTTTTATATTTTGATTGATGATGCCGCCATTTGACTGTAACAATTTTTTTTTAATTTTGTTGTTATACGATCTAGATTTCGACGATAGGCCGTTTTCAAGTACAAAAACTGGAATAAATCATACAAGTATAAATCACAAAAGCAAGAAACTGGGCAACTATGAAAAATAGTGTATGAATCCCATGATTCTTTATCTCATTTATATGTCAGAAGACATCGTACCACTCCTTGTCGGAAATGGGTATCTAGCCATGTAGGCCAGATCTGTCATTAGTAAAATTGAGAATATCTCTGAAAGACCTATATATAGGGTGGTCGGAAATTCCCGTTACAGACTTGTAGAGAGGAGTGAGTTCATCGTATTTTGAATGGGAACCCATTTCCGGAAACGTCATCCAACGAGACTACATAGCGTCAAAGTTATAGGCGCGGGCGTCTGTAAATGTACGTATACAGACTTTCTAGGATTCTGGAGAACGATGAATGTATTAATTTGAAGTAAGGATCCCTGTACCGGAAACCAACGAGTCGAAAGTCATAAACGAAAACCGTTCTGATACCTCTGACAGTTGAATAGATGTACCGGTTCTTATGTTGCGACGAGTGGCGGTAGTGTGGACAAAAACGAGAAAAAATGTCCAATAAACGTGGGCTCTAAATTGCATACCTAAAGAGCTATGACCATTCATTCATCTTCGCTAATGTGAAACACATCTCCTCTACTGAACAAGTGTTCATAACTCTTTAGGTATGCAATGCAAAGTAAGGGCGAAAGACTACATTCCTGCCTTACACACTTTCCAATTCCAGCACTTCGTTCTTGGTCTTCTACTCTTATTATTTCCTCTTGGTTTTGTAGATGTTGTATATTACTCGTCTTTCCCTGTAGCTTACCCTTATATTTCCAGGAGTTTTGAACGTATTGTACGATTTCACGATGTCGACCTTTTTTTCCAGGTCGACAGATTCAATAAACGTGTCTCGACTTTTCTTCGCTCTGTTTCCGTTCCCAACGTCAAAACTACCTCTCTGGTGCTTTTACCTTTTCTAAAGCCAAACTGATCGTCATCTAACAGATCCTCAATTTTCTCCTCCATTCTTCTGTACGTTATTCTGCACAGCAACTTGGATGCATGAGCTGTTAAGCCGGCTGTACTATAACTGTCGCACTTGCTGGCTCTTGTTATCTTCAGAATTGTATGTATGACGTTTTCCCGAGAGCCTGATCGTATGTCGCCATCTCATACATTCTACACACCATTCCCCTAATGATTTTAGAATTTTTTGGAAATTACTTGGAGAGCAAATAGGACTGTTGGTGCTTGACACGAATTTCATTGGATCCAGTACACAGCCGTGTGGAACAACGCTAGGCATCACAGGGAAAGTCCCACTCGTTTAAGCGACGTACCTCTGGACACAGGCGAGGGAACACGAATCAGCGTTCTTTGCCCTCCATTCTGACAGGCCGTGCGAAGAGCAGCTACAGGATCTTTGGTGTAAGCTAACGCCTTCTGTTGTTCCGGCCCAAACGGACAGAGCACACGCGCAGGGGCGGAGCA
The DNA here is from genome assembly GCF_021461385.2 of Schistocerca piceifrons. Lineage (NCBI taxonomy): Eukaryota > Metazoa > Arthropoda > Insecta > Orthoptera > Acrididae > Schistocerca > Schistocerca piceifrons. Next base: position 216,759,032 of record NC_060146.1, read on the forward strand.
AAGCAGTTGAGCGGCGCAGAGAGTGCCGGCGATTAGCGGCTGTAAACACGGGGCCGCCTTACGTAAACGTTTGCCTAGCCAGCCAGCCAGCCGGCAGGCCGGCATCTGGCGTCTTATCTCTTTCCCTTCCCCCCGGCGCGCTCTGCCACAGCCAGCTACGGGGCCCTGCTCAGCTGGCTTGCGAAAACTCGTCGCTTCGTCGCCGAGCGCCTGGTGGCGAAACACCGCAGCCAGACTGCATCGCTGTAATGGGCCCGATTATCCTAGCCCATGGGTCTCCAAACTTTATAGTCCGCGGGCCACATTGACTCCTCCACGAAGTCATAACGGCCAAGATCTACCTGGTGTGGTTAAACCACTCCAAGATCACCGTAATGTAAGGCTAAAGGAAAGATGAAATCGCAAAAATCTAGGATTGTGGGAATAGCGCTGAAACGAACTACGATTTTTATTTAATTACATAATTTTGATTGGAGGACGTACCTGACCGAAATTCTGGCGAATTTCATCGACTAAAAAGGATTCTTCACGAAAGCGTCCTGCAAAGTTAACGAAATCTCAAAATCATTGTTAGCAACACTATTATTGCAAGACGTAACAGAGGTAGAGTATGTCAACGCATTGTTATTTCAAGCGGCGCAACAATAAGTTTAGTTATGTAGTCTTGTAGCCAGTAGCCGAGCCAGAGCATATATTTCATAGTTCTGTTGCGTGATTGTGTCTATGTTGCGAGTGTATCGCGAGTTTTTTAGTGTTTTATGCGCTGTACTAGTAGGTGAGACGACGAAGTGTGGGACAATTCAAAGTTTGAATTCGAAGAGATAAGGAAAATCTGAAAATCGAAATGCGTATAGCACGACTTGTGTGTGTATTCACTGTATTTTTTAGTGGAACTGCAGTGTAATTGTATTTAATTTAGTAATTAAAGTACCTTAAAAATAAATTCATTGCGTGTTGTTTAGGCAAACTACCCCCTAGTTTTATTAGCATTAAATAGCACAATTTTATTTTCAGGTTACAATCTTTTGTGGAAGTTCTGTACAAATATGGAAAAGAAACGAAAGGTTGACAGTGAATGTAGAATTTTTAGAGAGCAGTGGGGATGTCAATATTTCGTGGTGGAGTCAAGGAACAAACCAATGTGTATTATTTGCAATGAAGCAATATCAGTCTTCAAAGAGTACAACATAAAACGTCATTATGAGACTAAGCACTCTCAGAATTACTCCAAGTTTACAGGATGCGAACGATTAGAAATGTATGAGTCTGTGAAACGCCAGCTAAAAACCCAGCAGTCGCTGTTTAAGACAGTAAATGCTGAACAACATACAGCAACTCGTGCTAGTTTTCGTGTTGCTCATTTAGTAGCGAAACAGTGTAAGCCATTAGCCGACGGTGTATTAATAAAGGACTTCATTATTGCAACAGCAGAAGAAATGTGTCCAGAAAAAGTTAATTTATTTAAAAACATAAGTTTGTCGGCAAGCACTGTGGCTCGAAGAATAGATGACATTGCACATCGGGGATATCCGGCCAGCTAACGCGAGTCGGTTTGCCGGCTCTCCCGGGCCGGTTTCGGCCCGCGGGCCGTAGTTTGGAGACCCCTGTCCTAGCCCTCTGAACGGGACTTCAGTTTCTGTGCGGCTTGCCGCTCGGTGCGTAATTGCAGACTTTCTCTCGCCGCCGCTTCCAATCTTATTTAGTCTTTCGACATTTCCGGTATTTCGGCACCGCAGAATCGAATGTACTGCAACGTCGTTACTGTCTCGTCTCCGTTCCCCTCATCAGAATCAAAACAAAACAAAACAGCAAAGAAAGTCCGTAATGAAACTCGTCAACGATCCACTCTCATTCTCCTCTGCTGAACACGATATGTTTGTTTAGCAGGCACCACTACGTCTATAACATAAATGTCACTGAAAGCATATATACGCATGTATCGAACTGAAGTACATATGTAAATGGTGTTGTTTCCAGAATATTCCATAGACTGTCACATTTTTAATTAGTTTATTTGGGAATATTCGTCTTAAAGTGGCATTTTCAATTTTTATTATTATTATTATTATTATTATTTCTTTCATTTCTCAGACGTCATGTCTGGTTTAATATGGAAAGTGAAGCGGAACTTGATCAAGCGTCACTTCCTTTTAACTGTACAGTATATCTTACACTGCATTTAGGAACTTTCGGGTAATTGAACATGTATTAATAATTACAGATTTCTGTAGTTGTATATATACGTTTGGATGTACCTGTATTGCGTTGATGTACTATGGATATTGTGTGGTATGACTCTTGTAGTTGATAGTATAATTGTTATAATGTCAACTTTATCCTGATGCCACATGTCCTTGACTTCCTCAGCCAGTTGGATGTATTTTTCAGTTTTTTCTCCTGTTTTCTTCTGCATATTTGTTGTATTGGGTATGTATATTTCGATTAGTTGTGTTAATTTCTTCTTTTTATTGGTGAGTATGATGTAAGGTTTGTTATGTGGTGTTTTTTTATCTGTTATAATGGTTCTGTTCCAGTATAATTTGTATTCATCATTCTCCAGTACATTTTGTGGTGCATTCTTGTATGTGGGAACGTGTTGTTTTATTAGTTTATGTTTTATGGCAAGTTGTTGTTGTATTATTTTTGCTACATTGTCATGTCTTCTGGTGTATTCTGTATTTGCTAGTATTGTACATCCACTTGTGATGTGATCTACTGTTTCTATTTGTTGTTTGCAAAGTCTGCATTTATCTGTTGTGGTACTGGGATCTTTAATAATATGCTTGCTGTAATATCTGGTGTTAATTGTTTGATCCTGTATTGCAATCATGAATCCTTCCGTCTCAGCCGGCCGAAGTGGCCGTGCGGTTCTAGGCGCTACAGTCTGGAACCGAGCGACCGCTACGGTCGCAGGTTCGAATCCTGCCTCGGGCATGGATGTGTGTGATATCCTTAGGTTAGTTAGGTTTAATTAGTTCTAAGTTCTAGGCGACTGATGACCTCAGAAGTTAAGTCGCATAGTGCTCAGAGCCATTTACCTTCCGTCTCACTGTGTATATTGCATTTTCTTAGCCATGTGTTGGATGCGTCTTGATCGATGTGTGGCTGCGTTAGATGATACGGGTGCTTGCCATGAAATGTTTTCTTTTTCCAGTTTACTTTCTTCGTATCTGTTGATGTTATGTGATCTAAAGGGTTGGTGAAGTGGTTATGAAATTCCAATGGTGTAGCCGATGTATTTATATGATTGCTTTGTATATTTTGCTAGTTTCTGCTCGTTCTATAAAGAACTTTCTTAAATTGTCTACCTGTCCATAATGTACTTTTTTATGTCGATAAATCCCCTTCCTCCTTCCTTTCTGCTTAATGTGAATCTTTCTGTTGCTGAATGTATGTGATGTATTCTATATTTGTGGCATTGTGATCGTGTAAGTGTATTGAGTGCTTCTAGGTCTGTGTTACTCCATTTCACTACTCCAAATGAATAGGTCAATATTAGTATAGCATAACTATTTATAGCTTTTGCCTTGTATCTTGCTGTCAGTTCTGTTTTCAGTATTTTTGTTACTCTTTGTCTATATTTTTCTTTTCGTTCTTCTTTAATATTTGTATTATCTATTCCTATTTCTTGCCTGTATCCTAGATATTTATAGGCATCTGTTTTTTCCATCGCTTCTATGCAGTCGCTGTGGTTATCCAATAAGTAATCTTCTTGTTAAGTGTGTTTTCCCTTGACTATGCTATTTTTCTTACATTTGTCTGTTCCAAAAGCCATATTTATGTCATTGCTGAATACTTCTGTTATCTTTAGTAATTGGTTGAGTTGTTGATTTGTTGCTGCCAGTAGTTTTAGATCATCCATGTATAGCAAATGTGTGATTTTGTGTTGGTATGTTCCAGTAATATTATATCCATAATTTGTATTATTTGGCATGTTGGATAGTGGGTTCAGAGCAAGGCAGAACCAGAAAGGACTTAATGAGATTCCTTGGTATATTCCAAGCTTAATCTGTATTGGCTGTGATGTGATATTATTTGAATTTGTTTGGATATTAAGTGTGGTTTTCCAATTTTTCATTACTATGTTTAGGAACTGTATTAATTTAGGATCTACTTTGTATATTTCCAATATCTGTAGTAACCATGAGTGGGGTACACTATCAAAAGCTTTTTGGTAATCAATGTATGCGTAGTGTAGCGACCTTTGTTTAGTTTTAGCTTGATATGTCACCTCTGTATCTATTATCAGTTGCTCTTTACATCCTCATGCTCCTTTGCAACAGCCTTTTTGTTCTTCATTTATCATTTTGTTCTGTGTTGTATGTGTCATTAATTTCTGTGTAATGACTGAAGTTAATATTTTGTATATTGTTGGTAGGCATGTTATGGGGCGATATTTTGCTGGGTTTGCTGTGTCTGCTTGATCTTTAGGTTTCAGATAAGTTATTCCTTGTGTAAGTGTATCAGGGACTGTGTATGGGTCTGCAATGTAACTGTTACATAATTAAGTTAGATATGAATGTGTTGAGGTGAACTTCTTTAGCCAGAACTTAAAACTACTTAAACCTAACTAACCTAAGGACATCACACACATCCATTCCCGAGACAAGATTCGAACCTGCGACCGTAGCAGTCCTGCGGTTCCGTACTGCAGCGCCTAGAACCGCACGGCCACCGCGGCCGGCAACACCGATTCACCTGAGGGGTGGCGGTGTGAATGGATTGCCCAGATTTCCGATGTGAAGAAACAGCATACCAGTTGCATTAAAAAACAATTTTTAAATCAACTAGTGTCTGCTTCTTCACATCGACATTCTTCAAAAACGGTGGAAAGACTGGTCTTTGCTTTGGCCGGTGACGTGTGACGGGAAATGCTGACGTAATAGAAGCTCGGCGCTACCAACGGTGTTATATTTCATACAGCTGAGCAGTATTCTAGGATGGTTCACACGAGTGTTTTGTTTGCAGTCTTCTTTCTAAGTGATTGTATTTTCCTTGTATAATACCAGTTAACCGCAGTCTGCCAGCTGAATTACATATGTGATCGTTCAATTTCATATCATCACATACTGTTACAATCGGTTATTTCTGTTTCACCACGCAATTTTGACACTACAACTGCTAGGTCACCGGCGTTTGCAGAAATGAAAAGAAAAAAAAAAAAAAACATGGAAGTCCACGTGAATCGTTCCAGACAAATCCGATACGTGGCGAGACCGAACGACAGACCCATCCGACACCTTTTGTTTTGTGACTTACATGCAGTTGCCATTGTTAGCAAAGTATTTATCGCCAAGCGTGAAGGTGCATCGTTTTCTTTTCAAGGGAAAACGATGCTTTTATTTCTCTAAGGGAGATAGGCAGGCTGGCTGCTAGCTTCTTGATTTACAGAATGTCTAATGGAATACACAGCTCTAAAACCGCCAGTATGTTTACAATGTGCAGTCGATATTTTTATAGTCAGGTACGTCGACATATTTCCAGCCGATATATCGACATCTCGATACCTTTTACGATATGGTGAGAGCAGATGATCATATATTTAATATGTTGAAATATAGGCTGTACCATATTTTTAAAAATATCAACAGTTATATTAGAACAAATAAGCCCTCGGTCACAAATATTGAGTTAAAATTGACCAGGTTTCGACGCTACTATGAGCGTCGTCTTCAGAATTAGACTAACTGTTCTAAAATATATGAGGTATGTAAACATTAATAAAATTAAAGTTTGTACTGACTGGAAAAAGATGCAGTACTTACAAGTCACATATTAAAAAAGATCTAAGCCGGAAAGGCGACGTCATGAATAGTTGTAAGAAAGATGGCGAGCCGCTAAGGGCTGCCTGTACTTCAGTGAACAAGGGTTGCAACGCCTGCGTCAAAAAATCTTCGCATTGAAGCCCACAACGGCAACAGTTCTACACGCAGCTGGCGTTAGTGGGACAGGTAGGTGGGTGTTTACTCGCTGGCCAGCAGTCAGCCGCTGGAGTCCTTGTGGTGTTTGTGTGTCGCGGCAGCAGCGTCTTCAGGAAACGCAGTCACGTGATCACGCGCAGGCGGTGCGCGCATTCACAACAGGCAGTTATGATCTGCATCGCCTCTCGCGCACGGACGACTTACGAAGTCGGGTGCCAGGCCAGCGGCAGTTTATTAGGAATGGGAAAAAATCGACCGGTTGAAACTGATACCGTTACTTTAGTTCTGAATAACCTGTAATTTTCGGTATTTGCTTGGGCTCTATTATAACAGGTGGTTTGTTTTTATTTTTTACTAATAACTGGGTAAAAAAATAGATCAGTTAGTCATTGCAAAAGTGCTAAAATTAGGTTGATAAATAAATATTTTTTTTAAAAAAAGAAAGAGTAATTTTATTTATAAATTTTCCACTGCTCTCAAATATTGCGTCATAACAGAAAATCGCAAAAGCGATCAGTGCTGTTTCAGCAACAGTGACGACAGAAACGAGCAACAAACTCATTGCATAACAATTGGTACGGCATCTTTGAGACAATAATGTACGTAGTTACAAGGTGGTGTGGCCTGTTAAATGATGCGAGTAAACATGCAGTGTAGCAAGAATTGCCCCGTCTGGTCTATATAGTGGTTGCTCGCTGTCGTCGTACGTCAGCTGTATTGCAGAATGGACCCCACCTAGTCCGGAAGGCCGGCCGGTGTGGCCGAGCGGTTCTAGGCGCTTCAGTTTGGAACCGCGCGACCGCTACGGTCGCAGGTTCGAGTCCTGCCTCGGGCATGGATGTGTGTGCTGTCCTTAGGTTAGTTAGGTTTAAGTAGTTCTAAGTACTAGGGGACTGATGACCTCAGACGTTAAGTCCCATACTGCTAAGAGCCGTTTGAACCATTTAGTCCGGAAGTATTTTACAGAGTACAGTATCAGTGAAGTAATAATGTTTCATTTGCTTTAAAATATTAAAAACGGTAAGTTACTAAAATGTAGACGTCCATGGCCGGAAATGTCATGTCCATTATAATTATCCGGGCTGTTATGCCGTGGTCGGTTGATGAATTCTGTGTCAATTCCTGAGCGAGCGAACCAGTGGGTGTGTTGGACCTTCTATCGAGCTACAGACCCCCTTGAAGATGTCCTCCGCAGACGGGGACGAAACGCTGGGAATTGACACAGAATTCATCAACCGACCATGGCATAACAGCCTGGATAATTATAATGGACAAAAACGGCAAGTGTCACAACACACTTGCGACATCCAGTGAGGAGAAAACTTAACAACTCATTCGCAGATTACGATAAAAATATGAAGTAGCCGATCTCCCGCCTGTATCTACATAATATGCCTTTATCTGCTAGTAGCCTTTAAAAAACTGACATATTAAGACGAAAAATAGAATTCTTCAATCTCAGTTTTCCCGTTGTAACATTGACTATTCGTAATGCCCAAATAGTGGTATGATCCCCTATTGTTGTTGTTGTGGTCTTCAGTCCTGAGACTGGTTTGATGCAGCTCTCCATGCTACTCTATCCTGTGCAAGCTGCTTCATCTCCCAGTACCTATTGCAGCCTACATCCTTCTGAATCTGCTTAGTGTATTCGTCTCTTGGTCTCCCTCTACGATTTTTACCCTCCAACGCTGCCCTCCAATACTAAATTGGTGATCCCTCGATGTCTCAGGACATGTCCTACCAACCGATCCTTTCTTCTAGTCAAGTTGTGCCACAAGCTCCTCTTCTCCCCTATTACAACACAATTTTTGAGCAGAGTTTGAAAGAAATTAGAATCAATAGGAAAATACAGGTGATTTTATATAGTATTCAGCCACTGATCATTTACCTTATGGAGCAGCGAACTATGGACGGACTAAGCTGCCTTTCATTTCCCTTTTTAATTGAATATTTTGATTCTTTGTATCTTGAAACTGAGAGAGTCAAAACGTTTCAGTCATTTTTCGATTTCTACGTTCATGACAGTAAATATCATGAATAAAAAACAGGTTATTTTTAGCGGTTTTAATAGATTAAACTGGCGTGGGAAAAAATTGATATAGCCGAAAGCCGGTTGTTTCAGCGATAAGCGCCATCCCTACAGTTTATCCTAAATCTGCATACACATCTACATCTGTACTCTGTAAACCACTGAGAGGAGCATGGTGGAGGATAGTTTCTATTGTTTCAGTTATTACAGCTTTCTCCCGTTCCATTCATGTTTGAACCGCGCGAAGAATGATTACACAGATGTTTTTGTCCGTACTGCTATTAGTCCCAATGGTAGCGATACGTAGAAAGTTGTGATATATTCTTAAATTTATCATATAAAGTTCCTTCTAGAAACATTCTAAGTAGGTTTTCACGGGATGGTTTAGGTCCATCTTCAATAGTCTTCCAGTTCAGTTCTTTCAGCATCTTCGTAACACTCTCTCGCGGGTTAAAGAAACCAGTGGTCGTTCTTGCAGCCCTTCTCTGCAAACGTTCATTACACGCCGTCAGTTCTGTTTTGTCCAGGTTGCACACAGTTGAGCAATATTCTAGGATGGTTCGCTTGAGTGTTCTGTTTGCAATCTCCTTTGTAGGTGATAATGTTTCCCTGGTATTGTTCCAGTTAATCGCAGTCCGCCATGTGACTGACCAACGACTGAAGCTATGTGATCGTATTATTTCATGCCACAACAAATTGTTACGACTGGGTATTTCTATGAGCTGACCGATGACTTACTGGTATTACAGCCCTAGGACACTACGCGTTTTCGTTTTCTGAAGTGCAGAATTTTACATTTCTGAACTTTTAAACCAAGTTGCTGATCTCTGCTTCACTCCGAAATCTTCTTAATATCTGGTTGAATACCTGCGCAGCTACCGTCAGACTGTACCTGATTAGAGATACCTGAGTCGTCTGTGGAAAGATTGAAGTTACTATTAATACCGTCTGCAAGGTCATCAATACCAGAGGCCTCCCCCTCTCTCCATCTCGTCCTTTCCCCTCTCCCCTCTATCACTCAATCACCCACTTTATCTGTCCATCTTACGCCCTCCCCCCCCCCCCCCACCCTGTCTCTCTCTCTCTCTCTCTCTCTCTCTCTCTCTCTCTATCATTTTACTTCTGGACAGAAAGTTGTTTGAGTTGGTAAAGATAAGTGTAAGACAGTCAGCACTTTTTATACTTCATTATTACTACATTTATAGCTTATGATATTCAGTGAAAGGTACTAAGTTGTACGCACTGTCTGTCAAAATTTTATGATTAACCATGTGCCTTGAACCATCTGACGTAGGTTTCCAAATATTTCGTAAGCTGCCTCTTCTATCATCTGGAAGAAGAACAAAAATTGCTTACACACACACACACACACACACAAACACACATATTTGGGGGCATGTAAGACCTTCAGATTTTTCATTCTGTTCACAATATCGGTTAAAGTGTCACATATGATGCATACTACTCGGTCAGATTTCCCACTTCGCCACGTTAGTCGCAACTATCTGCCACTAGACGGTTCCAAATTGTAGAGTGTAATACGGCTGTGTGCAACGTAAGTACTTCGTCGAGTGAGAAACAGCGTGCTATAATCGCGTTATAATTCGCAGAGTCTTTCGACACATGGGACACCTTGTCTTTCAGCACGACAATACCAGACCATACACGAGTGCTCAGACATCTGGAACTTTCCTATGGCTTGGGTTCTCTGTAACCGATCATCATCCTTACAGTCCCAGCTTATGCTATTTTAATCTGTTTCTACAACTTAAAGGACACCTTCGAGGACTTCTCTTTAATAGTTATGCAGCGGTTCAATCACAGGCGAGGTTGTGGCTCCGTCAATGAAGGGAAACCTCCTACAGTGACAGTATCAACAAACTTGTCTCGAGGTGGGGGACGTGCGTTTGACGCAAGCGTGACTATGTTGAGAAATAAATACCTATATATGGATAGTAAATAAGTTGGCAGTTAATAAACATTGTTTTATTTAAAGCGGTGTCCAGCCACGGAATAATACGTGCGATATTCCTTGATGGCAAGGTGACTGGCGTGGAGCTTTTGGAGGACGGTTTCATCCCCATATCCTAAGTGACCCTGATTTCTACCAGATGTGGTTCATGCTCGACCCCGTCGGAAGAGCAGAGTGTTTGATGTGCTGGAGGAGTACTTTGGGGACCTCATTGTTGTTCTGGGGTACCCAGAGGCCACTGGCACGGGCCTCGATTGGCCGCCATATTCTCCGGGTCTGAACACATGCCACGCCTTTTTGTGTGGCTGTATGAAAGACAAAGTGTACAGCAGTGACCCCAAAACCATTACTGAGCTGAAAACAGCCTTTCAGCAGGTCATCGACAGCATCGATGTTCCGACACTTCAGCGGCTCATGCCGAATTTCGTTACTCGTTTGCGCCACATCATCTCCAATGATGGCAGGCATATCGAACATGTCATACCTGTATCCGAAAATCTGTAGTGACATTTACACGTTGATTAAACTGTGTGCACGCCGTAGTTCGTAAATAATTTATGGTTTTTTCCCACATAGGTCAGTAATTGCTACCGTGTATGTTTTATTTCTGAGGAGAGACTCTGTACTGTAAAATTGTACGGTAATATCACAGAACATACGGAATGATGTGAAATGATGCTCTGGGGTTTTTCGGTCACCTAGAGAAAGTATTTTTATATATTCCCACTTTAGTGACTTGCACATTGATGACGATGAAATGATGGTGGTGGGGGCAATGTAACACCCAGAAAATCTCCAGCCAGTCTGGCAGGCGATCCCGGGACCGTATGTGGTATGGTTCTAATGGCTCTGAGCACTATGGGACTTAACGTCTGTGGTCATCTCTCCCCTAGAACTTAGAACTACTTAAACCTAACTAATCTAAGGACATCACACACATCCATGCCCGAGGCAGCATTCGAACCTACGACCGTAGCGGTCACGCTGTTCCAGACTGAAGCGCCTAGAACCGCACGGCCACAACGACCGGCGACCTTAGTATCTAGAGACAGCAGTGCTAAGCGCGAGAGCACGGGATACGGACAGTACCCGGAATAACCCAACAGGCACTTCGTTAGAGAGCTGCACTTTACTAGCTTAAGAGGGACAGGGTCGATAAAGTCACCGAAATTACGGGAACCAACTTTATGAACAAAACACAGATGAAACAGTGGCGGATTCAAACATGGCACAGAGAATGGATGCGTCCAATAAGGGTCGCCGACTACACTCTTTCTTTCCTGATGAACACGAAAGACTACAACTGAAACATGTCGACCCAAGCCGGGGGATGGTCCATTTCCTGACAGGCCACGAGCCGTGATTAGATTAGATTAGATTAGAGTAGGTTAGCTTTTCGTTCCATAAATCCGTGCTGAGGAGATCCTCGTGGATGTGGAACAAGTCAATTTTTTTTTAAAATATTTAAGCTGAAATAACAATACTAATAGTATGAATATATACATCATATGTTTCTATTAAAAAATTCGTCAATGGAGTAAAAGGAGTTGGCCACTAGTAAGTCTTTCAGGCTCCTTTTAAACTGATGTTTATTTGTAACTAAATTTTTTATGTTTGCTAGCAAATTATTGAAGATGAGTGTTCCTGAGAAGTGGACCCCTTTTTGAACTAAAGTAAGTGCTTCTAAGTCCTTCTGCAGATCATTTTTGTTCCTGGTATTGTATGTATGAACTGAGCTGTTTGTTGGAAAAAGAGATATATTATTTAGGACAAATTTCATTAAGGAGTAAATATACTGAGAGGCAGTAGTTAGTATGCCCAGTTCTTTGAAGAGGATTCTGTAGGACGTCCGTGTATTTACTGCACAAATAATACGTATTACACGCTTTTGGACTCTGAAAACTTTTGTTTGACTTGAAGAGTTACCCCAAAGTATTATACCATATGACATTACGGAATGAAAGTAAGCAAAGTATGCAAGCTTTTTCATTTTTATGTCGCCTATGTCTGCTAACACTCGAATTGCAAATACAGATTTGTTAAGGCGTTTCTGCAGTTCTGTGGTGTGCTCCTCCCAACTGAATTTATTATTAAGTTGTAATCCCAGGAATTTAAGATTGTCAACCTCTTCTATCTGCTCTTCTTCATACTTTATGCATATGTTGGGTGGAAACCTCTTGCAGGTTCTGAAATGCATATAGTGAGTCTTTTCGAAGTTTAATGTCAGTGAGTTGGCTTTAAACCATACCGTATCCGGTACATTTAAACCATATGGGTCTAACTAACGATGAAGTATGCGTCTGCGGAGAAACTGGGACACCAGAACATGCCACACTGCTGTGCAACACGCTAGCACAAGTGAGACCTGTATAGAATGACAATGACATCGCCATAATAATAAGTAATCCCGATGACTGGAACTCAGTAAATAGCGTAGCCGATGTTGTATCGAATTCTCTGCACGAAGAATACAAGCGCCAAAATCCATACGGAAGGAGGCATAGACAAGCACAAACAACACAACAAACCACATGGGAGGACACAAACACGACCATAGATTCCGAAACCGAGGAAGGAACACTAAGTTAACATGACTCAGAAGGGATCAACATGTAAGGGACCAAAACCAACAATGCATGACACTGCATGCCACAACACAGTCACAAACAACACAACGATCGTAGAACAAATAAACACCGGCACCACATACTAAGAATATAGTAATGAGGTAATGTCGCTTGCGAGGAGAAGGCTAGAAGAACTTTTATTCCGAGGCTCCTCCTCCACAATGACTTCATGCATAGTGCTTATACACTGCACACAAGCAGTAATGTATTGCTCGTCTTATTGTGTGCAGACAGAAGTATGTTCTCTTCTCTGTTCAAAGCTATAATCAATCAATTTCATATATCAGATATGCATTAAGTTATTTAAGGAATAATGCATTCAAGTAGCAATGAACTATATTCTATTTCAACTAACCAAGTTACAAATGTAAGTGTATTTCTCATGCGAAGTTAAAATTCATGTATTCCGTGTATGAAGTGCTCAATCAGAATTTAATCTGTATAATCTGTGTAAACATACACTAGCGCAAACCATTTCAGATGAGAATAGTTCGAGGTTGTACCGATGCCTTCTCATCTTAAATAGATAGAAATAGGCCATTATTAAAAACCTGCTACTTAGACTGTATTACTCGTCCAAATACAGGATAGCACTTCCCCCTATATGTTACAAATTATTCTTAACCACGTTCATTGTGTTACGTTTTTTTTTATTTTTTTTATTTGATATATGCATTGTATATATTATATTCTCATCAACTATGTAGTAACAAATTATATGGAACCATTTTAACAATTGTTAAGCATTCAGTTCGCTGTAACTTCAGAGAAATCTATATATAATGTTCTTTCTATTATTTAAAAAAAAGCATTCACAACTGTATGCCAATAAGTCTGTAACAAATGGTTCAAATGGCTCTGAGCACTATGGGACTCAACATCTGCGGTCATCAGTCCCCTAGAACTTAGAACTAGTAAAACCTAAGGACATCACACACATCCATGCCCGAGACAGGATTCGAACCTGCGACCGTAGCGGTCGCGCGGCTCCAGACTGAAGCGCCTAGAACCGCTCGGTCACACTGGCCGGCTTCAGACTGTAACAATGAGAAGTCTTTGCTATTAGATTCAGAAGCATCCGACCCACCTTACATGTCAAGGCGGTGGGTTACTCTGTAATGTTAATGAAATAAAAAAATAAATGAAATAAACTCCGACTCTGAAGCAATCAGACACGGTGTGCCACAGGGTTTCACTCTGGATCCTCTATTGCTTCCGATGTACAAATAAAGCAGGGTATAACTCGATGCTACAGCGTGTCTGACTGCTTCAAATCGGAGTGTCTGCTGTTATGGGCCTGACATATTCTGCATAATCTCTGGCTGTATCGCATACAACCTGTTCCCAGGCGTCGCAACCCTGAGATGTTAAGGGTGTAACGTACGCCGCTTTAAACTGTAAGAGGAGCGTCCGTGCGCAGGGCCACCGTAGTAACTACACCGTGCGATGCCCCCACAAAGCGTGAAGCTGTCCGTTCTCCCTGAATCGCTGGCTGGACTCCTTTGTCGTCGCTGCTGCTGCGCGCAGTTTTTGCTCGCGTTTGCAGACTATGAGGGGCGTTACGCTCAGCCGCTTGTGGCATGCGTGCAAAATGAGGCGGAATTGCCTGCTGGCTGAAGCGATACCTGTAAGCTCCGTACGAGAGCCGGTCCGTTCCAGACGCCGCGATCCATGACACGCCGCCGGCCGTCAGGTTATCCTTCTGCCGTGCGGTTAGAGGCGCCGTATCACGATTCACGGGAGTCCTCCCTCGGGAATGAGTTATGTGTCCTTCTTAGAGTAAGTTAGTTGAAGTTACTTTAAGTAGTGTGTAAGTCTAGCGACCGATGACCTCAGCAGTTTGGTCCGTTAGGAATTCACACATATTTCAACATTTGTATCATTTTATTCATCAATGCATTTACTAGCTACACTACTGACCATTAAAATTGCTACACCACGAAGATGACGTGCTACAGACGCGAAATTTAACCGAAAGGAAGAAGATGCTGTGATGTGCAAATGATTAGCTTTTCAGAGCATTCACACAAGGTTGGCGCCGGTGGCGACACCTACAACGTGCTGACATGAGGAAAGTTTACAACCGATTTCTCATACACGAACAGCAGTTGACCGGCATTGCCTGGTGAAACGTTGTTGCGATGCCTCGTGAAAGGAGGAGAAATGCGTACCACCACGTTTCCGACTTTGATGAAGGCCGGATTGTAGCCTATCGCGATTGAGGTTTATCGTATCGCGACGTTGCTGCCCCCGTTGGTCGAGATCCAATGACTGTTAGCAGAATATGGAATCGGTGGCTTCAGGAGGGTAATACGGAACGCCGTGCTGGATCCCAACGGCCTCGTTTCACTAGCAATCGAGATGACAGGCATCTTATCCGCATGGCTGTAACGGATGGTGCAGCCACGTTCGATCCCTGAGTCAACAGATGGGGAAGTCTGCAAGACAGCAACCATCTGCACGAACAGTTCGACGACGTTTGCAGCAGCATGGACTATCAGCTCGGAGACCATGGCTGCCGTTACCCTTGACGCTGCATCACAGACTGGAACGCCTGCGATGGTGTACTCAACGACGAACCTGGATGCACCGATGGCAAAACGTCATTTTTTCGGATGAATCCAGGTTCTGTTTACAGCATCATGATGGTCGCATCATGAAGGCACATTGTTAGCGTGTATTCGTCATCGCCATACTGGCGTATCACCCGGCGTGATGGTATGAGGTGCCTTTGGTTACACGTGTCGGTCACCTCTTGTTCGCATTGGCAGCCCTTTGAACAGTGGACGTTACATATCAGATGTGTTACGACCCGTGGCTCTACCCTTGATTCGATCCCTGCGAAACCCTAGATTTCAGCAGGATAACGCACGACCGCATGTTGCAGGTGCTGTACGGGCCTTTCTGGATTCAGAAATGTTCGACTGCTGCCCTGGCCAGCACATTCTTCAAAATCTCTCACCAACTGAAAACGTCTGGTCAATGGTGGCCGAGCAACTGGCTCGTCACCCTACCCCAGTCACTACTCTTGATGAGCTGCGGTATCGTGTTGTAGCTGCATGGGCAGCTGTACCTGTACACGCCATCCAAGCTCTGTTTTGACTCAACGCCCAGGCGTATCAAGGCTGTTATTACGGCCAGTAGTTCTAATGGAATGTTGTCTACTCCTGGGGCCTTGTTTCGACTCGGGTCTTTCAGTGCTCTGTCAAACTTTTCACGCAGTATCATATCTCCCATTACATTAAAAATTATAAAGTCATTGCATGTATATCCTATCGAGTGCCTGATCCTGTCTCAGAGGTATTTACTAGCTGAATTACTTCAGATAGAGAGAGAGAGAGAGATATTACGCAGTATACTACTTCAGTTGCAATTTTTTTAAGTACACCTTCATCGGATATTTTATCCATGCACACTATTCCTGCAGTTCCTCTTAATGCGGTACATTTCAGCTGATTACTGTTTGTCTTTGTGGTGTTTTTTTCCTGTAGTCACTTCTACAGAACGCTGCACCACGGACGTCTGCCTTGAGGTGTCACTTCCACAGACAGTGACGGCAATAAATTTATTTGGCTAATGGAAGCAGTTCCCGGCAAGGCAGTATTGCGTCGTCCGTACCGCTATTGCTGTGTACTACGCTAGAGACACGACACAGCTTAGCGGTCGCCCACGCCAGCTGTGGCGAGATCCCCAGCTAATGGGCGACTTATCGATACGACCCCACTGACCACTGCTGTATCGTCCACGCGAGTTCACGGTCAAAGCGACACAATGAGGAAACACGGCGCACCAGCCGCCATATTTCCTTCAGTACTCTACTAGCCGTTTCCAACTACCCAGCAACGAGTCGCGCTGATGCAACAGGACGAAGCAACAATAATATCCAGTTGGTGCAATGATAAACTGGTTACTGTTACTGTTAGCAAGACGTGTGGATAGCTTCCTTCTTCTTCAGGGTTGCGGAGCCTTTACAGGATCACTTTGTTCTCTCTCTGTCCGTGCGTTAAGAAACATTTTTCTCAGCAACGGTTGGACGTATCAACTTGGAATTTATGCTGTAACGTTGTTACTTTAATTTGCTATGAAAGCGGTACTGATAGACAATAAAAGCGATTTAAAAGCTGTGAGCTGTCTGGGGAAGTTAACCTTGCATTTCTGAGCAACTGTTTCACCAGGCATCCAGTCTAGCTTACCGAATTCCCAACCAGACTAACATAATCTTTTAATAGTCATACGACAACCGGTGATATATATATATAAAAATGAGAATTTAAATAAAAAGAAATAAATCAGTTTATATTTGGAAATTTATTTTAACATTTATCATTGAAATTTCAGCATATTAAACGTGAGTCATAACTAAGCTTGTGCCTTATTTAGGACTGTGAAAATGTGAGTTTGTAATCTTACGGAACACATCAAATAGGGAGCCAAGATTGGGAGACTACATACAACACTGCATTCATAAAATAACACACAAAGAACGTTGAAACATATGCAAGAGGAAATTAACCACAACCAACCGATTCAATTTTCACCCAAAGAAGTTATGTTCGTAGCGCAATCCTGTCCGTCATGTAATTACCACACACTGGTATACTAAATTCATACTAACTCTCTGTGAAATCTTCCCGAAAAGAATAGCTGAGGGCTACGTTGATGCTTGCACCACACGCTTCACGTGGTCAACTTGGTTTACACAAGGAGTGTAACTCCACAATCATTTTGATAATTAAAATAAATTACATCGAAACGCAATTTACTAAAGAAAAACCTTGAACGGTTACTAACGTCTTACTATTAACCTGATGGGTCAAACAGTTATATAAGCACGTGGTACTGGTCTCGCAAAGTACACCCCACGTGGGTTGAACATAAAGAAAAAATTGCTATATTGAAAAATATTGTCAAGACGAGACATTATAATCACACAAGCATTCGCATTTAAGATTGATGATCTTAGTTAGAGTTACTGATCAACACGTGGTTCCACTTTACTCACAAAGTAGTGACAAAGCAACTACTGGAAGATATTCTGAACTTCACACGCGAATTACACTGCGTTGCAATTTAAGATAAGATTCGATATTTTAGAGATAAACCTGAAATAAAGGTGAATAAATTTTCAGTTAGGCTGAACTTAAGAAATCCATTGTCCTACGGACTTAGCAGAGACGCGCTTAGCCGGAGATCTTACCACTTCAGACGCTCGCCGCGGACAGACTGGCGTGGGCCCCTACCGAGGGTGCTTAACACATACAAACGGGAGTGACCAGAGAGGCAGCTTCCTATACCAACATGACAAGGGACGGACAGGACCATGCTAAGAATTGAAACCTCTTTGCTTTTAGAAAGCGTAGCTACCTGTTCCGACGTTGGTCCTACTGTTCTCTAGCAGACAGGCTTGTCTGCTACCCTCAAGCATGCAACTACAAATACATTTGCTCATTCATCCTTTCACGCAGAAGGGAAGGGGGATGACAGTATCTTATCATATACAGTATATAAAAGAAAGCGGATGTAGGTTCCGTATGAGACTGTGTGACATGAATTACATATAAACTGTGTTTTAAAGTGTAGTAGTGTGACAGTTCGTTCATGATTATGTGTAAAAGTAACATGTTCCACTGCTCAGTCTCCTCCCAGATAGAGTCAGAAACACCACAGCAAATTTAGAAGTGGAATGTATGCCGTAAATGACAACAGATTTAAGAAATTAACAGGAAAGGAATCCAACAGAGACCTTTCAATGCCACACACTAACATCTATGATCCCTTCACGATGCAAAAAATTTAAACTTCTACGTCAATGAAATCAAAAGATGCGGCCATCTTTGTCACACATTCTCATACTCACAAACTCACTCATCAAATCAGGTGGATTCCATATTTCTAGGTTTCCGGAAAGCATTTGACACGGTGCCCCGTTTTAGGCTGTTAAGGAAGGTACGAACATATGGAATAAGTTCACAGATATGTGAGTGTCTCGAAGACTTCTTAAGTAATAGAACCCAGTATGTTGTCATTGACGGCGAGTGTTCATCAGACACAACGGGATCATCAGTAGTGCCACAGGGAGCTGTGATAGGACCCGCTGTTGTTCTCCGTATACATAAATGATTTGGCGGACAGGATGGCCACCAATGTGCGGTTGTTTCCATGGTGTACGGTAAGATGTCGAAGCTGAGTGACTGTAGGAAGATACAAGCCGACTTAGACCAAATTTCCAGTTGGTGTGATGAATGGCAGCTAGCCCTAAATGTGTAAACATGTAAGTTAATGCGGATGAGTAGGAAGATCAAACCTGTAATGTTCGGATGCAGCATTACTTGTGCCCTGCTTGACAAAGCCAAGTCGTTTAAACATCTGGGCATGACGCTGCAAAGCGATATGAGGTGGAACGAGCATTTGAGATCTGTGGCAGGAAAGGCGAATGGTGGTCGACTTCCCTTTGTTGGAAAAATTTTAGGAAAGTGTGGTTCATCTGTAAAGAAGACGGCTATAGGACAGTGGTCCGACCTATTCTTGAGTACTGGTGGAGTGTTTGGGATCTCTGCCAGCTCAGATAGAATGAAGACATCAAAGAAATCCATAGGCGGGCTGCTCGATTTTTTAGCGGTAGGTTCGAACAACACGTAAGTTTTATGGAGATGCTTTGGGAACTCAAATAAAAATCCGTGGACGGAACGCATCGTTCTTTTCGAGAAACACTGTTGGGAAAATTTAGAGAACCGGCATTTGAAGGTGACTGCCGAACGATTCTACGGCCGCCAAGATACACTGCACGTAACGACCACGAAGATAAGATACGAGAAATTAGGACTCATACGGACGCATATAGACAGTCGTTTTTTCCTCTCACTATTTGCGAGTGTAATGGGAAAGAAAAGTAGATTGTAAGGTGGCGTGGTCTCCTGACCTTCATTTCTTACATATTCCGAACTCACCATCGTATTCTGCGTATCAAGACGTTTCATTCAAGCCCACACTCGAGAGGGTAGCTTCAATTTTACATATTTCCATTTAATCGATATGCAAACCTAGTAAATAAATCGCAAATGCTCACTGAGATTAAAAAGTCGAGGCTGGCGTACACAAACATTCAAGACATGGCGGCCACAGGAGTTTTTGTTCAGCAGAAGCAGGAGGATGAGTTAGCACGCAGCAGCACCGGCCGACTGAACGCCCACAGACCAAAACGGTTTTTGCCACAGAAAAGGGATAATGGCCTGCGTGTTCACTTTAAAAGCAAAACCGGCTGTATTGTTTGGGAGAGCCCCAGCATACGCATTTTTTTTGACAGATCTAGTGCGCAGTATCAGAGTTCTCACACTTGGACAGTAAATGCCTAATGCAGATGCTATATATTTCTGGGTTGGTCAGCTTAAACGGAGCGCCATTCTCCTGTTTTGAAGAGTAATGCTGATTGGTGGACTATTTCTGACGCAATGAGCCAGAGGAGTGAGGGAAAGACAGCGGGTGATATGCCCTTTCGCTTTTTGTGTGGAGGGAAGTCGTTCCAGTGAAGCTCTTTTAGCGGGAACACACAGCGCGAACGAGAGCACTCGTGCGTGTACGCAGACTACGAGGGACAAAGTCTCTACTCAGTACTGCGCTGAGAGAGCACCTCTGTCACTAGTGAAACGGAGTGATACTCTATGGTGAGCCGCTCGCGATTAAGCGTTTGTTCACTGTGTTAGCCGTGACACTTAATATGCGGTGTGAACACGGGCAGAGTATTAGTTAACACATGCAAGTGAACATCGAGTGGCATCGCAGTGGGCTGGTAGTCTGGCCAGCGTACCACGCCAATAGTTAGACTAGGGGCAGATAGGAGTCATTGACTTCATCAAGGCGTAGTGAGAGTTCGATTGGCGAAGGTCAATCCAGATAGAAAGAGATAGTTTTGATATTTTCAGCAGCGAACGATGCAGGTAGCAGTCATTGTGCGCTACAGCGTAGGCGAGACCCACCTTTCCTCCATTAGAAATAACATCCTTCATTCACATCACTCCATTACATTTCTCTCGCGACAGCCTCTACCATACTTAGAAAAATTCAATCGGATAATCGTGCAAGTTGAGTAGGTGCGGCTCTCAACCATTCTACCAACTAAATAACATTCTTAAAGAATAGGGATAAAAGAGCTTTCCCACACTTTTTGTATAAACGTCATCAACAGGACGCAAGAAGTAACCACCTATTCCAAAAAGAACCCGGAAATTTGTGTATCGTTTATAAATAAAAGTTTCACTTAATTTTCTTAAATTTTGCAATAAATAATATTTTTCGTTCGTTTAATGTTTTTCTTACACTAACTAGCAATACTCCAGTACCCAAGTATCCCTCTAGTTACGTAAGAAAATAGAAATTTTTGTGTTTTTTCCTTACAGTGGACGACTCCAGAAGATATTTATTGCTGAAAGTTTTTCAGGCATTTCTTTTTTGTACGTTAGGAGCGTCTGTCTGACTTCTGTAGTAGTGTGGGGTGGAAATTGCTTCTTACTGGAGCCAAAGGGTACTTGTCAGATCAATCCGTTGCGCAACTCGTCAACAGAACAACCACACACTGACAGGATGTACAGAGAACCCTCCGTGACGCACCGTACGGTGGCTTGCGGAGCATGTATGTAGGTCATGGAATATCACACGAAGAAATAGTATCCTTCTTCATTTGTTATCAGCTGTTTGTCCATCAGGCCGTAGAGATCTCTTTTTCTTAACGGATAGACGCATCAGGTTGGAACTTGTCTCGCCTGCTAAGGTCCATGGTCTCTTTTCAGTGTAAAAAACTTAAGCTTCTCCGTTAATGCAGCCAAATGATACGTCATTTATGTAACATAGTTTTATAAATCTTGCGAGTATCGATATCGATAACAAGCAGAACTCATCAAAACTCTCGATTCCCGGCTCGGAGGAACTGACTGTATAGTACGTTACTAAGTTTGTACGGAACCTCCGGAGCGCAAGGCCAGTTCACAGTTATTCAGGTTTTTCCATTTTTTTTCTTCGACATTAGGTATAAACACGCAGTCAACGCCGTATTATGAAGACATACCCCGAAATCTATACTCTGCCAATCATTGTCAAGTGCGTGGCAGAGTGTACGTAGCTTTGTACTCGTATAATCGTTTCTTCCCGTTTTAATAGCGTATAGAGCGCTGGAAGGATGGTTTCTGTGCGAGCTGTAATTAGCCTTATCTTGTCTTCGGACTGTCTGCGGAAGTGCATCTGCGCACGACGACGTTGGATGCAGCCTGATGGCACAGCGTACACGTGACGCGGTAAAAAAGGTACACCATGTGATCAAAAGTACACGGACACCTGGCTGAAAATGACTTACAATTTCGTGGCGCCCTCCATCGGTAATGCTAGAATTCAATATGGTGTTGGCCCACACTTAACCGACAGTTTCCACTCTCGCAGGCACACGTTCAATCAGGTGCTGGAAGGTTTCTTGGGGAATGGCAGCCCATTCTTCACGGAATGCTCCACTGAGGAGAGGTATCGATGTCGGTCGGTGAGGCCTGGCACGAGGTCGGCGTTCCAAAACATCCCAAAGGTGTTCTAGACGATTCACGTCAGGACTCTGTGCAGGCCAGTCCATTACAGGGAAGTTATTGTGTTGCAGCCAATCCGCCACATCATGAACAGGTGCTCGATCGTGTTGGAAGATCAAGTTGCTCTTCAACAGCGGGAAGCAAGAAGGTGCTTAAAACATCAATGTAGGCCTGTGCTGTCATAGTGCAACGCAAAACAACAAGGGGTGCAAGCCCACTCCATGAAAAACACGACCACACCATAACACGACCGCCTCCGAATTTTATTGTTGGCACTACACACGCTGGCAGATGACGTTCATCAGGTATTCGCTATACCCACACCCTGCCATGGGATCGCCACATTGTCTACCGTGATTCCTCACTTCACACGAGGTTCTTCCACTGTTCAATCGTCCAATGTTTACGCTCCTTACAGTAAGCGAGGCGTCGTTTGGCATTTACCGGCGTGATGTGTGGCTTATGAGCAGCCGCTCGACTGTGAAATCCAAGTTTTCTCACCTCCGACCTAACTTTCATAGTATTTACAATGGATCCTAATGCAGTTTGGAATTCCTGTGTGATGGTCTGGATAGATGTCTGGCTGGCTGTTACACATTATGACCCTCTTCAACTGTCGGCGGTCTCTGTCAGGCAACAGACGAGGTCGGTCTTTTGTGCTATATGTGTCCCGTCACGTTTCCACATCACTATCACATCGGAAACACTGGACCTAGGGATGTTTAGAAGTGTGGAAATGTCGCGTACAGACGTATGACACAGGTGACACCCAATCACCTGACCACGTACGATGTCCGTGAGTTCCGCGGAGTGCCCCATTCTGATCTCTCACGATGTCTAATGACTACTGAGTTCGCTGATATTGAGCGGCTGACAATAGGTGGCAGCACAATGCACTTAAAATGAAAAACGTATGTTTTTGAGGGTGTCCAGATATTTTTGATCACATAGTGTATGTAAGCGGAGCAGACATGCATGGGGGATCACCCTAGCGAAGATGGTTCAAATGGCTCTAAGCACTATGGCACTTAACATCTGAGGTCATCAGTCCCCTAGACGTATAACCACCTAAACCTAACTAACCTAAGTACAACACACACATCCATGCCCGAAGCAGGATTCGAACCTGCGACCCTACCAGCAGCGCGGTTCCGGACTGAAGCGCCTAGAACCGCTCGGCCACACCAGCCCTTAGCGAAGACATCGGTTGCAAATGTAGGAATTTTACGGAGGAGGATCAGGTAGTGATAGTGGTTGGAGCAGGGAACAGTCTTGATAGGAACGGCGAATGTGATGTATGTGGTGACCTGGTAAAGATAGCTACTCAAACTGGAGGCACTAATGTACATTTCGAGCAACTGTCTCAGCGTCATGATTGTCGTCATCTTAATGCGGATGTTAGGCGCGTTGACGTGGGACTGGGGAGGGCACTGATGTCAGAGGGCATGTGTCACATCTCAGTGGTGCCAGTTGGGTCTGTCAGTAGACCGGGTTTCACGAGGTATGGCTTGCAACTCAGTAGGTATGGGAAGGAGAGGCTGGCAAAGCTTATAGGTAAAAGTGTAGTGGGCGTTGGTGGTGGGACACTTATGGAAAAATTCTTGTAGTAGTTGGTGTTAGAGCTGCACCTTTTTTAGATTGAAGTCAGCTGATAGGTATACCTGTTCAAAGGAAGTCCCTCTAACTAAGCTGATAGGTACATGTGTTTAAAGGAAGTCCCTCTAAGGGCTCACCTTCTGAAGATGTTATGTTTCCAAGTAGAGAAGGAATTAGCATATTTCATCAAAATATAAGAGGTATTAGAGATAAAGTTAGTGAACTGCTTATAGATGTTGACTCTGAAATTATTGGTATATCAGAGCACAGCATAAATAACTTGACAATTCAGAGGCTTCCTTTACCAGGATACAGATTAGCTGGCTGGTTTTCAAGGAGTTCCTTGCTGGGTGGGGGAGTGGCTATGTACGTCAAATACAGTATTCCATTTGAGTCCATAGACGTATCACGGCACTGCACTGAACAGATATTTGAATGTTGTGCACCGACAGTTGAATTTAGTGAAACTAAACTTCCAATTCTTCTTGTTTATAGTTCTCTTATCTCTGACTAGAGAGGGTTCTTGAATCACTTCGTAGAAAGTACAAGAAATTAGTTATATGTGGTGACTTCAATATTAATTTTGTATATGATGGAGCAAGAAAAAGGCTGTTGGTAGATCTCCTTAATTAATATGATCTGATGCAAACTGTGTTTTTTTTCCAACTAGGGTGCAGGGGAACAGTAGCACAGCCATAGACAATATTTTTATTCATTCTTCGTTACTAGATGGACATTCTGTTAGTAAAAGGGTGAATGGCTTTTCAGACCATGATGCACAAATTTTAACACTAGGAGGGTATAGTACTCAAACAAATATTAAATTTAATTACAAACTATGTAGGAAAGTTAATCCAACAGCAATAGAGAGTTTTTTAACCCTTGTCAAGGAACAAGAGTGGACGGATGTTTATAGTGCCGATAACATAGATGATAAATGTAATGCCTTCCTTAACACATTTCTCATGCTCTTTGAGAGTTGCTTTCCATTAGAACATTCTGAACGGGGTACAAGCAGTAATGGACAGCCCAGTTGGCTGACTAGTGGGATAAGGATATCTTGTAGAACAAAGCGGAAATTATATCAGTATGTTAGAAGTAGTCACAATCAAGCTATAGTAGCCCATTACAAACAGTATTGTAAGGTGCTTAAAAATATTATTAGGAAGGCAAAGAGTATGTGGTATGCAAATACAATAGTTAATTCACAGGATAAAATTAAAACCAAATAGTCTGAATGAAGTCAGTTCGCAGTAAAAATATTTCTGTTACTGATAAATCAGATATATGTACAGTATTTAACAATCATTTTCTGAACATTGCTGGTGAATTAAATAAAAATTTAATTACTACAGGGAATCATATAACTTTCTTAGCAAATTCCTTTCCGAGATTGATGTCTGAAATACTCCTCTGTCATGCAGACATGGTGGAGATTGAGTCAATAATTAAATCACTGAAGACTAAGAAGTCTCATGGTTATGATGGAGTTCCTAGCAGAATATTAAAGTACTGTGTATTTAGCCAGATTTGTAATTTTTCCTTTAGGAATGGTCAGTTTCCTGAGCGATTAAAGTACTCAGTAGTAAAGCCACTTTATAAAAGGGGGAGAAAGGGATAATGTAGATAATTTTAGACCTATTTCTATGCCATCCGTGTTTGCTAAGGTTATTGAAAAGCATGTGTACGTAAGGATAATTGATCATTTTATATCACACGATTTGCTATCAAATGTACAGTTCGGCTTTAGAAGTCGTTTAACGACTGAAAATGCTATATTCTCTTTTCTCTGTGAGGTACTGAATAGGTTAAACAAAAGGTTTCGAACGCTTGGCATATTTTTTATTTAACTAAGGCATCTGATTGTGTTGATCGCAAAATATTGCTCCAGAAGTTGGACTATTACAGAATACGGGGAGTAGCTCGTAATTGGTTCACCTCTTACTTTAGCAACAGACAGCAAACGGTCATTATTCACAATGTTGAGAATGGCCGTGATGTGGGGTACAGACAAGTGGGGGGTGCCCCAGGGATCAGTGTGGGGGCCACTCCTGTTCCCTATTTACATAAATGATATGCCCTCTAGTATTATGGGTAACTCTAAAATATTTCTGTTAGCTGAGTAAAGGATGTTGTGTGCAACACGGGCTCGGTTTCAAATAGTACAGTTCATGACCTAAATTCATGACCTGTAGAAAATAAGCTAACGCTAAATCACAGTTAAGACTCACTGTTTACAGTTTCTAACACACAATTCAACTAAACCTGACGTTTTAATTTCATAGAATGGGCATATGATTAGTGAAACTGAACAATTCATATTTCTAGGTGTTCAGATAGATAGTAAACTGTCATGGGAAGCCCACGTTCAGGATCTTATTCAAAGACTTAATGCTGCTATTTTTACTATACGAACGGTATCTGAAGTGAGTGATCGTTCAACATGAAAATTAGTCTACTTCGCTTATTTTCATTTGCTTATGTCATATGGTACTATATTTTGGGGTAGCTCTTCCCATTCTTAAATGGCTCAGAAATGGGCAGTTTGGGTAATAAGTGGTGAAAGTTCACGAACCTCTTCTTGATCCTTGTTCACGAGTCTGGGTATTTTGACATTGGCCTTTCAATACATATATTCCTTACTGTCATTCCTTGTTAAGAATATTAGCTTATTCCCAAGAATAAGCAGCTTTCACTCAGTTAATACTCAGCAGAAATCAAACCTGCATTTGGATCGGACTTCCTTAACTCTTGTGCAGAAAGGTGTAGAGTATACTGCTGCATCCATTTTCAATAAACTACCACTCAAATTCAAAAATCTTAGCAGTAATCCACGCGCTTTCGAATCGATACTGAAGAGTTTCCTCATGGGCCACTCCTTCTATTCTGTCAAGGAGTTCCTTGAAAAATTAAGCTGATTCTTGTTGTGTTGTTGATTGTGTTAATTTAGACTTATGGATTGAGTGTTTCGGGTTCATAAACATTTTATTTTTATCTGTTATTACTTTTATGTTGTAATTTCATGTACTGACACGTTCCGTGACCTTGGAGATTTGCTCCTCAATTTGGTCCTACGGAACTTGACGTGTAAATAAATAAATAAAAAATAAAGAAATACATTGATATAACCGACTTTGGCAAAGGTCAGATTATTATTAGCAGAGCCTGTGAACGAGTATCTCGAAAACGGTAAAGCTGGTCGATTGTTCACGAGCTACTGTCGTGAGCATCCACGGAAAGAGGTAGGAGGACAGTGAAATTACCACTAGGTGCTAAATGGTTGGACGTCCACGACTCTTCACACAATGTGGGGATCGGAGACTTGTCTGCTCTGTAAAGTAGGATAGATGGCGATCTGTGGCATCTCTGCCGAAAGAGCACAATGCTGGTGCACTCACGAGTGTTTCTGAGCACACCGTTCATCGTACATCGTTGAACATGGAGCCCTACAGCAAACCACCCCTACGTGTTCACATGTTGACCCATCGATATCGTCATTTACGATTGCAGTGGTCACGGGACCATTCGGATTCGACCTTAGAGCAATGGAAACGTGTGGTGTCTTCGGGTGAATCACATTTTTGCTACGCTAGTTGGATCATCGTCTCCACAAACGCGATCGACGACTTTAACAACGGCTCGAAACGTGCAGCACACCACGGACGAATGCCGGTGAGAGCAGTATTATGCTCGGGAGACGTTCTCCCGCTTTTGTATGGAACCTGTGTTAGTAATCGAAGACACATGCGACGGAACCCATCTGGCTCGCTATCGGGGCCCATCACCTCGGACGCAAATCAGCGGCCCGTTATTTACTCGAATTAGATGAACTGTGCGCAGACATCTAATGCCACACACCTCCACTGGTCCGCAGAACCAGTGATGTATTTCGTTCCAAAGACGGACAAACAAGTTATTAAGCAGGTGATCGTAACGTTTTGGCCCATCAATGTATATTTCACTTAATACCGGTTCCTGAAACTTTTTAAGTAGACTTTTGCGGCACAGCCGGATACTATCTTCAAGTGTCTCTACATTCAGGATTTTCAGAATTTCAGTGACGATCCCACTTGGGTCGAACAAAACCTGTTACCACTCGTGCTGCCCTTGTCTGTATAGAAGAGCCCCTGTTTCTTATATTTGGCACTGGTCGCACACACTCCAGCAATTCTCTAACGACATGTGCACAAATGTTCAGCAGACAAGTGTCCATTGGGCGTTGACTGCACTTTCGTAGTGTTGCTTTTGCGGTCTTCTGTCCAAAAACTGCTCTGATGAATCTTCTCATGCTACTCTACCATGTGCGAGCCTCTTTATCCTTACACAACTTACACAATGAAGAGCCAAAGAAATTGGTACACCTGCCAAATTTCGTGTAGGGCCCCCGCGAGCACGCACGAGTGCCGCAACACGACGTGGCATGGACGCGGCTAATGTCTGAAGCAGTGCTGGAGGTAACTGACACCATGAATCCTGCAGGGCTGACCATAAATCCGTAAGAATACGAGGGAGTGGAGATGTCTTCTGAACAGTACGTTGCCAGGCATCCCAGATATACTCAATAATGTTAATGTCTGGGGAGTTTGGAGATCAGCGGAAGTATTTAAACTCAGAAGAGTGTTCCTGGGGCCACTCTGTAACAATTATGGACGTGTGGGTTGTCGCATTGCCCTGCTGGAATTGTCCAGGTCCGTCACGATGCGCAGTGGACATGAATGGATGCAGGTGGTCAGACAGGATGCATACGTACGTGTCACCTGTCAGAGTCGTATCTAGACGTATCAGGAGTCCCACATCACTCCAGCTGCACACACCCCACACCATGACAGAGCCTCCACCAGCTTGAACAGTACGCTGCTGTCGTGCAGGGTCCATGGATTCATGGAGTTGGCCCCATACCTGTACACGTCCATTCGCTCGATAGAATTTGAAAAGGGACTCTTCCGACTAGGCAACATGTTTCCAGTCATCAACAGTCTAGTGTCGGTGTTGGCGGGCCCAGGCGAGGCGTAAAGCTTTATGTCGTCCAGTCATCAAGGGTACACGAGTGGGCTTCCGGCTCCGAAAAGCCCATATCGACGATGTTTTGTTGAATGGTTCGCCCGCTGACACTTTTTGATGGCCCAGCATTGAAATCCGCAGCAGTTTGCGGGAGGGCTGCACTTCTGTTACGTTGAACGATTCCCTTCAGTCGTTGTTGGTTCCGTTCGTGCAGCATCTTTTTCCATTCTCACTAATGTCGGAGATTTTATGTTTTACCGGATTCCTGATATTAACGGTACTCTCGTGAAATGGTCGTACGGGAAAATCCCCACGTCATCGCTTTCTCAGAGGTTGTGTGTCCCATTGCTCGTGCGCCGACTACACCACCACGTACAAACTCACTTAAATCTTGATAACCTGCCATTGTAGCAGCAGTAACCGATGTAACAACTGCACCAGACACTTGTTGTCCTATATAGGCGTTGCCGACCGCGGAGCCGTATTCTGCCTGTTTACGTACGTCTGCACTTGAATACGCATGCCTATATCAACTTCTTTGGCGCTTCAGTGTATATTTTTACTATGTAGAGTGGCCCATTTAAACGAACACAGATATCTCTAGAACAACAGATATTGAAAAACGTCTTTCACGGTTATGAAAGTAAGACAGGGGCTTATGAAAGTAAACACAGTGAGGCATTCTAAAAGAAGAACAAGTATTGGTTTCATCAAACATGTTTTTGTTTAAATGACCAGCGCGTATTCTTTCTTACGGAATCAATAAAATGAAAAATCACAGAAACAATGGCGTTGGTTGCACCACAACACGTCAATTACATCCTGAGAATATGGAAAGCGAAGTTCTCGCGTGAAAAAACGAAATGCACCGTTACTGCACATCCCGAGACGCAAGCGTGAATCCCACGCCGTTCTGATCGCCATGTGATTGATGTATTTAATCTTACTTTCACTGTTATCACGGAAGCCGAAAGTAATAACTGGGTTCCCTGCAACAAACAGTGGTGTATACAAACGTGCACACTACGGAACAGCTCCGTAGTGTCTTACGTAGATATGTCAAACACACAAGAGACCAACCATTAGTTACATATCTGTGTTTGTGGCAGGAAACCCAGTTATTACTTCCGGCCTACGTGATAACAGTCAAAGTCAGATTACGCACGGCAATCGTGTGGCGATTAGGAGTAACGTGCGTTTCACGCTAGCATCTCAGGATGCGCAGCTGCGGCGCGTTTCTTTTATTTCAAGCGTGAACGTCGCCTTGCAAATTCTCTGACATAGAAATAATGCGGGGTGTCCATTTAAGAAAACCAAATCTGTGTTGAAACTAATATTTCTTACGTTTTAGAATGTTCATTTTATCTACGTTCATGAGTCCCTGCCTTACATGCATACCCATTAAAGTTGTTTCTCAGTACCTATTGTTGTTCGAGTAACAAAGTTGTTGTTGTTGTGGTCTTCAGTCCTGAGACTGGTTTGATGCAGCTTTCCATTCTACTCCATCCTGTGCAACTTTCTTCATCTCCCAGTACCTACTGCAGCCTACATCCTTCTGAATCTGCTAAGTGTATTCATCTCTTGGTCTCCCTCTACGATTTTTACCCTCCACGCTGCCCTCCAGTACCAAATTGGTGATCCCTTGATGCCTCAGAACATGTCCTCCCAACCGATCCCTTCTTCTTGTCAAGTTGTGCCACAAACTCCTCTTCTCCCCAATTCTCTTAAATACCTCCTCATTATCTATGTGATCTATCCATCTAATCTTCGGCATTCTTCTGCAGCACCACATTTCGAAAGCTTCTATTCTCTTCTTGTCCAAACTATTTATCGTCCATGTTTCACATGCATGCATGGCTACACTCCATACAAATACTTTCAGAAACGACTTCCTGACACTTAAATCTATACTCGATGTTAACAAATTTCTCTTCTTCAGAAACTCTTTCCTTGCCATTGCCAGTCTACATTTTATACCCTCTCTACTTCGACCATCATCCGTTATTTTGCTCCCCAAATATCAAAACTCCTTCATTACTTTGTCTCATTTCCTAATCTAATTCTCTCAGCATCACCCGACTTAATTCCATTACATTCCATTATCCTCGTTTTGCTTTTGTTGATGTTCATCTTATATCCTCCTTTCAAGACACTGTCCATTCCGTTCAACTGCTCTTCCAAGTCCTTTGCTGTCTCTGACAGAATTACAATGTCATCGGTGAACCTTAAAGTTTTTATTTCTTCTCTATGGATTTTAATACCTACTCCGAATTTTTCTTTTGTTTCCTTTATTGTCTGCACAATATACATATTGAATAGCATCGGGGAGAGGCTACAACCCTGTCTCACTCCCTTCCCAACCACTGCTTCCCTTTCATGTCCCTCGACTCTTATAACTGCAATCTGGTTTCTGTACAAATTGTAAATAGCGTTTCGCTCCCTGTATTTTATCCCTGCCACCTTCAGAATTTGAAAGAGAATATTCCAGTCAACATTGTCAAAAGCTTTCTCTAAGTCTACAAATGCTAGAAACGTAGGTTTGCTTTTCCTTAATCTATCTTCTAAGTTAAGTCATATGGTCAGTATTGCCTCATGTGTTCCAATATTTCTATGGAATCTAAATAAAGTATGATTGAATAAATGGTCTCTAAAAATGCATTTCCGGACATAGGTTCATTAGACCATTTTTATTCTACATTTAGTATTATTAAGTGGTTATATCATTAGCTAAATTTTCGAAAATATATATAAAGTTTTTGAAAAATTCAAGATCAATTTACTTCATATTTTTACTTGATACTCTCATAAACATTCAGATGAATATAGGCTATATATTTTTGATAAAACAATGTAAAAGTTTTGTGTTAAAATTGACAGTGAGGAAGAAAATCCGGTGCTGTACTGTGTGTGGGAAGGTTTCCTGTCTCGCCGTCAATTTTAGTTGGAAAGTTTTACTTATTGCTTATGGGCTGGTTGTTGTTGTTATTTCTTAAGTCCAGAGTCCGATTTGATACAGCTCTTTATGCTTTCCTATCCTGTGCAAGCTATGTAATCTCCGAGTGACTTCTGCAACCTGCATCCTTCTGAATCCGATCTTGTCAACCGTTCCCTAATACTCTCTATAACCTCTGGTTCTTTCAGTGTATCCAGGTCCCACCTCCTTAATTCCCACGTTTTTGTAGTTTCTTCAGTCTTAATCCATAATGCATAACCAATTTACTATGGTCGGTGTCCACATCTTAGCTCATGGACTTACGGTTAGAATACTGCTACGGAATTCGGATCATACGAAACTTTGTGATCATGTCTGTCTGCGGAGTGATACTATCGTCAAAGGTCCAGCAAGTGAGAAGATCTCTCATACGCATTGTGCCAATGATCCTAACCGATTTGTCCATATACTTTAAGCGACTGCAGTTCCTAGTGAAGGCTTCGTTGGCTGTAACATGGCACAAAATCAGGGAGAGGGGAAAGAGGAAATGGACAGAGAGGGGGAGGGGGAGAAGAGGGGCAGAGAGAAGGAAGGGAGGAGGTGATGGACAGAGAGGGTCGGAGGGGGAGGAGATACACAGAGGGGAGACGAGAAGATGGCCAGAGAGACGTGGAAAAGAAGATCAGGACGTGTATCCAATTCCCATACATATTTAGCAATTGTGAAGCATTGCCAGATCGCTTGTAAATAATAAATTCCAGTCCGAGTTTTCTGTCTCGGAGTTTATCCAACTTGAAGATGATAAAGTGTTCACCTGTCGAAATGTCGCGGATGTTACCCGCCTGCAGTCTCGTAAGCTACTTGATCAATCAGTGCGCCGAGAGAAGGTCGAGTTACAATAAATTCAATAAATCATGAAAAACAGAGCAAACCGAATGATGGTGTAATCTCCAGGAAAGAGGGAGATACGGCGTTCCACGCTGGAGGATCATATGGATGTTGCACAAAGCGACCAGCAGCAGGATTAATTTTCGTCCCGCGAACTGGGTAGTGAGAAGGCGCCTGTTAAGCAGCGGTCAGTTTGAGCCGAGCGGCTCTCAGCGGCCGTGGGAGGGCTTCGCTGACGAGTCCGCTACTCGTTTATCGCGCTGAGGGCAAGGCACGCAAACAAACGCCTGACACACGCCGTTTCTGCACGAAACGTTGCGACATCATCAGGTAAACTTCAGCTGCTACTTCACAGACCTCCACGAGCCGTGTAGCGCGCAGTGCTCTCGGGAACCCTCCGTCTGTGCTTAATATAAAAATTATACATATTAGGAAACGAAAGAAATACTGCGAATCCAGCACTCTATCGTCTTCTACAGCTATGAAACGTTGATCCAAAATACCCTCTTCTACACCAATGTTGTCTCCATTACAGATCCAGCACTCCCTCGAAGTTTCTTGAACGCCATTCACTGCGTTTCATTCCGGATTCGTTCACCTTTCTCCACGTCAATCCTTCACAATCTCGCCAAAATTCACCGAGCGAGGTGGGGGAATGGTTAGCACACTGGACTCGCACTCGACAGGACGACGATTCAAACCCGCGTACGGCCATCCTAATATAGATTTCCCGTGATTTCCCTAATTCGCTTCAGGCAAATGCCAGAATGGTTCCTTTGAAAGGGCACGGCCGACTTCCTTCCCCGTCCTTCCATAAACCGATGGACCGATGACGTCGTTGTTTGGTCCCCTCTCCTGAATCAGCCATCCAACAAACCAGCAAAATTCCATCCTTGTGTGGATCCTACACCATCCACAAACTCGACTGCTACCGCCATAGCTTCCCCTCTACATCTACATGAATACTCTGCAGTTCACACTTAAGTGCCTGACAGAGGATTCTTCGAACTACCTTCAGACTATTTGTGTATCGTTCCACTCTCTAACAGCACACGGGAAAAACGAACACATACACCTTTATGTACCATCTGTAATGTCCCTTATTTTATTACAATGGTGATTTCTCCCTATGTAGATGGGAGCCAACAAAATATTGTCACATTCGGAAGAGAAAGATGGTGATTCAGATATTGTGAAAAGTTCCTGCCAGAACGAAAAGCGACTTTGTTTTAATGACTGCCACCCCAGCTCGCGTATCATATACGTCACTCTCTCACACGTATTTCGCTATAATACAAAACGACCTGCCCTTCTTTGGACATTTTCCATATCCTCCGTCAATCGTGTGTGGTAAGGATCCCATACCCCACAGCAGTTCTGTGGCAGAGGCCGAACGAGCATAGGATACGCAGTCTCTTTAGCAGACCTGTTGTGTCTTTTAAGTGTTCTGTCAGTAAACTGCAGCCTTTGGTTCGCCTTCACCGCAACATTTTCTTCGTGATGACTCCAACGTAAGTTGCTCCTAACTGTAATACCTGCATATTTCTTTGAATCGACAGCCTCTATGTTTGTGTAACTTACCCAAATGTCCACGACGACGAAGGCGTTGCCTCTGGAGAATTTTGTGGACGAGCTGACCTCCCGATTATGTCGCATAAATGTCCGATGGGATTCATGTCGGGCGACCTGTTTGGCCAAATCATTCTCTCGGACCATCCACAATGTTTTACAAATCAATCGCGAACAATTGTTGCCTGGCGATATGCGCATTGCCGCTCATAAAATTTCCATTGTTCTTTGGGAGCATGAAGTCCATGAATCGCTGCAAATTGTGTGCAAGTAGACGAACGTAACCATTTCCAGCCAACGATCGGTTGAGTTGGGCCACAGGACCCAGTCCATTCCATGAAAACACAGCCCACACCATTACGGAGCCTCTAACCCAAATTTAACGGATATTTTTAGTAATTATTACGAGGATTGCAGACGGTATATAGTTTAGGGTCAAATGCCACTTTCCGTACTACGCAGGTGTATTCCATGAATCATTTCGTGGTTGGTTTTGATCTTCTGATGACTTCATCGCACAGTAATCGGCACCACTATATGCAGACAATCCAAGAGGGCCTCTCACATTGTCCCCTAAATCGTTGATATAGACTAGCGCTGGGTGGGGATTCTGTACCGCACAGCAGTACTAGAGTAAAAGAGCGGGCAAATGTAGTGTAGGCACTCTCTTCAGCAGACGTGTTGCATCTTCTAAATCTTCTGTCAATAAATCGCAGTCTTTGGTTAGTCTCCCCACAACGTTAGCTATGTGGTCGTTCCACTTTACAAGAGGCGACAAAAGTCATGGGATAGAGATTTGCATGTATACAAATGGCAGTAGTATGGCGTACAGAATGTATAAAAGAACAGTACACTGGCGGAGCTGTGATTCGTACTCAGATGGTTCATGTGAAAAGGTTTCCGACTGTGCGGAATTAGTATTTAATTTAGGGGCGACTAGACACTTCAACAACAACAAACAGGATTAGAGTTGCCACAACTTAAAAAATAGCTTCTAGTCCCCTAATGTTACATCAATGCCCGTTTCCAACTGGCCATGGTTGATTGGCTAGTGGAGATGTGTGTCTTCAATAACTGTTTACACAACATTACTGATTTACGTAATTTATTAATAATAGTTCACTGAAAAACAAGACTTAAATCACTTCATAGAAAGGTTAGTTAAATAACTGTTCCTTTGAAACTTCCTGGCAGATTAAAACTGTGTGCCCGACCGAGACTCGAACTCGGGACCTTTGCCTTTCGCGGGCAAGTGCTCTACCAACTGAGCTACCGAAGCACGACTCACGCCCGGTACTCACAGCTTTACTTCTGCCAGTACCTCGTCTCCTACCTTCCAAACTTTACAGAAGCTCTCCTGCGAACCATGCAGAACTAGCACTCCTGAAAGAAAGGATATTGTGGAGACATGGCTTAGCCACAGCCTGGGGGATGTTTCCAGAGTGAGATTTTCACTCTGCAGCGGAGTGTGCGCTGATATGAAACTTCCTGGCAGATTAAAACTGTGTGCCCGACCGAGACTCGAACTCGGGACCTTCGCCTTTCGCGGGCAAGTGCTCTACCAACTGAGCTACCGAAGCACGACTCACGCCCAGTACTCACAGCTTTACTTCTGCCAGTACCTCGTCTCCTACCTTCCAAACTTTACAGAAGCTCTCCTGCGAACCATGCAGAACTGGCACTCCTGAAAGAAAGGATATTGTGGAGACATGGCTTAGCCACAGCCTGGGGGATGTTTCCAGAATGAGATTTTCACTCTGCAGCGGAGTGTGCGCTGATATGAAACTTCCTGGCAGATTAAAACTGTGTGCCCGACCGAGACTTGGAAGGTAGGAGACGAGGTACTGGGAGAAGTAAAGCTGTGAGTACCGGGCGTGAGTCGTGCTTCGGTAGCTCAGTTGGTAGAGCACTTGCCCGCGAAAGGCAAAGGTCCCGAGTTCGAGTCTCCGTCGGGCACACAGTTTTAATCTGCCAGGAAGTTTCATATCAGCGCACACTCCGCTGCAGAGTGAAAATCTCACTCTGGGAACTGTTCCTTTGATTAATCTGGTAATTAATTCTCAACGAATAAAAGTGGCAAACACCACCACTTCCAAATAAAAACTTACAGAGTCGTAATGGTAGAAATGTAGGTTTCAGACTTCAAAATTCGCTTTCATTTAACACGCAGATATAAAAACATATCCAAAACTCACAGTCAGCATATTTGTCAAATTCCAGTGTTTATAACCCGGTGAACTACAGCACAGAACTGACAATTTCAAATCTGTCGAAAGAGTAATCCTGATAACAGAAAATTATGTTCACAAATAAGAAATGTAATAAGTTTATGACAACGCGCATCCGGCATTGGCCACACTTTTACACACTCGTCAGTTCCTTTGAAAAGTGACAGTTACTGCTCAATCTCCACACAGTTAAGTAATTTAACACCGCAGAAGTCACTGAAGGTTAATACACGTACCGTATTCCACTGCTTTCGTCTCCAGTATCATGACATTGTGGGCGAACATGCTACAGCACAGCGTGTTCAGGTCGGGCCCACGCTGTCTCGTTTATCTGCCGCGGCAAAACACCCACAAACGACATCGGCCACAGCTCGCCGTAATTGCGTCCATACAATTGCATGCAGAGCCCACGGCTTATCGTTCCACAGCAGCGTTGAATTCCCAAGCGTCTCGGTCTCACCATCAGTGCACAACCACAGAGTGCCAAAATTATTAAATGCACAGTTCGGACCATCCAGACCCCCACCACTCTGTCGTTCTGTCCTCCTCGCTCCGCACTGTCTAATCCTCCTCTCCTCGTCGCCAGAGGGCCACTCGGCGCCCCCAGTATCTCCTGCGAGGCCAATATCGACCTTAACACTCGCGGCCGGAACACAATCGTGCCGAAAATCGGCACACGACGTGATTGTGGTCGCACAGCGGGAATTAACAGACGTCGAACGCGGAATGGTAGTTCCACCTAGACACATGGAAAATCCCATTTCGGAAATACTTAAGGAATTCAATATTCCGAGATCCACAGTGTCAAGGGTATGCCGAGAATAACGCATTGACTATAACCATATACAACCCAGTGGCCAACGACTTTCACTTAACGACCGAGAGCAGCGGCGTTTGTATAGAGTTGTCAGCGTTAATAAACAAGCAACACTGCGTGAAATAACCGCAGAAAACAGTGTTGTACGTACGACGAAAGTATCCGATAGGGCAGTGCAGCGAATTTTGGTGTCAATGGGCTGTGGGAGCAGTCGACCGATGCGGGTGCGTTTGCTAACACTCCTCTCCCACACACATTTTTATGTCCTACCATCTGGCCCCCACATGGACACATTTCCACATTACGACCAGTCTGACCCCTTCGTTTATCCCCAGGCCTTCAGAACCTCTAACCACCCCGCCACAGCCAATTGACACCAAATCTCGCTGCACTGCCCTGTAAGATACTTGTCCGTCTTCAGCGTGGACTGGTGAGATGAGTCCTGATTTCCTTTGTTAAGAACTGGTTGTTGATTCGAGTGTGGTGCAGACCCACGAAGCCATGAACCAAGTTGTCAGTAAGGTGCTGTGCAAGCTGGTGGTGGCTCCGTAATGGTGTGAGCTGTGTTTACACGGAATGGACAAGGTCATCTGGTCCAACTCAACCGATCATTGGCTGGAAATGGTTATGTTCGGCTACTTGGAGACCATTTGCAGCCATTCATGGACTTCATGTTCCCAAACAACAACGGAAATTTTATGAATGGCAATGCCCAAATCGCCAGGCAACAATTGTTCGCGATTGATTTGTAAAAACATTCTGGATAGATCGACTGAATGATTTAACCAGCCAGATCGCTCGACATGAATCCCATCGGAAATTTATGGGACATAATTGGGAGATCTGTTCGTACACAAAATTCTGCAGTGGCAACACCTTCGTCGTCATGGACGGCTGTATAGGCAGCACGGCACAATATTTCCGCAGACTGTGCAGCTGGTCCCGGCGGAGGTTCGAGTCCTCCCTCGGGCATGGGTGTGTGTGTTTGTGGTTGTCCTTAGGATAATTTAGGTTAAGTAGTGTGTAAGCTTAGGGACTGATGACCTTAGCAGTTAAGTCCCATAAGATTTCACACACGTTTGAACATTTCCGCAGAGGACTTCCGACTACACGCCGAGTCGCTGCCAAGACGAGTTGCTGTACTAGGCGGGGCAAAGGCAGGTCGGACACGATGTTTCAGGTATCACATGACTTTACTCACCTCAATGTGAGTTATTAGTAATTCTAATCGCTAAGTACCTAATTGAATTCACGGCCTTTAGATTTGCGTGATTTCCAGTGTAACTGAAATTTAGCGGCTTCGTTTTAGAACTCGGGTGGATAACCTCACACTTTTCATTATTTAGATCATGTTGCCACTTTCCAGTGCTAATACTTCTCCGCTCCTTCATCAATACATTCCACCCGTCGTACGCCTAACATCTCTCCAACTCCCTTCCAACGAGACTACTGCTGACTCCCACTATTCCCACCTGACACCCATCCTATCAGCATTAACTTCTTAACTGTTCATTCCCTATCACACCCCAAATCAGGGCTGCTCTGTCAACTTTTCCACGTTCCTTTCCTTTTCACGATGGCCGACCCACACTCCTCTCCCATACACCATTTTTATGTCCTACCATCTGGCCCCCACATGGACACATCGCGACCAGTCTGACCCCTTCGTTTATACCCAGGCCTTCACAACCTTTAGACACCCTCCAATAGCTCTCTTCTTTCTAATTGCATATACTTCCTTTTTCAGTGAATTTTCGTTTTTAAGAACTTTCCCGCGTATGTTCTGAAGCTCAAGAGACCAACACATTACAGAACTGCCAAGCATGCTCACGCCAGGCTCATACGCGAGACACCTCCAGGCACCACTTGTCTTTACTGTTGACGACAGAATAGAACAGGCTGCTTTCCACCTAACGGAACATACGAACTGCGTCCAGCCGTGCATACCCGACCCCAGCGTGACTGACGCCTCACTGCGAAACGGTGGTGACTCGTCATCTAAAAGGTTCTCAATGTTATTCTTACATCACATGGCTTGATGTCTCATATTGTATGCACGGAAATTATTGCCCTTGTTTACGAAAATAATGCTGAATGCAGTATTCCTCACGGACCTAACATGGTACCCAGTCCATCACGTGTTGCCCTTCCTGCCATACATATCATCAAATACAGAAAGACTCTTACTCATTTACACCGCTCTCCCACTGAGCACAGGAGCTTGAATATTAGTCTGCGAAACCGACCTGCAGCTTGGACTATTCTGTCAGCAATGGTAAAGACAAGTGCTGCCTGGAGGTGTCTCGGGTATGAGTCCGGTGTGAGCACACTTTGGAGTTCTGTAACGTCAGTATAACAGTGACTGTAATCTCGAAAATAGAGACAACTTTGACCTAGATCCAGCAGCGGCTCGCGGCTGTGCGCACCCCTCGAGCGTCAGCACTGGTGTCTAGGTGAACACGTATTTTGATAAGAATTTGTCAGGTGTCAGGTATCAAAGGGATGTCGCCACCTCATGCCTGAGGGCACCTGTGTGTGGTTTGACAGCTGACGGCCAAGTCACCTCCGGTGGTTGCTGCTAACCTCCTGTGCAGTCCAGTGGACAGGGTGTGGGGGGGCATTGATTGTGTGTGTGTTGCATTATTTTGTGAGCGGGCCTGTAGGCTGTGCTATGTGCTATTTGGACAGTTTACGATTAGAATTCGTGTCTGCACGTCTGTGTACTGCATTATTTAGGAGCAGATTGCAGGTCTGTACTGAAATTATTTCGGAAAATTAGGAGATGTTTGCATGTCTGTAGACTGTGTTTTGCGACCCCAAGCACATCAGGGCTGGTGTTTTGTGTCAGTGTGATAAATGTACTCCACCCCTAAATAAAATGCCCCTAAATAAATAGAGTGCACTTCTTCCTTACTCTCCCCAGCAGCCCAGTGCAGGGTGAGTCATTTTAGCACCATTTTCCCCCTACAGACCACCATCTTGGATTACATCACAGGAGGGATCACAGCACCATCTGGTGGCAGTACTGTGTACTAGGTCAGTTTAGGTCTCGAGGTGGAGAGACTGCCTGCAAAATAAAGACTCATGTCCAGCACAGACAGAGTCGTTTTCCCGTCATTTACCTCCACCATCTTGGATTACATCACGTAACGCACAACAGCGCTCTCTGGCGGTGGTACTGAGTACTAGGTCCATAGGTCCAGGCATTGTGGAGAACACATTGTTTGACGTCATCTTGGATAACGGTACTTGCATCATCACCTGACGCTACAGCCACCATCTTGGACGACAGCCCCTCTGGTTGTGGTAATGTGTACTAAGTAAGTTGGGCTCCAGACCTTGTGACGAACACACACAGTGGATGGCGGTATGGCTCAGATTGTTTAAATAAATACTGGTGCATGATTTCGACACCTGACGATTAGTAAGCATGTTTGCAGACTCTTTCAGTGGTCTGCAGGCTGTGTGGCGTGACCCCAAGCATGTCAGAGCATGTGTTCTTTATCAATGTGATAAATATACTCCATCCCTAAATAAATTGTTCCAAAATAAATAAAGTACACTCCGTCCTTACTCTCTCCAGCAGTCCCGTGCAGGCTGAGTCCTTTTCTCACCAATCCATAGGAAGAGGTGGCGGTCAGGTGAGGGGTTAGTGGTGGTAGCCCAAGTGCCCTATCTTCTCGCGATTTTCTTAGGTGTGATGCAATATCCCGTTGGAATCTGAATTTTCCGACATTTTTCTGGGGGAGGGGAGGGGAGGGGAGGTGGGTTAGATTAGTGGAGGTAGCCCAATTGATCTATCTTCCCACCAAATTTCAAACTTCCTACCAAAACCCGCCATCTTGAATGACTTCACAGCCGCCATCTTAGATGATGTCATGCACTGTTGCCAAGTCTACACGCCGCCATCTTGGATGAGGTCATCGCCGCCATCTTGGCTACATTTGGCAACAATGGAATGTGGGGTGACATCCTTGTTTCCCCATTACTCTCGTACAGCTGCTACATTGCAGTGATGTTGGATGCCATGTGTCACCCACTGTTCCAAACAGTCCCAGATTAGCGGGCCAGTTGAAGTGCCATAGGGGTACCTGCATCTTTGTCAAACCAGGAATGTATGTGTGCAGCCAACTAATGTGGCTGTTGTCTTCTTGGAAGACTGGAATGTGCACAGCGCACACAGTTACTTGTACATGTGTTGATGACCCTCCATCCAAGATGACTTGCCGCATCCTCCTTTCAAACAAATCTTCAGTCCACTCACTATTTTCGCTTGTTACCGAATGCGATCGTGCTTTTAGTAACAAGTGCAGACGTGGCACTGAATCTAATGACTTTTCGAAATCAAATAATACTGCATCTATCTGATCGCCGTGATCCTAAGCTTTCAGTATCTCATTTGAGGAAAGGGCGAGTTGGATTTCACACAGTCGTTGCTTTCGGAATCCATGCTTGTTGCCATGGAGGAGGTGATGCCGTTGGAGATATTCCTCGTTGTATTTGATCTTAGAACATTTTCTAAGATGAACGATGGGGTCGACAAGAGGTTCCTGAAGTTACACCACATATGGCTAGAATTATCAGAGCCACAAATACGCTTTGTAAATGGGAATAGTTACCCAGAATACAATGCCGTATATCATACGAGAGTGATACTACGCAGACTGCTTACAGACGTCGACTCTGAGATTATTGGTGTATCAGAACATCATGTAAAGAACGTGACGATTCAGAGCCATTCTATGCTGGGATGGAGATAAGGAGCTGTTTGTGGAGTAGGGGATGGGCCACATACGCGGTAAACAGAGTCCATTTGAATGTACTGATGTATCAAAATACTGCACTGAGCAAGTCATAGAATGCTGTGCAGGAACAATTGAATTGAGTGAAACTAAAGTTTCAGTCACAGTTATCTATGCTTATGGTCTTGGAAATAATCCTGAGTCAATGGAAGCTTTGAAATGCCAGGAAGAACAATCAGTGCAGACCTACTTTAAGCGTACGTACTGTTGGATGCAACTAAAAGGATCTTCTACACAATTTTCTGTGCAAGTACGTGGACTTATCAGTGCCACATATCCCAGGCGCTGCATCGGAAAGGGAGGTCCAACAGCGTGGCCATTTTGCGTTCCCATGAAGTGAAGCCTCGTGAGGTTTTGTGTGTGTGTGTGTGTGTGTGTGTGTGTGTGTGTGTGTGTGTGTCGCGGTGGGTATGACACATCGAAAGCCTCGTGTGCGTGACATGAATTCCCAGCAAAGAAACACTTCTCCCCAGGATTGTTGCAGTGTCTGGAATGTGCGATGCCATTTGTACTTGGTGGAGTCCGTCAAGATCACATACGAGAAATTTTCCTGTTACCGTACAACACTGCTGGGTAAACAGTAAACAGTACAGCATTTTTCATAAACTTGCGACGGGAGTGCATTGACTGTCTGCATTTTTCACCGGCTCAGGATAACTTCCAAGACCGTAAGTTCCTCTTCCGAAGTTACCGTATTTCGGATCCTCTGTCAGCTCTTTCAGTTTACGCGCAACCTCCTGAATTACCCTGCATATCCTGCTTGTAACACAGCTTTTCTTACACCAGTCCTTTGGTGAGACTTCTGGACTTATTTGCCGACCACGTGTCCCTCTAGCTGGAAGCATTATTTTCGACTTTTCTTCCTGTACTCTGTTGCCTCTCGAATACGTCGATTATGTCGTTATATGGGCTCCGGTGGTGCAAAAGTTCTTGCACATGACCACTCCTTTCCTCGAGGAACTAAAGTGGTCGCGACACTTCCCGCATGAAATAACAGTGAAAGCTCCGGCCGCAAGAACCAAGATACCGGCAGCACAGTGGACAAGTTCTTAAGGCGCCGCGGCCACCAGCTATCTGTGTCGTTTGGTGGTCGACCTGCGCTGAAAGGCTTTTCCACGCGTTTGCCGTAATACCCCACCCCTCCCTTTTCCCCAGCTTTCCCCCGCCTATTGTTGTAGATGTAGCGCCTTTTTCCCGCCGCGCACGTGTGCTCCGCGGGGCAGTTCCCCCGTTTTCCGGTTTCCTTCCGCCGTGTTCGTCTCTGCCTCGACAGGGAGGGTGGGGAACTACCTCCTATCAGGCTCACGTCGACAGGACACGACGCCTTGGTCAGTAGCATAGGGCGTAATGGAACGGGACACACGTCTGTGGAGGCAACGAGTGTGCTTTTAGGTACTGTGGTTATGCTGAAACTGTTGGCCAACTGCGAGAAGGAATAGCACTGTGTGGGAACCGTACAAACATAATTATGTATGTTCACAGTTCATCCATCCCGGAAACAGAGAATCTCAACGATTTTTGCGAGTCATCGACACCGATACTGGCAAAATATCGGTCTCGGGACTTTCAAGGCCTTGGAGACTGTTTTAAGTTTGGAGTCGGATAGCAAGTAGAAAAAGAAACATTTTTGTGCAATGTACGAGGGCAATCCCAAAAGCAAGGTCTCCTATCTTTTTTTATATGTACATAGACCTGTTTATTTCTATAGTGGTTTACATCAGTTTACAGCTTGAACATTTAACTATTTTTCGACGTAACCACCATTTCTGTCGATGCATTTTCGTAGACGCTGTGGCAGTTTTTGTATGCCCATGTCTTACCAGCTCACCGCGATGCTCTTTAGAAAGTTATGAACCTCTTCTTTCACCTCGTCGTCGGAGCTGAATCGCTGGGACCACAATTAACGCTGACAGGTACTGTGAGACTCTGAAAAAACTCAAACGGGCAATTCAGAAATGGGGAAGAGGAATGTTGAGCAAGGGCGTACACATTTTCCATGACAACACACGCCCACACATCGCTGGGCAAACCGTTGCTCTCCTACAACAGTTTCAGTGGAACATAATCACCCACCCACCCACCCTATACTCCTGACTTGGCACCCAGTGACCATCACCTGTTCCCTACGTTAAAAGAACATTTGGCTGGAAAGCGATTCAGCTCTGGCGACGAGGTGAA
This sequence comes from Schistocerca piceifrons, assembly GCF_021461385.2. Lineage (NCBI taxonomy): Eukaryota > Metazoa > Arthropoda > Insecta > Orthoptera > Acrididae > Schistocerca > Schistocerca piceifrons. The sequence goes on from NC_060146.1 coordinate 216,803,152, forward strand.
AGAAGAGGTCCATAACTTTCTGAACAGCATGGCGGCGAGCTGGTATGACATGGGCATACAAAAACTGCCACAGCGTCTGCAAAAATGCATCGACAGAAATGATGTTTATGTCGAAAAATAGCTAAATGTTCAAGCTGTAAACTGATGTAAGCCATTATAGAAATAAACAGGTCTATGTACTTATAAAAAAATAGATGTTACTTTTGGGATTACACTCGTGATAACAGATTAACATTTTTCGGACTTTCTTTTCGTTTCCTTGTTCTGTCGAACCTTGCTTCCTGCCGTATTTCACGACTCTCGGTCAACGGGAAGTACCCATTAGGTTTTAAAGGGTGACACTGTTTTGTCGAAAATCGTTTTCTTTTTCACAACCGTGGCTGTAATACTATAAGGTTTGTGATTGATGTATTAAAACCATTACTACTTATAATGTGTAATACAATCAAAGATTCCGTGTTGAAACTTACAAGGTGACAGTTATTTAATTATATCAAATAAACTCGTAATAACTTCTGAACGGTTTGCGTCAGCACATTGAAACTACACGGTTGGCAGCGGGGCATGATAGGAATTAGCAAGCGCATTGTTGTTTGGTTTAGCGACGAAGGCGACTTTCATTTGGATGGGTTCGTCAATAAGCAAAACTTGCGCATTTGGCGGACTGAGAATCCATATTATGCGGTCGAGAAGTCTCCTCGCCCTCAACGGGTGACTGTGTGGTGTGCAACGTCCAGTCACGGAGTACTCGGTGCGATATTCCTTGGTGGCACAGTGACTACCGAGCAGTACGTGAAGATATTGGAAGATGATTTCATTCCGATCATCCAAAGCGACCCTGATTTCGACAGGATATGTTTCATGCAAGACGGAGCTCGACCCCATCGAAGCAGGATAGTGTTTAGTGTTCTGGACGAGTACTTTGGGGACCGCGTTCTGGCTCTGGGGCACGGGCCTCGATTGGCCGCCATATTCTCCAGATCTTTTTTTTGTGGGGCTATATCAAAGATAAAGTGTTCAGCAATAACCCCAAAACCATTGCTGAGCTGAAAACAGCCATTATGGAGGTCATGGACGGCATCGATGTTCCGACACTTCAGCGGGTCATGCAGAATTTCGCTATTCGTCTGCGCCACATCATCGCCAATGATGGCAGGCATATCGAACATGTCGTAACCTAAATCCCAGTATCTGTAGTGGCGTTTATATGTTGAATGAAGTGTCTGCACTCCGCAGTTCGTAACTAATCTGCGTTTTTTTTTTTCCATATAGTTCAATAATTGCCACCCAATAGCTTTATCACTGTAATAGAAAACGTACCTTTTGTGCTTGCATACTGTACACATTGTTTGGTATTGTCTATATATAACCTTTGTGTGTGTAATGCTAACCATTTATCATATCAGAAACTATTGTAAATAATGTTATTTGTTTTTTCAATTTGTAAATCAAGTCCATTGCACAAGCACAGACATACTTTACTAAGTCAATACTCTCTCACAGCATCCGTATCGTAACATCTCTGCGACTGTAAGATCTAGGATTGTTTATGTTACTCATGTGATGCTGGACCACGCTTTGTAAATGTTTATGCGTCTGCTGACATTAAAGAGAGAATGGTATGGTGTAAGATGTTTTTCAAGGAATTCAGCAGCATTTGCATTATGCACGTCCACAAGTGTGTTAATTACGTAATTCAGAAGCAAAAACAGTGGGCCATTTCGCCGTGTAGAAGCATACAGCGAGTAAGTTTACATCACATTTCACATTTCAGTACTTTAAAGCCTTTCCAAAAACACTCTCATACAGGTCATAAGAAGTAAATCAGTCGTAAACTTCACCAAATGGTGAACGGAAAACTTCGTGCCTATCCTAGTGGAACAAATCAACAACGGATACAAAACTAGCCCCAGCAAAGAAAATAAAACGAAAGGTGTAACAAAGATCTGAAGACTGATTTGTAAAAAAATCCGAAACCACTCATGGTTTGATCCAAATAAATCTCGTCACATCATTCTTGTTGTTGGTTGCTGTTTCAATTATAAACATTTTACGCTGCAGAGCCAGAGAAACTGGTACAGCTGCCCAATATGGTGAGCCCCCCCCCCCCCCCCTTGAGCATGCAGAAGTGCCGCAACACGACGTGGCATGGACTCGAGTAATGTCTGAAGTAGTGCTGGAAGGAACTGACACCATGAATGCTGCAGAGTAGGAGGGTTGGAGATACCTTCTGAACAGCACGATGCAAGGCATCCCAGATATGCTGAATAACGTTCATGTCTGGGGAGTTTAGTGGCCACCGCAAGTGTTTAAACCCAGAAGAGTGTTCCTGGAGCCACTCTGTAGCAATTCTGGAGGTGTAGCGTGTCGCATTGTCCTGCTGGAATTGCCCAGTCCGTCGGAAAGCACAATGGACATGAATGGATGAAGATGATCAGACAGGATGAATATATATATACGTGTCACCTGTCAGAGTTGTATCCAGTCGTATCAGGGGTCCCATTTCACTACTGCACACGCCCCACACCCTTATAGAGCCTCCACCGGCTTTAGCAATCTCCTGCTGGTATGCACGGTCCATGGATTCATGAGGTTGTCTCCATAACCGTACACGTCCATCCGCTCGATACAATTTGAAACGAGACTCGTCCGACCAGGCAACATATTTCCAGTCATCAACAGTCCAACGTCGGTGTTGACGGGCCCAGGTGAAGCGTAAAGCTTTTTGTCGTGCAGTCAGTAAGGGTAAACTAGTGGGTCTTCGGCTTCGAGAGCCCACATCGATGATGTTTCGTTGGACGGTTCGCACCCTGACACTTGTTGATGGCCCAGCATTGACATTTTCAGCAATTTCCGGAAGGATTCAACATCTGTCATACTGAACGTTTCTCTTCAGTCTTCGTTGGTCCCTTTCCTACAGGATCTTTTTCCGTCTGCAGCGACGTCGGAGATTTGATGTTTTACCGGATTGCTGATGTTCACGGTGCACTAGTGAAATGGTCGTGCGAGAAAATCCCCACTTCGTCGCTACCTCGGAGATGCTGTGTCCCATCGCTCGTGCTCTGACATAACACCACGTTACATCTTGATAACCTGCCATTATAGGAGCAGTAACCGATCTAACAACTGCACCAGACACTTACACAGGCGTTGCCGATTGCAGGGCCGTATTCTGCCTGTTTACATCTCTCTGTATTTGAATACGCTTACCTATACCTTGGGAGAGCCAGTCATGACAAAACTCTACCATCTGGTGAGCAAGATGTATGAGACAGGCGAAATAAACACAGACTTCAAGAAGAATATAATAATTCCAATCCCAAAGAAAGCAGGTGTTGACAGATGAGAAAATGACCTATCAGTTCAATAAGTTACAGCTGCAAAATACTAACGCGAATTCTTTACAGACGAATGGAAAAACTGGTAGAAGCGGACCTCGGGGAAGATCAGTTTGGATTCCGTAGAAATGTTGGAACACGTGAGGCAATACTAACCTTACGACTTATCTTAGAAGAAAGATTAAGAAAAGGCAAACCTACGTTTCTAGCATTTGTAGGCTTAGAGAAAGCTTTTGACAACGTTAACTGGAATACTCTCTTTCAAATTCTGAAGGTGGCAGGGGTGAAATACAGGGAGCGAAAGGCTATTTACAATTTGTACAGAAACCAGATGGCAGTTATAAGAGTCGAGGGGCATGAAAGAGAAGCAGTGGTTGGGAAAGGAGTGAGACAGGGTTGTAGCCTCTCCCCGATGTTATTCAATCTGTATATTGAGCAAGCAGTAAAGGAAACAAAAGAAAAATTCGGAGTAGGTATTAAAATTCATGGAGAAGAGGTAAAAACTTTGAGGTTCGCCGATGACATTGTAATTCTGTCAGAGACAGCAAAGGACTTGGAAGAGCAGTTGAACGGAATGGACAGTGTCTTGAAAGGAGGATATAAGATGAACATCAACAAAAGCAAAACGAGGATAATGGAATGTAGTCAAATTAAATCGGGTGATGCTGAGGGGATTAGATTAGGAAATGAGACACTTAAAGTAGTAAAGGAGTTTTGCTATTTAGGGAGTAAAATAACTGATGATGGTCGAAGTAGAGAAGATATAAAATGTAGACTGGCAGTGGCAAGGGAAGCGTTTCTGAAGAAGAGAAATTTGTTAACATCGAGTATAGATTTAAGTGTGAGGAAGTCGTTTCTGAAAGTATTTGTATGGAGTGTAGCCATGTATGGAAGTGAAACATGGACGATAACCAGTTTGGACAAGAAGAGAATAGAAGCTTTCGAAATGTGGTGCTACAGAAGAATGCTGAAGATAAGGTGGGTAGATCACGTAACTAATGAGGAGGTATTGAATAGGATTGGGGAGAAGAGAAGTTTGTGGCACAACTTGACTAGAAGAAGGGATCGGTTGGTAGGACATGTTTTGAGGCATCAAGGGATCACAAATTTAGCATTGGAGGGCAGCGTGGAGGGTAAAAATCGTAGAGGGAGACCAAGTGATCAATACACTAAGCAGATTCAGAAGGATGTAGGTTGCAGTAGGTACTGGGAGATAAAGAAGCTTGCACAGCATGGAGTAGCATGGAGAGCTGCATCAAACCAGTCTCAGGACTGAAGACCATAAGAACAACAACCTATACCAGCTTCTTTGGCGCTTCAGTGTATAACGCTCCCCTTTTTTGCCGACTCTGGTACGGACTCTGAAAATGGTGTGTAAGGACAGAAGGAAGATTAATGTTTAATATCCCGTTAACAGCGATGTCACTAGAGACTGTTCACAAGCTCCAACCTTTCAAGTATAACCTTTCTGTCACTTGGCTCTAGTGATTTAGGGCAATCAGGGAAACCGATATCAGGATGGCGAGACAGCGATTTGAACCGTCATCCTCCCAAATGTGAGTCCAGTGTCGTTGTGAGTAATGGTGCATAAGTAGAAACCAGCGGAGACGAATGCAAACGCCGGCAGAAAGAGAGCCAAAATACCTGTTTGTTGATGATACTGCGCGCTGCAGCACTGCCCCATGGAAGACCATAGTCTGACGCGTGGATGAAGGCGGTTCGCGCAGCTCGAGAGATTGACAGAGATCGAATGTTGTCGGTTGCAAGCGACGGTTGCTATAAGTGCGCACACGAACTCTGTGCTTGAAGAAAGCGCGTGTACTGCAAATTACGCTTCTCGGCTGCCTGTGCAGAACTTGTCGCTTACCATCACCATCAGTGGTGACAATTCGCAACTAGTGGGATAGAAATTCACTAAATAACTCGCTACAATCACGTTTAATGCTCGCATCGGCTACGACGTTAACAGCGGAGCGCAGAGAACACTGCTGAACGCTCATTGGCTGTCGGAGAATGCGCGACGCAGAGGCACAGAAGTGGCTTCAGCTGGACCGCCATCGTTCGTGACTCCAACTATAGCGAACGATTCCAAGTCGGGCGGAACCGTAGGGCGGCCTGGGGTTGGAGTCAACACTGCCAGCTGTCCTCACAGCGCGCTTCAAAATACCAGAATTGGCCACAAAATCACGGCCCTGCATTTCTTCTGTGTGTGTCCTGTTCAGTACAAAATTGCTTCCCACATTCAGGACATATGAGGGTGGTTTGTTAAGTCTGATAAACACGCAACACAAAATAAACAACTCACCTTATTTCTCGACGTAGTCTCCTTTGAGGGATGTACACCTGGTCCAGCGATACTCCATCTTTTCCATCCCATTGGAGAAATACGAGTAGGTTCTCTCAAACTCTGGAAAATACTCGTTTACTGCAATTATCAGTTCCTCTTTTCATGAAAATTTCTTTCCAGCAAGCCAAAGTTTGAAGTTAGGGAATGGGAACAGTTATTCATTTATTTATTTATTTCTCAAGCAAAGGCCTGCTGGCTGTTATTATGTAGCAGGTCATACATTGTGTGATTTTACATGTTACATAATATAAATTCAGCTTTATTACCAGTAATTTTTTCCTTGAAAATTTTACAAATGGGTAAAATAATATTATATATATATATATATATATATTATATATATGAGAGAGAGAGAGATGCAATTCCCTATATACCTTCTGCGTATGTGGTTACATCTGTTGTCTTGACAATGGCAATACTTAATATGTTGTTGTGGTTGTTGTGGTCTTCAGTCCTGAGACTGGTTTGATGCAGCTCTCCATGCTACTCTATCCTGTGCAAGCTTCTTCATCTCCCAGTACCTACTGCAACCTACATCCCTCTGAATCTGCTTAGTGTATTCATGTCTTGGTCTCCCTCTACGATTTTTACCCTCCACGCTGCCCTCCAATATACAGTATTGATTAGTTGGGTTACAATGTGTTTCCAAACTTAAGGTAACAGTGGAGATTGGAAGTTGATTTAAAATGGGACGGGAAGTAGTCACATGGGAGTAAATTTCGTGGATAGCGTGGATGAGGATGGAAATTCACCAGTCTTGGGAAACCATATTTGTACACTGTGTGATCAAAAGTTTCTGGACACCTATTAGTCGACAATCATATTAGATGTGTTCATCCTTCGCCTTTATGACTAGTTGAAAGCTGGGAAGATTTTCACTGATGGGTCTGCATGTCTGTGGAGGAAACTGGCCCTTTCTTCCTCACGGAGAGGAAGAACCAGAGAGGGTAGTGGTATTGGACGCTAGGGTAGGAGCGAAGTCGACGTTGTAACTCATTACAAAGGTCTTCCGTTGGGTGCACGTCGGGACTTCGGGCAGGCCAGTCTACTTGAGGAACGTTATTGTCCACAAACCATTTCTTCACAGACACAATGCATTGTCATCATCTCCGAACTGTTTCTCTAATGTACATAGCACTCAGTGCCATAAAATGTGTTCGTATAATTATGGATTTGGTGTTTGTCAAGCGCAATAGTGACACCACACCCTAAACACGAAAGACACCCCATACTGTAACACTAGCACCTCTGTACTTGACCACTAGCTCTACATATAATGGCATTCACCAAACTCAGATACTCCCTTGAGGTTGACACTTGGTACAGCGTGATTCGTCGCTCCAAATCACTTGTTTTCAGTCATCCACTGTCCAGTGGCGTCACTGTGTATGCCACCTCAAACGCCACTTAACTCTGCTTCAGAAATGTGTGGTTCATGAGCAGCTGCTCGCCTACGGTGCCCCCCGACCCCCCAGTCTATAACTCGATACACACAGTCACTGTGCCAGACGGACTGCTGGCAGCACTTTGGAACTCACGAGCGATTCCCTCTGATGTGAGTTTTTACAACCAGCCTCGGAAATGCTCGACACTCCTTGTCCACTAAAACAATATGGCTACTCGACCGTGGTTTACTTGTGGCTGTTCCTTTGCATTTCCACTTCAGTCATATCACCAACAGCCTTGTGCAGTTTTAGGACTGAAATTTCCGTGATGGAGGTATTGCTCAGGTCAAATCCAGGGACTGGTCCACTTCAGAGTTCTCCAGACTGACCCATTTTGCTGTTACTCTTCTCTAGTGAAAACACAATACTCTCCATCGTCTTGTACAGGACGTAATGGGTAAGTGCAGATATATTTATATATGATACGTTAATATGTTCACGCATCAGCATCTTGGTTGTTTTTCTCTGCACTGAAGTCTTCCCACAAACATGTCGTAAAGTTAACGACCTGATGTTTTCTGCACGGTCGTAGCTGCACAACTAAATGGTTTACGCCAGTCAGTATAGTCTACACTGTTTAGCGACCACGCGTCGACACTTACAACACCTGGCGTGCTGCCCAGGAGAAAATAAACATTAATGGCTTGCTCTTGCTACCTGCATTTGGAGGTACTAACCAACCTAAAAACATATAACTGGTTATAGCTATAATTGTTAGTCTGCAAATGATGGAAATACTGATGTTGTGTTGTTCACTATACCATTCTCGGTCACCAGTAGAAATATCTGCACGTAACCATATATACTCGCACGTTCGCCCTCGTGAGACCTAGTAGTCACTTCCGCATTACATGCTTTTGATCAGATACTGTACAGTAAAGGAGAATTCATCTGGAAAGATTAACTCCTTTTTCAAATCTGCAGTTACTATAAAATGTCATTTAAAGCAAGAATGGCGTATGGTGAGGAACCGATTTCTGCCATGAATGTTCGTTGTGTGAGCAGGTCGGAACGATACTGATGGCGTGAGTCCCTTCGCTGTGGTCACACATGAGTGAGCAACAGACGCGCGAGACATGTTGCTCGACACTCCTGAGATGGCGCGTAAGTTTCATCAGACACCTTCCTCTATTGACGTTCGTTTCCCAAGGAACAAACCGTGGCCTAACCGATGTAGTGTGTACAAAAAGTTAGTATTAGATATAAAATAATGCTCCCGAAAAACTACTCGAAAGTTTTTGTTGGTGGGAAAAGGTAAGTCTAATTACTCGTATAAAGCCTGATTCCGATAAAGCTTTGCTTACTCTGGGTTGGGAACCCAGTGCTGCCCTTGGCGTTTTTATTGGTTCCTCCTGATGTTACTGCACATGTTGTAAGCAGAATGTTGGGTGCGTATCTACGAGTAAAACAGGGGACATATGTGAAGGGATAGGTTCCGCCACAGATGTGTTTTCACAGTTTTCGGAATCTGCGCAAACAAGCTCAATACAACAGCAGTATTTTAAACTTCTGAAGCTGACGCCTTGTACCATTGCAAAGTACAGCAAAGGATTAGGCAGTGACATTACAGACATCATCTTAACATATACATCCAGTGACAAACAATGTTGAGCACATAGAGAGACAGGTTCGATGTAGACACAATTCTGTACATGAACTGGTACACGCCACTACCGAGTATGAAAATGATTCGAGTTGATGGCTGCAGCAGCCACCTGTGTGCACCTTCGTTTTTTCTCATAGTCAGGCCTGACGGAATATACGGGTTATTCATAAGTGTGTGTGGCGTATCAGGAGACAACTGCATGAAAAGTATAAGACATACAGAAAAAAGACACATGCCATTTGTAGGGTTTCTAGCTTATTTGTGGTATTCGAGAAAAGTGTTATAAGCTGCATTTTCTTTCGATGTGTCATACTTCGTATCTGCATATTTTTAAACAGTAGTTTTCAATAGTCGATATGTTACGCCTGAGAGTTTCTAAGTACGAAGAATGTGATCTTTGGTTCTTAGTGGCATTACGGTTGCTGTTGCATTCTAAGAGAGGCTAGTGAGTGAGTCACTAGTGGGCGATCTGGAAATAGCTCGCAGAACACAGAGATAAAGCTACAGATGGTGGTGAATTTTGGAAATGAGATTTGGTAAGGAGTAATTTGGCGAGTGAAATTTGAGGTAATGTTGCTGTCGTACTGCTTGCGTGCGCGTAGTTACGATGTTTCTGAATATCAGAAGGTTTTAATGGACTTTCTTTATTAATTTGGGTTAGTTAGTTTTATTGTTCAGGAGTGATTAAATAAGGTTATTAGTTCTCATGGTTTGCACTCAGAAGTTATAGATTTGCCACTCCTTTACCAATTCAGTAATTAATTTCATGGCAGATTAATATTTCTTATAAAAAGTAATTTTAGTAAATCTCACTGTAATAGTCAAAGAATGAGTTGAAATATTCACAATATAGTTTTTTTTTTAAAAAAAAGGTTAGTTTCTTTTCAGTCATTTAACACGCCTCCTCAAGAGAGTTTGTTTTCTGATTAAATGTATCGCCGCATTGCACTGGGCAGAACGCAGTGGCGGAAAGTGAAGCATTACCTGCACTGCGGAAGGCTTTCTTTGTTATTAAGCCGGTTTGCTGCTGCACTGCGTTCAGCACTTCGAACAATGCCCAATTTCTGTAGGCACAACTGAGCCGTACAAAGAAATTAGTTACGGGCCAGGTACATTACAGTCAGAACCTGGCAAGATCATTTACAGTTAGCTTTAAATTTCAAACTTATTATAAGATTCAAATTAGGTAAAGTCAGTTCAGGTTACAATTATCATATGCAGTCGGTTGTATATTCACAGTGCACTGTTAAATTCGCATGTGTGTTACTCAGTGTTTGGAATTATATTTAGTCAGTTTGCATATATAAATTCACAGGGCATTTTTATAGAAACATTTTTGGTTTATTGATAATTTTTACTTATGGACCGTCTGACAGCAACTGAATAAAACACAGTTTTAGGGCCATACGCGTTTCGCCTTTATTTTCTGCAAGGCATCATCAGTGGCCTGGAACATGTACATATGTTAGTTATTTAATTTACATTTTTGTCACTATGCGTATAGGTTATAAACAGTAGTTCGTATTTCCTATTAAATAGTAATGTTTTGAACTGCACTTACAGGTTGCGTGGACAATTTCTTACATATTACGCTCCTGTTGCATTTTTGGTGTTGTTCTTCTTCTTACGAATGCCAATTTGCGGTTTTTTCCCACATTCCACAGCACTATGAACTGCACGCTTGTTTCAATGCAATGTTTTGGTTTCTGTTGCCGACTGTCAAATGTTTTTGCCAAAGATCGAATGTTATTGCCAAACTTCCGAGTGTAATTATTGAAGTATCTGTGATCTGTTCGTGTGTATGTGTGTGTGTGTGTATGTATGTGTGTATGTGTGGCGAAAAGTTTTTTGTTTTATGTTATCATTTCCTTTATTAAGTGTAGTAGGGAGCATCTGCTGATGTGTGTTTGTTCATTTCTCACATGTTTGTTTTCTGCTATGGCTTTCTGGATGTGGAAGTTGCGTTTGTATAAGATGTTTGTCATGGTTGCTTATTTTCATTATTTTCATATCTTGTTCCATGTTTGTAGGATGATCGTTATGGTGTTTTAAATGTTCTGCAAATGTGCTATGGTTTGTTACATACTTCCAACATCTGATATGTTCTGTGTATCTTGTTTCAAAATTCCTGCATCACAACTTTGACATTTTTGGTTCTTTATTCTTTCAAAATTCAGTTCGTAACTTTATGTAGCATTTTTATTTTGTCAGTCTTGTATGCTGACATTACAAGCCACATTCTGTGCCGCACATGCGGTAGCGCTGCTTACTCCACTGCACAACACAGAATTTCACAGTACAGTCTCTTTAGCATATAGTTTCAGGTTTTCTGATTATTTTGGTAAAGGTCAATTCAAATGCAGTTACACAATCGACTTGTATTGTACAGGACAACAAGACACACACGAAGTTAAAGATAGGAAGCCAGTCCAGGTTTAGTTCACAGCAAATAAACATTTTCATTCCGAGAAGTTACACAGTGGATAGAGCAGCTCATCATGATCTACATCTACATCTACATCCATACTCCGCAAGGCGGAGGGCACCTTCAATACCTCTCTCGGTTCTCTCTTCTATTCCAGTCTCGTATTGTTCGTGCAAAGGATTGTCGGTATGTCTCTGTGTGGGCTGTAATCTCTCTGATTTTATCCCCATGGTCTCTTCGCGAGATATACACTCCTGGAAATTGAAATAAGAACACCGTGAATTCATTGTCCCAGGAAGGGGAAACTTTATTGACACATTCCTGGGGTCAGATACATCACATGATCACACTGACAGAACCACAGGCACATAGACACAGGCAACAGAGCATGCACAATGTCGGCACTAGTACAGTGTATATCCACCTTTCGCAGCAATGCAGGCTGCTATTCTCCCATGGAGACTATCGTAGAGATGCTGGATGTAGTCCTGTGGAACGGCTTGCCATGCCATTTCCACCTGGCGCCTCAGTTGGACCAGCGTTCGTGCTGGACGTGCAGACCGCGTGAGACGACGCTTCATCCAGTCCCAAACATGCTCAATGGGGGACAGATCCGGAGATCTTGCTGGCCAGGGTAGTTGACTTACACCTTCTAGAGCACGTTGGGTGGCACGGGATACATGAGGACGTGCATTGTCCTGTTGGAACATCAAGTTCCCTTGCCGGTCTAGGAATGGTAGAACGATGGGTTCGATGACGGTTTGGATGTACCGTGCACTATTCAGTGTCCCCTCGACGATCACCAGTGGTGTACGGCCAGTGTAGGAGATCGCTCCCCACGCCATGATGCCGGGTGTTGGCCCTGTGTGCCTCGGTCGTATGCAGTCCTGATTGTGGCGCTCACCTGCACGGCGCCAAACACGCATACGACCATCATTGGCACCAAGGCAGAAGCGACTCTCATCGCTGAAGACGACACGTCTCCATTCGTCCCTCCATTCACGCCTGTCGCGACACCACTGGAGGCGGGCTGCACGATGTTGGGGCGTGAGCGGAAGACGGCCTAACGGTGTGCGGGACCGTAGCCCAGCTTCATGGAGACGGTTGCGAATGGTCCTCGCCGATACCCCAGGAGCAACAGTGTCCCTAATTTGCTGGGAAGTGGCGGTGCGGTCCCCTACGGCACTGCGTAGGATCCTACGGTCTTGGCGTGCATCCGTGCGTCGCTGCGGTCCGGTCCCAGGTCGACGGGCACGTGCACCTTCCGCCGACCACTGGCGACAACATCGATGTACTGTGGAGACCTCACGCCCCACGTGTTGAGCAATTCGGCGGTACGTCCACCCGGCCTCCCGCATGCCCACTATACGCCCTCGCTCAAAGTCCGTCAACTGCACATACGGTTCACGTCCACGCTGTCGCGGCATGCTACCAGTGTTAAAGACTGCGATGGAGCTCCGTATGCCACGGCAAACTGGCTGACACTGACGGCGGCGGTGCACAAATGCTGCGCAGCTAGCGCCATTCGACGGCCAACACCGCGGTTCCTGGTGTGTCCGCTGTGCCGTGCGTGTGATCATTGCTTGTACAGCCCTCTCGCAGTGTCCGGAGCAAGTACGGTGGGTCTGACACACCGGTGTCAATGTGTTCTTTTTTCCATTTCCAGGAGTGTACATAGGAGGGAGCAATATACTGCTTGACTCCTCGGTGAAGGTATGTTCTCGAAACTTCAACAAAAGCCCGTACCGAGCTACTGAGCGTCTCTCCTGCAGATTCTTCCACTGGAGTTTATAATCTCCGTAACGCTTTCACGATTACTAAATGATCCTGTAACGAAGCGCGCTGCTCTCCGTTGGATCTTCTCTATCTCTTCTATCAACCCTATCTGGTACTGATCCCACACTGCTGAGCAATATTCAAGCAGTGGGCGAACAAGCGTACTGGAACCTACTTCCTTTGTTTTCGGATTGCATTTCCTTAGGACTCTTCCAATGAATCTGTCTAGCATCTGCTTTACCGACGATCAACTTTATATGATCATTTCATTTTAAATCACTCCTAATGCCTACTATAAGATAATTTATGGAATTAACTGCTTCCAGTTGCTGACCTGCTATATTGTAGCTAAATGATAAATGATCTTTCTTTCTATGTATTCACAGCACATTACACTTGTCGACATTGAGATTCAATTGCTATTCCCTGCACCATGCGTCAATTCTTTGCAGATCCTCCTGCATTTCAGTACAATTTTCCATTGTTACAACCTCTCGATACACCACAGCATCATCTGCAAAAAGCCTCAGTGAACTTCCGATGTCATCCACCAGGTCATTTATGTATATTGTGAATAGCAACGGTCCTATGACACTCCCCTGCGGCACACCTGAAATCACTCTTACTTCGGAAGACTTCTTTCCTTTGAGAATGACATGCTGCGTTCTTTTATCTAGAAACTCTTCAATCCAATCACACAATTGGTATGATAGTCCATATGCTCTTACTTTGCTCATTAAACGACTGTGGGGAACTGTATCGGACGCCTTGCGGGTCAAGAAACACGGCGTCTACCTGTGAACCCGTGTCTATGGCCCTCTGAGTCTCGTGGACGAATAGCGCGAGCTGGGTTTCACACGATCGTCTTTTTCGAAACCCATGCTGATTCCTCCTACAGAGTATATTTCTAGTCTCCAGAAAAGTCATTATACTCGAACATAATACGTGTTCCAAAATTCTACAACTGATCGATGTTACAGATATAGGTCTATAGTTCTGCACATCTGTTCGACGTCCCTTCTTGAATACGGGGATGACCTGTGCCCTTTTCCAATCCCTTGGAACGGTACGCTCTTCTAGAGACCTACGGTACACCGCTGCAAGAAGGGGGGGGGGGGGGGGCAAGTTCCATCGCGTACTCTGTGTGAAATCGAACTGGTGTCCCTTTCCTGTTTTGAGCGATTTTAATTGTTTCTCTATCGTTATGTCGTCTATTTCGATATCTACCATTTTGTCATCTGTGCGACAATCTAGAGAAGGAACTACAGTGCAGTCTTCCTCAGTGAAACAGCGTTGGAAAAAGACATTTAGTATTTCGGCCTTTAGTCCGTCATCCTCTGTTTCAGTACCATTTTGGTCACAGAGTGTCCGGACATTCTGTTTTGATGCACCTACCGCTTTGATATAAGACCAAGATCTTAACTTACATTACGAATACTCAGCATGGTTAGCATTTGTGGTGCGACGATGATTAGTACATTAGCCAACAACTTTCTGTGCACATCCCGACACGATACGGTCGATGGCAGCGACCGCATTGCCTACGCTTTCTTGCCACTCTTCCAAATCGAGCGGCAGAGGAGGCAGGAACACGCGATATTCGACACACCCCGTCCAGAAGAAAAAGGCAGGTGAGTGTGGGGGCTGCTGCAGAGAAGGAGACAGGCGGTGGGAAAAACAGCCAGTTTAACGTTGAGGCCGTTCGGCACTGAGGTAATCAGGAACGTCCGAAGGAAAGCGTGGCGGAGCTCCGTCTTGTTGCAAAATGAGGTCTCCACTCTCCTGCTGCGTTTGTGGCACGAGCCACCGCTGCCGCACGACCAGCCACGCGAGAACACGCACAGTGGTCTCCTCAAACAAACATCGCTCGCAGGCTTTTGAAGATGACGTGATATTAAGACCTCAACTTCTGATCAGTCACGTAAGTAATTTGTAATACAAGAAGAGTCATCTGATGTAAAACAGTTTATTCCATGACCCGTTTCGACAATAACTAGCTGCCGTCCTCAGATCTACAATGTATGGGCAGAATAGCATTAATGTAGTGATCTGTATGATTGTGCAACAGTTATACATTGTGGACCATATTATCTCTCTCTCCGTCTTCTTCACCCTCCGCCTGCCCCTCCCCCACTCTTCCAACCCCCGCTCCGCCACCCCCCCCCCCCCCAGTTGGTTTCTTAGGTCACTTACCTTACGAAAGTACCAGCCACTGCTTATGATGTTGTCATGAATCCAACGTTAACCAGTTCTTTAGATATATCGCTTTTTGGTTGTTATACTACAATGCATCTTAATATAGCTTCAGTGCTAAACAATGTCCATATGTTTCGAATTACTAGCTGTGAATTACATAGAGCAATAATTTCTTTCGCTCTAGCAGTGATGAGCCTACCGCTTTCTATATCTGTATCTACACTACTGGCAATTAAAATTGCTACACCACGAAAATGACGTGCTACGGACGCGAAGTTTAACCGACAGGAAGAAGATGCTGTGTTATGCAAATGATTAGCTTTTCAGACCATTCACACAAGGTTGGCGCCGGTGGCGACATCTACAACGTGCTGACATGAGGGAAGTTCCCAACCGATTTCTCATACACAAACAGCAGTTGACCGGCGTTGCCTGGTGAAACGTTGTTGTGATGCCTCGTGTAAGGAGGAGATATGCGTACCATCACGTTTCCGACTTTGGTAAAGGTCGGATTGTAGCCTATCGCGATTGCGGTTTATCGTATTGCGACATTGCTGCTCGCGTTGGTCGAGATCCAATGGAATCGGTGGGTTAAGGAGGGTAATGGGGAACGCCGTGCTGGATCCCAACGGCCTCGTATCACTAGCAGTCGAGATGACAGGCATCTTATCCGCGCGACTGTAACGGATCGTGCAGCCATGTCTCTATCCCTGAGTCAACAGATGGGGACATTTGCAAGACAACAACCATCTGCACGAACAGTTCGGCGACGTTTGCAGCAGCATGGACTATCAGCTCGGACCATGGCTGCGGTTACCCTTGACGCTGCATCACAGACAGGAGCGCCTGCGATGGTGTACTCAACGACGAACCTGGGTGCAAGAATGCCAAAACCTCATTTTTTCGGATGAATCCAGGTTCTGTTTCCAGCATCATGATGGTCGCATCCGTGTTTCCCGACACCGTGGTGAGCGCACATAGAAAGCGTGTATTGGTCATCGCCATACTGGCGTACCACCCGGCGTGATGGTATTGGGTGCCATTGGTTACACGTCTCGGTCGCCTCTTGTTCGCATTGACGGGACTTTGAACATTGGACGTTACATTTCAGATGTGTTACGGACCGTGGCTCAACCCCTTATTCGATCCCTGCGAAACCCTCCATTTCAGCAGGATAATGCACGACCGCATGTTGCAGATCCTGTACGGGCCTTTCTGGATACAGAAAATGTTAGACTGATGCCCTGGCCAGCACATTCTCCAGATCTCTCACCAATTGAAAACGTCTGGTCAATGGTGGCCGAGCAACTGGCTCGTCAGAATACGCCAGTCACTACTCTTGATGAACTGTGTTATCG
This sequence comes from Schistocerca piceifrons, assembly GCF_021461385.2. Classification (NCBI taxonomy): domain Eukaryota; kingdom Metazoa; phylum Arthropoda; class Insecta; order Orthoptera; family Acrididae; genus Schistocerca; species Schistocerca piceifrons. The sequence continues at coordinate 216,819,643 of NC_060146.1, forward strand.
TGTTGAAGCTGCATGGGCAGCTGCACCTGTACACGCCATCCAAGCTTTGTTTCACTCAATGCCCAGGCGTATCAAGGCCGTTATTACGGCCAGAGGTGGTTGTTCTGGGTACTGATACCTCAGGATCTATGCACCCAAATTGCGTGAAAATGTAATCACATGTCAGTTCTAGTATAATATATTTGTCCAATGAATACCTGTTTATCATCTGCAGTTCTTCTTGGTGTAGCAATTTTAATGGCCAGTAGTGTATATGACCCTATGTCTGCTTATGGACAACTTATATTCTGAGCTGGAACTTTGTTCCTGTCTGTAGTTTTATTGCGACACCTGTTCTTTTAAAATTGTTTTGTACCTTCCCCTTCCCCCCTTCCATCATCTTGCACCCCGTCCCCCGCCCTCGCCTGGATTGTTGGTTTTTTAGTCCAGTTTTTTGTTAGTTCCCACTTTACAGCTGCTGTACTACGTTATGTGCCTATGTTATACCTAAGGATGTGCCCTGTACTTCCATATACCGGCTGTCAATTACGTAAGTAATAATCTCTCGTGCTCTAGGAATGACTCTGTCATCACATATAGTAATCAAAAGTATCTGTAATGAATTGGACATATCCCTGGTTATGTACTTGTTCAATGCTTCTGTGTGTGTCAGTGTTTGTTGTCCAGTTGGAAGTACATTCCAGTCTATAGTTTTGTAATTCAACGCGGTTTAAAATTTTCTATGTAAATAACTGGTTTGTACAGTCTTCTAAATGTGTATAATTTTGATTTGCAGCTCCCTGTATTGGCCTTGTTTGCAATTAAAATTGTTGGACGTGAGGTCCGCCAGTTATGCAAAACACCGTCCTTTCTCAGTATCCAAACATGTTTCGGCACCACTGTGCCATCATCAGTGGGTTCTCGTTTCTATTTATTCTGCAATGTGAACATTTTTGTTAAATGATCATAAAATTTTGTGCATCTTTAGATCAAACAACAGATCGTTTCTTTTTGTACGTACCTTTACATTTGGCGTGCATGAATTTTCTGATCCATTCACCACGACTAGATCGTACCACATAGGATGAGAAGAATCGAGTTTTAAGTCTCCTGAGTAGAAAAACCGCATAAAAAGGAACAATGAAATTGGCTTTTAACTTCCCTGAGACCGGTGCAAGCCATGCAGAATATGCTCTCCACCGTTAGCTGCCATAAACCGAAACTGAGAAACATCAGGTTCCACAACAGATCGGAGTGTGTCAGGCGTCACGTTCAGAATGCGATGCGCAGTGCGTCACCTCAGTTGAGCCACGATCGGAACTGGAGCGTTGAACTCAGTATCTTTCCGACAACCCAACAGGCAGAAACACGGATTGAGATCAGGTGATCTGGACGGTCAGGCTGTAGAGCAATGACGAACGATAATTCCAGAGATGCCTCTGCAGCAGCTACCTCAGTGACTGTGCAATGTGCGAAGGACCTCCATTTTGGATAAAAGTGATCCTTCCGCGCTGTTGAAGAGGTGGAATGACGTTGGTGCGCAAAAGACACTTCGTAGCGTTTACCAGTGGCAGTGCAGGGAACAGGACCCGGACGACTCGTCTCCACGACCCTACGACAAAAGATGCCGTCAACTCGCACCACACAGCCGCCTTTGCAGAATGAAGTGGAATACAGGCTGCTGTGCGTGCCGATTTTCCGTTTGCCATTATTCGGCAACTCTGCGTAATGACGTGTCTTTGGGAATGTAAATGTGTTCCGTCTGCCCACAAAATGTTTCATGGCGATCCACTGTCCACTTCCATGCGAGCAATAAATCCCAGAGTGAACGTTTATCTTGATGGCAGGAAGCAACTTCTGAACACGAGTGATACTCTACGGATAGCGATATAGGATGTTTTGTAGGATTTTATACACTGTGAAACGTCCCCTTGGAAAAATTTATGAATTACAGTCCTGATAAACCTCTTACGTCATTTGATTTTCAAACAGCTGAGCAAAACTGGACGTACTCAGACATTTCGCTCTTTACTTACTCTGATCATCACTAAACTGACACACAATATTTTTAGCGCAACGCAGTCTGACTTTCAATAATCCCTACAAAAGAATGGCCGTGACTAATAATAACCTATACCTTTCATGAATCACTTACTTCACAAAAATCCTCGTTACTCGAACGCCAATACTGCCAGCTACATAAAAGATTGTAACTACTGAAGGCACTAACTACTGATAGGCATAGTTAGCAAATGAGATTTTGATAGAGAACAAACAATGTATTCACCTTAATAGTGTTCAAAAGTCATTATATATATATATATATATATATATATATATATATATATATATATATATATATATATAATCAGTACATGACATCCAGTCTTACAAATTTACTCTTTACGCGCTGTTCACATCCAACTGCCCAACACTACAATAGCAAAAATTTCAACAATGCAAACCAGCCACAGACTGCACACAGCACAGTCAGTGATTTTCATGCAGAGCGCTACGTGGCGTTACCAACATAAAAACCTAAACAGCCTACCTACAACTGGGCTGGCAGGCACATCCAACGTCCAGGCAGTTCCCCATGCGCTGTATGTCTGCACACCACCTCTGCACGGCCTCTACAGTGCTGTGGCCATAACTCGGACAGACGTCGAACTCACTGCTTCCCTCCCACACTGCACTTCTAAACAACCTCTCTTCTCGAATTCCGTAATCATTTTCTTCTGACCCTTAGCAGACATCGGAGCAGTGCATTTTTTTCGTGCCTCTGAGTGTCCAGAAGTTCAACAGGGCTATTGCTGCACAGTCACTGTTCTTGTAAAAGATCTTTAATAGCAGCACGTGATCCTTCGTGGAGTTCGGCATGCTGGGCGTCTCGGACCGAAACTGTTGGTGTGCGTATTCCGCCGCTTGCAAAGCCATCTATTGGTCAAATTTTCGTTAACTTTTTTCTACGTCGTTTTCCCTTGCGTCAATAACAGGCTCTTCAAAGATGGCGTCATTCTGAGCAGTGGCTCTGTTTCTACAGCGTTTTGAAACTGGAACTTCAGTTACGGACACCGAGCATGCAGGGTATTTCCGTAAGGGCGCGCGAAAATTTAACAGGACATAGAGGATGCTGCTGTAAACAATTTGAGGTCGGGAACCTGGGTTCGAAGAAGCCAGCTTAAGCACATAATAGGAAGAAAATCGCATTACCGTGTACTTCTTTATTTACATTAGTTACAGTTAACTGCAAATACCATCACCCACACAGTACCTTATCTTACAAAATGTGCTGAAACTGACGGCCATCAACCTCAATGCAAGCATGATATCGGCGAACAAGATTATGTCGCACCCTGACGAATATCCCTGGTGTGTTTCGAATCACATCACAGGCAGCTGCAATTCTGGCAACTAATTCCATCTCCGTGTCCAATGGGGTCTCTTACTCAAGTGACTTTAGACATCCCCATAAGAAATAATCAGGGGATGCAGGCCAGATCACGTCGCAGGCCATGGAGTAGGACTGCCCCCTCCTACCCAGCGACCAGGAAATACAGCACTGAGATGGTTGCGGGTATCCACATTCAAGTGAGGCGGTGCTCCGTCTGTTGTATCCACATCCTCTCACGAACAGCCAAGGCTGCGTCCTCCAAAATTATACCAAATATTACCAAATAAATTAACAAACGACGGAGCTGATCCTCCTTGATGCACAAAACGGGTTAGAACACTGTTGCACAAACAACAGAACAAACATGCCAAATTTAAACAGACGCAAAATCCCCAAGATTGGAGGTCTTTTACAGAAGGTCGAAATTTAGCGCGGACTATGCCTATAACAGTTTCCACAACGAAACCTGACAGAAAATCCAAAGAGATTATGGTCGTATGTGAAGTATGTTAGCGGCAAGAAACAATCAATGCCTTCTCTGCGCGATAGCAGTGGAGATACTAACGAAGACAGTGCTGCCAAAGCAGAGTTACTAAACACATGCCTTCGCAAAAGAAGACGAAGTAAATATTCCAGAACTCGAATCGAGAACAGCTGCCAAAACGAATAACGTAGAAGTAAATATCCTCGCAGTAGTGAAGTAACTTTAATTAATAAAAGCAAATCTTCTGATCCAGACTGTATACCAATTACGTTCCTTTCGGAGTATGCTGATGCATTAGCTCCATACTTAACAATCTTATACAACCGTTCGCTCGACGAAAGATCCGTACCCAAAGACTGGGAAGTTCCAAAGGTCACACTAATATTCAAGAAAGGTAGTAGGAGTAATCTACTAAATTACAGGCCCATATCGTTAACGACGATGTGCAGCAGGATTTTAGAAAATATATTGTGTTCGAACATTATGAATTACCTCGAAGAAAACTATTTCACACACAGTCAGCACGAGTTTAGAAAACATCGTTCTTGTAAAACACAACCAGTTCTTTATTCACATGAAGTGTTGAGTGCTATTGACAACGGGTTTCAGATCGATTCCCTAATTCTGGATTTCCGGAAGGCTTTTGACTCTGTACCACACAAGCCGCTCGTAGTGAAATTCCGTGCTTATGGAATATCGTCTCAGTTATCTGACTGGATCTGTGATTTCCTGTCAGAGACGTCACAGTTCGTGGTAATTGACGGAAAGCCATCGAGTAAAACAGAAGTGATTTCTGGCGTTCCTCAAGGTACTCTTACAGGTCTTTTGCTGTTCCTTATCAATCTGAGCAGCCGTCTTGGGATGTTTGCAGATGACGCTGTCGCTTAGCGACTAATAAAGTCATTAGAAGATCAAAAGAAACTCCAAAATGATTTAGAAAAGATATCTGAATGGTGGGAAAAGTGGCAGTTGACCCTAAATAACGAAAAGTGTGAGGTCATCCACATGAGAGCTAAAAGGAACTCGTTAAACTTCGGTTACACGATAAATCAGTCTAATCTAAAAGCCGCAAATTCAACTAAATACCTAGGTATTACAATTACGAACAACTTAAATTGGAAGGAACACGTAGAATATGTTGTGGGGAAGGATAACAAAGACTGCGTTTTATTGGCAGGACACTTAGAAAATGTAACAGAGACTGCCTACACTACGCTTGTCCGTCTCTTTTAGAATACTGCTGCGCGGTGTGGGATCCTTACCAGGTTGGATTGACGGAGTACATCGAAAAACTTCAAAGAAGGGCAGATCGCTTTGTATTATCGCGAAATATGGGAGAGAGTGTCACAGAACTGATACAGGATTTGGGCTCGACATCATTAAAAGAAAGGCGTTTTTCGTTGCAACGGTATCTTCTCACGAAATTCCAATCACCAACTTTCTCCTCCGAATTCGAAAGTATTTTTTTGACACCGACCTAAATAGGGAGGAACGATCACCAATATAAAATAAGAGAAATCAGAGCTCGTACGGAAAGATACAGGTGTTCATTCTTGCCGCGCGCTATACGTGATTGGAATAATAGAGAAGTGTGGAGGTGGTTCCATGGAACCTCTACCAGGCACTTAAATGTGATTTTCAGAGTATCGATGTAGATGTAGAAAAACGCAGGTAGAATTCTGTGCACCAACTTCAACAGGTAGAAGATATGGATCGTCATCCTCGTTTCCTTGCAGGAAATAAAGAATGTACATGTAAATAAGCAGCACAGTGCGAGTAAACTTGTATGTATGTCAGTTGTAAATATGATGGGAAATAGTAATGCTAGACAAAGCGGTAGACAGGTTTACTTCCACACGTCCTTAAGCTGGCTTCCCCGACCCCAGGTTCCCTAGCTGAAATTGTTCAGTGGAAGAGTCTCCACGTCCTGTTACGTTTTTGCATGCTGTTACTGAAACACTCCGTATGTTGCCCGTTTGATCTGTCTTGCGGACCAGAGAGGGAACCTGCTACATGGGTACAGTTTGCTTCCACACCTGAACAGCCTACTTAATAAGGCGTGAGACAGTTTTATTGCCTTGCCAGGACGGCAGCGGCTGGAATTGAAGGCACTCGTACCGGCTTCCTGAGAGGCGAGCGGCGTCCGGCAAGCTGTTCCCTGTAGCGCACCCCTCGGCTGTCAGTGGTTTCCGCCGGGGAACGAGCGGGCGTCATCAGGCGCCCGAAAAGTTTCCACCGGCCGCGATAGTGACTGGCCAGCAGCTGAGCGTGGGGACCTGTTTCATGGTTGACAGCTAGCTCTCTATCTCTACCTCCCTGTCTGCCTCCCCACCTCTCTCTCTCTCTCTCTCTCTCTCTCTCTCTCTCTCTCTTTCTCTTTCACTTCGCCCGTCCCTTCTCCCTCGTATCCGATCTGCGTTATCAGGAAAGGCGCAAAACAAATGTTGTCACGAGGGAGGTGTGTGCCGGCCTGGTCTGATATCGTGCTAGGGCGTGGGGCTCACCCACTCACGATGTATTACGAAAACCACCCATCGAAATTTACACTCGTACGAAAATCGGTGAAATTTGCGCCCAGCATTCCTGGAAAGTGGAAACTACCTGTCCACTAAGTAGCGGTCGACCTGCACTCCCAAAGCCCTCGTCCAGCTCAGTGGATACGATGATCGACTCGGCGGAACCAGAGGATGGAATATCAATACGTCAATATGTGTCAGTCACTAGGAGCATGTACAGGGTGACAATCATCGAACTATATGAAATAAAATCGACATTACTCCTTCTTGTTACCTGCTATTTGTACATGATAAGCGCGTGTCAATAAGCAAAAGTGGCGCATTTGGGGGACTGAGAATCAGCATTCCGCGATCGAGAAGCCTCTTCACCCTCAACGTGAGACTGTGTGGTGTGCAGTGTCCAGTCACGGAATAATCGGTGCGATATTCCTTGATAGCACGGCGACTACCGAACAGTACATTAAGGTTTTGGAAGATGGATTTCATCACCATTATCCTACGTGACCCTGATTTCGACAATATGTGGTTCATGCTAGACGGAGCTCGACCCCATCGAAGTGCTTGCTGTCCTGGAGGAGTACTTTGGGGACCGCATTCTGGCTCTGGGGTACCCAAAGGCCACTGGCAGGGGCCTCGATTGGCCGCCATATTCTCCGGATCTGGACACATGCGACTCCTTTTTGTGGGACTACATCAAAGGTGTACAACAATAACCCCAAAACCATTGCTGAGCTGAAAATAGATATTCAAGAGGTCATCGACAGCATCGATGTTCCAGTATTTCAGCGGGTCACGCAGAATTTCGCTATTCGTCTGCGCCATATCACCACCAATGATGGGAGGCATATCAGACATGTCATAACCTACATCCGAATATCTGTTGTGACTTTTACACGTTGAATAAAGTGTGTGGACGCCGTAGTTTGTGACTGCTTTACGTTTTTCTTCATACGTATAGTTCCATAACTATCAACTTGGACAAATATTATACTGTCTAGCGCCCGCATCTCGTGGTCGTGCGGTAGCGTTCTCGCTTCCCACGCCCGGGTTCCCGGGTCCGATTCCCGGCGGGGTCAGGGATTTTCTCTGCCTTGTGATGGCTGGGTGTTGTGTGCTGTCCTTCGGTTAGTTAGGTTTAAGTAGTTCTAAGTTCTAGGGGACTGATGACCATAGATGTTAAGTCCCATAGTGCTCAGAGCCATTTGAACCATTTTTATACTGTCTAGCATGCCATTCCTTCTCTGTAGTCCGTGATATTATTAACTCTTTTACGCTATAGAACTGTTTTCCCATTGCTGTGCCTTGGCTTCGTCCCTGAACAGGGGTCAATTTCGTTATTTTAGGTCAGAGTAACTTGGGGAGTATACTTTGCCTTCTACGATGTTCGTAATACGTGATTTGACTGGTTTTCTGTACGCCGTGGTCACCGTTCCTAGGTAACTTACATGGGGACCATTATAACGCTGTTTCACTGCCTTCTGCTACCTTATCATCGGAATTTATTGTAGGAGATTCACAAGGAACTCATTGTCAATTACATATTTGGTAGCTTGCGCATTTTGTTCAGCCACGTATTTAAAAGTGTCTCTTATTGCTAACAAACACTGACTTGTGTTACCTTATCATCGGAATTTATTATAGGAGATACACAAGGAACTTGTTCTCGATTACGTATTTGGTAGCTTGCGCATTTGGTTGAGGCACGGATTTAAAAGTGTCTCTTATTGCTAACAAACAGCACATGTACCACGATAGTGTTGTGTAAGATTATTCGTAGCAATTAAGTTTGTTACTTAATCCAGCTATGAGGGTGGGTAGCGTAGTGTAGTGTGCTTTGACTGAACGATTTTTGCATAAGTCATAGACTTTATTCTCTTAGTGAGCCGGTTCGTTATGCTGTTACGCTATACGTATTAGTCAAACGGCTTCTTTCATCATACAACTCCTATGTGTTAAAATTTTCTTCTGCTGTAGAATGGCTGGCAATACAGGTATTTCTGGTTTCTTACTCTCCGTAACACGGCATACAGTAGGCTACGCTAATTATTGTGGTTGGTTAGTGCATTCTGTTTAATGTCACCTCTCAAAGATATATAGCTGAGTTGTGTAAATACAGTCTATTTAGGTATGGTATTAACGTAGATCACTGTACTGTCTTTAATAACGCTGTATTCTATTGATTTCTGTTTGCAGTTTACCCTGTACCTACTATGTGATATTGGTTTTGCAGTCTATTTTGATTTCCATTCATTTAGCTTTTGGCGTTGCCTCTATTTAATTTTACGTTACAAGTAAACAGCTCAGATTGCTTACTTGTCTTGTAGACATATGACGATTTTATTTTGGTATTTACACGTAATTTTATGGGTAGGTTCGTTAGTAGGAGGCCTAACCTCCTATTATATCTGTTAATTTATATGTTCACTGACTTTTAATATTCGTATTGTGCATTAGAAACTATTACTTCGTTATCGGCTTATCCACGGTCGGTGACTGCTCGTTTTAACTTTTCATATTGTTATCTATCATATTACATAAGAAACATAGCTTGTGAAATATGTGTACGTGGCGGCTTCTTTTTCAGGCTTACTCAGATACTGTTATCTGATGACAAGTATACCCTCATGTGTGTATAGGTTGAACTTTATTTTATGCAATTCTTGTTGATAACATTGCTGGTAATTTTGTTGTTCGTGGCTTGATGATGGCGTATTATAATATATCGGTGGAACCGGTAGCCTACAAAATAAATTCGAGATGGTCTTACAGTTGAGAACCCCTCTTCGGCTGTTGCCCTAACATTTAACAAAGCAAGAATGAATGCACTTAACTGTACTGTTTATTTTTCTCCCCTAGATCAAAAGGACAGGTGCACCGACAGAGAGAGGTGTTGCGAGGTATATAAATGCCGAAGGTAACTCAACAGAGCACACGGAACGGCTCACAAAGTTTCAGTTTTAGCGTTTAAATCCTTTCCTCTCTTCCGTGAGTCGTGTTCTGTTCTAATATCATAAACCGTGTTACTATGCCCTATTACCTTAAAAACTATATTTTTGTTATTATGTAAGTTACTTTGTGATGCATAACCTGCTCTTTTAAAGTATATCTTACTTGATATACAGTTTTACATAGCTCAAGTATCTTACAGTTGACAATACCGACATTGATATGTACAGTTATAAAGAATTAACACAGAACCACTCAGCACAGAAAACTACGACAAAGAACTATATATCGTCACACAGATAGCAACAAACAATGGGTACAGTAGTAATCTAGTCACAAAACTGAACACAAAAATTAAGCAGCAAGTACAGCCAATAGACACAGTACACACACAGCCACAGACAGTAACAACACAATAAAAACCCACACAAACAAGCACACAATGACAGAACAGCAATGACACAAAGAAAACACGAAAACAATAAAGAAGAAGCAATATAGCATACAATGACACACAAACACACACTCAGACGAAAAAGCAACAAACAATTTTAAAAGGCAACGCATAAACACAGCGTTGAAAACTAACAGTTCGATTCAAAAGTACAGTCTAAAAGTAACCAAAGATACAGACAGCTAGCAGAAAGCAGGTAATGGTAGGTCCCTGTGGAACCAAACTGCTGAGATCATCGGTCCCTAGGCTTACACACTACTTAATCTAACTTATACTAACTTACGTTAAGGACAACACACACAACCGTGCCCTAGGGAGGACTGGAACCTCCGACGTGGGGGAGCCGCGCGAACTGTGCAAGGCGCCTCAGACCGCGCGGCTACCCCACGCGGCAGGGAGCAGGAACATACGAACTACAATGCAACACATGTTATGGAAGGTATGCAGGGCAAAGCAGCAGAACAACCGACATCCAGTACAGAGAACATATCAGAGCATGGAAATACTGGTCGAGTCACTCAATTTTTGCAGAAATGATGCACAAGCCTACTAAAAGAGAAAAAGACAAGAAAATAATTAAAATCAATAATGGAAGAGACGTTCTAACTTCACAAGAAAATTGTGACATATATAAAGCAAAGGCTGAAAAGAAACTATTCCTAAGTGACGAAGTGAAAATAATTAATGAAGCACAGTTTACACTGACTGTTCGTGTAAAAAGACAGGAATCCCAATTCATAATTATAAATGCCATTCCTCTCTGAATGTGTAACCGGAAAAAAAGGTATATACACACACACACACACACACACACACACACACACACACACACACACACACACACACAGCTTTAACAACACTGCCCCTCAAATCTGTTTCAAATAGTTCCCATCCCCCTTTCGGACCAAGGTGTTCGAGAGGTTTCTGTTGGTTGCTAGGAGAATGCTGGAACAGAGCACCCCTTCTCAGAGATTTACAATTAGGATTCCCCTGTCAGGCCACTAAGTCATCCAGACTGTTGCTCTAGCAACTGCTGGAAAGGCTGCTGCCCCTCTTCAGGGAACATACCGGGTGACAGTTACTAAACTATATGAAAAAAGAGTAAACTAGGTACAAACTACGCCCTGCCCACACTTTATTCAACATTTAAACGTCACTGCAGATATTCGGATTTAGGTTATTACATTTCGATATGCCTGCATCAGTGACGATGATGTGGCGCACACAAATAGCGAAATTCTGCGTGACCCGCTGAAGCGTCGGACTGCTGATGACCTCCTAAATCCCTGTTTTCTGCTCAGCAATGGGTTTGGAGTTATTGCTGTACACGTTGTCTTGAATACAGTCCCACAAAAAGGAGTCGCATGTGTTCAGATTCCGAGACTATGGCGGCCAATCGAGGCCCTTGCCAGTGGCTTCTGGGTACCACAGAGACAGAGTGCAGTCCCCAAAGTGCTCCTCCAGGACATCAAACACTCTCCTGCTTCGATGGGGTCGAGCTCCGTCTTGCATGAACCGCATCTTGTCGAAATCAGGGTCACTTTGGATAATGGGGACGAAATCATCTTGCAAAACCTTCACGTACCATTGGGTACTCATCGTGCCATCAAGGAATATCGCACCGATTATTCCGTGACTGGGCATCGCACACCACACCGTCACCCGTTGTGGGTGAAGGGACTTTACGATCACGAAAGGCGGGTTCTCAGTCCCCCAAAGGCGCCAATTTTGGTTATTGACGAACCCATCCAAATGAAAGTGGGCTTCAAAAATGGTTCAAATGGCTCTGAGCACTATCGGACGTAACTTCTGAGGTCATCAGTCCCCTAGAACTTATACCTACTTGAACCTAACTTACCTAAGGACATCACATACATCCATACCCGAAGCAGGGTTCGAACCTGCGACCGTAGCGGTCGCGCGGTTCTAGACTGTAGCGCCTAGAAACGTTCGGCCACCTCGGCCGGTGAAAGTGGGCTTCGTCGCTGAACCAAACCATGCAGGCGCATACTAATTCGCATCATGCCCCGCGGCCAACCATGCAGTGTGAACGTTCTAATGCAAACCGTTCAGAAGTTGGGACGATCTCATTTCATATAGTTCAATAATTATCGCCCCGTACGTATGTTTGTGAGGCTGGTCCACAGATAAATCTCCGCTGTGGATACACCTACGGTACGGCTATCTGTATCACTGAGACACGCAAGCTATTGCATCTCGACGAGGTCTGCGGTTCATGGGTGGAATAAGCTCTCCATCTTTCCAGAATGAGATTTTCACTCTGCATCAGAGTGTGCGCTGATATGAAACTTCCTGGCAGATTAAAACTGTGTGCCAGACCGAGACTGGAACTCGGGACCTTTGCCTTTCGCGGGCAAGTGCTCTACCAACTGAGCTACCCAAGCACGTCTCTCGCCCCGTCCTCACAGCTTTACTTCTGCCAGTACCTCGTCTCCTACCTTCCAAACTTTGCAGAAGCTGTTCTACGAACCTTGCAGAACTAGCACTCCGGAAAGAAACGATATTGCGGAGACATGGCTTAGCCACAGCCTGGGGGATGTTTCCAGAATGAGATTTTTTGCCGGCCAGGGTGGCCGAGCGGTTCTAGGCGCTACAGTCTAGAACCGCGCGACCGCTACGGTCGCAGGTATGAATCCTGCCTCGGGCATGAATGTATGTGATGTCTTTAGGTTAGTTAGGTTTAAGTAGTTGTAAGTTCTAGGGGACTGATGACCTCGGATGTTAAGTCCCATAGTGCTCAGAGCCATTAGAATGAGATTTTCACTCTGCAGCGGAGTGTGCACTGATATGAAATTTCCTGGCGGATTAAAACTGTGTGCCGGACCGAGACTCGAACTCGGAACCTTTGCAAAGTTCCCGAGTTCGAGTCTCGGTCCGGCACACAGTTTTAATCTGCCAGAAAGTTTCAGATGTCCATGTGTTAATTTGCCAGGTAGAAGCGTTAAAAATTACTTGCTTGCGTCACAAAGTTCGTCGCATTTTCGCTATAGCTCAGCGGTAGCTGCGGATTGACAAATTTCCACATCATGGATACAGTTTTGGTTAACCACTTCAGCTGCGTCGCTCTGCGTAAGCAGTAAACCGGACTGCAGGGTTAGCACCTGAGGCTCAGCTCGCTTGTTACCTTCGGCTTCACGAGACTTCGGCATCAGCTTTTGCCGGCCGTGTTTGTTGGCTAAGAGCGGAGAAAGTGCGGCGGTCCGAGTAATGAGGGTTTTTTGCCCATCGCGCGGAGTCGCCGCTCGCGACTAAAGCGCTACGTGACCGCAGGCACACGGGCGACCGCCAGCTTTCGCAGACCTGCTGGCTCAGGGGCCGCCTGCACCCTGCTACCTGCTGCCAGCTGGTCTGTTGTGGTCCAGAGAGCTCACACTGGCGCGACGGAAGTGAAGGTGGCGCGCTACCAACACTTTGCCCGAACGCTACCAGACAATTACACCGTGAATGCCTCGCCCGACGGTACCAAAGTGCTAAACCACGAACACCTTACCAAAACACTACATCGTGAACAATTTGCCTGAGCGCTACCAAAAATGTTTCACCACGAACGTCTTGCCTGAATGCTACCGAAGTGTTACTTCGTGAACTCCTTCCCTAAATGGCATCTAAGCTTTCATCGTAAACACATTGCCTGAATATATACTGTCAAAAACAGTAGTGATCACAATTTATTTATTACCGTGACCGGTTTCGACCACTACTGTGGTCATCTTCAGACCTACAAGTCGTATAAAAAGCTTTAATTAGAGGGCTACATACATTAAAGAAAATACTGATTGGCGACTCCATGGCGTGTTGTGTGCACCACGACCAAATAGTGGATAGAACTGGAAAGAAAATCAGCATTGGCCGTATTTTGTTGTTTTATTGTCAGCAAAATCGATTTTCGGTCACTTAGTGACAATCCTCAGTTTATGTGATCGCTCTAAGCTTGTGGTTATAGCTTGATACCAGTGCCTACCAATTTTAATTGTATATTACAGCACTGAGGATGGTCACTAAGTGACCGAAAATCGATTTTGCTGACAATAAAACAACAAAACACGGCCATGCTGATTTTCCTTCCAATTAAAGAAAATACATAGTTATAAAGCTATAAGCTGTAAGAATTAGCCGGCCGCGGTGGTCTCGCGGTTCTAGGCGCGCAGTCCGGAACCGCGCGACTGCTACGGTCGCAGGTTCGAATCCTGCCTCGGGCATGGATGTGTGTGATGTCCTTAGGTTAGTTAGGTTTAAGTAGTTCTAAGTTCTAGGGGACTGATGACCACAGCTGTTAAGTCCCATAGTGCTCAGGGCCATTTGAACCATTTTGTAAGAATTATTATGTAATGTAAATGAAAGTCTCTTATTACACCAGTAAATCCTATCCGTGCAGCATGTAATATACGTGTCAGCTAAAGATTATTGCAGCCTACTCATTGAAAATCGTTTCAATAAAGACGTGTTGCCGCTCAATAGTACATCGTCTGAGGTCACAGTCTTTGCCATTCCACTTTCGCAACAACTTCGTTAGAAAGAAGCCTGCTGCCACAACTTTGCACTGATGTTTATCCCCGCCATGGCAACCACTACATTGCCTATCGACTTTACAACTACTTTGGTTGAAAGAAGCCTCCTGTCTCGTCTTTAGAACGACGTCCAACTTCGCCATGGCAACCAGTGGTTCCAAATGGTTCACTAACAGGCCTTGAGGGGGCAACCCATGTACTGGCAAAACGAAATTCATTTATCCGACATGTTTAAATATTTTTAACGCTTCTTAATTGACAATAGCTGTTAAATAAGCTAAGTTTAGCGTGTGTTTTTTTTCTTGGCGATGTTCTTTCAACTAAGAAATTTTACATTGTTATTCGACCTATAACCATTGGTTAGTAATGACATCATTCCGTCAGAAGTGGGTGGAGCCTCCATTATATATAGTAAGACGTGCGCTGGTTTACTCCAGTAATGATTCTCCAGCAGAAGGTGGTTCGTACTCATTGGCGCCGGCCGGGGTGGCCGAGCGGTTCTAGGCGCTACAGTCAGGAACCGCTCGACCGCTGCGGTCGCAAGTTCGAATCCTGCCTCGGGCATGGTTGTGTGTGATGTCTTTAGGTTGGTTAGGTTTAAGTAGTTCTAAGTTCTATGGGGCTGATGACATCAGATGTTAAGTCCCATAGTGCTCAGAGCCATTTGAACCATTTTTTTACTCATTGGTAATTCATGATTTTATAGATTTATAACTTACTGTATTTTCTTTAAGGTATGTAGCCCGCTGATTAAAGCTTTGTATAGGACTTGTAGATCCGAAGATGACCACAGTAGTGGTCGAAACCGGTCACCGTAAAAAATAAATTGTGATCAAGATTTGTAACACATTGATAACTGCTCACTCCCATTATGGATTCAAAAGTAACATTGCCTGAACACAAACAAAGTGTTACACCACAAACACCTTCCCCAAATGCCACCAGATTCGTACATCGTGAACATCTTGCTCAAACACTACCGGAGTTTAACGCCACCAACACCTTGTATAAGTGCTACCACAGTGTTAAACAATGAAAACCTGACGCTGCCAAACTGTTAAATCACGGACATCTTCCCCAAATGCCACTAAAGTCACACTTCATTAACACGTTGCCTGAACACTACCGAAGTGCTACATCAAGAATACGTTGCCTAAACCCTACCAAAGTGTTGCGCCCTGAGCTCCTACGAAAGTGTTACACCGTGAACACCTTGGCTGAACACTACCAAAGTGTTATACAACAAGGCATTACACCTGTTACGGCGTAAACTCAAGCGCCGGCACGCCAATCGGGAACGATAGAGCGGAGACGGTTGTGGCAGGACGTCAGCCAGTTGCACGCTGACCGACCGCTCTCCAGGACAACAACGCGACAGCAGCGGCCCCCATGTGAAGAGGACATAAGCGCTGCGACCGACTCGATGCGGCCCAGTTCTGCGGAAGCTTCAAGACCAATGACCTGAACAGAAGCGCCAACTGAATCACATCTCTTGTATTAGAACTCTTACACTGAAGAAGATCGTTTATTTCGGATGTCGCCCTTTGCTTGCGATACATCTGTGTATTTCTCAAAGTTACCCTACGACTTATCTTAAGAGCTAGATTAAGGAAAGGCAAACCTACGTTTCTAGCATTTGTAGACTTAGAGAATGACAATGTTGACTGGAATACTCTCTTTCAAATTCTGAAGGTGGCAGGGGGAAACCACAGGGAGCGAAAGGCTATTTACAATTTGTACAGAAACCAGATGGCAGTTATAAGAGACGAGGGACATGAAAGGAAAGCAGTGGTTGGGAAGAGATTGAGACAGGGTTGTAGCCTCTCCCCGATGTTATTCAATCTGTATACTGAGCAAGCAGTGAAGGAAACAAAAGAAAAATTCGGAGTAGGAATTAAAATCCATGGAGAAGAAATAAAAACTTTGAGGTTTGCCGATGACATTGTAATTCTGTCAGAGACAGCAAAGGACTTGGAAGAGCAGTTGAACGGAATGGATAGTGTCTTGAAGGGAGGATATAAGATAAATATCAACAAAAGCAAAACGAGGATAATGGAATGTAGTCGAATTAAGTCGGGTGATGCTGAGGGAATTAGATTAGGAAATGCGACACTTAAAGTAGTAAAGGAGTTTTGCTATTTGGGGAGCAAAATAACTGATGATGGTCGAAGTAGAGAAGATATAAAATGTAGACTGGCGGTGGCAAGAGAAGCGTTTCTGAAGAAGAGAAATTTGTTAACATCGAGTATAGATTTAAGTGTCAGGAAGTCGTTTCTGAAAGTATTTGTATGGAGTGTAGCCATGTATGGAAGTGAAACATGGACGATAAATATTTTGGACAAGAAGAAAATAGAAGCTTTCGAAATGTAGTGCTACAGAAGAATGCTAAAGATTAGATGGGTAGATCACATAACTAATGAGGAGGTACTGAATAGGATTGGGGAGAAGAGAAGTTCGTGGCACAACTTGACTAGAAGAAGGGATCGGTTGCTAGGACATGTTCTGAGGCATCAAGGGAGCACCAATTTAGTATTGGAGGGCAGCGTGGAGGGTAGAAATCGTAGAAGGAGACCAAGAGATGAATACACCAAGCAGATTCAGAAGGATGTAGGTTGCAGTACGTACTGGGAGATGAAGAAGCTTGCACAGGATAAAGTAGCATGAAGAGCTGCATCAAACCAGTCTCAGGACTGAAGACCACAACAACAACAAAAAGTATTGTCAATTACTTTTCGTAATAAAACTCATTAATACGATTTGTTTGAACTGTTTGTCTAGCGATCCGAGAAAGCAGGTTTCCTAGACAACTCACAACTCGACGACTAAGCATGATTCAGCAACACTATTAACGCCTTGCCCAAATACTGCCAGCCTGATACTCAAGTATTTCTATGCCTCTGGGATATGTTGATTAAAATTCCTTCCTTTTGTGAGCTTATTTTCGGTACTACAAGTGATTCCTACAAATGCAGAATAGTATGATAACGTGATCCACCACCTTTCGAACTTGGAGAAAGGTCGAACCATTGGGATGTGGACTGTCGGTGCATCATATCGACAGTTCGCACAAGCAGCTGGCTGTAGTGATAAGGCGGTGGAATCGTAGGATTGTTCAGCTGGTTCTGGCGAATAAACGGGTAATCAGCAGCTGAGTTATTGGCAGAGGTTGCAGACAGGGTGTCGCTGTGGATCGTAGGGTGTAAATTACTGGACGAGTTAGGCAGAGGTCTCGAGTTTCCATGCGTAGTTTATCGCTGACACCATATCTCAAACAGCAGAGACTTGAATGGTGTACAAAGTAGGATCAGTCGAATCGTTGAGTGGCATTATGTGAACTACTGCGATGAGACTCACTTCTGTCTTTGGCAGTGAGATAGACGCCAGTGCGTCCATAGACGATCTGGTGACTGGTCATTAGAAGCAGCTGTTCGTGAGACTAACAACTTAGCAACACTGGAATGGGGGATGGGGGAGATAATGCATGTGACAAGAGAGCTCATTTTGTAATTGTTGGAGGGAGGCAATACTCGCCAGTACGTGGCAAGAATGGTTAACCCTGTTGTTACACTCTTTTAGGTCCAATGTAACAAATGGTACATTCCAGCACGATAACACAGAACCTCGTACCACAGATTCCGTGAGGAATGTACCAACGCTTAACTTGCTTGCCCGATTCCCTCATTCGTCACATATCTAGCATGCCACGGGAAGATGGATATCTTCATACCAGGTCTCCAGGCAGCAGTCTTCATGAACTGAAGAAGCGTCTGTTTCAGGGATAGCAACACAGTCGTGAAGGTGGCATTCCGAAGCAGTTTGATTCCAGGACCTATCGAATACCGGAATCTTTTCGTGTCCTTGAGGGTAACGTTTCATACTAATGATGATCGAATCGAACGCAAGTCCTGCCATTTAATGCCAGTCACATGATGAACATCTCAACGAAGTTTGACAAGTGTAGGGCTCATGCATGGCGTACCATTCCATTTCCATCAGTGCACTTCTACCTGTTATCCGGGTGATGGGGACTAGCGATATGCCCTCTTAGTTCAAGAAGAATGCAGTCGAAGCGAAGGCTGATGATAATAATGGAGACCAGGGTCTTTTCTGTAGCCTACCGGACGGTAGATTCAAATTACACGCAGATTTACGAATCATTTGATATATAACAGAGGTCCATTCGATTAATGTTCAGAAAGACGATAAAATTAATAGTCATTTGAACCAAATCAAACTTACTATTTCTGGCAGTCAGATACAGCACAACATTACAAAAAAAAGGCGGAATTTGGTTAAAAAAACACTGAATACAATTAAAACACCAAATTTGGGAAATAAATACCGAATTTTGCCAAAAACAATCCAAAAAGTGACACCGAATACGGCAATAAATAACACTGAATATGGCAAAAATATAACACGGAACTGGGCGAAAAATCTACAAATATTTGAAAAGAATGACAAAATAATTCACCCAACTAAGCAAATAAATTTTGTCTGTATTTAGCAAAAACAACATCGACTTTGGTGGAAAATGATACCGAATTTGGCAAAAAAAAAAGAATACAACGAATATGACAAAAAACACTAACGAATTAGGCAAAAGTATTAACTGATTTGCAAAAGTAGCAACGAATCTGGGAAATAATAAACTCTTTTTTTGGCAAAACAAAATAGAATTCGGCGAAAAGTAATACCGAATTTGGCCATAAAAAAAAACTTTTTCGCTTGCAGTAACTAACACCTTTTCACACTACTCTTTAGTACTCTTGTCAAGTACTAATTTTATTAGTCGTTAATTTAATATAAACCGTTTATGGGCACTCTTTTTCTAGTTTAGTGTTAATGTACTTCTAGTTTGCTCCCTTTACATCTATTTAGTGTCTAACTTCTAATTTTTTAATTGCATTAAGAAAGTACTGTATTCGTGACACACTTTTTTTTTCACTATGAGACTTAACTTCTGAAGCCATCAGTCCCCTAGAACTTAGAACTACTTAAACCTAACTAACCTAAAGACGTCACACAAACCCATGCCTGAGGCAGGATTCGAACCTGCGACCGTAGCGGTCACGTGGTTCCAGACTGTACTGCCTGAACCGCTCGGCCACCCTGGTGACACACTTTTCATGAGAAAGATCTTTTCCAAAGTTGTTCTTGAATATTGTAGCTTCTTCCAAAACCATAGTGAGTTGAATTCTGATGGCGTCCTAGACAAACGAAACGCAATTGAGGAAATAATCTAATTCTATAGAAAACCACAATATTGTACTCCTCATTTATAATTATGCATTCTGTTGAGTTGACCTTCCAGTTATTTTTCAGTCTCTGACAGAGTTACATCGTCATCAGTAAACCTTCACGTATTTATTCCTGCTCCCTGAACTTTATTTCCTTCCTCGTATTTACCTCTTTGGTCTCCTTTACTGCTGCCCATAAACGTAAAGAGAAATTGTTACAAGCTGCATACAAAACAAGACGTGGTGTCAAAGTAACAGATTTACCAGGCGCCTCTTGTACAAGCTGCGAGCGTGCACACGTACACACAGGCACTCCATTAGCGCACAGTGCTTGAAACCACCGCCACAATATGCTGTTACACCGCCACCGGCTGTACTACACACAGCCATGGCGCACTGTGTTTAGCAGCGTGCCATGCCCGCTAGGACGACGCAGGAAGCGGAGAGAGAGAGAGAGAGAGAGAGAGAGAGAGAGAGGGAGAGGGAGAGGGAGAGAGAGAGATAGAGATAGAGAGAGAGTGAATGAGTGAGAGAGAGATAGTGGGTGAGAGGGGGGGGGGAGGGGAACAGGGGAGGAGAAACGCCGCTAGTGGCGGTCGTTACGCGGGTCGCCACACACACACACACACACACACACACGCACACACACACGGTGGGGAATAATCTGGCGGTATGTCGGCAGCGCGAGTCGCGCACAGTGGTCGCTCGCTCGCTCGCTCCAGGCCGCCGCTACTGGAGCCGCGCCGCGCTGTCCGCCATTCCAGGCGCCTGCCTGCTTTATTGAACTTGGCCTCCGGCCAGCTGCTGTCGGCCTGCCTCTCCCTGACCCTCTCTCTCCTCTCCTCTCGTCTCCACTCCTCTGCCGACCGGATCACTCCCTCCTACCCGAACCACGTGCTGAACCGCAGCCGCCGCGAAAGGTCTGCCGCATTTGACTGCCGCGTTTGACTGCCCCATTCGATCGTCCGCCTGCCGCGCCTGCCCCATTCGACTGGACCGCCGTCGTCGCACTTGCCCCATTCGACCGCTCTTCTGTCAACAAGCGATGACATCGAGTCCCAGCTGGAGTGCTCGTCTTACTTCACATTGCCCCTCTCATCATCTACCTCTCTCTCTCTCTCTCTCTATATATATATATATCTCCTGGCCCCTGCATTACATCATACTTACAGGTTTCACCAACTGCGACATAATCGACATAATCGCGTATACAAACAGTGATCCAATACTGTAAAATGCTTTTTTATTCCAGTCTCTGATCACAAATGAATTCTTTAGACGATGACCGGTTTCAGTCTGTAATGACCATCTCCAGATCTTTTTTACATCATGTCCTAAAGTGATACGGCCACAATGGCATCGTCAAAACATATAAATACAATCAGCAATCTATCTGACTATGCTCTGCTGATTATATTTATATGTTTTGACGATGCCTTTATGGCCGTATCACTTTAGGACATGGTGTAAAAAAGATCTGAGGATGGTCATTACAGACTGAAACTGGTCATCGTTTAAAGAATTCATTTGTGGTCAGAGACTGGAATAAAAAAGCATATTTACAGGTGTTTGTCAAATTTATCTGTTAGTTAAGTTTACGTATGCTCAACCATCACCAGTTCTGCTAGATGCTGAATTATTTTAATGAAATAGTCAGATGTTCACTCATAACTTCAATGTGAATATCATAGAATTTCGCATGTTAGCTGGTTAAACTGGTCGGTTCCATTCATTTTATGTTGTCATGCAATTTCTTCCTGGCTTTTTTCATATCCAATTCGATATTAACACATTTTTTTAAATTTCTTACTCTCTTCTTAGTTCATAATCTGTTTATTACACTGTTGCTGGCATAATACATTAGTCAAAAACTGTTTCCTTCAGCTTAGCTGACATTTTGAGCTTCAAAACTGAAGAGTACCTTCCATAACTTTGCCAGCCTAATTTAATATGTCGAAATATTTCTTGTCTTAGGTCTCTTTCCATATTTGACCTACGCTCATAAATTAAGGGTAATTGCAAAATGTGGTGCCACACAACGTGGCACTACACAAAACTGGCGCTAATTGTGTAGGTAAACAGGGAGCACACACGACACAGATCTGTAAGTCCACAGTGTTGGTGATAAGTTGAGATATCCATCCTGAAACACATGTGCTACAAAACACCACTGTTTCCTGTGCATGTTCCCCGACATCAATATGGGATATGATCACCATGCACACGTACACAGGGCACACAACGATTTGGCTTACTCTGGATCAGGTGGTCGAGCAGCTGCTGCAGTATACGTTTCCTTTAATTTACGTCAATGGTCACAAACTTTTTGTTAACAGATTACCGGTTTCGGTCTATAATGACCATCATCAGATCTGTTTCATAAAAACAAAGTCCTAATGTACTGCAGCCGTAGTGCTGGAGTATAGCCTCTCATTCTTGCACCAGTGCCTGTCAGAGCTCCTCAAGTGTCATAGGGGTTTGAAGACGTGTAGTGAAATGTCGACCAAGACCATCCCAGACGTGCTCGATGGGATTTAGGTCTGGAGAACAGACAGGCCACTCCAGTCGCCTGATCTGTTTCAAAGTACTCGTCCACAATGGCAGCTCAATGCGGCCATGTGTTATCATCTATCAGGAGGAAGGTGGGAGCCACTGCAACCCTGAAAAGGTGGACATACTGATGCAAAATGACATTCTGACACACCTGACCTGTTACAGTTCCTCTGTCAGAGACACTCAGGGGTGTACGTGCACCAATCATAATCCCACCCCACACCATCAAACCACGACCTCCAAACAGGTCCCTTTCAAGGACATTAAGGGGTTGGTATCTGATTCCTGGTTCACGCCAGATGAAAACCCGGCAAGAATCACTGTTCAGACTATACGTGGACTCGTCTGTGAACATAACCTGGGACCACTGTTCCAATGACCATGTACAGTGTTCTTGACACCAGGCTTTACAGGCTCTCCTGTGACAAGGGGTCAGTGGAATGCAGTCAGTGGAATGCACCTTGCAGGTCTCTGGGCGAATAAACCATGTCCATTCAGTCGTCTGTGTGTCTGGAGACAACTGTTTTTCAGTAGCTGTGGTAAGGTTCCGAGCAAGGCTACCTGCAGTACTCTGTGGCCGTCTGCGGGCACTGATGGTGAGATATCGGTCTTCTTGTGGTGTTGTACACTGTGGACGTCCCGTACTGTAGCGCCTGGACACGTTAATATGCATAATATATAAACATATATATGTAATATATAAAGGGAAAACATTGTTACCAAAAATCTCAAAGTGTACCTTCCCGATTTGTTTCAAATTTTTACACCTTAGTGTAATAAATATTTAGACCCATACTGTGATCAGCCAGAACGTTACGACTATCTTCCTAACAGCTGGTATGCCCACCTTCGACACGGATAACAACAGCGACACGTCGTGCTATCGAAGCAGCGAGATCTTGGTAGGTCGCTGGGGGAGCTGCCACCACATCTGCACACCCATGTCATCAAGTCCAATAAATTCTGGGGAGGGGGCGATGAGATCTGGCGCCACGTTCAATCACATCCCAGATGTGTTCCACTGGGTTCAGATCTGATGAGTTGAGGGGCCGGCACATCAACTGGAACTCGTCGCTGTGTTCCTCGAACCACTCCATCACGCTCCTGGCCTTTTGACATGGCGTATTATCTCGTCGAAAAATTCTACTACCATCAGGAAGGCGTGTATGTGGTATGCAACCAGAATACAAGACTCCTTGGCCATCACGGTGTCTTGCACAACCTCCACTGGACCACGGATGCCAACATGAGTGTTCTGCAGAGCAGAATGGAAATGGACCCGCTGCCAGGTTGTCTCCATCCCAAGGAGCTTTTCCCCTCAAGACGACGGATCCGCACCTTGCCTTTAGCATGATGAAGAAGGTATCGGGATGTCCAGTGCCGGTGGTCACGTGGCCATTTCAGTCGTACTTGCCAATGTCGGGGTGTTAACATTGCCACATGCATGAGTTGTCGGCTGCAGAGGCCCATCGTTACAAGTGTCCAGTGCATGGTCTTCAGACACACTTATACTCTGCCCAGCATTAAAGTCTGGCGTTACTTCCACCACAGATCACCGCCTGTCCTGTTTTACCAGTCTGCCCAGCCTACAACGTCCGACATCCGTAACGACAGGTGCCTGTCCAACCCCACGGCGTCTGGACGGGGTTTCACCTCGGTTTCGCGACGTCTTGAGGACACGCACCACCGCACTCCTCGAACACCAGACAAGTCGTACAGTTTCCGAAATGCTTGTGTCGTGCCTCTGGGGCATCACACTTTGCCCTTAGTCACAGTCAGAGAGAGAATACGTCTTCCCCATTCCAGACACAGACAGCACACTCACTGTTACTACATGCACCATGTGTGTGTCTGACTAGCAGTCGCTCATTGCCATGTGATGCTGCTATCTCCTGGATGGGCTTGTATCGATAGTATGTCGGTTGTCATAATGTAAAAAATGTTGCATAGGACAATGGGGGCCGCAATATGACGTTGGTTTTTTGTTGCTAGCTGGGGTAGTTTCAGAGACATGAAGGTCAACTTTGTTTTTTTTAAGAGGAATGCTATAGTTTGGTACTTCTTTTCTGATAGCGACTATCGAGACGAATCCAATGATGTGTAACAGCCGGCCGTTGTGGCCGAACGGTTCTACGCGCTTCAATCTGGAACCGCGCGAACGCTACAGGCGCAGGTTCGAATCCTGCTTCGGGCATCGAAGTGTGTGATCCCTTGGGTTAGTTAGCTTCAAGTAGTTCTAAGGCGACTGATGACCTCATATGTTAAGTCCGATAGTGCTCAGAGTCATTTCAGTCATTTGATGTGTAACACTAACGTCTTTGGTCAACGAAGGTCAAAAACGTGGCATGAACCTCAGTTTACAGAAGGTGTTCAGAGTGATGACCATTGGTATCAATGAAGTGCTGCAATGTTCTTATCATGCATTGAGTGGTATTCCTTATCACTTTGGCACGTATCGAAGCATATGCTCTGACAATTCACTCTCCTATATTGTCCAAATAGTAAATATTCGCCGAATATGGCGTATCCATCTAACGTACCATTGACATGTAAACACCATTAGACGGTTTCGCAATACAACACTGATAGAAACGGTAAGACTAGTATCATCAAATCAAACAAATGTGAATGAGGAACAAGTCGATATGCTTCTCATTTACGGAGAATGCCAACGAAATTCAGTGAAAGCTTGAGACTTATACGCTGAAAGATATCCTCAACATACTCACCCTACATGTCGTACATTTAAATATGTGTATGATAAATTGAGAACAACTGGACCTTTAACGAATCGGAAACAGATCCGGCAAAGGTAAGTTACTGACGAAGGAACGGAAATGGGTACTCTTGCCACTGTGGTTCGAGATCCTTGTGTTACTTTGCGTCAAATCGCAAGGGCATCTGGCATGAACCAGGGTAGTGTTGTTCGTGTTCTGCATCGCCATAAATGTCATGCTTACTATTTCAGTCTTCAGCAAGAATTAACTGGTATGGATTGTGCGCATCGCATTGAATTCTGCCGATGGGCTGATCTTCAGATTCAGAGGCATGACACATTTATTAATTTGATTTTATTTACTGAGAGGGCTAATTCAGAAAACATGGAAATGATAATTTGCATAACATGCATTACTGGGCAACAGAAAATCCATGCTAGCTGCGGCAAGTTGCACACCGAAAACCGTGGTCGGTGAATGTATGGTGTGGGATTCCGGAGGACAGAATTATAGGACCCTATTTCATCGGAGGAAACCTTACTGGTAGGAAGGACACCACATTTCTGCAAGAAACATCACGTCTCTTATTGGAAAAAAAATGTTCAAATGTGTGTGAAATCTTATGGGACTTAACTGCTAAAGTCATCAGTCCCTAAGCTTACACACTACTTAGCCTAAATTATCCTAAGGACAAACACACACATCCTTGCCCGAGGGAGGACTCGAACCTCCGCTGGGATCAGCCACACTGTCCATGACTGCAGCGCCTTAGACCGCTCGGCTAATCCCGCGCGGCTGTTACTGGAAGAAATACCTTTAGGAACAAGGAATAGAAGGTGGTATCAAAACGATGGGTGTCTGGCACATTTTTCATTGATGGCTAGAAATTAGTTGCAGAGACAATTCCCAAATCGTTGGTTTGGACCCGGAGGAGATATGTCGTGCCGGCTCGTTCGCCGGACTTGACGCCTCTGGATTTTTTCTTGTGGCGATTTGTAAAAGACATTGTTTATAAAAACGTTCCAACTACACCTGAAGAAATGAGAGAGGATTATCAGATAATGTGCTTCGATAAGTGCCGAAGTGGTCGGCCAGTATGGGGGAGCGGTTCTAGGCGCTACAGTCTGGAACCGCGCGATAGCTACGGTCGCAGGTTCGAATCCTGCCTCGGGCATGGATGTGTGTGGTGTCCTTAGGTTAGTTAGGTTTAAGTAGTTCTAAGTTCTAGGGGACTGATGACCTTAGAACTTAAATCCCACAGTGCTCAGGGCCATTTGAACTTTTTTTTTTTTTTCCGGAGTGATAAGGAATACCCCTCAATCCATGATAAGAAGATTACAGCACTGCACTGATACCAATGGTCATCACTTCGAATACCTTCTGTAAATGTACGTTCATGCCACGTTTGTGACCTTCGTTGACCTTACTGTTACACATCATTGGATTAGTCTCGATAGCCACTACCAGAAAACAAGTAGCAAACTATAGCATCCCATCTAAAAAAAAAAAAATAAAAAAAGTTGATCTTCATATCTCTGAAGCGATCCCACGTAGCAACAAAAAACTAACGTCATACTATAGTCCCCATTGCCCCATGCAACATTTGTCCCACAAACTTTTCAGCTCCTACTTTCGGAGTTATTATTGGTGGCAATACTCAGCGACTCACCCTGTATATAGCGAACAGGAAATTTGTGTTTATGGGCTATTAGCTTCTGATTAGAACAGTACTACACAATCTCACTTTGCAATAACAATAAACAAGGCTCTTGATTTAAACAAGGGTCAAGATCAGAGAAGGGGGGAAGAGGAAGTGGGCAGAGAGGTGGGAAGAAATCACATAGAAAATGGGAAGGAGGAGGTGCACAGAGGGAGTGGCAGGGAGAGAGGGAGACTGAGGGGGCATGCGAAGATGGACACAGGAAGAGAGGAGGAGGTGATAGGCTGAGAGGGGGGAGAGTTGGGTGGCAGGAGAAGGGGGGGGGGAGATGGAGAGGGGGAGGAGAAGATAGATAGAGAGAGAAACATGTGCTTTCTCCCTCTATTTTTGTGCAGACTGAGACACAGCAATGCATGACCAGGTACGAATGCCGGACACTTGCCACGCCGGACATTTGCCACACTTGCCCCTTCGTCAGGTAACTTGAGTAGCGATCCCTCAGGTAGGGGACGCCCTTCCTCGTACTTCTTCTGTCCGCTTTCAAACCGCCGGCTGCACATCTTACTCGATACAACCAGTATGTAAGGGACCTTCTTCTTCGACATCTTGGCGAAATACATTGCTTCTTTTCCGAAATCGAAATATTTATAACTTTTGGGAAACGAAAGCAATACCGACGATTATGTCAGTATGTAATTAGTTCTACCAAGTATAAATATAGATCCCTCTGTCTCTAGGGTAGCTTCCTTTCACGCTTACTGATTGCGATAGAAACAATCCATCGGAATGGGAGCAACAAGAAAGGTCTCAGATGAAACAGTTGCTGAAAAGTTCAAAGAAAACTCGAGTCTCATCACAAATCGGTACGCTACTCATACAATTATAGTTGGCAGTGACTTCAATCTACCTTCCGTAAGTTGACAAAAAATGGTTCAAATGGCTCTGAGCACTATGGGACTCAACTGCTGAGGTCATTAGTCCCCTAGAACTTAGAACCAGTTAAACCTAACTAACCTAAGGACATCACAAACATCCATGCCCGAGGCAGGATTCGAACCTGCGACCGTAGCGGTCTTGCGGTTCCAGACTGCAGCGCCTTTAACCGCACGGCCACTTCGGCCGGCCGTAAGTTGACAAAAATACATTTTCAGACCCTATTGTAGATAGAAAACATTCCGTAATTGTTCTAAATGCTTTTTTTAATTATTTTGAACAATTAGTTCACGAAGCCATTCAAATTGTGAATGGTTACGAAAACACACTTGACCACTTGACCTCTTAGCCACAAATAATCCTGAGCATCACGATGGATACAGGGATTAGTGAACACGTAGCCCAGTGAGGATCAATTCCGTAACAAAGAAATTCACCAAAACTAAATGTGTAATATATCTATTTATAAAAGCAGCTAAAAATTCGGTTGACGTCTTTCTGAGCGACAGTCTCCAGTCCTTCCAAACTATGTTAGCGAAGATCATGTGTGGTTTAAGTCCAAAGGTTCAGTGGTTCAAATGGCTCTGAGCATTATGGGACTTAACATGTGAGGTCATGAGTCCCCTGGAACTTAGAACTACTTAAACCTAACATCACACACATCCATGCCCGACGCAGGATTCGAACCTGCGACCGTAGCGGTCACGCGGCTCCAGACTGAAGCGCCTAGAAACGCTTGGCCGCTCTGGCCGGCCTAAGTTCAAAGAAATAGTATCAACAGCACTCGAGAGATTCATACCAAATAAATTAATAAGAGACGGAACTGATCCCCCCTGGTACACAAAACACTACAGAAAGCTGCTACAGGAGCACCGAAAGGGGCACGTATAATTTAGACGAACGCAAAATCTCCGAGATTGGCGAAGTTTTACTGAGGCTCGAAATTTGGTGCGGATTTCAATGCGAGATGCATTTAATAGTTTCCACAACGGAAGTCTCTCTAGAAATGTGGCGGATAATCCAGAGATTCTGGTCCTATGTTAAGCAAACCAACGGAAAGGCTCAGTAAGTACTGGGCGACAGCGATGAGGAGGAGGCGGGGGAGACAAGGGAGCCAACCCTTCGGAGCAGGTAAAAGCGTGGCAACTGTCCGGCGTGGCAAATGTCCGGCGTGGCAAATGTCCGCACACCACCAGGTACTGCTAGTTCTTCGTAAACTTGACTCGATTTTGTAATCACCAAAATATTATCGCATATCTTCCAAGCCTTGAAGTTTCATTTTGTTTCCTTCTCGCATTCTCGGTGCTTTACTTCAGTGTGTAATGTCATTAAGAAACAGAGTGTGCTGAAGAGACGCAATCGCGATGCCAGCCGCCCCACAGACACACACACCACTGAGCCCCACTTGTCCCTAGGCTAGCTATTCTCTGCTGTACCGACTGCCGCCCTCTGCTACGGACCCGCAGAGCAGCCCCCCCCCTCCCCCACCTCCCACCCTCCTCCTGCTGCTGCGGACACGAGACAGCTGCCTGTCGGCGCGCCGAGACCACCTGCCGCCCACACGCCGCCACTCCCCCCACCGCTTCCCTCTCCAACACTGCCTCCCCCCCCCCCCCCCCCGCGCGTCTACTCTAGCCACAGCAGTCCCGCCTGAAGGCTAGCTGGCCTGCGCTTCTGCCAAGGCTGCTGCTAGGCTGTCGCGACGCGTCTCTACCAGCTGCCAGCTGCTGCCCGTGGTGGTCGTGGGGTCGGTGCTCTCGACAGCTCCCCTCACATTCGTCGCTGTCTGATTCTGAAACACCAGTACTGTCACCAGGATGAATTGTGGAAAATCCGGTCCATCTGTAGCAATCGTTCCCAGCACTTCTGAGACCATTACTCCTGAGTACCATCAGGTACTAGCTGATATCCCGCACCCCATCATGAACATTAGCGCCTAACTCAATTGTGGAATGAAAAAGAATTTTCTTTGGACGTTTTATTTTTAAAATGATGAACGATGAATCATCATGTACCAATGAGTCTAAAAGACAGTAGGTGCTGCTTATTTCTAACAACATTTTTTTAAACATATTTACGGCCGGCCAGAGTGGCCGAGAGGTTCTAGGCGCTTCAGTCTGGAACCGCGCGACCCCTACGGTCGCAGGTTCGAATCCTGCCTCGGGCATGGATGTGTGTGATGTCCTTAGGTTAGTTAGGTTTCAGTAGTTCTAAGTTCTAGGGGACTGATGACCACAGATGTTAAGTCCCATAGTGCTCAGAGCCGTTTAAACTGTTTTTGAATATATTTATGAAGTACTTCTTAGTGCATCATGAATGGTGTGCGTACCTCCTTGGCAGAAAGGAAGCCTAACTGTCCACACTGAGGATGTTGTGTACAACACACATCAAAAAAAGTTTTGCATCACCTCGGTCCCGAGAGTTCCGGAACCTGTACAGAAAACTGGAACAGAGATCAACATAAACATCATTTCCGCCCCTTTTATTGCCCGTGAAAACCACACATTTCATGTTGTACCACCGTACAGAGAGTTCTTTAGAGGTGGTGGTCCACATTGCTCTACACACCGTTACCTCTAATACCCAGTAGCACGTCCTCTTGCATTGTTGCATAACTGTATTTGTCATGCCGTACTATCCACAACATCATCAAGGCAATGTTGGTCCAGATTGTCCCACTCCTCAACGGCGATTCGGCGTAGATCCCTCAGAGTGGTTGGTGAGTCACGTCGGCCATAAACAGCCCTTTTCAATCTATCCCAGGCATCTTCGATAGGGTTCATGTCTGGAGAACATGCAGGCCAGCTTAGTCGAGCGATGTCGTTATCGCCGACCGAAGTGGCCGAGTGGTTCTAGGCACAATAGTCTGCAACCGCGCGACCGCTACGGTCGCAGGTTCGAATCCTGCCTCGGGCATGAATATGTGTGATGTCCTTAGGTTAGTTAGTTTTAAGTGGTTCTAAGTTCTAGGGGACTCATGACCTCAGATGTTAAGTCCCGTAGTGCTCAGAGCCATGTCGTTATCCTGAAGGAAGTCATTCATAACTTGTGCACGATGATGGCACGGATTGTCGTCCACGAAGACGAATGTCTCGCTAATATGCTACCGATGTGGTTGCTCTGTAGGTCAGAGGATGGCATTCACGAATCGTACAGCCGTTACGGCGCCTTCCATGACCACCAGCGGCATACGTCGGTCCCACATAACGCCACCCGAAAACAGCAGGGAACCTCCACCTTGCTGCACTCTCTGGACAGTGTGTCTAAGGCGTACAGCCCGACCGGGTTGCCTCCAAACACATCTCCAACTATTGTGTGGTTGAAGGCATATGCGACACTCATCGGTGAAGAGAACGAGATGCCAACCCTGAGTGCTCCATTCGGTATGTTGTTAGGCCAAACTGTATCGCGCTGCATGGCGTCGTGGTTGCACAGATGGACCTCGCCATGGACGTCGGGAGTGAAGTTGCGCTTCATGCAGCCTGTTGTGCACAGTTTGAATCGTAACTCGACGTCCTGTGGTTGCACGCAAAGCATTATTCAATATGCTGGCGTTGCTGCCACGGTTCCTCCGAGCTATAGTCCGTAGGTAGCGGTCATCCACCGCAGTAGTAGCCCTTGGGCGGCATGAGCGAGGCATGTCATCGACAGTTCCTGTCCCTCTGTAAGTCCTCCATGTC
The DNA here is from genome assembly GCF_021461385.2 of Schistocerca piceifrons. Taxonomy (NCBI): domain Eukaryota; kingdom Metazoa; phylum Arthropoda; class Insecta; order Orthoptera; family Acrididae; genus Schistocerca; species Schistocerca piceifrons. The sequence goes on from NC_060146.1 coordinate 216,850,728, forward strand.
CGAACAACATTGCTTTGGTTCACTCCAAGACGCCTTTGTTGAGAGCCCTTCCTGGTACATGCGGACGGAATCGAACCGCGGTATTGGCGGTCTAGGCATGGTTGAACTACAGACAACACGAGCCGTCTACCTCCTTCCTGGTGGAATGACTGGAACTCATCGGCTGTCGGACCCCCTCCGCTGCTCATGCATGGTTGTTTTAATCGTTGGGCGGGTTCAGTGATATCTCTGAACAGTCATAGGGATACAATATCCACAGTGAACATCTATCTTCAAGGGTTCTGGGAACCGGGGTGACGCAAAAATTTTTTTGATGTGAACCACTTCAGACCCAATGGTAATGAGAGATGGGCCACAGAGTGTTGTGGCAGCTGTCGGCGTAGGGAAACTAGACGGGAATAGAAACGAGTAGCGAGCACGCAAACATACTAAATAGAATTTTTATTTGACCTGTGGCATTCTCCAAGTATTGTGAAGAAAATTTGAAAAAGAATAAATGGCAGTGAAGTCCAGCTATTACAACAAGCAAACTAAAGGGCATCATGCAGTCTGAGGCGCCCACTACCAATGCACCAGCGAACTGTTCAAAGGCTGACTTAGACTGAAAACTGCCGAAGAGTGCAACTGACATGGGGCCGTGTAGTTGCAGCCGGCCATCTTACACCTCGACGGCAGAGTGCGTTCGCAGTCGGAGCCACTGAAGCTGTGGCTCAGCGGGAGCGCATTACTGGTTCTGCCGAACATCCCTGTAACTGCTATCGGCTTCTGTCGGAAACGTGCGTTTCCATTTCCGGTGAGTTTGGTATCGATCTATGATACCACATAAGGTAGACATTTGCTACAACGTAATTCGCCAGCACAATTCCTGTCCTTAGCGACACTTTTTTCACCCACATGATTCCCCCCCCCCCCCCCCCAATTTAAAATCAATCAAGTTAAAATGTGTGCACTACATGTGCAGTTTGTAACTGAGCTCTGAAGTCATGCCGAGTGGGGTGGCACAGTGGTCAGAATAATGGACTCGCGTTCGAGAGGACGACACTTCAAATTCAAGTTCGGCCATCCTGATTTGCGTTTTCCGTGGTTTCCCCATATCGTTTCAATCAAATGTCGGGATGGTTCCTTAAAGGCCACAGCCGACTTCCTTCCCAATCCTTCACCGATCTGATGGGACAGATGACCTCGCTGTTTGGTCCATTCTCCCAAATCAGCCAACCAACCAATCCAAAGTCATTACATAAGTGACGGGCTTCACATCAGAGGACAGCAAGTGCGAGTGCGGCCGAGAACATCCGTATGTGCCAACGCCCTCTCTGTCCATTTTCCTGCTCAGAGAGAGCCCGCCGCTGAGGACGAGCTGTTCTAGGCGCTTCAGTCCGGAACCGCGCTGCTGCTACGCTCGCAGGTTCGAATCCTGCCTCGGGCATGGGTGTGTGTGATGTTCTTAGGTTACTTAAGTTTACGTAGTTCTAAGTTCTAGGGGACTGATGACCTCGGATGTTAAGTCCCATAGTGCTCAGAGCCATTTGAACCATTTTGCTCGGAGAAAAATTTATTACTTTGTTTCTGTAAGATATGTCTCCTCTCCCACAGGCTCTATGCTCTTCATATATTGGAAGGAAGTTTTTATGGAACAAAACAAGGAAAAAAATCCAGTAAACGTGGGCTCTAAAAGACATACTTTAAGAACTATGGGCATTTGCTCATTTTCACTACTACGAAACACATCTCCTCTAATGAAGACGCTCTCACAGCTCTTAAGGTATGTATTTTAGAGCCCATGTTAGTAGATTTTTTGCTCGTTTTTGCGTAAGGAACTTAACCTTGAAGTCAGTAAACCCCTGTATGTTTGACTGTATATACAGTACTTAGAATTCTTCTCACACGAGCAAATAATAACTTCTGAACTGGCAGAAATTGGATTGACTGCCAACGCTTTGTGCCTGACCACTCCTAGTAATAACCATCATAATGATAGTAATAATAATAATAGTAATAATGATAACAGAAAGATTCACATTAAGCAGAAAGGAAGGAGGAAAGGGATTTATCGACATAAAAAACCTACATTATGGACAGGTAGACGATTTAAGAAAATTCTTTTTAGAACGAGCAGAAACTAGCAAAATACACAAAGCAATCACTCATATAAATACATCGGCTACACCACTGCAATTTCAAACACTTCTACAACCCTTTGGATCACATAACATCAACAGATACGAAGAAAGTAAATTGGAAAAAGAAAACACCCGTATCATCTAACACAGCCACACATCGATCAAGACGCATCCAACACATGGCTAACAAAAGGCAATATATACAGTGAGACGGAAGGATTCATGATTGCAATACAGGATCAAACAATAAACACCAGATATTACAGGAAGCATATTATTAAAGATCCCAACACCACAACAGATAAATGCAGACTTTGTAAACAACAAATAGAAACAGTAGATCACATCACAAGCGGCTGTACAATACTAGCAAATACAGAACACCCCAGAAGACATGACAATGTAGCAAAAGTAATACATCAACAACTTGCCCTACAACATAAACTAATAAAACAACATGTTCCCACATACACGTATGCACCACAAAATGTACTGGAGAATGATGAATACAAATTGTGCTGGAACAGAACCATAATAACAGATAAAACAACACCACATAACAAACCTGACATCATACTCACCAATAAAAAGAAGAAATTAACACAACTAATCGAAATCTCCGTACCCAATACAACAAATATACAGAAGAAAACAGGAGAAAAAATTGAAAAATACACTCCTGGAAATGGAAAAAAGAACACATTGACACCGGTGTGTCAGACCCACCATACTTGCTCCGGACACTGCGAGAGGGCTGTACAAGCAATGATCACACGCACGGCACAGCGGACACACCAGGAACCGCGGTGTTGGCCGTCGAATGGCGCTAGCTGCGCAGCATTTGTGCACCGCCGCCGTCAGTGTCAGCCAGTTTGCCGTGGCATACGGAGCTCCATCGCAGTCTTTAACACTGGTAGCATGCCGCGACAACGTGGACGTGAACCGTATGTGCAGTTGACGGACTTTGAGCGAGGGCGTATAGTGGGCATGCGGGAGGCCGGGTGGACGTACCGCCGAATTGCTCAACACGTGGGGCGTGAGGTCTCCACAGTACATCGATGTTGTCGCCAGTGGTCGGCGGAAGGTGCACGTGCCCGTCGACCTGGGACCGGACCGCAGCGACGCACGGATGCACGCCAAGACCGTAGGATCCTACGCAGTGCCGTAGGGGACCACACCGCCACTTCCCAGCAAATTAGGGACACTGTTGCTCCTGGGGTATCGGCGAGGACCATTCGCAACCGTCTCCATGAAGCTGGGCTACGGTCCCGCACACCGTTAGGCCGTCTTCCGCTCACGCCCCAACATCGTGCAGCCCGCCTCCAGTGGTGTCGCGACAGGCGTGAATGGAGGGACGAATGGAGACGTGTCGTCTTCAGCGATGAGAGTCGCTTCTGCCTTGGTGCCAATGATGGTCGTATGCGTGTTTGGCGCCGTGCAGGTGAGCGCCACAATCAGGACTGCATACGACCAAGGCACACAGGGCCAACACCCGGCATCATGGTGTGGGGAGCGATCTCCTACACTGGCCGTACACCACTGGTGATCGTCGAGGGGACACTGAATAGTGCACGGTACATACAAACCGTCATCGAACCCATCGTTCTACCATTCCTAGACCGGCAAGGGAACTTGCTGTTCCAACAGGACAATGCACGTCCGCATGTATCCCGTGCCACCCAACGTGCTCTATAAGGTGTACGTCAACTACCCTGGCCAGCAAGATCTCCGGATCTGTCCCCCATTGAGCATGTTTGGGACTGGATGAAGCGTCGTCTCACGCGGTCTGCACGTCCAGCACGAACGCTGGTCCAACTGAGGCGCCAGGTGGAAATGGCATGGCAAGCCGTTCCACAGGACTACATCCAGCATCTCTACGATCGTCTCCATGGGAGAATAGAAGCCTGCATTGCTGCGAAAGGTGGATATACACTGTACTAGTGCCGACATTGTGCATGCTCTGTTGCCTGTGTCTATGTGCCTGTGGTTCTGTCAGTGTGATCATGTGATGTATCTGACCCCAGGAATGTGTCAATAAAGTTTCCCCTTCCTGGGACAATGAATTCACGGTGTTCTTATTTCAATTTCCAGGAGTGTACATCCAACTGGCTGAGGAAGTCAAGGACATGTGGCATCAGGATAAAGTTGACATTATAGCAATTATACTATCAACTACAGGAGTCATACCACACAATATCCACCAGTACATCAACGCAATACAGCTACATACAAACTTATATATACAGCTACAGAAATCTGTAATTATTGATACATGTTCAATTACCCGAAAGTTCCTAAATGCAATGTAACAGTTAAAAGGAAGTGACGCTTGATCAAGGTCCGCGTTACTTTCCATTTTTAATCAGACATAACGTCTGAGAAAGGAAAATAATAATAATAATAATAATACCGTGCAGGTGCTACAGCAGTATAGTAGCCATTACATTGTTACTGTTGTGTTACCCTGTCAATTATTTCGTTTGCCTGTTGTGAAGCGAATAATTAAGAAATTTCTGGTCTACTGCGAGAAGTACCTGTAACTCAGCGAAGACATTTCTGTGAGAGATTTAAGTGTTTATGTCTCAATTTTACTGATATAGATGCACGGTACAAAATACTAAATAAGTCCGAAGCAGGAACAAGACAGATCTTTTTTCATACACTCACTTCACAAGCTTTAACCTCCTCCACATTATTAATGATACTATTTGGAATAAATTTAATTATTAGTGACTTCTCTAGTCAGTAGTACACTCTTACGAAATAGTCATCTAATAGTAATGATCGATTAAATAAATTACTTTCGTGAACAATCTAACCGTTTTGTTTCTACTCTCACAGGTTTAGGAACTCCCTGGTCAGTAGCATCTGTGGATCTAGAGAAAGCTTTTAATACTGTATATTGGATTACATTCTTGGAAATTTTGAAGATGGTAAGAATGAAATGCAGGACTCGAAATGTTGTTATAACTTGCGCAGAAAGCAGATGGCAGAGTCAGAGGACACGACAGGGAAGCAATAGTACAGAAGTGAGAGAGCGCTTTAGCCTACCCGCCATTTATTCAATTTGTACACTGAATAAATTGCGAAGAAAACCAGGGAGAAATATGGAAAGCGAATTAAAGTTCAGGGACAAGAAATAAAATACTAGCAGTTTGCCGATTACTTTCTAATTCTGTGAGGGGCGGAAAGGACAGTGTCTCGTAAGGTTACACTGAGTTGACAAAAGTAACGTGATACCTTTTAATACCGTATCGGACCTCCTTTTTTCCGGCGTCTCAACATGGCGTGGACTCAGCAAGTCACTGAAAGTCCCCTGCAGAAATATTGAGCTATGCTACCCAAATAGTCGTCCATAATTGCGAAAGTGTTGCTGGTGTGGGATTTGGTGTACGAACTGACCTCTCGAATGCGTCCCATAAATGTTTGATGGGCTGCATGGCTCAAATGGCTCTGAGCACAATGGGAATTAACATCTGAGGTCATCAGTCCCCTAGAACTTAGAACTACTTAAACCTAACTAACCTAAGGACATCACACACATCCATGCCCGAGGCAGGATTCGAACCTGCGACCGCAGCAGTCGCGCAGGTCCGGACTGAGCGCCTAGAACCGCGGGACCACCGCGGCCGGCGATGGGCTGCATGTTTGGCGATCTTTGTGGCCATATCATTCGTACGAATTGTCCAGAATGTCCTTCAAACCAGTGGCGAACAGTTGTGGCCCAGTGACATGCTGCATAATCATGGGTACATGAAGTTCATGAGTGGATGCAAATGACCTCCCAAGGAGCCAAACATAACCACTTCCACTCAACGATCGGTTCAGTTGGACCAGAGGACCCAGCACGCTCGTCGTTGACGTCAGACAGCACGGTCCGTGTGACGACTCTTTAAGCGACGGTAGGAGTCTGCGCTGTAGCGCAGGGACGCAAAGTATTCTCCGTCTCTAGCTGCGCAGAGCCCACTCCTAAGCGACCATCTTCTTGCCTGTGCACAGCTGCCGATTATGACGGAGACTGCTGCGTCATTAGGGCCACGAGGCAGTGAAGATCGGAGCAAACGCCTGCACGCTAGTGGCGGTGTGTCTCGCGGACGATTCGTGTCGTGCTGCACGGATGCTAGTCGAGCTGTGAGGTGGTCAGCGTGGTTCTTTCGCAGGATCGGCTGTCTGGTTGGCGCGGGGAACCGGCCGGAACCACCGTGCTCTGCCGACCGGGCTCCGTTACGCCAGCTGTGACGTCACGGCAGTCGCGTCCGCTTCCTGCGCCGCTTTTACGGGGGGGGGGGGGGGGGGGGGGGGGAGGAGGAGGAGACCAGTAGGTGTGCTGCTATCCCCTCCCCAACTGGCAGACAGCGCTACACAGCAGGTAGCGCGCCGGCTGGTCTGCTCTGAGGAACGATCTGTGCTCTATTGTACTGGGCAAGCGGCCGACACAAAAGAAAGCCGGCCTACCCCAGCTGGTCTGTCCCGGGCAGCGTGTGTACTGTGTACGCTACCTGTGAGGCGGCTGGAGCACTGCCAGACACCTGCGGAGGATGCTAAGTTTACCCAACCTGGATATGATGTGACGTCATTATGACGTATATACGCTTTAGTCGATTAACACAACTATCGACTTTTACGAACGTTCGAGATTCTAAACTGTCGTCAGCTAGTGGCTTGTTTTGACACGTGCGATTCTGAAAGCAGCTCAGTGTGGTAGCGTATATGTATTTCGCCAAAATAAAAGAGCTGGATATTAATAGAAATATTCCTGACCGTGGCCTTGAAAACACCACGTAAAAAAGTGAAGTCTTCTTATGTCCCCACCAGATTAGATTGTGTGATTGTTGTATTGAATGCTTACGCCGAAAATAATATTTATTTATTATCAACATTTTAGTATGGTTTCATACAATTGGTCTTGTCAGTACATATTAGATTGTAGCAGAATACTATTGCTGACTTTTTTTTCTTAATTTATATAGCTGAAACAGAACTCGTGCAGGTTTGTTAGCTAAGTAATTTATATGTCCATCCCAAGATAGTCTTTTATCAACCATAATTCCAAGTAATTTTACACTCGGACCGCAGAGACAAGGTACCTTAGTGTCCAGTAATGAATGATGTGTAGAATGATTGAATTTCGAACTTAAAAAGAAAAATATGAGGCATTGTTGAAGAAAAATCGTCGACCGGAGATGAAATACGAGGGGAAGTGGATTTCTCAATGTAATCTTAACCAAAGGTTAGTGTCTAGTACTGATTCACGTATGAAATGATTGAAAGCAGTGTCAAAGCATTCCATGGTGGTAAGCTTTTCTCTCATTAGTCTCTCGAATGCTGAACACATAATTAGAGACAAGCAAACGAAAAACAACGCACAGGACACAAACACAGTACAATAAACGATTTAAACGCAAGGAACGCAAACCATATTTAAACGAATGTCGCAGAGCACAGCGCTACCCTGTCACAATCTCTCGAAAGTTCACAAAAGTCGAATAGTCGATATACGGTTTCTATCGTTTTCGATGTAGCGTGTATACGTCATAATGACGTCACATCGTATCCAAGTCCGGTGAACTTAGCATCCTCCGACACCTGCGGGCACGAGCACCCAGTTACGTCACGAGCAGCGTTGTATGACTACCGCAGGCTACTGTAGACTATCACACGTAGCGTGGACTGTGGCAGTTTTCCTAGTAGCCTTGGTCAGTTTAGGTCGTACACACATTACCTGTATGTTACGTGTGTTGCATACCTATTGGGCGTTACCTCCTAACAATCGCTTTCTTTACGTGAGCCGTGGTAAAATTTGCTGTTTTGAAGAGCGCGCCGCAGCGCGTAGTGTGAAGCAGTCGCCCTCCGTTTCTGGCGGTGGCGCCGCTGTGGCAGTCGCAGCTTTGGTGTCTCCCTCTGGTGGGAAAGGGGAAAGGTTGCCTGTTCACGTGCATTTAAGGGGCGCTATGAGCTCGCCAGTGAGTCAGTCTGAGCCGGTCAGTCGGTGTAAGTCGGGGTCAGTCTCTCGTCCCCAGCTTGCTACTCTGTCTCTCGTCTGCATTTGTTAGGCAGTTAGTGTCTGTCTGTCGTTCGGAGCTGCCTCTGTCGGATTCGGTGTGTTAACGAATGGTATAACAGGTGTAGGATTCGTTATGAATGGGAAGGTAGGGCAGAGGGTGTGTTACTGTGAACAGTTCAGTGACCGGGTTGTTCTAATCAGAATCGACAGCAGACCAACACCGACAACGATAGTTCAGGTATACATGCCGACGTCGCAAGCTGAAGATGAACAGATAGAGAAAGTTTATGAGGATATTGAAAGGGTAATGCAGTAGGTAAAGGGGGACGAAAATCTAATAGTCATGGGCGACTGGAATGCAGTTGTAGGGGAAGGAGTAGAAGAAAAGTTTACAGGATAATATGGGCTTGGGACGAGGAATGAAAGAGGAGAAAGACTAATTGAGTTCTGTAACAAGTTTCAGCTAGTAATAGCGAATACCCTGTTCAAGAATCACAAGAGGAGGAGGTATACTTGGAAAAGGCCGGGAGATACGGGAAGATTTCAATTAGATTACATCATGGTCAGACAGAGATTCCGAAATCAGATACTGGATTGTAAGGAGTACCCAGGAGCAGATATAGACTAAGATCACAATATAGTAGTGATGAAGAGTAGGCTGAAGTTCAAGACATTAGTCAGGAAGAATCATTACGCAAAGAAGTGGGATACGGAAGTACTAAGGAATGACGAGATACGTTTGAAGTTCTCTAATGCTATAGATACAGCAATAAGGAATAGCGCAGTAGGCAGTACAGTTGAAGAGGAATGGACACCTCTAAAAAGCGCCATCACAGAAGTTGGGAATGAAAACATAGGTACAAAGAAGGTAGCTGCGAAGAAACCATGGGTAACAGAAGAAATACTACAGTTGACTGATGAAAGGAGGAAGTACAAACATGTTCCGGCAAAATCAGGAATACAGAAATACAAGTCGCTGAGGAATGAAATAAATAGGAAGTGCAGGGAAGCTGAAACGAAATGGCTGCAGGAAAAATGTGAAGACATCGAAAAAGATATGATTGTCGGAAGGACAGACTCAGCATACAGGAAAGTCAAAACAACCTTTGGTGACATTAAAGCAACGGTGGTAACATTAAGAGTGCAACGGGAATTCCACTGTTAAATGCAGAGGAGAGAGCAGATGGGTGGAAAGAATAGATTGAAAGCCTCTATAAGGGTGAACATTTGTCTGATGTGATAGAAGAAGAAACAGGAGTCGATTTAGAAGAGATAGGGGATCCAGTATTAGAATCGGAATTTAAAAGAGCTTTCGAGGACTTACGGTCAAATAAGGCAGAAGGGATAGATAACATTCCATCAGAATTTCTAAAATCATTGGGGGAAGTGGCAACAAAACGACTATTCACGTTGGTGTGTAGAATATATGAGTCTGGCGATATACCATCTGACTTTCGGAAAAGCATCATCCACACAATTCCGAAGACGGCAAGAGCTGACAAGTGCGAGAATTATCGCACAATCAGCTTAACAGCTCATGCATCGAAGCTTCTTACAAGAATAATATACAGAAGAATGGAAAAGAAAATTGAGAATGCGCTAGGTGACGATCAGTTTGGCTTTAGGAAAAGTAAAGGGACGAGAGAGGCAATTCTGACGTTACGGCTAATAATGGAAGCAAGGCTAAAGAAAAATCATGACACTTTCATAGGATTTGTCGACCTGGAAAAAGCGTTCGACAATATTAAATGGTGCAAGCTGTTCGAGATTCTGAAAAAAGTAGGGGTAAGCTATAGGGAGAGACGGGTCATATACAATATGTACAACAACCAAGAGGGAATAATAAGAGTGGACGATCAAGAACGAAGTGCTCGTATTAAGAAGGGTGTAAGACAAGGCTGTAGCCTTTCGCCCCTACTCTTCAATCTACACATCGAGGAAGCAATGATGGAAATAAAAGAAAGGTTCAGTAGTGGAATTAAAATACAAGGTGAAAGGATATCAATGATACGATTCGCTGATGACATTGCTATCCTGAGTGAAAGTGAAGAAGAATTAAATGATCTGCTGAACGGAATGAACAGTCTAATGAGTACACAGTATGGTTTGAGAGTAAATCGGAGAAAGACGAAGGTAATGAGACGTAGTAGAAATGAGAACAGCGAGAAACTTAACATCAGGATTGATGGTCACGAAGTCAATGAAGTTAAGGAATTCTGCTACCTAGGCAGTAAAATAACCAATGACGGACGGAGCAAGGAGGCCATCAAAAGCAGACTCGCTATGGCAAAAAAGGCATTTCTGGCCAACAGAAGTCTACTAATATCAAATACCGGCCTTAATTTGAGGAAGAAATTTCTGAGGATGTACGTCTGGAGTACAGCATTGTATGGTAGTGAAACATGGACTGTGGGAAAACCGTAACAGAAGAGAATCGAAGCATTTGAGATGTGGTGCTATAGACGAATGTTGAAAATTAGGTGGACTGACAAGGTAAGGAATGAGGAGGTTCTATGCAGAATCGGAGAGGAAAGGAATATGTGGAAAACACTGATAAGGAGAAGGGACAGGATGATAGGACATCTCCTAAGACATGAGGGAATGACTTCCATGGTACTAGAGGGAGCTGTAGAGGGCAAAAACTGTAGAGGAAGACAGAGATTGGAATACGTCAAGCAAATAATTGAGGACGTAGGTTGCAAGTGCTACTCTGAGATGAAGAGGTTAGCACAGGAAAGGAATTCGTGGCGGGCCGCATCAAACCAGTCAGTAGGCTGATGACAGAAAATAAAAAATTAAAAAAAAACGAATTTATTGCTTGGAGTGTAACGGCCTAATTCCTGACATATGTTTTGATCTTGCCTATCATCTTGAGAGGCGGTATCTGTGTACTGTAGAGTATGTTAACTTGTTTGGCCAACATTGGATAATTTTATATAAGATTGCATTTCATGGGCTTTTATTTAAATGGTCATTTTAGTATATAAAGTTGCCACCCTTTCACCGTAAGATTCTTCTTAGAAGTTAAAATCAAGTTGCACCTTCGGTGGCAAAGTTAATTTTTTTTAAATTTTAGTGTTTTGTACCATTTTCGTGCCCCCTACGGGGTGCATAGTTTGTGTGAATTATTAAAACTTTTAGTTTAAAGTAATCTGGTGTGTTGTAGATTTGCACCAGTCTTTCAGAGGTTGTTGTAAGCAGTCGTAACTACGGCCTTGTCAAAAGGGAACGGCAAGGTTTTCAGCCCGAGATCTCATACAGACAAAAATTTGTTTCTTTCTCCCTCTGAATAAATTGTAACTTGATATTTAGAGGGTGCTTTCTGATTATAATTTTAAATCTGTTTCTTTTTTTAAAAATGCTTTTAGGCACTAGCAAAGTAAATAAAATAACCATTTGTTAAAAGCAATTTGGTTATGATTTCATCAGTTACTTCCACGCTCACGTAGTGTGATTAAAAGTGTTAAAGTTCTTGATGAATCGCTAGTAAGTAGAATAAATTCTTACGAATATTCTTTGAAAATAAATCCACGGTTCACGTGAACTGTCTAGAAATTGAGTGATGATATGTAGAATGTTTCACAATTCGTGTTACACACTTCCATAGTTTGTTGATGGGACGTAGTAGATAAAGTTTTACATACGAACCCTTGTGGAGAGACGTCATACATCGGCACTACAGACGGTCAAGCTTACAGACGCCAGCGCCTGTAAATGTATGCACTTGATTCTTGATGACTATACAAACTTTCTAGAAAGATACGGACAGATAAATGTGTACATTTGAGTTCAGGGTCCCCCTACCGGAAAAGAAAGAGTCGAAAATTATAAGCGAAAACAGTTATGATATCTCTGACACTCTGTTACTGGTACTGTTAATGTTGTTGTTAAGATTGTAATGTAGGCAACTTTCAGACGCGGTAGTGTGGACCAAATCAAGAAAAAATATCCAGTAAACACTGGCTCTGAAACGCATACCTGAGAGGGCTATGAGCACTTCTTCATCTTCGCTGCTGTCAAACACATCTCCTCCATAAAATCAGTGGAAAAACAGTCTAGATCGCGATGGTTACTTTATTTAAAATTACCGGCTCCGGCCTCGTCTTGGGCCGTCTTCAGAATAGCACTGTGAAAGTAGAAAACGTGCTACTTACATAAAGAAGTCAGTGCCTTAAAATAATTTATACGTATTACAATCGAAGAGTTGTCTTTCAACTGAAGTTGTGGTCCAGAACAGTCAGTAGACCTCAGTCCCTGAAACTGCTGCTCTTGTCTGGGCACAGTTGAGCTATATAGATCTGCTGAGGGCATGATTGTGGTGTATGCCGTCAGCGTCATCCAATGAGGAACGATTTACAAAGATTACGTCTCATTTGAAGATACAGTTTATCTAAAGACGAATAATTATGAAAAAGTAGCGCCTATAGGACAGAATAGATTGTTAAAAGTAGTAACTGTAATAAGAATATTTAAAAATTATTTCTCGTATTTCTTGTACTACCATTGGCGAAAAGAATTTATTTAATTAGTATAAAATATCCATAGAATCGGCTTTTTAATCAATACGGTGTGTTTATAGAATAAACAAATGAGTTTATGTAAAATAATTATCATCTATGATAATTATGCAGTAATTACACTGTGTTCTGCATAATACGAAATGTAGTAGAGTATTGGCGCACTCTTCTGGCCGGAAGTTGCTATTTACGGTCGCTGTTTCCATGGAGACGTCGTAGTAAGATGGCCTGCAAGTATCAACGATGTATATCATGGACGCCATGTGTTACCATAACGACTGACGTCGATCGCAGCTTTCAGAGATAATCACGATGGTGTCTTCTGAAGTGACGCCAGTACAGTTTTTACTATAAGTTACCAGCAAAAATGCAGACCTGTTTTACAAAAGAACATTAGCACTTGGAAGCAAATAAACCTTTATTTGTCGAGAAATTGCGTCAGCATATAAAACCTACTGATAGAGCGGATGGTCAGTTAATAAAACTGGAAAAATTCTAGAGTAGTCCCTTACGTCAGCATTTTGTTAATAAATGAAAATACCACTGGAACTAAGGTAAAACAAAAAAGCAGCAGTCTATATAAATGGCGTCTTCAAATAATTCGAAGAAAGATTTTTCTCGGAGATCCACGTGTTAATTCAACAGGGTGGACGAATTAATCATTTTTGAAATGCACAAAGATTTCTAATTCTTCCTGCTGTTCAGGAATAAATCTTTTGGCATAGTATGCAGAATTTTCAAGTTATTGATGTTATGTCCTTCTGAATGAGTATTACATTTCTGATGTTGTCCTTTGAACCGTGTTTTAAAACTACACCCAGTTTGACCACTGTATATCTTGTCAGTCACTGCACGTTAATTTATAAACTCCTAATCTACAAAAGCGATTATTAGTACTGGCAATCACAATCTTGGGTTTGCTCAAAACCATATTTGTAGTCGAAAAGGCGAGAGTCATACCAGAGTTTCAAAATAGTTTGTTTATTCTCTCATATATCGTTCCCATGTATGTCATTTTTGTAAAAATTTGTTTCGTGGGTGATAGTAACTTTTTCAACTAAATTTTTTGAAATATATTGTCAACGATACTTGGATGATAGTCATTATTGAACCCCATTTGTTTTAGAATCAATAATTTTTTTTGCACCTGTTCTGCAGAGAAAGGTCGTTTAATTATCCTGTTTGGCTTTGATGAAAAAAAGAGAGGTCTTATATTTTGGGCGTTGACACGAATTGGCGTTAATATTGACATCAGTCTTGGTTAGTTTCCTAACGATAGCAAGTGGATGTTTACCCGTATTATTATAAATAGTGAAGAAAAAATTGATGGTCCCTTCTTTTTCGTGTTCAATTGTGAACTTTAATTTTGGATGCAAATCATTAATTACTTCTTCAGACCCTTGGAAACTGAGGATTCATAATTTTTTATTGCGTTTTATCTATAGGCGACAATTGGCAACCATTTTCATCAATTAATTTTCTAATGGTGACTTGAAATATTGCAACTGCATTTTTTTGGTATCTCGACTATATCGTTTTCATTAAAAATCTTGTTGTTTTAAAAATATATTCTTCTTCTCTAACAACAATCAAAGTATTACCCTTATCCCCTTTCGTAATGATGGACTTATGTAACACAAGTTTATTGTTAATTGCTTTGACCAGTGACATTTCATGACTATTTTTGGTTTTATTTTTCATTTTTTGTTTCTCTTCATGTATTATTTCTTTTGTCCTTATCGCAGTCTTACATGCCTCATGCTCATTTAAGTATACTGCTGCGTTTCTGTTTTATCGTAATTCCAGTGGTATTTTCATTTTATACACTAAAATCTCATAACAGATAGATACATATAATTATATTACTGTGTATTTATTAACAAAATGTTCACATGAGTGTCTAGGATTTTTTCCTGTTTTACTAATTGACCATACTCTTTTTTGTATCACCAGGTTTTATACGGTCACGTCGTTTCTCGACCAATAACGGTTTATGGGCTTCCAAGTGCAACAATCAATGCCAACAGCTATTGTTCCACACTGTTCCGTATGAGGTGCCGAGGGATTCTCGATATGGACAACGTGATTCTGCTCCACGGCAATGCGAGAACACGTGCGGCAATCAGAAATTCCAGAAAGGTCCGGGCATTTTATTGGGAGATTCTGAGCCAGCCACTGTACAGTCCAAACTCTGCGCCTAGTGATTTCCACGTTCTCAGATCGCTGAAGAAGTTCCTGGCAGGACAGTGATTCACAAGAAACGATGAAGCCAGCAGTGGTTCCATAGTCAGCCGGACGAATTCCAGTGCAGGAGCATCTCAAATTTAGTGCTGTGATGGGAAAGATGTATGAACCAGTGTGGGGACTGTGTAGAAAAATAGCGTAAGGTACGTAGAACAGGGAGTATATTAGTCATTACCTGTATGTACCTTAGTTTGAATAATAAAAATAGGGACAAAGACTTTCTAACTTTCCCTCATAAAACAGACATAAATAGATTAATGGAGGACATGAGGAGCTCGGAAGATGCCAGAGTGCATTTGTCATTGTCACAAGGGCCCAGTACTGGCTCCGATGGTATGGACTTCCACTGCATAGACAGTATGATTATCTTGGCATGTGTCGCCAACAATTTGGACGGCAGACATTACATTTCTGGTTTATTACGATCAGTAACTGTGACCTAGTTTTGAGATATCTCTATCGTTTGCTTTCAACAAGCTAAAACAAAATCGCATGTTGCTCGTGCTGTCCTAGCCTCTCTCAATACAGAGGATGTTTGGCTGTTGCCATGGCCAGCACTTCGTCGAGACACCACTGGAAACATCTGGTCACGGGTTGCCGAGAGACTGGAATGAGAGCACTCACCGGTCAGTATGGTTCGTGAACTTTAGCACAGAGGGTGAATCAGTGTGCAATGAAATACCCATGTGTCATCTGAGCTCAATTCGACTTGACGACCAGCAGGATTAGAGACAGTGTTGGTGCCAGTATGGTAGCTCTGTGGTACTAAATTTCATACCATCTTTAACTCCAAATCTCCTGCAAATTCCGTCGTGTATTCTCCACATTATACTGCAGGCCTGGACAAGACCTGCGCTCCCAGATAGTCTGCCTAGCGCACCAGCTCCCCTCACCACTACCCTATTACGAACAGCCGTGCAGATGAGACGGCTATGTGCTGGAGTTCGCACACATGGGGAACTTATGAAAACATGTTTGCAACACAGTAGAACTATTTCTAAGTGTGAATATTGCAGCATAGTTTTATAAGCGGGATTTTATCATGTGTGTTTATTTTCAACTTCTTATTTTTGTGTCAAAGCAATAAGCTTTTTTATTTGATTAAAATTTTTCATTAGACCATTCTAACACAGTGAGCAGAACTCCAAAAATTTTGCACATAGGTACTTAACATTTAAGTTGTGATGTTTATAAATTTATATACATTCCAATTTGATAACATGTAATATATCTAGAACAATGATTGGTGATACAGTCAAACACATGAAGCTACGCAGATTAAAATATTTTGAATGCGAAGGTTGGTGGGACATTATCAGTTTGATAATAGAAAAAAAGTTTGAACACTTGCGTTGAACCAAGCATAGAAATAACTTTAGCAGTGTGTCTGTGCAGTTGAAGATATGGTTCTTGGGGTGACATTTAATATAAGTTTTGTTAAGTACCTAAATTTGACAGACCGATCGTTAAGCTGGGTGTAGGTCTGTCAGCTCAGGTTGGAAGTGATGACGTACATTAGCAGCGCAAGGGAAGAACAATCTGTCAAATAAATCAAAATCCGTCTTCAGTCATGCAATGTCTTGGAAAGTCTTTGACAAATAACGATGAAACGCTTATATTACTAAGACATTGTCAGTCACGTCTGGTCCACAAATGACTGTTGAGTAATGCTAAATGTTCTAAGTCACGAACCTGAGCTGATTTTTGTATACAAATACTTTTTGTTTGATGTCATTAGCCTTGTCCGCCATATGTTACCAAACGATTCTCCCCTTGCAGTAAGACAGTTAAGGGGGAACGACACAGTGGCGGACGAAAATATTGCTCAAATTGAGGATTTTTTTCTCTGTCCTGGAATGTAGTACAGATAGGGAGTGTGCTGCAATGAGTAAAGTATAAACTGAAGTTTTTATTGGTATTTTTATATTGAAAAACATCAATATCTTCATTGTGTAACTGGAATTTTTCCAAGGTAGGTCTGAAAGGAGATAGATCGACGATTGTTGCTGTAACGCCGGTTGTGGTTATCTGAAACATGAAATTCACATATGACCCTAATCCTTACAGATGTAATTTCAGTTCATCGTAGGGATTTGGGGAAAAAATGTTTTGGCGAAATCATAAATATTTGAAGATAATAGGCATTTTTGGATCCCTCCTTTTTGGCTACGATGACGAAAATTCTGTTTGCTTCAAGATGAAAATTGAAGCGCGAGCGACTACACCCATGCCGTAAAACATGTTTTTGAGAAAAACGCGTTTAAAATGTGACAAGTATTTTTCACATAAAAGAAACGACAAAGTTTGAAGCTTACGAGATATTATGGATGCCTGGTCCGTAATAACTATCGCTCCGACTAGTGGATAACCGCTTTCTGCTACTTTGACCTGATAAGCCCTCATTTTCGTCCTCAAAGCGTCTCTGTCTTCACAGAATCGTCGCATTTCATCGCCGCTTTTGATTTGAGGGGAATCTGCCACGTGCATTAATGTAGTATGGCCTACATTAAGTAGACATAATCTCAAATCTGAAGCAATGTTGACAGTTTCGCTTCGACTGGATGTTATTTTTGCAGCGTATCTCCAAATGAGACTATTGAAACTTTCTCTCACATTTCGAGTAAAGCCGCCCACAAAAACGGTCCAGCAATTTAGGTTTACTCAAATCAGTATTAATAGGAGTGATGGCATCGATAATAACTTGTGGGAACTTGTTCTCTAACGCCGAGACGTGATGTGCACGGTTGGCTTCAAACGCTCACAGAATTCTTCAATGTTATACATTCGAATTCAGTAATAAAAAAATATTCGAGTTTTTTCGATCGTCACCCTGCCGTTTCCGCTTAATGAATTCCAGTGACACGTGATGTTGACCACGAAAGATACTTTCACCGTTCTACTTACCCTTAACTCAGTCTTTCCCCTTGAAACCTCCCCATAGAAAAATTATAAATGACTGTGCTTAAACTGACACACAATATTTTTGGCGCAACGCAATCTGACTATCAATAATCCCTACAAAAGAATGGCCCTGACTAACAATAACCTATACCTTTCATGAATCACTTACCTCACAAAAATCTTCGTTACTCGAACTGCTGCAATACAGCGAGCGCCAATACTGCCAGCTAAATAAAAGATTCTAACTACTGAAGGCACTAACTACTGATAGGCATAGTTAGCAAATGAAAGATTTTGATAGAGAACAAACAATGTATTTACTTTAATAGTGTTCAAAAGTCATAATATATATATACCATTTCATGACATACAGTCTTACAAATTTACTGTCTCTGATGGACACACGTCCAGATCATCCGCTCTCAAAACTCCGCCATCTCTCTCCCCACATCCACCACTGCTGGCGGCTCACCTCCAACTGCGCAACGCTACGCGCTGTTAACAGCCAACTGTCCAGCACTACAATAGCAAATTCCAACAATGCAAACCAGCCACAGACTGCACACAGCACAGTCAGTGATTTTCATATACAGGCCTACGTGGCGCCACCAATATAAAACATGGCTCTGAGCAATATGGGACTTAACTGCTGAGGTCATCAGTCCCCTAGAACTTAAAACTACTTAAACCTAACTAACCTAAGGACATCACACACATCCATGCCCGAGGATTCGAACCTGCGACTGTAGCGGTCACGCGGTTCCAAACTGAAGCTCTTAGAACCGCACGGCCACACCGGCCGGCACCAATATAAAAACCTAAATAGCCTACTTACACCCTAATAGCTCCCTTCCCTTCAGCCAACATTCACTGCCGTTCAACAGAAGGCAGATGCATAATATCGTATTTGTGTCTGGTGTTGTAATGACGAACCAGTGTTTTTTGAGCCCAAAATAGTGCGATGTGCACATTAGACACTTGGCATGGGCTTTAAACGATACGAAAGGTGAGGCAATTCCCGTTGTAAAGCAATTCCAATTTGGCATTCCGCTTTTTATTTTGTGATAGGTGCATAGACGCCATGGTATTCCTAACGCACGAAGTAGGGTTATTTACGAGGTGCATTCAAGTTCTAAGGCCACCGATTTTTTTTCTAATTAACTACTCACTCGAAATCGATGAAACTGGCGTTACTTCTCGACGTAATCGCCCTGCAGACGTACACATTTTTCACAACGCTGACGCCATGATTCCATGGCAGCGGCGAAGGCTTCTTTAGGAGTCTGTTTTGGCCACTGGAAAATCGCTGAGGCAATAGCAGCACGGCTGATGAATGTGCGGTCACGGAGAGTGTCTTTCATTGTTGGAAAAAGCCAAAAGTCACTAGGAGCCAGGTCAGGTGAGTAGGGAGCATGAGGAATCACTTCAAAGTTGTTATCACGAAGAAACTGTTGCGTAACGTTAGCTCGATGTGCGGGTGCGTTGTCTTGGTGAAACAGCACACGCGCAGCCCTTCCCGGACGTTTTTGTTGCAGTGCAGGAAGGAATTTGTTCTTCAAAACATTTTTGTAGGATGCACCTGTTACCGTAGTGCCCTTTGGAACGCAATGGGTAAGGATTACGCCCTCGCTGTCCCAGAACATGGCCACCATAATTTTTTCAGCACTGGCGGTTACCCAAAATTTTTTTGGTGGCGGTGAATCTGTGTGCTTCCATTGAGCTGACTGGCGCTTTGTTTCTGGATTGAAAAATGGCATCCTCGTCTCATCCATTGTCACAATCGATGAAAAGAAAGTCCCATTCGTGCTGTCGTTGCGCGTCAACATTGCTTGGCAACATGCCACACGGGCAGCCATGTGGTCATCCGTTAGCATTCGTGGCACCCACCTGGATGACACTTTTCGCATTTTCAGGTCGTCGTGCAGGATTGTGTGCACAGAACCCACAGAAATGCCAACTCTGGAGGCGATCTGTTCAACAGTCATTCGGCGATCCCCCAAAACAATGCTCTCCACTTTCTCGATCATGTCGTCAGACCGGCTTGTGCGAGCCCGAGGTTGTTTCGGTTTGTTGTCACACGATGTTCTGCCATCATTAAACTGTCGCACCCACGAACGCACTTTCGACACATCCATAACTCCATCACCACATGTCTCCTTCAACTGTCGATGAATTTCAATTGGTTTCACACCACGCAAATTCAGAAAACGAATGATTGCACGCTGTTCAAGTAAGGAAAAGTCGCCATTTTAAGTATTTAAAACAGTTCTCATTCTCGCCGCTGGCGGTAAAATTCCATCTGCCATACGGTGCTGCCATCTCTGGGACGTATTGACAATGAACGCGGCCTCATTTTAAAAAAAATGCGCATGTTTCTATCTCTTTCCAGTCCGTAGAAAAAAAAATCGGAGGCCTTAGAACTTGAATGCACCTCGTCCCATCCTTTCTGGTGTCGCCAGCAACGTAGTTAACAGCTACGTGCTGCCGGCTTAAAATTTCAGATTCCATTTCCTGTGTAAGAATGGTTACACATTATTTCGTACCGTATTATGAGTTGTGGTTTTTATTTTTTGCTTACAGGTAAGGCGTGACGTGTGCGAGCGGAAGCATGTGCAGTGTGGTCGCTGTGAGTACAGAAAATATTCTTTTTTTTTTTCTTTGTTCGTTCCTGCACTCAGCAAACATCTAACGGTCTCCATAACAACTCTGAATTAAGTAGCACATTCAACTTAATATCGCAAGCAACACCAGTCCAGTGCAGGCAGCTGAGTGGTGCTGTGAATTATACCGTGACCATTGCTCGCAGCCAGTGAAAACATCTGAGCACGGGTTGCCACCAGACTGCTGTGCCACCAATCACGAGCCTCTGTAGTTGGTGAAATGTGGCAGAGAGCTGCAGCAACACAGAATGACGTCATCCGTGTCGTCCCGAGGCCTACGAGAAAGACAGGTCGTGCTGCGTACGTCACGAAGGTATCCCTGCGCTCGCTCGTTCGCTCAGTTCAGCAGACAAACTACGCTTCTACACCTGTTAACTCGCAACTAGGCGTGTCCGTACAAACGAAAACTGAATCTTCTACTGGAATCCGCTATCATGGAATCTTACTGTTATTATTCGTATAGTGATGGGAAGTCCATGCGCCTACTTATAATTTGTTGCGGCTGTAATGGCGTACAGTACAATCAAATCATGCTAAAATGATTATCAGTTGCATACGGTACCACTTCGAGCATGGAAGCAGTACTGTTAAGCTATAAACAAGCCTTTATACTATTTACAGGGTGATCAAAAAGTCTGTATAAATTTGAAAACTTAATAAACCACAGACTAATACAGATAGAGAGGTAAAAATTGACACACATGCTTGGAATGACAAGGGGTTTTACTAGAACCAAAAAAAAAAAAAAACAAAGTTAACAAAATGTCAGACAGATGGCGCTGGACAGCAAAACTGCTACCGTGACGATGTCGCAGAATCGCATCATCCCCAGCCTGGCTGATAAACACCTGCTGGGACGTACGATGTTTTGCAGGATGGCGCTCCACCCCGTATTGCTAGACACGTGAAAGATCTCTTGCGCGCGTCGTTTGGTGATGATCGTGTGCTCAGCCGCCACTTTCGTCATGCTTTGCCTCCCAGGTCCCCAGACCTCAGTCTGTGCGATTATTGGCTTTGGGGTTACCTGAAGTCGCAGGTGTATCGTGATCGACCGACATCTCTAGGGATGCTGAAAGACAACATCCGACGCCAATGCCTCACCATAACTCCGGACATGCTTTACAGTGCTGTTCACAACATTATTCCTCGACTACAGCTGTTGTTGAGGAATGATGGTGAACATTCTGAGCATTTCCTGTGAAGATCATCATCTTTGCTTTGTCCTACTTTGTTATGCTAATTATTGCTATTCTGATCAGATGAAGCGCAATCTGTCGGACATTTTTTGAACGTTTGTATTTTCTTGGTTCTAATAAAAGCCCATGTCATTCCAAGCATATGTGTCAATTTGTACCTCTCTATCTACATTATTCCGTGATTTATTCGGTTTTGATCACCCGGTATATCGAGTATTGATCTAAAATTAAATTTTGCTGTAGTACTGTTAATCAGTAAGACTTCATAACAGCAGAGTCCAGTGGAAGATGCAGTTCTCGTTAGTACTTACACGCCCAGCTACGAGTTAACAGGTTCAGAAACGCATTTTGTCTGCTGAGCTGAGCGAGCAAGTTCAGGACCACCTTCGTGACGTACGCGCCGCGGCCTGTCTTTCTCGTGTGCCTCGTGTTGTCCAGGCTCTGTTCGATTCGGCTCTCAGTGGGGCTAGAGTTGTTGTTGCTGCCAGAGGGTACAGTCTGTCAATGATAAGTCTCGCCTTTTTGGCGGGATTGCAATTTCTGCTCTTCAGGAATTCTGAAGTGACTGAAACAATTCTGATACTTCAAAATAGGTATAGAGTTGAAATTATAGGAGTGTGTGAAAAGAAAAAAATTGGCCAGGTGCGAGTTGGACTCACGCATTGAGGGCTATGTACAAACTTAGTTATCTTTATAGACAGTTGTAATGTTGTCGGTTTAATTTGTGGTGTAAGTGGTGCTGATAGACAATAAAAGCGGGTTAAAAGTTGTGAGCTGTCTGGGGAAGTTAACCTTGCATTACTGCGCAACTGTTTCACCAGGTATCCAGTCTAGCTTGCCAAATTCCCAACCAGACTAACATTAATTACAATCTTTTAATAGTCATGCGACAACCGGTGATATATATATATATATATATATATATAAAAGAGAATTTAAATAAAAAAAAACAAATCAGTTTATATTTGGAAATTTATTTTAACATTGATCATTGAAATTTCAGCATATTAAACGTGAGTCATAACTAAGCTGGTGCCTTATTTAGGATTGTGAAAATGTGAGTTTGTAATCTTACAGAACACATCAAATATGGAGCCAAGATTGGGACACTGCATACAACACCGCATTCGTAAAATAACACACGAAGAACGTTGTAACATATGCAAGAGGAAATTAACCACAACCAACCGATTCAATTTTCACCCAAAGAAGTTACGTTCGTAGCGCAATCCTGTCCGTCATGAGATTACCACACACTGGTATACTAAATTCATACTAACTCTCTGTGAAATCTTCCTGAAAAGAGTAGCTGAGGGCTACTTTGATGGTTACACCACATGCTTCACGTGGTCAACTTGGTTTACACAAAGAGTGTAACTCCACAATAATTTTGATAATTAAAATAAATTACATCGAAACGCAATTTACTAAAGAAAAACCTCGAACTGGTTACTAACGTCTTACTATTAACCTGATGGGTCAAACAATTGTATAAGCACGTGGTACTGGTCTCACAAAGTACACCCCACGTGGGTTGAAAATAAAGAAAAGTTGCTATATTGAAAAACATTGTCAAGACGAGACGTTATAATCTCACGCACATTCGCATTTAAGATTGATGATCTTAGTTAGAGTTACTGATCAACACATGGTTCCACTTTACTCACAAAGTAGAGACAAAGCAACTACCGGAATATATTCTGAACTTAACACGCGAATTACACTGCGTTGCAATTTAAGATGACATTAGATATTTTAGAGCTAAACCTGAAATAAAGATGATTAAATTTTCAGTTAGGCTGAACTTAAGAAATCCATTGTCCTACGGACTTAGCAGACACGCGCTTAGCCGGAGATCTTACCACTTCAGACGCTCGCCACATACAGACTGACCTGGTCCCTTCCAGAGGGTGGCTCACAAATACAAACGGAAGTGGCCAGAGGGGCAGCTTCCTATACCAACATGACAAGGGACGGACAGGACCATACTAAGGATAGAAACCTCTTTGCTTTTAGAAAGCGTAGCTACCTGTTCCGACGTTGGTCCTACTGTTCTCTAGCAGACAGGCTTGTCTGCTACCATCAAGCATGCAACTAGAAATACATTTGCTTATTCATCCTCTCACACAGAAGGGAAGGGGGATGACAGTATCTTATCGTATACAGTATATAAAAGAAAGCGGATGTAGGTTTCGTATGAGACTGTGTGACATGAATTACATATAAACTGTGTTTTAGAGTGTAGTAGTGTGACAGATCGTTCTTGTTTATGTGTAAAAGTAACACGTTCCACTACTCAGTCTCCTCCCAGATAGTCAGAAACGCCACAGTAAATTTAGAAGAGAAATTTATGCCGTAAATGACAACAGATTTAAGAAATTTACGTGAAAGGAATCCAGCAGAGACCTTTCACAGTCTTGGAACCAAGGATCTCTACGATTTTTTCCTGTTATCGACATTAATACTGGCGAGATACCCGTCCCAGCGATTCCAAGATTTTCGAGAATATTTTAGTTTCCATTTTGAAGTCAGACAACAAATGAAAAAAAATTTTTCATCTGATGTAAGTACAAATTGACAATTTTTTAATTTTTTCCTTTACTTGTACTGTGAAACCTACGTACTTGCCAAACTTCATGGTTTTACATTAGGGGAAAAAAACTGTAGGTTTTAATTTTGACTACACCGCCACATGTAACGGCGTGATATGTATAATGCTACCCGTTTCTACTCAGGAATGGATGTGTAGTACTGTTGCTTACGATGTTTTCTGCTTTACATTCTTATAGCGTTTGTAAATTAGGCTACCTCTATGTGTTTATATTTTTCTAGGTCTGAACATGGCCTTTAGGCTGACCGAAGTGGCCGAGCGGTTCTAGGTGCTTCAGTGCGGAAGCGCGCGCTGCTACGGTCACAGGTTCGAATCCTCTCTCGGGCATGGATGTGTGTGATGTCCTCAGGTTAGTTAGGTTTAACTAGTTCTACGTTCTAGAGGACTAATGAGGTCAGATGTTAAGTCCTATAGTGCTCAGAGCCATTTGAACCATGGTCTTTAGCTACCGAAATTAATTACCTGATTATTAATAAGCATTGTGATCCAAGACTGGAATTATAATGAAGCAAATATTTTCCTATATTGCTGAAACCTTTTTCGTGATAATGTCACAACTTGTAAATTTAATGGGAGATTTTGCAAGTATCGAAATACGTGACGTAAATGGTCATATCGTTTGATTCCATATACTTAGAAGCTTAAAATTTTGACACCATCCAAGGACTGTAGACTTCTGTATGTGACATAAATTGCAACTTGATATGTACCTGTTCATGAGAAAAACGAGTATTAACAGACAGACGGACAGTCAGCTAATAAATGACAAAAAAATTCTTTCCTTGTGATATAATTATAAATTTAATTACAAATTCGAAATTTTCCAATTTTTTCCTACGTTTGTACTATGAATCTTCTTCTGTGGAATGGTACACGATTATACGTCTACCATAAGTACTCTGAAGGTTTTGATGAATAGGTTTGCGTGTATCAAAATATGTGACATAAAGGGCCGTAACTTTTTATTGCATTCAGTTTTTTTACATCGCCGTAGGACGTTAGACCTTAATACGTGATATAAATGTCGACTTGATACGTCTTCCCGTTGCTGAGAAAAAGGGCTTTGAACGGTAGGAGAGGCAAGTTGACGGACAACACATTTGTCCAATAAGTATCCCATTTTCACCGACATTTCTATCTAACTGTGACACCGAGAAAAAAAAGAAAATGATGGACCTAAGTTGTCGTTTGTTAACCAAAATCTATGGTAGTGTACGATGTGAGTTCGCTGCGATTTCATGTCTACGACTCTTCGTTTCCACAAATACTCGAAAATGGCTACATAAGCTGAAACTAGTTGCGCAACGAAGTAGTAGTCTTGATCAACAGTACAGTCTGAATGATGAAATGATTTTTTTTTTCATTCAACAAATAATTTGCCGCGCGGGATTAGCCGAGCGGCCTTGGCGCTGCAGTCATGGACTGTGCTGCTGGTCCCGGCGGAGGTTCGAGTCCTCCCTCGGGCATGGGTGTGTGTGTGTGTTTGTCCTTAGGATAAATTAGGTTAAGTAGTGTGTAAGCTTCGGGACTGATGACCTTACCAGTTAAGTCCCATAAGATTTCACACATATTTCAACATTTGAACATTCAACAAATTTGTGGCTTTGGTGCACACCAGGGAGACGACGATGAGGAACTTGATACATTGGTCCTACAACCGTCGGGCCACAAATTCCTCTCCTGTGCCAACCTCTTCATCTCAGCACTTGCAAACCTACGTCCTAAATTACACTCCTGGATATTGAAATAAGAACACCGTGAATTCATTTTCTCAGGAAGGGGAAACTTTATTGACACATTCCTGGGGGCAGATACATCACATGATCACACTGACAGAACCACAGGCACATAGACACAGGCAACAGAGCATGCACAATGTCGGCACTAGTACAGTGTATATCCACCTTTCGCAGCAATGCAGGCTGCTATTCTCCCATGGAGACGATCGTACAGATGCTGGATGTAGTTCTGTGGAACGGCTTGCCATGCCATTTCCACCTGGCGCCTCAGTTGGACCAGCGTTCGTGCTGGACGTGCAGACCGCGTGAGACGACGCTTCATCCAGTCCCAAACATGCTCAATGGGGGACAGATCCGGAGATCTTGCTGGCCAGGGTAGTTGACTTACACCTTCTAGAGCACGTTGGGTGGCACGGGATACATGCGGACGTGCATTGTCCTGTTGGAACAGCAAGTTCCCTCGCCGGTCTAGGAATGGTAGAACGATGGGTTCGATGACGGTTTGGATGTACCGTGCACTATTCAGTGTCCCCTCGACGATCACCAGTGGTGTACGGCCAGTGTAGGAGATCGCTCCCCACACCATGATGCCGGGTGTTAGCCCTGTGTGCCTCGGTCGTATGCAGTCCTGATTGTGGCGCTCACCTGCACGGCGCCAAACACGCATACGACCATCATTGGCACCAAGGCAGAAGCGACTCTCATCGCTGAAGACGACACGTCTCCATTCGTCCCTCCATTCACGCCTGTCGCGACACCACTGGAGGCGGGCTGCACGATGTTGGGGCGTGAGCGGAAGACGGCCTAACGGTGTGCGGGACCGTAGCCCAGCTTCATGGAGACGGTTGCGAATGGTCCTCGCCGATACCCCAGGAGCAACAGTGTCCCTAATTTGCTGGGAAGTGGCGGTGCGGTCCCCTTCGGCACTGCGTAGGATCCTACGGTCTTGGCGTGCATCCGTGCGTCGCTGCGGTCCGGTCCCAGGTCGACGGGCACGTGCACCTTCCGCCGATCACTGGCGACAACATCGATGTACTGTGGAGACCTCACGCCCCACGTGTTGAGCAATTCGGCGGTACGTCCACCCGGCCTCCCGCATGCCCACTATACGCCCTCGCTCAAAGTCCGTCAACTGCACATACGGTTCACGTCCACGCTGTCGCGGCATGCTACCAGTGTTAAAGACTGTGATGGAGCTCCGTATGCCACGGCAAACTGGCTGACACTGACGGCGGCGGTGCACAAATGCTGCGCAGCTAGCGCCATTCGACGGCCAACACCGCGGTTCCTGGTGTGTCCGCTGTGCCGTGCGTGTGATCATTGCTTGTACAGCCCTCTCGCAGTGTCTGGAGCAAGTATGGTGGGTCTGACACACCGGTGTCAATGTGTTCTTTTTTCCATTTCCAGGAGTGTATTTGCTGGATGTATTCCAATCTCCGTTTCTGTCTACAGTTTTTACTCTCTGCAGTTCCCTCTACTACCGTGAAAGTGTCTTTCGTATATTCCATTCCTCGACGATTCTCCGTAGGACCTCCTCATTCCTTACCTTGTCTGTCCCCCTTGTGGTATCGATAGCTACGATAACATCGCTTAGGTACAAGTTCTTAGGTTGGCACGACGACACCGACATAGACGACAGCGCCCTCTAGCCGGCGCTGTGCATCTCTACGAGCGCCGCTCCAGATTCTGCGCATTTGATACCGAGTAGAACGACCAAGCAACACTGTTTCCATTTCATAGTGAGCGAGCCACTACAGATTTTGCCTGTGTAACTTTTGTGAGCTCTAATACGAGGTGCATTCAAGTTCTAAGGCCTCCGATTTTTTTTCTAATTAACTACTCACTCGAAATCGATGAAACTGGCGTTACTTCTCGACGTAATCGCCCTGCAGACGTACACATTTTTCACAACGCTGACGCCATGATTCCATGGCAGCGGCGAAGGCTTCTTTAGGAGTCTGTTTTGACCACTGGAAAATCGCTGAGGCAATAGCAGCACGGCTGATGAATGTGTGGCCACAGAGAGTCTTTCATTGTTGGAAAAAGCCAAAAGTCACTAGGAGCCAGGTCAGGTGAGTAGGGAGCATGAGGAATCACTTCAAAGTTGTTATCACGAAGAAACTGTTGCGTAACGTTAGCTCGATGTGCGGGTGCGTTGTCTTGGTGAAACAGCACACGCGCAGCCCTTCCCGGATGTTTTTGTTGCAGTGCAGGAAGGAATTTGTTCTTCAAAACATTTTCGTAGGATGCACCTGTTACCGTAGTGCCCTTTGGAACGCAATTGATAAGGATTACGCCCTCGCTGTCCCAGAACATGGACACCATCATTTTTTCAGCACTGGCGGTCACCAGAAATTTTTTTGGTGGCGGTGAATCTGTGTGCTTCCATTGAGCTGACTGGCGCTTTGTTTCTGGACTGAAAAATGGCATCCACGTCTCATCCATTGTCACAACCGACGAAAAGAAAGTCCCATTCGTGCTGTCGTTGCGCGTCAACATTGCTTGGCAACATGCCACACGGGCAGCCATGTGGTCGTCTGTCAGCATTCGTGGCACCCTCCTGGATGACACTTTTCGCATTTTCAGGTCGTCATGCAGGATTGTGTTCACAGAACCCACAGAAATGCCAACTCTGGAGGCGATCTGTTCAACAGTCATTCGGCGATCCCCCAAAACAATTCTCTCCACTTTCTCGATCATGTCGTCAGACCGGCTTGTAGAGCCCAAGGTCGTTTCGGTTTGTTGTCACATGATGTTCTGCCTTCATTAGACTGTCGCACCCACGAACGCACTTTCGACACATCCATAACTCCATCACCACATGTCTCCTTCAACTGTCATTGAATTTCAATTGGTTTCACACCACGCAAATTCAGAAAACGAATGATTGCACGCTGTTCAAGTAAGGAAAAGTCGCCATTTTAAGTATTTAAAACAGTTCTCATTCTCGCCGCTGGCGGTAATATTCCATCTGCCGTACGGTGCTGCCATCTCTGGGACGTATTGACAATGAACACGGCCTCATTTTAAAACAATGCACATGTTTCTACCTCTTTCCAGTCCGGAGAAAAAAAAAATCGGAGGCCTTAGAACTTGAATGCACCTCGTACATCCGGCTTCGCACCTACGTGCTCCTCAGTGCAAAGTTAGGTATTCTCATTATGTATTTACGTTAATATTGTTGTGATATAGTAAAACCATTTCTAAGAGCAGTACCGAGAGATTTTTACCTCACCCGCTCCTACTCGCTTCCTACATTCGGCCTACCCTTCAGTTTACAGGAGCAGACCCACGCGCCGCCTACCAGGTGGGGTACAAAACCCCTAACCTTCAACATTCTTCTGCAACGTCACATCTCAAATGGTTAGATTCTCTCCTGTTCTGGTTTCATCACAGTCCATGTTTCAAATGGTTCAAATGGCTCTGAGCACTATGGGACTCAACTGCTGAGGTCATTAGTCCCCTAGAACTTAGAACTAGTTAAACCTAACTAACCTAAGGACATCACAAACATCCATGCCCGAGGCAGGATTCGAACCTGCGACCGTAGCGGTCTTGCGGTTCCAGACTGCAGCGCCTTTAACCGCACGGCCACTTCGGCCGGCTCCATGTTTCACTACCATGCAGTGCTGTGCTCCAGATGTACACTCTCAGAAATTTCTTCTCAGATAAGAGGCCTATGTTCGATACCAGTCGACTGGTCAGGAATGCCCATCTTGCCGGTGCTAGTCTACTGTTTATGTCTTTATTGCTCCGTCCGTCCTGCCTTATTTTGCTGCCTAGATAACAAAATTTGTTAACGTCATGTAGTAGAAGACGGTCAAGCGAAATTCTCTATAATTACTGAAAGCTGAGTTTTTGCCAAGGACGTAACGTTGTTCGTAGTGGATTAATTGCGTGTTTTTTTGCTCGTAAAGGTAGTTTAGTTTGAAGCGAAACTGTAGTAGGTATTTGCTGTGAGTTAACATGAGTAGAGGTTATTCTCGACAACGGGAATAAATTAATAACTGGTTCCGTTTATCGACCCCACAACTCGAATGATAAAGTTCCTGAATGGTTCAAGGAAGATTGAGTCAAATAGTTGTGGAAGGTGGGGGCTTTACTCTGCCGTCGAGATGTTGACGAAAATACATGTTTTAAGTCTGCAGGAGGAGTAAAACACGTCTGAAAAAGTACTGAATATTTTATCCGAAAACTTTTCTGCTTAATTGCATCAGACGTCGATGAAGTGTAAAGAGATGTGATAACATACTAGAACTTCTAGCAACAAAAAATCCTTAGCAAACAGAGAGTGTCATGACGGGTACAGGGTTCAAAACCTAAAGACATCACACTCATCCATGCCCGAGGCAGGATTCGAACCTGCGACCGTAGCGGTCGCGCGGTTCCAAACTGAAGTGCCTAGAACCGCTCGGCCACAGCGGCCGGCGAGAAGTTTGTACGGATGGAAGTATAATGTACGCGAAATTCGTCTCACCGATTCACGATCGACCGCTAGCTCACTCGAATGGCGCCTGGGTGACAGTGCTAGGCTCACTACTATCGCTTCCCCTCCCCTTGCCACATTTTCCGGCGGCGTCTCGGGCTGTACGCTTCTCATCTGTTACGTTCGCAGCTCATCTGAAGTATTGCACCCGTCTGAGGATCGCGTTACGACCCGGAACAACTCCGTGTCGACCGACATTGAGTTGTACACGAAACATTCGCCGCGTAGCTGTAACAAACTCGCCACTTCTAACGAAACTGTCACAGAAGAACAAACGACGTTGCAAGTCCCACCGCTCCATTAAAACTGAAATGGCTTCCTGTATGGAGAAGAACTACGCCCAGCACGATCTTATTCCGCCACGGCGCTCTCACTACTAAGCAGGTCAGGACCGCCACACTTCCGAGTGTCGCCCCGTACATCAGTCGGTGACTCCATTCAAGATGTTGTTGTTGTGGTCTTCAGTCCTGAGACTGGTTTGATGCAGCTCTCCATGCTACTCTACCCTGTGCAAGCTTCTTCATCTCCAGGTGCCTACTGCAACCTACATCCTTCTGAATCTGCTTAGTGTATTCATCTCTTGGTCGCCCTCTACGATTTTTACCCTCCACGCTGCCCTCCAATGCTAAATTTGTCATTCCTTGATGCCTCAGAACATGCCCTACCAACCGATCCCTTCTTCTTGTCAAGTTGTGCCACAAACTCCTCTTCTCCCTATTCTGTTCAATACCTCCTCATTAGTTACGTGATCTAATCTTCAGCATTCTTCTGTAGCACCACATTTCGAATGCTTCTATTCTCTTCTTGTCCATGTTTCACTTCCATACATGGCTACAAACCATACAAATACTTTCAGAAACACTTCCTGACACTTAAATCTATACTCGATGTTAACGAATTTCTCTTCTTCAGAAACGCTTTCCTTGCCATTGCCAGTCTACATTTTATATCCTCTCTACTTCGACCATCATCAGTTATTTTGCTTCCCAAATAGCAAAACTCCTTTACTACTTGAAGTGTCTCATTTCCTAATCTAATTCCCTCAGCATCACCCGACTTAGTTCGACTACATTCCATTATCCTCGCTTTGCTTTTATTGATGTTCATCTTATACCCTCCTTTCAAGACACTGTCCATTCCGATCAACTGCTCTTCCAAGTCCTTTGCTGCCTCTGACAGAATTACAATGTCATCGGCAAACCTCGAAGCTTTATTTCTTCTCCATGGATTTTAATACCTGCTCCGAATTTTTCTTTTGTCTCCTTCACTGCTTGCTCAATACACAGATTGAATAACATCGTGGATAGGCTACAACCCTGTCTCACTCCCTTCCCAACCACTGCTTCCCTTTCATGCCCCTCGACTCTTATAACTGCCATCTGCTTTCTGTACAAATTGTAAATAGCCTTTCGCTCCCGGTATTTTACCCCTGCCACCTTTAGAATTTGAAGAGTGTATTCCAGTCATCTTGTGAAAAGCTTTCTCTAAGTCTACAAATGCTAGAAACGTAGGTATGCCTTTCCTTAATCTTTCTTCTAAGATAAGTCGCAAAGTCAGTATTGCCTCACGTGTTCCAATATTTCTACAGAATCCAAACTGATCTTTCCCGAGGTCGACTTTTACCAGTTTTTCCATTCGTCT
This sequence comes from Schistocerca piceifrons, assembly GCF_021461385.2. Lineage (NCBI taxonomy): Eukaryota > Metazoa > Arthropoda > Insecta > Orthoptera > Acrididae > Schistocerca > Schistocerca piceifrons. Next base: position 216,882,847 of record NC_060146.1, read on the forward strand.
GTAAAGAATTCGCATTAGTATTTAGCAGCTGTGACTTATTAAACTGATAGTTCGGTAATTTTCACATCTGTCAACACCTGCTTTCTTGGAATTGTTATATTCCTCTTGAAGTCTGAGGGTATTTCGCCTGTCTCATACATCCTGCTCACCAGATGGTTTGGAGTTTTGTCATGACTGGCTCTCCCAAGGCCGTCAGTTCTAATGGAATGTTGTCTATTCCCGGGGCCTTGTTTCGACTCAGGTCTTTCAGTGCTCTGTCAAACTCTTCACGCAGTATCATATCTCCCATTTCATTTTCATCTATATCCTGTGCAATTTCCATAATATTGTCCTCAAGTACATCGCCTCTATATACTCCTTCCACCTTTTTGCTTTTCCTTCTTTGCTTAGAACTGGGTTTCCATCTGAGCTCTTGATATTCATGCAAGTGGTTCTCTTTTCTCCAAAGGTCTCTCTAATTTTCCTGTAGGCAGTATCTATCTTACCCCTAATGAGATAAGCCTCTACATCCTTACATTTGTCCTCTAGCCATCCCTGCTTAGCAGTTTTGCACTTCCTGTCGATCTCATTTTTGAGACGTTTGTATTCCTTTCTGCCTGTTTCATTTACTGCATTTTTATATTTTCCCCTATCATCAATTACATTCAATATTTCTTCTGTTACCCAAGGATTTCTACCAGCCCTTGTCTTTTTACCTACTTGATCGTCTGCTGCCTTCACTACTTCATCCCTCAGAGGTACCCATTCTTCTTCTACTGTATTTCTTTCCCCCATTCCTGTCAATTGTTACCTTATGCTCTTCCTGAAACACTCTACAACCTCTGGTTTAGTCAGTTTATCAAGGTGCCATCTCCTTAATTTCCCACCTGTTTGCAGTTTCTTCATTCAAGATAACGTGCGTAATACCAAAAATTAAATGGCGAGTTCAGAGTCTACCTAGGAGGTCGGGGCACGGAGCTAGGTAGTTTCAGTTCAGTGCTAAAGGAATAGTGGACTCTGAGAAGTGAGATAAAGTGCCCACCTCTAGTGTGGCTTGCCTAAAGCAGTACCTGGTGGACTGGAGAGAACCTTTTCCGCTCAGCACATCCGCTGGCGTGGTTTTCCCTGGACGTAGCTTTCGAACTGTCGCTTTCTCCAGCTCACTCCAGACGTGACTTCGCTGCTTACCATCTGCTGCTCCCGACACAGCGCGATCTGTCGACGCAGCCTCATTCCGCGTCAAATTTCGCCACCTGTTGGGTCACCAGTTGCGAGCCAGCCTGGATCACGGGGTCCCGGATTCGATTCTCGGCCGGCTTAGGGATTTTCTTTGCTCGGGGACTGGGTGTTTGTGTTGTCCTCACCATTTCATTGTCATCATCATCATTCGTGACAGAGGCTAAATTGGACTGTGTAAAAATTGGACTCTGTAAAATTTGGGACTTTGTACGGACGCTGACGACCGCGCAGTTGAGTGTCCCACAAACCAAACATCATCATCATCAACATCAGTGCAAGCCGGTGTCGCTGGCTTCCCGCCCGTGGGCTTTGCGACCCGTGACATCAACGTGGTGCTCCCCTCCACAAATATTTTAGCCGTTTGTGTCCCAACAGTTAAAAGAAGTCGCAGCAATGGAGGAGTCCCTGAGGAGTCCCTGTCTACTGTTTTGTAATAAGAACACGCCTACATATTTTATCCAGGCTATGCACAATATATGTAAGCACTGTTCATTTTTTTAAATTTTTTTGTTATTTTACCTATTTTTGTATCTGTTTAGGGTTCTGTGCCTCAGTCTGTTCAAGGTGTACAACTTTGCTTCCACCGTTTATCCCCAACATTTGAGGCTTTAATGAAACAAATTAGTTTCACATGTATCATTAAAAGTATTTTCCATCTCTGGCCACTACTTTCTCCCATCTTTCGGGCAGTGTGACTTCTTCATGAGATCGGAAGTGTTTGTCAGCCACGCCATGCGCCATTGATCTAAACAGGTGATAGTCAGAGGGAGCAATGTCTGAAGAATACGGCGGGCGGGATAGGACTTCCCGTTTTAACGTTTCCAATTATGTTTTGACCTCTTTTACAACGTGGGGTCGAGCGTTGTCGTGCTGCAAAATCACCTTATCATGCCTCTCGCTGTATTGCAGCCGTTTGTCTTTTAATGCTCTGCTCAGATACGTTAATTGCCTTCGATAAAGAGCACCTGTAATAGGTTCACTTGGTTTTAACACCTCACAGTACACGACGCCGAGCTGGTCCCACCAAATGCAGAGCGTGATCCTGGAGCCGTGAATATTCGGTCTGGCCGTCGACGTGGAAGCATGGCCGGCATACTCCCATGATTTTTTGCGTTTAGGGTTATCGTAACGAACCTATTTTTCGTACCCGGTCACAATGCGATGCACAAAGCCTTTCCGTTTTTGCCTGTGAAGCAACTGTTCACAAACACACAAACGCCATTCAATGTCTCTTGGTTTCAGCTCACACGGGACCCAAGCTCCTTCTTTCTGAGTCGTGCCAATAGCCTTCAGACGTTTTGAAATGGCTTGCTGTGTCACTCCCACTAATCGGCCAGTTCTTCTAGAGTTTGATGTGAGTCTTCACTCAGCAATGTCTCCAATCCTGCATTTTCGAAAACATTCTCTCTTCTGCCACTACGCCGGTCTACGTACTTGAGAGCATTCGATGAGACCCAGGCGCTGTTTTCTTCATATTGAAACAAAACGGTAACACCTTCTTCAAATGACGACAGTTAGGCTCGTAAACCGACATTTTCAATCATGTACAACTTTATGGTGCAGACACAAATCGACTAATTTTTGAATGAGGTTATATTGACCGATGTCCAAGCTAACTGCCTGATGTCTGCGATCTGTTTCCTTCGACCGCTGCTTACCGTTGTCGCCACCTAACGGCAAACGGCGGAAACAAAGTTGTACACCCTTATAAAAACTGAGCTGACCCATCTGTCAAGCAAGACCACTAAAATTTGGTTTCAAGTAGGAAATTAAATTAATCACTGGACAGAAAAGTGTTAACATTGACTAGAGCAGAAAGGCATTGTTGATGGTGGATGCACTTCTGTTAGTGACCAAATTGACTTGTAGAAAAATGCTGCAAAATTTAGAAAAGATTACATCTTATGATACCATCATCACTTCTGCGGGTCCGGTATCTGTTAAGTTACGGGCGAAATGGAATCGTAGTTACGAGGCTGTGGCCAGGCGATTTAAGGTTACGCGCTTGCAGTCAAGTTCGCAAAACGCGGCGTGGTGATAGGCAGTTGATCTCAGGGACGCTGTAGCATGTTAGAAATCAGTAAATGGCAGAATACTGATTGTATTCGGCCACTGCATCTCCACCGCCTCGTTGACTGTAACAATAAAACATTTCATGTACCGTAATAATGTATTAGGAGAACTGTTAAAATGAGAACTCGCGAGAATTAACTAATTTACATTAATTACGAATGGCTTTGAGGGTACGCTTACGTCAGATCCGACTACACATCAGAAATATCAGTTACTCGTACGCAAGGAACGCAGCTATGGTGCGTCCTGTCAGTACAAAGGCTAACAGCCAAGACAGAGATACGAGCAGGAACGCTCTTCTCTTACATTCCAAACCGACGAAACATATTACAATTAATCGCAATCAACCACAGGCTACACCACTGAAAAGTTACTTATGAAATTATAGTAACATTTCACAAAATTAATGTACGTAAGTTACTTAGACACGAAGTTACTTACAGTAAAAAATAGGCGCATTTCTGTGCTTTCAGTCGCTTTTGCGACGCTACATTTACAAAAAATTACGTGGGTCTCTCCACGTAATGCTTTAGAGCCCGTTATATGATCGCTTTGTTGTCTGGCTGTCTTTATGTCTCTGTATCTCTCCGACTGCTAAGTACCCTTTTTCTCAGAAACTGGTAGGCATTTCACGTTACGTCGGAGGTTCGAGTCCTCCCTCGGGCGTGTGTGTGTGTGTGTGTGTGTGTGTGTGTGTGTGTGTGTGTGTGTGTGTGTGGTTGTTGTTGTTGTTGTTGTTGTTGTTGTTAGCGTAAGTTAGTTTAAGTAGTGTGTAAGTCCAGAGACCGATGACCTTAGCAGTTTGGTCCCTTAGGAATTCACACACATTTGAACATTTTTCACGTTATGTCAATTTATGTCAAACAGTAAGGACGATGGTGTCTTAGCAGTGTAAAAATTTTAAGCTTCTAAGTCAATTCAGTCCAAAGACACGTCAATTTATGTCACATATTTTAATACTCGAAAAGTCACTTACCAAAACCTGTAGGATACTTCCCGTTGACCTAGAATCATTAAATTTGGAAAGAACCATGGTTTCACAGTAAAAGTACGGAAGAAATGCGAAAACTGTTAATTGGTAATTATGCAACACGAAAAAAATATTTTTCATTTCTGTTTATCTCTCTGCCTGTCTATCCGTTTGTTAAGACCCGTTTCTCTCGTCAACAGTTGAGAGTATCAAATTGACATTAATGTCACTTACCAAGGCCTATGGTCCCTTGCTGGTGAAAAAATTTTAAGCTTCTAAGATAATGCAGTCAAAGATCTGGCCATTTAGGTCACATATTTTGATGGTTGAAAACTCACTTATCAAAACCTATAGGGTACTTCCCTTTGACTTTGAATCGTGAAATTTGGCAAGAAGCAAGGTTTAACAATACAAGTAAACTTAAAAAACCTGAAAATTGTTAAACTGGAATTATATCCCATAATAAATGCGTGTTTCCTATTATAACATACATACGCCAAAAGCATAACAGACGAACATTACTGCATGGTAACATAAAATGAAAGTGGTAACCATGTTTAAGTGAGTAAAAAAAAGTTTTATTAAATCTTCTGTCATGTAAACTGAAGTCCTCTGGTCACTTCTTTTTGTACTTCCGTACTAGTCTGAGAAACTACTGTAGAGTTCTTGATATTGTCAAGGAAATCGGGGGACCGATGTCTTGCCAGTATCTTTATCGAAAACAGGCAAAATCTTTGCGACTCTCGATTTCCAGGTTGTGTGATCAAATACAATCCGAAGAGCCAAAGAAACTGTTACACCTGGCTAATATCGTGTAGGACCCCCGCTAGCACACAGACGTGTCGTGGACTCAACTAATGTCTGAAGTAGCGCTGGAGGGAATTTACACCATGAATCCTGCAGGGCTGTCCACAGATTCGTAAGAGTACGAGGGGGTGGAGATCTCTTCTGAGCAGCACGTTGCAAGGCATCCCAGATATGTTCAATATTGTTCATGTCTGGGGATTTTAGTGGCCAGCGGAAGTATTCAAACTCAGAAGAGTAGTCCTGGAGCGACTCTGTAACAATTATGTACGTGAAGGGTGTCGCATTGCCCTGCTGGAATTGCTCAAGTCCGTCGGAACGCTCAATGCACGTGAATGGCTACAGGTGATCAGACAGGATGCTTACTTACGTGTCATCTGTCAGAGTCGTATCTATACGCATCAGGGGTTCCATTCCATCCAACTGTACAAGCGCTACACCATTACAGAGCCTCCACCAGCTTGAACAGTCCCCTGCTGACATGCAGGGTCCATCGATTCATGAGGTGGTCTCCATACCCGCACACGTCCATCCCCTCGATACAATTTAAAACGAGACTCGTCCGACCAGGCAACTTGTTTCCAGTCATCAACAGTCCAGTGTCGGTGTTCATGGGCCCAGGAGAGGCGTAAAGCTTTGTGTCGTCACGTTTAACGATTCTCTTCAGTCGTCCCGTCTTCCACGATCTTTTTCCGGCCGCAGCGATGTCGGAGATTTTATGCTTTTACCGGATTCCTGGTTTTCACGGTACACTCGTGAAATGGTCGTACGGGAAAATCCCCACTTAATCGCTTACTCGGAGATGCCGAGTCCCATTGCTTGTTTGCCGACTATAACACCACGTTCAAACTCACTTAAATCTCTATAACCTGCCATTGCCGCAGCAGTAACCGATCTAACAACTGCGCCAGACACTTGCTGTCTTATACAGGCGTTGCCGACCGCAGCGCCATATTCTGCCTGTTTACATATGTCTGTATTTGAATGTGCTTGCCTATACCAGTTTCTTTGGTGCTTCAGTGTATATACATACGGTGAATCGAGGATGCTTCAGCCTTTTTGTAAATACGCAAATTACGTATACACAAAATTAAGCTTGTACCAACCGTCAGTGGGTGTGCTCTACTCGCACTTGGCCAATTGCTTTATAATATTACTGCAGCAAACGATTATACTGCGTTTCATGTTGTATTACTTTTAATTTTTCACTCAATTTTTGTAAGAAAGTCGCAGATTTTAAACAATGTCTGATATGCCCGAGACGTTATATAGTTTTTTAATGTCTTTTAACCTTTTATCATGATCTATGAATCTCTTTCTTCTTTTTTGAGAAGGCAGAGATGCTCCGCCTTTCAACTGTCTGCTCTCAGTAGTCAGTCCTACCTACATCCACTTTGAATCGGCTTACCGCATTCATGTCGCAGTCTCCCCCTGCAGCTTTTAGCTCCCAGACTTCCTTCCTTTATCAATCTGCCAGTTCCTCAATCCGTCAGGGTGTGTCCCACCAACCAACCCATTCTTTTAGTCATATTTTCCCACAGATTTCTATTCTCCCCAGTTAGATTTCGTATATCCTCTTTACTTATCGGACCTACCCGTCTAAAATACATTCCCATGCATAAACCACATTTTGATAGCTTCTATTCTCTTCTTGTCTGAACTGCATCTTATCATGCCACTGTGGGGAAAAATACACTCTTAGAGAAAAAAAAAAAAAAGACAGAAATTGGTAGATGTACATTTACAGGCAGACAAATGACTACAATTTCAGAAAGACTGGATGATCTATGTAAGAGCAAGTGCTTCACAAACAAAGCATATTAACAACGCGCTGGCCAACGTCTGGCCCTTATGCAAGCGGTTATTCCAGTTGCCATCCATTGGTAGAGTTGGTGGATGTTCTCCTGAGGTATATCGTGATATGTTACGTCCAGTAGGCGCACTAGATCGTCATACTTCCGAGATGGTTGGAGGGTCCTGTCCATAATGCTCCGAACACTCTCAGTTGCGGAGATATCCGGCGACCCTGCTGGCCAAGATAGGGTTAAGCACGGAAACAACCAGAATAAACTCTAGCCGTAAGCAGCAGGGCATTACCTTGCTGAAATGTCAGCTCAGGATGGCTCGTCACGAAGGACAACAAAACAGGGCGTAGAATATCATCGACGTACCGCTGTGCTGTAAGGGTGCCGCTGATGACAACCAAAGAGGTCCTGCTGTGAAAAGAAATGCCATCCCAGACCACAACTCCTGGTTGTCGGGGCGTATGGCAGGCGACAATCATATTGGAATCCCACCGCTGTCTGCAGCGTCTCCAGACACCTCTTCTCTGCTCATCGGGCTTAGTTCGAAACGGGACTCACCACTGAAGACAGTGTTCCTTCGGTCCTGAGACTGCACGCCAAAGACGTGTATGAAGTAGCCCCAGACAGTGGTGGAACATCAACCTGACTGTCGCCCAACCTAAGGCCCGACAGCGGGACTGATGGTCTCGGGTGGCATTCCTTCTAACAGCAGGACACCTCTGGTTGGCACCTTTACAGCCCATGGGTACGACGACGGTATTCTTCGCCCCGTTTTGTTACCCTTCATGGGGAGCCATCCAGGGGCTCACATCTCAGCAAGTTAATGCCCGCCCGCACACAGCTGTTTGTCTACGTGCTTGCCAAATCCTACCTTGGTCAGAAAGTCGCCGCATCTCTCCCCAACTGAAATCTTTTGGATTACTACGAGCAGGACTCTCCAACCCGCTCGAAATATTGGAGGTCTAACGCGCCACTTAGACAAAATCTGGCACAATATCCCCCAGGAAGAATCCAACAATTCCCATCAGAAGATCGACAACGCGTTAATAACTTGCTCAATTTATGAAGCTCTTTCTCTTGAATAAGTCATCCAGTTTTTTCTGAAGCTGTAATCATTTGTTTGTCTCTATATCTACATCACATCACCGATTTCCGACCCATTCGGATATTTCCTTCCTGGTGTGAAGGCGTTTTGACTCTCTTTCTTGGCATTCCCAGTCTACATTGTATATACACTCTGCTTCGACCGTCTTTGCTATTTTGCTGCCCAAGTGGCAAAACTCATCTGTTACTTTTAGCGTCGTATATCGTACACTAATGACCGCGGAGTTGTCTGATTTGTTTCGACTACAGTCTATTACTCTCGTTTTACTTTTCCTTATGTTCATCCTATAAACTCTTTTCAAGACACTATACGTTCCGTCCAACTGCTCCTTCAATTCCTTTAGCGTCTGAAACAGAATTACAGTGTCACCCGAAAATCTCAGAGTTTTAAGTTATTCTCCCTGGACTTTAATTCTCTTTGCAAATTTCAGTTTAGTTACTGCACAGTTCGCTTAACGTATAGACTGAACAATGTTGGTAAGAGGTTAAATGCTGTCTCTGTTCTCACATCCACTACAGCTTTCCTTTCACGTCATTCGATTCTTGTAACTCCAGTCCGGTTAACTTTCTCTGCCTGTATTGTGTCCCTACTACCTTCACAACTTCAAAAAGTATATGCGAGGAAACATTGCTAAACGCTTTCTCTGAGTCTACAAATGTTATAATCATAATTTTTTCTTTCTTCAATTTATCTTCTAAGATAAGGCGTCTCGCGTGTTCGTACATTTCTCGGAAAGAGGAACAGATCTTTGATTCTAACAACAGTTCCACACTTATGGCAGTGTTATGTGTGGTTATATAATTTACAAATCAACATAACGAAGTTTAAAGGCTAAAAGACTCGACAAACTGAAAAGAACTTGTTTGTAACATTCAGTAGATAAGCTGACGCACTTGCTAGTTGGTCGACTTGTAAATCATGTTTCTCTACGTATTATACCAAACGAAATCCCATTTTGTGTCATATTATCAAAGATAAAACCGTTTTTACTTCTATATTGCCTAGGTACGGTCTGATCAAGTGGAAATTTATCTTATCGCGCAATCTACATCTACCCAGAAGACATCTCTTCTGAGTTTGCTATCGTTTTGCGTCAGCACGCATGAGTGTCGGCTGAGAAACTTATTCCGAAAGCGAATGCCATTGACGTAACAAACCTATTGTCATTATGAGATATCAAACACTCGTGTCGGATAACTGCTTTTTATATCAACCGCCTGGACAACAGAAACACTAGATTGTCACTGGGCAACTGAACAAGATCGCTTTAGAAATGGATGAAACGCGACGAACAATTTTCAAGTCGTGAACGGAGCAATGAGAACGACTCACCGCTTCGCCCCGGATTCATCAATTTTGAAAAATCTTTCGATTTAGTGCCAGCTACATCATCAGCAACAGTCATTTGGAAATTAAGATATAGCTTCAGTCGACACTGCCTGATAAAAGAACTGAAGCATCCAGAAACGGAGGTTGAAGGAAATGAAACTACACGCGATGAAAGGGTGTGATATGTGGTTCTGATTATTAGACACTGAAGCGCCAAATAAACTGGTACAGCCATGCGTATTCAAATACAGAGATATGTAAACAGGCAGAATACAGCTTTGCGGTCGGCAACGCCTATGTAACACACAAGTGTCTGGCGCAGTTGTTAGATCTGCTACAATGGCACGTTATCAAGGTTTAACTGAATTTGAACGTGGTGGTGTAATCGGCTCACGAGCGATGGGAAACATCATCTCCGAGGTGTGGGGATTTTCCGTACGACGATTTCACGAGTGAATCGTGAATGTCAGGAATCCGGTAAAACATCAAATCACTGACATCGCTGCGGCCAGGGAAAGATCATGCAAGAACAGCACCAAGGACGACTGAAGAGAATCGTTGAACGTGACAAAAGTGCAACCCTTCCGCAAATTGCTGCAGATTTCAGTTCTGGTCCATCGGTAAGTATCAGCGTGCGAACCACTGAACGAAACATCATCGATATGGAGTTTGGGAGCCAAAGGCCAACTGGTGTGCACTTGATGACTGCACGAGACAACGCTTTACGCCGCGCCTGGGCCCGTCAACACTGACATTGCACTGTTGACGACTGGAAACATGTTGCCTGGTCGGACGAGTCTCGTTTCAAATTTTATCGAGCGGATGGACGTGTACGGGTATGAAGACAACTTCATGAATCCATGGACCCTGCATGTCAGCAGGGGACTGTTCAAGCTGGTGGAGGCTCTGTAACGGTGTGGGAGGTGTGCAGTTGGAGTCACGTGGGATCCCTGATACGTCTAGATACGACTCTGACAGGTGACACGTACATAAGCCTCCTGTCTGATCACCTTCATCCATTGTACATTCCGGCGGACTTGGGAAATTCAATCAGGACAATGCGACACTCCACATGTCCAGAATTCGTACAAGGTGGCTCCAGGAACACTCTTCTGATCTTAAACATTCCGCTGGCCACCAAACTCCCCAGACGTGAACATTATCGAGCACATCTGGGATGCCTTTGAAAGTGCTGTAGAGAAGAGATCTCCACTCCCTCGTCCTCTTACGGATTTACGGATAGTCTTGTAGGGTTCGTGTGTCAGTTTCCTCGAGCACTACGTCAGACATTAGTCGAGTCTGTGCCACGTCGTTTTACGGCACTCCTGCGTGCTCGCGGAGGCCCTACACGGTATTAGGCAGGTGCACCAGTTTCTTTGGCTCTTCAGTGCAAAATCGACTCAGACTTATAAGGAACTTCACAAAATGCGCCTGCTTATTAATATGGGCCTCTTGTCTCCTCTGGCCCTGATGGATGCACTAACTGAGTTCGGAGGGGATCGTATCCTCTCTTGAGGCGACCTGGCCCACAACTTTTATAAACGATCCTCTGTATTGTGGACACTGGCCCTGGGATGTAGTTGATGTCCAGTTGCTCTCGCACGTGTTCTCTCGGCGGCAAATCTGGGGATATTACTGGCGACAAGAGTAACTGAACGTCAGGCAGGTATTTCACAGTCACGTGTCATATTCGACGGAGCATTGTCCTGTTGGAAAATGGCACCAAAATACAGTCGCTTAAGAGGCGACACACGAGGACACAGGATGCTGTGACTTATGTTTCTTCCATCAGAGTTCCCTCCGTCACTGCCAGTCGTGACCTGGAGGATACTGAGACCACGTCGCCATGGGAAGAGCACGGCCGTACCTCCCCAAAACACTGCGAGAACTGAACCTCGGCCGAGATGGCTGCCACACTAGCCGAGAACCGCAATTCTTGTCTGGACACAGTACAACACCATTCACAAGCAGCTCCAAGCGCAGCCATTTCTGATGCGGTGTTAGCCACAGACCACGCATGGAGGCGATGATTCTCTATTCCGGCTGCTGTTGGTCTGCATCCGGTGGCGCGGGGTGACACAGAATGTTGCGGCTGTGTTGTTTTGGCTGAGCAGTGTACCTTCTGTTGGCATATTGTCTGATGTATGAAACGGGTACTTTTCTCATTCGTTAATTTAGATGCATGTAATATGTAACGTTGACCTAGGTACAAATAATCGTGACTGGACGCATTTCCTGTAATTAATGTTGGTTCCTTAAGTCTGAATATGGTCAATTGTTTGAGAGAAACAGGTATACGGAGGGGACCAAAAAAATGTATCCACTGATTAAAAGTCCATAGCTTGCAAACTAATTGACGGCGTAGTCTCATTTTTGGTGAAAGTGTAGCTTAAAGTCCAACTTAAAGATCTCACTATAGGTGTTCGAAATCGTCACCATTAACATGCACGTCAAACGATGCCGCCGACCTGCAGCACGAAGTACTGACTGCAACATGTTCAGTTGGATATTTGCACATGAATGTACAATGGATTCTCGAAGTTCATCCAATGTGCGTGGCTTTTGTCGATAAACGACGTCCTTTAGTGTTCCCCAAAGATAAAAGTCCAGAGGTGTGGGGAACGTGGTGGATACTCCACAGCTTCTCTACGGCTTATCCATCTTCCTGGTAGATTTTCGTCGAGATACAGCCTAACACGATGTTGGTAGTGCGCTGGGGCACCATCTTGTTGAAAGTAAACTCTTCCGTCTGCATACAAGTCTCAGATGGCAGGGAAAATGGATGTCTGAAGCTTCTGAACGTACACCTCACCGGTAACTGTGCCGCCAAAGAAGAATGACCCAATCAAGCCCTGGTAAGACAACCCACACCACACATTTACTCCTGGCAAAATCACGGCTTTGTTTACATGGATGTTAGGATTTTAGGCGGCCCAGTAGATGCAATTGTGGCGATTTACTGTGAGAGGTGGCATGAGCCCCCTCTCATATTTCTATCTTACGATTTTCCTCTCTAATTGCATGCAGTGAAAAGTCGCTATTCCTTCACACGCGGACTTCCCACGCAGTGTCTCTCGTCACCCGGGTGGTCCGGTGACAGGCGAGCTCTGCTGATCTGGAAAGGGTTAAGCTGACGGGTGTGAGGAAGTCGAGTGAATGCTTTGCAGACGCCAACATTGTCAAAAGACACGCCCGGAGGGGTCTGAAGTAGCGGCTGGCCTAGAGGTTCCATTACTTTGCAGAAACTTAGCGAAAACACTTTCTGGCGGGCTACCAGCGAGGCGTGGGAATGACTTGTGTACCCAGGCAGTTGTGGCGGGAAAATTCCCGCGCTTTCTGCAAAATAGTAACTGTGATTGGCTTGCTCAGGGCATAGCTCCGTGACGTAGCAAAATCAGCGCAGAAATTGGCGCCAAGAATCTCCATTGGTGGAATGGTAGTGCTCCGGCAATAGAGTGGAATTTTCCGCCGGTTTTCGAGTTGCTGATTGGAACGTTTAACCACGGCCACTGTCGAGGGGGCGGGAATGTTGTGTGTTCGACCTGTACGGGTGCTCTAGGTAGTGGGCTCTCGCCTTTTGGTCGAGGACGTCGAAGCAACCAACCATCGCCTCCGGTACGCCAAATCGTGTTCTTGCAGTTAAGAAGACAGATTGGTAAGGTTTGTCCGCAGCACCGACAGACAGGGATTTTCCTAGGTGATAATCAAAGCTCAGCAGAGTGCGCCTGTTCGTCTTTTTCTAACTTTGTTCTGTCTTGGGTAGTAGCAATTAATGTTGGGTTGGCTATGTGTTTTTTCTTAAGATTTGAGTTGCAAGGAATTGGCTCCACATACTACTTCGTCATAATCCTCACAATCTAGTTTAGGGACAACTTCATATTCACAGCGTTTGTTTGAGTATCCAATTTGATGTATTGTAAATGTTTCATGTGTTTTTGTTTATTATTTTGTGTTTAGTCTTAATAAATCATATTGTTATTTTGGACAGATATTTCATTCTGTTAATCGGTAGAGCAACTCTATCATTCCTCACTATGTTAATGAAACCTTCGTTTATTTAACTTATTTATCAAATTAAATTATTGCAGGTGCCAAACCCTCTTCTACTCCACTGGCAGGGTTGATTAGAGTCAGTTCGCGTATTTTTTTTAATCCTTGTGCAACAGCAAAAGTCGGAGTTAGAATAGGGGTGGCTTAGAGCATCATTTACATATGTAGATTCTAGAAGAATTTAGTGTTAAATGCACTGCTAGCCCCGGCACCTCGCAACTGTACCACTGAGTTTGAACTGTGCCTACTCAGACCACACAATCATCTCTGCAAACTCTTCATCGTTGCGCACCATGTTACTAAACCACTCACAGTATTCCATTCTACGATCTGGGTCGTCCTCGTCCATTGCGTGTAGCAATCGTAGGATGTAGCACTTCTACTTTGCTGTCTTCAAAATTCGCCGAACACTTGAGCGACTCACTCCAGTTTCACGGGCACACTGTCTCACAGACTTCTGTGGTAAGCGAGTGAACTGTTGTAACACCCGACGGGAGTTAGATGGACTTGCTACTGTTACAGGTCGTCCAGATTGTTGTTTGTGTGCATCTTCAACACAGCCTTCGGCTTCACATTTGTCTCGAATGCGACGAATCGTTAAACGTGTCGGTGGCTCTGTTTGATACTCATTTCGCCATAGCCGCTGAACTGCATTGATGTGTTCGTACTTAAAATACCTCTTCAAAACCGACTTCCTTTCATCGAATGTAAGCCTTGCGTCAGCCATGTTATTCGAGTAACTAGGTGCAACTAAGAACAAAACATTGACTATCTGGCGACTGTCATCTGACAAAACAAAAAAACGCAATACAACGCGATTGCAGAAACTACAAACCATTTCACTACCAAAGAGGAGACAACTCCGTCAATTAGTTTGCCAGTTATGGACTTTTCAACAGTGGATACATTTTTTTGGACCCCTCTGTATTTCGTAGAGTGATATGCAAGTACTGTGCTACATCATGATTTTTCAAAAATATTTAAAAAGTTGTAAATCACTGACTTCTTAAAATTACGTTGAAAACTTTTGCAGTTTTAGTGCGAGAAATTCAAAATAACCTTCTTTACTGTATTTCGCTAAATAGCTTGACAAGTGAGCGTCTTGATGTTTCCGCAGCGTAGTAATTCATCCATTACATTTCGATAGTCCAGCCACCTAAAATTTCTTTATTCCTTTTGTAATATTCCGGCCGTATATGCTCCACGCTATCTTCAGAATGAGCCAACTGAAGGTACGGCACGCTACAGTACTTGTTCCGTCGTTTTAAATTACAGGAAACAAAAGCGCCAGAGTCGCTGATGGGGAGGCAAAGACTGTGCATAAACTGAATCTGTGGCTACGCGCTCGATCCACGCTGGACTACCGCTGCGTTGTTATTTAGCTGCATTGGAGCAACGTCTTTGAGAATTTATACGAGGGTCACTCCAAAAGAAGTGCACACTACTTTTTTTAAATCCATCTTTTAATATAGATGTTTGAAAGTTTTACAGTGTGTAGATACATCCTTTGGGAACAATATTTTTATTTCTCCACATAATTTCCATCCCTCTCAACTGCCTTACGCCATCTTGGAACCAGCGCCTGTATACCCGCACGGTAGGATTCTGGACCAACCGCTGGAGCCACTGTTTGGCAGCGTGCACAAGGGAGTCATCATCTTCAAACCTTGTCCCACGAAGAGAGTCTTTCAGCTTCGCAAAGCGATGACAGTCACATGGAGCTAGGTCAGGACTGTAAGGCGGGTGTTTCAGTGTTGTCCATCCGAGTTTTGTGATCGCTTCCATGGTTTTTGACTGACATGTGGCAGTGCATTGTCGTGCAACAGCAAAACATCCTGCTTTGGCCGATGTGGTCGAACACGACTCAGTCGAGCTGGAAGTTTCTTCAGTGTCGTCACATATGCATCAGAATTTAAGGTGGTTCCACTTAGCATGAAGTCCACAAGCAAGAGCCCTTCGGAATCGAAAAACACCGTAGCCATAACTTTTCCAGCAGAAGGTGTGGTTTTGAATTTTTTTTTTTTTTTCCTTGGGTGAATTTGCATGCTGCCACTCCATTGATTGCCTCTTCGTCTCTGGTGAAAACTGATGGAGCCATGTTTCGTCACCTGTCACAATTCTTCTAAGAAATTCATCTCCACCATTCTCGTACTGTTCCAAAAGTTCGCTGCATGCCGTTTTTCTTGTTTCTTTGTGAGCCACTGTCAACATCGTGGGAACCCACCTGGCACAAACCTTTTTTAACGCCAACACTTTCAGTATCCTGCAAACACTTCCTTCCCCTATCTCAACGTAGCGTGACAATTCGTTCACTCTCATGCGTCAGTCAGCAGTCACCAATTCGTTAAATCTCTGCGCATTGTCTGGAGTGTGTGCAGTACGAGGCCTGCCGCTGCGAGGACAATCCTCAATATTGCCGTGCCCGCTTTCATCACGTAACCTGCTTGCCCACCGACTAACTGTACTGCGATCGACAGCAGCATCTCCATACACCCTTTTCAACCTCTTGTGGATGTTTCGCACTGTCTCGTTTTCACAGCACAGGAATTCTATGACAGCACGTTGCTTCTGACGAACGCCAAGTGTAGCAGCCATCTTGAAGACATGCTGTGACGGCGCCACTCACGGGAACAGGTTGAACTAAGTTTGAAAACACGCGGGAAGGATGTACACTGTAAAACTTTACACATGCAGAATGAAAACTGAATTTTACAAAAATAGTGTGGATTTCTTTTGGAGTGACCCTCGTATTAAAGAAAGTGCCGGATCCCACGGCTTATTTAGCTTCAAACCGCATTGTTTGTTAATTAAATTCTTCGCCAAACGAATTTCAGCTGCTTCTTTTACCACAGAATCCTAAACAAAAAAAAAAAAAAAAAAAAAAAGGAAGTCGACGCTAGAATATCGACATTTTCATCCCGCACATAAGGAGTCTGGTGTGTATGCAGTGCTGCTTTGCAACAGACGATTTATTGGCTGTTAAGATCCGGCTGTACCTGCGACGTTCCGTGCAGCTTTCATGGATTGGACGAGTCATGTGCCCGATATAAGAAAAACAACAGACTCGTACAGTCGAGCCTATGGATCACGGGGATTTTCTCTGCCCGGGGACTGGATGTTTATCTCGTCCTCATCATTCCACCATTATTCGTGAAAGTGGCTAGATTGAGCGGTGTAGAGATTAGGAATTTGTACGGGCGCTGGTGACCGCGCAGTTCAGCGCCCCACAAACTACACTACTGGCCATTGAAATTGCAGCACCACGAAGATGACGTGCTACAGACGCGTAATCTAGCCGAGAGGTAGAAGATGCCGTGATATGCAAATGATTAGCTTTTCAGAGCATTCACACAAGGTTGGCGCCGATGGCGACATCTACAACAGGCTGACATGAGGAAAGATTCCAACCGATTTCTCATACACAAACAGCAGTTGACCGGCGTTGCCTGGAGAAACGTTGTTGTGATGCCTCGTGTAAGGAGGAGAAATGCGTACCATCACGTTTCCGACTTTGATAAAGGTCGGATTGTTGCCTATCGCGATTGCGGTTTATCGTATCGCGACATTGCTGCTCGCTTTGGTCGAGATCCAATGACTGTTAGCACAATATGGAATCGGTGGGTTCAGGAGGGTAATACGGAACGCCGTGCTGGATCCCAACGGCCTCGTATCACTAGCAGTCGAGGTGACAGGCATCTTATCCGCATGGCTGTAACGGATCGTGCAGCCACTTCTCGATCCCTGAGTCAACAGACGGCGAACGTTTGCAAGACAACAACCATCTGCACGAACAGTTCGACGAGGTTTGCAGCAGCACGGACTATCAGCTCGGATACCGTGGCTGCGGTTACCCTTGACGCTGCATCACAGACAGGAGCGCCTGCGATGGTGTACTCGAGGACGAACCTGGGTGCACGAATGGCAAAACGTCATTTTTTCGGATGAATCCAGGTTCTGTTTACAGCATCATGATGGTCGCATCCGTGTTTGGCGACATCGTGGTGAACGCATATTTGAAGCGTGTATTCGTCATCGCCATACTGGCGTATGGCCTGGCGTGATGGTATGGGATGCCATTGGTTACACGTCTCGGTCACCTCTTGTTCGCATTGACGGTACTTTGAACAGTGAACGTTACATTTCAGATGTGTTACGACCCGTAGCTCTACCCTTCATTCGATCCCTGCGAAACCCTACATTTCAGCAGGCTAATGCACGACCACATGTTGCTGGTCCTGTACGGGGCTTTCTGGATACAGAAAATTTTCGACTGCTGCCCTGGTCAGCACATTCTCCAGATCTCTCACGAATTGAAACCGTCTGGTCAATGGTGGCCGAGCAACTGGCTTGTCACAATACGCCAGTCACTACTCTTGATGAACTGTGGTACCGTGCTGAAGCTGCATGGGCAGCTGTACCTGTACACGCCATCCAAGCTCTGTTTGACTCAATGCCCAGGCGTATCAAGACCGTTATTACGGCCAGAGGTGGTTGTTCTGGGAACTGATTGCTCATGATCTATGCACCCAAATTGCGTGAAAATGCAATCACATGTCAGTTCCAGTATAACATATTTGTCCAATGAATACCCATTTATCATCTCCATTTCTTCTTGGTGTAGCAATTTTAATTGCCAGTAGTGTATTAACCATCATCATCATCATCATCATCATCATCATCATCGTACAGTCCGTGAAAGATGCATGGAACATCGCAGCTACACCTGCATCTTAACAGCCCAATAAATGGGCTGTGGCACAGCGCTACATCTATACGAGCCACACTATGTGCGGGATGAAAATGTCGATATTCTAGTGTCGACCTCACCTGTTGGGGACTCGGTGGTGAAAGAAGCAGTTGAAATTCAGTTGGAGAAGAATTTAATTGGCAAAGATACCGGTTTGAGGCTAAACAAACCGTGGGATCCGGCGCTTTCCTTAGTAAACGCACAAAGTTGTCGCTACTGTACAGCTAAATAACGACACATCGATAGCCCACCGTGGGTCGACCGCGCAGCCACACAGTCAAATTAGAAGTACTTTGTATTTTCTTTGGTTTAAACTGACGGAACAAGTACTGCAGCTTAGTGTGGGTTCAATTGTCTCACTCTGAAGATGAGTGGAAGATGTACGGCCGAAACATTACGAAAGGAAGAAACGAAGTTTATGCGGCTGCTCTCCCGACGTTTTAAGGATGAGCTTGAGCAGTGTTTGTTGACGAGTGCGGACGGAGCTTATGCCTGAGAGCGGCAGCTGTACTGGCGGAGGAAGTGCGTGCGTGTGTCCTGATAGACAAGCGCGGGCCGGCCGTATCACGCTGCTGGGAGCTTTGACCCAAGGCCCGCGGTCCGCCTTGTGGGAGATGGCCTAACCTCACCAGTCCGCGATGCGGCGTTTTCCCCAATTGTACCCAACTCCCGCGTAGTTCACAATCGTCAACTTCTTTACAGTACTGGCCACTAAAATTGCTACACCAAGAAGAAATGCAGATGATAAACGGGTGTTCTTTGGACAAATATTTTATACCACAACTGACAAGTGATTTCATTTCCACGCAATTTAGGTGCGTAGATCCTGAGATCTATCCGTAGAAATGTTGGAACACGTGAGGCAATACTAACCTTACGACTTATCTTAGAAGAAAGATTAAGAAAAGGCAAACCTACGTTTCTAGCATTTGTACACTTAGAGAAAGCTTTTGACATTGTTAACTGGAATACTCTCTTTCAAATTCTGAAGGTGGCAGGTATAAAATACAGGGAGCGAAAGGCTATTTACAATTTGTACAGAAATCAGATGGCAGTTATAAGAGTCGAGGGGCATGAAAGGGAAGCAGTGATTGGGAAAGGAGTGAGACAGGGTTGTAGCCTCTCCCCGATGTTATTCAATCTGTATATTAAACAAGCAGTAAAGGTAACAAAAGAAAAATTCGGAGTAGGTATTAAAATTCATGGAGAAGAAGTAAAAACTTTGAGGTTCGCCGATGACATTGTAATTCTGTCAGAGACAGCAAAGGACTTGGAAGAGCAGTTGAACGGAATGTACAGTGTCTTGAAAGGAGGATATAAGATGAACATCAACAAAAGCAAAACGAGGATAATGGAATGTAGTCAAATTAAATCGGGTGTTGCTGAGGGAATTAGATTAGGAAATGAGACACTTAAAGTAGTAAAGGAGTTTTGCTATTTAGGGAGTAAAATAACTGATGATGGTCGAAGTAGAGAGGATATAAAATGTTGACTGGCAATGGCAAGGAAATCGTTTCTGAAGAAGGGTAATTTGTTAACATCGAGTATAGATTTAAGTGTCAGGAAGTCGTTTCTGAAAGTATTTGTATGGAGTGTAGCCATGTATGGAAGTGAAACATGGACGATAACTAGTTTGGACAAGAAGAGAATAGAAGCTTTTGAAATGTGGTGCTACAGAAGAATGCTGAAGATAAGGTGGGTAGATCACGTAACTAATGAGGAGGTATTGAATAGGATTGGGGAGAAGAGAAGTTTGTGGCACAACTTGACTAGAAGAAGGGATCGGTTGGTAGGACATGTTCTGAGGCATCAAGGGATCACCAATTTAGTATTGGAGGGCAGCTTGGAGGGTAAAAATCGTAGAGGGAGACCGAGAGATGAATACACTAAACAGATTCAGAAGGATGTAGGTTGCAGTAGGTACTGGGAGATGAAGAAGCTTGCACAGGATAGAGTAGCATGGAGAGCTGCATCAAACCATTCTCAGGACTGAAGACCACAACAACAACAACAACAACAGATCCTGAGAAATCAGTACCCAGAACAACCACCTCTGACTGTAATAACGGCCTCGATACGCCTGGGCATTGAGTCAAACAGAGCTTGGATGGCGTGTACAGCTACAGCTGCCCATGCAGCTTCAACACGATACCACAGTTCATCAAGAGTAGTGACTGGCGTATTGTGACGAGCTAGTTGTTCGGCCACCATTCACCAGACGGTGAAAGATCTGGAGAATGTGCTGGCCAGGGCAGCAGTCGAACATATTCTGTATCCAGAAAGGCCCGTACAGAAGGGTAGAGGCACGGGTCGTAACACATCTGAAATGTAACGTCCACTGTTCAAAGTGCCGGCAATGCGAACAAGAGGTGACCGAGACGTGTAACCAATGGCATCCCATACCATCACGCCAGGTCATACGCCAGTATGGCGATGACGAATACGCGCTTCCAATGTGCGTTCACCACGATGTCGCCAAACACGGATGCGACCATCATGATGCTGTAAACAGAACCTGGATTCATCCGAAAAAATGACGTTTTGCCATTCGTGCACCCAGGTTCGTCCTCGAGTACACCATCGCAGGCGCTCCTGTCTGTGATGCAGCGTCAAGGGTAACCGCAGCCATGGTCTCCGAGCTGATAGTCCATGCTGCTGCAGACGCCTTCGAACTGTTCGTGCAGATGGTTGCTGTCTTGCAAACGTCCCCATCTGTTGACTCTGGGTTCGAGACGTGGCTGCACGATCCGTTACAGCCATGCGGATAAGATGCCTGTCATCTCGACTGCTAGTGATACGAGGCCGTTGGGATCCAGCACGGCGTTCCGTATAACCCTCCTGAACCCACCGACTCCATATTCTGCTAACAGTCATTGTATCTCGACCAAAGCGAGCAGCAATGTCGCGATACGATAAACCGCAATCGCGATAGACTACAATCCGACCTTTATCAAAGTCGGAAACGTGATGGTACGCATTTCTCCTCCTTACACGAGGCATCACAGCAACGCTTCCTCAGGCAACGTCGGTCAACTGCTGTTTGTGTATGAGAAATCGGTTGGAAACTTTTCTCATGTAAGCACGTTGTAGGTGTCGCCACCGGCGCCAACCTTGTGTGAATGCTCTGAAAAGCTAATGATTTGCATATCACAGCGTCTTCTTCCTGTCGGTTAAATTTCGCGTCTTTATCACGTCGTCTTCGTGGTGTAGCAATTTTAATGGCCAGTAGTGTATTTCCTTTAATCTATATGCCTCTCGATGTAACCAATTCAACCAGCCACCATGTGTTTGTAATATTTCTGGTTTTGTAGCCATCATATTCAGGTTCAATAAGCTCTTCTTAGAGCAGTTCAGAAGGCAGAAGTGGCAAGGTAACGTAATGTGGTGTGAAGTACCGATGGCAGATGGTTTGGTATTGTGAGAAAGACGGCCCAAATTGTGGTCCTCCTCCGCGACTTGCTTCTGCGTCCGGAAGTTGCGCGCCAAAATGATAATCTTATATTATTCATATTACGAAAACCAAACAGCGTATTTACTTGAATTTCAAATTAAAACATCTCTCAATAACGTGCTATCATTCCACCATTTAGGTCTAACTAGTATTAAGGGGAGGTTCACTATCTTTGGCCCGAATAAAGCATGTTCTTTCAGAATTTTGTTCTCGGGATGTGTTACTGATATCAACGTCAAATTTGGTCAAAATGTTTGTTGATATTTCCTCTACAAACTGGAATTTTTTCGACCGGAAATGTCGAAGAGCAAAGGCGAAAGTGCCGTCGGAAAGAAACAAAATTTTGATGTAGACCTCCACGCACGTTATGTCACGGGTCAGCCGGCTCGTCTGAAATCAAAATTAAGTTGACGTTAGCGAAATATATAAGGTTCTTCAGGATTTTTACCTCGCTTAAGTTATTTGGATTATAGGAAACAAAATGGCGGCCATTTGAAAAAAATAGGGGCTTTTCATCGATTTTCCGACTTCGTCGGCCAAGTAAAAATATTGTTAGTTGATGGATCGGAATAAAAGTGGTACAACTCCTAGACAATTTAGTTAGCTTCGTCGGAAACAAAGAATCATGCCAATCGGTTCAGTAGATTTTAAGTTACCACACCGCGCGATAAAAAGAAAGTCATTTCGAGGAAAACGCGTTTGAAGTTTTAACTACATATAAATACAACATTATGCAACTTACTTTCAGTCTGCTATTCTGGGCCCATAAACTAGTCCTTCCTCTTGCTCACAGAGGGCGTTCTGCTCAATCTGGGCCATCCTGCGCTGCTCCAGAGCCGCTCGTACGGCCGGTGACAAGCGGTTTTGTGCCGCCTGAATCCGGTGGTC
Source organism: Schistocerca piceifrons (assembly GCF_021461385.2). Taxonomy (NCBI): domain Eukaryota; kingdom Metazoa; phylum Arthropoda; class Insecta; order Orthoptera; family Acrididae; genus Schistocerca; species Schistocerca piceifrons. Next base: position 216,905,287 of record NC_060146.1, read on the forward strand.
GTCCGAACGCTTGGCGAACTGCGTCGAATAGAGTCCAAGGGTGACGTCCATCGTTGTCACTGTCTTCAGAATTGCTGAATACGCTTCGTTGAAGCTGCTCACTGCCAGGAAAGTCGCAATCTCCACAGTCTTCGCACCAGAATGCAAATGCTTGGGGGATAACTTCCAAACACACGCGTTCAAACTTTCTTTTGAATTTTGTGTATTTCCTCCCAAGCACCGGTACAATAACTCGTCCTCCGAAAGAAAAAACCTGGTCCGTGAAAAAGGCCGACTTCAGGCAGGTGCATTTTTTTTTTTTTTTTTTTTTTTTTTTTTTTTTTTTTTTTTGTTCAACCGTGAGAAGCAAACATTTCCTTTCCGTATTCGGAAAAACCGTTTCAGGGGTGGATTCCAAACACTTTTATGGATCGAAAAATACAATTTTAAAAAATCGGTTTTTTGAACCAAAAGATAGTTAATCTCCCATTAATAACCAGCAGAATAATAAACAACTGCTTAACGAAAATGCAGACAAAGCACTTCGGGGATCTTCGGATCGTGCCTACATTGGATGGCTGGCGAAGTATCATTTAAGACCTAATTTGCAATGTCCAGTTTATAAACGTGAGAGCTCCTTGGGTAGTCTCGTAGGACAGACATGCTGTGTGTCGCAGTGTCAAGACTTTATTAGCAATGTGGTTATTCAGACATGTAACTGAGAACAGTATGAGAGTAATTACAGAACAGAAATTGTGACTCTAAAGTGGTAATGTAGTTGTGTAGTTTCTCGTGTCCTTCTAATAAAAAGCGAGTGGCAGCTCGTATAAACAAGCATTGGAAATTTAGTTATTTCTAAAATAACGGTTCCTCGCTAAGTGTCTTTTACAGCCTCAGGATAAAGGACTCACGATCAACGTGCTGTTTTCTGCGCAGGGAACTTACACATTACACTCAGAGCGATGGAAGCAAATAGGCATCTCGCGTGTACTGCAGTCGCCGTACAAATGAATTCAGTGATACATCTGTGGTAACACAGAGGAGATATGAAGGAGAGAAACATTTCTTAGGGTTAGGGGTTTATCAGACGTATATATATATCATCTCTCTCTAATACAGTAAATGATAATAGCCAAATAGTTGCAGGATTAAGATTTACGAAATCCTTGACCACGGTTTCGGTATATCTAAATACACCTGCATCAGAAGCAAAAATACGCTAAAATCACATCCTGCTGTGAAGTTGCATAAAACAATCGTGCCAAAGGCGTCGTCAGTAGTTAAAATTAAAATATCACCTCCATCAGTACAGCATACTTATGAAGAGATGGTCGCTGCGAACACGGCATACTATCAGTACTTACAAGTACTATCAGTACTCATAAGACGATATCGGCCCTGGTTGCCGTGTGACTGTCTGGTGACTTAAGGCATGATCCTTATCAAAAGTAAATCGAGAACCGGAAATCTTACCTAAAATTAAAAACTGATTCATCCAAACTTTCCAAGCAGACGTAAGGCCGTTGTTGACATGAGATTTACTCAGTCACTGTCATGATTTAATTTTATGGAAAGTTTACAATCTAATTTTATCAACAAATAATATCGTTATGAAGTGTAATATCAAGTTTTATTCAACGTATGTAAGGTCTAACTAAGATTTAAAACTTCAAGTAAAGTTTGTTACATTGATTTTAGGAACGGTTGTGGAGTGTAAGATGATGTATTGCCGAGTACTGACGAAGGTATGTTGAGATGGTTTGGACATATGGAGAGGATTTACGAAAGGAGGTAGACGAGTGTGGATGGGAAAATTAAAATTGGAAATGGTCGACCTCTGCTACTGTATCAGATTAATGTGGTTTCCTTAAAAAAACAGATTAGCAGTACTCAAATTAAGTTAATAACAGCGTATGTACGTATATAGTTGAGGTGTAAAAAGTTTGGCTCTCAAAATAGATTTCAATCGTTGTACTGCTGATATATGGCCTCTTTTGACGAACGAGTTTGCCGGGCACTGCCCTAATGGTTAGCGTGGGATGTTGGATGAGGCTATACGCGGATGATGATGCTGTTCTATACGGAGAAGTCGCGAGGCTAGAGGATTGTAGCGCAGTACACGAACACCTGTACAGAATCGTCGTTTGGAGCACGAATTGTTAGTTGTACCAGAGCATAAATAAATGTAGCGTATTGCTCGTAAATAGGGAGGAATGTCCATTACTGGATGATCACACAAATCCAGAACAATCACTGGAAGCAGTCAAGTCAACAAAGTATCTGGCGATATTCATACGGGGCGATTTAAAGTGGAACGACTGCGTAAAACTAATCGCAGATAAGGCAGACACGAGAGTCGGATTCATTGGAAGAGTCCTCTTAAATCGCAGCCCACGCACGAAGGAACTAGCATACAAAACCCTCGTCTGAAGAGTATTCGAGTATCGCTCGCTATCCTGGGTTCCGTACCCGATAGTTCATGGTAGAGGAAGGAAGGGACGTAAAACAAAATGCATAGGAATCGATGAAAAGTATTTTCCGAGCTCTCAGTACAAATACTCTCATTACAATAACCTTATTCGGTCTGTTACCATCGTGCAGTGACATAGAACATTAATAAAATTGATGAAAATGAGAGGTGACATGCAAAAGAGGGCATGGAACCTCTCATAGTCTGCGGCTGGCTGGACTCATCGTTCGAATATTTGCTTGTGTAGTGTTGGGCAGTTGGATGTGAACAGCGCGTAGCGTCGGGCAGTTGGAGGTGAGTTGCCAGCAGTGGTGGATGTGGAGAGAGAGATGGCGGAGTTTTGAGATGTTAATATGAGCGGACGATCTGGACATTTGTCTGTCGGAAAAAGGAAATTTGTCAAAATGGATGTCAAGAATTTATATATATATTATGACATCTGAACACCATTAAGGTAAATACATTGTTTCTTCTCTATCAAAATCTTTCGTTTGCTATCTACATGCCTATCAGTAGTTAGTGCCTTCAGTAGTTAGAATCTTTTATTTAGCTGACAGTATTGGTGCTCGCTGTATTGCAGTAGTTCGAGTAACGACGATTTTTGTGAGGTTAAGTGATTCATAAAAGATAGGCTAATGTTAGTCACGGCTATTCTTTTGTAGGTATTATTGAAAGTCAGATTGCGTTGCGCTAAAAAATATTGTGTATCAGTTTAGTGATGATCAGAATAAGTAAAGAGAAAACTGTCTGAGAACGTTTTACTCAGCTGTTCCAGTATCAAATAACGCAGAAGTTTACCAGCACAGTCTTTCTATACATTCAAAGGGGAAGTTTCACACTGTCGCAACACATCACATATATACTGCTGTCATATTTTGTGGAAAGTCTGGGAAGTATTAGGTGCAAGGATCATATAACAGAAGAGAAACTTCTCACAAAGTACAAAAAATATACACCATAAGAACATCATTACAGAAAATTTTGTAAAGCAATTTGGTGATCTTAGTTTCCAGGTGTTGAACACATGCGTTGGAATAAATAGTTCAGGAGCTATATGTAAACTGGGTTTTGTCAAGTTTATATGGCTTAAACTTCATATTCGTTTATATAGTCAGATGACATGGTTCAGACTTTAAGTACAATAATAATGCTGGCTACAGTGGTAAAATTATACATAAATAACCATTTTGATTGAGATTCGCAGCCGAAGTGGCCGTGTGGTTAAAGGCGCTGCAGTCTGGAACCGCGAGACCGCTACGGTCGCAGGTTCGAATCCTGCCTCGGGCATGGATGTTTGTGATGTCCTTAGGTTAGTTAGGTTTAACTAGTTCTACGTTCTAGGGGACTAATGACCTCAGCAGTTGAGTCCCATAGTGCTCAGAGCCATTTGAACCATTTTTTGAGATTCGCAGATAGAAATAAAAGGCTGGAGGCAGAGGGAGAGGAAGAATATGCAGACAGATGTACAATTTGTGCCATTAGTTGCATACAGTTTCAAGCTGACATGGGCTACAATGGTTGGTGTGACGATATATTTCTAAATGAGGTCAAGCCCATGCACACTTGCGGAATGTCATGGTAACATAACTAAATATATATTATGAGAAGGAAAGTTGCTACTCACCATATAGCGGAGGATGTTAAGTCCCATAGCGCTCAGAGCAATTTCAACCATTTTTTTGAGTGTGTGTGTGTGTGTGTGTGTGTGTGTGTGTGTGTGTGTGTGTTGGTTGGTTGGTTGTGTTGGGGAAGCAGACCAGACAGCGAGGCATCCCGGCATTTACCTGGAGGGATTTAGGGAAATCACGGAAAACCTAAATCAGGATGGCCGGACGCGGGATTGAACCGTCGTCCTCCCGAATGCGAGTCCAGTGTCTAACCACTGCGCCACCTCGCTCGGTGTGTGTGTGTGTGTGTGTGTGTGTGTGTGTGTGTGTGTGTGTGTGTGTGTGTGTGTCTACTGTTGACGAAGGCCTCAATGGCCTAAAGCTTTAACTGTAAGAGTCTGTTTGTTGTGCCTAATCTGCGACTCAGCATCTCCAGTATATGGTGAGCAGCAACTTATCTCCTCAAAATATTCTTACATTCATTAGGTCAAACGGATATCAACTATGTTTTTTTTTAAAATAGGAACTCCCACTTTTATTACATATTCGTGTAGTACGTAAAGATAGATCGCACTGTAATAGTCACAAACATATAAGCACATGGTATCACGTTAACATTCTGCCAGTGCGGACGGTATTTGCTTCGTGATACATTACCAGTGTTAAAATGGACCGTTTACCAATTGCGGGAAAGGTCGATATCGTGTTGATGTATGGCTATTGTGATCAAAATGCCCAACGGGCGTGTGCTATGTATGCTGCTCGGTATCCTGGACGACATCATCCAAGTGTCCGGACCGTTCCCCGGATAGTTACGTTATTTAATAAAACATGAAACGTCAACCACTGCCTGCAACAAATGATGAGTAGGTGTTTCAACTGCTGTCGCGGTTAATCCGCACATCAGTAGCAGACAAATTGCGCGAGAATCGGGAATCTCAAAAAAGTCGGTGTAGAGAATGCTACATCAACATCGATTGCACCCGTACCATATTTCTATGCACCAGGAATTGCATGGCGACGACTTTGAACGTCGTGTACAGTTCTGCCACTGGGCACAAGAGAAATTACGGGACGATGACAGATTTTTTGCACGCGTTTTATTCAGCGACGAAGCGTCATTCACCAACAGCGGTAACGTAAACCGCCATAATATGCACTATGGGGCAACGGGAAATCCTCGATGGCCGCGACAAGTTGAACATAACCGATCTTGGCGGGTTAATGTATGGTGCGGCATTATGGGAGGAAGGATAATTGGCCCCCATTTTGTCGATGGCAATCAGAATGGTGCAATATATGCTGATTTCCTACGTAATGTTCTACCGATGTTACTACAAGATGTTTCACTTCATGACAGAATGGCGATGTACTTCAAACATGATGGATGTCCGGCACATAGCTCGCGTGCGGTTGAAGCGGTACTGAATAGCATATTTCATGACAGGTGGATTGGCCGTCGAAGCACCATACCATGGCCCGCACGTTCATCGGATCTGACGTCCCCGGATTTTTTTCTGTTGGGAAAGTTGAAGGATATTTCCACCGACAACGTCTGACAACATGCATCAGCGCTTTGTCGATGCATGTGCGAACATCACGGAAGGCGAACTACTCGCTGTTGAGAGGAATGTCGTTACTCGTATTACCAAATGCGTTGAGGTTGACGTACATCATTTTGAGCATTTATTGCATTTTATGTGATATTTACAGGTAATCACACTGTAACAGCATGCGTTCTCAGAAATGATAAGTTCACAAAGGTACGTGTATCACATTGGAACAACCGAAATGAAATGTTGAGCGGTTCTGGCGCTACAGTCTGGAACCGCGCGACCGCTACGGTCGCAGGTTCGAATCCTGCCTCGGGCATGGATGTGTGTGTTGTCCTTAGGTTGGTTAGGTTTAAGTAGTTCTAAGTTCTAGGGGACTTATGACCTCAGCAGTTGAGTCCCATAGTGCTCAGAGCCACTTTTTTTTTTTTTTTTTTGAAATGTTGAAACGTACCTACCTTCTGTATTTTAATTTAAGAAAACTACTTGTTACCATCTGTTCGTCTAAAATTATGAGCCATATGTTTGTGACTATTACAGCGCCATCTATCACAGAGCAAAAAAAAGTGGCCCAACTAAAACATTCATATTTCCTTACGTACTACACGAATACGTAATCAAAATGGGGGTTCCTATTTTAAAAAAAACGCAGTTGCTATCCGTTTGACCTATGGCAGTGCTATCTAGCGCGCCAACCATAGCGCCATCTGGTTTCCCTCTTCAAGCTAGAGAAGTTTCGTTCTTTGTAGTTTTTTCATTTGACGCTTATTTCGTGACATATTTGGCCCGGTCACGATCAATGGACCACTGTGTGTGTGTGTGTGTGTGTGTGTGTGTGTGTGTGTGTGTCTGTTTTACAGTGGATGACGAAGCAACACACACATTGTAAATTTAACAACGCAGGCAGTTGCTGAAAACAGAGGTGATAGAATTGTAAATATTATCGTTTACGTCATTCCGTACAGATTCAGATTTTGTTTCCTTTGCTTTATTACTGCACTTATAAGATATTACTCACTGAAAAATGCGTAGAGCATCTTGCGCAACAGTCTTCTTTCTCTGGAGGTCACGTATGTCTCGTTTGCAGACCGCAGGTGAAAACAGTGCAGGTAGAAAAGCACGAGCGAAATGCTGTGTTTTGGCATGTGCCCGTACACCTATTGCGCATGAGCAGATCAATGTCAGAATAGAACGGTTCCTATTTCCCCGCGCTGGCCGAGGTGGCCGAGCGGTTCTAGGCGCTACAGTCTGTAACCGCGCGACCGCTACGGTCGCAAGTTCGAATCCTGCCGTGGGCATGGATGTGTGTGATGTCCTTAGGTTAGTTCGGTTTAAGTAGTTCTAAGTTCTAGGGGACTGGTGACCTCAGAAGTTAAGTCCCATAGTGCTCAGAGCCATTTGAACCATTTATTTCCTCGCAGCGGATAAAACGTCTGCTGAAATGGCAGCTTCACCCGTTCTGTCGCTAGGTGGCATGCCGTGTACACTTCACTTGTACACGTCAGGTGCATCGTGGAATACCGACTTAATGCTTCCCCCTGCGTATATCTCGCAAAAATATCGCGAATGTGAAATCCAATCGTTCTCGCCGAGCACCAGTCACAACTGGAACAGGAAAAGTGGGTGAAACTGGTACCGTATACAAAGTACCCTTTGCCACGCACCGTTACGTGTTTTGTGGAGTAAAGGCGCAGACGTAGAAGCTGTGTGGCAGGCGGTTTGCGGCGAATGCGATAACTGGAAAGTTGCCGCCGCCTGGAGGCAGCCCTGATGCGGCTGTTACGACGCGTTGTCCGCAGTGCGTACACGCAGGCAGGGCCTGGCACGGCGGGCAGCGACAGCGGAAGTCGGCCGTTGCGCACGGCTGCGGCGCGCGCCGGGTAGCATTCATCTGACGCTAGGTGAGGAGAGCCCTACGTCATAGTGACGTAGGCACGCTCATCATGAGTTTCACGAGTTGTCCTATCGACTGTTGTGTGCATTCTGTATATATCGACTGTTGTGTGCGTCTTGAATCTGCATTGTTATTTGTTTATGTGCTTTCATTGTCGTATTGTCCAGTGTTGGTAGCGTGTACGTCGTTCTGAACATGGGCTCTAACGGAGATGAGAGAACTTTCGAGCAGATCCGTGAAGATAGTCTGAAAGATGTCACTATCTTTCTTAGTTGATTTAATCAACACGAAGGCAAAATTAAATGGAACTAGATGGTTTAATGTTTCTAGCAACATTCGGAACTATCTTCAGAACCACTTCAATTTCTCAGTTTAACGTTTCTGCCCACATGAATTATGTACAATTCATTGGATTTTATAAAAATACGAAACATTCGGAACTATCTTCAGAACCACTTCAGTTTCTCAGTTTAACGTTTCTGCCCACATGAATTATGTGCAATTCATTCTATTTTATAAAAATACGAAACACCTTAATTTCTTCCTATTTCACGTTTTCATCCACACGATTTATTCAGTATTAATCGGATTGAAAACATGACTAGACACTTTTTTAACTTTCGTTACGGTTATGATTCCTTCATTCAGATATTCGTTACGTTCACGAAACACGCAATAACATCCCACATTCTTTGGATTGCAGCTTAATAATTAATTACTTCACTTTTCTCTCCACACGATTTATGCACGATTCATCGGATTTAAAAAGAATGACAAGCTTTTTTTTTTGTTTCGTTATGGCTCCTTCGCTCAGACATTAATTATGTTCAAAAATACACAATGACATCGCAAATTGTGGAGATTGCATTTAACAAAAAATGGTTGAAATGGCTCTGAGCTAGGGTGACCAAACGTCCCGGAAAACCGGGATTATCCCGGTTTTCATCCCTGTGTTCCGGTATCCCGAAAATTTGTTTCGGGACGGTCAAAAGTCCCGGAATTCAGTTTTTAAATACATTTCGTGAAACTTTCTCAACTTTTTGGGATTTCGCTATATTAAATGAAATACAACACAAGAAATTAATATATTTTAGCTTATTTGTCTAAAACCTCCATTGTCCCATATTAGTAATCACAGTATCAGTATTGATAGACTCGGGCAATAATTTACTTTGAGCGGTACTTTGGCCAACAAGTAGTAAGTTGTATTATTGTAACATAGCTATGAAACCGTCCGATTGTCACGCCACTTACTCACACACTCGTTGTCAGAACAGTGTAGCAGTTGATGTTTTGTCAGACAAAGTGCTATAGTTTTATCATATTAGTGGTATTATTGCTGCAGTACTGTGAAACGCAATGCCGAAACGTGCCTGCAAGTTCAGTGACTGTTATTCCAAGGAATGAAATTTCATTCAGAAAGGTCGTTTTGATTACATACATTTCTTTATTACTGTATACGTTAATTAAATGTCATCAATTGTACAGATAATCTAGATTATATCAATCTTTTGTATCCTCTTATTAGTTATAATAATCGGGATAACGAAATGTACCAACAAAACATCAATATTTAAAATTAAGAAACATGGGTACATGTGGAATGAGGTGTCCATTGGCACCCGGGTGAATGTGTCCCGGTTTTCACCGAAAATAATTTGGTCACCCTACTCTGAGCACTATGGGACTTAACATCTGAGGTCATCAGTTCCCTAGAACTTGGAACTACCCAAACCTAACTAACCTAAGGACATCACACACACCCATACCCGAGGCAGGATTCGAACCTACGACCGTAGCGGTCGTGCGGTTCCAGACTGAAGCGCCCAGAACCGCTCGGCCACCAGCGGCCGGCTACATCTAACAATTCATTCAGCTGGGATGAGCAAATCACACAACTCCTGCCACTTCGTTTGTACACATGTATTCACATTTAGCTTTGACGTTATCGGTACAACTGCAAAAATCGATATACGTACTCATTTCGTCGATTTAGGTTATTTGCGTCACGATGGCGTAGCGTTACTTCATTGTGACGTAGGGTTCTCCTCACCTAGCGTGAGATGAGTGCTACCTGCACGCATGTGTTTGCGCGCAGGGCGCGTGCGTGCCGCGGAAGTGCTCTGCGGCGGAGCAGCCGACTCCGGCAGGGGGGTGGACCAGGACTCCCGACGCGAGCGAACTGTACAGCCGAGGCGTTAGGAGCGACGGTAACCACTGTGTGTTTATAGTTCCCGTCTCTGAAATGAAATTTCTGGTACTGAAAACTTCGAAAGAACTCCGCAAAAGACATCACACTATTCAGATTTCGTGCAGAAAACAATCGGAGGGCAAAATGATAACAGAATTATATATATCGGCCACGACATCTTGGTAGATGATTGTTGCAGTGTGTGTGTGTGTGTCTTTATGGGTTGCATTTTTTCATGTGACTTGTCAAGCCAATGGCAGCACGGCATCTCTTGCCGCAACTGTCACAAGTGCATCTGGCTGCTGAGGCAGGAGCAGTGGTAGCATTGCGAAGCTTTTTCTGCCTTAATCTGTCTAACAAGCCTTCATCGTGCTTCGACATTCCAGATGATATATCATCACGCCACTCTGGTCTCATGCTAGCCCGTGCCTCCCATCTGTTTGTGTCGATTGCAAAGCTCTCCATATCTCGTTTACAGGAGTCCTTAAACCTCAATACAGGACGTCCTACAGGTCTTTTGGCTATAGAGATCTCTCCAAGCATCACCTCACGTGGTAATCTTTCAGGATCCATACGGTGGACGTGTCCCAGCCAGCGGAGTCGTCTCTGCTTCAAGACAGCTGAAATACTGTTGCGGTTAGTTTTAGATAGCACTGCTTCGTTGGTCTCTCGGTCCTTCCACGTTACCCCGAGGGTGGATCTCAGGCACCGCATGTGGAAAGCATTAAGGCGACGTTCTTGTTTGGCATAGGTAGTCCGTGTTTCCGATGCATACAAAAGGATGCTGAGGACGCAAGTTTGATACACAAGAATTTTGGTGGTCAAAGAGAGTTTGTTGTTTTTCCAAACACGTGTAGAGAGTTTGCCAAAAGTTGTCGCAGCTCTTCCAATTCGAGCATCAATTTCCTTGTCAACAGACACGTTTGATTCTATAGTAGATCCAAGGTAGCAGAAGTTATCTACGACTTGCAGAGTAGTGCCATCTAGTGTGATATTCGGCTTTCTGTTAGTACGCTGAACCATAATTACGGTCTTACTGCTGTTTACACTCATCGAGAATAGGTGGCACGCGTGACTAAATCTTGATACTAGCTCTTGCAGCTCTTCTGCGGAGTTCGCAACAATTGCAGCATCATCAGCACACAAGAGTTAACGAGCGACTACCTCGCAGCGCTTTGTCGTACTCTTCAGAAGACTGACATTGAAAAGCCTTCCATCTTTCCTTGTATGCAGATGTACTCCAACATTGCAATTCTCGAAAGCCACTGGGAGCAGACCCGAGAGGAAAATTCCAAAAAGTGAAAAGATCTTATTAAAGACAGCAAAGTTGGGGGACATCCAATGTTTTGCAGTATGCTGTAGAGTCCCTCCCTACTGACGGTGCCGAAGGCTTTGTTGAGGTCAACAAAAGCCACATGTAATGGCACTCTGTGTTCGCGGCACTCCTCTTGTAGTTGGCGCAAGGTAAAGTAATTACAGCAACGACCACGTATTTTTCTGTAAAGTACAAGTATGTACGATTGCTACAGGGTGATTCCGTGGTGATTGGATTGAACAGATGAATGGCTTCAGGCAGGGAAGTGCACTTTCACCATTACTCTTCATTGTCGGTACGGATGATATAATGAGTAGAGTATGACAAGTAATTGGTGAAAGGAATATGAAAGCTATGGTGTTTGCTGATGATCTGATGATTTGGGACAATAAGGAGGAGGAAGTACAATAGTTGGGTGTATGGGAACGAACAGTACAAGAATATGGAAAGAAATTTAGTATAAGAAAGAGTGAGATGATTATAACAACAAGAAAGAGGGAGAGAGGTACAACTCGAATAACAACAGGTGGGGAACGATCGAGGAGAGTGTAGAGTTTCAAGTACTCAGGAAGCCTGATACAGGAAGATAGAAAAAAACGACAGAGAAATAAACGAGCGGGGGAGAAAAGCAGAAGCATTTGTGGTGAGTGTCAGAAGTCTGATATGGAGCAAGGATGTACCCCAAGTCAGTCAAATACCACTCTCACTATGTCCCGATCCTGACATATGCATCAGAAACCTGGGTTATGAAAGGAAAAGAGAAAAGCAAAGTACAGGCTAGTGACATTAAATTCTCGAGAAACAGTATTGGAGTGACAACGATAGACAGGTTAAGAAATGAGAGGATCAGATGTAATGTTGATGCATTAATTTGTTCTGCAAGCGGTGCTGATATTCAAGAGAATAAAAGCGGCTTAAAAGCTGTGAGCTATCTGGGGAAGTTAACCTTGCATTAATGCGCAACTGTTTCACCAGGTATCCAGTCTAGCTTACCAAATTCCCAACCAGACTAACATTAATTATGATCTTTTAATAGTCATCTTACGACAACCGGTGATATATATATATAAAAAGAGAATTTAAATAAAAAGAAATAAATCAGTTTATATTTGGACATTTATTTTAACATTGATCATTGTTCCATTAAAATTTCAGCATATTAAACTTGATTCATAACTAAACTGATGTCTTATTTAGGATTGTGAAAATGTGAGTTTGTAGTCTTACGGAACACATCAAATATGGAGCCAAGATTGGGAGACTGCATACAACACCGCATTCATAAAATAACACACGAAGAACGTTGAAACGTATGCAAGAGGAAATTAACCACAACCAACTGATTCAATTTTCACCCAAAGAAGTTACGTTTGTAGCGCAATCCTGTCCATCATGAAATTACCACACACTGGTATATTAAATTCATGCTAGCTCTGTGTGAAATCTTCCCGAAAAGAATAGCTGAGGGCTACTTTGATGATTACACCACATGCTTCACGTGGTCAACTTGGTTTACACAAAGAGTGTAACTCCACAGTAATTTTGATAATTAAAATAAATTACATTGTAACGCAATTTACAAAAGAAAAACCTCGAACTGGTTACTATCGTCTTACTATTAACCTGATGGGTCAAACAATTGTATAAGCACGTGGTACTGCTACCCTCAAGCATGCAACTAGAAATACATTTGCTCATTCATCCTTTCACACAGAAGGGAAGTGGGATGACAGTATCTTATCATATACACTATATAAAAAAAAAGCGGATGTAGGTTCTATATGAGATGTGTGATATGAATTACATATAAACTGTGTTTTAAAGTGTAGCGGTGTGACAGATCATTCTTGTTTATGTGTAAAAGTAACACGTACCACTGCTCAATCTCCTCACAGATAGTCAGAAACATTACATTAAATTTAGAAGTAGAATGTACGCCGTAAATGACAACTGTTTTCAAAATTTAACATGAAAGGAATCCAATAGAGACCTTTCACAGAGAGTCAATGAAGGTGGAACCATTACGGGAGGAGATAGAGAAATCAGTGCTGAGAGGGTATGGACACATTAAGAGAATGGAGGAGAAGAGGATACTCAGGAGGATACATGGGATATGAAAGTGGGTTGGGTTGTTTGGGGGGGGGGGGGGGGGGAAGAGACCAAACAGGGAGGTCATCGGTCTCATGAGATTAGGGAAGGATGGGAAAGGAAGGCGGCCGTGCCCTTTCAAAGGAACCATCCCGGTGGATGAAACTGGAAGGAAAGAGGCCAAGAGGAAGACCGAGAGACAGATGGCTGAAAGGAGTTGAAGAATGCGACCAGAAGAAAGGAGAAGACTGGACCAATGTGAAAACGGAGTGATGGTGGCAAGACAGAAGACGATGGAGACGCCTATGTTCCATACAGACCTGGCCAGAGGCTGGAAACTGTCCAATATGATGACTATGATTATGATGATGATGATGATGATGATGTTGATGATTCCGTGGTGATGTTACAAACTTTCAGGAATGATGGAGAAGGCAAAATTTGTCACTTTCTGAAATGATGGTGAACGGTAAATGAATCAGTTAATATTGATGCTGTGAAGGTTACATGTTCCTACACAGTCCACCCAGTACACAGATTTGTGATTTGTTCCTTACATCGCTCATGACAAAAGTGATACATATACGTAGGATATGCTAGATACCCCAACAAAATGCCTTCTCCAAGTTGAAGACTGTAACTGCAGTAGTCCAGAAGTTGCTTCATTGCTCGCTTCAAAACAGATAAATGAATTAATTGACAGCACCAACTCCACAATGACTACTACAGTGCCGTACACCTTGTTGTTGTTATTATTATTTATTAGAGTGATTAGATACAAAGCATTAACAGCCTGAAGTCGTACAATTTCTGCCAGTTCAGAAGCAAGGAGTGCAGCAATGAAGTGACTTACAACAGTAAGAATAGTGTACACATCTGAACTTTTGTTGCAGTTTGCAGGTCAAGCAAGTGCAGCAATGGAGAGGAGTAACGCAGGGGAGGAACGTTACCCTCACTGTGGCCTGTTAGCATTCTTATCTGACAAGGAGTTACGGCTAGCACTTGTGATGCATCACGAATTGCTTCGTCATCCATTGTGAAGCGCGCGCACACACACACACACACACACACACACACACACACACACAATATCATTCACCTACACGAGTTTTTTTCACTCACTCTCTGGGTTTCAGTGTTTCCTCTCAGTGTAAGACAATCCGACTGGCCCAAGTCTCTGACGGTTACGTCAGCTACATCAATGTTTTCACTTGGTCCCCGAGTTTGAGTGATTTCGTTGACTTTTTCAGCGTTTCCTGTTACACATCAACTATGATTAGGGTTACCAACTTATTTTTAGGGACAACGCATGGTGTTTCACGGAGAGGTTAATAAAAATATGTTTATAAAGATGACGTATTTTCAAAATCAATGTATTTATTAACTTCAGTTCGAATTTTTCGTTCTTCTGGCGTTAAATATGATATTTTTGGTTTATTTTAAAAACGTTAATAACCGGTAGTACATTATAAATTTATGTCTGAATAAATGAGCCATTACTTTTGTGTCTAAATTTATTGCAGCTCTTTTTCAAACTTCTTATTTGTGTCCACCTATCACCGATAATTCTGTTCAGTAGATGGTACAGCGACGTAAACACTGCTATAGGACTGCTGTTTGGCTGCTGCTCGTTCTTTATATATTTTTAATTTACATTGAACCTGTGTGACCATCTCCCCGCGTTATCTTAGAGAATTGTACCCGACTTTGCGTCCTGGCTGCTAATATTCCAGGCCCATAAGAAAAGATGTCTATATGTTGACCCTTATTTGATTAACTTGATAAACAAATCAATTATTTTTGAAATATGCGCAACGGAAACTGGTGCGAGTTCCTCTAAGATAACACGTTCTTGGGTGGTTGAGCTCAAAGCCGTCACTATAGCAGCTGGTAGCCTATCTAAATTCACATTTCAGATTATTTCTGTTTTTCATTAACTTAAGAAAATCGGACTGGATAAGATACATCCTACCCATTTCATGTGTCAGGTGACCGGGGGACTATTTCTTAACTGAAATGCTGACTCTCATTTAATAGATTTATTTTCTACTTTGATGAAAACTTTAGAAGCCGACACATTACAATTTTTGTTTAGTTACAAAACTTCAGCGTTACCTCTCATGGGTAGGACAATGAGAAAACGAAAACACTACACGAATAATTTCATATATGACACATACTTTCATAATAACACAAAAAAATACATAAGTGGGCCACACCGTCTTTAGCGGGAAAATCGTCATTCATTCTTTAAGACTCGCTTATCGTCATGCATGAATGACACCACTAGAAATTTAAGGTAGGCCACTGCTGAAGGTAGATAACCTCTATCAGAGAAAAGATTCTGGGCAAAAATGATGTACTATTGGCGCCAAAATGAAGTGCGAACTGAACTCACAAACAAAGTACCAAAAATAATTAAATTTCGCGACAGAAATTTCTCGATCTACCATCCGATACGCAATCTGCACTCATTGAGCTAAAAGAGCTTACAACTCGGGAAATAGCTACATGAACTGATGGTTCCTGTTGCATGCTCACCACCACAAAGCAAAATTTCACAAACACATTTCAGAGAAAACTATTGCAAATAAAATAGAACCGTAACCTGTACTGATGAAGGTATGTTGAATGCGTGCTATGAGCATACCCTGTCGTGAATTGTTAGCCATATTACCTCATTTATATCTCACCAAATCTGCGAGCTGCTGTGCTCCCGCGTCCGGTCCGTCTCATGGCTGGCCCCACAGTGCTCTCCACGCGCCAAAATCCGACCAACGTTCCTATTCAGACGCGGTGGTGGGGAGACTCACCTCACCCCCGCACCAACTTTGTAGCCTACCCTCGTGCCTGTTCTCATCTTTGCTTGCTGCTCTGGCCTACCTGCCGTTATTCTTGTAATGTTGGCAATGACTGCTGTTCCCTTGAACTGTTCCCTTTGGTCCATGCTCCCGCTACATTTGACTTCCATTCATACCCATGCACACTCATACAGGATGGAACAAGGAGCTACATATAAACGGCGTGTGACCTCTTTGTGAAATGATGAAAAATAAACAAATGCGTCGAATATTCATTTCACCCAGCGAAGTATTGAAGCTACTAGCAATCAAAGAAAACTTATGTCTCGATTAGAAAACATAATTACTTCCTACTGTAACCTGAGGTAAAACGAAAGTAACGCCTCAACACAAAGCATATAAGATACGTTTTTTAACTGTTTGGTAACTTGATCGCTTGCTTTTTAATCATATTCTGTCGCTTGTCAGCAGTTTTATTTATTTATTGAATTTGTAGAAAAATACTTGTTATGTTCTTTGAATTTCTTTAATTATTACAGCTTCAGAATACGAATCGTTCTCACAGATATTCCTTATCGCATTGAATTGGTGCTGAGCATAACTTTTAATCCACTGGTATGATTTCTTCCTTTCCCACGTCACTGAGCCTTTCGGTATTCTGATTCACACACATTGTTCAATATTAAGAATACGGCTGTTCGTGATCGTGGACGAAAAACTGAACTGAAAACTATGTACTGACGCTCAATAAATCCCAAATATCGGAGCGATTACAACAGTGAAGATACGCGCTAACAGAGCGCAGTCAACAAAAAGATTTTAACAATTGCTAAACGACGCTCGGAACTGAATGCGTCGGACTCCGTCAACAGTTTTCCTTCGCTTGCTCCCACCGACTGGTTTTATTCAAAGAAATGAATGAATATTGCAACCGAATCCTACTCTTACAATCGGGACAGTAGATTGTTTTGCAACAACAGACTGAATCGATTGTTTTCAGTCGGTGGTTCGCTTCATTATGTGTTACACATCGGTTAGGCGGGTATTACACTACCAAATTTTCTTTGACAAAGATCTCTGACGTGGCACAAAAGGGGGTGCTACGCTGTAATCAGATATTTATTTCGTCGAAGTTCCTTCAGAATGGCCAACGATTACAAAGGCCGCGAGCACCCCCCCCCCCCCAGCTACCCCCTCCCCCACCACCAATTTCTCGGCGAAAGGAAAAAATTTAATGTAATCAGTTGTTCTTCTTTTAAGAAATTGATTTAAAAGACAGTATTATGCAGGTTTTTAACACGATCGGGATTAGAAATTTTTGGGGCTACTTACAAGTTGCTATTCGTCTTTCACCAAAAATAATGAATAGTCCCAGGTCATGCCCCCCACCCCAACCTATAAACTACCGTATTGGCACCCTTGAAGACAAAGACTTATTAGTATGCTCTGTAGTCGCGCTTAGTGCAGATGCATTGTCGTTTTGTTTGGAAGATATGGTTCAAATGGCTCTGAGCACTATGGGACTTAACATCTTAGGTCATCAGTCCCCTAGAACTTGGAACTAGTTAAACCTAACTAACCTAACGACATCACGCACATCAATGCCCGAGGCAGGATTCGAACCTGCGACCTTTGCGGTCGCGCGGTTCTTGACTGAAGCGCCTAAAACCGCTCGGCTACAAAAGGCCGGCTGTTTGGAAGAGGAACAGAAGAAAAGGAAAAGGATACGTGGATTTCACGTCGAGATGAGAACGGCATACAACAAAATTTGTAACGGGAGCTGTAAGTCGAGGAAGTAATTTTACACGAAAATTGCTTGCGAATGGACGAATTAGAATAAGTGCTCATATTACGAAGCAGAACACTTACCTCTGAAATGCTATATTCGCAAAAAGACCAAGCTACCACAACAATGAGATTTATTGCAGCACCTCCTTGTTGTTAAGGAGAGGTGCGGTTTGACACGCCACCGTTCTGCCTTCAGCACCAACCCCGGTCAAAAAGCATGATAAACAAAGGTCCCGCGATCATGGTTAAAAGTAAATCGCGTTCAAAATGTTTCTGCAGTGCACCAACGTTAATCGCTGGTCAGCAAACCGTCGTTAGCCTACCGTGCATTTGACCGCGGTAGACTCTGTACATTGCAATGGAACGTGGCCTGGCGACGCAAAGACGTTAGTAAACATGAAATTGCACAGATAATCGCTGGTTCCACGTTCTCTCTTTGCTGTTTTTTCCGTCAACAAGCAGACGCGTGTATACTTACCTCGCTACCTATTTCTGATCTGTTCGTTTTTTTGGAGAATAAAAGAACAACACCGAATTTCTCGAAGTACGAAATAGATGTACTTCTTGAACTGGTGAGTGCAAATGCATCCGTTCTTGAAAATAATATGAGTCCTGTTATATCGCTGCTCTGCCTCATTTTGCGGATTTGAAAGTGGAGTTAACAAGTAGGATCTACATGCATAACCACTATCTGACAATAAGTGACCTTGTGGTATTTCTCCGTTTTCAAATTGAGCTCTGCGAGCGCAGTTGAGAAATATGGTACTGTCGTGCACAGAGCCCGGCCACCGAGCCACAATATCTAACAAATTGTGATCACTAATGGTTTGACAGTTAAAGGAAAAAAATGATTTCCTACTCCGGAAAAGTTCTGCATTATGTCCCCCAGGAGACTGAATTCTTATATGGGTACAATCAAGGTACCAAGAAGGCCAGGAAATGGATCCAGTTGACTAAAACCATACACCATAGAGCGCACTTCTTCTGTTGTAGGAAATTTTATAAAGGGAGGAGATATTGCTGCTATGATGTCTGATACATCACTGATGATTCTTTTTGCTCAGTGATCTCTATACTACCTGGATGTTGAACTTCAGCTATCTGATCGTGCCAGCCATAGATGCTCATATTTCGTTCCTTGCCAAACTACAACATGGCTGCTAGGAAGTGTCACTAGAACACGAAAGGAAAATACTTTTCAATTCCGCTCCCTCTTCACCCTATTGCATCATATGTTGACGTAAAGTCCAAAACAAGAAATCAGTTAGCAATTCTTTGTCACATGCAGAACGATGGATATTTGTTTGCCAAACTGCAATATGGCGGACGATGCAAAGCACGTGTATTTGCAGACACGCTGCAGTTCTATACTCAGAGACCAGACTTCTACATCCAGGTTGTACAGAGATCACTGGTTTTGCTGTTGTACGATGTACATTACTCTTGTCCCCAATAGGAATGTTGAATGCACCTGTTGTATATGCCCTTAAAGTAATCAAAAGTCTGTTTATCGGCAAAACAGGTCTATTCCGATCAGTCGGAAATTCTAACCTATCATTGATTTGGTTTAATAACCACCACATTGTTTCTTTCGACAGACGAAATCTCTCTTCAGACTTCCTGTCACCATAATCTTCAAAAGCGTTTCCCCTTTCCACAAACACTCCAACACGATTTTGGTCACGATTTAAATGGTGAAGGTATAACAATTCTTCCTCGATGTCATGCATAACATCAAAACGCGCCGCCATCTTCATGGCGTACGCTTCTAAAACCGCGGTTATGTCGAGAAAACCGGGAAAGAGCCCCGGTTAAATATAACCGCGGTCGATTCCCTCGTTTAACTTAGATCGATGTTGGTGCACCAGAATTTTGCGTTGAACAGGATTATATATCGACTTAACCGTGGTTAATTGTTAATCGAGATTGGTGCACTCGGCCATGAGTGCTGGAGACGAGCGGCCAGCTAACCAAACACAGCAGGACGTCCACCACGGGAGCATTACCGCGCCTATTGCCGAAACCGTTTCGGCGCCAGAAAGGTCACTCGAACGAGGAGTCGAGAGAAAGTCTGAGCGAATACAGAGCGCGGCCAGAGGAGCGGTCTTCCGTCTTACGTACCACCGGGGAGGTGTGCAGCGCCACGGAACACTATTCCCAACAACCACTCAGTGTGTGCTCGCATGGCTTCTCAACTCGCGACCCGTAAAACAGGACGTCTCATGTACTACAGTTCAATTGTTTTATCTTGGCGGCTCGCGCATGCCCGCCCAGACGCGGGAGATTGCTGCGTTGCCAGTTGTACGCACCAAGAGAAGAAGCGCCGTAGTACAGCATAGTTCGCAAACTTACGTTTAGGGGGGAGCGCGCAGTTTATGAAGTAAAGCCACCACGGCCGCATATACCCTCTCGCTGCTACAGAGACGTGCTCCCCGCATTCCGCGCTGTGAGCGATTTTGTCATCACTGCACTGCTCGCCTGTGCAGACACATGGTGTTCCGACTGCTTTGACACACTTTTTGGCCCAAAAATCTGATTTTTACACATCTTCTTGACTGATACCTTCGCCCCATAAATGACTTAATTTTGTTTCGATGTTCAACGCAGTTATTGTGCAGCATTAAATGTAGTAAACCATTGCACGAAATTTTGAAGAGTTTGCAGAGGTAAAAGTCCATAGCGTAAACTGTCCGAGGTTGATTTTAGTTGCCACTAGAAATTTCAAAAAATTACATTCAAACGAATAAAATTCATGAAGTAAGACACTTCGATATTGTATTTAAATAAAGAAAATATTAACCGCCGAAGATGGCTTGAACTCAGACCCTTTCGCTTGGCAGCCATACACCTTAACCATTGCGCTAACGCAGTTCATCTTTTAATGACTCTCCTGGAGGACTTTAACATATCACGCAAAATATCGACAAACACTGTTGGTATGACTATCAATTACTCACGTTTCGTCGAAGTACAGTGGGAAATAAACAATTACCACTGTTCTTTATATGTGAAAAAGCGTTTAGTGAGAATGATACAAACACCTTTTCCTTGCTATCGCCCGAATTAGGAGGCTTATTGCTTGTTTGGTTTAATTAATTAATAGAATATGAAGCAACTGGTATAAAGAATGCTTTTTCCAAACTTTCTTTTATAGAAAGTCTGCTATCAAGACATTGCTTTTGTTCAACTGCTTTATTTATGACTGAACGTTTCTAAAACTGAAGACACTCGTCCGTGCTCTGCACTGCAGTCAGAAATCTGGCAACGTCATTCTCTGTTCATTGGCTGACTGTGTTTTGTGACGTCAGATGCGCAGAACGAACCTAAACTCGGCCGCCGTCGTAAATGACGCGCACTTTAGGTCTTTTCAAAAATTTCTGGAATTCTGTACACAAAATTTTTCTATGCTTACCATTTACTTATTGTGCATGCTCTCCTTCAAAATACTCACCTCCACAATTGATACACCACTCCCGACGCCGTTTTCACTCCCGGCAGCAGTCTTGCTGCAGCTCTTGCTGGATCGCGCGAAGTGCCGTCTGTGAATTTTCTTTTATCTAGTCTACCGTTGTAGATCTTCGTCTTTTCGACGGATATTTCAATTCTGGAAATAAACGATACTCTGCAGCGGCCAGGTCTGGAGAGTACAGAGGATAAGGCACCACGGTGTTTTCGTTGTTTGTGCAATAGTCACACACCAACAGGGACGAATGTGCGGGTGCGTTATTGTGATACAAGAGCCACGAATTGTCTCGCCAGATTTCAGACCGTTTGCTTCTCACAGTTCGCAACGGCCTTGCCGCAGTGGATACCCCGGTTCCCGTGAGATTACCGAAGTTAAGCGCTGTCTGGCGTGGTCGGCACCTGGATGGGTGACCATCCAAGCCGCCATGCGCTGTTGCCATTTTTCGGGGTGGACTCACCCTCGTGATGCCAATCGAGGAGCTACTCGACCGAATAGTAGCGGCTTCGGTCAAGAATACCGTCATAACGACAGGGAGATCGGTGTGCTGACCCCACGCCCCTCCTATCGGCAACCTTGCCTGAGGATGACACGGCGGCCGGATGGTCCCGGTAGGCCACTCGTGACCTGAAGACGGAGTGCTTTTTTTTTTTTTTTTTTTTTTTTTTTTCCCTTCTCACAGTTCTCGCAGGAGTCGCAACGTGTCGCGAGAGTGCCATCATTAACAAGTTGTCCCTGTGGCACGAATTCGTGATACTAATCCTTCAAAGGCAAAGAGAACTTTCAGCATCACTTTGACATTTTTTTTGGTGTTGGAGAACGTTTCTCGACACATTGTAAAGATTGTACCTTGGTCTCAACATCATAACCGTAGATATACGTCTCATCATCAGTTATTATTCTATTAAGGAGCATTTCGTTCACATTTTCACGATCCACAAGCTCTTCGCCGAGTCCGTGGCGAATGTCTTTCTCGTCTTGACTCGTGGAGCGTGGGACGAACTTGGCTTCAACACGATGTTTGCCGGCCGATGTGGCCGAGAGGTTCTAGGCGTTTCAGTCTGGAACCGCACGGCCGCTACGGGCATGGATGTGTGTGGTGTCCTTAGGTTAGTTAGGTTTAAGTAGTTCTAAGTTCTAGGGTACTGATAACCTCAGATTTTAAGTCCCATAGTGCTCAGAGCCATTTCAACCACTTTTTCGGTATTTTGACACTAAAAACTGGGTTGTTTTGGTAACCAGCCTTATGCAAACACAACTACTTTAGTTTTATATTTCCCTATTTTTATATTACCCATATTTTGTCACTATGTACCTAGGAACGTATAGAGGAAAAGCCTGAGGGGTCGTGGAATTTTTCAATCTTTACGCGATGTCTACGTATTTGTTGGAAATGAATAGTAGTAAAAAACCGAAAATGTTTATTTCAGAAACCGGGTATTTCAAGCGACTTTAACAGTCAGGTTGAACTGTGGATGAAAATAACGGGTGCAACAGAAACCGGACGTTTCACTAGCTAACCGCCATCCCCAGACACCGTGCGAGTGCAGCGTCTTCACAAAATGGCGACAAAGCAAGAGAAGAGTTGTTCGCCCCCGGACCGACATTCAGCAACGAAGCCACCTTCGAGTTATGTGCAAAAACCGATCGCCACAGGCAGCGAAAATCGTCATGGAATTGTGGCTCATGAAGTAGATTCACTGAAGGTTAATGATTCCTGCACAGAGTCACAGATGAAGCTGCATGGACGGTTTTTCTCTTACCTTGATGTGTTGCAGTTGTGGTTGTTTCCACAAGTGACCGCTTCTTCCGAAAATTTCGTCCTCCAACACGAGGGAGCGCACTGCCATTGTGGTATCAATGTTAGTCGTTATGGTGAAGGTGATGTGGCTCTGTTTTCTTGCCTTCCCCCCCCCCCCCCCCCCTCCCATCTCCAGCTCTGAGAACTGATCACCTTTGCTGCGATGATCACTGACAGAATGTTACTAGATATTGTGTGAAAAAAACTTGACATGTCTCCACGGGGACATTCATGGAACATTTGCAGAGTGCAAACGCGCAAACTTGTCAAGCTTACGGTTCTATTAATGCATCAGTCGTATTGGTGAAATGGTACTTAGGAGAATATAGAGCTGTGAAAACGAATTAATCATTTATAGCAGCCCTTATAAAAGAACTAGCTAAATGGAGAAAAATGTAACAACAGCCATCATGAGCAACACACTTAATACTTCCTTCTTCTTTCGTTTCGCCCTCGTTGGGGTACGCTGGATCAATCATTTCTTTGTGCGTTGGTCTTTTCTTAGGGCCCAGTATTACTTCATTCTTTCTGATCTTCTTTTCCTCTCTTCTTCCGAGATGAAGGGTTTGGACTTTTGTGTAGGTTTGTCTTGGAACCTTATGTTTTCATCTTTAGTAATTAATTTAGCTGTTCGATCGATAAGTGAATTTTCTGTAATCTTTAATTCTACTAGGTCTTTCTCAGTTTCTTTAAACCAGTTGGGTTTCGTTTTGCGGTTACGGAAAATGTCAAAGATTTGCTTGTTTAATCTATTGGAATTCATTCTGAGAAGATGACCATAAAAATTTATTCTCCTTTTTCGCATAGTATCTGAACGTTTTTCAGTTTTCTTGCAGAGAGTTTCATTTTTGATGTAAATAATCTTATTGTCTTGAAATTTTGGTCCTATGACTTTTCTTAAAGTTTATCTTTCCTTTAGCTCAAGTTTCTCCATTTTGCCTTTGAAATTCATGTTAAGTGTTTCTGCTGCATACGGTGCTTCTGGCTTAACCACTGTCTTGTAATGTGTAATTTCGGATCCCTATGAAAAGGATTTTTTGTTGTATGTGTTTTTTGTTAGTTGGAAGGCCAATTCAAGTTTATTTTTTCTGGATTCCATTGCTTTGCTTTCCCCAGCATTCCAACTAATCCATTCTCCGAGATATTTGAATTCTTTTACCATTTCAATCTTTTGTTCTTGAACTTTGAGGTATTTACATGAGTGCTTGATGTTTGTCAATATCTTAGTTTTTTCAAAGGAGATGTGAAGACCTATTTTAGCTGCTTGTTTCTTTAGTTCTAGGATTTGCTCCCCGGCTTCTTCCATTGTTTCAGCAAACAGGGCCATGACAAACTGCCTATTGGCTTCTGTATCGGGTTCTTCGGCCGACGTTCATCTAGTGATTTTACTTACGTTCCGCCAGTACGAGTGGCTGGCAATGTCAAAGCTTCACCCTCCATTGCACGCCGGCCGAAGAATCCGATACAGAAGCCAATAGGCAGTTTGTCTATAAGTGGCCACAAACAGGGCCACATTATCTGCAAAAGCAGTGCAGTTTACTTTAAGGTTCTTCTTTTTGCAACTCAGTCTTATACCACTCTTAATATTTGTGTTCCATTCTCTGACTACTTTCTCAAACGGACAATTGAAGAGCAACGGTGAGAGCCCATCCCCCTGTCGCACTCCCGTTTTTATTTCAAAGGGTTCCGATAGTTCGCCCATAAATTTAACTTTCGAAAATGTATTTTTAAGGGTCGCTTTTATAATATTAGTTGTTTTCTTACCCATACCGATTTCTTCCAGGACTGATAATAGAGGTTCTCTATCAATCGAATCATATGCTGTTTTGAAATCAATGAAGGAGATTACGTATGTCTTTGCCCTTTATTTTTTGGTATGCCATGATGTTTTTGAGGTTTAGTATTTGTTCCGAACATGATCTGCCCTTTCTAAAACCTCCCTGGTATTCCCCGATTTGCGGATCTAACTGCGGCTCTGCCCTGTTCAAAAGCACTTTAGAAAGAATCTTGTACGTTATATCCAGCAGTGATATTCCTCTGTAATTGTTGGGGTCTGTCTTCAGACCTTTCTTGTGGATAGCGTGGATGAAATCTGTTCTCCGTTCTGTGGAGATCTCTTCTTCTTTCCAGATTTGATCGAAAACACACTGAAGGTATGTAATTGCATTTTTGTTAGCGTTTTTCCATAGTTCGGCCACTATTTGGTTTCCTCCGGACGCTTCGTTGTCTTTAAGTTCTGAAATGACCTTCTGTATTTCTTCAGTCATCGGTGGTTCTGAATCTGGCTTCTCACGGTTATTTGGGATGGATTCAAATTTTTCAAGGATGGGTTCACAATTCAAGAGTTTCTCAAAGTAGCCTGCTAGTATTTTGCAATTTTCCGCGTTAGTGTAAGCGATGGTCTCATTTACATCTCTAAATTGGAATGTTGGTGCTTTATATCTTATAACTTTTGTTTGAAAGTTCTGTAAAAGCTTCTTGTGTTGTTTTTAGTAAATTCTTCATCAATTTGGAGGAGAGTTTTGTTTTTATGTGTCTTCTTAATCCCCTTTATATTTTTATCTACCAGTTTTCTAACTCTAGTGAAATTCAATCTGCTTTCGTCTGTTTTCTGTGATTGCCAGTTTTTCTATGTCTGTTTTCTGGTTTCAATGAGGGCATCACATTCCAGCGACCACCAGGCTTGTTATTTACTTTTTATGTTAGTTGCTATCCGTTCGGCTGCAGTAATGAGGTTTTCTTTGATATCCTCCCAGCTTTGTGTCTGAATGGTTTCTGTTGTTTTTGTGAATTCATCTGATTTTAATATCTTTTCCGTGCTATACGTCCGACCCTTAATTTGTTTCATGCTGCGTTTCCTGTTTGGGGTGAGTTTGAACTTAATTTTAGAATGGTAGTGGTCTGAATCCAAGTTTGCACCCTTGAGTACCGTAACATTCATGATTTCTTTGCGAGAAATCTTCTTGATTGCCACATGATCTAGTTGAAATTCCCCAGGGCTAGGATTTCGGGATATCCATATCTTTTGTCTTCATGGTAGTTTATTCAAAGCTGTGGATTTAAGAATTAAATTGTATGCTTGGCAAAGTTCTATCAGTCTCACACCATTTCTGTTTGTTCTCTTGTGTGCAGGATAGTCTCCAACGTGCCAAAATATTATTACGGAAAGAGAAAAGATAACAGACGACACTTAGTGACCGTACGGCGAACGGAAAGGGAATCAACGAAAGTACCGGTGGGAAAGAAACTGAAGTGGTAAAGGCTCTGCCTACAAAGACGATGTGAAATACCACACGCAGCCTTGGGGAACTGAGCGTAGTGTGTTGTTTACAATTAATGGGCGTATCTTACTATTGAAGTATATGTAACACCACCGAAATTAATTACATTATAATACATCGAAAGCACTCTGAAAGACACCCAGGAAAACAATGCTTTTTACGCTTTTTTGTTCGTTAAGAATATGGTTCTTATTGTGGTGCACATGGTTGTAAATTTCAGTTTCCTCCAGGATGCTCATACAGACACTTTTCTACATTTTATGCAAACTAAGGTTATTGGGAATACTAATGACAATGTGGGTGTCTTGAAATTGCAGGGGATAGGCAAAATAATGTGAACACCTGTAATTGGAAATGGTTTGCCCGTAATACAGCTGCAATTCTTCTTGGAATACTGGCATACAATGACTGTATAGTCTCCAGTGGAATGTTATGCCACTCTTCGATCAGAAGAGGTTCTGAACTGCAGCGTCTTCCCTGGCCAACACAGGACATTATGGAACCCTTGTGGGCGGTATTGGAGCGCAGACTCCGGAGCAGATTTCCGCCTCCCTCGTCACTACAGGAGTCAGGTTCTCTGTAGTGACGAGGGAGGCGGAAATCTGCTCCGGAGTCTGCGCTCCAATACCGCCCACAAGGGTTCCATAATGTCCTGTGTTGGCCAGGGAAGACGCTGCAGTTCAGTTGCATGCTCCTCATACCACGATTGTACTGTCCTGGCTGTGTGAATGGGTGCATTATTGTCCTGAAATATGGCATCATTGTTGAGGAACAACATCTGAATCACGGGGTGCACCTGGTACCCTAAAATGTTCACACAGTCGTTGGATGTAACACGGTCTGTGTGAGAGTAATGATGAGACCATCAGAATACCATAATATGGCTGCCCACACCATCACACTTCCATGCTTAGCCGTTGGAATCAAGCAATCAGGGTTGTAGGCTTCCTTTGGCCTTCTGCAGGCGTAAACGCGGCCCGATGTTGGAAATAACGAAAACGTTGCCTCGTCGGATTATACGACGTGTTTCCACTGATCAGCCGTCCAGGATTTATGCTCCTGACACCATGTTGTAAGGGGTTCATTAGGGTTCATTACTATTCGCTGGCGCATTTGAGCAGATGTAATTTCGATAGATTGGTCGCGCGCTGCCTGCGATATCGAATATCTATGCTACAATAGAATTGCAGGTCAGAGCAGTGTTGGCAGTTAAGTCGAGTTTAGTAGCTCGCAGAGAGCAGTCGTGTTTTGTAGCTCGCACAGAGCAGTTGAGTTTTGGAGTTCGAACAGGGCAGTGCAGCGGTTGACTTGTGTTGGGCCAGTCGTGCAGAATGATGGCGGTGCCTGAGCGATGTGGTATAAGGTAAATACACTCCTGGAAATTGAAATAAGAACACCGTGAATTCATTGTCCCAGGAAGGGGAAACTTTATTGACACATTCCTGGGGTCAGATACATCACATGATCACACTGACAGAACCACAGGCACATAGACACAGGCAACGGAGCATGCACAATGTCGGCACTAGTACAGTGTATATCCACCTTTCGCAGCAATGCAGGCTGCTATTCTCCCATGGAGACGATCGTAGAGATGCTGGATGTAGTCCTGTGGAACGGCTTGCCATGCCATTTCCACCTGGCGCCTCAGTTGGACCAGCGTTCGTGCTGGACGTGCAGACCACGTGAGACGACGCTTCATCCAGTCCCAAACATGCTCAATGGGGGACAGATCCGGAGATCTTGCTGGCCAGGGTGGTTGACTTACACCTTCTAGAGCACGTTGGGTGGCACGGGATACATGCGGACGTGCATTGTCCTGTTGGAACAGCAAGTTCCCTTGCCGGTCTAGGAATGGTAGAACGATGGGTTCGATGACGGTTTGGATATACCGTGCACTATTCAGTGTCCCCTCGACGATCACCAGTGGTGTACGGCCAGTGTAGGAGATCGCTCCCCACACCATGATGCTGGGTGTTGGCCCTGTGTGCCTCGGTCGTATGCAGTCCTGATTGTGGCGCTCACCTGCACGGCGCCAAACACGCATACGACCATCATTGGCACCAAGGCAGAAGCGACTCTCATCGCTGAAGACGACACGTCTCCATTCGTCCCTCCATTCACGCCTGTCGCGACACCACTGGAGGCGGGCTGCACGATGTTGGGCCGTGAGCGGAAGACGGCCTAACGGTGTGCGGGACCGTAGCCCAGCTTCATGGAGACGGTTGCGAATGGTCCTCGCCGATACCCCAGGAGCAACAGTGTCCCTAATTTGCTGGTAAGTGGCGGTGCGGTCCCCTACGGCACTGCGTAGGATCCTACGGTCTTGGCGTGCATCCGTGCGTCGCTGCGGTCCGGTCCCAGGTCGACGGGCACGTGCACCTTCCGCCGACCACTGGCGACAACATCGATGTACTGTGGAGACCTCACGCCCCACGTGTTGAGCAATTCGGCGGTACGTCCACCTGGCCTCCCGCATGCCCACTATACGCCCTCGCTCAAAGTCCGTCAACTGCACATACGGTTCACGTCCACGCTGTCGCGGCATGCTACCAGTGTTAAAGACTGCGATGGAGCTCCGTATGCCACGGCAAACTGGCTGACACTGACGGCGACGGTGCACAAATGCTGCGCAGCTAGCGCCATTCGACGGCCAACACCGCGGTTCCTGGTGTGCCCGCTGTGCCGTGCGTGTGATCATTGCTTGTACAGCCCTCTCGCAGTGTCCGGAGCAA
Organism: Schistocerca piceifrons; assembly: GCF_021461385.2. Classification (NCBI taxonomy): domain Eukaryota; kingdom Metazoa; phylum Arthropoda; class Insecta; order Orthoptera; family Acrididae; genus Schistocerca; species Schistocerca piceifrons. Next base: position 216,934,253 of record NC_060146.1, read on the forward strand.
GTATGGTGGGTCTGACACACCGGTGTCAATGTGTTCTTTTTTCCATTTCCAGGAGTGTATATATTATTGTTCTTTGTTGCTGCACGCATATGTTAATTGCCACAACTGATTTAACCGCAAATGTAATGTTAAAGTCCCATGTAAACTTTTGCCAGTCGTTTGTCTGAGTTTAAAGATTTTACGAATTTTTCCTGTGCATACTTATGTTGATTAAGCAAAAGAAAAATCAGTTGTTTTCCTACAAATGAAAATCTAGTGGCCAGCATTGCACTGGGCTGTGCCAAAAATTTATTATAGGAGCAGATATATGGATAGCGTTACCCGGCGACATCATTGTGAGGTAAGAGTTTTTCAGTCTATTCAGGATGATTTCAGAGGGCCATGACGCAGCACTGCTGACGTCAAAACTTATTAATCTCGATATGAAGTCAGTCTTTAATGGAAGGTCACATTAAAACTTGAAATTTTATTATTGAAAAGAAATTTTTCTATTGGGAACTTGAACGAGAGTTTTCTGTTGAGAAGATACACTAAGTGTGAATATTATAATTATTTTTGTCTTGGGAGATTACAATGCTTTACGCTTCTTTGCGTTGGTTGTCGTGACTAATGGTTTCCGTAAAGCAGCTCGTGCACAAATATTCGCTTTATGGAGTTCTCCGTGAACAGTATCGATAGATAAGGCGTCTCGAAGATGGCTATTGAGCTCTGCAGTCACTTTAGATGCCGTAGTTTTGTGTTGTTCTGACACAATTCGTGTTAGCGTACGACGTTCTCTGTAATTTAGGTTTCATTTGCGCCCACTATTCCAGGGGCAACAGTCTGGATGATTGACTGATCTGGCCTTGTAACACTAGCCAAAACGGCCTTGCTGTGCTGGTACTGCGAACGACTGAAAGCAAGGAGAAACTACAGCCGTAACTTTTCCCGAGGGCATGCAGCTTTACTGTATGGTTAAATAGTGATGGCGTCCTCTTGGGTGAAATATTCCGGAGGTAAAATAGTCCCCCATTCGGAATACACTAACAAGGGAACCTCCCCATCGCACCCCCCTCAGATTTAGTTATAAGTTGGCACAGTGGATAGGCCTTGAAAAACTGAACACAGATAAATAGAGAAAACAGGAAGAAGTTGTGTGGAACTATGAAAAAAAATAAGCAAAATATACAAACTGAGTAGTCCATGCGCAAGATAGGCAACATCAAGGAGAGCGTAAGCTCAGACGTGCCGTGGTCCCGTGGTTAGCGTGAGCAGCTACGGAACAAGAGGTCCTTGGTTCAAGTCTTCCCTCGAGTGAAAAGTTTATTTTTTATTTTATTTTCGCAAAGTTATGATCTGTCCGTTCGTTCATTGACGTCTCTGTTCACTGTAAAAAGTTTAGTGTCTGTGTTTTGCGACCGCACCGCAAAACCGTGCGTTAGTAGGTGAAAGGACGTGCCTCTCCAATGGGAACCGAAAACATTTGATCACAAGGTCATAGGTCAACCGATACCTCCACAGGAAAACACGCCTCATATATTCTATACGAGACTGGTGACGGCATGTGCGTCACATGACAGGAATATATTGTCGATCCACCTAACTTGTACACTTGGCGAATGGAGAGAAAGATTCTTCTCTCTTGCCCGATTTAGGTTTTCTTGTGGATGTGATAATCACTCCCAAAAAAGTGATGAAAACATAAGAGTTTGTCACATAAACTGCAACAAATGAATGCAACAGTTGCACAGTCGCACAGTTTTCCCTGTGCTCTGTCAAAACATATGTTTTTAACGTTTTCAAATTTTTCCGTGTGTAGACCGTCAAATCCTGCATATGTCCAAGCAAATCTGAACATGTCCTGGAATTTTGGAGAGCGAAGTTGATTATGTGTGAGTGCCTGAACTTTGATAATTGTCTGAAAACAAAAAATTAAAATTTTCCCTTCAGGTAAGACTTGAACCAAGGACCTCTCATTCCGCATGTGCACATGCTAACCACGGGACCATGGCGCGCCGCAGCTGACTCTCTCCTTGATGTTGCCTATCTTGGACACGGACTACTCAGTTTGTATATTTTGCTTATTTTTTTCACAGTTCCACACAACTTCTTCCCATTTTCTCGGTTGATCTGTGTTCAGTTTTTCAAGGCCTATCCACTGTGCCAACTTATAACTAAATCTGAGGGGGGTGCGATGGGGATGTTCCCTTGTAAGCATATTCAGAAGGATGTAGGTTGCAGTAGGTACTGGGAGATGAAGAAGCTTGCACAGGATAGAGTGGCATGGAGAGCTGCATCAAACCAGTCTCAGGACTGAAGACAACAACAACAACAACAACAACAACATTCCGTTTACATGGTGATGTCTTTCCATGTTTTGTGTAGGTTGGTTGGTTGGTTGGTTGGTTTGGGGAAGGAGACCAGACAGCGAGGTCATCGGTCTCATCGGATTAGGGAAGGAAGTCGGCCGTGCCCTTTCAAAGGAACCATCCCGGCATTTGCCTGGAGCGATTTAGGGAAATCACGGAAAACCTAAATCAGGATGGCCGGACGCGGGATTGAACCGTCGTCCTCCCGAATGCGAGTCCAGTGTCTAACCACTGCGCCACCTCGCTCGGTTTTTGTGTAGGCGTTCATAACCAGTTGCTTTTGAAACACTCAGTAAGTTGGCTGTCTTGGTTACTGATGCTCCAGGTAATCGGGCCCCCACAATCTGCACTCCTTGGAACTCTTTCATTGCAAATCGACCTCGGCCTCTAATTGCACATACGAAGTGTGCACTACTCGTAAACAAACTCCACTGATGCCTAGTCCGTACTGAACACGTGCCTCACCTCCGTTGTTGACAGTCAAAACAACCATCCCATTACTGCCACTGTTCACGTTATTTTGCCTGTCTCCTGTAAGTACAGCGTGATTCGTCACTCCATATCACTCGTTTCCAGTCATCCACTGTGATGTTTACTCCATCTCAAGCGTTGCCGTGGCCTGTGAGGAGCTCCCCCACCATTGTGTTTAACTCCCTACGCTCATTCATTGTGCTAGTTGGGCTGCTGGTAGCACTTTGCAACTCGCGAGTGATTCCTTCCGCTGATTTCATGCGATGTTTTACAGCTGCCCTCCGCAAAGTTCGAAGATCCCTGTCCGTGCGTACACGGGGTCTGACAGATCCTGATTTACCTGTGGTTGTTCCTCCGCGTTTCCACTTCACAATCACGTCGCTAAAAGTCCACTTGAGCAGGTACAGAAGACTTCAGACGTCTGTGATGGATGTGTCACTGGGGTGACACGGAATGACCAGTCCACGATTGAAGGCAGTGAGCTCCCCTGAGCGATCCATGCTCCACTTACCGCTTCTATACTGGCGACAGAAAACTCCCCTCCTCCTTTCACATCCGCCACTTAAAGCCGTCGGCACACGGACCGTGCTGTCGAACGTCAACGTTGAGCGTGCCAAGTTCAGCGTGCTGCTGAACGCTCAGGAACGATGCGACTTGTGCATACGGTACGTGGGCCCCAACGTGGTATACGCGATCTCAACGCACTCCAGCGGCAGTCGCGGGATGTTTCTAGTTCGTAAATCACACTGTTTACTAAACGGGCGCGCGCAAAATTCCCACGTCAGCTCTATTAAAACTCATATTTCCTCCATCTTCCACGAAATGGAACGCACCATGTCTAACCAATAAGGATAAAGGCTTATAAAAGTTCCATCACAAACACTGCGATACAAATTTGCAATACTTCATCATTCCCACATTTCAGTAAAACCCCAAGGTCAGTCTTACTTGATCACTGTTCCTACCCCGTGGCAGAATCTTTGCAACATGTGAATTACGAAGCGTAAAAGAAAAAGGAGCAAAATAGCTTTATACAAGTAGCGCAAGCTGTCCTGTAGATTAAGCCAATCGAACAAACTCACCCCTCGAAAAAGGGTGAACTTATATTTACGTAACACCAAATATTATAGTATATACTTATATTAAACTAATAAGAATAAAAGCGCAAATGCTAGGAAAAAAAATTCGAAACTTCCGTGACGCGAACCACCGCCCTGGTTTCAATTTCAATATGTATCAGCGACGTTACTCACTACGCTCATTTTTTTAAAATCTCATTTTGTCCGTTATAGTTCGTTTCAATTGTTCTTGGCGGACGTCCCCTGACGCCCGTTGAGGTAGTTCGTTGATCCATTCACTCAGATTTTTATTATTACAGAGGGCAGCTAACCCTCTGACCGAACACGCTGAGCTACCGTGCCGGCAGGCTAAACTAACAACCCACTAGTGGCAGCAAATCATAGCATGTTACCGCATGCTGACAACTTTAGTCGTAGATATGTTACTGGTTGAAATTTGATTATAACAAATTTTGCCAAGAACAATGCGTTTTGGGTGGATCTTCAGTGTGTCGAAGCCTTCAAATAGCATACTCTCTTAATACGCAAGTTAATATAATTCTTTTGCCACGAATATGATGTTTCTCGTTATTTTATTGGAACGAATCATACAGGTAACAACGGGTTTTTCAGTGATTCTCAATTTGCTTGTGCTCAGAAACGGCTTATATAGTTATAGGCTTGAAATTAATTCCAATATGGCGCCTCACAGGGAGATTGCGAGCATGTGAAGTAGGTGGCGTCGTGCCATCTCATTGGTCAACGCTCATACGCACGCTCAGAATATCTGACATGCCAGATGTTGCTCTGCACGTTCGGAAAGACTGCCGAACGTGCTATTCCACGCTATGGCGTCAGAAACTGGGTACGCTCAACGCCCAACGTTGTGATGCACGGTCCGCGTGTCCACGGCTTTAGTGCTCAGTTCTGCATTACATAGGGGTGTCCCGGTACTTTTGACCAAACAGACGTCCTGTTTCGCGTGCGGCGGTGTTGAAAAGGTGTGGCGAGCGCGCACTGAGAGGTGGATGAAACTGCCGCGCTTCTAGGCAAGGCTGCAGAGCATTCCTCTGATCGCGCTCTTTGAGCTCGCCCAGACTTTCTCTGGACGCCTCATTAGCTGCCGACAATGGGAGCGGGTCACCTTTCTGGCGCCGAAACGGTATCGGCAAGAAGCGCAGATAATGCGGGACCCAACGGTAATGGTCGCGCCACGTCTAGTTAACTGGCCGCCCGTCGCAGACACTCGCTCATCGCCGCTGACGGCGTAAGTGTGGCGCGTCCGTCCTGGCGTAGGGCAAAATGCATTCTTGTACTTAAATATGTATACGAGGTGACAATTGTTGAGCTATATGAAATAAAATCGCCGCAACTACTGAGCGTTTTGGTTAGGACGCTCAAATTGCACAATTGACCGTGGGGCATGATAGAAGTCAGTATCCGCGTGCATGGTTTGGCTTAGCGACAAAGCCGACTTTCATTTGGACGGGTTCGTCAGTAAGGAAAATTAGCTCATTTGGGGGATTGAGAACCCCGCATTTTGCGATCGAGAAGTCTCTTCACCCTCAACGTGTGACTGTGTGGTGTACGATGTCCAGTCACGGAATAATCGGTGCGATATTCCTTGATGGCGCGGTGAGTGCCGAACGGCACGTGAAGGTTTTGGAAGATGATTTCATCCACATGATCCAAAGTGACCCTGATTTCGGTAAGATGTGGTTCGTGAAAGACGGAGCTCAACCCCATCGAAGCAGCAGAGTGTTTGATGTCCTGGAGGAGCACTTTGGGGACCGCATTCTGGCTCTGGGGTACCCAGAGGCCACTGGCATGAGTCTCGATTGGCCGCCATATTCTCCGGATCTGAACACATGCGACTCCTTTTTGTGGGGCTATATTGAAGACAAGGCGTACGGAAATAACCCCAAAACCACTGCTGAGCTCAAAACAGCTATTCAGGAGTTCATCGACAGCATCGATATTCCGTCACTTGAGCAGGTCATGCAGAATTTCGCTATTGGTCTACCCCATCATCGTCAATGATGGCAGGCATATCGAACACGTCATAACCTAAATCTGAATATCTGTAGTGGCGTTTACATGTTGAATAAAGTGGGTGCTCCTTGTAGTTTGTGACTAATTTACGTTTTTTTCATATAGTTCATTAATTGTCACCATGTATCTCCGAAAATATTACAGCTAAAATAGTAAAACTTGAGACTATTATGTACAACATCATGCTTGATATTCTGTGCAATTTGTGTTTGAAAATACGTATCGACGAACATTTTACAAGAATTTGAATTTTTAATTACCATTGTCTCCAAGACGTTCCTTTCCTCGTAAACTAATCAAGTTATAAAACAGGAATTTCACAGTTTACATCTGCATAAGAGGTGTAAGTGAGTAGCCTTTGCTTCTGTTTGTGTGTGTGTGTGTGTGTGTGTGTGTGTGAGAGAGAGAGAGAGAGAGAGAGAGAGAGAGATCGTAAATACAAACCTAGGAATGTGAACCGACAACCTAAATATGCTACTGAGCTCAAAGCCATAATAGTTACATGAAATGGAAAAGAATCCTGTGTATGTGAAAACTGATCTCATTCATAATCAAATAAATAAGCAAACGAATACTTTGACCCTCAGTACACTAGGCCAGTGCGAACTGCTTTAAAAAAAACGTAACTGTATAAAAAAAAATACTGCAGTGTCGATCTGTATAAGAACGTAACCCGAAACACGAAAATTTCTGCACTGATATATGGCCCTGAAGAAACTGACACAACCTACATTGCACAAAGGAAACGAAACAATCACGTATTATGAGTCTCACCTGCAAAATGAAGTACTGGTAAAAAACCGCAACACATCAATACTACACAACAACTAAAAACGTACTGCTAAAAACTAACTACAGTGGATCCAGGGAAACAGGGTTCATAATCTTGACACAGAGTGCCAATGAAACACATGACTCAACGCTAAGTACTGAAATTTCTATTAGGAAGGAACTTATCGAAGAAAACAACTATAGACTCTAATACGACAATTCATTTAATCTAATAACTTCCATGGTACAGTAAATTAACTCAGAAGATCAATCAATAGAATAATTATCAAAAACTCGACTGTGACGAGGGTGCAGCGGACCAACAACACAAGTCTACAGAAATAAAAACAAACTCTTTACTTCATCAAATACCACCTTATTCTCCACTTCAAAACTTTTTTTTATGTCCGTGTACTATCCAACCACTGTTCTGAGTCATCTCTCCTCCTCATAATAAATCAGCAACTCACGTAATTCTAAAAGCGCGTCCATGCACTTACACTGTACACTCGACGCATCCCTCCTGCTGCTCACCGTAGCCAACCACTACTGACTGTCAAAGATTCTACGACTCCATTGCATGCACAGATACTGTTGCCTCACAACTGTTTCTCTCACCACAATTCTACAAATATATCATTTTCGTTTATAAATATTAACACATCCAATTACATCAAAGTAAAATACCCATCTTACAGAGGCTAATACAACATGTGGAACTGATTTTTGTTTGCCCGCATCTCGTGGTCGTGCGGTAGCGTTCTCGCTTCCCACGCCCGGGTTCCCGGGTTCGATTCCCGGCGGGGTCAGGGATTTTCTCTGCCTCGTGATGGCTGGGTGTTGTGTGCTGTCCTTAGGTTAGTTAGGTTTAAGTAGTTCTAAGTTCTAGGGGACTGATGACCATAGATGTTAAGTCCCATAGTGCTCAGAGCCATTTTTGAACTGATTTTTGTTTAAGGTCACAGTTGCTTTGAAATTACACTACTGGCCATGTGATTACATTTTCACCCAATTCTGGTGCATAGATCCTGAGAAATCAGTACCCAGAACAACCACCTCTCGCCGTAATAACGGCCTTGATACGCCTGGGCATTGAGTCAGACAGAGCTTGGATGGCGTGTACAGGTACAGCTGCCCACGCAGCTTCAACACCATACCACAGTTCATCAAGAGTAGTGACTGGCGTATTGTGACGAACCAGTTGCTCGGCCACCATTGACCAAATGTTTTCAGTTGGTGAGAGATCTGGAGACTGTGCTAGCGAGGGCAGCAGTCGAACGTTTTCTGTATCCAGAACGTCCACTGTTCAAAGTGCCTTCAATGCGAACAAGAGGTGACCGAGACGTGTAACCAATGGCACCCCATACCATCACGCCGGGCGATACGCCAGTATGGCGATGACGAATACACGCTTCCAATGTGCGTTCACCGCGATGTCCCCAAAAACGGGTGCGACCATCATGATGCTGTAAACAGAACCTGGATTCATCCGAAGAAATGACGTTTTGTCATTCGTACACCCAGGTTCGTCGTGGAGTACATCATCGCAGGCGCTCCTGTCTGTGATGCAGCGTCAAGGGTAACCGCAGCCACGGTCTCCGTGCTGCTGCAAACGTCGTCGAACTGTTCGTGCAGATGGTTGTTGTCTTGCAAACGTCCCCATCTGTTGACTCAGGGATCGAGACTTGGCTGCACGATGCGTTACATCGATACGGACAAGATGCCTGTCATGTCGACTGCTAGTGATACGAGGCCGTTGGGATCCAGCACGGCGTTCCGTATTACCCTCCTGAACCCACCGATTCCATAATCTGCTAACAGTCATTGGATCTCGGCCAACGCGAGCAGCAATGTCGCGATACGATAACGATAAACCGCAGTCGCGATAGGCTACAATCCGACCTTTATCAAAGTCGGAAACGTGATGGTACGCTTTTCTCTTCCTTACAAGAGTCATCACAACAACGTTTCACCAGGCAACGCCGGTCAACTGCTGTTTGTGTATGAGAAATCGGTTGGAAACTTTTCTCATGTCAGCACGTTGTAGGTGTCGCCACCGGCGCCAACCTTGTGTGAATGCTCTGAAACGCTAATCATTTTCATACCACAGCATCTTCTTTCTGTCGGTCAAATTTCGCGCCTATAGCACGTCATCTTCTTGGTGTAGCAATTCTAATGGCCAGTAGTGTAATATTTCAGTTTTATGTTACCCAGGACTGTTGTATTTTTCTAGAATTCTAAGCGTGAACTTTTGTCAGAGAACGGAAAAGTGCTGCACAGGATAATCAGTAAGTAGTTCTGAACAACTAGACCAAATTTCTGGGTGTTGCTTCTATATTTCCTGAGGAAAGGTACATTATAGCTCAAAAAAGTCAGTTTATGGTGGCAATTCGCAATTAAAGTTTTAATTTCAATTTTCAAAAAGAATGGTTCAAATGGCTCTGAGCACTATGCGACTTAACTTCTGAGGTCATCAGTCGCCTAGAACTTAGAACTAATTAAACCTAACTAACCTAAGGACATCACACACATCCATGCCCGAGGCAGGATTCGAACCTGCGACCGTAGCGGTCACGCGGTTCCAGACTGAAGCGCCTTTAACCGCACGGCCACACCGGCCGGCTTCAATTTTCGAAAGTATTGCTATACATGTAGTGACTAATGCTGTCCATATCCATAACCTTCATTCTCTTTCTCTGCATTTCCGCAACTGAACACTATACAAGGATCACATGCAGCTATCTGCACAACAATGGAGAACCCAAATACTGTTTTTGGACAGCGCATCCTCCTATGGTGATTGTAGCGTATTCTGTGCTTTAGTATGTACATATTTTTTTCTGCAGTTTGGGATTCGCTAGTTACCTGAAGGTTGGTTTTATAACATCTAAAACTGCAACTGGCAAGTTACGTTTGCGGGTGTGTGGCTTTCTACTGGCTTATGCCTGAAGCAGATCTTCTTGCCACCACTGTTCATACGCCATGTTACAAGCTTGCAAGTGGTACACCATTCGTTCCAGACACACTGTGGAGTCCGCGTTGTTACACTAATTAATCGGAGACTTCGTGAAAGCTTTGGTCACGGGTACGTCCAAACGCAACATCTCCTTTATGCCATTCTGTCGGGTCTCCACGTCGATCCATCTTAGTGCAGTGATTCGATACAACTGTCGGATACACGCACACCATTTTCTTGCCATGTAAACGGTGGAGGGTCCATCGAGCACCTGGTACCATATCGACGCCATGTACAGAGTGTAACGTATTTCTATGTTTACGACGTTTCTCATCGAGCCCCATACGTTATCTCGCATTTCTGGCTGCTTCTCTCACACAAATAATGATAAAAATTTAGAAATTCAGGGTCGCCACCAGCCTAAGCCCTTCCTCACCATTTAGAAAAAAAAACGGAGCTGGAAAATTATTAGTTTAATTACTTTAATAATTTAATCACAAGTACGCAAAATTCTTTAAGCAGCCAGATAAATAGCCCTCCATGTCGTGCATGATGCAACTCGATTAATTCAGGAATGGAAATCAGAGTAAGGGGGTAAGATCGACACCAAAGAATTTATCTTTCACGCAAATTATTTATTGTAACTAAATATTTGATTGCACATCCTAACTACACATGAATGGTGGCTGACTCGAAATATTTAAGTAAGAATTACGTGAGAATGAAACAGAGCACAATTTAACTACAGCAAGAAGAAACACAGAAGACGGGGGTGGGAGACAATTATAGAATCATCTCGTTTGCATTCATACCATAAAAATATCTCAGTGAGATCTGCATTGCGATTCTACGCATGCACTATTCTAGACAGAGGTTTAACCAATGCACAAGGCTGTGCGATAATTATTCAACATACTAACTGCGTCTGCTGCTTGCAAACGGCCGAACTAGAGCACGTGGTGCATTCTGACTCAAACTGTTGTGCTGCTTTGTAGAAAGCGCACGAAAGAACAGATATTCTTGCAGAAATTGTAGTTCATTAAACAAGCAAACTGTTAAAATAAAGCCTACTGCGGTGCCGCGGTTAACCAAAAGGGTCATTGATTACCAAACACGTGGCACAAAATCGACACACAAAGAGAAAAGCAACTTCCACAAAATAAAAGATTAAAAATCATTAGAAAAACAACTCGCTTCACACGCTTCAGTTAAGCTGAAGTTCTTAAGTATTTCAACAGTTAAACATAACGAAGTACTAACTCATCCTGCTTCCTATCACCTGAAACCCCCCTTAAGAGCTACGATCCGTACTCACCAAGCGCTCACCGAAGAGTGCCCCTTTCTCTTTCGATATTACCTAGCTCCCCGTGCAGCGGAAGCTACCAGAGTGGTAGCCCTCCGTCACCAACCTCACACACAAAAACAGCCTTCGACTAAGATGGGTAAACCTCTCTGTTCAGGTATTGGAAACCTAAGTTGGTCATCCTATGCTCTCCTTCGAACGAGAAGCAACATCGTCTGCTTCCAGCAGACAATGACCAACTCAGCGTTTCCCACAAAACACACATATAATAATCAATAAGCTTTATTTGAGTGCTCAGTCTTTCTGGAAGGGTTCATGAATTGAGTTAAAATCAGGTAGTAAAGTGAATAGGTTGTACCGAATTCGACAAGCGTCTTATGAAACGACTTTACAGAGAAGTTTCAAGCGGTCCAGGGCCACTATTTCGCTTTCTTCACGGGGATGTCTGATATTTAGTCGGGTCAGCTTATGTCGTGCCCTCTCCTGTTGCGCAAGGTCTCTCGTTTCAGAACATTCCATACGCTTTTTTGTGTGTGTGTGTGTGTGTGTGTGTGTGCCCAGCAGGTGGCCGCACCCGAGTGGGGAGGCAGTTTCCCGGGCCGCTTACTGTGCGTGACTGCCGACGTGGGCACGGCCGTGCGTGACCAGGTGACACGCATTCCTACGCGCGTGCTCAGCCGCACACGCCCCGCAAGGACGGCCACGCCGCGCCGTCATCTGTCCTGTCCCCTGCCCTCGAGGACTCTGTTAAGGCTAGGCGCGCACTGGCGATTTTCCGTCGCGCGATTTATTCGTCGCAAGAATGAAACATAGTGGCTCGAATAGGAGCGCGCGCACGTGCGACAAAAAAGTAGCGGCGATTTGAAAGACGCAACCGGCCCTGTTTCACGCGCGACGCTATTGTCGCCATGTGTGGAATGATTCACAGGCACTGGCATGGGCCCGCTCGTACTAGCGACGCGATTTCTCAGTCAGTCGCTCTCGCTCTGTGTTGCATACACACAAGTTCAGTGCGCCAGCAGCATGTCTGATAACGGGAGTTGCGCTACTGATGACATTGTAAGTTGTGTTGTCGATTCACAAAGACTAACTGCAGAAATAGAAAAGCGACCAGCTCTCTGCAACAGGAAATTAAAAGAACACAGTGATCACAATTTGAAAGAGAAACTATGGGGAGGGGTATGCTGCAGCCTAATTCGGAACTGGACTGAACTGCCTGGACCAGAAAAGACTAACAAAGGTATTTCATAGTTCACTTATATTATTGATTCATGTAGACATCACAGTTACAACAATTTAAATTTTTTCCTATTGCCAAGATACTGATCCTTGTGCAGTCACAAAGTAGTTTGCAGAATAATCCCTTATCTGCATACCACACGCATCAGCTCTTATTCCTACAGGCTCACAGCCTTGTAGAAGGTATTCGCATGGCACGTCCTCAGTTCGTACACCGTCATTTCGTCTTACGAAATTATGCAGAATACAACGTGCTTTTATGATTACGTCTGAAAAACCAACATCCACATCCATAGGTCGATGAAATATTCTCCATTTGTTAGCCAAAATCCCCAAAGTACAGGCTATTACAAATGACTGAAGCGATTTCATAAATTCACTGTAGCTGCATTCATTGACATATGGCCACGACACACTACAGATACGTAGAAAAACTCATAAAGTTTTGTTCGGCTGAAGCCGCACTTCAGGTTTCTGCCGCCAGAGCGCTTGAGAGCGCAGTGAGACAAAATGGCGACAGGAGCCGAGAAAGCGTATGTCGTGCTTGAAATGCGCTCACATCAGTCAATCATAACAGTGCAACGACACTTCAGGACGAAGTTCAACAAAGATCCACCAACTGCTAACTCCATTCGGTGATGGGATGCGCAGTTTAAAGCTTCTGGATGCCTCTGTAAGGGGAAATCAACGGGTCGGCCTGCAGTGAGCGAAGAAACGGTTGAACGCGTGCGGGCAAGTTTCACGTGTAGCCCGCGGAAGTCGACGAATAAAGCAAGCAGGGAGCTAAACGTACCACAGCCGACGGTTTGGAAAATCTTACGGAAAAGGCTAAAGCAGAAGCATTTCTTAAACAGGAGATTGGAAAACCAATTGATCGGTCGTGGTGGAGATCATGATCAACAATTCATGTCATGGCCTCCACGCTCTCCCGACTTAACCCCATGCGATTTCTTTCTCCTCTACCAAGAAACGTGCCAGAACTGCGAACTCGAATCAACGATGCTTTCGAACTCATTGATGGGGACATGCTGCGTGAGTGTGGCAGGAACTTGATTATCGGCTTGATGTCTGCTGAATCACTAAAGGGGCACATATCGAACATTTGTGAATGCCTAAAAAAACTTTTTGACTTTTTGTACGTGTGCAAAGCATTGTGAAAATATCTCAAATAATAAAGTTATTGTAGAGCTGTGAAATCGCTTCAATCATTTGTAATAACCCTGTACATTCCACCATTCTACGAGCACGATATTGTCTATAATCAAAAACACGCTGTTTCGCCAGTTTCGACTTACAGTAGTGATTTTCTTGATGTATCTAATCAATAATGTAAAAGGGCAATAAAAACTGTTGAATGAAATACTGTGTGCTCACCTCAAAATCACAGATAATCGCTCCTCAGGTGGTATACACTTCCTCCATGTCGTATCTTGTTTTGTTATATTCGGTCCTACTGTCTGAAGCAGTGTATCAAAACTATTCTTACTCATTCGATAGTATTGAAAGAATTTATTTGGGTGATTTTGTAACTCTTCGTGTAATTTGTAAAACTGCCCTTTCACTAGTCTTTGACTTACAATCGGATGCACCCAGTAACGACATTTGCGCTGTTTTCTCGCTCTTCTTCGTAGTAAAAGCGCCACCAGACAAGCTGTTTCGATGAAATCCATGATGGTACTGAGAGTAGTTGCGATTTTCCTGCCGCTGTGTGCGCACCACTGAAAAATCGCCTGTGCGCGCCTAGCCTTAACAGAGTGCCGCAGGCGTCAAAAGTGTGCGAGCGATGGTCGTCGCTTGTCCGCACCAGAGGGAACAGTCCGAAAAGTGTTGTCACAGCTGTTCCACTTTCGCATCTCTTTCGGCGGTCAGTTTGGCTTTAGGAAACGCAAAATCACCAGAGGGGCAGTTGTGACATTACACTTAATAATAGAAGCGAGACATGACAAATAATATCAGTGGCCCACGGTGATTGTAATTCTCAGAAAAATACACGTAGGCTTTAGCGAACGGATGGTAATATACAGTACTAGCGAATCGAGCAATAGTACGCAATTGACAAATATGTATGGGAACTGGATATACGTCCTAACCTCGTTCCTCTCTCTGTCAATCTCCTACTCCTCCATCTTTGTGTCCACCTCAACCTCTTCCCTGTCTCTTTGTCCATCTTCATCTCATTCCCCCTCTCTCTGTCCATCTCCTCCTCTATCTCTTTCAATCTCCTTCTCCCCCCTTTCTCTGTTCACTTCCTCCTTACTACTCTCTAGGCCTTCCCCTCTCCTCCACCTCTCTTTCGTTACTGAGAATGTCTTCTTCCACTGTCTCTCTCTCTGTCCTTGATACTTGTTTACTGTTATTCCAAACGAATACTTGACTGGAAATTTAAGTTGCTTCAAGTAAATGAGTAAATCAGTTGGTATCCTTGGTGTGAAACAGACCTCTCTAGCAGCTTCATCTGCGGGAATAGTACCTTCAACGACAGCATTTCGCATAGTTTTATCTGGGAATGGGTAGGATTACAAAGTTTCGGACGATTCAGTTTCCGTAATAGTATTCTAACCACAAGACAACAATCCATGAAAACTACTTCCCCGTTTTCTTTTAAAAGAGACTGGCGAGGGAGAAAACAAAGTAGCATATTCTTGTGTATATAATTGTTGTTTAAAATTATATGCAAACAGGAGGAAGCTATTTAGGAGAAACCATTTGACTGATGGTTAAATCGCCTTCTATTGTCGTTGAAATTAACGGTGAGAAACAAAACGAAACTTTCAGTTTCACGACGGAGCCCAGCCTTTTCTTTCTCGCAGTCGGTTTTAACAGACTACTTGTACATTATTGGTTGGAAAATTAGTAGTTTATTTCCGATTGAAATGGGTTGATGATGTCCTAGGTGATATTGTCGTCAACAACATTCCTCATCGTGTGATAATTTGGAAGCGCAACGGTTAAGAACTTTACGAGAGTTTTGTTAACAACGGTAAATAACGTCTCTTCAAATGGTTCAAATGGCTCTGAGCGCTATGGGACTCAACTGCTGTGGTCATAAGTCCCCTAGAACTTAGAACTACTTAAACCTAACTAACCTAAGGACAGCACATAACACCCAGCCATCACGAGGCAGAGAAAATCCCCGACCCCGCCGGGAATCGAACCCGGGCGTGGGAAGCGAGAACGCTACCGCACGACCACGAGATGCGGGCTAACGTCTTTTCTTTATATTAGTACTGATGCACAGAAACCAAGAGGGAACAGTAGTAATGCAAGGACGATGTGCTCGAATTAAGAAGGTTGTAGGAATTCTTCCAATCCATAAGTGGCATACAGCAAACCAGTGCTTAACAGTATTGGTTAAAAACATTCTTGGTTGCAATTTTAGTTTTTTTATTTTTCAACTAAGCGTTTCGCCTTATTTAGCCATCTTCAGGTTGACCTTAATTTGATATTTCTTAGAACGATCCTTTAGACAGTGTAGCCGAAGGGCATCGTCACTAAATCAGGCCAGCATCGCCTTCGTTAAACTCAGTAGAAACTTTTATAGATGGACGCGAGTGACTACAATTAAGATCAACCTGAAGATGCCTAAATAAGGCGAAACGCGTAGTTGAAAAATAAAAAACTAAAATTGCAACCAAGACTGTTTTTAACCAATACTAAGGTTGTAGGACACGGGTGTAGTCTTTCACCAATACTGTTCAAACTGTACATCGGAGAACCATGACGGAAATTTAAAAAAAAATGGTTGAAGAGTGGGATTAAAATTCATTGAACGTGAGGAAGAATTGCACCACCCGTTGAATAGAATGAACAGTCGAATAACCACAGAATATGGACAGACAGAAAAGCAAAGAGGGACAAAAGTGATTAGAAGTACCAATACCGATAAACTTAAGATCAACAGTTGTGACCAACAAGTAGACAAAGTGGAGAGACTCTGCTGCTGCATTGGAAACAAAACGGCACATTGAGATCTAGAAAATGACACACGACAATCGAAGCAAGGCAAAGAGGGCATTCGTGGCTAAAAGAAGTGTAGCTGTAATTTGGGGAAGAAATTTCTCAGAATGTGCTGTACGTCTGGAGCACAGCATGGTACACTGAGGTGACACCAGAAGCCGTGGGGGACCTCCTAATACCGTATCGGACCTCATTTTACTCAGCGTACTGCGGTATCTTGACGTGCCATGAACTCAGTAAGTCGTTGGATGTCCCCTGAAGAAATACTGAGCCGTGTAGCTTCTATGGCCGCCCGCAATTGTGGAAGTTTGCCGGTGCTGGATGTTGTGCACGAGCTGACCTCTCGATCATGTTCCATAAAGGTTAAACGGGATTGATGTCGGGCGATCTGGGTTGCCAAACAATTCGCTCGAATTGTCCAGACTGTTCTTCAAACCAATCGCGAACAATTGTGGCCCAGTGACACGGTGCACCGCTGTCCATAGAAATTACATCGTTGCTTGGGAACATGAAGTCCACGAATGACTGCAAATGGTCTCCAAGTAGCCAGACATAACCGTTTCCTGTCAGTGGTCGGTTCATTTGGACAAGAGGACCCAGTACATTCCATTTAAGCACGACCCATACCATTATGGAAGCACCACCAGTTTGCACAGTGCCTTGTTGACAACTTCGGTCCGTGATTTCATGGCGGCTGCGCCACACTCGAACCCAACCATCAGCTCTTACCGACTCAAATGGGGACTCATCTGACCAGGCCACAGTTTTCCAGCCGTCTAGGGTCCAACCGACATGGTCAGCAGCCCAGCAGGGGCGCTGCAGGCGGTGTCGTGCTGTTAGCAGAGGCACTCGCGTCGGACATCCGGCGGCCCGCCACGAATTCCTTTCCTGTGCTAACCTCTTCATCTCAGAGTAGCACTTGCAACCTACGTCCTCAATTATTTGCTTGACGTATTCCAATCTCTGTCTTCCTCTACAGTTTTTGCCCTCTACAGCTCCCTCTAGTACCATGGAAGTCATTCCCTCATGTCTTAGGAGATGTCCTATCATCCTGTCCCGTCTCCTTATCAGTGTTTTCCACATATTCCTTTCCTCTCCGATTCTGCGTAGAACCTCCTCATTCCTTACCTTATCAGTCCACCTAATTTTCAACATTCGTCTATAGCACCACATCTCAAATGCTTCGATTCTCTTCTGTTCCGGTTTTCCCACAGTCCATGTTTCACTACCATACAACGCTGTACTCCAGACGTACATCCTCAGAAATTTCTTCCTCAAATTAAGGCCGGTATTTGATATTAGTAGACTTCTCTTGGCCAGAAATGCCTTTTTTGCCACAGCGAGTCTGCTTTTGATGTCCTCCTTGCTCCGTCCGTCATTGGTTATTTTACTGCCTAGGTAGCAGAATTCCTTAACTTCATTGACTTCGTGACCATCAATCCTGATGTTAAGTTCCTCGCTGTTTTCATTTCTACTACTTCTCATTACCTTCGTCTTTCTCCGATTTACTCTCAAACCATACTGTGTACTCATTAGACTGTTCATTCCGTTCAGCAGATCATTTAATTCTTCTTCACTTTCACTCAGCAATGTCATCAGCAAATCGTATCATTGATATCCTTTCACCTTGTATTTTAATTCCACTCCTGAACCTTTCTTTTATTTCCATCATTGCTTCCTCGATGCACAGATTGAAGAGTAGGGGCGAAAGGCTACAGCCTTGTCTTACACCCTTCTTAATACGAGCACTTCGTTCTTGATCGTCCACTCTTATTATTCCCTCTTGGTTGTTGTACATATTGTATATGACCCGTCTCTCCCTATAGTTTACCCCTACTTTTTTCAGAATCTCGAACAGCTTGCACCATTTAATATTGTCGAACACTTTTTCCAGGTCGACAAATCCTATGAAAGTGTCTTGATTTTTCTTTAGCCGTGCTTCCATTATTAGCCGTAACGTCGGAATTGCCTCTCTCGTCCCTTTACTTTTCCTAAAGCCAAACTGATCGTCACCTAGCGCATTCTCAATTTTCTTTTCCATTCTTCTGTATATTATTCTTGTAAGCAGCTTCGATGCCTGAGCTGTTAAGCCCACTAACGCCAAATTTCGCCGTACTGTCCTAACAGATCCGTTCGCCGTACGCCCCGCACTGATTTCTGCGGTTTTTTTACGCAATGTCGCTTGCCTATTAGCAATGACAACTCTACACAAACGCCGCTGCTCTCGGTCGTGAAGTGAAAGCCTGAAATGAGGTCTTCTGGGCACACTCTTGACACTGTTGAACCGGGATCACTGAATTCCCCAGCGATTTCCGAAATGAAAAGTCCCATGCGTCTAGCTCCAACTACCATTTCGCGCACAAAGTCTATAATTTCGCGTTGTGCAGCCGTAATCACGTCGGAAACCTTTGTACATGAATCACCTGAGTACAAATGGACAGCTCCTTCAATTCAGTGACGTTTTATAACTTATGTACGCGTTACTACCGAATCACTACAACTCTCATTGTTAGGCAACAACTCCCGTTCTCTCTCAGCATAGTGAAAAGTGCGCCGCGCGGGATTAGCCGAGCGGTCTCAGGCGCTGCAGTCATGGACTGTGCGGCTGGTCGCGGAGGAGGTTCGAGTCCTCCCTCGGGCATGGGTGTGTGTGCTTGTCCTTAGGATAATTTAAGTAAGCTTAGGGACTGAAGACCTTAGCAGTCAAGTCCCATAAGATTTCACACACATTTGAACATATTTCTCCTAAAGTGCATTTCAAATTAGAACAATTTAGAAAACTTCTTAGCAAGCATGGTAGTTAATAGGTCTGCTGCATCTTATCATTACATTCATAATATACTACGCGCTATCTTTTTAAATCATTTCCTGTTTTAACAATGACCCGCGTTTGACAGGTCTGTTTCAAGTATTAATCTGGTATTTCTTTGAGAAACACAGCAACCCGCCACTTTATTATGTAGGTATTTTTGTTTGTGCCAATACTAGTTTGGGGCTTTCGCCCAGCATCAGATGGCGTAATATTGTACATATCTAAATCTCCAAGTAGCACTTTGGTAAAAACATTGACTGAAGTCTGGACGCTGGAACTGCCTTTCTGTTCTGCTTGTTGTTGCTCCAATTTTCGGTATTTACGAACGTCGTTGATTTTGTGCAACGCTTATAAATACCGGACATCGGAGCACAACAAGCAGAAGAGGAAGTCAGCTGAGAGAGCAGCTTTCCGCCAACGTTTCTAACAATGTGCTAATTGAAGATGTAAATATATCATACGCCAACTGAAGATGGACGAAAGCCCCAAACGTGCACTGATGTCAATAAAAATACATTAAAAAAATGGTAGGTTTCTGTGTTTCTTAAAGTAGCATAATCCACAACCGCAGAGTTCAGTAAGCAGTAAAATGAATAAATTAATGATCCGTAATTGTGGATTAGTGGCTCCCAATATTCGGAAGGCTGCCTCAACTTTCAGACGTATCCAAGAATACAGCTACACCAAGTTCAGCTTCTACTAACTATTTCTTGTCTTTAACCGTCTCACGTGTTCCACTACATTCATATAGCGAGTTTGGGTACAAACAGCTGAAGTAAGACAAGAAGTCCGACCCTGCCACGGTCATGTTCGTTGGAGAAATTCCGTGCAGGTAAGACATTTCTTATCTGAGAAAAGAGAAGGAAGAAAGCAGCCAAGATTTACATGGAGCTGATAGGGAAAAAGTGACATGCACGTCATGGTTGTGATAAAGACGGAAAGATATTTACAGTAATGGGACAATGAAGGAACTGTAAGAGGCGTGTAACATTGTAACACTTAAATCGATTAGGAGTAGGTTTATTTGAGTAACTGTGTATCTGCAATTTTTGAAGTGTGCATTGTGTGTTGTTTCAACTCCTTGATGTATGGCAAGAAAATTAGAGTTTTGTAATGTATATATGTGAAACAAGTAAAAGAATATGTTGAAGTTTTAAATTATTATAGTATGAATATGTTTATGAAAGAAGTATGTTTGTTAAAAGATGGTTCATGTTTAGGGCACTTGTATGTGTAACATGTAAACGCTGTAGGGAAGTCCCTCCGCAACGAAAGTGGCACGGCGCGATGTAAAAGGTGGGTTTGGCGGTCGAACTGAGCGGCTGCTTTGTGTCAACGGCACGCAGTGTGTGGCTAGCCTTAGCACGGAACACCTCGACTGTGCTAAGAGAGGCAACTACAAGTTGCATTAGAAGGGATTTGCCTCGGATGTTGATCTGGCTATTATTTGGTATTCACGGAATAATGGAATGTCTGTAATATGTTGAAAATCCTACGCCAAGAGGAGATTTTATAGAGCATTCGCACATCAAGCGCCTTGAGTTCAGTTAGCTGCCATTTCGCCTGCCACTAATCTTCGCCACTGCTTCGTGGACTTCTTACATTCAGTTACGTAATGTATATTGGCATGGACCAGTTAATGTGTGTGTTGTTTCAATAATAATCACGTAAAACGTCTATTCGTGTTCGAAACCATAACTTTAATCCTGATCACGAACTTACGCAGGGTCCTCACCTAAGTACTGCTAAAACCGAGTATCCTGATTTAAATGAACAGCTCTGGCATTCATGTGTTTAAAAGTGATTTTTGGTCTAAAGTAAAAGGAGTAGCAAACGTTAAAGTAAAGGTAAGATTTGGATGCTTTGTTTATGGACTACGCCAAGTGAAATCGGTAGGAAGTTTAAGTACAAAAATTTAAAGATCAATCAATAGGAAAGTGAAAACCTTAATTATTTAAAAGCTAAAACCATAAAAATGAAGTTGGATAGGCTTTCGCGAAAGTATCCTTAGTTTATAATACAATATAGTTTTGTAGGATTCCACGCGGCTGCTACGGTCGCAGATTCGAATCCTGCCTCGAGCATGGATGTGTGTGATGTCCTTAGGTTAGTTAGGTTTAAGTAGTTCTAAGTCTAGTGGACTGATGATCTCAGATGTTAAGTCTCATAGTGATTAGAGCCATTTGAACCTTTCTTTTTTTTTTTTTGTAGGGTTACAGTGCAAGATTGTGTAAATATTATTTTGCCTCATAGGTGATTGAAGTAAAAGTGCATATAAATCTTTAATGAACCGATTTGCGGTAGTACTATTAGAAGTGAAGTTATGCACATTTTCAAAGATAGTGTAGTTTTGGTACCCATCATGAATGGTCCCTTTTCAAGTTAATTAAGCCCAGTGTTGCTTTTTATTAACTTGCAAAGTAATTTAAGTGAATGATTAGCTTTAGAGATAGTTTTACTTTTGCAATAATCAGAGAACCTCTGCTAGTGAAACTATACCAGTTTATGGGTCCCCATCATATAGTCCTCCTATTAAAAAACATGACCTATCACTGTTAGTAAGGAAAATTACTATATGCAGAGGAGCTTAAACAGTGTGTTTAAGAGCTTGTTCATCTTTAATTGCGTTATTTATATCAGTCAAGATAGAAGCCTCTCACGTCCAACATTAGTTCTGCACTTCACGTTGTAATGTTTCCGTATTTTGATTAAGTAATACTATTGATTGTGGCGGTCATTAGTATGAGCTCGGTGCAGTTTTGTTCCCCATAATTTACTGGTGTGTATGCTATTGATAACTGCTGGTACACACAGTACAGAGTGCACTTTGCCAGCTTGTATCATGTTTGCTATTCACAAGGGAGATCTCATCAAAAGTAACTTCAATAACTAATATCTAATTTTCTCAAATATACTGAAAGTGCCTAATTAGGCTTGCGACCTTTCGTTTTTATTTCATTCACTTATAATTTTACCACTTCTTTTAACTTCCAAGGTTACGGCCCGTTTGGTTTTACTGTCAACTTCGCAAAATTCAAAATTATAGTCCGATACTCTTTTCCATTCGACACACGCACGGTCGAACTTTGAAATCCCCTCAGAGGGCAGCATTAGCGTGTTTCACGGCACGTTAATGTTAATGAGTAGCTTTTCCCGTGACAGAACATAAGGTTAAGTTATTAGGGAATAGTGTTATAACATTGGGTGGCGGGCGGGTAAAACGAAAGAGAAGTGACAGAATACATTGAGATAATGCTAGTATGGAAATTATTTGATTTCGTATTCATTATTCACTTTAATTAGCTGATTTCGGCGATTGACCATCAACAAGTGTTTCAAATGTCGAAGTTTCACCGACTGTTTACGGCCACTGGCACAGAACGGGAGCGTAAAGGAACCTCTCCACCACACGAAGAGCTGCGTCACGAGGTTATATGCGTAGAGCCAACACGAGCGCACAGTGTGCTAACTGTGGAGAGGCTGGTGTTGGCTCAACTCATCCAGCGGGTGACGCGGTTAGCTCGTTCTAACTTCACTTTTACACCCTCTCGCCAGTCAAACAGTCCTGTCATCGTGTCCTTTTTCTTTTCCGCCTCGTATTTGGTGTAAGCAACACAACTTTCCCTTGATATATCCTAACTAAACAGGCGAAACACCTTTCAGCTTTTTTCCTCTGTGTATACCAAACTGTGTATTGGGAAAAACTGGTGGAAGCTGATCTCGAAGAAAATCAATTCGTGGTCCAGACAAATGTAAGAAAATGTGACCCAATACTGACCATACGACTTATCGTGAAAGACAGGTTCAAACCGACGTTTACAGCAGTTGTAAAATCTTTTAACGGTGTTGTCTGGAATACTCTCTCTCTCTCTCGAGACCCTGAAGATACCTGGCATACAATACGGGGAGAGAAAGATCATTTACGACGTGTTGGGGAATCAGATCGCAAGTGAAACTTTCTGGAAGATTAAAACTATGTGCCGGACCGAGACTCGAACTCGGTACCTTTGCCTTTCACGGGCAAGTGCTCCACCATCTGAGCCGGGCACGACTCACGACGCCTCCTCGCAGTTTTACTTCCCCCAGTACATCGTCTCCTACATTCCAAACAGAAGTTCTCCTGCCAAAATTTGCGGGAATATAACTTCTAGAAGAAGCCAAGTCCCGCCAGGAAGTTTCACATCAGCGCACTGTCCGCTGCAGAGGAAAAAATTCGTTCTACGCCTAGTCTGCGTTTGTAAGAGATGAAGGACACGAAAGAAAACCTGAAGTGGAGGAGGCATTGAGACGAGTTGTAGCCTATCTCCCACTTTATTCAATCTGCACATTCAGAGGGCAGTAAAGGAACCCAAGGAGAAATTTGGAAAAGGTATCAAGTTTCGCGGAGAGGAAACAAAAACTGAGATTCTGCCGATCACGTTGTAGTTTTGTAAGACTCCAAAGGACTTGAAAGACAAGTAGAGCGAAATGGATAGTATTATAAAGTGAACATCAAGTAAAGTAAAACAAAAGTAATGGAATATAGTCGAATTAAATAAGACGATGCTGACGGAATTAGATTAGGAGCTGATACATCAGAAATAATGGTCTTATAATTTGAGCAGAAAAAATGACTTATTTTGGCCGAAGTAGAGAGGATACAAAATGCAGACTAGCAATGCCGAGAAAACCATTTCTGAAACGACAAGTCTGCGAGTTATACAGCCAGCTTTCTTCTTTGAAGACATAATTCATGTGACACGCCCTAGTGTCTGTCTTGTTTAGCTCGTCCCGATTATATGTTTTTCAAAGTAGCGGCCACAGTTTCATGCTAAGGTAAGCGCTCTGACTAGACTGTCCGTTTTTGTGTTACGATTTCCTAGCATTCGCATTGCCGCTACACTGAGACGCTGGAATACCTGAAAGCTCTTTTGTCAAGCTCGTCCATCAGTTTCTGTGAGCACCCGCACAACAGGGATTACCTTTGCCCACTTCCTGTTCATGGTTTCTATGCGAATTCTCGATCTGCAAGTTGCTTCATCTTCCTCCAAGTGAAACTGAGGTATTATTCACAATAAAGGATGGCAGCCAAAAACAGTTGCAGGATAGAATTTTTTTATTAAAATTCTTGACCGAGGTTTCGTACATATAAATATACCTTCATCAGAAGTAAAACTTCCTGAATAGAAAGACACATTCATTAGAAAAGCCATATCAACGAAAGTGAGAAACAGAAGCTTAAATAACGGTGAAATTGCTAAAGTAATACAGGCACACAATCTTTAGTACTTACTAAAATTACATCATGCACTGGAGAATAATAAAACAATTGTGCCAAAAGGCGTCGTCAGTAATTAAAATATCATCTCCATTTGTACAACATGTGTAATGGGCACAGGATCAAAGCGAACAGTTTAACAATGTTACTTCGCCTATGAACTGTTGAGACACGAGTGTGAAGGCACTAACGCAGATTGTTTCGCCGAGAGAGGGCACTTGCATGTGCCAGACTCGCGCATATTACAATCCATAAATACATACATAAGCGCATCAAAAATTATTAAAGGTTGTGTTAATTCAAACTTTGTCTTAATAAATAAAGCGTATCACGCCAATTAAAGACATTTATGTAAACTAGAAATATAGAACCAAATTTACCTGTGTCCTAGTGTCAAACGGATAAAGCTTGCGCTTGGAACATCTAACGAGAGAGGGCACTACTGTAATGCGCGAGAGTCTCGCGTAACGTAGGCAGTGAAATACATACTAGCGAAACAACCAAAATGTTATAATAAAACGAAACCATCTGTCATTATGAATAAAACATAGTAGTCATTTAACCACACATACACATTGAAATTCATAATTAACAAACATCACAATATGTAGATCCGAACAAGACAGGAAAAGCGCATTTCACCGGCATCAACAAGCAAGAAAATAACTCCTAGTCAGCCAGACTGTATTACATTAAGGCAATGAGGGGTTTGAAACTGTCTAAAAAATTTTTGTTTCGAAGCTGCACCTGTTCATTAAGAACAAAACCATCTTTTAGAGACAGATGCTTGAAAATCTCTAATTCTTCGAGCAAGTCTAGTTTGTCACCTCTATCAGCTTCATGAAGCAGCTCTACGTCGTCCAGTTCACTTGGCGTGTGCTGTAAGAGCCATAGATGTTCAGCAAAGATGGAATTATATACGTTTTCCCCATTTTTACCTAACCTGTGTTCTTTATACCTAACTTTAATGGGTCTACCTGTCTGCCCTATGTAATAGTTTGGGCAGTCGTTACAAGTAATTTTGTACACACCGTTTTGTTAAACTGTTCGCTTTGATCCTGTGCCCATTACACATGTTGTACAAATGGAGATGATATTTTAATTACTGACGACGCCTTTTGGCACAATTGTTTTATTATTCTCCAGTGCATGATGTAATTTTAGTAAGTACTAAAGATTGTGTGCCTGTATTACTTTAGCAATTTCACCGTTATTTAAGCTTCTGTTTCTCACTTTCGTTGATATGGCTTTTCTAATGAATGTGTCTTTCTATTCAGGAAGTTTTACTTCTGATGAAGGTATATTTATATGTACGAAACCTCGGTCAAGAATTTTAATAAAAATATTCTATCCTGCAACTGTTTTTGGCTGCCATCCTTTATTGTGAAGAATTTTAACAGTTGCTGCTGCAGCCATGTTTAAAATCTTGAAACTGAGGTATTATGTTTGTGTACAAACACTACTGGCAATTAAAATTGCTACACCACGAAGATGACGTGCTACACACACGGAATTTAGCCGACAGGAAGAAGATGCTGTGACATGCAATTGATTAGGTTTTCAGAGCATTCACCTACAACGTGCTGACATGATAAAAGTTTCCAAGCGATTTCTCATACACAAACAGCAGTTCACCGGCGTTGCCTGGTGAAACGTTGCTGTGATGCCTCGTGTAAGGAGGAGAAATGCGTACCACCACGTTTCCGACTTTGATAAAGGTTGGATTGTAGCCTATCGCGATTGCGGATTATCGTATCGCGACATTGCTGCTCGCGTTGGTCGAGATCCAATGACTGTTAGCAGAATATGGAATGGGTGGGTTCAGGAGAGTAGTACGGAACGCCGTGCTGGATCCCAACGGCCTCGTATCACTAGCAGTCGAGATGACAGGCATCTTATCCGCACGGCTGTATAACGGATCGTGCAGCCACGTATCGATCCCTGAGTCAACAGACGGGGACGTTTGCAGCAGCACGGACTATCAGCTCGGAGACAGTGGCTGCGGTTACCCTTGACGCTGCATCACAGACAGGAGCGCCTGCGATGGTGTACTCGACGACGAACCAGGGTGCACGAATGGCAAAACGTCATTTTTTCGGAGAAATCAAGGTTCTGTTCACAGCATCGTGATGGTCGCATCCGTGTTTGGTGACATAGCGGAGAACGCACATTGGAAGCGTGTATTCATCATCGCCATACTGGCATATCACCCGGCGTGATGGTATGGGGTGCCATTGGTTACACGTCTCGGTCACCTCCTGTTCGCACTGACGGCGCTTTGAACAGTGGACGTTACATTTCAGATGTGTTACGACCCGTGCCTGTACCCTTCATTCGATCCCTGCCAAACCCTATATTTCAGCAGGATAATGCACGAGCGCATGTTGCAGGTCTTGTACGGGCCTTTCTGGATACAAAAAATGTTCGACTGCTGCCCTGGCCAGCACATTGTCCAGATCTCTCACCAATTGAAAACGTCTGGTCAATGGTGGCCGAGCAACTGGCTCCTCACAATACGCCAGTCGCTACTGTTAATGAACTGTGGTATCGTGTTGAAGCTGCATGGGCAGCTGTACCTGTACACGCCATCCAACTCCCAGGCGTATCAAGGCCGTTATTACGGCCAGAGGTGGTTGTTCTGGGTACTGATTTCTCAGGATGTATGCACAGAAATTGCGTGAAAATGTAATCACATGTCAGTTCTAGTATAATATATTTGTCCAATGAATACCCGTTTATCATCTGCATTTCTTCTTGGTGTAGCAATTTTAATGGCCGGTAGAGTAAGTCACAACGTTAGTTGTGCCGTTGTAAGGCGTTGGCGGATATGGCTCAGGTCTACTACGACGGCAGTTACGTATTAAAGTAACAGATGTGCAAACATGTACACTCACAAAAGTCGGCGGTGTAAATGGGCAAATATAGGAATTCGCGCATGAAACTGATAAACAGCCGAAAACAGCTGATGGCTGTGTAAATGACAGTGATTGTGTGACAGCCAGAGTGCAAACTGGAATTGTCTTTCAATTTTTGCAAAACTTGTGTTTGAATTGTATCGTATCTTGCGCTTGCGATTTGTTGAGTTTGTTTGCTTATAGGAATGGTCCGACATAATCAGAAATGGAAAATACCTGCCAAAGCAGTAGATCGTGATATACAAGTCATATTATCTACAGTTTTGACCTCTGTACAGCTTTAATGGTATCAGGATTATGCCGAAGAAATTTTTAATCTTCGGGCTCGAGTTGGCCAGATGACTAGCATCTCGCCTGATTTGGGATGTAACTCCCCGAAATTCGACGAGCCAGTTGCGTCACTCATGGCGGAGGATTCGTTACCTCGTAGGGTAATTTTGTGATAACTGAAAGCGGCAGTCGACGAGATGTTAAACACTAACCTTAGTTCAGCAGGTGCGACGCCATCACAGTAGAGGGTTTCTCATCTACTCCGACTCTGTCAGTTGGTTGGTTTGGGGAAGGAGACCAGACAGCGTGGTCATCGGTCTCATCGGATTAGGGAAGGATTGGGAAGGAAGTCGGCCGTGCCCTTTCGGAGGAACCATCCCGGCATTTGCCTGGAGCGATTTAGGGTAATCACGGAAAACCTAAATCAGGATGGCCGGACGCGGGATTGAACCGTCGTCCTCCCGAATGCGAGTCCAGTGTCTAACCACTGCGCCACCCCGCTCGGTACTCCGACTCTGTCAGTGCCCTGCACTCTGCATAATTGTATCTGTTAGAGAGAGAGAGAGAGAGAGAGAGAGAGAGAGAGAGAGAGAGAGAATTCAATCTGTCCGAGAAGCCACGCAGCACATCAAGACCGAGGCAAAGGCATGGTATTCTGCTAGGTTACCGGGTCACGTTATGATGTGGGGAAACGATGCTACAGACAAAGCAGCCAGTGTGGCGTGTGGAGGCACCGTTATGATTCAGTGCCTGTGCTGTCCCTGTTATGTAACTAGCCTACAGTTCCCTGTGCGCGAAGCCTACGACTGATCAGAGAATGTCTGTTACAAAACCTATTACGCCGCGCGGAGTGGCCGCGCGGTTAGAGGCGCCATGACACGGACCGCGCGGCCCCTCCCGCCGGAGGTTCGAGTCCTCCCTCGGGCATTCGTGTGTGTGTTGTTGTTAGCATAAGTTAGTTTAAGTAGTGTGTAAGTCTAGGGACCGATGACCTCAGCAGTTTGGTCCCTTAGGATTTCACACACATTTCAACATTTGAAAACCTGTTACGTAATACGTTTCTCTCTACAGAAAGTACCGTTTCTACCTGCAATAGGTAACTTCTCTACATCAGTATTCGAAAACAACGGTTAGTGGGCCAAGGCGACGTACTACGGTACTATACAGGGTGGTCCATTGATCGTGACCGGGCCAAATATCTCACGAAATAAGCGACATCATCCAAGTGTCCGGACCGTTCGCCGGATAGTTACGTTATTTAAGGAAACAGGAAGTGTTCAGCCACATGTGAAACGTCAACCACGACCTGCAACAGATGATGATGCCCAAGTAGGTGTTTTAGCTGCTGTCGCGGCTAATCAGCACATGAGTAGCAGAAAAATTGCGCGAGAATCGGGAATCCCAAAAATGTCGGTGTTGAGAACGCTACATCAACATCAAATGCACCCGTACCATATTTCTATGCACCAGGAATTGAATGGCGACGACTTTGAACGTCGTGTACAAAAATGGCTCTTAGCACTATGGGACTTAACATCTTAGGTCATCAGTCCCCTAGAGCTTAGAACTACTTAAACCTAACTAACCTAAGGACATCACACACATCCATGCCCGAGGCAGGATTCGAACCTGCGACCGTAGCAGTCCCGCGGTTCCGGACTGCAGCGCCTAGAACCGCACGGCCACCGCGGCCGGCGTCGTGTACAGTTCTGCCACTCGGCACAAGAGAAATTACGGGACGATGACACATTTTTTGCACGCCTTCTATTTACCAACGAAGCGTCATTCACCAACAGCGGTAACGTAAACAGGCGTAATATGCACTATTGGGCAACGGAAAATCCACGATGGCTGCAACAAGCGGAACATCAGTGACCTTGGCGGATTAATGTATGGTGCGGCATTATGGGAGGAAGCATAATTGGCTCCCATTTTGTCGATGACAATCAAAATGGTGCAATGTTTGCTGGTTTCTTGCGTAATATTCTACCCATGTTACTACAAAATGGCCGGCCGAAGTGGCCGTGCGGTTAAAGGCGCTGCAGTCTGGAACCGCAAGACCGCTACGGTCGCAGGTTCGAATCCTGCCTCGGGCATGGATGTTTGTGATGTCCTTAGGTTAGTTAGGTTTAACTAGTTCTAAGTTCTAGGGGACTAATGACCTCAGCAGTTGAGTCCCATAGTGCTCAGAGCCATTTGAACCATACTACAAAATGTTTCACTGCATGACAGAATGGCGATGTACTTCCAACATGATGCATGTCCGGCACATAGCTCGAGTGCGGTTGCAGCGGTATTGAATAGCATATTTCATGACAGGTGGATTGGTCGTCGAAGCACCATACCATGGCCCGCACGTTCACCGGATCTGACGTCCCCGGCTTTCTTTCTGTGGGGAAAGTTGAAGAATATTTGCTATCGTGATCCACCGACAACCCCTGACAACATGCGTCAGCGCATTTTCAACGCATGTGCGAACATTACGGAAGGCAAACTACTCGCTGTTGAGAGGAATGTCGTTACACGTATTGCCAAATGCATTGAGGTTGACGGACATCATTTTGAGCATT
Source organism: Schistocerca piceifrons (assembly GCF_021461385.2). NCBI lineage: Eukaryota > Metazoa > Arthropoda > Insecta > Orthoptera > Acrididae > Schistocerca > Schistocerca piceifrons. The sequence goes on from NC_060146.1 coordinate 216,964,232, forward strand.
TATTGCATGAATGTCGTATTTACAGGTAATCACGCTGTAACCACATGCGTTGTCAGAAATGATAAGTTCACAAAGGTACATGTATCACATTGGAACAACCGGAATAAAATGATCAAACGTACCTGCGTTCTGTATTTTTTTGATGTAAAAATCCTACCTGTTACCAACTGTTCGCCGTCCGCAGTAGCCGAGCGGTTCTAGGCGCTACAGTCTGGAACGGCGCGTCCGCTACGGTCGCAGATTCGAATCCTGCCTCGGGCATGGATGTGTGTGATTCCCTTAGGTTAATTAGGTTTAAGTAGTTCTAAGTTCTAGGGGACTGATGACCTCAGAAGTTAAGTCCCATAGTGCTCAGAGCCATTTTAACCATTTGAACCAACTGTTCAATTGTGAGCCATACGTTTGTGACTATTACAGCGCCATCCATCACAAAGCGAAAAAAGTGGTCCAATGGTCCAACTAAAACATTCATATTTCTTTACGTATTAGACAAATATGTAATAAAAAATTAGGGTTCCTGTTTAAAAAAACGCAGTTGATATCCGTTGGACCTATGGCAGCGCCTTCTAGCGGGCCAACCTTAGCGCCATCTGGTTTCCCCCTTCAAGGTAGACGAGTTTCGTTCTTTGTAGTTTTTTCGTTTGACGCTTATTTCGTGAGATATTTGGCACGATCACGATCAATGGACCACCCTGTATAAGCATTCTCTGACTGTTGCTGCTATATAATAAACCTTGAAATGATCACATGCATTCTCATTCTTTTTGTATGGTGCACGACTCGACAGGTTCTTGTTAACAGTGTAGCTTCGAATGAAATACGGGCTACTCACTTTCAAGTAAAAACCCTTTTCAAAATCCAGACGAAGCTCCTCCTTTTGTTCCGACGTACCAAGACAAAGATCTAACACCGCTTCTTGGTTCAAATGGCTCTGAGCACTATGGGACTTAACTACTGAGGTCATCAGTTCCCTAGAACTTAGAACAACTTAAACCTAACTAACCTAACGACATCACACACATCCATGCCCGAGGCAGGATTCGAACCTGCGACCGTAGCAGTCGCGGGGTTCCGGACTGAAGCGCCTAGAACCGCACGGCCACCGCGGCCGGCTAACACCGCTTCTGTTAGAGATGTTACCATTTAACATACAGTCGCTTTCTACCATGGAGGTATACTTTATACCGAACGAGAATATCGTTCTGTTGTTTTCTTTCAGAAAGAATTCCTTCTAGTTATTCGCTAAGGTGACTACGATCCCGCTTTTTTCTTTATATTTTTCTTTCATATTAATTCGTCTTTTCTTTTAGAGTCAAAATGAAATTGTTATCAAGTAGAGTGAATTCTATTACTAAAACTATATTCTGATTAGTTCCAGCTTTAAAAAAAGTTACCATTCTCTTTCTTCTTAAAGCAATAAGCTCAACGAACTTTATTAGCCATTTACTCATCACATTTTGCTGAATTCAAGTCTCAACTGTACAACGTATCGTACTATAGCTTAGCCTACGTTAAACAAACAAATAAAAGATTGCCAGCGTCACTCTGACCCTGTTCGTTATTGAAATTTTAGCAAATCTCAACGTCTACAGACGTCGGCTACTGTCTATACTGCTACCGTCCCCAACGATTTAATACACCAGAGTGTGGTAACTCGATCGAACTACCTCATCAGGCGAGTAAGAACGCTGTTTTCCGATAGCGGTAGGTTCCTTAAATTCACCTACAACTACATCATACTCCGAAAATCACACACTTAAGTGCCTGGCAGAGGGTTCGTCGAACCACCTTCACTATAATTCTTCTATTACTCCTGCCTCGAACAGAGAGCGGAAAAAACGAACACCTGTGTCTTTCCGTTCGAGCTCTGATTTCTCTTATTTTATTATGATAACCGTCTCTCCCTATATAGGTCGGCGTCAACAAAATATTTTCGCATTCGGAGGCGAAAGATGGTGATTGAAATTTCGTGAGAAGATTCCGCCGCAACGAGAAACACCTTTTTCTTTTAATGGTGCCCATCCCAAATCCTGTTCATGTCCATGATACTCTTTCCCCTGTTTCGCGATAGTAGAAAACGTGTTGCCCTTCTTTGAGCCTTCTGGATGTACTGCGTCAGTCCCACCTAGCAAAGATCCCACACTGCGCAGCAGTACTCCAAAAGAGAACGAACAAGCGTGATGTAGGCAGTCTCTTTAGTAGATACGTTATATTTTCTAAGTGTTCTGCCAGTAAAACACAGTCTTTGTTTTGCCTTCCCCACAACATTTTCTATGTGTTATTTCCAATTTAAGTTGTTGGTAACTGTAATTCCTAGGTATTTAATTGAATTTATGATCCCGAGATTTGACTGACTTGTCGTGAAACCGAAGTTAAACCGATTCCTTATTAGTACCCATGTGGATAACCTCACACTTTTCATTATTTAGGATAAATTGCTAATTTTTGCAACATACATATATCTTTTCTAAATCGTTTTGCTAGTCGATGAACGAGAGCGTCATCTGCATACAACCTAAGACAGCTGCTCAGACTGTCTCCTAAATCGTCCACAAATAGGATCACACATTCGCCTATACGATCTCACGTAATAGAATCCACAGAATTTGACTCAGTCCTTAGATGTTAGTAGCTTTCATCAGTTATGGTTCAATATCTTGATTCAGCTATGATCAGGTTGTGAGGGAAAGATCAACATCCCTTCCGGTAGTCTCATACCATAACACTCTGGAAACGTTTACCACTGACAGCAGAACGGCGTTTTTAGTACCTGTAACAACAGTCCAGTTTCCGCGCTCAGCTGGCGCTGCATTTACGAGCGGCCAGCTGTGTGTCATAATATCAGGGGATAGTTCTCCGCCGGCTCTTGCTAGTCAGTTTCTGCCATCGAGCCGCCGTCTCCTCCCCTTTAATACATCTACAACACATTTTGTTTGCACGTTTAACGTGTGAACTAAAAGAAATACGTAAAGATAAAATCAAGAGAACGGTAACTTGATAAACAACAAGCCGGAAGTCGAAAATATTTTGAATAATCATTTTTTAAATGTTTTAGACAAAATAGGATCTAAATGTTCATTAGAAGAAGCAAGGCAGTTAATGCAAGAGGCCTTACCCACACCATTTGATACAATTGAAATTCCACCCACCTCTCCTTCTGAAATTAGGAAGATGATAAACTCTCTCAAAAATAAAAGCTCACATGGAATTGATGGCATTTCCAGCAGGATAATAAAAGCTTGTTCCCAAGAAATAAGCGGGATTCTTAGCTACATATGTAATAGCTCTCTGAAGCAGGGTATTTTCCCAAATAGACTGAAGTATGCCATTGTTAAACCACTGCATAAAAAAGGGGATACGTCTGATGTCAACAACTACCGCCCAATCTCTCTTCTGACTGCCTTATCCAAAATTCTTGAGAAAGTAATGTATTGTAGAGTAGCTTCACACCTTTGTAAAAATAAAGTTTTAACAAAATGTCAGTTTGGTTTCCAGAAGGGTTTTTCAACGGAAAATGCTATATACACTTTCACCAATGAAATATTAAATGCTCTGAATAACCGGAAGTCACCCGTTGGGATATTTTGTGATCTATGAAAGGCTTTTGATTGTGTAAATCATGGAATACTTCTAGATAAGCTCAAGTACTCTGGTATGAATGGGACAGTGCTCAAATGGTTTAAATCATACCTAACCGGAAGAGTGCAGAAAGTTGAAATGAACAATTCACATAATATGCAAAAACTGGTGATTTCTCAAACTGGGGAGCAATCAAGAATGGGGTGCCGCAAGGTCCGGTCTTGGGTCCTCTGCTGTTCTTAATAAATATTAATGACTTGCCATTCTATATTCACGAAGATGCAAAGCTGGTACTTTTTGCCGATGATACAAGTATAGCTATCACACCCAACAGTCAAGAATTAACTGGTGAAATTGTAAATGACGTTTTTCAGAAAATCAATAAGTGGTTCTCTGCAAATGGCCTCTCATTAAACTTTGACAAAACACAGTGTATACAGTTCCACACAGTAAATGGAATGACACCATTAATAAACATAGACTTCGATCAGAAATCGGTAGCTAAGGTAGAATATTCAAAATTTCTAGGTGTATGCATTGATGAGGGGTTAAAGTGGAAAAAACACACTGAGGATATGCTGAAACGTTTGAGTTCAGCTACTTACGCTATTAGGGTCATTGCAAATTTTGGCGATATACATCTGAGTAAATTAGCTTACCACGCCTATTTTCATTCTCTGCTTTCGTATGGCATCATATTCTGGGGTAACTCATCATTGAGTAAAAGAGTGTTCATTGCACAAAAGCGTGCAATCAGAATAATTGCTGGAGCTCATCCAAGATCATCCTGCAGACACTTATTTAAAGAGCTAGAGATCTTCACTGTAGCCTCACAATATATATATTCACTTATGAAATTTGTTATTAACAATCCGAACGAATTCAAAAGTAATAGTAGTGCACATGGCTACAACACTAGGAGAAAGGATGATCTTCAGTACTCAAGGTTAAATCTAACTTTAGCTCAGAAGGGGGTTAATTATGCTGACACAAAAGTCTTTGGTCACTTACCTAATAGCATCAAAAGTCTGACAGATAGTCATCTAGCATTTAAAAGGAAATTAAAAGAATTTCTTAATGGCAACTCCTTCTACTCATTAGATGAATTTTTGGATATAGTAAGTGAGTAATTCCCAAACCCCCACAAAAAAATAAAAATAATAAAAAATAAAAATAAAAATATTGAGTGTCATGTAATATTTTGTGTAATGTAATATTTTGTATAGACAGCTTTTATTAACCTGACACGTTCCACATCATTACGTAGTGACGTATTCATGATCTATGGAACAAGTACTAATCTAATCTAATAATGGCACAAAATATTGATCACTTGCTATGGGTGTGTAGTTGAGGACGTGCGACAATCTGTCTCGTGACGAAGCTCAACGCTGCTTGGTCCGCCACACACTACACGCTGCCACTCTCTCTCGGAGACAAGGGTGACGCACAAGTGGCGACACGAGTGGTTGGATGGCTGGATGGAGGTGGCAAGCAGCAAAAACTGCTCTCAACCAAACCGACCAGCCAGCTGTGCCCGCCACAGAGGTGGAAGGAAGAGATGCCCACCACGTTATAACGGAACTCTATTCACTAACACCAAGCTTCCTGCTGCGACAAGATGAACAGACAGTATGTGAAGCTCGTGGAACACCTCTATAACATGTTACAATCAGACGTTGCAACGTATCATATCTTGTTTTGTACGCCATTCAGTCACTCGTTGAGCATTCTGGTTTGGCAGTTGAAGAAAGCAAAACGAAAGCTGAAGTATTAAATTTCACGTTTAAGAAATTGTTCACGCAGGAGAATCGTACAAACATCCCGACGTTTGACCCCCGTACACACTCCCGTACGGGCGACCTACTAATATTCACCCCTGTCATATAGAAACAACTAAAACACTTTAAAAAAAGTTTTACCAAGTTTTTTTCGAACAGTAATATTAGTTGGTTCCCTTGTAACGAGTAACCCTTTTGTGAAAGTTTGTGAGAGTATAATGAGTTAATTGAAACCTATGTACATTTCATTTAAGTAGAGAAGCAGTGTTTAGTTTTATAGCCACTTTGGTTATAGAAATCTTCACGGAAGAAATAAGTTCGATGCCGAGGAAGAACAGGGCACAGCACAGCTGGACGCTGAGGTAAATCACAAGAATTGCAAGTGAGGTGTAACTGCTTGGAGTAGTAGATCTAAAACAGACGTTCCTCAGACAGTCAAAACATCGCCGCACTACCTAAATACAGCAGTCATCAGCTACTGATAAACATTCCAGTTTCGTGGTAGGTGTCTGCTAAAATTTTGGCTACTCCTTTTGCAAACATTAAGTTAAGTTCAGTTCATTACTATTTGATGTAAATGTTATGCAAATGAATAATAGTAAAAATTGATAAATATCCCATTACACAACACAATACAGAATATCATTCTAACCTTACTGAATAAAGTAACACATGAACATACAGACAGAAAACTATACACAAAAAAATATTTTAATCGGTTCATTTAACTTGTTGTACACTATTTCACTCCCATCCGCTGACCGGTCAATCCCATCTGAACTACAAACTTCACACCCATGCACCAAAAAGAAGCTTGGTGTGTGACCAAAATAACCACCTATACAAGAATGTATCTGTATTTGTCAAATTCCAAAATAACAATAAGTAAAATTACATCCGCAAAGTTCCTCAACCTGCTTCCATATCCTATAATACTCATGTGCTGCACAGTAACCGCAACCGCGGTACCTCGTAGCTCACCAATCTTAAGTTCTCCACTAGCTGCACCTCACATCTGTTACTCCACAACTCCCATCCCCCAATACACCTGTCCCCTCAAAAATTCTTAAATCTAGTATACACAATAAATATTACCCCTTAAGCAAACAAACAAATTCCCATTTCAAAAATTACCCTTCCAAAATTCTTAAGTTAAGCACACGTATAAATACTAAAGTGACCACCACAAAACAAATTAAACTAACATACACATGACAAAAGAACTCATAAAATATTAACCTGACATGCACAATTTAACAAACATATATAATTCATATCATCAAAATTATGTAGCACTCGATACATTGGCTATTTGTGCAGCCAGGTCTCAGTCACATTCCTGAGTTCCAATTGTCTCTGTGACTATGAGTACTCCAACCTGTAGGCATTTGGGTGAGAACAGCTTACTACAGCAGAGGGGCCATGGTACAGTTCAAAAAGCTTTTTGTTCTCACCATCTACTTCCTTTGACTGTTCCTTTGTTTTTACTAGCATTAGGTCACCAAACTTGTATTTTGTTGGCGTATACCTACAGTCATGCCTGCATTACCCCTGTAATGCCCCTCTTGCCATTTGCCCCACAATTAATTTCTGTCTCTCCTGTTCAGATACAGGCGAACCTGGTGGCAAAATCGCTGCCACAGCTATCATGTGGTGTGAACCCCATAGCACTACTTTTCACTCTCTTCATCACATCCTCAATTGAGGTTACATATTCTCCCCAGGTGGTGTGTCCGTGACTGCAGTATGTCTGCCACAAACGCCCAAGCTCGCACATGCATCATTCATCCGGATGATAAACTGAGATCCTGATGCCCTTCGCACCTGCCTGCTCCATGAAATTTCTCCATGGCTGCGAGATGACTTTGGCTTACATAGATCCTTAAAGTAAGACTCCAATTTCTTTATCGTAGTTCTACTAGTGGTCTTTTCCATTCCGCATAACTTCACATGGTTAGAAAACACATCTGCAGCAAACAGAATGTATTTTTACCCACCCCTACTGGTTGGCAACAGGCCAAACACAACACATTTTTTGGAAAAATGTTCTGGACTTCCCATTGACTCGCAAGGGTGCCGTGTTGTTCCCTGTGGCACCTGTCACATGCACCTAGTCGCTTCCGCACTCTACAGTCCATGTTTTTAAACACTACCTAGTCCCCTTACATCTTTCTGTGCCCCATAATGTCCGTGGTTCAGAAGCACATAATTTATGAGGGGCAGTACATGTTCCTCAGGCCAGCACAGTCGCCACGCCTCTTTATTTTCATTCTTCCTGCAGAACAACATCCCTTTTTAAATCTTATAAAACCTTCTAACTTCTCATGCCTCTTGGTTCCAAAAGTAGTCTTTACTAACTTCAAATTAGGTTCAGCTTTCTGTATCCTTCTCATGTCCTTGCATATATTTCTATTTCCTCTTCAAAACCCCCATGTACATCATTATGAACTCGTTCGTCTCTTGCCCTTCTTTATGTTTCCCATGATTCCCAACTGGCAAGCATGAGAGCACATCAGCAGTCCCCTTATACGTGGCCTTGACATACTCCATCTGATATTGAAATCTTGCAAGAATATCGCCCTCTGAATGAGCCTTTTATTCAGCAGGAAACAGTCCTTTTGATCAGTCATTGCAGCGGTCTCATGTTCTTCCAGATATATCCACAATTTCAAGAATCCCCATACCACTGCCAGTAATTCCTTTCCCAATATGCATTAGGCCCGCTTATGTTTTGTCAGCACCCAGCTGCCAAATAATACACTCCAATGTTTCATCTTTCCCTCCACTGACTTCCTCTCAAACAGAGCAGCAGCTGTTCCAAAAACTGAGCCGTCTGTGGCAAGGTACAATGGGAGAGACAGGCCAGGGTAACAGAGTAAACTACTGTTACTCAAACTCTCCTTTATTTTATTAAAATCCCTATCACAATGAGCTGTTCACACCCACGGCGCATTTTCATTAAGCAAGCGTGACATTTTGGTCAATTTAGACTTAAATCACCCATGAATTTCCAGCTGGAACTCACCATTCCAAGGAACGACATTAACTGCTTACAATTCCTTCTGTTATTGCTTTTATTTTGTCTTCATTAGGTATAAGACTTTCTGACAACAACAAATGTTCTAAGAAATTTATTTCTGCCTTGACAAACTCGCACTATTTTTAACTTTAGTCATACCACCATTTCGCAAAGCTGCAGACACATCCTATAAGGCCGGCAGGAGTGGCCGAGCGGTTCTAGGCGCTACAGTCTGGAACCGCGCCACCACTGCGATCGCAGGTTCGAATCCTGCCTCGGACATGGATGTGTGTGATGTCCTTAGGTTAGTTAGGTATAAGTAGTTCTAAGTTCTAGGGGACTGATGACCTCAGATGTTAAGTCCCATAGTGCTCAGAGCCATTTGAACCATTTTACATCCTACAACAAACAGTAGTGCTCTCTCCAAGTTGACCTGGCAATCACTATGTCGTCCACATATGTGGTCAGTCTTCTCATCAGCTCATTTCCCAGCATGTAGCTTAGAGCCCTCACAAATACGCCAACAGATACGCGAAGTCCAAAAGGGACTATTTTGTACTAGTATGCCCTGCCTTTGAACAGAAAGGCGATATATTTTCTGCTTTCCGCTTTTAATGGGATCTGCCAAAATCCAGTGGTCACATCCACAGCTGTTGACAATTTTACATTTTTGAAATCTATAATTAGGTCATCCATATTTTCAGGATGGTTTGTTTCCCTTACAATTATTTTATTTGGCCTTCTGGGCTCTAGAGCCAAATGCACAGATTTGTCCTCCTTGACAACTACTATTGGGTTGCTATACTCACTTCTGCACTGTTCAACAGTTCCCCATTCAAGCATAGTTCTATTCTAACTGCCTCTTTGTCTGCTAATGCTAATGGGTATGGCCTGATCTTAATGTGTTCATGTCGTTTCACCCTGAGTGAGTATTCAAAATCTATCGCCTTCTCTGATTATTCTGATAATATACCTCTGTCTCTAATTAATAAATGATGATTCTGCCTTCTCAATTTCAGAAATCCTGTTAGTATTTTTTTTTACTTTATTCCTTATCTCCTCCTCAACCTCCACTTCATCCATTAAGATCTGTGCCACATGCAGACTAGACACTACTTCATCATTGAGTGTACTTTCAAATTTTACCCTGTTCCTCGCCCAACACCTGATCCTTACAGTCTACATATACCTCATATTAACTCAAAAAATCAGTCCTGAACACCAGATTTATACTCAAATTTGGGACAACCAGGAATGCATGACAAATAATTCTCCATCCAATAATTACATCTAGTATCACCTGCTTTCTTATTGGCTTAGTGTAATTCCATGTGGCATATTTAATTCTCATCCCCATAACTGAAAAATCAAGTTTTCTGGTTCTTAATGTAGTCATAAAAACTCCCTCCCTCCCTGCATATAGAACTTCCATTGTCCACGAGAGCAGTTCAAAAACCCTTTCCACTTTATTTTCAGTAAATTCATGCTTCAATTCAGTTTCAACTAACAGTTCCTCCTCTATCTCATGTACACAGTCAATAGTCATAGTACATGTGTGGTCTTCACTAAAAGGTTCTGTATCTTCATCTCTTGTAAATGTTGCTTCAAAAGCCTCTCTAAATTTTAAACTTCCTATATTCAACCCCCCCCCCCCCTTCTCCCCCCCCCCACCCCTTCAGCTTCCTGGCAACCATATATTTCTCTTCCTCCCATGTCTCTGGTATTAACTGCTGGTGAAACTTTGAAGAGTTAGTCCAGTCACCAGCATCACAATCATACTCATCCTTCCTTATTCCTTATCCATTTATTATTTAAATCACTCTCACCTATAACCATTTTCTGTTCATCACTAGAGTAAGGAAGGTTTTAATTTCATTCTCATCCTGATCACTACTACTAATTAAATCATTACATTCTGTATCATCATTGCACACACTACCGTTTCTTATCACGAACACCCATTTTTGCCCAACTAACTCAGAATATTTATCTGACTGAATATTTCTTTAGTTGCAGTTTTATGCTCATGATTTCCTTTATTTAATTCCCTAGTCTGCCTAGCATAATCTTTCTTGTTTAGCTGCCAGTCCTCAGGTGCCCAGTTCTGAAACCACTTGGTCCTGGCTACCCAATCAATCAAAATCACTTTCCCTTTTACTCTTCCAAGCTTCCTTAAGTAAATGTGGATGCTCCACTTCTTCATTCACAACATTTCCAAGAGTAATTATGTCACTGGATTCTGTAGAATTGCTCACAGCTTCTATCACCTCTGCAGCCCTATTCTGCACATCATAACCACTATCAATAAAAATATTTAATGCAGAGTCTCCAGCCTTCTCACCACTATTATCATTTCCACTGCTAAAACATAAAACATATACCTTCTTGCAGATCTCCAGCCATAATAACACTGGAAATAGGCTCTACTGCCTTCACATAATTAACATCACCTTCCAGTGAAGTAGTCTCAGATTCACCAAATTCGATGTTTTCCATGTCTTCATTCACACATTCATTCTCTTCCTCACAGGACACGTTCACTTTATCCAATTCCACAGCTTATATTTTCATTACATATCATGGCTGCCAACCAAGCACAATCTATTTCACTATCTACCGCATTGTGATCCCTCTCATTTACACCCCTTGATTCCAGGGTTGTCTGTCAACTTTTTTCTATAAGCTCTCCTCTCACCATAGTGATTAAACCAACCCCAAAATAGCTCATTATGGCCTAGGATGATCTCCACACCACATATCCTTTCTTCCCTTGCTGCCTTACTTACATACTCATTTGAAACCCCTATTAGTTTACATATAGTTATTTTCCTGTTACCTAGTCCTATTTCTGTCGTTGTGTTTTGTCCCAGATCAGACCCCAATTGGACCATATCCTAGTTTAAAGAATTCTGTTCCTGTTGCCCCCTATTATTCATCTCCACTCTCTTCCCTCTATCTTCCTGCAATCTGTTAGTATTTCCCCCCTGCAACCCTCTGGTTTTTATTTTCATCATTGTACATTTCCCTGTTTTCTCTACAATTTTCATTTTTATTTCTATACCTATTTATGTTTTCCCTCCAGTTTTCATTTTGATTTCTATCTCTGTTTGAATTTTGGACATTGTTATCCTAACTCATATTGTTCCTTTTCTCCCAATGCTTCTTATGACTATTCCTTATATTACAACCCCCTGAACCTGGGTTATAGCACATTGCCTGATCCATACTTTCAATGAAACCTTAAAAGCTTTCAATAGAATCATCACCCAGTGATCTGTCTACCAGTACTAACCTACCTAATTCTTCCTGGCAACATTCCCACATTGAACATTTACCACCCCTACACACTGGTCCACTTAGGAATTCATTCTGTAACCTATTCTGCTTTACTTGGCTCCAGTTGTAAGTAGGCTGTTTATGTTTTCTCTATGTAAGTAGGCTGTTTATGTTTTCTTATTGGCAACGTTACGTAGCGCTCAATATGAAAATCACTGGCTGTGCTGTGTGCAGTCTGTGGCTAGTTTGCATTGTTGTCTGCCATTGTAGAGGGGCAGCTGGATGTTAACAGCGCGTAGCGTTGCGCAGTTGGAGGTGAGCCGCCAGCAGTGGTGGATGTGGGGAGAGAGATGGCGGAGTTTTGAAATTTGTCATGAACTGCTATATTTATATATGATGATATCAAGGTAAATACATTGTTTGTTCTCTATTAATATCTTTCATTTGCTAACTATCCCTATGAGTAGTTAGTGCCTTCCGTAGTTAGAATCTTTTATTTAGCTGGCAGTAGTGGCACTCGCTGTATTGCAGTAGCTTGTGCAGCGAAGATTTTTGTGAGGTAAGTGATTTGTGAAAGGTATAGTTTAATGTTAGTCAGGGCCATTCTTTTGTAGGGAATTTTGAAAGTCAGATTGCGTTGCGCTAACAAAATATTGTGTGTCAGGTTAAGGTCAGTCGTGTATAATTATTCAAAGGGACGTTTCATATGTCGACCCTTAGCCGAGGATACCTCACTGGAATCTTCTGATTTTTCTTGTAGTTTGTGTAATTAGTGTAGATTTTGTTTATTGCTAGCGCGTAATTATAGAGAAAATCTCCTTTGTAGTTGCAGTCTTTCATTGTTGTACAGTAAAACAGTTGTGGCATGCATGTAGATTTGCACCAAGTATTTCGCAGCTGCGCTTGCAATTAACTAGATATTATTTTCAGTGCTATGTTAATGTGTTTTCTTATTTTTGCTCTTCAAATTGTGCTTTTCTGTGTATCGTGTGAAATATTGTGACAATTATGGCGTGTGAAAAACGTAATACTAGGCTCCAAAGTAAACTGAGAAATGACAGTGAAGACGAAAGCAGTGTGTTAGGGCCGCAGAGTAATGAATTAACTAATGTTCAAAGTAGTAATTTGGTAACTGTGCACAGGGAAATGGAGCGGGCGTCAAACAATGGCGTGGACAGTGAAACTATTAGTGAAGAGGGAAGCATTATCGATCGATCGGTCGGCAATAGCTCGCCTCATGAAGCCGAAATGACACGACACGATCTCGCAAATACTGTAGATTCAGGTTTTGGATCCTCACCGTTTTCTCAAATAACTCAAGACACATTTTCTGCTTGTCAAAATGTGAATGTTTCCGGTGCAAGTTCACTGCCGAAAAGCACTGAGGAACATGTTTCAGACACCAGTGCATTGTTATTACAGTTAATGCAACAAATGGGACAAAAGTTACAAAAGTTAGACACAACACTTGAACAAAATCAGAAACAAATGGGACAAAATCTTAAAAAGTTAGACACAGTGGAACAAAATCTTAAAAAGTTAGACGCAATGGAACAAAATCTTCAAAAGTTAGACACCACACTTGAACAAACACGTGAAGATTTAACTACTGAGTTACATAACATTGAATCGAAATGTCAAAAAGTCTGTAATGACGTAAAAACACAAATTTGTGAGCATTTTCAACGTATTTTTTCGCGGCATGAAAATGCATTACAGAATCACGAAGCAGCCATAAAAGAACTGCAAATTATTGTTCATGAAAATCATGAGACCTTGCAAGCTAAAATTGTCTCAGTTGCATCTACCGATTCGGTTACGCAACTTACAAAAACTCAGGAAAACTTAAAGGACACAGTAGAAAGACACATGGAGGAAATTAGTTCATTATCAGAGAAAGTAGTTGAACTTTCGGATCAGCTAAATAATTTATCTACGAAGGTAGATGATAATCTGAATGACACAAAACCGGTAGTCTTTAATAACACAGAAGAGAGCCAACAAATTAGGAAACTGAAACAAAATCTGAATCAAATTGATACGCAACACCAAAGAGAAATCCGGGAAGTACAAGATCAGCTGACACAGGTAATACAAGAATTACGTATTTCAGAGGACACTCGCGCCCCAATAAGGGAAGAGGGACATAGAAATACGGAACAGCCACAAAATAATAACATAGGGCATTTCGGAAGTTATGAAAGAAATCGGCAATGTGCACCGAATTTTGAGTTGGAACCGCCGAAGCGACGTAACAATGACCGACATGCGACTCGCCGACATGATGACTTTGACTATACGCTGTTCATTACTACACGTAAATTCAAAACATTTAAGAATTCTGGCAACGACATTCATCCACAAGCATGGCTCCATCAATTCTCTCATTGTTTTCCTCCCAACTGGTCGTTAGAACACAGATTAGAATTTATGTGTGGCTACTTAGAGAATGAACCAGCTGTAAGAATGCGATCGGTCATTCACGATTGCCACAGTGAGGGAGAATTTTACCATGCCTTCCTCTCAGCATATTGGTCTCAAGCCACACAAGACCGTGTAAAACATAGCATCATGATGATGAAACACTTTGAACAGTCTGAATTTTCCAGTCTTGTGAAATATTTTGAAGACATGTTGCATAAGAATTAATATCTTTCAAACCCATACAGCCCCTCAGAACTCATCCGCATTTGCTTACTCAAATTGCCTGAACATTTACGACATATTATTTTAGCAGGACGTTGCAAAGATGACATTGAAGCATTTCAGGGTCTGTTACAAGAATTGGAAATTGACACTGACAATCGGGGAACGCGGGAGACAGGAGCACAAAAATTACAGGTCACATCTGTCACAATTCCACGATGAAAGAAATAATAACTGGACACGACAAGGCTATTCTTACAACGCAAATCGTGACCAAAACAGACACCACCCATATGACAACCGTTGGCAAAGTAGTAATAATTACAGGGAAAGATCACTTCTCCGCGGTAGTGACTATCACAGAGACAATCAGAGAAACAGACAATTTGGGAACCAAAATAATTATTATCAAGGGAGGCAGAATAACTTCAGACGCAACAGTTCGGCGCACAGTTACGATTCAGGGAGAAACTCTCCACCACGTGACGGACAAGGAAGAAACTACGGAATCTACCGACATGACGACAGACGATATAATCATAACGACAGACGTCAATTTCATCAGAACTGGCGGGATTCTAACACGGCTGGGCCCTCTCGGCAAGGCGAATTTGTAGAAGTTAGGTCTCCAAATCCCAGTAACGACGCGCGGCAACAAAGAGACAGACAATGACTCGCACCGCAGGCATACAAGTGCGCCGGCTGGCTCCGAGAAAAATAACATTATATTTGGTACTGCTAATGAGATTTTAATGCAACATTTTGGTTTACTTGAAAATACATTCTGGATTTAAAGTACTTTCAGTGAGATACCAGATGGCACAGTGGTTAGTTTATGTGACAGCTACACGATTTTATCACGACGCTACTAATGAGTGACAATTTACAATGTTGCTTTTGCGGTGTATCTGTTTTATATCTGCACAGTTTTTCTGAATTCTTCTGGAGAGTAAAACAGGTTTTAGTAGTAACTTTTGTGGTATAGCAACAATGAGACAGCCTTTTTTGTGGCACAACAATACGTTACTGTACAGTACTTTCTTCATCACGCCAATAAGCATAATAACTATGATATCTATACGCAAAGCATTTCACTTTTGTTTATCATGAGGTAAGTACATTGACTTCTGCAGAACTTAGCTTTCGGAGGGCGATAACTACGACACTTCCACAGAGATTATGTTGCAACAAGACGCACATTTAGCGCTACAGTACACGTATTTGAGTGATTAATTTTGTACTTAAAACATTTATTTTTAAAGATTTTTTGAATTATAAAGAAAGTTTTCCGTGATACATTTCATTCCATTGCTGTAATCTGTAACACCTGAGGGTATAATTACATTAATCCTCAGGGGGGTACACGCTTACTTTGTGTACCATGTGTGTGGCAACCACAAGGAACCCTAGCTAATATGGTATTTGCTTATACAACTTTACACATCGGTACCATATTTTCTCTAACACACAAATTACACAGCTATCTGATCATTTCACTAAGAGATAAACATTTTTTTACTACATCAGTGACACATGTTTACGCAATACACAGTTGGATAACTTCACACTTATGAAACTGTATTTTGTCTGTACTTTGTAAACTGTTCATATTTTTTCGGAACCATTGTGATACTATGAGAGCTTTGAATGATGTATTTGGTAAAGGGATTATGATTTTTAAAGTACGTTTGAGGCAGATGACACTTTTGACATGAGCAGAGAATTTTTTTAATTATTGGAGGAAGCTACGACGATTTTGAGATTTGACTGAGGTGTTATGATGTTATTATTACGACGACGATGTGTATTATGCTGCTGAGGTATGTTTATGATTAATAGGCTGAGGCTATATGAGTTATTTGATTATGCTTCATATTTATAATGACGAAATATTGACGAGTGTCGATGGATACGAATACGTGTAATAAGGTAAGGAGTAATGCATAGTGGGTAGGGACTCTTGACTTGTGAAACAGGTTGTTGGAAACCAAGAATCGTACTTTAAGAGTTATGAAATGTGTGTGTATATGCATGAATGTATTACAATGCAGGCGAAAATTTTTTGACACTGTTATATCAATAGCATTTTGTTTCTACAGATTTGCAACGCTAATTCTTGACCTGTGAAATATTTCTATGTGAGACTGTCACTGTAGCGGAAACTGCTGTCGTAAATATTTCCGTACGAAAGTTAAGTGACCACCTGAAGGTAATGCGTTGTGGCGCCCAGCTGGGCCAGCCGCCCGGAGAAAAAGCCATTAGGTGGAGAAAAAAAAAAAAAAAAAGAGGCCATTAACCTCGCTTCTGACATTCCTTTGTAGAAAGCATCGCAAAAACGACACGGTCGAACTTGAAAACATATGATTTTTGTAATGCGTTGTGGGCACACAGCTGTGTCAAACACCTGGAGAACAAGCCATTAGGGTGTGCCTTTCATCGCTAATGCGACACCCTCGTTACTTGAAAACATATGATTACTCGCACTTTGTGCTAATTACTGAAATGCTTATGAATTGATGGGAAATATTCGTACATCTGCACACCTGATTATGACAAGTGTCTTTCTCCGAGAGTTGAGTGCTACTGACTTACGAAATGCCACATGACTATTGAATGATATTTTTATGCTTTGCTTTTCATAGTTGCTTATTTCATTTGACATCTGTTTTCCAGCTGTGTTGCAGCATTGTTTTTATAAAATAAAATGCATTTGCTAATGTGAACACTTTCTGTCAACAGATCTATTAAATAATTATTTTATGATCCACATTCTTTAAAAAAGGAGCACTTGGAAAGGAAAGAACAATAAGAAGGAACTAGTAACAGTAACACATAATTTTCTTTTCAAGTACATGGTAATATTTTTTTTACGATAAGTTGTTGTGGTGCACCACTTTAATTACATAGACAGTAAGATGTGAATATACATTTCCCTTATCTGCATTGTTGTTTTTACTGTAATATATTTTCTGCTTGAGCTATGTCATGTTTAGATATAAGCTGCTGTTTGCCAGGCATAGTGCTGCTGAACTTTAATTTGTGTTACTCTGCTAAGCCAATTTTACTACTCATTGATTTTTCATGTTGCTGCACATTGGCTCATATTAGTTGTAATTTTGCATTTTATCTGTTAATTTAGATTTACTGTAGCTTGCTTTGCAATTTTCCAATTTTTTGGTCATTGCTGTTTGTGTTACTTATTTTGTGCTGCTGCATTGCCTCGTCCCTTAGTTTAGCATCTGAGCTCAGTAGATTTAAGTTAGCTTAAGAGGGGGTAGCCTCTAAGAGAATGAGTTACGATGAATTGGAAGAAATGCATTGAGAAAACAGGTTTAGGTAGGATTTTCTTGGAAATAAATGATGAGGTAAGATAATGGAAAATAAAAATGAGGTAAGAAATGTGTGAACATATAAATACAGAAAGCATGCTTACATAGAATTTTTTTGGTGGAAACAAAGGATGAAATAAGAGGAAAGATATATGAAGTTTTGGGTTGGACTGCAGTACCAAATGTTACACTGAAAACGAACCCTGTCCTTTCCTATTGGTGTTATCCCACTATGTATTTGTGTACCCTTGAGTATTTGTTTTCTTCCTGTCTCTGTGTAGTTTCATAGAATTTTTTCTTCTTTTAATATTAAGCTACATTCACTATGATGAGGAATACTGTTATCCTCAAATATAATTGGCATTAATAATATGTTATTTACCTTATAAATATGCTTACACATTATTTATTCTGTTTAATGCTCATGTGTGAAGTTGATGTTTCAAAAGTTATTGTGATCTTTTATGTATGTACTCATGTCATAATTCCACTGATGTATATGTCTATTTCTATTCTTTTGTAAAGCCTGTACTACAAATGTTATCTGTATTGTTATGTTTTTAATGATGTATTTTGTATTTTGTTATTGTATTCTTATGTTATAAAATTGTAATTGTCACCAGTTCATGATATTATTAACTTGTAAGTTACATTTCACTGCACACGTTTCTGTTGGTCATAGTATATGGACAATATGTGAGAAGTAGGGACTGTCAGTGTTTGCAAGTGTATTAATAATTCAGCAAGGGACTGGATAACAGCATTGCTGGTTCTAAGGACAATTCCAGAAACTTTGTGAGTGCACAAGTGGTGGTTTATGGACTTGCTACATTATCCGCAAGACTCTTCAGTGGTGATTGTGCACCTGCACAGTCACAACAGATGGCTGCTGGCCATCTCTTCAAGGACTACAGTGTGTCTACATCTTTGATGATCCATCAATACCATTATCTCTACAAGGACCACAGTCGGTTTGCACCTCTGGTGGCCCACCAATACCACAATCTCTACCAGGACTACAGTGGGTCTGCTCTGTGATGACCTACCTACCAATATTCTTCCAAACTACGACTGACTCTGCTGTGGGTTTGCTCTGTTGTGGCCCATTATCTGTCAGCATGTTGCTATTCTGCTGTTATGTACGATTAGGACTGTCTTTATGGACTGTGAGAAAATTTGAGCTTTTGACCAACGTTGTATCAATAAGTGTGTGCATTTTATATCTTTGTTACTGTAATTGTGAAAATTTTTGTCAAATCTGTATTGGCCAGTGCCCAACACCATTTGTAAAAATTTTTTGTGGGGAGCATGGGGGCTATGTAAGTAGGCTGTTTATGTTTTCTCTATGTAAGTAGGCTGTTTATGTTTTCTTATTGGCAACGTTACGTAGCGCTCAATATGAAAATCACTGGCTGTGCTGTGTGCAGTCTGTGGCTAGTTTGCATTGTTGTCTGCCATTGTAGAGGGGCAGCTGGATGTTAACAGCGCGTAGCGTTGCGCAGTTGGAGGTGAGCCGCCAGCAGTGGTGGATGTGGGGAGAGAGATGGCGGAGTTTTGAAATTTGTCATGAACTGCTATATTTATATATGATGATATCAAGGTAAATACATTGTTTGTTCTCTATTAATATCTTTCATTTGCTAACTATCCCTATGAGTAGTTAGTGCCTTCCGTAATTAGAATCTTTTATTTAGCTGGCAGTAGTGGCACTCGCTGTATTGCAGTAGCTTGTGCAGCGAAGATTTTTGTGAGGTAAGTGATTTGTGAAAGGTATAGTTTAATGTTAGTCAGGGCCATTCTTTTGTAGGGAATTTTGAAAGTCAGATTGCGTTGCGCTAACAAAATATTGTGTGTCAGGTTAAGGTCAGTCGTGTATAATTATTCAAAGGGACGTTTCACAGTATATATTTAAAAATATTTGTTGAAACACTTGATATGAGGTGAACTGTTCAGCACACTGATTTGTCCACGTCTGAGCAGAACCCTCCAACAACCTTTTAACAAAATCAATTTTACCGTTATTATTTATTCCCTGGATGAAACAGTCTTTGCAAACTGCGAGAAAATCTACGGCATGGTACTTACTCTCCCCTGAAAAGGTTTCACTATCAGGTGCCTGCAACATAAGCCACGCCATATTTTCAGAATCACCACATAATTCTAAATCACTTACTGTACGAATTATTATTTAACATCTACTACATTCTCCATTTCTTTCCTCAGGCAGCCAGCTGTGCCCTGCCATTTCACCTGTCAATAATGTTTTTCTTTGATCACAGCTAGCCACAGTTTTTCTATCCATCTCAACAAGAGCACATCCTGTCTCCTCATCCCTTGCATTACACAACTGCCTGCGTCAATCAATCTCGACCATCAATTCAGCGTCAGCTGTATCAATTCTGGCAAACACATATTTTCAACTTCCTCAAATTTTATCGTTAAATCCTCCACTTGGCTGGTTAATCCCTCAATTTTACCGTTCTGTTCAGCTTGTAAACTCCTCACAGAACTATCCATATTGTTTGTACCTGTTTTCAGATTTCCCATCTCACTCATCAGTGACCTAAGCATGCCCATCATGGTTGTATTCTCTACTTTTTCCTGTCTCTTTGGCCTTTGGGGCTCGTTTCCACTAGCTGTGGCTTTACAGTCAGTAGGTCATTTTTTTTATTTTTACAATTTTGTGCTCCATCGCTCTGGCTGGAACAAAAGCTGAAATTACACCGGCTGCAACACTTAATCTGTAACTGCAACTCTGCTACTGCTATTGGCGAACGCTGCACTACTACACTGCTGTTGGGATGGGATGTGGTGTGGAGTGGCTTTTCCATGGCTGAGTGAGTGGAAGCCGGGACCTCTGGGTACAGGAGGAGGCCTCAGCATTTGGCACATCGTACGGAGAACTGTGCGGTACTGGCGGTGATCATGGATGCTGGCGTGTAGCGATGTTTGATGAAACTGTTCTCCTGTTGAGGCACTGTTTCACATGATACGATCCTGCGCTGCCTTCTGGATCTGTTCACTCTGAACTATCACGGAAATGAGCCCACATACAGGGTTATTACAAATGATTGAAGCGATTTCACAGCTCTACAATAACTTTATTATTTGAGATATTTTTAGGCATTCACAAATGTTCGATATGTGCCCCTTTAGTGATTCGGCAGACATCAAGCCGATAATCAAGTTCCTCCCACACTCGGCGCAGCATGTCCCCATCAATGAGTTCGAAAGAATCGTTGATGTGAGCTCGCAGTTCTGGCACGTTTCTTGGTAGAGGAGGTTTAAACACTGAATCTTTCACATAACCCCACAGAAAGAAATTGCATGGGGTTAAGTTGGGAGAGCGTGGAGGCCATGACATGAATTGCTGATCATGATCTCCACCACGACCGATCCATCGGTTTTCCAATCTCCTGTTTAAGAAATGCCGAACATCATGATGGAAGTGCGGTGGAGCACCATCCTGTGGTATATTTAGCTCCCTGCTTGCTTTATTCGTCGACTTCCGCGGGCTACGCGTGAAACTTGCCCGCACGCGTTCAACCGTTTCTTCGCTCATTGCAAGCCGACCCGTTGATTTCCCCTTACAGAGGCATCCAGAAGCTTCAAACTGCGCATACCATCGCCGAATGGAGTTAGCAGTTGGTGGATCTTTGTTGAACTTCGTCCTGAAGTGTCGTTGCACTGTTATGACTGACTGATGTGAGTGCATTTCAAGCACGACATACGCTTTCTCGGCTCCTGTCGCCATTTTGTCTCACTGCGCTCTCGAGCGCTCTGGCGGCAGAAACCTCAAGTGCGGCTTCAGCCGAACAAAACTTTATGAGTTTTTCTACGTATCTGTAGTGTGTCGTGACCATATGTCAATGAATGGAGCTACAGTGAATTTATGAAATCGCTTCAATCATTTGTAATAGCCCTGTATGTGACTGTCAGGTTGTATGGGAATGTGCATGTGTTGTGGTTGATGAAGTAAAATTCGGTTCTCTACTCAACTCACCGAAAATCAAAGTTCTAAACTGTTCAGAAGTTCAATATCAGCTCGCAGACTCTTTGTACTACTGCACGGAGAGATTTAGCCACACATTACACAGTACAAACACTTCTGTGGGCAGCTGTAAATGTGGTTGGAGTTACAAGTTTGACTGTATTTCGTGTATGGTGTGACAACACACATTCCTCGCAATGTACCCGCTGTTGCACAAAAGTATTTAATAGAAATAAAGGCAGGTTTGCTACGCAGAAATCATGTACACCCTCACGCATTTTTTTTAAGTTTCACAAATTCGAGTTTATTTACAATAAGAACATATAAAAAACTAAAATCAAAGTTCACAATAATTTAATTATAGAGCCTGACGGAGTTCCGGTTGAATAATTCGCGATTAATTGCGTGAGTTATCTGTAGAAAACCGTTAAAACTCCACAGTTTCTCAACCTATAAATCCCATAGTGGGTACACAGTGAAACCTTCTAAACCTGGCCGAGCGGTTCTAGGCGCTACAGTCTGGAACCGTGCGACCGCTACGGTCGCAGGTTCGAATCCCGCCTCGGGCATGTATGTGTGTGATGTCCTTAGGTTACTTAGGTTTAAGTAGCTCTAAGTTCTAGGGGACTGATGACCTCAGATGTCAAGTCCCATAGTGCTCAGAGCCATTTGAACCATTCTAAATGTGGCTTCTGTCACACGCAATCTGAAAAATAACGAGTCTACCAGAGGCCAAAAAATTTCTGTGTCTGAAAGTAGGCAACATGAATAATTCACTCGCGCGAACTAGCGGCTGTTTCTCCGCTCATCAAATAAAACTTTTCTTGAAACACAGACTAACACAGCCTGATCGGCTCCAACGGCGTCCGAACGTAGACTCCCATCCGAAATGCCGCTGTTCACTCAGGAGCCCTCGGTCAGGCACCCCGTAAGTCAGTTATACTACTGAACACGAAAACTGCTGAATTTCTTAATTTTAGTTTTACACATGTGATGCATTAAATCATACAGAAAGATTCTGAGATACTTTGTGCTAGCATGGAGAGCTGCGTCAAACCAGTCTCAGGACTGAAGACCACAACAACAACAACAACCACCACTTTTCTTAATATCCAATTATTTATTTATGAATAATAACCTCAACAGTTTTCGTCCGTTAACAGATTTATAAGTGTAAATAATAACAAATTATGCGTTAAATGATTTCCTATTGCAACTGGATAACGAATTGCAGAGATATTCACTTTTACAGATCAGGAATTATTTATAACATTTAACTTACAATAACTTATAGACTAAGCGCATCTTCACACACATAATCTTCCATCATTTAAAAAGAAATGGTTCAAATGGCTCTGAGCACTATGGGACTTAACTTCTGAGGTCATCAGTCCCCTAGAACTTAGAACTACTTAAACCTAACTAACCTAAGGACATCACACACATCCATGCCCGAGGCAGGATTCTAACCTGCGACCGTAGAGGACGCGCGGTTCCAGACTGAAGCGCCTAGGATCGCTCTGCCACCACAGCTGCCTCCATCTTTTCCAATTCAAATGAGCTTACTGGTTCTACAGTTACACATATGGTTCAGTATTTATTAGTTTTGGGGAAAGCTTTTATTTTGCAGTGGAAATGTCACTATTCATTAATTTTGGGATAAGCTTTTATTTTGCACTGGACATATCAGTATTTATTAATTTTGGGGTAAGATTTTATTTTGCACTGGGGATGTCACTATTCATTAATTTTGGGGTAAGATTTTATTTTACACTTGACGCCTCAGTGTTCATTAATTTTGGGGTAAGCTTGTATTTTGTACTCGACATGTCACTAATCATTAATTTTGGGGAAGGTTTTATTTTGTACTGGACATGTATGTAATCATTAATTTTGTTGTAAGCTTTTATTTTGCACTGGACACATCAATATTCATTCATTTTCTGGTAAGCCTTTATTTTGCACTGGACATATCAGTATTTATTAATTTTGTTCTAAGCATTTGTTTTGCGTTGGACACGTCAGTATTCATTAATTTTGGGTAAGCTTTTATTTTGCACTGGACATGGCAGTATTCATTAATTTTGGGGTCAGTTTTTATTTTGCACTGGACATGTTAGTATTCATCAATTTTGTGGTAAGGTTTTACTTTGCACTGGACACTTCAGTATTTATTTATTTTGTTGTAAGCTTTTATTTTGCACTGCACATTAGTATTGATTAATTTTAGGGTAAGCATTCATTTTGCACTGTGCACGTCGGTATTTATTAATTTTGGGGTATGCATTAATTTTGCACTGTGCACGTCAGTATTTATTAATTTTGGGGTGTGCATTAATTTTGCGCTGTGCACGTCAGTATTTATTAATTTTGGGGTATGCATTAATTTTGCACTGTGCACGTCAGTATTTATTAATTTTGGGGTATGCATTAATTTTGCACTGTGCACGTCAGTATTTATTAATTTTGGGGTATGCATTAATTTTGCACTGTGCACGTCAGTATTTATTAATTTTGGGGTATCCATTAATTTTGCACTGTGCACATCAGTATTTATTAATTTTGGGGTATGCATTAATTTTGCACTGTGCACGTCAGTATTTATTAATTTTGGGGTATGCATTAATTTTGCGCTGTGCACGTCAGTATTTATTAATTTTGGGGTGTGCATTAATTTTGCACTGTGCACGTCAGTATTTATTAATTTTGGGGTATGCATTAATTTTGCACTGTGCACGTCAGTATTTATTAATTTTGGGGTATGCATTAATTTTGCACTGTGCACGTCAGTATTTATTAATTTTGGGGTATGCATTAATTTTGCACTGTGCACGTCAGTATTTATTAATTTTGGGGTATCCATTAATTTTGCACTGTGCACGTCAGTATTTATTAATTTTGGGGTATGCATTAATTTTGCACTGTGCACGTCAGTATTTATTAATTTTGGGGTGTGCATTAATTTTGCACTGTGCACGTCAGTATTTATTAATTTTGGGGTATGCATTAATTTTGCACTGTGCACGTCAGTATTTATTAATTTTGGGGTATGCATTAATTTTGCACTGGACACGGCAGTATTTATTAATTTTGGGGTATGCATTAATTTTGCACTGTGCACGTCAGTATTTATTAATTTTGGGGTATGCATTAATTTTGCACTGTGCACGTCAGTATTTATTAATTTTGGGGTATGCATTAATTTTGCACTGTGCACGTCAGTATTTATTAATTTTGGGGTGTGCATTAATTTTGCAGTGTGCGCGTCAGTATTTATTGATTTTGGGGTATGCATTAATTTTGCACTGTGCACGTCAGTATTTATTAATTTTGGGGTATGCATTAATTTTGCACTGTGCACGTCAGTATTTATTAATTTTGGGGTATGCATTAATTTTGCACTGTGCACGTCAGTATTTATTAATTTTGGGGTATCCATTAATTTTGCACTGTGCACGTCAGTATTTATTAATTTTGGGGTATGCATTAATTTTGCACTGTGCACGTCAGTATTTATTAATTTTGGGGTATGCATTAATTTTGCACTGTGCACGTCAGTATTTATTAATTTTGGGGTATGCATTAATTTTGCACTGTGCACGTCAGTATTTATTAATTTTGGGGTATGCATTAATTTTGCACTGTGCACGTCAGTATTTATTAATTTTGGGGTGTGCATTAATTTTGCACTGTGCACGTCAGTATTTATTAATTTTGGGGTATGCATTAATTTTGCACTGTGCACGTCAGTATTTATTAATTTTGGGGTATGCATTAATTTTGCACTGGACACGGCAGTATTTATTAATTTTGGGGTATGCATTAATTTTGCACTGTGCACATCAGTATTTATTAATTTTGGGGTATGCATTAATTTTGCACTGTGCACGTCAGTATTTATTAATTTTGGGGTATGCATTAATTTTGCACTGTGCACGTCAGTATTTATTAATTTTGGGGTATTCATTAATTTTGCACTGTGCACATCAGTATTTATTAATTTTGGGGTATGCATTAATTTTGCACTGTGCACGTCAGTATTTGGTAACTTTGGGGTATGCATTAATTTTGCACTGTGCACGTCAGTATTTAGTAATTTTGGGGTATACATTAATTTTGCACTGTGCACGTCAGTATTCATTAATTTTAGGTAAGCTTTTATTTTGCACTGGACACGTCAGTATTTATTAGTTTTGGGGTTAGCTCTTTTTTTGCACTTGACATGTCAGTGCTCATTAATTTTGGAATAAGCTTTTATTTGGTACTGTACATTTCAGTATTGATTAATATTTGGGTAAGTTTTTGTTTTACACTGGATATGGCGGTATTTATTAATTTTGGGGTAAGCTTTTATTTTGCACTGGACACAGCAGTATTCATTAATTTTGGGGTTAGCTTTTATTTTGCACTGGACACGTCAGTAGTTATTAATATCCGGGTAAGCTTTTATTTTGCACTGGACATGCCAGTATTCATTAATTTTAGGGTAAGCTTTTATTTTGAACTGTGCACGTCAGTATTTATTAATTTTGTTGTAAGCTTTTATTTTGCACTGTACACGTCAGTATTTATTAGTTTTGGGGTAAGGTTTTGTATTACAATGGACGTGAAACGCGGCCATGGGAAATGAGCAGCCAGTGTGCTGCCCAATAGCTGGGTTATCCCAGTCACGCGGTCACCTTAGCCAGCTATGGAAATCCCGACACACCACCACCTGTGGATCATAGTATGAAACTGGCCGTCCACCTGCTCCTCTCAAGCTGGGCCAGAGTTAAGTAGAAGGCTCGCTAGTTAGAGTGACTGATGTCAGGGTGTAATTCATACCGCAGGACCAGTGTAGTCTTGCAATTCACGTGGGCATCCATGCATCCAGTGTACCCTACTGTAGTATGATGATAAATGTTTCCTGATGGCAATGCTATTTGTGAGCAATACAATGTGCCATGTCACAAGGCCAGATGTGTGATGGATTGGTTCAACAAACACAGTGGTGAGTTCCAATTGATATGCTGGCCAGATCCGAACCCGATCGTGCACATGTGTGATGTGATTGAACGTGGCGCCAGAGCTCAGTGGCTCCTCTCCGGAATCCTTTGTCAGCCTCTTCATCTCCGAATAACTACTGCGACCTACATCGTTCTGAATCTGCTTACTGTATTCGTCTCTTCGTTTGCCTCTACGATTTATACCCTCCACACTTCCCTCCAATGCTAAACTTGTGATTCCTTGATGTCTAAGAATGTGTCCTGTCAACCAGTCCTTTCTTTTTGTCAAGTTTTGCCACAAATATCATTTTTCCCCAATTCTGTTCAGTATTTCCTCTTTAGTTACGTGATCTACCCATCTAATCTCCAGCATTCTTCTGCAGAGTCACATTTCAATAGCTTCTATCCTCTTCTAGTCTAAACTGTTTGTGGTCCATGTTTCACTTCCATATATGGCTATGCTGCCCATAAATACTTTCAGAAAAGACTTCCTAACACTAAAATCTATATTCGATGTTAATAAATTCATGTACTTCAGAAATGTCCTCCTTTTCATTGCCAGTCTACATTTTATGTCCTCTGTACTTGGACTCTCATTAGCTACTTTGCTTCCCAAATAATAAAACTCATCTACTACTTTGTGTGTCTCGTTCCTAATCTAATTCTCTCACTATCACTTGAATTAATTCCCCTATATCCCATTATTTCTATTTTGCTTTTGTTGATGTTCATCTCATATCCTCCTTTCAAGACAATTTTCATTTCTTTCAACTGCTCCTCCACGTCCTTTGCTGCCTCTGACGGAATTACAATGTCATCAGCAAAATTTTTTATTTCTTTTTCCTGAGCTTTAAGTCCTCCTCCAAATTTTTCTTTCGTTTTCTTTACTGCTTGTTCAGTGTAGGGGTCGAACAACAGGGATACGTTGCAACCCTGTCTCACTCCCTTCCCAACCCCTGCTCCTCTTTCATGCATGTCGACTCTCATAACTGCCGTCTGGTTTCTGTACAAGTTTTAAATAGCCTTTCACTCCCTGTATTTTACCCCTGCCACCTTTAGAATTTGAAAGATAGAACACCAATCGACACTGTCAAAATCTCTCTGTAAGTCTACAAATGCTATAAACGTAGCTTTATCTGTCGTTAACGTATCTTCTAAGATAAGTGGTATTGTCTCGTGTGTTCCAACATTTCTCCGGAATCAAAACTGATTTTCCCTGAGGTCGGCTTCTATCAGTTTTTCCATTCTTATGTGAATGATTCGTGTTAGTATCTGGCAACCACGACTCATTAAACTTATATTTCGGTTATACTGGTGTAAAATTACAAGAATCATTGTACAGTGTGCAGGGTCTTCGGATTCTGATAGCCTATTTTCTACCTAGGTCACGGTCAAGAAATACTGTTGTTGTTTTTACCTAGTTTGTCGATATGTGCTTTGCTACATTAAATCTCATTAGTGGCATTATTCAGGAACTGAACAACAAAAGTTTTCTTGATTTTTTTTTTTTGTATTTTACGTACAAAAGTGTAGTGTATAAATAAATATTAACAAGGCGACCGTTTTCTTATGTTTACTAGATAGATTTGCATTTTAATACCACACTGACAAGGGGAGGCCGCCAATTGTGAAATTCAGATTCAATTCATACTGCGCATAATAAAAACTCATGGCCGTTGTCGAGAAAATCGACAGTTAAAAGAAACCGTTGCGGTGAAATACTCTCTACTATTAATAATTTTCTACAGCGTCGTGGCGCAGCGGTAAGCGCACGGGTTCGTAATCAGAAGGTCGCCGGATCGAATCTCGCGCTATGCAACATTTTTTTTTTATTAATGGCTTTTTGTAATTCAAATATATATATATATATATATATATATATATATATATATATATATATAAAGTATTAATGAATTGCTTATGCATGTTGGTGAAGGCGGATCGCTCCCCAATTGTACCGCCTCCATTTTTCCGTTTGTTTAACAGGGTGTACCAAAGCTCTCACGTCCGCACTGATTTTCGACGATGTTATAAGTTGCGCTAGGAACCGCATCTACCTTCTTTCGAAGTTAGCAGGTAACTACGCTGTTATGCGGCGGCTCGTTTCGGCCCATTCAACATCTGTCCTTCAAGTGTAACGAGCGAGTAACGGAGCTTATATTTCATACCTGCCACAGGAAATTTGTATTCGTGGGATTTCTATTCTAATTCGAACGTTTGACTTACGCTATACGTATTCGTTTCGGAATATCGTTTCTACGTCTTCCGTTAACTATACGTGGTTAACATTATGAAGACAATAACATTTGTGAAATACAACTTTGTTTGCGGAAAACATAATGATTATCGAAGTCGCCAGTTTTTCCACGACAAACGACTTTCAACAACTTATTATATGCATAATTGTTGCAACTGATTGCCGGGAATTAGACACACACACACACACACACACACACACACACACACACACAGTGTGTGTGCGTGTGTCTAAGCCGAGCGCTTACCGCTGCGCCACGACGCTGCAGAAAACTATTAATCGTAGAGAGTATTTCACCGCAACGGTTTCTTTTAACTGTCGATTTTCTCGACAACGACAGAGAAGTGCAACTTGGTGCTTTGCCACATTACTCCTCTGGCCATGAGCTTTTATTATGTGCAGTATGAATCGAATCTGAATTCCACAATTGGCGGCCTCCCCTTGTGAGCTAATTAGGTAATTGTTCTTTAGAGATTCTTTCCAAATTATTTAGTAAACACAGTACAGTATAGTATAGGCCAGGAAAGAAGGGCCGTTGCAAGACGTCTTCAACCAAAATACGTGTTTAACCACCAACATTACGTTTTCCGTCATTTTATTACAACAAATTTTACCAGTAGCCACGCGTTTGCGAGCGGTGTGTAGACGTTTTGAAACAGCATTTATTCACTGTACACGAAACAAATGGACTGTTGCTTTAATTCGTCCGCTGGAATGGCTACCCATCCTTTCTAATTACAGACCAACTACTGAAACTAGTTCACAGAGTTTCTAAAAATAAGCTTACTTTGTTGACACCTCGACTACCACTGTGGTACAGCACGTTAGTGGATTCAGTGCTGACTGGCTTCTGCTTCGTTTCGCTTCTAAATCAGTAAGTCGTCTCACTTTCGCGCCTGATGAAGGCGTGTTAGGAAAGGTAGTTGGTAAAACTTTTCGAGCAAGTTTCCCAGTTAAATCTTGCCAACACTTTAATCTCTCGCTTATCCACAGCCCAGGCAGAATGAATGCAGAATTTTACGCCTTCGTAAATGTAACATCAAGGTTAACGTAAGCCGAAGTAAAGAAAAGGCGTAATCCCCACTTCTCTAATATCAAGGTTAACGTAAGCTGGAGTAAATACAAAGCGTAACCTCCACTTCTCTAAAGTTGAGGTGAATGTCATCATTTTGAATTTCATGTTCGCCTCCCGTGTTGTGAACCAACTTTCGCAAAAGTCGATCGACAGCCCTTTTCTTCTTCGATACCGCGTGTGTCAGAAGGTCTCGTGAAGTGCAGGTTACCTCAGCTGTTGGGGAGATCAAGTCAGCGAGATCAGGGTGAACGGCTGGGCCCCAGTTTTTTGTTAGGCGGTCGGCCACACACGTACGAAGGGCAGTTGCAGTATTCCTGTTCGGTTAATACTCGTTACGCTAAGTGGTATCTCTGGTCAGGACCAGCACGCTTCTGTTTAGTGACGAAGAGACCAGCGTCAGCCAAGACACTACCACCCTCACTAATTTTTTTCTGATTCTGTCCATGGTTATACAGAGACCAGAGGAACCGTGAGAAACTCTCACACTTCTATAGCTGTAAAAAATGACAATATTTGCAATAAGTGTAGTCGTTGCGATGTGGGTAGTTGTGGGAATGAAGAGAAACATCTTTGAAAATGAACCGAACCATGTCAAATAAGACTCTTGATTTTACGGTAATGTATATAATATACACTACTGGCAATTACAATTGCTACACCACGAAGACGACGTGCTACAGACGCGAAATTTAACCGACAGGAAGAAGATGCTGCGATGTGCAAATGATTAGCTTTCCAGAGCATTCACACAAGGTTGGCGCCAGGGGCGACACCTACAACGTGCTGACATGAGGAAAGTTTCCAACCGATTTCTCATACACAAACAGCAGTTGACCGGCGTTGCCTGGTGAAACGTTGTTTTGATGCCTCGTGTAAGGAGGAGAAATGCGTACCATCACGTTTCCGACTTTCATAAAGGTCGTCATCGCCTTACTGGCGTATCACCCGGCGTGATGGTATGGGGTGCCATTGGTTACACGTCTCGGTCATCTCTTGTTCGCATTGACGGCACTTTGAACAGTGGACGTTACATTTCATATGTGTTACGACCCGTTGCTCTACCCTTCATTCGATCCCTGCGAAACCCTACATTTCAGCAGGATAATGCACGATCGCATGTTGCAGGTCCTGTACGAGCCTTTCTGGATACTGAAAATGTTCGACTGCTGCCCTGGCCAGCGCATTCTCCAGATCTCTCACCAATTCAAAACATCTGGTCAATGGTGGCCGAGCAACTGGCTCGTCACAATACGCCAGTCACTACTCTTGATGAACTGTGGTATCGTGTTGAAGCTGCATGGGCAGTTGTACCTGTACACGCCATCCACGCTCTGTTTGACTCAATGCCCAGACGTATCAAGGCCGTTATTACGGCCAGAGGTGGTTGTCCTGGGTGTTGATTTCTTAGGATCTATGTACCCAAATTACGTGAAAATGTAATCACTTGTCAGTTCTAGTATAATATATTTGTCCAGTGAATACCCGTTTATCATCTGCATTTCTTCTTGGTGTAGCAATTTTAATGGCCAGTAGTGTATTTTTCCATGCACACAATTTTGAACAAAATTCCTTAAAGAGCATTACAATACCTGGGTGTAAACGACACTTGACATAAAAATGCAACATTCGTGTACTTTTTGTTTTTCATTTTCTTTAATCTTGTTCGTGATTAATAAGTTAACTTCGTAAAATGTAGGTATGAAGCTGGGCTACCGTGACGCCATTTTACCTGTTGATAGTTAAAAAGTCTCTTTTGTGTTAAAATTTTCCACAAATGGTAATATTCAGCGCAAAATCGATATGCAATGTCAGAAGCTGGTCACAAACGTTTCTACCGACACCTGATTCATCCCTGCACGAATAGTATGTGTTGAGGGAAAGGGATGTAGTCTTGTTGAGGGAAAGGGATGTAGTCTTGAGAAATAATATACAGGCTGTCCATGAAGTCCCTTCACAACTTCAAAATTTTATTGCAACGGCAGTTGTTGAAATATTTTAACAACAGTTGTTTTATTGTAATCAGTGTTTATAAAAGTTTTTGACAGTGTTTAATATACCTCTATATGGGCGCCTTTAGTTACAAGAAGCGCATCAAGACGGCACTCGATTTCTTGCCATGTTCGCTGTAGCATAGCGTCATTAGTGGTGGCAATGGCATTACAAATCCTTTGCTTCAAGTCAGCAATGTCCCGTATCTGTGTTTGATACACGATATCTTTTACATACCTCCCCCCCCCCCCAAAAAAAAAAGTCAGAGGGAGTGATACATGGCGAACGCGGTGGCCAAGGAATTGGCCCACCCCTCCCAATCCATCTGGCTGGAAATGTTTCATTGATGAACCGACGAACAAGTGGTCCCCAATGTGGTGGTACACCATTTTGCTGGAAAATGATAGTTAGTTGTAAGTCAATTGTGGTGCTACATATTCGGTCAGAAGGTCGAGGTAAACATTTGTAGTAACTGTTGACTCGTTGAAGAAAACTGGATCAATTACTCGGTTGCACATGATTCCAACCACACATTCACTTTTGGACTATACTGGTGAAGCTACCTAGTCACAGGGAGGTGTTCAGATATGGACTATACTGGTGAAGCTACCTAGTCACAGGGAGGTGTTCAGATCCCCAAATTCTCACATTGTGTCTGTTTAATGTCCCAGAAACATGAAAACCTGCCTCGTCACTGAAACAAACTCGCTTGAGGAGTGATTCATCCTCCGAAAGGCGTTCCAGCTCGTTGAGTGAAAACTCTGTCCGTTTTGGCTCGTCATTTGGCTGAAGTGTCTGTAACAGCTGCACTTTGTAAGCGTACAACCGTAAGTTGTTGTGGAGGACCTTACGCACAGTTGAACGTGGTAGTTACAACTGTCCGACAGCAGTACGGATAGACTTCGTAGGTGAACGAGTGAATGCGTTTAAAAAGCGATCGATGTTTTCCTCGGATGTTCTTGGTCACCCGCTCCTCCCTTTATCCAGCACTGTCCCTGTCTCCATCAATTTTTTGTGCCATGCACGGACGGAAGGGCGCGATGTTGGATCTTTTCCGTACCTCGTTCTGAGTCTGAACATCCAATTTTGTCTCAATAAACCAGGACACATATTGTACCTTCTCTTGAGGAGTTGCCATTTTATACAGGTTCAGTTCCTTCCATCAAATGAGTATCTGAAACACAAAATTTTAGGATATGTAAAACCTTTAGTAAACATTGATTACAGCAAAAGAAATTTTGTTAAAATATTTCAACAACTGCCGTTGTAATAGGGACTTTATTGACACCCTGTATATGATAAGCAACCTCTTGCCCGTTTTGGCACACTTTTCAAGAAACTGTTTCTGTCCTCTAGTAACGTAGCTTTCAGGTGCACTAAACTCATCACTTATTAACCGGTGACAAAGGAAACAGTGATCCGGATATTTCAATTGTTATAGTTAACTGTCTCATAACGACTTTTTTTTGCAAACATTTTGCGGATTGTATCAGGGAAACAACATATTTGTGTCGAAGAGAAATCTCATACAAGATCCGTAACAGATTCCTCGTCCTACATGAAAAAATATGCGGATAACAAATATAAATACTCCATTTGCATGTAGTGTTCAAATAATTAAACCATTGTTTACGTCCTGTTAGATGTGGGCTACACATACGTAAAGGTAACGTCACGCAGGCCGAAGGAAGCGTTATTGGACCATTACTGTCCCCAGTTTATTCAGATGACCTAGTGTATAACATCGGAAACTGCGCAAGCCTTTCCTCGCACGATGGTGTTGTACGTACAGGAGTCGCAAGGCTAGAAAATAGTAGCGAATTGCCGGAAGACGTTTAGAGGATCGATGTTTGCCACAGGAATATCGGCAATTGACTCTCTGCACAAAGAAACCTAACATATTGTCGATAGATGTGCGGAGAGGACAGTATGAGCACGGAGCGATTTAACGTGAAACGTCCACATACGCTGATCATACGAAAGGCAGATACCAGATAGTCACTGATTGGAGGAGTCTTCAGGAAATGTAGTCCACACACGAACATGGTAGACAAAAAACTTGAATATTGCTCGTCATCCTTGGATAGTGTACCAGATAGCACAATTGGAATGTACGTCTACTTTGATCATCTGCTTCATTTTACCTTTGAATTTCATTTTGAGGTTTTCAAAAGTACGTATGTCCATACTATGCTTTGTAATATACCAGTAGTTAGTTACTTAGTTCCTACCCACCGCCATTTACACATTACAGTAATAGATAATCTTCCCCGGAATGGGAGGAGCTATGAAAGAGATGCGCTTTCAGTTTAGTTTCAAAATTTTCCATACATTATTTACAGGATAAACCTTCATTTGTCCGTCGCGCTCACTCACCGGACATATCAACTCCGACCGGTCACTTGCGCGCCTAATTCCCTAATTCCAACATACGAACGTACGTTGAATAAAATGTTCTCGGATTTCCAACCGCGTCAATTGCTTAAAACTACACGAGCTTTCGGCCAAGCACTCCTTGGCCATTGTCAAGTGTTATGACTGCCAGTGGGCTGTTGGTGCGTCCTTATATACTCTAGCTGCCGGCTGTGACGTCACTGGACCCGTGACATTGCCATATATGGGCATGTTTTGAGTCTGCGTTCGATGTGCCCTCTTCTTGAAATAAAAATTACCGTAAACACCCTGAATAGAGACGGTGGCTTGAAGCTCAGCGCTGCGTGGGATCCAGCGATCGCGCGGTTGAAGAGGGCACATCGAACGCCGACTCAAAACATGCCCATATATGGCAATGCCACGGGCTCCAGTGACGTCACAGCCGGCAGCTAGCGTATATAAGGGCGCACCAACAGCCCACTGGCAGTCATAACACTTGACAATGGCCAAGGAGTGCTTGGCCGAAAGCTCGTGTACTTTTAAGCTACTGATACGGTTGGGAACCCGAGAACATTTTATTCAATGTTATTGCCGCAAGACTCTGCATTCATACAGTACGAACGTACAACTCGCAAACATCCATAAAACTTGCAAAACAACCGTACAGGATACAGTACAACACTGTAAGACGCCTTACGGATTATGGGGGTAGACGCAGATGTATAAACAGTCCGACATTTTGAACAAAACTCTTGATACATGTTCGTCAGGAATAGTCGCAAAAATGTCGCTTGTGAAAGCAGGCATCGTCCCGACCACGAGGTATTACTATCGGCGTCGAGCAAGAACCCTGATGACCATGCTGCTGAGAGCCCTAAATCCGACATCACCGTCGTCTCTCAATTTATTTCCTTCCCTCCGTCTTGGGGGTACTAGGACGCTGCTAGATACGATACGGGTGGGGTGCTTGCCCTCGCACCTGGCACAGTACGTGATGGCGAGAGAGCGGGCCCCACAAAGACGGGGCATCCTCTCCCCTGCATAAGCAGAAGGGTTCAACCCTCACCGACTCAAGAAGGGCCGACTCGCCCATTGGGAGGGAAGTCCAACTAAGGACCGCCACCTGCGGACACCGGTATGGATTCACATGGGAAAGCAGTTTCCCGCTATTTTGCCGCCCCATTGTCGTTTTGGTCGTTTAATAACCTAGTAACTCACTTACAACACAATAGAGGTGTACTCTGAAAGCAATTTCAGCCGACAATTGTGTCTCTTTAACAGGAATTGAACTCTG
This sequence comes from Schistocerca piceifrons, assembly GCF_021461385.2. Taxonomy (NCBI): domain Eukaryota; kingdom Metazoa; phylum Arthropoda; class Insecta; order Orthoptera; family Acrididae; genus Schistocerca; species Schistocerca piceifrons. Next base: position 216,999,826 of record NC_060146.1, read on the forward strand.
AACGGGTTCGTGTGTAAAAGGAGACGAATCCGGCGGCAATTCGTCAACTGAAAAGTTACGTATTGAGAGGAAGCAGCAGTTATTCTTGCGCGAATCGAACCAACAGTATTATAGTTGAAAAGTAAACCTGTGCTCTTACATATCAAAGACAGTTGCCAGCCTAATTAAGCAGGGGTAAAATACAGGGAGCGGAAGGCTATTTACAATTTGAACAGAAAGCAGATGTCAGTTACAAGAGTCGAGGAACATGAAAGGGAAGCAGTGGTTGGGAAGGGAGTGAGACAGGGTTGCAGCCTCTCCCCGATGTTGTTCAATCTGTATATTGAGCAAGCAGTAAAGGAAACAAAAGAAAAATTCGGAGTAGGTATTAAAATCCATGGAGAAGAAATAAAAACTTTGAGGTTCGCCGATGACATTGAGAGAGACAGCAAAGGACTTGGAAGAGCAGTTGAACGGAATGGACAGTGTCTTGAAGGGAGGATACAAGATGAATATCAACAAAAGTAAAAGGAGGATAATGGAATGTAGTCGAATTAAATTGGGTGATGCTGTGGGAATTACACTAAAAAATGAGACACTTAAAGTAGTAAAGGAGTTTTGCTATTTGGGAAGCAAAATAACTGATGATGGTCGAAGTAGAGAGGATATAAAATGTAGACTGGCAATGACAAGGAAAGCGTTTCTGAAGAAGAGAAATTTGTTAACATCGAGTATAGATTTAAGTGTCAGGAAGTCGTTTCTGAAAGTATTTGTATGGAGTGTAGCCATGTATGGAAGTGAAACGTGGACGATAAATAGTTTAGACAAGAAGAGAACAGGAGCTTTCGAAATGTGGTGCTACAGAAGAACGCTCAAGATTAGATGGGTAGATCACATAACTAATGAGGAGGTATTGAACAGAATTTAAGAGAAATTTGTGGTGCATCTTGACTAGAAGAAGGGATCGGTTGGTAGGACATGTTCTGAGGCATCAAGGGATCACCAATTTGGTACTGGAGGGCAGCGTGGAGGGTAAAAATCGTAGAGGGAGAGCAAGAGATGAATACACTAAGCAGATTCAGAAGGATGTAGGTTGCAGTAGGTACTGGTAGATGAAGAGGCTTGCACAGGATAGAGTAGAATGGAGAGCTGCATCAAACCAGTCTCATGACTGAAGACCATAACAACAACAACAATTTCAAGTAACTATACTGTAAATAAGTAAAGTAATTACTGAATTACATTTCACGTTACTTCAAAATCTGTCGAGTAAATCGGATACGAAAACAGCACATTCTAGTATCTATTAGCAAAACTTTTTACCACATTTCACGTTTTAATACCTTTAAACCTTTTCATAAATACTTCGACAGAGGTCATAAGAAATAAATCTATCGTAAACTTTACCAAGCAGTGAATAAAATATTTTTGACTATCCTAGTACAGCAAATCAGTAACGGATACAAAAGGAGGCCCCAGCAAGGAAGCAACGGAACATGTAACAACCATCTCGGGATGGATTTGTAGAAAATTCGAAACCGGTCATGTTTTGATCCAAATAAACCTTGTTAAACCATACTTGTGGTTGGCTGCTGTTTCAATTATAAACCTTACAGTATTACCACCACGCTTCACAACACGTCCATTTTCGACAAAATGGTGTTGAGACCATTCATGATTAGAGCTACAATCTGGTCAAGTTAAGTGCCAACAAAGTACTTCACACTAATGTACGCTGCCCGCTTTAAAGTGTGAATGATAATTATAATGACGATGTACCGCCCAACAGAAGGGAAATATAGATGCTTTGGACATGAGGTGGCTCCAGTGCTTCACTACTAAAAAACAGTAATAGTGATACAGTTACTAAGCTATACATCTAACTATTACGAATACTACTTGTTGTCACTAAATATGTATAAACTTTTTCATTACGAAGGACATGATGGATGTGTGAGGACCTTGAATCTGTTATAGCTTGACTCAAGTTATTGCCAGTTATATTACGTTTCTAGAATAATTAATGGGCGTTGCACAAAGAAGGATTCTTTATTGTATGATTATATGATGGCGAACAAACACTGGTAGCAGTTACTTCTGTAAAATATCTGGGAGTATGCGTGCGGTACGATTTGAAGTGGAATGATCATATAAAATTAATTGTTGCTACGGCGGGTACCAGGTTGAGATTCATTGGGAGAGTCCTTAGAAAATGCAGTCCATCAACAAAGGAGGTGGCTTACAAAACACTCGCTCGACCTATACTTGAGTATTGCTCATCAGTGTGGGATCCGTACCACGTCGGGTTGACGGAGGAGATAGAGAAGATCCAAAGAAGAGCGGCGCGTTTCGTCACAGGGTTATTTGGTAAGCGTGATAGCGTTACGGAGATGTTTAGTAAACTCAAGTGGCAGACTCTGCAAGAGAGGCGCTCTGCATCGCTGTGTAGCTTGCTCTACAGGTTTCGAGAGGGTGCGTTTCTGGATGAGGTATCGAATATATTGCTTCCCCCTACTTATACCTCCCGAGGAGATCACGAATGTAAAATTAGAGAGATTCGAGCACGCACGGAGGCTTTCCGGGAGTCGTTCTTCCCGCGAACCATTCGCGACTGGAACAGGAAAGGGAGGTAATGAAAGTGGCACGTAAAGTGCCCTCCGCCACACACCGTTGGGTGGCTTGTGGAGTGTAAATGTAAATGTAACTGTGAATGTAAGCTTTAACTGTACAATTGCTTAACCACTAATTCAGCATAGGGGTCCCCAGAAACCCATCTACTGACTGCATTTTGGACTAACACTGCTAAAGTAACACAGTAACAGTCCAAACATAAACACAAAGAAAACCACTGTCACAAAGCTGTTATGGTCTATACTGTAACCACTGTTTTACTTTGCAAAATTAAAGTGCTGTGCAATGATTTTAAATAATAATTTAAATCTACCACTTCAATTAACCATTTTAAACGGGTATTCTTTGGATGTAAATTAACTTAGTTACGTTCATAACACGTGGAACAGTTCACAAAAAATGTCAATAAAACAAATTATGAAAATTGCTACTCCACGAAATTTAGCAAAAATGTTTAAGAATATTGATTGTATGGTTCATCAGCTTTGAAAAAAAAAAAATCGGAATATTTCAGCAACAGGAAAAGAACCCTGTCAAAGTAAATGAGTAAGGGTAAATCAGGGTTCACGACACAAAACTGAAGTACTTAACTTTTAGTAACTTCGGCAAGCTTCTGGCATATGCAAGTAAATACAGTATGAAGTTAATATCTACTTTGAATATTGTTGCATTGGCGCTCTTCTGTGGGATCAGAACGATCACGTATCTTGAAATCGTGGATCATGATGTAATACGCTCTGTAATATATCTTCCAGGCGTCGGAATGTCATGTTTCAACGTTTCAGAACAAGTCAATACATGCCATGACGAATAGTACCCCACATCCGAGGCATACCTGTTCCACTTTTACTGCAGTCCTTGCATCGCTAAGCACTCAGGATGTCGGATACTTGGATGCTGTCCGCAGACTACATCTCTGCCACAAAGAAATAAACAATACGTATTTCAGTGTTTTTTGGATATTCAAGTCCGAAAAGGATGAAATGAGGCATGACTGATTCAATGATTCATCATCGCCCGGCCCAAACCACTAAGGACAGACACGTGAAATTTGGAGGTGGTATTGGTCTCATATTGTAGGCATTGTTTAAAAAGGGATTTTTCAAAATTCCACCTCTAATGGCGTGAAATATTGGTTGAAGGTCTTTCGAAAATATGTCGCTATTGAGGCAATTGGAGATGGTGTTGAGTTTACACGATAGGCATCGTCGAACAAGGAATTTCTCGAAATTCCGCCCTTAAGGGGGTGAAACAGCGGAAGATAGCTTTTTGAACAATATGTCGCGATTAAGGCAATTTTCAAGCGAAAATTACGAAAATTGGTAATTGGTTTTACACTGTTTGCACAGTGTGTTGATATACACATGAGCAGTGGGCGTAACAACATAAAAATTCAGTTAAATAAAACTAAAAATTGTGCAGACCATACAGTCAAAGGGAACGAAGCAACGGACGCTAAGCTAGTAACAATATATTTAGTGCATATACACTAGAAACAACATAGTTTTAAAAAAGGACATTTCGATAGTAGACAATGAAAACGTCGTATCTCTATTTTGTCAAGTTTTGCAGGTGCAGCAAAAATATTTCATTAAAAAAATAATAGAAGCTGATATAGAAAGTTGCTATACGTATAACTGTGTAGTAGAAGCCTAGTTATTGGCAGATTAGGGCAATCCATGCACTTCCAAATCTCTCTCTAATTATGGAGCTAATGGTTACTAGAATCAGGAGTTTTCAAAGACGGAGGTTTTCATTGCCTACCATCTGTAGGGAAGCAGCCTACTCGCGCCGTATAAAATTCACATCAGTCTTTCCATTGTGTGCCAGCCAGTCCGCTGTAATTAGCTCTGACGTCATAAATGTTGCGCAATACTTAAAAAATCAAGTAAATAACCTGAAACGTTTCTAGCATGTCAGGAGATATACTAAATCAATATGTGTTGAATATCAGTTCAATAACTTTAACCATTTTCGAAATTTGGACGTTTTTCTGTAAAAATCATTGGCGCAACAGAATAGAGCTAGAAACTTAAAAATTTATATTTGGATTCCTTTTTCATAATAATTTAGTAGAAACGGTATTCTGGATCTCATAAATTAAAATTTTAGTAGAAATTTATGATTTTCTGGTTTTTGTCTTAGAAATTAAGGAAGCAAGATAGATTAAGTAGGCGAATAAATAAGGCTAGGATGTTTAAATTTAAGTAGAAGCGAGATCCGCTATAATCATAAAGATGTGAGAAGTTTCAATTGAACAACTATAAAACTATAGCTATAGCGTATCTCCAAAGGGGAAGTTCAGAGCTCGTCTACTGCGTGTAGTGTAATTAAATTAGTTCTCTCGCCCAAAATATTTGACTTAGCCACGTCAGACTTTTATTATGATTACTTACCTGTGTGCTGATTCCACATTTAAATTGAGAGCTTCATTGGCCATCAGCAAAGTAAGCAATGATTTATTCAATAACTTAAAGTGGTGCATTACTAGCCCAGCGGTTAGACGGGAGAGCGGTTATGATCAGGCGTTCCCTTAGCCGTCCGCAGCGCGGCTTTATATATAAGAACGCTGCGCGAGGAAGGAAGGCCCCAGTTCTCTCCAGACGCTGAATAGCTCTCCACCTGTGCCGGGAGTCGCGTCGCGTCGGTATCATTGCTATAAACAGCTTCGGATATCGTAATAAGTTACTCGGGATACGCGTAACCATGAAATCGTTTTCGAGTGAAGTGTTGATTCTGGGATGACTTTAATGATCTATCTTCAGTTTGTGTATGTCGTATTTTCACGTGCCGCCGCGGGACAGACATTCTACCATTATTTAGCGTGGCGTTTGATGAACATTATCATCAAATTATGGCGAGCATTCACTTAAACATTTGGTTTGAACAATTATAGTTGCATCAGTGCATTAGACTCTGAACTGCTCTGGTAGTTGGATTGTGTGGATTCTTTTTGGTCTGTGACTTTCAGAATATAGTGAACATTTTAGAGAGAAACGTTTATTATTATTATTATTATTATTATTATTATTATTATTATTATTATTATGATCCCAGACAATCTCCTAATTTCTCAGAGCTATAAGCTTAGCTATAAATGTATTTCTCAGATGAAGTGGGCACTAGTAATTCTAATTGCAGGCTTCACATTTTGTTAATCACTTTCTGGTTGCCAATAATGTAGTTAGAGAGCCAGTGTTGAGAACGGCAAAAGACTGCATAAATATTAGGAACATTCAACAATTAATTCCACCGGCCGCACCACATATGGTTAATCGGCCGGGAAAAACATCTTTTCTACTTTACATTCTACATTTAACAACAATTAATTCCACCCGCCGCCCCACATATGGTTAATCGTCCGGGAAATGCATCTTTTCTACTTAACATTCTATTTATATTAACAATAATTTCCACCCGCCGCCCCACACATCGGTTTACAAAAATTATTTCTGGGAACATAAGACTACAAAATAACAACCATTATTTTCATACGTTTTATATCAAAGAACATACATAACTCAGATATTACAGTAAGTAACTGAATCTTCCACCAGACGTCTCCAACCTTAGTAATCTTTAGCTATTCTTAATGTAATGCCAAGAGATAACCACCTTTGCTCGATCCTACAATCTACCTATTGCTTCTCCTCGTGGTATTCTGCCTCCAATTTTTCCTTTTAATATTGTCTACCATCGAAATGTCCTTTTTTTAAACTATGTTGTTTCGTAGTATATATGTACTAAATATACTGTCACTAGCTTAGCGTCCAGTGCTTCGCTCGCATTGTCATTAGTTTGGTCCTTTCCAAGTTTATCTCTAGATCAAAATTTAAACCAATAATCTTTGGAGGACAGATCACTAAGTTCCTGCAATGAGGACAGTATCATCAGCGCAAAACTAACAGACAGTGCGAAATGTCACGAGACTCGGCGATGTGGCGCAACGGTTAACCGCTGGTGTACTGTTCGTAAGGACTGCGGTTCATATCCCCGACCAGTCATTCAGATTAAGGTTTTCCACAACAATGAAAATTTGGAATACCCTCACAGTTAGTCTGGTTAATTAAAAAGAAAACACACTGTCTTCTCATTGCAGACACCGGTATGGCAAAAGTAAAAGCTGGACTGAAACCAGGAGACACCAGCTGACCTGTTGTTACTTAACCTCATCTTCTGAGAAGGCTCTACTGAAACTGACACATAAGCAATCCAACTGCAGCTTGTAAACGCTAAAGCGTGTGACGTAGCACTGACAAGAATTCCAAAAGAAAAGTTATCGAAATGGTCCAAAACTATTTCTTAATATTGCTAATCGTAGTCATGTAGAACCGTCTTAATGGTGATGCTTTCGCCATTTGAGCGTTGTTTATTAGTGTCCCGTATCTCAGTCGGTGAAAATGGAACTCTGCTTTACTGTCCATCTGTCTGTCCGACTCTTAAAAAGGAATGTGTAGAAGTGTCAAGTTGAAATGTATAGCACATATTAACGAGGGGAACTCCCCATCGCACCCCCCTCCACCTCCCCTCAAATTTAGTGGTAAAATGGACCACTGGGTAGTCCGTCAAAAACTGAACACAGATCAAGCATGAAAAGAGGAAGAAGCTGTACTGGACTTTGTAAAAGGGAGCAAAATAGAAACAGTGAAGGGCGCAAGCTCAAGTTATGCAACACAATGCGAATTCGAATAGCCACGGGGTCGTAGTTATAAGGTCACGATGTTGGAGTTTTTGCAACGCCTTGTCGCCAGTTTTGCAAAGACCTCGTCGCTACTGCTGTGGAGGCCGAGCAGCCACTGTTGTTACGGTAGGCCGAGTTCGAGAGTTCGTGAAACGGCTTCTGGTGCAGTATGCCGCTAAGGCAATTCCTCCCTGCCACAGTTACACAGCTATGCTCCAGGGTCAGCTAACAGGATAGGAGAACGAAGGTTGTACAGCACTCCAACAAATTAGTAACAAAGCCACACAAATGTGTTAAAAAGGTTAACTTATCTTTCTGACTTGTTGAATAATGAAGTCTCCAACAAAGCTTGTAATTTACCACAAAAAAAAGGACCTCAATGGCTAAGTGTAGATAATCGTAGGTAAACTTAGCAGTACGCACTGAAGACCTGAGTTCAAACAAGGCCCCGGGAGTAGACAACATTCCATTAGAACTACTGACGGCCTTGGGAGAGCCAGTCTTGACAAAACTCTACCATCTGGTGAGCAAGATGTATGAGACAGGCGAAATACCCTCAGACTTCAAGAAGAATATAATAATTCCTATCACAAAGAAATCAGGTGTTGACAGATGTGAAAATTACAGAACTATCAGTTTTATAAGTCACAGAAGCAAAATACTAACACGAATTCTTTGCAGATGAATGGAAAAACTGGTAAAAGCCGACCAAGATCAGTTTGGATTCCGTAGAAATGTTGGAACACGTGAGGCAATACTGACCTTACGACTTATCTTAGAAGAAAGATTAAGGAAAGGCAAACCTACGATTCTAGCATTTGTAGACTTAGAGAAAGCTTTTGACAATGTTGACTGGAATACTCTCTTTCAAATTCTAAAGGTGGCAGGGGTAATATACAGGGAGCGAAAGGCAATTTACAATTTGTACAGAAACCAGAAGGCAGTTATAAGAGTCAAGGGACATGAAAGGGAGGCAGTTTTTGCGAAGGGAGTGAGACAGGGTTGTAGCCTGTCCCCGATGTTATTTAATCTGTATAGTGAGCAAGCAATAAAGGAATCAAAAGAAAAATTCGGAGTAGGAATTAAAATGCATGAAAAAGAAATAAAAACTTTGAGGTTCGCCGATGACATTGGATTTGGAAGAGCAGTTGAACGGAATGGATAGTGTCTTGAAAGGAGCGTGTAAGATGAACATCAACAAAAGCAAAACGAGGATGCTGAGGGAATTAGTTTAGGAAATGAGTCACTTGAAGTAGTAAAGGAGTTTTGCTATTTGGGGAGCAAAATAACTGATGATGGTCGAAGTAGAGAGGATATAAAATGTGGACTCGCAATGGCAAAGAAAGCGTTTCTGAAGAAGAGAAATTTGTTAACATCGAGTATAGATTTAAGTGTCAGGAAGTCGTTTCTCAAAGTATTTGTATGGAGTGTAGCCATGTATGGAAGTGAAACATGGACGATAACTAGTTTGGACAAGAAGAGAATAGAAGCTTTCGAAATGTGGTGCTACAGAAGAATGCTGAAAATCAGATGGGTAGATCATATAACTAATGAGGAGGAGAAGTTTGTGCCACAACTTGGCTAGAAGAAGGGATCGGTTGGTAGAACATGTTCTGAGGCATCAAGGGATCACCAATTTACTATTGGAGGGCAGCGTGGAGGGTAAAAATCGTAGAGGGAGACCAAGAGATGAATACACTAAACAGATTCAGAAGGATGTAGGCTGCTGTAGGTACTGGAAGATGAAGAAGCTTGTGCAGCATAGAGTAGCATGGAGACCTGCATCAAACCAGTCTCAGGACTGAAGACCACAACAACAACAACGTAGCAAATACAATTTACAACTACTGTCTGTTCCCTTCTAAGGGTTCACTTAACGACGTTCCCCAGCTAAGTCAGCCCTGAACGATGATCTATAACCAAGTGGGTGAGAGCTGCTCTTCTATCTTCCGGTCGTTGGCGGATTGTGCTCGGCCGGCAGCTGGCCGAGGCGAAGTCGATATCTTCATCCTCAGCGCCGCCCGTGACTCTGGTGGAACTCGCGCAAGTGGCGAGTATATAAGGCACCGGCACCAGTTCGCACCTTTGCGCCTGTGGTGCTTCTAGCGTGGCTGTGTCTTGTTCGGACGACACAGCAGTGGTGCATTGCGGAAGATCCGTGTTCAAATCTCTCTCTTTTCTTCCTACAAATTTATGAATTTTCCGTCCGTTCATTGACGCGTCTGTTCTCCTTCTGTAGTCGTGGCACTTGTCACGCTATACATTTTACAGAATATGAGTCACGTGGTAAGAAGATACACTACTGGCCATTAAAATTGCTACACCACGAAGATGACGTGCTACAGACGCGAAATTTAACCAACAGGAAGATGATGTTGTGATACGCAAATGATTAGCTTTCCAGAGCATTCACACAAAGTTGGCGCCGGGGGTGACACCTACAACGTGCTGACACGAGGGAAGTTTCCAACCGATTTCTAATACACAAACAGCAGTTGACCGACGTTGCCTAGTGAAACGTTGATGTGATGCCTCGTGTAAGGAGGAAAAATGCGTACCATCACGTTTCCGACTTTGATAAAGGTCGGATTGTAGCCTATCGCGTTGTAGCTTATCGCAACATTGCTGCTCGCGTTGGTCGAGATCCAATGACTGTTAGCAGAATATGGAATGGGTGGGTTCAGGAGGGTAATGCGGAAAGCCGTGCTGGATCCCAACGGCCTCATATCACTAGCAGTCGAGATGACAGGCATCTTATCCGCATGGCTGTAACGGATCGTGCAGCCAAGTCTCGATCCCTGAGTCAACAGATGAGGACGTTTGCAAGACGACAACCATCTGCACGAACAGTTCAACGACGTTTGCAGCAGCATGGACTATCAGCTCGGATACCATGGCTGCGGTTACCCTTGACGCTGCATCACAGACAGGAGCACCTCCGATGGTGTACTCAACGACGAACCTGGGTGCACGAATGGCAAAACGTCGTTTTTTCTGATGAATCGAGGTTCTGTTTACAGCATCATGATGGTCGCATCCGTGTTTGGTGACATCGCGGTGAACGCACATTGGCAGCGTGTATTCGTCATCGCCATACTGGCGTATCACCCGGCGTGACGGTATGGGGTGCCATTGCTTACACATCTCGGTCACCTCTTGTTAACATTGACGGCACTTCGAGCAGTGGACGTTACATTACAGATGTGTTACGACCCGTGGCTCTACCCTCCATTCGATCCCTGCGAAACCCTACACTTCAGCAGGATAATGCACGACCGTATGTAGCAGGTCCTGTACGGGCCTTTCTGGATACAGAAAATGTTCGACTGCTGCCCTGGCCAGCACATTCTCCTGGTCTCTCACCAACTGAAAACCTCTGGTCAATGGTGGCCGAGCAACTGGCTCGTCACAATACCCCAGTGACTACTTTTGATGAACTGTGGTATCGTGTTGAAGCTTCATGGGCAGCTGTACCTGTACACACCATCCAAGCTCTGTTTGACTCAATGCCCAGGCGTATCAAGGCCGTTATTACTGCCAGAGGTGGTTGTTCTGGGTATTGATTTCTCAGAATCTATGCACCCAAATTGCGTGAAAATGTAGTCACATGTCAGTTCTAGTATAATATATATGTCCAATGAATACCCGTTTATCATCTGTATTTCTTCTTCGTATGGCAATTTTAATGGCCAGTAGTGTATTACCGTCACAAGCAAATGGTGATGAATAGTGAGCGGAGGAGAGATGCTGCATAGACCTCTTACAGAAATGAAACCAAGAAACAAACAGGTGTCAGCTAAGTCACAACAAACGAATTCAAGAGTCAGAATGCAACGCAAACGTGTTAACATGCGGTACTTGTAAAGAACAAATAGGAGCTACGGGCGTCTGGAGCCCCTTCCTTACACCTCGCTATTGCAACGTCTGCAAGTCCCTTCCGTACACCTCGCTGTTACAGACGGATGTTACACCACGACACAGACACAGATCTCAGTACAGCGAACAGATACGTCAGTGACCGGACGGAAAGGTCACAGTTTTGAGGAAAAAAATGTGCGCACGAAGGAGATTTGTACATGGACCTCCCCCTTCCCAGTTCAACACTATGACCAGATAACCACGACTCAATGGCTGTTCCAATTCGCTCCATGTTACAACATCTTTGAGCTTGGAACGTTCACTGTTTCTGTTTTGTTTCTTTTGTCACAGTTCAGTAGACCTCCTTCGTTTTTTCACGCTTTATCTGTCTTCAGTTTTTGGCGAGCAACCCACTGGGCCATCTTACAGCTAAATCTGAGGGAGCTGCGGTGGGGAGCTCCCTTTGTAAGGTCTACGATCCCTTCGCGATGTAAACAGTTTAATCCTCCAAGCCAATGATCCAAAGAGACGGCTATTTAGGTCACATGCTTTGGTACCACCAACAACTACGGAATGGCCACAGAAGAGGTCAAAGATGCCATCAAAGATGCCATTAATAGCACCGAGAACAATAAAACTGCAGGCCCTGATAGACTTTGTAGCGAATATTTAAAAGACACTCCCAAATACTAACGCCAATGTGAACTCTGTAAACAGCCTTCATTCCAGAACGATGGAGACAATGAATAGTACTCTACAAAGGGAAAGGAGACACCCCCCCCCAGGGATCCTAGCAAATATGGACGCATAGCCGTAGGAAACTCACCTTTCAAAGAACAGAAAGAATAAAGCAAACAATCGATGCGCACCTCCAAAAAAGCCAAGCGGGATTCAGAAAAGGACGATCTACTCTAACTGCAGTAGAACTCCTGATAAAGAGCCCATGGGAAGCCCTTGCAGACAGAAAAGTTTTGTGTACTGTTTGTAGACTTTGCAGAAGCCTGTGACTTTATAAATAGAAAATTAATGACCAAAAAACTAAATTGAATCATAAGTGAAAACATAATACGGGCACGAATCATAAGCGCAGTACTGCGATGGAACGGAATCTGCGTCTCTTATAACCTTTCCCTATCGGAGCCGCTACTCTAGTCAAACAGTGTTCTTCAGGTAGACCCACTGAGTCCTCTGTTATTTATCCTTGCAGCTGAAGAAACTGTAAGAATGTCCCAAGAGGAGTGGTTAATCTCATATGCATATGCAGACGATATTGTTACACGCGCAAAGGACATAGCAAAGTAGTTGTTGTTGTTGTTGTTGTTGTGGTCTTCAGTCCTGAGACTGGTTTGATGCAGCTCTCCATGCTACTCTATCCTGTGCAAGCTTTTTCATCTCCCAGTACCTACTGCAACCTACATCCTTCTGAATCTGCTTAGTGTATTCATCTCTTGGTCTCCCCCTACGATTTTTACCCTCCACGCTGCCCTCCAATACTAAATTGGTGATCCCTTGATGCCTCAGAACATGTCCTACCAACCGATCTCTTCTTCTGGTCAAATTTCTCTTCTCCCCAATTCTGTTCAATACCTCCTCATTAGTTATGTGATCTACCCATCTAATCTTCAGCATTCTTGTGTAGCACCACATTTCGAAAGCTACTATTCTCTTCTTGTCCAAACTATTTATAGTTCATTTCATTTCCATACATGGTTACTCTCCATACAAATACTTTCAGAAAGGGCTTCCTGACACTCAAATCTATACTCGATGTTAACAAATTTCTCTTCTTCAAAAACGCTTTCCTTGCCATTGCCAGTCTACATTTTATATCCTCTCTACTTCGACCATCATCAGTTATTTGGTCCCCAAATAGCAAAACTCATTTACTACTTAAAGTGTCTCATTTCCTAATCTGATTCCCTCAGCATCATCCGATTTAATGCGACTACATTCCATATTCCTCGTTTCGCTTTTGTTGATGTTCATCTTATATCCTACTTTCAAGACACTGTCCATTCCGTTCAACTGCTCTTCCAGGTGCTTTGCTGTCTCTGACAGAAATACGATGTCATCGGCGAACCTCAAAGTTTTTATTTCTTCTCCATGGATTTTAATACCTACTCCGAATTTTTCTTTTGTTTCCTTCACTGCTTGCTCAATATACAGATTGAATAACAAAAAAATGGTTCTGAGCACTATGGGACTTAACATCTGTAGCCATCAGTCCCCTGGAACTTAGAACTACTTAAACCTAACTAACTTAATGACATCACACACATCCATGCCCGAGGCAGGATTCGAACCTGCGACCGTAGCAGTCGCGCGGTTCCGGTCTGAAGCGCCTAGAACCACGAGATCACCGCGGCCGGCGATTGAATAACATCGGGGATAGGCTACAACCCTGTCTCACTCCCTTCCCAACCACTGCTTCCCTTTCGTGCCCCTCGACTCATAACTGTCATCTGGTTTCTGTACAAATTATAAATAGCCATTCGCTCCCTGTATTTTACCCCTGCCAACTTCAGAATTTGAAAGAGAGTATTCCAGTCAACATTGTCAAAAGCTTTCTCTAAGTCCACAAATGCTAGAAACGTAGGTTTGCCTTTCCTTGATATATCTTCTAAGATAGTTCATAGAGTCAGTATTGCCTCACGTGTTCCAACATTAATACGGAATCAAAACTGATCTTCCCCGAGGTCGGCTTCTACCAGTTTTTCCATTCGTCTGTAAGGAATCCGCGTTAGTATTCTGCAGCCGTGACTTATTAAACTGATAGTTCGGTAATTTTTACATCTGTCAACACCTGCTTTCTTTGGGATTTGAATTATTATATTATTCCTGAAGTTTGAGGGTATTTCGCCTGTCTCATACATCTTGCTCGCCAGATGGTAGGGTTTTGTCAGGGCTGACTCTCCCAAATCTGTCAGTAGTTCTAGTGGAATGTTGTCTACTCCCGGGGCCTTGTTTCGACTTAAGTCTTTCAGTGCTCTGTCAGACTCTTCACGCAGTATCATATCTCCCATTTCATCTTCATCTACATCCTCTTCCATGTCCATAATATTGTCCTCAAATACATCACCCTTTTGTAGACACTTTCGGTATGGATGAACTGTGTACAGAATTACGCTTTTACGGACCCCTCAGAGTGCGAATACTACATGCACCTGGCCAGTTTTTGCCATCTATGGATTCTATAGCAATTACGGCGTTGAAGCTATTGTGAAGTCAGTCGTCATTAGGCTTTCTGAATAAGTTAAAAGTTCATGTCGTGGTACTTACATCTCAAGAACACAACGTTCGTTTCTTGATCGTACAGGCATCGCAATTTCTATGCCACTTACGTGATCAGATACATGCAATATTTCTCGACTGTCAAAAACGATTAGACGTGAGTCTCCTACATTACGCACCGCTCCATTTCAGATTCCTCGCTGCAAATATGTCATGCCTTACGATACTTTCCGAGGGCTGTCACGTGGCTTTCGAAAACTATTTCATGCGAATTTAATTGTTCTATTTGTCCTTACAACACGAATAATTTCCCAATATTTTCCATAAATTTTTACGGAGATCGAAAGACGTGCTTTGCACAGTGTTTTTCAAGCGTTGGGCAACGGGTAATAGAAGAGAGAGACGCATAAACTAATCTCTGTCTCAGAAAAATGTGACGGCGTCGCTGGATGTCTCTTAACTAAACACAAACTGGTTTCAATCAAGTTCCAACTACTCAGTAAACGAAACAAGAAATCTTGGCTGTGTTGCAACATATAGCTGTGTTTAACACACATGCTCGTTATCAGCGGTCTTTTTGCTTATCGGTTATATTTGCTAAGCCACTCCCGCGAAAGTGCCTTGACATCCAACTGTTCCAAGGTCCTCCTGATCGTTAACCAGTAATCGCCGATCATGCGTTTCGTTATCTTAACTGCGCCCACTTTAAAGTCCATTGCCGAAGTGCATGCCACTCGACGAACGCACAACGCTCCAGAATTGTCCCCCTGGGTGGGAGAGCCGACCTTCCTGAACCTGCCCGTGCTGTGTGTCTTCCTCCCCTTTCGAACTTGAGATACACCAAATATTTAACGTTTACTTGCTAGATCGCACGAATTTAAATATGTACATCCACAAAACCATGACTTTGTATCAACATACTTTTTACTGTATTTTATCCATAATGGATGCAAGTTAACTGCGTCACTGTTCCTTTATAGGCTGTAGAATAATAACTGCTGCCAATCAAAGTAAGAGGTGATTTTATTTAACACACGAGCGGTTTCAGGCTTGTGCCCATCTTCAGGTACATGTTTCCATACTCAGTGCTGGAGTTAACTTTTTGAATCAAAAATAAGTAATGTGATGATGACGTTTTCACATTACATTGATCACATCCATATTACGTCTTTGATAAAGTAGTGACACTTTAGACGTCGGTGGCTTTAGAGAGATGGTTCAAATGGCTCTGAGCACTATGGGAGTTAACTTCAGAGGCCATCAGTCCCCTAGAACTTAGAACTACTTAAACCTAACTAACCTAAGGACATCACACACATCCATGCCCGAGGCAGGATTCGAACCTGCGACCGTAGTGGTAGCGCGGATCCAGACTGTAGCGCCTAGAACCGCTCGGTCACTCCGGCCGTCCTTTAGAGAGACATGCACTCACAACATCCGACGTGTTTACGTTTGAAAAAGAGAAGTTATAGTCAAAGAACCTAC
Organism: Schistocerca piceifrons; assembly: GCF_021461385.2. NCBI lineage: Eukaryota > Metazoa > Arthropoda > Insecta > Orthoptera > Acrididae > Schistocerca > Schistocerca piceifrons. The sequence goes on from NC_060146.1 coordinate 217,015,691, forward strand.
TTTAAGGAAGTACAGAGATGTTAGACATACAGATGCACAACAGATATTACCAGTTATGAAATTGAAACTGTTACATGATTGTGGTACCACACTGTCATTTATAATATCCAGAATGGTTGCTGGTAAGTTATATAAGGTTAAATAGACATTTGAATTTTTTTTAAATTGCTAGTTGTAAGCCCATGAAATTTATAGTTTTTGATATTTAGAATAATTCATTAAATATGTGTAGAAATGACTTGTTTGCAAGATCTTCTTGTTCATTGAGAATTAGGCGTGACGATTTAGAGCTATGGGTGTCAATTTAGAGCTCTTCGAGAAGATTCATTTACTTTCCTTTGTTGTCCGTGTGCAGTATTTGTAGGTTGCCTTCAATGGTTGTGGCTAAGTACTCACGTTCTTTCAACAATGTTGTAAAAGTGGATTTAGTCAACATGACATTATCTGCTTTTGATGTAAAGAGTGATCTCCGACATTGAGGAGAAAAGAAGTACCTGAATGTAAACCACCTGAAGATGGGCACAAGCCCGAAACTTGTTGTGTATTAAATAAAATCACCCTCCCTCATGACTGGTACCGGTTATTATTCTATACTCCATACCTTTTACTGTGTCGCCTCCAAATCCCACTTTGGCATTTCGGTCCAAGGATTTTCGTCACAGTTTTTCCTTCCAGGTTTTCGGTGATTTTGGTCTGAGTGAGATATGACGCCAATTGCCCCCGTTTCAGATGAGTAAAGGACGTCTGCTTCTGTTTTAACTAGTGTGGTATAGTGTCCTACATAATGTGAATAAAAGTCCGTCGACTGTCTGTACTTCGTTTTTTTTTAGGTTTTTTTTTTCATTTCTGATACGTGCTTCGGAGTAAAAGCTTCATCGTGAGCTCTGTCAACACTCGCCTTTTAGTCACGACCTGGTGAAGTACTCGCTCCCGAGGGAGGTTTTGTTATACAAAGGGAGAAACATATGACTGTTAGTGAAAGAAAATTACAGAGCTGTTAAATAGCAATACATTGCGAGAATCTGCGTAACTGATGGGTTCATGGCGAAATTCTTCAAAGTTATGTGGTTATTATTTGGCACATTCAGCATACATCGTCAACATATTGAACTATTAAAAGATTAGCAGTAAACATCGCAGTTTCCCAACGATATCCGTTTCTAATAGTTCTGTTCTATAAACATAATACGTTTAAGAAACAAGATTGCTATCAAAAAAATATTACGAGAAACTATGGAAAACATAATGGAAAGTGGTAAGGAGTGTTGTTTTACATTTTTTCTCAAGAACTGATTTTTGATTGGTAGGAAGAGATAAGAGCTTACAATCGGTAGATTACTTACTTTTCAGGCACAAAACCACACCTCATACTTCACGACAAACAGACAGCGAATACACGGAAATATTCAATTGTTTGAAGATACTTTTGCTGGCAATATCCCACTCATTTCAAGCTCTTACTTCATCTTATAATCATAAATTCCTTTAAAAAGAAACTCGGCTGAAAACATCGTAGAAAATCTAAAACGAACATTTTTATTGAAAAAATAGTAAATAAAATATCTACTTCTTTACATTATGATTTACATAATTTCCTCATAGTAGTAAGAAAATTATAGTCTTTGACTGCAATCTTGTTTCTCCAGTGTATTATATCTACGGATTAGAACTACTTTAATCGAATGTGTTTGGCGACAAAGGGTGCTTACTCCCAAGGGTACCCCAATTCAATTCGTCAATGCCAGTTTGTGTAATGGAAACCAAATATCGTTGAGAAATTTCAGCATGGACCGCCAACGAAATAGGTTATGGGAACATGTAGGTATTTTATTGCGCTATAGCTTTTTTTTTCCTAGACCTCATACGTTTGGCTCTGAGCACTATAGGACTTAACTTCTGAGGTCATCAGTCCCCTAGAACTAAGAACTACTGAAACCTAACTAACCTAAGGACATCACACACATCCATGCCCGAGGCAGGATTCGAACCTGTGACCGTAGCGGTCGCGTGGTTCCAGACTGAAGCGCCTAGAACCGCTCGGCCACCCTGGCCGGCCCCTCATACGTTTCTCCGTTTCATGGCAACACAACATCCCTCGCGTGCGACAGCATACCTGTTTAATGATGAAAACCATTGAATGAATATTGGAAAACCAGATGGTGTCTCTTTCGCTCCGAAACACGTATCGGTTAAAAACCAACACAGCCGAAATAAAGATAGTCGACTGCCTTTCATCCCAAAAGTAAACATGTTTCACTGTCTCTGTGCGCCAAAAAGGAAGAAGAAAATAAAAGAAAAAAGAAAAAATAGAAAAACACTGTTGTCTTTTGCGACAGAGATCTTTCTGTTACAACTACTCCTAAGAGGTTTGTATGTTCTTTATCGTTTTGCAATTGTTTCTTTTTTTTTTGTTTCTGGTTCAGCTCTACCAGTTCAGTAATTTGAATCTATTCATCCGCGAGATGTGCCCGAAACAGTCGATTAAAAAACTGATTGTTAAAAGTCAATCGGATTGTGTTCATATATTGCAACTTCTCGTATAATGTATGGAGCTATTTTATACAGCAGATTTTTTTCTTACAAACTGAATTGCCTCTCGTCCGTTACTGGACAGAACTGCACTGTCATCAGCGTTTGCCATGCAGTGTAAGCGAATTTTGTCTTGGAGATATCTGCCAACAGTTACATCCCCAATATTCATCTTGCCAGTGGAGTAATCTTAGATATATGCAGATCATTCTTCCACCTGTTAATACCGTTATTATTATTATTAATATTAGTTACAAAATCATATGCATCAAAGGTTATTTCTTCTACACCGGAAATTACTTTCTGAGAAAACTTTATAGTTTACATATACCTTTGTTACTGCATAGGCGTATCAGTTACGACACTTCACTGGCTCTGTCCTGATGATGTTGCACGGCGTTCCAGGTTTATCCTGAGACCGCTACAAGCGGGAAAGTGGATCCAGTACAGAACTGGACAAGAAAAAATGAGAGGTCATTGGGATGAGCGCTTTTACGAGCGACAGATGTCCAGGAGACGAAACTTTTGGTAACACTTTATTCGGATCAGTGTACCTCAGTGTACAACAGTGCAACATTTTATTTTTCTATTTAACATGACCAGATTAGGAACTTCATACTCCTTCTTAGATCGGATGATTTTACAGAAGTTTTTTTTGATTGCAGTTTGATTAAATAATAATACATTTAACGTTATAGCTAATAATAAAAATTGTAAAACTGGAGATGGATGGTTGATACACGTATAGGTAAAGCCGTTTTGAAGAACTGCACGGGCTAATCTGATTTGATTTGATTTACTCAGGGAAACAAAACAACAGTTAAACTTCTTGGCAGATTAAAACTGTGTGCCGGACCGAGACTCGAACTCTGGACCTTTGCCTATCGCGGGCAAGTGCTCTACCAACTGAGCTACCCAAGCACTACTCACGCCCCGTCCTCACAGCTTTACGTCTGCCAGTACCTCGTCTCCTACCTTCCAAACTTGGTGGACGGATGGGATGAAGTAGACACCGTCGATGTACTGTAATAATAAGCATCACAGTAGTGCGAACAGTTTTAGCAATTTTACAGTAATTTCAACACAGACCAATGAAGCGACAGCATGTTTCCCAACTTCAGTATCATAGCTAAACTGCCCCTTGTCTACTTTGCGAGTATCGTTGCAAATGTAGATAGATGACTGTGCAGTAGGTCCATCCATTGTTAATTTTCGAACACATACATCATAAAAGAATACCAGACAGCGCTCATTTCTAGCACCCCGAGCATACTGCATAATTTGCCATCGATCTCTATGCGGATGGGAGTCACAGAGCAAATAAATGTGACGAATAGAGCAGGCGAAATGGCGCGTATACCTCTCACAGAAATGAAAACAACAGGTAAAGGGGTGTGAACTATGCTACAGCAAAATAATTCAAGAGACAAAACTTCGAAAACGGAACGAAAGAGTAAGAACACGTAGCACTTGTGTAGAACAAATAGGAGATACGTACGTCTGTGGGTCCCTTCCTTACACCTCGCTGTTGCAAATGGTCGTTACACCATGGCACAGACACAAATTTGAATACAGCCAAGAGACACGTCAGTTCACGGGTAGTTCATAATTTTGTGAAAAAAAAGAGGCACGACGGAGGGAGGTTTGAACACTGTAACCACGAGGCTGCGGCTAATTACGTTCGCCCGATGTTGCGCACCTGAAGCTTGCACTGTTAACTGTTTGTGTTTTACTTCAATGTTTGTATTTTACTTCTTTTTTGACACGTCAGTACCACCCACTCCTCCTGTTTTCATGCGTAATCTACTATCAGTTTTTGACAGTCTATCCACTAATGCATCTTACTACTAAATCTGGGCGGGGGGGGGGGGGGGGGGGGTAGGGGGGAGCGGGGGCTGCGTGCGATGGGAAGTTCCCCCTTTCCGTTGTAAGTGTAATGTGTTGAGGCAAGAAGATTCTTTTCATGACCCGAAGACTTGCTTCACAGACTCTCGACGTAAGGGCGCATTTCTTTTTCGTTTGTAAGGAAATAAAACGCCTACAGCCGACCTTACGGTCTTATTTATTGTGTAGCTACCACTTTCGGCGCCCGAATGCGCCATCTTCAGGCCGTAGTAGTTTATGCTGAAGGCTTTTTCACGCTCTATAGATACACTACATCAGTGGCCAACATACACTACTGGCCATTAAAATTGCTACACCAAGAAGAAATGCAGATGATAAACGAGTATTCATTGGACAAATATATTATCCTAGAACTGACATGTGATTACATTTTCTCGCAATTTGGGTGCATAGATTCTGAGAAATCAGTACTTAGAATAACCCACCTCTGGCCATAATAACGGCCTTAATACGCCTGGGCATTGAGTCAGAGATTGGATGGCGTGTACAGGTAAAGCTGCCCAAGCAGCTTCAACACGATACCACAGTTCATCAAGAGTAGTGACTGGCGTATTGTGACGAGCCAGTTGCTCGGCCACCATTGACCAGACGTTTTCAGTTGGTGAGAGATGTGGAGAATGTGTTGGCCAGGGCAGCAGTCGAACATTTTCTGTATCCAGAAAGGCTTGTACAGGACCTGCAACGCGCATTATCCTGCTGAAATGTAGGGTTTCCCAGGGATCGAATGAATGGTAGAGCCACGGGTCGTAACACATCTGAAATGTAACGTCCACTGTTCAAAGTGCCGTCAATGCGAACAAGAGGTGACCGAGACGTGTAACCAATGGCACCCAATATCATCACGCCGGGTGATACGCCAGTATGGCGATGAATACAAATGTGCGTTCTCCGCGATGTCGCCAAACACGGATGCGACCATCATGCTGCTGTAAACAGAACCTGGATTCATCCGAAAAAACGACGTTTTGCCATTCGTGCACCCAGGTTCGTCGTCGTATACAGCATCGCAGGCGCTCCTGTCTGTGATGCAGCGTCAAGGGTAACCGCAGCCATGGTCTCCGAGCTGATAGTCCATGCTGCTGCAAACGTCGTCGAACTGTTCGTGCAGATGGTTGTTCTCTTGCAAACGTCCCCATCTGTTGACTCACGGATCGAGACCTGGCTGCACGATCCGTCACTGCCTTGCGGATAAGATGCCTATCATCTCGACTGCTAGTGATACGAGGCCGTCGGGATCCAGCACGGCGTTCCGTATTACCCTCGTGAACCCACCGATTCCATATTCTGTTAACAGTCATTCGATCTCGACCAGCGCGAGCAGCAATGTCGCGATACGATAAACCGCAATCGCCATAGGCTACAATCCGATCTTTATCAAAGTCGGAAACGCGATGGAACGCATTTCTCCTCCTTATACGAGGCATCACAACAACGTTTCACCAGGCAACGTCGGTCAACTGCTGTTTGTGTATGAGAAATCGCTTGGAAACTTTCCTCATGTCAGCACGTTGTAGGTGACTCCACCGGCGCCAACCTTGTGTGAATGCTCTGAGAAGCTAATCATTTGCATATCACAGCATCTTCTTCCTGTCGGTTAAATTTCGCCTATGCAGCACGTCATGTTCGTAGTGTAGAAACTTTAATGGCCAGTAGTGTAACTGATTTACACAGTAATGGTGTGGGGCATATGCAGTTGGAATGATATGGGACTGCTGATACGTTTAGATACGACTGACAAGTGACACGTCGTAAGAGTCCTTTCTGATCACCTGCATCCATTCATGTCGATTGTGCACTCCAGCGGAGTTAGGCAATTCCAGCAGGAGAAATCGACACCCTACACGCCTTGAATTGCTACAGAGTGGCTCCAGGAACACTGTTCTAAGTTTAAACACTCCCCAGACATGAACATTATTGAGCAAATCTGGCATGCCTTGCAGCGCTCTGTTCAGAAGACCTGTCCACCCTCTCGCACTCGTACGGATTCATGGGCAGCCTTGCACGATTCATTGTGTCAGTTCTCTCCAGCACTACTTTAGACATTAGTCGAGTCCGTGCTTTTGGGGGCTCTACACGATATTAGACAGGTGTCCCAATTTTTTGGCTCTTCAGTATATACCGGGTGATAAAAAGTCAGTATAAATTTGCAAACTGAATAAATCACGGAATAATGGAGATAGAGAGGTAAAAATTGACACACATGCTTGGAATGACATGGGGTTTTACTAGAACAAAAAAAAATTGCTAGACGCGTGAAAGATCTCTTGCGCGCGTCGTTTGGTGATGATCGTGTGCTCAGCCGCCACTTTCGTCATGCTTGGCCTCCCAGGTCCCCAGACCTCAGTCCGTGCGATTATTGACTTTGGGGTTACCTGAAGTCGCAAGTGTATCGTGATTGACCGACATCTCTAGGGGCGCAGAAAGACAACATCCGACGCCAATGCCTCACCATAACTCCGGACACGCTTTACAGTGCTGTTCACAACATTATTCCTCGACTACAGCTATTGTTGAGGAATGATGGTGAACATATTGAGCATTTCCTGTAAAGAATATCATCTTTCCTTTGTCTCACTTTGTTATGCTAATTACTGCTATTCTGATCAGATGAAGCGCCATCTGTCGGTCATTTTTTGAACTTTTTTCTTTTTTTGGTTCTAATAAAACCCATGTCATTCCTAGCATTTTGTACCTCTCTATCTACATTATTCCGTGATTTATTCAGTTTTCAAATTTATACTGACTTTTTGATCACCCGGCATATCGCGATAACCCCTTCAGCATCAATCAAGGCCTGAAGACGGCGCATTGAAGATCCGAAACTGGTAGCTATACAATAAATAAGACCATAAAGACAGCTGTAGGGGCTTAATTTTCTTACTTTAGCGACCGCCCGTGGTCCGCATGAGCTATAGTCAAAAGCATGGACGTACAAAAACATTTCTTTTTCAGCTGGCACGCATCGGCCACCCCCTATGAGCAGCCGACGCGACTGCCGAGTCAGTTAACCGGCGCGCCGAGCTGCTTTGTCACCCCAGAAACAGCACAGTAAGGCACGTGGGAGGGCTACGTCACAGGAACACGAGTAGAGCGGCGAGCAGACGGCGCGAGACATCGGGAGCCGCGGGTTCGAGAATTAATCTGCGGAAGGGCTGGCGGCCCTCTCTGGGTTATGAGTGGAGGGGGGCGAGGGCTGCCGCCTGCCTCCCAGCGCAGGGACGGCCCTTTGTTAAGCGGAAGGGGTAACACCGCGTGGGGAAGGGACGAAGGGCCACAGAATGAGGGGGCAGGGGGACGATGACAGCGAGGCCCCCCCTGTGTTAAACACAGAAGGGCGAAACACGCCGGCCAGGCCGTGTTTGCAACACTGTGTCAGCAACGCGTCGCTCTCGTATAAACAACGATTCCGAAAAAAACGTAACTTATTCCCAGCTGATTGATAATGGTCACAGAACTGCAGGACAGGAAGATGACAGAAAACAGCAACGGTCACAGCGCTGAAGGGTGACACAGACGCCATGAAGGTCACTGCGAGACAGTGCTATGAATTCTTCAGTGTATTTTCGTTCTGTCACTGCAACTGCAGAAAATGCGTGGGTTTTTTTTTCATCAGACGCGTTTCGCTTTATTGAGGTAGAGCATCATCAGTGGTCTGTAATTCAGTTACTTACATTTGACCTAAGTCGAAACAAGACCCCTGGAGTAGACAACATTCCATTAGAACTACTGACAGCATTGGGAGAGCCAGACCTGACAAAACTTTACCATCTGGTGAGCAAGATGTATGAGACAGGCGAAATACCCTCAGACTTCAAGAAGAATATAATAATTCCAATCTCAAAGAAATCAGGTGTTGACAGATGTGAAAATTACCGAACTATCACTTTAGTAAGTCACAGCTGCAAAATACTAACGCGAATTCTTTACAGACTTCGGGGAAGATCAGTTTGGATTCTGTAGAAATGTTCGAACACGTACGGCAATACTGACCCTACGACTTATATTAGAAGAAAGATTAACGAAAGGCAAACCTACGTTTCTAGCATTTGTAGACTTAGAGAAAGCTTTTGACAATGTTGACTGGAATACTCTCTTTCAAATTCTGAATGTGGCAGGGCTAAAATACAGGGAGCGAAAGGCTATTTACAATTTGTACAGAAACCAGTTGGCAGTTTTAAGAGTCGAGGAGTATGAAATGGAAGCAGTGGTTGGGAAGGGAGTGAGACAGGGTTGTAGCCTCTCCCCGATGCTATTCAATCTGTATATTGAGCAAGAAGTAAAGGAAACAAAAGAAAAATTCGGAGTAGGCATTAAAATGCATGGAGAAGAATTAAAAACTTTGAGGTTCGTCGATGACATTGTAATTCTGTCAGAGACGGCAACGGACTTGGAAGAGCAGTTGAACGGAATGGACAGTGTCTTGAGAGGGGGATATAAGATGAACATCAACAAAAGCAAAACGAGGATAATGGAATGTAGTCGAATTAAGTCGGGTGATGCTGAGGGAATTAGATTAGGAAATGAGACACTTAAAGTAGTAAATGAGTTTTGCTATTTGGGGAGCAACATAACTGATGATGGCCGAAGTAGAGAGGATATAAAATGTAGACTGGCAATGGCAAGGAAAGCGTTTCTGAAGAAGAGAAATTTGTTAACATCGAGCATAGAAAGTTTCTGAAAGTATTTATATGGAGTGTAGCCCTGTATGGAAGTGAAACATGGACGATAAATAGTTCGTACAAGAAGAGAACAGAAACTTTCGAAATGTGGTGCTACAGAAGAATGCTGAAGATTAGATTGTTGGATCACATAACTAATGAGGAGGTATTGAATAGAATTGGGGAGAAGAGGAGTTTGTGGCACAACTTGACTAGAAGATGGGATCGGTTGGTAGGTCATGTTCTGAGGCATCAAGGGATCACCATTTAGTACTGGTGGGCAGCGTGGAGGGTAAAAATCGTAGAGGGAGACCAAGAGATGAGTACACTAAGCAGATTCAGAAGGATGTAGGTTGCAGTGAATACTGGGAGATGAAGAAGCTTGCTCAGGATAGGGTGGCATGGAGAGCTGCATCAAACCAGTCTCAGGACTGAAGACCACAACAACAAAAACAACAACAACATTTTGATTTGCTTTAAGGTCGAAAAATGAAAATAAGTTAATTATAGACCGCTGATGGCGCTTTACCTCAATAAAGCGAAACGTGTCTGATGAAAAAAAACACGAGTTTGTTGTCGTTGCCACCTTTTGCAGCTAAGAGAGCCTTAATACGACGTGGCATGCTGTCGATGCAGGTCTGTACTGTGTTTTGCATTCGTGGATGATGGTGCCACACATGGATGATCTCCTCTGAGAGCTGTGCTTTTGTTGTGATGACGTCTTTTGCCCTCTCCCTCTTCAGTAGTTCCCATATGTTTTCTACGGGTTTCATGTACAGACCATTACCTGGGTACTCTAACTGAGGGATATTTTGTTCCTTCAGAAAGGATTTAACTGACCTGGCTGAGCGACAGGGAGCTCCATCCTGCATAAAAATAAGTGGTTTCCCGTTCGGGAACCATTCTCTGAGCTGCGGTATTAACCGTTTTCGCAGGACTTCCTTGTACTGGCCTTGCCTCATCATGACTTTAACCACGTAAAGACGTCCTGTACCCTTGCCACAGATGACAGACCAAGTCATCACCTGGGTTGATTTTTAATGCATTCAGGATGAAACTTTTCTCCTGTTCGACGGCGCACATACTTAGAGTTGTTGGTTAAAATTTCAAACGTGCTTTCATCGCTGAAGCAAACCTGTAAAAATCAAGAAACATAATTGCTCTACAATGAATAAATGTACATAGGTTACATAATATCGCAAATAATAATTTCAAAGTTAAATTACACATCTCCTAAAGTTCACATCCTTATCACACCGCTGTTTACCCCACGTTAGACGCTTTGCTTTCATTGTGGCTGTTAACTTTGGTTTTCTAGCGGTTCGGCAGGCCTTGAAATCAATACCCTTCAACTTTCTACGAACAGTGCGTTCAGATTCATTGACATTAGTCTCTACCACTAGAGATCTGATTTGTTTCGTTGTTGCAAGTCTGTTTTCTAGGCAAATTCGTTTGAGAAATCTTTCTGACCTTGGAATGAAAATTGGTTTTCTTCTACATCTACATCTACATCTATACTCCGCGAGCCACCTTACGGTGTGTGGCGGAGGGTACTTATTGTACCACTATCTGATCCCCCCTTCCCTGTTCCATTCACGAATTGTGCGTGGGAAGAACGACTGCTTGTAAGTCTCCGTATTTGCTCTAATTTCTCGGATCTTTTCGTTGTGATCATTACGCGAGATATATGTGGGCGGTAGTAATATGTTGCCCATCTCTTCCCGGAATGTGCTCTCTCGTAATTTCGATAATAAACCTCTCCGTATTGCGTAACGCCTTTCTTGAAGTGTCCGCCACTGGAGCTTGTTCAGCATCTCCGTAACGCTCTCGCGCTGACTAAATGTCCCCATGACGAATCGCGCTGCTTTTCGCTGGATCATGTCTATCTCTTCTATTAATCCAACCTGGTAAGGGTCCCATACTGATGAGCAATACTCAAGAATCGGACGAACAAGCGTTTTGTAAGCTACTTCTTTCGTCGATGAGTCACGTTTTCTTAGAATTCTTCCTATGAATCTCAACCTGGCGCCTGCTTTTCCCACTATTTGTTTTATGTGATCATTCCACTTCAGATCGCTCCGGATAGTAACTCCTAAGTATTTTACGGTCGTTACCGCTTCCAATGATTTACCACCTATGGCATAATCGTACTGGAATGGATTTCTGCCCCTATGTATGCGCATTATATTACATTTATCTACGTTTAGGGAAAGCTGCCAGCTGTCGCACCATGCATTAATCCTCTGCAGGTCCTCCTGGAGTACGTACGAGTCTTCTGATGTTGCTACTTTCTTGTAGACAACCGTGTCATCTGCAAATAGCCTCACGGAGCTACCGATGTTGTCAACTAAGTCATTTATGTATATTGTAAACAATAAAGGTCCTATCACGCTTCCCTGCGGTACTCCCGAAATTACCTCTACATCTGCAGATTTTGAACCGTTAAGAATGACATGTTGTGTTCTTTCTTCTAGGAAATCCTGAATCCAATCACAAACCTGGTCCGATATTCCGTAAGCTCGTATTTTTTTCACTAAACGTAAGTGCGGAACCGTATCAAATGCCTTCCTGAAGTCCAGGAATACGGCATCAATCTGCTCGCCAGTGTCTACGGCACTGTGAATTTCTTCCTTCTGGGGCTCAGTTTTTCACCTGAATCAATTTTCTTCTTTATGCGCCTCACGCTAGCTTCTGACATTTCCAATCTTCGTGAAATTTCCCGATCGGAATACATTTTCGTACTAACGAGCGCTTTGACCTTTGCCTTTTTACGTGGTGAAATGTCCCCTCTTTTACCCATTTTTAAATGTCACAATTAGTAGTATCCGGCTGTCAAACAATCAGTTGTGATGTCGATATTACAAAATTGTTAAAGCGAACAAAGTATTACACCAGTTACACGCGAGAAGCCATTGGAACAGGTCCTTTTCTGTAACCTGAACTCTGCACATTGATACCTGCAATAAGTCAACAATCCAATGTCACGTAACAACAACAGATAAAAATTCAACAATGTAATAAGTGCCCTGAATAACTGTCATAAATTTTCTTATTAATCGCATTAAATATAGTACTCGAAACGTAATTATTACAAATAAAGTTGAAAATGTGCGGTTCGTCTAATAATTTGGCCAGGAACTGTACTGCTTGTCTTCATGCTCCACAAACACTGCCTTGGCCATCAACATCGCCGTCACAGCGTCTTACATTGTGGGGTATGTATCCCTCACAGGTCTTATTGTTAGTTAAAATTTGCAGTTACTCATAGTCATTTAATTACTCAGTTCACCCTACGTTATTACATCTAGTTATTCGCGTAATCGTTGTAGGTCACTTTTTATCTCTTTTTGTTTTCAAATACGTGATTATAGAAATATGGCTCTGCTTAGGGAAAAAGGATTTCTGTAACGCTTATACGTGTTTCGGTAAAGTTTCCCTACCGTCAGGTGCGTTCATTTTATTTTCTGTGAAATGGCATTAAAGCTTTAGGATTACGGTATTTGAATTTATAACCTTAACAAGATATGCACCTGTAGCTTAATAACACGTTCGTGTAGCTGTTTGTCATTTGCAGAACAGGTGATACGGTACCTGCTCCTGACGATGCCGCAGTATGCCGATAACCGGTTGAAAATAAACAAATATTAGTAGAACAAAAACAGTTTTTTTTTAAATCTTACGTATGAATCTGTCCTACTAAGAAGTGACGGAAGACTCCGTAATTACGTCTTTTTTATTCATATTAAGCGCAATCGCTGGCGTTCCAGCAGAAAGCCAAAAATTTTTTCTGAAGTCCACATAACGTTTTGTGTTACGAAAATGTTGTGTGCTGGGTGAAGCATATCTTGTTGCACACCATGAGCTGCACTTGTGAGGTGTTTATTTGACAGACCAGTATTCGGGCATACAGCCCATCGCCATTCGTAGCTGATACAAAGGACAAACAAACAAATGCATGCACATCGATGTCGACGACACAAGAACATCTTGCATACGCTAAAGCACAAACATGGGATTACTGTCATGCTGTGCACCACGTCTGTCAAGTGTAAAAACTTAAAAGCGCTGTTGGTTTTAGAACGCATATTATTCCATGAACGCTTAAAATCTAATTATAACCCAGAATATAAGCATGCCTACATGGCCACGATAGGGTCCGTTATATGTCTCACCTCTGCGGTACACAGGCTGTTGTCCGTTAAGTCGAAACGCTAGAAGACCATACATCCTGATCGCATCGGATACTACTGTTACTTTAAGAAAAGCATGGAATTGACACTGCAGAGATCTGATAGTTGTATGGCACGCACCCACTGAGTACCGATTTTTTAAGCATCACAAAGGTTCACATTTGACAGAGACGTCGGCAGGTGTACACGTGCACAGTATGTACGTAGTCTTATTTGTGCGGTTTAGTGTATACAGAATGGAAATAGAAATGCCGTGTGGCTAGGGCCTCCCGTCGGGTATACAGTTCGCCTGGTGCAAGTCTTTAGAGTTGACTCCACTTCGGCGGCTTGCGTGTCGATGGGGATGAAATGACGATGATTAGGACAACACAACACCCAGTCTCTGAACGGAGAAAATCTCCGACCCAGCCGGGAATCGAATCCGGGCCGTTAGGTACGACATTCCGTCGCGCTGACCACTCAGCTACCAGGGGTGGACGTATACAGAATGTTCTTGTGTTAGTTCCCTTTGTACATTCTCACTCTCAGATAGCACTGATGGCAATCCCAGAATACGGACCTGAAAAATACTTTCGAAGTTGTAAGTGAATTGTAGTATCGCTGCCCGTCTCGGAACTGGAAGCTGTCGCCGCCCCCCCCCCCCCCCCCCCCACCCTCTCTCTCTCTCTCGAGACCGCTGTGTGTGGCTGTTCACACGTCGTGCATGAGTCTACAGTTCGCTGTGGACACCATATTTATTGGCTCATGAGCGGCCTACAATGTCTACTGTTGCGTTGTCAAAAACAGTCAAAATCTTCACCATGTAAATTATAAGTTTCACATTAATGTTCATCAACAAAAAGAGCCTGTAAATTATTACGAAAAGCTTGCTTTCCAAGTTCGTATGCCTTGTCATCGAGGTAACGATCAATCGCACCGTAACAGTTACCGCCGGCCGGTGTGGCCGTGCGGTTCTAGGCGCTTCAGTCTGGAACCGCGTGACCGCTACGGTCGCAGGTTCGAATCCTGCCTCGGGCATGGATGTGTGTGATGTCCTTAGGTTAGTTAGGTTTAAGTAGTTCTAAGTTCTAGGGGACTGATGACCACAGATGTTAAGTCCCATAGTGCTCAGAGCCATTTTTGTAACAGTTACGGAGTCAACAAATGTGGCGCGGATCATATTTCAGTGAACATTCTAATTCAGAGAGACATAAACTGTGTGTAGTTAAAATTGAGGAGTGAAGAAACTTTCGTTTGTATTTCGTGTCGCAAGATCAAATGCCAGCCTCGTTGCAAAACTATACGGCTTATACTCGTGGACGTGAATGGTAACACCGTTCAGACGAACTTGTATTAGTAAAAGAAATCGTGCCGACTATCGAAAGCAGAACTAAATATCCGAATACTGACTTTCAGATAACAGCGGTGCTAGTAAACGACCAATGTGATTGAACAGCACTTAACCGGTCGTAATGCACAACAAATAGACCACTGTGACTGAAGTGCTAATTACAGCTTATGATGATTGCATTACTAAAACAGTGCATTGATAGTGTAGTCAATGTTAATGCCTTTTACTCTCGGTATATAGTGCATTTTTACCTGACATAACCGCTCGTTATTATTTGCATGCTCTCCCAACTGAAAGGTAATTGAATAAACAATTACTTGACTAAACTATAGTTAGCGTTCGCAGCAGTGGGCGAAGATATGCGGCGAGGGGGGAAACAGGTGGGTGCTTGCTACGCACACGGTCATTAAATATTCATCCGCTTGCCTGTATTGTGTGCTGGCAACTGGGGCCGCAGGGTTACTCACCCACTAAGTTGCTTACGAACTACATCTAGAGGTGTAAAACAAGATGTACTTACGCTCTTTGATTCACTGAGAAATGCATTACAGGTTAGTTTAGGTTGATGCACATAATCTAATCATAAGTATCCAGACAGCCTTATGTAAGGCGGAACTAACCACTAGATGTCACGAGAGTTGACTCGACCAGCATAAATGGGAGGTAAGGAGTGATGTGTTGTTAGCACAGAGGCAGCAGCAGCAGGAGCAGATTCGGTCGATCAGAAGAACTCAGTGACTTGGAACGCGGACTAGTTTCACCTGAGTGACAGCTCCATCAGGAACATTCCAAACCTTCTAAGGTTGCCCAAGTACACCGCTGGTGGTGTGATTGTGAAGTGGAAACGCGAAGGAACAGTCGCAGTTAAACCGGTGTGTACTGACAGTGAGCGTCGACCAGTGTGGAAGGCGTTTGTAAAAAATCGCACGAAGTCAGCGGAAGAAACCACTGGTAAGCTCCAAAGTGCTGCCAGCAGTCTGGCTAGCACAGTGACCGTGCATAGGAAGTTACAGTAAATGTGGTACAGTGGTCGAGCAGACACTCGCAAGATACACATTTCTTTAGGCAATGCTAAGTGACGCCTGAGGTTGTAACATCAATATGGATCGTAAGTAGGTTATACTAGGTAACTATGTGTATGTGGCTATCAATTGATTAGTCTTTACTAATGGAGGTCATTGATTTGTGAGAGGAAAGTTAAAGTTTATAATGTATGTATTGTAAAACCTAAAGGATGTTTAAAAATAGTGAAATTTCATAATATATGTCTGTTCACAAAAGAGAATTTATATATTGGAAGACGGTATATGCTTAGGGAACTTGTATTGCAAAGTATAAATGCCGTAGGGGACCCCCTGCGGAAGTGGCTTGGCGCGCAGTAAAAGATGGTCTTGGCGGTCGGTCTGGGTAGCTACTTGGTGGGAACTCTACGCAGTCAGTGGCTAGCCGTTGTACGGTAAACATCGAGGGTGCCAAATGCATCTGGAAACCAATATATGGAAATATGCCTCAGATGTGGATTCGGCTGTTGCATGGTGCTCTTGGTATTACGGAATGGCTCTAAAACGTGAAAATTCCATCGCCAAGAAGAAATTGTAAAGAGCATTCAACATAAAGAGTGTGAGTCCAGTTATCCGCCATGTTGCTTCATACCACTATTGCGCCACTGCTCCGCCAACTTTAGGAACACAGATATGTATTATAGCATGGACCAGTATATTTGTCTGAGTGTTTTTCAATAATGATTCAAGTGCTATAAACCTGTGTTTGAATCTTAAAGTTATCCTAGTCATGAATGCAGGATCCCATCCTAAATGTGCAGAAATCGAGTATCCTGTTGCTAACAAAATAGTGATTTGGTTTCGTATTAAATGTGCAAAAGTTCAGTGCCAAAGGGTGTAAATGTTTCTGTCTAAAACACCTGCCTCTCAGGTGATGAAAAGGGCAGACAAATTGAACTTATATGAAACGTAATTTAGCACTGATTGTTAACATGAACTATTTTCTGAGGTTAATTGAGCTTTGTGTTTGAGTAATTTGCTTTAAAGGAGGAAAATATAAACTATTCCAAGTGAGGTTAGGAATCAATATTAGTGAATTGCAGTTTAGTTCTGAAATAATCATAGAGTTTGCCTGGACAGACAGTATCAGTTTATGGAAACTCACCATATTCTTTGCTCACATTAGACAGATAATTGCGATATTTTGTTGTTACTAAAGAGATCTGATACATTACTGTAAACGGGAGTATAAAAAAGTGTATGCTGTAGGCTGTAATTTCATTTGTGATAATTTTGTATTAGTTAAGTCAGAGCTCTTTTCATGTCCAACTTTAGTCTAATGTTTACTGCAGTAACATCTCTGTGCTGAGTTGATTAATGATAGCCATAGTAAGTATTATTATCATGAATGGAGTATTATTTAGCTTCCTATGATTACTGATTTATGTAAATGGTAACTACTGCAACCTACAACTTAGTTCGCCCTGTAGTAGTGTGTATCCAGTTAATGAAAGTTACTTTAGCTACGGGTACTCGTATTCAATCTCTTTGGACATAATGTTTTAAATTATTATGCCTGATTAGGCTGGCGACCGTTTGTTATTTCATTTGTATGCACTTCTGTACTTTCATTACTACCAAAGTAAAGCCTGTTAAGTTTTCTGTTCATTGCCATATATACGAAATTATTATTCGGTACCCTCTATCCATTAGGTGCAAACACACGGTCAAACACAAAAATCCTCCCAGAGGGTTGTGGTGTCACCGCCAGACACCACACTTGCTAGGTGGTAGCCTTTAAATCGGCCGCGGTCCATTAGCATACGTCGGACCCGCGTGTCGCCACTGTCAGTGATAGCAGACCGAGCGCCACCACACGGCAGGTCTAGAGAGACTTCCTAGTACTCGCCCCAGTTGTACAGCCGACTTTGCTAGCGATGGATCACTGACAACTACGCTCTCATTTGCCGAGACAATAGTTAGCATAGCCTTCAGCTACGTCATTTGCTACGACCTAGCAAGGCGCCATAGCATTTGATATTTTATATTGTGGTTATAACATGTACCGTCAAGAGAGATGTTCTACAATTGTGGATTAAAGTTAAGTATTACATCAACTACGTACTTTATTTGCTACTATTAATTCCTTTAACTGTTCCAGACCTCACGCCAATCTGCGTGAGCTTAAGCGCGTGCCTTTCGGCTTCCTCCCATTGTGACTTGGCTGTCTTGCCAAGTCACAACACGGGTAACACTAGTCTGTGAGTATAGCGTTATACTTGTCGCAGACTTGCAAAGTAGTGTTATAAGGTGGTGTAAAAGCGAAGCCACTGGACAGTGGATGAAAGAGAGATTTGGAGTGTTGAGTCGTGCTATACCATCTGTGTAAATGCAGTGGGAGGGTTCGGGTCTGGTGAATGGCTGCAGAACGTTACCTTGCCTCAAGTTTAGTACCAACAGCGAAGTACAGAAGAGGTGGTGTTACGGTATGGGAGCATTTTTCGTGGTTATGGTGAGGTCCCCCAGTCGCGGTTATGAAAATGCTAAATCCGGAAGGATATCAACACATTTTATGGGACTGCATACTCCGTACGGTATAGAAACAGTTTCGAGACAGTGATGGTTTTGTGTGGGCATGGCAACGCATCCTGTCATAAAGCAGTATCTGAGACGCAATGCTTTGTAGACAGTGGCGTTCCCGAAACAGACCTTCCTCACCTGAGTCTCGACCTGAATCCAACGGAAAGCTTTGGGGTGAGTTAGAACATTGTCTTCGCTCCATACGCCAGACCTCCTCTGGTTTCGGCTCTTAAGGAAAACTGAGCTTCACACATTCAAGCATCTCAGTCAAAGTTTCCCCTGCAGAGTTCAAGACAGCGTAAACGGGATGGGTGGGCACACGTCATACGAGGGTTGGAACTTAAATAGTGGCCACTATTTGTTCACAATCGATACAAAAGAGTTACATCATTCCATGTAGGCTTTCACGGCCGGCGTCTTTATCAGTAAACTCTTCCGGGCTAAGTTGCCGTGGTCGATCTGTAGAACTTCTTCTCCCTGACGTTTCGTTCTCAACTACGGAGAACATCTTCCGAGGTGAGTCGACGACTGGCTGCTAGGAGCTGGGGCCGCCGCTTATATAGAGATCGTAGGGGGCGCCACCACACGTCACGTGGCGTCGATGTGCAGCTATCTCTGGCTTTTATCGTCTATTCTCTCGATTGCAGGCAATCGATTGTCACGTGATTGATGCAACGTCGACCGCCATATCTTATCCAATTTTAATCCTTCTTCTTTACGATTAAAATTGTATTGATGTTTGTGGATTTCAATTGCCTCTCTATACATACGTGTATAATAGTGCGACGTCCTCGCTAGCACGCTTGTTTCACCAAATTTTATGTCGTGATCTCCATCCTTAAAAACATGTTCCGCTACTGCCGATTTGTCGATATGACCCAAGCGACAGTTTCTTTTGTGCTCCGTCAACCGTGTATTGATGCTTCTTTTTGTAGTTCCTATGTAAACCCTGCCGCAACTACACGGAATTTTATATACCCCTGGGGTGATCTTAGGCATTCACTAATTTTCTTAGTAGGTCTAAAAATGGTCTCTACCTGAAACTTGGCTAGTACTTTTCCAATGCGATCCGTGATATTATGGATGAACGGAAGAAATACTTTTCCAGCTGATGGTTGTTGCTGTCTCCTATTTTTAGGCATTTTTCTATTTGGGTGAAGTGCTCGATTAATCTCGTTTTTTGTATAACCATTTTTCGCAAAGGCCATTCGTAAATGATTTAGTTCTTCTTGTAAGTAGCCTGGTTCACAAATATTATTGGCCCTATCCACCAGTGTTTTTATGACTCCCTCTTTTGCCTAGGCTGGTGGTTTGAGTCCTTATGGAGGTAGCGATCGGTATGTGTACCTTTCCTGTAGACCTTATGGCCTAAGGTCCCATCCGCCCGTTTGATAACTGATACATCCAAGAAGTTAAGTTGTCCATTCTTCTCCTTCTCCACAGTAAATTTAATCTTTGGGTTGATGCTATTTAAGTGTACCAGAAAATCATTCAAGTCTTCTTCCTCATGATTCCATATTACAAAGGTATCATCCACATACCGATACCACTTCGAGGGGCTTTTTTTGGCCGACTGCAGTGCTTGATGTTCAAAATATTCCATGAATAAATTCGCAATTGCGGGACTTACGGGGCTTCCCATGGCTACCCCATCGATCTGTTCATAAAATTCACCATTGTACTGAAAATAGGTTGAGGATAGACAGTGTTGGAACAAGGCTACTATATCAGTAGGGAACATATTGGCTATATGGGAGAGAGCTTCATCAACTGGAACCATCGTGAACAAAGACACTATATCAAAACTGACAAGTATGTCATTAGGACCGACAGTAATTTCCCTCAATTTCTCAATGAAATGTAGAGAGTTTTTAATATGACTCTCAGTTTTGCCTATGTGAGGTTGTAACAAAGAGGCAAGGTGTCTGGCTAGTTCTTGGGTAGGAGCTCCAATTGCGCTGACTATTGGTCTCAGAGGAACATCAGGTTTATGTATCTTTGGTAATCCATATAATCTCGGAGGATAAGCCTCCGTTTCACAAAGATACTTTTTAACTTCTGTAGGAATTGAAGACTGTTTTATCAGAGATAGCTGCACATCGACGCCACGTGACGTGTGGTGGCGCCACCTACGATCTCTATATAAGCGGCGGCCCCAGCTCCTAGCAGCCAGTCGTCGACTCACCTCGGAAGATGTTCTCCGTAGTTGAGAACGAAACGTCAGGGAGAAGAAGTTCTACAGATCGACCACGGCAACTTAGCCCGGAAGAGTTTACTGATAAAAGAGTTACATGTTTGCACCTGTTGCTGTCCTTCAAAGTAGTCACCAGCGTTGTGCAGAACCCGTTGCTAGCGATGTGGAAGGCGTAATATACCGCTAGCAGAGCCCTGTTGATGGTGCGAATGGAGCGGTCTAAAGTTATGGTGATTCTCGTGTACGACCGTGATGGTGTTATCCTAACGCATTATCTTCACCCACGGCAGACCGTCAGTGTACAGTATTACTGTTCGTTTTTGCAGCATCACCTCGCAACCCCACCCATCATTATGCACGACAATACGGGGACGCATACAACGCAAGCTGTGGCTGCTCCGTTCGGTTGATGGGACTGGGAAGTACTGTACCATCCACCATACCCCCGGACTTAACTCCTTGTGATTTTGATTTGATTCCGAAGATGAAGGAACCACTCCGTAGCATTCGCTTCAGAATTGTTCCAGAGATTCGACAGTCAATAGACCGCTCCATTCGCACCACCAACAGCACAGGCTCTGCTAACGGTATACTACGCCTTCCACATCGCTCGCAACGGGTTCTACACAATGCTGGTGACTACTGTGAAGGACAGTAACAGGTGCAAACATGTAACTCTTTTGTATCGGTTGTGAATAAATAGTTGCCACTATTTACGTTCCAACCCTATGTCCACTAACTGGTGTGTGGATACTTTGATCAATTAGTGTACCGTATTTCCGTGACGAAGGGCCTTCCTAAGCACATGCTGGTTACAATTAAAGTGCAGCTACTCACACAGTAGACAGGGTTGTAGCCTCTCCCCGATGTTATTCAATCTGTATATTGAGCAACCAGTAAAGGAAACAAAACAAATGTTCGGAGTAGGTATTAAAATCCATGGAGAAGAAATAAAAACTTTGAGGTTCGCCGATGACATTGTAATTTTGTCAGAGACAGCAAAGGACTTGGAAGAGCAGTTGAACGCAATGGACAGTGTCTTGAAAGGAGTTTATAAGATGAACATCAACAAAAGCAAAACGAGGATAATGGAATGTAGTCGAATTAAGTCGGGTGATGCTGAGGGGATTAGATTAGGAAATGAGACACTTAAAGTAGTAAAGGAGTTTTGCTATTTGGGGAGCAAAATAACTGATGATGGTCGAAGTAGAGAGGATATAAAATGTAGACTGGCAATGGCAAGGAAAGCGTTTCTGAAGAAGAGAAATTTGTTAACATCGAGTATAGATTTAAGTGTCAGGAAGTCATTTCTGAAAGTATTTGTATGGAGTGTAGCCATGTATGGAAGTGAAACATGGACGATAACCAGTTTGGACAAGAAGAGAATAGAAGCTTTCGAAATGTGGTGCTACAGAAGAATGCTGAAGATAAGGTGGGTAGATCACGTAACTAATGAGGAGGTATTGAATAGGATTGGGGAGAAGAGAAGTTCGTGGCACAACTTGACTAGAAGAAGGGATCGGTTGGTAGGACATGTTTTGAGGCATCAAGGGATCACAAATTTAGCATTGGAGGGCAGCGTGGAGGGTAAAAATCGTAGAGGGAGACCAAGAGATGAATAAACCAAGCAGATTCAGAAGGATGTAGGCTGCAGTAGGTACTGGGAGATGAAGAAGCTTGCACGGGATAGAGTGGCATGCAGAGCTGCATCAAACCAGTCTCAGGACTGAAGACCACAACAACAACAACTCACAGAGGTCCAGTGAGGGTCGTATTATCTTAAGGCTTGTAAGTAGCCTGTTTGTATGTTGGCAGCGCTGTAGACTGTGTTATCTGCGCCTCGGTAATGGTTTCTGTTGTTGGTCCGTCTGGTGGCTGGCGAATGGATTGGGAAGTGTACGGACATGATGTTCTTAGTGGCGACTCTGTGTTGGTACGGCATGCATTGTGACGTGAGATGAAATGATGCGTTTATAAGGAAATATGCGAGGACATGTTTGAGGATGGATGCTGCAGATAATGTTTGGCTAGTCGAATTATTGGCAGCTATAGAATTTTTGGAACTGGATGTCACATGATTACGGCAAAATTTTCTAAATTTTGCTCTTCAACAAAATCTCTTTTGTGCTAACCGTATGCCTCCCAGTAATTAGAGAGGCCGCGCGGGATTAGCCGAGCGGTCTCAGGCGCTGCAGTCATGTACTGTGCGGCTGATCCCGGCGGAGGTTCGATTCCTCCTTCGGGCATAGGTGTGTGTTTGTCGTTATAATAATTTAGGTGAAGTAGTGTGTAAGCTTAAGGGCTGATGACCTTAGCAGTTAATACCATAAGATTTCACACACATTTGAACATTCCAGTATTTAGAGTCTATAGTAGTTAGAATCTTTTTATTTAGCTGGCTGTTGTTGCTACTTGCTGTAATTACTACAGTTCGTGTTATGAAGATTTTCTGTGAGGTAAGTGACTTATGAAAAAAAATGGGATTTCCACTATCGGGATTCGTGATTGGAATGAGTTTAGGCAATTAACAGAGTTGGAGGTAGTTCCATCTTTATTTAATTTCATATTTTTTGGATTGGTATTATTATTAGGATTTCTTGCAATTCAGGGCCACTCTTTTGTGTTAATTATTGGAAGTCGTTTTGTCAATGTATAGCAGTCAGATTGCGTTGGGCTTGTATATTGTGGTTCATAAATGACTAGGTTAAGTTTGAGCTGTTTTTGTCAGGGAAAATTCTGTAGGTCAGTTTTCAATAAAAAAATAATAATTTACGGAAAGAGTTTCAGGCTGCAAAACTTTCTAAATATGTTAATGTGGAGCCTATTTACACTGAAAAAAAAAATTTGCAATTTTGGCCACCAGGTGCAAATATGACATCTGATCGACATCTTTAGGGCTCCTCTTCAATAAATGTGTAAGCAGCGGTTAATAATAAAATCAGTGTTACACCTTTCTCACTTGTTTGACCTCTTCTGCTCACGTCCCATTCCTGATCCATTACATAAGGAAACGTTTCTGTGCGTCTTCCCTGCATTCACAGTTCCAGATTTGCACCTGGTGGCCAGAAATGGAACCCATTAGAACATGTACTAAGTTCAGCTGCCATATCGTAATTACAGCCATAACAGGCGTCCTTGAGTAGCTACACTTTAACTGCAAACCACCCCGTACTTTATTTGAGACAGTGTTCGGACCCAGTGGCGGTCGATACGTGAGGAGTGAGTGGAGTGTATTTCCTTTCGAATGTGTGTGTGTGTGTGTGTGTGTGTGTGTGTGTGTGCTGTGTTGGTGCCTTAAAGGGGCGCCCAGCGACGGCGCAGAGCTCTGGAGAACAGCGGAGAACGGCCTCGCAGAGAGGCATAAAGATTTTTTTCCCATTGTCCCGGACCCCTTCATTTGTGCCGCATCGGTAAGGGGGTGGGGGAGGCGGTCCGTCTGTGGGAGGAACTGACGGGGTGGGGGAGAAAGGTGGGGGAAAAAAACTGAACGAGCCGTACACCCGCTACGCGCCGCACGCGCTCGCGTTTGCGAGGAACAGAAGAGAGGAAAAAAACAAAAAGTGTGTGCGCGTGAGGGGGTGCGGTGCGTCAGCTCGTGCGTAAAAACAAGAGGCGAAGAAGCCCTAGGCGCGTAACGCAGCGCGACACGCACCTCGGCGTCGGCGTCGCCGCCGCCCATTCACTCCGGCGCCGCCTTGCTCTGCTTTACTGGTGTACGCGGCGAGATTTACTTGTCCGCCGCGGGCAGCCGTGTCGTAGTGTGGGTAGGCGGGGGCGGGCCCGCGCCTACCTGCGCCTCGGCTCGCTCGCTCCTTCCTGACGCGCCGCCACTGTGTGACGTCATCTCTGCTCGCGCCCGGACCACCACAACGCTGCGACATTTCCCCCTGCTGCCGCCGTTTCCATTCTGGATATGAGGCTGCTCTTACACGGTTCGTCAGCCACGTCTGTACTGAAGCAAGATAAGAGGAGTGGTGGGGAGGGACTATATAATTAAAAAAGACTTCTCCTTCTCAAATCGCCTCTTTTGTAGATCCCTACGATCTGTACAGTGAGACACGGTTGTATCCTCTCCCCGATGCTATTCAATCTATATATTGTGCAAGCAGTAAAGGAAACGAAAGAAAAGTTCGGAGCAGGTATTAAAATCCACGGAGAAGAAATATAAACTTTGAGGTTCGCCGATGACATTGTAATTATGTCAGAGACAGCAAAGGACTTGGAGGAGCAGTTGAACGCAATGGACAGTGTCTTGAAAGGAGTTTATAAGATGAACATCAACAAAAGCAAAACGAGGATAATGGAATGTAGTCGAATTAAGTCGGGTGATGCTGAGGGAATTAGATTAGGAAATGAGACACTTAAAGTAGTAAAGGAGTTTTGCTATTTGGGGAGCAAAATAACTGATGATGGTCGAAGTAGAGAGGATATAAAATGTAGACTGGCAATGGCAAGGATAGCGTTTCTGAAGAAAAATTTGTTAACATCTAGTATTGATTTAAGTGTCAGGAAGTCGCTTGTATGTAGCCATGTATGGAAGTGAAACGTGGATGATAAATAGTTTAGACAAGAGGAGCCTCATGTATTTAATATTTTAGTTATGACAAACCTTTTATAATGTGATGACAACTTGACGCGAGGTCCAACTTGAACACGTTTCTTAACAAAAACATTTTTACACTATTTAAATGCACAGTTCCATTTCCGTTTTTTGTAACGGAAAACTAAAAAAATGGCTCTCTGCACTATGGGACTTAACTTCTGAGGTCATCAGTCCCCTAGAACTTAGAACTAATTAAACCTAACTAACCTAAGGACATTACACACAACCATGCCCGAGGCAGGATTCGAACCTGCGGCCATAGCAGTCACGCGGTTCCAGACCGTAGCGCCTAGAACCGCTCGGCCACCCCGGCCGGCAATTCCAAACTAAAATTTTTATGAGATTTTTGAGGTTTTCCCGGCGCACTCAGTATTCAGTGAGGTTTCGGCACTGCAGTGGATGATGCTGACTTCTTGCCACAGTATTTCGGCTGACAACCGTGGAGCCATCTTCAGGTGAGTCTCGATAGAGGACGTCCCTTTGACGGCCGCCAATGCGCATGCTGTTCCGCGCAAATTTTTGCTATAAAGCCGACACCGTAAACTAGAAGTCTCACTTGAAGATGGCTGGGCGGTTGCCAGCCGAAAAACTGTGGCAGGAAGTCAACATGTTCCGTCTGCAATCTCGAAACCTCATTGAATAAAACTTTTATCTCAAATGTTATGCCATAACTCACGTTACGAGATACATGTAATGTACATGCACTTTAATACAGACCTGAATGTTGTTGTAGTTGTTGTTGTGGTCTTCAGTCCTGAGACTGGTTTGATGCAGCTCTCCATGCTACTCTATCCTGTGCAAGCTTCTTCATCTCCCAGTACCTACTGCAACCTACATCCATCTCAATCAGCTTAGTGGATTCATCTCTTGGTCTCCCTCTACGATTTTTACCCTCCACGCTGCCCAACCGATCCCTTCTTCTAGTCAAGTTGTGCCACAAATTCATCTTCTCCCCAAGTCTATTCAATACCTCCTCATTAGTTGTGTGGTCTACCCATCTAATCTTCAGCATTGTTCTGTAGCACCACATTTCGACAGCTTCTATTCTCTTCTTGTCCAAACTATTTACCGTCCATGTTTCACTTCCATACATGGCTACACTCCATACAAATACTTTCAGAAACGACTTCCTGACACTTAAATCAATACTCGATGTTAACAAATTTCTCTTCTTCAGAAAGGCTTTCCTTGCCATTGCCAGTCTACATTTTATATCCTCTCTACTTCGACCAGCATCAATTATTTTGCTCCCCAAATAGCAAAACTACTTTACTACTTTAAGTGTCTCATTTCCTAATCTAATTCCCTGAGTATCACCCGACTTAATTCGACTACATTCCATTATCCTCGCTTTGCTTTTGTTGATGTTCATCTTATACCCACCTTTCAAGACACTGTCCATTCCGTTCAACTGCTCTTCCAAGTCCTTTGCTGTCTCTGACAGAATTACAATGTCATCGGCGAACCTCAAATTTTTTATTTCTTCTCCATGGATTTAAATACCTACTCCGAACTTTTGTTTTGTTTCCTTTACTGCTTGCTCAATATACAGACTGAATAGCATCGGGGAGAGGCTACAACCCTGTCTCACTCCCTTCCCAACCACTGGTTCCCTCTCATGTCCCTCGACTCTTATAACTGCCATCTGGTTTCTGTACCAATTGTAAATAGCCTGAAGGTAACAGCAAAGTCTGTCGAAACCTGTTGTTTGAAATGACGAAATACTCACACGATCTGGGCCGTTGAACGTTGAAAACGTTCCTTGCCGCTTCTCAGAATGAGACAATTCTACCGTCTTCCGTCGAGCTGTATCGAGTGGAAACCCCGTTTAACAGCGCTCTGGGCGGGTCGACGTGTCGGTCAGTTACCCCGCAGAGCCGGCCGTGGAGGCGCCACAGACTTCTGAAATAATAACAGCAATTGACAGCGGCGCAACAAAGCTGGGGGACTCGTCAGCGCAGGGGTTGGGGGATAATAGCGCGCCGAGTGGCGTGGAATGGAGTGAGGGGGGGGGGGGGGGGCGGTTTGCGGTGAGTGGTGAAGGGGTGGGGAGGGGAGGGACCGCTGCCTCACTCAGGCGTCCACTCCCCTACCCTTCTCTGGCGCGATACATCTTTTATAGCCCGACATTCACCCGCCATCGACACTCGGTTTTTAAAAATATCTGTGGCCGAACTAATCGCTGGGGTGGAGTGGGGGTGGACGGGGCCGAGTGGGTCGAGTTAACTGCGCTGCTGGCGGGCGGTGAGACGCGAACAGGGGAGCCGGTTCCGTGTTGGAAACGGCCGGATGTCCGCTGTCCGCTCAGACGACCCGCCAAGTGCGGGCGACACGAGCAGGCGGGCGTAGTGACCGCGTAGCGATGTGGGCGGATTGTCTGTCACTGGCGCTGTGATCCAGTCGTGTGCGAGGGCGGCGCGGGGGTGCGGCGAAACGGGGAGAAGTCAGCGCGCTGTTTCGGCCGGTGCCTCATCCTCAGGCACGAAGGCAGCTCCGACCGCACCCGGTACTGCGCGTTACAAATTCTGGTAACCCACTTGCTAGCTCTCCTTTACGTGCGAGAAACGAATTTATGCTGTGTGTTTGCAGACTGAAACGACAAATGAAAATTTGTACCAAGGCCAGGGTTGGAACCCGGGTGTCCTGCTCAGTAGGCATACGTGCTAACCACTACGCCATCCTGGCACAGTGGCTTTGCACAACGGCAGGGACTATCCTAGCACGCGTCCCTCCTCAGTCCAGCAGTGGTTAGCGCACCTGCCTAGTGAGCAGCAGACCTGGGTTTGAATCCCAGCCTCGGTACAGATTTTCATTCGTCGCTTCAGTCTGCACATATACATCGTAGACGCCTGACACGTGACAAGGTCTTGGTTGACTGATTTGGGGGAGGGGACCAAACAGTAGGGTAATCGCTCCCATTCGGATAAGAGAAGGATGGGGAAGGAAGACAGCCATACCCTTTCAAAGGCACCATCGAGGCATTTGCCGTAAGTGTTTTAGGGAAATCACGGATAACCTAAAGCAGGACGGTTGGACGCGGTTTTGAACCGTCGTCCTCCCGAATGCGAAAAAATGGTTCAGAAGGCTCTGAGCACTATGGTAATTAACATCTGAGATCATCAGTCCCGTAGTACTTAGAACTACTTAAACCTAACTAACCTAAGGACATCACACACAGCCATGCCCGAGGCAGGATTCGAACCTGCGACCGTAGCGGTCGCGCTGTTCCAAACTGAAGCGCCTAGAACCGCTCGGCCACCCCGGCCGGCCTCGCGAATGCGAGTCCGGTGTGCTAACCACTGCACTACCTCGCTCTGTGAGAAGGTCTCTGCAACCTTCTAAATTCATCTGATTTATACTGCCTGACAAAAAAAGTGAAGCAGACAGAAGGTGTGAATGTAACTTTGCACCCATACACACCATCAGCAGGTATGTAAATGATTAGAGCTGCCATTTTCTGTGATGGATAGAACACCCTCAAGGGTGGATCAGTGGTGGTCATGTTTTGTCTTGTTAGCAGACTTGATAGGGTATATAAGGCCCAAGAACAGCGTTAGACGTTAAGTGATCTCTGGAAAGACATAGAGATGATACACATTTGTGTCAGACCGTGTTTCCATATCTGACTGAGTTGAAAGGGGTCTCATTGTACATCTCCGTTTTGGCGCCTGGTCGAATCGAGCAACATCCAAATTTTGGGAGGATTCATATGTTACAGAGTCGCGATGGTGAATTCCATGAGAATTACGACAGGCATACTCATTGTCAAGATTCCCATCGCCCATGTCTGACCACCATCTACATCTACATCGATACTCTGCAAATCACACTTAAGTGCCTGGCATGAGCGAAGATGGCAGAACTTTTCATCAAGCACATCGTAATCCCTCAAGCACCAGTGGTCGGAGTCTATGCAGCAGCCAAATTAGGAAATAGTGGGGCATTCCGTTGTGTTAGCGCTCTGATGGTCGATTCTACGGGACCTAGGGCAAGCACACGTGTTGCCAAGGTGCATGGTGCACGGTACACTGCGGACCGCCCTCACGGTGCTCAGACATGGTCATTGGGAACCATGACAACGAGTATGGCTACCCTTACGGTCCCACGCAGTCCACCATTGGGGCGCTGCCACATCTGAATGGCCGGCCGCAGTGGCCAAGCGGTTCTAGGCGCTTCAGTGTGGAAACGCGAGACCGCTACGGTCGCAGGTTCGAATCCTGCCTCGGGCATGGATGTGTGTGATGTCCTTAGGTTAGTCAGGTTTAAGTAGTTCAAAGTTCTAGGGGACTGATGACCTCCGATGTTAAGTCCCATATTTCTCAGAGCCATTTGAACCTTCTGCTCAGTTTGTGAAGTTAATTGTTGTGAATAAACCATCCAATTTTTCTCAATTGTGGTGGTGGTTAGTGTTTAACGTCCTGTCGACAACGAGGTCATTAGAGACGGAGCGCAAGCTCGGGTTAGGGAAGAAGGAAATCGGCCGTGCCCTTTCAAAGGAGCCATCCCGGCATTTGTCTGAAACGATTTTAGGGAAATCACGGAAAACCTAAATCAGGATGGCCGGAGACGGGATTGAACCGTCGTCCTCCCGAATGCGAGTCCAGTGTGCTAACCACTGCGCCACCTCGCTCGGTTTTTTCAATTGTAATCATTTGTTTGACTGTACGTGTATGTCACATGTACCGATTTCCATTCCACTCGGAAAATCCTTCGTGGTGTGTCACTTTTTCTCATGTAAAGCAATACGTGCGCAGCTGCTAATGACTCACCACGTGCATCAGGATGAAAATGAGTGTAAGGTGTGTGTAGAGATCAACCTTTTATGGGATGTATGTATCACACTTCACAAAATGGAGATCTGGGGACTGTATCGTAAGCATTTGCTAGATCTACAAAGACAATGTGTAGCTCCTTCCCTACTGCTATAAATTTCTCCATTAGTTGTTGCAAAACAAATAGGTTATCTGTACATCATCTGTTCTCCCTAAACCCGCTCTGGTCTTCCCCAATATGATGGCCAACATTTTGACTAATTTTTCCAAACATTATCTTGCCAAATAAATAGTTTATTGTAGAGTTGACACTAATGCCTCTATAGCAGTTTGCGTCTTTTCTGTTCCCTTTCTCGAAAATAGAAACCATATACCACTTTTTCCGTTCTGAGAGAATTTCAATCCTTTTACAACAGTTGTTCATCAGGTAGGTTATTCGTTTCTTCAGATATCTTCCTCCAGCCTTCAATATGAAGCTTAATTCATGTCGAAATTAAGTAAATCAGTAATAAATCTGTCATTTTCTAGTGGGATTGCCTTGAGCAGTGGTCCACCAGGCGTGGCCAAGCTAGAGGTGACATGTTGCCACTTTCCTCTTACAGTATGTGCGCGGCAGACAACCAGAGATTTCGGATTAAAATACTACGAATGGTTAAACAGCATTTAAGAGCTATAGCAGACGCTCCACATCTGTAGACCACCTCACTGAACACAACGACCACGCCAGTGACATAGAAACAGACTTCCAGATTTTAAAATACAGTTATCATCTGTATCACTTACTAACAATAGAAGAATGTTACCAATTCCAAATAGCATGGAAGTCATCAAATGACCAAAGAGTACTGTGCAAGAGAACACCATTCAGCACACTCAGCGAACTATCAAACAAGACACAGACGCACACGCACACGCAAACAAAAAAAACGAGAAAACAACGGGACAAATTCAAACTTCGCGGCTGCCAATCTTGAGCAAAACAGCGAAATAAACGACTCTCAACAACGTCTCTAAAACGTAAAAGAGCGGTGAAAAGCGTGTGTAAGCCACAGAAACGAACTAACGTTCAGAATTCACCAACAACAGCGGGGCCGGCCGAAGTGGCCGAGCGGTTCTAGGCGCTACAGTCTGGAACCGCGCGACCGCTACGGTCGCAGGTTCGAATCCTGCCTCGGGCATCGATGTGTTTTAGGGGACTGATGACCTCAGAAGTTAAGTCCCATAATGCTCAGAGCCATTTGAACCACTTTGAATAACCGCGGCAAAACGTAATCAAACACTTTTTGAAAATCCGTAAGACGATCTATAAATAGCGGACCATAGCGAATAGTTTCCCAAACCAAAATCTCACGAGATTTCGCTGATGTCCACAGGTTATTTTAAATATTAATAACAACACATTTAGCAGGCAGATAAAAACCAAGTACAGATCATTTGAAGATGTCCGAAAGAACAGATACCATCTTCATAGAGTTAAAGGCTAGCCGGCCATTGGCCTCCTCCTTCTGTGCGGATGCACACTCATTGCCCGAACTGTTAACAGGACTGGGTAAGGTTGTCTGCCGCGAGTAATGAGTGTAATGGGCAGGGGCACTACGAACGTTAAGTTCGGAGTGTGGGTCTCACGGGAAGCGTGCAAGGGATAAATCCCTGCAGTTGCACTATCCTCTGTGCCCTCGGGGGCTCAGATGGATAGAGCGTCTTCCATGTAAGCAAGAGATCCCTGGTTCGAGTCCCGGTAGGGGCACACATTTTCAACTGTCCCCGTTGATGTATATCAACGCCTGTCGACAGCTTAGGGTCCTAATTTAATTATCATTTCAAGTCCAGATCAGGATAGGTCCAGCAGAGTAATGGTAAGCGGCAGAAAGGGACATCTGGCACTCTCTTACTGGAATATACAGGGTGTCCCACAAATGGATTTACACAGTTTCAACTTCAATAGCTGAGAATGTGTTACCCATCGAACTGTGGTTATGTCGTGCTCTCGTGACCACATCAGACGTCGGAGCTGGTTTCCCTCCAGTCAGAGTCCACAACGCCAGCCGCAGCCGTTCGGCGTTGCCAAATTGCTGCAACAGCTGGTCAGTTCACTTCCAAGCCACTGTTCGGCTTTTTTCTTGATGTATTTGGATCTCTGATATTGAATCTGGTCCTTAATATTTCGTATTTCATCACACATGATAACCACAACCAGAACAACACACACAAAGCTACTGATAAAATACGCACGTTACATGCGCAGCACGATCTAAACAGTACTGGATACTTACAAACACGGCGCGACTAAGCAACTCATATACAGTTATCAGAATCAGAGAGATCAGTTTACATTACACAAGCTTCACACTTCATTTCATGATGCCGAATTTTTGAGGCAGCAATTCATCGTTGCGACCGGGTCACCCGAGTTATAAATATAGGGTGAGTCACTAGCCATTGCCACCAAGAATAACTCCGAAAGTGTGTTAGTAGCTGGAAGGTTTGTGGGACAAAAGTTGGATGGGACAACGGGGGCCATAATATGACGTTGGTTTTTTGCTGCTTGGTGGGGTCGTGTCAGAGATATGAAGGTCAACTTATTTTTAAATGGGATGCTATAATTTAGTACTTATTTTCTGATAGCGGCTATCGACACGAATCCAGTGACGTGTAACAGTAAGGTCTTTGAATGTCAACAAAGGTCACAAAGGTGGCATGACGTCCATTTACAGAAGGTGTTCCAAGTGAGCCGGCCGTGCGGTTCTAGGTGCTACAGTCTGGAACCGCGCGACCGCTACGGTCGCAGGGTCGAATCCTGCCTCGGGCATCGATGTGTGTGATGTCCTTAGGTTAGTTAGGTTTAAGTAGTTCTAAGTTCTAGGGGAGTGATAGTCCCATAGTGCTCAGAGCCATTTGAACCATTTTTGTTCCAAGTGATGACCATTGGTATCAATGCAGTGCTGCCATCTTCTTATCATGAATTGAATAGTATTCCTTACCACATCGGCACTTATCGAAGCACATGATCTGACAATTCTCTCTTGCTTATCTTCAGGTGTAGTTGGAACGTCTTTATAAACAATGTCTTTTAGGAATCCCCACAAGAGAAGATACAGAGGCGTCAAGTCTGGCGAACGAGCCGACCACGACACATCCCCTCCGCATACAATCCAACGATTTGGGAATTGTCTCTGCAACTCATTTCTAGCCATCAGCGAAAAATGTGCCGGACACCCATCGTGTTGATAGCACATTTTGTTCTTTGTTCCTAAAGATATTTCTTCCACTAACACTCCTAATGTTTCTTGCAGGAATGTGGTGTATTTCCAATCATTAAGATTTCCTTCGATGAAATAGGGGCCTATAATTCTGTCCTCCAGAATCCCACACCATACAGTCCCCGAACACGGTTTTTGGTGAGCAACTTGCCGCAGCCAACATGGATTTTCAGTTGCCCAATAATGCATGTTAAGCAAATTAACATTTCCATGGTTCGTGAATGTAGCCTCATTAGTAAATAAAATGAAATTAATAAATGTGTCATCCTTTCGAATCTGAGGTTGAGCCCATCGGCAGAATTCAACGCGACTTGACCAGTTCATTATTGGTGGAGACATGTAGTAAGGATGATGTTTATGGCGATGCAGAACACGAACAACAATACTCTGGCTCATGCCAGATTTCCTTGCGATTTGGCGCGAACTAACAAAAGGATCTCGAACTACAGTGGCAAGAATTCTAATTTCCGTTTCCTCGTTAATAACTTTCCTTTGCCGGGTAGCTTACGTTTCCGATGCGTTAAAAATCCAGTTGTTCTCAATTTATATATACATATACATACACTTATTTAAACGTACGACGTGTAGGGTGACTACGCTGAGGATATATTTCAGCGTATGTCTCTAACTCTCTCTCAATTTTGATGGTTCTCCTTAAATAAGAAGCATATCGTCTTGTTCTTCGAAGGAATGCATCATTCACATTCGCTTGATTCGACGACACTACACTTACCGTTCCTATTAGCGTTGTATTTGCGAAACCGTCGAATGGTGTTAACATATCAATGGCATGTTAGATGGTTATGCCGTATTCGACGAATATTTACTATTTGCACGATGCACGAAAGAGAATTGTCACTGCATGTGCTTTGATAAGTGCCGAAGTGACAAGAAATACCACTCAATCCATGATATGAAGACTACATCACTGCACTGATACCAACGGTCATCACTTCGAACACCTTCTGTAAATGGACGATCATGACCTTCGTTCACCTTCAAAGACCTTACTACACATCATCATTGGATT
Source organism: Schistocerca piceifrons (assembly GCF_021461385.2). NCBI lineage: Eukaryota > Metazoa > Arthropoda > Insecta > Orthoptera > Acrididae > Schistocerca > Schistocerca piceifrons. Next base: position 217,049,743 of record NC_060146.1, read on the forward strand.
CGTCTAGATAGCTGCTATCAGAAAATAAATTGTACTATGCAACAACTGTCCGGCAAACTTTCCAGCTGGTATCATATTTTCGGAGTTATTCTAGGCGGAAATAGTTAGTGACTCACCCTGTATAACTACTAAAGACACAGTTGTGGCATAGAGCAATGGTTAGTGCATATGCCTGCCGGGCAAAAGGTAGTAGATTCGAATCTTGTCAAGAGTAATTATTTTCTTTATTTCTAAATCTAACCATAAGAGTTTGATTATGATTTTTATTCAGTTAATTGGTTGATAATGCAACTCCTTCCATTTATAACACTTTGGCACATTTTCATCATCATTTTGACTTTTTTATTTGCTCTCTGTTTTTCTCGCTATCATCAGATCAGCGGTTGCGGAACATGCTTTGCAACCAGGAGACTACCACATTTATTTTGATAGTACTCAAGTAGTGGCAGCCACAAGCGGACACCATGAAAGCCTATCTGTACAGAGAGGCCACAGCGATTCTAGAACACCCGAGGATTTTCAACAGGAAGGAGGACGGTGTGAAACTGAATGATATTTGGATTCCTGTGCTGAAGAAGATGTGCACTGGTCCTCCACCACGGGATGGTAGCGACAGCGGACGACGGGCAGTCGACAACGGAAAATTGCGCTCACGTATTCAAAACATGTGACGTCACGACACTGGGAGAAGCCAAGTTTTGCTATCGTCTGTAGGGAGTCAGACAGGCTGTGAATCGGACACTCAAAGAAGCTACGATACCCCTTGAAGATGTCCTTCGCAAATGGGGAAGAAACGTTGGGTTTTCGGGCGAACGTTTTATTAATTGTTCTATGATACATCGGTAAATGTCCATCCTTACGAGTAAAGACAACTTGCAAATGGAATTAAATGCCATCATACAAATAGCATCAAACAGTGGATATGCTCCTACCTTAGTGGACTCCATAACGCAGAAAAAGCAGAAACAACAGGTGTACTCTCTTCTTTACCCTGTCCTCGACCCAATACCACAAGAATGCAAGAAATTGTGCACAATCCCATACATAGGAAAAGTCTCACTGGATGTGGCCAAAAAGCTTAAACCCAGAAATGCAATAACACCATTTTATGTGCACATTACTGTTGGGCACTTTTTGCCCAATGATAAAGACCGCACTCCAGCTTTGGAAGAGAGTGGAATACATAAATTCTTTGCCATCATCATCATTTAAGACTGATTATGCCTTTCAGCGTTCAATCTGGAGCATAGTCCCCCTTATAAAATTCCTCCATGATCCCCTATTCAGTGATAACAGTAGTACCTCTTCTGATGTTAAGCCTATTACTTCAAAATCATTCTTAACCGAATCCAGGTACCTTCTCCTTGGTCTGCCCCGACTCCTCCTACCCTCTACTGCTGAACCCATGAGTCTCTTGGGTAACCTTGCTTCTCTCATGCGTGTAACATGACCCCACCATCTAAGCCTGTTCGCCCTGACTGCTACATCTATAGATTTCATTCCCAGTTTCTCTTTGATTTCCTCATTGTGGACACCCTCCTGCCATTGCTCCCATCTACTAGTACCTGCAATCATCCTAGCTACTTTCATATCCGTAACCTCAACCTTGTTGATAAGGTAACCTGAATCCACCCAGCTTTCGCTCCCATACAACAAAGTTGGTCGAAAGATTGAACGGTGCACAGATAATTTAGTCTCGGTACTGACTTCCTTCTTGCAGAAGAGAGCAGATCGTAGCTGAGCGCTCACTGCATTAGCTTTGCTACACCTCGCTTCAAGTTCTTTCACTATGTTGCCATCCTGTGAGAATATGCATTCTATGTACTTGAAACCGACCACCTGTTCTAACTTTGTTCCTCCTATTTGGCACTCAATCCGTTTATATTTCTTTCCCACTGACATTACTTTCGTTTTGGAGATGCTAATCTTCATACCATAGTCCTTACATTTCTGATCTAGCTCTGAAATATTACTTTGCAAACTTTCAATCGAATCTGCCATCACAACTAAGTCATCCGCATATGCGAGACTGCTTATTTTGTGTTCACGTATCTTAATCTCACCTAGCCAGTCTACTGTTTTCAACATATGATCCATAAATAATATGAACAACAGTGGAGACAGCTTGCAGCCTTGTCTTACCCCTGAAACTACTCTGAACCATGAACTCAATTTACCGTCAACTCTAACTGCTGCCTGACTATCTATGTAAAGACCTTTAACTGCTTGCAAAAGTTCGGCTCCTATTCCATAATCTCGTAGAACAGACAATAACTTCCTCCTAGGAACCCGGTCATATGCCTTTTCTAGATCTATAAAGCACAGATACAATTCCCTGTTCCACTCCTAACACTTCTCCATTATTTGCCGTAAGCTAAAGATCTGGTCCCGACAACCTCTAAGAGGCCTAAACCCACACTGATTTTCATCCAATTGGTCCTCAACTAATACTCGCACTTTCCTTTCAACAATACCTGAGAAGATTTTACCCACAACGCTGATTAAAGAGATACCTCTGTAGTTGTTACCGTTTTTTCTGTTTCCATGTTTAAAGATTGGTGTGATTACTGCTTTCGTCCAGTCTGAGGGAACCTGTCCCGAATCCCACGCCGTTTCAATTATCCTGTGTAGCCATTTAACACCTGACATTCCACTGTATTTGATGAGTTCCGACTTAATTTCATCCACCCCAGCCGCTTTATTGCACTGCAATCTATTGACCATTTTCTACACTTCCTCAAATGTGATCCCAATTCCATTATCAATCCTATCCCATTGTACATCGAAATCTGAAACATTACTGATCGTACTTTCACCTACATTGAGCAAGGCATCAACAGGATTCACCAGCAATTTCCTGACCCGTCCAAGATACTTGTCATTTCCTTCTTACCTCCCTTTTGAAGACTGCTAATAACCCTCCAGAATGGTTTTCCAGCAGCTTGACCCAAAGTCTCCAACCTGTTTCCAAAGTCTTCCCAAGATTTCTTCTTGGATGCTGCAATTATCTGTTTGGCTTTGTTTCTTTCTTCAACATAACTTTCTCTGTCTACCTGAGTTCTAGTACGTAGCCATTTTTGATACGCCTTCTTTTTCCTTTTACAGGCTGCCTTGACTGTGTCATTCCAACAAGCTGTTTGCTTCATCCTACCTTTACACACTACTGTTCCAAGACATTCTTTAGCCACTTCTAGTACTGTGTCCCTGTACCTTGTCCATTCCTTCTCCAATGACTGTAATTGACTACACTCAACTAACTGGTACCTTTCTGAGATCGCTGTTATGTACTTGTGCCTGATTTCCTTATCCTGAAGTTTCTCCACTCTTATCCTCCTACATATGGACCTGACCTCCTGCACTTTCGGCTTCACAATACCAATTTCACTGCAGATTAAATAATGATCAGTGTCATCAAAGAATCCCCTGAATACACGTGTGTCCCTCACAGTCTTCCTGAATTCCTGATCTGTTATTATATAGTCAATGACAGGTCTGGTTCCCCTGCCTTCCCAAGTATACCGGTGAATGTTCTTATGTTTAAAAAAGGTGTTTGTAATTACTAAGCCCATACTGGCACAGAAATCCAAGAGTTGTTTCCCGTTCCTGTTGGCCTCCATATCCTCTCCAAATTAACTCATAACCTTTTCACACCCTTCTGTTCGATTTCCAATCCTGGCATTAAAATCACCCATGAGCAGAACACTGTCCTTGACCTTTACTCTAACAACTACATCACTGAGTGCCTCATAAAAACTATCCATCTTATCTTGATCAGTCCCTTCACAATGCGAATATACTGACACAATCCTAATTTTCTTGCTAGACACTGTCAAATCCATCCACATCAGTCGTTCGTTTACATACCTTATTGCAACTACGCTGGGTTCCATTTCTTTCCTGATGTAAAGCCCTACACCCCATTGTGCTATTCCTGCTTTGACTCCTGACAGGTAGACCTTGTATTCTCCCACTTCCTCTTCTTTCTCACCCCTTACCCGAATGTCACTAACAGCTAAAACGTCCAGCCCCATCTTACTTGCAGCCTCTTCCAGCTCTACCTTCTTCCCAGAGTAGCCACCATTGATATTAATAGCTCCCCATCTTTGTGACGATGGCAAATTCTACATAGGTCAGTCTGGCAGGGCAAAATTTACCCGCTTGAAGGAACAGCACAGAAACTGCAAACTTAGAAAAGGACACTCCACTTTTACAGATCACCTACTTAAATATGGCTATAATTATAAGGTGAAACATGAAGTATTACATCACATCAGCAAAGGAAGGAAGATGAATTATGTTGAAATAATGGAAATGTCCGTCTATCAACGTAAGTTTAGTACTGAATGAACAGAACAGTTTCCTTACTGAACACTTCTAACTGTAGATACTACTCGTAATCCCATCCAGGCCATGATGTAAATTACCCCTCTTACTCACATGCCCCATTTTCTTTATTTCAGTCACTACAATTTCTCTCGTTGCCTTAAAAAATTTTTTACTTTGTATAATTGCATCTGTTTCACTCCTTTGCTTAATATCATTAATTTGTTTGTAATTTAGGACCTATTAAAGGCATGATTATTTTGTTCAGCCACATGTCACGAAAGTTTATTATTCAATTACGTTCTTCTATGTACAACTGTTGTAATGTGTCTGCAGTTCATAAGTTAATGTGTCAGATATTTTATCTTCTATAAATAATCTTGTACCGCATTTACACTGAAATAACGTCGCTTGCTTTATTCGTATTCTAATATCAACATTTTCATCTCTGGAAATGGAGATACTCTGTAGATGCACCAGTTTAAAATCATTGATCCAACAAAATTTCCCTGCTCCACATACTTATCTTTGTACCTGTCGAAGGCGTTAAAAGCCGAAAACCGGTTCGGGTAACAAATAATAAGTATTGTAGAATATTACACCAGTCTTGCGTGTGTTTCATTCATAATTAAAATAAAAAATAGAAAACAATTGTTCTGTTGCCTGTGTCCACATAAAATGCATTTATGTGCTTGTAATCCTTGAAACAGAAAAATTAACACGACAATTAGTTCTTCAAATCCAGTTTTGCACCCTTTAGCTCGTACTACCCACGATTACAACAAGAATTTTGAGAGGAATTTCAAAAAATAAGAACCAATAATGGGAATACTGGCTATTTTTTGGTACTGCAGAATTCACCTTTGGAGAAAAGCAGCGAGCGGATCACAGACTAAGTTTTATTGTATTTGCCTATTTAACTTAATATTTTGTTCCTGTGTATCTTGAAACTGAGGCAGTCAAAATATTTCAGTGTTTGTTCGATTTATAAGTTGATTACAGGAAATAATAGGAATAAAAAATTGAAAATAGCTTATCTCAGAAACCGGTCGTTTTGTGCGGTTTAAACAATCGTGTGACACTGGCGTTGAGGAAAAAAAAACCGATATAAACAAAAAGTGGCTGTTTCGGCTATAACCGCCATCCCTAATGTAGGACTGGTAGGGGGACGGGAGGGGGGGGGGGAGAGGGAGGGTGACATGTGGGTGCTCGATATTGTGCTCCACGTTTAACCCTCAACACCTCGTGAAGAGAATGGCGTGCATTGTTTGCTTCTTTCCAGTAAATAAATTCGAGTTATAGTAGCTTCAACCCTGACGTCCTCTTTGAGACACCCCATAAAATTATTATGCAGTATAATGCCTAGTGCCAAGTGTCTGTCTTCGTAGGGAGCATTTCAAGTGCCAGACAAGACTGATTTTTTCCACCGTGTACAAACTCTAGGGATTGATCGATGAAATGCTACGGAAAAAAAAAAATCTAATGACCTTACGTCCGGAAGTGCATCGTTTCCATGCTAGAAACCATTTATTCAATCGTACATTGTTACAGAGTCTATGGTATAATACGCGCTGTACCGTGCAGCCACTGTTACAGTGTGTGTTGAAAATGGTTTCCGTGTACCTCAACGCATGCGTGTACGCTCCGTACCGTGTTCTGTGTCAGACGTTCACATCGGCCAGGCTGCATCCGAACAGTGTCAAAGGCAGCACGAATACGCTGCTCCAGTGTATGCAAATCTGGAATGGGCTCTGCATACACACGATACTTTTGTGATGTCCCCATGATCAGAGATCGCACGGGTTGAGATCCGGTGAGCCAGCAGGCCACGCAACTGGACCCCCTCGCACGATCCATCGACCAGGGAGGACACGACTGACATGCGTCCGGACGTTTGCGGCAGAGTGGGCTGGAGCACCATCAAGTAGCAGCCCTTCGAACCATCAATGGCAGGGGAGGCCAAGTCACCCGGAAGAAACGCCGATAGTTCCGACCTATTAAGCGACATGGAAGAAAGACTGGTCCCAAAACACCGTCGCCAATTATCGCGGCCCACACATTCCCGTTGCACCGATGCTCATGATTCACTGTCACGAGACTATGGGGATTCTGCATACTATTCCACAGGTGGCTGTTACGAAAGTTGGAGACACCACTCCGCGTAAAGGTGCCCTGAATTGTGAATAGAATAGATCACAAAAATCCCGAAATCGTGGTTGCCTGGTGAAGAAAGCAGTGACAAAACTGCTCCCGATGTGGAAAGTCTGTCGCTAGTAAACCGTGCACACGCTGTGTAAGTGACAAGGGTAGTAACAATTGTCATAGCGAATGTTCAACACGGTCGTCTGGCTTTTACCCTGTACTGGCGGACCAACTGCCCAGTACTGACACGCCGGTCGCCTTCCACAGCTTTATTCATATTTTCCTCCAACTCTCGTGATCGAACATTTCGGGTACGTTCTTCATGATACCCTGCTTCCTGAAACGACCATGTCTGAGACAAACGGCGAAACACTGATGTAAACATAGAATGCTGTGAAACTTCCTGGCAGATTAAAACTGTGTGCCGGGCCGAGACTCGAACTCTGGACCTTTGCCTTTCGCGGGCAAGTGCTCTATCAACTGAGCTACCCAAGCACGACTCACGCCCCGTCCTCACAACTTTACTTCTGCCAGTACATCGTCTCCTACCTTCCAAAAGTTGTGAGGACGGGGCGTGAGTCGTGCTTGGGTAGCTCAGTTGGTAGAGCACTTGCCCGCGAAAGGCAAAGGTCCCGAGTTCGAGTCTCGGTCCGGCACACAGTTTTAATCTGCCAGGAAGTTTCATATCAGTCATTCCGCTGCAGAGTGAAGATCTCTGTAGTCGGCGGGGTTGGGTCTCCTGCTCTCTGCTCAATCGGAAAAAGATAGGTTAAAGAATTCGCTAAAATAGTAATGTCCTTTTCTTTTGTCATGGATTGCTTAATATGTTAAGATAGTTTTTCACGAGTGTTCCGCCTTTGGATACTACGTTACTCATCAAACAACAGCTGACAACTGATACACTCGTTAATATTTCTGTCAAACTGATTTCATGCCTAGTGCATGACCGACTAAGGACTCGTTTCCAACAGCCAACGTAAAATGCCTCTCCCTTGTTTTCCAACACAAGATTTAATAAGAAGATAGTAATAACTCAACATTATTTTAAAATGAATAGAGCACATCCAGAACCCAAAATATCTACAAAATAATAACAATAATAATAATAATACCATAACTAGTAAGAAGAAAATTTCCATAAAATAACTTTTTTTTACTAATTATTCTCTGTTAATAACTAGATCGTACAATCAATGATTATTCAAAATTCATTCTGCCACACGTACAAATGTAGTGTACAAAGATTCAGAAAAGTTAAACTGCAACAATAAACAGTGCAGGAAACAAATAACGAACTCTGACTGACAGACTCTCGAAAAATATTTAAAAAAAAAAGCACCAAACGAAATAATTACCTGGACAGTACAGTAACAGGAAAATAAAAGCAAAGAATGGATTGTGTCGCCTTTACAAGTAAAATGCAAACTGTATTTGTAAAACGAAAATTGTTATTTTGTAAATAAGTCTGTATACGTTAAAAAAAAAAATGCAATCTTGGCGCCCGCCGCCCGTTGCCATTTGCCTTTCCGTAAGTAAACACCACGTGGGCAAGCTCTAGACTGTGTACAACACTACATCACATCCACTACAAGGTGGATCGGACAGAGCGTTACCGATTACTACCGTAGTAGAGGGAGCCAGGGCATGATGTATGAAGAACAGTTCCGCTCTCTAGGAGGAAACCATGCACACTCTTAAGTGTGGCTGCAGGGTACTGCGATTGAATAAATGGTCTGTAGCATGGGAACAGACATAAGTTGATTATACCTTTCTTGTTCCGTATCCTCTCATCGATCAATCCCCAGAGTTTGTACACGGTGGAAAAAAAAAATCACCCTTTATAAAGCTGCAACACGTGGTTCAAATGGCTCTGAGCACTATGGGACTCAACTTCTGAGGTCATCAGTCCCTTAGAACTTAGAACTACTTAAACCTAGCTAACCTAAGGACATCACACACATCCACGCCCGAGGCAGGATTCGAACCTGCGACCTTAGCCGTCCGCGGTACCAGACTGTAGCGCCTGGAACCGCTCGGCCAGCCCGGCCGGCTGCAACGCGTGGGACGGTGTTAAGACTTGAGCCACCACAACAGGTTTGGCAGATTCGCTACTGCGGTGACGGGAGTAGAGGGAGAGATAGGGCAGTGACTGCAGCTCTCTCGCCGATCACCGGCAAGCCGTGAACTGTGGCGTAATTGGTGGCACGGTCGTGATTAGAATATTAAACAGTGGAGATTTTAGAAATTAATTTGAAAGCCCCCGAGGGGGGATAATGCGCGGCTAGGGGTGGCTGTCTGCCTTGACGGGGGTTGTCGTCGGGGACCTGGGTAGGGGGCGAGTCGCGAAAAGCCGCCAGCCAGCCAGCCAGGGGTGGGACGAGTCTCCCCCAGGAGCTGGGGAGGGGCGGGGGGGAGGAGGCTGGCGGCGTGATTACCGGGCCCCCAGCTGAGGGCAGGGGAACCCCCGCGGCGGGGGCTGGCTGTGAGCGAGGCGCGCCGAGCCGCCTGCCCGATTGTCTTGGCGGGTCGATGCGGCGCAGCGAGGCCGTGGAGCCGGCGACCTGCCCACCAGTCATCCGGAAAAGACAACAGTCTCACATCCGAGCACAAACAGTTTACCGAACACACCGCAGTGTGGACGGGACGTTCGACGAATGCCGGACATTTGCCACACTTGCCCCTTGAGTAGCGATCCCTCAGGTACGGGACGCCCTTCCAAGTACTACTTCTGTCTGCTTTCAAACCGCCGTCTCCGCATCTTACTCGATACAACCAGTACGTAAGGGACCTTCTTCTTCCACATCTTGGCCAAATACAGAGCTTCTTTTCCGAAATCGAAATATTTATAACTCTTGGGAAACGAAAGCAAGTCCGACGATTATGTCAGTACGTAATTAGTTTTGCCAAGTATAAATATAGATCCCTCTGTCTGTAGGGTAGCTTCCTTTCCCGCTTACTGATTGCGATAGAAAAAGTCCATCGTCATGAGAGCAACAAGAAAGGAACGATGTAACGAGAATGCGAATGTACGCTAATCATTTCTTTTTGATCACTCCATTTGTGGCTAATTTAATTACTACAACTGCATGCCCAATAGACAATAAGAAAAGAATAAATGGGTATGTGAATGTTTGAAAAGAAGATCGACATACTCCATATTAATTTACTCTATAAAAACATTAGTTAATAAAGTGTAGCGGGACAATATTCAAAACAACTGAAAACACGTTCACTAAATAGAGATAAGAACATCTATGACTGACATGTCATCTAAAGTCGGCGTTCAATTTTAAAATGTTAGAAATAAGGAAATGAAGTAATACAGAATGCTATGCTTGCAACGTACGTTGTTGTTCAACATTGTTTAGCTCTGGTATTTACAGGGTCACAGAGAAAGCATCCTAGGGTTTGGAGGGAAAAGCCGTAATTGTAATATATTAATAACATTAACAGTTCCAAAATACATAAAAAACAAATTTTACAAAGTTCTGCCAGTTAACTTACGGCGAACACTAAGGCTCGCCAGGTAGGACTTGCGAACTTTTACAACATTCTCCTTTCAAGGCAACAATTTCTACCCGTGAAACGTCCCCTTTTGAAAATTTACTGACACACAATATTTTTAGCGCAACGCAATCTGACTTTCAAAAAACCCCTACGAAAGAATGGCCCTGACTAACATTAACCTATACCTTTCACAAATCACTTACCTCACAAAAATCTTCGTTACTGGAACTACTGCAATACAGCGAGCGCCACTACTGCCAGCTAAATAAAAGATTCAAACTACGGAAGGCACTAACTACTGACAGGCATAGTTAGCAAATGAAAGATTTTAATAGAGAACAAACAATGTATTTACCTTAATAGTGATAATTGACATCCAGTCTTACAAATTTCAAAACTCCGCCATTTCTCTCCCCACATCCACCCCTGCTGGCGGCTCACCTCCAACTGCGCAACGCTACGCGCTGTTCACATCTAGCTGCCGCTGCCCAACACTACTGTTCACATCTAGCTGCCGCTGCCCAACACTACAATGGCAGACAACAATGCAAACTAGCCACAGACTGCACACAGCACAGCCAGTGATTTTCATACAGAGCGCTACGTGGCGTTAGCGATAAGAAAACCTAAACAGCCTACTTACACCCGTAATGAAATGGCAAACCTTTGCATGGCGATAAAACACACTAATAACCAAATACCTGTATAAAACACATAAGCACGTTGAGTAAAAGCCTTAAAAGGTATTGAATTGGAAAAAACACAACAGTTTTTGGTGAGTAGAAACAATATATCCAAATATACATAAACACAAATTTACGTAAGTTACAGCTTCCGGATGAGCAGGAATTCGTTATACGAGGCAAAGGAATTTTCCTTCTTCCTTAGAGTACCTTTTACAGGTGAGTCTAGTAGTACTAGTTATGGCAAGCGAGAGAATGGATGAGGTCTTAAGAGCCTTGCATTTTAAACAGTACAACCATTCGTGCCTTAGACATGGCAGAGGCTAACAGTCGAATAAACCCGTAGGTACGCTGGGAGGGGAATGAAGCAATCCGAACCACAGATTTACTCTGACTCCCCCCCCCCCCCCCCTTTCGTGCTCAAAAGGGGACAAACGGACCACCCTTTCTAATATTACCACCTTCCCGCAGGTGTGCAGACGAGAATGAATGGCGGGAAACCCCCCAAAAATACGGCTGATATAATTAACAAGAATAAGTAAATTGAATTCTATTAAACTTCATAAAATCTGTTAATAACCAATACTCAACTTCTGGCGCGTTACGGCTCCCAGGACTGAACCAACGCAGCAGCTCTGCCGGGCCGCCCGGTGCCAGCCGTTTCAACGGACGCAGGAAGGCGCGCCGATTTTCAGAACCTCCTCGCCGGTCGACAGCGTACGGCCGAACTGCAGCTTCAGCCCCTAGCGGACCCACGCTCAGGAAGATTCCTTTCGCAACGAGCAGTTAACGCCCCACACCACGGAGCCGCTGCTCGCGTCGCTTACGCTGATGCCGCGGTCTGCGTGCTGTCCCTCTAGCACCCTTAAACCCACGCGAACAGCCCACTTTTCCCCTTTCTCGCTAGAGGGAGACACCGAAGCCTTCAATTGCGACAAAGGCGCCACCGCCAGAAAACGGAGGGCGACTGCTTCACGCTACGCGCTGCGGCGCGTTTTTCGTAGCTATCTTTACTACGTCTCGATTCACTAGCCCCATATTACTTGCCTTAATTAACAAAATATCGGCAGCTGGCACTAGGGGTTGGACTGCGCTGATCACTTCACTCTGCTACAGAAACGAGGGTTACATGGAACTCGTGGCTTTAAGAGGGGCAGGACGTCAAAAGGACCGGCTTGGAGCAGGAGAGGCACCACAGGACGTTTTGATTTCCACTGGCTATACTTTTACAAATAAATTCGTAAAACTTTGTCAGCATGACCAGGAAGGATTCAGGATTCACACTCATAGCAGTGGAAGTTCGAAAACGTAACGAAGTAATTTTTTTTACATCTGAAATTTCATCTTTTTTTCACTTACTAATCGCAGCATTTGTTGCTATACGTACACTTTTCTTCATAAGTAAGAGAGATTCTTCGATGAATTTTGCACAGCATACAAATCATACTTAAAGGTGTATGAAACTATAGAATTTTCCAAATCTATTAAAAACTGTGGTAATAGTTGAGGTAATTAACTATAAAATTTGTGTTTTTTCTAAACATGATCTTTAAAACATAGCAGCTCATTCGTTTTTCCTTAAATTAAATAAATTATAGAGTTTCATACACCTGTCAGTATGGTATGTATGCTGTGCAAAATTCATCGAAGAATCTCTCTAACTTATGAAGAAAAGTGTACCCATAGCAACAAATGCAGCCATTAGCAAGTGAAAAAATGATGAAATTTCACATGTAAAAAAAATTGTCATATTTTCGAAGTTCCACTGCAATGAGTGTGAAACCTGAATCCTTCCTGGCCACGCTGACAAAATTTTCATGAACTTATTTGTGAAAGTATAGACAGTGGAAATCAAAACGTCGTGGGGTGCCTCTCCTGCTCCAAGTCGGCCCGTTTGACGTCCTGCCCCCCTTAACGACGGAAGAACGCCAAACGGGCCGACTTGGAGCAGCAGATGCACCCCACGACGTTTTGATTTCCACTGTCTATACTTTCACGAATAAATTCGTAAAACTTCGTCAGCGTGGCCAGGAAGGATTCAGGTTTCACACTCATAGCAGTGGAGGTTCAAAAACGTGACAAAATAATTTTTTTTTACATGTGAAATTTCATCATTTTTTTCAGTTGCTATTGGCTGCATTTGTTGCTATAGGTACACTTTTCATCATAAGTAAGAGAGATTCTTCGATGAATTCCGCACAGCATACAAACCATAGTTACAAGCGTATGAAACTTTAGAATTTATGAAATTTATGAAAAAATGAATGAGTTACTACATTTTAAGCTACATGTTTAGAAAAAATTCAAATTTTATAGTTAATTACCTCAACTTTTACCACAGTTTTTGATAGATTTTGAAATTTCTAGAGTTTTACACTAAGGAGTTTGTGTTTAATAAGCACACCAAGTTTGAAAGTAATAGGATATTTGTGACAACCGACCGCGTGGTGAAGAGATGCCGCGGCTGGACTTCAGTTAAGTAGTTTTAATTCGACATGGTACCACGGTACTGTAGGTTTTAATTTTAATGTTGACTGTCCTTTACTGTGGCATGTTACAGTAATTTTATGCTTCTGAAGACGGCTAGATTAATTTAGCCGAAACCTGGTGAAGACCACAAAATTTGCGCGACTGAGGCTGATCCTTCAAAATATTAGTCTTTCACAGTTGCTGACGGGGCTGCAATATGCTAAAAATTCTTCGAAACGGAGGATCCTGACTGAAACCCAGGCACGGGTGCTACCTAGAGAGCAGGAGACCCAGGTTCGAATCTCAGCCTTCGTACAAATTTTCATTCGTAGCTTCCGTCTGCGTGTGTGTGTGTGTCATAGATGCTTTTGACTTGAAAAGGTCTCTGGAAACATATTGTCTCATTAAACAGCTTTGTGCTAAGTGTGACAGTAATTGATACTGAAATGGGTCTCGGCTACTATACTCTGTCCGCCGTGAGAATAAACTTGATGGAAACAAACAAAAGCGATGATTGGTCAGGAGCCGTAGCACACGTACTCTGGTGCTGTTACGCTCTCGGAAGTAGGTCCTACTTATGTGTCAGATATCTTATTACTAAGTTAAGTTAAACGAAACTTTAAGATATTCAAAAGTATTAACAACCATCAAGGTATTTCTCAATCACGCTTTACCTACGCAGTTTTTATTTCAATAATCGTGTACAGTCACTGCCCTTATACTGTACCGAGCGGGGTGGCGCAGTGGTTAGACACTGGACTCGCATTCGGGAGGACGACGGTTCAATCCCGCGTCCGGCCATCCTGATTTAGGTTTTCCGTGATTTCCCTAAATCACTCCAGGCAAATGCCGGGATGGTTCCTCTGAAAGGGCACGGCCGATTTCCTTCCCAATCCTTCCCTAATCTGATGAGACCGATGACCACGCTGTCTGGTCTCCTTCCCCAAACCAACCAACCAACCTTATACTGTAGTGCCCTGACTGTCGCGCTGTTAGTACGCAGTATGAAAATGGCTGAGGCTGCTTACTGTCCCGTAGTTAAACAAGTTAAAAAATGCCGAGAAATAGCTTGTTCTTAATGTTTTTCATACATTTACAGAGGTAATCGGCTTTGAAGGTCTCCGAGTGGCTCTGTTACATACAGTTGACACACAAACTCGCATTGTATGTATAGCGTAGTAACGGTAGCGTAGTAGACTGGTAGTTCAGTCCAGTTCATGGCACCCTAGCGCAAGTCTCGCCTAAGTAATTTTTTTTTCTCGTTCAGTTCGAAATACGTACAACTCGCAATTGTAAAATTCATCATAATTTTTTATGAATAATGCACGTCTTCTTGTTTCTAATTACGTATTTCTCGCGAAATTCCTGTATTGATTTCAAATATAAATTCTTAATTATCGATATTTTATGAAATACAAATGTTGCTTAAATTAAGAAAATATAAAAAATCAATTTTTAAGGCAAAAATGAAGAACCAAATACTCTTTATTTGGACTATGAGCATTGTTTTATACCACAGATGTAGATAAGTGTCGTAGAAACACGGAAAACAATCATTTTCACAACATCGAGCACACCATACAAATGCTGCATTTTTACACTAGCGACTGTTCCATTACAATAGGCACGCAACAGAACTGATCTGGAGAAGAGTTAAGGGATTTGTCGCGAGAAATAACATGACTGTTAAGCTGCCAGACTTATTGGAACTAACGCAGGCAGCTGTTTCACACGTCACTGTCGAACGCTGGCGGGATACAGAACAGCATGTCATTAAAGAAAAGGACAAAATGCGGCGCCTGGTTGGCTTCGTGGATTCTGTTGTTGGTCGACTCGGTTATCAACGTAGCACATGACAGTTACAAAACTGAAACGTATTTCTCGGACTGGGATAAGGAATGAGCTAAGAGATTACCTGACGACTGACCGTAATTCATACCTTCATTGCCTTCAGTATTCAACAGTACGGTGAAATCCCTGCAGTACACTTTTGCACCACACATAGCTTGCTCAGAAAGATTGCCCTGTGTTTCAGTTATGAAGTTTCATCACCCCTTGTTTGTAATTAGATTACTACGTAAGGTGAGAAAGAGAACATTTTATGCTTTCCGGCTGGTTACTTAAGAAGCGCTTGGTAGTGCTGGAGTTTTGCCGAATATTATCTCATTCGGTTTAAAAATTAAATGACATGCGAAGCTACGTTGTTTCTTTGCTCGTCTGTTTTCGAGTTTGAACCGCAACTGCTCACACCATTGCTCGTTAGTTGGATCAACTGGTTGGCCATTGCTGTACCTGTTATC
The DNA here is from genome assembly GCF_021461385.2 of Schistocerca piceifrons. Lineage (NCBI taxonomy): Eukaryota > Metazoa > Arthropoda > Insecta > Orthoptera > Acrididae > Schistocerca > Schistocerca piceifrons. The sequence continues at coordinate 217,065,167 of NC_060146.1, forward strand.
GCTGTCTGCGTGCGTGTGACACACCGTGAAACGTATCCTGTACTGCTCACAGCTTGGCTTCCGCTTCACGTGAAACGAAGTCCAATGAGATTCGAGCAAACGCGGAAGAATACATGGCGTAATGTTTACATCAGATTTATTCTTATGATGAACAGACTGTAATCGCGCATTCCAGTCACTGTATCTCGTAAACGGACCGCCCTCGTGTCAGTGTTACTGGGACGTTTTTCTATTGTATTATACTTTCAGGCGTTTCAGTCTCCGCTATTATTAATAACGATGCACCGTGTACAGGGAAAAGGGGGGGGGCACTTTTGTTCCAGGCGTTATCTTAATGAAGGAGTGTATTTGTTTTAAAATCCTGGACGATTACCGCCGAAACGCAACAGACAATAACAGACCACCCACGGAACGTGTGGCGGGGCCGAACGCTGAACACCCTTCAGCCCCCGCGATGCGTCCGTCCACTTCGCTTTGCTATCGCGCTGCGCTGCCCCCCCCCCCCTTTCCCCTCGTCCGCTTGCGGCTTCATTTGAAAACAATCGAATGTCGGTGCAGCGTGAGTGTTGTCGTGGGGAGGGGAATGGGGGGGGGGAGTTGCAATTGTCCGCGCATGCGCGCTGGCCGCAGCACGCAGCAGCTGTGGTCGTTAACCTTATAACCCGATACTCTGGAGCCCTTTGTGTGCCGCGGCGATTAAATGGCTCCGGACACACACACACACACACACACACACACACACACACACACAGAGAGAGAGAGAGAGAGAGAGAGAGAGAAAGTAAGTCTGTTATTACGACCTGTTAACGAAGGCCCTGGCGACTCCACCCCCAGAACCGTTTACACAGAGCACACCTCACAGGGACTTCGGGCAGCCAGCGCTGCGTACAAATCGAGTGCTGTGAAACGAAATCCTACAAGATTGTTCTGATAACTGAGATATCCGTATTGAGCTTGCGGAAACACGTGCTACTAGTGAGGTTCCAATGGCAGCGATATGGGTAGTGTCGCGTCCCCGCTAATTGCGGATCTTACTATGAAGCAAACAGCACCAACTCTTCCACTCCAGAAGCTCCGCAACACATGTCGGTGCGACTGTGGGATCTCAGTCAGCGGGTGTTACGAGGTCGTGAAACGATTGTAATGTTGATGCATTAGTTTGTTCTGAAAGCGGTGCTGACATTCAAGACAATAAAAGCGGGTTAAAAGCTATGAGCTATCCGGGGAAGAACTGTTTTTTAACACGTATCCGGTTTAGTTTACCAAATTGCCAACCACGCTAACAATATTTATAATCTTTTAATAGTCATCTTACGACAACCAGTGATATATATATAAAAAGAGAATTTAAATAAAGAGAAATAAATCGGTTTATATTTGGACATTTATTTTAACATTGATCATTGTTCCGTTAAAATTTCAGCATATTAAACTTCATTCATAACTAAACTGGTGCCTTATTTAGGATTGTGAAAATGTGAGTTTGTAATCTTACGGAACACATCAATTATGGAGCCAAGAATGGGAGACTACATACAACACTGCATTCATAAAATAACACACGAAGAACGTTGAAACATATGCAAGAGGAAATTAACCACAACCAACCGATTCAATTTTCACCCAAAGAAGTTACGTTTGTAGCGCAATCCTGTCCGTCATGAAATTACCACACACTGGTATACTAAATTCATACTAACTCTCTGTGAAATCTTCCCGAAAGAATAGCTGAGGGCTACTTTGATGATTACACCACATGCTTCACGTGGTCAACTTGGTTTTCACAAAGAGTGTAACTCCACAATAATTTTGATAATTAAAATAAATTACATCGAAACGCAATTTACAAAAGAAAAACCTCGAACTGGTTACTATCGTCTTACTATTAACCTAATGGGTCAAACAATTGCATAAACACGTGGTACTGGTCTCACAAAGTACACCCCACGTGTGTTGAACATAAAGAAAAGTTGCTATATTGAAAAATATTGTCAAGACGAGAAGTTAAAATCTCACGCGCATTCGCATTTAAGACTTACGATCTTAGAGTTACAGATCATCAACACGTGGTTCCACTTTACTCACAAAGTAGTGACAAAGCAACTACTGGAAGATATTCTGAACTTCACACTCGAATTACACTGCGTTGCAATTTAAGATAACATTAGATATTTTAGATCCAAACCTGAAATGAAGGTGATTAAATTTTCAGTTAGGCTGAACTTAAGAAATCCATTGTCCTACGGATTTGGCAGAGACACGCTTAGTCGGAGATCTTACCACTTCAGACGCTCGCCGCGGACAGACTGCCGTGGGCCCCTACCGAGGGTGCTTCACAGATACAAACCGAAGTGACCAGAGTGGCAGCTTCCTATACCAACATGACAAGGGACGGACAGGACCATACCAAGGACAGAAACCTCTTTGCTTTTAGAAATCGTAGCTACCTGTTCCCACGTTGGTCCTACTGTTCTCTAGCAGACAGGCTTGCCTGCTACCCTCAAGCATGCAACTAGAAATACATTTGCTCATTCATCCTCTCACACAGAAGGGAAGGGGGATGAGAGTATGCCCGCATCTCGTGGTCGTGCGGTAGCGTTCTCGCTTCCCACGCCCGGGTTCCGGGGTTCGATTCCCGGCGGGGTCAGGGATTTTCTCTGCCTCGTGATGGCTGGGTCTTGTGTGCTGTCCTTATGTTAGTTAGTTTTAGGTAGTTCTAAGTTCTAGGGGACTGATGACCATAGATGTTAAGTCCCATAGTGCTCAGAGCCATTTTTGGATGAGAGTATCTTATCATATACAGTATATAAAAGAAAGCGGATGTAGGTTCCCTATGAGATTGTGTGACATGAATTACATAAAACTGTGTTTTAAAGTGCCGTAGTGTGACACATCGTTCTTGATTGTGTGTAAAAGTAACACGTTCCACTGCTCACTCTCCTCCCAGATAGAGTCAGAAACACCACAGTAAGTTTAGAAGTAGAATGTATGCCGTAAATGACAACAGATTTAAGAAATTAACATGAAACGAATCTAAAAGAGACCTTTCACGATCGTTGCACTGATACGTATAGACAGTTCGGCATGCTGAGATTGATAAAGTTTGAAGCAGATGTCTAATTGCCTCTGATGATGTCTCCAGCTTTAGGTGACGATACATTAGGTGCAGTCATAAGCCTTGAACGGTACCTAATGCCCATAAAACAAAATTCAGACCTATGTCCCTATGAGACCCGTGATAAATTTCAGAACTACACCACATACCGTTTAGGCAGACGAATGCGCACTTTTTCGAAAACATCAGTAACCTAATCCTCTAATTAACAATGTGTTTAAGCCACAGCAACATAATAAGATGCAGGCCTCGCCAACGAGCAGGGAAAATTATAAGTAAACACTGTTAAAATATGCAACATGATGTATCAACAACAAACCACACCAGAGTTCTCCATATCAAAGTCTCACAAAATTTTTGCCGAAGTGCACAGGTCACATTTAGCAGGCAAACAAAAAGCTCAGGACAAGTCCAACATTGCAATGGTAACCATAAGAAATGGGGCATGTGGCACTATTTTATCAGAATATATAGCCTAAAGCTTATATTCTCCACAAAAATTTAGATGTTTCTCTAAGATCCCCGTATTGGAGATGACATGCTGTATTTATTTAGACTTGAGACTGATTTCTGTTGGCAGCCAAAGGGCACACACAACGTAAAAAATGTAATGTACATATGTAACTGAAACAACAATCAAATCTGATTAACATACTCCCAACCTACATAAAATTAGTATGGAGGGGAAAGTGGGGTAAAGTGGCGAGATTGGCAGAAGTAGCCATTGTATATATTTTGTCTCGTACGGTGCTGCTGCCTGCCGAGAAGTAGTGAAACTATTTCTAGTAGACAACATCATTGTTGTCAGTGAGCGTGACAGGGGAAACATGTTTTGTTCTGCTTTATTAAAAACGTTTATGATATTCATTCGACTGATACAAAGAAAGTGACTCATTCTTCTTGTTGGTCCACGTATACGTGTCGAAGATGGCATCTTTTCCCAGTAGTTCATATTTGATCTCTTTTGCCCCTTAAGAGTTATTTACTTCCATGTATCGTACGTAATACTACAGACTGATTTCTAAATTCTTGTATAACGAAAGGTACCATCTGTCATTTTACCTCTTTGTGACTATTTGCAATTAATTAATTGATGATATTTACAAACATCTCTGTTATGTCAACATTTCGCCTAATACACAAATCCGATTGAAAATAGTCTGACCAGCCGGTTGGAATAGTTTTGCGCCGGCCGGAGTGGCCGAGCGGTTCTAGGCGCTACAATCTGGAAAAGCACGACCGCTACGGTCTCAGGTTCGTATCCTGTCTCGGGCATGGATGTGTGTGATGTCCTTAGGTTAGTTAGGTTTAAGTAGTTCTAAGTTCTAGGGGACTGATGACCTCAGAAGTTAAATCCCATAGTGCTCAGAGCCATTTGAACCAATAGTTTCGCGTATTATAACATCAAGATGTCTTGAAAATATGTCGAAAATTAGAGCAACAAACGTTGATCCCTGCAGGATGGGAAATGCAATTGAGGCAGTGAAGATTGACAAAATGCCTTCTTCTACAGAACCTAAGCAGTTTGACGTTGAACGTTACAATACTGAAAAGGAGAGTTCTGGAGAAAAATAAAGATGCAGTATGTTGTAATATGATTATGGGGAAGATTAAGGTGTGTGTTGAATGAAAACGAAGAACAAGAAATCCTTAGTTATATTTTTTAAATGGAAAACAAATTTTATGGATCCAATGATCTACGGATATCAGAATAGCAGTTGAGAGAGCAGAACGAAAGACCAAATGGTTTTTCTGCTAACTGCGTGTACTGTCACGGAAAAGTGTCCACACATCAACAAAAGCAAAGCGAGGATGATGGAATGTAGTCAAATCAAATCAGGTGATGCTGAGGAAATTAGATCAGGAAACGAGACACTTAAAGTACTAGATGAGTTTTGCCGTTTGGGAGTTAAGTGTCAGGAAGTCTTTTCTTAAAGAATTTGGATGGAGTGTACCCATGCGCGGAATTGAAATATGGACGATAAATAGTGGTGCTACAGAAGAATGCTGAAGATTAGATGCGTAGAGCACGTAACTAATGAGGAAGTACTGAATAGAAGTGGGTTCAAAATGGCTTTGAGCACTATGGGACTTAACATCTGAGGTCATCAGTCCCCCAGACTTAGAAATACTGAAACCTAACTAACCTAAGGACATCACACACATCCATGCCCGTGGCAGCATTTGAACCTGCGACCGCAGCAGCAGCGCGGTTCCTGACTGAAGCGCCTAGAACCGCTCGGCTACAAAAGTCGGCAAAGAATTGGGGAGAAGAGGAATTTGAGGCCTAATCTGAACAGAAGGAGGGATCGATTGGTAGGACACATTTTAAGGCATCAAGGAATCATCAATTTAGTACTGGAGGGAATCGTCTAGGGGTAAAAATCGTAGAGGGAGACCAACAGGTGAACGCAGTAAGCAGATTCACAAGGATATAGGTTGCAGTAGTTACTTGCACAGGATAGAGTAGCATGGAGTGCTGTATCAAGCAAGTCTTCTGACTGAAGACCACAACAACATATCTATGTTTCAGAAACATTGCATGGGGGCGTAATTATTAAATTTGAAAATAATTTTTATTTTTCGTAGCTGTATGTCCGATTACGCTGTTTCGTAAACGGTTGGCCCTGATTAGTATTTGTACGCAATCTGACTGCGTAGAACAACAACAAGAATGAAATGAAAATTTCCGTTAATACAATTAATTAATTAAGTCCCCAGCAACTATAAAACCTACGAAACCAAAGCACAAGTATAACTGTTCTGTGTGTGGAAGTATGACTCAACGTACACATCTGGCACGGTTCTTCTTCAATAAGACAAGAAATTTCAAATACCATTTATGCTGACGTGATAAAAAAAGTTAGAAATACTATAATTGCGCAAGAAAACCAGAATTACACTCTAATACAAGAACACGAGCCAGATGCTTTGTTGACTGAACCTGTAATGCCGCATTATTTAAGACATTGAGATAATAAAAAGAAAAGGAAATTTTTTTTTCTTTTACCTTCATTTATATTGATGAAAAGCACTCTAATCATTACAATATCTCCACACCGACTCGCTACTACCACATCTCAACAAGAACTCCCTACTGCCACATCTCGACAAGCACTCTTCACTACGACATCTCAGCAAGCACTCACTACTACGAGTTCTCAACAAGCACTGCCGTCCGCTACTTCTCAATAATCACTGCCAGTGGAGGCGGCGAAACAAAACTCTCTGGCGCTGTGGCTCAGTGTAGCCACCTTTCAACATGCGTATAGTTCCTACATATAATTTTATTTTTCACTTTAAAATATTGTCGGTGATACGTTAAAAAAATTTATACACTAATGGCCATTAAAATTGTTACACCAAGAAGAAATGCAGATAACAAACGGATATTCATTGGACAAATACATTATACTAGAACTGACATGTGACTACATTTTCACGCAATTTGGATGCATAGATCCTGAGAAATCAGTACCCAGAACAACCACTTCTGGCCGTAATAACGGCCTTGATACGCCTGGGCATTCAGTCAAACAGAGCTTGGATGGCGTGTACGAGTACAGCTGCCCATGCGATACTACAGTTCATCAAGAGTAGTGACTGGCGTATTGTGACGAGCCAGTTGCTCGGCCACCATTGACCAGACGATTTCAATTGTTGAGAGATCTGGAGAATATGCTGGCCAGGGCAGCAGTCGAACATTTTCTATATCCAGAAAGGCCCGTACAGGACCTGCAACATGCGGTCGTGCATTATTCTGCTGAAATGTAGGGTTTCGCAGGGATCGAATGAAGGGTAGAGCCACGGGTCGTAACATATCTGAAATGTAACGTCCACTGTTCAAAGTGCCGTCAATGCGAACAAGAGGTGACCGAGACGTGTAACCAAAGGCACCCAATACCATCACGCCGGGTCATACGCCAGTATGGCGATGACGAATACACGCTTCCAATGTGCGTTCACCGCGATGTCGCCAAACACGGATGCGACCATCATGATGCTGTAAACAGAACCTGGATTCATCCGAAAAAAAGGCGTTTTGCCATTCGTGCACCCAGATTCGTCCTCGAGTACACCATCGCCTGCGCTCCTGTCTGTGATTCAGCGTCAAGGGTAACCGCAGCCACGGTCTCCGAGCTGATAGTCCATGCTGCTGCAAACGTCATCGAACTGTTCGTACAGGTGGTTGTTGTCTTGCAAACATCCCCATCTGTTGACTCAGGGATCGAGACGTGGCTGCACGATCCGTTACAGCCATGCGGATAAGATGCCTGTCATCTCGACTGCTAGTGATACGAGGCCGTTGGGATCCAGCACGGCGTTCCGAATTACCCTCCTGATCCCACCAATTCAATATTCTGCTAATAGTCATTGGATCTCGACCAACGCGAGCAGCAATGTCGCGATACGATAAACCGCAATCGCGATAGGCTACAATCCGACCTTTATCAAAGTCGAAAACGTGATGGTAGGCATTTCTCCTCCTTACACGAAGCATGACAACAACGTTTCACCAGGCGACGCCGGTCAACTGCTGTTCGTGTATGAGAAATCGGTTGGAAACTTTCCTCATGTCAGCACGTTGTAGGTGCCGCCACCGGCGCCAACCTTGTGTGAAAGCTATGAAAAGCTAATCATTTGCGTATCACAGCTTCGTCTTCCTGTCGGTTAAATTTCGCGTGTGTAGCACGTCATTTTCGTGGTGTAGCCATTTTAATGGCCTGTCGTGTAGATTCAAAATGTGTAAGCTGGCCAGTTTGTATCAGTAACCATCGTTTGGTGAAAGTTCTGTTTCTCTTGGAGTTGCCACTTTACTTCAACTTCCCCATACATTTCGTAAACAATAGAAGAAAAAATAATCTGGCTAATGACGCCACACTCCCGTGTTGAACAAAACAAAGAGTGTGTTTCTGCAGAAAGGTGGACCCTCTGTAATTGACTGTCCGTCATGAGGATGAGCAAGTGCTGGCTCGTACTGTGGGTGATTTAACCACTGAACGTCTGCTAAAGGCGAGGGACGCGACAACAGAGCGCCGGTTATCGACTGCCGCCCTGGTGGGCTCGACTCGGCCTATCGACGCCGCTCCCCCCACCCCCACCACCTCCTCCAACGCTCTTCATCCACCACCACGCGCGCCTTTAACCCGCTCCAGACTCCACAGGCGGGACTGAGCGGCGCGGCCAGAACAGTAATTAATCCTGCCTCTTTCGCCCGCGGGACAGCCCCTGCCGCTACCGACCGAGCACGCACGCTCACGCACGCACACAAACGCACGCACGCACTCGGCAGACAATAGTGCTGCGTAGCGGCGCAGGACTGGGGGCTGCCATATGGGAGCGCGGCTCGCTCCCTGCTCCGTCATGCGAGGGGCTGCGAGAACGACGAGGAGCGTGACACAGCACGCCGCACACGGCTCGCTGTTTTGTCGACTGCAGCTCCAATATTGTGTGCACTGCATCACAACCACACTGGACACTTTGTCAAATGGTCCGTCTAAAAGTGCCCACCGGGATGAAACAGATATTCCGTTTTGTTACGCCACATTCTCGAATGGTGACAAAGTTTTATTGGGACATCGTCCGCCCCGATAACTGAGTGATCAGCGTGACGGATGGCCGTCCTGCGGGCCCGGGTTCGATTCCCGGCTGGGTCGCGGATTTTATCCGCTCAGGGACTCGGTGTTGTGCTGTGTTCATCATCATTTCATCCCCATCCGGCGCGCAGGTCGCCCAATGTGGCGTCGAATGTACACTTCTGGCCATTAAAATTGCTACACCACGAAGACGACGTGCTACAGACGCGAAATTTGACCGACAGGAAGTAGATGCTGTGATATGCAAATGATTAGCTTTTCAGAGCATTCACACAAGGTTGGCGCCGGTGGCGACACCTACAACGTGCTGACATGAGGAAAGTTTCCAACCTATTTCTCATACACAAACAACAGTTGACCGGCGTTGCCTGGTGAAACGTTGTTCTTATGCCTCGAGTAAGAAGCAGAAATGCGTATCATCACGTTTCCGACTTTGATGAAGGTCGGGTTGTAGCCTATCACGATTGCGGTTTATCGTATCGCGATATTGCTGCTCGCGTTGGTCGAGATCCAATGACTGTTAGCTGAATATGGAATCGGTGGGTTCAGGAGGGTAATTCGGAACGCCGTGCTGGATCCCAACGGCCTCGTATCACTAGCAGTCGAGATGACAGGCATCTTATCCGCATGGCTGTAACGGATCGTGCAGCCACGTCTCGATCCCTGAGTCGGCAGATGGGGACGTTTGCAAGACAACAACCATTTGAAGGAACAGTTCGACGACGTTTGCAGCAGCATGGACTATCAGCTCGGAGACCATGGCTGCGGTTACCCTTGACGCTGCATCACAGGCAGGAGCGCCTCCGATTGTGTACTCGAGGACGAATCTGGGTGCACGAATGGCAAAACGTCATTTCTTCGGATGAATCCTGTTTACACCATCGTGATGGTCGCATCCGTGTTTGGCGACATCGCGGTGAGCGCACATTGGAAGCGTGTATTCTTCATCGCCATACTGGCGTATCACCCGGCGTGATGGTATGGGGTGCCATTGATTACACGTCTCGGTCACCTCTTGTTCGCATTGACGGCACTTTGAACAGTGGACGTTACATTTCAGATGTGTTACGACCCGTGTCTCTACCCTTCATTCTATCCCTGCGAAACCCTACATTTCAGCAGAATAATGCACGACCGCATGTTGCAGGTCCTGTACGGGCCTTTCTGGATACAGAAAATGTTCGACTGCTGCCCTGGCAGCACATTCTCCAGATCTCTCACAGACTGAAAATGTCTGCTCAATGGTGGCCGAGCAACTGGCTCGTCACAATACGCCAGTCACTACTCTTGATGAACTGTGGTATCGTGTTGAAGCTGCATGGTCAGCTGTACCTGTACACGCCATCCAAGCTCTGTTTGACCCAATCAAGGCCGTTATTACGGCTAGAGGTGGTTGTTCTGGGTACTGATTTCTCAGAATCTATGCACCCAAATTGCGTGAAAGTGTAATAACATGTCAGTTCTGTAAGGTGTCAGGCAAATCCAACACCTTCCATGAAAACCCTGACATTATAAGCAAATCCAGTAGTATGTCACATAGCTCCGAATGAATCGTGACATTAAATTAACCAAAGTAATACGAGTAACGAGTGAGCAAATGGAATACCACAGACTAACACAAGAACGCCTAAATGCATGTTATACCTTCTCACCGTGAAACAGACGCAGTTACGAGGGGAGAAACGAGGACAGAAGCCGAGAGCAGAACCGTGTTAAGTTAGAATGCCCTACGATAAGGGACGGACACCCACGTCGCCAGCTAACCGTTAGGACCACCCCCCAGCCCATGTTAAAAGATAGAGCCCTCCAGAAGAACAGTATAGATCTTACGATAACATTAAAAGGACCACACCAGCTGCAAGTTTTAGCGTGAGACTTTTTCGCGTCTCTGTTACGTTGCAAACTTTAAAAACATTGCCCCACCACGAAAAGTATAACTTTTCTCATTGGATAGACATAATTTTTGTAGGCGGAGCTTAAGGTTAACATTGAGACCCTGATTGGTCACATGAAAACACAGCCAGATAGTTTTTTTAAACCAACTTCGGTAAATTGTAGTAAGGAGAAGTTAGGGGAGAAGAGTTGCTTCCGAGACGGCGAGGTGAGCGGAGTTGTGCTGCCCTCCGCCCCCTGACGAACACCGACGAGGTAATGAACGCACGCGATGCCACATAACAGCGCATAAAGCTTCACTCAGAACTGCAAAAGTCTCATCTGTTACACCCCCTTTTTTGCGTAATAATAGTGTCGATCGTCAATTAAAGCTCATGGTGTTCACATTTGCCACGCGATGATTTTTCTGTTATATAGTTACTGAGAAGCCACATCAGCCACTGTAATTTACGACAAGTTAGATAAGTAATTAAAGATAATTGAGGGCACTGTAGACCATTTTGATAGTTTTCTCTCTTGTGAAACTTAATTTAAACCTAGATTATAGATGTGATATGGCGTAGGTCATCCTTCGATCCATTGTAGAGCTTGGAAACCCACTCAGGGAATATTCGTTCACATTTTTGTTGAACGCAGTTGGTTTTTATCATCCTGTATTAAAACATTTCCTTTTATCAATAGTGCAATTTATAAACAATGTTTTGTGAGTAGAATAAAAATTCCAATGGTAAAATTAACTGCTTTTTCGACGTTATTTCACCAGCTAACTAAAAATAGGAAAGCCTTGAACCCCTTCAACTAAATTTAGTTAGTATTAAGATTCTTTTACAGGGAATACAGTGGAGCTGACGCTGAAATCATTAAGTATGTGGTTATATCATCGCTAGTCTCACTGAACTCTTCTGAACTCTACATGTCATGTGTGGTCTGGCGTCTCCTTACCAGCAACAGGTCCCAGGTTCAAACTAGTCAATTCCCTAAAAAACACGCTCAGAGCGTCGTTGTGCGAAAGTGGTAGGGAGACACGATATAGAACAGACAGACACCACGCAGAATGTTAGAGTTCTAGTATAATATATTTGTCCAATGTATACCCGTTTATCACCTGTATTTCTTCTTGGTATAGCAATTTTAATGGCCAGTAGTGTAACAAGACCTGCGCCAAGGCGGCCGGACCTACCGCACAAGGGGCCTCCCAGCCAATTACGCCAAAGGCTCATTTCCATTTCCATTGGGACATCGAGATTAGAGATTAACAAGACATCTACTAAATACACGAGTCGCGTTCAATAAGCAATGCAGCATTTTTTTTCTGAAAATAAGTTGCTTTTATTCAGGTTTCCAATGCACCATATTCTTCCGCACTCTTCTGGCTACAGAACGCTATTAGTCAACATAATCTCCGTCCAGTGGCACGATCTTACGCCACCTTACTGGAAGATACCACCCATGCCTCATCACCTCTGACAGTGTGCACCAATAAACTGTCGCCATGAGCCTCGTATCGCGCAAGCAGTTCCGCACAGATGGTCCTTCACTGCTCTTTATTGTCTTGTGTCAAGTGACGGGGAACCCAGCAGTCACACACCGTTCAGTACACAACAACTGGTGGATGAGTGTCTCAGCACTATCAAAGAGACGTCCAGTTGTCCAGCGAAGTATATGACTGTGATCAAGCGGTCACCTCGAATGAGAGTGTCCGCACGTTTCTACATTGCAGGAGTCACAGCTGTCTGCGGCCGGCCGGCACGCGGAATATCAGACAGTTTTGCGCGACCTTGTTGCGATTATAGACGCCTCGCCCAACAGCTCACCGTGCTTTTGTTCACCGCCAAGTCTCCGTAGACATGCTCCTTTCGTTCACTGCCGAGTCGCCGCAAACATTCTCCAAGTGCATATGACTATGATGCTCTGCTTTTCCACCAAAATAAATTCAGTGACATGTCTATGCTTGGAACGCACCTCTGTTAAAGACGCCATTTTGAAGACTACGTACAGTGCCATCACCCATCGGAATTTTATGAAATTACACAGGCTGAAGGGGAACATTCCACACTGTCCGACAGCAAATTCTGCATTTGTTCAATCGAAACTGCCCGCGAAAACAAATCTGTTTCATTACACTGAGGCGACAAAAGTCATGTGATACCTCTTAATATCGTGTCGAACATCCTTTTACGCGCTGTAGCGCAGCAATTCGAGATGGCGCCGACTCAAGAAGTCGCTGGAAGTCCCCCTGCAGAAATACTGACACGTGCTGCCTCCATAGTCGTTCATAACTGCGAATTTTCCGCCGGTGCAGGATTTTGTGCACGAACTCACCTCTCAGCCACGTCCCATAAATGTTCGATGGGAATCACATCGGGCGATCTGGGCAGACAAATCATTCGCTCGAAGTGTCGAGAATATCCTTCAAACCAGTCGAGAACAATTGTGGCCCGGTGCTACGACATCGCTGATTGGGAACAATAAGTCCATGAATGGATGGCTGCAGATAGTCTCCAAGTAGCCTAACATAAGCATTTCCAATCACTGATCGGTTCACTTGGACCAGAGGACCCAGTCCATTGCACGTAAACACAGTCCACGCCGTTATGGAGCCACTGCCAGCGTATACAGTGCCTTGTGGACAATTTGGGTCTGTGGCCACCTGGGGTTTGCCCCACACTCTAACCCCACCATCAGCTCCTACCAACTGAATTCCGGACTCACCTGGCCATTCGTCTAGGGTCCAAGCGACATGATCACCAGCCCAGCAGAGGCGGTGCACGCGAGGCCCTGCTGTTAGCAAAGGCATTCGCGTCGGTCGTCTGCAGCCATAGCCATCGCCAAATTTCGCCGCACTGTCCTAACGGGTACCTTCCCACATTGGTTTCTGTAGTCGGCCCACGCAATGTTTCTTGGGTATTAGCACAGACTTCTCTACGCAAAAACAGCTGCTCTAGGTCGTTAAGTGAAGCCCATCAGCGACTCCGTTGTCAGTGGTGAGAGGTAATGCCGGAAACTTAGTATTCTCGGCATACTTTTGACACTGTAGGTCTCGTAATGTTGAATTGTATAACAATTTCCCAAACTGAATGTCCCATGTGTGTAGACCCAACTACAGTTCCGCGTTCAAAGTCTGTTAATTCCCGTGGTGAGGCCATAAACACGTCGGAAACCTTCTCACATGACTCACATGAGTACAAAATGACAGCTCGGGTAATGTGTGCGCTTACATGCCATGGCTCTTACATGCCATGTGTATGCGATACTACAGCCACCCTTGTATGTACATACCGCCAACCCAAGACGTACATCACCTCAGTGTACATTCGTGTGTAACACTCATTTTCCATTCGTTTGTGTTACGTGGTAAAGAAACCACCCTCCTAGATTTTAAACTACGCAACTGACTGTCTGTCTTTTTATTGTGTAGGCCATTCGTTTTTTTTTTCAACTATAATGTCCAAATTTATACTGCTGTTAATGTGGTCTAAGTATGAAAACTGGTTTGCTACTCCTCTCCATGGTACTATATCCCGTGCAAGCCTCTTCATCTCCCAGTACCTACTGCAACCTACATCCTTTAACATCTGCTCACTGTATTCATCTCTTGGTCACCTTCTATGATCTTTACCCCCCCCTCCCCCCCCCCCCCCCCCCACATTTCCCTGTAGTACTAAACTGGTCATTCCTTAATGTCTCGGGATGTGTCCTACCGACCGATCACTTCTTCTAGTCAGGTTGTGCATTAGTTACGTGATCTGCCCATCTAATCATCAGCATTCTTCTGTAGCACCACATATCGAAAGCTTCTATTCTCTTCTAGTCTAAACTGTTTATCGTCCAGTTTCACTTTCATACGTGGTCACACTCCAGACAAATACCTTCAGAAAAGACTTCCTAAAAAAAATGGTTCAAATGGCTCTAATTACTATGGGACTTAACATCTGAGGTCATCAGTCCCCTGGACTTAGAACTACTTAAACCTAACTAACCTAAAGACATCACACAAGTCCATGCCCGAGGCAGGATTCGAACCTGCGACCGTAGCAACAGCGTGGTTCCAGACTGAAGCGCCTAGAACCTCACGGACACAAAGGCCGGCAGACTTCCTAACACTTACATCTATACTCGATGTTAACAAATTTCTCTTCTTCGGTAACGCTTTCCTTGCCATTGACAGTCTACATTTTATATCCTCTCTACTTCGACCATCATCAGTTATTTTGCTCCCCAAATAGCAAAACTCCTTTGCTACTTTAAGTGTCTCGTTTCCTAATTCGATTCCCTTAGCATCACCTGATTTAATTAGACTACATTCCATAATCTTTGTGTTGCTTTTGTTGATGTTCATCTTATATCCTCCTTTCAAGACACTGTCCATTCCGTTCAACTGCCTTTCCGAGTCCTTTGCTGTCCCTGACAGAATTACAGTGTCGTCGGCAAACCTCAAAGTTTTTATTTCTTCTCCCTGGACTCTAATTCCTACTCCAAATTTTTCTTTCTTTTCTTTTCCTGCTTCCTCAATGTACAGATTGAATAACATGAGGGATAGTCTACAACCCTCTCATTCGCTTCGTTCGTTTCGTAGCCACACACACGAGAATGACGATCTACTGTGATATTCAGTAGGACAGGTGAAAGCTTTGTCTTGAATATAGGAGTGAACTAAGGTGACAGTCTCTCTACTGTATTACTTAATAGAGTGCTTGACAGCGTAGTAAATAGCAACAACAAAAAAGGCAAGATCTTCATGAAAATTGTCTATATATGTGCACATGTTGACGACATTGGAAGAGCGAGAAGAAATGCCGATACCCTGAAAGAAATCTATCTGAGAATAGAAACAGAAGCATTAATATGGAATGTATTCGAATTAAATCAGGTGATGCTGACGGAAGTAGATTAGGAAATGAGGCACTTAAAGTAGTAAATGAGTTTTGCTGTTTGGGAAGCAGAATACATAATGACTGTCGAAATACGGAGGATGTAAAATGTAGCCTGGCAAAGAAAGCGTTTGTCAAGAAGAGAGATTTGTTAAAGTCGAGTATAGATTTAAGTGTCAGGAAGTCGTTTCTGAAAGTATTTGTATGAAGTGTACCCATGCATGGAAATGAAACATGGACGATAAACAGTTCAGACAGTAACAGAATAGAAGCTTTGGAGATGTAGAGCTACAGAAGTGCTGAAGATAAGACGGGTAGATCACGTAACTAATGAGGAGCTACTGAATAAAATTGAGGAGAAGAGAAATTTGTGGTACAACCTGAGCAGAAGAAGGGATCGGTTGATCGGTTGATAGGATCCATTCTGAGACATCAAGTGATAACTAATTTACTACTGGAGACATGCGAGGGGTTAAAAGTCGTAGAGACAGGCAAAGAGATGAATACTGTAAGGAGATTCAGAAGGATGTAGGTCGCAGTTGCTACTTGGAGATGAAGAGGCTTGCACAGAATAGAGTAGCATTGAGAGGTGCATCAAACCAGTCTTCGGACTGAAGACCACAACACGACATATTTAACAGTAGGAGCAAAAGTGTGTAGCCCTTCGTCACACCCTTTCCAATCGGAGCACTTCTCTCTTGGTACTCCTTTCCAGTGTTACAGGGCTCTATGTTGGAGAAGCCTTTAGCTGCAGCACGCTACCGTGCGCGATTCGCCACGGAGAGAACCAGTTCGCTTCCGCCCGCGTTTACGCGGAGCAGTCAGTCCAAGCAGCTGCCGCTGCCGCGGCTCTGAACAGACTGCCCGCATTCCCCAGTGGATCCGCTCAACCAGCGCCACGACGCGACAGCCAGTCTTAACGAGCGATGCGCCCCGCCTGTGTAAAATACCGGCTGTGCACCTCCCCCCTCCCCCCTGCACCGTCAGTTGTCAGGAATGCCGGACATCTGCCACGCCGGACATTTGCCACACTTGCCCCTTCGCCAGGGAGGTTGAGTAGCGATCCTCAGGTAAGGGACGCCCTTCCTCGTACTACTGTCCGCTTTCAAACAGCCGTCTCCACATCTCACTCGATACAACCAGTACGTAAGGGACCTTCTTCCTCCACATCTTGGCCAAATACAGAGCTTCTTTTCCGAAATCGAAATATTTACAACTTTTGGGAAACGAAAGCAATACCGACGATTATGTCAGTATGTAATTAGTTCTGCCAAGTATATAGATCCCTCTGTCTGTACGGTAGCTTCCTTTCACGCTTACTGATTGCGATAGAAACAGTCCAGGAAAGAAGAAATGGGTATGTGAATGCTTGAAAAGAAGAACGGCATTCGCCACACTAATTTACTCTCTAAAATCCGATATCCATTGCGGCGAAATATTAGTTAATAAAGTGTAGCGGGACAATGTTCAAGACATGACTGAAAGTACGTTCATAAACAGAGATAAGAACATCTATGATTGACATGTCATCTAAAGTCGATGTAGGATTTTAAAATGTTAGAAATAAGGAAATGAAGTAATACAGAACGCAATGCTTGTAATGTACGTTGTTGTTCTACATTGTTTAGCTCTGGTATTTACAGGGTCACAGAGAAAGCATCCTAGGTTTTGGAGGGAAAAGCCGTAATTGGAATGATCTGCACTACAACAGAAACAAGAAGCACAATTTAAGGAAAAATTGTGTAATGTGTGTTTCAGCTCAAAAGCGGCATTGAAGCAGACAGTTACTGTGACTTAGTATGGGCAGAGGTTATATTCGACAAACGGAATAAATTAATAAATGCGTCCTTTTACTGACCCCCAGTCTGAGATGAAACAATTGCTGAACAGTTCAAAGAAAACTTGAGTCTCATCACAAATATGTGGCGTACTCATACAATTATAGTTGGCAGTGACTTCAATCTACCTTCCGTATGTTGACAAAAATACATTTTCGCACCCTTATCGTAGGTAGAAAACGACTTTCGTAATTGTTCTAAATGCTTTTTTTTTAATTATTTTGAAGAATTAGTTCACGAGGCCATTCAAATTGTAAACGGTTACGAAAACACACTTGACCTCTTAGCCACAAATAATCCTGAGCATCACGACGGATCCAGGGATTAGTGAACACACAGTCGTAGCGAGGCTCAATTACGTATCAAATAAATTCACCAAAAATAAACGCGAAATACATCTGTACTAAACGCGAAATGTATCTATTTATAAAAGCAAATAAAAATTCGGTTGACGTCTTTCTAAGAGAGAGTCTCCAATCCTCCCAGACTATGTAAGTGAAGGCCATATGTGGCTTAAGTTCAAAGAAATAGTATTAACAGCACTCGAGAGATTCATACCAAATAAATTAATAACAGACGGACCTGATCCCCCATGGTACACAAAACACGACAGAAAGCTAATGCAGGAGCACCGAAAAAGGCACGTATAATTTAGACGAACGCAAAATCTCCAAGATTGGCGAAGTATTACTGAGGCTCGAAATTTGGAGTGAATTTCAATGCGAGATGCATTTGAAAGTTTCCACAAGGAAACTCTCTCTAGACATGGCGGAAAATCCAGAGAGATTCTGGTTCTATGTTAAGTAAAGCAGCGGATAAGCTCAGTAAGTGATTGGGTGGGGGGGGGGGGGAGGATGATGATGATGAGGAGGAGGAGGAGCAGGTGGTGGAGGGGGAAGGGGAGGGGGAGGGGGAGGGGGAGACAAGGGACCCAACCCTTCGGATGAGGTAAAATCGTGGCAAATTATAGAGACAGCTATTAACGTACGGCAGATCGATAGGGAGATTACCAAACAACCCGAACCACAGGTTGCTCTAACCCGCCCCTAGTCCACAAGGGAAAAAAAAAACGGACCACCCAAGTCATAAATAACCACTTTCCCATGGTTGGGCAAACAGAGCCGAAGGATGACTGCACGACACAAAGCTTTACGCCTCGCCTGAGCCCGTCAACACCGATATTGGACTGTCGACGACTGGAATCACGTTGACTGGTCGGACGAGTCTTGTTTCAAATTGTATCGAGCGGATGGACGTGTACGGTTATGGAGACAACCTCATGAATCCGTGGACGCTGCATGTCAGTAGGGGACTGTTGAAGTTGATGGAGGCTCTATAATGGTGCGGGGCGTGTGCAGTTGGAGTGGTATGAGACCCCTGATACGTTTAAATACGACTCTGAAGGGTGACAATTACGTAAGCATACTGTCTGTTCATCTGCATGCATTCATGTCCATTGTGCATTCCGACGGACTTCGGCAATTCCATCAGGACAATGCGACACCTCACATGCCCAGAAGTTATACAGAGTGGCTAGAGGAACACTCTTATGAGTTTAAACACTTCCGCTGGCCACCAAATTCCCCAGACATGAACATTATTGAGCATATCTGGGATGCCTTGCAACGTGCTGTTCAGAAGAGATCTCCACCTCCTCGTACTCTTACGGGTTTATGGACAGCCCTGCAAGATTCATGGCGTCCCTTCCCTCCAGCACTACTTCAGACTTTAATCGAGTCCGTGCCACGTCGTGTTGCGGCACTTTTGTGCGCTCGCGGGGACCTTACACGATATTAGGCAGGTGTACCAGTTTCTTTGGCTGTTCAGTGTATGAGGTCAGAGTTATAGACTAGCTTCCACCTCCCGCTGTTGAATGATGCTGATAATTGTGCATCGTGTATTAAATGCAGCTGATTTACTTCTGGCCACTCTTGTTCTACCGCGCCGTTCTCATCCTCATGATCATAGCCCCAAACATTACTGTGGCTGTTGAAATCGCCAATCACAATCACACTCTTTTCATTACGAAAATTGGATGGTTTATTAACCATAAATTCAGAATAACCGGGAATTGAAGACAAAATCGGCGCTACATGGCAGCAGGATAAACATGGTGCCGCCGTTTTATACAGGGTGCTACAGAAAGGTACGGCCAAACTTTCAGGAAACATTCCTCACACACAAATAAAGAAAAGATGTTATGTGGACATGTGTCCGGAAACGCTTAATTTCCGTATTAGAGCTCATTTTAGTTTCGTCAGTATGTACTGTACAACCTTCCACCTACGCTCAATGGAGCACGTCATCATGATTTCATACTCGATATTCTACCTGTGCTGCTAGAACATGTGCCTTTACAAGTACGACACAACGTGGCTCGTGCACGATGGAGCTCCTGCGCATTTCAGTCGAAGTGTTCGTACGCTTCTCAACAACAGATTCGGTGACCGATGGTAGAGGCGGACCAATTCCACGGCCTCCACGCTCTGCTGACCTCAACCCTCTTGACTTTCATTTATGGGGGCATTTGAAAGCTCTTGTCTACACAACCCCGGTACCAAATGTAGAGACTCTTCGTGCTCGTATTGTGGACGGCTGTGATACAATACGCCATTATCCAGGGCTGCATCAGCCCATCAGGGATTCCATGCGACGGAGGGTGGATGCATGTATCCTCGCTAACGGAGGACATTTTGAACATTGCCCGTAACAAAGTGTTTGAAGTCACGCTGGTACGTTCTGTTGCTGTGTGTTTCCATTCCATGATTAATGTGATTTGAAGAGAAGTAATAAAATGAGCTCTAACATGGAAAGTAAGCGTTTCCGGACATATGTCCACATAACATATTTTCTTTCTTTGTGTGTGAGGAATGTTTTCTGAAAGTTTGGCCGTACCTTTTTGTAACACCCTGTATGTACTATGATAATAAATTACATAAAGTGACAAAATTAAAAGTTCACATGGAAATTATACAGTGTAACGAGATATTTTAATAACATAATAAAGGAAACATTGAAAATGTGGTATATAGATAATATGTTCCAAGTATGTAGGTCACTGACCACTAATAGTTAGAATCGTATGATTTATTGTCAAGATGTCTAGGCAACATTAACAATTTGCTACGGTAATACCTGAACATATAGTGGAACAAAACCATCACAATAAAGCTGATATTTTCAACACAACAGGCGTATGGATGCGCGAATAGCAGGGTATTAAAATAACGAAACGTTAATAGTATAGGTTGTACTACAGAATTAAAACACAAAAGCAACAAATAAGTAGCCAATGAAATAGTATGTGGCCGATGGAGATAAGGGTGGGAAGCTGGGGGGAAGAGGTGGTGGATAGAGATCCATGCAAATGAGGGCAAGAAGGGAGTGGGTAGAAGGGGGAGGGGTTGGTTGCAGGGAGTGAGCGGTGGAGAGGAGCAGGGAGCAGTGAAAGAGGGGACAAAAAAGAGGGACCATATGAAAATAGCAGTGTCAGACGTGCTTTAAAGTACATAACCGTAATACAGGTTAATCGCCACTGTGTAATTAATAACATAACTCACAAGGCACATTAGTGATTTTTCATCAGTAAAGTCATTCCTTCAACCTGTTGTATGACTCTTTATGCGATGTAGTCAGCTGACTACAGATCTACGCTTACGTAGTTTTGAGTTTCTATTCTAAAGAAAAGTTCAATTCAGACGTTGTCCTAACATCCCCCTGTGCTACAAATGAAGTGCAGTATTAATATAAACTTGTAGATCATTGCTGTTTGCAGCCACATGGTACACACAATCTTAAAACAGCTAAGCCTCGTATTAAATACAAACAACAACAAAATCATATTTCATTGTTATTCTAACGTACACAAAATTTGTACGTATAAATTGTAAAAAAATGGAAGAAGAAGCCCATTGAAGATGTCACAACGGTTATGAAACACTTTTCGCGACTAAACAAAGCCAAAAAGTTTTGTGTTCTGGCAAGAAGTCGAATCTTCTTTAATTCATTAAAAAGAATGATGAAGATTAGATGTGTAGGTGGAGTAACTGATGAAGAGGTTTCTGTAATTGCTGTTCTGGTCTTCATTCCGAAGATTGGTTTGATGCATCTCTCCATACTACTGTATCTCGTAAAAACCTCTTCATCTCCGAATACCTAATGCATCCTACATTCACTACAACCTGTTTATTGTATCAACTCTTTATCTCTTTCGTCAGTTTTTATAGCCCACATTTCTCTCCATCACTCAATTTCACTGTTCTTGATGCCTTAGGATATGCCTACCAGTCGATAATTTCTTTTAGTGGACTTGAGTTATGGAGTCGAACTGAGGAAAACAGAAAATCATGGCACAATTTGGCTTTCAGATGCGACCGACTACATGACACACCTTAAGCCGTCAACGAATTGTAAATTTGGTAATGGAAGGTAGTATGGAGGGTAAAGATTGTAGAGGGAGACTATCAGATGAATACAGCAAGCGCGTTCCAATAGATGTAGTTGCAGTAGTTATTTGGAGATGATGAGGCTTGTGCAGGATAGAGTAGCATGCACAGATGAATCAAACCAGTCTTCTGAATGAAGACAGCAACAACATATTAACCTGCTGATTCGACTCTCCACAAAAAGTGTCATGATTCTAATTCCAAATATACATGAAGTGAATTACTTTAGGAGCTCTAAAATATGTTTCTTTTTCTTTTCACTACAAATTCTTCTCAATATGAACAACTGAAAGTCTTGGTTTCCATCCAGCTAGTATCTACCTATGTGTTACATTTATATTGTAATTGTGCAGAGATGAATATTTTGTATCTTTATGAAATTGTGAGAGAAGCTATTTGTAGGAAACAGCTCAATAATACCTTCAAGAACATTACTCAGTGCGAGTTTTATATGTTAAATTCGGCCTTTTGCAACTATAATGAAAGTATTCCTAAGACTAAACGCGTTTCGCTTTATTCTAAAGAATCTTCAATGGTCGCTGTAATGATGTGGTTTCATTTTAACTTATAATTTTGTGATTTAACAGTTCGCATGCTCTAACTTATTGCTGCAAGTGGTATTAATTTTAATCCTTACTCGCGTTTTTATCTGTTTACGTCACTCTTACTGTTCTGCCAGGTGTTTTGTGTTTAGCAGAACCACTCTGTTCTCTCGCTGTTTCGTGTGTTTTGTTCTGTTATTGCGGGATTCTTCATCTTATGTTTCTTTCGTAGTGGGTGGAGCGTATAGTATTCCTCTGTGCGCGCATGTGTGTGTGTGTGTGTGTGTGTGTGTGTGTGTGTGTGTGTGTAAAGGGAGCTAACATGTCTTCACTACTGTGTATGTAAATTATTGCTTTAGTGTGATGCAGTGGCGGTTGATCTAGTTTGTGATATTGTCTTATAGTGTCTCTTCCTCTACAATATGTTTTTCTTTATAACGTCTGGTTGCTGATGCTTGTGTGGTCATTTATTATGTGTTTCTTCTCTGTTATTACTTTTCGAATTTGGAAGTTCTCTTGGAGGTTTAAGAAACGTTTCTTGTTGCTGAATCTGCCTACTTTCATATCAAGTAGCGAAATGACAGTGGTTGTTCACAACACAAAAATGTGAATATCTTTAGTGTTGGTGAAAGCGCAATGTGCGAAAATATAAAACAAATATGTCGAAGAACAGAGAAAAGGCGTGAAGAACAAAAAAATCGTGAGCAACGATAATAACTAATACTGTTTATAGTAGTAAGTTAAAGCATGACCCCAACAAACAAAATTGAAAGAGAAAAAAAAATTATCGTTACAGTGACTACTGACGATGCTTTAGAATAATGCGAAACGCGTTTGATCTTGAGAAGACTTTCATTGCAGTTGCAAAAGCTGTTATTCAATCTACAAAACTTACAATATCTGCAACAGCGGAAAAAAGAGGCCGAAAAACAAAAGAAGACAGCGTCTATTGTTTGGTATTGGTGTCTTGGCGCCTGTAGGTTTGGACTGATTATAATACTAGTGTCATCTGCAAAAAGAACTAATTGTGCTTGTTGTATGTTGGATGGGAGATCGTTCAACTGTACGAGAGACAACAGTGACCTTCTGAAATCCTGTAAGTGATTCCTCCCCAGTCAGAAGACTGTAGCCCGGTTGTGTGCGGCAGGGCCGAACTGTTCCGAACAGAGCTACTTGTTGTGGCGTTGGGTTTCAGGGAGAGCGCCGCTTTTGTGTGAGAGGGGGAGCTTACGCATGGGCCGGTGTGTTAAGGGTGTGGAGCGAGGGGTGAGGGTTGAGGGTTGAGGGGTGGCGCGCAGGACAAGTGTCGCCCCCTCTCCTCCCTCAACCCTCCTGAGGCCCGACCCACCCCATCCGGAGCAAATTGTCAGCAGCTGAGGGTGTCGGGGTAGCAGCCAAGGGAACAGCCAACCAAGGCGGCAAACGAGATTTCTGTTTGATTTTCCCCACGTCACACTACGCATTCATGGTTTGGCCCTACTGGACTATACGGTGTACCACAAGGGGAATTTCCAAAGTTTTGTTTTGGCATTTCATTGTGGTCGTGTTACTCTCCTCTCACAATCACAATAGGCTCTGTCCCATTCCTCAGAAGAACTTTTTCCACTTTTCTTGGATTTTGCAGCAAGGCCAATTGTCGAATTATGATCATCTTGTGGTTGAAGCTCTTTTTTCCGTGTTTGCTGTAACAATACGTATGTTTTTGGATAGGGTCCGCCTTTAGCAAAACACAGTTTTATTTTCTAACCCAAACGTGTTTCACTGCAGTTGCAGCATCTTCACTGGGCTTTTATTTCTCATCTGTTAAAGATAAAGAGTATTCATTACTGTTTGTATACATGTAACTATTAAGTTTTAAATCGTAATTACAGATATTTGAAAAAACTCATATATTATGCATTCATACCTTTTTACCACATGGTGTGGTTTTTCTGATGTGTTTTGTTTCTATAGTGACTGTTTTGTTCCACAGTTTGTCATCTGCAACCACTTACACCTTAAAGTAGACAAATTGTTTAAGCCAAAATTACGATTGAAATCACACACACATACACACACACACACACACACACAGATTTAATTAATTTCACGCATAGAAATAACAATTTCAAATCGTAATTTTGGCTTAAACTATTTACGTACTAGCAGATGTCGTTTCCTGAAGCAGGTGACAAACCAAACAGAAATTTGCGTAAGTAAAAAATTGTTAACGAACTGCTTTTCGATCTTAAAAATAAATGGGGATGGGGATGAAATGATGATGATTAAGACAACACAACACCCAGTCCCTGAGCGGAGAAAATCTCCGACCCAGCTGGGAATCGAACCCGGGCCCTTAGGATTGACATTCTGTCACGCTGACCACTTTTTTATATTATGTATTTATTTATTTATTTTTATTTTTTTAACAGCAAGTAACTGAAAGCAGTAAGTACACTCGTTACGTCGAGTTGGGGACTCACATAGCTAAAGACATGCTTATAGTTGCAGCAAAGGGCATAAAGAAAGAGAGCGAAGTGTGGGGCTAAAGCTGGGTTTACACTAGCAAGTCGCTTGCAGAAGTTATTGCTGCAAGTTATTGCTAGCCGCTTGCAGCTGTGTTTACACAGCAGCGCAAGAATTAAGCAAGATTCTTCCGCAAGTTCTTTGGCAAGAAACTTGCGTCAACAACTTGCTGATAGTGTTTACATATGCTTTTAGTACCACTAAGAGTGTCAGCCGAAGTGTAAAATGACAAGTAGGTGGGTGAGATGCTGCAGCTCTTGTAATTGTAATGCAAAACGAAAAAAAGGAGAAGTATTTTGGTTAGAGAGTAGATAATGAGATCGCAAAATGGTGCCTCCAAGTTATGCTACTTTCTATGTACTTCTTTTATAGATGTGTCGAATATCGACGAGATTTCATTTAAAGCGCTCATCTCCTTCACTCTCTCCTTAAAGTCTCGGTTATGCACGTTCCATATTTCGGGGTAGCTCTCCACTGCTTCAATAAAATGTTCTGTATTCTGCTTCATCCATTCCCGTTTCTCCTCCATTTCTGAAATTTGTTTGCATATAATACGTAAGATGGTTGCATAAAATTAAGTCACCACATTAAGTAAAATGTTAAATATAAATGTTATGGAGACGACATACTTACTATAACTTGCACTTCCTACTTGCAGGAAATAGAAATGAATCCTAAAAGCTGCAAGTTACTTGCAGATACTTCTTGCGTGGTGTTCACACTGGAAGCGAAAAACGTGCAGCAAGTCACTTCCGCAATAAATTGCTACAGTCGCAAGTCGACTTGGCGATATGTTTACACTCGCAAATCGCGCGGCAAGTTCCTCCGCGCAAGTGAATTGCTGCAATAACTTGCTAGTGTAAACCGAGCATAAGGAAGCCATGAAACAAAACCTAAGGGTGGAATCCATACCACCATTAACCGGTGGTGCTACATCTTGCACCGGATGGGAAACAAAAACTGTGAAGAACTTTCCGTACCGCGGACAAAAAGAGGAAATGGGGCAAATACTGCTATAGAGTGCGAGGGTCACGACAAAACTATGCATCTGTTGCATCATCCACGTATGACTTCTCGCAATGACCAACGTAGGTCCCACGTTGTACCCTGTAGTGTTCTATCATCGTCTTCTAATTTTAGCTTCTCTTACCCGTGACATTCCAGCTACGTGGAGGGTCGTGGAACGCACTCCACAAATAATTGGAAACATATTGTCGATACTTTGGGTTACGGATGATCTTGCAATGTCATTCCTGCAAATAGTTCCAAAAGTCTGAAGTGTCCTTAGTGCGGTCTTGAAACAAATAACGCAATGCATGTCCACGAAGCCACGTCATGGCATTAGTTTTCGCGCGTGGGTAATACGTCTCATCCGGGAATAAGATAGTCTTAGGGTCGATATGATTCGGCGTTACCCGAAGGAAGTATGCTGACATTTGCGTCACTAACTGCCACACTGCCGTAGACTCGCCACAGCTAAGACGGTGTTCATCGTTGTCTTGAACGCCACAGCTCGTGCACGTGGGTGAGTCTACCACGTGGATCGCATGTAGCCTTGATCTGGTCACCCGCTTACCGTTGGCAGTGATATACCACATCGCTGAGACGTCAGTGTCCACTGTTACGTGGTGAATTGAACTCCACACTACTCGCCAGTTGACGTTCGGGTGCTTCCTCTCCACGTTGCAGGACCCGATGAACCGTCTCTGCCGTCGCCAGTTGAGTCGCTGGTAAGGCAAGTCTAACGTAACTGAGTTCGAGGTAAAAGACACCGATGTAGAAGAGCGAGGAGGGGACGTGGACCACGGGTCTAGGGGAACCACTCAGCTACTGGGGGCGGACAACAAATCAATTGATAAAACCTTTAATTACGCACCACTGGTGATGCTTCACCTCAATAAAGCGAAACGAATCATAAAAAGTCGCATTTTCTGGTAGTTGTAACGACGGAACAAAAATGCCCTCAGGAATTTTAAAGCAATCACGGACGATATGGCCACACCATAGTATCCTCGCCCCCACTGCAGAGTCTTGCACCACAACGAAGCAGAGGAGAGGATGTTGTAGTGGGTGGCCGGTATCCTGTTTCTACAACACAAATGCACACGTGGATCAACACAGCCACGCGGAATTAGCCGAGCGGTCTCAGGCGCTGCAGTCATGGACTGTGCGGCTGGTCCCAGCGGAGGTTCGAGTCCTCCCTCGGGCATGGGTGTGTGTGTGTGTTTGTCCTTGCGATAATCTAGGTTAGGTAGTGTGTAAGCTTAGGGACTGATGACCTTAGCAGTAAAGTCCCATAAGATTTCACACACATTTTTTTTTTTTTTTGTTAACACAGTTCTTTATTTACTAGAACGGGAATCAGTTACTTATCTTGAATACAGTCCACACGTTGTGGTACAAGCTCATCAGTAACAGTCCTCTTGCAGACAGTACTGGTATACTTGGTGTCACAAACTTCAGTCTCAGTGGTAGTCCCAGTATGGTCACTGATGTGGTCGTTGTTTTACTGCCGTGGCCTGCTACGTCAACTGAGCCCACGCTGCACTCTACTGACAGACGCCGAACTGGAAGACTGAGTCAGTGAAACCCTCCGGCCAGCGGCGGCGGCCCGAATACCTGCTGTCGAGAGGGCGTTGGCGGAGCATTGCTTGTGGGTGTGTCTCTGGCCTCTCTCGTGATGGGCGCGCTTGATCGATCGGCTACTGTCGATCTTCGCGCGGTGTGCAGGCGAAAGCTTACGCCAGCACACACACAAATGAAGAAGCTTCACTAATTCAGTCCCACTTAGTAACTAGAGAAACGAGTAATACTATCTTGGAACTCTTCCAATTTGGTCCGTGTTTGCATACAAAAACAGTAATATCACAAATTGAGTCCACCTTGATGCAAAACACCTTGTTACACGTTTATTTCTTTATTATTCCAAACTAGTTTCGGCGACAAATATCACCATCATCAGTGTTCTTTTTTAATCTAAAACATGCAGAAAATGGTATGGTTGTACAAAACGTCTTTTGAAATATAGTTTTATATTGATATTTTCATACTACCTTATATATTGTATGCTACAGCATATTTCAAGCAATTATTGGCGCTGTTTGTGACATATTTTCTGTGCTCTTTTTTCCCGTTGCCGTCTTTTTACTTAGCGAACATCATGTCATCTGCAACTATGTGAGCGACAGTTAGTAAACAAATACTCAAAGGTGAACTTTGTATGTCAGCAGTATATACTTGGGGTTGTGGTAGTGTTGTGGAAACCACTTAATTTGGTCTGTATGTAGCTGTTGCTTAGCTATTCGTGTACTCACGTTCGTTGGATGGTGTGTGGCTGCTTTTTACACATAAAAACAAAACTTTTGCACTCTCTTTCTGATCCAGAATATTACACCATCTTGCTGTTCGCGTGTGTCGCGAGAGGCGTATCGCAAGTGGCGAGAAAGGCTATGAAAAACTGTAGCGCGAATTACGACGACTTCTGTTCGTTATTTATGTCTCCGTGTGTGATGGGGAAGTGGTTCTTTTGCGTGTGTGTGCTTTCTGTTCTGTGTCCTTTGTCAGTTCTCTCAGAGCGGTAAAGAGTGTGTTGTTGCAGAGTGTTGCGTTTTCATTTATTACATTTTTCCCTTCGACTATAGCCTTTTGCATGTGGCAATTTTCTTCTATTGTTAGTTGTCGGTATAGACTGTTGCTGTTTCTCAGAATGCGTAGATCGTTTTCGATATTAGTGGGGTTATGATTTTTGTTCACTAGATGTTCTGCAAAAGTTGAATGTGTGCTGTCACTTCTTAGAGCTCTCATGTGCTCTGTGTACCTCATTCGGAAATTTCTGCTTGTTTGTCCTATGTAGTGGGCCTGACAAGAGTCGCAAGTGAGTTGATATATTCCAGCGTTGCTGAATTTGTCTGAGGTTTTTATGACTGGTCTTAGTTGAGAGGCACCCACATGCCTTGCTCATACTGTGGCATCAAGCAGTCAGGCCTGCAAGATGAGTGGTCTGCCAAGCGAGTGGACTCATTCTTATTTATCGAGTAACATGAACTCTAGTACTCACAATTAAGTTACAAGTTAGTCTCCTGTTTGAATATTACGCAACGGAAACGCACTTCTGACTATTAGTAATTTACACAACTCTGACTGTTCACTATGCTTTGGCAATACCACATTTTCTTTCTTATTTAACGGCTTTGATCAACACGTGGCCATCGCACTGAATATGAATGGCGCACACATTATAAATTCTGGATATCATGACAACATACAATTCGAAGGAAAAAGCCACCAATCTTTTTCTTTTCACTATCTTATTCATTCCGATAGCCGGCCGGTGTGGCCGTGCGGTTCTAAGCGCTGCAGTTTGGAACCGTGTGACCGCTACTGTCGCAGGTTCGAATCCTGCCTCGGGCATGGACGTGTGTGATGTCCTTAGGTTAGTTAGGTTTAAGTAGTTCTAAGTTCTAGGGGACTGATGACCTCAGAAGTTAAGTCCCATAGTGCTCAGAGCTATTTTTTTTTATTCCGATAAATTCTATAACCTAAACACACAAATTCTATAACCTACAACAATAACACTTGAGAAATTCCGCCCAATGGGCATGGCTTTACATAGGTGATTCTCTATCTTATGGTCTCGTAATTATTTAACGCTACAGTGCACTTTCTGGATAGCATGGTGGATCTTTTGCTATATCTCACACTTCGACTCTTACAAACATCATCACGAAACTTTCCTCCAGATCGAGCGGTACAAAAAGGAACATGCATAACCCACTGCCTCTGAACCTATCTCGTTACTCTGCCATGCCAACCACACATAGTTAAATTTCATGAAATACATCACACTGGCAACATACAATACAAAGAATAGTCACAACGTTATAATCACATCACTTTCAGCTTTCCCACTTCAATTCGTATTCATCCCAGTTTCACACGACACTGTTCCACTTCGTAACTTTTCTTTCCTACTATGAACTCTGGAGGATATATGCTCGTCTTCCTGTGCAATGCAAGCCAAGTGGCGTTCCTGGATAGACGGCTGACTCACCTTGCTTCTCTCTCAGAGTATTATAGTATCAATCAAGCGTCACACGGAAACATAACACGCAAAGTAATATTAAGAACATAAACGTCACACACGCGAGTCCTCAGCTGATACCATGGACGAGTACTTCTCTTTATCCTTTGTCTCATACACAGATTGAGACTCACACAGTACTCACCACGTGGAAGTACTCGACTCTAATTTGAAGTCCTGCACACGCCATTTCTTAAATATTTCCAACTTATAGTACACACACTAGTAATTCAGCTTAACTTTAGCACTCGGAAGTATTTCAACTTATTGCTACACGTGGTTTCATTGTGACCGTTTGTCACTTCCGAAGATTACTATGATCCCCTCAATAATACCTGCCTGACATTTAATTCTCCCCACAAATGTTCCTGAAATAGAGAAATTGTTATTCCAAACTACTCTTAAGTATTCCACATGCATACCATTCTATCCACTCTTTTGTCTTTATGGAGCACACCTAAGACAGGTCTTACCAACACAAGATCCAGCGCCAGATTGCTGAAACATGGCCGTTCTTCAGGTTCTCTCACACCTCTGTCGAAGTGGGGGAGCACCTTGCTACCGTATTGGTCAGCCACATTTCAGGCGCTCAAAGCGCAGGTAAATTTCATCTCTTTGGTTCCACCAAAGGTGACCAAAGGACCGTCTCAAAGATGATCATATATTGCACATTCACTACTGCGGTTAGCAGACGACCATACATTCATTCATTTCACAGATCTCACCAAACTGGATGTAGGGATTTACTTTGTGGGAGTGCACATGTGATCAATTAAATAAATAAATTGTCATTCTTTCCCACACTGGTATCCGGCTTCGCTGTATTAATTGAAATTGAGTTATTATTACAAAAAATATGTTGTACTGACAAGAATAACGAAGAATGTTGTACCTATTTTCAATGTCGGGCGGTACTGTACCCTTTCATAGTTTTTCCTGAACTGTATTGTTTGTTCTGAATGTTATTGGGATCCCTTGCTTTTTTAAGATGTTTCCTATTTTATGTGATATTTTGTTATTGTATGTTCGTGTGTACCATCTCTCTCTTTTTTCTGAAGTGGTGTGGTCTGTTGTGTTGTCTGTGTGTGCTGCATATTTCCGTTTCACCTTGTTGTTGAGTTTGTTTATGATGTCCGTCTTGTAGTCGTTTTCAACAGCAATTTGTTTGATTATGTTTAGTTCCTGTGTGTAGTTTCCTGGTTTAAGAGGTGTTCTGTTTATCCTGTGCAGCATGTGTGTGTGTGTGTGTGTGTGTGTGTGTGTGTGTGTGTGTGTGTGTGCGAAACTGGCATATTTATGCACTGCCGCGAGTCAGCTGCGGTGCCTCCAGTCCCGTAGGATTCACCACACTGCGCGAAAATTCCAAGCGATCTGCGATTTGCTCACTCCTGACAGGTAGCGTGACCTGGCGATGGATCGCAGCGGTTCGTCGCTCGTGCGCGGCATTACTTAGGACCTGTGAACTCGTGGACGGCACTGAGGGAGTGTTCGCGCCGAGAACACGCTCCTCTGTGGCCTCGGGACTGACAGGGTCGGCGCGTAACAGCAGTCGGGGGCGCCTGCGTCAGCGGTGATCGACGCTGGTTCCGCGAATGGGCAAGACAGGGAAGGTAGAGCAGGGTTTAATTCCACCTTAACCACTGCTGGGGTCGCTTCTTTACGAAGATCACTGTGAGCAGCTACGTAAAGGAAGTTAACATCCGCGACAGGAAGGCTCCTTTCGACAGGGGTCCGTTGGGATTTTGAACTGATCACTGGGTCACCGCCGGCTCGCACGAGAACGGGTTTCCTCGCACCCAGCTGGAGCAGTAGCCATTGTTGCGCCTGGAGCGCGCCCGCAGGTGGTAAAGGGCGGCGCGAGGGGCTGAGGGGTTCCCACCGTGGTAGCCTGGCGGGTGGTCACCACACCCCTAGCACACTCTCTTACATGGCCTGGCCAGCAGTTTCTCAGAGACGGAAATTTTTACAATTCGGAAACAGAACCATTTGCGAATCACGGCTTTGTTTGTGGCATGTCAAGAGGATTCCAACAGCCAGTATATCTCCGACTGGTCGCTGTGTTGCAACTGACAGCAACATTCTAATCACTCCTCGTCTTCAGAACAATGATGGCTTCTAAAAATGCAACACCAGGAAGAATAGCAAATTCAAATGGTGCAAATGGCTGTGAGCACTATGGGACTTGACAGCTGAGCCCTCTAGAACTTACAACTACTTAAACCTAACTAACCTAAGGACATCGCACACATCCATGCCCGAGACAGGATTCGAACCTGCGACCGTAGCAGCCGCGTGGTTCCGGACTGAAGTGCCTAGAACCGCTCGGTCACAGCGGCCGGCTGGGGAGAGTACCAAGTAACGAAATTTTACCCTTACCGTACGTACCCAGTAGAGCAGGAAACACTGACGGCACAGGAGTACGTCAAGGACATCCTCTGTCCTCACGTGCATCCCTCGTGGGACTGAATTCGGGCGCCGTTTTCAATACGACAAAGGTTGTCCACATGTGGCGCATGTCTGTGTGAACTGGCTCGCTGATGTCGAGGTACTCCTGTAGGCAGCAGGATCCCCCACAGCTGTACCCGACAGAACATGTGTGGGACCGTCTCAGACATCAACTGCGTCCCACCGCCTGTATCCGCGCCATGAAGGACCAGTTACGGCAGCTGTGGTCCAGTGTGCCTCAGGACGGAATACAACCGCCTTGTGACGCTCTTCCCAACAAGACCAGTGCACGCATACGGGACAGTGAGAGTCCAACCTCATACTGACAAGGGAACCTCCCCATCGCACCCCCCTCAGATTTAGTTATAAGTTGGCACAGTGGATAGGCCTTGAAAAACTGAACACAGATCAATCTAGAATACAGGAAGAAGTTGTGTGGAACTATGAAAAAAATAAGCAAAATATACAAAGTGAGAAGTCCATGCGCAAGATAGGCAACATCGAGGATACTGTCAGCCCAGAAGCGCCGTGGTCCCGTGGTTAGCGTGAGTAGCTGCAGAACGAGAGGTCCTTGGTTCAAGTCTTCCCTCGAGTGAAAAGTTTACTTTCTTTATTTTCGCAAATTTATGATCTGTCCGTTCGATCATTGACGTCTCTGTTCACTGGAATAAGTTTAGTGTCTGTCTTTTGCGACCGCACCGCAAAACCGTGCGATTAGTAGACGAAAGGACGTGCCTCTCCAATGGGAACCGAAAAAATTTGATCGCAAGGTCATAGGTCAACCGATTCCTCCAAAGGAAAACACATCTGATATATTGTAAACGACGCTGGTGGCGGCATGTGCGTCACATGATAGGAATATGTTGTCGACCCACCTAACTTGTACACTTGGTGAATGGGTAAAAAGATTCTTCTACCTTGCCCGATTTACGTTTTCTTGTGGATGTGATAATCACTCACAAAAAAGTGATGAAAACGTAAGAGTTTGTCACATAAACTGAAAATAAAAAATTAAACTTTTCACTCGAGGGAAGTCGAACAAGGACCTCTCGTTCCGCAGCTGCTCATGCTAACCACGGAACCACTGCGCTCCTAAGCTGACACTATCCTTAATATTGCCTATCTTGCGCATGGACTACTCAGTTTGTATATTTTGCTTATTTTTTTCGTACTTCCACAGAACTTCTTCCTGTTTTCTCGATTGATCTGTGTTCAGTTTTTCAAGGCCTATCCACTGTGCCAACTTATAACTAAATCTGAGGGGGGTGCGATGGGGAGGTTCCCTTGTGAGAGGTGGGCTGCAAATGCTGGGTACTGAAGTAACATCTCATACCCTATGAACCCGTGAACTTTCGTTTCCTCGTCTTCCCCTTCTGGGTGCTTCGCTTTTTTTTTTGTCAGGCACCCTATTTTCAATTGATCTAGTATACGCATTTATTACTGGCGTTATCTCATTTAGTTCGACGTCCCATAGTTCATCTGAAGGATTCTTTCATCTAATGACGTGGAACAAGTCACTTTACGGGATATGTATACACGTTTCACGTTTCGTGTTAATATACACATGTTTTTCAGTCCTAGTCATGCAACTACATTTAAAATACTTCTCTTTTATTTTTTTACAGCTCACTTACTACTTTACTAGAAGGGGTTTGTCCAGGAGAAATGATTTTACGTTCGATTTCAAATTTGCTTTACTGCCCGCCACACACTTTATGTTATTGGGGAAATGATCAAAAACTTTGATTCCTCCATACTGAACTCCTTCCTGAGCCACTGACAGCTTTAATAATGAGTAATCATTGTCAGTTTTAGGGTTCCGTGCCTGAAGCTGTAAAAACGGAATCCTTACACCGTACGATCGCTTTGTTTTACGTCTGTGTCTTTCCGTCTATTAAGAAGCCTTTTTCTCGGAAACAAAAGTTCAAATTTATGTCACATGTTAAGGCCTACGGTCGCTTCGAAGTCTAGAAATTTTAAGCTTACAAGTCACTCCACTTAAAACGTACGGCAGTTTATGTCACATGAAGTATTTCGATACTCGAAAACCATCAAAACCTGTAGGGTGCTTCCCGTTGACTTAGAATCATGAAATTCAGCAAGGAGCAAGGTTTCACAGTGCAAGTAGTGTAAAAATCTGAAACCTGTTAAACTGTAATTATGTCACACAAAAAATATCTTTCGCCCTTTGAATACATGTTGCATCTATTATCTGTCTACACACAAACATTACTTCATGCAAAGATAAATTGTAAGTTGAAGTCACGTTTTAGTAAGTAAATAAAAACACGTTTTATTAAGTCTTCTCGCTCTACATATGGAAACTGAAGTCGCTTGCTCGCTTCCTTTTGTTTGTCCGGGCTAGTCTCAGGAGCTACTGTAGATTTTGGGGTTCCTGGGACCAGTATGTTTCCAGTATCGATATTCATAATAGTCAAAAGTCGTTGAGAGTGTTGATTCGACGTACATAATTAAGTTCGTACGGGGCCCCCAGTGCGCGGGTCTGTCTCGCGGCTGGCCTGTTGCTTCCTCTAGTATGACTTTGTTTCCAAATTATGGTTGGTTATTTGTGACGAATTTCCTTAGCTAATATATGTACTCTGATGGTGCAGTAAAAAGCCCAACTCCTTGAAGAGGTACATACGTTGCGACTGCTGGTGAGCACCGCTTAAAGATCGCTTTTGTGTAATCAATACTTTGTCTCCAAATGATGAGTTACGCCAAAAATTATTTCGTAGGACGTTACAGTAACGAAATATCCAAGCAATCTCTAGAGGTGGACTTCTTTTTTTCCAAGACTAGCAGTTATACGAAGAGCAAGAGCACCTGAACTTAAGTCTCTGAGCAGCTCTGTAATATCTTCTCTTTCATCAGGATGTATATCTAAAAGTTTGGAGCAATCTACCTTTTTTCTGACTCCTCTTGCTGTTTACGTCGATTGTTGAAATACTTGTAAATTCCATTCTATACAATGAATAATGTGTTTCCTCAAAGGGATAGTCGATTTTCAGAGAACACCTTAATAACCCGTTGTCAAACATCATTAAAAATCTCTTCTGTTGCTTGTTCTTTAATGGAATTTATTTCAACCTTGCTGGAATCCAAACTGTTTTTCCTTTGTGAACAGAGATGTAAAATAAGGAAATTGTTTTACAGTTGCATATTTTAATCTGTCTGGAATAATTTCGTGTCCTGGCCATGCATTACATATGTCATTAATGATGCCCTTAAGTTAGAGCAACTTTCAAAATTCTGTTTCAAATTCCATCAACACCATACGAGCTTTTAGTTTTTAGAGTTTTTACAATTCTATTAATTTCTGTGAGGGGTATTGGTGTTACTTCTTGCTGCTAAACGTTTTGTGGAATTACATTTTAAGCATATATTTTTTGCTTCTTCAGCTGCAATATTCAATCCTAACTTTGCTGCTACATTTAGGAAATGATTATTAAAAGTACTCACAATTTTTGCGTTATCTGTCACAACATTGTCATCTTGTGTAATTGTTATCGTTTGCTGTTCGCTGACTGGCTGTCCTATCTCCTGTTTGACAATATCTCACATTAAATGCGAACATTTTAGGTTAGGCTTTACCGTGACTGTAATTGACATTAAATGAAACAACAAGTTTACTGTTACCAGTCACCGTTTTATTTATTTCCACGGCGCGTTTCAAAGGTTTAAACCTCCATCATCGGCTGGATTTACATTGGTTAGTATGACATTTGTGTCTGTGTGTGTTTTGTGTTACGGTTTTTTGGAGGAACTTGTGGCCCTGTCTCCAGTGGTCACAGGTTCCTTTCGCTGTCGTAACACATCACATGTATACTGTCACATTTGTAAATAAATATGGCGTCTGGAATCTGCTGGATCATATACGAACCTTGCACCAAGCAGATTCCAGACGCCATATTTGTTTACAAATGTGACAGTATACATGTGATGTGTTACGACAGCGAAAGGAACCTGTGACCACTGGAGACAGGGCCACAAGTTCCTCCAAAAAACCGTAACACAAAACACACACAGACACAAATGTCATACTAACCAATGTAAATCCAGCCGATGATGGAGGTTTAAACCTTTGAAACGCGCCGTGGAAATAAATAAAACGGTGACTGGTAACAGTAAACTTGTTGTTTCATTTAATATCCCACATACTTACGAACTTCCAGCATGCTGCAGTAGCTTGGGTCAGCAACTTCTGTTAACCAACAGAACGAAAAACCGGTCCAAGTTGCAATTTTTTTTTTCGTTCAATACTAGTTTCGGGCGGAGACCTAATTTCAAATCAACATGACAAAATCGAAAATAGATGTCAAAAAATCTGTAGGCACTGTAAATGTCCATTACATATCCCACATAGTTTTAATCTGCTTTATTTATGTCTGTCAACATGTGCATACTTCTGAACATTTTAATGACTTTCCTTAAAATAGCACAGTCTTTTCTGCAATATGCAAGTAACGTCGGGTTTTGACTTATTCTGGCATTTATATAATTTCCCACTTTCTTTTACACGAAATTTTAATTCCGTCCGTTATCCATGGCTAACTTGTTTTTTTCTCATTGACTTCATGGATAACTGTGAAATGTATTCGCGAGTTGCGAATACGATTTACAGCGGTTGTACGATTTACTGCTAATATGTGGAAATTTGTGCTGGGTCGGCATTCAACACGTATTCGGGCTTTACGTCAGCGGTCGCCTTAACCATTTTGGCTGTCCGTGCAAGACTCACAGCCAGACACAAATTTCTGTATGCCCTAGTGTCTACATCCCACAGTGCTCGCATACAAATCGTATTGTTCCCGCACAGGGAGAATAATTCTTTTGCTCGTCAAACTGCTTAATTTGGCATGAAATACAGTAGGATAGTGTTTGTATATATTTTAAAGTACGAGGGTTGGAACTTTAATAGTGTCAACTATTTATTTACAACTCGTACAAAATATATACGTGTTTCAAAGTTTTACTGACCTTCAAAGCAGTCACCAGCATTGTGTATAACCCGTGGCCAGCGATGTAGAAGTCGTAGGATACTCTTAGCACTGCCAGTTGTGTTGACAGTTCGAGCGGCGCGGTCTGTTGACCGACGAATTTGTAGCAGTTCTGAAGCGAATGCCATGAAGTGTTTCCTTCAGTCTAGAAATCGAGTTGAACTCACGAGGGCTTAAGTCAGCGGAGTGCAGTAGGTTGTATAGCGCTTAGCAGCCCCATCAGTCAAACAAATCAGTAACAGCTTGCACTATACGTGCTTGAGCATTGTCCTGCAAAATGATGGTCAGGTCCTGCAGAAAGTGTCATCACTTCAGTCTCTAAACTGTTCGTTTATGGAACACAACCTACGAACAGCTTAGAGACAGAACTGATGGGGCTGTTAAGTGCTATACCACCTGCATCTCTCCCCTGACTTAAACCCTCATGAGTTCAAATCGATTTTTAAACTGAAGCAAACACTTCACGGCATTCGCTTCAGAACTGGTACAAATTCGTCGGGCAATAAAGCGCGCCGCTCGAACTGTCAAGACAACTGGCTCTGCTAAGAGTATCCTACGACTTCCACATCGCTGCCAACGGGTTATACACAATGCTGGTGACTACTTTGAACGTCAGTAAAACTTTGAAATACGTATCTGTTTTGTACGAGCTGTAAATAAACAGTTGCCACCATTAAAGTTCCAATCCTCGTACACGTATAGTTTGATGTAATGTTCTTTGGGACATGCTACTTTTAAAAATTGACACAGTTTCACTGTGGGATACATTGAATCTGTCATTAGCATTGGAACAGACCTATATCATTGACGTCGGTTTGCAGTTGGGTTTCGGAGCAATTGCTGTATTCAAACATTATGAATCACTTCGAAGGGAACGATCTATTGATACGTAATCAGCATGGTTTCAGAAAACATCGTTCTTGTGCAACGCAGCTAGCTCTTTGTTCGCATGAAGTAATGGCCGCTATCGACAGGGGATCTCAAGTTGATTCCATATTTCTAGATTTCCGGAAAGCTTTTGACACCGTTCCTCACAAGCGACTTCTAATCAATCCGCGGGCCTACGGGGTATCGTCTAAGTTGTGCGACTGGATTCGTGATTTCCTGTCAGGAAGGTCGCAGTTCGCAGTAATAGACGGAAAATCATCGAGTAAAACTGAAGTGATATCAGGTGTTCCCCAGGGAAGCGTCCTGGGACCTCTGCTGTTCCTGATCTATATAAATGACCTGGGTGACAATCTGAGCAGTTCTCTTAGGTTGTTCACATATGATGCTGTAATTTACCGTCTAGTAAGGTCATCCGAAGACCAGTATCAGTTGCAAAGCGATTTAGAAAAGATTGCTGTAGGGTGTGGAAGGTGGCAGTTGACGCTAAATAACGAAAAGTGTGAGGTGATCTACATGAGTTCCAAAAGAAATCCGTTGGAATTCGATTACTCGATAAATAGTACAATTCTCAAGGCTGTAAATTCAACCAAGTACCTGGATGTAAAGTTACGAACAGCTTCAGTTGGAAAGACCACATAGATAATATTGTGAGGAAGGCGAGCCAAAGGTTGCGTTTCATTGACAGGACACTTAGAAGATGCAACAAGTCCACTAAAGAGACAGCTTACACTACACTCGTTCGTCCGCTGTTAGAATATTGCTGCGCGGTGTGGGATCCTTACCAGGTGGGATTGACGGAGGACATCGAGAGGGTGCAAAAAGGGTCAGCTCGTTTTGTATTATCACGTAATAGGGGAGAGAGTGTGGCAGATACGATACGCGAGTTGGGGTGGAAGTTATTAAAGCAAAGACTTTTTCGTCGCGGCGAGATCTATTTACGAAATTTCAGTCACCAACTTTCTGTTCCGAATGCGAAAATATTTTGTTGAGCCCAACCTACATAGGTAGGAATGATCGTCAAAATAAAATAAGAGAAATCAGAGCTCGAACAGAAAGGTTTAGGTGTTCGTTTGTCCCGCGCGCTGTTCGGGAGTTGAATGGTAGGGAGATAGTACGATTGTGGTTCGATGAACCCTCTGCCAAGCTCTTAAATGTGAACTGCAGAGTAATCATGTAGATGTAGCATCTCTTTCTACGTATACCTCACCCCACGGCACCTCTCTGAGTGCCCTGTGGCGACAGCGCACTGGCAGCTGTACGAAGTGCCAGCCCGCACTTGCGGTGACCGTGGGGCCGCCTCGCAGCTGGGGCAGGTCGGTCTCCTCCCCCCCCCCCCCCCCTGTGGGGCCTACGTGACTCCGTGGCGGCCCGCTCGCTCAGCCGTCCACCTGGGCCACCCTTCCTTCCTTCCTTCCTTGCCGCCCTCAGCCCTCAGGGGCGGGTCTCTCCCGCAGTGTCCCCACCTGGTCACGCCACCCAGCGCCCTACAGGTACACTTTTACCTGCTGTTACAACAGCTTCGCGTAACCCAAACTTGCAGTCATCACTTAATTTTATCCAAATTTTTCAGCTTAAAACGTGACTGTATTCAAAACAGTGGAGGTATGAATTAAACAACGCCTTCAGTTACAACTTTTTCGTGTTTTATTAACCACACGATGCATTTCGGACCCTGTGGGTCCATCGTCAGGTTAATTTGTCTCGATACATGTTTTACTTCTTCTCCTGAATGACTTGAAATGTTACGCCGCGTGGGATTAGCCGAGCGGTCTGAGGCGCTACATTCATGGACTGTGCGGCTCGTCCCGGCGGAGGTTCGAGTCCTCCCTCGGGCATGGGTGTGTGTGTTTGTCCTTAGTATAATTTAGGTTAAGTAGTGTGTAAGCTTAGAGACCGATGACCTTGGCAGTTAAGTCCCATAAGATTTCACACACGTTTGAACAATTTTTTTTTCTTTTAAGTTGAAATGCATATTTCTGTCACAAAAAGGTGTAATGTCAGGTTATGAATTTCGTAAGTCGAACGCGGAAAATATGAGCAAAATAGTGGAAAATGAACAGTGTAAACTTACCACATAACCCAGAGAAAGCATTTTTAACGCTTTAGTGCCGGCAAACATTCTTTTCTCCGTCGTTTTAGTACATCTCACTTCATTCAAGATGTACATTTGCACACACACACACACACACACACACACACACACACACATATTTATAAACACTTCACAGATGTTTTTGTACATGGTGTTGTCTAAGATGAATTTATTCGTAGTGCTAAAGATTTAACAGTTAAACAATTGACAATTGCAAGAAATAACTTCAGAATAAATCTTTAAAATTATTGAAAACACTATGGCTTGCGAAAGCTGTTTGTTCATTTAACTTAAATTCTGGTTTTTTTGATTTTGTGAAGGTATATCACCAGTTGATCTAACAGACTTAGGGTCTTACCATTGGGTTCGTTGTGTAGTACTGCCAAATTGTTTTCTAGACTGTTGATGACATGTTTCATTTCCAACATATGTTGTGCAGTGACTGATTTTTCGAAATTGCCTGAAAGCATTTACATGTTCTTGAAAAAATGGTTCAAATGTCTCTTAGCACTATGGGACTTAACTTCTGAGGTCATCAGTCCCCTAGAACTTAGAACTACTTAAACCTAACTAACTTAAGGATGTCACACACATCCACGCCCGAGGCAGGATTCGAACCTACGACCGTACAGGTCGCGCGGTTCCAGACTGTAGCGCCTAGAACCGCTCGGCCCCCTCGGCCGGACATGTTCTTGAAAACGGGTCATGAAGTTTCTGCCTGTTTTCCCCACATAGTAGGCAGGACAACTGGGTCATGATACTTTGTACATTCCGCTGTTGTTGTATGTTTGTGTATTTGGTTTTCATTATGGACAAGTAGGTTTCCTAACTTACTACTGGTTGAGGATGCAACTGTTACATTTGTTTGTCTGAAAAGGTTGGCGATTTTTTGTGACATGGGGCCCGGGTATGGGATACTGGCAAATATTCTCTCTTCTTTCACAGTGTGTCCATTCGTTGTCTTGCTTTTGTGTATTTGTCTGCTTAAATTGTCAATTGTTTTGACTGTGTAGCCATTGCTTATGGCAATGCTCTTTATTTATTTATCTCATTCTTGACAGTGTTTTCTTCTAAATCAAGGGAGTGTACTCTCTGTAGCATGGATCTAAATGCAGCATCTTACTGTGTGGTGGGATGGCATTATGAGTTGTCCAGTGTTATGTCTGTGTATCCGCATTTTCTGTGTATGCTGAACTTGGGTTTTTGTTGGTGGTTGGTGATTTTAAGACCCAGGAAATTTATGCTTTTGTTGTCCTCATGTTCTATTGTGAATTTTATGTTTTTGTGGAAAGAATTGAATACTGCTAGTAGTTCTTCGAGCTCATCTTTTGTTCCATCAAATGGCAGCAAGGTGTCATCAACATATCTCCAGTAATGTACTATTTTCCTTTTGAGTCTATTGTCTTCATTAAAGAGCTTACTTTCCAGATGATTGAGAAATATGTCTGCCAGAAAACGTGAAATGCTACTGCCCATGGGAAGACTCTCATTCTGTTGCTAAACTTTCCCATTAAATGTAAAGTAATTCTGAGACCATATTAGCTGTAGCATGTCCTTGACTTCTGATATTTCTACAGTTGACAACTTTTTATGTTTTATTAAGTTTTCAAAGATTATGTCTATTGCCTTTTAGTCCCCACCAGGCACATTCCTGCACTAATATTCTGGATGGAGCGCGCTAACTGTAGGTGGTTACAAAAAGGCCACTGAATCCCGGGTGGTCCTGGCGGAGGTTCGAGTCCTGTCTCCGGCATGGGTGTGTGTGTGTTTGTCCTTAGGATAATTTAGGTTAAGTAGTGTGTAAGCTTAGGGACTGATGACCTTAGCAGTTGAGTCCCATAAGATTTCACGCACATTTGAACATTTTTTTTTTTTTTTTTAATCCCGGGACACGCTACATTCAATTTGGTTACAAATTTCCGTGACGTCACAATGACCGTGCTCATGCCCACTTCCTACCATCGGGAGGTCTGCAGACATCCGTGCTCGTTTCAAAACCTAAGAAGTGGGAGAAGCCATGTAAGATAGCTTTGAACTACGAGGGTAAGTCAATTATTATCCGCAAAGTAGTTATAAAATTTTATTGTAATCAAATAGGAAACTTACAATAACATTCTTTTCCAACATAGTCGCCTTGCGTTTCAACACACTTGGTCCATCGTTGTACAAGCTTCCTGATGCCCTCATAAAAGAAGGTTGTCGGTTGAGCTACGAGCCAGAAATGCACCGCTTCTTTCACTGCTTGGTCCGAGGCAAATCGACGGCCCCTTAATGCCTGTCTGAGTGGACCTAACAAGTGATAGGCAGAAGGGGCAAGATCGGGACTATATGGAGGATTATCCAGTATTTCAAATTTGAGTTTATGGAGCGTTTCAGGATTGTGGGTAGCAGTACGCGGACGGGCATTGCCGTGCAACAACACACCACCTTTCGACAGCAATCCTCGGCGTTTGCTTCGAATTGGAGGCTTTATCCAGGCAGCATCTCACTGTAACCTACACTCTTTATTGTTGTGCCCCTTTCCCCATAATGTTCCAGTACTGGACCTTGTGCGGCCCAAAAAACCGTAAGCATCAGTTTACCTGCGGACAGTTGGGTCTTGCACGCCGAATTTGGATGTTTCCATTCCATTCTCTGCCGTTTACTCTCCGGCTCGTAACGATGGATCCATGTTTCGTCACCAGTAATGATCCTGTCTACGAATTTGTCCCCTTTGTTACCACAGCGATCCAAATGTTTTTTACAGATGTCCAAGCGCGTTTGTTTATGCAACTGTGTGAGTTGTTTTGGGACCCATCTTGCACAAACTTTATGAAACCCAAGTCTGTTGTGGATGATTTCTTTCGCAGAACGGTGACTAATTTGCAGACGATGTGCCACTTCGTGAATAGTTAATCGCCTAAGAGAATCATTTCATGTGAACGCTCAATGTTTTCTTCATTTGTGGCGGTAAGCGATCGTCCGGCTTCTTCATCGTGCGTAACACTTGTGCGACCATTTCGGAATTTACAATTCATTTGCAGACACTCCATTGTTCCGAAACACTGTTCCCGTACTGTACCTGAAGTCTTCGATGAATTTCGGCCCCTGATACACCTTCCGACCACAAAAAACGGACCACTGAACGTGGCTCTTCGTTGGTGCGGTGCAACCATGATCAACAGTACGGCAACGATAACGAAACTAACTTAGCAGCTTGAAAATTGCAAAGATATAACAACAAATAAACAAAGCATGTGTCATCAACGTAAAACGACAGTACTACCAAAATAAACAAAAATATAACTAAATTGTGGATAATAATTGACTTACCCTCGTACTACGTATGCCCTATAAATGTAAGCTGCTTCAAATATCGAGGACCTCTCGAAACCGCGTCGCTCTCGGTACGATTTGTTATAATTAAGTATAAAGTAAAAACATAACAGCACTTGAAGTCGTCACGGTGTTTCAATTTTAAAACCGAGATGCTAATTGCAATGTTCTACAGTGACATACCAGTTAGTGTGTAGGGGCATGAAAAGGAATTTAGCTGGTGCGTCGGTTCTTGCCCTGTTATGTTACATTTTTTCTCCTTCGCTTTTTTGAAAGATTCTGGGACCCTATGAATTTAAGGAAAGTATGTTCTGTAATGAAAGTTCCTGGCAGATTAAAACTGTTTGCCGGACCGAGACTCGAACTCAGAACCTTTGCCTTTCGCAGGACAGCTTCTGTAAAAAATGGTTCAAATGGCTCTGAGCACTATGGGACTCAACTGCTGTGGCCATAACTCCCCTAGAACTTAGAACTACTTAAACCTAACTAACCTAAGGACATCACACACATCCATGCCCGAAGCAGGATTCGAACCTGCGACCGTAGCGGTCGTGCGGTTCCAGACTGTAGCGCCTTTAACCGCTCG
The DNA here is from genome assembly GCF_021461385.2 of Schistocerca piceifrons. Lineage (NCBI taxonomy): Eukaryota > Metazoa > Arthropoda > Insecta > Orthoptera > Acrididae > Schistocerca > Schistocerca piceifrons. The sequence continues at coordinate 217,109,379 of NC_060146.1, forward strand.
GCCACTTCGGCAGGCTACTCCATATCAATTTACTCTCAATATCCCTTGCGGCGAAACATTAGTTAATAAAGTGTAGCGGGACAATGTTCAAAACATGACTGAAAATACGTTCACTAAATAGAGATAAGAACATATATGATTGACATGTCATCTAAAGTCGACTTACAGTTTTAAAATGGTAGAAATAAGGAAATGAAGTAATACAGAATGCTATGCTTATAACCTACGTTGTTGTTCTACATTGTTTAGCTCTAGTATTTATAGGGTCACAGAGAAAGCATCTTAGGTTTTGGAGGGAAAAGCCGTAATTGTGATGATCTGCACTACAACAGAAAAAAGAAGCACAACTTAAGGAAAAATAACGTAATGTGTGTTCCAGCTCACAAGCAACATTGAAGCAGGTAGTTCCTGTGACTTAGTATGGGCAGAGGTTATGTTCGACAAACGGAATAAGTTAATAACTGGCTCCTTTTACCGACCCGCGGGGTCAGATGAAACAGTTCCTGAGCAGTTCAAAGAAAACCTGAGTCTCATGACAAATAGGTACGCTACTCATACAATTATAGTTGGCAGTGATTTCAATCGACCCTCCATATGTTGACAAAAATACATTTTCACACCCTTATCGAATGTAGAAAACGACTTTCGTAATTGTTCTAAATGCTTTTTTTTAATTATTTTGAAGAATTAGTTCACGAGGCCATTCAAATTGTAATGGTTACGAAAACACGCTTGACCTCTTGGCCACAAATAATCCTGAGCATCACGATGGATACAGGGAGCATCACAACGGAAACAGGGATTAGTGAACACACAGTCGTAGCTAGGCTCAATTCCGTAACAAAGAAATTCACCGAAACTAAACGCGAAATATATGTATTTATAAAAGCAACTAAAAATTCGGTTGACGTATTAAGGTCTTCCAAACTATGTAAGAGAAGACCATGTGTGGCTTAAGTTCAAACAAATATTATCAACAGCACTCGAGAGATTCATACCAAATAAATTAATGAGAGACGGAACTGATGCCCCATGGTACACAAAACACGACAGAAAGCTGCTGCAGGAGCACCGAAGAAGGCACGTATAATTTAGACGAACGCAAAATCTCCAAGATTGGCGAAGTTTTACTGACGCTCGAAATTTGGTGCGGATTTCAATGCGACTTGCATTTAATAGTTTCCACTACGAAAGTCTCTCTAAAAATATGGCGGAAAATCCAAAGAGATTCTGGTCCTATGTTAAGTAAACCAGTGGAAAGGCTCAGTAAGCGATGAGGCGGAGGAGGGGGAGACAAGGGACCTAACACTTCGGAGCAGGTAACATCGTGGCAAATGTCCGGACACCCATCGCAACTGCATCTGAGGCGGAAATTTTAGCAGCTGTTGGCACCACAGTGACACAACGAACCGTTTCAAATCGGTTACCTCAAGCACAGTCCGAGCCGGAAGCCATGCAGCGTGCGTTCCACCGACTCCAGACCACCGCCATTTGCGACTTGAGTGGTGTCAAGCGAGAACTCATTGCGGGGCAGGGTGGAGGTCTGTTCTGTTTTGTGATGAGAGCTGGTTCTGCCTCGGTGCCAGAGATGGAAGTGTGTTGGTTAGACAGGGCCCAGTTGAGGACCAGCAACCGACCTCTCTGCGTGCTACACACACAGGACCCAGACCTGTGGAGTTTTGATCTGGGGTGCGACTTCACATGGTAGCAAGAGCACTCGAGCGGTCATCGCACGAACAGTGAGTGCAAAATTGTACTGCTGTTTAGTGATCTGACATGTTGTGCTGACATTCATGAACAGTATTGTCGGTGGTGGGGGGGGGGGGGGGAGGGTATTCCAACAGGATAACGCTCGGCGACATACCGCTGTTGTGACCCAATATGTCCTACAGAGTGTCGACGTGTTGCCTTGTCCTGCTCGATCACCAGATCTGCCTCCAGTCCACAAACAGCTTCAACCCTCCCTGTATCGACCTACCAAGCGCGAGAGGCGTGGAACTCCATCCCACAAACTGACATACGGCACTTGTAAGTCACAAGGCACGCACGCTTGCATTCGACAATCTGGCGGTTACACCGGTTATTAATGTACCAGAGTTTCACACATTTTCCACGGCTTACCTCGCGCTGAGGTTAATGTACATCTACGTGTTTACTCTGCTATTCACAATAAAGTGCCTCGCAGAGGGTTCAATGAACCACCTTCAAGCTGTCTCTCTACTGTTCCACTCTCGAATAGCGCGCGGGAAAAACGAGCACTTAAATTTACCGTGCGAGCCCTGAGTTCTCTTATTTTATCGTGACGATCATTTCTCCCTACGTAGGTGAGTGCCAGCAGAATGTTTTCCCAATCGGAGGAGAAAACTGGTGATCGAAATTTCATGAGAAGATCCCGTCGCAACGAAAGACGCCTTTGTTTTAATGATTGCCACTCCACGTATCATGTCTGTGGCCCTATCTCCGCTATTTCGCGATAGTACAAAACGAGCTGCCCTTCTTTGTACTTTTTAGATGTCACCTGCCAGTCCCACCTGATGCGGATCCCACGCCGCACAGCAGTTCTCCAGAATAGGGCGGATAAACAATTGTACCTTCTAAGTGTTCTGCCAGTGAAACGAGGATCTGTGTGATCATGCAATTTTAATCACTTACATAAGTTACCTAGCCCAATGTATTCTCGAAATTTCATTACTGATTTGCTGTTGCGATTTTCTTCCGTCATTGTATAGGAGCGCTCTTTCCAAGCAGCGAGATGAAACTGTCAATCATTTACAAATGAAGCATCAAACACGAAAATGGTAGTAAATTTTCAGGGTACGTTGATCATCTTGTAAAACAAAGTACCTATTGTACCATTCAGAACAAAAACCGTAGCAAGAACTGGTACATTTGAAAAAGAATTCAAAATTAATCTCAGCCGGTTATGGAGTACAAACGAAAATTTACAAGCTAGTTATTTTAGGAGATTACGAAACAAGAACGTCAGATACGTATTCAGGCGTAATATATTCTGGGTACTGGTACAGGAATGTACCAGCCACAGTTCTTTCTCGTCATTTCATTTACTTTCAAAAGTTCTAAGGAAGTAGTTCATATTTCTCGCAGTGAATAGTAATTATTCGCAGAAATTAGAGCATAGCGAACTTTTCACAAACAGCACAATTTTAACATAGGGGAAGCTTAATAATTAAGTACTTTTGGTAATACATAATTACAGGATGTAAATAACGTTTATGCAGTTGGTGGGTTCTATCAAAGAAAGAAAACGCAAGAATAGTTTCCAAAATTTCAGTGAATATATCAACTGAAGATATGAATTTGCTTCTCTATTTCGTGAGCAAGAATGAATACCAGACTCACAACCATACTTCATATTTGCGATCATTTTACGATTTCAGAAGACTGTTGCGGTAGTATTACATTTATTGTTCTGGTGTGCAAAGCACATATAACTTTCTATATGTAACAAGAAAAAAAAAGTTATGTATAACCTCCTTAAATGAGTAAATGTATCAAATAAAACGAAGTCAGTAAAAAGGACAAATCGAATAAGATGATGAAAGATGTGACTTATGCACTGGTACGCAGCCAGTAAATATGTTTCAGTTTTTAACACTACCGAGGTAGACTCGATGACTCGGTATTTGCTGATCATTTCTGAAAAGAACATACCTTTGCTATCCACGCATTACTTTCATGCTTGGAAATAATTAGGTGTTGAAAACAGCGACCAGTCACATTATTTCAGATCGGTATACTGCTGTTACAAAAGCGATCCCCAGGTGCTGGCATGTCTCAACATTAGAATGGCGCGCCAGCTCTCAAGTGAAATCGGGAGACGCCAGGTCCAGCGAAGTGACGCCCCTCCACAAACACAAAACTGGTGTCCGTCGCACGGGAGGCTCACAGCGCCCAGACTCAATACGAACGCGAAAGACGACAAACGTCCCCGACGGTCGAAATCGCGCGTGTGCACATCATAGCGTACTGACGTAACAGGGAAGTGTCACCGAGGTGAATCTAGCGTCTACCGTTTACTCCTGCACCGAAATAATACTCCAGAAAAATATTTCGAAAAACAAGGACTGAGAATAGCGTACAGAACAACAACTCCATACGAAAGAAGCTGATGATAACCAGGTCTAAGACACACAAACACAACAAGTCTTGAATATATACACTCACATTTCAAGACTGCAACACAGTTTATAATCTTGGAGACATGTAGGAATTTCAACGTTAGATACACTCGAAGACATGAGGGAGCTTAAGAGTGTGAGGTGCCGGGGCTAGCAGTGTATTTAACACTAAATTCTTCTAGAATCTTCATATGAAAATGATGCTCTAAGCCCCCCCCCCCCCCCCTTTTCTAACTCCGACTTTTGCTGTTGCACATGGATTAAGAAGAAACGCGAACTGAATCTAATCGACCCTGCAGGTGGTGTAGAAAAGAGTTTGGCACCTGCAATAATTTAATTTGATAGAAATTAATTAAATAAAGGAACGTTTCACTAACGTACTGAGAAATGAAATGGTTGCTCTACCGATTAACACAATGAAAGTTCTGTCCAAAATAACAATATGATTTATTATGTCTAAACTCAAAATAATAAACAAAACGCATGAAACATTTACAATACATCAATATTGGCTCGAATTGGATACTCAAATAAATTCTGTGAAGGTGAAGTTGTCCATAAACCAGTTTGTGACATTTATGACCAAGTGGTATGTGGAGCCAATTCCTTGCAACTCAAATCTTAAGAGAAACACACAGCCAACCCAACATTAATTGCTGCTACAGTAGTGACAACTCAGGCAATGAACACACAAGACAGGACCACGTTAGAAAAGACGGGAACGGGCGCGCTCTGCTGAGCTCTGATTATCACAGAGCAAATTCCCTAACCTGCCGGAGCTGCGGACATACATTACCAAGCTGTCTTCTCAACTGCAAGGACACGATCTGGCGTACCGGAGGCGATGGCTGATTGCTTTGACGTCCCGTCGTGGTGATGATAATGTCACGAGTATAGCCCTCTAGTCTCTCTAGCGAGGAAGCCGTCGTCATGGTAGCAGCTGGTGTGTCCCTATGGTGTTATCTTTGCCCCAGCCACGGCGTCCGTTGCCGTGGTAGCGGTATGTCATGGCTCTTCATCTACGACGGCGTCCTCGCTAGACAGATTTTTTTTTTCTTTATTGTGATTTCATTCCCCTGCCCCATATGGGCAGGGGAGGGCTGTCAGCGGCACAATCCGCCGCTATTCAGCCGCCGCTAGACAGACTAGAGGGCGCCTGATATACGCTTCGTAATCCTTGGCAACGGCGTCCTCACCACAAGGAATAGAGGGCGTTGTAGTCCTTCCATATTAACCGTTTTAGTAAATTGACTCAAATGTTTTCTACGTAAATGTATATTGTAATACAAGACGACACCACTTTTTGTGTGTCACAGATTGTTTTACTTTATATTATGACACATAATGTAATATGCTTTTACGAATTTTACGAGTTGACTATGAAACATTTATCATTATTATTTTAAAATTAACACTACAATTGTAACTCTTTTTAAATGAAATGGTTCCGTTTTCTGTTATTTACTGTCACTTAAATTTGTGTTAAACCAAGGTGACTAGTAATTACATATAACAAACTGTATTAAATGCCGTTGATCGCCGCTGGGGTTGTTGCCGTCTATTCACGTGATCTCAGTACGCTATTTAAGCCCATACGAAGGTTTAGTCTCGCATAGTTTCCTGCCGTTCTGTAGACAGGAGTAACACCACCAACAGTAGACCAATGGGTAACATACTTTAAATTTACGTAACTTTAGCTGTTGTATAATAGAGCCTTTCTGACGGACATCTATAATTTCACAGTGTAAACGCCCAGAAGATGACCCCTACGTCGGGTTGAAACCAGTTGGCGGTATTATAACAATAATAAATGCGATTAAGACTGTTCTTGAATTATTGATTAATCATACTAATCGCTGCTTCTCTCCACAACCATGTTGGCCAAAAATTTAACCATAGGCGTTTAGCTGTCATTTGTGTTTTGTTATTCCATGTCAGCTGCGTTTCTGTTATACCACGTTTTATAGCGGTCGAACGGGATAAAAAGTATCCTATGTCCGTCTCCTGGTTCTAAGCTACCTCTCCACCAATTTTCAGCCAAATCGGTCCAGCAGTTCTTGATTTATAAGTAGTGAACACGACTTTCTTTTAACGTATATATAGATGTAGAGGGCATTGACAGTTGCTAGGTTTATTGGAATAAATGAGCAGTGGTGCAGATGCAGGTGTAGGCGGCAGCTGAGCGGGCCAGGGTTCGCTGCACCGTGGGCAGCTGTTTGCGGGCACCCGGGCGAGCCGCGGCGAACACGCGGGTAAACAGCGGCGAGGCGTGCCCAGAGTGTAAACAAACAGCACCGAGCTACTTGCTACCTGCTGCCTGCTGCAGTAGCGGCCGCAGACCAGCTGGAGTGCGGTCCAAATACGTGATCAAAAGAACCCGGACGCCTGTCAGTGGACACTAATACAGGTCGTGTCCACCTCTAGTCGTCGCCTTTACGGTGGTCTCAACTCCGCTGGCCAGACTCTCGAAGGGGATTGGTGAGGCGGGGAGGGGGGGTGGTTCTGTGTCTGTGTGTGTGGAGGAATGGCAGCCGATTCAACGCCCGAAACCAGGGAAGGCAGCGATGTTGGACTCTGTGGTCAGCAGCGAAGTCGGCGTTCTGACTCATCCCCCAAAGGTGTCACTCTGGGTTCACGTAAGGTTTCTGGGCGGGAACGTGACTGTCCAAAAGCCATCGCGACACAGGTGCTGCTTTATGGCATGGTTAGAGTTGTGCCGTACCAAAACTACGGTTCAGTCTGTTTGGCACAATACGTAAATGATGTAGTAAATGGAAGGATTACCGCTAGTATTTGTAGCACTGGTAGGGAACGAAACATAAATGAATGCGTGACAGAGAAATTGGAGCCGACTACTTCTCTTTGGCTTTTGTTTGTCTGTTTTGCAGACAACTGGAACGGCACATAGTTTAGTGTTTGTCCATTGTGTACTCTATATCCTTACAAATCAACAAAGACAAAACGAGGATAGGGGAATGTACTCGAATTAAATCAAGTGATACTGAGGGAATTAGATTAGGAAATGACACCTTAAAAGTATTAGATGAGTTTTGGTATTTGGAAAGCAAAATAACTGATGATGGTCGAATTACGGAGGATACAAAATGTAGACTGGTAATAGCAAGAAAACCGTTTCCGAAAAAGAAAAGTTTGTTGATATCAAGTACAGATTTAAATGTCAGAAAGTCCATTCAAATGGTTCAAATGGCTCTGAGCTCTATGCGACTTAACTGCTGAGGTCATCAGTCCCCTAGAACTTAGAACTACTTAAACCTAAGGACATCACACACATCCATGCCGGCGGCAGGATTCGAACCTGCGACCGTAGCGGTCGTGCGGTTCCAAACTGTAGCGCCTAGAACCGCTCGTCCACCCAGGCCGGCAAAGTCCGTTGAGAAAGTATTTGTATTGAGTGTAGCCATGTATGGAAGTGAAACATGGACGATAAACAGTTCAGACAATCAGAGAATAGAGCCTTTGACATGTGGTGCTGCAGACGTATGCTGATGATTAGATGGGTAGATCACGTAACTAATGAAGAGGTACTGAATAGAATTTTGGAAAAGAAAAATTTGTGGTACAACCTGAACAGAAGAAGGCATCGGGTTGGTAGGACACATTCTGAAGCATCAAGGGATGACCAATTTAGTACTGGAGTGGAAGGGTGGGGAGAGGGGGGTGGGGGTAAAAATCGTAGAGGGAGACCAAGAGATGAATACACTAACCAGATTCAGAAGGATGTAGGTTGCAGTAGTTACTCGGAGATGAAGAGGCTTGCATAGGATACAGTAGCATGGAGAGCTGCCTCGAACCAGTCTTTGGACTGAAGACCACAACAAGTCCAACATATCCTCACAAAAGATAAATTGTATTTTATAAGTAATAAAAATTACTTGATCGCGTAACTTCTGCGATTGTATGTAACCAAAGCAGTTATTTGTAATGCAGGTACGGTTTACATGCACAGACATGAAAAATATAGAATTATTGTGTACTCAAGAGGGACGTTCTTCATCATGACCAAAGACAAGAGATTCCTGTTATTATGGAGAAGTGCTGGAAGTATGAATAACACGAACATGTTTTATATAAGCCCGATGAAATACTGAAGAAGTGAAGAGATGTTTCATGTGTTTTTAATTATGTATTTTTTTTAAATTTTACCTGTTTATTGAGGAAATTGCGATTTCTTGCGCTGTATGATAAATATGTATGGTTTTTTTATTATACTGCAACATCCGTCTGTTTCACATCGCAAATCAACAATTTTCGAATAAAACTTGAATGAAATATTGACAATTTAAATTTTGCTATAAATATTGTTTACTCTTAAGTAAGAAACAGGTGGACAGCTATGTAGAACAAAAATGTTCCGTAGCGTACGTGGTCCTTTATATATCCTCACTCAGTTTCTATAGGAATCTGGTAAGACACTGGTCGGACATGTAGACAAAGCGATCGAAATACGGCAACACCCGATAGGTGTACAGGTAACGCGGTTACGATCTTGACAGATCAAAGGTACATAGGAAATCTGCCGTAGTCTCAGTTTACTTGTCACAGGCGATAATAGCCTACTGTAGTTTTAAGATTCCAGACAGGCTGCACTGTCAGTCCGATATAAACAATCAATCACTGACTCTGATCTCTTCCTCTGCTGTATGCAGTACATAATGCTATGTAGTGAGTTCATATCCATCTTCATTTAACGCTTTATTAATTGCAACGAGAGGACGAGACCCTAACGACGAACATCCATACCTTAACACCACCTGCCCCCGCGCTTTCACTGTTGCCACTACACACGATGGAAAAAACTTTCTCCAGGTATTCCCCAAACCTAAGCTCTTCCATCGATCTGGGCAGTTTTAGAACGCTTGAACTGTCCCTGGTTGATTCTTCACTCGGGCGTCATCCTTCTGACAAAAACATTCTGCGGTTACTCCTTCTCTACTGATAACGCATTCCTCCCTGCCTCCTTTCGTACTGGCGGACGCAAGGAAGCAAGATTAGTGTTTAACGTCCCGTCGACGTCGACGTGATTAGAGACAGAGCACAAGCAGGGATTATTGTAACGGTAGGGGAAGGAAATCGGCCGTGCCCTTTTGAAGCAAGCAACCCGGCATTTGCCCCAAGCGATTTAGGGGCATCGCGGACAACCTCAAGCTGGTTCGGCGGACGGGGATCTTTTATTTAATAAAATTTCAGCCAAATAGCCATATACAGTTACTTTTCTTAACATTTTACATTTACATTTTACATTTTTGCATATTCATTTATTGATTTCACTATTTTACTGCACAGTTCTATGTGATATCGTTCACAGGCTTCGTTACACAGTTCACATACACATGTTGTGGTTGGGTCGTGATAAGTTTTGTTTTTGCAGATTAGATGATGAAATCCGTGAATAGAAAGTCTAGTTACGGCATGTCACTGTTCGAAGTTTGGTGCTGTCCATGAGCGGTTCGTCATTGCTTCGGTGCCATAGAACTCCGGCCATATTTTTTCTCGTTTGTCGTCCATGATCTTCAGTTGCTTCCTGGAAGCCCTGGTGTGTGGCATCATATATCGAAGTCTGATGTCTTCAATTAGGAATGTCTCTCTCGCTAGCAGGTACACTAGTCTAGATCTTGTTGTCTTTGAGAGACCTAGTGCTCTTTTTAGATAGGTCGATTTTACCTTTTCTAGTTTTTCTAGATTCTTTTTCTGTCAGGTGGTCCCATATAACCTCCATCCCATAGGCCAGGATTGGCAAGATTTTTGTGTTGAATAATTTCATGGCTGTTTCTAGAATGAGTAGGCGGATGTTTTTGATGTCCTGTATTGCTATTATTGCTTGGGCTGCACGTTCTGTTGTATGTTTTGTGAAGCATTTGGCTGTTGGTTGTAATGTCACCCCTAGGTATTTAAAGTCTGATGAGATTTTTATTTTTTATTTTTTTTTTTTTTTTTTTGGGGGGGGGGGGGGGATCTGAACCGTCATCTTCCCGAATGCGAGTCCAGTATGCTGACCCGTGCGCCATGCGGTGACCCAGCTGCCCCTAATGCTGCCGTTTTATGCAACCCACCATTTCATTCTGGCCTTCATAAAACAAGTGCGAGATTTTCGTATTCTCTCGCTCGCTACACGCGAACTATTAGTCCTACAGAAAAAATAAACAGTACATTTATGTAGGTACTTTAATGTGGTTAAATTTTGTACTGGGATACCTTTTCAAAAAAATGGTTCAAATGGCTCTGAGCACTGTGGGACTTGACTTCTGATGTCATCAGTCCCCTAGAACTTAGAACTACTTAAACCTCACTAACCTAAGGACATCACACACATCCACGCCCGAGGCAGGATTCGAACCTGCGACCGTAGCGGTCGCTCTGTTCCAGACTGTAGCGCCTAGAACCGCTCGGCCACTCCGGCCGGCATAAATTTCGTTAGCGCCCATAGTTTTCGAGTTGTTCGAGAGAAACTTACAAAAGTGACCTGTTAATGCACCCCCGCTCCCACACTTTGGCCCCCACCAGTCACGATTTCTACTATGTTGTTCATGGCACTTCACTTGCGACTGCAGGAATTATTTCCCACGTTCTACTTTCTTTGCACTTCATTGACTGGCCTTATTACGCCACCAACTTAGTCGAGCACTTAAAACTGTAAAACTGGCGTTTGTGTAAACATTACGTAACAACTTTGTGAATTTAACAGCATAAAATAAACAATTATATCGTTGTGTTAGTCAGGTCTTCTGACTACGGAACTGCTGCAACTATAAGGGTTAAGTTTGAATCGAACTCTCAACGTAATTAGTTTTACCGTAACGTTTCCAAAAGTCGTTTTTCGTTCATTACCCTCCCAGGTACGTTTAAATTAATAATGTTAGCGAAGTAGCCGACTACGCTGGTGGAGAAATAGCCTAATCAATAGCGACCAAAAAGGTCGAATATCGGGAATATTTCGTGTAGTCGAAAATTTTTGTACATAGTAGGTGAGATTGCGTCGAACAACAGACCAGAAATCGTGACTGCTGAAGGAGGAGTGTGGTGTGGAGATGCATTCGAAGCTGATTTTTCTACGATCTTGTTGAACAGTTCGAAAACCGTGTCCTCCGGCGAAAGCGTATCCCAGTACACAATTCAAATGCATTAAATTTCCTGCAAAAGGTCCTGCTCGTTTTTTATGTAGGAGTAAGGGTTTGCACGTAGCGAGCGGGATGATATGAAAATCTCGCGTGTGGTTTATGAAGGTGAACTATAACATTCCGGGTTGCACAAAACTCCGAAGTACAAAGGGGTGTCCAAATACTTTCAATGAGATAGTGCGCAAAGAAGGGTTTAAACAGTAGTTCTTTCCACGCTCCAGACATTAGTCAAGCGGGAAGGAGACGTAATGTGAGGTACAATGGGAAGTAACCTCTGCCATCCACTCCACTGTGGATTGTGCAGATGAGATGTAGATGTGGCCGTACATGAGGTGTCATGCACACCCACTCAGACACACATGCGTAGACAAGCCTAAGGTTCGTTTGAACAACGAACTGTCTCAGTTGATGCACGCTACTGTACAGGTGGTATGGCCTCCCTCTGCGACCTTTCAACGAATTCACCAAGCCAGCCAGCTGCAGGGGGCCTACAGCTTAATGTGGTCCCCGAAGTACGGTGCACATCGCCGTTTCCACACCAGTAAACACTGGCGAAGATGAAAGAAGTAGATCTTCATACTATTTATGGGACAGACGATTCCAGAATAAACAGCTCCAATCTGCAGTTTCCGCCCAACGCTCTCATCATCACATCATCATCACCATCATCATTTTCACTTCAAGCATTAGGCCTTTTTTTTCTTCTGCCTGTTACGGTATCCATGGCTTCATTCGTCTTCCTTGACTTCTCCTCCCAACCATCTTAAATGTTCTTATCTGGAGGGGTAATCTTCCTGCACTCATTCATCCGAGACTTTCGTTCTAGTTTCTCTTATTTTCTTATATTTTACTGGGGATTCCTAACTTCCGAATTTCGAAATCTGTTGGCCCCTTGTGCATCGCCTTACTGTTCTTAGAAATCTCACCTCTGTTGTTTGTACGCCTCTTACTTGGTATTTACTTATAGCCCACGATCCACTTCTGCAAATAATCATTGGGACTGCCATTGTCTCATAAAGTTTCAATCTGGCTTCTTTCCTCGTTTTATTTTTTAGACATCAGTTTATTGTCAAGGTGTCAAATGTAGTCACTTACGAGAAACACATAAGAAAAATATAACGAAACAAATACAGGGAAGCCGTGTATCATTTTGTAAAATCTTTGTCTGTCTCGCCAGGCACTTTGCGATACAAAGGCATCATATACAGTGTTCTTTAGTTGTTGCTGTTGTTAAGGTGTCTTCTTCTTATTCGGTGACCACCCAAAAATTTTTGTATAATTCAGTTTGTCTACGTACTTATTTCCACGACACACTAGATGATTAACGGATTTTTTGAGTCCCTGCTCCTTCATATCGTACATACGCTAGAACAAAAAATAAAATTGTTGTACTTGTTTGTAAGCGTACTACCTCTTTACAATCATCGGCGCCAACCATTCATTGTCATTTACACGTACTTTTGATGATGTCACATTTAGTCTTGCTATTATTGCATATTTGATATATAACATGATACTGTTTCTCAAATATGTTTCTGCTTGGCTTACTTTTTGCTATCTTTTCTATAATAAAATAAATTTATCTTTCTTCACTGGTGTTTCGCGCCGCTTCTCCCCTTTCCTACTTTCAGTTACATAAACTGTATTATTTTAGCGTCTTTGTACGAGAAATGCCATTTTTTGGTATACACTCCTGGAAATTGAAATAAGAACACCGTGAATTCATTGTCCCAGGAAGGGGGAAACTTTATTGACACATTCCTGGGGTCAGATACATCACATGATCACACTGACAGAACCACAGGCACATACACACAGGCAACAGAGCATGCACAATGTCGGCACTAGTACAGTGTATATCCACCTTTCGCAGCAATGCAGGCTGCTCTTCTCCCATGGAGACGATCGTAGAGATGCTGGATGTAGTCCTGTGGAACGGCTTGCCATGCCATTTCCACCTGGCGCCTTAGTTGGACCAGCGTTCCTGCTGGACGTGCAGACCGCGTGAGACGACGCTTCATCCAGTCCCAAACATGCTCAATGGGGGGACAGTTCCGGAGATCTTGCTGGCCAGGGTAGTTGACTTACACCTTCTAGAGCACGTTGGGTGGCACGGGATACATGCGGACGTGCATTGTCCTGTTGGAACAGCAAGTTCCCTTGCCAGTCTAGGAATGGTAGAACGATGGGTTCGATGACGGTTTGGATGTACCGTGCACTATTCAGTGTTCCCTCGACGATCACCAGTGGTGTACGGCCAGTGTAGGAGATCGCTCCCCACACCATGATGCCGGGTGTTGGCCCTGTGTGCCTCGGTCGTATGCAGTCCTGATTGTGGCGCTCACCTGCACGGCGCCAAACACGCATACGACCATCATTGGCACCAAGGCAGAAGCGACTCTCATCGCTGAAGACGACACGTCTCCATTCGTCCCTCCATTCACGCCTGTCGCGACACCACTGGAGGCGGGCTGCACGATGTTGGGGCGTGAGCGGAAGACGGCCTAACGGTGTGCGGGACCGTAGCCCAGCTTCATGGAGACGGTTGCGAATGGTCCTCGCCGATACCCCAGGAGCAACAGTGTCCCTAATTTTGCTGGGAAGTGGCGGTGCGGTCCCCTACGGCACTGCGTAGGATCCAACGGTCTTGGCGTGCATTCGTTGTGTCGCTGCGGGTCCGGTCCCCAGGTCGACGGGGCACGTGCACCCTTCCGCCGACCACTGGCGACAACATCGATGTCCTGTGGAGACCTCACGCCCCGCACGTGTTGAGCAATTCGGCGGTACGTCCACCCGGCCTCCCGCATGCCCACTATACCGCCCTCGCTCAAAGTCCGTCAACTGCACATACGGTTCACGTCCACGCTGTCGCGCGGCATGCTACCCAGTGTTTAAAGACTGCGATGGAGCTCCGTATGGCCACGGCAAACTGGCTGACACTGACGGCGGCGGTGCACAAATGCTGCGCAGCTGGCGCCATTCGACGGCCAACACCGCGGTTCCTGGTGTGTCCGCTGTGCCGTGCGTGTGATCATTGCTTGTACAGCCACTCTCGCAGTCGTCCGGAGCAAGTATGGTGGGTCTGACACACCGGTGTCAATGTGTTCTTTTTTCCATTTCCAGGAGTGTATATATATATATATATATATATATAATATATATATATATATATATATATATAATTACTTTTGAACACTATTAAGGTAAATACATTGTTTGTTCTCTATCAAAATCTTTCATTTGCTAACTATGCCTATCAGCAGTTAGTGCCCTTCAGTAGTTAGAATCTTTTATTTAGCTGGCAGTAGTGGCGCTCGATGTATTGCAGTAGTTCGAGTAACGAAGGTTTTTGTGAGGGTAAGCGATTTATGAAAGGTATAGGTTAATGTTAGTCAGGGCCATTCTTTTGTAGAGCTTATTGAAAGTCAGATTGCGTTGCGCTAAAAATATTGTGTGTCAGTTTAGTGTTGATCAGAATAAGTAAAGAATGTCTGAGTACGTTCAGTTTTGCTCAGCTGTTTGAAAATCAAATAACGTAGAGGTTTATCAGCACAGTAATTCATTAATTTTTCTAAGGGGACGTTTCATGATGATCTCAGATGTTAAGTCCCATAGTGCTCAGAGCCATTTGAACCATTTTTGATTAACGAAAAAGGTTATTCACTCCATGCACAGAGGGCTGTAATACAGATGAAGTGACGCATTACCAAATTCTGACTGCTGAGTGAATATTTTTGCCCATTTTATATTTCGATTTTCTTTCTTTTTTTTTACATAAGGGGAGTTTTATTACTTGTTTTCTTGCAAGTGTTCAGATTGACATATGTATTACACATTTGTAAAGTCTAAAATATATCTTTTGAGTTTAAAAGGCATTTAAGGTTTACTTCTCTGATTACTCCGAGTGTCTGAATAGTTTTGTCCGCCTCTATATGTGTTTTTCACGCTTTCTTCATTGAAACTTTCTTGTTTGTCTTAGCCGGCCGTGGTGGCCGAGCGGTTCTAGGCGCTACAGTCTGGAACCGCTCGCTACCGCTACGGCAACCACCGTCACACTCTGTGTGATTTTAGTTCGTCTTGTCTGGTCTTAGTCTCAGTTTCTCTTGTTCTGTGTCGTCTGTGATCTATTCTGTTACTCGTTTTTTTTTCTCTGTGGGTGTTTTTAGTATTTGGAAAAAGGGACCGATAACCCTTTAATCCCACAACCCAACCAACCAACCAACCGCTACGGCCGCAGGTTCGAATCTTGCCTCGGGCATCGATGTGTGTGATGTCCTTAGGTTAGTTAGCTTTAAGTAGTTTTAAGTTCTAGGGGACTGATGACCTCAGAAGTTAAGTCCCCATAGTACTCACAGTGATTTGAACCATTTGAACCTTTACAATATTTATTTTATTTGACGGATAGCCTCTTCTCCTCATAATTCTCCACATTTTTCCTCTGTCAACATTATTAAATGTCTTAATAAAATCAATAAATGCTAAATATGTTTCCTATTGCATTCTCTCTGTTTTTCGATTATTTGTTTAATTATAAATTCATCTGATGTCATCTTACTCCTCCTAATTTCCTTGTCTTATTCCTCTAATAGACTCTCAGTCAAAAAATTTACCTTCTTGTTCACTGTTTTTGCACGAAGCATTTCAATACTTCAGAATGTCCTCATCAACAAATACCGTACAAGCTGCATTACCGAGTGATGTGCTAGAGCGTTAAGAGTCACTGGGAGCTTTTAAGGACCCACAAGACAGAGTGTAAGTGAACTATGGTTTCTTCCACCCGAGGCGAAACAGCACACAGGATTGCGTGAGGAGGAGCCCATACAAAAGACAAGGGGAGGCTCTGCCGCACCGTCCCCCCCTTATACAGAGAGGGTTGCACCTTTACTGCCTCCGAAGGGTGAGCCTTTCTGTGGATGGGGTGTCCAGCTGCGAGACCAGTCATTATTCGTACGGACTCACGGCGTGGGAACGCGGATTTACATTGCGTCTGGGTGGCTGAAGGAGCAGGAAAACGTGTGAGGCCAAGCGGTGTACCACACGGGTCGATACTGCCACCTGCTCTCTTTAACCTCTACCAATAGGACACGACCGAAATCCTTGCAGATGCCGAAGATCTGGACGGTGCGGCACAGGAAGCACCCATTAAAGAATCGGAAAACGTACTACAAACGGACTTGATAACCCTCTCACTACGCTCGCACTAAGGTTCACTACGACAGTGTGCTCGGTGAATCGCCTGGGGTAAACTGTGAAGTCAACAGAGAACTTTGAATCGAGGACCACACGGTTAATCATTCTTCGACTGCGATAATATGGATAGCAGTCCCTTACAGAAGATCATGTGCAGGAGTTGCGCCCCGACGTCAGACAGAACTGTGTATTCCAAATGACAAATAGATTACGTAAAAAAAACTGTTGACACGAAACTTTTGTGTCATTATTTTAACAATAATAATTGTGATTTATTGAAGTAAGATTTTTTCCTCTCATTTAGGACCATTAGAGACAACATCAAGGAACAACAAGACATTTCTGGAAGCCTTTTTCGCAGGCCAGTAGCATTTCATTGTGCCTCTGGCCATCTCCGCAACACCTGTTCCGGGGCACCGTAGCAGCCCTTTCAGAGTGGTCGATCAGTGATCTGTAAATTGATCGGTTACATGTCATTTTACAATACTCTTTTTCAGGCTCCAAATCTTCTCGACACATGACTATCTTTCCTGACTCCCTCTTGATATTCATCAATAACTGCTCAACAGGCTTGGTTTGCAGTGCTTTGGAAACTACCTTGTAACTCTGACGTACGATAAAAGGGCCACGATAATTGTTGACGTCACTTCAATCACTCTTTTTGTACAGAGGGTGGATGAGTGCTGGCTTCAATTCAGCAAGTATTATTATTATTATTATTTCTTTCCTTTCTCAGAAAGTTGTATCTGGTTAAAAATGGAAAGTGACGTGGACCTTGATCAAGCGTGACTTCCTTTTAACTGTACGGTATATGTTACATTGCATTTAGGAACTTTCGGTTAATTGAACGTGTATCAATAATTACAGATTTCTGTAGTTGTATATATACGTTTGGATGTAGCTGTATTGCGTTGGTGTACTGGTGGATATTGTGTGGTATGACTCCTGTAGTTGATAGTATAATTGGTATGATGTCAACTTTATCCTGATGCCTCAGCCAGTTGGATGCATTTTTCAATTTTTTCTCCTGTTTTCTTCTGTATATTTGTTGTATTGGGTATGGATATTTCGATTAGTTGTGTTAATTTCTTCTTTTTATTGGTGAGTATGATGTCAGGTTTATTATTATTATTATTATTATTATTATTATTATTATTATTATTATTATTGCTATAGTTACTGTTATTTGTATTTAGCCTTAGTGAGCCACGAAATCTCCGACATGAAGCATATTCAGAGATTTCTTCTGTCTTTCTGTGCCCACATTACTGGGCTCCCTGTCCCACCGAAAAATAATGCGAAATTTGCGGTTTGTAGCTAAATAACGCGAAACTGGTGATTTTTCACTAGATCGCGAAGTTTGTAAATTCTCCCCAAGACTGAGAGTATTGCATAATTTTAAACTGACTGTTCATTTCCCATGTAACTAACTTCGACGTGATGATGAAAATAACACAGAAATTAGCAAACATAACACGGAATTTGACAGAAAACACAGAATTTGTCAAAAGAACACCGAATTTGAAAAAAAACATCGAATTTGGCAAAACACGCAACACAGAACTTTGCAACATGAACGACAATGTATGTGGCAAAAAATAACACTGCTTTTGACAGAAACATAACTACCAATCTGGCAAAAAAACTCAGTTTGTAAAAAAATCACACCGAATTTGGCAAAAAACACCGAATATACCAAAAAATAATACCGATTTTGGCTCAACAATATCTACAAATCTGGCAAAAATGCATTAAATCTGGCAAAAATAACCCGAATTTGACAGAAAAAGGCATTTGTCAAAAAAAATAACTCATTAGGCAAAAATTTACAGCGAATTTTACAAGAAAATAACAAGAAAGTAGGCAAGTAAATAACATAGAATTCGGCGGAAAGCGAATTTGGTAAAAAAGTAAAACCAGATTTGGCAAAAAAATATCATTGAATTTGCCAAAAAATTAATAATGAACGCGGTAAAAAAAAGCACCAAATTTAGGAAAGAAAAAAACACCGGAAGACCGTATTTGGGAAAACAATAACACTGCAATTGGCGAAAAGCTAACACATATGCAAAAAAACACTGCATTTGGTGAAATCATAGCATCGCATTTGGTAAAATACTTGCGCCGAATTTTGCATAAAATAACACGGAATGTCGCAAAAAACAGCGAATTTCGCAAAAAAATAATTTGGATAAAAAGTACCATCGAACTTGCCGAAAAAGCGTCGAATATTTCGAAAAAACACCGAATTATCAAAAAGACACCGAATTTGGCAGAAAAGTACACCAAATTTGCCCAAAAATACACCGAATTTGGCATACAAATATATCAAATTGGGTAAGAAGTAGCACCAATTTGGCACACAATAACAACGAATTCGTCAACAGTATTAAGTGATTTACAAAAAATAACAATGAACCTGCCAAAAAATAGCACTGTTTTGGTAAATAGTAACACCGAATGCGGTGAAAAATAACACCGAATTTGACCATTAAACAACAATTTTTTTCTTGTCCCTAGTTGTTCCTACTTCGTACAGGTCTTCTTTTTATTGCACCGACTCATTTTATTGTTCCAGTTTTAGCTGTACTGCGACTTTTGTAGAATTTCACACCCTGCCCAGTTAACCCTTGTTGGTTCCATTCTTTTTAAATGTGTCGCTATAAGTTTCATATCCGAGTAAAGGTTGATTCGCTTTTGAATATGTATTTCCTTTATTGAATAAGATTCCTATACTACACCAAAGTATTTTATTAAACAGAAGTGTAGCCCAAGAAATTACATACAACTAATGTTGGTACTAAGCTCAGATGCTAATACCGTAACTAATTTCGACCCAACCGCAGTTGCACCGACCAGATCCTCTCCCTAGCAACTCATATAGAGGCGAGCTTTCAGAAAAAACTCAAAACATCAGTAGCCTTTATTGACCTATCAGCCGCTTATGATACCGTTTGGCGACAAGGCCTGATATTTAAGTTGCTGCGGGTCATACCATGTAATAAGCTGGCCAACCTCATTGATAACATGCTCACAGATAGAAGTTTGAGTCATAATGGGCGACTTAAAAAGTGACCAAATGAAGCTCAACAATGGTTTACCACAAGGCTCCGTTCTGGTGCCATTGATGTTTAACCTCTACGTATCTGACTTACCTGAAACCACTTCTCAAAAATTCGGATATGCCGACGACTGGGCAATAGCTGCAAGAGGCAGATCAATGGAGGCAACGGAAAACACATTAACTGCGGATCTAACAAAGCTGGGAGATTACTTCCGAAGGTGGAGATTACGGCCAAACGCGACAAAAACGGAGGTGACATGCTTTAACCTCGACAATGCCCAAGCAAAAAGAAAGCTCAACGTTCATTTCGAAAACAGGCAGCTAAACCATAATAATTACCCCAGATATCTAGGCGTCATCTTTGACAGAACCCTAACATTCAAGGAACACCTACGTAATACAGCCGCAACACTTAAAACTCGAAATAATATCATACAGAAGCTATGTGGGACCACGTGGGGCTCTTCCGCGGCTGTACTGAGATCTTCGGCTCTGGGACTTGTCTACACAACAGCAGAATATGCCGCACCGGTATGGCTAAACAGTAAGCACACAGGCATGATCGATGCTCAACTAAACTACACAATGAGGATGATATCAGGAACAATAAAGCCAACGCCTTTACACTGGCTACCTATACTGAGCAACATTCCCCCACCGGACCTGCGCAGAGAGAACGCTCTCATACGCGAGTATGGAAAAGTGCTGAACAACGAGAAACTGCCAATCCATAAGGATGTTCCTGCCCTGGAGATGAACAGATTGCGCTCAAGACACCCCTCTTTAAAAAAGGCAAAAAATATGCATCCTCTCAACCCGGATTATGGCAACCACTGGAAAATGCGGTGGAGAGAATCTGTGCCCCAAAACCTGCAGAATATGCCATGCATCAATGTCCAACCACCAGGATTCAATTTGCCAAGGAAAACTTGGACGACCCTGAATCGAATTCGGACGAATAACGGCAGATGTGCAGACAGCCTCCACAGGTGGGGTAAAATCACCACCCCGAGATGTGACTGCGGTGCGGACCGGCAGACGATTCGTCACATCGTGGAAGATTGCCCTCTGAGACGTTTTGCAGGAGACCCCAATGAGTTTCTGACCGCGACTGAAAGTGCAATAGACTATGTCACAAATTTGGATGTTTGTTTGTGAACCTTTGTTTGTTATATACACTTTTTTTAAACACTTTTATATCTACAACTATATGTTTGTGACTACTCTTTATTTCTGTGTCTTATGATTTTTATGTCTTTTCTATATGATGTGTTATATGCCATAAGCTAAATAAAAATAATAACCGTACCTAATGCTGTGCACTGTTTAATTTTCAGGTGAGCAACGCCTGTTGAAAGTGAACTGGGCCGTTGACTACATGGCAGCTTTCCTGGAGGGCGTGGATTTCTTCTTCGGTACGGTACGTTTCTGAGCACAGTAAATATGCTGTGACGGTAAAAGACGGTCGTGGGTTGCACGATGCTCTTTGTTGGCTCAAAGCCGACGCGTTTCACCCAGGTAGGGCGTCATCGGGATAGCTACGCGATGCTGGTCATCAGTGGTAGCAAATTAGAGTATGAGCAGGCGCGTAAACTGTAAACATGGCTCCAGAGCAAAGTGTCGGTGGCCCATCGGCGCTCACACAGTGAATACACAGTAGTACTGGAGAGGATGCCCTGCGCGGATGAAACGGTTGTTTTTGAGCCAATAAAGAGTACTGTGGTACATAGGCCTATCTTTTAATGTTATTCACAATACAAGATTGCTGTACCACCGCGCCACACTGGTTTGGAATAAAGTGTGTCTGAGATTCTACTTGCAAGAGAGAAAGAGAGAGGAGGGCGTAGCGCCGGCCGCGGTGGTCTAGCGGTTCTAGGCGCTCAGTCCGGAACCGCACGACTGCTACGGTCGCAGGTTCGAATCCTGCCTCGGGCATGGATGTGTGTGGTCCTTAGGGTAGTTAGGTTTAAGTAGTTCTAAGTTCTCGGGGACTGATGACCACAGATGTTGTCCCATAGTGCTCAGAGCCATTTGAACCATTTTTTGAGGGCGTAGCACGAGTGCCACATGAATCTGGTGTCAAAAAGCGAAATTTATAATCGCCATTCGTTGAGAGCTGAGTTGGGAAAGTAACTAAGTTACAGCAAAAGTATTAGTTGCAGTTATAGTTACTATACATGTACAGTCTCAGTTACTGCTATCATTACACTTACTTCCTTAACTTTAAAAAAATTATAACTCGTCTGTAAATAAGTAATGAACCCTGTGCATCTAAAAGAAAACAACCATTATCTTCAACCAATAATTAAATACATTTTCTATAGCCTCTTCTAATGAGTGCATCCCACTTGAACTGTATGTTCATTTTCAACAAAAAGTGTTTTTGAAATGTTTCATCCCCCAATTTTCCCCTCATTGCCCTCAGTGCAGTAGCCCCTATGCTGAAAACTCCCTCTGTAGATCCCCTAGTCGACATCTCCGTATTATATCTGATAGAAGGGCGTCTCGATTGTGGGGAAACCTACTGAGATTTGTATGTCTGTTGAAGAATTTAGTAAAAATTGTCCAAGATCTTGCTGAGCACATGAGGTAAGCGCATTTTGTCTCTCAAAGTAGCAAAAAAATCCTCCTCGCCCTCCACTACTTGTGCTTCTCTGCTGGCAGTGTGTCACACAGCTGTTGTTTGCAGTATGGCGTCCAAAACCTCCGCTACATTCGTTTTGAATCTGGGAGGAAGCATACAGATAGGATTAGACCTCTATTTTGAAATGCATGTCCAACCTCTTCTGCAATCCTAGAACAACAGTGTCAGCTTAGTGGACAGCTTGAGGTTCAGCTTCTAATGGGAGAAGAAAGAACATGTTTGCTCACCTTGTGGCAAACCTTGTAGCGATGGACTCGTCTCTTCATGATACCCTCTCAGGATAGTGAGTTATTTAGGATTTAGTCTCGGCAATGAGCAAAAATCCTTCCAATTGTTAATTTTTTTTTTCATTGACACTGTCCATCAGTTTGCAGATCGGTTGGACTGCCTCATAGATTAAGTTGCATGTAGTAATTACAGACGTTAACACACCGACACCAAAAGTATCATTGATATTAGATGTAACTTGTATTAACTCATTTTGTTCGTCCAAAACCTTGGAGCAGTTTGTCATGGAGTTCCTTGAATCTTTTCTGAATGTTGTTGTTGTTGTGGTCTTCAGTCCTGAGACTGGTTTGATGCAGCTCTCCATGCTACTCTATCCTGTGCAAGCTTTTTCATCTCCCAGTACCTACTGCAACCTACATCCTTCTGAATCTGCTTAGTGTATTCATCTCTTGGTCTCCCTCTACGATTTTTACCCTCCACGCTGCCCTCCAATACTAAATTGGTGATCCCTTGATGCCTCAGAACATGTGCTACCAACCGATCCCTTCTTCTGGTCAAGTTGTGCCACAAACTTCTCTTCTCCCCAATCCTATTCAATACTTCCTCATTAGTTATGTGATCTACCCATCTAATCTTCAGCATTCTTCTGTAGCACCACATTTCGAAAGCTTCTATTCTCTTCTTGTCCAAACGATTTATCGACCATGTTTCACTTCCATACATGGCTACACTCCATACGAATACTTTCAGAAATGACTTCCTGACACTTAAATCAATACTCGATGTTAACAAATTTCTCTTCTTCAGAAACGCTTTCCTTGCCATTGCCAGCCTACATTTTATATCCTCTCTACTTCGACCATCATCAGTTATTTTGCTCCCCAAATAGCAAAACTCCTTTACTACTTTAAGTCTCTCATTTCCTAATCTAATTCCCTCAGCATCACCCGACTTAAATAGACTACATTCCATTATCCTTGTTTTGCTTTTGTTGATGTTCATCTTATATCCTCCTTTCAAGACACTGTCCATTCCATTCAACTGCTCTTCCAAGTCCTTTGCTGTCTCTGACAGAATTACAATGTCATCGGCGAACCTCAAAGTTTTTATTTCTTCTCCATGAATTTTAATACCTACTCCGAATTTTTCTTTTGTTTCCTTTACTGCTTGCTCAATATACAGATTGAACAACATCGGGGAGAGGCTACAACCCTGTCTTACTCCCTTCCCAACCACTGCTTCCCTTTCATGTCCCTCGACTCTTATAACTGCCATCTGGTTTCTGTACAAATTGTAAATAGCCTTTCGCTCCCTGTATTTTACCCCTGCCACCTTTAGAATTTGAAAGAGAGTATTCCAGTCAACATTGTCAAAAGCTTTCTCTAAGTCTACAAATGCTAGAAACGTAGGTTTGCCTTTCCTTAATCTTTCTTCTAAGATAAGTCGTAAGGTCAGTATTGCCTCACGTGTTCCAGTGTTTCTACGGAATCCAAACTGATCTTCCCCGAGGTTGGCTTCTACTAGTTTTTCCATTCGTCTGTAAAGAATTCGTGTTAGTATTTTGCAGCTGTGACTTATTAAGCTGATAGTTCGGTAATTTTCACATCTGTCAACACCTGCTTTCTTTGGGATTGGAATTATTATATTCTTCTTGAAGTCTGAGGGTATTTCGCCTGTTTCATACATCTTGCTCACCAGATGGTAGAGTTTTGTCAGGACTGGCTCTCCCACGGCCGTCAGTAGTTCCAATGGAATATTGTCTACTTCGGGGGCCTTGTTTCGACTCAGGTCTTTCAGTGCTCTGTCAAACTCTTCACGCAGTATCATATCTCCCATTTCATCTTCATCTACATCCTCTTCCATTTCCATAATATTGTCCTCAAGTACATCGCCCTTGTATAGACCCTCTATATACTCCTTCCACCTTTCTGCTTTCCCTTCTTTGTTTAGAACTGGGTTTCCATCTGAGCTCTTGATATTCATACAAGTTGTTCTCTTATCTCCAAAGGTCTCTTTAATTTTCCTGTAGGCGGTATCTATCTTACCCCTAGTGAGATAGGCTTCTACATCCTTACATTTGTCCTCTAGCCATCCCTGCTTAGCCATTTTGCACTTCCTGTCGATATCATTTTTGAGACGTTTGTATTCCTTTTTGCCTGTTTCACTTACTGCACTTTTATATTTTCTCCTTTCATCAATTAAATTCAATATTTCTTCTGTTACCCAAGGATTTCTACTAGCCCTCGTCTTTTTACCTACTTGATCCTCTGCTGCCTTCACTACTTCATCCCTCAAAGCTACCCATTCTTCTTCTACTGTATTTATTTCCCCCATTCCTGTCAATTGCTCCCTTATGCTCTCCCTAAATCTCTGTACAATCTCTGGTTCTTTTAGTTTATCCAGGTCCCATCTCCTTAAATTCCCACCTTTTTGCAGTTTCTTCAGTTTTAATCTACAGGTCATAACCAATAGATTGTGGTCAGAGTCCACATCTGCCCCTGGAAATGTCTTACAATTTAAAACCTGGTTCCTAAATCTCTGTCTTACCATTATATAATCTATCTGATACCTTTTAGTATAGTAGAATATAACAATTCCAATCCCAAAGAAAGCAGGTGCTGACAGATATGAAAATTAACGAACAATCAGTTTAATAAGTCACGGATGCAAAATACTAACGCGAATTCTTCACAGACGAATGGAAAAACTGATAGAAGCTGACCTCGGGGAAGATCAGTTTGGATTCCGTACAAATATTGGAACACCTGAGGCAATACTGACCCTACGACTTATCTTAGAAGCTAGATTAAGGAAAGGCAAACCTACGTTTGTAGCATTTGTAGACTTTGATAAAGGTTTTGACAATGTTGACTGGAATATTCTCTTTGAAATTCGGAAGGTGGCAGGGGTAAAATACAGGGAGGCTGGCAATGGCAAAAATCGTTTCTGAAGAAGAGAGATTGGTTGCTCAGTAAAGGAAACAAAAGAAAAATTCGGAGTAGGTATTAAAATTCATGGAGAAGAAATAAAAACTTTGAGGTTCGCTGATGACATTGTAATTCTGTCAGAGACTGCAAAGGACTTGGAAGAGCAGTTGAATGGAATGGACAGTGTCTTGAAAGGAGGATATAAGATGAACATCAACAAAAGCAAAACAAGGATAATGGAATGTAGTCAAATTAAATCGGGTGATGCTGAGGGAATTAGATTAGGAAATGAGGCACTTAAAGTAGTAAAGGAGTTTTGCTATTTGGGGAGCAAAATAACTGATGATGGTCGAAGTAGAGAGGATATAAAATGTAGGCTGGCAATGGCAAGGAAAGCGTTTCTGAAGAAGAGAAATTTGTTAACATCGAGTATTGATTTAAGTGTCAGGAAGTCATTTCTGAAAGTATTCGTATGGAGTGTAGCCATGTATGGAAGTGAAACATGGACGATAAATAGTTTGGACAAGAAGAGAATAGAAGCTTTCGAAATGTGGTGCTACAGAAGAATGCTGAAGATTAGATGGGTAGATCACATAACTAATGAGGAAGTATTGAATAGGATTGGGGAGAAGAGAAGTTTGTGGCACAACTTGACCAGAAGAAGGGATCGGTTGGTAGGACATGTTCTGAGGCATCAAGGGATCACCAATTTAGTATTGGAGGGCAGCGTGGAGGGTAAAAATCGTAGAGGGAGACCAAGAGATGAATACACTAAGCAGATTCAGAAGGATGTAGGTTGCAGTAGGTACTGGGAGATGAAAAAGCTTGCACAGGATAGGGTAGCATGGAGAGCTGCATCAAACCAGTCTCAGGACTGAAGACCACAACAACAACAACATTGATTTAAGTGTCAGGAACTCGTTTCTGAAAGTATTTGTATGGAGTGTAGCCATGTATGGAAGTGAAACATGGACGATAAGTAGTTTGGACAAGAAGAGAATAGACGCTTTCGAAATGTGGTGCTACAGAAGAATTTTGTATATTCTAGCACAAAAAAGACTCTCCACGAAGGAATTATCCAAATGGGACGTAAATCGTTAGAGGTGACGTACGTGTATAGACAAACAAGTTATAACAATTTCAACAACATTTGATGATTTATTCAGGAGAGAGAGCTTCACAAATTGAGGAAGTCAATAAAGCATTTGTCCAGCTCTGGCCCTTATGCAGGCAGTTACTGGGCGCGGCACTGATCGATACAGTTGGTGGATGTTCTCCTGAGGGACACAGTGGCAAATTCTGTCCAACTGGCCTGTTAGATAGTCAACATCCCGAGATGGTTAGAGAGAGATCCGGCGACCGTACTAGCCAAGGTAGGTTTTGGTAAACACAAAGACAAGCGGCAGAAACTCTCACTGTGCCCGGCCGGGCATTATCTTGCTGAAATGTAAGCCCATGGATGGTTTGCCATGAAGGGCAACAAAACGGGGCGTAGAATACCGTCGACGTACCGCTGCGCTATGACCAGCGATGCCTGAAGACGCTCCAGACGATGGTGGGGTACCAACATGACTGTCGCCAGCTGTGCGGCCGGACAGCCAGGAGTGATTGTTTGGGCTGCGATTTCTTTCACGGCAGAAGCCCTTTGGTTGCCATCGGCGGCACCCTGACAGCACAGCGGTAAGTCGACGATACTCTACGCCCAGGTTTGTTGTCCTTCATGGCGAGCCGTCGTCAGCTCACATTTCAGCACGGCGATTCGCGCCCGCACACGGCAAGAGTTTAACAGGGTGCAGCACATTTCTTATGTCTCTGCACACGTGTCTCAGATGCCTGCAATTCAGACTGTACGTGGTCGTCGTCAGAAATAATCATTGCTCTAATGTAGTAATATGTTCAGGACCACCTTCTTGTGTACAGGGGTGCTGAAAATTATCGGCTTTAAAGTATCGATCAGTATGAGTTGGTTTCCTCTACGCTGAATGCCCAAGCCGGCCTCCTGCTTTCCTCTCAACTTAAAAATCCGAGACAAACTGCTGCATTGCATTTTCACCGTGAGGCAGTATCAGGGAGGTGTCATCACTATCCACCACCTCATAGTATTCGTCGCAGTACAAGAAGTACGTCATCGTTAGAACATGGCGCAACAACTTGATTCCTTGCGGAAGCCGCTGGGCCAAAAGATCCAGTGTGTCTTGTACTGCCACCCTCGTAAAATGTGACACGACTTTCAGACTAAAAATTACGTCGTTTCGGCCTATTTTCATTTTCCGGAGTGTCTCAACTAATGTCTGCGAATTTAAGACGCGGTGTTCAGAAAGTGCAGTTTTGGTGCTAATAACCCTGCCACATGTTTTGCCAGTCTGCAGCTGGGCGAACTGGTTGCACTAACAGTGGGCCTCAGAAGGGTATAAACCTGACCAGTGAGGGGTGGGTGTGAGAGTAACTCGAGACCGCGGCCTCTAGCGAAGCGTATTTCGTTACAACATTAAACTTTCTACAAATTAGACTTGGCCACTGTTTCTATGTTTCGATACAGTGTATCGATACGTGGAACTGTTTCAGTGTTTCGGAACGGCTGTGGTTCACTGTTTCGAAACAGTGGTGTTTCATTCCGCCCCTGTCTCCGATAACCGGACCAGATTCGATCTCAAGCCAGACACAGAAACTGTATCGTTGTTTCAAAATAAGGCTGTTTCAGTCCACCTGTGCTTGGAACGGACTAAATGTATCGAAACGGAGATGTTTCATTCCGCTCTGTGTCGGACGAGATTCGGGCTCGGCACAGGTACTGAAAGACAACATACCACTTCATGAAACACTTTCACGAGTGTCGAAATCTTTTTGACAAGGAATAACATGAAGCTTAAGATATCCGACAATAAAGCTTCGTTTCTAGCTGACTGCCCTATTCCGAAATGGCGTAACATCTGCTTTATAAACACTAACCAAACAATAAAACAACGCATACTATTCACATTCAAAGTAATAAATATATGAAAATCATTCAGTTAAATTACACTTTTTTTATAACATATGCTTCTCTATTCATGTACAGTAATCAAATTAAGAAACGCAAGTAAGCCCACAACATTTTGAATAAAAAAAGGCGTAGAGTGACCGTTATTAGACATATACATAAATTTGATGTAGGTATAACTGCAAGCAATCTGTTTGACATATCACTGAAAGTGTAATGGTGAACGGGAAGGGCTGAGAAACATGGTGAATGTATAGTAACGATTCGAAACACCTTGAAAGACAAAATTTATTTTGTTATATATTCGAATTATTTGGCGTTATTTGTGAGTCTATGGTCACTGTGCCTATTATCCACAATGATTCCCTTTGTGTGCATGGAAATTAGCAGGATATTACCCATACTAAGGGAATGTGGGAATCCCAGTAGCATATACGTTGTTTCTGCAGTTTGCTCCCACCTCCAGTTCCGTTGGTGGTGCTTCTGTCTTCAGCTATGGCTGTCCTCAGCCAATTGAAAAGTATGAAAGTCACGCGATACGAAAGCAGCGCATTTGTTGCAGGAAATACGAAACTGCCAAGATGCCTAAGTGATAGTTTCATACTTTCTGCGACATGATTAGCGCTCTCGCACCTCATTTGTGTTTATATGGACATACTTATACAGCAGACATTCAACACGATAAAATGTGTTTATTAGATTACAAAACGCGAACTGTTTCAGTGTTTCGAAACAGCGTATGGAAATATTACATTGTACTGTTTCATTTGTTTCGAAACAATTACTCGTTTCAGTTTGCCCATGTCTACCACAAATTTTCTACTACTAGTTTGAGGTTAGAGAGCGAGGGGATTTAAAGATCCCGCACGGCGCACTTGCGCTGTACATTACGTGGCTTTCGAAGAACTGTTTGAGGAAGCTAGGTGCGTTACCAGTATTAACTCGCCCAGCTCGACTTCCTGTACACCACTGTGGTACGTGTTATCGTCTACACCAAGTATAGCTGCTGCGAGAAATAGCGACCGCAGGGAGGTCCACTTTTGTTCGGCGTTATCGACGACCGCAGTGTCGTTAACGCACAGTAGCCGTTGCTGGTCGCCGGACAGAAGACGATCGCCCAGCAGCGCCGGAGCTTTAAACTCGGACCGAGCCTGCGCACGTGATGGCGGGCAGCAAACACCGCCAGATAAGGCCCTTATCTGAAGGCCACCTGTAGCAGCGGCCACCCGTCACGCCACGCTTCTCTTTGTCCCGTCTGCCCGCGTCCCCAACACTGCTGCTACCCAACCGCGAAACCACCACACACATTCTCGGTATTTTTCAGTGTGAGCTTGATTGTTTCACCCATAATGTTGAAACGGTACAGTAGTTTCGCTGCTCGCTCGCACCGCCGCCAATTTTATTGCACGACGCGGCCGGCCGCGGTTGCAACAGAACCCATGTGGACGGGTGGAAAGAAATGTGTCAAGCTTCATAAATACGTATTCAGGGTGTTACAAAAAGGTACGGCCAAACTTTCAGGAAACATTCCTCACACACAAAGAAAGAAAGTATGTTATGTGGACATGTGTCCGGAAACGCTTACTTTCCATGTTAGATCTCATTTTATTACTTCTCTTCAAATCACATTAATCATGGAATGGAAACACACAGCAACAGAACGTACCAGCGTGACTTCAAACACTTTGTTACAGGAAATGTTCAAAATGTCCTCCGTTAGCAAGGATACGTGCATCCACCCTCCGTCGCATGGAATCCCTGATGCGCTGATGCAGCCCTGGAGAATGGGGTATTGTATCACAGCCGTCCACAATACGAGCACGAAGAGTCTCTACATTTGGTACCGGGGTTGCGTAGACGAGAGCTTTCAAATGCCCCCATAAATGAAAGTCAAGAGGGTTGAGGTCAGGAGAGCCTGGAGGCCATGGAATTGGTCCGCCTCTACCAATCCATCGGTCACCGAATCTGTTGTTGAGAAGCGTACGTACACTTCGACTGAAATGTGCAGGAGCTCCATCGTGCATGAACCACATGTTGTGTCGTACTTGTAAAGGCACATGTTCTAGCTGCACAGGTAGAGTATGCCGTATGAAATCATGATAACGAGCTCCATAGAGCATAAGGGGGAAGAAAATGGGGCCCAATCAAGACATCACCAACAATGTCTGCCCAAACGTTCACAGAAAATCTGTGTTGATGACGTGATTGCACAATCGCGTGCGGATTCTCGTCTGCCCACACATGTTGATTGGAAAATTTACAATTTGATCACGTTGGAATGAAGCCTCATCCGTAAAGAGAACGTTTGCACTGAAATGAGGATTGACACATTGTTGGATGAACCATTCGCAGAAGTGTACCCGTGGAGGCCAATCAGCTGCTGACAGTGCCTGCACACGCTGTACATGGCACGGAAACAACTGGTTCTCCCGTAGCACTCTCCATACAGTGACGTGGTCAACGTTACCTTGTACAGCAGCAACTTCTCTGACGCTGACATTAGGGTTATCGTCAACCGCACGAAGAATTGCCTCGTCAATTGCAGGTATCCTCGTCGTTCGAGGTCTTCCCCAGTCGCGAGTCATAGGCCGGAATGTTCCGTGCTCCGTAAGACGCCGACCAATTGCTTCGAACGTCTTCCTGTCGGGACACCTTCGTTCTGGAAATCTGTCTCGATACAAACGTACCGCGCCACAGCTATTGCCCCGTGCTAATCCATACATCAAATGGGCATCTGCCAACTCCGCATTTGTAAACATTGCACTGGCTGCAAAACCACGTTCGTGATGAACACTAACCTGTTGATGCTACGTACTGATGTGCTTGATGCTAGTACTGTAGAGCAAGGAGTCGCATGTCAACACAAGCATCGAAGTCAACATAACCTTCCTTCAATTGGGCCAACTGGCGGTGAATCGAAGAAGTACAGTACATACTGACGAAACTGAAACGAGCTCTAACATGGAAATTAAGCGTTTCCGGACACATGTCCACATAACATCTTTTCTTTATTTGTGTGTGAGGAATGTTTCCTGAAAGTTTGGCCGTACCTTTTTGTAACACCCTATTTATATATGTCGCGTATTATACATTTCTTGTACGTGAATGTGAATCTGCACATGAACTTCTCTAATCCTCTTCAACACCT
This sequence comes from Schistocerca piceifrons, assembly GCF_021461385.2. Classification (NCBI taxonomy): domain Eukaryota; kingdom Metazoa; phylum Arthropoda; class Insecta; order Orthoptera; family Acrididae; genus Schistocerca; species Schistocerca piceifrons. The sequence goes on from NC_060146.1 coordinate 217,140,835, forward strand.
TTCCATGAAGCGTGGCCAAATCTTAGTTGGGAAGTAGTTCTGTAGAATAGTAGTGCCAACCTTACTCCTAGGTAGGGGATCAGAGAGACAGCACAGGCAGGTAAAAGTCAAACACGTTCCAGTGTCACAAGATTTGGGGTGGAGAGGTTGGTCACGGCCAAGTGGTTCGACCAAACCCCTCCACCGGGGCCCAGGAAGACCTCCGGGTGGCCGCCATATCCTGGGAGTGTTACAGAAGACGGGTAAGCGAGCAGGCGTGCCCCCAGTGCCTCTTTCTCACGCGTGGAAGAGAGGTATTTGAATATTTGTACTAATTCTTTTATTTCCAGCTTCCGACTGTGTAAGGAAATGAATGTTGTCGTTTAATTTCGGAAATGTATCTGGTCCCCAGTTAGTCCGTTATCCTCCTCGCATAGTGGATGTCCCACGTAAAATATTGGGAGACTTTGGTGGTATACATTTGGCCGAACGCAATTCCGTCTTGCGTGCAGATTAGTATACAATATACCGAGTCTATAAGTTGTAAAATTGAAATATCTTTAAACTGGATGAATCGCTGTAAGGTCGATTGATAATGTTTAAAATAAATAAATAATCAATTGTCATCAAACTTAAGCATACCCTAAAAATCACAAAAGAGTCAAAAGGAATTCATTTAAAATAAAAGATATAAAATGCAGGGACCCACACATCAGCGTGTGAGCTCTCCAGCCCCTTGCCTAGTACAGTACAGAAAGGGCACGCTCTTTAGGTAGCGCTCTCAAGCTCCCCTCCACAGTTATCTGTTGCGCAGTTTTCATTCAGGGCTTGACGACATCAACTTTCATCTGGCGTCTCTAGGCAAGGAGGTTTGACGGTAATCTTTTAATGTGTAACGTTACCAACGTGTATTTCTGCGTCTTAAGTTTCATGGATGTTCATCTACACAAATCTCCTTCAGCTAATTCTATTTTCGTTGTGTTCGTCAATCCAAAGACTCGTTTGAGCAGCTCTCCAAGCTACTCCATCCCGTGCCAGCGTCTCCGAATGACTACTGCAACCGACACCCATTATTGTATTCATCTCTCGGTTCAAATGGCTCTGAGCACTATGGGACTCAACTTCTGAGGTCATCTATCGCCTAGAACTTAGAACTACTTCAACCTAACTAACCTAAGGACATCACACATCCATGCCCGAGGCAGGATTCGAACCTGCGACCATAGCGATCGCGCGGTTCCGGACTGAAGCACGTAGTATCGCTCGGCCACCGCATTGTGGCAATTTTTACTGTACTAAACTAAAACTGCCTGTATGTTTTGAGGTATTCCTTCTCTTGGCAATGTTGTCAGTTTTTATAACACTTGCGTCCACAGTTGGAATACTGTCTGTCTCTCTGGCTCTGGCTCTGAGCACTATGGGACTTAACATCTGAGGTCATCAGTCCCCTAGAACTTAGAACTACTTAAACCTAACTAACCTAAGGACATCACACACATCCATGCCCGAGGCAGGATTCGAATCTGCGACCGTAGCAGTCGTGCGGTTCCCAACTGAAGCGCCTAGAACCGCTTGGCCACCGCGGCCGGCTGTCTATCTCTCTGTACACCATATGTTTTTACGTTCTTGTTTGTGTAACACTGAGGTGTCAACTTTCACAAACGAAGTACGTGACGGTACAGGTGTGTAAGTTTTTTAGTTTCATCATTTTACCGTACTTGTAGTAACTAAAACTTGCTTTAACCTGGGAACCACACATTGATCAGCGGTGAATTTCGAAATTAATGTACATATCTCTTGCTGAGGGATGTTAAAATTTGCTCCTTTGTCAGAAAAAAAGCAGAGTTTACACTTCGTAACATCCAAATGAAGAATCCTGAAACAGTGGTTTGTCAAACGAAGAACTTAGGTAAATTAGGTGAAAAGCTTATAAAAAACACATTCTTGGTACAAATATAAACGTGTAACTTCTTCACTTACTTTCTTAAAAGGCGACGCTAATCCTGATTTCACCACCTACCGATGACTCTTAAAAAATTACGTCATCCCATTGCAAAAGTATGCAGTTACTCGCATATCCCGATATGTAAGAAAATTCCGCTTGTCTACCTATGGAAAAATACTGTTCTCTTTGTTTGACAAAATCTCGTTTCAATATTTCAAACTTTTTCTGAGATATGAGGATTGCTGTTAATACTTCTTTCCAGCTTTATTGACAACACGCACAAACGCAAATGAGCCTGATACGTAACATGTTTTCCCGAGATAAACGGAGACCACCTCCCAAGTCTAAAGGAAACGTCAACATGTTGGCTGAATTTCGTACGCAGCGATGTATTATGCACCAAACACAAATTCATAGCAGCCCCTATTTTTCGTTGCAAAATTTTCTAATTTTACGCATTGTGTTACTTACATGCAAAGTATCACATTAGCTATGACCACTAGCGAAATGATAGACACTTCATCAGGGAGCTAGCATATAAAGCTATAAGTGTCGTGAAAGTTCTAGAGGACTGATCACCTCCGCTGTTAAGTCCCATAGTGCTCAGAGCCATTTGAACGATTTTGACCACACTGAAAAATTTATACTACTATATCGTGAAATAATTTTTTTTTATGAAGACTGACACGTGAAAATTACACAGAAATGTAAAAAATATGGCGTACAAATAGATGGTTTGAAAAATTTCGAGACAGTATTCCAACTCCGGAGGACAGTGTTACCAAAACTGAAAACAGTGCCAAACGAGGGACTATATCAATAACAGGCAAGCAGACACAGTTTCCTGATGTGAGCAGAAATCGGACGCAATATATCGTAAGCAACACCAACCTATTTTGTTTTTAGATTGAGAAAGCAAGCCCAGATTGTAATAATGTTTCATTGCAGCCTGCTGATGATGCTTTATTTCAATTAAAAGAAACGCATTTGGTGGCAAAAATATGCATTCTCTTCTATTTGCGAAGACAGATTTATTTACCTTCATTACTTTCTGAAATAATGTCAGAAAGGTGTTAAGTCTCTTTAAAGAAGCGTAATTTAGAAGATGCAGTACCTGCTTTCCACACAAAAGGATACATCTGGGTACTTGGAAGTCTGCAGCCAATGGAGTATTTTAGTCACTGCACGCCACTCCACGTCAGTTACGGATGTACGGAGCTGCAGAGGACCAAACTGTGATTCAGACAACTTTGTGATAAAATCAGTCTTGAGAGAGAAATTGCCACTAACAAATGACAACCGAATAGAAAAGACGATGAAATGGAATACAGACAAACTGAACATCCCTGATGAAGTAAAAAAATAAAAAGTAACACTAAGCATAAAGTTGACCAATGAAGAGACCGCATTAGGAGTAGACGAAAGGGGGAACAGGATTGAAAAAGCCATTAAGGGTGTTGCAGAGGAAATAACAGGCACAAGAAGGGATAGAAGAACCCAGGAATGGTTTGATGAAGATTGCAGGTTAGCAATAGAGGAAAAGAAGAGGGCAAGAAGTGCTACAGAGAGAAACCAGAAACAATGTGGAACAATATACAGAATTAAGGAGAGGGGCTAAAAGACTCTGCAACAGAAAGAAAAGAGAGTGGAATAAGAAGAAATTCCAAGAACTAGAAGAATTGAAGGAACAGAGTGAAATATGAAAGTTCTATCATGCTACGGGCAAAATGAAGAATAGATTCCAACCAAAATCAATGGCCTTTTTCAGTAAAGATGAGAAAATGATAAGGGAGAAAGAACAAATAGTGGGAACATGGGCAGAGCATTTCAAAGACACACTAAGCACCAGCCTAGAGCCGGCCAGAGTGGCCGAGCGGTTCTAGGCGCTACGGTCTGGAACCGCGACCGCTGCGGTCGCAGGTTCGAATCCTGCCTCGGGCGTGGATGTGTGTGATGTCCTTAGGTTTAAGTAGTTCTAAGTTATAGGGGACTGATGACCTCAGATGTTAAGTCTTATAGTGTTCAGAGCCATTTGAACCAAACCAGCCTAGAAGATGAAGAGACAGCCGCACAGGAGCAAAGAATGGAGCTGGAAGTAGATAATGAAACCAATGAGGCAAGAAAGCCAACACTACAAGAGGTCTCCCAGGCTGTGTACAAGTCAGAAAACAATCGAGCCCGTGGGGAAGACAGCATAATCGCTGAATTATTAAAAACTGGTGGTGAGGCTGTAATAAAAGAACTGCACACATTAATATGAGATATATGGGAAACAGAAACTATGCCACATAATTGGAAAATGGGAATAATAATCCTCATTTATAAGAAAGGGCACAGAACAGCATGTGAAAACTATAGAGGTACAACACTCCTAAGCACAGCTTAGAAGATTTTCACAAGTATATTAAATGAAAGGATACAGAATTGTGCAGAAGGCATACTAGGGCAATATCAGTACGGCTTTCGACCAGAGGAACAACTGATCAAATATTTGTGATAAGACAAATGATGGAAAAGTTCTATGAATATGATATAGATCTGCATTTCCTATTCACCGACTTCAAACAAGCCTTTGACAGCATAAATCGGGTAGAACTATGTAGAGTACTGAAACACGTTGGTATATGTGCTAAACTAATAGGACAATGACAGAGACAAGAGCCAAAGTAAAGATCCTTAGCAGAACAAGTGAGAGCTTTGACTTTAATAAAGGTGTGAAGCAAGGTGATAGTCTCTCGCACAACCTTCATGGAACATCCTTTCTGGATGAAAATCCCCTCCGAACATGGTTTGACTAGTTCTTCGCCTCAAAACCACGTGATTTCTGCAGTCGCTAAATAGAACAGTTACGCCAGCGTTAGCAGACTGTTGTAAATAGTGAAGGAGACTACGTTATTGATGACTAAAATCTCTGGAACTTTCTGACAGATTAAAACTGTGTGCCGAACCGAGACTCGAACTCAGGACCTTTGGCTTCCGCAGACAAGAGCTCTACCACATGGCAGGAAGTTTCATATGACCATACACTCCTCTTCAGTGTGAAAATTTAATTCTTAGACTTATGAAAAATCGGTACGAACATATGCACCAAGCTAACAGATTTGGAAATATTCTGTATAGTTGCGTGTATTTTGAGAAGATATCCACAACTGGCTTTTAGAAATTTAAATTCGAACAGCAACGCGATATGCCGAACTTCATCGAGTCCGCGAATTAGGACGTCGTTGCAGTCCTAGTACTAAGCAAGATTTGAATTAACATCTTCGTTGTTGAATGATACCCAGCTTGTGTTAAGGACATTCGTTACACCGATCGTAATCCTGTATGCAGTTTTATCGACTTCTGGGAAGTATAGACGACAGTAACAAGATAATGAGACAGGCGCTCTTAGAAAAAAGTGTTCCGATACTGTTACCTGAAATGCTCCTCCATGATACTGACAAGAGGGAGATTGAGTTAATTATTAAATCACTAAAGACCAATAACTCTCATGGATATGACGGCTAGCTAGCAGAATATTGAAGTATTGTTCTATGTATGTAACCCAGTACTTAGCCATATCTGTAACTTTTCCTTTAGGAGTGGTCGGTTTCCTGACCGATTAAAGTACTCGGTAGTGGAGCCACTTCATAAAAAGGGAGACAGGGATAATGTTGACAATTTTAGACCTATTTATATGCCATCGGTGTTTGCTAAAGTTATCGAGAAGGTTGTATATACAAGGTTACTGGAGCATTTAAATTCACACAATTTGCTGTCAAATGTAGAGTTTGGTTTTAGAAATGGTTCAACGACTGAAGATGCTATATTCTCTTTTCTCTGTGAGGTTTTGGACGGATTAAATAAAAGGTTGCGAACGTTAGGTGTTCTCTTTCATTTAACGAAGGCTTTTGATTTTGTTGACCACAAAATATTACTGCAGAAGTTGGACCATTAGGGAGTAAGGGGAGTAGCTTACAATTGGTTCGCCTCTTACTTTAAGAACAGAAATCAGAAGGTAATTCTCCGCAATATTGAGAGTGGTAGTGATGTTCAGTCCCAATGAGGCACTGTTAAGTGGGGCGTTCCCCAAGGGTCGATGCTGGGGCCACTACTGTTTCTTATTTATATAAATGATATGCCTTCTAGTATTACTGGTGATCCAAAAATATTTCTGTTTGTTAATAACACCAGCTTGGTACTGAAGGATCTTGTGTGTAATACTGAAACATTATCAAATAATGTAGTTCATGAAATAAGTTCGTGGCTTGTCAAAAATAATTTGATGCTAAATCACAGTAAGACTCAGTTTTTACAGTTTCTAACTCACAATTCAACAAGAACCGATATTTTGATCAGACAGAATGGGCATATTATAAGCGAGACGGAACAGTTCAAGTTCCTAGGCGTTCGGATAGATAGTAAGCTGTTGTGGAAAGCCCATGTTCAGGATCTTGTTCAGAAACTAAATGCTGCTTTATTTACCATTAGAACACTATCTGAAATAAGTGATAGTTCAACACGAAAAGTAGTCTACTTCGCATATTTTCATACGCTTATGTCGTATGGTATTATTCTGACATTGCCCTCACAGTATATATTTTCTTTAATGTCGTTTGTTGTTAGCAATATTAGCTTATTTCCAAGAGTTAGTAGCTTCCACTCAGTTAATACTAGGCAGAAATCCAATCTGCATGTGGAATGCACTTCCTTGACTCTTGTGCAGAAAGGAGTGCAGTATTCTGCTGCATCCATTTTCAATAAACTACCACAAGAACTCAAAAATATTAGCAGTAGCCCAAACGCTTTTAAGTCTAAACTGAAGAGTTTCCTCATGGCTCACTCCTTCTATTCTGTCGAGGAGCTCCTGGAAGAGCTGAAAAATTAAGCAAATTTCAGTGTTACATTGTTGATTTTCTTTATTTAAACTTACGACTTATCGCCTGAATATGTTTTTTTATATTTCATTTTATCTGTTTCTACTATCGTGTTATAATTTCATGAATTGACTCGTTCCATGACCATGGAGACTTCTCCTTAATTTGGGCCCACGTAACAATAAATAAATAAATAAAAAGGCGTGCGGCCATCCTCTAAATACGTACGGAGTAGATGAACTTTAGAAATCGGTCATGCACTTAGTTAATCCCTGTGACACACACAGAAGGTGTGAGGAAACACTGACGGCTCGGTTATCCTACCCGGTTGGCATTCCGGTCAGTGTACGTAGACGTAATTCTAGGCTTGCCAACACTTGAGGCCGGCCGCTCAGTCCCACACTGGGGAGCGCGGCCTCTGGCCTGTTTTTGCCGTCGTGTCGCCGCCGCCTCCGCGCCAGCAGTCTGGGTCACGACGAGTCGGGATATTCCAAACAGTACATCGTGGCAGACAGCTCTGACGGCGTACGACCAGCGTGGCGTTTAACACCAAGTGCAGCGGGCGGTTCTAATAACGTCAAAGCGTGCTCTTTGTGGCCAGAAATTTGCGCCGTAACATTATCTAGTGAAGAGAAAGTGACTGATTACAGAAGGAATACGTACGCCCTCGTCTCATGCTGCGAGGTCGACCATAGAACGAAAACTAACCAGCGGAAAAATATTCCTAGCGGAGCGCAAAAAAGGCGACTATGCTCCTCTTCATTAACAGACTCTGACTGAGACGTGGGGTATGAGCTGCCAATTTCTAACTTTCTCAGCCGTTTCAAAAATTTTCCCAAAAGTTCCGCACGGGAACAAATTTGCGCTTTTCTTAACATGGAACTGTCGTTAGACTTCCACACGCTCCCCTAACTGTAACTCGCTCACACCCACTAATCTGCCGCCGTAACTCTCTCAGATCCATCTACTTCCAATTGCCCAATTTCACTCACTCACCCCACCTCATTGTCATCACCTGTTTGTGGCTCCCCAACTGTCACTGTCTCCTTCGTTCTGTCCTCCTCCTCCTACTACTACTACTTCCGCTCCCACTGTCACTCCCTCTTTCTACATCTACATCCATACTCCGCAAGCCACCTGACGGTGTGTGGCGGAGGGTACCTTGAGTACATCTATCGGTTCTCCCTTCTGTTCCAGTCTCGTATTGTTCGTGGAAAGGATTGTCGGTATGCTTCAGTGTGGGCTCTAATCTCTCTGATTTTATTCTCATGGTCTCTTCGCGAGATATACGTAGGAGGGAGCAATATACTGCTTGACTCCTCGGTGAAGGTATGTTCTCGGAACTTCAACAAAAGCCCGTACCGAGCTACTGAGCGTCTCTCCTGCAGAGTCTTCCACTGGAGTTTATCTATCATCTCCGTAACGCTTTCGCGATTACTAAATGATTCTGTAACGAAGCGCGCTGCTCTCCGTTGCATCTTCTCTATCTCTTCTATCAACCCTATCTGGTACGGATCCCACACTGCTGAGCAGTATTCAAGCAGTGGGCGAACAAGCGTACTGTAACCTACTCCCTTTGTTTTCGGATTGCATTTCCTTAGGATTCTTCCAATGAATATCAGCCTGGCATCTGCTTTACCGACGACCAACTTTATATGATCATTCCATTTTAATTTATGGAATTAACTACTTCCAGTTGCTGACCTGCTATATTGTAGCTAAATGACAAGGGATCTTTCTTTCTATGTATTCGCAGCACATTACACTTGTCTACATTGAGATTCAATTGCCATTCCCTGCACCATGCGTCAATTCGCTGCATATCCTCCTGCATTTCAGTACAATTTTCCATTGTTACCTCTCGATACACCACAGCATCATCCGCAAAAAGCCTCAGTGAACTTCCGATGTCATCCACAAGGTCATTTACGTATATTGTGAATAGCAACGGTCCTACGACACTCCCCTGCGGCACAACTGAAATCACTCTTACTTCGGAAGACTTCTCTCAATTGAGAACGACACGCTGCGTTCTGTAATCTAGGAATTCTTCAAACCAATCACACAATTGGTCTGATAGTCCATATGCTCTTACTTTGTTCATTAAACGACTGTGGGGAACTGTATCGAACGCCTTGCGGAAGTCAAGAAACACGGCATCTACCTGTGAACCCGTGTCTATGGCCCTCTGAGTCTCGTGGACGAATAGCGCGAGCTGGGTTTCACACGACCGTCTTTTTCGAAATCCATGCTCATTCCTACACAGTAGATTTCTAGTCTCCATAAAAGTCATTATACTCGAACATAATACAGTTTTCCTAGCCACAGTCGCCTATGTTCTGTGCTACTGCTATTGTCTCCTCTCGCTGTTCTCTCGCTGTCTCTTACTGCTGCTGTCTCATTCATTTCTTCACTGTCTACTGCACCCAAATGCCATTGTGTCTCTCTCTTTCTCTCACACTGCCATTGTCTCCTTCGCTCTTTCTACACCACAACAGCGCAGCATATACATATTCGCAAGGCACAGTAGAAAAGAACCGCGGTGTAAACACAGCATCGTGCGTCGCTGTCCGCATTTTAGGGACGTTGGTTGTGCCTGGAATAAAATATCTGTGGACCAAGTGTGCCAGACGCAAACTTTGAGAAGGTGAGGTGAGGTGAGGGAGAGGGGGCGGGGGGGGGGGGGGGATGGGGGAGTTTGGAGCGGCAGACAACAAAATATCAACGGACGTCGCAAGCGACGAACTCGGAATTCCGCAGGCAACTATGTGGAAGTTTTCGCAACGGAGGTTACATTTCAAACCCTACAGCCTGCTGCTAGAGCAACAATTAAAACCGGAAGATTACGGCCGACGCCTTCAGCTTTGCACCACAATGCAGGAAGGAGTGGAGGATAAACATTTCGCCTCCAATATGATGATCAGCGAAGAAGCGGCCTTCTATTTATCTGAACGAATTTCGCGGAAGGCTATGTTTTCTGCATAATGCCACAGACGAAGCTGTACGGGGCGTTCTTCTTCTGTGAGAAGACTGTGGCGGCTACCTCTTACCTCGAGATGTTGCAGTCGCGGCTGTTTCCACAGCTGACTACTGATTCCGAGAATTTCATCCTCAAATAAGACGAGAAAACTCCTCGCTGTAACACCGATGTTGACTGCTACCTGAACGACGAACTGAACTATGCCTATTGATGAAGATGAAGTGGCTCTGTTCTGTCGGCGCTCCAAATCGCCTGACCTAACGCTTTGTGATTTTTTTTTTTTTCCCCCAGGACGCTGCCACATAACATGTGGAACGAATCTGACTGCCGCTTCGACCTGTAGCGTTTGCCACTAGGGGCGCTCATACGACATGTGTAGAATGTAAAATTCATATCTGGTGGATTTACGGTTCTATTCATGCAGCAATCACGTTCCTACACGTAATACTTTGGAACATACAGAGTTTTGCAAACGAATGAATCATTTAGAGTAACCTAGCATTACAGACTACTGATGATAGCTATTTTTGAGAGGCACCCATATGCCTTGCTCATACTGTGGCATCAAGCAGTCAGGCCTGCAAGATGAGTGGTCTGCCAAGCGAGTGGATTTATTCTTATTAATCGCAAAACATCAATGACTGATTATGAGCTCCACTACTCACAATAAAGCTACAAATTATTCTCATGTTTGAATATTACGCAACGGAAACGGATAACGCACATCTGACTATTAGTAATTTACACAACTCTGATTGTTCACTACGCACTGGCAATACCACATTTTCTTTCTCACCCAACGGCTTTGATCAACACGTGGCCATCGCACTGGATGTGAATGGCGCACACATTATAAATTCTGTATGTCATGACTACACACTATTCGAAGAACAAGGCCACCAATCTTTTTCTTTTCACTATTTTTTTTTATTGCGATAAATTCTATTATGATTCAAAGATAACCTAAACACACCATTACATTTTATACAACAATTACACATGAGAAACTCCGCCCAGTGGGCATGGCTTTACATTGGTGATTCTCTATGTTATGGTCTCGTAATTATCTAACGCTACAGTGCACTTTCTGGATAGGATGGTGGATCTTTTCCTATATCTCACACTTCGACTCTCACACCCATCATCACGAAAATTTACTCCAGACCGAGTGGTACAGAAAGGAACATGTATAACCCACTGCCTCTGAACCTATCTTGCTACTCTCCCATGCAAACCACACACACTTAAATGACATGAAATACATCACACTGGCAACAAAGCATACATCACAAAGAATAGTCACAACATTAGAATCACTTCACTTTCAGCTTTCCCACTTCAATTAGTATTCATACCAGTTTTACACGACACTGCCTCACTTCGTAACTTTTCTTTCCTAATACGAACTCTGGAGGATATATGCACGTCTTCCTGTGCAATGCAAGCCAAGTGGCGTTGCTGGATAGACGGCTGACTCACCTTGCTTCTCTCTCAGAGTATTAGAGTTTGAATCGAGCGTCACACGGAAACATAACACGCAAAGTAATACTAAGATCACATTCGCCACACACACGAGAACCTCAATCGATACCATGGACGAGTACTTCTCTTTATCCTTTGTCTCACAGACAGATTGAGACTCACACAGTACTCACCACGTGGAAGTACTCGTCTCTAATTTCAAGTCCTGCACACGCCATTTCTTAAATATTTCCAACTTATAGTACACATGCCAGTAATTCAGCTTAACTTTAGCACTCGGACCATTTCAACTTAGTACTAGCACTCGCAAGTATTCCAATTATTGCTACACGTGATTTCACTGTGACCGTTGGTCACTTCCGAAGATTACTACGATCCCCTTAATATTACCTGCCTGTCATTTAATTCTCCCCCCAAAAGTTCCTGAAATAGAGAAATAATTATTCCAAACTACTCTTAAGTATTTCACATACATACCATGTCTCCATTCTATTGTGTTTACGGAGTACACCTAAGACAGGTCTTACCAACACAAGATCCAGCGCCGTTGGGTGAGAAAGAAAATGTGGTATTGCCAGTGCGTAGTGAACAATCAGAGTTGTGTAAATTACTAATAGTCAGAAGTGCGTTATCCGTTTCCGTTGCGTAATATTCAAACAGGAGAATAATTTGTAGCTTCACTGTGGGCACTACAGCTCATAATCAGTCACTGATGTTTCTGCGAGAAATAAGAATGAATCCACTCCCTTGGCAGACCACTCATCTTGCAGGCCTGACTGCTTGATGCCACAGTATGAGCAAGGCATGTGGGTGCCTCTCAATTGTCTATGAGGAGCATTCAGTAAGTAGTGCGCCACTTTTTTTCTGAGAGCAGATTGGTTTTATTCAGGATTCGAATATACCATATTATTCTCCAAACTCTTTGCCACAAAACCCTATTCTTCAACATATTTTCCGTTCAGTGCGACAGCCTTTCGCCACCTTACTGGGATGGCCTGTGTGCTCACACGGTCCCACTCTACTGGTCGACGTCGGAGCCAATGTGTAGCTGCGTCAGCAGCCTCCCCACCACCCACTTACCGCTTCCTGCGGAGTGAGTCCATCACTGGGTCAAACGGTTGGGAGTCGGAAGGTGCGAGACCTGGGCTGTAGGGTGGGTCCCAGCAGGCGCACACTGGGGCACCCAACAGGGGGACGAGAGTGTCGGCACTGCCGACAGAGACGTCCACATCTGCAGCGAAGTGTTTGATTGTGATCCGTCGATCAACTCGAATGAGAGTGTCCACACGTTCCAGCACTGCACGAGTCACAGCTGTGTGTGTGGCCGGTGGGCACGGGGGAGATCGGCCAGGTATGTGCGACCTTGTTATGACAGACGCCTCGCGCAACGACTCACCGTGCTTTTGTTCACTGCCAACTAGTTTCCACAGACATTCTGCAAGCGCCTGTGAACATCTACGTGCTCTCCGCCCATAGAAACTCAGTGACAGCTCTCTGCTTTGGAGCGCGCCTCCGTTAAACCCGTCTCACACGGAGCAAGGTTCGCCGCAAGTTTGCGAGATGGCGTTCATGCCTGCCGGCTTGCAGGGAAAGGAGCCGGCTATCTTCTATGCCGAAGCTCTCACACGGTGCAAGATCGGCCTCTAGTTGTGTTGTGATCGGCTGCATGTTGTATCGAACGAAGATGATTGTTTGAGGTACAGATGTTCAGAGCAAACTGGCTTTATTAGCTGTTTTGGTGCTAAACAATGCAGAAACGCATGCTAATGAGAGAGGAAGAAAAAAAAAGAATGGACGAAAAACTGGATTAAGAGGAGAAACGCTGGAAAAGGTGTGATTTTCATGCGTCATAAAGAGTTGAGGTTAGTTCGAATAACGCCTACTTTTGTTTGAAAAGTATCACCATTTCATTACTGTTTGACTTTATAAATGTACCAATAATGACTGTTATTTACGACTTTATTTTATAGGATAGAAGATCGTACATCCTTTGCAACTCTTTCGAGTGCTTGTGCACGCAAGTGTTTATTATAATAGTTCGCGCTTTTCACGACGTACAGACACTGTTCTTCCCTGTAAGTACATATAAATACTTCAATCGCTTCCTAGGACCACTGCGGTGCCATTATTTAATAATTATAAGAACTTCCTACCGCACCTCACAACAGCAGAAAAGCGACTATGAACAAAGGCTTCCAGCTCAAGCTTTCCGCGTCTGACGTCACAAACGAAACGTCTCATGATTGGCCAACGCAGGTAGCACGCAGGAAACCTTGCAAGAAAAATAGCACCGGACCTATCCTGGAAATCTTGCAAGGTTCCCAGCAAGGTAGCCCGCTAGCAGACGACGGAGTCCGCAAGGTAGCCGCCGCAGCAAGGAAACTTAAGCGAATCTTGCTCCGTGCGAGACGGGCTTTACAGTTGCCACTTTAAAGGCTGCGTGTAGCACTGCTACCTATCGGAACTTAATAAACCAAAAGCGGCTGCAGTGGAGGCGTTCCACCGTGTCTCGCAACAAATTGGACATTTTTTCAACCGAAATCGGCAGAGGAAAAAGGCTGTTGCATTACTTACTGAACACCCATCGTAGATGCAGATTTAGATTAGGGTGCGTACACTTCTAACTTAAGAAAGTCGGCGAGTTTAGAAGATGGCCTCCAACCCTGCCGACACACAGGTTGGCTCCTACACCCACGAGGGCTGCTGCCTGACTTCCACGATTTGGAGAGCTTCCAGCCGCTAAACGAAAAACTGTTTCAACACCGGTGCGTCTCAACCAGTGATCCCCAGGAACAGAGTGCAGGCATTTGCACTGGCCATTTCCTGCTCCCATTAACAGCATTTCTCTGCAAAGTGATGTTTTCTACTGGCACCTTTCGATCGTTCATTTACACATCGTGCCAAAGCGACTGTCCCTTAGACCATCGTAGTTGGCTCTGACAGGAACCTGTGTAGGAGGACTGCAGTGATTCTGATCGATCATTTCCAGATGGGACAATAGTCCTTCCCCCTGGGCTCTACACCAGTTGTAGCATCCACAGATTGCTCTTACGCAGCAATAAGTGTTCTGTTATAAAGACGACAGGAGAACTGAGTAACACCTAGTCACGTGGTCAGTGTTACTACCGCTCTCCGATGGGGAGGAACAATTATTCATGGAACTGTCTGGATGTTTTCTTTTCATTTTTGGTATTTATCCGTCTTCCGAGAGATTTGATGCAGCACTCCTCGGGGCTGCTCCCGTCGGAGGTTCGAATCCTCCCTCGGGCGTGGGAGTGTGTGTGATGTCCTTAGGTTAGTTAGGTTTAAGTAGATCTAAGTCTAGAGGACTGATGACCTCAGATGTTAAGTCCCTTAGTGCTCAGAGCCACTTCAACCACCTTGAAAATACTGAGGCCCGTGTACACTGTCAGTAGGCAGTTCAGGTTTTTGTGTTGGTAACGCCATGTAGCGGTCTATATGAAAATCACTGACTTGTGCTGTGTGCAGTCTGCGGCTGGTTGGCATAGTTGCAATATTAGCTACTGTAGTGTTGGGCAGCTCGATGTGAACAGCGTGTAGCGTTGCGCGGTTGCAGGTGAGCCGCCAGCAGTGGTGGATGTGGGGTGAGAGATTCCGGAGTTTTGAGAGCGGATGATCTGGACGTGTGTCCATCAGAGACAGCAAATTTGTAAGACTGCATGTCATGAACTGATATATATAATTATGGCTTCTGAACACTATTAAAGTAAATACATTCTTTGTTATCTATCAAAATCTTTCATTTGCTAAGTATGCCTATCAGTAGTTAGTGCCTTCAGTAGTTTGTTGTTGTGGTCTTCAGTCCTGAGACTGGTTTGATGCAGCTCTACAAGCTACTCTATCCTGTGCAAGTTTCTTCATCTCCCAGTACCTACTGCAACCTACATCCTTCTGAGTCTGCTTAATGTATTCATCTCTTGGTCTCCCTCTACGATTTTTACCCTCCACGCTGCCCTCCAATGCTAAATTTGTGATCCCTTGATGCCTCAGAACATGTCCTACCAACCGATCCCTTCTTCTCGTCAAGTTGTGCCACAAACTCCTCTTCTCCCCAATCCTATTCAATACCCACCTTATCTTCAGCATTCTTCTGTAGCACCACGTTTCGAAAGCTTCTATTCTCTTCTTGTCCAAACTATTTATCGTCCATGTTTCACTTCCATACATGGCTACACTCCATACAAATACTTTCAGAAACGACTTCCTGACATTTAAATCTATACTCGATGTTAACAAATTTCTCTTCTTCAGAAACGCTTTCCCTGCCATTGCCAGTCTACATTTTATATCTTCTCTACTTCGACCATCATCAGTTATTTTGCTCCCCAAATAGCAAAACTCCTTTACTACTTTAAGTGTCTCATTTCCTAAACTAATTCCCTCAGCATCACCCGACTTAATTCGACTACACTCCATTATCCTCGTTTTGCTTTTGTTGATGTCCATCTTATATCCTCCTTTCAAGACACTGTCCATTCCGTTCAACTGCTCTTCCAAGTCCTTTGCTGTCTCTGACAGAATTACAATATCATCGGCGATACTCAAAGTTTTTATTTCTTCTCCATGGATTTTAATACCTACTCTGAATTTTTCTTTTGTTTCCTTTACTGCCTGCTCAATATACTGATTGAATAACATCGTGGAGAGGCTACAACCCTGTCTCACTCCTTTCCCAACCACTGCTTCCATTTCATGCCCCTCGACTCTTACAACTGCCATCTGGTTTCTGTACAAATTGTAAATAGCCTTTCGCTCCGTGTATTTTACCACTGCCACCTTTAGAATTTGAAAGAGAGTATTTCAGTCAACATTGCCAAAAGCTTTCTCTAAGTCTACAAATGCTAGAAACGTAGGTTTGCCTTTCCTTAATCTTTCTTCTAAGATAAGTCGTAAGGTCAGTATTGCCTCACGTGTTCCAGTATTTCTACGGAATCCAAACTGATCTTCCCCGAGGTCGGCTTCTACTAGTTTTTCCATTCGTCTGTAAAGAATTCGAGTTAGTATTTTGCAGCTGTGAATTATTAAACTGATAGTTCGGTAATTTTCACATTTGTCAACACCTGCTTTCTTTGGAATTGGAATTATTATATTCTTCTTGAAGTCTGAGGGTATTTGGCCTGTTTCATACATCTTGCTCACCAGATGATTTGGAGTTTTGTCAGGACTGGCTCTCCCAAGACCGTCAGTAGTTCCAGTGGAATGTTGTCTACTCCGGCGGCCTTGTTTCGACTCAGGTCTTTCAGTGCTCTGTCAAACTCTTCACGCAGTATCATATCTCCCATTTCATCTTCATCTACATCCTCTTCCATTTCCATAATATTGTCCTCAAGTGCATCGCCCTTGTATAGACCCTCTATATACTCCTTCCACCTTTCTGCTTTCCCTTCTTTGCATACAACTGGGTTTCCATCTGAGCTCTTGATGTTCATACAAGTGGTTCTCTTATCTCCAAAGGTCTCTTTAATTTTCCTGTAGGCAGTATCTATCGCACCCCTAGAGAGATAAGCCTCTACATCCTTACATTTGTCCTCTAGCCATCGCTGCTTAGCCATTTTGCACTTCCTGTCGATCTCATTTTTGACACGTTTGTATTCCTTTTTGCCTGCTTCATTTACTGCATTTTTATATTTTATCCTTTCATCAATTAAATTCAATATTTCTTCTGTTACCCAAGGATTTCTACTAGCCTTCGTCTTTTTACCTACTTGATCCTCTGCTGCCTTCACTACTTCATCCCTCAAAGCTACCCATTCTTCTTCTACTGTATTTCTTTCCCCCATTCCTGTCAAATGTTCCCTTATGCTCTCCCTGAATCTCTGTACAACCTCTGGTTCTTTTAGTTTATCCAGGTCCCATCTCCTTAAATTCCCACCTTTTTGCAGTTTCTTCAGTTTTAATCTACAGGTCATAACCAATAGATTGTGATCAGAGTCCACATCTGCCCCTGGAAATGTCTTACAATTTAAAACCCGGTTCCTAAATCTCTGTCTTACCATTATATAATCTATCTGATACCTTTTACGTTAGAAGACAGAAAAATGGAAACGATTGTGGGTGAAACCGTGTTTGGCGAGAAGCTCGAAATGTGTTCCGAATTTTCTTCGTCAGGTACAGTGTGAGGACGTAAAGAGCAACGAAAATTGTTTGAGAATGGACGAACAAACATTTCAGTTTGCCCTCATCAAACTGACCTCTCATATTTACAAACACGGTACTAATTGAAGAAACGCCTTTTATTAATTTCATTCATCAAAAATCGTTCAAATGGCTTTGAGCACTGTGGGACTTAACTGCTTAGGTCATAAGTCCCCTAGAACTTAGAATTACTTAAACCTAACTAACCTAACGACATCACACACATCCATGCCCGAGGCAGGATTCGAAGCTGCGACCGTAGCGGTCGCGCGGTTCCACACTGTAGCGCCTAGAGCCGCTCGGCCACTCCGGCCGGTTCATTCATCATAATCTGTGTTTTTGGAAAGCCTGCAACTGTCATTCAAGATTGAAATAATAAAACACTGCACTAGTTACGTATTTTTTCACGCTTAAGATGACACGTTTCGAGAATTTATTCTCATTACCAAGAGGAAATATTTACATGGGTATTGAAGGTGTTTTTACCTGTATTGTTCTGCCTCTCTTGCCCTTTCTGTGGTTTACTGCAATCAGACAGATTTCTTCTGTCCCATTTTTCGTAACCTCACTTAAAATACTAAGTAAATGTATGCTTGAACACGAGAATAAATTCTCGTGAAGCGTTGTGCGATTCGTGAAAAAAATACGAAACTGGTGCTGTGTTTCACTATTAAAATAATAAAAGCTATTTCTAGTAAAAGATCGTCTCATTGTCAGATTAAGTTTTTTATAAACGTGAGAAAGCTATTCCAGCTTGTAATATAGATCTCGAATCCCACAGTGTACCATTTTACGTATTACTTCGGAAACGTGTGAACTAATATATAATTCACCTAAGGAGGAATTTGTGAAGGTTAAGCCGGTATTTGGAGTACAAATCAATACGTTTATTTTACTTATGCACACTCTGAACAAACTTGGCTTTTCAGGTCTCCATCTCCTTTCACATCCTTCCTGTCTTTATGTAAGTTTAACATCATGCGTAGTGTAGCCATCTCGAATGGAGCTGACTGCTGCAGCTATTTCTTTGTAAGAGTCCAACCACTTATTCGGTTTTTGTAGTTAGCGTGCTCTGTGTTAAGAAGAATTTCATATTCTTCATAATTTGCTATTATCACTACGGCGGTAGTCACACACTTAATATAATACGTCATCTTTTAGCTTAAATGCACTAAACCAAGCAAAGCGACACGTATGCAACGGCTCGTTCCAATTGCTATCAAATATCTTTGGTACAAGCTTCCCTACTACATAGTCAAACGCAGACCATATGATTGAGGAAGCAGCTTTGAGAAGTATTTATCGCTGGTCACAAACACTACGCTGCTGACGTCACACATGCGTGCGCTCAGGTCTGTATTTATCTTAGTCCATGTTCTAATGGGTAGTGACGTAATTCGTAAGGGCACCAGACAAGACCCACGTCAGAAGTACGAGGTATCTTATAAATCAAATTAAGTTTAATGTAATTTTAAATTATGCTGATGGTCTCTTAGACAGATAATACAGTGCATCGTAATAATATTAGTAGTCCCCCACAAATTGCCGGTTCTCTTCCCATGCAGTTCGTGTTTATAATATCCCGTGTTTCAATTTAATAGTGAGGTTTTAAGGCTTTCCAGCATTTATTAGAGTCAACACACGTTTATAAATAATGAAGAGCAAGTCAAATAAAAAATTTTTTTTTGCATAGTGTGCATGGGGGCTTAATTAAATATATTTGAAAATATTTTTTGTTTTTTTTTTGTTTTTAGTAGCTGTATGTCCGATTACGCTGTGTCTCGTAATCGGTTGGCCCTGACTAGAATTATTACGCAATCTGACTGCAACAAACAATGAAAGAAAATTTTCGTAAACACAGTTAATTAATTAAGTCCTCAGCAACTATAAAACCTACAAAACCAAAGCACAAGTATAACTGTTCTGTATGTGGGAGTGTGACTCAACGTACACATCTGGCACGGTTCTTCTCCAACAAGACAAGAATTTTTAGATACCAATTATACTGACGTGATAAAAGAAAATTAGAAATACTATAATTGCTCAAGGAAAGTAGAATTACACTCTAATACAAGAACACAAGCCAGATGCTTTGTTGACTGAACCTGTAATGACGCATTATTTAAAACATGGAAATAATGAAAAGAAAACACGCAATATTTTACCTTCATATATATTGACGAAATGCACTCTGATCATTACAATATCTTCATTAGAATATCATCTGCTATCTCTCCCATCAGATAACTGCATAAAACATGGAACAAACACTCCTTACTACAACATCTCGAAAAGCCTTGCCCACTCGCACATCTCAACACGAACTGTCTTCTACGAGCTCTGCCCACGCACTGTCTTCTACGAGTTCTTAACAGGCACTGACTTCTACGAGTTCTTAACAGGCACTCTGGAGGCGGCTTAATAATACTCTTTGGCGCAATCTCTGGCGCAGTGGCTCAGTGTAGCCACCTTTCATATGCCCCTCCTCCACAGGCCAGAATTTGATGGTATTTTTGCCAGCATTGGTGGTGAAAATACCACCAAATTCGTCTACAAAAATACAGACAAAACAAAGGATAATATTAATACCTAAATATCACATAATTAGTTAAAATTTTGGCTTTGCACTGACCTTTCACTAACCTAATATATGAAATACAGTAAGCAATACAACTTCTTTTCATACATGTGACTTTACATAAGAGTTCACACAATACACAAAAAAATCAGTTTATACAAATGTTCACATAAAATGCTTTCAATGATTAGTTTATACAAAAAAAAGACACCAACAGGTGACATCTTTTCAGTAGAAGCAGTCCATCAGTTGCACCCAGCAATGTTGAGCAGGTGCAGACACCAACAAGTGACATCATTTCAGTAGAAGCAGTCCATCAGTTGCACCCAGTAATGTTGAGAGCAGGTGCAGACACCAACAAGTGACATCATTTCAGTAGAAGCAGTCCATCAGTTGTACCCAGCAATGTTGAGCAGGTGCAGACACCGACAAGTGACATCATTTCAGTAGAAGCAGTCCCATCTGTGGCACCCAGTAAAGTTGCAGAGGTACACACAGCAACAAGTCACATTAGTTCAGTAGAAGCAGTTCATCAGTGGCACCCAGTAATATTGAGAAGGTGCAGACAGCAAGAAGTGACTTCATTTCCATACAAGTAGTCCATCAGTTGCACCTAGCAATGATGAGCAGGTCCAGAGAGCAGTCCATGATATTCACTATCACTAATCACACTGTTCATCGGCAGAAACTAAACATGTCCTAGTGACACCAATCATGTAGATAAAGTACAAGTAACAGTCCATAATATTCACTATCACTGATCACTCAGTTCATCAGCAGAAATTAATCATTCCTAAGTGTCACACATTACGTTGAAAAGTGCAGGTAACAGTTCATAATATTTACCATCACTAATCTGACAGTTCAGGCATGAACAATAGTTTGAAAACACATACAAATGCTTTTACAATGCTCTTACACTAAACATAGAAATTCTAATAAACACAAAAATGATATCAGATAATTGTCATAGTAACTATTACAAATACACAAATATCAGTAAACCTATAATATTTATGGGTGTCAGTGCAAGCCACTACAAACAAATAAAATAATATTTACGAGATAGGTGGGTAGGATTAGGAAAGGAAAACACACAAAACACACTCATTCATTTTCATCCACATTAAGTAGTACTGTGTAATTGAATGGTGTTAACTGTGTAAATGTAATTCTGTCAAAATCTGATGTGCATCATGTGTATCAAGTAGTAGTGGCAGCAATGTATAACAGTCAATAATAGTTAAGTCAACGTCATAGTCATCATGTCAAGACCAACGTTTGCGAAGCCAGATCAGATGTACTGTTGTTGAACAACTGTCAGTGAGCCAAGATATGCAAATACTTCCTCTCTTCAAAAAAAAGTATATACTGCTTAGTGATTTAACAAAGTGTGTGTATAGACTATCTTCCTTCTACTTTAGTGTTCTAGTCTGCTATCTTCATCCTCCTTGTTCCATAAGACCAACAAAAAAAATATGCATCTCACTTACTTTACCTCTTATACACCAAAACTCTAATAAGCATCAGCATCACATAATCTCAATAATACCTCAATAATACCTCTTCAATACGTCGATACATATAAACCTCATCATTAATAGCATTTACCTTACCTCTTGTCCACAAAAACTCCAATAATCATCAACTTCATATAATCTCTATACCTCAATAATACCTCTTCAATACGTCGATAAATATGAACCTTATTACCAATATCACTTCACTTTCATAACAACTCTTTCCTCTAGTCAGTCTCCTAGAACAAGTACAGATAAAATCCTAGTGCAAACTTCAGTTCATCCTCCCATACAACCTGAAGACACATGCCAACACACAACCTCTGTGTAATCCATCTGACCCAAATCTTCTGCTCATTATGAATTATAAACAAAGAAATGCATACATGACCTCTAACAGACTTAGTTCGAATAACTCTCAGTAATTAAGTACGATTACGGAGTGTGAATGATCATAATATTTCACAGTGTGTACACCACTTCAAGATTATGGCAGAAGCAAACATGTGGAGTATTTCTTGTGTCAAGTGTCACTTCCTATTTCAATTGCTCACGAAAAATGCAGTGTAATAATTGTCAATGGTCTAAACCTAGTAATGGTTTGTCATGGCGTTAGCTTCCTTCCTATTAGCATAAATTTATACAGCTTCCATAAAACCTCCAGCTCATGTGACTTCTATGAAGTTTTTTTTTTGTACTAATGTCCTTCGTCGAATTATAGCAGTTCATTTTCCTATCTTAAAAATATAAGGCACTGAGCGTAAGCAAAACAAGCAATAGCGAGTAAATATACCAGTAGAGAACAGAATGTCAACAAGTGTATGCAGCACAATTCTTACAACGAGGCTCTGCCAAGCGAACAATCTGTAATTAATCCAATAGTGTGACCTAAACTCTCTGTTTGTACACAGTATATCAGCATTTCTATACACCAAATTAAAGAGTAGTTATGACAACAACAGATATGTATAAATATGCAATCCATACGCAAAGCAGTAAACATGTCATTAGCATCATATCAGCATAAGCAAATAAATGTTCATATGTCATCCTAATAAGTAAACATGAAGGCGCAAGCAGATAAATCACAAAGTATAACTTACATACCTAAACACATCAGCACAATAAATAAGGTGACAATTATAATTTAAATAAATAAGCATAGCAGACACATAATAAAAAAAATATGACATCAGTGAAAAAGCATAGCAGCCAAGCGATACATAATATATACAAATAACAATCCTGATCATTAATAAAACATTGACAAAAATCAGAAAATGTACGCAAGCACGTCGCTTCACACGTAAATTCATAGAACATGAAATTAGCACAAAGTATGAATCACGTAATCGCGAGCAGCAAATTACGTCTGAAGTACGTACCTAAGTGGAAATATGTTACCTGAAAAATGAACTCAATTAATAGTTACCCTTTTTTAGTTTATTAGTTTCTTCTTCGAAATTACATTCTTCCTGAAAATTTCTCGATAGCAAGACGTCTTAACGTCGGACACGCACAGAATTTACCTGAAGGTCTTAAATATTTTATAGAACCGTATCCTGAAAAATACTGAATGTTAATAACAGAATTCATCAAGTCATTATAGCTTTATACTGAATTTAATCGGAGAACTTAGACTGTGTATTTGTTTACGGCTGTCAGTGCATTCGCACTGAGCGCTCGATCAGCTGTAGGCGCGTGACGTAGGAAGCAATTGTTCGCGGTCAACGACTGCCTTGTGCGGCGCGCAGACTTGACTGTTGCTTTGAGTATGTGCCGCCGCCAAAACACAGCGCGGTATCCTTGTACTCTGTGCATGTTTACATGTAGCTGTTAGTTTCTCACAAGTATGTCATTCCACAAAATTTTTTCAAAAGTATATAATTCCACAAAAATTTTGGAAACTACGAACCTCACGTTTTGTGGTAGGAACAGCATAATTACGAATAGCGTCCAATTTCTCTGGATCAGGGAGAATACCTTTTGTAGAAATAATGAGACCGAAAAATTTCACCTGAGAACGACCAAATTCAGATTTTTCTAAGTTCACTGTAATGCCAACTCTTGCAAAAATACGTAATAATGAATCCAAAATTTTGTTGTGTTCACTCCAAGAACGTTTAGCAATAAGAATATCGTCAACATAAGAAGTAATATTGTCACGAAGATAAACAGGTAAAATTTCGTTTACGCTACGAATGAATGCTGCTGAAGGTACAATAAGTCCAAACGGTAATTTCCGAAATCACTTTTAGGTACAATTAGTCAAATCCGGTTATTGTTTACTTACTCACTAGATAGATTGATAGTCGAAGAGTTGTTTTGACAGATGCAAAGAATAGTAAAAGAGTAGGCAGCGGTACAGAAAACTAAAAGAGAAATAGCACCACTACAGCTCGGGGCCCTATGCTCGCTACGGCACATATTCACTTAGAGTAGTGAATCCCCTGAGGACATTAATAGCCGCACATAATTTCCAGTTTGTGACTTTGTGGCACATCTGGCGGAAGTGCGTACGTAAATTGATCTAGCCATGAACATGGATGTATCTCATTCTTAGAATTGCGGAAGATCTTAAATTTCCGAACAGTCAAAAAGTGTTTATAGTCAAAGTTTTCGCCTCGTGGCGACAAAGATCTACCGCGTCTGTCCCAGTCACAATGACGATTATTGTTAAATTCACGCGCCTGGCGCTCTCTTGTTACATCCCGTAAATGAAATAAATTACTTTCTTCAAACCCTTCTGCTAAACTAACACTTGTCAATTTATCTGAGATCTCCTCAACTCTTTCCGATGAGTCACTTAATTGCTCTTTCTGTTTATTTACGTCTTCTGTAAATGTCGCGACTCGGGTTTCGGTGTTGTCACATTTAGTAGTTAACTGTTCACACTGTTGCGTTAAGTTATTTATTCTGTCATTTGGTACGGATTCCTCGATTCTCTCAAATATTTCTTCCTTATCGTGTGCGCGTTGTAAATTTAACTCTGAATATTTTTGCACTATCTCGCGATCTTTTTCTTCCCGTTCTCTGTCTTGTTCCTCTTGTCTAATTTCTGTTGAAATTACACTATTATTGTGAGCATTCAAAATTGGTTGCACTTCTTCTCTAATTTCTTTGTTTGATTCATCTTTCATGTTGAAACATGTCCCTATTCGTGAACTTAACCGTGTTTCCATTGTTCCCATCTCAGTTTTAATTGTCTCTATCTCTGTTTTTAATTCAGATCCTAACTGTGTTTCCATTGTTCCCATATCAGTTTTTAATTCAGACCGTAACTGTGATCTCACTGCTTTCAACTCGGTTATAATTGTTCCTAATTCTGATCCCAAATTTAATATAGCACTCATCAACTGCTCCATAGTAACTGGTTCGAAACTCTTTTCACCCCTAGCATTTCCCGCAAAATCGACTTCTTTCGTCATAGCTGTAAAGCTATCTTTGTTCGATACTATTCCAGAATCTTCTGTCATTAATCTCGTATTCTGTGAATTTTCTGATTGAGAAAAATTTTGAAATGGTTCCGGACTATTTTCCCGACTTATTACATTGTTTTCAACTCCATTATTCATCATACTGTTGTCCTGTGTTGGCGAGTTCGCCATGTCAACAATTTCGTCATTCTCACTATTCATCATTTTCGCCTTTTTCATCGACCGCGTAATCATTTACAAAGCATACAAAAATTTCGTCACTGTACGAAAATTACACACAATGACACTTTATCATTAACAATATCATTCACATGAAATGTTTCCCTCAAACACGATTAATCGAACAATTGAAATAATTGCACTAAATTGTCAAACGCGTATACAAGACAACAAATTTAAATTATGAAAATAATTTTAGAAGAATGACAATTACCAAATCTACACATGCAATACAGACTACAATTACTAAACTCAAATTACTACAACAATACTACGGTCTACTATTTTTACAATCAGAAGATTCCAAGGGACGATCCGAAGCAGCGGTCGCCACGTGCATGGGGGCTTAATTAAACATGACTGAAAATATTTTTTGTTTTTTTTTTTTGTTTTTAGTAGCTGTATGTCCGATTACGCTGTGTCTCGTAATCGGTTGGCCCTGACTAGAATTATTACGCAATCTGACTGCAACAAACAATGAAAGAAAATTTTCGTAAACACAGTTAATTAATTAAGTCCCCAGCAACTATAAAACCTACAAATCCAAAGCACAAGTATAACTGTTCTGTATGTGGGAGTGTGACTCAACGTACACATCTGGCACGGTTCTTCTCCAACAAGACAAGAATTTTTAGATACCAATTATACTGACGTGATAAAAGAAAATTAGAAATACTATAATTGCTCAAGGAAAGTAGAATTACACTCTAATACAAGAACACAAGCCAGATGCTTTGTTGACTGAACCTGTAATGACGCATTATTTAAAACATGGAAATAATGAAAAGAAAACACGCAATATTTTACCTTCATATATATTGACGAAATGCACTCTGATCATTACAATATCTTCATTAGAATATCATCTGCTATCTCTCCCATCAGATAACTGCATAAAACATGGAACAAACACTCCTTACTACAACATCTCGAAAAGCCTTGCCCACTCGCACATCTCAACACGAACTGTCTTCTACGAGCTCTGCCCACGCACTGTCTTCTACGAGTTCTTAACAGGCACTGACTTCTACGAGTTCTTAACAGGCACTCTGGAGGCGGCTTAATAATACTCTTTGGCGCAATCTCTGGCGCAGTGGCTCAGTGTAGCCACCTTTCAAATGGGCACCTATGTGTCGCGCTAGTAACAAAGATGGCGGGTAGTGAACAGAAAGCTTTTTGTTTTCCATAAGGCAAGGACTGAATCTGTAGTTGCAGCACAACACGCGTTCCGTATTACGCTCCAATGTAACCCTCCAAGTGACAGTAAAATCCGTAGGTGGAATCATCAATATGAACACATGGGCTGTCATTGCAAAGCGAAGAGCAGCAGACGACCGAGGGTAATTGAGGAACGTGCTGAACGAATGAGAGAGTCAGTTAGGAAGGCTAGTCGTGAATTAGCAGTTCCAGTGACTTTTAAGCAGATGCTCACATTTACGTCCTTATCGTTTGCCGTTGTTACGAGCTCTGTCAGCTTACTGAGAAGTGATAACAGGATATCAGGATCTGGGAGTGGATGTCACTGAGCCCACAGAAGCAAACACATTTATCTTTATTTCACACAATATTTGGTCTGTACACGTCAGTAGTAAGTACACTTGATAATTGATCGCAACAACAGCTTATATATATTATACACACGTCGGTTTGTTTCTCGTTACATACAAAATGATTTTAAAGCGGAATTTTACGTGCCCATTCGATAGCGAAGGCC
Organism: Schistocerca piceifrons; assembly: GCF_021461385.2. Lineage (NCBI taxonomy): Eukaryota > Metazoa > Arthropoda > Insecta > Orthoptera > Acrididae > Schistocerca > Schistocerca piceifrons. Next base: position 217,167,701 of record NC_060146.1, read on the forward strand.
CACTTTAGTGCGATATTCGTTTATCGATATATGTTAACAGAGACAGTAAAACACGAGGAATAATAATCAGTATTCCATCAGCGACAGCATCCCTCTGGCCCGCCAAGCATGCAGCGCTACTCAGGCATTGCCATTTAATAAACAACGACCCTTTTAAGTAAAGGACTCCAGCTCAGCAAGCCAAGAAACCACATAAATAACACCGGCCTACAAACAGGCACGCGCGGCGAGGACTCAAAAGGCTGCACCTTAAGTTTCTACAAGGCGTTCACTGAACATTCAGCCACTCACTCCTCGAAACAGTGCGCGCCACAACAGCAAAATACAACTTTATAAAACAGAGGGACTCTATCAGCAACACTCGTTTGAAAACACTAGACACACAAAACCACATTCCCAGAACACACTGCAAAACATGAGGCAAGGTTGTGCCATACACTAGGTGCAACGCAATTTTGTTTACTCACGACAAACACTTTGCGCTTTTAAAAAAACATGACCATTAACTAAAAACAACAGTTATTCGGTGCACTGATGATAAACGCTTCACATATTAGACAATAACAATTCTTTGCCTTTTCAAACACATGACCATCAGTTTAAAAAAGTTAATTAGCACACCGAAAAGCTTACTGCACAGACCTTGCCCTTTAATCAGGCTTCCCAAGTAACGGTTAAGTTAGGAAAAGCACACAGTTTGTTATTCAGTGCCCCAATGACAAGAGCTGCAGCATTGCTTTGCTAAGAGAACAACTCTAGTGAGTGTATGTCGTAAGATAACTACCTTTAAAAGTCAGGATAAGAAATCAGTTGCAGCGGCTTCTAATCATTGTTTAGCACAGTTTTAACTTAAGGCGAGGACAGAACGACGTCAGCATCCTTTAACATGACAGATCACTATCACATGCAATCAGTAACCAGACAACACAGTGTCAAGGAATCAAGAGGACGACAAGATTGCAGGAAGATGATCACCATTCTCAAAACTTACGTCCTTTTTTACAAGGTGTTGCGACAAACTTCGAGGGGCTGTAGAGGGTTTCTTGAGGAACAGATCGGGGATGGGAACCTGTGTCTGGAAACGTCATCTGGCGACGCCACAGAGCTTCGAAGTTATAGGTGTCGGCGCCTGCAACTAGGCCACCCATTCAGCAGCAAATGTGGCTGTAGGATGCGTTCCACAGTTGGAACGTCTCGCAGTGTTGTCTGGTGTTCAGCCACTGCGACTGATTGCCAGTGGAGAAGGTGGAGCTGGATGCTGTATAGGTATGCCTGGTCTCCTCTGAATTCTGTTGCCTTAGTGGATGACAGCTTCAGACACAGGTTTCCACTTTCAGTTTATTTTTCTCCTGGAATCTTCCAAAATCTCTAACGTTTTTTGGTACACAGCAGAAAAATAAGCTGCACTTTGAAATGCCCCCCTCCCTCCCTCCTAATTGCCAGTGTTGTCCACTATAACCAAAGTCTTTTACGAAAAATTTGAGAGGAGCGAAGCCTACAATAAACTTTCTCGTTTACATAGCTTTTCCTGTAGAGTTGGCTCCAGTTCTTCTTGTCTAGGGGTCTGATTCTTGAACCTGAAAATCTAACATTTTAGGTCCTCATGGTTGAATTGATCTAAATAAATTTGAAGATGGTTGTTGCAGAATTTTTGTTGTTGTGTTAGTATATTTTGTCACAATTTAGTATCTCATACAGTTTTTTTTTTTTAATTTTCGCATTAACAAAGCCGAAATCACAGTGTCGCCCAAAATACGTCCAATCACATCAGAAGCATGCTTACTAGTATTTCACTCTGCAGGAATAACCATGTTCCAAAGCGTGTACAGTTTTTCTTGACAAAATAATTTATATTAATTTCGATTATTATTTCGTAAATGACTCCAGAAATAAACATAGTAAACAGTACTAGATAGCATAATTAATAACAAAAATTATAAGTGTGACAATAAATTGTTATTTCAAATGTTTCTAAAAAATAATTTCAACTGTACATTCAGAGCTAGTACTTATCGATTATAACATCGAAAATAAACTAATGTACTTTCATAAATTTTAGCTTGAAGATGATGATGATATGATGAGAACAACACAAACATCCAGTCCCCAAGCAGAGAAAATCACCAATCCGGCAGGGAATTGAACCTGGGATCCGGTTATCCAGAGGCAGCAACGATAGCCACTTCTTTTTTCCATTATACCACGAGCTGCCGACATAAATTTCAGCTTGAAAGTTATATGAAAGTTTTCAGAAAAGCAGCCGAGATAATATTGACATGTACAAAATTCGAAAGATAACACTGGTATCGAGAACTACTGTGGAGGGAAAGTAATGCTAGAGGAAGATAACCCATTACAACTTGTAATTTAAATACGGCTGTGCGCTGAAGGCTACAAATCTAATGTCTCTAAATTCAATCCTCTATTGGTCCAAATATTATTTCTCTTCACTTTCCGTTTCACTTAGCTCTGACAATTTTCGCTAAATGTGAAAAAATGTCGACTGCACCGCGGTTAGAAGTCCAGGTTACAGTGTGGGTCCGCATACTGTAACTGTCTGGCTAAGGCGGCTCAGAGGTCCTAACAAGGCAAGCCGAGCTCGTAGCTCGTTCAACAGGACTGTGGCTAGCAAAGTGCTATGGTGTAGAAACCAACCTTGGCGCTGAAGACATCCTTACGTCTATTTTTACAGTAAAATGAGTCTGTGGAGGTGTTTAACAAGACCGACAAACGTTCTCATGATTTGCTTACACTTCTCTAGAGCCAGTTTCAAGGCGCCGCACGGCGATCAGACGCAGCCAACTGTGCTAAAGTACCGTGAGCTCGTTTCGCCGAAGGAAGAACAACTCGAGAGTACGGTTCGGCACACCGCCGGCGCCTCTGCGTGGGGAAACAGTATAAAGAAGTGTAGACCACTCGCGGCGCCTGCAGCAGCTTAAGCCCGCACAGGCGTAATCGCCAACGCAAACACAAACACAAGCCGCGGTGTTTACAGCCACACGGCTGCCGTTACGTCACGTCAAATACGACGCAGACGCTCGGATCTGAGTAAAGAGGTCGACAACCTCAAGGCCAGTGTCACACACACACACAAACACACACACACACACACACACACACACACACACACACACACATCGCTCCTCGCTAAGAATGCGTACGTGGCGAGCTGTCATAGGGCCCATACCTCTTGCAACAATTAAGTAGATGGCCGTAACTGCACAGTGCCTAGTCTCTCCGAAAACTTGACACCAGCCAGCCTGACTCACACCATTTGCTGACCTAGACCACTGGTTTATCCTTGGGCTGTTGTTGACAGCCGGCCGCTGTAGTCAAGCGGTTCTAAGCGCTTCAGTGCGGAACCGCGCTGCTGCTACGGTCTCAGGTTCGAATCCTGCCTCGGGCATGGATGTGTGTGTGTGTGTGTGTGTGTGTGTCCTTAGGTTAGTTAAGTTCAAGTAGTTCTACGTCTAGGGGACTGACGACCTCAGATGTTGAGTCCCATCGTGCTTAGAGCCATTTCAACCATTTGCTGTCGACACCAGAACTTGTCTCCGGTCTTCCTGTAATCCTTAGGCCGCGATCGGGGCCTAGTATGCTTGTAATGGAACCGTGTTACTTTCACATTCATGGAACGTGTTGCCGTTATTGGAAATTACTTTTAGTCGTGAATTTTGATTAGTATTATGAGGAAGAAATGTTACGAAACAACTGTAAAAGTAAATTGTGATTAACAGCTGCACTTTGATTTCAGTGTTAAATACAGGGTGATTCGGCTACCCTACCGGTAGGTTTTATGCAACCCGCAGTGCATTCAAAAACCATATACGAAATTTTCATGTTCTCTCGCTCGCTACCTGCAAATTGGTAATCCTGCACAAAAAATGAGCAGGACCTTTCTTGTAGGAAATTTAATGCAGTTAAATCTTGTGATACATTTTCGATGAAAGGCACAGTTTTCGAGTTATTATGAAAAACTCGTTTAAGGTCACTTTTGTACGTTTTTCTTGAATAATCCCGAAACTATGCACTATAGCGAAAATTTATTCTCGCACAAAACTTAACTACATTAAATTTCGTACAAAAAGATCCTATTCATTTTTTCTGCAGGACTAATAGTTTGCGCATGGCAGCCGAGAGAATATGAAAATATTGCACATGGTATCTGAAGACGTTGTGGGTTGTTCAAATGTTCAAATGTGTGTAAAATCTTATGGGACTTAACTGCTAAGGTCATCAGTCCATAAGCTTACACACTACTTAACCTAAATTGTATTAAGGACAAATACACACACCCATGCCCGAGGGAGGACTCGAACCTCCGCTGGGACCAGCCGCATATCCATGACTGCAGCGCCTAAGACCGCTCGGCTAATCCCTCGCGGCGTTGTGAGTTGCATAAAATCCATGGGTAGCGGCAGATGAATCATGCTGAGTTTAAGAATTTAAAACAATCGTATTTATAAAATCTGAGCTCTTCCTAACGATCTTATATGTTATTATTACGAAAACCGCAGTATTCTGACAAAGAGATATAGATGCTACAAAGCCTGAGGGCGGCCAAACTTCTTCCCTTGTCGTACTGTTTTGTGAGCGCCTTTTCTATGAGGGACATTACTTCAAGAGTACAATAGCCTGACCCAGTGGACAGCGTCGAAATAGGTTGAAAGGTGTGACTTGTCGTTTTTAGTTTTGTGAACGCTTTTTATGTGGAAGAAAGATAGCTTGAAATGTAGGAGGTATCAAGCTAGCAGTGATTAAGGTCATATACTGATGCACTCTGCGGGACAGAAAGTATTTTGTGTCAACTTCGTTAGAGTTTGTGGAAGAAGGCAATAATTATCACTTCTAGCCGTGGAAGCAAGACTTTTCGGGCCAAAATGATACTGCAATAATGATACCATCTTTCTTCAAGAGTGCTGACCAAAGGTAAAAAAAAAAAAAGGTTCAAATGGCTCTCAGCACTATGGGACTCAACATCTGAGGTCATCAGTTACCTAGAACTTAGAACTACTTAAACCTAACTAACCTAAGGACATCACACACATCCATGCCCGTGGTAGGATTCGAACCTGCGACCGTAGCGGTCTCGCGGTTCCAGACTGTAGCGCATAGAACCGCACGGCCACTCCGGCCGGCGACCAAAGGTAGACATTATGCCTTTTTTTGACTGAAGTGAGACACGAAGAATCTGCAGAGGTGTTTTGCACATGCTCAACTGCACTGCTTGTGACAAGGCAAGCAACGGACAATTTACTTTATTATTCTTGTATATTATTTGCGTCAACAACATCGTTTAGTTCAGTATGTCGACATTAATTACTACGAGTTTACCATCTTATTTCAAGCACCTGGCATTAATTTGCCTAAATCCTATCTTAAAAATGCAGTTACTTTTGCTCTTTGTATAACTGATAATCTTGTAAACAAACGTATCACCTTCCTGACATGTTTTGCGTATTTCGACTCAATAATGTCTTACTCGTCGTTAGAAAGGCAGTACCGATTGCACAAAAGCGAGCAATAAGAATAATTTATGGTGTTCACCCATGAATGTCGTGTAGGTACCTCTTCAAGCAGCTCGGCATTTGAACTGCGCCGTAACAGTACATACGAAATTCATCATAAGTAATCCATCACAATTTGAGACGACACAGTGATCTATACACCTACAACACTGGAGGGGAAAAATTGCCTTTATTACCCACTGTTAACGCTGTCAGTGTCTCAGAAAGTTCAGTATGCAGCTACAAAAATTTTTGATCATTTGTCCAAAATCATAAAATGTCTAGAAGGGCCGGCCGGGGTGGACGAGCGGTTCTAGACGCTACAGTCTGGAACCGCGTGGCCGCTACGGTTGCAGGTTCGAATCCTGCCTCGGGCATGAATGTGTGTTATGTCTTTAGGTTAGTTAGGTTTAAGTAGTTCTAAGTTCTAGAGGACTGATGACCACAGCTGTTAAGTCCCATAGTGCTCAGAGCCATTTGAACCATTGTGTAGAAGGTAGTGAAGTAAGTTTAAATCTGATTCAAAATAATTTCTCATGGACAACTCCTTCTATTCCATTGACGAATTTCTACTTAAAGACTGCTAGCCTGTAAAAAAATAAAATAATTTTATTTATTTAAGTGTAGTTGCATGTGTACGACCAGAAGTAACCATATGCACATATCCTGGAAACTGACTCGTTCCACATCATTTCGACCAAAGGATCGTTCAAGTGATCTACGGAACATGTAAGTAACCAGCCGCTTCAGCTCTGCGCCCGAGTTCATCAACTGTAATGGTTGGTGAAGGATGGCGTGCCGTCTCTTTTCAACTCATGGCCAGACGTTTTCAGTGGTTGAGGGATCACGAAAGCAGTCGAACGCCCTCTGCATGGAGGTGGATCAGGACAGCACGGGCAACATGCGGTCTTGCGTCAGCTTATTCAAACATTATGTCGTGGAGACCGTCGATTCAGGACATGTAAAAAATGAAACGGCTACTGTCAGAACTTCTGGCTGTGTGGACCTGAGGTGATCGTTTTCGGTACTCAATGGCACCCCACACCACCACTCCAGTTATTCAGCCCTTACGTCGATGAGAAATACAACCTCTGTAGGTTTCCTTGGCATCTCCACATATGGTTACAGCCATGGTGATGACTCGTGCCGAACACCCATGTCCACTACTGTCATTGGGGGTGCAGGATCCAGGCCTGCCGTAAACAGGTGCGCTCAGGAGGTAGTAGGGTCCGTGCGCCCTGGAACCAGTCTCACTACCTGGGGGGAGTCACGCCCAGCCCTCCCAGCCACCTCGGAGTCGTAGTTTGAGGTCTAAGGTTTCAGTCCCCGGCAGATCATTTCGTAGTGAACATGTCCTCTAATGTGACTGCAGTTACAGTTAGTAGAATGGGAAGGAAAATGGTACCTCACAAAGGTTTTTCTCGTTGTGGTCTTCAGTCCAAAGACCGGTTTCATGCAGCTATCCATCCTACTCTATCCTCTTCATCTCCACGTAACTACTGCAACCTACATCCTTTTGAATCTGCTCAGTGTATTCATCTCTGATTCCCCTCTACGATTTTTACCCTCCATGCTTCTCTCCAGCGTGATCACTTGATGCCTCAGAACTACCAACCGACCTCTTCTTCTACTCAAGTTGTGCCACAAATTCCTCTTCTCCCCACTTCTGTTTAATACCTCCTCATTAGTTACGCGATCGACCCATCTAATCTTCAGCATTCATCTCTAGCGCAACACTTCAAAATCTTCTTTTCTAGACTGTTAATCGTCCATGTTTAACTTCCATAGATGGCTACACTCAATACAAATAATTTCACAAAGGACTTCCTGACACTCTAGTCTGTACTCGATATTAACAAATTCCTGTTTTGCAGAAACGCTTTCCTTGCCATCGCCAGTCTACGTTTCATATCCTCTCTATTTCGACCAACATCAGTTATTTTGCTTTCCGAATAGCAAAATTCATCTACTTTGATTGTCTCGTTTCCTAATCTAATTCCCTCAGCATCACCTGACTTAATTCGACTACATTCCATTATCCTCGTTTTGCTTTTGTTCGTGTGCATCTTATATCCTCCTTTCAAGACACTGTCCATTCCGTTCAGCAACTGCTCTTCCACGCTCGCTGCTGTCTCTGACAAATTACAATGCCATCGCGAAACCTCAAAATTTTTATTTCTTCTCCCTGGGTTTTAATTCCTACTCCAAATTTTTCTCTCGTTTCCTTTACTGCTTGCCCAATATACAGATTGAATAACATCGGGGCTAGGCTACAACCCTGTCTCACTCCGTACCAAATCACTGCTTCCCTTTCATACCCCTCGACTCTTGTAATTGGCATCTCGTTTCTGTACAAATTGTAAATAGCCTTTCGCTCCTTCTATTTTACCCCTGCCACCTTCAGAGTTTGAGAGTATTCCAGTGAACACTGGCAAAATCTTTCTCTAAGTGTATTAAGTGTACAAATCCTAGAAACGTAGGTTTGCCTTTCCTCATTATTTCTAGTAGGGTTAGTATTGCTTCCCGTGTTCCTACATTTCTACGGAATCGAAACTGATCTCCCCCGAGATCGGCTTGTACCAGTTCTCTCACTCGTGTTGGAATTTACAACCATGACTTATTACATTGATAGTTCGATAACGTTCACGCACACATCTATGTTACGCATTTGAATTCCAAGTACTGTGATAAGGTGGTATAGTACAGTTTTGGTCAGAGTGAAGACGATTACAACATCAAGACATACCTAGTTATAAAATTCAGAGGCAGAAAATAGCCGGTGACCTAAAGAGGAAAACTGCAGAAGATATATGTGAGAGACCTTCGAAACTAGTAGATAGTCACCAGAAAGGAGAACACGCGCAAAGAAAAAACGTAGTAGATGTCGATTGCCTACGTAACTCGATTTACAAAGCCAGGCGTAAAATTCTGCTGAAATTACCTACTAGTACTCGGGAATTTCATATTGATCTGAACACATTAAGTGTGAAAACTGTATATGGGGTGCGTTTGTTCTGGCATAATGACGCTGACAAGAACATGGTGATATTCTGCGAAGCTGAAAAGCTCAGAATAGTTGGTGTGACACAACATATGTTAAAAATGTCGTGTGACCAGCGTGTCCCGGCGGGTAGACCGTTCGCCGGGTGCAAGTCTTTCGATTTGACGCCACTTCGGCGACTTGCTCGTCGATGGGGATGAAATGATGATGATTAGGACAACACAACAACCAGTCCCTGAGCGGAGAAAATCTCCGACCCAGCCGGGAATCGAACCCGGGCCCTTAGGATTGACATTCTGTCGTGCTGAACACTCAGCTGCCGGGGGCGGACACAACATATGTTAAATTAGTAAAAGAAGCAGTCTCGATCGCACAGTCATTTACTAAAAAGATGACCGATTTCGGCCTCTAGTAGCAGGCCATCTTCAGATAATGCACCGTCCGGCTGACAAAGATGATGCTTGCAACCGCTGTGCTGCCCGCAGTCCAAATCGCAGTTTCCTCCTCCTTAGGAGACGCACATCACGACCTTCGCACAAACAACCGATACTCAAATGCGATATCTGGATGAATGAGAAGTTCGCTACGTAATCTTTCCTTATACACAGACTGTAGGCGGCTGTACTGCTACCTTTACTGTGTGGTTGATATGAGTCGCTAATCGCGTGCATGCCTGAGCTTGCGTCACACGTCACGCCAGTGTGGATTCCTCGTGATGTTGCACTCCTAGTGGCCAGCAGTGTCTAACGACAGCAGTAAATGCTGGTTCTATATGCACTGCACAGTAAACACCTTAGCGGCGATATGTACTTTAACACGCTTTTATTAGCTCTCTTTCTTGTCTTTTGTAACTAACCTGTTTCTACGGGCTATTACGTTAAGATTAGGGTCGCCGCCGACTCTAACCATACAACTAACCAAAGGTTTGGCCGAGTCGGAAAATAGATTAATTTGATCACAGACCAAAAACTCATAAAATGCATACGTTGTCATACCGCTCATAGGAGATGCGATGTAATTGATAGTATTGCCCGTGCACTGTTCACGAGAATCAAACATTTAAAATGAAATAGAAACTACATTAACACTGTGCATAAAATCAGGTCCCAGCAACACTCCTGAAAATAAGACTTAATCTAAAGCATCTGTTTTAAGATAAAACGGGAAACTAATCACTGCACCGATGCGTAAGGAGACGCGTTGGATGTGCTAACGGGAAAGCTACAAGGTGAGTGGCTTAGGTGCAAAGACGTAACCTCGGAGTACAAGAGAAAATTGTGGATAAAATCATTTATTTCTAAGATATGGATGTGAGGCATGTACACAATTCCCGATAACATTAATTCCTAGAACATTAAAGAAAAGCATCGATACATACACCGTTACAATGTACACCTAAAGTCATTGGTGTGAATCATTCATACAACTGCTGTTGCCTGATAACTGATCGCAATAACTCGTGAAACGGTACTCGTTTCGCAGTACACCCGCGTGACCACGTGGTTTGTGGAGACGCAATTTCTAGGTATCGTGGCCAAGTTATAGCAATATCATATCACACAATCATGAACAGTTAACATTCTTTAAAACAAACATGAGACAGGACAGTTAGCGATGACGGTAGCCCAACAAACTAATGTTCTACCACGTGTTTGGCTCCCCACGGACGAAAGATACATAAAGCAAGGAAAATTTACGAGAAGGCAAAGCTATTGATATTTAGGAAAATAAAAGCTTATACAGCCACAGCTGAAGGCAAACAGACATTCATACAGAAGCGAGTGCTCAGTTCTTATCGACACCTTTGTGTTTCGCTCTTCCGGCGGATCCAAGTCTGCTACAGAAATTTACTAAAAGAAAAATGTGCCGAAGTTTTGCATTCCTCGCTGCGACAAGGCAAAGCAATCTTTCAGAGTTGAAAAGCGAGACCAAAAGCTAACAGCTCTCCCCTCGCCAAGTAACAACGCGCCACGCGCTCAGTCTAACTCACCCTTCTTATACTGGAGCACAGCTGTGGACGCTTCCCGTACCGGCGGCAGACTGCCTCCCTTTTTCATTTCCAGCCTCTTCCACGCTCCGCGTGGCCCGGAAAACCCAAAGATGCCACTTCCGCCACCAACCTTACGCAGGTGGATTTTTCACAAGTAGCGCAAACCTCTTTGCCTACTTGACCACTACCAGGGTTGGCTGTTCTGTACAACTGCTCCTGAATCTGTACGACTACCGCAGACTTTCTGCAGCAGACTACGCCACCGTCTAGCTACGTGACACACAACCACATTCATTCAATCACACCACTACGAGAGTTATGTGAAAAGAGAAACAAGGGAAAGAAAGAGAAAGGCTAGTGAAAATGGGCTACCGGACTAATGATAGGTGGCTACAGGACCCTTTCACTGTCGGTTCGGTACAAATTTTACTATTTACGAGGGGGATTTAAACGAAAACCTTAAGTACTTTTTAAAAATATTTGTTACTGAACAAAAGCGGAACACCAGCGTATCATTTTCCGACATTGTATCCCTGTCATTCCACATACTTCCGCCGACGGAATCCCCTGGGAAAAAAAAAAAAATCTTTTTCTTCGCATGCACAGCCGCTCGTGCAGCGCCTGCTGCACCTCTTCATCGGAACGAAATTTTTTCCTCCCGTCGGCTCTCTCCGAGTTGTTCGAACGTGTCGTAATCAATCGCTCGGTGCGAGGTATGGTCAGTAAGGCAGATTTGGCAGGGGATCAGTGATCACCGCAGACGCTAACGCGTCGTTCTTTCACATGTGCAGTTAGTTGCTGTGGTACCCGTCTTGCAGCCACTTTGCAAAACTTAACCGCTTCATGGATGTTGTGACGTGCTGAGTCGTGACTACTGTTCAGATTTGCTGTTATTTCACCCACAGTCACACGGCGATTTTCCATTACAGTGGCTCCAACTGCTTCAGTAAACTCTGGAGTCGCACCGCAGTGCGGCTGACGCAGGCACCGAGGGTCCACCAGAGAAGGCACACCGTGTCCAGTCTTTCCACTCCACTCGCACTCTTGCTACAATGACTGACATGCACTGGATCTTCATTCGTCGATGTATTTCAATAGGTTTCGTTCCTTCACTGCTCAGAAAACGTACGGCAGAACACTGTTGCCGGCCGCGGTGGCCGTGCGGTTCTAGGCGTTCCAGTCCGGAGCCGCGCTGCTGCTACGGTCGCAGGTTCGAATCCTGCCTCGGACATGGGTGTGTGTGATGTCCTTAGGTTAGTTAGGTTTAAGTAGTTCTAAGTTCTAGGGGACTAATGACCACAGCAGTTGAGTCCCATAGTGCTCAGAGCCATTTTTTAGAACACTGTTCTTCCTCAGCGCACGTCGCAAGAGGGGCAGGCATTTTGAATCGGTATTGCGGCCTCGTTTCACTTGTCTGTAGCATGCTGTCGTCTGCAGGGCATTCCTTACATCACTGGTAACAGTACTGCTAACTTATAGAACAATGGTGGTGCTTGCCGATTTTTAATTACACTTTTAAGGCTTTCATTTGACTCTCCCCCCCCCCCCCCCCCCCCACACACACACACATGTCGTATTTTAAACTCACTACCCGATCAGCCACAGACTTGAAATTTTTAACTATAACTCAGAACTGGACGACAATGCAATATTAAATTGCTTTCTTGTTGTTGTGTTTCCTAGGTATGGGGTGGGGAGGGGAATGAAAAAGGTTGTACACGCCCGACATCTCAGCTGCCCTGCTGGGCTGATGTGTTGTGCAGTTAGCAGCAGAATGTGTTCCAGGTGATACGCGGGTGGACACGCACGGCTGAGCAGAGAAATTGGGGGAGAAACGGAGAAGGAGATGGGTGCAATATATGTGACATTTGTACAAGGGGGAAACTGCAGGTAGGCAGCTAGTATCTACATAAATAATTTTTAAGTAAGAAATATAATCTCATAGAAATGTTTAAAATCCATTGAAAAATATCTCCACTTACAAGGCGAAAAAGCAGAAATTAATTATTTAAATAAAAATAAAATTTTAATGTAACATGTTTTTCAAATTTTATTGAAAGTATAAAAAGATTTCTCTTAGCTCCTTACAGATTCCTAACCCCATACAGGTAGTTCTGAAAATCTGTAACTGTTAATTTTCAATGGAAAAAAATACTTGTAAGAAACGTGGGGAACATGCAACAGATAATACATTAATGGAAAAAAATAATTAGTGCATAGTAATGAAATCTTGCGAATACATTTGGCTAGGTGACATACGAGGCCAGTTTTTTAAAATAAGTACTGTTTTGAAATTTGAAAAAAGACGTGCTAAGATATATCAATAATTTTATTTTACATGAAAGCCTGTACCTTAATCTACGCACTGACGCCATTACAGTCTGATTCTTCCCTGTTTACGTTGTGTACTGAGTGTTTAAGATACCTCCGATAATCGCGAGTCCCGCCGACTGTGAAGTTAGGGGTGTTACAGGATTTCTTAGTGCTAAAGGTCTAAAAGCGACCGATATTCATCGTGAGAACTGTGCAGTTTACGGAGAAAACATTATGAGTGATGGAATGGTAAGAAAGTGGGTGAGGGCATTTAAAGGTGGCCGCACAAATGTGCATGATGAAGAACGGAGTGGGCGTCCTTCGGTCGTTAATGAAAGTTTGGTGCAGGAAGTGGACAATAAGGGGAGAGAAAAGAGACGGTTTACGATTTCGTCCTTCCGGGATGACTTTCCTAATGTTTCTCGTTGTGTTTTGTATGGCATTGTGACCGAGCACTTGAATTACCGAAAACTGTGCGCACACTGGGTACCGAAAATGTTGACGGATGTGCACAAAACCAAACGTTTAGACAGTGCATTGACTTTCCTTGAGCTGTACAGCAACGACGGTGATGATTTCTTAAGCCAAATTGTTACGGGCGATGAAACATGGGTGGCCTACGTCACACCAGAATCAAAGCAACAGTTCACGGAAGTTGAGCAAGGGCGTCGTTTTGCTGCAAGACAATGCCCGTCCGCATGTGGCGAATCAGACCAAAGATCTCATCACATCTTTTCGATGGGAAACTCTAGATCATCCTCCGTACAGCCAACTGACTACCATCTGTTCCTGCACTTGAAGAAACACCTGGGCGGTCAGCGTCTTCAAGAAGATGACGAAGTCAAAACAGTGGTGATGCAGTGGTTAACAAGTCAGGCGGCAGACTTCTACGAGGAGGGCATTCAAAAAATTGGTACAACGTTATGACAAGTGCCTCAGTATTGACGGAAATTATGTAGAAAAGTAGATTAAGGTACAGGCTTTCATGTAAAATAAAATTATTGAGATATCTTAGCACGTCTTTTTTTAGATTTCAAAACAGTACTTACTTAAAAAAACTCGCCTCGTATGTCACCTAGCCAAATGTATTCGCAAGATTTCATTACTATGCATTAATTATTTTCTGCTGTTGCGACGTTTTTTCCATCAATGTATTATCTGTTGCTGTTCCCCACGTTTCTTACAAGAATTTTTTTCCATTGAAAGTTAACAGTTACAGATTTTCAGAACTACCTGTATGGGGCTAGGAACTAAGAGAAATTTTTTATGCTTTTTATAAAATTTGAAAAACATGTTACATTAAAATTTTATTTTTATTTAAATAATTAATTTCTGCTTTTTCGTCTTGTAAGTGGAGATATTTCTCGATGGATTTTAAACATTTCTATGAGATTATATTTCTTACTTAAAAAATTATTTGTGTAAATACTAGCTGTCTACCTGCAGTTTCCCCCTTGTACAAATGTCACATATACTGCACCCATCTCCTTCTCCGTTTCTCATCATCCCCCATTTCTCTGCTCAGCCGTGCATGTCCACGCGGCAGGGCAGCTGAGATGTCAGGCGTTTACAACCTTTTTCAGTGAGAGTATTCCACATACTTTTCATCTGAGAATGGATAGGATTACAAAGTTTCGGAAGATTCACATTCCGCAGTACTGTCCTATTTACACAATGTGATCAAAAGTATCAGGACACCCCCAAAAACATACGTTTTTCATACTAGGTGCAATATACTGCCACCTACTGCCAGGTACTCCATATCAGCGATCTCAGTAGTCATTACACATCGTGAGAGAGCAGAATGGGGCGCTCCGCGAAATTCACAACTTCGAACGTGGTCAGGTGATTGCGTGTCACTTGTGTCATACGTTTGTGCGCGAGATTTTCACACTCCTACACATCCCTAGGTCTGCTGTTTCCGATGTGATAATGAAGTGGAAACGTGAAGGGCCACGTACAGCACAAAAGCGTACAGGCCGACCTCTTCTGTTGACTGACAGAGACCGCCGACAGTAGAAGAAGGTTATAATGTGTAATAGCCAGACACCTAATCAGACCATCACACAGGAATTCCAAATTGCATCAGGATCCTCTGCACGTACTATGACAGTTAGGCGGAAGGTGAGAAAAATTGGATTTCATGGTCGAGCGGCTGCTCATAAGCCACACGTCACGCCGGTAAATGCCAAACGGCGCCTCGGTTTGTGTAAGGAGCGTAAACATTGGACGATTTAACAATGGAAAAACGTTGTGTGCAGCGACGAATCACGGTACGCAATGTCGCGATCCGATGGCAGGGTGTGAGTAATGGGAATGCCCGGTGAGCGTCAACTGCCAGCTTATGTAGTGCCCACAGTAAAATTCGGAGGCGGTGGTGTTATGGTGTGGTCGTGTTTTTCATGGAGGGGTTGTCGCTGTGCGTGGCACTATCACAGCACAGGCCTACATCGATGTTTCGAGCACCTTCTCACTTCCCACTCTTGAAGAGCATTTCGGCGATGGCGATTGCATCTTTCAACACGATTGAGTACCTGTTCATAAAGCAAGGCCTGTGGCGGAGTGGTTACACGACAATAACGTACGCTATAATGTACTAGCCTGCCCAGAGTCCTGACATGAATCCTATAGAGCACTTTTGGGATGTTTTGGAACGCCGACTTCGTGCCAGGGCTCACCGACCGACGTCGATACCTCTCCTCAGTGCAGCACTCCGTGAAGAATGGGCTGCCATTCCCCAACAAACGTTCCAGAACCTGATTGAACGTTTGCCTGCGAGAGTGGAAGCTGTCATCAAGGCTAAGGGGTCGGCTAACACCATGTTTAATTCCAGAATTACCGATGGAGGGCGCCACGAACTTCTAAGTCATTTTCAGCCAGGTGTCCGGAAACTTTTGAGATATAGTGTATATGATACCTACACTGGTCTGGGAAAGTTAGAAGCTGAAACGACGTTCGCATCACGTGTCACTGCGACTTCTGACGCTCCTCTGGACCTTTAAAAGGCGGGACATGGCTTTTGATAGGGTGTCTGATCACCGCAGACGCCTATGCTTGCTTTACAACGCGCTCTCATACTGGCCACAAGGATGATAAAAATTTCGGCAGGGCGTTTCGTTACTCGACCAACATGGTTTACAACTGCTGGCTAGTCCTTGCTACAATACGTTGATAGGTCTCTGTTGGATTCCTTTCATGTTAATTTTTTAAATCTGTTGCCATTTACGGCATAAATTCCACTTCTAAATTTACTGTGGTGTATCTGACTCTATCTGGGAGGAGACTGAGCAGTGGAACGTGTTGCTTTTACACATAAACAAGAACGAGCTGTCACACTACTACACTTTAAAACACAGTTTATATGTAATTCATGTCTCACAGTCTCATACGGAACCTACATCCGCTTTCTTTTATATACTGTATATGATAAGATACTGTCATCCCCCTTCCCCTCTGTGTGAAAGGATGAAAGAGCAAATGTATTTCTAGTTGCATGCTCAATGGTAGCAGACAAGCCTGTCTGCTAGAGAACAGTAGGTCCAACGTCGGAACAGGTAGCTATGCTTTCTAAAAGCAGAGAGGTTTCTATTCTTGGTATGGTCCTGTCCGTCCCTTGTCATGTTGGTATACGAAGCTGCCTCTCGGGTCACTTCCGTTTGTATCTGTACAGCACCCTCGGTTGGGGCCCAGGCAGTCGGTCCGCGGTGAGCGTCTGAAGTGGTAAGATCTCCAGCTAAGCACGTCTCTGTAAGTCCGTAGGACAATGGATTTCTTAAGTTCAGCCTAACTGAAAATTTAATCACCTTTATTCCAGGTTTAGATCTAAAATATCTAATGTTATCTTAAATTGCAACGCAGTGTAATTCGAGTGTGAAGTTCAGAATATCTTCCAGTAGTTGCTTTGTCACTACTTTGTGAGCAAAGTGGAACCACGTGTTGATGACCCATAACTCTAACTAAGATCATGCGAATGTGCGTGAGATTATAACGTCTCGTCTTGACAATATTTTTCAATATAGCAACTTTTCTTTATGTTCGACCCACGTGGGGTGTACTTTGTGAGACCGGTACCACGTGCTTATACAATTGTTTGACCCCATGAATCCTATGTGCTTTACGTGTTGCCACCTCTCTACATAAGTGCGTACGTCCATCATGTCGAAAATGATCGTTTTGGTAGTCGAAGTGTTATGGTGTGGGGAGGCATAACGTTGCATGGGTACGCTGATCCCCGTATCTTTGAACACGATACACTCACGGATCAGTGTTATTACGACACAGTACTCGTTTCCTATGTCCGTTCTTTCAGGGGCGCATTCCTCTCTGACTTCATTTTTACGGGTAACAATGCAACACGACCGCGTCGAACAGTGCTGCAGGTTGGGATGATCTTCAATCGACAGGATATTTGCCGAATGAACTCGGCTGCCCGTGTTCCCTGGACTTGAAACCCGTCGAGCACCTGTGGGATGCTTTGGGGAGGCTTGTTACAGCGCGTTCACATGCACTAGCGACCATCCAGCAGCTGTGAACCGCGCTCGTCGAGGAATGCAACGCGCAGTCGTAAGAGCTCTGTGTCGTCCTTGTGGCCGACAAGAGACCACGTCGCAGAAGAAACACTGCCCTATCAACATCCATGTCACGCCTTTTGTAAAGTCCAGAGGACCACCAGAAGACACAGTCACTTGGGAGTGACACATCATGCGAAAGTCGTTCCACCTTTTAAGTTTTCCACACCGCTATTGATTTGATACACTGATGAGCCAAAGAACTGGCACATCCATCTAATATTGTGTAGGGCCCCGCGAGCACGCAAAAGTGCCGCAGCACGACGTGGCATGGACTCGGCTAATGTCTGGAGTACTGCTGCAGGGGACTGGCACCACGAATCCTGCAGGGCTGTCCATAAATCCGAAAGAGTACGACCGGGGTGGAGATCGCTTCTGAACAGCTCGTTGCAAGACATCCCGGATACGATCAATGATGTTCATGACTGCGAAGCCTGGTGGCCAGCGGAAGTATTTACACTCAGAACCGTGTTCCTGCAGCCACTCTGTAGTAATACTGGACTTGCGAGGCGTCGCATTGTCCAGCTGAAATTGCCCAAGTCAGTCGGAATGCGCAATGGACATGAATGGATGCAAGGTGATCAGACAGGATGCATACGTACGTGTTGCCTGTCAGAGTCGTATCTAGACCTATCAGGCGTCCCATAACACTCCACCTGCACACGCCCCACACCATTACAGAGCCTCCACCAGCTTGAACAGTCCCCAGTTGACATGAAGGGTTCATGAGGTTGTCTACCTACCCGTACACGTCCATCCGCTCGATATAATTCGAAACGAGACTCGTTTGACCAGGCAACATGTTTTGGATCATCAACACTCCAATGACGGTGTTGATGGGCCCAGGCGAGGCGTAAAGTTTTGTGTCGTGCAGTCATCAAAGACTCGCGGGTGGGCCGTCAGCTCCGAAAGCCCTTATCGATGATATTTCGTTGAATGGTTCGCTTGCTGACACTTGTTAATGGCACAGCATTGAAATCTGGAGCAATCTGTGGAAGGGTTGCACTTCTCTCACGTTGAACAATTCTCTTCAGTCGTCGTTGATCCCATTCTTACAGGATCTTCTTCCTGCCGCAGCAGTGTCGGAGATTTGATGTTTTACCGTATTCCTGATATCCACGGTACACTCGTGAAATGGTCATACGGTAAAATTTCCAATTCATCGCTACCTCGGAGATGCTGTGTCCCATCGCTCGTGCGCCAACTATAGCACCACGTTCAAACTCACTTATATCTTGATAACCTGCCACTGTAGCAGCAGTCACCGATGTAACAACTTCTGTAGACACTTGTCTTGAATAGGCGTTGCCGACCGCAGCGCCGTATTCTGCCTGTTTACGTATCTCTCTTTCAATACGCATGTCCATAACAGTTTCTTTGCCGCTTCAGTGTATATGTTAATGCGATCTTTCGAGAGCCATCGATCGCAACAACATCGCGGCTTCACTGCTGCAGACCTCTGACTCTTTTGTGAATTAGAAAAGTATATTGTAAAACTTAAGTAATTAGAAAACTGTTGTGCATATGGAATGCAGCATGTTTCTTAGTCTTGGTCTGCACGCACTTTTATTACGTGCCATCCGTGGTTGTCACACACTCTATTAAGAATCATGTCTCACCTTTTGCAGTGTGTGGATGGGCATCATGAATCGCACTGACTTCAATGTGATTATTGTCCCTGAATAAAAGTGTCACTTCGTATCATTGTGTACAAATGGTTCAAATGGCTCTGAGCACTATGCGACTTAACTTCTGAGGTCATCAGTCCCCTAGAACTTAGAACTGCTTAAACCTAACTAACCTAAGGACATCACACACATCCATTCCCGAGGCAGTATTCGAACCTGCGACTGTAGCGGTCACGCGGTTCCAGACTGAATCGACTAGAACCGCACGGCCACACCAGCCGGCTCATTGTGTACATATTTCAGTTTCTTTCTGTAGTATACTGTAGCAGTTCTTTCCATGTGTGGTCCACAAAATTGTGTTATTTGGCAATGAAGCATCATCCGAAAGTCAATTTTCCACTTAGAGTTGGCACACGAGGGTATATTACCAAATGGCTAACCCGGTTCACAGTGGACAACTCCAGTTTCAAGTTGCCTCTCAGCCGGCTCCTAGGGCCACAAGAATTATATTTTCAGCATTTCACCTAATCACAGAACGAATTTAAAGCTTTAAAATGTTGCCATAATCTACTCATTAAAAGATATAACCTTACATTAAAGATTTAACACAGAAAGACAATATTATAAAGTAGCAGACATCAGTGTAAAGCATCAATATTTGTAGGAAAATTAACATTGTCGGTTCGAACAGTTTCGCACAGTGTATATGTAATAGATCGAGTATACTGACAAATGCAGTCAAATGGTATAGCATTTAATGACAGTAGTACAGTTCATAACAAGACATGAACGGTTGAGGTGGTAGAGGGTGGAACTCGGTATAAAGGCAGCCAGCCGGCTCTGTGGGATTGTGTGTGTGTGTGTGTGTGTGTGTGTGTGTGTGTGTGTGTGTGTGCGCGCGCGCGCGCGGCGCCTCTCCTGCAGATACGAAACAGACACCATGCGTAACAATGCGTATGTGTATATAAACCACAATTGTGACACAGCCACACGGAAAAGATGTACCTACATGTGATAAAGCAAAAACCAATGTGTACAAGGAAATGAGACTCTGTAATCGTCAAATCGCCAAAAAGTTGAGCCTTTCGAGTACAGTGATTGATAATTTCTTTAGATTGGGCGCACGATGTGGATGGAGGGGAAAATGTGGGTGAAGTAGAAATTATCTGAGGCATCGGAACAGTTATGTTTGCCCGAAGCAAAGGCCACAAACCGTTATTCTCCTCAACATGTTGCTGATTTACAGTTGCCAGTAACTGCAAGACGTGTAAAAGAAATTTTGTTACAAAACAAATATCTTTCATTCAAGAAACGACTGCAGAAACCTTCTCTAACACCCAGACATAAGCAGGTTAGATTGGAGCCTGATCAAAAATACATTCTACGGACGTCACAACAGGAAAAGTGATTTGCAGTGCTCAGAAGCAGTTTAATTTAGATGGGCCTGATGGATTTCAGTGTGACTGTCACGATCTGAGAGCAGAGCTGCAGGTAACAAAAATGGTTCAAATGGCTCTGAGCACTATGGGACTTAACATCTACGGTCATCAGTCCCCTAGAACTTAGAACTACTTAAACCTAACTAACCTAAGGACAACACACAACACCCAGTCATCACGAGGCAGAGAAAATCCCTGACCCCGCCGGGAATCGAACCCGGGAACCCGGGCGTGGGAAGCGAGAACGCTACCGCACGACCACGAGATGCGGGCAGCTGCAGGCAACAACGGGGAGAAATTTTCGTGGTGGAAGTGTTGGGATTTGGGCAGTCTTCTGCGCGAAAGATGAAGCACTCATTTCTTGGCTAAATATTGGAATGAATTCTGTGTACACTGAGATATAGACAGAACTGATTAGAATGTACGAGCACCTAGGAGACGAAAATCTTCTGCCAGAACCAAAAAGTGGTTCGAAGATGAAGATATCGATGTTTTCCAGAACAGCCAGAGAGGCAAAAAAGTAATTTCGTAAAATATTTAATTTATTAACTAGATGGCACAATTTGTTTTTTAAATTCCAGACAACTCCACCAAGTTTTCAACAGAAGTTGTGGAGACTTCAGTTTTGGAAAAAATGATGGTAACAAGGTTAACTGAAACAGTATGATTCTGTCAGATAATTTGCTTTATTAATACCATAGCACACGTGAATTCATGTTAAACCGGAAAAAAACAAAGCTCAGTGTTAAGGAATTTGTACAATGTGGGGAGGTAGCGTTGCTCGCGTCCGTAGGTTTAACCTTAATATACCCCACATGTGCCTCCTGGGTGGTGCTAATTGAGCAACAGTGATTACAGGCAGCCAGACTATCCATAGGTTCTCCTGGCAATGACATATCAACTAAATAGCAGAAACAGTTCTTTTCATAGCCCATTAACAAGAAACATTGGACCAACTATCAGACTCCCTCAACTGAATATCGAAAGAATTAGCAGGGCAAAGTGTGACTACCTGTCAAAACTTTTGCCGGACAACAATATCGATGTCGTCGCCATTCAGGAAACTCGTGTTCCCAGCGAAGAAATATTCCGAAGCCGAGGTCGAATTCCTGGATATTCTGCACTTGGTGTAACTTACCACGAGGTGTATGGAATTGCTACGTATGTCCGTAACAACATAAACGAAGCTTCGCTGATTTCTGTAAGTGTGGAGGCAGATATACATACAGTTGCCATACAATTGCACGGCATTACTATTACAAATGTTTACAAACCACCCAAAACAACATGGCCTGATTTTGTCCTACACACAGCAGAACATCCTGCAATTTACATAGGAGACTTCAATAGTCATCATGAACTTTGGAAGTACTCTCAAAATGATGAAAATGGGAGCATGCTTGCAGAATGGATCGAAGAGAATAATCTTCATCTAGTGTTTGATGCCAAAGATCAAGGCACTTTCAGGTCAGCTGCTTGGGACAAGGATTCAAATCCTGACTTATGCTTTGTTAGCTGCAACGAAACTGGCTTTCCCATCAACACCACAAGGAAAGTGATAGATGCCTTTCCTCACAGCCAACACAGACCTGTAATAATACAAATTGGCTGCACTGTTCCTGTCATACGATCAACTCCGCATGCTCGATGGAATTTCCAGAAAGCCGACTGGATGAAGTTTTCAACGGAACTGGATAAGACCATTCGATGGATACCTCCATCACATAATAACTATCAACGCTTCATTGGTGCAGTAACAGCAACAGCTAAAAAGTGTATGCCAAGAGGATACCGAAAAGAATATGTTCCAGGATGGAATGAGGAAAGTGAAACACTGTACCAATACTTCCAGCAAAGTGGTGACCCAGAGATAGCTACGGAACTACTGTCCAGCTTGGACATGTCTCGGAGGCAGAAATGAGCAGAAACTGTCAAAACTATGGACTTTACCCACTCGAGCAGGAAAGCATGGAGTCTTCTGAGAAAACTGGGAGGAAGTGCACCAGCATGCAGAAAAAATTCGGAAGTAACACCAGACCAAATTGCTTCCCACATCATTACCACCTCAAGAGTACCTCCTGACAAGAAACATACAAGACGTATCAGACGATAGCTTCGTGACCTGAGAAAGAAGGCATCTGCCTCATCTGAGTATACCCACCCCTTCACAGTTTCAGACATTGACTTCTGGACTGAAGGACCTCAAACCTCTTAAGGCACCTGGATTCGATGGTATCCATCCAGAATTCCTGATCCATATGGGAGGAAAAGCTAAGAAATGGCTGGCAGAATTCTTCACTGACATCCTGCTGACTGGTCAACTTCCATCTGAGTTTAAAAAGGTGAAGATAATATCTGTTCTGAAACCTGGCAAACCCAGCAACAGGGTAGAAAACTATCGCCCCATTTCCCTACTCAGCTGCTGCTACAAGCTTTTTGAAAGGCTAATATATAACAGAATAAGTAGCGCTATCTTAGAGAACGTTCCAGTTGATCAGGCAGGCTTCAGACCAGGGCGTAGCTGCTGCGACCAAGTATTGTCTCTCACATCCTTCATAGAGTCAGGATACCAAATGAAGCAGAAAACATCAGTGGCATTTGTTGATCTAACTGCCGCCTTCGACACTGTGTGGAGGGAAGGCCTTATCTACAAATTTCTCCGTATCATACCCTGCAGAACAATGGCTCGACTGATTAACAGCATGCTAAGTGATCGGAAGTTCCAGGTAATCACTGGAAGCAACATAAGTAAGGAGAGGAAGCTGAACAACGGATTGCCTCAAGGATCAGTTCTATCACCCTTACTGTTCAACCTATATTTATCTGATCTACCTGACACTTCGTCCAGAAAATACTGCTATGCCGATGACCTGGCTCTAGCCGTCAAACACCAGGAAATGAAGACAACAGAAGAGATTTTAGCCAATGACCTGTCTGCATTAGACAATTACTTCAAAATCTGGAGACTCCAACCCAGTGTGGGTAAAACAGAAGTGTGTTGCTTCCATCTAAATAACCAGTTGGCGAACGTAAAACTGGAGGTAAGTTTCAGAGGCAGAATTCTTCATCACAACTGGAACCCAAAATATCTTGGTGTCATCCTGGATCGAACACTATGCTTCAAACAACACCTTCTTAACTTAGCTCAAAAGCTGAGGACTCGAAACAACATCCTCCATAAGCTATGCGGAACTACCTGGGGATCTTCAGCAACCACCCTGCGAACTTCAGCTCTGGGCTTGGTATACTCAAGTGCTGAGTATTGTGCACCTGTTTGGATGAATAGTCATCATACAAGGCTTGTTGATACCCAGCTGAATACGACAATGCGCATAATATCTGGCACAATCAGATCTACTCCAGTTTATTGGCTTCCACTGTTAACCGGTATAATGCCTCCTGATCTACGCAGATGTACTGCCCTTATGAGAGAATTCCACAAGATCTCCAGGAATTCTAACCTACCTGTGCATAGCGACCTGCTACTTTTAAATCGCAAGAGACTGAAATCACGTCATCCAACTCTGTGCGATGCTGCTGACATGGTTGCTAAGAATTTCAAACCTCTTGAAGAATGGAAAGGTCGGTGGGAAGCAGTGACAGATGTGCACCTGCATAACATCTTCTCAGGTGCTAAACTTCCAAGTGGATTCGACTTACCACGCAAGACGTGGTCTACTCTCAACAGAATCCGTACCAGCCATGGGCGATGCAGGGATGCTCTCTTTAAATGGAACAAGCTGCCTGATCCAGCTTGTGACTGCGGGGCTCCATACCAGACTGTTCACCACATTGTCAGTGAATGCAGGATTCGAGCCTATCACGGCGCCAAAGAGGACTTCCTGCTAGCAACTCCAGATGCAGTGCGCTGGATTGAAGGACTGGATATTCAGTTGTAAAGACATACTTAAGTTTCTTGTGTGTCAATATGTACATATGTATATGTAATATCATGATATGTCTGTATTAGCCATACGCTAAATAAATAAATAAATGTACATTGTGCATACAGTTTCACAATACGTTCACAATAAATGTTCAAAAAATGTCTCCACCGAGTTCAATGCATTTAGCTGCACGTGTATGAACAGTTTTTGTTGCTCGTTTGAGTTTCACACGGTGGTTCTCAGTTTCATCTATTGCATTCATAATGCGAGTAAGTAACGGCTGACTTGAATTGAGTTTGTCCTCATAAGCTATGTCCTTCATCCATCCCCATACACGAAAATAGACGTTTGGGACATGTTTCATTAGATTCGCCAGAGCAATAACAATAAAATAAATGGAAATCGTGCTTTACTTTAACCTTGTACAGTTTTTCGATGGCTTCATATTCGCGAAATTGCTAAATTTCACGCAAAAGCCATAAATCCGTTACTAAACATTTGCGGACCTATGTTTATAAGAACTTTTTTCTTCAGTTTTACTTGTAGACTAACATATTAAAATATTTGCATATATTCGCGAATCACCCTGTGTATTACACCGACTGTACTCGTCCAATGTTTGACAATGAGCCGGCCGCTGTGGCCGAGCGGTTCTAGGCGCTTCAGTCCGGAACCGCGCTGATGCTACGGTCGCAAGTTCGAATCCTGCCTCGGGCATGGATGTGTGTGATGCCCTTACGTTAATTAAGTCTAGGGGACTGATGACCACAGCAATTAAGTCCCATAGTGCCAAGAGCGACTTGAAGCATTTGACAAAGAGAGCACTTAGCGATTTGCAACGAGTTTTACACATAATTTGAAAATCTTTTCTAAACATTTTCTCGTTTACGTGCTTAACATATTACCTCATTATTAAAGCAATCAGGCGTGTGAAGCTGTTTTATGTAATGGAGATCGATTCTTTAAAGAATCTGGAGTGAGAGATTTACTGGTTGCTGGATGCGACCCCTTCGGCCGGAAGTACAGGAGTGTGAAAGACCCAGTACCTTGCCTGACTACAGGAAGTTTGAGCTACTGGTGAGCTCGGCAAACAAGCAGCTAGCTACAACACCTTTGGTGAGAAGCAGGATCGCTAGTAAGGAAAGTCGGCAAGTGCAGAGTCACCCAAAGGCCCGGTTCCCCTCGCACTGCGCACTGTGCTGGTAGCAGCACGCATCACGAATACAGTTTCATGGCGAGTTCTCCGTGGCTTCCGCGGGCAGGACAGAAAGAGAGACGTTGTGAATCATGCGCAATGTGCGTCACGCACCTGCAAACCAGAGTTGCAGTGTGGGGGGGGGGGGGGGGGGGGGGGGGGGGGGGGGGGGGGGGGGGGGGCACGCGCGCGTCTGCCTGCGCAACCCAACACCTGCCGGACCGGCATTCCTCAGCACGCATTGTCCTCTGAGCTCGGGACAGCCTGTTGGCCGGCGTCTGTATTCTGCGGTGTCCCACACTGTCCACTACCGCACTCTTCCAGAGAGGACCTGGTTTCTAGTTTCTTACATGCAAGGGCTGTTCAAAAGGTAAGGCGGATTTCCAAACTGCGAGGGCAACGCGCATTCGATTATCGATCTTTTTTTTTTGTTATGTTGGTGCACATGTCCCGAACATACACTTACTGGCCATTGCTACACCAAGAAGAAATGCAGATGATAAAAGGGTATTCATTGGACAAATATATTATACTAGAACTGACATATGGGACTACATTTTCACGCAATTTGAGCGCATACATCCTCAGAAATCAGTACCCACAACAAACCACCTCTGACCGTAATAACGGCCCTTCATACGCCCGGCCATTGAGTCAAACGTCCACTGTTCAAAGTGCCGCCAATGCGAACAAGAGGTGACCGAGACGTGTAACCAATGGCACCCCCATACCATCACGCCGGGTGATACGCCAGTATGGCGATGACGAATTACACGCTTCGAATGTGCGTTCACCGCGATGTCGCCAAACTCGGATGCAACCATCATGATGCAGTAAACAGAACCTGGATTCATCCGAAAAAATGACGTTCTGCCATTCGTGCACCCAGGTTCGTCGTTGAGTACACCATCGCAGCGCGGCTCCTGTCCGTGATGCAGCGTCGAGGGTAACCGCAGCCATGGTCTCCGAGCTGATAGTTCGTGCCTGCTGCAAACGTCGTCGAACTGTTCGTGGCACATGGTTGTTGTCTTGCAAACGTCCCCATCTGTTGACTCAGGGATCGAGACGTGGCTGCACGATCCGTTACAGCCATGCGGATAAGATGCGTCTCACCTCGACTACTAGTGATACGAGGCCGTTGGGATCCTGCACGGCGTTTCGTATTACCCTCCTGACCCCCACCGATTCCATATTCTGCTAAACAGTCATTGGACTCGACCAAAAAAGCGAGCAGCAATGTCGCGATACGGTAAACAGCAATCGCGACAGGCTACAATCCGACCTTTATCAAAGTAGGAAACGTGATCGTACGCATTTCTTCTCCTTACACGAGGCAACAATGTTTCACCAGGCAACGCCGGTCAACTGATGTTTGTGTATGAGAAGTCAGTTGGCAACTTTCCTCATGTCAGCCACGTTTGTAGGTGTCGCCACCGGCGCCAACCTTGTGTGAATGCTCTGAAAAGCTAATCATTTGCATATCACAGCATCTTCTTCCTGTTGGTTAAATTTCGAGTCTTAGCACGTCATCTTCGTTGTGTAGCAATTTTAATGGCCAATAGTGTATTTTCACAGTTTCAAGCGTACAGCGTAGTTCGTTTGTTTTTGAGAGATAGAAAGGTGAGACGTGTTTTAGTGTCTCGGCGATTTTCGATTACTATAAAAAATTGAGCAAAGAATTTGTATCAAATTTTGTGTGAAAAATGGAGTGAACTGCTGTAAACCACTTGAAATGTTGACAGTGGCATACAGTGAGTCTGCACTAAGTAAAAGAAAAAAAACGTTTTAAGTGGTACACACTCTTCCAAAATCGCCCCACAAAATGCCAATGACGGACCTCCGCTCTGGGACGCCCCAGCACATCAGCAACAGATGGTAACGTTGAAGCTGTATAGAAAATTGTCTTGGAAAATCGTCGAATTACCATGACAGACGTTGCAGGGAATGCTGGCATATCCATCGGCTCGAGTCGTGCAATTTTTTCTGATGTTTTGGGCACGAGACGTGTGTCAGCGAAGTTTGTTCCAAAACTTGCCTGTTTTGATCAGAAGAACCGTCGCATGAGCATCACTTAGGAGCTCTTCAATGATGTCACTGATGATCCTGAGCCGCGCGGGATTAGCCGAGCGGTCTATGGCGCTGTGGTCATGGACTGTGCGGCTGTTCCCGGAGGAGGTTTCGAGTCCTCCGTCGGGCATGGGTGTGTGTTGTTTGTCCTTAGGATAGTTTAGGTTAAGTAGTGTGTAAGCTCAGGGACTGATGACTTTAGCAGTTAACTCCATAAGATTTCAACACATTTGAACAGTTGATGATCCTGATTTGCTCAAAAGGGTCATAACTTGTGACGCGACATGGGTTTACGGTTATGACGTCGAAACCAAATGCCAATCGTCCCAATGGAAGCATCCTGGAGAGCTGCGAGTGCAAAAGGCACGCCAAGTTCGATCAAATGTCAAAGTTTTGATCACTGTTTTTTTGCACGGTAGAAGATGACAGCCAAAACAGTTGCACGATAAAGATTTATTAAAATTCTTGACCATGGTTTCGGTATATATAAATATATCTTCATCAGAAGTAAAAAAAAATCTAGAATTACATCCTGCAATGGAGATTAATAAAACAATTGTGCCAAAGGCGTCGTCAATAGTTAAGACATTATCTCCATTTGTACAATATGATAATGGTCACAGGGTCAATGCGAACACAGTCTAGCACCAGTACTTCGCCTGTGAACTATGGAGATGATGTCTTAACTATTGACGACGACGCCTTTGGCACAATTGTTTTATTAATCTCCACTGCAGGATGTAATTCTAGATTTTTTACTTCTGATGAGTGTATATTTACATATACCGAAACCTTGGTCAAGAATTTTAATATATCTTTATCGTGCAACTGTTTTGGCCATCATCTTTTACCGTGAAGAATTTCAGCAGTTGATGTTTCAGCCATGTTTAAAATCTTGGGACCGTTTTTTTTTTTTATTTTTTATTTTATTTCTTCTTTTTCAAATTACCGTGGCGTAGTGCATCATGCATTTTTGCCTCAAGGTCGTACAGTCAATAAGGAGTATACGTTGACGTTACGTGCCGTATGCGAGAAGCAATACGCAAAAACAGTCCGAAACTGTGGAAAAACAGTTCCTGGCCTTTGCATCACGACAATGCACCAGCTCATTCATCGTTGCTTATGAGACATTTTTTGGCCGGAAACAGCATGACAATCATGCCTCAGCCACCACATTCACCGGATTTGGCTTCCCCTGCGACTTTTTCATGTTCCCAGAACTGAAGAGACCTATGAAAGGACGCATTTTCAACGACTGAAGAAAAAAAACTGCATCGCAGGAACTACTCAAGGCTGTAGCAAAAAGTGCTTATGAGAAGTGCTTCGAGGATTGGAAGAAGCGTTGACACAAGTGTATTGTATTTGGGGAGGGATGGGACAATATGAATATTGATGAATAAATAAACATTTTCTCATAAAAATACTAAGTCACTTTACTTTTTGAACATACCTCGTATACCATATTTTACGGACTACAAGACGCACCTTAATTTTAAGCATTTTTTTAAATAATATTTTTCACCATTTTATTATTAGATTGCAAATCCAGACAAAAAATTCTTAGTTTATAAAACCGACCTGATCTTTAAAATCCCTGAAAATCCTCATCCGGATTTTCTTCTTCTTCTTCCTCGTAATAGTTCACCTCTTCATATATACGGTGTTTCAATAACAGAGTGCAGAAATGTAACATGACATAGAGAATGCTCCTCTGAACAATTGGAAGTAGGGAACCAGGAGTCAGAGAAGCCAGCATAAGGAGACATGAAAGTAAGCTTGTCTACCACTTTGTCTAGCAATACTGTTTTGCTGCTTATTTACATCTACCATACGTACAACTTTACACGTAATGTACTGTATATTTACATGTACATTCTTTATATCCTGCAAGGAAACAAGAACCGACGAGCCTGATTACCAGGAAGTCATGGTGCAGGTTTTGTTTGCTTTACTTGACCGTAAGGTGGCTCTGTTGTATCGTATTTACAATGTCCCATCACAGAACGTGCTATGAGTCAAAGACAGACCCATTCATTACTTAGTGCTATTCAGAGACGTACAGCACAATACGATGGAGCAGTACCGGTACTGTCTCGCAGCACTCACTGACATGCTCTTTGTGTGTGGGGACGTACGTTGCAATGCCCTCGCTGCTGAAAGGCTGTACAGGGAACGATTTCCTAACGGGCATCATCCGTCGCCACGAGTGTTTATTTCCCTCGATCGACGAATGCGGTAGACTGGTTCACTGCAAAGAAGAAACGAGGGACCCGGCAACATGAGGACCACTCGAAGATGGAAGTTGACGGCCGTCAGTTTCAGCACATTTTGCAAGATACCGTACAAATGCTACGTTCACTTTGTCGCTGATGGTATCTGCAGTCAACTGTAAATAATGTAAATAAATGGTTCTGAGCAGTATGGGACTTAACTGCTGTGGTCATCAGTCTCCTAGAACTTAGAACTACTTAAACCTAACTAACCTAAGGACATCACACACATCCACGCCCGAGGTAGGATTCGAACCTGCGACTGTAGCGGTCACGCGGTTCCAGACTGTAGCGCCTAGAACCGCACGGCCACTCCGGCCGGCAATGTAAATAAAGAAGTGCACGGTATTCCTATTATCTCCTTAATCTGGTTTCTCCGACATCAGGTTCCCTACCTCACATTGTTCAATGGAGCATTCTCTATGTACTGTTAAGTTTTTGCACGCCCTTACGGAAACATACTGTATATGAACAACTGTTACCAGAAAGAAGAAAGTCTGGATGATAATTTTGAGGGATTTTGAAGGTCAGTCTTCACTGCTATCGAGAGTCTTGCGTATGCCGCACTTCTTGAAAGATTTAATAATGCCTTCTCTCATTCTAGACCACGACTGTTTTATCTACTGACACACTTGTCTGATTGTAGGTGGCATCAAAGCTCCCTTCGGCTCGAGTTCGTGTTGGGTTTCAGCCATCATCCATTAATTCCATTTCTCTCTCATATACACTTTAAATGGTTTACGAGACAGCGAGAGATTGCAGTTCTGAAGTAAGTCCTCCCGGAATAACAGAAAACTCATAATTTATCTGTCTGAATTTCTCTTTCACAGAATTTTTCAAATGACTACTAAACTGATCTAGCACCAGAAGGGAACTCTTCTTCAATAAATCACCTTCTCTTCTCTCCCACATCCTGTTAATCCATAATTTTATACCAGCCTAGTCCATTCAGTTTTTGTCATGTACGTGAATAATGACACCTGGCGGTATTTCAGGAGATTTTGGCATTGTTTTGCGCTTGAAAATGATCGTTGGATTAACATTAGTACCATCAGCAAAACATGAAAGGACAAAAGTGTAACGCATTTTTTCGTGTCCTCTCGTTTTTATAGTTACAATCTGAGAACATTTCATGGCTGCAGTTCTGTTCCTTGGCACATCAAATGTCAGAGGGCTTTCGTCCATATACGCTATTTGGCTTATTTCCATTTGGTTTCCTTTCCATGTTGAATAATAAAGCTATGGAAAGGTAATATTGTATCTTCATATTTTAGTGCCATTTTCTGAGATATTTCTGTTTTGGTTTGCACGCTAAGTCCTCGACACTTCAGAAACCTGTAACATCAACCAACTTCGTCCTTAAAATCTCGTAAGTTTTGCTTTAGCACTGCCTTACAAGTGTGTATTTGAATCATTTTTGTATTAATTCCAGTGCCATTTTGATGGTGCTCTTGAATCCATTTCAATACATCTTCTAGTTTTCGCCATTTTGCATTCACTCCTCTATTTGCACATTTGGTCTCCCTCATATTTTACAGTTCTTCTCTACTAACTCGCCAGCCGCGAACGTTTTTGCTGTGGATGGGAGTCCGAAATGTCGCTTAGCTGCTCTGTTTCCATGATGTTCTGCATATGCTGTTACTTTCAATTTATAGCACACATCATACGAATACCTTTTATTTTTTGCATTAGGAAACTAGATAGTTACAAAAATATTGAACTGTTACCAATAACACAAATCACTTTGAATTAAAGTTCACCGTAGCATGCAATGACGCATCACAGGCCAGACAGTGTCCTGGATTTGTGATCGTGAGTGGTGGCATGCCTTCATGATGCACACGGTGACTTGCCCCCTCTCATATTTATATCTTACTGTGAGTAATTTGATTTGGTGAAGTATAGCCGAGTATGGTCATTACAAGGCTAGTATTGAGAACTCAGAAGATATGAATATTTTCCTCTCTAATTGCGTGCGGTGAAAAGTTGCTATACCTTCACACGTGGACTTCCCACGCAGCATCTCTCGTCACCCGGGTGGTCCGGTGACAGGCGGGCTCTGCTGATCTTGAAAGGGTTAAGCCGACGGGTGTGAGGGAGTCGAGTGGATGCTTTCCACATGCCGACATTGTCATAAGAGCAGGGGTGACACGCCCACAGGGGCCTGACGGAGCAGCTGGGCTAGAGATTCCGTTACTTCACAGAAACTCAGTGAAAACACTTTCTGGTGGGCTACCAGCGAAGTGTGGGAATGACTTGTGTTCCCAGGCAGTCTTGGCGGGCAAGTTCCCGCATCTTCTGCAAAATCATAACTGTGAGTGGCTTGCCCAGGGGATAGCACCGTGACGTAGCAAAATCGGCACAGAAATTTACACCAAGTAGCTCCATTGGTGAAATATTAGTGCTTCGGCAATAGAGTGGAATTTTCCGCCGGTTTTCAAGTTGCTGATTGGAACGTTCAACCATGACCACTGTCGTGGGGGCGGGAATGTTCTGTGTTTGGTTTGTACGGGTGCTCTTAATAGAATCGGCTCTGGCCTTCCGGTCGGAGTAGGTTACAAGACTGAGCTCTCGCTGCTCTGAACAACCGGCCTTCAGTTGGCTGTCTAATACACTATCATTTAATTCTAACTGATTGACGAAGTTGCTGACGTTTCGACTTCAACATAACTTTCCGAGTGCAGTTGGCAATTGAGCGTTCTGCATACAAGCGGTCTATGTCGTCCGTCTTGAGCAGTTTTGGCTAAAGTTGACTGTATCGGAGTTACAGTGTGACTTCGCTTGTTAAAAACAATCACTGTACCGTCAGAGGCATTTGTATTGCTAGGAAGTCTTTAGTCTGGAACAACCACACCAGGATAATTTGTTTCGGGCTATACTCGCGACATTATCATCACCACGACGGGACTTCGAAGCAACCAGCCATCGCCTCCGGTACGCGAGATCGTGTCCTTGCAGTTGAGAAGACAGCCTGGTAATGTATGTCCGCAGCACCGGCAGAGTAGAGAATTTTCCTCTGTGATAATCGGAGCTCATCAGAGCGCGCCTGTTCCTGTCTTTTCTTACGCGGTTCTGTCTTGGATGTTCACTGTCTGAGATCTCACTACTGTAGCAGCAATTAACACTCAGTTGGCTAGGTGCTTCTCTTAAGATTTGAGTTGCAAGGAATTGGCTCCACATACCACATGGCCATAAATGTCACAAGCTAGTTTATGGACCACTTCACCTTCACAGGATTTATTTGAGTATCCAATTTGACGTATTGTAAATGTTTCATGTGTTTTTTATTGAGTTTAGTCATAATAAATCAAATTGTTATTTTGGACAGAACTTTCATTCTGTTGATCGGTAGAGCAACCCTTTCATTTCTCACCACGTTAATGAAACTTTCCTTTATCAAATTAATTTCCTATCAAAATAAATTATTGCAGGTCCCAAACTCTTTTCTGCACCACTTGCAGGGTCGATTACAGTTCGCGTTTCTTCTTAATCCATGTGCAACAGCAAAAGTTGGAGTTAGAAAAGGGGGGCTTGGAGCATCATTTCCATATGAAGATTCTCGAAGAATTCAGTGTTAAATACACTGCTAGCCCCGGCACCTCGCAGTCGCGTGACGATAGGGAGACACTAACAAGCTCGCGAATCCCCGCAACCCACGTTCGTCGCAGCCGTGCACCGTTGCTGCCCGTTGAAACCAGTGTTCCCAGATAGAGATAGGCCTCCCGCTGCATAGAATATATGGCCATTTTTAAGACTGGCGGGAATTTGAAATCAAACACACGATATTTTTGTATTAATTTCGAGTACAAGACGCACTTAAATTTTGGAGCCAATATAGCGTAGAAAAAAGTGCGTCTTGTAGTCCTGATGTTATTTTGTAGCTACATTTCTCCGCATATGTGTTTACTGTCTGCATTATGTACTGCGAATAGAGTTAGTACCATAGAACTAACAAATTTGAACTTCATACACGAGACGGCCGTTTTCCACCTACGTCACTGTTTATGACGTCGTATCTCCCGAATTATCATGTGTAGGTGGTTCGTACCTCTGACAGTGAGGGGTGTGTGTACCAAGCTTCAAATACGTCCAGTGGTTTACGAGGAGATGTTGCAAAAAAAAGAAGGCACAGGCGCGCGCGCACACACCACACACACACACACACACACACACACACACACACACACACACACACACACACACATTTAGCTTATATGAAATGTATGGATACATCCTTGTTTTGGTTCCTCTTGGAAGAAGGAAAAAAAAAAACATCGGATGACAGTAATTTGTTGTGTGAATATGGCGCTCTAGTTACCGCAGTGATCCTCGCTACTACAGTTTCTCATCGTTTAAGCCGTATAGTACTACTGCCCCCCCCCCATGAACCATGGACCTTGCCGTTGGTGGGGAGGCTTGCGTGCCTCAGCGATACAGATAGCCGTACCGTAGGTGCAACCACAACGGAGGGGTATCTGTTGAGAGGCCAGACAAACGTGTGGTTCCTGAAGAGGGGCAGCAGCCTTTTCAGTAGTTGCAAGGGCAACAGTCTGGATGATTGACTGATCTGGCCTTGTAACAATAACCAAAACGGCCTTGCTGTGCTGGTACTGCGAACGGCTGAAAGCAAGGGGAAACTACAGCCGTAATTTTTCCCGAGGGCATGCAGCTTTACTGTATGATTACATGATGATGGCGTCCTCTTGGGTAAAATATTCCGGAGGTAAAATAGTCCCCCATTCGGATCTCCGGGCGGGGACTACTCAGGAGGATGTCGTTATCAGGAGAAAGAAAACTGGCATTCTACGGATCGGAGCGTGGAATGTCAGATCCCTTAATCGTGCAAGTAGGTTAGAAAATTTAAAAAGGGAAATGGATAGGTTGAAGTTGGATATAGTGGGAATTAGTGAAGTTCGGTGGCAGGAGGAACAAGACTTCTGGTCAGGTGACTACAGGGTTATAAACACAAAATCAAATAGGGGTAATGCAGGAGTAGGTTTAATAATGAATAGGAAAATAGGAATGCGGGTAAGCTACTACAAACAGCATAGTGAACGCATTATTGTGGCCAAGATAGATACGAAGCCCACACCTACTACAGTAGTACAAGTTTATATGCCAACTAGCTCTGCAGATGACGAAGAAATTGAAGAAATGTATGATCAAATAAAAGAAATTATTCAGATTGTGAAGGGAGACGAAAATTTAATAGTCATGGGTGACTGGAATTCGAGTGTAGGAAAAGGGAGAGAAGGAAACATAGTAGGTGAATATGGATTGGGGGACAGAAATGAAAGAGGAAGCCGCCTGGTAGAATTTTGCACAGAGCACAACATAATCATAACTAACACTTGGTTTAAGAATCATGAAAGAAGGTTGTATACATGGAAGAACCCTGGAGATACTAAAAGGTATCAGATAGATTATATAATGGTAAGACAGAGATTTAGGAACCAGGTTTTAAATTGTAAGACATTTCCAGGGGCAGATGTGGACTCTGACCACAATCTATTGGTTATGACCTGTAGATTAAAACTGAAGAAAGTGCAAAAAGGTGGGAATTTAAGGAGATGGGACCTGGATAAACTAAAAGAACCAGAGGTTGTACAGAGATTCAGGGAGAGCATAAGGGAGCAATTGACAGGAATGGGAGAAATAAATACAGTAGAAGAAGAATGGGTAGCTTTGAGGGATGAAGTAGTGAAGGCAGCAGAGGATCAAGTAGGTATAAAGACGAGGGCTAGTAGAAATCCTTGGGTAACAGAAGAAATATTGAATTTAATTGATGAAAGGAGAAAATATAAAAATGCAGTAAGTGAAACAGGCAAAAAGGAATACAAACGTCTCAAAAATGAGATCGACAGGAAGTGCAAAATGGCTAAGCAGGAATGGCTAGAGGACAAATGTAAGGATGTAGAGGCCTATCTCACTAGGGGTAAGATAGATACCGCCTACAGGAAAATTAAAGAGACCTTTGGAGAGAAGAGAACGACTTGTATGAATATCAAGAGTTCAGATGGAAACCCAGTTCTAAACAAAGAAGGGAAAGCAGAAAGGTGGAAGGAGTATATAGAGGGTCTATACAAGGGCGATGTACTTGAGGACAATATTATGGAAATGGAAGAGGATGTAGATGAAGATGAAATGGGAGATATGATACTGCGTGAAGAGTTTGACAGAGCACTGAAAGACCTGAGTCGAAACAAGGCCCCCGGAGTAGACAATATTCCATTGGAACTACTGACGGCCGTGGGAGAGCCAGTCCTGACAAAACTCTACCATCTGGTGAGCAAGATGTATGAAACAGGCGAAATACCCTCAGACTTCAAGAAGAATATGATAATTCCAATCCCAAAGAAAGCAGGTGTTGACAGATGTGAAAATTACCGAACTATCAGCTTAATAAGTCACAGCTGCAAAATACTAACACGAATTCTTTACAGACGAATGGAAAAACTAGTAGAAGCCAACCTCGGGGAAGATCAGTTTGGATGGCGTAGAAACACTGGAACACGTGAGGCAGTACTGACCTTACGAATTATCTTAGAAGAAAGAATAAGGAAAGGCAAACCTACGTTTCTAGCATTTGTAGACTTAGAGAAAGCTTTTGACAATGTTGACTGGAATACTCTCTTTCAAATTCTAAAGGTGGCAGGGGTAAAATACAGGGAGCGAAAGGCTATTTACAATTTGTACAGAAACCAGATGGCAGTTATAAGAGTCGAAGGACATGAAAGGGAAGCAGTGGTTGGGAAGGGAGTAAGACAGGGTTGTAGCCTGTCCCCGATGTTGTTCAATCTGTATATTGAGCAAGCAGTAAAGGAAACAAAAGAAAAATTCGGAGTAGGTATTAAAATTCATGGAGAAGAAATAAAAACTTTGAGGTTCGCCGATGACATTGTAATTCTGTCAGAGACAGCAAAGGACTTGGAAGAGCAGTTGAATGGAATGGACAGTGTCTTGAAAGGAGGATATAAGATGAACATCAACAAAAGCAAAACAAGGATAATGGAATGTAGTCTAATTAAATCGGGTGATGCTGAGGGAATTAGATTAGGAAATGAGGCACTTAAAGTAGTAAAGGAGTTTTGCTATTTGGGGAGCAAAATAACTGATGATGGTCGAAGTAGAGAGGATATAAAATGTAGGCTGGCAATGGCAAGGAAAACGTTTCTGAAGAAGAGAAATTTGTTAACATCCAGTATTGATTTAAGTGTCAGGAAGTCATTTCTGAAAGTATTCGTATGGAGTGTAGCCATGTATGGAAGTGAAACATGGACGATAAATAGTTTGGACAAGAAGAGAATAGAAGCTTTCGAAATGTGGTGCTACAGAAGAATGCTGAAGATTAGATGGGTAGATCACATAACTAATGAGGAAGTATTGAATAGGATTGGGGAGAAGAGAAGTTTGTGGCACAACTTGACCAGAAGAAGGGATCGGTTGGTAGGACATGTTCTGAGGCATCAAGGGATCACCAATTTAGTATTGGAGGGCAGCGTGGAGGGTAAAAATCGTAGAGGGAGACCAAGAGATGAATACACTAAGCAGATTCAGAAGGATGTAGGCTGCAGTAGGTATTGGGAGATGAAAAAGCTTGCACAGGATAGAGTAGCATGGAGAGCTGCATCAAACCAGTCTCAGGACTGAAGACCACAACAACAACAACAGTACTACTGCCCCTCCTCCCCTCCCACCACTGGGGTCAGTGAAGCCCTGCACGGAAGCCGAGACATGTGGGTTCGAATCCCGGCCAGACCGCGGATTTTTCCGTCTTCGTTTTCGTGTTACTGGTTCGGATTCCATGTTAATAAACTGTAGGACCCACTTTCCCCGGCTGGCGTCCGGTAGGAAGACTTGGTTCAGGCCACTGATCCACATGAAATTATTCTTTTCTTTTCACCCACCGATATTCAAACTCAGGTGTTTCTTCAGACACGCGGTTATTAATCTGCAGGATTTCCCGCCTTATTTTCTTGTATTATTTGTGTAACCTCATGAATTTTGCTTTTTAGTCATTTAGATTTCCAGAGGGTTTTCGACACCGTACCTCACAAGCGCCTTGTAACCAAACAGCGTGCCTATGGAATATCGCCATACTTGTGCGACTGGATTCGTGATTTCCTGTCAGAAAGGTCACAATTCGTAGTAGCAGACGCAAAATCATCGAGTAAAACAGAATTAATATCCGGCGTTTCCCAAGGAAGTGTTGTAGGCCCTCTATTGTTCCTGACATATATTAACGACATAGGAGACAATCTGAGTAGCCCTCTTAGAATGTTTGCAGATGATGCTGTCATTTACCATCTTGTAAAGTCATCAGATGACCAAAACGAATTGCAAATTCATTTAGATAAGATATCTGTGTGGTAATTGGCCCTGAATAAAGAAAAGTGTGAGGTTATGCACATGAGTTCTAAAAGAAATCCACTAAATTTAGATTACGCGATAAGTCACACAAATCTGAAGGCTGTAAATTCAACTATATACTTAGTTATTACAATTACAAATAACCTAAATTTGGATGATCATATAGATGATGATGTGGGTAGAGCAAACCAAAGACTGCGATTCACTGGCAGAACGCTTAGGAGCAGTAACAGGTCTATTAAAGAGACTGCTTACACCACGCTTGCCCGCCCTATTCTGGAGTATTGCTGTGCGGTGTGGGATCCGTATCAGTTGGGACTGACGGATGACATCGAAAAAGTACAAGGAAGGGCAGCTCGTTTTGTATTATCGCGAAATAGGGGAGATAGTGTCACAGACATGATACGTGAATTGGAGTGGCAATCATTAAAACAAAGGCGTTTTTCCTTGCGCGGGATCTTCTCATGAAAGTTCAATCACCAGTTTTCTCCTCCGATTGCGAAAACATTCTGTTGGCACCCACCTATATAGGGCGAAATGATCATCTCGATAAAATAAGAGAAATCAGGACTCGCACAGAAAAATTTAAGTGCTTGTTTTTCCCGCGCGCCGTTCGAGAGTGGACCGCTAGGGATACAGCTTGAAGGTGGTTCATTGAACCCTCTGCCAGGCACTTTATTGTGAATAGCAGATTAATCACGTAGATGTAGATGTACCTCTCCTACTTCTGTCGCCAAAGGCTGGATCCAAATCTACATGGACCATCCTCTTGTGACTTCCACTCCGTCCGCTAGCTGTGTGTGGACTTAGATTCAAAGAGAGCAGAAATGAAAGAATAAGCCTTATGAAATTTTTGAAAAAAAAACTATTGTGAGAAGTCACGTCTTCACCACCTACAACCTACAGGCATTGGAATAAATCAATGGTGATGGCTGAAAATTTGTGACAGGCTAGGACTCGATCCAGGACACTCTGCTTGTATAGAGCAGTTGCCTTAACCGCCTCAGCCATCCGGACACGCCTCTCGTCCAACCCAAATTCGTGAGAAGTTCTAGAGAAGCGGACCATCCGGGTTCGAGTCCCAGTCTGATACAAATTTCCAGTCATTATCATTGATTTATTCCAATGCCTTCAGGTGGCCGAAGTCCTGATTCCTCGTAATACAGTTTCTGTTCTGTCGGACATGTCCTCAAGGTGTGGTCGACCCTGGCCGCTCAAGGTCGTCTCGCTCTTGGACTCTGCCGTGCTGACGTCATCCAGTGTGTGACCACGCACCGATCCCTGTAGACCTCAGCCTCAGCTCTAGGGAGTTCATAAAAACAGCAAAAAGAAAAAGTATGCTGGCCCCGCTGAGAGAAGATAAGTTCTTCAGGCCCAGCCGCAGTTAACTGTCAAAATTCTGAGATCGTTCCTCTCACTGCGTTATCCGCTCCCGACGCAAGACGAGACGACGACGAAATCGAAGCGTCACACGCACTAAACTGAGCCATAAACAAATAATGGAGCGCATCTCACCCACCCGCCCACCCACACACACACACACACACACACACACACACACACACACACACACACACACACGCTATCTCAACATCTCACCGCTACTACCACGACTCCTAAAAAACTGCCGCCGCTTCGGATGGTGGTTTATTTATTTGCTCGGCTGTAATCCGACATCTCGCAGCTACACACACACACACACACACACACACACACACACACACACACACACACACACACGCCCGCGCGCACCCTCTTCTCCCCACACAGAGTGACGCGCTGGTCGTAACGGAGCCACTTAAAGCCCAGAACTGTCGACCAACTCTGCTTTTAAGGCGCGGCGTCCGGGAGACTGTGATTTTTATTTTATGGCCCGTGAACTGACCCCTGCGGGACTCACCGCCGGCCGTGTAATGTCGGGCCAATCCTGTCGAGTCTTCCGAGCGTGACGTGGGTGCCCAGTCAGCCGCGCACAAGGGCTTATCACACTCGTGGTGTGGTTGTCAGCGCCGGCCGCTGTGACCGAGCGGTTGTAGGCTCTTCAGTCTGGAACCGCGCGACCGCTACTGTCGCAGGTTCGAATCGTGCCTCGGGCATGGATGTGTGTGATGTCTTTAGGTTAGTTAGGTTTAAGTAGTTCTGTCTATGGGACTGATGACCTCAGATGTTGTCCCATAGTGCTCAGAGCCATTTGATTGTCAGCGGAGATTGCCTGTTCACTAGGAGGTGGTGTGACAAAATTTCGCTTCAGACAGTACACCATCAGACGGCCTAATACAACACATTGCATCGAGAGAACACAAAGATCTCAGAACAAGATTAAAACAACACTGTCGACTGTGAAACAGGTATGAGGATGGAGTGTGAGTGGTCAGTATACTACATTTCTCTTGTGTGGTGATCTACCAGAGCTGTGCCAAACATAGAATAATCTTTCTTGGCAACTCAGTGTTCGGCATCAGAGGACGAGTATCTACACAAACTGTTAATTTTTTCTTCTGCGAGTGAGGCACTAGCAGGGCTTAAGGATAGGATGAGGCCATAGGTGTTTTCTTTCATGTAACAAGACCATGTGGAAGATGCAAATTTTTTTCAGAAGTTGTAACACGGCCGATGAGTAAACAAACTCGACAATAGTTGACTTTGTATCTGGAAAATAAGCAAAAGGTATTCGTGCACTGTACACGAACAGGGAAGAAGTCTGAATCTGGCTGGAGGTCACGTAAAGTAGGAGTTGCAACAGCTGTCTGTACTTGCTCCATTTTCATGATACGTATCGAAGATCTGGAAATAACCATTGTTGTCAACCTGTGAAACCTGATGATCACTGATAGCGCAGTCTCTTTCTCTGCTTTCATTTCCAACTGTCTAACTAATTATCAGCCGTAAGTGAATAAGATCAATCGACGTATCAAATTCGCGCCCTTGTCGTACAGACCTCCCTGTTCACCAAATCC
This sequence comes from Schistocerca piceifrons, assembly GCF_021461385.2. Lineage (NCBI taxonomy): Eukaryota > Metazoa > Arthropoda > Insecta > Orthoptera > Acrididae > Schistocerca > Schistocerca piceifrons. The sequence continues at coordinate 217,208,893 of NC_060146.1, forward strand.
CCATGTTTATTCCTTATGAATGTTAATCTACATCTATGTCTGCATCCCCATTATGCTGTTCACACTTCATTCTTTTGCAGAGGATTCGTAGTATAATTTTCGGGCTATTTTTCGATCGTTCGACTCTCGAATAATGCCTGGGAAAGATGAACACCTAAATCTTCCCCGTGGGCTCTGATTTCTCCCATTTTATCACAATGCTCCTTTCTAGTTTCTCGCTATATTTATCGATTTGAAGGAGAAAGTAGACTGAAATTTCGCGCAAACATCTCGCCGCAGAGAAAGACGCCTTTGTTTTAATGATTGTTGTCGGAATTCGCTTATGGCACCCGTCGCGACTGAAGGAGCAAGCGGCCCCTTTCTACCACTAACACTGCTGAACCCGATAATTAAGATGCCGACCCCTGGAAGTTACGAAATGAAGGCCAGGAAAAACGACCACGTGGTCTGTCTATGCTACTGAATAAACGGCTCTTTTCACTCGATTGCATAGCATGACCACGTCTCCAACAAGATCTCGTAATAATCTGTAAAAAAGAAAACGATGCACCACGCGAAAATTATCCGAGTCGGACGGAAATCGGTAATTGTGATGCACATGTACAACAAACAACTGTTACATTCATTACTTAACACTTCCTGGCTGATATGCCGTAGTCGATACATAAAAGTCGCCGCTTGTCCTCGGAGGATGCCTTCCGCACTCGAAGGCGAAACGTGAGGGGAGAGTTTTGTGTATGGACCACCGCATCGCAGCCCAGAAGTGTTAAGTAATGACAACACCTGCCGTGAAAGCCTTCATTCTATGATCAAATGTTACAGAGAAATTGGATGATTTATTTAAGAGAAAGAACTTCACAAATTGAGCTACTCATTAATCCGTTGGTCCACCTTTGGCTCTTACGCAACAAGTTATTTGGCTTGGCATTGATTAGTAAGAGCTGATGTCCTCTTGAGGGATATCGATCCATATATTATCCAGCTGGCTCGTTAGATCATCAAAATCCCGAGCTGATTGGAGGGCACTGCCCGTGACGCTCCAAACGATCTGAACCGCTCGAAGATCCGGCGACCTTGCTGGTCAAGCTAAGTTTTGGCAAGCACGAAGACAAGCTGGAGAAACTCTCGTCGAGTGCGGGCGGGCTTTATCCTGGTGATATTTAATCCCTGGATGGCTTGCCAGTGTGGGCAACAAAATGGAGCGTAGAATATTGTCGACGTGCCGCTGTCCTGTAAGGGTGTCTCGGATGAGAACCAAACAGATGGCAGCCCAAACCTTCAACTCCTGTTGTCAGGCCGTATGACAGGCTACGCTCAGGTTGGTGGTGTCCCACCACTGTCTTCGGTCTGGACTTTCATTGACTGAACTGTCTTCACTAATGACTCCCTCTTCGAACTGAGCCCCAAACACCAGCAAAGACAGACGTCCCAGTCCGCTGTGGGATATATACAGGGTGTTAGAAAAAGGTACGGCTAAACTTTCAGCAAACATTACTCAGACACAAATAAAGAAAAGATGTTATGTGGACATGCGTCCGGAAACGCTTACTTTCCATGTTAGAGCTCATTTTAGTTTCGTCGGTATGTACTGTACTTCCTCGATTCACCACCAGTTAGCCCAATTGAAGGAACGTAATGTTGACTTCGGTGCTTGTGTTGACATGCGACTCATTGCTCTACAGTACTAGCATCAAGCACATCAGTACGTAGCATCAACAGGTTGGTGTTCATCACGAACGTGGTTTTGCAGTCAGTGCAATGTTTACAAATGCGGAGTTGGCAGATGCCCATTTGATGTATGGATTAGCACGGGGCAATAGCCGTGGCGCGGTACGTTTGTATCGAGACAGATGTCCAGACGAAGACAGGAAGACGTTCGAAGCAATTGATCGGCGTCTTAGGGAGCACGGAACATTCCAGCATACGACTCGCGACTAGGGAAGACACCTGCAATGGACGAGGCAATTCTTCGTGCAGTTGACGATAACCCTAATTGTGGTGTCACCGCCAGACACCACACTTGCTAGGTGGTAGCCTTTAAATGGGTCGCGGTCCGTTAGTATATGTCGGACCCGCGTGTCGCCACTGTCAGTGATTGCAGACCGAGCGCCGCCATACGGCAGGTCTAGAGAGACTTCCTAGCACTCGCCCCAGTTGTACAGCCGACTTTGCTAGCCAAGCTACACTGACAAATACGCTCTCATTTGCCGAGACGATAGCACAGCCTTCAGCTACGTCATTTGCTACGACCTAGCAAGGCGCCATTACCAGTTATATTGTGAAGCATGTACAGTCAAGATCGATGTACACCAATTATAGATTAAAGTTAAGTATTCCAAGAACTACGTTCTTTTCTTTATAGGATAATTACTTTACCTTGTTCCAGACCTCACGCCAATCTGCGTGAGCTTAAAAGCGTCAATTTCGGCCTCCTCTAGCAACACTCTTCTGCCAATACTTCACTAATGTCAGCGTCAGAGAAGTTGCTGCTGTACAAGGTAACGTTGAACACGTCACTGTATGGAGAGTGCTACGGGAGAACCAGTTGTTTCTGTACCATGTACAGCGTGTGCAGGCACTATCAGCAGCTGATTGGCCTCCACGGGTACACTTCTGCGAATGGTTCATCCAACAATGCATCAATCCTCATTTCAGTGCAAATGTTCTCTTTACGGATGAGGCTTGATTCCGACGTGATCAAATTGTAAATGTTCACAATCAACATGTGTGGGCTGACGAGAATCCGCACACAATTGTACAATCACGTCATCAACACAGATTTTCTGTGAACGTTTGGGCAGGCATTGTTGGTGATGTCTTGATTGGGCCCCATGTTCTTCCACCTACGCTCAATGGAGCACGTTATCATGATTTCATACGGGATACTCTACCTGTGCTGCTAGAACATGTGCCTTTACAAGTACGACACAACATGTGGTTCATGCACGATGGAGCTCCTGCACATATCAGTCGAAGTGTTCGTACGCTTCTCAACAACAGATTCGGTGACCGATGGATTTGTAGAGGCGGACCAATTCCGTGGCCTCCACGCTCTCCTGACCTCAACCCTCTTGACTTTCATTTATGGGGGCATTTGAAAGCTCTTGCCTACGCAACCCCGGTACCAAATGTAGAGACCCTTCGTGCTCGTATTGTGGACGGCTGTGATACAATACGCCATTCTCCAGGGCTGCATCAGCGCATCAGGGATTCCATGCGACGGAGGGTGGATGCATGTATCGTCGCTAACGGAGGACATTTTGAACATTTCCTGTAACACAAGTGTATGAAGTCACGCTGGTACGTTCTGTTGCTGTGTGTTTCCATTACATGATTAATGCGATTTGAAGAGAAGTAACAAAATGAGCTCTAACACGGAAAGTAAGCGTTTCCGGACACATGTCCACATAACATATTTTCTTTCTTTGTGTGTGGGGAATGTTTGCTGAAAGTTTGGCCGTACCTTTTTGTAACACCCTGTGTATACCACCCTGACCGCGGCCCGCCATACGGCCGTATATCTAAGAGTGCTGGCCCGCCGTGCTATTACATTTGGTAACAGGACGCTTTCGATCACCGTCCGCCGCACCATTACAGCACAGCCATATGTCAACGATATTCCACGCCCCTTTTGGTTGCCCTTCCTGCTCTTACATTTCAGCAAGCCAACGCCCGCTCGCACACGGTGGGTCCAGTTCTGAAACATAAACTCGTCCATGGAATAGAAGGACTTGTCCAAAAGAAATGATTTTAAGCTAGATTTAAAACTTAATATGCTACCTGCCAGACACTTTATGTTGTTGGGCAAACGATCAAAGATTTTTGTTGCTGAATAATGTACTCCTTTTTGAGTAACTGACGGCTTTAATAACGGATAGGAAAGGTCATTTCTCCCTCTAGTTTTGTACATATGAACATCACTGTTCTTCGCGAATTGAGATGGATTATTTACAACGAATTTCAGTAGCGAATATATGTACTCTGATGATGCAGTTAAAATACCCAACTCCTTGAATAGGTGCCTACATGACGTCCTTGGGTGAACACCACTAATTATTCTCACTGCTATCTTTTGTGCAATCAGTACTTTATGTCTTAAGTGGTGAGTTAGCCCAGAAATCTATTCCATAAGACATTATCGAGTGGAAATATGCAAAGTACGTTAGGAGGCTGATCTGTTTATTACCAAGACTAGCGATTATACGAAGAGTGAAAGAAGCTGAATTTAACTGTTTGAGAAGCTCAGTAATATGCTTCTTCCAGTTCAAGTTGTCATCAATGTGAGGACCTGAAAATTTGGAGAAATCTACCCTGTTAACTGAGTCCTGTTCATATATTACATCAACTGTCGGTATGACTCTATTCGGTGTACAGAACTGGATATAGCGAGTTTTTTCAAAATTAAGGGAGAGTCCATTTTCTGAGAAGCACTTAATAATTCTTTGAAAGACATCCTTAACAATATCCTCAGCTGCTTTTTCTGGAATGGGATTTATTATAACACTCATCTCCAAAAAGTACTAGTTATGCTTGCTGAACGTTAAGTGAGAGGTCATTCACATGAATAAGGAACAACAGAGGACCCAAAATTGAACCCTGTGGGACTCCCTTTGTTATAACTCCCCATTCGCTGATATTTACCACCCTCCCAACATTATTTGCGTTATTCAGCATTACTTTTTGCTTTCTGTTCGTTAAGTATCATTTAAACCAGCTGTGTGCATAGCCTTCAGTTCCATAAAACCTGAGTTTTTCTAGGAGTGTGACATGATCCACACAGCCAAATGCCTTGGAGAGATCACAAAAAATACCAACTGGCGATAATTTGTGATTCAGGGCTTGTACTATTTGATGGGTAAATGTGTAGATAGTATTCTCAGTCAAGTAACCCTTCTGGAATCCGAACTGTGACATGCTGAGTAAATTATTTGCACTTAAATGTGAGAGTACTCTTGAATACATAACTTTTCGAATATTTCAGAAAATCAAGTCAGCAATGAGATTGGTGTATAATTATTTAAGTCACTCTTGTCACCTTTCTTATGAAGAGATTTGACAATTGCGTATTTTAATATGTCTGGAAAAATTCCCTGTGCCAGCGAAGCATTACATATATCACTGAGGACTCCACTTATTAAATTAGAACAACACTTCAAAATTTTGTTAGAGACTCCATCAACACCACATGAGCTCTCGTTTTTCAGCATATTTATAATTCTCTTAATTTCAGTGGGGGATGTTGCTGCTATTTCTAAAGGCCAAAAGTCCTGGGGGAATGACATTTTTAACATATTTTTTTGCCTCTTCAACTGAACCCTATAACTCTATTTTTGCTGATGAATTGTTCTCGGGTTATCAGCCGAGTGGTGGCGTTTCAATGAGTTTCGTACCCATCATCTTGGATGATGGGTACGAAACTCATTGAAACGTTGCGACAAGACGACGCCCCCACTCGGCTGATAACCCGAGAAGAATTCATCAGTGGAATACGCCGAGAAAGACTGCAAGCCCCTATTTTTGCTACTACATTCAGAATGTGACTGTTAAAAATACTTGCAACTTGTGAATTATCACTCACACAATCATCATTTAGCTTTATTGCTATGGTACGCTGTGCACTGTCAGGCTGCCCCGTCTCCCGTTTGACATTATTCCATATAGTTTTAATCTTAGTATCCGCATTATTGATTTCTGTCAGAACACATAAGCTTCTCGACTTCTTAATGACTTTCCTTAAAATATTACAGTATCTTTTGTAGTAAGCAAGTAACATCGGATTCTGACTTATTCTGGCCTGTCCATATATTTCCCTCTTCCTCTTACATGATATCTTAATTCCCTTACTAATTTATGACTTACTGGACTTTGCAATGGCTTTTTTTTATAACGTTTCAGGAAAGCAACTCTCAAATACTGAGACAAATTTACGGTGGAATAAACTGAATTTGGCATCAGCATCCTTTTCTGTGTATACTTCATCCCATTCCACCTCTCTTAAAACCCTGTACAGTGTTTGCATCAATAAGCCTCCCTGCCTTGTATGAACCTGCCTGAAGCCTCTAAGGTGCTATAGGTATTATTTCCATTAACTGTGTATCTTTAGATTAGATTAGATTAGATTTACTTTCATTCCAATTGATCTGTAGTGAGGAGGTCCTCCAGGATGTGGAACATGTCAGAAAACAACAATACATGACAAATATTTACAACTAAAACAAATAAGCTAATGTACCATTCCACAGGTCCCAAGTGGAATGATCGTCATTTTTTAATGAACACTAAGAGACATTTTACAAATACTAATGCACTGAATTTAAAATAAAAAAGTTTTTTATTTATTTATAAGGTAATAAACATGTAATACAACTACTATAATACTTATTTACAATGAACACATTACTGCACTGAAATGGTGCAGAAGTTAGATTATACTTACACACACACACACACACACACACACAAACACACAGACACACAAATTTTCAATGAACACATTACTGCACTGAAATTGTGCAGAAGTTATGTTGTACTTATATACAAATCAGTTGGTTTTACTAAGAAATTCATCAATGGAGTAGAAGGGGTTGGCCACGAATAAATCCTTTAGGCTTCTCTTAAACTGAATTTCATTGGTTGTTAAGCTTTTTATGGCTGCTGGCAAGTCATTGAAAATGTGTGTCCCTGAATAATGCACACCTTTTTGTACAAGACTAAGTGACTTTAAATCCTTGTGAAGATTATTCTTATTTCTAGTATTGATTCTGTGAATTGAGCTGTTGGTTTGAAAGAGTGATATATTTTTAATGACAAATTTCGTTAAGGAATAAATATATTGGGAAGCAGTAGTTAGTATACCTAGTTCCCTAAACAGGCTTCTGCAGGATGTTCTTGAGTTCACACCACATATAACTGTTACTGCACGTTTTTGTGCCCGGAAAACTTTAGCTTGGCTTGATGAATTACCCCAAAAAATAATCCCATATGACATTATGGAATGAAAGTAAGCATAGTATGCCACCTTTATCATTTTTATATCCCCTATGTCTGACAAAATTCGCATTGCAAACAGAGATTTGTTAAGACGCTTCAGCAGTTCTGTGGTGTGCTCCTCCCACTTGAATTTATTATCAATCTGTAATTCCAAGAATTTAACACTGTCCACTTCTTCTATCTTCTTGTCATTGTATGTTAGACATATACTCGTGGGACACCCCTTGCAAGTTCTGAACTGCATGTAGTGTGTTTTTTCAAAGTTTAGTGTCAAAGAATTGGCTAGGAACCAGTGATTAATGTCCACAAATATTTTATTAGCTGATCTTTCTAAGACTACACTTGATTTGCTATTTATTGCAATGTTTGTATCATCAGCAAACAAAACGAACTTGGCATCTGGTAATGTTACTGATGAAAGGTCATTGACATACACAAGAAAAACACCACATGTAATTAGATCCCAGTTGGATGATGCCTGATAGCATGATACATGTCTCTTTCCTAATAACACCCTTTGTTTCCTGCCAGAGATATAATATTTGAACCATTTTGCAGCATTTCCTGTTACACTATAATATTCTAATTTACTTAAAAGGATATTGTGATTTACACAGTCAAATGCCTTTGACAGGTCACAAAATATACCAGTTGCCTGCAATTTTTTGTCTAATGAATTAAGCACATTTTCACTGTAAGTGTAGATAGCCTTCTCTATATCAGAACCTTCTAGAAATCCAAACTGTGACTTTGACAGTATGTTATTTGAGATAAGATGGTTATAAAGCCGACTGTACATTACTTTTTCGAAAATTTTTGAGAATGCTGGCAACAGTGAAATTGGACGGAAATTTGATGCTGTTTCTTTATCTCCCTACTTAAACTGTGGCTTAACTTCAGCATATTTCAGCCATTCAGGAAATATTCCACTGATAAACGACTGGTTACACTGATAGCTTAATATGTTACTTTGCTCAGAATCACATTCTTTAATTAACTTCGTTGATATTTCATCATACCCACTAGATGTTTTGATTTTAAAGATTTTATGATGGACATTATTTCTGTTGGGGTAGTGAGGGTCAAATTCATATTATGGAAGTTACTTGAAATGTCTGGGCTGAGGTATTCCATAGCAGCATCTACCGAACCTGACAACCCCATCGTTTCAGTGACAGTTATAAATTGTTTGTTAAAAAGTTCTGCAACACTATACACGTCTGTCACCAATGTATCATTTACCCATTTACCCTTAATGCTATTTGTTCCTCTTCATGTCTGGTTCTACCGGTCTCCTCCTTCACTATATCCCATATTGTCTTTAGTTTGTTATCTGATATGACTATCTTTTCCTTGTAATATATTTGCTTTGACATCCATATTACAGTCTTTAATATTTTGCAGTATTTCTTGTAATGTGCTATAGCATCAACATTGGAACTGTTTCGGTTTGACGGATACAGTTTTCTTTTTTGTTTTACAAGATACCCCTATTCCTCGAGTAATCCATTGCTTCTTTGTAGACTTTGCTCTTACCTTGGTAAGTTTTGGGGGAAAACAGTGATCGAATAAGGTAAGCACTTTATTAGCAAAGTGTTGTATTTTTCATTCATGCCATGAGCACTGTAAACATCTGTCCAGTGAATGTCTCTGAGGAGTGTCCTAAAATAATCAATTTTTGACTTATTGATTACCCTCTTGAGCTCAGATTTAACAAATTTTATATCCTGTTCAGTATTAACATTTAACAGAAGGAACTGCATGTAATGGTCTAAGAGGCCATTGACTATTGGTTTTGTAATATAATTTTGTTCATTGGACTTTTCTATAAAGATATTATCAATAGCTGTTTGTGAGCAGTTGGCTACCCTAGTGGGGAACTTTGCAGTGGGAATTAAGTTGAATGATAGTGTTACTAACTCAAATAAGTTCTTATTGGGAGAGTCTTTAAGGAAATCTACATTGAAATCACCAGCAACCACTATTTCTTTGTATTTCGTTGTTAAATGGACCAGTACAGCTTCAAGGTGGTTTACAAACAGATTAAAGTTACCTGCAGGTGCTCGATATACTCTTAATATTATGAAGGATTTTTTGTGAAATTCTAATTCTGTTGCACATGCTTCCATATGCTGTTCTAGGCAAAATTTATGAATGTCTATGTTCTTAAATTTATGACAGTTCCTGATGAATGTGGCAACTCCTCCTTTCTCCATTTCTGATCTACAAAAGTGAGATGCTAACCTAAACCCTGTAACACTTAAAAGTTCTATACCAGTGGTCACATGATGTTCAGAGAGGCAGATAATGTCAGCTGGGTTTGAAGACTCTAATTCATCTATGCAGATAGTTAATTCATTAATTTCATTTCTCAGTCCTCGAATATTTTGATGCAATAAAGATAGCTGACATTTCACATTGACTGAGTTAAAATTGGGTGGAGTTAAAATATCTGCTGACAGTTGAAAATTCTTAACCAATGGCTGTTTATGCTGATATAATAAGCTGGAATTATGTTTTTTGATTTCTTTCTCAAACTGAAGGTTTGTCTCAGTTCTAACCTCTCTTAAAATTTGCTTTCTTTCTGTCCTCCCTACCCTAAAAAAGGGTCTTTTCTGAATCCTATAACCACTGGTATTTTACCACTCATGACAGTGCCTCCCCCCTTTAACTTTCCTGCTATTTCCACAGCTAATTTACCTATCATGATTAGATAGCGCGTAACAACTGGGTACACATTAATTGTTTCTGCTTGAGCACTGTCTATGAAAATGTTATCGATAAGTGACCTTCTGTCTTGCTGCACACGAGTTGGAAAATTTACAACAGATACTAGATTGAAACAACCAAACAAAGATTCTAGCTCATTTTTCCTATCTGTATCTCTTAAGAAATCTACATTAAAATCACCACAAACCACTAACTGCTTCTTTTGATCTGACAGGTTGCTCAATAATGCCTCTAGATTTTTCATGAATAGCTGAAAGTTACCTTGAGGGGATCTGTAGATTCTTACAATTACCATAGAAGTGTATTGCAGTAGCAACTCACAAGCATGTGCTTCAAGGATCTGATCTACAAAAAAAAAAAAAAAAAAAAAAAAAAAAAAAAAAAAAACTATTCGTTTCAATATTTTTTACTTGTGTCCAGTTTTTGTATAAGTAGCAACTCCTCCTTTTTCCCTGTTGACTCTATATGAATAAGATGCTAATCTGTAATCCCTTAAATTTATCTTCTCCATCCCTGCGGTTACATGGTGTTCAGAGTCACACGAAACATCTATACCTTCAGGATTTACCCCATTTTATAGGCCTACAAGAAGCTCAGCTATCTTATTTTTCAATCCTCTAATGTTCTGATGAAACACCCAAATTTTATTTCTTTGGATACTGCTACAGACATTATGACACTGTTCTCTTTTAATCTCTTTCAATACTCTCTGTCTGTAACCTGACTCTAACTTAAAAATGTGTCCCTCTGACTCCAGTAATCACAGGTATTTTGTCTTGCGTGCGTGTAGCCCCCCCCCCCCCCCTACATTTTCTACAAGAAGAATCAACAAATCTATCCTTCCCCCTCCTATTCAGGTGCAGGCCATGACTAGTGTAACCCCACCTCCCAATTGCATCAACAGGCGCAGCACAGATATGAGATTTAGTTTCTGCCAACAGTAACCCCCCCGCCCCCCCCCCCCCCCCCCCAGAGCTCTGTTAACACGTTTGACAGCCGTATTAACCCATGGCTGGTCATGGCGCTGCAAAACATCCACAAACCCCATACGAGTGTGAGCTGTTGCTGTCCTATTATATCCAGGTCACATCTAATAATATAGTCCGAATTGCTAGCCAGGCTGTTTCCTGCTTCTTGTGAAATAACGCCTCCCGTGACTCGGTAGAAATCAGCAGTTATTTATATTTTGTGTTAACTGCAGCGATCATGTAACTCTGATTGTCTGAGTGTTAATGCCAAGCTTACTGTGATCGGCGCAGCATTAACATCTCTGTTTCTGCTACAAATTACGATGCGTGACCGTTTTTGCGCTCTCTATTGTTCTCGCACTTTTCTGTTAGCCTCTCGAACTATCAGAATCTATCTTGTCAGACTTTTTGCTTTAGTAAGCAATATAGTAATTATTATTTTTGTCTTATGACGTATTATTCATCGCAATTACCGCGATATTATTATTTCCCACAATGATTTGCTCTGCTGATGAAGTATTCTAATTTCTAAAAAAGAAATATTAAACTTTATTAACAAAGACTAATTTTCGCCGTAAGCTGGCAAATTCCATTGTGTTTTCTTTGCAGAAGATGTCAGCCATGAAACTTGTACACGTACGAAATAATTTTTCTAAATAATAACCTGAATTGTTGTAAAAAAAAAGGGTTTTCAGAAAATTATTTAGTAGTTAGATTTCCAGAGTCTCTGATATTCTATATTTCATCATTAGTCGACTTTTCTTTACGAAGTTTTACCCTGCTCTTTAAAAGCTAGCCTGCATACAAACGAAAATGATATGTTTACCGCTGAATGACTTCTTCCAGAACTTTGCTACAGAAACTACAAAAGGTAAATCTCATGTTGCTAACCTGACCTATAAAAGTTACTAGCGGCGGCCGAGCGAAACTCGTTCAAGGTCACCCGCCAATATGGCGCACACAGCCATGAATGAATAGAAGTCATCTCAGTTATAAAATATCTCTCTGTTTAACAAGATTTAACATTCTTTGGAGTAATATAAATAGAAAGTAATATTTTATCCTCCTACTGTAAGAACATGGTCTTCGCCATCTAAATCTTTGCACAAGGCCCCTAGGTTTTCTATAACCTGGCTAAGCTTAGGACTAGGTACTCGACTCCTGGCCTACGCTGTAGCAAGTGGCCTACACCTAACCCGTGACTACTACCTAACAGCACAACTCTTTTCTTTCTGCTTGACTTTACTCCTGACCTTGCATTACAATTGTTACTACGAGTCCGCTGCACCCTACTTTGCTCGAAAACTGTTTGAGGCTCTTCTACTTCCAGTAACAAATCAAACTGACTGCTCACTGGAATCTGAAAAGTGATTTCTGGGGTTTTCTCCTCCTGAATACTACTTCTTATCTGTTGTGTGTTTGAGTTTCTTAAGGGACCAAACTGGAGAGGTCATCGGTCCCTGCCGGCCTGAGTGGCCGTGCGGTTCTAGGCGCTACAGTCTGGAGCCGAGCGACCGCTACGGTCGCAGGTTCGAATCCTGCCTCGGGCATGGATGTGTGTGATGTCCTTCGGTTAGTTAGGTTTAATTAGTTCTAAGTTCTAGGCGACTCGTGACCTCAGAAGTTAAGTCGCATAGTGCTCAGAGCCATTTGAACCATTTGAATCATCGGTCCCTAGACTTACACACTACTTAAACTAACCTATGCTGAGAACAACACACACACGAATGCCCGAGGGAGGACTCGAACCTCCGGCGGGAGGGGCCGTGCAGTCCGTGACATGGCGCCTCTAACCTAGCGGCCACTCCGCGCCGCTATTACCTGTTCCCAGCTCCCATTGTCTCTTTCCCCCTTCAACTTGTCGAAGTCAAAGTACACCATTTCTATTTCAGCCTGAAGGGCACAAAGCTTTTTTCCCTGTTCCACTATTTTCTTGTTACGGCTACATAACCTACAACTCCATTGGCGAGCCTCATCTGGCAGTATAACAGCTTCGCCGCTACAATCACTCCAGTGAAACACCAACCCACAATCCTGACATTTCACTCCCGTACTCACTAATCTACGACAACATCCACATTTGTCACACATGACGGCAGATTAAACAATACAAATTACACTACAAACAATCAACACGAATACAAACAATACAAATTACACTACAAACAATTCCACTACACCAGTTAATTATTAGTAGAAAGTCACTTAGCTTCCGGTGAGATGAGCAGAGAACTTCTGGACGTCAGGTGAATGTAGCAGCAGGCGAATGAGGCCACAGGTGGACCAACGCGTTACTGACTTCCACAATTTGTGAAGTTCGTTCTCCTGAGTAAATCATCCAATTTTTCTGAAATTGTGAACATTTTTTCCTATGCATGTACATGTCTACCGAATTCCGTCCCGTTCGAACAATTCCTTCGTGTTGCGTCGTTCTTACTTTATTTATTTTATTGTATTTTGTCTGAGAGTGTACATATTAAGGTATTCTCAAGCATCGTAAAATAACTTACATAACAACAAACAAAATTTAAAATGACAAGAGTTACATGACTTTTCAGTTTGGTACAGAGCAGGCATCATGAAAGAAGGAGAAGCAGGATTTAAAAGCCAAAGCAACTAGAACAATTGCAGTATTCTTATGAAAGAGGGCATATAAAGAAGGCCCTCCCTCTGAAGACGCCCTATTTCCGGCAGTAGGATGTTGATGCTGCTGGTGGTCAGCATGGCGGCATTGCAATGTCCGTGCATCTCAACAAACTTCACGTTGTGGTTAGGAAGACAACGATTCACAGTGATGTGCAAATTAAAACTGTCTGGCAGGAGATCCGCTCCGCCGGCCGCTGTGGCCGAGCGGTTCTAGGCGCTTCAGACTGGAACCGCGCTGCTACTGCGGTCGCAGGATCGAATCCTGCCTCGGGCATGGATGTGTGTGATATCCTTAGGTTAGTTAGGTTTAAGCAGTTATAAGTCTAGGGGACTGATGACCTCAGATGTTAAGTCCCATAGTGCTTAGAGCCATTTGAACCATTTTGAGATCCGCTCCATATCTGATACGGTATCAGTGACCAGTACATAGATAAACGTCCTAAATTGGCACAGTTACCACGTTAATACGGAAATAATTATGTATGTTGTACAGTACTTACGTATTCCTTGTAAACCTACCATTATTTACAGTGTCATTATAACGTAGTCTTGTAGCACAAAACCCGAATCCATGTTTGTATATTCATTTCTACTTTGTCATGTTGTGGGGCTTTCAGTGCCTGTCTAGAAAATGCTTTGCCCCATTATTGTTCTGCTACCTACACGCGGAAGGGATGCAACAAGTCTGTATGAAAAGCCAGTGCGCAGAATCGCGGTTTGCGCACGTCTTGGATCTCGGCTCCTGTTTGAGCTAGGGACATGGGGTGGAAAGCTTTTGGTTTAGCCCAGACCAGCGGCCATTTGTATACCTCTCGAACACCTATCTTACTGCAGCTATGTTGCAGTATAGTGAGCAAGGTTTCAAAGATCAGTCCGAGCTGGTGCCCAGGCAAATTGTACGACTCGATTAATTCATTTTGCAAAAGATTTTAATTGGGCTGAAATTAACCCTCAGCTAATGGCACCGTTTGTATTAACGAGCGAAAAGTGGCAGCCTCGCAAAAATAGTCTCCCTTAAATGGTTCAAATGGCTCTGAGCACTATGGGACTTAACTTCTGAGGTCATCAGTCCCCTAGAACTTTGAACTACTTAAACCTAACTATCCTAAGGACAGCACACACATCCATGCCCGAGGCAGGATTCGAACCTGCGACCGTAGGGGTCGCGCGGTTCCAGACTGTAGCGCCTAGAACCGCTCGGCCACTTCGGCCGGCTCTCCCTTAAATAATTTGAACTGGAGCGAGACATGGTCCAAATTTGGACCACCCATGTATCGGACCAATGTATCGGATCTTGCTCTAAAATAAATTTAATCATGTGAAAAAAATCTTGCTTCGTTTGGATTTTACGTGCGGAAAATCCGTTTTTCTGAGCGGATTTTGAAGAGCGTCACTCCTTTACTTTAAATTTGCACGAATCGATTCAATCTTTGCACGAAGATATATAAATGGATAAAGTCAAAACGAATTTTTCCGTACAGTAATCTTTATCCATTGTCGAGATAAGATTTCTCAAAGTCGAGCTAAATGTATAAGTTAAGCTGAATCCATGGTAACGGTTTATAATGAATCAGATGCATAAAAAATACATTGTTAGGATAAAATTGAAAACTCGTTTTCAAAAATCTAGCTTAATTCGGATTTTAGGTGCAAGCAACACGTTTTCTGAGAGTTTTCTTACGCGCGCCACGTCTGTGTTTCAGACCTGTGCCGATCTGCTCAAATTTTGCAGGAAGGTAGATAAATGCATGTAACTAATGAGAGTTCTGCTGTTTTGCGGAAAGCTTTATTCGTTGCCACGATATAGCGGTCTGAAGTTGCACATAAAATGTAGGTAAAATTTGGTTATATGAGAATCGCACGTGCTAAGACGGTTGAAAGTGATACAGATAATCATAAAAGATATTTTCTTACGGTAACATTAAGAAGCGTTTCGGCTTTTACGTGCCGAAAATAACGCGTCTGCACATGAAACTGTATGTCGCAGAAATACGTTGCATTTTAAGCGCAGCATTTGTATACAGTTTTATTACAGCTGATTATCGTTTAGTCGATTATACGTTAAAGATTTTATTCAACAGTGACTTAAAATGGTGGAAAAATCATTGGACGTGCAAAACAATACCTGTACCAAACCAGATTTACGTCTTGTGCCGTACAAAACGATATACAATTAGATCGACCATTTAAAACTTAACCTTCCGTCGGGCGCGGCTGTTCAAATTGATACACCTCGAAGTTTACTGTAAATTATTTGTCAACGAGTGGCAGCATTGACGCCTAATTGCTAGTTAGCTAGCCTTTTCCGAACGCTTGTCATTGTTGTGTGCTTCAGTGTCCATACGAGTGCTCTGTTGTCGATATATGTGCTGACTGATCAGTTTGATACACTGCGCCCGTTCGTGTTGCATTTCAACAATTCATTTCTTTGGTTATCAACATAACTTAGTAAGTAGTACAATGTTAATATACAATGTGTAATGTATTTATTTTCTTTTTGGACCGTTTAATCGTCAGTTAAGAATGTCTGAGTATCAGGTATCAAATTGATACACTGCGCCTGGCTGCGTTATTTAAATAGGAATTTTATCATTTTAGGTGTGAGAGACTTGATCATGGCAGGCTACAGTAAGACGTACAACCTCCTTGATCCAAATCATGTTGCAGAAATACAAAAAATGTTGTTCGAAGAGGATAATGATGAAGTTCAAGAGGATTTTGAAGATGAAGTAGACACAGATTGTGATGACGCAGATGAAGTTAGGCAGGAAGATTCAGAAACAGAGGAAAACGACGAGGAAGTACTTGAAGAAACCCAGCATCATTATACTGGGAGGTACAAAGAGACAAAATGGAATAAAGTTCCAGCATCGCAGAGAGTACGTTTCAGGGCCCACAATATTATTCGGAAGTTACCTGATCCTATAGGTGCGGCGAAAGCATTGAGAACGCCTTTGGAATGTTGGAACTGCCTCATAGATGACGACATCTCGTCGATTATAGTTCTGTATACCAATCAGTAGTATATTGAGAGCATCAAAGCTTCTTTTCAGCGAGAGAGAGACGTAAAACCTATAGATATTATTGAATTAAAAGCTTTCATTGGCCTTCTGTTTTTGGCTGGTGTTAACAATAGTAACAGACAAAGCTTAGAAGATCTGTGGGGAACTGATGAGAATGGAATTGAAAAATATCGTCTCGTTATGAACATAAAATGTTTCAAATTCATCATGCGGTGCCTTAGATTTGACAAACGTGTGACTCGCGATGAAAGGAGAAAATTAGACAAGATAAGAGCGATTCGGGAAAGATTTTCTCTGTTTGTACAGAATTGCCAGAAATCCTACACCCTCGGAGAAAACGTTACAGTAGATGAGAAACTTGAAGGTGCAGTTTTCGCCAATACATACCTAGCAAACCAAACAAATATGGAATTAAGATAGATGCTCTTGTGAATTCCCAAGTATTTTATCTCTATAATCTGGAAATGTACGCTGGGCCGCAGCCAAAAGGATTGTTCCACGTTAGCAATAAACCTTCAGATGTTGTTCTGCGACTATGTGAACCAATTTATCAGTCAGGTCGAAATGTGGCAGCAGACAATTGGTTTACTAGTATTCGTTTGATAGAAGAGCTAAGAAGAAAAAAATCTTTCTTTTGCTGGGACGATGAAGAAAAACAAGCGTGAGATTCCTCTGGAGTTTGCTACCAGTAAAGGCAGGGCTGTCCATAGTTCACTTTTTGGCTTCAAGAAAGGCTGTACTCTAGTTTCCTACGTTCCTAAAAAGGGGAAGTGTGTTATCTTGGCATCAAGTTTGCATGAAGATAGTTCAGTAGATGCTGACACTGGAGATAAACAGAAGCCAAAGGTGGAGTCGATACTACAGATAAGTTGACCGCTTCATACAGTGTAGCAAGAAATGTGTGCCGTAGCCCATGGTCATATTTTTTTGCAATGATCAATACGAGTAGAATCAATTCACAAGTAATTTACTATGGCAACAACGAGCATTTTATCCGAAGAACAGGATTCTTGAAGCAACTCTCACATGCGTTAGTTCTACCTCACTTGGTTCGTAGATGCTTGGACACCTCAGGAATTCACAGATATCTTCAACTGCGGCTACAACAATATAGGCCAACCTGTGAAGAAGAATCAGAAGACACAAGCAGAAACGAAGAACAAGGGGCTGGGATCAAGAGGAAAAGGTGTAATACCTGCACAGAAAAAAAAGACTGACAAAATGTGTCAGAAGCCTATCTGTTTGATACACATTGAACCTTTTTGCTCTGAATGCGGAAAAATTCCGCATTTGTCACCACAGTCAAAAAGTGACGATGAAACAAATGAATGAGTTGTAATGTCATTGTTGTTCTGCTCCAGTGTCATAATAGACTTTCTGTAAAGATAATTGTCATTTGTAATGTGTTTTATTAGTGAAATATAATAAAGAAGCAAATGAAAAAGCGACGTTTTTATCATTTGTTACTAAAGCCCAACATTGACGATAAGAAATCTGAATGATGAATATTTCTACTGCAGTTGTGCTCGTATGTCATCTTTGTCTTTCTTTAAATATATTTGGCACTTATAATATGTTTTGTGAACAGAATTTAATAAATGATCACGTGAATAAACGGTGTGATCAATTTGATACACCGCGCCCGACAGAAGCTTAATCGATGACCACGCAGAAAATTAAACTAACCCGAAAATTGCTATACAAATAATTGTTAGGAATTTGATCACCTTATTTTTAAGCAATACAAAATGCTTTTATTGCGTTTTATTCGGAAACTGCTACACTATGTCGTAGAAAATTTATTTTCGGTCAAAACATGCTTAAATTCCTTTAGTTTCGTAGAGCTTTGAAACGTTGGTAGTGTTTTGTCGTGCATGCATTATTTCGCAGCTCTTCTGTTTACTTCAGCCAATGCTACTTATACTTAATTCGTACTGATTCTTGCAACATTTCACGCCGCAATTATCGAGTTTTTGTAGAGGCTGCTCCTTAGTTTACCATTTTTATTATTGCATGGGATTCGTGTCGCGTGATCGGGGTGGATAATACATTCACTCACATTGTCCAGAATGTTCTGCAAACCAACGGTGAACAACGGTGGCCTGCTGATAATGCACATTGTCATCCTGTTATTTGGTAACATGTAGTCTATGAATGGCTGCAAATGGTTGAATGTAACAATTTCCCGTCAATGATCGGTTCAGTTGGAACAGAGGACCTGGCCATTACATTTAAGCACAGCCCTCACCATTGTGGACCCAGAACCAGCTTGCACAGTGCCTTGTTACCAGCTTGAGTGTATCTACGCTACAGTCGAACACTACCATCTACTCTTACCAACTGGAATCGAGACTCACCTGACAAGGCCACGTTTTTCGAGTCGTCTAGGGACGAACCGATATGGTCACCACCCCAGGAGAGGCGCTGCAGGGGATGTCGTGAGTATTGGAACAACAGGGTTTTTGGTACAAAGTACCGTTATCCAAGATGGCGGCCGTGACATCATTCAAGATGGCGGATTTTGGCGGGAAGTTTGAATTTTGGCGGGAAAGTGTCACGCCCCCCTCCCCCAGAAAAATGGTGGGAAGTTCAAATTCCAACATGATAATGCGTCACACCAAGAAAAATGGCGGGAAAAAGGACCTTGTCTTTATTATGTCACCAATTTCAAGCATGTGTGTTCGCCACTGGGTCTGCACTCCAACTGGCTTAGTTGATATCGTCGCCACCAGAGAGCGCCACTGTGACGTCATCCAAGATGGCGGATTTTGGCGGGAAGAAGGTAAATTGGGCTACCTCCACTAAACTAAACCCCCCCAACCCCCAGGAAATGGTGGGAAGTTCAAATTCCAACATGATTATGTGTCACATCTAGGAAAATGGCGTGAAAAATGGACTTGTCTTTATTATTTAACCAGTTTCAAGCATGTGCGTTCGCCTCTGAGTCTGAACTGCAACTGACTTAGTTCATATCCGTGCCATCAGAGGTCGCCACCGTGACGCGGCGCGAGAGAGAAAGCTGACGATCTTGAGTCATTTCCTGACGTCCCAGGCTCCCTCCATACACGCTTTGCACATAGCATTTCTTAAATATTCTAACACATCCCGCATCTCACGTATGAATTACCCAAGTACTTAATTCCATTTCAATTTTAATGTACCACTTCGATATTGAATGAACAAATGACAACATTCACATTTTCCCATTAGGGGTGCTGTGGTCCTTCATGACGTACCACCCCCCACCCCTAGACTGCTGCTTGCTGTCCTATTCGCTACAGAACTAGTGACTCTATAATGTGGTGAACTGGCAAGACAGCCAATCCACAGTGACGGGTAACCGAAAGGCACGCGCTTAAACTCACGCAGGCTGGCGTGAGGTCTGAAACAGGATACGTAATGAATGCTATAAAGAAAAGTACGTAGCTGCTAGAATACTTAACTTTAATCCACAATTGGTGAACATTGGTCTTGTTACTGTAAATGCTTCATTAGATACATAGCAAAGGATAAATGGCGCCTTGCTAGGTCGTAGGAATGGACTTAGCTGAAGGCTATGCTAACTATCGTCTCGGCAATTGAGAGCGTAATTCTCAGTGAACCTTTCCTAGCAAAGTCGGCTGTACAACTGGGGCGAGTGCTAGTAAGTCTCTCTAGACCTGCCGTGTGGTGGCGCTCGGTCTGCTATCACTGACAGTGGCGACACGCGGGTCCGACGTATACTAGCGGACCGCGGCCGATTTAAAAGCTACCACCTAGCAAGTGTGGTGTCTGGCGGTGACACCACACTCTATGTAAGAAAATTGTGGGAAAGAAAGGACACTTGTACTAACCTCAGCCACCCGACCGCCAAGTTTGAATTCTGGCAGTAAAGAAAGGTCACTTCTGCTTTCGCTACCAACGTAAGAAAATTGTTGCAAACGAAGCTCACCAGGCCGCCGCCTCTTCCTAGGGGTTGCTGGTAAAAGGACTCAGCCCACACTAGCCTGATGAATGGAGGAAGTTCGTACTTTATTTATTTGGGCGCAATTTGTTTAAGGGATGGGGCATATTTATCACAGAACACACGCTCTGACGTGCCCCACAGCATACAGACCTGCAAACTACCCCTACATAACTCATGTATAAAGCTCTACACACATACTTGCTAATTGTAAACTCAACGCACTGCACAGCCTACAGTCACGCGAACCACTTGTAAATAATGTAATACATTTACGACCAGGTAGCCAAACAACTCTTAAATTGTCAAAATAATAATCGATCCAAAAGACTCTGCTTGCTAATCGTCAACTGTCTAAATAATACACCAGTCGTTATTTAAACGAATAGAGGCAGCACCAGCACCAAGTATATTCGCTAGAGATGGGTAGTTCCCGAACGAACGGGTGCAAAGGAACGGTTCCCCAAGATGAACGAAATGACCTAGGAACGAATTCCAAGGAACGATCGGTTCATAGTTCACTTCGGTCGCGGCGGTCTACTTATAGTTTCCGGGAACGAGGAACGATCGGTTCATAGTTCACTAGTTCACTTCGGTCGCGGCGGTCACTTCGGCAGTTCTCGTTCCAGCCTCGGTCGCGTGCTCGTCTCAGTCTCGGTCTCCCTCGGCCGCACCCGTCGTTCTTCGCATGACCACCTGTCTCAGTTCCACTGCCGACTGCTCCTAGTTAGTTCAGTATACAGTTGTTCGTTTCGTTCACTGCGCTCGCCTATTTTACATGTGTTCCAAACTGTTCTTGCACTTGGGTCTGGCTATTCAGCGTCCACGACCGGCAATCAAAAAGTATTTTATAGTCACGTCAATTACATAAAAATTACGTTGTATGAAATAGGTACGTCTTTTCAGGTAACAAAAGGGCATATCAGCTCACTTCATTATATCGATGAACAGCAGAAGACGTACTTATAACAAGGCAAGTTTTTTTGTTATTCATATGTTTTTTGATTTCATCGACTTGATTTAGCAACTGACTTTCAATAATTTGCTTAATTTTTAGCGTAAGAAAATTCATATAAAACGATTTTCGTGTATCTTTCGTATACAAAACATTACATTTAGGAAGGCTCTATATATAGGATGTAAACGGTTATTGTTTACAACGTAGCATAGCTATGTAGTGGAAGTTGAAACGAAGAATTTTATACAAGACACTTGTGGTGTATTAAGTTGGGAAACAGCCACCAACATGTTTACAAGACTACATGTGCTATAGCCCATGTACGTTGAGTGAGATTTTCATGTTCTCTTCTCCAGCTCTCTACACATCGTCATCGATTGTTTCGCCATTGTTGCTTGCATTAGCTTGTTATTTCTTCACTGCCTAATTATTACATTTTTGTCTCTTTGTTGTATCTGCTCGTAACGGGCAACACACAGTCCGTAATTGGCGAGCAGTCTGTACTCGGGGCCGGTTTACCGTGCGCCACCCTGTATTATTTCCCTGCGATCAGCCACACAAGGCTACGGTTGGCCAAACGAGAGGTTCTGCAGAATCACAGAAATTACTTCTAAAAGTGTGTAAGAAGTCTGTAATGAATAAAAACTCTATACTCCAGGGCGGAGGCAAATGCCCCCTCTTGGTGCCCTCCATCCTTCAGTCACCTACACTACTAGTTTACAGTTTTTCATAAGAACCATATACCAAGCACAAATGAACGGTGAACGAGTGAAAATGAACGGTTCCCAAAAAAGAACGATCAGCAGTGAACTAGTTCCCAAGGATGAACGAGTTTGCCCATCTCTAGTATTCGCCCAGCTGACTTAGTTCATATCGATGCCACTAGAGGACTCTGTAGTGACGTCATGTGATGACACAAGTACCGTAATCTTAGATGGCGCTACCTAGTGGGTTCACGACTGGCTCCAGACCACAACTGGTTTAGTAAATTTCGTCGCCGTCAGAGGACGCCACCGTGACACCAACTGATGACGCAAGTACAGTTATCCGTGGTGGCGGGAAACTGTGTGTTCTCCACGAGGTCTAGCACTCAGTGCTACCAGCAGAGGACGCTGTCGTCCGTTTCCTGACGTAAACCGAGATGGTTAGGGAAAATGGTGGCAAAACGACTCAGCCTGCTCTGGGCTCCTGGGGAGAGTAAGGATTGACAGCATTCTATTTATTTTGAAACAACTTATTTAACGATAGAGTATACCTATCACAAAACACCCACCCACATGTGCCTGGGGCCATGTCGCACAGCCCACAGACACGCAAACAACTCCTAACTGCATCACACTATAGCAAACTGCTCCTAAATAATGCAGTACACATATCTGCAGACACGCTCAGTACTCGTAAACTGTCCAAATAACGCATAGCACAGACTACAGGGCCGCTCGCAAAATAATGCAATCAACGCGCACAAGCACCCTCCGCCACACCTTGTCCACAGGACCACGAATTAACGCGTTCGTTAGCTGCCAGCTCGGGTCCCGAGGGCATGAGGCGACCACATCCCTTTCAAATATCAGTTCTCAGAAATTCCTATCCCAATATGTGTTCACCCAGACACAAGCGGCAAGACGCAGTCAATACCTTCGCTGCGCAGTGCCGATGGTACTGTTACCGACGACGGTGCCGCTACAGCGGAGTTATTGAACGCACTTTTCCGAAATTCCTTCACCAGGGAAGACGAATGGAAAATTCCAGAATTTGAAACACGAACAGCTGCTAACATGAGTTTCTTAGAAGTAGATACCTTAGGGGTTGCCAAGCAACTCATATCGCTTGATACGGGCAAGTCTTCAGGTCCAGATGGTGTACCAATTAGGTTCGTTTCAGATTACACTGATACAATAGCTCCCTACTTACCAATCATATACAACCGCTCGCTCACCGATAGATCTGTACCTACAGATTGGAAAATTGCGCAGGTCGCACCAGTGTTTAAGAAGGGTAGTAGGAGTAATCCATCGAACTACAGACCTATATCATTGACGTCGGTTTGCAGTAGGGTTTTGTAGCATATACTGTATTTAAACATTATGAATCACCTCGAAAGGAACGATCTATTGATACGCAATCAGCATGGTTTCAGAAAACATCGTTCTTGTGCAACGCAGCTAGCTCTTTATTCGCACGAAGTAATGGCCGCTATCGACAGGGGATCTCAAGTTGATTCCGTATGTCTAGATTTCCGGAAAGCTTTTGACACCGTTCCTCACAAGCGACTTCTAATCAAGCTGCGGGCCTATGGGGTACCGTCTCAGTTGTGCGACTGGATTCGTGATTTCCTGTCAGGAAGGTCGCAGTTCGTAGTAATAGGCGGCAAATCATCGAGTAAAACTCAAGTGATATAAGGTGTTCCCCAGGGAAGCGTCCTGGGACCTCTGCTATGGCTGATCTACATAAATGACCTGGGTGACAATCTCAGCAGTTCTCTTAAGTTGTTCGCAGATGATGCTGTAATTTACCGTCTAGTAAGGTCATCCGAAGACCAGTATCAGTTGCAAAGCGATTTAGAAAAGATTGCTGTATGGTGTGGCAGGTGGCAGTTGACGCTAAATAACGAAAAGTGTGACCTGATCCACATGAGTTCCAAACGAAATCCGTTGGAATTCGATTACTCGATAAATAGTACAATTCTCAAGGCTGTCAATTCAACTAAGTACCTGGGTGTAAAAATTACGAACAACTTCAGTTGGAAAGACCACATAGATAATATTGTGGGGAAGGCGAGGCAAAGGTTGCGTTTCATTGACAGGACACTTAGAAGATGCAACAAGTCCACTAAAGAGACAGCTTACACTACACTCGTTCGTCCTCTGTTAGAATATTGCTGCGCGGTGTGGGATCCTTACCAGGTGGGATTGACGGAGGACATCGAAAGGGTGCAAAAAAGGGCAGTTCGTTTTGTATTATCGCGTAATAGGGGAGAGAGTGTGGCAGATGTGATCCGCGAGTTGGGGTGGAAGTCATTAAAGCAAAGACGTTTTTCGTCGCGGCGAGACCTATTTACGAAATTTCAGTCACCAACTTTTTCTTCCGAATGCGAAAATATTTTGTCGAGCCCAACCTACATAGGTAGGAATGATCATCAAAATAAAATAAGAGAAATCAGAGCTCGAACAGAAAGGTTTAGGTGTTTGATTTTCCCGCGCGCTGTTCGGGAGTGGAATGGTGGAGAGATAGTATGATTGTGGTTCGATGAACCCTCTGCCAAGCACTTAAATGTGAATTGCAGAGTAATCATGTACATGTAGACACAGCTCCCAGCGCGACCGGCCAGGGACGCACGCTCCGTCGCAAACGCCAGCCGCCGCCACCGAACACCGGTGAAAGTTGCATCCCTCTATACAGTCACCGTTATACAGTCATAGCATTCCAAAGCGCGTTCACGCCAGTCTCATATGCGAGGCATCCCCAGGCGCCACTTGTCTTTACCATTGAAGGCAGACTAGCACAGAGTGTGTTGACACACGCGTTCAACCGCACGTACCAGGCCCAGCTTAACTAACACATCGCCATCTAAAACGTTCTCAATGTTATTATTACGTCACATGGATTTGTGAAAAAAAAATCAGCCAAGTCCAGCTCTCCGTAATTTTATAGTGTCCCAGAAATAGTTAACGCTCGCCTTCTTGTTGTCTCAGCTCATACGCGCCAAAATTCCTGTCCTAACAGAACCTGTTTACCAAAATATCGCCGAATCTAGCCTTCCTCCCGGATATAACGTGATAGCCTTCCTGCTCTCAACATACGCAAATGTTCTCACCGCTCCTATATCCCGCCACAATCAATCGAGCATTATTATTCGCTCTTACCGAATTTTCCCATCGAATTACTGATACCTCCGATATCGAAGCACTGTCCGCCTTTTTTCCTTCTGCAGGCGAGACTTTCAGCGGTTATTTTACACCGATCAACATACTGCACCGACATCTAATCCTCGCAAAGTGCCATACATATCGTCATACGCAAAGACTCTTACTCAATTACACTGCTCTCCCACTGAGGACAGGAGCTTGAACATTGAATTACAGCAGCTACACTGTAGAAGTTATTTATTTCAAGGGAAGACTGTCACATACATTAACGCACATAAAAGTGTATTAACGTGCACTCGTTTCCCCTCGGCACAATCACGTTACTGTTTCTGCTCCGAACCTGCTTCCCTGCTTGCTCGCTTTTCTACACACATCTCCAGACTCTGGGATTACAAGAACGCACATATTTTCCGCCATAATATTATACCATTTTCGCGGTACTTCTCAAGCACTAGGCAGGATCCTACCGATCGCTAGCGCAACAGAAGTCCAAAGATATAGACTGGAAATTATTTATCTACAAACCCCAAACTTTGGCGAGGTGCAGCGTGCTGTAAACCACTGAGTAACTAGAAACAAATATGGGAAACTGATATTTCAACTCCCGATTACCGATGTCGGTGATGTAACAGATTCCAAATCACCCGTATAATTTACAAGCCAACTAAGGTCTTCCCTATGTCTAGAGAACAGTCAAACGTGTGTGCAACACACCACAATCGATCTTCTTTCAACTAAAATAAAGGCGTGAAATGTATAGAAGCAGTCAACCAAAGTCGGGTGATGCTGAGGGAATTAGATTAGGAAATGAGACACTTAAAGTAGTAAAGGAGTTTTGCTATTTGTGGAGCAAAATAACTGATAATGGTCGAAGTAGAGAGGATATATAATGTAGACTGGCAATGGCAAGGAAAGCGTTTCTACAGAAGAGAAATTTGTTAACATCGAGTATAGATTTAAGTGTCAGGAAGTCGTTTCTGAAAGTGTTTGTATGGAGTGTAGCCATGTATGGGAGTGAAACGTGGACGATAAATAGCTTAGCCAAGAAGAGAATAGAAGCTTTCGAAATGTGGTGCTACAGAAGAATGCTGAAGATTAGATGGATAGATCACATAACTAATGAGGAGGTATTGAATATAATTGTGGAGAAGAGGAGTTTGTGGCACAACTTGACTAGAAGAATGGATCGGTTGGTAGGACATGTTCTGAGACATCGAGGGATCACCAATCTAGTATTGGAGGGCAGCGGGGAGGGTAAAAATCGTAGAGGGAGACCAACGGATGAATACACTAAGCAGATTCAGAAGGATGTTGGCTGCAGTAGGTACTGGGAGATGAAGAAGATTGCACAGGATAGAGTAGCATGGAGAGCTGCATCAAACCAGTCTCAGGACTGAAGACCACAACAACTTACAATTAAATCTTACGACGCGGTCTCAATTCAGCGGCATTCCACAACGGGCGAAGTATCGGAAATACACCCTGCTGTCGGCAGTGGGTCTGGAAATAAAAATATCTCTACCATTTTTATGACTTGATATACTCTTCGTTTTGCTATCACAGTACTCCATGTGGTGTCACCGCCAGATACCACACTCCAAGTCAAATCCATACCCTCCCTACAACAGCACATAGATATTTCCTTTACACAAGCACATATACTTTATAAACCTGATACTCAAATGCGAACATATAAAACACCAAGCACTAATACTAAGTATAATATTACCTCGTCAGTAAGTGGAAGCATACGATACCAAATTCTACCGACCGAAAATCAACGACAGGTGTGCATGTCTCTGACGTTCTTCCTGCGAGTCATACCTCCGTGTAATAGACGTAATCGAGCAGATGTTAAAGAAAAAAATCCCGATCCCAACAACTACTGCATGTTACTCTCACAAGCGCTCTTGGTTCTACAGGTGCACCCAAGTATCCATGTTAAAACCTATACCCGCTTTACGAATCGAGGTACGACATTACCTCTGAATGAGGTGGTGTTTTCCGGACATATATGGTGACAGTGATCGTAGAAATGTATGTATTAAGAGCCAACTATGCAACCTCGTTATAAAATGTGTGTATTTTAAAAGTCATTCGGCTAAGGAACGCGGTATGTGACCGGTATTTGCAACTCCCTCACGCCGCTAGATATTTATCCGGTATGTGTAACGTATTCTGTCTCGATACCATGTCAGAGGTTCCGTTAAATGTCCACTGAGTTAAAGGCGATGACTGATTGAGAAGGATTACAAGCAGTAATAAATCGTATGCTTATTGAAGTCGTAGAAATGTACACTAGCTTTTCACACCTCCAGTGTTACGCTATCCGCCAGAAATGATGTCTATGATTTGGAATCAGGTCCTCCCATTCAGCCACATACCTGCGCCGGATCACAGCTACAGGTGGATCATATTTCTCGCGCTCTCATATCTCGAAACGAGTCACCTTTCTCGTACCTATCTGCTACAGTAAGAATCCAACATGGTCTTAGTTAGTCCCTATACATCTTGCAACTGATTCCATTTCTACAGCTTTGCGCATGTGATCATTCCATTTTAAGTCGAAACTGAGCAGAAGTCGGACAAAGCCACCTTCTGCAACCCGCCTAGAAATAGAGCGAACTGAGTTAGTGCGACAGGATTCGGCGGAAATGCACGCATTGTGGTGCGTTCCCAAACTACATACAAATACTACAGATCCACGTCCATTCAAATCTATCAGCCCAACATGCTATCATCGTTATTCTCTACCCCCCAATAGAGAAAAATTAACAAATATAGAAGCTCAAATAACTTCATCCGATATAGAACACACATAGACGCCATTACTCGCACAAACGAAAAAATGGCTGACATCGAAATAAGTGTCCAAGGAATAGAAAAGCAACTGGAATCACTCAACAGAGGTAAGTCCACTGGACCTGACGGGATACCAATTCGATTCTACACAGAGTACGCGAAAGAACTTTCCCCCCTTCTAACAGCCGTGTATCGCAAGTCTCTAGAGGAACGGAAGGTTCCAAATGATTGGAAAAGAGCACAGGTAGTCCCAGTCTTCAAGAAGGGTCGTCGAGTAGATGCGCAAAACTATAGACCTATATCTCTGTCGTCGATCTGTTGTAAAATTTTAGAACATGTTTTTTGCTCGCGTATCATGTCGTTTTTGGAAAACCAGAATCTACTCTGTAGGAATCAACATGGATTCCGGAAACAGCGATCGTGTGAGACCCAACTTGCTTTATTTGTTCATGAGACCCAGAAAATATTAGATACAGGCTCCCAGGTAGATATTTTCCTTGACTTCCGGAAGGCGTTCGATACAGTTCCGCACTGTCGCCTGATAAACAAAGTAAGAGCCTACGGAATATCAGACCAGCTGTGTGGCTGGATTGAAGAGTTTTTAGCAAACAGAACACAGCATGTTGTTATGAATTGGGGGACGTCTACAGACGTTAAAGTAACCTCTGGCGTGCCACAGGGGAATGTTATGGGACCATTGCTCTTCACAATATATACACTCCTGGAAATTGAAATAAGAACACCGTGAATTCATTGTCCCAGGAAGGGGAAACTTTATTGACACATTTCTGGGGTCAGATACATCACATGATCACACTGACAGAACCACAGGCACATAGACACAGGCAACAGAGCATGCACAATGTCGGCACTAGTACAGTGTATATGCACCTTTCGCAGCAATGCAGGCTGCTATTCTCCCATGGAGACGATCGTAGAGATGCTGGATGCAGTCCTGTGGAACGGCTTGCCATGCCATTTCCACCTGGCGCCTCAGTTGGACCAGCGTTCGTGCTGCACGTGCAGACCGCGTGAGACGACGCTTCATCCAGTCCCAAACATGCTCAATGGGGGACAGATCCGGAGATCTTGCTGGCCAGGGTAGTTGACTTACACCTTCTAGAGCACGCTGGGTGGCACGGGATACATGCGGACGTGCATTGTCCTGTTGGAACAGCAAGTTCCCTTGCCGGTCTAGGAATGGTAGAACGATGGGTTCGATGACGGTTTGGATGTACCGTGCACTATTCAGTGTCCCCTCGACGATCACCAGTGGTGTACGGCCAGTGTAGGAGATCGCTCCCCACACCATGATGCCGGGTGTTGGCCCTGTGTGCCTCGGTCGTATGCAGTCCTGATTGTGGCGCTCACCTGCACGGCGCCAAACACGCATACGACCATCATTGGCACCAAGGCAGAAGCGACTCTCATCGCTGAAGACGACACGTCTCCATTCGTCCCTCCATTCACGCCTGTCGCGACACCACTGGAGGCGGGCTGCACGATGTTGGGGCGTGAGCGGAAGACGGCCTAACGGTGTGCGGGACCGTAGCCCAGCTTCATGGAGACGGTTGCGAATGGTCCTCGCCGATACCCCAGGAGCAACAGTGTCCCTAATTTGCTGGGAAGTGGCGGTGCGGTCCCCTACGGCACTGCGTAGGATCCTACGGTCTTGGCGTGCATCCGTGCGTCGCTGCGGTCCGGTCCCAGGTCGACGGGCACGTGCACCTTCCGCCGACCACTGGCGACAACATCGATGTACTGTGGAGACCTCACGCCCCACGTGTTGAGCAATTCGGCGGTACATCCACCCGGTCTCCCGCATGCCCACTATACGCCCTCGCTCAAAGTCCGTCAACTGCACATACGGTTCACGTCCACGCTGTCGCGGCATGCTACCAGTGTTAAAGACTGCGATGGAGCTCCGTATGGCACGGCAAACTGGCTGACACTGACGGCGGCGGTGCACAAATGCTGCGCAGCTAGCGCCATTCGACGGCCAACACCGCGGTTCCTGGTGTGTCCGCTGTGCCGTGCGTGTGATCATTGCTTGTACAGCCCTCTCGCAGTGTCCGGAGCAAGTATGGTGGGTCTGACACACCGGTGTCAATGTGTTCTTTTTTCCATTTCCAGGAGTGTATAAATGACCTAGTAGATAGTGTCGGAAGTTCCATGCGGCTTTTCGCGGATGATGCTATAGTATACAGAGAAGTTGAAGCATTAGAAAATTGTAGCGAAATGCAGGAAGATCTGCAGCGGATAGGCACTTGGTGCAGGGAGTGGCAACTGACCTTTAACATAGACAAATATAATGTATTGCGAATACATAGAAAGAAGGATCCTTTATTGCATGATTATATGATAGCGGAACAAACACTGGTAGCAGTTACTTCTGTAAAATATGTGGGAGTATGCGTGCGGAAAGATTTTAAGTGGAATGATCATATAAAATTAATTGTTGGTAAGGCGGGTACCAGGTTGAGATTCATTGGGAGAGTGCTTAGAAAATGTAGTCCATCAGCAAATGAGGGGGCTTACAAGGCACTCGTTCGGCCTATGCTTGAGTATTACTCATCAGTGTGGGATCCGTAACAGGTCGGATTTACAGAGGATATAGAGAAGATCCAAAGAAGAGCGGCGCCTTTCGTCACATGGTTATTTGGTAATCGTGATAGCGTTACGGAGATGTTTAGCAAACTCAAGTGGCAGACTCTGCAAGAGAGGCGCTCTGCATCGCGGTGTAGCTTGCTCGCCAGGTTTCGAGAGGGTGCGTTTCTGGATGAGGTATCGAATATATTGCTTCCCCCTACTTATACCTCCCGAGGAGATCACAAATGTAAAATTAGAGAGATTCGAGCGCGCACGGAGGCTTTCAGACAGTCGTTCTTCCCGCGAACCATACGCGACTGGAGCAGGAAAGGGAGGTAATGACAGTGGCACGTAAAGTGCCGTCCGCCACACACCGTTGGGTGGCTTGCGGAGTATAAATGTAGATCTAGATGACGCAAAGCTGCGTTGGGGGTCCAACGCGAGGACAGAGACAGAGAGAGAGAGAGAGAGAGAGAGAGAGAGATTTCGCAATGCTTCCCAGAATAGCACAGCGTGCAGCCCTCTAAGCATTCCTAACGGCATACTTCGCCCCTCACTGAATTTACGTGTCAGACTGCTGCTGCTACTGCTCCCTGTGTGTAACGAACCAATTACTCACCTATTGATACACTACAGAGGGTAGTTTTAAAGTTTCATCACCTCAACTCTACGAGAATGATCGTATCCCACATACTATACTGTAAATCGCAAGAAACGCCCCCTGTGGTCCCGTTTAGTTGTTTGAAACACTGTTTTCTGACACGCTTTGTACGCTGCCAAACATTTTGTTTTTCTACCACGACCTCGAGGCCTGCGCCAGGTTCTAAACCGACATTAAGAAGTTCTGATCCACGGGCTTTCGCAGGAAACTAGACGTTGCACGGTGTAAATCGTATTCTTACAGCGGATAGCATAACATGCCACACATCAGATGATTTTACATAAAAGACAGCTACAACATAAGTAAACCGGAAGAGTTTGCTCGCGTTGTGTAGAGTCCCCACATTACAGTCCGAAGGTGATTCACGAGCTCTACATTTAGACTCATCTCTCAAACTGACAAAATAGCTGATAACTCTATGTTCCATTTCGACTCATTCATCATATTGCATTCATGTAAGCGATCACTGTTTCGGTGCTACCCACGCCAGAAGGTGTATAGCCCAGCCGCCACAACTCTGCCTCCAACTCAAACAAGCATTCTCACTCAATCATTATTTCGTAACCAACGGCATGTCAGTGGACAGATGGGGTGGAAAGGACACCACCGATACACTCTAATAATAAGCATCATAGTTGATAGTGTGAACAATTTTAACACTTTTACACTAAATTCAACACCGACCAATGATGTGACAGAATGGCCCCCCCCAATTTCAGTATCACAGCTCAACCACCCCTTTTACATCACTTTGCGAGTATGATTGCGAATGTGGATAGATTACTGGGCAGTACGTTCATTCATTGTTAATTCTCGAACACATACATGATCAAAGTACATCAGACAACGCTCTACATATTTGTAACACATCGAGCATAGTACTTAGTTTACGCTGATGGTAGTCACAGGGCATCCAAATGCACAATATTTGTCGAGATGAGCCCATGTCGAGGAGGTTAGTACTCATTATCAATGTATATTAACATATTTGAAAGTGTCGTCATGTAATAGCAGACAGTTAAGAAGAACAATAAAATGCACCATTTTTATGCACGATGGAGCTCCAGATGGATGGAGTTCGACGTATTTTCACCTGAATCAACCAAGCTATCAATTTTAAAGTATTATCCCAGAGTCTAGGATCATTACCTGGAGGTTATAGGTAAGAGCGAACATAAACACACGCACTCCTAAGGCTACTAAGTACTGCACTTAAAACGGGCTACAATGTTAGAACGCTTGCTTTTCCGACCTATCGCCCGTAAGGAATGTAGCACTGTTAATATTCCAATGTAAGAAATATGCTTCAAGCGCATGACATACATCCTTCTTCCAGGTTTCTCTACGATAAACTATGTTATCGAACCGTAAAATGAAATAACTACTCCCTTAAAACTTTGGCTCTGTGTGATACGAGCACAATATGGCTTCCCAGAGATGTATAGTGTCCACTGTTCACTTCCGATTATGGTTCATACAGGTAAGAAAAGGGGGTTACTGTACTTTCAACTACCTAGTTTCAACTACTTTTCAAGATCATCCGACTACCCACTTTCCACAATCAAAATATATGCCCATGGATCAGGGTATATAGGAAATGTCTTAGGAAGTTTGGTAGATTAGCGAATAAGACAAACAAATATTCTAGTACCAAATTTTTATTAACTTTTGCATATACATTTACGTACAGAAAACAACTTTTTCCTTATTTTTGGTAGGTGTAGCTTTAATAATGTCCAGTTTAATTTTTAAATTATAACTTAAATCCACATCTGAATCATCGATTTCTTTCTCCAGCCAGTAATTTGACAAATACAGAGAAGGTATGTTTTCGAACTCCAGTATATATCTAATTTTTTTCTGTAAACTACTTCTTTTAAGGCTTTAATAATTAGTTCTGGTCCTTCTGGCAGTTCTTCGAGACGAGAGCATTCGGGGACTTTAATTTTTCCTTTTATTTCCTGCATGACACTGTTGTTATAACACTCCACATCCTCCTGGGTATAAGCTGCAAGTTCTCCTGCTGCACGTTCTTGCGCTATTTAGTTATAGAACTTTAAGTTTATAAGTTTTGCAAACGAATCGCCATTAAAGGTTGTTATTGCGTTGGTATTAAGCTCTGCAAACGGCTGTCCTGTTGCTAAGTGTATGACATCGAGCCCACCACATTTCGCTATAATGTGCCCATCCTTTTTAAGCAGCTCTATGGAGGAATGGAGTTTGATAAACACATTTTTCGTGCGTCCCTTAATATAGTAGACTTTTTCGATCCCACTGATTTCGGCGAGGACTCCAACATATGGCCACCTACCACTGCTCTTTACAGTAAACGCTATTATCTTGTATCCCCCTTCGTAGTCAGATTTTTCCATACAGAATGTTTAAATCCGTACGTAAACATGGCCTGCACATCGGTAACAGCTTCTTCCTTTTCCAATTGCAGCTTATATTCCTCCTTTTTAGCAGTTGTCTTCCCCATACACTCCAGTTTCCTTTTCTTTACTTCGAGGTACTCCATTTCCAGTTTTCGTTTCCGTACACTTAATGCATTACCTGCACTTAAAGGAGTAATTTCTTTAATGGGAAACGGTTTAAGCCTGTTTGATAAATTGGTCCTCTTTCTTAAGACTTGACGTATAACATTATTTGTAGTAACCAGTCCCAATGCGGCGATATCTATATCAGTATGCGTAATATTATATTGTCTTAGTTGGAGTCAGAGTTAAGAACCTCCACGTAGTTTACAGGCAGATAGTTAAAACTGTGTGCAGACAGAGCATAACTTTTCTCGGTGCTGAGAGTCAGGCAGACTTACCTG
This sequence comes from Schistocerca piceifrons, assembly GCF_021461385.2. NCBI lineage: Eukaryota > Metazoa > Arthropoda > Insecta > Orthoptera > Acrididae > Schistocerca > Schistocerca piceifrons. Next base: position 217,242,890 of record NC_060146.1, read on the forward strand.
CACACCAGTCAATTTTCGGGTGTTCTTATTACCCCGGTAGACAAACTGTAGAACGTTGTTAAACGCCACACAGCAACTGTTCCGTAAATTATTAGTTAGCTGACACCACATGGATACAATTCGCACAGAGTAAAGTGGAGCGCATTGTAAATACTGCTTGCTGGTGTCTAATACACTTAAACAGCTTTGCACTGGGTCGAACACACGGTCCATTCTGTGGTTGTATGTAGTGGCCTCCAGCCTGGTAATGCCATGCTCCTTAACCAAAGAAGACGTAAAAGTTTCCCGTAGTCGCGTGTCTGGACACTTTATAAAAACTATAAGATGGTTACCTATAACTTTCTATAACTTCATTTACTCCCGGACTTGTCATTGACATATAAATTTGTTATACACCTTTACCCTACAATTGGAGCTCATCCACGTCAAATAGTCCATTCCAGCTGTTTTATCGTTGTCCACAATCACATTGCTGCGTTCCTGATGCTCCCCTTTCCATGCAGAAGTCGTGGGTTGACGCTATGTAGTAGCACATCTCCATTTTACTAAAAATTCCGGCCAAGTCTTGCGTTATGTCTAAATCCAAAAGGTAACAATCGTCTACAAGTAGCTGCTGCAATATCCCGGGCAACTCCGCCATTAGAACATCCAATTTAACGTCCGCTAATTCCACTTTATGTGCTATAGCCACAGGATTTTTATATTCCTTTTAAATCGTCTCCAGCGCTTCCTTGCCGATTTTATCCAATACTTCTCTTGCCGTCACACTGTCGCTTCCATGTAGGAGAAATGGTAGCTTCGCATTGACACCATGTCTCGCGGTGACGAACTTGGAGAATGTACTACGCAGATAATAGTTAAATGAGCCATACATCTCCTTCTTTAACCTTACAGATCGTCCCTTCTCTAGCTGCTCTTGACAATCCTCTTGACCACAGATTTTAACTACCATAACGTTATCGCAAAACGGCTCTGTAATAGGAGTAAGCACATTTTAATTCTTCTTGCTAAGGAGCGTACCATTTCCGGTGTAATTTGTGTTACCAATGTCAGTAACAAGATTGTCCAGGTTCTCCAGTAGTAACCATAAACCAAAGCGTTCGTCAGTTGGTCTCGTCCTTCCCCCCCCCCCCCCCCCCCAATAGCTGAGGCATGTTAAGCACTTTGGAGGAATCCATGTTTGACACTTTCAACTACCACAGAAGACTGATTAGACGCAGCCAACGTGCATCCTTTTATACTCTACAAATCCGAGATAACTGCACTACCAGTCACGTGATTTCCGGTCATACACTCGGCTTAGATCCTAGCCCATCTGCACTATTTTCTGCGCAAGATGTCCGTGGGACGGAAGGCGACTGCCCCCCGCCAGTACCACCCTATCCTGCACCACACAACACCGCTACCACGCCCGGATACTACGACACACTAGTCCGGGCTACGTGGGGTTTCCTACAAGGCTGCAGCAGGTAGCCAAGCTGTCCCGAGCAACCGGTTCCCTGACGAGGTGTTTGCGAACTGAGCCTCCCCCACTGCTTGTCCACCCCAGTCGCTCGCCCTCAGTGCAGGAGTTGTCACCGTTTCTCAGACAGTGTCGTCGTCGATCAGCATCAATAATTTCGCAAAGTTAACTTGCCGATTCTGGAGTTTCGTCATATATGTCACACGAAACTAATTATTTGTATTTGGCGGATCTCATTCACAAAAGTACGCTTTTCACGGTATTTCTAAAGTTCTAATACACAATCTGCTATTTATTGAATTTTTATCTCAACAAAACTGAAATTTTACTTGGTAAACTTCGTAGATAACATGGTCGCTCATCCTGTGAAGCTTCCAGAATTTTTGGTGAGAAAGGTGGAATGAGGATCCAGACAGCTGGTTGCCCACTTTTCTGTCAGAGACTTTTAAACACGATCATATTTGCCTTTATTGTGCTCCAGCAGGAGCATTTTTCAGCTGATTATTGTGTAGTTCATTTTATAAAGATGAAATACCAACTAGATGAACTTTGATGGAGTCATCTACATTAAGCAACGAATTTTATCATCTGTAGCGACATCAAGAACAACACTCTAGTCATCGACACTTTATACGCCGCACCTAACCATAGGGAAATATTCTGTAATTTCTTTCAGATGAACACGCCCATTGTCGCGTAAATCTTTATCTAATTACTAACTGTAAGTCCGTGCGGTTCTAGGGGCTACAGTCTGGAACCGAGCGACCGTTACGGCAGCAGGTCCGAATCCTAGCTCGGGCGTGGATGTGTGTGATGTCCTTAAGTTAGTTAGGTTAAGTAGTTCTAGGGGACTGATGACCTCAGATGTTGAGTCCCATAGTGCTCAGAACCATTTTTTTAAATACATTCGAACAACAGAAATCATGTAATGATTTCTGTCGTACAAGGGGCAAAATAGCTGTTAAATAATAGTAACGAGACTACGAGAGCAGTCACTTTCAATGTTACGTAAACTAACGTTATACCTTGTAAATTATCACGACACAAAATGAAGATGCTACAGTCTGGAACCGCGCGACCGCTACGGTCGCAGGTTCGAACCCTGCCTCGGGCATGGATGTGTGTGATGTCCTTAGGTTAGTTAGGTTTAACTAGTTCTAAGTTCTAGGGGACTGATGACCACAGAAGTTAAGTCCCATAGTGCTTAGAGCCAAAATGAAGATGATAAGCAATGTGGGACTTCCTTCCGTTTGCGTTTGAAACTCTCAGAGAAATCCTGTGTGGTGAGGAGGGTGGGAGGGGGCAGCAAGGGGAGCCTCAATTTGTTTTGCCGGCCCGCGCCTCTCACAGGTTTAGTGCGCCACTGCTCGTAGGAAACCACACGGTAGCAAACGCCACGGTAGGAAAGCCCACGACAACCTAGTCCGTCCAGCTATTGTGCTGCACCTTCCCTCCGAAACCATGTCCGGGAACTGTACGAATACTGTGCTGTACCAGCCCGTCCGAAACCGGATTCAGGTGCAGCCCCAGATTCTAATGCATGGATATTGCGCTACACTACACCGGGCAAAAACATGTCCTTGTACTCGCTGGCTGGCTAATTTCCGAGGATTTTTACTCTCAGATGCGTACCATTGTATGAGTATAAGATTTCCTCGCAAACTTTCCGCGCTGGACGACAAAAGACTAAAATGTGGTTGGTCGGCGTTCGGAACAGTCCGTAGAGAGGGAGAATATTCCTTGGTTTCGAGAATATGACTCGCTATGTGAGTTACGAGGGAGAGGAGCCGAGCTTTGCTGGGAATCCAGCGGTGGAGAGAGAGGGAGGTCTTCCGATTTGAGCGCCCATGTTTGACGGTCGCTCAGTATTAGCATTTGTTGGTATGGACGGACTTGCTGCCTTTGCTCTCAGGAGATTTTATGGTTAGAACGGTTACGCACTGTACTGTTGTGAGCTTATACGAATCTGGACATCGCCTCCGGGTAGGGAGTCGTCTTTGAATACGCAGCGTTCAGTGATTGAGAGCACTTCCTCTGTCCATACTCACGTTGAGACGTTATCTGAATTCCGTCCTTGTGGCTGGGAGTTCGTCTTTCTTGTCTGTAGATCACAGAGAGGAGACGACAGTATTAGATTATACTGGTCAGAGGACCGCCTTCTGCGGTCCTAGCGTTTAAAAGAGTTTATTTTGTGGCTGGAGTTCTTCCGTTGTCGCAGACGTGTACGAGAACCATCACTCCGACACACCGAACGCAGTACATACGGTGATATTGCTAACTGCCTCGGTTTATTAGGGCTATAAAGCTAAAAGCTGTGATCACGTAAATTTTATTTCCACTGAGGTTGCACACGACTGTAGACCATCTTTGAAAGTAGTGGTTTTGCCGACCGAAATGGCCGTGCGGTTCTGGCGCTGCAGTCTGGAACCGCGGGACCGCTACGGTCGCAGGTTCGAATCCTGCCTCGGGCATGGACGTGTGTGATGTCCTTAGGTTAGTTAGGTTTAACGCGTTCTAAGTTCTAGGGGACTAATGACCTCAGAAGTTGAGTCCCATAGTGCTCAGAAACATTTGAACCATTTTTGAAAGTAGTGGGTTGGGTTGTTTGGGGGAAGAGACCAAACAAAATGGTTCAAATGGCTCTGAGCACTATGGGACTCAACTGCTGAGGTCATTAGTCCCCTAGAACTTAGAACTAGTTAAACCTAACTAACCTAAGGACATCACAAACATCCATGCCCGAGGCAGGATTCGAACCTGCGACCGTAGCGGTCTTGCGGTTCCAGACTGCAGCGCCTTTAACCGCACGGCCACTTCGGCCGGCGAGACCAAACAGCGAGGTCATCGGTCTCATCGGATTAGGGAAGGACGGGGAAGGAAGTCGGCCGTGCCCTTTCAAAGGAACCATCCCGGCATTGCATGGAGCGATTTAGGGAAATCACGGAAAACCTAAATCAGGATGGCCGGACGCTGGATTGAACCGTCGTCCTCGCGAATGCGAGTCCAGTGTGCTAACCACTGCGCCACCTTGGTCGGTTTTGAAACTAGCGTCTTCTATCGTTTGGTACGTAGATGATGTCAGTCGTCTCGCGTTATTTGTGTTAGATCGCGCAGCCATAAATAGGGGCAGATTTGGGCAACTGATCAATACTATTAGTTAGAGAATTCATTTGTATCTCTTTATGTCCATTGGACATTGATATATAAACAGTTGTAATAAAAAGTGGTCCTAATCTACAATAAATATATAAGCGGAAATAGCATTTACAGTTTTATAATTACTAGTTCCCTTAATCATCCATTTATTTTTATGTCGTAATTTATAGGTTAAAGAGCAAGGAGGAGGAGTTATCATCATTAAGAGGTCCTAAGATCTGCTTCACGGGGTAGTCAGCCAGGGCGCACATTCATTTTACACCTGCCAGGAGTAGCATCTTGGAAGGAGAATGCCGCTGGCGACTTTATTGTCCGTGATGAGAGGTAATGCCCGAAATTTGGTGTTCTAGACACACTCTTGGCACTGTGGATCTCGGAATATTGAATTCCCTAACGTTTTCTGAAATGGAAGGTCCCATGCATCCAGTGGCATTCCGCGTTCAGTGTGCGGTAATTCCTGCCGTGTGGCCATAATCAGCCGGTAAAGTTTTCACATGAACGAGCAGAGTACAAGTCAGAACTCCGCCAATCCACTGCCCTTTTATGCCCCGAGTACGTGATATTACCGCCATTAATATACAGGGTGGTCCATTGATCGTGACCGGGCCAAATATCTCACGAAATAAGCATCAAAGGAAAAAACTACAAAGGACAAAACTTATCTAGCTTGAAGGGGGAAACCAGATGGCGCTATGGTTGGCCCGCTAGATGGCGCTGCCATAGGTCAAACGGATATCAGCTGCGTCTTTTAAAATAGGAACCCCCATTTTTTATTACATATTCGTGTAGTACGTAAAGAAATGTGAATGCTTTAATTGGACCACTTTTTTCGCTTTGTGATAGATGGCGCTGTAATAGTCACAAACGTATAAGTACGTGGTATTACGTAACATTCCGCCAGTGCGGACGGTATTTGCCTCGTGATATATTACCCGTGTTAAAATACCGTTTACCAATTGCGGAAAAGGTCGATATCCTGAGAACGCATGCTGTTACAGCGTGATTACCTGTAAATACCACATTAATGCAATAAATGCCGACCGCGGTGGTCTCGCTGTTCTAGGCGCGCAGTCCGGAACTGCGCGACTGCTACGGTCGCAGGTTCGAATCCTGCCTCGGGCATGGATGTGTGTGATGTCCTTAGGTTAGTTAGGTTTAAGTAGTTCTAAGTTCTAGGGGACTGATGACCACAGCTGTTAAGTCCCATAGTGCTCGGAGCCATTTGAACCATTTGACAATGCGCTGACGCATGTTGTCAGGCGTTGTCGTTGGATCACGATAGCAAATATCCTTCAACTTTCCCCACAGAAAGAAATCCGGGGACGTCAGACCCGGTGAACGTGCGCGTCATGGTATGGTGCTTCGACGACAAATCCATTTGTCATGAAATATGCTGTTCAATACCGCTTCAACCGCACGCGAGCTATGTGCCGGACATCCATCATATTGGAAGTACATCGCCATTCTGTCATGCAGTGAAGCATCTTGTAGTAACTGTTGTGACTTGACGGGACAGCCAAGCCACTAGGAGGAAGCCGAAAGGCACGCGTTTAAGCTCACGCAGGCTGGCGTGAGGTCTGGAACAGGTAAAGGAATTTATAGTAGCAAAGAACGTAAGTAACTACTGGAATACTTAACTTTAATTCATAATTGGTGAGCATCGGTCTGACGGTACATGCATCACAAGATAAATAGCAAATGATAAAGGCGCCTTGCTAGGTCGTAGCAAATGACGTAGCTGAAGGCTATGCTAACTATCGTCTCGGCAAATGAGAGCGTAATTTGTCAGTGAACCATCGCTAGCAAAGTCGGCTGTACAACTGGGGCGAGTGCTAGGAAGTCTCTCTAGACCTGCCGTGTGGCGGCGCTCGGTCTGCAATCACTGAAAGTGGCGACACGCGGGTCCGACGTATGCTAACGAACCGCGGCCGATTTAAAGGCTACCACCTAGCAAGTGTGGTGTCTGGCGGTGACACCACAGTAACATTGGTAGAACATTACGTAGGTAATCAGCATACATTGCACAATGTAGATTGCCATTGATAAAATGGGGGCCAATTATCCTTCCTCCCATAATGGCGCACCATACATTAACCCGCAGAGGTCGCTGATGTTCCACTTCTCGCAGCCATCGCGGATTTTCCGTTGCCCAATTGTGCATATTATGCTGGTTTACGTTACCGCTGTTGGTGAATGACGCTTCGTCGCTAAACAGAACGCGTGCAGAAAATCTGTCATCGTCCCGTAATTTCTCTTGTGCCCAGTGGCACAACTGTACACGACGTTCAAAGTCGTCGCCATGCAATTCCTGGTGCATAGAAATATGGTACGGGTGCAATCGATGTTGATGTAGCATTCTCAACACCGACGTTTTTTGACATTCCCGATTCTCGCACAATTTGTCTGCTACTGATGTGCGGATTAGCCGCGACAGCAGCTAAAACATGTACTTGAGCATCATCATTTTTTGCAGGTCGTGGTTGACGTTTCACATGTGGCTGAACAAATAACGTAACTATCCGGCGAACGGTCCGGAAACTTGGATGATGTCGTCCAGGATACCGAGCAGCATAGACAGCACACGCCCGTTGTCCATTTTGATCACAATAGCCATACATCAACACACGATATCGACCTTTCCCGCAATTTGTAAAACGGTCCATTTTAACACGGGTAATGTATCACGAAACAAATACCGTCCGCACTGGCGGAATGTTACATGATACCACGTACTTATACGTTTGTGACTATTACAGTGCCATCTATCAAAAAGCGAAAAAAGTGGTCCAACTAAAACATTCATATTTCTTTACGTACTACACGAATATGTAATAAAAAATGGGGGTTCCTATTTAAAAAAAACGCACTTGATATCCGTTTGAGCTATGGCAGCGCCATGTAGCGGGCCAACCATAGCGCCATCTGGTTTCCCCCTTCAAGCTAGACGAGTTTCGTTCTTTGTAGTTTTTTCGTTTGATGTTTATTTCGTGAGATATTTGGCCCGGCCACGATCAATGGACCACCCTGTATACCGGACGAGGTGGCGCAGTGGTTAGCACACTCGACTAGCATTCGGCAGGACAAACATTCAAACCCGCGTCCGGAAATCCTGATTTAAGTTTTCCGTGATTTCCCTAAATCGCTTCAGCTTCAGCGACGGTTCCTTTGAAAGGGGACGGCCGACATCCTTCCACATCCTTTCGTAATCCGATGAGACCGATCACCTCGCTGTTTGGCTCCCCTCCACGAAATCGACCAACCACCATCTGTATACGTGTACACCGCTACGCCATTACTTTCGCCACCCCAGTGTACACCTGCCGCGGTGGCTCTGACCAGGGCCCGTGGTCAGTGTACCGCCGGCAGGAATGCCTCGGCGCACAGGAAAAAACCCAGCGGCCTGCGGCTGCGTGGGTGGTACCCCCCCCCCCTCCCCCTGCCGCTAGACACGTCACACGGGCACCTGCGCAGGCCGACGTCACGGGAAGGAAGAAGTTAGCCGCCCGCGGTGGCCTTCCAGCCGCTGCGGCGCGTTTAGCGGGACCCCGCCAAGGCCGCGCCGGTGGCCGCTGCCCGGTGTCGCCCGTCCGTCCAGCTCGCCGACATGGCAGCCGCCTCCGCCGCCTCCACCTCCACCTCCACCCGCGCACAGTGGCTGGCGCAGCCCTGGCAGCCCCTGCTGCTGGAGCCTCCAGCTGCACCAGGTAAACAGCCGCCTGCTGCCTGCTAAAGGGCCGCCGCCTCCACAACATTTCTGCACCCAAGCGACGTATCATTTCATGCCCTCCTCGCTTGCCCGCCCCCCTTTCCTCCATTCATTAATTGCCTACCTTGGGCTTTTACTTATGCACTGAAGACCCAAAGAAACTGGTACACCTGCCTAATATCGTGTATAGTCTGTCTGTAAACTCAAGAGCGAGCAGCGCTTTTGGTGGGGGAAGTGGCCCTTCCCGGAAGAACGCTGCCACCGGCCTACAGGGGCACCCAAAATCAACTGCCCCTTACCTGTCTAGCGGTGTAGATCGGCGTTTCTGTTCATGGGATCTTAGCTGCCAATGTCAGTGAGTAAACTTTGTATACTTACTGATGTACTTCGATATCTGGAAGTGATGCATAATCGTCTAGCATTGCAATAAAATGTGCAGAATACGAAGAAGTGGAGGTATTTGAGGAGTAACGAGCGTTCGGTCGTCTCTAACGTTATTACAGCTTGTGTTAAGGAGGCGACACAGAAAGAACTGTTGGCTAATATTACCAGTCCCAATTAAAGGGCTGCAATCTACGCAAACGTCAGCCTGACCCAATAGGACACATAAGTATGGAAAGGAAAAATAAGCCGCATGGTTTGCTGGAATCGCCACGAAGGAAAACTAATAATTTTGGGAGGAAACCCATCGGTATAGACAGTTTCAGAATCACGTAAAACCTTAGATGCTTATGGAACACTAAATCTGTATCTCGGTCACTATTCCGCCTGAGTCTAAGACAAATTGCTTAAAACATGTGCGCAATAGCTATTCTAAACACTGCTGAAATTTCCTTCGAAACATAAGCACGGATTCTGGACTTCTAAGCAAAATAGCTTGACATTCGAGGTGACTTGACATATTCATTTTTATTTTTTGGTAAGAACTTTAGTTGTTAATCTACAGCAATGTTATCCTCTTGAAAATATTCCCGAATACATACTATACCAGTGCTTTTTCCAGTTCCCGAAATATTTTATGAGCTGTTTCTTCGGGATAGTTTATAGATCTCTTAACTGTGCATTTTTAATCTCATCCATGCTTGAAAAATCGCTGTCCTTTAAGGCCTGCTCTGAAATGTTTATACCACTTGTCTGCCCTTGGTTTACTCATAACAGGCTCACCAAAAGCAATATTTACCAAAGCAATATTTACCATTTCTAAAAATTTCATACAATTTATTTCATTCTTATAACAAAATTTAATACAGATTCTCTAATTTATTTTTATACAAAACAAATAATCGTGGATGCTACGAAAACACATGTAACTTTTCTGACAGCTGACAACAGAGCACATACCCAACATGCATAACATTGTGCACATACTTTTGAGGCACGTTTACAAAGGCAGTGACAAAAAAGTGGTGCAAATCGGACTAATACAACACACAATATTATAAATTTCTGCTCACTTTTTAAACACTCTTCGCCTTGCAAGAATTGTTAAGTTTCAACGCAGTCCTTCAAAGAAAACTTCTACCTTTTAGTAGAGACACAAAATGAGAACAAGCCTTAAATTGTACAAACTGATTGCACTATATGGGGTTCGTCTTACGAATAGCAATAGAGGAACATACATTCAAATGAATTGGCATTTGGTTCCATGTTTTAGTAGAATCCTGACTTCCGTTCTTACGTTGATAATATTTACTTTATAATGTTGTGTTTTAGAGGAAGAGGCCATCGTTTTTTGTATTCCTTATGCTCTTAATGCATTTTTCTAAAAATGCAGAGTGGGGACTCGCTCGCTCTTCAGTTCACCGACAGACTATAGGGCCGCCGCGACAAGTGCCGAAATACGATGTGGCACGGACTCGACTGATGTCTGAAGCAGCGCTGGAACAAACTGACACCATGAATCCTGCAGGGCTGTCCATAAATCCCTAAGAGTACGAGGAAGTGGAGATTTCTTCTGACCAGCACGTTACAAGACATCCCAGATATGCTCAATATCTGCATCTGCATCTGTAGTAATTAGCGGAAGACTTGCACTTCTGTCACGTCGAATGATTCTCTTCAGTCGTCGGTGGTCCCGTTGTTGCGGTGTCGGAGATTTGATGTTTTACCGGATTCTTGACATTCACGGTACCCACGTGAAATGGTCGTACGGGAAAATCTCCAATTTACCTCGGAGATGCTGTGTCCCATCGCTCGTGCGCCAGCTATAGCACCACGTTCAAACTCACTTAAATCTTGGTAACCTGGCACTGTAGCAGCAGTAACCGATCTAACAACTGCCTCAGATACTTGTTGTCCTATATAGGTGTTGCCGACCGCAGCGCCGTGTTCTGCCGAAGGTGTAGTTAAATTTTTTCACTACTATTTACTTTTTAAGAGTTCTAAATTGCTGGAAGAATACTCGCAGTTGGGTCTGAAGAGAATCGTGTGGTCGCTGCATCTTTTAGCTTGTCTCTTGGAACAGAGTTCCGGAGCATCGCTACACGAAGACCACAAGTATTCATTCCAATGGTCCTGCTATCTTTGTTCCATAACAGAAATGTCCTGGTGGAATCTTCCTCCGCGTTAATCACTGACAGTTCCACAACTAGGAGGAAAAAAGTCGAGGTGGGAGTTGAGAAAACGGATTTTATTGGACATGTTGCATCCAAGATACATAAGAATTCACTATTTTTGAGCCCAAAACGTTTTCATTGTTGGCGAGTCTCATTAAAGATAGAAAAAAAATTGCGCTTTTCACTGGAAAGAGGAATGTTCCAAGTTTTCTATCCGAGACACCATACCACATACTTAACACGAACACCACGTGTTACTCCAGAAACATCGAGAAGAAAGACCGCTTCATTCCACACACGAATCAACAGGTCCCTGTTTATTGAATCGACAGCCCCTCCATACAGAAAAAATTCGCAGGATGTGAGGTTTCGTGACCTGGAAGGCCGCAAGGAGTGAACAAGATCCTGTTGTCCAAGTCTTCCAGTCGAACGTTCGGGGATAGTGGTGTTACGGTAACACCGCTCCTCAAGGTGAAATTGACACAGGGAGCCACATGCTTAAAAATGATATCATTGAAATCTTCGTGGAGTTGAGTAAACAATCCATTTTGCAGCATGCGCAGGTATGACATTCCTGTCACCGTTTCCTCCACAAAAAGGAAAGGTCCATAAACTTCGTGAACAGAAGCGGCACAAAACTCGTGAGTTTCGGTGAGTCTCTTTCCTGTTCGACGATGATGCCAGTGTTTTGTGGCCCCGAAACTCTTACCTTATGGCGGTTTACTTTACGCGATAAATGAGACGTCGATTTCTCCTAAAAGATGAGTCTTTCAGAACAAGTGTCATATCCTGAAGAATTGATGTGCAAAATTCATACCTTCTGTTGCTTGAGGAAGCTGAATTTACTGACCTGCCGTCTAGCGAACTGCCGAGGGCTCCGTGTGAACGCATCTCGCATACGCTTGACTAGAGCACTGTACAGCACAAGCTGAACAATCCGCCACTTTTAATCCCACGTTGAAGGAGCTCGTTTAGCCTCTACGGCACACTTACACTTTGTAGTACATTCCTTGAACAGATGATATTAAAGCGTAGTAAATGTATGGGCTTACATTTGACTGTAAGAGCAAAGCAAATTGAAGTAGGAGATTAGGCCAGTATTTCGAGATATGATACATTCACTTACGTTCCATGTAAATCATACGTTGCTGTTCTAAACATTATCGGCTCTCTAGTTGCCCGCCCACTCTCTAAGTATTAGGAATAAAACGACTTAAAAAAATTAACTACGACTCATGCCATAGAACCCCGGCAAGTTTTGGTACCTCCTTCCAGGGGACTGCATCCCTAGCTGCGCGTCAATCAGCAGTACCCGAACGTCGCTGCATCTGGCATCCCACACGTGGCTTAAGTGCAACAGGTGACGACAGCCCTAAAAATTGGGACCTCCTGCGAAAATCGAGACATCTGGCCACTTTATACGCGAGCCGAGCAGCAGTACCAGCAGTGGCTTACGCAGTACGCTTACCGTACGTGCAGCTCGTATTACCAAGAGGCAGACTTTTGTCAGGGCTGGGGCTGTAGACGAGGATTCCCCACCAGGCGGACGCCGCGGCCCGCCCAGTTGTTTGAGTTCGGCCGCGGGGGGCGACAACACGCGTCACATCACAGGCGCCGCCGCAGGCCGTGACGTCATCACAGCTGGCAGGTAGTCCCCGCTCTACCTGGAAGGCGGCGGCGGCGGCGGCGCCTTTGTGTGCGCGAGCAGGGGGCCACAACACCGCCTGTTCTGCACGTCCTCATCAAGACGGACGGGCCCACTTTTGTCCACAACACCGGCAGAACGCTGGCAGCAAATTTTCAAACCTTTCCTTAGTAGAGGAAAACACATGGCCGGTTCGACAACATTCTCTCACGTAAGCGACGTATTATTTATCTTCCCCATCCCCCTCCATTCACCATCTCCTCAACACCATATTTATCTTTCCTTGAACTCTCGGTAAGACTAAAAATAAATCTGAACGTTGCGGTCGTGGAAATGGATTGTTTCTTCTTTTAAAATAAATGTTATATAGACTATAATGTTACTTATAATCCGTCTTGATTGCAATTTTTTTTTATTCATATGACCGGTTTCGGTTCATTCAGATGTGACGCAGCATGTGAAAGTTGCTGGATGTGGACGGGTTACTCTTGTAACTGAAATATCAGATCTGAAGATGGTTCTGAATGAACCGAAACCGGTCATATGAATAAAAAATTTGCAATCAAGACGGATTATAAGTAACATTATAAAATCACCGATTGCTGTTATCAAAAATGGTTCAAATGGCTCTGAGCACTATGGGACTTAACATATGAGGACATCAGTCCCCTAGACTTAGAGCTACTTAAACCTAACTAACCTAAGGACATCACACACATCCATGCCCCAGACAGGATTCGAACCTGCGACCGTAGCAGCAGCGCGGTTCCGGACTGACGCCCCTAGAACCGCTCGGCCACCGTGGCCGGCGATTGCTGTTATCCCATCAGACATTACGTCTGTTTTTGCAATGTTATATAAACATTCCTCTGCAACAGATATAAATTTTTGAATCTTATTCTTGAGCTAGGTACCAAAACATTCAGTTCCATTTATGGTCCTTCCAAAACGTTACAAAGTCTTTAGTAAATTCAGGAAGAAGTAAGCCTATTGTGTTCTTCAACATTGAATAAAAACATGCTACCTAACAAACTGAGAGGAAAGTGTGAAATTATAATTTTTTTTAGTTTAACAATGGAACCCTGTAATTCAACATCCTTTTACTTTCTATAGCGAGAATGGCATAGAAATATAAAAAAAGCGTCAATTTTATACTGAGGTGTTACACATAACATACCCTTTAACTATGTAAGTTGTGTTGGACCTGAAAAAATCTCACCAGTAAGTATTCAAATTTTAGAAAATTTGCGAAGAACTTAGTTCAAAATTGATAAAAATTTTATATAAAGAACTGATAAGAAAAGCAAAAATTTGTATGTGATGCGAAAGAGAAATCTATTATTAAAGGTTTCTTGAAGTTATTGCAACCAGTCGCATATTGTTTCTTCTTCTTCTTCTTTCGTTTCACCCTCTTTGGGGTACGCTGGATCAATCATTTCTTTGTGCGTTGTTCTTTTCTTAGGGCCCAGTATTTCTTCATTCTTTCTGATCTTCTTCTCCTCTCTTCTTCCGAGATGAAGGATTTGGACTTTTGTGTGGATTTGTCTTGGAACCTTATGTTTTCATCTTTAGTAATTAATTTAGCAGTTCGATCAATAAGTGAATTTTCTGAATCTATAATTGCACTAGGTCTTTCTCAGTTTCTTTAAACCAGTTGGGCTTCGTTTTTCGGTTACGGAAGAAGTCAAAGATTTGTTTAGTTAATCTGTTGGAATTCATTCTGAGAAGATGACCATAAAAATTTATTCTCGTTTTTCGCATAGAATCTGAAAGTTTTACAATTTTCTTGTAGAGAGTTTCATTTTTGATGTATATAATCTTATTGTCTTGACATTTTGGCCCAATGATTTTTCTTAAAATTTTTCTTTCCTTTACCTCAAGTTTCTCCATTTGGCCTTTGAAATTCATGTTAAGTGTTTCTGCTGCATACAGTGCTTCTGGCTTAATCATTGTCTTGTAATGTGTAATTTTGGGCCCCATGAAAGGAATTTTTTGTTGTATGTATTTTTGTTAGTTGGAAGGCCAATTCAAGTTTATTTTTTCTGGATTCCATTGCTTTGCTTTCCCCAGCATTCCAAGTAATCCATTCTCCGAGATATTTGAATTCTTTTACTATTTCAATCTTCTGTTCTTGAACTTTGAGGTATTTACATGAGTGCTTGATGTTTGTCAATATCTTAGTTTTTTCAGAGGGGATGTGAAGACCAATTTTAGCTGCTCGTTTCTTTAGTTCAAGGATTTGCTCCCGTGCTTCTTCCATTGTTTCAGCGAACAGGGCCATATCATCTGCAAAAGCAACCTTTTTTATTGTTCCCCTACCGTTTTCGAACCGCCTAGCGATTCATCATTAGATGTTACATATATATTTGTTTGTCTGCAGTAGTGTGGGAGTCGTGTAGCTGTGGCAAGATGTATAGACGAAACATGTAAGGACTGAGTGTGGCGAGAATTATTCACATTATGAGGTCGGTTTTTTCTGCGTTGCTTACAGTTATTAGTACCCGTTGATTGGTTGTTGGTGCACACAGCATTTTGGGGAACATAATGAATGTTTTCCAGTGACGTTTACTGCACTGCACCTTACAACTTAGCCACAGGGACACGTTCGACAGTACACTGGAAAACACCGACTCTGGTTCGGGTGGTGGTTTGGCAGTTTGTGCAGGTGCCGGTTTCCGATACACGCTGTGTTCCAGGTTCTCGCCACTCTTCGTAACCAACACTCGTAGAGAGGGTAGCTGTTGGTCCTTTCCCAGCTCCAAGGTAAATTTTATGTTGGCTTGGAGACCGCTCGGTTGTCTTAGGAAGTCACCGAGGTGTTCCTCACCATGGCTCCACATCACACAGGTGTCATCAACGTACCTGTACAGTACCTTACCTTAGATTTACGGGGTGCTAGAGACCAGCGCTTGCGTTTCGCAATGCTCTATGAACAAACTGAAGTTTTGATGACCAGTAAACGCTTCTTTTTGTATACCTTCGGAAGCGACGTTTCTACTTTTAGTCTCCTTTGTTTCGAATACACCTTATTTGGTTTCTGATGCCAAGAAAAAAACTCTCAAAAAACAAAAAGAAAATGAAATGTGTTGAAGCTTATTTAGATGTGTGTAGTATTTAACAGCGGTTACACCATAGCCCATTCACGGAAACCGCCTATTCTAGAGAAGGAAACCACTTACACTGATTGGGTCAATGATACATGTTTTTATTTTTGAAATATTTCATTAAGAGTGGAAATTTATGACTTCTGTACCTGCTATAGTGATTTACAAAAGGTAATGCTTAAGCTACAGTGAAAATAAAACATTTATTACAGTATCCGAAGCTGTTATTACACATTTTCTTTAGGTGGACCATCGATAGCAACCTACCCCTACACATATTTCTGGCATCCCAGTGACTTACTGCATTGTCGCTCAGTTGTAGTAAATGAGCGTTGGGTTAAGCGGAACAGTGCGATACGAGGGCGTGACGAAGTCGTTCGCGGCGCTACCGCGTCTCGGCAGTGACGTCACGCAGGAACGCCGGAACGCAGTGGTCCAGCCGCCTAAAGCACTCGATATACCCAGCTGAACAGTCCGCCATTTTGAATCCCAAAGCGAGGACAGTGTTTTAATGTATACTTCGCGTGGCGTAGGAAAGTGAGTCTGCGAATTTTGCTTAATTTTATTGTTCCCCAGCGTCAAATGGTTCGGTGCGGAGCTACAGACTGCTCAAACAACAGCAGACACGGTCGCTGTAAGTTTTATCGGTTTCCTTCATATACAGATCGGCGTAAAACGTGTCTTGCAAATTCGAGGTCGCAAAGACTGGACACCAATATCGAGCAACTACCCGTGTAACGTAAATAAAAAAGCTTATTTTCTTCGTTTTAGAAATACACGTGCTCACAGAGCGGTAGTAATGAAATTGTATACGTAAGAAGTGTGTTTGTTTCAATCTTGTTGCACATTATGTTTACACGACACGACGTAACGTTGTAAATTTAAAGTATGCTACTATTCTTGATTTTCTTTACAATAACTGTATAAAACCACAATTTATCGCAAGAAGCTGTTAATTTTAGAGAGGGAGTAAATTAATAATACTTACCAAACAGATTGTCATTTTCCCGTTTTTCACTTTTTAAGTAACTTCCGACAGATTTATTTTAAAGCTTTTGAAATAGTGAACAGTATTGGGACCAGTAGTATACTTTGAGTTCCCATGCAATTCGCTCTTGTACCGGCATGAAATTTTTATGCCTGTTGTGTTCCATTATAACATTATACCGTAATTGTTTACGAATGCAGCTCTTAGTTACCGTCAGCTTAAGTGGATGTACAATACATAAACCAGAAAATACGACATTGGTAACGCATTTTAACTGTATTTGGTAAATATTTAAAACAACAACATATACATTATACGGGGCGTAAGACACTGTATCGTATCGTATCTCAAAATCCTCGTCTAATCATCTACTTTGATTTGCTTTCCCCCTAAATTCAAATGTAAGTCAATACATTTACTACGCTGTAATACACTGAAGAGCCAAAGAAACTGTTACACCTGCCTAATGTACGGCCCCTGCCAGCACGCAGAGATGCCGCAACACGACGTGGCGTGGACTCGACTAATGTCTGAAGTAGTGCTGGAGGGAACTGACACCATGAATCCTGCAGGGCTGTCCATAAATCGGTCAAAGGACGAGGGGGTGAACAGCACATTGCAAGATATCCCAGATATACTGAATAATGTTCATGTCTGAGGAGTTTGGTGGGCAGCGGAAGTGTTTAAACTGAGAACAGTTTTCCTGGAGTCACTATGCAGCAATTCAGGGCATGTAGAGTGTCGCATTGTCCTGCTGAAACTGCCCAAGTCCGTCGGAATACACACTGGACATGAATGGTTGTATGTGATCAGACAGGATCCTCACGTACGTGTCACCTGTCAGAGTCGTATCTAGACGTGTCAGGGGTCTCATATCACTCCAACTACACACGCCCCACACAATTACAGAGCCTCCGCCAGCTTTAGCAGGTCGCTGCTGACCTGCAGGGTACAGGGATTCATGAGGTTGTCTGCATACCCGTACACGTCCATCCGCTCGAGACAGTTTGAAACGAGACTCTTCCGACCAGTTTGTTTCCAATCATCAACAGTCCAATGTCGGTGTCGACGGGCCCAGGCGAGTGGTAAAACTTTGTGTCGTGAAGTCATGAAGGGTACGCGAGTGGGCTGCGAAAGCGCATATCGATGCTGTTTGTTCGAATAGTTTGCAAGCTGACACTTCTTGATAGCCCAGCATTAAAATCCGCAGTAATTTGCGGAGGGTTGTACTTCTGCCACGTTGAACGATTCTCTTCAGTCGTCGTTGCTCCCGTTCTTGCAGGATGTTTTTCCGGCCTCAGCGATGTCAGAGATTTGATATTTTACCGGATCCCTGATATTCACGGTATACTCGTGAAATGGTCGCATGGGAAGATCCGCACTTCGTCGCTACCTCGGATATGCTGTGCGGCTCTGAGCACTATGGAACTTAACATCTGAGGTCATGAGTCCCCTAGAACATAGAACTACTTAACCCTAACTAACCTAAGGATATCACACACATCCATGCCCGAGGCAGGATTCGAACCTGCGACCGTAGCAGTAGCGCGGTTCCAGACTGAAGCGCCTAGAACCGCTGGGCCACATCGGCCGGCAGCAGAGACCACGTTCAAACTGACTTAAATCTTTATAGCCTGCCATTGTAGCAGCAGTAAACGATATAGCAACTGCGCCAGACACTTGTTGCCTTACATAGGCGTTGCCGACTGAAGCGCCGTAATCTGCCTATACCAGTTTCTTTGGCGCTTCAGTGTATTATCTCCGCAAGGAATGTGCATTTGATGGCCTTAAGAGTATATTAAGAAGCGTAAGTTGCGTAGAGTTTGAACGGACGCCTTAAACTTGGGATTCAAAATGGTGGATTGTTCAGCTTGTACTGCACAGTGCTGTAGCCCAACCTTCTACGTAGTAACCACGAGCCGCGCGTGCGAAACGGGCTTTTGTTGCCGTGTTGATTACGATGGGGACCGCGAGTGGAGTCTGTCAGGGCCGTAGTGTAGCAGAACGCGACGAGACGGCGGCGTGCCTGCTCGCCCCGTTTCCAGGAAGGCGGCGTTTCGGCGAGACGACGGACGAGCCTGCTCGGTGGTGAGTGGGGGCGTTCCCGCCACGCAGAGGGTCCGGCCGACCCTCCTGCTGGGAACGGCGTGGGTGGCCCCGGGTGCAGGCGAGGCGAAACGAGCCTCACTGGACCTCAGCACCGGCCGCCACCGGGGAGGGACGCGTCAGCGGCGCTAGGCGGTGGCCGGCTATAAGCAGGACTCGCTAGGGGCCACAACTGGTCAGGGGAACTCCCTGCCATTCGTTCTCATTTAGTGACGTCTTTACTCTGCTCAGAAAAAGACACCATTCTAGATCTAAAGCGTGAACTTACCATCAGAGGAATTCGATGAAGGGGCAAGCTCAGTCCTGGATAAACGTCTCAATTGCGCAACAGTACTATCTGGTCAAAAGTATTGGGACTCCTTTTTTTTTATGTCGTAACTATTCTGATTGGTTAGATGCGGCCCGCCAAGAATTTCTTTTCTGTGTAACCCCTCCATCTCAGAGTACCACGTGCAACATACGTTGTTCACTGGAAGCATTGCAGCCTTTGTCTTCCTTCACAGTTTTCACCCTCTACAGCTCCCCTCTAGCACCATGAAAAGTTAATGTCTGACGTCTTAACAAATGTCCTATCGTCATGTTCCTTCTCGTCGACAGTGTTTTCCACGTATTTCTTCCCTCTCCGATTCCGACCACAACCTCGTTATCACCTACCTTACCAGTCCACTGCTTCTCAACATTAATCTGTAACACCATATCTGAAATACTTCGAGTTTCTTCTGTTCCAGTTTCCCCACAGTCCATGTTTATCAAACAATGCTGTACTCTACATCTACATCCATACTCCGCAAGCCACCGGAAGGTGTGTGGCGGAGGGTACCTTGAGTACCACTATCGGTTCTCCGTTCTCTTCCAGTCTCGTATTGTTCGTGGAAACAAGGATTGTCGGTATGCCTCTGTGTGGGCTCTAATCTCTCTGATTTTATCCTCATGGTCTCTTCGCGAGATATACGTAGGAGGGAGCAATATACTGCTTGACTCCTCGGTGAAGGTATGTTCTCGAAACTTCAACAGAAGCCCGTACCGAGCTACTGAGCGTCTCTCCTGCAGAGTCTTCCACTGGAATTTATCTATCATCTCCGTAACGCTTTCGCGATTACTAAATGATCGTGTAACGAAGTGCGCTGCTCTCCGTTGGATCTTCTCTATCTCCTCTATCTGGTACGGATCCCACACTGCTGAGCAGTATTCAAGCAGTGGGCGAACAAGCGTACTGTTACCTGCTTCCTTTGTTTTCGGATTGCATTTCCTTAAGATTCTTCCAATGAATCTCAGTCTGGCATCTGCTTTACAAGACGATCAAAAAAATAGCTCTGAGCACTATGGGACTTAACTGCAGAGGTCATCAGTATCCTAGAACTTAGAACTACTTAAACCTATCTAACCTAAGGACATCACACGCATCCATGCCCGCGGCAGGATTCGAACCTGCGACCGTAGCGGTCGCACGGCTTCAGACTGTAGCGCCTAGAACCGCTCGGCCATCCCAGCCGGACCGACGATCAACTTTATATGATCATTCCATTTTAAATCGCTCCTAATGCGTACTCCCAGATAATTTATGGAATTAACTGCTTCCAGTTGCTGAATTGTTATATTATATCTAAATAATAAGGGATCTTTCTTTCTATGTATTCGCAGCACATTACACTTGTCTACACTGAGATTCAATTGCCATTCCCTGCACCATGCGTCAATTCGATGGAGATCCTCCTGCATTTCAGTACAATTTTCCATTGTTACAACCTCTCGATATACCACAGCATCATCCGCAAAAAGCCTCATTGAACTTCCGATGTCATCCACCAGGTCGTTTATGTATATTGTGAGTAGCAACTGTCCTACGACACTCCCCTGCGGCAAACCTGAAATCACTCTTACTTCGGAAGACTTCTCTCCATTGAGAATGACATGCTGCGTTCTGTTATCTAGGAACTCTTCAATCCAATCACACAATTGGTCTGATAGTCTATTTGCTTTGTTCATTAAACGACTGTGGGGAACTGTATCGAACGCCTTGCGGAAGTCAAGAAACACGGCATCTACCTGGGAACCCGTGTCTATGGCCCTCTGAGTCTCGTGGACGAATAGCTCGAGCTGGGTTTCACACGATCGTCTTTTTCGAAACCCATGCTGATTCTTAAAGAGTAGATTTCTAGTCTCCAGAAAATTCATTATACTCGAAAATAATACGTGTTCCAAAATTCTACAACTGATAGACGTTGGAGATATAGGTCTATAGTTTCGCACATCTGTTAGACGTCCCTTCCTGAAAATGGGGCTGACCTGTGCCCTTTTCCAATCTTTTCGAACGCTACGCTCTTCTAGACACCTACGGTACACCGCTGCAAGAAAGGGGGGGAAGTTCCTTCGCGTACTCTGTGTAAAATCGAACTGGTATCCCATCAGGTCCAGCGGCCGTTCCTCTTTTGAGCGATTTTCATTGTTTTTCTATCCCTCTGTCATCTATTTCGATATATACCACTTTGTCATCTGTGCGACAATCTAGAGAACTACAGTGCAGTCTTCCTCTGTGAAACAGCTTTGGAAAAAGACATTTAGTATTTCGGCGTTTAGTCTGTCATCCTCTGTTTCAGTACCATTTTGGTCACAGAGTGTCTGGACATTTTGTTTTGATCCACCTACTGCTTTGACATAAGACCAAAATTTCTTAGGATTTTGTGCCAAGTCAGTACATAGAACTTTACTTTCGAATTCATTGAACGCCTCTCGCATAGCCCTCCTCACACTACATTTCGCTTCGCGTAATTTTTGTTTGTCTGCAAGGCTTTGGTCGTGTTTATGTTTGCTGTGTAGTTCCCTCGAAACGTACATTCTCAGAACGCTCAAATTAAGGCCGCCTATGTTTGGACGAGCACACTTCTCTATGTCAGGAATGCCCTTTTTGCCAGGGCTAGTCTGCTTTTGGCCAGCGGCCTTGTTGCGGTGGTACCACCAGTTCCCGTTAGATCAGCCAAGTTAAGCGCTATACGGCGGGGCTAGCACTCGGTGGGGTGACCATCCGGTCTGCCGAGCGCTGTTGCCAAGCGGGGTGCACTCACCCCTTGTGAGGCGAACTGAGGAGCTACTCTACTGACAAGTAGCGGCTCCGGTCTCGTAAACCAACGTACGGCGCCGGCCGGAGTGGCCGTGCGGTTCTAGGCGCTACAGCGCGACCGTTCGAATCCTGTCTCAGGCATGGATGTATGTCATGTCCTTAGGTTAGTTAGGTTTAAGTAGTTCTAAGTTCGAGGGGACTGATGACCTGAGAAGTTAAGTACCATAGTGCTCAGACCCATTTGAACCAACAGAACATACGGCCGGGACAGCGGTGTGCTGACCGTATGTGCCTCGATATCCGCATCCAGCGACGCCTGTGGTTCTGAGGATGACACGGCGGCCGGTCGGTACCGTTGGTCCTTGCAAAGCCTGTTCGGACGGGGAGAGAGAGAGAGAGAGAGAGAGAGAGAGAGAGAGAGAGAGAGAGTGAGTCTGCTTTTGATGTCCTCCCTGCGCCGTCTGTTAACGATTACGTTGTTGCCGAGGTAAGATAATGAATTAACTTCGTCATCCCCATTCCGATGTTAAGTATCTCGCTGTTCTCGTTTCTGCTACTTCTCACCTCCTTCGTTTCTCTTCGATTTACTCTCAATCCATATTCAATACTGATTAGTCTGTTCATTCCGTGCAGTAGATGCTGTAACTCTTTTTCATTTTCACTGATTATAGCAATGCCATCAGCGAATCTTATCATTCACTTCCTTTCTCTTTGAATTTTAATCACACTCACGACACTGTGTTTCACTTCCGTTATTGCTTCTTCGATCTACTGACTGAACAGTAGGGGCATAAGACTCCTGTTAGTGGACGTTAACACTGGGAGGTTCACAGTTCCCATTTATGGCTGCTTGAACTCTGCCAGGGACACTTTAGACCGATGACCGTAGCAGTCTGGTCCCTTTAATCCCACAACCCACTTTCAGTAAGGTGTGCCAATGTCTGAGCAGGAACTGCTCCCCACTGTTCCTCGAGACCCTAAACCGTGAAACTATGAAAAGCAGACGCTGGGGAATGCAGCCAAGTCGACGCTACAATTCATCCCAAAAGACGTTCCATTGGCTTCAGCTCCGGACTCTGGGCAGGCCAGTCCACTACAGTAACGTTTTTATCCATAAACCAGTGGCCGGCCGAAGTGGCCGTGCGGTTAAAGGCGCTGCAGTCTGGAACCGCAAGACCGCTACGGGCGCAGGTTCGACTCCTGCCTCGGGCATGGATGTTTGTGTTGTCCTTAGGTTTAACTAGTTCTAAGTTCTAGGGGACTAATGACCTCAGCAGTTGAGTCCCATAGTGCTCAGAGCCATATGAACCATAAACCAGTGCTGCTTTCTGACAGGGCGCCTTCTCATGCTGATACAAACACTCATGTTCTCCGAACTGTTCCTCTACTGTATGCAGAAGACAGTGCTGCAAAATCTGTTCATACCTCTCCGCATGTAGAGTTTCGTTAAGGGCAATAAGGGAGCCACGCCCTAACCGAGAAAAGCACCCCAGCACCGGAACCCTTCACTGCCGGCGCTACACTTGCTGGCGGGTAACGTTCTCCAGGCCAAACCCGAATCCATCGACAGGACTGGCAGACCGTACAACGTCACTCGTCACTCGGAATCACTCGTTTCCAGACATCTACTGTCCAGTGGTGTCGCTCCTTGCAGCGCCTCCAGCGCCGCTCCCACTGACTGGAGAAATGCATGGCTTACTAAGAGCTGCTCGGCCACTGTCCTGTCCCCCATTCTCTTTCTCACAGCCACTGTGCTAGCTGCACTGCTGGTACCACTTTGCAAGTCGCGAGTCATTCCTTCCGCCCTTTTCATGCTAGTCTGTAGAAGCACCCTCCGCAATGCTCCGCGGCCGCTGTCCACGACTACACGAGGTCTGCCTGGTATTTTGGCCGTGGCTGTTCCTCCGCGTTTCAACTTCGCAGTCACACCGCAAACTGTCTACTTGGCCAGTTTGTAGCAGGGCTGCAATGTCCCTGACGGATTTGTTGCTCCGGTGACATGCAGTGACTAGTCCACTTTCGAAATCACGGAGCTCTCGACACCGACCCATTCTGCTGTCAGCGCTTCTCTGCTGACAGTACACTACCCTCCGTCTGACTGGACTCGCATTCGGGAGGACGACAGTCAAAACCCGCGTCTGGCCGTGCCGATTTAGGGTTTCCGCGATTTTCCTAAACGGTTTCAGGCAAATGCCGGGATGTTGCTGTGAAAGAGCACGGCCGACATCCTTCCCCAATCC
The DNA here is from genome assembly GCF_021461385.2 of Schistocerca piceifrons. Lineage (NCBI taxonomy): Eukaryota > Metazoa > Arthropoda > Insecta > Orthoptera > Acrididae > Schistocerca > Schistocerca piceifrons. Next base: position 217,266,910 of record NC_060146.1, read on the forward strand.
TTCCCTAACCCGCTGGGACCGAAGACCTCGCTGTTTGGTTTACCCCACCACCAAATCAATCGACCACCTTTCCTCCTCTTCGTATACCGGCGGGTGCGCCTCCCGTGACATCCTGTCGTCCATTCCCCCATGACACACAGGCGTCAGGGTAATTCTGATCAGATACTGTATTACTGGATTAATCAGTCACTTACAGGCTACGTCGAGATAGTAGACCTCCATCTTCAAGCTTGTGCTCGTTCAAGCTCCTCAGCATTTCCTTGACGTCCTCCCGTGGCTCAGACAAACATCTGCATCTTGTATTCACAACCTGTCCTTTCTTTGTACGCCTCCAAAATCCCCCGTTAGTCGCATTTGGTTCGGATTCCAAACAACTGAGCAGTATTCTAGGATAGGTCGCACGAATGATCTGTAAGCAGTCTGCCGGCCGGGGTGGCCGTGCGGTTCTAGGCGCTTCAGTCTGCAACCGCAAGACCGCTACGGTCGCAGGTTCGAATCCTGCCTCGGGCATGGATGTGTGTGATGTCCTTAGGTTAGTTAGGTTTAAGTGGTTCTAAGTTCTAGGCGACTGATGACCTCAGAAGTCGCATAGTGCTCAGAGCCATTTGAAACATTTTTTGTAAGCAGTCTCCTATGCAGACTGACTGCATGTGTCTAGTATTCTGCGAATGAACCAGTGTTTACCACCTGTTTTATCTATGCCCCAGTCTTCGTGAACGTTCCATTTCGTACCTCCGCTAATTGTTATATGCAAGTATTTGTAGGAGTTGAATAATTTCAGGTGTGACTCATTCGTATTCTACTACTTGCGTTTTTCAAACCGCACAATTTTACTTTTCTGAACATTAAAGACACTTTGTCGGTCTTTGCACCGCTATAAAAGCCTTAACAATGTGTGACTAAGTATTTTTGTACCTCATTTCACATAGTATTTCAGTACAGGACATTGCATCATTTGAGAATAAATATTAGTCTACATCCATGTCAAATTCGTTAAATGAAACTGTTTTTCTATAAGAATAAAAAAAAACATTACTGACTGTACATCACTATAGGCTACTGTCGCCTGTTTTTTCAACTTCAAATGACGGAGTATAAAATCCTAACATCCGCAATATAATACAAGTTATCGTGTTCTTTCTGACATGATATTTTTATAATGTGTTTGTAGTCTCTGTATGCACGTTTCTGGTTTCTGGATCCCTAAAAGTATACAATTCCAAACTATTAAGGTGTAGCTCCTAATAGGGGAGAGAGTGTGGCAGATATGATACCTAAAAACCACGTACAGGCTGTCACACCGATCGTCGCCCTTAATTAGGGATGACATTTACTGCTGCAGCAACCGGACATCGGTTATATCGGTATCCCTTCGCCGCTCAGATTAACCGGTTTCTGAGATAACCGATGTTTGGCTTTTTATTACTGTTATTTTCAGTAATAGATGTCGGCTTCGGACAATGATTGATGACGTCGCAAGTTTCTTATGGATCCTCTCATTTTTAACCTTTTTAAGCAAATGGAGCGTTGTACTTTATTGTTACCACACTTCATAAAATACTTCCAAAATGGGAACGGTGCCATTCCGCAATACAACCGATGCCCAAGGATGAGAACGAGAAACTACCGTACAGACCTAGTATGGACAAGTCTTGGTCGTGGGTCCACGTGCAGGTGTATCGTCTAATAGGCTGCGCCACCCGGCAACACGTACAATGCTGTGCCGATTCACATGGCGTCATCTGCCTGATGCTAATTTCTGGCTGTTGGCATTGATATAAAATCTACACTGATCGTTTTCCCCATGTTCTACAATAACCCAATATGCTGAGGTGATAAAAGTTATTGGGATACCGGATTAGTGCAGCTGGACGTCGCATGGACTCAACAACTCGTCGGAAGTCCTCTGCAGAAACGCTGAACCATCCTGCCTCTATAGCCGACCATAATTACGAAAGTGTCGCCGGTACAGGAGTTTGTGCACGAACTGACCTCTCGATTACGTCCCACAAATGTCCGATGGTATTCACGTCGTTGGATCTATGTGCCACATCATTCGCTAGATTTGTCCAGAATGTTCTTGAGACCAATCGCAGACAATTGTGGCCCGGTGACTTTGTGCATCGTCGTCCATAAAAACTTCATTGTTGTTTGGGAACGTGTACTCTATGAATGGCTGCAAATTGTCTCCAGGTAGCCGAACATGGGCATTTCTAGTCAATGAGCGGTTCATTTGGACCACAGGACCCAGTACATTTCACGAGAACACAGCCCACACCGCCAGCTTGCGCAGTGCCTGGAGAACAATCTGGGTTCGTGGCTTTGTGAGGTCTGCACCACACTCGGACTCTACTGTTACTATTTACCAGCTGCAATCCGGGCTCATATGACCAGGCCACGGTTTTCCAATAGTTTAGGATCCGACTGATACGGTCACGACCCAAGGAGAGCAGCTGCAGGCGACGTCGAGCTGTTAGCAAAGCCACTCGCGTCGGTCGTCTGCTGCCACAGCCCATTAACGCCACATTTCGCCGCACTGTCGAAACGGATATGTTCTTCGTACGTTCTACTGTGATTTCTGTGGTTATTTCACGCAGTGTTGCTCGTCTGTTACGAAGGACAACGCTACGCAAACGCCGCTGCTCTCGATTGTTAAGTGAAGGCCGTCGGCCACTGCGTTGTCCGTGGTGACAGGTAATGCCTGAAATTCGGTATTCTGGGTTCACTCTTCACACCTTGTATCTCGGGACACTAATTCGCTAACGATTTCAAAATAAAATGTCCTATGTGTCTAGCTCCAACTACCAATCCGCGTTCAGAGTCTGTCAGTTCCCATCGTACGGCCATAGTCACGTCGGAAACCTTTTCAACTTGAAACAGCTGGGTAGAAATGACAGCCCAGCCAATGCACTGCCATTTTATACCCTGTGGTAGGCGATACTACCGCCATCTATATTTGTCGCTGTCCCACGATCTTTGTCACTTCATTGTATTTCAAAGCAGTGGAAACTTTACGAATAAACATTGAAACACGTGTGTATTCAGTAGCAGCGATGGCGAGGCATGACAGAATCTCTGCCCAGAGAGTTATTTATCGTTGCTAGTCTGCGCTTGACCGCGCGTGAGTGCAGTTGTTGTACGTAGCGAGTCGCGAGTTGTACTCGGTCGGAGTCGTTTGTGAGGAGTCGGCGGGCGTCGACATGGGTCTCTGGTCATGATTCAGGACGAGGTATATTGTTAAATAAGGTAATTAAGCAGCGTTGCTCTCAGCTAATAATGTATGGTAATTGTAATTAATTTGTTCAAGAAATGCCCCAATAATAATTTCGTTTTCAAAGCAATCGTTTTAAGAAAAGAATCATTACAATGCTTTTCCTCCCTGAATCAATTTATCAGATTAAATATTGCACAGGGCCTAAGGTCAGCGCAGCTGCCCTTATATAAATTTATCAGGTTGATGTTAACGTTAATTTTGTGGGGACTTAACATTTTTTGCACATTTTTATTATCATTGAGTTTTATTACTGGGGGAAGCTAACATTTGGCTCTATTTGCATTTTTATTCAATTCATATCATTTAAAAATAATTACGGGGAGGTTACACTTAGCACGATGTCTATTCTCATTTAAATATTTTCTTTCATTTTTGTGGGGAGGTTACAACATTACTAGTCTTTTTAAAAAAAAGTTTTATTTGTTGTTGTTGTTGTTGTGGTCTTCAGTCCTGAGACTGGTTTGATGCAGCTCTCCATGCTACTCTATCCTGTGCAAGCTTCTTCGTCTCCCAGTACCTACTGCAGCCTACATCCTTCTGAATCTGCTTAGTCTATTCATCTCTTGGTCTCCCTCTACGATTTTTACCCTCCACGCTGCCCTCCAATACTAAATTGGTGATCCCTTGATGCCTCAGAACATGCCCTACCAACCGATCCCTCCTTCTTGTCAAGTTGTGCCACAAACTTCTCTTCTCCCCAATCCTATTCAATACTTCCTCATTAGTTATGTGATCTACCCTTCTAATCTTCAGCATTCTTCTGTAGCACCACATTTCGAAAGCTTCTATTCTCTTCTTGTCCAAAATATCTATCGTCCATGTTTCACCTCCATACATGGCTACACTCCATACAAATACTTTCAGAAACGACTCGATGTTAAGAAATTTCTCTTCTTGAGAAACGCTTTCCTTGCCATTCCCAGTCTTCATTTTATATCGTCTCTACTTCAACCATCGTTATTTTGCTCCCAAATAGCAAAACTCCTTTACTACTTTGTCTCATTTCCTAATCTAATTCCCTCAGCATCACCCGACTTAGCTCAACTACAATCCACTATCCTCGTTTTGCTTTTGTTGATGTTCATCTTATACCCTCCTCTCAAGACACTGTCCATTCCGTTCAGCTGCTCTTCTAAGTCCTTTGCTGTCTCTGACAGAATTACAATGTCATCGGCGAACCTTAAAAGTTTTATTTCTTCTCCATGGATTTTAATACCTACTCCGAATTTTTCTTTCCTTTACTGCTTGCTCAATATACAGATTGAATAACATCGGGGAGAGGCTACAACCCTGTCTTACTCCCTTCCCAACAACTGCTGCCCTTTCATGTCCCTCGACTCTGATAACTGCCATCTGGTTTCTGTACAAATTGTAAATAGCCTTTCGCTCGCTGTATTTTACCCCTGTCACCTTTAGAATTTGAAAGAGAGTATTCCAGTCAATATTGTCAAAAGCTTTCTCTAAGTCTACAAATGCTAGAAACGTAGGTTTGCCTTTCCTTAATCTTTCTTCTAAGATAAGTCGTAAGGCCAGTATTACCTCACGTGTACCAGTATTTCTACGGAATCCAAACTGATCTTCCCCGAGATTGGCTTCTACTAGTTTTTCCATTCGTCTGTAAAGAATTCGTGTTAGTATTTTGCAGCTGTGGCTTATTATACTGATTGTTCGGTAATTTTCACATCTGTCAACACCTGCTTTCTTTGGGATTGGAATTATTATATTCTTCTTGAAGTCTGAGGGTATTTCGCCTGTCTCATACATCTTGCTCACCAGATGGTAGAGTTTTGTCAGGACTGGCTCTCCGAAGGCCGTCAGTAGTTCCAATGGAATGTTGTCTACTCCGGGGGCCTTGTTTCGACTCAGGTCTTTGAGTGCTCTGTCAAACTCTTCACGCAGTATCATATCTCCCATTTCATCTTCATCTACATCCTCTTCCATTTCCATAATATTGTCCTCAAGAACATCGCCCTTGTATAGACCCTCTATATACTCCTAGCACCTTTCTGCTTTCCCTTCTTTGCTTAGAAATGGGTTTCCATCTGAGCTCTTGATGATCATACAAGTGGTTCTCTTATTTTCTTTTATTTAAAAACTGAATATTTTTGTACTGCTGCAATGCCAAATTGACGTGGCCATTATTCGACCTGTTTGTTAGCAAAAAATAAAGTTGTTATAGTCGAGAGCAAACAAACACCGGTTATTCAGAACCACAATACCGGTATATGCTCTAACCGGCTATTCTTTCTCATCCCTGTCGTTAATCCGCCGAGCCGATTCGATCCCGGGCCGGTGCATCTCCCCAGATCCCGGAATCGGTGTGCTAACGCATGCGGCTATTCGGGCTGGCAAGAACAGGAATTAAATTATCTTACTTCAACTGGTACAACATCATATCGCATCCCTGCAAGAAAAGTGACACAAGCCAAAAGCAGCAATTTTTAGTTTTTGTCGGTGAAAATGCGTGTGGAGTGTCCCAACGTGTAGGTATCTATCTCGCAGTCTGTCCTCTCCACTTCACGACAGTTGTGTCAGTTCTGTTGCACACTTCTTCATGGTTCGCCAAAGGCAAAAACAGCGTCGCTTCAGGGTGCATCGCTCATTCAGGAACAGCAGCACATTATGAATGGCGGAACTTTTCATGAATAAGGCAAGTTGAATGTAATTTTTAATATCATTGAATATTGTAATGTCTTTGTTTATAAAGAGTCTGTATCTTGCATCACGATATCGTTCCCTAGGACGTTTGTTTTGTCGATTACAGCTGTTGTAAATATTACGAAATTTCGTGCACTGCAACGTACAACGAAAAAAAATGGACATTTCTGCTATTAAGAAAGTTAATATTGAATTCCTTTTCTTTGTGAAAAGTATTCCTACCTTACATAAGCCCATTTATGATCCAATGTTTTCCTAAACTGTGTTCCGTAAATTTTACCTAGTTCCTGTTCCTTATTAAATTGTATTAATTTTCATGAATTACAGTTTTGAATTTTGTATTTTTTTTCTAATACAACAATTTGAACTTGTTTTTCATTTTTGAATGTCGTCTCATATTAGAGTAAGTAAGAAAAATATAATTTGTGGGTGAAATGTGGCAAACGTTTAACATAAAGGACCATAAGAAAACAAAACAAAAAAAAAACGTTTTAGAAAATTAACAGATGTAACACAACTTAAATAATTAATTAATAAATACCTGATAAAAAATTCGCATTGTAAAAGAACAGTACTAAATGTCCATATTACCACTGTAAAGAGTATAATGCCTTTAGTAGCAAAATTACTCAACTTTAAATTTCAAGGACGTTCATTCCATTTCAGTATAAATTTTTTACAGAATTCTTTACGCCGATTTATCTCAAATAGCGCATTTTTGAGTAGTGCCACTGTTCTTGCCAGGGTGCAATGTCTTGTACAAAAGGAAACGAAAACAGCCCGTTCAACGTCACAGATCCAGGTGATGAATTTTCGTCATACATACTTGTCGCTGTACCTTGGTCGCAAATGTGGTGACTCAGTCAGTGCAACTGGGACTGCGAAAGCTGCAGAGTTTTACGGTGAGGCGTGTTTACGTACGGTCAACCTTCGATCTGGAGGCCTGTTCCCCAGTAGAGTGTCCGGCGCGTTACACACGGAAAGCTTTGCGCTTTTCATTCTCGCGACTACACTGTGCTCCTGGGCAGCGGCATGCTGCTTACGCTAATACGTGCACGTCGGAGGCAAAACAGAACAGAAATGCGGTACAAACAGGGAGAAAAACTGCAGGTAGAGAGGGTCGGTACAGGCGTCTCGGCGTGCGAGCCGCTTTGAGACCAGTTGGGCCCGCGGCTTGCCCGCAACGAGGCGTTTTAATTTTTACGGCAGCTTTAATTGCTCGGCAGCAGCGCGTCCAACGCAGGCGCGCCTGAAAATGACCGCGGGCCCGCGGCCGAAACGCAGTCCACGCACGGCCGCGCTGGCCTGTGGTCCCCAGCACTGGGCACCGCTACCGTTGCCTAAACCTGCTGGAACGCGACGCTGGATTACAGCAGTCGCACTCATTACCAACCGTAAAAATATGCACATTCTTGTGTTTCTATCTGTGGGTCTAGCGAAACACTCCGATGTATAACAAAAGGTACAAATTACACTACTGTCCAAAATTACGCAAGAAACGGATATTTTGTAAGGCAGCGTTTATTTTGCCACAAAACAGTGTAAGCAGGTGATACCAAAGAGGAAACAATGTAAAGAATACAGAACGTAAACAAATGCAACATGCATAACGGTAGGCAAAAATGTTCTTCGATTTTTCCAATTTAACGGATTTGCAGACACCTTCCGACAACTGGTTAACGTGTTCAGTACCACCTGTGGCACCAATCCAGACCTGAGAAACGAAGGGGCATGCTGTGAACGATGTCATGAGTCTCCTCCAGCGCTGCTCGCAAGTCTTAGAGAGTGGATGGTGGATGCTGACGTGATGCAATCCCTGTCCCTAGTGCATCCCAGACGTGCTCTAGGGGATTTAAATCGGGAGAGCGAGCAGGCTAGGACATGCGTGCAAATTCTTCCGTTTCCGAGAAAACATCAACCACCCGTGCTATACGAGATCGACCATTATCGTCCATCAGTTCGTGCCAACAGGACCTCGCAACAACCGCACAGAAGGTCCCAAGAGCGCGTCACGACACCTGACAGCGGTCAAACTTTGCCGATTCACCCGTACAATTTCATGAATAGGTGTTAGAGTGGTCAACATGATCCCTGTCCACACCACGCGGGATTCTCCTCAAATCAGTCTCTTTGCACAATATTTGGCTCCGGAAAGTTCCACGTTCCCTCCGGATGCGAATCCATCGAGGATCACCGTCAATTGGTTCAATTGGCTCTGAGCACTATGGGACTTAGCATCTGAGGTCATCAGCCCCCTAGAACTTAGAACTACTTAAACCGAACTAACCCAAGGACATCACACACATCCATGCCCGAGGCAGGATTCGAACCTGCGACCACAGCGGTCGCGCGGTTCCAGACTGTAGCGCCTAGAACCGCTCGGCCACTCCGGGAGAATCGTCCTCCATACCAAAGCAAGACTCATCTCTGAAGACAACATTGGCCCACTGTTTGACCGCCCAGGTGGCATGTTGATGACTCCACTCTAAGACTTCTGTGAAGACGCGTCAGAGGTAGACATACAGCACGTCTCCAACAACGAAGGCCGCTCTGCCAAAGCCTTCTGCATGCCGTTTGCCTCGATACAACACGTCCAGTGGATGCTGCGACCTCAGATGCCAGTTTCCGTGCAGTACCAAGACGGCAATGTCGTGCCAGGTAAGGTCGTCTCTTCTAAAGTCACACGTGGTCGGCCCTTCCCTGGTCTTCGAGATACAGTTTCAGTCTCTATACACTGTCTCCAGATCAGAGAAGCAACAGATCGATTCACGCTAAACCACCGGGGCAAATCGGTTTGCGACCGCCCTGCTTCCCTTCTTCCTCTGTCTCTCCAACGCAGGGAGCCTGGTAGGCGTCATGTCTCTGCCGTACTGTACCGTCTGTGACTGTGTACACAGCCATTGCGGATGTGGGGCTATCGAGTAAACACATCGCGGTTTCATACGTGTCCTGACGTCATCATTGGCATGGTTGTCCGTTGACCGGAATGCCATCTTCCGTGCAGAACACGATCTTACGGGCATCTGGTTGACAGCTGGTATGACTATAGCGTGACTTCGACACAGGACGCGGAAATAGCGGTTTGTTGCTTTAATTTTGGACACTGGTGTATATCACAGAAGGGTAGGACGAAACAGATGATCTGTATTTCCACTATCAGCCCAAAAGCGTCCGGACACTCCTGTATGATGCGGAATTGATCATTAGGTGTCACAAAAGGCGTGCCCGTCAGTAGATAAGGAGGTGCCGGCCGAAGTGGCCGAGTGGTTCTGGGCGCTACAGTCTGGAACCGCGCGACCGCGACGGTCGCAGGTTCGAATCCTGCCTCGGGCATGGGTGTGTGTGTTGTCCTTAGGTTAGTTAGGTTTAAGTAGTTCTAAGTTCTAGGGGAGTGATGACCTCAGATGTTGAGTCCCGTAGTGCTCAGAACCATTTGAGATAAGGAGGTGGTGGTGGTGGTTAGTGTTTAACGTCCCGTCGACAATGAGGTCACTAGAGACGGAGCGCAAGCTCGGGTTAGGGAAGGATTGGGAAGGAAATCGGCCGTGCCCTTTCAAAGGAACCATCTCGGCATTCGCCTGAAACGATTTAGGGAAATCACGGAAAACCTAAATCAGGATGGCCGGAGACGGGATTGAACCGTCGTCCTCCCGAATGCGAGTCCAGTGTGCTAACCACTGCGCCACCTCGCTCGATAGATAAGGGGGTGAGTTGTCAGTGTAGAAGAAATAACAGCACAATGCGTCGATCAGAAGAGGTCAGTGACTCCGAACGTGCTCTAGTGGGTTGGACGAGACCTGCGTCACAAATACATCGGAGACGTTTCAAACCTCCTAAAGCTGCTCAGATCGACAGCTGGTGATGTGATTGTGAAGTGGAAACGTGAAGGAACAATCACTCGTAAACCAAGACTAGCCACACCTCGTGAAATGACCGACAGGCAGCGCCGAGCACTGCGGAATGTGGTTGTAAAAAACATCGCACGAAATCATCGGAAGGAACCAGTCGTTAGCTCCAAAGTGCTGCCAGCAAACCAGAAGATAAAACGAATCGAGTACAATGACCCAGAAGTGAAGAAGTTGAGTAGTCAGTGCTAAGTGACACTTGATCTGGTGTAAAGGGAGACGCCACTGGACAGTGGATTGCTGGAAACGAGTGATCTGGAGTGACGGATCACGCTGTACCCTGTGGCAATCCGCCGGAAGGGTTTGGATTTGACTAGTGCCTGTAGAATCATACCATGCCATCATGTGTGGTCCGAACAGCGAAATGCGGAGGAGCTGGTGTTACGATACAGGAGTATCTTTCGTGATTAGCGTAGTGCTCTTAAGAAAACGCTAAAATGCGGCAGGATGTGAGCACATTTTACCGCAATGCGTACAGCACGCAGTACAGGATGAATCACAGATGATGATGATGGATGACTGTTTGCCTCAGTATGTCAACGCATCCTGTCATAGAGCACCATGTGTTAGGCAATGCGCTGCGGGCAGCAACATTGCTGAGCTGGACTGTTCTACCCAGAGTCCCGACCTGAAGCCAGTGCACCGGAACACTTTGGGGATGAGTCAGAACGCCGATCCCAGCCTCCAACATTACCTCGTCTCTTGGCGGAGAATGGGCTGCCACTCCCCCAAGGCATTCACGCACCTAACTAAAGTAAGCGCACCCGAGCTGAAGCCGTCATTACGGCGAAGGGTGAAAACTTCGCTAATATATATCTCGATACCTTTGATCGCACAGTATTTACTTTGCGAGTGATCGGACGGTGTGTGGCGGAGGGTACTCCTGCAACCGCCTACTTCTCTCGCCTCTCCTGTTCGATTCACGAATGGTGCGTGGAAAGAATGAAGTCCGTATGACATCTAATTTCTCTAAGACTCTCCTCGTGATCGTTTCGAGGGACGTATGGCTTATGTGAGAGAAACTAATATCTTGCCCGATTCTTCTACATCTACATCGATACTCCGCAAGCCACTGTACGGTTCGTGGCGGAGGGTACTGTGTACCACTACTTGTCGTTTTCCCTGCTGCTACACTCGAAAATAGAGCGAGGAAAAAACCACGGTCTGTAAGCCTCCGTATGACCCCTCATTTTTCATACGTTATCTTCGTGGTCCCTACGCGCAATGTATGTTGACGGCAGTACAATCGTTCGGCAGTGAGCTTCTGATTCCGGTTCTCTAAATTTTCCCAATAGTGTTTCTCGAAAAGAACGTCACGTTCTTTCCAGGGATTTCCATTTGGTTTCCCAAAACATGTCCGTGACACTTACCTGTTGTTCGAACCTACCGGTAACAAATCTAGCAGCCGGCCTCTGAATTGCTTCGATGTCTTTCTTCAGTCCGACCTTGTACAGATCCTAAACCCTCGAGCAGTACTTAAGAATAGGTCGCACCGGCGTCCTTTATGCTGTCTCCTTTAACAGGTGAACCGCTCTCCTCTACCACAGTCCACATGCGCGTTCCACCTTATACCGATTTGCAGCGTTGCGCCAAAATACTTAAACGACGTGACTGTGGCAAGCAGGGCACTGGTAGTGCTGGACCCGAACATTACAGGTTTATTCTTCCTACTCATCTGCATTAACTTACATTTTTCTACACCAACTGGAAATTTTGTCTAAGTCGTCTCGTATTTTCCTACAGTCACTTCTTGGAACATAAGCTCGCGAAACTGTAACCTTTCCGTGATATAGAACGCCTCTCTTGCAGCGTCTGACACTGCATTCTTTTTCTTCTTCTTCTTCTTCTTCTTCTTCTCCTCCTCCTCCTCCTCCTCCTCCTCCTTCCTCTCTCTTTTTTTCGTAGCATTTCCGTAACGCTTTCGTGCCGACTAAACGATCCCATGACGAAACGCGCCCCTCGTCGACGGATCTTCTGTTACTCCTAGAAGGCCTTAATCTGACGAAAAACACTCGAGAATCGGTCCAACGAGTGTAGCGTAAGCGAACCCCAGTGGCCGACACTGCAAGACAGGAGTCCTTCATCATGCTGTCGTCTACTTCTACATTTCCAAGAGCGCACGTTTGTTGGTGTGTCAACCTGTACATTGCTTCCTCGTACGTAAATCTCGCGAAAAGACCGAGAATGTAGACTTCTAGATTCGAGCTGAAACGAAGGCTTACTACCAATTGTCGTTCCATTCATGAATGAAACGGGAAAAAGATGAAGTGGCAGTCATGCACAAAGTACCCTCCGCCACACACCGTAACGTAGCTTGTGGAGTATAGATGCAGAAAGCACGCTCCGTACCTGCCGGTTGTGGCGTCACGCATTTAGTGCGTGAAGTGGTCGGCAGAGCAAGGAGCGGGCATGCCGTTTTCTGGAGGCCGTGACGGCCACATCAGTTGTACACGGTAGTAAGCTGTGTGTTCGCTATAAGTGGGATCGTCCAAAGATCTTGGGATCGCGGTGCCACACCACAGTCGGCAACGTGCGTTGATACCACAGACTTTAGCCATCTCTCGCTGCAATCCACAATGACGAACGGGAGGGGCTGAAGAAGTCACGCCCTCCCCTCCTCTCTCTCTCTCTCTCTCTCTCTCTCTGTTTGTCTGTCTGTCTCCACAGCAGCGTCCTCGCACGGAGGTCAATATAGAGCTGAACACAGAAGCGCTCTGTCCAATTCGTGTCATCAGGAAATGGGACTACTGAGTTACTCAAGTCTTAGATGTAAATGTACTTTTATAAATGTTGAACACTATAGTTCAAAACAGTTTGTTAATTAGTGCATGAAGTGATGCTTTAATAGTCAATGACAGTTCTAAATTATCAAGGACTTCTGTGGCACAGGACTGTGTCAAGTTAAGCAAATCTTTTTGTCATTCATGTAATAAAAAAATGGCTCTGAGCACTATGGGACTTAACATCTGACGTCATCAGTCCCCTCGAACTTAGAACTACTTAAACCTAACTAACCTAAGGACATCACACACATCCATGCCCGAGGCAGGATTCGAACCTGCGACCGTAGCGGTCGCGCGGTTCGAGACCGAAGCGCCTAAAACCGCTTGGCCACACCGGCCGGTATTCATGTAATAAAGTGAACTAAAATATCGTATGTTGTACATCCAATGAGCCATCTCCCAAATCAACCAGTGAACCCTAGTTATGGCCAGACAGTTGTAGTTTCACCTGGTCATAAGAGCAACTCAACCTTCATTTCAACTTATCACGACACATATTCAGGTACTCAACAACATCATTGTCTTCAAGGAGTTGGCGTTTTTGGACCACACCACCTCATAATCGTTCACTCCACCTCTATTAGACTATACAGTATTGCTGCTGTAGTTATTCTATTATTGGACATAGTGTCTCAAACTCAGTGTGTATTTGCCAGTTATAGCTGTAATGGGTTCTATATCTCGTTCTTTTATGGTCCAATAACGAATACTCTGCTACGAAGTGAAAGAACTTCATTTCTGATAAATCAATTCATCGGAAGTGATCAAATGTTACAGTGCAATATTCACTGTCTTACAGCAGCAAGGTCGAGGCTATTATTCTGTAAAGTTTACGTAATGTTTTTTTTTCGTACGTGACCTTTCGATGCGCTTTGTACGGTTTCAAAGATATGTCTCAATGTGTCCAATTTTAGCTCTACATCATCTGACTCGGGCAGTTTAAAACTGCACCCTGGATATTTCAGCTCTCTTACTTGTTCAGTTTCAGCCCTTATGGGTTCCAACCCTTGAAATGGCATCACTTTGTTTAATCTGTAGATACTCTCATTCCGGCAACTTGACGCAACTTATGTACTGCAATCTGAACCTTACCTTCAGATTCTCTTCTTATACGCTGATGACCAACAAGTTGTAGAGTCATGTAGATAAAATTCTCGCTTTTTAATGTGTCGTTTAACATAATCAAGTATTTATGAATGATGCCCTGAATATATACGTTGTATAGGGTAGGGAAACTGTGGGCAGTCTCGCCTGGCTCCTTGATTAATGCTGACAGATTCTGTCCCAATCCTTATGGTTCGCGTCATTATTTTCTTTTCTTGTTTTTGTGTATTTATTTCCACTATTTAATTTCTTATTAGAAATATTTAACGACTGTTTTGACTGTGTTAGAAAATTCTAATGACATACAGGAATTCATTTCCCCCCTCGCTCAATGCATCACCGGAATGTATCCATACACATTACAAAAGGTGTGTGTGTGTGTGTGTGTGTGTGTGTGTGTGTGTGTGTGTGTGTGTGTGTGTGTTTGGTGTTCCACATCTCCCCCTAAACCACTCGACCGATTTCAGCTTCGTGCTCATATACCTTACTGTTAAGCGACAATCGCTGTCAGGGTAAGAACCCCCTACCTATCAAAGGGGAAAGGATAAGGGGTGGTGTGGTGAGAGGGAAACATAGACCGCGACGTATGAATTCCCAGACTTTCTTCATCCTGTGTCTGAGAATGAGAACACTTGACGACATGCAAAAAACTGTGCACATTTCAAACCTATACAAAATTTCTTCCTACTGGTAACCCCCACAAAATTATGAAACGAAAAAAGTTTATCGCTTACCACTTTTCCGCTGTTCAACCAAAGTACCGCATCAGGCATTACGTTATAATCTATGACATCTTTACTACTAACTGTATTCGCGACACATTAGGCACATTTACCACTGAATGTAACTGCAAAATATATAATTTTACGACACGTTATTCAGGAAATATGACGTCGTGAACAATGAGACGCGTGAATAACTGCCGCATAATCCACGACGTTCAAATTTATTACCTCTTTGCTACTTAACTTTATTCGCAATAAATTTCGCACACAGTATCCACATATGCCGCGGAATGTACCTACAGAATTACATGATTGTACGATACATATTTCAGGGGATATTACGTCATAAACACTACGCACAAGGCCAGACTCTGCGCCGTACGGGCTTGGACGCTGAGTTGTAAACAAACACCTGGGCAACACGGGTTTCTCTGCTAGTACTGGCTACTACGTAAAGACAGGTCGTTGTTTAGCGTTGTTACCAAGAATCTCGAAAAGATCTTGACCGATTTGCTATGTGATCCGTTTGAAACGTCAGAAACGTAAAATACAGGGTGTCCCACTCAAACCTCCCTCATTTCAAAGACCCAGGAGAGAAAAACTACAGCAGATACGACAATGAAAAATGCATCACATTGTAGAGCATCTCATAGAATTTATGTTCACTCGTCAGAAGTGCCAACTATCGTCGCCAGAGTGCAGCATGGTCGCGTGAAGTGAAAATGGCTACCCTACAGCAGCGCACGCAAGCAGTAGTGTGGTTTGCAGGAACAAAATCGCCGATTACTGTGCAAAGAAATTGCCGTCGTGTGTACGAATGTGATCCACCTGATTTGAAAACAATTATGGAATGGTACAGGAAGTTTCTGGCAACAGGAAATGTTCTGAAACATTCTGGCGGTGCACGTTACGGAGTTTCAGAAGAGACGGTGGAAGACATCAGACAAACGTTTCTAAGAAGCCCACGTAAGTGAATCCGTCAAGCATCTAGGCAACTTGATGTACCTCGATCAACATTGCATCGTGTAGCTCACCAGCGTCTTCGTATATGTGCTCAAAAAGTGCAAATTCTGCAACATCTGCCGCCAAACGACAAACCACGCCGACAAAATAGCTGCGGATATGCTGCAGTGTATTGATATGGATGCCATCTTCCTTGAAAGATGTTTATTCTCGGAAGAGGCAATCTTTCATCTATTAGGAAGGCTTAATAGGCATAACATTCGGATTTGGGGTTCGCAAAATCCGCACGTTGTCATTGAACATGTTCATGATAGCCCTGAACTAAACGTGTGGTGCAGGCTAATGCACGACAGGATTGTTGGACCGTTCTTCTTTGTGGAACAAACAGTGAATGGGTCAGTGTATCTGGACATACTGGAGGAGTTTGTTTAATCTCAGATACAAGACTTGCAACTTAACATCATTTTTTCAACAAGATGGAACCCCGCCGCATTGGTCGACGGCTGTTCGCAAGTTCCTGGATAGGAGATTTCCCAGCCGTTGGATAGGACTCTGAGGACCCACTGCCTGGTCACCACGTTCACCTGATGTTCGCCGCTTGATTTCTCCATGTGGGGATTCGTGAAGGACCGCGCGTATGCGAGCAAAGTGGTCGACGTTCCTACGTTGCGACATCGTATCAGTAATGCGATTGCAACAATAAGAGGAAATGCTACAAAGAACTTGGCAAGAAATTGAATATAGACTCGATATTCTTCGTCCTACAAATGGTTCACATGTAGAGGTGTACTGATAATAAATAAATACACTCCTGGAAATGGAAAAAAGAACACATTGACACCGGTGTGTCAGACCCACCATACTTGCTCCGGACACTGCGAGAGGGCTGTACAAGCAATGATCACACGCACGGCACAGCGGACACGCCAGGAACCGCGGTGTTGGCCGTCGAATGGCGCTAGCTGCGCAGCATTTGTGCACCGCCGCCGTCAGTGTCAGCCAGTTTGCCGTGGCATACGGAGCTCCATCGCAGTCTTTAACACTGGTAGCATGCCGCGACAGCGTGGACGTGAACCGTATGTGCAGTTGACGGACTTTGAGCGAGGGCGTATAGTGGGCATGCGGGAGGCCGGGTGGACGTACCGCCGAATTGCTCAACACGTGGGGCGTGAGGTCTCCACAGTACATCGATGTTGTCGCCAGTGGTCGGCGGAAAGTGCACGTGCCCGTCGACCTGGGACCGGACCGCAGCGACGCACGGATGCACGCCAAGACCGTAGGATCCTACGCAGTACCGTAGGGGACCGCACCGCCACTTCCCAGCAAATTAGGGACACTGTTGCTCCTGGGGTATCGGCGAGGACCATTCGCAACCGTCTCCATGAAGCTGGGCTACGGTCCCGCATACCGTTAGGCCGTCTTCCGCTCACGCCCCAACATCGTGCAGCCCGCCTCCAGTGGTGTCGCGACAGGCGTGAATGGAGGGACGAATGGCAACGTGTCGTCTTCAGCGATGAGAGTCGCTTCTGCCTTGGTGCCAATGATGGTCGTATGCGTGTTTGGCGCCGTGCAGGTGAGCGCCACAATCAGGACTGCATACGACCGAGGCACACAGGGCCAACACCCGGCATCATGGTGTGGGGAGCGATCTCCTACACTGGCCGTACACCACTGGTGATCGTCGAGGGGACACTGAATAGTGCACGGTACATCCAAACCGTCATCGAACCCATCGTTCTACCATTCCTAGACCGTTAAGGGAACTTGCTGTTCCAACAGGACAATGCACGTCCGTATGTATCCCGTGCCACCCAACGTGCTCTAGAAGGTGTAAGTCAACTACCCTGACCAGCAAGATCTCCGGATCTGTCCCCCATTGAGCATGTTTGGGACTGGATGAAGCGTCGTCTCACGCGGTCTGCACGTCCAGCACGAACGCTGGTCCAACTGAGGCGCCAGGTGGAAATGGCATGGCAAGCAGTTCCACAGGACTACATCCAGCATCTCTACGATCGTCTCCATGGGAGAATAGCAGCCTGCATTGCTGCGAAAGGTGGATATACACTGTACTAGTGCCGACATTGTGCATGCTCTGTTGCCTGTGTCTATGTGCCTGTGGTTCTGTCAGTGTGATCATGTGATGTATGTGACCCCAGGAATGTGTCAATAAAGTTTCCCCTTCCTGGGACAATGAATTCACGGTGTTCTTATTTCAATTTCCAGGAGTGTAAATTCTTTGAGATGTTCTACAATGTGGTGCATTTTTCATTGTCGTATCTGCTGTGGGTTTTTTTCCTGGGTATTTGAAATCAGGGTGGTTTGAGTGGGACACCCTGTATTATATACAAGAAACTAAGTGAATATATTCTGCTTTGGTGGGAGGCCGCTGTAATCCGTCTCCATAGGTCAGCCAGATTATGTGGTCTTGGTGCATAACGCGTCGACGCAGCACCACAAAAAAAACAGCTGTCATTGAATATCAGGTTTAATTACGATATTTCAGAGCCTGCGTTGTTCAGAAATACAACCGGAATTTCCTTCGGACAAGCAACTGCAGTATCGTATTTATCTGCCGACTCCGGACATGCCACCTTCAATTTAAATGTCTCGCCTGAACGGGAATATACATATGGATGTACGGTTACTGGTTGTTGACAAATGGCTCACGAAACATAGTAGTTTGAATCTGGCTGGAGTTGTGCACGGATAGCCTAAACTGGAAATCCGGGTTCGAGTCCCATTCTGGCCCAAATTTTCACTGTCGTCATTCCATTATACATCTGATAGTTGTCCATATTCGCAAAAGCGAATACGTTTGATGTATCTGGTTTAATTGTTCGAGCACTATGAGACCTCCTTGTAGTGCACCGCCATTTTGCTGTAACTGAACGACCACATACTAGTAGTTCATGTCAAGGTAATCGGTAGCACCAACAGTCTCCTCCGTAAAAAATAATGGATGGAAAACCTTTTGGTGGGTCACCCCGCACTAGACACTCACTTCGGGGCTGGCTCTTTCGAGTTCGTACGAGACATGCGAATTCTCGGTTCCCCACATGATGCCTGCTGACTCGGCCAGTCACATGAAATGTGGTTTTGTCCGTGAAAATCCATCGTTTTAACCACTTGTCGTCCGCTTCCTGCCGCTCACACACCGCCTTAACGAACTGGAGCATAGCGGCGTCATTCAGCTGTGTCAGTCAGCGCTTGCGTGCGCTGAATACGGTACGGATACACGTCGAGGTACTGTCTGACAACCCTCCGACATGTTGTGTATGGTGTATCCAGCTCTGCTGACAAGCGGCGCAGTGGCTTGTGGACTCTGAGTCACGCCTTGTCAAATATCTGCCGCCTCCTCCATCCGCCTCTGTGAGGCATCTGCAGTCCATGTTCGAAGAACACGTCGTACCATTTAAGAATGCGATGGACGTACTTAACGTTTTGGTGACGTCTAAATGCTCACTGGGACTCTACGATACCATATGACACACGATGAGCGCGTACTTGTGGCATAACGACCTTTTCCAGTTAACCATCGGGGCACACTTTGAGCGCTGATTTTTCCCACCTGCTGGCAAAGTGTTTCTAACATTTAGTGTTTGTGCTAGGAACTACGTGCCGTTGGCTTATCTCTCAGATCATAACCACACATTATTAACTCCACTCAGTTGCAAATACACCTTTATAAACGATAATATACATATTTTCTGTAAAGACCGACTGCGAGAAAGAAAATGTCTCCAACAAAAATTGTATACAAAATAAAGAGCTGTTTCGTCTTCTGCCTCGCCGTCAGTTTTACAAAAAAGTTTGTATTTATAGCTTATCGGAATATACACTAAGTGATCAAAAGTATCCGGACACTTGGCTGAAAATGGCTCACAAGTTCGTGCCACCCCTCCCTCGATAATGCTGGAATTCAATATGGCTCAAAAATCGTTCAAATAGCTCTGAGCACTATGGGACTGAACTGCTGAGGTCATCAGTCCCCTAGAACTTAGAACTACTTAATCCTAACTAACCTAAGGACATCACACACATCCATGCCCGAGGCAGGATTCGAACGTGCGACCATAGAGGTCGCGCGGTTCCAAACTGAAGTACCTAGAACCGTTCCGCCACTACGGCCGGCGGAATTCAATATGGTGTTGGCCCACCCTTAGCGTTGATGACAGCTTCCACTCTCGCAGGCATACGTTCAATCAAATACTGGGGAATGGCAGGCCATTCTTCACGGAGTGACGATGTTCGGTGACGCATGAAGGCGGCGTTCCAAAACATCCCGAAGGTGTTCTATAGGATTCACGTGAGGACTCTGTGCAGGCCAGTCCATTACAGGGATGTTATTGTCGTGTAACAACTCCGCCACAAGCCGTGCATTATGAACAGCTGCTCGATCTTGTTCAAAGATGCAATCGCCATCCCGGAATTGCTCTTCAACAGTGGGAAGCAAGAAGGTGCTTAAAACATCAATGTAGGCCTGTGCTGTGATAGTGCCACGCAAATCAACAAGGGGTGCAAGCCCCCTCCATGAAAAGCACGACCACAGCATAACAAGAACGCCTCAGAATATTACTGTTGGCACTATACACGCTGGCAGACGATGTTCACCGGGAATTCGCCATATTCACACCCTCCCATCGGATCGCCACATGGTATGCCGTAATTCGTCACTCCACACAACGTTTTTCCACTGTTCAATCGTCCAATGTTTACGCTCCTTACACCAAGCGAGGTGTCGTTTGGCATTTACCGGAGTGATGTGTGGCTTATGAACAGCCGCTCGACCATGAAATCCAAGTTTCCTTACCCTCCACCATGAAATCCAAGTTTCCTTACCTCCCACCTAACTGTTATAGTACTTGAAGTGGATCGTGATGCAATTTGGAATTCCTGTGTGATGGTCTGCATAGATGTCTGCCTATTACACATTACGACCCTCTTCAACTGTCGGCGGTCTCTGTTAGTCAACAGACGAGGTCGGCCTGTACGCTTTTGTGCTGTACGTGTCCCATCATGTTTCCACTTCCTTATCACATCGGAAACAGCAGACCTAGGGATGTTTAGGAGTGTGGAAATCTCGCTTACAGAAGCAGGACACAAGTGGCACCCAATCACGTGACCACGTTCGAAGTCCGTGAGTTCCGTGGAGCGCCCCATTCCGCTCTCTAACGATGTATAATGACTACTGAGGTCGCTGATATGGAGTACCTGGCAGCACAATGCACCTAGTATGAAAAACGTACGTTTTTGGGTGTGTCCGGATACTTTTGATCATGTAGTGTAATTAGAATAGTGCTGCAGAATGTGAATGTTCCGAAATTTTGTAATGCTATCCATTCTAAGATGAAAACTATGCGGAATACTCTGACTGAAGCTGAGAGGTGGCATGAGCCCTCTCTCATATTTCTATCTTATGTTTTTCGTCTCCAATTGTATGCGGTGAAAAGTTGCTATTCCTTCACACGTGGACTTCCCACGCAGCGTCTCTCGTCAACTGGGAGGTCCGGTGACAGGCGGGCTCTGCTGATTTTGAAAGAGTAAGCCGACGGGTGTGAGAGAGTCGAGTGAATGCTTTTCAGACGCCGACATTGCCAAAAGACACGCCCGGAGGGGTCTGAAGTAGCGGCTGGGCTAGAGGTTCCGTTACTTTGCAGAAACGTAGCGAAAACACTTTCTGGCGGGCTACCAGCGAGGCGTGGGAATGACTTGTGTACCCACGCAGTTGTGGCGGGAAAATTCCCGCGCTTTCTGCAAAATAGTAACTGTGATTGGCTTGCTCAGGGCATAGCTCCGTGACGTAGCAAAATCAGCGCAGAAATTGGCGCCAAGAATCTCCATTGGTGGAATGGTAGTGCTTCGGCAATAGAGTGGAATTTTCCGCCGGTTTTCGAGTTGCTGATTGGCACGTTTAACCATGGCCACTGTCGTGGGGGCGGGAATGTTGTGTGTTCGGCCTGTACGGGTGCTCTAGGTAGTGGGCTCTCGCCTTTCGGTCGAGGACGTCGAGGCAACCAGCCATCGCCTCCGGTACGCCAGATCGTGTTCTTGCAGTTAAGAAGACAGATTGGTAATGTACGTCCGCAGCACCGGCAGACAAGGATTTTCCTAGGTGATAATCAGAGCTCAGCAGAGCGCGCCTGTTCGTCTTTTTCTAACTTTGTTCTGTCTTGGGTAGCAGCAATTAATGTTGGGTTGGCTATGTGTTTTCTCTTAAGATTTGAGTGGCAAGGAATTGGCTCCACATACCACTTCGTCATAATCCTCACAATCTAGTTTAGGGACAACTTCACATTCACAGCGTTTGTTTGAGTATCCAGTTTGAGCCAATTTGATGTATTGTAAATGTTTCATGTGTTTTTGTTTATTATTTTGTATTTAGTCTTAATAAATCATATTGTTATTTTGGACAGAACTTTCATTCTGTTAATCGGTAGAGCAACCTTATCATTCCTCACTATGTTAATGAAACCTTCGTTTATTTAACTTATTTATCAAATTAAATTATTGCAGGTGCCAAACTCTCTTCTACTCCACTGGCAGGGTTGATTAGAGTCAGTTTGCGTATTTTTTTTAATCCTTGTGCAACAGCAAAAGTCGGAGTTAGAATAAGGGGGGGGGGGGGCTTAGAGCATCATTTACATATGTAGATCCTAGAAGAATTTAGTGTTAAGGCCGGCTGGTGTGGCCGTGCGGTTAAAGGCGCTTCAGTCTGGAACCGTGTGACCGCTACGGTCGCAGATTCGAATCCTGCCTGGGGCATGGATGTGTGTGATGTCCTTAGGTTAGTTAGGTTTAAGTAGCTCTAAGTTCTAGGCGACTGATGACCTCAGAAGTTAAGTCGCATAGTGCTCAGAGCCATTTGAACCATTTAGTGTTAAATACACTGCTAGCTTCGGCACCTCGCAAAGCTACTATCGTTGCAGTTCCTGCAGCTGTGGGGGTGTCTCTGGTTCCCCATACACAAGTGATCCTAACCTATTTACTCATTCATTGTAAGCGAATTCAATTCCCAATGAAGGTTTAGTTTGCAGTAACAATAAACAAGGCACACAAGGGGTTCGGGAGGTGGGGGGGGGGGGGGCAAGCGACGGACTGAGAGGGTCCGAAGAAACGGACAAAGAGTGGAGGAGGAAGAGATGGAGAGAGGAGGAGGAGGAAGACGAGATGGACAGAGTAGGGTAGGTAGGTGATGTAGAGGGAGGGTGAGGCAGTAAACAGAGAGAGGCAGGAGGAGCAGGAGGTGGGCAGACACAAGGGGAGAAGGAGATTAGGATGCAGAACCGGGCTCATGGTCAGAAAGAGAGGTAAGAGGAGGAGGAGGAGAGAAGGAGTTTAGAATATGTATCCAAGTTCCCATTCACATCTAGCAACTGCGAACCGCTGCCGTGATAGCTAGTAGGATAGGAAATAGATAATATACACTGATGAAAAAAATCACAACACCAAAAACTATTCATGTGGAGTTATGAAATTTTGGGACTGCATTCGTCTAGGTACCATATTTAAGTGATCAATATTGCAAGATCACAGGTTAATGTAAAGGCGATAAAAGCCATTGCAAATGTGAAATGCTGGTACATAATAACTGGTGTAACCCCCAAAATGTTGAATGTAAGCATGCAAACGTGCATGCATTGTGTTGTAGATGCGCTAGATGTCAATTTGTGGACTGGAGTTCCATGCCTGTTGCAGTTGGTCAGTCAATCCATGGATGTTTAACACTGTTTGTGGATGATGCTGCAGTTGTCCTCCGACGATGCCCCATATGTGCTCGACAGGGGACATATACGGTGATCGAGGATGTCAAGGCAACACGTCGACACTCTGTAGAGCATGTTGTAACCCAACAGTGATTGGTGGGCGAGCAGTATCCTTTTGGGGAAACACCCCATGGAATGCTGTTGGCTGGTTGATTCAGGGCAGGGGACCAAACATAGAGGTCATTGGTCCCTGGAATGCAGTTCATTAATGGCAGCAGAACAGGTCATATCACCAAACAGATGTAAAGCTTTGTAGTCAGGGTGGATGGGATAACCACGAGTGTGCTACTGCGATCATATGAAATCACACTCCAGGCCGTAACTCCAGGTGTAGCTCCAGTGTGTCCAGCATGCAGACAGGTTGGTTGCAGCCCTTCAATGGGCCTCCTCCTAACGAACACACGGCCATCGACGGCACTGCGGGAGCATCACTTATCGTCAGAAAACACAACAGACCTCCACCATCCGATCTAGCTTGACACCACTGAAGTCGCAAACGGCCTGTGGTTTGCGTACTGTAAGACCTTCGGTACACACACCATCAGATTATTTGACTTGTCGCTGTAACGAAGTAGGCGAGTGTCAGCAATATGTCTCGTGGTCTTATCGTGGCGTGTTTATCTTCTGCCGTTAGGTCAGACGATAGAAATGCCACTTGCACACTTAGAGTAGCAGATTGACGGTGACCAACTTTAAACAGAACTTGATTAATTTTCACACACATTTATTAAAATAATAACAATCATAAACCTTACTTAACTTGATTTTGGATGCTATTTACAATTGACAATCTGAAGTTCCTTTTGGTCTTGGTACGTTAATCTTATTCTCACATATCTCTGATATCTGACAAAAGTGTCTATAAATTTATCTTCATGGCTATGTACAGGAATATGATAATCTTATTAGGCGCAGACTGAAACTTGACTATGGACTCATGCAGACTGACTAATCTGAGGTCTGTACACTCGAGCGTTCAGGTATCACTGCGCGAGTGTGATCCGGGAGGAGAAAAGGTTCTACGTTAGCAGCAATCTCATTGGCTGTGTTACATATTAATACGCGGATCGGTGGAAGCAGAATTTGGTCCGTCTCTGTGGCAGCGCCATCTCATAGTGCGGAGACGGACGAGCGCTGCGCCTGCGCTGTTGTGCTTAGCGGGGCGCGCTCTAGTGGGAAAGTTGTGTACGCGCTGACTACGCTGAACTATGTACACAACACGGCGGTAGTTTGGGATCGTTGGAATGCACGTTAAAGATTGTCTCGGCCGGAGCTGTCCTTTAAGTAACCAATTTGTAACAGTTGGTTGTCTCACTCTGGTGGCACCTGCTTCAACTGCAGTGCAACGCACCAGAACCACTCGCTGGACACGATGGTCTTTCCTCTCGGTAGTGCCACGTGGCCGTCCCGAGTCCGGTGTTCATGCGCCCGTATATTCTCGTGATTACCTCTGTCAGCTGTCATGTACAGTAGCTACATTCCAGCAGAATCGCAGAAGAAATGTCAAGCTTCTTGTAGCCGTATCACGCTATCTCGCCCAAACTCCATGAGGTGTTGATAAAGGCGTCGTTGTCACGTTACAGGCATTGTTAACTAACATCGACTCACCACGTCCAATCTCAGCGGTGATTAGCGCTCACGGTCGTTACAGAGTGTACGTAATTCGGACCCGATTTTTATCGTCGTAGTGGTGCTATTAGTGCCACTCCTACGCGACCGGAGCGGAACTGGAACAGATGTCATCTTTCAGATGTAGAAACGCGCCTAGCAAAGTTTGTTTATGTCGCACAGCTCCTTCTTGTTGTTGCGATTTTTTTTTCCGTCAGTGTAGACAGAGTCGCGCGTGATACGGCGGCCGATGCGCAGTGAACAGTTTACGTCCAAAGCCCTGGGCGAGTTCATTCGTTAGGTCGAAAGAGTAGGCCGACAGTGTTTGCCCCCTTCCGGCGAGAGGGCGATCACAGAATCGCGGCGCACGCCCTGTAATCTTTCTCATACGATTTTACAGAACCTATTCTGCAAAGAAAAAAAAAAGAAAGATCATTTTTGTCTTACTTGCAGCTTTATATGTCAGCTTCACGATGAAGTGCCCGTCTTTCGTTACTGGTCATAGTCAATGTGATATTTACGTACGTGAAAGTAAGACGCAGCGTGAAATTCGAAATGTTTGCAATGAAAAATGGGGGTTGCTTTCATTTTGCGGTTGGTGCATATCACATATGTTGCTGTGTATGAAACTTAGCTGACATGTTAAATTTTTCATTAGACTTGTGTGGAGGCTTCACTGGTCATCAATCTCGAGAAAATTGATCTGACGTAACGCACTCATTTGCGCTCGCGAGTGCCAGCAATAAAGCCAGAGCGAAATAGCCACAACAATTCCTCACGTGCAATAAATGATTTGAGATATCGAAATGAGATTTCGTGAAATGATAGAATGCAAAGAGGAGAGTATTTTTCCATATGATTCTTATGCAAAACTTCATTACTGCACAATTACAAACTTTTTCGAGAAAAGAATGTAATTTTTAAGAGCCATCGACAGCTGGTGAAACGAGAAATGCTGTGGGTTTTGGAACTACGCAAGTGAAGACATAGCACATTTATTTTTGCACCAACAATATGCCTTTTCATAAGCTACTGATCTTTCTTTTTCTCAGTTCCCTACTTAACAAACTGCTGTTTCAGAATTCTCTCGCAGTCGCGTCTGCACAACATGTTAGTGAGGCGCCACTGTCGAAACTATGCTGTGTTGTAGCAAAAGAAGCAAATTTTAACGTGGCAACAAGAGGAATGTGTAACTTTTCCTGGAAACTTGTCACTAATGTCGCTCTTCTGAAAGCTACAAATTGTTAGCATGCCAGACAATAATAAATCGCTGGTTTAGTTGCATTTTCAGTGGAATTCTTTTTAGATATTAACAAAAGCAGAGGTGACAGTAGGTCCTTTTGTGTGGGCGTGCACGAGCTCCACTTAATATTTACAAAAAGTGTGGGCGTAGGCTTCAGTTTAGAACGGCACTTCCCCTCCAGCGCTCGGCATTTCCCCTGCAGCGTCTGCCCATAACCCCCACCACTACCGCTCCTTCCACACGTGCCGTGGTGACAGCACATCTACCAGCCACCTCATTCTCATTCGGTAGGACGACAGTTCGAACCTGCGTCCGGCCGTCCTAATTTGTGTTTTCTGTGATTTCCCTAAATCGCTTAAGGTAAATGCAGGCATGGTTCCTTTGGAAGGGCACGGCCAATTTCCTTCCTTAATCCGCTGGGACCAATGACCTCATTGTTTGGTATTCTCTCCAAATCAAATAACCAACCTTAGTCTGGGCAGACTCTACCAAATGGTCTTTGTTACACATCTAACATTCTGTGTGGTGTCTGTCTGTTCTAAGTCGTGTCTCCCTACCACTTTCGCGCAACGACGCTCTGAGCGTGTTTTTTAGGTAATTGACTAGTTTGAACCTGGGACCTGTTGCTGGTAAGGAGACGCCAGACCACACATGACATGTAGAGTTCAGAAGAGTTCAGGGAGACTAGCGATGATATAACCAAATACTTAATGATTTCAGCGTCAGCTCCACTGCACTCCCTGTAAAAGAATCTTAATACTAGCTAAATTTAGTGGAAGGGGTTCAAGGCTTTCCTATTTTTAGTTAGCTGGTAAAATAACGTCGAAAAAGCAGTTAAGTTTACCATTGGAATTTTTATTCTACTCACAAAACATTGTTTATAAATTGCACTATTGATAAAAGGAAATATTTTAATACAGGATGATAAAAACCAACTGCGTTCAACAAAAATGTGAACGAATATTCCCTGAATGGGTTTCCAAGTTCTATAATGGATCGAAGGATGACCTATGCCATATCACATCTATAATCTAGGTTTAAATGAAGTTTCATAAAAGAGAAAACTATCGAAATGGTCTACAGTGACCCTCAATTATCTTTAATTACTTATGTAACTTGTTGTAAATTACAGTGGCTGATGTGGCTTCTCAATAATTATATAACAGAAAAATCATCGCGTTTCAGATTTTTAACTTCTAATAGCAAATGTGAATACCACGAAGTTTAATTGACGATCGACACTAGTATTACGTAAAAAGGGGATGTAACAGATGAGACTTCTGCAGTTCTGACTGAAGCCTTATGCGCTGTTATGCAGCATCGCGTGCGTTTATTACCTTGTCAGTGGTTAGCCAGCGTCAGGGGGCGGCGGGCGGCGCAGCTCCACACACCTCGCCATCTCGGAAGCAACTCCTTCTTACTTCTCTTTACCACAATTTACCGAAGCTGGTTTAAGAAAAACATATCTGCATGTGTTTTCAACTGATCAATCAGGGTCTCAATGTTAACCTTAAGCTCCACCTACAAAACTTCTGTCTATCCAATGAGAAACATTATACTTTTTGTGGTGGCGTAATGTTTTTAATGTTTGCAATGTAACAGAGACACGTATAGTCTCACGCTAAAACTTTCAGCTGGTGTGGCCCTTTTAGTGTTATCGTAAGATCTATAGTGTTCTTCTGGAGGGCTCTATCTTTTAACATGGGAACATGGGCTGGGGGTGGTCTTGGCGGTCGGCTGGCGACGTGGGTGTCCGTCCCTTATCATAGGGCCTCCTAGCCTACACGATTCTGCTCTCGGCTTCTGTTCTCGTTTCTCCCCTCGGAACTGCGTCTGTTTCACGGTGGGAAGGTATGACAAGCATTTAGGCGTTATTGTGTTAGTCTGTGGTATTCCATTTGCTCACTCGTTGATCGTATTACTTTGGTTAATTTAATGTCGATATATTCGGAGCTATGTGGCATACTGCCGGATTTGCTATCATGTCAGGGTTTTCATGGAAGGTGTTGGATTTGCCCGACACCTTACACACAGTGTGCAATGTGTTGCTGAACAAGTAAGTCGATATCGACAAAAGACGGCAAAAGTATGTTTTTGCTGAGATCAGTGTCTTCAAATTATTTAACTGTGAAGCATATGCTAACAAAGTGGTGAATTTCAGCAACCCCCCCCCCCCCAAAAAAAAGAAACCCGTACGATTCCGTGACCGCTGGCACACCTGAGCTGTACGAAAAATTAACGCTGCTGCTAGCAAGCGCTGCGAAGGTGTGTCTATCTCCATCTCTCTCTCTCTCTCTCTCTCTCTCTCTCTCTCTCTCTCTCTCTCTCTCACGCACGCACGCACGCACACGCACACACACACACACACACACACACACACACACACACACACACACACATATACGTAAACAAGAAGCTGACTGGAATGCAACTGCTGTGTTCCATGTCACTGCATACGTCAAAGCGTGTGACTACTTACAGAGGACCAGGATTGCTCTTACATCACAATCTGCTGATGTATGAGTGGTTGTCAGACGTTGTAGGGAGGGGCAGAGAAACCGCGGAAAGCGGTGTGAGGTACAAATCGGCCAAGACGTTTCAGTACTTCTACAACACAACCACGTCGGGGAGACGAAAATACTGCGATGGCGAAGCGACACCTCACGCGCTATCCGCTGAGCATCTGCTTCCTACTTTATTGCTGCGTCTGGCGTCTCACTTGTTTCTCGTAAACACACACATCCCTATAAAGGACAGCCGTATCCGCCACGGCCCCTCCAGTGTAGCGGGACCACCCCTCCTTGCTGCATGTCACTGTTTACTTTTATTTACGTACTTGTGCCACGCGTGCGGTAACTCGTTTGTGTCACTTGATCACAGCACAGCCTTGATCCGTTATCCTACATCGTAAGAGCATTATACACATGAAAAACTTTCTCCAACTCAGTTTAATATGTTGGTAATGACCATGTTCCAGCACCTTTGTGCTGCCGTCAGTGAATACTCTTCATTGAGCTCTGGAACATGTGATAATGTTTTCAGTAACAATTATTCTAGCGAAGTTAATAAGCAGTTTTTGCTATTTTCATTACCTTAATTTATGTACATTATTGGGTTACCTAGGAGCTTTGTAATGTTGATGCATTAAGTTGTTCTGAAAGCGGTACTGATATTCAAGACAATAAAGGCGGGTTGAAAGCTGAGATGTATCTGGGGAAGTTAACCTTGCATTACTGAGCAACTGTTTCACCAGGTATTCAATCTAGCTTACCAAATTCCCAAACAGACTAACATTAATTATAATCTTTTAACAGTCATCTTACGACAACCGGTGATATATACATAAAAAGAGAATTTAAATAAAAAGAAATAAATCAGTTTATATCTGGACATTTATTTTAACATTGATCATTGTTCCGTTAAAATTTCAGCGTATCAAACTTGATTCATAACTAAACTGGTGCCATATTTAGGATTGAGAAAATGTGAGTTTGTAATCTTACGGAACACATCAAATATGGAATCAAGATTGGGAGACTGCATTCATAAAATAATACACGAATAACGTTGAAATATATGCAAGAGGAAATTAACCACAACCAACCAGTTCAATTTTCACCCAAAGAAGTTAAGTTCGTAGCGCAATCCTGTCCGTCATGAAATTACCACACATTGGTATACTAAATTCATACTAACTCCCTGTGAAATCTTCCCGAAAAGAGTAGCTGAGGGCTACTTTGATGATTACACCACATGCTTCACGTGGTCAACTTGGTTTACACAAAGAGTGTAACTCCACAATAAGTTTGATAATTAAAATAAATTACATCGAAACTCAAATTACAAAAGAAAAAACCTCGAACTGGTTACTATCATGTTACTATTAACCTGATGGGTCGAACAATTGTATAAGCACGTGGTACTGGTCTCACAAAGTACATCCCACGTGGGTTGAACATAAAGATAAGTTGCTATATTGATAAATATTGTCAAGACGAGACGTTATAATCTCACACACATTCCCATTTAAGATTGATGATCTTAGTTAGAGTTACGGCTCATCCACACAAAGTAGTGACAAAGCAACTACTGGAAGATATTCTGAACTTCACACTCGAATTACACTGCGTTGCAATTTAAGATAACATTAGATATTTTAGATCCAAACCTGAAATAAAGGTGATTAAATTTTCAGTTAGGCTGAACTTAAGAAATCCATTGTCCTACGGATTTGGCAGAGACACGCTTAGCCGGAGATCTTACCACTTCAGACGCTCGACGCGGACAGACTGCCGTGGGCCCCTACCGAGGGTGCTTCCACAGATACAAACTAAAGTGACCAGAGAGGCAGCTCCCTATACCAACTTGACAAGGGACGGACAGGACCATACTAAGCATAGAAACCTCTCTGCTTTTAGAAAGCGTAGCTACCTGTTCCGACGTTGGTCCTACTGTTCTCTAGCAGACAGGCTTGTCTGCTACCATCAAGCATGCAACTAGAAATACATTTGCTCATTCATCCTTTCACACAGAAGGGA
Organism: Schistocerca piceifrons; assembly: GCF_021461385.2. Taxonomy (NCBI): domain Eukaryota; kingdom Metazoa; phylum Arthropoda; class Insecta; order Orthoptera; family Acrididae; genus Schistocerca; species Schistocerca piceifrons. The sequence continues at coordinate 217,297,474 of NC_060146.1, forward strand.
AGCGGGATGACAGTATCTTATCATATACAGTATATAAAAGAAAGCGGATGTAGGTTCCGTATGAGACTGTGTGACATGAATTACATATAAGCTGTGTTTTAAAGTGTAGTAGTGTGACAGATCGTTCTTGATTATGTGTAAAAGTAACACGTTCCACTACTCAGATAGTCAGAAACGCCACAGTAAATTTAGAAGAGGAATTTATGCCGTAAGTGACAACAGTTTAAAAAAATTAACATGAAAGGATGTGTGTACTTAATATGTTAAATATTTGACATTAACTGATTTGTAAAATACTGAGACGTTTGAAGCTGTTTTATACGTGGTAGTCGGATTCTTTAGAGAATCAGTGGTAAGAATTGACTGGTTGAGAGCTACTTAATTTCTCATATACTGTAAGTAATTAAGACTTTTAGTTTTTGTCTCAGCTTGACAGACCTAAACAAGATGGAAATGGAAGGTCGTGCCCGATCGTTTCTTGTAGTCCTTCTGCGCTGTGGGAAGCGGTGGCGGCGTTTAAAAAGCCCTCCTTACGAAGGACGCCGCTTGTGTAACGTCGGGTGAGGGGGGGGGGGGGCGAGGTTGTGACGTCACGTAAGGACACGTAAGGACGCGTCCTCCGCGCAGATCTTGGCCCTGCTGCAAGGCCTCCTCCTTGTGACGTCACCAGCCGCGCCGTTTACGAAACGTCTCGCCTGAACTCGGGAAGCGGCTTACCGCGTTTCGTAAAGGAGGCCCGCCTCCACGAACGGAACGATGCGCAGCTCAGGTCCAAGCCGGCTGGCAGGCGTTTCTCAGCTGCCGCCGCCGCCGCCTGCGCCTGTTGCGTAACTACCCTGTCTCCATCAACTGACCTCGTAGAGAGTCATTCTGTGTAACCACTACGTTTGAGTTTCAGTAGGCATAAGCCTCAGGGTTCGGATAATTAAGATGGAGTGGCTCGAAGACCTCCTCTAAGTAATAGAAGCCAGTACACGGTCCTGGAGAGCGAGTGTTCCCAGGCATTTTGCTCTGCAATGTCTATAAAATGTGCAGTGATAGGGAAATACCACTTTTTCCCTCTTATAGAGCATCTATATAGGGATTCATTTTGGTCAGTTCGATCTATGCCTCCCAAGTTAGGTTGAAGCACGCTAATCCTTTTCTTTTGTTCCCTGGAAAATCTTGCTACAGAGCGTAGTGGTTGCACTCTGTCAAAGTTGGTGGCTACGGTAACAACATTGTTGTCATTCCAACGTACAATGGAAATCCCGGATGCTGAGTCAGAACAAATTTCATATGATCCTCTATTTTCTTTTATCATTTTATCTACAAATGATAGAGTACAATTCTTAGCTCTGTTTCATCTTATTGTTCCTGTTGCTTCCACACCCCTCTCTTCTAGGTCATGTAGCGCAGTAGCATTGAGCTGACTTGCTGGTAATTTATCTACACTTGGATTTTCTTCAGCACCCGAATTTTCATCTGTTACGTCATCAGTTGAATTTAGAGGAGGGTGTAATGTTACATTCACACCAGTATTAGGTACTTCCTCATCTTTTGATTCTGACAGGTCCGAAAGTTCCATAAGTGTACATCGTTTTCTGTGAATACAAAATGACAACATATTACCCTGACGTCCTTCTGGAAGGACGGTTGAAAACATTATTGAATTACAACTGACGAAAACTTTCAATCGTAATATGAGCCCATAAATAATATAGGTTAATTCTTTAAGATATTATATGACAAGTTTCAGAATTATTGACGCAATATGAAAGAAAATATACATACACATCGATGACAAGGTCAGTCAGTTCGTCCGTGGTAAAATCGGCCCTATCTTCAAGAGACAGTTTCTCACTCACTATAAACGACGGCGTCAAACTGACTGTCGCAGCGCGCAACTGACTCTGCCTACTTCATATAACAATGCGTCACAGTCCGTTGCAACAATGCGTTATTCGCAAAAATAAATAATTTCAACAGTGAGTTACGTCGTCCTTCCAGAAGGACGTCAGGGATATCTGGGAAAGAGGATGGGACTACGTTGCTGCCCTTGTGGTCCGTCTGCTGGGGCAGTGATCGAAATTCGCACCCAAGATTACTAATAGGACCGAATAACAAAAATTCTCTTTGCCGGAAAAACGGGGGAACAAAGCAGACACAAACATCTCCCATATTCACAAAAGAAAGCAAATTCTTAAAAAACAAAACAAAATAATCAATTAACCGCACACGTAAGCATGCTCACATCAACTAATTTCCAAGAACGAACTGGTAGCTCGCTGGCAGTGCAATTCGGCACCACATGGGTGACCGATACCAACAGCTAATTTCTTTGTACTCACCCCTCAGTTCGTTCTTGCTTTGCATACTATACAATCATTCACACGCTCAACCTATTCTTTATCAAAGTAGTCAGGACGTGCTGCTTGCAAATGGGGGTTAAAAAGCAACCGTGAACAAAATTTATGAGATGGCCTAGAAAAATTTTACGTCACACGCTTAGAACCTTCAGTGCGTCACACACGCATCTCCTACCACGTTTCGCACGGAATCGTCATCCAGATTCCCCATCAGCAGTTAAGACCACGTGTGAACTAGGCGGGGTGAGGCCCCAGGTTACTTTAACACTGCAAAAAAATGCTGCTTCTAAACGTGAAACTACGCATTTTTTTTAGAGCTATTGCTGCTCTCGTGTGCTAAAGGCACCAAGTGATTGCAGCACCATAAAGGGATAACGCGAGCCCCCATGCTCGCCTCTGAAAAAGAAACCCTAACTGAAAACTTTAATTGTAAAGGCTAAATTTCTAAAAAAAAATGAATGAATGGCCGTAACGACATGCTAACTATTTCAGCCCGGAAAAAGAGCGGATTAGTAACAGTGTAAAACATAATACCTCATGCCACCGTGAAATTGGCGGCAGAGACGTAGATTGCCGTCGATTCCGTCCGCTCCGTTCAGCCGCTACCCCAAGAGTGACTATCATGGCAGCTCTCAACGGCCGTTTGGTTACATGGAGTGGAGGGGGACCTGTTACTACCCCCTGGCAAACAGGTGCATCACCTCTGTTTTTACTCAACAGGGTGACCACATCTCTGCCTTTGCACTACCAGCAGATGAACTGTTTTATACAAACCCCAAACTTAATCAACCCAAGGCAACGTACTGGGATTAGGGAAAGGAAGTGCATTTATGTAATTATGAATTGAATTAAATAAACAGGTAGTCCACCTCTTCACTTGAGATATAACACTATTTAAACTAAAAAAAATATTGAAAGTATATTCAATATAATGCAACAAAAAATAATTAATTGTAATGAGATGGAACAAAGTGTTCCCTCTCAATAATACCACTGTTGCTCTCTAGGCGCACAGACGGTCCGTCGGATAGTGTGAGCAACAAAACCAGCGAGCATGCTGATGGTGCTGAGGAGTACAGAAAAGCGTCGGCGTTGAGTGACCGTAGCGGGGTGGCTTGGACAGAATCTCTCTCTGGTGTGACGAGTGGCACCTTGCTCTCAATGTGGGAAAAACCTAAGCAAATGCGAATGAAGAGGAAAATAATCCTGTAATGTTTGAATACAGTTACATCCATTAAACATCTAGGCGTAATGTTTCAAAGCGACGTGAAATGGATCGTGTACCTAACGTCCATAGCAGGGCAGGCGAATAGTCGACTTTGGTTTAGTGGAAGAATTCTGGGAATGAGTAGCTCGTCTTCAGTAAACCAATCCAGAGGAGAGCTTACAGTTAACATGTCACAGTTTGGATTCCAGAAGGGTTCCTACACAAAGAATGATATTTATACAGGCACTCACCAAACAGTACAAGCCTTAAATAATGTGTCGTCAGCTGGTATTTTTATGGTCTTTCCAAGGCGTTTGATTGTGTAGATAATATTGCCCTCTTGAAAAAAATTCACATTTTATGCAACTGATGGCTTTATGCAGAGCTGGTTTAAATCATACTTAAGAGCAGAACGCAAAGGATCCTGCTAAATAATTCAGACAATGTAGGAAAGGTGGAAAATTTTACTGACTGTGGGGAGGGGGAGAGAATCACAAAAGGCATGCCACAGGGTTCAATTTTGGGTCCAGTCCTACTCCTTAAATATGTGAATGTCCTTCCAATAAAGATTCATCAAGCAAAATTGGTACTTTTTGAAGACAACACTAGTGTTACAATAAATCCTATTACAGAGAGAGCAAAATAAAAGTTAGGAAGTGGTAGTTTCCAAAGAACTGACAATGCACTCTTCGTAAATTTGGAACAAAACACACTACATTCTGTTCTGTACAACAAATAGAGTCATGCAGCACATGAACAAGAGTCAGTAATAAATTTTTGGGCGTTGATATTCATGAAAACTTGAAATGGAAGAAGTATATTACTGAGCTTCTTCTACTTTTGCTCTTCATATAATACCTAATTTTGAAAACCGACAAATCAACCTGCTGACGTGTTTTGCATACTACAGCCGAATAATGTCTTATGGAATAATTTTCTAGGGTAACCCATCGCTCAGAAGGGAAGTGTTGCTTGCAGAAAAGCGAGTAGTAGTAATAATAACGTGTTGTCTTCACCCACGGACGTCATGTAGGTACCTGTCGAGGAGCTCACATTTTATCTGCGCCGCTACAGTACACACATTCTCTAACGAAATTCGTCATAAATAATGCATCACAATTTGAGAAGAACAGTGATATCCATACTTGCAACACTAGAGGGGAAACATGACCTTTTTTTAAAAAAAACTGTGATGGCTCAGACAGAAACAGGGTTCTTGGTAAGACATGGGGAACCATGAGGTCGTCCAAGCACATCTGATGACGACGTCATTGAGCGAGTGACACAACATTTATGCCACTCACAAATCGTAGGCCTACTAGGAGGATCTTTAGCGTGCTTGGTACGGAAATTACGTTGAACTGTTGTCGCCGATTTCGATTCTTCAAACCAAAACACACAGCTAGCACGCTCGGGTCCAGTGAAGGCAACCATCTTTAACGCAACTGCCGTTAGCGCTCCTTACGACACGATGCGGCACTAGCGAACTACGCGAAACAAAACTATGTATTTCCTTACAAATTGAGACTACAATCGCCTCTGTAGGTACTATGAATTAATTTATATGAATTTTCAGAGTTGTCAAGTCCTTTTTGAAACACCCTACAGTTACACATATTTTAACCCAAACACTTCCCTCCTAATTTCACATTATTAGATTTCTATCTTGTTTTTGCACACATTGTATACGACCGGTTTTTCCAATTTTGCTGAGGATTTCAAACATTTACAACCAATGCAACTGTCGAATGCTTGTTCAAGGTCGACAGATCCTACCAACGTGTACTGCCATTTCTCCAGTCTTGTTCCCAGACCCAGAAGTTTTTGTAACTCGGGATGTTCGTGCAGTAAAACGTGCGCCAGACTCTGGAGTGCCCCGGGATAGCGGTACTCGTTCCAGACGCCTCTGTGCCCACTTTCTCCTGCGGGTAATTAGAAACGCACAACCGTAGCCTGCAATCTGCGCGGCTCCCGGAAGGAGCGAGCCGGGACGAGTCCTTCAATTACGAGCGGAGACTCATTCGCGACGAATGGGGGGACACGAAGCAGGCTGCCTTCAAGAATGTTCCCCGACCGCACGGCAGCCTGCGGGTCACCAGCAAAGCACGCCAGCCGCCCAACTCCTGCGAGAGAAATTGTCTGCTCTCTCAGCCTCACACGGGGCCTGCCAAATAGGCCAACAGCTGGTGTCTATTCCTGTACCACCAGACCCATCAATCGCAGGTTATCATCCAATTACATGTGAGCGCAGCAAACACAGGCGGTCGACCAGGTTTTGTCGTCCAATCGTCTGTGGATCCGGAGATAACAGCAGAGCGATTCAAACAATGTTGGAAGCAGAGAAAAATTTGAGTGATTTGGGAGAAACCACAGAGGCAGTCCCACAGGGTTTAATCTTGGGTCCACTCCTGTGTGCCAGGAGGAATGGTCCATCTTCAGATATATGCGAAGAACGATCGTTCGAAACAAACAGACGTAGTACAAACGGTCTCTAAAATGCGTAACTTAAGAGATATCAGCACTTCTTCATCTTCGATGCTGCAAAATAAGTCTCTTCTACCGCAGCCTCTTTGCTTTCCGTATTTGGGAGGAGGCAGTGTAGCCCAAAACAAGAACAATGTGTCCAGTAAACTTGTGCACCTTAGAGCTATGAGTACTTGTTGCTCAGTAGAAGAGGGGCGTTTCACCGCAGCGAAACCGTTCGAGGTGCCGCAGTGTTTAGCACGCTGGACTAGCATTCGGGAGAACAACGGTTGAAACCGGCGTCCGGCCATCCAACTTTAGGTTTTCTGTGATTTGTCTCAATCGCTCCACGCAAATGCCGGGATGGCTCCGCTGAAAGAGCACGGCCGATTTCCTTCCTCATCCTTGACATTATCCGAGCTTTTACTCCGTCTCTAATGACCTCGAAATCGACGAGACATAAAACCGAATCTTCCTTCCTTCCTTCCTTCAGTAGCGGTGATGAACAAGTGCTCACAGCGCTTAAGGTCTACACTCTGAGAACCCATGTTCACTGGACATTTTTTTTTCTTGTTTTCGTCCATACTACCACCTCTCAAACTGTGATGAGCAAAGAAATGTCAGTAGACGATATTTGTTTCATAGTATCGGATATCATGAAGTGCTCACAGCTCTTGAGGTACGCATTTGAGAGCCCATGTTTAGTGGACTTTTTTTTTTTTTGTTTCGAATTATCGTTCCTGTCATATCCGTGAACACTGCCCACTTCTCCTGGGACACCCTGTACGAGTGACGATGCACTTAACTTCCGTCAAGGAGAATTGTTAGTTCTTACAGACGGTACTAGAGTTGTAGTAAATCCCATTGCAAAGAAAGTAACAGAAGACATTGTTAATGATGTTGTTCAAGGAGTGATTGTTCTCTGAAAATGGACTCTTCCAAAATATTGGGAAAACGAATTATACTGAGTTCGGTGAAATAAACGTTAATACCAACAATTACTAATGCAGCACATGAACAGGAGTCAATAAGCAGCGTAGACTGCTAAAACGTTTTGGGTGTATGTTGTTGTTGTTGTTGTGGTCTTCAGTCCTGAGACTGGTTTGATGCAGCTCTCCATGCTACTCTATCCTGTGCAAGCTTTTTCATCTCCCAGTACCTACTGCAACCTACATCCTTCTGAATCTGCTTAGTGTATTCATCTCTTGGTCTCCCTCTACGATTTTTACCCTCCACGCTGCCCTCCATTACTAAATTGGTGATCCCTTGATGCCTCAGAACATGTCCTACCAACCGATCCCTTCTTCTGGTCAAGTTGTGCCACAAACTTCTCTTCTCCCCAATCCTATTCAACACTTCCTCATTAGTTATGTGATCTACCCATCTAATCTTCAGCATTCTTCTGTAGCACCACATTTCGAAAGCTTCTATTCTCTTCTTGTCCAAACTATTTATCGTCCATGTTTCACTTCCATACATGGCTACACTCCATACCAATACTTTCAGAAATGACTTCCTGACACTTAAATCAATACTCGATGTTAACAAATTCCTCTTCTTCAGAAACGCTTTCCTTGCCATTGCCAGCCTACATTTTATATCCTCTCTACTTCGACCATCATCAGTTATTTTGCTCCCCAAATAGCAAAACTCCTTTACTACTTTAAGTGTCTCATTTCCTAGTCTAATACCCTCAACATCACCCGATTTAATTCTACTACATTCCATTATCCTTGTTTTGCTTTTGTTGATGTTCATCTTATATCCTCCTTTCAAGACACTGTCCATTCCATTCAACTGCTCTTCCAAGTCCTTTGCTGTCTCTGACAGAATTACAATGTCATCGGCGAACCTCAAAGTTTTTATTTCTTCTCCATGAATTTTAATACCTACTCCGAATTTTTCTTTTGTTTCCTTTACTGCTTGCTCAATATACAGATTGAACAACATCGGGGAGAGGCCACAACCCTGTCTTACTCCCTTCCCAACCACTGCTTCCCTTTCATGTCCCTCGACTTTTATAACAGCCATCTGCATTCTGTACAAATTGTAAATAGCCTTTCGCTCCCTGTATTTTATCCCTGCCACCTTTAGAATTAGAAAGAGAGTATTCCAGTCAACATTGTCAAAAGCTTTCTCTAAGTCTACAAATGCTAGAAACGTAGGTTTGCCTTTCCTTAATCTTTCTTCTAAGATAAGTCGTACGGTCAGTATTGCCTCACGTGTTCCAGTGTTTCTACGGAATCCAAACTGATCTTCCCCGAGGTTGGCTTCTACTAGGTTTTCCATTCGTCTGTAAAGAATTCGTGTTAGTATTTTGCAGCTGTGACTTATTAAGCTGATAGTTCGGTAATTTTCACATCTGTCAACACCTGCTTTCTTTGGGATTGGAATTATTATATTCTTCTTGAAATCTGAGGGTATTTCGCCTGTTTCATACATCTTGCTCACCAGATGGTACAGTTTTGTCAGGACTGGCTCTCCCACTGCCGTCAGTAGTTCCAATGGAATATTGTCTACTCCGGGGGCCTTGTTTCTATTCAGGTCTTTCAGTGCTCTGTCAAACTCTTCACGCAGTATCATATCTCCCATTTCATCTTCATCTACATCCTCTTCCATTTCCATAATATTGTCCTCAAGTACATCGCCCTTGTATAGACCCTCTATATACTCCTTCCACCTTTCTGCTTTCCCTTCTTTGCTTAGAACTGGGTTTCCATCTGAGCTCTTGATATTCATACAAGTCGTTCTCTTATCTCCAAAGGTCTCTTTAATTTTCCTGTAGGCGGTATCTATCTTACCCCTAGTGAGATAGGCCTCTACATCCTTACATTTGTCCTCTAGCCATCCCTGCTTAGCCATTTTGCACTTCCTGTCGATCTCATTTTTGAGACGTTTGTATTCCTTTTTGCCTGTTTCACTTACTGCATTTTTATATTTTCTCCTTTCATCAATTAAATTCAATATTTCTTCTGTTACCCAAGGATTTCTACTAGCCCTCGTCTTTTTACCTACTTGATCCTCTGCTGCCTTCACTACTTCATCCCTCAAAGCTACCCATTCTTCTTCTACTGTATTTATTTCCCCCATTCCTGTCAATTGCTCCCTTATGCTCTCCCTGAATCTCTGTACAACCTCTGGTTCTTTTAGTTTATCCAGGTCCCATCTCCGTAAATTCCCACCTTTTTGCAGTTTCTTCAGTTTTAATCTACAGGTCATAACCAATAGATTGTGGTCAGAGTCCACATCTGCCCCTGGAAATGTCTTACAATTTAAAACCTGGTTCCTAAATCTCTGTCTTACCATTATATAATCTATCTGATACCTTTTAGTATCTCCAGGGTTCTTCCATGTATATAACCTTCTTTCATGATTCTTAAACCAAGTGTTAGTTATGATTATATTGTGCTCTGTGCAAAATTCGACCAGGCGGCTTCCTCTTTCATTTCTGTCCCCCAATCCATATTCACCTACTATGTTTCCTTCTCTCCCTTTTCCTACACTCGAATTCCAGTCACCCATGACTATTAAATTTTCGTCTCCCTTCACAATCTGAATAATTTCTTTTATTTCATCATACATTTCCTCAATTTCTTCGTCATCTGCAGAGCTAGTTGTCATATAAACTTGTACTACTGTAGTAGGTGTGGGCTTCGTATCTATCTTGGCCACAATAATGCGTTCACTATGCTGTTTGTAGTAGCTTACCCGCATTCCTATTTTCCTATTCATTATTAAACCTACTCCTGCATTACCCCTATTTGATTTTGTGTTTATAACCCTGTAGTCACCTGACCAGAAGTCTTGTTCCTCCTGCCACCGAACTTCACTAATTCCCACTATATCTAACTTCAACCTATCCATTTCCCTTTTTAAATTTTCTAACCTACCTGCCCGATTAAGGGATCTGACATTCCACGCTCCGATCCGTAGAACGCCAGTTTTCTTTCTCCTGATAACAACATCCTCTTGAGTAGTCCCCGCCCGGAGATCCGAATGGGGGACTATTTTACCTCCGGAATATTTTACCCAAGAGGACGCCATCATCATGTAATCATACAGTAAAGCTGCATGCCCTCGGGAAAAATTACGGCTGTAGTTTCCCCTTGCTTTCAGCCGTGTATATGCTGATGAAAAGTATAAGTAGAAAGAAGCATTTTACTGCGCTGTTCAAACAGTTAAGTTCAGCTACTGGTTCTCTTCGTATAATTGCTAGTCTTGGAATCAATCTCGTGCTATTTTTGCATATTTCCATTCGTACGGAATAATTTTCTGGAGTGTGTGACTGCAGGCTTTCTCGGCGTACACCAGTGATGAAATCTTCTCACGTGATCAGCGTCGTCTTGTCGCTACGTTTCGATGAGTTTTTTCGCTTTAAGATGATGGCTACTCATTATTTAAAAAGAAAGTATTGACTGTGCAAAAGCGATCAGTAAGAATAATATGTGATGGTGTTCACCTGTAGTCAGCATGGAGTTCAGCATTTTAACTGCACCTTCACCATATATATGTTTCCCAATGAATTTCTTCCTAAATAGTCAATCGACGAGAAGAATAGTGATGTGCATACTTATCACACTAAAAGAATAAACGGCATTCATCGCCCATTCTAAAAATTTGTGAGTAACTTAGAAAGAAGTTGAATAAGCATCAATAAACGTTTTTGGTCGTATGTCTGAGAGGTAGCAAGTAAGTTTTACATCTAACAGAAAATCTCGTCAACTCCTATTCCATACACCATTTTTTGTTTAAAGATTGGTATATGGCACGTATTAAAAACAGGTTTTTAATGTACTTCAATGAGTAAGACTCCAAAGTAATATTTTCAGTGACTAGTTACGTATACATACACACCCCGTCAAGTGGTTCTTATACTGTAATCTGTGAGACAGTGCAAGCTTTAAAGTGGCGACAGTGTGGAAAGCTGTAAAAAAAGACAAAGTGTGAGACTTAAACGAGCACAGAAAGCACAGCACGTAGAAATAAGAAAGCAAATAACAGGAAACAGCTGGTGTGGTGCGGTAACTTTATCGAAACTTGTCTCGATAGTTTTATCTAGTTTTCCTCGGGGCGGTATCTACCAAAAAAACAAATTTATTTTTATGCAAACAGAGACATAAAAGCGAGCTTTAACTTCAAGACGAGACAGTTCAAGATTTGTAGCTTTTTCCAATAAACATTTTTCCTGTATCTGTCATGGTTTGGTTTTTATAAGCATATGGAATTTACTTTCCCGGGGCACCTCGTAATGTGACAGGGAGCTGTATTTCAGACGACTGCTTTTTCGTAGGTACTGAATCTTTTCAGAGCAGAGAGATTGCCGCCTATAAGTAGGGCTAAGCGCGATGCTTCCGGCACTCCATGGCAAGCAGCCTCTGTCCTTGTGTTCCAGTCGTCTTCTTCGACTATCTGATGGGTAACATGACCCCTATGTGTTTCAAGGCCAACGACAGTAATGTCCCTTTCCTTGTATCTGAAGTTGGCGGTTTTGGATGAGAAATCGACCTCGTGGTAAGGTGGTAGATAATGTTTCAAGTTCTCGGTTTAGGAATCGAAGTTTCGTTGAAGAATCGCTCTTGGAAATTTGGATCTGCATTCATGGGGGGTAATAGCGACGGATTCGATGAGGGCGTGTTGTGAATTTCCTGGTCTGGCGTAGAATGCATGTGCTTGATGCTTAATGATTTCTCTGATCTTCTAAATGTTGTTCTGTGTACGGTATATGTTCGTCTTTGGTAGGAAGCGCGTCGCATCTACAGCTATTCTGAGAAATCTGTTTTGTAGTACCTAGACTTTTCTAATGTGTGAGTCAGCAGCCATTGCCCAGATCTCCCAAACATACGTTGTAAGGTGGCAGAATAAATGAAGGTCAGTTTCGCACCTTACATAAGGACTTCACACATTGCAACGGGAAGGTGAATATGACACCTATCTTAATTCGGCGGTAATGAGCAAATTTTCCTATCAGTATGTAATTCAAAAAGGGATGACACTCAATCGACGGTATTAACACACTGATCCTATATAATGCATGTCCATGAGCAGAAGGTGGAACAAGCAGTGAGAGGAAACGTTTTGGTTTGGAAGCAAGGGCGAGCAGAGGTGAACGGCGCGCCACAGGGTGTACCATGGAAACCACTTGAAGGGCGTCCCAGGTGGGAGTCAACAACCGACTGACCAGGTCACTCAGAAAGGAGAGAGGACAGAAAAAGCTTTAGAAAACTGCATTTCAGAATTCCAAATGAATACAAACAAAACCAGTGACGCATTCGATCACGTGAACTGCGAGTGGTACACACGTGATAGACACATGTTACTTGTGAAGCGTCTGGAGCCGGCACAAAACGTCCGATTGGCGGAAACGCACTGGGAAGGAGTAAAGTGTCAAGACTTCGAAGCAGTTTAATGGTAGGACCCTTCTGATTGGTAGGAAGTTCCCACAAAATAAGAGGAACGCCTGGTCGAAAAAAGCCGTGACGTGGAGAACAAAAGTACCCAGGTGGGGAGACAGTTCGGCTATGAGAAAGGCAAGACAGAAATTTTCAGAAGCTTCTTTTCTGAACTGGCGTCTAATGCAGAACGGGGCGCATAACGCTATGTACAACGCAGAGAAGAAATTTGTGTGAACACTGCGTTCACAGCAGCTGACATCCAGCTAGGAATTAGATGTAGCACCGTTGAGCACCAGCTGTGGAGAAACGAACCAGCCAGTTAGTTAATTGTTCTTGCAAAAACTGAGAGGGCATTATAACATGCACGCTGCTCCAGCCATGCGCGTGTATATCGCCATAGTCTGAGATTAGGGATGAGTTCATGTTTTCTTATATATCGAGAAACATAGGGAGAGTTTCTGCTGGAAAACTCAGCAAAGGTTTAATTAGTCTTATAGGAATTTGAGAGTGCGAGAGCAGCCAGGCAGACTACAGCTCATCGCAGCTAAGGTAAATACCGCATGCAGAGGTGTAAACTTGTTGGTTCACCAGCTTGCGTCCACTGTAAACTCGAGCGACCTTGGCTAATCTTTTGCCACTAAAGTAACAATCCTCCGTAGACTTGATTGTCATCCTAAAAATAATACCGAACTTTGAACCGGAATCGGATGATTTGTCGTAGTACTGGCCAACATCATAACGTAATTGTAAGAATAATTTTGTAAAGAAACTTCTAGTTAAAATTTGATATTGTTGGGTTTAGGATTATTTAACTTTCTGAGAGTTAAAATTTAATACTGTTGTGTTTAGGATTAGTTCACTTTCAGAGGACGAGATGCATCATTTTGACAACTGTCTTAACATTGTCACATTGTAAACTGTGTAAAAGTGTGTATTTCCGTGACAAGATTGCAATATTAAACACTGTCATTACAGCTTACACAGTTGTGTTCAGTCATAGAATAAGAAACCGCCTAGCCATGACCTTACAACGTGAAGACTCGTTGTGTGAGAGCTCAAAACAGTCTGCGTTTTTTTTTTAACTGTAATCGATTCCCTTTCATGAGAGGTTATAATTTGTAGATTAGTCCCTGTCCTGTGTTGCATATTTATTCGACGTGTTTTTGGAATGCCAGTCTGGAGTCAACAGGTATTCCCAGATATCTGACGCCGGATTTCCACGGGATGTGTGTTCCATTTAATGTCAGTGTTGCGTTGGGAGGGATGCTTTTGAATGTAAACATTATAGCTTGTGTTTTATCAGAGTTAATTGTTATTTTCCATCGGAGGAACCAACGGTAGATATCATCAGAGTGTTCTTCCAGTTTTCTCTCTATATAGGTGAGGTTAAAACTGCTCCTGTACATGGCCGCGTCGACGGCGGAAAGGACTAGTCGCCCTGTTACCTGGTGCGGGATGTCATTTGTGTATACGGTGTACCCGTGATGGAGCCTTGAGGGACCACTGCAGCTATCTCTCTGAGTTGGCCATTGCAGTTTTGTAATGCTACAAAGAGGTGACTTTTGCTAAGGAAGGAGTGTACGGTTTTCACAATGTGGAGAGGACAATGGTAGTTAAGAAGTTTATAAATAAGGCCCTTGTGCCACACCTTGTCAAAGGCCTTTCGAATGTCCAAGAATATGGCACCAGTGGTACTATTTGTCGGCCGTTACGAACGTGCTCTATAAGACGCACCGTCTGGTGGATGGGGCTGTGTTGCTCGCGGAAGCGAAATTGTTGCAGGTGGGATAGGAGGATGCGCTCCAGAATCTTCCCAGCACAGCTGAGCGAGGGAGATTTTGCGATAGTCCTGAGGGAATAACAAGTCTTCGCCAGGTTTTCGGAGCGTAATCACCCTGGTTGTTTCCCATTACTTTGGAAAACAGAATAGTTTCAGACAACCACTGCAGATAGTTGTTGGGAGTTACGGGGCGCGCTCGCTTGCTGTGCGTCCGTGACGTAAAGCTGAGACCGCACTGAGCGGAGACATCGCGAGGCAGGGGGACCAGCTGACCAAGCGTGACGCACAGTGCGGTTGGGTTGTTGTTGGGGAGGAGACCAGACAGCGAAGTCATCGGGCTCATTGGATTAGGGAAGGACGGGGAAGGAAGTCGGCCGTGCCCTTTCAAAGGAACCATCCTGGCATTTGCCTGGAGCGATTTAGGGAAATCGTGGAAAACCTAAATCAGGATGGCCGGACGCGGGATTGAACCGTCGTCCTCCCGAATGCGAGTCCAGTGTGATAACCACACAGTGCGTCGTCGCGCAATTACACTGTCGCTAGTAGCTGTAGTTAGTGCGGCGACACTGCCCGTCAAATCGAAGGATGAGGAAAACTTAACTGTACCTGTTAGTGGATAGCTATATGATCTTCGAAATAAACATTATACGAATAGTACCAAAAAAAAGTCACATTTGCAAAGAAATTACTACAAAAATGGGGTAAAAAACATAAAGTAAGAACATCTGCAAATAAGATTTTTTTTCGTGAAACGAACGATTAAGTCTTTATGACTATATGCTAACTATTGCATTTTTATTACTTATTATCTCCGCGCTGGTGCTACGGTCGCAGATTCGAATCCTGGCTCGGGCATGGATGTGTATGATGCTCTTAGGTTAGTTAGGTTTAAGTACACTACGGCCCATTAAAATTGCTACACCAAGAAGAAATGCAGATGATAAACGGGTATTCATTGGACAAATATATCATACTAGAACTGACATGAGATTACATTTTCACGGAATTTGGGTGCATAGATCCTGAGAAATCAGTACCCAGAACAACCACCTCTAGCCGTAATAACTGCCCTGATACGCCTGGGCATTGAGTCAAACAGAGCTTGGATGGCGTGTACAGGTACAGCTGCCCATGCAGCTTCAACACGATACCACAGTTCATCAAGAGTAGTGACTGGCGTATTGTGACGAGCCAGTTGCTTGGCCACCGTTGACCAGACGATTTCAATTGCTGAGAGATCTGGAGAATGTGCTGGGCAGGGCAGCAGTCGAACATTTTCTCTATCCAGAAAGGCCCGTTAAGGACATGCAACATGAGATCGTGCACGGGTCGTAATACATCTGAAATGAAACGTCCACTGTTCAAAGTGCCGTCAATGTGAACACGTGGTGACCGAGACGTGTAACCAATGGCACCCCATACCATCACGCCGGGTGATACGCCAGTATGGCGATGATGGATACACGCTTCCAATGTGCGTTCACCGCGATGTCGCCAAACACGCGTGCGACCATCATGATGCTGTAAACAGAACCTGGATTCGTGCGAAAAAATGACGTTTTGCCATTCGTGCACCCAGGTTCGTCGTTGAGTACACCATCGCAGGCTCTCCTGTCTGTGATGCAGCGTCAAGGGTAACCGCAGCCACGGTCTCCGTGCTGATAGTCCATGCTGCTGCAAACGTCGAACTGTTCGTGCAGATGGTTGTTGTCTTGCAAACGTCCCCATCTGTTGACTCATGGATCGAGACGTGGCTGCACGATCCGTTACAGCCATGCGGATAAGATGCGTGTCATCTCGACTTCTAGAGATTCGAGGCCGTTGGGATCCAGCACGGCGTTCCGTATTACCCTCCTGAACCCACCGATTCCATACTCTGCTAACAGTCATTGGATCTCGACCAACGCGAGCAGCAATGTCGCGATACGATAAACCGCAATCACGATATGCTACAGTCCGAACTTTATGACGGTCGGAAACGTGATGGTACGCATTTCTCCTCCTTACACGAGGCATCACAACAACGTTTCACCAGGCAACGCCGGTCAACTGCTTTCCTCATGCCAGCACGTTGTAGGTGTCGCCACCGGCGCCAATCGTGTGTGACTGCTCTGGAAAGCCAATCATTTGTATATCACAGCATCTTCTTCCTGTCGGTTAAATTTCGCGTCTGCAGCACGTCGTCTTCGTGGTGTAGCAATTTTAATGGCCAGTAGTGTAGTTCTATGTCTAGGGGACTGATGACATCAGATGTTAAGTCCCATAGTACTCAGAACCATTTGGACCTATTATCTCTTAGATGACATCCCCTGTTTAGAAAGTCTTTTTGACAGACGAAACTAGCTTGCGGGGAGTTGAAATAATCTTTAAATCCATCCCGTAACCGGACAGCATTATTTACGAAATTGCCTCCTATATCAGGAAGCTCCCGTAATTGTATCTCTTCACTGTCAAAGAACACAGTATCCTGTGTGGGAAAATTGTGCAAGACACAAGTGGCAAGAATGATGTTCTCTGCATGTTTCAGATTGAGACTTATCTTGGAATTGTAAATGCTACACTTTTTCCCATAACATTCCAAAAGTGTTTTCTGAAACTCTTACAGTTCTGTTGTGTCTTTAACCGTATATTTCTTTCAACTGGTCATCTAACTGTATACGAGAATAAGGTCTCATCAAATAGGTTTTTGATGGAAAAGCTTCCTCGTCTGCTATCGTGTAAAGCAGTCAAACGCTTGTGCCTGTTATATTCAAAGCATTTGTTTCCAGGTTTGTTGCTAAATCGGACTGTGAAAAGATAACCACGTCGCCATTCTTTCCAAGGTCAGCAACGTTCCCATATATCAACAAAACAAATTTACAGTATTATTTAACAACTTTTGGCGCAGTGACGACACAATACAGTTTTTATTCGGTAAAAACTGTCGGCATATGGACGGATGCAGACAGTTTATCATTCTAGTTGCGATTTATTTAGTTTCATGACCGAGAAAAAGGTCTTCCACACAAATATGTGGATCGAATTATTGTAGCACTTCTGCAGTCTCATTTTGGAGACTTGAAAACTGAACCTGAGGGAAGCAATTTGGGGATCTTGGACAGCTTTAACATAAAGAGATTTGTCATCGAAACAACAATTACCTTTCAAGTAAGTTACATCTGGACATCCACAGGGACACTTCCAACTGAAACCGCAAACGGTCTCGAAAACAGATGTAAGATTGACAGTCTGCTCAAAACCTTTACAGAACTATGCTTGTAGCTTGCTGAAGGGCACGATGAATTCTTGAAACCCTGCATTTTCCGACCTTAGGAAACTGGACTTGCTTTGTTCAAAACGAATTTCGTTTTAAATGCATCACCATCAAATCAGAAAGACGTTACCTTGCGGTGTCATATTGTCGGCAGTCAAGTCCACTGAAAATGCGATGTCCGCAATGAATTCCAGATACTGCAATTGTGGTTCCTGCACTCCTTTGTCCTTCATAAATTCACCAATATCGAGTTTTAAATAGAAAAACCGTTCCAGGCGTGTTCCTTCATTTAACCAACGTACTTTTCAGTAACATGTATTTGTCTCCATACTCTCTGTTCATTTCCAATGAAGAAGTTGCATCTGAAAATACGTGTGACTTCAGAAATTTTTCTATTCGTACCACCAAATTCTTCATACGCTCCATGACTGCAGATTTAGCAGAAAGTACTTCTTGATGTAGATAACAATGAATCCTGTCTGTCGATCGCTGTAATTTTTTTTGTCCTTTCACTGTCAACTAAATCTTTAAATTCTTTCTGCCCAGTATAGTAGTATCGTTTCACAACACATTTTCAGTACTCGTGAGTGTTCTCTTCTGTCATATTGTTGTTGTTGTTGTGGTCTTCAGTCCTGAGACTGGTTTGATGCAGCTCTCCATGCTACTCTATCCTGTGCAAGCTTCTTCATCTCCCAGTACCTACTGCAGCCTACATCCTTCTGAATCTGCTTTGTGTATTCATCTCTTGGTCTCCCTCTACGATTTTTACACTCCACGCTGCCCTCCAATACTGAATTGGTGATCCCTTGAGGCCTCAGAACATGTCCTACCAACCGATCCCTTCTTCTAGCCAAGTTGTGCCACACACTCCTCTTCTCCCCAATCCTATTCAGTACCTCCTCATTAGTTATGTGATCTACCCATCTAATCTTCAGCATTCTTCTGTAGCACCACATTTCGAAGGCATCTATTCTCTTCTTGTCTAAACTATTTATCGTCCATGTTTCTCTTCCATACATGGCTACACTCCATACAAATACTTTCAGAAACGACTTGCTGACACTTAAATCTATACTCGATGTTAACAAATTTCTCTTCTTCAGAAACGCTTTCCTTGCCATTGCCAGTCTACATTTTATATCCTCTCTACTTCGACCATCATCAGTTATTTTGCTCCCCAAATAGCAAAACTCCTTTACTACTTTAAGTGTCTCATTTCCTAATCTAATTCCCTAAGCATCACCTGATTTCATTCGACTGCATTCCATTATCCTCGTTTTGCTATTGTTGATGTTCATCTTGTATCCTCCTTTTAAGACACTGTCCATTCCGTTCAACTGCTCTTCCAAGTCCTTTGCTGTCTCTGACAGAATTACAATGTCATCGGCGAACCTCAAAGTTTTTATTTCTTCTCCATGGATTTTAATACCTACTCCGAATTTTTCTTTCGTTTCCTTTACTGCTTGCTAAATATACTGATTGAATAGCATCGGGGAGAGGCTACAACCCTGTCTCACTCCCTTCCCAACCACTGCTTCCCTTTCATGCCCCTCGACTCTTATAACTGCCATCTGGTTTCTGTACAAATTGTAAATAGCCTTTCGCTCGCTGTATTTTACCCCTGCCACCTTTAGAATTTGCAAGGGAGTATTCCAGTCAACATTCTGTTATACCCATTCATTTTATAGGATTGCGTCGATAGATCACTGGACTTCCTGTTTTCGCAGCAAACAGCCCCCGGACGAGTGAACGTCCTTAATACGACGAACAAATAGTGACGGGGCAAAAACTATGACCTCACGATTCTGCGGAAATCAAGAGACTCGTGCCGGCCGAAAAACGCCGTACCGCGGTCCCGAATGAAATGTGGCGCTGTTGCCGGTACTCGCAAGAGAAGCCGAGAAAAGCACGCGTGAAGTCCGCCACGCCGTGGCCGGCGCTGCCTAGAGGTGGGCGGACTCGTTCATCCTTGGGAACTAGTTCACTGCTGATCGTTCTTTTTTGGGAACCGTTCATCTTTACTCGTTCACCCTTCATTTGCGTTCGGTATATGGTTCTTATGAAAAACTGAAAACTAGAAGTGTAGGTGACTGAAGGATGGAGGGCACTTGCCTCCCCCTGGAGTATAGAGTTTTTATTCATTACAGAATTCTTACACACTTTTAAGAGTAATTTCTGTGATTCTGCAGAACCTCTCGTTTAGCCGACTAGCGTTGTGTGGCGATCGCAGAGAAATAATATAGGCTGGCGCACGGAAAACCGGCCCCGAGTACAGGCTGCTCGTCAATTACGGACGATGTGTTGCCCGTTACGAGAAGATACAACAAACAGACAAACATATAATAATTAGGCAGTGAAGAAATAACAAGCTAATGCAAGCAACAATTGCGAAACAATCGATGACGATGTGTAGACAGCTGGAGAAGAGAACATGAAAATCTCACGCGACGCGCGTGGGCTATAGCTCATGTAGTCTTGTAAACCTGTTGGTGGCTGTCTCCCAAGTTAATAGACCACAAGTGTCTCGTATAAAATTCTTCGTTTCGACTTCCACTACATAGCTATGCTACGTTGTAAACAATAATCGTTTACACGCTATATATACTTCACGTTGTCTCTGAGTTCGTAGGCCAAATAGAGGCTTCATGGAAGCATAAAATAAAATGTGGTTTTCTCATACATGCATCACACGCTTAGTAAAAATTAGGTTTTTGTGTTGCATTATTAACGTTAATGCAGCAATAATAATAATAATTAAGTTCGCAGTAATAAAGTTTTTGGTTTGAAAGCTTCTTCTGAACAAATGTTTTTGAGA
The DNA here is from genome assembly GCF_021461385.2 of Schistocerca piceifrons. Lineage (NCBI taxonomy): Eukaryota > Metazoa > Arthropoda > Insecta > Orthoptera > Acrididae > Schistocerca > Schistocerca piceifrons. The sequence goes on from NC_060146.1 coordinate 217,317,732, forward strand.
TAGTAAGTAAATATAATTTTATGTCAATCTATGTCTTTTCAAATGGAGAGGCACCGCTTTTCCTACTGAGCCAAAATGGCCCACAACCCACTTTTTTTTTTTTTTTTTCAAAGAAACCAAACTAGCAGGTAATGCAAATTGGAAAGAACCAAACTTAAAAATAATTAGAGCCTTCCTAAATGTAATGTTTTGTATATGAAGTACACACGAAAATCGTTTGATATGAATTTCCTTACACTAAAAATTAAGCAAATTATTGAAAGTTAGCTGCTAAATCAAGTCGATGAAACCAAAAAATATATGAATAACAAAAATCTTGCCTTGTTATAAGTATGTCTTCTGCTGTTCATCGCTATAATGAAGTGAGCTGATGTGCCCTTCTGTTACCTGAAAAGACATACCTATTACATACAACGTAATTTTTATGTAATTTACGTAACTATAAAATACTTTTTGATTACCGGTCGTGAACGCTGAATAGCCAGAACCAAGTGGAAGAACAGTTTGGAACACATGTAAAATGGGCGATCACTGGAACTGAGACAGGTAGTCATGCGAAGAACGACGAGTGCGGCCGAGGGAGACCGAGACTGAGACGAGCACGCGACCGAGGCTGGAACGAGAACCGCTAAAGTGACCGCCGCGACCGAAGTGAACTATGAACCGATCGTTCGTTGTTCCCGGGAACTATAAGTAGACCGCCGCGACCGAAATGAACTACAAACCGATCGTTCCTTGGAATTCGATCCTCGGTCCTTTCGTTCATCTCGATGAACCGTTCCTTTGCACCCGTTCGTTCGCGAACTACCCATCTCTAGCGCTGCCTTAAACGAGTGCCGGCTTATCGCCTTTACCAGCAGCTGTGGCCGGCGATCTGCCGTGCACAGTGGCCGGCTGGAGCGCGGATCTGCGCTGCCTGAAACCCGACACGACAGCATACAGGACCGAGGACGCGCTCAACGAGCACCAGCCAAACTCCCAGGTTTCCAATTATGGCTGTACGATGTCGGCAGAACGTCGATACTCATTTACATTTCGACGTCGAACGTCGATGGAGCATGTCAATCCACGCCAAACCATCGATGATTTTAACGTCGATCCTAAATTATGAATTTACGCACAAGGTGAAGTGCCCAGGAGACCTGCCCAGATGTCAGTGTAACGTCGTACACCGTGCCGTGTCCCCAAAGGGTGACAGGTCACCTTACAGAAGGCAGGAGTTCATAACTCAGTCGAGAGAGAAAGTAGTCTGCTATGCTTCACATGTTCCAACAACGGCTCGGCTATAAACGGAAAGTGTTTCCAGGCAGGTAAGCAGACAGGCAGGACAGAAAATGATTAGCAGTGGTACCGTGTACCTTCGGTCAAAAAAAAAAAAAAATGGCTCTGAGCACTATGGGACTCAACTGCTGAGGTTATTAGTCCCCTAGAACTTAGAACTAGTTAAACCTAACTAACCTAAGAACATCACAAACATCCATGCCCGAGGCAGGATTCGAACCTGCGACCGTAGCGGTCTTGCGGTTCCAGACTGCAGCGCCTTTAACCGCACGCCCACTTCGGCCGGCACCTTCGGTCATGCTCCGTAAAGTGAACTGGTGAGTATCTATGACAGGGTGACTAATTCATAAAACTGCATCACAATTTTTGTACCCAAAACTTCAGAAAAATATTTATTTTTTAGTCTTCCGTACCTCAATCAGAAAAAAACAGAACCCTTATACGACCATTTTGCTCTCCGTCTGTCTGATACACTACTGGCCATTAAAATTGCTACACCACGAAGATGACGTGCTACAGACGCGAAATTTAACCGACAGGAAGAAAATTCTGTGATATGACATTGCTGCTCGCGTTGGTCGAGATCCAATGACTGTTAGCAGAATATGGAATCGGTGAGTTCAGGAGGGTAATACGGAACGCCGTGCTGGATCCCAACAGCCTCCTATCACTAGTAGTCGAGATGACAGGCATCTTATCCGCATGGCTGTAACGGATCGTGCAGCCACGTCTCGATCCCTGAGTCAACAGATGGGGACGTTTGCAAAACAACAACCATCTGCACGAACAGTTCGACGACGTTTGCAGCAGCATGGACTGTCAGCTCGGAGACCGTGGCTGCGGTTACCATTGACGCTGCATCACAGACAGGAGCGCCTGCGATGGTGTACTCGACGACGAACCTGGGTGCACGAATGGCAAAACGTCATTTTTTCGGATGAATCCAGGTTCTGTTTACACCATCATGATGGTCGCATCCGTGTTTGGTGATATCGCGGTGAACGCACGTTGGAAGCGTGTATTCGTCATCGCCATGCTGGCGTTTCACCCGGCCTGATGGTATCGGGTACCATTGGTTACACGTCTCGGTCACCTCTTGTTAGCATTCACGGCACTTTGAACAGTGGACGTTACATTTCAGATGTGTTACGACCTGTGGCTCTACCCTTCATTCGATCCTTGAGAAACCCTACATGTCAGCAGGATAATGCACGACCGCATGTTGCAGGTCGTGTACGGGCCTTTCTGGATACAGAAAATGTTCGACTGCTGCCCTGGTCAGCACATTCTCCAAATCTCTCACCAATTGAAAACGTCTGGTGAATGGTGGCCGAGCAACTGGCTCGTCACAATACGCCAGTCACTACTCCTGGTGAACTGCGGTATCGTGTTGAAGCTGCATGGGCAGCTGTACCTGTACACCCCATCCAAGCTCTGTTTGACTCAATGCCCAGGCGTATCAAGGCCGTTATTACAGTCAGAGGTGGTTGTTCTGGGTACTGCTTTCTCAGGATCTATGCACCCAAATTGCGTGAAAATATGATCACATGTCAGTTCTAGTATAATATATCTGTCCAATGAATACCCGTTTATCATTTCCATTTCTTCTTGGTGTAGCAATTTTAATGGCCAGTAGTGTGTATCATGCTGGAGAAGGGAAATGAAAATTAGAATGGATTCATGATATGGAACTATACTCATGGCTAAGACCTCGTTAGCTAATTTCCATGTCTAGCTGTGAATATGTTCCGTTGCAGTTCTGCTACTTATTCTTTAGAATTTATTTTGCTAGTATCGACGACGACCTGGTGACTCCTTACTATTAGGGACGAATCGGTATTTATATTGCTAGCGAAGGTCGCCTTCTTGGACGGTGGCCTGTTAGCAAGCTTCTAGCACATTTCCTCTGACGCTTCTGTGTGCTCCGCGCAGTGCCCGCCTCCCTTCATTTGTGTGCAGAAGCCCTGCTTGTCTCCCGGCGCCGGTATGTCGGCAGCTCCAACGCGCTGGCTCGGCCGATGTCGCAACTCTGCGGCTCTCTCTCTCGCTGCCCGCCCCCAGCTGCGTTCTTGCAACACTTTCTGAACTGTATACCGGCAGCATTGGGGTTCGTGACGTCGGACACGCCGATGTCGGGTACTTAAGCGGTACGACGCGCAGTTCTCTGCGGCGGGTGGAGCCGCCACGAGACTGCGTTAGCGTCGCTGGTATTACCAGGCCTAGCAGTGCGTGTAAGGGGCGTGGAGGGCGACAGGTGTCGAGTGATCGCTCTGAAGGACACGTAGATGCCGCGCTCTTCTATCAGACAGCGTTACCTGCAGGTGACAGGAGTTTGGGAACGGCCTCACTGTGGGTATGTATTGGCCGGCTGGTCGCATCATGCCACATCCAGATATGTGGTAGCGGCCCTGTGGTGGAGCACATGGGAACATGAGGGCACTCCACAGGTCTAAGTCGGAGCCAGTGTCTTACTTCATCAGTAACCTCCGCATCATCATCCACGAACTGCTTCCTGCAGAGTGCATACTTCGTCGGGCCACACAGATGGAAGCCGGAAGGTGAGAGATCCATGTTGTAGGGTGGATGAGGAAGAACAGTCCAATGAAGTTTCGTCAGCATCCTCTCGGATGCGCAGTCTTATGTGAGGCCCTGCAATGTCGTCAACAAAGAGAAGTTCGATTGTATTTTTTGTGGCGACAAACACTCTGAAGTGCAATACTGCACGAGTCAGAGCTCTGTGTGGCCGGCCGGCACGCGGGACATGGGTCCTGTTTGGCGACCTTCGTGTGATCGCCCCCCGCCCAACGACTCCCCGTGCTTTTGTTCACTGCCTTGTTTCCGTAGACACTCTGCAAGCGCCTGTGAATGTCTCCGACGCTCTGGTTTCCCGCCAAAAGAAACTCAGTGGCGGCTCTCTGCTTGGAACGCCCCTCCGTTACAGACGCCATTTTGAAGCTACGTATAGCGCCTCGACCTGCGGGAAGTTCACGACACTATAGGGGCTGAAGAGGTAATATTCCACGATGTCCCACAACAAATTCCGCATTTTTTTTTCCAACCAGAATTGGCCGACAAAAAAAAAAGTCTTGCGTCACTTACTGAATTCCCCTTGTAGTCGCTTGCTGCAGACTGATTTGACAGTAGCGGACAGACGCACGTGAATTTCCCGGCACGTGAGGGACGCGAGGGCGTGTTCCGGCTGTTTCTTATCTCTCGCGGCCGTGGCGCCTCCAATCAGTTGTCTGTGATGTAACTGTAATCACCTATCCACCTTAATGCATAAGAAATGCGCTGCGCATACTTCTGTCATGGCAAAATACCCGGAACACAGCTCTGACCAACATCAGAAGTTCTGTCAGTGGATTCCGGTTTCATCATGTAGAGGAAGTTTGGGCAGTATCGGACACGAAGGCTCTCTCTAAATTATAATATTTTCTTCTTAAGGTTTTGCTGCAACGTTCACCACACTAAAAACGCGAAATTTTATTTAATACAATTACGAAACTCATTGTGGTAAGTTGATTTTTTAAAATATTTTTTTTGCATCCTTTGCAGTTTGGGCGTTTAAATTCCCTCAAGATTGTATCGGACGTAATATTGTAAAGCGTATAAAAGTATTTTAGTTACAAAATGTTTTAAACGAACCGTAAAAGGTCATAACTTATTAACATTAAGGTAAGTACAAGTTACACTTCAAAGTAATAACTGTGTCTCAACATGGAAACTTAACTCAAATAAGCAAAAAGTCAGAATAACGTTAATACATTAAAGTCTGGAACAGAATGGGCCTAAGATCAAAATATTACTTTCATCTTAGGTGAAACACTTATCACACATATAGAAAAGACAGCCCACCTCGGTATGGCCACTATTCTAATGGCCTAACCCTACAAATCCGTTTCTGATCCAGTCTTCTTCGAAGGTTTCACTGATTGTCCATTACTGAATGTTCGTTCAAAAAAAGTTCTCCCTTAATACAGGTTTCATGGCCAACTTTTTGTTCTCGTGTGTAACAGCTTTTAGTCTCTCACTTAATGTACTTCTTGGAACCGAACATTTCTCTCTCGCTTCACTGTCAGTCATTTCAAGCAGTATGATTTTTGCTAGGCCTTCATTAATGATAGTGTCATGGCATTTTTTATGCTATGTGTTTTGTCCGGTAAAATCCAAACTTAACGCTGTCTCAGTTTAACATTCGCATTTTTATTACTTTTGGTAGACATTACCAAGGCAATACATAGAATAATACGAGTAGATAAGTTGTTGCTGCCCCGAAACACTTCAGTGGACATGGAGATAAAAGCGCCCCAGCAAGAACAGTGACACAGCTGAAAAATGTATTATCTGAGAAAACTCGACTTAAGAATCCATACATATTATACAAACGTACGTGTGTGTGTGTGTGTGTGTGTGTGTGTGTGTGTGTGTGTGTGGTAGCGTTCTCGCTTCCCACGCCCGGGTTCCCGGGTTCGATTCCCGGCGGGGTCAGGGATTTTCTCTGCCTCGTGATGACTGGGTGTTGTGTGATGTCCTTAGGTTAGTTAGGTTTAAGTAGTCCTAAGTTCTAGGGGACTGATGACCATAGATGTTAAGTCCCATAGTGCTCAGAGCCATTTTGTGTGTGTGTGTGTGTGTGTGTGTGTGTGTGTGTGTGTGTGTTTGCTCCGTATCTCCTTCTGAATCAGTCGACCGATTTCAAGCAAACTTGGTGCACACATACCTTAGTGTCACGCGACAGTAGGTGTGGGGGTAAGAACCACCTCCCTATTAAAGCGGTGGGGATGGTGTGGTGAGAAAGAAGGGCAGCCCGCGACGTGTGATTCTCCAGACTTTACTCATCCTGTATTTGCGAAAAAGAGCACGTAACGATTTGCAACGAACTGTGCACATAACTTCAAACGTTCAAGAAATATTTTCTCCCAGACAAGTTCTACAAAATGATGAAGGGAAAGTTTACCGCTTACTCCTTCTGCGCTGTTCACGCAGTAAAAGTACAGCATCATGAGTGACGTTGTAATTCACTACTTCTTTACTACCGAGCGAGGTGTCGCAGTGGTTAGCACACTGGACTTGCATTCGCGAGGACGACGGTTCAATCCCGCGTCCGCCCATCCTGATTTAGGTTTTCCGTGATTTCCCTAAATCGCTCCAGGCAAATGCCGGGATGGTTCCTTTCAAAGGGCACGGCCGACTTCCTTCCCCACCCGCCCCTAATCCGATGAGACCGATGACCTCGCTGTCTGGTCTCCTCCCCCAAAAACCAACCAACCAACTTCTTTACTACTAACTGTATCCGCGACAAATTCTGAAGATGGTGTGCACGTATAGCATTCTACATAACAGCACAATTACATCACTGCGCGACACGCACTTCAGGTGTTGCGACCTCGCATACAGTGAGATGCTTGAATAACTGCCGCATCATGCATGACGTTTAAATTTATTACTTCTTTGCTACCAACTCTCTTCACAACATATTTCGCAGACAGTATCCACAAACGCCGCTGAATGTGCCCACAGTATTATATAGTATTGTACGACGTCATGGACATTCAACACGAGCCCAGACGGCGCGTGGTTGCAGAGCTGTAAATAAACATGTGAGCAATGCCGGCTTTCTGTCCTAGTTAATTCTATAACACTTATACCGAAATACTACAGGCTTCCTTTAAATTTCAAATAAGTGTTGTCGCCAGTAAATTCCACTCTAATTTTCGTGCTCGTTGCGGAAATTCTCACGTATTTTTCGGTGTCATAAATTAAAGACGCCGTTTTTTCAACTCGTGTCACTTTCCTTGCCGAGGTGTGACATTTTTTTAAGAGGAGACGCGCTACTGACCTACAGCGTGAGTTACTTTGAAGTCGGCGCCGCCCTGTTAGATGTCCCAAAACATTGGCAGACTACTGTTTACATCTCCTCCTCCTCCTCCTCCACTCGTCCACGTAATTTTCACTTTAAACAGTTTTTTTTATCATCTTGTTGAACACGCCGTCATCTGACTGTGTTGTTGTTTTGTTGAATTAGACCCAGGTTTCGGCATTTTATAGCAGTTTCAAGTGATTGAGTCAATACCGTCAAATGGCGCTGTGTTCATTTAAGAAATAAATTTCTCTTTGTTATACGTGATGTGATAAGGCTGCTTCCATAGTGCAGTGTTTTCCTTAATAAGGACTGGCGGAATTGATGTCTGTTCCATGTCATCTTCCGGAAAACGATTGCAGAAATTTTGCTGTGTTTGATCGGTTTCCAGTCTTTCCTTCTCATGGAGTCCAGCGTGAGAGCTTTTCGAGTTGCACCGATGGGAAATCTAAAATCAAATGATACAAATAGAACCACTACACTAAAAGTAAGCAGTCATGCACTGTGCGGCTGGTCGCGGCGGAGGTTCGAGTCCTCCCTCGCGCTTATATATATATATATATGTGTGTGTGTGTGTGTGTGTGTGTGTGTGTGTGTGTGTGTGTGTGTGTGTGTGTGTGTGTGTCCTTAGGATAATTTAGGTTAAGTATTGTGTAAGCTTAGGGACTGATGACCTTAGCAGTTAAGTCCCATAAGATTTCACAGACATTTGAACATTTTTGAAAAAAAGTAAGAAGTGCAGTAAAAATTCTTGCATATGAAAAAAACTTTAGATCTGAGGTGTCCAGTGTCCAACCAATATAATACACATGGGCGCCGCATGCCACGCAAATCAAGTATCAATGTGACGTAAGAAGTGAGCATCTATCACGCGATCTCTGTATTTTCAGTGTGAAAGTTCAGTCACACGATGGTATCCTCGCATTGGTCCAACTGGTCCATAGAAGTGTTGCTTTTTTATACTTAGCGGTTACTGTCAAGTACATTACAGGCGACCCAAAAATATTCGTCTTCTTAGCTTATGGTCCAGGCAGGCAAAAAGATTGGGCACCCCCTGCTTCAGACTAAAATCGGAATGAATAGTACACCCGTTAATGAGGCAAGGTGGCAATTTTTGATCAATACACTTCGACCATAAGTTAGTGTTTGGGGTAACTAATATGGCGGACGTCGGCTTCAAATCTGTAACGTCATGGTAACTTCCCTTATTTTACCTCCATAGCTGTGTCGCCGCAACAGGTAGACTCTATAAACAGTCGTGAACGGTAGAATCCCCAGACCGATGCTACCCGAGCTTACTTTTTCCTTGTATCACATTGCAATTTAGACCTTATTCCCATGATTATCTACGTGAACACATCACCACCAACCGTGACTGACTGTCAATGTACAGGGTGTGTCAAAAAGAATCATCCGGTTTAAAAAATCATAATAGTTATGTTATTTGAGATATGTCCGTCAACAACGTACTATTGTAAAGAGCAAACTCTGGAGTTTTCCATGGTTCCCGCTAGGTAGCAGCAGTGTGCGCCCACTTCAGTTCTAGTAAAAATGGTGTCAGGACAGCCAGCCGGAGTGGCCGTGCGGTTCTAGGCGCTACAGTCTGGAACCGAGCGACCGCTACGATCGCAGGTTCGAATCCTGCCTCGGGCATGGATGTGTGTGATGTTAGGTTAGTTAGGTTTAAGTAGTTCTAAGTTCTAGTGGACTGATGACCTCAGATGTTAAGTCGCATAGTGCTCAGAGCCATTTGAACCACTTTTGGTGTCAGGACAACAGAAAGCGTTTTGTGTCCTACGTTTTGAGCAGTGCGGGTCGGTAATAACGGTTCAGCGTGACTTTCATACTAAGTATGGTGTGGATCCTGCTACAGCACAGACCATTAGACGATGGCACGAACGATTCCGAGGAACAGGTCGTTTGTGTAGAGGCAAATCGCCGGGCCGTCCCCGAGTGTCTGACACAGGCGTCGAACGCATCCGCCACAGTTTCGCAAGGAATCCGCAGAAATCCGTTTGTCGTGTAGCATTTAAATGGAAAGGTGGATCGTCATAATGAAGTTGTACAACATGAGAGGGACTTTCCATAATTTAATATGTTTTGTGCAGTTTCACGGGAAAAGGTGTACGGTCTATTTTTATTTGCCGAGAACACTGTTACAGGAAGCAGATATCTCGATTTGCTTGAGAACATTCCTTTCCCACAGATGGAGACTGACTCCAACGATTTCATTTACCAACAGGATGGGGCACCGCCACACTGGTATCTGGAAGTGCGGGAATTTTTAAATCAAAGGATTACTGAACGATGGATCGGTCGCACTGGACCAAATGATTGAGCCTTACGTTACTGGCCTCCAAGGTCACCAGACCTGACTGACTTTGTTTGTTTGTTGTGGGGGTTTAGAAAAGACTGAGCCATCGCATAACAGCACTGTGGAAGGTGTAACTCAATACACACTCGCTGTAGTGTGGGAGCAATTTGAATACCGAACTGACATACGCTGTGCATCTCAAGAGGGCATATTAAACAACTGTGAAAAGGTCAAAAACATAATTCGTTGTATATGTTTATTAGTTTCAGAAATACAGACGTGCCAAATTGGATGATTCTTTTTCATACACCTGTACTTCGCACAAGCGGCTTTTGCGACCAGTGTACACGACTTTACTAACTCCATAACGGCGAAAGCTGTCGTTCTTGATGTCATTTACAGAACACAGGGCGAGAATGAATGGACAAGTGTTTACTGCGTTTTAATCTTCGACGTTCCGCAGAAAATGCAGCCTGCAAGACTTATTTACGTTACGCCAGCGATATTCCGTTTAATACGTGCACTGCAGTAAAGGTAAAGCTTTCGTATCTACAAAGCTAAGTAGCAAAATTCCGATTCGAGGAGACAGCTGCTTAAGCCGTTCCCTGCAGATAGCCATCTATCTCAGCGTTTACGTTACGTAAAGCGCCGGCAGGTAACAGCAGCTGGCGTGCTGGCGGCTCATTTGTCGCACCGCACGACGACTACACAGTTTGCGAAAGAACTCGCTGTACAGGTTACCGTCATACTAGGGCTGGACGGACTTTTTGCGGAGATGGTCTTGTACGAAACCTACACTAGCCTGTTGTTGGGAAATGACCTCGTCAGAAGAGCATACGGGCAACAAATAAGTCTGCGTCCCTGGATGTCTGTTGTTTACCTCACGTTTTGACAGAATGACGTTCACCTAACACTTCGGAGTATCCTGATGAAATAGCTCCATACTTACCAATAAGATACAATCGTTTGTTCGACAAAAAAATCCGTACCTAAAGTCTGGAAAGTTTGACAGATCACAGCAGTACCCAAGAAAGGGAATTATAGACCTCTAATTCAGCGAATTATTGCTACGACCAGCAACGGTTTGTTGTTGTTGTTGTTGTTGTTGTTGCGGTCCTCAGTCCTGAGACTGGTTTGATGCAGCTCTACATGCTACTCTATCCTGTGCAAGCTTCTTCATCTCCCAGTACCTACTGCAGCCTACATCCTTCTGAATCTGCTTAGTGTATTGTATTCATCTCTTGGTCTCCCTCTACGATTTTTACCCTCCACGCTGCCCTCCAGTACTAAATTGGTGATCCCTCGATGTCTCAGAACATGTCCTACCAACCGATCCCTTCTTCTAGTCAAGTAGTGCCACAAACTCCTCTTCTCCCCTATTCTATTCAATACATCCTCATTAGTTATGTGATCTACCCATCTAATCTTCAGCATTCTTCTGAAGCACCACGCTTCGAAAGCTTCTATTCTCTGCTTGTCCAAACTATTTATCGTCCATGTTTCACTTCCATACATGGCTACACTCCATATAAATACTTTCAGAAACGACTTCCTCACGCTTAAATCTATAATGGATGTTAACAAATTCCTCTTCTTCAGAAACGCTTTCTGTGGTGTCACCGCCAGACACCACACTTGCTAGGTGGTAGCCTTTAAATCGGCCGCGGTCCGTTAGTATACGTCGGACCCGCGTGTATCCACTGTCAGTGATTGCAGACCGAGCGCCGCCACACGGCAGGTCTAGAGAGACTTCCTAGCACTCGCCCCAGTTGTACAGCCGACTTTGCTAGCGATGGTTCACTGACAAATTACGCTCTCATTTGCCGAGACGATAGTCAGCATAGCCTTCAGCTACGTCATTTGCTACGACCTAGCAAGGCGCCATTATCATATGCTATTTATCTTGTGATACATGTACCGTCAGACCGACGTTCACCACTTATGAATTAAAGTTAAGTATTCCAGTAGTTACTTACGTTCTTTGCTACTATAAATTCCCTTACCTGTTCCAGACCTCACGCCAGCCTGCGTGAGCTTAAACGCGTGCCTTTCGGCTTCCTCTCCTAGTGGCTTGGCTGTCTTGCCAAGTCACAACACTTTCCTTGCCATTGCTAGTCTACATTTTATATCCTCTCCACTTCGACTATCATTAGTTATTTTGCTCCCCAAATAGCAAAACTCCTTTATTACTTTAAGTGTCTCATTTCTTTATCTAATTCCCTCAGCATCATCTCACTTAACTCGAGTACATTCCATTATCCTCGTTTTGCTTTTGTTGATGTTCATCTTATACCCTCCGCTCAAGACACTGTCCATTCCGTTCAACTGCTCTTCCAAGTCCTTTGAGATAGAATTAGAATGTCATCGGCAAACCTCCAAGTTTTTATTTCTTCTCCATGGATTTTAGTACCTACTCCGAACTTTTCTTTTGTTTCCTTTACTGCTTGCTCAATATACAGATTGAATAACACCGGGGAGAGGCTACAACCCTGTCTCACTCCCTTCCCGACCACTGCTTCCCTTTCATGTCCCACGACTCTTTATAAACGCCATCTGGTTTCTGTACAAATTGTAAATAGCCTTTCGTTTCCTAAATTTTACCCCTGCCACCTTTAGAATTTGGAAAAGAGTGTTCCAGTCAACATTGTCATTCTCGAAGTCCACAAATGCTAGAAACGTAGGTTTCCTTTCCTTAATCTTTCTTCTAAGATAAGGCGTAAGGTCAGTATTGCCTCACGTGCTTGTAGTAGAATTTTGTAGTATTACTGTGTTCGAACAGCTTGAAGTACCTCGAAGGGAACGATTTATTGACAAATAGCTAACACGGATTCACAAAATATGCTTATTGTGGAAAAACAACTAACTCCTAATTCTCACGAAGTAGTGAGTGCTATTAACATGGGATCTCAAATCGGTTCCATATTTCCAGAAGGCATTTGACACTGTTTTTCACAAGAGACTTCGATTTGCGTCCCTATCTAGTATCGTCTCAGTTGTATGACTGGATCAGTAATCTCCACTCAGAAACGGTACAGTTCGTATTAACTGACGAAAACGTACGTAGGGAATCTGAAGTGAGATCTCGGTTTCCGCAAGGAAGCGTAGCAAGCTCTCTTCTGTTTCTAATGTATTGTAAATGATGACCGCTACGGTCGCAGGTTCGAATCCTGCCTCGGGCATGGATGTGTGTGATGTCTTTAGGTTAGTTAGGTTTCAGTAGTTCTCAGTTCTCAGTTCTAGGGGACTGATGACCACAGCAGTTAAGTCCCATAGTACTCAGAGCCATATGAAACATTTGTTTTGTAAATGATGTAGGAGCGCTCTTAAATTGATTGCAGAGGATGCTGTCATTTACCGTCTAGTAAAGTCTTCAGAAGACCGAAAGTATTGCTACATGACTAGACAGGATATCTGCATGTTGCGAAAAGTGGCGACTGACCCTGTAGCATGAAAAGTGTGAGGTCCCCCCACATGAATAGTAAAGAGATCACCATGAATTTCCGCAAATCGCACAAATTTATAGCTTTTCGATTCAACTGAAGACCTACCTGCTACCAGGGTCGGTTTCAGGCAAATCGCCAAATACTGCTCCAACCCGTAAAAGTTTCTCGTCGTATCCCTCTGGACCGTCAATCTGTACCTTCAGCTTTTAGCCGCAGAAATTAAAAAAAATCTCTTTCTGCGTATCAAGATAGTTAGTAGCTACTTCATAATGTGGGACCACAGCCATAATATATTTCTTTAAAGTCAGTACCGCCATTAGACTCTTGTTTATTTACAGTGTTACGTTTACACAATCATGATTTCGGCTTCAAAGTGCCATATGGCATACTGTCGTATTAAAATCAAAATCAAGACAGTGCTTCGGTACTCAACGGGAAACTTAAACTACTGCTACTACTTCTTCTTCTTCTTCAGAACATAACAGGTGAATTCGTAAAGAGTGCCTGTATTGTCTGTGATTATTTGATCCACATATTTCTTTCTTGGTCTGCCGACAATCACTCCCCTTCCGGTCGATAGACCAGTTCCAATTTATGCAGAGTATTTTCATTCATTCTTTTGACATTATCTCTTTATCTATTTTCATATACCTTTTCTGGTAGTTGTATTCCTTATCGTGTACACAGTTTGTAGCCAACTGCATGTCTTAAAAACCTCATTTCCGCAAATCCGATTCTTCGATCGTTTCCAGCCGTTATTTTCCAAAGTCTTGGTATTGTAATTTTTCGTTTGTATAACTTCTATAGGGATTGTTCCGTCACTCTCTTATTCATCATCATCATCAGCCAATTCAATCATTAAATGATGTGGTCTCTTCGAGTCGTGGATTCAGGTAGGCTTTCAGAAGTCTTCTCCAAGTGGGACGGCCTTGGGCAGTTCTCTGCCAGGTGTTACCAGCGATCTTCTTGATGCCTTTGTCCCATCTGTTTGGTGGTCTTCCTCTAGGCCTCCGGTGCTCCCTCGGACTCCACTCCAGTACTAGCTTCGTCCATCTGTTGACTTTTCTTCTTGCGACGTGGCCAGCCCACTGCCATTTCAAGGAACCTACTGTCTCTAAGATGTCATTAACCTTCGTCACAGACCGGATGTCATCTGCCCTTTTCCTGGCCTTTCTTGTATAGCCCAGCATTGATCTCTCCATGGCTCTCTGTGCTGTCCTAAGTTTCCCTTTTGTAAATGATTTCAGTGTCCATGTCTCGCAGCCATACGTCATCACAGGAAGAATGGATTGATCAAATACTGCTTTCTTCAAATTTACTGGCATTTTTGATCTGAACACTTTTGAATTCTTCCGAAATGCTTGCCAGCCAAGCTTGATGCGTCGATAGATTTCTAGCCTTATGTCTCCCCTCATATTTATAATCTGGCCAAGATAGACATATTCACTGACCTCTTCTAGCAGACTGTCCTTGAACTTCACATCTCCAGCTGGGACCCGTTTGTTGGACATTGCTTTTGTTTTGGAAAGGTTCATGTTCAAGCCAACCAGCTGACATTCCGATGCACTCTCTTATTCAGTGTTTTGTATATGGTCCTGCTAATATAAGTGAATCTTTCAACATTTTCCGGTACGCCTTTTCTTTTGTGAAGAAGATTGTACTTCCCAAGAAGCGCAGTTCACTCACTCCCTCTGTGTTCTGGTCGTTTATTACAATACAATTTTGCTTTAATACCTAAAATGTCGGTAAAACAAACCTGAAACAATGAGAGATATAAAACAAAACAGCAGAAAAATATGGCTAGGTGATTCTAGGACTATAGCAGGATGAGTTAGGCACTGTGCATAATACATCTGGCCTGACTGCACTGGTTGGCTAGCTACTCTCATGTTCCATGGATAATTTCTACGATTAATTTTAATGAAGTTGAACGAGGGACTTTACATTCACACAACGCATTCATCTGAAAATACGGGTACATGCAGACCGTTCGGTTTTTGTAAATACAAATGTAGAGTAGGATATCGTACCTGACGCGTTTTACATATTACATGAAAAGAAATTCTTCTGCCGAATAGAAGAAGTTGTCAAAGAGAAACGTTTTCAAATTTAACTTCGCTGTCTGTCTAGACATTTAATACCATTCGGTAACTGGTCATAAATTTTGGTAGCAGCTTTGTGTACTTCTTCCTCAGCTAAAGTAAGCCTTAATGTGGAGTAATGAATATTATTTTTCTTCTTCTGATATTCCACTTACATATATCATCGTTGGTTCTCAACTACATTGCGTTATTTACAACAAATAATATACGGTGAAGCGGAAGTCTAAGTGCCTACCACCTGAAACAGATGTCTACAAGATGATGTGGGTGAGCGCCATTTATTATTCGAGACACACGGCAATTAAGGACATTATCTGCCAGTGGACCTTGATGAATACCAATGGGGGAAAGTTGAGAATTTGTGCCAGACTAGAATTTGAACCGGGGCCTCCTACTTACTAGGCACTACGCAATCCGGGCACAGTGGCCAACGCAACTGCGCGGACTACCCTAGCACGCCTCCCGCCAGACCCAAATTCTCAGCTGTCCACACACTGTACTGATGTGGTTTCCCTTGTCCACTGTGCTCACTGCTCGCCGCATATCGCCAGTTCCCGCAAGAGTTGGAGCTTGGTCTGCATCCGCACTGAAGTGACTGCTCACCATTGTCGCCTTAACTACATATAACTGTATACACTGATGAATCAACACATTATGGGCCCCTGCTTAATAGCTTGTTTGTCCGTTCTTGGAACGAAATAAATCACCGATTTTACGTGTCAAAGAGCCAACAGTTTGTCGGTAGGTTTGCGGAGGTATGTGGCATTAGATGTGAAACGTCTCTGTGAAGTCGTTTCATAAGACGCTTGTCGAATTCGGTACAACTTCTTCACTTTACTACCTGATTTTAGCTCAATTCATGAACTCTTCCAGAAAGACTGAGCACTCAAATAAGGCCTATTGAATATTGTATGTGTGTTTTAATGTGAGGTTTCGGTTTTGTTTTTTGGGAAACGCTGAGTTGGTCATCGTCTGCTGGGAGCAGACGATGTGGCTTCTCGTTCGAAGGAGAGAACAGGATGACCAACTTAGGTTTCCAGTACCTGAACAGAGAGGTTTACCCATCTTAGTCGAAGGATGTTTTTGTGTGTGCGGTTGGTGACGGAGGGCTGGCTACCCCTCTGGTAGCTTCCGCTGCACGGGGAGCTAGGTAATCTGGAAAGAGAGAGGGGCACTCTTCGGTGAACGCTTGGTGAGTACGGATCGTAGCTATTAAGGGGGGGTTTCAGGTGATAGGAAGCAGGCTGAGTTCGTTATGCTTGAAATACTTCAGCTTAACTGAAGCGTGTGAAGGGAGTTATTTTTCCGAATGTGCCATAATTATATTGTTTTAAATAGGCCAATTTTGGGTGTCTGAGTTAAAAGTGTGGAAGTTACTTTGTTCATTTCGAACAAGGATGAAGTAGAATTTCAAACGGTAAATCTGATTAGGAAAAGCTGGTGAGGATCACTTCAACCGTGTAATACTGTGTCGAAGCGAGTATGATTTTTAATCTTATATTTTGTGAGACGGCCGCTGTGGCCGTGCGGTTCTAGGCGCTTCAGTCTCGAACCGCGTGACCGCTACGGTCGCAGGTTCGAATCCTGCCTCGGGCATGGATGTGTCTGATGTCCTTAGGATAGTTAGGTTGAAGTAGTTCTAAGTTCTGGGGGAGTGATGACCAAAGATGTTAAGTCCCATAGTGCTCAGAGCCATTTGAACTATTTTATATTTTGTGGAAGTTGCTCTTGTCATTGTCGATTTTGTGCCACGTGTTAGGTAATCAATGACCCTTCTGGTCCACCACGACACCGCAATGGGCTTTATTTTAACAGAATGAGATTTTCACTCTGCAGCGGAGTGTGCGCTGATATGAAACTTCCTGGCAGATTAAAACTGTGTGCCCGACCGAGACTCGAACTCGGGACCTTTGCCTTTCGCGGCCAAGTACTCTATTTTAACAGTTTGCTCGCTTAATGAGCTATAATTTCTGCAAGAATATCTGTTCTTTCGTGCGCTTTCTACAAAGCAGCACAACAGTTTCATTCGGAATGCACCACGTGCTCTAATTCGGCCGTTTACAACCAGCAGATGCAGTTAGTATGTTGAATAATTATCGCACAACCTCGTGCATTGGTTAAACCTCTGTCCAGAATAGTGCGTGCTTAGAATCGTAATGCGAATCCCACTGAGATATTTGTGTGGTATGAATGCAATGGAGTTGACAGTATCATTGTCTCCCACCTCCGTTTTCTGTGTTTCTTCTTGCTGCAGTTAAATTGTGCTCTGTAACATTCTCACGTAATTCTTACTTAAACATATCTAGTCAGGCACCAGTTATGTGTAGTTAGGATGTGCAACCAAATACTTAGATACAATAAAAAAATCTACGTGTGGTGTTCAATCTTACCCAATTGCTCCGATTTCCAATCCTGAATTAATCAAGTTGCTTCATGCACGACATGGAGTGCTATTTATTTGGCTACTTAAAGAAATTTGGATACTTGTAATTAAATTATTAAAGTAATTAAACTAATAATTTTCCAGCTCCGTTTTTTTCTAAATGGTTAGGAAGGGTTTGGGCTGGTGGCGACCCTGAATTTCTGAATTTTTATCATTGTTTGTGCGAGAGAAGCAGCTACAAATGCGAGACAAGGTATATGGCTCGATGAGAAACGTCGTAAAGATAGTAATACGTTACAGATGTCTACACAAAGGTCATGTAATTCGCGTAAATAACGGAACGCTCATTTGCAAAAAGGTGATGGCGCGCGATAGCGACCCAGAGGGCTTTAGGATTTACGTCAGCCGGATTTGGTCGCACAGAGGCATGGACGTGAGTTCACCCTAATGCTCCTCAAGTCACTGTAGCACGGTTCTGGCTCCGAGACCGAGAAAGTTATGCTGCTGAAAGATGACGTAGCCGTCGGGGAAGATATCAAGCATGAAGGGATGCAGGTGGTTTGCAGCTGTCGGCGTGCATCCGATTACTACCACAGATACCACGCAAGCGCGGGAGTTGTCACCCATAGCATAATACTGACCCCACCAGCCTGTGTCCACAGCGCGCTGCACGTGTCGAGCCCCCGTTCACATCGATGACGGCGTTTGTGGAGACCACCATCGATTTGGTGTACCAAAAAAAAAAAATGATTCATCCCCCCAGGTGCCACGTTTCCACACATCCACTGGCCAATCCCGCTGATCCTGTGGCCACTGCAATCGTAACTGACGGTGTCGTTGGGCAAACATGTGGACACGTCTGCTGCGGGTCTCCGTGTTACACAGTGTACGATGAATGCTGTGCTCCGGAACACTCGTGTGTCCACCAGCAATAGACATACACAGAGTAATTCACGAAGATATGCAAATATTTTAATATGTTATTCCACAAGTAAAACTAAAGAAAAAAACTTCATATAAACATAGGTCCGCAAATGTTTTGTTACGGCAAATAAAAAAATTTGCCTGAAATTTAGCAACTTCGCTAATATTAAGCCATCGCGAAACTGTACGAGGTTAAAGTAAAGCACGATTTCCATTTATTTTGTTGTTACTGATCTGGTGAATCTAATAAAACATGTCCCAGACGTGTTTCTGCAGTAGTTTTCAGGAACATCCAGCGAAGTAAAGATTATTATACAAGTAATTTTGTTTACTTTCCATTAAGAATGTAGAAACGTTTGTCATTGTTCGCAACCGTTAGTGAGTTGCTTCAGTCATTTCCTAACGTTGAAACGAGTTAGTTTTCTGTATTGTTCAGTGAAAGAACATAATAAAAACAGTGTATTTAAGCGAAACCACATAGTAACTGCTGTAGTTTATAGATTATTTATGAAGTAGGGATGCCTTTCAAATTTACGACAGAGGAATACGCCGATATGGTGTTTATTTATGGCAAAAGTGATGGTGAAGCTACGGTTGCAGATAACGAATATCGCGTACGTTATCCTACTCGGAGGATTCCGAATGTACGAACAATTAGCGGTGTGTTTCTAATGTTAGAGAGACAGGTTCTCTACCTAGCGTTCAAAATCAGTACGAGGGCTCGATACGTGAAGACGTTACCATAAACAAAAAGTGCATCCGGGAGATCCTGCCCTTCGCTTGGAGTTGAGCAACTGGTTGCATACTAATCGGCAGGTACACAAGTACATTTTATTTACTCATGAGTTACAGTTCACCCGAGACGGTATAAACAATCTACATAACGAGCACGTATGGTCTGAAGCAAACCGACGTGCGGCAGCGATTTCGCATAAATGTGTGGTGCGGTATAATAAACACTCACTTCATTGGTTCTGTGAAGAGTCGTGGACGTCGAATCATTTAGCACCTGGGGGTAGTTCCACTATCCTCGTACCTCTTTCCATAGATGCTCACGACTGTAGCACGCGAACATTCCACCAGCTTCGCCGTTTTCACTATACTCGTTCACATGTTCTGCGTAATAATAATCCGCCCTTTGTGAAAGTCCCTTATCTCAATCGATTTCCCCACTTGCCGCCCATATCCTCCCTAGGGGTGTCCTTGTTTGCTCCGCGTGCATCCTTTTGTTACCGCGTCACGTGCACACAATACCACCAGGCGGCAACGAACGTCGCAGTGGACAATCTCGAGTTTCACATGGTTCCCGCTAGGTAGCAGGAGTGTGCGCCCTACTTCAGTTCTAGTAAAAACGGTGCAGGGACAACAGAAAGCGTTTTGTGTTCTACGATTGGCGCAGTGCGGGTCTGTAATAACTGTTCAGGGTGAACTTCGTACTAGGTAGGGTGTGGACGCTCCTACAGCACACAGCATTAGAGCAGTTCCGAGAAACAGTTTGTTTGTGTAAAGGCAAATGGTTCAAATGGCTCTGAGCACTATGGGACTTAACATCTTTGGTCATCAGTCCCCTAGGACTCAGAACTACTTAAACCTAACTAACCTAAGGACATCACACACATCCATGCCCGAGGCAGGATTCGAACCTGCGACCGTAGTGGCCGCGCGGTTCCAGACTGTAGCGTGTAAAGGCAAATCGCCGGGCCGTCCCCGAGTTGTCTGACACAAACACTTGTTACAGGTATGCTTGAGAATTTTATTTTCCCAGAAATGGAGAGTGATTCGAACGACTTCATTTACCAACAGGATGTGGCATCGCCACGCTGGCATCTGGAAGTGCGGGAAATTTCAAATCAAACGATTACTGAACGATGGATCGGTCGCACTGGACCAAATGATTCAGCCTTACATTGCTGGCCTCCAAGGTCACCGGATCTGACTGTATGTGATTATTTCTTGTGGGGGTTTTTATAAAAGACTGTTTATGTGCCTCCGTTACCAACAACAGTGAATGACCTGAGACACCGCAGAATAGCGTATGTGGAAGCTGTAACTGAAGACATGCTCGCTGCAGTGTGGGGAACAATTTGAATACCGGTCTCGCTGGAGATCTGCCCACCGTCCTCGCAGATACCGATACCAGTGTTAACAGAGTGGTGAAATTTTGTGAACTGTCAGGCCTCATCCCTAAACTGGTGGGGAAGAGCGGCAGACTTTAGTACGTTATAAACTGCTCTGCATGTGGGGACAGCCTTCGTCCCCAACCATGAGATTTCATGTCGACTTTTCGTCAGGGCGCTGATGACTGTGATGTCGAACGCCCCCTCAACCCAACTCATCATCAATTTGAATACCGCATTGACATATGTTGTGCATCTCAAGGGGGTATGCTGAATACCTTTGAAAAGGCGTGGATAAAAACGTTTTGCATTTCCCGTTCATCAAAATGCAAAATTCACTAGATATGTTTATTAGTTCCAGAAATATAGACGTGCCAAATCGTATGAGGTATATATATATATATATATAGGGCTATTACAAATGATTGAAGCGATTTCATAAATTCACTGTAGCTCCATTCATTGACATATGGTCACGACACACTACAGATACGTAGAAAAACTCAAAGTTTTGTTCGGCTGAAGCCGCACTTCAGGTTTCTGCCGCCAGAGCGCTCGAGAGCGCAGTGAGACAAAATGGCGACAGGAGCCGAGAAAGCGTATGTCGTGCTTGAAATGCACTCACATCAGTCAGTCATAACAGGACGAAGTTCAACAAAGATCCACCAACTGCTAACTCCATTCGGCGATGGTATGCGCAGTTTAAAGCATCTGGATGCCTCTCTAAGGGGAAATCAACGGGTCGGCCTGCAGTGAGCGAAGAAACGGTTGAAGGCGTGCGGGCAAGTTTCACGCGTGGCCCGCGGAAGTCGACGAATAAAGCAAGCAGGGAGCTAAACGTACCACAGCCGACGATTTGGAAAATCTTGCGGAAAAGGCTAAAGCAGAAGCCTTACCGTTTACAATTGCTACAAGCCCTGACACCCGATGACAAAGTCAAACGCTTTGAATTTTCGGCGCGGTTGCAACAGCTCATGGAAGAGGATGCGTTCAGTGCGAAACTTGTTTTCAGTGATGAAGCAACATTTTTTCTTAATGGTGAAGTGAACAGACACAATGTGCGAATCTGGGCGGTAGAGAATCCTCACGCATTCGTGCAGGAAATTCGCAATTCGCCAAAAATTAACGTGTTTTGTGCAATCTCACGGTTTAAAGTTTACGGCTCCTTTTTCTTCTGCGAAAAAAACGTTACAGGACACGTGTATCTGGACATGCTGGAAAATTGGCTCATGCCACAACTGCAGACCGACAGCGCCGACTTCATCTTTCAACAGGATGGTGCTCCACTGCACTTCCATCATGATGTTCGGCATTTCTTAAACAGGAGATTGGAAAACCGATGATCAGCAATTCGTGTCATGGCCTCCACGCTCTCCCGACTTAACCCCATGCGATTTCTTTCTGTGGGGTTATGTGAAAGATTCAGTGTTTAAACCTCCTCTACCAAGAAACGTGCCACAACTGCGAGCTCGCATCAACGATGCTTTCGAACTCATTGATGGGGACATGCTGCGCCGAGTGTGGGAGGAACTTGATTATCGGCTTGATGTCTGCCGAATCACATATCGAACATTTGTGAATGCCTAAAAAAACTTTTTGAGTTTTTGTATGTGTATGCAAAGCATTGTGAAAATATCTCAAATAATAGAGTTATTGTAGAGCTGTGAAATCGCTTCAATCATTTGTAATAACCCTGTATATATATATATATATATATATATATATATAATATATATATATATACTATTGTTACAGCACGTTTTGAGCAATTTATTTGAACATAAATATAAAATGCACCGCCAGTTGTTTATCTTTTGAAACCAGCAAAAAAATTCGTATGAAGTGGTGGAAGAACGAAAATTGGTATTAGCATAAATAACAACAAAAAATTTGAAAAGCCTTTATTTTTAGGAATACATTTTCTTCATGTCTCCTTGAAATGAGATACGTTATTTGTCTCTAAAAAAGTCTGCGAGCCAAATCAAGGTACATGTATGACTGAAAAGGCTGTGAGTGTGTGTAACGGAAACCACTCACACCTCGAGACAGAGTGGAAACGTAAGTCTGCCGTAACTGTCAGTCGGTTGTGTCGCGCAGAGTGAAACCACTCAAGCCCGGCGGACGAGTTAAACATTGATATGGGTGATGCGGACGCAGAGATTAGTTTCATAAGAAAATAAGTGAGCGAAAAACAACCGCGGACTGGTGAAGCGTTTGTAAAAAAAAAAAAAAAAAAAAAAAAGAAAAATGCCAGTCCCTTCCCCCGTCACTGTCTGGTGAAGAGTAGCGTCTGAGGAGAGGCTGGGTACAGTCTAGTTGAGACGCATCCCTGGTAGCGGCAGGCAACAGCAGAGGCCGGTGTACACGCGAACTGCGAGCTGGCCCGCTGTGCTGTGGAGATAGAGGCAGGCCGCCGAGGTGATAACGCGCCCTGGCCGATAGCACAGTCGCCCGACCGGAGATAAAGGCGGGCCGCGCTTCCTTTGTGTCGCCAGACACACACACACACACACACACACACACACACACACACACACACACACACACACACACACACCAAAGACTGTCGCTGACTTTCCTCTGAGGACAGAGATGCTGCATCTGCTCGTATACAGCACTGTCCAAACTGGAATCCGTGGCTTTGCACACAACTGGTCTGAATCACATTTAACAAATAGAGTGTTTGAATCATTCAGCAAATTTTTCGCAATGTTCAGAGGACAGACAATTTACTGACTCTGAAGAATCATAAAGGGAGTTCCACAGTGCTCCATTCTAGGCCCTCTCCTACTCCTCATACGCAGTGATTCACGAAGATATGAAAATATTTTAATCTGCTATTCTATAAGTAAAGCATATGGCAGTTATAAGAGTCGACGGGCATGAAAGGGAAGCAGTGGTTGGGAAGGGAGTGAGACAGAATTGTAGCCTCTCCCCAATCTTATTCAATCTGTATATTGAGCAAGCAGTAAAGGAAACGAAAGAAAAATTCGGAGTAGGTATTAAAATCCATGGAGAAGAAATAAAAACTTTTTGAGGTTCGCCACTGTAATTCTGTCAGAGACAGCAAAGGACTTGGAAGAGCAGCTGAACGGAATGGACAGTGTCTTGAAAGGAGGATATAAGATGAATATCAACAAAAGCAAAACGAGGATTATGAAATGTAGTCGAATTAAGTCGGGTGATGCTGAGGGAATCAGATTAGGAAATGAGACGGTTAAAGTAGTAAAGGAGTTTTGCTATTTGGGGAGCAAAATAACTGATGATCGTCGAAGTAGAGAGGATATAAAATGTAAACTGGCTATGGCAAGGAAAGCATTTCTGAAGAAGAGAAATTTGTTAACATCGAGTATAGATTTAAGTGTCAGGAAGTCATTTCTGAAAGTATTTGTATGGAGTGTAGCCATGTATGGAATTGAAACGTGGACGATAAATAGTTTAGACAAGAAGAGAATAGAAGATTTCGAAATGTGGTGCTACAGAAGAATGCTGAAGATTAGATGGGTAGAACACATAACTAATGAGAAGGCACTGAATAGAATTGGGGAGAAGAGGAGTTTGTGGCACAACTTGACAAGAAGGAGGGATCGGTTGGTAGGACATGTTTTGAGGCATCAAGGGATCACAAATTTACCATTGGAGGGCAGTGTGGAGGGTAAAAATCGTAGAGGGAGACCAAGAGATGAATACACTAAGCAGATTCAGAAGGATGTAGGTTGCAGTAGGTACTGGGAGATGAAAAAGCTTGCACAGGATAGAGTAGCATGGAGAGCTGCATCAAACCAGTCTCAGGACTGAAGACCACAACAACAATAACGACAACAACATTCTATAAGTAAAACTAAAAAAAAGTTCATATAAACATAGGTCCGCAAATGTTTTCTTACGGAGTTACGGGTAATAAAAGATTTTGCCTGAAACTTAGAGACTTTGCTAATATAAAGCTATCGCAAAACTGTACGAGGTTGAAGTACAGCACGATTTCCATTTATTTAGTGGTCTGGTGAATCTAATAAAACATGTCCCAGACTGTATCTGCAGTAGTTTTCCAGAAGATCCAGACAGGCAAAGAAAAAATTTCGTAATTTTTTTATTTATTAACTACTTGGCCTAACGTGTTTTTTAAATTCCAGACAATTGCACAAAGTTTTCTACAGAAGTCGTAGAGAATTTAATTTTCGAAAACTCGTGGCAATAACGTTACCCGAAGATGTATGAATGTGTCAGATAATCTGCTTCTATTAATAGCATAATACACGTGAAACCATTTTAAACCGAAAAAAACAAAGCTCAGTGTTAAGGAAGTTGTACAGCGTACATACAATTTCACTATACGTTCACAATAAATGTTCAAAAATGTCTCCGCCGAGGTCAATGCATTTAGCTGCACCTGAATGAACAGTTTTTGTTGCTCGTTTCAGTTTCACAGGGTTGTTCTTAATCTCGTCTATTGCATTCATAATGCGAGCAAGTAACGCATCACGAGTATTGACTTTGTCCTCATAAACTATGTCTTTTATCCATCCCCACACACAAAAATCCATTGGTGATAAATCTAGCGATCTGTGTGGCCACAGACGTGTAACACCACGACCAATCCATTTCTAGGGAAAATGTTCATTTAAATGTGTAGTAAATGCGTTGGTGAAATGTGGAGGCGCGCCTTCATGTTGAAAATATATTTGCAATCGCGTAGCAAGTGGAACAGCTTCGAGCAAGCGAGGCATTTCTTCTTGAAGAAATTGTAAGTACGTCTCGCCAGTTAGACGCCCTAGGAAAATGAATGGTCCAATAAAGTGTGTGTTGATTGTACCACACCTCACATTTATTGTAAACCGCTGCTGGAAATTGCGTTGCACTGTTGCATGTGGGTCTGCTTCAGACGTACCAGCTCGTTATGTAAATTATTTATACCATCTCGAGTAAACTGTGCATCATCAATAAATAAAATGTATTTGTGTAATTGCCGATTAGTATTTAACCAGTTGCACAACTCCAAGCGAAGGGCAGGATCTCCCGGATGTAAATGATGCATTTCTTGTTTGTGGTAAGGATACAGATTTTCGTACTTCAGTGTACGCCATACCTCAGATTGTGACATGCTTAATCGTTGAGATACGTCGTGCACTGGTACCCGGGGTACGTTGAACAGCATCCATAACATCCTCATCATCGTCTTCACGTATCGAGCACTCGTCCTGATTATGAACGCTAGGTAGAGAACCTGTCTCCCGTAACATTCGAAATACTCCACTATTGGTTCTTGCTTTCGGAATCCTCCGATCTGGATAACGTACGCGATATTTGTTAACTGCAGCCGTAGCGTTACCATCACATTTGCCATAAATAAAGACCATATCGGTGTATTCCTCTGTCGTAAATTTGAAAGGCATCCCTATTTCATAAGTAACCTACAAACTACAACAGTTTTATGTGCTTTCACTTAAATACACTGTTGTTATTATTATGTTCTTTCACTGAACAATACAGAAAACTTACTCGTTTCAACGTTATGAAACGACTGAAACAACTGACTAACGGTTGCCAACAATGACAAACGTTTCTACATTCTTAATGGAAGTAAAAAAAAAAGAAAAAATTACTTGTATAATCATCTTTGCTTCTCTCGATGTCCTGGAAAACTACTGCAGATACACGTCTGGGACATGTTTTATTAGATTCGCCAGATCGATAACAACAAAATAAATGGAAATCGTGCTTTAACGTCGTGGTTTTGCGATGGTTTAACATTAGCGAAGTGCCCAAGTTTCAGGCAAAATTGTTTTATTTGCCGTAACTAAACATTTGCGGACCTATGTTTATATGAACTTTTTTCTTTAGTTTCACTTGTAGAATAACATATCAAAATATTTGCATATCTTCGTGAATCACCCTGTGTATGTCTATGACCTACTGCTTAACTTTCAACAAGCAGTATTGGTACTTTCTGCAGGCGATGCTAATGGTTTAATAAATCCCACTACAGAGAATAACAGAGAAGATTGGTAATGACTTTTTGAAAGCGTTATTAAGTGGTCTTCTGAAAACTGACTCTCCCTAAATTTTGTGAAGAGAGGCTAGACTCACTCACGTATAACAAATAGAGGTATAGAAACAAATGAAGCAGCTCATGAAAAGGAGTCAGTAAATAGTGTAGGACACTCCAAAGTTTTAAGTGCACATATCGATAAAAACCAAAACAAGCATATTACTGAGTTCCTCAAACAATGAAGTTCAGCTGCTTTCCCCCTCTCCTGTAATCGCTACTCTTTCAAACAAGCCTGCTAACACACTCCGCATATTTCCACTCAATAATATCTTGAGGAATAATTTTTTGGGTTTGCCATCACTTAGAAAGAAAGTACTGATTGCAGAAAAGCGAACAGGACGCCCAGATGTCATGAAGGTACACATTCAAGGAGCTAGGCATTTTAACTGCGCCGTCACAGTAAATTGATTTACTACTGAAATTAGTCACAAGGAATCTATCACAACTCGAGAAGATCATTGATATCTATACCTGCAACACTAGAGGAGAACATGATGTTAATTGTTGTTGTTGTGGTCTTCAATCCTGAGACTGGTTCGATGCAGCTCTCCATGCCACTCTATCCTGTGGAAGCTTCTTCATCACCCAGTACCTACTGCAGCCTACATCCTTCTGAATCTGCTTAGTGTATTCATCTCTTGGTCTCCCTCTACGATTTTTACCCTCCACACTGCCCTCCAATACTAAATTGGTGATCCCTTGATGCCTCAGAACATGTCCAACCACTGGTCCCTTCTTCTTGTCAAGTTGTGCCACAAACTCCTCTTCTCCCCAATCCTATTCAACACCTCCACATTAGTTATGTGATCTACCCATCTAATCTTCAGCATTCTTCTGTAGCACCACATTTCGAAAGCTTCTGTTCTCTTCTTGTCTAAACTATTTATCGACGACGTTTCACTTCCATACATAGCTACACTCCATACAAATACTTTCAGAAACAACTTCCTGATACTTAAATCTATACTCGATGTTAAGAAATTTCTCTTCTTCAGAAACGCTTTCCTTACCATTGGCAGTCTACATTTTATATCCTCTCTACTTCGACCGTCATCAGTTTAATTTGCTCCCCAAATAGCAAAACTCCTTTACTACTTTCAGTGTATCATTTCCTAATCTAATTCCCTCAGCATCACCCGACTTAATTCGACTACATTCGATTATCCTCCTTTTGCTTTGGTTCAAATGGCTCTGAGCACTATGGGACTCAACTTCTGAGGTCATCAGTCCCCTAGAACTTAGAGCTACTTAAACCTAACTAACCTAAGGACATCACACACATCCATGCCCCAGGCAGGATTCGAATCTGCGACCGTAGCAGCAGCGCGGCTCCGGACTGGAGCGCCTAGAACCGCACGGCCACCGCGGCCGGCTTTGCTTTTGTTGACGTTCATCTTATACCCACCTTTCAAGAAACTGTCCATTCCGTTCAACTGCTGTTCCAAGTCCTTTGCTGTCTCTGTTTCTTTAGCAACTTTGAGCCAAGCACAAAATCAGTTACCTCTCTGTTGTACATCGTAAATAGTTTAGCACGCTGGACATGGAGGTCTTAGTCTTAGTTTCTAGCTTTAACGTACCCTGATCTCTTCTAGTTAAGTTAGTTTTTAGGATGGTGGATGTTAAAGGCATGGTGAGCGACGGCCAGCGTCTTGAGGGTCATTCCAAGACCCGGGCCGCCGCCCACAACCAGGTGACGGGCAATATTATACCTATCCCTTCTCTATTCAGTTCTCTTCCTTCCATCCTTCTTTCTAAATATTTAATTTCGTTTTGTTTATTAATATCTCACTTGATTTTGTATTAGTTATAAGCTTTTCTAATGGTGCACAGAAAAAAACGATATTAAATGGACGTAAAGAAATAGAGCCCGCCTCCACGTGGCGGGACACGGGCAACGGTGTGAGTGGGGACGGGAGCCGGTGTGGTGTCACTTCCAGTCACTGCGGACCCCGGACCCAGTCACAGCGGCTAAGTGGTAACATACCACCCACCATAAGAAATTAGACGGTGGGTCATAAAATATAAGCAGCTAGTGAAAAAAAAAGTGTCTCTGACAGAATTACAATGTCATCGGCGAACCTCAAAGTTTTTATTTCTTCTCCGTGGATTTTAATACCTACTCCGAATTTTTCTTTTGTTTCCTTTACTGCTTGCTCAATATACAGATTGAATAACATCAGGGATAGGCTACAACCCTGTCTCACTCCCTTCCCAACCACTGCTTCCCTTTCATGCCCCTCGACTCTTATAACTGCCATCTGATTTCTGTACAAATTGTAAATAGCCTTTCGCTCGCTGTATTTTACCCCTGCCACCTTTAGAATCTGAAAGAGAGTATTCCAGTCAACATTGTCAAAAGCTTTCTCTAAGTCTACAAATGCTAGAAACGTAGGTTTGCCTTTCCTTAATCTTTCTCCTAAGATAAGTCGTAGTGTCAGTATTGCCACGGAATCCAAACTGATCTTCCCCGAGGTCGGCTTCTATCAGTTTTTCCATTCGTCTGTAAAGAATTCGCATTAGTATTTTGCAGCTGTGAGTTATTAAACTGATAGTTCGGTAATTTTCACATCTGTCAACACCTGCTTTCTTTGGGATTGGAATTATTATATTCTTCTTGAAGTCTGAGGGTATTTCGCCTGTCTCATACATTTTGCTCACCAGATGGTAGAGTTTTGTTAGGACTGGCTCTCCCAAGGCTGTCAGTAGTTCCAAAGGAATGTTGTCTACTCCCGGGGCATTGTTTCGACTAAGGCTTTCAGTGCTCTGTCAAACTCTTCACGCAGTATCGTATCTCCCATTTCATCTTCATCTACATTCTCTTCCATTTCTATAATAAAGTACATCACCCTTGTATAGACCCTCTATATACTCCTTCCACCTTTCTGCTTTCCCTTCTTTGCTTAGAACTGGGTTTCCATCAAAGCACTTCATATCCATGCAAGTGGTTCTCCTTTCTCCAAAGGTCTCTTTTATTTTGGTTCAAATGGTAAATGGCTCTGAGCACTATGCGACTTAACTTCTGAGGTCATCAGTCGCCTAGAACTTAGAACTACTTAAACCTAACTAACCTAAGGACATCACACACATCCATGCCCGAGGCAGGATTCGAACCTGCGACCGTAGCGGTCACGCGGTTCCGCACTGAAGCGCCTTTAACCGCACGGCCACACCGGCTGGCTCTCTTTTATTTTCCCGTAGGCAGTATCTGTGTTACTCCTAGTGAGATAAGGTTCTACACCCTTACGTTTGTCCTCTAGCCATCCCTGCTTAGCCATTTTGCACTTCCTGTACCCATTATAAAAGTTGTCATCGGCTCAAGAAGGAGTTATGTATGTAGCAATAAAAATTTTTGCTCATTTGTCCAGTACCTTAAATGTCTGACAGATGGCAAAGCAAACTTCAGATATAGCCTGAAATCACAGCTCGTGGACGATTCTCCTATTCCAGGACGAATTTTTATTTAAAAACTGGTAGCCCGTAAAAACAAACTAGCTTTTAAGTACAAAAAAAGTAGAACCAAAATATATGTTCATTAATGTTTAGTGTTAACATTCTTAAGTGTCATGGAAACTGATTGATTTCATGTCATTTCCATGAAAGAATAATTGAGATGATATATGGAACGTCTAACTAACTCAAATATCTGTGTGAAGCATGTGGCGGAGGGTACTGTGCAGTGTGCGGTAGCCACAGAAGAAAAGGAAATTGAGGATCTGATAGGTGACGATCAGTGTGGATGGGCCTAAGAGACAGTTCTGACGTTGCGCTTTATAATCGAAGTCTTAAGAAAAATCGAACCACATTCACAGGATTTGTCGACTTTGAAAATGCTCTGGGAAACGGAATTTGGTTTGAGGTATTCGAAATTCTCAACAAATTACATGTATCCTATATGGAAAGACGGCTAATGCACAATATGTACAAGAAACAACATACACTCCTGGAAATGGAAAAAAGAACACATTGACACCGGTGTGTCAGACCCACCATACTTGCTCCGGACACTGCGAGAGGGCTGTACAAGCAATGATCACACGCACGGCACAGCGGACACACCAGGAACCGCGGTGTTGGCCGTCGAATTGCGCTAGTTGCGCAGCATTTGTGCACCGCCGCCGTCAGTGTCAGCCAGTTTGCCGTGGCATACGGAGCTCCATCGCAGTCTTTAACACTGGTAGCATGCCGCGACAGCATGGACGTGAACCGTATGTGCAGTTGACGGACTTCGAGCGAGGGCGTATAGTGGGCATGCGGGAGGCCGGGTGGACGTACCGCCGAATTGCTCAACACGTGGGGCGTGAGGTCTCCACAGTACATCGATGTTGTCGCCAGTGGTCGGCGGAAGGTGCACGTGCCCGTCGACCTGGGACCGGACCGCAGCGACGCACGGATGCACGCCAAGACCGTAGGATCCTACGCAGTGCCGTAGGGGACCGCACCGCCACTTCCCAGCAAATTAGGGACACTGTTGCTCCTGGGGTATCGGCGAGGACCATTCGCAACCGTCTCCATGAAGCTGGGCTACGGTCCCGCACACCGTTAGGCCGTCGTCCGCTCACGCCCCAACATCGTGCAGCCCGCCTCCAGTGGTGTCGCGACAGGCGTGAATGGAGGGACGAATGGAGACGTGTCGTCTTCAGTGATGAGAGTCGCTTCTGCCTTGGTGCCAATGATGGTCGTATGCGTGTTTGGCGCCGTGCAGGTGAGCGCCACAATCAGGACTGCATACGACCGAGGCACACAGGGCCAACACCCGGCATCATGGTGTGGGGAGCGATCTCCTACACTGGCCGTACACAACTGGTGGTCGTCGAGGGGACACTGAATAGTGCACGGTACATCCAAACCGTCATCGAACCCATCGTTCTACCATTCCTAGACCGGCAAGGGA
Source organism: Schistocerca piceifrons (assembly GCF_021461385.2). Classification (NCBI taxonomy): domain Eukaryota; kingdom Metazoa; phylum Arthropoda; class Insecta; order Orthoptera; family Acrididae; genus Schistocerca; species Schistocerca piceifrons. The sequence goes on from NC_060146.1 coordinate 217,349,096, forward strand.
ACTTGCTGTTCCAACAGGACAATGCACGTCCGCATGTATCCCGTGCCACCCAACGTGCTCTAGAAGGTGTAAGTCAACTACCCTGGCCAGCAAGATCTCCGGATCTGTCCCCCATTGAGCATGTTTGGGACTGGATGAAGCGTCGTCTCACGCGGTCTGCACGTCCAGCACGAACGCTGGTCCAACTGAGGCGCCAGGTGGAAATGGCATGGCAAGCCGTTCCACAGGACTACATCCAGCATCTCTACGATCGTCTCCATGGGAGAATAGCAGCCTGCATTGCTGCGAAAGGTGGATATACACTGTACTAGTGCCGACATTGTGCATGCTCTGTTGCCTGTGTCTATGTGCCTGTGGTTCTGTCAGTGTGATCATGTGATGTATCTGACCCCAGGAATGTGTCAATAAAGTTTCCCCTTCCTGGGACAATGAATTCACGGTGTTCTTATTTCAATTTCCAGGAGTGTAGAACAAGAACAAAATGCACGGATCAGAAAGGGTGGAAGACAGAGGCGTAGTCTTTTGTCCCTACTGTTCAACCAGTAGTATATCTAATAAGAAATGGCGCACGTAAAAAAAAGGTCGCGGTGTCGAACTGAAATTCAGAGTAAGGACAGGATTCGCTTATGACATTGCTGTCCTCAGTGAAAGTCAAGGATTACAGCATCTATTGAATGCAATGAGTAGTCTAATGAATATGTGATATGGATTGAGAGTAAACCGAAGAGAAAATAATTCGTAGTAAAAGAAATGAGATTAGCAATAAACTGAAGATAAAACTGGGGAGCAGGAAGTGACGGAATTGTACTGCACTGGAAGCAAGTGCACAGATAACAGAAGAAGCAAGGATGGCACCAAAGTTTGACCAGCGTTGGCAAAGGGAGCATTACTGGGAACCCGCAATGGCCCTTCCTTATATAAGCGGCACTGTCTGCTCAGAAGTCGGCCCGCGTAGCATTAGGCTGATGCTGACCTTCACGACTTCACAAACACCGGCAGTTTGACGCATCATTGAAGCTGTAGCTGTAGCTGTAGCTGTACTGCTCTTCGGCTAGTTCGAGATGGAGCATCAACATCGCTAGTGGCTGCAAACTTACCGTTGCACATGAGGTAACAGTTAACCGTTTCATTCACTCAGGTGGTGCCTATTACCGTAACCACAGTTCCTTTATTTTGTAGAACAGAACAGACACAGTTTTTTCTTAGCTGAAGACTAAAATTTAATCTTCGCCAATCACTCGAGACGTCGAAAGGAAATTATCAACAGACTTTGGGATTAGACAAGAACAACCCACTTCGGGATGAGAGTGGTGAAACCAACGCCGCCAGCGAAGTTAACGGCGGCATAGTTAAAGACTTTGATTACAAGGCTGCTATTTCTCTGTAAGTTACCAACATTACAATACCAAAAGCGTGCTTAAGGGTGACTGTACTGTAAACAGGTTTTGTAAATGGGTATTGCGACATACATTCTTCTCCGCTGACACTCTGTCCCTTTTTTCCACTCCTCTAAATGAAAGATGATTTGCAAGAGTTGCAAGGAAGGATAATTAATTCGGTCGCTGATATCGACAGTGACGTGTTGGGACGCGCATGTCAAGAGGTTGACCATCCGATTGTCATCTGCCGCGTCATAAGCGATGCTAATTCTTCGCCGCCAGCTTCGCTAGCGGTACTGGTTTCATCACTCACTCGCCAGAGTACGTCGTCCTTGTCGAACCCCGGAGTCCGTTGAAGATTTCCTTTCGACTTTACCAGTCGTCGCTGAAGACTAAATTTTATACTTAAGTTACAAAAAAACTGTGCCCGGCCTGCCGTATAAAATAAAGGAACTGCGACGACGGTAACAGCCACAAGCTAAACAATCGACGGTTACGTTGCTGCCTCCTGTACAACCGTAAGCTTGCAACCACCAGCGATTTTGTTGCTCCGCTCTTCTATGTACCTTTTCAAAGTCCTCAGTCACTCCTGTCCGGGAAGCACAACATACAGCACAGTAATAGTGTAGCAGAGGACGGACAAGTGTAGTGGACGCAGTCTCTGTAGCCTGCCACAAAAAAATGTGTTTGAGTCGCTACCTTCATAACATTTTCTGTGTGATGGGCCCAACTTAAGTTGTTCGTAATTGTAAACCATAGGTAATTAGCTGAATCTACAAGTTTTAAATTGATGTTTTCTTTATAGTGTAACCGAAATTTAACTGATTTTTATAGTACTCATGCGGAGAACTTCAGACTGCACATTGTTTGCGACCAATTGCCACTTCAGACATTTTTTATCTTCTGATGGCTTTACTAGACGGTAAACGACAGCATCATCTGCAAACAATTCAAAGGGGCTGCTCAGATAGTCTTCTGAGTCTCGGGGTAGACCAGCCGTTGCCAACATTTCTGAGGGTGTAGTTAGACATCAGCTAGTCCACGCGCCCTTCCAATACCATCAACATTAGCACATAATTAAATTTTAAAATGAAAAATATTTTTGTATGAGCACTTTTATTTTTAAAATGATGTGTAGTTATTGCATGTGTTTGACTAAGTGACCAACTAATACGTCGATGACACAGTTAGTACTGCTTATTTGTAACAACTTTTTTCTATAGAATGATGGAAGCATCAGAAAAGAATGCTAACTATGCATTTTGAGGGTAGGTACTTATCACAAAACATGCTTTCTCTGCATCACTAGCGACACTCTCTTAACCCACATCTTGCACTCATACGTAAATTCAGCCAAGTTAAAACTTTTATACTATAGTTCGTATTTCTCTTGATTACTGTACTCTTTACTTCTTAAGTGGCAAAGTTTGGAAGCGATGGGCAGCCAATGGTTTGTTTATGACGACTGCCACTAATAATAATAATAATAATAATAATAATAAGCATATTATTAAAGATCCCAATACCACAACAGATGAATGCAGACTTTGCAAACAACAAATAGAAACAGTAGATCACATCACAAGCGGATGTACAATACTAGCAAATACAGATACACCAGAAGACATGACAATGTAGCAAAAATAATAAATCAACAACTTGCCATACAAGATAAACTAATAAAACAACACGTTTCCACAAACAAGTATACACCACAAAATATACTGGAGAATGATGAATACAAATTATACTGGAACAGAACCATTATAACAGATAAAACGCCGGCCGCGGTGGTCTCGCGGTTCTAGGCGCGCAGTCCGGAACCGCGCGACTGCTACGGTCGCAGGTTCGAGTCCTGCCTCGGGCATGGGTGTGTGAGATGTCCTTAGGTTGGTTAGGTTTAAGTAGTTCTAGGGGACTTATGACCTAAGATGTTGAGTCCCATAGTGCTCAGAGCCATTTGAACCATTTTGAACAGATAAAACAACACCACATAACAAACCTGACATGATACTCACCAATAAAAAGAAGAAATTAACACAACTAATCGAAATATCCATACCCAATACAACAAATATACAGAAGAAAACGGGAGAAAAAATTGAAAAATACATCCAACTGGCTGAGGAAGTCAAAGACATGTGGCATCAGGATAAAGTTGACATTATTCCAATTATACTGTCAACTACAGGAGTCATACCACGCAATATCCACCAGTACATCAACGCAATACAGCTACATCCAAACGTATATATACAACTACAGAACTCTGTAATTATTGATACATGTTCAATTACCCGAAAGTTCCTAAATGCAATGTAACATATACCGTACAGTTAAAAGGAAGTCCCGCTTGATCAAGGTCCGCGTCACTTTCCATTTTTAACCAGACATAACGTCTGAGACAGGAAAGAGAAATAATAATAATAATAATAATAATAATAATATGTATTCCCTACACCCTTTACATAGCTACTGTTGTGTTGTCTGTCAACTAGTTCGATTTTCTGTTACGAAGTGAATAACGAAGCCATTATGGAACTATGCGCAATACGCAGAAGGCATTTTCATGAGATATTTGAGCGTATGTGATGTATATGACTCTGCCAGATATGCATGGTACACGGTACAAAGCATGTGTGTAGCGGGTACCTATGTGAGAAAGACGTTCATACTTTCGTTCCACAAGCTGTAACCTCCACCACATTGTATCAGACGTTAAAGATAGTACGAAAATAATTCTGGTTATTGGTAACTTATGTAATCAGTATTATAGTCTTACGAAATAGTGATAACAATAATCATCCTTTAAAATTAAATTAATTTCGTGACCGAAACACAGTGGAACACTTTTGTTTTCGCCCCTCACAAAATTTCATTTTACTCTTAAAGAGGAGTAATTAGCCCCAGGTGGGGAACTAGTAGTGTAGAGCAGAGAGCAGGGGCTTCCAAACTTATCGTTTGAATTAACGTATTGAGAATCCTGGTATGAGGAGCGTTCAGTAAGTGACGCAACACACTTACTTTTTACGGAAGCTATTTGGTGTTATATACAGTATATTATTCCTCACGTTGTTGGCTATAAATCCCTATCTTTCAACATAACCTCTGTTTTCAGCAACCTTACGCCACTTTATCTGGTGGATCTGGATGCTCCCATGGTATCACTCCACTGATCGACGTCGGATCCAACTCCTTGCTGCACCAGTAACCTCCCCATAATGCACGTACTGCTTCACAGAGAGTGCATCCTTCATTGAGCCAAACAGGTGGAAGTCGGAAGGTGCGAGGTCCGGGTTGTAGGGTGGACGAGGAAGTATAGTCCTATGAAGTTTTGTGAGCTCCTCTCGGGGGCACGAACTTGTGTAAGGCCCTGTGTTGTCATGGAGGAGGAGGAGGAGGAGAAGTTTGTTTGCACTTTTAAGACGGTGAACAAGCTGAAGTCCAACACTGCAACTGCGTGCGGTCAGCCGGCACGCGGGAGTTGGGACGGGTTTGCGCGACCTCGTTTCGATGATGACAGACGCCACGCCCAACGACTCACCGTGCTTTTGTTTACTGCCAGGTCTCCGCAGACATTCTGCAAATGGCTCTAAGCACTATGGAACTTAACATCTGAGGTCATCAGTCCCCAGACGTTCTGCAAGCGCCTGTGAATATGTGCGAGGCTCTGGTTTTCCGTCAAAAGAAACTCAGTGGCAGCTCTCTGCTTAGGACGCACTTCCGTTACAGAAACCAATTTGGAGGCTACATATAGCGTCGCCACCTATCATAACTTCATAAAACTGTAGGGGCTGAATAGGAAATATTCCACGATGTCCGACAACAAATTCCGCATTTTTTCAACAAAAAATGTATTATTTACTGAACGCGGCTCGTAGTTTGATGGAACACCTTGTGCATTCTGAAGGTAATAGAAGAGTACTAGTGTTCCGCAGAACACAGTTTGGGAGACCAGGGTTCTAGACAGACACGCGCCGGCGGCAAACAGCCATAGCAACCTGACCGCGGAAGTTTTTCACACTGTCCGCTTGCAACAGCTGAGCATCTTCAAGTACGTTGGACGGCTTCTTAATCCGATATACAAGATTGATGCAACGCCAGATATCGGAGATAAATACAGCGAACAGATGTCAGTCGGCAGATGGATGTAGAAATCACATCGAAACTGGTGATAACGGGAAGCGGGTAGACTGCCTCTACCAAGGTCACCAGCGGTCGCTGTGTACTGGTTCAGCTGGCATGATCGGTGTCCCTTCGTGACTGGGAAGGAACCTAGACTCGAAATATAGACTTCTTATTTACCTTCTGTGCTTTTTTTAAAAAAAAAATCTTTATCCTCTCGCTCAACACGCACAGTGTATTTCGGAATTGAGATACATCAGATGAGACACAAGTTCTAAACCGCCAGTCCGCATCACTCGCTACCTATATAGTCTGACCTCGCTCGATAATGGAAGAGACGTAAACACGAAATTTCTACATCGGAGGGCATTTCCGTAACTTCTTAAACTGTGCTTTCTTCTTGTTATGTAAACGGCTTCTACGTAACTTTTTTAACGCACAACTGCTGTTTAGTCTGTAACAAGAAGAATCTGCCTTCGACACTGAGACTCATATTACGCTATTAATTAATACTTTACAACACTACAATAATTTCTTCTCTCTTAAAGATCATAACTCTGAATTTGGTTTTTGAGATTTGTAAACTGCATCTTTCTACACTTGGATATACGTACACACACACTGTGAAGTGAATGGTATGCGGTACTCGGCTTGGTATCAGTGCTACAGTCTGTTCATGATCCAGTCGAATATGGAGCGTAATATACATGATTATTTAAATGCATCTGTGCGTGTTGTAGGCCTGCCAGGGGCGTTCAATAAGTAATGCAATGCAATGCAATTTTTTTCTCGGACAATTTTGATTGAAAATGTTGGGAATTTGTTGTGGGACATCGTGGAGTATTCCCGCTACAGTTCCGTGAAGTTCCGATCGGTGCGGCGCCATACGTAGCTTCAAAATGGTGTCAGTAACGGTGCTGTGTTCCAACCAGAGAGCTGTCATTGAGTTTCTTTTGGAGAATAATCAGGCCATCGCCGATATTCATAGCCGCTCGCAGGAAGTCTACGGAGACCTGGCGGTGAATAAAAGCACGGTGGCTCATCTAATGGTACTAACACCCTCCCCCCTCCCCCATGGAAACAAAGTGGGTCAGAACGCCGTTGTAGAATGGTTCAAATGGCTCTGAGCACTATGGGACTTAACATATGTGGTCACCAGTCCCCTAGAACTTAGAACTACTTAAACCTAACTAACCTAAGGACATCACACACATCCACGCCCCAGGCAGGATTCGAACCTGCGACCGTGGCAGTCGCGCGGTTCCGGACTGAGCGCCTAGAACGTTGAGACCACCGCGGCCGGCTACCGTTGTAGAACCAAAGAAAAGAAGCATGACAAATGCAAAAGGAAACAAAATACACGAGATTGGCGAAGTTTTATACGAGATCGAAATTTAGCGCGAACTTCAATGCGAGATGCTTTTAAGTTTCCACAACGAAACTCCGTGTCGAAATCTGGCAGCAAATCAAAGGAGATTCTGGTCATATGTAAAGTATACCAGCCACCAAACGCGATCTGTACCTTCACTGAGCGATCACACTGCCACTAAAGCAGAGTTACTGAACACGGTTTTCAGAAATTCCTTCACCAAAGAAGACGAAGTAAATATTCCAGAATTATAAACAAGAACAACTGTGAACACGAATAGGTTAAAAGTAGCTATCCTGGGAGTAGCGAAGCAGCTTAAGTCGCTCACCCAAAGCCATACCTCCAGTCCAGGTTGTGTACCAGTTACGCTCCTTTCAGAGAATGCTGCTACAATAACTTCATACGTAACAACTACATAGAACCGCTCACTGGAAAGTTGCCACACTTCACCACTAGTCAAGAAAAGCAGTAGGAGTAACCCACTACATTATCAACATCCATTTGTCGTAGGATTGTGGAACATATACTGTGTTCGACCATTATGAATTACCTCGAAGGAAACGATTTATGGATAAATACAGTAGTCAGCAAGAATTCAGAAAATATCCTTCTTGTGAAACACAACTAGTTCTTTATTTTCACAAAGTAATGAGTGCTATCGACTGGGGATGTCAAATTGATTCCATATATATCTAGATTTCCAGATCGCTTTGGACATCATTCCTCACAAGCGTCTCCTAACCAAACTGCGTGCCTGTGTAATGTCGCCTCAGTTGTCAGAATGGATTCGTCAGTACCTGTCAGAAAGGTTACAGTTCGTAGCAACTGACAAAGTCATCGAGCAAAACAGAAGTAATATTTGGCGTTGGGCAAAGTGGAGTTATAGTCTCTCTGCTGTTCGCGATCTACGTAAGCGACACAGGAGACAATCTAAGCACCCCTTTTCGACTGTCGCAAGATGATTCAGTCATTTGCCGCCTTGTAGTGTCATCACATGATCAAAACCAACTGCATAATGATTTACATAAGATATCTGTAAGGTGGAAAAAGTGGAAATTGATAAGCATTTGAGAGTGCCAAGTCATCCACATGAGCGCTAAAACAGATCCGCTAAATTTCGGTTACACAAATCTAAAGGTTGTAAATTGAACCAAATACCTTGTAATTACGATAAATTAAATTGGAACGATCACAGAGATATTGTTGTGGGTGAAGCAAAGCAACGACTGCAATTTATTGGCAGAACACTTGTAAGATGCAACAGGTAGATAGACAGTGTCACAGATATAACAAGCGAATTGGGGTGTCAAGCAATGAAACAGAAGTGTTAGTCGTTGTGGCAAGATGTTTTCACAAAATTACAATGACCGACTTCCTTCTCCGGATAGCAAAATATTTTGTTGATTTTCTCTTACGTAGGGATAAATGAACATCGTGATAAATAAGAGAAATCAGTGCTCACTTAGAACGATACGAGTTCATTTTCATCCTAGCCGACAGTGGAACGTTCGAGACATAGAATGAACCCTCTGCCAAACGCTTTAGTGTAGTCTGTGTGGTAGTCACGTTGATGTAGGTTTGCTGAGTCTAATGTCGCCAACCTGCACCTCAGAACCTACGTAACTTACCGACGTCAGTACAGACGCCGCCGGGACCCAAGCGGCGCGGCCGAGTTGCGAAGGGCCGGCGAGGCTGTGTTTACCGCTCGTTCCCTCACACAAAACACGGCGGGCAGCCGTGGTGTGTGAGGGTGTCGCCAGCGGCCGGCCCGGCCCGTGACCCGGTGTGTTGGCGGCCCTGCTCCGCGATAACCCGGCGCGGCCATGGCGCCCGGGGGAATTCCCCGTCTCCATAAACGCGGCGAAAGTCCGCCGTAAATTAGTCGCTGTCCCGTCTCACGTCGCTCCACCGCATAATAGTGGCTACATTCACAACGGACCGGTATCGGCCCGCAGTGTAGGTCAGTAATAACCACTTCAGCATGGCTGCGGACAAGCCACTCGCTGTCCTGCACGTGCCGTAAATCCCCACTCCGTCTAAAATCAGCGGTCTGAGCCGCTGACTGAAATGAGATCTGTACCTGCTAGTGCCACATTCACAGATACTAAAATTTCGTAAACAAATTTAACGCGTCCGGGTTGCTAGAGCTCTGGCTGCAGGATTTCGAGTCAGAACTCGAAATGAGTCCTCCACTGACTACGAAATTCGTAATGCGTTCTCCACTGATTGCGAATGTTAAGACCGACCAGCACAGCATCTTAATACAACACAGCCTTCCATATTCCTGATACATTCTGTTCGGGGCAGTCTCTAGGATCTATCGAACCCTAGACTGAATCTGTGGTCATGGACCTATTATGCGAAATTTTGTGATCAGGAACCTCACCAAAAAATAAAATTTTAGACCAATTTTTGAATTATTAGATTGTAAAGCAGCAGTTGTTCAATTGAATAAAATTTTACTATACCATACTTTGTGATTTAAGAAACTGATAATGTTTTTTATGGTGAATGTTTTCTGTGATCAGTGTTGCACAGCTTCAGTGTGTTTATAGAACAGAGCGACAGAACCACCAAAAGTTGCAGTGACGTGTGTTTCATCACACACGGTGTAGCGACGACTAACAATTCACAGGTCACATTACATCAGATTAAAATCGAGCTGTTTGACAAAAGCATATAAAACTGGCACGCCCAAGACACAAGTAACAATGAACTAACTAAAAACGAATAGATAGTAGAAACGTTAAAAAACGTGTAGTTACTTGTTTGTAAGAGGTGGTGGCCATGGGCAACCAGCCATCGCTAACTTCATGTGACGACTTTACGAGCAACATGGTGTCATTCTGCAGATGTGATATGGTTAATTTCTCTAGTAATATTTCGTTCAGGATAGTGTGTTGTGTTAAGTTCTGCTGAAGTCAATGTACTTACCTCGCGATAAACAAAAGTGAAATGCTATGCGTATAGATATCGTAGTAATTATGTACATTACTGTGATCAAGCAAGTACTATACTGTAACGTATTGTTGTGCTGCGAAAAGGCTGTCGCATAGTAGCTAAACCACAAACGTTACTACTAAAACATGTTTTACTTTCCAGAAGAATTCAGAAAAAAGATACACTGCAAAAGCAACGATGTAAATTGTGTCACACATTAGTAGCGTCGTGATATAATCGTGTAGCTGACAAAGAAACCAAATACTAGGCCATCTTTAATCTCACAGAAAGTACTTCAAATAAAGAATGTCTTTTCAAGTAAACCAAAATGTTGCATTAAAATCTCATTAGCAGTATATGTTCTAAGTATGTAAGCCATATAGTCATTATGTAATCGTGCAATTAACAAGCAAGAATGTACACACACAATAACACCGTGTCGTCTGTTCACTATAACAATGCATTCGCAATTTCTCTTTAAACAAGTTCTCTTGGTTCTTGACTGGATATTTAACTTCAAACATTGTTGCAAGTTAACAGATTCTGAGTCTGACAAAGCATACTAGTAATGTAAAGTGAAAAATTTTATAGCAGAGACTAAGTTAAAAAAACAGATTATCTCTCAATAAACGGTTTTACATGTGAAATGTGGTGCAATCCTTTACTCTTCCTAGTACACAGAGTTTCAACTTCAACGCAATTATCATGTTGTATACATTGGTAAGTACTGCTAAAATTTTTCTCAAGGTTAGCGTCTATGTTATTTTTATCTGAGCCAGCCGGCGCTCGTGGCTGCCTGCGGTGCGAGTCATTGTCTGTCTCTTTGTTGGCGTGCGTCGTTATTGGGATTAGGAGACGTAACTTCTACAAATTCACGTAGTCGAGAGGGTCCTGCCCTGTTTGAATCCACAGTTCTGATGCAATTCAGGTCTGTGTTACGATCATATCGTCTGTCGTCGTGTCGGTAGATTCCATAGTTTCTTTCTTGTCAGTCACGTGTTGAAGAATTTCTCCCTGAATCGTAACTGCGCACTGGTCTGTTGCGCCTGAAGTTATTCTGTTTCCCTTGATAATAATTATTTTGGTTCCCATATTGTCTGTTTATCTGATTGTCTCTGTGATAGTCACTACCGTGGAGCGGTGATCTTTCCCTGTAATTATTACTACTCTGCCAACGGTTGTCATATGGGTGGTGTCTGTTTTGGTCACGATTTACGTTGTAAGAATAGCCTTGTCGTGTCCATTTATTATTTCTGTCACCGCGGAAATGTGACCTGTAATTGTTGTGCTCCTGTTTTCGCATTCCGCGATTGTCAGTGTCAATTTCCAATTCTTGTAACAGTCCCTGAAAGGTTCAATGTCGTCTTTGCAACGTCCTGCCAAAATAATATGTCGTAAATGTTCAGGCAAATGTGGATGAGTTCTGAGGGGCTGTAAGGGTTTCACAGGTACTGGTTCTTGTGCAACATGTCTTCAAAATATTTCACAAGACTGGAAAATTCAGATTGTTAGAAATGTTTCATCATTATGATGCTACGTTTTACTCGGTCTTGTGTAGCTTGGGACCAATATGCTGAGAGGAAGGCATGTTAAAACTCTCCTTCACTGTGGCAATCGTGAATGACCGATCGCATTCTTACAGCTGGTTCATTCTCTAAGTAGCCACGCATAAATTCTAATCTGTGCTCTAATGACCAGTTGGGAGGAAAACAATGAGAGAATTGATGAAGGCACGCTTGTGGATGAATGTCGTTGCCGGAATTCTTAAATGTTTTGAATTTACGTGTAGTAATGAACAGCTTATAGTCAAAATCATCGTGTCGGCGAGTCGCATGTCGGTCATTGTTACTTCGTTTCGGCGGTTCCATCTCAAAATTCGATGCACCTTGCCAATTTCTTTCATAACTTCCAAAATGCCCTGTGTTATTATTTTGCGGCTTTTCCGTATTTCTAAGGCCCTCTTCCCGTGTTGGAGCGCGAGTGTCCTCTGAAATATGCAATTTTTGTATTACCTGTGCCAACTGATCTTGTACTTCCCGTATTTCTCTTTTGTGTTGCGTATTAATTTGATTCTGATTTTGTTTGAATTTCTTAATTTGTTCGCACTCTTCTGTGTCAGTGAGGGCTACAGGTCTTGTGTCAGTCAGATCATCATCATCTACCTTTGTAGATAAGTTAGTGAACTGATCCGATAGTTCGGCTACTTTCTCCGATAGTGTACTTATTTCCTCAGTGTGTTTTTCTGAACCAAGTTTCAGAGTGTCCATTTGTGTTGAAATCGTATCTACTGTGTCCTTTAAGTTTTCCTGAGTTTTTGCAAGTTGCGTAACCGAATCGGTAGATGCAACTGAGTCAATTTTAGCTTGCAAGGTCTCATGATTTTCATGAACAATAATGTGCAGTTCTTTTATGGCTGCTTCGTGATTCTGTAATGTATTTTCATGCCGCGAAAAAATAGGTTGAAAATGCTCACAATTTTGTGTTTTTACGTCATTACAGACTTTTTGACATTTCGATTCGATCTTATGTAACTCAGTAGTTAAATCTTCACGTGTTTGTTCGACTGAGTCTAAATTTTGAAGCTTTTGCTCCATTGCGTCTAACTGTTGCTGTGTTTGTCTCTGGTGTTGTTCCAGTGTGTCTAACTTTTGAAGATTTTGTCCCATTTGTTTCTGATTTAGTTCAAGCGTTGTGTCTAACTTTTGTAGCCTTTGTCCCATTTGTTGCTGTAACTGTAATAACAATGCACTCGTGTCTGAAACATGTTCCTCAGTGCTTTTCGGCAGTTAAGTTGCTCCGGCAACATTCACATTTTGACAGGCAGAAAATGTGTCTTGACTTAGTTGAGAAAACGGTGAGGACCCAAAACCTGAATCTGCAGTATTTGCAAGACTGTGTCCTGTCATTTCGGATTCCTGAGGCGAGCTGTTGCCGACCGATCGGTTGATAATGCTTCCCTGTTCACTAATTGTTTCACTGTTTACGCCATTATTTGCCGCCCGCTCCATTTCCCTATGCACAGTTACCAAATTACTACTTTGAACGTTAGTTAATTCATTACATGGTGGCGGTAACACACTGCTTTCATCTTCACTGTCATTTCTCAGTTTACTTTGGAGCCTAGTATTACGTTTTTCACACGCCATAATTGTCACAATATTTCACACGATAACACAGAAAAGCACAATTTGAAGAGCAAAAATAAGAAAACACATTAACATAGCACTGAAAATTATATCTAGTTAATCGCAAGCGCAGCTGCGAAATACTTGGTGCAAATCTACATGCATGCCACAACTGTTTTACTGTACAACAAGGAAAGACTGCAACTACAAAGGAGATTCTCTCTACAATTACGTGCTAGCAATAAACAAAAGCTACACTAATTACACAAACTACAAGAAAAAAATCAGAAGATTCCAGTGAGGTATCCTGGCAGGGTCGACATGAAACGTCCCCTTTGAACAATTATACATGACTGTGCTTAAACTGACACACAATATTTTCAGCGCAACGCAATCTGACTTTTAATAATCCCTACAAAAGAATGGCTCTGACTAACATTAACCTATACGTTTCACAAATCACTTACCTCACAAAAATCTTCGTACTGAAGGCACTAACTACTGATAGGCACAGTTAGCAAAAGAAAGATTTTGATAGAGAACAAAGAATGTATTTACCTTAATATTGTTCAAACGTCATATTATATATATCAGTTCATGACATCCAGTCTTACAAATGTACTGTCTCTGGCGGACACACGTCCAGATCGTCCGCTCTTAAAATTCTGCCATCTCACTCCCCACATCCACCACTGCTGGCGGCTCACCTCCAACTGCGCAACACTATGCGCTGCCCAACACTACAATGGCAGACAACAATGCAAACTAGCCACAGACTGCACACAACACAGTCAGTGATTTTCATGCAGAGCGCTACGTAACGTTGCCAATAAGAAAACATAAACAGCCTACTACCTACTTACAACCTCTACAGAGAGTCGAGTAAGATCGCTCTTCACCTCTGTTTTCACACCTCAACTTTTATCGAGCGAATCACATTACTAGAAGCTCTCAAAATACCCAGTTTGCCAGTGCCGACTAATGTACGGCCTGGGAGTAGAACTCTTTTCCATAATTCTTTCATTTCTACAAAATTTCATAAGTAAACTCCGCCCACAGCTTTGGGCAATAACACGTTTGCGGGAAGTTTTCTTCCAAGAGACCACTCTAGATTTTCCCGCAAGATTTCCTGTTGTAGCGAACACAGACTCCTGCATTGAAAGTTTTGTTATTCGGAACTCCTGGCCTGCCCTACTTGCGTTACCCGAAGGCGTAAAATTAGTGGGACACAGGCGAGAGCACGCACAGGAAAGCCTGTCCAGTTCCCATTGCTCTGTTTTGGTAAACACTTGAACACCTGCAGCCGCGTGTCTCTCAGAGGTTGGCGGCCGCTGTGGCCAATCTAAACGGATTACAGAAATCCCCCAGTTCACCATTCATACCGTCAGGCTGTGTCCTTCGGCGGTTAGGCGGGGACGTAGCCGAGCTCTGTCTCGCGTTCTGCCTTTCCGCAAAAATTGTATAATTACAAAATCCCAGAATTATCGCTGTATTACCTAGCCAGCGTGCCGATGCGTTTCCACATACAGGGTGTTACAAAAAGGTACGGCCAAACTTTCAGGAAACATTCCTCACACACAAAGAAAGAAAATACGTAATGTGGACATGTGTCCGGAAACGCTTACTTTCCACGTTAGAGCTCATTTTATTACTTCTCTTCAAATCACATTAATCATGGAATGGAAACACACAGCAACAGAACGTACACTTTGCTACAGGAAATGTTCAAAATGTCCTCCGTTAGCGAGGATACATGCGTCCACCCACTGTCGCATGGAATCCCTGATGCGCTGATGCAGCCCTGGAGAATGGCGTATTGTATCACAGCCGTCCACAATACGAGCACGAAGAGTCTCTACATTTGGTACCGGGGTTGCGTAGACAAGAGCTTTCAAATGGCCCCATAAATGAAAGTCGAGAGGCTTGAGGTCAGGAAAGCGTGGAGGCCGTGAAATTGGTCCGCCTCTACCAATCCATTGGTGACCGAATCTGTTGTTGAGAAGCGTACGAACACTTCGACCGAAATGTGCAGGAGCTCCATCGTGCATGAACCACATGTTGTGTCGTACTTGTAAAGGCACATGTTCTAGCAGCACAGGTAGAGTATCCCGTATGAAATCCTGATAACGTGCTCCATTGAGCGTAGATGGAAGAACATGGGGCCGAATCGAGACATCACCAACAATGCCTGCCCAAACGTTCACAGAAAATCTGTGTCGATGACGTGATTGCACAGTTGCGTGCGGATTATCGTCAGCCCACACATGTTGATTGTGAAAATTTACAATTTGATCACGTTGGAATGAAGCCTCATCCGTAAAGAGAACATTTGCACTGAAATGAGGATTGACTCATTGTTGGATGAACCATTCGCAGAAGTGTTCCCGTGGGGGCCAATCAGCTGCTGATAGTGCCTGCACACGCTGTACATGGTACGGAAACAACTGGTTCTCCCGTAGCACTCTCCATACAGTGACGTGGTCAACGTTACCTTGTACAGCAGCAACGTCTCTGACGCTGACATTAGGGTTATCGTCAACTGCACGAAGTATTGCCTCGTCCATTGCAGGTGTCCTCGTCGTTCTAGGTCTTCCCCAGTCGCGAGTCATAGACTGGAATGTTGCGTGCTCCCTAAGACGCCGCTCAATTGCTTCGAACGTCTTCCAGTCGAGACACCTTCGTTCTGGAAATCTGTCTCGATACAAACGCACCGCGCCACGGCTATTGCCCCGTGCTAATCTGTACATCAAATGGGCATCTGCCAACTCCACATTTGTAAACATTGCACTGACTGCAAACCTCGTTCGTGATGAACACTAACCTGTTGATGCTACGTACTGATGTGCTTGATGCTAGTACTATAGAGCAATGAGTCGCATGTCAACACAAGCACCGTAGTCAACATTACCTTCCTTCAATTGGGCCAACTGGCGGTGAATCGAGGAAGTACAGTACATACTGACGAAACTAAAATGAGCTCTAACATGGAAATTAAGTGTTTCTGGCACATGTCCACATAACATCTTTTCTTTATTTGTGTGTGAGCAATGTTTCCTGAAAGTTTGGCCGTACCTTTTTGTAACACCCTGTAGATTTCCTACACCGTAATTTAGAGTATTATTCCAACAAACCTGAAGTGTCACGTTAAATGCACTCATGTAAGGTGCAAGGCCGTTGCCACCTTACACATTCTTCCAATTCCCTCGGACTGCGAAAGGAATAGCGTGGTCCATCAGTCCAGATCATTCGTTTGCAGTCATCCACTGAACCGTGGCGTGGCCGTAGACACCGTCTGAAGCGGGGGTTACGAGTTACGGTGACGTAAATGTGGGGGTTGTTACAGCGCTGGACTGGTTCGGGCTGTGTGTGCGGCCAGGTGGGGAGTGCAGAGCGGTTAGCTATCGGCTCCACGGCGAGCCTAATCAGGCGGCAAACGGCTGCTCCGCTCCGCTCGCGGCAGATAGGCGGGGGTCGGCCTGCGCTGCTGATAACCAGACACACACACACACACACACACACACACACACACACACACACACAAACGCGCGCGCGTCGCTCCGCAGCAACACCGCCGGTGGGGCGCTGTACACTGTACGCTGTCCCGACTCGAGGGAAAGTCATTGTCGCCCGGTGACATGGTGCGCTGTCGTCCATGAAAGTTCCCCCTCGTTGTTTGCGAACATAAAGCCCCCGAACGGCTGCTGCAAACAGTCCCCCAGTAGCCGAACATAACCACTTCCACTGAGTGATCGGTTCAGTTGGAGCGGAGGATCCAGTCCACACCATTACTGAGGCACCAGCAACTTGCACAGTGCCTTGTTGACAACCTGGGTCCTCCACTTCGAGGCGTCTGCGTCACCCTCGAACCCTACAATCAGCTCTAACTGAAATCGGGACTCGTCTAACCAGCTCACGGTTTTACAGTCCTTTACGGTCCAACCGATACGGTCACGAGCCCAAGAGAGGTGCTGCAGGCGATGTCGTGCTCCCAGCAGAGGCACTCTCGTCGGTCGTCTGGTGCCAAAGCCCATTAACGCCAAATTTCCCCGCATTGTCCTAACGGATAGGTTGGTTTATTTATTTATTGTTCCGTGGGACCAAATTAAGGAGAAGTCTCCATGTTCATGGAACGAGTCAATACATCAAATTATAACACGATAGTAGAAACAGATAAAATGAAATATAAGTAACATATTCAGGTGACAATTCGTAAGTTTAAATAAAGAAAAATCAATGATGTTACACTGGAATTTGCTTAATTTTTCAGCTCTTCCAGGAGCTCCTCGACAGAATAGATGAAGTGAGCCATGAGGAAACTCTCCCGTTTAGACTTAGAAGTGTTTGGGCTACTGCTAAGATTTTTGAGTTCTTGTGGTAGCTTATTGAAAAATGGATGCAGCAGAATACTGCACTCCTTTCTGCACCGGATTTGTTTTCTGCCTAGTATTAACTGAGTGAAAGCTGCTAACTCTTGGACATAAGCTAATATTGCTAACAACAAACGAGATTAAAGAAAATATATACTGTGAGCGCAATGTCAGAATTCCCAGACTATTGAATAGGGGTCGACAAGAGGTTCTCGAACTTACACCACATACAGCTGGAGGAGCCCGTTTTTGAGCCAAAAATACCCTTTTTGAATCAGAAGAATTACCCCAAAAATTAATATCATATGACATAAGCGTATGAAAATATGCGAAGTAGACTACGCAGCACATCGATTTCTGTGGTTATTTCACGCAGACTTGCTTGTCTGTCATCACTGACAACTCTCCGCAAACGCCGCTGCTCTCGGTCGTTAACTTAGCGCCGTGGGCCACTGCGTTGTCCGTGGTGAGAAATGTGGTATTCTCGGCACACTCTTGTCACTTTGGATCTCGGAATACTGAATTCCCTAACGATTTCCGAAATTTAAAAATTCCATGCATGAAGCTCCAACCACTATTTTGCGTTCAACCTCTCTTAATTCGCGTCGTGCGGCCATAATCATGTCGGTGACTTTTCGGCACGAACCACCTGACTGCAAATGACAGCTCCGCCACTGCACTGCCCTTTTACACCTCGTGTACGCGATACTACTGCCGTCTGTATATGCGGATATGGCTACCCCATGACTTTTGTCACCTCTGTGCATAAACAGGGTGTTCAGAAATTCCCGTAACAGACTTTTAGGACTAACAGAGGGGACTGAGTCGATAATGTTCTCAATGGGAACCCATGTCCTGAAGCGCACCGTTTCCGTGCTAAAAGCACTTGAGAACATATTGGTAATGCCGTCAATTTAACAAGTAATTTAGTAAGTGTGACCCATTCCACTCATTACTGGCCAAAGAAACAAAAAGGAAACTTCACCAATTTTCACAAACATCGTTGTTTACAGTTAAGCCGTTTCTGTCTTTTTTTCAAAGAAGGCTTAGCATTCTGATCCACTAAAAGTAAGATTCGATGTTGCAACCACCAAGTTCGGTGCAGACATTGTACCTACAAATTATTTTGTGGCAACCATTGATAATATTAATGTACACTAATGGCCATTAATAATGCTACACCACGAACATGAAGTGCTGCAGACGCGAAATTTCACCGACAGGAAGAAGATGCTGTGACATGCAAATGACTAGCTTTTCAGAGCATTCACACAAGGTTGGCGCCGGTGGCGACACCTACAACGTGCTGACATGAGGAAAGTTTCCAACCGATTTCTCATACACAAACAGCAGTTGACCGGCATTGCCTGGTGAAACGTTGTTGTGATGCCTCGTGTATGGAGGAGAAATGCGTACCTTCACGTTTCCGACTTTGATAAAGGTCGGATTCTACCCTATCGCGATTGCGGTTTATCGTATCGCGACATTGCTGCTCGCGTTGGTGGAGATCAAATGACTATTAGCAGAATATGGAATCAGTGGGTTCAGGAGGGTAATACGGAACGCCGTGCTGGATCCCAACGGCCTCCTATAACTAGCAGTCGAGATGACAGGCATCTTATCCGCATGGCTGTAACGGATCGTGCAGCCACGTCTCGATCCCTCAGTTAACTGATGGGGACGTCTGCAAGACAACAACCATCTGGACGAACAGTTCGACGACGTTTGCACCAGCACGGACTATCAGCTCGGAGACCATGGCTGCGGTTACCTTTGACGCAGCATCACAGGCAGGAGAGCCTGCGATGGTGTACTCGACGACGAACCTGGGTGCACGAATGGCAACACGTAATTTTCCGGATGAATCCAGGTTCTGTTTACAGCATCATGATGGTCGCATCCGTGTTTGGCGGCATCGCGGTGAACGCACATTGGAAGCGTGTAGTCGTCATCGCCCGGCGTGATGGTATGGGGTGCCATTGGTTACACGTCTCGGTCACCTCTTGTTCGCATTGACGGTACTTTGAACAGCGGACGTTACATTTCAGATGTGTTACGACCCATAGCTGTACCATTCATTCGATCCCTGCGAAACCCTACATTTCTGCAGGATAATGCACGACTGCATGTTGCAGGTCCTGTACGGGCCTTTTTGGATACAGAAAATGTTCGACTACTGCCCTGGCCAGCACATTCTCCAGATCTCACCAACAGAAGAGGTCTGGTCAATGGTGGCCGAGCAACTGGCTCGTCACAATACGCCAGTCACTACTCTTGATGAACTGTGGTATCGCGTTGAAGCTGCATGGGCAGCTGTACCTGTACACGCCATCCAAGCTCTGTTTGACTCAATGCCCAGGCGTATCACGGCTGTTATTACGGCCAGAGGTGGTTGTTCTGGGTACTGATTTCTCAGGATCTATGCAGCTAAGTTGCGTGAAAATGTTATCACATATCGGCACTTGTATAATATATTTGTGCAATGAATACCCGTTTATCATCTGCATTTCTTCTTGGTGTAACAATTTTAATGGCCAGTATATGTACGACCTGCTTAGAGCTTCCAGTTAGCAACTCGTGGCAATAAACTGAACTGAAATTGCTTCTTCCCTTGATATAACGAAAGTGTCACGTATTAAATTGTACGTCTCGATTGTCATACAGCACTGCCGAACATTATACACAATATTTGCTTACGCCATATATATATTTACAGAAAGATGACAGGAAATACATGAAGACAGAAAGGGGGATACGATACTTGGAGAAGAATTGGACAGTCCGTTGAAAGACGTATGTCGAAAGAAGGTCCTGGAAAATACAACACTCCTTCAGAATTATTCAGATGTTTGTGAGAGCCAGCCGTGGCCTTACTACAAAATGCAATGCGAGGAAGACAACTTTAAGTGTTACAAATGAACTTTTTAATGATTTCCATAACTACGGACGATTTTCTCTTGTATTAGGCCCCTGTGATCACAACTGAAAAACGGCAGTAGGAGAACAGCTGAAAAATTAAAATGAAACTCACTCACTCACTCGTACCAACATACGCGTATTAAACAGCGTAAATATCGTAATCGAAAGACAGTTGTGAGCAATGTTAAATTCCGTGATGATTATTATTTTGGAACTGACGCATAGAAAGATGTAAACTTAATTAACTATGTATGTAAATAATATAAATGAAAATTGCACGTTTTCGTAAGTTATTAGAATTTTCTTAACCATGTCTACAATGGCACGGATCATCCTAATATTGTGACAACTCCAAACACATTACGTACACACTTGTGACAGAGCAAAAGGTTGGTGATATCTTCAAAGTTGTTTGTTGCCCTCATGAGTCACTAATTTGCGTTCATTCCGAAAGGCATCGCTACATTTGTCGTTGGTTATGCCTGAAGAGGACATCTTCAAAAACGTGCGTTATTTTTTGAAGGATACCATGCCTTTGCCATTCAGCGTAACGTTTACTTTGTCAGTTCTCAGCATTGTCTACGACATAACTACAACTGCCAAACTTTTCAGGGCATGTAACATTGGGCACATTACATACAGGGTCAAAAGTATTTAAACTGACAAACTCTGGGTGGTTGTATGGGACATCAACACAAATATTTTTCCCTAATGTCATTTTTTCCTATGAGGAGTATTTAAACCGGTAGAGGAAAATTTCTCTGGTGGCAAATTAATGAAACCAACAAATAATTTCCCATTTTCTTATGACCAAGAGACAACACATTAACACAACCCAATTTCAATTACAGTATATTTTCAAAAATGCCTCTCCCGCGTCCGGCCATCCTGATTTAGGTTTTCCGTGATTTCCCTAAATCACTCCAGGCAAATGCCGGGATGGTTCCTCTGAAAGGGCACGGCCGAATTCCTTCCCTAATCCGATGAGACCGATGACCTCGCTGTCTGGTCTCCTTCCCCGAAACCAACCAACCAAAAATTCCTCCATTTACACGTAAACGAAGGTTACACTGTCGGATCCTGTTCTGTCTGACACGGGCAAAAACCCCAGGAGTACCTTGAAGTGTTCCTGCAGCTGCTACTATCCGGGGAGCCAGATCCTCTTCTGATGCAACAGGAGTTGTGTAAACAAGGTTGCGCCATCTCTAACCACACAAAAAAGTCCAGAGGGGACATATCTGGGTATCGAGCAGGCCGTGGTACAGGACCACCTCTGCCAATCCACGTTTCTGGGAACCGTTGGTCCAGGAATCGACGCACACGACGACTGAAATGTGCCGGCGCCCCGTCATGTTGAAACCATATGCGTTGTCTTGTAGGGATCGGGACGTCTTCCAGTAATTCTGGCAATGCTCTGGCGAGAAAATTGTAATAGTGCCTGCCATTTAATGGCCTAGGTAGCAGATACGACCGAATTAAACAGTCCCCCACATTTCCGACCCACACATTAACGAAGAACCGCACTTTATGAGCACTAGTAACTGTGGCATGTGGGTTATCCTCACTCTAAACATGCGAACTGTGCATGTTGAAGACTCAATCAAGCCCGAACTTTGCTTCATCGGTAAACACAGAGGATGGAAATGTAGGATGCATTTCACACTGCTCCAGGTACCACTGCGAAAACTGTGCTCTGGGTGGATAGTCAACTGGTTCCAGGTTGTGGACACGCTGTAATTGAAATGGACGTAACAATTGCTCTCGAAGGACTGTTCTTACACTCGTCTGATTCTTCCCCATTTTACGTGCAATTGCACGAGTGCTGATTGAAGGATCCCGCTCCACATGCTGCAAGACAGCTTCCTCAAATTGCAGCGTTCTTACCGTGCGACGGCGTCCCTGTCCAGGTAATCTGCTAAATGACCCGGTCTCACGCAGACGTTGGTACACAGCAGCAAAGGTCGTATGATGCGGGATACGGCGATTAGAATATTGTTGTTGATAAACCCGCTGTGCAGCTCGTCCGTTGTGGTGCGCTACGTAGTACGCACCAAGCATGTCAGTGTACTCACTCCAGGTGTATCGCTCCATTAGTAAACAGAGACAATGCACTACTACAGTGGTGGACAGCAGTTGCCTACAACTGAAGAGCGTAATAAGCCCTCTAACAGGTGAAGATCGTAATACGGCCTGTAAGAGCTGAAGAGTCTAATACGACCTCCACTGGTTTAAATAATCCTCATACGAAAAAATGACATTAGGGAAAAATACACTCCTGGAAATGGAAAAAAGAACACATTGACACCGGTGTGTCAGACCCACCATACTTGCTCCGGACACTGCGAGAGGGCTGTACAAGCAATGATCACACGCACGGCACAGCGGACACACCAGGAACCGCGGTGTTGGCCGTCGAATGGCGCTAGCTGCGCAGCATTTGTGCACCGCCGCCGTCAGTGTCAGCCAGTTTGCCGTGGTAAACGGAGCTCCATCGCAGTCTTTAACACTGGTAGCATGCCGCGACAGCGTGGACGTGAACCGTATGTGCAGTTGACGGACTTTGAGCGAGGGCGTATAGTGGGCATGCGGGAGGCCGGGTGGACGTACCGCCGAATTGCTCAACACGTGGGGCGTGAGGTCTCCACAGTACATCGATGTTGTCGCCAGTGGTCGGCGGAAGGTGCACGTGCCCGTCGACCTGGGACCGGACCGCAGCGACGCACGGATGCACGCCAAGACCGTAGGATCCTACGCAGTGCCGTAGGGGACCGCACCGCCACTTCCCAGCAAATTAGGGACACTTTTGCTCCTGGGGTATCGGCGAGGACCATTCGCAACCGTCTCCATGAAGCTGGGCTACGGTCCCGCACACCGTTAGGCCGTCTTCCGCTCACGCCCCAACACCGTGCAGCCCGCCTCCAGTGGTGTCGCGACAGGCGTGAATGGAGGGACGAATGGAGACGTGTCGTCTTCAGCGATGAGAGTCGCTTCTGCCTTGGTGCCAATGATGGTCGTATGCGTGTTTGGCGCCGTGCAGGTGAGCGCCACAATCAGGACTGCATACGACCGAGGCACACAGGGCCAACACCCGGCATCATGGTGTGGGGAGCGATCTCCTACACTGGCCGTACACCACTGGTGATCGTCGAGGGGACACTGAATAGTGCACGGTACATCCAAACCGTCATCGAACCCATCGTTCTACCATTCCTAGACCGGCAAGGGAACTTGCTGTTCCAACAGGACAATGCACGTCCGCATGTATCCCGTGCCACCCAACGTGCTCTAGAAGGTGTAAGTCAACTACCCTGGCCAGCAAGATCTCCGGATCTGTCCCCCATTGAGCATGTTTGGGACTGGATGAAGCGTCGTCTCACGCGGTCTGCACGTCCAGCACGAACGCTGGTCCAACTGAGGCGCCAGGTGGAAATGGCATGGCAAGCCGTTCCACAGGACTACATCCAGCATCTCTACGATCGTCTCCATGGGAGAATAGCAGCCTGCATTGCTGCGAAAGGTGGATATACACTGCACTAGTGCCGACATTGTGCATGCTCTGTTGCCTGTGTCTATGTGCCTGTGGTTCTGTCAGTGTGATCATGTGATGTATCTGACCCCAGGAATGTGTCAATAAAGTTTCCCCTTCCTCGGACAATGAATTCACGGTGTTCTTATTTCAATTTCCAGGAGTGTATTTGTTTTGATGTCCCCTACAACCTCCCAGAGTTTGTCGGTTTAAATACTTTTCACCCTGTATAACACAGGTGTCAGAGAACACTTAAACAAGACAGGATCGTTTTCTCATGGTTTCGTTTGGTAAACGCGGAATCGTCAAGACCATGCTGAACTGATATTCCTATTTATACATTCAGTCACCAAATAACACAAAAAAAATTTTTTGTTATCTTCCAAAGTATTTGATTGTGGAGGTCATGTTACAGTCTTATAAAAACTACATTTTATGGAACTGGTAGGTAGCAGGCAAATGGTTTCAATTGTACTTAACGAACAAAATGCAAAAAGTTGTACTGAATAGTTCTAAAAATGATGGAAAGATAGAAGATTTTAGTGATCGGGGAGAAATAACAAATGGAGTGCCATGGGGTTTCATCTTGGATCCACTCCTGTTCCTTAAACAAGCAGAATTGATTGTTTTTGGAGACGATACTAATGTTATGATAAATCTCGTTAGAGAGAAAAGCACGAAGGATCTGGTAAATGATGTTTTTTAAAGAAGTATTAAGTGGTTTTCTAAAAATGGAACCACCCTTAATTTTCATGATGATGTTTGATTTGTGGGGCGCTCAGCCTACGCAGTTATCAGCGCCCGTACAAATTTCCAACCTTTACTCAGTCCAGTCTCGCCACTTACATTAATGATGAGGACAACACAAACTCCCAGTCCCTGGGCGGAGAAGATCCACAACCCAGGACCCCGTGATCCAGAGGCGCCTTGTTGAGAAAACACACTATATTCAGTTCTATACAGTCATCCCAACCACTGACGTAGGACATTAACAGGACTCAGTAAACAGGTAAGAATGCTCCAATTTTTTTAGTGTACGTACTGATGAAAAATCGAACTGGAAGAAACATCCTACTAATCCTTTCAAACAATTAAGTTCGGCTGTTTTTGGTCTTCGTAAATTTCTGATCTTGGAAACACACGAATCAGCCTCCTGACATATTTTGCATATTTCCGCTACTAAGACGTCGTGGTCTCCTTCATTGCTTACATATTCCGCCCTCACAATCATATTCCGCACATCAAGACGCTTCATTCGAACCCAAACTCGATAAGATGAAGTCAATGTTGTATGAATTCACGTAAACGATATGCAATTGACAAGTGAGCGCATCGTGGTTGAAATACTCGAGGCTGGTGTACACACATACATTCCAGACACGACGGTCACAGAGGCTTTTGGTTCGGAAGAGAGGCCAGACAGCGGGACGCCAGGCCCTTCAGAGGACGACCCAGCCCATGTCGGCTGCTGACCGCACGTGTAGCGGACAGAATGGGCCCAAGTGAAAAGGGGGAACGACCCCGTGTTCGGCTTAAAAGCAAATTCCGCTACATTGTGTGGGAGCGGCCAGCCTACGCATTCTTTACACATAGCATGCAGTTTCAGAGATTTTCACAGGGGGACAGCAAAAGCCGATGCTGCAGGTTTCCGGATAGGTCGCCTTAAACGAAACGTCATTCTACCGTTTTAGAAGAGCAATGCCGATTGGCAGACTATATTTCTGACGCCTTGAGCTGAAGGAATAATGGAAGAGACCGAAAGATATACCCCTTCACATCTGGTGTGGAGAGGCGCCGTTCCGTTGTCGCTCTTGGAGCGAGGAACAAGTCTCTCCTCAGTACTTCACTGGGAGAGCATCTCTGTCGAGAGCGAATCGAAGGGCGACTCTATATTGAGTCCTTGCGATTAAGCGTTGTTCACTGTGTTGGCCGACACACTTACTGTGTGGTGTGAACAGACAGAGTTATAGTTAAACGCCTGCGGGCGAATTTTGAGTGGCATCGTGGTGGACTGGTTATCTGACCGATGTACCACGCCAATAGTTAGACTAGGGGGCGAATAGGAATCCTTAACTTCAACGAGGCGTAGGGGGAGTTTGATTGGCGAAGGTCAATACAGATAGAACGAGAGTTATCTTATTTGTCAGCAGCGAGCGGCGCAAACAGCAGTCATCGCAGCTTACGGTATTGTGCGCTACAGCTATTGCGAGCCTCGTATTTCCTCCACAACAGCGCACTTCACTGCATTTCACACGCGACAGCCTCGACCGTACCTAGCAACATTCTAAAGGATAATTATTCAAGTTGAGTAGGCGCACGTCTCAGCCATTCTGCCAAGTCAAAACCATCTTAAACTTTGTGTAGAAATTTCATTAGCGATTCCTATCATTGAGAGGTAACTTCACATTCCGAAAAGAACCAGGATATAACTTGTTCAATTTATAACTAAAAGTGCCATTGTGATTTCTCACAATTTTTGCAAAAAAAAAAAAAAAAAAAAAAAAAAATTTATAATAATTTTCGTTAGTTTCATGTTTTTCTTACACTAACTAGCACTACTCCAGTACCCAAGTATCCCACTAGTTAGATAAGAAATTTTGTGAATTTTTGTGTCATTTCCTTACAGCGGACGACTCCAGAAGATATTTATTGCTGAAAGTTTTTCAGGCATTTCTCTTTAGAACGTCAGGAGCGTCTGGCTGATTTCTGTAGTAGTGTGGGGGTGGAAATTACATCTTGCAGGAGCCACAGGCTAAAGGGTACATCTCAGATTAATCCATTGCACAGAATAATAGATCAACCCGTCGGGCTCAGACACTCAAAAATGTCTTATGGAATAGAGTGGTGAACCAGGTCGATTGTCATGTACAGATACGCCGTCATCCAGGCGAACGCACGCAGGTCGGTGGGCGCAGTATTATGTCATGGGAGGTCATCCACCTGGGTTTCCGTGGGACCTGTGGTAGTAATCAGCTGTGGGCTGCGTGAGCATTATTAGGGACCACCTCTAACCCCTAATGCTTGATGCCCTCCTCAACAGCGATGGCATCTTCCAACAGGATAACTGTCCATGTCACGAGGCCACAATCGTGCTGCAATGACTGGAGGAGCATTATGGTGACTCAAGTTGATGTCTTGGCCATCAAATGCAGCTTATCTGAATCCGGTGAAACCCAACAGGGACGCTGTCAGTCGCCAGCTACGCGCCTGCAAACCGACCGACCAGCCTCAAAATTATGGAAGTGTGTGACTGGTGCGTGGGCATCTGGAGCCGAAAACCTGTCGAGCGCTTGTCGAATCAATGACACGAAAAATCACTGCCGAACTGTGCTCCAGAAGTGGACCAACGGGCTTTTAACTCGGTGGACCTAATGTT
This sequence comes from Schistocerca piceifrons, assembly GCF_021461385.2. Lineage (NCBI taxonomy): Eukaryota > Metazoa > Arthropoda > Insecta > Orthoptera > Acrididae > Schistocerca > Schistocerca piceifrons. The sequence goes on from NC_060146.1 coordinate 217,376,222, forward strand.
TTGGCTCATCAGTGTATATTCGCCAGTAACATTCGCCATAAATACAATAATTCGTCAAAATTTGAGAAGAGTGGTGTTGTCCCTACGTGCATTAGAGGGTAAAATTACCTTTATCACTCTATTTAAAGCTGTTTACTGAATAATATGAAGTATCAGGCAGGTAGCAAGGCAAGTTTTAAATCTAGCCTGGAATCATTTCTCCTGGTCAAATCCTTCTATTCTATGGACGAACTTTTATTTTAAAACAAAAACGGTAGTTGCATGATTAGGACTGAAAAATTGTGTCTAATGTTACCACTACTGATGTATACATATCCTGTAAACTGACTCGCTTCTCATAATTCTTATAAACCAATCGTTAAACTGTTTTGTCGAACGTGTAACTTACTTACTTACTTACTTACTTACTTTCTTCTTCTTCTTCTTCTTGAAACTTTTATTCTTATGCAGGTCGTTCACAGAGCGTCTTACATCTTGTTGGTGGTCTTCCAATTGACTGTCCATTATAGAGCTCTTCTCAGAAGTTTTTCTGGCCCCATTCTTTAGTGTGGCCTAACCATTTGAGCCTATTACCGTCCGCGGTTTCTTTTATGGTCTCGATCTGCAGCGTGTTTCATGCTGTCTCTTCTCGTCTTACCGAGGATCCCTCGCATAAAGCCAATCTCTGTTGCTTGTGTTCTGCTCAGTACGTTCTTTGTCCAACATTCTGATCCATAGCTCAAAATTGGCAGATAATATGACTGGTATGTCACGACCTTCGGGCTCACACGTATTTTGTAATTGTGTCCGATATGCAATAATAATATTCTGAACAATTTTTTTATTATCCTCGATGTTTCCTTTCTTGGTTATTTTGCTTCATAGATACTTGAAAGCATGTACTTCTTTAATAACTCTTCCGCTGCAAGTTGTATCGTTCATTTTTCCTACTGATTTTCTTTATGGTAATTGCTGGAGAGTTGGACCACTGCGTGACACGGACCAGTGGCATAGTTCACAAATGCGCCCGCTAACTGCGAGGGGGCTCTTTTGTGAACAAACGTGGTGCAGGGGTGTTGCTGTCATTTTCGTGTTAGTTACAGAGAAAAATCACATTCTCTGTTATGGTAAGCCGACAAGTTTTATCGTGCAGTTACATAATTTTAGTATTAATGCTTAGTTTGCACAAAATTGATGGCGTCTCTTCACTGCGACCTTGACAAATGTGTGGGCACGGAAGTTAGCGTAAAATGGCCACCGAGTTCGCTACGTAGAGACAGAAGTCGGGATGGGCCATCTCTCCCAGACTATCGGACAATCGGAAGAGGTGGACCACTTGTTTTAATGTGAGACAGCTAGAACAGAACTAAATTTAATTTGAAGGTATGTGCAGTAATGCGACTTAAGGTGGCCGCAGTCTCGGACTATGCTTATTTATCGGGAGGTATGTCTCTGTCAGCGAATGGAAGAATGGAATCTTACACAGGGGCCAACCAACCACTTCAAAAGGCCTACCGATTTCAAGCAGAACAAACGAGCAGAGTTATCGGTACAATCAAATTCCTTCAATGATTCAGGTTCGGGCTCCATCCCCATCTACACTTAAAACTTCCAACATTACTACCTCAAAACTGTCTACTCGTATGCCAACGCAGACAAAGATTTTGGAAGATACATCACTTGTTCCTTCTATTGATAAAGTCACCAACTTAAGGAGGAAAGCAGCAACTCCATCCAAATGGCTAAACTCTGCTAAAGATGAATTTTATCCATAGTGGATGCTGTTGCAGTCCGTGACTGTTCCTTTATAGGGTGTAGAAAAGCCGGCCGCGGTGGTCTAGCGGTTCTAGGCGCTCAGTCCGGAACCGCGCGACTGCTACAGTCGCAGGTTCGAATCCTGCCTCGGGCATGGATGTGTGTGATGCCCTTAGGTTAGTTAGGTTTAAGTAGTTCTAGGGGACTGATGACCACAGATATTAAGTCCCATAGTGCTCAGAGCCATTTGGTGTAGAAAAATTTTCTCTAGCGGAAACAACATAAGCTGGAGGAAAAAGTATTTCTCCACTCTGCTGAAGATATTGAAACTGTTACGAAAACGAGAGGTAAGGTGAGAAATGAAGTAAAAAAGAGGCAGAATAAGATCACCAACGGGGAATACTACTGAAGAGAAAAACACACTGAAGAAGCTAAAAAGGAGAAATACTGCAACTAGCTCAGCGTGTTCATCAGATGCGGACATTGTAGGACAATGTGAGAATAATTTTGATGAGCGGAATGAAGATGAGTGTGTTGGGTGTGGTGAAATCTGTTACTAAACTAATAAAAATTACGATTAGATTCAGTGCGTTTGGCCAAGTGAATACTGTTCAACATTTGGGATAAGTGTAGTTACTGTGGCGACAGAAAGAGAGGCTGATGCTTGAACAAAATCAACTCATTACAAAAAGCAATATTCAATCAAGATTTATAATAGCTGCCGAGAATTCTTCCGGGCTGTATGGCCGTGGTGCACGGAACTTTTCTATCCCTGACGTTTCGTCCCAAGTTACGTTTGACATCTTCGGAGGTGCTCCTGGTTGTGCTGAGTCTTGTCGATGTCGGACGTCGAAGAACGGTATAAATTCCGTGGAAAGTGGGCGTGGTCTGGATTTGACGTGATAGCAGAGATAAACCTTGTCAAGTATAAAATATAACTATCGATCATAGTACGTCAAAGATAAATACTTCTCATCGATTCTGTAGCGCCACTGTCCATATATCGCTGAGTTTCATAGCTCCTTCTTTTATGTTAAAATCATCCCTATGTTTATTTATTTCGGTGGCTTCTCTATGGAACCTTGGATAATAGTTCGTCATAGTACATAAAACTACGTGATCGCCCGACTGAAGAGCATGTTCCGCCACGGCAGACTTGTCTGTTTTCCCTAGTCAGCAACGACTTTCACATTCCTTCAACCGTGTATTCACACTTCTCTTTGTAGTTCCAATGTAGACCTACCACATTTACACGAAATCTTGTATAAACCACTTGCAGACAGAGGGGGCGTTTATCCTTAACGGAACGAAGTGCTTGGCCTATTTCCTTAACTGGTCTGAAAATCGGTCGAACGTTATGTTTCCTTAAATTCTTGCCTATTTGATCCGTTACTTTTTCGATGTAAAGGGCAGAGACACCGTGTTCTTCCGTCGGTGTGTCCTATCGACTATCGTTGTCCTTAGGCCTCCTGTTATTCGGTTGCAAAACTCTATCTATTTCCTTACTAGAGTACCCATTCTTCTCAAAAGCCTGCTTTAGATGTTTTAGCTCGGCGTCCAGGCATTCCAGCGCACAAATCCTTTTAGCTCTGTTCACTAGACATTTAATTACACCTCTTTTCTGTTGTGGATGATCATTGGAATCGTTATGCAAGTATCTGTCTGTATGCGTAACCTTCCGAAAGAGTTAATGTTTCAAGCTGCCATCAGTCTGTCTCATAACGAAGACATCCAAGGAGGACATTGTCTTTCTCCATTTGCGTGGTATTCTGGATTTTAGGATTTATACTATTTAAATAAGAAAAGAATTCCTCTAAAGCTTTTTTGCCATGTGAACAAACCACAACCAGCGGCACCTCCGAAGATGTCCAACGTAGCCTTGGACGAAACGTCAGGGATAGAAGAGTTCCGTGGGCCACGGCCATACTGAAAGGGTACAGTACCGCCTGACATTGAAAATAGGTACAACATTCTTCGTTATTCCTGTCAGTACAACATATTTTTTCTAATAATAACTCAATTTCAATTAATACAGCGAAGCCGGATACCAGTGTGCGAAAGAATGACAATTTATTTATTTAATTGATCACATGTGCACTCCCACAAAATAAATCCCTACATCCAGTTTGGTGAGGTCTGTGAAATGAATGAATGTACGGTCGTCTGCTAACCGCAGATAGTGAATGTAAATATATGATCATCTTTGAGACGGTACTTGGGTCACCTTTGGTGGGACCAAAGAGATGAAATTTACCTGAGCTTTGAGCGCCTGAAATGCGGCTGACCAATACGGTAGCAAGGTGCTCCCCTACTTCGGCAGAGGTGCGAGAGGACCTGAAGAACGGCCATGTTTCAGCAATCTGGCGCTGGATCTTGTGTTGGTAAGACCTGTCTTAGGTGTGCTCCGTAAAGACAAAAGGGTGGAGACATGGTATGCATGTGGAATACTTAAGAGTAGTTTAGAATAATAGTTTCTCTATTTCAGGAACTTTTGGGGGGAAAATTAAATGACAGGCAGCTAATATTAAGGGGATCGTAGTAATCTTCGGAAGTGACCAATGGTTACAATGGAACCACGTATAGCAATAAGTTGAAATACTTGCGAGTGCTATTACTAAGTTGAAATACTTCCAAGTGCTAAAGTTAAGCTGAATTACTAGTGTGTGTACTATAAGTTGGAAATATTTAAGAAATGGTGTGTGCAGGACTTGAAATTAGAGACGAGCACTTCCACATGGTGAGTACTGTGTGAGTCTCAATCTGTGTATGAGACAAAGGATAAAGAGAAGTGCTCGTCCATGGTATCAGCTGAGGACTCGCGTGTGTGACGAATATGTTCTTAATATTACTTTGCGTGTTATGCTTCCTTGTGACGCTTGATTCAAACTATAATACTCTGAGAGAGAAGCAAGGTGAGTCAGCCGTCTATCCAGCAACGCCACTTGGCTTGCATTGCACAGGAAGACGTGCATATATCCTCCAGAGTTCGTAGTAGGAAAGGAAAGTTACAAAGTGGGGCAGTGTCGTGTGAAACTGGGATAAATACTAATTGAAGTGGGAAAGCTGGAAGTGATAATGTTGTGACTATTCCTTGTGTTGTATTCCATGTTGTAGTGTGGTGTATGTCATGTAATTGAAGTATGTGGTTTGCATGGGAGAGTAGCTAGGTAGTTTCAGAGGTAGTGGGTTATGCGTGTTCCTTTTGTACCGCTCAGTCTGGAGGAAAGTTTCGTGATGATGGTTGTGAGAGTCGAAGTGTGAGATATATAAAAAAAAAAAATCCACCATCCTATCCAGAAAGTGCACTGTAGCGTTAAATAATTACGAGACCATAAGATAGAGAATCACCAATGTGAAGCCATGCCCACTGGGCGGAATTTCGCATGAGTTATTGTTGTAGGTTATAGAATTTGTGTGTTCAGGTTATAGAATTTATCGGAATAAATACGATAGTGAAAAGAAAAAGATTGGTGGCCTTTTCCTTCGAATTGTATGTTGTCATGATATCCAGAATATATAATGTGTGCGCCATTCATATTCAGTGCGATGGCCATCTGTTGTTCAAAGCCGTTAAATAAGAAAGAAAATGTGGTATTGCCAGTGCGTAGTGAATAGCCAGAGTTCTGTAAATTACTGATAGTCAGATGTGCATTTCCGTTGCGTAATATTCACACAGGAGGATAATTTGTAACTTAATTGTGAGTACGAGAGTTCATGTTACTCGATAAATAAGAATGAATCCACTCGCTTGGCAGACCACTCATCTTGCAGGCCTCACTGCTTGATGCCACAGTATGAGCAAGGCATGTGGGTGCCTCTCAATACAACCCGGAAGAATTCTCGGCAGCTGAAACATTCGGCCGTGAAAGCCTTCATTGTAAGATTTATAACAAACTGATAAAATTGTATTGGACTAGAATATTTAATAGTACACTTCTGTATTCATTACATCATATAATAAATAAAAATATGAAATTTTAATTGACTTTTTTCTTCATGTGTAGCCACATTTATATGGTACATCTCACTCATATACATTTTCATTTCATTACATCTCTTTCATTTTAAGTGCCACTGCCTCAACAGTATATTGTAGTTATGGTCATGTGACACACACTATTAGAAGTCCAAAAAGTTGGGAAACACACATATTTTACGCTGAAGAGAAAATGTGGGCCGTTTTTCCCGGCCTTACCCTACTTCACTCTCTGTTGAGCTTATTTCAGTGCTTGTTCTTTAGTTACTGTCTCCCGGGTATTTAGCTGTTCTTCTAATTTCTACTCATTTTCTTCCCAAATGATCACATCATCTGCGTATACTACGACTTTCAAATCACCTGCTGTTGTAATTAACGGACATTTTGACACGAGGGGCACCAGGTTTGCGTGTTTGGCAGAGTCTTTGCGGGGTCGTACATTTTGAAGGGCTGAAACCTGGATGAAGTATGAACGCAGATTTCGAGCAAAATATGTGGGAATGGCATTTTGGACATCACGCTCACCTTCAAAATGAGATATGCTGAGTTATTTGACGTCAGCTGAAGGAGGCCATACAGAGTAAGACTACAGGTGCCTGGAGTGCCCTGCGCGTGTCGACTCGCTATAGCAGGCAGCCAGACGGCGTGGGCGCGGACAGACCGCTGGTGCTCTGCTGGAGGCCGCCTGGCGACAGCTGCTGCTCAGGCGGCAAGTTCAAGGGCGCCGCTGCCGTCACACAGGTGGCCGACACACGGCCTGCCTCTCACACACCGGTACTCGGCAACATACAGGAGGGCGCGTCGCGGAGCGTACACTTATAAATTTCATCACTTTCAGCAGTCTTCTCACTGTACTGAAAGTCATGTCTTCTTATACAGGGTGTTACAAAAAGGTACGGCCCAACTTTCAGGAAACATTCCTCACACACAAAGAAAGAAAATATGTTATGTGGACATGTGTCCAGAAACGCTTACTTTCCATGTTAGAGCTCATTTTATTACTTCTCTTCAAATCACATTAATCATGGAATGGAAACACACAGCAACAGAACGTACCAGCGTGACTTCAAACACTTTGTTACAGGAAATGTTCAAAATGTCCTCCGTTAGCGAGGATACATGCATCCACCCCCCGTCGCATGGAATCCCTGATGCGCTGATGCAGCCCTGGAGAATGGCGTATTGTATCACAGCCGTCCACAATACGAGCACGAAGAGTCTCTACATTTGGTACCGGGGTTGCGTAGACAAGAGCTTTCAAATGCCCCCATAAATGAAAGTCGAGAGGCTTGAGGTCAGGAAAGCGTGGAGGCCGTGAAATTGGTCCGCCTTTACCAATCCATCTTTCACCGAATCTGTTGTTGAGAAGCGTACGAACACTTCGACTGAAATGTGCAGGAGCTCCATCGTGCATGAACCACATGTTGTGTCGTACTTGTAAAGGCACATGTTCTAGCAGCACAGGCAGAGTATCCCGTATGAAATCATGATAACGTGCTCCATTGAGCGTAGATGGAAGAACATGGGGCCCAATCGAGACATCACCAACAATGCCTGCCCAAACGTTCACAGAAAATCTGTTGATGACATGGTTGCACAATTGCGTGCGGATTCTCGTCAGCCCATACATGTTGATTGTGAAAATTTACAATTTGATCACGTTGGAATGAAGCCTCATCCGTAAAGAGAACATTTGCACTGAAATGAGGGTTGACTCATTGTTGGATGAACCATTCGCAGAAGTATACCCGTGGAGGCCAATCAGCTGCTGATAGTGCCTGCACACGCTGTACATGGTACGGAAACAACTGGTTCTCCCGTAGCACTCTCCATACAGTGAAGTGGTCAACATTACCTTGTACAGCAGCAACTTCTCTGACGCTGACATTAGGGTTATCGTCAACTGCACGAAGAATTGCCTCGTCCATTGCAGGTGTCCTCGTCGTTCTAGGCGTTCCCCAGTCGCGAGCTGGAATGTTCCGTGCTCCCTAAGACGCCGATCAAGTGCTTCGAACGTCTTCCTGTCGGGACACCTTCGTTCTGGAAATCTGTCTCGATACAAACGTACCGCGCCACGGCTATTGCCCCGTGCTAATCCGTACATCAAATGGGCATCTGCCAACTCCGCATTTGTAAACATTGCACTGACTGCAAAACCACGTTCGTGATGAACACCAACCTGTTGATGCTACGTACCGATGTGCTTGATGCTAGTACTGTAGAGCAATGGTTGGATGGTTGGTTGGTTGGTTGGTTGGTTTTGGGGATTAAAGGGACCAGACTGCTACAGTCATCGGTCCCTTTTTCCAAAAAAATTAAAACCACCCAAAGAGAATAAAAACGAACAGCAGGAAAGACGTCAGACGACACAGGACAAGAAATACTCCTACAGAGATCAGACAAAACAAATTAAAATCACACAGAGTGTGACGGTGGTTGGCCGACCATAGAGATAAAAAGGAAAAGCCAACCACCGAGAACACATTAAAAACTCAGCGTAAAATTGTAGGCCAATGGCCAGAATCAACACAAAATAACAGAACAAACAGAGTAAACGATAAAAACCCCCTGCCCGAATAAAACGTAAAACTAAGCCAGCCATAACAGGGTCATCAGATAAAAGGGCAGGGAGCGTATCAAGCAGTGCAAATGTCTGCCTGACCACAGCTAAAAGGGGGCAGGCCAACAAAATGTGGGCCACTGTCAAAGCCGCCCCGCAGCGACATAGAGGAGGGTCCTCCCGGCGCAGTAAATAACCGTGTGTCAGCCGGGAGTGGCCAATGCGGAGCCGACAAAGGACGACTGAGTCCCTGCGATTGGCTCGCATGGATGACCGCCACACAGTCGTCGTCTCCTTAATGGCGCGGAGTTTATTGGGCGTGATCCGATCGCGCCATTCAGCGTCCCAAAGCGCAAAAACTTTTCGGCGGAGAACTGCCCGCAAATCAGTCTCTGGGAGGCCAACATCCAGAGATGGTTTACTCGTGGCCTCTTTCGCCAGGCGGTCAACATGTTCATTGCCTGGGATACCGACATGACCGGGGGTCCACACAAAGACCACAGAGCGGCCGCAACGGGCAAGAATATGCAGGGACTCATGCATGGATAGCCATCACCAGACGAGAACGAGGGAAACACTGGTCGAGAGCTCGTAAACCGCTCAGGGAATCGCTACAGATAACGAAGGACTCACCTGAGCAGGAGCGGATATACTCTAGGGCACGAAAGATGGCGACCAGCTCAGCAGTGTAAACGCTGCAGCCATCCTGCAAGGAACGTTGTTCGGAATGGTCCCCTAGAGTAAGCGCATACGCGACACGACCAGCAACCATCGAACCGTCAGTGTAAACAATGCCAGAGCCCTGATACGTGGCCAGGATGGAATAAAAGCGGCGGCGGAAGGCCTCTGGAGGGACTGAGTCCTTAGGGCCTTGTACCAAGTCGAGCCGAAGGCAAGGGCGAGGAACACACCATGGGGGTGTATGCAAAGTGGCCCGGAAAGGAGGTGGAACAGTGAGAACCCGAAGCCCGGAGAGAAGCTCTTTGATGCGGACCGCAATTGTACAACTAGACCGGGGCCGACGTTCTGGCAGATGGACGACCGATCGCGGGAACAGGAGGCGATAGTTTGGGCAAACTTAAAACAGGGGCAGCATAAGCGGCCAGCAAACGTTGGCGCCATAACTGCAGGGGAGGGACACCTGCCTCCACTAGTATGCTGTCCACAGGGCTGGTGCGGAAAGCACCAGTGGCAAGCCGTATGCCGCTGTGTAGGATTGGGTCCAGTACCCGCAGCGCAGATGGGGATGCTGAGCCATAAGCCAGGCTCCCATAATCCAGACGAGACTGGATTAACGCCTGGTAGAGCTGTATCAGGGTAGATCGGTCGGCGCCCCAGCGGGTGAGGCTCAAGCGTCTCAGAGCATTTAGATGCCGCCAACACGCCTGTTTAAGCTGCCGAACATGAGGCAGCCAAGTCAGCCGGGCATCAAAAACTACACCCAAAAACCTGTGGGTCTCCACCACAGCAAGGAGTTCGTCGGCAAGATAAAGCCGCGGCTCAGGATGGACTGTTCGGCGCCGGCAGAAATGCATAACGCGGGTCTTGGCAGCCGAAAACTGGAAACCATGCGCGACAGCCCAAGACTGCGCCTTGCGGATAGCGCCCTGGAGCTGACGTTCAACAGCTGCAATGCCAGGAGAGCTGTAGTAAAGGCAGAAGTCGTCAGCATACAGGGAAGCGGAGACAGAATTTCCCATGGCCGCAGCAAGCCCGTTAATGGCTATTAAAAACAGGCAGACACTTAAAACAGAGCCCTGTGGCACACCGTTCTCCTGGACGTGGGAGGAACTATATGAGGCCGCGACTTGCACGCGGAAGGTACGACACGACAGAAAATTGCGGATAAAAATCGGCAGAGGACCCCGAAGACCCCATCCATGAAGCGTAGAAAGGATGTGATGACGCCATGTCGTATCGTACGCCTTCTGCATGTCGAAAAAGACAGCGACCAGGTGCTGACGGCGGGCAAAGGCAGTACGGATGGCCGACTCCAGGCTCACTAGATTGTCGGTGGCGGAGCGGCCTTTACGGAACCCACCCTGAGAAGGAGCCAGAAGGCCCCGAGACTCCAGTACCCAATTCAAGCGCCGGCTCACCATCCGTTCAAGCAACTTGCAAAGAACGCTGGTTAGGCTAATGGGACGGTAGCTGTCCACCTCCAGAGGGGTCTTTCCAGGTTTCAAAACGGGGATGACAATGCCTTCACGCCATTGCGACGGAAACTCCCCCTCGACCCAAAGACGGTTGTAAAGATCGAGGAGGCGCCGCTGGCAGTCCACTGAAAGGTGTTTCAGCATCTGACAGTGGATGCCATCTGGCCCAGGAGCGGTATCAGGGCAAGCAGCTAGGGCACTGCGAAATTCCCACTCACTGAATGGAGCATTGTAAGATTCTGGGTGGTGGGTGCGAAACGAAAGGCTCCGACGTTCCATCCGCTCTTTAATGGAGCGGAAGGCCAGTGGGTAATTGGAAGAAGCGGAACTAAGAGCAAAATGCTCTGTCAAGCTGTTGGCAATTTCGCCGGAGACTGTACGAACTGCTCCATTCAGTGAGAGCGCAGGGACGCTGACAAGGGTCCGATAGCCATAGAGGCGTCGGATCTTGGCCCAGACCTGCGATGGAGAGACATGGAGGCCAATGGTTGACACACACCGCTCTCAGCACTCCTTCTTGCCTTGGCGGATAAGGCGGCGGGCCCGCGCACGCAGCCGTTTGAAGGTGATGAGGTGTTCAATGCAGGGATGTCGCTTGTGACGCTGTAGCGATCTCAGGCGACCACCAAGGCACAGTCCGCCGCCGAGGGGACCCAGAGGAACGGGGAATGGCAGACTCGGCGGCAGTAACGATGCCGGTGGTGACCGATTGAACCACCGCATCAATGGCATCAGTAGAGAGAGGCTCAATAGCGGCAGTGGAGGAGAACAGGTCCCAGTCAGCCTTATTCATAGCCCATCTGCTAGGGCGCCCAGAAGAGTGACGCCATGGTAGTGACAGAAAGATCGGAAAGTGGTCACTACCACATAGGTCGTCATGCACACTCCATTGGACAGACGGTAAGAGGCTAGGGCTACAGATTGAAAGGTCAATGGTGGAGTATGTGCCATGCGCCTCACTGAAGTGTGTGAAGGCACCATCATTTAAAATCGAGAGATCGAGCTGCGACAATAAATGCTCAACAGTGGCGCCTCTACCTGTTGCCACTGACCCACCCCACAGAGGGTTATGGGCGTTGAAGCCGCCCAATAGCAAGAAAGGTGGCGGCAATGGGGCTATCAGCACAGCCAGGACATGCTGCGAGACATCACCATCCGGTGGAAGGTAAAGACTGCAGACGGTAACAGCCTGTGGCGTCCACACCCGAACAGCGACAGCCTCTAAAGGTGTTTGGAGAGGGACAGACTCGCTGTGTAGAGAGTGAAGGACATAGAGGCAGACGCCACCAGACACCCTTTCATATGCTGCCCGGTTCTTATAATAACCCCGATAGCCACGGAGGGCGGGGGTTCGCATTGCTGGAAACCAAGTTTCCTGAAGAGCAATGCAGAAGAAAGGGTGAAGGCTGATAAGTTGGCGGAGCTCAGCTAGATGGTGGAAGAAACCGCTGCAGTTCCACTGGAGGATGGTATTGTCCATTGCGGAGAAGGGCGTGACGGGTCTGGGAAGGCAGATTACGCCACTGGGTCACCTGCCGCCTCCGATGGAGCACCCGTGCAAGTGCTATGCATTGCGTCTGAGGGATCGGCGAGATCGAGGTCCTCAGCGGACGCAAGGATCTCCACCTCATCCTCAGACGCAGAGCTTTTAGGTAGCGGTGGAGTAGGTGCCACCGCAGGTGTCTTGGACTTACGGGTCTTCAAAGTCGTTTTCTCTCGCTGTTCCTTTGGTTGCCGTTGTTGAGAGGGCTTATTGGAGTCAGTCTCTGGGACCGGATCGCGAAGCCCGTCGACCAGCGACCTGTGGCTTCTTCAGCCACTGGTTGGTGTCTGCTGTGCCGCTGGTAGGAACCTGGGAAGGAAGTGACCCGAGGGATCCCGAGCGAGAGAAGCCGAAGAAGACTTACGCTTCTCCGGCTTAGAAGTGGGGACTGGTGTCCCCGATGGTTTAGTGGGTGCCACTCCCAAGGTAGATGGTGTGGGAGCAACAGCGAGAGAAGGGGCCCCCATCGTCAAGGTGGCAGGTGAGGTCCTCTGACTCTGAGTGCTGACTGTATATCCTGCAGCTGAAGGAGCTGGATGAGGAGTGACAGTGGAGGCATAAGATGACATCATGCGCACGGGATGTAGCCGTTCAAATTTCCACTTAGCCTCAGTGTAAGTCAGTCGGTCCAGGGTCTTATATTCCATGATTTTGCGTTCTTTCTGTAAGATACTGCAGTCCGGCGAGCAAGGGGAATGAGCCTCTCCACAGTTGACACAGACGGGAGGCGGAGCACATGGATATCAGGATGAGATGGGCGTCCACAATCTCGACATGTGAGGCTAGAGGTACAGAGAGAGAACATGTGACCGAACTTCCAGCACTTAAAGCACCGCATCGGGGGAGGGATATAGGGTTTGACGTCACACCGGTAGACCATCACCTTGACCTTCTCTGGTAAGGCATCACCTTCGAAGGCCAAGATGAAGGCACCAGTAGCTACCTGATTGTCCCTCGGACCCCGATGAATACGCCGGACGAAATGTACACCTCGGCGCTCTAAATTGGCGCGCAGCTCGTCATCAGACTGCAAAAGGAGGTCCCTATGGAAAATAACACCCTGGACCATATTTAAACTCTTATGTGGGGTGATGGTAACGTGAACATCCCCCAACTTGTCACAAGCAAGTAACCTGCGTGACTGGGTAGAGGATGCCGTTTTTATCAAAACGGACCCAGAGCGCATTCTGGACAAGCCCTCCACCTCCCCAAACTTGTCCTCTAAATGCTCTACAAAGAACTGAGGCTTCACGGATAGAAACGAGTCACCATCAGCTCTGGTACAGACGAGATACCTGGACGAATACACGTCACTGTCATTCATTGCCTTTCGTTCCTCCCATGGTGTGGCCAGGGATGGGAACGATTTGAGGTCATAAACGTTAGCTTTAAAATGAGACCTCGAACGCTTAGAGACTGCTGGTGGCTGGCCGCCAGCGAGAGATGACGTACCACGCTTCATTGCGGGTCATCCGCCCTGATGCCACCCACTCCGACCAAGGGCCCTCCACACGGGCGCCACCCAGCCGCAGCAATAGCCACCTGGCAGGACGGCCATTGCCGGGAGTCCTGATGCCCCAAGGAGATGGGCATCTACTCCTTGGCATACGTGGGGAGTTAACGGCGCAGGCATCAGTAGAGCGATCCCTCTGTTGTCAGGGGGCTACAACCAACAGGGTACATGACAGCCGCACCACAACGGACTGGCTACCGTGCTGGATCTTAGGTGCAAAAATGTATGAGGTCGTCGTCGCAGTTAAAAGCAACACTGCAGAGTGCAGCGTGGGAATCGCACCCAGGGACGTATCCTCGCCCAAGATATGGAAAACGAGTGGGACACCATTGCAACGACGAAAAAGCCGGCTAAAGGTCTCAATGCACAACGGATACAGTGCACCATGTAAGGCAACCTTCCCCAATTGGCTCGCTCTTCGGAATAATTTAGAAAGATGGAGGTCAAACCCGAGAGGGGACCATCACATAAGGCCGAAACATGTGAGACTCCTTTTAGTCGCCCTTTACGACAGGCAGGAATACCGCGGGCCTATTCTAACCCACGAACCCGCAGGGGGGCTGTAGAGCAATGAGTCGCATGTCAACACAAGCACCGAAGTCAACATTACCTTCCTTCAATTGGGCCAACTGGCGGTGAATCGAGGAAGTGCAGTACATACTGACGAAACTGAAATGAGCTCTAACATGGAAATTAAGCGTTTCCGGACACATGTCGACATAACATCTTTTCTTTATTTGTGTGTGAGGAATGTTTCCTGAAAGTTTGGCCTTACATTTTTGTAACACCCTGTAGTTTCGTATGTCTGTAAACTAAAGAGCGAGCAGTGCTTTTGGTGGGGGAAGTGGCCTTTCCCGGAAGAACGCTGCCACTGGCCTACAGGGGCACCCAAAATCTACTGCCCCTTACCAGTCCAGCGGTGTAGATCGGCGTGCAGTGATATACGTCGCTTCTGTTCGGGGATAGTAGTTTCCAACGTCAGTTAGTTAACTTTGTATACTCACTTATAGGTATCCGGAAGTGATGGATCATCGCCCTGCATTGCAATAAAATGTGCAGAATACGAAGAAGTGGAGGTATCTGCTAACGAGCGTCCAGTCTCTCATGTTATTACAGCGCGTGTTAAGGAGGCGACACAAAAAGAACTGTTGGCTCATTTTACCAGTGCCAATCAAAAGGCTGCAATTTATGCAAACGTCAGCCTCGCCACAATAGGACACATAAGGAAGGAACGCCAAAATAAGCCGCACGGTTTACTGGAATCGCCACGAACGAAAACTAATAATTTCGCGAGGAAACCCATCGTTATAGACAGTTTCACAAAGTCGGTCACACGACAATCGATAGAGGACTTTTACATAAACCAAACACTAGTGCCGACATGAAATTTCTTACTGCCGTCAAACAAAATACAGATTTTCCTTGGCAGAAATATGTTTTACACAAGATACTGCGTCAAATGGGATTTACCTGGAAAGATCTGTAAGTAAACGAAAGATTCTGGTAGAGAGAACGGATATAATTGACTGGAGATGTAAATACCTTATCCAAGTGAGGAAATTAATGGAGTTAGGCGGAAAATTCTTTTATATTGATGAAACTTGGGTGGAAAACAACATTAGTTACAGAAATGGCAGGGCCCTAGTGAAGATGGTATTATGGACAATGTTAGCGGAAGCAATAGGATTATACTGATCAATATTGGATCAAAAGATGCGTTACTACCCAACGTACAGTTTTTATAAACCGGGATGTGCAACAGTAGACTACCATGGGCAAATGAGCGACGAAAATGTTTCAGATTGTGCCTCGTGATGACACGTCACATATGATCCTTGCACCTAATAGTTAACCGGCCGACGTGGCCGATCGGTTCTAGGCACTTCAGTCTGGAACCGCGCGACCGCTAAGGCCGTAGGTTCGAATATTGCCTCGGGCATGGATGTGTGTGTGATGTCCTTAGGTTAGTCAGGTTTAAGTAGTTCTAAGTTCTAGGGGACTGATGACCATAGCTGTTAAGTCCCATAGTGCTCAAAGCCATTTGAAGCATTTTGTTTCAGTTTGGATATCGACTAGAGTAATTGGGAATCTACCACCGAACTGTGTTATTGTGATGAACAAGGCTTCACATTACAACAAGGAGCGTAACAAAGTTCCAACTAGGTCTTCGAATAAGAGAGAAATGATTACTTGGTTATTAAAAAATAAGGTGGAAGCGGATTCCTTAGTGAGAAAAACTAAATTATTTGATCTAATTAAACAACATAAGCTGGAGGAAAAAGTATTTCAAATTAATGAAATACTTGGAGCTCATGGACACAATGTGCTGCGACTGGCACCATACAACTCAGACTTAAATCCAATTGAAATGGCATGGGCAAAACTCAAAAATTTCGTCAGAGGAAGAAATATTCTTGGAGATATTTGCATGACGAAGTTGCTACAGTTGGTGAAAGAAGGTATGTAGCCATTTTCTGAGCTCCCGTCTTTTATTCGAAACTGAATTTTACAGTAAGCGAAAAATAGCATATACAAACACTTGTCCCAATTGTTACACGTTTTGAAGCGATGACAGGAGTGCATACTGCCTCCACGTGGAAAAAGCTTTAGTTATTAATTTAGAAACTGACGACGACAGCGACACTGTTGATGATGACCTCTAAAATACGATGTAGTAAACAGGCAATGAATGATTTCTTAAAAAATACGTTGTGTGTGTCCTTTCGAGCGTGACTCTGCTCATACGCTATTAAGTTTCTTTTCGTAGAAACGTACTACATGGTATTAGAAGTGTTAAACAGTTATCCAAGATAAATACAGCGAAATGTGGTCCAATGCAATAAATAGCTTTATCACTAGATGTAAAAAATCTGTAATAATATAAGAACTTCACGGCAAATTTAATTAACTCTTCGCTAGTAGAATGTGATTCGATACTTAAAACCTTTGATGCTCATGGTACAGCAGCATTTCAATGAATTCTGTCACTAAATCTCTGTTACTATTCACCTGTTTCTAAGACATGTTGCTTAAAACATGTGCGCAATAGCTATTGTAAACATTGCTGAAATTTCCTTCGAAACATTTACACCGATTCTGGACTTGCATGTAACAAGCTTGGCATACGAGATAGGTTCACGTATTACTTCTTATTTTCGTAAGAAGTTTATTTGCTAATCTACAGCAATGTTATCCTCTTCAAAATATTCCCCACTATAAACTTATGCCAGTGCTTTTTCCAATTCCCAAAACACTTTAGGAACTGTTTCCTCAGGATAATTTATAGGTCTGTTAACTATGCATTTTGAATCTCATCCATGCTTGTAAAACTGCTGTCCTTTAAGGCGTGCTTTGAAATTTTTTATATCACTTGTATGTCCTTGTTTTACTCTGACTCACCAAAGGCAATATTTAACATTTCTAAAAATTTGATACCCTTTATTCCATTCTTATAACAAAATTTAATACAGATTCTCTAATCTATTTTTATACAAAACATATAATCATTGCTGCTACCAAAACACACATAAACTTTTTGACAACTGACAACAGAGTAAGTACCCAATATGCATAACATTGTACAGATACTTTTCAGACTTGTTTACGAAGACAGGTAGAAAAAGTAATACAACACACGAAATCATAAATATCTGGTTACTTTTTAAACATTCTTCGTACTGCAAGAATTGTTAAGTTTCAAAGCAGCCCTTAAAAGGCAACTTCTAACTTTTAGTAGAAATACAAAGTAGGAACAAACCTTAAATTCTACAGATTGACTGCACTATATGGGATTCGTTTTACGAATAGCAAAAGAGGAACATACATTGACATGAACAGGCATTCGCTTCTATTTTTGTGGTAGAATCCTGACTTCCGTTCTTATGTTAATATTATTTACTCTATAATGTCGTGTTTCGGAAGAAGCTATCGTGTTTTGTATTCCTTATGGTCTTAACGCATTTGTCTAAAAATAAACGCACAGATTTAAAGCACGCGCCACGGCACGGCTGGTACTACGTTGTGAAACAGCCTGTAGAAGCGCCCTGTGACGTAGCTGGGTTGGCAGAGTGGGGACTCGGTCGCTCTTCATTTTACCGACAGACTATACCACAATCGGTGAAATCGGAACTCGTATAGGATCACTTGTCTGTCAGTCCGATTCTTAACAGTCTTTTCTCAGGAAGGAGTTGACGTGTCATGTTGATGTTTATCTGACATACTACGACCTGCGGTCCCTTGGCGACGTAGTAAAGCCGGCCGAAGTGGCCGTGCGGTTCTAGGCGCTGCAGTCTGGAACCGCGAGACCGCTACGGTTGCAGGTTCGAACCCTGCCTCGGGCATGGATGTGTGTGATGTCCTTAGGTTAGTGAGGTTTAACTAGTTCTAAGTTGTAGACCTCAGAAGATGAGTCCCATAGTGCTCAGAGCCATTTTTTGACGTAGTAAATTGAAACTTCTAAGTCAACGTAATCAAAAACGATGCGGCCATTTACATCACATATTTTTATCGAGACGCAAAGGAATTAACGATATTAGCCGTCAATCAGCATTGATTTATACCAATGGGACAAGTTGAAAATTAGTGCCAGAGCACGTTTGAAACCTGCGTTTACAGCTTGCTAGGCAAATGCGTCGACCAGTACGCCATCCGGACACACTGCTCACCACAGCTCCGTGAACTACCCCTCCCCTCAGACCTAATTTCTCAACTTCTACCACACACTACTGCTGTAGTGCCCCCGCTTATTTGCTTCATTACTAGCGGCATTTCGCCGACTGATCCTGCAGTAAAGAGGCTAATGAGCAAGGGCACTACGTCGGCAATGTGTGGATACCAGTTGAGAATTTCGTCTCGAACGGAAGCGTGCTAGGGCGTCCGTGGGACTGCTGTGAACACTGTGTCCAGATGGCGCAGTGATCAGCGCATCTAACTAGTAACCAGCATATCCGGGTTCGAATCCCGGTTCGGAGCGATTTTTCAACTTGCCCCACTGATATAAATGAAAGTCCCCTGACAGGATCAAAACGGTTTCTGTCGTTTCGAACACGTCCGAAAGACTACACACCACATACACGTATTCCGATAGTCGCAAACTCGCTCATCAGAGCTTGTAGGCTACTTCCCATTGACACAGGATCGTGAGATTTGGCAAGAAGCAATATTTCAAAATGCAACTGAAGGGAAACCATTAGAAAACTGTTTGTAATTATATCGCACGACAAAAATATTTCTTTTTCATTTGTTGTCCGACTTCAGTCGTGAAATTAAAACAATCTAGAAAGTCTTGGCATCTTCGGAACCGACGTGTTCGCAGTATCCATGTAGATAACAGGCAAAAATCGCCGAGGTTCTTGTTTGCGGGAATGGATGAACTGTCTATATACATAATTATATTTGTGCGGAATTACCATCATTATCAACCACCTTCCGCGCAAATTTTCAATACCGGATCGATAAAAATCGACTGGTTTTCGAGCAAAACATCTGGACAGAGTAGTTTGGACATCACACGCATTTTAAAATTGTTTTACCACTTAGAAAATGTTGGCGATCGGAATAAATGGAAATTCGATTGCGAAATAACGGGCGGGTGAGCAAATACCCACCAGCTGAAATTCACTAATTCTTTCTTTCTTCTGAGGTTCGCCTTGGGCATTTACTGGATCGAGCTGTGCATTCACAGTTTGTCCAGGTCTGAGCGAATATTCCGCCAAACACGAACAAGCGCCCTTTCGGAGTGTAAATCTGGCTTAGCTGTGCTTCGAGGCGATTCATTCGGAGAGAGCCACTGCCTTTTGCGTTTTGGATTATCGTAGAGGAGCCATTTTCCATCTCCAGTGATCAATTTGATTAAAAAACTCTTTTGCGTTGTGTCGCCGAAGCAATGAGTTGGATGTGGTTGGTCAAATTAGCTTTGTTTTTCTTTATTCTTGGTTGGTCGACCAAGGTTGTATGACAGTTCCTCGATTGTTCGGCACGGATTTCCTCCCACTTCCGCCCTTAAAATGTCGTTCTCTAAAGCGGCAGAAAACCAGCTCAACAGAAAGAAAGCCTTGCTCAGTGCGATGCAAGGACCTGCGCCTCCCCTAAGCAGACCGTACCTCAATCGGTGTGCTCCGCAAAGTGCAGTGCAGCGACGTGTGAAATTCGTGAAGAACTTGCCCCAGTCAGATCACTCACTCATAGTGGAACTGCGTTAACATCAAACGGGTGTCAGCCCGAAACATCATCATCCGGAAACTTGTCGGTAGTAATTAGGGTGTCCAACCCCAGGTGGAACATACGTCTGTTATGGCACTTTTTTTCCCCTTGGCTGGTAGATATGCCCGTCTTGCATGGTATAAATCCACCCACACATAAGAAGTAGACGTGGCCCCTAATGAAACCACAAGGCCAGTTACACCGGAAAGTAGCCGCAAATGGCTACAGGAAGAAAGTCCAAGAGAATGAGGTACGCCCACTGCACAGACACAGTCCACGAAGACCTACACTACCTTCTATAATTTTGTAAACACCAAGTGATTATGGACAAGATATACATTGTAAAATTGCGTTTTATTGTTTTCTAAATGTTTATTAAACTCAGATAATACATACATTTATAAAACTATCAAATTTTAGATTCCTCAAAATAGCCACCATTTACTTTATTCACTGCCTTGCAAACTCTCGCCGTGTGATGCGTCAGTTTTGCCGGGTTTTCAGCTGGAATCTCCATTCTTGCTGCAGTACCTCCCACAGGCGCGTCTCACTCGTGTCTCTCCTGTCCAACTCTTCCCATAGTAGGTCGATTGGGTTACAGTCAGGGGACTGGGGAGGCCGTTCAGCGTTTTTCAAAATTTTCTGAACCCCCAGAAACTTCACACAGTTCTGACGTAAGTGGGATCTATGTCTCGGGTCGTTGTCTTGCTGAAAGGCAAACCCTTTCCCAATCAGACGCAAACAAGATGCCCTGGCATGTCAATGGAGAATGGCACGACAATCCCTTTGATTCATTATTCCATCTACTTCCACCAAACAGAACCAACTCCATGCTTCACATTCGGAACTATGCACTGAGGAATCAAGCGTTCGTAGGGTAAACGGCGTACGAAGTGACTGCTTTTACTTCCAAATATTTCGAGCTTGGATCATCAGTGAATACGATTCTTTCAAAATCCCCTGCTGTCCAATGTTGGTGTGTCGTAACCCACTTAAGCCTTTTGTTCTTGTTAACACGAAGCAACAACGGTTTCCTTCTTGGCACACAACGCTGGAGGTTGTTTTCTGTCAGGCGCCGACCTGTTGACTCGCTCACTGGTGTTTCCTTACTTGTATGTAGTTCGCAGTTATGAATCAGTTCGTTTACTGGTAACTACGAAATACTTTTCCTGACGTTCTGACAGTTTCTTGAACGAGTAAGACCGTCATAGAAGCCTGTACCTCTATGCTATGACAAGTCAATTGATGGAAATCTTCGATTTTTTTTTTTTTCGTATTTGTCTGCGCTGTTGCCTTCTTGGTGCTGAGTGATTATCTTTACCAGCGAATCATAAGGAATCTGGCACTTCGGGGCCATTTTAAATTACTTTCGCTGCGTGCAGTACCTTCTTTCATGGCATGTCCTGCCTTCATACAAACAGAACTGTAAACAACGTACTTTCATGCAGTCGTGCCGTCTGCTGGCGCCACTTGCCTTGTTTAGTGTAACTGCTCGGACAGGTAAACTCAGTTTATATATACTGAGCGATACCAGCATGTACAATTATGTATGTATGTATGTGTACAATACTGGAAGTAGTGTTATTTGAGCGTACTCTACTGTATTGTAACCAATGACTCACATAATCACTCCTACCTTGAGCTGTTGTAATGCACAGCATGGTGTATCCAAACCTATGAAGGGTAGTGTAGGGCGAGATCTTTATAGTCAACATCTGAACTAAATACATGAGCCACGGAAGAAAAAAAAAAAGAAACCTATGGGCGGCCAAAATAAGTCGTCTCCAAGTAGGGGTAAGGGCAGCATAGCTCTTATCAGCGGGACACAACTTTGACAGGGCGATGACTGAACACATCACGAACGGGTGGTGGCAAGTGAATGGACACGATTCCTACAATGAGGACGGGTTTTAAAGCGCAAGAGAATGCTGCAGCAGTTGCTCGTTTCTGGACAGAGACTGTTTGATTTCAATTTTGTACGTGCGAATACGAACAAATTCCTTCTGTTTCGTTAGCTGAAATTGTAAATTTATACAATCGTATGTGAATGCTAGCAACTGCCCGCTCTGTGCTCTGAAGGTGGCCTGAAAGACTTCCATGAAACGACGCCCAGTGCTGCAATCTGGTTGTCGAATTTGAACATTAACCTGTATATTCACCGAGTACGTGTGTGTTCTGTACTGCCATACGATAATAATACTTTTGAATCAGAAGGTAATGTAATTATGCTACAAGGCCGCACGAGGAATGCCATAAGCGAAACGCGCGTAATCGTTAAACGCTGTTTTCACTCTCTGCCTTAATCGTACGCAGTGATAAGGCAACGTTTCGTCAGCTGTGGGTTGCACGAACAGCATCTGTCCGCTTATCTGTAGCGCTCCTAGTAACGATTTCATCACGTCTGTATTTCACGGGAGGTGACGTGACGGTATGTGGTACATAGTCAAGTTATGTAAAACCACCGTGTTTTATTGCGCTGTAGCAATTTCAAGAACTAGTTGTGACGCTACAGAATTTAATATTGCAAAATAGTAGAAAGCGAGACGAAATCAGCGCGTAGTTTCTAAAACACGCGTAGGCCCACAATCTTTCCATTTGCAGTGGAGTGTGTGCTGTTTTGAAACTTTTGAGCACATTAAAACTGTGTCTAAAGTTGGGCCTCTAATTCCGAACTTTTGCTTCCGCTGACTATGAATGGTGTTAGCGGATGAGCTGTCCGTGCACAAGTCATGGAGAGGGGTAGGGGTAGGGGAGAGATGGTGGTCGAAATTCAGCTGCGGGGTAGGGCCGCGAGCTGCGCCGGGCTGGCTCAGCAGGTAAGGGCAAAGTTACGCTCGAGTCCTGCGATGTGGAAACCGCTCAGCATGCAGTACCGCTCTTCTTGTGTATTCAGTGACATGAAGAGGGTTCTTGTGCTCATGTATATATACCGATACGGAACAAAAAAAGGTCCAATAAACGTCTGTCCGGAAATTCGTGTTTTCCATGCTAGAGACCATTCATTCAATAACGCATTGTTATAGAGACTGCGCCCTAATACGCGCTGTACCATGCAGTTACAGTATCTGTTGAAAATGGTTTTCATGTGCCCAACACGAGCGTGTACGCGCGGTAGCATGTTCTGTCTCACACGTTCACATCGGCCAGGCTGCAGGACGAATACGCTGCTCCAGTGTCTCCACATCTGGAATGGGCTCTGCATACACGGTACTTTTGAGGTGGGCCTATAGCCAGAAATCACACGGGTCGAGATCCAGTGAACGAGCAGGCCATAGAATTGCACGCCCTGGTCCGATCCATCGACCTGGGATAAAACGATTGAGGTGCGTCCGGACGTTAATGGGGAAGTGGGCTGGAGCACCGTCATGAAGCAGCCACATAACCCTTCGAATCGTCAACAGCACTTCTTGCAGCAGGGGAGGCAAAGTCACCGGCGTGAAACGCCGATAGTTCTGGCTTGTTCGGCGACGTCTTTCGAAGACTGCTCCCAAAATACGGTCGCCAATTATCTTGGCCCACCCATTCAGGCTGCACCGGTGCTGTCACTATTCCATGGGGATTCTGCATACCATCCCACAAGTGGCTGTTATGAAAGTTGGAGATACCACTCCGCGTAAAAGTGGCCTCAATTGTGAATAGAATAGATCACAAAAATCCAGAAATCGTGGCTGCCTGGTGAAGAAAGCAGTGACAAAACTGCCCCCGATGTGGAAAGACTGTTGCTAGTAAGCCCTGCACACTATGTAAGTGATAAGGGTACTAACAGTTGTCATGGAGAACGTTTCAGACAGTCCTCTGTCTTACCCTGTACTGGCGGACCAACTGCATGGTACTGACACAGCGGTCGCCTTCCACTGTGTTAATCACATTTTCTTCCAACCCTCGTGTCCGAACATTTCGGGTACGTCCTTCATGATATCCTGCTTTCTGAAACGACCTTGTCTCAGACAAACGGCGAAACACTGTTGCAAACATTGAATGCTGTGGTTGTTGTCGGTGGGACTAGGTCTCGTGATACAACCTTACTGCCCGCCGCCCGTTGCCATTTGCCTTTCCACAAGTAAACACCATGTATGTCGGCGAGCTCTAGATTCGAATACGGAACCATTGTGCACAACGCTGTGTCAAATCCACCACAAGGTGAGTCAGCGAGAGGCGTGAATCGGACACAACATCAGCAATTACTATGACAGGAGAGGGCACTAGGGCATGACGTATGAGGAACATCACCACTCTCTAGGAGGAAACCATGCATACTGTGCCTGTGACTGCATGGTACAGTGGGTATTAGACTGTAGTCTCTGTAACAAAATATGATCGAATAAATGGTGTCTAGCAGAGATACGATGCATTTCTGGATGTAAGTTCATTACACTTTTTTTGTTCTGTATCCTCTCATCAATCAATCCACATAGTTTGTACATGGTGGAAAACAATCGCTCTGTATATACACTATGTGATCAAAACTATCCGGACACCTGGCCGGAAATGACTTACAAGTTCGTGGCGCCGTCAAGATGTGTGCATCAAAGAGCGCAGGTGGACGATCTCACGGAAGGAGAGGATACTCGGCGACTGGACGGGCATGCCCGTTCCCCCCCACCCCCCACGTAAATCCCACGAGACGCACTGGGCAGACTATTACAGCACGTCCACATGCACCAACGGCCGTCCAGCACTTGTCAGCCGCGCTGGGAGAGGACTGGAATGCCCCACCAGCTGGAACTCCTCACCAACCTCGTGGTCAGTATGGGAGCACCTTGCAGGAACATCGACATCACACTCTCCATTAAGAACCATGTCTCGCCTTTTGTAATGTCCAGGGAACCATCACAAATCGTGGTTACCCTTGCGTCTGAATAAAACTATCATTTCCGTCCGTCTCAGAGTACGCGAAAGAACTTGCCCCCCTTCTAACAGCCGTGTACCGCAAGTCTCTAGAGGAACAGAAGGTTCCAAATGATTGGAATAGAGCACAGGTAGTCCCAGTCTCCAAGAAGGGTCGTCGAGCAGATGAGCAAAACTATAGACCTATATCTCTGACGTCGATCTGTTGTAGAATTTTAGAACATGTTTTTTGCTCGAGTATCATGCCATTTTTGGAAACCCAGAATCTACTATGTAGGAATCAACATGGATTCCGGAAACAGCGATCGTGTGAGACCCAACTCGCTTTATTTGTTCATGAGACCCAGAAAATATTAGATACAGGCTCCCAGATAGATGCTACTTTTCTTGACTTCCGGAAGGCGTTCGATACAGTTCCGCACTGTCGTCTGATAAACAAAGTAAGAGCCTACGGAATATCAGACCAGCTGTGTGGCTGGATTGAAGAGTTTTTAGCAAACAGAACACAGCATGTTGTTATCAATGGAGAGACGTCTACAGACGTTAAAGTAACCTCTGGCGTGCCACAGGGGAGTGTTATGGGACCATTGCTTTTCACAATATATATAAATGACCTAGTAGATAGTGTCGGAAGTTCCATGAGGCTTTTCGCGGATGATGCTGTAGTATACAGAGAAGTTGCAGCATTAGAAAATTGTAGCGAAATGCAGGAAGATCTGCAGCGGATAGGCACTTGGTGCAGGGAGTGGCAACTGACCCTTAACATAGACAAATGTAATGTATTGCGAATACATAGGAAGAAGGATCCTTTATTGTATGATTATATGATAGCGGAACAAACACTGGTAGCAGTTACTTCTGTAAAATATCTGGGAGTATGCGTGCGGAACGATTTGATCATATAAAATTAATTGTTGGTAAGGCGGGTACCAGGTTGAGATTCATTGGGAGAGTGCTTAGAAAATGTAGTCCATCAACAAAGGAGGTGGCTTACAAAACACTCGTTCGACCTATACTTGAGTATTGCTCATCAGTGTGGGATCCGTACCAGATCGGGTTGGCGGAGGAGATAGAGAAGATCCAAAGAAGAGCGGCGCGTTTCGTCACAGGGTTATTTGGTAACCGTAATAGCGTTACGGAGATGTTTAACAAACTCAAGTGGCAGACTCTGCAAGAGAGGCGCTCTGCATCGCGGTGTAGCTTGATCGACAGGTTTCGAGAGGGTGCGTTTCTGGATGAGGTATCGAATATATTGCTTCCCCCTACTTATACCTCCCGAGGAGATCACGAATGTAAAATTAGAGAGATTAGAGCGCGCACGGAGGCTTTCAGACAGTCGTTCTTCCCGCAAACCATACGCGACTGGAACAGGAAAGGGAGGTAATGACAGTGACACGTAAAGTGCCCTCCGCCACACACCGTTGGGTGGCTTGCGGAGTATAAATGTAGATGTATATCTTTGACGTACGTTCAACACAACACTGTCGCAGTTCTTTTACACTGAAGAGCCAAATAAACTGGTACACCTGCATAACATCCTGTACGGTCCCCGCGAGCACGCAGAAGCGCCCCAACACCACGTGGCACGGACTCGACTAATGTCTGGAGTAGTGCTGGAGGGAACTGACAGGGCTGTCCATAGATCCGTAAGAGTACGAGGGAGTGGAGATCTCATCTGAACAGCACGTTGCAAGGCATCGAAACTATGCTCAATAATGTTCATGTCTGGGGGTTTAGTAGCCAGCGGAAGTGTTTAAAGTGAAAAGAGCGTTCCTGGAGCCACTCTGTAGCAATTCTAGACGTGTGGGGTATCGCATTGTCCTGCTGGAATTGTCCATCTCCGTGAGAATGCACAATGGACATGAATGGGCACAGATGACCACACAGGATGCTTAGCTACTTGTCACCTGTCAGAGTCGTACCTAGACATGTCAGGGGTCCCATATCACTCAAACTACACACGCTCCATTCCAGAGCCTCCACCAGCTTGAACAGTCCTCTGCTGACATGAAGCGTCCATGGATTCAAGAAGTTGTCTCCATACCCGTACACGTCCATCCGCTCGATACAATTTGAAACGAGACTCGTCCGACCAGGCAACATGTTTCCAGTCATCAACAGTCCAACGTCGGTGTTGACGGGCCCAGGCGTGGCGTAAAGCTTTGTGGCGTGCAGCTATCAAGGATACACGACTGGGTCTTCGGCTCCGAAAGCCCTTCTCGATGATGTTTCGTTGAATGGCTCGCAATCTGACACTTGTTCATGTCGCACCATTGAAATGTGCAGCAGTTTGCGGAAGGGCTCCACTTCTGTCACGTTGAACCATTCTGTTCACTCTTCGTTCGTCCCGTTCTGGCAGGATCCTTCTCCGGCCGCAGCGATGTCAGAGATTTTACCGTATTCCTGATATTCACGGTACACTCGTTGAATGGTCGTACGGCAAAATCCCCACTTCGTCGCTACCTCGGAGCTGCTGTGTCCCATCGGTCGTGCGCCGACTATAACACCACGTTCACACTCACTCACATCTTGATAACCTGCCATTGTAGCAGCAGTAACTGATCGAACAACTGCGCCAGACACTTGTTGTCTTATACAGGCGTTGCCGACCGCTGCGCCGTACTCTGCGTGTTTACATATCCCTGTATTTGAATAAGCATGCCTATACCAATTTCTTTGGCACTTCAGTGTATAATACGTATGGTGCAGTTTCCATCGAGATATGTTGCTTGGCAGTCATACATCACGCGAAGGCTCCTTTCGTCGAAGCCACCCCGCTCAAGACGTCCACGACAAATCTAGTAATGAGATACTATAGCGTTCTCTCTCTCTCTCTCTCTCTCTCTCTCTCTCTCTCTCTCTCTCTGGCGCTGTCGTCGTAGAGATTTGCTATTTCGTTGACGTTCGCGCTCCCGTGGTATACAGTATTTTCGGAGCGTGCTATCGCGCGGTGGCCACACTTTGGATTTGATGAGCGATAAAGGGCGACCGCTACTCCAAGTAGAGCAGTGTGTCTGTGATAAGGACGAGCACATAGGCAGCCTCTTCTCGTCTCTGATTAAAGCCCCGAACCCTGATAAATTGAATCTCTTTCTTTCAGCGTCCCGTAACAAAGTTGATTGTGTCTTTGTTTCGCTTCCGAAGAAAGCAACAAGCGATACCTGTGCAAATTATCGGACAGTAAGTGTACGATACAGTGAAACGTGCGGAAATTCCTCTCATCAGATTTATATATTGCAGAATCGAACAGACAATTGAAAGCCAATAATAGGAGAGATGCAATTTCCTTGTAGTAGACGCAGGGTTACTTCAATATCAACTATAGCACTGAGAATAACAACAGAGCTTAGGTTTGGGAAAAGCAAGCAAACATATATTGCATTCGTATCTTCTGGAAAAAGGCGTTTGACAACGCACAACGAGGTAAAATACTGTGTTTTTTATTCTTAGACTACAGGGATAGAAGAGCAATCGGTAACCCTTGTGTATAGCACGCAATATCAGTCAGCAGTGACGAAACAACGCAAGAGGCCAAAAATCTCTGCGGCGGGCCTGGTTGCTCACTGTCACCATCAATATTTAATGTCCGCATGGAAGAGGCAGTGAGACAGTCGAAGGAGGTACGGGGTTGTTTTCCACGGACAGAGAATCCGTGTGGCGCTGTTCGCTCATGACTGCACTGGCTGCGGAAACCGAACAGGTTTTGGATTCAGCTGAAAAATAACATTATTTCCGGGCGATGGCTGTAAGATGCACACGAACGTAAAGAAAACTATGGCAATAACATGTGCAGAAAGTAAAATTTGGACAAGATATTGCAGTACTCGTATATGCGACAGAATTTTGATTTCTTGGTGGTGGACTAAGTACAGACTTTATATGCAGGCAAGACATATTATCAGCACCGCACAAGACAGAATTGGCCGGCCGTTGTGGTCGAGCGGTTGTAGGCGCTTCAGTCCGGAACCGCGCTGCTGCTACGGTCGCAGGTTCGAATCCTGCCTCGGGCATGTATGTGTGTGATGCCCTTAGCTTAGTTAGGTTTAAGTTGTTCAAAGTCTAGGGGACTGGTAACATCTGAGGTCGAAGTCCCATAGTGTTTAGAGCCATTTGAACCTTTTCTTCTGAAGGCAGAATGGTGAGCTGCTGAAAGAAGCAGCTGCCACCATCTAAATATATACATCTCGAGAGGTGGAGAAAAAAAAAAAAAAACATGAGTAGTTGTCTTCGGAGCACCACTCTGTATGCTTCGGAAACGTGAATGATGATGATGACAGAAATCAAATGACTGCGACCTCTGACATTTTATGTTACGGGAAAGTGCTACACGACAGTTGGACTGAATGAAGATCTATTGCAACGTCACAACGAGAACATAACGAATCGTCTAGATGGAATAGTAGTTACTCATACATGCAGGTCTGCGGCGCTGCAGTCATGGACTGTGCGGCTGGTCCTGGCGGAGGTTCGAGTCCTCCCTCGGGCATGGGTGTGTGTGGGGTTCAAATGGCTCTGAGCACTATGGGACTCAACTGCTGAGGTCATTAGTCCCCTAGAACTTAGAACTACTTAAACCTAACTAACCGAAGGACATCACAAACATCCATGCCCGAGGCAGGATTCGAACCTGCGACCGTAGCGGTCTTGCGGTTCCAGACTGCAGCGCCTTTAACCGCACGGCCACTTCGGCCGGCCATTGGTGTGTGTGTGTGTGTGTGTGTGTGTGTGTTTTTTTTTGTTTTTGTCCTTAGGATAATTTAGGTTAAGTAGTGTGTAAGCTTAGGGACTGGTGACCTTAGCAGTTAAGTCCCATAAGATTTCACACACCTTTGAACTCATATGTATAACACGTAATGTAAATATTTCACTCAGTTTATATGTAACTGTTTTGATTCGTGTTAGGTAAACACTGTCCCCGTATCAACACACCTGCAGCTTGCAAAGTTCACTTGCGACCGTTATCTATGCTTCCAAATATTTTATTCTGTAATCTGGTGCGCCCCATCTCAAAGATCGCGACGTGGCAAGCTGCAGTATCTGGCATCTTTGTACTTACACACCAGATGAATTCGCAGTTGCGAGTATTGACCACAATCGGCTGTAGAATGGAATGGCGACGAAAAAATTTTTGCCGGACCGGGGCTCGAACCCGGATTTCCCGCTTATCGCTATAGCCAAATGGTAAGGAGGCCGCTCGCGATAAGCGGGAAATCCGTGTTCGAGCCCCGGTCCGGCAAAAAATTTTCTTCGTCGCAATTCCATTCTACAGCCGATTGTAGTCAATACTCGCAACTGCAAATTTATCTGATGTGTTTCGTAACGGTTGTAACTACCGCAGTGCATCGTCATCAGAATAAGACAGGCACTTCAATATCGTCTTTTGATTTAGGTTCACACTGAACGTAAGTGAACCTAACTATTCGGTGCTTGCGCGTGTGTGTATGAGCGCGCGCGAGCTTGGGGGAAGGCAGAGAGAGATATAGCTGCTACGTTATCGGAATCAGTTTGTCGCGGATACTACGAGGCAATGCGATGCAAGTACTCTAAGACACTTAGATCTTTACTGAAAGATCTCCATCTGATGATGATCTTGCAGTGTTCGGAAACTGGTTAATGGCCCAACAAATCCTGTAGAATTCAAAAAGCAACTTGTTGCATATAACCTATATAAACACCCAGTTCATCGGTACTGTCGCAGAACTATATAGCAGTGATATAAGAAACGTCTGACTGCTAAATGCTGGAATGAATCATCGCCAATATACAGGGTGAGTCACCTAACATTACCACTGGATATATTTCTAAACCACATCAAATACTGACGAATCGATTCCACAGACCGAACGTGAGGAGAGGGGCTAGTGCAATTGGTTATTACAAACCATAAAAAAACGCACGAAGTATTTTTTTAACACAAACCTACGTTTTTTTAAATGGAACCCAGTTTTGTTAATACATCTGAACATATAAACAAATACGTAATCAGTGCCGTTTGTTGCATTGCAAAATGTTAATTACATCCGGAGATATTGTAACCTAAAGTTGACGCTTGAGTACCACTCCTCCGCTGTTCGGTCGTGTGTATCGGAGAGCACCGAATTACGTAGGGATCCAAAGGAAACGGTGATGGACCTTAGGTACAGAAGAGACTGGAACAGCACATTCCGTCAACATGCTAACACCTTTTTATTGGTCTTTTTCACTGACGGTCATGTACATTACCATGAGGGGTGAGGTACACGTACACACGTCGTATCCGTTTTCAATTACGGAGTGGAACAGAGTGTGTCCCGTCATGTCAGGCCAATAGATGTTCCAGTGTGGGGGCCATCATTTGCTGCACACAATTGCAATCTCTGGCGTAATGAATGTCGTACACGCCGCAGTAATGTCGCCGCAGGCTGCCACAATACATTGTTTCATATCCTCTGGGGCCAGCCCGTTTTCCTGATCTTACACCTCTGGATTTCTTTCTGTGGGGTACGTTAAAGGAGAATGTGTACCGTGATGTGCCTACAACCCCAGAGGATATGAAACAACGTATTGTGGCAGCTTGCGGTGACATTACACCAGATGTACTGCGGCGTGTACGACATGTGCGTCAGTGAAAACGACCAATAAAAAGGTGTTAGCATGTGGACGTAATGTGCTGTTCCAGTCTCATCTGTACCTACGGTCCATCACCGTTCCCTTTGGATCCCTACATAATTCGGTGCTCTCCGATACACACGACCGAACAGCGGAGGAGTGGTACTCAAGCGTCAACTTTAGGTTACAATATCTCCGGATGTAATTAACATTTTGCAATGCAACAAACGGCACTGATTACGTATTTGTTTATATGTTCAGATGTGCTAACAAAACTAACGTGGTTCCATTTAAAAAAACGTAGGCGTGTTAAAAAACATACTTCCGTGCATTTTTGTATGGTTTGTATTAAACAATTACACTAGCCCCTCTCCTCACGTTCGGTCTGTGGCATCGGTTCGTCAGTATTTGATGTGGTTTACGAAATATATCAAGCGGTAACGTTAGGTGACTCACCCTGTATGTAATATATCCCAGGCTGTTCCCTCACCACAATTTAGTGTAGTCATGGTTACGAAAAATTGTCAGAGATATGCACAAAGCCTGTGGAAGTGCATAAGGCTTTTCATTTTCTGCAGTGAGGCCTCAGAAATGTAACCTGTTACGTACTAACACTCCATCCGCGTGCGCCGGGCTCCCGAACCGCTCTCCGGATGCGCACAGCCAGCCGACCACCGTTACTCGCCGCCTGGCTGGCTCCTCGGCAGCCGTGCTGAATGCGTGAACACCTGGGGCGCGTGGCCGCCACTGTACACACTCCGAAGGCGTCCGCCGATGTAGCGTGGCGCAACTTGAGGAAGCAGTGCTTTCCGGCGCTAGTGGTCCCGAGACGGAAAGTACGTCGTTCTTTAGAGTGTTTTATTGGTTTTTGGAAACGTACATTCCTGTGTACGCAGATCCTCGAACATATTCTACTCACTGTACGTTCTCTTCACAGTAGCACCTTAAATTGTCTCTCTAATAATGCTATACTACAGGTAATACACTACTGGCCATTAAAATTGCTACACCAAGAAGAAATGCAGATGATAAACGGGTATTCATTGGACAAATGTATTATACTAGAACTGACATGTGATTACATTTTCACGCAATTTGGCTGCATAGCTCCTGAGAAATCAGTACCCAGAACAACCGCCTCTGCCCATAATAACGGCCTTCATACGCCTGGGCATTGACTCAAATAGAGCTTGGGTGGCGTGTACAGGTACAGCTGCCCATGCAGCTTCAACACGATCCTACAGTTCATCAAGAGTAGTAACTGGCATATTGTGACGAGCCAGTTGCTCGGCCACCATTGACCAGACGTTTTCAGTTGGTCAGAGATCCGGAGAATATGCTGGCCAGGGCAGCAGTTGAACATTTTCTGTATCCAGAAGGGCCCGTACACGACCTGCAACATGCGGTCGTGCATTATCCTGCTGAAATGTAGGGTTTCGCAGGGATCGAATGAAAGGTAGAGCCACGGGCCGTAACACATCTGAAATGTAACGACCACTGTTCAAAGTGCCGTCAATGCGAACAAGATGTGACAGACGTGTAACCAATAGCACCCCACACCATCACGCCGGGTGATCCGCCAGTATGGCGATGACGAATACACGCTTCCAATGTGCGTTCACCGCGATGTCGCCAAACACGGATGCGACCATCGTGATGCTGTAAACAGAACCTGAATTCGCCCGAAAAAATGGCGTTTTGCCATTCGTGCACCCAGGTTCGTCGTTCAGTACACCATCGCAGGCGCTCCCGTCTGTGATGCAGCGTCAATGGTAACCGCAACCACGGTCTCCGAGCTGATAATCCATGCTGCTGCAAACGTCGTCGAACTGTTCGTGCAGATGGTTGTTGTCTTGCAAAGGTCCCCATCTGTTGACTCTGGGATCGAGACGTGGCTGCACGATCTGTTACAGCCATGCGGATAAGATGCCTGTCGTCTCGACTGCTAGTGATGCGAGACTGTTGGGATCCAGCACGGCGTTCCGTATTACCCTCCTGAACCCACCGATTCCATACTACGCCAACAGTCATTGGATCTCGACCAACGCGAGCAGCAACGTCGCGATACGATAAACCGCAATCGCGGTGGGCTACAATCCGACCTTTATCAAAGTCGGAAACGTGATGGTATGCATTTCTCCTCCTTACACGAGGCATCACAACAACGTCTCACCGGTCAACTGCTGTTTGTGTATAAGAAATCGGTTGGAAGCTTTCCTCATGTCATCAGGTTGTAGGTGTCGCCACCGGCGCCAAGCTTGTGTGAATGCTCTGAGAAGCTAATCATTTGCATATCACAACATCATCTTCCTGCCGGTTAAATTTCGCGTCTGTAGCACGTCATCTTCGTGGTGTAGCAATTTTAATGGCCAGTGGTGTAGATTTTACGGCTTATGACATAGCTTTTGCGTCTGGTTTGCAAGATATAAAAGACGAGCGAAATACGCCCACACGAAGAATGTAGTACTTCAATTCCCAAAGACAATAGGTGCTAACAATTCGGTGCTTTTCACACCTATTAGTTTAATAAGTCATGGCTGCAGAACACAAATTCTTTACAGAAGAACGGAAAAAACTGGTAGAAGCCGACCTCGGGGGAGCAGAATTTGGACTATGGAGAAATGTAGTAACGCGCGAGGCAATGCTCACCTTACGACTTACGTTAGAAGATGGGTTAAGGAAAGACTAACCTACTTTAATAGCGTTTGTAAAGTTAGAGCAAACTTTTGACAACACTGTTTGTAAAGTTAGAGCAAACTTTTGACAACACTGACTGGAAAATTATCTTTGAAATTCTGAAGCTAGCAGGGGTAAAATACATGGGCCGAAAGGATGTGCACAACTTGTACAGAAACCAGACGGCATGAAACGTAAGCAGTGGTTGAGAAGGAAGTGAGACAGAGTTGTTGCCTATCGCTGATATATACATTGAGCGAGCAGCAAAGGAAACGAAACAAAAAATTGGAGTAGAAATTAGAGTCCAGTGAGAAGAAATAAAAACTTTCGGGTTTGCCGATGACATTGTAATTCTGTCAGAGACAGCAAAGGACTTGGAAGAGCAGTTGAACGGAATGGACGGTGTCTTGAAAGCAGGATATACGATGAACATCAACAAAAGCAAAAGCAGGATGATGGAATCTAGTCGAATTTAATAACATGATACCGATGGAATTAGATACGAAACGAGACACTTAAAGGAGTAGATGAGTTTTGTTAGTTGGGCAGCAAAGGAACAGATGATGGCCGAAGTAGATAGGATATAGACTGGCAATCGCAAGAAAAGCGTTTCTTAAGAAGATACATTTCTTTATATATATATAGTGTAGATTTAAGTTTCAAGAAGTCTTTTTCTGAAAGTATTTCTATGGGGTGTAGCGATCTATGGAAGTACGACATGGACGATAAATAAGAAGTGAATGGAATCTTTTGAAATGTGGTGCTATAGAAGAACGCTGGAGATTCTTTGTGTACATGACATAACTAACGAGAAGGTACTGAATAGAATCGATGAGAAAACAAATTTTCCGAACAACCCGACTACAAGAAGTGATCGGTTGATAGGACACACTCTAAGACATCAAGGGATCAATAATTTAGTTCAAGGGGGGGGCGTGAAATAAAAAGCGAGACCAAGAGATGAATAAGATAAGCAAATTCAGAAGTATCCAAGTTGCAGAAGATATTCGAAGAGGCTTGCACAGGATAGAGAAACATGGAGAGCTGTACCAAACCAGCCTTCGGACTGAAGACCACAACAACAATTTAACGATAGGTAGACCTCTATAAAAACCATAGTTCGGAAGAATTTCAGATAAAAGTAAGTATAAGCGGCAGCAAACGAAAACGAGATATATGGAAAAAGGTAACTAAACTGTTTGTTATTTCGAAATAACAATCATAGCTGTTACTGTCAGCACATTTATCCAACTTTAAGACCAGCCCGTGAGTGCAAAAAATGTTGAAATGTGTGTGAAATCTTATGGGACTTAACTGCTAATGTCATCAGTCCCTGAACTTACACACTACTTAACCTAAATTATCCTAAGGACACCCATACGTACCCGAGGGAGGACTCGAACCTCCACCGGAATCAGCCGCACAGTCCATGACTGCAGCGCCCGTGAGCGCCTTGAAGGCAAAATGTTTGCTGTTGCTACAGAACCATGGTTGTACCCAGACGCGCACCGTTTCGTCCCAAGTAAATCGGCTGCCACGCATGTCTCTCTCTTCCGCGCCCCAAAAATCTGGAAATCGCATGCGAAGGAGTGGGGACGGCTTCCCAGCGAAACTTCTGCAGCGTACTCGAAGCAACAGCGGTAACGCGCGGGCGGAAAATATCTTGCAACACAATGATGCCATCCGTCAGCATCCCTAGGCATTTGGACCAGGCTGCGAAGTCCCTTTACAGTCATGCTCGCTCTCTCTCTCTCCACGCGATTTCCATAGTTTTTGAGTCCTGACGAAAGACCTTTGTCGCCTCTAGTTGCCTCGGACAAGGCGGTTCGCGCCTGGGTGCAATCACGGTTACGTAGGCAACCGCAAATGTCTCTCCACAAAAGCACTCACCGCCTTGTCTCACAGTATGACAAATATATTTCACAATTCTGGCCATTACTTTCGAAATATTGAGCAGTTCACTTACTTTTTTCCTGTCTGTCCAATTTCCATGTCGCTCCTCCCTTACGATAAAAGAAGAAGAAAAATTACCTGTGGATGTAAAAGCAAACTTAAACAATACGAGGTGCGGCTAGAAAAAAACCGGACTGATGCTGGAAAAAACATTTATTTACAATTTCATGTTATCTCCTTCAATGTACTCTCCTCCTCGGACTCTACACCGCTCCATACGAATTTTCCACTGT
The DNA here is from genome assembly GCF_021461385.2 of Schistocerca piceifrons. Lineage (NCBI taxonomy): Eukaryota > Metazoa > Arthropoda > Insecta > Orthoptera > Acrididae > Schistocerca > Schistocerca piceifrons. Next base: position 217,412,203 of record NC_060146.1, read on the forward strand.
TCATAGCAATGCTGCAGATCATTTTCGGTAAGTCCATACATTACTTCCCTCGCTTTTTCTTTTACTGCTTCAACAGTCTCAAATCTAGTTCCTTTCAAAGCTGACTTGACTTTAGGGAAAAGAAAAAAGTCACAGGGGGCCAAATCAGGTGAGTAGGGTGGATGATCTAAGATGGGAATGTTGTGTTTTGCCAAAAACGTCTACACTGACAACGCACTGTGAGCTGGGGCATTGTCTTGGTGAAGGATCCATGACTTTTTTTCTCCACAAATCGTTCCGTTTTCTCCGTACTCGCTCACGTAGGGTAGCCAGGACGCTAATGTAGTAATGGTGATTCACTGTTTGTCCCTCTGGTACCCAATCAATCTGCACAATCCCTTTGATGTAAAAAAAAAAAAAACAATCATCATTGCCTTGAATTTCGATTTTGACATTCGTGCTTTTTTTGTCGTCGAGAGCCAGGAGTTTTCCAATGCATCGATTGGCGTTTAGTTTCGGGATCGTAAGTAAAAAAAACCACGATTCATCGCAAGTAATAACATTTTGTAAGAAGGTGGGATCACTGTTCTTTCTGTACACTCAACATTTTCCGACGCACAGACAAAACGTCAACTACTTAAAACAGACGCCACGGGCAGACTGAGTGCAGGAGGCAGATGAAACTCCAGCAGTAGGCGGAGCGAGAGTCACGTGACAGGCCACGCGACTTTCAGCCTTATTGCATTCGTTTTATTGTTTCACCGGTACTAGTCCGGTTTTTTTCTAGCCACACCTCGTATACCCCGCAAGCGAAGACAGGTGTGCGCCGGAGGGTACGTGTCTACTTGCCACTGTCATTTCCCCCATTTCCTGTTGTAGTCGAGAATGATTTGCGGTATAAGAGCGATTGCTGCAGTCTGTTTTGTTTTATCTTCGTGGTCTTTCCGCGATATCTCCATAGGAAGAAGCAGTATATCGGTCGACTCTTCTAGGATCGCAATCTCTCGGAATTTTAATAGTCAACCGGACTGTGTGCCTCTGCCACTACGGTTGGTTCAACATCTTCTTCCACTGAATCTGTCTCGCATCTACATCGCCTGCGATTACCTTTATGTGACCGTTCCACTTTAAATCGCTCCGTAAGGATACTGCTGGATATTTAATGTATGTGGTTGCTTCCAGCGATTATTCCGCAACGGCGCAATCACACAACAATGCGTCTCTCTGTCTACTTATGAGCAGTGCGTTACACGGGCTAGTGTTGATCGTCTGCAGGTCTACCCGTATATCGCTACCATTTTGTAGCATCGTGACTGATCTGTATAAAACAGAATCATCTACCTAAGCCCTCATGACGAACTGTCAACAGTAATGGTCCTCTGCCTCACTTTGCAGGTTAATTCCGCCGCCAGACGGAGGTAAACACAACACGTCCACCCGGCCTGTGCCCGGTGTAAACACAGACACAGCAGGAAGTGTCGGACTGCCGCAGCCACACACGGCCGGGGTCCTCGGTGGTCTAGCGGTTACAGTCTGGAACGTTCCAGCGCCTCGGCTGGGGCGTATAGCCCCAGCCGGGCCGGGGTTCAATCCCCGGCCGGCGCTGGAATTTTCAGACTCCCTGGCCTCTAGCCTCCACCTCTCCCCTGGCATGTGGAGCATGCCGGGAACCCCCGTGGGGTCCGGGCTCCGGATCCCACGTGGACCACACCAGCAAACTACAAAAAACAGCCTGATTATACTGCTGCAAACAGTGATAATTATTTTTTTTTTCCTTTTCCTCAAGTTATTGTATTGTTTATGCACTTTACTTCTGCAACTGAAGATTTTAAATTACGTTTTGTCAGTGAAATATTTCGAGGAAACGGAATTTATGAAACTACCCAGAACAAAGAACGTATAATTTCAGGATACATTTCCCTTGAAATAACTCATTCTCACAATCAATCGCACGATATCATATATCTAGGATTACAACAATATAAAAAAAGAAAATAGCTTGTTCATATGGTATTTGGCGTACTGAATGCCAATGTCACAAAAAAAAAAAAAACATATTAGAGGTTATGTGCAGTTGATACTGAATATATTAGAAAACTTTTTTCTTTCTATTTTACTGATACTGCACTGCATACATTTTTCAAAAACGAGTAGAGAGAATTATTCCTTAAAATATCTCACAATCGGTGGCAAAACGAAATGCATGATATCACACAGGCTAACAATGAAAACAAATTTCTGTGGTAAGTGAGTAGCTTATTCCTGTTCTTTTCAGTGTGTTCAGTGCTAATATTACAAAAATAACGTCTTACGATTATCACTCACTAGTTAAAAAATATTGGAATTTCTAAGTGACTTTACTAACTGACCCATATATTTCATATAGCTACTATTTCGTTGGAAGTGGTTGATTTTGTTAGTATATCGTAACTACTATGACAATTTCTTTGGCTCTTTTCTCGTTGATCCGAAAAAAAATATATTACCATGTCTATACATACATTGGGCTTAATGAAACGGTTCGTCACAGCCTTACCCAAATATGCAAAACGGTTCAAGTACCTCTGCGACGCGTTTGCTAGTCTGCAATAAGTGAAATTGAAGAAAATGATAAAAATCTATTAAGGTTCTACCACTGATGTTGCACTGCGAAAAAGTTATTTACTGTGCTCTTTAAAATTCTTGAGCCCACAACGCAGTGCAGTTATTTTGATACCGTGTAAAAAAAAAAAAAGAAAGAAAGAAAAAAAAAACCTTCACTCTACAGTGCAGATTAAGATGAACAATATACCTGGAACGAAATAAAAATAAACAGTTACTATCAAACACAGTGTCACACTTCCATTTTAAATACTTAAAACCGAGCATGAAATTGTGTTTAGTAACATTAATTTACGTGCAAAGAATGTTTAATATAACGTCCCATTTGTGTTAAAGTCAATAGAGATAAAATTTCCGTTAAATCTTGTGAGCACAGTATTACTTTGTAATATGCCAAATAGACAACCATGAGGTAACTGACAAACAGTGAAACGATTATGCAGTTACTTCTCTAACAATTGTATAAACCAACGTAAGTACCTGAATTTCTGCCGCCACTTTGCTGTTCACCACTCTGCTGGTAGATGTCTCTACTGGTCAGCCATCTGTAGTAGAGGCGTTCTCTCCCGGAGGGCGCTAGTTCCGCTGGCGATGATTCCGCAGATAGTTCGCCGCATCATTCAACATCCAGGCAGGTGACGTGACCCAAAACCAGCAAACTAAACGAGAAACGTAATACTCTCAGTACCAAAGAAGAAAAGCGTCGACAGGTGTGAATATCACTGAACCATCAGTTTAATATTAATAAGTAATTGTAGCAAAATACTGACACAAATTGCCCGTAAAAAAAACTGGAACAACTGGTAGCACGAAGCCTGGGGGGAATATCAATCTGGAAGGAACACGCAAAACGTTGCAGACTGTGCGAATTATCAGGCAGGTTGAAGAAAGACAAAGCCACGTTTTAGTATTTTTATATGTAGAATAGACTTTAGACAATTTTCATCAGAATTTACTATTTAATGCTATGTTAACACGGGCAAGAAAGAGGACGTGAAAGATTATGTAGAACTGTAGCACAAACCAGGCACCAGTTGGACGTACAAGAGAGGCCGCAGTTAAGAAACTAGTGTGGCAGGACTGAGGTCCATCCCAGTTTAGTCATTTTCTGTACAGAAGGCGCAGAATGGGAAATCCATGAGAAATCTAGGACACGAATTTATGATCAGAGAGAAGAAATGCAAACTGTTTCCAAAATGAATTTTCATTCTGCAGCGGAGCATGCACTGGTTTGAAACTTCCAGGCAGATTAAAACTGCGTGTTTTTTGTTTGTTTTTTTTGGGAGGGGGGGGGGGGGTAATTGGTAGAGCATTTGCACATGCAAGTCTAAAGCTCGAGTCCTTGTATGGCACACAGTTTTAATCTGCAAGAGAGTTTCAAAGCAGTGCACACACCGTTGCAGAGCGAATATTCATTCTGTAAACATTCCTCTAGGCTGTGGCTAAGCTATTTCTTCGATGTGCCCTTTCTTGAAAGAGTGTCAAAAAAATGGCTCTGAGCACTATGGGACTTAACATCTGTGGTCATCAATCCCCTAGAACGTAGAACTACTTAAACCTAAGGACATCACGCACATCCATGCTCGAGGCAGGATTCGAACCTGCGACCGTAGCAGTCGCGCGGTTTCGGACTGAGCGCCTAGAACCGCGAGACCACCGCGGCCGGCCGAAAGAGTGTCAGTCCTGTGCTAAGTTTAGCAGAGAGGTAGTGGGGGAAGTAAAGGTGTGACGACAGGACGTGACAGATCAGTCGGCCGAGCACTTAGCAGTGAATGGTGTGGGTGGCAGGTCTGAGCCACAGCCCCCACCCCCCGCCCTACCCCCTCCAAAATACACGCACACGCACACACACACACACACACACACACACACACACACACACACAGTTTTAATCTGCCAGGGAGTTTCAAATCTTAGTTTGCAGGTGACGTTATTGTGCTCTGAGAGATGGCTACACACTTGAAAGATTAGGTGAAGGGAATCGATAGTTCTTGGATAGAGGTAATAAGATGAACACTGATTGAAACGAGAGTAACGGAGGGCAGATGAATTACATCAAAATTTAATGAGGGAATTAAAGTGCAAAATGATAAAGTAGGAGTAGGAAACGATTTTCGGAATTTCGATAGCAAAATAAAAGCCTGTAGTGGAAGTAGAAAACATATGAAATGGTAACTGTCAAGAGCAGAAAGAGCGTAACAGACAAGGGAAAAAAAAGTTAGCAAATTGTGTTAGGAAGTCTTTTCTGAGATTATTTTGTTTGGAAGGAAGCGTTTTAAATAGGAGTGACGTGACGATAACAAGCAGTAGCCCACGCTTAGTCTCATCTACGGTCCATATGTGACTGACAGAAGCCTTCCCCATTCCCTTCGATACGCCTTACATGAGACTTCGCAGATCCATACATTCCTGTTTGCGCTTGTCCGTAGGTTACATCCTTCCGGGCACGAAATTATAATATTTGGAAGGTTCGTGGGGACTGCACATGCTGAGCTGTTTAACCCATGGAAAGTATTGCCTATTGCGTGACGTCCATTACCACGAATCATAAGCTCAGGTGCCTCAGTGTTCCAGTCCATTTGAGAAGTGGATGGATGACCCCAAACATTACACATCAGCGTCTACTTTTAATGCAATTTATCCATTCTTAAACTTAACAGCGAGTAATACAGCTATCACAGTATTGAACCTTTGCGCAGTTCAGAATACGTCCTACATCGTGCACTGAATTTAGAGGATAAACACAGTTAACGTGCAACGACTTTAAGACAAATAGTTGTTGAGGAAGTGTTTTCAATTTACCGAGCACTAAAAAGTTCTTTATTTTTCGACCAGTGTATGGAACCAAATAGATAGGACAAAAAAATACGATTTTTTTCAAGCTGTCATATCTCGGGTTCTATTGGTCACAGAAATACGGGGACAAGTGCTTCGAATAGCCTTATGCCTACCGGAAGGAACGGGCAGACTGTAGCTAAGCTACAGTACACGGTCCAAATTTAAACAACACTAAGTTCCTCCAGCCCAGGTAAATTGAGCAGATTGGTTCGTTCTTTTGCATAAGGTGTGGTCTAGGGTGGCCTTAGACGGCTTGTATAACCACACTTTCTTCATGGGCGTCTCCTGAGCTATCACTGAAACACTTCTTTAATTTCTATTCGTGGCAAATCGTTCATTTTTCGGCAAATGTTATTCAGATAATGTTCTCTGAGAGCTTAGAAACTTTTTTGGATATCATTACCCGTTACCGAGGTCAAAAGGTTAAAGGTTGCCATGCTCTTGCACGCGAAGTAGTCAGGAACAACTGGCGATGGTTCTGACGTCATCAAACTCTGTTTTCGGTCGTCATTGTTTCAGAAATAAAACTTAATGACTTGCTGCCTCTGTACAATGGGCACTTCATGGCTGTACACGTTGTTCTCATCTAGTGACCGCTGGCAGAGGAAGCACCTTACAAAAAAAAAAAAAATTACTTGCAACTCGAACACCATACCAATTTTGTGATATTTTAGGTGTAGCCTAAGGATGTGCACTTTACATAAAGCATCGTAAAGATGGGAGACTGTTTTGTGTTAACATTGTATTATGCATACTTATTTGTTGTTTATGTCTGTCGAAATATATACATGAATTGTGAAAACGTTACTGACGTACAGAATGTGTTTTATATAAGCAGCACACTCGGTTGTAACAGGGAAAGTAAGGTAACCCGCATAAAAGATGGTCTTGTCAGAGCATAAAATAGACTAAAAGACTCAGACAGAAAAGTGGAAACCAGCTGCTTCAGTCCAGCTTCCTCACGAAAAATCTTGGCACACGAACACGTTCGGCCTTTCTTGTGCTGATAGGAAGTACCAGAGAGACAGTAAAGTAAGAAGGAAAGAAAGTGGCAGTAGGAGAGAAGGAAAAAGGAGACAGATGGATGAAAACAAAGGCAGTGGGAGGCAAAGAAAGAGGAGATACTGATGGGGAGTGAAAGACAGCGGCAGAGAGAGAGAGAGAGAGAGAGAGAGAGAGAGAGAGAGAGAGATGACTGGAGATAGCAGCAGTGGGGAGGAGACTGTGGAAATGAAAGAGAGAGATGAGTGGAGAGCACATATATACTTGGGGGATACGGACAATGGCCGTGCGGTTCTAGGCGCTTCAGTCTGGAACCGCGTGACCGCTACGGTCGCAGGTTCGAATCCTGCCTCGGGCATGGATGTGTGTGATGCCCTTAGGTTAGTTAGGTTCAAGTAGTTGTAAGTTCTAGGGGACTGATGACCTCATATGTTACGCCCCATAGTGCTCAGAGACACATTTGTTTATTCACGGCAGCGTGCACAGGCCGCGGTTCGTCATTGATGAGATGGCGGGCGCCGCTAACTGTTCGTTATTGTAAATGTTTTGTAGACTTCTTTCATTAAGAGCTGCATCTGTTTAATTTTTATCGCTCTGTCGCTGGATAAAATTATAAGTCTTTGCTTGATAATGCATAAAAATTCAGTAGCCTCTTTGGGTCAACCTACGAACAATGTTTCCCCATAACGAAAAAAAAAAAAAGGAACTGTTTGACGAACGACAATGTTGACTGGAATACCCTCTTTCAAATTCTAAAGGTGGCAGGGGTAAAATACAGGGAGCGAAAGACTATTTACAATTTGTACAGAAACCAGATAGCAGTAATAAGAGTCGAGGGACATGAAAGGGAAGCAGTGGTTGGGAAAGGAGTGAGACAGGGTTGTAGCCTCTCCACGATGTTATTGAATCTGTATATTGAGCAAGCAGCAAAGGAAACAAAAGAAAAATTTGGAGTAGGTATTAAAATCCATGGAGAAGAAATAAAAACTTTGAGATTCGCCGATGACATTGTAAGTCTGTCAGAGACAGCAAAGGACTTGGAAGAGCAGTTGAACGGAATGGACAGTGTCTTGATAGGAGGATATAAGATGAACATCAACAAAAGCAAAACGAGGATAATGGAATGTAGTCGAATTAAGTCGGGTGATGCTGAGAGAATTAGATTAGGAAATGAGACGCTTAAAGTAGTAAAGGAGTTTTGCTATTTACGGAGCAAAATAACTGATGACGGTCGAAGTAGAGAGGATATAAAATGTAGACTGGCAATGGCAAGGAAAGCGTTTCTGAAGAAGAGAAATTTGTTAACTTCAAGTATAGATTTAAGTGTCAGGAAGTCGTTTCTGATAGTATTTGTATGGAGTGTAGCCATGTATGGAACTGAAACATGGACGATAAATAGTTTGGACAAGAAGAGAATAGAAGCTTTCGAAATGTGGTGCTACAGAGGAATGCTGAAGATTAGATGGGTAGATCACATAACTAATGTGGAAGTATTGAATAGGATTGGGGAGAAGAGGAGTTTGTGGCACAACTTGACTAGAAGAAGGGATCGGTTGGTAGGACATGTTCTGAAACATCGAGGGATCACCAATTTACTATTGGAGGGTAAAAATCGTAGAGGGAGACCAAGAGATGAATACACTAAGCAGATTCAGAAGTATGTAGGCTGCAGTAGGTACGGGGAGATGAAGAAGCTTGCACAGGATAAGTAGCATGGAAAGCTGCATCAAACCAGTCTCAGGACTAAAGACCACAACAACAACAAATAATATTTATGTAATAATACACTGTTAGAATTACACTTGCTAAACAAATGATGTGGACTAGTTACGTACATGGTTACTTTATTTTTAGGGTTGCCTTACCTCAGTCGGTGAAAACGGAACGTTTATGGAATCACATTGTTGTCTGTCAGATTGTTAACAAACCTTTTTCTGAGGACGTATCAGTTTGAAATTTGTGTTGCATCCTAAGGTTTGTAGCCCTTGTTGGTGTAATAAATGTAAGCTAAGTCAATGCTGTCAAAAGGTATGACCATTTATGTCACATATTTCGATATTCGCAAAGACACTCAAAAAAACTACAGGTACTGGTGGAAAATATATATTGTTTGTCAGAAGCCAAAAGCCGGTTCGCGACCAAATAATCTTTTGCAGAACATCAGGGAAATGTTTCCTATTTAACGCATTATTTTTCACCTCTTCTGCTCACTTGAGCAAATACATCTCTGCTGCCATGACATCATCATCTGTCATTGACAAAAAAAGTGCAATGAAAAATTAAAGAACAGTGTTCTCTCTCTCTCTCTCTCTCTCTCTTTGTGTCTGGTAGCAGTCTTATCAGAAAGACTCAGATCAAAAGCACGATCTCAAACGTGAGTGAGTTTGCTGAAAATAACCCTAATCTCATACCGTAATTCCAGTTACCTACATTTTTTTGAATCCTAAAATTATATCGACATACTTTCCAAGACAGCCTAGTTTGCAGCCACTGAAACTGGAGTAAAAGCTACCCAGAAGGTTCAGTAATTAAAAAGCAGATACTGACATTATGACACGCATATGACGAATTCAATCAAACGAAACTAGAGTCAGGCAAGTGAGTCGCAGACCTGGCTATTGGGCCGACACACGGGGGTAAACACAACACGGCCCGGTCTAAACACAGAGACAGCAGGAAGTGGCGGACTGCCGCAGCCACACACGGCCGGGGTCCTCGGTGGTCTAGTGGTTACAGTCTGGAACGTTCCAGCGCCTCGGCTGGGGCGTATAGCCCCAGCCGGGCCGGGGTTCAATCCCCGGCCGGCGCTGGAATTTTCAGACTCCCTGGCCTCTAGCCTCCACCTCTCCCCTGGCATGTGGAGCATGCCGGGAACCCCCGTGGGGTCCGTGCTTCGGATCCCACGTGGACCACGCCAGCAAACTACAAAACACAGCCCGATTATGCTGCTGCTAACAGTGACCATTATTAAATGTTTCATTTTTTTTCTTTTGCTTAAAATATGTTATTGTTTGTGTACTTTTGAACTCCAGTTGAATACTTAAAATATTTGAAAAAAGAGACAGCATTGGTCGTATATTTTTTACTATTGCAAAATCTATGTGATTGCCGTAAGCTTAGTGACAACAGTGCATCCCAATTTAAGTTATACAATATAGCACTGAAGATGGTCACTCAGTGACAGAAAATCGATTTTGCAATAGTAAAAAATATACGACCAATGCTGTCTCTTTTTTCAAGTATACCTGTTATCTGGTCGTAGTGCACAAGACAACATGGAGTCGCCAATCAATAACTTAAAATATTGTGCATTTCGTTTTGACAGCAATATATTTCAAGGGAAAAAAATTATTAAAAAAATGTCTCTAAGCACTATGGGACTTAACATCTGAGGTCATCAGTCCCCTAGACTTAGAATTACTTAAACCTAACTAACCTAAGGACATCACACGCATGCATGCATGCCCGAGACATGATTCGAACCTGCGACCGTAGCGGTCGCTCGGTTCCGGACTGAAGCGCCTAGAACCGCTCGGTCACAGAAGCCGGGATTTATAAAATTATCTAGAACACTTCACATGTATTTTCAGCATACTCGCCTCTTAAAATAACTCACTCTCAAAACGAATTGCACTTTATAATATCTCTGCGATTACAATAGTGTAAAAACTCTTAAAAAATGAAAATGGCTTCTTATTATGGCATTTAGTGTGTACGTTCCAAATGTAACAAAAAAAATACCACATTAGAGACTTTTTACAGTTGATATTAAATATATCAAAAATGTATGCTTTCATCGATTTTTTCTATTTCATACACTGTACAGCATAATATCCAAAAACGAATGCACAGTACTTTTTTTTCTTAAATTATCTCTGTCGTAAAAGGAAATGCATGCTATCACACAAGGTAAAAATTAAAACAAAGTCTCTTGATTAGTGAAAAATATCTTTCCATCCTTTTTACTATGATTACCAGCCGGCCACAGTGGTCGAGCGGTTCTAGGCTCTTCAGTCGGGAAGCGCGCGATCGCTACGGTCGCAGGTTCGAATTCTGCCTCGGGCATGGATGTGTGTCATGTCCTTAGGTTAGTTAGGTTTAAGTGGTTCTAAGTTCTAGGGGACTGATGACCTCAGATGTTAAGTCTCATAGTGCTTAGAGCCATTTGAACCATATGATTACCACCTAGTATTCAAAATACACATTTTACTGAGCGATTTTAGTAACTGAGCCATATACATTCCATATAGCTACTATGTTGGAGACATTGCTTGCGCTGGTTAAAGTATTTCGTAAACGACTATGACACAAAAATTACCATCTTAATGGAACAGACTGCCACAAGCTTGACCAAATATGGTTAATGGTTCGAGTATATCTGCAAGCCGTTTGCTAATCTACAATGAGTGAAACTGAAAAAAAATCCGAAAATTTATTACTGTCCTACTACTGACGTTTCATTGCGGAAAAATTATTTACCATACTCCTAGCTATTTAAAATTCTTGAAACCACAATACAGTGCAGTTATTTTGATACTGATTAATGTAAAGAAAAACCTCCCTACAGTGCAGATTAAAATGAACAATATACTTGGAATGAATACATAGGAAAGAGATTGCTACTAACAAATGTTCTTATCAGACTTCCATTTTAAATACTTAAAAGCGTGTATGAAATTGTATTTATTAATATGAATGTACATACGCAGATTGTTGGAATATGACGCCCCATGTGCGTTAAAACCAGTAGAGGTACAATTCGCATTAAATCTCGTGAGAACAGAATTAATTTGTAGCTTGCAGAATACATAAAAATGTGTGATGGAGTCTGTTTTGTAATAGTCGTATAAATTAACAAAACTCGCTCTATTTTCGCAACCGTATTGCTCCTCGCCATTCCGCTGGTAGAGGTCTCTGCTTGTCCCTTATCTAGTCAGCTGCCTGTAGTACAGGCGTTCCCTGCCAGGGGTCGCTAGTTCTGCCGGTGTAGCTTGCTGCCACGCTTCTCAACGTCTGTGCAAGTAACATGGCCTCAAAACCGTCAGACTAGACGAGAACCATAATAATCCCGATACCAAAGGAGACGGGTGTGAACATTACTGGACGGCTAGTAAAAGATATCATCGTCATCTTTGCAAAATACTTACACATCATGTGAATAAGAACTGATAGACAGCAGTCGACATGGGGGAAGATTAGTTTGGATGGAACACGCGACGCAGTGCACACCGTACGAATTGTAAGAGGGGCTGAAGAAAGACGAACCGAAATTTGTAGTAGTTTTGGGTGCGAAAACTACTTTTTGCAACATTGGTCAGAACACACATTTGATTTTGAGATGTTAACAGGGATAAAACAGTGGACGCGAAAGGTTAGCTAGTGCTTGAACAGAAACCACACAGCAGTTATAAGAGTTGAAAGGAAAAAAAAGACAAAAGTCTAGGCAGTAACTGAGACAGGGTTGTAGCCTGTCCGCCGTGGTAGCAAATATGCGAAATTGGCGAGAAATTTGGAAATGATTTTTCACTCTGCTGCGGACTGCGGAAGATTTCAAACTTCGTAGCACATTAAAGCTGTGTTTATCGCGGGCCGTTCGTAGCCCATGTGCCTGCAAAGGGCGAAGATTCAAATTTACTTCCAACACATAGTTTTAATCTGGCGGGAAGTGCCAAAAGCTTTATTCGCCGGTGGCTTTGTAATTCTATCTGACATGGCAAGGGAGTTTGCAAGATTAGCTCACGTTAATCGATAACTTTTGAAAAGAGGTCGTAAAGGCAAATGGGTTAAAATGAAATGAAGGTAATGGAGTGCAGTCTATGTAAGTCTAGGATTACCGATGGTATTACATTACGAAATTAGACACTAAAATAAGGCCTCCTAGATTAATTTTGCTGTCTGAGTAACGAAATAACTAAGAGTGGGCGAAGTAGAAGCGATATGAAATAATAGGTCAATTGCAAGGAGGTTAAAAAAAAGTTCTGGAAAAGCAGACCCCGTACTAAACGGGATAAGCAACAGGGGATAGAAGAAAAACAACATAATTGAGTTACGTGATGGTTTCATCTCTTTTTCCAGCCGGTCTCGTCTTCGCGGGGTCGGCACGTTTTTCCGTTATTCTGGATTTGGCAGTGTTAGCGGGAGACACTGGACCCTCCCCCCCCCCCCCCTCCTCCCCCTCACGGGAACTGAGAACCCCATGTGTGTGCGTCAAGTGTTATCCCGCGCGATAGTGGGGGGAACGTTTACGAAATGTTGGCGATTAGTGTAACTGCGTGGCGGGACGTGGGTAGCAGTCCCGTTGTATTGACATAGCGGGATGTGGGAAATCGGCTGAAAACGAATCGGCCGGGTGAACTGGGTCCGTGGCTGGCGGGCCTCCCGGAATCCCGGAAGCGGCGTGTTAGTGCGCGCACATATCTGGACGAGTCACTAATAATTTCAGCCAGGCGGTAAAAATCAAGAATGGGTGCACCAAAACGTTTGTATGAAAATTTTTGACGGCGGGAATGTAACTACGCTAGAAGGGAATAACAAATATATGTTACATCTGTGTGATTCCGTTATTTCCTCGACAGTCAGCTGTTGTCCTTTCGGCAACAATGATGGATACTGTCCAAAGCTCGGATTTTCGTAGAGAATTAACGGCGCACGTCGACCGAGCTAAGAACAAATGACGGAAGTAGCATTAACTTACAGCTGTTAAGCCCATATAGATGAAGCACTGTTTAAAGAAGATCGATCCGAGTTTCAGCGTATTATGCTCCTTTGCAGGCAACGAACGTGACGCAGAAATTAAAGAGATAAAAGCGAAAGTACAGGATACAATTAAACAGCTGAAAAATGGCGAAGCACCAGGACATGGAACTGTGGAAGGCCGGGCCAAATGTTTTATTCGAACATCTCGCACAGCTATTTAACATCTGCCTTAGTGGAGAGGGAATCCTCGTCGAGTTTAAAGAAAGGTTCGTCTCAAATCTATTTAAAAGAAGAAGCAAGGATGACTGCGCTAATTATCGTGACATCGCAGTTCTGTTCCATATCGAGACTATATGATATGATACTTGAAACTAAAACAGAGAGAGAAATTGAGGAAACAGACGAACAGAGTGGCTTCCGAGCAGGAAGCTGTTGTATCGATAATATCTGCAGCATTAGACAGGGACTGACAAAAGAATAGCACATAATTTGGAGACACACATTGTCTTCTTAGACTTGCAGAAGGCCTCTGACAGTTTACCATCTTCTAGGGTGTACGAAGCAGTGAATAACCAAAACATTCGTAAATGTTACGTACAAGCCGTTAGAGAGCTGTTTTCACGTAATACTTGTCGTGTTAAAGTTGGGCAGTTTCTACCACAGAAACTTATGATTAGCAGAGGACTAAGACAAGTATACTGCTTCGCACCTACGTTCTTTAAAATATTTTTGAACGAAGCACTGAAAAACTGGAAAAGAAAGTGCAGAAACATGGGAATCAGAGTAGGTGACGACATCCCGTTCTCCCTAAATTTCGCCGACGATCAGGTCATCCTCGACGAGGAAGAGGAGAATTTGTCTCACATGTTAAGAAAGCTTAAAGAACAATATCAGCAGAGGAGACTGAAAATTAACTTCACAAAGAATGAGTACATGCTTGTCGGAGGTACAGGAAGTTATGGGTGATGCATCTAGAGTAAAGTGTAGTCGATCATAAAAATATTTAGGGACGATCATTTCGGATAAAAGTGGAAGCAACGAGGAAATGTAGCACAGAAAAGGAAAAGGTGGCGATTAAACAATTACACTGTTTTCAATGGAACTGTGTCAAAACATTTGAAAAGGAGGGTATACGAAACTACAGTTGAAAGCATTTCTGTGTATGGTGCTGGACTGAGGTGGGTTTCGCTGGCCGCGGCGGTCCGCAACCACGCGACTGCTACGGTCGCAGGTTCGAATCCTGCCTTCGGTATGGATGTGTGTGATGTCCTTAGGTTAGTTAGGTTTAAGCAGTTCTAAGTCTAGGGGACTGATGACTTCAGATGTTAAGTCCCATAGTGCTCAGAGCCATTTGAACCTTTTTTTTTTGAGGTTGGTTTCCAGGATCGATTTGAAGAAATTAAAGGCAATGGAAACGGAGTTTTGGAGACAAAGTCGAGGAAGTACAAGAAGAGAGAAAATTAGAATTGAAGTGCTACGAGAACAGATGGGAGTTAAAGGATTTTGTAGACACTAGTGAAAATAAACGGCTCGCATGGTATGGACATCTCAGAAGAATCCCAGAGGAAAGATGGCTTTCTAAAATATGTCACTGGAGTCATCCACTACACAGAGAAAGGGGAAGACCACGGCTACAACGATGGTGCGAGGGGTGCGGCGCAGTGCAGGAAGAGGAGGAGGAGAAGTGGTAATTGAACACTTAATACAACAAATGTGTCGCGGCTCGTGGCCATACAGGCTGATCTGGGGCTCCAACGAGGAAATTTTTGGAGGTAGTTGGGGTACGTTTTCCGACTGTTTCGGTGTAAGAGGTTCGGTCGTGTCCGGTAGCTCATTACAGAGTAATACTGTTTAGTTTGACTTTTTACCTACATTTATGTCTGTACCCGTGCTCTCCGGAAAACACATGCACAACACCGCAAATTTTGGCCGATCTGCGCCGTGCGTATTGTTTGCACCTATTGTTGACAACCGTACCACTGCCGACTTCACTCTTCGCCCTGAATCTCGCACTCAGGACTGCCCAGTTCTGCCTCGGGTTTTTCTCCGGCAGTGTTGGTTGCGCGTTAACAGTACTGCCGACAGGTTTACTGGTGAAAAGGTGCCCGATACGCATCTGCTGTGTGGGTTCACTGAAAGAAGTGGAAGGGTGTCACAACCACGCTACGCTCAGCTGTTGCCCGCAACGACAACGACCAAATCACAGTCTTTTCGCGTCTGTCGGAGAGTTGTTGCATTACTACGTGTTGTACGGCTGTGTGTTGCATATTACAGGCTTATTTGTTGCTGTGAACGTATTTTCACAGAAGCGAAGGTTATTCGGAGTATTTACTTATTTAGCGTTACGACACCATTGCTGTTGCATCCAATATACTAAAAGAAGGAAAAACACGTATAATATAAATGTTATATGGTAATGAGAGTCGGAGCTATCCACTCAAATCACATGGGTCTCCATTTCACCACGGGGCTATGCTGACTGCTCACATTCTTCAGCAAGGTGACGCATACATTGACTCGGTCCTCCACCATCGCAGTTCCGTATCGGAATTTTCCACACTTGTACAAACAAATGGGTTAAAAAACATAATAAATCGTAATTACATCTCGATGCAGTTACAGGTGATAGATGTACTGGTTGCGTCAGCATGTCGTATTCATTTTGTGGAGGAAAAAAAAATCTACCTAAATATGTTCTCTTTCCCCAACTACAGACCGATGTGAGAGATTTAGTTTGAATTCTCAATGCTCTATGACGCGCCAGCTATATGTATGGTGTACGGTCATAGAGATGACCCACACAGTATTTAGAATGGAAATAAACTTTCCCAAATCGGTCTGCAGTTTCATTTAGTACAGAGAATCTAAATAATCTTTCCCAGGTCGCTTTGTAGTTAAAGTTCGGAAAGAGAAGATATTTATAGCTTTTCGGTAGATTCGTTTCGTCTCTACCAAAATACGCGGAAAATATCGCTGATCGAAATCCGAAGTTTTTGCCTATGGAGTTGGACTTGACACTGTATTTTACATACTGAGGCGACAAAAGTCATGGGATAGCAACACCCAGGTATACAGATGGCGGTAGTATCGCGTTCGCATTGTGTAAGACACCATTACAGGGTTATTACAAATGATTGAAGCGATTTCACAGCTCTACAATAACTTTATTATTTGAGATATTTTCACAATGCTTTGCACACACATACAAAAACTCAAAGTTTTTTTAGACATTCACAAATGTTCGATATGTGCCCCTTTAGTGATTCGGCAGACATCAAGCCGATAATCAAGTTCCTCCCACACTCGGCGCAGCATGTCCCCATCAATGAGTTCGAAAGCATCGTTGATGCGAGCTCGCAGTTCTGGCACGTTTCTTGGTAGAGGAGGTTTAAACACTGAATCTTTCACATAACCCCACAGAAAGAAATCGCATGGGGTTAAGTCGGGAGAGCGTGGAGGCCATGACACGAATTGCTGATCATGATCTCCACCACGACCGATCCATCGGTTTTCCAATCTCCTGTTTAAGAAATGCCGAACATTATGATGGAAGTGCGGTGGAGCACCATCCTGTCGAAAGATGAAGTCGGTGCTGTCGGTCTCCAGTTGTGGCATGAGCCAATTTTCCAGCATGTCCAGATACAAGTGTCCTGTAACGTTTTTTTTTCGCAGAAGAAAAAGGGGCCGTAAACTTTAAACCGTGAGATTGCACAAAACACATTAACTTTTGGTGAATTGCGAATTTGCTGCACGAATGTGTGAGGATTCTCTACCGCCCAGATTCGCACATTGTGTCTGTTCACTTCACCATTAAGAAAAAATGTTGCTTCATCACTGAAAACAAGTTTCGCACTGAACGCATCCTCTGCCATGGGCTGTTGCAACCGCGCCGAAAATTCATAGCGTTTGACTTTGTCATCGGGTGTCAGGCCTTGTAGCAATTGTAAATGTTAAGGCTCCTGCTTTAGCCTTTTCCGTAAGATTTTCCAAACCGTCGGCTGTGGTACGTTTAGCTCCCTGCTTGCTTTATTCGTCGACTTCCGCGGGCTACGCGTGAAACTTGCCCGCACGCGTTCAACCGTTTCTTCGCTCACTGCAGGCCGACCCGTTGATTTCCCCTTACAGAGGCATCCAGAAGCTTTAAACTGCACATACCATCGCCGAATGGAGTTAGCAGTTGGTGTATCTTTGTTGAACTTCGTCCTGAAGTGTCGTTGCACTGTTATGACTGACTGATGTGAGTGCATTTCAAGCACGACATACGCTTTCTCGGCTCCTGTCGCCATTTTGTCTCACTGCGCTCTCGAGCGCTCTGGCGGCAGAAACCTGAAGTGCGGCTTCAGCCGAACAAAACCTTATGAGTTTTTCTACGTATCTGTAGTGTGTCGTGACCATATGTCAATGAATGGAGCTACAGTGAATTTATGAAATCGCTTCAATCATTTGTAATAGCCCTGTACATTCGTACTCTGGTGATTCAAGTGGAAAGTTTACTACTTGATTGTGGCCGCACGGCGGGAATGGTAGTTGGAGCAAGACGCGTGGGACATTTCAATTCGGAAATCGTTAGAGAATTAAATATTCCGACATCCACAGGGTCAAGCGAGTGCTGAGGATACCAAATTTCGGGCATTGCCTATCATCACGGACAACGAAGTCGCTGACGGCCTTCACTTAAAGGCCGAGGGCAGCAGCGTTTGCGGACTTGTCACTCCTAACAGACGAGCAACACTGCGTGAAATAACGTAGAAGTCAGTGTGGGACGTACGACGAGCGTATCCGTTAGGACGGCGCGGCGAAATCTGGCGTCAATGGGCTAAGGCAGCGGACGACTTACGCGAATGCCTTTCACAACAGCACGACACCGCCTGCAGCGCTTGTCCTGGCCCCGTGACCTTATCGGTTGGACCCCCGACGGCTGGAAGACCGTAGCCCGGTCAGTTTCTGTCGATTTCAGTTGTCAAGAGGTGATGGAAGCCTTCGAGCTTTACGCTGACGCCACGAAGTCACGGATCCCAGTTGTCAACCAAGCGCTGTCCAAGGTTGTGGTGTTTACATGGAACAGACTGGGTCCTCTGGTCCAACTGAACCGATCATTGGCTGTAAATGGCTATCTTCAGCTGCTTGAAGATAATAACGGGCGGGAGACCACTCGCTCCACGAGTTCTTTAAGGCGACTACGGCGACTTTCATTCACTCGCAAGGCAGAGAAAATCCCCGAACCCGCCGGGAATCGAACCCGGAACCCCGTGCGAGGGAAGCGAGAACGCTACCGCAAGACCACGAGCCGCGGACTGCTCGAAGATCATTTCCAGCCACTCGTATGTTCACGTTCCCTAACAACGATCGAATTTTTATGGATGACAATGCATTGGGTCACCGGGTCACAGATGTTCGCAACAGGTATAAGAACATCCTCGAAAGTTCTGGCGGATAGCCTGGCCACCCCTCGGATATTTATGTGACGTAACCGAGGCGTCGGTTCGTGCACAAAATTCTGCACCGGCAACATTTTCTCTGCTATTAGAGGCAGCACGGTTGAGTATTTCTGTAGGGGACTACCAACGACTTATTGAGTCCACAAGACGTCGGGTTGCTGCAGTACGCCGGGCAGAAGTAAGTCCGACACGATATTAGGAGGTATCGCATCACTTTTGTCACCCAAGTGTATCTCTGCCAGAGTTCCATCCACCACCATCAAGAGACTTCTCCGCCAATGTATCACCGCCCCAGCGTCCAGCTGTGGGGGGAGGGGGGGGTAGTGTCTCCACTGCTTTGAACTGCATTTGCATAACTAGTCTCACGTTCTGACTGAAGTGTTTGGCAGATGGTTCAAACAACTACGTTCAAATTTGTTTCTCGACCTCTCCATTCTGGAATAGCACGTGGGGAAAAATGAACATCTAAATCGCCCCCACAGAAAACTATAATTTCTTCTTATTTCGTTACTATGGTCATTTCACCAAGTAATAGTCGCATTCGACAAGTTGGTGATTGAAAGTTCGTGAACAGACCTAGCCGCAACGAAAATCACCTCTGTTTAATGGCCACTGCAACTCGTATATCATGTCTGTGATACTCTCCCCCCTATTTTGCAATAATACAACGCGTTCTGTCTTTATATCAACTTGCTGAATGTATATCACAAGTCTTTTCATTGCCGTAACGGTACTTTCAGATAACGAAAGGTAAACGGGGGCAACAAACCTTACAAATCCTAATAATATATAAAAGATGAACATCAACAAAAGCAAAACGAGGATAATGGAATGTAGTCGAATTAAATCGGGTGATGCTGAGGGAATTAGATTAGGAAATCAAACGCTTAAAGTAGTAAAGCAGTTTTGCTATTTGGGGAGCAAAATAGCTAATGATGGTCGAAGTAGAGAGGATATAAAATGTAGACTGGCAATGGGAAGGAAAACGTTTCTGAAGAAGAGAAATTTATTAACATCGAGTATAGATTTAAGTGTCAGGAAGTCGTTTCTGAAAGTGTTTGTATGGAGTGTAGCCATGTATTGAAGTCAAACATGGACGATAAATAGTTTAGACAAGAAGAGAATAGAAGCTTTCGAAATGTGGTGCTACAGAAGAATGCTGAAGATTAGATGGGTAGATCACATAACTAATGAGGAGGTATTGAACAAAATTGGAGAGAAGAGGAGTTTGTGGCACAACTTGACTAGAAGAAAGGATCGGTTGGTAGGACATGTTCTGAGACATCGAGGAATCACCAATTTAGTATTGGAGGGCAGCGTGGAGGGTAAAAATCGTAGAGGGCGACCAAGAGATGAATCACTAAACAGAGTAAGAAGGATATAGGTTGCAGTAGGTACTGGGAGATGAAGAAGCTTGCACAGGTTAGAGTACCATGGAGAGCTGCATCAAACCAGTCTCTGGACTGAAGATGATAACAATCATTACTCAATAACGAACCTCCTCAGAACACTGATCCCTCATGCCAAAATAGTCGGAAAATATCCCTCTAGAAAGCTGTGAAATTTTTTGGCTGGAATTCAGGTTGTCCTTGTATCAGTTTGTGTTGAGAAATAAAAGGATAGTCCTCAACTGCAGTGTCGGGAGTGGTAGAGACAGCTCGCCGCCGTTCGTCAACCACATCAGTTAGACTTCTGAAGACCCCTAACTGTACGACAGTGTTCCCAGTTGAGGTTTTTCGTCGGACGGCAGGCACCTCCGGCTTTCGTCAGAGCGGACGGCGAACAATGGGGCTGCGGGCCGTGTTGATCTGCTCGGCACACAAACAGCTGATACGGGCCGCCTCACGTCTGCTGACGTCACCAAACACCGTCACAGCAGTGTGGCAAGGCGCGACGGCGTAGCCGGCTGCACCGTGGAAACCGGCTGTGTAAAGAGGCTTCGAGACTGGTGTAACGCACGAAAACAGAGAAGAGCTGAGGGGCTGGGTTTGATGCTTCACGTGTCGTACACAGTCTCCCCCTACCTGTGTGCACCGCACCGAACGTTATACAAGCCAGTGAAACAGCCAGGACGATGTCGGTTCAAATCGGCATCCGGCCATCTTTATTTAGGTTTTCCGCTATTTCCCTCAATCGCTTCAAGACAAATGCCGGGATGGTTGCTTTGAAACGCACGGCCGACCTCCTTCGCTAATCCGATGGGATCGATGACCTCGCTGTTTGGTCCCCTCACCCGGGCCAACCAACCAACCCAACCAACCAACCAATCAGAAGAGTCCTCCTCGGGGAAGTTGTTCGTCTCGCGCGTCACGTTGGCTCTTGCGTGTCGGTTACGTCGTCAAAGCGTTGACATTTCGTGTCACTTTCTCACTGTGTCATTTTATGGTAGGTTTGTACTCGTCCCCCATGATGATTTTTTACAGAAAAGAATTGTCCGCGATTTTTACTTCAGTCAAGTATTGCGGCAGGGCTCCAAGTGTCGTTGTTTTTTTGTTCGGGGATCACAGTATGCGGAACAAATTTTGCACACACTTTTCTCCAAAACATTCTGGAGAATACCTAGAACGCTTGATTCTGACACGTTTCTCAGCTGGCACTTGTGAAACAATAGCGTCGATACTCTATGTCCGCACGTCCACTGCTCAACATGTGACTGGTCTGATGCAAGTCTGTTGTTTACACTTCTTAGTTCAAGCTGCCGCCGTAGTTACTGCGCTGCCGTCGCTTGTACGTCACAAATAACGTCAGTCCCGAAACGTTTTGGATGGACGCTGTACACCTCAATCCAATTACGGAAACCGTGGAAAACTCATATCTGAATGCCCGACGCATATTACAACCACCATGTTCCCGAATTCGTATCTAGCGTCTTACTAGGGCAGAACTCTTATTTTCCCTTTATCTGCCGGCCGCTGTGGCCGAGCGGCTCTAGGCGCTTCAGTCCGGAATCGCGCTGCTGCTACGGTCGCAGGTTCGAATCCTGCCTCGGGTGTGAATGTGTGTGATGTCATTAGGTTAGTTAGGTTTCAGTAGTTCTAAGTCTAGCGGACTGATGACCTCTGATGTTAAGTCCCATAGGGTTTAGAGCCATTTTTTCATCCCTTTATCTGAAGGACACAGCCTTCCTCCCCTAAAGCTACGGAAACAAATCGAAGTAAGTGATACAATCGAGAAGTACTGTCTACTTCACACTGGTTTGCAAAGCAGACATTGTACATGCACAAGTGATAGATCACTCTAACCACCTGTAAGTAGGCTGTCTAGGTTTTTATATTGGTAACGCCACCGCCACGTAGCGCTCTGTATGAAAATCACTGACTGTGCTGTGTGCAGTCTGTGGCTGGTTGGCATTGTTGTCTGCCATTGTAGTGTTGGGCAGCTGGGTGTTGCGTTGCACAGTTGGAGGTGAGCCGCCAGCAGTGGTGGATGTGGGGAGAGAGATGGCGGAATTTCGAGAGCGGACGATCTGGACGTGTGTCCATCAGAAAGAGTAAATTTGTAATATTGGATATCACGAACTGATATATATATATATTATGACTTTTGAACACTATTAAGGTAAATACATTGTTTGTTCTCTATCAAAATCTTTCTTTTGCTAACTATGCCTATCAGTAGTTAGTGACTTCAGTAGTTAGAATCTTTTACTTACCTGGCAATATTGGCGTTCGCTGTATTGCAGTAGTTTGAGTAACGAAGGTTTTTGTGAGGTAAGTGATTCATGAAAGATATAGGTTATTGTTAGTCAGGGCCATTCTTTTGTAGGAATTGTTGAAAGTGAGATAGCGTTGCGCTAAAAGTACTGTGTGTCAGTTTAAGCAGAGTCATGTATAATTTTTCTAAGGGGACGTTTCACACCATTTCACGGAACAGTTTTGGAGTTTACTTAATTTTACCAATTGTACATTATACTCGCAGCTCACTTCACTTCAAACATATGCGTCTGCCCACGTGGCATTGCTTCCTATCCTCGGTTAGTTGTCCCATGGTGTTCCGCTTTTTCTCGGTGTTTAATGCTTCTCGCAAGTATGTCTAAGATATGTACTTGCCGCTATTGTTCAGTGTTCTTTCAAGTCGGATGTCGTCTTGATCGCCGTGCAGGTACAACAGTTGTCCCTGAAAGCGCTTCACAGCCTAGGAACCGTGGACCCTATACACTATCTGACCAAATGTGTTCGGGCACCTGCCAGTTGATATCACCCTTAGCCTCGATGAGGGCTTAAACTCTGCTCGGGCTCATTATTCGACAAGAGCCGAAAACCAGGGATGATAGCCTATGGATACTGGGACCTGGAACGATGTCGGCGTTCTAACTCATCGCAAAGGCGTTCCACTGGGTTCAGATCGGAACTACGGGCAGCACAGTCCACCTGAGGAATGCTATTGTCCACAAAATGTTGCTTCACAGATGGCGCTTTTTGAGCGGGTGCGATGTCGTGCTGATACAGTCAGTGGTAGTCTCCGAACTGTTCCTGCACTGTAATCGATAGACAGTGCTGTGAAATGCGTTCGTATCCGCAAATAGCGTGTTCTTAAGATCAACAAGAGGACCGAAAAACACCCCTATACCGTGACACCGCCCCCCCCCCCCCCCCGCATAGTCCAAACAAGGTGGCATGCAACTTCGAGTCATTCGCCAAAATCAAATGCTCACATCGGAATGTCACAGGGTACAATATGATTGATGAGTCCAAATCACTAGCTTCCAGTCATCCACTCTTTACACCACGTAAACAGTCATTTAGCACTGACTGCAGAAATACGTGGCTTATGAGCAGCTGCTCGCCATTGTTGAGCATCCTTCTTAATTCCCCACGCAGTGTCATTGTGCTGGCTGCACTGTCGGTAGCATTTCAGAACTCAGGACTGATTATTTAGTGTGATTGTTTTGTAAGATGGCAAGAACTATGCCCCTTACATGAAGTCATTAAAGATCACCTAACTCACGTTGAGCGAACAGTAGGGCTGAAATACGATGACTGACAAGGGACAATGCATCTTGTAGAGGGTATAGTATGGACGTATTGGAATAATTAATGTCGGGTGATGGTTTTAAAGTAATTCACACGACATGAAAACTTAGTGGAAACGCGTCGATTTACTGGAGGCTAGTTTGTCCCAGGGAAGTATTCAGAATTCACCACGGCCAGCGGCGAAGGGAAGCAACAATAGGCAGCTTAGGGCGGCTCAAGCTATAAGAAAGCGGTAACGGGGCACAGCCTCCAGCTGCCTTAAGATGAGTAACAGTGAGTGGGTGGTAGACCCCATACTGGTGTACCGGGAAGCAGACAGAGAACTTGTACGCCTGTTGATAAATGTCCGTCTCCTGTTTTCAGTGAAACATGCGAGAAAGCCGCGCAAAGCTACAGTGGAGTGGTCAACAGAGGTCAAAATATGCGTGTTCGTGACTATAACAACTTCACGCTGAATTCACGGTCTGCAGAGTCTGAAGTAAATCAGGTGAAGAGCGACAGAATGAAATATGCCGGCCTCCGATGGGAATGTAGGACCGAGGAATTTGAAGTACTCTCCTGGGAGTCAGAATTCCGGAAAAATTGGTGTTTTGTGCAGACGCTAACTTTGATGGGTGGCCTGGGAGGAGCTAAATAGCAGAAGTTGAGAGGAAGAGAAATTTTGTGCGAATTTGTTCACTTCCCAGAGCAGGCATTGGTCTGCGCTGGGAAGCAATGGATAATTAACGCGACTTGCGCTGCAATTGGCGTAAGTGATTTTGCTGGAGGGGAAACCGAGGTGAAGAGCAGACTGGGAGAAGCCCCCATAGAGGTCTTCTGTTCCCAGCTTGCCTAGAGTGTGGATGTGGCGTTCTTTACTCAGCTTGCCTGAGAAAGAGTGAGCATCTCTGCAGTTTAGGACTTAGCAAATGCAACGATTGAGCTTGGAGATAGGAAGTTTTGGTTCTGCTATGTACTGAGCCAGATAGCTAGGAGTGAGAAGACGAGCGCAGCCTTGCAGCACCACGAGGCCGGCCGACGCCTGCACAACGTCGCCGCCCCGCCACGCTATATTCGGTGATATTGCGCCCGCTCCGGCCACTGATTAATTTGTTGGATCACGTCGGCAAAGTTTCATCGAGGGTTTCAAGGGCCGTGTAGTGTAGAATTCTTCTCGCACTTCGCATTATGCCTGGGTCAATCGATAGGAATTACTTTTGAGTTATCGCGCTTTACTCCACGCAAACGCAATTTATTACCACAGCCTGTCAGGAGAGTCTTGTAATGTGATGATTGAACGTCGGGAGTTAAAATAAATTTGTGCTAATCGACTGTTTTCAATCAAGTAGTTGAAATCCCAAGTCACTTTCTTCATTAATTTTATGTTCAACATTTGCATCTCGTGTTCAATAGGTGAATATAACATCAATGTGCACCCCTTTTTAATTAACAGTGATCAATTCTGAAGCAATTAATGTCAACACTGCCACCGCAGTTCAATAGGAGTCACATGGCCTTATTACTTTCTTTGCGTTGTCCGACATTGCGGCAGTTTTGCACACTCTGTTGATCTGTTAGTCAGTTACCTGGGGTGAACACACACCAAAACCAGATAAGTGACGGGTGGGGTGTTACAGTTTCACAACCACGCTGCGCACTGCTTGACTGTTCCTTTCGCTCAGTACATGATGTCTGGCTGGTCTCGGTTTACCCGCGGTCGTTCCTTCGCGTTTCCACTTCACCAACAATCGATTTGGGCATCTTTAGAAGGGCTGAAATGCGCCGTATGGACTTGTTAGTTACGTGACATGCGCTGACTAGTACACGGTAGAAGACACTTTTTGAGTCCGCCGGAGCTACTCCTTTTGCTGTTACTGCTGTTGCCAATACACCCCTCGCCCTCCTCCCTCCATTTATGCAGGCAGGTCCGTGTCCCGTGATATCTAAGTGCTCTATTCTGAGATACGTAGGGGTGTCCGGATACTTTTGATCAGGCAGTCTCTGTGTAATCGCTGATGACGACGCCCAAGTTTCTCGACGAGTCTTGATGAGACACTGAAGAGCCAAAGACACTGGTATACGTAAGCGCTTTCGAATAAAGAGATATGTGAACACGCAGAATACGACGATGCGGTTCGCAACGCCCATATAAGGTAAGTAACTGGCGCAGTTTTTAGACCGATTACTGCAGCTACTATGCTTATCAAGACTTAAGTGAGTTTGAACGTGGTGTTAAAGTTGGCGCACGAGCGATGGGACACAGCAGCTACGAGGTAGCAATGAAGTCGTGAATTTCCCGTATGACCATTTCACGAGTGTATTGTGGATATCAGGAATCCGGTAAAACATCAAATATCTGACGTCGCCGAGGCCAGAAAAAGATCCTGCAAGAACGGGTCCAACGACGACCGAAGAGAATCGTTCGACGTGACACAAGTGCAAACCTTCCGCAAGTTGCTCCAGATTTCAATGCTGGGTCATCAAGAAGTGTCAGCTTGCGAAACATTCCACGAGGCATCATAGACTGGGTTTTTGGAGCCGAAGGCCCACTCGTGTACCCTTGACGACTGCACGACACAAAGCTTTACGCCTCGCCTGGGCCCGCCACCATCGACACTGCACTGTCGATGACTGGAAATATGTTGCCTGGTCGGACGAGTCTCGTTTCAAATTATATCGAGAGGATGGAAGTGTTCGGGTATGGAGACAACCTCACGAATCCACGGACCCTGCATGCCTCCAGGGGACTTTTCGAGCTAGTGGAGGATCTGTAATGTTGCGGGGCATATGCAGCTGGAGTGGTATGAGACCCCTGATACGTCTAGATACAACTCTGACAGCAGACACATACGTAAGCATCCTGTCTGATCACCTGCATACATTTGTGTCCATTGTGCATTCTGACGTACTTGGGAATTCCACTAGGACAATGTGACACCCCACACGTCCAGAAGTTGCTATAGAGTGGCTCCAGGAATACCTTCTAACACTTCCGCTGCCCACCAAACTCTCCACACATGAACCTTAGTGAGCGTATCTGGGATGTCTTGTAACGTGCTGTTCAGGAGGAACCTGCACCCTCTCGGCGTCTTACGGATTTATGGGCAGCCCTGCAGGATTTGTGATGTCAGTTCCGTCCAGCACTACTTCAGACATCAGTCGAGTCCATGCCGCGTCGTGTTGCGGCACTTCTGCGTGCTCGCGGCGTCCCTACACTGCATTAGGCAGGTGTACCAGTTTCTCTGTCTCTTTGGTGTAATAACGACGCTAGCACGGCGGCAGATGTAGCAACGATGCACAGAGAGTGTCAGTTGCCGGCGATCTGCAGACGTGGGCCGTCGCTACCCCTGTGTAGCGTCCAGCTGCGCCCTTCCCTCCCTCCCTCCCTCCCCCCGTGACGGCGGCAGCAGCTCGGGGCTTCCCTCTGGCGCCTCGCTGGAACACTTGTGCCGCTTCGTCCGCCTTCTAGCCTCGGTTCGCCAGCTATCGATCATCGGCGGCCGATGTTCGCAGCCGAAGGAGAGGTTCTGCTGGCGAGACGCCGTCGCCGAGAACCCCCATGTCGTTCTAACCGTACAACTAATTCGGAATATGTTGTTGTTGTTGTTGTGGTCTTCAGACTGAGACTGGTTTGATGCAGCTCTCCATGCTACTCTATCCTGTGCAAGCTTCTTCATCTCCCAGTACCTACTGCAGCCTACATCCTTCTGAATCTGCTTAGTGTATTCATCTCTTGGTCTCCCTCTACGATTTTTACCCTCCACCCTGCCCTCCAGTACTAAATTGGTGATCCCTTGATGCCTCAAAATATGCCCTACCAACCCATTTCTTCTTCTAGTCAAGTTGTGCCACAAATTTCTCTTTTCCCCAATTCTGTTCAATACCTCCTCATTAGTTATGTGATCTACCCATCTAATCTTCAGCATTCTTCTGCAGCACCACATTTCAAAAGCTTCTATTCTCTTCTTGTCTAAACTATTTATCGTCCACGTTTCACTTCCATACATGGCTACACTCCATACAAACACTTTCAGAAACGACTTCCTGACACTTAAATCTATACTCTATGTTAACAAATTTCTCTTCTTCAGAAACGCTTTCCTTGCCGTTGCCAGTCTACATTTTATTTTCCTCCCTATTCCGACCATCATCAGTTATTTTGCTCCCCAAATAGCAAAACTCCTTTACTACTTTGAGTGTCTCATTTCCTAATCTAATTCCCTCAGTATCACCCGACTTAATTCGACTACATTCCATTATCCTCATTTTGCTTTTGTTGATGTTCGTCTTATACCCTCCTTTCAAGACACTGTCCATTCCGTTCAACTACTTTTCCAAGTCCTCTGCTGGCTGTGACAGAATTACAATGTCATCGGCGAACCTCAAAGTTTTTATTTCTTCTCCATGGATTTTAATACCTACTCCGAATTTTTCTTTTGTTTCCTTTACTGCTTGCTCAATATACAGATTGAATAACATCGGGGAGAGGCTACAACCCTGTCTCACTCCCTTCCCAACCACTGCTTCTCTTTCATGTCCCTTGACTCTTATAAATGCCATCTGGTTTCTGTACAAATTGTAAATAGCCTTTCGCTCCCTGTATTTTACTCCTGCCACCTACAGAATTTGAAAGAGAGCATTCCAATCAACATTGTCAAAAGCTTTCTCTAAGTGTACAAATGCTAGAAACGTAGGTTTGCCTTTCCTTAATCTTTCTTCTACGATAAGTCGCAAGGTCAGTATTGCCTCACGTGTTCCAACATTTCTACGGAATCCAAACTGATCTTCCCCGAGGTCGGCTTCTACCAGTTTTTCCATTCGTCTGTAAAGAATTCGTGTTAATATTTTGCAACTGTGACTTATTAAACTGATAGTTTGGTAATTTTCACATCTGTCAACGCCTGCTGGGATTGGAATTATTATATTCTTCTTGAAGTCTGAGGGTATTTCGTCTGTCTCATACATCTTGCTCACCAGATGGTAGAGTTTTGTCAGGACTGGCTCTCCCAAGGCTGTCAGTAGTTGTAATGGAATGTTGTCTACTCCCGGGGCCTTGTTTCGACTCAGGTCTTTCAGTGCTTTGTCAAACTCTTCATGCAGTATCATATCTCCCACTTCATCTACATTCTCTCCCATATCCATAATATTGTCCTCAATTACATCGCCCTTGTATAGACCTTCTATATACTCCTTCCACCTTTCTGCTTTCCCTTCTTTGCTTAGAACTGGCTTTCCATCTGAGCTCTTGATATTCATGCAAGTGGTTCTCTACTCGTCCTAATTACACAGGCATGAGGTACAGAGAGCGAACAGTTATTCACAACGCGTACAGAAACTAGACTTCGGTTACAAGAGACGACAGATTAGGAAGGAAGCAGTAGTCGAAAAAGGTGTTACACATATAATTTCCCGGCGGGTTAAAACCCTGAGCCGAACCGAAGCTCGAACTCAGGACCTTTGGTTTGAGGACGGCTCGTGAGACGTTCTTGGATACCTCAGACGGTGGAGCACTTGTTGGTGAAAGGCAATGGTCCCAGGTTCCTATCTCAGTCCGGAACACAGTTTTAAATGTTGGAAATGTTCAAATGTGTGTGAATTCCTAAGGGACCAAACTGCTCAGGTCATCGGTCCCTTGACTTACACATTACTTAAACTAATTTATGCTGAGAACAGCACACACATCCCCATATCCGAGGGAGGACTCGAACCTCCGGCGGGAGGGGCCGCACAATCCGTGACATGGCGCCTCAAACCGCGCGGCCACTCCGCGCGGCTACAGTTTTAATCTGCCAGGTAATTCCATATTAGCGCACCCTCCGCTTCAGAGTGGAAAATTGATTTTGGAGTCAGACACGGTTGTAGCCTCCCCCCTCCTTCGATACTACTGAACCCGCACATTAGACAACAAGTGAAGCAAACCAAAGAGAATTTGGGGAATAGAATTAAAGTTCAAGGTGAATAAGTAAAATCTTTAAGATTTACATAACAAAAAAAACTGTACCAGTTAGTCATTCATGCTAATCACTACGCGTTTCGAAAATTTATTCTCATTTTCAACTGCATTTGTGCACGAGAATATTACTGGCGATGTTTGCATGTGTGATTTTCTGCCTCTCTTGTGTTGTAGATGTGTTTTTTGGAGGTTATGCTGCAATCGAAAACACAGACAAAATCAGTCTTGGAGTGTTTTTATACGCTAACGTTAGGAATGGTATTTTTGTTTGTGTACTTACAGAAGTTGTGCCTACCACGTTACACAGAGTGTCACATCCACGCAAATCATCATTTACGAAACACTGTAACACCTCCAACAGTATACAAACTCTTTGTGAAACCATTGTGTCGAAAGAACTTTGTAGCATGTTTTCATTAGCAAAATAAACAGTGTAAGTGATGATTTGCGTATCTGTGAAATTCTGTCTGGTTGAGGAGGCACAATTTCTGCAAGTAGACAAAGAAAAGTACCTTTTCTAACATTAGCATACACTCCAGGATTCATTTTGCCCTATTTTCCGGTTGCAGTAGAATCTCAAAAATACATCTACAACGGGAGAGAGCCAGAAAATCGCACACGCAAATATCGTCAAAAAGATTCACGTACAAAAAAATGCACTTGAAAATGAGAACTTCGTAACAGGTGGAGTTTTTCGCAATTTAAATCATGACTGATACAGTTGCAGGCTTTCCTAAAACACCCATTATGGTGAACGAAATCAAGCTATACAATCTTCTAAGATTTGCTTATGAAGTTTTAATTCTGTCAAGAGACGGCAAAGGACTCGCGAGAGCAGTTGAACGGAATATTTAGCGCCTCGAGACGTGCCTCAGAGATGAAAATCAATAAAAGTAACACAAGGGTAACGGTATGTACTGGAATTAAATGAGATGATGCTGAAAGAATTCGATAAGGAAGTGAGAGACTAATAGTAGATTAGTTTTGCCATTTCAGCAGCACAATGACTGGCGATGGAGGGAGCAGAGAAAGAAGATTGGCAGTAGCAAGGAAAGCATTTCTGGAAAGATTAATTTCTTATCATTACAAGGCAATTGTTCGGCGCGGTATTTACTTGGAGCGTAGCCTTTTACGGTAGTGGAATGTGGACGATAAGCGGCTCAGACAAGAAGACAAGACAAGCTTTCGAACTGCAGAGCTACAGTAAATTGTGAAAGATCCCACGGGTAAGTACAACAGCTAATGAGGCGGCATTGAAGCTAACTGAGCGAAAAACAAATTTACGCCACTACCTGTCTAACAGAAGTGATCGGCTCAGAGGGCACATCCTGAGGCATCACGAAATCATTTGATAATGGTGGGAAGCTATTGTGTTCTCAGAAGAGCAGGTTAAAAGTAAACATGAACTTTTGCGACTTAAAAAAACAAAAAAAAGGGGATTTCACGGTATCGGGTGGTAGCAACCACTGCAGATTTTGAATGATGTGCTCTTTAATTGTAATGCAATAACAATAAACGCATATAAAAACAAGGTACTAAGTTGTCAGAAATTGATGTACCGGTACAACTAATCTCGAAAATTTGCGAAGTGACATTATAAGGTTGAGCAGCGTCAGTATATTTGATTCGCTGAGGAAACAGCGATGATCTTGAAAGACAGATCATCCAGTTTCAGGGTAAACGGTAGGCCGGCCGGAGTGGCCGTGCGGTTCTACGCGCTACAGTCTGGAACCGAGCGACCGCTACGGTCGCAGGTTCGAATCCTGCCTCGGGCATGGATGTGTGTGATGTCCTTAGGTTGTTTAAGTCTAATTGGTTCTAAGTTCTAGGCGACTGATGACCTCAGAAGTTAATCGCATAGTGCTTAGAGTCATTTGAACCATTTGATAAACGGTATTTGTAGCAACCCCCAGGTCGACAAAAAGTGAACTCAGTTCATCTATGAAGAGAGAGAGGCACGAAATGACAACGTTTACAGCGCTAGGGAGGTACCGACACAAAAGCCGACGCTGGTCACTTATTGCAAGTAACGTTTACAGTGCGTAAACCCTTAAAAGTGCACACTGACAAACCTTTTGTGTGTTTTTTGGTACCCTACCACAAAAGGCTGGTTCCAGTATTGGCATCTACGAGAGTCGATTAGCTTCTTCATGTGTAGGTCCACAGCCTATAATTCTAAATGATAACAATCATTTATTTGCGTTTGCGGTAACGAAAGAACACATTGCACAGCTACACACATTACATACATGAGGGAATGTCTTACAAGCCGTTTAGTAGCAGTAATTTAGTTGGATGACGTACTGCAAATGTGATGTGTGTTTCCGTATGCAGTATGTAATTATAGTGCACAGTTGCGGATATTAAAAATTAATTATTACAGGCACATTTGGTATGAGTTGACCGATTCCAGTTGTGACTCGTGGGTGAAGGAGGACGGAATGCCTAAGAGGGTAATGAAAGCAGAACTGCACTGAAGAGTCAGAGAAACTGGTGCATCTGCCTAATATCGTGTAGGGCTCCCGCGAGCACGCAGAAGTGCCGCAGCACGACGTGGCATGGACTCGACTAATGTCTGAAGTAGTGCTGGAGGGAACTGGCACCATGATTCCTGTAGGGCTGTTAATAAATCCGTAAGAGTACGAGGCGGTGGAGATCTCTTCTGAACGGCTCATTGAAAGGCATCCCAGATATGTTTAATAATGTTCATATCTGGAGAGTTTGGCGGCCAGCGGAAGTGTTTAAACTCGGAAGGTATTCCTGGAGCCACTCTGTAGCAAATTCTGGACGTGTGGGGTTTCGCATTGTCCTGTTGGAATTCCAAATTACGTCGGATGCACAAAGGACGTGAATGGATGCAGGTGATCAGACAGGATGCTTATGTACGTGTCACGTGTCAGAGTCGTATCTAGACGTATCAGGGGCCCAATATCACTCCAACTGCACACGACCCATACCATTATAGAGCCTACACCGGCTTGAACAGTCCCCTGCTGACATGCAGGGTCCATGGATTCATGAGGTTGTCTCCCTACCCGAACACGTCCATCCAGTCGATACAATTTGAAACGAGACTCGCCCGACCAGGCAACGTGTTTCTGTCGTCGACTGTCCAATGTCGGTGTTGACGGGCACAGGCGAGGCGTAAAGCTGTGTGTCGTGCAGTCGCGAGTGGGCCTTCGGCTCCCAAAGCCCATATCGATGGTGACTCGTCGAATGTTTCCCAATGTGACACTTGTTGGTTGCCAAGCATTGAAATCTGTAGCAATTTGCAGAAGGGTTGTACTCCTGTCACGTTGAACGATTCTCTTCATTCGTCGTTGGTTGCGTTCTTGCAGGATCATTTTCCGGCCGCAGCGACGTCGGAGATCTGATGTTTTACCGGGTTCCTGATATTCACGGTACACTCGTGAAATGGTCGTACGGGGAAATCTCAGCTTCATCGCTACCTCGGAGATGATGTATCCCATCGCTCGTGTGCCAACACCACGTTCAAATTTACTTAAATATTGATAACCTACCATTCTAGCAGCAGTAACCGATCTAACAACTGCGCCAGACACTTGTTGTCTTACATAGGCGTTGCCGTATTATGCTTGTTCATACATCTCTGTATTTGAATACGCATGCTTATATCAGTTTCTTTGGCGCTTCAGCGTAGTACGCTACACTCGTGACATTCGTCCTCCTTCCAGTTTCGCGATTAATCTTCGCCGTGTGAAGTCATCAAAATGAATGTTGCCTCACCATGCGAACCGCAACTGCTCACTGATCCACCCACCCACCCACTCACTCACCCACTCCCTCAGTCTCTCACACACACACACACACCACTGTCTTTTCCCATTCCTCCGACTGGTCAGCCCCATCTGCCGCTAGAGCCACGCTGACCTCTAGCGCTACGGGATCCAGCTTTCCGCACTTTCATCCGTTTCCACCGAGTTGTTAATATCTTTTGTTACTTTGGCTAGCTCTTCCTTAGTTTTGCAGAGCAGTGTAGTTGCAGTGTCGGTGCCTTTCCATCGCACCCTTCTAGCACACAAGACCGGGGTAAGTGGAAATTTCCCAAACAGTCGCTACCATCTCGCTTGTTCCACGACTAGCACTTTTCGTCCATCTTGTGACCAACGCGACTTTTTCACACGAAGCAGCTGCGTGAAATATTCACACTGTTTTCATTTTGCGCGTGACTAACTTAATGTCCTTCCAACTTACCGGTTGTACTTTGTCAGTTAAAAAAAAAAAAAAAAAAAAACTAGCGGTAAAATATTGGTTTGCATGGAAAGAGTCACTCATCATTTTGACTCCTTTTTACAGTTTACATTCGTCGTCTACATCTACATGATTACTCTGCAATTCACATTTAAGTGCTTGGCAGAGGGTTCATCGAACCACAATCGTACTATCTCTCTACCATTCCACTCCCGAACAGCGCGCGGGAAAAACGAACGCCTAAACCTTTCTGTTCGAGCTCTGATTTCTCTTATTTTATTTCGACGATCATTCCTACCTATGTAGGTTGGGCTCAACAAAATATTTTCGCATTCGGAAGAGAAAGTTGGTGACTGAAATTTCGTAAATAGATCTCGCCGCGACGAAAAACGTCTTTGCTTTAACGACTTCCATCCCAACTCGTGTATCATATCTGCCACACTCTCGCCCCTATTACGTGACAATACAGAACGAGCTGCCTTTTCTGCACTCTTTCGATATCCTCCGTCAATCCCACCTGGTAAGGATCCCACACCGCGCAGCAAATATTCTAACAGAGGACGAACGAGTGTAGTGTAAGCTGTCTCTTTAGTGGACTTGTTGCATCTTCTAAGTGTCCTGCCAATGAAACGCAACCTTTGGCTCGCCTTCCCCACAATACTGTCTACGTGGTCTTTGCAACTGAAGTTGTTCGCATTTTTAACACCCAGGTACTTAACTGAATTAACAGCCTTGAGAATTGTACTGTTTATCGAGTAATCGAATTCCAGCGGATTTCTTTTGGGACTCATGTGGATCACCTCACACTTTTCGTTATTTAGCGTCAACTGCCACCTGCCACACCATACAGCAATCTTTTCTAAATCGCTTTGCAACTGATACTGGTCTTCGGATGACCTTACTAGACGGTAAATTACAGCATCATCTGCGAACAACTTAAGAGAACTGCTGAGATTGTCACCCAGGTCATTTATGTAGATCAGCCATAGCAGAGGTCCCAGGACGCTTCCCTGGGGAACACCTTATATCACTTGAGTTTTACTCGATGATTTGCCGTCTATTACTACGAACTGCGACCTTCCCGACGGGAAATCACGAATCCAGTCTCACAACTCAGACGATACCCCATAGGCCCGCAGCTTGATCGCAAGAGTGTGATCACTGTGACGTGGACAGAACAGACGCACGTTTCACGATATCCATCGTGGAGGTAAAACAAGAGGGAAGGTGGCATTACGTCACAAACCTAAGGCCGATGTCCGCCATATTAGCTAGCCCAAGACATTAGGTTCACCGCATTCGTATCCCCATAGTTCACCGCGGTGTCACTATCCCGTGACGTCACTCTGACTGTATCATACTACTAGACCAAATACACATCCAAGAAGAGAAAAAGGTTCGAAATGGCCGTCCTGACGCTATGGTATTCATCTAACATCTATAATGTTTAGTATTTAACACACTTGTTGCTCGCACAAGACAGAAATAATGAACAAGGAGCCCTAGTAGTCTGCTAATGTTTTGGGCTACTTGAAATGGCGCCACTTTGGCTTAAAGAGTAAGTCCGTAGCGCCACCTCCCTTCCGTGTTTACAACCATGATATTTATGTATAGAAGAGTGAAAGCAGTCGATATTATCAGAGAGTGTCCGAGTCCCCCGCTAGAGGTGTTCCTGCATCTCGTTACACTATTCTGGCACTTGAGCCTTGCTATAGGCTACTGCATTGCCCACAAACAGCCTCAACGAAGGTCCAACGCTACCTACTACACTGTGGACGCAACTGAACAAACTGCAAGCAGCTGGTTTATCCATTCTTCCCCGTCTACATGTTATGTGTATACAAAAGGTTACAGATAAACAGAGTGCAATATTTACTGCTGCAATTAAAGAGTGAATGAGTTACTAGCGAATGTGATAGACAAAGAGGACCGTCGAAATCAGTATCTATGTACATTAACTGAGCTTTTGTTTATACTCCCACGTCTCCACAAACAAAAGCGCGCTGGTATACAGGAGTTTATCGACTGTTTGTCATTACAACATTGGGGCCTCCAATCTTATCTAGGAGCCACATACTGACCGCCCGCGCACAGTTATCTGTGTGACTCTCGAACCAGTTAAAGAAAGGAAAATGATCGTAGAGAGTACGCATTCAAGTCAGTAACAAAATCACTTGATGAAACAAGGCGACATATACAGAAAATGCACTGAAGTGCTGTCTGCATCGATACGAAATGTGAGAATGCAATGTACACAAAACATTGTTTGCTTTGTATTTTTATTTTATTTTTTTTCTTCTTTTCGGTTATAAGATCAGCACATTCCATTGCCTCCCACACAGCCATCCGTCAAAACCAAACTTTAGTTCGCACTGTCAATTGGCATCTCAGAATGTGACGCCGGCAGCTATCTGAAAACCGAAGTAAGACAGTACCCAGGGGACAACCATCCGTAGAAAACAGCAGTTAGATGACCTGAAGATGTGCGCTGCAAAGTCGGTCGAAATGTCGGCATTTTAGTTGGTTTACTGTTTCATAATGACGCGGCCTACTACACAATATGATTTCATTCTAATTTTTAACAAAAATGAATAAAACACTTCCATCTAAAAAGATTTGAACATAAATATAATTTATTCGTTTTCTTGTAGTACACGAGAAATTCTTGTTTTAGGAAAAAAAACTTAAATCTTTTTCCAGTTGTTGCAATTCTACAGCTGAATTTTTCTAATTTACACCTGAAACCAGTTCGAACAACGTATAAACATAGCACACAGGAAGTGTTCCGCAAAAAGGACTTGAAAACATTTTTTTTCATAGAAACCAGTGAGTGGTCTTCTGGATACAAAACGTACACTGCTAGAGTCGCCTTTTTATGACCACCACCACCACCACCACCACCACCACCACCACCGTCGTCGTCATTATTATTTTTTTATCTGATTTGGCCTGCTAAGGAACCACATGAAATAACTAATGTCTTTTTTTTTCTCCTTTCCTTCTTTCCACCACTTCGTTGTTCTTTCCCTAAGTTTTATCTCTTCTGTCCATGTCTTTTCCTTTGTTTTCTCCTGGAATCCCTTTAACTTTTACTTTTGCTCCGAACTTTCCTCCCATTTCTTCCTCCGTCACTTTCGTTTTCGTCACGTCTGGTTTAATTTTTTGATCCACGTCGTTGATGTTTTTGGTTTCTATAAAAGAAAGTTAAAAATTACTTTGTTATTCTGTGTTTATCTAGTCTGTTTTGGTGTCGATAGAATATTGCTGTTCTCTTCCTCATCGCGCCTAAAACTCGTTCTGTTCTTTCACAAACTTCTTTATTAATTCTCAGTTTCCATTTCCCATTGCAATACGTTGCATTATGGATATAGATTTCTTGTTATACAGGTATTTTGTAACTTGAAAAACCACCTCCAATTTCCTTGACCTTGCTACGTTAGCTACTTTGTCCAAAGCATCTGTTTGTAGTATTTCACTTAGATATTTAAATTTTATTATTATTACTAATTTCCGATTTAATGAAAATTATGTGAATGATGTTTCGCAGCCTCGTGGAATACTCTCGTAACACCGGGAAAACCTGAAGACACTTCATTTTAAGAACTAAAGCAATTTTTTACATGTTTTGTATGTGTGTGATATTGTGCTGCAAACTGGCTGTGTTAATGTATGTCTCTAATATTTAAACACATTCTAGAGTGCTTGGACAAAATTATGTAGAAAAAAATAAAACACCCATCTCGCAAAGAAATGGTTCCAAATGCCACTGGCGAGGGAACTCTTGTAAATATGATGATAAAACGCGTTACTCGTCTTACTTAAATTCAGGAACCAGCTACCTTGTTTACGAACTTTTGTTTATATCAATATGTGTAATACATTTCTAAATCTCCAATTAGTACATCGTTAAAAACGTTGACTATAATTCGTGTGTTGCAGTTACTCTGTGCAAAACGACAAGTTTGTTTAACTATCACACTTGGCGAGCTGTAGGTCTACAATACGTTACTCGCTAAACGCACTCGTCTTCTGTTCTGCCCCTGGCTGTTCCCAATTTCCGTGGCACAAAAACAGTGCAGCGTCCGCCATGTTTGTTTACATCCGAAAGTTAGGCCTACAATCAACGCTTTACTTACCAAATTTTGAAGGTACTGCTGAAGACAATGCATACATTAAATATTTTCAATTTAACCTTCCGAATGACTAAAACTTAAAATGGCATAGTACACAATGTACTGTACAACAGGAACTGATTAACTTGAACTACATTCAGTATTACAGAACTAATAAAGTACATGTTATATAAAGGAGTTAATTTCATCTATTTTACTCACAGTTAATAAATTTGACTCACTGGAGTGACATTAAGAATGAATAAGTGAAGAAAAATTGACATACATCATGCAAAGTTACTATACACGTTGGATATGACAACAGAAATTTATTGCTAATATTATGTTTTTTTCAGGGCTGTGTTTGGCGCTTGGTTGTGTCAGTCAGTTATGGAAGTTTATAAGAAACATTTCGATGGGTAACTCCTTTCCGTTATTTAGAAAGTCATTTGGGAATGCACATTTGTAAGGATGGAATTCAATTTGTTAGACTATGTGCATTCTTTTATCTTTGTTGGCCAGGTGAAGTATTAATTGTAGGTTGTATGGTATGTCTTCTGTCACCAATTGAAGATGGGGTGAAGGCAGAAAGGCATACTGGTGTAACTAAAAATATAAATAGTCTTGTTGTGATTGGAAAATGCTGTCGACGTTTATCTGTGTTTGCGAATGAATGTTGGTGTTTGTTTGGTGTGAGCGGTGCCAGCAGCTAAGTACCTGTGTAGGAGTATTGCGACGTAAGTAGTTGTTCATATCCAGTTTTATTGTAACGTCCTGTGAGAGCAGGTGAGAGCGTAGTAATAAATAAAAATAAAAAAGGATGCTGTAAACAGCATATACAACCGCAGTAGAGTGAGAAAACACACCACAGATGCTAAAGTGGACGAAAAACTTAATTATAATGACACACACAATCGCGACCCACAAGAAGGTATTCTCAAAAATAATCCAATTCTTTACGACTACTTTGCAGATGACGTAATGTCACAGCGTCAGGTATAAAAGGAAGCCGACATGTAGAAATTAGTTTTCACAAATAATGAATTTCCACGTAAGCAGTAGAAACAAATTAAACAAAATGTACATATTACAGTTTTTAGGCCTGAAATAGAAAAACTACCATGAAGTTTGTACGATACTGTAAAATCGAAATCCACAGAAGATGAAACACAGGTGTCGAAACATGTCTGGGTACATAGAAAAAGGAATAGATAGTATTTTGTATCATCATGATCAGTTATCTGCTATATTAGCAGGTCCTTTGCCTCTCCATTTTCTGCGATCCATTGCTTCCTTCTTAAGGCTGCTGTATGTTGTACCGTCCATCATGTCATCCAGTATCTGGAATCTCTTCCTTCCTCGCTTCCTTTTCCTTTCTACATAACCTTCTAAAACTGTTTTTATCAGTCCGTCATTCTTTCTTAATATATGCCCAATCCAATTTCTTTTTCTTCCCTTTATTACATCTAGTAACTGTCTTCTCTCCCACTCTTCTCAGTACCTCTTCATTTTTTACTCTGTCCATCCAACTTATTCTTTCCATCTTCCGCCATGTCCAGATCTCAAAAGCCTCCAGCCTTTCTCTGTCTTTTTTTCCTCATAGTCCATGTTTCAGCGCCATATAGAAGAACACTCCATACAAGACATTTTATGAGTCTCTTTCTGAGTTCTCTGTCCAGACTGCTGCAGAAGATTCTCCTTTTCTTATAAAACGCTTCTTTTGCCATTGCTATCCTTGTTTTAATTTCTGTGGTGCACTTCCAGTCGGTTTCTATCCTGCTTCCAAGATACTTACAATTTTGCACCTGTTCTAGTGTTTCTCCATTCAGCATAATTTTTATTTCCTTATTTCCTCCTAGTGCCGATACTTTTGTTTTATTTGTGTTTATTTTGTATAACGTGGAAAAAATTAAAAATATACAAAAAGTGACTTGTCGCTATATTTGTATAAAAAATGTAATGCTCGGCCAAAGAGCGCAAGTCAACTTTACTCAACGATTAGAATGCGTAGAAAACGAAATGCGCAGAGCACAGTAGTTTCCCGGGAGCGTTTAATACGCGTATTCGCTGGCGGTGGTTTCCAGGAACGCCGGGAGCTATTAGGAGAACGGAACAGATGCGGCTGCGAGCTGCACTTGCTTCGGTGAACAGGGGGGGGGGGGGGGGGGGGCGCGGAAAGCCCGGTAGCGGCCGGGAAGTCCTGTCTCTGGTTTACCGCGGCGCGCCGCTGCTCGCTTGTCGTGTGACGTATTACTCGCGGGAGCCCCTCTTCCCCCCTACTGCCGCCGCAGCTCTTCTTCCGCCCCCCCCCCCCCCTTCCGACCGCTGCGCGACAGGCGTTGAATGCCGCTGACACCTCGGCGGCCGGCGGCGGTTATCAGCTGTTTCGCCAGCGGCGCAGCCAGGAAACCTCGCCGCGTCAAAAAGCCCTTATAGAGAAGACGACGCGGGGAGGGGGACAGCGGGCAGAGAGAGAGGGTGGGGCGAAGAGTGAGACGGAGCGGCGGAGGAAATGAGGGAATGACAAGGAGGGTGTAGAGAGAGAGAGAGAGAGAGAGAGAGAGAGAGAGAGAGAGGAGTCTGGCGCCGCAGTTGCGGCGATCTGCCGCCAGAGGCGCTCGATGCCTGTCACTCGGTTTTCGCGTCGGCGGCCGTCGGATGCTGATGCTCGGCTGTTGGCGGCGGGGCGGTGGAGGTGGAAAGCGGTGGGGGCGACGAGTTTGGTGGGGGGCACGAGGGGGAGGGACGGGCGCTCACCCTCTGAGAGGAGTCAGTCAGTCGGTGCCCGCCGAGGCGGAAGGACGTGTCAGTGCGTGTGTGTTGTGTCCACTGTGTGTGTGTGTGCGCGGAGCAGCGTCTGGCGCGCGCGGAGCGGACTGCGAGACGCGGCACGTAGGACGAGTCGCCAGCAGCTCGTTATCTCCGTCTCGCGGGCGAGCAAGGACTTGGCCAGCCGCGCCGTGTGGCCCGTGTCCGGAGCAGGAAGGGGACCCTGCCGCTATCACCGTATATCGGTGCTACGTCAGTGTGTGCGCGCTCGCTCGCCTTTATCGCCACAAGTGCTGGCGCCCCGGCTGCGCTTCAGTGAACGCGACAGCTCCGTGGCAGGCTGGTATTGTGCGCGACCGACGTGCAAAGTGCATCACAGCTGGAAGTGAACAGTGAAAGACAAGTGCTAACAAGTGAAGTTACAGTGGTTGTCGAACAAAAAAAAAAAAAGGAACAGTGTAGTGTCGACTGTGTTGGAATTTCCCGAGCTCGCTGGCGAGCAATCCACAGTGCGATAAAAAAAAAAATTACACTGACCGGTGTGTTGTATAGTCTCGTATCCCCTGTGACGACAGATGCTGGGCGAGACAAGTGCGTGACAAATAACGGTTCCGTCTGCCGTCGCTTCTGGGAACTTTGTACCCACACACGTACTGCCTAGGATATACACACGTACACAGTCATCGCTCTACTCCCAGCGAGCCACGACTCCACGAAAAAGGTGAGTGCGTGTGTAGTGTTTTTTTTCGCAGTAGTGTCGAGTTAGTGCCGAAAACTTGAGTGCCGTGGGTGTGC
The DNA here is from genome assembly GCF_021461385.2 of Schistocerca piceifrons. Classification (NCBI taxonomy): domain Eukaryota; kingdom Metazoa; phylum Arthropoda; class Insecta; order Orthoptera; family Acrididae; genus Schistocerca; species Schistocerca piceifrons. Next base: position 217,453,550 of record NC_060146.1, read on the forward strand.
GGAAACGCTTGCGGGAGAGTAATGCGACCTTTTTTTTTTTCCATCGCTAGTCTCCATTCTGCCGCGGCCGAACGGGCGACCTCATTTTCGGAGCCCAGCGGCCGTTCGCCTCGCATGTCCGTGCGTGCGTGCGTTCGCGCACACGCAGCGGAAATCTCTGCGGGCGATCCTCGGTGCCAGTTCGCCCGCACTTAATTTTTCCCTGCTGTCAGGCGCGCGACGCCTGTTTGTCGCAGCCAGGCTGCGCGACGCGCAGAGTTGCTCTTATTTTCTGACGCCATTGTCTGTCACGGTCGCCAAGTCGCCTCGCCGGCCAGCCAGCTAGCTAGCTATTAGCTATCGCGCCTAGCGGACCGCAAAACCAGTTACGCACGACCTCTTCCTCTTTTCTCGGCCCTCTCCTTCTCTTTTGTTCCCTCCCCCTTTTAATTATATTGCTTCTGGTCCACCGCTCTTTTTCCGCGTCAGCGCGAGACCATCTGTCTGGCGTAACGATCTCTCCCTAATAGACGACAAAGCGGCAGTAAACGAAGGAGAGCGCTGCCCGGCTCGCCGCTTTGAAACTAATCTCATTCTTCTACAGCTCGCCGCTCCGCAGGAAAACCCATCACTTACCTAACATTACGCGCTCGATTCTTCCCCCCTCCCGTTACTTTTTAATTAGCGTCCAATTATCGAGTCAATTCCGCAGTCATACCTGGGCATAACTCCGGTGACGCGTTGCATATTCCGGCAGTTAAGCTACTCGATTACATTTCACCGCAGCCATTTAACGTTTTGTGACGAGGGGGGACACAAGTGATTCTCCCGCCACCTTCGTCACTCTTCTAGCGTCCCGTCGGAAGTTGCCCCGTTCGGCCGTGACGACTCGATTGCGGAATGGACAGAACGGTTTCTTTGTTCGTCGCACGTCTGTCGCAAGCCCAATTAGTGCGAGCCGATAGCCGTGAAAATTTCGCCGCATCCTTGCGCAAATTTTTTCCACCTGTGAGCTAACACTTCACTGAGGAAATAGTAAGAGATTGATGGTTTTCGTGCCCACAGATCGCTGAGATGATAATGTGTGCGCTAAGACTGAAAGAGTGTAAAGGAAATTCGTTCTGGATAGACAATGAAACTGACTTTTTTAAAAAAAGGCTTACCTCGAGGCACAGTGAAGCTTTTACGATGAAGCACTTGCAGATAAGCCAACAACCGAATTATAAGCAGTTAACACGTCGTACACCTGATAAAAGTTACGCGTTTTCTTTCACGTTGACGTCGGAAACAAGAGATTGAGCGTTGGCTCTGCATCTACGGTGGCGGAGAGTATTCCTTACCAGTACTGGCGAATTTCAGCCCTATTGCCAGTTTGCATCAGTCTTAGTCGTTTGGTTCTCGAGATGCTTGTGCGCGGTGACAGCACAGTGTTCTTCGAGTACAGCTGGTTCCACAAGTTCACGCAACAAGGTTTCACGACAACTCCGCCTTTGGCTCCACTGAAGTTCCCCTGGAATTTGTGTTACATTTCGCATATTAGTTATATCGACCCGTTACGTCCCTAGCAGCACGTCTTTTAAATCGTTCGGTCTCTTACGTCACGTTTAACTGAGGACTCGAAACGTCGCAACAATGCACTAGCCACTAGCGTCTTCTACCGCGTTTTCTCCCTTACTGTACTCTCCCGATTGTTCTAAGAAGTCTTATGTCAGCCAATCGCCGTTCCCGCTGATCCAGTTTCATATCGTATAACCCGTAAATATTTGAACGGTATGATGTGGTCGACACGTTCTCCACTAATCTCGTGATCGCTTACTTTCGGTTTCTCTGTTACGGGTATTGTTCCCAGAGAGAGGAGTCAGCCAAGAAATACGTGTGAAAGTGGCGAAGTCGGAATTGTTGGTGCAAAATCTCAGCGCCGCAACTCGCCAATACAAATTCTGACGCTGGGCAGTGGTCAGACGAAAACAGCGAACTACGCGTTGCTATAAATCGTATAGCGTTCAGATTCCGTGAGCAAGATTTGTAGAGCGAAACAGTTGTGTTTTCGACGATATTCAATGGGTAATTGAAATCTTGCCGTTTACACAGTCTCTTCTGCTGCGACTTTGAAAACTGTTGAAATCGTTTAGATTTCCAATTCTTATTAACACTCATTGTAAAGGAAGGAGAATCTGCGAACTCCTGCAGATGGTTCTGTTACCTGTGACGAAATTACGGTCGGTAAAATATTGTGGACTAATGTCCAGTTAGGTCTAGACAACGTATCAGTCTAGTGCAAAGAATGGCAGCTGGGCACGTCATGAACTGCAAAACTGTGCTCTCATTTGAGGACAGTGTTGACGAGTCGTAAGAAGAGCCACTCGCGTCATACAAATATTTGCGATGTGTAGGTGTGTCTGTTAAGTGGAACGACCACGTAGAGTTGACTGTGTGTACAGCAAGTGACAAGCTACGATTCAGTGGTAAAGGCACTGCCGTTTGCTGAAGAGTCTCTGATGAAACACTTACGCGGACCATACTCGAAGAGTAAAGGGAATATGGAACCCACGTCAGGTCAGACTGATAAGGGATGTGGGATCGTGTGGGAAAGAAGGGGTGGGGGTGTGCGACTGGTAAATGGCGAGACAGTCCAATAGAAATGTTGAAAACTCTTACAACGCAAGTACCCGAAAAAGTCAGTCTTACACCTCGAGAGAATACGCTTAGAGAAAAACCTCAAGGATCGTCTTTCACGGCATAAACTAACGACATTCTAACAGCCTCCTACACGTTTATACTTTAGCCACCGTGCAAAGCTCAGGCAAATGGCGATAGTACAGCAGCCGATTTTCGCACTCTCCGCCCGCGAGCGAAATGGAAAGGAACCACAGCATATCGAACTGTAGCACCCGCCGTTACGTACTTCTCTGTGATTCACAGAGAACAGGTGTGAACGACAGGTTTCTTTATCGCCATGCATCAGACCGCTGTAGACATAAAATCGTGCCCTCGCACAGGTAGAAATTTAAATGTCCACCTCTTACATGGGCGATCAGACGATTCCGTCTCCTATACGTGAAAGCGATTACAGCCGCTGGTATAACAGTAGGCACTCCCTTGCTTATAGCTACCTGCTGGCACTTTTTTAACCCCCCCCCCCCCTGTTGTGTTTCATTTGACGGGAACAATGTCAGCGAACGACAAAAAAGCTACTGCGCCCGTCGTGACAAGTTTTTAGCTTATTGTTCCTCCCCCACCGGCAGCGGTGGTCGTGTGCCACAGCTCCGACGCCCACTCGCATAACTAAGTGGGAGGCGCGCCGGCAGTTTAAATTAATTCTGAACGGAAACACTCGGCATTATTCCACCGTGTGTGTGTGTGTGTGTGTGTGTGTGTGTGTGCACGCGCGTGCGCACTTCTGCCCCCCCCCTTCCCCCCCTCCGGACAGTTTATTCACCGGTGGGAGGGGAAAATTAAGCGACCTAAACAGTGCGAAATACGACAAAGCTTCACGTCTCGTACCCTCCCTTTCCCTTTCTTCCGTTCTTTCATTTCTTTTTTTAAACATGTGCTTCGCGCAGTTGGCCATTCTGTGTAGCCACTTTGGAGAAGCGCGAGGGTGCGCACAAAACCACTAATCGAACATTCAGGCGCGCGTTAAGTGCTAATTAATTGAGGACGGCGAAGTCGATTAGTGGTGGCGCTAATTCTGCACCTATCCCCCCCCCCCCTCACCCTCCCTCTCCGCTCACGGCTTTTTCAATTTCCTCTCTCTCTCTCTCTCTCTCTCTCTCTCTCTCTCTCTCTCTCTCTCCCCCTCTCTCCCCTCCCCCTATCTGATAAGGCAGACCGATCCTCTAATGAACTGTTCGGTATTGTAGGGGCGGCAGAAAAAAAAGAATAAGGAAGGAAAAAAGAAAGGGAAATCGTTTCACTCCCCCAACAGCGGATTACGTGGCGCGTGCAAAGTGGGCTGTCACTGCGCTAGTCCGATTACATCGTTACGCCAGCACTGAGGTTTTCATTTTTGAGACCGGAAAGCTGATACAGTCATCACCTTCCGAAAGAAAACCCCGCACCGTATGTTTATAGAGCGTAACCGTTAAAAAGACTCCACTCACTGTACATTATTCTCGAATAATAAACAAGGTATGTGGTAAGAAGATAAACATCTGTCAAAGTATAACAACTGTATTGAAATGCGCGCTAACTGAATCAGGTGATGCTGAGAAAATTAGATGAGAAAATGAGTTCTGTTATTTGGGTCGCACAAACGTGACCTTGACCGAATTAGAACTGTACTATATTTTCTCAAAAACCTTAGATTATTTCCAAGTCATTCCTTCTACTTCCCTGTTAATGATTTTAATTGTTTCATTTCCACTTCGTTTCTTAGTGCTGCCTCTAAAGAATTGATTGACGCAATGTGGTCTTCTGATCTCATAATCGGATACTGTCGGCTTCTTTTATTCTCTCGGCTGTAGGGCACAGTTCTCCGTTTATTCATATTCACGATGAGATGCCAGTCATTGCTCCAAGTAAACACTTTGTCCAGATCTTTATACATTTCCTCAAGACCGTCCAGTGACGGTAATTACTCATAGCCCGTAGCACTTTTGGCAAATATTCGTATAATGCTCCTAATCCAGTACGTAGGTGCAGATAACGTTGTTTCTGTGTACTGAGAATATTAAACGTCCAGATTAACTTCCTTCGGTCGCACACGATTTTACCCTCGTTTCTGCCACACTCTCGCCTTCCAGTTTAACGTTGTTGCTCTGGTCTTCAGTTCCAGGACTGGTTTTTCGGAGCTCTCCGTCCACACTGCTCTATCCTGTCTAGTCCTCTTTATCCCTTAATATCTATGAGAATCTTCATCTATTTGAACCAAATTATTGTTGTCAAGCGTTGGTCTCCCAGACAAATATCCCTAGAAAAAAAAAAAACTTCCTAGCACTTAAATTTACGTTCGATTATACACTTCCCTTCCTCAGAAACGTTTTTATTGTTGTAGACAATCCATACTTTGCATCTTTGCTTCGGCAGTTATTGAGTTGCCAAATAGTAAAATTCATCTACTATCTTCAGTGCCTCATTTTCTAAACTAATTCCTCTCAGCATCGTCTGCCTTGATTCTATTGCATTCCACTATCCTTCTTTTACTTTTCTTCGTAACAGTCTTATAACCTCTTTTCAAGACGCTATTCATCGGTTCAAGTGGTTTTCCCTGTCCTTTGCTGGCTCTGTTTTATCACGTTCTCACGCAAAATTTAAGTCCTGTATGGACCTGGGCCATGCTACATTATTCAACATGTACGACTTTCTCATTTAAAGTTACTTTTTTCCAATTCTTTACTATTACATGGAAAGGAGGGTCATAAAGTCACGCAATGTTCCGATGTGTTCCCTGAATTCGAGATACTGATCCAGTACCCGAGAAAGTGAGTTTCGAACCTCCGTCGGATTACCCAGATTCACGTATCCAGATAATAAGCGTGCACATAAACACTTTTGTTCGGAGACTACAGCCCCGCACACGCGCCCGTTAGGAATCCGACGGGGGCAGATCTTGATAATGTCAGATTAGCGTATAATTTACCGAGCACTTCCTGAGATGAAGATGTGTAAGTAAACGACCGCCCTTGCAAAGTGTGAGCTACAGCGGACGACTCGCTTAAAGAGGCGAAGTTTTTGTCGCCAGTAGGTGTGTGGTTTCTTTTATTATTTTCCGTGTCGAAGATTAGCGGACCATTTGGACACGGAATTGCAGGCTTCTTACTGCGCGTTGCGCGGCTTGCATAACTATCGGGCGTCAGATCTTAACTTGGTTTCTTCCCCTCATTAGACCGCAAGAGGCGCCTGCGTTCTCTCTGCCTGCCTCCTTCCCTCCCCCTTCTTTCTCCTCCCTCCCCCACCACACACACACACACACACACACACACACACACACACACACACACGTGCGCGAGTTTACGCTCGGCAGATCGACTCCTGCCCGCCCTCGGCGGGATTAATGGCAGTTCATTAGTCGCTCTAATAGGCGCAGTTAAATTCCCATTCGTTTTTAACGACCGGCGCAGCTCAAAAGGTGGCTGCTCGTCATATTCTTGTTCTGCGCTGAAACAGCCACGGCGACGAGAGTGAAATGGCCCCACAGACGTCTCTGTCATCGGGTGCAGCTCCTTCCTCAGGGATTGGTTCCTTTTCAGAGCGCAGCGTCACGCTGTGCCGAAGTGAAAGGAAATACGTTCTCCCTGTTCATTTTAGAAGTGGCACTTTGCTTACGGAATGTTATGCAGATACTTCGGAACACGCGACGCAACGCTGACCCTACCACTATCTTCCTAAGACAGATTATACAAAGGCTAATCTCCGTTTGAAGCATTTTTTTAGATTTGGAGAAACCTTTTGAATTTCTTGACTGGAATACACTCGTTTGAATTCCGAAGGCAGCTGGGGTAAAATAAGGCTGTTTACTACTTTTGCGGACACCAGACTGCACTTGCAAGGTCCAAAGAGCGTGAAATACGGGCTATAAATTAAAATAAAATGGTTCAAATGGCTCTGAGCACTATGGGACTGAACATCTTAGGTCATCAGTCCCCTACAACTTAGAACTACTTAAACCTAACTAACCTAAGGACGTCACACACATCCATGCCCGAGGCAGGATTCGAACCTGCGACCGTAGCAGTCCCGCGGTTCCGGACTGCAGCGCCTAGAACCGCACCACCACCGAATACGGGCTATTGCAGAGAATGTTTGTCCCAGGTATAGAGCAAGCAGTAAAGGACACCAAGGAGGAATTTGGAGACAGAATTAAAGTTCATGTAGAAGAGATAACAACTTTGAGTTTTGCCGCTGACATTGTAATTGTGGCGAAAAGATTTGGAAAAGCAGATCTTTACTGAGCACTCAAAGGACCTGTATCCAGAAAATGACCGAAGTTTTTTTTTTATACTGGAATTGAAGACTTTCCTTTTTAGAATGACGCATGTATTTTGTATTCAGCTCAATTTTAAGTATTTTTATTTTATTTGCTAAGAATATGCTGACATAAGTTTATTTATTTATTTATTTTTTTAAACTCCAGTGAGTTAGGTAAATAGTTTGTAGTGTTAATGGGGACAGTGCTCGTCCCAGTAGCGAGCAACTGAGACATTCAGGTGAAAGAAGCTTCTATGAGCTGAGGACCAGAATTCCGATGCAAATCTGATCGTTTGCTATGTCCTCTCGATCGCATGTACGGCCGTGAAGACATGTCATCAATACATCAGTGTCTAGCAGATACTGAAAACTGACTTTATACTATCGTTGATACATGTTGGTAGACTGTGGGTATGTTGTGACCCCTCGTGCCCACTGCATTTCCACCAAGTCTGTGGTCCCTTAGGACACAATCAGTGTAAAATATATTACACTCTAGACTATAGAGCACACGGTACTGCTGCCACGCACAAAAAAAGGCTCTAAGCACTATGGGACTTAACATCTAACCTAAGGACAGCACACACATCCGTGCCCGAGGCAGGATTCGAACCTGCGACCGTAGCAGCAGCGCGGTTCTGGAATAAAGCGCCTAGAACCGCTCGGCCACAGCGGGCGGCACCACACACACCTAAGGAAACAACATTGGGTGTCGAGTGCAGTGCATAATACATGATCAGTGGTGCATCACTCAAATAAAGAGAGGAAGAAGAGTGCCAAAAGGGGACAGAAGAGTTTGTAGACACAAGCTGGGCAAAAGACGAAAGCCGCCGACCACTTATCTATTGGCTTGGAAAAATCATTGCTCCATTCCGGGATTTCCTTAAACTGCTACTGAAACTTCAAACTCCATTCCCCACAAATGTGCTTTATCGCCATATATGGAGCATTTTCAAGTGAATTATTATAGGTAAAGACCTAAGATTTTCACTGTTTCATCATAGCCATTCCACTAAATGCCACAAAATAATTCCGTGCCATCAGCAGTTAAGAAAAAATTTGTTTTAATTTTTCCAAGCCATAAAAATACTGTTATGTGAAGACTAATCACCTACACGCTGAAATCCCAAAGGTACAGAACGTACCCACCTCGCTAGTCTCCAGAAATTAACTATGTAGTTCAAATGCTGTAACAGAAAAATTCCTTAAATTTCACATTGCGAATATTGGACAGTCTGGGCTCCTTAATTTCTTTTAGACAATACTTGACGAAATAGTGCCAAATATTTGTACATGACGGAATCTGCTTAATCCTATAGTGAAATTATACAACCCTTTTACGTTTCGTCACGAACACAACTGCCGGAATATTACAGCAAATTTTCTTGCCCTGTAGGGAGCTGCCAGCACAAATTATTGGAACTTGTTCCAGAAAGTTCACTTTCTTTAATGTGTTGTTAGCTGGTGAGTCACTGTGTCAGACACATTACCAAAGTTGTTAATATAGTTCCTGTGCTTACTAGTTTTACCAAGTCCGTGTTCTGTGCAAATGCCAAACATTTATTGGAAAGTGAGGTTTCTGACAGCGCCTCAATGTTTATGACGTCACATGTCCTAACCATGTGTCGTGCTGTGTATTTTGCAAGGACATTCATTGGTATGCAAGCTATGTTGAGAATAAATTAAAACGTCGTGCCTAATGCTCACGTTTGACAGCATGAACAGTGGAAATGTCTTTTTTTTTTTTTTTTTGGAGGGGAGGGATTCAGCGGTCAGCAAGAGAAAGTTTCGCATTGAAATTATGTGTGAAGTTTATTATAAGTCGCAAAGTGCTCCGATTCTGAAATAGTGGACGAATAACGTCTGTGTATTGGCGCACCGACAGTTTCGTGTTCGATGGATCATTTGCTCAATAAATCTTAATGATGTGGAACGAGTCATTTTACATTCTCATTTGTAAATATGGCTGCATGCTGAACATTTATAAGTTCATTATTATTATTATTATTATTATTATTATTATTATTATATAAAGATGTGACTTAGTAATTCCTACAAGTCATTTTTTGGACGTTACAGTAATAGAAATTATTCTACGGAATTGCAGTAGTTGTCAAGGAGAAACATTTTCAATTTGTTTTCCTGTCTGTCGGAGATTTTACTACTGAGTAAGTAATCAAAAATTTTAGTTGCTTAATCGCGCACCCCTTTTTGGACTAAAGGCAACCTTAATGTGGAGTGATGAAAGTCGTTTTTCCTTCTGGTATTGTAATTATGTACATCATTGTTCCTTTTGAACCGCAGTGGATTATTTACAACAAACTTCATGAGGGGGTAAATATACTGTGGAGCAGTAGTCAAATGCCTAAAACACAGATGCCTGTAAGGTGATCCTGAGTGAGCACCACATGTCATTCTTCCAGCATGCTGTTGAGCAATTTAGACTTTAAGAAAGAACATTATTCGATATGACACTACTGAATGAAAATGCCAACTTATTGATTTGCCTCTCCCAAGGATTGTAAGTGCAAATGTAGCTGGACTAAGATGTTTTAGAAGTTGCAAAATGTGCTTTTTCCAGGTTAAATTCTCATCAGTATGGACATTAAGAATTTTGAAATGTACGCCCTATTCATTATTTCCTCGCCATTTGTTACACTTAATCACTCGTGTAGTACCCCTAGATATGCAGAAATGAACATGTTGCGTCTTCTTAAAACTGAGAGTGAGTCCACTCGCATAAAACCAGTCACAGAAACTTTTAAGAACCTTGTTTACTATTTCTTCTGTTGGTTTATGTACACTGTCTAGAGGTAAACATAAAGTTTCTAACTGTGACACTTGTCTTACTGTGTTAAAGATGAACATAAGAGCAATGTTCTTAATGAATAGATCGACACAGCTTTCTAAATCCCAACTGTATGAAATATTGTAAATGAAATTTCTCACACCGGAGCCGTTAGATAGGCAACCAGCAACAGGGAATGCGCCGAATTAGTCGTTCAGTACGTAATACAGATATGTGGATCGGTGCCTGTGGCGAGGCGCTCGTTGCCTTTATAGCTGGCATTCATTACTCTTTCTTGTTGAACAGCTCCCAGTTTTAGTTTCGTCGTTTTTTCCCCTCCTGACGTGCGCGCTTTCCTCCGGCTTTCTTTTTCGCTCCTGTTTTCCTGTATCTCTTTTGTCCACGACTGTCAGTAACGCCTCCTCACGAACGTCCTTCGCCGTCCTTGTCCCCACTGAAGAAGAGGAAGAAGAAGCGAGACTGCAGAAAGAAAGGATGGGGCGAGCTACTGGAGTGGAAAGGAGGGAGGGGGGGGGAAGAGAGAGAGAGAGAGAGAGAGAGAGAGAGAGAGAGAGAGAATGCAAGCGGCTGTCGCAAGTGAGCTGAACACTCAGCAAAGGCAGGGAGGGGGAGCGACCGTGAAAATTCTGCCCTGTAGAATGACGTGCGCGGCGCACGTACGAATGCAAGAGCGTTCGCAGTCCCACGCAGGCTACTGCGTGAATGCCTAGCGTCGAGGTAGTCTCATTCCGTTTGATGGCACTTGGTGTGTGTTTCGATTTTGTCGCGCGCTTTTAATATAGATGTTTCTCAACAACACTCGCGGTAAGGAAAGAGGTTTGCTGGAGGGGGGGGGGGGGGGGGGGGCACGAGCGCACAACCTGCTCTGTGTGCAGTCACAGAGAGCCGTCCCTCCGGTAATTGCGTTGGTAATGATAGCCATTGCAGCGACAAACAATGTCGGCAACATTCTCCAGTACAGGTGTAGTAGTTGCCGTTTTCGACACGAATACAACTATTCGCTGATTGGTCGAACTTCCTTGCGCGACAAAATGTCAGATTTGAACCGCTAATAACTACCATTCTAATAATGAGTAAACAATGGATGAGCCCACGACGGGTACATCCTATCTGTATGTGCTTTTCGTGGAGTATTTGTTTTTCTGTGTTGTCATCGTACCAGTGTAGGAATACGCGCGTGAGTGTCACGATTTAGTTTTGTGTGCAGTTACAAACTGGTGTAGCGTGGCCACGCGTTTAGCTAGGAAACTGATCCTATTGTTATTGTGAAGAGCGTGCGCCGCATTACCGGAACACAAAGTGAGACAATAAAAATAGCCGGTGGAGTGTTACCCTGAAAATTGCGGAAGAATGAGAGCTATCGTCTCAAATGTCTCGTAAACGTCTCCGCAATTACAGAAAACGCGAGTCGGAGGGAAGATCGCGTCGGAAAAAAAAAAAAAAAACAGTTCAGTGTCCAGAGAATGCGAGAGCTATGGCAGGACCGGAATCGAAATAAAAAAGAAAAAATAGTTGCAAAGGGATTAAGTAGTCGGCAAGCAGTGGAAAGTGGCAGTCCTTACTGTATAGTGATTTGCTGTAACCACTTTAGTCCAGAGTTAAATTACATATCAGTACGAAACAACAGTTATGATTTTATTTGACGTCTACTGCACAGACCCGAACGGTGCATATAGAAATTTTAATATTTTAATTTTATTATTATTCTTTCTTCCTGTCGCAGCTGCCATCTCCGGACCACGCATGTTTTGGCCCGTTTTCAACTTTTTCTTTCCTTGTAAACCAAGGTGCCGCTGGAGTTTACTGTCTGCTCCAGTGTTACCCGCTCATCTTGCGAGCCTTTTTCTATCTCAATGAAGTACGTCTTGCTGAGAAAGTAGCGAAGAACTGACTGCTCAGCCCTGCAGGAAGACAGAGTTCATGGTCGTTGCTGTCATCTGCTGAATTCTCTGTTTTCTTTGACCAGGATATTTCGTGAATATACATCATCTCATATATCTAATTCCTCGATCAGTCCTTTTCTATTCATAGCAAGGCATCCGGCAGCATATAGTACCTCCAGCGTGTAGTTATGTCGTGTGCTGCTGCTTTCTTCTAGTAGGCAAATCCGTTCAGTTGGTATGCTGTACCCGCTTTTCCGATGCGTGATGCAGCTACTCCGTTATCTGAGGTTTTTGTCTCTGCCCACTCCGAGACTTTTAAACTTCTCCCATGTCCAGTGCCTTGGGTGCTGACTTGATCTACGTAATATCTCTGTTTCCTCGAATGATATCTGGAGCCAATCTTCGCTCACTGTGTCTTCAGGTGATCTATTTACTGCAGTTCGGATTTCGGCACTAATGAACCATATACTCGAACAAGCATTTTCAGAAATTTAGAGGTTTGTTTTAGACTTCTTCGTGCCCAACATTTCTCAGAATGGGCTCCTTTTTTCGCTGGTCACATCATCTTGTTTCATTCTCCGGTATCTCTGCCACCCAAACTGCCTAAAAATATTCCTACCTGTTATACCAAGTTGTGTTATTCCTGCTTCTCGACGTCTTTTTTTTACTACACCGGTCCATTTTATTGCTTCAATTTTACCTTCAAAAAAATTATTCACTTTCGTAGAATTATGCAACCTGACTAATTAGTCTGTTTGCTTCCATTCTTTTTATACGCCCATAAAATTTTAGTCCGTATATTTTTTTCGTATTGCAATAAACTTGGCATACTTTTTCCAATTCCTTTATTAGATATTAATAATCTCTAGATTTCTCCTTCACAGTTATTCGGAACTAAATTTTTCCTGGTTACTTTTTGTTTCCTCTCTTAGATTTTTTCAATGTTTCTCTTTCATTTTAAAATAAGCGATTCACAGTCACACCGACCATGACATTCTGCTTTGAGAATTTCGTTGTAACGTCTCTGTTCTGAGATGCGCGCGTGCGTGCGCGTGTGTGTTTTCTGTTGATTTATGTAATGTACAGACTTTTTAAATTCTTTGTGTCCATCTTTTCATATATATGACTACAAAACTGTAATCACCGATTCCTGATAGTATTTGTAATTAGTTAGCATCCAATCTTCAACATTCTTCTCTAATGCCATACTTAAAATGGTCCTATTCTCTTCACGTCTTAACTGTTTCAGTGCCATCTGAGACAAACGCCAGAGACAATCTTTTGTTGCTGCTCCCAGTCTGTATTTTATATCCTCCCTACTTCGGACATTATCAGTGATTTTGCTGCCCAAATAGTAAAACTCATCTATACTTTTAGTATCTTATTTCCTAATATAATGCCCTCACAGCATCGCCTGATTCACTGTGACTATATTCCACTATCCATGTTTTACTTTTGTTGATCATCGTACAATCGCTTTCCAAGATGCTACCCTTGTCCCTTACATAATTGGAGTGTCTTCTGTATAGTTTTCATTTCTTCCCCCCTGAACTTTTAATTCCGTTCCCAAATTTCGGAATGTTGCAGTTTACTGCTTGCTCAATGTACAGATTTAATAACATCTGGGATAGGCTAAAACCCTGTTCACTAGCTTCTCAAATGTGGCTTCCTGTTCATGCCCTTCGGTTTTTATCACTACTGTATGGTTTGTGTACAAGTTGTAGAGGTCATTTAGCTCCTGTAATTTATCCCTGCTGTGTTCAGAATTTCATGTACGGATGCTATAAGCGTAGGTTTGCCTTGTTTCACCTGTCAGAGGGTCAGTATCACGTCGCGTGTCCCTACATTTCTCCAGAACCCAAACTGATCTTTCACGAGATCGGCTTCTGCCAGTTTTTCCACTCTTCTGCACAAAATTCGTGTCAGTGTTTTGCAGTCCGTGACTTCCTAAACTAATCAGTCCGTTCAGAGCACCTGCTGGGCCTTTCGATGCCGGCCGACCGCCGTGTCGTACTCTGCCAGTGGCGCCACAGGATGCGGTAGGGAGCGGGGTGAGGGCAGCACGCCGCTCTGTCAGTCTCGGTCAGCTGGAGACGCTACTAATCGCTCCTCGACTGACTTCCAGACCTCCCACAGAGGGGAAGTCTCTGGCAGTGCCGTGTGCAACACGCTGGTGGTTTTGCAATGTTCTCACCTGCCTGCACTTGCCTTCTGATACTGGAATCAATACACCCCTCTCCAGACAGTATCACACGTTTGCGTCACCGACTGCCCCAAACCTGGCTCAGTAGCGCGTCTGATCCTGCGATTACAGACACAGTAGCCTGCGAGCTGCCCACTCTGGGGCAGGCCCACACTTCTGGGCGAGAAAGGCCCCGTGCGGCTCGGCTCAGACAGCTGTTGGCCCCGGTCCAAACGGCAGCGTCCTTCGCAGCTTCACAGACTCGTGGCACACTCCGCCCTACAGTGTCGCACGCAACATCAGATAAAACCCCAAGGCCGTCGCGAAACCCATCTCGAGGACACTTTTCGGTATCCAGGAGTCTCAGTCATTTCACACGCAGTTCCAATGATCGTCGACACCTGTAGAACCGACTGTCGAGTTGTGATGCGTCAGTCCGTGGGAATATTGCCGTCGACACGGGGGCAGCCGCCGTATTGCGGTTGCTTAAGGAATTGTGATTGTATCCACGCGTGCACCTCTTCATCCTAAGCGAATCGACGGTCACGAATGTCTTCCCAAAAAAAGGACCGTATGGGCGACGTGTAAGGGGTTCACAGCAACGTGACCGAAACAACCTTGGCGGTGTAATATTATATCCTGACATATATATATATATATATATATATATATATATATATATATTAAAAAAAGATGAATGTATTTGATGAATGAAACGAAAAAAGAAAACGTTACGCCTTAATCTCCCTAAACTTCATGTTTCATATGAGGTTCATGGAAGTCGGATATATACAACACTGTTAAGAGAAGTATGTAACAGTACATGTAATATAAGTTGATTACAGTTTGTTTAAAGTGACTGTCTCCATAAGAATGGGATGACTACTATTCCCTTCGACAGTAGATTAAATAGCAGAACATGAGCCGTCTTATTTTCAGGCTAAATGTGATTTCTGCATGTACGCCTGCTGTTGTTGTTGTTGTGGTCTGCAGTCCTGAGACTGGTTTGATGCAGCTCTCCATGCTACTCTATCCTGTGCAAGCTTCTTCATCTCCCAGTACCTACTGCAACCTACATCCTTCTGAATCTGCTTAGTGTATTCATCTCTTGGTCTCCCTCTACGATTTTTACCCTCAACGCTGCCCTCCAATACTAAATTGGTGATCCCTTGATGCCTCACAACATGTCCTATAGCCTAGAAAACATTTATCAGTAGTTGAAAGCCGTAAATGAAATCGTACCACGTCGTTGTATTAACATACGCCGTTGACTGCGTCCTTGTGTGCCTGAAATCATTTCAAATTGCGGGCACATGCGCTTACACATTTTACTTCTCTCGATTAATGGCGCCACTTTTTTTCGGATGTGTGTGCGCCGTGGCCAGATTTAGGTGAATTTAGAGAACGCTGCAACAATGGCGGCCACCAATTAACATACATACGCTACACTGAAAATGGCGTAACTCGGAGGAAGTCTGATTTACACACACATGAACATCAAATAAAATCCGCTATTTCACGTGAGGGAACAATCATTATATTCTGAGATAACGAACAGAATTTATCACATCACAGACCTCGTGAGCATAAAAATTTACGTCTCATACTCTTACTGAAGAAGTTTTTATCTTACACAATTTGTGATAACACTGAACGTTGTATTTTCTTTGATATCGTTGCATCTCAGACACGACTAATACCTTAGTTTATTGGATTTTGTGCTTCTGTCACTTCGTGTCTTTTCACACGCAAGAAAATATTTATTCAGCACTTTTGGCATTTCCAGGCACCAATACAGCGGGAATTATTCTGCAACAGAATAAAGCCGTCTGTCAACATTCCTGGGCGGTTGGACTTCAATGCTTGCATGGTTCTATAGGCAACCAGTAACATTTTTCCAAGGAGGCATCGGCCGTCTTGTCGCACAGTTTCACACGTGTAGCAACTGTTACGGCGATTGCCCTTGAAATAATTAGTTTACTTACTTTTTTTTTTGATCTCTGTCATTTTCACTTGACAGCCCGTTACGAAAGGCTGAAAAACAATAGGGCGTAACTAATTGATCGATCCTCGTAACTGGAGTGCAGTGGAAGCATCTCAGTCTGTTCCACGCGCTCATTAGGGGGTGCCTTGCGGTTCTCTGCCACTGTGAACGTTTCTTCCTCCTCGCGGAGGTGGAAGTTGTCAGCAGTTTACTCGGGGTTAATACGCGAGTGTGGCGCGTGCGTGGCGCCCGTTTGAGGCGTCAGCGACGGCTCAGAAGACACGGCCGGCCGGCAGCCGGAGACGCCGGAGTAACCCAGTTATTTATTGCAGTGGGCCGTGCGCTGCGCGCTTGTTATCTGCCGGGCCGTTATACCGGCTGGCTGCCTGGCCAGGCCCGCTCCCCCTCCCCCTTCTTCCCCCCCCCCCCCCCCCCCGCTGCCCGGCCAGCTCTCCTCCCCTCCACTCTACCGTCCTCCCTCTCCCCCCCTCCCACCCCCACCCGTGTGCCCAGCGCGGAGCCACCGCACACAACCCGCGCGTCCGACGTATCGAGCGATCGATGCGATAACGCAAGCGGGCACTAAACCGGTTATCACCCGAGTAGATTGTTTGTCGTCCGCCCCCTCTCTCTCACTCTCTCGCGCGCGCGTTCTGCCGTGTCCTTTACAACATCGTGTGTGTGTGTGTGTGTGTGTGTGTGTGTGTGTGTGTGTGTGTGTGGCAGCAACCGAGCGCAGCGGAGGAGGAAGCCGATGGAAGTCTACCTGGCGCTTCCGAGTCGAGATGACCGTCGATTAGTCTGCAAGTGCCTCGCGTCCTGCCCCCATTTATACTATAAGCACTGGTCTACAGAGAAGTCGATATCTCGCGTCGGCTGAAGCCCCAACGTTTTATTTCCGTTAGCCCCGCCTGTTAATGTGGCTTTCGACGTATTCACAGAGTCGCGGGTTCGACGCCTACCATTGTCTGTCTCTTGTCCGGCCTACAGAGGAAGGGACACTAGGTGCCTGTTTAATGGTGCGTCCACGTCGACATCATCGTCATTACGGCCATACCGATCAAGTTCCCACCAAGGGTGCCGGCATACAGAGGGCAAATACCAATTAATTAGAAGAAAGAAAGAGGATGCCACCATCACTTAACCATACAGAGAGCTACACGCCCTCGATAACAATAACGCCTCTCGAGTTCCTCCTTTCAGCCGTTTGCAGCGCCAACATACGAGGGCTACTCAGAAAGTAAGGTCCGATGGGGTGCGAAATGGAAACCACAGTGAAAATCCGATAATGCTTTGCACAGACGTGTTGGACAGTGCCTCTAGTGATCGCGTCACGCCGCTCTTTTTAGCTCAGAGCGCACAGTGAGCACGTAAAGATGCTTAGAACTCTAGTGTCTCCCAACAAGTTCGTGGGCCTGGTGAGAGAGTTCGCCTGATGCCGTGCAGTCCAGACAACATAACTTTCGTACGTTTCCTTCTGCATGGTAATTCTCGGCCGCTCTCTGAAGAGGCAATGGAGATGCTCCAACAGCGTTTCCGATGGGAAGTGCGTCATCATCCACAACAGAGCCCGTAATTGGCTCTGAGTATCATCTCTGCTCACATGAACTGCTAGCTATGAAGACAACGTTCTGCCACAGACAACGAGCTGTATACCATCGCAGAGAATTGGCAGAAAGCACAGGCGCCTTCCTTCTATGACGAAGGTATTGGGAAGTTGGTACTTCGCAAAGTAAGGTCCGATCGGTCGCAAAATGGAAATAAAAAATGTTTCATGTGCAACAGTTAGCTACTATACCTTGCAGCTACTTCTCTACATAGTCGCCGCTCCGATTTATATACCAGGGTAATCCCAAAAGTAAGGTCTCCTACTTTTTATAAGTCCTTAGACCTGTTTATTTCTACACTGATTTACATCAGTTTACAGCTTGAACATGTAGCCATTTTTCGACATAATCACTATTTCTGTCGATGCAATTTTGTAGACGCTGTGGCACTTTTTCTATGCCAATGTCTTACCAGCTCGCCGCCATGCTGTTCAGAAACTTATGAACCTCTTCTTTCACCTCGTTGTCGGAGCTGAATCGCTTTCCGGCCAAATGTTCTTTTAACCCAGGGAACAGGTGATAGTCACTGGGCGCCAAGTCAGGACTATACGGTCGGTGGGTGGGTGGGTGAGTGATTATGTTTCACTGAAACCGTTGCAGGAGAGCAACGGTTTGCCGAGCGATGTGTGGGCGAGCGTTGTCATAAAGAATGTGTACGCCCTTGCTCAACATTCCTTTTCTCCGGTTCTGAATCGCCCGTTAGAGTTTTTCAGAGTCTCACAGTACCTGTCAGCGTTAATTGTGGTCCCAGCGATTCAGCTCCAACGACGAGGTGAAAGAAGAGGTTCATAACTTTCTAAAGAGCATCGCGGTGAGCTGGTGTGACATGGGCATACAAAAACTGCCACAGCGTCTACAAACATGCATCGACATGTCGAAAAATAGCTAAATGTTCAACCTGTAAACTGATGTAAACCACTGTAGAAATAAACAGGTCTAAGGAAATAAAAAATAGGAGACCTTACTTTTGCGATTACCCTCGTTTCTAAATCGGAGCGGCGACTATGTAGAGAAGTAGCTGCGAGGTGTAGTAGCTAACTGTTGCACATGAAACATTTTTTATTTCCATTTTGCGACCAATCGGACCTTACTTTGCGAATAGGCCTCGTATTAGGGCCATGTTGGCTGATGTTACAAGGCCAGATCGTTCAAATGGCTCTGAGCACTATGGGACTTAACATCTGCGATCATCAGTCCCCTAGAACTTAGAACTACTTAAAC
This sequence comes from Schistocerca piceifrons, assembly GCF_021461385.2. NCBI lineage: Eukaryota > Metazoa > Arthropoda > Insecta > Orthoptera > Acrididae > Schistocerca > Schistocerca piceifrons. The sequence continues at coordinate 217,472,124 of NC_060146.1, forward strand.
CTAACTAACCTAAGGACATCACACACATCCATAGCCGAGGCAGGATTCCAGCCTGCGGCCGTAGCGGTCGCGCTGTTCCAGACTGTAGCGCCTAGAACCGCTCGGCCACTCCGGCCGGCGAGAAGGAATGCAAACTGTTTCCAAAATTAATTATCACTTCGCAGCCCTGATTTGAAACTTGCTGGTAGATTAAAACAGTGCGGGCGTTAGTACAGTATTTGCTCGCTAAAGGGAGAGGTTCCAGTCCTCGTACGACACACAGCTTTAATCAGTGAACACTTCTCTGCAGAGTTACAGACGTACCTGATATCTGCATCACCCGAAGATGTGTAATGTTTTCCGAAGCGACCTGAGTGCATCACTGGACAGTGACTGATTTCCCGTATTTATTTCTTTTCCTTCCTTGTCAACGTATCGTGAAAACGGAATACCTCCATGGGTAATGCAGCGATAATGTGAGGTGAAATAGGCTAGGCTTTACTTTTTTTTTTTAATAAAGGACAGCAGTGGGTGTTCATTTCATCACTGAATGTTTCTACTTCACGAAGTATCGCATTAAATTCCACTAGACGCTGGTAACAGCGCAAAGGATCCATTTTACAAGCGAGGAAGAAGGTGTTGATGATTCTGCTCTTTCCTCCGCCTGTTGCAGATGTTCTTTATACAGATTCTTGGACTGCAGCAGTGGCAAGAAAGAAATTAAAGCAGAAATGAAACGGCTAGCTGCGGACATTTTTACAGAGTAGCTACCCCTAGGTACTACAAATTTTTACACTACTACGGCTCATTTCGATGTAAAAGCGCCACTGTGCTTGTCTCCGCTGCAATACCGTCTGACTGACAGTTGCAGTAGCACAACCACACAGCGTGATTTTCTCCCCCCCCCTCCCCCACCATTTTTTTAAATTTAACAGATGTTTGCAGATGGGCGCTTTACATTCCGCGTTTCGTACGAATAACGAAAATATCAAATTTACTGCGTATTGCTAGCGAGCACATGGTCGAGTGATCGGGTGTCACAGCTGGTATTAAAAACGTGGCCACGATAATCAAATGTAAACATTCTGAAATAAAAGCTTAAAAAAACAAAAGTATACTTGTTTGTTCTGTATCACACATGATATTCCGACTTTATTATTTGCGTACGCCGTATTACCGCAGCATATGAAATAAAAAAATCTATCGAGCCAGGCCGCAGCGCCCCGAATTTTGCTCATTGAGTGTTTAGAGCAACCTACATCGCACAGTTGCTGCCACTATTACTGGCCCACGATGACTGTAAACAGCTGAATTTATCCGTAGTCTAAAATAGGAATTTTCCTTCCTCTTGGATAATTGTACGCTTCAAGTGGATTAGGCTTCTCTTTGTTGGCCTATGCTCACTTCACAGTGTACTGTACTACAAGCTGACTACCCGGTATCGTTTACTTCACTCTTTCCACATCAGTGGCCCACCACTAAACGTGGTACGGGGTGTCTTACGTCAACAGTGCATCTTTTCCATGTAGAATTCCATATGCACAAAATTTATATCAAAGCGTTCCAGTGCTTGAGACAAGTCAAGTGTTTTTCACGACGTCACACTCCCAGCAGCTACTTTCGCGTACTACTAAGCAAAGTGTCCGTAAATGCCTTCCATCTCTCGAATGAGCCTCCTTTTGCTCGTCTAACGTGACAGTGAAGAAGTTTTGAAACGTCGCAAAGCGACTGGCTGTCGTCTTAACGCCCATCATCCGCCAGGCTAGAGCAGCCGCGGCAGGAAACCAACGACCAAAAATGGTTCAAATGGCTCTGAGCACTATGGGACTTAACTGCTAAGGTCATCAGTCCCCTAGAACTTAGAACTACTTAAACCTAACTAACCTAAGGACGTCACACACATCCATGCCCGATCCGGCCGGCAACTATCGTCCAAAATGGATCGGGAATTTACTTGCGCTTTCTAGAACTTCAAGTTTAAACCCAAGTACTACAAGGTCTATCGATATGAAGCCATATTCCTTTAGTACACCAAAGCTAACATTCTTTAGTTTGTCGATTGCCTCCATCGATAATATGCTCTTCCCTGTACGCAGCCCTTACCCCACTACCACGAGGCACCCTTCTTTCCTACGAAAGTTTGTGCACTGGACCTGAATTTCTTTTCTTCATGACTCGTTAAGTCAGATAATATTACTTTCATACACGTGTATATGCGTTTTGTACCTGCTACTGTCACTATTATTACTATTATAGCAGTAACCGAAGGCCTCTGAAGAGGTATATCTGCGGGTGAAACAGAAAAAGCAACGAGTAGTACTAGTACAGGATACCCTCCGCCACGCGCCGTACTCTGGCTTGAGAAGTGTGTACACAGATGCAGATATAAACACAGCAAATGAGAACACTAAGCTGCATTCCGTATTTTATCACAAGTCGGACGCTTCCCAAGAGTCTAGGAATATGTGATTTCGTCTTCTTCTCTCTGCACTTTATGCCGTATCTTCACGGCACCTGTAATGGTTACTGTACTTGACAATGCTGGTGGTAGATGGTGGCCGCCAAGTTTCTGCGTCTAGTGTTATCTCGTGTGAAACTGAAAAGATTTTTTAAATGCTGACGAATCGTACAGCGGAGATGGGACAGGTGTAGCCTACAGCAGTCGTCGCCAAGCTAGGGGAAATTTCCCCCCCTGAAAGGGGGGAGGGGTAAAATGAAATCTTCAGAGGGGTAAAAACAAAAGGCTTCAATTGTGTTTCCGTCACAGAACTTAATTATTTTTTGAAGACCATTACTTTTATTACTATGTCATAAGACTGTGATACCGATCACATAGGAAACCAATAATCACTTCTTTTTTCTCAAATTCTAACACTAATGCATGACACAATTTGGTGGAGGCTGCAGCTTGCAAAACGAATGCAAGATCATCATCTTCGTGACGAAGTGCACCCACAACAAACATACTTCGTACTTTCTACCGTGTACCTATGGCACTAAAACTGACGCATGTACATCACATACACTTAAATATCTCACGAAAATGCCTTCTGAGATGTATCTAGTTCCCGCAATGGACCAGAAAAAGCTTTATTACTCGCTTCGCAACAGACAAAAGAACAGAACTAAGTGAGAACACAACAGTAACCATGCAATGACTACCACCATGCTGTTAAGTCCTATACGCTATTATTGTCATTATTATTAATGGCTGTGATACACAAACCACTGACAGCCTGAAGTCTTTCAATTTCTGCCATTTCAGAAATAAGGAGACCAGCGATCACACGATGTACGAACGCTAAGTGCAGTACACACATTTAGCTCGGTTTATTTTAAATGCGATGCAGTGTGTGGGTGAAGCAAGTGTCGGTAGAAGAGGAGTGGAGCAGAGGATGTTTCGTTCCAAGTATGCACACCCTCAGTGCTTCCTTTTCTGAGTTGTAGGTGGCACTCACGACGCACTGAGAATTGCTTCATCAGTCTATAAAAAAATTATTGTTATAAATAACCAGTACCAGTTGTCAGAGTCAGTGACTTAACAAAACCAAAAATCGCTACCGATTCTAGACTTACGTCACGCAGAGAAATTGCTATTTGGCAGAGAGATGGTGGTAGCTGTGGGGAAAGAGGGTATTCGCTCTGACTGCACTCAGCGGTAATAGTTTCAGGAAGGCTGGGAGCCACTGACTTCGAAGGACGTGGAAGACCTCCTAAAAACCAGAACCAGGCCGGCCGGCGCACCCCCGCGCCTCCCCTGATCCCGGAAAGGGCGTGCTAACGCGCGCGGCTCTCCGGATGGGTCACAGTAGCTGCTTGCTATTAAGTATTGATACAAAAATCACGATTTCAGACTAAAACACCAGCCGACGCAAGTGAATGATATCTTTTAAGAAAGTGATCATATTGTAATTATGGCTATTTTTTAAGTAAGTATGGTACAAAATTGGTGTATGTGTAGAACTCTACTCCGATGTAAGAGTGATCCCGAAAGTCCTCAAAGTAAGCAAAGCTCCGTGTTTTGGCACTGACGGGATTATCGCGACCGACCGACCGCCGTGTCATCCTCTGCCCAGTGGCGTCATTTATCACGGTGTCGTCGGCGGCTGTGGTGACCTGAAGCCGCTACTCGACTCCCATCACGAGGCCGAAAATTCCTAGGCTGCACCGGGAATCCAACCCGGGTCCTCCGCACGGTAGGCAGACACTGTTACCAATGAGCTACCGACGCCGGACTCAAGGTCCTCATCTGACCGATAGTATATATTGAGATAGTCGTTTTTATAAAATGCAATTTAGCCATCAGCTGTTTATTTGTCCCATCAGTCGTAGGCCAGTTTCGCTTATTAACGATAATCCAGGATATCCATGATCATCATCATTGAGTTATAACAAAAGGAGACTAAACGTTTCTGAATATACACACTGTCTGACACACTTTATTGCATAAAGGATGTTGCTGTAAGTGAAGTACCACTGGATATTCGATGCTGCACTTTAGATTAACATTATTGCTTTTAGTACGTAACCAGGTGTATTCGGTTCCACTTTTATCTTGCGATTGTCTTTATTCTTTCAGTACTAACCGTGTCCGTTTTTGTTTACATTCCGTCAAAGATGTTGGTAAATATATTCTGTTCTTTGACTTTACCACTGATGTAAAAGTATGTTGGTATGTTAGCTATGCACTACAGATGTACTATCTTTGACATAACTGGACTGCTAAGGGTTTTTTTTTCAGTAATTGTTCGTCTTGTTTTTTCCTGTTATGTCTTGTCCATGAGATATGACTGTCACTATTCCAAGAGAAGTCATGTCAGCTGTTTTTCACTGGATAATTTCGATATTGTTCAGCATTAAAGGAATATGGGACACTTCTAACTAATCAGTTGTGCACTGTAAGTATACAAGTGGAATTTTGCACCCATATATTTGGTTACTAACCGTTATCCTGGATCATGGTTAATAATCCAAACCGGTATATGAATAATGGGACAAATCTGCATCTACATCTTCATCCATACTTTGCAAGTCACCTGACGGTGTGCGGCGGAGGGTACCTTGAGTACCTCTATCGATTCACCCTTCTATTCCAGTCTCGTACTGTTCGTGGAAAGAAGGATTGTCGGTATGCCTCAGTGTGGGCTCTAATCTCTCTGATTTTATCCCCATGGTCTCTTCGCGAGATATACGTAGGAGGGAGCAATATATTGCGTGACTCCTCGGTGAAGGTATGTTCTCGAAACTTCAACAAAAGCCCGTACCGAGCTACTGAGCGTCTCTCCTGCAGAGTCTTCCACTTGAGTTTATCTATCATCTCCGTAACGCTTTCGCGATTACTAAATGATCCTGTAACGAAGCGCGCTGCTCTCCGTTGGATCTTCTCTATCACTTCTATCAACCCTATCTGGTACGGATCCCACACTGCTGAGCAGTATTCAAGCAGTGGGCGAACAAGCGTACTGTAAACTACTTCCTTTGTTTTCGGATTGCATTTCCTTAGGATTCTTCCAATGAATCTCAGTCTGGCATCTGCTTTACCAACGATCAACTTTATATGATCATTCCATTTTAAATCACTCCTAATGCCTACTCCCAGATAATTTATGGAATTAACTGCTTCCAGATGCTGACCTCCTGTATTGTAGCTAAATGATAAGGGCTTTATCTTTCTTTCTTTGTATTAGCAGCACACTACACTTGTCTACATTCAGATTCAACTGTCATTCCCTGCACCATGCGTTAATTCGCTGCAGATCTTCCTGCATTTCAGTACAATTTTCCGTTGTTACAACCTCTCGATGTACCACAGCATCATCCGCAAAATGCCTCATTGAACTTCCGATGTTATCCACAAGGTCATTTATGTATATTGTGAATAGCAACGGTCCTACGACACTCCCCTGCGGCACACCTGAAATCACTGTTACTTCGGAAGACTTCTCTCCATTGAGAACGATATGCCGAGTTGTGTTATCTAGGAACTCTTCAATCCAATCACACAATTGGTCTGATAGACAATATGCTCTTACTTTGTTCATTAAACGACTGTTGGGAACTGTATCGAACTCCTTGCGGAAGTCGAGAAACTCGGCATCTACCTGGGAACCCGTCTCTATGGCCTTCTGAGTCTCGTGGGCGAATAGCGCGAGCTGGGTTTCACACGACCGTCTTTTTCGAAACCCGTGCTGATTCCTACAGAGTAGGTTTCTAGTCTCCAGAAAAGTCATTATACTCGAACATAATACGTGTTCCGAAATTCTACAACTGATCGACGTTAGACATATAGTTCTATAGTTCGGCACATGTGGTCGACGTCCCTTCTTGAAAAGGGGGATGACCTGTGCCCTTTTCCAATCTTTTGGAACGCTACGCTCTTCTAGAGACCTGCGGTACACCGCTGTAAATAAACAGTTAATGGTCAAAATGCATTTTATATGGTACTTGACGCTGTCGAATTCACGTTATGTAAACATTACGTATTTAGAAAGGATGGTGACACGGCGGCCAGGGTCTGCAGGACGCGGCCAGCTTACCGCTGGCGCCGTGCCTGGGATTCGAGTGAAAGAGGAAGCGACGGCGCGGTTGGCTATTAGGGGGATGGCGGGGGTGGGGGCGCACGCAGCTGCCGCGGCTGCGCTGCGTGATTTACGGCAGGAAGAGCGCCGGCCAGGCCTGTTGATCTGACAGGGGCGAGGGGGGGGGGGGGGGAACCACTGCCTGTAGGCGAGATGGTATGCGAGGGGGCCAATACGTTCCGCACTACCTTTTGTAGCAACTGACGTAATCGTGACGTAGTGGCGCTGTGAAGGGACCAGAAACCGAGTTATCGAATTCTCGGTCACTATAGGGCACAGCTGATGTTTGTGGGCGTGTTAGTGAGAGGAGACTGCCACAGTTGTAGCGAGAAGTCTTTCAGGAGTCACCACTTTTAAGCTGTCCCCTTAGGTTCCTGCCTAACAAAACACGCTGAAATCACCACATAATCGGAAATACACACCAAAATATTTACACTACTGGCCATTAAAATTGCTACACCAAGAAGAAATGCAGATGGTAAACGGGTATTCATGGGACAAATATATTATACTACAACTGACATGTGATCATTTTCACGCAGTTTGGGTGCATAGACCCTGAGAAATCAGTACCCAGAACAACCACCTCTGGCCGTAGTAACGGCCTTAATACGCCTGGGCATTGAGTCAAACAGAGCTTGGATGGCGTGTACAGGTACAGCTGCCCATGCAGCTTCAACACGATACCACAGTTCATCAAGAGTAGTGACTGGTGTATTGTGACGAGCCAGTTGATCGGCCACCATTGACCAGACGTTTTCGGTTGGTGAGAGATCTGGAGACTGTGCTGGCGAGGGCAGCAGTCGAACATTTTCTGTATCCGGAACGTCCACTGTTCATAGTGCCTTCAATGCTAACAAGAGGTGACCGAGACGTGTAACCAATGGCACCCAATACCATCACGCTGGGTGATACGCCAGTATGGCGATGACGAATACACGCTTCCAATGTCCGTTCACCGCGATGTCGCCAAACACTGATGCGACCATCATGATGCTGTAAACAGAACCTGGATTCATCCTAAAAAATAACGTTTTGCCATTCGTGCATCCTGGTTCGACGTTGAGTACACCATCGCAGGCGCTCGTGCCTGTAGCCGGCCGCCGTGGCCGAGCGGTTCTAGGCGCTTCAGTCTGGAACTGCGCGACCGCTACGGTCGCAGGTTCGAATCCTGCCTCGGGCATGGATGTGTGTAATGTCCTTAGGTTAGTTAGGTTTAAGTAGTTCTAAGTCTAGGGAACTGATGACTTCAGATGTTAAGTCCGATAGTGCTCAGAACCATTTGAACCATTCGCTACTACCTATGATGTAACGTCAATGGTAACCGCAGCCATGGTCTCCGAGCTGATGGTCCGTGCTGCTGCAAACGTCGTCGAACTGTCCGTGCAGATGGTTGTCGTCTTGCAAACGTCCCCATCTGTCGACTCAGGGATCGAAACGTGGCTGCACGATTCCTTACAGCCATGCGGATACGATGCCTGTCATCTAGACTGCTAGTGATACAAGGCCGTTGGGATCCAGCACGGCGTTCCGTATTACCCTCCTGAATATTGCATATTCTGCTAACAGTCATTGGATCTCGACCAACGCGAGCGGCAATGTCGCAATACGATAAACCGCAATCGCGATAGGCTACAATCCGACCTTTATCAAAGTCGGAAACGTGATGGTACGCATCACAACAACGTTTCACCAGGCATCGCCGGTCAACTGCTGTTTGTGTGTGAGAAATCGGTTGGAAACTTTCCTCATGTCAGCACGTTGTAGGTGTCACCACCGGCGCCAACCTTGTGTGAATGCTCTGAAAAGCTAATCATTTGCATATCACGGCCTCTTCTTCCTGTCGGTTATATTTCGCGTCTGTAGCACGTTATCTTCGTGGTGTAGCAATTTTAATGGCCAGTAGTCTATTTATCCTTCACTCTCTAATCAGACGGAAATGTTAAATAACATCAAATATTGCAGAAGATGCTCGCACTACATTCGTAACAACGTTGCAGAGTGTTTTATTGCCGCCTGCAGTAGGCGGCTGTACTTTCGGTGTTCCTTGCACGTCTCGTGAATGGTGCGGTGCATGTGACGTACTACATTTTCCGCAACGAATCTGGCACACAACCGCCTTACGAAGCAATGAATCATCCTCCACATAGCGGAGAAAGGTTGCTACGAGGCGTGTCTTTTAAGGAAGTACCATTTTTAAATTAAAAAAAAAGAAAAAAACATGCTAAGATATCTCAACAATTTTATTTTTACACGAAAGCCTGTACCTTAATCTACTTTTCTACATAATTTCCGTCAATATTGAGGCACTTGTTACAACGTTGTGCCAGTTTTTGATTACCCTCCTCATAGAAGTCTGTCGTCTGACTTGTTAACCACTGCATAACCACTGTTTTGACTTCGTCATCGTCTTGCAGACGCTGACCGCCCAGGTGTTTCTTCAAGTGCAGGAACAGGTGGTAGTCACTGGGCGCAAGATCGGGGCTGTACGGAGGATGATCCAGAGTTTCCCAGGGAAAAGATGTGATGAGATCTTTGCTCTGATTCACCACATGCGGACGGGCATTGTCTTGCAGCAAAACGATGCCCTTGCTCAACTTCCGTGAACTGTTGCTTTGATTCTGGTGTGACACAGGCCACCCATGTCTCATCGCCCGTAACAATTCGGCTTCAGAAATCATCACCGTCGTCGTGGTACCGCTCAAGGGAAGTCAATGCACCGTCTAAACGTTTGGTGTCGTGCGCATCAGTCAACATTTTCGGTACGCAACGTGCGCACAATTTTCGGTAATTCAAGTGTGCGGTCACAATACCATACAAAACACTACGAGAAACATTAGGAAAGTCATCCCGCAAGGACGAAATCGTAAAGCGACTGTTTTCTCTCATCTTATTGTGCACTTCCTGCACCAAACTTTCATTAACGACTGAAGGACGCCCACTCCGTTGTTCATCATGCACATTCGTGCGGCCATCTTCAAATGCTCTCACCCACTTTCTTACCATTCCACCATTCTCAATGTTTTCTCCGTAAACTGCACAGATCTCACGATGAATATCGATCGCTTTTAGGCCTCATAAGAGCCCGTACTTCACAGTCTACGGGACTCAAGATTATCGGAGGCATCTTAAACACTCAGTACACAACGTAAACAAGGAAGAATAAGACTGTAATGGCGTCAGTGCGTAGATTAAGTTACAGGCTTTCATGTAAAAATAAAATTGAGATATCTTAGCACGTCTTTTTTTAATTTCGAAACGGTACTTACTGAAAAAAACGCGCCTCGTATCTTCGTAGCAAGCTGGGAGATCACTTTAAGACGGTGTTTCTGGTATGGTATTTCTCATGCTCAGGATGACAAATATTACTACCTTCTAGCACTAAAATAATGTTGTTGTTGTTATTGTTGTTATGGTCTTCAGTCCTAAGACTGGTTTGACGCAGGTCTCCATGCTACTCTATCCTGTGCAAACTTCTTCATCTCCAGTACCTACTGTAACCTACATCCTTCTTAACCTGCTTGGTGTACTCATCTCTTGGTCTCCCTCTACGACTTTTACCCTCCACGCTGCCCTCCAATACTAAATTGGTGATCCCTTGATGCCTCAGAACATGTCCTATTAATCGATCCCTTCTTGTAGTGAAGTTGTGCCACAAACTTCTCTTCTCCCCAATCCTATTTAATACCTCATCATTAGTTATGTGATCTACCCATCTAATCTTCAGCATTCTTCTGTAACACCACATTTCGAAAGCTTCTATTCTCTTCTTGTCCAAACTATTTATTGCCCATGTTTCATTTCCATACATGGCTACACTCCATACAAATACTTTCAAATACGGCTTCCTGACACTTAAATCTATATTTGATGTTAACAAATTTCTGTTCTTCAGAAATGCTTTCCTTGCCATTGCCAGTCTACAATGGAAATGAAATTGAGCGTTTGGCGTCATTGGGCGCTTTGGTGCAGGTCTTATTGCATTCGACGCCACATTTGGCGACCTGCGCGCCGGATGGGAATGAAATGGTGATGAAGACAGCACAACACCCAGTCCCTGAGCGGAGAAAATCCCCGACGCAGCCGGGAATCGACCCCGGGCCCGTAGGACGGCAATCCGTCACGCTGACCACTCAGCTATCGGGGCGGACGCTAAAATTTAATAATCGCTCATAATCCATGTCTCGCTTAGGGGAACATCGGGCGGTACGACCGAAGGTAACAAACTGATACGATTTCCGCCGACCGTCGTCGGACGTCTGGACTTTCGGGCGTTGAACACGGATCGCCATGAGACCGTGGCGGACTGATCTGAACAGATCGGCGCGACTGTGGCCCTAGCCATAACTAGTGTGTGTAGCGACGTGTACAGGCAAAGGAACGGGCAGGTTCAAGAGTGCGCGGGTGTACCACAGCAGAGCGGAGCACGAATGTGAACAGCGTTTGTGCTTAACGACTGTGAAACGAACAACTCGTGCGAGTTGGTCAGAACTTAATCGGGACTGTCTAATTTTGGCTCTGTGTCTGCAAACAGTAGCGGCTGAGCAGGAAGCGGGGGTGGGGGGGAGGGGGGGGGATGAGTAACACCACGTTCGGGGAACGACGGCTGCTCCGATCCGCACACAAAGATACCGGCCGGTGACTCACCAGGGGTCGCGCCCGCCAGCCGCTTGAAGACCTGTTGCCGAGTGTGTTTCTGTCTGTCAGCTGGCCGCCTGCATATTCAGGACGGCCACAATGGAACAATGCATTCCGTCGCCAGGTCACGCCGGTTCGGTTTCCAGGCGCCTTTCTGTGTTCCACACACTGCCTTCGTTACAAGGAATAGCACTTGTCATTATACGGGGAATTATTTTCGAGAAATATTCGTCACGGTAAATTATCTGCTCCCTAAAACCACGCCCAGGCACGCGAGCGGAATGTACGAATCCCAATTTTGCTGGTAGGCTGGCCGTCTCCACATAAACACGTAGAGAAATATTGAACATTCAGGGACCTAATATCGTTGATTGTCTTCAGAGTTCTCCTATTATACTATCAAAATTTCTCTCGCATCCTGCGAGAACTGAACACAAACTAAATTCTGCAAAAGCATTAACGCGATATGGTTGGATGCAGTGATAACCGCGAATAATCTGATAATTTATACGAGTTCTTAATAACATATTCTTTTACTTTAGTTTTGAATATCTAGCAGTTTATAATTTCCATTGTGTCGTAAATCTGTTTAAGACTTCGTCCAAGATAACGTGAAACTCTGTTCTGAACCTTAGAGAGGAATAAGACGTCCATATGAACTTTTTTTGTACGTCTAGAACTGTGCCAATTTATTTCAAAGTCTGTATTAACATTATTATTATTATTATTATTTATTTTCTTTCTCAGACGTTATGTCTGGTTAAAAATGGAAAGTGACGCGGACCTTGATCAAGCGTCACTTCCTTTTAGCTGTACGGTATATGTTACATTGCATTTAGTAACTTTCGGGTAATTGAACATGTATCAATAATTACAGATTTCTGTAGTTGTATATATACATTTGGATGTGGCAGTATTGCGTTGATGTACTGGTGGATATTGTGTGGTATGACCTCTGTAGTTGATGTATAATTGGTATAATGTCAACTTTATCCTGATGCCACATGTCCTTGAATTCCTCAGCCAGTTGGATGTATTTTTCAATTTTTTCTCCTGTTTTCTTCTGTATATTTGTTGTTTTGGGTATGGATATTTCGATTAGTTGTGTTAATTTATTCTTTTTATTGGTGAGTATGATGTCATGTTTGTTATGTGGTGTTGTTTTATCTGTTATAATGGTTCTGTTCCAGTATAATTTGTATTCATCATTCTCCAGTTCACTTTGTGGTGCATAATGTGGGAACGTGTTGTTGTATTAGTTTATGTTGTATGGCAAGTTGTTGATGTATTATTTTTGTTACATTGTCATGTCTTCTGGGGTATTCGGTATTTGCTAGTTTTGCATTATTATTAACATTATTATTAACCACGAATAATGTTAGGCAGTAAATGCATTAGCATATAAGTGCAAGAATCCGGAGTTTACCCGAGAGAGTTTTCCAGAATATTCGGTTACAGGATTACGGTGTATTTCATCTATAGTATAAATGAACTTTTTTTCATTTTATGTGCATTTCTCTCATAGAGCAGAAATTGAAACTAAGTCTGCTAGCAATACCGCCAACACAACGAGTTGAAACTGCGACGGCCACGTAAAAGTGTCACGAGGCAAGGCAGACGCCAAACAAGAGTGATTGCAAGAATTCTCGGGAAATCTGGTCCACCCACAAAGGAGGTAGCTTACAAAACCCTCGCTCGTAGTCCGGGACCTGTACAAGACGGAATCTGTACAGAAAACGGAGAACATCCAAACAAGTGCGATGTGTTTCGGCAAGGGATCGTTTGGTCGGAGCGTCAGTGATACGGAGATGCTCAACAAACTTCTTTGGGAAACGGAGAAGTGTACTGTTGAAATTACGAGAGCGTACCTTCCTAGAGGAGTAAAGCGATATATTTTCTCGTACGTGTATCTCGCGAGAAAAACACGAAAGTGAAATGAGAGGGATTCGAGCTCACACACGAAGCTCGACTGGAACAACAAAGGGGCGAAGAGCAACTACCCTCCGCCACACGCTCTAAGATGACTTCCGTGACATACATGCAGGCCCTGTATTTGTTAGTGTACTATCTGATTTGCACACCGTTAGTACTCGTGCGGTGTTTGCAGTGGAGGCTGTATTCACGCCTCTGTGCGTATTTGCGTTTGAGATTTAGTACACACCGCTTACCCACAGTTTATGGTATTTTATATGGCAAACACGCTTATTTTTATGGACTGCTGTGTGTACTCTCGCGTGGTATGCTTCTAGCTGCCTGAAAGATGGATGAAACACCTGGAAATATAACCGCTACGAGTAAATAAATTAAACAATTTTTGACAGCTGTAAGCGGAACCGACCGCGTTTACTAATTACTTGAAGGGTTAGGATGTTTCAAGACACTGGAGAAGGACGGCAGTGGAGTGGTAGTGATAGACGAAGTACCCTCCGCCGGGCACCGCGAGGTGTCTCGCGGCGTACAGATGCAGGCGCGGGCCAGTAGCGGCGCGGCTGCAGACGGCTTTCTCCGACACGGTGACCCCCGCTGCACTGTACTGGAGACCTCTATCCCGCTCGCTGTGTGGCAGCCGTTCTGCCGAGCGCGCGTGAGCTGCTGTCTGTGTGACGCGCCAAGGCTGCGGGCCCGCGCACGCCCGCAGTGGACACTCGGCAGCGCCGGCTGCGTGCGTGACGTAACAGCCGGCCGGGGAACCACGGCTGTGACGTCGCGCCCGACGCGTCTTCCACAGACCGCCGGGTCACCTCCGCGTTCCGCGAAGCGCCGCCGGAGTCCTGCGTCTGCTGCCGACGACAGTGGGGACTTCCGTGGCGCACGGAGCCGCCTCGACAAGCGGAGGAAACTTTTCACGTCTCACGGATTACCAGCATGACATACAAAAGGGCTGGGGGTGCGGGAGAGGGGGGCCGTTCACGAAATAGACATTTTCTTTCAATTTTAGACCTATTTTTTATTTATTAGTAAAGGGCATGGACAATACGTTCCCCAAGTTTCACTGATGAAATTGCATCCGAAGTGCCTGATAAATAATTAAACGTGTGACGCGACCTTCCTGCCACTCCCACTTTTCAAAGCAACGCTTCAACAGTTGCTCAGTATTCAGAGGATTCCTTTCGAAAAAAAAACTTGCACAGAACACATCCGCAAGGCTGTGATGTGTACTCATTGGTTTCGTAGATAATCTGCGACTTTGTTCCGTATCTTAGAAACAACGACACACCAGGCACATTAAAACTGTGTGCCGAACCGAGACTCGAACTCGGGACCTTTGCCTTTGGCGGGCAAGTGTTCTACCGGCTGAGCTACCCAAGGACGACTCACGACCCGTCCTCACAGCTTTAGTTTTGCTAGTGAAGCTATGAGGACGGGTCGTGAGTCGTGCTTGTGTAGCTCAGCCGGTAGAACACTTGCCCGCGAAAGGCAAAGGTCACGAGTTTGAGTCCCGGTCCGGCACACATTTTTACTCGCCGCCGGTGATTCCACGTGAAATCCCTTTGCAGCTGATATCATCTGATCCTTCCCTTTCCTTTTCTTTTCTGTCTTCGCTGCCTCTAGATCGCGCCGTTCTGGGTTCAGTTCCCGGCGAACTCGCAGATTTTCTCCGTTCGGGGACTCTGTGTTGTCATCATTTCAGCCCATCATCACAGAGACACGCCGAGCTAGCAGCAAATAGAAAGAGTTGCACGCGGCACCCGAACAACCGCAGACGGAGTGTGCGGGCCAGTGATGCCACGCGTTCATTTCATTGTAAAACTATCGTAGACTACAACAAGCCCGCATCTCGTGGGCGTGCGGTAGCGTTCTCGCTTCCCACGCCCGGATTCCCGGCGGGGTCAGGGATTTTCTCTGCCTCGTGATGGCTGGGTGTTGTGTGCTGTCCTTAGGTTAGTTAGGTTTAAGTAGTTCTAAGTTCTAGGGGACTTATGACCACAGATGTCAAGTCCCATAGTGCTCAGAGCCAATAATCCTCGGCGCCTTCTATTTTATCACCGCCTCCTTGAAAATGTCAAAGAATGAATTTCAGTCTTTTCCGTTACTGACATACAAATGTAGAACAGGTCTGAGACGCGTGGAATTCCTCCGGTCGCATCGTCAGCTGTGCAGATTAGACACGCGCGTGCGTGCCGTGTTTACGTATCGCGCGGCCGGTGTTTACGGCCGAGTGCTCGGCTGACGGGCGAAGGGGTCTGCCTGCTGGCTGCTGGCTGCTAGAAATCGGGTCACGTGGTCTCGCCGCCGCTACCCGACTTTCTCTTTTGCACAACTCGCCGCGCCGAAGAAAGGGAACCCGGGCGAGCGGGCGCTCTCAACACGCCCACGCCCGCCCCCACAGTGTTTAACACTTGCTCGTAGCTTCCAGGGCACCAGCGGAAAACGTAGCTCCCCTATCGGAGCTGGGGACAGAACTTTCTCAAGCACCACGTGTCAGTGACGCGCCTTGTGTAGAAGGACAAGTAACATGCTTCTGCAGCACACCTAATACAAACCACGCCTTATGCATCCCAAAACACGTACATAAACTTACACCGATGAGACTTTTTCGCTAAGTCGCAGCCCGGAAATATTTCCGTCCTACTCGAGACATTTCTAGGGTTCCGTGCCTTAGATTGCAAAAACGGGAGGGACCCTTATAGAATTATTTTGTTGTCCATTCGACTGTTAAGAACCCATTCTCTCGGCAAAGTGTAGAGGTATCAAGTTGAAATGTACGTTATATACTAATGGACACTTCAGGGTGTAAAAATGTAAGCTTCGACGTCAATTCAATCTAAAAATACTGCTATTTATGTCATATAGTAGACATGCTGAGTCGCAGATAGGCACAACAAAACGACTATCACAAATAAGTTTTCGGCCAACAAGGCCTTTGTCGAAATCTCCCTTCCCCATTTTCCTAGAACCATAAAATTCGGGCCGGCCGCGGTGGCCGTGCGGTTCTAGGCGCTGCAGTCCGGAACCGCGGGACTGCTACGGTCGCAGGTTCGAATCCTGCCTCGGGCATGGATGTGTGCGATGTCCTTAGGTTAGTTAGGTTTAAGTAGTTCTAAGTTCTAGGGGACTGATGACCTCAGAAGTTAAGTCCCATAGTGCTCAGAGGCATTTGAACGATAAAATTCGGGAAGAACGAAGGTGTCACAGTACACACGCAGCAAAAGATCTGAAATTTGTTGAACTGTAATTCCAATAAAACATATGTTGCATTCATCGTGTGTAAAAAGCATAAGAGACGAACATTACCGCATGCAAAAATAAAATGTAAGTTACAGTCATGTTTTAGTAAGTAAATAAGCAATGTTATATTAAATCTTCTCTCGCTGCACATGTAAACTTAAGTGCCTTGCTCCCTTCTTGTTGCATATCCGGGCTGGTCTGAGGAACTACTGTAGACATTTTGATACGACCCTGGAATTCCCGCGACCAGTACCTTGCCGATATCGATAGCAGGGAGAAATCTTTGAGATTCTCTGTCCCCAAGATTCGATGAACTATACGTAGGTAACTAAGTTTCCACGGAACCATCGTTGCCCGAGCCCCATTCCCAGTTGGCCTGTTTTATTAAGTTTATAGTTGCCGAATTATGATAACGAATACCACAGTTCGTCAAGAGTAGTGACTGGCCTATTGTGACGAGCCAGTTGCTCGGCCACCATTGATCAGACCTCTTCTGTTGGTGAGATATCTGGAGAATGTGCTGGTCACGGCAGCAGTCGAACATTTTCTGTATCCAGAAAGGCCCGTACAGGACCGGCAATATGCGGTCGTGCATTATCGTGCCGAAATGTAGGGTTTCGCAGGGATCGAATGAAGGGTAGAGCCACGGGTCGTAACACATCTGAAATGTAACGTCCACTGTTCAAAGTGCCGTCGATGCGAACAAGAGGTGACCGAGACGTGTAAGCAATGGCACCCCATACCATCACGCCGGTTGATACGCCAGTATGGCGATGACGAATACACGCTTCCAATGTGCGTTCACCGCGATGTCGCCAAACACAGATGCGACCATCACGATGCTGTAAACAGAACCTGGATTCATTCGAAAAAATGACGTTTTGCCATTAGTGCTCCCAGGTTCGTCGTTGAGTACACCATCACAGGCGCTTCTGTCTGTGATGCAGCGTCAAGGGTAACCGCAGCCACGGTCTCAGAGCTGATGGTCCACGCTGCTGCAAACGTCGTCGAACTGTTCGTGCATACAGTTGTCGTCTTGCAAACGTCCCCATCTGTCGACTCAGGGTTCGAGACGTGGCTGCACGATCCGTTACAGCCCGGTGGATAAGATGCCTGTCATCTCGACTGCTAGTGATACGAGGCCGTTGGGATCCAGCACGGCGTTCCGTATTACCCTCCTGAACCCACCGATTCCCTATTCTGCTAACAGTCATTGGATCTCGACCAACGCGAGCAGCAATGTCGCGATACGATAAACCGCTATCGCGATAGGCTACAATCCGACCTTTATCAAAGTCGGAAACGTGATGATACGCATTTCTCCTCCTTACACGAGGCATCACAGTAAAGTTTGACCAGGCAACGCCGGTCAACTGGTGTTTGTGTATGAGAAATCGGTTGGAAACTTTCCTCATGTCAGCACGTTGTAGGTGTCGCCACCGGCGCCAACCTTGTGCGAATGCTCTGAAAAGCTGATCATTTGCATATCACAGCATCTTCTTCCTGTCGGTTAAGTTTCGCGTCTGTATCACGTCATCTTCGTGGTGTAGCAATTTTAATAGCCAGTAGTGTATATATAATTTTTTTTTCATAGTACCTACATAGGATACAGTACGGTGGCAGCGTAATGGCTGCACAGTCTTTTACGAATACAGCGAAAGCGGTTTTGCGCTTTCCTTCAAACGATTATGATTTACAACCGGCGAGCATTTCCGTTACACTTTCTTACATGTAAAGGTCAAGCGTAGGTAACTGTCCACGACAGGAGGTCATATGACTGGTAGTGAAGACGGGCACACTCCTCTGCGTTTATTCGCAGGAGTCGCAACCATCTTGGTGTCGTAGCTCGTTACCTGACAGGCCGTAAGAACGGGCGGCCGCCTGGACAGACACTTTGCTGTGCTGCGTTCCGTGTAGCGGCGCAAGCCGCCCGACTGGTTTCCCTT
The DNA here is from genome assembly GCF_021461385.2 of Schistocerca piceifrons. Classification (NCBI taxonomy): domain Eukaryota; kingdom Metazoa; phylum Arthropoda; class Insecta; order Orthoptera; family Acrididae; genus Schistocerca; species Schistocerca piceifrons. The sequence goes on from NC_060146.1 coordinate 217,490,434, forward strand.
CCAAGGCCGATCAGTGCCGGCCGCCAGTATCCGGTATCCTAGCCCCGTATATCCCGTCCTATGCCACCCCGCGCGCACGGGGCCAACACGCGAGGCACTGGGCATTAAGAAAAGTATACGACAGTTTAACAGCAAAGGCAAGTACTCCCACACTCATCTTACCAGCCGGCCCACCAACTACTCCTACAGGTGAAACCAGAGGAGGGAAATGCCTTCCGTGCACCGCGGAAAACATCGTACAGGGTGACCTGCGGTAAGCGTACGTTTGCAATTGGCTAGTACTCGCAGGCAGACGGCGCATACGTCAACTATTTCCGAACTGCCCGTCAGTTCTGTAGTTCGGGAACACCAGACGACAGGGTATCGCTCGTTTGCAAACAAGGCGCTTCCTCTAAATGTCGAATCTGTCGTCGCAGCGCGGAGAAAATTCCGTCGCCATTTCAATCGTACAGCCCCACGCGCTGCGGCACGACCGTACGATGGATGACAGCTTTCAGAACAATAGAAAACTCTCTTATGAAGAAGGCGCCAGGTTCAGACGACGGCCGGAAACATCGCCCTTGTGGGAGAGGCAGTTGTGGGGGCTCCGAGACCATACATAGTAAACAAACACACCTTACACGGATGAGCTGCGAGTCTGAGAGAACAATTTTTCCCTTGGCTATAAAATCCCATCCGTATGAAATGCTGGTGATTCAGCAGATCAAAAGTAGGTGACTTTTAGTGGCGAGAAGACTTTGCAATTCTGTTTTTATTTTATTACGGAATCAAAAGTCAAAACTCTGCGTCCTCATTCTGTGTGTGTGTCCCTGACACGACAGTGAGACGGAAACTACTTACCACCATTCGCTCTGTACGGGAGTAACTCCGGGCCAGGTTAATTCTAGGGCAACGCCTTTCAAGCTGTAATTATTGCTTTGAAGGACGCCTGGAGCGCAGGAGTACATTCCTGGAAGGTAGCTGGAAATTAATCCAGCCGGTAATGGCAACCTAAGAGATCTGGAGAAGCTGGTAAGGCAGAGACACGAGGCTTCAGACTGGTCCATCACCGGACACTTCTTGGACAGCCGATGGCTCACCACGACGAGATATTACGCCATCCCACTACACTGTTCAGATGGTTCAAACGGCTCTGAGCACTATGGGACTTAACATCTGAGGTCATCAGTCCCCTAGAACTTAGAACTACTCAAACCTAACTAACCTAAGGACGTCACACACATCCACGCCCGAGGCAGGATTCGAACCTGCGACCGTAGCAGCAGCGCGGTTCCGGACTCAAGCGCCTACAACTGCTCGGTCACAGCGGCCGGTTGCTGCACTGTTACTAGAATGAGATTTTCACTCTGCAGCGGAGTGGGCGCTGATATCAAGCTCCTTAGTAGATTAAAGCTGTGTGGCGGACCGAGACTCGAACTCGGGACCTTTGCCTTTCGCGGCCAAGTGCTCTACCGACTGAGCTACCCTAGCACGACTCACCACCCGTCCTCACAGCCTCAATTCTCCCAGCACCTACACTGTGGCTCCCCATGGCTAGCATTTCTTCCTCTCTTGCTCGTCTCAACCCTGTAAGGTCTTCACTGGTTGCCTTTTTGTTGCTTTTGTTTCAACTGATCCTTTGTAAAACTGATATTCAACAATAGCGCACTCCTTCCTCCCGATTCCAGTGCTCGACATTCGTTTTCTATTGTCTTGTAAGTCCGGAATGCAGAAGATAATGCAGTTTGCAAGCCGAATTTGGTCTTTTCCATTCTTACTACTATGGTACTGCCCTTCCTGTTCACCTGCATTCCCACGATTGACACGATTAATCAACGTTCAAAGTGGTTGCTTGATTCACACCTTCAAATTGGATGTAGTCGGTCGCCCCCGAGGCCAACCAGTACGGCGTCGCCTTCATTCGATTCCACTGTTTGAGGAAGAGGTGAGCACATCAGTTGTAACAAAGCAACTTCCCTACGCATATGCAAGTGATCTACGAAGGCGACCCAAGCGCAACAGTGTTTGTAAACGAAGAGGCGCACTTCTTCACCCGAAATGGGTCAGTTAACAAACGCAGCCCAGGAATAGCCCTGCGTACTTGATAAAAGACCTCTCCATTGCCCACGTGTTCCGTACCTGCTGTCGGTGTAATCGGCCCTTAGGTGTGTTTTTGAGAAGCGCGGCGTTGACGGTGGGCAGTTATCTCGGAACGTTGCGTATCTTAACTCTCTCTGCGAGGATTGAGGATACGACGCATAAACAAGAGGAGCGTTCTGTGAGACAGTGCAGACTGGGCAGTCCATCCGTGGCAGCTGAGAACCACATTTCCCTGGATGCCTAGTTCACCGTCTAACATTCTGCGTGGTGTCTGTCTGTTCCAAGTCGTATCTCCCTACCACTTTCGCGCAACGACGCTCTGAGCGTGTTTTTTTAGGAAATTGACTAGTTTGAACCTGGGACCTGTTGCTGGTAAGGAGACGCCAGACCACACATGACATGCAGAGTTCAGAAGAGTTCAGTGAGACTAGCGATGATGTAATCAAATACTTAATGATTTCAGCGTCAGCTCCACTGCACTCCCTGTAAAAGAATCTTAATACTAACTAAATTTAGTTGAAGGGGTTCAAGACTTTCCTATTTTTAGTTAGTTGGTAAAATAACGTCGAAAAAGCAGTTAAATTTACCATTGGAAATTTTATTCTACTCACAAAACATTGTTTATAAATTGCACTATTGATGAAAGGAAATATTTTAATACAGGATGATAAAAACCAACTGCGTTCAACAAAAATGTGAACGAATATTCCCTGAATGGGTTTCCAAGTTCTACAATGGATCGAAGGATGACCTATGCCATATCACATCTATAATTTAGGTTTAAATTAAGTTTACAAAAGAGCAAACTAATAAAATGGTCTACAGTGACCCTCAATTATCTTTAATTACTTATCTAACTTGTCGTAAATTACAGTGGCTGATGTGGCTTCTCAATAACTATGTAACAGAAAAATCATCGCGTTTCAGATTTTTACTTCAAGTGGCAAATGTGAACACCATGAGCTTTAATTGACGATCGACACTAGTATTACGCAAAAAGGGGGTGTAACACATGAGACTTTTGCAGTTCTGAGTGAAGCTTTATGCGCTGTTATGCGGCATCGCGTGCGTTCATTACCTTGTCGGTGTTCGTCAGGGGGCGGCGGCCAGCACAGCTCCGCTCACCTCGCCGTCTCGGAAGCAACTCTGTCCTAACCTCTCCTTACTACAATTTACCGAAGTTGGTTTAAAAAAAACTATCTGACTGTGTTTTCATCTGATCAATCAGGGTCTCAATGTTAGCTTTAAGCTCCGTCTACAAAAATTCTGTCTATCCAATGAGAAACGTTATACTTTTCGTGGTGGGGCAATGTTTTTAAAGTTTGCAACGTAACAGAGACGCGAAAAAGTCTCACGCTAAAACTTGCGGGTGGTGTGGCCCTTTTTGTGTTATCGTAAGATCTATACTGTTCTTCTGGAGGGCTCTATCTTTTAACATGGGCTGGGGGGTGGTCCTAGTGGTTGGCTGGAGACGTGGGTGTCCGTCCCTTATCGTAGGGCCTAGTAGCTTAACACGGTTCTGCTCTCGGCTTCTGTTCTCGTTTCTCCCCTCGGAACTGCGCCTGTCTCACGGTGGGAAGGTATGACATGCATTTAGGCATTCTTGTGTTAGTCTGTGGTATTCCATTTGCTCACTCGTTACCTTTGGTTAATTTAATGTCAGGATTTATTCGGAGCTATGTGACATACTGCCGGATTTGCTATCAAGTCAGGGTTTTCATGGAAGGTGTTGGATTTGCCTGATAACTTACACCCGTTCCACTGACATGTCGCACTCACCGAGTTCACCATAGTTGCGACTCTTGGCGTGTCGGCGTCAACAAACCCCAGAGTTGAACAGAGTCGAAAGCTGCCATTAAGGAGGAGGTGGATCTGTCTGACGGACGCCCGTTACGAATAACTTCTGGCCACAGGGTTGAGAGTTGTGTTAGAGACAACAGCTGCCAGTGGAATGACACAGCTTTTCGTAACTTACCGTGTACCGTAAATGGAACAGTGGTGTGTAAATGAAAGGTCTTGTTCCTTAAAGACGAACATACGACCGTCCACTTCTGAACTGACCATTTGCGCGTAGTGTGTAGACTGCCGGACTGACGTGTGATCTCTAGGTGGAAGGTGGGAGGTTCTACGCTACGCCGCGATCGCCGCTTTTTTCCCGCTTCCTGCTCTTCGCTCCGCTGCCGCGACTTTTTCCTTATTGCGGACAGCCACGCAACGGCTCAACGAGAAGCGACCTTCCGCGTAGTCTAGCCGACTGATTACTTCCACTACACGTCCCTCCCGTTTCCTTTGACTACGATAGTACTTGCGACTCCAATAAGACGCACGGCGACAACAGGCTGAAGTCTTACCCTTGTTTTTTCTTTCTCCCGTTTGAAGGAGAAGCGCTTTACGGGCAACTCGGTAGTAAAATCCTTCTGTTGCCTGCCTAATAGGGAATTTACTTCGCCAGTTTACATTACCAAGTCCCAGCGTCATCGTGACGCCTTCAGCTGTTACGCAAACTGCCTTTATCGCTATGTCAGCGTACGTCTTTGGGACTTCTGGAGCGTTCACATTCACAATATCTGAAATTGTGGTGCAACGCACACAGAATTACAGAAGAATATACACGGCACGAAACTTCCTGGCAGATTAAAACTGTGTGCCGGACCGAGACTCGAACTCGGGACCTAGTTCTGCAAGGTTCGCAGGAGAGCTTCTGCGAAGTTTGGAAAGAAGGAGACGAGGTACTGGCGGAAGTAAAGCTGTGAGGACGGGGCGTGAGTCGTGCTCGGGTAGCTCAGGGTAGAGCACTTTGCCCGTGGAAGGCAAAGATCCCGAGTTCGAGTCTCGGTCCGGCACACAGTTTTCACCCGCCAGGAAGTTTCATATCAGCGCACACTCCGCTGCAGAGTGAAATTCTCATTCTGGGAATATACGCGGTGTTTCAAAGTCTTTGCATCAAACGTATTGGGTGGTGAGTAACTCTGGTCAGAGGCAACGAGTCGGCTCACGCTTATCGGAGTTGCAACAGGCCTCAGCTTGTGCTAGTGATGTGGTCGTGACCCTGAGAGGCGGCAAGTCGCTGCCACTCTCCGGCCTGTTACCCGTGAGCCAGTCAACTGGGCAAAATTAAAGTTCATGATGCTTTTCTAAATATTTTTCTGCGGTTGGAAACAAGTGTCTCAGGTATCCTTTTTTTTATTTTTTTTTAATCACTGCCAATTTAGTAGCGTTGGTAGTAGACCGCACACCCGGTTAAAACACCCTGCTAGTTGGATGAAATCTCGTCGTCCCATGGCCGGCGACTACTAAACGACGCCATACTCGCTCGCAAGCGTCAGCGATCATTTTCTCACGAACAAAAGTTGTTACCTGTGATGTTTGATGCAAAGACTCTGATACACCCTGTATCTAGATTTATGTTGAAACTTGCGTTGTTGTTGCACTGCTAAGGCTGTTTTCATGCAGCTCTCCATGCTGTTCTATCCTGTGCAAGCCCATTCACCTCCGAGTAACTACTGGGTTGGGTTGTTTGGGGAAGGAGACCAGACAGCGAGGTCAACGGTCTCATCGGATTAGGGAAGGACGGGGAAGGAAGTCGGCCGTGCTCTTTCAAAGGAACCATCCCGGCATTTGCCTGGAAAGATTTAGGGAAATCACGGAAAACCTAAATCAGGATGGCCGGGCGCGGAATTGAACCGTCGTCCTCCCGAATGCGAGTCCAGTGTGGTAGCCGGCCGAAGTGGCCGAGCGGTTAAAGGCGCTACAGTCTGGAACCGCACGACCGCTACGGTCGCAGGTTCGAATCCTGCCTCGGGCATGGCTGTGTGTGATGTCCTTAGGTTAGTTAGGTTTAAGTAGTTCTAAGTTCTAGGGAACTTATGACCACAGCAGTTGAGTCCCATAGTGCTCAGAGCCATTTGAACCATTTTTTTGAACCAGTGTGGTAACCACTGCGCCACTTCGCTCGATGAATACCTACTGTAGTCTCTACACCCAACTGAACCCGCTTACTGTACACATGCCTCGATTTTCGTCTACAATTTTAACAACCCTCCACTTACACACACGAACGCACTTTCCTTAGTTACCAAACTGCCGATTCCTTGATGGCTCATAACCTGTCGTATCAAGTGGTCCCTTCTTGTAGTCACTGTGCACCACAAATTTCTATTAACCGCAGTTAGCCTGAGTACCTCGTTATTGGTCATTCGATTTACCGATATAATCTCCAAAATTATTTTGTAGCACCAGATTTCAAAAGCATCTATTTCCTTCTGTTCCGAACTGCTTATCATCCACGTTTCAGTTCCGTGCTGGGCTACACCACACACAAATAACTCTGCTCAAAAATTTCCTAAAAATTACACAACACATGTACAGTTTTTGTTAAAACTTCTCTAATTCTGTATACGGTCTACCACAACTTTGCAGACTAGTGAAGAACACACTACAGCCCAGATTAACATGAATATTGCAGTGAATGTTCCTTACGTAGCAACTGAAGATGCGGCGAAGGCGTTATCGCTTCTGAATGTATACTGCAAAGCCGAAACGCTACTGGTAAGACGGTAGCAGGATTTTACCATCAAGAGTCTCGGTTATGCCAAGAACAGCTAGTAAGGCTACCGTGAGAGAAGTGATCTGTTCAACTCTGAGGCCTAGACACATGCAGTGGGTCAAGATGACAGTTGGTTCCGTTACTGTTGTTGAGATAAGGTATTGTGTAATGAAATGCGTAAAAGTAGTTACACGATAGAACTTCATAAACAGTTGATGTTCCTCAGGCATATCGAATCTTAATTTTATTTACAATAACGATGGAGACTGAAGCAATGAATTAAAATTTGTAGCAGTGTCTGGATTCGAACCCATTTGATACGGTTCCGCACTTACGTTTAGTGAAAAAAATACGAGCTTACTGAATATCGGACCAGGTTTGTGATTGGATTCAGGATTTCCTAGAAGAAAGAACACAACATGTCATTCTTAACGGTTCAAAATCTGCAGATGTAGAGGTAATTTCGGGAGTACCGCAGGGAAGCGTGATAGGACCTTTATTGTTTACAATATACATAAATGACTTAGTTGACAACATCGGTAGCTCCGTGAGGCTATTTGCAGATGACACGGTTGTCTACAAGAAAGTAGCAACATCAGAAGACTCGTACGTACTCCAGGAGGACCTGCAGAGGATTAATGCATGGTGCGACAGCTGGCAGCTTTCCCTAAACGTAGATAAATGTAATATAATGCGCATACATAGGGGCAGAAATCCATTCCAGTACGATTATGCCATAGGTGGTAAATCATTGGAAGCGGTAACGACCGTAAAATACTTAGGAGTTACTATCCGGAGCGATCTGAAGTGGAATGATCACATAAAACAAATAGTGGGAAAAGCAGGCGCCAGGTTGAGATTCATAGGAAGAATTCTAAGAAAATGTGACTCATCGACGAAAGAAGTAGCTTACAAAACGCTTGTTCGTCCGATTCTTGAGTATTGCTCATCAGTATGGGACCCTTACCAGGTTGGATTAATAGAAGAGATAGACATGATCCAGCGAAAAGCAGCGCGATTCGTCATGGGGACATTTAGTCAGCGCGAGAGCGTTACGGAGATGCTGAACAAGCTCCAGTGGCGGACACTTCAAGAAAGGCGTTACGCAACACGGAGAGGTTTATTATCGAAATTACGAGAGAGCACATTCCGGGAAGAGATGGGCAACATATTACTACCGCCCACATATATCTCGCGTAATGATCACAACGAAAAGATCCGAGAAATTAGAGCAAATACGGAGACTTACAAGCAGTCGTTCTTCCCACGCACAATTCGTGAATGGAACAGGGAAGGGGGGATCAGATAGTGGTACAATAAGTACCCTCCGCCACATACCGTAAGGTGGCTCGCGGAGTATAGATGTAGATGTAGATCTCTTGCTTACTAGGCAGATGTGGCTCTCTCGTTCCCACAGCTGCACGGTCCACCACATCACATCTTCCACCCGATACAAGGTCCAGTTCACACTTCAGCCCTTTGGAGTTTGCCGTCTAAACTCTCTGTAGTAGTTGGAGTGCCAGTGTGGTGAAATGGATAGCACATTGCCTCGTAAGGACGAGACCTGTGTTCGAATCCAGACACTGCTACAGATTTTAACTCATTGCTTCAGCCTACAACATTACAGTAGATAAAGGTGAGACTATATCTCAGTGATTAATATATCAACAACGCCCGAGTTACAGGCAGGATTTACCCCGTTTAGCTCATTGCTAAAGTGCTATTCCAATATCGGAGAGCCTCGGAAATACTAACGCGGGTTTACAACGGGAATAACAATGGGCTGAGGCGTGAATGGGAATTTGTATCTGGGGTGGTCCGTGCAGCTGAGGTAGCTGGGCTGCCAGCGTGGCGCAACGGGCAGCGCATCTGCCTGATAAACACAAGACCTGGGTTTGAATCCCGGCACTCGTACGTATTTTAATCCATTGCTTCAGCCTAAAAAAAATTGTGGTAAGTTCTATGGGACCAAACTGCTGAGGTCATCGGTCCCTAGGCTTAGACACTACTTAATCTAACTTCAAATTACTTACGCTAAGGACAACACACACACACACACACACACACACACACACACACACACACACACACACACACACACGCGCGCGCGCGCGCGCGCGCGCGCGCGCCCAAGTGAGGACTCGAACCTCCGACGGAGGGAGCCGCTCGAACCGTGGCAAGACGGCCGAGACCGCACGGTTACCCCGCGCGGCTCTTCAGCCTACATCATTTTCGTACAGGAGAGGTTCGTTGAGCACAGAAAGAGAAGAGACAAAGCCACTGTGTAGCATTCATTTCACGCTAGGTGAGGAGAGCCCTACGTCAGCGTGACGTAGGCACGCGTCATCATGAGTTTGACGAGTTGTCCTATCGACTGTTGTGTGCATTTTGTATACATCGACTGTTGTGCGCGTCTTGAATCTGCACTGTTCTTTTTTCTTAGTTGATTTACGAGATGAAGGCAAAATTAAATGGAAGTAGATGGTTTAATATTTCCAGCAACATTCGGAATTACTTCGAACTTCAGTTTCTAAGTTCAACGTTTCTGCCCACATGAATTAAGGACAATTCATTGGCTTTTATAAAAATACTAAACACTTTAATTTATCCCTATTTCACGTTTTTATCCACATGATTTATGCACAATTAATCGGACTAAAAATGCCTAGACACTTTCGTTATAGTTATGATTCCTTCATTCAGATATTCGTTATGTTCATGAAACACACAATAACATCCCACATTCTTTGGATTGCAGCTTAATAATTATCTCACGTTTCTATCCACACGATTTATGCACAATTCATCGGATTAAAAAAAATGACTAAAAGCTTTTTTTTTTACTTTCGTTATGGTTCCTTCGTTCAGACATTCATTAGTTTCCTGAAACACATAATACCATCCCAAATTGTTAGGATTACAGCTTAATTAATTCAACTGGGATGAGCGTAAAATAACTCCTGTCACTTGGTTTGTACAGATGCATTTACATTTAGCTTTGACGTTATCGGTACAACCGCAAAGATCGATATACGCACTCACGTAGTCGATTTAGGTTATTACGTCACGATGACGTAGTGTTATGTCACGATGACGTAGGGTTCTCCTCACCTAGCGTGAGATGAATGCTACCCCGGTGTTAACACCTGCTTACGCGGACAGAAGCAGTACTGGCAATCGGCACAGGAATATCGACCGTAGAGGTACACTTTCCACCTGTTCGTGAGGAGTGTGCTTCTGATGTTGTTTAGGCGTGCGGCGGAGACGCGCGGGTGGGGGAAAGTGTGGTCGGAGCGAGAGGGGAGGGGGTGGGTTGGGGAACGGAAGCGGAAGAGGTGATTAGGCGGGCGCTGTTTAGCTGAGGCAGGTAACCGCTAACCGCGCGCCGCGGTCAGAGCGGGCCAGATAGAGCTCCGTGCTAATGCCGGAAGCGACCCAGCTGCCAGCTGCCACTGAGCGCGTACTTCACCTCCCAACAATGCCGCTACTCGCACATATGGCTATCTACACCTGTATCTGCATCTGTACTCCGAAAGGCAGTGTGGCAGAGGATGCTTTCTGTGCCAATATCGTGTCCCCCCCTCCTGCGACTGGCGCGTGGGAACAATGCTTCCATACGAGCTCTAAGTTCTGTGGTTTTCTCGTTGTGGCCATTTTGCGAGACGTACGTGGAGAAAGTAATACGTCGCCCGACTACTTGCGCAACGTAGGACGCCGAAATTTCGACAGTAGACCGCTTCCTGATGCGTAACGCCTCTCACTACGGATATTCGGATTTAGGTTACGACATGTTCGGTATGCCCGCCATCACTGGCGCAGACAAAGAGCGAAATTCTGCATGACAAGTGTCGGAACATCCATCCTGTCGATTACGTCTTATTGAACACCTCCGGAACGCTCTCGTGACCACTAGGCAACCCACTGACGAAACTCTTTGCAAGGGTCCTAGACTAATGAACAACAGCGAAGAATCAATCGTGCACGCGTTTTCCAAGGCACTTCTTTCACGAATGACATACATTTTCCTATCATTCCCCCTACGAATCTCAGGGTAGCATCTGCTTTCCCTGTAATTTGCTTTATGTGATCACTTCGCTTTAGCCTACTCCGGATGGTTACGTATTTTACGACATGATGTATATACATGATGACAGTTATTAAATTACATGAGATAAAATCTTCATAACTTCTGAACGGTTTGCGTTAGGATGTTCAAACTGCACGGTTGGGAATTAGTATGGGCTGTGTGGTTTAGCGACGAAACCCACTTTCATTTGGATAGGTTCGTCAATAAGCAAAATCGGCGCATTTGGGGGACTGATAATCCGTATTTCGCGATCGAGAAGTGTCTTCACCCTCAACGGGTGACTGTGAGCAATAACAGAATAATCGGGGCGATATTCCTTGGTACGGTGACTACCGAGCGGCACATGAAGGTGTTGTTGGAAGATGATTTCATCCTCATTATCCAAAGTTGCCCCGATTTTGACAAACTGTGATTCATGCAAGACGGAGATAGACCCCATCGAATCAGGAGAGTGTTTGATGTCCTGGAGGAGCACTTTGGGGAACGCATTCTGGCTCTGGGGTACCCAGAGCCCACTGTCATGGCCCTGGATTGGCCGCCACATTCTGCGGATCTCAACACATGCGATTTCTTTTTGTGGGGCTATATTAAAGACAAGGTCTACAGCAATAACTCCAAAACCATTTCTGAGCTGAAAACAGCCATTTAGAGGGTCATCGACAGCATCGATGTTCCGACACTTCAGCGCGTCATCCAGAATTTCGCTATTCGTCTGCGCCACGTCATCGCCAATGATGACAAGCATGCCGAACATGTCATAACCTAAATTCGAACATCTCCAGTGACATTTACTTGTTGAATAAGGTGTCTTCACTCTGTAGTTTGTAATTAATTTCCTTTTTTCGTGCAGCTGAATCACTGTTACCACGTATGCAGACTAAAGTGACGAATGAAAATTTGTACCAGCATTGCAGAGGCCCGTGTCGTTCGATGTCTAGGTACTATTGCAATACAGTCCGAGAGCATCTGCGAAGCTGTCCGAGTTTAGGGGGAAAACCAAGTCGGCCGAGGCGTGAATGGGAATGTGGACAGAGGAGAGAAGCCAGCCCATACAGCTGTGCAAAGCCATTATCCCAGCGTAGCATAGCGGTTAGCTCATCTGCCAAGTGAACAGAACACGCAGGTTCGGATCCTGGCCTTGGTACAAATTTCATTCGTTGCTTCAGTCTGCATACATACATTGTAGATGTCTGTGCCGTAAAAGGCCTCTGGAAACAAGTAGTTTCACCTCATTATTCTACGAGAATATTTCTAGTCCAGAAATGATATTTTCACTCTGCAGTGGAGTGTGCGCTGATATGAAACTTCCTGGCAGATTAAAACGGTGTGCCCGACCGAGACTCGAACTCGGGACCTTTGCCTTTCGCGGGCAAGTGCTCTACCAGTGAAAATCTCATTCTGGAAACATCCCCCAGGCTGTGGCTAAGCCATGTCTCCGCTATATCCTTTCTTTCAGGAGTGCTAGTTCTGCAAGGTTCGCAGGAGAGCTTCTGTAAAGTTTGGAAGGTAGGAGACGAGGTACTGGCAGAAGTAAAGCTGTGAGCACCGGGCGTGAGTCGTGCTTCGGTAGCTCAGTTGGTAGAGCACTTGCCCGCGAAAGGCAAAAGGTCCCGAGTTCGAGTCTCGGTCGGGCACACAGTTTTAATCGGCCTGGAAGTTTCGTATTTCTAGTGATTTGTCCCCACTAGTGTGATGGAACACTAGTGGATCTCTTCGCTTATCTACACACGATACGTCACATCGGTTTACGTCCAGGGTCAAATGCCACTATCTGCAACCGCTGTTAATCGTCTGCAGTCTCCTTGCAGCTCGTTACACACTCCCGGCATTGCAGCCTTGCTATAGAAAACAGCTCCTGTCGCGAGGTGGCCAGTGGAGCCTTCGTAATTATCCAGTAGATGATTAACACAAACTGTGAGCAAAGTAATGGAAGCTCCTGACAGTGCGAAATACAGCTGGAGCCGATTTCCACAGCTGCGCACGTAGAGGTGTGCGCCGACGGATAAACGCTGTCCACGTTCTGACCTCATCTGCAAGTCTTTCATCCACAACCGTGGATATAAGGTGTGAGCCACAGCAAACCGTTATGTATGCCAGAACCCAATGCGTCGGACCTGAATGTTTGTGGCCTCCCCAAAACCGCCATCTTCAAACATTCATACAGCGGTCCGAACTTTAATTTTTGTTGCGTCGGAGAAGTTATACATAGATCATCAAGGAAAGGTTAACTATTGTGGCCGTGTACTAATTACCAATCCCGCATTCTTGTTTCTCCCTTCTGAGTAGCTGCCAGCTTTTATCCTGTGAAATTTGTTGTGTAATATCCTGCATTACGGTTAATATTTAAAAAGAAGTACTGCAAATGCTTGCAGACTCCTGATTGTCTCAGAACGCTGGTTTCGTTTCGTTTTCGTCACTCTGCAAAATTTCCCGTGGAATTGATTGAGTATTTAACCAAATAACGTTTCGGGAAAATACCACTCCTCATCATGCGTGCGCAATATTTAAGGTTAAATAATCCCTCCGACGCGTTACATTAGTTTCCACTGAATTCTTTAATTAGTATTTTGTTCCTTTACTGTACTTCCAATTCTTACCTTCCGACCACTTTGAACAATGACAAATTTCTATATAAATCGTTTCGCTTAAGATTCTACCACCCACTGCACACGATTTTCGGTTGCTACACTCTCTCTCACAATCGAAGTGGCGACAGATTACCACCAAAACGACACCCGCGCTAAGCTCGAAAAACCCGCATTGTCATCGCCATACTACAATGCCCAGCGAATGTCTGTTCTTCCTAAAAATTTGGCTCTTTTACAAATCGCACCGCGTTCTTAATTGATGCCCCATACACTAAGAACGTAGAGACCGACCCTGACCACAGTTTAATACACCGCCGTCTGTCATACTCATGTTATTTTCACCAAATCACTACTTTTTGCCGCTAGTACCGAAACGTAATTTGTGAATTCTGACTCGAAGATAACGTATTCGCTATTTGATCAAACTTTCATGTGGGACAAAATATCGTCGGATTTGAATCGCTGATAACAACGAGACTAATAATGCGTCAACAGTAGTTGTGCCCAAAGCTGACAGATCATGTCTGTACGTGTTCGTCGCGCAGCACTTGTTTTGCCTGTGATGTCATCGTACCATATGGGTGGTTGTTAGGAAGTAGCTTTGAGGAACGCCATAAACTGGTATGACGTGGAAACGCGTTTAACTAGGCCATTGATTCGGGTGTCATCGCGAAGAGCTTGTGGAGCACTAGTTGGAGCCCAAGTACGACAATAAAGTATTTGCCGGAATATAAGTGAAAATAGGTACCAAACTGCGAATTACAAAGTAATGAAAGATGTCGTCTCGTGCTTGCATCGAAAGGAATCCTAAAAAACATAAAAAAATCCACTGGCGAACGAATTTCAGAGTTACGGCAGCGTCGAGAAGGAAATGAGAAAACGGTTCACAACAAACTAAGTAGTCGGCGGATCGGACACACAGCGGCCCACGACGGTCCAAACTTGCAATTTCTCTGTACTGTAACCGTTATATTGTACCAGAGAGGCTGATGACTAAATTACCTAATAATACGAAACACTTATGACGTTTTTGTCCCGATTACGTAAAATTCATGGCATATAGCCGAATTGCGCAGACTATTATAATTTTATTTTATTATTTATTTATTTTTTGCGGAATGCATATTCAATACAGAAACTGGAGTAAGGTTTTGCAGTGTACACGCATCTGCATATTTCACTCGATATGTTTCGCACACGATATTTTCGTGAGAGATTTCGCTGATACGAGCGACTTGACAGAAAGGCGTTTCTTCCGATGCGCTCTCTCTCTCTCTCTCTCTCTCTCTCTCTCTCTCTCTCTTTGCGTACAGCCGAGTGCGGTTAGTCTGAATGGCGCATTGTTCATCAGCGCAAGCGCACGATCGCTCCAACAGGAAGGATAAAGGGTGGGAGGAGAACAAAAGAGCACCACCTGCATCCACTGGTCTGGCAGCAGTTCCCCGGCCCGCCGCTGGAGGCGCCACCTAGGGGCGCCGCCGCGTGACGTCAGCAGGCCACCACGTCACTGATAGAGGGCAGAGCGCCGGTTCAGCTGCCGATAGCGCACGTAGCGCATAGCGCAGCCTAGGCCGCGCTGATCGGAAAATCCCCGGCCGGCGGCTGCGGCGTTGGGAAACACTTCCATGTCGCGCCGGGCCGCTTTCTAATCGGCCGACCGCGCTCCGTTTTTGCGTCCCTGAGAGAGTGGCTGCTGCCCGCCGCCGAAACATTCCGCAATAGCGCGCCATCTGCCCCGCCGGCTGCCAATTACGCGTCACCCAGCCCTGCGTTTTGTTTTCTGCCGGTCCGAGTGTAACGGCGAGGAGGGCGCAGTTTGACAGCAACGATGCGACAGGATGAAGTTCAGTGTATTGCGTTCATACTGGAAGCGAGGCTCAGCAAAAGGCCACCGATACGCTGTTTGCTAACGATGCTGTCGTGTCAGCGTTGAGTGACTAGGAGGATACGAGATCCCCCCCTAGCCAGCCAGTGTTCTGCGTGTGGTGAGTGGATGATCGCCTAGAAACTGGCTCGAATGGATAATAAGATTAGCCTCTTAAGCACAGTGTGCGGGAGTCGATACCTACCCCATTCATCGTACGTCGGCTGGGTCACGGAACTGGGGACTGCAGCCGGCGCCAAATCCGTTGCGTGAGGTTGGCCCGACTGCGGCCGCCGTTAAGGAGAGGTTTGCGCTGCGATGATCTCGCCCACCTCTCGCGGGGGTGGGAGAGAGGAGGGTGGGTCGCGCCTGAGGCCTGGGGGTCCCACAGCACACGCCTGCGCGCCGGGTTGCCTAATCAATCAGCTGTCAGGGACCGCACCCTCATTAGGGTTGTGCGCTGTGGCCACAGAGCGGATCCCCCACCACTAGACAATGTTTTGCCTGACCCGCGTTCACCAGTTGCTGCCCCCGCAGTTGCGCACTCCCTAACAGCAGTGGTCTACGACTGCTTCGGTCTGGCGTCGCATTGTCGTTCTGCGACTTGGTAGCGATAATGAACACGAAACGTCGAAGGTCGAGTCGCTCACTACCCATTTGTCTGTCATACGTGTCTCACGTAATGCGAGCACTCGACGCCATACGCTATTTCCTGCCTGCGGCGACCAAAGTTTCTGTGCAGCTGCTAGTTATCTTTCTCGTTGTTAGCGATTTGCACAAGTACACAGCGGAAACGACGTGGCCTTGCGGTTGCAAGTTTCGACCAGCGGGACACATTACTTCACCTTCCATTGAGCAGGTAATGCTCGACGCACTGCTGCACGGTCATCACCGATGCCACAATACCCAGCGGTGTCACAAGTAATAGATTGATGTGTAAAAGCTCATATGATTTTAACATCTGTGGTTGTAGGAACGCGATATGTCTCCAATATTAGACAGTCATCTTGTGTTAGTCTGCTGTGAAGTTGCCTAAAAATGAAAAATGGACAGAAACCAAAACCATGATGAACGCACGGACACTGGAGAGAAATACACGTATTGGAAGGACAGAACTGCGGATGATCACGGATATGTCTGTGTGGATCAACCTGTAAATATGAAAGGAGATTTAACACTATAAATATTTCGACGTATTAATTTGGGCTGACAAGCTTACACAAGATATTCTTCAGTTTCCAAGTCTAAGACGTCGCCTGGGCCGAAGAAAACATCTTTTGACCAACGTATACTACCAGTAATAACCTACGGCTGTCAGACATTGCCATGACACGAGTTCCTTGTGAGAGAACTCGTAATAGCTCAAAGACAAGTGAAAAGTTCAATGTTGGTTTACACAAAGAAAAACGGAAAGAAAGCAGGAGGTGTCAGACGTACAACACAGGTCAGTGACATAATGGAAAGAATAATTACAATGGGAGCGGGCTAGTCTTGTCGCTCGAAGAAAGGATGGCATCTGGTGGAAACAAATACTAGACTAGAGCCCACTTTACCAAAACAGATCGAGGGAAAGACCACCAGACAGCAGCGCAGAGACTTACGAAGACAGCTGGATTCAGTTGGCAACGGGAAGTTCGAGATCACCGTAAACGGAGGAAGCTGCTGCGGCCCGATGTTGCACACCGACTCAAAGAGGCGACATCGCAAGTGAGCCAAAATGACTGATGATAATGATTTTGACAACGATAAGTAGGGTGGATAAAATAATACTGGCACGGATAATATTATAAGACCGACGCGAAGCTGCAGCTTCTTAATGAACGGAGTAACTGGTAAATACGAACCGTTGCACCATCCCGTTGCTGTCACGAGTCCGTGCAGGGGCATCTCCCGTACGCTGTGTCCCGAGTACTTCGCCGTGTTACTACGTCTGAGTGACTGATAGGAGCAGAGGCGTTCAGTGACCAATTGAATGCGATACAAAATGGTGCTCGCGATAAAAACAGCGCGTGTTTGATGTGGAGCGTTACGCGAAGTGCAGTTCGTGCAGAAATGTGTACGGGTGTTTTTGACCGATAGTTTGAAGAGTGGAAATGTTTTGGAAAAACATCCAGCAAACGGTAAATAATTTCATCCCTCCTTCCCCCTCCTCTCTCTCTCTCTCTCTCTCTCTCTCTCTCTCTCTCTCTCTCTCTCTCTCTCTCTCTCTCTCTCTGTGTGTGTGTGCGTGCGGGAGGGGGGGGAGAGAGAGAGAGAGAGAGAGAGAGAGAGACAGAGAGAGAGAGAGAGCTATATGTGGGAGGATGGCTACAGCTGGTGGTCGTGGACGACAAAAAAGGGACGGCCAGCCTGCGTGCGTAGGAATGCGTGGCAGATGCGTGCCCGGTACGCAGCACAGCACGCGCTCTCCGGCTTCCGCTCTCTTCACCGCTCATCCTTCTCTTCCCTTCCTTCGCCCTCCCTTTCCCTTTCCCTTCCCTTCCCACTGGACGCCACCCCTCTTCTAACCAGAAACGACACTGCCATTCGTATAGCGCCAGTGGAAAGCTGAATTAGGTATTTTCAGTTCTGGGGAGAATATGAAGAACACACAATAATGCCAAAATCCGAGTGGTAACAAATCAGGAAAATTGCTACAAGACGACAATCTCTTGTTAAAATAATGCTTAAATTCTGATACGGCTCTATCTTTTCTCTTTTTTAAACTATTTATGTCAAATGTCGCTTCTATAGACTAGTTAATACACTGCTATTTTCCTCCGTCACTGTAACAGTATTATTATTATTATTATTATTAGTCCTTGTAGTATTCCTATTACAATAGCTACTAATTAGGATTGTTTTCACCAAACTGCGTTAGATAAAGGCAAATTTGGTTTCAAATCATCCTTTGACTTCAATGGATTTCGATAGCAGGAAAAAAAAGGAGATGGAAAAAAAAACAGGTGAAATGGACAGAGGGAATCAAAGAGGAAGCTGTCTGGTAGAGTTCTGCAAAGAGCGTAATTTTAATCATCGCTAACACTTAGCTTAAGAATCATGAAACTAGGTCGTAACGCGAAAGAGACCTGGAGATGCCGGAATGTTTCAGACTGATTATATGGCAGTAAGACAGAAATTTCTGAACCAGATTTTAAGTTGTAAGATATTTTTAGGGGCACATGTGGACTCTGACCCCAATTTATGAGTTATGAATGTAGATGAAAAGAAAAGAAATTGCAAAAAGGTAGAGAATTAACGAGATGGGCCCTGAAAAGCTTCAAAGAACCACAGGTTGTCGAGAGTTTCAGACGGAGCATTAGGCAATGACTTTCTACAGGGTGGGGGAAGGGGAGGGGGAAGGAATATGGTAGAAGACGAATGAGTAGGTTTGAGAGATGGAATATTGAAGACAACAGAAGATCAAATACGTAAAAAGGTAAGGCCTTGTAGAAATACTTGGATAACACAGGAGATATTGAATTTAATCGAGGAAAGGAGAAAATATAAAAATGCAGTAATTGAAGCAGGCGAAAGCGAATACACACGTCTGAAAAGTGAGATCGACAGGAAGTGCGAAATGACTAAGCAGGAATGGCTAGAGGAAAAATGTAAGGATGTAGAAGCGTGTATAAGTGGAAGAACGATACGCTTGGAGAAATGAGAAGGAGCTGGATGAATATGAAGAGCTCAGATGAAAAACCAGCCCTAAGAAAGGTAGGAAAAGCAGGAAGTTGGAAGGAATATGTAGAAGATCAACACAAGGGAGATGAACTCGAAGGGAATATTATAGAAATGGAAGGGGACGTAGTTGAAGATAAGAGATATTATACTGCGGGAAGAATTTGATAGAGCTGTGAAAGACGTAATTCGAAACAAGGCATTCCGTCAGAACTACTGAAAGCTTGGGTAAAGACAACCATGTCAAAACTCTTCCATCTGGTGTGCAAGATGCCTGAGACAGGCGAAATAGCCTGGGCCGTCAGGAAGAACGTGACAAAATTCCGAAGAGAAAAGGCGCTGGCAGTTGTCAACATATCCATCTATTTGTTTAATAAGTCATGACTGTAAAAAAACTAACACGAAAATGGTGGAAGCCGACGTCCAGAAAGATCAATTTGGATTCCGGAGAAATGTGTACACACGCGAGGCAATATTGATCGTACTACTTGTCTTAGAAGGTAGGTTAAGGAAAGGCAAACGTAAGGTTATAGTATTTGTAGACTGAGAGAAAGCTTTTGACAATATTATAATACTCTCTTTGAAATTCTGAAGTTAACAGGGGTAAAATACAAGGAGCAAAAGGGTATTTGCAACTTGCACAGAAACCAGATAACGGTTGTAGGAGTCGAGGGGGCATGAAAGGGCGGCAGTGGTTGAGAAGGTAGCGAGACAGAGCTGTAGCCTATCCCCTATGTTATTCAATCTGTATATTGAGCAAGCAGTAAAGGAAACAAAAGGAATATTAGAAGGAATTAAAGTTCAGTGAGAGGAAATAAAAACTGAGGCTTGTCGATAACATCGTAATTATGTCAGAGACAGCAAAGGACTTGGAAGAACAGTCGAACGGGGTGTATGGTGTCTTCAAAGGAGGTTATAAGATGAACAACAACAAAAGGAAAACAAGGATAATGGAATGCAGTCGAATTAAATCGGGTGTTGCTGAGGTAATTAGATTCGGAAACAAGAGACTTAAAGTAGTATACGAGTTTTGTTATTGATGATGGCTGGAGTAAAGGGGATATAAAATGTAGAATGGCAACGGTAAAAAAAGAATTTCTGGTGAAGAGGAATCTGTTAACATCGAATGTAGATATAAGTCTTTTGTAAAGGTATTTGTGTGGAGTCTATCGTCGCGTGGGAGAGAAACACGTGGACGGTGAACAGCTGCAGTGGCTGAGCTGTGAAGCGAGCGAGGCGGCGCAGTAGTCAGACCACTGGACTCCCATTCGGAAGGATTACGGTTCAAATGCGCGTGGGACAGTACTCATTTAGGTTGTCCGTGATTTCTGCAAATCGCTCCGGGCAAGTGCCAATGCGGTTCCCTCTGAAACGGCACGGCCCAGTTCCGTCCCCATCCTCGAAACATCCCGACTCCTAGTCTTCGTTCCTCGTGTTAAACTTTAAATGTAAGATTATAGCACTTAATAAGTAGGTTGTGAGAGCATTTTAAACGTTTAATTTCGCTCAATAGTTACGCTGAATATTGAATATCATATTTTTGGCCCTGTGAGGCGTAAGATTGGCAATCTGCAGTTAGTAGTCGGATCCGGGTTAGCAGTTTAGTAACAGAGGTAGCGAGAGGTGTCGACGTGTGCAGGGTGTGTGAGGCGGCGTGAAATGCAGAAGAAACCCCACGGCAGAGGGTGCCTTCCTGCCTACTGCACACAATGGCGCAGCTGCCCGCTGCCAGATAAGATTACAGCTCGCTGCCTGTGGCTGGGAGTGCGTGCCCCGGTGTCGGCAAGTGTGCGCCCCCCCCCCCCCCCCTCTCTCTCTCTCTCTCTCTCTCTCTCTCTCTCTCTCTCTCTCTCTCTCTCTCAAAGAGTTTGGGGGGGGGGGGGGGCGGCGGAAGCGGGGAGCAGCTCAGTGCTGGCGGAGCGGAAGCCCGAGAGGAGTAGGAGGTAGGCGCCAGCCGCCGTGTTAACAGCCGCACGCACCCACGCACCCACGCACGCATACAGAAGGCCCCACTGTTGGCTCCGCTCGATTACGGAATTAGGAGCGCCGGTCGTCGCCCCGGAGCACAGCCCGGCCGCGGGCCGGCGTCCGCCTAAAATTCCTACCCCCACGGCTGCGTTCCGGGACCATTTTACCTGATGTAACATGCGGCAGGGCGAACGGGCGACCAGATGCTTCGCGGCGAGTTACAGTTTGCAGCACATTCCAGGCCTTTCTGTAGCATACCGTGACAACCTTAATCTTTGCAGTAAATGTTTTCAGGTCATCAGCCTTTCAGACAGATTAAAGGAATGCCTCGGATACAATTCCGCACTGTAGTTAAGTGGACTACATACCAGCTTACTGGCAAGGCGACCGTGCCTAATTGTCATCGCCTATATCAGGGGTTTCCAAACTACGGCCCGCGGGCCGAAACCGGCCCGCGTTAGCTGGCCGGTCGTCCCCGGTATCCGGCCCGCCAAATATTTGAGGTGCTACCTATACTGGCAACAACTGAGTTTCGAGGCCTATCGCGACCAATACACCGCGACATTGTCGGAGCTCTATCTTTACAAAGCGGAAGGTCATGGTTAAACTTGTGGCTATCCACAATAAACAACAGAACATTCTCAGTGCTATAGTGAAAAAAAAACGGTTAACAGACTAATTTGGCGAAAACATTTTAAGTAAAAAAATTCTTTGCATTTTATTTTATTCACGAGTCTGGTGCAAGTCAATCAAATGGACGCCGCTTCGGTGAGTAGCCTTAGTAATCAATCATTATGGAAGATGCTTCTTAAGCGAGGTTTCACTTTCTTTTGATTACGTTGTAAAATACATACAGAATGTGCAGTGACATACTTTTTTGTCTGTGAAATTCGCCAGAATAAAATACGCCAGAATTTCGGTCAGGTACGTCCACCAGTCAAAATTATGTAATTAAATAAAAATCGTAGTTCGTTTCAGTGCTACCTATTCCCAAAACCTTAGATTTTTGCGATTTCATCTTTCCTTTAGCCTCACATTACAGTGATGGTGGAGTGCTAGGGTGCTTTAACCCCACTAGGTAGATCTTGTCCCTTATGACTTCGTGGAGGAGTCAACGTGGCCCGCGGACCAAAAAGTTTGGAGACCCCTGACCCATATCGTCGGAATTTATATTATTTGCACGGCTCTGCCAGAAATGCAAGTAGCAGAAGAGGGAGCTCCGGAAGGCTAAGCGTTCTGAGAAAATAGCATTATCGATGCGGGTGTGGCGAGGTACGACCGATTTATGTTAGCGCATTTTGCAGCCAGAAGATGGCGCAGCAGAAGGCGTACGGACTGGTAATCGCAGTGTACTGGTATCGGATCTCTCTACGGAACACCTTTTATTTCACTTTTTACGTTACTTTCATTGAAAATAAACCGAAATAATGCGCAGTATGTTGTCTTTATCAATATTTTCTTGGAAAGCATGAAAAAGTTTAACGACATTTGGGATCGCCAATAAATTTCCAAGAAAGGATTGTAAGGCGTACAAAACAACTTGGCATATACAATTAGATACTTTTATTATTTTACAGCTGATCATTTACACGTGCCATGTGATATTCAACGCCGGCCGAAGTGGCCGTGCGGTTCTAGGCGCTGCAGTCTGGGGCCGCGAGACCGCTTCGGTCGCAGGTTCGAATCCTGCCTCGGGCATGGATGTGTGTGACGTCCTTAGGTTAGTTAGGTTTAACTAGTTCTAAGTTCTACGGGACTAATGACCTCAGAAGTTGAGTCCCATAGTGCTCAGAGCCATTTGATATTCATCATAAAAACAGGGGAAGTAGTAATTTTCTCGGCATCTTGCATCAGGGACCTACTCTTCGCGTGCATCTGCCGAGGGGTTCTCGAAGGTCAAAATGAAACCAGCCGTACACCAAGTCCTGTACACTTTAAGTACAATCCCCTCTCGGGAAGTTATTTGCAGAATCCTCGTGGAAATTTATTTGCAATACCAAATTCTACATCAAGATATCAATAAAGACAACATATTGAGCATTATATCGGTTCATTTTCAGACTAAGCAAGTAGCGAAAGTAAAAACAAAAAATTTTCCACTCGGGGACTCGACACGACGACCGTCGGCATCACCGTTCCGCAGAGTCCGCTGGCTGCAAACTGGCTAACAGCGTTGCCTCACATCTCGGCCGACCGGCGCCAAAAATGCTAAATTTTTTTCTAAATTCTCGGCCATCTGTACCTTCCGGTTCTGTCAGTTTCATTTCTGGCCAGTTCGTGCACATATCGTAATCTTGGACAAAACCGGCGACAGCGAGTAGCAGCGGTCCGTTTGTGAGGATAGGACCAAAGTTGTCTTTATAGATTCGGTACTTTCTTGCACATGGAAAGCGATCCTTCGTTCTTAATGGTACAAAATCTATGTACACTATCTGCTCGGAAGTAACATAACAATGATGATGATAAATGCCCCTTTACTTTCGCAGTAAAACTGGGACCTCGGTGTGTTATTTTGCCAGAGTTTTCAGGCTAGAGTCTCCAAGTGATGCGGCTGTGAGGTCGCCGTGAGAGCGACAGTCGCCTGCCCACTCCCTCCTCCCCCCTTCTCGCACCCCCCCCCCCCCCCTCCACCCATGTATGGCTTCGGCGGAGACACGCAAGACGGAGCGCGCACGGGTTTCGTAAGCCCGGCAGCCAAAGCTCTGTCCAATCTCACGGGGATGCGCCGTGGGCTTCGACACGTGTTGCCAGCAGAGTCCACCCTGCGATGGCCAGTGACCTGCTAGTCGGCACCAGTAGTGACAGATGCGGATCGCAGCCCGGAGACTGTGCGGAAGAAGGAGGGAGGGAGGGAGGGAGGGAGGGAGGGAGATGCGCTGGGAGCAGACGTCAGGAGCACCGGGATCGTAAGGTATGG
This sequence comes from Schistocerca piceifrons, assembly GCF_021461385.2. Taxonomy (NCBI): domain Eukaryota; kingdom Metazoa; phylum Arthropoda; class Insecta; order Orthoptera; family Acrididae; genus Schistocerca; species Schistocerca piceifrons. Next base: position 217,514,143 of record NC_060146.1, read on the forward strand.
ACGTGAACGTGCGAAAATCATGTGCGACGAGTGTTCCGCAGATTGTAGGTATTTGGTGAAGGGCAACTTCTTGTGCATCGTGAACTGTGCGTCAAGAGGTAGTGGTGGTATAATTATTAATTTGCCCGGATAGCTGGGGGCGCTAGCGCCCCCCTTCCGAGTGTCGGGGAGGCACGCCGTGCCTCGGATCGAATCCGTCCGGCCGAATAATGACGAAAGTTGGTGTACATGTACGTGAAAATCATTTAAAGTGACTAAGAGTGGGATGTTGCACGGGACACAGACAAATATTTTACTCTAACGAGACAATTTCCTGTGGGCGTTATTTAATCCGGTAGGGGGCGTACTCACTCGACTCGTAGTGACCAAATTGTTGTTGTCGCGGTTCCTGTTGCACCGGCAGAGGGCATACGTCACTCACACTACGTAGCTGTTTCGCACTCAAATTTAGTTGAACGTCCTGACCCAGGACAGTACTTGTTTACTAATGGAGCGACACAGCTGGAGTGAGCACACTGATGCGGCTGGTGCTTAGTACATAGCGATGGTCTTCCTCATCCGCAATTCACGTGATTGGACTGAGTTTAATCCACCTGACTCATTTACTCGCGCGCGTCATTTGTGGTTCTGCGTGAATGTGCGGACAGGTGTTGCCGGTAAGTGGGTCTATCTCCGACGTAGACCATTAAATGACAGTTGCAATCTCCTCTCTATTGCTTGAAGACGTGCCACTCGCTACACCACAGCGAATGTGGTTCCAGCGTCCACATTTGAGTCGTCCTGTGCGTCGATTCTTGAACCGACAGTTACCAGAGGTGGTCCTGTACCGTGGCCTACTCTGGACTTTTTTAGTGTGGGGGAAAAAGCGCAAGCTCGTTTAAAAAACCCCTGTTGAATCGTAAGAGTATCTGGTTGCTCGAATAGCAGCAGCAGGAAAAACTGGGGACCCTTCTGCAGTCGTTCACTGTCTTAGAAGAAACATGCCCCGCCGGTGTCACCTTTGTTTAAAAGTCACTGGAGGCATTTTTGAACCTCTACTGCAACTGAAGTAATTGTGTTAATATTGTCGCGTATCGGTAATAAAGAATTAAAAATTATTTTGGTTATTTTTTGTCTACTGTAAGACTATGTCCTCATAAAATAGTGCTTCACAGGAAAAGATATTATAAAAAGCGATTTCAATGTCCGTGCAACCCTCCGGAGTTTGTTGGTTTAAATAATTTATATTACGTAGTCATATTACTTACTGTTTTTCACGTAGAATAACATATGTTCTGGAACGAGATTTCAAAACGTGTACGGCAGACGTGATCTTTCCCCGCTCCTCTTCCGTCGCCCTCAACTTCCCGCAAATATGAGGGCCTTGGTCGTCTCTCTGCTGCACAGCAATTGGCGCTCGGGGATTTTGGCAGAATGACGTGTTTAAAAGTTGCACTACCAGAAGGTCATAACTGTGTACTGTCACAATTACAGCACAAACTTTCGCATGTGATCGTTTGCTGTCGCTGATATCTCGCAGCTGTGTGTGTGTGTGTGTGTGTGTGTGTGTGTGTGTGTGTGTTTTTCCGGCTTAAAATATGAGGTCAAGTTGACGATGTTTCCTTGTATGACCGATAATATCCGCAAGACAAGTGACCCGTTTGGACCTAAGTGTCGAGTGAGGTTAGATAGCCGTGTCATGCGGGTCATCGCCGCGACTCAGCTCAAATGCGAGACAGATAATTGTGACTCACGCCAGGCCTGGTGCGCGCGCCCACACACACACACACACACACACACACACACACACACACACACACACACACACACAGCTGGCCGGCCGGAGTGGCCGAGCGGTTCTAGGCGCTACAGTGTGGAACCGCGCGACCACTACGGTCGCAGGTTCGAATCCTGCCTCGGGCATGGATGTGTGTGATGTCCTTAGGTTAGTAGTTCTAATTTATAGGGGACTGATGACCTCAGAAGTCCCGTAGTGCTCAGAGCCAGCCCCACACACACACACACACACACACACACACACAAGCACCCCGCCGCTGTGTGGTGGTGATGCTGTGGCATTCGGCAAAGTGTCGAGTCCATGCCACGTCGTTTTGCGGCACTACTGCGTGCTCGATATTAGGCAGGTGTACCAGTTTCTTTGGCTCTTCAGTGTAGTTTCTCGTCTACAGCGACTCGAGTAGCGAAAGTTTAATTATAACCACCGTGTACTTTTATCCACATTGAAAGGGCTACAATTCGTTACACCAGGTGGAAATTTTGCGCGAGACTTTCTGCGGTTGCTTATGATCGTCCGACGACCAGCCCTTCCGGTGGACAAGACCACAACCCAGTAGAGAGCTGGTCCTGTATGACGCGGCCTCTGTGTACACGGCTATCGTCGCAATGCGAGGCTCGCCGTCAGCCGGCGGCAGCCACGCCGCAGCCCCGGGCCCTGCGGCCGTTGCCACTCTCCGCGATCCCGTTACAGCAAAAGGACGCAGGCTCGCCGCAAGGATAACGCCTCGCCACGCCTCAAGGACGAGCCTCGCCGAAAGTGGACGCCCCAAGGTCGCGGCGCACTCCCACGGCCAGCCTTTAAACTGTCCGGCTCCCGCTGTTTAAAAGCCCAAAGCGGTGGGCGTCACGACTCCGTGCACTAGGCCTGCGATGGCGTCACTCACGAACGATTCGGTTTTCTATTCGTTTTCCTCGCCTTATGCCACACCTTCACGGGATCGGCAGTTGGATTTCAGCAATGTTTGTGGTAGCACCTTCTCGGAATGGTTGCCAATTGTTTAACAGTGGGTCGAGGGGACGGGGGGGGGGGGGGAGGGGGGGAGTCGCGGGTGCCAGCCCTGTATTCACCTACTCAGATGTGGGAAACCGCAAAAAACACCGGCCTCCGACAATCCGCCGGGGCCAGTACGCCCCCCCTATTCCCGGAAGTGGCACGCTAAAGTTCGCCGCTGCCCGACCCAGTCGTGAAAGATTCCGGCAATCACCGTTACAAGCTACGTAACACACCCTCAATAAAGATCTGAAAGCAATGGAAATGCTCCACGAAATGAGGCATATACGTCCACAACGGCGTAACAAGACTGGGAGAGCTGATACAGACAGACACTGGAATTTATTTGTTTACCGTATGACATACATTGCAAGTTTTGCGTCACAGTAACAGCTATACATATACAGAGTTTAATGCGGCATTTCTACGTGTGGCACGTTAACGCGTACCCACTCCAACGTGTCAGTTGCGTCGAACAGTCTTGCCACAAGCGCGTCACAAACCCCTACGATCTGATGTTTTCTGCCTACGCCTGTCAGTATAGACTAACCGTGTAGCGCCTCCACGCACCTGAGGTGCTGCCCAGGGAGAGAAGAGCATTAATGGGTTGCTCCTGCCACGTGCACTCACCAACCTAGAAACATACTACTTGCAACAGCTATAATTACCAGTTTGCAAATGAAGTAAATACTGATGCAATACTCTTCATTACACTGACCTCACTCATCGACAAAAATACCGGCACTTATACGCATTACAGCTTGTACAAAGACTATTAAACTACTACATACAACACTTCAACACAACTCTGCAGCATAACACAGCATCAGTCTGAAAAGATCAGTGAATGGTCTAATAAAAGTTACAAAAAAAAAATACTCGTACCTTTACTGCCCTTCAAAGTAATCACCATTAGATTCAACACACATACCGGTTGTAAAGCGGTTGAAAACAATCACCAAACGCTTCTTGTGGAATCGCTCGAAGCACCGTGATCACGCGTCGTTGTGTATCTGCATAATTACTGGAGAAGAAACCTAGTGCTAGCAATACGACCGAGAGATTAAACTACAGTCAATGGGGCAGTGTTGATCGTCTTCACCGCCTCCCAAAGAAAGTCGGCTAGCAAAATCCAGTACTAAGACAATGTTGACCGGCTTTTCCGAGAGCAAGATTTGCCCCGTCACGAATTTTTCCCCGGGGATGTTGGGTAAGACGACTGTCGCTTGTTCTCTGGATCGTACTGGTAGCACCAGGTCTGACCTCTTGTAATGATGCGGTCATCCAGCGAGACGTGATCACGGTGCTTCGAGCGATTCCACAAAAAACTTCTGTCGACATTTTCAGCCGCTTTACGACCGATGCCAGAAATGTGTTGTAGCTAACGCTGATTACTTTGAAGGGCAGTACAGGTATTCTGTTTATAATTCCTCTTTCTTTTATTTCGCGATTCACCGAAGTTTTGAGACGCTCCATGTATAACACAGATGACACTAGTCAAAAGCGAATATCAGAGTTTATTTTATACAGTTAAGCACTCCGCTCGTCGGTGTCAGCAATCTTCGAAAGGACTCTCGTAGGCACGCGCAGGTCACGCTGATATAAGGCGCGCAACCGTCTGCGCTCACAAGGTCGTGGTGCAGATTTGCCCCACTTGTGGAGGGTGTCCGTACATCTCGCACATTCGCAAGGGATTCAGAATCGTCCGAATTGCCCGAGGCTTGTCATATCCAGGGGGTTTCCTTCAGAATGCAGGGAAGTTTCAGGCATTGTGAGGGACAGTTTTGTTGGCAGCAGTGTCCCAGGCTGTGATAAAGAGTGGGGTGTCTCGATCTCAATTTTTTTCGCTCCACAAAAAATACCCTCATCCACTGCTGCAAGGTCGGGGTTATCAACAATCATCTGGTTTCCATGTTGCAGCGCACTTTCCGTCTGATAACAGGAGGTGGAATGTGGCTCAAGATAGGTAAACTGTACGTGATAGTATTGGTTTAAGCCCTAACAATGCACAAGGATTCGTTAAGTAGCACGTCTGGTTTTTTTTTTTTTTCTCTCCACAGAAAGAGCATTAAGCCAGACAGACGCAGTCACCAATCCGAGTGTCTGCTGTCGATGCTCAGCTAGTGCCCCAGACCTTACGAAGGGCCTTTTTGGTTTTTGAGCTTACCAGATGTTCGCGCAAATGGTCTTTAAAAGAAAGTATGCTTGTTTAAGTTAAAATGAACGGTCGAGATCGCAATAATATTTGTTTATTAACCGGTTTCGGTTTATCCGTAAGCCATCTTAAGAACTTTCGACCCTGCAAGGGTAGGAACAGCTAAGTTTTAAACTGTACTCTTATATCGCCGGCTGGGGTGGCCGAGCGGTTCTAGGCGCTACAGTCTGGAACCGCACGACCGGTACGGTCGTAGGTTCGAGTCCTGCCTCTGGCGTGGGTGTGTGTGGTGTCCTTAGATTCGTTAGGTTTAAGTAGTTGTAAGTTCTAGGGGACTGATGACCTCAGAAGTTAAGTCCCATAGTGCTCAGAGCCATTTTTTTGTACTATTACATACGACCTTAAAATAAGATACAGAAAAGCTTTAGTAAAAATTGCACGGAGTACTATTGTATATGGCGTTAAAAAAAAAAAAAAGAAACATATTATAGCAATCACGACTGTTCATTTTAACTTAAATATAAGCATCAGGTCGCTCCTCTCCACAGACTATGTTGTCAAAATTTATGAAGAAAATATCCTGTCTATGGCGAGAAGAGCAGAGAGAGAGATCAAAAGTACGCTCCGCCAAATACAGAGAGGCGGCTTGCTTAATGACGTAGATGGAAACGCAGAAGAAAACGATGCGACGTAAGTGGCCGTGTACGACTGATCGATGGCGCGGAGACGTACACTGACTGTCCTAAGACTGTTTGTAGCTGACTCTAGGAGAGTGGCACTTGAAGAGAGCGATGCCACACACATTTCAGCTCCACAGGCGAGGGTCACAGCTGCCCCCCCCCCCCCTCCTCCCTCGTGGAGGCGACAGTACGGTGGCTGGGGTACTCCCGCACGTGCGTGCTGACGGGCCCTTTGCGTGGGCGATGGCAGGGAATGAGGTGGGGGAGGGGGGGGGGGTGGTCCTACAGAAAGGATGCGCGTGCGAGAACGGCTGTGCGACGGGGGGGGGGGGGGGGGGGGAGGTAGATGGCAGAGGGGGCTTCAGACGGGGCGCAGCAACAGCAGCTGCCACCTGGCCGCAGCTCGGTCGGAGTTGAGTTTAATAACGGCGTCCGGTCAGGTCAGGCCGGGCGCGGCCCAGCACCTGTTGTTCCGGACGGTGGGCGGCGAGGCTCGCTCCGGTTCCTGCTTACGTACGCTCCTCTCGGCGTCTCAGAAATTTCCACTGTTTTCGCCGCGTCCGGTTTATCAGTCCGCGACCCGGCGAGAACCCGGAGCAGGGGGCAAAAAATCCGTCGGGAAATCACGGACGGAATAGGAGGGCTATGAGCGAGTCGACTTTTCTGAATTTGCTTCTGTACTTTCTCAACTTTCCGGCATTTGTTCTATAGATCTTGTTTACTGTTTATTTACCGTTCGCGATTCCGGAGAAATATCTAAGGTCGCCCGACAACGCAGAATTAGATCGTAAATAAAGGTTCCCTTAGGGGTCCGCAATTGAGTAGGTAGGAAGGTTCGGCTACGAGGCCAGGCAGCCATCATCCCCATTGTGCGCTGAGTGCACGCCTGAAGGAACGAGAAACGTGCAGGAAGGAAAACGACTAGGAACGTAAACAACAGAATCACACCAACTGTGTAACACTGTAAGGTTCATAATGTCTTTTTCTTCTTTTTCTTGTGCCCTTGCCCACATTGCTGCAGGGTCGGCATGGTTATTAAAGAATTTGTCGTGTTTAGCTTAACACTTTCTCGTGAGCCGTGGGAAACATGCTTCCCACTACAATGAACTCACTGCTACCACCTAGTGAACAGTATGGGGTACTACTTGCAATCGGAAGTTCCCGCCGTTTTTGCTGTACCTTCGCGCAGAGGCACTGCATAGCTGAGTGTTGCTCTGTAGAGGAGCCTTTCAGTGCTGTTTGCGTGACATTTTGTGATTTTTTTCCTCAAAGCTATAGTATAAGGTAAATACTTTTGATTTACCCAAATTTATGAAGGAGCACGTAAAATTGGAACGAAGAGAATCCAGTTCGAAACAAAAGGAGCCATTTCTGCAGTAAAATGGATGGATAACCGTCTAGTCACTTTCCTGTCCTCAATTCATGACCCATGAGAAACAGCCACAGTGAAAAGGAAAAACAAGGATGGTACTAGTACAGAGATTTCTTCTCCTGAAGTTATGGCAGAATACAACAAAATGATGGGTGGTGTGGATAAGTTTGATCAATTACGAGAAAGGTATGCCATTGGGAGACGTTCTGTAAAATGGTGGCACAGAATATTTTATTTCCTGGTGGACGTTGCTTCATTGAACAGTTTTATCCTGTGGAAAACAAGTAAAAGAGAAAGTGGACACCATGATCAGCTCACATATAGGATCCATACAGCCAGTCGATTCACCGCTGGCTTCTCATCCCAAAAAAGGCGTGGACAAAAACCTGTCTTTCTGGCAAAAAAGGGGTAAAGTACCTGAAGATTTTCGTCATGTGGCTGTAGGGGAGCTTTAACCCATTTTAGGAGAAACATATTGGACGTGCCGTCACTGTAGTACCAAAACTGCGGAAAAGAGCACTCGCTGTGTTTGTACATATTGTCAAATACCACTTTGCCTAGACCTATGTTTCAGAAAATTTCATGGCAAGGAATTGTGAACAATCATTGTAACAAGAGAAGGAAATTTATCAAATAAATATGACAAACTGTAAAGTTTGGAAGGTAGGAGACGAGATACTGGCAGAGGTAAAGCTGTGAGTACCGGGCGTGAGTCGTGCTTCGGTAGCTCAGGTGGTAGAGCACTTGCCCGCAAAAGGCAAAGGTCCCGAGTTCGAGTCTCGGTCGGGCACACAGTTTTAATCTGCTAGGAAGTTTCATATCGGCGCACACTCCGCTGCAGAGTGAAAATCTCATTCTGGAAATATGACATATATTGAAAAAGTTGTTTTTGTCATTTAACTCCAAGGAAGGGCAGTGGGAAGAATACTTCCCACCTTGTGTGACCTCACTTTCACAGTTGGAGCAAATTTGATATTCTGTATGATAAATATACCTATCTGTTAACTACTATCGGCTCTACATTCATTAAAAAAAACTGCTCCATAATTTTGTCCACTAAAGGGTTAAGGGGTGGGCAGAAGGCCTCCCTGTCACCTCCCCCCTTTTCCCGCCGCCCCCAGGAAAGGAGAACGTGCACTCCGACAGTCTTTGAGTAGTGTCATTCGTGCAGAAGTGTTTCACAGACGCGGCCACCGAGCGGGCCGGAAGATCGCAGCCGTCGACGCCTTCTGTGGCTCGCTAATGCAGCCGCACTTAACTGCGCGTCGATTTTAATTTAGACGTGACCAGCGGTCCCGACTTTGCTTGTAGCTGCGGGCTGCATTAGGATTGCGGTCTGCTCGAGTCGCCAGCTGCTCCCCCAACCTGACCAGCCGTTTGTGGGGGGTGGGTGATGGGGGGGGGGGGGGAGGAGGTGAAACTGCCTATTGACTGGTTGCTCTGCTGCGGAGGCCATGTAGGGTGGGCAGAGGGGGGGAGAAGCGGGTACCCGGTAGCCCTCAGTGCGCGGGAATGGGGGGGAGGGGCAGCACACAGCTCGACTTAGCCTCCAACACGCGTGCCTGACATACGCGCCTTGCGTGTTAATGCGATGTCCGTGTTGCGATTATGTTGGATCCGCGCCATGCCTGGTTGCTTCATTTAGCAGAATTCTCTGCGTAACACCACATCTCTATACACACACGCTATATCATAAAAAGTATCCGACTGCCTACTAGTGGACATTAATACGGGAGCGTCCAGCCTTCGCCGAAACTGTGCTGGTGCCCCTTTCATTGAGGGGTCTGCCTGTGGAGGAATGGCAGCCCATTCTTCCTCAATGGCACAAACCACGGAAGGTAAGGATGTTGGACGCCGGAGTCTGGAGCGAATTCGACGTCCTAACTCATCCGAATTCTGTCAGAGACACCAAAGGACTTGGAAGAGCAGTTGAAAGGAATGGACAGTGTCTTGAAAGGAGAGTATAAGATGATCATCAACAAAAGCAAAACGAGGATAATTGAATGTAGTCGAATAAAATCGGGTGATGCTACAGGAATTAGATTGGGAAATGAGACGCTTAAAGTAGTAAATGAGTTTTGCTATTTGGGGAGCAAAATAACTGATGATGGTCGAAGTAGAGAGGATATAAAACGTAGACCGGCTATGGCGAGGAAAGCGTTTCTGAAGAAGAGAAATTTGTTAACATCGAGTATAGATTTATGTCAGGAAATCGTTTCTGAAAGTATTTGTAAGGAGTGTAGTCATGTATGGAAGTGAAACATGGTCGATAAATAGTGTAGACAAGAAGAGAATAGCTTTCGAAATGTGGTGCTACAGAAGAATGCTGAAGATTAGATGGGTAGATCACATAACTAATGAGGAGGTATTGAACAGAATTGGGGAGGAGTTTGTGGCACAACTTGACAAAAAGGAGGGACCGGTTAGTAGGACATGTTCTGAGGCGTCGAGGGATCACAAATGTAGCATTGGAGGGCAGAGTGGAGGGTAAAAATCGCAGAGGGAGACCAAGAAATGAATACACTAAGCAGATTGAGATGGATGTATGCTGCAGTAGGTACTGGGAGATGAAGAAGCTTGCACAGGATTGAGTAGAATGGAGAGGTGCATCAAAGCGGTCTCAAGACTGAAGACAACAACAACAACAACAACAACAACAACAACAACAACTCATCCGAGAGCTGTTCCACTGGCTTCTGACCCTCGGAAGGCCAGTTCATTTCACGAATGTTATTGTTCGCAAATCATTGCCCCATATCAAATGGTTCAAATGGCTCTGAGCATTATGGGACTTAACATCAATGGTCATCAGTCCCCTAGAACTTAGAACTACTTAAACCTAACTAACCTAAGGACATCACACAACACCCAGTCATCACGAGGCAGAGAAAATCCCTGACCCCGCCGGGAATCGAACCCGGGAAACGGGGCGCGAGAAGCCAGAACGCTACCGCACGACCACGAGCTGCGGACTGCCCCATATCAGCCGCTTTAAGGACAGGTTGGATTTCCATGCTGATACACCACTCTTCGTTTCCGATGCGTTCCTAAATTGTAGGCATTACACAATGATGCAAAATGTGTTAGTACCCTTCTGCTCTTAACGTTCCTTAAGCGCAATAGGGAGACCGTTGTCCAGACACGAAAAATACTCGCATACCGAAAAAGTGGCTCCTCCGCACTTCACTGCTATCAACGGACACGGTGCCACGTTCGTAACACCCAAACGTTCGTACGTCCCAAACCCTTGCATTGGATTGCCACAGGATACAGCATGGTTCGTCACTACAAATCATTCATCTCCAGCCATCCACCGTCCTTACATCGCCTCGAGCCTCACTTACCGCTGACTTCGGAAATGCGTGGCTTATCAGCAGTTGCTCGGCCACTGTACCGCATTCTTTTTAGGCGTTCGACCCGCCATCACTGAGCTAGCTGCGCTGCCGCACGCAGTAATGGAAGTCACGGAGCGATTCCTTCCGCTGATTACGCCGACTTTCTTTACAACTACCACGAAATGTGATATACCCACTCAGGAAAGCTGTCGTTAATGCCACTCTCACACAAAACCTGTTACTGCACCAAAATGTCGTCTTTTCTCATATGGTGCAAGCAATAAAAATGAAAGCATAAGTAGCCATTCCGAGTCACTGAAAGTAAAATATGTAGTGCGAGGCGACGGAGCTAATAGTTTTCGTACACATGAGAAAATAGTTAAGTATTACATTTGTACAGTATTGCGTATGGTTACGAGGGTAAAATGTATTTTTGCACTCTTATAACCCTACTGCAATGTTTTCGTTCAGTGTTCTTATAAATATATATTTATTGCTAATGTCATAACAGTAATGAGTAAGGTAGCTTTCCACAACATTTTTTGCGTCAGTGTGCAAAACTGCTTCATAACGACAGTTTTCGTATGTTCACCGCGCACCATTAAATTGACAATTCTTCATTTCCTACACAGGTTGTTTCGCAACGGCCAGATCGACAGAGTAATGACAAATAAGTGTTTGTATATTAGCATCTCGTGCTGTTGTATGAAAGTGCCTTCGCTAATCATGTCATACTGTCCGAATTCCCCAGTCTGTGTATCCGTTGGCCCTGTGATTCATTCTGACGTTTCGCTACGAAATGGACGCAGGAGTATGAATACTTGTTACAGTTTGTGCAGGTTCTCGCGGCTGAAAGGACGAAATGACGGAGTTAGTAACAGTATGTATGACGTTACAATGAGCATTTATGTAACGCGCTTATGTTAGCACAATCGTGTGACTGTGTGGGCACAGATGTTCCTTCTGCTTACGTAACTATTGTCCGGAACGTGTGTGTGTGTGTGTGTGTGTGTGTGTGTGTGTGTGTGTGATGACTTTCTGAACAGGGGAATGTATTCGGCTACTAAGTACGAAAAGGATAAAAAAAAAAAAAAAGGCAGAAGTGACAACGTCTTCAGTGCTAATTCAAGGACACACGAGACTTGTACACCCACGTGCCGACAAATTCTGTATCTGGATACCGGACCGTCCGAACGTTCGCACGCTATCACGTTTCTAGTGCGGGGTAAGTGCATTTATAAGCCGTTACTTCTGGATATTTTTTGTGACGCCGTCCTCCGTCATATCAGTTATAGTCAATACGAAAGTGTAAATATGTTCGGGAAGTTCTCGCACAATTTAACTGAAGTAGGAGCGAATGTAATAGAAGCATTCAGTCGTCGCTAGGCACAGGAAGAAGAGCGATAGCTTTGCTAGTCTTACATAAAATCGTGCGACCAGCTGGGAAAACACACACACACACACACACACACACACACACACACACACACCTGTGCACCAACGTTGTACGGAAAGCTAGCAAGTTCTCGTTCTTTTTTGTGCGCCCTTCGACAACCCATATGAAACTGGAACGCAGGTTTCGCGAAACACTGTTGCACAACTTTAGAGAACCTGTGTTCTGCCACTGTCCTGTATCTCGCGTACGGATCATGAAAATGCGTACAGAGGCAGACAGACATTGTACCGTCGCTCAACAGGCGAGGGACAGAAAATCAACACTGATAGCACGTACCCTCCGCCATGCGCTGCACCGTGACTAGCGTAATATAAATGTACGAGTAGACGTAAAAAAAGCAGGCGGGAGGGAATCATTCAGGGTGGCGCACGAAATGTGTTACCATTTTGTTTTTGAATATAAACTTTATTGTCAATACAATCTGAACGGAACATATACTACATTGAAGAGCCGTCCACGGAGATTTGTTCTAACTCAGCACATGCTCAATATGTCCACCATTTCGTTTCTTAACTTTCTTCAAACAAACACTGAAGTTAGTGATTACCCTACGGCTGATGTCTTCCGTAATTTCACTGCAAGCTTGAAGAATAAGTCTTCTGAGCTCCATTAGATCACGTGGACGTTTCGGGAAAATTTTTTCCTTTAGGTACCCCCAAAGAAAAGAGTCACATGGATTGAGGTCTGGACTATTGGGGGGTCAATTTTGTCCGTCATTGAAGCGACCTGGAAACCTGAGTGAAATGATCCGCATGTCGAAATGCTCGTGTAAAAACTCCAACACAGTGTTTGCAGTATGTGGCCTTGCTCCATCCTTGCATGAACCACTGCGTGTTGAAGGGCAAGAAGTTGTGGAATGAAGCTATTGCGAAGCATGCTCGAATAACGCTCGCTGTTGGCAGTTTCTTCAAAGGAAAAGGGTCCAATAAGTCCGTGGCTGGAAATTGCTGCCCACGCTGTAAACCTAGGAGCATAATGTTGTCGTTCATGAAGCACTTGTGGATTTTCAAAAAAATGATTCAAATGGCTCTGAGCACTATGGGACTTAACTACTGTGGTCATCAGTCCCCTAGAACTTAGAACTATTTAAACCTAACTAACCTAAGGACATCACACACATCCATGCCCGAGGCAGGATTCGAACCTGCGACGTAGCGGTCACGCGGTTCCAGACTGCAGCGCTTAGAACCGCGCGGCCACACTGGCCGGCTGTGAGTTTTCAGTGGCCCAAAAGCGTACATTTTGTTTGTTAACCACACCGTCTAAATGAAAATGCGCCTCGTCTGAAAAGCAAACGTTGTTGAGATTTTCTTCCCTATCCTCCGCCCACTGAGCAAACAGTAGTCTCTGCTGCTTGTGTTCTTCAGTGAGCTTCTGTGCACAGGTCATCTTCTATGGGTACATATGGAGGTCACTTTTAAGAATGGCCGGCTGATGTAGCCGAGCTGTTCTAGGCGCTACAGTCCGGAACCGCGCGTCCGCTACGGTCGCACGTTCGAATCCTGCCTCGGGCTTGGATGTGTATGATGTCCTTAGGTTAGTTAGCTTTAAGTAGTTCTAAGTTCTAGGGGACTGATGACCTGCGATGTTAAGTCCCATAGTGCTCAGAGCTATTTTTAAGAATGCGTTGAACGGAGCGTGTGGATATTCCCAGTTGCACTGCTGCCTTTCTATACGATTTCACGGGACTTCTCTGTACAGCAACTCGTACCGCTTCAATATTCTCCGGCGAACGAACAGGCTTAGGCGGATGTCGCTTCGCTTCCAATACTGTTCCTTCCTGTACAAATTTATCGTACAACCTGTGGATGGTCTTCTTGCAAGGGACCCGTCGTGTGTTCAACTGTTGTCGAAAACGGCTCTGAGTCACAACAAGGCTTTTCGTTTCATGAAAAAGTAACACATCTGCGGATCGTTGCTGTGTCGCAGGCCCCCACAACCGCACGAGTGGTCTACTGTGAAGAGCGGACAAATTGAATAGCTGGCCGGCGGCCATTAGAGTGGTGAACTGACGCGCAGAGTTCGAATGTTTATACATCGCTTTTGGTTATAAAATGCCTTCCCTAGAGTTAGGTCACAAACATAATGCCTCATTTAAATACGTTACTACAATATAGTTTTTAATTTATGAACAAACAGCAACTAGTCACTGTTTATGAATTTATGTTACGTAGTACATGGAATCTGCCGTAGCTAAAAGTTATGCACTGGACCCCTAGCATTTTTCGTAGTTCATTTACGATAGATGTATGCAAAATGCATCAAAATACTCGAAGATTTGCCCACTATGTTAATAGATATTTTCTGACTCTACGTTGCTTTAGATTTTATGACGAAAAGTGCGTTATATATGGCGTAGTGCTTTGGCAACTCACGACCAAATTATCAAGTTTCAACCTAACCTAGACCATGAAAACACTACCGATCAGCCATCTACAACAAACAAGACTTCAGGCAGGTATCCAGTATCGCATTAGTCACAATATTTATTTTCGAAGATGTGCACTTCAGTTTATACGTGTGGTTTTTTCATATAATAAATAAAACTCAACAACTGTTCCATCGAGAGAAGTTGTGAAATCAGATTACAATTACACACATTCAGTTGCATTTTATAACGATAAAAAGCCTGCTAACTCTAATTTCGTGTTGCTTGCAACTCAACTTTTATAGTTAAAATAAAATGTTGTTCACAAAGAAAAATTTATCTTCTGCTGTATATGGTCTGGAAAACGAAAGATGGATGGAACAGCATCATCTTTCAGCTTTCTGCGATTTACGTAATTTTCAAGGAAACAACTTTCTTCAAAATGATCGGAACATATAAAATGGTATTCTGTCAGTCGGAAATCTTGCCTCCTGGCAGCGTGTAACCATTTTTGTAACTGCTGTGGTTTTGAGAAAGGAAACCTGTAAATATATGCACAGACATTATGCTAATACCGTGTTACAAAAACATTTACTAAGCAAGTGCACTGACATACAAAACAACTTAAAATGTCCACATACCTGTGAAATGTAATATTCGTTCCTTTCTCGAATTTATTTGTACAATTAATCGCTGCGTAACTCTTCACCATTGTACTTCTTTTGATTGGAACGTACAGACAGTAGAAGTACGAGTAACAAATACTTTATGTACGCCCCAACAAATATACAACGTTGAATCAGGGTCTTCATAAACAACAGTACTACACAACACATCAGACTATCTCCAGCGTCCAGCCGAAGGTTCAAATTATCCCGCGACTGCAGCGCCATCAGTGAGTCTATTTTTTACAAGGTCTTTGCTGTGTCGTCAGTCTTCCATTGTCAGCCATTGCTGCTTACTAGTCTCCTAGTGGCAGTATCGTGAATTACACGTCATTTCGTGACTCATTTGTTTCTCCAAGCTCTGCTGGTACTGCTGTAGAGATCCCAGCGGGATACCTAATGTGCGTCGTAAACTGTGAAAGAAACAATCGGTAACGCATTTCGTGCGCCACCGTATACTATCACCAGTCACGGTGACGTGTCCTTTCGACGCCTGCATTTAACAACAGAGGGCTAGAGCTGAAGCCGTGATCACCGTAGAAGCGCTGCCAGAGGGCGCCGCCGTCTTCAGTCGCCTCGTAGGCGAGTCCCCCGCAGCCCTCTGCTTCGGTAGCTTTCTAGCCATCATACGTCTTCAAAGCCGTGGGGTGTAAATAAGTTCCATCCCTTACCGCTACGCACCTCTGCTTCGGTGCGCCACGAATGCCGGCGCTCTACTCATCAGTAGGGCAGAGCGCGCCTCACATACGTCGCGGCGAAGCACGTCGTTTGTTCGCGTCGACTCCCCAGCACTTGCTCGTAGCTCGCGTCACGCAAATCCTACTCGGCTAGAATCCCAAATAAGTTGAAAATATGTGGAATAAAGGGGCGAGCGTCTGTGCAGAGAAGTGTGTGAGCAGCGGGTGGATAGTGGATAGCGCGGGACATGCGAACGGGTGCTCGCTGACCGCCGCTTGGCATGGCAACAAAGACCGCCGAGGCCCCCGGCTTGTTTACAAACAGACACCACGAAAAGAAAGCGCTCCGCCGATAGCAGGCAGGGTGTCCGGCCTTGCCCTCACACTCGCGCACACACACACACACACACACACACACACACACACACACACACACACAGGTTTGGCGCGGCTACGCAGCTGAGCGGCTCGGAGTGCGTCATGCACGCCGCGGTACCGCGTTCAAGCCCCACTGCTTCCGAAGCGTTTTTCGTCACAAGGGACTTCACAGATGAGTCCTTTTCGATTTTCGTAATAATTATACACTGAAGCGCCCAAGTAACTGGTATAGGCATGCGCGTTGAAATACAGAGATACGTAAACAGGCACAATACGGCACTACGGTCAGCAGCGCCTATGTAAGACAAGTGTCTCGTTCAGTTGTTAAATCGGCTACTGCTGCTGCAATGCCAGGTTATCAATATCTGAGTTTGGTTGGTTGGTTTGTGGGATGAAAGGGACCAGACTGCGATGGTCATCGGTCCCTTTTTCCAAAAAATTAAAACCGCCCGAAGAGAATAAAAAACGAACAGCAGGAAAGACGGCAGACGACACAGGACGAGAAAGACTCCGACAGAGATCAGACAAAACAAATTAAAACACACAGAGTGTGACGGTGGCTGGCCGACCATAGAGAAAAAAAGAGGAAAAGCCAACCACCAAGAACACATTAAAAACTCAGTTTAAAATCAGAGGATAAAAGCCAGAAGCAACACTAAAAAACAAAACACTCAGATTAAACTATAAAAAAACCCTGCCCGAATAAAACGCAAAACCAAGTCCACCATGGCAGAGTCATCTAGTAAAAGGGCAGGGAGCGTATCAGGCAGCGGAAATGTCTGCCTGAGCACAGTTAAAAGCGGACAAGTTGATAAAATGTGCATCACCGTCAAAACCGCCCCACAGCAACAGAGAGGCGGGTCCTCACGACGCAATAAATAACTGTGAGACAGTCGAGTGTGGCCAATGCGGAGCCGACAAAGAACAACTGAATCCCTGCGAGTGGCTCGCATGGATGACTGCCACACACGCGTCGTCGCCTTGAGAGAACGGAGTTTGTTTGGCGTGGGCAGATTGCGCCATTCAGTGTCCCAAAGCGAGAGAACTTCGCGGCGGAAGACTGCCCGCAAATCAGTCTCCGGGAGGCCAACGTCCAGGGTGGGTTCACTGGTGGCCTGTTTGGCCAGGTGGTCAACACGTTCATTGCCCGGGATACCGACGTGACCGGGGGTCCACACAAAGACCACAGAGCGGCCGCAACGGGCAAGAGTATGCAGGGACTCATGGATAGCCATCACCAGACGAGAACGAGGAAAACACTGGTCAACATCTCGTAAACCGCTCAGGGAGTCGCTACAGATAACGAAGGACTCACCTGAGCAGGAGCGGATATACTCTAGGGCACGAAAGATGGCGACCAGCTCATCAGTGTAAACGCTGCAGCCAGCCGGCAAGGAACGTTGTTCGGAATGATCCCCTAGAGTTAGCGCATAACCGACTCGACCAGCGACCATCGAGCCGTCGGTGTAAACAACTCCAGACCCTGATACGTGATACCTCAGTATGAACGTGGTGTTACAGTCGCCGCACCAGCGATGGAACACATCTCCGATGTAGGGATGAAGTAGGGATTTTCCGGTACGACCATTTCACGAATGTACTACGAGTATCGGAAATCCGGTGAAACATCAAATCTCCGACATTGCTGCAGCCTGAAAAAGATCTCGCAAGAACGGGATCAACGACGACTGAAGAGAATCGTTGAACGACACAGAAATGCAACCCCCCCCCCCCCCGCCCCCCGCAAATTGCTGCAGATTTCAATGTTGGGCCATCAACAAATGTCAGCAAACCATTCAACGAAACATCATCGATATGGGCTTTCATAGTCAAAGGTCCACTCGTGTATTCTTGATTACTGCACGAAACAAAGCTTTACGCCTCGCCTGGGCCCGTCAACACAGACATCGGACTGTTGATGGCTGGAAACATGTTGCCTGGTCGGACGAGTCTCGTTTCAAATTGTATCGAGCGGATGGACGCGTATGGATATGAGACAACCTCATAAATCCATGGACTCTGCATGTCAGCAGGGGCTGTTCAAGCTGATGGAGGCCCTGAAATGGTGTGTGTGTGTGGGGGGGGGGGGGGTGTAGTTGGAGTGATATGGGACGCCTGATACGTCCAGATACGACTCTGACAGGTGACACGTACGTAAGTATCCTGTCTCAGAACCTGCATCCAGTCATGTCCGTTGTGCATCCGACGTACTTCGGAATTCCAGCAGGACAATCCGACACCCCACACGTTCAGAATTTGCTACAGACTGGCTCCAGGAACATTCTGAGTTTAAACACATTCGCAGGCCACCAAACTCCCCTTACATGAACATTATTGAGCAGATCTGGGATGCCTTGCAACGTGCTGTGCAGAAGAGATCTCCACCCCGTCGTGCTCTTACGGATTTATGGACAGCCCTGCGGGATTCATGGTGTCAGTGTTCCGTCCAGCACTACTCCAGACATTAGTCGAGTCCACGCCACGTCGTGTTGCGGTATCTCTGCGTGCACGCGGGGACCCAACACGAGATTAGACAGGTCCAGTGTAGAATCCGAGGGTTACTATCCAGACACCAATTTCCCGAAACAACATGACTCACTTCTGAAAATAACTGTTATGAAAATTCCTCTCAAGATTAGACTTTCAAGCATTGTTGCCTTAATAACTTATCCGTCGGTAGCTAAGTGCGTAGCATGATAGACCTGTAATCGTAAAATTCCTTGTTGGAACATAACATTTTTTACTTTGCGTTTTATTTAAATTCCATATTTATTCACAAATGGAGAGTTAACTAACGATCGGCGAATCGCTTTTTCCTTAAAAATAACACTTCATTTTTAATTCCTGTAGTATAAAAATGACATAAAAAGCGATACAGACAGGTGGAATGAGACTTTGTTAAATTATGGTTCCCACCCAAGAAAACAGCGACCACAGAATGGGCCACAACAACGGGGTATATTAGCTCGTGGAGAAGATGACTGATACGATTCGGAAAAGACGGACTGCCTTTTAGGGCCACGTGCTACGAAAGAGCCCACAAAAGATTTCTAAAAAAAATGTTAATCTGCTTTCATGACAAGATAACCAAAGAGGCATGGTTTACAGAAGTCGATAAAGGTCTATGAGATGTGCAAATTTCTCATCGAGATAATCCACGAGTGTGGTCCGCTTAAGGAATCATTACGAACACACAAGGTTTCCAGAAAAATCTGAAGCTGAGCATCGCATGGCGTGTACAAAAGAGAGAAAGAACACCTTGGAAATGAATGCACGAGCACTGGATGTCAATCAAAGCTGGGAAACGAAGAAAGAAGAAGGATACTGTTCGGTCTCAAGATATAACAAAAGTATTTTCTTTTATATTTGATTTTCGCATTCAGTCCGAAATTTTAATTTATTGTGAATACTTACGTTTACATGAGTGCTTACTAGAAACCGAGATATGTTGGTGTTAGTAAAAATTATGATTCAATATTTGTTAATGACCATTTCCATTTATCAGTAAGTATGGAATTTACGTAAAAAACGCTACTGTTGACATTCGAAATAGTTACTGAACCATTACAATCCTGTTACGCTGTATATTCACCTACTGCCGAATACGTTAATAAGCGAAAAATGTTTGTACTTTACAGCTCTCGAAAATCTTCCAGTTCCGAAGGCTTTTTAAGAATTGCTTCGTACTACATTAGGGAATTGAGGTGTCAGTGGAATTTCTGGAGTCACAACTGAGGAATCACTAGGATCAGAAACTGTGCCCCCATTTTCTCCTCCTAGTCTTCTTCTTGCATACGTTTCGTCTATTCCCTCGTCATCTTTCACGGTCCGTTCCCCTTCTCCCAACTTTCGTACCTTTTCTTTCCTCCTCCTCCTTTTCGCGTGCATTTCCATCATCTCCTCCTCCTTCATTATGTCCTCCTCGCCCTTCCCCTCATTATCACTTCTTATTCGTCGTCTACTTATTGCTCTCCTTTTCATTTCACCTTCCCCTTTTACTATTTTTTTCTTTTCTTCATTCTTCACATAACACCCCTTTACCTATTCAATCTTCCGTCCACGCTCCCCTGTTTTCTTTCACACCCGACTCATTCCCCTTCTACCCACCGCTGTCTGCCCGTCCTCTTTCCATTTTATGTACCTCGACGTAAGATCAAATTTTCACATTTAATTAGGTGATTATAACGCGTAACTGCGGAACGGGCAGGACGTCAGACCATCACTCCAGCTTTGCCAGATAATAAAACGGGCGCTATTAAATTAAGAGCCCTGCCCCGCGTGTCGGCTAAAAGTTTCCGCTAGGGACTGTCCCGCGTCTCATTATAATTAAAAGCTACTCTGCTCGCCGCCCACAGAGTCCTTTCCTACGCAGCGGCTCCCGTTACGGGCACGCTGTTCACAAAACCAATTTCAGAACTGAGTCTAATGTCGTTGTTCTGGACACGGCGGCGGCAAGTGTGCCTGCAGTCTTTTGTAGTCGGCACCTTACCAGCAGGCTGCGCTTTGACACCAACTCACAATGTCATCTGAAGATGCCAGTCTTTGGGAGATATCCAGCACACTCCTGCAAGTTAGATGTAGTTGGCTCGCAATGATCGTAAGACGGAAGCAAGCAGTCTAGATCGTTTGTTGTTAGTGTGTTCAAATGTTAAACGCCGATAACAGAATCTACGTGGCGCATTAGCCCAACTGGAGAGTAAGTTGCATACAGCATTGCAAAGACTTGCTGTCTCCCTTGATTCTTTCCCTGTTATTTGTATGTGTGTGAGGAATGTAATTATATAAACAATAGATTTGTGTAAGACAGACCAAATTTCGTCACAGAAACCCACGTTTCTTCATTACCAGTCTGCTATATGCAAATCACTGAGAACATGAAATAGTGTCAAATTTACTTTAACTTATCTAAGAATGTGTAGCAACTGATACATTTATCAAAAGAAAAAATATTAAAGATGACAGGTGGGTTTTTTCTGTCATTAAAAATTTACATCTGCTAAATTGCGATTTAAATTATATTAAATATTGACTTTCATCAATGTCTCTAATTTATGATTATGGATCATATAACTGATTATGGAGTTTATACTGCGTAGAAACTGTTTAAATTAAACAGGTATATAGTAGTTATAAAGTTGGATCTCACTTCTCTTCTTTGGTATTTATACCACCATAAATACTTTTTAAATCAATTATTTTGCCTTAAAATAGGTTCATATAAATTTTATAAAGTTATTAATCAAAACAGAGTTAATTAAACACAATCTGTAATGATGTTTTGTATTAAGGTTGACGAATTGAACTATTTATTTTAAACAGAATAGTAAATTTCAAGCACCAAATAAATTAAATACAAGAACCGTTGGCCCTTAAACACCATAATTTTAACAATAGGTATATACTGCATTATGATTAATGCATTAAGTTATCTGTGTTAAAAATAATTCCAAATTTCAAAAGGAAATAAATGAAATGCCTAATTGTATTCACATCAACCTGAGAAGCTAGAATTTTACCTTATACTGCGCTTTGTCTTATTTTCAGGTGAGCAATCTTGCTGTCGCGACCACAGCCACTGACTATATTTCAGCTTACTTTGGGGACTGCGGTTTTCTACATCGGTATGTACCTGAACAGAGCAAATTCCTTGTGGCAGGGTCTTTCCTTAGAAGCAAGCAAGACAGAGAAGCGCGTAACACGAACAGTCGAGATACCTGTTGTCAGTTCACGATTTTTATGCGTACCACTCATCAGGGCATCGCAGCTGTGGAGCAGGAGGAGATATTGTTAATGAAGTCCAGTTGTTCAGACACATTCAAGACGGACTTTTTCCATTATTTGTGTGTGTTTCGTTTGTCACAAATATGGTAGTATGTCATTTTGCTTGGTGTTCAGCCCAAAAGCTTATTTGGCGCAGTTCAGTTTTTGTGTACCACATTTCCCTCTATTAAAAAACTGACGATTGCCTGATGCCTATTGCTGTGCCTTATCAGCTGATACTGTTTATAGTTAAGTTGTGCAGTAAACCTCATTTCTCCCAAATTCGATGCATTATCGCTTCACTAGTTAATCTTCAGTATTGTTCTGTAGCACAGTAACTCAGACAGCTTCTGTTTTCTTACCATCCAGGCTACACTGGAGATAAACGCTTCCAGAAAAGACATTCCAACAGTTAAATTTACTTTATATGTCAACAAGTCTCTCTTTCTCAGAAACGCTTACCTTGAAAATTGTTCGTCTGCACGTTACATTCGTTTTCACTCTCTCATCGTCAGTTTCGTGTTGCCTCAGTAGTAAAATTGTTCAACTATTTTTAGTGACACATTTCCTAACGCAATTCCTGCAGCATCGCCTGATTCAGATCGACTGCTCATCTCATAACCTTTTTTTCTGCTTATCCGATTTTCCAAATAATTTGCTGACTACAGCGTCGTCGGCAAACCTCGAGGTTTTTATTGCTTGCCCTTGGACTATAATTACCCACCCAAACTTCTGCTTTGTTTTCTTCACTGCCTGCTCGAAGTACAATTGACCATCATCAGCAATAGCCGGCAACCCTCTCCCGCTCCGTTCTTAACCACTGCCATCTTTTACTGTCGTTCTATTTTTATAACTGCTGTCTGGTTTCTGTACAAGTTGTAAATATCCTTTGGATCGCTGTACAATTTCAAATACTGTGTTCCAGCCAACACTGTGAAAAGCTTTTTCGAATTCTGCTAATGCTAAAAATTTGTGGTCTTTCTTCATGCTAACAACGGTAATCAACCTGGTCTCTCCCATCCACTAGTGGGCGTCCAGCTTTCATGGTGAGCGGTACGAAAGAGGGATTTTAAAATCATTTTCATTACGTATTCATGAAATTATGACATCAAGTATTTGATATGTAATTATTATATTATGAGCCTCATAATTTTTATAGAGTAAAGTTACTTCCTACTTTATAAATCATTGTTACTGTGCGGTCGATGGCCAGTTAGAAAATTTTACCACTGACAAGAGGTACAGAAGTGGGAGGTAAGAATAAAATATTGACTCCCATGTATCTACACTAATCTGTATGGACAGTATGGCCTCGCGTGTCGCTTCAATCACCGGGAACCCATAGTGATCTTCCCGCAGCTCCGTTTGTAACAGTGTTTGTAGTACAGAAGTAGACTGTCTGCTACCACATCGCGCGGGCATTTTCCTCGATCAAAACTGAGTCGGTTTTATCGCTGAAAGAATCGGTTTTCTGTTATACCGGTTATTCCCTGACTCTTAAAACCGCTTAAAACAACTGTTTTCTGAAATAATAGCGACAGAAAACGAAAATCGGTTATTTCAACAATAAAAGTACACAGAGAACAAATGTTTAAAAACGCTAACAATTCCTCCCTCTTTTACATTATACATTTCAAGACACACAGAATCAAAGAATCGAAAAAATTGGTAAGTAAAAGAAAACTTAGTCCGCCCACCATTTACTGCCTCTCTCGAAAAGTAACGAGGGATTGAATAACACGAAACATTGTCCATTATTCTCCTACAGATTGTAAATTTTTAAATCTGTACTCAAAAATCGTGTTGTAACTGGGGACCCTACCACCATTTGGGAATTTCCCAGAGTCACTGTCGTTCGTCACCAAGGGCTACAAGCAGATACAGGCGTCTTAACTAAACACACGCAACATCAGCTATTTTCTAACTTTATTGCAATCTGTGAACGAACTGTTCAGTTATTAATTTATTGCTTTCACATAACTTCCCTTCGCTGTTACTAGTTCTTAGAAATGACAGAATAATAATAAGCTTTTTGTGAAATCTGTAGTGTTGTTTTCCTTTATTTCGAAAGTAAAATATCTTTACTTTTCAACGGGAATTTGAATACAAATGATTTTTTACTGACACAATCAAAAATGCTCTTTCAGAAAATTCAAATTAACAAGTTGCCAAATAGGCAAAAACTAACATTTATCAGGAACAAATGCATGGGAATATCTGAAATTTCTTTAATGAATCAATGCATTGCCCAATATTTATTCTGCAGTGTGTTAATAATACTCGTCCTGTGGTGTGTTGATCTGTAAGTTCACTCACTTCACCAGAAACAGTATTATTCAGAGCCGGTACCAATCTTTCAGAAGTCACAGAACTTGCTCCTAAACTCGTTTTTAGAAAAAATTTTATTTAAAAAGTAAAATATTTTAGTACCACTGCTATGGCACACTGATGTACTAGTTTTATAACCGGATATCAGTAAAAAAAAAAATGAAGATACCTGTTACAACCCACATCAAACATATACCGAAAAATACCGGTTATTCAGAATTAAAATACCGGCATCGGTTTCAACCGGTCGGTTTTTCCCACTTCTGTACCAAAGGTGCAGTGGCGAACAGCAAGTGTGGGCTACACCTTGATCGCGAGTCAGAGATATAAGTAGTCGGAGGCCGTCCAGCTAGACAGACGTAACGTGAACACAGGAAAAAGAAATGAGCAAGGGAGTGGAGGGTGGAGGGGGGGGGGGGCTGTGGTCTGTGCGCTTTACTGCGGTGAGGGGGCGGCCAGATGTCTGGTGGGTTCTGGCAGAGGGGGGAACCATTGTGGCACACGTCGAACTGGAAGAGAGGAAACCAGAGGCACAAACGCACACCTGCCACAGCAGGGGGGGAGCTGTGCTCTACACGATACGCGATACATTCACGAACGATCCTGGAAACTTAAAGGACACATCTCGGCACCTAGTTTAGTAAGCCGTATGTTTTAATCGTCAATTTAGAAAAGAAATTAATGGCCAGCGAGGGCTTGCCGATGATATTGTTAATTCAGAGACAGCACAGGTCTAGGAAGAGATATTGACTTGGATGGAAAGGATCTTAAGAAAGAGGACGTAAGATTGGACAGCAAGAAAAGCAAAACAAGAGTAACGGAATATAGTGGAATGAAGTGAGCAGATGCTGAGGGAATTAGATTACGAAGTGAGACACTAAAAGCAGTAGATGACTTTTGTTATTTGAGGGGGAAAATAACCGGTGATGGCCGAAGTAGAGAGGATATACACTGAAGAGCCAAAGAAACTGGTACACACGCCCGCGAGCACGCTGAAGTGGCGCAACACGACGTGGCATGGACTCGACTAATGTCTGAAGTAGAGCTGGAGAGAATTGACACCATGAATGGCGCAGGGTTGTGAGAGTACAAAGGGGTGGAGATCTCTTCTGAACAGTACATCGCAAGGCATCCCAGATATGCTCAGTAAGGTCCATGGTCGGAGAGTTTGGCGGCCAACGGAAGTGTTTAAACTTAGAAGAGTGTTCCTGGAGCAATTCTGTAGCAATTCTGGACGTGCGGGGTGTCGCATTGTCTTGCTGGAATTACCCCACTCTGTCGTAATGCACAATGGACATGAATGAATGCAGCTGATCAGACAGGATGCTTACGTACGTGTCACCTGCCAGAGTCGTATCTAGGCGTATCAGGGGTCCCATATCACCCCAAATGCACAAGCCCCACACCATTACAGGGCCTCCACCAGCTTGAAGAGTCCCCTGCTGATATGCAAGGTCCATGAATCACGAAGTTGTTTCCATATCCGTACACGTCCGTCAGTTCGATACAATTCGAATCGGGACTCTTCCTACTAAGCAACATGTTGCCAGTCATCAGCAGTCCAATGTCTGTGTTGACGGGCCCAAGCGGGGCGTAAAGCTTTGTGTCGTGCAGTGATCAAGGGTACACGAGTGGGCCTGTAGCTCCGAAAGCCCATATCGATGATTTTTCTTTCAATGGTTCGCACGCTGCTAATTGTTGATGGTCCAACATTGAAATCTGCAGCAATTCACGGAAGGGTTGCACTTCTATATCGTTGAACGGTTTGCTTCAGTCATCGTTGGTCTTGTTCTTGCAGGATCTTTTTCCAGCCGCAGCGATGTTGGAGGTTTGATGTTTTACCGTATTCCTGGTATTCACTGTACACTCGTGAAATGGTCGTACGGGAAAATCCCCACTACTTCGCTACCTCGTAGATGCTGGGTCCCATCGCCCGTGCGGCGACTATAATGCCGCCTTCAAACTCACTTAAACCTGCCATTGTAGCAACAGTAACCTACCTAACAACGGCGACAGACACTTGCGGTCTTATATAGGCGTTACCGACCGTACCGCCGTATTGAACCTGTTTACGTATATCGTTATTTGAATATGAATGCGCATACCACTTTCTTTGGTGCTTCAGTGTAAGATGCAGACTGGTTGAAACATGTAAAATGCACATGAAAATCAACAAGCTATTAACCATCTAGTATTAATGTGAATGACGTCTCTTCTGAAGATAATTGTCTGGAATGTAGCCTAGCGTGTAAATGAAAAGTACATGATAAGCAGTTCACACGAGCAGCGTATAGAAGCTTTTGAAATGTAGTGTTACAGGGAAATGATAAAGATTACATGGGTGGATAGGGTAACTAATGAGGATGTACTGAATAGATCTGGGGGTGGTGGGAGGTGTTCTGAACAACTGCACTTAAAGAAGGGAACGGGTAATAGGACAATTCTGAGGCATCAAGGAATCGTCCATCTGGTAAAGGAAGAAATTGAAGGACCGCAATTGTCTTGGCTGTAATAAACAGATTATGTGGATGGTGGTTGCAGCAGTTATTCAGAGGTGAAAACGCTTGCGCCGGATAGAGTTAGCGTGGACAGCTGATTGAATCAAACTTTTTTTCAGACCGAAGACCACATCATTTCCTTTTGTGGCACGCCTTGATAAAATGGGTGTCGAGTGGCTACCACTGTGATGTCAAGACGATATGAAGTCGTACCTGTGGAGAGTGAAGATGAGTTTCATATGAGACTTGGAAGTATAGGGAATCCTTAGAAGTTAGTGCTGAAGTACGGATAGGGAAGCATGATCGGCTACAAAAACAAAAACAAAGTGGGTGTCGCCGAAGCAGAAGTTCGTGAAAGAAAAATTCGTTTTATGAAGCATGTGAGGCAGGATTGTAGCTTGTATTACTGGCGTTCACCTTCTACCGTCGAAGGAGGGATGCAAAAAGTGAAAAAAAAATGCTTCAAGTGGCTCTGAGCACTATGGGAGGTCATCAGTCCCCTAGACTTAGAACTACTTAAACCTAACTAACCTAAGGACAGCACAGACATCCATCCCCGAGGCAGGATTCGAACCTGCGACCGTAACAGCAGCGCCGTTCCGGACTGAAGCGCCTAGAACGGCTCGGCCACAGCGGCCGGTAAAAAGTGAAAGGAAATTTCGGTAGAGAAAAGTAGTTGAAGGGGAGCACTAGCAAGACTCAGATCGCAGACGAAATAACCGTTCTAGAGGAAATATAAAAACCTTAGGAGCACCCTTGGGAAGAAAGTGCAGCAAAATTAGCACAGAATATGGCTTAAGGATAAACAAAGCGAAGATGATGGTGTGAGTACACTTGAGAGGACAAAAACAACTTGCATAACTGCAATATGAGAACAACAACAACAACAACACGGTAGTGCAAGAAGTAACAGTTCTCTCTAAGAGGTAAGGTTACAACGATGTTGGTGTTGAAGCTCTTTTTTCCGTGTTTGCTTTAACAATATGTATATTGTTATTGTGTTTTGCTAAAAGTGGACCCTATCCAGAAACATAACTAAGGTTTCAGTGGATGGATGGTTACAATGGATGATATCTCGAGTAGAGTGACTTAGAGGAATGAAACAATTCCCATTTAGGGGATCTATCAGTGTCTCGGTTTGATTGGCAAATAAGAAGATATTTGTGAAAGCTTGTATCTGGAGCGCGGTACGGCGTGGAAGCGACACGTCGAATTATGGAATCAATAAAAGAAAACTGATAATTTAGAAAAAATAAAATAAAAGCTGGGTTGCGAATCAGCTCTGTGCCATGGCCAGCATAGCTAAAACGGAGGGAACTCATAGCGTTGCCGTATTGAGACTTGATGCTACAAGAGAATAACAGCACAAACGCGTATAATGGAATTTAACACGCCTGTGCAACCTTTACCGTTTCATCTCCTTTTCCGGGAGCGTACGTCGCGAGTTGTGCTGTATGTAACGGAGCGAGCGTGGAAAACACGAGAGAGAAAGAGAAGGTGCGGAGGCTTTTGGTGGCAGATGCGGACGGCTGGCGAAGCGCGAGGTAGGAAGAGAGCGATGGAGTGGGGGAGGTGGGGGAGACGAAGAAGGGGAGGCGGCAGCGACAAAGCCGACTGCAGGCCGCGCAAGTTGCGGGAGTTTAAAGCACCGGACAACCGACCCGAAACTTCTCGCACGGGCCGGCGATACTGCAGCCACTCCAGACGTCGATATCTCGCTCGCCAAGAGTCGCTACGGTGCGAGAGTTACTTGCTGGGCTGCATCTGCAGAGACAATACGCACTATTCGATGAGCACTGTTCTCTGCCGTTAGTCCCAGAGACACAGTCTTTGAGGGTCACCCTTCTCCACAACTAGAGGTCTGCGCGGATGCGGATATAATAATCATTATCATTGTTCAGCTCCCTTGTTTGGATGATCTGCGGAAACTGGGAGGAGACTCAGGAACAGCTGGATGCTTGAGAAGAAAATGTGAGATAGTAAGGAATGAAATTTAAAGTGCGAGATCCCGGTTACAGCTAGAAAGATAGATCAACAAACCGAATAAGGATTGCAGGTGAACAACTGAAGAAGGTGGAAAGTGTCAAGTACTTGAGAAGCGCGACAGAGAAAATGGAAAAAATGAGGAAGATATTAATGAACGTGGCAGACAGGCAGAACCATTCCTGTTGAGTATTAAGTATTAGTTTGGAAAAATGACGTCCCACAAAAAAGGAAAGAAGTAATTATATAAAAGTTACTACATCCCAATAGTGACCTGTGATTTGAAACACGGTCAATGAAGGAGAGATACGTAAGCAGATTACAGGCGTGTGAAATGAAGTTCCTCAGAAGTAGTATGGGAGAGAAGGAGAGGAGCGTTAACACTCGTCTTAAGAAACAAAAAGGCAATTGTCCGTCTGGGCAACCTTCATAAATCGCCAGTAGCAGATTATGGCTTCAAGGAATCACCAAATTCGTTTCTCCGACACTATAGTTTTATCGAGATCCAGTTACGACCATGCTAGAGTGTACAGAGAGGCTACAGAAATTCAGAAACACAAAAAGAATTCCACCAATCAAGAAGAAGGGTTGAGAACAGACAAGTTGTGAGGCTTAGTGCTAAATAAAACAGACAGCGCCAACTTTTCCCCGTTGCAAACTCCAGAACACGTCGGTGCGACTGCGCGATCTTAGGCAGTGGTCTTATGACGTCACAACCAGATCTGGAGTTCCTATATAAGAAGCTGAATCGTCCGCCATGTTTCCCCAACTCTGAAGATTAGGCAATGTTTACCTTGTGGGTGATTAACCGATTCACGCAAGTTTTTACGATATTTGTTATAAAATATCTTATATTGGATGTATGGAGTGTACCAAACTGTAATTAATGTGCGTAGACATACTTAGAATGTCCTTTAAAAATTGAAATGTAATATCAAACGACTGAAGAAATGTAAGCTCAGAACTTCAGTGGTAGTTTGTAAATGTGTTGCTTGTTAAGATGTGATCAAAACTTGATTCTCTGAAGGTTATGTTACTTGCGCAGGTTCCCTCAGGATGATCATCCCTCTACAAAAATATCGTAATTATCATTCGTCCTGCCACACCGATATAAGAAATGGGATTAAGTATTATTCAGTTTGTGTATGTATGTTTATGACAATTACTTATAAATACATCACAATAAATATTGCTGTCTACTTTGGCAATTGCGAAAATGTGCCAGGTATCAAAAAAAAATTGAGACGAACTGCTTCAGTTTAGGTTTCAACTGGGAGCACAAACGCAGTTGTACACAGTTGGTTTCACGCTTACAACTATTTTTATTAACACGTATCTACGATACACAACTGAGCGGGAGGTCCTGGTTCCCAGTTGTCTTTGCGGCAATTTCTGGCCCATATTTTTCTTCGTTCGGGGTCACCTGGAAATCTATAAACATTCGCAAACCATTTTTTGCAATGGATAGTGCGTTTCACAGGTGAGCAGCTACCCATATTTATGACGAATTATTCAGTGCATTTTATTAGAAATGGCCACTCGCATCGTGACTCAAGTGTGAATATCCTATACACTGGGGAAAACACGGCGGACACTTCAGCTCAGGTTACAGGAGTCTTAAACCGGCTGTTGCGTGGATACGTGTAAACAGTTCCGCTTGCTGAGCGTGTTTGACTGCTATCTGTAGGCTTTGGTGATGTCTCCAGCACTGAGAGACGAAACGTAGACAGAGAATTATGCCTCGGACAATAGCCTAATGCCGTGAACAGAAAAACTAATTTGTCGCGCATTCCTCTCGCAGCAGTGTTTGATCCCGGCCGACGCCGCGCCGTGTAGAGCTGAGCAATTTGTAGCGGGGCGCGGCGTCGCGGTTCGTCTATTTCGGTCGCGGCGGACCCAGCAGGAATGCCGAGCTGGAGTTTTGGGCGCGTCGCGGCGTGTCTGCCACTTGTCACCGCTGTCCGTCAGTGCTGCCAACCGAGAGGAACACACGGGAGCGACGAGTTCCGCCGGGGATCTAATTACCTGGAGGTACAAGCGGGGCACCTGCTACACCAACCATTGGGGTCTGGAGTACAGCGTGTTCACTGATTACAGAAACCTCGTGCAGTTCTAGAATGGAAATATAATTATGCAGT
The DNA here is from genome assembly GCF_021461385.2 of Schistocerca piceifrons. Lineage (NCBI taxonomy): Eukaryota > Metazoa > Arthropoda > Insecta > Orthoptera > Acrididae > Schistocerca > Schistocerca piceifrons. The sequence goes on from NC_060146.1 coordinate 217,544,703, forward strand.
GCTCAAAGTACGCAGCTAAGTTTTATTGCCTTTATTTGTACTACACGCCTACTTCGGCTGAATTAACATCGTGTTGTCTGGAAGTAAATGGTACATTATTCCTAATTTTATAGCTAATTACTAAATGGATTTAATTATTACGCTCTTTAACGTACGTTTGATGGTTTTGACATCCATGCGGTACCGGTGGCTGTGTCACTGCCTATTTGCCTGTTAACCACGTTCCTTTCGTGGTATTCGACTAATAATGGTTGGTTATCACCTCATCTGACTCATTACTTTATGTCGTCGTCAGATTATATCTTCATGTCAGTGTTTTCGCAACAGTTCGACAGGTAATCAAATGATGGTCACGAAAATACTGATATGAAAATATAATCTGACACTACATAAAGTTTAGAGCACTGGACTCGCATTCGGGAGGATGACACTTCAATCTCGCGTCCGGTCATCCTGATTTAGGTTTTCCGTTATTTCCCTAAATCGCTTCAGGTAAATGCCGGGATGGTACCTTTATTTTTCTGGGCGTGCATAATGTGGATTTTTTGTATTATTATGCGCTCAGCTGTTCGCTGAGAGCCAGTTGTTTGTCTCATATGCATATTTTGGGGGTTCTTCATTAATAGACCTGTAAAATCTCTAAAGGTAACAATTTTCGAACACACTTCAAATATCTTAGGTAAATCACTTAGGGGCTGTGGACAAAAATTTGGAAAGTGACTGATGTGCCGTGTCGACTGTAAACTAACACATCTCTCGACGGCTGGTCCATCACGGCCAGCGCCAGACACTGCTTCCATTGCTCGGAGAAGCAAAAGAGCGTAGAGGTACAGGGAGAGAGTGGCCAACCGGACGATACGGCGGCCATTTTTCTGCCAAACTGCGGGAGTAGTGTAGTACACACTCACCGAATCAAAAGCACAAGACAATATCGCGAAATCATTCGTTAAATGCCTTTGTTTATAAGAATAATGTGTTATAATAATTTTCACACAGCCAATTTACAGGTCTGTTTTCGAATTTAACTATGTATATTGCAAGTTCTTTTATATGCAGTAAAAAGTAAAAACGACTTACTTCGCACAGATAAAGAGTGCTTGGTCGGTTTCCACAGGGCTCCTGTTTGATTTATGTCAGCCCTGTCGACTGCGACTGTCCACTGCTTTCGTCTTCCTTCATTGCGTTGAAATGCTAACATGCGAAATCCACCTTCGCCTCTATTGGAACAACCAAATGCAGCACAACCTGGCATCGTTTACGAACGTCTGCTGAACGAATTACAGATGTCAAAAACAATACGGACGTGTTTACTTGAAACATGTAGGCCTACCGAGTTCAACACAAAACGCTTCATTATATCAACTCGTGTTTAAGATCGCAAACGCTAATTACGTACTGAAAACGATATACTACTAAATCGAACATGCATGCACAACGCATAACAAGTCTCTCAATAATTCAAATACCTTTTAATCGTTTCCAAAAGTCATCTGAATTTCAATTCAACTCAAAAGCATGGCGAACATAAGAAGCGCGATAGACGTTTGGCGCCATTTTTCTGCCAAAGCTAATCAACCAATCACGGGCAACTTCACCTACGGCCACTCTCTCTGTATACTGGCTCTCTAGGTAGAGGCAACTTGCTGGCTCTGCTCCCCGCATCGCACGCCAGACTTCCCTCAGCCTTTGCGCACAGACTGTAAACACCGCTTCCCACACTGCTACACCGTATTCAGCGCGACCTCAACTCTGCCTTAATGGGGTGACTAATATTTCGTCCGACGGGCTTACATTATCGCTCCTTTCGCCACCCACTCCAGCAACCGTCCCCGTGAAACGGCCGGCTCTCCCGTTAAAACCTGGACAGGCTCTCGCTGCCGAGGCGCGTTAAGTATTTAGCAGGGCTCCGGCGCTCGCGATTGATTCCAGCACGCCGCCTTAATTGCGCGGCAGCTCTCGCCCGATTACCGCGTCTCGTGCAACGCCGCCGCCGCCGCGGACATTACACACGCGTTTTCGCTCTCCTCCGCGAGTCTGGAAGTCGAGAATCGTCCGGGATCCGGTTCCAGCGGACAGACCGCAAGCGGCGAGCGCATTCAGAGTGGCTGCTTAGGCTAGGCCGGCCAGTTGGGCAACGCGCGCTCACATCGTCTCGCCTCGCCTCGCCTTACCTGTTGCTGGCCGCGCACCACGGGGGACCTTTCTCACTCCTTTGTCAGCGGCTGTGCCCCCTCTCCACCCTACGCCCTCTTGACCGTCCTTACTGCTTTCCAGACTTGCTCTCCCTCCGCAGTTTTGACCCGCTACACTTCCCTCCACTAAGCCGGGTTCACATAAGCAACTAATTAGACACCGCGGTTTGTGGTTTTCGGTAGCGCCACCGTACGCTGCCGTTCACACAGCTCACACACAAATTCTACGCAGTTGCACAACTTTCAAAAAAAAAAAAAATGGCGTCAACTGAAGACATACGGGCCGGCGGTGCCCGAGCGGTTCTACGTGGTTAAGTCCGGAACCACGCTGCTACTACGGTCGCAGGTTCGAATCCTGCCTCGGGCATGGATGTGTGTGATGTCCTTAGGTTTAAGTAGTTCTAAGTTCTAGGGAACTGATGACCTCAGGTGTTAAATCCCATAGTGCTCAGAGCCATTTTGAAAACATAGGGCCGAATGTTATAGTGCACTTTAGGTTATGGCATTAGAGCTGTGACAAGACTTACTTATAAAGAAGGTGAAACCCAAATGTTATATCCGAAAATATATTTCGCTGAGGAATAAGTCAGGGGTCACCAACATAAAGGGTGATCAAAAAGTCAGTATAAATTTGAAAACTGAATAAAACACGGAATAATGTAGTTAGACAGGTACAAATTGACACACATGCTCGGAATGACATGAGGTTTTATTAGAACCAAAAAAATACAAAATGTCCGACAGATGGCGCTTCATCTGATCAGAATAGCAATAATTAGCATAACAAAGTAAGACAAAGCAAAGATGATGTTCTTCACAGGAAATGCTCAGTATGTTCACCATCATTCCTCAGTCAAGGAATAATGTTGTGAAGAGCACTGTAAACCATGTCCCTAGAGATGTCGGTCGATCACGATACACTTGCGACTTCAGGTAACCCCAAAGCCAATAATCGCACGGACTGAGGTCTGGGGACCTGGGAGGCCAAGCATGACGAAAGTGGCGGCTGAGCACACGACCACCACCACCAAACGACGCGCGCAGGAGATCTTTCACGCGCCCAGCAATATGGGGCGGAGCTGCGAGGACCGTGACAAGGCGCCTCAGACCGCGCGGCAGTGAAACTCTCCATCTACATCTACGTGATTCCTCTGCTATTCACAGTCAAGTGCCTGGCAGAGGGTTCAATACCTTCAAGCTGTCTCTCTACCGTTCCACTCGCGAACGGCGCGAGGGAAAACCGAGCACTTAATTTTTTCTAGGCGAGCCCTGATTTCTCTTATTTTCTCGTGATGATCATTTGTCCCTATGTAAGTGGGTGCCAACAGAATGTTTTCGCAATCGTAGGAGAAAACTGGTAATTGAAATTTCATGAAAAGATCCCGTCGCAACGAAAAACGCCTTTGTTTTAATGATTGCCACTCCAAGTCACATGTTATGTCTGTGGCACTATCTACCCTACTTCGTGATAATGCAAAACGAGCTGCCCTTCTTTGTACTTTTTCGATGTCATCCGTCAGTCCCACCTGATGTGGATCCCACAGCGCACAGCAATACTCCCGAATAGGGCGGACAAGCGTGGTGTAAGCAGTCTCTTTAGTAGGCCTGTTGCACCTTTTAAGTGTTCAGCCGATGAATCGCTGTCTTTGGTTTGCTCTACCAACAATACTGTCTATGTGATCGTTCCAATGTAGGTAAAAATGTAATGTCGTGTGGCTAGGGCCTCCCGTCGGGTAGACCGTTCGCCTGGTGCAAGTCTTTCGAGTTGACGTCACTTCCGCGACCTGCGCGTCGATGGGGATGAAATGATGATGATTAGGACAACACAACACCCAGTCCCTGAGCGGAGAAAATCTCCGAACCCGGGCCCTTGGGATTGACAGTCTGTCACGCTGACCACTCAGCTACCGGGGGCGGTTATTTGTAATTGTAATCCGTAAGTATTTAGTTGAATTTACAAACCTCAGATTTCTGTGACTTACTGCGTAATCGAAATTTAGCGGATTTCTTTTAGTACTCACGTTTATTCAGTGTCAATAACCAATTTTCGCGCCATTCAGATATCTTCTCTAAATAGTTTTGCAATTTGTTTTGGTCATCTGATGACTTTGCAAGACGGTAAATGACCGCATCATCTGCAAACAATCTAAGACGGCTACTCAGATTGTCTCCTATGTCTAACCAGATTTCGCGGCGTTCATGAAATAAGATATAAACCCCTTTGACTGCGTGTTCTACTCTTACATTGGAAGGATCGACACTTGTCAGCCGCACAACAACAACACCACAGCCGCAGCAGCCGAGGGCACCAACAATGTCAACTTCACGCCTTTCCTGGTGTCCAGGTGTAGTCTCGACTTCGGCCACTGATGTATGTTTCTACAGCTTTGTATTACTCCTCTAGCCATTCCTGCTTCGTTTGTTTTGGCCCTGAAGGCTATACAACCACGGTGCTGACGTGAAGCGAAAAAATGTGCCTGAAGATGAAAAACTTTACCGAAGCGTATCTGGATGGAGAGAACTAACGAGAGGTGACGGGTGGACTCCCGAGTCCTTCACTGTGACAGCGTGGCCTCGCTAAGCTTGGCACAAAACAGGCGCCAGAGGCTCGCAGCCCACACACACACACTCACACTGCTATAGCCTCCCGTTGCGTGTGGAACGGTGCGAGGTGGAAGTGGGGGTGGGTTCGTCCCAGCTTCCTGGTCGCGCCTTTGGCGGACAGCGGCCTGTGGCGACCTTGAGCCGAGCTGTCTCCCCCCCCCCTCCCGACAGTTGAGTCTGCTCAGCGGCGCAACCGACCAGTGAATTACAGTTATTTCTCGCCTTACGCAACCTTCAACCTTCCTCCTCGTCTCTGCGTGGGCGGCTGGCGGAGGAAAGGAAGGAGTTTGCGACTCGGAATGCAGTCGAAGCCTACCTAGCCTGTCTGCAGTCCGATCTGAAGTTCGGCAGTCCTCGCTGGACAGCCAGCGGTCTGGGCTCTGCCTCCAGCACTATACCAGAGCCAGCCCACCTTTGCAGTATCTACACGGCTGGCTCTGCCGGACAATAATCAACGACTGGAAATGCCAGACGTTCTAACAAACCGCGTGTCCAGTACTGTTGTGTTCTCTGTGCTCTGTTGTATGTCCCTAGACTTTTTCCGGATTGTGGAGAAAATGTTTCCGACACCCATTAGTGGGTGGTGCACGGCCTTTGTGTCTAACAGTGCTTCCCGCTCGAGTTCCAAGTGCCCTGAGTAAAAGTCCTCTCCATTTACAGTGGAATGGTTTGAAGAGGCATCACACAACGTTTTGATCAATAAACACTCTTTTTGGACTGCGACAGAGATTTTGCTATTATACAGAAGTGAACACAGGTAAGAAAGGCCTTTGTTTCGGAATACAGACACAAGATTTTTGCGTCAGCTATGTCTGTGGACCATTGCATGCAGTTACAGTTCATACATCCGACTTCTTTGGATTTAAATCTGCTTCTGGAACACTGTTGCAGTACAGCAGTGTTAGACTTCCAAATGCAGTGCCATCAAAGTGTCTTGTAAACATTCATCTCAAACAGCTATTAAAAATTGTTACGCTGAAGCAGAAGAATGGAAATTTGCCAAGTTATTAAAAAGACGAAAGACCTATGGCATATTTCACCTCCAAGACCAGCCGTGTTTATCATTTACAGAATAGGAAAATCTGTTGACGGTGCTTGACAGCAGAGGGACTTCTACAGTCAACACTGCAACATCTCATCTCAAGAACGGAATTGTGTATGGAACAGAAATCAATACTACGACAGGTTCTTTTTGTCACTCTCTTGTAAAAAATTTGAAAGTTATGACAAATTGAACTTGTTGACTACAGTTCTACCTCTGAAAACATTTCTGCTCTGTATCTGTGCTTGATCATCACACAAAAAATACACTGTCTCAATATTAATGTCACAAAAAAAAGCTTTCTTATCGGCACTTACGACCAGTGCCGACATTCCCACTTTATGCCCATGCCAGGTGAGCTGCCATTCTTCTATCCTATCTGTGATACTTTCTCGTGTCTGGGCTACTTCCCTAATTGTTGTGTTTCTTATGTCATCTCGTTGTGATATTCTACACGATCTTCTGAGCTAGGCCATTTTTACAATTCCCAATTTGCTTTCATTTCTTACCGTAATTTTGCAGCACTCGCGTCCGTAACCCTCGTTATAAGCTCTCCAACACTTCTACAGAGCATGTTCTTTACTTTCCAACGTATCTCAGACGAAGGGTTTAGCGGTTGGATTGCTGCTTTGCCATCGGCTACTGGTTGCTCCGTTTCCCAATTACTTGTCCCGTCTTCCGATAGGATGCTACCCAAAAACTGCCTTGGTGTGACTACCTTCCGTTTGCCAGTTTCCTACATTTTCTCCACTGCATAATTATTCAGTCTTTTGAAAATTTCCATTCAATCTCTATTTATAATATTAGGGGGACCGGTAGCAATCTCTTTTTACATTACATTCAAAGAAATAAATCATTAACAATTTTTTTTAATTTTAGGTGAGTGATTAATCACCCTCGTTATCAATAATCTTTTCCCACCTAGTGTACAAATTTTCAATGCTCGATCGATAAAAATCAGTTGGTTTTGGGCAAAATATCTGAAGATGGTCATGGTAGACATCATCCACGTTTTCAAATTTTTTGCCACTTTGAAAATGTTGTAGCGATCGGAATAAATGGAAATGTGATGGTGCAATATCGGGTGAGTACTGTGGATGAGACAATACCTCCCACCACAGTTCATTAATTTTTTTCCAGGGTTTGTTTTGTGCAGTGCGGTCTTGCATTGCCGTGTTGCAGAAAAACGGCTTTTCTCTCTGGGCACTTTTCAATTAAAGATCGATTTACTTGATCCAGTTGTTCACAGTTTGTCTAGGTTTCACTATTTAATAATGAACGACCTCGCGAATACTGCATGAAACACACAAAAGTGCCCTTTTATGGTGTAAATCTGGCTTGGCTGTGCTTCGCTGCGATTCATTCGGAGAGAGCCGTTAGCGTTTTGGATTATCACAGAACACCCATTTTTCGTTTCCAGTGATCAAGCGATCGAAAAACGCTTCTTTATCGTGCCGCTTAAGTAATAAGTTGCATGTAATGGACTGGTTGGATTTTTTTTTTTCTTTATGAATTTGGTTCCGACGATCTTGTTTGGTCGACCGACGTTGGTTAAGGGTGTTTGTCAGACACGGATATGCTTCCATTCCCTCCCGTAACATACAATTGTCTAAAGTTGTTGGTCTTTCGGATCGGAACGAGTCGGTAAAATTACCGCATTTGAACTTACAAAAGCATCTTTGGCATTTACGGATGTCTAACGCACGTGGATAAACGTCACAAATGTTTGTGGTAGCAACTGTTGTCCTACTACCTGTATGAAACCCAAGGGTCGTACTATGCTGGTTATGTACTTCATGTGGCATCTGGCTGCCCATTTCAGCATAAATGTTCTTCACTCGGAAGACTGGTTCGATGCAGCTCTGCAAAGCTGCTATATCCTGTGCAAGCCTCTTCATCTCCGAATAACTACTGCAACTTCAGAATCTGCTCACTGTATTCTTGTCTCCCTCTACGATATTTACCCCCCCCCCCCCCACTTCTCTCTAATACTAAATTAGTGATCCTCCTCGTCCGAGAATGCCCTTTTCTCCTCAATTCTATGCAGTACCTCGTCATTATTCACGTGATTTATCGATTTAATCTCCCACTTTCTTCTGTAGCGCCACATTTCAAAAGCTCCTATTCTCTTCCTGCCTAAACTGTCTGTGTCCATGTTTCAGCTGCACTCCATACAATAACTTTCAGAGAAGACTTCCAAACACCACAAATTACTTCCGGGTCCCCCTAGTCTTACCTACAGTATCTTCTGATTTGCCTCGTTCAGTGCCACCAGCTACGAGACCAGATACAGCTGGACAGTACACAGTCGATCTGGCCTACAGTAGCTGCTGCGGCAGAGCCCCCAGTGCTGCTCTCTGCCGGGGCCCCCGGGCGTCAGCTCCTCACGCCGCCACGTGTTTGTTTATCCACGGGGAAGCCCCGGCCTTCTGGTTCGTGTCAGGCGTCGCGCTGCTGGCAGCTCTTACAGCGGCAGCGGCGACCCGAACAGCCGCCTCTGTTCCGACCGGCCGGCTACCGCCTATCTGTGACACTCCTCCCTGTCTCTGGCGCACAGATCAGGGGCGGCCAGTTGCTGCCCGCCTCAGCCGCTGCGGCCGACACATCGCTGCACAGACAAAGAGGGGAAGGCGGTCGTGGTGCGCGACGAAACCAATAACTGCTGTATATCACACGTTGAACTAAACTTTCACATTCCTTTTATTGGCTGTTTCCGTCGTTGGTTTGGTTGGTTTGCTTTTGTATTCATACTTCTTCCATCTCGTACGAGAGCAAGTCGGTGACTAAAGACGGTTTTATTTCACTCCCCTCTCCTCAGCTTCAGATGTTAAAATTACCGAACTATCAGTTTAATAAGTCACAGCTGCAAAATACTAACGCGAATTCTTTACAGACGAATGGAAAAACTGGTAGAAGCGGGCCTCGGAGAAGATCAGTTTGGATTCCGTAGAAATGTTGGAACACGTGAGGCAATACTAACCTTACGACTTATCTTAGAAGAAAGATTAAGAAAAGGCAAACCTACGTTTCTAGCATTTGTAGACTTAGATAAAGCTTTTGACAATGTTGATTTCACATTCTAAAGGTGGCAGGGGTAAAATACAGGGAGCGAAAGGCTATTTACAATTTGTACAGAAACCAGATGGCAGTTATCAGAGTCGAGGGACATGAAAGGGAAGCAGTGGTTGGGAAAGGAGTGAGACAGGGTTGTAGCCTCTCCCCGATGTTATTCAATCTGTATATTGAGCAAGCAGTAAAGGAAACAAAAGAAAAATTCGGAGTAGGTATTAAAATTCATGGAGAAGAAGTAAAAACTTTGAGGTTCGCCGATGAAATTGTAATTCTGTCAGAGACAGCAAAGGACTTGGAAGAGCAGTTGAACGGAATGGACAGTGTCTTGAAAGGGGGATATAAGATGAACATCAACAAAAGCAAAACGAGAATAATGGAATGTAGTCAAATTAAATCGGGTGATGCTGAGGGAATTAGATTAGGAAATGAGACACAAAGTAGTAAAGGAGTTTTGCTATTTAGGGAGTAAAATAACTGATGATGGTCGAAGTAGAGAGGATATAAAATGTAGACTGGCAATGGCAAGGAAAGCGTTTCTGAAGAAGAGAAATTTGTTAACATCGAGTATAGATTTAAGTGTCAGGAAGTCGTTTCTGAAAGTATTTGTATGGAGTGTAGCCATGTATGGAAGTGAAACATGGACGATAACCAGTTTGGACAAGAAGAGAATAGCAGCTTTCGAAATGTGGTGCTGCTGAAGATAAGGTGGGTAGATCACATAACTAATGAGGAGGTATTGAATAGGATTGGGGAGAAGAGAAGTTTGTGGCACAACTTGACTAGAAGAAGGGATCGGTTGGTAGGACATGTTTTGAGGCATCAAGGGATCACAAATTTAGCATTGGAGGGCAGCGTGGAGGGTAAAAATCGTAGAGGGAGACCAAGAGATGAATACACTAAGCAGATTCAGAAGGATGTAGGTTGCAGTAGGTACTGGGAGATGAAGCAGCTTGCACAGGATAGAGTAGCATGGAGAGCTGCATCAAACCAGTCTCAGGACTGAAGACCACAACAACAACAACAACTCCTCAGCTTCACGGCAATGCCTCAGTATTATGCCGTAACCTCAGTGTTGTTCTTCTACGTTAGCTGTACATCGTCGGTGAGTATCATTGCTGTACACACCCAACAGTTCCAGAGCAATTTACTGTGAGCGCCCGTTGCCCGTATGCAACAAGGAAGAAGTGATACAGGGGCGATTTGTTTTGGAGCTGGGTGGCATATGTAGCCAGGGGAATACGTGGTAGATGCCATTGCCTTCTCGTATCCCAAGAGATAGGAAAATACAGGGACCACAACACAATGGAAGATGCAGTAGTAGAAAACATGCATGTGTACAGCCAGATACCACAATGTGTGGTGGGGTTTAGAAAAGACCTTTATGCACCACTGGTTATCAAGTAGATGATAATTATCACCATCATCAACTTGTACAAAGTGAGGTGTCACTGTGGTTACAACATTAGTCACACCCAGGAACAGTGGTTCAAGAACCTGTTTCCCCATCTATATTTAGATTTACAATGATTGACTAGGCAGCTTATGACAACTGCCTGACTGCTTCCTTTGAAACGACACAGCGTATTTCTGTTTCCATTTAGCCTGTATTCTAGCTTGTGCTCCAAACGTAATAACCTCATCCGCAATAGGACATTGAACTCCAATCTTTTTCTTCCAATTCACCCATCTAGAATGACGTCAGCATTTTAATCAGAAACCCTTTCGTGTAAACATGTACTACTCTGCGTTTCTTGCACAACCACTTCGTTACTGACACATTCATTCAGGCACCTATCTCTACTGGTTAAGGATAGAACCTGAGACGAGAGAAACAATTAAAATTGGTAGATGGCTTAGACAAGGCTGATGTCTTTTGTGTACTCTATTTAGATGATTTATGTACTTGAAAAGAGCTTCCAAGATCGGTGTGACAACCGGAGGAAGGACAATCAAATTTATAAAATTTGATGTTAAATGAACTGAATCCCAGCTATGAGGAATATGGAATGACGATGACAACCAATACGATTATGATAATCATTTTTACAAAGCAGTCAAGGGAAATAAATGTGAAAATGTCATAAGTTAGTGAAACAGCTTGTTAATTTCAGGTAACTAGAATGTGAAAGAAACATTAAGTGTCACATAATCAAGAAATAAACACAAGTATAGCTATTACAATAGAAACTTTTTACAGGTGGAATATCGTTCTTTATGGTCAATTAATACACAAGTAAGGAAGAAGTATATATGGAGCCAAAAGCTTAATTAAGATGTGGGTTTGGAGAAGAATGGAAGGTGTGAAACACAGAGATAAAATAAGAAATGAAGTTGTGTTATACAGTAAACGAGGAGAGACGGCCGGCCGGAGTGGCAGAGCGGTTCTAGGCGCTACAGTCTGGAACCGCGTGACTGTTACGGTCGCAGGTTCGAATCCTGCCTCGGGCACGGATGTGTGTGATGTCCTTAGGTTAGTTAGGTTTAAGTCGTTCTAAGTTCTAGGGGACTGATGACCTCAGAAGTTAGGTCCCATAGTGCTCAGAGCCATTTTTTGAGGAGAGACGAATAGCAGAAACAGGAAACAAAGGGAAAAAGAAATAGTATAGTACACTCGGTGAGGCTGTAATGAAGGATGCACTAGAAGCAAAGGTAACTGGGCAGAGGACCAAAGGAAAGAGATGGTAGCAGCTATTTCATGACATCAAGATAAATGCGTCATAGCATCTACGAAAAGGAGGAATGGTGTGAATACGGTATGATGGACCTGCCTAACAGACAAGACCCATCGTCATCTTCCTCGACCTCTTTGTCGTCACCACATCCAAGAAATCTGGTGAACACTATCTGCAGATGTAATAAAGGCCAAAACGCAAATGAGGCTATCTGTAATCGCCTCGCATTAGCTCGCGGCGAGTAACTTCAGCGGCATAGGTTGGGCAGCCTGCGGAGACAAACGAGATTCGCGCAGGCGTGCCACCGTGCCGGTGTTTACGTAACGCGGCCCGCTGCTAGGAGCGGCCGGCGCGGTCAGTTGGCAACACTGGCGCGGCGGCAGGGCGGCCAGCCAAGCGGCTAGAAAGTGTCACGGCCACTTTCGCTGGGCTCGGCCCCGAGAAATATTTGAAAGTTGGCCGCCGCCGCCGCCGCTTCTGCTGCCCGAGACAGACCGGCTAGCCGCTCCACCTCGCAAGGGGGCACTCGTCGCTCCCATCACCTCCATTTACATTCCCTGTATGTAGCACCCCCATATCCACCTGCAGATACATCAGTACGTATGACGCGCATCGCGAGGTGCTCTACATGACGTACTGCTGTATAATTTAACCAGTTTTTCGTGCCATTTTCTGCACCCCAACGTACAGGCCAGAGGTTCTTTCACATGTCTTCCAGACCATACACACATATATGCATAAATGCACTCATATTTTATAAGGTGATAATATTCCCCCCAAATGTTCCTCTCTACCTGTAGCTCTCATATTTAGAGCCAAATGCAAAATGGCTCTTATCATTAAACACTGTCTGTCTAGTTGCATTCTTCTTTTTAAACGTTCATTTCCTCCATTTTTAGCCAATGCGTATGTATATATTCCCACAACTAATGCTTCCTGATACATAATACTATCTCTATTACATTATTATTATCGTATTGAGACAACTTTGTACTAAATTACAACAGGAATCAACTTCAAAAATGTTTAAATCACAAACCTATTATACATATAAATACAGAGAGAGGACGTCCAAAGGAAAAACAGTACGTAAACAGGTATATTTTCTTGGAAGGTGCATTGTTGAGAGCAACAATTTGAAGCATTGTATACAGGCGATTCCGTAAAGCCGATCGTCTTACGCGTATAATGCGTAACGAAGTTGAACTACTGTGTGTGGTAGTTTGTTGAACTTATTATCTTTACCACCATACGAAAGTCTTTAAGAAATTGTACGTCTACCTCATCACTCAGGGGACAACACAAAAAAATACTTCAAATGGCTCTGAGCACAATGCGACTTAACTTCTAAGGTCATCACTCGCCTAGAACTTAGAACTAATTAAACCTAACTAACCTAAGGACATCACACACATCCATGCCCGAGGCAGGATTCGAACCTGCGACCGTAGCGGTCGCGCGGTTCCAGACTGTAGCGCCTAGAACCGCTCGGCCACCCCGGCCGGCGGGGCAACACACAACAGGCACTTAGTTCGGCGACCATGAGTTATTACCAAACTAACGATTCCTTGAATGTGCCCTGTCAACCAATCTCTTCTCTTATGCAATTTGTTCCATAAATTTCCTTTTGACCAAATTTGATTCAGTATCTTCTCCTCAGTTACTCCATCTACCCATCTACCTTCGGCATTCTTCTGCAGCACCACGTGTGAAACGTTTGTTCTCTTCTTTTGCGAAAAGTGCGTACAGTCCATCTCTTTCACTTCCGCACAATGGAACAGTCCCGCCACGTACCTTCAGAAAATACCTCCAAACGTTTGAATTTTTATTCGCTATCAACGAATTACTTTTCTTCGAAAACGCATTTCTTGCTGCAGGCAGTCTGCATTCTCTACCTTCTCGACTTCGGCCATCGTAAGTTATTTTGATGTCGAAATAGCAAAATCATCAATCACTCTCAGGGCCTAATTTCCTAATTAATTCCTTCTACATCACCTCGTTAATTGAGCTACACCCCATTACTTATTTTCTTTACTTTTGCTGATGTTCATCTTCCAACTACTTTTCAACACACTCTCCATTCCACTGGTGCCTTCCGTACCAGTCCCATCCCCAGCCTGTGGCGGAAACTCGTCATAGTGCGACGGGTGTGTCAATTCCTTGCCTGTCCTACCTCCCCTGCGTACCCTACCGTTGCTCGACCGCCTATGGAACGTCTCTTTTCCAGTAGTCTCAGGGCAACGAGACCATTTGGGATTCGTGCCAAGCATTTGCTTGAGTCCCTTGGTGTGGAGCGTGTGGCACCCCAACTCCAGGGTTTTACCGGCCTGCCTCCCTGGTGGCTCCAGAGGCCCAGCGTCCTTTTAGACTTGTCGGAGTACCGGAGGAGCTGCACTCCTGCGTTTGTTTTTACCTCCTTATTTTCCGATATTTTACACCAGCATCCGGACCATGTACCAGTATTTACGGATGACTCTAAACAGGGGGACTCTGTTGGTTGTGCTGTTGTTTTCCCTGATCGAGTCGTCAAGTTTCGGCTTCCTGCGGCGTTTACCATCTTTGACGCCGAATTGTTTGCGATCTTGCGGGCATTGGAGCAGATGAGGTGTGTTCCCAGTCTTAAGTTTCTCATCTGTTCTGACTCCCTGAGTGCCCTTCAGACCATGCAACCCTTGTACCCAGCGGATACGGTCGCCCAGAACATCCACGATGCCCCACTCCACCTGCAACGTCAGGGGAAGGAGGTTTCTTTCTGCTGGGTGCCGGGGCACGTGGCTGCCATAGATGCATGTTGGCAGTCGGTGAAAATAAGCTGCGTCTGGTCAAGGGCACCACGCGGCCATGGCGTACGTCCTACCAGTCCTGCAGGCGGGATGAGGTTCTCCTCACTCGCCTCCGCATCGGGCACAGTCCCTTAACGCACGGTTTTTTACTCCGGCGGGAGGACCCCCGAAGCTGCAGTGCTTGTGGAGTCCAGATTACTTGACTGTCTTTTATTCTCTGACCAGAGGGCGGTGGTTTCCTTGCCACCGGATTTGCCTTCTATTTTGCAAGACGGCGCAATGACCGTGGTTAAGGTCTTACGGTTTTGTGTCCTGTCCAATTTGTTGCCTCGGATTTTAGGGAGAGGGTTTTAATGTGCTGCTGGGTGACTGGTTCACCCGGGTTTTAGGTAAGAGGTCCGCCAGTCACGATTACCTCCTTGTTTCCCTTCGGTTTCTGTTCTCTTTTCCTTGTGTTTCCTTTCCTTTTTTAGTGCGTTTCTTCTCCTATTGTTTTGCCTCTGTATGTGAGGATTTGGAACTGCGTCAGGTCTGTGTCTTTTAGCCGTTCTCCTTGTTCACTGTCCGTCTTCGTCCCTTCACCGCATGTTCTCCTGTTTCTATGCGTTTGGCCGCTGATGACCACGCTGTTTAGCGCCCGAAAACCTCAAACCACACACACACACACGCACACACACACACACACACACACACACACACACACACAGACACACACAGACCCGTTCGACGTGGCACGCTCCCCGCACTGCCGGCGTGCTACCAGCGGGTTCTGAGACACCGACCAGCACAAGGACGCCTGTGGGGCTACAGCTGGCCACTCAGCTCTCAGCGGGCACAAAAAGACGCCGTCTTGGGGCTGCGGGCTGCTGCTCGTTCTTGTGAAACCTTGCGGCTCGGTCACGCGACGTACCACTTCACCCGTTACCCCAGCACAAGTGACCTACTGCCCACACTCCAACGATCCACACGTGGACAGGTCACCAGCCACCCTCACAGCCCTACTGGCACTAACATTATCCCTCACACAGGCTACTTTACTACGCTCTCTCTCTCTCTCTCTCTCTCTCTCTCTCTCTCTCTCTCTCTCTCTCTCTCTGTGTGTGTGCTCCTCGTTACACAATAACGTTGACGGACTGCTTAGCACTCCGTACTCACAGGTCGCCGCCGGTCGAAAGCGCACCTGTTGTTTAAACTTCTTACAAGGGAACTTCCCCATCGCACCCCCCTCAGATTTAGTTATAAATTGACACAGTGGATAGGCCTTGAAAAACTGAACACAGATCAATTGAGAAAACAGGAAGAAGTTGTATGGAACTGCGGAAAAATAAGCAAAATATACAAACTGAGTAGTCCATGGGCGACATAGGCAACATCAAGGAGAACGTGAGTTCAGGAGTGCTGTGGTCCCGTGGTAGCGTGAGCAGCTGCTGACCGAGAGATCCTTGGTTGAAGTCTTCCCCCGGGTGAAAATTTTACTTTCTTTATTTTTGCAAAGTTATTATCTGTCCGTTCGTTCATTGACGTCTCTGTTCACTGTAATAAGTTTAGTGTCTGTGTTTTGCGACCGCATCGCAAAACCGTGCGATTAGTAGACGAAAGGACGTGCCTCTCCAATAGGAACCGACAACATTTGATCGCACGGTCATAGGTCAACCGATTCCTCCACAGGAAAACACGTCTGATATATTCTATACGACACTGGCGTCGGCATGTGCGTCACATGACAGGAATATGTTGTCGACCCACCTAACTTGTACACTTGGCGAATGGGTAAAAAGATTCTTCTACCTTGCCCGATTTAGGTTTTCTTGTGGATGTAATAATCACTCCCAAAAAACTGATGAAAACATAAGACTTTGTGACATACACTGCATCAAATGAATGCAACAGTTTCACAGTCGCACAGTTTTCCCTGTGCCCTGTCAAAACATGTTTTTTACGTTTTTCAAATGTTTCCATGTGTAGACCGTCAAATCCTGCATATGTCCAAGCAAATCTGAACATGTGCTGGAATTTTGGATAGCGAAGTTGATTATGTGTGAGTACCTGAACTTTGATAACTGTCTGAAAATAAAAAATTAAACTTTTCACTCGAGAGAGGATTTGAAACAAGGACCTCTCGTTTCGCAGCTGCTCACGCTATCCACGGGACCACGGCACTCGTAAGTTCACAGAGTTCTTGATGTTGCCTACGTTGCGCATGGACTACTCAGTTTGTATATTTTGCTTATTTGTTCATAGTTCCACACAACTTCTTCCTGTTTTCTCGATGGATCTGTGTTCAGTTTTTCAAGGCCTATCCACTGTGCCAACTTATAACTAAATCTGAGGGGGGTGCGATGGCGAGGTTCCCTTGTTAGATGAAGCTGTCCCCGTAGTAAATGCGCTGACGTCTCTTACACGCCAGGAATAAAGTCAGTCTCGGAATGCTTTGAGTGCAGGGTGTGTGTATAATCTCAACGCAAATTAATGCACAGTTGTACACTCAACGAATATAGAATCATCCCTAAACCTCTTTCAAATTCTGAAGGTGGCAGGGGCAAAATACAGGGGGAGAAAGGCTATTTACGGTTTCTACAGAAACCAGGTGGCAGATATAAGAGTCGAGGGACATGAAAGGGGAAGCAGTGGTTGGGAAGGTAGTGAGACAAGGTTGTAACCTCTTCCAGATGTTATTCAATCTGTATATTGAGCAAGCAGTAAAGGAAACAAAAGAAAAACTCGGAGTTGGAATTAAAATCCATGGAGAAGAAATAAAAGCTTTGAAGTTCGCCGATGACATTGTAATTGTCAGAGACAGCAAAGGACTTGGAAGAGCAGTTGAACGGAATGGATAGTGTCTTGAAAGGAGGGTATAAGATGAACATCAACAAAATCAAAACGAGGATAATGGAATGTAGTCGAATCAAGCGGGGTGATGCTGAGGGAATTAGATTAGGAAATGAGACGCTTAAAGTAGTAAAGGAGTTTTGCTATTTGGGGAGCAAAATAACTGATGATGGCCGAAGTAGAGAGGATATAAAATGTAAACTGGCAATGGCAAGGAAAGCGTTTCTGAAGAAGAAAAATTTGTTAACATCGAGTATAGATTTAAGTGTCAGGAAGTCGTTTCTGAAAGTATTTGTATGGTGTGTAGCCATGTATGGAAGTGAAACATGGACGGTAAATAGTTTGGACAAGAAGAGAATAGAAGCTTATGAAATCTGGTGCTACAGAAGAATGCTGAAGATTAGATGGGTTGATCACATAACTAATGAGGAGGTATTGAATAGAACTGGGGAGAAGAAGAGTTTGAGGCACAACTTGACTAGAAGAAGGGATCGGTTAGTAGGACATGTTTTGAGGCATCAAGGGATCGCCAATTTAGTATTGGAGGGCAGTGTGGAGGGTAAAAATCGTAGAGGGAGACCAAGAGATGAATACAGCGAGCAGATTCAGAAGGATGTAGGTTGCAGCAGGTACTGGGAGATGAAGCAGTTTGCAAAGGGTAGAGTAGCATGGAGAGCTGCATCAAACCAGTCTCTGGACTGAAGACCACAACAACAACAACAACAACAACATATTAACCTGAATTACTGCCAAAATTCACTTCTTTGCGATACGAAACGAAATCGTTTGTCCAAAGGCTGATCGCTGGGGAACTCCACAACTAGTTTCATTAAAGAAGCGAACCATTCTAAACTATATATGCAGAGAAATGCAACGTTGCTCACGATACGAATCGAAAACGCATCCTTTGACTAAAAATATTTGTAACAACGAATAGAGGTATGAAGTGGAACGACACACACAGATTTGGTTCTGGCAAAAGCAAATCACAGGTGTCGCCTCGGTGATGGTGTACTGAAAACTTGCAGTTTCCCTACAAAGGAGGTAGCATAAAAAATACTAGTACCGCTCATAACTGAATACTGCTCAAGTAAATGAAATTCACATCAGGCTGTACTGTCTCGTGACACGAACGTAAGGCCGCTACCACCACTCGCAGGCTTTTTATAGTGGCCAGAGAGATTAACTGCAATCCTGAACAGCCGCAGAATTCATACACTGAAAATAAAAGACGCCGTACATATCTCTGTAACCTGCTTAAAAACCTTCGTGAACCGTTTGTCTGGGCGGAAACGAGGAATACCGCTGAGCGTTCTACCTACCCACACACCCTGTAGTGATCGCGCACACAGGATGAGACCACAAACACACGACGAACACCCGTCGATGGAACGGTATCTAGTCTTAATAAACGGTGCAGTGGGAAGTACACTCTGCCACGCACTTCACGGTGGTTCGCAGTGTAACGGGAAGAGAGACGTTTTTGCTCCTGGCTCGGCGCCCAGCGGCGTAAGCTATCCGGGTCACGGCAGGCGCCGGGACGGTTGCGTTTCGACCCTGTGACACGTCGTCAGGACCCCCCGCTGCTCCCCGCCTCAGCGCGTGTCCGCCACGTCCTCTGCTCGGATGCTGCTCCGCGTGTTACGCGGGGCCGTGGAGCAATCTCTAAGTTACCTACCAGCCACACAGCACCGGTAATAAACTCGATGTGTTGTGAAATCTGACATAAACCACGTTTCGTAGAACGCGAGTTCTTGTATACGTCACCGCAAGCTGTGCAAGAATGCGTGCAACTCACCTCATATGCTGTGATGCTATTTTTGTTGCAACATTGCTTTCATAATGTTACTGTTCGCGTTAGTTTAGCCTTGTTTGGTTTTTCTTGTTAACAGATTACAAGATTACAGTTCTGTAGACTGCACTGGAAACCAGTCATTTTATGACTAAAAACGGAGGTTGTCATCCGCACAAATAAAAGAAAAAAGAATAATGGTAACTAATAGTTTGCCACAATGGCATAGGTAAGGAAACAGATTAATACAAACTAATACGTTTGAAGAAATCGTCACCTAAGAAGCTAAGAACGTTGTGATTGCCATTATAAAGCTTCAGGTTACAACCCTTAAGCCAGATCACCTTAGTCACTGCTAAAATGTATTAATTTCCGATAGCAAAGCAGTTGATTTGTTCAAACGCTGATCCCTGGCGAAGAGCACTACTTGTTTCTAGTAAAGGAGCGAATCACTGTTAACAATGATGCTACAGAAATCCTGCCGGCAAAACCATGTAAAGGGAGCAATAATTTCTAATAAGGGAGCAAATTAGTGGTAGAGACGATAGAAAACAGCGGTCGGAGAACTGAAAATTGCAGAAGTGCTGTACTAATTTACGCTAATGTGGCATATCATTTGCGACAACTGTGGTAATGCATGTTCTGAGGAAAAAGTTCCGTGTAAGGCCACTTGTAATTTCAATTAAGACGGCAAATCATTAGTAGTAGCAATAACGATTTCCCGCAATGGAGAAAACCATTGACAGTCCAATGAAAAAATTCTTCCAGTAATGGAGCAAATCATTGATTGCAGCAGTAGCAAAGTTTCTGTGGGCTCCAATAATTTACGCTAACGGATGAAGTTAGTGGTAGATATAATGAAAACAACAGTGCAGGGATTAGATGTTGCAAAGGTGTGTACTAATTTCCACTAAGGTAGCAAATCATTGAGAACAACAGTCAGAAAGAGTGTTTCTACGACAGATCTCTTTGGAAGACAGCTCGTAATTTCCACTAGCTACCGAAAGCAAACAATAACAGAGTGCGAGGAGACCAATAATTTATCCTAAAGAAGGACGTTATTGATAAATTTAACAGAAACCAACGGTGCGAGAATTAAATCTCACATAGGTGCGTACTGATTCTAAGTAGCCAATCATTGACAATAAAGTATGTCCGCCCCCGGTAGCTGAGTGGTCAGGGCGACGGAATGTCTTACCGACGGGACCGGGTTCGATTCCCGACTGGGTCGGAAATTCTCTGTTCAGGGACTGGGTGTTGTGTTGTCCGTATCACCGTCATCTCATCCCCATCGACACGCAAATCGAAAGACTTGCACCTGGCGAACGGTATCCCGACGGGAGGCCCTAGCCACACGGCATTTCCATTTCTTGATAGTATCACCAACGGAGTGTGTAACGACAGCAATAATTTACTCTTAAGGGAGCGTAATAGAACACAGTAACGCGTGAATTAAATCTTGCGGCAGTGTACTAATTTGCCCTAAGAGAGCAAATCATTGACAACAGCAGTCAGAAAGAACGGTCCGACGAAAGACCCCTGTGGAAGACCGCTTGTAATTTCGGCTAACAGAGGGAATCGCCGGTGGCAATAACAACAGAGGTCCGCGGACAGAGCCTTGGGGGACGCCAGCCGCGGCCTGTCAGATGCAGGGCCCGCTCTCCCTCCCCCACTCCCCCTGTTTGCGTAACGCACCGCTACGCGGCGGGCCTCGCCTCTCCCTTCTCCCTCCCCTAACGGCCGGCTCCCCCTCCTCCCCCCACTCCCCCTGCTAGCCAGCCAGGCGGGCGCCACTAGAATCGAGCCAGCAGGCACGTCCGCCACCCAATTTACTGCGCTCCGCGTAAAAGTAGGGGGCGGGAGCGGCGGGGACCCACCCGCTCTCCCGCGCTGTGTGTGTATATATATATATATGTGTACCGGCAGGTTAACAGCCGCGCGGACAAATACCCAACACCAATCCGCGTGTTTACCGTCCGCGCAACGGACGATTAAAACTGAGCGCCACCGAGTGAGGTTGACCACTGGACACGTCAGTATACAGCAGGGACCAGTAATTTTCAATTACTCCTATATCGTCTAAAAGTACTCTTCGCAGGCCACCTTAAACTAGATGTGTACACGTGAGAGTTTTACACTCTCAGACAGCTATTGCGAAGAATACGTGTCGTGTAAACAGTGCCACGAGTCGACTCGACGGCAGTGTCCGAGCATGTGGCAAGATCTCAGATAGTGACTGTCTGCGAGTTTAGACAGCAAACTACATCTCTGGAGAGCTGCTCTCCGTAGCCCTCAGACAAAAAAAAAAAAAAAAAAAAAAAAAAAAAAAAAAAAAAAAAAAAAAAAAAAAAAACTATATTGGCATCGTCGGAAGGGCTGAAAGTGCCGAGCGGCCATATTGCGTCCCAGATTTGTGCCGTATTTCACGGTTTGTACTCCACGACATCGTGGTAATATATTTTGACGAACTCGTGAACGGATTAAATGAAAGTACACACAAAACAGCGCGTTTTGAGCCGTGTATGTGTGCGTCGCAATTTTCTGAGCGAAGAAATCGCCCGTTTTACCTCTCAAGCGAATAGCACGAGCAGTTAGCCTATTTAGAATGTTCTAGACGTAAACAGTGCTACGCAGCAAACAACACATAAAAACATCATAGCCATATTATGCAGAATTAATATCCGAAAATAAAATAACTGCCACTGACGAGACTCGATCCCACGTAATACGAATGCATGAGTAGGGCGCTGCCCATCGCGGCACATCAACACCGCAATGAACCGCTCTGTAAGCGAGTTCCAGCATTGTCGGGGCAGCTGAGACTAGTGCTGTGACAGATACGGACGGTGACAAAGTCAGTGACGTTTCAGCAAAAAAAAGTAACGAAGAAAGCTGCCAGAAAGTTGACTCTGGACGTAGTTGTGAATTTAATAAGCCTGTAGATTGAAGGCCAGCATTATGGAATGTACAGTTACTGGACCACAGGAACTCGGATAGGAAAAAAAAATTTGTTGGCTGAAATGGCTATAATTTTTAACAGCTTCAAAGAATACATTTCCCAGAATAGCCACTATTCAAGCAATCAGGCAGAGTAGTTTTATAACATACATTAATTAACGCAAAGGAACAGTAAAGTTACTTTTGAAAGTAATCGTTCTGGAACCCGGAAAATTGCCATTTAACTTCAACAAACACAGCTCTATTTTATACGACATGGTATTTACTGATTACGTTACACAATGGGCGTTGGAGAACATGACTCCAGGAATTTACGAGTTGATCCGTAAGTCAATACAACTAAAAACTTCCAAATGAGTGTATGTTGAGAACTGCTTCGTTTATCAGATATCCGCCCTACTTGGCTTTTGAACGTCCAAGGACATCAAGATGAAATTGGTATAATGTTATTTTTTCGCTACTGTTACTTTACCAGAAAGGGAGTACACGTACCTGGTGCTACAAATATTAGTTTCACAAGCAGTCTTTCTTTGACACTAATGGATTCAAGCAGAACAGTACGTAGATTGGCAGTGATTCTTTCATCTCCATCGCTTGCATACTCGCAAAATTTCAATATTGTTGTTGATTTTATGCCATGAGCTCTACAATGCGATTCTTGGGTGCTACAAAATCGCCGCATCGCATAATCCTTTCTCTTTCCCAACACGAACACTGATGTTTACGTTCTTTCTTTGCCAGTGAAGCTACGAAAAGTGCAGTTGTAAGCTGAACCTCTCTTCCATCGCAACCTCTGCCCTCGCGCACACAACTACGTCAGAAAAATCTCGCGGAGAGTGATGTCTCAGCTCTCTGAGAAACTGTCACCATGTCGTGTAAACACTTCCGACATCTGATGGCTCTAAGCACTACGGGACATCTGAGGTGATCAGTCTCCTAGAACTTAGAACTACTTAAACCTGACTAACCTAAGGACATCACACACGTCCATGCCCGAGGCACGATTCGAACCTGCGACCGTAGCGGTCGCGTGGTTCCGGACTGAAGCGCCTAGAACAGCTCGGCCACAGCGGCCGGCCTCCGACATCTGATCTCGCAAGGCTCTCAGACACTTGTAGAAAGTACTCTGAAGGGAAAATTCGCCTTAAGTGTAATCAATTCTGCGAGTACAGTCCGAGTAGCATACTATCTGCAGCTAGCAGCTGCATTTCCTCAGGATTCTTCCAGTCAGCCTCCGTCTGGTAAACGCCTTTCCTTCATCCAGTTGTACGCGTGGTCGTTGCACTTGCAATCGCTCCCCACGCACCGTTCCTAGGTACGTAACGGATGTGGCTGTTCATGGCGATAAATCCGCTGAACGCCTGTGAGTGACGGAAGTCCGCATCCGGCGCAAAATGCGCTTCACCGATTCCCCCCGCTGTGTAGCCAGGATCTGCCTCCACTTGGACTTTTAACAACAGGGCGGGTGAGGGGAACCTATTTGTGTTTTGCCGTACCGAACAGAGCGCTGAAATTCTGGAAATGTCGAGCCGTCTCGCGTCTTCAAACGATGTTCTTGTTCCCGTGCAGAAGCACCACACAGGTCTTCGATCCGATATTCCTGAGCAGAGGCTAAAAGGTATCGGACGAGCTGATTAAGTTCCATCTATGCTAGTGAATTAAAATTCAAAGTTTTTTTTGTAATGGCTTATCAATAACGCTTTCATCAAATAAAGCCATAAAATTATCGCAAAAGTTGCAACAATACGTACGCCTTCAAAGTAAAACGTAAACCACTTCTGACACAAGATGTTCCTGGAGGAATATTCAGTAACCAGGGATATGGCGGTTGCGGTCATTCTAAGCAAAAACGTCCAGTAAACATGGTCTCTAAGATGTATATGTTAACTCCTGTGAGAATATCTTCAATACTGTCAAACAAATCTCTTGTACTGCATGCTCTTTGCTTTCCTTGTTTTGGGAGGAGGTAGTATGGACCAAAACATAAAAAACTGTGTAGTAAACACGAACTGTAAAATGAATACCTTAGAAGCTACGAGCACTTGCTCAGCAGAAGTGGTGCGTCTCACAGTAGCAAAGATGCGGATCAAGAGCTCACAGATCTTCAGGTACGCATTCCAGATCCCGTGTTTACTGGACATTTTTTTCTTCTTGGTTTGGTCCTTTCTAACTACTCCCAAAATACGGAAAGCAAAGAGCTTGCAGTAGAAGAGATTTGTTTCACAGTAGCAAAGAGGAACAAGTGCTCATCTCTCTTAAAGGTACGCATTTTAGAGCCCATGTTTACGAGAGATTTTTGCTCCGAATAATCGTTCCGCCGACATCCCTGTATTGACTGTTCCTCATGGGACACGCCATATATTACACTTTTAATCCTGGTACATTATATACATCGTAGAAATGGCAGTCAGAAATGAAGTTACACACCCGCGCCCTCTTGTTCTGTGTTGGCGGCAGAGTCGCGATTTTATAGAACTTTACTTGCCAGCCCCATGTTAACTGCCATGCTCACGTCTCCCGCGTCTAGTGGGCAGCCCGGATTACTCTTCGCTAATCCTGCCGAAGACGCACCGGTTGATTCGTGTGCACCGCGTTATTCTAATGTTATTAAAAGCGGCCAGTGAAATGAAATCTTAATTGAGAGGGTATCACCTATGATCCTCAATGGAATAAGAGTCACAAGCTAACAAAGGTTAATAGTTGAAAATGTGAGATTTTGCGCGCATGTGCGATGTTAATCGCTCGAGTTTTTGTCGTGGCCGTTAATCAGATTATACGACTACTAAATCGACGCAATGTCTCGCGGAATTGGTACCCGCTGTACCTTCTCTCGTGTGCACCTCATGTCGCTTTATTATGTCATATTTCAGCTGCTGCATTTTCCGATCACTGCCAAGTGAAACTCGGAGCTGAATAATACTGCCCCACTGCGAGAAATATTAAATGCTTCTGGAGGTCATCCTGACTTCGCTACAGATTTCTAGCGTCACTACTTGTCTGGTTTACAATAGCACGATGAAAACTCTTCCTTGTCTTCTAAGAGGCTGGTACAAATACTAGCGGTAATTAGTGGACGCTCAACACTTTATACACACTAGACGTGCAGTTCCGAGAAGACCACGAGTTTCATCAGCGCACTCACACACTCTTGGCCGGTTAGTTACAGCTGAAGGGCTGCTCGGATCCGAAAACTGGCGGATATTGTCACTAATAAATACTCGCTGGAAAAAAAGCTGTGGCGATTTGGGTACCCGAAATAGTAATTACTTTGTGACTGAATGCTGGAATACAGTGCCATTACAAATTTCGTCTATTTGCAATATATGCACATAATTGTTCAGTATAACATCTGTAGTCTGTCAACATTTCTCTTAAATATAGTCACAAGTACAAACCGAAAAGCTTATTACCAACAAAACAGCAGTACCTTAAAAGGACTCAGTATTGTGGCGAATAAACGTGTATACAGTAAACGAACTGTATGAGTAACATTCAAGCCGGCCGCGGTGACCGTGCGGTTCTAGGCGCTACAGTCCGGAACCGTGGGATTCTACGGTCGCAGGTTCGAATCCTGCCACGGGCATGGACGTGTGTAATGTCCTTAGGTTAGTGAGGTTTAAGTAGTTCTAAGTTCTAGGGGACTGATAACCTAAGATGTTGAGTCCCATAGTGCTCAGAGCCATTTTAGTAACATTTAACAGTACGGAACAGTTGGGGACAACTTGTAACGGGATCTGATTCCACTTCCCTATGTAGCAGAACTCCTGCAAGAAAAATCCGCAAAATTCATTTCAGTAATTCTTGCAGAAAGTTGTTACTTACGGAACGACATCCTGTGTTACACAAAAATATAGGTATCGTTGAGTTCCACTTTGATTAGACTTTTTTGTCCGATAGCGTTTATCTCGTCTTCTACGAGGTCACTTTTTTCAGGCTTTGCTGAATTTTATTTGAGTATTTAACTTTGTGTCCGAATGCCCTTCCTGGCTACGAAGTCGCCAAGGCAACCAAAAGGAATGGAAGTGTTGTGCGCCATTTCTCTACGGCTAGTGCAAACTCTCCTCTGTGTGTGTCGTATTTCAAATGTTTGTGGATCGCATTCTTTGTGGTGGAGAAATGACAGTGGCACTGAGTGTGAGATTTCTACATCTACATCCATACTCCGCAAGCCACCTGACGGTGTGTGGTGGAGGGTTCCTTGAGTACCTGTATCGGTACTCCCTTCTATTCCAGTCTCCTATTGTTCGTGGAAAGAAGGATTGTCGGTATGCCTCTGTGTGGGCTCTAATTTTATCCTCATGGTCTCTTCGCGAGATATACATAGGAGGGAGCAATATACTGCTTGACTCTTCGGTGAAGGTATGTTCTCGAAACTTCAACAAAAGCCCGTACTGAGCGTCTCTCCTGCAGAGTCTTCCACTGGAGTTTATCTATCAACTCCGTAACGCTTTCGTGATTACTAAATGATCCTGTAACGAAGCGCGCTGCTCTCCGTTGGATCTTCTCTATCTCTTCTATCAACCCTATCTGGTACGGATCCCACACTGCTGAGCAGTATTCAAGCAGTGGGCGAACAAGCGTACTGTAAACTACTTCCTTTGTTTTCGGATTGCATTTCCTTAGGATTCTTCCAATGAATCTCAGTCTGGCATCTGCTTTACCGACGATCAACTTTATATGATCATTCCATTTTAAATCACTCCTAATGCGTACTCCCAGATAATTTATGGAATTAACTGCTTCCAGTTGCTGACCTGCTATATTGTAGCTAAATGATAAGGGATAAGTGATTTCAAGCTTCTGTCGTGGCGACAACTGGACACTGAACTAACTAGGAGCAGTGGGCAGTGGAACTGAGACAGGTGGTCATGCGAAGAACGACGAGTGCAGCCGAGGGAGATCGAGACGGAGACGAGCACGTGACCGAGGCTGGAGCGAGAACTGCCCAAGTGACCGCCGCGACCTAAGTGAACTAGTGAACTATGACCCGATCGTTCCTCGGTCCTTTCGTTCATCTTGGCGAACCGTTCCTTTGCACCCGTTCGTTCGCGAACTACCCATCTCTACTAGCCACTGCGCCACCGTCCGGCAGGAAGACGCATCCGGAATGCCGACACAGACATTCGACCACAGCACCACTGCTGGCTCACCTCTCTCGCTCCCCACGCCCGTAGCCAGGTTGGAGGTGTGCACTGTTGGCATTAAATATTAGGAGATCGAGACCTTTCGCCGGTAGTATTTCGGCGGTATTCCAGTACAGCCATCCGGCTGGAAACTCTGGAGCTTCTCACCGTTTTCACGGTGGTGGTGGTGAAGGATTTGAGAGTCCAGTGGTGGGTGTGGACTGCAGGCAAACACAGGCGCGTCCGGTGAGGGAGCGTGCAGTAAGCAGGTGTGGCCGGTGGCGGCTGCGACAGGCGAGGTGCAGACCTCGGCTCGGCCCGCCGTTGTGTGGCGAGTGGGAGACCCACACGGCCCGAGCAGGCCCTGCGTGCAGCCGGCAGCCGCGGCTGGCGCGCTCTGCTTGTTTGTCTTCCAGCGGCCGCCGCGCCCCCGACATGTGCGCCACACACACACACGTGTGTACCTTCAGACTGCCTGACACATCTTTAACGACGCGTAAGACGAGAGCCATCCGCAAGGCCCTCATCCGCGCCCGCGCATATTAATACTTCGTGAACCACTTTAACGCCGGATCTCACGCGCTAGACTCGCACCTGCCCTGAAGTTTCGTCTGCTGATGTCTCACGTCATAATTTATATTTCATAGACAAAAGTAGGGGTCTGCTCGTATAGTGAAGCAGCCTGCTAGACTGGGAGATGAGCCGCGGGGCAGGTTAACGACCGCGAGCTGGTACCAGCCAGCCTGCGGGCGGTTTTTAGGCGTTTTTCCACAGTCCTTCAGGCGAATAATGGGATGCTTACTGTTGTGAACTGTGCACTCCGAACATGCTGTTGAACGCGCCTAGGCTTCAGTCGTATGGTGACACTGGAAAAACTCCACTGATGCATTACATTTAGGAAGGCTCTAATTATTTTCAAATTTGGTTGTTTCCAATTTGCATTACCTGCTAGTTTGGTTTCTTTGCAGAAAAAAAATAAGTGCCTTCTGGGTCATTTTGGGTCAGTAGGAAAAGCGGTGCCTCACCATTTGTAAACAAATAGATTGCCATAAAATTATATTTACTTATTATCTCAAAAACATCTGTTCAGAAGGAGCTTTCAAACCAAAAACTTTATTACTGCGAACTTAATTATTATTATTATTACTGCTGCATTAACGTTAATAATGTAACACAAAAACCTAATTTTTACTAACCGTGTGATGCAAGTATGAGAAAACATTTTATTTTATGCTTCCATGAAGCCTCTACTTCGCCTACGAACTCAGAGACAACGTGAAGTATATATAGGGTGTAAACGATTATTGTTTACTACGTAGCATAGCTATGTAGTGGAAGTCGAAACGAAGAATTTTATACGAGACACTTTGTGGTCTATTAAGCTGGGAAACAGCCACCAACAGGTTTACAAGACTACATGAGCTATAGCCCACGCGCGTCGCGTGAGATTTTCATGTTCTCTTCTCCAGCTGTCTACACATCATCATCGATTGTTTCGCAATTGTTGCTTGCATTAGCTTGTTATTTCTTAACTGCCTAATTATTATATGTTTGTTGTATCTTCTCGTAACGGGCAACACATCGTCCGTAATTGGCGAGCAGTCTGTTCTCGGGGCCGGTTTGCCGTACGCCAGCCTATATTATTTCCCTGCGATCAGCCACACAAGGCTACAGTTGGCTAAACGAGAGGTTCTGCAGAATCACAGAAATTACTTCTAAAAGTGTGTAAGAATTCTGTAATGAATAAAAACTCTGTACTCCAGGGGGGAGGAAAGTGCCCCCCCTTGGTGCCCTCCATCCTTCAGTCACCTACACTACTAGTTTTCAGTTTTTCATAAGAACCATATACCAAGCACAAATGAACGGTGAACGAGTAAAAACGAACGGTTCCCAAAAAAAGAACGATCAGCAGTGAACTAGTTCCCAAGGATGAACGAGTCTGCCCATCTCTACAGGCTAGCACACAGGACTCGCATTCAGGAGGACGACGGTTCAAACCAGCGTCCGGCCATCTTCAATTAGGTCTTCCGTCATTTCCCTAAATCGCTCCCGGCAAATGCTGGGATGGTTCCTTTCAAAGGGCACGACCGACATCCTTCCCCATCCTTCCCTAACCCGATGGGACCGATGACCCCGCTGTTTGGTCCCCTCCCCCAAATCAACCAACCAACCAACCAACCAACCAGACGGTGTTACTCGCGCCCTCGTCGTATTGTCGCTAATGCCAGATTCCGTGCAGAACCAACTCCGCGTCTTTCGTCCCTACTGACAGATTCTCAAGAGTCCTTATTTCTGTCGATTCCTTTAAAACTAACTCCGTGCAAACACACTTCGGAAGGCCCAACGGTACCGACCGACAGCCGTGTCATCCTCCGCGGAAGGCGTCACTGGAGGCGCATGCGGTCGGCACACCGCTCTCCAGCCTGTGGCAGTTTTCGTGACCGGAGCCGCGACTTCTCGATCAAGTAGCTCCTCAAGGGCTTGCCAACATCGCTCTGCGGACTCGGACGGTCATCCATCCACGTGCTAGCCAACTTTGATGACCTGGCGGGAACAGGTGTTATCAGTGTGGCATGGCCGTCGTTTCCTGTATAATGCTGTCCCAATACCCAGCGAACGGCAAAGAATACCAACTTAAATGAATATTTCGTCCATAAAGAACGGCGTTATGAGGGCTGCAAGTGTCTATAAATCCAAATAAAACAGTTATCTGCGTCAATCATTTCTTCATTTTACCCCTATGTCTTCCGATGGTTAACACCGTGAACTTCAGCTGAGAATTGTTTGTTTTAATAGCTGGTGTTGGTGAAGAGCGCCGCGCGGAATTAGCCGAGCAGTCTAGGGCGCTGCAGTCACGGACTGTGCGGCTGGTCCACGCGGAGGTTCGAGTCCTCCATCGGGCATGGGTGTGTGTGTTTGTCCTTAGGATAATTTAGTTTAAGTAGTGTGTGAGCTTAGGGACTAGAATCGTAAAAAGTCGGCATTTTCTGTGTCCTCCCCTGTACATTATTGTTTACATTGTCACTTCAAAGATGATGTACATACCACAGATATGCTTGCTTACATTGGATACAAATATAGAAGATTAAATGGTTATGTACATAAATGTTTTTTCTTTATTGAAAACAGGCAGCTGTATGGAGACTTTTTACGACTGTAAACGCATCCCCTCACCCCCCCCCCCCCCCCGTATGTAAAATCAATGTTTTTTAACCTCATAAGGGCCTTTTCGAAAATAAACACTTTTTATCAACAGCAAAAACGCAACGTAACCTGTACTATCCTTGGACGGCTACTATGAAAAGACGTCTGTGCCCTTCACAAAAAAAAGAATGTTCAAATGTGTGTGAAATCTTATGGGACTTAACTGCTAAGGTCATCAGTCCCTAAGCTTACACACTGCTTAACCTAAATTATCCTACGGACAAACACACACACCCATGCCCGAGGGAGGACTCGAACCTCCGCCGGGACCAGCCGCACTACGATTCTTTCCATGGAAGTCACTATTAGTTTATACAAATTTCAGAGGACGTTGAACTCCCGAGTAGACTGCACGCACCATCGTCATTATACTCTTCGTCGCCTCCTGTCATTATCTTGCGGACGGTACCGATTGCGTGTAAACACATTGCAGGCAGTGGTAATAACTGCGGCACCAATATCGTGCCCTGAGGAAGTCCTGTTGTATTATCTCTCCCTCCCGCTTCCACGGAGCTGTCCCTTTCTGTTCCTGCTTCTGTTCTCCTTCCCTTGTCCTCTTGTTACTTCCACCCACGTCGGTCGCTCTCCCAGTGGCTGCTACATGTGAGGCAAACACACGCATGATAGCAGCAGGTCCCGTCCCGGCCGGACGCACCTCATTAGCCTACTCCGGCGTGCCGCCGCCGCGTGTTGCGAAACGAGGAAGGAAAAAACACCTCTTCCTACACGACACACGGAACCACTGGCGTGGTGCATTCCGTCACAGAGCGCGGAGGGATAGGTTTCCTCGTCGTCTTCCTTTCCCCTTTATTCACCACCACGCCGTGTTTGTGCTACTTCTCCACTTTCCCGTGTCTTTCCATCCGATTCGCTTTACATCTCCAAACCATTTTAACCGACTCTTCTCAGTTCTATCATTCAACTTTTCAACGCCAATTTCCTTCCTGACATCTTCATTTCTCCCTCCGCCCCTCCTCGTTTTCCGTAACGTATGTCTCAGGAATTACATTTCACCGGCCTGTGTTCTACTCTGCTCTCTTCTTGTCTCTGTCCAGATTTCCGATGCGTCTAAAGCACGTCGAGTAGACCACTTCCTTTACGCTTCATTGGCACCTCCCTTCCCCAGGTTAAGGGCCTCTCACGCTGGTTAAACGCGTTCCTTTATTGTACCCGTTCGGTAACTTCCATCCCCAGCCTTCCATTCTACATTACCTCACTTCCTAAATACATCGAGTTAGCCACAATTTAAATTTCCTGCTGTTTAATACTAATTTGTCCTTTCTCTTCCCTATCTCCTCTACTTACTACTATAGTGTTAATTTTCTCCACACTGCATTTCATGCCTTGTGCCCCAATTTATTTAATATATCTATTCGTTCCTGTACACGA
The DNA here is from genome assembly GCF_021461385.2 of Schistocerca piceifrons. Taxonomy (NCBI): domain Eukaryota; kingdom Metazoa; phylum Arthropoda; class Insecta; order Orthoptera; family Acrididae; genus Schistocerca; species Schistocerca piceifrons. The sequence continues at coordinate 217,576,363 of NC_060146.1, forward strand.
ATTTATAAGATAGAAAGTCCACCACTTCCATCTTGAGATTAAAGCTCTGTTTGCATTCAAAGAAATATGTTTGGGAAAAAAATTGTGTTGCACGAACCACATTTTTTTATCGATACATCACGATTTCATGATCGTCAGTGGATTCATATTTTCTTAATAGCACATACATTGATCACACAGAACCTAAAAGCCGGTACGTCTGCTTTTGGCACGGATGCGCCGTGGCGTGGAAGCAAAGAGGCCTCGGTAGGTCTCTACATCTGCACACTCAAAGTCACCGAATTCTTGTAAATTCCGGGCAGGCGGTCAATGAGCTCTGACGCCACATTCAGTCACATCCCAGATGTGGCGAACTAGAGGGGTATGGGGGGGGGGGGGCAGCACATCAATGGGGACTCGCCACTCCGTGACACTCCTGCTCCTGTGACATGGCACATTATCTTGTTGAAAAATGCCACTTCCGCCGGGAAACATGATCTTCATGAAGGGATGTATGTGGTCTGCAACCAGTGTACGATAGTACTTGGTAGTCACGGTGCCTTGCACGACCTCTACTGGAACCACGGACCCCCACACGAATGTTCCCCGGAGCATAATGGAGTTGCCGAAAGTTTGTCTCCGTCCCGCAGTATATTACAGGTGTTAAGGAGGCGTTCCCTTGAAAGACGACGAATTCGCGCCCTCCCATCGGGATGATGAAAAGGGTACCGGCACTCATCAGACCTTGCAACGCTCTGCCACTGCAACAACGTCCAGAGCAGATGGTCATGTGCCCATTTCAGTTGTACTTGCCGATCTCGTGGTGTTAAAATGGTTCAAATGGCTCTGAGCACTATGCGACTTAACTTCTGAGGTCATCAGTCCCCTAGAACTTAGAACTACTTAAACCTAACTAACCTAAGGACATCACACACAACCATGTCCGAGGCAGGATTCGAAGCTGCGACCGTAGCCGTCGTGCGGTTCCAAACTGTATCGTGGTGTTAACCTTGACACATGTGTGGGTCACGGTGCGGAGGCCCGTCGTTAGGAGTGTTCGACGGAGTTACGCTCTGGCCAGCTACAGTTCGCCACATGTCCTGTTTTGCCAGTCTGCCCATCTTACAAATCTGTAATGAGGGGCTGACCGCCCAACCCACACACCGTCTGGACGTGGTTTCGCCGCTTGTTGAACACACTCACCACAGCACTCCTGGAACACCCGACAAGTCATGCAGTTTGCGATGTGCCTCCGGACCATCACAATCTGCCCTCGTTCAAGCTCAGATAGTCGGCGCGCCTTCCCCATTCTACACACGGACAGCAAGCTCACCGATACCGCATGCACCGCGCGTGTGTCTGACTGGCAGTCACTCCTCGACAGGCGACGCTGCTGTCTCTTGGACAAGTTTATATCGATAGTAGGTCCATGGTCACAATGTTCTGGCTGGTCAGTGTATGTATCACACAACGACGGAGAACTGGGATGGCGTGGTGTGGCACAGCAGTGGTAACCGATATGCCAGAAGCAGCCGACAGTTTCATAACCTGTTACGCAAAGCAATGAGAAGTGCACGGCAGAGGGTACCTCGCATTGTACCGAATGTTAGGATGCATCCGAGTGATCCGATCGGAACCGATGTTACCGCTGCTACCGGGCCCTTGGTAATATAAATCTACATCTCCGCCTGCGCTCCGCAAGCCATCTGGCGGTGTGTGGTGGAGTGGATTTTGTGTATTTGTTAACACTTGTCCGTTTTCCTAATCCAGTTGCGGGAAGAACGATTGCTGGTGACCCTCCAGTACGGGCTCGAATCACTAATGTTACCTCTATGGTCTCTTCACGAGAAGGTATTTTACCAGTAAACCACACCGTCATGCAGAACGCCACACTTGCAACAACTGCAGAGGGCGCGCCCTACCACTACGACTCACTTCCGTTCCTGTTCCACTCGCAAACAGAGCGTGGCAAAAACGACTGTCTATATTCCTCCGAATGAGCGCTGAGTTCTAGTATCTTACTTCGTGGGCGTTAAGCGCAATGTATGTTGGAGACAGTAGAATCGTTCAGGAGTCAGTTTGAAATGTCAGTTCTCTGAATTTTCACAACAGTGTTCCTCGAAAAGAAAGGGAACTCGAGGGATTCCCATTTGAGTTGCCGAAGCATCTCACAAGGGAACCTCCCCATCGCACCCCCCCTCAGATTTAGTTATAAGTTGGCATAGTGGATAGGCCTTGAAAAACTGACCACAAATCAATCGAGAAAACAGGAAGAAGTTGTGTGGAACTATGAAAAAAATAAAATATAGAAACTGAGTAGTCCATGTGCAATATAGGAACATTATTGATCACATGCGGGCAGGAGTGCGGTGGTCCCGTGGTTAGGTCCTTGGTTTAAGTCTTCCCGCGAGTGTAAATTTTACTTTCTTTATTTTCGCAAAGTTATGATCTGTCGTTCGGTCATTGACGTCTTTGTTCACTGTAATAAGTTTAGTGTCTGTGTTTTGCGACCGCACCGCAAAACCGTGAGATTAGTAGACAAAAGGACGTGCCTCTCTAATGGGAACCGAAAACATTTGATCGCAAGGTCATAGGTCAATAGATTCCTCCACAGGAAAACACGTCTGATATATTCTATATGACGCTGGTGACGGCATGTGCGTCACATGACAAGAATGTGTTATCGACACACCTAACTTGTACACTTCGTGAATGGGTAACTCCAACGATCCACACGTGGACAGGTCACCAGCCACCCTCATAGCCCTACTGGCACTAACATTATCCCTCACACAGGCTACTTTACTATGCTCTCTCTCTCTCTCTCTCTCTCTCTCTCTCTCTCTCTCTCTCTCTCTCTGTGTGTGCTCCTCGTTACACAATAACGTTGACGGACTGCTTAGCACTCCCTACTCACAGGTCGCCGCCGGTCGAAAGCGCACCTGTTGTTTAAACTTCTTACAAGGGAACTTCCCCATCGCACCCCCCTCAGATTTAGTTATAAATTGACACAGTGGATAGGCCTTGAAAAACTGAACACAGATCAATTGAGAAAACAGGAAGAAGTTGTGTGGAACTGCGAAAAAATAAGCAAAATATACAAACTGAGTAGTCCATGGGCGACATAGGCAACATCAAGGAGAACGTGAGTTCAGGAGTGCTGTGGTCCCGTGGTAGCGTGAGCAGCTGCTGACCGAGAGATCCTTGGTTGAAGTCTTCCCCCGGGTGAAAATTTTACTTTCTTTATTTTTGCAAAGTTATTATCTGTCCGTTCGTTCATTGACGTCTCTGTTCACTGTAAAAAGTTTAGTGTCTGTGTTTTGCGACCGCATTGCAAAACCGTGCGATTAGTAGACGAAAGGACCTGCCTCTCCAATAGGAACCGACAACATTTGATCGCACGGTCATAGGTCAACCGATTCCTCCACAGGAAAACACGTCTGATATATTCTATACGACACTGGTGTCGGCATGTGCGTCACATAACAGGAATATGTTGTCGACCCACCTAACTTGTACACTTGGCGAATGGGTAAAAAGATTCTTCTACCTTGCCCGATTTAGGTTTTCTTGTGGATGTGATAATCACTCCCAAAAAAGTGATGAAAACATAAGACTTTGTGACATACACTGCATCAAATGAATGCAACAGTTTCACTAAATCTGAGGGGGGTGCGATGGGGAGGTTCGCTTGTCAGTAACACTTGCGTGTTGTTCGAACCTACCGCTAACACATCTAGCAGCCCGCCTCTGATTTGCTTCTATGTCTTCCTTCAATCCGACCTGGTACAAATGCCAAAAACTCGAGTAGTAAACAATAGGTCGCACCAGCGTCCTACATGCTGTCTCTTTTACACGTGAACCACTCTTTCCTAAAATTCTCCCAGTAAACCCAGGTCCACCATTCACCTGCCCCAGCACAGTTCTCGTACGCTCGTTCCATTTCATTTCGCTTTTTCAACGTTACGCTCAGGGAACGATCTATTGATACGTAATCAGCATGGTTTCAGAAAACTTCGTTCTTGTGCAACGCAGCTAGCTCTTTATTCGCACGAAGTAATAGCCACTATCGACATGGGATCTCAAGTTGATTCCGGATTTCTAGATTTCCGGAAAGCTTTTGACACTGTTCCTCACAAGCGACTTCTAATAAAGCTGCCGGCTTATCGGGTATGTCTCAGTCGTGCGACTGGATTCGTGATTTCCTGTCAGGAAGGTCGCAGTTCGTAGTAATAGACGGCAAATCATCGAGTAAAACTGAAGTGATATCACGTGTTCCCCAGGGAAGCGTCCTGGGACCTCTGCTGTTCCTGATCTATATAAATGACCTGGGTGACAATCTGAGCGGTTCTCTGAAGTTGTTCGCAGATGATGCTGTAATTTACCGTCTAGTAAGGTCAGCCGAAGACCAGTATCAGTTGCAAAGCGATTTAGAAAAGATTGCTGTATGGTGTGGCAGGTGGCAGTTGGCGCTAAATAACGAAAAGTGTGAGGTGATCCACATGAGTTCCAAAAGAAATCCGCTGGATTTCGATTACTCGATAAATAGTACAATTCTCAAGGCTGTCAATTCAACTAAGTACCTGGGTGTAAAAATTACGAACAACTTCAGTTGTAAAGACCACATAGATAATATTGTGGGGAAGGCGAGGCAAAGGTTGCGTTTCATTGGCAGGACACTTAGAAGATGCAACAAGTCCACTAAAGAGACAGCTTACACTACACTCGTTCGTCCTCTGTTAGAATATTGCTGCGCGGTGTGGGATCCTTACCAGGTGGGACTGACGGAGGACATCGAGACGGTGCAAAAAAGGGCAGCTCGTTTTGTATTATCACGTAATAGGGGAGAGAGTGTGGCAGATATGATACGCGAGTTGGTATGGAAGTCATTAAAGCAAAACGTTTTTCATCGCGGCGAGATCTATTTACGAAATTGCAGTCACCAACTTTCTCTTCCGAATGCGAAAATATTTTGTTGAGCCCAACCTACATAGGTAGGAATGATCATCAAAATAAAATAAGAGAAATCAGAGCTCGAACAGAAAGGTTTAGGTGTTCGTTTTTCCCGCGTGCTGTTCGGGAGTGGAATGGTAGAGAGATAATTTGATTGTGGTTCGATGAACCCTCTGCCAAGCACTTAAATGTGAATTGCAGAGTAGTCATATAGATGTAGATATTTAAACTGAGTTACTTCTTAAGCAGGACACGAGCAATATTGTATCCTAACATTACAGGTTTGATCTCACAATTGACACGCATTAACTTACATTTTTCCACCTTTAGAGCTAGCTGCCATTTATCACACCAACCAGAAATTTTGTCTAAGTCGTCCTGTGTCTTCCTACGATCACTCAACTTCGATACCTTACGTTCACCCCAACGTGATCAGAAAACAACCAGAGATTGCTGCCCATCCTGTCCGCGAAATCATTTATGTAGACAGAGGACAACAGCTGTCCCATCACACTTCCCTGAGCTCCCGTCACAATAGCCTTGTCTCTGATGAACACTCGTGGCAACATACTGGGTTCTATCACTTAGGAAGTTTCGAGCCACTCACGTACCTGTGAACTTTCTGCATATGCTCGTACCTTCGATATTCGATAACAGCCTGCTGTGGGGGCTCCGTATCAAATGCTTTCCGGAAATCTAGAAACATGGAAAGTACCTGTTGTCCTTCATCCATAGTCCGCAGTATGGCATGTGAGAAAAGAGCAAGCGGAGTTTCGCACGGGCCGCGATTTCTACAACCGTACTGATTCTGGGACAGAAGCTTCTCAGTCTATTACATTGGAACTGAGAACATGTTCGAGGATTCTGTAACAAACCGAAGTTGGGAACACTGGTCCGCCCTTCGGCCAGAACGTCAGACGTCAGATGTCAGCGGCTGTGCGGCCGCACCTCCTCGAGAGACGCGCGCAGCTGCCGGGTCGCGTGTTTTCGCTCACGCTCGGGCGAGCATTTGGAACAGGCAGCCAGCCCAGCAGGAAGCGGCCGCAGAGAGAGATTTCTGTTTCGCCACCGCAGCAGCCAGCCTACGCTTCAGCTGTGCGCCGTGGCCGAACGAGTGGTCGACAATACGAGTGACTAACCGCAAGTCTTTTTTAGTACGCACTACAGTCCTATTTCGTGACTGGACTGAAGACAGCGCAGCTTGTCCTGTCAACGGAGAGAAGTCTTCAGACGTACAAGTAACTTCATGGATACTCCAAGAAACTGTTCTAGGACCATTAACTTTCCACTTTATACATATACTATACAAAGTGATATAAGGGTTAACATCAGAAGTTCCGTGAGGCTTTTCCGCGGGTGATGCTGTTTTATGCAAACAAGTCGCAACTCTAGAAAATTATAGCGAAATGGTGGAGGATCTGCAAGGGATCGACGCATGGTATTGGAAGTTGACCCTCGATGAAGACAGATGCGACGTATTGCGCAAAAATAGGCAGGAAGTCCCATTAGCACCGCAGAGCGATCATGCCTTGCAGTTAAATTTGTAAAATATGGAGCACTACGCGGACGGAGCGATCTGAAGCGGAACGATCACACAAAATTAATCACAAGTAAGACAGACGACAGACGTAGATCATTGGAAGAATACTCAGGATACCGAGCGAGGTGGCTCACTGGACTCGCATTCGGGAGGACGACGATTCAATCCCGCGTCCGGCCATCCTGATTTCGGTTTTCCGTGATTTCCCTAAATCGGTCCAGGCAAATGCCGGGATGGTTCCTCTGAAAGGGCACTGCCGACCTCCTTCCCCGTCCTTCCCTGATCCGACGAGACCCATGACCTCGCAGTTTGGTCTCTTCCCACAAACAACCCAATCCAGTATTCTGGATATGTAGTAAGTAGCTTACAATGCGCTCGTTCGAGCGATAGTTGAATACTGCTCGTCGGTGTGGGATCCGTACCAGATACGACTGATGAGGAAATAAAGAAGATCGAAAAAACAGCAGCGCGTTTCGTTACACGTCCATTTAGTAAGAGCGAAAGTTCAGTTGTATTGTACTTATTTGGTGTCTTCTTTCTTCGTTGATACAGTTTTTAGGCCTAAAATAGGAGACAAACAGGAATCCTGTATAATACTTTTTACAGAAATAAACCGAGACCCAGACCGACTGAAGATTACACTTTGGTCTCTAAATATGTTTCTGTGAAGTTTTAAAAACAGAGATTTAATTCGCAAACGTGGAGGAATAAAGAACAGGAACTTCCGACTTCGACAAGATCATTATCTTGCGTTTTTTGATAAAACAAACTCAATCCGTGACTATCTGCTAAAAACAGCAGTAGCGATGGGAATGTTTTAACACGTCTAAAACAACGGGAAGCAAGACCACAGCATCAGATATCGCGACAAGTTGTAAAATTTAGAGTAAGTGCAAAACTACCCGCACAAATTAACTTGTAGCGAGATATGAGATGGAGTAATAGCCAAGAAACCATTGAAGGTGGCACGCAGAAAGTACTGGAAAGTTTGTGGGTGAAGTGAAACTTACCAAACGGTGCATTGTGTGAGGCGGTATTTCTCTCAAATTTTTCTTAGGAAGCACCAAATATGAGGAGAGAGATAACATACAAAAGATGATTTTTCATTTATTGCCTTTGGCCAGTTGTTAAATAATGACTTGCATACCAGAATGCAGCTGCGTAGAACCGCCCGTACCAAAAGAGACCAGCACGGCGCGACACACCGCCATTCTTCCAGTCGTACGAGTTACTCTCGCCCTGTCCCTCTCACTTGGTTTGCTGAATACGCGACGCGCTGTACCACTACGCTGAGCAACCTCCCTAGAGGCAGAGGCATCATCAGAGTGCAGAGAAGAGAGCGAGTGTATGGAGGGAGGGAGGGAGGGAGGGAGGGGGCAGCGGTCTTCCCAGGAGGCCTATCGATTTCAGCCGGGGTGGAAAAGAGCGGCGAGCATGAATAAAACACAGCCGACGCCGGTCATCGATCCCGGCGATTACAGTTCAAAGACGGCAGGCGGTGTGGCGACCGTCGCTTCGTTGTCTCGCTTGACGGAGGCAAACAAACAGTCGGCGTTACCGAAGAGGAAACACACACACACACACACACACACACACACACACACACACACACATCAAGATTACCCTCTGATTAGATCATGAACTCACCTCATCAGATATAGCCAGTTAGTCTCTTACCTATACGCATATGTCCAAGATCTACTTCCACACGTGAAGCATCGGAAAAGAAGAGAATGCAAGCATCCGAAGTGTTGCGTTGCGCAGTGACACTGGAAAATTTGGTGGAATGATAAAGCAAGAACTGATGTGGTCTAGAACTGCCTAGTAAATGAATATGTACAGAACATTGACTAGGAGAAGGAGCTACATCGTAGAACATGTTTTAAATCATCAGGGAGCTACTCCGATAGTACTAGATGACAAACACTGTAATGGTGAGACAAATATTGGGAGGTAAGCAAGAAATAATCGATGACGTAGGTTGCAAGTGCCGCTCCGAGATGGTGACGTCCGGACAGAAGAGAAAACTGTTGTAGTCCACACCAAATCAGTCACGAGACTCATGACCCAAAAACGAGAAAGCATATATTACTGACGCTGGTGGTCAATATACAGCACATTACAAACATCTTTGGTAACGAAAAGGCTAACATTTTTTGATTTCGATGAAAAACTTTTTTCCTTCTGCTGCCTTTATCACAGTTAATTTCACACAGTATCTACGTGGAAAATTTAGAGCTTCATTTTCAGACACCATGATAAAAAAGAGCGACCAGCGTCTCCTCTCTTGTACAAATCTGGGCTGTAGCTACACTCGACATCTTCACTTACGAATTAGGCTTGAGAAACGATGTAACTAAAAAACTGATGGACGAGTCTTGTGCAAGTGGTCTATACTGGGCGAGCGAACGGCGATTCTGGAGCAGCGCCGAGTGGAGTGGTACAGTAGAGTATAGTTCTAATTCTCGCCTCACTAGCGGGATTTTGATTTTTTGTGGTCTCTGTAAACCAAATCAGTCACATACCACTGACACACCCTTGCCCCACATTTCTTCAACGGAGTTAGCTAGCTAGCTAGCTAGGCAGTTAGTTACATGTTGCATAGATGATATGAACAAATCTTTCGTCTAAATAATGTGGAACAAGTCAGTTTATCAGATATGTATGTATGATTAGTGTGAACATTTATGAAAATTTACTATTTTAGTCCTACTCAAGCAACTACACTTCAAAAATACGTTCTCTTTATTTCTCTTTGACAGGTTACCAGCCCTTAAACAAAAATTTGTCCATGGAATAGAAGGAGTTGTACAGGAGAAACGATTTTAGGCTAGATTTTAAAAGTGCTTTGCTGCCTGTGGGACTTTTTGTACTATTGGACATATGATCAAAAATTTTTCTTCCTGCATACTGAACTCGTTTCTGATCGCATGATAGGTTTAATAATGGGTAATAAAGAGTGCTTTGTTAAAAAAAATGGTTCAAATGGCTCTGAGCACTATGGGACTTAACATCTTAGGTCATCAGTCCCCTAGAACTTAGAAATACTTAAGCCTAACTAACCTAAGGACATGACACACATCCATGCCCGAAGCAGGATTCGAACCTGCGACCATAACAGTCCCGCGGTTCCGGACCGAAGCGCCTAGAACCGCACGGCCACCGCGGCCGGCAGTACTTTGTTCTCTAGTGTTGTCGGTATGTAGACCATTACTCTTCTCGAATTGTGATATGCCTCTTGTCTGACAACGTCGATGAAACGGTCCTCTTCGACATTCCTCGAGGGACCTGAGCAACGAATAAGGCTATTTGAGTAAACTAATCAAATATCATTCAGGGCTTGCGAGACAGGGGCTTTTGACTGTCCCATTTGACAGGCGCATTTGACTTTACATCACGGTAACAGGTGAATTTGGTTCCGTACTTTTTTTCTGTTTGGTCTGAATTCTCCCCAGGGTGTCGGGGAAAGGAGGAAGAAGGCACGGGGCAGAGCAGGGAAGGAGCTCCGCGCGCAACCAATCTCCCGGAGGGATGTCGGCGGCCGCCTGCTGCTCCAGCCAGATGATATATGTACACGCACGCACGCACACGCCGCAGACTCACGCACGCAAACAAACGGCGCCGCCGCCTCCACACCGCTGGATTTTTCTTTATTTCGGCAGCCGCCCTGGCAGATGCCACTGGCGCAACAATGTCCTCCCGCGCCACCCCCGCTTGTTCCCCGCATCTCTCCCCCACCCGCGGCCAGAATGCAGCAGTCTCTCCGACTCCCCCTGTCTCCTCCTCCTGCCCCCATTCTTCGATCCCTTCCGCGCTCTCCTCCTCTCCCTCAGGCTCCAGCTCCAGCTGCAGAGCACCGACCGCCGACCCAGGCCCATTCATCAGCGCCCGCCACCCCTACCCCACGAGGCGACCCCCACGTCTGAGTGGCTCACCCCAGTCCGTCCTACACCGCACTATACACAATGCCGTATCTCCGTAAGATCGTATCTGACACCCGAGTGAAATGGAAGGTTAGTCTTCAGTGTACCGTCAATAACGTGGTCATTACAGAGGCGCATCTGACTTACAGAGACTGACGCACTTAACTGTTTGAACTATATTTATCAATAGTCCCAGCCGTCATTATTGTGTCCATTATGGACCGAATACACTCAAAGATAAGAAAAAAAGTAACACCGCACAACGAAGGAATTATCCGAGTGGTGTTGTTGTTGTTGTTGTTGTGGTCTTCAGTCCTGAGACTGGTTTGATGCAGCTCTCCACACTATTCTATACTGTGCAAGCTTCTTCATCTCCCACTACTTACTGCAACCTACATGCTTCTGAATCTGATTAGTGTATTCATCTCTTGGTCTCCCTCTACGATTTTTATCCTCCACGCTGCCCTCCAATGCTAAATTTGTGATCCCTTGATGCCTCAGAACATGTTCTACCAACCGATCCTTTCTTCTAGTCAACGTGTGCCACAAACTCCCCAATTCTATTCAATACCACCTCATTAGTTATGTGGTCTACCCATCTAATCTTCAGCATTCTTCTGTAGCACCACATTTCGAAAGCTTCTATTCTCTTCTTGTCTAAAGTATTTATCGTTCACGTTTCACTTCAATACATGGCTACATTCCATAAAAATACTTTCAGAAACTACTTCCTGGCACTTAAATCTATACTCGATGTTAACAAATTTTTGTTCTTCAGAAACGATTTCCTTGCCATTGCCAGTCTACATTTTATATCCTCTCTACTTCGACCATCATCAGTTATTTTGCTCCCCAAATAGCTGAACTCCTTTACTACTCTAAGTGTCTCATTTCCTAATCAATTCCCTCGGCATCACCCGACTTAATTCGACTACGTTCCATTATCCTCGTTTTGCTTTAGTTGATGTTCATCTTACATCCTCCTTTCAAGACACTATCCATTCCGTTCAACTGCTCTTCCAAGTCCTTTGCTGTCTCTGACAGAATTACAATGTCATCGGCGAACCTCAAAGTTTTTATTTCTTCTCCATGGATTTTAATACCTACTCCGAATTTTGTTTTGTTTCCTTCACTGCTTGCTCAGTATACAGATTGAATATCATCAGGGAGAGGTTATAACCCTGTCTCACTCCCTTCCCAACCACTGCTTCCCTTTCATGGCCCTCGACTCTTATAACTGACACCTGGTTTCTGTACAAACTGTAAATAGCCTTTCGCTCCCTGTATTTTACCCCTTCCACCTTTATAATTTGAAAGAGAGTATTCCAGACAATGATCCGAATGGGATGGAAATCGATCGATGTGATCTACATGTACAGACAAACAAATTATTACGATTTAAAAAAAAAGTGAGGATTCACTCGAGATAAAGAGCTTTACAAACCGAGCAAGTCGATAACGCGTTGGTCCGCCTCTGGCCCTTGTGCACCAAGTTATTTGGCTCGGGGCATTGGTTGATACGAGCTGCTGGGTGCCCTCCTGGCATATCGTGCCAAATTCTGTGCCATTGGCGCGTTAGATCATCAAATCCCAAGCTGGTTGGAGGGTCCTGCCCATAACGTTGTAAACGTTCTCAACCGGCGGCCTTGCTGGCCAAAGTAGGGTTCGGCAAGCACGTAGGCAAGCAGTAGAAACTCTCACGGGCGGGCATTATCTTGCTGAAATGTAAGCCCAGGATGGCATGTCATGAAGGGCAATAAAACGGCGCGTTGTGCTTAAGGGTGCAGTGGATGAGAACCAAAGGGGTCCTGCTATGAAAAGCATTGGCACCCCAGACCACGACTCCTGGTTGTCGGGCCGTCTGGTGGGCTTCTGTCTCCCACCACTGTCCACGGCGTCTGCTGGCTCGTCCTCGGCCATGACCTCACTGACTGCAGTTGAATTGTTTTCAGTGATGAGTCCCACTGCAGACTGAGACCCGACGACCTGAGATTTCTAACCATTACACTCGTTGATCATTTACAAAGTCAAAGGAATTTATGTCTGTTTTCTAGATCACAAAGACAAGTAATGTGGTCTAGAGTGAGGCTGTCAGCAGGGCAGGCATTCCTCGCTATTCAGCTTATTGGTTGTACGATATGTAATGCAATGCAGTAAAATTTAAAGTGTGAGCTCTTCAATATATTTTAGAGTTATTAGAAAGATAATTTACATTGATAGTATTAAAAATTTCGAACAGGTTTTTTTTCTCCTTTTTAAGTTTATAAAGATTACTATAGGTGGATAAGCACACGACATAATAATACAATATAGGTATGGCACAATACAAAAAGGCTTTCAGTTTGTTGCATTAGACGACCCATGTCTCCATGAATACAAGTTTATTGAAAATGGCGAACCAATTAAATCTATTTCATGAAGTGTGATTTGGACATTAGTTTCCTATATAAAGAGAAACAAATGAGCTTTTTAAGTCAACAATTTGTAAGTAGTCTACTCAGTGTGTACCAATCCTCCTCCAACTCGCATCCTCAGTCGACGTCCTGTATAAGATGTGTGTTACACATAAAAGTAACAATTGCTTACAGACCTGGCAAGCACCAGCCGAGGTTAATTCCACGAAAGCGAGCACAGCCAGTGTCTTCACTCGGGCTGACGAACACGTGGCCGTAGCCAGAGGTACGTCGGCAGGTGACAGCTTCCTTATCTGCCCTAATCTTGGCGCCGCTTGCCCTCTGTAGATTCCACGCCTCTCTGCACTTTTCCACCCGCGTCTGGACACATTCTCCGCAGCACAGAACAGGACTCGGAGCGGCGGTCGCAGTAGTATAGGGCCCAGAACGCGCCCTCGAGGAACACCGCATCCCGGACACCTTCCCCGCGGCGCTAGCAGCAGTATGGGCCCCAGAACGCGCCCTTGCGGAACGCCGGCCTACGTGACGACCTTCGCGGTGGGTGGCTGCGCAATTCGGGCATTGCTCAAGGAATGCGGCCGGTGCGCCCAAGGACGTGACCCGCCCTGCTTGTATAGGATACTGTGCCCAGCCGGTCCTAACTTTCACTCTCCTTTCGCCAGTCCGTGGCACACATATCGGCAGCAGCCTGTGCAGATACGCACTGCCGTAACGCCCACGTCTGAAATTCTGCAATATTTCAGCGTAAACAGTTTTCTTCTTCCATTTTTCCCCTTCTTCGCTTCGTGGTTGTAACATTTTCCTGATACAAACAGTAGTAGTCACGAGGTTTTAAAAATCACCTAGAAAAAAAAAAAAAATCATGCTGCAATCGTGAACCTTGGCGGTGATTAGAGCCCTTGTCAAGTCGAATTTTCTTAATCCTGTAAAGAACGATATTATTTTCACTACGCCTTTATATTTGTTGGCAACAGTATTCTTCGGTATTTAGCCGAATCGGTTGTAGAAGACTGAATTTCGGCTCTACAAAGTACGGCCCACCTACAAAATCAGATCGTCAACATTCTAGAAATACCAACCACGTACTGGTTCCTTCATCCGGGGAAAGAGGAAGAAGTGACTACTGCAATGTCACGAGAATACGGGACGTGAGACAAACTTTGACAGCGCAAGGACTGTACTCTGGCGCATTATCAGCTGGGACGTTGTCATGGTGCAAAAACACACCGACGTACAGTTCCCCGCATCAGTACATTTTGACAGAGTCTTGTAACACCATCAACAGCTTTGCAGTATGCTCCTTTTACCCCCCTCCTACCTTTCCCCGCAGGATATTCTGTTAGCGCCACACCACTCCTGAATAACCTTTTGTAGTGATAGTTGCGTCTTCGCCTTTCCTGTTATTTCGCGTCGAGGCGTCATTAAGTCTCGCGAAGTGCAAAATACGTTCTGCGATATTTCAGCAACGTGCTAAGAAAGGTTGAACCAATTACAGGCAAGAGTGCTCTCTACGTCGCAAGCAGAACTTGAGAGACGCGATATTCTGTTTGTCGCTTTCAATTGAAGCCCAGCTGTTGGGCCTTCCTTGTTTCTAAACAGCTACTCATTGAAGATCTCTCGAAAACTTGTCATTGTTCCGATTTATCGAAATACGATGATGGGAAACCTCATATAGGTAGTTGAAGAATTCTCGTGTTATTTTCGTCTTATAACTCGCGTATTGTGAAAGTAGGCCGTTTTAAGGCAACAGCATATTGAAGATTAATCGAAAACGCTTCGTTATTTGTAGAATTTGTTATAATTAAATGTCGGCCTTTAAAGGCTTCAGAAAATCGTTACATGAAACAGAAGGTAATTTGTTGTTGAAGTTCAACGTAACTTCGTTGTTAGAGGCGCTGAGTTACGAAACAACGTGTACCGCTACATGAAATGTATTCCTAATTGCAAAACTGTTGGCTGTGTAATGGGACGACAATGAAAATTTAAGCCGGACCGGGACTGGAACACGGATTATCCACTTAATGCGAGCGGTCGCTTAACATTGGGGTTTCATAGCACGACTCACGACCATTTCCGTAAGTTGTAAACCATGTGTCTGGAAGCTGCGCCTGTACATCCATTATGCATATTGCTGTACATTTTTAAAGTCGATTGCCCTGTGTCGGCGGGTAAATACGATTTGCAGCGCCTGTGTTGTTCAGAAGCATATGCGTGCGAACTTTACATCGTACTTCTGAACAACACACGCGCTACAAATCGTGCTGCAGAAGAATGCTGAAGATTAGATGGGTAGATCACGTAACTAACGGGGAGCTATTGAATAGAATTGGGGAGGAGTTTGTGGCACAACTTGACTACAAGAAGGGATCGGTTGGTAGGACATGTTCTGAGGCATCAAGGGATCACAAATTTAGTATTGAAGGGCAGCGTGGAGAGTAAAAATCGTAGAGGGAGACCAAGAAATGAATACACTAAGCAGATTCATAAGGATGTAGGTTGCAGTAAGTACTGGGAGATCAAGAAGCTCGCACAGGATAGAGCAGCATGGAGAGCTGCATCAAACCAGTCTCAGGACGGAAGACCACAACAACAGCTCGTTCATGTCTTGCTGTATAAAAAAAAGTTTTTGTTTTCACCTTCGCGCTTTTTGAAAGGTTGTGGCACTTCCATTTTAAATTAACATAAATATTTACTGCAATATTCCATATTACAGCAAGCTCTCTCTCTCTCTCTCGCTCTCTCTCTCTCTCTCTCTCTCTCTCTCTCTCTCTCTCTCTCTCTGCCGGCCGGTGTGGCCGAGCGGTACTAGGCGCTTCAGTTTGGAACAACGCGACCGCTACGGTCGCAGGTTCGAATCCTGCCTAGGGCATGGACGTGTGTGCTGTCCTTAGGTTAGTTAGGTTTAAGTAGTTTTAAGTTCTAGGGGACTGATGACCTCAGATGTTAAGTCCCATAGTGCTCAGAGCCATCTCTCTCTCTCTCTCTCTCTCTCTCTCTCTCTCTCTCTGGAGTGAGTTTGCCTGATTTTGTTAAGTTTTACAAACTTATGTCACTGCTGGTCGAGAGCGCTACAGCCGCAAACCGCGTTAACCAGCACGTCACGCTTCGTGCGAGGGCGGGGGGTGGGGGGTGGGGGAGAGGAGGAGGGAGGGTTTCCCGTCCACGTGCACGTCCACGCCAGCTGTCGCGCACCGTGTGATGGCGCTCTTACGTCAGCAGTGGAGGGTGAGACGATCGCCTGGTATAGTCTGTCGGTGAGCTGAAGAGCGAGCGAGTCCCCACTCTGCCTACCCAGCTACGTCACGAGGCGCTTCTACAGGCTGTTTGACAACGTAGTACCGGCCTTGCCGCTGCGCTCGCCTTATACCAGCTGTACGGCGCTCTGTATTCTGGCAGGTGACCTTACTATGTGTAGCGAAGCAAACACGCAAGCCGCCGATGTACCTTCTTACCTAAAGGTCTCCGACGGGCTGGAGGCGGCTAGGCCTTTTCTGCTTTTAATTCGCAAGTGCCTTCTGCCACGACCCACACGCACCCCACCCGCCGTTGACCCCGCCGTGCGCTTCCCCGCGCCGCCGGTGGGCAATGTTATTCGGGCCGCGGAACGGAAGCCGTCGCTTGCTCTGTTGCAGTCTGCCGTAATCAAGACCCGCCGGCCCGTGTGTGTGTGTGTGTGTGTGTGTGTGTGTGTGTGTGTGTGTGTGGTGGCGCCCCCGGCGGCGGTTCGCGTGACTATCGGGCAATAAAACTCCCTAAGTTGGCCAGCCGGCAGCTTGCCTGCCTACGGCCATTTGCCTAATGGAAGCCAAGCGTCGGATCACTCTGCTTAATTAAGTGCTACGCCATCCGTCTCCTCGCGCCGCACTAGCCGGCTCCCGACCACTCCTCTTCGACGCTACGCACCGACGCGCAAGTGCGCACTCGCTACGTACCGGAATTCAAGTTCTTTCGTATCGGGTGCCACGACCACAAATTTATTCGAACATAATTCAACCTTCCACCATCACAGCCATTTATTACATACCATTAGCTCATTTCAGCGATGTGCCGTGTTAAAAGTGCCGACTCACATCCTTGTAATTTTACACAGTAACCCTACGTAAGTGTACGCAATGTACGTCTTTTATTTAAACGCAACTCAAGTGCTGTGGTCCAGCGATAAATCACGTGCCTCGAAACCGAGAGGTCACGGCTTCGAGGCAGAAACTAACCACCCTTAGCCTTGACCTTGGCCTCGTTTATCTTTAAACAAAATTGGCCATTCGTACCCTATAACGCAGATGTTTACGTACAGGTGTCAAAAGTTTAAAAATGTAGAACTGTATCAAAAGTCTAATAGTAGTAGTGGTAGATGCCTTTATTGAAGTCGAAAACAGACTGGTACGACTCGTTTCGCTAGTTTTGGGTTGCATCTTCTGTTGTATAACTGTACATAAATTTTTATAAATTAATAGTTTTATAATGATGAAATGAAGTTATCCAAGATATTTTCAAAGTATTGAGTGAATAGATTTAAAATAGAAAATATTATGCATCTGGTAAGGAAACAAGGTGCGGATCACATACGCTCCACAAAGCAACGGGCCTATTCGTATACAATAACTACGATTTATAATTTCGTATGAAAAGATGCTTATTTAAAATGTTATGTCATGTAGCATAGGGACTTGTTATATGTGGCGGATTAACGGTTGGCGTTGCTGGGTAAAACTTTTAGCCTTATCCAGTTGGTAAAAACCGTAAACGATGATGAATGTCCAGTCCATAAAAGCAGAGGAATAGAATGAGCAATCAGAAACTGATCCTTGACTAAAAAAAGAGCGCTTCTTCATCCCTTTCCTTCGCTTAAGACAATCCACTTTTTCAGAGAGGAATTGAAACTAAAAAATAATTTGGAAAGGGACTTAAAGTTGAGAAAGAAGAAATAAAAATTTTACGGTTTGCCAATGACAAAGATTCAGAGACCGCGAAGGACTTTAAGTGTATTGACGAGACGTTGTAAGACAAACTTCAATAAAAGTAAAACTAAGCTTCTGGAGTGTAGCTGAATTAATTCGGGTGACAGTGAAGGAATTAGATCACGAAATGAGACACTGAAAGTCGTAGACTATTGAGGAAAGTACAGAGGACGCAAAATGCAGACTGGCAATACTACACTATGAACCCTCTGTGGCTTGTAGAGTACATGTGTGAGTAATGTATCGATGGTTAATGTGTTCATTAAAAGAAGTGAGAGGGCTAGTGGGGAGCGACCGAGGAAGAAAACAGCGAGAGGTAGGACAGGGAGGACAGGAACACGGAGAGCGCGGAGACGGTGCAAACAAGCGGTGCGAGGGAAGGGCGGCCGCGGCTAGGGGAGATAGCGCTGTTGTGTTGGCAGCCCTTCATCACCGCTAGCTGTGGCGGCGGGGAAGTACCGGCAGCAGTACGGGCGGCCCTGCGACCATAAAATCCCCAGCGGTGCTAAATATGGGGGAAGGGGATCCGATGGCGCGGCGCAGCCTCTCCCCTACTGCATCGCGCGCCCAGTTACGACCGCAGGTCGCGACACAAGTTCCTTCTACAGATTGGTTCAAATTTAGAACCGCTCTCATTTACCAGCGTGCACCTTCCTCCATCCTTGCTCTCTCTCTCTCTCTCTCTCTCTCTCTCTCTCTCTCTCTCTCTCATGGCCACTCGGGACGTCAAACCCAAATTTTGCTTTCCTTTGGTTGAAGGCTTACATTGACGTTGGAGGGTATACGTAATACTGAGAGTGCGCGTCGTAGAAAACATTTTGTTTGAGATCGGAAATACCTTTCACATTTACAACGTATGTTGAAAGTGGTCGCCATGCGGTCTATGGAATTTTACGCTCGTGAAATCACATTCAAACTCAGGGCTGTAGAATGAAATGTTTTAACCACTCCATTGTATGTTTTCGCTCAGTTTGTCTACCGTTGCTTGGTAATTTTAGTGCACTTTTAGTGTTAATGACCCTGCAGATAAAAAAGCACGAACAGGCTAGACGCTAGACCTTCGCCTACCATGGGTTCTGCCTCGAATACCCGGTAGCGGTCGGCGAAGAATCAGGCACGTTCCTTCATCTTGCTGGAAAAAGCGGGTCCGCCTTTCATGTTGACTGAAAATACGAGTGCTCGAAAATTTGAAGATAAACGGCTGCATTGACAGTGGTATCAAAGAACATGGAGCCATCAGTCTGAGAGCCAGAATCCACGCATGCAATCGCCATCGTTTTGATCGTGCAGGGGAGTTTAGTGAACAGTGAAAGGGATTTGGGTAGAGTGGTGCTGATTATTCTGACTATTCACATGGCCCGAAAGGAGAAACCCATCACCACCACTCGTACGACGCAGTGACCCGTCAAGATCTCCACCCGCGACATTTTTTAAGCAACCACTCGCAATATTTCACCCTCTTCTCTTCACCAGATGGAACACATGAAACGCGGCAAGGTTTCTGGTGTAGGGACTGTCCGTTGCGAAAACCGTCAGACTTTTTTTTTCTGTCTTGCAGTAATTTTCTGCTAGCTGTTTGCAACTGTGAAGTACGAAGAGCGAGAATAATAACCTGTTTAAATGCCCCCGCGTGAACTGCAATTATTTCTGTCTTGTCGACGCATCCTTAAGAAGCCTCCACTCCTGTGAATTGATTCGAATTTCTTGCGGTAAATTTATGTAGAATCGCCAGCATTCATACCACCAACAGGTTCCTTGTAAACCACGTATACAAGGTGTTTATAAACTGACGACCATAAACATTACAAAAAGCCAATATGTGCTTGTGTCCGAAAATGCTTCGTTACATAAATTTATTGGCAGTTTTACATGCGATACATTTTTAACAACGCTCGAAATGAACTGCTGCTAATTCCAGGCATCGCCTGTGCCTGCATACTCTGCGACACTATCTCGAGGACTCCTGAAGCGCGTCGGATTTGATCAAATCCGTTCTGGATACGCTGGCTGAGGAGATCGACATTTGGTGCAGGAGTAGAACACACCGAGGATTTTAAACGTCCCCGTACGCAGAAATCCACTTCATTTGAATCTGGCGATCGGGCAAACCGTGCAGAGGAATTTTTTCCCCATAATTTTCCTCGTTGACTGGACTAAAAGATTTGTGAGTCTCATCAAACCTTTAAATGGCAGCAGCGTCGTGGAAAGGAAATAAGGACCAGCAAGATAACGAATTATCGCACCCCCGGACGCTGAATCCGAAAAAAAAGAGATAATCAGAGAATCTAAAAACAAATGTCATGACCATATGTAAAGAAGCGCGTAAGAGAAAATGAAAGTCTGAGCTGCGCCGCTTAATGGTCACTACAGGTGATTGCCTGCGTCACTCGATAACCAAGGATTTCCGGAGCCGTGTTGATACGGCCGTTTTGTAATGTTTTTGTGTGGGGAACACGTCCCCGCATCTATCGACGGGCAGTCTCGACGTTGTAGATGGCCGCCACACGCCAGTAGCAGATACGACACAGACCGCAGCAGGGCACAGGCGGTACCGCCACCCTTCTCTGTTCCTTCTCCTCTCTCTCGCTCCCTCCCTCTCTACCTGAAGCGAACCCGCAGCGGCCGTTTCCGCCTCCTTTACGGTCGGCATCCAGCGCGCTTTCTCGTCAATCTTTGATGCCGGCAGCCGTAGGGCGCCCCGTGTAGGGCCCCCTCAAGGGCCGACCCTTCTGACAGCCGTGTGTGTACACTCCTCAAGTTTGCCCTAAGGTTGCTACGTTTTGTAGGCTCCCGCCCTCACGTCATCGTGTATCGCGATACCGACGCCCGTCGATACAGCGGCAGCTCCGGGTCCACGACGTTTCGCCACCACCATCAGTTTCTCGTAGAGCTGCCACGTCTCTCGAAACTGATATGCCCATTCCCTAAAAGGTACTCGCGCAGATTTTGTACCACTTCTCATCCAACGCAATGAGCGAGGATATCTTTCACCGAATTCTCTGCACACTTGAAGGTACTGCATCAGTAATGTTTAGGATAGCTGCTGCAGAATGGTCAGCACCACCACACACTGCAACAATTCGATCTACTGCTAAGTGTAGAGCTCGGGCACGTTCGGTCTTCAGCTACTTGCCTTTATAGTTTTTTATGTCACGCTTCCGCCTAGGATTTCTCTTATCTCTTGGAATCTAGTAGAGATCTTCCTTAGTCCACCTACTGATATATATATATATATATACCGCCCGCCTGCAGTAACGTCACAATAATTGTCTTTCCATTCATTTTTTTGTTTTCTTCTGTTTACCCTATTGAGTCTCAACATTTATTTCCCCATTGCTTGCGTGGCCGTGCGGTTCTAGGCGCTACAGTCTGGAACCGAGCGACCGCTACGGTCGCAGGTTAGAATCCTGCCTCGGGCATGGATGCGTGTGATGTCCTTAAGTTAGTTAGGTTTAATTAGTTCTCAGTTCTAGGCGACTGATGACCTCAGAAGTTAAGTCGCATAGTGCTCAGAGCCATTTGAACCCATTGCTTGCCGACGAACCCTGCAATTTTGAATGATTTTCGCATTAAAGGTACTTGCGTTGCCACGATAAATCAAAAGTGGTAATAAACATTGCTTACACCGCTTCTAAGCTTCCATTTTCAGTCACGTTGGACATTTTTTTAAAACCCTGTTTAGTTCACCAAACGCACTATAGTCCAATTTTAATATACTGTTACAGTACTTCCCTTTTCTCTCTGTCGAATCGTCGTAAAGCGTCCAAAGTATTAAAAAAACCTGACGAGCTATTGTATGACTTCTTTGTCAATTGGCACTATTTCTTTCCAGTCATTTTCAAACATATTGTATTGAGTCCAGTCAGCCCGCCCGGTTAGCCGAGCGGTCTAACGCACGACTTTCCGGTGTGGGAAGGAGCGCCCGGTCCCCGGCACGAATCCGCCCGGCGGACTTGTGTCCAGGTCCGGAGAGCCGGCTAGTCGGTGGATGGTTTTTAGGCGGTTTTCCATCTGCCTCGGCGAATGCGGGCTGGTTCCCCTTATTCCGCCTCAGCAGTAGAGATGGGCAAAACTGTTCTTTTCAGAGATCGGATCAGAACTATTCACTCCCTGAAATGCACTAGCTCTTTTTCATGACTCACCACTCATTCACAACAGAAAATAAATGGAAGGCACATTGCCCTTTAAACTTGGTTTATTCCAGTACTATACCTGTATTTTGATCTTATTTGATCCTATTTTGAAGTAACACAGATAATGAGTAAGAATTTTGTATTTTTTATTGAAATTTCCACGATGTGACAAAGTTTTTGATTATTGATTTATTTTGCACTATCGTGTTTTGGGTGATCGGAAAATGTTGTAACTTGAGATTTACATTAACAATATATTTGGCTATAATGTATTAAAATTTCATTAACCTCGTACAAATACATCGCAAGCCATATATTTTTAAAGTGAACATTTCCTTCCGAAAACGCCTAAAATCGCAAAATCCGTACTACAATAAGAAAAAAATATATAAATTTGACTGCAAGACCAAAGTGCTGCATATAGCCTTACGCAGAATAAAACAAGGAAAATATTGGTGTATCACATTTTGCGATACATTTATCGGTTCACTCGTAATTAAAGCGTAAATTCGAGTGTCCATAATAAAAAAAATCCTATAGTAAGAGAAGTCGTCAGGAACCTCATCTGATCAGTTTAAACAAATAAAAATAAAATAAAAGATGTACACATAACATAATTATGTAATATACACATTGGTATTAGTACGAAGAACAATATCCAGTATAGACGAACTCCGATGCAGAGACGCTGAGTCAAGCTGGTCGAGCCGCGAGCCGTATTACTGCGTGAGCTAAGACCGCAGAGACCAGAGTGACACCTGAGTCGCTTTGCACAACGCTCTGGCTAGAGTCGAGAACGGTGGGGTGAGCGTTGAGCGGGCGAGTTCCGAGGGTGGGGGGAGCGGTGAACTGCCACCAGTCACCCGCTCGGAGACAAATCGTCCGTTCTCTTGCGAGCAGGTTGTTGCAAGTAGTTCTTATGTTCTCCGCTAGGAGGCTCTCTGTCCTGTTGCTCGCATCAACTGCCCAGAGGGCAGGACGTGCAACTGAAACGATCGCCGACGGAGTGCTATGCTAAAGTTAAGGTGCGCCAGACACTGCACGCGGCAGAGGAAGCACAGAGACGGCACGGCATACGTGAAACACAAAATCCAATGGGGCACTGCACAATGGAGGCAGCCAAGGTAGAAGCAGGGTAGAGGCCGGCGCTGGCTGTGTTGTGTGGCGTGCAGTGTGCTTTGACCACCAGAGGCCCCACTGGTCTGCTCCGACTCTCTCTCTCTCTCTCTCTGCTGTGGGAAACGTTTGGAGCTACTGTTCTTTTTTTCTGAATCACTGATTGTTCACTCCTTTGAAAGATTCAACTCTATGAATTAGTTCAGGAGCGGATCCCCCATCTCTACTCAGCTGCACTATGTCGGCGATTGCTGCGCAAACAAGTTCTCCACGTACGCGTACACCACCATTACTCTACACGCAGTCCGGGGGGGGGGGGGGGGGGGGGGGGGAGGAGGGGTCCACCGAGGACCGAACCGCACAATAACCCTGCGTTCGGTGTGGGGCGCCGGAGGGGTGAAGTGGACTGCGGTAGTCGTCGTGGGGTTGTGGACCACTGCGGCTGCGACGGGGACGGAGCCTCTCCGTCGTTTCTAGGTCACCGGCTAACATACAATACAATATAATACAATAAAAGCACTAGCACTCCGTCTTCAGTCCACAAGTGGCCCATCGGGACCATCCGACCGCCTGCCATCCTCAGTCTAGGATACGGATAGGAGGGGCGTGTGGTCAGCACACCGCTCTCCCAGTCGTTATGATGGTTTTCATTGACCGGAGTCGCTACTATTCGGTCGAGCAGCTCCTCAATCAGCATCACGAGGCTGAGTGCACCCCGAAAAATGGCAACAGCGCATGGCGGCTGGATGGTCACCCATCCAAGTGCCGGCCAGGCCCGACAGCGCTTAACTTCGGTGATCTCACGGGAACCGGTGTTACCTCTGCCAATACAATACAATACAAGTCCAATTATTTGTTGAAGTTAAAACAAAGAAGCTACTTCCCACAGGGAACACTACTACAGAATCGGTCAAACGAAGGAGGTTCAAATAATAAGGGGTCACACTGTCTCTTTGAAGATAACGACGATGTAAAGTTTGACAATATGTAAATACCAGAACAGTCTCTGCTCCCGAGTATTTCTTTTATTCAATGACCGACTTCCATCGCAGTGGTCATCTTCAGATTGCTCTGTGTTCTCGAGGTAAACAAAAGATACAGGACTGTGATCAATCTGAAGACGATTATACGAGTCAAACTTCTCACTGATTAAACCAAATACTTGCGATCATATATTCAAATGACTCTGAGCACTATGGGACTTAACGTCTGAGGTCATCAGTCCCTTAGAAATTAGAACTACTTGAGCCTAACTAACCTAAGGACAGCACACACACCCATGCCCGAGGCAGGATTGGAATCTGCGACAGTAGCGGTCGCGCGGTTCCAGACTGAAGCGCCTAGAACCGCTCGGCCAGCGTTCATATACTGTTGTGGATCTTACATAGCGGTTCAATGAAGTTACTTTAACACGCTTCCCTCTCCATTTTCCCAGTTTAACAGTTCGCTTGTCGGCCACGTAAACCTTGCCGTTCCTTGCAACGGCAGCCATTTGTAACGGTTTTTCAGTATTTATTAATAAGCTCGGCCAACAATGAGGACCGATCGAGCCTCTCAATGTAGTTGATTTCGCACTTAAAAGAGGAAGAAATTGTGCCCCTTTCGATTTGAATGATCTGCCGAAATTTTCGCGTCCTGTCAGCTGACAGGAGTGGCAGAGAGTTTAGCAAGTAAAATCTCTGTCTACGGGCTCCCGAGCACAATTCTAGCGACATGCTAATTTCTTGGCTTTCTCACCGCTCTGCTGCGTAACAGCAGCTGTAGCCTGGCTGGCGCTCAGCGCTCTCGTCGAGTGTCCAGCGGACCAACCCCTAGATGAGTCCCAGCGTGTTCGCCTGGCCTGCTGAGTCCTCGCCGCGAGCGCACAAAGCAGATAGGCCCCCGTGTTGCCCGGAAGGCGTCAGGTATATAAACACGTTACGTGCCGCTGCCACTAGAGCGCGCGCTTGGCGCTTCACCGAATCCGGCCGCGGTTACTTTGTCTGCGTCTGGTGATCGCCTTCTGTTCACTGTCTCACTGGCCGCAGGCGTCAGCTATAGACCCAGGCGCTGGTGCTGCTAGACGTCGTCGCCATGTGGCGGAGGCGCTGGTGTACTGCAGCGATAGGGATGCACAGTAATGAGGTTTCGAGTGAGGCTGTAATCTCACCCCCCCCCCCCCTCCCGATCAAGCTGATTGTCTCAACGTGATAGAAGCCTTTCTAGAGCTTCTGTATCTATATATCTGGACCAGAACAACAAAGTGATTGTCGGTTGCCCGTTCCACACTGTTTCGCCAAAAAGTTATGCATTTAAATATTTGGCATGTATTGCCCCAACGTCAGCTTCTGAAAGACTGTTCTCAAAAGTAAGATATGCTCTCTGTCAATACTGCGAGCACTAAAGGGGAAACTTCCGTCAAAATGTTATTGGTCAGCGTGAATACAAAAATTTGTGGGAAGCGTAGTGTTAATTAAAAAATGGCTCTGAGCACTATGGAACTTAACATCTGAGGTCATCAGTCCCCTAGACTTAGAACTACTTAAACCTAACTAACGTAAGGACAACACACACATCCATGCCCGAGGCAGGATTCGAAACTGCGACCGTGGCAGCCGCACGGTTCCGGACTGAAGCGCTTAGGACCGCTCGGCCACAGCGGCCGGCAGTGTTGTTTGATGATTGTTTGCATGGCCATCTTTCGCAGCTGCTGTGAAGATCAGTTGCTACTCATTATCCGTCTTGAGCCTGCTGCAATTTAATTAAAGAGAATTACAGCAGACACGTTTCGCTTTCATTTATAAAGCATCTTCCGTGGTTATTCTGCAAATTGCATACATACGTTTTGTGCAATTCTGATTCTCTTAGGTTAAGAACAGCGTTTTGTTTATGAAATTGTGCAAGTTACTAACGGTGATTATATTCTGCTTCTTGCTAGCAGCGGTTGACATCGAAAAACTTCGATTTACTTATGCACTTGGCACTTTTTGCCATTCTGCAGTATTTCTTGCGCTGCATTACGTAGAACATCACTTTCGTGAACTGAATTGAAGGTGTGTGTGTTTGTCACTCTGCACAACAACAGCCCGAAGTCTGTCGATGTCAAGCGCTGCTAGCAACGAGGCAAGAAGCAGAATGTAAAAACCGTAAGTAACTTGCGTAACAACTTTTTAAACAATGTTTTTAACCTAAAAGAACCAGAAATTCACAAAACGTATGTATCCAATTTTCAGAATAACCGTGTGAGTTTATAAATAAAAGCGAAACGCGTCTGTCGTAATTCTCTTTAATTAAAAACTGCAAAAAGCTCAAGACAGATAACCAATAGTAACTAATACTAGATATATTTATTTGTTGCTTTTTACGCCATTCTATAAATCAATTATTTGCAACCCGTGTTTTGTGGTCTATTATCGGCCATCGATGATTGGTAGACAACGAAATCGAAATCGGCATCGATGGTTTGCATTGCCTTATAATGAGCTAAAAAGCTTCGTGTCTTTCTGTGGCCACCGAACGCTACGTACTAGCTAAATTAAGGGCTACTGCCAGTCGGCTCCCCTAGTTCCTGAGCAACAGGGGGTCGGCTATGAATCACGTACCTGTTACAAACCACAAGCGATTGAGAAGTCACAGTTTTCGTAATAAGTTACCGGTACCTCGCTATCATTTCAGTGACAGCCAAAAGTGACAAGTAGCAACTGAAAGCAGCATTGTAACATTCAGTCTCCTGTGGCATCTGTTCAGCGACGTTCGTACCTTGTTCTAGGAAGCCTGTGTCTCACGACATCAACTTACATCTTGAATCTTCACGATTGTCTCCCGCATGTGCACGGACAACCATTGGAGCGACTAATCACAGTGGGAACTGCGTGTGGAAACCCACGAGGATTATTTAACTTTTCTACAATCACCGATTAATTACAGTGTTATTCGCAGTGTGCAACGGCTTATATTTCCGGTACGTTTGTAATAAACACATTCACATTCATTGAAGCAAACCTTTCTTTGCTAATAGTTATTCAGCGGGGCTCCTTCCATTTTTTGTGGTCAATGTACGATATACGTAAATAACATACATCAAAATACTCACCAGAGACTCGTTCAAAATGAAATATAGGTTTTCTGAATTTACTTCGCATGACGAGAGGTGCCTTAAATATGACACGAACGTAAACATTATGCTACGCTACAGACTAATGTGTTACTAAAACCTTTACTTCGCATCCATATTCGTTGGTTCCGCCAACGCACAACCGAATTATCACTTTCAAACCTAACCTAAACCTCGGGCTACGCTATAGATCAGTTCACCACAACCAAAATTTCACGCGAGGGAGCAATACCACATTCTAGTGTTTTTCTCGCGAAGGCAGTCTAAAGGAACAGTGTCAACTTCTCCCGTTCTGCTGTTAATGATATCCTTCCTTATCTCTATGTCGAGTGACTGAAAATGTAGTTGATACTGCTGTAAAAATAACAAAGCGGTTAGAATCCATATTACAGATAAAGTCCTACTACACTGTGTCGAAGTTTATGTTATGATTCTCAACTCCACACTAATGTTTTCACACTTGTCTCATCACATCATCATTTGAAGTCAAAGAACAAACAAGTGTGAACTGTGCTACAGACTTTTAGTTGGGATGAAATTTTCTCTCTACGCAACTTTTGTTTATCAGGTAATAACTCAGTAACAATTCTGTATTTGCAAATATTATCATCATCATATCGGGAAACTTTTTGTCACCTGGTTTACTGGTAACGCTAACCTTAGGTTCTGACGATTAGCCGGCTTTACAGCAGAGAACATACCACTTCCGTTTGCCGCACTCACGCACTCTCTCTCTCTCTCTCTCTCTCTCTCTCTCTCTCTCTCTCTCTCTCTCTCTCTCTCACACACACACACACACACACACACACACACACACACACACACACACACACAGTTCTTATGGCCAGAAATATCAGTTAACAAATATACCTGCCAATACCTGTTAGGTTGTTACTGATCACAGCGTAACAGCGAGTAAGTTGGTGGAGTGTGTATGTGTGTGGGGCGGAGGGTGGGGGGGGGGAGGGGGGAGACAGCACTAATCACAACTAAACATACCTGTTAGCGAAATTCGCACTCTCAGACATCACCGTTATCGCGAAGTCACAGTTTAGGACCTCCTTAGAGCTAGATGCTTTTGAGCAGGTGTTAAGAACCTCCAAAAGAACAGAGCGGCGGGATCAAAGCGACCGGAAGGGCAGGGGGCATTTAGGTGAGGGTGGGGGCGGCGCAGGTGTGTGATTACGGAGGGGCGCTGCTTTCTGCTGCGTGCAGGGCCATGTGACCCGCATCGCGGAAGTCGCGCTGTCGCCGCAGAATAATGGCAGGAAGTGGGCCGTGTGTGTGTGGGGGGGGGGGGGGCGGGGGGGGGGGGGGGCAGGCTAGTAGGACCTCACGGGCGCTGGCTCCACGGTGGAAGCTCCTCTTCACGAGCGGACACACGCTGACACGATTCAAGAAGGCTCTAACGTCCCGTCGACGACTAAGTGGTTAGAGACTGAACGCGGAAGGAAATCGATCTCGCCCTTCCCAGAGAAATCATTCCGGCATTTAGGACAACCGTGGGTAACCTAAATCAAAATGTCTGTAATTGCCGCATCGCTGGCAGATACCATCAACGAAGAGGCTTCTTTCGACTGTGGAAGTTCCACTTGATACAAAAGTTAAGGTGTCGTATATCACCGAATAGTCTTTCTTCAGAACAACAGGAAGTGTGCCAGGGTATTCAGTATAACGAACAGCTTGAGAGATCAGTTAAGTGCAACGGATAGAGTCTGAAAAAATAGGTTATAACGTGAACATCAACGAAACTAAAACAATAACGCAGTTATGAAGGAATTGCGTTACGCGATGACACACTAAAAGCAGTAGATGATTTTCGATACTTAAAAAACAAATGCCGTCCGAACAGGCCTTTAAGGTCTAAAGGTACCGACCGGCCGTCGTGTCATCCTCAACCCTTAGCCGACACTGGGTGGGGATACGGAGGGGCAAGTGGTAAGCACATCGCTCTCCCGGCCGTATGCCAGTTTACGAGACAGGCGCCGCTGCTTCTCAGTCGAGTAGCTCCCCAGTTTGCCTCACAAGGGCTGAGTGCACCCCGCTTGCCGACAGCGCTCGGCAGACCGGACGGTCACCCATCCGAGTGCTAGCCAAGCCCGACAGCGCTTAACTTCGGTGATCTGACGGGAACCGGTGTTACCACGGCGGCGAGGCCGTTGTCGAGTTTCGATATTTGCGCAGCAAAATAACTCACGATGGTCGAAGTGGGGAGCACATAAAATGCAGACTGAGAACTACAAGGAAAACATTTCCGAAAAAGGAGAAATATGCTAATGTCTAATACACATTTAAGTGCCAAGACATCATCTCAAAGTATTTGCCCGGAGTGATGCAGTTATCTACAATGAAGCACTGAAAGTTGGACAAATATTCAACAACATCTTGAAAGGACTTAAATGTGACAGCTTGCTTTGAATAGCCGGGAAGGTAAGATCGTGCACCACACAAACTGAAAAGAGAGATTATTATCTTATCATTAGAGCATCAAAGTCCACGCCCTTCGGTGAGTAGTGAGCTCTTCTGAATGCCAAGCAGGGCCCGCACTGGAGATTATCTCCGCTTGGGGGTGACCTACTGTCATTATCGTTTCACCAACACGCAACTCGTCCAATGTGGCGTCAACAGATCTACTAAAGAGACTGTCTACACTACCCTTGTCCGTCCTCTTTTACAGTATTGGTGCGTGGTGTGGGATCCTTACCAGACAGAATTAACGGAGTAAATCGTGAAAGTTTAACAAAGGGCAGCACGTTTCGTATTATCGCGAAATAGGGGAGAGAGAGTGTCACCGAAATGATACAGGATATGAAGTGGACATCATTAAAACAAAGGCGTTTCACGTTGCGACGCAATCTGCTCGCGAAATTTCAATAGGGTTGCACTGGATTAAGTAGAAGAAAAAGCAAAACGATTATTTTGTATAAAAACTGAACATCATAGATAGAAACAGTTGTCAATTACTATAATACCGTAAAAGAAGTTTCACGTGTTTTCTTCAGAAGTAGCCATAAAAATAATGTTCCTTCCAAATCTGGCAATTGTCTTCTACACCTGTGGAAGCAGTGAACCAAATCTGCCACAGCGCAGCGGAATTCACGGAAGAACTGTAACTGTCATTTGTAAGAAATAAATAAATAAATAAGAATCTGTCAGTATAATTTTCTGAAGCTGGTTATTAGTTTAACCTTGTCAAAATTAATTACATGTTTCATGATCGATTGTAATGACGTAGAATAAGTCATTTTACGTTCGCATCGCAAGTTAATTGGTACATATGGGCACATTCCGAACATTGTTTTTATTTTTTTAATACAAAAAGAAAAAATATTCAAAGATGTATTTTCTACACTCTTCGTTTTACACATTTTAGTAAACAATGACTAATCGCATTAATATTTAGAATTTCGAAGAATTTGGGGTAATTTACTGGTACTACTACATGTATAATACCAATACAAGTCGGTCAACTGTGCTTGATTTCAGCTACAAAGGAGACACTTTACTCTCCGTTGCGTGACAGAGGTTGCTTTCAATCCCCGACACGGCAGAGATAGGGGAGGGAGGGGGGCAGTCTATGTACTCTATATCTGTTGTCTAAGCTTAAGATTAAGTGCTAGATGAGGCCCGGGACAGTGCTGCCAACCGCGGGTTACAGGCGCGGGCAGTTGCGCACGGCAGGGTTTTTGCGCATGCTCCTCACGAGGGCGCTGGCCGCCGGCTCTGAATAAAACACGCCCCGCCACACACCGCAGCGAGAAAGCGCCAATGGAAAGCGTCCGCCAGCCCTTCGCGCATTCGCAACGCGCGCCGCGCAGCCGGAAGCGGCCAGCCCTGCACCCAGCACCACTTTTGTGACTCCCAACACCTGCATACACGCTCCACAAGCCACCGTGAAGTGCGTGGTGGTGGGTACCTTGTACCACTGCCAGTCACTCGCTTTCCTGTTTCACTCGCAAATGGAGCTATGGAAAAATGATTGTTTAGCGGACGTCTATTAAGAACGTCAGCTCAAAATGGGGGCGGGGGCGGGGGGTCCGGGAAAATGTCACCAAATCTCTTTGAAAGGGGAGAGGACAAAGAAAATCTCACGTAAACATTTTAGTTCAGAGAACATACATTATTATGACGGATAACATTTCTTGCATAATTAATCTCGGCCGTAGACAATATTAAAGTTCCTACCAACCGCTGCGGCTCCTCTGAACAGAACCCGAATGCTTTACACGTGTCCAGGGTCGTGATTTCCCGATTTGAAACAAATGCCGCACAGGTGTTGTGCTTCATTTGGGAAGTTCTCTGCCACGTCTGTCGAAATCACTGCGAGTCAGTGATACGCATACAAAGCTGATGTTATTGTGTCCAACACGAATTTGTATCAGAACTTTTACAGTGCGTATGTTAAGCGACGGGCCGAGAAGTGGACACACAACTAGGAACAAGAAGTTAATCGTTTGTGGAAGGAAACTACGCGTAAGTTCACAGACAAGAATTCTCTTAGTTATCTTATAAATCGTGAGACTGATAAGCAACATAATCATACGGTTCAAAATAAGGTACGAACACAGTTGTCTTTTATCTGTAAAGAGAGCAAACGTTCACTGAAATATGGACGTACATAAAATACCAATACAACGTTAATTTTTTTAGGAGTCCGTCAAAATGGTTAATATTATTTGCATGCGGCCTCTCTGTCCGTCTGTCTCTGTGCGACTGTTCATCGTTTTTTGTTTTCTTTTTTTTTTTTTAACCTGCCGAGATGGCGCAGTGGTTAGCACACTGGACTCGCATTCGGGAGGACGACGGTTCAAACCCGCGTCCGGCCATCTTGATTTAGGTTTTCCGTGATTTCCCTAAATCGCTCCTGGCAAATGCAGAGATGGTTCCTTTGGTAGGGCACGGTCGACTTCCTTCCCCGTCATTCCCTAATCTGATGAGACCGATGACCTCGCTGTTTGGTCTCTTCTCCCAAACAACCCCAACTACGTTTTGGCGTGCTTAAAGTTTTTTTTAATCGCGTATTGAAAACATTGTTTAATACATTTTATAAATAAAACTTGGTTTTATTGAAGTGTTTTAATCAATGTTTAAAAGAATTAATTCATTTTTACCCGACTAGGGCGTAAAGGTCACGTGAGGGGGACGAAAGGGGAGGGGGGGGGGGGTGGGTTAGGGGATCTCACCGCATCTCACCAAGTGGGGGGGGGGGGGCGGGATCCAAATTTGGAAGATAACACCTCACGTAAATAATGGACGTCCCCCCTACATGCTTCGGTTAAATTGTCTTCGCGACACAACGCGAGATGTATGTCGGTGGCAGTAAGATCCTTCAGCAGTCCGTCGTATAATGCCGGTTCTCCAAGATTTGCCAATATTTTATCGCGGAAAGTACGTCTTCTTCCCTACGGGGGCTGGATCACTTGAGTTGACGAAGCATTTCCGTGATATTCGTGTGCTGAGTGAACCTACCTATCTTCTTTTAATCCGACCTACTGGGAATCCCAAACACTCGCGCAGAGCTCAAAACAGATCGCAGAAGTGTTCTGTAGGCGCTCTCCTTTATAAACGATCCACGCTTCCCTTAAACTTTCCCTTCCTTACTACCCACCTCCTCACGTGCTCATTACATTTTATGTCGCTTTGCAACGTTACGCCTACATATTTAATCGACGCGTTGGTATTCGAACATTAGACGTTTGATGGCGAGCTGCTATTCACCACACTAAATAGAAATTCTGTCCAAGTCACGCTGTACCCTCCTACATTCATTCCGTGAGAGACTTTCCCGCACACTACAGCATCATCAGCGAGCAGACGCAGATTGCTGCCCATCCTATTAGTCAGGGCGTTTAAATGTAGACAGACCGAGAGCGGTCCTCTCACACTTTGCTGGGGCCCTCCAGATCTTCGGCCACGATGAAAACTCACCACCCAGGACGACGTACTGGGTTCTATTACTTACTAAGTCTTCGAGCCATTCACATAGCTGAGAACAATGTTTATGTTTTTACTGTTGTGTAAAAATTGAAATGGCTGTGTGATAACAGCTTATAATAAAGTACCGTAAAATCATATTCTTTATTAAGAAAAAAATTGGACACAACGATTTCGAAACGAAGGGGCATCCACTGAGTGCTGTTCATGTTTAAAATTACATATATCATACGAAGTCCATGCGACGTTTCGTTTTTTCGCCTCGGAACGAAAGATTAGCCTACACCGTAAGCACTGCATAAGGTATATACAATCTTAAAAGTGAACAGCCGACTGAAGATGAAAACTTTGTTCGTAAGAAAGTGTTAGCAACAGTAGCTGTTGCTGCTTCTACTGCACTATAAGAATTAACCTGTATTTATGCTTCTCCTTTGGCTGATAGATGCCAATTATCTCTCGTCTAGAAGCCGCTATGCAATCCCCATACACCGAAGAAGGTGTTGTAGGCCTGCCATAGAGAGATGTTATAAACATATCTTGTACCTTTTTCGTGAAACACAGGCTTTTACACTATCTTAAAATGCAAACTTGTGAATACAATATGCTTAACTTACAAATGCGAATGGATTTCAAGCTTTTCCGGCGAGTGTATATCTACAAGATGAATCCGAAGTCCAATGTCGAAATTTCGGAGGCTGTTACGATAGATGCTGCGGGAACATATCTCTCTACGTTCTCTATTTCTACGTATTGTTTCCCACAACTGCTTGCATTAAACGAGTGATTCAAATTGTCTCATTAATCCCGAGGCCAAATGAGGCGCCAGTACTACCCAACATTTAATAGTTCAAGAGCGATTGTAATTTTTGCAGACTGTGATAAGTTTTTAAAGAAAGTTTCCACTTGGAAGTGCATTTTAAATCCATATCACGCCACAAATGCCTTAGTTTCTTCGTGAAATCTGTTTTCGATGAGACAAGACTTTAAAACACCACCAAGATTCCAAAAACATGTTAACATATGTTTAATAACGGTCAGGCAGTTTTAGATACTAGAAAAAACCATAACACATAGTACTTACATCTGGACTTGCATACTACGAACTTACTCAAGCATATAGTCATTTAAAACGAATTACTCACTTTCTTCGTGAAGCAACGAACAGTTGCAGAACACCGACATTACACTGCGCAGCGCAGTTCGTGTACCTGGCCCAAGGAGGGTCGAAGATCCTTGATTTGCCCTCTCGCTAAGAGAAGTGGAATATCTGTGAGACTCCATATATGGTCTTCGCTCTGAAGGCGAATGTCCATTGTGTCGTGGTGACTTGTGACATTATTGTGAGGGAAGAGAAGTCTCCTATGACTGTTTTCGCTTTGTTGCGGCAAGTGATACAAGAAGCAATGTCTTTCCTATACTGCTACGTGGTGAAGAAGTCGCGCAGAACTTGTAAGTACTAATCTCGCATTTTCCTTTTCGTTTAAAGCAAGCAGTTGTGCCTGGTGCTGAATTCGCGCGCTTTATATGTCAAAACATTGCGAAAGTGCAGGTTAGAATGGGATATATAGCTAAAATGTGACTTTTGCAAGTTCCATTAAGCAAATAAAAATAACGAGTCGCAACAGGAAAAGATTTTTGTATTTTAAAACGGTAAGAACTATGTACGTTTCATCAAATTTTTATAACGTAATGTAAAATGTACTCCAATCTCGATTCCGTCAGAGAAAGTTTTCGTAATTTCTTCAGTTACAAATGCTGTTGGTGTAGTTTTGAAATTGTTTTCTAATTATTATTGTGATAATTAGTAGATTTTATTGAAGTTTTAAATAAAATATTTGGTTAGGGGAAAAAAATACATGCATCAAAAGTAAGACGTCTGCTTTGTGAAGTTTGTCCCGTATTTGCGATAACATGTTCCATAAAACTTTTTGATTGTTTGAAGTAGTATTTTATTTTTCCGTGTTGTACTACGATAAGGTATAAAAATATGGGGAAGTGGAACATCGGTGGGAAGAAAATGAACATCGGTGGGAAGAAAATAACCTTTTTATTCGTCATTACATTTTGTATTCGGATCCGTAATATCCTAAACGTTTGAGGTGAATAAGATACTTCAGTTCGGAACCGCGCTGCTGCTGCGGTCGCAGGTTCGGTTATGTTAGTGGTGTTTAACGTCCCGTCGACAACGAGGTCATTAGAGACGGAGCGCAAGCTCGGGTTAGGGAAGGATGGGGAAGGAAATCGGCCGTGCCCTTTCAAAGGAACCATCCCGGCATTTGCCTGAAACGATTTAGGGAAATCACGGAAAACCTAAATCAGGACGGCTGGAGACGGATCGCAGGTTCGAATCCTGCCTCGGGCATGGATGTGTGTGATGTCCTTAGGTTAGTTGGGTTTAAGTAGTTCTAAGTTCTAGGAGACTGATGACCTCAAATGTTAAGTCCCATAGTGCTCAGAGCCATTTGAACCACTTTTTTGGGATAAAACATGAAACACCCAGGATTTACAATAATGTAGCATAACATCTCTTGTTGGCATACTGAAGGTGTTACCAAGGCACCGCATAGTGAGTGCTCTTTGCAGCATTTCGTGGCGTTCCACATCAAGTAATTTTGTACAGGAAATTCCGGGCCGCGGTGGTCGAGAAAAAGTTTAAAACTGGCCATAGAGAACTGCTTCTTAGTACCTGTCTGGACATGTATATACGTGCAGATAATTGTAATGAAGTATTTTATTTGTTTGAACGCATGCCTAATCATTGTATGACCCAAGCTTTCTGAAATCCAGTAATAATCACAAATCCTTGAACGTTGTTTGCAAACAGAGCAGCTATTAGGTCTACGCCAACGACTAAGGGTGTGTTGCAGACGTGTGTTTTCGTACAACTCACCCTCCCCCCCGCCCCGTCTGTTGTAAATTACAAAACCATAGTGTTGCGTTGAAGGTAACTTTTAAGAGTGTAATATTGATGCAGGTATCTAGAGCCATTTATCAGGCATTTCCTCATTTTTGGAACACTGTGTGCTCAGTGATTAAGTTTGCTTAATACTAATCTAAAACACTACCTACTATATAAGGGTGAAGTCACTCTTTCAGTGTTGCAAGTACCAATAAATAAGAGCACTTACAAAACCCCTTTAACTAATAAATCAAACAGTAACATTTTATTATATACAAAAATTTAATGAGCTTTAGGAATAAACCCAGTGCGCAAGTTTCTGAAGATTTTTTTTCCTTTCATTTGTACATGCAATCTTTTTGTTAAGATGGGCCGAGCACTTTCACTATTAATTCTGGCCTTTAAGGAATCTGGGTAAAATATTCTTATTGCCACCAAGAGCGTTTATCTCCTTATCTGATAGTGTCCGGAAAAAATGAAAACATCCTAATTTGATAGCTTACAAAAATTACTTCTTAAGATGAGAAATAAACATTTAGATACACGGTAAATAAGATGTAAAAACAATAAAACTATGTAGTAAGTGTAAACAAACAAATTTATTACAAAAAACGCTATTCTTGTATTATAAATTTTTTACATTATTTCACATGTCAAAGTTTTAACCAAGTTATATTGTACAAAAAACAATTAAGATAATTTGTGCTTACCTTTCTGTTTCTCAGTCATTATTTGACTCGCTTTCGGGAAAAAAATAAATAAATGCATGCGCAAGAAACATCTAGCTGATATGCATAGCTCGTTCATTACAGTTTTGTGCTAGTGAGCGTATATTCTTTGTTCCCATCGAAGTACCAGGTCAGAAATCCTGTGTGAAAGCGGTTCAGCTAAGTGTTGAGCCGTTTCTAGTAGCTGCATTTGGGTTTTGTTTTGCAGTTAGAGCCACTGCCTTTCGATCGCCGTAGGCCGCATCAAAGACTTTGGTGTTTGTAAAAGCAGACCTTGAAAAGGGGAGGTCAAAGGACGCTGGTTCAGGAATTAATTCATGTTCCTTTGATATCAACCTATCAGTTATTTCCTTATCATCGCACACTTCGAAATACTTTTGACTGCATGCAGCTGCTGCCAACCTATACGACGTAAACAGCAATTGTGTTGGACTCAGTCGAGGGAGGGGCGGATCGGAACTGGAAACTGAAGGGAGGAAGTAAACTAAGCAATGTTTTCGGTCGTTCGATGAGACGCGGTTCGCACGGTTCACTGCAGGAGTTAAGAACTAAAGAAGAATAGGCCCTAGGAGCGGTCTTTAGCGAGACATCCCTTCCGTGGTCATTGGAACTGCTGACAGCCAGAAACAAATGTTTAATGCCAGTATATGTGATATTATGTGAAGAAAAACGCACTGCCTGCTAGTAACAGGGAACTGTTTTCCTGAGCACTTGCCGTGTAATTCACTAAGGCTGGTTTAGAATTTCGTAAAAAGAAATCGAATGTGCGGGGTAATATAAAGAAATTGCCCACATGATATGCGGCCGTCTGAGGCAGAATCTGGCAGTGAGCCGGGTGTTTACCTAGTCGGGTGTGTGGGAAACCGCCTAAAACCCAGATCCAGGGTCACCGGCCCCCGCCGTTCATTCGCCGGACGGATTCGATGCGGGGTCAGCAATTCTCCCCGTGTCCGGGAAGCGGGCGCTTTTAACACGCTCGGCAATCCGGGGCGGGTTCTCGCGCCGAAGTAACATTTGTTGTCAACGTTCGCGGTTTTGGATGTGCATTTGAAGCCGTCGCAGCTCCTTCAGTGCGCGAGGTATCGCAATATTGCTGTCAGTCTTTAGATTAGTAATTTATAGTGTTAGAAGCCAAGATCGTTTGATGTGAAATAGTTTATTTCGTGACCAGTTTCGACACTAATTACCTCTCATCCTCGGTTTCTAAGAGCTCCCAGAAATATAATTAAACACCAGTCTTGTCGACACAGTGACAACATGCTCCAAATATAATAATGCAGCTCCGCACTAGTTTGTTAAGGTCGGTAAATAAATTATCCATAGCGGCAGTACGGAGTACAGGAGCATTCAATAGGTACATCGTCGGCGCATCACCCTGACTGATGTATCTGTTTCTGCTTGTGCGCTCCTTAATGGTGCCGTGCGTATTTTATTTAGCAAACTTTATGTATTTGACAAACCAGTGTGGAGCTGCATTATTATAATTGGAACATGTTGTCACTGTGTCGAGGAGACTCATGTGTAATTATATTTCTGAGAGATCTGAAGACGACAGCTAGTTACTGTCTAAACTTGTTAGTAAACAAAGTATTTAACATCAGGCGACCTTCGGTTCTTCGGTACTACGGAGTGCCTTAGTTAACAAGTAGTCCGCCTCTAATTCGATTGTGAATGCAGTATTTAGACTTCGGAAATAAGCAGCTACAACAGTGGGCAGTTTTATGCAATAATCGATTGTTGTCGTTCTGTCAGCATTTCAGTTTATTTCAACGGTGAAATTAGGCGTTTCTCTTTGCAGTCTGCAAAATGACTTTCTCGATAGACGAAAGAATTATTGTGGAAGCATATGTGAATAGAGGTTCGATTAAAGAAAATCGTGAAACTTTTGGGATTGATTTTCCGGATAGAGAACCAACAGCAAAGGGAATCTAAAATTTGGCGCACCTGCGGATCTATACAAAACGTAAAACGACAAAAAATTCCTTCAGTTCGCACAGCAGAAGTCATTGCAGACATTCGCCATAGAATTATTCAGAACACAATGAGGCCTACACGTAGAATCTTCCAACAGACGCATGTAATTAGGAGTTGCCAGCGGATATAGAAGAAGTCTTAATTTGAAGCAATATCTTGCCGCGGTTGTGCAGCAATTACGGGAGAATGACGAACGTGTAGATTACTGCACGTGGTTTTTGAATAACGTCAACAATGGTTTGGTAGACCCATTCCACTACATCATGAATGATCAAGCCTGGTTTATTCTTCCGGTTCACGTGAATTCACAAAACACGAGGGCAATGGAGAACCCAGCACTGTATCAGCAACGACTCCACGATGAAAAAATCAGCGTCTGGTGCGGTCTAACAAGGAAGCGCAACATTGGACCGATATTTTTTGACACTACCCTCAACATCGTTGCATAGTTGGAAATTTTTAATACATTTTGTGCTCGACTCACTGAATATGAAAGACAATACTGCTTCTTTCTGCAAGATCGGGCAACATGTCACACGTCTGAGGTATCCGTGGAACGAGTCCATCATGGCTTCACTGAGGAGCGAAATGTCAGCAAATATTTATGGCCACCACGTTCGCCGTATCTAACAATACGTGATTTTTTTTCCCTGTGGGGTCATTTGAATAGCAAGGTCAATGAAACAATTCCACACAGAATATAAGAACTGAAAGATATCAGCCGTGAATTTTCCGCCATCAATATCCGAACAATACGCCGGGTGTATCTGAATAAGCTTAGACGTGCGCAGCTGTGTATTGATGGTTCAGGGTGTTACTTTAGCACCGTCTTTGAATGGATTTTTCATTGTAAATGAATGTTAAGCCCATTTCAGCCCTTCGTTTCTGTAATTTCACTGCATTTGCTTTATACTTACACGGAATACTTTTATCTGCACCATCCCGTATTATAAATTACAACATTAGATCGCCCCAACATCATGTGTAATTTATATTTTCGAGTAGTGTTAGTTTCTCTCGTGACTGCATCCAGGTTTTTAATCGATGATGTTGCGAGTAATATGAGGTTCAGATACGCTTCTCCATATATCCCAATATAATAATACCAACGATGTGGATATTTCTTCAGCTGAGAGTAAATTGATGTTGGAATAAGTTTTTCGTTTCATTGAGTAGTCTCTTAGGAAATGAGACACTTAAAGTAGTAAAGGAGTTTTGCTATGTGGGGAGCAAAATAACTGATGATGGTCGAAGTAGAGAGGATATAAAATGTAGACTGGCAATGGCAAGGAAAGCGTTTCTGAAGAAGAAAAATTTGTTAACATCTAGTATAGATTTAAGTGTCAGGAAGTCGTTTCTCAAAGTATTTGTATGATGTGTAGCCATGTATGGAAGTGAAACATGGACGATAAATAGTTTGGACAAGAAGAGAATAGAAGCTTTCGAAATGTGGTGCTACAGAAGAATGCTGAAGATTAGATGGGTTGATCACACAACTAATGAGTAGGTATTGAATAGAATTGGAGAGAAGAGAAATTTGTGGCACAACTTGACTAGAAGAAGGTATCGGTTGGTAGGGTATATTCCGAGGCATCAAAGGATCACCAATTTAGTACTGGAGGGCAGTACTTGCGTGGCGACCTAAATGCGGACATCGGAATTCTGCAACCGGTCGGTCTCCCCCGCCTGCGCCCGTTGACGGCGCAACAAATGAACGCGTGGCTTTGGCTGTTGCCACAGCACCTGGCCACGTTCCCTTCCGCACGCGCGCGTCCCACAAGGTCAACAGCCAAGCCGCAGCGCTTGTTTTTGTCGTCCGCGCTGCCTCGGGGGGGCAGGTGTGCCGCACAGCCCACCCTCGTCGCGATCAGCGGTTAACCACGGCGACGTTTTATAGCGAGGTATGGCTCTACTGTGCAAGTCTACTACGCCGCATCGGTGAAGTTACGGAATCGTCCTGATTTCTGGAGGGTCTATTTTAGGGCGTACAAACCTCACGGTTGGCCGCGGGGCATGATGGGAATTCGTATGCGCATTATAGATTGGTTTAGCTACGAAGCCCACTTTCATTTGGATGGGTTCGCCAATAAGTCAAATTGGCGCATTTGGGGGACAGAAAACCCGCATTTCGCGATCGACAAGTCCCTTCACCCTCAAAAGGTGACTGTGTGGTGTGCAGTGTCCAGTCACCGAATAATCGGTGCGATATTCCTCGATGGCGCGGTGACTACCGTACGGTTTGCGAAGGTTTTGGAAGATGATTTCGTCCACACTATCCATGTAATTACCCGGATTTGGACAAGATGTGGTTCATGCGAGACCTCATGGAAGCAGGAGAGTGTTGGATGTCCTGGAGGAGCGCTTTCTGGCTCTGAGGTACACAGAGGCCAGTGGCATGGGCGTCGATTGGCAGGCATGCCAAATTTGTCATAACATAAATCCGAATATCAGTAGTGACGTTTACATGTTGGACAAAGTACTTTGTAACCAATTTACTTTTTTTTCATCCTGTAGGTAATTGGTAATTCGAATGTCGAAAAATCGAAATGGTGGTCCGATTTTTTTTATTATAGAAATTGACACTGTCGAGATATTAGTCCTGGGGATTCAAAGACTTTCCATAATGTTCGAGTTTCAAACTTGAAGTCGGATAACAAATGACGAAAGAAAATTTTTGTGTGTGAAATAACAATTTAACCAGATTCATTTTTTCCCCTTTGCTCGTACTGCGAAATCTTGTCTCGTGGAAAATGTCATTATTCTGCGTCAACGCGAAGTATCGTGTAGGTTTTGACGAGTGACAAGTTTGTTTGCGTGGCCATCCTCCACAGCAAGCACAGAAAAACTTGATTTGTAAATAAAACCGCCTTTCTTGCTGCAACTTCATGTATTTTTCCCAGACGCGTTTCGCCCTTTTCTTACTCTAAGGCATCTTCAGTGGGGTCTAGAACGATACAATTTGTTACTTTTAGA
The DNA here is from genome assembly GCF_021461385.2 of Schistocerca piceifrons. Classification (NCBI taxonomy): domain Eukaryota; kingdom Metazoa; phylum Arthropoda; class Insecta; order Orthoptera; family Acrididae; genus Schistocerca; species Schistocerca piceifrons. The sequence goes on from NC_060146.1 coordinate 217,617,980, forward strand.
TTGTCAAACAGTTCACGAACTTTTTTTCTTTTTCACATCAGAAAGCGCGACGTGAACTGTTCCATAATCTAAAAATAACAAAACTGTATCGTTCGAGATCCCACTGAAGAAAAAGGCGAAATGGGCCTGGGAAAAATACATTAAGTTGCAGCAAGAAAGGCAGTTTTATTTACAAAACAGCTATTTGATGAGCGAGTATAAAAAAAAATGCGACGCAAATGGCCGTATCTTCTGATTGCATTGACTTAGAAGCTTCACGTTTCTACATCGTTAGGGGACAGTAGAATTTAATATTTGGCATAAATTTCAACTTTATACGTCTACTCGTTCCTGAGAAAAAGGGTGAATTCTACACATCTACATATCCCCCCCCCCCCAAATAATCGGGGTGGAGAGTTTACCGTAGCTAATTGGGAAACTAGTGTAATGCTGTGGACCGCTATAGATTTCACAGATCCACTGCAGAACAGACATTGCGTAGGACGGGAAAGCGAGCGCCGAGCTAGTATCAACCGACCAATTTGCGGCTATTTACAGGAGCTGGGCATATCAGACACGGTATTCGGGCTGGCGGTGGAAACTGTGTCGGGTGGTCGGCGCCAATGGTGAGAATTGGAGCGGGGAGGGGACGGAAGCAAAGAAGCAAGGGGAGGGGGCGGGGGGGAAGGCCCAACGGAATTGATTGCGGGCCCGGGCAGTGCCGGCAGATTGTAGTGCCCCCTTATTTATTGGCCGCGCCGTAGTACCTCCCCCTGCCAAGCAGCACACGCACACGCACGCTGTCTCGCGACCGCCCCCTCCCCCCACATCTTGCCGCAAGATGCGAGCGTGATTTGTCGTAGCTTCGCTCTGGTGCCCAGTAGTGGGGGCTGGTTCTGGCTCGCTGCCACCGCACTCCGCTTCCCAAACTCCTGTTCCACTGCTCTCTCTCTCGTTTCATTCAAATACTTTTTCCAGCGCAGGTCCCGAGATGCGAGGGAAAAAAAAGAGTATAGGTTTTTAAGTCTTCTTTCGTATTTACAAGTTTATCCAGATAGACGTATTCTGTGACGCTTTGCAGTTGTATACTTCTATTCCCCGCCGGCGTCCATTCATTCGTCACGCCATTGGTTTTGTCCAGTTCATTTCTTCTAATTGTGACTTTGGTCTTGCGTTCTCGACATTCGTCCCACCGAGCGAGGTGGCGCAGTCCTTAGCACACACTGGAGGACGAATTTCCAAAACAGCGTCCGGCCATCCTGATTTAGGTTTTCCGCGATTTCCCTAAATCGCACCAGGCAAATGACGGGATGGTTTCTTTGAAAGGGCACGGCCGACTTTCTTCCCCATCCTTCCCTAATCCGATGGGACCGATGACCTCGCTGTTTGGTCTCATCCAACCATTTCTGTTCCACTAAACAAGAAACATATCCGCATTCGAGAATACGAACAACCATCAGATGTATAAGGGAATGAATATTTTTAGTCGGACCAGGCCTCGAGCCCCGATTTCCCTCTTTACGCGAGCGGTCGCCTTAAACCGCTTCGGCTATTGTGGACGGCTCAAAGCCAGACCCAGACTTCCGTATGCCGTCATTCCTTTGTCACAAACTGTACGCGTACACATACACACATCAAAGAAGTTTTGCATCAGCCCGGCTCCCAGAACTCCTGAAGACGGACGTCGACTGTGGATATTGTATCGCAGACACAGTCCCTCTGACTGATCAGAGATGTCACTAAACCCACCCAAAGATGTAAACAACCATGCACGAGCAGCGCCTATTAGACGGAGTGAGTCCGACAGCCGATCAGGTTCAGTCATTCCACCAGGAAGGAGGTACACGGCTCGTGTGTTCAACCATGCCTTCACGGTAAATACCGCGGTTCGATCGTGTCCGCATTGTTACTTCGTGCCAGGAAGTGTCCAGGCGTGTCTGGGTGAGCCAAAGCGATTTTGTTCGGGCGTGGAGAAGATAGAGATAGAAACTGTCAATGACTTGCCTCACTCAGGCTACCCAAGGGCTACTCCTGCAAAGGGCTTCTACTGCATTGGATGACCGCTATCTACGGATTATGGCTCGGAGGGACCCTGACACCAACGCCACGATGTTGGATGATGCTTTTCGTGCAGCCACACGACGTCGTGTTACGACTCGGACTGTGCGCAATAGGCTGCATGATGCGCAACTTGACTCCCGACGTCGATGGCGAGGTCCACCTTTTCAACTACATCATACAGCGCGGTACAGATGGGCCCAACAACATGCCGAATGGACTGCTCAGGATGAACCGGTCAGGCTGAACGCTTTAGTCACACTGTCCAGCGAGTGCAGCAAGGTGGAGGTTCCCCGCTGTTTTCGGGTGGCATTATGTGGGGCCGATGTACGCCGCTGGTGGTCGTGGAAGGCGCCGGAACGACTGTACGATACGTGAATGCCATCCTACGACCCATAGAGCAACCATATCGCAGCATATTGGCGAGGCAGTCGTCTTCACGGACAATTCGCGCCCCCATCGTGCACGTCTTGTGAATGACTTCCTTCAGGGTAACATCGCTCGACTAGAGTGGCCAGCATATTCTCCTCACATGAACCCTATCGAATATGTCTGGGATAGATTGAAAAGGGCTGTTTATGGACGACGCGACGCATCAACCATTCTGAGGGATCTACGCCGAATCGCCGTTGAGGAGTGGTACAATCTGGACCAACTGTGCCTTGATGAACATGTGGATAGAATACAGTCAAGCATCAATGCAAGAGGACGTGCAACTGGATATTAGGCGTATCGCTGTGTACAGCAATCTGGACCACCACCTCTGAAGGTCTCGCTGTATGGTGGTACAACATGCAATGTGTGGTTTTCATGAACAGTAAAAAGGGCGGAAATCATGTTTATGCTTATCTCTAATCCAATATTCTGTACAGGTTCCGGAACTTTCGAAACCGAGAAACTTTTTTTTAATGTGTGTATTATGTAATGAATTATGGATACGATAGAAGCATATATACATATACACGGACCGAATGTTGCTACCTCCTTCACCACGAAACTGACACGAATGTTGCTTTCCTTGTAATGACAAGAATGGACCTATAGATTACGACTTCTCTTGGCTTTTACAAACTGCGGCAGGAGTAGTCAGTATTCAGGGACGTGGTATGAACGATCATTCGAAGGAAAACGATACAGTAAACATTTACTTCAAAATTCATACCTTCAGAGCTACCAATACTTGTTTAGCAGAAATGCGTTTCACAGTAGCGTAGATGAACAAGTGCTTATAGTTCTTAAGGCATGCACTTTTGAACCCATGTTTATCAAACGTCTTTCTTGTTTTGGTCCGTACTACCATCTGTCAAAATATGGAAAGCAAAGAGATTTGGTTCACAACACCAAAGATCAAGAAGCGCTCTCGCAATTTATAAGGTATGCATTTTAAAGCCCGTGTTTATTAGACTTTTTGCTTACGAAGATAGTTGTCATATCCTTGAATACTGACCATTCATCCTCTGACACCGTGTATAAACTTTCCAAGCGATTAGGAAAGATAAAAAGAAAACATTTTATGTTACAACAGTGTCACAGGTGCACGATTTCTCTGCTAGGAGTCCATTTACGTTTCGTCGCCAGTGATGTTGAGAGACGGTATTCAAATTGCCGTGTAAGAGGGAGGTACAGTTAGAGTGGAAAGGGTCAAAATTAAGTGCTGTTTGTCGTGGAAGTTGTCGAGAAGAGGTCGCCGCTTTTTGTAATGGCAGACACACGTCATCTTTCCGCCTCGTGTTTCTGTTGGCTTCTGTGCGTTCTCCCGACCTCGAAAGAGACTACCTGTGTGTGTGTGTGTGTGTGTGTGTGTGTGTGTGTGTGTGTGTAGAGGGGGGGGGGGAGGTGGAGGAGCGAAAAGGTTCACGCAAGCAGGGCGGCAAACTCGCGTCGGACGGGCCAAGTCCCTAATCGGAACATTAATTTCATGACCCTCGCTTCAGGGGATGTAGCCGGGGTAGACTGCTGGATGTAGAGAGAGAGAGGGGGGGGGGGGGAGCGCCGGCGTCTGGCGTCCCCAGCGGGTGCGCCCTGGATCCTGCATTATTCATGATGCCGCGCCGCTGGAGAACTGGAAGCTGTGCCCTGCCAGCCGGGAGCTCCCCGGAGTGTATCTACATCGACACTTCGTGACTTACACTACGCCACAGCGTCTGCGCCCGCCTCCCACCTTCACACTAGAAACACGTGCCGAGCAACCGATCTAATTCTATGGTGGAACGAGGCGCACCGAGAAGTTTACAATTTCCAGAATGACTCTCTCTTTATTTTGTAGCGGAGTGTGCGCTGATGCAAAACTTACTGGCAGATTAAAACTTTGTGCCCGACGAGGACCCGAACCAGGGACCATTTCCTTTCGTGGGCGAGTGCCTAACTGAACGAGCTAACCGAGCCCTTCCAGCTTAACGTCCGCCAGTACCTCCTACCCGTAGAGAAGGCATATCTGCTGCACCTGTTCTCAGCAGCAAACTGGAGTAGGCACGCGATTTTGGGACGATGCTGCTTTTCTACTATTTGCGGTAACAGCTAAGCTTAAAGATTTGTTAAATAAATTTACGAAACTAAAAACTTGGAAGATTATGAAGTATTCGCCTTGTTTCTGTACTTTCGGGTTTTAGTAACAGCTATTTTGCAGTATTGTCGTTGCTACGGATGTAAAGTGGAATATGTGGAAGGAGGATCAGTTACTTTTTCATACGTATGTAAAACAAATGTGTAGTTGTTAATGTCATACTGATATGAGGCGCTTTGTGAGTTGAAAAATATCCGAGGCACGGCATTATAAAGACCTGTATTGTAGAGATAATTTCTGCGCCTTTATGGTCGTTCGTTTACAAGACATGTGCTAGATAAACTTGCAAGTGTGTTGGAGTAAACGGCCAGTCAGTGTATATATATTGGTGCTTTCTTCAAATGTTGATTCAATTTATACACGACACCCAGTAATTTCCTCCAATTTACGCAGCTTCTCAAACCCCTTTTGTGTATAAGTAATTCTGCGCGACACAGTTTTGTGTTGAATCTCATTGTAACGTGATGAGAACAGACATTCAACAATATGACTAAGTGCAATAGAAAACGTAAAAAAATGTTGCTGGCTGTTATTTCTTATTCCTGTTACTGAAAAAACGAAAATGGAGTGAAATCCGAGCTTAGATGCCGTGGTGAAAGAGTACAATACTATCGCTGTTCCCAATTTTAAGCCAACTTCAGTTCCTGTATGAAATCAGCAAGATGTATGTAAATCAATTCTACAAAGTTTCACGGTACATCTGAAGGTCATCTATATGGCTGCAAAGTAATAACATTCAAATTGCACAAAGCGCTACACGGGCTAAAATGCACCATCCCAGAATCATGTGACTTGAGCTGTAGGAAATGTTACGGGCAGAATTCTCGTTCTGCGCATGCGAATGCTCACTCCTTAGAAATTTATAATATATGCTGCTAGTCTTTGAAACGTTCCTCTTATACCATTTTTTTTTTGGACATTTTCATCTACACAGTCAGTGTTGTATGGTGCTTGCCGCACTGGTAAGACGCCGCTTCCGGGATTCGAGGAGGGGTTTCAGCTCCGGATGGTATCCACCCGATGTATGAACAACAAGGCCGGAGGGCCAGACTGAAGTTTTTAGCTCGTTTCACACATCTGATTACATGAATACCGGGCTGGTACCCACTTTCCCTCTCAGTTACAGGAATTAGAGACATCTGACCACCTTCTACCACAAACGATACCAAACCCAGAGTAAGATACTGACCCCGTGAAAGGATACGACAAGGAAGTAGAAAATAATAGTAATTAGCTTACATCAGAGTGTATTACATTGCTTTTGTGTAACTTCCAACAAAATGCAATTCAAAGAAATCTAGGAACAAGTCATCCAAAAATTTGAGAAGTTTTTGATGTAAGACTCTCGCAACTTTGACAGCGTCGTAATTTAAGCGATTCGAAACCCAAAGTGCGCACTCACCACCAATATCTGACCAACCACTGCAGTTGTGTACACCAGTCTGCAGACTGTGGCTGTGTGAGCGTGTAAATTAGGGAAATGCTGTTTCTTCTGGTTGTTTCCACCTGTGTTCAGGAAAATCAATTTTTCTTATTTGTTTCCCCTACTGGAAAATACTCGAGAACTGCCAAATGTGATGAACTGTAATCATTCCATTTGCAAGGAATGCATAAGGTTCAAAAATCGCGTGAATGGGTTCCATCTGCTCTATGCCAAAGTCACAAAAATCGGCGGGTGGCCGTATGTACAACTCTGCTTCCTCGCTATCAGTTGGCTCGAGTGTTCCTGTCATGTGTCGCCAACGAGAAACTAGTGTCTTTATGGTAACATAACGGAGAGCACGGAATGGTTGAGCTCAAACGAAGCAGCAGCTCCCCATACAAGGACCTGCATGCGTCCAGAAAAACTAATGTTATGCATCTGGTGTATTATGAATTGCTTCCCTGAGGTGTAAGCATCACATGGCATTTATTGTCAACAGCTGAGATGTCTTGCAGGTGATAATGACGGCCCGCGTTCTGCTAGACTGACAAAACACACTATACAGGAGATTGGACAGGAAGTCGTTCTGCAGCCACCTTATTTCGCCTGATCTTGCGCCGTCAGATTTTCACGTTTTCCACTCTCTATCAAACAACCTTAAGTAACTTCCTTTCTGGTTGAAAATGAGCCCTAAACAGGCCCCAACAAGTTTTTTTTTTTTTCAAACAGACATAATTTGTGCAGTTGCTGAATCGAGAAGTTAGCCCAGCGTTGGCAAACTGTTGTGAATAGTGAAGGAGAATATATTATTCGTGACTAAAGTCATTGTTACATTTATCTGTTGCGTTTAGCAGACTAATTGAAAAAACTCTCGGAGCTTAGGCACCAACCCAGTTCCGATTCTTTAAAGAATCGGGGGTTTAATTGAAAATAGACTGATTCACGGGGAAAGTTTGTGGATGTAATTTATTACAACAGCAGAAAGTCGTCCAGGCGTAGATACTTAGTGCCGTTCGTGCAAAGCCGGGGCGTATCGCTGGCACGAAAATGAATGTTTTTAGTTTGAGAATAAATGTAAAAAGGAGGAAACGAAATTGGTGAGACGGGAGTATGTGTAAGCAGAGGTACGCCTTCGTGCTTTCAGGTGTCGCGGGCACGGCGAGAGCGAGTGGTGTCCAGCCCCTACGCCTCCAGCAGCAGCCGCCCCCAGCCTCCGCCCCCAGCAGCTGCCACGGCTGCGCAGCCAACATGAAAGTGAGTCACCTCTTCAACTTGCACTCTCCTCCGCTTCACTTCTTGCACTGTCGTTCAGGCCCCTCTGGGCCGGCACATTAGCTTTTCTGTAGTTTCTCCGTATTCACAAACTTGGCCCATTTTCTTCCTCACATTTGTCATATTCAAAGTTTTTCGTCTTTTCTTAATCTAACCACACTCGCCCTACACCTTTTTTTTTTTAATGGTTACTGCAACTTTCCTCCGTTCATTCCATGCACATCTCTAATAAACGGTTATTCCTTCTCTTCCCCTTGCCTCCTTCCAAAATATACGCTACTGCTTCCCATTTCAGAACAAATCTAATTTACTTTTTTCCCTCTTCATCATTTTGTGTGTGTGTGTGTGTGTGTGTGTGTGTGTGTGTGTGTGTGTGTGTGTGAGCACAGGCACATGTGTGCACTCTTTTTGTTCATAATTGTTCTAAATATTTTATGAGCTGCTTCCTCTCATTCTGTGTTTTCATTTCCTCTCAAATAAATTGTGCTTACCGCATTTCCACTAGTGTGATGCATTTTTCCTGTCACTGTCACTTACTACACGCATTTCTTGTCCTACTGTTGCAATACCGTAACTTCTCATTTTTTTGCTGCCTTTTTCCCTTATATATTTTTCAGTTATCAGCCATTATCACTTTCCTTCACATCATTTGTTTTCAAGTGATACTTTTTGCCGAGGCTTTTGTACCGTGGCATTCATTTTGCATTCTCATCACTGTCATGTTTCAAATTTCACTGTCTTAAAGCTCCCATCTTTTCCTAAGTGTCATAGTTCTCCTCCATACCTTCCATTCTTTGTTTTTATAAGCAGTAACTTAACAGGAAAATTACATGTTTTGGAGATTATTGCCATTGCTGCACTAATTTCTCCTCCTCCTCTCTCTCTCTCTCTCTCTCTCTCTCTCTCTCTCTCTCTCTCTCTCTCTCTCTCTCTCTGTCAAAAATTTTAGATTTAAGCTCTTTCTGTCTTTGTAACAGATTTGCATGTGGAGTTCTATCATTCATAAAAACCAATAGAAAAACTAAGTATTGACAATTTTTGTGTAATTTGCTTATATTTTGATGTATCGCCATTAGGTAGCCCTGTAATTGTTCTTAATGTTATGCAAACAGACAGCGCCTGTAGGTGACAATATTGCTACACTCACAAAAAGTATAGTATTGTAATCAAAGCATTTGTGTGCAGTTTTAGGTATTATTGCAAATGAGCATTTGCTTTAAGACAACAAACCGCTGCATTCAGAAAGACAGGAGTTCAGTTTCATCTTTGGCAGTCATTATTTCTTAATGAAAATGTTTGGATGATTCCTTTAAAATGAGCATGGATAATTTCCCCACCCTTGCCCAATGTGAGCCAAAGTTTCATTTCTAATGACATCACCAGTGACAGGATGTTGAACTTTACTCTCACTTCCTTCCTGCATCTATATACTTAGTGGTGATGACCAATCAAGCCTGTGGAATGTACGGGTCTACTACGGCCTAAAAAAAATGGCTCTGAGCACTATGGGACTCAACTGCTGTGGTCATAAGTCCCCTAGAACTTAGAACTACTTAAACCTAACTAACCTAAGGACACCACACACATCCATGCCTGAGGCAGGATTCGAACCTGCGACCGTAGCGGTCGTGCGGTTCCAGACTGTAGCGCCTTTAACCGCTCGGCCACTCCGGCCGGCCCTACTACGGCCTAAAGCCAGCAGTGTTGATGTAAAGAACTGTATCTCACTGGTGAATCATCAAAGGTTTTTGTTTATAGATTCATCGTTTTCCACTCTGTCCCGCCTGTCTAGTTGTGGTTGTGATGTTTAAAGCTTTTCCGGCGTACTGATTGTTCCATAAAAACACAGGAGAATTGCCGGATATCAGTGGCAGGACGTTACTGATATCCGGCAGTTCTCCTGTGTTTTTATAGTTGTGGTTGTTTTGGTCATAGACTTCAACATTGATTTAAGGCAAATTTCCCTTCCCTGGAGTTTGCTAGTTATCTTTTTCCTCACAATCGGTGCATTGTACATTACCAGTAATCTGTATTATATAATTTTGTTTGGAACTTCCACTGTCATTCTTTTCTTTCAAAATCTCTTCGACTACAGTTGTGAACATGTTCACATGGAGTCACATTGCAGTGCATGCCAAGCTGCTTCTCTCTCTCTCTCTCTCTCTCTCTCTCTCTCTCTCTCTCTCTCTCTCTCTCTCTCAAATTGATGTGTAGCCTATTGTTTCCATTCCTTATTCATAGCTTTTAATTAATCTGTGGATGTTAGCAGCAGTTCATTTTTTATGAGAAGCCTCTCAGCTTACGCAGTGCACTATAGAAACTTGAAGACATTTTCCTTAATCACAAGTTTCACTCCTGTGACAGCAAACTTAGGTCTCCTCTTCACGAGCCTTTTACCCTGGCCCAAAATTAATCCTCCCAGCAAGCCACTCCCCCCTCCCACATTTCCAGTAGAGTGCCCTACCTCACGGTGCACCCTCGTCATTGCAGGTGAACCAGACTCCCGACGACCAGCTGCCGCTCATGTTCGGCAGCAGTGGAACGCGCTTCGGCTCCAAGTCGCGGCCGACCATGATCTCCGCCAAGTACCGGCTCAAGGAGGAGCGCCGTAAGGTGCTCAAGATATCTATCGGCAAGCTCAAGAAGATAGAGGACCCCGAGAGCTCGCTGAGGCGTTCTGTGCTCATCAACAACACAGTCAAGCGGTTACAGAAGGAGGCACGCGAGGAGAAGATGATGAAGCAGCAGGTACGTTTTTTCTCTCTTCGGCAATAACCCTCGTCTCCCTCCCGCAGCTCTGTCCAGTGACAGTACTTTGAACTCTCCAATACTACACAGGGCAATACAAAACTGTGCGTCTCTTGCTGCTACTTTTACGAATATTGCATTGCTCTGATAGATACTAAACCAGATGATGCCAAAGACAAGTAGAGTATCAAAGGGAATTATGCACAATGAACACCTAAAAATATGAGTGGTTAAATTATGCAGGTTGTAACTACTGCTGCACACTGTCACATTAAATTAAACCTGAAAACTTCTGCTATGATAAATGAAAGAAATTTTACCACACACAAAGTTGTCAGTGTGCAAGTTTAAAATATGTGTACCAAATCAAGTACAAATGTTGTGTATGATAGGCGATATTCTCGACTGTGTTGTGAGTGTTGTCGAAAGTTGTTTAGTGTTAACATGTGCACACCCAAAGAATGCTTGTTAGTGAAACAAATATTACCATAAAGTCTTCACCAGTGTAAACAATTCAGAACTTCAAATTCTTGCTAAAGAACTGTGTCAGCTTCTACTTTTTCATTTTTTTTTTTCCTTGAGAGCTTTTGACAAATGAAGTGGTAGCAATTTTGTGTATTGTACAGCGAAGACCATCCACACACAGCACACTAGTAGCGTAGAAATTGAGTGTACAGATCGCATTTTAACAATGTGTGACCAATATAAGTTTTGACTAACTTAAGTATGTCCGTTTGATGGATTTATATCACACACTTGAAAATGGCTACACAGCTGAACATATACAGTAGTGAAAAATGACAAAAAAGATTGTTCCGATTTACACTACAACAGCCAGTGTGGCCAGATATTGTCATTCGAGATGAGGAACTTCGGCTCGATGTAGTCAGATGAAAGAATTGACAAAATGTTTAGGCAAGCAGCTAACAACAGTGTGGTGTGCCTGTTTCAGGTGCTGTACAACACTACCAGTAGCTGTTTCCTGGACGATCCGGATCCAGTCACGGCTTCAGCGCCGACAGCAACTACTACGACAACTCCCACGCTGACGGAAGCTCCTGTCGTGTCACCTCTGACAACCGGTGTCGTGGACCCACTGGTAACCCCAGCTTCCCCAGCTTCCCTCGCAGTAGTCGGCACTGTGACTACCGTACCGTCCCCGAGTGGTGTCGATCCGTCTTCGGCCTCGATCACTTCCGTCGGCAGCATATCCGGTACCTCGGCAACGGCGCCGACTGACAGCCGGAAGAGGCCACTCCTGGAGGACGACTGCTGTGACGTACTCAGCCAGTTCTACATGCCACCCACACCACGCATGCTCACCTCTATCGACGACGAGGACGAAGATGACGATGTCGTGGTCAACGTGGTGGACGTCGAGCCGCAGTCGGCGGACCCCGCGGCTACGGCTACCGGGACGTCAGCCGCACCTACCGGTGACCCCACTTCGAGCCCCGCCACCTCTCCGGTCAACTCCCGGGAGCTGTGCAGTCCCGCACCGGCAAAGAGGCCCAAGTTCGAGGTGGCCATCGAGGTGCCGGACCCGGCCACTGCGGAACTGGAAAGGCGACTCTTTTCGTGCGGGGGTGACGACTTGCGGAACAGCACGTGCTGCTGGTCCGCGACCACCGGCGTCCCCAGGGTACCCGCGCCGCACGCCGACGATCTGCGGCTCAGGTTTGCCGACAGCTCAAGGCCCGCGTCCTCTGGCAACTGCACCGAGTCCTCGGCAGCAGAACAGCAGCAACAGCAACAGCAGCAGCAACCGCAGCAGTACTCTTGTGGGCACGCGTCCATTTTCGGAGAGATCCAGTCTGTCGTCTTCCACAGCTTGATCGCCTCACTCGAGTCATAACGGCGAAACTCTGGTGACGTGGAATTCGGTGGCAGCCCGAGTGACTGTCATAGAGAACTGTTCTGACGGTTGCTGTGTTGTATTGGACTCCTTTGAGACTGCACCTACTCCACAGAAAAGAAAATTTGATGTGCCGTTTGCAAAGGCCACGTGCACGTAAGTGGAGCAGGGTCGTTTGGCAAGCTAGAAAGTGTCTTTCGAACAGATACAACTGTCGACAACTGTGGAAAGCCGATACTCGAGGGGACGTGTGAGACCGAACTCTCGTGTACAGTGCTGAGCTATGTGATGCGGAGTTTGGTTAGTCTCCTTCCTGTAGTGAATTTCCTACACTGTAACATTATTTGTCACAAATATTGTGGGGTGGATTGAACGGGAGAGAAAAACACGTCCACATAAATAGCCTGGTGGTTAGGTATTGACTTCCAAGTGGTTAACATTTGGATCTTGTCGATACTGTGCTCCAAAAAAATGAGATAAAAACTAGCGGCCCTTGTCTAGATCTTCTGTGAAATCACCACTGTCACACCTTTCCCAATTTTATTTTATCCTTTTGACATATTGGGATTAGATAAAAAAAATACTGTGGTGGGCACAGAATGTTAAAGGCAACTAAGTCAATAGCAGTTTAGTTAATGAAGGAAAGACTTCTTTATAGAACATTTAAAGGAAATTGGTTTGGGACGTTCTTGAGACATTTTGTGGACGAAACAGGCTGTGTAATGTACATAAATGATATATATAAAATATATATATATATATTTTAAATTGTTCCACAGTTCTAAGAACTATGTCTAAACAGCCTGACTGTGCTGCTAGAAAGGCAGACTTTTTTTTTTTTTTAGAAATCATCGTGTCATATGTCAGTGTTCATAAAGAGTGAGGAAGAAAGTATGTTTGAGGGGCCGAATACAATGCATTTCATCTAAAGAAAATGAGATATATGGATTTAATAAAGGCTCAGTATCTACATATTAACTTGCACTTGATTTACTGTGCTCACTGTAGTGTCTTTCTACGATAGATTTTCCGGATACTGTTTCATCTGTTGGAAAATCTTCTGATAAATGGTAGGAGCACATTTATCATAGCTTTCCTTTTTCACACAGTCTGTCAAATCATAAATTGTCTTTCTCTAAGGAGTTCCAGAAGTGCGCACTGTAGGCAATGGGGAGCAATTGGTCATTACTTGCACATTGCTGTTGTACTCCCTCAATGAACACAGTAATATTCTTTTTCTTTTTTTTAAATCTCTGTCGAATGATGCAGGCACTACCATGATTGTGCACTTTAATATTATGATTATTTTTGTTGGTATCTACTGGCACTAGGAAATCAAAATTTTTGTGGCATTGTGTGTATTATTAAGATAACAAAACAGTTTCCCTGGGCTCCTTTAGTGAAGTGGCTGTATCTTTCATGTAGAATGAGAACATGCAGTTTGTCTGCAGGCTGTAGCTAATATTTCTCCTACGAAGTTATCTGCTCATATAAAGACTGTATGAAGAAAAATAAAAAATCAACTATTTATTTTCAAAAACCGAGCTTTTCGTAGATCGCTATTTGTGCTATGTAAAACTGTGGTTTATTGAAAGTACTAGTTCTGAAACTAGCACTTAATCCTTCTTATCTGAATGAGCTATTTTTTACTACCATTATAGATCAATATATATATCATAAACATACTAACATCTCGGTATTATTTTGGGTATGCGATGCTCACAGCTGCCAGAGTGTTAACTATTGTTGGTGATGCTAAATGTTGTAATGTGTTCCACTGAGAATTGTTATTAGATATTTTGCCGTATCTATTAGGAGTGTTGATGGAAATGTCCCACATAACATTCTATTCGTACATATTTGGCATTTAGTGTACCCGATAAAATTGAGTTCATGCGTCATTTGTATTGAGTGCTATTGACCTGCAGTCTTTGTGACTTCCATATTGTTTCCATAATACTACAAATTGTGTCACTGTAGCATGGTTCTGTTAAACAAATTGTGTTGGTCATATTATCAGTAGGTGTTCAAAAATATAATGAGTGTATAAAATTTATTTTGAGGATTTCTTTGCTTTATTTAATTTTTTGTGTAGAAAAATAAGAAACTTAATGTAGATTCAGAGAACTGCTGAGTACAATGTACAGAAAGGCTTCTTAGACACCCCAAACTATATATCCCAATCAAGGAACAGATCGATCCACTAAGTAATAATCAGTGTTCATTTTGTGGGTTCACACAGAAGACCAATATGTCAGGGACCATTCGAATATTTTTGAAATCATTATCATGAAATTTAGATATATCTAGTATATTTGGTATCGGATGCTTAAAATGATCTGCTACAAAACAGTTTCAGAGTTTTATAATTATCGCCCAAAATATGTATTTGTGGAACACTTCCTTCAACACTTCTCTCCATTGAGATCTCGACTTAGCTATTTGACACAGCATTTCTTGTGGGATGCCAAAACAAATAATACTGACATGTAAAAACCTGTATATGTAACATTTTTGTCAAAGTGTGTCTGTGATATTCTATAACCATCTTTAATTCTATTATGTCAGTCTGGGTGATGTCTTGTACTTGGCAGTCAATGTAAGAGACATGCCAGTCATAACCACAGCACAGTTGCAGATAAGTCTAATTGTTACCATTATTGTTTTGAAACATCAGTGTAAAGAAAGGAATACACTGAATTAGTACTTCTACCACTGCTGTCAAAGCAGTAACGTAGTATCCGTTCTCAAACTGCAGAATTTTTGTGCTTTTCAACTCAACAAAGCTGTGATAAATACAATTATTTTTACTGCAGTTATTTAATTCAAATAATTTACAGTAGATACTGACTAGACACCAGGTTTTTTGTTTAGATGAATATTGTCTGATCCCATCACCCAGGTCTGTGTCCTTTTTTTGTACGGTGAATGCAAGTGAATTATGACGGAAAAACCTATACTTTGAACAGCTTCGTACATTTAAAACTGACACATCATTACTTTGCAACATCAGCAGCGACAATCTGTTGCAGCCACATGTGACTTTGCAGATATTTTTATTTATTTTTGCAAAAGGCTGATTTAAATGGTTCTACTGCAATACCAACACTAAAGCATCATCATTATGTGAACATTTTCTTCTTATTGCCTATATTTCTCTCTAATAAGTGTCAATTTCCAGTATTTAAAGCTTTGTAAAATTAGGCATTGAAATTAGCTGTGAAGCAGTAGCAATTGCTGAGGGACAAAGAGGTCAAACCAGGAACAAGGCAAAACATGGCATCACCATGAAATGAGTGCATCATCTAAGCAAAATGCCTCATTTCCTGTTGCAGCAGGTCACTTATGCATGTCTCTGCTCACAACTTTATCTCGGCTTTAGACATTTCAACAGTTTATGAACAACTAAAAATATTCCAAGTGCCTTTTTTGATAAAGATATACATATATAAATGTGAAGTATGTACACTGGTGTGTACATATATATCTATACAAATATATACATATATAAAGTGTTTTGGGGAACAAAACTTAAGACGAATAATTCATTGGGTTGCATCCTCTTTGTCTTTCACTGCACTATCATTGAAAATCAAATGTGTACGCTTTTGTAGAATTCATAGAAACGCCGTGCATTTTGTAATAACAGTGTGAAAACGAATATCTAAACGTGTAAGATTTGTGTAGAAAATTTTCCCATTGTTACAATTCAGTGTTGTGATAGAAAGGTTCAATTTTTGTGGCAGCTATATTTTTTAGTTGAAAGCTTTTTCAGATAGATATGACAGATTGATATAAATTTATGTACCCATGATGCCTACATCATAATTTTTTACTTCATTGATTTTATAAGCAATGAGAAAATTTACAGATACATCAGCCTAAAATTATTTTAACTGACATTCTGAACAACAAACATTTACAAAGAACAACACTGTAAGTAACCATCTACTCAAATATTCCTGGAATTCTGTGTGATGGACTGATTGATAGCGGTGGATTAGGTGGAAGTTACCATTTCATTTACTTTTCAAACAAAACAGCACACAAAACTTTATTCAAATAAATTCCTTCATATTATTTCCATCACAACACCAAAATATGCACTTAAGTGAAAATTTGTTTCATTCAATGTTTCCAAAAGGAAAAAATTCTCACATCTGAGTTTGTTAATCATCATATGACAATAGATTCTTTCACACATTCATAAGGATATTGTCTTATTTGTAGACCTTAACTGGTCATGACTTGGCTTGAATTTTGGTTTAAGATTATTCAGAATGACTCCATACCTGATTGCAAATGGTTTCATTCTTGTATATTTTTCCTGTTACTTCTTAATTTCATGTACTCTGTCTTAGTTGTGCCTGTACATTTTTGCAAATATTGTAAAAAGCATGAGCAAGTCTTATGTAAAAAAAAAAAGAAGAAGATTCAGTTTCTGTATGATTCATTTAGGTGAACTGTTTTATGTATAGAGTGATGTATTTCGATCTTAAGGTAGTTGTTTCAGTTATTGTCATACCTGATAATAGTCCTGTGAAACAAGATTGGCATTGTTTCGATCACTTATAACCCGTTTTCTTTCTGTCGGTTGTGAAAATTACATGTTTTTGTTCATATGCTATGACATTTAAGTTCTTATTTAAAACACTAAATATCTGTCTTTGAAAAGTGGGTAAATATATGTTTTTGCACAACGAGCTTAACAAAAAATGGACATGCTGAAGAATACTCCATCAAACAGGGCATTCAAAACGAAACCATCAATGAAAGTAACAAAGTTATTAACAATGAAACAGGAACTCGCTGCTCTTATGGCTTCTCAGAAATTACACAGAAACAGAAATATTTTGTCTGCAATGTGCAATTATCTATTGTCTGCAGAATAAAATGGTACAATGAATATAGAACATTAACAAAAACTATATATATATCTATGTCTCTGTAAGAGCATTTTGAAATGACATTGGACTTCACAGAAATGATTCAACCATGTTCTCCATCGAACTACAGCAAATTTGTATGACAATGTTCAAGAGAGTTGTTTTATTGTTATTGTTATTGGGATCTGTTATGCAAATTTTATGTTTACAGTGTATAAAATTTGTGTTATACTTTCATCAAAATTATTAATGCAGCAGGCACAAATATCTGATCAGTACAGTTCAGATTTTGCTGGGAGTAGAAAGAGAGAAACCTAACTTTTTGATTGGAAAACTACGTGATCCCTGAATAATATGTGCTTAATACTTTCAATATGTTTTTTTATTTGCAACATACATAACATACAGATATATATATACACAAACATACATAAAATATATATACCTATAGATATGTACCAAAATATGAGGTTACCGACGAAGAATATTCGTCACGAATAAAGTACCTGAAAAAAAAAGCCTGTTTTTGTCCTGTATGAGTCACCAGCCCATCACAGATCCTTTCTTCCTTGAGTTATGAGTCAACTAATGATATTGTGACTACACTGTGAAATACCAAAGCTGTTGCAACAAGAAATACAACAGATTCTCACACGAGTGTGTGGCACTACAAAGGCAAGATGTCCCTAAAAACACACACACACACCCTTTGAATTCACTGCTCACTGATGTAGATTTCAGGTGAATTGATTCAAAGTAATGAAGGCAAAGTATTAAGATCTAAGCACATTTGGAAATTTTCAAACTGATATCCCTCACCATCCCCATAGCAGATAACACTGAGCAATTAGGACTTAAAACAGCACGACGGATTTTGCTATGTTTGACAAATTATTACTTTACATGGCCTATTTTTCATGTTACAAGCTCATTTTCTAGTGTTACATCTGGTGTACTACAAAACATTCTACAACTGCCAAAAAAATGATAATTCAAAACACATCAGAATCGTACAGCATACAAGGAAAAAATAAAATAATTATGTGGAACATTGATGATGTAATATGTATTAGACTACAGGTTCCATTTCTCACTACAGAATATTGACAACTGGTTATCTGTTGTGTCGCTGCATAAGTTCATAGCGTTTTTCCGTAAGTTTAATAAATACAACAGATACACATAACAGACTTTAGTCATCAGCTGTAGAAATCACACAGTGTCGAGACGAAGAACTCGTCGAGTCTCGTCTGGAGTGCATTTTCATCTCAGAAAGAAGTTCCTCGAAAGTTGTTTGCTCCGATCTGATGGTGTGAGATCAGGTTAATAAGGTGGGTGTAGAATGACTTCCCAAACCAGTTCCTGTATAGTGTTTTGTATCACAATACGTAAACTCGAATAGCCACAATGAAGTACAAATCAAAAAATGGCAATCGGTAAGTAAACCCATAGGAACCGGAATATCAACACGCAAAACAGGAATGTTATGAACCTATGTAACAACCTAATACATTATTAAATGACCAACCCAGTTCATGGTAATGGGCTCATTTGCATGTTGTCTGTCAAAGGGCTTCCAGGGGAAAAACAAATTTTATATTAAATGTGTCATATCACGGACGAATTTAAAAAGCTATTATTACCTACTCAACAAGGGGATTATTTTATGTTAATGGCTGGACACAGTAAGACAAATATTCCACTTAGAAGCTCAGTTTACGTCTTGAGGCAGCACAGCTCACGGCAGACCATATTCATCCACTGTTTGATAATGAGAGCACTTTGAGACTTCTGACAAACTGTACACACAATTTCAAATCATTACGAAACTTTTTCTCGTTGACACCTCCCACAAAGTAATGGGAATAAAGAAATTTATCACTTGCTACATTTTCGCAGTTGGTGTAGTGAAACTAAAGCATCCTGTACGGTGTTTTAATTTATTATTACTAACTCTGTACGGAACACACAAACCTTTCTCACTGTACGATGCACAGTTCGTCGACATACGGGTGTGTGGAATACTAGCTTCTGCTTAAAAGGGAGTGCAAATTACCCAGACTACATTCATCCATAATATGAGCTCTTAGCGTCTTCCAACAAACTTTACACGTAACTTCAAACCTTCCCTAAATTTTTTCTCGCTTAAGTGTATTAAGAGGCTGTAAAGCAGTGTTTTTCAACCTGTGGGTCGCAACCCCCTGGGTGGGGGGGGGGGGGGGGGGCGAAGTCTTGCTCAGGGGGTCGCGGTCGAAGGAGAAAGCAGTTGCAGCATCGTTGGTAAAAACTTTTCCATTTTATGCTCGCTCAGAGCAAAGAATTTAATTACATCTCCGCCCGCAGGGCACTGAGACCTCTTTTCACATTGCACTTGATCTCTCGATCAGTACAGTATCAATAGAAAGAAAATTAAATACTCTGACATACTTTTATTATCGTTCTGGAGGGTCGCCATAATATTTTTACTAGGAAAGGGGTCGCGTATTCGAAAAAGTTGAAAAACACTGCTGTAAAGAATCGGTGGTTTATTACTGGATATTTACTACACAAAAGAGAGTCGAGGTTGTTTCAGTATTTGTAGATGTTGAGGCACAAATCATGTAGTTGAACAGCACATAGGGAATAGGAGATGATCAACGTGATTTTCGTTTTATCTATTGTGGCAGTACGAAGAAGTGGCGAGGAGGGAGAATCGGTTTGATCGTTTAAATGGCAATTCTGTGGGAGATCTCTCGATGATTATTTTCAGTATCTCCAGCGGAAACACGTAGAAGAGGAAATCGGAAGCGCGCAGCACAACGCTCTCACAGAACATTAAAAAACTATTTGGCTATGGTGAAATTCTAAAAAAGCTATGGACTAGTAAAGAAGTCTGTGAAAGTCGCTTACCGAAAGGAACTGCCGATACGGACCCGTGTGTAACATCGAATACACAAACCGCATATGGAATAATAATTTTATTGACGGGAGTACACACGAAGCATCTGGACATAACCAGAAGACTGTGCGCATTAAACAGTCAGTCAGAAGCCATTTAGTCGCCCTCGCTGGTTGTATGCCGCCGTAGTGCGTAACACGTGAGGGAGAGACCAGAGTGTATAAACGTATGTGGAGTGAGCATTCGGATGCGCAGAACGAGAGTTCTGTCCACATCATCTGTAGCTCAAGTCACGTGAGTTTGATGCGGCACATTTCAGCCAGTAAGGCGCTTGGCGTATTTTGAGTGTTACTACTTCGATAGATCGCTTTCAGAAGGTTGAAACTTTGTATACGCGCTTTAAAGACGTCTTAACGACTTGGTGCCAGGAACTGAAGTCGACTTAAAGAGGCGAAGAGCAATGCCACTGCGCTCTTTCCCCAATCAGAGCTTAGATTACACTTCATTTACGTTCTTCCGGTAACGTGACAGCAAGTGACACCTAGTATCAAACGTAGGCCTTAATTAGAGGACCAAATTTCTGAGAATGTGTGTTTGGAGCACAACACTGTATGATAGTGAAGCAGACTGTGGGAAAACCATAACAGAAGAGAATCGGAGCATTTGAGATGTGGTTACAGGAATGTTGCAGATTAGGAGGACCGATAAGGTAAAGAATGAAGAGGTTCGTCACAAAATTGGCGAATAAAGGTATGTATGGAAAACACTGACAATAAGAAGGGACAGGGCGATATGACCTGTGTTATGACGTCAGGGATTAACTTCCACGGTACTTGGGTACTTGAGGGAGTTGTAAACCGTAAAAACTGTAAGCAGGGCTTCCCAACGTGTGGTCCGCGGACCCCTTAGGGGTCCGCCGGCTCTTTCTAGGGGGTCCGCGGCCACCCTTCACCAAATCGTGTAAAATAATGTGTACAATTAGTGAATAAAAATGTGAAAATCAAATTCATGACTATTTTTTTTTTCGTGTGAAAAACATCCCCAAGCAGCCTTTGCGGTTCCTAGTGAGGACGTATACACAGTTTAGTGCCGGAGAATTCGCAACAATACGGGGGTCGTTTGTACGCCGGCTCACGGCGCTAGATGCGCTGAAACCTTTTACGCATGCGCGGAGCGAGCTTTGTCGACCAATCACAGCACTCGCTGGCACGTATGCGGCCCCAGGCATCATTAAATGTTAAACTTCCCTTGCCAGTGCACTACCTGTTTCATAAGTCGATTTTTGACCAGTTTATTACTTCTAACATGGATCGGTGTCTGAAGTCAGGATCATTGAAGAAGGGTGCAGTTTCTCAATCGCCTTCACAACAAGGGAAGTTTCCAGTTGAAATGAATGAGGAGGGAGGATGACCAAAGGAAGACTTTACATACATTTGAACATTTTTCTTCGGATTTCACGAAAAACCACACACACACACACACACACACACACACACACACACACACACACGACTGCTACGAAATATGCATGCTCCTTACACAACAGTAGCCAAACAATGGAAGTGAACAGACCAGAAGCGGCAGCTTGTCAACAGCGAACAGTTTGGACGTGACATTGATTGCTCTTGGAGGGAGAAAGCTCCATCGTGTGAAATTTCAATTACCAAGTAATTTTAATCAGGCTATAGTGTGTTGAACAGAGGGAGTAAATCCACTAGTAAGTGTCTGGATGCAGTGGAAATTCAAATTCGATCGTTAATTTCAAGTTGTTTTCATTCATTTCTAAACCAAAGACTATCGATACTTCATGGGGGAGGGGGGTCATTGGGGACATGGCACCTGCATTAAGAAGCTCTCAGTTCCCATGAGTTTCGCTCTGAAATCTGAAGTTACTGTGCTCTTGAATGACTAGGGGTCCGCCATGGATTTTCGACTGAAGAAGGGGTCCGCCAGCTGAAAAGGTTGGGAAGCCCTGCTGTAGAGAAAGACAGAGATTGGAGTACATCCAGCCAAATAATTGAGGACCTAGGTTGCAAGTGCTACTCCGAAACTAGCACAGGAGAGGAATTAGTGGCGGGCTGAATCAGACCAGTCAGAACACTGATGACAAAAAATACTTTTTAATCTTTCCAACACAGCAGTTAATATAAAAATGGTTCAAATGGCTCTGAGCACTATGGGACTCAACTGCTGAGGTCATTAGTCCCCTAGAACTTAGAACTAGTTAAACCTAACTAACCTAAGGACATCACAAACATCCATGCCCGAGGCAGGATTCGAACCTGCGACCGTAGCGGTCTTGCGGTTCCAGACTGCAGCGCCTTTAACCGCACGGCCACTTCGGCCGGCGCAGTTAATATAAAAACAACTTTAAAGGCTACAGAGAGGAGCCTGCTTCTGATTGGTTTACACAAACACAGGTTGTACAAGGCTGTCTAGAAGCGAGAGAACTAGCGGTGTTTGTTACTAGTTCCTCGTGAGTAGTGGACATGCAGAAACGTCGTCAGCGATAGGTTTGAGTGTAGTGATGTGCAATCTTCGTGAGATACCGCATATCCATTACCTCGTTCGATTGGCATTGTGTCTCCATATCAAGTCAATTCGTGGCACAGTCATTTTAACGCTATCACTGCCGTACTGGATCACTAACTACACTGACCAGCCAGAACAGTATGGCCATCGAGCTACTACCGATATAAAGCCGTTCAGGAGACAGTAGCGTCACTGCTAGTCAGAGACACGGCGTGCTTGTAGTATTACTGAGCTTACTGTCCGTGTGTAGAATGAGGAAGACGCGGTGGGTGGCCGGCTCCCCTCGTTACGTGTGTCTGACGTCGTAGGCTGGGCAGACTAGTGAAACAGGACAGGTGGCCGACTGACGTCAGACTTTAATGCTGGGCAAAGTACAAGTATGTCTGACCACACAGCGCACCCAACACTCCCAACGGTGGGCCTCCACAGCAGTGTGTGCCAGTGTTAACACCGCGACATCGGCAATTACGACTGAAATGGGCAACTGACCGTCGGCAGTGGCCGTTGGCGCAGCGCCGAAGGATTGCACGGTCTGATGAATACCGACATCTCCATCATACCGGAGGGAGGGCGCAAATCCGTCGTCTTCCAGGGGAACAGCTCCTTGACATCTGTACTGCAGGAGCGAGACAAGCTCGCGGCGGCTCCATCATGCTCTGGAGAACATTCAAGTGGGCATCCATGAGTCCAGTGGAGCTCGTGGAAGGGACCACGATACCAAAGGGGTATCGTACGCTGGTTGCAGACCACATACACCCCTTCATAACTACCACATTTTCCGGTGACAGTGCCATTTTTCGACAAGATAATGCGCCATGTCACAAGGTCAGGAGTGTGCTGGAGCGGTTCGAGCAACGCAGCTGCGAGTTCCAATTGATGTGCTGGCCCCCCCCCCCCCCCCCCCAACTCTGAGTTGTTGACTGAACATGGCGTGAGAGCTCATCGCCCCCCCCCCCCCCCCCAGAATTTACGGAAATTAAGTGACGTGTGCGTGCGTGCAGAGGTGGTGCCAACTCCCTCCAGGGACCAACGGAGGCCTCACGACTTCGATGCAACGACGTGTCGCCGCTGTTATCTGTGCCGAAGTTAGACATACCGGCTGTTAGGTAGGTCGTCATTACTGTCTGGCTGATCAGTGTAAGGAAAGTACCTGGTGTCCTTTCACATACTTCTCTTTACATCTGTAGCAATAACAATATTGCTCAATGGCTGTTACTACTACTCGAACGTGCAGAAATGCAAATTAAACAAGGCAAATACCTGTAATACCCTAGTTTCGCTATTACTGCAAATTATGAACAATCAGCGTCATCCCAAAATGACGTTCAAACTGCGCCTTTCACCATAGGGCATAATGGGAACTAGTATGTGCGTGGATGGTTTGGTTTAGTGACGAGGCTCACTTTCATTTGGATGGGTTCGTCAATAGACAAAATTTGTTCATTTGGGGGACTGAAAATCCACACTTCGCGATCTAGGTGCCTACGCAGTGGGCAGTGTCCAGTAACGAAATAATAGGTGAGATATTCCTCGATGGCACGGTGACTACCGAACGGCGCGTGAAGGTTTCGATGATGATTTCATCCCCATTACCCAAAGTAGACCCTGATTTCGACAAGCTGTGGTTCATACAAGACGGAGCTCGACCCTATCGAAACAGGAGCGTGTTTAATGTTCTGGAGGAGCACTTTGGGGATCGCATTCTGGCTCTGGGGTACCAAGAGGCCACTGGCTTGGGCCTCGATTGGCCGCCGTATTCTCCAGATCTGAACACATGAGATTCCTTTTTGAGGGTCAATATTAAAGGCAAGGCGTACAGCAATAACCCAAAACCATTACTACGCTGAATACATTCAGGAGGTCATCGACAGCATCAATGTTCCGACACTTCAGCGGGTCATGCAGAATTTCGCTATTTGTCTGCGCCACATCATCGCCAATGATGGCAGGGATACCGAACATATCATAACCTAAATCCGAATATCTGTAGTGACGTTTACATGTGGAATAAAGTGTATGCACGCCTTAGTTTGTAACTGATTTACATCTTTTTCATGCATACTCTACAGGAAAGGAGACTGGACTGACGACCCATAGCCTTCACACGGATGGTTGGTTGGTTGGATCGAAAGAGGGGGAAAGGGACCAAACTACGAGGTCATTAGTCCCTTGTTCCGAATAACACAATGCCACAAGTGTGAGAATAAAACAAGCGAGACTGCCAACTCAGAGCGGAATGAATGGAAAAATCGCAAGAATGATGAAGGGCAACAAACATGTAAATGGACAAAAGGGGACAAGAAAACCGGAGAAACGCAAGAAGAGGGATGCAGAGATTAAAACAATAAAGCAGATTACCATGGCTGTCTGACAATGAGAATAAAAAATGAGAAGCCAGCCACATTGAAACCTCCACCCTAGAAGTACTAGGGTGGAGGACACAGAGGGACAAAGGACATGCGCTGAAACTTAGATCAAATGATAAAACCGACCCTCACGAATAAAACGTAAAACTAAATCAGCGGATGAGCCGTTATCAGATAAAATTAGCGGCTTGGAGTCCGGTAACCCAAGTTTCCGTCGCTGGGCAGTCAAAGTAGGACAGTGCACCAGAATGTGGGCCACTGTGAACCGACCCTCAGGCGGGTCTTCACGCCGCAGGAGGCAGCCGAGGGTCGCCCGAGAGTGGCCAATGCGGAGCCGGCAGAGGACAACTGATTCTGTGCGAGACACCCGCATGCAAGTCTTCCACACATTCGTAGTCTCCCTAATGACACACAGTCTGTTGTGTGCACTGTTATACCACCCCATCTCACAAAGCCGAAAACCCCTACGGTGTAAGTCAGAACGCAGGTCAGGTTCAGAGAGGTCCATCTCCAGAAGCGGTTTCCAGGTAGCCTGCTTGGCCAGCCTGCTGTCAGGTTCGTTAACTGGGATGCCGACGTGCCCCGGGATTCACACAAACACCACTGAACGACGGGAGCGGTCCAGGGCGTAGATGGACTCGTGGATGGACGCTACCAAAGGATGGCGAGAGTAGCATGGGTCGATAGCTTGTAGGCTGCTCAAGGAGTCAGTACTCAGAAGAAACGATTCCCCGGGGCATGAACGGGTATACTGAAGTGGACGAGAGATGGCCACCAGCTCTGCAGTGAATACACTGCAGCCATTGGGCAAGGAATGCTGTTCAAAATGGCCTCTGTGGACGTACGCGAAACCAACATTACCGTCAGCCATCGATAGCCGTCGGTGTAAACCACTTCAGAGCCCCGGAACACGTCATTTTTTTGTGTGGGGTTTTAGGGCGCTCAACTACTAGGGTCATTAGCGCCCAGTCACAAATGTAAGTGCACATATAATCTGGTAAAACTCAAGGCGGTGGGGGGAACACCAGAAAGTTCTTACAAAGACGCAGATAAAATAATTAAAAGAGTTAGATGTCTTTGGACAAGTCCGTCAAAGTAATAAAACGAAGAACACCAGCAGCTCCTCGAGCGTCATCAGCTAAAATTTCCTGTAAGGTAGATGGCAGAGACAGGACAACACGAGATTGATTAAAACTCTCTCTGAGATGGTCGGGAGCAGGTTGTCCAAGCTGTTGGGAACGGTTTTATGGCCTGGCGCTTATTGTCTTGAAGTGACGACCAAGCATCCCACCATAATGACACAAGCCTCTTACAAACAACCTCACTAATGTCAGACGATGGGACACGAAGGGAGGCTCGCCGAGGCAGGAGGACTGCAGCCTTGGCCGCAGCATCAGCAGCCTCATTCCCAGGCACTCCTGCATGGCCTGGAACCCACATAAAGCTAACAGGAGAGTCATCAGCAAAAGAATGGAGGGATTGCTGGATCCGTTGTACCAAGGGATGGATCGGATATGGAGCTCCAAGTCTCTGAAGAGCACTGAGTGAATCAGAGCAGAGCACATACGGAGAATGGCGGTGGCGGCGGACATACTGAACGGCCTGAGAGAGAGTAAAAAGCTAGGCTGTAAAGCTGGAACACTGGTCGAGGAGCCGGTATTTAAAGGTGACGTCCCCGACGACAAAGGCACAGCCTATACCATCGTCAGTCTTGGAGCCATCAGTGTAAATAAAGGTGTTACCGGCGAGTCGCGCCCGAAGTTCGACAAACCGTGAGCAATACACTGCATCCGGAGTACCCTCCTTCGGCAGCGAGCTGAGGTCAAGATGAATGTGAACCGGAGCCTGGAGCCAAGGTGGTGTCGGGCTCTCACCCTCTCTGAAGGTGGTAGGGAGGGCAAAATCCAATTGTCGAAGCAGGCGACGGAAGCGGACTCCAGGGGGCAGCAGGGCAGACACATACAACCCATACTGACGGTAGAGAGAATCGTCGAAAACGGAACACGTCAAGAATCGAGAGGAAGTGACAGTGGAGAGCGGCAGGAGTAACTGAGTCCATAAGGTCATGCGAAAGGTCCAGACGAACCTGTGGCCTAGGTGTACACCGTGGAGGTGTATGCGGACGGCCCTGGATGGGAGGTAGTAAAGGGGAGGACTCCAGTTCAGACAGAAAGGATCGCACGCGAACAGCAATCGTTAGCCCTGACCTGGGTCGCCGATGGGGGAGATGAAATGCCGCGGGTGGAAAAAGGAGACGGTAATTCGGATGCTCAGGAGAACTACGAATGTGTGCAACATAACTGGCGAGCAGTTGTGCACGTCGGATCTGCAATGGAGGGACTCCGGCCTCCATCAGGACACTGGTCACCGGACTCATTCTAGAAGCTTCCCTCGCTAGGCGAACGCCACAGTGGTGCTCTGGGTCGAGTAACAGTGAGGGCGCCGCCGAACCATAAAACAAACTCCCATAGTCAAGGTGGGATTGGACAAGGGCTTTGTAGAGCTGCAGCTCAGTAGAGCGATCTGCACCCCAGCTGGTGTTGCTCAGCCAGCAGATGGCACTGAGGTGCTGCAAACACCTCTGCTTAAGCTGACGAAGGTGAGGTAGCCAAGTCAACCGGGCGTCGAAAACCAGTCCTAAGAATCGATATGTCTCCACTACATTGAGTGGATCGCCATTAAGGTAAAGTTCTGGTGCCAGATGAACGGTACGACGCCGACAGAAGTGCACGACAGACGACTTAATGGCCGAAAACTCGAAGCCGTGGGCGAGAAGTGTGGGATGTCGCAGTGTCCTGCTGGAATTGTTCGAGTCCGTCGGACTACACAATGGATGCACATGGTCAGACAGGATGCTTACGTACGTGTCACCTGTCAGAGACATATCTAGACTCCAACTGCACACGTCCCACACCATTACAGAGTCTCCACCAGCTTGAACAGTCCCCTGCTTACATGCGGGGTCCATGCATTCATGAGGCTGTCTCCATATCCGCACACGTCCATCCGCTCGATACAATTTGAAACGAGACTCGTCCCACCAGGCAACATGTTCCCCCGTCATCAACAGTCCAATGTCCGTATTGACGGGCCCAAGCGAGAGGCGTAAAGCTTTGTGTCGTGCAGTCATCAAGGGTAAACGCGTGGGCATTCAGTTCCGAAAGCCCATATCGAAGGTGTTTCGTTGAATGGTTCGCACGCCGGCACTTGTTGATGTCCCAGCATTGAAATCTGCAGCAATTTGCGAAAGGATTGCAGTTCTGTTGTCGCTGGTCTCGTTCTT
The DNA here is from genome assembly GCF_021461385.2 of Schistocerca piceifrons. NCBI lineage: Eukaryota > Metazoa > Arthropoda > Insecta > Orthoptera > Acrididae > Schistocerca > Schistocerca piceifrons. Next base: position 217,645,823 of record NC_060146.1, read on the forward strand.
GCAGAATCTTTTCCCGTCCACAGCAATGTCGGAGATTTGATGTTTTACCGGATTCCTGATATTCGAGGTTCACTCTTGAAATGGCCGTACGGGAAAATGCCCACTTCGTCGCTACCTCGGAGATGCTGTGTCCCGTAGCTCGTGCTCCGACTATAACATCACGTTCAAACTCGCTTAAGTCCTAATAACCTACCACTGCAACATCAGTAACCGATCTGACAACTGCGCCAGACACTTCTTGTCTTATATAGGGAAGCGTGCAAGGAACAAATCCCTGCAGGTGCACTATCCTCTGTGCCCTCTGTGGCTCAGATGGATAGGGCGTCTGCCATGAGATCCCGGGTTCGAGTGCCGGTCGGGGAACAAATTTTTAACATGTCCCCAATGATGTATATCAACGCCTGTTTGCAGCTAGGCTGCCGATTTAATTATTTAATTCTAGAGAAGCTGCACAGTCATCAATGGTATCTGTCATACAGATCTCATATAGGCGTTGCCGACAGCAGTGCCGTATTCTGCCTGTAAATACACTGCTGGCCACCGTAAATGCAACACCAAGAAAGACAAGAGGTAGCACAACAAGATTTATTTTGTAGATAACATGTTGACCAAGTATCAAATGATTACGTTTACAGACGTCTGTGACATGTGGTTCCTGCCAGAATCAGTAGCCAGAGTAGCCGCCATTGTTGGAGATCACCGCTGCCACACGTCTCGGCATTGAGTCAAAGAGACGTTGGATGTGTTCCTGTGGTACAGCAGCCCAAGCAGCTTCCACACGTTGCCAAAGATCATCTGGTGTGGCAGCTGGGCATGTAATCTGGGTCACTCGTTGAGCAACCGTGGACCACATGTTTTCTATCGGCGAAAGATCCGGAGAGCGAGCCGGCCAAGGAAGCACTTCAATCTGGTTATTGACGAAGAACCTTTGGACAATGCGTGCCACGTGTGGTCGCGCATTATCCTGTTGAAATATGGCTGTGGCCGAGCCCTGAAGGTAAGGAAGGACAACTGGCTCCAGCACCTCGGATATGTAGCGCCGGCTATTTAAAGTACCGGCAATGCGTACTAGAGGCGTGCGAGAGTAATATCCAATACCGCCCCATACCATAATACCCGGTGCAAGACCAGTGTGGCGGTGCATAATGCAGCTGTCCAGCATCCTCTCTCCACGGTGTGTCCACATTCGAATCCGACCATCGTGGTGCTGCAGACAGAAGCGTGCCTCGTCAGTAAAGACAACGTCATTCCATTCTGCCGTCCACATCAGTCTGTCATCACACCATTGGCGACGGAGACGTCTGTGGTTCTGCGTCAATGGTAGACGAAGCAATGGACGTCTTGCGGACAGACCACTCTGCTGTAAACGGCGTCGAATGGTACGCGCAGACACTGGATGATGCGTTACAGACGCAATGTGCTGTGCTATGGTTCGGGATGTCACTGAGCGATCCGTCACTGCCATGCGCACAATTTGCCCATCAGCACGTGCAGTGGTGCACCGAGGTGAATGCGATCGACCACGTCGGTCCGTCGTACCCTCCTGCATCCAACGGTCACATATCCGCATTACAGTTGTTTGGTTTCGTCCAACACGACTAGCGATTTCTCTGTATGATGATCCACAATCTCGGTAAGCCACTATCCTTCCTCTGTCGAACTCGGATACTTGATCAAAAGATGTTCGCTGTTGTCTACGAGGCATAACTGATCGTCTTGTGAAACAACCACAAGGTAAACACACGTGCCGAACGTACACTCGTCGAAATCGCCAAGCCTTAAATGGCGCTATGAGGTGGCGCCACAGGCGCGCGTGATCTGCGTCTGCGCTGAAATTCTAATCAGTTGCATATCTCATCGCTGCAAACCCATGGTGTAAATTTCACTTGATTCGGATGCTTCCTTCAGGGTGTTGCATTTACGGTGGCCAGCAGTGTATATCTGTGTTTTGGAATATTAATGCCTGTACTAGTTTCTTTGGCGCTTCGGCGTATTTCGATATATTCACTGATGTGACAGTACAAATTTACAACTTACACATTTTACATTACTTGCAATTTATTTTAAATGAGAACCGATTGTAAAATGTGCACTTCCGCTGCCGGAAATGTCATAATTAATAAAAATTTTCGGGCTATTATGTCGTTGTCGAATGGATTTCAAATTAAAACCAAACGTTTCGTCCCCATCTGCGGAAGACATTTTCAAGGGCCATCGTAGCTTCTCAGAGTGTCCGATTCACTGACTACAGCTGAATTCCGCTTCCGCGCAGAGGCGTGACGCCACGTCACATGTTTTGAATACGCGAGCGCAATTGGCCGTTGTGTACTGCCCGTCGTGCGCTGTTGGTATCACCCCATGTGGACCACTGGTACCCACCTTCTTCGGCACCGGAATCCAAATGTCAGTTTCCCGGCCTCTTCCTGGGGAGTTGGCGAACACAGACGCGCAGTGCTGACTGGGACAGAACTGACAGACCGTTGCGCGAGCGTAATTTGTCAACGTCTTATAGACAGAAGAAGAATTTTCATAATTTGCAACCTAATAAGACGGCCCACCATTTTTATGCTCCCCGCATGATAATCTGATCTGTCGATCAGAGATCTGTGCATGCCAAGAGTGGCAATTTTGCCATCAGTCCGCGAGTTGTGCCTACGGAAGAAATAATGCCAATATAGAAGCAGGTATCTGTAGTGTGGACGCGGTTCCGGCTGAAGAAATCGGTATAGAAGCCGTGAGAGTATTGTCTCGCGCAAAGCCTCCGAGAAGGAATTTAACTGTGGGTGAGAGGAATGCCATAAAACGTCTGAATGAGGACGGCGTTATTGTTTTTCCCTCTGACATCTACATCTACATCCATACTCCGCAAGCCACCTGACGGTGTGTGGCGGAGGGTACCTTGAGTACCTCTATCGGTTCTCCCTTCTATTCCAGTCTCGTATTGTTCGTGGAAAGAAGGATTGTCGGTATGCCTCTGTGTTGGCTCTAATCTCTCTGATTTTATCCTCATGGTCTCTTCGCGAGACATACGTAGGAGGGAGCAATATACTGCTTGATTCCTCGGTGAAGGAATGTTCTCGAAACTTCAACAAAAGCCCGTACCGAGCTACTGAGCGTCTCTCCTGCAGAGTCTTCCACTGGAGTTTATCATCTCCGTAACGCTTTCGTGATTACTAAATGATCCTGTAACGAAGCGCACTGCTCTCCGTTGGATCTTCTCTATCTCTTCTATCAATCCTATCTGGTACGGATCCCACACCGGTGACCAGTATTCAAGCAGTGGGCGAACAAGCGTACTGTAACCTACTTCCTTTGTTTTCGGATTGCATTTCCTTAGGATTCTTCCAATGAATCGCAGTCTGGCATCTGCTTTACCGACGATCAACTTTATATGATCATTCCATTTTAAATCACTCCTAATGCGTACTCCCAGATAATTTATGGAATTAACTGCTTCCAGTTGCTGACGTGCTATATTGTAGCTAAATGATAAGGGATCTTTCTTTCTATGTATTCGCAGCACGTTACACTTGTCTACATTGAGAATTGCCATTCCCTGCACCGTGCCTCAACTCGTTGCAGATCCTTCTGCATTTCAGTACAATTTTCCATTGTTACAACCTCTCGATATACCACAGCATCATCCGCAAAAAGCCTCAGTGAACTTGAAGACAAAGAAAATGCAACGGTTGTTTTGAATGTGATCGACTCTTATAGCAAGATTAACAACTTACCAGATCCGTAAACATACAGGAAACTGAGTAAAGACCCCACTGGCTAAGTTCTTAGAACTGTTACGCGGTTGGCCGGCCGTTTTGGCCGAGTGGTTCTAGGCGCTTCAGTCTGGAACCGCGCGACCGCTACGGTCGCAGGTTCGAATTCTGCCTCGGGCATGGATGTGTCTGATGTCCTTAGGTTAGTTAGGTTTAAGTTCTAAGTTCTAGGGGACTGATGACCTCAGGTGTTAAGTCCCATAGTGCTCAGAGCCATTTGAACCATTTGTTAAGCGGTTGACGGAGCCCTCTATCGAACAGAGCGTTCAGGAAAGTCTGTTCAGTTGCACTAGCACCAAGACGTTATGGATTGCCGAAGGTGCTCAAATAACATGTTCTTATAGGGCCTGCAGTGGGTGTTGTTGGTTCGCAAACCTATTCGATTGCAAGTTCTTGACAACATTATCACGACCGTATGTGGGCCGATCCGATTCGTATATCAAGAATTGGTCACATTTTATCAGCAAAGTTAAAAGGCACAGTGGTACAGCCGGAGGACATGTTAGTTATTTTTGATATGGAATTGCTATTTAATATGTTTCCACTCAATGAAGTACTGCAACAGCAGAATCGGATTTTTCCTCCCGATGTTGCAGAACTGTTTAAATTCTGCCTACAACTACGTATTTCGAATGGAACAAAGAATTCTATGAACACACGGACAGGGTCGCTACGGGTAGCCCCCTTAACCTTAAGCCCAGGTATAGCGAACATCTTTACGGGAAAATTCTAGGAGTAGGCACTGGAGAAAGAACAAGAAATCGTTTGTTTGGTTTCGGGACGTGGATGATACGTTTGTTTACTGGCGGCAGGGCAGGGAGGAACTGGATCGTTTTAACAAACAACAGAACAGGATCAATCCGAAGATTCAGTTTACCACGGAGAAGAAGGCAGCCGGAAGACTAAATTGTCTTGATGTGTTAGTTTTTCCAAGAAAGGAGATGGTAGCTTGGGCCACACGGTTTACCGAAAACCCACGCACCACAGACCGTTACCTACACTGAGATTCGAACCACCACAAACCAAAAGAAGAGAGGCATCATAAAAATGTTGGAGGATAGAGCAAGGAAGTTCTGGAAACCAGAGCTACTTGACACAGAATTAAAGCTTCTCGCCAATGCATTGCTCAAGAATTATTCGTTCGCTGAGATAAAAAGTGTGTTAAGAACACCGCGTAGAAATCATAGCGTTGTTCAAGCACCTGCGACATCGAAAGTTTTTCCTGCCATTCATTAGGAACAGTACTGACCGCATACGAAAAATCTTGAGAAAGCGGAACATCACGGTAGTCTAACATCCATACGGGCGATATACACTGAAGCGTCAGAGAACCTGGTACAGGCACGCGTATTCAAATACGAAGATATGGAAACAGGCAGAATACGGCGTTGCGGTCGGCAACGACTATGTAAGAAAGTGTCTGGCGCAGTTGTTAGATCGGTTACTTCTACTACAATGGCAAGTTATCAAGATTCAAATGAGGTTCAACGTGGTGTTATAGTCGACGCACCAGCAATGGGACACAGCATTTCCCAGGTAGCGATGAAGTGGGGATTTTTTCCGTACGACCATTTCACGAGTGTACCGTGAATATAAGGAATCCGGTAAAACATCAAATCTCAGACATCGCTGCGGTGGGAAGAAGATCCTGCAAGAACGGGACCAACGACGACTGAAGAGAATCGTTCAACGTGACAGAGGTGCAACCCTTCTTCAAATTGCTGCAGATTTCAGTGAGCGAATCATTCGGGGAAACATCATTGATATGCGTTTCGGACCTGAAGACCCACTCGTGTACCCTTGATGACTGCACGACACAAAGCTTTACGCCTCGCCTGGACCCGTCAACACCGACATTGATCTGTTAATGACTGGAAACATGTTACCTGGTCGGACTAGTCTCGTGTCAAATTGTATTGAGCGGATGGACGTGTACGGGTATGGAGACAATCTCATGGGTCGATAGCAGAGGATGTTCAAGCTGGTGGAGGCTCTGTGATGGTGTGAGGCGTGTGCAGTTGAAGTGATAGGATGCCCTAACACGACTAGATACGACTCTGACAGGTGACACGTACCTAAGCATCCTGTCTCACCACCTGCATCCATCACGTCCATCGTGCATTCCGTCGGACTTTGGCAATTCCAACAGGACAATGCGGCACTCCACACGTCCGGAATTGCAACAGAGTCGCTCCAGGAATGCTCTGCAGAGTTTAAACACTTCCGCTGGCCACCAAACTCCCCAGATATAAGCATTTTTTTAGCATATCTGGGATGCCCTGCAATGTGCTGCTCATAAGAGATTCCACCTCCTCGTAGTCTTACGGATTTATGGACTCCCCTACAGGATTCATGGTGTCAATTCCCTCCTACCACTACTTCAGACATTAGTCGAGTCCATGCCATGTCGTGTTGTGTTGTGGCACTAATGCGTGCTCACGGGGCCTATATGATATTAGGCAGGTGTACCAGTTTCTTTGGCTCTTCAGTGTTAAGATTGCCTAAAATAGGCCAAGGATGCTCGTCAACCGCTGGAAAAAGCTGAAATTTATAAGATTCCGTGTAGTTATGGGGAGGTGTACGTGGGTACTACAATGGATCGGTCACAAAACTAGAAAAGCGCAACAGCAATTACGGAAGAGGGGAGATTGACAGATCAGCTGTTGCAGAACATGTTTTGCAGCCGGGAGACGACCACGTTCATTTTGATAGGATTCGAGTACTGGTAGCCCAAAGGGGGCACCATGAACGGCTATACAGAGGGGCCACAGAGATTGTAGAACACCGCATGAATTTCAAGAGGAAGTAGGAGGGCGTGAAATTGAATGACATTTGGATTCCAGTGCTGAATAAGACGTGTACCGGTCTTCCACCGTGGGGTGATGGCAACAGCGGTGGACAACGGGCGGTTGCGCTCGCGTGTACAAAACGCGGACGTCACGACACTGCGCCGAAGCGGAATTTTGCTCGAGTCAGGGAGTGAATCGGACACAGGAGCTACGATACCCCTCGAAAATGTCCTCTGCAGATAAGTACGAAACGTCGGCTTTTGAGGTGAAACCCATTCGACCGCGGCATAATAGCTGGAAAATTTTAATTGAGAACTGATAATAATTAAGGGAAACAAAGAAGGCAGTTTGTTTTAAAATTTTGCTTCAGTGACATTATGTAAAAATTATGAAATACACTAGAAGCAAAGCAAATGATGAAGGATGGATGTACATAAATAAATATAACAACAGTGGGCGTTATAATTTGATAGCTAGTTGAAGGCAATTTATTACTATGCAAGTTGTTATATGTTATGCACTGTTTCATGTTGGGCTAGTGTCTGCATGTGATTTTGCCAAAAGAACAAAATCCATGCAATTCAATAGTAACAATACAAACAAATGAAATTTTGATCTTACTCGTAAATTTCATGTCAACATTAAGAAGACACTTTCTAGATCAAAGGGAAATGCATTACTGCAATTCACTGAACCCCACTGCTCCACGCCTCCGATCACAGGTAAGTCCCGTGAAGGGAGCGGTCCTACCAGGCCGACTGTTAGTTCTAGGAACAGCCCTTCATATAAACAACAAACTGATTGCGCTGCTTAACAATCGCCGTACGTTTGAAAACAAATTCTCCTTTAAGAGCACACACGAACTCACTGACGAAATGAATGATGTGCACGTTCCACCGACAGCCAGATATTCATGGCTAGACACAGTACACCTTGTAAGAGGTACGAGCAGACGTAATTTCGATGTATTGCCCATGCGCTGCCTGCGATATGCAAGGTCTCTGACCAGAGAGCAGTGCTGACTGCAGTAGGAACTGTGTAGCTGTAGCATTAAGTTGTTGCTTGTCAGGAGTCTGGTCTGGTGTTTCGTGTTGGCTGGCCCGGTCGCGGTGCAGCGATGCCTGTATAAGGTAAAAAGTAGCCTCGCGCATATGTAGTAATATTATCTCAAGTCGCATGTAAATGTTTTAAAACTCTCGTAATAATAATCTTCCTCATAAAAAGTAACTTTTAACAACCATTCATTTCAATTTAAAGAATTTACTAATTTCTCCCATCCATGATCATTCCAATTATTGTAATAGAAAAGTCACTTGCTCCCTTTCATAAATGACAGATAGGTCGGCCAGCATTGCACAGAGCTGTGCCGGAAAAATTTATTGTAAGAGCAGATATATCCGGCGACTTCATTGAGGTAAGAATTTTTCCTTTTTTTTATTCATAATGATCTTTCAGGGCCATGACACAGCACTGCTGTCGTCCAAAATTTACCAGGTTAAATTCACAGAGAATTATTGAAAAGTCATAAGCGAGCGACAGTTTAATTGAGAGGTTAGTTACATTGTTTTATTACCAGGTTACTGAATTTATTTTGTTATTGGGACGTTACACTGAATGTGAACGACATAATTATAATTTTTACTGTTGAGAGGTTTAGGAATTTTTCTGTTGTGAGGTTACGCTAAATGTGAATGAATTTTGAGCTTAGATTAAACCAGAAAGAATTTTGTGGGTGGATTAAATGTAAACGAATTTTGTGTGGAGGTTAATGTGAAAAGAATTTTGTAGAGAGGTTATAAATGTAAATGAATTTTGTGGGGAGGTTATACTGTGAAAGAATTTGTTTTGAGGTTACACTAAATCAGAATCATTATTCATAATATTTATTTTATATTTTTTTGTGGCGAGGTTACAACCTCCATAGAGGAATTATAAACACGATCAGAAATAATCTATTTAAACGTAACGAACTAAGCATGGCAGAGATATGTGACCTCATTGAGTTATTTACATTCGTACTGTCAAACATTTACTTCAGTTTCATTGACAAAATATGCAATCAGAAAGATGGGTCGGCAATGAGTAGCTGCCTAGCTGGGATTTTGGCAGATATTTACATGAAACACATAGAGCAGACATTTTTCAAAGCTAGCAGTCACACCAATAGCAGAAGAATCTATTACAAAAGGTATGTTGATTATACCAAAAGTTGTTTTTGATGGTACCAATGAGGAAACTGGCACATTAGCAAATCTGAGCAGCAGGCATAAAAACATACAATTCCCCTCTGAGCATGAGACAATCAACAGCAGCAACTTCTTTGACTTAAAAATCGCCAACAAGTAGCATAAACATAATTTTGAGTTTTATAGAAAATCAACATCCACCGACGTAGCGTTGCTCGCGTCCGTAGGTTTAACCTTAATATACCCTACACGTGCCTCCTGGGTGGTGCTAATTGAGCAACAGTGATTACAGGCAGCCAGACTATCCATAGGATCTCCTGGCAATGACATAACAACTAAATAGCAGAAACAGTTCTTTTCAGAGCTCATTAACAACAAACATTGGACCAACTATCAGACTCCCTCAACTGAATATCGAAAGAATTAGCAGGGCAAAGTGTGACTACCTGTCAAAACTTTTGCCGGACAACAATATCGATGTCGTCGCCATTCAGGAAACTCGTGTTCCCACCGAAGAAATATTCCGAAGCCGAGGTCGAATTCCTGGATATTCTGCACTTGGTGTAACTTACCACGAGGTGTATGGAATTGCTACGTATGTCCGTAACAACATAAACGAAGCTTCGCTGATTTCTGTAAGTGTGGAGGCAGATATACATACAGTTGCCATACAATTGCACGGCATTACTATTACAAATGTTTACAAACCACCCAAAACAACATGGCCCGATTTTGTCCTACACACAGCAGAACATCCTGCAATTTACATAGGAGACTTCAATAGTCACCACGAACTTTGGAAGTACTGTCAAAATGATGAAAATGGGAGCATGCTTGCAGAATGGGTCGAAGATAATAATCTTCATCTAATGTTTGATGCCAAAGATCAAGGCACTCTCAGGTCAGCTGCTTGGGACAAGGATTCAAATCCTGACTTATGCTTTATTAGCTGCAACGAAACTGGCTTTCCCATCAACATCACAAGGAAAGTGATAGATGCCTTTCCTCACAGCCAACTCAGGCCTGTAATAATACAAATTGGCTGCACAATTCCTGTCATACAATCAACTCCGCATGCTCAATGGAATTTCCAGAAAGCTGACTGGATGAAGTTTTCAACAGAACTGGATAAGACCATTCGATGGATACCTCCATCACATAATAACTATCAACGCTTCATTGGTGCAGTAACAGCAACAGCTAAAACGTGTATGCCAAGAGGATACCGAAAAGAATATGTTCCAGGATGGAATGATGAAAGTGAAACACTGTACCAACACTTCCAGCAAAGTGGTGACCCAGAGATAGCTACAGAACTATTGTCCAGCTTGGACATGTCTCGGAGGCAGAAATGGGCAGAAACAGTCAAAAATATGGACTTTACCCACTCGAGCAGGAAAGCATGGAGTCTTCTGAGAAAACTGGGAGGAAGTGCACCAGCATGCAGAAAAAATTCCGAAGTAACACCAGACCAAATTGCTTCCCACATCATTGCCACCTCAAGAGTACCTCCTGACAAGAAACATACAAGACATATCAGACGACAGCTTCGTGAACTTAAAAAGAAGGCATCTCCCTCATCTGAGTATACCCATCCCTTCACAGTTTCAGACATTGACTCTGGACTGAAGGACCTCAAACCTCTTAAGGCACCTGGATTCGATGGTATCCATCCAGAATTCCTGATCCATATGGGAGGAAAAGCTAAGAAATGGCTGGCAGAATTCTTCACTGACATCCTGCTGACTGGTCAACTACCATCGTAGTTTAAAAAGGCGAAGATAATATCTGTTCTGAAACCTGGCAAACCCAGCAACAAGGTAGAAAACTATCGCCCCATTTCTCTACTCAGCTGCTGCTACAAGCTTTTTGAAAGGCTAATATATAACAGATTAAGTAGCGCTATCTTAGAGAACGTTCCAGTTGATCAGGCAGGCTTCAGACCAGGGCGTAGCTGCTGCGACCAAGTATTGTCTCTCACATCCTTCATACAGTCAGGACACCAAATGAAGCAGAAAACATTTGTGGCATTTGTTGATCTAAGTGCTGCCTTCGACATTGTGTGGAGGGAAGGCCTTATCTACAAATTTCTCCGCATCATACCCTGCAGAACAAAGGCTCGATTGATTAACAGCATGCTAAGTGATCGGAAGTTCCAGGTAATCATTGGAAGCAACATAAGTAAAGAGAAGAAGCTAACAAAGGATTGCCGCAAGGATCAGTTCTCTCACCCTTATTGTTCAACGTATATCTATCTGATCTACCTGACACTTCGTCCAGAAAATACGGCTATGCCGATGACCTGGCTCTTGCCGTAAAACACCAGGAAATGAAGACAACAGAAGAGATTCTAGCCAATGACCTGTCTGCATTAGATAGTTACTTCAAAATCTGGGGACGCCAACCCAGTGTGAGAAAAACAGAAGTGTGTTGCTTCCATCTAAATAACCGGTTGGCGAACGTAAAACCGGAAGTAAGTTTCAGAGGCAGAATTCTTCGTCATAATTGGAACCCAAAATATCTTGGTGTCCTCCTGGATCGTACACTATACTTCAAACAACACCTTCTTAACTTAGCTCAAAAGCTGAGGACTCGAAACAACATCCTCCATATGCTATGCGGAACTACCTGGGGATCTTCAGCAACCACCCTGCGATCTTCAGCTCTGGGCTTGGTGTACTCAAGTGCTGAGTATTGTGCACCTGTTTGGATGAATAGTCATCATACAAGGCTTGTTGACACCCAGCTGAATATGACAATGCGCATAATATCTGGCAGAATCAGATCTACTCCAGTTTATTGGCTTCCACTGTTAACCGGTATAATGCCTCCTGATCTACGCAGATGTACTGCCCTTATGAGAGAATTCTACAAGACCTCCAGGAATCTAACCTACCCGTGCATAGCGACCTGCCACTTTTAAATCACAAGAGACTGAAATCACGCCATCCAACTCTGTGCGATGCTGCTGACATGGGTGCTAAGGATTTCAAACCTCTTGATGAATGGAAAGGTCGGTGGGAAGCAGTGACAGATGTGCACCTGCATATCATCATCTCAGGTGCTAAACTTCCAAGTGGATTCGACCTACCATGCAAGACCTGGACTACTCTCAACAGAATCCGTACCGGCCATGGCCGATGCAGGGATGCTCTCTGTAAGTGGAAGAAGCCGCCTGATCCAGTCTGTGACTGCGGGGCTCCATACCAGACTGTTCACCACATTGTCAGTGAATGCAGGATTCGAGCCTATCACGGCGCCAAAGAGGACTTCCTGCTAGCAACTCCAGATGCAGTGCGCTGGATTGAAGGACTGGGTATTCAGTTGTAAAGACAAACTTAAGTTTCTTGTGTGTATATACATATGTATAGATAGTTTAATTTCATGATATGTCTGTATTAGCCATACGCTAAATAAAATAAATAATCCACCGATATTGGTGTCAACAGCTCATCTTGTCATCCAAGCCAGCAGAAGATGGCATATTTTAGGTCCAGATTGAATCTCCCACATAAAATTCCACTTGAACCAGCTCAAAGAGAAAAAGAAGTCAATATCATTGAAACCATAGCCTCAAACAATGGATACACCCTCTCATGATGAACTATTACAACAAATCCAAAAACCAACAGACAACAAAGCTTTGCACCAGACAACCACGCAGCTAACGTAAGACACAGCAGAAAATATGTTTCATTACCTGTCTTCGGTAGCACAGCCTACAAAATAAGCAGCCTATTCAAAAACACAAGCATTAAGAAAAGCTTCCACACGAACAACAGACTTCAGCAGATAGCAATTCACAACTTGAACAATAACCTCCCATACAAAATGTCACACACATAGAAACTCGGTTGCCAAAGTTGCCCCTCCTACTATATAGCATATCCTTCCATCTGGCAAAACTTTTTGGTGTGTTTGAGTGATGCATTACATTTATTTGTGTACATATGTATCAAAAAAGTGCTTCGTACTGTCTTCGCTACAGCATGAACGCAAGCAGTCAACACTGCAACGTAATGGCGCGGAATTTTCGACGCAAATAACTAAAATACTTTAATAATTAGTTTATATCGTTATGAAGCACAGATACAGTCAAATAGTTTCTCATATGTACCGCAACCAATATTCACCGCACGGGGAATAAGAAATGAAAACTAACGTAAATTACAGTATAGATGAATCCTGACGTGAACAATCCGTCTCATCGTAGGCGTGTCTGTTAGAAACCGTTAACGGCGCAGTTATAAAAAGCAGCTGGTTACTGTTACCTTCCGCGCAAGAATCAGTCTGTACTTATTTAATCTACTTGTTGCCAAACTTACTTTCCTGTTCCTCAAAAAAATAAGCATTTTATTTGAAAAATTGAATTCTATCAGTGTAATTCTTGATTAGTACAGTCAGCAGATCGGTATGTAATCGGAGTAGTAAAAGCTTTTTTGTCTTTTTTTTGTTTTTGTAATGATTGATACAGCAGAGTCTCAACCATTTGTCTTGAGCCTATCCAGCCTTCACAAAAACATGGCGGCTCAGTGAAAGTATTGCAACCACAGGTCTGCCTCGATCCTCCTAAGTACAATGGGCAGTTCTTTGTTGCAACATGAAAAATGAGGATTTTTCTTTAGTTCCATGTGCGTTACCTCGTGTTTCGAATAATTAAGCTAAACATTACAACATAAATCTTAAAACATGGTCTTACTAAGAGCATGAAACGGCCCCTAGATTGACAATACTATTGTGCATTATAATGATGGTTGGTTCCAGACAGTGAATCGATACGGCGCAATATTAGTGTCAAATTTCGGGCGTGCGAACATGGCGGGTTCGGACGCCAGCTATTATTTTGGCTCTTGTGCTGGCTTTGTGCTCACGGAAGGAAACGAGGAAGCTTAGATGGATGAAGTAGATGGAGTGGTATAATAAGAAATGGAGACTGACGCATGCAAATTTACTAAGTGACTTAACCCTTTCCAGCCCAGTGATGCCATATGGTATCATCATATTTAACTTTTCCCCAAGGCCAAACTATTTGTCCAAAGATTATAAACAAGTGTGCAGGGCTTTCTAAAGTTCATTGTTCTTAGGTTGGCTACCGTGAATTCGCTAAAACAGAGAGCACCAGGCTACAATGCCTTGACAAAAGTATTGTTGCATGGTGTCTACGGTACAGTGCACCCAGATGGACTTTCAAAATATTATATCGAAGTAAAGGAAGCGACTAATATAAAAGTTGCACTAATAAATTATTGTTGAAAGTGTAAATTAACTAGTAAACACTTTGAAAATAATGCTAGTTTCGGTAATTTTCTGCTCGGAAGTCACAAACATGTGATTCCATTGGGGATCATTGGGCATTTGTTGTGTTACCAAATGCAGCACATGCAATAACTTAGACTAAAGTTTACCATAATGTGTAACTCTAATATTTTCAAGTTTCTTTTGAAGCTTTATTATACTAACTAATATTAATATGTTAAAATTTTTATTGATATAATTTACCAGTTTTTTGCTGCTTTAGTAAAAAAATCCTGATTTGTTTACCAGATGATTCGCAATCATAAATCATTATCAGAAGAAGAAATATTGCTGCTTCTCGAAGGTGATTTATATGATTTGGACCTTGATACATCTGATGTGGAGGAAGAGATTGAAAATGCTCGGCAGCAGGACCCTACTACACCCGAAATACAGTTTCTTCAAGAAATGGACCTTGATATGGTTGAAATTCTGGACCCTCAAGCCAATGATGAAGATGATGTTCCCTTAGCTTCAAGATTACTTGCTGAGCCAAACCTTGCACCAAGTCATTCAGTTCAGAAAATTCAGTGTGATACACACCCGAATCTTCGGCGGAGAATGAAGGACATTGAAGAAGTGGACACATCATGTAATGCAGTTTTTTCTGACCATCCAGGAGATGAACTGACACCTTTGCAGTATTTCAGAACAATGTGTAGTGATGACATTATCCAGAACCTAGTCGAGCAATCTAATCTATACTGCACACAGAAAACAGGTGCATCTTTAGATGCAAATGTTCGTGAAATAGAAAAGTATATAAGGATAAACATCCTAGCAGGTGTTGTGAAAATGCCTAGTTACAGAATGTACTGGGCAGAGGCTACAAGATTTTCTCCAATAGCTGACTCAATACCTAGAAATAGGTTTGATAAGCTAAGAAATTATTTACATGTGAATGACAACACTATAATGAAACAAAGAGAGGACCCTGGTGATGACAAGCTGTTCAAGGTGAGACCATTTGTTGACAAAATCAAACGGTTTTTCAATTATTGAACCTGAGGAATATCATCCAGTGGATGAATTAATCATTCCTTTCGAAGGTCATTCATCTCTGAAACAGTATGTAAAAAGTAAACCACACAAGTGGGGTATAAAAGTTTTTGCCCATGCTGGTTCTAGTGGAATTGTGTACGATTTTGAAATATACCGAGGGAAAGGAACTGTACATAATGATACTGGTCTTGGTATAAGTGGTGATATTGTGATAAGGCTTGTGGAAGGACTGCCAAAATATAAAAATTTTTAAGTGTTTACAGACAATTTGTTCACCTCTTACAATCTTATTTCTGCCCTGAAAACTATGGCATTTTGATTGTTGGAACTGTTAGATCCACAAGACTTTCTAGGCTGCAATCTAAAAGCAGACAGTGAGCGAAAAAGCAGGGACGAGGATCATACGATTATCGAACTGAAACAGAAAGGAATATCATAGCGCTGAAGTGGTATGATAACAAGTCTGTCGTTCTTGCATCATCATACAAAGGAGTAAGTCCAGTAGAACCAGTGAAACGTTGGTCAGTGGGAGAACGAAAATATATTCATGTTCCAATGCCAGACATTGTTCGAGAATATAACCGTTCGATGGGAGTAGTTGATCTGCACGACATGCTGGTTGCTTTGTATAGGAGTAATATCGGTGTGAAAAGATTTTGTCTAAGGATCGTATTCCACCTCCTTGACATGTGTGTTGTGAATGCGTGGCTCCTATATCGCCGACATTGCAGACAAAGAGGAATTACCAAACACATGTCTCTGTTGATTTTTCGGTCTGATGTAGCTCATGGACTACTAAAAGCAGGAGACATTTTGGTAAGAAGACGAGGACGGCCATCAGATGACAGTCCATCACCTACAGATGTGAAGAAATGAGCCCCATTGGGTCCCAGCCCAGTTGATGTAAGGTATGACAACATTGGACACTGGCCACAGCATGTAGAAAACAGAGATATAAATTGTGCATTACAGCATATTCTCGAACGAAATGCATCAAATGTAATAAACCTCTTTGCTTTACCAAAGACAGGAACTGTTTCTTAAATTTTCATGTAAAGTAACGATCATGCTGTAAAAAAACATAAAATTGTCCTGAAATGCAAGTTGCATTATTGTATGTACTAAGTTTTCTTTAATAAACTGCATCAAATTGTGTAATTAAAATATTCATTCAAGTTCCATTACCAAGCACTGTGACATCCCAACCACCTCACTGAAGGAAACAAATCCTGCCCAATGATGCCATATGGAGTCATCCCAAATTTCCCTCCAAAAACAAAAATTAAAAAATTTCTTATAAATATATATTATTTCAATCATTATGTAGGGAAATACGCGAAAAAATACTTTTCCCACAAGTAAATAAAAGTTGGGCTGGAAAGGGTTAAGGGTAAGCGACCTCATAACTCAAAAATGGTTCAAATGGCTCTGAGCACTATGGGACTTCATTGCTGAGGTCATCAGTCCCCTAGACTTAGAACTACTTAAACCTAACTAACCTAAGGACATCACACACATCCATGCCAGAGACAGGATTTGAACCTGCGACCGCGGCAGCAACGCGGTTCCGAACTGAAGCGCCTAGAACCGCTCGGCCACAGCGGCCGGGTTCTGATAATTATCTGAACTTTCGCTCATTAAACGTCCTTTTGTAAATGGTTACACCTATCTTCATTGTGACTATATCTGCGTAATATTTTTTTAGGTCGAATTATGAAAACAAGAGGTGCATACACTTTCATTTAAATTGTGCTAAAAATTTCTTGCACTTGCAAAAAGTTAATGGCATCTAAGTACGAAAGCAGTGCTCTGCTTTTCTATGCTCTTTAAAAATTTGATATCTTTGCTAATTGAAACGTATTTGCTTCCGGATGCATATCTCTGTATTACCGACCGCATTGCTCCGTTTTCTTTGGCGACTGGGTCTATCATGTTCGTTTCAGCTTACCGTAAGGGTTGGAAAACCCATAAATACACCCAACAGTTCTCAAATGAACGTCCGTTCCGCTGATTTCCGACCCATTTTCACTTCACAACAAATAGCGCAAAACAAGCATTTTGAGTGGACGAAGATATATGTCAGCAAGAGAATATATAATCCTAACAATTTGCTCAATAAAATTTAATTTCAGTAGATGTGTCAATGTATTGCAGAACCTTCAAGCGTATCTACAGACGACCAATAATATTGCAGAATTTTATTGACAGTCTGGGAGCCAGTTATGGCAAGACAACTATTAATCATATGTAAAATTGTAAAAAATTTAAAAACTTTCCATAAAACTTTTTCAAATTTTCAAAATTTTTTTTATTTATTGCAGTAACTGTATGTGGAAGTCATTTGTCACGAAATGTTCATATATCTTTACTGTTTGGACAGGTCACGCAGTGTGACGATATTGTATATACACTGAAGCGCCAAAGAAACTGGTACACCTGCCTAATATCGTGTAGGGTCCACGTAAACATGCACGTGGTATGGACTCGACTAATGTCTGAGTAGTGCTGGAGGGAACTGACACCATCAATCCTGCAGGGCTGTTACAAACAACTGCGTCCAGTGACTTGAAGAGAAAAAGGAAAAGAAAGGAGAAAAAAAAAAACGCAGGCCACACCTGTCCACCAGAAGGATCTCAAGTTATCCACGGAACTAACACCCCATCTCACTGACGCCCATGTACTGCAGAATACTTCATCGTATCCAGAGTTCAAACGGAATGCGGTATCTTTAACACAATGGCCTTCCCATACCAATAACGATGGATTCCGGAAACGTCGCTCATGCGAAACCAAACTTCCACTTTTCTCACTGGACATCCTGAAAGACACGGTATATATGCCTGAACACTTTAAAGAACATGGTTCTTATATAGGAAAACAGCGATCTATAATTATTATAAATAAACTGGAAGCAGTCTTGATCGCTTGTGCTGCAGTACACCACTAGCCACAAACAAGAGGGTTACCATTCGCCACCGCCTCCGGCATACATTCACGGTTCGAAGATGATCTGATAAAAAGATCGAAACCGGTCACCATTAAGAAAGTTGAGCAATCAAGACTGCTTCCAGTTTATTTATACAGGGTGTTACAAAAAGGTACGGCCAAACTTTCAGGAAACATTCCTCACACGCAAAGAAAGAAAATATGTTACGTGGAAATGTTTCCGGAAACGCTTACTTTCCATGTTAGAGCTCATTTTATTACTTCTCTTCAAATCACATTAATCATGGAATGGAAACACACAGCAACAGAACGTACCAGCGTGATTTCAAACACTTTGTTACAGGAAATGTTCAAAATGTCCGTTAGCGAGGATACGTGCATCCACACTCCGTCGCATGATGCGCTGATGCAGCCCTGGAGAATGGCGTATTGTATCACAGCCGTCCACAATACGAGCACGAAGAGTCTCTACATTTGGTACCGGGATTGCGTAGACAAGAGCTTTCAAATGCCTCCATAAATGAAAGTCAAGAGGGTTGAGGTCAGGCTATGGAATTGGTCCGCCTCTACCAATCCATCGGTCACCGAATCTGTTGTTGAGAAGCGTACGAACATTTCGACTGAAATGTGCAGGAGCTCCATCGTGCATGACCCACATGTTGTGTCGTACTTGTAAAGGCACATGTTCTAGCAGCACAGGTAGAGCATCCCGGATTAAATCATGATAACGTGCTCCATTGAGCGTAGGTGGAAGAACATGAGGCCCAATCGAGACATCACAAACAATGCCTGCCCAAACGCTCAGAGAAAATGTGTGTTGATGACGTGATTGCACAATTGTGTGCAAATTCTCGTCAGGCCGCACATGTTAATTGAGAAAATTTACAATTTGATCACGTTGGAATGAAGCCTCATCCGTAAAGAGAACATTTGCACTGAAATGAGGATTAACACCGTGTTGGATGAACCATCCGCAGAAGTGTACCCGTGGAGGCCAATCAGCTGCTGATAGTGCCTGCACACGCCGTACACGTTATGGAAACAACTGGTTCTCCCGTAACACTCTCCATACAGTGACGTGGTCAACGTTACCTTGTTCAGCAGCAACTTCTCTGACGCTGACGTTAGGGTTATCATCAACTGCACGAAGAATTGCCTCGTCCATTGCAGGTGTCCTCGTCGTTCTAGGTCTTCCCCAGTCGCGAGTCATAGGCTGGAATGTTCCGTGCTCCCTAAGACGCCGATCAATTGCTTCGAACGTCTTCCTGTCGGGACACCTTCGTTCTGGAAATCTGTCTCGATACAAACGTACCGCGCCACGGCTATTGCCCCGTGCTAATCCATACATCAAATGGGCATCTGCCAACTCCGCATTTGTAAACATTACACTGACTGCAAAACCACGTTCGTGATGAACACTAACCTGTTGATGCTACGTACTGATGTGCTTGATGCTAGTACTGTAGAGCTATGAGTCGCAAGCACCGAAGTCAACATTACTTTCCATCAATTGGGCCAACTGGTGGTGAATCGATGAAGTACAGTACATACTGACGAAACTAAAATGAGCTCTAACATGGAAATTAAGCGTTTCCGGACACATGTCCACATAACATCTTTTCTTTATTTGCGTGTGAGGAATGTTTCCTGTAAGTTTGGCCGTACCTTTTTGTAACACCCTGTATATGCTTGACAAATCTGGTTAGGGGGTGAACTGGATTAAAGCAGAAACAGAGGTACAGCTTCGAATAGCCAAGATCGCTATTGTAGAGCATTCGCTGTGATGATCGGTTTCAGCGAAATGCTTTGCCGTTATCAGATCTATAAATCGTAGACCAACATATTCAGGCACTTATATTAAAAAACTAAAAACCCGTCTCGAGTGCGAAAAAAGCACCTAGTGTTGTGTGTTAACCCAGGTTTCGGCGTAGATAACTACACCTTCTTCAGAACAACAATAAAACCCACAAGTGTCTAAGAAGACCTTCGTCAATGATTAAAAGAACACCATAGCTAATACATTTATAAACGAAAAAGAAAGCACAAACAGTACATATGTACAAAGTCAAAACCACTGCTTAACTTAATGGTGCACGCTCCACCTGACACCGGCCTATGTTCGATGGGCCATGACCCGCCACAAACTCGGGTTTAGTTTTTTTATATATTAACCAACGATTGCTGACGCGCTGCGATGTTCAAGGTGCTTATATTCAGGCGCACTGAGCTGTGTGCTTTACAGATCTGATAACGGGAACGTAGTTTTTCTGAAAGAGGATATCACAATAAATACTGTACAATAGCGATCTCGGATGTTTGAAGTTGTACTTCTGTTTCTACGGTAAGCTAAATAGCCCCCTGACTTGATAATGTCAAGCATGTACTCTGGTCAGCCTAAACATTACGACCACCGACCTACCGTCCATACAAGCCCATCCAGGCGGTAGCAGCGTCATCTGGTGAGGAGTGACTTAATCAGACACACGAACGGTCCATGTAGTGGCGGTGAGCGTGCTGTCCGTGTGTAGAATTGGAAAGGTGCGCATTCTATCTCAGTTCGACCGAGGGCAGATTGTGATGGCCGGAGACTCGGCTCGAGCAATTCGGAAACTGCACTTGTCGGATGTTCGAGGAGCGCTGTTGTGTCTTCAACACGTGGCGAAACCAAGGTGTAAATATGGCCAAGCGTCGCGGGGGTGGGCGAACTGACGTCAGACTTTAATGCTGGGAAAAGTACGTCTGACGACACAGTGCACCGAACACTCCCAACGGTGGGCCTCCACAGCAGTGTGTGCCAGTGTTAACACCGCGACATCGGCAATTACGACTGAAATGGGCAACTGACCGTCGGCAGTGGACGTTGGCGCAGCGCCGAAGGATTGCACGGTCTGATGAATACCGACACCTCCATCGTACCGGAGGGAGGGCGCAAATCCATAGTCTTCCAGGGGAACAGCTCCTTGACACCTGTACTGCAGGAGCGAGACAAGCTCGCGGCGGCTCCATCATGCTCTGGAGAACATTCAAGTGGGCATCCATGAGTCCAGTGGAGCTCGTGGAAGGGACCACGATACCAAAGGGGTATCGTACGCTGGTTGCAGTCCACATACACCCCTTCACGACGATCATGTTTTCCGGTGGCAGTGGCAGTTTTCGACAAGATAATGTGCCATGTCTCAAGGCCAGCAGTGTGATGCAGTGGTTCGATTAACAAAGTGGCGAGATCTAATTGATGTATTGGCCCCCACAACTCACCAGATCTCAACCCAATCTAACATTTCTGGGATGTGATTAAACGTGGCGCCAGAGTTAATACCCCCCACACAATTTACGGAAATGGTGGATTAAACTTGTATTTAGTTCCATATAATGTAGCTAATCATGTGAATACCGTAATTCCTATAGGTAGAGCAATAATTATTGTTGCTCATGTTAAGTATGTAAGTAGGCCGTTTAGGTTTTTTTTTTTGGTGACGCCACGTAGCGCTCTGTATGAAAATCACTGGCTGTGCTGTGTGAAGTCTGTGGCTGGTTTGCATTGTTGTCTGCCATTGTAGTGTTGGAAAGCTGGATGTTAACAGCGCGTAGCGTTGCGCAGTTGGAGGTGAGCCGCCAGCAGTGGTGGATGTGGGGGGAGAGGGCGCAATTTTGAGAGCGGATAATCTGGACGTGTGTCCATCAGAGAGAGTAAATTTGTAAGACTGGATGTCATGAACTGATATATATTTTGACTTTTGAACACTGTTAAGGTAAATACATTGTTTGTTCTTTATCAAAATCTTTCATTTGCTAACTATGCCTATCAGTAGTTAGTGCCTTCAGTAGTTAGAATCTTTTATTTAGCTGGCAGTATTGGCGCTCGCTGTATTGCAGTAGTTTGAGTAACGAAGATTTTTCTGAGGTAAGTGGTCCATGAAAGGTACAGGTTCTACATGTACATCCATACTCCGCAAGCCACATGATGGTGTGTGGCGGAGGGTACCCTGAGTACCTCTATCGGTTCTCCCTTCTATTCCAGTCTCGTATTGTTCGTGGAAAGAAGGATTGTCGGCATGCCTCTGTGTGCGCTCTAATCTCTCTGATTTTATCCTCATGGTCTCTTCGCGAGATATACGTAGGAGGGAGCAATATACTGCTTGACTCTTCGGTGAAGGTATGTTCTCGAAACTTCAACAAAAGCCCGTACTGAGCGTCTCTCCTGCAGAGTCTTCCACTGGAGTTTATCTATCATCTCCGTAACGCTTTCACGATTACTAAATGATCCTGTAACGAAGCGCGCTGCTCTCCGTTGGATCTTCTCTATCTCTTCTATCAACCCTATCTGGTACGGATCCCACACTGCTGAGCAGTATTCAAGAAGTGGGCGAACAAGCGTACTGTAACCTACTACCTTTGTTTTCGGATTGCATTTCCTTAGGATTCTTCTAATGAATCTCAGTCTGGCATCTGCTTTACCGACGATCAACTTTACATGATCATTCCATTTTAAATCACTCCTAATGCGTACTCCCAGATAATTTATCGAATTAACTACTTCCAGTTCCTGACCTGCTATATTGTAGATAAATAAGGGATCTTTCTTTCTATGTATTCGCAGCACATTACACTTGTCTACATTTAGATTCAATTGCCTTTCCCAGCGCCATGCGTCAATTCGCTGCAGATGCTCCTGCATTTCAGTACAATTTTCCATTGTTACAACATCTCGATACACCACAGCATCATCTGCAAAAAGCCTCTGTGAACTTCCGATGTCATCCACCAGGTCATTTATGTATATTGTGAATAGCAACGGTCCTATGACACTCCCCTGCGGCACACCTGAAATCACTCTTACTTCGGAAGACTTCTCTCCATTGAGAACGACACGCTGCGTTCTGTTATCTAGGAACTCTTCAATCCAATCACACAATTGGTCTGATAGTCCATATGCTCTTACTTTGTTCATTAAACGACTGTGGGGAATTGTAACGAACGCCTTGCGGAAGTCAAGAAACACGGCGTCTACCTGTGAACCCGTGGCTATGGCCTTCTGAGTCTCGTGGACGAATAGCGCGAGCTGGGTTTCACACGACGTCTTTTTCGAAACCCATGCCGATTCCTACAGAGTAGATTTCTAGTCTCCAGAAAAGTCATTACATTCGAACATGATACGTATTCCAAAATTCTACGACTGATCGACGTTAGAGATATAGGTCTATAGTTCTGCACATCTTTTCGACGTCCCTTCTTGAAAACGGGGATGACCTGTGCCGTCTTCCAATCATTTGGAACGCTACGCTCTTCTAGAGACCTACGGTACACCGCTGCAAGAAGGGGCCAAATTCCTTCGCGTACTCTGTGTAAAATCGAACTGGTATCCCATCAGGTCCAGCGGCCTTTCCTCTTTTGAGCGATTTTGTTTTTCTATCCCTCTGTCATCTATTCCGGTATCTACCATTTTGTCATCTGGGCGACAGTCTAGAGAAGGAACTACAGTACAGTCTTCCTCTGTGAAACAGCTTTGGAAGAAGAGATTTAGTATTTCGGCTTTTAGTCTGTCATCCTCTGTTTCACTACCATTTTGGTCACAGAGTGTCTGGACATTTTGTTTTGATTCACCTACCGCTTTGACGCAATACCAAAATTTCTTAGGATTTTCTGCCAAGTCAGTACATAGAACTTTACTTTCGAATTCATTGAACGCCTCTCGCATAGCCCTCCTCACACTACATTTCGCTTCGCGAAATTTTTGTTTGTCTGCAAGGCTTTGGCTGTGTTTATGTTTGCTATTAAGTTCCCTTTGCTTCCGCAGCAGTTTTCTAACTCGGTTGTAGTACCACGGTGGCTCTTTTCCATCTCTTACGATCTTGCTTGGCACATACTCATCTAACGCGTATTGTACGATGGTTTTGAACTTTGTCCACTGATCCTCAACACTATCTGTACTTGAGACAAAACTTTTGTGTTGAGCCGTCAGGTACTCTGTAATCTGCTTTTTGTCACTTTTGCTAAACAGAAAAAGCTTTCTACCTTTTTTAATATTTCTATTTACGGTTATTGTTAGTCAGGGCCATTCTTTTGTAGGGATTATTAGAAGTCAGATTGCGTCGCGCTAAAAATATTGGGTGTCAGTTTACTGTTGATCAGAATAGGCAAAGAGCGAAATGTCTGCGTACGTTCAGTTCTGCTCAGTTGTTTGAAAATCAAATAATGTAAGAGGTTTATCTGCATAGTAATTCATTAAGTTTTCTAAGGGGACGTTTCATATGTCGACCCTTAGCCGAGGATACCTCGCTGGAATCTTCTGATTTTTTTCTTGTAGTTTCTGTAATTAGCGTAACTATTGTTTATTGCTAGCGCGTAGTTATACAGAGAATTTCCTTTGTAGTTGTTTTTAATTGTTGTACAGTAAAACAGTTGTGGCATGCATGTAGATTTGCACCAAGTATTTCGCAGCTGCGCTTGAAATTAACTAGATATTATTTTCAGTGCTATGTTAATGTGTTTTCTTATTTTGCTCTTCAAATTGTGCTTTTGTGTGTTATCGTGTGAAATATTGTGACAATAATGGCGTGTGAAAAACGTAACACTAGGCTCCAAAGTAAACAGAGAAATAATAGTGACGACGAGCGTAGCTTACCAGCACCACTGTGTAATGAATTAACAGACATTCAAAGTAGTAATTTGGTAACTGTGCATAGGGAAATGGAGCGGGCGTCAAATAATGGTGTAGACAGTGAAACAGGTAGTGAACAGGGAAACATTATCGATCGATCGGTCGGCAACAGCTCGCCTCAGGAATCTGAAATGACAGAACACAATCTTGCAAATACTGTAGGTTCAGGTTTTGCGTCCTCCCCGTTTTCTCAAATAAGTCAAGACATTTTCTGCTTGTCAAAATGTGAATGTTGGCGGTGCAAATGCACTGCCGAAAAGCATAGAGGAACAGATTCCAGACACACATTATTATTGCAATTAATGTAACAAATGAAACAAAATCAGAGACGAACACAGCAACAGTTAGACACAATGGAACAAAATCTTCAAAGGTTAGAAATGGTTCAAATGGCTCTGAGCACTATGGGACTTAACTACTGTGGTCATCAGTCCCCTAGAACTTAGAACTACTTAAACCTAACTAACCTAAGGACATCACACACATCCATGCCTGAGGCAGGATTCGAACCTGCGACCGTAGCGGTCACGCGGTTCCGGACTGCGCGCCTAGAACCGCTAGACCACCGCGGCCGGCTTCAAAGGTTAGACACCACGCTTGAACAAACACGTGAAGATTTAACTACTGAGTTACATAACATCGAATCGAAATGTCAAAAAGTCTGTAATGACGTAAAAACACAAATTTGTGGGCATTTTCAACCTATTTTTTCGCGGCATGAAAATGCATTACAGAATCACGAAGCTGCCATAAAAGAACTGCAAACTATTGTTCATGAAAATCACGAGACCTTGCGGGCTAAAATTGACTCAGTTGCATCTACCGATTCGGTTACGCAACTTGCAAAAACTCAGGAAAACTTAAAGGACACAGTAGATACTCTGAAAATTGGTTCAGAAAGACACATGGAGGAAATTAGCTCATTATCAGATAAAGTAGTCGAAGTTTCGCATCAGCTAAATAATTTATCTACGAAGGTAGATGATAATCTGAATGACACAAGACCGGTAGTCTTTAATGATACAGAAGAGTACGAACAAATTAGGAAATTCAAACAAAATCCGAATCAAATAAATACGCAACACCAATGAGAAATCCGGGAAGTACAAGATCAGCTGACACAGGTAATACAAGAATTACATATTTCAGAGGACACTCGCGCTCCAATACGGGAAGAGGGACATAGAAACACGGAACAGCCACAAAATAATAACACAGGGCAAGGTACACCGAATTTTGAGATGGAACCGCCGAAGCGACCTAACAATGATCGACATGCGACTCGCCGACATGATGATTTTGACAGTAAGCTGCTTATTACGACACGTAAATTCAAAACATTTAAGAATTCCGGCAACGACATTCATCCACAAGCGTGCCTTCATCAATTCTCTCATTGTTTTCCTCCCAACTGGTCATTAGAGCACAGATTAGAATTTATGTGTGGCTATTTAGAGAATGAACCAGCTGTAAGAATGCGATCGGTCATTCACAATTGTCACAGTGAAGGAGAATTTTATCATGCCTTCCTCTCAGCATATTGGTCTCAAGCTACACAAGACCGAGTAAAACGTAGCATCATAATGATGAAACTTTCGAACAATCTGAATTTTCCAGTCTTGTCAAATATTTCGAAGACATGTTACATAAGAATCAATATCTTTCAAACTCATACAGCCCCTCAGAACTCATCCGCATTTGCTTGATCAAATTGCCTGAACAATTATGACATATTATTTTGGCAGGACGTTGCAAAGACGACATATGAAACGTCCCCTTAGAAAACTTAATGAATTACTATGCAGATAAACCTCTTACATTATTTGATTTTCAAACAGCTGAGCAGAACTGAACGTATGCAGACATTTCGCTCTTTGCCTATTCTGATCAACAGTAAACTGACACCCAATATTTTTAGCGCCACGCAATCTGACTTAATAATCCCTACAAAAGAATGGCCCTGACTAACAATAACCTCTGCCTTTCATGAATCACTTACCTCAGAAAACTCTTCGTTACTCAAACTACTGCAATACAGCGAGCGCCAATACTGCCAGCTAAATAAAAGATTCTAACTACTGAAGGCACTAACTACTGATAGGCATAGTTAGCAAATGAAAGATTTTGATAAAGAACAAACAATGTATTTACCTTAACATTCAAAAGTCATAATATACATCAGTTCATGACATCCAGTCTTACAAATTTACTGTCTCTGATGGACACACGTCCAGATAATCCGCTCTGAAAAGTCCGCCATCTCACTACCTACATCCACCACTGCTGGCGGCTCACCTCCAACTGCGCAACGCTACGCGCTGTTCACATCCAACTGCCCAACACTACAATAGCGAATATTCCAACAATGCAAACCAGCCACAGACTGCACACAGCACAGTCAGTGATTTTCATACAGAGCGCTACGTGGCGTTACCAACATAAAAACCTAAACAGCCTACTTACAAGTATGCTAAGTTCAAAATGGTTCAATTGGCTCTGAACACTATGGGACTTAACTTCTGACGTCATCAGTCCCCTAGAACTTAGAACTACTTAAACTTAACTACCCTAAGGACATCAAACACATCCATGCCCGTGGCAGGATTCGAACCTGCGACTGCAGCGATCGCGCGGTTACTGACTGTAGCGCCTAGAACCGCTCAGCCACTCCGACCGGCGGAAATTAAGTGACGTGTGGGTGTGTGGGGGTGAGGGGTGGGGGTGTGGTATTGACTCCAGCGACGAAGCAAGGCCTCATTGCTTCCACGCCACAACGTGTCACCGCTGTTGTCCGTGCCGAAGGTGGACATACCGGCCATTAAGTAGGAGGTCGTAATGTTGTGGTTGTTCGGCGTACAATACTCTGCCTAGACGGGCTATTGGGAAGCTTCGTCATCTGTTGAAAATTAAAAAGAAACTTAAGGTAGTGTTACGCCCCTTTACCTGGGCTCCCAATGTGCTCGTATGTGTTGATCTATGCTTTACAGATCTGATGATGGCATCGTAGTTAGTTGAAACCGGTAGTCACAGTAAATGCTGTAGATTGTTTGATGTTTTACTTCTGATTGTACCGAAGTGCATAGATCAAGGAAATCAGTTAAGCTGCGGTATTTCTTGATGTTTTTTCGGTACCAGACCAACGATGTTAACGATAGTGCTACAATACACGGTTGTGAAAGAAAATTTGTGACTGGTTTGAGGGTTTCTTGGTATACGGGGTGCAAGATGTTATCTCGGATGAAGGGTGATCGACGGAATTGTCGCAAACGACTCTTTGGTCGGGACTTGCGAAGCTGTGGTAGAATATTTTATAGCAAGAACTCCGCCAGGGCCGAACGCTGTTGCAGAGGCAACGGCAAAAGCACGCGAAGTTCAGAAGAACGCGAAATCCCGAAGATTGGCTAAAATTTACAGACGCGCGAAATTTGGTACGAACTTCAATGCGAGATGCCTTTAATAGGTTCCACAACGAAACATTGTCTCGAAATTTGGTAGAAACTCCGAAGAAATTCTGGTCGTATGTAAAGTACACAAGCGGCAAGACGCAGTCAATACCTTCGCTGCGCAGTGCCGATGGTACTGTTACCGATGACTGTGCCACTAAAGCGGAGTTATTGAACGCAGTTTTCCGAAATTCCTTCACCAGGGAAGACGAATGGAGTATTCCAGAATATGAAACACGAACAGCTGCCAGCATGAGTTTCTTAGAAGTAGATACCTTAGGGGTTGCGAAGTAACTCAGATCGCTTGATACGGGCAAGTTTTCACGTCCAGATTGTATACCGATTATGTTCCTTTCAGATTACGCTGATACAATAGCTCCCTACTTAGCAATCATATACAACCGCTCGCTCACCGATAGATCTGTACCTACAGATTGGAAAATTGCGCAGGTCGCACCAGTGTTTAAGAAGGGTAGTAGGAGTAATCCATCGAACTACAGACCTATATCATTGCGTCGGTTTTCAGTAGGGTTTTGGAGCATATACTGTATTCAAACATTATGAAGGACCTCGAAGGGAACGATCTATTGATACGTAATCAGCACGGTTTCAGAAAACATCGTTCTTGTGCAACGCAGCTAGCTCTTTATTCGCACGAAGTAATGGCCGCTATCGACAGGTGATCTCAAGTTGATTCCGTATTTCTAGATTTCCAGAAAGCTTTTGACACCGCTCCTCACAAGCGACTTCTAATCAAAATGCGGGCCTATGGGGTATCGTCTAAGTTGTGCGACTGAATTCGTGATTTCCTGTCAGGAAGGTCGCAGTTCGTAGTAATAGACGGCAAATCATTGAGTAAAACTGAAGTGATATCAGGTGTTCCCTAGGGAAGCGTCCTGGGACCTCTGCTGTTCCTGATCTATATAAATGACCTGGGTGACAATCTGAGCATTTCTCTTAGGTTGTTCGCAGATGATGCTGTAATTTACCGTCTAGTAAGGTCATCCGAAGACCAGTATCAGTTGCAAAGCGATTTAGAAAAGATTGCTGTATGGTGTGGCAGGTGGCAGTTGGCGCTAAATAACGAAAAGTGTGAGGTGATCCACATGAGTTCCAAAAGAAATCCGCTGGATTTCGATTACTCGATAAATAGTACAATTCTCAAGGCTGTCAACTCAACTAAGTACCTCGGTGTAAAAATTACGAACAACTTCAGTTGGAAAGACCAGATAGATAATATTGTGGGGAAGGCGAGCCAAAGGTTGCGTTTCATTGGCAGGACACTTAGAAGATGCAACAAGTCCACTAAAGAGACAGCTTACACTACACTCGTTCGTCCTCTGTTAGAATATTGCTGCTCGGTGTGGGATCCTTACCAGGTGGGATTGACGGAGGACATCGAAAGGGTGCAAAAAAGGGCAGCTCGTTTTGTATTATCACGTAATGGAGGAGAGAGTGTGGCAGATATCATACGGTGACACGCGAGTTGGGATGGAAGTCATTAAAGCAAAGACGTTTCTCGTCGCGGCGAGATCTATTTACGAAATTTCAGTCACCAAATTTCTCTTCCGAATGCGAAAATATTTTGTTGAGCCCAACGTATATAGGTAGGAATGATCATCAAAATAAAATAAGAGAAATCAGAGCTCGAACAGAAAGGTTTAGGTGTTCGTTTTTCCCGCGCGCTGTTCGGGAGTGGAATGGTAGAGAGGTAGTATGATTGTGGTTCGATGAACTCTCTGCCAAGCACTTAAATGTGAATTGCAGAGTAATCATGTAGATGTAGATGCTTCGACTAAACTGCAGATACCAGCCGAGGTAGGTGGCCACGGACGGCACCTGTGCAGCATCCCCAGTCAGTTCCAACTGTCGCTGGTGGTCAGAACGGATATAAGATGAACATCAACAAAAGCAAAACGAGGATAATGGAATGTAGTCAAATTAAGTCTGGTAATGCTGAGGGAATTAAAATGAGACACTTAAAGTAGTAAAGGAGTTTTGCTATTTGGGAAGCAAAACAACTGATGATGGTCGAAGTAGAGAGGATATAAAATGCAGACTGGCAATGGCAAGGAAAGCGTTTCTGAAGAAGAGGAATTTGCTAACATCGAGTATAGATTTAAGTGTCAGGAAGTCGTTTCTGAAAGTATTTGTATGGAGTGTAGCCATGCATGGAAGTGAAACATGGACGATAACTAGTTTGGACAAAAAGAGAATAGAAGCTTTCGAAGTGTGGTGCTGCAGAAGAATGCTGAAGGTTAGATGGGTAGATCATATAACTAATGAGGAGGTATTGAATAGGATTGGGGAGAAGAGAAGTTTGTGGCACAACTTGACCAGAAGAAGGGATCGGTTGGTAGGACATGTTCTGAGGCATCAAGGGATCACCAATGTAGTATTGGAAGGCAGCGTGGAGGGTAAAAATCGTAGAGGGAGACCAAGAGATGAATACACTAAACAGATACAGAAGGATGTAGGTTGCAGTAGGTACTGGGAGGTGAAGAAGCTTGCACAGGATAGAGTAGCATGGAAAGCTGCATCAAACCAGTCTCAGGACTGAAGACCACATCAACAACAACAACAACAACAAGAACGATGTATTGCATACTCTAGAGATTTACATTAAGAACCAACATTTATTATTTGTTAAAAAAATATTGCAGACCACTGAATAATTTTTTGCACTACCTGCATATCTGGCAATATGTGAGGTCTTAGATTCAAGCGGAGCAGAGAATGAATTACATATCACAAAAAGAGAACTCTAATGTGAAGTAGAACGAATAGAACAGAAAAATAACGTGGTCATAGATTCAAGCGGAGCGGAGAATGAATTACAAACCACAAAAGCGGAAATTCTAATGTGAAGTAAAGGAATATTATAAGAAAAATATAAGCAGTCTATTCCAGAGAGCACATCTGTGAAATGAGATATTGCTGGGAGACATCCAATGCCGTGTTGCAGCACTTCGTGCACTGTAGCCCGCTAGACTCCTCCACGGCGAGCTGTCCACAAGGTGCTGGAGACGTCACTGCTCAAACCTGCACTGTCCCGCTCTTGGACGGCGGCACTGCTGATGTCATCCAGTTTGGGGGCTCCTGCGACGACGCGACGCAAGATTCAGCCGGTCTTTGGCACGCTCAATTGGTTTCGTGTATGAAGACAGTACAGTCCACTGCATTTTGTTGGTTCCGGCCTTCTGGAGGAAGGTGTTCACGATGGGGATGTTTTGCGCTCGTGCATTGTCGTCTTGGAAAAGGAACCTATTATTGAAACGTCGACTTGCAGGGCGGGAAAAAGGTTGCAGGATCTTGTCCCTACGCTTCACAGCCCTCAAATTACACTCGATAGCGACGAAAGGCTTCCGGTAGCCGTACATGATACTGGCTCGGAACACGACTGACCCGCGCCCTTCGTGAACCCGTGCGTCAGCTCGGCTGAGACGAGAATCTGCATCTGGACTCCTCAACACTCGTCTCTAACTACTATAGTTGAATTCTTTTATCTTGGCGGCTCGCGCATGCCGGCCCAGACGCGGGAGATTGCTGCGTTGCCAGTTGCACACGACGCACGCGCCAAGAGAAGCAGCGCCATAGTATAGTATAGTTGGC
The DNA here is from genome assembly GCF_021461385.2 of Schistocerca piceifrons. NCBI lineage: Eukaryota > Metazoa > Arthropoda > Insecta > Orthoptera > Acrididae > Schistocerca > Schistocerca piceifrons. The sequence continues at coordinate 217,677,527 of NC_060146.1, forward strand.
AAACTTACGTTTGGGGGGAGCGCGCAGTTTATGAAGTAAAGCCACCACGGCCGCATTAACCCTTTCGCTGCTACAGAGACGTGCTCCCCGCATTCCACACCGTGCGCGATTTTGTCATCATTGCACTGCTCTCCTGTGCAGACACATGGTGTTTCGACTGCTTTGACACACTTATTCGATTTCACAAAAACTATTTGGCCCAAAAATTTGATTTTTACCCATCTTATTGACTGATACATTCCCCCCATAAATGACTTAATTTTGTTTCGATGTTCAACGCAGTTATTGTACAGCATTAACTGTAGTAAACCACTGCACGAATTTTTGAAGAGTTTGCAGAGGTCAAAGTCCACAGCGTATACTTTCCGTATGGTCAATTTCAGTTGCCACTAGAAATTTCAAAAAATTACATTCAAACGAATAAAATTCATCAAGTAAGACACTTCGATATTGTTTTTAAATAAATAAAATATTAAGCACCAAGCAAAGTTTGAACTGAAAATCTTTTGCTTCGCAGCCACACACTTTTACCATTACGCTAACGCAACTCGTTATTCAATAGCTCTCCCGGCGGAGGAGTTTAAAATATCACGCAAAATACCGACAAACACTGTTGGTATGACTATGAATTACTCACGTTTCGTCGAAGTACAACAGGAAATAAACAATTACCGCTGTTCTTTCTTGCGAAAAAAGCGGTTAGTGAGAATGATACAAACACCTTTCCTTGCTATCGCTTGAATTAGGAGGCTTATTGCTTGTTTGGTTTAATTAATAGAATATGAAGGAATTGGTATAAAGAATGCTTTTTCCAAACTTTCTATAAAAGAAAGTCTGCTATCAAGACATTGCTTTTGTTCAATTACTTTATTTAGGACTGAACGTCTCTAAAACTGAAGACACTCGTCCGTGCTCTGCACTGCAGTCGAGCTCTGGCAATTTCGTTCTCTGTTCATTGGCTGAATGTGTTTTGTGACGTCAGATGCGCAGAACGAACCTAAACTCGGCCGCCGTCGTAAATGACGCGCACTTTAGTCAAGAATCCTGTAAGGCAAGAAGATACGATGATCAACACCCCACTGAGTTTGAACGAGGTCGTGAAATAGGGCTACGAGAAGCTGGATGTTCCTTCTGCGGTACTGCAGAAAGACTTGGTAGGAATGTAGCCACTGTACATGACTGCTGGCTGCAGTGGTCGCGAGTATGTACGCTAGTAAGAACACCAAGCTCCGGTCAGCCACGTGGCATTCCCGAGAGGCTAGACCATCGTTTTCTGTAGATGGCTCTCGCGCATCGTACTGCATCAGCAGCGGCAATCTGAGCAGCAGTTGGCACCACTGTGACACAACGGTTACAAATCAGTTATTTCACCGACAGCTCGGAGCCAGATGCCCTGTCGCTTGCATTCCACGGGCCCCAAACCACCGCCATTTGCGACTTCAGTGGAGTCAAGCGGGAGCCCTTTAGAGGGCAGGATGGAGGTCTGTTGTGTTTTCTGATGGCCATGTGTTGATTAGAAGGGGGACAGTTGAGGGCCTGCACCCAACGTGTCTGCACCCTAGACACACTGCAACTACACCTGGTGTTACAGTCTGGGGTGCCATTTCATATGACAGCAGGAGCACTCTCTTGGTTATCCCACACACCCTGACTGCAATATTGTACGTCATTCTGGTGATTCGACCTGTTGTGCTGCCATTCGTGAACAGCATTTCAGGGGGTGTTTTCCAACAGGATACTGCTCACCCACATTTCGCTTTTGTAGCCCAACATGCTCTGCAGAGTGTCGACATATTGCCTTGACCTGCTCGATCACCAGATCTGTCTCCGATCCAGCACATATGGGACACCCGCGGACTACAGCCCCAGCGTCATCCACAAGTAGTATTGAACGTCACTGTACTGACTGATCAAGTGCAACATGCATAGAATTCCAACCCACAAACTCACATCCGACACCTGTACAATAGAACGCATGCAAATTTGCGAGGTGCTGGAGCTAGCAGTGTTTTTAACACGAAATTCTTCTAGAATCTTCATATGAAAATTATGCTCTAAACCACCCCCTTTTCTAATTCCTACTTTTGCTGTTGCACATGGATTAAGAAGAAACGCGAACTGACTGTAATCGACCCTGCAAGTTGCGTAGAAAAGAGTTTGGCACCTGCAATAATTTAACTGGATAGAAATTAAGGAAAGTTTCATTAACATAGTGAGAAATGAAAGGGTTGCTCTACCGATTAACAGAATGAGAGTTCTGTCCAAAATAACAATTTGATTTATTATGACTAAACTCAAAATAATAAACAAAACACACGAAATATTTACAATACATCAAACTGGATACTCTAATAAATGCTGTGAAGGTGAGGTTGTCCATAAACTAGATTGTGACATTTATTACCAAGTGGTATGTAGATCCAATTCCTCGCAACTGAAATCTTAAGAGAAACACCCAGCCTAGCCAACATTAATTGCTGCTACTATAGTGAGAACTCAGACAATGAACAACCAAGAGAGAACCACGTAAGAAAAGACGGGAACAGGCGCGCTCTGCTGAGCTCTGATTATTACCTAGCAAAATTCCCTGATTTTCCGGTGCTGCGGACATACATTACCAGGCTGTCTTCTCAACTGCAAGGACACGATCTGGCGTACCGGAGGCGATGGCTGGTTGCTTCGACGTCCTGCCGTGCTGATGAAAATGTCGCGAGTGTAGCCCGAAACAAATTCTCCTGGTCTGGTTGTTCCAGAGTAAAGACTTCCTATCAATACAAATGCGCCTCTGACAGAGTCGAAGAACGCTCGCCACACAATCACTGATCGCACAGTGATTGATTTTAACAAGCGAAGTCACACAGTAACTCTGGTACAGTCAACTTTGGCCAAAACTGCTCAAGACGAACAACACAGGCCGCTTGTACGCAGAACGCTCAATTGCCAACTGCGCTCGGAAAGTTATGTTGAAGTCGAAACTTCAGCAACTTCGTCAAACAGTTGCAATTAAATCAAAGTATATTACACAGCCAACGGAAGGCAGGCTGTCCAGAGCAGCGAGAACTCAGTCTTGTAACCTACTCCTACCGAAAGGCGAGAGCCGACCCTCTCAAGAGCACCCTTGCAAACAGAACACAGAACATTCCCGCCCCCACGACAGTGGCCGTGGTTAAACGTTCCAATCGGCAACTCGAAAACTGGCGGAAAATTCGACTCTATTGCCGACGCAGTACTATTCCACCAATGGAGATACTTGGCGCCAATTTCTGCGCCGATTTTGCTACGTCACAGAGCTATCCCCTGAGCCAGCCAATCACAGTTACGATTTTGCAGAAAACGCTGGAATTTTCCCGCCAAGACTGCCTGGGAACACAAGTCATTCCCACGCCTCGCTGGTAGCCCGCCAGAAAGTGTTTTCACTAAGTTTCTGCGAAGTGACGGAATCTCTAGCCCAGCCGCTCCGTCAAACCCCTGTAGGCGTGTCGCCCCCGGTCTTACGACAATGTCGGCGTCTGGAAAGCATCCACTCGACTCCCTCACACACCCTTTCAAGTTCAGCAGAACCCGCCTGTGACGAAAGACGCTGCGTGGGAAGTCCACGTGTGAAGGAATAGCGACTTTTCACCGCATGCAATTAGAGAGGAAAATTGAATTACTCAGAATAAGATAGAAACATGAGAGGGGGCCCATGCCACCTCTCAAATTTGCATGCTTGCGTTCAACATTCTGGCGGGCCACACCGGTTATTAATGCACCAGTATTTCACGTTTGCAATGCCTCATCTCGCACTTACATTAACTTGTGATCTCCCAATGTTAATCACTGGAACATGTTACCTGGACAAACGTATTCCCGAAACTTCATTACTCTACATCAATTATTTATGCTGTTGTGATTTTTTTCCAACAGTATTGTTTACATTGGTTCACGTTTTGACACTGGAAAAGGTCTCGTCACGTAAGTCTCGAGTTCAGCTGCATCGCGACTGACTGGTGTCCGGCCGCGTGCAGGATATCACGCGGCTGCAATGGACGATCATCGTCGGTCGGCCGTAGTCGTACGACCACGCGGACGACGTGTTGCTCGGCGGAATGCTGCTCCACTGGACGTCCAGTCCCCTCTGGGTGACTGTGCTGTGCACACTTGCTGGCGCGTCCTTGTTAAGTGGGATTTCAACTCGATAATAAATTCAGTTGGGAGGAGCACACCACAGAACTGCAGAAACGCCTTAACAAATCTGTATTTGCAATTCGAGTGTTAGCAGACATAGGCGACATATAAATGAAACAAGCTTGCATACTTTGCCTACTTTCATTCCATAATGTCATATGGTATAATATTTTGGGGTAACTCTTCAAGTCAAACAAAAGTATTGTTATTTCAGCATAAAAAAATTGACGTGTTCCACATCCTCCAGGATCTCCTCAGCACGGATCTATGGAACGAAAAACTAATCTAATCATGGGAGGGTTTCCGTCGCCCAACTTTTTATTCATTGACTGTCCACCCTACTGACATAGAGGTTTTTATCTACGGTAGTTGTACCTTCCATAATCTCCACGTTGTTTACCATGTTTCAATTTTCATTTGCACCGAGGACGTGGTTATAAGCCACGAAACAGGCAGTGCCTTAATCAAACTGGTTCAAGATACAGTTGTCTGCGGAGTTCTTGCTACAGAAAGCAATAGAAATAAGTTCAAGCGTGCTCCAGAGAAGGTGTGTTGGAACACCTTTTCTTGATGTTGTATATTAATGACTTTGAAGACAATATTAATATCGACCTCAGCTGCATAAATATTCCGTCACACCTTGAAAATATTTTGAACTAGTGCAAAGACTGACAACTTGCTTTACATACTCAGAAATGTGAAATTTTGCACTTCAGAAAACAAAAATTTGTAGTACCGTATGATCACAGTTGGAAGAGGTCAACTCATACAAACACCTGGGTGTGACACTTTGGAAGGCACGAACAGACGGGCTCAGTCGTGGGTAGTGCAGGTGACAATCTTTGGTTTATTCACAGAATTCTGGGAAAATGTAACCCGTCTAGTGACTGCTTGTGCGTTTATTCTAGAATATTGCCCAAAGGTCTGCGATCTGGATGATACTGCACGAACAGGATACCAGTGAAATAGTGAAGGCAACAGAGGATTAAATAGGTTATAACACAGGCCTAGTAGGAATCCCTAGACAGCACACAAGATACTGAATTTAACTGATGAAAGGAGAAAATATAAAAATGCAACAAATGACGTAGGTAAATGGGGATGCGAATTTCTAAAGAATGAGATCGACGAAGTTCAAAATGGTAAAGCAAAAATGTATGGAGGACAAATGCGAGTCTACAGAAGCATGTGTACCTAGGGGACGAAGAGAGACCTGTGGGGAGAAGTAAGCAGCTGTGTGAATATCAAGAGATCAGATGGAAAACCAGTGCTCAGCAAAGAAGGGAAAACAAAGCTGGAAGGAGTATATAGAGGGACTACACATGGGAAAAGAAATTGGAGACAGTATGATAGAAATGGAAGAGGACGTAGATGAGCATGAGATGGGAGATATAATACTGTGAGAATAATTTGACAGAGCACTGAAGTTGAAACAAGGCATCTTGAGTAGACATTCTGTCAGAAATACTAGTGGCTTTGGGAGAGCCAGCCGTGACAAAACCATTCTATCTAGTCTGCAAGATGTACGCGACAGGTTAATAAGTAATAGTTGTGAAATACTGGCATGAATTTTTTTTTACAGAAGACTGGAAAGACTATAGAAGCCGATCTCGAGGAAGATTAGTTTCCTTTCCGGAGAAATGTAGGAACACACGAGGCAAAACTGATCCTGTCTTAGAAGATAGTTTAAGGAAAGGCAAATATACGTTTAAAAATTTGGAGTAGCAATTAAAGTTCAGGGAGAAGAAAGAAAATCTTGAAGGTTTGTGAGGTTTGCCGATGACATTGTAATCCTGTCACAGACAGCAAAGGACTTGGAAGAGTAGGTGAACGGAATGGACAGTGTCTTGAAACGAGAGTGTAAGACGAACATCAACAAAAACAAAACATGGATAATGGAATGTAGTGGAAGTAAATCACGTGATGCTGAGGGAATTAGATTAGGTAACGGGACACTTACAGTAGTAGATGAGTTTTGCTATTTGATAGCCGAAGTAGAGAGGATTAAAATGTACGCTGCCAATGCAGAGAAAAGCATTTCTGAAGAAGAGAAATTCTTGAACATCCAATATAGATTTAAGTGTTAGGAAGCCTTTTCTGAACGTATTGATCTGAAGTGTAGCCCTGTATGGAAAAGAAACATGGGCAATAAAAACTCAAGAAAAGAAGAGAATAGAAGATTTTGAAATGGGACGGATGAACGCTGAAGATTAGATTGATAGATCGCTTAACTAATGAGGAAGTACTGAATATTACTGAGGAGACAAGAAATTTGTGGCAAAAGTTGACTAAAAGGAGGGGTACGTTGGTAGGAACCGTTCCGAGACATAAGGGATCATCAGTTTAGTACAGGAGCGACGTGTGGTGTCCACAATCGTAGAGGAAGACCAAGAGATGAATATAGTACGCAGCTTCAGAAAGATGTAGTTTGCAGTAGTTATTCGGAGATGAGACTTGCACAGCATAGAGTAGCGTGGAGAGACATCAAACCAATCTATGGACTGAAGACCAGAAGAGCTAAGAAGAACGACACGAATGGTCACAGGCTTGTTTGACTCACGTGAGTGTCATAGAAATGTTAAAATACCTGAACTGACAGACTTTTTAAGGCAGATGCAAAAGATTACTTACTAAATATCGAGAAGCAGCATTACGTGAAGAATGTAAAAACCTTATTTAGCCTCCTCCGTCTCGCTCACGCTGGAACAGTGAAGACGATGTTACACTACTTAACAACATGTGCAACTATCATTCTATCTGTGCTCCATACACGTCTCTAACCGGAAAAAGCTGTAAGAGGTAGGAGCGTGCTGAATATCCTCTGCCACGCACGTCTGGAAGAAAGGATATTGCGGAGAATGGGTGAGGGCATTACCAGCGAAAGCAAAGGTTCCCTAGCCGGCGCACATTTTTAAGCTGTCAGGAAGTTTCAAATCAGCGCACATTCCACAGTATAGTTAAAGGGCTATTCTTCGCTGTGCAACAGAATTAAGTGATCACTTTTTCGAAATCCAGTTATTGCTGCCCTTTACGGTGCCTGAGTTTGAAATTTCGCTCGAAGGTGTCCTTGGGGCTCGGCGACATGCTAAAAAGATAAAAGACACAGCTCAGGAGTTCGTGTGAGATGTAAGGTGGGTTAATGATGTCACATTGGCACCAAACTTCACCACATTTCTGCTGAACGCCTTTCGTTTTGTTGCAGAGTGTAGAAACAGACCTCTAGACCAGTGTTGCGCAACATTTTATTACACGCAGTACAGCTAGACGGGCCTATACACGGCGCACCAAAATGTCTTTTCCCTCAAAATCGTTTGAATCTTAATATAGTTACGAATTATTATTATTATTATTATTATTATTACTATACAGGAAGGGACTCAAAGACTTCTTAACAAGATATTAATTTGGTGTCACTGTCGAGATTAGGCATTTTCAATTCGAATTTTAAAGTACATAAATCTAGTGATACCTTCAATGTGATTTTTGAGGTTTCTTTGCTGCACACAAATGTTGATTCGCTGCAGTATCTTTGACAATGCAAACCTCATTTCTTGATCAATGGATTTGACTCTCTCTGTTCTTTTTTTTACTTCAGACAATGTCGAGAAGCCCGATTCCCACAAATATGTAGTTGAATATGATAATACATTAACTACCATCTAGGAGATAGCCGGCTATTCACTGCTCGTTGATGACCAAAATCTTTCCACAAACACTTCAAAGTATTTTGATTTCAATGTTCTGTATGCTTACAAATTTGCTAGTTCCTCTTTTAAGCCTAAACCTAAATTATTTGGAACGTCTTTCGAATCCACCAATGGACAACAAACCCAGTCAAAATCTTCAACACTGTCTCGAAAATATATTTCTTTGGAATTTTGCTGCAACAATGCTACATATTCTTTAATTAAGCCTCTCAGCACCTTATTATCGTCAGTGAGGAGCCAGTAATTGGGAGCATCAAACACGATCCATTTTAAATTGTCTGTACTGTAATTTTAGGAGTATGTAGGCTAGACCACGTCTCGGGGCGCGACGCGGCAGAAGTTTGCCGGGTCGTCGCAAATAAGGAAAACCCCACTACGGGGAATTTTGATGGCTGTCGCTCGCATGGCTTTTGTGCAGGAGACAGTGCTCCAAGACATTAGGTGCCCAAGACCTGGAGTGTCGGACAGTTTTAAAAATGACTAAATCCTAAAAATGGCTAAGTTACAGCTCTTAGGGAGTCAATAACAGTTCACACCAAGCACTAAAGCAAATCTGAATACGTTAGCGATCTCAGAAAAATGAGGTTCACCCAGTGAAACAACAATATTTCAATATCTTTAAAGCTACAGAAGTTAATGTTTCACAGTGAATAAATATTTTCACAACGTACCTCTGAATTAACGGTTTTTAAATGCTTAATGCAATTTCAACTAACATTATCCTAAATGGCAGTATTGCACTATAACTGTCATGTCTGGAAGCTATGTATTTGTCTCTATTTTATTTGTTGATCTATTACGCCTTTATATCTTTTTTATTACGCAAATGTTTGTCAAAACATAGTATTCTCCGCATTTACACAGCAAATGAACACAGCTTCAGTACCTCATATTCTGTTATACTTCTAGTTAATGAACAGTTTAATATTTCGCCAGTAACTTTATTTAAATGTTGACTGCAAGTGCTATTAAAAAACTGCAAACTCAAAAATTGTCAGTCGCACGTGTTTGGTGACACCACTGTTTTAAAGAGTACCAAAATACACTTTTGTCAAGAAGGCATAAATAATTGTCCAAACAAATTCTAACGACAGTTCATTGTCATTTAACATGAGTGCACTTACACCAGAATACTAGCTTATTTATTTATGAACAAACATTTATTTGTAACCATTGTGAATGATCCGAGCGTGATCAAATATTTATAATATTTCTTTTTTAAGTACTGTAATATGTCAGTATAGTCCAGAAAGATACAAGATGAGCAAAATCATGTTTGTTGTGCATAAAAATTATCCATTTTTGATGGGGATGGCCTTCAGCCAGTGGAAAAGCAGACAGTACCGGAACTCTAAGGGAGTTAAGTGGAGACTGGAATTTTTTGAGGGAAGAGCTCAAGGGAGCGATTCTAGACATGATATCGAATGCTAAGAAGGCAGACCTGCCTATGGTATCGTGTGATTCAGTCGTACAGATTGATTCTGGGCGGTGAATGACCGCTACAATACTTTTGAACGGACTTCATATTCTGAGAAGTTCGAATGACCTCTAGTCTGTTACATTGCCAGATGATAAGTTTGTTTTGTTTGCAGATGATGCAAACATTGCAATAAGTAGCAAGTCAAGTACAGATTTCAGAATAGCTAAAGCTGACATTAATAAATGGTTTAAAGTTAACTCACTGTCATTAAACTTTGAAAAGACCCACTACAAGCAGTTCAGGAACTGTCAGATTTCCCTACAGCATGTGTACAACATATGGAGACATGTAGATTCAAGAGATTGGCAGTGTTAAATTTCTGGGATTACAACTCCATAATAAATTCAGTGGGCAAGGGGATATCAAACAATTGCTTATGCGCCTAAATGAGTCTGTATTTGCAGTGAGAATTATGTCAGCTCTAGGAGAGAGAAATATAAAAAAAACTTGCATACTTCGCTTACTTTCATTCTGTCATGTCATACGAGATCATTCTGGGGTAACCCATCAAACTGAGAAAAAGTTTTTTACGTGAAAAAGCATTAAATAAGAGTCATTCAAGGTGTAAATTCAAGACCATAATGTAGAAACCTGTTCAAGGAACTTTGTATTCTAACCACTGCTTCTAAGTATATTTATTCCATGGTTAAATTTGTTGCAAGTAATATATATCTGTTTCCAACCAATAGCTCAATACACAGTAGCAATACTAGGATTAAGAACAATCTATATAAAGACCTACAATCACTTACCTTGGTCCAGAAAGGGGCCCAATATTTAAAAAAACACACATTATCAATAAATTGCCAGCAGCCTTTAAACGTTTGGATTCAGATAAAGCACAGTTTAAACAGAGTCTGAAAGACTTTTTGACAGGCAACTACTCCTACTCCATAGATGAATTTCTTAATCGAGACTGTTAGGCCACTTTAAGTAAAGTCTGTTAGATTTCAGTTTTGACAACACTTGGTCATAACGGTCAACATTAGGTATTTTGTGTATGATAAATTTATTAATAGTGCATAACAGTGTTTCAGTCTGACAGCATATTAATTCTGTAAATATTAGCCGCTCCAGTTTACTGCATGATATTCACCTATTTTGACAATCTCCTGACAAATGATTGGTATTATATTGAAATGTTTTATGATTTCTATGTTATACTTTCTGACATGTTCCACACCCATGAGAATCATGTCCGTTTTTGGTCTATGGAACTAAAACTGAAACTAACCTGATCCAGGGTAGCACTCCAATTTATTCCAATTGTATTAAGGAAATTAGGACAGACAGGGTATCAGTCACTATTTTTTATATTGTATGTGTTAATTTGTGAATCATCATGTTGAAATCTATAAACTGTTTTGAACTGGTGAATATTTCGTGTGCTGTGGCTGTGAAATGGATTTAGTTTTCGCTTATCTTTGATGACTATTTAGTTTGGAGAATTTGCTACCATTCTCGTAAAACTCTCAGTGTAACTTTGATGCATTTGATAAGTGTATTTTCTGTCTGTAATTTAACTGAATATCGTATGAATACTTCCCATTTACTTGAGATGTCCTTTCTCGAATAAACATTATTCAACATAATTCTCTGTTATCCACAGCATTTACAGATGTTAGACAAGAACCCTTTTTATTAAATTACTCATTTAACTTTATATTGTATTTCTGTATACTTCATTAACTCGCAATTCTAGCCAATGAATAGACTGACTGCAGGGTAACAGTTACAGGCTATTGTTTGCAGCGAACAAGCTGCATGGCATGAAAGTTGACTTGTACAGCTCGATCCTATGACTACATGAAGCAACTGTTTTTAAACGGAGCCATGCATAACAAAAGTATCTAAAGTACAAGGATCTACAGGTAAAGATGCAACTGGTTAACCCATATGGACTGCTGTTTGGGAAGAGTATTCAGCAAAAATAGAAGGTATGGTTACAGTATCACAGATTTAACTCACTGATAAATCATCGAATGTTATCCATGTTGTTGTTGTTGTCTTCAGTCCTGAGACTGGTTTGATGCAGCTCTCCATGCTGAAATGTATGTGAAATCTTATGGGACTCAACTGCTAAGGTCATCAGTCCCTAAGCTTACACACTAATTAACCTAAATTATCCTAATGACGATCACATACACCCATGCCCGAGGGAGGACTCGAACCTCCGCCGGGATCAACCACGCAGTCCATGACTGCAACGCCTTAGACCGCTCGGCTAATCCCACGCGGCTCTCCATGCTACTCTATCCCGTGCAAGCTGCTTCATCTCCCAGTACCTACTGCAGACTACATCCTTCTGAATCTGCTTAGTGTATTCATCTCTTGGTCTCCCTCTACGATTTTTACCCTCCACGCTGTCCTCCAATGCTAAATTTGTGATCCCTTGATGCCTCAGAACATGTCCTACCAAACGGTCCCTTCTTCTTGTCAAGTTGTGCCACAAACTTCTCCGCAATCCTATTCAATACTTCCTTATTAGTTATGTGATCTACCCATCTAACCTTCAGCATTCTTCTGTAGCACCACATTTCAAAAGCTTCTGTTCTCTTCTTGTCCAAACTATTTATCGTCCATGTTTCACTTCCATACATGGCTACACTCCATACAAATACTTTCAGAAATTACTTCCTGGCACTTAAATCTATACTCGATGTTAACAAATTTATCTTCTTCAGAAACGCTTTCCTTGCCATTGCCAGTCTACATTTTATATCCTCTCTACTTCCATGTTATCCATACTATCAGAATATTTTCGTTCCTACCTTGCATTTTCCTATTTAGTTCATTTCAAGGTACGAAAATATTGGAAAGAGATGTCAATTTAGATCCATTAATTACTTGCAAATAAATTCACATGTTCATGCCCTCAGCTGTCAAAAATGTAAGTACTCATATCTAAGTTCCAACATTCGCTTTAACAGTTTACTTCGAGAGAATCAGTATAGGGAAGGTGTTGTGTTCTATAATACAATTTCTATACGTTAAAATGCCGCATATTTTGGGGCTGAGATTTGATGAAATTCACGAATTTTACTATTCTGTCCATCACAATTTTCAGAGAAGAGCGCAAAGATTTGGCAACCTTGGCTTCACAGTGAATGAGACAATGGTCGGTTTCATTTGAACGATTCATTTACTGAAATGATGAAGTAGTTAACAGGATATATGTACATAATTAGTTTTACCATTAATGAAACATTTTGTTCCTATTGACGAAATTACACTTTAAAAAAGTTTTTTTTTTTTTACTGGCTACCACTTATGTAGAAATTCGTCAATGGAAATGTAAATGAAAAGATTTAAAACTTGCTTTGGCACCTGTCAGATATTTTATGTTATTGAGCAAATGATCAAAAAATTTTATAGCTACATATCGAACTACTGAGCTACTGTCAGCTTTAACAGGGGATAATAAAGGTCTTTTTTCCTTATAGTGCTGTAGGTATATGAGGTGCGACAATAAGGTAATGAGACTGATGTGAAAAAAATTGTTGCTTACCATTTTATTCAAGTTTAGTGTTGTCTCCTTCAGAGTAGTTCCCTTCTGATTGCACTCACTTTTTCCAGCGCTTCTGCCATTGGTGGCAACATTTCTGGAACTCATCTTCTTTAATACCCTCCAAGACCCTTGTCACAGCTTTGATTAAGAATTGCTATACTGAGAGAGCAGTATGGGATGGCGCATTGTCGTGATGCAGAATCCAATTATCAGCAATGTTCGCACGGACACGAAGAACTCTTTTACGAATTTCAGTTGTTCTGCAATCATTTTCACGGATAATCTTCGATCAGATCGTACGAGTTCACGCACCCTGGCCAAGTTGACATCCATCGTGAGGTTGATGGTCGTCCACTACGGTCTTCATCTTCAACATGCGTTCTACCTTCACTAAACATTTTATGCCAATGAAAAACTTGAGCTCTTGACAAACTCCTCTCCAAAAGCCTTCTGAAGCTTACCCTATGTTGTTGTCGCGTTTTCACTCAGTTTAACGCAGAAAGAAATGGCATACCGTTAGGCAATATTATGCGGTCCCATTTCCGTGACGAGAGACACAAATAAGTGTTAACTTATTACAGCACAACTCACGACTGAGCAGTTGCATCGATGTGCCGCTTGGACTAGAAGCAGCTTATAGACCAAGGTCAAAGATATTGTGCCTATTCAAGCTTGCAAGGTTGCCACATCTTGCAAAGAAAATCAGTCTCATTACTTTATTGTCGCACCTCGTACACATCACTGTTCTCAAATTGTATGGATTATTTATTACGAATTTGACTAGCGAAAATGTGTGTCGTGACAACGCAGTTAAAATGTCTTGCACATTGAAGAAGTACCTACAAGACGTCCATAGCTGAACACCACATATTATCCTTATTCCTCGCTTCTGTGAAATCAGTACATTCCTTCTATGTAAAGATTTATCCAGAAAATTAATCAGCTTGACATTGAGTAGAAATGTGCAAAATATGTTAGGAGGTTGATACATTCGCTTCCTAGGTTAGTAATTATACGAAGAGAAAAAGTAGCTGAACTTAATTGTTTGAGAAGTTCAATAAAAAGCTTAATCGAGTCCAGGTTTTCATCACTACATACACCCAAAAATTTGGAGCATTCCACACTATTTATTGACGCCTGTTCAGATGCTGTATCAATTGTTGGTATGACTGTTTGTTGAGTAGAACTGAATGTAGTGTTTTCTTTCAAAACTAAAGTGTATTTCAGAGAACTGTATAATAATTTGGAAAATATCATTCAGAAACTCTTCTGTTGCTTTCTCATTAATTGGATTTGTTGCAACATTAGTATCATCTGCAAAATGTACCAATTTTGCTTGTTGAAAGTCAAGTGGAGTGTCATTCACATATATAAGGAATGAGAGTGCATCCAAACGTAAACCCTGTGGGACTCTTTTTAAGATTTTATGTATGTCACTAAATTTTCAATCCTTCTGACATTGTCTGAATTATTCAGAACAACCTTTTGCATTCTGTTTGTCAAGCATTATTCAAACTAGCTGTGTGCAAAGCCATAAGTTCCCAAAAAAATTGAGTTTTTCTAAGAGTATCATGATCTACACAATCGAAAGCCTTAGGGAGATTACAAAAATACCAACTGGCGATGTATTATTACTTAAAGGCTTCTGCTGTTTGAGTGAATGTGTAAATAGCATTCTGGGTCAAGCAACCTTTCTGGAATCCAAACCGTGATATCCTAATTAAATTGTATCCAATTGTGTACGTGACTATTCTTGGCTACATTACTTTTTCGAATATTTTGGAAAAATATGTCAGTAAGGAAATTGCACAATAATTGTTTAAGTCTGTCTTGTATATCATCGCTTCTTAAAAAAAAGAAATGTAAATCATTTTATCGATATGTGACTATAATGGAGTTGCTATATGTGCTCAGAGAATTGTAATTACTATTGTCTCTGTATCATTGTATACAAGAAAAGATTTCGTGGTCTTTTCTTCTTCTTCGTCTTCTGTGCCTGGTTGGTTCTGATGTTTTATTTAGATTACGGTCTGAAAAGAATTATTTCTGCTATATGTAATGTATTTAGAATTTCTGCTAAATATATTTGTCAGTATTTAGTGTAGTATGTGTTTTTGTTAGTAGCAAGAAAGTACCTTCCCTGTCCCTTTTATTTAATTAATAATGTAACAATCAGGAGAAAGAAAACTGGCGTTCTATGGATCGGAGTGTGGAATGTCAGATTCCTTAATCGGGCAGGTAGGTTAGAAAATTTTAAAAGGGAAATGGATAGGTTCAAGTTAGATAAGGTGGGAGTTAGTGAAGTTCGCTGGCAGAAGGTACAAGACTTTTGGTCAGGTGAATACAGTGTTATAAATACAAAATCAAACAGGGGTAATGCAGGAATAGGTTTAATAATGAATAGGAAAATAGGAATGTGGGTAAGCTACTACAAACAGCATAGTGAATGGATTATTGTGGCCAAGGTAGATACGAAGCCCACACCTACTACAGTAGTACAAGTTTATATGCCAACTAGCTCCGCAGATGGCGAAGAGATTGATGAAATGTTTGATGAGATAAAATAAATTATTCAGATATTGAAGGGAGACGAAAATTTAATAGTCATGGGAGACTGGAATTCGATAGTAGGAAAAGAGACAGAAGGAAATGTAGTAGGTGAATATGGATTGAAGGGGGGGGGGGAGAGAAATGAAAGAGGAAGCCATCTGGTAGAATTTTGCACAGAGCATAACTTAATCATAGCTAACACTTGGTTCAGGAATCATAAAAGAAGGTTGTATACATGGAAGAAGCCTGGAGATACTGGAACGTGTCAGATGGATTATTGAATGGTAAGACAGAGATTTAGGAACCAGGTTTTAAATTGTAAGACATTTCCAGGGGCAGATGTGTACTCTGACCACAACCTATTGGTTATAAACTGTAGATTAAAACTGAAGAAACTACAAAAAAGTGGGAAATTGAGGAGATGGGACCTGGTTAAACTGAAAGAACCAGAAGTTGTAGACAGCTTCAGGGAGAACATTAGGGAACGATTGACAAGAATGGGGGAAAGAAATACAGTAGAAGAAGAATGAGTAGCTTTGAGAGACGAAATAGTGAAGGTAGCAGAGGATCAAGTAGGTAAAAACACGAGGGCTAATAGAAATCCTTTGGTAACAGAAGAGATACTGAATTTAATTGATAAAAGGAGAAAACATAAAAATGCAGTAAATGAAGCAGGCAAAAAGGAATACAAACGTCTCAAAAATGAGATCGACAGGAAGTGCAAAATGGCTAAGCAGGGATGGCTAGAGGACAAATGTGAGGATGTAGAGGCATCTCTCACTGGGGGTAAGATAGATACTGCCTACAGGAAAATAAATGATACCTTTGGAGAAAAGAGAACCACTAGCACGAACATCAAGAGCTCAGATGGAAACCCAGTTCTAAGCAAAGAAGGAAAAGCCGAAAGGTGGAAGGAGTATATAGAGGGTCTATCCAAGGGCGATGTTCTTGAGGACAATATTATAGAAATGGAAGAGGATGAGGATGAAGATGAAATGGGAGATATGATACTGCGTGAAGAGTTTGACAGAGCACTGAGAGACCTGAGTCGAAACAAGGCCCCGGGAATAGACAACATTCCATTAGAACTACTGACAGCCTTGGGAGAGCCAGTCCTGACAAAACTCTACCATCTGGTGAGCAAGATATATACGACTGGCGAAATACCCCCAGACTTCAAGAAGAATATAATAATTGCAATCCCAAAGAAAGCAGGTGTTGACAGATGTGAAAACTACCGAACTATCAGTATAATAAGCCACATTTGCAAAATACTAACACGAATTCTTTACAGACGAATGGAAAAACTGATAGAAGCCAACCTCGGGGATGATCAGTTTGGATTCTGTAGAAATGGTGGAACACGTGAGGCAATATTGACCCTACGACGTATCTTAGAAAATAGATAAGCAAAGGCAAACCTACGTTTCTAGCATTGGTAGAGTAAGAGAAAGCTTTTGACAATGTTGACGGAAATACTCTTTCAAATGCTGAAGGTGGCAGGGGTAAAATACAGGGAGCAAAAGGCTATTTACAATTTGAAACTTCCTGGCAGATTAAAACAGTGTGCCCGACCGAGACTCGAACTCGGGACCTTTGCCTTTCGCGGGCAAGTGATCTACCAACAGAGCTACCGAAGCACGACTCACGCCCGGTCCTCACAGCTTTACTTCTGGCAGTACCTCGTCTCCTACCTTCCAAACTTTACAGAAGCTCTCCTGCGAACCTGCGAATTTATAATTTGTACAGAAACCAGATGGCAGTTATAAGAGTCTAAGAGTCGAGGAGCATGAAAGGGAAGCAGTGGTTGGGGAGTGAGTGAGACAGGGTTGTAACCTCTCCCCGATGTTATTCAACCTGTATATTGAGCAAGCAGTAAAGGAAACAAAAGAAAAATTTGGAGTAGGAATTAAGATCCATGGAGAAGAAACAAAAACTATGAGGTTCGCCAATGACATTGTAATTCTGTCAGAGACAGCAAAGGACTTGGAAGAGCAGCTTAACGGAATGGACAGAGTCTTGAAAGGAGGATATAATATGAACAACAAAAGCAAAACGAGAATAATGAAATGTAGTCGAATTAAATCGTGAGATGATGCAGGAATTAGATTAGGAAATGAGACGCTTGAAGTAGTAAATGAGTTTTATTATTTGGGGAGCAAAATAACTGATGGTAGAAGTAGAGAGGATATAAAATGTAGATTGGCAATGGCAAGGAAAGCTTTTCTGAAAAAGAGAAATTTGTTAACATCGAGTATAGATTTAAGTGTTAGGAAGTCGTTTCTGAAAGTATTTGTATGATGTGTAGCCATGTATGGAAGTGAAACATGGACGATAAAGAATTTGGACAAGAAGAGAATAGAAGCTTTCGAAATGTGGTGCTACAGAAGAATGCTGAAGATTAGATGGGTACATCACATAACTAATGAGGAGGTATTGAATAGAATTGGAGAGAAGAGAAATTTGTGGCGCAGCTTGACTAGAGGAAGGGATCGGTTGGTAGGACATGTTCTGAGACATGAAGGGATCACCAATTTAGTCTTGGAGGGCAGTGCAGAGGGGAAAAATCGTAGAGGGAGACCAAGAGGTGAATACAGTAAACAGATTCAGAAGGATGTAGGTTGCAGTAGGTATTGGGAGATGGCGAATCTTGCACAGGATAGAGTAGCATGGAGAGCTGCATCAAACCAGTCTCAGGACTGAAGACCACAGCAACAACAACATAACAATTATATGTTACCCTGTCCATTTCTAATTGCATTGTTGAAGCGACGCCATTGCTGTTAAAAGTGATAAAAATTTCTTCATAGCTATTTAATTCTGAAAGTATTGAAAGGAGTTAATACCAGTAAATGTAAAACAGCGTCTCATAATAATTTCCATTTCATTTTTAGGCCAGAGGTACAGTTTTATTGAAAGGAATTATCCTAATTGTGGATGCTGCCATTGCACGTTGGCAACTATACAGGAGCATCAAGCCTCACAAAGAAAAATAATTGTTTCAATATTACATTAAATTTGCTTATCACATAACATTAAAGAAAGATAATTTTTTTATCCATCATGAGTAAGACAGATGTCTTCATGTTGGAATACACATAATATTTCTGGCCATAGTACCCTAAGAAAATTTAGCTGTGGGTTTCAATGAACGTAAAAGAAATTTTCTTTAATCAAACATTTTCATTCCAAATTAATGGAACATCTTTCTCTCTTTTCAGGAAAGTAAGTTACGCGATTCTTGTCACATTTCTTGTGAAATGGTTTAACAATTACATATTTTAAACTGTCTGGAAAAATTCCCTGTGCCAATGATAGATTGCATGTATTACTAATATGAACAACTTTTCAGACTTCGTCTTGCAATACCATCAATCACACCAGAGGTTTCGTTTTATAAAATTTTTGTAATCTTATTAATTTCACTGAAAGGTGTTGGTGCTGCTTCGAGTTGCTTAAAGTTCTGTGGAGTGACATTTTTAATGTATTATCTTGCTTCTTCAGTTTAACCATTTAATTATGTGTTTCCTGCTGCATTTAGAAAGTGATTATTAAACTTTTGTATTATTAGTCACAACATTATGATTTAGTTTAATTGTTAAGAAATGTTGTACACTGACTGGCTGTCCTTTGTCCCATTTGACGATGTCCCACATAGTTTTAATCTTATTATCTGCATTACTTATTTCTGTCAGGACATGCATACCTCTTGACATTTTAATGACTTTCCTCAAGAAACTGAAACATTTTTTGTAGTAGGCAACTAATTTCTTAACCCTGACTTACTAAGGCCTTTACATAAGATTCCCATTTTCTTCTCACATAATATTTTAATTCCCTTAGTTATTCATGGCTTACTTGTTGTTTTTTTTAATGGTTTATTTTTTCAGATAATTTTTAGGGAAGCAACTTTCAAATATCTACACAAGTTTCCCATGGAATAAATTGAATTTGACATTTGCATCTCTTTCTATGTGTATCTCATCCTATACCATCTCTTTTAGCTTATTCTTAAAACATTGCATCCTGCTCTTGTTAAAAATCCTCGTTGCTTTGTATGAACCTACCTCTGCCTTGTACTGCGCCATAATGTTTATTTTCATTAATTGTACATCATGATCTGATAGTCCATTAACAATTGGGTGTGCATTAACTGTTTCAGCCTAAGGACTGCCTATACAAGTATTATCAATCAGTATTTTGCTGCATGTAAGTTCGAAATTGCCTACTGAAATTAGATTGAAACGCCCAAATAATAATTATAGTTCGTTTTTCTTGTCCGTATCTTAAGAAATGAATATTGAAATCTCCGCAAACTAATACGTATTTCTTGTTTGACAAGTAACTCAATAATGCATCTGGATTTCCCATAAACAGCTGGAAAGTTTCCTAGAGGGGATCTGTATACTGCGACAGTTATCAGGCAAATATTCTGCAGTAACAGCTCACAAGCACATACTTGTAGGCTCTACTCACCATAAAAACTATTTCTTTCAATATTTTTTTACTTTGTGTCGAACATTTACTTATGTTGCAACTCCTTATTCCATGTTAACTCTACAAGAAAATGATGCAAGTCTAGAACCACTGATATTTAACTTCTCCGTCCCTGTAGTTACGTGGTGCTCAGAGGGGCCCAAAACATCTATCCCTTCAGAGTCTTCCAAATTTAGGCATACAATAACTTCGTCTATGTTGTTTTCCAACCCTCTAATTTTCTAATGAAACAAATTAATTTTATTTTTTTGGAAACTGTGACACTATTATGGTGGTGTACTTCTCTCATTTCTTTCAGTATTCGGTGTCCGTAACCTGAATAACCTAAAAGATGTGACCCTTTGGTACCTGTAATCACAGATTTTGTCTTGTGTGCTTGTGGCCTGCCTTACACATTCTGCAAGGTGGTCAGCTAGTATTTCCTCCCCCTCCTATTTAGGTGCAAGCCAGAATTAGTGAATCCCCATCTCCCAATTGCAGCAACAGGCACGGCACAGATATGAGACTTTATTTCAGTAAAAAGAAAAAAAACTGACAGCTCCTTGTTCACACAGTTAGCCATGTCACTGCAGAACTTCGACAAAACACATCCGAGTGTGTGCTATTGATGCTTCGATTTTCTTTCTGTCATCTTTAATGACATGTTCTAAATTGTCAGGCTGTTTCCTGATTATCCTACCATAAGTACCATATCGCCATCAAAATCTCTACACAAGAGCCCTATGTTCCGGTTAAGGTTTCACAATGTTTGTTACCTGTAATTCAAGGCCCAGCTTTTTCAGTAGCAATTATCCTACACCTCCCGTGACTGCCCTTCGTAACAAGACTTTTCTGCCGACCTAGCCTTTAAGCCGTTCCTACGAGTCTGTTGGACCCCCTTTTAGCTCGAAAAGTGGTTGTGGCTGTCCCCCTATTCCAGGTAACAAGTCAAATTGATTGCTATCAGGGACCTGTTTTCTGGGGTATTTTTTGCCCTTCTGCCTATTACTTGTCTTTTTCTCCCAGCTGCCATTCCCCCCCCCCCCCCCTCCCTCTCCACTTCAACCTATCTAATTCAAAATATGACATTTTTAATTCTGCATGGAGGGCTCAAATCTTTTGCCCCTGTTCCACGATTTCCTTTTCTCGACTACGTAGTTTACAACTTCATGAAAGACGTTCATCTGACACTTTTCTCGCCGACAGTCCTGACATGTTTCTCCCATACGAGTTAACCTACGGCAACTTCCACATTTGTCACACATGACACTACTCTTACAGTAAAGTAAAAAGCACTACAACACACCTACACCGTAATAAAGTAATAATCAGCAAAACTTACCTTTCGTTGAGTTGTGCAGCTAACTTCCAGGCAACAGGCATACGAAGAACAACACGATCGAAGTTCGTTGAACGTAGGTAGTACCAGACGCGAAATGAATGAAAACTATAAAAACAGATATCTTCTAACAACACCCCTAAAAATGACCTTATCAGGAAATTATTTAAATCACTGCAATTGATACAAGACAACACTTAACGATTACACGGCGTGCAGAAGTTAACACTTAATTGTAAACACATCACCGATTTCCACTTAACATACGTTGTAAACCATGGAAGACACGAAACGTTATCAGAACTCTCGATATTTATAACAACACTTTATAGTACGACACAGTACAGAAATTAAGGCGAGCACTACACTGCATTCAAAACAACCCGTAATTCTGCACAACTGCTGTTGTTTACTTTCAAGTGTGCCCGTCTGCAGCGGCTGTCAACTGTCAACTCACTGCCATAGGTAGGATTTACTTCGCGTACATTACCCATGAATCCTTTCACTCGGCCTCCCATAGAAGCGGTTCTGTCTGTACAAACACTACGTATTCCTCCCAACCAAATATTCATTAGTCGCACGAAATATTTCTTCACCAGTTCCTCGTTAGGGTAGTTCTTTGCAAGAAAATAAATTAGTTGCAATTACATCTCACTAATATACCCTCCATAGAAAATAAGTTGTGCATGACTTCCAGTATCCAATTCACCGATCTGAAGTGATGACATACGACTGCTCTCTATTTTCTCCTTCAAAATGTCTTCGATGTCACTGAATGTGCCACCAACTCAGTGGCTGAATGTGTCGGCAGAGAGAGGAATTTTTGAAAATTCAGTAGCAGCTTCTGAACCAAGAACTATTTTTATCATCTCTTTACACGCAGGCATTCATAACGTTTCTGCAATTGTGTGTGGTTTTCTGGCCTTTAGGATGAGTTCAGTTACCTTGTAAGAAGCCTGCATTTTCAGACCTTACATAAGCTTCATACGTACGATACAGAATAAAATCCCCGGAAAATAACGCTATATTGTCAACAGGAAGTAATTATGGCAATCTTATGTACCAAATAACAAAACAATATCTACCCTTATAACGACAGGGGTATCCAGACCAGCGCACGTGGCTAAAGGAGTTGGGTAAATTCAATTAACATTAACAAAAGAAGGCCCACCTGCAGCACAGAAAGAAATAAGGCGAGTACAGTACAATACCTGTTAGAATAAACACGGCCGAGACCGTGGGTAAATGGCGATACTACACACCCGGGCAAGAAAAATAAGAATTCACCTATAACGAGGAAGCAGTTAGCCGATGCCATACTGTGTGACATAGTAGAATCGCGGTGGGGAGAGAAAGGTCATATAAAAGCATTTTGAGAATTAACACACAGAGCTCTCGTCTCGCGGTGGGCCACACACATGCGTGTGGTAAAATTAGCGAAGACTTTGAGACTGAAACTTTACGTATGCGAAGTGAGGGCGGCACGCTTCACGTATCGTAGCGACGTACGTAAAGCAATAGTTCATATTACTGCGGGAATTTTTGCGGGGTGAGGTTTGTGCACGTCGCTCCATCCCATAGTGAGTGGCAATTGCCATTAATTTCGACTGGGGAACATTTAACATTCTACGGGATGGAGGGAAGTTTAGACTGATTGAATTCAGGCAAGGCCAGAGTAGGAAATTAGCGTTTCAGATCGAGCACGGAGACAACAATGCCGCAGTTCCTGATTGGTAATGTACCAACGCGCTTTATGCGAGATTAAATGTTGAGTCGAGATTTTGCTCACTCCAACCTGTGTACGCTTTGAATATAGAAATTCAAGAGTTAATTACTAACATAACCTCCATGGAGTACATGAGAGATTTGATTAGTACAAAAGATAAAGTTCATTCTCCACCAACTTAGCCCACTGCTCAGTTACGACAATGTAGATGTAAATATCACTGATAAACGTTTAATTGTTTCATTTTTCATAATATTTCATATATAGAGATAAAGTTTTAATAATCACATATTCAATGTCTAAATGTTAATTAATATGTTGAGAGTATAAAGTAATTAAACCTTCTTATTGTTTATGACGTGAACATTGAAAGCTTTGATAAATAAAAATGTAGAATGAGAAAGGGAGAGGTCGTGTTATCATTTTAAGATAAATCCCAAACTTGTCATATATATTAAGTTGTGTATTCTTTGTAATGTCACACTGGAATTTTAATTAATTTGCGACAGGGCCAAAATTTATAGCTATGTGGAATGCCTGTTTACCACCCTGGGTTTGAGATGAAAGTTAAGATACGTTATCCATTGGCAGGTAGGATACGTTATCCACTTTCATAAAGACCGTGAGACACGTCAGCCATCTTACAACCTTATAGCTAACTTCTTGTACTTTATGCTGAAGATGAACCAATGCAGTCATGAGCTTCACCTGTATTTTATTTTGTTCCGACAACCGATGAAAATGATTCTAAACTTTACTTAACGGAGAAGAATGTTTTGTTGACAAACGTCGTTTCAGTTTACTGTGAACAGTAGCACTGTTACATTACACACAACACGCTCGGAGACCGAGCATGTTTTGTCATCCCACCAAAAAATCTCACAAGAAGAAAAAAAAAAGAAGGAGAAAAAAAAAAAGACGTCACGAAGGAGTTATCCGACTGGGATGAAAATCGGCGGATGTAATGTACAGGTACCAAGGACGTAGCCAAAAGAGGGGGGGCGATGGTGTCTGGTCACCCCCCTCCCCCAAAAATCATTTAAATGAAATTACACACGACCTAGTTGCAGTGTAGTGAAAAAGAGATATGGACTATCGATAGTCAACAAGGCCAAAGATAGATTTAAACCGTCGATATATCCATAGCATCATCGGTTGTCACCCATCCCTATTTTGGACAAGACATTATTGGCCTTGCTTAAGCTCAGTTGATAGTTAACCAGATCACTTCTTACTTGCAGCTGAATTTAATGTAAGTTCTACCATTTATTGTTTTTGTGCTGTGTACTGTTGTGACAGTTTCTAATTATGGATAGGTTTGTAACAAGAAAGAAGAAGAAAAACCGATTTTGATTCGCCCACTACCGTTATGGTAAGTTAAAAATATGTAATCACTCATGTACTATCCTAATTACCTGTTATAGCAGTCTAATATTAGCACTAGAGTCTTTCTTTGGAAGGTGGTGGAACTTTGGGGTTGCAATATTTCAGTACTTCACGATGCAGCGGAGACGTAATTATCATTACGATTAAGATTAAATTAAAATCATTGCATAAAGATAGATTTAGATTCGTCTGTGTCGCCCAAAACGCGCTTTGACCAGCAGAAATATCGCTCAAACTACGATGGGTCGCATTTCTTTAAAATGAGAGTTTTGATTAGTTCGAAAGATAAAGTTCATTCTGCACCAACTTAGCCCATTGCTCAGCTACGACATTTCCACAACATTAGGTCACTAGTAGTAAAAATGGCAAAATATCTCCCAATATGATCACCGGGGCCATATTCTGTTAGGAAAACCATTTTCGATACGGAACGATGGGGAGGAGTTTGTTGAAGGCATAAGGAATATCTGACGACAGCACTATCAATAGTTAGTTCATTTCTAAAGGTTGAATGCGTTCTGTACGACTGTGCACTATATCTCTCTCCCCCCCCCCCTTCCCCTCCTCACCCCTTTCGACCAAAATCTATTTATGCTCTTGCAATACTGCAACGACCGAAGACAGCAATTCTGTGCACAATTAAATCTTAAAACATGTATACATTAAAGAACCAGTCAACCGTAATTAAAGGAAAAACATGCAATATCAGAATTTCATCTTTTGTTATGAGCCTCGTGATGAGTGGGTGTTGTGTGCTGTCCTTAGGTTAGTTAGGTTTAAGTAGTTCTAAGTTCTAGGGGACTGATGACCTCAGATGTTAAGTCCCATAGTGCTCAGAACCATTTGAACCATTTTTGCTGTGATACATTTTATTTTCTTTTAAAACAATGTGCAACAAACAGTTTTCCGAATTCTCCAGCGACTAGATTCGGGAGGGGAGGTGGCTCGAATCGATCCGCTGGAGATACTGAAAATGTTTTTTTTTTTTGTGGTTTCCCATTTTCAGTTTAGGCAAATGCCGAGAATGGGCCCTTACTACAGGCAACAGCCAATTCCTTCACAATTCCGTTCTTTCTTGGCAGATTCCAATTCCACTGAAGACGCAACCTCCCTGCTTAAATGAAAAAAGGTGCAGTGAAGGTGAGCCAAACGTCTCTTTGTAGACTCCAGACACTAAAAGACAAAAGAAAAACAAATAATAATACCCATTCTCCTCATTTAAATTCACCGATTTGTCTCCCAGAAAAAAAAACCATCTTTCTACGTTGCAAGAAGTGACAGGTGCATAATTACACGAGGAAATTTGGGAAAGTGTAAATTTGAGTAATTCCTGATCCTTTACATTTTCGCCGCCAAAAAATTGTTCTGCCTTCCCTGTCGAACAGGGATGTCTTTATTATTTCAAAACCCTGTCGGTAATAATCATGCTGCCGCAAAAAATTCTCGCTAGTCCATTCCTGATCACTTACTCAGCTCAAATCCAGACTGAAAGGAGAAGAGTGTCAAATGACCTAGGAGGGTGGGGGGAGGTGGGGGAGGTGAAGGGAGACTAGCAAACCACTAAGGAGCAGTTACGTTCCAAAGTACAGCACTCCTAACAAGGGAACCTCCCCATCGCACCCCCCTCAGATTTAGTTGTAAGTTGGCACAGTGGATGGGCCTTGAAAAACTGAACACAGATCAATTGAGAAAACAGGAAGAAGTTGTGTGGGACTGTGAAAAAATAAGCAAAATATACAAACTGAGTAGTCCATGGGCAAGATAGGCAACATCAAGGAGAATCTGAGCTCTGGAGCACCGTGGTCCCGTGGTTAGCGTGAGCAGCTGCGGAACGAGAGGTCCTTGGTTCAAGTCTTCCCTCGAGTGAAAAGTTAACTTTCTTTATTTTTGCATAGTTATGATCTGTCTGTTCGTTCATTGACGTCTCTGTTCACTGTAATAAGTTTAGTATCTGTGTTTTGCGACCGCATCGCAAAACCGTGCGATTAGTAGACGAAAGGACGTGCCTCTCCTGTGGGAACCGAAAACATTTGATCGCAAGGTCATAGGTCAACCGATTCCTCCACAGGAAAACACGTCTGATATATTCTATACGAGACTAATGACGGCATGTGCGTCACATGACAGGAATATGTTGTCGACCCACCTAACTTGTACACTTGGCGAATGGATAAAAAGATTCTTCTACCTTGCCCGATTTAGGTTTTCTTGTGGATGTGATAATCACTCCCAAAAAAGTGATGAACACATAAGAGTTTGTCACATAAACTGAAAATAAAAAATTAAACTTTTCACTCGTTGGAATATTTGAACCAAGGACTTCTCGTTCCGCAGCTGCTCTCGTTACCACGGGACCACGGTGCTCCAGAGCTCAGATTCTCCTTGATGTTGCCTATCTTGCCCATGGACTACTCAGTTTGTATATTTTGCTTATATTTTCACAGTCCCACACAACTACTTCCTGTTTTCTCAATTGATCTGTGTTCAGTTTTTCAAGGCCTATCTACTGTGCCAACTTATAACTAAATCTGAGGGGGATGTGATGGGGAGGCTCCCTTGTAAGTACCGGGATTACACCTCTTCTTGGTGAGTAGTCTGAGACCACTGTCGAAATAAATTGTTTATCGCCCTTTATGGAAATTTCAAGGCCTTCTTTAACAAATCGGAGCCCCTCCCCCTCCTTGACAAAATCGTGGCTACGTCCTTGCTGGTAGAGATAGAAAATGATTACAATTTCAGAAAAAAAATTGGATGAATCATTTAACAGAAAGACAGAATTTGAGCATGTCAGTAACGCGTTGGTCCACCGCCGGCCTTTAGGCAAGCAGTTGTTATACATGGCATTGCCTGATTCTGAACCGGGGAGAGATGAGTCAAAGACAGCGTTCCGCAAGCAGGAAGACAAGCAGCAGAAACTGTCGCCGTGTACGTGCGGGCATTCTCTTGCTGAAATGTAAGCGCAGTAGGCTAGCCACGAAGTCCAACGAAGCGGGGTGTAGGATATAGTCGACGTATCGCTGTGATGTAATGGTGCCGCAGATGACAACCAAAGGTGTCGTGTTACGGAAAGAAATGGCATCCCAGACAGTCGCTATCGGATGTCTGGCCGTATGGCAGGCGACAATCAGGTCGGTATCCCGCTGCTGTCTACGGCATCTCTACATACACGTCTTTGTTGATCATCGGGGCTCAGTTCGAAGCGTGACTCATCACTGAAGTCAATTCTACTCCAGTCAATGTGATTCCGGGCCGAACAGGTGTCTGGAGACACTTTGGACAGCGGTGCAACACCAACCTGAGTGCCACAACTCATACGGTCCGACTATCAGAAGTGAAGGTCCGGGCACCATTTCTTTTCATAGCAGGAGCCCTTTGGTTGTCATCCGCGTCACCCTTACAGTACAGCGGTATATGGAAGATATTCTGCGCCTCGTTTAGTAGCCCTTGCTGGGAAGCCATCCTGGACTTACATTTCAGCAAGATAATGCCCGCCCGCACGCGGCCACAGTTTCTACTGTTTGTCTCCGTGCTAGCCAAGCCCTATCTTGGCCATCAAAGTAGCTAGATTTCTCCTGAATTGAGAACGCGTGGAGCATTAAGGCAGGTCCCTCCAACCAGCTCGGGGTTTTGACCATCTAACGCGGCAGTTGGGCAGAATGTGGCACGATTTGCTTCAAAAGGACAAAAAAATTGTTCAAATGTGTGTGAAATCTTATGGGACTTAACTGCTAAGGTCATCAGTCCCTAAGCTTACACACTACTTAACCTAATTTATCCTAAGGACGAACACACACACCCATGCCCGAGGGAGGACTCTAAACTCCGCCGGGACTAGCGGCACAGTCTATGATTGCAGCGCCTTGGACCGCTCGGCTAATCCCGCGCGGTCTCAAAAGGACATCCAACAAAACAATCAATCAATGCCAAGCCGAAGAACTGCTTGCATAGGGGGCAGAGGTGGATCAACGCGTTATTGACTTGGTAAATATATGAATAAATCATCTAAATTTTTCTAAAATTTTAATAATTTGTTTGCCTGTGCATGTACATCATCTACCGATTTCCGTCCGATTCGGGTAATCCATTCGTGTTATGCCGTTTTATTGTTTTGTCTTAGAATGCATTTAATCACCACTACATGTTCTTTGAACTGCTTTTTTTCCGGATCGACGGTTTCACTTGCATTCGACGTCGGACCACTCATAGTGAACTTATCCTCATAAAAGTTGAATAACACTGTTACCGAAAATAGCAATCGCAGTATTCGCGCTACTGCAGAGCATAGCTGTGATAAAACTGAAACGAAATATTCAAACGATGGGAAGTTCAAATGGTTCAAATGGCTCTGAGCACTATGGGACTCAACTGCTGAGGTCATTAGTCCTCTAGAACTTAGAACTAGTTAAACCTAACTAAGCTAAGGACATCACAAACATCCATGCCCGAGGCAGGATTCGAACCTGCGACCGTAGCGGTCTTGCGGTTCCAGACACGATGGGAAGTCTAGCATGGAATAACAACAATATTGTTGAACTGAAATTCTGTAATGTTGCCTGACAATGCGTGAGTTCTTTGGCAGCAAACGAAAAGAGCTACGTAGTTTAAGAAGAAGCTACAAACTCAAATATCAAAATGAAATTTTAGCAAGAAGCATGTACAGCAAGCCGTACGCGAAAGATGTAGTGTTACGAAGTAATCTCACCGGAGTGGCGTACCGGTGCAGTGGTGCAATTTACTACTGTAACAGTATTAAGTAAATTACGTATATTTAATTTCTACGAAAATATATCATTTATCAACATATATTAAACAGACAATAAACGAGTACCTTCTTACTTAAACTGGAAGGAAATAAGTTGTATTTAATTTCTTTATAAACATAAAAATTCACGATAGGTCTAAAATCGAAATCTCTTAATTTCTTACAATAAATTACGTAAATGTTTGCGTCACAGTCTTCACTTTATGGTGGCACACTGCCCCATGCTCTGGCTAAGCCATTTCATCGGAACATGGTTTCTTCCAGGAGTGCTAGTCCCACAAGTTGAGTTTGAGAGCTTCACTCATGTTTGGAAAATAGATGAGGGGTATTAACAGAGCTGAACATGTGAGGTCAAATCAGAAACAGTGGAAATGTCAGACTCCCTAAGTGCCAAATCTCACTTGTGCCTTAAGAATAAAAAGCAATGTATGTGTTTGTGTACGTAACTTATTCGGATCCAAAAATTTGAGCTGTTCGGATACCACAGAATTATGGTGCTCACCTCGTCACCGCAAAAAATGTGACAAAATAGAATATAAATAATTTGTTAAGAGTGTTCTGGGTGTCAAACCAGGGAAGTGGCTTGTTCTAAGCATCAATAAGAAAGTTCTTGTTTGAAGGGCTGTTAATACTGAGGCGCTGTCTTCTAACTGCGATAATACGAGTACAGAATTAACTGGTAGAACTGTAGTCAACAAAACCGCCTTCTCGTAGATTTTAAATTTTTAAAAGAGAATAAAAACATTAAATTCAAGAAAAACGGTATTCCAGAACTGACTTCTGTTTCTTTCACAAGTCCATTCTTGGGATCAGATGTTGCAAAGTCGACTGCAGAAACTCCTTCAACTGTTGAGGAGGAGTGGCTTTCCGTAACTTTTTCAGACATACATCTCGTTCGTTTACTTTTCCAACGTTTTTGTGCTAGTTTTGAAATCCGAGTTATCCTCTTCGGTTGCAGTGGTGGCTTATATGCACTCTGCTTACCACACGAACGGTACATTAACTAAACGTAGAAGAGGTTGGCGTGTGACACTTCCAGATGCAGAGCTCTGCTGGCGCAGTAACCTTATGCCATCTAGTAATCAATGTTTTAAGCGCTTTCTCCAAGATTCGGAGAAAGTCTAGCGGATGTGCCAGAGTATTGTGGATGTTTTCGCCCTTCAAATGATGAGTCGTGCCTGGATAGCTCAACCTGGAGATAATTTCTGCTTTATGTGAGGAAAGGTTTAATTTTTATTTCACTCACACGTTTTCCTACATTTTATGAGCTATTTCCATTGTTTTTAGGGTTCCATACCCCAATCTATAAAAATGATACCATTATAGGATTGCTTTATTCTCAGAACGCTCGACTGTTAAGAACTCTGTTCGAATGTATGTGACATACAAAAGTATATGGTCTCTTGTTGGTGTAAAAAGTTTAAGTTTCGAATTCAGTGCAGTCAAAAGATAACGACATTCATGTCTAGGTTTGCCACCCGTTCCGGTACATCGGGACCATCACCATTATAGACGTTCTTGTGCCGACATCTCGACAAGGCCAAATTTTGTCCCGATCTTCCAAAATACCGTTACGAGCGTGGCTCAAGAACTGAAGTAACGCCATCTGTTAGCGCAACACGTAAATGCAGCCTCAGTTATTTTGATTTATGTCAGCAAGTTTATGTTGACAAGGCCGTATCACAGATGGTGTTTCATGCTGCGTATCCTGTATCGACGGTGCAAGTACCTTCTAGATCTAGCGCCATCACTCAATACCAGGCTTCTCCAGCACTACGGGTCTGGAGCTACACTACGTGATCAAAACTATCCGGACACCCCCAAAAAAGGAAGTTTTTCATACTAGATGCATTGTGTTACCATCTACTGTCAGGTACTCCACATCAGCGACCTCAGTAGCCATTAGGCATCGTGGGAGACCAGACATCGTGGGAGTCCGCGGAACTCACGGACTTCGAACGTGGTCAGGTGATTGGGTGTCACTTGTGTCATACGTCTGTACGCGAGATTTCCACACTCCAAAACATCCGTAGGTCCACTGTTTACGATGTGATAACGAAGTGAAAACGTGAAGGGACACGTACAGCACACAAGCATACAGGCCGACCTTGTCTGTAGACTGACATAGACCGCCGACGGTTGAAGAGGGTAGTAATCACGCAGGAATTCCAAACTGCATCAGGATCTACTGGAAGTACTGTGACAGGCGGGAGGTGAGAAAAGTTGGATCTACTGGTCGAGCGGCTGCTCATAAACCACACATCACGCCGGTAAATGCCAAACGACGCCTCGCTTGCTGTAAGGAGAGTAAACAGTGGACGATTGAACGGTGGAAAAACGTTTTGTGGAGTGACGAATCACGGTACACAATGTGGCGATCCCATGGCAGGGTGTGGGTATGGCGAATGGCAGGTGAACGTCATCTGCCAGCGTGTGTAGTGCCAACAGTAAAATTCGGGGAATGTGGTGTTATGGCGTGGTCGTGTTTTTCATGGACGGGGCTTGCACCCCTTGTTGTTTTACGTGGCACAATCACATTACCTTCTTGCCTCCCACTGTTGAAGAGCAATTCGGGGATGGCGATTGCATCTTTCGACACAATCGAGTACCTGTTCATAATGCAAGACCTGTGGCGGAGTGGTTACATGACAATAACATCCCTGTAATAGACTGGCCTGCATAGAGTCCTGACCTGAATCCTATAGAACACTTTTGGGATGTTTTGGAACGCCGACTTCGTGCCAGGTATCACCGACCGACATCGATACCTCTCCTCAGTGCAGCGTTCCGTGAAGAATGGGCTGCCATTCCCCAAGAAACCTTCTAGAACCTGATGAACCGTACACCTGCGAGAGTGGAAGCTGGCATCAAGGCTAAGGGTGGAGTCATTTTCAGCCAGGTGTCCGGATACTTTTGATCACACAGTGTATTTAAGCAGCACCACGCTGAAGAATCCGGCAGTTCCCAAATGAATAGCGGCCTGATAAGATGATTCTTTGCAAACTTAAATACGAAGAACGAGTGCAAATTAATAATGTCTCCGCTATATCCTTTTTTCAAGAGTGCTAGTTCTGCAAGGTTCACGGGAGAGCTTCTGTAAAGTTTGGAAGGTAGGAGACGATGTACTGGCAGAAGTAAAACTGTGAGGACGGGGCGTGAGTCGTGCTTCGTTAGCTCAGATGGTAGAGCACTTGCCCGCGAAAGGTAAAGGTCCCGAGTTCGAGTCTCGGTCGGGCACACAGTTTTAATCTGCCAGGAAGTTTCATATCAGCGTACACTCCGCTGCAGAGTAAAAATGTCATTGTGGAAACATCCCTCAGGCTGTGGCTAAGCCATGTCTCCGCAGTATCCTTTCTTTCAGGAGTGCTAGTTCTGCAAGGTTCGCAGGAGAGCTTCTGTAAAGTTTGTAAGGTAGGAGACGAGGTACTGGCAGAAGTAAAACTGTGAGGACGGGGCGTGAGTCATGCTTGGGTAGCTCAGTTGGTAGAGCACTTGCCCGCGAAACGCAAAGGTACCGAGTTCGAGTCTCGGTCCGGCACACAGTTTTAATCTGCCAGGAAGTTTCAATGTCTGAAGTGGTTACTGCTGGTATAATAGGGCGTGAAGTGTATAGTTCCGTGTACTTCGATGACTAAAGCGTTATCGTCGACTGTTTACTGGCTAATAAACTTATCACTGATTACGAAAATGCCTGAGGATAGAAAGAGACAGTGTCACTTTTCGGATGATTATACGAAAGAGTGGTCTTTTGTCAAGAACGGACGTTTGGATCAGGAATGGTTGTGTGAGATTTGTGGGTGTTTCAGTAACTCACGAAGGTAAGGCAGATGTGAGGCATCACATTTCTACGATGAATCATACAAATAGATTCGCGGTAGCATTGACACCTACATTAATGATCAAAGAAGGTACCCAGAAAGAATTGCTCGTTGCTGCTGCAGAAGTAACAGCAGCTTATATAAAGTTGTCAAGCACCATCAATCATACAGTTCTCTTGACTGTATCGCAAAACAATGCCGCAGTGTGTCCTGACTCCGCAGTCGCCGCAAAGCAGTCTATAGCCAGGATCAAAGTTACAGGATTGTTTAAAATATTCTCGCCCCACACTCCCTGTCCGAATACATAATACAATTGCAAGACGTTTCAATTTACCGAAACTGACGGAGTCCAACAGAAGCTGTTGAAGTTTGATTCGCTGAATAACATCGAAGACAATTGCAAAGGTTTGACACTGCTGCAGATTCCATTAGATAGATTGATCGCTTTTTGTGGAGACAGTACCAATGCTAACTTCGAAGAGCTCCATCGACGCGGCCAGCGGAATGTGTTTCACGAAAATTAGAGAGGTACTAGGAAAAAAACGTAGAAGGAATTGGATGCCCTGCCAATATTCTCCGCAATACTGTTTCAAGCGCTGCTGGAGTCTTAACCGTCGACATTGAAATAACTGTCATGAAAATATTTAATTATTTTTCAGTATGCACGGTAAGGACAGAGAAGCTGAAAGAGTTCTGCTTGTACGTTGATGTGCGTCATCACACTGTTCTGCCTCACTCTGAAACAGGATGGCTGCCGTTAATTGCCGCGTCTGAGAGAATTCTTAAGCTTTAGATTACATTAAAACAACTTTTTGTTGCCGAAGACAGGCCGCCTAAAATAATTTCAGATTTTTTCAATAATCCGATCAATGAAGTTTACTTCATATTTCTGCATTCAAACTTGGCTCTGTTTGGAAAAAATGTAAAAAGTGTGGAGTAGAAGAAAGTCTCGGTAACTGAAATAAGAAATATATTAATCGTTACTCGAACATGCCTGAATGAAAGGAAGACTACCATTTTTATTGGCAAGCAAACCAAGATGAATTTGGACAAGTCGAAGTATAAGAACCCTAACCAAGAAAGAATTAATTTGATTCCGAAACTTGAGGAACAGAAAAAGACTTTCTGTACCACAACATTTAATTACTTAGAGAAATGAGCCATTTCTTTCAATAAATATCAAGTATTTGATTGGATGACGCTATCTGAATCCTCAGAATGGGTGATGGTTGGAAACTCTATTATATACCTAACTAAAAATGGTGTGAAAATTTCAGGTGAGAACTGTTTCCAGGAATATATGTATCTGAAGTTTTTTATAGAAACTGAGCGTGACTCGGAAGAATGGAAGTCTAAACACTCCGTGGAAGAAAGGTGGATTTAGTTTCTTAAGGAAACTAGAAACTCTAAACGCAAATGCCAACTGCTAAAATTATGCGAGTATTTGTTTTCCGTTCCAGCACACAACGCCACTGTGGAAAGAATATTTTCGCTGGTGTCGGTCCAGTGGACTGATGAAAGAAATCGACTGCCTCCAGGGACTGTGGAATCAGGCTTACAGTTTAACCATAAGCTACATACAAAGCAGGGATGGCTAGAGGACAAATGTAAGGGTGTAGAGGCTTATCGTACAGGGGTGAGATAGATACTGCCTACAGGAAAATTAAAGAGACCTTTGGAGAAATGAGAGCCACTTGTATGAATGTCAAGAGCTCAGATGGAAACCCAGTTCTAAGCAAAGAAGGGAAAGCAGAAAGGTGGAAGGAGTATATAGAGGGTCTATACAAGGGCGATGTACTTGAGGATGTAGATGAAGATGAAATGGGAGATACGATACTGCGTGAAGAGTTTGACAGAGCACTGAAAGACCTGAGTCGAAACAAGGCCCCGGGAGTAGACGACATTCCATTAGAACTACTGACAGCCTTGGGAGAGCCAGTCCTGACAAAACTCTACCATCTGGTGAGCAAGATGCATGAGACAGGTGAAATACCCTCAGACTTCAAGAAGAATATAATAATTCCAATCCCAGCAGGCGTTGACAGATGTGAAAATTACCTAAATATCAGTTTAATAAGTCACGGCTGCAAAATACTAACGCGAATTCTTTACAGACGAATGGAAAAACTGGTAGAAGCCGACCTCGGGGAAAATCAATTTGGATTCCGTAGAAATGTTGGAGCACGTGAGGCAGTACTGACCCTACGACTTATCTCAGAAGATAGATTAAGGAAAGGCAAACCTACGTTTCTAGCATTTGTAGACTTAGAGAAAGCTTTTGACAATGTTGACTGTCATACGCTCTTTCAAATTCTGAAGGTGGCAGGGATAAAATACAGGGAGCGAAAGGCTATTTACAATTTGTACAGAAACCAGATGGCAGTTATAGGAGTCGAGGAGCATGAAAGGGAAGCAGTGGTTGGGAAGGGAGTGAGACAGGGTTGTAGCCTCTCCCCGATGTTATTCAATCTGTATATTGAGCAAGCAGTAAAGGAAACAAAAGAGAAATTCGGATTAGGTTATTAAAATCCATGGAGAAGAAACAAAAACTTTAAGGTTCGCCGATGACATTGTAATTCTGTCAAAGACAGCAAAGGACTTGGGAGAGCAGTTGAACGGAGTGGACAGTGTCTTGAAAGGACGATATAAGATGGACATCAACAAAAGCAAAACGAGAATAATGGAATGTAGTCGAATTAAATCGGGTGATGCTGCAGGAATTAGATTAGGAAATGAGACACTTAAAGTAGTAAAGGAGTTTTGCTACTTGGGGAGCAAAATAACTGATGATGGTCGAAGTAGAGAGGATATAAAATGTAGACTGGCAATGGCAAGGAAAGCGTTTCTGAAGAAGAGAAATATGTTAACATCGAGTATATATTTAAGTGCCACAAAGTCGTTTCTGAAAGTATTTGTATGGAGTGTAGCCACGTATGGAAGTGAAACATAGACGATGAATAGTTTGGACAAGAAGAGAATAGAAGCTTTCGAAATGTGGTGCTACAGAAGAATGCTGAAGATTAGGTGGGTAGACCACGTAACTAATGAGGAGGTCTTGAACAGAATTGTGGAGAAGAGAAATTTGTGGCACAACTTGATTAGAAGAAGGGATCGGTTGGTAGGACATGTTCTGAGGCATCAAGCGATCATCAATTTAGTATTGGAGGGCAGCGTGGATAGAAAAATCGTAGAGGGAGACCAAGAGATGAATACACTAAGCAGATTCAGAAGGATGTAGGTTGCAGTAGGTACTGGGAGATGAAGAAGCTTGCACAGCACAGGATAGAGGAGCATGGAGAGCTGCATCAAACCAGTCTCTGGACTGAAGACCACAACAACAAAAACAACTTTCATGGTGTTTTATAAATACGTTGAAGGGAAGAAAACTTACTGAAAAAGATGAAATAATCCGGAAAGTATGTTCTACCAATTACTTCTGCCGCAAAAAATTCGTTGTAACTGTGCTCCAAAGAAAAAGCAACTACACTAAACTTTTTACTTTATTTCTACATTCCCATCTCGAAGTGTCCCGACGAGTTCCCAACTGTATATGGCAAACCTATTTATGTTACATATTTGCGAAGTCAGTCATCAAAACCTGTAGGGTACTACACGTTGATCCAGAATTCTGAAATTCGGGAAGTAGTAAGATTTTCCAGTAAAAATTGTTAATTTGTAATTATATCACATGAAAAAATGTTTTTTTGGTCATTTGTTATCCGAGCCTCTATCTCCGTCTGTTTAGACCCCTTCTTCTCACGAACGGCTAGACACATGTGTTGCCAGCGTCGATATCGATAACAGAAAAAAATCGTCCAGTTTGTCGATTCTCAAGATGGAATGAGCTGTCTGAATACGTAACTATGTTTGTTCGGAACCCTCGGTACAAAAGTCCTACTCGCACTGATACGGTTTTCTTTTTCACCATTGCGCCCCACGCAACGCTCTCAATTGTTTGCCGCTCGTAACGCCATACTTCACAACGCCTTAGTTAACTGAATATTACACACTTAACAACAACACGTGCACTGAAGGTGGAAACTGTGTTTCTGTGGTGAAGTAAAATAAAAGTGTGTGTAACAGTTAAGAAGCAGTAGTGAACATAGGAAATGAGTTAACACTTCCAACAAAATGACACATGAAGACCGTGGCTTCGCGAAAGCTGTGGTAGGCTGTGTAAAGTTTACTACATCCGATCTCGGCCGAAGTGTGTAATTGGTAGCGTTATGTAAGGCAGGATGATTAACAAAAATTGAAGAAAGGCCTATCAAACGTTTGTGAATTGATTTCTCTGAAAATGAAAAATAAAGCAGAGCAGAGAGACATTTGAAGCATCTCTCAATATGTTCGACATCATGTACGGCAAGGGAAGTGCCGAATGACAATTTAAAGTTGAATTATTTTATCCATTTTGGTTGGAGAACACGGCAGTTGTTTTTGTAAATTACATTGCAGGAAATGTTTCAACCAGTCACAAGTTTTCTTGAAATGATTTTATTATACCATCACGAATTTCGGGAGTTGACTTCTTTGCAAGCATTATTTTTTGCCTAAAACACGTCCTAAAATCTAATAAAGTTTTTGTGATTACATAGTTTTACACTTATATATGCTCTATACATTGTATTTACTTCCTCAAAGGCCCTCCTTTGCTTCTTATAAGACAGAGGTTTGATTTTCTTTTACAATCCATACTGATCAATGAACTAAACTAAAAAAAGACGGCGGATACACTTGTTTACATCAGGGATCTGCGATATATTAAAGTTAGACGAGGGACTAACTCAGTTGCGAATTCACTATAGAATCTCACAGGGTTCCCATCGGGCACTGGAGCTTTTTCAGTTTTAATGATTTCAGCTGTTTCTCGACAACAATGACACTAATACTCATTTCATTAATCTTTTCAGTGGTAGAAGGATTAAATTGGGGCACTTCTCTTGGGTTTTTCCTTCGTAAAAGGAGCGTTTAAGAAAGGAGTTAAGCATTTCCGAGTTTGGTTTGCTACTCAATTTCAGTTTCCGTGTCATTCTCTAGGGACTAGAAATTAACCTTGGTGCCACTAACAGCCTTTACGCACGATCAGAATATCTTTGGGTTCTGTGAAAGATCACTCGGCGATATTCTGCTACGGTAGTCACTGAAGGCTTCACGGCTTGACGGCGAAACGCGTTCTCTCTCTCTCTCTCTCTCTCTCTCTCTCTCTCTCTCTCTCTCTCTCTAGCCCTGCGCTTGTTTCACACCTATTATGCCGTAATCTCTGTTTCCTTAGAAGTTTCTTTACAAAGACTCTATACACAGAGGTTCCCTCTCACTACAAACTGTTCCACTGGATACAAAATGTCCGCAGCTCGTAGTCGTGCGGTAGCGTTCTCGCTTCCCACGCCCGGGTTCCCGGGTTCGATTCCCGGCGGGGTCAGGGATTTTCTCTGCCTCGTGAAGACTGGGTGTTGTGTGCCGTCCTTAGGTTAGTTAGGTTTAAGTAGTTCTAAGTTCTAGGGGACTGATGACCATAGCTGTTAAGTCCCATAGTGCTCAGAGCCATTTGAACCATTTGATACAAATCTATCCAGTGCATGGTCAACCATTATTTTAAACTTGAGGAAGCGTTCCTCTACATGCTTCTGCTGTGGTGTCACCGCCAGACACCACACTTGCTAGGTGGTAGCTTTAAATCGGCCGCGGTCCGCTAGTATACGTCGGACCCGCGTGTCGCCACTATCAGTGATTGCAGACCGAGCGCCGCCACACGGCAGGTCTAGTCTAGAGACTCCCTAGCACTCGCCCCAGTTGTACAGCCGACTTTGCTAGCGATGGTTTACTGTCTACAGACGCTCTCATTTGCAGAGACGATAGTTAGCATAGCCTTCAGCTACGTCATTTGCTACGACCTAGCCAGGCGCCATTATCATTTGCTATTAATCTTGTGATGCACGTACCGTCAGACCGATGTTCACCAATTATGGATTAAAGTTAAGTATTCCAGAAGCTACGTACTTATTTTACTAGTTTCAACTCCTTTAACTGTTCCAGACCTCAGACCTAACGCCAGCCTGCGTGAGCTTAAACGCGTGCCTTTCGGCTTCACCTCATAGTGGCTTGGCTGTCTTGCCAAGTCACAACATCTGCCCTGTGATGAAAGTTTCAAGTACATCACTGGAATATGACACTGCTGACTTTTTATCTACTTTACTGAACATATATATCTTTCTGATTGTTTTAGCTGTGCTTTGTTCTTTGGTAATCACTGTTGCCACAACCACATCATGGCCACTGATACCAGTTCCAGTGGGGTCTTCCTCAAAGAGTTCAGTTATATCTGTTGCCATTAGATCCAATTCCATCACGAGTGGGTTTTCGGTTTTCTATCTATCTGTTCTAGACAGTTTTCAGAGAAGGCTTTTAGTAAAGTTCCACGGGATACCTTATCGCGCCCACCACTTAAAGAACTGTAATTTTCCCAATTAATTGTTGGATGATTAAAAACCTCCACCCACGATTACAATATATTGGGGAACTTACTTATAAGAGGACTTAGGTTATCTCTCAAGAGATGAGTCTTGTGACGGATTGAAGGATCCAGTTATCATTTTATGTCCCCCCCCCCCCCCCCCCTTATACTGAGTCTTGCCCAAACAATCTCACATACAGCTTCAATTTCTATCTTAGTGGATTTGGGTTTCTTGTCTGCTTCGACAAATGCACCACCTCCATTTATCAGCTACCTATCCTTTCTCTAAACACTTAAATTTTCCCAAAAATATCACTGCTTTCAATTTCAGGTTTAAACCTGTCTTCTGTGCCTACTATTATGTGAGCTCACTGCCTTTCGTGACTGGTTCAAACTCTGGCACTATATTGCGAATTCTTCAGCAGTTTACCATTAGGATTCCAATAGTCCCACTTGTGGGAGGCATTTCTTTCGATCTTACACTGATACTTCTGGGTTTCCTACAGCTATTGTTATCTGAATTCGATGGAGAGTCACCTAATCTAGAAAATAAAAAACTTTTGTGCACCCCAGTTAGTCAGCAACCTGAGTAGCAGTCTCTGATGTGTAGAGCACACCTGACGCATTTAGAGGAACTCTAAAGTTCTCAACCCTGTAGTCCAGGAAGTCGCAGACCAGCTTGTCACAGAACTTTCAAAGTCTCTGGTTCAGTCCTTCCATTCAGTGTTTCCATTCGACTCAGAATCAAAGTGCCACGATCTGTCCTGGGGACAATGCTGCAAACTTAGAGCTTCATTGAAAGTGAATGCACAAGGCTGGTCTACTCAACCTTCTCTGCCTGTTGCTTGAATGGTCCAAGAACATCTTCAGAGCCCAGACAACAGGTAACATTTGTTCCAACGTGTGCCACAATATGCAGTTGGTTGCACGCTATTCCCTCTTGGCCGCTGGGATAGAACCATCAACACGTTGAATGAGGCCCAAAGGCACACACCCTGAATGCACCTGGTGTCTTTTTGTGTCCATTGCTGCTATTTCTCTAGAGGTTACCACCATTCGCTGTACTTTTGAACTGCCAAGAATGAATAGACCCCTACCATTTTGCGTTTGCCTCCTCCTGACACCAAACAAAACAGGGTTCCCCAAAATGGGTGAAGTGAGTCCCACCTCAAACTTGCTGCTTAGGGGTATTAGTACAACCTCATGAGTCCACCTCAAGTCCTCCCTGGTCTCCATCCACCCTGTACTGGAAGCTTAGCTCTACCACTGACACGCCACTTGCAGTCAAGTGGATGAGTAACGACAGATCCTGTGCTTGCTGCAGAGGAGACAGGATTCACGGGAGAGGACAGTACTCGAGGTACCTCTGGTACAAGTATCACAGGTGCACGACTCTTAACTCTTCCAACACACCGATTCGCAGAAGCTGCCAATCGCTTCACAGTAGTCAGGGTTATTTCCAACTGCTTATTAACGTCAACCAACTCACCCCGCGTTCTAGAACAGCATTAATTTTGGCTGATGCAGTTTATTATAAAATAGTGAACAAAGAACTTCAAATTAAACCTTCTGATTATCTTTTAATCTGTTGAGCTAAAAAGTTGCTAATTCCCTGTAATAAATGAAGCAAATACACAAAACGAAATTTCTGTTAACGCAATATAAAAACCTGTGGTAAAAACTACTAGTTTCCTAAAACGTTTTCACGTTAATTATAGTTGTTAGCAAACCCGAAAACAGAGTTAATTTACTGTTAAAGCAGATAATATATAGCCTCTTAAAGGGGAATCTAGATGTAACAGAATTTGTTAGCTACCAAATCTGTTACAGTAACTAAATCACAAACGCCGGCCTGCTACAAATTGCTCATAGACTGTGCAAAGGACAATGGTAGCTTACGAAAATTCTCAAAAACGTACTTTTAAATGGCGTTGATATACAATGAACTTCAGGGGTGATGTATTCTTTGGCTTAAATGTGAACCAGAAGCGCTGATTTGCTACGAAATAAATCATATATCCAAAACACTCGTACCGAATGAAAATACAGTTTTGTAACGGTCTGAAAATTCTCAAAATAACCTATTCTTCACGTAATTGTACAGTGAAATTAGAGAACGATTGTTTTGAGCGAGGATAGGCCTACTGTTCTCAAAAATTTTAAAAGAGCGCGGTTAATTTTAGTCCTACAATTGACGATAACAGTACGGGTTTATCGCGGTACTCGCAAATGTTCGAAGTTTCACAATTTATCACAATGCAAACCGGTATTGGTTCAATCAATGGACGATTACGCAGAAACGACGCAAACAGTAAAATATACTCATCTAGAACTTCAAACCGGCACACGATCTTCTACATGCAGTCTCACACAAAGGAAAATTCCTATGTCGGCTTTTATATATAAATAAACGTGTGTATTGCCCAAATTTTTCACATAGCTGATTCTGTGCACACTTGTACGCTGGCATGCCGAAGATCAAAGTCACTAAAATGTACAGGGTCAACATCGCACGTCTTCTGATTGTTGCTGCTAACAATGCTTATTACGAATGTTGTATATTTGTAATTCTTCTAACAAATTAATCTGTACTTCTTTTTCTAATTTAATGTAATATTTCTAAGTATTCTTCGATGCTTATGTCTGATTTCGTGTTGGGCCAAGGGAGCAGTGGTAGTTGACTTATTTAAGTTGTTCAACCTGAGAAAATCCCTGTGTTCATAGAATTGTACATTGAAACTCCTGCCAGTATGGCCAAAGTATAATGTGGGCCACACAGAACGATTTAATTTATTAATGCGAGACCTGTGGTGTTCTTCAGTTTTTAAATTAAAGTTCTAAATAATTTTGGGTTTCGTTTTATTGTTTGTGGAAAAACTAATTCTACTGTGAAGTTTAGTGATGGTGTCAGATCTAACCATTATTGTGGGCTATTACTTTGATTCTTTTTAGTTCTTTTAGTTTATCTTCAGTATCCAAAGGGATTTTTTTCCATTCTGTTGAACATTGTCCTGTAATATGCCGTTTTTTGTTCCTTGGGGTAAGAAGATGATCTGTTGTTGTGACTTATGCTGTAGTGTGTCTTCTGTATATGTTAAATTCATGTTTTCACTTGTATTTACTAATTTCTAGAGCCAAGAAATTTATGCCATTATCAGTTTCATGTTCAACAGTAAATTTTATGTTTTGGTGGAGTTTCTTAAGCTCTTTTGCAAACTGATCAATTTCTTCTGTTGTTCCATCAAATGAGATGTGTGTCATCCACATATTTTTTGTGATATATCATTTTTTCTTTATTGCCAAATTGGCACTGAAAAAGGACGTTTCTAAATGGTTTATGTAAATGTTGGCTAGCAAGCTAGCTAGGCAACTGCACATTGTAAGAGCATCTTCCTGTTCATAAAATTTGTTACTAAAGCTGAAGTAGTTGTGTGATGGCATTAAGGTTAGAAGTTCAACAAACTCATAAATTTCACATAGAGTGAACTTTTTTATATTTAATCAAGTTAATTTTAATTACTGAAATTGTTTCTTTTACTGGTATACTTGTACAGAAGTTAACTATAATGAAGGATGCGATTCTGGCTGTGTTTGGTATGGGAATGTCTTTGATGTTTCCTGAAAGCTCAAAAATTATCTTCAAATGTAAAGGCATTGGTGAGGATCTCATTAAGTATTTTCTACTGATTTTGTAGAAAGGACTCTTATATGAGTTCACAGTCAGACATATAGGACCTTGTTATTTGTGAATCTTTGGTTGCAATCTAAATTTAGAGCTGAAGGGTTAATTATTGTGCATTCAGATTTTTCAAATGAGATTGGGAGGAAGTTGCTCTCTTTGAAGACTTCTTAACTGTGGCCTGTAATTTTAGGGTTGGATTGGAATTAATTTCTTTTATTTTGTAGTTTCTGAATAAATGTAACCATCTTCATACACTATTACTGCAGAGCTTCCTTTGTCTGCTGTAACTCCAAAGTGCTTTATTCTCCTCGAGTTTATTATTAATTTTTTTGAGATCATTTGACTCTTGTGTAAATTTGCATTGGGCTTTGTTTGTGTCCATATGTTCCTCGATTAATTCTTTTATTTGATTACCTATAGCATTTTTATCACAGTTATTTATCTCTGTCATAGGCAATTTTAGTTTTAACAATTACTTTTTAAATGTTATTTTCTTTTCTTTAGGTGCAATGTTATGTTGTAGGCTCTTGATTTGCAGTTTTGTTCAGAATCAGGGACATAATAGTTGTGGAATTCACAATGCTATCAATGAAACGATCTTCAGCTGATGGTTGGTTATTGTATGATTTTTTGCTTTAAATTAGGGTCGATAATTTCCTTTTATGCCTTTGTGATATAATATGATGTTCTGTTATAATGAAAATGCTAATTTCGTCTAGAGTACATATGAAACAAGAGAAAACAGTAGGTTACTTAGTTCTAAATGAAGTGCATATATCCACCCATTCTTAAGTTCTTTTTGTTTGTACTGAGCTCTTATTTCAACTATGTAA
Source organism: Schistocerca piceifrons (assembly GCF_021461385.2). Taxonomy (NCBI): domain Eukaryota; kingdom Metazoa; phylum Arthropoda; class Insecta; order Orthoptera; family Acrididae; genus Schistocerca; species Schistocerca piceifrons. Next base: position 217,721,412 of record NC_060146.1, read on the forward strand.
CCAATACAGATCACACTTTACCTTTGCAAGTTGTGAACTTATACTGTTGTTCTTGATGTTCAGCTAGGCATTTTTGTAAAATACTACAGCAAGTGTCATTTTCATTAGCTGAAGCTACCACTTTCTGAATCCAGGCAGAGTTATCTTTACCTAGTGGGAAGATAACGACATTATTTTATTCATTTTGCTTAGAACACACCGCAACGTTTTTTTCCTAAGTTACACTGTAGGAAATCCTACAATTAGCCAGAAGTTCTCTTGAAGTGATTTTCTTATATCATTCCTAGCTTTGGGCCTGAGCCAATCGTCGGATGGCAGCATTGGATTCTTTGCAACTTTCACATTTGTGTCCTAAAATATAACAAAATTTTTGTGATTAAACAGTTTTATATATGCTCTATACATATCCTGAAAATCCTCCTTTACATATCATACGACAGATCTTTGATTTTCTTTTACAGTCCATATTGATAAAGGTACTGAACTAAAAACAAGATGGTGGATACATTTGTTTACATCGGGGGCTGGTATGGTTGGTTGGTTGGTTGGTTGGTTGGGTGGAGAAGGGACAAACTACGTGGTCATCAGTCCCTCTGACCTTATATTGACTAAAACGATAAAATCCCACATTAAAAGAGGGAACTACAATATCCATAAAATGATAAACTAATGACAGGGAAGGAAGGAAAAGGACAGAAGAAGAGGTGAGGGAAAGAAAGTTACTAATGACAGGGGTGCGAAGGAAGAGGTACAGGAGACTTGAGAGATGCTCGAGACATAACAGACCCCATAAGGAAAGGAGTGGGAAGGCAGAGCGCCAGGGTGAACCACCGAGCCCAGTTGAAGCCGATCCAGTCGGGGCGAAGGGGGGAGCAAGAGGGCCTGCCATCTCCTCCGCTCGCTGATAAGTTGGAAGGTCCCTCCCTTAAATAAAGCGATAAAAACCCCCATCACGAATAAAACGTAAAATGAGATCCACCAGTGAGGCACTGTCAGACAACACCAGGGGTAGCGAGTCTGGAAAGCTAAAAGTCCGTCGCAGGGTGGCTAAGTTAGGGCAGTCCAGTAAGATGTGAGCCACAGTCAACATTGATCAACAATGGCAGAGAGGGGGGTCCTCACGATGGAGGAGATAACCCTGAGTCAACCAAGTATGGCCGATGCGGAGCCAGCAAAGGACGACAGAGTCCTTACGAGAGGCCCAGGAGGAGGACCACCACGGAGTTGTAGAATCTTTAATCGCCCTGAGCTTGTTTGGTCTGCATCCTAAAGGCCCAAAACCTGACGACATAATGCCGAGTGAAGGTCTATTTGCGGAATGCCAATTGCAAGAGATGGCCTGGTAGTAGCTAACTTAGCCAGTCAATTGGCAAGTTCATTGCCAGGAATCCCAACATGGCCTGGTGTCCAAATGAAAACCACCAAGCATCCACCTTGAGCAAGGAGAGAAAGGGATTTCTGGATAGCAATGACCAACAGGTGGTGAGGAAAGCACTGGCCGATAGTGTGCAAACTGCTCAATGAGTCACTAAGGATAGTGAAGGATAGTCCTGACCAGGAGCGGATATGATCCAGTGTGCACAAGATGGCTACCAATTCTGCATTAAAAACACTACAGCCATCGGGCAACGAACGAAGTTCTGTGTATCACGCATAGGTGTAAGCAAAACCAGGGAGCTGTCAGTATAAATCACTTCTGAACCCTGGAATGAACTGAGGAGAAAGTAGAATTGGTGGCGATGAGCCATTGGAGGGACAATATCCTTTGAATGGATTGAGAGATCAAGACAGAGCTGTGGCTGCGAGATGCACCAAAGAGGGGTACGTGCGTGAGCAGAGAAGAGAAGAGGTAAAGGGAATTGCTGGAGTTCAGAAAAGAGCGACTGAATGCAGACAGCCACGATAAGCCCACATCGTGGCCGCTGCTGCGGCAGGGTAATCTCCGTCTCTTGATAAAGGAGACCATAATTAGGGTGCTTTGGCGTGCAGCGAAATTCAGAGTGCATAAGATATCAGCTGTTGTTGACACAAAACTCTCAGTGGTGGAATCCCTGCCTCTGCAAGAAGGCTAAGTACAGAGCTAGTCAGACCCCACAGTGGTGGATGGGGTTTAGGATCTGCAGTGTCAAAGGCGATGCAGAACCATAAACAGGACTTCCATAGCCTAAACGAGACTGGACCAATGCTTGATACAGTCGCAGGAGAACAGAGCGGTCTCTACCCCAGGTGGTAATGCACAGACACCTATGAACATTAAGATGAGACCAGCATGTCCTCTTCAGCTGGCAAAGATGAGGGAGCCATGTCAATCGGGCATCGAAGACAACCCAAGAAGCGATGGGTGTCCACTACCCCGAGGGGCTGGCTGTTGAGGAACAGTTCAGATGGGGATGGACTGTACGGTGACGGCAGAAATGCATGACACATGTCTTAGCCGCCGAAAACTGAAAGCCATAGGAGAGAGCCCATGAGTGCGCCTGGCAGATTGCCCCCGTAGATTTCCACAGCGCCAAATACAGAGGTAGCGAGGTAGATACAAAAATCGTCAGCATATAAAGAGGGGGACACTGTCGGCTCAACAGCTGTCACCAGACCATTAATGCTATGAGAAAGAGAGGGACACTCAGCACAGAACCCTGTGGAACCCCATTTCCTTGCTGATGGGGAGTGCTGTAGGAGCAGCCAACTTGGACCTGAAAAGAGCGACAAGAAAGGAAGTTAGGGATAAAAATGGGCAGAGCGCCATGAAGGCCTCATTTGTGAAGGGTGGCGAAGATGTGGTGGCGCCACGTGTCATAGGCTTTATGCAGATCAAAGAAGACTGCAAGGAGGTGTTGCCACTGAGCAAAAGCCGACCAGATAGCAGACTCCAGGTGCACCAAGCTATCCACCGTAGAGCGGCCACAGCGAAAACCACTTTGAGTCGATGACAAAAGGTCGCAGGATTCAAGCATCCAAAACAGCCACTGACTCACTATGCGTTCCAAGGAGCTTGCAGAGGGTGTTAGTAAGGTTAATTGAAGGGCGGCTTCCCTGGCTTCAACACCAGAACAACAATGCTTTCCCACTACTGGGTAGGAAAGGCTCCCTCACTCCACAGATGGTTGAAGAGGGTCAGTATATGATAGTGGCCACTGAAGGAGCATTTGGTTACGTATCCGATCCGGTCCAGGAGCCATGTCAGGATGAAGTGCGAGGGCGCTGGCAAATTCCCACTCATTGAATGGCGCATTATATGACTCTGACAAGGGAACCACCCCATCGCACCCCCCTCAGATTTAGTTATAAGTTGGTACAGTGGATAGGCCTCGAAAAACTGAACACAGATCAATCGAGAAAACAGGAAGAAGTTGTGTGGAACTATGAAAAAAATAAGCAAAATATACAAACTGTGTAGTCCATGCGCAACATATACCATATCCAGGACTCTACAAGCTCAGGAGCGCTGTGGTCCCGTGGCTAGCGTGTGTAGCTACCGAATGACAGGTCCATGGTTCAAGTCTTGACTCGAATGAAAATTTTAATTTTTTATTTTCAGACAGTTATCAAAGTTCAGGCAATCACATAATCAACTTCGCTCTCAAAATTCCAGGACATGTTCAGATTTGCTTGGACATATGCCGGATTTGACGGTCTACACACGGAAAAATTTGAAAACGTTAAAAACATGTTTTGACAGAGCACAGGGAAAACTGTGCGACTGTGAAACTGTTGCATTCATTTTTTGCAGTTTACGTGACAAACTCTTATGTTTTCATCACTTTTTTGGGAGTCATTATCACATCCACAAGAAAACCTAAATCGGGTAAGGTAGAAGAACCTTTTTACCCATTCGACAACTGTACAAGTTAGGTGGGTCGACGACATATTCCTGTGTCATGTGACGCACATGCCGTCACCAGTGTCGTATAGAATATAACAGACGTGTTTTGCTGTGGAGGAATCGGTTGGCCTATGACCTTGCGACCAAATGTTTTCAGTTCCCATTGGAGAGGCACGTCCTTTCGTCTAGTAATCGCACGGTTTTGCGGTGCGGTCGCAAAACGCAGACACTAAACTTATTACAGTGAACAGAGACGCCAATGAACGAACGGACAGATCATAACTTTGCGAAAATAAAGAATGAAAACTTTTCACTCGCGGGAAGACTTGAACCAAGGACCCGTCGTTCCGCAGCTGCTCACGCTAACCACGGGACCACGGCGCTCCTGCGCTCGCATTATCCTTGATGTTACCTATGTTTCGCATGGACTACTCAGTTTGTAAATTTTGCTTATTTTTTCATAGTTTCACACAACTTCTTCCTGTTTTCTCGACTGATCTGTGTTCAGTTTTTCAAGGCTTATCCACTGTGCCAACTTATAACTAAATCTGAGGGGGGTGCGATTGGAAGGTTCCCTTGTGAGCAGCGAGAAACAAAAAACAAAGGCAGTCGTTCTGCGCGCTCTTTCAGGAAAAGGAATGTGGTCAGATACTGAGCCGATGCTGAAGCTTGAGCAAAGTGTTGAGCGAAATTTCCTGCTACAAAGTCTGGATTGGTAAGGACAACAACATGCACAGAAATTCCTGCAACCTCAGTGGGAGGAGGGTGGCCAAAAATTCGCCTGAGTTTCGCCCTGACTTGTGAAGAGGGAGTGTGTGGTCCTATGGCAGCTACATATCGTTCCCAGCAAAGAGTTTCGCCCTGACTTGTGAAGAGGGAGTGTGTGGTCCTATGGCAGCTACATATCGTTCCCAGCAAATCTGTTTCTGAAGTTTGATTAGGTAGCGGGCCCAGGCACGGAGTCGTTTAAAGACCAAAGAAGAGTAGTAGAAGGGTGCTGCTTGAAGTGTTGACGAGCACAGCGGCGGTCTTTTATGGCTGCAGCAATTTCAGGAGTCCACCAAGGGACCATCTTCCAGCACATGGAACCTGAAGAAGAAGGAATTGCTGAAACAGCTGCTGAAAGGATGGCAGCAGTCAAAGTCTGAGTAGATTCATCAACACTGTCGTGTGGCAATACAGGGGGTATGGGAGCAGAGGAGAAGGCGCCCCAATCAGCCTTAGATATGGCCCACCTGGGAGTGCGACGGAGTGAGAGACACTGAAGGAAGGTCAAAACAATCGGATAATGGTCGCTGTCAAATAAGTCATCGTGGACTCCCCACTGAATGGAGGAAAGGAGGCCGGGACTACAGATAGAGAGATCAATGGTAGTGAAAGTGTCGTGCGCCACACTAAAGTGTGTGGGAGTGCCTGTATTTAGTAAACAGAGGTCAAGCCCTGCCAGAACAGCTTCAACTGTCCTGCCGAGGGCAGTAGTTGTATGACTACCCCAAAGAGGGTTGTCCCCTGGTAGCAGGAAGGGAGAAGGGAGTTGTTGAAGAAGGGTGGTGAGGGCATGAGATGTGGCCGGCCTCTCAGGTGGGAGGTAGAGATTACAGATTGTGATTGGAGTGGCCAGATGGACGGTATGGAGGGGAACCCATTTACTAACAATGTCCTTGCAGACCAAGGTGCAAACACCATCAGAAGCCCACAAAGGACCAATTCGGATTCGACAGAAAGTGTGGAACCCATGAAGGGCGGGTGAGTAAGAATTGACAAAAGGCTCTCCTTGAGTGCAATACAAGCGACAGAGAGAAAGGGCTGCAATTCTGGAAGGTGGCGCAAATACCCATTACAATTCTACTGGAGGATTCTCGAGCCAGAGTCCAAAGGGGAAGCGAAGGGACCAGAGTTGGTCACACCGCCGAGTCGCCATCCATCACCGATAAGGATGGGGTAATATCTATATAGGTGGGGTCAAACTCTGTTGGTTCATTGACTGGAGGAGGGGAAGTTGCACCTCAGGGGGTACCAGAGGGGCCTTGCCCTTGTTCTTGCGTTTCTGCTTCTTTTCTTGGGAAGGACAAGAATGGCAGACTTCAGCAAGAGCAGGCACGAAATTACACTGGGCAATCTTGGCACCCACCGGCCGCAGATCACGCTGCCGATGTGGGGCTGTAGATAGCCTTCCAGAGGGGTGCCAGGAAGAGGAGTCCCAGGACAGAGCTCCAGTACCAGTGGCCCCTGAAGGCGGGGAGCACTAGTCTGGTGGGGGAGGGGGAGCAGCACCCAAAGGGGTGGGTATAGGTACTGAGGGGGAGTTGGAGGGGGTGGCTGAAGGCATGGATCGAATGGGGTGGGTCTGGGAAGAGTCAGGGGTAGGAGGAAGCAAAAGTAGAAGACATAGACATGGGATGGAGCCGGTCATTCTTTCCATGAGCCTCAGTGTAGGTGGTCCGATCTAAGGTTTTGTTCTCTTGAATCCTTCTTTCTTTCATAAACACCAGGCATACGGGCGAGTGTGGAGAATGCTGTCCATGACAATTTACACACATTGGTGGGGGAGCACAGGCACTCCCCTCACGGAGGGGGCGCCCACAGTCACCGCGGAGGGGATCAGTGGTGCAGCGGGAAGACATGTGTCCAAACTGTAAGCATTTAAAGCATCTCATCGGTGATGGAATATAAGGTTTTACATCACACCGATACACCATTACCTTGACCCTCTCTGGGAGGATATTCCCCTCAAAGGCCAGGATAAAGGCGCCCATAGTGGTGTGATTGATTGGAGGGCCTCGCTGAACACGGCTGATAAAACGAACCCCTCGCCACTCGAGGTTGGCACGGAGCTCCTCGTCAGTTTGCAGAACAAGATCTCGGTGGAAAATAATGCCCTGTACCGAGTTCAAAGATTGGTGGCGCGTGACGGAGACTGGGACGTCACCGAGATGCCCACAAGCACGTGGGACGTCAGATTGGGCAGCAGAAGATGTCTTTATGAGCAAAGAACCGGACCGCATTGTACTCATGGATTCCACTTCGCCATACTTATCTTCAATCATCTCCACGAAAAACAAAGGCCTGGTCACGGCATAACTTTCACTCTTCCCAGGGGGTCGCCAGGGAGGGGAAGTCCAAAGGATCAGAAGAAGCAGAGGCATGTCTTCTATCACTCTTAGAGACGGCCACAGAATGGCCAGGATGTTGAAGCTTTTGTTGCTTCATATGCAAGGCGTCTGCCCTAGCACCACCCACTCCGACCAGGGGCTCGCCCCGCAGGTGCCACGCAGCCACAGCAAGGAGTTCTGATGCCCCGAAGTGATGAGCATCAACTCCTTGGCATACACGAGGCATTAACAGCTCAGATACTAGCAGTGTGATCCCTGTGTTGTCAGGGGGATCAGCCAAGTGGGTACTTAACAGCTCCACCACACCGACTGGCTACCGTGCTGGTGACCTAGCAGGAGGGGGGCCAGGGAAAGGGGAGGGGAGGGGGAGAGGAACCTGCCCCATGGAAGCTAGGTAGGGAGTTCATCCCCAATTGGCTCAAACTGAACGGAAAATTTTGAGAATGGAAGCCAAACCCCCAGGGGATCAAAAACGCCGAAAAGGAGAGAAACAGCAAACTAAACAATAGAACAGAGACCGAAACAAAGCCAGAAGGATAGCCAGGCCAACATAAAGAAGTCCACTAAGAGGGAAAAGAGGGGGCAGGAACAAAGGAGTAAGGATAGGGAGGGAGAGGAACAGGGATGGCAATGCAGCCTGGAATAGCTCGGGGCCCCGTGCGCGGCACACACGTACCCACAAAAGGACTGGGAGGCTGCTGATATGAAAGGGCGTGATATGTCTACAGATGCGTTACACTTCTGGAGCTACTTAAAATATACTTCAACACAGTACAGATAATTACATACAGTTAGACATTTAATAATTTAGATTTAAACGATACTGATAATCGCCAATGGAGAATTTTCTCTCTATCAATTAATTGTTGTTATGCTTATGTCTGTGCATCAGTGTAGTGCCAAGTGAGCAGCGAAAGATGAATTATTTAAGTTTTTGAGCCTGAGAACGTCCATTTGTTCAGGAAATCTTATGTTGAAACTCTCATCAGTTTGGCCTAACACGGAAACGCAGACATAATCATCGAAGAACACTTAGAAATAATACTTTTTGTCGAAAGAGGAGTGCAGATGAATTTGTTACAGGAATTACACATATGCAACCACATTCAGAGTAAATCTCAATGCATACTGAATGGTCAAATAGAATTAAAAAACCAAATGTACTTCCAAAGTTTCATACAACTCCTATAATTTGAAGCGATAGAAACAATAATTGACAGAGAGAAAATTCTTGGTTGACCATTAGCACATCTATCAAACCTAAATTATTAAATGTGTAACTACACAAAATTGTCTGTTCTATGTAGAAGTACTTTGAAGTAACTCCAGAATTCTAACATATCTGGACATGTATTATGTTCTTTAGCACATCAGAGCAGCAGCTGATGTAAACAAATGTATCCGTCACCTTGTTTTTAGTTCAGTTCATTGATCAGTATGGATTGTAAAAATCAATCCTCTGTCCTATAATATGTAAAGGAGAGCTTTTCAGGAAATAAGTGCAATGTACAGAGCATATGAAAGTGTAAAACTACGTAATCAGAAATATTTTGTTATGTTTTAGGGTCCAAACGTTAATTTTTTTGTAGACTATGCATCACGAAAATTGTTATATTTTAGAACACAAATGCAAAATTTGCAAAGAAGTCAATTCTACCTTCTGACGATGCGCTCAGACCCGAAACTAGTGATATTGTAATAAAATCATTTCAAGAAAACTTGTGGCTGGTTGCAGTATTTCCTACACTGTAATTAAAATTGAATGTTTAACTCATGGACTTCACCGATCAGTAGGCTATTTCTTTACATTTCCAATAGAAATCAAGCAAACTCAGTTTGAAAAACTATTTTAATCTTAATTTTTTGAGACTTAGTTGACAAAAACCACCGTTGAATAAATATATCCAACCTTAACTTATTATACATTTTGAAAACTCCTGTGTTTGCACGATTTACTAACATGGCAGTAAATCAGATTCACTCATATTATTCACTAAAGAGACAAAATTCCAAGTTATAATGAACTGTGTTGGTAGAGTACGAGTGATGGAGGAGTGTGGTAGATAAGCACGAATCTTTCGTTTTTCTTTAAGTTCGTAGGAGCGGTGGCAAGGTGGCAGACGGGTAACAATCGAATTCCGCGAAAATCACTTACAGTTCGGTGTTGGTGAATAATGAAGTTAGTCAGTGCACGTACCAAGAGGAATTACTATGAAGAGAGTTCAAGACAGTTCATCAATATTGTCTTTTTTGAAAGGCCAAGGAATAATGGTAAGTATGTATTTATTACAAAATATATTCCAGTTTGGAACACGAGAAATGTATTTGGATCACTACAAGATGAATTTTGTAAGATTATTTTACCTTACACTCTTTACGAAGCATTTAATTATCGTTTCTGACTCTTTAACTACTTACATTTCTATTCCCAGCTTTCATAGTTTTACACTCGGTACATCAAAATATGTTGTAATTCGGACTTAACTTGGCACTCTTTAGTGGTTTCAAGTGCATTGAAATATATGATCTGAGGCATCTAAAATGCTCCAGAAAGTGGTTTTAGGTCTTAATTTTTTTCAAGGTGATCTCCTATTTAGACACCCTTTGTGATCTATACCGTGCAACAACCACACAATGGACAATATATAAAGCACATAAGGTGAAGAAACCACAAACAGCAAGAAAACATGGCGCACCCTGACATTTGACAATAAAATAACACAGAATACGAAACATCGTGAAGAAACAAGGTATAATTGTGGCATATAAAACAAACAATACTGCAGAAAAGATTCAAGAATCACGTATAAATTCAGAAAATCAGATTTATACCAGCTAACCTGCAAGGACTTGATTATATATACATCGTACAGACAAGCAGATATTTCAGGATAAAATTCTCAGAAGACTGAAGAGGACTGAAAAGCGGCAGCACACAATTCACATTCGCGGACCACCTCATCAGAAATAACCACCATCCCAGTGACACAGAAACAGACCTCCAACACCTAAAACACAGTAACCAAAGTAAACAAACGAGAGTCGGAAGCACATCAGAGACGCAAATTTGTGCTGCGAAACGTGAGTCCAAGCCACAGCGACCTAACAGGACGCAGTATCACAAACGAGCGTGAGAAAACGTGAGTAAACACCGCCAACACACGAAACAATCCATGAGTAACAAACTGCACGAAATAGTTCGCCATATCTAGGGTTCACAAAACTTTGATCAATGTCCACAGGTTCAGCTGAACTACACGAAACACGTCTGGTACACAAAAACAAACTTGTCACTGTTATGGACTAGCAAAATTATATACTTGCAAGGCCAAAAACGGACGTATGCCACGAATTTTACCACAACATACATTTTAAAGATCGGATGATAAGCAAAAAGATTTCCTAACATTCACGGTGAATGATGACAGCCAAAACAGTTGCAGGATAAAGATTTATTAAAATTCTTGACCAAGGTTTCGGTATATATAAATATACCTTCATCAGAAGTAAAAAAATCTAACATTACATCCTGCAATGGAGATTAATAAAACGATTGTGCCAAAAGGCGTCGTCAGTAGTTAAGACATCGTCTCCATTTGTACAACATGATTATGGACACAGGGTCAATGCGAACACAGTTTAGCATCGGTACTTCGCCTATGAACTATGGAGATGATATCTTAACTGCTGACAACGCCTTTTGGCACAATTGTTTTATTAATCTCCATTGCAGGATGTAATTTTAGATTTTTTTTTACTTCTGATGAAGGTATATTTATATATACCGAAACCTTGGTCAAGAATTTTAATAAATCCTTATCCTGCAACTGTTTTGGCTGTCATCATTCACCGTGAAGAATTTCAACAGTTGCTGTGTCAGCCATGTTTAAAATCTTGACATTTCCTAACATCCCTCATGTTTGCAGATGAGGCAGTGTACTAATTAAGACCAGAGGATGATTTTGGTTTGCAGCCACAGGACGCACGCACTGTAAACTATAATGTAAACTGCACGTACAATTTAAATGACAAGAAAACCTGATGTTTCATATTTCTTAACCTAAAAATAACCTGTACGTATTTATTTGAGGAAAATAATAACAAACCCTTTGAGAATTCCACAACGGTGGCAAAACACGTTTGGGTGAAAAAAAACCATTTGTGTACTTGAAAAAAAGGCGGATCCATTCTTAATTTATTATTATTTTTCTGCAAGCACGGCAACTGTGCTTAAAAGCCGGGCGGAGTGGCCGCGCGGTTAGAGGTTACATGTCACGGATTGCGCGGTCCCTCAAGCAGCAAGTTCGAGTCCTCCCTCGGGCATGGGTGTGTGTTGTTGTTGTTAGCATAGGTCAGTTTAAGTAGTGTTTAAGTCTAGGGACCGATGACCTCAGCAGTCTGGTCCCTTAGGAATTCACACACATCTGAGCATTTGAGTTTAAAACCTCAGTATGATAACTGCACAGCCTGGGAAGCTGGCTCGGTATGGGCACTGCCCGCGAAAGTCAAGGTTCCGAATTCGTTTCCCGGTCCTCCGCAAGGTTTTTCTCTGGCTAAATTTCGAACGAGCCTTTCGTAGCGTTCGCTAAAGCCACACTGTTCACAAACACAGCCGGCCGGAGTGGCCGTGCGGTTCTAGGCGCTACAGCCTGGAGCCGAGCGACCGCTACGGTCGCAGGCTCGAATCCTGTCTCGGGCATGGATGTGTGTGATGTCCTTAGGTTAGTTAGGTTTAATTAGTTCTAAGTTCTCGGCGACTGATGACCTCAGAAGTTAAGTCGCATAGTGCTCACAGCCATTTGAACCATTTTTTTCACAAACACACGCGGCATTATAACGTCTCTCAATGCGCCAAACCAACGGTTTAGTTCTGTCCAGAGTGACTCCCAGGTATTTTGGGCTTTCGTTGTATCTGACTGTGCCAAGAGGACCGAACTGTGGACTGATCTTTGCTGATGAAAGGCGATTAGAGAGGTGGAACAGGCTTACCTCGGTTTTAGAAACATTTGGTCTCAGTCGCCATGTCTGAGACCAAATGTTTCTAAAACCGAGGTAAGCCTGTTCCACCTCTCTAATCGCCTTTCATCAGCAAAGATCAGTCCACAGTTCAGCCCTCTTGGCACAGTCAGATACAACGAAAGCCCAAAATACCTGGGAGTCACTCTGGACAGAACAATAAAAAAAACACCTTTCCAACTTGGCCAAGAAGATACAAACACGAGTGAACATTGTGAGAATGCTGGCAGGCAGTACATGAGGAGCATCCCTTGCACTGGTATACTCTGCAGCAGAATACTGTGCACCAGTTTGGCTGCGAAGCGTCCACGTAGTGAAAGTAGACGTCCAGCTGAACTCAGTTATGAGAGTAATTAGTGGTACAGTCCGGCCTACACCTACTTGCTGGCTACCAGTGCTTTCAAACACCTGTCTACCAGACCTCCGTCGAAAGGCTGCTGCTTACAACCTCTGTCAGCAAGTTTCTGAAAACAACTCGATCCCTCTTCATGACGATTTGCTGTCACTGCCCAGGAAACGCCTCAAATCTAGAAGACCAGCATATGAAACGGGAGTCCAAACGCTATCCACAGGGTTCGACCCCGACGCGGAGTGGAAACGTGAGTGGCAAGCTACAAAAACCCGAAACCACCAACTTGTAGACAATCCAACAGTTCCAATTCCAGGCTTCCACCAACAGAGTGAGGTGTGGGTGCAGTTAAACAGATATCGGACCGAAGAGGGTAGGTGCAAATACAACATGCACAAGTGGGGCTCTTCGAGTGACAGTGTGTGTGACTGTGGTGACACCTAAAGCATGAGATAGAGTGTGAATAAATGTTCAATCAGTCGCTTCCCTGGTGGCATTGAGAAGCTCCATCCAGCATCCCACGAGGCACTCCGCTGGATCGAGTCCAGTCAACATCCGAGTGTAGTCTGAGCCGTTTTAAAACAAACCCACCATGGCCAGCATGGTCGCCGGATCTCTCCCCAATTGGGAACGTTTGGAGCATTATGAGCAGGGCACTCCAACAGCTCGGGATTATGACGATCTAACGCGCAAATTGGACGGAATTTGGCACGATATGTCTCAGAAGGAAGTCCAACCAGTCTATCATTCAAGGCCAAGTCGAATAACTGCTGCTTGCATAATGGCCAGAAGTGGACCAACGCGTCCCTCTGAATAAATCATCCGATTTTTCCGAGCTTGTAGTCATATGTTTGTCTGTACACGCACCTCATATCTACCGATTTCCGTCTCATGCGGATAATTCCTTCGTAGTGCGACACTTTTTTTCTCTTAAGAGTATATCCCCCCCACCCAACACCATCACTATCTCACAACTAACAATTTTATCTATCCATGGAGTTGTGAATTAGTCGGGTACTTTGTTTACGTTTCTTTACCTTCTGTAACACTGTAGGCATTTAAATACAACGATGAAAATGAAATAGCTACGAATTGCGATCCGTCTGGATGTTACCAGGCAAGCACGGCATTTTAATACTTTTTTTTTTTACATCTGGCGGCTATTTTTCCTTCTTTACCAAATCTTCGGCCTTTTCCCACTGGCTCTATTCTCAGAGAGACTGAAAAATTCAATTCAGAAAATCCGATTCGATACTCAAATCTGTTAGCTAGGTGCCACTTTCAGTGACAAGGAAAATTTATCGGCGTCATTCCGCAGTTTTCGGTGGTATCGGCTTATTCAAAAATGGTTCAAATGGCTCTGAGCACTATGCGACTTAACTTCTGAGGTCATCAGTCGCCTAGAACTTAGAACTAATTAAACCTAACTAACCTAAGGACATCACACACATTCATGCCCGAGGCAGGATTCGAACCTGCGACCGTAGCGGTCGCTCGGCCCCAGACTGTAGCGCCTAGAACCGCACGGCCACTCCGGCCGACCGGCTTATTCACCTCCAGTTTAACGTGACTATTAAAACCACCTGAAATTACCGGTATCTGAAATAACCGATTTTCCGTTTTTTGTTGCTGTTAGTTACACAAATGACTGTAGACGTTGAATAAACATTAAAACATTCTAGCCGACCGGTGTGGCCGAGCGGTTCTAGGCGCTTCAGTCTGGAACCGCGTGACCGTTACGGTCGCAGGTTCGAATCCTGCCTTGGGCATGGATGAGTGTGATGTCCTTAGGTTAGTTAAGTTTAAGGAGTTCTAGGGGAGTGATGACCTCAGATGTTACGTTCCATAGTTCTCAGAGCCATTTGAACCATTTGAAACATTCTAAGACTCCCTCAGACTTTTGCATCGTACAATTCAAAATACATACAATCAAAATATCAAATGAATTAGGTAAATAAAACAAAATTTGGTCCGTCACCGGTCGTTGCTTCTCTCGAAAGTAATAAAGTGTTAAATACTACGAAAAATTCACCAATATTTTCCTGCTGATTCTAATTTTTTAATCTCTGTTCAAAAATCATGTTATAATCGATCATCGAACTACTTTTTGGGGCAACACGAATAATTGGTGCTTAAGGGTGAAAACTGAGGTTGTAGAACTCTATTTTTTGTGTTAAGTTGTCTGTTTACAAAGGCTACAGTCAAACGAAGGTATATTATGTAGACATAGGTAACAGATAATTTCTATTTTTATCATAAACTATCAATGAACATCAACAAAAGCAAAACGAGGATAATGGAATGTAGTCGAATTAAGTCGGGTGATGCTGAGGGAATTAGATTAGGAAATGAGACACTTAAAGTAGTAAAGGAGTTTTGTTATTTGGGGAGCAAAATAACTGATGATGGTCGAAGTAGAGAGGATATAAAATGTAGACTGGCAATGGCAAGGAAAGCGTTTCTGAAGAAGAGAAATTTGTTAACATCGAGTATAGATTTAAGTGTCAGGAAGTCGTTTCTGAAAGTGTTTGTATGGAGTGTAGCCATGTATGGGAGTGAAACGTGGACGATAAATAGCTTAGACAAGAAGAGAATAGAAGCTTTCGAAATGTGGTGCTACAGAAGAATTCTGTAGATGAGATGGGTAGATCACATAACTAATGAGGAGGTATTGAATAGAATTGGGGAGAAGAGGAGCTTGTGGCACAACTTGACGAGAAGAAGGGATCGGTTGGTAGGACATGTTCTGAGGAATCAAGGGATCACCAATTTAGTACTGGACGGCAGCGTGGAGGGCAAAAATCGTAGAGGGAGAGCAAGAGATGAATACACTGAACAGATTCAGAAGGATGTAGGTTGCAGTAGGTACTGGGAGATGAAGAAGCTTGCACAGGATAGAGTAGCGTGGAGAGCTGCATCAAACCAGTCTCAAGACTGAAGACCACAACAACAACAACATCAATGAACTGGTAAGTTTTTATTACTGTTGTCGTGACTTACTTTCTCTGTATCGTTTCACAAACTGATAGACAGATAATTAGCTTTGTGCTAATTTGCAGCATTCACTTTCTTTAATTATTTCGAATGAAAAAACAGTTTCCTAGTTGTATACATATATCTTTACTTTTTAACATTAATTCGAGTACAACTGTTTTTTAATGGCAAAAGCAAAAACGCTCTTTGACAAAGTTCAAATGAATAATTTAGAAAGTAGGCAAGACATAATATTCAATAGGTACAATAGTAAATATTTCTTACTCAGCCCTGGATCTCCGTTATTTTCGAACCGGTACAAATACTGGATTGCCGCCCCCCCCCCCCCCCTTGATCGTTTGAGATCGGACGTCAAACATTTTAAAATATTCATTTTTCAAAAATATGTTCATTTTGCAGTGTACATCTTTCTGAAGAGTTTGATATGTGAAATATATATATTCGAGGCAATGTAATACATGTTACTTGGTCTAAGTGTGTCAAAGTGCAGTGCCACGCCACTTCACACAGCGTTCTTCTATCGCATGTCACTGTACTGTAATTCACTCTGTGGAATGCCAACGCGTGCGTATTTTATAATATTCAGGACAGTGGAAATTAAAATGTTCTGTGGTGCCTCTCCTGCTCCCAGTCGGCCGGTTTGACATCCTAAACCCCTTTTAAAAAACTCGCAATTAATACTGGGTGGGATTATTTGTGACTGGGAGAATAGGAACTCTTCAGAAAATTTGCACTCTTTGCTAATAACTTTCTCTTTTGAGTGACATAAAATTAAATACAGGGAATGTAAAAGCAGTAAAGACAAGAGACAAGCAATACGGTACACATTTATTCCATCCTTAGGTCCCAGCATTTTTTTTTTTCCTCTGATCTTGCTACAGCTTTACATGGCGACCTTTCCTTTCTGCGAAAGAATGCGTTATCTCATCAAAGTTTGTCAAAAGTTTTGCTACACGAAAAATCAAAATGTCTGAATAAGCTATTAATACGAATAATACCCAAGACTGATGTGGTGTCTCTATTTGATTAAGTCTGTTTTGTCACTGTCTGCTAAATAAAACGAAATAGACCTATCTAACATTGCAGCAGTTTTAACACACGCCAAATAAGCGAGGCTGTTTTGGCATAAATGGTCATTTTTATCCATCTCATTCACCTCAATAACTCGACAGAATATAATCACGAAGTACCAATATCAAATGCCTACTAGGCGTACGACAAGCGAAAAGTTTTATGTTAGGAAATAGTTTCACATTTAATTCATACGCTACAGTTTCTCAAGCGTGAGATCGAAAATTAGTAGTACACAATTTATATATAAACTTGAAATCATCATATTCCTCCATATAATTTGTGTAATGCCTTCCTCGATCTAATAAACAATTTTGTTATCACTAAATCTATAACTTTTCAGCCACTGTCAAAACTTATTCTCCAGTTAACACCAGTAACCCTGCTAGAATCACTGGTTTAGTTGTCCCGCGTTTGTTATCCTATTATGCGCGATTAAGTCTTCGCACGAAGCGTTTTCTGCACTATCCCGAGAGCACAACTTATGCAGCTGCTAACCGGGGACTGTCAAACTGGCCCTTTGTAGTGTAGCGATCTGGCAAAAAAATTGTTAAAATTTCATTTTCTTGGATACACTGAGAAGATTAATACGTAATCTTTCTTACCTGTTATTCCTGTTAATCGTTTATTTCCACTCTGGTAGTCTGAGACCGTGAATTTCGCTAATAATTATAAGAATGCTTATCATTTGCCCACCCAATCAACCACATAAACGAACTGCGATTGGCATGCACCCGTTCGGATCTATTCGGATCAGCTCGTATAACCTCGTCCCCTTTTGTCTGCGGCAAAGTTCTTTATTTCCCCGGCAGAGACATCACACACACTATGCATACATTCAAAAAATCGTTTCATGATTCGTTCAGAAATCAGCTTAGAATATGTTCAAAAAGCAACAGCGATGCGTTTCACAATCATATGAATAAGCGATAGACGAACGTGCGGTAGACGTTAGGCGATTTGGGAAACAAGTTTTTTTTCCGTCAAGAATACGAATTTGGCGCCCCCTGAAATTGCCGCCCGGGGCAGGTACCCTAGTCTGCCCACTCCCTAGATCTGGGTCTGTTCTTACTGTAAAAACGGCAAATAACAAGAGCTGTAACTCGAAAAGATGAACAGTAAACATTTCATTAATGACTTAATTCACTAACCAATGTTCATTGGCCAGTCTCTTAATAAAGACTCTTTCTACGATGTGTTCATCAGTAAATTGATTCAATTCATCAGAAACGATACGATTCAAAGATGATGTCAATCTTTCAGGTACCACAGAACTTCATATCTATCATGTTTTCAAAAAGGAAATTATTTAAAAATCAAAAATTTTAGCATCACTGCTATGGCAAATTGATGTATCGATTATATACCCGCTTATCAGCAAAAAATAAAAATAATCGTTATAAAGAGACCAAACAAATGCCGAAAAATGCTTGTTATTTGTAAATAAACTACTGGTATCGGTTTTAACCGATCGGTTTTTCACATCCCTAGGCCCAACACACGAGCAGACTGCAGACATCCGTCGCAAAGTCGTTATCACTTGAGAAATTGGAATTAACTGTTAACCACTCAAAGTTTTAGTGCATACTACAGAATGTCTTTACGAAATCAAATCTGTGTTCCAATAACGGTGTCATCGAAGATGTTTCGTCGTCATATTGCTAATTGAGACAATATGCTTACGTTCGTGTACTTGAGTGAGTCGTTCAGAATGGCCACCTCAAACGAAGATTTTACGTTTTACTCCACTGAATTGCCTCGAGAACCGGAGGCTTTGCGGAAAAAGACTATCGTAACAGATTAACGACAGGGAATTGTCTCGAGCTGCTGCTGAGTAAATTAAAGGCAGTCGCTGCAGCAGCCACAAGCTATCATACAGGATGAGTCACTAACCATTGCCACCAAGAATAACTACGAAAGTACGGTAGGAGCTGAAAAGTTTGTGGGCCTAAAGTTGCATGGGACAACGAGGGCCATAATATGACGTGGGTTATTTGTTGCTAGGTGGGGGTCGCTTCAGAGATATGAAGGTCAACTTTGTTTATTTTTTAAATGGGATGCTGTAGTTTGGTACTTACACTACTGGCCATTAAAATTGCTACACCGAGAAGAAATGCAGATGGTAAATGGGTATTCAATGGACAAATATATTATACTAGAACTGACATGTGATTACATTTTCACGCAATTTGGGTGCATAGATCCTGAGAAATCAGTACCCAGAACAACAACCTCTGGCCTTAATAACGGTCTTGATACGCCTGGACATTGAGTCAAACAGAGCTTGGATGCCGTGTACAGGTACAGCTGCCCATGCAGCTTCAACACGATACAACAGTTCATCAAGAGTAGTGACTGGCGTATTGTGACGAACCAGTTGCTCGGCCACCATTATTGACCAGACGTTTTCAATTGGTGAGAGATCTCGAACATGTGCTGGCCAGGCCAGCAATCTAACATTTTCTGTATCCAGGAAGGCCCGTACAGGACCTGCAACATGCGGTTGTGCATTATCCTGCTAAAAAATGTAGCGTTTCAAAGGAATCGAATGAAGGGTAGACCCACGGGTCGCAACACATCTGAAATGTAACGTCCACTGTTCAAAGTGCCGTCAATGCAAACAAGAGGTGACCGAGACGTGTAACCAATGACACCCAATACCATCACGCCGGGTGATACGTCAGTGTGACGATGACGAATACACGCTTCCAATGTGAGTTCACCGCGATGCGACCATCATGATGCTGTAAACAGAACCTGGATCCATCTGAAAAAAATGACGTTTTGCCATTCGTGCACCCAGGTTCTTCGTTGAGTACACCTTCGCAGGCGCTCCTGCCTGTGATGCAGAGTCAATGGTAACCGTAGCCATGGTCTCCGAGCTGATAGTCCATGCTGCTGCAAACATCGTCGAACTGTTCGTGCAGATGGTTGTTGTCTTGCAAACGTCCCCATGTGTTGACTCAGGGATCGAGACGTGGCTGCACGATCGCTTACAGCCATGCAGATAAGATGCCTGTCATCTCGACTGCTAGTGATACGAGGCCGTTGGGATCCAGCACGGCGTTCCGTATTACCCTCCTGAACCCACCGATTCCATATTCTGCTGACAGTCATTGGATCTCGACCAACGCGAGCAGCAATGTCGCGATACGATAAACCGCAATCGCGATAGGCTACAATCCGACCTTTATCAAAGACGGAAACGTGATGGTACGCATTTTTCCTCCTTACACGAGGCATCACAACAACGTTTCACCAGGCAACGCCGGTCAACTGCTGTTTGTGTATGTGAAATCGGTTGGAAACTTTCCTCATGTCAGCACGTTGTAGGTGTTGCCACCGGCGCCAACCTTTTGTGAATGCTCTGAAAAGCTAATCATTTACATAGCACAGCATCTTCTTCGAGTCGGTTAAATTTCTCGTTTGTAGCACGTCATCTTCGTGGTGTAGTAATTTTAATGGCCAGTAGTGTATTTCCTGATAGCGGCTATCGAGACGAATCCAAGATGTGTAACCCACCGATTCCATAGGTCAACGAAGGTCAAAAAGTTGGCATGAACATCCATTTAGAGAAAGTGTTCGAAGTGATGACCATTGGTATCAATGCAGTGGTGCAATCTTCTTATCATGGATTGAGTGGTATTCCTCATCACTTCGGCACTTATCGAAGCACATGCTGTGACAATTATCTCGCGTATATCGTGCAAATAGTAAATATTCGCTGAATACGGCATATCCATCTAACATGCCATTGGTCGGCTGTGGTGGCCGAGCGGTTCTAGGCGCTAAAGTCTGGAACAGCGCGACCGCTACGGTCGCAGGTTCGAATCCTGCCTCGGGCATGGATGTGTGTGATGTCCTTAGGTTAGTTAGGTTTAATTAGTTCTAAGTTCTAGGGGACTGATGACCTCAGAAGTTAAATCCCATAGTGCTCATTTGAACCATTTTTGAACATGCCATTGACATGTAAACACCATTCGATGGATCGCAATACAACAGTGATAGGAACGATAAGACTATTATCGTCGAACCAAACGAATGTGGATGATGCATTCCTTCGAAGAACAAGCCGACATGCTTCTCATTTACGGAGAATCCCACCAAAATTCAGAGAGAGTTAGAGACATACGCTGAAAGATATTCTCGACGTAGTCACCCTACACGTCGTACGTTTAAATATGTGTATGTATATGTATATATAAATTGAGAACAACTGGATCTTTAACGCATTGGAAATATAGGCTATCCGGCAAAAAAAATTACTAACGAGGAAACGAAATTGGTACTCTTGCCACTGTGGTTCGAGATCCTTTTATTAGTTCGCGTCAAATCGCAAGGGAATCTGGCATGAGCCAGAGTAGTGTTGTAAGTGTTCTGCATCACCATAAATATTATCCTTACTATATCAGTGTCCACCAAGAATTAACTGGTACGGATTGTATGCATCGCATTGAATTCTGACGATGGGCTCAACCTCAGATTCAAAGGGATGAAACATTTATTAATTTGATTTTATTTACTAACGAGGCTACATTCACGAACCATGGAAACGTTAATTTGCATAACATGCATTATTGGGCAACTGAAAACCCATGTTGGAAGCTGCAAGTAGCTTACCAAAAACCGTGGTCGGTGAATGTATGGTGTGGGATTCTGGAGGACAGAATTATAGGCCCCTATTTCATGGAAGGAAATCTTAATGGTAGGCAGTACACCACATTCCTGCACGAAACATTCGGAGTGTTAGTGGAAGAAATATCTCTAGGAACAGGGAACAAAATGTATCAACACGATGGGTGTCCGGCACATTTTTCGCTGATGGCTAGAAATGAGTTGCAGAGACAATTTCCAAATCGTTGGATTGGATGCGGAGGAGATGCGTCGTGGCCGGCTCGTTCGACAGACTTGACGCCTCTGTATCTTCTCTTGTGGGGATTCCTAAAAGACATTGTTTATAAAGACGTTCCAACTACACCTGAAGATAAGCAAGAGAGAATTGTCAGATCATGTGGTTCGATAAGTGCCGATGTGATAAGGAATACCACTCAATCCATGATAAGAAGATTGCAGCAATGCACTGATACCAATGGTCATCACTTCGAACACCTTCTATAAATGGAGGTTCATGCCACTTTTTGGCCTTCGTTGACCTTCAAAGACCTTACTGTAACACATATTGAGTTCGTCTTGATATCCGCTATCAGTAAATAAGTATCAAACTATAGCATCCCATTAAAAAAAAAAAAACTAAGTTGACCATATCTCTGAAGCGACCTCGCCTAGCAACAAAAAACCAACGTCATATTATGGCCCCCGTTATCCCATGCAACTTTTATCCCACAAACTTTTCAGCTCGTATCATACTTTCGGAATTATTCTTGGTGGCAATGGTTAGTGACTCGCCCCGTATGATAAATTACATAATTTGCTAACAGTTCGTAAGAAATAACGCAGAAAGGTGTTGATTCTTATGTGCCAGGAAGTGACAGTGCCTGTGTGTTCCTGTAGAGGATGTAAGTTACATTTTATTGATCTTTTGTTTCCTTCATTTTAGAATTTGTAAAAAAAGAGAAAAAAAATAACCAGTTTACATGAGAGTCGAAAACGATGTCCTACGGCAATGTGAAGATAACGCCCGAAAAACAATTCCAATGCCACTACTTTAATCAAACGGTGAGAGCTGGAAAAATAAATGTGAGTGAAAAGACTGATATTAAAAGGTGTGGTAACTTTATGTCAGGCGGAACTTGATAACTGAAATATTAGGTTATGATGACCAAAATTTGAAGCAATCAATTAGATATAAAAATGAGAATTCAACATAATTTTATCTTGAGCGTCTAAAATGTAGTCTACTTCTTTTGTTTTTTTTTTTAAAGGAAAGATAAAGAAATTGCACTTCCTATATAGCAGTTACGATTCGTTATGTGATAGTGTGTAACACTATACGTATACCGGTACCTAAAGAGACAGGGAAGTCCTTGCACTAACTTTGGCCATTTGCTGAAACAATTATTTAGGATAGTTTTATTCTTTGAATTTCTGGTACAAATTAATTCGATTCTACAGCGGCGATTAATAATCAATAATTGCCCTCAGTGAGTTACGATGCAAGAAGAATTAAAATTTCTGGGAAAAGAAAGGGCAGAATAGCAGATGTTTCAAATTAACAGCACTACTTAATCACTTTATTGCTCTGAAGTAGGACTAGTTCACTAGCGAGAGGCTTTTGTTCGCAGCCGTTTCATTCTGATGTTCAGTGCAAAAATGGCTCGGCGCATATTTTAACTCTTGTGCTCGGCGGAAGAAAAAAACGTTAAAGAAGCGAAGCGAGCCTTTTTTTCAGTTAACGTTTTTCATTCCATTACAGCGGCGATAAGCACCGTCTCTCCACGGACGCTCGTTTTAAATCAGCCGGATCTGGGTGGATTATTAAAGCGCTCATATCTGTCCGTTACACGCAATAAGGATCTCCGGCACTGGCGGCGCGGAGTCGCCGCCATCTGGCGGCAAATTTTACAACTGGCCGCCGATATTCTGCAGCGCGCTACGTGGCGGCAGAGCCCTCCGCCGGCGTTACTCGTAACTAATTGCAGCTCTTCGGCGAGACCCTGGCGTGAGTAATTCAATTAGCCTTTGTATTAATTAGGGGGAACGATATTGTGTGTTAATTTTGAGGAGTTGGAGCGCTTGTTCTCGACAAGTGGGCTGACGCGACGTAGAAGCTTTCTGGGTAAACGGGCTCGCTGTCGGGGTAAATAGGCAGCAAAAGGGGAGCCGATTTTGAGAGGCATTTCTCTGTATTTCTAAACAATGGCCGACGCAAGCACACACAGCCGCGGACGAGAGATGGCCTCATTAAGTGAAATGCTGCCTCTCGCTTTAGCAATTACGACTGTGCACAACCGACATCCTAAGTGTGTAGGATTACAGGCATGATTTGTCACTTAATGACGTTGTAACATTCGAGTTCGTCGTTCTAAAGACAACACGTTTCTACATATACATTTGAACGAACCTTATTGTTGGCGGTAAGGTTTACTAAATCAAAGCGAAATAAAATAAACGGACAAGGTCCCGTAGTTGATAGTTATTGTAACAGAATTTACTTGAAATGAAAAAACGCACTTTCTAGATCACGGCATGTTAATAAGTATCAATGAAAGCACGATGGTTTTTTATACGATTTCTTAAAATGAACTGATAAATGAAGACATTATGGCCAATTAAAATTACTTGACATTTGATACCTCACGCGTTGGAGTTGGTTTCTTCCAATAAGAGCTCTCAACGTCACGCCAGAACCGTACACCGTTGCCAAACAGGGTCATTCCATGTCAAGTCACCCAGGCCTTGACACCAACCAAGTCAGATTTTGATGAAACTTGGTACAATTACTTCTTTTATCATCCTGAAAGCACTTGTAAAATTTTTTTGCTCAATCTCTTATAGTTTTTTTATAAATTTTTAAAGTTTTTAGATTTGGCGTTGTTTCAGCAGTCGGAAATCGTAACTTAAACGTGTCCTCACAACTAAAAAAATTTGTATATTAAAGAATACTCAAGACATCAGTATGAAATTTTGGAATAAGTTTGTGTATTATATCTAAAGGTTAAAAAAAATTACCATAAAGATATATTAAAATCTTCGAAATGAAAAAATTTACAAGTTTTTTTTTAGCTAACGGATGTTTTGTTTTACAAAAACTGCAATATCTAGAGTCTCAGAACTGATAGAAAGCTCAAATTTGTTTTAAAATACTCTTAATTGTATAGGCTATTAGATAAAAGAAAAATTATGTTGGCTTTTTAACCTGGTTAATAGTTATCTAATTTTTAAAATAATATTAATTATATTTTAAAAATAAAAAGTACCAACTGACTTACACAGAAAATAAGTTTTTGTGTTCTTGGAGTAACAATGTACGCTTGGATTTTGTTTTGTTACTCCTGTGTTTTGAAGTAAAAAATTATTACAGTGTTAAATAGTGCTTGGATAGTATTTTATTAAGTTTATTCGAACTTTCAGTAAGTACTGTTACTTAGTTTACAGAGATTCTTTTCCAATATCCTATAAAAGTAACCAGAACAGTAATCAGACCAAAAGGGAAATCAGTATGTCAGATATTCAAACTTGTAGCGTAGGGTTATTTAAAAAATCTGACTGTTTCCAAACAACCTACACACCTTCAAAAAAGTTACAACTGGTATCTGAATTGAGTGAGGAAGAAAAAGATTTGATCCACTTACGATCTGGAATTAATCTGTGTGAATTTAAGAATATATGTTAACACCACAGCTACTACTTTTTAAATGTTTTCAAAAAGTATCTAACAATATGTGTAGACCCACTAAAAAAACACAAAAAGCCCATAAAAAAATCATTGAGAAGTGTAGTCTTGGATCTTTCTAAACAATTAATGACAAAAAATATTAGCATAAATCCTGGACAAAAGCTTTGCTCAACATGCCGTAACTTTTGTGAGGAAAAATTAAAGAGTTGAAGTCAATGAAAGTGAAACAGATGATGAAGTCATGGTTGAATTAGAATCATTGGAATCCAGAAATGAATCCCTCGTACAAACAAACATTGCTCTTGAT
Organism: Schistocerca piceifrons; assembly: GCF_021461385.2. NCBI lineage: Eukaryota > Metazoa > Arthropoda > Insecta > Orthoptera > Acrididae > Schistocerca > Schistocerca piceifrons. The sequence continues at coordinate 217,746,381 of NC_060146.1, forward strand.
AATTTAGGTTTAACACCGATAAAGCTTCATGCTTGTCAGAACAAAGCAAAGGGTCTTATTTTAAAAGGAAGGTTAGCAGTATTGAAAAGACTGCAAAAAAGGCGGTTTCAAAAGCATTAAAATATGATGCACCAAGTTCTGATGATGACAAAGAAGATACAAGTGTGGTTGAGAAAGCAAAGGCTTTTGATGTAATGATTTCTCTTATGAAAGAGAAGATTTCATCTGTTGGGAGGTCTAGAAAAATCCAGATTCTGACCTTGGCTCCAGGTTCTTGGAGTCGAAATAATGAAAGGATTTAATGTAAGTGAGTACATGGTGCGACAAGCTAGGAAGCTAAAATCTGAAAAGGGTATTTTGGAAACTCCTGGTCCAAAAAAAGGTAAAACTCTTTCTGAAAATGCAGTAAGACTTGTAACAGATTTTTATGAAAAGGATGAAAGTTCCAGAGTGCTACCTGGAACAAAAGACAAAGTAAGTGTTCAAAAAAATGTGTACATGCAAAAGAGACTCATTTTGTGTAACCTGAGAGAACTCTATTATTCTTTCAAATGTGAGAATCCCGAGGTAGAAGTAGGATTTTCAAAATTTTGTTTCTTGAGACCTAAATGGTGTATCCTTGCTGGTGCTGCAGGCACACACACTGTATGTGTATGCAGTACCCACCAGAGTGTTAAACTATTACTGGATGCTGTGAAAATTGAAGAATCTTATAAAGACCTAATTAAGATGCTTGTGTGCAACACGGAAAACCAAAACTGCATGCTACATCATTGCGACAGCTGTCCTGCAAATACTGCACTAACTGAGTACTTAACTGAAAAACTAAGTGAAGATTATGATTTAGAAGAAGAAATTGTAATCAATCAGTGGGTTAACACAGACAGGGCAGAAATGATCAGTGTTGAAGACTACATTTCTTTATTGGTTAGGTCATTGGAAAAGCTCACCCCGCACTTGTTTATAGAAAAATCCCAATCAGCAGCCTTTAAAAGATTGAAAGAAGACCCACCACCCAAAACAGCAATTATTGTGATGGATTTCAGTGACAATTATTCCTTTGTTACACAAAATGAGATCCAAAGTTACCACTGGAATAGAGGTGGTTGTACTCTACACCCAGTTGGAGTTTTCCTAGGAAATGAGGAAAACAATGTTTTTGTTTCCAACCACTGTTTTCTTAGTGATGACCAAGAACATGACACTGGTTTTGTTAACTTTGTACAAAAAGAAATTACAAAGTGGCTGTCATTATATCATACAGGCATTGACTCAGTTCACTACTTTACAGATGGTTGTGCTGGGCAGTACAAAAATAGAAACAGTTTTAAAAATTTGACTGAACACTTGAGGGACTTTAATTTGAAGGCCCAACACTCTTTTTTTGCAACAAGTCATGGGAAGTCAATTTGTGAGGGCCTAGGAGGAACTATTAAAAGAATTTTAAGGAAAGCCAGTCTACAGCTTTCAGACGAACAAATAATGACAGCAATCGATGTGTACAAGTTTTGTGAAAAAAATATTGAAAACATTCATTTTCACGTTATTGACAAAAAAGAAGCTGATTTGCTACGGTTAAAACTAGAAAAACGTTTTTCAGCAACCCGAACCATTCCTGGAACAAGACGTTTTCTTAACTTCAAACCACTTCCAACAAACAACCTTGAAATTAGAAGGACTACAGATAGTGTAAAACCCTCCTTAGTCTTTTCTTTCCATTCTTCTTCTGATTGGGTTCGTGTTGAACCATCCATAAATAGCTATGTCGCTGCAAATTATGATGGTAACTGGTACTTTGGACTGGTAAAAACAATATTCAATGATGAAGAAGATTATGAAATTCTATTTCTACATCCTTCAGGACCAGCTGCATCATTTTATTGGCCTGAAATAGAAGATTCTTGCATAGTGCTTTTGGAGCACATAGTCTTTGTAGTAGACGCACCTCAATCAAGCGGCACTGGAAGAGTGTATTACTTCAAAAAAGACTGTATCAAAAGTACTGAAAGCTCTTGGATGAAGTGGAAAAACAGTTTGAATCAGCATTAATGTTTATTAAAAAGACAAAATTACTCAAAAAATTCAATGTTTCAAGCAATCAGTTGGGTTATACACAAGTGTCGTAAGTACACTATCATTGTACATAATTCTAATGTAATCTACTATAATTAATAAATATGTTAAAAAGCCATCATTATTTTTGTTTTATCAAGTAGCCAATATGTTTAAGAGTAAATTAAAACAAATTTGAGCATTCTATCAGGTCTGAGACTCTAGATATTGCAATTCTTATAAAACAAAAATCTGCTAAAAAAAAGAAAAAATACATATATATTTTTTTCATAGAAAATATTAATATATATTTTAATAGTTTCATTTTTATCTTCAAATATGTATAATAAATAAACTTGCTGCAAAAATTCATGATGTTATCTAAAAGAGTTTTAAGATAAGCAATTTTAAAGTTTTGAATACAAATTAAATTTACCATTTCCGAAGGTTCGGAAAACGCAAAACATAAAAACTTTAAAAATTTATAAAAAAACTATAAGAGATACAGTAAAAAAATTTGCAGGTGTTGTCAGGATGTCATTAGAACCATTTGAGCCAAATTTCATGAAAATCTAAGGAGGTGGGTGTAAAATTTATTTTTTATTGGGTGATTTGATATGGAATGACCCAACAGGCACAACGTTTGGTCAGTTCACTTCCAATTACTTGTCGCGTTCTTTTTTTATGTGTCTGGATTCCGAATCATGGGTGTGGCGCTTTTATTACGTATGTAGGAACACGTGGTAACCACACCAACACGATGCTAATGCAATGCACAAGTTTCATACAGAGCACGAACCAAATACTGCTGGATATTTCAGTGTCACTTATGCAGATATCATACAGAGACCGGCTTACATCAGATAAGCTTCGCACGGCATTGCGTGATGCGGAATTATTTAGGTTGCAATTAATCTGTGTGACTGGATCACCAGAATCATAGATGTACGAGGGTTGTAACTTTAATAGTGGCAACTATTTATTTACAGCTCGTACAAAATAGATACATATTTCAAAGTTTAACTGACCTTCAAAGTAGTCACCAGCATTGTGTATAACCCGTTGCCAGCGATGTGCAAGTCGTTGGATACTCTTAGCAGAGCCAGTTGTGTTGACAGTTCGGGCGGCACCATTTATTGCCCGACGAATTTGTAGCAGTTCTGAAGCGAATGCCGTGAAGTGATTCCCTCAGTTTAGAAATCGAGTTGAACTCACGAGGGCTTAAGTCAGGGGAATGCAGTAGGTGGTATAGCACTTAGCAGCCCCATCAACTTCCTGGCAGATTAAAACTGTGTGCCGGACCGAGACTCGAACTCGGGACATTTGCCTTTCGCGGGCAAGTGCTCTACCAGCTGAGCTACCTAAGCACGACTCACGCCCCGTCCTCACAGCTTTACTTCTGCCAGTATCTCGTCTCCTACCTTCCAAACTTTACAGAAGCTCTCCTGCGATCCCTGCAGAACTAGCACTCCTGAAAGAAAGGATACTGCGGAGACTAGCCACAGCCTGGGGGATGTTTCCAGAATGAGATTTTCACTCTGCAGCGGAGTGTGCGCTGATATGAAACTGCCTGGCAGTCTCGGTCCAGCACACAGTTTTAATCTGCCAGGAAGTTTCATATCGGAGCACAATCCGCTGCAGAGTAAAAATCTCATTCTGAAATCAATAACAGCTTGCACCGTACGTGCTTGAGCATTGCCCTGCAAAATGATGGCCAGGTCCTTCAGAAAGTGTCATCACTTCTGTCTCTAAGTTGGACGTAGGTCGTGTTCCAAAAATGAACAGCATAGAGACAGAAGTGATGACACTTTCTGCAGGACCTGACCATCATTTTGCAGGACAATGCTCAAGCACGTACAGAGCAAGCTGTTATTGATTTGTTTGACTGATGGGGCTGCTAAGTGCTATACCACCTTCTGCACTCCCCTGACTTTCCGCGCTCGTGAGCTCAACTCGATTTCTAAACTGAAGGAAACACTTCACGGCATTCGTTTCAGAACTGCTACAAATTCGTCGGGCAACAGACCGAGCCGCTCGAACTGTCAACACAACTGGCAGTGCTAAGAGTATCCTACGACTTCCACATCGCTGGCAACGGGTTATACACAATGCTGGTGATTACTTTGAAAGTCAGTAAAACTTTGAAACACGTATCTATTTTGTAAGAGCTGTAAATAAATAGTTGCCACTATTAAAGTTCCAACCCTCGTATGTATTTCATAGAACGGTGTGGCGTAGCGTAATGGTTAATATGTTAACCCGAAGTGTCGATGGTTGCAGTTAAAATCTTGTCAAATGTAGCGTTATTTTCTTTTATTTATAAATCTAATCAAAAGAGTTTATTATTTTTATACAGCTAATTGATTTAACTGAAATTTCTTATTTCTAATCTTTGCTGCGACATTTTTCATCTTGGTATTGGCTTTGATACTCGATCTTATGTTTCTTTCTATCCTTTTTTCCGTTTGGAATCTGCCTGTGTCGCCCATAATCTGGAACCAAGTGCCAACCAGGACTGCTCATCGACTGGTAACGTGGCAGCTCGTATAGCCGGTGTGCGGATAGTTCCAGATAACCAACTATAGAGGGAAATTACGGTTTGTTTTCAGCGCTAAAACTTGAATTTTTTCTGTCTTGAATTTGCTCGTAAAGATTAGCTTTAATCGCCGTGAACGAAGCGATCGTGATTTTAATTCTGCCATGGACTGTTGACTGCCGTTTTCTCGCATATATTGCACATCACGAGATTGTGGTTAGCTTAGAACATGAATTTTAATTCAGGACTACAAACCGTTCCATCTGCCGCATTTCAGTAATTGGTCGCTTAAAATCGGGCAGTCGACGGAGCATCTTCGCATTTTCGACATATCTCACGGCAGTCACTTCCTAGCTGCTCAGCGTTACACGTTAACAGCATTTGTGAAACGACCTGCCGAGTGTGTGAGCTATAACGGAGCAGTGGCCGGCAGCCGATGTGGCAACTTTGTAGTGGCAAGCTACAGACGTCAAGTATCGAGCAATTTTAATCGGACTATAGTTTATTTCCACTGACCGATATTCTTTTTTCTTGTGCCTTTGTCCCTCATCTAGGCGGGGTCGCCGTGGTTACTGCAGGTGGCATTGTTTCCCCCCTTCCTACAAGCCCTATCATGGAGGGAGTAAATGTACTCAGTTGTCTGGGTGTAGCATTACCCATGTGAAAATTGCGAAGAGATTGTTAATCGTGTAACTGAGATGGGGTTCGGGTATCAGCCCAGTATTCACCTTGCGGGATGTGGAAAACCACCTAAAAACTACATCCAAGCTGGCCGGAACACCGGCGCCCGTCGCCGATCTGCCAGGCGGATTCGATACGTGGCCTGCGTACCTGCCCGAATCCCCAAATGGCGTGCTAACACGTGCGGCTACGCGAGTGTGTTATTTGCATTCACTAACTACGGAATAATTTTTAGGGGCCACTTAAAATATTTCCAGAATACCGAAGTATGCTGTTAAAAATCAGCTGTTAGTTCCAAAACTTTCTGAAGACACCTATCCAAGTAAAATTCAGTTTTCGACACGAAAATGCTTAACAAGAACAAGCTTAACACTAGAACACACAAAGAAAAATCGCTTAACAACAAATAAATTGGAAAAAAATGGTAAGATATCTTGTGAAACGAGGTGTCTAAAAGTAAGAAATAAATAGATTAGAAAGACATCTGACGCGCCCTCAAATAATGCTCGAACAGGTGTACAGCAGCCACTGAAGTTGAGGGCTGTCGGGCTGGGCTAGAACTTGGATGGGGGACCATACGACCTGCCGAGTGCTGTTGGCAAGCGGGATACACTCAGCCCTTGTGAGGCAAACTGAGGAGCTACCTGATTGACAAGCGGTGGCTCCAGTCTCGGAAACTGACATCCGGCCGGGAGAGTGTTGTGCTGACCACGTGCCCCTCCATATCTGCATCCGCTGACGCCTGTGAGTGAGGATGACACGGCGGCCGGTCGGAACCGTTGGGGCTTCATGGCCTGTTCGGGCGGAGTTTAGTTAGTTTAGCGCACAGCAGCTGAGCTTTAAATTCTCAATTGGTACTTCGTTTGCCGCTCACGATTTCCAGCGTCATTTCACAGTCACATCAAATGTTTTTTCCAATCTATTTTATTTCTTATTTTTATACAAATAATTTCAAAAAATATTGCCCGTTTCTTTTTTTGAATTGTTTTTAGTTTCAAATTTGGTTCGCAACCATTGTAAGTAGGCTGTTTAGGTTTTTACGTTGGTAACGCCACGTAGCGCTCTGTATGAAAATCACTGACTGTGCTGTGTGCAGTCTGTGGCTAGTTTGCATTGTTGAAATATTTGCTATTGTAGTGTTGGACAGTTGGATGTGAACAACGTGTAGCGTTGCTCAGTTGGAGGTGAGCCGCCAGCAGTGGTGGATGTGGGGAGAGAGATGGCGGAGTTTCGAGAGCGGATGATCTGGACGTGTGTCCATCAGAGACAGTAAATTTGTAAGACTGGATGCCATGAACTGATGTATATATTATGACTTTTGAACACTATTCAGGTAAATAAATTGTTTGTTCTCTATCGAAGTATTTCATTTCCTAACTATGCCTATCAATAGTTAGTGCCTTCGGTAGTTAGAATCTTTTATTCAGCTGGCAGTATTGGCGCTCACTGTATTGCAGTAGTTCGAGTAACGAAGATTTTTGTGAGGTAAGTGATTCGTGAAAGGTATAGGTTGTTGTTAGTCAGGGCCATTCTTTTGTAGGGACTATTAAGTCAGATTGCGTTGCGCTAAAAATATTGTGTGTCAGTTTAGTGATGATCAGAATAAGTAAAGAGAGAAATGTCTGAGTACGTTCAGTTTTGCTCAGCTGTTTGAAAATCAAATACCGTAAGCGGTTTACTAGCACAGTAATTCATTAATTTTTCTAAGGGGACGTTTCACCATGATGTATAATACTTCAGCGGCCTTCTATTATCATCATCATCATCATCATCATCATCATCATCAACATCATTGTTATGTTTGTGTAAATCAAGAGAAAGCAGAGAAGTTTCAGTTTATTCTGTGATTTGGTATTTTTTTGTCACTTCATTTGTGCAGCTAGCAGCACCTGTCTGTGAAATATTTCAGCTTCCCTCAAATCACTAAGTTTTCGTGAATTACTCGGACTACTTTCAAGCTTTTTTTTTTTTTTTTTTTTTTTTTTGCGAAACTAGACCTCATGCAGATAAATTTGTATATTTCACACTCTTAGTTTGGCTACGAAAATTCGAAAAAAAGGCTATTGCGTTATTTCTATAGAGTCTTGCTTTTGGGCTTCTGAAACATGCCCAAAACTCGTTTAACACAAAACATTGCTTGACACCAAACATTGCTTGACACAGAACATTTCGTAAGAGGAAATAACAAAGCGGTCCCAGTACAGTACTATAAGAAAGTGCGTTTAAAATAAGTAACGATTTTTGACAGTTGTGTACGGAGCTCGTGCAACGAAGCGCAGTCGCCATTGTGTGCTGGGCGCGGAACGTGGCAGCCAAGCTTGCCTGCGTGTACAGAAAGCCGGCCGATCTGCGAGCTTTCTCAAACGATTCTCTAATAAACTCTGACTGTCGCACATCTTACAGTTTATTTCGTCAGCTTCGTGATGGAACTCGTATCACTTCGTTAGTGGTCGTAGTCATTGTGATATTTCTATAGTAGGTAACTACTGCAAGAAATTGTTAAAATAGGTTTCGTTATGAGTTTGTGTTTTGTGCGTGTTAGGTTCCATGTTGCTGCGTATTAAATGTAAATAATATATTGAATTATTCTTTAAATTTGGAAGGATCGCCCACTGCGTCCAATCTCGAGAAAACGGAATGTATGAACATCGCTCCGTCACGACCTCGTGCGTCGGTGGAAAAAACAGAATAAAATCGTCATAAAGTCTTCGTGTTTTGTAAGTGGTTTGATATATCGGAACATCATGGCAAACGATACCGCGCAAATAGGACAGTGTTTTGCTGTATGGTTAATATGCGAAACTTCCATATCTACAGCGATACTCAAGCGATTACAGATTTTTTAGTGAAATAGTGTAATTACAGAGGGCCATCGATAGCTGGTGGAACTAGAATTACACAATGAAGGCTTTCACGACCGGATGGTACTGTTGTTGATAATTCTTCCTGGTTATATGGCCGTGGTCCATGGAATTCTTCAATTCCTAACGTTTCGTCCAATACTACGCTGGACATCTTCAGAGGTATGGCTGGTCCTGCTGAGTCGTGTCGGCAGGACGCAGCAGGACCAGCCATACCTCTGAAGATGTCCAGCGTAGTATTGGACGAAACGTTAGGAATAGAAGAATTCCATGGACCACGGCCATATAACCCGGAAAAATTATCAACAACGGAACTAGAATTGCTGTGGATTTTGCTACAACGTAAGTGAAGAAGTTACATGTTTATTTTTGCACCGAAAAATAAACTATCGACTTGACTTGTATTCAGTTGCTAGTTTAATAATACACTATTTCTAGAGTCTGTCGCAATTTCGACCGCATTAGAAAGTTAGTGAGATGAATATTTCTAACTCTACTGGGGTGTGCCGGCCGGAGTGGCCGAGCGGTTAAAGACGCTACAGTCTGGAACCGCACGACCGCTACGGTCGCAGGTTCGAATCCTGCCTCGGGCATGGATGTTTGTGATGTCCTTAGGTTAGTTAGGTTTAAGTAGTTCTAAGTTCTAGGGGACTTATGACCACAGCAGTTGAGTCCCATAGTGCTCAGAGCCATTTTTGTACTGGGGTGTTTTGACTAAATAAGCAGATTTTAACATGGCAACAAGAGGAGTTACGTGCTAGTCGAAACTAGTCACAGTCCTTCATGAATCAATGTCTACTCAACTAACTTCTTGGTATGGGTGCTAACTCAAGGCCAGTGCTGTCGTGTATCATTTGCAGTGGCTTCTTTCGTCAGCATTTCAAACTCAGTGAGCGTCACTTCTTGCTGCCACATTACTTTTTACTTAGGCCCCTTATACTCTACCGGATTTAAATAAGCACGATATGTAGGAAGCCTGATTAAGCTACGTCCTTTACCATTAGCCAGTTCGTCGACCTGGTAGCGTGGAGTTTTGGCTTATACAGCACTACAAGTTCCATTAACACTTCGCCTTAAGTATTCTAGGTTCAACTCTGTCTCGTGGAACATTTCTTTGTAACCAGAGCGAAAAATCCGCTTTCCTCCGCTGCATTGTTGGAAATTTATGCAACACAACAGAGCGGTATGGCGTTTTGTCCATTATTATTTTCGAACTCCGAGGAAACGAAGGCACCAAAATCATTTACACCTTCGATGGAGAGCGTTGTTCGAGATGGTCTCCAGGAATGGGTCTCTCCGAGAAAACAGGCACCAAAGCAATGCGACAAACAGCGCCCGGAGCTCCACCACAAACTCGCAACCGCCTTACGAGGTAGACCCCCCCCCCCCCTGCCGATGCTGGCCGAACACGCGTGTTTTCCTCTTTCGTCCACGGAAGTACGTCCTTGCTCCTCGTAGCGAGTCCAACTGATACGAGCGCGAAAACACCCGTGAGATCACAACAGGGACAAAGATCCTAGAACAGCCGGCCAGTGTGGCCGAGCGCTTCTAGGCGCTTCAGTCTGGAACCGCGCGACCGCTACGGTCGCAGGTTCGAATCCTGCCTAGGGCATGGATGTGTGTGCTGTCCTTAGGTTAGTTAGGTTTAAGTAGTTCTAAGTTCTAGGGGACTGATGACCTCAGTCCCATAGTGCTCAGAGCCATTTTGACCCTAGTACAGCCGGGTAATCGCGCCAAAGAGCTGGTGTGGCAGAAAACACGCACCACGGCTCAATGATGTCTTGGGAAAAATTCACAAAAGAAATAGAAGACAATTTTAAGGGTGACAAGAAGATATTAGGTAACAGAAGGGGGCAAAAATACTTCAAAAGTCGTCGACCGGGAAGGGAAAACCCGTACGGGAGGAAGAAGTAGTTTTGAATGTGTGCAAAGATTACTTCAAAATCCATGCGAAGGACAGGATGAAACAGACAGAATGAAACAGAAGGAGACGAAAGAAATAACATCACCGCAGATGAAATAGAAAGAGACGATCTGCACATGTTACACGTAGACAAAGCTGTGGTACAAAAGAGAAAATGTCAAATGGAGTAGATGACATCAGTAATGGATATGATCCGGAGCGGCAGAACCTGTCGGAATTCTGTGGCTGTGTAGAACAATGGGGATTTTACGTCCGTTTGAAAGATCCATAATGATTGGAAAAGGGGATGATTATTGTATCTATTTTTAAGAAGAGTAAAAATGGCACCCAGTGAGAACTACCGAGAAATAGCGCTAATGTGCCACGACGTGGATTTTATGAAAAAATAGTTCCACATACCACGAGGCACAAGGCAGAACCACAATTAAGAGAAGAACAGCGAGTATTTCGACCTGGAAGGTCAACTATAGATGCCATATTTACAGGCAGACAGGTTACAGAAAAGAAATGGGAATTTGGGGAAAATATCGTAGATGCATTCATAGATATAAAATGAGGGGCATCACACTGTTAGAAAGGAAGAAGGGTGGCAGTATGGCAAGGTCTGGATAGATTGGAACTGTCAAAAGAAATGCAATTCAGAATGAGAAACATGTATAACAAATTCCCGACTTCTGTTATGAAGATGGCATGAAATCAGAATGTAGGACATGGACAAGGAAACATTTAAGCAGAATAGAAGCAACAAAGATGCAGTTTCTACGAGGAATCATCGTTAAGACGAGAAAGAATAGGATTGGGAATGAAATAATATGAAACACCCTGCAGATCACACCCTAAAAGAGACTGTGTAGAGTAATAGGCTTAAATATTTGGCCACGTTAAAAAGAGTGGGACCAGAAAGACTTTCAAGAAGAGCCACAGAATGGGCAGAATCTGGAAGGAGACCAACTGGAAGACCACGAAGAAGATGGAGAGAACACGTGAAGGATGGTGTCAAGCTAAGAAGACTGCGGTGCGAGGAAAACTTGACGACAGGGGGGGAGGAAACAGAAACTTGGAGAGGCCCTACGAACTACCTGCACAAGCACAAACGCTTGGGAACGGTAAGAGGAAGAAGAAGAAGAAGAAATGGCTCTCAGCACTACGAGACATAGCATCTGAGGTCATCAGTCCTCTAGAACTTAGAACTACTTAAACCTAACTAACCTAAGGACAGCACGCACATCCATGCCCGAGGCAGGATCGAACCAGCGACCGTAGCGGTCGCGCGGTTCCAGACTGAAACGCCGAGAGCCGCCCGGGCACAGCGGCCGGCAAAGAAGAAGAAACATTTACAAATGTGAAAGAAAGTGAAACGTGACAGATAAAAGTCCTAAGAATCATCAGGTATCGAAATGCAGACCCTTGGGTCCATAGTCTGACACTTTTTTTTTACGCTTTATTTAGCTACGTACCAGTTATCGAAGAACGCTGTTAAGAACCTTTTATCTCCAACACTAAAAGTGAATGTGAAAGAAGAGAGAAACTAAGAACCGTTCACAATTATGTTTCATTATACAACACAAATAACAACGCCACACATTTTAGTTTTTGTACTGAAAGATATCGCAGTGTAATCATAAAATCAACAAGTATTTATAATGAGTTAGATAATAAAAAAGAAACAAAGACGTTTGATTTTGCTGATGCGCTTTGTTTGTGGCGAAACGAAACTGTCACATTCACCGGGTGAGGTGAACCTGAATATAAATTTTAGTGAAGTGGCTGACAAATTTTCCGTTACCACTTCTCCCAAATTAAAATAGAAACATGAAAAATATTTATAACAGTTTCTTCTTCCTTGCGGTGCATTTAACTGCACAGTCGCATTACGTTTTCATTAGCCTTCAAGAGCCAAAAAAGAGTTTTTCGATCGAAGACATATTGATCGGCTTCGAAAGCAGTCAGCCCGGAGCTGTTGATCCATTACGAAAGCTGAAACTGCAGTCAATACGAAAACTGGAAGCACTGGAGTCCGTTTTAAATTATGTGATAGTTGCCACTTCACAGGCTGAAGCTGGTTTCCTTCAATGATAGCGCTCAAGGTCACGCCCGAACCGTTCGCCGTTGCCGAACTGCCACCACAAATGGTCAGCTGGCGCTCACTGTATTCCGTTACCATCGCTGTGGATGTGGCTTATCATGTCTGATGACAGCCGAAAGAACAAGGGCAGACCCAGGATCCGGGATGTAAGCACACCAGAAAAGAATGCCGGACAAGGAATTGCGTTTAAATCGCGACAACTCGTGTGAAATGCGCAGGAATACTTTGAGAGTGAGGCAGAAAATCCTCCCTCCTTTCCGGTTTCCACAGCAGTCGCGGTTAAGGTTAGCGAACCGACCGTACTTCGTGTTAGTAACGAGAAATATGCGAACGAAAGAAGCGAAGCGGGATCCTCTTGTCTTCATACGCCGGGCAAGAAAAGTGTGCAGAAACGCGTAAGAAATCTGGATGCTTTCGCACGAGACGCGATCCTGGGTCACATACGCAATTATCATCATAAAAGAGATTGGCCTACATCATATAAGCTTCGAACAACATTGTGTGAGAGCGAACTTTCTGAACGTAGCAGATCGTCGTTACGACTAGTTCTGCAGAGTTTCGGCGTTTAATGCAAATATATTTCAGGCTGTTAAAACGTTGATGGAACGAGAAGACATAGCCACACGGCGATGCAGATTTTTGAGTGAAATGAAAAATATTGGTTTCGAAGACATTGTTTGGGACGATGAAACGTGGGTGAAAGTTTGGAATGACGACAAAGGAGAAGATATGGCACTCCCCACTGAAGAAAGTGGGGGAAGTATTGTTTTGCGTACTGGTACCTACCACGGCTTTATTCCCAACAGTGAACTGCTATTCAGATCCAAGAAAACATCAGAGTACCACGAGGAACGTAATCATGAAACATGTTTATACTGGTTCGAAAACATGTTTGTACCAAATTTAGAAAATCCGTCAATAATTATTATCGACAATGCCTCATACCATCCAGTTTTAAAGCATAACACTCAAACCCTGTCCTCTCGAAAAGGAGACATTATTCAATGGTTTCGACAACACGGAGTTACTGCGGATGATTAATTGAAGAAAGCAGAATTAATAGAACTGGTGTCACTTCACAAGCCACAGTTTCCTACCTATCTTATACACGAAGTAGCTTATAAATATGGACATAGATTCATAAGACCTTATCACTACTACTTTAACGCTACTAAACTTACTAGGGCGCAAGTGAAAGGATATGTTGCTCGGGAAAATAAAATAATTACTGTGAGTGATATTGAGTAATTGACTATTCAGGGCCTGGAAAATGTCGCCGAAATGGACTGGAGGATTGCTGTGATTCATACGAAGAGTGGAATAATGTTCATCTTGAAGATAGTGTTACGGAAATTCTTATTACTTCCAGCTGCTCATCCTCTTTGGAAAGTTCCAGGTACTCCGACATGAGTGGTAGCCACCCTCCTCTGAATAGCGCAGCTGCCTTGTACCTAGGAATCGGTGAAGGTATGTACACAAAAAAGTTTCCTTACTTTTAAACAGAATACATTATTTCTATGTGCCGTGCCCGTGTGGCCTATAACGTGTAACGTGTCATCTTCTGAAGCCAAAACGAGGGTAGTTCCATGTAACCAATGAAAGCGAGAAATTACCGTTTGATTTTGGCACTGATTTCTCCCTTGAGTATGCTCGCAGATCTTACCTTTAATCGCTGTGAACAAAGCGAGCGTGACGAATAACTCTGCTCCAAGTTGTTGCCCGCCATTTCCTCGGATAGATTGCGTATCGGGAGGTTGTGGTTATGTTAGCATTTCAATTCAGGCACTCAGCTGCAGCCAGGGCATCTCGATTTCCCATCATACCTCAAAACGGCCACTGCCAACATTGCTTCGCATTACGCGTAAGAAAAGGGGCCCACACACGTTCAATAATACTGTCAATCCGTCATTGTACTGACCGCCTGAGGGAACGAATTGGCGTATTGTCAACACCAAAAATATTGACGAGCAGTACTGAAGGCACCAAAAAACATTCTCAATGGGTACTGAGCAAGTGGGTCGAGCATTCGACAGTCTGATGTTATTCATCACTCAGGTGTTGGCAGAGCTTCAGGAACTAATGTGCACTCTTCATGTTATAACTTCATCTTTGAGCATACCGTCTCTCAGATTCAATTTTTGTAGTAGTCTTTTAACAGAAAACTGCTTTAAAAGGAAAATGCAGTAGTGGTATTGATCACTTTACAGTAATCAATAGAGCATTCTCTACGGCATTGTTTTCTTCTTTAATATGGAAACACAGTAATCCTCGACGTGTACTGTATATGCAATGGCTACGAAATACTTATCAACATCATCACATTATTTACGTTAATTACCTGAAAGTGTCATTGCAGTACATATATCATTACTTCACACGTTTCAATAACATTTTTGCTAGTTGTGTTTGATGATATTACAGTATTAAATTTCAACGATTCGAATGACCTGCCTGTTTCCAGAAATCTCAGTTACAAGTAATCTCGTCGACTGCGATTGCCGCTCCCGTTGACGAATTTTGCTTTTCTGTTTTATGTCATATCGATATTAATAATTTTTCGTAAGATAAAGGGCTCATATGACAATGGTTTGACTACTTTTGTTTCCGTGGCTAAGATGTTAGTCAGTAAATTAACATACGACAAGTAGCTTTCTTTTCCATTATTCTGGGACGTACTGCTCATTTTCGTTTTTTACTATTGTTTACCAGTTACAGTTAAAACACTTGTGGCACAATTTCTTTTGGGTGTTCAACATTTTAACCTTGTAAAATAATAGAAGTAACAAAATTCAGCATGCCACCATCGCTTTAGCAGAGCATAATATTCTAGTTGTGGCAACATAATTTGCCGAAACCAGTTATCTGAATAAACGCCCTACTAAAGAGATCGTGGCAGTTTGAAGTTTGTTACTTTATCTTCATATCGATATAGATCGCAGCAGAATGGAATAATGTCAAGCATATACAACCTTGTAAAATCGCGTTGCCCACTGACAATGTTGTTGATGGTGTGAGGGTAGCTGTAATATTTGAAACCTATGAAAAACTAGTATTGTCAATAAATATTGAAGTGTGCAGGCCCTTTAACAGCACTCGTGTGTCATCTGTAACAGAGCTGCAGCCGATGTGGCAACACTGTCGTTGCAAGTGACACACGTCAAGTATCAACTAATTTTAAACCGGCTATAGGACTGCTAAGCCAAGTAAACTTTAATTCCAGACGAAAGCACCCCAAGCAACACCAAAATTGGCTTCCCTCCGTGAGGGAAATGTTCCTGACTCCAATGGAACATCGATTTTTTTTCTCAGTACCACAGTCGATACAGACGTAATTAGACGACTGTACTCCCACAACAAAAATTAGACTAATGCCAGGGAGGAGAAGCACAGAGCACGCAACAGTTCAATATTCCACCAAATCGTTCTACGAAAGAAAGTATTCGTGCGCATGCGAGAGAGGGCGTTTTCAGTGGCTCAAGGGACGCCTCTGTACCAGCATGGCCACCGAAGGACGACGACGAGAATTTTATTTATCCATTTATTTATTTACACGTCAAGTTCCGTAGGACCAAATTGAGGAGCAAATCTCCAAGGTTATGGAACGTGTCAGTACATGAAATTACAACATAAAAGTAATAACAGATAAAAATAAATGTTCATGAACCTGAAAACAAGTCAGTCCATAAGTTTAAGTAAACGCTATCAGCAATACAATAAGAATCAGCTTAATTTTTCAAGGAACTCCTCGACAGGATAGAAGGAGTGACCCATGAGGAAACTCTTCAGTTTCTATTTGAAAGCGCGTGGATTACTGCTAAGATTTTTGAATTCGAGTGGCAGATTACTGAAAATGGATGCAGCAGTACACTGCATACCTTTTTGCACAAGAGTTAAGGAAGTTCGATCCAAATGGAGGTTTAATTTCTGCCGAGTATTAACCGAGTGAAAGCTGCTTATTCTTGGGACTGAGCTCATACTGAATACGCGATAGAAGGTGAGAACTCAGGCTACATACGCATGGCAAGTATCAAAAAGTACACGGTTTAAAACTTCGGCCGGCCGCGGTGGCCGAGCGGTTCTAGGCGCTTCAGTCCGGAACCGCGCGATTGCTACGGTCGCAGGTTCGAATCCTGCCTCGGGCACGGATGTGTGTGATCTCCTTAGGTTGGTTAGGTTTAAGTAGTTCTAAGTTCTAGGGGACTGATGACCTCAGATGTTAAGTCCCAGAGTTCTCAGAGCCATTTGAACCATTTTTATTATTTTTTTTTAAACTTCGCATAGTAAAAAGCGCTCTGAAAAGTAACGCCTCCGAATTTTTTATAGGAAAAAAAGCTGTAACGGTATTAACATTCAACGTCTTTTTTCTTCACGTCTACGCAGGGTACGATGGGGCTTTCTGAATCATGGAGCTTTTTGGATAGAAACAAGAAAATATTCTGTAACACCTACTTTCGACCCATTTTGTATCTGTATCCATATTTCTATCTCAGTTTGTAGTGTTGCTTATGTAGAGTGTAGTATCTATCATGGGAATTCTTTGACTGTGTATACATATTTCAGTTATGTGAACTTTTGAACAATGTTGTCTAAACTGTGCTTACGGATTTAAATAACTATTGGAATGATTGTTATAAAATGTACTGTAAATGACTTGGTCCATAGTTAGGGAACGTAGGGTTGAATGTTAAAGACGCGGGGAAGCCCCGCAGCTACGAAAGTAGCCTGGCGGAGTGGAAAAGGTGTGGTTGGCACGCAAGTGGCAACTCGTCCTTTGTGAAGGGTAAAGAGTCTGGGCTGAGCAGTGCTGTGGTTAACGCCTCGCTGGCAATAGCGGATCATTGTGGCTCATATTCTTGGAGTTTTGAGGTCAGAAGAGCTTCAGAGCAGTATTTATGGGCCTCGGATGCTGCATTTGGTGATACTACTATCATGCCATGGTTTTTGGCTCTATACAAATATTATTCCGACGCCAAGAAGATCAGTAATAGGGCGAGGCCAACAGTACTGTCATCACTGCATCGCCGCCAGGTTAACAGCCACTGAAAATTACGCCACCAGTACCACCAGCCTTCCACTAAACTGGTTATATTTGGCACTCTGTGAACAGACCAGGTATTTGTGAAATGTGGTTGATTTTAGTAATAATCGTGGTATTGCTAAAAACTCTTATCTTACATCCGTGATTATCCGAAATCATAAACCAAGAGAGGAATCCTATCCTAGTGAATTTAATTCCCAGCATCCTAATTTATAATGGAAGGACTTATCGGCAGGTGTAAAAATAGTTGTAATTGTCTTTAAATGTGTGGAGTTATAGTACTTAAAGTTCAGTTATATAGTTTGAGAAATACTCCACTTCCAGTGTAATTTTTAATTAATCTGCTGTCATTTTTAAAAATAATTTTCATGACTTGAAAATCTGCCTGAAATTTTATCACTGTTCATTTCATGACAAAGTGTTTGAACTTGAATTTAATGGCCGGCCGGTGTGGCCGAGCGGTTCTAAGCGCTACAGTCTGGAACCCCGCGACCGCTACGGACGCAGGTTCGAATCCTGCCTCGGGCATGGGTGTGTGTGACGTCCTTAGGTTAGTTAGGTTTAAGTAGTTTTAAGTTCCAGGGGACAGATGACCTCAGAAGTTAAGTCCCATAGTGCTCAGAGCCATTTGAACCACTTGAATTTAATGTTGTGTTGGCATTTGCACAGCCAACTGTATTTTGAGTAGGTTAAGAGAATGCTTATCAAAGCGCATTTGTTATTTGAAGAGTTGTTGCACTTTACTTAATTAATAATTATTGATAAGAATACTTGCCATTTCTCATCCATACTTGTGTAGTTCTGTTAGAGAGCACAGTTCTTGAAGCCACGAAAGTTTAGGGGCACTCGTGTATTAGGTTAGTTAGTTAATGAAGCAAAGCGAAGGTTCCTTCAGAGCCGGTGTAGTTAGAAAGAATAGTTCAAAGGCTTCAAACTGAGTTTAAGAAATAAGTATTTACCGTGTTAGCTATTCTAATGCAAGTGGTTAATGCACAGGCATAGAGACCCTGTAATAAGCAATGATGTTACAGAATGTGCTCATTAACAGACCCCGTGATTTAAATCCGAGTCATTTCATGCTCGTCCCTGTTTAGTATTGCTATTAGTTTCATGAGTATTGGTGACCGGTTTCATAAACTGCTACATCTAGTTCCTTTAAGGTACGTATTGTTGAGAGGCACATGTTACGGTTTGCTATATCATTGGCCATTTGTTTGCCAGACTTCCAAGTTAGTAGTACATTTATCTGCAAGGTTAGGTTACTGTGTTTTAGTGTGAACAGATACAAAGGAAGCATTTAGTGTGCGTGCCAAGGAAGGTTAGCCTTAGCACTACCTTCTGCTTTATCGTTTTGCTTAATACGAGACTGCCTAATTAGGTTGGCGACTGGATTTACTATGTAATGTTACGACTTGATTTTGTGCTGGGAGAACGTCTGTTCCTGACCCATCTGTTTACTGTTGGTTATACTCTGTTGGAGTGTTTCGGAAACGAATCCCAGTTTGGTTGTTCTGTTCCCATTAGGCTATCTCATGGGTCAACTTTCTCAAAAATTCCTCGCAGAGCTACAACATTAGCATCGACTGCTGTTTAAAGTGGTCGGTGTTACCATTTCAATTTTACCGCTCAGCCCGTGTGCGCAGCTCGGCCGCTATTACGTTACAGGATCGTTGGTTGCTGGAAAAGTCAAGAAGCTTTTTACAAATATTTTTAATCCAGACAGCAATCATCCAGAAGGAAATAGAAGAGGTAAGACAGTATCGCTTATAACAATCCGCCGTGAAATATTAAGTCTGCTTACAATAAGCTGTACTGTTGACGCACGTACTAGTTACAAATCCTTACGCCACCAGTTGTATAGGATCCACCACATTGGTAACATAACAAGTGTTATAAATCTGAGCAACTGCTTACATTTGAAAAAAAATAAGGTAATGGGGCTATGTGAATTAGTCTTCGTGCATCTTTCAGAATCGGAAAGTAATAAGAATTATTTCTTCTTTAATTAAGTATTCATTTAGCCTGATCATACATAATAATCCATCAGCTCTATTGCAAAATTTGTTTTTGGTAAAATATTCGACATCGCCAGGAGACATGGAGCTAAGGCTGGAATTGCTGTGAAGGTTTTCAAAGTTCAAATAATTTTCTCCCTCAATCCGAACAAAATACCATCACACAAATTCCATTCTTCGTCCACATTCCCGAATGATGAGCATTCTTCTGTTACTGCAGAACCAGAAGTAAATCCCCGGCTCTGCAACTCCTCCTAATACTCCAAGAGGTTCGGAAAGACAGAGGTCATCATCATCATCGGCAGGAAATCCTAAGAAATTTTGGTCTTATGTCAAAGCGGTAGGTGGATCAAAACAAAATGACCAGACTCTCTGCGACCAAAATGGTACTGAAACAAAGGATGACAGACTAAGCCGAAACACTAAATCTTTTTCCAAAGCTGTTTCACAGAGGAAGACTGCACTGTAGTTCCTTCTCTAGATTGTCGCACAGGTGACAAATTGGTAGATATCGAAATAGATGACAGAGGGATAGAAAAACAACAATTAAAATCGCTCAAAAGAGGAAAGGCCGCTGGACCCGATGGGATACCAGTTCGATTTTACACAGAGTACGCGAAGGAACTTGCCCCCCTTCTTGCAACGGTGTACTGTAGGTCTCTAGAAGAGCGTAGCGTTGCAAAGGATTGGAAAAGGGCACAGGTCATCCCTTTTCGAAGAAGGGACGTCGAACAGATGTGCGGAACTATAGGACTATATCTCTAACGTCGATCAGTCGGTAGAATTTTAGAACACGTATTATGTTCGAGTATAATGACTTTTCTGGAGACTAGAAATCTACTCTGTAGGAGGAATCAGCATGGTTTTCGAAAAAGACGATCGTGTAAAACCCAGCTCGCGCTGTTCGTCCACGAGACTCAGAGGGCCAGAGACACGGGTTCCCAGGTAGATGCCGTGTTTCTTGACTTCCGCAAGGCGTTTGATGCAGTTCCCCACAGTCGGTGTGATGGGATTGAAGAGTTCCTAGGTAACAGAACGCAGCATGTCACTCTCAATGGAGAGAAGTCTTCCGTAGTAAGAGTGATTTCAAGTGTGCCGCAGGGGAGTGTCGTAGGACCGTTTCTATTCACAATATATATATATACCTTGTGGATAACATCGGAAGTTCACTGAGGCTTTCTGCGGATGATGCTGTAGTATATCGAGAGGTTCTAACAATGGAAAAATGTACTGAAATGCAGGAGGATCTGCAACGAGTTGACGCACGGTGCAGGGAATGGCAATTGAGTCTCAATGTAGACAAGTGTAATGTGCTGCGAATACATAGAAAGATCCTTTATCATTTAGCTACAATATAGCAGGTCAGCAACTTTTTTTTTTTTGTGGTTTTAGGGCGCACAACTTCAACGGTCATTAGCGCCCAGACTATGTTAGGAATGCACCGTGAGTCACAAGTTTAAAACAGCAACGAAACGGAAAACACGATAAAAGACAGACTGACAGGCATAGGATTAAAAAACAGCATAATCAAATGTCCTTAGAGAGGGTTGTTAAGTTGATAAAATGAAGAACGCGAGCAGCTGCTCGTGGGTCATCCGCTAAAATGGCATCGAGAGTACATGGCAGGCTAAGATCAAGACGCAGTGTGTTAAAATCCGGATAGGACGTTAAAATGTGGCGGACCGTCAGCAATTGCCCACATGGGCAAAACGGCGCCGGCGCAGCCGTCAGCAGATGGCGATGGCTGAACCGGCAGTGTCCAATTCGTAACCGGGCCAAAACTACCTCCTCCCGCCGAGAAGGGCGTGAGGAGGACGTCCAAGCCGCGGGAAGAGGTTTCACGGCCCGAAGCTTGTTATCTCTAAGTGCAGCCCAATCGGCATGCCACAGCGATAAAATGCGCCGACAAATGACCCTGCTACAATCTGACGAAGGGACACAACAAGAAGCTGTCCGAGGCTGGAGGACCGCAGCCTTGGCCGCGGCATCTGCAGCTTCGTTCCCAGGGATACCGACATGGCCAGGAACCCACATAAAGCTAACCGGAGAACCGACGTCCACCAGCTGCTGAAGAGAGCGTTGGATCCGGTGCACGAAAGGGTGAACCGGGTACGGGTCACTGAGGCTCTGGATGGCGCTCAGGGAATCAAAGCAGGTGACATAAGCAGAATGTCGTTGGCGGCAGATGTATAGAACAGCCTGGTAGAGGGCAAAGAGCTCAGCTGTGAAGACCGAACAATGGCCATGGAGTCGGTATTTGAAACTTTGTGCCCCGACAATAAAAGAACACCCGACCCCGTCATTGGTCTTAGAGCCATCTGTATAAATGAAGGTCATATTAATGAACTTCGAGCGAAGTTCGACAAAACGGGAGTGGTATACCGAACTGGGGGTAACCTCCTTTGGGAGCGAGCTGAGGTCAAGGTGAACGCGAACCGGAGCCTGGAGCCAAGGTGGCATGTGGCTCTCGCCCACTCTAAAGGTTGCAGGGAGTGAAAAATTAAGGTGTTGAAGGAGGCGACGAAAGCGAACTCCAGGGGGTAGCAGAGCAGAGACATACAACCCGTATTGACGGTCGAGAGAGTCGTCAAAAAAGGAACGATAAGACGGGTGGTCGGGCATTGACTGTAGTCGACAGGCATACCGACATACCAGTATATCGCGCTGGTAGGTGAGTGGCAATTCACCAGCGTCAGCATGAAGACTCTCGACGGGACTAGTATAAAACGCTCCGATCGCAAGTCGTAAACCCCGATGTTGTATGGAGTTGAGGCGGCGTAAGATGGATGGCCGTGCAGAGGAGTATACGAAGCTCCCAAAATCCAGCTTGGAGCGGACGATCGACCGATATAGACGAAGTAGGACGGTTCGATCCGCTCCCCACAACATATCACTGAGAACACGGAGGACATTTAGAGAACGGGTACAACGGGCAGCCAAATATGATACATGTGGAGACCAGCTAAGTTTCCTGTCAAATGTAAGACCTAAAAATTTTGTTGTCTCCACGAATGAGAGAGCAACGGGACCGAGTCGTAAGGACGGTGCGAGAAACTCTTTGTAGCGTCAGAAGTTAATACAGACCGTCTTCTCGGCAGAAAAACGGAAGCCATTGGCGACACTCCAGGAGTAAAGACGGTCAAGAGAACGCTGAAGACAGCGCTCCAGGAAACATGTACGCTGCGCAATAGATGGTAAAATCGTCCACGAAAAGGGAGCCTGATACATCAGCTGGGAGGCAATCCATTATTGGATTGATCGCTATGGCGAAGAGAGCGACGCTCAAAACTGAGCCCTGTGGCATCCCATTCTCCTGGCGAAAGGTGTCTGACAGGACAGAACCCACACGTACCCTGAACTGTCGATCCATTAAAAAAGAACGAATAAAAAGAGGGAGGCTACCGCGAAGGCCCCATGTATGCGTGGTGCGGAGAATGCCCGCCCTCCAACAGGTGTCGTAAGCCTTCTCCAAATCAAAGAACACAGCCGCGGTCGGGCGCTTCCGCAAGAAGTTATTCACAATGAAGGTCGACAAGGTAACCAGATGGTCAACAGCAGAGCGGCGCCTACGAAATCCACATTGTACATTGGTAAGTAGGCGTCGAGACTCGAGCAGCCAAATCAAACGAGAGTGAACCATTCGCTCCATCACTTTACAGACACAGCTGGTAAGCGAGATGGGTCGATAACTGGAAGGCAAGTGCTTGTCCTTCCCCGGCTTAGGGATCGGGACAACAATAGACTCGCGCCAGCATGCGGGAACATGTCCCTCAATCCAGATGCGATTGTAAGTACGAAGAAGAAAACCTTTACCCGCAGGAGAAAGGTTCTTCAGCATCTGAATATGAATAGAATCAGGACCTGGAGCGGAGGACCGTGACCGGCCAAGTGCGTTTTCGAGTTCCCGCATGGTGAATGGGGCATTATAACTTTCACGATTCGAGGAGCGGAAGTTAGGTGGCCTAGCCTCCTCTGCCTGTTTGCGGGGGAGGAAGGCAGGGTGGTAATGAGCGGAGCTCGAAACCTCTGCGAAAAAGCGGCCGAAGGCATTGGAGACATCCTCAGGGGCCACAAGGACGTCATTCGCGACCGTCAAGCCAGAAACTGGTGAGTGGATCTTTGTGCCAGATAGCCGGCGCAGGCTACCCCAGACAACAGAAGAAGGAGTAAAACTGTTGAAGGTGCTTGTGAAAGCAGCCCAGCTGGCTTTCTTGCTTTCTTTAATAATACGACGACACTGTGCACGTAATCGTTTATAATTGATACAATTCGCCACTGTAGGGTGGCGTTTAAAGGTGCGTAAAGCACGTCGACGAGCACGTAAAGCGTCTCTACATGCTGCGGTCCACCAGGGGACCGGTACGCGACGTGGAGAAGAAGTAGGATGAGGGATGGAATATTCAGCAGCAGTGAGAATGACTTCCGTGAGGTGTGTGACCTGACGATCGCAGCTTGTGAAGGTTTGATCCTGAAAGGTCGCCCTGGAAGAGAAGAGCCCCCAGTCTGCTTTGGAGATGGTCCAACTAGATGAGCACGGAGAGGGGGTATGCTGCAGGAGATGGATAACACACGGGAAGTGGTCGCTCGAATATGTATCAGAAAGTGCATACCACTCAAACCGGCGTGCAAGTTGGGTAGTACATATAGAGAGGTCTAAATGGGAATAGGTCAGCAACTGGAGGCAATTAATTCCATAAATTATTTGGGTGTAGGCATTAGGAGTGATTTAAAATGGAATGACCATATAAAATTAATCGTCGGTAAATCAGCTACCAGACTGAGATTCATTGGAAGACTCAAAAGGAAATGCAGTCCGAAAACAAAGGAAGTAGGTTACAGTACACTTGTTCGCCCACTGCTCGAATACCGCTCACCGGTGTGGGTTCCGTACCAGATAGGGTTGATAGAGGAGATAGAGAAGATCCAACGGAGAGCAGCGCGCTTCGTTACAGGATCATTTAGTAATCGCGAAAGCGTTACGGAGATGATAAACTCCAGTGGAGGACTCTGCAAGAGAGACGCTCAGTAGCTCGGTACGGGCTTTTGTTGAAGTTTCGAGAACGTACCTTTGCCGAGGAGTCAACCAGTGTATTTCTCCCTCCTACGTATATCTTGCGAAGAGACCATGAGGATAAAATCAGAGAGATTAGAGCCCACACAGAGGCATACCGACAATCTTTCTTCCCACGAACAATGCGAGACTGGAATAGAAGGGAGAACCGATAGAGGTACTCAAGGTACCCTCCGCCACACACCGTCGGATGGCTTGCGGAGTACGGATGTAGATGTAGATGCTACCCCGCGGCTGGCACAGTTCCGACAGAATGCTCGACAACGATGGAATGTTGGAAGTGGGCATCACGGAAATGTGTTGCTTGAGGAACAAGACAGAATGCAGAATAGGAGGAGACAAGGCGGAGGATTTACGGTAGGTGACGATAGTATCTGTTGCAGTTCCACTGGATGATCGTGTGGCAAGAGTCTAAGCCAGACATAAAGAAGCCGAGACAATGTCATGTCACTCGGTCAGCAACCGTCAGTGACAAGGATGGCGTGACATCCATAAATAAAATGACTCAGGTTGCGAGGGGGGTGATGGTACCTCCGGGGGCACCTGGGGTGCCTTGGGATTTACGTTTCTTCTTCCTCTCTTCCAGAGGTGGAGAAGGCCAGGGCACGGAGGGAGTACAGGTGTCTGCAAGATATAGAACCGAAAGAAAGCGAGCGGCCTTGTGATGCACAGATGGTGTGTCTCATGGTCGAGTGGTGGTAGGAGTCTTCCAGCCTGAGAGACGCCGGGCAGAGGAGTCCAAGGAGGGAGCCCGATCACTGTCCCGTGCTGAAGAAGGGGGGAACTACTTCGTCCGGGTCTGGGGAGTGTCTCTCGGAGAGGAGGTCGTGGGAACTGCAGGGAGGGGGAGGGGGAGGGGAGATAGGAGAATGGGACATGTCTGGGGTAAGGAAATGTGGAGGAAATTGAGTAAAAGAGGCAAAAGTTGAAGATTGTGACACTGGATGGAGTCTATCATACTTCTGGCGAGCCCCAGCATAAGGCAGGTGATCAAGGGACTTGTATTCTTGAATATTCTTTTCTCTCCTGTAAGCCGGGCAAGCCGGTGAGCGAGGGGGGTGGTGGTCAGCACAACTGACACACACAGGTGGCGGAACACACGGGCTCTCCTCATGGAGTTGGTGTCTACAGCCACCACAAAGACAGTCCGCCGTACAGCGGGCAGACATATGCCCAAAATGCAAGCACCGGAAGCACCGCCTAGGTGGAGGGACGTACAGCTTCATGTCACATCTGTAGCACATAACATTGACCTCCTCTGGGAGGGTATCCCCAGCAAAAGCCAGAAAGAAGGCGCCAGTATCGGTGCGGTTGTCTTGGCGACCCTTCTGCACACGTCGAACAAAGTGAACTCCATGCTGCTCCATATTAGCCCAGAGTTTCTCATCAGTTTGCAAGATGAAGTCTCTATGAAAAATCATTCCCTGGACGACATTCAGAGATTGGTGAGGAGTAATAAGACACTGGGACATTGCCAAGACAATCACAGGCACGAAGAGCTGCGGACTGCGTGGCAGAAGAAGCTTTGATCAACAGGGAGCGCAACAGCATCTTACTAAGAGACTCCACTTCACCAAATTTGTCCTTGAAATTTTCCACAAGATTGTTTTTTTTTTCGGTCGTTTGTTAAAACAGCATTTGCACCTACGCAATCACAATATTTAAATGTAAGGCTCAACTCATGAATATTAAAGTAAATGTGGCTAAGAACTATCCTGTAATTTATGTCACAAACGAAAGTGCTAGGCTCAGAACTCATACAATGTTTTACTAGCTAATTTCCAAACAATACTTCTATTTATTCTAGTTACCATAAAAGCATTTAATTACAAAAAAAAAAAAAACAATTTTCAAACACCAGACACCACATGCTTGCTAGCTCTAGTCTGAAAGTATTGTTTTTCTTTTTAAATTTTCTTCCTACTGCCATGTGTGCATGTACGTCATGTTGAAAATTCATATATGGAACCCCTAAGAAGAGAAAGTGTATTGACGTTTTAAGCAACGAAGGTCTGAACAACACTGATATTGCAAAAATAAGAAAACGTTCAAGGTCGGCTGTAGGTGGAAGTAAGTCTGCTGATGGTCAAAGGAAATGTGGAAAATTTGCCACGAAATGGGCACCCACACATTTCTCCGCCCTGGGAGGACAGACTAGTTGGTCGAGTAAGCCAGAAAAACGGGAATGCCGATTCTGTTGAACTGACAAAAACGTGGCAAGAGGCAATTGGAGTTGATTCCACCTCATCAGTTGTCAGGAAAGGAATCTATTCAATCGGAGTGAAGGCCAGAGTGGCCAAAAAGAAGCCATAACTGCTGCAGTGATGCAAAATAGGCTGACATAGGCCAGACTGCACGCAAGCTGGACAAAAGAACGGTGGAGAACTGTGCTATTTTCAGGGGAAAGCCGATTTACCACAATGAGTGACAGACCATGAAGCGTGCTCCATCAGCAATGGTGTGGGGAGCAATGACATACCAGGGTGCTGGAAGACTGTACTTTGTTCAGGGAACAATAAACCGTGATCAATACAGGTTGTGATTCGGCATCCTCTGACATTCACCATACGTGATGCTTTCCCGGATTTGTAGCGGATTTTCCAACAGGGTCTGGTTCCATGCCACACACAAAATATGTGGGTTTGGCTGTTTTATATTTGTGATACAATTTCCAAGGTTACTGCTATTACATACAGTTCAAATCTACCATATCACATTCATTCTGTCATGACTGAATAGAGCATCAGAGAACTTCCGTGGCCAGGAAATTCACCAGACCTTAATCCAACTGAGAAGTTGTGGCATCTGGTTAGCAAAAGGTTACAGAGGAAGAAGTCTGCAACAAAACAGGAGCTGTTGCAGGTGACAAAGTATGACACCGTGAAATTGACATCAGTACCATTAGAAAATTTATCGACTCTACACCTGACAGAGTGAAGGCTCCTGTGAGGGCCAATTGGTTCAACAAAATACTAAGATCATTCAAAGTATGACTACTGAGTAATGCTCTAATGATACCCATTATTTTAAACTATGACCACATTAAATGGAAATTTGATCGAAATATTTAATTTTAATTTCATCAGTTACATACAGATATGTACGTACTGTTGAGAAATTTCCTTGAATTAAAATATTAGAAACAATCTTGTTCTTAAGTTCTGTACCGAAATTCTCAAAATTCTACAGGGACGTGTAATACTTTAGAACAGCAGTGTACATAGGACTCGACGTTTTATTGCAACACGAACGCACGAGATGGTCAACATCAGTGGACATCCCCCATTTACGCATTGCCTAATATGCTACCACCTATTGGTAGTCAATAGCCGAAATATTCTCCCCAAGTCACATAGGGCAAATACCGGTTCACTATTAATCCCAGCACACACGGAAGGCAAGTATCATCCCACAAGCCTTTATCACACAGATTAATTTATCGTCTCATTGTACTAATTATCATAACTCTTGCACCTGACCTTTCTTTATGCAGTCCTAACTTTTAGGACCGTGCCTACCACACTTCCTACATACCACCTTTGATGTCATTCCTTTCCGTTTTAGTAAGTATGGTCTGCTTTGCTACTGTCTGCTGCAATATAGTTGCCCTTCCCATTTCCCTCCTATCTGTCTACTATCCACTGCAACTGCTTTTATGTTATGTTCCCCCTACCGAGCCTATATTTGCCTTATTACTTTGTTCATCTGAGCAAATGTCCCAGTAATATGACAAAATGTCGCCTTTTATCTATTTTCTGTGCTCTGCCCACCTACAATATGCCTCACGATTTGCTCATCAGTGTGTGCCAACTCAGATTCTACCATACTTTGCTTAATTCACTCTACAATTCTCATTCTCTCTCTAGTACACAGTTGGCGGCATTATTATTGTTGATGATGGTTTGTGGTGTGCTCAACATTGTGGTCATCAGCAACTGTACAAGTTCCAATCTTTCCATTTCCAGTCTCGCCACTAGCCAAATGTTGATGAGATGATGGCGATGATGACACGCACACCTAGTCCCCAGGCAGAGAAAATTCCTGGCCTGGCCGGGATCGAACTGGGGACCTCGTGATCCAGAGGCAGCAACGCTAGCCAGTAGACCACGACGTGCAGACAGCAATATTGATTGTACATCACTTCTTGCATGGCCCTTGGTGGGACCAATTCACAGATTCTACACTGAAATTGCTGTCATGTAGAATTCTTTCGTAATAATTAGATTAGATGTACTTTTCATTCCAATTGAACCATAGTGAGGAGATCCTCCAGGATGTAGGACACACAAGAAAACATATTAAATATTTACAATGAAAACCAAACAAGTATGCAAATGTACCTTCCACAGATACCAAGCGGAATGATGTTCATGGATGTGGAGTAAATCAAAAAATTTTCGAATGTGTTCATTTATGACTGGTAAACAAATAGAAGAATCATTTCACAACACTTATTTACAATGATTGCATTACTGCATTGTATATGTGCAGAACTTAAATTGTACTAATATTCGCATGCAGACTTTAGTGGTAGTTAAACTTTTTATGGCTGCTGACAAGTTATTCAAAATGTGTGTTCCTGAATAGTGGACACCTTTTTGGACCAAAGTAAGTGATTTTAAATCTTTGTGAAGATTATTCTCATTTCTAGGACAGATTCAATAAACAGTTTGGTTTGAAAAAGAGATATTTTAATGACAAATTTCATTAAGGAATAAATATGTTAAGAAGCAGTAGTTAATATCCCTAGTTCCCCAAAATGTCCTCTGCATGATGTTCTTGAATACACACTGCAAATAATTGCTATTACACGTTTTTCGACTTGGAGAACGTTAACTTGGCTTGATGATTTACCCCCAAAAATAATCCCATATGAAATTATGGAATGAAAGTAAGCATAGTATGTCAGATTTTTTTATTTTTATATTCATTCTGCCTTACAACATTTGCATTGCAAACAGAGTTTTGTTGAGATCTGTGGTGTGCTCCTCCCACTTGAATTTATTATCAAGCTGTGATCTCATGAATTTAACACTGTCCACTTGTTGTATCTGTTTATATTTTAGGCTTATACTGGTGGGACACCTCTTAGAAGTTCTGAACTGCATGTAGTGTGTTTTTCAAAGTTTAGTGACAAACAATTGGCTAGGAACCATTTATTAATGTCCATGAAGATATTATTAACCAATCTTTTTAAGACGACGCCTGATTTCCTGTTTATTGTAATGTTTGTATCACCTACAAACAAAACAAACTTGGCATTTGGTTACTGATGAAAGGTCATTAATTTACACGAGAAAAAGCAAGGGCGCAGAGATGCAACCTTGTGGGACGCCACATGCAATTAGTTCCCAATTGTATGATGCCCAAAAACCTTAATTCATGTCCCTTTCCTAATGACACCCATTAATTTCTGTCAAAGATACAGAAATTGAAACATTTTACAGCATTTCCTGTTACACCGTAATGCCCATAATACTTCCTCCCGCAAGTTGGCTTTCAAAAACACCGCAATTAATCTAACTAGCCTACATCTAGGACACTCATTTTGCAATGCTTGTGTTTTATTCCATCGTAACGGTCAGACATTCAACTATATGGATGACTGAGTAATGACAACTTAGAACACACTTTAAACATCTTACAATGGATTTGGCAACTTAGCAAAAAAAAACTGTCCCCTTCGTGTTGTTAGCGCGATCTGATTGATTTCCTCAACGATTTCGCTTGTACTACCACCCTGAATAATACTATAATACTATTGGAAAGCAATTGCTTCATCTGCTCCTGTCCACAACTGCCAGTTCATTCAGCCTACCCAGGTACCGACTGAAGCGCCTGCAATCTACACAGCTGGACAGGAGTACTAGTCCGGTTCCGCACCATTTCTACCACCACCTCAACTGTCGTAATGACAATGGCAGCAGCCAAACTCACCTCATTGGAGTCCATTGCCTTTCGCGCGGACAGATGACTGTTTTGACGCACTTGTTCGACCAACTCATGAACGGTTCCCTTTGGCTCTCTCTCTTCAGTTCCCTTAATTCATACTCCGACTCACTTCTGCAATAAACCAGATCCTTTCCATCAATCATTCTGAAAGAAGTAAAGAGTAAGTCCAACAGCTACAAAAGACATGTTATACGTATTGTTAATCAATCAATAGAGATCGCTCTACTACCACAAATGTTACAGGTGGTTGGGCCACAGTGGGAAAGGGTGCAGCGATTTTCCGAGTCTGGAATACTTTTGTAATTTTTTAAAAAATTATTAAATACTAAATTTGCTTAAATCTTCAGAGGCTGATGACCGCACTAACATTGCGCCTTAGATATGTGCACACTTACTGTAGCAGTATGAAACATTGAAACTACTTTTAGAAGCAAATATTTAAAAAGAATGCTTATGTTCTGAAACGAGCTTTGGAAAGGAACCAGCAACTTTTCAATTAAATCAATATACTTCTCAATTTAATAAAACAACCATATTTAAACGGTGTTTTCTCTACGTACATAGTCAAGAACTGCTTCTCTCACACTGACTTACGAGGCCCACATAAACGTAGCAAAGGATAAGAATGCAAGTCAGCAACGAACTAAACGTTCCACACTTCCAAAAACAATCAATAGCACTAGATGTTTGTGCTCACGAGTAGCTGAGCACAGCTTCACTTTTTAACCCTCAATGCAAACAGAGGCGTGAATCATCATCATCATCATCATCATCATCATCATCATTATTATTATTATTCAGTTGCCGTTTTGATGTATTGCAGTTGATACGTGTTGTATCTTTACATATAGGTATTTTTAGGTCTTATGTACTAAGTGAAGCGGATTTTCAACCTCTCGTAACATGCTCAGTTGTGAATTTTCTTCCAACAGGATTGTTTGTTATATACTAAAGTTGAGAGTACATTAAAGATTGCATATATAGTTACAAATTAATATATAATTACAAATTAATACTATTATACAGACTAATACTCATACATGTTAAAATCACACAGGTTTATAATCATGTTAGTCTATAATCATAAAAGTAGAAGGGGGTTGTTTGTGTTGCTACCCACAGATGATAATTAGACAAAATATTTGTCGGGATTTGTAAGTGGTGGGTCCTTGAGATACGGCAATACGCGAACACCGAAAAGTAACTTTAAACAGTTTTATTAACAAAGGCTGATTATAAAACACGCACGCTATGCGCACCCATCATCACTGTGTCCGACATCCTAATTACGGTCGTATCGAAAGGCTCCACGGTGAGCTAAGAGAAAAAGAGACATTCGCGCCCTAGGCCACGCTAGTTAACACGGCGTGCTGCAAACGACGGCCAGTCGCTTACTCCCTGCGTCACACCGCGCCTGGACGCACGTGCACTAACCAAGCAAATTGTCAGCATTCCAGATACGTCGACTGGCGAGCGCATGTACGTACCGTACAGCTGTGAGCAACCTGTAGACCCTTACAAAAGGTTATAGCCATTCGTTCATTTATAAACTTTTATGATTAAAGACTAACATGATTATAAACCTGTGTGACTTTAACATGTATGATTATTAATCTGTATAGCAGTATTAATTCGTAACTATACGTTTAACCCGTGTATCTGCCTGTGGCATCGTAACTTCCAAACGAAAAGTCCGATTTTAAGTAGTTTTTTTTTTAAATTTGAAAGCTGGTTTATTCAGGATGGTTCTTAGCTGTGTTCCATGAGAGTCTGTTCAGCCGTTTAAATTTTATCAGCTAAATCAAGGAAAAAATGTTTCTCGCCATGCTACGTGTTACATAATAGCTACAACAACTTACGTAGTACCAGATAGTAAAGCTCAAAAATATCTAAATAAAAGTCCTCGAGAACATATGCTTATCTTTTACGGCTGACCAACAACGATGACTTTAGCGTCTTGTAGTCGCCCATTTCAGCACCTAAAAAGTGGGAAAAGGGTGACTGCGGCTCAACTGTAAACGATAAACGTACGCTCTATCAGACTATTGTTCTTTTTGAGGTCTACAAGTCAGTGTTAAATCAAAAGATTTTGCCCCAATAGTTTAGGCTGCCTGTTGCAGGAGAACGTAATGGCAGCCCACTTTCTTTCGACTTGACTTACAATTATCACCACTGCTTATTACTTATATTACCTAAATTAGCTAAATATATACTGTAACATAGTCACTGAATATATGTGTGAATGAAGAAAAACTCCTAAATCGCACAAGTGAACAAAATACCAAAGAAAAGAAAAATGTCGGAATAATTTCAGGTTGAAACTCGCAAGTACACGTGCGATAGATACTGCATTGCTAAAATCTTGCAACTGCAGTAATGTTTATGAAAATATGTCTTGTCAGAATGCGCAGATTTCGGCGAGGCAAAATCTCGCGTTGCTATTTCGTGATTCTTCCCAGAAAGTAATTGTGTGAATGTCTACTAGAAAAATACGATGTTTAAAAAGCATGAAATAAAAGTAACAAGAAATGTATGCATCATCTAACATTTAAGCGCTAGAAATGATAATAATATGGCCGAACGACAATACCTGTAGCAAATATTCCATCAACACAACAGCTACATTTCACTTCATGCGTCTGCCCTCCACAAAAACATTACGTGCAAGACACTGCATTTCCCATACACACCGTACGAGCCGCTAAGGGCGTTGTTCAGCTTCGCCTCCCGTAGTCAAACAGAGACGCTCCAAACCTGCGCCCCTTTCTACAGCGTCCGTCGACAAAACGGTTGCATCCCCTCTCTACACACGCGCCAATTTATCGGCCTGTCGGCCGGCAGAGCAACCAACCAGGCAGTCAACCAACTTGGTGTCAACCTACACACTTCCCGACCGACTGCACTCTACGATTTCAGCGCCGCCCTGCTGTTGAGATTTGTTTATCTGAAGTTCATTGTCCAGAACGAAATTTTCACTCTGCAGCGGAGTGTGCGCTAATATGAAACTTCCTGGCAGATTAAAACTATGTACCGGACCGAGACTCGAACTCGGAACCTTTGCCTTTTGCGGACAAGTACTCTACCAACTAGCTACCCAAGCACAACTCACGACCTATTCTCACACCTTTAATTCCGCCAGTACCTCGTCTCCTACCTCCCAAACTTTGCAAAAGCTCTCCTGCATACCTTGCAGAACTAGTTCTCCTGGAAGAACGGACTTCTGCCAGAGGGATTATTTGAAAGATGCTCCGATTACAAATGTAAGCCGAACTAAATGCATGCATTGTGCAGTACATTCAGAACCTGACTCATAAGACACTCAGATGTGTTGTGGAACGTGCTATTCCTCGATTTCAGTTTGTGGCAAAAAACGGTGGTGGTTGGGCTTAGCTTATTAACAGTGCCACAACTGTTGAATGTCAAACTTGTGCGGTCTTGCACATTCCACGCTACAGTTCATTTAATGTGCAACACACACACACACACACACACACACACACACACACACACACACACACACACACACTCTGTAGGCCCTGTATTGTAAGTCAGACTAGAAATCAGACCAGTGTCCTCACTGTTTGGTCCTCTCCCCTGAATCAACCAACCATCAGAAATCAGGTTAGCAAAGTATAAGGCAAATGACAATTACAACAATAATCATAAAGCTGCTTGGAATGTTGTAAAGACTGAATTGGTGAGAAGTGATGACTCTAATTTTAATATCACACCAGATGAATTCAATGCATATTTTGTTAACGCCTGTAACGTAAGTTCATCTTTTGCAACTGAATCAAATAACGAATATGAACAGAACCTAAAAGATGCTATATTCTGGACACATTTCTTGTACATGTGGATGAAAGAAGTTCTGTTAAGTGATACCATGAAATCAACTGCAAAATTAAGTAGCTCAAAATCAGAAGACATTTAAGGTTTATCTAATATTTTAATAAAAAAAAAATAGGACAATATTAGCATACCCACTCTGTTTACTTGTAAATTGGATATTTACTAGTGGTTGTTTAACAGCATCTTTAAAAAAGACAGTGGTCACACCACTACACAATACAGGAAATAAGTCATGTCCAAGTAATTATCAACCAGTTTCTCTAATCCCATTCTATCAAAAGTAGTAGAGCACTGCATGGAACTCCAAATCCATAAGCATCCATCTGCCAACAACGTTATGTGTGATTCTCAATATTGGTTCACATCTGGCTTATCAACTGTGAAATCAGTGGAAAACAATATTTCTTTCACTTTATCTGCATTCAAATCCAGACTTTCCATAAACGCCATGCTTGTAGACCTGAGTAAACCTTTTGATTCTGTCAGACAAAGATTTCTATCAGAAACGCTCTACTCTTGTGGTTTTAAAGGCCTCTGGTTACATATTAGCAAAAACAAATGAGAAACACTTGGTATAATAAGAGGTGTCCCACAAGGTTCCATGCTTGAACCCTTGGTTTTAATAATTTAAATAAATTATTTGTCCAATATAATGCCATATAAGTTCATAGTATATGCAGGTAACACCACCTTTGTGTTACAGTTGATAGGACCTTGGACACACTCAAGAAGAAAACTGCAGAACAACTCAGAATATCCAGTAATTGGTTCAGAGCAAATGAATTACAAATCAACCACTCTTAAATTGTAATCATTTTTTCTGTCTATGTAACAACGGCGGCGGCGGTGGCAGCAACAGCAGAAACAACAACAACAACAACAACGACAACAACAACAACTATAGTGCCTTGGTTAAAATTCTTGGCATTTATCTTGATCCAAAATTAACTTATGAAACTCACACTAATAATGTATGCAAAAAGTTAGCCCAAGTCACCTATGTTCTAAGTAAAGTGTGAAGACAAACTACTACTAAACTCCTATCATCTATTATGCCTTTTTCACTGCCACCTCACATATGCAGTGGAGTCAGGGAGCAACTCCTCTGGAGCAAAAAAGAATTTTTATTTGGCATAAAAAGGGGCATTAGGTGGCAGAAAAGGGGCATAGGTGCATTGCCGGAGTAAGAATGCTTTAAAGGCTCAAATTATTGGCAGTTGCATTACTGATTATTCTCGGCTGCTTGATGCATATCAAGGAAAACCAAGACAGCCATAAACTGTGAGAGACTATTCATAACCATGACACACATCAAAGGCAAATGATGAACACTTTATTCACTAGACTTAAAAAAAAATAGTTACATATGCATGGGGAACCATTATTTAATATGTTAACACCTACAAAACACTGTATATCACTGAATGTCTTCAGAATTATTAGAAAAATGTGGCTTCAACAGAAAGGCTTCTGTACGATAGAATAATTTAAAATACATAATAAAAATGATGTAATCTACTAAAGTTGCTGTATTATATGACCACTGTATTACCTGAGCTTTTCCGAAAATGTTATTGTGTCATACTGTTGTTTTATTTTCATAATGCATTTATATGTGATGATTAACGTATACCAAGCATATCTCACTCATAGTTGTTAAAATGTTTTTTTTTTCCAGCACATGTATTGTGTTACACATACTGTTTCTCCTTCTGTCATTGCACATGACACATTTATATTTAATGATTACTGAATATGTCCACTATAAACCATATGTATTCCTTAAACATGTTAAAAATATATGACTTCTTATGTAACTATACAATGTATGTGAAATAATGACATCAATTGCACGGAAAATCCTTAAAGATGGACGAATAAGCCAAATCAAATCAAATTATCTGTAATTTGTAGCTGAATCAATTTATGCCACATGCTTGCAGTCTCATCTAGTTGGAAATTTTTTGTTAAATTATTTTTTTTGTATAATGTTTCCCCTTCTTTGATAATATTCTGTTCAAATTTGATGTCATTCTGAGCAACAGTTTGTTGTTTACAGAGTTTTGAAACTGGAATTTCAGTCACAATCACCCTGTGCATTACAGTAGGAAGAATGTGTGACTAAATCTGTGCATAACTTTAAGATATAAAGGGCAGAAAATCCAGTGCTCAGAGCTGCCACATCTGGCAGCGGCAATGGCTCTAATCTAAACAGGTGTGGAGTTGAACTGAGCTCGGACGACAGGTACAGGTACGTAATTTCAGGCTGCTTCATCTCTGAGAAAGAGTTTATCAATCATAGTGGGTGACAAGTGGCGTGGCACACCAGTCTCGGGGAACCTGCAACTGGACATTTCCGGTGGTCGAGAGACGCAAACGGTACGACAGACAGGAGGACGGTCGAACACCCTCCGTGTCGAGGTACGTTGGGGTGCCACGACCGGCGTGTGGTCTAGCGCAGTCCTGTCGAAAGGTGACATCGTGAGGACCTCAAAGGTATGGCACAGCCACCGGTCTGAATACATCAGAAACTTAATGCCTCGTGTCCAAATTAGCAGCTATGTGAAGCAGAGGTAATGGGGTTGTATATGAAATGGTACCCCGTACAAACACACCAGGTGAGGTTCATCCTCCACAGATCCTCCTCACAGCGACACATCCACCGTGATGCTGTACACAGAAGTGGCACTCATCTGAAAAGATTTGGTGCCACTCCAGCACTGTCGTCGGGGTGTCACTGGCATCAGTGGAAGTTGTGACAGTGCCCACTGAGGAGGTACAGGAATTGTCACACTGACCTGTTCAACAGACTGAAGCAGATGGACCTCCTCGGTTACTATATAACAGCCTCCTGCATTATTACAAAGACAAACAGATGAAATTGGAATGTTCCAGAATGAAAAGTGTGAAAAATATCATGAGGCTTCCTACAGCACTCTGATTCTGGTCCTGAGTTCTGGGATGTTTCCATACAGCCAATACTGGACAAGCTTCACAATATGACAAACACTAGAGGCCGCATTGCCTATGCAGAAGGTCAACTAATTATAGTGTCTGCTGACAGATGGGCTAAATTAGAGTAAAACAGTAGCATAGTTCTCAAAACACTTAGCAACTGGTGTGTACAAAATACATAGATGATAGCAGTACACAAAACAGTTTATATGTTACTAGAAGGAACATTACTGTGGTTAAGAAACCTCACAATCACAATAAATAACCAGCCTGCCCGTAAACATCGACAAAAATCGAAACTCCCGTGCACGTGACAAAAATTGAAACTCCCATGCACGTGAAAAAAATCGCTTGTCAGAATGACACTAAAATCCTGGACAAATTGGCATCAGATTGCCAAAGAAACTTTTGACTGCCTCTAACTGCACAAAGAATGTACCACATTGCAATCTTAATTTCTGTTGTAGGCTGCAGTTCTAACATTTGGGCTCACAGAGCATCCGCAGAGAAGTGTACTCCTGTTGCTGACAGGCACCATTGGACTTAGCCAGTAGAGAGAGAGGTGCAAACTTTGGCTCAAAGAGTGTAAATGTGGTGAGATAAAGAAGGTACTAGGCACAAGACCAACACTGTAAAGGGAAATAAAAGTGCGCATTTAAAGAAAATTGCGAGAAATAAGGGACACCTCAGGGGCAGGGCAGAAACTGGGAGGGGAACCTACCAGTTCCTTCCTAACATAAAACAAAGATCTATAATGTCATATGTCTCCCTGACTGTGTAAATAATACATTACCTCTCAGGACATGACCTATACCCCAACAGCTTACTGAAAATATGCCAATGCACCGTAGACATTTGTGAATGTGGAGCAATCCACAGCCCAGAAGATGTAGTGTGGGTGTCTGCTAATTGACAACATATTATAGACCAAAATTACACTCACCAACTACAACAATCTTCCAGAAGCAACATGAAGATGAGACTCAGGCAGGAATAGCAGGAATTTCCTGAGAACCTGAAAGCCATACCCTGGTCTATAAACCTTAAGTAGTATGGCAGCGCAACCCTCGTGAATCCACAGTTGTGCCTCAGAATGCCAAGGGCTAACAATCCTGACAAAATAAGGAAATCAAGTTGTGCTTTTAATATCAAGTACAGTAGCCCAATACTACGTAGTGTAATGTTGAATTGTGTAGTATAGTCTAGAATTAAGAATTATAAAGTACAAAATCTGTAATGTGCAGTTGGGTATAGTACAGTAGCAATATGTGCGTGAACATGTACCTTATTTGCGCCTCAGATGGCAAAAGGGTAGTATGCAGATTTTTTATGCAGATATTTTATTTAGGTATTTCTTTTTTCCTTAAATCCCATAATGCTGTGCTGTACTAATATATTTGAAATTTTATACTAATATATTGTGCTCTATATTCATATATACCAATCCATAGGCAGCATTTGAGTTGTTCTTGTATCTAGACTAGCGAACCTGGCAATGCTTCACAACTGCTAAACATGTGTAGAAATTGTATACTAGTCCTAATCTCCTTCCCCCTCTCTCTCTGTCCATATCTTCCTCCCCCCCGCTCTCCCAGTCTTTCTACATCTCCTCCTTCCCCTCTCTCTGTCCATTTGCTCCCCCTTCCCCCTCTCTCCAACTCCTCTTCCAGTATCTCTGACCTCAAGTCTTGTTTATTGTTACTGCAAATGAAACCTCTATTGGGAAATGAAATCACTTAAAATGAATGTGTTGGGATCATTAACACAAGAGGTACTGTACAGGAGAGACCTGTCCAGCTGCTGGGTCTGTGAAGATAGCAGCTTCAGTAACAGTATTTCTCATAGTTTTAATCTGTGAATTGGTAGGATTGTAGAGTTTCAGAAGTTTCAGATTCTGTGGTAGTATTCTAATCATAAGTCAATAAGCAATAAATACAACATTCCTCTTAAAACTGTCTGTGATGAGGAAGGCAAAAGACATAAAACTGACTGTGACAAGGAAAGCGAAAGAGCACACTGTTGTGTAAATTATTAGCCTTTCTGCATCTACATCTACATTTATACTCTGAAATCACTGTAAAATTCGTGGAAGAACTATTTTTGTTTAAAATTATACATAAGGATAAAGAACATATGTGGAAGAAGCAATTTGTCTAATGGTATAAATGCCCTGATATCTAAGTTAAAACTGACTGTAAGATAGAAACAAAACTACGTATTTTCCACAGCAGAACATTTTTTTTCCTTGCAGTCAGTTTTAACAGAATAACTGTACAGTTATTTAAAAAAAATATAGATTACATCTGTCTGAATATTTGAACAGTATCAGTAACAATTCGAAACAAAATGGTCAAAACATTTTCAAGATTTTTGATAGTAGAGTTTCTCCTTCATATATGAAATGTATATTTGTGTATTGTTTATATTAAAAAGCTAGAGACAGCGTCTGTCCTGATATTTGTTAGAGCATTGTGTACGAATCTGAAATGAATTAGTCAAGAACTTTTTGCGATTTTTGCTGACATTTCCCCTTTATGTATTATGTTTTTTTTTATTCACCATATATATAAAAATATGTAGTGCATGTCTGTATGAAAGTTTATGAGATATTGTGAAAATATTTTAAGTAAACTGGTCAAGAACTTTCAAGGTTTTTGCTAAAAACCTTTTTTAGCAAAAATCTTGTGAAGTTCTTGACCAATATGCTTCAAATTTTTATGTGATACTCTAATAAACCTTTTTTAGCAAAAATCTTGTGAAGTTCTTGACCAATATGCTTCAAATTTTTATGTGATACTCTAATAAATGTTCTGAGAGACATAGGCTACACATCTTTCAAATATAAATGGTATACAAACATATATCTCTATTTAAAAACCAATTGTCTTGTTTAAATTTGTTAGCAAAAAGTTTTTGATTGACTTGCTTCAATTTCTTACACGATGCTCTAATAAACTTTTGGATGGACATAGACTATATATTAATCTGTGTCTGCCTGAACATTTATTGGAGTATCATGAAAAATTTGAAGTAAATTGGCCAAGAACTGTTTGAGATTTTTGGTAACTATGTTAAATTACAACTTGTCTTTATGCAGAAGTAGAGATATAGATAAGAGACTAAAAGAAAATAACAAGTAAATAAATAAAATAAAAATGCCTGTGCAGATACTTGTCTGGCTGCAAACAAGCCCATGTTCAATTTCAAGGTACATAATGCGGCTGTGTGAGCCTGTATGGCCAAGTACGCAGTATGTCTGTCCTGTCGGGTGCTAATTGCATGGGACCACTGATTTCCTGCATGGAGCTGAGCATGGCTCTCCTGATGCCCATGCTTTCATATTCACAAACCAGTCACGGGTCAATGTAAGCAGCAGGATTGTGGAATGGTAAAATCCAGTCACGATATGCTACAATCCTGCTACATTCAAAGTTCAACACTTTCTAGTAGTTGTAAGCATCTCTCCACTTTATGTCCCTACAAACTGTTACTCTGTAATGAGGTAGATCAAGAAACACTATGGTGAAATGGTCGATACCAGGACTGGAATGAAATTTTCACTCTGCAGTGGAGTTTTGCTGATATGAAGCGTTCTGGCAGATTAAAACTGTGTGCTGGACCGAGCTCAAACTTGGGACCTTTTCCTTTCACAGGAAAGTTCTCTACTGACTGACCTATCCAAGCACGACTCATGAATCATCCTCACAGCTTTAATTCACCTGCACCTCGTCTCTTACCTCCTACCTTCACAGAACTCTCCTGCAAAATTTGCAAGGCAAGCACTTCTGGAAGAAACAATATTGCAGAGACAGGGCATAGGCACAGCCTGGGGAATGTTTCCAGAATGAAATTTGCCCTCTACAGTGGAGTGTGTGCTGATATGAAACTCTCTGGCAGATTAAAACTGTGTGCCGGTCCAAGACTTGAATTGAGGACCTCACCTTTCACGTGCAAGTTCTCTGCCCACTGAGCTACCCTAGTACGACTCATGACCCATCCTCTCATCTTTTTCCTTCTAAGTGTACTAGTCTTGCAAGTTTCTCGGCAGAGCTTCTGTGAAATTTGGAAGGTAGTAGATGAGGTACTGGCAGAAGTACAGCTATGAGGACAGGTCCTGAGTCATGTTTGTTTTTGATACCAGGACTGATTAATATTTCAGTCCATAGGTCGTGAATAGGACAAATGTTTCATAGTTTCTTTTATCTTCACCAGTCAATCTTACTAGAAAATGAGTTTACAAATCAATTGAAAGAAAAACAGCCCTCGGTCACTATTTTTAACAAATTAACCTGGTTTCACAATGCTAGGAGTGTCTTCTTCAGAATTTAAAACAAAGAATGGTCTATATTCTATAACATGGTCACAGAATAATGACTAAAAATGTATGATAGGGTATAAGTATGGAATCATCGTAAAAGACTGACAGTACTTATATGTCATTTATAAAATAATAAATATGCCAAAAGATATTAAGTCACAAAGATATTTAAGATAAAGAAAACTGTGATGGTGAGCCACTAAGAGCTGCTCATTACTTGCATGGTGCAGGTTGCAAAACGGACCCCCGTTTTGCAACCTGCACCACACAAGTAACAAGCAGCCCTTAGTGGATCGCCCTGTTATAGAATGTAGACCATTCTTTGTTTTAAATTCTGAAGAAGACACTCCTAGCAGTATTGAAACCAGGTTAATTTGTTAAAAATAGTGACCGAGGGCTGTTTTTCTTTCAATTGTAACTATTCACAGTCTCTGAATGTGCAGCCATGTACAAAATTTTGAGTACAAATGTTATTACATTCATAAAAGTGGCTTCACTTTAACAGCATTTTCAAACTGTATATTTTGGAAAGAACTGTTGTAAAATGTTAATCACCTAAGCAAGAATGTGTGAAAATGTTAGTATTAAAAATGATAATGTTAATTAGAATTATTCTGGGTTAATTGATCCAGAAAGGTATTTCATTAATTTATGTACTAAAAATGTGCCTCTACTGGGATTCTGTTTGCATAAAACAGATTAATAACCTTTGTAAAGCTGTACTTTGTATCTGAACTCTTGTAGAACTGTAAATGTTAACTGAAAGTCTGTTTTCTCAGTCATTTTAATAATGGCATAAAAATGAAACTATTGTAATAGATAAATAACTAGAAGTCTTAGACTGTGCACTCGTGTTTGCACATTTGATGTAAGTGCCCATCAGAACTGATGAAGTATTGTGAAAAAAAAAAAAAACAGTCTTCAGTAGTTACTGGAGTCCATGAATGAGATACTACACTTATGAATACCCAGTTTATGTTACCTGTAGCAATGCATGTATAATAAACATATCAGCAACAAAGGAATCGGAAGTTAAGTAACAACATCGTAACTAAAGGCATTTTTAATAAAGCACTGTTTCTATTCTGTCAGAGAATTTCTGAATATGTAACAAAATTAATTGTAATAGGTACCTATTTTTAATTTGCCTACTATTTTGCTAATACTGCGTATTATTGTAACTTATCTTTGACCTGTCCAATATCAATTGTACATTTTGTGCTGTATGATACAACTGGACCAATAAAAAATCAAATCAAATCAAACTATCTGCAACAGTTTATATCAGCAACTGCAAAAAGCTTTATGAGTTACTGTGAAGCAAATTACAAGTTTGTTCTAACATCAAGTTATCATATCAATTGTACTGCACTGTTACAATGCCCAGGTATTTGTATTAGTTGCCTTCTTCAAATTATGGCTCACTGGTACTCCAATCATAGGATACTACAATTTTGTAAAGTTCCTCTAAAATCTTATGAGGCTCTGCCTGAATGTTCATTCAGCTTTTTTCAGAATACTTCATTACAGATAAGTGCATCATCTGCAAGGGTTGGAGGTTTCTTGAGGTGTCTGCCAGGATATTAATATACAGGTACAATATGGACAGCAAATGCCTCGACACACTTCTCTTGAACATATCTGAACTTTCTTCTACATCTGTCAATGACTCTTCATCCAAGATAACATGCTGTGTCCTCCGTACCAACAAATCTTCAATTCAGTCTCAAATTTCAGTGAAAGTAATCCATGACTGAAAGTGTAATGTAATTGGATAGATGAAAAATCTACTCACCAGGTGGTGGCAGGACAAAACACTTACAAAAGATATGGAAACATGCAAGCTTTCAGAGCCAGTGGCACCTTCTTCCGGCAGATGGGTTGAATGGAAAGGAAGTAGAAAAGAGAATGGTGAGGTTTAGGTAATTGAGAGAGTTATGGAAAAGGCACTCAAAACCCAGGTCAGGGGGAACTTATTGGATGGGATGAGGAGGTAAGACTGATTGTTGGTACCAGCACTAGACAAGTTTTGAAAACCTAAGGATTCAAATGTGGAAGATAGGGCGATAAGTAGACCTCAGATTTTAGGTAAAAACCCATTTTGTTCCTCATTAAATAAGGGCAATAAAAATTGTACATACACGAATTACACCAATTTATTATTGAAAAAGATAGTTTTATAGCACCTAAAAATACCTAATTTCAGGTTAGTACCCGATTGTACCTAAATTTTAAAAATTCAGTTAAAAAATTTTTTTACAACTAACATTCTCTCGTGGTCTTCCAACCTGAGAATTACGCAAATATTTTATCGAAAATTGTAATTCTATAGCACCTAAAATATCTAATTTCATGTCAGAACCTGACTGTATCTAATTTTAAAAAATCCAGTCATATAAAATTTGTATGACTGAAACTACTCTTCTGGTCTCCCTGGCTACTTAGAAAACATTAATTGAATGATATCTTGTTTGTTTGCATGTGTGAATGCGAATGGTGAGTCAGACAATGACAGTATATGCCATGATGTTCCAGCCCGCCCTGCTCCGCAGAGCGATGTTACTCACTGTGAACCGTAAAAGGGGCTGGCAGAGTACGGAGGAGCCTAGTGATCTGCCTCCGCCACCTTCCTGTCCTGTCAGAACAGCCTGTTTAGAACACCTGCACTGCCTTCATTCAGTCGGTCAGCGTGCTGCTCGGATGTGGTGAAATATTTTACAGCGACAGTGTATTTGTGGAAAGTCAAGCATGCCAAATTTGATTGTTGTATAGTTAGATGTTGACACTCGTTCTGTATCTCATCTGATCTGCAGCAAGGAGCTAAAAAAGACTAACCAGGAAACAATTGCTCACTTTGTTAATAAAGCCCTCAGATTTCTTTTCCCCCAACAGTCTTGGTGAAAATAAAGTACTTGCAATCTCCACTGACATAGCTCCATACATGATTGCTGCTGTTAGAGTGTTGAAAGTATTTTACCCATCACTGCTCCATATCACACATCTTGCCCATGCCATGAATCAAGTAGCTGAGATGATATGTCTCTAATTTCCATATGTAAATAAGATAGTTTCAACCAGCAAACAGATTTTTATTAAAGCACCTACAAGAATCCAGTTATTTCAAAAGGAACTTCCCATCATACCACTTCCACCAGATTTCATAATTACTCGCTGGTGAATGTGGCTAGAG
The DNA here is from genome assembly GCF_021461385.2 of Schistocerca piceifrons. Lineage (NCBI taxonomy): Eukaryota > Metazoa > Arthropoda > Insecta > Orthoptera > Acrididae > Schistocerca > Schistocerca piceifrons. The sequence goes on from NC_060146.1 coordinate 217,790,912, forward strand.
GCCGTGGAATATTACAGTGAGTATTTGGAAGACATTAAGGACATTGTTCTTAAATTGCATGAGAAGGCAGTGAGCGTTATGTCAGGTAAAGGACCCAAAAATTTCCAATGACATTGCATGCATAAACTCTCATTATGCGTTTTTGGTCCCTATTATTTAAGCTCTAGAGTGTTCAGGGTAACCAGTCCACATACAACTGTGATTGATAGAAGAAGTAACAGAAAAAATCAACTTGGTCCCAGGTTCTACTGGTATGGAAGTTAGTGAGAAACTAAAGACAGCACCTTGTTTTATTTATTTAAAAAAAACAGGACTGACCACCCTCTGCACAGTAGCTGACATCTTATCAAGTAAATCAACAGAACATGGGTGTGTGGTCTCATTGCACTTAATACCCTCATTTAAATATCCTCTGGTGACATCTGTTGATGTGGAATGATCATTCTCGGCATGTAAGATGCTATTAAGGGGCTCCGGAAAGGCTCAAAATCATGAAAAGTTTAATTTTTACTTTTTTGCGTTTTCTGAATCTGCAGACTATTACCTTTTAATAGATATATAATTTATTCAATTCCGAAGACTACAACTATTTTTAATTTTTTTTTGAAATGTGTTCTACATGGGCGTGACCCACTGTGGCGCTGTTAAACTGCTGTCAAATGGTGTTATTATTAACGTCCGTGTTCATCAGGTACATTTTAGTGATGTGAGATAAAGTATGTGTTGTGGCTAACCTGTGATGGTTCAATATATATCGCTGGTGTGATTGTCGATTGTTTCATGTTTATTTACTCAGTCGTTATCTCGAAAATATTCGTAATTAATTCTGTTTCTTGAGTCTCTGTTTTGTTGAAGTATAATAATGAGTAAAAGTAAAGTTATTAGAAATCCTCTGAAGGCTTTTAAGAAAAGGAGAAATGTTGGAAAGCCAAAGGTATGTGTTATTACTGTAAACAATAAAGACGATAACCAAGTGAGTGAACCTAACCTCTCAAGTACACCTGCCCATAGCAGTCAAAGTGGGAAAGAAAATACTTCACAGAAGAAGCTTGGTTCAATGAGTGAAAACTATGAATGTTTTATGGGCGAATCGGATGTGAATGAAATATTTGATATGTCAGTTCTCAAAGGAATTTTTTCAAACTGTGTAAGATGTATTCATTGTAGTGAAGTTGGTCTGGAACTCTCCATAATAAATCACATAGGACTTGCTAGTGAAATACAACTGAAATGTGATAAGTGTTCATACATGACCACCTTTTGGAACAGTGTTGCAGTAACTGCAACTGAAGAAAATGGTAGCAAAATCTACGAACACAACATTAGATTTGTTTATTCCTTGCGTTCAGTTGGTAAGGGTGCTACTGCAGGTGCAATTTTCTGTGGCATCATGAATCTTGCAAATCCCCAAACCAAGTTTACGACCTATAATAAATTAATAGGGTCTAAAGTAGAAGATGTCTGTATAGAATCTATGAAGAACACTGTGGAAGAGGCAGTAATGGAAAATAATGGTAACAGAGATTTGACTGCAGCGTTCGATGGTACCTGGCATAAACGGGGACACACATCTCTTCATGGTGTAGTATCTGCCACCAGTATGTATACAGGGAAAGTTTTAGATGTAGCAGTAATATCAAAGTATTGTAGATGTCCACAAAAATATAAAGGTACACATGAAAATAATTGCAAAGCCAACTATAGTGGCAGTAGTGGAGAAATGGAAGTGGCTGGTGTTGCCAGTATATTCCAGCGTTCTGAGGCGTGTGATAAAGTGCGATATGTTAATTACCTTGGTGACGGTGATCCTAAAAGTTTCAAACATGTTCAAGGACTGAAGCCCTATGGTGATGATGTTGTAGTGCAGAAATTTGAGTGTATTGGACACGTACAGAAGCGAATGGGAACAAGACTTCGGCGACTGAAATCTTCGTACCAAAAACAAAAACTCAGTGATGGTAAAGGGTTGGATGGGAAGGGAAGGTTAACTGACAGTGTAATTGACAAAATACAGAACTATTATGGAATGGCTATTAGTCAAAATACACAAAGTGTCGACGAAATGAAGAAGGCTGTTTGGGCTCTTTTTTTTCATATTTCTTCAACCGATGAAAATCCCCAACATAGCTTGTGTCCCAAAGAAGAAGACAGTTGGTGTAAATATAACAAAGGATTGCTAACTGGTGAAGTGTACACTCATAAGCGTAGTCTGCCTCATGCAATAATGGAGGTGATAAAACATATTTTCAGAGACTTAGCAGCACCTGAACTGTTGAAAAAGTGTATTCACGGAAAAACTCAAAACCCCAATGAAAGTGTAAATAGTGTTATATGGTCGAGAATCCCCAAGACTGTATTTGTTGGAATAGAAACACTTCACTTTGGTGTGTATGATGCTGTTGCGACTTTCAATGATGGCAACATTGTAAGGTGCAAGGTATTTAGAAATATGGGAATGAAGATAGGTTCTAACATGGTACGAGTGATGCTTGCTTTAGACAAGGAACGCCTTCGAGCTGCAGACAGGGCTGTAAAGAGTCTAGAAATACAAGCAAGAGTAAACAGGAGGAGGAACAAGAGGAAGCTGGAGGAGGAGTTTGTAGAGGATGAAGATAATCCATCCTATGGACCTGGAATGCACTAAAAAGTTAATCCAATCTTTGTCGCTCGATTCCCAAAACTTTTATTTTCTCATACTAATTACATGTTTTCTAAGGATCTTCCAAACATATTTGTTTCAAACTTTCCGTAAATGTTACACAGTACCTTCTGCATAATTTAACACAGCCTTTTTCCAAAAAACTGTATATTTTTGAATATATAAATAAAAAATTGCAAAAAAAATGTTGTGAATTTTCATTACAATTGAAAAAAAATCATCTTTAATAACTGAACTAAAATTTTGTAAAATCCCTGTGTTAAGTTGTAGCCCATATTCCAATAAATAATCTGTAAAAAGTTCAACTTCCTACCTCAAATACTTTGTGAGGAAAAATGTAATTTATAAGCATTATTTTAACATTGCAAGTATAGGGCGTTCCGGAGCCCCTTAACAGACAAGAGATGCAGTTTCTCAAAAGAAAATCTGGAGAATGTGTTAGTTATTTATTGTGACTGTAATTATGGACATGGTCAATAATATAATGTAGATTTTTGCCAATCTATTTATCTTTCTAGACAGTAAAATATCAGATTTTGGTCACCTATTTTCTGATTTTTATAACCTATTTTTGTAAGTGATAGAACCTATTTGAGGTTGAGGTATCTAATTTAAGATTTTTAGAACTTAAAAGTCTGAGGTCTAGTGATAGGCAAGACAGAGGACATTGAAAAAACATCATGCAAGAATCAATGAGTGAAAGCTAAGTGCATTATACATGAAAAAAGTTGAGGGAGTATGGGGAAAAAGAAAAAAGGGAGTGAAGAAAAGGAACAGTTACCGAGATGAATTACTGAATAACAGAAACTAATGTAAATTTGAGCCTGGTGGGTGTCAAGAACCATGCACATCTTGTAACACCAGTTACCCTGTGGGGCTCTGAGAAAATGGGATCAGAATAGAGAACTCAGATGACGCATGTGGTGAAACAGGCATCTGGCTCATGATTGTCATGTTGTAGAGCATGCACTGCAACAGAATACTGTGAGTTGCCAGTGTAAATCCTCTACCTACATTCGTTCATCTTGACTGATAACATGGCATTAGGCAAACCAAAGTATAAGGCTGAACATTGTTTATCATATAGATGGTACAGGATGTGTCATTTCACAGGTAGCTCTGCCTTTGACAGTAGACATTCTGCCAGTTACAAGGCTGCTATATGCAGTGGTAGGAGGGTGCATAGGACAAGTCTTACAGTAGGGACAGTCACATGGCTACGAGGGTCACTGCGAAAGAAATGCACACGATTTTTGTAAAAATACAGTTTTCATTCTGCATGTGTGAAAGTTTTACAGTGTGTAGATACATCGTTCCCACTTGTTTTCAAACTTAGTTCAACCTGTTCCTGTGAGTGGCGCCATCACAGCATGTCTTCAAGATGGCTGCTACACTTGACACACGTCAGAAGCAACGTGCTGTCATGGAATTCCTGTGCTGTGAAAACGAGATAGTGGGAAACATACACAAGAGGTTGAAAAAAGTGTATGGAGATGCTGCTGTTGATTGCAGTGCAGTTAGTTTGTGGGCAAGCAGGTTACTTGATGAAAGTGGGCACGGCAGTATTGAGGATTGTCCTTGCAGAGGCAGGCCTTGTACTGCACACACTCCAGACAATGTGCAGAGTGTTAATGAACTGGTGACTGCTGACAGACGCATCACAGTGAACGAATTGTCACGCTACGTTGGGATAGGGGAAGGAAGTGTTTGCAGAATACTGAAAGTGTTGGCTTTAAAAAAGGTTTGTGCCAGGTGGGTTCCCAGGATGTTGCCAGTTGCTCACAAAGAAACAAGAATAACAGTATGCAGCAAACTTTTGGAACAGTATGAGAATGGTGGAGATGAATTTCTTGCAACAATTGTGACAGGTGATGAAACATGGCTCCATCACTTTTCACCAGATATGAAGAGGCAATCAATGGACTGGCATGCAAATTCACCAAAGAAAAAAAAAATTCATAACCACACCTTCTGCTCGAAAAGTTATGGCTACGGTGTTTTTCGATTCTGAAGTACTCTTGCTTGTGGACATCATGCCAAGCGGAACCACCATAAATTCTGATGCATGTGTGACGACACTGAAGAAACTTCAATCTCGACTGAGTCACGTTTGACCACATCGGCAAAAGCATTTTGCTATCTTTAACTGTCACACCAAACTGGTCAATGAGTCAGTGGCCAGAAGCCTTAGACCCACTTAGCAATTTTACATACCTGTAGGAGCAGTATTCTCTTGCGTTCTCAGCCAGATCTTTAGCTATGGTATGACTGCAGTAGTTGTATGCTTCGTGCACAGATATTTTCACAGATGCATGAATATCTTCTAACCTGTCCTGTCATCACTGGTGCAGTCTCTTTTGAACCAAGAGTACAACAGCCTTTGCTTCCTCAGCATTTTCCAAATTTTATTGTTAAACCACTGTGTCTTTTCTGTCCCTAATCCTCTTACTAGGCACATAGTCCTCCAGACCATGATTTACAGTCCATTTAAAGTTTGCACAATTCCTTTATGTACATCTCACTGTAACTAAGCGATGACAATTCACTGTCTATGTGAGATGCTATCACCTGCTTATCTGCTTTTTCTAACAGAAACACTCCCCTAGTCATCTTGACTGGTTTAACAACTTTTGTAATCATAGTTACTTTGACGATATCATGATCCCTAATCCCCATCTCAATCTGATGCCATCAGTAAGGTCCGGCCTGTTGGTAGCTTCAATGTCTAAGATATTTCCATAGTGTGTGGGCTGCTGAAATACCTGCTAAAGACAATTTTCAAAAGCAATTTTCAGGGCTCTGTCTGTGCCCCCTGCAATGAATATGTAGTTGTCCCTGCCTATACTCACTAGGTTAAAGTCATCTCTGACTAGTATTGCACGATCTGGGTGTCTATGCACTACTGACCACAGACTTTTGTTGAATGATTCTGTAACCATTACAGGAGAATAAAGTGGCCCGTAAAAACATCCAACTTTTCTCCACCTAGATCTGTTATACATGACCAGATAACTTCCCCATCATGCTCAACTTTGACCTCAATGGAGACAACATTTTTGTCAGCTGCAACAAACACCCCATCTACTGTGGCATCTAATCTGTCTTTCCGATCCCATGTCCGTATGTCAAAGATGTCATCAGTGCATTTAAACCAAGCTGTGGGCTGAAGGCTTATGGATGACTGGAAAGCTCCTTCCAACTGACCGATGATAATGTTCACATAGGAAGAAGACATCCTGTTTCCCATGATCTATTTGCATGTCTGCCCCTTAAAGGTGAAGTAGTTGTTCATAAGTATAAAGTTGATTAAGGTGAGCAGGAAGGTGTTACAGATTTGCAATCAGGTGGGCACTGGCTGAGGTAATGTCCAGCAGCTGACAGACCGTGTACATGGGGGATGTCGGTATAGCGAGAGGTGGCATTAATGGCGGCAAGCGAAGTGTGACGTGAGTGTGGAACAGGCACAGATTGCAGATAATCTAAGAAATGGGTGGTGTATTTAAAATACAGGAGGAAGTCTTTGTATTAATGGTTGCAAGTGTCGGTCAACCACGGCAGAGATATATTTGGTGGGTGCATTGAAGCAACAACTATGAGACAGCCAGGGTGACTGGGTTTGGAGGCCTCAGAAAGAAGGTAGAAGATAGGAGTGTGTGGTTTAGGTGTGGTAAGGAGTTCTGATGACTGAGGTGTTAGTCCTTGTGAGGGGCCAAAGTTTTTAAGGAGGGACTTGACCAGTTTGTACCACAGGGGTGGGATGTCAATGGCAGGTGTTGTGTGCAGAAGTATCAGAAAGCTGGCATGGACACTTGCTTATATACTCACATTGGTCAAGTACCACAGCGGTTGGTCCATTGTCCGTTGGGAGGATAATGATAGAGTCATCAGTTTGCAGGGAACAAAGCACCTGGCATTTGCAGAGGACAGGTTATCATGATGTTGTTGGAACCTGAGAAAGGGCAGTTAAACAATGCTGGATTTCTTCCTTATTACATTTTTAAGTCCTCAGGTTTTCAAATCTCATCCAGTGCAGGCACCAACAATCAATCCTTCCTTCTCATCCCATCCAGTAAGTCTCCCCTAACCTGGGGTTCTAGATGGCTTTTCTGTAACTCTCCCCATTTCCTAAACCTTGCCAGTCTTTTTCATTCATTCCTCCTCTTTTCCCTTCAACTCATTTTCCAGAGGAAGGACCCAATGGCTCCGAAAGCTTGTGTATTTCTATCTCTCTCAGACATGTTTTCTCCTGCTGCCACTTGATGAGTAGATATTTTAACTGTCCAATTATATTACATTTTCAGTCACAAATTTCAACTGATATCCTTTCATAAATAAGCATTGGTGTGTTACTGAGTCACATACTTTTCAGATATCAAGAAATACTGAATCCACCTCGTTGCATTGAATTGTGACTTTCAGGATGTTGCATCGGGAAATTTCAAGTTGAATTTCGTAGGAATAATGTTTTCTGAAACTCTTCTGGTTGACAAAGAGGAGGTCTTTCTGTTTGAGATACCTTACATCTGAGCTCAGAATATGTTATAAGATACTAAAATAGAGAGGTGGCAAGGACATTCAACAGTAGTTTCATGGATTACCTAAGCTGTCCTTGCAGATAGGAGTAACCTGTGCTTCCTTCCAACTACTGGGAACAGTTTTATATTTGAGGGATCTACACTATACTATGGTTAAAATAAGGGATACCTCAATTGCATATTGGACCAATGAAACAAAAAGTCTCTAAACAACATTATAACAGGTGATGCAAGTTGGATATATTCATACAACCCATAAATTAAGTGACAAATAAACTGTGCTGATGTTCCATGATGACCTGAAAGCAACAAATCTGGTTTGTTCACAAAGCACTTGTAAAAAATGATTGCTTCTGTGTTTTCTATTTTTTATTTTATTTTATTTTTTTACTTGCACCTGACATGTCATGGCCACTACTTTACAGTTTCGAATAACTGTTAATCTCACATGGTATACATCACTTCATTTGCCATAAGTCATCAATGAAATAGGAAAGGCAACTGAAAAATACTGCACCATACTTTATGCTATGACTTGCTATGTCAAACTATTCATTGTGTTCCATGGACTCTATAAACAAGGAGAACCTACAAGGGATATAGAATGACAACGCATTTATTAAAGAAGACAAGAACATCACAGAAACTTAATACACCTACTACATTAACAATAAATCCCCACTATACTGCATAATGATATTCATGGTTATGGCGGCTAAAATTAATTAAGTAAATTAGAAAGAAAGTTGCTTCTTGGGGAGGGGACTGCTTCCTCACTTATACTGAAAAGCAGCTCTCTAACTTCTGTTTGTACCTTCATATTTGCTACATTACATAGATAACAACAAATGACAACACCTCAAAATGAGCCAACACTTGCCTTTCAGTCAACACTAAGAGAGATGCTTCTAGGGGCAATAAATTCTATTTGCTTCCTCACTTGTACTGAAAAGCAGCTCTCTAACTTCTGTTTGTACCTTCATATTTGCTACATTACATAGATAACAATGAATGACAACATGCAAAATGAGCCAACACTTGCCTTTCAGTCAACACTAAGAGAGATGCTTCTAGGGACAATAAATTCGGAACTAAGCATCTCGATTACTTTATCTATGCATTAACTCAACTCAGCTGGGTGGCAAGGAATTTATACACAGTTTCATTTAGTGTATGATGACACACTCTCTCTCTCTCTCTCTCTATCTATCTATCTATCTATCTATCTATCTATCTATCTATCTATCTATCTCTCTATCCCTCTCTCCAGTGGCATAAAATGCAACTGAACACAAAATGTGCAATTTCAATGGCTGCTTCACACCCTATATATGTATGTATCCTTTCTTCTACCACCAGCTTTTCTGAGATATGTAGTTGGGAGTTATCGTTGTCACACATCATTCACTGCTGTAACACATCATGCCTCAACCTTCATTAACCCAATGCCTCCACTCAACAATTTTCTCCATCTTATCAGCCCCCCCCCCTCTCCCCCAGCTGATGTTTCCACATCACCTTGATCACATGCCACTTCCCAAAGGCTCCAGCAGTGTGTATCACACACCTAGCCTGTGCACCTGCTACCCTCTTTCTCTCATTCCTAGCCAATAAATGTTCTGCCACCCTCTAAGCTGCTTGCCACCACCCCCAACCCCTCTTCTGCATTACATATACTACTCAGCCCACGCAGCACAGCCCCCACCCCATCGGTCCACCTGCTGAACTGCAATCCCTGCACTGTGTGTCCAGCTGGCACGATGCAGAGTTCAGGAGGAGGAGGAGGGGATGGGGAGGAGATTAGTGTTTAACATCCTGTTGACAATGAGGTCACTAGAAACGGAGCAGAAGCTCAGATTAGGGACAGCTGGGGAAGGAAATTGGCTGTGCCCTGCCAAAGGAACCATCCCGGCATTTGGCTGAAGCTACTAGTATTTAGGGAAATCATGGAAAATCTTACTCAGGATGGCTGGACGTGGGTTTGAACAGTCATCCTCCTGAATGCGAGTCCAGTGTGCTAACCACTGCGCCACCTCGCTCAGTGCTGGGTAGAGTTCACCTTCCACCTGAGAGCTGCCTGGTAAGGTTTAAAGTGAAACCCTTATTAATACGCTAGTGTCATAACCGAACATTACAGTTTTTAACTGCTCTTTGAAGTCACTGGATGATCACTTTTGTAAGTGAGACCAGTACCAATCCATGTGGCACCCCTGACGTTGTGTACCACAGTTCTGAGGATAGTTTCATGCCTTTGCAACAAAGGCCTCCATCCATGCAAAACCAATTTCATTAATCCAATAACACTTAAGTTTTTTGCTTCACAGAATCAAAGGCTTTGGCAAGGTCACATTATGTTCCAACAGCATAATGTTTGTTAGTTCTGTCGCGACTTGACTTGTGAGGTCTTGTACTGCTTTCTCTGTGCAGAACCATTTATGAAATTCAAACAATGGAAGCAGTTAACCCATTCTGCTCAGTTAAACAAGTCAGTGTTATATCGTTCAGCATGTTTTGAAATAATTCTAGAATAGCCAGAATTACATACGTATGTAATTATAGATGGTTTACTGATCTCTCTTTTATAAATGGGTGTTAATACAGCATATTTGTCTGATTGGTTACAAAGATAACTTAAGGTTAATCCTGTCAGGATAGCACAAGATTTTAATGTTTTTTTCCCTTTCTAGATACAGCATCACTATCTTTCTAGATACGGCATCACTTCTTTTTAGAAACTTGATGCCTTATGTAATTTCCATAGGGGTTTTACTTTTTTAAACTGATTTGTGCATACATTGTACACACAAATAAATCTAATGCATCCACATTTGGCCAGTTACAAGTGAATCCATTGCTTGCTGGTACTGTGAGGGGGTAAACATTGAATTTGGTGATCGATAACTTGAAAGTGTCGCCATGGCTGCCAGAGAATTTTCTGGGTGCTTAATTTTATTTGGATTACCATTTTTGTTCCTTTCACATTTAATAATGTTCCAAATGATTTTTTCCATATTCTTGGAGTGTTATTTTTTGAACATGTTGCATGTGTTTTTGTGTTTTAAAAATGTAATATTTTACAGTAATTATGGTAAGAGTGTTTTAGCTATTGACTACAGGAATTAGGTAGAGCTTCTTGTCCCTAGCACAAGGAGTTCTCTTATCCTTACATCTATTCAATTTTTACTTGTTTGTTATGATACCAAAATAAGATTTAAAATGTTATAGAAGTATTTTTAAGACTAAATTTTCCATTTACAATGCCTCCTTTGTATATTTCTCTTCAATATTCTGTATGTAGTTTCTCTTAAAACACCACAATTGGTCAGATCACTGTTTGTCATACAACACATTTGTTGTGTGATCTGTACCTAAGTCATCAGTGTGTTTTATTGTTAACATTGCTTATGATTCTGTGATACAACAATTTTGTTGTAGGGTCTGTAACAAAGCAATCAGTATATTTTACTGTTAACATTTGACCACAATGGTCAAATACGCCAATGAGTGACTGTTTTACAGCTAAATCAGTAGAGGTTATTGGGTCTTAAAACAAATTTCCAATGGCTTTTGCAATATACCTTCAATCCTCATATAGAATTTTGCTGGGACAGATAACCCACTCCTGGACAACAACAACTCTAGGCGCCCCCAGTCAGCACCATCTGACAGAAAAGCGACATCAAACTATTATATACTAAAACTCACAACTGCTTTATGAGGATTAAGATAATTCCTATTGGTGGCCTGTAAACTAATGGTCCCAAAAACAGGTGTGCTTACTGGTCTGCTACAGAGGTACAGCATTCAAAAAGCTGTTCAACTCAATGTTCATCAACTTGAAGGACCTGAGACTTACCGTAACTTCACTTTTTGCATCTATATAAATTCCACCTTTTTTCTTAGTTCCATCTCTTTCTTCTTTTTACTGGCATTATTCTGCAGCTTTGTGCCAGCACTGTATTCTGGATCTGGCAGTGTTAGCGGTGGAGGGTTGCTGGATGCCCTTCTTCACTCCTGAGATGAAGTTTGCATACCCTGTCTGTGTGCGCCTAGTGTTATTCTTGTATGAAAATATTTTCAAAATGTTTGTGACTTGTTTAAGTGAAGCAGGACTCGGGCACCAGCCCTGTTCTCACATAGTCAGATGTGGGGAAACCGCCTAAAAAGAAATAACGCCTCCAGGATGGCTGGCACACAGGCCCCCACCATTAACCTGCCAGACGGATTCATCTGGGACCGGCATGCCTCTCAAAATCCCGGAAGCAATGTGCTAATGCTCGTTGCTATCTGGCCAGGTCACTGACATTACATCTGTCCTTTCAGATTACTTTTAAGATATGAGATATTCATCTTTTTTACTAACGGGGTTTCTGATGTTTTGAGGGAGAACACTAAATGCATTTTTTAAAAATATCCATGGCTTATTCAAGTTGCAGTATTTTGTTTTGCTAATAGCTGTTTCAACTATATTTATTCTGCAGCTCTGTCTCACATGAATTTGCATTAAAAAGGCCTAGTGAACACAACGGAATGGATGCTGCTTCCTTCAGGCTGGATACTTCTGGCAATTAGTCACGCAATCATCCTCTCACGAGAAGCTGCAGATGAAAACTATGGATATCGTATATGGTGCAATGGTGCAACAGTGTAAAGGATGACACATTAGTCATACTCATATGTTAATGTCCCCCCCCTCCCCCCTCGCCAATTGATTTTCCTAGTTCTGCACTGGATTTCACAGAAAACTTCAATCAGGAGATCATATACTACCCAAAGAGTGATATGCATCCTAAATATGCATATGTCATCCTAAATTGTAAACTAAGATTACAATGAAATTTGTTACCTGCACCCCCAACTACTGTTACATGATCTTTTCAAAAATGTCTTCTCCTAAGTAAGTAATTAACAAGTGACATTGCTGAAACCTGCACTTGACTTAAAAGTGCTCTGGTATTTCGTGGTAAGCATTTTCCAAAGAGTTCTGTTTCAGTTCCGACAATCTCCAATCCCCCCCCATTACTACACAGTAATAAGACTTTTTTGGTCCTTTTAAAACCATTGGATATTAGTGACTGGAGGTAGCAGTGGCCATGTGCATATGAGTTACACATGTGTGCATGTTTTATTTACATCTAAGGATATGTGATCGGAGGCTTTCCCGGTGTATGTGTTGTTTCCAGGGCTCTTGGGTGTCCAGCTGGATGCGATTGTTGAAGTCCCACGATATTTCGGCGAATAATCTTTCCACCATCATCATATGGTTCTGATGGATTGGTCGGTCTGCTCATTGTCAGTGTTATTTATGTCCAAACAGTTGAAGACTGATGCAAAGAACACCAACGCCACACGCCTAGGCCAGCCCACCAAATGGGCACTGGCAGAACACTGCTTGGAAACTGGACACAACGCGAAATATGAAGAAACCAAGATACTGGCCCCTACCAGTTTCTACTGGGACAGCATCTTCAAGGAGGCCATTGAAATTCATGTAACGGACAGTCTCATAAACTGAGACACAGGTTTTCAACTAAGCAAGGCATGGAAACCATTACATTCAGCTACAAGCTTTTCAAAACTAGTAATTGCACAAATTTACTGATCATTTCATAAAAATAAACACTAAAGATATAACTTTAGCGTACAGGGTTGTTGTAACTTATTTCCTTGTGGTAAAAACTATTATCTCCTATGTACAGTATGCCATTGTTGTTATAGCTGTGTATGCATTAAAATAGTACATATTAAGAATGAAGTTATGAAATATATTTTTTTGTGGTGGTGGTGGGAGGGGGAAGGGGGGTGGCAGGGCCATAGTGAGAGGGGTGACAAAGTAGATTGTCAAGGGTGCAAGCACAGATGGGATACAAAAACTGATCAAAAAAAGGTTAGTTTAAGAATTAACTGGGAGAGGTATGTGGGTTCTCCTGCCAGCTGCCATCTGATGCCTACGAGAAGAAGTCTTTCCCTCAGTCGACAAGCATAAATGCATGCCATTGCCACGGGCTCAGCCTCGCTGCCATGCCAGCTGCGGCCACTGCCTAATAAAGGATAACAGCCGTACTCAGCAGGTCGGCCGTTCTTGCTACTCAGGACCACGTATACATCTGAACTCATTCCTGCCTGACCATTTGACTATTTGGCTCCTGTCCTGTCACGTTGTTACTGCAAAAAACCTACGCCACTGCTTCCAGAATGATACAAATGTAAAACGATACAAAACTTACAGGACCGACAAAGCATTTAAATGATTGGTATAACAGAGAGTATGCACATGTATGCTATTAACACCCGTGTGTCATTTTGTCCGACTAACATCGTAAAGAAACGACTACTGCCCAAGAGACAGATCTATTGCTAACATGATTTATGTGGTAACAGTGAACTTGGTTCACACAACTGGCACCTAAGCAGCTCACTCATGTTCAACATTAGTGCGGTAGGATCTCAAAGTTTGGTGAGTGAATGTTGAATCAAATATGTTATTGGACCAAAGCCTCAGATTTCTGCCAACTGAGATCTTACACGAGATGCGTCGGAGGAGGAAGTGAACAAAAATGTAAATGCAGTCTGCTTGTTCCGTAAGCCAGTGCTTTTGTTGCTCAGAAGTGTCAATTGGTGCAATCTGCTGTATAAATAAAAAAATAATAATTCAAGAATGTCTCCTATAGCTAATTAGTTATACCATTATTACAGGAGTTGTTAATCATTGTGCCTACAGATAGCTGTACCCTATTCATCTAACAAGGTGAGTTGAAACTTCGTGCAAGCAAATGTATGCCCTGCCATTAGTCATTGGCTGCACCACTCAAGCATTTGGTATCTGGCAGGCTCTACTTTGTGAATGAAACTCTGACTCACACTAAAGCACAAAAGCTATAAGCTTCTTTGCAACTCACTACCCTGAATGTTTAACTCTCGTAGTTCTCGCATTTTTCAATAGCACTTCATATCTATTAAACATACTTACAGAATAATAAAATCTACTAAAACTGCACAGAAAAAAATGCAGATAGTTTTAAAGGAAAGGGGAGAGGGCGCAGCTTTCGCAGTTCTGTCAGGACTGCTGGATGGGTAGCAAAAGGAACAAACAAAAGAGTAAAAATCGACTGCAGTGTTTTCCATAGATCAAATAGGAGTACCGGAACTAAGCTTTTGTCATGTCCAAAAAGGAATGTTTACAATGAGAGTGTGTTACCAGATATGACTTACAACAGGAGACTGGACTTTGAATGTGAAAACAATTTAAAAACTGAGGGTAATTCAGCAAGTCAGACAGATGAAAGCTGGGCATTAGCAGGAGATAGTGCTAACCAAATGGATCAGAGGACAGGCAGAAGTGGAAGATGTGATTACAACTGTAATGAAAATAAAATGGAGGTGAATGGGACATGTAGCCCAGGGGATTAGTGGTGAATGGACCGGACCGAGCAGGTTCTTTGCTGGATTACAAGAGAAAAGACAACATGAACCAAATGTCGGCTTCAAAATCAGTAAATTGAACTAAATACTATTAGCAAGTTTACAGCCATTTTTCTGACAAGTCCTTATAAATATGCATCTCACTATGTGGCAGCAACAGTTAAACTTCAAAAGTTCAGTGGAAAACATTTTCTTGAGTATGAGAAGGAAATGATTAATAGTGACAATGATTATTTAGCCCCATAAAAAAGATAAGTGAACTGGGGTGTGCCCAGGTTATTAACTGGAGATCTATGAAACTGCCAGTGCCTTGCATATGTTTCTGCAGTTTGCATAAGCCATAACAACTCTGATCATCAGTTAACTGTTCAAACTATAATCTCTGAATACAAAATAACTTGTATTTGAGCATTTGGTGGGACTTGTAGCGTCTCTGGTGCAGAGCACCCTATCTTTCTGACTTCGCATCTTTGGACTGCTTTGTTCCAGCATTAACTTTCAGCACATAACATGTTCAGTTGCCATATTTGTTATATACAAGTGATTAATAAATGTGTATTGAATACTTAGTGTTACTTATCTCTCAACTAATCCTACGTGATAACCACAGTGGTGACCCCGACACCGTTGTCATCTCATCATGAGTTATTTTGTGCTTGTTTTCATCATTTACAAACTTCGTGTGCCAGCCCACATTGTTTCTGCCACAATGCATCTACCAGTGTCTTTCGGTGCAAGTGTGACAGGAGCCATTAACTGCGCCACTTCCAACCACGAGTGGAAAAGTGTACCTACTTTGAATTTGGTTAAAAGTGAACAACTATTTACTCCCGGCCACGCTGGTGGCCAACTAACCTTACCCGGCTCAACATGGCCACCACCTAGCATGGCAGCACAACAGCAGCTACAACATGGACAGTGCCTGCTGCCTAATCACAAAATGGGTCACCTTCCAGTTAAAGACATTGTGGTTTACCCTTCACATACATCGTCGCCTTTGGAATGGCTTGGCGTGCCGACAAAGTTCCAGAACTGTGAATCGAGCATTTCTATGCGCAGGGTAGCACATTCTAATATACGAGGTGTGGCTAGAAAAAAACCGGACTAGTACTGGTGAAACAATAAAACGAATGCAATAAGGCTGAAAGTCGTGTGGCCTGTCACGTGACTCTTGCTCCGCCTACTGCTCGAGTTTCATCTGCCTCCTGCACTCAGTCTGCCCGTGGCGTCTGTTTTAAGTAGTTGACGTTTTGTCTGTGCGTCGTAAAATGTTGAGTGTACAGAAAGAACAGCGTGTTAACATCAAATTTTGTTTCAAACTAGGAAAATCTGCAAGTGAAACGTTTGTAATGTTACAACAAGTGTACAGCGATGATTGTTTATCGCGAACACAAGTGTTTGAGTGGTTTAAACGATTTAAAGATGGCCGCGAAGACACCAGTGATGACACTCGCACTGGCAGACCATTGTCAGCAAAAACTGATGCAAACATTGAAAAAATCGGTAAACTTGTTCAACAAGATCGCCGTTTAACAATCAGAGCAGTGTCTGAGTTAACAGGAGTTGACAAGGAAAGTGTTAGGCAGATTCTTCATGAAAGTTTCAACATGAACAAAGTGTGTTCAAAAATGGTTCCAAAGTGTCTCACAATTGAACAGAAGGAACGCCGAAGAATGATTTGTTCTGACATCCTGGAAAACATTGAAAGTGATCCCACCTTCTTACAAAATGTTATTACTTGCGATGAATCGTGGTTTTTTACTTACGATCTCGAAACTAAACGCCAATCGATGCATTGGAAAACTCCTGGTTCTCCACGACAAAAAAAAGCACGAATGTCAAAATCGAAATTCAAGGCAATGATGATTGTTTTTTTTGACATCAAAGGGATTGTGCACATTGATTGGGTACCAGTGGGACAAACAGTGAATCAGCATTACTACATTAGCGTCCTGGCTACCCTACGTGAGCGAGTACGGAGAAAATGGAACGATTTGTGGAGAAAAAAGTCATGGATCCTTCACCAAGACAATGCCCCAGCTCACAGTGCATTGTCAGTGAAGACGTTTTTGGCAAAACACAACATTCCCATCTTAGATCATCCACCCTACTCACCTGATTTGGCCCCCTGTGACTTTTTTCTTTTCCCGAAAGTCAAGTCAGCTTTGAAAGGAACTAGATTTGAGACTGTTGAAGCAGTAAAAGAAAAAGCGATGGAAGTAATGTATGGACTTACCGAAAACGATCTGCAGCATTGCTATGAACAGTGGAAAATTCGTATGGAGCGGTGTAGAGACCGAGGAGGAGAGTACATTGAAGGAGATAACATGACATTGTAAATAATTGTAAATAAATGTTTTTTCCAGCATCAGTCCGGTTTTTTTCTAGCCACACCTCGTAAATGGTGTCACAGCACTCCGCCCCCTTCCCCCACCCCCTGCAAGCTGTCTCAGCGACACCGGTTGCCACAATCGCGCCAGTTTCTGCGACTGTCGCACTGTAGTTGCACCACGACCACCTTCCGCTGGCCTTTGTAAAGGCGCTGGACATTCCACTCATGCCAGTTACTGGGTCAGACGCTCCTTGGCCCCACCGCGACTGCCCCCCCAGCTGCTCTTGCAACGGCACGGGCTGTTACACCTGTGCCGTGTTCTTGGTTGGGCTTGCAGATTGGACACACCATGACAACTTATATGCCCGCTCACTCCGCACCGTGTGATGCGTGTGGCCACCACTCCACACAGACATCGAGCGACGCGTCGTTCACCATTATTACACTTCCGACGTTGGAGGTGTACTGCTCTGCCCACACCGATCCCCACCTCCCGGTGCTGCCTCAATGTGTGTTACCTGGCAGGTTCTCTAAGCTACCTGCATTACAAAAAGACAATCTAAAAACTTAGTTCACATTAGTGGACCACCTACTGGACATCCACAGCATTTTGGACGATGACGTCCGTTTTGTCTGCCCAATGAGCCACCTACACGCACATATGGATCTCATCAGCGACTTGCTTTTCTCAGCGCATGTCTCACACAAATATTTGATAGCCAAAGCATTGCTTATCAAACACCTTTCCTGCCCCCCAGTCGATGCTGTTCATCACATTATTCACGAGGAGCATCTCGACGACCATACCCCTTCGCAGCTTTGGTGGCACCTATGTGCATTAATCGACAATCGAGCTTTACGTGACGCCACACTTTGGATGTTGTGGATGGTCAAAATGCCTTTGGATCTGGAACTTCATGTACTGTCTCACATCACTGACCCACTCGAGGTTTGGTTACACATGGCGGATCAGGCTTACGCTATCACTCGTCATCGCCACTGCCTGTCACAAATATCGTAATCATCATCCTCAGCTGGCACACCTGCGCCTACAGTTCTGCGCCCCATGGGCTGATGCCAGCGCGCCCGCCTTGGTGCCTCAGCTGCCTGTCAGGAGCCGCCACCTGGCAGCCTACAGGATGTACTGCCAGCAGGCTCCAGACAGTCGCTGACCTTGCCCGAGCAGCAATCCGATCAGCTACTGGCTCCAAAGCAGTTAGCTGCAACACCCTCCCGTATCGCACTGCCACGCCAACTGCCCTACCCACTGTGCTGGTTCCACACTA
Organism: Schistocerca piceifrons; assembly: GCF_021461385.2. Taxonomy (NCBI): domain Eukaryota; kingdom Metazoa; phylum Arthropoda; class Insecta; order Orthoptera; family Acrididae; genus Schistocerca; species Schistocerca piceifrons. The sequence goes on from NC_060146.1 coordinate 217,809,146, forward strand.
CTTACGGGGATTCCGCCTGCAACTGCCATGCACCTTGTGCCTACCCAAACTAGACTGGTGGGCACGTTTAGGGGCCATGTACTTTCACAGTGCCTATCGTCTGACACTGCACCACCTGCTTCAGCAATGCGATGCTTCTATGCCACAGACATACCAACAGGAATCCATTTTCTCGTCAACACTGGTGCCGACGTTAGTATAATCCTGGCCAAGCATGCTGTCGGTGCACTGTCCCCTTCTACCCTCGCATTGCTCACTGGCAATCGTTCTGATATTGCTGTCCATGGCTCCATCAAGATGTCGCTTCACCTATCACCGGTTCACACCGTCCCTCAGACCTTCCACACTGCCAATGTGGATGAACCTGTGACCGGGGTAGATTTTCTACACCATTAAGAACTTTCACCAGACCTGCAGACCATCACACTCCGCCAAACATCTGGCTCTACAGTTCTGTGCTAACACGAGTTCAGCACTACTTTGCTCTGCACCTCTTTGGCTACACTTTCCACATGTGCATCCCTGGTTGAGCGCATAACAACACGGCTCTCTGATCTGTCACATGTGTGCTCACAAATCGACGAACTCCACACCCAGAACGAGGCCTTACGCACCCGTATCGCCTCTGCCTCCACCAAATTGTCACATGCACTGCATACCATACATCGCCTATCTGCAGCCCCACAGCAAGGCGGACCATCACACATCTCTATGCATCTTCTCAGCAGTCTGCTCCTGTGTGGAGCTTTCCACTGCATGCTGTTTTTTTCACACCGCCATGGGCAAATCTACAAGATGCATCTGCATGCACCCTTCCAGATCCTTGGCACCGTTTCACTCCTTTCATCACCAACTACAGCCGGTGCCCTGTCTACACCATCCAGTTCACCCAGGTCAGTGAACAGATGTTGCCTGCGGACTTGCCGACCCTCCTACTCAAGTATCAGCAATCAGTAATGGCACTTGTCGTAGGATTCGCTCCACCAATGGTCCGCCTGTTCATTATTAAGTCCAGGTGCCTTAACACTTCCAAAATTCTGCACGCCAAAGAGATCGTTAATGATCTGTAGGCTTTGGGCATCCTTCACCCCTCCGATAGCAACTTGTCTTCACCTATTCACCTTGTTGCCAAAAAGGATTGCACATTATGCATGTGCGGGGACTAAAGGTCCCTTAATGCTCGCACCATTATCAATAACTACCCCATTCCACATATCCAGGATTTCATGCAATTACTTCACAGTGCTACCTTTTCCCCCAATGTTCAAAGGCATATCATCAGATTCCTATGCATCCACTGGCTATTCCATAGACAGCCATCATCACAGCCTTAGGCCTATTTGAATACCGTTACATGCCTTATGGATTGAAAAATGCTGTGTAGTCATGGCAGCAGTTCATTGTTTCCATATTGCTTCCTCTGCCATTTGCCTATGCTTACTTCAATGATATATTTATCTTTTCCTCCTCCACTGAGGAGCATAAAGTTCTCCTCAATGCAGTCCATTCAGCCCTCGCTGCCAACGCCCTGGTAATCAGCCACAATAAATCTCAACTGTGTTCCAGATCCGTTACATTACTTGGCCATTCTGTCTCTGCCGACGGCCGCAGACCGACGAGTTCTCGTGTCGAAATCATATTTAGCCTTCCTTTCCCCGAGGATTGTGATCAGCTCCGTTGTTTTCTGGGTATGGCAAACTTTTACTGCTGCCATATTCCTCAAGCTGCCTCCAGCCAAATGGTCCTCACCGATGCTCTCTCCAGCAATAACACCACCGGAAAACGGAACTTGGAGTGGACCAAACCGATGCTCAATGCTTTTGGTAACCATAAAACTGCCCTCGCCAAAGCCGTCAAACTCACCCATCCTGACCCTGAGGCCCATGTCTCGATCACAACTGATGCAAGTGACTCAGCTATGTGGCTGTTTTACAACAGCACACCGCTCACCGCTCATTCTACCCAATCCCTTCACTTCTTTTCCAAGAAAGTGACCAAGAGCCAGTGCAAGTGGTCGGCTTTCGACTGTGTGCTCCTCACTGTGTACGAGGCGATTAAACATTTCTGTAGTGAAGGGGCGACCCTTCACAATCTATACGGATCACAAACCACTCGTGGATGCTATTCATAATCCAGCTAAGGACCTTCCGCCAAGGAGTTTCCACCTTATGGACTACACCTGTCGGCACTTTCCCGACGTGTGCTATTTGGCAGACTATCTTTCCCACATCTGCATGCTAACCGCACCACTGAATCTGGAGGAGCTCGCCCATCGACAGGCCGATGACGCTGGCATACAGCGAATAATATCAGACAATGACTCACCGCTTTCTGTTTAGCCCCATATACTACCTGGTTCGACGATCCCTGTCCTTTGTGATGGCTCTATGGGCACACTCCGCCCTCTGGTCCCTGTCACCCTTCGTCATGGGAGGCAAGCCATGACGCGGCTGGTTGCAGAGTGCTTCGTCTGGCCACGTGTGAAGCACAACTGTCGTGCTTGGAGCTCTGTTTGTGTCCCGTGCCAGAACAGCAAGGTCGGCAGGCACGCTCAACCTCCATTGAGCAAGTTTGACATTCCAAGGAGGCGTTTCCGGCATGTCCATATCGACGTCATTGGTCCCCTCCCCCCTTCCAAGGGTTACAGATACATCTTATCAATCACTGACCACATGACCCACTGGATCGAGGCGGTCACACTTACTGACATGACAGCCAAGATTGTTGCCCACTCCACCCTGATGTGGGTTGCTTGCTTTGGCTGACCAGGGACGCCAGTTTGTCCGCTCCTTTGTATGCCTCTGAACTCTGGTGCGACGCCAAATTTCATACCACAGCCTACCACCCGCAGGCAAACGGCCTGGCCGAGCGGTGGCATCGCACACTCAAAGCTGCCCTAATGTGCCGTGGAGGCCTACGGTCAGAAGCCTTCCGTGGGATCTGCTAGGTATTCATTCAGCCCATAAAGAAGATCGTAATGCATCACTCACCGAGGTTCTACACAGTGAGCCTCTTCTTCTCCCCACTGAGTTCATCAAGGATTCACCTTCAGCCTGTTCCTCGCCCCACACTGGTCGAGCGAGTATGCACACATGTCGCACACCTCTGCACCCCTTGCCCCACCCTGCCTGTGTTTGTCCACAAGGACCTAGCTACGTGCGACTTTGTCATGCTGCGGGACGACACTGTGTGAGCAACCCAGCAGCCACCTTATTCGGGCCCTCACTGCATGCTGTGTCGCGGTACGGACACGTTCGTCATACACCTCCGTGGACAGCCACCGACAGTGTCTGTTACACACCTGAAACTGGCATCGTCACTCACCGATCTACCTCCCAATGCAGCCGACCTGCCTTCGGCCAATTCGTCTCCGCCTGTGCAGCCGTTGGAACCACAGCACTGCTGCACCGCCAACATTGACGCCCCCACTTGTTGCGCTGGCTGCCGTGTTGGCACAAAGATTACGAATTCCTGCAATGTGGCTTCCCTCCGCCATGCTCCGTAATTCCGGGGGAGGGCTCTGTGGTGTCTCTGGTTCAGAGTGCCCTATCTTCGTGACTTTGCTTCTTTGTTCCAGTGTTAACTTTCGGCATGTAACATGCTCAACTGCCGTATTTATTGCATACAAGTGATTAATAAGTGTGTATTGAATACTTAGTTGTGTTATCTCTCAACTAATCCTACGTGATAACCACAGACTCAATCTGTGGTAAGGCTGGCTGTGCTGCTACATTTATCATCACTCTCCTGTGTGAAACTTCTTGGCAGGTTAACCAGTCACATGCCATTGTCCCTTTTTTGAGGTACAAATATTTTATTTATTTCTGTGCAAGCAATGAGGTTTTAGCTCTGATTATTGTAACTGAAAGATGGACTTACTGCTAACATACCTGGAAACTGAAACAATTTTTCTCCAATTTGGTACATTTAGTCTACTTGTTTTAGGAAAGGAATCAATTTGTCTATTTGCTGTCTTCACACTTAGCTACACTGTATGTTTGCTAGTGGTTCCTATACTACTGTAGTAGTTGTACAGTACAACAATGATTTCTGATTTAGTTGTCTGGGTGTATTTGTTATGAATGTACAGATGTCCATGTAAGATTCAGTAGCCTATATTTCAGATGTCCAGAAGCATCCCAAAAATGGGACAATGGCATGTTACATTATCAATCTTTTGTTGATGTAGCCTATTATTGTACACACATCTTACATACAAAAATTACTATTTACATTCTTTAGATCTGCTTTCTTTATATTGTATGAAATTTTCCCTCCATTTAAATTTTCCCTCATTCACATTTTATGATTCCAACAGGATAATAACATGACACATGGACTTACAGTTTAAGAGATTTTAGCGGAACTGGAGAATGATGAAGTGAGAGAAGATAAAGCTGGTGACTCAGAATTGGTGATTGTTCCGCATGATGCAGATGAATAACAAATAAAGAGGACATTTGATAAAAATGCACTGAACAATGATTGTATTGTACAACATGTAGCAGGTACTTTAGAACTTACAACAAGCAAGGATGAAGGTAATGTTACCGATTTAACTCCAGGAGCCAAGACAATAAAAACATTAGGAAATGGAGTGGAAAGTGGTGAACTACCCACAAAATGTACAAATGTAAGTGGTATAAATGCAAACCAATGTACACAAACACTAAAGAACAAGATAAGGGAAATGAAATTGACATTGCAGAATGTCTATTAAACAAGACAGCATCCCATGTGTTTGAGGATTTTTTTTTTCCTGGGGAATTGTTGATTATTATTACTGAAAAAAGCAAAACCTATGATTTCAAACATAACATAAATTTTCTTCTAACCAAAGAAGAACTAAAATCCTTTATTGGCATAGTACTTCTGAGTGTGTATGAAAAGCTTCCCTATGAGAGTATGTAGTGGGAACACACTCCACATGTTGGTGTTCCTTTAGTCTTCAACTGCATGCCACAAAACGGGTTTTTGGAAATAAGATGACAACTCCAAAATAGACAGATGTGACAAGATGTACAATCTGAGGTTGTACTTTGAAATACTGAAAAAGGAATTTGGTACATTTAGTCTACTTAGTTCAAAGCTCTCTCTTGATGAAATAGTGGTACATTATTATGGCAAATATTTAGCTAAGATATTTCTGGGGGGAAAGCCTGTCAGATTTGGATATAAAATATGGTGTTTTACAAGATTCAGTGGCTTTCTTTATGATTTTTCACCATACAATGGCACAACTTACAATAAACAGAAGCCTTTGGGTGCAAGGGTAATAAAGGAATTAATCAGCATGATTCCAGAATTAGGGTATCCAAATCACAAGCTTTTCTTTGACAACTTTTTCACCAATGTTGAGTCTGTCATTGCTCTGGGAAAAAGAGGAAAATGAAAGCTACTGGAACAATAAGAGAGATGTGAGCTAATGCATGTCCCTTTGTTGACAAGAAAAACAGAAAAAGAAAATGAATGAGGATTCTATGACTACATGTTTGACAAAGAGAACTATATCCAGGAAACCACTTCACTGGGCCAAGTAAAACACAGAAGAGATTTGTGTACCACGATAGAAAAAAATAAATAAAAAATAAAACCTGACAAAAATGAGCGATAGGTGCAATGTTGGTGTGCATGACACGTGTTTTGTTTCATTTCATACTGAATAGACAATCAATATCATTACAGTGCTTTTATTTTTTCTCGTTTCTTACAGTTTTATGCATTGACAATATTGATGAGCATTTTGATAGCTCATTTTTCCAATGTCACAAAAATGGAACAGTCTGCATTTTTTTTTCTAATACATTGGAATTTCTTTCATTTGTCACACAAGATATATTACTATAACAAGGCTTCAAAAAGTAAACTAGCAAAATTTGGCAAGTAATGGGTTAAAACTGTGTGCCAGACTGGGACGTGAAAGTGAGACCTCTGTACTTTGTGGTCTGGAGCTCTCCTGTCTGAGCCATCAAGCATGACCTGTCTCTCAGCTTTTTTTCTGCCAGTACCTCTTCTGTTACCTTCAAACTACTGAAAGTGCTTCTGAGCAGACACACAGTTTTAACCTGCCGAGAAGTTTCAAATCAACCCACACTCTGCTGCAGAGTTGGCTGTGGTTAAATCACATCTCCGCAATATCCTTTCTTCCAGGAATGCTAGTCATGCGAGGTTGCAAGAGAACTCCTTTGGAAGGCAAGAGATGAAGTACTAGCAAACGTGAACTGTTGCCAAAAGTCATAAATTGTGCTTGGCTTGCTCAGTTGGTAGAGCACTTGCCCACAAAAGGCAAGGGTCCCAGGTTTCTGTCCCATCTGGTGATGGTTGCTGTCGTGGACTTCAGTCTGAAGATGCAGCTCTCCATGCTACTCTAACCCATGCAAGCCTCTTCCTCTGAATGACTACTGCAACCTACATCCATCTCTTGGTCTCCTTCAATGATTTTTATCCCCCATACTTCTCTCCGGTACCAAGTCAGTAATCTCTTGACGTCTCAGAATGTGTTCTATCAACCGGTACTTTCTCTTAGTCAAGCTGTGCCACAAATTACTTTTCTCCTCAGTTGTATTCAGTACCTCTTCATTAGTTATGCTATGTACCCACCTAATTTTCAGCATTCTTCTGCAGAACAATTGGAAAACTTCTATTTTCTTCTAGTCGAAACTGTTTTTGTCAATTATTCACTTCCATACATGGCTATACAACAGCAAATACCTTCAGAAAAGATTTTCTAACATTTAAATTTACATTTGATGTTAACAAATTCTTCTTCCTCGGAAACATTTTTCTTGCCATTGCCTCTCTTCATTTCATGTTCTTTCTACTTTGGCCATTATTAGTTATTTGTTTCTTAATCTAATTCCCTCAGCATCAATTGATTTAATTCAACTACATTTGACTATCCTTGTTTTGCTGTTGCTGATGTTCAGTTTATATTCTCCTTTAAAGACATCTTCCACTCCATTCTACTGCTCTTCGAAGTCCTTTGCTGTCTCTGACAGAATACAGTGTCATCGGCAAACTTCAAGGTTTTTATGTTTTCTCCCTGAACTTTAGTTCTTTCTGAACAAATTTTTCTTTTGTTTCCTTTACTGCTTGCTCAATGTATAGATTGAATAACACTTGGGATACGCCACAACCCTGTCTCTCTCTCTTCCCAACCATTGCTTCCCTTTCATGGCCCTTGACTCTTACAACTGCTGTCGGGTTACTGTACGAGTAGTAAACAGCCTTTTGCTCCTTAAATTTTACCCATGCTACCTTCAGAATTTCAAAGGGAGTATTCCAGTCAACATTGTCAAAAGCTTTCTCTACGTCTACAGGCGCTATAAACTTAGGTTTGCCTTTACTTAACTATTCTTCTTAAATAAGCTGTAGAGTCAGTATTGTCTTGCAAGTTCCTACATTTTTCAGGAATCCAAACTGATATTACTCAGAGTCAGCTTCTACCAGTTCTTCCATTCTTTTTTAAAGAATTTGTGTTAATATTTTGCCAACGAATTTTTAAATTGACAGTTTGGTAATTTTCACACCTGTCAGCAACTGCTTTCCTTGGAACTGGAATTATTACATTCTTCCTGAAGTCTGAGGATATTTCACTTGTTTCATACATCTTGCACACCATATGGAAAAGTTTTGTCATGAGTGCCTCTCCCACAGGTATCACCACTTCTGATGAAATGTTGTCTACTCCTGGGGCCTTGTTTCGATACAGGTCTTTCAGTGCTCTGTCAAATTCTTCTCGCAGTATTATACCTCTCATCTTCAGCTATGTCCTCTTACCATTCTATAATACTGCCTTCAAGTTCATCTCTTGTGTAGCCCTTTATACACTCCTCCTGTTTTTAGCTTTCCCTTTTTTGCTTAGTACTGGTTTTCCATCTGAACTTTTGATATTCATTCAGCTGCTTGTCTTTTCTCCAAAGGCCTCTTTAATTTTCCTGTAGGTGGTACCTATCTTTCCCCTAGTGATATATGCTTGTAATTCTTTACATTCGTGCTCTAGTGATTCCAACTTATTCATTCTGCACTTCCTATCAATCTCATTTTTTTTAGACATTTGAATTTCCTCTTTTCGTCAATTACATTCAGTGCCTCCGATCAAATTCATTATCCATGGATGGAATGTTACTATACCAGCGATGAAAGTTGCTACTCACCATATAGCAGAGATGCTGAGTTGCGACACGCACAACAAAAAGACTCTCACAATTATAGCTTTCGGCCAAAAAAGCCTTTGTCAGCAGTACACACACATACACACACACACACTCACGCAAACACAACTTGCACACACGTCTGCAGTCTCACAGAACTGAAACCACAGTGCAAGCAGCAGCACCAGTGCATGATGGGAGTGGCGACTGAGTGGGGGCCAGGAGGAGGCTGGGGCAGGGAGGGGGAGGGATAGTATGGTGGGAGTGGCAGACAGTGAAGTGTTACAGTTTAGACAGAGGGCAGGAGAGAAGGTGTGGAGGGGGGAGGGGGTAAGTAGCGGAAAGGAGAGAAATAAAAAGAAATTAAAAGACCAGGTGTGACGATGAAATGACGGCTGTGTAATGCTGGAATGGGAACAGGGAGGGGGCTGGATGGGTGAGGACAATGACTAACGAAGGTTGAGGGCAGGAGGGTTACAGGAACATAGGATGTATTGCAGGGAAAGTTCCCACCTGCACAATTCAGAAAAGATGGTGCTGGTGGGAAGGATCCATATGGCACAGGCTGTGAAGCAGTCATTGAGATGAGGGATATCATGTTTGGCAGCGTGTTCAGCAACAGGTTGGTCCACTTTTTTTTGTTTTTTTTTTTTGTTTTTGTCACAGTTTATCAGTGGCCATTCATACGGACAGACAGCTTGTTGGTTATCATGCCTACATAGAATGCAGCACAGTGGCTGCAGTTTAGCTTGTAAATCACATAACTGGTTTCACAGGTAGCTGTGCCTTTGATGGGATAGGTGATGTTAGTGACAGGACTGGAGTAGTTGGTGGTAGGAGGATGTATGGGACAAGTCTTGCATCTAGGTCTATTAGAGGGATATGAGCCATGAGGTACGGGATTGGGAGCAGTGGTTGTGTAAGGATGGACGAGTATATTGTGTAGATTCGGTGGATGGCGGAATACCATGGTAGGAGGGGTGGGAAGGATAGTGGGCAGGACATTTCCCATTTCAGGACATAGTGAGAGGTAATCGAAACCATGGCGGAGAATGTTATTGTATTGGTTATGGTATTGTTACATTCCATCCTGGATTTTCCATTGTTCAATATCCAAGGATTGTTACTAGGCCTTGTCGTGTTTCCTATTTGATCCTCAGTTGCCTTCACTATTTTCTCTTTCACAGCTACCCATTTATCTTCTATTGCATTCCTTTCCCCAGTTTCAGTCAACTGTACCTAAGGCTCCCTTTGAAACACTCAACTACTTCTGGTTCTTTCAACTTTTCCAGGCCCCACCTCCTTCATTTCCTACCTTTCGGCAATTTCTTCCATTTTAATTGACACTTCATAACCAATTAATCGTGCTCAGAGTCCAAATCTGCCCCTGGAAATGTCTTACAATTTAAAATCTGATTCCGAAATCTCTGTCTTTCTATCACATAATCAGTCTGAAACCTTCTGGTGTCACCAGGTCTCTTCCTCGCATACAACCTTCTTCTGTGATTTTTAAACCAAATGTTAGCTATAATTAAATTATGCTCTATGCAAAATTCTACCAAGTGACTTCCTCTGTCATTCCTTTTCCTCAGTCCATATTCACCTACTATTTTTCCTTCTCTTTGTTTTGCCAATACTGAATTCCAGTTCCCCATCACAGTTAAAATTTGTTTCCCTTACCTAGCTGAATAACTTCTTTCATCCCAATGTACATTTCTTTGATCTCTTCAACATCTGCGAAGCTAGTTGGCATAGAAATTTGTACTCATGTGGAGGGTGTGAGCTTAACGCCTATCTTGGTTACAATAATGTGTTTACTGTGCTGCTCATAGTAGCTTTGCCGCATTCCTATTTACTTATTAATTATTGGACCTACTCTCATTATCCCTGTGATGATGTATTTATAACCCTTTACTCATCTGGCCAGAAGTTATGTTACTTCTCTCGCTGTACTTCACTATATCTAACTTGAACCTATTTATTTTCCTTTTTAAATTTTCTAACTTAACTGCCTGGCTAAGGACTCTAACATTACACACTCCAACCCGCAGAACACCTTTTTTTCCCCCTCCTGATGACGAAATCTGATGGCTAATGTTACAAGGCCAGATCAGTCAGTCATCCAGACTGTTGCTCCTTCAACTACTGAAAATGCTGCTGCCCCTCCGCTCTCTTCAGTAACCACACTTATGCTAACTTACCTGCAAATGCTAAAAAAATCTTATAATATATATTAATACTTGTAAATCTGGTAATGAAAAAAATGATTTTCATAGTGGTACAGTGAAACAAGTCTTAGCGTCATATTATGGTCTGTTGTAGACTGTGATCTACCCAACAGCTCATTAATTTCAATACACCCTGCCATTTCAGATTTAAAACACAAATCAAATGTTATTTCTCACAAAATATAATTATATTAAATTCCACATATATATAATACAATCACAATCAATATATTTTACTTTCATCAAAGTATTCTCCTTTGGATTTAATAACTGCCTCACAAACTTGAGGCATGCAGTCAATCAGTTTTTGTAGGTATCGGGAATCTATATGATTCCACACATCCTTAACAATATTTCAGAGATATTCCTTGTTGGATATATTAACTTTCATGATACGTCTGTCCACTTTATCCCAGACTATTTCAATGAGATTGAAATTGGGGCTTTGGGACATCCATACCATGTCTTTCGAAACTTTCTGTTTTTCCTTTGATGCAATGTAGTTCGTACAGTATGTTTGCCGATGTTTTGGGTCATTACCCTGTTGTAAGGAGAACCCTTTCCCTATTAAGCGCAATCCACTTCGTATTGCATGATACTGAAGTATGCAGTGGTACATCCTTCTATTTTCACAATGTCACCAACTCTATCTCAGGCAATACATCCCCAAACCATAATAGAACCTCCACTGTATTTAACTGTAGGAAGAACACACTGCTGGGCTACCCTTTCCCCTACAAATGTTCTCCTTCTGATTCCAAAAATTACGAACTTTGATTCATTGGTGAATAACACCTTCATCCACTCTTACAATGTTTTCTAGCCCATTCAAGTCTCTTCTGTTTATTTATGGGCCTTAGGAGGGTTTTTTTTTTTTGCTGTGATACATCCTTTCAAGCCGGCTTCAGTCAGTCTCCTTTTTACTGTAGCTACAGATATTGTTTTCGTGTTCATTTCTACCAATTGTGCACAAATTTGGGGCACTGTTTCAAATCTATTTGTATTACTGGTAATTCTGATATATTTATCATCACTTTTAGTTGTTTCACAAGGTCATCCTGGCAGTGGTATGTCCTTATTGCTACCTGTTATCTTCTGGCAGTGAAGAGTGTATTGCACTCACCCTATAGATATACTACACTTTCGCAATTTGGCAAATAGATAAACCAGCTTGGCTAAGTGCTACAATTGCAGCAAGTTTTTCTATTGATATCTCCACTTGTGGAGCCACACTAGTGATGTGTACAACACATTACTACAGGGAATAACACAGATATACCAAATGTGATGTCCGTTGGCAAATAGGTAAACAAACATATGAGACACGTACATAAAGTTTATGTACACAACACTGTTTGCTGGATACTATTGTATCTCGAAGACCACAAACAAGAATCATGGCATGTGTACAACTGTTGTACTATTCCTTTGCTTCCTCAATCGTACCCACGGTATTAGACCTACTCTGCAGAGGACTAGATGTCACTTATTGGGTGTATTGAAATTAATGAGCGGTAGTGTACGTAAGAGCAACATTAAGGAAATTTTGGAAAAACAATTATATTAACCTACTCTTTTAGAAAAACCATTTCTTTTATAGAGTAAGTGGATTTAAAGTGAAGATCATTGATAAACATTGAAATCCAAACCAAGCAAAAAAATATACAGGGGTTTGACAAAAAATATGGAAAACAACAAGAAAGTCAGGCTCGAACACAAATGCAAATGCTAGCTAAGCCTGCAGGTTGTGCTGTTGTATTTGACCACAAACGGCACCTGTGCACGCCCTCTCAATACATTGCAAGTGTCAGTCAAGATTAGAAGTGTTCCGTGTGTTTGTGTGTGCATTATGTCAGAGATATGTGACTCTGAATGTGGACAAATTGCTGGTGTGCGTATGGTGGCTGCTTCTGTAACCAACGCAGCTGCAGTGTTTTGTGCTTCAATAGGTACCATCTAAATGATACAGAACACACAGAAAGTGGAAAAACATAACAGCTAAGTCATAATGTGGACACAACTGTATGTTGAGTGATTGTGGTAAACAGTCATTGTAGAGACTTCCATGAAAAATGAGAGAATGTCCGCTGCAAAAGTCAATGCAGAACCGAATGTTGCATTCGCGAACCCCGTCAGCAGCGAAACAACTTGAAGGGAGCTCCATAAGCACAGAATTGCAGGAATTCCGAAACCACACATCAGTGATGCAAATGCCTGCAACACGAAAATGTGGGCTGAAACCTTACAACCTGGGCTGTGGAGTAACGGAATGTCGTTTGGTCGGACAAGTCTTGTCTGACACTGTTCCCAACTTGTGGCCGAGTTTATGTACCAAGAGTGAAACATGGCAGGGGTTGTTATGATTTGGGCAGCCATATTGTGGTACTCCATGGGTCTTATGGCTACTCTGCAAGGCTGCATTACTGGTAAGGATTAAGTCACCATTTTGGCTTATCAGGGGACAATGTTTGTCCCCAATGGTGATGGTGTGTTCCAAGATCACAGGGACTCTGCTCACAACATTCGCATCATACAGGACTGGTTTTGTGAGGACGATGATGAATTGTCACATATCCCTCGACCACCACAGTCACCAGATCTCAATGCTACTGAACATTTGTGGTCTATTTTAGAGAGATGGGTGTGTGATTTGCTATCCATCTTTACCATTGTTACCTAAAGTTCCCACTATTTGGATGAAAAATAGTATGAGATTCTCTTGAAGAACATACAGGACTTGCATTTATCCATTATGAGATGATTGAAAGCTGCTATGAATGCCCAGCTTTTCTGCACCATACTAGGCATGGTAATGTGTAGTGTCTTTGGTGTTTCCATATTTTTGTCTAACCCTGTAGGTGTCTTTACAGAACATGTACATAATTCAGTCTGGCTTGTTACCAAATGAGAGGGTGATTTAGTATCTAGTATGAGCACATATGCCAGTGGAAGGCATGGATATTCCAGTCCACATGGGCACACAGCTGACACCAGTGCACAAAGAACTAAGTTCCATTTTCAGTCAAAATGCCACAGTAAAGTGCGACACTGGAAAAATAAGTCCATCCTAAATGAACATTGCTGTCTGTATCTGCTGTGTTGCCGAGGCCACATTTGATCAGCACATTTGCAGCACCATAAAGTAAACATAGCACACCAACTGGCAACTGATGACTTCTTGGCCATCCTTAATTCAGTTCTGTTCAACAAATGAGTTGTACCAACAACTGATGTTGCACATGAGCAGGAGTCAGTAAATAGAGCAGAAGGCTCCACATTTTTGAGTGTACATACTGATGAAAACTTGCATTGGAAGAACAATCAAGTTTAGCTACTTTTGCTCGTTATACAATTGCTAATCTTGGAAAAGAGTATTAACCTCCAGACACATTTTGCATATTTACACTAAATAGCATCTTATGGAATAATCTTCTTGGGTACTGATTGCACAAAAGCGAGCAATAAGACTAATGTGTGATGTTCACCCGCAGATGTCATGTTGGCACCTCTTCGAGGAGCTAGGCATTTTAACTGGGCTGTCCCAATACATATATTTGCAAATGAAATTCGCCATAAATAATCCAAAACAATTTGAGAAGAACAATTGTGTACATACCTTACAAAACTAGAGGGGAAAATGACTTATTACCCATTATTAATGCTGCCAGTGGCTCTGAAAGGAGTTCAATATGCAGTAACAAAAGCTTTTGATCATTTGCCCAGTAACATAACATGTCTGACAGATAGCACAGCACACTATAAATCTAATTTAAAATCATTTTTCCTGGATAACTCCTATTTTTACTTAAACACTGGTTTCCAGAAAAAAGAAATTAAGTATAGTCGCATCAGTAGGAGTAAAAATAATAATGCATTCATTAATGTTAACACAAATTATGTATACATACCCTGTAAACTGACTCATTCCACATCATTTCGATTTAAAAAAAAAACATTCAAAAGATCTATGGAACATGTAACTAACTAGTGAAAGAATCACAAAACACCAAGGTTCAGTTACAGGTGATCACTTGGAATGGAACACCAAGGACAGTCAACAAACTAAAAATACACCTCCACTCCTACACGCACACACCCGCACACGCAGAGAGAGAGAGAGAGAGAGAGAGAGAGAGAGAGAGAGATGCTTGTGAAAAATGCAATCTACAGGAAGACCTTCAATAATATCCTTCTTTCCTGTCTGTTTTCTTTTTAATTTAAAAGACCACATACATTGTGTTTCATTCACCAACATAGGTCACTCTTGTGTTTTAAGGACTTAAACAGTTTTGTTACTGCTTCCTGTACAGCCAAAGTCTACATGGTATGCATTTATGAACATGCTCGGCACAAGGAGAGGTAATAGCTGTGTGCTTTCGAACAGTTTCAGATACTGAATCCATTCACATGGATCATATAGCTTCACTATCATTCCCATCTTTTCACGTCTGGCTACCTCTGATAACAAATAATGTGCTTAATGACAGTTTCAAAACAAGATGGCAGTTTTGTCTATGTTTACTATGATTACTTTGAATAATTATAACTATGGACAACAGTAGGTATACATTCAGCAATTAATGTTTAATAATGAATATGTATGACCTGCAGTATGTCATTCAAGTTGGAAAAAAATGGAGCTCATTGCTTTTCCAGGGACTTTCTATGTAGCACAAATCATCAAACAATACACAGTTTCTAAAAGTCTGAAAATGAAGACAAATATACATGATAAAATCTATACACTAAAGTATCCCCAAATTGAAATCAGCATCAAATACACCATCCTTCAAAAGAGTTCCAAGACTTACAGTATTCTTCATTTGTACGTGATGTTCATGTAGTAACTATGGTGGGCTAAAACTAACAACTGTAAACAACAGATGTGCATTTGACCATTCAGATGTGGGCAGGGAGTGTTAAGTAGTGGGACGTGCAGACAATGTCTTTCAATGCCATTGTGTCACAAACTGCAATGGAGCAAGATCTCTAAATTAAGTGATCAAGACATTCTTCAAAATGTTTTTCAAAACACCTTGACTCCCGAACAGAAATGACGTGTGAATGCCTGCCCTGACTGGATTGAAATGCAAAATGTGGACAAATCTTTTCTGGAAAAAATCACCACATGTGACAAAACTTGGCATTATCAGTATGAAACCACAAAGAAAAAAGTGCACAGATTTACACAAAGGGTCAACACTTCGGCGACACAACTGACATTGATGCCAATGTGATGCGCAAGTTCAACAACATCACAAAGGAGGATTTTTGGCAAGAAAACTTTTAAGATGGTGGTATGGTGTGCAACTTCTTGTTAATTTTCTAATTGATTACTCAACTGTTCCTAGCACTGTTATTGGTTGCTTTTGCTCATTCCACTATTTATTATGAGAACCCTTCAACTAACATGATACTTCCTGGCAGATTAAAACTGTTTCTGAACCGGGATTTGAACCCACAGTTTTAATCTTCCAGAAAGTTCATAAAACCAGCACATGCTCTGCTGCAGAGTAGATGACTCATCCTGGAAACAACCGAAGACATAATTTAGAAAGAAATCTACTTACCACACAGTAGCAGACATGCAAAAATACCAAATATGATAAATAAAGATAAATTTTAGAAATACACGTTTGTGTTGATTGTTGAGTCTGTCTTTTTATATACTTTGGTGTCTCCATTTTAGATTCTGTCCTGACTGACACTTGCTTTAATTAAGAAAAGCCCATTTTCCAGAGGATGGAAATTTCAATTCATACAACTACTGATTTTAGCATCTATCCACTATGATGGAGCAGCTACCTAGTAAATAATGTTTTTTCTTTGGTTTTTTATTGCAGCTTTTTGTGAAACTGCTTACGCTTCTGAAATTTCTTCTATTTTGGAAACACAGAATGCAGATTTGACATTAAGATAATTTATCTTGCAATAAGCTATTTAAACTCATTATATACAGTGTTCACATTGATGGAATGTTACAATTAGACCACATTTCATATTTACAATGGACACAATGAGATGTTTGTTGAAATTTTTTCACCAAAATGAATATTTACATAAGATACAGTCTGCATACGGACTTTGGAATTGTCCTGTGTTGTAACACAGAGTAACAGCCATCTGCCAAACTGTTAGAAGTTGCACATACGCACACACACAACAAAAGACTAAAATATTACATGGCAGTAGCACCCAACTTTCAAACAGAAAAATGCTCTCAGCACTGTTTAAATCTTTAAGGATTACAACTTTACACTTATACTTTAGCCACTGAAACAAAAATTTCAGTTTACATGTTATCACTTCAACAGTTCATCAATTCAACTACAGGTTTATTTTAATACTGTTCTACAAAACTTCCTTCTAACCATTTTACCTACTCTTCCACCTTCAAAGATCCCCGAGTAAAGTCAATGAACAGGTATCACTTTAATGAATCTCAGTATTGAATATATAAGTGGACATACGGAATGGATAAATGAAAGCAACCGGTCAATTTTGCTGTCTGCTAACGGGACATTAAATATATTTTACATTGTTTTGTACCCATATTACTGATGTCAACATATGAAAGCCTAAACCTACTGACAAAGAACTTTTTCTTTTACATTAAAATGTAAGATACAGTAGTAAATATTTACACAGATAAGAAATGCACCTAAAACCACCACATGGTACCTAACGCTTAGAACAGGATATCTTCATCTCCTTCATCCAGTAGACTCGGAGTGTAGGTGACATCTTGGCCCGCCTTCAGTAATGCCTGTTTCTGTGCTTCGGCTTTAGCTTCAGCCTTGGCTCTGGCAATGCGTTTCTTGTCTTGAATCTTCTTCAACCTACAACATTAAACAGTCATTGGAACACAAGGAAAAATACTTAACATAATCCGATTAAAAATCTAGACAGTACACAAGTTTTGACTATAATTAGTACAAAAATTTATTTTGAGTAATTAGTTCTCTCATTCATCCACACACCTACATCGATACTCTGCAAATCACATTTAAGTGCCTGGCAGAGGGTTTATCGAACCACCTTCAAAATTTTCTATTATTCCAATCTCGTATAGCATTTGGAAAAAACGAACACCTGTATCTTTCCATACGAGTTGTGATTTCCCTTATTTTATTGTGGTGATAGTTTCTCCCTATGTACGTCAGTATCAACAAAATATTTTCGCATTTGGAGGAGAAAGTAGGTGATTGGATTTCGTGAGAAGATTCCGTCGCAACGAAAAACACCTTTCTTTTAATGATGTAGAGCCCAAATCCCGTATCATTTCTGTGACACTCTCTCCCATATTTCACAATAATACAAAACGTGCTGCCTTTCTTTGAACTTTTTTGATGTACTCTGTCAGTCCTATCTGGTAAGGATCCCACACCGTGCAGCAGTATTCTAAAAGAGGATGGACAAGCGTAGTGTAGGCAGTCGCCTTAGTAGGTCTGTTACATTTCCTAAGTGTCCTGCCAATAAAATGCAGTCTTCTGTGTGTTCCTTCCAATTAAAGTTGTTTGTAATTGTAATACCTAGGTATTTAGTTGAATTTACGGATTTTAGATTAGACTGATTTATCGTGTAACTGAAGTTAACGAATTCCTTTCAGCACTCCTGTGGATGACCTCACACTTTTCGTTATTTTGGGTCAACTGCCAATTTTCGCACCATTTAGATATCTTTCTAAATCATTTTGCAATTTGTTTTGATCTTATGATGACTTTATTAGTCGATAAACGACAGTGTCATCTGCAAACAACCTAAGACTGCTTCTCAGATTGCCTCCCAAATCATTTATATTGATAAGGAACAGCAAAGGGCCTATAAAACTACCTTGAGGAATGCCAGAAGTACTTCTGTTTTACTTGATGACTTTCTGTCAATTACTACGAACTGTCACCTCTCTGACAGGAAATCACATATCCAGTCACATAACTGAGACGATATTCCATAATGTGCATCTTCATATTTTCGCGACGCAAATACTGATCCATAAAATTTCGGGTGTGCAGCCGCATATATTTGACTACTTCTAATATTTTGGCTGAATACCGTCCAGCCATCTTCACATGCGGCTGCACACCTCAAAATTTTATGGATCAATATTCCACAAGCACACACTTTTCACTACAAGCCGCTTGTGTGGTAGTGTCAAAAGCCTTCTGGAAATCCAGAAATACGGAATTGATCTGAAATCCCTTGTCAATAGCACTCAACACCTCATGTGAATAAAGAGCTAGTTGTGTTTCACAGGAACAATGTTTTCTAAACCCATGTTGACTGTGTGTCAATAGACAGTTTTCTTCGAGGCAATTCAATTCATAATGTTTGAACACAAAATATATGTTCCAAAATCTTGTTGCATATCGACATTAATGATATGGGCCTGTAATTTAGTAGATTACTCCTACTACCTTTTTTGAATATTGGTGTGACCTGTGCAACTTTACAGTTTTTGGGTACGGTTCTTTCGTCGAGCGAAAGGTTGTATATGATTGTTAAGCATGGAGCTAATGCATCAGCGTACTCCTAAAGGAACCTAATTGTTATACAGTCTGGACCAGAAGACTTGCTTGCTGTGATTTAAGTTGCTTCACTACTCCGAGGATATTTACTTCTACGTTACTCATGTTGGCAGCTGTTCTCGGTTCGAATTCTGGAATATTTGCTTTGTCTTCTTTTGTGAAGGCATTTCGGAAGGCTGTGTTTAGTAACTCTGCTTTGGCAGTACTGTCTTAGATAGTATCTCCACTGCTATCGTGCCGAGAAGGCATTGATTGTTTCTTGCCGCTAATATACTTCACATACGACCAGAATCTCTCTGCATTTTCTGCCAGGTTTCGAGACAAAGTTTTATGGTGGAAACTGTTATAGGCATCTCGCATTGCAGTCCGCACAAAATTTTGAGCTTCTGTTAAAGATCGCCAATCTTGGGGATTTTGCATCTGTTTAAATTTGGCATATTTTTTTCATTGTTTCTGCAACAGTGTTCTAACCAGTTTTATGTAACAAGGAGGATCAGTTCTGTCATTTGTTAATTTATTTGGTATAAATCTCTCAAATGCTGCCGGTAATATTTCTTTCAATTCAAGCCACATGTGGTCTACATTTATATTATTAATTTGGAATTTGTGCAGATTGCCTCTCAGGAAGGTGTCAAGTGAATTTTTATCTGATTTTTTGAATAAGTATATTTTTCGCTTATTTTTGAGGATTTGAGGGTTACAATATTCAATCTCACTATGACAACCCTGTGTTCACTAATGCCTGTATCAGTTTTGATGCTCGTTATTAACTCAGGATTATTTGTTGCTAAGAGGTCAAGTGTGTTTTCACAATTGTTTACTATTTGTGTGGGCTCATGAACTAAATGCTCGAAATAATTTTCAGAGAATGCGTTTAGCGCGATTTCGGATGATATTTTATGTGTACCTCCGGAATTAAACATGTATTTTTGCCAACATATCGAGGGTAAATTAAAATCAACACCAACTATTATCGTATGAGTCGGGTACGTGTATGAAATCAAACTCAAGTTTTCTTTGAAACTTTCAGCAACTGTATCATCTGAATTTGGAGGTCGGTAAAAGGGTCCAATTATTATTTTATACTGGTTGCCAACAATGACCTCTGCCCATACTAACTCTCAGGAAGTATCTACTCCAATTTTGCGACAAGTTAAACTACTTCTAACAGCGACAAACACGCCACCGCCAACCGTGTTTAGCCTATCCTTTCGAAACACCGTTAGGTTCTTTGCAAAAGTATCAGCTGAGCTTATATCCGGCTTCAGCCAGCTTTCAGTGCCTATAACGATTTGAGCATCAGTGCTTTCTATTAGCACTTGGAGCTCTGGTACTTTCCCAACACAGCTACGACAATTTACAACTGTTATACCAATGGTTCCTGTATCTATGTTCTTCCTGTGTTCGGCCTGCACCCTTTGTGACTGAAGCCCTTCTTGTGTTTTCCTGAGACCCTCTAACCTAAAAAACCGCCCAGTCCATGCCACACAGCCCCTGCTACCGATGTAGCTGCCTCCTGCTTATAGTGGACACCTGACCTATTCAGCGGAACCCAAAACCCAACCACCCTTTGGCCCAAGTCGAGGAATATGAGGCCTCCAAGGTTGCAGAACCATCTGAGCCTCTGATCAGACCCTCCACTCAGCTCTGTACCAGAGCTCCGCAATCGGTCTTGTCGACTATGCTGCAAATGGTCAGCTCTGCTTTCATCTTGTAAGCAAGACTGGCAGTCTTTACCACTTCTCTTAGCCGCTCAAAACCAGATAAAATCTCTCCTGATTCAAAGTGACACACATCACTGTTACGACATGAGCAACCACCTGCAGTTGGCTGCACTCTGTGGTCTTCATGGCATCCGGGAGGACCCTTTCCACATCTGGAATGACTCCACCCGGTATGCACACTGAGTGCACATTGGTTTTCTTTCCCTTCTTGTCAGCCAAGTCCCTAAGGGGCCCCATAATGCGCTTAATGTTGGAGCTCCCAACTAACAATAATCCCACCCTCTGAGACAGGACAGGCCATGAAAGAGAATCTTCAGAGAGTGGAATCGGCCAAGGTGAAAAAAAAGAAAGCTCTCTTTGCAGACGGCATTCTGACTCATTCAACTCCAATACACTGAAAAAAGCTGATAGGTCCTCAGTAATAAAACAGGCGATGTTTAGCTACTTCTTGCAGAGTGGTATATACACGACACTCCTGACATCAGTAAAAGAACAACAGTTAACTACATATGAAACAATAGGCAACCCATGTAGAATGAACACTGCTACTTGCCATGTAGCTATTAAGTGACTATGACCATGAAACGAGCTAATCTTAACTTGTAGGAGACGTGGCATTAAGGTATGCTTCAGTTTCTGTGGAGATTATTATGTGTGTAATTGTGTAAATGACATTTCCTGTGAATTCATTGTTACTGTTCATAATAAAATATAACATTAAGAAAAGGCTGGAACTGAGTGTGACAATCCCAATAAGTTTTAAGAGACATCTGAAAGATGGGCAACTATATCACATACAATGCTCTTATTGCCTATGTTTCACTTTAGCTGTAGTGCCTCCTAAACATGATTCTAGAAGAGAAAAGAATGGAGAAAACACACTAAAAAAAGCTTACAACTTTATTCTTAAGTCAACACTATCATAGGTACTGATCTGAGCTACTCAAATAACTTGCCCATGTGTCCACTCTGTTATAACTTGTTATTTACCTGGGCAACAACCAATCATCCATGTACGGTTACATTATACATGTTTGATGATGTCTATTTCTGGTATCAACAGACATTTACAATGAAAATAATTATTTCTATTTGTAAATACTTGCTCCCAAATAAAATTAAGTTTTTCCAGGAATCTTTGATAATTTCAGTTTACAGACAAATGCACCATATACAGAGAACACAATAATTTGCTTACCGGTAAAACTCCTCTCTCTCCAATTCATCCAGTTCAGATATTATATAGGCAAGTGTACGTTCAATGCGTGGAATAATTACTGAAAGATTAATATTAATCATTAGTGGATTAATACATCAAAGAATACACCAAAAATAGAATAAATAAATAATGCTAGTCCCTATTTAAGTCAATGTTTTTGTCTGCGATGAATGACAAAATAAGTTGTTTTATTAACCAAAGCATTCAGAGGACATGAACTACATGCAGAAATTGCTGAGAAAGTTTAATTATTTTTTAAAAAATATTTGAACATCTACATACATATTCTCCACAGCACTGTTAAGTGCATGGCAGAGGGTACTTCCAATTGTACCACTGAGCAGCACTTCTTTCTGTTCCATTTGCTATTGAGGTACAGGATGAACAATTAGATAAATTACTCTGGGTATGCTATAATTGGCCTAATTGTGTCTTTGTAGTCCCTATCTGAGCAATACATAATTTGGGGGTGGTGGTATTGTTGCATATTCTTCACTTAACACTCATACTTCATAAGTAGACTTCTGCAGTAAGGTCAGACTCTATCTTCAAGTGTCTGCCTGTTCAGTGATTAATGGATCAAACAAATATGTGACCTTATGCACTCTCTTCTTTTGTATATAGTCTACATTCCATGATAGCCCTACTGGTAACAGTCCGATACAGTTGAAGATACATTGCATTAATTTTTTCTTTTTTAATCTAATTTGTAAGCTGATTGCATCTTCCCAGTATCCTACCAGTGAATCAAAGTCTGCCAAATCATTTACCTAGGACTGAATCTATGTCATCATTCCATTTCATATCCCTAAAAACTGTTACACCCACATATGTGAGCGAGTTATCTGATACCAGTTTTGACTTAGTGATATTCTACGAGGGCTGTTCAAAAAGTAAGGTGACTTTTCAAATCGCGTGGGCAATGTAAGTACGATTATCAATCTTTTTTCTTTTTGTTATATTGGTACACATGTCCCAAACATATGTTCACAGTTTCAGGTGTACAGCATACCTTGTTTGCTTTAGACATATGGTAAGGTTAGACCCGTTTTATAAAAAAATGGGGCAAAGGATTTGCGGCAAATTGTGTGTGAAAAATGGAATCAAGTGCTCTAAAACACTTGATATTTTGACAGAGGCATACAGTGAGTCTGCTCTAAAAAATAAATAAATAAATAAAGTTTACAAGTGGTACAAGCTCTTCCAAGCTGGCCGAGAAGATGCCAATGACGAACCTCCCTCTCGACACCCCAGCACACCAACGACAGATGATAATGTCGAAGCTGTGAACAAAAATTGTTTTGGAAAATTGTCGATTTACCATAAGAGAAGTTGCTAAAGACGTTGTGTCATGCAATGTTTTTGGACGTTTTGGGCATGAGATGTGTGTCAGCGAAGTTTGTTCCAACACATCTAAATTTTGACCAGAATAACCATTGCATGAGCATCACTCAGGAGCTCTTGAATGATGTCAATGATGATCCTGATTTGCTCAAAAGGGTCATAAGTGGTGACAAAACATGGGTTTATGGTTATGATGTTGAAACGAAAGCCCAGCCATCCCAATGGAAACATCCCGGAGAACCGAGATCAAAAAAAGCATGCCAAGTTTGACCAAATGTCAAAGTTTTGTTAACTTTTTTTATTCCTCCCCCCCCCCCCCTCCCCCCCCCCCCCCCCAATTACCGTGGTGAATTTTTGCCTCAAGGTTGTACGGTCAATAAGGAGTGTGATCTTGATGTTATGCACCATTTATGAGAAGCAATACACAAAAAATGTCCAGAATTGTGGAAAAACAATTCATGGCTTTCGCATTACCTGCTCATTCATCATTGCTTGTTAGAGATTTTTTGGCCAAAAACAACACATCATGCCACAGCCACCATATTCACCAGATTTGGCCCCCTGCGACCTTTTCCTATTCCTGAAACTGAAGAGACCTATGAAAGAACGAAGATTTTCAACAATTAAGGAAATAAAAACTTCTTCACTGGAAGAACTCATGGCTGTACCAAAAAGTGCTTATGAGAAGTGCTTCGAGGATTGAAGAAGCATTGGCACAAGTGTATTGTATCTCAGGGGGACTACTTTGAAGGGGACAACAGGAATACTGATGAATTAATAAATATTTTTTCTTAAAAATATAAAGTCACCTCACTTTTTGAACACACCTCGTAGTTATAAAATAATACCTTTCTCATGTTCATTCTTGATATTTAAAATAAGTTGTCAATGTTTGTGCAACTTTGAAATCTTACCAACATTTGATTGAAAATTTTCAGATATACTTCAGTATGTATAACTGCATCTGCAAGATGTCTGAGGTTACTATTAATGTTTTATGCCAGACCACAGATGTACGACATGAACAGCAAGTGCCTCAACACAGTTTTCTAGGGCAAGTCTGAAGTCACTTTCATATCTATCAAATGATTCTCCATACAAGATAACATGCGGCCCATCCACTATAGCAAGAAATCCTTAACCCAGTCACAAAATTCATTCGATACTCCATATGACTGTACTTTCGATAATAAGTGTTGTTGCGGTACTGAGTGCTGCAGGACATGTTAACATGGGTCTTCAGAGGCTGCCAATGACTGCTGACTTGGCACACTTTGCAAGGATGCCAGTTGAGGGCATCAACAGGTCTAGCTATAGGATACACAGCCTACACCTGAGAAGGGGTGGGTGGTTTGGGTTCACTCAAGGCCAAATTCCTCTGATAATGCACAGAAGTCAGATATGTTGTACACCTTCTTGAGGAATGCTCCTTTAATGCTGCAAGACAGTTCAGTAAATGGGGAGTGCATATCAGAAGACTCAGTAAAATTGTTTCACCAAAATATTAAGGAAATTAGAGGTCAAGTAGATGAACTGCTAATACATATTGACTCTGACATGATTTGTATCTCTGATCATCATTTATATAGAAAAAATATACTGATGCATTCTTTGGAGGGGTACACCTTATTTCAAGATGAGGAGTTTGTAGCAGAAGTGAGGAGTGGCCATTTATGGCAATGTAATGTTTCATTCAAAAGAGTTGATGTATCAAAACTTTGTGAGGACCAAATATTTGAAGATTGTACATCAAGGAAGTCTAAATTTTCAAGGAAAATCATTTAGATGTAGGCCTTTACAGATCTGCCAGTTCAGAGTCAGAGTTGGTGTTGTGCTAGGCTCAGTTCTTAAGAAAGATTTGTGAAGTTAACTGGCGTGGGAATTTCTGCATAAACTTTGTGGCTGATTCTCCATAGGAAAGGACATTAATGAATTTATTTGAATCTTACAAAATGGTACACACAGTATGGTTTCCAACTAAAGTTCAGGCAAACAGTAGCACAATTATAGACAGTAACTTAATAGATATAGCATCACACTACAAATCAGTAAACAAATTATTTAGAGACCATTGTAGAGATTTACAGCCAATATTGGAGGGTAAAGGCAAGAAGTCTACAATAAAGAGAAATTAAATGACAAACAGAACATATTTCTGCTAAACCTTTATCACTTTCTCTGAGAACCTTTTTCCACTAAAAATTGCAGGCGGAGAAGCAGCTGTATTAAGCAACCATTTTGGATAACTAATGACAGTAAAATGCCACACAGGAGGAAATGGGAGCAGCATCATAATAGACAGGACAGTCACAGCCCAGCTACAGAATTTTATTTCACAGTAGACTGTGTGCTGAAGAATGTCATCAGACAGGCTAAAATAAATCATTACTCCAAGAGAATAGATAGCTCTCGGAACAAAATTAAAACTATATGGCCAATTGTGAAAGAGTTATGTGGGCAGAATGTGGATGCTCAACATATTACACATCTCCTGTGGGAATGAAACTGTTCAGTTAAAGCAAAATTTTATTCGTACAGATAATTATGCAGCACTCTAAAAATCTGGTGTTCCTGGACAATTATATCACATGCAGCTACAGCAAATAAGTGAAGATGAAACAATCAATTATTAAACCACTAAAGAGTACAGACTCTCATTGATATGATTAACTTTTAGGTAGGATAATGAAGATTAATGTACTCAGCCCCTTACAATGTCCCCCAGGTGTGGTCAACTTCCTGATGGATTCAAATACCTTTTAGTGAAACTGGTCCACAAATGGGAGAAAGAGGTACCAAATTTAGATAGTTACTGGACAGTTTCTTTGCTATCAGTGATTTCAAAAGCTTTTGAGAAAGCAATGTATAAGGAAGTACTGGAACATCCCAGTACACACATTTTGTAGCGAGGCTCACAGTGTGAGTGCACAAAAGGAGTATCCTCAGAAAATGGTATTATTCTTTTGTGTTAGAGGCACTAACAGGTATAAACAATACGCTGAGGACATTTGATATTCTCTTTTATTTAACAGATATATCTGATTATGTGGACCTACAAACACTTTTGAATAAGGTGGAACACAGAATGAGATTTTCACTCTGCAGTGGAGTTCGAGTCTCGGTCGGGCCCACAGTTTTAATCTGCCAGGAAGTTTCATATCAGCGCACACTCCGCTGCAGAGTGAAAATCTCATTCTGGAAACATCCCCCAGGCTGTGGCTAAACCATGTCTCCGCAGTATCCTTTCTTCCAGGAGTGCTAGTTCTGCAAGGTTCGCAGGAGAGCTTCTGTAAAGTTTGGAAGGTAGGAGACGAGATACTGGCAGAAGTAAAGCTGTGAGGATCGGGCGTGAGTCGTGCTTCGGTAGCTCAGATGGTAGAGCACTTGCCTGCGAAAGGCAAAGGTCCCGAGTTCGAATCTCGGTCGGGCACACAGTTTTAATCTGCCAGGAAGTTTCATATCAGCGCACACTCCGCTGCAGAGTGAAAATCTCGTTCTGGAAACATCCCCCAGGCTGTGGCTAAGCCATGTCTCCGCAGTATCCTTTCTGTCAGGAGTGCTAGTTCTGCAAGGTTCGCAGGAGAGCTTCTGTAAAGTTTGGAAAGTAGGAGACAAGATACTGGCAGAAGTAAAGCTGTGAGGACCGGGCGTGAGTTGTGCTTCGGTAGCTCAGATGGTAGAGCACTTGCCCGCAAAAGGCAAAGGTCCTGAGTTCGAGTCTCTGTCGAGCACACAGTTTTAATCTGCCAGGAAGTTTGAAGGTGGAACATTATGGGATTAATGTAACTAGCTCAACAACAGTTCATTTCATATCTGAAGGTTCTATTCTTGTGTCCACAAACAAGGAAAAGGGGATCATAATCTACTGGGGTCATTTGAATGTGTCGGATGAAATGGCAAGAGGTGGGGGTGAGGGCGCTGATCCGGGCCTATTGGTTTTCTTGATATACATCAATGATCTGTCACTACACATGACAGGTGATTCAAATTTATTTATTTATTTATTTCTTTTTGCAAATGATCAAAGTGTTATTGTTAAAGATTGGATATGTACTTTAAATGATGTACCTAATAGGATAGTTAGTAATAGCAGCATGTGGCTTTCAGAGACCAGATTAACCCTTAATCGTAACAAAACATGATGAATACAGTTTATGATACTGAACTCTTGTAGAACCCCAGTTTTATTGTCTAAAGATCGTGAGATAGTCAGTGAAGTTGGCTGTTTTAAATTTTCAGGGCTGAAGGTGGATGAGAGACTTTCCCGAAAAAATCACATTCGCGATCTTATGGAGAAACTGAATGTTGCTATCTCACTGTAAGAATGATCTCCATTGTCTCTGACACTGAAATTCAAAGGTTGGTTTGTATTGTTTACATTCGCTCTGTTACCCTGTATGGTATTACACACCACTGGGGAAAAAAATCGCAACACCGAGAAATCGTCAACACAGAGCAATGAAATTTTGGGAACCCAATTGTCTAGCTAACATATGTAAGTGAGTAACACTGCAAGATATGTCACTGCAAATGTGAAATTTTGGTACATTAATAACAAGTGTAGCCACCAGAATGTTGAATGCAAACACACATGTACATGTGTTGTACAAATACCAGATGTCAGTTTATGGGTAGGAGTTCCACGCATATTCCACTTGGTCAGTCGATAGAGGGACGATTACAGTGGTTGTGACGGCATTGGAGCTGTATATGAAATTGAACCCCAGATTGTAACTTTGTAACCAACACACATCCGTCACTGGCACCGAGGCAGAAACAGCTGTCATCAGGAAATACAACTGACCTCTGCCTTGCCCCCCAATGAGCACTCGCTTAAGCAGTGGTTTGGGGTCAGTGGAATGAATGCCACAGGGCGTCTGGCTCGCAACTGATCTTGAAGTAATCGATTTGTAACACATCTCTGTGTCACTATGTCGCCAACTTCTTCTCAAATTGCTGTTGCAGATCAGTACAATGCACCAGAGCCATATGCCGAACACACAGTGTTCTTTCCTCGGTAGTGCCACACGGCCATCCGGAGCTCCGTCTTCTCGTACCCGTATCTCCCCGTGACCATTGCTGCCGGCGATCATGTACAGTGGCCACATTCCTGCTAAGTCTTTCTGCAATACCACGGAAGGGACATTCGGCTGCTCGTAGCCCTATTACACGACCTCGTTCAAACACAGTGAGGTGTCAATAATGGCATCTTTGTCACCTTAAAGGCATTTCTCACAAACTTCAATTCACCACGTCCACTTTCAGAGGTAACTAATGCTCATGACTGTTACAGCATGTACTTAAAGCAAACCTGATTTAAATTCTCATAGTGGTGCTTCTAGTACCACACCTACGTCACTAGATGTGAAATTTGAAAAGATATCATCTTTCAGATGTAGAAACTTGCTTACCGAGCTTTGTTTACATCTCACAACTCCTTGGTGTCGCAAATTTTTTTTCCATCTGTGTATTTTAGTGCAACTTTGTGTACTCAACAAGAATATTTTCAGCTTCTTAGTCCATAAACAGACAGTAGGAGTAATCTGTGGTGTCAGTTCACAAACTTCTTGTAGGCAGTTTTTGAGGTGTCTCAGAATCCAAACTCTTCCACCCCTGTACATATGCCGCATCAGGTGATTAATTGTAGACTTTACTGATCGACTCAGAAGAAACTGCAAGAGTCAACCTTTACGGAAAGATAACTTGGACATATACAACAGTGCCTTAAGCAAGATA
Source organism: Schistocerca piceifrons (assembly GCF_021461385.2). Taxonomy (NCBI): domain Eukaryota; kingdom Metazoa; phylum Arthropoda; class Insecta; order Orthoptera; family Acrididae; genus Schistocerca; species Schistocerca piceifrons. Next base: position 217,838,075 of record NC_060146.1, read on the forward strand.
GAGACACATGTGGACTATTCAGCAGGCTTCTTTTTCAATAGGCTTCTGGCAGGACTGAGAAAACTGAGTGATAAAACTCCCGTTCTTCAAATCTAAGTTGGAAGCTGTACCTGTGGCACACAACTCCTATTACGAACAAAAGTTACTCATAGTAGCTGAGAAAATTTTCTGTAATGCCTTATTTACTCTATGGCCTCTCAGTTTCTTTTTTTTTTTTTTTTAAATACTTTATCCATTCTTTTGCCTACATGCTGACTCATTCCATGACCAAGTAGCTTTGGATTGAGCAGTCCAGAGAACCTGAAGTGAACGGCTGGGTCAGCTGTCAAAATACTGTGCATAAAATGGAAACAACAACTCGACAGAACACCAGGAAACTCACTATTATACAGTATTACTGTTCAGTCATTCAGTTTTTTCCTCGTATTGTGAAAAATTGATATTAAATTTTAGGAGTATGTACAATTATATGCATTCATTAATTTATAAACAAATTTGAACTATGTAATAGGAAACCCCACCAAATAGCTGGCACTCAGTCCTTCCTTGCTGATACTCTCCTTGTGGAGCAATGTGTGGAGGGGAGCTTCTTTTCCCATACAACAGAATAAAATCAGTCACAAAAATATGTGTCTGTGAAATACATGTGAGAGAGTACCTCCCATATCACCACGTATAAGACTTTCTTCTGTTCCATTCACATATGGAGCACAGCATGAATGACTGCGTAAATGCCTACTTGACATTCACAGCACTATAGACAACAGCACTCAGGTTGATGGCACATTCCTCGACTTCAGAAAGGCACCTGATACAATCCTGTACTGTCATTTAGAGAGAGAGAGAGAGAGAGAGAGAGAGAGAGAGAGAGAGAGAGAGAGAGGAGTTTACCACTTATTGGGCCTCACTTTCAACTGGATTCGAGCCTTTTTCAGACAGAACTCAACACATCATTCTTAACCGAATAAAATTGACAAATGTAAAGGTAATTTTTGAAGTAGCCCAAGGAAGTTTGACAGCACTGTTAGTATTTACATTGTATACAAATAATCTAGTGGAATCCATCAGATGCTCTTTAAGACAATTCACCTACAATATCATTGTCAATCAGAAAGCAGCAATACCAGGAGGCAATATATATTTGCAAAATAACCTGCAGAGAATTGGTGAATGGCGTAGGCTACGACGGTTGACCCTGAACGTAAATAAATGTAACATACTGTGCATTCATACGAGAAGAAATCCATTAGTATACAACTACACTATTTATGACAAATTGCTGGAAACAGTATATACCACATAATATCTTGGAGTGACTATCCAGATCAAACTTAAGTGGAATGACCACATAAAACATATTTTAGGAAAAGCAGATACCAGACAGACTCATAGGAAGACTCTTAAGGAAATGTAACTCATCCATGAAAGAAGTGGCTTACAAGGCACTTTTTCAACTGATTCTTGAGTACTGTTTTTCAATGTGGAATTCTTACCATGCAGGGCGGATACAAGACTTAGACAAGATCCAATGAAGAGCAGCATGTTTCATCATGAGGTCATTCAGTTGGCAGAAGTGTGTTACAGAGATGCTTAACAAAATCCAGTGGCTGATGTTACATGCGAAGCATTATGCATCGTGGAGAGGTTTACTATTGAAATTCTGAGAGTACTATGTAGGAAGTATCAGACAACATACACTATGTGATCAAAAGTATCTGGACATTCCCAAAAACATATGTTTTTCATATTAGGTGCATTATGCTGCCACCTACTGCGAGGTACTCCATATCAGTGACCTCAGTAGTCATTAGACATCGTAAGAAAGCAGAATGGGGCGCTCCACGGATTTCACGGACTTCGAACGTGGTCTGGTGATTGGCTGTCGCTTGTGTCATACGTCTGTATGCGAGATTTCCACACTCCCAAACATCCCTAGGTCCACTATTCCCAATGTGACAGTGAAGTGGAAACATGAAGGGACACGTACACAGCACAAAAGTGTACAGGCTGGCCATGTCTGTTGACTGACAGAGACTGCCAACAGTTGAAGAGGGTCGTAATATGTAGTAGGCAGACATCTATCCAGACCAGCACACAGGAATTCCAAACTGCATCAGGATCCACTGCAAGTACTATGACAGGTGGGTGGGAGGTGAGAAAACTAGGATTTCATGATTGAGCAGCTATTGATAAGCCATACATCATGCCGGTAAATGTGAAACGACACCTTGCTTGGTGTAAGTAGTGTAAACTTTGGATGATTGAACAGTGGAAAGAAACATTGTGTAGGAGTGACGAATCATGGTACACAATGTGGAAATCCAATGGAACTTTGTTGTATTCTGTGGCACTATCACAGCACAGGCCTGCATTGATGTTTTAAGCACCTTCTTGCTTCCCACTGTTGAAGAGCAATTCGGGGATGGCGACTGCATCTTTCAACACGATCGAGCACCTCTGCATAATGCACGACCTGTAGTGAAGTGGTTAGATGACAATAACATCCCTGTAATGGACTGGCCTGCACAGAGTCCTGCACAGAGTCCTGATCTGAATCCTTTAGAACATCTTTGGGATGTTTTGGAACACCGACTTCGTGCCAGGCCTCACCGACTGACATCGATACCTCTGCTCACTGCAGCACTCCGTGAAGAATGGGCTGCCATTCCCCGAGAAAAACCTTCCAGCACCTGACTGAACGTATGCCTGTGAGAGTGGAAGCTGTCATCTAGGCTAAGGGTGGGCGAACACCATATTGAATTCCAGCATTACCAATGGAGAGCGCCACGAACCTGTAAGTCATTTTCAGCCAGGTGTCTGGATACTTTTGATCACATAGTGTATTACTTCCTCCAACTTATATCTCACAAAATGACCACAGCGAGAAAATTCAAGAAATTAGAGCTAATATGGAGGTCTACGAACAATCATTCTTCTGTGCAACATCTGTGAACGGAATAGGGAAGTAGGGATCGGATACTGGTACCCGAAGTACCCTTCACCATACACAATTAGGTTGCTTGGTTCAAAATGGCTCTGAGCACTACGGGACTTAACATCTGTGGTCATCAGCCCACTAGAACTTAGAACTACTTAAACCTAACTAACCTAAGGACATCACACACATCCATGCCCGAGGCAGGATTCGAACCTGCGACCGTAGCGGTTACACGGTTCCAGACTGAAGCGCCTAGAACCGCATGGCCACACCGACCGGCTGGGTTGCTTGGTACCTTGTAATTAACCTAATCTTTTCTTTGTGATCCCTACAGGAATAATACGTACCAGCATGAAGAATATATCTGGATTCTTCACTTAATGCTTGCAGTTGCAATTTTGTAAGCAGGCTTTCACAGGATTAATTTGTGCCATCTTCACGAGTTTGCCAAGTCACGATTTTCAGTAATTCTGTGATGCTCTCCCACAGTAAGGAAGGACCTCAAGATGAATGTTTAGCAATTAGTTGACGACGAGATGGTAGACACAGAGCACATATTTGGATTAGGGAAGCATGTGGAAGGCAGTTGCCTGTGCCCTTTCAAAGGAATCAGCCCATCGTTTGCTTTAATCAATGTAGAGAAATCACAGAAACATAACTCTAGGTGGATGGACTGATGTATTCCCAAATACGAGGAGGAGGAGGAGATTAGTGTTTAACGTCCGATCGACAACGAGGTCATTAGAGACGGAGCACAAGCTCGGGTTAGGGAAGGATGGGGAAGGAAATCGGCCGAGCCCTTTCAAAGGAACCATCCCGGCATTTGCCTGAGGTGATAAAGGGAAATCACGGAAAACCTAAATCAGGATGGCCAGACGCGGGATTGAACCGTCTTCCTTCCGAATGCGCCCAAATACGAGTCCAGTGTCTTACCACTGTGACACATTGCTCATTCTCGTGTGGAGAAAAATTAAATAAAAATATTAAGCTCAAAGATAAAATGTATTTACAAGTAGTTCGGTCTGGTATAGAGTTTATGTTTGGTAGTATTAGTGGAGTTTTCGATGTCCAACATTGCAGGAGCCGCAAGTCGGCTTTAATTTATATAACGAAGTATGACTCTGTACCAATATCTAATTGTAATGATTCAAGTTTGTCTTTTAACGTTAGGTTGCATAGGTGGGCCGACCAAACTAGTAGGATCGATTATACTGATCCTTTTTTAGTTAACAATTGGTCACGTATTCGTTTCATTGAGAAGTATTTTGATTCATTTCAGGCTAATCATTTGGTTGTGCAGTCTTTGAGCGAGTGTCATCTTAATTATAATGGCTGGGCGGGCCGCGTGGTACGGTGGTATAACAAGGCCTTTCGGTCCACGGAGGTTCGTAAAAAGCAGTTGTATTTATTTGGCGATACAAATATCGGCAAGTCTACATTGATTGAAAAGATTGTTTCTAGAAAGCAACATGTGTATTTGCCCTTTTGTTCCGAATTCGATTTGGTGGCTATGATGCAGGTGTTCATAATGTTGTTGTTTTTGAAGAATTTGAATGGTCTAGATGGCGGCAATATGCGTCTATATTGAAGCGTATTGTCGAAGAACGGCCTGTTACCATTAATGTTAAGAATAAGCCGGGAATGGTTATTAAACACCGTGGCTTGGTAATATTTGTATCGAATGAGTTTAGTATTGGAGATGAGGCGTTAATTTCACGTTTGGAGGTCGTACATGCAGATTGTCATATCGTTCATTTAAAGAGGATGTGGATGCGTCGGATATGTCGGATGTGGAAACCCCGGAGGAAATTGTCTGTATATCGTCGGATGAGGATGTACCGGAAGTTTCAGCTGCACGCCCGAGGTGTTGGATACGCAGACATACGAATCTAACTAGGCCTATATTTGATCGAATGTGTAGATGGCGTACAGGGAATCATACATTTTTATTTAATTTCTACAGGGAATCATGTAACTCTCTTGGCAAATGCCTTTCCAAGATTGATGTCTGAAATACTCTTCTGGAACACAGACAATGTGGAGATTGAGTCAATAATTAAATCACTGAAGACTAAGGAGTCTCTTGGATATGATGAAGTATCTAGCAGAATATTAAAGTACTGTGCTGCACATGTTGGCCCTGTACTCAGCCATATTTATAATTTTTCCTTTAAGAATAGTCAGTTTCGTGGACGATTAAAGTACTCAGTAGTAAAGCTGCTCAATAAAAAAGGAGAAAGGGATGATTTTAGACATATTTCTCTGCCATAAGTGTTTGCTAAAGTTATTGAAAACGTTGTGTATGCAAGGATAATTGATGATTTTATATCACAATTTGCTATCACATGTACAGTTTGGCTTTAGAAGCCATTTAACAACTGAAATGCTATATTATCTTTTCTCTGTGATGTACTAGATGGGGTAAACAAAAGGTTTCAAACACTAGGAATATTATTTGATTTAACTAAGGTTCAGAAGTTGGACCATTGTGGAATTCGGGGAGTAACTAACAACTGGTTCACCTCTTACTTTAACAACAGACGGCGAAAGGTCATTATTCACAGTGTTGCAAATGGCTGTGATGTGGGGTCTGAGTGAGGTAAAGTCAAAGAGGAGGGGGGGGGGGAGAGGGGGGGGGGAGAGGGGGGGGAGGGGGGGGGGAGGGGAGGAGCACAGGAATCAGTGTTGAGGCCTCTCCTGTTCCTTATTTATATAAGTGATATACTTCTGTTTGCTGATGACACTAGCTTGGTAGTAAAGGATATTGTGCACAACACTGGCTCTGTTTCAAATAGTGCAGTTCATGATATAAGCTCATGGCTTGTAGAAAATAAACTAATGCTAAATCACAAAAGACTCAGTTTTTACAGTTTCTAACGCACAGTTCAACAAAATCTGGTGTTTTAATTTCACAGAATAGTCGCATGATTAGTGAAACTGAACAGTTCAAAATTTTAGGTGTGCACAAATAGTAAACCGTAGTAGAAAGCCCACATTTAAGATCTTGTTCGAAGACTGCCATTTTTACTATTCAAACGTTATCTGAAGTAAGTGACTGTTTGACACGAAAATTAGTCTACTTTGGTTATTTTGATTCACTTACGTGATATGGTATTATATTTTGGGGTAACACTTCCCATTCTAAAAGGATATTTTTGGCTCAGAAATGGGCAATAAGTGGTGTAAGTTCGCGAACCTCTTGACATTAGTCTGGGTATTCTGACATTGGCCTTTCAATATGTATATTCTTTACTGTCGTTTCTTGTTAACAATATCAGCTTATTCCCAAGCAGCAGCAGCTTTCACTCAGTTAATACTCGGCAGAAATCCAATCTGCATCAGGATCGCACTTTATTAACTACTGTGCAGAAAGGTATGCTGTACACGGCTGCATCCATTTTCAATAAGCTACCGCACGAATTCAAAAATCTAACGAGTAATCCATGTGCTTCCAAATCCTAACCGAAGAGTTTCCACATGGGTCAATCTTTCTAGTCTGCTGAGGAAGTCCTTGAAAAATTAAGCTGATTCTTACATTATATTGTTGATTGCGTTTACTTAAACTTATGGCTTGACTTTTTTTGGGTTCATAAACATTTTATTTTATCTGTTATCATTTTTATGTTGCAATTTCATGTACTGACACATACCACAACCTTGGAGATTCGCTCCTCAATTTGGTTTTACAGAACTAGACGTGTAAATAAAATAAAATAAAATAAACTATATGAGGGGGCATTTGAAAAGTCGGTGCAAAAATAATAACTACTTATGAGTTTGGGGTAAACCATTTTTATTTTTCGACATAGTCTCCTTTTAGACTTATACAATTTGTCCAATGCTGTTTGTTGATCCCTTCCAAATAATAGGAATTGTCCAGGTCTGCAAAATAGCTATTAGTTGCTGCAATCACCTCCTCATTTCTTCAAATTGGGGAACAAATAGTAGTCCGAGGGAGCCAAGTCTGGAGAATAGAGGGGGGGGGGGGGGGGGTGAAACGAGTTGGAGAATAGGGGGGGGGGGGAGGGGGGGGTGAAATGAGTTGTAATCCTATTTCGAATAATTTTGCAACCACAACTGGTGAGATGTGTGCTGGTGCATCGTCGTGATGGAAAAGGACATTTTTGTGGTCCAATCGCCGGTGTTTTTCTGCAGCTCGGTTTTAAAATGGTCCAATAACAATGAATAATATGCACCTGTAATAGTTTTACCCTTTTCCAGCTAGTCAATGAGGCTTATCCCAAAAGACAGTCGCCATAACCTTTCTGACCAAAGGAATGGTCTTCGCCTTTTTTGGTGCAGATTCTCCCTTGGTAACCCATTATTTAGATTGTTGTTTGGTCTCACGAGTACAGTAATGTATCCATGTTTCATCCACGTGATGAAACGACGCTTAAAGTCCTGCAGATTCTTACTGAACAGCTGCAAACCATCCTTGCAACACTTCACACAATTCCGTTTTTGGTCAAGCGTGAGCAATCGCAGAACCCATCTTGCGGATAGCTTTCACATGTCACAATGTTTATGCAAAATATTATGTACCCGTTCATTGGAGATACCAACAGCACTAGCAATCTCACGCACCTTAACTCTTCTGCCATCTATCACCATATCATGGATTTTATCATTGATTTCTGGAGTCGTAACCTCCACAGGGCGTCCAGAACATTCAGCATCACTTGTGCTCATATGACTACTCCAAAAATTTTGAAACCACTTATAAACTGTTAAAATGGAAGGTGCAGACTTACTATAATGTTTATCAAGCTTCTCATTAGTCTCCTGAGGCGTTCTGCCATTCATTCATAAAATAATGTTTAAGCACCACACGAAATTCTTTTTCGTCCATTTTTTGACAATCACTCGACTTCCTCTATTCACAAGAAAGCCAAATACAAAGTAGACCAATATTGTTGAAACTTGGTGTGCATTCTTTCCAAAGATGCTACTAACTATACATGACCTCGATACGTGCCGGTGGTGCCATCTCTCGGTCTCTGCACAGACTTTTCAAACGCCCCTCGTAAATCTCATTACCAAAAAACTGAATACAGCACAGTTTACAACAGTCTACAAGGATAGCAGAACTGATCACCAAAACTATTTTGCAGTATCATTGACATTCTTCTGTTGCAGAACTTTAGAATGTATTCTGAGTTCAAACACAATGAGGTACCTCAAACAAAATTACTTCCTCCAGACCAACAGCATAGATTCCAGAAACATCATAGGAAATCCAGTTTGTGCTTCTGTTTTTGTCCCTGACAAACTATTCTTCACTGTTAATTATCTTTTACACTCTTCTCTGTACCCTCTCAGTCATTGAGAACAAATCTGTAGACAACTTAAGTGTTCATACCATTCCATTTAGCCCATACAATAGTCCCCTCACTAATATGTATTGATTATGTCACTTACCATGCTCAATAGCATTGACTCTTCTATTGGTTATTTTGATGACCTCATCAAGAGTAACAAAAGATGTCTGCAGTGAAGCTAATTCAACCAACAGCTTCACTGCACTCTGGTAGTTCTTTTTGAGTTTGGCAAGTTGCTGACCACCCCTTGCCAGACCTGCCAGTTCGTAAGTGTCTGTACCATCTTGATAACTTTCAAATACAGGTAACATAACACCTGCAACAAAATTAAGTATGGTATAACTATGTACAAGACTTATCTACTATGAAGCTTATCCTAAACAATTTTCTACCACTGATGAATTCATTATTTTCTACAGAGAGTAACAAAAAGGCATGGCCAAACCTTCTGGTAACATTCCTCACATGCCAAGAAAGAAAACATTTTATATGGCCATTGGTCCAAAAGCAGCTCAGTTTAAGCAATTCTTCAACACATTAATCACGGACAAATTCTGCTCTGTCCTTGTTCTTCCGGGCCTTCCCCAGTGGTGAGTAGTTGGGTTAAACATTCCATGCAGCCATGATCAATTGCTTCAAAAGTTCTCCTGTTGAGGCATCATCACTCTGGGAATCTATCCCAATCAAAATGTTGAGTGGCATGACTATTACCATCTGCTAATCTGTTCAACAAATGAGCATCTGCCATCTCAGAATTTGAGTACACTTCCATTACACTGTGCTGGAAACTAAATCAATCATGAACTCTAAAACAATTTACGGTACATGTCTGCACAGTCTGTGGTGACTACTAAACACTTGATGCTACATGCTTGATGCTGGTACAGAAATGTATTTTGCCACATGTCAGCTAAAATAATGAATTGAGTTACATGTCAACATTACCTTCATTCAACTGTGACAACAAACACTGACAGTGAACCTTACTGTACATTCTAATTAAAAGTAACCAAGAGAGCACTTTGAACATGCCATGTAAGAAAACTTTTCATGTAATGTGGTACATTCTCTCTGTGTGCGTTTTCCACGATTAATGTGATTACGAAGAAAAGTAGAAAATGAAACATAACATGGAAATAAAGCGTTCCAGGGCACATGTCCCTATAATAATTTCTTCCTCTAAGTGTGTGAAATATTTTCTGTCTGTCTGACCACACTTTTTTTGTTACACCCTGGATCCAAAAGAAATATTGCAACGTCAGTTCAAACTGTATTCAAATACAAGATCTGTTTCCAATAATATCTGAAAAGAAATAGGATTAAAATTAGCCGTGACCATATTTTGAAACATATAATCAACTGTTGACATATTATGGCGTCACCAGGTAACCCATAATCTGGTACGTGTGTAATTTACACATTACCTCAATCCCACAAGTCTTGGAAACCACGTTTTCTTTCATTTATTTGTCATGTTATTTACACTGATGGTATTCTTTATCTCTTCGAACAATCTGAAAATGGTCCGAACTATAGCTACAACATAAAAAAAACTGTCCTACCTGCAACATTGTCCTTCTTTGTGCGAATCTTTACTTGGGCCCTATTTACGTTCTGCAGGACAACTTGGTTGAAATCTCCCGTAGTAAATTTTGCTTCAGCTAATGAAAAGGCAGCTTCTTTCATCACTTCTCCCATCAGCGTCTTAGTCTAAAAATAAATCCACATAAAATATCCGAACAGTACATATAAAAATTACAACTTTCTTAATTATTTGTGGTATAAGCAGAACACATTACCTCAATAATTTTCCCCAGAATCTGCCGAAATCGCATCTGCAAAGCATCTGCCTTTTTCTTCAGTAAACTGTGGCCTTTCTGTGCTCCTTTTAGTCTAGCTTTCATTAACATCTGCGCTCTGTAAAATTCGAATTATTATAAAGGCCGTCTATTTGCTACCCATTTAGAAGATTTGAAACTGTTAAAGAACACTCTAATGGTAACCCAATTCTATAAAAGGACACTCCCCCCATGTGGAAACTAATTTTTCCGACACATTTTGAATGAATAGCCCAAAGTTCTTTACAGTGTAGCTACAAAATCTATTAACAAAAATTTTGTCTGTATACATACCCTCGCGAGGGAAATATTGGAATTCTATCTTTTCCAGACATTTTTGCTTCTCGACACAAACCAACTATCTTCGAAGTCAGCTGACAGCAGCAGAGAATTTAGAAGGGAAGGCATTACTTTCGATTTGTGCATATCTTCGATATTCAAAACTTTGAATCCACAGACAGTCTGTTGTTTCACGAAAAACAATTTGCCGTATCACCGTGTGTTGTGGACGACGAATTGTAGTTTTGTTATCGTTTGAGGAAAAAGAAGAACATAATCAACATGAGCTCTATAGGAACGGGTGTAAGTAGCTACATTCAAAGTACGGAATGATTTTCTTGTGAAAGCTTTTTACAGGTACTGTACGCTGAAGTACTGACAATTGGTTTGATCTCAACTAGTTCCAAATTTTTGGTGGGAATAGATATTCACTCTGCACTTATGTTAAAACGGAGTGGTAGTTCACCGTTAATTATTTAACATTATTTCAAAAATAGTTGCTAACCATTTCTCCAGAAACTCCAATTTACAGAAGGCGTAATGCAACATTGTGTGGAAAGTGTCACCACACAACTGTGTTTACAATTATTATGTATTTTGTTACAACCGTACACATCGTCTTTCACTATTTTGTTTCAGTATGATCTTTCCGCATCGCAGTTCTCGCCAGATGGTCGTGTTTTTCAGGTGGAATATGCACAGAAAGCAGTGGATAACAGTGGGTAAGAAACTGTTGCACGCACATTGTTTCGTCGTACCAATGTTAAAGTCAATTAATGTTTTTGAATATTTTCACAGTACTGTAATAGGCCTGAGGGGAAAAGATGGCGTTGTATTTGCCGTCGAAAAACTTGTCACTTCAAAATTGTATGAGCCAGGTGCGAACCAAAGAATATTCAATATCGACAAACATGTTGGAATGGTAAGTAAAAAATTGGTAAAATAGAAAAACTAGTATGTAATTTAGAATGAGATTTTCACTCTGCAGCGGAGTGTGCGCTGATATTGAAACTTCCTGGCAGATTAAAACTGTGTGCCGGACCGAGACTTGAACTCGGGACCTTTGCCTTTCGCGGGCAAGTGCTATACCAAGTTTAGAAGGTAGGAGACGAGGTACTGGCAGAAGTAAAGCTGTGAGGACGGGGCGTGAGTCATGCTTGGGTAGCTCAGTTGATAGAGCACTTGCCAGAAAGTTTCAGTATGTAATTTACTTGCCATTATATGATAAGGGTGTTGCAACTGTTGTGAGGGCTCACTTGGTAAAGCTGTCGTATCTTCAGATGCATGAAAGCTGCATTTTTACTTGTGTGTCAAATGGTTGGCTCTAATAGCCATGTCAGTGTTGAAAATATAGTTTAAAACTTGATCCCTGTTAAATTGTAATGGAAAAAACGTTATTAAGGACACAGTCATAGGAGTTAGTGTCATTTTTGATGTACATAAGATGGCCATACAACAGTAACTGCCTTGAATTTTCTGTTTCTGTATTGAAAGTCTTCACAGAAATACAGTGTTTGTTATAAAGTAATGTATGACAAAGGTAGCATTCACATGATGAAAATACCTTCTTGGGCTCAAAAGACTTTTATAAAAGGTGCGCTTCATCATATAAAGATAAAGCTAGACACACAGTTTAGTATATTAATTTAGTATGATAGAAATTTTAGAGACTGCTATGGCAGGAGAGAAAAGTTTGACTAGAAGTAGCTTTACTAATATATTAAATTATTGATCTAAGGCAGTGCGTAAACATTTATTCCTGTTGATGGCATGGCTACATACTAATGTTGCAGTGGAACTAATGTTGCGCATGAAAATATGGTGTAATGAAGGGGGAGGGGGTGATTTGGGATGGAGTGGAAGTGGGAAGAGGAGAGGCAAGAAGGAAATGTTGGATTGAACTAGAAGAGGACAATGCATGGCAGAAGTACAAAAGTAGAGTAGGCAGTCTCGCCCAATTTTTGATACTGTTGCTTTGAAACAAACTAAATGATTTTTCTGATATTTCCAGGCTGTGGCTGGTTTGATATCAGATGCACGCCAGATTGTGGAGACTGCCCGGACAGAAGCAGCCAATTACCGCGCCCAGTATGGAGATGGAATCCCACTGCGTCACTTAGTGGACAGGGTTGCGGGCTACATGCACGCTTACACTTTGTATAGTGCTGTGCGTCCATTCGGATGTAGTGTGGTTCTTAGCAGCTACGAACCTGTTGATGGGCCTGCTATGTTCATGATTGATCCTTCAGGAGTTTCCTATGTGAGTAAGAAATATGCACTCTCTCCCTCTCACATGCGCATGTCCACTTACGTAAGCAGTAGTGTGCAGAGCAGAGCAGAGAGAGAGAGAGAGAGAGAGAGAGAGAGAGTGGGGGGGGGGGGTGTCTGTCTGGGGCCATACTTATTAAAGTATAAGACGAAATTTTTTCTCAAATTTGTCATTTAAAAAATACAAGGTTGTCTTAACATTTCCAGATTTAACTACTGTTCCTGAAGTTATAATTTTTACGTTGTGTAATAGTTTAATAGTGGTCATCTTACATATATGGATCCTTTAGCAGTTCAGGTCATGCACAGGTATAATTTGTAGGAATTGGAATGGTGAGAGAGTAGACAGTGGCACTAGCTTGGTGGAGCACTAGGGCAAATGTCAGGAGGGAAGTGGCTAGCAGGCAGCAAATTTTGTTGTGTTGCTAACCATGGGAATGTATATGATATATCCTGGCTCTCTGTGAATACCTGCCATGCCTGGGTGCAGTTCACATGAATCCAGTTGTAGTTGGAACTGAAATGACTTCAAAATTGGACAAATACTCAACAATACCATACATTTCTACTGGAGTCTTAACACTAGAGAACACTTGAAACACTGCACAACAAATGCAACTTGAGCTTCAACAGCAGCATTAAAGTTGCTACTGCTCTACAGAACTGTTGATTTTCAAGGTTGGCCACAGTGCGAATCCAAAGTGGCACGATTTCTGCTGGTTCAGCTGTAAGCAGCTGAGAGGACAACGTGGTGTTTTCATTGACTTTGCTCATGTTGTCAGTGCTAGAAGAACAATAAACTGTAGCGAATGATAATAGATGCAAATAACAGCTGTAAAACGTGGGTCTGAGGGCTTGAGGTTCGTAATTAGTTCATGGAGACAATGCAACGATAATTTCAACTTAACTGTGATTCATAAAGGCCACAGACAGTTGTGAAGCAGGAAGAAAATTAAGGTGACAATATCCATTGTAGAAAATGAGCATACGGAAATGGTCTTCACTTCATCATACACAACTTTGTTCCGTTAACAAGTATTACACATCAACTTCTCTGGCCAGAAGCTATTGGCATAAAATCTCTACTTACTATTTCTCTTTACATAAATATCCTACACGATAAATAGTTTGCATATAGGGTATTAACAGACATTTTTTAAACATAAACGGTAAATGTAAATATAAATTTGTAGTTCTAAAACTAGGATCTGTGGAATATATCACATGAAATACATACTTTCCTCATTTCTTCCAATCACTCATAGTGTTGTGATCTTCTCTGCATCTGAATGTCATAACCAGAGGTGAGCTTAGTGTAACTGCATCAGTGATAATCAAATAAAACTTGCACATTTGTATTCATTAAGCGCTATCTGATGCATCTATGTATAAAGTGCACCAACTGCAAATAACATTGTCTTGCACCATTCCATTGTTGTTTTACTATTGTGAGCCCATACCTGTTCCTTCATCATTGCTTCAGCTAACACAGTAATCAGTTGTGTTGTTATATGTCAGCCTGGGCAGCAGTAATATAAAGGAAGCAGCGAGAAAAAACTCTACATTCCATGCAAGAAAATGACCCGATTCAAAGCTGGCAGGACAATCACATAATGAGGCAGTTGTCTAAGAGATAATTAGGAATCAAATAAGCATTTGACAGGGATCTGATGCAACTGCGCTGGTTAATGCTCCAAGAGGGTGATTACTGTGGGGTAACACTTACATGCAGTAGGAGAGTGATACAATGAAAGTTTATTTTATTATTGCTTAATTAAACAGTGATTTAGCTCACATAAACTAAGATTATACTATGATTTTGCTCAGACATATTTTTACCTGGGTAGCATAGTGAGAGCTACTTTACATGTATACAAAGTACACTGCATGCCTGCTTGAGGTTTAATTTTAACGGAACAGGTGCTGTACACAATTAGTGTAATAAAATACACTGAACCTACTCTAAGTAAACATTAAAATTATTATGTGCAATATGTATTTAATATGAAACTACTCTAACAAAGTGCTTATTTAGACCTTATATAGGAATACTGTATTTACCCAACTGTAAGATGTTTCTCCCCAAATTCTTCATTCAAAAAATACAAAGTTGTCTTACATTCCCAGATTAATCCAGTGCCGCGGAGGTCAGTGTTTTTGTGTTGTGTAATAGATTAGTATAGTGGTTGTCTTAAATTTTCAGATGAAACTTTGGCAGTTGAGGTCACTTGCAGATTTACTCTGAAGAATACTCAAGGGCTGGAGGGGGAGCAGTGACTCCAAATTGGCTGAGAACTAGGACAATGTGGGGAAGAGAGTGGTGAGCTGTTAGTTTCATTGTGGTTGCAACTGTGGGAATATATGGTGGATACCTGGTCCTTTTTAAGAACATTTACCACTTTTAAATTGCAGTTTACCTGAAACCATGTGTAGTTGGAAATGAATTGATTTTAAAATTGAACAAATACTCAAAAGTAGTATACATTTCTGTAGGAGACACTAAAAGTCGACAGAGGCCAGTGGAATACTTATGTGTTTGACGCAGTTGTCAATGCTTGCCGTGGTGTATGATGGAAATGAAAAGGGGTCTGTCAGGTGCTGTTTCTATGCAGTAGCCAGACAACATGTTTGAAACGAAGAGGCAAAGGAATAGTGTCACGTTCTCACATCAGTATAGATGGAAAATCTGCTATGTATTTGCGAAAAAGAGAACAGCTAAGTTCTCACGTCCTACCTTAACTTCCACCTCAGTAATCGTGACATTTTTTAAAGGAACAACCAAATATTTGTATCAGCCGAGATGAAAAGTTTCATGGCTGCTTGTATGTAGAAACAAATTGCCCCTTTATGCACCTCTCATTCGTTAGGCAAAGCTATCGTCCCAGATTTTGGGATTGCTGGTGCTTGTGGTGGTGGTTAAAAATAGCGATACCACAGATGATTGATTTAGATTATAAGCAAATAAAGTTGTGGAGCTAAAAAATAATGTAAACCATTTATTTTTGTGTATTGTGTTTCTCCTTGTATTATCAGAATGTAGACAATCAGTAAATGGCATAAGTTTAGAATGGGTATAATGCTAATTTTTTAATGCAGATACTTTGTATCATTAGAATAGCTTGTAGTTTTGATTAATCTGAATATGAATATATTAAAAATAAAATTTTCCCAAGTAGGCTCTTAATAAAATGCACATCTTACATTCAGGCTTGTCTTATTGTTTATTGTTAAACTTAGGTAAATATGGTATGTTTGAGGCTTGGAAGTAATTTTTTAGAGACTGAAGTATTTTATATATGAGCTGCTGTTTTTAACTGCTCTTTTCCCCAACTTGCTCCAGTTTGGAAGGTGTCTATTTATTCAATATTAAAACAGTGTAACATATTTCAGGGCTACTATGGCTGTGCTGTTGGTAAAGCAAAACAGGCTGCAAAAACAGAGATCGAAAAGCTGAAGCTGAGTTCCATCAGTATCAAGGATCTGGTGAAGGATGCTGCAAAAATGTAAGTGGTGGAGTTCTCTACTCACTTGTGACAATACATGAACTGAATAAGTGAGTCTGCCTTGCAGCTCTTTCATATTTTTTAATATAGATGAATTTCTAATAGAGTTTTCCCTCTGTTGTATGGAACTTGTTGCAACTTTCCCTTGTCAGAGTTTACACTTGCTGTTATTTTTGGAGTTGCCTGGTGTTCAGTATGGCAATGCATTTGTTCTCTTGGATGCTAAAGCAAGTTTGTATGAAAACGTTGGTTTTGCCATTTGCATGTACCACCAGGGAGCTCGCCACTCTTTGGTGGGTTTGTGCTTGGCTACCATGGGAGCCCAACCTTTGCAGCATCTTTTCCCTTCCGTGCTGCATGTCTGTCCTCATGCTATTCTTTTTCCCTCTCTTGCAGAATGTCTGGGATTTTCAGTGGCTGACATCAGAACAGTCACAATTTTTTACCATTCCTTTTTTCTTCTCTTATACTTTCTCTACTTCAGCGTTTGGGGTTCCTCTTTTTGTTCTTCCTCCCTGTGCGCATCTGAAGGCCAACCCACGCATCCGACGCATAACCGGTGACCGGTTACCGCATACTTCCCAGACACAGGTAGACAGGTAGAGTTCACACGTACCTCCTGATAAAGGCTGGCTCAGGGAGGGGTGATTGCTGGAGCTCCACTTTCTCAAATTGCTGATTGGTCTCTGTCAGGTATTTGGGAGGTGTGACCTTAGGTGTGAACAATCACCTAAGGCAGGTGAGCCCCCCACTCTGAGGAGGGGAGGGGGGCAGTTGGAAGGAGCGCGCCATTGGAGACACTGGCAATTGTGAGTGATTTTCTCGCAATGAACCAGTCATCATCTTCGCAGTCCATGTCTGACGTGTAAATGGAATGAAGCTCCCAATTCAAAGACCCTCCCAGCTGCACCACAGTTCCTTGTTTCACGTACTGAAGCCAGTCTGTCCTTTGCAACAGTAAATACAGTTCTTATTCAGAAAGGAGTTGATGCATTTGCCAGGCCTGGTCAAATCCTGCTCTCGATTATGCACTGGCACTTTGCTTTTGGATACTACTTCTGATTCTCAAGCACAGCAACTGCTTGCCGCTTCACTTCTCCACGACGATCCTGTTCATGTTGAGGCCCATAGAACTCAGAATTTTTCCATGGTGCTATTTGCACTAGGCTTCTCAATGGTCTGACTGAGGCAGAAATCCAAATATACTTCTCTGATCAAGGTGTCATTGCCATCCATCGGGTGATGAAAAAGGTAGAAGTGTCCTTAGTGCCCACACACACTCTTTTTCTCACCTTTGATAGAGTGGTGCTTCTGTCCAAGATCAAAGCAGGCTGCGTAGTTCCCACAGTCTGACCAATGCGCTGCTACTGTTGTCATCGTTTCAGCCACTCTCGAATGTCTTGTCGGCACCCGGCCAAATGTGTAACCTTTGGTAGGGATGCGTACGAGGACGATTGTCTGCCACCTCCTCCTCACTGTATCGACTGCAATGGTGACTGTGCCGCCTCCTCTCGAAATTGTACCATGTATCCCAATGAGTGGGCTGTTCAGGAGATCCGAGTAAAGGAAAAAGTGCCTTACCCCGTCACTCGCAAGTTATTTGCTAGCCCCAAACCCTCCGTTCTGGCATCGGGCATTTGCAGTACTGGTCTCGCTCCGTGAAGGAGCATGGCCATGGCGACATGCGGCCTCAGATTTAACACTAAGGTTGTGAAATTGCCCAATGTCATGGTAGCATCGCTGTCTCCTCGTCCAGCTGTACAACAGGCTGCCAGACATTTGCCTCCTGGGGTAAAGTCATGTGCTACACAGCCGGCAGGCCGAAAAGGGCAGAAGGGATATTCTCATAAAGACTTCCTACCTCCCTCCAGCCAGCAAACATCGGAATCTTCCTCTGCCAACCGGAAAGGCTTGAAGAAGTCAAACAAAGGCAAACGGCCTTCTCCTTTGACGTTTCGGAGACCCTCTTTGACGGTGTCACCATGTGATACCCTCACCCGGCTGACCTCTGTGTCTCCGCTGCACACTGCCAGCTGTTTTTGTGCTCTGCAGGCAGACAGACAGACAGACAGAGAGAGAGAGAGAGAGAGAGAGAGAGAGAGAGAGAGAGAGAGAGATTGCCAACGCCTCTGTAGATCTCGTGGAGCAGGATCCTCCGGCCTCTGTACCTGTAGAAGAGTGTCTTTGAAGGCTTGCACTCAAGGACCGCTGAGATGACATCCTTTCGTTTTTTCCCTCCTCTCCTTTCCTCATTATGACTCTCCTTCAATGGAACATTCGTGACCTTTGGTCAAACGAAGAAGATTTATGATTGCAGTTAGAATTATAGCGTCCGCTTGTTCTGTGCCTCCAGCGAACAAAATGGCACACTCACAACTGCTTTGAGCTCTTGCATTTCTTCCTGGTCCGCTTTGACCTTTCCTTTTGAGAATGGCATTCATCTGTTGGGGGAGTCATGCTGCTCATACGGAATGACGTTCATATTCAACACATCTCTCCAACTACCCACCTTTAGGCTGTTGCAGCTCGCCTTTTCCTTCCTCACATGACCTTTTCCATTTGTACTGTATATATCCCTCCATCATTCACTGTCACCAGGACAGACATATTACATCTTATTGGGCAGCTACATCACTCCTTTCTGTTGCTTGGTGACTTTAATGTGCACCATCCAGTTTGGGGTTCTCCCAGAACCTGTCCAAAAAGTGTCCTCTTGGCTGACCTCAGTCACCTTAACCACCTCTGCCTTAACACACGGGCACCCATGCTCCGTTCAGACTCCTCGCATCTATTCCCATTTGCATCTACTCTTTTGCGCTGTCCCGCTTGCCCATCATCTCGAGTGGTCCATTCTCTCTGACACGTACTTGAGCGAGCATTTCCGGCATGCTATCTGTTTGCCGACTCCTACCCTGAGTACGTGCACACCCAAATGGCAACTTACTAAGGCCGACTGGAGGCTCTACTCTTTCCTGGTGACCTTCGACAGACAACATTTCCCAAGTTGTGATGACTAAGTACAATACCTTACAAATGTTACCCTTACTGCTGCAGAATGATCCACTTATCGCACTTCCTCTTTACCACGCTGTGTCTCAGTCCCTTGGTGGACTGAGGCATGCTGCAACGTAATTCACACGCGGAGATGTGCTCTCCGCACTTTTGACCGTCATCCTGCTATGGCAAACTGTATTAATTATAAACAGTTGCATGCAGAGTGTCATTGCGTTCTTCAGGATAGCAAAAAGCTTGCTGGATTTCATTCACTAGTTATTTTAACAGTTCTGCTCCTCCTTCCATTACGCGGGCCAGCCTCCGACTACCCTCTGGGACCGAGACCCGTTCCCAAATTTCCACCCTGGCAGTGGCAGATGGTGTCATCTGGACCCTATTGCTATCTCCAACACTTTGGGCCCCCATTTTGCGGAGATTTAGAGCTTACCTCACTATCACCCTGCCTTTCTCCATTGCAAACAAGCAGAGGAGTCTTGGGTGATACCCTTCTCTTCTGAAAATCAAGAGTGCTACAATGCCGGCTTTACTATGAGGGAGCTAGATAATGCTCTCACTTCATCCCGATCCTCTGCCCAGACAATGTTAACATTCAAATGTTGCAGCATCTTTCTCTTCGGGACAAGCACTTCCTGCTTCATACATACAACCGCATCTGGGCAGAATGCACGTTTTCCACACCACTGCTACACCCATACCTAAGCCTTCCTTCTAGTTACCATCCCATTTCTCTCACCAGCTGTGTTTGCAAGTTGATGGAACACATGATTCTTGCACGAATGGTATGGTAACTCGAGTCTCGCACTTTACTAACCACTGCACAGTGTGGGTTTCGAGCATGCCTTTCTGCAGTTGACAATCTTGTCACTTTGTTCACCCATGTCATGAATGGTTTTCTGCAGAAATCCCAGTCTATGGCCGTGGAGAAAGGCTAAGACACCTGGTGGAGGACTGATATCCTCCGCACTTGCTACATGTGGGGGCTTCCGTGGCCACATGCCTTGTTTCCTTCAGGAATTTGTAAATGACCCAAGTTTTCAAGGAATGTGTGGGCTCTGCCTTGTCGGACACCTTTATCCAGGATAACAGTTTTCGTAGGTGCCGCTCTGCAGTTGACCATCTGGTTACCTTGTCGACCTTCATCATGAATAACTTCTTGTGGAAGCGCCCGACGGCGGCTGTGTTCTGTGATTTGGAGAAGGTTTTCGACACCTGTTGGAGGGCGGGCATTCTCCGCACCATGCATACATGGGGCCTTCGCGGTCGCCTCCCTCTTTTTATTTGTGCCTTTTTAATGGATCGACAGTTCAGGGTACATGTGGGTTCTGTCCTGTCCGACACCTTTCGCCAGGAGAATGGGGTGCCACAGGGCTCAGTTTTGAGCGTCGCTCTCTTCGCCATAGCGATCAATCCAATAATGGATTGCCTCCCAGCTGATGTATCAGGCTCCCTTTTCGTGGACGATTTTACCATCTATTGCAGCGCGCAGCGTACATGTTTCCTGAAGCACTGTCTTCAGCGCTGCCTTGACCGTCTTTACTCCTGAAGTGTGGCCAATCGCTTCTGTTTTTCTGCCGAGGAGACGGTCTGTATCAACTTCTGGCTCTACAAAGAGTTTCTCCCACCGTCCTTACGACTCGGTCCCGTTGCTCTCCCATTCGTGGAGACAACAAAATTTTTAGGTCTTACATTTGACAGGAAACTTAGCTGGTCTCCACATGTGTCATATTTGTACCCGTTCTCTAAATGTCCTCCGAGTTCTCAGCGGTATGTCGTGGGGAGCGGATCAAACCGTCCTACTTCGCCTATATCGGTCGATCGTCCGCTCAAAGCTGGATTATGGGAGCTTTGTCTGCTCCTCTGCACAGCCGTCCATCTTACGCCGCCTCAACTCCGTACAACATCGGGGTTTACCTCTTGCGATTGGAGCGTTCTGTACTAGTCCCGTCGAGAGTCTTCATGCTGAAGCCGGTGAATTGCCACTAACTTACCAGCGCGATATACTGCTTTGTCGGTATGCATATCGGCTATTAGTCAATGCTCGACCACCCGTCTTATTGTTCCATTTTTGACGACTCTCTCGATCGTCAATACGGGTTGTATGTATCTGCCCTACTACCCCCTGGGGTTCGCTTTCGTCGCCTCTTTCAGCACCTTGATTTTTCACTCCCTGCAACCTTTGGAGTGGGCGAGAGCCAAACGCCACCTTGGCTCCAGGCTTAGGTTCGCGTTCACCTTGACCTCAGCTCGCTTCCAAAGAAGGTTACCCCAGCTTCGGTATACTGCTTCCGGTTTGTTGAACTTCGTTCGAAGTTCATTAATATGATCTTCATTTATACAGATGGCTCTAAGACCAATGACGGTGTCGGGTGTTCTTTTATTGTCGGGGCACACAGTTTCAAACACCGGCTCCATGGCCATTGTTCGGTCTTCACAGCTGAGCTATTTGCCCTCTACCAGGCTGTTCTTTACATCTACTGCCACCGACATTCTGCTTATGTCATCTGCTCTGATTCCCTGAGCACCATCCAGAGCCTTAGTGATCCATATCTGGTTCACCCTTTCGTGCACCGGATCCAATGCTCTCTTCAGCAGCTGGTGGACGTCGGTTCTCCGGTTACCTTTATGTGGGTTCCTGGCCATGTCGGTATCCCTGGGAACGAAGCTGCAGATGCTGCGGCCAAGGCTGCGGTCCTCCAGCCTCAGACAGCTTCTTGTTGTGTCCCTTCATTCGATTGTAGCAGGGTCATTTGTCAGCGCATTTTATCGCTGTGGCATGCCGATTGGGCTACACTTGCGGACAACAAGCTTCGGGCCTTGAAACCTCTTCCCACGGCTTGGACGACCTCTTCACGCCCTTCTCGTCGTTTTGACCCGGTTACGAATTGGACACTGCCGGTTCAGCCATCGCCATCTGCTGACGGCTGCGCCGGCGCCATTCTGCCCATGTGGGCACTTGCTGACGGTACGCCACATTTTAACGTCGTGTCCGGATTTTACTACACTGTGCGTTGATCTTGGCCTGCCATGTACTCTGGATGCCATTTTAGCGGATGACCCAGGAGCAGCTGCTCGCGTTCTTCGTTTTATCCACTTGACAAACCTGTCTAAGGACATTTGATTATGCTGTTTTTTTTCCTATGCCTATTAACATGTCTTTTATAGTGTTGTCCCTTTTAGTTGCTGTTTTAACCTTGTGCCTCGCAGTGCATTCCTATCTTAGTGTGGGCGCTAATGGTCATTGTAGTTGTGTGCCCTAAAACCACAAAAAAAAAGAAAGAAAAGAAAAAAAATAGACAGTGGAACTGTCACACTTAATAACAATTGGTGACATACTACAGAATGTTTTGCATACATGTCAGATTTTGTGATTTGGAAACATCCACAAAATTATTCTAATGACTAATAGTGTACCATCATAACTTGAACTGATGTATATGGTCGTAAATTTTGCACTCCAGTCCAGACCCACTTCCATAAAGAAAATGTTGTACATACTAAAAGCATGTTGTGTTGGCATTTAGCACACTCCTACGGACACTGTTTGCCGAACACACTATTGTTACAAATTCAGAGCTATATTCATAAGACATTTCAGGTATAAGCACTTAACTGTGGCCAGCTGTCAGTTTCGGACCTGTGTGTTTTTCTGCTCAAATTATTTGCAAATGTAGGCCCATACATTCTCTTTAACTCATTTTGTATATCTGTGACACATATGCATTTACCACTTCACCAAACAAAAAAATAATTGATAGGGAATCTTTTCTGATGAGTTAAGAATTAGTGAAAGGCACAGATCACTTTGACCACCCTACCTAAGAACAGTTACCTACAACTCTGTCAACACAAACTTAAGTAATATTCAGTAATTTTTCAAACGGATAAATACTGGAAGTCATTAAAGTGAAACTACAAAAGGCTTGAAATTATTGTAATTGTAAAATGAACATTATCTTTTTGAGATTAATATGCCATATTGGGTTTATGAACGTGTAATACTTTATCCAAATCTGGATTAATGTTGGAGTTTAACCACAGTGCTACAGTACCTTTATTTTCTTACAGAATCTACCTTGTCCATGATGAGCTGAAGGACAAGCAGTTTGAACTTGAATTGAGCTGGGTAGGAAATGTAACCAAAGGTCTGCACGAGCGTGTGCCCGCACCTGTCTTCGCAGAAGCAGAGAAGGCAGCCAAAGCTGCGATGGAGGACGACTCTGACTCAGACACGATAGACACGTGATTGTCTTCTGCGAAGACTCATTTTGTGCCTGTCCAACTTTAATGTGCTCATTCATTATTTTAATAGTTTCTGGAATAAAATACTGGAAGCCTCATTCTGTTTTTGGTTATTTACTATGTAAACCTCTAGCTCCCTAACAAGTTTTCCCACTCTTTTTTCCTTCCTTTTCTTGCATCTTAATTAACAATTTTCCTTTGTTGGCTCCTTTACTTATAAGTTGGATGTGACAGGTGTGTTAGAGTATTGTTAACTACTTTGTTGTCCTATGAGAAAAACATAATGGAGGCAAGTCTCAGAACAGTTGATGCCAGACTAATCATCTAATCATTTCCACTGAAATGTTTAATCCACAAAAATGTGGATTTAAATATGATGGTGCACCATTACACTGTAACATTAGTAGATACCTAATATGGGTCTTTCATAACAGAAGTGATGGATTTAGCTCTTTCTGTTTGATGTAATGAAGAAGAAACTCTAGATACACTGGTCCACATTCATATTATGGACTCGGAGCTTAATGAAAGTTCTAAAAATCTGAATTGCCCAGTTTTAATGGGTTAGACTTCAGTCCTAAATGTAATATATTTTTAAATACATTTCCAACTATCTTTTAGTACACAATTCCTAGTGGAAAACTGGAGAACATGGCACAAATGTAGCATTAATGAAACCAAGACAAATATGTTGTAAGAAAAGGTAACTACATGAAATGCATGTGAATTCCCACGGAAAGTAGAAAGAGCAACCATCCGCTGTTAAACTAGCTTAAAAGTCATACTTTTACATGCAGTAAGAATCCATTTATTTTTTTCATCCGGCCATTGTGACACTGTGCACACAAGCTAGAACACTAATATTATGAAAAGGATAGATTAACACACACACGCACCGTCTCCGGCAGATTGGACCAGAATGCAACTGTTGTGGAATGGAAGCAGCAATCTGGAGGGGTAGGGAAGGGGAAGAAAAGGGACAGCAGTGTATTTTTGAGATGAGCTCTGTCTTGTGGAGTGTGCAGGACTAGACTGCCAACAAATGCGGCACAGGGAGGCTGTGGGGTGGGGAGGGGGCGAACCGAAATAGGGGTGTGGTGTTTCAGGAGGCTAGGGAAGTCTCCTCTACATGGCCCATGAAGTGGTTGGCATAGGAAGGTGCCATTCAGGTGCCCACGGCTGTGCGGCAGATTTGTTTGTATACCTTTCCTTCAAAGGAGAAGTAATTGTGGGTTAGGATAAAGTTGGTAATGTGTATGAGGAATGGCGTAGTGGATTTGGATTCTAAAGGATGTTGGGAAAGGTAGTGTTCAATAGCGGTAAGACCTTGAGCAAGAGGGATGTTGATGTATAGACTGGTGGCGTCAGCCGTGACGAGTAGGGATCCAGGAGATAAAGGGGTGGAGGTTGTAGAGAGTCGGTAAAGAAAGTGGTTGGTATCTTTGGTGTGGGAGGCAAGATTACGAACAACTGGTTGGAGGTGTTGGTCAATGATGATAGGTTGGTACTCACCATATATAGGAGGTATTGAGTAACAAGACAACCACTACAAAGAGACTGCTATACATTTTAGCCTTGGCCAAAAGGCCTTCATCTGGAGTAGCAAAAACACACACACACACACACACACACACACACACACACACACACACACACACACACACACACCTCAAGCACATGACACTGTCTGTGGCCCGACTGAGTTGTAGCTGCGTCTGATGGCAGCAGCAGCCCAGTGGTGTGGGTGTGGAGTAAGCATGGGCCAGGGAAGGGGTGGGGATAACCGGAGTTGGGGGAAGGTGTAATGCCACTTCTGGGGAGCATGTGGGTCAGGATGGTGCAGCCAGGAGCAGGAGGTTGGGGAGTGGAGGAGGAGGAAAGGACTAATGGGTGTGTTCGTTGAATAGAAAGCTGTGTTTTGTTGGGGTGGGAGCAGGGAAGGGGATAGATGGATGAAGGACAGGGACCAGCAAAGATTGAGGCAAGAGGGATGTAGGATGTATAGCAGGGAGAGTTCCCACCTGTGCATTTAAGAAAATCTGGTGTTCGTAGGAAGAATCTAGATGATGCGCGCTGTAAACCGGGGATTGAAGTGAAGTACATTGTGTTGGGCAGTATGTTCTGTAACTGGGTGGTCCATCTGACCACAATTTGCCTGTGACCATTCGTGTGGACAGACAGCTTGCTAGTCATCATGCCCATGTAGAAAGCAGTACAGTGGTTGGAGTTTAGTTTGTAAATCACATGACTACTTTCACAGATAGCCCTGCCATTGATGTGGTAACAAGGTGCCTATGACCAAGTTTGATGGCAGTGGAAGGATGTATGGGATAGCAGTCGTGTGTGCAAGTTGTGCTCGTGTGAATGCACACGCGTGTGTGTGTGTATGTGTTCGTGTTTTCTACTTCAGAAAGTGATCTTTTGGTTGATAACTAAGTGTATGACAGTCCTATGGATATTACTATTTTGTAAACTGCTTTATCATTTTGTACACTGATTCTCCAAGGGAAAATTACATCTGCCCTGAGTTATTTCTGCCTGATGGTATTATTACACTCAGTTGTTTAGTCTTGCTTTGAAATTTTCTTTCTGCACCTAACAGTGATGCACAACATTGCTGTTGGGTATTTGTATATAGGATATTTTGATTATATGAAATTTGGTCAAATTTTGACCATATATGAGCAGGATAGCACAGTTTTAGTCTGACAGGAAGTTTGAATATTGACACTTGTTAACTATGTAGTAGAATGAAATTATTGCTGATGTAAATGTAGACAGCTGCCTCTAAAACTTATTTCGCTATTAATCCGGCATGTTTTTAGGATATAATTTCCTTCTGAAAAGTAACTTTAAAGAGTAAATAATGTTACAAGAAAAAAAAGATCTTGAAAGCTTATTTTAATACAGCTGATGCACCCAGCCACGTAAGAAATGAACCATTTTCACACAGTCTTAGTCTGTATATGTAATGTGTCTGGATAGTTTGGTAGAGCATGTAATTATTGCAAAACCTCGCAGAGCTATGCTCTCAGTAGTTCTGCCAGAGGTCCGAGGTGTACCGAACCTTGGAGCACAAAATCAACATGATCACTCTGCATGCTGACGTTTTCCAGCAGAGCCCTCTGGTCTCCAGTCATGATTGCCATTTGAGAGCCAACCACTCAGTGCCATCATTATCATTGTGTAAGTCTAGTTTCCTGGGCACTGTCATTGAGCCTCTTCCACTTCCTTCTATCCATACATAACCCGTCACGGAAAACGTAATCCGTTGTCCTTCATATGGCAGTAAGATTGTCTTGATGGTATCCATTCCATGGGTTTGGTGTCTTCTTGCAGGATGTTTTCCAGTCACCTATCTTTCCAAATTTATTTGGGCTTCTCTTGTTGGCTTAAACCTTAGTACATGGCTATATCACTATAAAAGGGATGTCTTGTCTTGATTCCGGCTTCCTTCCTCATTCCTTAACTTCTCCATCTTGGACTTCAAGATGGTGAATCTAAGGAATTTTGTTTCTGATGCCTGGAGACTTGATGACTTTATTTGCAAAGGTACATGCTTTGATACCATTGGTCAGTATTGGTATGAAGTAGCTATTAAACATCACTAATTTTGCTTTTTCTGGAATAATTTTATCCCATAAAATGGTCATTCCATGCCAAGTGGTCTCATTTTGTAAAAAGTTCCTATTACAGTTATTAATGAAATTTTGTGTGAGCACTCGCACATGTTCCCAGTGAATATTGCCAATTTTTTACTTTCACCAGTGTAATACTTACAGAGATAATAGTTATTTGTTCGACTCTGCAATATTTTTTGAAAGAAACAGAGTTGTTCCATTTTGTACAACTTTTTTGTGATCTCTTACAAGGAATAATACAAAAAGTTATCATGAGTAATATGAATTTAGATAATTTGAAGTGAATGTGGCCAAAGAAATAGCTACTTGAAAAAGAATGTGAAATTGAGCTTTTTGTATCTCTTGAAGTAATTGTGGGATAAATCTGAAACTGTGCATGTAATAACTTACTAACAAAAGGTCATAGAATATAAATTTGAGTTTTCCTACAAATTTCCAGTAGTTTACAAATTGGGGCCAAAAATTGATTAATGTTCTGAAAATGCCAAAAATGGGCACTTTCAGCCCTCTCTTGTGTAAAAATAATTTTCTGCAAATTATTCTAAAGCATCGTGTTCCAAACCATGTAAAAAAAAACTAAGATTTGGTTTTGTATTGCGAGCACATAGGGCCCCATGTAGATTCAGAAGTTCTGAAAGAACATAAAGAATCTAATAATCATAGTGTTCTCATTTTTTGTATGTCTAGTAATTTGAGATAATCACTTTAGCTTCTAAGCATGGCAGTCTGAAACAAGGAATTAAAGAATCACTATGAAAAGTGTCCTGGACCAGAAGCTGTAGCTTCTGCAGTTGCTAGCTGTTTCATACCACATGGCAATGGACTCAAACTAATAGGACACAAGGCCAAAAGCAGGGAATCAATAATGAAGTAGAAACAAAAGTTTGGAGTCAGTTCTGCCATCATTACATAGCTAAATATCAAAGTTTGCATCTCAAGGATATTTAATTTGATCTAGCAATTAACAGAAAGAACAAACTTGTGACAGGTGATTAATAGGTAGATTATTATGCCTACAGATCTGTTTCAATTCTGCACTAAGTTCATTAATGGTATTAAATTTGCTTTCATCAGCAAAGGAGAAATTGTACAAACAGAAGTGTCAAGAAGAAAATAGGTGTACTCTAGCAGGAACTAGAGAAAATCCTTTTTTGCCAGCTGATGGAACAACAGTTCAGGTCAGCAGAATTTGGAATGACGCATCACCTTTTCTGGCAAAAATTAGTAACATTTACAGGAACTATGAATGTGGTTCTCGTAGCAGAGAGAATTACAGAACTAAAGTTTTGCCTGAAGCAATTAAAAATCAGCTTGCCATACAAGGACTTCAGTTGTGTAAATTATAAAGTAAAGTTATATAGGACTATAGTCTAAGAGTATCATGTAGGACTTTACAAACTTTAAATCTTCCTTGATTAATAGCAAACTCTGCAAGATGTGTAAAAGTAAATTAGCAATGTGAAGCTTGATAATGATTCATATATTGAGAAAGGTAACAACAAAATGAAGTCAACTTGGGAGGTAATAAATAAAAATATAGGTAG
This sequence comes from Schistocerca piceifrons, assembly GCF_021461385.2. Classification (NCBI taxonomy): domain Eukaryota; kingdom Metazoa; phylum Arthropoda; class Insecta; order Orthoptera; family Acrididae; genus Schistocerca; species Schistocerca piceifrons. The sequence continues at coordinate 217,866,658 of NC_060146.1, forward strand.
ACACAAAAGGAAAGATAACAGCTTTGTCATTAAAAGTGGGGGTAAAACTGTTAAGGACCCACTTCAGATTGCCAACATATTTAACAAACATTTCACAAATATAGCCATAAATTTAATTAAAACTAAATGCAATTCCAATAGCAAGGTAAAAATCCCCATGAATGACATGACAATGCTCCTTTATCCAGTAACTGAATCAGAGGTACTAAATGCTATAAATAAGTTAAAAAATAAAATGTCAGGTGGGTGTGATGGGATTCCTGACAAAGTCATTAAGCAAAGTGCAAGAAACATAGCCTCACATCTCACTGAAATTATAAATGAATCTTTTAAGACAGGGGTATTTCCATCAAAACTTAAAATGTCTACTATAAAGCCACCTTACAAGAACGGTGATAAATATGATGTTACTAACTTTAGGCCTTTATCAATGTTGTCAGGTTTCTCAAAAATAATAGAAAGGATAATGTATCATAGACTATACAAATTTTTTATTAAGAATAGAATATGGTTAACGCACAAAATGGTTTCCATAAAAATAAATCCACTGAAACAGCTATCTTCAATTTTTTGCAACTTGTTCTAAATTCCATAAATAGAAAGGAATTAAATTGTGGATTGTTTTTAGACTTATCAAAGGCCTTTGATGTCATTGACCATAAGTTACTGCTTAGGAAGTTATATGCGTATAGGATACGTGGAGTTGCCCATAAATGGTTTGAATCATATCTGTCAGACAAGTATCAGAAAGTGGAGATAAGCCATGCTGATAGGACATATTCATCAAGATTCTCGAATCTTGTATGGAGTACCCCAGAGATCTGTATTAGGGCCATTACTGTTTTTAATATTTATCAATGACCTACCAAGTAAACTATCTGAAGCAGAGGCAGTACTGTTTGCTGACGATACAAGTTTGTTTGTTAAAGCAAATAGTGAAGCTGACTTACAGGAAAAAGTTACATTAGCAGCAGACGAAGCAGACAGATGGTTTAATGAAAACAGACTCATTGCGAATGCCAAAAAAACAACCTGGATCAACTTCAGACATATTACAAATAAAATAAAAACTAATCTTACAGTAGAACTGGGTAAGTGTAAGACTGAACAAGCATCATACACTAAATTCTTTGGAATATGGTTTGATGAACACTTAAGATGGGAAAAGCACGTAATATCATTGAGCAAAAAATTAAATCAAACATGTTATATTCTTAGAATGCTTAAAAGCTCATGTAATATTAAAACAGTGTTATGTGTTTATTTCTCATTCATGCACAGTTTATTAAGATACGGTGTACAGTTTTGGGGGAACAACAGTCTAACAAAAAATTCATTTGGACGACAAAAGAAGGCAGTCAGGATAATAAAAGGTATAGGATATAGAGAAACTTGTAGGCATGCTTCCAAAGAATTAAAAATCATGACACTACCATCCTTATACAGATATGAAAGCATATGTTTCTTAAATGAACGCGACGAATTTTCTACATTAAACAGAGAATTTCACAACTACGAAATGAGGAATAGGAATGATTTCCACAGAGAAATTCATGTATCATGTATCACAAAAAGTGTACTATACCAACCCAAAATCCTCTACAGTGCTCTCCCCAAATAATTAAAAATAATACCAAAACTGCACATATTTAAAAGAGAATTAAAAAACATGTTATTGAGCAATAGTTTTTACAGTATTGAAGAGTTTATGAATCATTGACAATAAAAGCGCAATTAATATTTCCCTGACATAATAAATATGTATAATTGCTCGCATTTAAATACTTCTGTTTCTATGAAAGTGTGAAACAGTGTTAATGTATGTTGTTATCCTACTTGTATATTTTTATGTTAATGTTCTTATAGTTCTATTAAAATTGTAATTTCTAAGTGACAAGTAAATCCAATTATAAATTTTCATGTACATGTATTTTAAATTGTAATGTTTATTGACAAGTCCAATTTCATTTTGATGACGTACTACAAGGACGCTAATAAATTGAATTGAATTGAATATGGTGACCCTCTACACGTGAATACTATTTAATTGTATTTTGCAACGTATGACAATAATCCGGAAGTAATGTCTGTAATATGTTTTGTGATCATATCCTATCGTAAATCGAAGTATAAAAAATTAAAAACAATGTTTTAGCTCTTTTCCAAACAATAATTATGAATCCTGGTATAGTTATTTTCACTGATTGCCGGAAATCCAACTCCCGTTTTACCTAGTAGTGTTGTTTACTTTTCTGCGCTGTGTTAAATTGCTAACAGCTGACGAAAATAATCTGTCAAGGAATGTGGAGTGTACTCAACGACAGTGATATGGCTTTAAAAATGACAGAGCACTGCAATCAGTCTCCCTTTCTTTCAGGCTTTATTAGAGCTAATCTAGATTTCGGCTGTAGCCCATCCAGTATCGTGGCTCGGAACTAGCCGAAATCTAGATTTAGCTTTAAAGAAGGGACGACCGATTGCTCCCTCATTTTGAAAATAATCCGTTTAAAGTCTGGCTAATAATCTGCTCCCATCAGTGGCTTTTGTCTTTCTTTCTTAAACTCAGCTGCTTAAAACTCAACTTCGACATAGAGGAACGTGGAGTGCAGCGTAAGGGATGACGTTTCTGAACTCGCACAATTTCCAAACAATGTTCAAAGTAATTGGAAAAACTGCGCGAATGATACATAGCCGCTTTATTTGGCCACGAAGATGGCTAGAAGTATTTGTGTATTTTAAATTAGATTTTGTGACACATAAAACAGCCAGAAAATGGAATCTGTGCCGAAAGACGGACGTTTGTAGCTGATCATATCCAAATACAAAGATTCAACAATTTGTGGTTGCACAGTCGGAATGCAAAAAACCCATTGTCATTTCCGCATATACGAGTATTGTAATTATGCTGATACTACTGCTGCACGCTGATTAACATAAATGTACACCAAGTAATGTGTAAAATGTTGACGTCTGCGTAGCTACTGTTTGTCGACAGATTGAACAGCGAAAGAACATCGCTGGCGGGTCGTCGTGATGTACGGTGGAGGTGGAGTATTGTGCGTTGGCAAGAGAGGAAAATGAACTGTGTTTATTAAGCTGAACTTGCACATTCTTTAAGGGAATGAAAACTAATAGCAGGTAACGAGGTGCTTGAAGATGTGTTGAAGGAATTAGATATAACTGGTACTGAGAAAGGCATCGAGTGTGCAACTGCGAAATAACAATACGAATTCCAAGAGAGAAAAACTGTGGCGTCGATTTGTGCAAGCAAAAACTGTTATGCTCATAGTAATAAACAGACTCTTACAACATAATTCGGTACCTATAAGTCCAAGGGGCTTATAGAAGCAATGGCGACGAATGGCGAAAGCAGTCATCTTGACAGCCAGCTAGACCGGCTAAGTATAGGGTCCGAGGAAAGCATAACACGTTCACACATTGATGGAGAGCTAAGTAAGGAGGATGAAGAAGCCTTGGAGAAATGGGGATTCCAATTGAAAGATCTATATCGGCTTGCCCTTAGGTTTTATAAAGGTAAGAATTTCATCTTTTATAAAAGAAAATATAATATAGCATTTGCATTGCTGAAGGAAAATAGTTTAAAACGTGACATTGAAAGTACCATCTGTCCTGTAAACAATGTGCTGATGTTTAAGTATTTCTACCAGAAAGTCTAGTGATTGTTATTTGTTTTTCTGAAAGCAAGTGTTCCAGTCCCAAACAATATTATATTTGTAGTTTGTCACATTCTATAGGCCTAATGCATTCTAGATTTGAATAAAGTTTCCTTTGATGTGTACTTGGTTTTATCCCTTGACATCAGGAAAAACAGGAATGACGTCTTTTCATATTTGTATTCTTTTTTTCAATTAATTTCTATGATATGATAAATGCCACATTAAAAACATAACGAAAATAAATCCATTTAGAAACCAACATTTACATCTTCATAAATACTCTGCAAACAACTAAAGTGCATAGCAGAGGGGTACTGACCTAGCTACCACATGTTAGGCTTTCTTCCCATTCCAATCATATGTAGATTATATTTAAATTTCTCCATGTATGCTGTAAAATGTCAGGTGGAATGTTTGTAAGTACAGTGAATAATTGCTGCCTTAATCATATTGCATTTTGAAATACATTTGCAGTCGTAGTTAATCTCTGATGTCATTAGTCAAAGCAGATGGGTAGAATCAAAAGCCATGGATTTTCTTAACGTTTTTTCAAGTTTTTGACTCTCCAGTTCTAAACAGTTTAAAGTTTGAAGTCTTTGGGTTCCTGGTGTGTAGTTTCTGATCAGTTCACACTTTATGATTAAACAATACTGTGTGCAGTAGCACTTTCATTGTGTGTTTTCATACTATTTTTCAGAACTTCTGTTGTATTTGTAGCAGTTAGGAACACCATTGAACATGTAAGAAAAAAACTTTTATCTTCATCTACAGAAAGCAGCTGTGTATTACTTTCATTTGCCAGTAACAACATACCAGTTGTCGTGTGCCTTTACAGTAGTGCCAGAATGGCAGTCAGTTGCGCAACAGTTAGGATTATTTTGTTGCATGGTATTGTTGGGGATAGTCAAACAGATCTCAACCATGATTCTGTAACAGAATGATGCAACATTATATCCAACACTACTCGGAACACTGCCACTGAACTCCCTCGTTGTGTAGGCTCATGAGAAACGATGGATAGTTGATACATGATATTGGTAACTGTGATTTAGAACAACTTGGTTGCAATGTTTGAAGTGGAGGACTTGGAATTTTTCGTGGACACAATTGTAATCAGAGTTGAAAAATCATTTTAAAATTCCTAGCACCTGGAGTCAAATGCTACTCCATGTATTTGTAGTTCCACATCTAGTGTGACTTTAATTTTAAAGTACTCATCAATTCCCAGCAGATATGGTGCTTGAAGGTCTCTCAGGCATGCATCTGGATTGATTGATCGTTGTAGAATTAATTTTAGACTGTGTAAGGTAACACTGACCTAAAGCAACCCACTAAATCAGAAACTGGTGAACATTGCATTGAAACCAACCACAAAATGAAACACAAAGGCTCAAAAAGTCTGCACAACACATCCCACTATTGGGACTGTGTATACAAGGAGGCTATTGAAATCTGGCTACGTGGGAAACTAATCAACAACAACACTGTATTTCAACTTAGTCAAGCCTGGGCTCCAGCACTGAAAATTCTCCAAACACAGTGAAAGCGGAACACTGAGCACGCCAAAGGTGGAGCGCAGACTGAGGACCGCACTCAAATTGTGAGTGCGAGCTACCCCCACCACTGTAGCATCACATAGTGTGGTCCATACATGGGTTCAGTGGAGGGGGAGACTATATATATGACCCACTGGTCCAGGATGTCAGTGAGCAGGGGTAACCTGATAATGATGGCATGTTGTGCCATCAAAAAATCTTTCAACAATGGTCAATCAATCTGTTTGCAAGCCCGAGAGACTATCAAGCTGATAAACTTTGATGAGATCGCTGCAAATGTGGTGCTGTTTGTAACTGGTTACTTCTTTGTATTTCATAAATAATTGCAGTAATTCCTTAAAATTATTTTTAAATGATAAAATGTTGCCATTGCAATCAACATATTATTATTGGTGCTACAATTTTATGTTGGACATTGCTCAGCACGTATGCGGTTTGATTTATACTTAATAAACAGAATGTAGAAAGTGTAGGGTAAAAGTGTATTTACGGTGTACCACAGCTTTCCCACTATGTGCTGCTGTTTGTAGTTGTCGACATGAAGAATTGTGGGAAGTTAACTAAACAAATCTCGAGTTGGTTGTTGGTAGCCAATCAGAGTGCTTGTTCATAATTTCCTGTGTTTGGCTGTGCCACACGTCACTGTGTCAGCATATCTAATTTCTTTTACATTCGCTTGTGGTGACTTTGCAAAATTGCAACCAAATTGCCACACTCCGATGTAACCTAGGCCTCGGGTTACACTACAGTTGATTCAGTCAGCAAATCTAGTTTTCTTCCCATTCTGCATATCAGAAACAAATTTTCTAATTATTTGGAAAGAAGTAATTAAACTCAGCTATTCTCAGACATGTGAACCGATTGGCTACGACTGACGAAAACAAATTGCCAATAACAGCAAATGGCGGAGGAGCCTGGTTCACTGAAGTGCACTTCAGTCAGAGTTAGTATTGGTTTCTGTGTCCTGTTACTTAACTAGTAACCAAACCAGGGAGTCACTGCATCAACCACACACAGATAAATTATAATGAGTATTCCACAAGACTAAGTCTTAGGCCACTACTATTCTTGCTGTGTGTTAATGCTACGCCATTTCATTTGGGTCATTTAAACCTACTGGTACTGGAGGTCAGTCTATCCTGTGAGATAATGATGCTGTGGCATGTGATGTTGGACATGCACAAAGAGGAAGAGAACCAAACATTGGGTCATTCCATGCCAAGTGGTCTAAACCTTCCCACCATCATGTCTCCAATTTTCTTCAAATTTTATCTGTAGCACTAGTCAAGTGCTAAATTAAGTTTCTCAAGATTTCAAGCCTCTAGCTGCAATACTTGCTGATCTACACCCCCTTGTCTGAAGGGTAGTAAGTTCGCATGCGCGCGACATCAGACAAAATGCCATTTTTGGGGTCTCATAAAATTGAAACCAATTCATAAGAATGGTTAGTAAGATGAGACCCTGTACAGTTTTTTGTGCTGATTCAAACGAAATTAATTATAAGATTACTGATGCAAAATCCGGTCAAACAAGTCGACTCAAAGTGTACCCCTAATTCTGTCGTGACTTAATGCGACAAATTTTGACCAATATTCAGACTGCAATAATTTCCTTGCAGATAAAGATATGGACTTGAACTTTTTACCAAGTCTTATCTTTGTGCTGGACATAATACAGCTGGATTTCCAACTACCCAGGCTTTATAGTCGCCTTGCAAAATCTCTTCAAATTTGGCAGTGTCAGCGCAAATGGCTTTATTTACCAAAGTTCAAAGCCCATTACTACAAAATAGTCAGCCTGGATTTAATTGTGAATAGTATCATCTGAAAGAGAAACTCTTGCTCTACAAGATGGATATATTTTTCTTTTGCAACGCTTCCATTAAGTGCTTATTTACTCAGGTCAAAGTATCTTATATTTTGTGTGCGCAGTGCCCTGCGTTGGTCCATGATGGCTGAGCCATTACTGGTTATCACAATAAAACCAGCATCCCCATCGCCATAGGGGCCACGCCCGATAGCCATGCAGTAACAGCCACGGGTGGGTATCTTTACTGCAGGTTCCCAAGCCTGATTACAGGGTGTCTTTACCACAGGATCCCAAGCCTGATTGTGGGTTTCTTTATGCAGGTTCCCAAGCCTGTCTTCCTCAGTTACTTCATCATTCTGGAAGCATCGTTGATTTGCAAGAGAATGCTTTCAGGAAAACTGTATTGCCGACCAGATGATGTCACTGATGGAGCTGGAATAACACCAATGATAAGTTGTTCTGGAATCCAGCAAGTATCACGTCTTAAGGGCCAATAAAATGAACTTGCAGGACCATGAGGATGCATAAAGCTTATGAAAGCATCTTTCTGTTAGACTGAGATTTCAACGATGTTTCCAATCCACCATTTCTTTTCATAAATGCAAGCAACATACTGCCCAGGCTGAAGATCCATGACTTGAACTACTACTTCAGCAGCACTAATTTTGGCCAAAAAAGATGTCGCATCATTAGAAACTCTACTGACCTTAATTGTCGTCATATCAATGGGCAAAAAATGGTGGTTTTCTCTTGTGCCAGCTAGAGTGTGCCCTTGCAGGAATCTTTCTTCTTGAGAAGCTTTTTCTTCTTCAACTTCCTCTTTGCTGATGAAAAAGAATTTGATTCCATTGATATTATCATTGCAGAAGTTGAAAAGATCTTTGGGTGTTAGAATCTGGTTTTCATATGGACGTTGCAAACTTGCTCTTGCTGCCAACCGTTTTGTTGTGCCTCCAATGCCATCACAAGGCGACTTTCCATGGCTTGTTCCAAAGAAATTCCATTCTGCTGTTATTTCAAAATCTTCTTTGTGATAGCATAAGTTGAGAAAATTCTTGAAATTCTTATATTGTGCAGCTGAACCATCACTGAAGTAGTGGATGTGGCTTATTTTGGAAAATTGCATCTTCAGGTAATTGATTACTTTTCCAATGTAAACATGGACAGTAATTGTATCGTGTCGAAGGCAGTCACTAATAACACAAAGATTCACACATTGCACCTCTTCGTTTTCACAGTAGTAGACTACAAATGGATGAACTGTTGCTTGACTGTTTTCCCAGTGAAAGCCTTGCACTGCATCTTGAACAATAAATGAATAGTTTTCAGCAAAATCCATTAGTATTATGAATTCGCCTTCTTTCAAATCAGTTTTGAGAGCTTTCAGGTGCTGGCTTTGATGCTTGGCAATGTAGTGATGACAAGACAGGTTCCAAATTTTTGCTGCAATATCTTCAACATACTCTTCTGTTGAAAGCTGCTTTGTTTCTAAAGTATCCCTGTCGGTATGAATCCATTGTTTGTACTCAATCAGTTCTTCAGGGTCATTATCTTCAAAATATGTTGCAATAACTGCTTCTACACCTTCTGGACCAGGGCAGTTTTCACAACGATGAAGCATACAATCCTTGTTTTCCAAGCTGCAAACAGCTTTGCTAAGAATTTCCTTGTAGTCTTCATTGATTGATGCACCAGTGAGCATAAGCTTGACATTTTGGTGTATTGTACAGACACAAACTGAGTGCATTCCAGCAGAGCCAACTGTAACACACCATTTTGGTCTAAGCTCGCAAAACTTTGAGAAGCCAATTTCTGGTCCATTTTGCTTCTGATAAGACACGTACATTTCCTTCAAATTGCAAAGCAACAACCGCTTTTGCTTGTACACCTTTGTTCCTGAAATTCTCACAGGCACACAGTCTTTCTTCCCTGGACAAAGTCTGCTGAATTCGTCATCTTGAAAAAAGTCATGTACTTTCTGGACAACTTCATCTGAAAGCTTCCTTCCTTGCCGATTTGCTGGAAAAGCTAGAACACCTTGCTCATTCTTCAGTTTTCTCGCTTGCTTTACCATTCTTTCTGATACATTAAATGCTGTTGTCGTATCTTTAATTGTCCAGCTTCTTGGAACCAAGGTCAATATTTGAACTTTTGTCCTACGATTTGACACTTTACATTTTTCTTTCAACTCTTCTATAAGATTATCAAGATCTGCACAATTATTGCATGGGCGACTTTTACTTGAACTTGGCTGTTCATCGTAATTGATTCCTACAGCAGCAGCAATTTGATTCCCAATTAAACTTTGTGCATCCAAGATCTTTCTTTTTGCATAGCTTTGCTTATCTCTTTTACTTAGTTGTCTTCTTTTCAATGGTGAAGCACCAATAAATGATAAACTTTTGTTGATGGCTGGTTCAGTTTCATCCGTTGTGAAATCTTGTTCAGATTGGGTTGATAGTGATGATGAATCTTCTAGCTTTTGGTTCAGTGCCGACATGCAGCGAGGGCAAAGCTTCTGACCAGGTTTTATATCAATCACTTCTTTTTTCTTTAACAGGCAAAGTTTGGCAGCTGTTTCATTATCAAGCAGTCTAAGTCCAGCTTTTACATTGTGATTCCTCTTCTTGAATGGATTGCAACATTTCTTTTGCATCGCTTGATATTCATGTAGGAAGAGGGCTTCATGGTGGAAGCAAATGATGGAATTTTCGTCAAGTTTGGCTTCTGAACGCGAAACAAGCAATTTCTGGTCACATTCTGTGAAATCACTAAACGCTTTGAATCCAGTCTTCTTAGCATAGAAGATAACATGGCACTTTGATGCAGCAGCATCTTTTCCAATTGAACAGGGGGCCAACGATTCTTCTTCTTCATTAACTTCTGACATCTCTCACTGGCCAATCACTGAATAAAACACGAATGAAATATCCAATTATATCAGTAATTCTAAGCGACTATTAAGATTCAAATTCCTAGAAATGAAGAAAAATTAGTGCATCGCGCATACAAAATATAACAACTTTGATGTGAGTTAATGAGTACTTAATGGTCGCGTTGCAAAAAAAACAAATGTCAGTCTTGTAGAGCAAGAGTTTCTCTTTTAGGTGATACTATTCACAAGCAGATTCAGGCCAACTATTTTTTAGTAATTGGCTTGAAACTTTGGTAAATTTTACCGTTTGTGCTGACACTGCCTAATTTGAAGAGATACTGCAGGGCGACCATATGGCCTGGATCATTGCAAATCCGGCTGCATTATGTCTAGCACAAGCATGAAGCTTGGCCAAAAGTTCAAGTCCATATCTTCAACTGCAAGGAAATCATTGCAGTCTTAATATTGGTCAAAATTTGTCGCGTTGTGTCACGACAAATTTTGAAGTATACTTTGAGTCGAGTTATTTGACCGGGGTTTGCATGAGTAATGTTATACATAATTTCGTTGGAATCAGCAAAAAAAACTGTACAGGGTCGCATCTTACTAACCATTCTTATGAATTAGTTTCGATTTTATTAGACTCCAAATATGACATTTTTTTTATGTTGCATGCACACGGACTAAGTACACTTCAGACAAGGGGGTCTAGATCAGCAGCTATTGCAGCTAGAGGCCTGAAATCTTGGGAAACTTACTTCAACACTTGACTAAAGCTACAGTTAAAATTTGACGAAAATTGGAGACCATGATGGTGGGAACTTTTTTCAGTTTTAGACCACTTGGTGTGGAATGACCCCATTGACAATTACCTTTTTTGTGTTTGTGTGTTATTTTGTATAATGTAGATCGACAGATTAATCTGTAGTGTAGCCTGAGGTATAGATTAGGATGAACGGTGACCGTTTAGTAGTGAATGCAAAATTTTAGCTGTGGTGATTAATGTGATCAGTAGCATAGCTCGAGTCTTAGGTTAGGTTGAAAGGCAACAATGTGGATATGAAGTAGCAAGGTAGTATCAAAGCTTCTGCTTATTCTTTTATTTACACTAGTAGGCAGAGTTAGTCCTTTTTGCTGGGTACACCAGTAATGAATGCCAAGTGCAAAGGCATCAGCAGAGAAAATAGTGAACCTTTTTGTAGAGTATGCTAAATGGTATAGCACAAATTGGCTAGCATTAATATTTGGGGCAGGTTCTTTTTGGGGTAGGGGAGAGGGGAGGGTAGACAGTTTATCCACTTGTGTACTGTCAAGAGTGCTCCATCCCAGTTAATTTACTGAACCAACAATGAATAATAAATTGAGTAGGCTACATATTTTGAAGGTTTTTGGGTTAACTTGAACTGTAAGTGTGCAGTAGAGTTGCTAAAATGTTTTGATACATCTACTTCTAGCATAAAACTAATTTGTTCATGTTTGCTTACTTGGTGGAGGGTGCCCAAGAGCTCATTAAATTTGACTGTTAATAATATCAGTTGATGCTAACTCAAATTTTGTTTCATCTACAGCTATACTGTGCAAGCCACCTTATGGTGTGTGGCAGATGGTATGTCTGGTACCTGTGAATCCCACACACTTGAGCAATATTCTAGAACCGATTGTACGAGTGGTTTGTAAGCAATCTTCTTTGTAGACTGATTGCACTTCCCCAGTGTTCCACCAGTAAACAAAGTCTCCCACCTGCTTTACCCATGACTGAGCCTATGTGATCATTCCGCCCCAGGGTATGAGGGCATGCCCTCATCTCACTCACTTTCATGCATATGCACCAGTCTGTGTGGATTGGGAACTTCTTGCACCCTGGTCGCTGCCCCTGGCACTGCCACAGATGTCTCTTCAGTCACAGCGTCATTGCCATTAACTTTTCCACCCATTCCTGTTTTGTTCATGAAGGGTTGATGGGAAATATGATAGCTTATTTTCTCAAAGTGATCATTTCGCAAGGTATGTGTTAGGAAATATGATGTTCCTCGACTCCTCTTGTACATAGGGGATCTGAGAATGTCAGCAGTAACCTCCGTGACGCACAGAGCCTTCCTTGTACTGTCTGCCACTGGAGTTTGTTGAACATATCACTAACACTCCCACACATGCTCTACAGTCTTGTGAAGAAGCGTTCCATGCTTCATTGTACCTTCTCTTAGTTAAATCTTTTAATACTGCTTGGTAGGCATCCCAGGCTGATGAACATTATTCAAGAATATGTTGAAAAAGCATTTTGTAAACCACTTCTTTTGTTTATGAATTTTACTATGAGCCTCAGTTTGCTATATACACTAATGCTCATAAATTAAGGATAATGCTGACACATGGTGAAACAACACACTGGTGGGCAGTTTGAGGTTTTAAATCACCTCAGGCTATGACCATGTGGCGCATTTGACTTGCGGTCATCGCACGGTGGCACTCGCAGCAGTCCACATATCCAGAGGTGTGTTGGTGCATGTCAGAGTATGGTGCAGCGAGTAAGTGTGCAGACTTTTTCAGATGTGCTAATGGCGACTGTGTGTTGGAAATGGCTCAAAGAACACACATTGATGATGTTATGAGGGGTAGAATACTAGGCGACTGGAAGCTGGTCGTAGCACGGGCCCTCCGTGTGCCACAAAGTGTGATCTCACAATTATGGCAACAATTCCATCAACGTCCACAATTTATAACACCACAAGAAGACTGATATCTCACCATCAGTGCCCGCAGGCGGTAACGAAGTACTACTGCAGGTAGCCTTGCTCGGGACCTTAGCGCAGCCACTGGAACAGTAGTCTCCAGACACACAGCATACAGACGACTGAACGGACATGGTTTATTCACCTGGAGATCTGCAAAGTGCATTCCACTGACCTCTGGCCACAGGAGACTTGTGAAGCCTGGTGTCAAGAACACAGTACATGGTCATTGGAACAGTGGTCCCAGGTTATGTTCACGGACGAGTCAGGTATAGTCTGAACAGTGATTCTTGCCAGATTTTCATCTGGCATGAACCAGGAACCAGATCAGATGTCCTTGAAAGAGACCTGTATGGAGGTCGTGGTTTGATGGTGTGGTGTGGGATTATGATTGGTGCATGTACACCCCTGCATGTCTTTGACAGAGGAACTGTAACAGGCCACATGTATTGGGACGTCATTTTGCACCTGTATGTCCACCTTTTCAGGGGTGCAGTGGGTCCCACCTTGCTCCTGATGGCTGATAACACATGGCCCCACTGAGCTGCCATCGTGGATGAGTACCTTGAAATGGAAGGTATCAGGCGAATGAAATGGCCTGCCTGTTCTTCAGACCTAAACCCCATCGAGCATGTCCAGGATGCTCTCAGTCGACGTATCGCTTCACGTCTTCAACCTCCTACGACTCTTCAGGAGCTCCGACAGGTACTGGTGCAAGAGTGGGAGGTTATACCCCAGGAGCTGCTCGACCACCTGATACAGAGTATGCCAACCTATTGTGCGGCCTGTGTGCGTGGTGATCATATCCCATATTGATGTCTGGGTACATGCACAGGAAACAGTGGCGTTTTGTAACACGTGTTTCGGGATAGTTTTCTGAACTTATCACCAGTACCGTGGACTTACAAATCTGTATTTTGTTTGTTCCCTACGGGTCTATGCTATTAGTGCCAGTTTTGTGTAGTGCCACGTTGTGTGGCACCACATTCTGCAGTTATCTTTAATTTATGAACATGAGTGTACATTACCTGCTATTTGTTTTATTGGTCGTTCCACTTTAGGTCGCTGTGGACAGCTATTCTGAGAGGTATTTTACAGTTGTTATGGTATCCAGTGATTGGACACCGATGGTGTAATTGAGCAGTAATGGATATCTCCGCCTATTTACTCTCAATCTTAAGTTTATTTACCTTTAGGGTAAACTGCCAGTCCCTGCACCAAGCTTTCGATCCTCTGCAGGTCCTCTTGCAGTTCACTACAGGCTTTGCAACATTCCTGTAGACAACAGCATCATGGAGCTTCCAACATTGTCCACTTGGTCAGCAATATAAGTTGTAAATATTAGTACCTCTATAACACTCCTTTATGTTACCCCCAAAATTACCTTTTCGTTTATCAATTTTGGTCCACTGAGAATGTTGTGTTACGTTGTAACTTCAAGGAAAGCTCTATCCAATCTCATATATTATCCATTATTCACTAACTTGAAGTTTGTTCTCTGTAAGGCAGTGCAGAAGTGTATTGGATTCCTCCCAAAAACCAAGGAACATGACGTCAAATGTAGCTATATTGGCTCTACTAGTTTCAACTATTTAGTAATTTTCAGTAGCTCATAATATTTCCCAGTGGCCAATGGCTGTGTCAAAATGTGTTATGACTGAGAAGGTATCTCCTCAAGCCCCTGATAGAAGACTCTACAGAGATCTTCTGTTCTTCGACAAGAGTTATTCAGGAAGTTGGCAGTTCGTTTTCGTCTCACATGACCAGCTTGCAATAACCTCCTGTTTTTATCAGTCTCCCTGATGTGTGGTGTGTCATTTTTGCTATTATTCAACATCTATTAACACAGCAGCCCTGTTCTTTTGATACATATAGCAGTGGTAATGGACAAGTAGCCTGGCATTGTCTCCCCTGCTGCCCACTGCGAGGCAGAATGCTGCCTGGTGGCACTGTGGACATGTGATCCGGGAAGGGAAGCATGTAAATGGAGCAGAGATGAATGAGGATCGTTCTAGCAATAAGGGCTGCAAGTGGGTAAATCCACTGACATGAGCAACTTCAACAAAGTGCAGATTGTCATTGCCTGGCACCTGGGAGCGAGCATCTCAGAACTGGTGATGCTGGTTAGCTATTCAGGTTCTACAATCATGAGCATCTAGTGAAAATGCTCGAAGGATAGTGCCATCAGTATTTGACAAGGTGTCGGATGACCATGTCTCATTTCAGAATGTGGGGTTGGAGGCTTGCCTGCTCTGTGAACTAGGATAGGCGTCTATCTGTATCAGAACTGACAGAGTATGGTGTTTATTTTTTCCCTTTTTCCCAATATCTCTTTACAGCCTTTCAGTAGTGTCCCTGCTTCTCTATGGCTGATCCCAACATCTCGGAAACTCTGTTATTCCATCCAAGACACCACTTCTGTTCATCTGTCAAATGTCTCGGATAATGGTGGCAGATAGCTCTTCCAGAGAAAGACGAAGGTGTCCATGCTTAGGTTTTTTCAACTTCGGCAACAAGTTGAAGCCTGGTGGGCTCTTGTCTGGACCGCAAGGAGGATGCGGCAACACTTGCTATCTGTATTATTTGCTCAGTTTTTGGGCTACAACATTGCTGATATGTGGATGAGCCTTGCTATGGACAATGAGTGGCACAGCCTCCAATAGCTGAGATCGGATTTTGAGCATTTTTCTACGCAGAGTTTGTTTGAAGTTACGATAATACCCTGCTGTGTCACTTGTTCCACGTGGGACTTTATCCGTTACGATGATTCCTTGGTAATCGTAAGCAAAAATCATCATTTGCTTGAGCTTTGATTGTGTGGGTCGAAATTTTTTTGAATGTGGAGAATCTGAAGTTCTCGACATTGGACCTTGATTTCAACTTCAGTTCAAAGTCCGTTATCTACGCTTCACCAAGAGTGACAATTCGACACAAGAATTCTTGAGCTTCACGGTTGAATCGTTGTTTGAGCAAGGGTGCAGCGTCCAGGTGTTTTTGTGCTGTTCCTCAGCAGTTAAACAGTGTGGGGCCCTTGTTGCAGAAGTGTTTCTCTTTTTCAAATTGTTTGTCAGAAAATGGAATACTGATGCTGGGGGAATTCCCATGACCTGAGAGAGTTCCTCAGAAGTTGCATTACCATCTTCATCAAAAGAATTTTTTCCACAAATTTCACACGTCGTTCATCTGTTCCATGTCTTGGATTATTGTGTATTGCCATACTACCATCACAAAAATGATTAACACAATGTGAAACTGTACTATGGTCCATTCTGAACTCACCACAAACTTCACTTAACACGCTATGGTTTGCTGTCTGGTTTTGCCGTGTCAAGTTTTGATCTTGATGTACAACCTCTGACCTTCAACAGTCACAATACCCAACACCCCTGAAGGGTCCATTTCTATGTCATGCCAATTTTATGTTAAGAATACACAGCAAAATAGTCAAAAACATGTGCTTCTTCCTTAAGCTTCCAATCCACAGGAATACCAACCTGTGCATTATTAATGAAATGTCCCTCATATATCAGATTGTTGTGTCAGACTGATCTTAAGTGTAGGACTTGGTTATTTTGGAAGGTGATAATTTGGTTGCTGATTGGGGAATCCAATGAATGTGTCACTGGTGGTAGACTTTTCTGTGCACAGCCCAAAATGTGAGGGGGTATCCAAAAAAACTGGAATTGGTTTTTAAAAGCTGTATAGCTTCAAATTGTCTACAAAACAACCTTGTCCCCTTTGACGTATGCTCCATTACAACTAATACATTTTTCCCACCCGTGCTTGCACTGTTTGAAACATTTTTTGTAGTCATCTGTAGAAATGGCGGACAGCTCCTTGGCCCCCTCCCCCAGTCCGATTTCTTCAGTGTTGTCAAATCTGTGCCTTTTCGTGTCCCTTTTCATGAGTGGAAATAAGAAAAAGTCGCACGGAGCCAGGTCAGGCAGCAGAACCATTTTATTTTTAGCCAGAAACTGTCTGACAGAGCTGGTTGTGTGTCTTCCATTAAAATGTGCTGAACTCAGCTCCAAGGTAACCCACTGATCTCTATCAGTTGTCTGTTGATGGTCTGTGAGCACAGGCTCTTGGAATGTTTTCCAATATTTTCGTCGATTCGATTCAGACAGTTAATGGACATCCAGAACGAGGTTCGTCATCATTCGACATGTTGCCATTTTTAAATCGAGCAAGCCAATCGTACACTTGAGTTTTTTCCATAGCATCATCTTAGTAATCTGTTTTGAATATTAAAACAGTTTCAGCAGTATTTTTACTGAGTAGAAAACAAAATTTCACAGCCGTGCATTGTTCACTTAAACTTTCCATCATAAAAATGAAACAAGAACAAAATAGTGCCAGCAAAACCAGTCACTGCAGATGAACAGAACAAGCCAGGTTGACAACATGGGTGGCACTGAACTGGCAAGGAGTTGCTCTATACAGGCCTATCGACAGAAATGCGTACTACACAAGCTCTGCCCACGGCAATGTTACTCTAGTCTTTTTTGTGTACCCCCTTGTATTGATTAGGTTGAAAGGTCATAGTTTGGCTGTGAGTTGATGAGGTCAATAATTTGTTGTAACAAATTTATTTTATACGTAACACTTGACAAGAATGTATTAGATCAAATGCCAACAAATAGACTTTGACTTCTTTGAGGTGTGTATATTGGGTTGGTATCACTGACTGTGAGATAGTCATTGCAACAATGATTACCAGAGTAGAAATGGCAATTGAAACAAGTATAGCTATGTATACGTTCAGTGAATTATGTAAAGAGTCAGTAGTGGCATATCTCAGGGAGGAACCTGAAAATTTATCTCTGAGTAGGAGATGTGGAGCAGGGCCAGGCATGGTGTGCCAAACAGCTCACGATCTGGGTGTGCAGGCCAAGGCTCTGCCTATCTTGGCTTTGCTCGATCCTTCACAGAAGTACTCGGTACAGTGTGATGTTTCATTTAGTATTGTGGCATGGCATTTTTTGGTCATCTCTACACACTACAGTGTGGCAGAATTGTGGTGTCAGCAGTGTATACCATTATCAGTTTTTTGTGGTATGAAGGATATTCAGAGGTCCCCTGGCTGTATGCACAAAAAGAGGCAGTCTAGTGATCTGTCATCACAAGCCTTGAAAACTGAATGAGAATGACAGAAGAGAGGGACGAGGCTTCTCAATATCTATTACATAGACGTGTAATTGACAGGTACTGCAAATTTGCTATGAAACACTATTAAAGTACCATGCAGAAATAATTTGAAGATTTAGTTAGCAATGAAAGAGCAAAAAATCACAACAATCACTAGAGAGGATTCATTGTTCCATACAACGAGAAGCACTTTACACTAACTTTCAGCCATGGAGCACATGAGGAAATTGGGTAAAATTTCTGAAGTCACATGCATTATTTCAGTGTCAGTTGCAACAATTTTGGATAGATGCATTTGAAAAGAAAATTGCGTAGTGGAAGTGACAAATTGTGCCAAAAAACACTGTCCATTTCCCTAAGCATGGTGGCATTAAAGAAGACACACGACTTTAAGAATTCATTGTGGCTGTGAGAGAATTAGGAGGATAGTTTCCTAAATATTTTGAGGATACTACCAATCTTACGTCTGTTTTTGAGACCACTTGCCGTCTGTTTGTGAGACCACTTGTCATTTCATTTGAAAGCGTCCCTATGCATGTGCAGATGTTACTGATTGATCTGCAGTGTAATTCCCATTTTAAAGACAAATCCTTTTATGTTAAAATTGTCCAAGACATTCACATTCTTTTCTTCAAGTAGAGTTTCCACATTTCCATTATGAGGTTACAAAAATGTTTCAGTATTTCAATTATGAAACTAAATAAGACACAATTGCTTGGCAACCTGAGTGCGAAAATCTGTGTTCACTTCTGTCCACATTTGACACTTTATACCAGATAAAAATTATATTATGTTTTTAGTGTGCCAAAAATAATTAAATAATACTGAAAATTTGTTTTGTTTGTTGATCTGTGTTGTTGAGAAATGTGAAATATAAAACAAAGTCGTTTGCAGTGTGACTGCATTGACATTTAAATGCGACATGTTTGCAGTTTCTCCCTCCTCATGCTCAGACGTTGTGCCGTGGTGGCAAGGGAAATGTGCAAGTAGGCTGAGCGCTAAGGCACTCGTGCCAGGGGGACTGATGACCTTAGCTGTTTAGTCCCCCTTGAACATCCCAACAACCACCGCCACCACTCGTGCCAGGGCTCGACTCGTGAGCTGAATTCTTGGCCGCCCCTGACGAGAGGAACTGTGTAGAAGAATAGTTGACCAAGTAATAGATATGTACGTATCTAGAACAACAATTAACGATAGGAGGAACCTTCCATGGTGTACACTACAGAGTCAGTATCAAAAAACTTTCAAAGAAATGGCAGCTACTGCACAATAGATCTAAAATGAAGCAAAGGGTTTTAGACATAGAGATGCTAAATGAAACACGTCAAGAGCGCAATGCATGAAGCCGTCAGTGACTTCAGTATCAGAATCTTATTGAAAGATCTCTCACAAAACGTAAAGAAATCCTGGTCTTTTGTTTAAGGCTGCTAGTAGTGGCAACAAAGTTAGAGTTCAGACACTCATGGATGACAAAAGAACTGAAATTGAGGATACAAAAGAAAAAGCAAAAGCAAAAACAAAAACACTGTATGCTGTACTTAGTTGACAGATGTTCATTTTCAAAGGAGGGTCCAGAACTACTACTTAAGTTTCATTCGTGAACCACTTCAAAAATAAGTGTAATGATGTCAGTGGCACTGAGAAACAACTGTCATTGCTAGACTGGAATCCAGGGCCTGATGGAGTCCCTGCCAGCTGCTATTTAGAATTTGTGGCCCAGTTACCCTTTATTTAAACATAATAAACCATAGATCACTCAAAACTAACTGGCCAGCAACAGAAGCTTTCTGCAATATAATAGTCCTGTAACACTAATATCCATCTGCTGTGTAATTTTATAACTTAAAAGTTATCATGAACAGAATTAACTCTTATTTGGAAACCAGCATGGGCTCTATGTAATCTATTTTGCAAAAACACAACTTGCAGTATTCTCATTTGACATCCTGAAATATGTGGGTTGAGGCAATCAGATGCAGTATTTCTCGAGTTTTGAAAAACGTTTCACTCAGTACTACATGAATCCTTATTAATGTAAGTATGTTCATGTTGAGTAACAAATGAACTTTGTTACTAGTTTGATGATTTCTTGGTAGGAAAGACTCGGCATGATATCTTTGATGGAAAGTCATCACCAGATGTGGAAATAACTTCAGGTGTGCCATGATGAGGTGTATTTTATATATATTTTAACAACCTGTCAGACAGTATTAATGGTAACCAGGCTTTTTGCAGTGGATGAATAATGATGTGGGGTCCTGTCTTAGGAAAGCTACACAAACATTCAGTCAGACCTTAATAAGATTTCAGAGTGGTGCGAAGTTTGACAATTTGCTTTAAATGTTTAGCGATGCGAAATTGTGAATAGCACAAAATACAAAAATGGAATATCATATAACAAGATTGATAAGCTACTCATACGAATACCTATGTGCAACAATGTATGTGAATATGATGTTGAATAATTGTATAGTGTCTGTTGTAGGTGAAGCAGGTGGACGACTTCGTTAGCAAGATACTGTCAAAATTCAATCAGTTTACAAACAAGGTTATTTACAAAACACTTGTGTGACTCATCCTAGAATATTGCTTAAGGCTCGTACGTGTAGGACTAATAAGTGATATTGAATGTGCACAAAGCAGGACAGCATAAATGATAAGATGCATATTTGACCCACAGAGAGCTTCACAGAAATACTGAAAACCATGAATTGGAAGACACTTGAACTTATGTCAGTTATCCTCTAAAATCTATTTCCAATATTTCAAGAACCAGTATTGAGTGAAATGTGTAGGCATATATGACAGCTCCCTCAAATGTCACTGTTGTAATTTCCAGGAAGACAAAATTGGACTAAAAACAGCTTTTTAAAAGTCGTTCTTACTGCACTCCATACGTGAATGGAACAGGTAGAAACCATTTTACATGGTACAATGGGAAGTACCCTCTGCCGTGCACTATACAGTGTTTTGTAAACTGTAGATGTAAACTTAGAATTATAAATATGTCCCCAATTAATATCCATTTTTTCACCTTTGTGTTCTGTTATGTTTGAAGGTGATACTAACAAGACGTGTTCACAAAATGTATTTGTAGTTGCGTATATGGGCAACTGTCAGCTGTATAATGGAATGGTGACAATGAAAATTTCTGTCGGAACGGGATCTGAACACGGATTTCTCGCTTATTGTGAGTGGTCGCCTTACTAGGTTATCGGTGCACGACACGTGGCCAGACCCAGACTTCCATATCGTCAACCATGTGTTTGCGACCTGTACTTTTACATTATTATGTATATTCCTGTACAGGGGAGATAATTTAATTGGAAGCCATTTGCCCGGTGTGGTGGATAAATAATATTGTAGTTCCTGAGTTGTTCAGAAGTATGGTGCAAAGTTCCTTCAGACAGGCATCCATGTCTGAAGGAACAGGCACTGCTGTGACTACAGCCATTATGAAATATGAAATGTATTCACAGTTGCAAATATGGATAACCCTAATTTGTGAGAGTCCCGGTCCACCACAAAGTTTTGTTGTCATACCATTATACATCTGAGGGTTGTCCATGTTCACAACTGCGAATACGTTTCATGTGTTTCATGACAGCTGTAGTCACCTCAGTGCCTGTTCCTTTGGATGTAGATGCATGTCCGAAGGAACTTTGCATCATACTTCCAAACAACAAGGGCACTGCAATATCATAACATGTGTCCAGCCAAAACACACATATGCCCGCGGAGTCTGGAGTCATTCGTAGTTAAAATATGTGGGACTGTATGTTGACATTCTGGAGTATCTCCTCACCGTGCATCAGTTGGAATGAAATGTACATCTAATTTAATGTAACCTAATCTAATCACACTCACAATTTTTTTCAAACTTCTTGCGCCATCCTCTTTAACTCAGAATCACGTTTGCACCTTATGTCCACAATTATTTGTTGGGTGTGTTCCAATCTCTGTCTCCCCCTGCAGTTTTTACTTTCTATAGCTCCATCTAGTACTGTGTAAGTTATTCCCTGATGTCTTAACACACGGCCTGTCCTCCTGTCCCCTCTTGTTGTCAATGTTTTTCATATATTTATTTCTTCTCCAATTCTGTGGAGAATCTCCTTGGTCTTTATCTTAGTGGTCCACTTAATTTTCAACATTCTTCTGTAGCACCTCATATCAGACACTTCAGTTCTTTTCTATACAGGTTTTCCCGGAGTTCAGGATTTATTACCATACAATGCTATGCTCCAGATATACATTCTCAGAAATTTCTTCCTCAAATTGAAACCTGTGTGTGACACTAGTAAACTTCACTGTGGTGGGAATGCCCTCTTTGCCTGTACTCATCTGCTTTTTATGTCATCCTTCCTTCGTCTGTCGTATTATATTGCTTCAAAGGTAGCCGAATTCCTTCACCTGGTCATGTATTATTGTGCTTCTGAGGTAACAGACCTGCTTCACTTCAGCTACTTTGTGATTCCCAAATTTCTCACAGTTCTCATTTCTGCTGCTTCTCATTACTTTTGTCTTTCTTTAGTTTACTCTCAGCCCATGTCCTGTACTCATTAGACTGATCATTCCATTGAAAAGGCCCTGGAAAGCACTTTCACTAATGATAGCAGTGCCCTCTGTTAATTGTATCATTGATATCATTTCACCCCGATTTTTAATCTCACTCATGAAGCTCGTCTTTTATTTTCATCATTGCTTCTTTGATGTCCAGATTGAACAGTAGGGACAAAAGACTGCACCCCTGTGTTACACCCTTTTTAATTCAGTTGCTTCATTCTTAGCCCCCTATTCTTATTTTTTCCCTCTTAATTCATTTATATATTGCATATTGCCCATATTTCCCTGTAGCTTACTCCTATTTTTCTCAGAATTTTGAACATCCTGAACCATTTTGCATTGTTGAACCCTTTTTCTATGTCAACAGATCCCATGAACATGTCTTGGTTTTTCTTAAGTCTTGCTTCCATTGTCACCTGCAACGTCAGAACTACTTCTCCGATACTTTCACCTTTCGTAAAGCCAAACTGACTGTCACCTAACTGATCCCCATTATTATTTTCCATTCTTCTGTCTGCTATTCTTGGCAGCATCTTGCATGCATGGGGTGTTAAGCTGATTGTGCGGTAGTGCTAACATTTATCTTTTCTTACTTTCTTTGTGATTGTGTGGATGATTTTTTTAAAGTCTGATGCTATGTCTCAAGGCTTACAAATTCAACACATCAGTTCTAATAGTCATTTGGTCGCCACTTCCCCCATTGATTTTAGAAGTTCCGATGGAATGTTATCTATCCCTTCTGCCTTACTTGATCACAAGCCTTCCAAAGCTCTGTTAAACTGACTCTAATACTGGGTCCCTTTTGTCTTCCATATTGAATCCCTTTCTTCATCTGTCATGTTGTCAGAGTAGACTTTCCCCTCACGTATTCTCTCTCTCATTTGCATTTAACAGGGGTATTCCCATTGCACTATTAATGTTGATGCCCTTGCTGTGAATTTCTTGTGTGTTTGTTGAAAATGGTCCTTCAGATGACCATTTCTTTCGCAGTTTCTTTATGTTTTTCCTGCGACTGTTTTGCCTTAGCTTCCCTGCGTGCGCCCCTTGTTTATTAAATTCTTTAATGACCTATACTGATGTATTCATGTATTTCCGTGAATATTTTTGTACTTCCTCCTTTTTGGATCAGTTGAAGTATTTCTTGTGTTAACATTGTTGCTCCGCACCTTTGTTATACCTGTGATCGTCTAACTTCTGTGATTTCCCTTTTTAGAGATGTAGATTCCTTTTCAACTGAACAGCCTATTGTGGTATTTGTTATTGCAGCATCTACAGCTGTAGAGAACTTCACACATCTCATCATTTCTCGTTACTTCAGTATGCACTTCTTTCCACATTGATTCTTTGGACAAATCTCTCAAACTTTGGTCTACTCTTTATCATTACTAAATCGTGATCTCAGTCTCTCTCTGCTTCTGGGGGTGCCTTACAATCCAATGTCTGATTTTGAAATTTCTGTCTGCCCATCCTGAGATCCAGCTGGAATCTTCCTGTGTCTGTTGACCCTTATTAAATACACCTCGCCCTCTTGGGATTACTGAATTGAGTATTTGGTATTAATAACTGAAGTCTATTGCAAAACTCAATTAGTCTCTCTCCTCTCTCATTCCTGCTACCAAGACCATATTCTCCCATAACTCTATTCCTTCTCCTAATACTGAATTCCAATCCCTCATGATTATTAGATTATCATCTCCTATTACATACCAAATTGTGTGTTCAGTGTCCCTGTACTTTATCTCTCTTAATCTTCGTCTTGTGACATCAGCATGTGTGCTGTTGGCCTATATTATTGATGTTGGCCTAGGTTCCTTGTTGATTCTGATGTGAACAAACCTGAACTGTTGGCAATAATTCATTCTCTCCGTTACCTTTGTATTCATAATGAATCATACTCCAGCTATACCATTTCTGCTGCTGTTATTACGCTATATTCGTCTGACCAGAAATCGTTATCTTCCTTTCCGTGTCACTTCACTGGCCCCCACTACATGTAGTTTGAGCCTTTCCATTTCTCTTTTCAGACTTTTTAGCCTCCCTCCCACATTCAGGCTCCAGACATGTCACCCTACAGCTCTTAGAATGCTACCCTTTTGTTCGTTAGTCTCTTCTTTTCCCCCATTGTTATCTCTCCCTTAGCAGTCCCTTGCCAGGGATCTGATGGGGCAAGTAATCCAGAATGTTTTGCCAAAGCAGAGATCATCATCTCACAGACCACATATCTCATGGATACACATTGTGTGTGTCCTTAGTGCAGTGTTTTCCATTACCTTCTGCATGCTCAGGCTGTTGATCATTGCTCATTCTACCCACTTGTAGGGGCAGTTTCCTATTGCAAGGTGGTTAGCCCACTGGACATGCATTCAGGATGACAATGGATCAAACCCACATCCAGCCGTCTTGATTTAGGTTTTCTGTGATTTTCCTAAATCACTTGAGGCAAATGCCTGGATGGTTCCTTTGAAAGGGCACACCCAACTTTCTTTCCCATTCCTTCCTAATCTAATGAGACCGATGACCTCGCTGTTTCGTCCCCTCCTCCAAATTGACCAACCATCCAACCATTCCAAAGGTAAGAGTCAGCCTTGAAGTTCTTCTCACTCCTCCACACTCTCTGACAAAACTGATGCAGAACGGGGTGTGTGCTTATGCTGGAAATCTTCGGCCGTACTGATTTATGTCATCAGAGATCAAAGCTGACTGCTATCGTATTCTTCACTACTTCCACCTTCATTCATGTCCTTCCATATACGTTCACCATCACACTTAAGACAAATAATCGGTCGTCAGTTTGTAGTACAGATGCACATTTCATATATCAGTTCTTATTTCATTCAAATGACTGTTAGTGTTCGAGTAGCCATTTGTGCGTCTTTTAATGTTTCCATTTAACAGTGCTAAATATTAGTGCAATGATTTCCATTTGATCATTCGTGTTTTTATTTTCAGAGAAAGAGGGCAAAGCAGTTCAGTTATCATACGAAGCAAAATGTGGTTTAGTAGCATTGACATGCCAAGCGAGGCATGGGCGTTACAACCCAGGAACTCTCCCACCTCTAGGTGTGCTGGATGTTATTGGCAGGGATCGCAGGTAATGTAAATCATGAATGGAATGAAAATAATGAAATGAAATAAGGCAGCTGCTTGTGTCGAGTAGGCAACGGCCACTTAAACAAGACTTGGAAAAAAATAATAACAGCTTGCACACACTATATAAAATTAATAGCAAAAAGAAAATCTACCAGACTTGATTGATGTACTGATACTCAACACAAAATGTACATTATTTTGGTTTGGGCTCCATAAACAAACTAGGTTGTTAGTTACAGTTTTCAGAACCAGTAACACATTTTTCTACAATTGGCACTTCATATCTCAATTTGAACATCACATTTATCACTCCATGTGTTGTAACTTTTTCAAATATGCTTCCCCTTCCACAGTATTCATGCTTTTTTTCCTTTGGGCAACCCTTCAACTACTGCTTCCCTTTCATGTCTGAGTCTTCTCTGCAGTCCTGTTCCTGTAAAAGTAATAGATAACATTGTTTCAAAGCTGTATTGGAATCAACAAATGCTAATAATTTAAGTTTGCCATTCTTCAACTATCTTTTAAGATATGTCAAAGAGTCAGTATTGTCTCACATGTTCCTACCTTTTTCTGAAGCCCAAACTGATCTTCCCCAAGGTCAGCTTCTTCCGGTTTTTACATTCTTCTGTAAATAATTTGTGTAAGTATTTTGCAACCATGATTTAAGCTGTCAATACTTGCCCTTTTAGGAAATTGAATTATTACATTCTTTTTGAAGTATTGAGGGTAGTTCGCCCATTTCATGTACATCTTGCACTCCAGGTGGAATAGTTTTGTCGTGGTTGGCTCTCCCAAGTATCTCCAAAGATATTTTTATATAGATTTGTGTATGTGGGATATACTTTTGCCATAGCCTTGCATTGTTTTTATAGCTTTGTATTTCTCCTCTCCTCAGGGAAGATCAGTTTGGATTCCGTAGAAATGTTGGAACACGTGAGGCAATACTAACCTTACGACTTATCTTAGAAGAAAGATTAAGAAAAGGCAAACCTACATTTCTAGCATTTGTAGACTTAGAGAAAGCTTTTGACAATGTTAACTGGAATACTCTCTATCAAATTCTGAAGGTGGCAGGGGTAAAATACAGGGAACGAAAGGCTATTTACAATTTGTACAGAAACCAGATGACAGTTGTAAGAGTCGAGGGGCATGAAATGGAAGCAGTGGTTGGGAAAGGAGTGAGAAAGGGTTGTAGCCTCTCCCCGATGTTATTCAATCTGTATATTGAGCAAGCAGTAAAGGAAACAAAAGAAAAATTCGGAGTAGGCATTAAAATTCATGGAGAAGAAGTAAAAACTTTGAGGTTCGCCGATGACATTGTAATTCTGTCAGAGACAGCAAAGGACTTGGAAGAGCAGTTGAACGGAATGGACAGTGTCTTGAAAGGAGGATATAAGATGAACATCAACAAAAGCAAAACGAGGATAATGGAATGTAGTCAAATTAAATTGGGTGATGCTGAGAGAATTAGACTAGGAAATGAGACACTTAAAGTAGTAAAGGAGTTTTGCTATTTGGGGAGTAAAATAACTGATGATGGTCGAAGTAGAGAGGATATAAAATGTAGACTGGCAATGGGAAGGAAATCGTTTCTGAAGAAGAGAAATTTGTTAACATCAAGTATAGATTTAAGTGTTAGGAAGTCATTTCTTAAAGTATTTGTATGGAGTGTAGCCATGTATGGAAGTGAAACATGGACGATAACTAGTGTGGACAAGAAGAGAATAGAAGCTTTCGAAATGTGGTGCTACAGAAGAATGCTGAAGATTAGATGGGTAGATCACGTAGCTAATGAGGAGGTATTGAATAGGATTGGGGAGAAGAGAAGTTTGTGGCACAACTTGACTAGAAGAAGGGATTGGTTGGTAGGACATGTTTTGAGGCATCAAGGGATCACATATTTAGCATTGGAGGGCAGCGTGGAGGGTAAAAATCATAGAGGGAGACCAAGAGATGAATACACTAAGCAGATTCAGAAGGATGTAGATTGCAGTAGATACTGGGAGGTGAACCAGCTTGCACAGGATAGAATAGGATGGAGAGCTGCATCAAACCAGTCTCAGGACTGAAGACCACAACAACAACAACAACATTTCTCTTCTACCCGTTTCTTCTTGGGCACTTTCTGTCAATACCATTGTATGCCCTTTTACCTCTTTAATTTGTGGAATTTTTAATTTCTCATTTCATCAAATAAATTCAGTATCTTGTTTGTTTTTTTTCCTTTTTGCCCTCTGCTATCTTCCCTGTTTCATCTCTCAAAGCTACTCATTTGTCTTCTATTGTACTTCTTTCCCCTGTTACAGTCCAACATGGCCTTATGTTTCCTTTTAAATTCTAAACAACCTGTGGTATGTTCAGTTTATCCAGATTCTTTTTCCTTGAATTCCAGCCTTTTTTGCTATTTTGTCAGTTGTAATGTGCTGTTCATAACCAATTAACTATGGTCAAAGCCCACATTTTTGACAGGAAGTGTATTTTGGTTTAAAAATTGTTTCTTTTTTTTAAGTTACTCATAATGTTATATAACCTGTCTGAAACTTTCCGGTGTCTCCACACCTCTACCACATATACAACCTTCTTTCATGTTCTTAAACCAAGTGTTAGTAATGATTAAATTGTACTCTGTAATCTTAGTGATCCAGTACAATTAAATTTTCACCTTCCTTAAACCTTCAACTGCTCTGGATGTGTTAACGCATTCGCCTTTGTACCTGTCCCTGTGTGTTCTGAACGTGTTTACACATGTCACCAGTCCTACCTGGCACTCTGAATGTGTGTACACTTAGACACATTCAGAGTACTAGATAGAAGGACTGGTGGCACACGTAAAGACATTCAGAACACACAGGGACAGGTACAAAGGTGCATGCGTTAACATGTCCAGAGCAGTTAAAGGTTTAATGAACTGTTGTCGAATCAAAGTAAGATGATCCCTGACAGCTGGTAGCACTGTTGCCAGCTTTCAACTGTGAAGTGCAAGTGATTGTAGGTGAAAACAATAGATGTGTATAGAACTCTAGTAACACTCAGGTGTTGCCATAGAGACTTTTACAAAATTGCTTAATGTGACTGGTTGCAGTAGTGGCACCAAGCTGTGGCACCCAGCCCACTGCAACTGTCGGGGATCTCTTTAAAGTGACTTGTCTGTAAATAATTTATTTTGTTCCATCAGACATTTCTTAAATCTCCAACATGATTGGTGGCAGTTGGCATATACACTTGTCTTAGTGTGGTGGCTCCATGTTTATGCTGTTTGTAGCAGTTCATTCTGATTGCTATTTCTGGTATTAATTATAAGTCTTGCTTCTGTTTTACACTTATTTGATTTTGTGCTAATAATCTTTTACTCTCCTTGCACCTCACTAATCCCCACTATATCTAACTTCAACCTATCCATTTCTATTTTCAAGTACTGTAGCCTGCTCACCTAATTAAGGGGTCTAACATTCCTTGGTCTACCTTAGAATGCCAGATTTGCTTTTCTCCAGACAGCATCCTCCTGAAAGCAGTCCACATCTGGAAATCTGACTGGAGAACAATTCAGTTTTTGGAATATTTTACCCAAGATGACGCAGTCATCATTAAGCTATACAGTACAGCTGTATGCCCTCATGAAATGTAATAACTGTAGTTTCCCTCTTCATTTCTGCTTTTCACAGCTGTTGGATTGCCTTGTTTCTGTTATTTTATAACTTTCCAAGTTTTTTTTTTATTATTGTTCCACCATTGTACTGGGTATAGATACTGAGAAAGTATTGATAATAGATCAATCTCAACAGTGCGAAGCTGTCCGTAAAAACATGGTTCTGCACATTCTGTGGAAAATATCAGAGAAATCCACAAGAACAACTAGTATGTAAAGGAAAGACTGCAAATTAGTGTCTCATTTGTTCAGTACCATCACAATTTTTATCGGCTTGGAAGATTTTCCACTATTCAGGATCATCTAAGGCTATACATTACATGAAGAAAGCATAAGTTTTTAAGCTGAGGATCATTAGATTGAGATGTGCATGTGTCATGGGTAAACATCTCAATCTAATGATTCTCATGGGTAGATTAGAAAATGTGCACATTTAACACAGTCTTATTTAAGTATGGATTAATTTCCACAAAAACTATTCACCATAGCCATTTCAAATGACAACATGTAAGTAATGAATAATCTTAATCCTAATCTCTTATTTTTATCACTATAGTTTATGTTTGTGGCATACGATGTTTTTGTTGAATGATGTAATGCAATTTTGGGGATATATGTTATGGTGTTCAGGACTGCTGACATTTTCAAGCCTTTAAGTATAGGCTGTAGCAGCTATCTTTGGCAGTACATTTATTAATGTATATTCAAAGATTCTTAATATTTATATGTTTGATCTGTGCATTTTGGACATCTGGCAAGTGTTTTAATATGCAGGTGAACGTTGTGCTACCCGTAACAGCTTTTTCTGTAATGTAGAGGAATTAATGAATAGAAACAAGTAGCTAGTTGGAAATGTGTGAATGTGCAGCATGTGGCCTTATAAATAAGTGTATATTTTTAATTGTTTGTGCTAGCTGTTGTTCAGTACACACATTACCCTTCATAATATTTATCATGAATATGATCTGTGGAATGTGGAACTGACTAACTAAATACTATAATATTTACGGTGTAGGAAAAGATAGATTCCACTTACTGCAAGGAAGAAATTGCAAGTTGCAGAAAGGCATGATTGAAACATTCACACATGTAGCTTTCGGCCACAGCCTTCATCAGTAAAGAGATAGGCGCCGCGCACACACACACACACACACACACACACACACACACACACACACACACACACACACACACACAAAGCAAGCACAGCTCATGTGCACATGACCGCCAACTGCAGCATCTTGTGCCTGTTTGCAACTTGACAAGTCTTCTTTACTGTAAGTAGCAGTCTATCTTTTCCTACATTGTTGATTTTCCTACCTGGAGTTTCCATAGTTTGATACTATAATATTTAACTTGAGCATATGTGCTAGTGTACCCAGCACTATGGGAATAACATTTTCACTTTATCAGGTTGGCGTGGCAGCAGTTGGGTACCATGTCTCCTGAGGAGGCAATGTGTAACTTTGTGGAGAGGCTAGACAATCTGTGTCCATCCTTCGCTCCATTTATTGAAGCTCATAAACGAGATGTTGAAGAGAAGGAGAGGCTAGCGTAAGTAATTTATGGAATATGTAGTTAAAGTTTACAAATTACTTTACTGTTTGCTACTGTGTTGTCTTTCATTGTGCTCTGTGTTGTTTGACCAAACACATAAAAAACCTGCAGAAAACGGAAGGGCATGGGGAAATTTTAATTTAGCATGCAATTTTTTTTGAATGGCATTGCCCTAGGATGGGCTGTGTCATGTATCAGTGATAAATCTTGGGAAACATCATTTCTTCTTTAATCCTTTATGTGGCACATCTTTTAAAATTTAAACAGTTTTGTGTAAATGGGGCTTCCTAGATTTAATGAAGTATTTATTGTATGTACATTTATTTTAAAAGAATATAAGATATTGCTCCTAGGCAGTTAAGCCCTTCCAGTGCCTAAAATATTACTTTATTTTTTGTAAATCCGTTGCACGAATATCTTCCCTCCTTTTGTGATTTTGAAAGGGAAAAAAAAGGAAAAACACCCATTTGTCATCAGGCAGCCCATACTTCTGATGCAACAAGCTTTTTATGTGTAAAGTGATGAGAAAGTGCAATGCTGCAGAGGTAGATGCCGGCAGCTGTGGGTAGCAAATGGATGATTGGGAACAGCACTGACACATCTGATATGCACCATGACTCGTGGATACAGGAATCAGTGAGACTTGGAAGTGACACCATCAGTCACAGTGTTTAAATGGACCCTTTCCTATTCCTAAAATGTGTTTCACACTCTGAAGAAATTGAGTATAAAATGTTATATTAGGTGAAAAAAAAACAAGGCAAATAAATGCATGTATTTTTTACGAATGCAGCTACAGGACTGCTTTGTCAGCTATGCAGACATTGTTCAAGGAAACCACCTCCCATAATTTTTAAATATAATTTCATGTTTATTGTGACACTTTCAGGAACCACTGACAATTTTCTCTGTTGAAACTTCCTGGCAGATTAAAACTGTGTGCCCGACCGAGACTCGAACTCGGGACCTTTGCCTTTCGCGGGCAAGTGCTCTACCACTGAGCTACCGAAGCACGACTCACGCCCGGTACCCACAGCTTTACTTCTGCCAGTATCTCGTCTCCTATCTTCCAAACTTTACAGAAGCTCTCCTGCAAACCTTGCAGAACTAGCACTTCTGAAAGAAGTCCAGGCTATCAGTGCTTGCACTGCCATATTCTCTGAGGTGCCAAAACTTACATATTACAGAATGCCTGGTATGAGCTGAAATGTCACTATACAAATTATCAGTTTTGGAAAGAGAAACGTTTGAGTTGTAACGGAGATGTCTGTGATTGATAAAATTCTTTCTAAGATGATTTGTTGTCCAGCACAACTGCATAAAATTTCCTCTGGTAATTACTGGTTTCAGCAGCCATAATTTTATGATGATAAGAGGGAGCAATATTTCATTCACAAGCACATGGAAATTGACAGTGTGGTTTTATCAACGTACTTGTTATTGAACTGCTGCTTTTTCTTATGAGACATTGACTGAAATTGGCAACTGTAATTTGAAATTTTGTGTGATTGTGCCAGACAATAAACCATTTTAAAAAGAATCCAGTTTACCAGAGACCAATTATTCTGTTCCAAATTGAACCAATTATCATGCTGATGCTTCAGTCTGGCAGTGAGGAGCACAGGTGGCAGTTGCGTTCACATTTCCACTTTGATCGCTCTCCAGTGACTGAGACTGGTGTAATACTCATCTTAGATGGGAGTGGACAAACACACATCGTCTCCCTGCAGTCTTATGAACTTGCTACTGAGCTTCTGTTTGAGTTAGCTTGTCTCAGTGTTATGGATGGTGAAATTTCCACAAAAATTCATGTATTCATAGGGAAAAAGTAAAAAACTGACAGGTTTGCAGACCCTTAATAAAGCAGAGGGGCGTTTATTCCAAGTGTTGGAAAAAATGAACATACACAGCAAAACAAGAAGAATCATCCAACGACCTGGACTGAAGCCATTTGTAAAGTGAAAATTGGTGGGAAGTTTTAAGCTGCCTTCGAGATTAGGATCGGTTTTGAGCAGAGGCAAGCAATCGAGGTTCCTTTTCAACTGTGTGCAGGAGAAATGAATTGATGAATGGTTCAAGGAACTGTGTAATAAATGGGTCAATGATGGTGACAGAATGGGTTGTGGAAACAGACCTGAGAATCGATTGCTGTGGGTGAGGCTCCACATCTCTTTGAAGAAATTGGATTTCATAACTAATGTCAAGGCGGTGTTTGCGGGGGCTAAATATAGAAGAGGGACAAAAAAAGTACCTGAGTGTGTGGATAGACGCGAACACTGCTGAAAGAGAACCCTTCACATCTAGGATCAGCAAGATGGAAATGATATATCAGCTAATTGGAGGTGTTTGCAATAAATGAATTATGTCATTCAATGTCAAGCTTAGGTGGTGTTGCAATATTATGAGAAGGAAAGTTGCTACTCACCGGATAGCGGAGATGATGAGTCGCAGATAGGCACAACAAAAAGATTTTCACACTTAAAGCTTTCCGCCAATTGCCTTTGTCAACAATAGATACACATGCGCGCGCGTGCGCACACATGACTGCAGTCCCAGGCAACTGTTGTTCTTTCGTTCAGCAAGAGGCTTTGTGTGCAACAGAATGTCTCATTGTGAATAGGAGAGGTCTGGGTAAGAAATTAGAATCTAAGATGTTAAAGGAGACCTTAGGTCCTGAAAAAGAGAATGACTGGTACAGAAGACGGTATTTTAGTAAGCTTTACTTGCATGTGGAGAAAGGGGACAGACATGGAGCAATAAAGGATTGCTTTCTTTGTAAGAATTACACAATAAGCCCAAATACACAGACTAAACAGAATTTTACCTGTTTTCGGAACAAAAAAGTCTTTCTTTTTTTGAAGTTCAACAGGATCATAAACCTTTAAGCATCACAAAGACAATTAGGAATGTGACCTTTTCAAAAAGAAACTGGAACACACCAGTGTTTTGAGGTTGAAAGTTGGCATGGCATAAGCTATAGAAAGAAGAGAGGCTCATAGAGTTGATTGTAGGTTGTAGATCAAGGAAAGGGCCAGCTGAAATAATGTGGCCCACTGCAAACGGACACAAAAGAAGAAGAAATATTGTCAAGTTGCTAAGGAGTAAACTGAGGAAAAGCCTGAGCTCGACTGTGGTGTAATTGAACCCAGAGGGTTGAAAGAAGAATATAAGGTAAAAGGAAGCAGAAATTGGGCCAAACCTAGACCATAAGGATCTGTTACTGGCCATTCATAATGTTCGTTGGATGCAAGCAGACTACAGTATATGCAGAATTTTGAGGTTAATAATCACTAGTAAGATCCTAATATTTCTTGACACAGAATGCAGCCCGCTCGAATGATGTTTAAACAAGATAAGGTGATGCTTGCTGTAAGTGGATGTAGCCTCCTTATCTGTTGTTTTTTCTTCCCCTGTTGTGTTGGTACAAAGATCACTCAAGCTGTGTACTCTAAAAAGCACAAGCATTTTTGTCTCAGTTGAAGAGGCACGCCAGTGAAGTCACATTGGCTTTTTAGATGTGAAAATTAGTTAGTTGAAGTATAACTCGTACAAAGTTCATTAACTACCAGAACTTAATAAAATTCTGAAATGAGTGATTAGCAAGAAAATCTGGTAAGCATTGTTACATAGGTGTGTAATATAGTCTCTGTACTCTTGATGTTTAATGAATGGTTCAAGGTATCGAAATCTATGGTTTATCTAAATTATGGTATAAAGTGAGATTTTGTTGTACAGTTAAATATTTATAACTTTTTCTATCTATCAGGATACTGAAGTAAAAATAACTTTCTGGACATGGAACCCAATACCCTCTATAATGACAGTCGAGAGTGCTCAAAAATGATACGTTGGTTGTTGGAGTTGCAGGTAGATTTTCCACAAAAAGTGATGAGGTGCTAAGTATGCAAGAACCTCATTTATCTGGTGCTCATTAATCCAGATTTCTGGTTTATCGGGATTCAAGTTTTTTATGTGAAAGTATGGGTTGTACATTGGTACGGTACTGTATATGTACAGTTGTTATGGTGGTGCCTCAGGTTGCATAGAGATTGGCACTCCCATTGCTTACAGCAGAATACAGAACAAAAGAACAACAGCGGTACAGCTTCGTAACTGTGTAGAACTGTTTCCTACACAGTTACAAAACTGTACCGCTGTTCCTGTTGTTCTTTTGTTGTGTATTTTGAGTGCACATCATTGAAATGGCTTCAAAGTGAAAGAAAGTCCTTTTTTCAAAGGGCAGAGAGTTGGAAGCACTAAACTAGACAAAGAAAAACTGTGGAAAAACATAGCCGCAGAATGTGGTTTAGGGACAGTGACTGTCTCGGACTGGAACTGCAAAGAAATTGAAGGCTTGTGCTTCAAAATGATGACTAAATACAGTTTGCAGAACTGATGTGCAATAAGGAAAGCATGAAATGAACACTGGATGAAGCATTATTTGTTTGGTTCTGTGAGAAAAGAGTGTTTGTTGTTCAGATGTCCTGCCATGCGCTGCAGGAAAAAGTGTTAAAATTAAATGGCAAGCTACCTGACGACGATCCTAACTTCTTAGCTAGCCGAGGTCAGTTGGAAAGATGGAACGCTCATCATGGCATATTCTAGCTTTCAGTGACAGGTGAAAGTGTTTTTGGACGGAACAGTGCTGCAGAAAACTTCACAAACTAATTTGAAGAAGTTATTTCCTCTGAAAACTGAACTCGAAATCAGATTTATAATGCAGATAAATCTGGACATTCTTATCACATCCTACCCATTAAAAGACTCTGGCTTCCAAATTATGCCCCCCCCCCTTTTTTTTTTAAGCAATGGCACAGCTGGAAAAATTGACTTTATCTAGAACGTCAGCAAGAAACAAATCCATCTGAGCTGATGTTAGGGAAACGTCTATTGTTTTCGTGCTGCTCTTGAACACCACACAAGTTTGCCAAAAGAAATTTGCACACTACTTCAGTAAATACATGTGAGTAGACTACAGTAACTATAAAGATGATCAAAAAGTGGGTTTCTTGTTCGTGCCAAAATAAAGGATTTGTATATTGTAGTGCCTATAAGAGCTTCGCATTTAGTAGAATATTTTCATATTATCCCAATTTTCCAGTAATCCGGATTATGTATGGCCACTCAGTCCACATAAATGAGGTTCTTCAGTGTGAAAGTTGAGACTGCCGGAAAAGCCCTGTTTCACCTTGTTTGCCTAACAGTGCAGAAACTGCAATGTTTGCTGTTATCAAAGTTCACATTTAGCACATTTGTCACCTTTTGTGAACATTTTCTCACAACTGTTAAAGGCTGGTTTACATGGGAGCAAATGGAAACGGACATAAGTGAATGAGCTTTCATTGATAATTTGCCAGTGTTCGCTACCATTACACTGAAAGGATTGGATGAAATTAGAAGAGAACAAATGTCAGGTGACAACTTTTACAAAATCCACAGTCTTGTTTTTTTTTTGTCACTTATAATTATCACATGTGTTTCAATTGATAACATCACCACTTATAACCGCAGCACAAAGCTTTGATATTCAGATTGGATTAGTTTTGCATGGTGAGTGCATTGTTTTTGATGAAGTAAACAAATTAGGTAAGGAGAAGAAGAATGTAGGTGCCTGAACTTGTACACAAGCATTAAGGTAGCACACCTGCAGCTCCTGCCTTCCTTAGCAATGTTCCAAAACTTCAGACTTGTCAGATGGTGCTTCTTGCTGGCTTTTCACTAGAAGTTAGGAGAAAATTTGAAAACGGCACACTAATTGCTGGCGATCAACGTAACTTGGAGAAAGGCTGATGTTTACACTGTGGTTATTAGAAAGTGCTTTGGATTTCAGTAGCTGTTGTACATTCACTTCAATTACATATAATGAAGATAAATGTCAATAAAATATGATAAATGAATGTGAAATATTCATTCAACCTATTAAGTAGGCTATTTAATAAAATCTGCTGTATAGTTCATTAGAAAGGAGGTAGTGTGATTATGGGAAATCATCTTTATTTATTCTGATTAGAAACCTTTAAAACAACAGTGATCATTGGGCATACAATTACTTCTACCAGTGTTGGCAGCCTGACTGATCAGGTCTTCATACAATTTTACTTTTAGTGAACATAATGGATGCATATTTGTACCTGTTAACTTTCAAGGAAGTTCATTGTGCTGTTCAGTTTTAATAAAAAGAAATACAAAGCTCCCACTGATTAATTACGTTTCCACCTGATGGAAGGATCAAATGAATTTATCACATTTGTCAGATCTCCATTTGGACCTCTGAGTGCTTCAGCAATTTTCTGTACCCTGATTAAAATTACTTTGTCGTTGACATTTCAAGGTGTCGAGTAGTAGGGGCCAGCCAATTGTAGTTGTTTCTCCAGCACCGTGTGCTTTGCCGTGTTGCTCGTTTTGTGGGTACATGCAGCGCCTCGTGGACCACAGGTGGCTGCTCACTGGCAATACAGCAATCTGTCAGTCACAAAGTAATTTAGTTGGAGTATACCAATTGTATTAGTTTCACTTTAGCATTTGTGCTGTGGATCTCTCAGACCCCACAAGCACCTATGTTATGTACACTCTTCTCTCAGCAACATTGCATTCTCTTCAGACCACTGTGTCACTCATGCAGCTCTCTCCAAAAACAGAAGTCTTTGCTAAGGATAGAAGCTGAAGTAATGAATTAAATTTTGTGCCTAGGCTGGGACTTGAGAGCTTACTAGGCACATATGTTATCCGCAAAATCACCCTGGCATTGTGGCTAACACATCTGGATGGATTACCCTCGTCCAGTGCCCTCCCTAACACAAACTTCACACCCCAGCCCATCTTGATTTCCCCCTTGAAATCGTCAATACTATAGAGGGTCTCCAACGTTGGAATGGCACCTCAGCTTTGTATGTAATGGGAAATCTTGCCTGTACCTCAGGTAAATATGATCCAGTGATCTGAAGGAATTGGCACAAATTTTAATTAATTACTTCAGCTTCTATCCTTACCGAAGATAAAATTGAGACTCAATACGTCTCCAGCAAAATGTAATTACATCAGACCAAAAAACAAAAGTAGTATGTAAATGCGACAACAGACAAATTCTCTTTATACTGCTAGTGCCGAAGCAGAGAAAATGTGAACTTTCACAGTTGAACCGACAACTGGAGGAAAACAAGGGAGCACCAGCTGATGTGAACTGAACATGGCCGAATGCCATTGTCTTGCTCTCACTTACTGTTACACCAGACAGAATTCTTGTTCAGTGAAGCCTGTTCGCTGGTGTGTGCTCCAGTGTATAAACTGGGCATAGTGGGAAATGTATAACTGTACTCCTGTTGTACAGATGCACTGAAATGTCACTCACGGGGAAACATAGTGTAAAAAAATGAATAAATACACAGTCAGTTGTTCACGTTTTCCTATTTATCACCATTCGAAAATGTAATTGACATATATTGAGCCATTTGTGAAATACTAAATGGCGCCCACCATCTTGTATAGCTGTAGAGTGTTTTCATTCTGTGTTTTTTCTTTAAACTATAATGTTTGCATTGTTTATAACAGTGTAGTGACTCGTGAAGTTCTCCTGGGAGACTGCTTCACAATTCCTGCCTGTTAAGATTTTTGTACAAACTCCCCTTCTTTTCCCGTGTATAATATGTCGCTTTCATGCATCTTTCCAGCCGAGAAGAGGAGGAGAGGCAAAGAGAGGAGGATGAAAGGAGAAGGTTAGAGGAGGCGGCTCGACAGCAGGAGGAGGAGGAGAGGGCCAAGCAGGAGCTGCAGAGGTGAGTCACTGCCACACCAGGCATCTGCTCCTTATAGAGGCTAGTGTAGCTGATTGGTCTCTCATCCCATTGTTTATGCGTACAGTGACCTATTTCTTATTGCCACAAGACCTATTGACCAAACTGTTTAGTTGTCCTGTCTCTAACAATCTGTTAATCTTCCTTTTTTTTTCATGAAATTGTCGCTACAGGTGTGCCGCAAGAGTCATCGGGCACAGATTACTCGAGGTTTTGGCAGGTATTTGCAGTCTCGTTTTTGTAATTTGTAGAAGGTGTCAGGTCAGACAAATACTGCTCAACATGTGTGTCGTTCAGTGCTCAGTGTCAGCAGATAATGACGGATTGGGAAATAGTCAAAAGATGCAGGAATGTTAAGTGACATCAGTCCACCCTCAGCCAAAGAATTTACAAATTTTTTTAACACGAACAGTTTACATAAGGCGCTTGTGGGTAACGTGAGCGCATTTAATTATTCGGTTAAGCTCTTGTAAAATAGCTGTTAAATTGTGGGGAGTTGCCAACAGGTGCTTTAAAGGCTACAAATATTGAAGTAGTTTAAAGGTGTCAGTAAGGTAACTTCAACAATTTTATTTGAAACTGCAAGTGAATAGTCAACATAGTTTGACACACCTACAAAATACATCAAAATTTTACTTAAAAGCATAAAGAAAACAATAAAATAGTTAAGGGTGCAGATCACCATTCAGTAAACTTAACAAATGATGCAATTCAAATAACGAGATTAAATCATTGAAACACATTTTCTTTACAATACCAAAATTCAGGCCAGTAACAAGTGAGCATTGTCAAAACCTCATCCTGAAAAACTTCGTTCAGAAGCTTGTATGTACATGCGGCACAGGTCCCGACGAGCTGACCCCCCCCCGGTAGATGTACTGTAAACTGTAGGCTTTAGAGCTCATTAACTTCCATTGTACAATGATAATCACAGCCACAGCCACAACAGTCACACAGTGAGTATACCTCGGTGAGTACCTTTGTGGCAGAATGAAAATCTGCATGGAAATGTGCCAAACTGGCAGTGCAGATGCCACAAAGGTAACGACAACTTTATATAAGTATCTCCGCATCATGCAGCCTCATCGAAACAAGAAAACCTGCTACTTTCCCAAGTTAATGCTTGTAACTGTCCTGGGCAATCTTGGCGTGTTCCACTGCCAGCAGACTGCCCATGTCCTGTACTGCTCGAGGCCCTCTTTCCGTACTACACACTCGTGCCGTCTCAATGTTGATATTTCCGGAAGTCACATACTCTTGCAGCATCGCTAGTTTGCCAAAATATCTATACGAATGTATCAGATTGTTTTACGGTACAAAAAACATGTTTTGAAAGTGCCTTTTCCAATAGAGTGGTCCCAAATTAGTCTAGTGTGATATTTCTTTTATGGAAACGTCTTAACAGTAACAGCAAAATGGGAAGAATAACCTATACTGCAGCAGTGACTGAGTAACGCTGTTCGTGGCAGTACAAAACAGATGGTGAGGTGCAGATCAGTGCACGAGGTGAGAAGCAGAGAGTTGGGGAAGGCGGCTGTGGCAAATAAATGTTTAAGACATTTTTTTGTGGCTGGAGTACTGACTACATTAGACACTGATAGAGACCAAGCCAATAACTGTAGAACTAATACAGTGTTGAATATTTTTACTTAGTGTAAAAGTTTGCAGAACAACCTAATTTTTCACTTTTCACATTCTTATTTGATAATATCAGCTGAGTTTTCATTGGCTTTGGAACTCAGGTAGATGGAGAAAATGACATTCTGCTCCAGTGTCCTCCAGCAGTTGTTGTGTTGATGAATGTTTGTTTCTAACATTTTCCTCAGCCAGTATGCCACATCTCGTGTGTGTATCGACCATTTGTAATCAGTACTTTCGTCCAGTGTATTGAATTACTTTAATTTACAAAAATTAATTACAAATAATAAAATGTATTGTTCATTCCTTCAAAAAATTCAAGCTACACTTTAATTTGGAAAAATCCTGTAATGCTTTTTTTTTTCTCACTGAAAGTTCAGGTATGCTGTAGGTGCGAATGATTAAACAGAAGATAATCTCAAGATGGGTAAAATTTCATCCTTGTTGTAACAAGACGCACACTTCAACACATCTACATCTCATCAGCACTGCTCATCAGCTGAGTCCGATTCAAGTCTTATGCCCAGCGCACGCACGTAACAAATGACAGTGACAATTCGTTAAACTTTGTCAGCAGGCAAAGATAATTTTACTGCTAGATAAAGTTTAACCAGCTGTAACTGCACAGCTGTTGATACTTCGTGGGTCAGTATGCAGCCACACTAAAGAACATGTTTAAAAATGCCAAAAATACTGTAAATAATATGATGTGTGAGGATGTAGGAGCCTCATGCGGTGCCACGCTGCCTTTTTGCTACTATTCAGTAGCAGTGCTATTCAAATGCTGATGGAGTTTGGGTTACTCTTTGTGTTTTGCTATCCCTATTAACACACATTATTAAAAAGGCTATTGAACTAGATTTAGTCCAAACATTCTATGAAATAGGAATATGAAGTTCCACATTAAAAAAAGTTTGTAACAAGAAAGAAATAGATAGTTGATTTCTGTTGACTCTGTGTCACGTAAAGTACATGATAGGCAGTATTTGTTTGCACTGACTCTAACTGTGAATAGCAAAAATGAAACTGCAAATATCTGTGGTGAAACATCAGAGAAAATGTTCTTGATGATCCTGAGGAGACATGCTCTCTCTCTCTCTCTCTCTCTCTCTCTCTCTCTCTCTCTCTCTCTCTCTGTGTGTGTGTGTGTGTGTGTGTGTGTGTGTGTGTGTGTGTGTGTGTGTGTGTGTGTGTGTGTGACTCCTTCATGGTGGTTTGCTATTAACAGAATAGTTGCATTGTTGTTTACACAACTGCAATAGAAAGACAGAAAAAATAATGTTCATATCGACTTTGCATTCTTGAGAGATTGAACTCCCACTTGATATAAAGCATTTTATTAGCCGCCACTCTTGCAGATGATCTTATTAAACAATGGAAAATCAAGGATGAAATAATGACAATATTATGAAAAGAACAGATTGCTACTCACCATATAGTGAAGATATTGAGTTGCAGACAGGTGCAAAAAGGAGCCTACTAAACACGTGAGTTTCGGCCAGAAGACCTCCTTCTGAAATGGACAACATACATAGACACCCACATTCATGCAGACACAGCTCACACACACACGACCCCTGTCTCTGGCTGCTGGGGCCAGACTCTGAGCATCACTTTGTGTTGTGCCTGTCTGTGACTCATCTCTGCCGTACGATGAGTAGCAATCTGTCCTTTCCGTAAGGTGATCCGATTATACAGATTTAATGTTACAGGCTGGGTCTTAATCAAACAATGGAAAATCCAAGATGGAATGTAACAATACGAGAGAAGGAAAGTTGCTACTCACCATATAGCGGAGATGCCGAGTCGCGATAGGCACAATAATAAGATTCACACAATCATAGCTTTCGGCTATTAAGGCCTTTGTCAGCAGTAGACACACATACACTCGCGCGCGCGCGCCCACACACACACACACACACACACACACACACACACACACACACACAAAAAAAGCACAATTTGCACACACGTCTGCAGTCTCAGAGAACTGAAACTACATGGGAAAGGATGGGTCTTAGCTTGATGAGAAATAAGAATGTTTATTAACTGAGGAAACATTAGCTATTCACAAAGTAGGAGCTTGCCTTAGCATGAGGCTTTCACATATTGTAATGGAATGTGGTTGATCCATTTGTGTAAGAAAAAAGAAATTCCATCATGCTGCTGCTACTTGCATCCAGTTCCAAAGCACTGTAGCATCATTTTAAAAAAATAAAAAATGTAAAAAGAATCATTTGTCTCTTAATTAGAATGGTAAACATGTCATCTCATAAAAACGTTCCATAGACAACCGTGACACATTAAAACACACGTGAACGTCAAAACAGTATCCTATTTTTTGTTAAACTGCTCAGGTTAGTGACCAAACCTCTCTATTTTTGGTTTAAGTGAAAACGGGAAGCTCTTGTGAGATTTATTTAAACACTTATTGAATTTGCCATGACCATTCTTATCACACTGTTAATTTTATTTATTAATGTTTACAGACATCTGAACTAAAGATTGCATTTAATTCCACTGTTATCTATGACGACACATAGTGTTACCTATTTGACATCAGTTTGCAAAACTTCTTTTCAATTGTTGTAAATGACTGTCATTGTATTCAGAAACGTTTCTTGTTTGTAACACTTTGGAAAGATTTTGTTGCTTTTCTATTTCATCTTTATTTTAGTATTTATCTATATTTTCTGTATATTGAGGTTTACAGTGTGCATAAAATCAAACAGCATTCCTTTTCCTTTATTTGACTGTAATTATTTAACAGAAGTTTGTGTATCTCACACTGCTAGCTGCTTCCAGCCTCTGCGGCCGTTTCCAGGTGAACAATAATTACAGATAAATCAGAGAAATACACACACTTTCCAAATTAAACTTCAGTCTGTACACAAAATAGGTTTCAGCTGCCTACACATCTTCTGAATGTGATTCAAGGGGAAACACAGACTTTCCCTACTCATTCATTTACACGCAGATGTTGATGAGGCAAACATTTTAACGTGTTGTTACCAACATTTGCACGGTTTTCTTCACTGTTTGTTCAGTGTAGATATTGAACAATGTGAAGGCTAGGCTGCAACCTTGTCCTGCTCTCTTCAGAAATACTGACTCCCCCACATCTCCTTCAGCAGGTTTGTATTGGTTGATATAACCAAAAAAAAAAAAGTGATAGTGTCAGACAGAATCTTCCATGCAAAAATGATTGAATGGAGTAAATTTTTCCCAAAAAGGAACAGTTCAGCTTTCTTCAAACGGCCCTTTCGTTTTCCCATGTAATGTATTTTTTATTTAAAATGCTTGTGTGTTCCTATTTGAGTGATAGCACTCCTTACGTCACAACTTTGATCCCTCCCCTTACGCCTAGTGGTTTCCTGCAGAATTCTTGTGTTTGCTTGAGGCTGCCCGACTGTGAGTCCAGAGTACTCTCTCTCTCTCTCCCCCCCCCCCCTCTCTCTCCCCCCCCCGTCTCCCCCCTCTCTCTCCCCCCCTCTCTCTCCCCCCCTCTCTCCCCCCTCTCTCTCTCCCCCCTCTCCCCCTCCCCCCTCTCCCCCCCTCTCTCCCTCCCTCCCCCCCTCCCTGACCCTGTGTTTCACAGTGTTTAGGAAGTGTATTTTTTGTGGTAGTGAACTTTTAACATTATCTGTGAAAGTAAAGTGTCTAGTAATAAAATATCTGTGTGAATTTTTGAGTTAGTGGTTTAATTTATGAACTAGGAGTTCTATGTTTTGGATATTTCTCTGGGTATTTTTACTTTTAGTTTATGGTTCAGTTCATGGTTTCAGTAGTTTTCACGAAAAAAATCCAAATCAAATCTCAGAAGCCATTTCTAGTTAGTTTGTGTGTGTACGGGTGGAAGGGAAGCCCAAAAAGAATTGTGATGATGATTTCCAATATCAATAATTAATAGCAATAAATAATAATCCATTTTTAATTTGATAATATATGTTAATGTTGGAAAGCAAACAAACAGCAATTTGTTCCACCATTTTTGTTCATTATTAACCAGTTTTTGGTTTGAACAAGACATTGTTCTACCAAGAAGTGATGGAAGAGTCCATAACTATATCATCTATTTGCTTGTACTAACTTTACAATCTTAGACATTGTTATTTTTTGTACATTCAGATTGCTAATGTAACACAAATACAGGGTGTTTCGAAAAGGACTTTACAACTTTGAAAATGCATAGAAATTAATTCATGGTAATTACAGAGGTGATTGTAGTGTTAATTTGTGGGGAAATACATAAAGTTTTGTCTCACTTAGTTTGCTAGTGCTGAATCCCAACATAAGGGAACGCTAGCAGCAGTTTAAGGTGGCTGCCTTCACTGGACCCTAGCGTGCTAGCTGTGTGTTTTGATTTGAAGAACCGAAGTCAGCGACAACAGTTCAGAGTAATTTCTGTACCAAGTATGCTGAAGATCCTCATAATCGGACTACATTGCAACATGTTTGTGATAGCCCTAAACAGAACGTTTTTTGTGTATTAAGCAAGAACAAAGTGTACGGCCCCTGTTTTTTTCCACGAGAGAACCATCAACGGGATAATGTACATGTACAAATTACAATAATTTTTGATACCACAGATTGATGAGGATGACCAAGCACGAAATGTTTACTTCAGGCAAGATGGTGCACCACCCCACTACGTGGCTGACGTCCAGGATTTTCTCAGTGACCACTTTCCAGGTCA
Source organism: Schistocerca piceifrons (assembly GCF_021461385.2). Lineage (NCBI taxonomy): Eukaryota > Metazoa > Arthropoda > Insecta > Orthoptera > Acrididae > Schistocerca > Schistocerca piceifrons. The sequence goes on from NC_060146.1 coordinate 217,911,432, forward strand.
ATGGATTGGCCATGATGTGCGAATTGCATGGTCCCCACGTTCCCCAGACGTGACTCCACCTTTTTTGTGTGTGTGTGTGTTTGGGGGGGGGGGGGTGTATTCATCAAGGATATCGTATTTGTACCCCCTGTGTCGGCTTCTCTACCTGAACATAGAGCAAGAATTTATGCCGCCACTGAGCAAGCTATACCCACAATTCTACTGTGATTTTGGGAAGAAACATTTTTAGTTTAGGATAAAAAAAACTTGATATGTTTCCCTACAAAGTAACACTAAAACCCGCTCTATACCTTATTTCAATAAATTTACATGAATTTTTAATGTTGTAAAGTCCTTTTTGAAAAACCCTTTATAGTAGATAAAAATAACAACAATGTAGGGAGAGACAGATTGCTACTTACTGTAAAGAAGACATGTTAAGTTGCAGACCTGAGATGCTGGCGTTAGCAGTATAGTGTTCATGAGGTTTGCTTGCTTGTGTGTATTAGTGGAGTGTGTTTCTCTTTTGCTGATGAAGGCTGTGGTCAAAAGCTTTATGTAAGCATCTTCTGTTTGTGCCTGTCTGCAACTTAACGTGTCATTGTTACTGTGAGTAGCAATCTGGCTTTTCCTACATTGTTGATATTCCTACCTGGAATTTTCATTGTTTAATTTGTGAGATTAACACATTAAACACTATAGTTTAGAATCTTTTACTAAATGTTCACCACCAATAATATAGTAGATCTGTGCACACACACACACACACACACACACACACACACACACACACACACACAAAATAGTGCCTCAATCACAGAGTTCAGAAATATGTGTTTGAGTATAAACCACTTTTAATTGATAAGGATTTCTGTGCATTCGCTTTACGGCACTTGACAAAGTGGCAAAGAAATATCTTCCAGCAGCAAGTGATCTGTAGCTACTTTATTCCTCACAATCTTTTGATAATCATCTCTCATTTATTTAATGCAACAATGAATGTTGCTAAATCATTATGCTACTCACTACATTGTCTTTTGAGAACATGTGTTTTAATAGCATATACTGAGTGTCCAGAATAAATCATACTTGATGATATGATCCCTTCTGGTCTCGAGTTTACTTGTGCTAGCAAAGATCGTAAGCGCTCTCTTGTGGAGCCTGAATACTCCAACCGTGCAGGCTGCAGCTGCCCCATACCAAATTTCATTCCAATATTGTGACAGTGAGGTGGACTAATCAGTAGTAAACAATGAGGATACTCCTTTAACCCAACAAAAGTACTCATGAGGAGAACAAATTGATTTGTCATTGAGTAAAGTACTAGTCAAAGAAAATGGTTTGATTTACTACAGCATCTTGGTAATGTTGTTGCTGCTCATCAGTATTTCTGCAGTGCAGTGTGTACATTGCTGTCCACCATTGCTGGGAACCATAAAGATTTTTGTTCCGTGTGTGTGGCTCATTGTGTATTCGTGGCAGTGTGTCAGCAGTTTGGTGGGTGTGACTTGACTACATGTGATGCCCTCTTAGCCTTGCTTGTTTGTATTTGGCTTCTGATTAGTTTAGAGGCTTTTATAAGCTGTTACTGTCAGTGGAAAATAAGAGATGATACGGAAGTCAGGTATGATGATCTCATTTATTTTTGCGACGAATATTCTTAAAATGGTGTGTGCCTGAGAACCCTATTACTGTGAAGTAATTACCAGTTTCTTGTGCTGTAGTCTTATTTATTTTGAAAACTTGTTCAGAGTGCTGAAGTTCGACATCCTGCATTAAGCTGTGTCATTGTTTACATAATGGAATTTTGTTTTTGTGGTGATTGTGTGCCACTCTTATGAAACACTTTACTACCACCTAACATTTGTGACCTCATACTGGAGCTCATCACATTACAGGTGTAAAATCTTTGGTGGCAAGTTATCATTATTAACTTTTGCCCAGCAGCAGCCATACTAAGAAAGATTGTTGCGCATGTAACTGCGCAGTGAATGTAGGTTGGATATAATGGAGTGGTAACAACTGGGACTTATTTTTTGTTGACAATGGGGGTATTGCATATGCCAGATGCTCACTTGCAAAGAATGTTCATGTAATAAAAGGTGGTGACATTTTCCACTTTTGTTGTATCAGTTGTATTTGTTCCCAACTCGTTTCAGCCTTCTATCCTATTCTCAAATGATTTTGTGGTTCAGTGCAAAATTGATTATATGATATTATGTCCATGAATAGAAATGTAATGAGGTAACTAAATACATTTTCAATAAATTTACCTGCAACAGAAAACTATGCATTATGTATTTAAAAGACAGCATCTTTAAATTTGTGTCTTCAGTTTGTTTTGGTTAATGATATTGACAAAGAATTAGCAATATTAGAAAATTTAGCCAAAATAAAAAATTTCAAGCCATAAATAATTAAAGAAAAGTGTAGACAGAAACTGAAAGTTAGCAAAAATAAAGTGCAAAACAAATTACTCCAGAAAAAGAGGAAACCAAATGAAAAAACTAAATTTGTAGTTATGCCCTATTATGGATTCATTTGTAATAAAATAGGCATATCTTTTAAAAATACAAATATCAAATAGGGTTCTGTACTGAAAACACTATTACTGATGTCATAAGATACACAGCCAGTACAACAGAGACACATTTGTAAGACAGGGATGTACAAAATTGGTTGCGACGATAGTGACAAAGTGTACATTGGGCAAGCCGGTAGAAACTTTCGGATACATTATAAAGACCCCATAAAATCTAGCGATAACAGCAAGAAGTCTTTGCGCATCTCTTTAACAATGAATCCAAACCCGTTAATGAAAAGCTGCAAATTTTGGATTATGCTAAGAAATGGAAGTAAACAAATATTTCAACTGGAAATCTAAATTTTCAGTCATTTTAAAATTCAGTCTTATAGACTTAGTAATGAGCAAACAGATCTTCAGAACAAAAAATTCCTCAGTAACTTCAGTCGCATTCTTCTAATGACCTGTCAGAAATCTTCTACAGTATACAGTAAAATGAAACTTAAAATTCAGTGTCACCTTATTGTATATTTTAAAACTTACTTTTATTTTGTTTTCCATACTGTTTTATTTCTTATTATTTTTTAACTTTCTGCAATCATGCACGCAAATATATAGCCATAGTATTTGAAATTATTCAGTTTATTTTGGCCTTAGCTACCTTTACTCTTTGATCAATATAATACCTTCGTAAATGTCAAGCTGTCTATCCAGTACACAGCATTTCTGAATCAAAATGAACAGAAAACAAAAATTTGGAAACACTGTCATCTCAATATGTAAGGCATAGTTTTCTGTTGCAAGTAAATTTATTTAAAATATTTTTCCATTCACATCATTACATTTCTGTTTGTGCAGGTAAATATATTCTATTTTTTACAGTATCGCAAAATCACTTGAGAACAACCTAGAAGGCTGAAACTAATTTGGAACAAATAAAATGAATACAGCAAAACTGGAAATTGCCACTTTATTTAATAAATTCATTGCTGCGGTACCCGCTGTGGGAAAAAAAGTTCATGTAGTTGGTGGATTATGTCACTGCTGCTTCATTGAACAATTTCATATTTCTCAGTGACAATACAATGTGTGGATTATTTATGTTTCTTGACAACTAGTTTTCAGCTTACAAGGCCATCACTAGACAATAGATATCATCATTGTATATATCAGCAAGCTACTGAACAACTTTGGGGAAGATATTACTTATGAGAGATGTACTACAGAGCTCATAGAATAAAAAAGTGATCTTTGACATGGGAGAAAGCTTGAATCAATATGTTGGTGAACTTTCTGAAGTTCTTGTAAACATTTTCAAATTGTACAAATTCAGATTTTGATTTTAGACTAGCAGTAGTGTACACAAGATTATATTCAGGTGTAAATATACTGTCAAGTCTTTGACACCAAGTGGCATATATTAGAAAATCAGGAAGCTCTTGGGAAAATTATGTTGGTCAGGCAGGCAGAGCTGTGGCAGTTTGGTAGCTTGAACGTGAGAGAAATTGCTGATTACATTAGACAAGTGTTTTCAAACAGAAACCATCCATTTGATGTACATTGTGACATTTTTCATATAGTAAAGGATTGAAGAAATGTGTCATTGCTGGTGGAAATGCAAGGAAGAAGTAACCATTATGACACAGAAAGCTACCTCAGTTTAAAATGAACTGTTTCCTGTAATTTATGAGTGTGTGAGAGAACTAGGTAATTGCACATAAACCTGTTTTAGATGCTAACAATTTGTTTTTGTTTGAAACCTGTACTTAATATCAGAACCATAATATTAATCGTTATTACAACCTGTAACACTTCCGCCCATTCCATAAAACCTTGTCTGCAGTTGTATCAATCATTGTCACCCAGCAGTTGCTCAAGAAGCCGAAAACTGGTTTTTAAATGAAGAAATAAATAATAGTTACACGGCATCAAGAAAGTGTTTTTTTCTTATTACAAATTTTCATATGAGGGTAATCCCAAAAGTAAGGTCTCCTATTTTTTTACAAGTACATAGACCTGTTTATTTCTACAATGGTTTACATCAGTTTACAGCTTGAACATTTAGCTATTTTTCAACATAATCACCATTTCTGTCGATGCATTTTTGTAGATGCTGCGGTAGTTTTTGTATGCACATGTCATACCAGCTCGCCGCCATGCTGCTCAGGAAGTTATGAGCCTCTTCTTTCACCTCATCATCGGAGCTGAATTGTTGGGACTACAATTAACGCTGACAGGTACTGTGAGACTCTGAAAATACTCAAACGGGCAATTTAGGACCGGAGAAGAGGAATGTTGAGCAAGGCTGTACACTTTCTCCATGACAGCGCTCACCCACACTTTGCTCGGCAAACTATTGCTCTCCTGCAACAGTTTCAGTGGAACATAATCACCCACCCACCCACCGTATAGGCCTGACTTGGCACAGTGATTATCACCACCTGTTCCCTAAGTTAACAGAACGTTTGGCCGGAAAGCAATTCAGCTGCGACGACGAGGTGAAAGAAGAGGTTCATAACTTTCTGAGCAGCTTGGCGGCGAGCTGGTATGACATGGGCATACAAAAACTGACACAGCGTCTACAAAAATGCATCGACAGAAATGGTGATTATGTTGAAAAATAGCTAAATATTCAAGCTGTAAACTGATGTAAACCACTGTAGAAATAAACAGGTCTGCGTACATATAAAAAAAATAGGAGACCTTACTTTTGGGATTACCCTCATAAATAGATCTAATGCGGACAAGGAAGGATGTTGCACAAAGGTGAGACAAGTTAATAGTAGGTTCAGATTCTGTTACAATTAAATCGTCAGTAATTTTAGGCTTGTCGAGGAATAGCAACAGTTGATTATAGCTTGAATAAAATAACTTTATGATTGACAGATAGCAGTGATGGGGCCATTGTTGCTGATGTTCTACTAACCACACATAACAAAGCTCAGTTTGTACGTATAAAACTGATGAAACAGTGAGCACATAATGTGCAAGGAAGAAAAGCAATTGGCTGGGATCTGGTTCCTAATATTTGTCTTGGTGACACATCAGTCATAAAGTTTTTTTATTCAAAGTTTATTGAAACTGATCCTACAAGCAGACGAAATGAGAATATATTTTTGATATTAATACTTGCATGTTCTTGAGTTATATTATGTTAAAAAATTGCTTAATTAAATAGATTTACACTTTGTTTTTCATTATTTTAGTTCTGATCCAAGAATGGCTTCTGAATATTCCTGTCACTTGACCAGGTGTGATATCAGTACATTTGGAATTGGTATATGGTAACAGCAGTGATTGATTATCAAAACTGATTTTAGAACAGTCTCGTGCCAGTTTATTTGTAACATTAACGGTAGAAAATTTTTTGAGTGAGAACTAACATAAGGAAAACAAAGAGATTAAAGTATGTTTTAATAAGCAGTGTCTTGTACATAATATGATTACAGAATATGCACCAATCATCACTCTTCTTAAGTATTGGATTATGCTTGCTGCAGTATTGGTGGTTTTCAAACTAGGTTCTCATCATGTTGATATTAAAGAATAATGGTTTTGATGGCTCCTCACAATTTAGAAGCTCTTCAAAATATTTGGATGGCAACTGCAAGCAACTTGCAGTTGGCTATGTTGTTTGTAATCAGTCTCTTTGTGGAAGCTTTGAGGTGAAGCTTCATTGGTTTTAACACTTACACCTCTTCTCTAAAGGTTTTGGAAAAGTGTCAAGTTCTGTTCTTTTTTAAATCAGTATTGTGTTCCTCTAATATTTACTTGTTGTCTCTGTTTCACTAGCATGATTTTGGAAGTCTTTTCCAATCTTTGTGAAAGTGCTCAAATCTCTTTCTGTTTTATGATAATTCAGTTATATTGTACATTTATTTACTTGTTTAATAAGTCTGGTATTTACGGACCAAGATAAGCTTACAACTGTCATGACAACTCTTAGCCAGAAGTTTTTAAGTTTTTTATAAACTCACTTGTCTAGCACAACATTCCTTTTGGCAACAGTAGAGCATTTCTCTTCTTGTAAAGTTACATATTTTTTTACAATTGTATTCTAGGGTTTTCTCACGTCTGTTTAAGATGTGAAGGTGTTGAAGATGCATTTCAGCCATTATTTATGTGCGGCCATAAAACAAAACTGTGTTTGCACATTGTTTCTGTAATTTTTTTTTCATTCAGCATGTATTTCATATTTCAATTTTTTATGTTGATCCCATTTATAAGATTTTGGACCTGGTAGAATTTGTAAGCTTGTTCTCCCTTTTTGGTCTAATTCTGCTTATAAACATCTCACTGAGGGGATAAGGCTATTTGATAAATACAGACATTTTGCTTTATGATGAGAGTTGTAGTGATGAATTTTGGTGTTACAGAAAAGCAGTTTTTGTTGTAAATGTATCATGTGGTGTGGAATGCTATTTAAGTTTTTCCGTTTTTCCAGCTCTTGCTTTCAAGGCTTTTGATGTAAACAGTTTGCTCTAATCTATTATTATTGTTCTTCTTTTTCTTCTTCATCATATTATTATTATTATTATTATTATTATTATTATTATTATTATTGTAGTAGTGGTTGTTATGTCTTACTTTCTTAGAATTCAGTGAACTTCTCATTTTAATGTTCAGAAGAGTTAGTATCTTTGTTTTCTTATCAAAAGTGCCATGTCTCAAAATAAATGGTACAACCAGAAATGTTCAAATCTGTGGCTTAATCTGTGGACGTATTCTAAGCTGTCGTATTCTATTCAAACTGATGTGAAAATACGTGACACTCTGTCACCTTGCACAGCAGGTAATGTTTTTGGGATCTAGCACACAGACTCAGCACAGATAGCAGGTGCAGCCTTCCCAGTGCTCTTCTGTTGTGAAGTGGTGTACCTTAGGATGCTTTTAATGAATGTGGGTGTGTGTGGGCTGCCAAATTGCCCTGGTAGCTGTTATCTGTGTCCCCACAACGGCTTATCTTGTATCAGTGACACTACTGGCAAACACCAGCTGTTTGATCAGAAAGCAAGTTTACACACCAGTCGGTAACCATGGCACAGGTAGAGGTATCCGTCTCATACTTTTCGAATATTTTATTGCTGCACATTTATGGTAAATCTTGCCATGTTAATACAGTAATATTTTTTACTGGCAAAATACTTTGTTTCTGTGGGCAGACTGCTGTTTTATTATTTCTGCCCACAGCAGCCTGTTGTGTATACTGTCACACATTTTGACCAATTCAGATATGATTCTCTCTCTCTCTCTCTCTCTCTCTCTCTATCACACACACACACACACACACACACACACACACACACACACACACACTCGTGTGTGCTCTCATTTAACCAGTCACAATCTTTGATCTTTTACTGATGAGAATAGTTCCTTACGTCTCTCTATGTTAATTTGTCAGTATTAAAGTTTTTTTCCCAAAATACATGTATGTACAAGTTTGTCATTGGTGTCTACCTTTTTGGTGTAAAATTTAACTTATGCACACAATTTATGCGAAAAGTGTCAGTCGTAATCTAATAGTTATCATCCAGTTTTTGTTTTTCAGATGAAGACCCATTATTTAGTATCTCTCGGTCATGAATATAAATACAGATTCAACAATCATTGTCATATGTTTCTCTCCTTTGTTGTGCATTTGGGATGAAGCTTTTGGTTTTGCAGAGTTTGGATTTTGAAACACCCACTCTGATGAGTAGTTGTCCCTCTGTTATTTTATCAACAAATGTGTATTGAAAAGTGAAGAAAATGAAATATGAAATTCAGCTTCTACTAACTTCATGTTCCTCCTCCTCCTCCTCCAATTGCTTCCAGTGATAATATTTTCCAAAAACTGACACGGGAAATGTTGATACTTGACACTTTTATTGTGCATGATATGCAATTTTGAAATGTAATTAAGATTTTTAACTATGTGTACATTAAATGTATTTCAGTAAGGATTGAAGTTTGAGTTAACTTTCCCCCCTAAGATTCCTCATTGATTTTTTTTATTCTTTTCCTTCCTGAAAGACGCTCTACATACTATGCACTTAACACATTTGTGTAACTGGTAATATTTCCCACAAATTAGATGAAATAAGGAAAAAGATCCTTCTCTAATTTCAGCAAAATAAAAGATATGATCTTCAGAAACTAACTATTTATTAAGTCATTACGTGACAGCGCATGTACAGTACGGTTTAGAGAACATACACAAGACTGCCAACTGGAGCTGTTAAATAGTTATTAAATAAGCATTGGTCCACCAGGGGCTGCTTAGTATTGGCTGCAGGCGATAGAGGTGCAGGACCCGTGTTTGCGGCCTCTTGTGGGGGCCCGGAGCACTACTAAAATGTGCGCAATTATTGACACACGCCAGGGTAGTGGTGGCGAAGGTGTAGTAATATGCGATTTACTGTGGTCCTATACTTTATATTTTGGATTTCAGTGTTACGATACAGAGTATATTTCATCTGATAGTTTGGAAATTATAATTCTGTAAAGGACTAAAATGTATCAAAAATGATATGTCCAAGTTTTGTTTTGCTCACATTCACAAGAGACTCCCATGACTGTTCGTGATTATCACTTCAAAGATTGACAGATCTGTTAAGTTAGCTGTTTATTTAACCATAATTAGTTTTGGGTATAATCATGTCTTCAGTGGCTCACACAGACAACAAATGTTTATCACTAGCTGAAGATTGGCTTAGGTCTTAAACTGCTCACAGTTAAATAATTAATTTAGCTAATTTGTGGCTGATAGCTATATTCTTCCCATTTGTATGTTGCATTTGGCAGTATATAATTCTGGGAAGTCTCAGAAATGTAGGCCCCATCGTTTGGATAGAAGACAGAAAGATTCGGACTTAAAGGCATGAAGATAACAGAGAAGGGGAAGGTGGCTATGCTACAATATCTAAGTTCTGGAACAAGGGGTATACCACAAAACATGTGAGTAAAAGAAAATCAAATTTGTGTTGTACCTGACGGTGTAAGCCTGAACAGTGATAGTGAAAAATTTCTTCCTCGACAGGCTATTATATTTTTTTTTAACAGGCATCAGTCACAAAAAATGAAACCCTACCTGAAATGTGGGTATGACTCCTTATTATTTGCTGCCCATAGTGTGCAAAATCAGTACCAATGAGTAGCATACCAATTTGTCCATTATAGATGTTATTGCTTTGACCTTTTCCTTATTGAAAGTCCATAACAGTTAGTACAAATCAAATATAAACTGTTTTAAAAATTACAACTGGTCACTCTGTAATTTCTTTATTTATTGTCTAATTCCTGGTTCATCAAAGACAGGTGATTCATCTGAAATGTTGATGCTTTCTATTTGCAGTGTGTACATTTAATACAATAAACATACTTTCCATGTGTATGTTGTACAGTAACTGAATATGTAAATGTGTTTCTGCTTGATGTTCCCCGTCATGAATATGATTACATGTAAAATTACCTTGAATAATGTTGCACTAAAAATGTCAATCAACAACTCACAACTGTTGCAGTGCTACAGACAAGCCCTTTGCATTTTGTTCTGAGGCTGCTTTTGTTATGGCTGTACTGCTCGCCAAATGCCAGTGCCTGTGCTGAGAGATGTCATTCTGGCTGATGTAAAATATATGTCATACAATTTTTCAAAAACCATTAAATGAAAAAATGTGGTTTTTGGACATCTTATTGCATCAGATATCTTCACTCAATAAAGATTTGAATTTCTTTTTGTTATCTGTTATATTTACTGCTGCATCAGATAAGTAAAATGTTGGCTGTGCTGAGAGACGGCATTCTGGCTGTTATGAAATACTTATTATCCAATTTTTTGAACTATTATGTGAAAAAAAATTGATTTTTGCACATCCTGCAGTCTGATACCTTCAACTGACAAATTTCTTTTCATTTTATGACATTGTTACTGTGCTGCAACCAATTACATAAAACATTGCACAAAATTTTAAAGATTTTGCTGAGGTAAAAAAGCATTGTGCAAACTTTGCATTATGGGTGATTTTAGCTCACACATTGCAGTGAATGAAATGTATATAAGAATCACACACATTGCAGTGAATGAAATGTATATAAGAATCAAAGTTTTATTTAAAACGGAGAGTGGGAGGATATTTCATTTTATTCTCGAGTTACTGGTGTTATATCCGAAGGACAGTTGTGCATGACAGGTCCATTCACATCCTTCTGCATCACGAATAATGTGATCATAACAATCACAATATTTTGTAAACAATTCAAGTTATCAAAACGAGGTTTTCTGTAAACAATAGCATGCAGTGCGGCCCATATGTTGTGTAATAAAGACTCGAATCTTTTTTATGCATTGAGATATGGAAATAACTCGTCCGTGGCAGTGAGGGGTCAGCAGCTGAAAAGACATTCAAACGTCCATAGCAGTGTGGTAAACTCCATGAGGCATGCCTATACACACACCCACACCTGGGGAACGGTATAGCAGGATGTGTGTACATGCCCACAGCAGCAAAAGGGCTGAGGCACTGACATCATATTTCGGAGAATGGAATTTTCTCTATTTGGCAATCCTCATTAAGGTTTTTGTGGTTTCCCTAAATCATTTCAGACAAATGCGGGGGGGGGGGGGGGGGGGGTCCTTCAGCAAGACCATGTCCGATCACCTGTCCTATCCTTATCAACTCATATTTTCATATACTGTGCATCCATATTTTGAGCTGCTTATTTCCATTTCAGTATTATGACAAATCCTTTGTAATTGTGATATTATCCCTGGGTGAATAAATTAAATCAAATGTGTATATAAAAATTTGCTTTTATGCTCCTTCCAGTTTTGGTATCCTTAGTCATTGTTTCATATAATCTGCCTTCTTATGGCAGATTTATTTCATTATTTGCTGTTTCTAGACCTACTTCATTCAGAATTTAATTTGCGTGCTCAAATCTTTCTGTAGCTTCATATTTCAAAAGTTGTCTTAAGAAAAACTGTAGAAACTACTTCTGATATGTTAATGTGCTGTTTACAAAGCATATTAATACACTCCTGGAAATGGAAAAAAGAACACATTGACACCAGTGTGTCAGACCCACCATACTTGCTCTGGACACTGCGAGAGGGCTGTACAAGCAATGATCACACGCACGGCACAGCGGACACACCAGGAACCGCGATGTTGGCCGTCGAATGGCGCTAGCTGCGCAGCATTTGTGCACTGCCGCCGTCAGTGTCAGCCAGTTTGCCGTGGCATACGGAGCTCCATCGCAGTCTTTAACACTGGTAGCATGCCGCGACAGCGTGGATGTGAACCGTATGTGCAGTTGACGGACTTTGAGCGAGGGCGTATAGTGGGCATGCGGGAGGCCGGGTGGACGTACCGCCGAATTGCTCAACACGTGGGGCGTGAGGTCTCCACAGTACATCGATGTTGTCGCCAGTGGTCGGCGGAAGGTGCACGTGCCCGTCAACCTGGGACCGGACCGCAGCGACGCACGGATGCACGCCAAGACCGTAGGATCCTACGCAGTGCCGTAGGGGACCGCACCGCCACTTCCCAGCAAATTAGGGACACTGTTGCTCTTGGGGTATCGGCGAGGACCATTCCCAACCGTCTCCATGAAGCTGGGCTACGGTCCCGCACACCGTTAGGCCGTCTTCCGCTCACGCCCCAACATCGTGCAGCCCGCCTCCAGTGGTGTCGCGACAGGCGTGAAAGGAGGGACGAATGGAGACGTGTCGTCTTCAGCGATGAGAGTCGCTTCTGCCTTGGTGCCAATGATGGTCGTATGCGTGTTTGGCGCCGTGCAGGTGAGCGCCACAATCAAGACTGCATGCGACCGAGGCACACAGGGCCAACACCCAGTATCATGGTGTGGGGAGCTATCTCCTACACTGGCCGTACACCACTGGTGATCGTCGAGGGGACACTGAATAGTGCACGGTACATCCAAACCGTCATCGAACCCATCGTTCTACCATTCCTAGACCGGCAAGGGAACTTGCTGTTCCAACAGGACAATGCACGTCCGCATGTATCCCGTGCCACCCAACGTGCTCTAGAAGGTGTAAGTCAACTACCCTGGCCAGCAAGATCTCCGGATCTGTCCCCCATTGAGCATGTTTGGGACTGGATGAAGCGTCGTCTCACGCAGTCTGCACGTCCAGCACGAACGCTGGTCCAACTGAGGCGCCAGGTGGAAATGGCATGGCAAGCCGTTCCACAGGACTACATCCAGCATCTCTACGATCGTCTCCATGGGAGAATAGCAGCCTGCATTGCTGCGAAAGGTGGATATACACTGTACTAGTGCCGACATTGTGCATGCTCTGTTGCCTGTGTCTATGTGCCTGTGGTTCCGTCAGTGTGATCATGTGATGTATCTGACCCCAGGAATGTGTCAATAAAGTTTCCCCTTCCTGGGACAATGAATTCACGGTGTTCTTATTTCAATTTCCAGGAGTGTAGTTGACATAATATTTATCACCTGCTTCCAAAAAAGGACATTTTTGGATTCTCACAGTTACTGTGCCTACACTTCTTGTTTTGGTGCATGCAATAAATTTTTCATTTTAAAAATTACCTAACAAATTGTATGTTTAGCTGCTTCGAAGAATTTTTCATTTTAGTAATGATGCTGTTTCGATTTTACAGTTCAGTGTACTTGTGGGGTGGCGAGTGAAAAAATTTTATGTTGTTGCCTTTCTCAACACAGGCTCTCTAGCTACAATGTTGGCAACCAGAAAGTGATTAGCAAAAATGTGATGCCTGTAATTAAAGTTCACTGTGCCCACTCTGATGGAGAAATAAAGGTATTGATCATTGAAGTTCATTACGCTGAGGATTTAGGATGATGTCTGGGATTAATAGAAAATGCAGTTTACTACAATATTCACTATGTTCTGAAAACGATAAAGCGTAAAGTTCCAGACAAAAGTTTACCCAAGCAATGCTACTATCAGCTCTTGTACTATCAGAGCTGTTCAGAGTCTATTGCGCGGATCCTATTATCCCTACATGACGAAACTGTTCCACAATTGTTATCGATGTAAATGTTCAAAGTGAATACTCGCCAAAATTTGATGTTAATACTCATCAAACACCACGCTAGTAACGATAGAAGGTCTGTCCTGCGGCGACACATGAAAATACGACATACGCAAACTGAGAATAAATCACTGAAGTCGTTCCGCAATTAACACTTTACCCCAATGTGAACTCATTGTTACGTGCATACTGAGTTATGTAATACAGCATCCAAAGCTGTTCCTTGCACCTGCACAGACGCGATGCGGCTTCCGACATGGAGTGTGCTCTGATACGAATCTAGAAGAGAACTGAGACCTGAATCCAGCTCACAGCGCTCTTATTTATATAGCCGCTGCGTGGACTGCCGAAAATGCAGCCGACAAAATTTGCCATCCTGACTAGCAGCTGGGGCTAGTAGAGCACCACTTCAAGTTACTAAATAATTAATTGCTTCTTTCACTGAAGGCCGATGAAGCTCTCAATTTAATTGTGCAATCAGCACACAGGTAAGTATCTATAATAAAATTCTGATGTGGCTAGGTTAGATACTTTTGGCGATAGAATTGTTTTAGTTGTACTGCACGCAGTAGATGAGCTCTGAACTTTACCTTTGGAGAGATGCTACAGCTGTAGTTTTATAGCTACCTTTTGGAAACTTCTCACATCTTATCTCCGTTCTTCTTAAATCTAAACATCCTTGCTTTATCTAATCACTTACTTAATCTATCTTGCTTCCGTACTTTTAGGACACAAAAGCAGAAGATCATGAGTTTCAACCAAAATATTTCTTTGTGAGATCCAGCATGCTGTTTCCGTTAAATTACAATGAAAAAGGAATCCGAAAATAAATTTTGATGTTTCTAGCTCCTTTCTGTTGCACCGATGATTGATACATAAAACGTTCAAATTTCGAAAACTGGTAAAGTTACTAAACTGAAGCTTAACACATTATCATTTTAGCATCACTCCTGACGTGCTATTAACTTTACAGATTATGTACTTTAATTTTAAAATATTGCGCAACATTCGTGACATCATAGCTAGTTTCAGCGGACTAGGCTGGCACACAATGGAAAGCATATGAATTCTATATGGCATGAGTAGGCTGCTTCCTTACATACTGTTTACAAAACTTCTTCAAAATTTGGATGTGTAGTGCTTAAGATTTCACAGTTCTAGAAATGTGGGAAATTTGTTGCAGATACTTATTGCACACTTGCTTGTTATTTTGATCCTCAGTTTGATGCAGCTCTCCATGCCAATCCATACCATGCAGATCTCTTCGTATCTGTATAACAGACTACATCAGTTTGGATGAGCTTACTGTGTTTATACATTAGTCTCCTTGTACAGTTTTTACTCCCACCACTCCAAAAATCCCCTTCCCCACATACAATCACTTACCTGCGTTACCAAAATGGTGATTTGTTGATGCTTCAGGACATGTCCTATCAACCAATTCCTTCTGTTTGTCTGTGCCATGCATTTCTTGTCCCCCCGATTTCAATTCGGAAGCTGTTCACCTACCTAATCTTCAGTGTTCCTTGGTAGCGTGGCATCTCCTAAGCTTGTGTTCTCTTCGTGCCTAAACTGTTTATCATCCGTGTCTAACTCGTGTACAAGTTTACACTACTGACAAATACGTTTGGAGAAAGCTTCCAAACACTTACATGTATATTCAATGTTATCATATTTCTCTTATGCAGGAAGGCTTTCCTTACTTGTTACAGACGCCAAATCCAGGAAGCTCTGAACCAGCAGACATTCCACCAGTTCAAAGCATATGCTGAGCAGCAGTATCCTGGAAACCCGGAACAGGTGAGCTGGTTTGATGTGTAATGTCCGACGGAAGCAAGGACCATTGCACTATACTTACTGTCATAGACTGACACCAATATTTCTTGTCTTCAGTTGCTACTGAGGCATGAAACTGAACACTCTTTTTATTCTGTTTTGTTACTTGCCTCATTCCAAGAATTGTTCCCTGATAGAAGCTGTTCCTCAATCAAGCAGGTTCCACTAACTTTTTCTGTGACTGCTTTATTTTGTTCTAAGGTCTGAACATGTTGCAAGGTTCATTCTGTATGTGTACATAAAAGTGTGTATTCATGAGTTTCATATTAGTACACAAATGTAAAAAAAGGCCCACGTGGATCTGAACTCTGAGGATTTATAGAAGATTATATGCTTCGATAAATGTATCTTTGTGGTCTTTTAATGTTTCAAGTGGAAGGGGTCAGGTTTCAGCCAACTGCTTTTCTTTTCTGGGCTTATTCTAACCTCGGTTTTGTATGTATATGGGATAGAGAGGGGACCACCAGCAATACCTCTACTTAGCAGCTTCCACCCATTCCACACCAAGAAGTCCCTTCCATACAGCCTAGTCCCCCTCGGGCGTCGCATCTGTAATGGCGAGCAGTCCCCCTCGAAATACACCGAGGGTCTCACTGAGGCCTTCACAGATTGTAATTATTCTCCCAAGCTTGTACAGAATCAGATTTCCGTGGCCTATCCTGCTAGTCCCCCCATACCTTCCGAAGTCCTGCAGAGGAGCATCGCCTTAATGACTAAGTACCACCCAAGACCAGAACAATTGAATCACATTCTCCACCAGGATTTCGACCACCGCTCGTCGTGCCCTGAAATGAGGAATGTTATACCCACTGCCCTTCCTAACCCTCCCACAGTGGTATTCTGCTGCCCACCGAACCTACACAATATCCTCGTCCATCCCTGTACGACCCCTCTTCCCAACCTCCAACCCCTTGCCGCACGGCTCATCCCTGTACTAGACCTCGAAGCAAGACCTGTCCCGTACATCCTTCCACGGCCTCGTACGTCAGTCCGGTCAGAAGCATCACATATACCGTCAGATTCAGGGCTACCAGTGAAACCGGTCGCGTGATTTACGAGCCAACTGCAACCTCTGTGCTGTGTTCTATGTGGCCGTGACAACAGACAAGCTGGCCGTTCGCACGAACGGCCATTGACAGACTGTGACCGAGAAACGGCTGGACCACCCAGTTGCTGAGCATGCTGTCCAGCACAGCATTCTTCATTTTAATGACTGCTTCACGTCCTGTGCACCACTCCAGCGTTTCTGGAATGCACAGGTTGAAACTCTCCCTGCAGTATAAACCTTCCGGTCTCAACCTTCGTTAGTCATTATCCTTTACCCACCTATCCCCTTGCCTGTTCCCACTACAGCACTATGCAGCCCTCTGTTCCACCGAAACACCCGCAGTCATTTCACTTCTCTCCTTTCCCGCTGTCTCACTCCCCACACACCCCTTGCCTTCTGTCTAACCTCCTGACTGCACCTAGCTGCCCTACCCTCTCTCCACCTCATCCATGTGTGTCCCCCCAAGCAGCACTTTACTGCCCCCCACCCCTACCCTGCTACTGCTATCCCTCGCTTTCCCCACCTCAGCCTCCTCCTTAGCCCCACCAACCAGATTGCTTTTCCTATCTTGCTCTGCTGTTTGCGGTCTGGCCTCTCCAGCCAGAGACTATGGCCACGTGTGTGAGCTGCATTTGTGTTTGCGCGCGCACTTGTTTGTGTGTGTTTGTTTGTTTGTTGTCCAATTCCGATGAAGGCCTTTTTGGCCGACAGCTTACCTGTTTGACAGTCTTTTTGTTGGCCCCATCTGTGACTCAACATCACCACTATGTGGTGAGTAGCAATTTATCCTTTCCGTAACATTCCTGAAGTTAGTATTTTTGCGAATGCTTTACTTTATGTATAAAAAATTAAAGACGATAATTTAAAGATTATTCTTTTCCTATTTAAGCAGTGTGTATCATGCAATTATAAGGAAATTCTTTGACTAAAAAAATTGATTCTTTTGCATTTTGTTGCCTCGTCTCAAAACTCGGTAATTAACTTATCTTTATTGTCAGTAAGTGTTATGACGGGTCAGAATTAAGAACTCTACTGCATTTCAGTCAGAAAGTTTGCAGTGAAAAATGTAATTGCTGGATTTTTTACATTTGCTGCACAAAATGTAGCCAACATATGCAAATTATTTTTAAATCTCGGAGGAGAGTCACGTCCCAGTCCAAACTGGAGTTAATATGTTTTATATACCACTACAAGTTGTACTTGTTACGCTGTCAGTCCCGTTTGATCACGTACGTCAAATTCAATACAAAATTGAATTGTAATTGCGACATATTCTATTCTCTGAGGTGCCGGACAGGTACCGGACTATCTTTCCCGTTCAGACCGCAGTAGCTCAGTAAAATCCAAGTCGAGGGAAGATGTTGTGATTTGCAGCAAGCAGTGCTGGTGAGGCAACTGCAGGAGCAGCACTACCACCAGTACATGCAGCAGCTCTACATCCAGCAGCAGCAGCAGCAGCAGCAACAGCAAGGGAGGGCCGTGCCCGGCGCCATGGATGGCGACACAGACGAGCAGGCCAGGCTGCTGCAGCACCTCGGCTCCAACGGCACGCTGTCACCCCGGGGCGAGGACAGTGACGACGAGGACGAAAATGGAGGTGCGCTACAAATACTGCTGGGCACGTTTTTCTGTTACCCACGTCAAGAAAATTTCGCTAAGTAGGGCATCTTGGCACTTTTCTTCGCATACCGGCAAAATAAAAATTTCTGTTATTTTTAGGCGATGACGATTTACGGCTTTTTAATATTTTTGATAACTCGTGATTTGGCTCGATAGTAGAAGTCAGTGATGGGGGACCTTTTGAAGGTGCTCTCTTTGGTTACAGAGCATTGCAGAGATGTTCTCTATGGTTGCTGAGGATGTTTGAAATGACTTCTATAATCAGTGACACTGTTTTTAAAATAAGAGAGAATGCCACTTCAGCTTGGCTTCATGCTTCACCCTGTTAACATATTTTTATATTTATATAATTATTTTGTATTTACTCATCAGGAAGATATGGATTTTCTTAATTACACTTATACAGGTATACAGTAATATTTTACATTAAAAATTACACATTAGATTTGGATTTTAGATTAAAATACACAAGTTAGATTTTTGAATATCATGTTGTTGTTGCTGCTGCTTTTTATGTTCTTATCTTCAGCCCAAAGACTGATTTGATGCAGCATTCCATACTAGTGTGTCCCATACAAGTCTCTTCAGCTCTGTACAACTACTGCAACCTACATTTATTTGAAACTGTTTACTGAATTCATCCCTTGGTCTCCATCTGCAGTTTTACCTCTCACACTTCCCTCCATTACCAAATTGATGATTTCTACATGCCTCAGTACTTGCTCTATCAACCAGTTCCTGTTACTTAAGATTTTCAAAGAGTGCATTCCAATCAGTGTTGCAAACACCTTCTGTAAACCTACAAATGCTATAAATATAGATTTACTTATATTTAACCTATCTTCCGAGATAAATTATAGGATCGGTATCACCTCACGTGTTCCTACATTTTGCCAAAACACGAACTAAAAGTTGTCTGAAGTAATTGCAACCATTCACCAAACTGATCTTCCTGAAGGTTGGTTGCTACCAGTTTTTCCATTCTTCTGTAAATAATTTGTGACAGTGTTTGGAATTTTTGGCTTACTAAATTGGTGGTTCAGTCAGCAACACCTTTCTTTGAAATTGGTACTATTGCATTCTTCTTTAGGTCCGATGGTATTTCGTCTGTGTCATATGTCTTGCACACTAGGTGGAATACTTTTGTCATGTTTGACTCTCCTGAGAATCTCAATAATTCAGAGGAAATGTCTGCTCCAGTGTATGACTTTCACATAGAGCTTTCAGTACTCTGTCAAGTTCTGTCCTGTCTCGTACCTCATCATTTCTTTCTGTAATATTGTCCTCCAGTTTCTGTCCCTAATATGGACACACTACAAATTCATTACATCTTTCAGCTTTCCATCCTCCCAGAAATAATGTTGTTCATGCTGCCACAATTCACTAATTCATACTATATCCAACCTCAGACTATACATTTCCCTTTTAAAATTCTCTAAGCTATGTACCCAGCTAAGGCACTGACCATTCCACACTGTGACCCTTAGAATACCCCCCCCCCCCCCCCACCCCTCTCACACAAGTCACTCCCAATGAAGAAATGCTCTTAAACAGTCACCACTTGGAGATCCAAATAGTGAACTATTTTTACCTCTGGCACATTTTACATAAGAGGATGGCATCACTGTTTAACCATACGGTAGAGCTGTATATCCTTGGGAAAAATAATGACTGCAGTTTCCCCTTGCTTTCAGCTGTTTACAGTACCAGCACACCAACGCTGTTTTGACTAATATTACAAGGCCAGATCAGTCAATCATCCAGATGGTTGCACTTCATACTACATACTGGTACTGAAAGGTCATTATAGCTTGTTTGAAATCACGTTACAAGTATTTGTGGCATTAAGGTGCAAACAATTAGTTATGAACTACTCTCAGACCTGTTCAGCTACCATTTGAGCTTTGTCTGCTAGAGATGTTGAGAGGTTCCTGAACTAAGAATTTTTCAGACCCCTCAAAAAGTGTGCTAATAAGTAGACTTGTAGAAATATCATTTAAATGGTTTAATAAAAAATTATGTAGCTTGTCTCCCTTGGAATGATATGAACAACTTTAGTGATTATTGAAAAGTGTTTAAATTTCAGGTGGTCTGCCAACTCCGTCGGCTGCTTCGATGTGGACTCGAAAGGACATACGCGAATTCAAGGAAGCTATTCGAAGGGAGTCGGGAGATGCCATCATAAAGGTTGGCCACGGAGAAACAGTAACGGTGAGATCATCGTACACATGTGCATCAGTTCAATGTTGTGTGGCGCTGCTTCTCAGCTAAGTCCTAACTTTTCTGCAACCAGTACAAACCAGTCTATAAAGCGAGAGTAATTGTTAATAAATTGCAAATAATTCATTAATTGAGAGTGCCTTGAGTGGGTCCACCAGATTCCTGTTCTGGGACTCTCACAACATTGATTTTGCCTGGAGAGCTAGAAGCCGTTTTTCAGACTCTTCACAAGCTTCAGTGCTGTTCTGTTATTTTATTTCCTGTCTCACAAATACCAGGTGTGTGTGTGTGTGTGTGTGTGTGTGTGTGTGTGTATCAGACTGGCATGATATTTAAAAAAGATCTATTATTCATATTATTTGCATTAATTTTTTTTTTTAAAATGACCGGTTTCAGTTTAACTTGAACCTTCCTCAGATCTGTAGACGACAGAATGTACCCCAGAATGTACCTGATTGTATTGATTAGAAGGGTAACCTGTCCAACTTCAGCAAAAATGTACATGCCCTGTTACATAATAAAATAATGGTTTAGTAGAATCCACATTATTAATATAACTCACAAGGCTACTGCCAACAGGTGGATGATGATGATGATAATAATAATAATAATAATAATAATAATAATAATAATGTTTTCTGGTCATTCTTCTGAGTGGTTTGATGCAGCCCACCACAAATTCCTCTCCTGTGCCAACCTCTTCATCTTAGAGTAGCAGTTGCAACAGACATCCTCAATAATTTGCTGGATGTATTCTGGCCTCTGTCTTCCTCTACAGTTTTTACCATCTACAGTTCCCTCTAGTACCACAGGAGTTATTCCTTAATGTCTCAACAGATGTCCTATCACCCTGTCCCTTCTTCTTGTCAGTGTATTCCACATATTCCTTTTCTCTGCAATCCTGCTCAGAACCTCCCCATTCCTTACTTTATCAGTCCACATAATTTTCAACATTTGTCTGTAGCACCACATCTAAAATGCTTTGAATCTCTTCTGTTATGGTTTTCCCATAGTCCATGTTTCACTGCTGTCCAGTGCTGCACTCGGAATGTACATTCTCTGAAATTACTTCCTCCAATTAAGGCCTATGTTTGATACTAGTAGACTTCTCTTGGCCAGGAATGCGCTTTCTGCTAGAGCTAGACTGCTTTTGATGTCCTCCTTGGGTTATTTTGCTGCCTAGGTAATAGAATTCCTTAACATCATTTACTTCATGACCACCAGTCCTGATGTTAAGTTTCTCATTGTTCTCATTTTTGCTAATTCTCATTACTTTACTCTTTCTTTGATTTACTCTCAATCCGTATTATGTACTCATTAGACTGTTCAATCCATCCAGCAGATCATGTAATTTTTCTTCACTTTCTCTGCAGATAGCAATATCATCAGCAATTCGTATAATTGTTGTCCTAATTGTTGTCCTTTCACCTTGGATTTAAATTCCACTCCTGAACCCTTCTTTCATGTCCATCATTGTTTCTTCGATTTATAGATTAAACAGTAAGGGTGAAAGACTACTCCCTGTTCTACACCCTTTTTAATCCGACCACTCTGTTCTTCACTTTTCAGTCTTATTATTCCCTCTAGGTTCCTGCACATGTTGTTCATTACCTGTCCCTCCCAATAGCATAACCAACCTCAGAATTTTTAACATCTTGCACCATTTGACATTATTGAACGCTTTTTCCAGGTTAACAAATCTTACAAATGTGTCTTGATTTTTCTTTTACTTTGCTCCCATTGTCAACTGCAACATCAGAATTGCCTCTCTGGTGGATTTATCTTTCCTAAAGCCAAACTAATTATCTAACAGATTCTCAATTTTCATTTCCATTCTTCTGTATATTATTCTTCTCAGCAACTTTAATGCATGAGCTGTTAAGCTGATTGTACGATAATTCTCTCACTTGTCAGCTCTTACAGTTTTTGGAATTGTGTGGATGATATTTTTCTGAAAGTCAGATGGTATATTGCTGGACTCATAGATTCTACACTCATATGCGAATAGTCATTTTGTTGCCACTTCCACCAATGATTTTAGAAATTCTGATAGAATGTTATCTATCCCTTCTGCCTTATTTGATCTTAAGTCCTCCAAAGCTCTCTTAAATTATGATCCTGAGAGTGGATCACCTCTCTCTTCTAAATCTACTCCTATCTCTTCTTTTATCATATCAGACAAATCTTTCCCTCGTAGAGGCTTTCAGTGTACTCTTTCCACCTATCTGCTCTCCCCTCTGCATTTAACAGTGGAATACCCTTTGCCCTCTTTAACACTTTGCTGTCCAAACATCTCGTACAAATTGATTCGCTTGGCACCGGCTGCCCTAATTCAGATTACTTGGCTTGTCACCGGCCATTCTTGGCATTATTTGGAGATTATAAATTGTTAAGTTTTACTAATCTCATCATTAGTTCTCATAAGTTCACAGCCGTGTTCCCCTACTTTCATGAAATTTCAGATGTATACATATGTAAATAAATACAAAATTTGTTTGTTTCATATATTTGTTTATTTGCACAGGGTCCGGTTGGTAGGACATGTTCTGAGGCATCAAGGGTTCACAAATTTAGCATTGGAGGGCAGCGTGGAGGGTAAAAATCGTAGAGGGAGACCAAGAGATGAATACACTAAGCAGATTCAGAAGGATGTAGGTTGCAGTAAGTACTGGGAGATGAAGCAGCTTGCACAGGATAGAGTAGCATGGAGAGCTGCATCAAACCAGTCTCAGGACTGAAGACGACAACAACAACTTGGTACTTAGTATTTCTCTTTCATATGATATGCAACAAAACAGTCTCCAAGATGTAACGCAACTCCTCAAGACTTGCACATTAAGTTTGATGTTCTCCTTTTTATGTTTTTGGAAGATACATGGAAGTTCCTTGTTTTCGTTTATTCATTTCGGAAATAAGTATTAGTTGGTGTTGCTTTATATAACCAGAAAGTCTGTCAACTGGATCCTGATGAGACGTACGCGATGTAGTGGCAGCCTCCAAGTTTTGCTCAGAAGCAGGTACATGGTCTTTTATCGGCGAAACAGACATTTTCAGTAAAAAATCGTTAAATCGGAGACTCTTTGTGTTCTGTAATGAAATATTGCCATGTACAGAATGCATTAAATAATATGCAATTAAAGAGGTAGATGCAAACCTTTTTTGACCATTTTATAGTTTTTCTCTATATAGGATAATAACTCAAATATTTTCGAAGTTCTCCATACCTGTGCAAGTACTTCACCTTTGCGTTGATGACAAGCTTCAAACACATTGACTTTTCGCTCACTTTAATTTTTTTTGCAAATCATCTATTTGGCCATATCATTCCACAAACTTAAATTTTCTTTTCAGGTAACTTCTCTTCAAGTTCTACACTGTTACAATAATTATCCATGTAGAGGTGATGCCACTTTCCATAAGGTGTCAGTAGTTCTATCTTTGTTTTTGCTAAAGGCTGTCGAGCATCAGAATAATCTTGAATGATGAACTGTATCTCGTACTCAAATCACACAACATCTGAATGAGTATTCCATATTTCATAATCTTCAACGGATTGTAAACTTTAAAATGGTATCATTCCTTCATCAATTGAGATGTTTTGACTTAGACTAAAAGTTTCTTTAAACTTTTTAGAAAAATAAGCAATTACGAATTGCACTTTGAAAAGCTAGTCGGCATTATCCGGTTTATTGTTATTGTTGGAAAAATGTAAAAATGATAATATTTGTCTGAATCAGTTGTGGGACATCGTTTTGTGAAATATCGGTGTTTATATCAACAAATTCGTTGACCAATAATCTTCTATCCATGATTTTTTTACAAATCCCCTAAGGATAGCAAGCCCAAACCATTTTCACAATTTTCTGAGTTCGGGTCCCGTAACATCGACAAATTTGGCATTTTTTAAATCCAGTTTCCTTCTATCGCAATTTTGACTGTAGTACTTGTTGGTTTCATTGTTAATATATTCAAATAGATCATTCCAAACTTATAATTCTATGATATCTTTGATGCTCTGTGTATCTTTGGGAAATACGTTTGGATCCACAGATCCTTCAAATTATTTATTGGCACTCGGTAAATAAAATTCTGACCACTGTGCACTGACTTCTTCGTCTGATCCATCCGAATCAGTTGGCAACAGTAGTGTTCGCTGAATTCTTCATGGATGTATTTCACTATCTTCTGACGATTCTGCTTCACTTTTATTTTTTTGATATGCATTGTGTTCTTCCCAATTGGCCAAATCGTCAGGAACATTAGACAAGACGTCCGCGCACTCATCGTCAATAATCATATCGTGTCTTTTGTCTGCCATGATGAAAGGGCACAAGTACTTATAAAAACAAAAAACTTGTTGACTTGTGTAATTTCCTGTCACCTAAACGAAACACCAACAGAATGCAAAAGATACTAAAGTGCTGTCACTGGCCACTGCACGATACTATGCTCACAACACCACTGTGGTGTCGCCGGCAACAGAGCGATACTGTGCTCACGGCACCACTTGGTGTCGCCGGCCGTCGACCACTATTTCGTACACGACACCACTGTGGTGTCGCCGGACGGCAGAGTGTTAATGTTACCACCCTTGCTTTTAATTTCACTGAAGGTTGCTTTGACTTTTCTATATGCTGAGTTGATCCTTCCGACAATCATTTCTTTTTCGACTTCTTCGCATTTTTCATGCAGCCATTTTGTCTTCTCTGCTCTTCCTATTCATTTCATTTTTGAGCAACTTGTATTTCTGTATTCTTGACTTTCTCTCAACATTTTTGTACTTCTTTCTTTCATCAGTCAACTGAAGTATTTCTTCTGTTACCCATGGCTTCCTCACAGCTACCTTCTTCCTACATAAGATATTTTTTCCAAATTCTGTGATTTCCCTTTTTGGAGATATCTATTCCTATTCAACTTTAGTGCCTACTGAGCTATTCCGTATTTCAGTATCTACAGCCTTAAGTAACTTCAAGAATCTCTCTTCATTCCTTAGTACTTCCGTATCCCACTTCTTTGTGTATTGATTTTTCCTGACTAACCTTTTAAACTTCAGCCTACTCTCCATCACCACTATATTGTGATCTGATTCTGTATCTGCTGCCGGCCGAAGTGGCCGTGCGGTTAAAGGCGCTGCAGTCTGGAACCGCAGGACCGCTACGGTCGCAGGTTCGAATCCTGCCTCGGGCATGGATGTTTGTGATGTCCTTAGGTTAGTTAGGTTTAACTAGTTCTAAGTTCTATGGGACTAATGACCTCAGCAGTTGAGTCCCATAGTGCTCAGAGCCATTTGAACCATCTGTATCTGCTCCTGGGTACGCCTTAAATCCAGTATCTGATTTCAGAGTCTGTTTGACCATGATGTAATCTAACTGAAATCTTCCCATATCTCCCAGCCTTTTCCAAGCATTCATCCTCCTCTTGTGATTCTTGAACAGAGTACTCACTTATTAGCCGAAATTTATTACAGAATGTGGTTAGTCTTTCTTCTCTGTCATTTCTAGTACCAAGCCTTTATTATTCTATAACTCTTTCTCCTACTCCTTCCCATACAGCCACATTCCAATCCCTCATTACGATTAGAGTTTCATCTCCCTTTATGCACTGAATTACCTGTTCAGTATCATTATATATATTTTTTATCTCCTCATCTTCAGCTTGCGACATCGGCATGTATACCTGTACTATCATTGTCGGTGTTGGTGTGTTGTCGATTCCAATGAGAACAACCCTATCATTGAACTGTTCACAATAACACGCTCCCTGCCCTATCTTCCTATGCATAATGAATCCTACTCCCATTACACCATTTTCTGCTGCTTTTGATATTACCCTATACAAATATGACCAGAAATCCTTGTCTTCTTTCTAGATCTGACCTTTGCATTTCCGCATTTCCCTTTTCAGACTTTCTGTCTTCCCTGCCACATTCAAGCTTCTGACATTTGATGCTCCAACTCATAGAACGTTATCATTTCAATGTTTATTGAGTTTTTCCTCATGATCACCTTCCCCTTGACAGTCCCCTCCTGGAGATCCGAATGAGGCACTATTGGGAGTATTCCAGAATCTTTTGCCACCGGAGAGATTATTGTGACACTTTTTCAATTACAGGCCACGTGTCTTGTAGCCACACATCATGTTTCTTTAATGCAGGGATTTCCATTGTTTTCTGCATCTGCATGCCATTGATCATTGCTGATCCTTCCATTTTTAGGGAAAGTTTCCCACCTCCACAGGCAAGAGTGCCTTAGACCTCTGTCCACTCATGCACCTTCTTTGACAAGGCTGTTAGCAGAAGGAGGGTAACTTCTTATGCCTGAAGTCTTTGGCTGCCAGTGCTGATTTTTTATTAAAAATTTAAGTGGTGGCAGGGTTCAAATGGAGGACTGAGGATGTTTTGATTACTAATTAAAGTCACTACCCCTAGACTATGCATGCAGAGGGGTACCTGGTACATTTGTCACATTTGAACAAAATGATGTAACTTGGACACACAACACAACCAAGAATGTTACTACATCTTTATTGGACTGTGGCATGTATGCCAACCACCATAACATACACCGAACGCAATAAGATAAGGCAAATGGATGCAAGCAGTAATAACATGATAACTGAGGCTTGCTGGGCTCTATCGGATATCCGCAGTATTGCTCTTTCGTGGCACACTCTCACGGATGACAATACACTGCTAATGTGCGTGGCTGTCAAGTGTGAACACATTACTTCATTCCACTTCTCTTGGGGAACAGCTCGGATGTCCGCAGTGTCTTCCTCCACAAGGAATGTTAATGACCGAGAGCCGTTGAGAGTCAGCATCAGTGGGAAGCAGCAAATACGCATTAGAGAGGTAGATCTTGGAAAAATACTGACCACCGA
The DNA here is from genome assembly GCF_021461385.2 of Schistocerca piceifrons. Lineage (NCBI taxonomy): Eukaryota > Metazoa > Arthropoda > Insecta > Orthoptera > Acrididae > Schistocerca > Schistocerca piceifrons. The sequence continues at coordinate 217,938,559 of NC_060146.1, forward strand.
TGACCTTAGCAAAAAGTTCGTCAGAGTGTGGCAAGAGGTACGTGTCAATGATAGAAGAGCACTGACAGAAACTTTGAAATCGCTGCAAAGGCAGAACCATCCCGATGACTTCTCGACAATCATTGAGTGTGGTAGCCCATTCACGGGATGCGATCAGTTGGATGACCCGAGAGGCTGTGAGGTGATCGAGCCCCGCCTTGACGTGGTCACAGAGTGCCATTGGCATTGGGCGAGCCCAAAAGAAAAGCCAAAGGTTTCACAGTTACGTGGGCTTTGGATTTACTAGCACAACCCAAATCCACAAAAAACAGGGCTAAAAATTCAGAGCATAAAGAGTTGAGTTGTGTATAAGGCACCTGATCATGGACAAGATTAACTTTATCGGAAACAGTAAGCCCGAAAAGCTTAAGCCATCCGTATCAAAAAATTTTTGGTGTGTGCACTGTTCACGATCAGAAAAGTGAGCAGATGAACCACTTGTTTATATATGACTGGGGCTGAGAAACTGCCTAATATCTGAATGCTTTGTTTACTACAGGTGACTGTCGTACATGACAAAAAAGTAGCACTAAAGGGGGAGAATGCAAGCCTATGTACGTTTGCAAATTGAGTAATGACATGGCAGCACCAGTGTCGACTTACATGTGCAAAACCTTCTACTAAACCTTGACCTCAATAAAAAGCTTACTAGTAGCAACGGAGATTGCCAATATACAATTGACATCTGTGTCAGTGTCTGCAGTAGGTTGTTGGAATTTTTCTGCAAGCAGGAGCAATGTGGCCAGTTTTGTTACACTTGCGGCAAATGGCCCACCGCGTAGGACAATCCGGCGTGTCGTGAGTTACAAAAAACGACTGACAAGAGGGAAGCGTGGAGCGGTCACGTTGTTGTCATTACTGGGCTTGTTGTGCTGCAGCTGCTGCTGCTGCGGCCATGGCTGGCATACTGAGGTGGGCCAGCCGCCAAGATGTTTTTCTCACATGTGGATTGTCACCACCGTATTGTCCCATTGTGAACCGTCCCACAAACGGCAGGGGGGAAGTGGGTTGAACTTCTGCAATCTCACACCATGATATAGTTTGAGTACCTGCAGCCCTCAAAACCTCAAATGATTGTGCAATAGTGCAAATGTCGAAGAGGGAGGGGTTTTCATATTGAAGGCCCTGCTCACGAACCTCATGATCAGGGGCTAATCCAATGATTGCGTCACGAGCCGTTTGGTCGGGATATGACTCCTTATTTTCATCACTGATAAAGTGACAATGATGGCTTCAACAGTGAAGCTCAGTTGCCCAAGTCTTATCGGAATCTTCTGGTTTCTTGTGACACCAATAGAACACAACTCGAGTGGCAATGACGAGTGTCTGTTTACAGTAGTACTTCGAAAGAAGGTCGCATGTGTTATCGAAAGAGAATAAAGACAGATCCTGCAGGGGGTCCAGCTGGCAAAGGAGTTGATACGTGCAGCGTGATAACCAAGACAAAAAAAAAAAGTACAGAATAAGGTAACATCAGTCAACCCAATGCATGAAAATGCTGTCGCAACTGTTTTTTGAATGCTTCCCATTCTTCGACAGACTCATCATAAGCTGGATACGGCAGGGGATAAACAATAGGGGTAGTGACAGGCAAGACAGGAGGTGCAAGGGGCAGCGTGACAGGCGATGTAGAGTGAGATGGATTCAAACTGGCCAAACCAGAGGCAAGCATTAGCAACACCATGGTTTGATAATGTTGTGCCGTGGTGAATGCCTCGTGCAACACTGCAGTGAGAACCCCTTGCTGATCAAACAGCCGATGTAAGAACTTGTCAGTAGCGCTCTCAGACATTGTGAACGCTATGGAGGACCAACCAGAGACTGAAAACTGTGTGGAGAATAATCCCACACTCATCATCACGTGTGTTGTAACTTGGACATACAACACAACGAAGAATGTTAGTACAACTCTATTAGATGTGGAATGTGCACCAAACACCATAACATACACTTAACATGGTAAGGTAAGGTAAATGTATGCAAGCAGGTAATAACATGATACGGGGTGTGAGTGTGGTGTGGCAGGTTTTAAATAGACACTCGCCTGTGGTGGGCTCTATAGGAAGTTCACAGTAATGCTCACATACAGTGCACTCTCACAGATCACAACAGATTGCTAATGCACACACCTTTCAAGTGTGCACACATTATTTCACAAAACCTGTGCATCCTCTCTGAATTAATAATAATTATTGTCTGTGTGGTGAGAGTGCTGTTATTGAATGTTGTTGTTGTTGTTGTTGTTGTTGTTGTTGTTGTTGTTGTCTTCAGTCCTGAGACTCGTTTGATGCAGCTCTCCATGCTACTCTATCCTGTGCAAGCTGCTTCATCTCCCAGTACTTACTGCAACCTACATCCTTCTGAATCTGCTTAGTGTATTCATCTCTTGGTCTGCCTCTACGATTTTTACCCTCCACGCTGCCCTCCAATGCTAAATTTGTGATCCCTTGATGCCTCAGAACATGTCCTACCAACCAATCCCTTCTTCTAGTCAAGTAGTGCCACAAACTTCTCTTCTCCTCAATCCTATTCAATACCTCCTCATTAGTTATGTGATCTACCCATCTAATCTTCAGCATCCTTCTGTAGCACCACATTTCAAAAGCTTCTATTCTCTTCTTGTCCAAACTAGTCATCGTCCATGTTTCACTTCCATACATGGCTACATTCCATACAAATACTTTCAGAAACGACTTCCTGACACTTAAATCAATACTCGATGTTAACAAATTTCTCTTCATCAGAAACGCTTTCCTTGCCATTGCCAATCTACATTTTATATCCTCTCTACTTCGACCATCATCAGTTATTTTGCTCCCCAAATAGCAAAACTCCTTTACTACTTTAAGTGTGTCATTTCCTAATCTAATTCCCTCAGTATCACCCAACTTAATTCGACAACTTTCCATTATCCTCGTTTTGCTTTTGTTGATGTTGATCTTATATTCTCCTTTCAAGACTGTCCATTCCGTTCAACTGCTCTTCCAAGTCCTTTGCTGTCTCTGACAGAAATACAATGTCATCGGCGAACCTCAACGTTTTTATTTCTTCTCCATGGACTTTAATACCTACTCGGAATTTTTCTTTTGTTTCCTTTACTGCTTGCTCAATATACAGATTGAATAACATCGGGGACAGGCTACAACCCTGTCTCACTCCCTTCCCAACCGCTGCTTCCCTTTCATGCCCTTAGACTCTTATAACTGCCATCTGGTTTCTGTACAAATTGTAAATAGCTTTTCGCTCCCTGTACTTTACCCCCTGCAACCTTTAGAATTTGAAAGAGAGTATTCCAGTCAACATTGTCAAAAGCTTTTCTAAGTTTACAAATGCTAGAAATGTAGGTTTGCCTTTCCGTAATCTATTTTCTAAGATAAGTTGTAGGGTCAGTATTGCCTCACTTGTTCCAACATTTCTGCGGAATCCAAACTGATCTTCGCCGAGGTCAGCTTCTACCAATTTTCCCATTCGTCTGTAAAGAATTGGCGTTAGTATTTTGCAGCTGTGACCTGTTAAACTGATAGTTTGGTAATTTTCACATCTGTCAACACCTGCTTTCTTTGGGATTGGAATTATTATATTCTTCTTGAAGTCTGAGGGTATTTCGCCTGTCTCATACATTCTGCTCACCAGATGGTTGAGTTTTGTCAGGACTGGCTCTCCCAAGGCCGTCAGTAGTGCCAATGGAATGTTGTCTACTCCCGGGGCCTTGTTTCGACTCAGGTCTTTCAGTGCTCTGTCAAACTCTTCACGCAGTATCGTATCTCCCATTTCATCTTCATCTACATCCTCTTCCATTTCCATAATGTTGTCCTCAAGTACGTCACCCTTGTATAGACCCTCTATATGCTCCTCCCACTTTTCTGCTTTCCCCTCTTTGCCTAGAACTGGGTTTCCATCTGAACTCTTGATATTCATACAAGTGGCTCTCTTTTCTCCAAAGGTCTCTTTAATTTTCCTGTAGTCAGCATCTATCTTACCCCTCGTGAGATAAGCCTCTACATCCTCACATTTGTCCTCTAGCCATCCCTGCTTAGCCATTTTGCACTTCCTGTCGATCTCATTTTTGAGACGTCTGTATTCCTTTTTGCCTGCTTCATTTACTGCATTTTTATATCTACTCCTTTCATCAATAAAATTCAGTATTTCTCCTGTTACCCAAGGAGTTCTACTAGCCCTCGTCTTTTTACCTACTTGATCCTCTGCTGCCTTCACTACTTCATCCCTCAGAGCTACCCATTCTTCTTCTACTGTCCTTCTTTCCCCCATCCCTGTCAATCGTTCCCTTATGCTCTCCCTGAAACTCTGTACAACCTCTGGTTCTTTCAGTTTATCCTGGTCCCATCCCCTTAAATTCCCACCTTTTTGCAGTTTCTTCAGTTTTAATCTACAGTTCATAACCAATAGATTGTGGTCAGAGTCCACATCTGCCCCTGGAAATGTCTTACAGTTTAAAACCTGGTTCCTAAATCTCTGTCTTACCATTATACAGTCTATCTGATACCTTATAGAATCTCCAGGATTCTTCCATGTATACAACCTTGTTTTATGATTCTTGAACCAAGTGTTAGCTATGATTAAGTTATGCTCTGTGCAAAATTCTACCAGACGGCTTTGTCTTTCATTTCTTTCCCCCAATCCATATTCACCTACTATGTTTCCATCTCTCCCTTTTCCTACTGTCGAATTCCAGTCACCCATGACTATTAAATTTTCGTCTCCCTTCACTACCTGAATAATTTATTTTATCTCATCATACATTTCATCAATTTCTTCGTCATCTGTGGAGCTAGTTGGCATATAAACTTATACTACTGTGGTAGGCGTGGGCTTCGTATCTATCTTGGCCACAATAATGCGTTCACTATGCTGTTGGTAGTAGCTTACCCGCACTCCTATTTTTTATTCATTATTAAACCTACTCCTGCATTACCCCTATTTGATTTAGTATTTATAACCCTGTATTCACCTTACCAAAAGTCTTGTTCCTCCTGCCACCAAACTTCACTAATTCCCGCTATATCTAACTTTAACCTATCCATTTCCCTTTTTAAATTTTCTAACCTACCTGCCCGATTAAGGGATCTGACATTCCACGCTTCGATCCGTAGAACGCCAGTTTTCATTCTCCTGATAACGACGTCCTCTTGAGTAGTCCCCGCCCGGGGATCCAAATGGGGGACTATTTTACCTCTGGAATATTTTACCCAAGAGGACACCACCATCATTTAACCATACAGTAATTGAATGTACTTAATTGAAATCCTAGGTTAAAAGCCATTCATTATAAATACATCATTACTATAATTTATGAACCACAGATTTTAATTAAGCGCCTCCAAGAACGGCATCCTTACCATACGAACAATAATTATTATTAATTCACTGTGGGTGTACTTCTTTTATTCAAATGCAACAAATGTACCACATGCCATCAGTTGGAAGTAGCCTTGTGAGCCATATTAATAATGTGGATTCTACTGAACAATCATTTTATTATGTGATATTGCATTTACATTTTGCTGACTGTTGGATGAGTTACTCTTGTAACCGATACAATCAGGTACATTCTGATGCATTTGATGTTAGAGTATTTGCTGTTTAGTTAGTTTACTGTTGTCTACAGCTCTGAGACTGTGGTTCATGTTGAATCAGAACAAGTCATTTAAAAAAAGTTGATACAGTCAAGACAGATAAAAAATCCGTTTTAAAACCATTCAGTGTGGATTTTATCTCCAAGGACATTGTCAGTTTTTGCACTGGTACTTCAAACCAACACAGCATTATCAGGTAGAGTAATGTATTGAGGTGCCATCCAGTTGCTCACTTTATTTATACACTGCTCAAGAGGATTAGGGGAATATGACTTTGGACATCTGCCATAGTTTACTGAGCAGTAATTTATTTCCAGAATGAGATTTTCACTCTGCAGCGGAGTGTACGCTGATATGAAACTTCCTGGCAGATTAAAACTGTGTGCCCGACCGAGACTCGAACTCGGGACCTTTGCCTTTCGCGGGCAAGTGCTCTACCATCTGAGCTACCGAAGCACGACTCGCGCCCGGTGCTCACAGCTTTACTTCTGCCAGTATCTCGTCTCCTACCTTCCAAACATTACAGAAGCTCTCCTGCGAACCTTGCAGAACTAGCACTAGCTAGCACAGGCTGTGGCTAAGCCATGTCTCCGCAATATCCTTTCTTTCAGGAGTGCTAGTTCTGCAAGGTTCGCAGGAGAGCTTCTGTAAAGCTTGGAAGGTAGGAGACGAGATACTGGCAGAAGTAAAGCTGTGAGCACCAGGCGTGAGTCGTGCTTCGGTAGCTCAGATGGTAGAGCACTTGCCCACGAAAGGCAAAGGTCCCGAGTTCGAGTCTCGGTCAGGCACACAGTTTTAATCTGCCTGGAAGTTTAGTAATTTATTTATTTATTTTTAGTTATTTGTTTATTTCATATTCCATTAATCCATATAGTGATGAATCACAAAGATGTGAATGAGCCAGGTTCACATCTTTATAGATATACAACAAACATTAGCACCATGACAAGAACGTAGCAGTCTGGTGATATAAACTTAAAGGGTGAACTGAAATTAAGTAAATACAGTTCAGGTAAACATTATGTAAACTGTGGAAAATAACTTTTGGAACAGAAAAAAGAAAATTCGTGCATTGATCATTTTAGGCAGCGAAGATAAATTACAACTAACATAATATAAACAGAGACTAGAATATAAATAGGAAATACAATAAAAAATTAAAAAGACTGCCACTGGTTAGGCCTACTTTGCAGTTACTCTTCCAGAAAATAGGAGGACTTACCGATAAGGTATTTTCTTAAATTAAATTTAAATGTAGCTGGTGAATTAATGTGGACTTTGATATCAGATGGAAGAGAATTGAAGAGTTTTGCGGCAGAATAATGAATACCTTTTTGTATGACACTTAGCTGTTTTAGATCTCTGTGTAAATCATTTTAAGACCTGTGTTGTCATCGTGGTATGCTTTATTGGATGTAAAAAGAGAGTGGTTATTCAAGACAAAAATCATCAAAGAAAATAAGTACTGATGTGGTGGTCAATATTTGTAGCTTACTGGACAGGTTTCTGCAAGAATATATTGGATGAATGCCACTCATGATTCTAATTGCTCTCTTTTGTGCATTAAAGACCTTTTTGGCTAAAGGTTGATTATCCCAAAAAATTATACCATATGACGTGATGGAGTGAAAATATCCAAAGTAAGCTGCTTTGATAGCATTCACATCACCAACAGGGGAAATTACATGCAGGGCATAAGTTACTACACTTAGTCTTTTATAAGAAGAGTTTAACCTGTCATTAATTGTAATGCCCAGTAACTTAAAGTGTCACTCTGTAATATATTTTGACTGTCATAGTATAAGTTGATTGCTTCTTTTTCTGGTGATGATGCATGAAATATGTTGTGCTTTTTCAATATTTAGTGTTAATCTGTTAGACTTAAACCAGTGTAGGACAACTACAAGTACAGCATTACATTTATTTACTAGTTCACTGATTGATTGACTTTCAAGCATAATAGTAGTGTCATCAGCAAAAAGACGTCAAGTGGTTGCAGAATTGACGTCATCCCGCCTGGAATTACTGCCTAGTGCGTTTTGCTTTCCTCTACTTCTCGTTTTACTGCAGGTGTTGTATGGCCTGCATACGCATCTAATACCAACAGACTGTGCAAACCAGAGATCACTTGCGTAAACCAAGCATTGCGCCAGGACGACGATTCCACACACACTTAATCCATTCCAGCACCATGTCCTCCAAAAACCACCCGGTTTGTTTGTTCGTACAATTAGTTTTTGGAAACATTTCCAATTTCGGTAAAGTCTTTCGCTTGAAAACTGTGAATGGGGATGATTTATGTCCATCTGCTGTGCAAGCAAGCATGATGGACATCCGCTGTTTTTCACCCCCTGATGTAAGAACACTTATGTCTTTCTGTCTTTTGCGTATAATTTGACGGCATGTCAAAATATACGGGAGTTGGTCAGCATTTCCTATCTGACCAAGAAGTTATTGCTTTTCTGTGCGCCGCCTAATTATGAAGTGCTGAAATTCCACAAGTTTTTCTTAATAACTTTTTAGCAGCTTCTGTGCAGCTGAAGTTCGCCTTCGAACGGAAAAACCCCAGCACTTCATAAACAGATCAATCCAGCTCCGACTAGCCTTAAATTTTTCGATTTTTTGCTCTCTAGCAATTTCATGTGCCTTAATTTTTAAAATTTCAGTGTTCACTGGAAGGAATTTCTGACACTGTTCCTTAACAAATTCATTTAAAATCACTTCTAGTGCATGATATTGGCCACACCTTGGCCTGCTAAATGCTTTCCTGCTACTTGAACATTCAAATAATTCGTCTCTCTGCAGTTGTCATTGCATGACGTTGCTCTCATCGATCCCTTATTGCAGACCTGCAGAATGATTAGAACTTTGTTCCACAAAAGAAATAACTCCCCTCTTGAATTTGGCACTATAATGAAAGCGCTTCACTATGGTTCACTAACACCAGCAAGCACTTTACAAAATTCCACGAAGCAATAGGTGCACTACGTGAAATCTTAATGAGACCCAGCTTATCATCTCGTGCAACAATCCTAAAGCCTTGTACATTGTTGGTATTTTAGTGTAACGAAATTTATTTTTGTTGCTACAAACATTGAAAAGGCTGCTACATTCGAAGGTGAACAATACGGAATTTCTATTTACTTTGTTCGATAATGTATGAAAAAGCGGTGGTCGAAACTCGGGGCAAGAAAAAAGCTCGTCTTCTACCTTTTCCTAGAAATTTATTTACTGATGCAGAGGTTTTGGCACCAGTATTTATCTTTGTGCCTGCAAGGCATGCCTGTGTAGCAGTACATAAATTCTATAGCAGAAGTTAGTTGTGGCGGCACCTACCAACATTTTTTCAGAACTTCCGCTTACTTTGCACCCGATTCTAAGCCGCATGTGGTTTTTTGGATTACAAAAACTGGAAAAAAAAGTGTGGCTCAGATTGGAGTAAATACGGTAATTGTTTTGCAGCCATGTGAAGTAAGTTGGCATTAACAGTTTTTTGTTTGTAAATGATTTTGTTGATGTGTTCTCTTTGTAGGTACGAGTTCCAACACACGAAGATGGCACATGCCTGTTTTGGGAGTTTGCAACAGACAACTACGATATTGGTTTCGGAGTATATTTTGAATGGGCGAAACCAACCACCAGTCAAGTTTCTGTTCACATCGCAGAGAGCGAAGAAGAAGATGAAGAGGAATTTGATGATGATGAGGACAATGATGGTATGAATTACATTTGGGACATATGCTGTATACAAATACGTCCGTAAAGTGTCTCTGCAGTGTCGAGCTCCACATGTCTTGCCTCGAGGGTTGTGTAAGGTTGGCAGAACATTCATTTCACTGTATAGGCTAGGGGCCGGGATTCACTGCTAGTGGCCACAGTTATGTTGGGATATGGGATTCAACATTATTACAGTGAAAAAAAAAATAATATTAATTACAATGAAATACTTTATACTCACCAAAATCACTTTAGGTGGTGGAAATGTTTTCCTCATTTTTGAAGGCATAGTTAAATATGTTTACATTTGTTTGCAAACACCTTTACCAATGTTCCACGTGTAATGTAATGCAGATAATCAGTTGTTGCAGTCTTCAGTTCACCTAATATCTTTGGGTTATTTTGATACACGAATGTTGTAGCCACACCCGAAAGGAAATATTCAGGCAGAGAGAGATTTGGTGAGTGCAGGGGCCAGAGACCTTTCATAATTACTCTGCCTCCACAGATGTCATCTAAAAGTCATATGGACTGGTCTGCCATATGAGCAGTAGTGTTGTCTTTTTGGAAAAATGAATAATTGATGTCATTTTCATTTAGCAGGGGAATAAATGGTTAAATTATCTGGGAATAATAGACATTGAAGGTTACGTTAATATTGAAAAAGATCATCCTATGATTCATGTTCACATTATTTCACCCACATTATTATTTTCTCTGTGTGCAATGGCATTCTCATACGGCGTGTGGATTTTCTGATGACCAAATTCGTGAATTTTGGAATTACTGTCGCGACACAGGTGGAACCAAACCCCTTCAGTGAAAAAGGTTCAAACTAAAACATTAGCTGTATGTCAGTTAACAAATCGCTGAAACCATTCACAGTACACTATTACATGGTATATACAATGTAATTGTTGCACAGCAGTAATTTTTTATGGATACGTCCCCAGGTTTTTGGTTGCGGCCTTACGTGCTATCGTATGAGACACTCTCCTCACTGATTTTGTTGGACTCTGCAGCACGATGTCCAAAGTGTCGTCAAGCTTATGATATCCAAAGTGACATCAAGCTTCCCTTCTATGGGCTTACCAGTTCGTGCTGCATCTTGAACTGCATGTGCTGTGTGGAATTTGCAAGTTAAATCTTGTACAGAGTCATGATGTGGGCACCTTGAAGTAGGAAAGCGTAAACTAAATTGCCGCCTCACGTGGCCTGAAGAGTTTCCTTCTGCACAGAAAACCTCTTCCACTAAAAATGCTCCCTCTGCAACATTTATTTATTTATTTGTTCTTGGTAATTACAGCCTATTATCTTAATAGCTAAAATAGGCCATACAAATCACATTTTCTTGGATAGTAATAAATAACGTATTAACTATTTATTTCTAACAATTTTTAAAATACTGCAACTACTTCTACAAAACTACAATAAGACCCTTAACCAGTTACCCAACTGCTGATACTCTCCGCAATAGCAAGCATTCTCACAACACACAGTTTACACAAGAAGTGGACGATAACACAACTAAAAGCTGCAACACATGCAACACTACTGTCCCCCACCCTACCATTGCAGATAGACGGAACACGTGCAGGCGAGACTTGAATGTGCTGCCAATTTTACACATTCTGCAAGGGGAGGCACATGAGGCTCGCTGCCGCAGAGAGACTTTGCCGACGCACGGTAAATTATATTAGAATATTGGCAAAGAGCTGAAATTCAGCAGTGCCCTTTTGTTTTTGCAAATTTTTGATGTACTAAAAGTTTCCTGCAGTTTATGTTGATGTCTTACAACTTTGCAATCTGATTTTTAAAATAAGAAACCCTGCTACGTACAGTATTTTTTCTTAACTCTATGGGCATCTAATGACACGTAGGACCTGCTTAAGTTATTATCATAAGGATAAGTTTTCTTGGAAGGCTTTTACTGAGTTTTGGTATCGTTAAGATGGAATTTGATTCTTTTATCCATGAAACAGGTCTCTCCAAAAATTAATCTGCCCTCCAACTAATGTTCAATTCGTACAGATGATGGTCAAAGGGGCTCAGGAATAGTCTCAAAGCAATAGCCATCTGATTGTCATTGACATGTCCTGCAGTGGTTTTTCTTTGTGAAGATTATGTATTTATTTACACGCCAAATTCCTTAGGACCAAATTGAGGATCAAATCTCCAAGGTCATGGGAAGTGTCAGTACATGAAATTATGACATAAAAGTAATGACAGATAAAAATAAAATGTTTATGAACCCGAAACACTCAATCCATAAGTCTAAATCAACACAATCAACAACACAACAAGAATCAGCTTAATTTTTCGAGGAACTCCTTGGCAGGATAGAAGGAGTGGCCCATGAGGAAACTCTTCAGTATCGATTCGAAAGCGCGTGGATTACTGCTAAGATTTTTTAATTTGAGTGGTAGTTTATTGAAAATGGATGCAGCAGTATACTGCACACCTTTCTGCACAAGAGTTAAGGAAGTCCGATCCAAATGCAGGTTGATTTCTGCTGAGTATTAACTGAGTGAAAGCTGCTTATTCTTGGGAATAAGCTAATATTGTTAACAAGAAATGACAGTAAGGAATATATGTATTGAAAGGCCAATGTCAAAATACCCAGACTCGTGAACAAGGATCAAGAAGAGGTTCGTGAATTTCACCACTTATTACCCAAACTGCCCATTTCTGAGCCAAAAATATCCTTTAAGAATGGGAAGAGCTACCCCAAAATATAATACCATACGACATAAGCAAATGAAAATAAGCGAAGTAAACTAATTTTCATGTTGAACGATCACTCACTTCAGATACCGTTCGTATAGTAAAAATGGCAGCATTAAGTCTTTGAATAAGATCCTGAACATGGGTTTTCCATGACAGTTTACTATCTATCTGAACACCTAGAAATATGAATTGTTCAGTTTCACTAATCATATGCCCATTCTGTGAAATTAAAACGTCAGGTTTAGTTGAATTGTGTGTTAGAAACTGTAAAAACTGAGTCTTAACTGTGATTTAGTGTTAATTTTCTACAGGTCATGAATTTAGGTCATGAACTGCACTATTTGAAACCGAGCCCGTGTTACACACAACATCCTTTACTCAGCTAACAGAAATATTTTAGAGTTACCCGTAATACTAGAGGGCATATCATTTATGTAAATAGGGAACAGGAGTGGCCCCCACACTGATCCCTGGGGCATCCCCCACTTGTCTGTACCCCACATCACGGCCATTCTCAACATTGTGTTTGCTGTCTGTTGCTAAAGTAAGAGGTGAACCAATTGTGAGCTGCTCCCAGTATTCCGTAATGGTCCAACTTGTGGAGCAATATTTTGTGATCAGCACAATCAAATGACTTAGTTAAATCAAAAAATATGCCAAGCATTCAAAACCTTTTGTTTAATCCATCCAGTACCTCACAGAGAAAAGAGAATGTAGAATTTTCAGTTGTTAATCGACTTCTAAAGCCAAACTGTACAATTGATAGCAAATCGTGTGATACAAAATGATGAATTATCCTTACATACACAGCCTTTTCGATAACTTTAACAAACACTGATGGCGTAGAAATAGGTCTAAAATTATCTACATTATCCCTTTATCCCCTTTTATAAAGTGGCTTTACTACTGAGTACTTGAATCGTTCAGGAATCTGACCATTCCTAAAGGAAAAACAACAAATTTGGCTAAATATAGGGCTAACATGTGCAGCACACATAACCATGAGACTCCTTAAGTGATTTAATTATTGACTCAATCTTCACCTTGTCTGTATCAAAGAGGAGTATTTCAGACATCAGTCTCGGAAAGGCATTTGCTAAGAAAGTTATATGTTTCCCTGTAGAAATTAAATTTTTGTTTAATTCACCAGCAATGCTCAGAAAATGATTGTTAAATATTGTACATACATCCGATTTATCAGTAACAGAAATATTTTTACTGCGAACTGACTTCCTTCACAACTGGCCATATAGTTTTAATATTATCCTGTGAACTATTCTTGGGAATAAGCTAAAATTGTTAACAAGAAATGACAGTAGGGAATATATGTATTGAAAGGCCAATGTCAAAATACCCAGACTCGTGAACAAGGATCAAGAAGAGGTTCATGAACTTTCACCACTTATTACCCAAACTGCCCATTTCTGAGCCAAAAATATCCTTTAAGAATGGGAAGAGCTACCCCAAAATATAATACTATATACTCTTTGCCTTCCTAATAACATTTTTAAACACCTTATAATGGGCTATTATAGCTTGATTGTGCGTACTTCTAACATTTTGATGTAATTCCCGCTTTGTTCTACAAGATATCCTTATCCTACTAGTCAGCCACCCGGGCTGCCTATTACTGCTAGTACACTGTTTAGAATGTTCTAATGGAAAGTAACTCTCAAAGAGCATGAGAAATGTGTTAAGGAAGGCATTACATTTATCGTCTATGTTATAGGCACTATAAACATCCTCCCACTCTTGTTCGTTCGCAAGGTTTAAAAAACTCTCTATTGCTATTGGATTAACTTTCCTCCATAGTTTGTAATTATATGTGACATTTGTTTGAGTAAAATAGCCTTTTAGTGTTAAAATTTGTGCATCACGGTCTGAAAGGCCATTCACCCTTTTACTAACAGAATGCCCATCTAGTAATGAAGAACGAATAAAAATGTTGTCTATGGCTGTGCTGCTATTCCCCTGCGCCCTAGTTAGAAAAAACACAGTCTGCATCAGATCATATGAATTCAGAGATCTACCAACATCCTTTTTCTTGCACCATCATATACAAAATTTATATTGAAGCTACCACATATAACTAATTTCTGCTACTTCCTACAAAGTGAATCAAGAACCTTGTCTACCTCGAGCAGAAATGATCTGAAATCAGGGTTAGGGGATGTATAAACAACAACAGTTAGAAGTTTAGTTTCACCAAATTTAACTGCTCTGCACAACATTCAAATATCTGTTCAGTGCAGTGTCATGATAGTCTATGGACTCGAATGGAATACTGTTTTTTACATGCGTAGGCACTCCCCCACCCCACACGGAACTCTTTGAAAAACAGCCAGCTAATCTGTATCCTCACAAAGGAAGCCTCTGAATTGTCAAATTATTTAAATGGTGCTCTGATATACCAATAATTTCAGAGTCAACTTCTTTAAGCGGTTCACTAACATTATCTCTAATACCTCTTATATTTTGATGAAATACGCTAATTCCTTCTCTACTCTGAAACATTACATCCTCAGAAGGTGAACCCTTATTTAGAGGAACTTGTGGTTCTAACTATTCATAGAATCATAGAATGAATATACTTGCAAACGCTTTGAAAATTCTATGTAACAATTTCAGACATTGTATCTCTCCGTGGACAACAGTGACCGACGGTCTTCACTTAATGACCGAGAGCAGCAGCATTTGCGTAGAGTTGTCAGTGCTAACAGATGAGCAACACTGCATGACATAACTGCAGAACTCAATGAACTCAGTATGGGACATATGATGGACATATCTGGTAGGACACTGTGGCAAAATTTGGTGTTAATGGGCTATGGGAACATATATTTGATGAGAATATCTTTACTAACAGCACATTGCGTGCAGTGCCTCTCCTGTGCTCGTGCCCATATTGATTGGACCCTAGATGGCTGGAAAACTGTGGCGTGGTCAGACGAGTCCCAGTTTCAGTTGGTACCAGCTAAGGATAGGCCTAAGGTCTCGCCACAGTCGTAACGTCAGTTCGCTTCAGATCACCGAAGTTGAGCACTTTCGGGCTCGGCTAGCACTCGGATGGATGACTGTCCAGTCTGCCGAGTGCTGTTGGCAAGCAGGGTGCACTCAGCTCCTGTGAGGCAAATTTAGGTACTACCCGATTGAGGAGTAGCAGCTCCAGTCACGAAAACTGACACTGGCTGGGAGAGCAGTGTGCCGACCTCACGGCCTTCCGTATCCGCATCCAGTGACACCTGAGGGTGGTACGGTGGTCGGTCAGTAGTGTCGGGCCTTCCGCGACCTGTTCGGATGGAGTTCACTTCGAGAGCTAATGGCTGCGTTCAAGTGTAGTACAGACCTACAAAGCTGTGGACCCTAGTTGTTAACAACACACCGTGCAAGCTGATGGTGTCTCCATAATGGTGTAGGCTGTGTCTGCACGAATGGACTGGGTCCTCTGGTCCAACTGAACTGATCTTTGACTGGAAATGGTTATGTTCAGCTACTTGGAGACCATTTGCAGCCATTCGCAAAGAAGTTGTTCCCAAACAACATTGGAATTCTCGCGGATGAGAATGAGCCGTGTCGGAGGGCCACAGTTGTTCGTGATTGGTTTGAAGAACATTCTGGAAAATTCGAGTGAATGATTTGGTCACCCAGATCACTAAATGTGAATCCCATCAAACTTTTACGGGACAAATCGAGTGGTCAGTTCTTGCACAAAATCCTGCACTGGCAATACTTTAATTATGGATGGCTATAGAGGCAGTACGGCTCAGTATTTCTGCAGGGGCCTGCCGACAGCTCGCTGAGCCCACGCGTGGCGAATTGCTGCGCTACGGTGGCAGCAGAAGGTCCGACACGATATTCTGTGATGTTTGTCACCTCAGTGTATATTAGGAGAAAAACAGCTACTGCACTTTGTATAAAGGCGCTTTTCTTTCTTCTGTACTGCTCAGCAGCCGTTGTTATCTGATACTTTAAACAGAGGAGTTATATAGCTACATACAGAGCTCACTCAGCTGTCTGTATACAAGAAAAGTTAGGATCCACATAATATAAATATTACATTTCTGAGTCAAATTATTCTGTTAAATTGCAAAAGGAGTTAGTAATGAGGTATTCTTTTACTCTGTTTTTGAATTTCCAATTTTCTGCTTGATACCCATCGGCAACCTGTTATTAGACCAGAATATAAAACTCTGTTCGGAGTCCTAGAGAGGGATTCATAGGTTATACAGAAATCACTTCTGCATCTGAATTCTTACGAAGTAGATGAAAATGATATCACTGTAAATGTTTAAACATGGACTAGAATACATTAATGCTGTAATCGTTTGCTTCATGTTAGCCCCCAAAAATCGGAAAAATCAGAAATATTGCATTTGTGACTTTGTAGACTTTCCCAGCGTAATAAGTCTTGTAAGTCTCTTCGGGTTTGCTGCCGGATCCTACAATAAACTCGATTCAATATTTTGGCGATCCAACTGGTCGCCGTCTTCAGGAGAATGCTGCTGCTGCTTCTGCTGATGAGTCTCAGCGGGCCTCAGCAGCAGCAGCAGCAGCAGCAGCAGCAGCATTCTCCTGAAGACGGCGACCAGTTGGATCGCCAAAATATCGAATAGAGTCGATTTTAGGACCTGGCAGCAAACCCGAAGAGACTTTAACTACTGCATTTGCTTTTCCTAAAAAATAAAAAGTTATATTTTTGATGTGTGTGTTCACAAACAGTGGATTAAATATCAAGATGGAGAAAGAAATATCAAGCTGGAGAAACAATAAGTTCTGTCTGCTTGTGTCTGTATATGTGTGGATGGATATGTGGGTGTCTGTGCGCGCGAGTGTATACCCATCCTTTTTTCCCCCTAAGGTAAGTCTTTCCGCTCCCGGGGTTGGAATAACTCCTTACCCTCTCCCTTAAAACCCACATCCTTTCGTCTTTCCCTCTCCTTCCCTCTTTCCTGATGAGGCAACAGTTTGTTGCGAAAGCTTGAATTTTGTGTGTATGTTTGTGTTTGTTTGTGTGTCTGTCGACCTGCCAGCACTTTCATTTGGTAAGTCACAACATCTTTGTTTTTATACAAAGATGATGTGACTTACCATACGAAAGCGCTGGCAGGTCGATAGAAACACAGACAGACACATACATACACACAAAATTCTAGGTTTCGCAACCAATGGTTGCTTCGTCAGGAAAGAGGGAAGGAGAGGGAAAGACGAAAGGATGTGGGTTTTAAGGGAGAGGGTAAGGAGTCATTCCAATCCCGGGAGCGGAAAGACTTACCTTAGGGGGGAAAAAAGGACAGGTATACACTCGCGCGCACACACACACACACACACACACACACATCCATCCGCACATACACAGACACAAGCAGACATTTGTAAAGGCAAAGAGTTCGGGCAGAGATGTTAGTCGAGGTGGAAGTAAAGAGGCAAAGATGTTGTTGAAAGACAGGTGAGGTATGAGCGGCGGCAACTTGAAATTAGCGGAGGTTGAGGCCTGGCGGATAACGAGAAGAGAGGATATACTGAAGGGCAAGTTCCCATCTCCGGAGTTCTGACAGTTTGGTGTTAGTGGGAAGTATCCAGATAACCCGGACGGTGTAACACTGTGCCAAGATGTGCTGGCTGTGCACCAAGGCATGTTTAGCCACAGGGCTATGGATGTAGGTCTGGGTGTGTAGATGTAGATATTTAAAAATAAAATTGGAAAAATCTGGAACATCGAGGTCCAAAAGTTAATTAAAACTGGTTGTTTTTATATTGACTAACCCAGCACAGTTGTAAGTATCTGCACACCACCTCCTTTCACCTGCTGTTCACATCCAGACCTCGGACTGGGCGACGACGTCGAGCGAGGGGGCGGTGTCGCGAGCCTGCGGGCGGCAGCGGCCGACGCGAGCCGGCCGCCACTGTCGGTGATCGTGCCGGTGTTCCGGCGCGAGTGCCAGCTGGAGGTGTATGCCGGCAGCCACGTGTACCCGGGCCAGGGTGTCTACCTGCTCAAGTTCGACAACTCGTACAGCCTGTGGCGCTCCAAGACTCTCTACTACCGCGTCTACTACACGCGGTGAGTGTCCGGCGGGGGATGTGCGGGCCGCTCGTGGTGGCATAAGTGAGGGCAGTCGAACACTGTTCTCCTTTCTTATTTTGATTTGTCGTGAAGTTGAATGCTCCGAGTAAATGTTGTTTGAAACACGAGTGCAGATATCTGCTGTTTACTAAATTTTCTGATTTAACATTTCTCTGAATGTGCAATAAATTAGGCAGTGAAGGGTTGAAATATGTGTCGCAGTAGTATCTTGTGAGACACTTTGATCTGTACTACTGGCTGTGGTTTTCTGTTATCTGATATGTTTACTGCCTAAATATGTTCATTTCAGGGAACAATAATTTCGGTCCTGTACTTTTTAACCCGTTTGTTTTGTAGGAAGCCACTATCCCCATTCTCGTCTGCCTTAGTGATCTCTTATGCTCAAAATGGAGTATACTTAACTTTTAAACTATCATTTTTGTTTCATATGTGCTTTAATTTGTGCATGTCGATCAAACTCAGATGTAATATTCTTTCCTAGCAATTTTAACACGTGAATTGCTTTGTAAATGTGGGCATGTGTAAGTTGATACAAAAGTTGCAGAATGTGTACAAGTAGATTCAGTATGTAAATGGAAAAACTGGTGGTGTCATTCAGAAAGATGGAATATTTGTGTATGGATTTGTGTTATGAATGCTTTAATATTATTATTATTATTATTATTATTATTATTATTATTATAAATATGATAATGGAAAGTCTCAAGTGAAACAACATCTTTTGTCCTTCCATTGTTGTTGTTATTATATTTTATTATTGAACATTATTCTAGCCCCGGTGATATTTATAGTATACCCATAGCGTACCCAATAACAGGTAGATAGTCATCTATGCTGTGCTATAATCTGTCGAGCAGGAATATATATATACACACACACACATTTCTGTTATGTTTTCACCTGTCTGAATTGACTTGCTCTGCCTCTCGTACAATATCGCATACTTTTTGTATGTTTTGTCTGGTTACATGTGTGGACAGTTGATTATACGTGCAGTCTTCCTTGAACCAAAATTCTGTAAGAGGTTTTAAATGAGCAGAAAAAGCTTGCAGGAAAAATTCAAAACTCATTCATGGGTAACGGAGAACTATATTACATTTTGCTTTTGGCAGTTAAGCGTTGTATTTGATTTGGAAGTGGCCCTACGAAAAGACCCATCTTCTATGTCAATGTAGACGAATAACTAGGCACTGTGAACTGAAGCTGCAGTCAATTTCTTCTTCTTCTTCTTCTTCTTCTTCTTCTTCCTCTTCTTCACTTCATGTATTAGGCAAATTGCCTGGTGCAGTACTCCATGTCTTATATTGCCTTCCTGCATTCCTTCATCCAGTGCATTAGTAATTCAGAGACTTTACATGGAATGTTTCCCCACCCAAACAGTCTACATGTTCCATCCGTTTTATTTTATTTTTTTGGTTTAGCTTGTCTATTCCTAAATCTTTCTTTATGCCCTCATTTCATTTACCATCTTCTTTTGTACATCCTTCCACTCGTCCTACAAACCCGATTTATTGAGCTGGCATTTAACTTCCTTGGTGTATTGTTGTTGTCACCCATACCCGTCCTTCCCCTTCCCTGTCAGTGTCTTTTAGAATTAGGTTACTGAGGAAAATTTGATGTCTGTTAAAACCGTCTCTCTCTTCACAGTTGACCTGATGACAAATGAAAAAAGTGTGTTCGGAAGCTTTTGCACCTGGAGTCAAATTCAATAGAATTCTTCTGGGTTGTAGACTGTGTCATGTCATAAAATGTACCAATATTTTGGCCACTGTAGCAAGCAGCCTTCTTCAGGGCATATAATATGTGTTATACAACATGACGCCATCAACAACCCAGGAAATTCCAGAAACTGAGGAAAGTGTTAAGCAACACAAGAATGATGTGCAGCTGTTTGGACCATTCCAGCAATAGCAGTGGAATCTAATAGCAATCTATCATTCTGTTATAACCTGTTATTGCTGATTGGTCTGATCATGTTCACAAATATGCATGTGGCAATCTTAATACTTGAACTTCCAGGTTACACCTATAACAGCCACATTGTTTCTGATATGCAGCAATATGTGAATACAATGTCTGAATTTATTGGTGGAATTGAGAAACTTTGTAACAGGAGTGAGATTTTCATCGGTAAATGTCATAAGTTGATGTTTGGGATACCACAATATGTTGTGTTACAGATTGATTGCTTATCTCTCATTCTTGGGTCTTATTTTTGTGCTTGTCTAAAAGTTGAGAGACATATCACAGAAGCATTGTCTGTTGGTAGTTTTGTAAATATTTGCAATTAATGTCTATTTTGTTATTTTTGGTGCTATACTCTGAATTAATAACACGTTTTTCCTACGGATAGAATTGGGTGAGAGGCTGTTCTAAAGTGTCGCATATATTAATTTTACTGAGAAAAATATAGTGTAAATGTTATACAGACATTTAATATCATCCTTCTATACACTGGTATCTACTGATGTGTAGTAGCATATATTTTTTGCTGACAGTATGAAAGGTTATGCTCTATGTGTAATACTACCATGCTCTTTCACTACAAATTCTTATAATCATCAGATGGCTGTACTGTTAAAAAGTTGTGAGTACTCACTTAAATTTGTGGTATGCCCACATTAGTGTGTGTATAGGTCAGTGGTGTTGTAGTGTCTTAAATAGATCTTTTTTCCCCAATAATAGGTCATAAGGTGTCCTTCTCATTCCAGATGCTAATATTTAAAGCTTTACCATATTTATTTGAATTTACTTTCAATTTGAACTTTGTCCCTGTAACACACACTTTTATCTCCCAAGTTTAAGTAGGGAAAAAGGAAATCCTCAGTTAAAATCCTCCAATTTTTCTTGTCTAAGTGGAAACTGACATTTCTGGTGAAACAGTTTGTTTTCAAGAAGAAATAAACTTCTTAAGAAAATGATATATACTTGTATAGTCAACATTTGATCAGATATTTAGAAAATACTTAAGATCACCTGTCAATCGATCAGAATACTGTTACACTTAAAAACATTTTTGGTTTGACCAAGGAAATGAAAACTAAGAGATTTTTTATTTTTCAAAGTAGTCCCCTTCGAGACAATAGTCCAGTTACTTTCCAACTTTATAATGTTCCTAAAAAGTGATAAAATTGAAAGCAGTCTCAATGCCAACAAGTTCTCTTAGCTTCACCTGGATGTTGCTAATTGGAGCATTATGAATTTTTGTCACAATATACTCAAACATACTATGAAAAGCATGTATTGTTACTCACCATATAGCAGAGTGTTGAACAAAAATACTACTGAACGTGTAAACTTTTGGCCCCAGCACCCAGAGACAGTCATCGTGTGTGTGCGCTGTGTTTGCGTGTATGTGTATGTTGTCTATTTCAGAAGGCCTTCTGGCCAAAAGCTTACATTTTTGGTAGTCTTTTTGTTGTGCCTGTCTGCGACTCAACATTTCGGCTATATGGTGAGTAGCAATCTATCCTTTTCATAATATTGTCATTATTCCATTCTGGGTTTCCCAATTCTTGATCACCTTCAATGAATCCTTCTTTAATGTCAAATCCTACCCTTCTTTTAAATTTGTTCAAGTTAAATCTTAAGATCAGTCATTTTTTCCCAATCGATGATTCAATTTTTTCCATTTTTTTACAAAAAAAAAAAAAAAAAAAAAAAAAAAAAAAAAAAAAAAAAAAAAGGACACGGAATTGTTTAAATGATTATGAAATACAGGCAACTAAAACTTCACTGTGTGTATTCTAATGACCCTTATTTTTCCAAGATCATAGTAATTTGGTCACATTCATGCTGTCTGAGAACTTCAAGAGAGTACCCCTCCTAATCTCACACTTGTTAGAGGCAAGGATCTTAATGTGGGAAATTGATCACCATTTTTAAAAGTATTAAGTATTGATCAACACAGTTGGAGAGAGCATTCCCAAATTGATTAGAAGCTCATTTTACATTTCACATATACTTCCATAGCTCCCTGAACTTTAATGTGCATCAAAAAGAGATTATTGTGAAGGAAATATAGATTTAATTTTTTACCAACATTTTTAAGTTTTCTGTACTTTTGTTGCTGATTTTATTGTGCGACACATGCAAGTTACAAAGTCGGAGCCTCGAATTATTCCCTATTGTTTTTATTGACAAAGCTTTCATATGAATAAAACCACACTAAATTTGTGCTCAATCCTCTCAGCATGACCACATGGGTCAGACTTCTTTACTTACTCCTACAGTCCTGGAGTCTGACTTAGTTACCCAATGTCTTTTAGTAAGGCAAGGTGTAAATTCTTTTAGGAAAGAAATATCAGACAGAAGAGAGAGAGAGAGAGAGAGAGAGAGAGAGAGAGAGAGAGAGAGAGAGAGAGAGAAACCTGACAGCCAAGCTCACCCATTTTCACTTTACTTTGAAAGTCACAGAATGTTATACCGAGTAAACCATGACATTGTGCTCCATTTTGCAACCATCCACTTCCACTTGAATAAGAACACTTCTAAAAACTTCAGCCATGCATTAAACGGTTGAAATTTTTTTTTTTTTTTTTTAACACAACCTAAGAAAATCTGTTGCCATTTGGCAGTTGCCGCAGCAGAGGGGGGGGGGGGGGGGGGGATAAAAGCGACATTCAGAAAAAGTTGATGGCATGTGCTCTCTCACACTAGTTGTAAAGTGCACCTGAGTATCAGACATGCTTAAATAATTAAAAATGAAAGTTTGAACTGCAGATATCTGATATGCATAATTTTCATTTATGACCAGAAATGAAAATGTCAGGGTTTCCATTGAGATACCCAAGTGTTATGCAGATGCTCAGAATGGATGAAATATGCACTTTTGATTCTCACAGTGTGTGTTGTTTGCTACAACCATTGGACAGTATTGTACAGATTATTTGTTTGTGTTACTGGTGCTCAGTTTTACATTTCTCTTTTTAATGAGTGATGTTGATGCTTTATAATGTATAAAATGTGCCTTTGTGTCTCTTGAGTTTTGAATTCCAGGAATTGCATGAAAAAATATTGGCCATACATTCTAAGAACCAAAAGTAAGGAGATAATCCTTAAGTTTTTGCTCCCATCCTATCAAACAACTATCGATGCCTCTGCAATCCCTAGCGTGTTTGAAGCAGATATGAAACAGAAAAGTGTGGTCACTGCTCCACTGTGATTATTGAATCAATTTATAATCTACCCCTCAGTCAGTATGTGAATTTGTGAATAATGTAATTATTAGATGAAAGTACCCTGTAGATTTAGCAAAATTATTATGAATGTGTCGGGATACAGCACTTGCTACATGTACAAGCTTATTTAGTGATGTTTTCATTGAGATTATTGGAGCACACACTTCTCTCTGTGAAACCATTGCTGATATGTGAGAGACTGATATTGTGGCTGCTCATTCTTTAGCGCTGTAGTTTTTGGCACATACATTTTTCTGAAAGCACCTCAGATTGTGTTGAGTGGAGTATGTTGCTCATTACATTATCATGCCAAAAGAAAGTATTAATAGTATCAGTTGTTTCTTCTGTGTGATCCATGTTGTTTTCTAATAGACTGGATTAGCACCTTGTTTACAACCTCGCCATATGTATATGTTTATTATAAAGAACAACAAATAATAATTCTGTGTTGAGTAATTTAATCTGATGTAAGGGGATTCTCCGTGCACTTGCATTTTATTCATTAGAACATATTTAGATTTTTTGTAAAAGTATGTTTTTGTTCATATCTGTTACAATGAGTGTTCTGTGTGTGTGTGCTTTATTAGAGGAAATAAATATATACTTGTTGAAATAATAAAATGTTTGAAAAGGCTGAGATTGTACTCAAATCTCTTTCTTTGCACCTATCAAACTCTCCTAACTATATCAGCAGGTTTCTTTTCTTTCTGTGGAGGAAGAAATATTGAACAGGTACTGATAGTTATTTCATCTCAGCACGTTTTGTGAGTCCTATTATGCAGGAAAGCATTGAGATTCGCAACAAGTCAGCAGAAGAGCAGCTGTTTGGAACTGAAGCTCTACATGTTATTAATGGTAAACTGTTACTATATTGCTGTCCAGTCATTCACTGAGTTGCATAGATCCCATAAGGAATAATGTGGAAAGAGTAAAGGCACACGTTAACGAAGGATGAAGCAAATCATAGAAAGTTAATAGCTGTAAACATTAACAGTACAAAGAGAATACTAATTGTTCTTATCAGATAAATGTAACCTTGTAAATTAACAGGAAAGAAGCTTCCTCAAATTTATTAAATAGCTCCTGTGTACATCCTATTATCAGCTAAATATTTACTAGATCACTTTGGTATTTTATTAAAAGAAAAACCTACACGTGTAACAACAGAACGTTTCCAGTACGCCACCACTTGTAATGCAGCTCCTCAGTGGGCTCATATCGGCTCATATCGGTTTCAATACTGCTTGGTCCATGGTGTTCTTCTTTTAGATGATCCACAAATGTTGAATGATTTGTATCATATTTAAATGGTGTGATGTGCTCTTTATGTCGCGTCGAATGTCCTGCCAGTCATTCCCATGTATATCTTCTCACAATCTCTGCAACTAAGCTGATAGATACCACATTGTTGGTATCTGTCTGGTTTTCATTTCAGTTTTGGGCTGTGCTTTTTTATGGAATTGTTCATTTTGTAAGCTATGTTTATGACTTTTTTTTTATGTTACCTATTTTATGAATGAATTTGTTGTGGCAGGTCATTGTATACCATTTTTTTGTTGTAGAGCAAATTGTACGAGTTAGTGTGGTTTGGTTATTTTTTCATTATTTGTCTCTTTATTTTTTGTTTGTCTGCCATTGTTTCTTTGTGTCCATTTTCAAAGCTATTTGTTTTATAATGGCTAACTCTTTCTGGTAATTAAAACTGTTTAGGGGGATCCTGTTCAGTCTGTTTAACATGTATCTGATTGCTGCTTGTTTGTGGTTCTGTGGGTGGTTTGAAGTTGCATTTAAGATAATGTCACTTTTTGTGGGTTTTCTGTATGTGTCAGATGTGTGTTTGTTATTGTCTTTCTGATGTTTATGTCTAAAAAGTTGTATGTGTTTTCTTGTTCTTCTTCTATTGTGAACTTTATGTTTTTGTGTATAGTATTTATATCTTTGTGTAGTTGCCGTCTTCTGTGTTTAGATTCAGATACATGGATGACATAATATGCATGGTAGGTGCATATTAGAAAATTTCCACATACAAAAAGCATTAACACAAAATAAACAGTTGCTCAGTACCAGATAAATATTGGAAACCAGACTCTATATATAATAAACAATGACATTACATGAAAAAGGAGAGTCTTTTCCACTCTTCACACCTCCCCCCCCCCTCCCCCACTACTCAGTTTCATTTCACTTCTTGCTCCTCACCTTTTCCTCTAACTCACACTCCACAACACTGCTATGTATTTACATCAACTCACCATGTTTTCCCCTAAAAAAAAAAGTAAAAAAAATGAAAAACCCTCCTTCACTGTTCCTTCTCTACTCTTATACAGTACATACATACACAGAAACTTACTTAAATAGAATTACACACATACAATAATCTAATTTTAAAAAATAATAATAATAAAAAAGAAAATGTTGTAGGTCAAAGACAAAGTAGTGGAAAGGTTATGTTGGCTACACTACAAAGCACAAACAACAACACATACTTGAAGTACAAAAACAAACAGAATACAGTGGTGCATAAAAGTGTGTTGTGAAAAACATAAGAAGTGCATAGGACTGCAGAACATCTAAAAAATTAGACCAAAATTATCAGTGTCTAACACAGAAAACAAACGATGTGCTAGTAGACGGCATTTCCCGATGTAAACGAGAAATAAGCCGAAAAATCACCTTAAGTACAAATCAACCTATTCTTAATGAACTGTTTTTCAATCTAAAAGCAAGTCAGAATGTAAATAACTTAGTTACAGACCACTGATGTAATTTACCTCAATAAAGCGAAACACGTCCAGTGAAAATATAACGCATTTTTGTAGTTGCAATGACAGAACAAAAATACCCTCAACAATTATAAAGCAACTATGGACACTATGGCCAAGTAAATGAAGAATTTTATACTGAACTGAACTGCTTGATTACTTTCTGTGTTATTTACACACAGTCATTCAGCGTGTGACCATTAATGTTTACTTCTAGCACTAGGAGTTCTTCATTTTTGCTTGTTTGAAATAATGGAATGTAAATCATTGAGAAAGGATGCCATTAACGATGCAGCAGTTTAGCCTGTCAGGTAGATTTTTTGCCCCACACTCTCTTTGGTGAGTTCATAGAATGTATCAACAGGATAATTTTTCTTGTTATCTCTGGCAGGACTGCATTTTTGAAGTCTTATATTGTTTTTCTGTGAATAATCTTTTGTAAAAGCCAAACTGGGAGGTAGTAACAGGTTTTGCTCAGATAAATGAGTCAGATTTTTATCATTGACACCTTCTCAAAAAAGGGGGATGGTGGAGTGAAATGAATCGGAATCTGTAACTTGAGGCTATGTCCTAAATGTAACACAAAAGTAATTGAAAGTTATTGCTTTCAGAAAACTTTTCTGTTTACTCAGTTATGTAAAAACGTGGCTGTTTCTCTCCTACTGCTAGCTTAATATCAACTTACCAACACATATAGTCACAGAGCAATAGTCAGTTACTGATTAGATTAGGTTAAATTTACTTTCATTCCAATTGATCCATAGTGAGGAGGTCCTCCAGGATGTAGAACATGTCAGAAAATCAACAATACATGACAAATATTTACAAATAAAACAAATAAGCTAATGTACCATTCCACAGGTCCCAAGTGGAATGATCGTCATTTTTTAATGAACACTATATGAAAGAGTCATTTTACAAATACTAATGCACTGAATTTAAAATAAAAAAGTTTTATTTATTTATTTATTTATGAGTTAATAAACGTGTAATACAACTACTATAATACAGTGAACACATTACTGCACTGAAATTGTGCACAAGTTATATTAGTTGGTTTTACTGAGAAATTCATCAATGGAGTAGGAGTTGGCCACCAATAAATCCTTTTAGGCTTCTCTTAAACTGAGTTCATTGGTGTTTAAGCTTTTTATGGCTGCTGGCAAGTTATTGAAAATGTGTGTTCCTGAATAATGCACACCTTTTTGTGCAAGACTAAGTGACTTTAAATCCTTGTGAAATTATTCTTATTTCTAGTATTGATTCCATGAATTGAGCTGTTGGTTTGAAAAGGTGAGATATTTTTAATGACAAATTTCATTAAGGGATAAATATGTTGGGAAGCTGTAGTTAGTATCCCTAGTTCCCTAAACAGGCTTCTTCAGGATGTTCTTGAGTTCACACCACATATAACTCTTACTGCATGTTTTTGTGCCTGGAAAACTTTAGCTTGGATTGATGAATTACTCAAAAAAAAAAAAAAAAAAAAAAAAAAAAAAAAAAAAAAAGGCGCCATATGTCTGACAATTCGCATTGCAAATAAAGATTTGTTAAGACGCTTCAGCAGTTCTGTGGTGTGGTCCTCCCAGTTGAATTTATTATCATGCTGTAATCCCAAGAATTTAACACCATCCACATCTTCTATCTGGTTGTCATCATATGTTAGGCATGTACTTGTGGGACACCCCTTACAAGTTCTGAACTGCATGTAGTGTGTTTTTTCAAAGTTTAGTGACAAAGAATTGGCTAAGAACCAGTGATTAATGTCCACAAATATTTTATTAGCTGATCTTTCTAAGAATACACTTGATTTGCTATTTACTACAATGTTTATCTCATCAGCAAACAAAACGAACTTGGCATCTGGTAATGTTACTGATGAAAGGTCATTGACATACACAAGAAAAAGTAAGGTCCCCAAAATGGAACCTTGTGGGACCCCACATGTAATTAGTTCCCAGTTGGATTATGCCTGATAGCTTGATACATGTCTCTTTTTCCTAATAACACCCTTTGTTTCCTGCCATAGATATAAGATTTGAACCATTTTGCAGCATTTCCTGTTAGCTATAATATTCTAATTTATTTAAAAGGATATTGTGATTTACACAGTCAAATGCCTTTAACAGATCACAAAATATACCAGTTGCCTGCAATTTTTTGTCTAATGAATTAAGCACATTTTCACTGTAAGTGTAGATAGCCTTCTCAATATCAGAACCCTTTAGAAATCCAAACTGTGACTTTGACAGTGTGTTATTTGAAATAAGATGGTTATAAAGACGATTGTACATTACTTTTTCTAAAATTTTTGAGAATGCTGGCAACAGTGAAATTGGACGGAAATTTGATGCTGTTTCTTTATCTCCCTACTTAAACTGTGGCGTAACTTCGGCATATTTCAACCATTCAGTAAATATTCCACTGATAAACGACTGGTTACACAGATACCTTAATATGTTACTTAGCTCAGAATCACATTCTTTAATTAACTTTGTTGATATTTCATCATATCCACTAGATGTTTTTGATTTTAAAGATTTTATGATGGACATTATTTCTGCTGGGGTAGGGAGGGTAAAATGCATATTATGGAAGTTACTTGAAATGTCTGGTCTGAGGTATTCCATAGTAGCATCTACTGAACCTGACAACCCCATCTTTTCAGTAACAGTTATAAAATGTTTGTTAAAAAGTTCTGCAACACTATACACATCTGTCACCAATGTATCATTTACTCTTAATGCTATTTGTTCCTCTTCATGTGTGGTTCCACCGGTCTCCTCCTTCACTATATCCCATATTGTTTTTATTTTGTTATCTGATATGACTATCTTTTCCTTGTAATATATTTGCTTTGATGTCCATATTACAGTCTTTAATATTTTGCAGTATTTCTTGTAATGTGGTATAGCATCAATATCGGAACTGTTTTGGACTGACAGATACAGTTTTCTTTTTGTTTTACAAGATACCGGTATTCCTTGAGTAATCCATGGCTTCTTTGTAGACTTTGCTCTAACCTTGGTAAGTTTTGGGGGGGAAAACAGTGTTCGAATAAGGTAAGCACTTTATTAGCAAAAGTGTTATATTTTTCATTCATGCCATGAGCACTGTAAACATCAGTCCAGTGAATGTCTCTGAGGAGTGTCCTAAAATAATCAATTTTTGGCTTATTGATTACACTCTTGAGCTCAGATTTAACAGATTTTCTATTCTGTTCAGTATTAACATTTAACAGAAAGAACTGCATGTCATGGTCTGAGAGGCCATTGACTATTGGTTTTGTAATATAATTTTGTTCATTGGACTTTTCTATAAATATATTATCAATCGCTGTTTGTGAGCAATTGGCTACTCTAATGGGGAACTTTACATTGGGAATTAAATGAATGATAGTGTTACTAACTCAAATAAGTTCTTATTGGGAGAGTCTTTAAGGAAATCTAAATTGAAATAACCAGCAACCACTATTTCTTTGTTTTTGGTTGTTAAATGGGCCAGTACAGCTTCAAGGTGGTTTACAAACAGATTAAAGTTACCTGCAGGTGCTCGATATACACTCAATATTATGAAGGATTTTTTGTGAAATTCTACTTCTGTTGCACATGCTTCCATATGCTGTTCTAGGCAAAATTTATGAGAACAGAGACCTATTCAATCAACACTGCTACTTCTCACATAGCTTACACGAGTGGTCCACTCCTTGATTTCAGATAGGTAATTTGTAGAAGTGTCTTATAAAACAAGTTTTTAAGTTTCTTTTGAAGGATTGCACCAATGTACACAATCCATCTCCAAGTCCTGGACTAGGAGGCAAAGTTTGGTAAGAAAGCATTTGAATCTGTCTGAAGAGACTTGTGAAGAGTGTGAAGTTATCTACCACATCCTCACAAGCCCTGAGCTTCAATTTTGTGGGTAAAAAGTTTATATAGGTGGCCAGTGTGTTGTTCTGGGACACTGTAATGCACCTGTTACCTGTATCACATAATAACTGTGTTCGCGGGAAACCTGGAGCGTGTTCTCTCTTCCGACAGTGCGCCACTCCTGCTGTGCAATGATTTTAGTGTGGGACAGTACATGTTAGCTCATCTACTAAAGTCCTTGTGTATACAATCCATTCTGTTATTTTTTAATATTACTGCGAAAAGTAGTTCCTTTTTTCTGTGAAAGAAAGATATATTTTGCATTTAGTGCATTGCACAGATATGAATCCCATACTATGGAACTATTTCCATTTTTCTGGCTTTCTCAAAAATATTTAAAAAGGTTGTGTTCAAGTGTCTCCTTAAGCATCTGACTGCAAATAATATAATGTCGAAGTCACAGTTTGGATTTCGTAAGGGTTCTGATACAAAGAAAGCTATTTACACTTACATTAAGAATGTATTCAATTCATTAGATAACAACTTAGAGGCTGCTGGCATTTTCTGTGACCTATCAAAAGCCTTTGACTGTGTGAACCACACCATTCTCTTAAGTAAATTAGAATTTTACGGTGTCACTGGCAGTGCTGCGAAATGGTTTGAGTCTTCTGTAACAGGAAACAAAGGGTGTTATTGCGAAATACCTGTGCAGTAGGCAGTCAGTCTTCATCTGATTGGAAATTAATTAGATGTAGTGTTCCTCAAGGTTCCATCTTGGGTCCATTGCTTTTTCTTGTGTACATTAATGACCTCTCGTCTGTTACACTGCCAGTTGCTAAGTTTGTTTTGTTTGCAGATGATACAACATTGCAATAAGTAGCAAGTCAAGTACAGATTTAGAAATAGCTGCTAATCAAATTTTCACTGACATTAATAAATCCTTTGAAGCTAATTCACTGTCATTAAACTTTGAAAAGACCCACTATATGCAGTTCAGAAACTGTAAGAGATTTCCTTCCAGCATGTGTATAACATATGAAGAGACATGAGATTGAAGAAGTTGACAGTGTTAAATTTCTGGGATTACAACTCGAAGGGCGTACCACAGAATTGCTTAAGCACCTAAACAGGTCTGTGTTTGCAGTGAGAATGATGTCAGATGTAGGAGATATAAATATAAAAAACGCATACTTTGCTTATTTTCATTCTATTATGTCACACGGGATCATATTCTGGGGTAACTCATCAAACCGAGCAAAAGTTTTTAGTGTGCAAAAGTGTGTGATAAGAATCATTTGTGGTGTAAATTCAAGAACATCATGTAGAAACCTGTTCAAGGAACTTTGTATTCTAACCACTGCTTCTCACTATATTTATTCCTTAATGAAATTTGTTGCAAGTAGTATGTCTGTATTTCCAACCAACAGCTCAATACATAATATCAATACTAGGAATAAGAACAATCTACATAAAATCACCTACCTTGATCCAAGAAGGGGTCCAATATTGAGGATTGATAGGCAACCTCTTCTACTCTGTAGATGAAAATCTTAAGAGAGGCTGTTAGGCCACTTTAAGTAAAAACGTGTGTCTGATTTCAGTTTCAACAGCACTTGGTCACAACAGTCAAGATTAAGTATTTTGTGTATGATAAATTTATTAATAGTGCATAACAATGTTTCATTCTGACAGTGTGTTAATTCTGTAAATATTAGCTGTTCCAGTTTACTGTATTGTTGTATTCACCTGTTTTGACGATCTCCTCACAAATTATCAGGGTACTTAGTATTATACTCAAATGGTTTGTGTTTTTTTGTTATACTTACTGACATGTTCCACATCTACAAGAATCATCCCTTTTTTGGGTGTATGGAACAAAAATTGAATCTAATCTAATTTATACATGCAGGCAAAACACAACTGAAATGACTTTTCTGAGTTTTATTCATCATCTTAGGTAGATTCATGGCACACAACATCCCTGGGGTTGGTGATGCTTCAGGTTGTGGTTTACTGGGCTGTTTCCTTATTGGAAGCGCATCATCTTCACCATCACATTCCTTATCTTCTTAACACTCTTCCTCCTTTTGCATTATCTTGTGAATGTGGAAATAGAGGTGTAGACCCAGTGCTACATTAAAGGGAAAAAATTGCCGTATTTTTGAGAGGAAAAAATGATTTTTATTTTGTAGTGTGTGTTATGTTAGCATATTGTAGCTATCTTAAATACATTCTACAGTAGTTCAACATTACTACAAACAAGCAGAAATTATCTTTAGTTCTTGAAGCTGTGCTAACACTGCGATAAAAAGCTACCGGGAGCTTACAGAAATGAAAGCACAAGATGTAAAGTACATGTTACAGTCAGGCACAGCATGTTGGAATTAAAAACAAATAAAAGTTGGATATAGTATGTGTGCCACATGAGGAATGTTGAGGATATATAGTAGTCTTATTGCTCACTTTCAAAAAGGCAGCATGGGGTACTGGTAGCACTTTTGTCTTACAGTTTACGCAATGAGACATACATCCGAGTGAAAAATATTGTGAACTGAGCTGTTTGACCACTGTAGCCAAGTTTTGACCTTACTTTAACTTGGTATTGAGCTTGAACCAAAAGGAATTTTACAAACTGTGTTTCGTACATTTTATGACTGTGTGTGTCTCTTTCTGGTAACAGGTAATTTTTGTTCATCTGAAATTGCTTGTTTGAGAGATCTGTGAGGTTAAGACAAACTGTGTACTGTAGGCCATGTGTACACTTGTTCACACCCCATCCTTGCAGTCTCTAGTGTGATTCAGTTTGTCTCCTTGGTTAACATACTCCAGTTAACAATGGTTATAGTTACTGAAGAGTCCTTGAAGTTATGGAAAAGCTACTCCTGCAGATAAAGGAGGATATGCTGAGTGCTGAATCTTGGGAGCCACAGCACCTTCCAAATTTTTGTGCAGTTCTATGCTCTTTATGGCACAATCATGGTGTCTTTGTTTGTACTGTAATTATTGTCCTTGGCAAAACACAAAAAACTTGGGAACACACATATTTCTCACATTTGTCATGCACGTACGTAACAATGTTTATGGGTTATGAACAACTGTTGAAGAAAGGATGAATTGAGTTTAATGTCCCATTCGTGACAAACCCACTAGGAACACAACCTTGAACTGGGGAAGGATATGGTGTAAAATCAGCTCTGGCGTCTCAGAAGATCTTTCTTGGCTTTCACCTTAAGCAATTTTGGAAATAAATGTACAACCCAAATATGGTCATATGAGGATTTTAATCACCATCCTCCTGAATATTTGACCAGTATTTTACCATTGTGTCATCATGCTTGGTGCAGCTGTTGAAATAATCTTCAAAAATATGGCTTGCTTCTTGGATGAGTTGTGAAGGAGAACATGGTATTCAATTCTATATTGGCGGTGGCCTACATCCTGTAAATATTTAAAGAACTCCATGCTCACTAAGATATGCTGACCAAAAATTTTAATTTTCTGCCTGTTTCAGTTGCACAGGTCATTTCCAGATATCATAGAATGTCAAACCAGCATACTTTACAGACAATACTATGACGTCAAAAGTAATTTTTTTTTAATTACTTTTAACTGCTGGGGAAAGGTCATATGACATCACAGCTGTGATAGTCTTACGATATTGGCCACAAGTTGCCCCACTGATCACAACTGGTCTTTTTTTATTAATTGGTGATGTGGGTACCTGCTTATATAGCGTAACATGCAACATGTTAGCTTGTGAAAATAAGATGTGCACCAGGCCCAGATTGAATCTGCGTGGCTGATTAATGACTGTGGACTGGTTCAGCGGCCAGCCTCAGTATCGTTTTGCACACTTGTTTTGTCAAATGTTGGGCTAGTCCATAAATTCTGCATTAGAGAACACAATTCACAAACAATTAAAATACCCTAATGCAGGCAGATCGTGCACAAGACTTCCGTCACTTATGTTGATTGTGGTATCAGGAAGGACATCCACCCACAGAGTCAAATAATGAAATAAAACTTCACAATCTCTTTACTAGATGGGATAAATACCAGGGAAAAGAAAGAATGCTGTTGCTGTGGGTATCCTTTTCTCTTTTATTGTTGTCAGTATTTGCTCCTTTCGGTATCTTGCATAAATAAATGTCAATGAATGAAATGCAGTGCAGAGTGGGTATTAAGAAATGTACTCTGTAGGTATGTCAAATAAGAGCCTAAATAGGAAAACAATGAAATGGTTATCAAAATTAAAAGTATATTCATCTACGAAGGTGATATTTCCATTACCCAGTACAATCTGGCAAGCATCTTTCGTACTGAAACTTCTTGTCTAACCAAGAGTGTCCTGAACTGGTATTTGTACATAGGACTTGCCTTTCGTCAGTAGTGCCCTTCAGTGACTCGAGCTACCTTTGTGCTACTTGTGACCTGCCTTCACAGCTTTATTTCTGCCAGTGCTTCTCTCCTACCTTCTGAAGGTCACTGAAGCTCTGCTATATATTTCGTGGGACAAGTACTTCTGGAAGTGCAGACTGGTGGATGCTGTGGGAGCTTGCAAGAGAATCTTAGGAATAAATACAATGTTGAAACTTACTGGTGGATTAAAATTTTCTGCTGGACTGGGATTTGAATCTGGGTTCTTTGCTTTTTTGGGGATTTGCATGTAAAAGTCAAAAAGTCTCAGTTTGGAGTCCCAGCTGGGCAAGCAGGTTTAATCTGCCAGGCAGTGCACACCCGACTGCAGAGCAAAATCCATAACGGGAGCAATCCCCAAATCTGTGGCTAAGCTATATCCCTGCAGCAGCCCGTTTTGCAGGATTACTAGTTCCACAAAGTAGGCTAGGGGGACTGTACTGTCAGAACTACAGATGTGAACAGGAGTTGCACCTGGGTAGTTCAGTTTGTTAAGAGCATGGCATGCAAAAGACAAAGTTCTGGGTTTCAAGCCCCAGTCTGGTACACAGTTTTATTGCAGCAATAAGTTTCATAACAGCATACAAGGCGATGCAGAACAGAAGGTCCATTCTGGAATGGAGGAGACTGTCGAAAAATGGTTCTTACTTAACACGTAACCATCAGACATTTGTCGTTTACAATGCCAGTGTCACACTTTGCATTTCACAGCAATGCCCATGGTTTGTTGTTTCCTGGCAAGTGGTACATCCTGTAATGTAAATTTAACAGCCTGGAACAGGGGCTCAGAATCTGAAGATGGACTGTCTGACACTGTGATCTTACTTTAGGAGGGTGGATGCTGTTCTGTGGACAATGACACATGGATAGGAGTTTCCATAGTGCCCTTAAGAACAGTTGTGTTAGGGAATGTGGAATTTTGATTAGATTTGTGGCTACTCAGAATGTCCCCAAAAACTCTCTTCAACTCTGGTACAAATTTGACGAAACTGCTGTCCTTTGTCGTCGGGGGCTTGTATTGCCAGGCCGGTACTGGGGATGTGTGCTGTTTGGCAGCTGCTTCCTGCTCCGATGCTGCTTCCTCCAGAATGGATCGAATCTTATCCTCTAACTGTGGCAGGACTGCTACAAAGTGTTTTGTGCTGTCTGTCGGTGTCCGATGTACTGGTAATAGTGCTGGATGGCTTGTCGTACTGAGTATCTTGGCCTCACTGTCCTCCAAGATGCCGCCGAGTGCCTCCTCGAGAGTCGGAAGAATGTGTTCCAAGTCCTCTTTGGTTTCAGTTGGTAGCCCCTTCAGAGTTTGCGACGGTCGCCTGCTATCTGTTGTTGTCGGATGTACTGGTTGTAGTGCTGGATTGCTGGTCGTGCCAGATATTTTGCTCTCACTGTTCTTCAAGATGCTGCTCAGAGTCTCCTCAAGAGTCAGAAGAATGTGTTTCAAGTCCTTTTCGGTGTGACTCGGAGGTACCCTCGGAGTTTTCAGCAGAGGCATGTGGACAGTACTTGGTGGTTGCAGCTCTGCCGATTCGTGCTTAGTGAGGACACCTTTTAGAGCCTCTTTTAGTTGTGGGAGGAAGTCTTGGAATTTGGCTGTGTCGCTAGTCGAGTCCACAGGCGGTTTCCGTGACACGAGGTCGACACTGGGAGGCTGCCTCGGTCGCTGCGTTGTCGATTGTCTTTGGACTTCGGATTCGTTCAAAATGCTTTTGAGCACCTCCGCCAGCTGCAGAACAAAAACAGGATGTAGTAAAATTTTCAGGAATGATAGTGATGAAGTCGTTCTTGAATGAAGATAATATATTAGTTGGGACCGGGTTGAATCTATACAGATCATCTTCAGACTGTAAGGCATCTCCAAAAATTTAACATAAATTTTCTTAGAAGGAAATCGGGAACTATTAAACACACAAACAATACAGAAAAGACAATATAAATGACAATAAAATCAAAATATTTATACCCTTTAGTAATCTGTGGAGGCACTGAGTGGACCGAACTGTATGCTAGAGTTATAAAGATGAAGCTTCACCTACCATCTAGCGCATGATCGCAGAAGTCTCCAGTGAGGAGAAACTCGATGGTAACGTAACGTACACTACCCTCCATATGTTTGGAAACATGTGTTATGTACTGCAGCAGAGCAAGATGGGAGTGATCTATTTGAGTTACTGGTTAGAACATAGAATAGTATGCTCAAGCAACGATTAATAATGCTGCAGTTTCGTACCTACACGTACATATTGATGTTGCTCAGAGTACATAGAATTAACTTCACTTGTTCTCTCAAACATGCCGTGTAACACCATCAGATGACAGGATTCCATAAGATACGTTATTTATATATCTGTTCAGTTATAGTTTGTTTGTATGAAGATGCCATGAAAGAAGGTAACACATGCAGCGAAAGTAACTGAAAATGGACCCAAAGTGCCAAATTCCGTATGATTCATGGGTAAAGATCATCTATTTGCACCAAGACAGCAATTGTGTCTGACAAATATCAAAGAAATTGAAGATTTCCTACAGCATATTTCTCAAGACCGTACACTTGCATAGAGATACAGGCTCATACAATGATCATCCTCATTTAGGAGCACCCAGGAAAATGTCATAATGCCAGGAAAAGTATTTGGTAGTGAACAGTAAATATAGACTGCAGAATGAAACACAATGTGGGATAGACCAATGAGTGAGTCAAGAGTGGGATGGCACCCAGCAGAAAACAAACTCCAGGGTTACGTAGCAGCAGCAAACCATTGTCGCACCATGTTAACAAGAACAAAAGGCTTTTTGGGGCTATGACACACCAACATTTAACAGCAGTGGATTGGGAAAGAATCTTATTCACTGATGAATCCAATTTCGAAATATTTGGAAGTAAATGCCAGCAATTAGTATACTGTTTACCAATGAATGCTTGAATTGTCAGTGTGTAATTCTAACTTTGAAGCATGGAGGGGGTGCTGTGATGGTATAGGGCATCTTTTCGAAGAAATAAAGTTGAAGATTTGGTGAAAGTACATGGAAAAATTAACCAAAAGGATTATCTTGTCATTTTCCAGTGACGTGCCAGGACATCTGATTTGCATCTGATAGGGAAAGGGTTTGTCTTGCAGCAAGATAATGATCCAAAAATCCTGGATTTCCCTTTAAAAAACTTTGTTATATTTTCAGAGGTGTGATACAGTGTGAAGGTGTTGTGTATAGATTGAAACTGGCTACCACTAATCAGATTATCTTCTATTTTATTATCAAGACTGAGTTTTCATTATCATTTTATTTATATAACTCTTATTCCAAATATGTTAACAAAAATTGTTTCAGGAGTGAATTCTAATGGAATTTTATTTTGATAATCGAGTTGATAAAACAGCGAAATGGCTGTAACATCACACAGTTTTAGATTTTCTTTGCTAATATACATCATTGCTACAAGTTCCATTAGCCTCAGCAGAGTAGGGAGAATATCAGAATTGAAACAGAAATGAGGTAGAGGAACTTTTCGTGTCCTTAAACTCAGAAAAAAATAATGAATACATCTAAACGCATGTAAGTGAAGCACTTAGCACGTACCTCTCAAGAGATTGTCGCATCTGTCGTTACCCAGCTCTTGCAGTCCAGCAAATCCTCTTCAGTCCATGTGCTATTCACTCTCTTGGCTCTCTGTCCTGACCACATCATCTTTTGTGGAAGTAGTGTATATAGCTTTTCATAGTATTTATGTTGGATGTGTTTCATTCAAATGACTACACTGGGAGTGTGTGTTAAAGGTATATGTGCAAAGGATTTGTTTTGCTGATGACACTACTGTTTGCATGTTGTGCAGGGGAATTTAACAAGTGGAAGAAAGTAATAAAGTGATATGTATAACATCTAATGAACATGTCAAATAGATAATTGCAAAAATGAACAGTGAAGTTAGTTTTAATTCTCAGCAGAAAAAGGAACCATGAATGCTACTCACACAAAAAGACTAGGAATGCAGACATCTCGCGAAAGCAAGCAAATTCATGGTTTGCTCTTAGATATGGAAAAGGCTTTTGGCCGAGCACCATAAACAGTAACATGGCAAGCTCTCTGTAAACATCATGACCTGGAGTACCATACATGACTCATTACGGACATGTACAGCAGTGTCCAAACTTCTGTCATAAGTCTTGTGGTGGTGGTGGGGGGGGGGGGGGGGTGTCAAAGGAGCTCTGATTCTATTGTGGTTGTCCATCAGGGAAGTATCTATAGTCCCTTATTCTTTAGTGTTGTAATGAATTTTCTATCTGCAAGGACATTTATAACTACCACTGTGGTATCTCGGAGCTAATGATGTAACCATTATATCTGATAACATACAGGAAATAGAACCTCAAAGACTGGAGGAAGCCACTTGGAAAAAAAAAAAATATGAAAAACAGAATAAAAGAAAAACTGGTCAAATGTTTTATGAAATGATTTATCTAAAATTAAGGAATAAAATACGTTAGAGAAACATATATCACACCTTTGAATGATACATGAAATTATGCACAGCATGTATTTTTATTTTTTCATAAACTTGGGATGGCTACTGACTTTTAGCTTTAAGGAACAAATACAAAAAAAAAAAAAAAAAAAAAAGAATTAAAGTGAAAAGGACTCATTTTATTAAATGTTATTGATACAAGCTAGCACTGCTCAATGGTGTCCTTATGTCACTAACGAGCATTTTTGGGGATTCTTCATTTGCAGATGGCATATCAAAATGTATTTCAGAATAATAGGATGTTATCCCCCAAGGAAATGGACAAAAACTCATAGCTCCCACATTTTATGGTTCAAATGTCATGAAAAGCCAAAACAGCAGGAGTTCGAGCAAAAACAAAAGCTGTTTATAATATGCACATTTGGTTCACTATCATGCACACCAACTTAATTATGAGAGATACAGTATTATACGAAACCCAACAATGTGTTTCTCTAACATCCTGGTTACTTCAGTATACTTCTGAAGATAACCACAATGTGTGTCCACTCTCAAGAAGCTAATGAACATCAGAATTCCCTGCGCATGTTCTACAAGGTGGAACTTCGACATGCAGAGCACAAATAGGGTTCATGAAAATCCTCTATCTTGAAAAAAGAGCCTTACTAATATTCAATAAACATCAAATGCAGATAAAACCATTGCAGAACAATAGGAATTTTAAAGTAGGCCTACCTGGATGATGACAGTTTCAAGTTATGGTTAGAGCTTTTTCGTAAGATTATGCCTCGTTGTGAAATAATTTACAAGTAAAGGCAATCTTGAGAAATTAGTTTGTGTAAAGTTAATGAATATATCACAATATTCAAAACTGCTACTTTAGAATTAAGAAGCTCGAAGTTCTGTGAGAATCCTCATAAGCCAGTCATGGTAGAATGTAAGAACCTCTGTGATTAAATATGTGTTGGCATAATTGACAGATATTCTTCCACTAAACACGTTGTAGTTGCTAAATTGTTCAACGAGAAACGCTTTGCTAGCTTTGAGAGTGAGTATCCTACACAAGAGAGAGACTAGTAACCAGTGAAGTGTACCTCACGACTGACAAACGAGGGCATGAAACTGAATTAAAAGTATATTGTAGGTCTGATATTCGTGAATATTGTGAAGTAATTGAAGAGCTCAAACTTATAGTAAACAAACAAAAAAAAGGGAAATCTACACAATGTTCCTTAGTAAATTACCGTATTTACTCGAATCCAAGCCGCACTCGAATCTAAGCCGCACCTGAAAAATGAGACTCGAAATAAAGGAAAAAAAAAAGTTTCCTGAATCTAAGCCGCACCTGAAATTTGCGACTCGAAATTCAAGGGGAGAGAAAAGTTTTAGGCCGCACCTCCATATCGAAACAAAGTTGGTCCATTGTAATATGAGACACAATTTAGGTCGAATGAATGACGATACAGCTACAGTAGTTTGGTTCGAGTCGTAAGCTTAGCAGTTGAGCTTTACCAGGTAGCCATTGCTATGCGTCAGGCGCTCCGTCCGTATTTATACGAGTACCCTTCCTTTTTCACGTGCTCCGTCTGGTTTGAATCGATTGCTTATTTTGCTTTGATCTGATAAGTGCTGTTTATCTTTGTTACAGGTGTTCACGTCACTCTAAGCTGAAAATGCATTACTGTACTGTTTCATTCTTTGTTTGTCGCATTCTGATAGTGCGTGTTTACGGCCTGTCGCCGCTCGCAGCACGGCTTACTTTTGTGCGCGCTACCGCCGCTTACAATTAAAAGAAGAGAGAGGAATCGTCTCATTAGCGAAACAATGGCAAGAGACTGCTATCTGTTGTTACTCACACTGCTGCTTTCTTTCATAATGATCAACAAGAACCAAATAATAGACTGCGTATGATAGAACATGTTCTGAACGAGAGTTAGGCGAAAATTTTTCTCCGTTTGAAAATCTTTGCGGCCGCTTCTTTAGTACATCAAATACTGCACAGATTTAAAAATCTAGTCAGTTGCCGTGCTTCATTTCTGACTGTATCACTATTAGGCATAAGAATAATACGAATATAAACATGACACGAAAGAATACATGGCAAAATGTTTATATTCGTATTATTCTTATGGTGAAGAGAATACTGCATGTGATTCACAT
The DNA here is from genome assembly GCF_021461385.2 of Schistocerca piceifrons. NCBI lineage: Eukaryota > Metazoa > Arthropoda > Insecta > Orthoptera > Acrididae > Schistocerca > Schistocerca piceifrons. The sequence continues at coordinate 217,979,564 of NC_060146.1, forward strand.
TTCATCAGGTTCCTATTAGCAACCATCTCTTCTCACAGGTAGGAAAAAATTCAGAACGTAGAGTTGGCCATATTGACAAACATCCTAAACAGTCTTGCTAGTCGGATTTTCGTAGTACATTGAAATTCTGCTACATTCGAAGATGAACAATACGGAATTTGTATTTACTTCGTTGGATAATGTATGAAAATGCAGTGGTCGAAACTCGGGGCGGAGAAAAAAAGCTCGTCTTCCACCTTTCTTTTTTTTTAATTTATTTACTGACGCAGAGGTTTTGGCGCCAGTATTTATCTTTGTGCCTACAAAGCATGCCTGTGTAGCGCTACATATATTCGACAGTAGAAGTTAGTTGTAGTGGCACCTACCAACATTTTTCAGAACTTGCGTTTGCTTTGCAATCGATTCTAAGCCGCAGGCGGTTTTTTGGATTACAAAAACCAGAAAAAGTGCGGCTTAGATTCGAGTAAATACGGTACAAAACTGCTAATAAACCTCTTGATAGTTCCTAGAAATACAACGGAGGCAAATTCTGCTTCCCATCACTGAAAAGAATAAAAACGTTTCTAAAAAGCACTACGAGTTCACGAAGTATAAATGCGGTTGCAGTGCTTTCAATGGAGAAAAATTTCCTCAGATGTCATCCAAAGATCATTGAGAAAATTATCGATCTTCTTGTGCCAATTAAAACAAGAAGAATGGATTTCCTTTGTAAATGAACAGATCAAGCTTGAACTGCAAAAAATTGGGTTAAAGTAAGTGCAGGATATTTGACTTTGTTCTTCTAGGATTTTATTAACATTCTGAATAAATGTAAAATCCAGGAGTGAATGTAACAATATTATGAAAAGGATAGTTGCTACTCACCTTATAGCAGAGATGCTGAGTCGCAAAAAGCCACAACAAAAAGACTGTCTCCAAATAAGCTTTAAGCCAACAAGGTTTTTGTCAAAAATAAATCTCTCTCTCTCTCTCTGTCACACACACACACACACATACGAGCGCGCGCGCTAGACCACAATGTGTGGCAGATGAAGCCAGACTGTTGTTGTTGTTGTGGTCTTCAGTCCTGAGACTGGTTTGATGCAGCTCTCCATGCTACTCTATCCTGTGCAAGCTTCTTCATCTCCCAGTACCTACTGCAACCTACATCCTTCTGAATCTGCTTAGTGTATTCATCTCTTGGTCTCCCTCTACGATTTTTACCCTCCACGCTGCCCTCCAATACTAAATTGGTGATCCCTTCATGCCTCAGAACATGTCCTACCAACCGATCCCTTCTTCTGGTCAAGTTGTGCCACAAACTTCTCTTCTCCCCAATCCTATTCAATACTTCCTCATTAGTTATGTGATCTACCCATCTAATCTTCAGCATTCTTCTGTAGCACCACATTTCGAAAGCTTCTATTCTCTTCTTGTCCAAACTATTTATCGTCCATGTTTCACTTCCATACATGGCTACACTCCATACGAATACTTTCAGAAATGACTTCCTGACACTTAAATCAATACTGGATGTTAACAAATTTCTCTTCTTCAGAAACGCTTTCCTTGCCATTGCCACTCTACAATTTATATCCTCTCTACTTCGACCATCATCAGTTATTTTGCTCCCCAAATAGCAAAACTCCTTTACTACTTTAAGTGCCTCATTTCCTAATCTAATTCCCTCAGCATCACCCGACTTAATTAGACTACATTCCATTATCCTTGTTTTGCTTTTGTTGATGTTCATCTTATATCCTCCTTTCAAGACACTGTCCATTCCATTCAACTGCTCTTCCAAGTCCTTTGCTGTCTCTGACAGAATTACAATGTCATCGGCGAACCTCAAAGTTTTTATTTCTTCTCCATGAATTTTAATACGTACTCCGAATTTTTCTTTTGTTTCCTTTACTGCTTGCTCAATATACTGATTGAATAACATCGGGGAGAGGCTACAACCCTGTCTTACTCCCTTCCCAACCACTGCTTCCCTTTCATGTCCCTCGACTCTTATAACTGCCATCTGGTTTCTGTACAAATTGTAAATAGCCTTTCGCTCCCTGTATTTTACCCCTGCCACCTTTAGAATTTGAAAGAGAGTATTCCAGTCAACATTGTCAAAAGCTTTCTCTAAGTCTACAAATGCTAGAAACGTAGGTTTGCCTTTCCTTAATCTTTCTTCTAAGATAAGTCGTAAGGTCAGTATTGCCTCACGTGTTCCAGTGTTTCTACGGAATCCAAACTGATCTTCCCCGAGGTTGGCTTCTACTAGTTTTTCCATTCGTCTGTAAAGAATTCGTGTTAGTATTTTGCAGCTGTGACTTATTAAGCTGATAGTTCGGTAATTTTCACATCTGTCAACACCTGCTTTCTTTGGGATTGGAATTATTATATTCTTCTTGAAGTCTGAGGGTATTTCGTCTGTTTCATACATCTTGCTCACCAGATGGTAGAGTTTTGTCAGGACTGGCTCTCCCACGGCCGTCAGTAGTTCCAATGGAATATTGTCTACTCCGGGAGCCTTGTTTCGACTCAGGTCTTTCAGTGCTCTGTCATACTCTTCACGCAGTATCATATCTCCCATTTCATCTTCATCTACATCCTCTTCCATTTCCATAATATTGTCCTCAAGTACATCGCCCTTGTATAAACCCTCTATATACTCCTTCCACCTTTCTGCTTTCCCTTCTTTGCTTAGAACTGGGTTTCCATCTGAGCTCTTGATATTCATACAAGTCGTTCTCTTATCTCGAAAGGCCTCTTTAATTTTCCTGTAGGCAGTATCTATCTTACCCCTAGTGAGATAGGCCTCTACATCCTTACATTTGTCCTCTAGCCATCCCTGCTTAGCCATTTTGCACTTCCTGTCGATCTCATTTTTGAGACGTTTGTATTCCTTTTTGCCTGTTTCACTTACTGCATTTTTATATTTTCTCCTTTCATCAATTAAATTCAATATTTCTTCTGTTACCCAAGGATTTCTACTAGCTCTAGTCTTTTTACCTACTTGATCCTCTGCTGCCTTCACTACTTCATCCCTCAAAGCTACCCATTCTTCTTCTACTGTATTTATTTCCCCCATTCCTGTCAATTGCTCCCTTATGCTCTCCATGAATCTCTGTACAACCTCTGGTTCTTTTAGTTTATCCAGGTCCCATCTCCTTAAATTCCCACCTTTTTGCAGTTTCTTCAGTTTTAATCTACAGGTCATAACCAATAGATTGTGGTCAGAGTCCACATCTGCCCCTGGAAATGTCTTACAATTTAAAACCTGGTTCCTAAATCTCTGTCTTACCATTATATAATCTATCTGATACCTTTTAGCCAGACTAGAGGTGGCAAAAAATAACGTAACTGATAGAAATAACCGGTTACTGAGAAGTAACGGTTACTGCGATAACCGTTCCTCTGATTCTGGCAGTTATTTCAATAACTGTTTAGTGTCAACAGTGCCTCGCGCCATCTGTTGACCTAAGATCGTACTGCGCATTTCGAAGGCGTTCTATAGACCATGGGAATAACTGTGAGACTGCGCGCCATCTGTTGATAAGAACTGTGTACTATTTCGTGGGCCTTCGTTACTTTTAGCATAAACAATTAAATAAAGTTAATGTCCGAGCCGTGGCTGATAGGAGCTGCAGTACAGGCATTAACAAGTACGGTCGTTCCCTTAAGCCACCGCCTTACGTGTTAATTTAGCTTGGACGGGTAGTACAAGGAAAGTTACTAAGGAATTCGAGCGACTATGGAAATAACTGTCAGAGCCGGTATTCTCCTCTGGCAGTTATCGTTATTGGCTCGTAGTTCTAGTTCTCTGGTAGTTATCGGGCTACCACCACAGATAACCTGGAAGCTGGTAACGGAATAACTGTGTGTCTAGACGTTCCTGACTCGGTGACTCCAGTTAAAGGTCGTAGTTCCAGGTGATATTTCCAGAGAGGATAGTAACTGGAGCGAACAAATATTTTCGTACTGCTACGTAAATAGCCGCTGGCCATCGCGAATGACAAATAACATGTCAGAAAGTATAACATAATACAGTGGAATATAATAATTATTATCCTCATCATTTGTCAGGAGATTGTCAAAATACGTGAATATATCACAGTAACTGCTAATATTTACAGAATTGGTACACTGACAGAATAAAACACAGTTACGTACTTTTAATAAATTTATCGTACACAGAATACCCGATCTTGACTGTTGCAACCAAGTGCTGTCAAAACTGAAATATAGCAGAATTTTTACCTAAGCTGGTCTATCAGTCTCTGTTACGATATTCATCTACAGAGTAGAAGGAGGGGTCACTGGAAGCGTCTGATTCCACCCGTCTGCTTCGACGTAAAGGTGTTGTGGTGTGTGAATGTCATTACGGCACGGTGTTTATGAGTTGGTTTTGTGTGTGTGTGTGTGTGTGTGTGTGTGTGTGTGTGTGTGTGTGTGTGGCGGGGGGGGGGCTGTCGATCTAGGTTGCAGTGCCGGAATTTGCTGGTGGTAATTAATTATTTGCTGGTGGTAATTAATTTTTTTTTTTTTTTTTCTAGCTGTGATGTTTTGTGTATTTATGAAGTATTGAATGTGATTTAATTTATGTAGGGATGATTGATTTGTGGACTTTTGGGATTGTGGTTTTATTTTTCGCAGTTGTAGGTGTTGGTTTTTTGGCATCAGTAGCTGTGGTGGACCTATATAGGTCACCGGATAATGACCGATTCCCATTTTCATAATTGTGTGTGTTGATGTTTTAGTATCGTCATCTGAGGTTGACCTATGTAGGTCAAGGGAAATGTCTGATTCCAATTTTCGTACTTTTAGTTGTGGGTATTGGTGTTTTGGTATGGTCACCTATAGTTGACCTATATTGTTCAAGGGAAGTGTCCGATTCCTGCAGATTTTTGTTGGTGTAGCAGAATGCTGTATTTTTTTTCTTTTTGTTCTTCATTTTGTGTTTTGGGATCATGGTGTGTTTTTTTTTACTAGCTTGTCCTCACCCTAAAACCCCCAACTTCCCGCAGTTGTCCCATTGGTTTGATTGTATTTTTGGTGGGAAATGTTATTGTATTATTTATATGTATCTTCGTGTTTGTTGCCATGTGTATGTAGTGACGTCATAGACACACTTAAAATAGACATTTCCGGCATATTGATGATGGGTGGAATCAGACACTTATGTATCAAATAGTCATTCAAACACACTGTAAACCGTGCCTTATCTGAAACCAAGTTTTTAATGGTTGCTGACTTGCTGGCAGCTTATTGAAAATGCATGTTCCTGAATATTGGACCCCTTTTGGACCAAGGTAAGTAATTTTAGGTCTTTATGTAGATTGCTGTTCCCATTTCTAGTACTGATATTATGTATTAAGCTATTGGTTGGAAATACTTGTAACAAATTTTATTAAGGAATAAATATACTAGGAAGCAGTGGTTAGAATACAAAGTTCCTTGAACAGGTTCCTACATGATGTTCTTGAATTGATACCACAAACGATTTTTATTACACGCTTTTACATGCGAAAAACTTTTGCTACGTTTGATGAGTTACCACAGAATATGTTCCCTTATGAAATAATAGAATGAAAAAATGTGGTATGCCCTTCCCAACTGAATTTATTATCGAGTTGTAGTCCCAGAAATGTAACACTGTCAACCTTTTCGATCTGCATGTCTTCATATGTTATAAACATGCTGTCGCTGGAGAAATCGAGCAGTTTGCAAATCTGACATAAAACTTGGATTAGCGTACTCACACTTTCCCCAATAGGACTAGCTTTTACAGCACAGGAGTAAACGAATCTGTCACATTACGTATATTTTTTGTTGTATTACAAGGCTGTACACTTTATTCTATTATGTGAGCAGCACAAGAAATTAAGCTTCAAATTTAACATACAGTACTCAGTTTACATATTACTTCATACTTAAAAACGCACGTTGTTAACATTTTACTTAAAGAGTGCTTTGGCGAAGTTCCGCGTACTTTCTGTCGCAGCTGCGAAGATAATATTTCTAATAGCGACCGATAACCTACAAACATATAATCTGAAACACTAATAATCGTTCTAACATCAACTAAAATGTACCCGGAGTTAATAAGAGCTGAGGTTATGACACGATTCATACGACATTCCTGCTATTTCACACTACTCGCAGTTATACTGATAACTAAACTGATGGATTCCAACTATGTCGTTATTTAACTGTCGGAGTTATCGGTATTCGCTAGCGAAAAATAACTTGGCAGTTATTAATAACCGTTAACGATAACGGTTATCAAAGAATAACTGGAACTGTGATAACGGTTACTCCAGAATAACCGTTTGGCCCACCTCTAAGCCAGACTATGACACAGCAGCAGCTGCACATGATGGAAGAAACAGCTGGGTGGGGTTAAGGAGGAGGCTGGGGTTGGGAGGGGGAGGGATAGCAGGCTAGGGGTGGGGGCTGGTGAAGTGCTGCTGCGGTGTGTGCAGGGATGAGGTGGAGAGTGGTTAGGGCAGTTAGGTGCAGTTAGGATGTTCGACAGAACACGCGTGGGAGGGAGAGGAGGGGGGGGCAGTAGGGCAAAAGGAGAGAAGTAAAAAGACTGGGCGCATTGATTGAATAGAGGGCTGTGTAGTGCTGGAATGGAAACAGGGACAGGGCTGGATGAGTGAGGACAATGTTTATTTCCATTTACACAGTTTTTAAATCAAGCCTCAAAATTTTCTGGAGCAGCACCCTTGTTAATATTAGCTATAGGTCTGCCACTCCAAGGAGTGAAATTCTACCAGAAAAATATCCTCCAGTAATCCTTAAAATTCTAAGTTAAACGTTGAACTTTCAATTCTCAATCATCACCTTGTTTGGTGTACAAGATTTCATGCATCGAAAGGCGTGTTATTTGTGTCTCTAACCTGTTTTATTTCTTCCACAAAATATTTGACTTTTTCAGTTTTATTTTATTTTCAAGTTTTGTTCAGAAAGCATGAAATATATAAATATTGATTGGTGTTCTATTATTATTAAGAGAATATAATGAAGAGAAAGTGGAAGAGTTTCAATTTATGCTGCAATTGGATATTTTTTAATACTTTAGCTATTTCAGTTTTCCCTCAAATCAATAATTAAGTTTTTCTTTATTATGCTGATTACTTTCAAACTTTTTTGTGCAAAAATAGACCTCACTCTGGCCAGTTTGATAGGCCATATGCCCATTTCCCAATCTTCATTTTGCTGTGAAAATTCAAACATAAATCCATTGTGTAAATTCTAGTGAGCTGTGTTTTTACTCCGCTCAAAGATTTGAAAAACATAATGCTTGAGTGTAAGGAGTGAAATAAGAAAAGTTTTGACAATACATCAGTTAGAGTCATTTTTATTGAAAAATGGTCCTTTCTTAAAAAAATATCTTCACTCCATCAAATGGGATGAGTTGACTGGTTTTCGACTTTAAGTCTAAATATTTATAAAACCAATAAAATTAATATATTGGTTTTACTTTCAGAGCATGTGTGTTGAGCTGCAGTAATAAAACATATGGTCTTTATCACTGTTTGCTGTAACAAATTAAAAATTTAAAATACTTATTGCATCTGTGAACTTCACCAACACTGTAATTTGACTGATAATCTGTTATGTAATAATTGTTTGTGACTAGGGTGACTTTTATTGAGGCACTGAGAGCAATAAGGACCCAAATCACAGAAACAAAAGTTTTGGGAAAAACAGATGTTTGTGAAAATCAAATTTTGTAGACAACCGAGAAGTCTCATAGGCCTGAAATTTTTTTTAACAGACTCATCAACTACTGCGTATGAAAAAAATAATGTAACCACTTTGTTATGAAATATTAATTAATATTTAAGAATATATTTGTTATTAATGTTAATTAGCAAATTTTCCAGATATGGGCTACTGACAACAGTATCTTTTGACAGTTGCTAAGTTTGTAATTAATTCATGTGAAACTAAAATCAGAACACAAAGTACAGACAGAAAAACACTACACACACATTATGATGACCTATTCCAACCTTCATGGTCCTCACTATCATAATATTCATTAAGCACATGCTGTGGCTTGAGGTTCAGATAAAATTGCCGATATACCTGTAATTATGAAGCATTACTCTTGCTTACATGATGTAGATGCTAAATTATGTTGTCAACCATAAATAACAATTGAACAGGGCAGAACAACAACATTATGCTTTGTGCTTTGGGCCATATGGAAATGAATATCTGAGAAATTGGCGAGACAGCTTTTTTGTGGGTATTAATATACACAGTGTGGGATTACAGATATAGATGAAGGAGGTTCACCATAAGAGCAACAAATTCCAGGAGCATGCATACACGCTACAATCTTAAAATCAATGAAGGTCCTTATGGTTCTCAGCACCTCAGTTGTTCTGAAACTTATCAATAATTGAAAAATAAATTTGACATGATGACTAAATTTTAATACGAATTTCAGAGTAACATACAAAGAAAGGTTAAGAACAAGAAAATGCAATCACAAATTTGCTTTGTGAACATACACAAATAATGTGTTCACTTTACATTGAACCATGATGTGTTCACTTCAAAATAAAATAATCTCCCCTTCTACCAATCATTGGGTTTGAGAATTTTTTAAAATCTTAAACCATTTTAACTTTTCTGTCAGCTTAACCCCATCTGACAGTAGCTATCTGGTTCACAGTGTTTGCCAGTGTCACTCTAACGTTTCACAACTGTGCCTACTGTTTGTTTGGTGCAAATTTTGGGTATTGAGCACATCCTGCAAGATAGGTTTAACTGCCTGGAAGAGAAGCTCCTTACCTGAAGACAGACTGATTGCACTGTGGAACATGTAAGTAACTACGAGGTCATCTTGGGAGAACAGTCGCTGTTCTGTGGGTTCTGACACAGAAAAGATAGGCGTCTTCGTAGAGCTCATAGCATCAGTTGTGTAAGGGAATGTGGCACTATGATTGGATTTATGGGTATGCAAAATATCCCTGAACATTCACTCCTACTCTGGCAGGAAGTTATCGAAACAGTAATCCTTTTTTTTTCACTGGTTTGTGGTGCCAGAAAAATGGTGGAGAAGTTTGCTGTTGAGCAGTTGCTTCCTGCTCCAACAGAGTTTTATCCAGAATGGGTCGGACGGTGTCCTCTGGCTGGGGCCGGACTGCTGAAAAGTGTTGTCTTTTGTCTGTTGTGGTCGGAGATAAAGGTGGTAACAATGGCTGGCTTGTCGTGGTAGGTACTTTGACCACACTGTCGTTCAAGATGGTGCCAAGTGCCTCCTCGAGAGCTGGAAGGACGTGTTTCAAGTCCTCTTTGGCACTAGACAGCGGCACCTCTGTTGTCTGCAGCAGTTGTTTGCTGTCAGTTGTTGCTTGATGTGCTGATGGTAGCACTGACTGATTGGTTGTGTTAGATATTCCAGCCTCACTATCCTTCAGGATGCTGCCAACTGCCTCCTCAAGAGGTAGAAGAATGTGTTTGAAGTCATCTTCGGCATGAGTCGGTGGCACCTTTGTCGTTTGCGGTGGTTGTTTGTTGTCTGTAATTGTTGGACTTGCCGGTGGTATCACTGACCAACTGGTTGTGGTAGGTACCTTGACGTCACAGTCTTTCAAGATGCTGCCGAGTGCCTCCTCGAGAGTCGGAAGAATGTGTTTCAAATCCTCATCAGCATCAGTCGGTGGCACCTCTGTTGTTTGCGGCAGTTGTTTGCTGTCTGTCATTGTTGGACGTGCTGGTGGTATGACTGAGTGACCGGTTGTGGTAGGTACTTTAGCCTCACTGTCCTTCAAAATGCCACCGAGTGCCTCCTCGAGAGATGGAAGAATGTGTTTCAAGTCCTCTGCAGCATCGGTCAGTGGCACCTCCGTCTTGTGCGGCGGTTGCTTGCTGTCCGTCATTGTCGGATGTAATGGAGGTAGTATCGGCCGGTTGGTTGAGGTAAATACCTCAGCCTCACTGTCTTCCAAAATACAGCCAAGTGTCTCCTCGAGAGTCGGAAGAATGTGTTTCAAGCCTTCTTCAGCGTCATTCGCAGGCACCTTTGCAGTTTGCAGCGGAGGCAGGTGGACGGTAGCATTGAGTTGCGGCTGTCGTGGTTTGAGCTTGAGGACACTCTTCAGATCGTCTTCTAGTTGTGGGCGGAACTCGTGGATTTCGGGTGGTTTGCCAGTTGACATGACGTCGACTCTGGGAGGCTGCCTCGGTTGCTGCGTCCTCGATTTTCCTCGGTCTTCGGACTCGCTCAGAATGTTTTTGAGCAGCTCTGCCAGCTGCAGAATAAAAACAGGATGTAGGAAAATTTTCAGGAGTGAATTTTGGCTGAATTTGATTTTAATAAAACATGTCACATAATTCCAGATTTTCATTGTTAGTACACATCAGTGCTACAGGTTCTATTAGACTACACCAGGATAGTGAGAAATGCAGAATTGAAAATATGGTTCAAATGGCTCTGAGCACTATGGCACTTAACATCTGATGTCATCAGTCCCCTAGAACTTAGAACTACCTAAACCTAACTAACCTAAGGACATCACACACATCCATGCCCGAGGCAGGATTCGAACCTGTGACCGTAGCAGCAGCACGGTTCCAGACTGAAGCGCCTAGAACGCAGAATTGAAAGAGAAATCAGGATGAGTTATCAGATTAGTCATTCTCAGCAGTCCTAGAGGAACTTCTCGTGTCCTTAAACTGAGAAAAAAATTATGACCATATCTTAGTCATCGTTACTGAACCACTTACCACATACCTCCCTGTCATCCTGGTCTATACTCATCTCTCGCAATCCAGCAAACAACTTCTTCAGTCCATGTACCAATCATTCTCTTGACAGTTATGTCCTGACCACCTCACTCTTTGTGGAAGTACTGTATTGAGCTTTTAATAGCATTTATGTTGCATCGATGCATTGGAATGTTTGTTAATGAAACGTATGTGCACCACCTTCATTTTCCTGACTATAGCGTACTGTTTGCGTTTCGTGCAGAGGAGTTAAACAACGAATGGAAGAACGTAATAAAGCAATACATAGAATGTCTAATGAACACACCGAAAAGATAATAGCAGAAATGAATGATGTAGTCAGTTTGAATTCACAGGAGGAAAGGAAACCACTGATGCTATTCGTGCAGTAAGGCAGGAATTTAGGAGCCTCGAGAAAACAAGCAAAATGTTTGGTCGTACTTTATAGATCTAGATAAGGCATAAGAACAATTATATGGCAAGTTCTACGTGCTATGAAAGATTCACTAGCAAAAGCTCCAAATGTGGGTATCAGTGAATTTTTTTGCGAAATGTAACAAGGATTAGTTGTTAAAACATTTGAATAATTTAATTTTAAAAAATCTCCATTTAGCACCAATACCTTTTTACTTTCGGTGGAAATAGCCCTTAAAGAAATTATGCCACTCCTCCTTCAGAAACCTGGTTTTTACAGTGTTCCACTGCTTCATCTGATTAAAACCTGGTTTTTACAATGTTCCACTGCTTCATCTGATTATGAAAAAGTTTTTCCAGGAATTTTGTTTTTAATTTTTGGGAACACCAATAATTACAAGGTGCTACACTATTTGATCAAAAGTATCCGGACACGCCAAAAATATACGTTTTCATATTAGGTGCATTGTGCTGCCACCTACTGCCAGGTAACTCCATATCAGCGACCTTAGTAGTCATTAGAAATCGTCAGAGAGCAGAATGGGGAACTCTGCGGAACTCACGGACTTCCAACCTTGTCAGGTGATTTGGTGTCACTTGCATCATACTTCTGTACGCGAAATATCCACACTCCTAAACATCCCTAGGTCCACTGCTTCCAATGTGATAGTGAAGTGGAAACGTGAAGGGACACGTTCAGCACAAGAGCATACAGGCCGACCTCGTCTGTAGACTGACAGAGAACGCAGACAATTGAAGAGGGTCGTAATGTGTAATAGGCAGACATCTATCCAGACCATCAAACAGGAATTCGAAGCTGCGTCAGGATCCACTGTAAGTACTATGACAGGAAGGAGGTGAGAAAACATGGACTTCATGGTCGAGCGGCTGCTCATAAGCCACACATCACGCCGATAAATGCCAAACGACGTCTCGCTTGGTGTAAGGAGCGTAAACATTGTATAATCGAACAGTGGAAAAACGTTGTGTGGAGTGACGAATCACGGTAAAAATGTGGCGATCCGCTAGCTGGGTGTGGGTATGGCGAATGCTCGGTGAACGTCATCTGCCAGTGTGTGTAGTGCCAACAGTAATATTCGGGGGCGGTGGTGTTATGGTGTGGTCGTTGTGAGGGTACTGGTGTGTAGTATCTGTAAGTGGTTGTTCTTTGGATGACCTGTGGTGCCAGGAGTCGCAAGCAGAGGCAGTTGTTGAGAGGCTGTGGAAGGCGTAGGCTGCGTGAGCCAAAGGTGGTTGCGTAGCGAAGGATTTATCTCTTTGTTTAATAGTAGTGGCATACAGTTTGAATAATAGTGTGTTTATGTTTGTGCAGTGTGATAAAGGAAATAAATTAAATTTTACCAGTTCTTAGTACGTCTCCATCAGTCAGTACCACACCATTGCATTTAACAATGAACGGTCAACTACAACATAATAATCATTAATTAACCCATATAATCTCCAAAGACGAAGGGAGTTTATATCGTATTTTTCATGGTGGGGACTTGCATCCATTGTTGTTTTGCGTGGTACTATCGCAGCACAGGCCTACACTGATGGTTTAAACACCTTCTTACTTCCCACTGTTGACGAGCAGTTCGGGGATGGCGGTTGCATCTTTCGACACGATTGAGCACCTGTTCATAACGCACGGCCTGTGGCGGAGTGGTTACACGACAGTAACATCCCTGTAAGGGACTGTTCTGTACAGAGTCCTGATCTTAATCCTATAGAAGACCTTTGGGATGTTTTGGAACGCCGACGTCATGCCAGGCCTCACCGACCGACATCGATACCTGTCCTCAGTGCAGAACTCCATGAAGAATGGGCTGCCATTCCGCAAGAAACTTTCCAGCACCTGATTGAACGTATGCCTGTGAGAGTGTTCAAAAATGTTCAAATGTGTGTGAAATCTTATGGGACTTAACTGCTAAGGTCATCAGTCCCTAACCTTACACACTACTTAACCTAAATTATCCTTAGGACCAATATACACACCCATGTCCGAGGGAGGAGTCGAACCTCCGTCGGGACCATCTGCACAGTCCATGACTGCAGCGCCTTAGACCACTCGGCTAATCCGGCGCGGCCTGTGAGAGTGAAAGCTGTCATCAAGTCTAAGGGTGGACCAACACCATACTGAATTCCAGCATTACCTATGGAGGGCGCCACAGACTTGTAAGTCATTTTCGGCCAGGTGTCCGGATACTTTTGATCACATAGTGTAGGTCAGGGCTTTATGGTAGAAGGAACATGGTGCTGACCTTTAGGGCATCTAGATACTCAGCTGTCAGTTTTGCTGTATGGCACGATGCGTTGCTGTTATGGGAAGTTGTATTCCCTTGTACCCATATTGCAAAAACTTTTTTCAAAAATTTGTGATAAACCAATATGTATGCACCAATCGGCAGTAATTGTACATCTATCTTCAAATGCTATAGTAGCATTTTAGAGAAAAAAAAAGCATCATCCACCTTGTTGCTAGTACTGCAGATTAGTCACATTTTTGTAACCTTAGGATCTCTTTGAAAGACCATATGAGCCTATTGACTTTTCTCTTTAGGATGATAACAATAACTAACATTCATCATAGTAGCGATATTCCAAACCAAATTTTTAATGCCGCTTTTTCTCCAGAGTTTTTCTGCATCAATCAGTGCGTCGTAGTTTTTCATCAGGAATCGGTTTACATGGAATCCGTCGACCACAACAAAGTTGACTCGCATCTAATAGTTGATGTAAAATGGTCTGGATCTGACTCATACCAATGCCCAATGTCGCCCAAATAAATTCGTGACATGTCCGTCTATTTCCGTGAAGCATTGCTCGAACAGCGACAATATTTTCGTCAGTAATAGCAGTTCTTGGGTGTTCTTCATGAAATTCACCACTAAGGAAAACCTGTCTCTTTTGAGTCTCTGTACCAATCCTAAATTTTGCCTTGGATGGGCCTCCTGTCTCTTTTGAGTCTCATTACCAGTTCTAAATTTTGCCTCACATGGGGCTTCTTTGCCAAATGCATTTTTAATCCAATATTCACATTGGTTAGGCGTTAAAATCTCAAAAAGTCAGCCCAGAAATGTTCGCTAGCCAGATTCATTTTTCGGTGCACACAAAACTTTTAAGTTAAGATGACTAATGAACTATTAGAGCAAATCGAACAAACTACACGGCAATCAGCTCGCAAAAACTTAGAAAGCAGCTGCCAAAAATAAAATATTGAAACACCAAAAATGCAAAGCATTACCGTGCCTAAACCGTTGGCATTCAAAACAGCTTCTATTCGATTCAGGATGGATAAATGTAGGACCAGTGTGGTTTTCAAGGGAATCTTACACCGTTATTCGTGCAAAGTAGCTTCCTTTGAAAAATTCAGTCTTTCTGCGCTGTGAAATAAATGTGTATTCATTATATTAATGTCTACAATTGCTTTTGTTGTTCGAGTTTTAATCAGCTGCAATACACAGCTTAGAATTCGTTTACTTGTACACAAATAGAGGAAATATAGGGCAGGCTATCCATGACGTTCCACCATCATTTCAAAAATCATTACTTGGAAACTAAAGTGACGGGAAAAAATCTAAGAAGGGGATGTGCGACACGAATGAGGGTTGGTAGGCGTGTTTCTACATTTGAAAGATGATGTCTATTGAAATTTCGCAGCCGCGCGGGATTAGCCGAGCGGTCTAAGGCGCTGAAGTCATGGACTGTGTGGCTGGTCCTGGCGGAGGCTCGAGTCCTCCCTCGGGCATGGGTGTGTGTGTGTTTGTCCTTAGGATAGTTTAGGTTAAGGGGCTCCGGAACGCCCTATACTTGCAATGTTAAAATAATGCTTATAAATTACATCTTTCCTCACAAAGTATTTGAGGTAGGAAGTTGAACTTTTTACAGATTATTTATTGGAATATGGGCTACAACTTAACACAGGGATTTTACAAAATTTTAGTTCAGTTATTAAAGATGATTTTTTTTTTCAATTGTAATGAAAATTGACAACATTTTTTTGCATTTTTTTATATATTAAAAATATACAGTTTTTTGGAAAAAGGCTGTGTTAAATTATGCAGAAGGTACTGTGTAACATTTACTGAAAGTTTGAAACAAATATGTTTGGAAGATCCTTAGAAAACATGTAATTAGTATGAGAAAATAAAAGTTTTGGGAATCGAGCGACAAAGATTGGATTAACTTTTTAGTGCATTCCAGGTCCACAGGATGGATTATCTTCATCCTCTGCAAACTCCTCCTCCAGCTTCCTCTTGTTCCTCCTCCTGTTTACTCTTGCTTGTATTTCTAGACTCTTTACAGCCCTGTCTGCAGCCCGAAGGCGTTCCTTGTCTAAAGCAAGCATCGCTCGTTGTTGTGTTCGTAGATTTTGCTACCATTTTCTTCAGTTGCAGTTACTGCAACACTGTTCCAAAAGGTCGTCATGTACGAACACTTATCACATTTCAGTTGTATTTCACTAGCAAGTCCTACGTGCTTTATTATGGAGAGTTCCAGACCAACTTCACTACAATGAATACATCTTACACAGTTTGAAAAAATTCCTTTGAGAACCGACATATCAAATATTTCATTCACATCCGATTCGCCCATAAAACATCCATAGTTTTAACTCATTGAACCAAGCTTCTTCTGTGAAATATTTTCTTTCCCACTTTGACTGCTATGGGCAGGTGTACTTGAGAGGTTAGGTTCACTCACTTGGTTATCGTCTTTATTGTTTACAGTAATAACACATACCTTTGGCTTTCCAACATTTCTCCTTTTCTTAAAAGCCTTCAGAGGATTTCTAACAACTTTACTTTTACTCATTATTATACTTCAACAAAACAGAGACTCAAGAAAGAGAATTAATTACGAATATTTTCGAGATAAGGACTGAGTAAATAAACATGAAACAATCGACAATCACACCAGCGATATATATTGAACCATCACAGGTTAGCCACAACACATACTTTATCTCACATCACTAAAATGTACCTGATGAACACGGACGTTAATAATAACACCATTTGACAGCAGTTTAACAGCGCCACAGTGGGTCACGCCCATGTAGAACACATTTCAAAAAAAAATTAAAAATAGTTGTAGTCTTCGGAATTGAATAAATTATATATCTATTAAAAGGTAATAGTCTGCAGATTCAGAAAACGCAAAAAAGTAAAAATTGAACTTTTCATGATTTTTAGCCTTTCCGGAGCCCCTTAAGTAGTGTGTAAGCTTAGGGACTGATGATCTTAGCAGTTGAGTCCCATAAGATTTCACACACATTTGATTTTTGAAATTTCGCACCAGCCGCATAAGAATGGCGCCCGTAGCGCCGCCATGAGGATATAAATCAGGTTTACTTTAAATACACGCTGTAATGGTCGTGAGGGTTAGTGACCTCTGAGGTTGGGCATGGTGAGCTGATGTTAGTTAAGAATGCCCGTAAGGCGACAAAGACGCCATTATCACCACGTCACTGAGTTCGAACGAGGTCGTATAATACCGCTAGAAGAAGTTGGACATTCCTTCTGCGATATTGCAGAAAGACGTAGCAGGAACGTAGGCACCGTGCGTGATTGCTGGCAGCAGTGATTACAAGAGTGTCGGGCTCCGGACGACCACATGGCACTGCCTGCCTCTGGCAAATGGTACTGCGCCTGCAGCAGCAATTCGAGCTGTTGCCACCACAGTGACACAACCAACTGTTACAAATTGGTTACTTCAAGGACAGCTCCAAGCCAAACGTCCTGTAGCGTGCATTCCACTGACCCAAACCACCGCCGTTTGCGATTTCAGTAGTATGAAGCGAGAGCTGTTTGGAGAGCAGGGTGGAGGTCTGTTGTGTTTGCTGATGAAACCCGGTTCTGTGTCGGAGCCAATGATGGCCGTGTGTTGGCTAGAAGAAGGCCAATTAAGCGGAGCCACACCTGGAGTTATGGTCTGGGGTAGGATTTCATACAACAGCAGGACCACTCTCGTGGTTATCCCATGCACCCCGACTGCAAATTTGTGCGTCCATCTCGCGATTCGACCTGTTGTGTTGCCACTCATGAACAGCATTCCAGTGCACGTTTTCCAACAGGATAACGCTCACCCATATTCCGCTGTTGTAGTCATGTTTCCTTGGCCTGTTCGATACATGAGACATCATCAGACTACAACTCCAGCAGCAGTAACCATCCCTGTGATAATCGACCGAGTGAAGCAGGCGTGGAACACCATCCCAAAAAGTGACATCCGGCACCTGTACAACACAACACATGCACGTTCGCATGCTTGCATCCAACCTTTTGGCGGTTTACCCCGGTTATTAATGTACGAGCATTTCACATTTGCAATGGCTTATCTCGCACTTAACTTTGATCTCCCAAAGTTAATCACTAACATATGTTACCTAGACACAAGTGTTCTCGAAATTTCATTACACTGCATTAATTATTTTTTGCTGTTGCAATTTTTTCCATCAGTTCATTAGAGATAGGCCAACGGCCCTGCTGCAATGGTAACACCAGTTCCAACCACATCACCGAAGTTAAGCGCTGTCGGGCTGGGCTAGCACTTGGATGGGTGACCATCAGGTCTGCCGAGAGCTGTTGGCAAGCGTGGTGCTCTCAGCCCTTGTGAGGCAAACTGATGAGGTACTTGACTGGGAAGTAGTGGCTACGGTCTCGGAAACCGACATACGGCCGGGAGAGTGTTGTGCTGACCACGTGCCCCTCCATATCCGCATCTGGTGACGCCTGTGGTCTGAGGATGACATGGCGGCCGGTCGGTGCCGTTGGGCCTTCATGGCCTGTTCGGGCGGAGTTTAGTTTATTAGAGATAGAGAATGGGAGTCTGTTGGAAAAAGTTTGGCAGCTCTCAAACTTTTTCCTTTGTCCTTTCCTTCCGATTTGTCTTGGAATGCGTTAAAATGGTGACAAATCAGGAGAAGGCGCAGTGTATGACAACGGTCCTGTGAAAGTATCGACGACAGTGTGGGAGCGCATCACCAGCAAAACCAAGTACAGTGAGATGGTTCAAAAAAGACAGGCACTGTCAAATACTTTCTTCGAAGTGGACGTCCCCTTGTGTCTCAATAATGTGTTGACAGGGCGAAGCTGCATTCCAGTGCAACTCCCCAAGTCAATTCATCGTACCTCGCGCGAATTGCAGGAAGCAGGAATAACTCTCCATAAAATGCTACACAAGCGGTTACGCCTTTTTGCGTACAAAAGTGAAATTGGTCGAAACATTACAGCCACACGATCGTCCTCTGCACTATGCATTCACGCGTTCCATACTGGTTTCCATAAGGCTGACGGTGAGATGAAGCAACAGCGTTCCACATTTCTGGACATGTGGACGCCAAAACGTTAGCATTTCGAGCTCCAAAAACCCACAGAACACGCGTGAACACATCCGTGGTAGCCTGAACGGAACATAACGCGAAATGTTTACCTGTACAATGTCGAACTGTTCCTGCTACCACAGATCAAAGCGGTGCAGCCATCCACCATCTACCAGCATGACGATGCAGCGCGACGTTGGAGTTTGGGCCTGCAGAATGTGCTGAACGACATATTTCTTTCCTGACGAGAACACGACAAGTGCCATCACCCGATTTCCCAGAAACTTCGCTCAGTCGAAGAGGGCCCAAAATAAGCGAACACCTGCTTCAGGTTATCCGTAGGTATTCGACCGGAATTGAGAAAACGACGGTTAAAGTTTTCGAGATACTTTATATGCCTTTCAGTGAGCAAACAGTCCAGCCAAATCAGTGCCCAGTGCCACAGTGGGTTGAGTCGCAGATTTATACTTCTGCACCCCGTGTTCGAAACCCGATTATCATTTTTAATTTTGTTTTTCATTTATCTACACATATGTCTGGTGAATGAGGAAAAAAAAATAAATGAATGGAAAAATTAATTGAAGTTGTTTTTCGGTGGAATTCCTCTGGTGTAAGGTGATTCATAATCAACTGCAAGCGCCAGTTACCAGAAAAGTGAACCGTTATGCGTGGTTTGTCGCCAAATTGTTGCCAACGCATGAAGTCTTAAGCAATGTCAACGACGATTCCTTCCCGAGTGAGATTCATACGAAGAAATGTCACTGTGGCAAACCTGTGTTCACGCAATGCTCGTGGTGTTCGGAATTTCTATGTTTCGAATGTCTGGTCGACTGGTATCATTCAAGGGAACGCACCAAATCTTCCTGAAGAATAAAGTATAAACTATAAGAATTAAGAATTGATATAAGAATGAAATATAAAAATATGAGAATTTAAGAAGATTGTAACCACAGAAAATCTTATACACACACATACACTAAAGAGTCAAGGACACTGATACACCT
The DNA here is from genome assembly GCF_021461385.2 of Schistocerca piceifrons. Classification (NCBI taxonomy): domain Eukaryota; kingdom Metazoa; phylum Arthropoda; class Insecta; order Orthoptera; family Acrididae; genus Schistocerca; species Schistocerca piceifrons. The sequence continues at coordinate 217,999,037 of NC_060146.1, forward strand.
GCCTAATATCGTGTAGGACCCCAGAGGACGCAGATGTGCCGCAACACGACGTGGCATGGACTCGACTAATGTCTGAAGCAGTGATGCAGAAAACTGACACCATGAATCCTGCAGCGCTGTCCATAAATCCGTAAGAGTACGAGGGGGCGGAGATCTTTTTTGAACATCACATTGCAACAGTTTGGTGGCCAGCGGAAGTGTTTAAACTCAGAGAAGTGTTCCTGGATCCACTCTGTAGCAACTCTGGACGCGTGGGGTGTCGCATTGTCCTGCTGGAATTGTCCACGTGCGTCGAAATGCACAATGGACATGAATAGATGCAAGTGATGCTTACGTCACCTGTCAGAGTCGTATCTAGACGTATCAGGGGTCCGATTTTACTCTAGCTGCGCAAGCCCCACACCATTACAGAGCCTCCACTAGCCTGAACAGTCCTCTGTTGACGTGCGGGGTCCATAGGTCCATGAGGTTGTCTCCATACCCGTACACATCCATCAGCTCGATACAATTAGAAACGAGACTCGTCCGACCAGGCAACATGTTTCCAGTCATCAATAGTCCAAAGTCGGTGTTGACGGGCTAGGCGAGGCGTAAAGCTTGGCGTCGTGCAGTCATCACGGGTACACGAGAGGGCCTTCGGCTCCGAAAGCCCATATCTATGACGTTTCGTTGAATGGTTCGCAGGCTGACACTTGTTGATGGCCTAGCATTGAAACCTGCAGTAGTTTGTGGAAGAGTTGCACTTCTGTCACGTTCTCTTCATTCGTCGTTGGTCCCGTCCTTGCAGGATCTTTTTCCGGCCGCAGCTGTGTCGGAGATTTGATGTTTTTCCGGATTCCTGATATTTACGGTACAATCGTGAAATGGTCGTACGGGAAAATCCCCACTTCATCGCTGCCTCGGAGATGCTGTGTCCCATCGCTCGAGTGCCAACTATAGCACCCCGTTCAAGCTCACTTAAATCTTCATAACCTGCCATTGTAGCAGCAGTAACCGATGTAACAGCTGCGCCAGACATTCGTTGTCTTACATAGGCGTTGCCGACCGCAGCGCCGTATTCTGCCTGTTTACATATCTCTGTATTTGAATACGCATGCCTATATAACTTTCTTTGGAGCTTCAGTGTATTATAAAACACAGTTGCAATTTCACAATTAATATAACGCCTTGTGTCCCCTAACTTTATAAGAAATATTCGTGTACCATCTTTCTATGGTCATTGGTAGATAAATGAATAAAATAAAATAAAAACACTTGGCGCCGGCCGGTGTGGCCGTGCGGTTAAAGGCGCTTCAGTCTGGAACCGCGTGACCGCTCCGGTCGCAGGTTCGAATCCTGCCTCGGGCATGGATGTATGTGATGTCCTTAGGTTAGTTAGGTTTAAGTAGTTCTAAGTTCTAGGGGACTGATGACCACAGATATTAAGTCCCATAGTGCTCAGAGTCATTTGAACCATTTGAGAAACACTTGTCGGGTTTTGAACATGGGACGCAGAAGTGAGAGAACGAGACACTAGCCACTATTTAACCAGTTGCGGTCAACGTGTTGCGCGCTAGAAGCGATCTAAATTATGTCGGGAACTTTTGACGCTCGTTTTCCCAGAAACGGACGAATCTCTGCGGATAAGCCGACATATGTGTTCGCTTATTTTAGCTCCTCTTCCACCGAGCGACGTGGTAATGGCACTTGCTTCTCCGGGTGAGAGGGAGATGGATCGTGATCGTCCTGTCGCACGGACCGCGTGCTCTTCCAGTGTCAAGCACTTAGATTTCTTTTTGTGGTGTTACGTCAAGGACCGCGGGTACACGACAAAGCCGATGACGTTGCCACATTTCGTGCAGGAATCAATGAAGCAGTCGCAAATGTTGGTGCTGCAGTGCTGACCTCTACATGGGCAGAACTCAAATATCGCCTGGATGTTCCAAGAGCGACGAGTGGGGTTCACTTCGAAATAGTGACAGAACAGAAAACAAACTCCGAGATTGACCTGCTAAACGTTTTTCGACAAATCGCGATGCTTTGACGCAAATATTTTCCAACGTAATGGTTTTTCTAGACGATATAGGGGCTTTATGGACACCCTGTATAGATTAAGATTGATCTACCACGTTTACTAGATTTGTCCATTCTTTACTGACAAGAACAACATCAGAAACTCATTTGGATTTCATCGCAGATCATACGACTTTGTGCTACTCACCCTTGAAATGTATAGTTGTTCCTCCTCCCTCGTATTTCGATTTACATTCGTAGCAGCAGAAATTATTCGGCAGTGCTGTTACCAATGAGTAAATAGTAAAAGTAGGACAATTACGTGCATTTTTAAAGTTTGCACAAAATGTAAACAAGAGCATTAGACCAAAATTCAGACGATATTTCCCGTGTGCTCTATGTGACGTGCGCAGTGCCGATATGCTACAGAAGCTTGCAACAAAGCCATTGATGTTTCCACACTGTGTTGGTTTTATCTGATTAAGAAAAAAACGATGACCGTTTGTTTTATTTTCTGTTTTGAGCCCGTCGCAATTTTCGATGAGCTGTATTCTCGACTGCAGGAATACCTATTACTGGAAGGTTCCTAAATGAGAAATTGTGGCCGTGCGGTTAGTGGCGCCGGAGGTTCGAGTCCTCCCTCGGGCATGGGTGTGTGTGTTGTTCTTAGCATAAGTTTAAGTTAGTTTAAGTAGTACGTAAGTCTAGGGACCGATTACCTCAGCGGTTTGGGCCCTTAGGAACTCACACACATTTGAAGATTTGAGAAATTGTGCTTAGCCTTTTGAAATCCAGGCGATTACAATGAAGTGAGTAATGATATTGTCAAAACTTTAGCAATATTGTAAAATAGAACACTTACAAAGAAAAATCGGACGCTTTCCTGTAAAAAAAGCATTGCAAGACGCTGCAGAAGCATTGCATATGGAGTCGATGGCACAGGAATTTTTTTCCCCCTACTAGAAATCATGTTGCGTTTACGGGGACGTAATCTCATGACATGTGTTTGACGACCTGGCATGTATTTTGGTTTTTGACAGACTGCATCAAAGTCACTACTTGCTTTTGGGCACAGATATCATCTTGTCGAAAGTTTTTGTACAGAACTCGCTGACAAACCCCGCATTGTTTGGGTATTCAAAAAATGGTTCAAATGGCTCTGAGCACTATGGGACTTAACGTCTGAGGTCATCAGTCCCCTAGAACTTAGAACTGGTTAAACCTAACTAACCTAAGGACATCACACACACCTCCATGCCCAAGGCAGGATTCGAACCTGCGACCGTAGCGGTCACGCGGTTCCAGACTGAAGCGCCTAGAACCGCACGTTGGGTATTCATTTTGCCAATTTTCTGTTAGCAACGAAAACAGAAAATGAACTGTTGAAATGGTTCAAATGGCTCTGAGCACTAAGGGACTTAACTTCTCAGGTCATCAGTCCCCTAGAACTTAGAACTACTTAAACCTGAGTAAGCTAACGACATCACACACATCCATGCCCGAGGCAGGATTCGAGCCTGCGACCGTAGCGGTCGCGCGGTTCCAGACTGTAGCGACTAGAATCGCCCGGCCACTCCGGCCGGCAAAATGAGCTGTATAGCGTAATACTGAAAAAATTCATTTCCATGGTTGGTGAAAACACTTTGAAATTATTAAGAACATTCGGTCTGAGATGATTTCGTGACCATTTCGGCTGGACCCTAGACGACTGGAGAACCGTGACCTGGTCGGATGAGTCCCGATTTCAGTTGGTAAGAGCTGACGGTAGGGTTCGACTGTGGCGCAGTGGTCACGAAGCCACGGACCCAGGTCGTCAACAAGTCACTGTACAAGCTGTGGCGGTTCCGTGATGGTGTGGGCCGTGTTTACATGGAATGGACTGCGTTCTTTTGTCGAACTGAACTGATCATTGACCAGAAATGGTTACATTGGCCTACTGCGAGGCTGTCTGCAGCGATTCATGGACTTCATGTTTGGAAACAACGATGGAATTCTTCTGGATGACAATGCGCATTCTCAACGGGCCACAATTATGCACGATTGTTTTGAAGAACATTGCGAGCGATTGGAGCGAATGATTGGCTACCCAGACATGAATCCCACCGAAAATTTATGTGACATAATCGCATCGAACATTTATGCGGCATAATCGAGAGGCGAGTTGATGCACAATATCCTGCACCGCCAACACTGTCGCATTTATGGGACAGGTTTAGAGGCAGTACGGCTCAATATTTCCGCAGCGGACTTCCCAACGACTTGCCGAGGCCATGCCACGCCAAGTTACTGCCCTATGTCGGGCAAAAGCACGACCGACACGACACTAGGAGGTGTCGCATTACTTTTGTACCTCCATGTATACTGAACTGCTGAAGTGTTTAACTTAGGTCTACTTTGCCAAGGACTTGTATATGGATTTCGACAAGGACGCTCTATACCAATGTTGAGTATTATACAAGACTTCTCCCACCAATTGTATCTCTCATTCTTTTGATTTCTGCCTCAGAACCCACGCACCATCCCGACGGGACATTGAACTTTTGGCGAGGAGACTTACTTAGTCACTCCACGATTTAGGTAACTTCGAAGCGTTTCTTTAAGCTGCCCAACCGAGGACGCACTCAACAGCGCCGCGCGGTCTAAGGTCGTCTTGTCAGAGATCGCGCGATCCCCCCCCCCCTCCACCCCTCCCCCCCCCCCCCCCCCCCGCCGTCGGTCGGAGGTTCGAGTCCTCCCTCGGACATGGTTTTTTTTTTTTCCTTATTGATTCTCAATTCCCCCCGAAGGGGACGGGCTGGCAGCAGCTTACTACGCTGCTCTACGGCCTACAGACTTTTTTTTAAAAAAAGGAAGAAGAAAGAAACAAGAAAAAACAGGCGATAAAATGGTGATTTAAAGTGGAAAATGGCGTAAAAATGTGGGAAGTTAAAACAGAAAGCAAAAGGGGACGGCAATGTTGATAAAATACACAGGAATCAGACAAGTAACATAGTAGACACACAATTAAAAAACATGGCGACAGTCTGGTTTCTGTTCGCAAGTGATAAAAAGCACACTCAGCGACAGTATGATGGCTGTTCGCTACACTTCCCAAAAGACACAACACGGAGCACGCACTGGAAAAACACACTGTAAAACACTGCACGAAAAAGACGGCACAAAGATGGCACTCCCGACCCAAGGCAGATGGGGGGGGGGGGGGGGGGACCTGGAGTAGGGGGAAAAACAAGGAGGGAGGAGAGGAAAAAACGAAAAGGGAGGGGGGGAATCGGACATGGGTGTGTGTTGTCCTTAGCATAAGTTAGGTTAAGTAGTGTGTAAGCTCAGGGACCGATGACCTCAGCAGTTTGGTCCTATAAGACCTTACCGTAAATTTCCAAAATTACCTCGACAGCCTTCTCCTTCAACAGTGTGACCTTGTATTTTCGGCGGTTGTACAGAGATGTTTTCCGAGCACTTTGGTGCAGGAGACGCGTGGCTTGCTAAAGAGTAATTGCACTTCGTTTGTTTTCCTACATTATCTTTGTATCTGTGCCGCATCGGAAATATCTGTACAGCGGTGCAGATGTCGACAGTGTGCTCTCGGTGTTTTGCCCCGGAACAAACTTGTTCCGTTCGGTCGCGTTACTTGATGTCAAAAAAATGGTTCAAATGGCTCTGAGCACTATGAGACTTAACAGCTATGGTCATCAGTCCCCTAGATCTTAGAACTATTGAAACCTAACTAACCTAAGGACAGCACACAACACCCAGCCATCACGAGGCAGAGAAAATCCCTGACCCCGCCGGGAATCGAACCCGGGAACCCGGGCGTGGGGAGCGAGAACGCTACCGCATGACCACGAGATGCGGGCTACTTGATGTCGCCGACGGCAATGCCCACCTCGTATCCTTTCACCCCCTAGGGAGTACTGCTGTCCACAGCTCGTGGTCTCGCGGTGGCGTTCTCGCTGCCCGAGCACGGGGTCCCGGGTTCGATTCCCGGCGGGGTCAGGGATTTTCTCTGCCTCGTGATGACTGGGTGTCGTGTGGTGTCCTTAGGTTAGTTAGGTTTAAGTAGTTCTAAGTTCTAGGGGACTGATGACCATAGATGGTTAGTCCCATAGTGCTCAGAGCCATTTTTGGAGTACTGCTCGGTTCTGTTTTTCCGGCAGTTTTAGTCGTACGTTAACAACAGTACGCAGCCTTGTGGACAGCTTTACTGTCGCGGAGCTGCCCGGCCTGCGTGGTTTCACCGAACGCAGTGGCAGGCTGAAATACAAAGCTATTCTCCCCCGCAGCGGCAACAGCCACGTCACAGCACTGCGGCATCTGCCCGGGCGCTCCCTTCCTTACTCTGAGCTGTGTGTGCTGTACGTTCCGGCGAGTGCATATTACAGGATTTTCAGCGGCTCAGAACGTATTTTCATAGAAAGAAAGGTAACTGTTGCAAGAAACCGAATAAAGCGATCATTACATTGTTACTCTGCAACCAGCCAGCGGAGACCACGAGTGCCTGGCAACAATATCCGTGAACAACCTCCGAAAATTTGTCGCTCAAGTTCTTTCACCCTGCATTTCACCTCCAACGTAACAAAATTCGTTCACCTCTTTGTTAGTTTATTGCACAAGTTTTAAGTGCAGCCTTCCGGCGTAATCGGCTAGTACACCCCTTAGCGTTTCTTGTCCGTTGATGCGCCTGTTATGGATCTCAGCTAGCGCATGTCCTGCTTTATTGTCGACCGACTCAATTTACATTCTGTCTCGGCCATCAGCGTTATGCCGTCTGCACTGTACTCTAATACACTGAAGAGCCAATGAGCACCTGCCTCATATCGTGTAGGGCACCCGCGAGCACGCACAAGTGCCACATCACGACGTGGCATCGACTCTACTAATGTCTCAAGTAGTGCTCGAGGGAACTGACACCATGATTCCCGCCGGGCTGTCCATAAATCCGTAAGAGTACGACTGGGTGGAGATCTCTTCTGAACAGCACGTTGCAAGGCATCCCAGATATGCTCAATAATGTTCAAGTCTGGCGAGTTCGGTCACCAGCGGAAGTGTTTAAACTCAGAAGAGCGTTCCTGGAGCCACTCTGTAGCAATTCTGGACGTGTGGGGTGTCGCATTGTCCTGCTGGAATTGCGCAAGTCCGTCGGAATGCACAATAGACACGAATGGACACAGGTGATCAGACAGGATGCTTACGTTCGTGTCACCTGTCAGAGTCGTATCTAGACGTATCAGGGGTCCCACATCACTCCAACTGCAGACACCTCACACCATTACAGAGCCTCCACCAGTATGCAGGGTCCACGGATTCATGAGATTGTCTCCGTACCCGTACACGTCCATCCGCTCGACACAATTTGAAACGAGGCTCGTCCGACCAGGCAACATGTTTCGAGTCATCAACAGTCCAGTGTCGGTGTTAACGGGCCCACGCGAGGCATGTAGCTTAGCGTCGGGCAGTTGTTAAGAGTACACGAGCGAGCCTTCGACTCCGAAAGCCCATATCGATAACATTTCGTTGAATGATTGCACGCTGACGCTTGTTGATGGCCCGGCACTAAAATATGCAGCAATTTGAGGAAGGGTTGCGCTTCTGTCATGTTGAGCGATTCTCTTCTATCGTTGTTGGTCCCTTTCTTGAACGATCTTTTTCCGGCCGTAGCTATGTTGCAGATTTCATGTTTTACCCGGTTCCTGGTATTCACGGTACACTTGTGAAATGGTCGTATTGGAAAATCCTCACTTCATAGCTACCTCGGAGATGCTGCGTCCCATCACTCGTGCGCCGACTATAACACCGCGTTCAAAGTCACTTAAATCTTGGTAACCCGCCATTGCCGCAGCAGTAACCGACCAAACAACTGCGCGAGGCAGTTGTCTTATGTAGGCGTTGCCCGACCGCAGCGCCGTATTCTGCCTGTTTACATATCTCTGTATTTGGATACGCATGCCTACACCAGTTTCTTTGGCGCTTCACTGTATCTGCACTGCGTCCGAGAAATCCCCGTACCACTTGGTCAAAATAGTTTATTGTATACTCAAGTAGTTACATTTAAAAAAAAATGTATTTAGTGTATCTGCGTGTACACTATCATGTCTTACACAGAACTGTGTGCGTCTCTGTGTCCTCCTTTTTGTGCTGGGGAACATCTCAGGAGTTATGCCCCCAAAGGATTCCTTCACATTTTTGCGCAGTGTTCATTACTCTTATACCATTGTTGAGCCAAACCGGACTTGGTTGTTAGCCAGTGCGGGTTGTGTGGCGAGGTAAGGTGTGCGCTTTGTGGTGGTCATTTCAGGTGAGGCTGGAGATGCCGAACCACGCCCAGTCCAGTGGCCTGGGGATAGTTCATCGAGAGCCCACCGATCTGAACAGCAAAAGTTGTCCGTCCTATTGTGTCCATGCCTGAGACACACTCCGTTGCCTTCAAGCTGAGATAACAGTCAAGTTAGCAACACGTCCAAAAAGAATAAGCATTGGCCCACCCTTCCAAAAATGCGTTTCGAACAGGTATCGTGACGACATCCCTGGCCTTAGCGTAATATCAGCTGCGGCCTTGCGAAAGCTGTGCGTAAAAACTCACTCACTATCTCTGTCATTGTTTGCCCCGTCGTTCGATGGCCGTACACCCACACAGACGCTCCCCAACAACGTAACTACGTCTGCGCAACTGAAACATTGCAGTACTGAAACAAACCGATACAATTCTCGCTACAATGCTTTTTTTCGTCAGCTTCAAAGCAGGATATCCCACAAAACAACTATTTATTTCCCCAACTGCACAAACTCGAGAAGGGTGGGAACACTTCGCTGCTCTTCGGTTTCTAGGCAGTGTGCTTTATTGCTACACGACCAGCGCCGGCCGTGTTGGCACGATTTGGGTACTTTTTAGAACAGCTGGAGCAGTAGTGAAACTTTTCTGCTCACGAGACAATACTGACACTGCAGGGCTGAACCTCGGGCCGCATAAGTACCGATGTTATTATTAATTCGTAACCTACGTAAATTGGTGTGTTATGTTGTACAAAACAAACTAGCTAGCTGTAACAAAGGAACTAAAAATTGGGACCGGCCCCCGCTTTAAAAGTCGGAACATTTCGGAACATTTGCTACCGACTGTTCTTTGTTTCACATTGCTGTCAACTTCAGCGACCGCAAAGTAGTGACTCTGTAATTACGTGACGAAGTGTTGTTATGTTGAACGTGTGAACTGATAAGTAGATTACAGATAGTGGTTGTACTTATATTTAAATGCAGCATGCAGTATTAGACACGCCCACAAATGCTTGCTAAATGTTTTTCATGTTATTTTTCTCGTAGTCGTCATGTTGTATTACAACAGCCTTAATTTAATTTGACATTCCTTGCAAGAAATATGTTCCGGATTTTAAGATGACTGTCTCTGTAACGTGTATTCACGAATCCTTATTACTACCGTGTCAACACTGATACGACTAGCCATGCCCGTGAGTTGCCTGTACTGGAAGACAAACAAGGAAACATTACCCCATCTCATACCCTCCTACATGGCAAGTAGTCGCACTGGCTTACCCCTCTGTCTCTGAGGTAAGAGGTTAGTTTTACTTAGCTCGCGGCGAAATTCATCAACGTCAGTTAAAAGTAAGCCCGTCTTAAAATATTACCATCTCTGTATTTTTGTTTACTACTGAGCGGGGCAACTACGCTCTTAAGATCTCTTGACTTTTTTGAATTCGGTTGTTAGTTTCTAGAAGCATATTATTCTACAAGGTGCGTCTGAGAAGTTCTGTGAATTATCTCACAAAACGAACGAAAGAAGAATTACAAATAAAATACATTTACTGGTCTTCAAAATAATCACTGTTAGCCAAAACACACTTTTGACATCGGTTTTACATCTACATCTATACTCTGAAAACCACAGTGAGGTGCATGGCAGAGGATACATCCCCTTGTACCAGTTATTAGGGTTTCTTCCTGTTCCATTCACATAAACAGCACGGGAAGAATGACTGTCTGAATGGCTCTGTCCGTGCAGTAATTATTCCAATCTTATCCTCACAGTCCCTATGTGAGCGATACGTAGGGGGTTGTAGTATATCCTAGAGTAATCACTTAAAGCCGGTGCTTGAAACTTTCTCGGGATAGTTAAATTCTGTCTTGAAGAGTTTGAGTTCCCCCGGTATCTCTGTGCCACTCTCCCACACATCAAACAACCCTGTGACCATTCGCGCTGCCCTTCTCTGTATACGTGCCATATCCCCCATTAGTCCTCTCTGGTGCCGGTCCCAAACACTTCAGCAATATTGCAGAACCGGTGACACGGGTGATTTGTAAGCAATTTCCTTTGTAGACTGATCGCAGTTCCCCAGTATTCTACCAATAAACCGAAGTCTGCCACTTTCCTTACCCACAACTAAACCACTGTGATTATTCCATTTCATATCCCTACAAAGTGTTACCTCCAGGTATTCCCACGCCTTGGCCGATTCCGACAGTGACTCATAGCTATTATGGGATACTACGTTTTTTCGTTTTGTGAAGTGCAAAATTTTACATTTCTGAACATTTAGAGTAAGTCGCCAATCTCTGCACCATGTTGAAATCTTATCAGAATCTGACTGAATATTTATGAAGCTTTTCTCAGATAGCACTCCGTTACACATAACTACATCATATGCAAAAGACATGATTTTACTATCAGTATTATCTGTAAGGCCATTCGTATGCAACGTGAACAGCTAGGGTCGCAATATACTTCCCTGGAACATACCCGCCGTGTATCCTCGGTAAGAGAAAGCCCTCAGCCCAGACACAAATTTCACTTGATACCTCATATGATCGTACTTTTGACAGTATGCGTAAGTGTGGCGCTGAATCAAATGATTTTCGGGAATCAAGAAATACAGCGTCTACCTGACTGCCTCGATCCAAAGCCTTCAGTGTCTCATGTGAGAAAAGTGTGAGGTGGGTTTCACAATATCGGTGTTTTCGAAATCCATGTTGGCTGGCACTGAGCAGGTCATTCTGTTCAAGATACCTCATTTGTTTGAGCTCAGAATATGTTCTAAGATTCTACAACAAACCGACGTGGAGGATACTGGACGGAAGTTTTGTGTATCACTTCTACTACCCTTCTTGTAGACGGGTCTGATCTGTGCCTTTTCCGAAGAACTGGGCACGATGTCTGCAAACGCTTCTCGTGAAATCGTCCGTAGCAACATGATCACGCACTGCCGGTCATTTTTTTGCCCCGCCTTAAATTAGCTATGGAAACGCTTAAGCTTCACAGACGTTGCACGTGACCGCGGTACTGCGAATGGTTTCATGAGAAGCGTTTTTTTCCTTTCTCTTTTTTTTTCTTATATACAGTTGGCTTTCGGGACGTGCCCATGCAGCCACATCAACTCTGGATAAGACGATACGACACTGTGTTGCAACAGTTCAGAATAACCAATAGAGTCAAGCCATACCCCAGTACAGAGCTACATGGGCTTAGACTTGTCACGTGACCCCATGAGGCGATTATCGTTCAGTAATGACGATCCGAGGAAAAGGGCAACACAACACCCAGTGCCCGAGTGGAGAAAAATCTCCGACTGGACAGGGAATCGGAATAGGACCCCTTCAATTTTTTTTCATGAAATTTCTTTGATCCATGTATTTGTACCTCCCGTGCTGCCGACTTCCACGTACACCAAGCGGCTACAGCATCGTAAGAGATTCTTCTATAGTGTCTGCTTTCACACTGCGTCAATTAGCTGTTAAGTGGCCTAATCGAGAGCATTTGTGGAGGTTCCCTGATCACGATATGCAGCATGTTGCCAAATGTTTTCCGATGATTGTCATCCTGCACAATGCGAAAATATTCCCCATCAGTGTAGGTTTTATGAAAGATTTTTTTTCTCTCAGTGACTAATAGCCGAAATTTAGGCGACAAGCTCCACAATAAAACTGGAATAGTGCTATGATAAAAAAAAAACTGCAGACAAAGGAATTTAGCTTGTACGTGTAGGTATGTGGCGACTCGAAACTCGTCCCTAATAACATAACTGTTATCATTTTAATATTGGGCCAGGAAGAAGCGTAACAAACAGCGACTGAAGCATTACATTTACAGTCCCTGCTGTCTGTCGTACAAAAAGCGCTAGGATTATTTTTTTCTTCAGCGGCGTCCCCAGTTTTGCTACGTTGTGCATCTGCTTTATCATCCACGCGGGACTCGTAGACAACGTACGAGGCCTATTTGTTTATTAAGAGGCCTGACGTAATGCACCCCACGTGACGTCACTGTCGTCCCTGACCGCCTTCGTGACAATTCTCGGCCGCACTCTGCAGGGCCAATGAAGATGATGCTGCAGCGTTTTCGACGGGAAGTGCTTCATCACCCTCAATCCAGCCCATAACTGGCTCCGTCTGACTTTCAACTCTGCTCACATGAACCGCTGCCTACGAAGACAATATTTTGGCACAGACGGCGAGATGCAGACCAGTTTAGAGAACTGGCGGAAAGCACAGGTTGCTGCCTTCTTTGGCGAGTGTATTGGAAAGTTGGTACAACGCCACAACACATGTCTTACTTTGGAGCGGTGACTATGTGGAAAAGTAGCTGGAAAGTGTAGCTAACTGCTGCAAATAAAACATTTTTTACTTTCACTGTGATTTCAATTTCGCCTCCGATCGGACCTTAATAAACGAATAGCACTCGTAATTGTTAAGTGTGGAAGCATGTCATTGTTAAGACGATTCCCCAAAAAATATTACACTTGCAAAATTCGTTTCATCATCTCTTATTCATCATGTTTGGTTCTTACTCACCTTTACGTTTTACGATTTTTACTAAATCTAGTACGGATTCTGAAACAGCATTAACAAAAGTAGCAGAGTATATTGCAAAACTTTAATTATGATGAAGAAAACGGAAGTACACTTGCTTCGCCTGGCTTATCCCTTGAACTGAAATTTAAAAAAAAGAAAATCTACATGTGGTGTAAAGGCTGGTTAACGGTACGGAAATTTAGTTGCCACTTTAACTTACTCGCCTACTGCTGACAAATTTGTATTCCACGTTAACAACTAACTCGTTACATATCCATCGAGATTTGCCTCTCAGTTCTGTCCTACGGAAGTAGACGTGTAAAATAAAAAATAATAATTTTTCTCTTTTTCAGAAAAGCTATTCTTGCCATTATTATTTTACATTTTGCATAATCTTTGCCTCTACCACTGTCAGTTATTTTGCTACAGGGTCTCATTTCTAAATATAACTCTCCGAACATCGCCTGATTTGATTAGGCAACACTCCATTAGCCTTGTTTTCATGTTGTTTATATTCATCTTATAACCCCTTTTCAATACGCTACACATTCCAGTAAACTGCTCTTCCAAGTCCTTTGTCATCTCTAACAGACTGACAAAACCATTGACAAACCTCAAAAATTTCACTTCTTCTCCTTGATCTCTGATGGTCTTTTCAAGTCTCTGTTTGGTTTCGATTACTCCTTGCTTAATGTACAGACTGAATAATGCAGGGACTAGGATCCAAACCATTCTCACGTCCTTCTCAACTACTGCCTCATATTGTCTGAGTCTTTATAACTTCAGTTTGATTCCAGCACAAGTTGTCGATAACCTCCCTTTCCAGGTATTTCATCGCTGACAACTTCAGAAACTCAGAGAGTGTAGTCAAGTAAACTTTGTCAAAAGTTTTTTCTGCATGTACAGATCCCATAAGCACAGGTTTATCGTTTTTTAGTTTATATCTTTCGATAAGTTATAGGATCAGCAAGGCAATGCATTGTGTGTTCCAGTAAATCTTTAGAACCCAAACTGATCCCACCCCACAACAGTTTCTTCAAGCTCATCGATTTTTCATTTTATAATATTCCTGTCAGTATTTCGCTAACATGACTTAATTAAACTGATGGTTTGATAATACTCACATTTGTTAGCAGCTGCCGTTTTTAGTATTGGGTTTATTGCAAATCATAACAATTACGAGGAAAGGAAACAAAAGAAAAGTTCGGAGTGGGTATTAAAATCCATGGAGAAGAAATAAAAAGTTTGAGGTTCGCAGATGACATTGTAATACTGTCAGAGACAGCAAAGGACTTGGAAGCTCAGTTGAACCGAATGGACAGTGTCTTGAAAGGAGGGTACAAGGAGAACATCAACAAAAGCAAAACGACGATAATGGAATGTAGTCGAATTAAGTCGCGTGATGCTGAGGGAATTAGATTAGGAAATGAGACACTTAAAGCAGTATAGGAGTTTTGCTATTTGGGGAGCAAAATAACTGATGATGGTCGAAGTAGAGAGGGTATAAAATGTAGAGTGGCAATGGCAAGGAAAGCGTTTCTGAAGAAGAGAAATTTGTTAACATCGAGTATAGATTTAAGTGTCAGGAAGTTTTTTCTGAAAGCATTTGTATGGAGTGTATCCATGTATGGAAGTGAAACATGGACGATAAATAGTTAAGACAAGAAGAGAATAGAAGCTTTTGAGACGTGGTGCTACAGAAGAATGTTGAAGATTAGATGGGTAGATCACATAACTAATGAGGAGTTATTGAATAGAATTGGGGAGAAGAGGAGCTTGTGGCACAACTTGACTAGGACATGTTCGGAGACATCGAGGGATCACAAATTTAGTATTGGAGGGCAGTGTGGAGGGTAAAAATCGTAGAGGGAGACCAAGAGATGAATACACTATCAGAAGGATGTAGGCTGCAGTAGGTACTGGGAGATGAAGAAGCTTGCACAGGATAGAGTAGCATGGACAGCTCCATCAAACCAGTCTCAGGACTGAAGACCACAACAACAACAACAACAATTACGAGCTGGATTAGTGAATAGAAGATTGAGCCCGTAATCACACTCCACTGAGTATGCAATGTCTTATTGCAATGTCTGCTCACCTGCGACGAGATATCCGCATCGCCTTCAGGCTGGTCGGACACTGCTACAGCAACAGGAGCAGTTGCCTCTCCAGAAATGCTGGTTGGTGGCGGCAAGGTCGTCTTCAACTTGTTGAGTTCGAATGCAACGAGCTGATCTTCGTCTAGCAGGGGCTTGTACACCATTGGTGGTTCTGTGTTCCCCAGCTGCTGGGCCAACCCAGGAGAGGTCTGCAGCAGTGCACTGGTGGTGGGTGCCTGCTCCAGTGTGAACCTGGAGTGCTCCATTCCTCCAACTCCTGGACTGCTGGCCCAAACATTTTGTAGGTGGGAGCTTCCGGGCCTGGTCTTCCAAAGTGGATGATTCGCGTGTGGGTCCTCACCTGAAGGATCTGCGCCAACCGCACTGTCAAAGTATATACGGTCGTCCCTGTTGCCAATCGTTCCCCCTCTGCCGGGACTGGTCAGCACCCCGACGAGGAGAAGCAAGCAAGTTTGCACTCGGGGACGCATTGCAGCAGCGGGCACTCCTGGAAACCAAACACATCGTAATGAGAGGGCATTGAATGGTCCAGATGTCAGCAGCCCATTCGAACTCTCGGACTGATTCTAGGTACACAGTAACGATTGTCAAAGTTTTCACACAGAAAGAATAGATCGAATTAATGTAAAATCCTTGGAGATATGGAAAGGAGCAAGAGTTCAGATAGCATCGATCATGCGAAAGTCACCTCACATGCTTCTCACGTGATGTCTTCCATGCCATGGGGGGAGGATTGGAGGGGGGGGGGGGATTTCTGGAGGTAATGAACTTCTTCCAAAACAACTGTAGAAGCATTTATATTTTTGCATACACTCTAAACTACGAAGGAATTATGCGAATTGAACGGAAATCTATGGACTTGAAGCACAAGTCTACAAACAAATGATTACAGTTTCATAAAAAAATGGGATTTTATCCAAGAGAGAGAACCTCACAAACAGTGCAAGTCAATAACACGTTGGTCAACCTCCGGCCTTTATGCAAGCAGTGATTCGGCTTGCCATTGATTGACAGAGTTGTCGGGTGTCCTCCTGAACGATATTGTACCAAATTCTGCCCAACTGGTGCGTTAGACTGTCAAAATCTCGAGATGATTTCAGTGTTCTGCCGATAACGCTCAGAACGTTCTCATTTCGGGAGAGATCAGGCGACCTTGTTGGCCAAGGTAGGGTTTGGCAAGCACGAAGACAAGCACTAGAAACTGTCGCTGTGTGTGCGCGGGCATTATCTTGCTGAACCCAGAATGGCTGTCCATGAAGGGCGACAAAACTAGGCGTAGAATATCGTCGACGTAACACTGCGCTGGAATGGTGCTCCGGATGATAACTAAAGAGTTCCTGCTCTGAGATGAAAAGGCGCTGCAGACCGTCAGCGCTGGTTGTCGGGCGACAGTCAGTCTGGTATCCCACCACTGTATGGCGCGTCTTCTGGCTGGACCCTCACTGAATGGAGTAGAATTGAATCCGGTGATGAGTGCTACAGCGAATTCATCCATGATGTCCAGTGAAGACGTGTCTGAAGATGCTCTGCTGGGATACCAGCCTAACTGTCACCCGCCATACGGCCCGACAAGAAGCACTGATGGGCTGTGGTACCAGGAGCCCTTTGGTTGTCATCCGTGGCACTACTAGAGCACAGTGGTACGTCGACGACATTCTACGCCCTGTTACGTTGCTCTTCATGGCAAGCCACCCCAGGTTTACATTTCAGCAAGATAATGCCAAACCCTACCTTGGCCAAAAAGGTTACTGGATCTCTCCCCAGGTGAGAAAGTTTGAAGTATTTTGAGCAAGGCCCTCCAACCAGGTTGACATTTTGACGATCTTAACACACCAATTGGACAG
The DNA here is from genome assembly GCF_021461385.2 of Schistocerca piceifrons. Taxonomy (NCBI): domain Eukaryota; kingdom Metazoa; phylum Arthropoda; class Insecta; order Orthoptera; family Acrididae; genus Schistocerca; species Schistocerca piceifrons. The sequence continues at coordinate 218,015,784 of NC_060146.1, forward strand.
AATTTGGCATGATATCCTTCGGGAGACATCCAACAACTCTTATCAATCAATGCCAAACCAAATAACTTGTTGCGTAAGGGCCTAAGGTGGACCAACGCGTTATTGACTTGCTCAGTTTGTGAAACTCGTTCTCTTGAATAAGTCACTTGTTTGTCCGTACATGTACATCACATCTACCGATTTCAATCCCAGTCAGATAATTCCTGCGTGCTACGTCGTTTTTTGTCTTCGAAGGTATATCAGTTTCCAGATTTCACAACTGACTTCCGGAGAATGAAGTAGCATGATAACTAAGCATTTCGAAAACTGCGCTGAATTCTAAATCTTAGAAGTCGTATTTGACACGATACACTGCACAGCTGCTTGCTCTCGTGAATGGGGTTGTGCCCCTACGGGTAGTATTCTACCCAGGTAGAGGCGAACACGTTGCATTCACGGGCCGATTGCCCCTGCTATCAGCAACAAACTCGACACGGGTTGGAAGTCTGCACGTACAGCCAGGAAACCACAAAAAGTTGAGTAAAGCAGTGCAGAAGTGGAAACGCCGTCCAATAAGAAAAGCGATATGAGACAACGGCTGACTTGCTGAACGTAGGCACAAACTACTGGGAGAAACAACATTCCCCTCATTAGCAGGCTCATACAGCTGTGGTCTGCAGACGCGTGTTCACCGTTGCAGTGATAAGTGAAATGATGATAATTATGAGTAAAGACTTCCATTTTATATTGTGTAAGTTATGACAGTCTCAAAGCCTTCAAGGTTGTAATAACAAAAAAATTAACTGCATAACGAATGTACTGCTCAATTTTTCGTACGTACGCTTTTCCAAGGTTGTTGGTCTATGCACGAGAGTGCACGGTTCTAACATGTTCCAAATAGTTGCTTGCGAAAATACGATTTTTCAGTGGGTTATCTCTCGCGTTTTATTCATCACGAAGATAAGATGTCAAGTGTTTTGGATAGTCCTTGACCTAGCGACCATTCGTATGCTTATCCGAAGAACGGGCATACTGCGACTATTATACAGTACACAGCCAAGGTAAACTGAACGAATTGGTTGCTTCTTTTGCATTAGTTGTGGTCTAATGTGGGCCTCGGGTGGCCTATGAAAGCACGACTTGTTCATGGGCGGTTCCTGAGAGAATCCCGAAAAGTACCAATTGCGGAGATGACCACTTCTATAATTTATGTTCACGACAGACCTTCGAAATTTTTACCATATGTTCTGAAGATGATCTCGAGGACCTTCGAAACTTTTTTCGCTATCATTATCTGCTACCGAGATCCGGTGGTTCAAATTTACAGTACTTACGCAGGTTAAACATGCGCTTTATATCCAGAATGAAGCGTAAATCTAGGTTTGACTGAGTTAGTGAGCACATGACAACATTTCTGGGGTAATTGCAAGGGTTCTGAAGTCACCAAACGATCGCCATTTTTTCACCAATAGAACTTTATGAGGCGCCGTCTCTGTTTAATGGGCACTTCACGCATATACCGGCTGTCTTGACGCCGATATTATTCGATAGTGCCACCTGGTGGCTTAACTATCTTTCAAAAAATTATTTTGTCATACGAAATTCTTTGTTCTTGCTGCATTCTTTGGCGAACGTAAAGTAGTGTAAAATGAACTTTCGGTGAACGGGATACGTTTTTGTTTTAACCTTATGTTATGAGTAATTATTTGTTGCTTATATGTGTCAAAGTATGTAAGTATGTCAATGTGTCGAAATACACACATTAAAAAGAGTTTTGAATCAGCCCGGTTCCCAGAACTCCTGAACATAGACGTTGACTGTGGACATTGTATCACAGACACAGTCCCTATGACTGTTCAGAGAAGTCACCAAACCCGCCCAGAGATGTAAACAACCATGCATGAGCAGCGCCTATAAGACGGACGGAGTCCGACAGCCCATCAGTTCCAGTCATTCCACAGCTCATATTGTCTGCACTTCAGCCATGCCTAGATGGTCAATACCGCAGTTCGATCGTGTCCGCATTGTTACTTTGTTCCAGGAAGAGTTCTCAACAAGGGAAGGGTCCAAGCATCTCGGAGTGAACCAAAGCGATGTTGTTCGGACATGGAGGAGATACAGAGACCCGGAACTGTCGATGACATGCCTCGCTTAGGCCGCCCAAGGGCTACTACTGCAGTGGATGACCGCTACCTACGAATTATGGCTCGGAGGAACCCTGACGCCACCATGTTGAATAATGCTTTTCGTGCAGCCACAGGAAATCGTGTTACGACTCATATCATGCGCAATAGACTGCATGATGCGCAGCTTCACTGCAGACGTCCATGGCGAGGTCCATCTTTGCAACCACGACACCATGCAGCATGGTACAGATGGGTCCAGCAACATGCCGAATTGACCACTCAGGATTGGCATCACCTTCTCTTCTCTGATGAGTGTCGCATATGCCTTCAACCGGACCATCGTTGGAGACGTGTTTGGTGGCAACCCGGTCAGACTGAACGCCTGAGACACATTGTCTAGCGAGTGCAGCAAGGTGGAGGTTCCCTGATGTTTTGGAGTGGCATTATGTGGGACTGACGTACGGCGCTGGTGGTCATGGAAGGCACTGTAACGGCTGTACGATACGTGAATGTCATCCTCCAACCAACAGTGCAACCATATTGGCAGCATATTGGTGAGGCATTCGTCTTCAAGGACGTGCACATCTTGTGAATGACTTCCTTCAGGATAACTACATCGCTCGACTAGAGTGGCGAGCATGTTCTCCTAAAATTGAAAAGGACTGTTTATGGATGACGTGACCCACCAACCACTCTGAGGGATCCACGCCGAATCGCCGTTGAGGAATGGGACAATCTGGACCAACAGTACCTTTATGAACTTGTGGACAGTATGCCACGACGAATACGGCATGCATCAATGCAAGAGTGCCACTGGGTGTTAGGGGTACCGGTGTGAACAGAAATCTGGACCACCACCTCAAGGTCTCGCTGTGTGGTGGTACAACATGCAATGTGTGGTTTTCATGAGCAATGAAAAGGAAAGGAATGATGTTTATGTTGATCTTTATCCCAATTTTCTGTACAGGTTCAGGAATTCTCCGAACCGAGGTGACGCATAACTTTTTTTGCTGTGTGTATGTAAATAAACTACCAATACTTTACTGACCCCTGGAATTCGTCTTATATAAGCAGCACAGCACGCTGTAACAGGGAAAAGAAGAGAAACAGCTGAAGAATGCTGCTATTGTGGCACAAAACAGGCTAATATGCTCCTCTGTAAAAGATTTTGCTAGGAAAAGGGGAACCACTGTCTCAATCTCCATTCCACCGTCTCCGCCGAAAATTGTGGCCAGCAAACTATTCGCATTCTTTTACTGCAGAGCATTCTAAATCTTTTCCCCCTGGAAAATGTAGTGCACTGTAATCATTCCACCAACGTGCGACATCTGCATGCAGTGGGTAAGGTTCAAAAATCGGATGTATGGGTACCGCATGTTATGAGCCAAAATCACAAAAATCAGTGGGATCCCAAATGTGCACCTCTGCTTGCTCGTCATTAACTGGCTCATGAACAACATTGACCATTCGTGTCCTCTATCGTTACTGGTGATAAAAAATGGTGGTTTTATCCTAATGTAAGGAAAAGAAAGGAATGGTTGAGCATAAACGAAGCAGCAACTCCATGCCCAAAGACTTGCTCTCATCCATAAAAGATAATGCTATGCGGCTAGTGCTTCAGCGTACTACGAATAGCTTCCCCGAGGTGTAACTATCACTGCTGACATTTACTGTCAACAGCTGAGACGTCATGCAGATGTAATCGAAGAACAACGACCAGGAAGACTCCGATAACTAAGAGTTGCCAGAATTTGTTCCTAGCAAACTGGGACGTTTCTCTAAAATTAACTAAAAACGGCCACAATTTGTGAATCATAAACAATGATATTTCGGGACACTTTTCTTAAACTAAAAAAGTGAAATATTTGTGCAAATTACTGCTGTATTCAATTGATTTAGTAAAATAAATAAATAAATGAACACTTTATACTGTGATTCATTTAATAAAATCCAAGGGAGGGCATTCAAATGATAAGAACATTTTACAGTACGAGGTGCTATCCAAAATTTTCGGGACTGGTCCTGCCATCTGTCGAAAACCATACCTTTGGACTAATGGTCACCATCACCCTCGAAGTAGTTCCCATCCGCATGTACACACCGGTCACAGCGCTTCTGCCACTGATCAAACGTTTTCTGGAAGTCCTGTTCTTTGAGTGTGTTTATCACTGCTAGCGATTCTTCTTGAATCCTCTCTAGAGTGTCGAACCGAGGGCCTTTCAAATTGAGTTTCAGTTCTGGGAATAGCGCGAAGTCTCAAGGTGGCAAATCTGGCGAGTACGGTGGGTGGGGTACAGGCGCCATGTTGTGTTTTTGCCAAAAAGGTCCGGGTGAGCAAGGATATGTGACAGGACGCGTGGTCGTGATGCAGCAGCCAGTTCCCTTGACGCCAAAGTTCGGGCTGTTGTCACTGCACGTTTTCACGGAACTGTCGAAAAACATCGTATTAGTACGCGGAATTCAGTTTGGTTGGGTGCGACGAATTCTTTGTGCACAATTCCGTTGGTATCAAAGAAAACGATGATCATGCTCTTGCGGCCTTTCAAATGAATAAAATGAGGTGGCCCTCAACTACGTACCCTCTGACTCAGAGTTGAAATATTAAAAGTTTTGGCTGGTTTCGCCGTCTAGGGGCTGGGATACGTAGTTGCCGCATTACAAGCCAAATACTGCTGAGTCTACAGTATACGATAAGAATACACACATGAATCGAATGGTCGAAGGTTCCCATCACTTGGCAATTGCGAATTAATATAGAAATTTATAAATGAAAGATCGCAATTAATTAAAATCTGCAGGCACTATTTTGTTGTTGTTGTTGTTGTTGTTGCAGTCTTCAGTCCTGAGACTGGTTTGATGCAGCTCTCCATGCTACTCTATCCTGTGCAAGCTTCTTCATCTCCCAGTACCTACTGAAAAATACATCCTTCCGAATCTGCTTGGTGTATTCATCTCTTGGACTCCCTCTACGATTTTTACCCTCCACGCTGCCCTCCAATACTAAATTGGTGATCCCTTGATGCCTCAGAACATGTCCTACCAACGATCCCTTCTTCTAGTCAAGTTGTGCCACAAACTTCTCTTCTCCCCAATCCTATTCAACACCTCCTCATTAGTTATGTGATCTACCCATCTAATATTCAGCATTCTTCTGTAGCACCACATTTCGAAAGCTTCTATTCTCTTCTTGTCCAAACTATTTATCGTCCATGTTTCACTTCCATACATGGCTACACTCCATACAAATACTTTCCGAAACGACTTCCTGACACTTAAATCTATATTCGATGTTAACAAATTTCTCTTCTTCAGAAACGCTTTCCCTGCCATTGCCAGTCTACATTTAATATCCTCTCTACTTCGACCATCATCAGTTATTTTGCTCCCCAAATAGCAAAACTCCTTTACTACTTTAAGTGTTTCATTTCCTAATCTAATACCCTCAGCATCATCCTACTTAATTCGACTACATTCCATTATCGTCGTTTTGCTTTTGTTGATGTTCTTCTTATATCCTCCTTTCAAGACACTGTCCATTCCTTTGCTGTCTCTAACAGAATTACAATGTCATCGGCGAACCTCAAAGTTTTTATTACTTCTCCATGGATTTTAATACCTACTTCGAAATTTTCTTTTGTTTCCTTCACTTCTTGCTCAATATACAGATTGAATAACATTGGGGAGAGGCTACAACCCTGTCTCACTCCCTTCCCAACCACTGCTTCCCTTTCATGCCCCTCAACTCTTATAACTGCCATTTGGTTTCTATACAAATTGTAAATAGCCTTTCGCTCCCTATATTTTACCCCTGCCACCCTCAGAATTTGAAAGAGAGTATTCCAGTCAACATTGTCAAAAGCTTTCTCTAAGTCTACAAATGCTAGAAACGTAGGTTTGCCTTTCCTTAATCTATTTTCTACGATAAGTCGTAAGGTCAGTATTGCCTCTCGTGTTCCAACATTTCTACGGAATCCAAACTGATCTTCCCTGAGGTCCGCTTCTACCAGTTTTTCCATTCGTATGTAAACAATTCGCGTTAGTATTTTGCAGCTGTGACTTGTTAAACAGATAGTTCGGTAATTTTCACATCTGTCAACACCTGCTTTCTTTGGGATTGGAATTATTATATTCTTCTTGAAGTCTGAGGGTATTTCGCCTGTCTCATACATCTTGCTCACCATATGGTAGAGTTTTGTCAGGACTGGCTCTCCCAAGGCCGTCAGTAGTTCCAATGGAATGTTGTCTACTCCCGGGGCCTTGTTTCGACTTAGATCTTTCAGTGCTCTGTCAAACTCTTCACGCAGTATCATATCTCCCATTTCATCTTCATCTACATCCTCTTCCATTTCGATAATATTGTCCTCAAGTACATCGCCCTTGTATAGACCCTCTATATACTCCTTCCACCTTTCTGCTTTCCCTTCTTTGCTTAGAACTGGGTTGCCATCTGAGCTCTTAATATTCATACAAGTGGTTCTCTTTTCTCCGAAGAATTTTCCTGTAGGCAGTATCTATCTTACCCCTAGTGAGATAAGCCTCTACATCCTTACATTTGTCCTCTAGCCATCCCTGCTTAGCCCTTTTGCACTTCCTGTCGATCTCATTTTTGAGACGTTTGTATTCCCTTTTGCCTGCTTCATTTATGCATTTTTATATTTTTTCCTTTCATCAATTAAATTCAATATTTCTTCTGTTACCCAAGGATTTCTACTAGCCCTTGTCTTTTTACCTACTTGATCCCCTGCTGCCTTCACTACTTCATCCCTCAAAGCTACTCATTCTTCTTCTACTGTATTTCTTTTCCCCATTCCTGCCATTTGTTCCCTTACATTCTCCCTGAAACTCTGTACAACCTCTGGTTTAGTCAGTTTATCCAGGTCCTATCTCCTTAAATTCCCACATTTTTGCAGTTTCTTCAATTTTAATCTACAGTTCATAACCAATAGATTGTAGAGTCCACATCTGCCCCTGGAAATGGTTTCCAATTTAAAACCTGGTTCCTAAATCTCTGTCTTACCATTATATAATCTATCTGAAATCTGTCAGTATCTCCAGGCTTCTTCCATTTATACAACCTTCTTTTATGATTCTCGAACCAAGTGTTAGCTGTGATTAAGTTGTGCTCTGTGCAAAATTCTACCAGACGGCTTCCTCTTTCATTTTAATGACTTTAAATGATGAGTACGATAGCAGAAGTTCTTTTGAGAATGCCATATATTTCTGCAAAAGACTTATTGGTGATTGTGGTCCAGCAATGAAATAAAATATAAGTTGAATAACAGGGAAACAATAGATTCCTACTGCATGTAATTAGCTATGAACGACAACATAGCTCACGAGATATTCAGTTGTAAACACACACTACATCTTCACTGTAGAAGCCACGAAATCTCACAAGTGCACTAGTCGGCACTCCGAAGTATTTCTATCTGCCGCGACCACACGCAAACCGCTCCACACTCAAGTCTTTCCCTCGACCGTGCGTCCGTCGGACCGTTCTGTCTAGGACTCTCCCCGTGTCCTGTGTGACAGTCCATTGCGCTGCACTGTTTTGAACTCTGTGTCCTCTCTCGAAAACGATGCTCCTCCCCGACCTCCATGCGTCTCTCTTAGTAACGAGCGCTGTGATTGGCTAGAGCGCTCCCTCCATGTCTCCAAGCCAACGTATCCACACAAACGTAATGAAACACATTCGAAATGCTGGATTTACATTTAAATAATTTGAAATTAAATAAATATTCCTACGGCTGGACCATAAACACGCTCTAACACACATTATTAGATACATAAACAACTGAAATTAACATATATCGAAGGAATAGCACAAAAGGTAGGCCAGCAGTCTAATTTCTCTGTGCTGTCTAAAACTAGTAAATATTGAACCAATTTCTTCATGACTAGTATATATCAGATATAAACAAAGACATAGATGAATAAATATATTTAAAAGCATGCTGCTACCGTTTATTTCGTGTAACCGTGGAGTACTTACGGCCTAATGTGATTAGTAGTAATCGGCCACTTTGACCTCCAATAACTCATGTACTATTCAAGCTACATGCCTGTAATTCACACCAATTTAGTTTTTCACTAATAGCTTTCTAAAGACATGGCGATCGACAAAATCGGATTAAGAGTTTAAATTTTGGAAATTCGTTGCTGGGTGTTACTTGTATAATTTACAGTCAGATGCAACTTTAAACTAATAAGATACTGAAAATCTGATAACACCAACAGAAACATCGTGCAAATAATGGTAGTGTACATGTTTCTTTTTGAGGTATCATGATTCATCTGGCTACTACTAATTGTTATACGAACTGTGAAATGTCTGCCATGATGGTTTCACAAAGTCCGACATCTTTGGCACTCCCGGCGTGTCTCCTTCATCCACACAGCGTCACTAAGGAATTCCCAGCCACGTGCTCGGCCTGGATCACGTGCTGGGGCTTCCCGTCTTGTCTGGTTAACGTTTGGCACCACCGGCTTGCCGAGCAGCCCGTGCGGTCGCACCAAGTCCGAACTTAGAATATTTCCAGGGCGGCATAACTCGCCCGTTACCTCACACTCTTCACTTTGCTCTTCGCCTGTCTCGCTTTATTGGCTCTTGGAGAGCCTGGGCTCTTCCACTGGGACGATTGTTGCTTTGTATCTGGATCATAACCGTAAATCCAGCTCTCGTGGCCGGTGATAACCCGTGACAAGAAGGCTGGATCATCAGATGCGCGCATTCGGGAGGACGACGGTTCAATCCCGTCTCCAGCCATCCTGATTTAGGTTTTCTGTGATTGCCCTAAATAGTTTCAGGCACATGCCGGGATGGTTCCTTTGAAAGGGCACGGCCGATTTCCTTCGCAATCCTTCCCTAACCCGAGCTTGCGCTCTGTCTCTAATGACCTCGTTGTCGACGGGACGTTAAACACTAACCACCACCACCATCATCAGATGCGGTCTCATGAACGTCCGTGCACACTTCAACACGCTGTGCCTTCTGTTCAGCAGTCAAGACCCTGGGCACAAATTTTGCGGCGACACGATGCGTGCCCAATTCTTCAGTCAACATTCGTTGACATGTACCTTAACCAATACCCACTTCATCTGCAAGGTCTCGAATGGTTCGAAGTCGATCCGCACGAACCAATTGTTGAAGTTTGGCAACAATGTTTGGCATTGTGCGGCTAACGGGCCTTCTAATGTGAGCATCATCTTCGACGTCTGTACGGCCGGCCCTGAACCGAGCATGACACTCAAACACACGCGTGCGACTCATTCTCAGTCCCCCAAATACTTGTTGGATCGCTGCAAGGGTCTCCGTAACACTTTTCCCGAGATTCGCACATAATTTGATACACACGCGCTGTTCTGTTCGCGGAACCATCGTAAAATCACCACACACCAAACGCAGAGTATTGCGGAAATCACTATAGACACGCAACACCTCCTCCCAGCTGAATGCCACGCCCCACACTAACTCATCAGATATGCAGCTCTCGCCACCTAGCGGTGCAAAGAGCTGCTACTCCTACTTTCCAGATGGCAGCACCAGTCCCGAAAATTATGGATTCCATCTCGTATTAGTACTGGTAACACAAGTATTTATTTTGAAACATTAATACGTGATATAGAATTGTCTATTGAAACACTGTATGTTGAAGTGCAAAATCACATAATTCGTTATTTTATGCCTACTATTTATCTGAAGTCTCAGCTTTGGAGAGAAGATCTTTCCGCTGTAGGCATAAAAGATAATTAACAACACATTTAATTATTGCTTCGACCGTTGGTACTTGTAATCTGTTTGGTTTCTCAGTGCACTGCACAATTACGAGATAATACTCGTTCCGCGTTTGCATTATGCCTTGGAACACTGAAGACGAATTCACACAGATTCAGCAACTGAGAATACTGTTGTACGCATCCAGTCTGTCGATAGAAGTAGGTCCATTTCTCCTTACACGATTTACTCCCTCAGTTATCACTATTGTTGTTGATTTCTGATTCAGTGAACTGCATTAGTATAGAAAACTGATCAAACAATAACTGTGCGGCTGGTCCCGGCGGAGGTTCGAGTCCTCCCTCGGACATGGGAGTGTGTGTTTGTCCTTAGGATAATTTAGGTTAAGTAGTGTGTAAGATTAGGGACTGATGTCCTTAGCAGTTAAGTCCCATAAGATTTCACACACATCTGAACATTTTTCAAACAATAAACTATCATCTACTGACAATCCTCTTACCGTGCACAAATGTTATTGTCCTTGTCACGTTGCTCCACTCAGGTTCTGCGTCCAGCAACATCCATTTAAAAATCGAAAACTCATTGAGATTTGTTGACCATTTTTCTACTTAAGCTATACACGTTTCATTAAACTGTTCTATGTCAACATGAAATTTTTGAATTTCACTAGTTAATGCAACCTCCCTGTTCTCCAAGACAGATGTCACTTTGAGTGGAATAAAACTTTCTTCTTTACGACGTTCCGTGATTCTGCTAGTATTTTCCAAAATCTCAGCTGCTTCCATAACACTGTAGTCAGCTTTCTGAAGTTTAAGTATTTGTCTCTGAAACACGATCAACTGACTATGCAGGAACCACAGACATGCTTCCGTTAACGGATTCTCGAAGAGGGTTGTCAGAAGTTTAGGTGCCTTTTCTTCTAAGAGGAAGAATGATTGAAGAGTGACACACAACGTCAGTATTCTCTCTACAGCAACAATCAATGACAGCCACCTTGTTTTTGTATGTGACAACAGTGCATGGTACTCGATGTCCACAAACTTACAAAACTTCTTCAGACGCTCCGTTCGTACTGTGTATATGGAGAAGTAATTAAAAAGTTTAATTATAAAGGTTTCTACGTCAATACCGGTCACTTCATCGGCTGTCTTGGCAGCACTGTGTAATATGTCAGCAGGGTAGCCAACGTCTCAAAGATATTCGTTTATTTCTGTTTTGAGTCTAGCGAATACATTATTTCTACCTGCCCATCGCACTCCTCCAAAATTAGTGTTAGCATTGTCATTGCAAAATGCAATACACTTACACTTATCAGTTTTATTTTCTTCTAATGCAGTAATGCAGTACATACTTATTGAAGAGGCGGTTTCATTTGGCAGCGAAACTAATTTAAGCAATTTCACTTGAATGCCATTCTGGGATGTAAGATGTAGAACAATTAATGGAAATATTTTTTAAGCCTTGTGATTACTCGCATCTGTAGCTGTTGAATAATAGCGGACCAGTAAAAAGTCGTCGCACATTTGTTTGACAGTGTCAGGCGCCAAAACTGCTTTCAAAAGTGCTGCTGTTTTGGTTCTGCCCAACGTCACACACTTCGCTGTGAGAGAATCGTTAAAAAGATTGGGGCTTAGCCTAGAAATACAGTCTAACGATTTCAAAGACAGAGGATGTTTAATGGTATGATAATTCCGGTAATGCTACTGATTGGCTCTGTTCTTATGACATTGAAATAAAAATGTTCTGCAATATCTGCCCTTCCTCCATGTGAAATGCAAACATACGACTTGCATATTCCACATAGTAGAAGAATTGTTAGCTTTGAGGGATGAAGTAGTGAAGGCAGCAGAGGATCAAGTAGGTAAAAAGACGAGGGCTAGTAGAAATCCTTGGGTGACAGGAGAAATATTGAATTTAATTGATGAAAGAAGAAAATATAAAAACGCAGTAAATGAAGCAGGCAAAAAGGAATACAAACGTCTCAAAAATGAGATCGACAGGAAGTGCAAAATGGCTAAGCAGACATGGCTAGAGGACAAATGTAAGGATGTAGAGGCTTATCTCTCTAGGGGTAAGATAGATACTGCCTACAGAAAAATTAAAGAGACCTTTGGAGAAAAGAGAACCACTTGTATGAATGTCAAGAGCTCAGATGGAGACCCAGTTCTAAGCAAAGAAGGGACCAGAAAGGTGGAAGGAGTATATAGAGGGTCTATACAAGGGCGATGCACTTGAGGACAATATTATGGAAATGGAAGAGGATGTAGATGAAGATTAAATGGGAGATATGATACAGCTTGAAGAGTTTGACAGAGCACTGAAAGACCTGAGTCGAAACAACGCCCCGCGAGTAGACAACATTCCATTAGAACTACTGACAGCCTTGGGAGAGCCAGTCCTGACAAAACTCTACCATCTGGTGAGCAAGATGTATGAGACAGGCGAAATTCCCTCAAACTTCAAGAAGAATATAATAATTCCAATCCCAAAGAAAGCAGGTGTTGACAGATGTGAAAATTACCGAACTATCAGTTTAATAAGTCACGGCTGCAAAACACTAACGCGAATTCTTTACAGACGAATGGAAAAACCGGTAGAAGCCGACCTCGGGGAAGATCAGTTTGGATTCCGTAGAAATGCTGGAACACGTGACGCAATACTGACCGTACGACTTATCTTAGAAGCTAGATTAAGAAAAGGCAAACTTACGTTTATAGCATTTCCAGACTTAGAGAAAGCTTTTGACAACGTTGGCTGGAATACTCTCTTTCAAATTCTGAAGGTGGCAGGGGTACAATACAGGGAGCGAAAGACTATTTACAATTTGTACAGATACCAGTTGTAAGAGTCGAGGGGCACGAAAGGGAAGCAGTGGTTGGGAAGAGAGTGGGACAGGGTTGTAGCCTCTCCCCGATGTTATTCAATCTCTATATTGAGCAAGCAGTAAAGGAAACAAAAGAAAATTTCGGAGTAGGTATTACAATCCATCGAGATGAAATAAAAACTTTGAGATTCGCCGATGACATTGTAATTCTGTCAGACACAGCAAAGAACTTGGTAGGGCAGTTGAACAGAATGGACAGTGTCTTGAAATGAGGGTGTAAGATGAACATCAACAAAAGCAAAACGAGGATAATGCAATGTAGTCGAATTAAATCGGGTGATGCTGAGGGAATTAAATTAGGAAATGACACACTTAAAGTAGTAAAGGAGTTTTGCTATTTGGGGAGCAAAATAACTGATGATGGTCGAAGTAGAGAGGATATAAATTGTAGAGTGGCAATGGCAAGGAAAGCGTTTCTGAAGAAGAGAAATTTGTTAACATCGAGTATAGATTTAAGTGTCAGGAAGTCGTTTCTGAAAGTATTTGTATGGATTGTAGCCATGTATGGAAGTGAAACATGGACGGTAAATAGTTTGGACAAGAAGAGAATAGAAGCTTTTGAGATGTGGTGCTACAGAAGAATGTTGAAGATTAGATGGGTAGATCACATAACTAATGAGGAGGTATTGAATAGAATTGGGGAGAAGTGGAGTTTGTGACACAACTTGACTAGAAGAAGGGATCGGTTGGTAGGACATGTTCTGAGGCATCAAGGGATCACCAATTCAGTATTGGAGGGCAGTGTGGAGGGTAAAAATCGTATAGGGAGACCAAGAGATGAATACACTAAGCAGATTCAGAAGGATGTGGGCTGCAGTACGTACTGGGAGATGAAGAAACTTGCACAGGATGGAGTCGCATGGAGAGCTGCATCAAACCAGTCTCAGGACTGAAGACCACAACAACAACATTCTACATTCCACTTCATAATCATCTCTTCCTCGTTTGATGAAAGACCATTCTTCTGAATATTTGTCTTGAAAGGAACGCTTTCGCTTTGGAATTTGGAGCTCACGTCACACACGCAAATATGAACTAAGCGCAATAAGCCTCGGACAGAGAACCACGTAGCTGCAATTTATTAACTCCAACTGTATCCCAAGACAAGAGTTAACAATAGAAAGAAGCGTTCGCGCAATAAAGACCCTTGATACGCGCTGGCAGCTGCAACAATGAAACAAAAAACATTATTCTGCTTCACAGTGACAGTTAAAACACAAATCCATGCCAGCATTTGGGAATAAATAGACGATATGAGAGTATATATTTGACATCACAAAACCGGGACTAAACCGGCATGTCGAAAGCAGTTTTCGGACGCTCGTTGTTTTAACCCGTAACTGGTACACCTATAAATTGTAACACATAAGGTACATCTGGGTCCTCGGGACCCACCCAAGTTTTGAGTATATTTTGGTAAAAAAAACACATTTAAATGAAATTTAAATATGAAACTTTTATTAATGTTTTGTTACTAATGTTTTAAAACCACATTCCTCATTTATGGTCATACCTTAAAGATGTTACAAAAAAGGACAATAAACTGCATAAAATACGAAATGTGAAAAATATACTTTTGGAAAGTCCTGCACATCAGTTACAAATAGTAAGATAGACAACTGAAACTTCACGTTTAAACACAAAATGTACTATGCTTCACAACAGTAAGCCAGAAGAAAAGTTCAAAATCAATATAAAAATTTCTGCAGGCACAACTTTTGGATAAATTTTAGTACATTTCTCAGCTAAATGACTATGTGATCTTTGAAAATAGCAGAAATTATGACAAAATATTAGGTTTCAATTATACAGCATCTTCACCAGTCCATTTCAGTTATTTCATTCATCCAGACTACCGAAACAGTTTGGACATAAAGCAGTGGAACATTCCAAACATAATGGTGTTCGACATCTGGCACACGCCCGGGATGCTTTCCTGTCTTTTTTAGATGGGCACACTGAGCATCTTTTCCTCTTCGATTTAGTAGCACCAGCTTCACTGTGAACCTGGGATGTTCCTGATGCCTTGGAGGGGGTCATGCCTAGAATATCACAAATGGAATTTCGGATATCTTTTCTCAAAAATGGAGAATCCAATCTTCTTTTCATACAATCACTTATGAGTTGTGTACCTAGTTCAATGAGGAATTCTCTGCGTGTCACATCATCAGTATCTTCTTTCCCATGGTACAAAACAAAAGCATTTACACCTGCTATATCTAGCATAGTGTAGAAGACTGCCATAGGCCACCGCCTTGTTCTTCTAGAAGTCGTGTAATTATGCGTCTTTTCGTCAAGTGCGTCAACTCCACCTTTTGTTTTATTGTAGTCATGGATTATTTCAGGCTTATTTTCCACCATACATTCTCCATGGTGCATTGTCGATATCAGGTTGACAACCTTGTTCTTTTTGGGGACGTGTGAAAGTATTGTTACAGAACCAGAGTATCCGTAGATTGAAGAAGACACATTTCTGCCCTTTGCTGTTGAAAAGCTTGGTGGTAGCTCAGCCTTGTTCTTTCTCATGGTGCCAATATAAGTCAAATTACAGTTCGACAACTCATTGACCAACTCCACACTTGAGAACCAGTTGTCCCCTGTCACATTTCTGTTACTTCCCTTGATTGGTTCAACCAACCGCATGACAACAGCTGTTGGTAAGAGGACACGGCGCGGGATGGCTACAGCTGATTTTCCCGAATATATCTCTGCATTCAAACAGTAGTGCATTTTGGCATCAGCTAGAATAAATATTTTTATACCGTATTTCCGTGGCTTGGATGGAATGTACATCCTAAATGGACATCTACCACGGAATCCTACAAGCATTTCGTCAACAGTGACGTACTCTCCGACTGAATAGTTTTCTTGACAAGCTTCTATCAATGAATTGAAGAGCCAAGAGATGTGGTACAGTTTATCTGTGAGTTTCCTTGCGTCACGGGTTGCTGCATCATCAAAACGAAGGCAACGTAATAAAAACAGCAAACGTTTCAAGGGCATAGTTGCCCTAAAAATTGGTCTACCAGTGCCGTTTGTAGCATATAAACCATTCAGATCTTCGTTGTTTGACTTGAAGGCTCCCCACAAATAACAAAGACCTATGACAGCTTTTATTTCAGTACTGTCTGTTAGATTTGAAAAAGAATTCTTTTTTGACTCAGGTGGCAATGACATAATCTTTTCATTGGTTCTGAGTACTACCTCTGCAATCATTTCTTTGCTGAAAAGTAGTTCCCAAAATGCTAGAGGGGTCTTTTCTGTTACCTGTCTAGCTGCATTACGTATGCCAGGAAAGTGAATTGGAGCAATGATGTTGGTTTGAGAGGTTCTTCCACGTATGCTGGGTGTTGTTGACCACTTGAATCTGTTTCTTCCATAGATATAATTAGTTCCAGATTGTTCGTTGTTACTGTCTCCATCATCACTTTCATCACTTCCAGTTTCATGTTCACTAATTTCATAGTCACTGTCGCTTCCACTTATGTCTTCAATATCACTGTCCAATGGTTCGTTCAGATTATCTGTAGTATCTTCCTCGCTCATTTTTCTGAAGCACTACACCGTAAATCCAAGATACCGGAAATAATGCCACGAAAAGAAAACTTTCACTAACGGTACACCTGGGTCCACGGGACCCGATCACCTTTATAGAAACAAAACTAACAAAGAAACGCCTGCAACAATGTTGTGGGCTGGTAGCCAGTTGATTGTTAGGAGAGTACAGGGAGAGGGAAGTCAGTGCTACCACACACATCACGGAGCTGGAAAAAAGAAATTTCGCTCGGGTCCCTGGGACCCAGGTGTACCAGTTACGGGTTAATTCGAAACCAGGACTGATCCAGAAAACCGGGACGTCTGGCAACTCTAGCGATAACGTCCACCCACATTCCGCTAGAGCGAAAAAAAAAACACCCTATACAGCAGTCATTACGCATCGAACTTATTCACCTGATATTGTGCTCTCAGATTTTCAGTTTCTCCGCTCTCTACCAAACAGCGTTCAAGGAAATTTCTTTCCAGATGAAAATGCGCTCCGAACATGGCTCGACCAGTTCTTCGCCTCAAAACCACGTGACTTCTACAGTTGCGGAATCGAAAAGTTACCCCAGGGTTGGCAGACTGTTGTAAATACTGAAGGAGAATGTATTAGTAATGACTAAGGTCTGTAGTATGTGTCTGTTGTGTTTATTAAACGTTACGAACTTACGTACCAATCCAGTACGTAAAGATGTGGTTTATAAAACCGAATTACGTCCAATACACTCTTCAGACACTTGAATTACACTGATTATTACGTCAGTGACCCTTTATTTCCGGTGTTCTAAAAGTACTGAAAGACCAAGTGCGCGTAATCTTCAACAGCGTTGTTAAACTGAAGAGCCAAAGAAACTGGTACACCTGCCTAATATCGTGTAGAACCCCTGCGTGCACGCAGACGTGCCGCAACACGACGTGGCATAGACTTGACTAATGTCTGGAGAAGTGCTGGAGGTAACTGGCACTATGAATCCTGCAGGGCTGTCCATAAATCCGTAAGAATAGGGACTGACGATCTCTTCTGTACAGCACGTTGCAAGGCATCCAAGTCACGCTCAATAATGTTCGTGTGTGGGGAGTTTGGCGGCCAGCGGAAGGGTTTAAACTCAGAAGAGTGTTCCTGGAGCCACACTGTAGCAATTCTGGACGTGTGGGGTGTCGCATTCTTCTGCTGGATTTGCCCAAATCCGGCGGAATACACAATGACCATGAATGGATGCATATGATAAGACAGGATGCTTACGTACGAATCACCTGTCAGAGTCGTATCTAGACGTATCAGGGGTCCCATATAACTCCAGCTGCACGCGGCCCGCACCATTACAGAGCCTCCACCAGCTTAAACAGTCCTCTGCTGACGTGCAGGGTCGATGGATTCATAAAGTTGTCTCGATACTCGTGTATGTGCATCCGTTCGATACAATTTGGAACGAGACTCGTCCGACCAGGCAACATGTTTCCAGTCATCAACAAGCAGTCCAGTGTCGTTGTTGACGGACCCAGGCGAGGCGTAAAGCTTTGTGTCGTGCAGTCATCAAGGGTACACGAGTGGGCTTTCGGCTCCTAAAGCCCATATCGGTGATGTTTCGTTGAATGGTTCGCACGCTGACACTTGTTGATGGCCCAGCATTGAAATGTGCAGCAATTTGCGGAAGGGTTGCGCTTCTGTTACGTCGTTCGAAGTTCGTTAATACGATCTTCATTTATACAGATGGCTCTAAGACCAATGACGGTGTCGGGTGTTCTTTTATTGTCGGGGCACACAGTTTCAAATACCGGCTCCATGTCCATTGTTCGGTCTTCACAGCTGAGCTCTTTGCCCTCTACTAGGCTGTTCTTTACACCTGCCGCCACCGACATTCTGCTTATGGCATCTGCTCCGATTCCCTGAGCGCCATCCAGAGCCTCAGTGACCCGTACCCGGTTCACCCTTTCGTACACCGGATCCAACGCTCTCTTCAGCAGCTGGTGGACGTCGGTTCTCCGGTTAGCTTTAAGTGGGTTCCTGGCCATGTCGGTATCCCTGGGAACGAAGCTGCAGATGCCGCGGCCAAGGCTGCGGTCCTCCAGCCTCGGACAGCTTCTTGTTGTGTGCCTTCATCTGATTTTAGCTGGGTCATTTGTCAGCGCATTTTATCGCTGTGGCATGCCGATTGGTCTACACTTACTGAAAACAAGCTTCGGGCCTTGAAACCTCTCCCCACGGCTTGGACGACCTCTTCACGCCCTTCTCGGCGGGAGGAGGTCGTTTTGGCCTTGTTACGGATTGGACACTGCCGGGTCAGCCACCGCCATCTGCTGACGGCTGCGCCGGCGCCGTTCTGCCCGTGTGGGTAATTGCTGACGGTACGCCACATTTTAACGTCCCGTCCGAATTTTAATACACTGCGCATTGATCTTGGCCGGTCACGTACTGTGGATGACATTTCAGCGGATGACCCAGGAGCAGCTGCTGGCGTTCTTCGTTTTATCCACTTGACAAGCCTGTCTAAGGACATTTGATTATGATGTTTTCTTTTAATCCCTTGCCTGTTAATGTGCCTTTTATAGTGTTGTCCTTTTTAGTTGTTGTTTTAACCTTATGACCACTGTAGTTGTGCACCCTAAAACCACAAAACAAACAAACAAAAAAAAAAAAGTTGAACGATTCTCTTCAGTCGTCGTTGGTTCCGGCTTGCAGCGCCGTATTCTGCGTATTTACATATCTCTGTATTTGAAAAAGACGTGCCTATACCAGTTTCTTTGGCGCTTCAGTGTACATCCATTTAAACCCTGCGGTCTCTCTGCGCCCCCCCCCCCCCCCCCCCCCCCGCAACAGCTGCGTGTACACCGCTGCACTGGCTCGTGCTGCCCGTTAACGGTTCCCGTGGTTTCCGGGTAGCCGCGAGGTGGGACAAAAGTTCGCCGAACGTGTGACGTCTGCGCACTCCCCTCTGTCTTCCGAGTGTGGCAACTTCCGCTGATAAGAGCTCTCGGGAAGCAGTCGCGGTCTTGGCTTTGCTGCTCTTCCTTCCTTGCCCGTCACAAACAGCACAGCACTACATCACACACATCTGTGTCTGCTTCTGTACCCCGCAAGCCGTCTTACGGTACGCGGCAGAGGGTACTTGGTGCACCATTGTCATTCACGCTGGAAGCACGATTGCCGGTCAAGCCCTGTGGGAATTCGAATCTCCCTAACCGACACCTTCGCGAGATATGATAAGGAGAAAGCAAATAGTCGTCAACTCTTCTAGGAAACTGCGCTATCGCTACCTCGACACACTGGACTCGCATTCGGGAGGACGACGGTTCAATCCCGCGTCCGGCCATCCTGATTTAGGTTTTCCGTGATTTCCCTAGATCACTTCGGGAAAATGCCGGGATGGTTCCTTCGAAAGTGCACGGCCGACTTCCTTCCCCATCCTTCCCTAATCCGAGCTTGTGCTCCGTCTCTAATGACCTCGTTGTCAACGGGACGTTAAACACTAATCTCCTCCTCCGCTACCTCGACAGGAAATCACACCGTGATGCAGAACCGCTCTCCTGTAGCGTGGGCCGCAGAAGTTGACTGAGCTTTAGCTCTTAGTAAATGAACATGTAATGAGACGTGCTGCTCTTCTTTGGATCTTATTTGCCTCCTCTCTCAACCCTACCTGGTACAGATCCCATACTGCCGAGCCATGTTCAAGTATTGGTCGACAAATGTTTTGTAAGCTACCTCCTTTGTGAGTGGACTGCACATCCTGAGGTTGCGTCTAGTGGATCGCAATCTGATATCTGCCGTACCTGCAACTGGTTTTGTGTGATCGTTCTACTTTAAACAGCTCCGAACGTATGCACTCAAATATACCGGGTGATCAAAAAGTCAGTACAAATTGGAAAACTTAATAAACCACTTAATAATGTAGATAGGGAGATAAAAATTGACACACATGCTTGGAATGACATGGGGTTTTATTAGAACAAAAAAAAACAACGTTCACAAAATGTCCGACAGATGGCGCTGGACAGCAAAACGTCAGTGACTGCGAATGACAATCGTTTATAAAAGGAGCTGTAATGAGAGAGAGAATCAGATGCGCCAGCAGTCGCAGCATGTTGACGTTACCTGAAAAGGCGCTTTCAGTGAAGCTGTATTATCATAATGGGGAATCGGATAGGAAGGGGATTCGAACGGGTAAAGGTTCGTTGACAAATGCAGCTGTGGCGACAATGATTTCGAAGTTCGAGGCCATGGGTTGTTTAGACGATAGACCCCGTAGTGGGCGACCGAGCACAAGGCGTAATGCTGCTCGGACAGTTCAGGAAGAAATGGAGACTATAGCGGGTTCGTCTATGCACGGGGAAGTCAGCGCTCGTGCAGTCACACGTCGCACCGGCATTCCGTACACTATTGTTTGGTTGGCACTTAGGCGTACCCTCCGATGCTATCCGTACAAAATCCATCGCCATCATGAACCGTAACGTGAGGGCATTTGCGGTGTGGGTGTTTCAAAAGATGGCGAAAGATGACGATTGGTTGAGTAACGTGTTGTGGACCGATGAAACCCATTTCACGCTCCGAGGGTCTATCAACGCCCACAACTGCAGAATTTGGGCTACCGAAAATCCTGGAACTGTCGTGGAAACTCCACTGCACGACGAGAAAGTCACGGTATGGGTTGGATTTACCACATCTACCGTTATCGGGCCTTTTTTTCTTCGAGGGAATGCGTGACTCTGGTTTTGTAACTGTTACCGTGATGGGTGAGAGGTACGCCGATATGTTACAGAATCGCATCATCTCCAGCCTGGCTGATAAACACCTGCTGGAACGTACGATGTTTATGCAGGATGGCGCTCCACCCCATATTGCTAGACGCGTGAAAGATCTCTTGCGCGCGTCGTTTGGTGATGATCGTGTGCTCAGCCGCCACTTTCGTCATGCTTTGCCACCCAGGTCCCCAGACCTCAGTCCGTGCAATTGTTGGCTTTGGGGTTACCTGAAGTCGCAAGTGTGCTCAGCCGCCACTTTCGTCATGCTTTGCCACCCAGGTCCCCAGACCTCAGTCCGTGCAATTGTTGGCTTTGGGGTTACCTGAAGTCGCAAGTGTATCGTGATAGACCGACATCTCTAGGGATGCTGAAAGACAACATCCGACGCCAATGCCTCACCATAACTCCGGACATGCTTTACAGTGCTGTTCACAGCATTATTCCTCGACTACAGCTATTGTTGAGGAATGATGGGGGACATATTGAGCATTTCCCGTAAAGAACATCATCTTTGCTTTGTCTTACTTTGTTTTTGCTATTCTGATCAGATGAAGCGCCATGTGTCGGACATTTTTTGAACTTCTGTATTTTTTTTTTGTTCTAATAAAATCCCATGTCATTCCAAGCATGTGTGTCAATTTGTACCTTTCTATCTCCATTACTGCGTGATTTATTCAGTTTTCAAATTTATACTGACTTTTTGATCACCCGATATTATGGATGTGATTGGTTCCACTTATTGCTCTGAAACTGTGTAATGGTAAAGTAATGGGTCTTTCTGTCTGTGCATTCACAATTCTGTACAGTCATTTATGCTCGCCATTTGTCGTCACTCCTAGCACCAAACATCCATCCTCTCCAGGTCTTCGTGTAATTCGCTACAATTTTTGTAGCGTCTCGACTTCTGTGTTTGTAACAGCATCATCTTCGAAAAGCCTCACGGAACTTCTGCCTTTATCCACTAGTTCATTTATGTATTAGGCTGGTGTATAATACCGTAGCGTTTTTCCATAAGATTGAAAAAAACAGATACACACAATAGTGACTTTAGCCATCAAAAATATATTCTCCTTAACTATTTACGACAGTCTGCCAACGCTGGGTTAAGTTTTCGGTTCTGCGACTGCACAAATCACGTGCTTCTACGACGAAGAACTCGTGGGGCCAAGTTCAGAGTGCATTTTCATCTGGAATGGAAGTTCCTTGAAAGTCGTTCGTTAGAGAGCGAAAAAATTAGAGGGCGCAAGATCAGGTGAATAAGGCGGGTGCGGAATGACTTCCCAACACAACTCCTGCGTAGTGTTTCTTGTCAGTCTAGTAGAACATGCGCGGGCGTGATCGTGGAGCTGCAGTTTTCCTGTTTGTTGTTCTTAGACTGCGCCTGCAAAGCGTCTCAGTTGTTGACCATTCCCTTATTTTCCTTGTATTAGCATAAAAACACCGTTTCTCTGTCACTAGCAGCTACAGAGGATACAAATGGTCGTTGTTTTTCTCGTGCCAGTTGATGACGAGCAGAGATGCACATTTGGCCGCCGGCTGATCTTTGTGAGTTTGGCTTAGAGTATGCGCTCCCCAAAGACCCGATTTTTAAACCTTCCTCACTGCATGCAAACGTCGCACGATGGTGGAAGGGTCACAATTCATCACATTTATCAGTTCTCGAGCACACCGACATGGAGCATTGTGGATTAATGCGTTTAAACGATCTTCATCAAACCGAGAAGGTCTTGCGGCACGTGGGGAGTCGCTAAGGTCGAAACGATCGTCCACAAAACGAGAAAACAATTTTCTTGCTGTGCTCTCTCCAATGGCACTATCTCCAGACACGACGCAAATGTATCTGATTGGCCCTGGTGTTGTCACCCTTCTACTGATCTCAAACAGAAGAATTTGTCGGAAATGTTCAAATTTCTTCTCTTGGCACTCAATTTTCTAGCGTCGTACCTCCATTAATATCCCCAAACGACAAAATGACACTATGTAAACACAAACAGCAATAATGAACTGTTGTTGTTGTGGTCTTCAGTCCTGAGACTAGTTTACGCACCTCTCCATGCTACTATATCCTGTGCAAGCTGCTTCATCTCCCAGTACCTACTGCAGCCTACATCCTTCTGAATCTGCTTAGTGTATTCATCTCTTGGTCTCCCTCTACGATTTTTACCCTCCACGCTGCCCTCCAATACCAAATTGGTGATCCCTTGATGCCTCATAACATGTCCTACCAACCGACCCTTCTTCTAGTCAAGTTGTGCCACAAGCTCCTCTTCTCCCCAATTCTATTCAGTACCTCCTCATTAGTTATGTGATCTACCCATCTAATCTTCAGCGTTCTTCTGTAGCACCACATTTCGAAAGCTTCTATTCTCTTCCTGTCCAAACTATTTATCGTCCATGTTTCACTTCCATATATGGCTACAATCCATGCAAATACGACTTCCTGACACTTAAATCTATACTCGATGTTAACAAATTTCTCTTCTTCAGAAACGCTTTCCTTGCCATAGCCAGTTTACATTTTATATCCTCTCTACTTCGGGCATCATCAGTTACTTTGCTGCCCAAATAGCAAAACTCCTTTACTACTTTAAGTGTTTCATTTCCTACTCTAATTCCCTCAGCATTAACCGGCTTAATTTTACAGCATTCCATTATCCTCGTTTTGGTTTCGTTGATGTTCATCTTATACGCAAGACACTGTCCATTCCGTTCAGCTGCTCTTCCAAGTCCTTTGCTGTCTCTGACAGAATTACAATGTCACCGGCGAACCTCAAAGTTTTTATTTCTTCTCCGTGGATTTTAATGCCTGTAGGCAGTTTCTATCTTACCCCTCGTGAGATAAGCCTCTACATCCTTACATTTGTCCTCTAGCCATCCATGCTTAGCCATTTTGCACTTCCTGTCGATCTCATTTTTGAGACGTTTGTAATTCCTTTTTGCCTGCTTCATTTACTGCATTTTTATATTTTCTCCTTTCATCAATTAAATTCAGTATCTCTTCTGTTACCCAAGGATTTCTACTAGCCCTCGTCTTTTTACCTACTTGATCCTCTGCTGCCTTAACTATTTCGTCTCTCAAAGCTACCCATTCTTCTTCTACTGTATT
Source organism: Schistocerca piceifrons (assembly GCF_021461385.2). Classification (NCBI taxonomy): domain Eukaryota; kingdom Metazoa; phylum Arthropoda; class Insecta; order Orthoptera; family Acrididae; genus Schistocerca; species Schistocerca piceifrons. The sequence goes on from NC_060146.1 coordinate 218,039,891, forward strand.
TCTTTCTCCCATTCCTGTCAATTGTTCCCTTATGCTGTCCCTGAAACTCTGTATAACCTTTGGTTTAGTCAGTTTATACAGGTCCCATCTCCTTAAATTGCCACCTTTTTGCAGTTTCTTCAGTTTTAATCTACAGTTCATAACCAATAGATTGTGGTCAGAGTCCACATCTGCCCCTGGAAATGTCTTACAATTTAAAACCTGGTTCCTAAATCTCTGTCTTACCATTATATAATCTATCTGAAATCTGTCAGTATCTCCACGCTTCTTCCATTTATACAACCTTCTTTTATGATTCTCGAACCAAGTGTTAGCTATGATTAAGTTGTGCTCTGTGCAAAATTCTACCAGACGGTTTCCTCTTTCATTTCTCTCCCCCAATCCATATTAACCCACTATGTTTCCTTCTCTCCCTTTTCCTACTCTCGAATTCCAGTCACCCATGAGTATTAAATTTTCGTCTCCCTTGACTACCTGAATAATTTCTTTTATCTCATCACACATTTCATCAATTTCTTCATCATCTGCAGAGCCAGTTGGCATATAAACTTGAACTACCGTAGTAGGCATGGGCTTCGTGTCTATCTTGGCCACAATAATGCGTTCACTATGCTGTTTGTAGTAGCTTACCCGCACTTCTACACTCCTGGAAATTGAAATAAGAACACCGTGAATTCATTGTCCCAGGAAGGGGAAACTTTATTGACACATTCCTGGGGTCAGATACATCACATGATCACACTGACAGAACCACAGGCACATAGACACAAGCAACAGAGCATGCACAATGTCGGCACTAGTACAGTGTATATCCACCTTTCGCAGCAATGCAGGCTGCTATTCTCCCATGGAGACGATCGTAGAGATGCTGGATGTAGTCCTGTGGAACGGCTTGCCATGCCATTTCCACCTGGCGCCTCAGTTGGACCAGCGTTCGTGCTGGACGTGCAGACGGCGTGAGACGACGCTTCATCCAGTCCCAAACATGCTCAATGGGGGACAGATCCGGAGATCTTGCTGGCCAGGGTAGTTGACTTACACCTTCTAGAGCACGTTGGGTGGCACGGGATACATGCGGACGTGCATTGTCCTGTTGGAACAGCAAGTTCCCTTGCCGGTCTAGGAATGGTAGAACGATGGGTTCGATGACGGTTTGGATGTACCGTGCACTATTCAGTGTCCCCTCGACGATCACCAGTGGTGTACGGCCAGTGTAGGAGATCGCTCCCCACACCATGATGCTGGGTGTTGGCCCTGTGTGCCTCGGTCGTATGCAGTCCTGATTGTGGCGCTCACCTGCACGGCGCCAAACAAGCATACGACCATCATTGGCACCAAGGCAGAAGCGACTCTCATCGCTGAAGACGACACATCTCCATTCGTCCCTCCATTCACGCCTGTCACGACACCACTGGAGGCGGGCTGCACGATGTTGGGGCGTGAGCGGAAGACGGCCTAACGGTGTGCGGGACCGTAGCCCAGCTTCATGGAGACGGTTGCGAATAGTCCTCGCCGATACCCCAGGAGCAACAGTGTCCCTAATTTGCTGGGAAGTGGCGGTGCGGTCCCCTACGGCACTGCGTAGGATCCTACGGTCTTGGCGTGCATCCGTGCGTCGCTGCGGTCCGGTCCCAGGTCGACGGGCACGTGCACCTTCCGCCGACCACTGGCGACAACATCGATGTACTGTGGAGACCTCACGCCCCACGTGTTGAGCAATTCGGCGGTACGTCCACCCGGCCTCCCGCATGCCCACTATACGCCCTCGCTCAAAGTCCGTCAACTGCACATACGGTTCACGTCCACGCTGTCGCGGCATGCTACCAGTGTTAAAGACTGCGATGGAGCTCCGTATGCCACGGCAAACTGGCTGACACTGACGGCGGCGGTGCACAAATGCTGCGCAGCTAGCGCCATTCGACGGCCAACACCGCGGTTCCTGGTGTGTCCGCTGTGCCGTGCGTGTGATCATTGCTTGTACAGCCTTCTCGCAGTGTCCGGAGCAAGTATGGTGGGTCTGACACACCGGTGTCAATGTGTTCTTTTTTCCATTTCCAGGAGTGTATTTTTTTATTCATTATTAAACCTACTCCTGCATTACCCCTATTTGATTTTGTATTTATAACCCTATATTCACCTGACCAAAAGTCTTGTTCCTCCTGCCACCGAACTTCCCTAATTCCCACTTTATCTAACTTTAACCTATCCGTTTCCCTTTTTAAAGTTTCTAACCTACCTGCCCGATTAAGGGATCTGACATTCCACGCTCCGATCCGTAGAACGCCAGTTTTCTTTCTCCTGATAACGACGTCCTCCTGAGTAGTCACCGCCCGGAGATCCGAATGGGGGACTATTTTACCTCCGGAATATTTTACCCAAGAGGACGCCATCATCATTTAACCATACTGTAAAGCTGCATGCCCTCGGGAATATTTACGGCTGTAGTTTCACCCTTGCTTTCAGCCGTTCTCAGTACCAGTACAGCAAGATCGCTTTGGTTTAGTGTTACAAGGCCAGATCACTCTATCATCCAGACTGTTGCCCCTGCAACTACTGAAAAGGCTGCTGCCCCTCTTCAGGAACCACACGTTTGTCTGGCCTCTCAACAGATACCCCTTCGTTGTGGTTGCACCTACGGTACGGCTATCTGTATCGTTGAGGCACGCAAGCCCCCCCAACCACGGCAAGGTCCATGGTCCATGGTTCATGGGGGGGATTCGGACATTAGGAAGTTGTTTTAAAATCTACTTAAAGATCTCGCGATCTGCGTGAACACCCGTGTTTCCTTCCGGTGCTTGCACACGTCAGTGTTCTCGTTAGACTAAATTACTGTTTTTCGAGTTGAGAGCCTACTGAAGGTACGCTTTGCGATGCTCTTATGTTTCCCTTGTATATCTTTGGTTCTCGAGCAATGTTTCCCTTATAAACTTTCCTGTTGTTTGAGTTGCTGCTCTTTTGCAATTGTCGAAACTTATTTTTATGCACGTAATTTGTTTTAATGTGGGACAGTTAGCAGGTGTGAAGTTGTATAGTTGCTACGAATATATTCTGGGTTCAGTATGAGACAGTCACTGTTGGTAACTGATTCCATTAGAGTGGCGGAAGCTGAACAGTGGGTCTTTGAGGTAACTTAAGAGGGAAGAGGAAAGAAAAGAAGGAAGAGAGAAGATGAGGAAAATGTAAACCAGGAAGATTATGAAGCTGGTGTGCATTAGGAACAACAGAGACGAGTTATAGATCAAATATAACTTTGAATTGAGTTTCCCGAGAATTAAGTTTTCTGACTTTTATTTTATGCAAAAAAAATATATTTCAGCCAAAGATCTGAGAGTTTTTTGGGGTTTTTCAGGGTACCATTTGCAGGAAGGTGGAGTACATGCGCTGTTTTACTATCAACAGAGAGGAAAATACATTCTGATTAATTATAAAAAATAACTATAGTTTTGATTATCAGATGTAAAAATTTCTATAATAAAAACCCGTGGCTGAAATAAGATGATCGTAGTCGACTTTTTAGATACACAAGTTGTTAATGTGTACTTAAAGTTTCGAACACCTGAGCCAGTGTGTAGATTCCAAGTGTGGACAGGCATATAAAATGTAATTTAGGTTCTTGACAAAACACTTGTAATGACGTCAACGTCAGAGCTAATGTAATTAATTGTATATCAAAAGGCTCAGCAATAAACAATCCTATTGTCCTTCAATTTTCATCCTCCTAAGCGTTCGCGTTTTTTAGTTACAGCTGCGTAAATTTTATGAAAATTATTTTAGTTGAATCAACTGTGGGTTCTTGGTGAAACATTGTAAATTAACTAAACAGAAACTGTTTTCTGTATTGTTTCACAAATTTTATTATGGTCACTGCACAACTTAGGTTTCCAGTTATAATCCCATTTTCAAGCACAGTACTGATTCCAAAGATGATAATGCAAAGACAAACATGATGATAAGGCAAACATAGTCATCTCAACAGCTTAATGTATCGATCCTTGGTTTAACGCAAAATTACTTCAAAGACCATTTTTGACAAATTACATATGGAATACACAAAACAGAAATTACACTACCATGACTAAACATACCTAGGAATAAAGTTATGCATCAACCAAGAACTTTTTATCTACTGATGGAGTGAGGCCCAAAGTTTTACTTCTATCCCGGAGTTGTGATATCATCTAAAAGAGGTGATTAATTAAATTGGTTTTGATCGTTTAATAATAAGTGTGCGGTAGTATTAATCTGTTTTTTAATTTCTAAAATTTCTAACTGGCTGAGTTGATCCCCCTTTTCCTCTGTGTGTAATACTTTAGATCTATTATGTATTTGCGGTATTTGTTAAGGCAGTGTTCCGCAAAGGCTGAATCAGGTTTCTTCAGTCTCTAGCTTCTATGGTGTTCCTTCAGCCTCGTGCAGATTGACCTCCCCGTCTGTCCCATGATCTTATGAACCCAACTTTTTGTGATGGCTCGTTGTTTGCCGTTTGCATTGAACAAGCAACTAACTATGAAACGTCCCCTTAGAAAAATTATACATGACTGTGCTTAAACTGACACACAATATTTTTAGCGCAACGCAATCTGACTTTCAAAAATCCCTACAAAAGAATGGCCCTGACTAACATTAACCTATACCTTTCACAAATCACTTACCTCACCAAAAATCTTCGTTACTCGAACTACTGCAATACAGCGAGCGCCACTACTGCCAGCTAAATAAAAGATTCAAACTACGGAAGGCACTAACTACTGATAGGCATAGTTAGCAAATGAAAGATTTTAATAGAGAACAAACAATGTATTTACCTTAATAGTCATAATATATATAGCAGTTCATGAGATCCAGTCTTACGAATTTCAAAACTCAGTCATTTCTCTCCCCACATCCAACACATTGGCCACTTCCCAAAACAATTTGTAAAATTTTTTGTGGGGAGCATGGGGGCTATGTAAGTAGGCTTTTAGGTTTTCTTATTGGTAACGCCACGTAACGCTCTGTATGAAAAATCACTGGCTGTGCTGTGCGCAGTCTGTGGGTAGTTTGCATTGTTGTCTGCCATTGTAGTGTTGGGCAGCTGGATGTGAACAGCGCGTAGCGTTGCGCAGTTGGAGGTGAGCCGCCAGCAGTGGTGGATGTGGGCAGAGAAATGGCGGAGTTTTGAAATTCGTAAGACTGGATGTCATGAACTGCTATATATATTATGACTTTTGATGACTATTAAGGTAAATACATTGTTTGTTCTCTATTAAAATCTTTCATTTGCTAACTATACCTATCAGTAGTTAGTGCCGTCCGTAGTTTGAATCTTTTATTTAGCTGGCAGTAGTGGCGCTCGCTGTATTGCAGTAGTTCGAATAACCAAGATTTTTGTGAGGTAAGTGATTTGTGAATGGTATAGGTTAATGTTAGTCAGGGCCATTCTTTTGTAGGGATTTTTGAAAGTCAGATTAAGTTACGCTAAAAATATTGTGTGCCAGTAAAGCACAGTCATGTATAATTTTTCTAAGGGGACGTTTCAACTATTGTCTGAGGGGCATAGAAAACCACAGAGAAACCCTTTGCCTTCAAAATGTTACTTATCCTGTTGGATGTTTTCTCTATAAAAGGTAATCTGAACAATTTCTTTTCCAGTTTTTCTGTGTTTTTCATTGGGGACAGTAGGGACTTGCGCTTGCTTCTTCATCTTTTTACCTAGAATTTTGCCAATGATGTTAGAGCCAAATACATTATTTATCACTATTGCTTTTACTGTATTAAGTTCCTTGTCAAAGTCTTCTTGGGACATAGGGCTAGAAAGGATGACTATATTTGCCTTATCATCATCTTTATCTTTGCATTATCATCTCTGGAGTCAGTACTGTACTTGAAAATGCGTTTATAATCCGAATTCTAGGCTGCGCAGTAACCATAAGAAAATGTCTGAAACACGGCCAAAAATCAGTGTTTGTTTAGTTAATTTATGAAATTGCTAGTATTTTTCCAGGCTTTCACAGGCGTATTACCGTAAAATGTTGAAGGGCTGTCGATTACTTTTTGCTCATTTTTTACGCAGGTGGAATTAAAAGTTTACTCAGGAATTGAGATGAAACTGCAGGGCGAAGTTCGTCACTGATACGGATGAAACGTGTCTACAAATACACTCCTGGAAATTGAAATAAGAACACCGTGAATTCATTGTACCAGGAAGGGGAAACTTTATTGACACATTCCTGGGGTCAGATACATCACATGATCACACTGACAGAACCACAGGCACATAGACACAGGCAACAGAGCATGCACAATGTCGGCACTAGTACAGTGTATATCCACCCTTCGCAGCAATGCTGGCTGCTATTCTCCCATGGAGACGATCGTAGAGATGCTGGATGTAGTCCTGTGGAACGGCTTGCCATGCCATTTCCACCTGGCGCCTCAGTTGGACCAGCGTCCGTGCTGGACGTGCAGACCGCGTGAGACGACGCTTCATCCAGTCGCAAACATGCTCAATGGGGGACAGATCCGGAGATCTTGCTGGCCAGGGTAGTTGACTTACACCTTCTAGAGCACGTTGGGTGGCACGGGATACATGCGGACGTGCATTGTCCTGTTGGAACAGCAAGTTCCCTTGCCGGTCTAGGAATGGTAGAACGATGGGTTCGATGTCGGTTTGGATGTACCGTGCACTATTCAGTGTCCCCTCGACGATCACCAGTGGTGTACGGCCAGTGTAGGAGATCGCTCCCACACCATGATGCCGGGTGTTGGCCCTGTGTGCCTCGGTCGTATGCAGTCCTGATTGTGGCGCTCACCTGCACGGCGCCAAACACGCATACGACCATCATTGGCACCAAGGCAGAAGCGACTCTCATCGCTGAAGACGACACGTCTCCATTCGTCCCTCCATTCACGCCTGTCGCGACACCACTGGAGGCGGGCTGCACGATGTTGGGGCGTGAGCGGAAGACGGCCTAACGGTGTGCGGGACCGTAGCCCAGCTTCATGGAGACGGTTGCGAATAGTCCTCGCCGATACCCCAGGAGCAACAGTGTCCCTAATTTGCTGGGAAGTGGCGGTGCGGTCCCCTACGGCACTGCGTAGGATCCTACGGTCTTGGCGTGCATCCGTGCGTCGCTGCGGTCCGGTCCCAGGTCGACGGGCACGTGCACCTTCCGCCGACCACTGGCGACAACATCGATGTACTGTGGAGACCTCACGCCCCACGTGTTGAGCAATTCGGCGGTACGTCCACCCGGCCTCCCGCATGCCCACTATACGCCCTCGCTCAAAGTCCGTCAACTGCACATACGGTTCACGTCCACGCTGTCGCGGCATGCTACCAGTGTTAAAGACTGCGATGGAGTTCCGTATGCCACGGCAAACTGGCTGACACTGACAGCGGCGGTGCACAAATGCTGCGCAGCTAGCGCCATTCGACGGCCAACACCGCGGTTCCTGGTGTGTCCGCTGTGCCGTGCGTGTGATCATTGCTTGTACAGCCCTCTCGCAGTGTCCGGAGCAAGTATGGTGGGTCTGACACACCGGTGTCAATGTGTTCTTTTTTCCATTTCCAGGAGTGTATGTGTGGAAATGTGTATGAAGTACACGTGAAGTATACTGAAGCTCCAAAGAAACCGGTATAGGCATGCGTAGTCAAATACAGAGACGTGTAAACAGGCCGAATACGGCGCTTATGTCAGCAACACCTATAGAAGACGACAAGTTCAGATGGTTCTGATGGCTCCAAGGACTATGGGACTTAACATCTGACGGTTCAATCCCGTCTCCGGCCATCCTGATTTAGGTTTTCCGTGATTTCCATAAATCGTGTCAGGCAAATGCCGGGATGGTTCCTTTGAAAGGGCACGGCCGATTTCCTTCCCACTCCTTCCCTAACCCGAGCTTGCGCTCCGTCTCTAATGACCTCGTTGTCGACGGGACGTTAAACACTATCCACCATCACCACCACTTAACATCTGAGGTCATCAATCCCCTAGACTTAGAACTACTTAAACCTAACTAACCTAAGGACATCACATACATCCATGCCCGAGGCAGGATTCGAACCTGCGACCGTAGCAGCAGCGCGGTTCCAGAGTGAAGCGCCTAGAATCGCTCGGCCACAGCAGTCGGCAGACGACAAGTGTGTGGCGCAGTTTTCAGATCGGTTACTGCTGCTACAACGGCAAGTTATCAAGATTCAAGTGAGTTTGAACGTGATGTTACAGTCGGCGCAGAGCGATAGGACACAGCATCTCCGAGGTGGCAATCATGTGGGGATTTTCACGTACGACCATTTCACGAGTGTACCGTGAATATTGGAAATCCGGTAAAACATCAAATCTCCGACATCGCTGCAACGGGAAAAAGATCCTGCAATAATGTCACCAACGACGACTGAAGAGAATCGTTCAACGTGACAGAAGGGCAACCTTTCTGCAAATTGCTACAGATTTCAATGCTGGGCTTTCAACAAGTGTCTCCGTGCGAACCACTCAACGAAACGTCATCGATATTGTCTTTCGGAGCCGAAGACCCACCCGTGTACCCTTGATGACTGCACGACACAAAGCCTTTGTCGACATTGGAACTGTTGATGAACGGATGCGACTCTTTCAAATTGGATCGAGCGGACGGACGTGTACGGCTATGGAGTCAACCTCATGGAGCAATGGACCCTGCATGTCAGCAGGGGACTGTTCAAGCTGGTGGAGGCTCTGTAATGGTGCAGGACGTGTGCAGTTGGAGTGGTATAGGGCCCCTGACACGTCTAGATTCGACTCTGACAGGTGACACGTACGTAAGCATCGCATCTGATCACCTGCATCCATTCATGTCCATTGTGCATTCCGACGGACTAGGGCAATTCCACCAGAACAATGCGACACCCCACACGTGCAGAGTTTCTACGGAGTGGCTCCAGAATACTCTCGTGAGTTTAAACACTTCCGCTACCCATCAAACTCCCCAAACATGAATATTATTGAGAATATCTGGGATGATATTGTAACAAATAAGCCCTCGGTCACAAATATTAAGTCAAAATTGACCTGGTTTCGACGCTACTATGAGCGTCGTCTTCAGAATTAGACTAACTGTACTAAAACATTAGGTATATAGTACATTAATAACATTATAGTTTGTACTGACTCGAAAGGTTGCAGTACTTACAAGTCACATATTAAAAAAGATCTCAGCCGGAAAGGCGACGTCATGAACACTTGTCAGATGGCGAGCCGCTAAGGGCTGCTCGTACTGTGCACAGGGGTTGCAAGCGTCGAAACCAGGTCAATTTTGACTTAATATTTGTGACCGAGGGCTTATTTGTTACAATATAATTCTGACACGGTCACTGAACCTTAGCAGCTATGTTCAAAGTTATATCTGGGATGTCTTGCAAACGTGCTGTTCTGAAGAGATCTCCAGCCCCTCGTACTCTTACGGAATTATGGACAGCCCTGCAGGATTCATGCTGGCAGTTCCCTCCAGCACTACTTCAGACAATAGTCGAGTCCATGCGACGCTGTGTTTCGGCAATTCCGCGTCCTCGCGGGGGCCCTACACCATATCAGGCAGGTGTATCAGTTTCTTTGGCTCTTCAGTGCATATGAATGTGGGCGAAGTCGCGGGTAAAGAGTTAGTAGTTATTAAGCCTCGTGTTTCCTTCCTCAGGCCGAGAAGTATACCAAAAGCCACACTGTGTGCTGCAACGGAGCCAGCAGCTGGTCTGGGACTGGCGCTCAGCTGTGACGTGACTCCGTGAAGTGGGAACCGGACGCTGCAGGTGGGTGTTTCCTGTGGAGGAGAAGGAGCAACTGGTTTTGTCAGTACCGCGCCGTCAGCCGCCGTTTCCGACGGGAAAAACTCTTTAGCGGCCTGCAGCCCGCACCGCAATGCTTACGTAACCCTGAGAGCGGGCATGGCTGTATACCACCCACCGGTCCCGCACTTGAAGTGTGCTGCGGTCGGATATTCCCAGCTCATCTTAGCGGTGGCCAGCGCGTGCGCATTGCGCGTTTCCTTCTTTTATTTGTTCCTTGCGTGACTCGTATGGTGAGGACGTCCTCGTCTCGTACACTGCTCTCAGCACCGGAGTGAAGTAGCACACGGGCGCCGTCCTATACTGGAAGTGGTATGTGCGTCACTCCGTTTGTCCTTTGAGCTGATTGACCCAGCCAGCTGTAGGGGGAGCCACGGTGTAGCCCTTTCCCATTCCTAACGTTTTACCCACCGTCTTTTCCACAGGTATGCAGGGATTAGAACTGCGGTTTCAAAACGCTGTGGAAAGAGAACCAACGATCAGAATGACGTCAGATTTGAACAGCATACACTGAAGAGCCACAGAAACTGGTACGACTGCCTAATATCGTTTGGGGCCCCCGTGAGCACGCGGAAGTGCCGCGACGCGACGTGGCATTGACTCGACTAACGTGTGACGTAGTGCTGGAGGGAACAGCTATCATGAATCCTGTAGGGCTGTCCGTAGATTCATAAGAGTACGAGGGGGGGGGGGGGGAGGGGTGGAGGTGTCTTCTGAGCAGCGCGTTGCAAGGCATCCCAGCTGTGCTCAGTATTGTTCAAGTCTGGTGAGTTTGGTGGCCAGCGGAAATGTTTAAATTCAGAAGAGTGTTCCTGAAGCCACTCGGCAATTCGGGACGTGTGGGGTGTCGCATTGTTCTGCTGGAATTGCCCAAGTCCGTCGGAATTCAAATCGGGCATAACTGGATGCAGGTGATCAGATGGGTTACCTAAGTACGTCTCATCTGTCAGAGCTGTATCCAATCAGGGTACCCATATCACTCCAACGGCAAACACCCCACACCATTGCATGTTGTACCACCATACAGCGAGACCTTCAGAGGTGGTGATTCAGATTTCTGTACACACTGGAACCTCTAATAGCCAGTAGCACGTCCTCTTACATTGACGCTTGCCTCTATTCGTCGTGGCATACTATCCACAAGTTGATCAAGGCCCTATAGGTCCAGACTGTCCTCAACGGCGATTCGGCGTCGATCCCTGAGAGTGGTTGGTGGGTCATATGGTCCATAAACACCCCTTTTCAATCTACCCCAGGCATGTTCGATAGGGTTCATGTCCGGAGAACATGCTGACCACTCTAGTCGAGCGATGTCGTTATCCTGAAAGAAGTCATTTACAGGACGTGCACCATGGAGGCGCGAATTGTCGTCCATGAAGACGAATGCTTCGCCAATATGCTGCCGATATGATTGCAGTATCCGTCGGAGAAGGGCATTCACGTATCATACAGTCGTTACGGCTCCTTCCATGACCACCAGCGGCGTTCGTCGGCTCCACGTAATGCCACCCCAAAACAGCGCTTAACCTCCAGCTTGCTGCACTCGCGGAGCAGTGTGTCTAAGGCATTCAGCCTGACAAGGTTGGCTCCAAACATGTCTCCGACGATTATCTCGTTGAAGGCACATGCGACACACATCGGTGAAGAGAACATGATGCCAATTGTGAGCGGTCCATTTGGCATGTTGTTGGGCCCACCTGTACCGCGCTGCATGGTGTCGTGGTTGCAAAGATGGACCTCGCCATGGACGTCGGGAGTGAAGTTGCGCATCATGCAGCCTCTTGCGCACAGTTTGAGTCGTAACACGACGTCCTGTGGCTGCTCGAAAAGCATCATTCAAGCTTTGCTGTGAGAGTTCCTCCGAGCCATAATCCGTAGGTAGCGGTCATCCACTGCAGTAGTAGTCCTTGGGCGGCCTGAGCGGGGCATGTCATCGACAGTTACTGTCTCTCTGTATGTCCCCATGTCTGAAAACATCGCTTCGGTTCACTCCGATACGCCTGGACGCTTCCCTTCTTGAGAGTGCTTCCTGGCACGAAGCAATCGAACCGCGGTATTGACCGTGTAGGCATGGTTGAACTACTGATAACACGAGCCGTGTACCTCCTTCCTGGTGGAATGACTGGAACTGATTGGCTGTCGGACGCTGTCCGTCTAATAGGCGCTGCTCATGCACAGTTGTTTCCATCTTTGGGCGGGTTGAGAGAGATCTCTCAACAGTCAAACGGACTGTGTCTTTGAAACAATATCCACAGTCAACGTCTATCTTCAGGAGTTCTGGGAACCGGAGTGATGCAAAACTTTTTTTGATGTGTGTATATTCCGACATAATTGTCATAAAGGACTGTGACTATAATATAAATTAAATGAAGTTTAATATTTACTTCACACTACAAGAGTCGCAGTACGTAAAATTTTTCATTCTTTCCTTTTTTTTTTTTTAAAAAAAAAAGCTGTTACATTACCTGTTTAAACGAACTACGTCTTCATTTTCAAATGAAACCGGTAATGTAACTCCTTCCTTTAAAAAAAAAAAAAAAAAGAGGAAAAGAAAAATTTTCAAATGATGACGTAGTTTCTTGAAACCAGTAATGTTACCCCACTTTTTTTAAAAAAAATAACATAATATGTACTGTGACTATGGCTTCACTATTGTAGTGTCAAATATTTAACAGTCCGATCTGTTGTGGAGCATCCCGTTTTTCGATTTTAGTTTCTGGCTGGAAACGGTTGACATTGTATTGAACGTGTCTTTCATAGTCTCACGACAATTAGAAACCTTCGTTATTTCGGTTTTTATGCGGTTTCTGGCCTCAGGACAATTAAAAAGCGATTTTTCCCATTCAGTGTGGTACGACCTTGCCGTGGTGTATGGGGTTACCTAAATAACAGTGGCGGAACTGTTAACTCCCGAACTTGTGTCGTACCTTCAACAATACGGATGGTGCAATAGTCGTCGTATTGCGATTCATCTGTCATTTGTAGCCGACACCATTTACGTTAAGACGCTTACAACACCATTTATTGGTGACATTTTCAGTTTGTTTCTTTCTTGTTCCACGACGTTTCTCCATGCGTGAATAATATACAGTTCAAATTTTCTGTCATTCTCTTTGTCAAACGCTCTTTCTACAGCATTTGAAACTGGAACTTTAATTATGCACACGTTGCACAAAAGCTGCGTCTGTACAAGAATCTGAGAAATATGCGACCAGTATTTGTGTAAACAAACTGCCTACTAAGTGTGTTGTGCATACTGTAAGACCTTCCGTACACACACCATCAGATTATTTGACTTGTCGCTAGCTAACGAAGTAGGCGGGCGAGTGTCAGCAATATGTCTCGTGGTCTTATAGTGGCGTGTTTATCTTCTGCCGTTAGGTCAGACGATAGAAATGCCACTTGCACGCTTAGAGTAGCAGATTGACGGTGACCAACTTTAAACAGAACTTGATTAATTTTCACACACATTTATTAAAATAATAAAAATCATAGACATTACTTAACTTGATTCTGAAGTTCCTTTGGTCTTGGTACGTTAATATTATTCTCACATGTCTCTGATACTTGACAAAGTGTCTATACATTTATCTTCATGGCTATGTACAGGAATATGATAATCTTATTAGGCGCAGACTGAAACTTGACTATAGACTGGTACAGACTAACGCAGACTGGTACAGACTAAAGCAGATTAATGCAGACTGATGCAGACTGACTAATCGGAGGTCTGTACACTCGTTATAATACCTCGAGCGTTCAGGAATCACTGCGCGGTGTTTAAGTAGTTCCAAGTACTAGGGGACTGATGACGTCAGATGTTAAGTCCCATAGAGCTCAGAGCCATTTGAACCATTTGTTCCCCTATCATGCTGTAAACACACTTCCATACGACTCCACTTCTTCTTGACGTATTTTTGATCATGTAAGGCGTCACAGTGGGAAGTGCATGCTCAACAGCAGTGCGCTGGGCTTCGTTCGTAGCGTAACGACGTGACCAGTACACGCGTCTTTACGGCTGACTCCCCTCACCGAGTTGCCAAGTGCTAGCTAGCCTCACTTCATGGTGGGCGTTTCAAGGGAGCTGTCGTTGCTGACGAACCATGACCTTTCCACCGTCCTGGAGAGCGTCTATTTAGTAACTCGCGCAGTGTAAGAGGGTCCGGGGGCATTCCGTCTTCCTGCAACCGTATGCGTCCTGTGGGTCCCCTTTCCTCAAGCTGAGGTATTAACCACATTTTCAACACTTGTAAAAAATTTGCTAGATGACTTATCAGTTTGGCTTTAGCAAAGCTGAAGTACCAGAGAGGCAATACTGACGTTGGGGTTGCTAATGGAAGCAATACTAAATAGAAATGCAGACACGTTAGTAGGATTTGTCGACCTCGAAAAAGCGTTCGACAATATAAAATGGTGCAAGATGTTAGAAATTCTGAGAAAAGTAGAGGTAAGCTGTAGGGAAAGACGGGTACAAGAGCCAAGGGGGAATAATAATAGTGTACGATCAAGAACGAAGTGCTCGCATTAAAAAGAGTGTAAGACAGGGATGTAGTCTTACGCCACTGCTGCTCAATCTGTACATCAAAGAAGCAATGATGGAAATAAAAGAAAGGTTCAAGAGCGGAAATAAAATTCAAGGTCAAGGGATATCAATGATACGATTCGCTGATGACATTGCTATCGTGAGTGAAAGTGAAGAAGAATTACGGGATCGAATGAGTGGAATGAGTACATAATATGGATTGAGAGTAAATCGAAGAAATGCAAAGTAGTGAGAAGTAGCATAAAAAAGAACAGTGAGAAAGTCAGCATCTGGGTTGCTGGTCACGAAGTAGATGAAGTTAAGGAATTCTGCTACCTAGGCAGCAAAACAATCAATGACGGGTGGAACAAGCAGACTAGCACTGGCAGAATGGGCATTCCTGGACAAGAGGAGTCTGCTGGTATCAAACACAGGCTTTAATTTGAGGAAGACGTTTCTGAGAACGTACGTTTGGAACACAGCATAGTATGGTAGTGAAACATGGACTGCGGGAAAACCGGAAGGGAAGAGAATCGAAGCATTTGAGAGGTGGTGTTGCGGACGGCTGTTGACAATTAGGTGGACTGATAAGGTAAGGATTGAGGAGGTTCGGCGCAGAATCGGAGAGGAAAGGAATATGTGGAAAACATTCACAAGGAGAAGGGACAGGATGATAGGACATCTGCTAAGACATGAGGGAATGACTTCCATGGTACTAGAGGGAGCTGTAGAGGGCAAAAAGTGTAGAGGAAGACAGAGATTGGAATACAGTCAGCAAGTAATTGAAGACGTAGGTCGCAAGTGCTACTCTGAGATGAAGAGGTTGGCACAGGAGAGGAATTCGTGGCGGGACGCATTAGACCAGTCAGAAGACTGATGAACCAAATAAATAAATAAATAAATAAATGCTCTATTCATAGTCCCATGAAAAAGAGTACGGTCCAACCAGAGGTTGTGTCAACGCTGCCCATATCATTCCGTGAGGCGGGTTCTTTCCTAACTCGACTGTGTATTGAGGATTCTCTTTGACCTAAACAATAAATGGCAGATTCATCTGAGAACATAACCTTGGCTCGCCTAACTGCATTTCGAAATCGAGTTAACAAAGTACGAAACGCTAAAACGCCCCCATTCTGGTCTGTATCCTAAAACTCGTTTACAAACATCGGTCGAAAATGTCGGACCTTAAGTTCTTTTTTCGTGTGATCCGGCACTCCGTGTACCGAGGCACGCTCACGTGTCGACGTCGTAAGAGAGAGAGTGCGGCACACGTTTCTTCTCGTGTCTGCTTTTTTCCGCTCCGTGGCCTGCAACAGCAAAGGCACGTCTTTCCGAATCCAGAAGTGTTGCCTTTCGCGGTCGAGCGTTATTAAATCTTTCCTGGAAATGTTCAATAATCTGTCTCACTGCCTGCCCTGTGTGTTTCGTGCACTGAAACACTTGTCACTAAGCGCGCAAATAGCGTAACTGTGACCGCTCATGTCTACCATGGCTCCAAATTAAACTCCTGCGACCGCGAAAACATGTAATAATGAATTCCAACAATTGATTCCAAGACCCGATAAGAAGTAAGATAGCTACAATTCTGCTAAACGTGTTTCACCTCATATAGAACGCTGGTGCAACCTATTCTTGAGTAATGCTCGAGTGTTTGGGATCCGTAGCAGGTCGGATTGATCAAAGACATCGAAGCAATTCAGAGCCCGGCTGGCAGATTTGTTACCGGTATGTTCGGTCAGCATGCAAGTGTTGCGGATGTGCTTCTGGAGCTCCAATGGGAATCCCTGCAGAGAAGGCGACGTTCTTTTCGAGGAAGGCTTATGACAAAATTTAGAGAACCGGCTTTTAAAGCTGAGCGCAGTACATTACGCGTAAGGACCACGAAGAAAAGATACGAGAGATTAGGGCTGATACAGAGGCGTACAGACACTCGTTTTTCCCTCGCTGTGTTTGCGAGTGGAACAGGAAAGGAAATGGCAAGTAATGGTTTAGGGTACCCTCCGCCACGCATCATACGGTGGCTTGTAGAGTATCTGTGTGGATGCAGATGTAGATGTAGAATGGGTGCGGGAACTTCTCGCCCACCGTGTACGTCACGTGCGCCATATGCTCATCACCAGGTGTGGACCATATTTTATTTTGTATTTATTTTAAAGTACCGGTATGGTTTGTCAAACAGAGGAAATTTCAGGATGGAATACCAACAACACGGAAAGGACAGATTGCTGCTCATTAGATAGAGGAGGTGCTGAATCACAGACGATGTGGAACTTCCTGCCAGATTAAAATTGTGTGTCGGATCGGCACTCGAACCTGGGACTTAAGTTTGGAAGGTAGGAGATTAGGTACTAGCGCAGGTAAAGCTGCGAGAACGGGTAGAGATCTTGCCTGCAAAAAGCAGGGGTCCTGGCTACGAATCCCAGTCCGGCACACAGTTTTAATCTGCCAAGAAGTTTCAGTGCTAGAGATGTTCCAGTTCTTAAGTTTCAATGCTAAAGATGTTCCAGTTCTTCAGAATTGGAAAACACACACAAATGCGTAAAAGCACAACACACACACACACACACACACACACACACACACACAAATGGCCGCCGCCACCAAGCAGTAGGGCCCCTTAGCCCATTGAGACAGTGGCGATGCGTATGTGAGTTGTGCTTGTACGAATTTGTGTAACGTAAGTAGTAATCTATCCATTCCGTATTGTTTGAAGAAGAGATACGATTTTTAAATTCCTTGTTTGCAAGTTGGTTTTCATGTTTTCCATTGGAGTTTCTGAAGATCCGGTCCTAAGCAAAAATTTGTGCAATTGCGTCCGACAGAACGTAAAATAAATTACGATACCTTTTTGACTAAAAAATTTTGTCGTTACATTTATTGCTATTTTGTCGAAAACCGACATTCTGAGCCCGTGGCTGTGTACAAAATACAGATTGACTCTTACAGAGAAGACAGCAGCAACCAGCCACTTTTTTGCAATGTTATTTATTTATTTAAATAGCGCCGTTACCGGTTTCGAACCTCGAGATTCATCTTCAGACGGCTAGTTTACGTTAAGATACATTTTACATTAGTTTTCACTTTTTGCTTTCCCAAATGATGAAATGTCGTTTGGTGGTGGTGTCCTGCAACGAAAACAAGATGTGAGACAATGTCTTTTTAACTGTAATTGTGCCTCACAACGATTTTAAATGATGGAAACAAATTATTCTAGGGGAGATGTTTTGGTTACGTAAATAACCGAAACATCTCCACTTACTTGCGTCACCAAAACATCTCCACTAGAATAATTCGTTTACATCATTTAAAATCGTTGTCAGTGACAATAAGAGTTGAAAAGACATTCTCATATCTTGTTTTGGTTGTAGGACTCCGCCACCAAAAGAAATTTCATCATTTGGGAAGACAAAAAGTGAAAGCTAATGTAAAATGTATCTTAACGTGAACTAGCCGGCAGCAGAGCTGTTGAAATAAATAAATAGCATTGTAAAAAGTGGGTGATTGATGTCGTCTTCTCTGTAAGAGTCAACCTGCATTATGTTACATTTACTGTTCGAGCATCTGCTGTCCTGTCCATCAGTACACAACTTAAGTGCCCTCGGCTCCTCTAGCTGTCGGGCAAGTTGGAGAGTTCGAACAGGGGATTAGCGGAGCTTGTCTCGACGTTCGGCCGGCACAAATTCCACTGGACGCAGTTGAAGAGACACCCTTCCAATGCCGCGTATCGCCGCGTCCAACCTGATAATGGCCCAAATTTAGGGCGGAATAGTGACTACAGGTTTCTTCAGGTCTACCAAAGCCAGCTCAAGCCACCCGCTGATGACTGGCCACCCCTGAGCTACCAAAATGCGGTGACCCTGGCTGGTACGCTTCAGCAGCTGTTCCAAATTGTCACCCACATTCTGGGTGGGATTTAGATCGGTTGATTTCGCAGGCCGGTCGAGCTGCAGACAGGGTGCCCGAGAATCCGTCAAACCGGCAACGTACGCTTGCAGGCTGGTGAACGCGGCTGTCATCATCCTGGAAGACGGGACTCTCCAGAGCAAACTCACCTTGGAGACAAAGAAGCAACAGCAACACTCAGACACCGAAAATACTGGAATAAACAGATCGGTCCACGTTCGGGGTAAGCTAAATGAGAGGGCCAAAGTCTCAGTACGAAAAATATGAACTGCATTCGCAGTTACGAATATGGACAACCGTCAGCTGCCTAATGGAATGACGACAATGGAAGTTTGTGCCGGACCGGGACTGGAACCCGGATTTCCTGCTACCACCAGGCTACCCGAGCACGACCCACCGCCACACCCAGACTCCCGTATGTCGTCAGCCGTGTTTCTTCACCCTGTATTATGTATCTTCCAGTACAGAGGTGACGTTTTAGTTGTCTCTTTGTTTCAGAAACCACTGTAACAATGGACGTCAGACTTTTATACAACATTACGTGTTAATTGTTAGTGTGTTAGATTGAAATCATTACATTTCGATCAGAGTTTTGTATAATATTTATACTTTTTCCAAAGTAGTTTTAATTATACCAAACATTTTTGTATTTTAGTTCGGTAGGCTCAGTATAAGTACTCGTATGTTGTAACTTTCTGAGAGAGCACTGAAAGACCTAAGTAGAAACAAGGCCATGGGAGAACATTCCGTTAGAACTACTGATAGCTTTGGGAGACCTAGCTATGGCCAAACTCTTCCATCTGTTGAACAAGATGTATGAGACAGGCGAAATACGCCCAAACTTCAATAAGAATATAATAATCCCGATTCCAAAGAAAGCAGCTGCTGACAGGTGTTTAAATTACTGAACTATCAGTTTAATGAGTCATTGCTGCAAAATAGTAACACGAATTATGTACAGAAGAATGGAAAAACTAGTAGAAGCCGACTTCGGGGAAGATCAGTTTCAATTCCGTAGCAACGTAGGAACACATGAGGAAAAAGTGATCTTATGACTTATCTTAGAAGCTAGGTTAACGAAACGCAAACCTACGTTTATAGCATTTGTAGACGTAGCAGCGCGGGATTAGCCGAGCGGTCTTGGGCCCAGCAATCATGGACAGTGCGGCTGGTCCCGGCGGAGGTTCGAGTCCTCCCTCGGGCATGGGTGTGTGTGTTTGTACTTAGGATAATTTAGGTTAAGTAGTGTGTAAGCTTAGGAACTGATGAGCTTAGCAGTTAAGTCCCATAAGCGGTGTAGGGCCCAGCAATCATGGACAGTGCGGCTGGTCCCGGCGGAGGTTCGAGTCCTCCCTCGGGCATGGGTGTGTGTGTTTGTACTTAGGATAATTTAGGTTAAGTAGTGTGTAAGCTTAGGAACTGATGACCTTAGCAGTTAAGTCCCATAAGATTTCACACAAATTTGAACATTTTTTGTAGACGTAGAGAAAGCTTTTGACAATGTTGACTGGAATACTCTCTTTCAAATTCTGAAGGTGGCAGTGGTAAAATACAGGGAGTGAAAGGCTATTTACAATTTGTACAGAAACCAGATGGCAGTTATAAGAGTAGAGGGACATGAAAGGGAAGCAGTGGTTGGGAAGGGAGTGAGACGGGGTTGTCCCCGATGTTAGTCAATCTGTATATTGAGCCAGCAGTAGGAATTAAAATCCAGGGAGAACAAACAAAATCCTTGAGGTTTGCCGATGACATTGTCATTCTGTCAGAGACAGCAAAGGACGTGGAAGAACAATTGAACGGAATGGACAGCATCTTGAAAGGAGGGTATAAGATGAACATCAACAAAAGCAAAACGAGGATAATGGAATGTAGTCAAATTAAGTCGGGTGATGCTGAGGGAATTAGATTAGGAAATGAGACGCTTAAAGTAGTAAAGGAGTTTTGCTATTTGGGGAGGAAAGTAACTGATGATGCCCGAAGTAGAGAGAATATAAACTGTCGACTGGCAATGGTAAGGAAAGTATTTTTGAAGAAGAGAAATTTGTTAACATCGAGTATAGATTTGAAGTGTCGGGAAATATTTTCTGGTATAGTGTATAGCCATGTATGGATATGAAACATAGATGATAAACACTAGGCAAGAAGAGAACAGAAGCTTTTGAAATGTGGTGCTACAGAAGAATGCTGAAGATTAGATGGGTAGATCACATAACTAATGAGGAGGTATTGAATAGGATTGGGGAGAAGAGGAGTTTGTGGCACAACTTAACTAGAAGAAGGGATCGGTTGGTAGGACATGTTCTGAGGCATCAGGGGATCACCAATTTAGTATTGGAGGAAATCGTGGAGGGTAAAAATCATAGAGGGAGACCAAGAAATGAATACACTAAGCAGATTCAGAAGGATACAGGTTGCAGTAGGTACTGGCAGATGAAGAAGCTTGCACAGGATAGAGTAGCATGGAGAGCTGCATCAAACCAGTCTCAGGACTGAAGACCACAGAAACAACAACAACTCTCTGAAAGTATGAATATTCTACTCTAAGTGATTCCTCAGATTCAGAAAAATGGAACTGACAATGTAAGTTTTGAGAAACATGTTTCATTTTGTTACTCACTCAGAAACATCACACTCCGTATCATCTTGATCATTTTCTATGGATCTCTTTCTTTCCTCCCTTGAGGACTCCTTAGTGGCCATTTCTGCTGCATACATTGCTGCTGGTCCATCCTTTGATTTCCTATACCAGTGTTGCCACCACTAAAAGCAATAACAACATGACAACCCCCCCCCCCACCCCCATTTTATTGTCTTGCTTTCAGTAAATACAGTTTTGGTACGCGAGTTCATATGATTGCTGAAGAACTCATTTGGGTTCTGAGTCTGCCCATGTAGACACTTCCTCAATAACGGAGGATGCGTAAAGTGTCCGTAAACGGGCATTACGTCTTCCATGGCTGCTGCTGGGATCGAGTGTTCGAGTACTGGGAGTTGCGATAATTGTACCGTAAATCTGGTCCGGAAGGACAAGGTTAGCGTATTGGCTTACGATCTGTTGCCAGTTTGTTGGCGAAGGTGTGTAGCCCATTTGTCCTTGCCTCAATCTGAACAAATTATCAGTGTTATTTCTAACGGCCATTCCATAGTATTATTATAGTTCATCACTAACTTCGTCTGTCAGCCTTTTCCGTTATCGTTTTACCATCTGAAGAATTCCTGTTTCTGAAACTTGGTTTCAATTTCATGTTGCCATTCCTCTTCTGGACATAACCGACACATTCCAGTTTTGTGATAATATTGTCACCGTAAGGCTAGCTGCTACTACACTGTTGTCTGCTTTTGAGATCCCATCAGCTAAGAACATAACGTGACGAACACACGTTTTATTCGCGGATCGTCTGAAGGTTTCAGTAGCTGCAGAGACATCCATTCCACCGGTTGTTCTTTTAAGGTTTCTGTCGCAGGTATGTTCTGCTTCGTTCCCTGACTTACATTCATAGCGATCTTTCGTCAGAATCTCGAAGTCCATTACCATTCCAGTATTCACACTTAGTTAACACTTCTACATACAACATTTGTTTATATTACGAAAGGGTACGATATTATTTTCGACAGTACTACCAATAGAAACAACGTAATTTCGCCTTTGTAATAGTGCAATCCACTGTCTTCCATGCAAAAACTTAACGAATTTATTTCATCTTGAAGCAATGCACGTAAAACTTTTAACATTTTAAACAGGCGCAGACGATATTTTTTTAAAAGAAAAAAATGTTTACAATGTGAGTTTATAAGTGATTTATGTACCATATTAATTAGAAAATTGTAAATTTTGTGATGAGATAAAAAGTTCAA
Source organism: Schistocerca piceifrons (assembly GCF_021461385.2). Lineage (NCBI taxonomy): Eukaryota > Metazoa > Arthropoda > Insecta > Orthoptera > Acrididae > Schistocerca > Schistocerca piceifrons. The sequence continues at coordinate 218,061,970 of NC_060146.1, forward strand.
ATCAATCGGTTTTCCTTTCCAACTACCGGTAAGACAAAATTTCAAATCAGCTGTGGCAGAGCATCAACAATAATGTAACCAAGTTCTAGATTTTAAGAACACACACGTGATAGACAAAGAAATTGGTATTTATGAAACGAACGTCCGTGAAAGAGTCAAAATATCAAATAATAACTGCAATTTCAATAGAGAAGAAGTCTACAGAGTACCGTCTTCACGGTTACTCACTATGACGGAAGTAAACATCCAGCCACAGCGAGCACAGCATTTGACGATGCCACTATGGCTCCAGTATATTAGTATATGTTTTTATAAAACAGATCTGAAGATGGTCATTATAGTCTGGTGATAAAAAATCTGTGACCATAGAAGTAAAGGAAGTTTGTCCAGTAGAGTGCTTCCCGTTGGTGTAGAATTGTGAAATTTGTCAATAAGAATGGCTTCACAGTACAAGGAAACGAAAACAAATCTGAAAATTGTTAATTTATAATTATATCATATGACTAAAATATTTCTTTTATCGTTTGTTATCCGACTTCAGACTTGATTCTTAAACATTCTCGAAAGTCTTGGAGTCCGAGGGACCGACTATGTCCATAACAGGCAAGGATTGTCGAGATCATAGATGGCGGTATAATGAAGGTTAACTACTACGTCGATGAAAACAAAAGATACGACCATTTACGTTACGTATTTTGAAACGTATTAGCGGTCTAGAATCAGAAAATTTGGCAAGAAGATCAGAGCACAAAAAAGGAAAAAAATAAGGAAATTGCGTAATTTATTATCTTGTCACGTGACAAAAAATATTTCTTTTATCCGTATTTACCCGACTACCTGTGGTGTCACCGCCAGACACCACACTTGCTAGGTGGTAGCTTTAAATCGGCCGCGGTCCATTAGTACATGTCGGACCCGCGTGTCGCCACTGTCAGTGATCGCAGACCGAGCGCCACCACACGGCAGGTCTCGAGAGACTTACTAGCACTCGTCCCAGTTGTACGGACGACTTTGCTAGCGACTACACGGACGGAGACTCTCTCATTTGCCGAGAATATAGATAGCATAGCCTTCAGCTAAGTCAATGGCTACGACCTAGCAAGGCGCAATTAACAGTATAGTGCATGTATCTAAAGAGTCTAACTTGTATCGCCAAGAGCGATATACACCAATGTGGATTAAAGTTAAGTATTCCAGAAGCTACGTGCTTTTCTTTATAGCATTCATTACGTATCCTGTTTCAGACCTCACGCCACCCTGCGTGAGTTTAAACGCGTGCATTTCGGTTACCCGTCACTGTGGACTGGCTCTCTTGTCAGGCCACAACACTACCAACCTGAAAATTAAGCATTCTCGAAAGTCTTGGGAACCCGGGGACCGATGTCTTGCCAGTCTCAGTATCGACAACAGGGAAACATCGTCGAGGTCCTCATTCCCGGGTTGTATGAAATGTCTGTGTACATAATTATGTTTGTACGGAGCTTTCAGTGTGAGAGTCCTATTCGCACCTGGACAACAGTTGTTCTTTTTTCATCTAACTAGGGGCAAGATAGATACTGCATACAGGAAATTCAAGAGACCTTTGGAGACAAGAGAGCTACTTGTATGAATATCAAGAAAAAATGGTTCAAATGGCTCTGAGCACTATGGGACTCAACTGCTGAGGTCATTAGTCCCATAGAACTTAGAACTAGTTAAACCTAACTAACCTAAGGACATCACACACATCCATGCCCGAGGCAGGATTCGAACCTGCGACCGCAGCGGTCTCGCGGTTCCAGACTGCAGCGCCAGAACCGCGCGGCCACTTCGGCCGGCTGAATATCAAGAGCTCAGATGGAAACCCAGTTCTAAGCAAAGAAGGGAAAGCAGAAAGGTGGAAGGAGTATATAGAGGGTCTATACAAGGACGATATACTTGAGGATAATATTATGGAAATGGAAGAGGATGAAGATGAAATGGGAGATACGATACTGCGTGAAGAGTTTGAAAGAGCACTGAAAGACCTGAGTCGAAACAAGGTCCCGGGAGTAGACAACATTCCATTAGAACTATTGACGGCCTTGGGAGAGCCAGTCCTGACAAAACTCTGCCATCTGGTGAGCAAGATGTATGAGACAGGCAAAATACCTTCAGACTTCAAGAAGAATATAATAATTCCAATCCCAAAGAAAGCAAGTGCTGGCACATGTGAAAATTTCAAGATTTTAAACATGGCTGCAGCAGCAACTGTTAAAATTCTTCACAATAAAGGATGGCAGCCAAAAACAGTTGCAGGATAGAATTTTTTTATTAAAATTCTTGACCAAGGTTTCGGTACATATAAACATACCTTCATCAGAAGTACATTTCCTGAATAGAAAGACACATTCATTAGAAAAGCCATATCAACGAAAGTGAGAACCAGAAGCTTAAATAACGGTGAAATTGCTAAAGTAATACAGGGACACAGTCTTTAGTACTTACTAAAATTACATCATGCACTGGAGAATAATAAAACAATTATGCCAAAAGGCGTCGTCAGTAATTAAAATATCATCTCCATTTGTACAACATGTGTAATGGGCACATGATCAAAGCGAACAGTTTAACATTGTTACTTCGCCTATGAACTGTTGAGACACGAGTGTGAAGGCACTAAGGTAGATTGTTTCGCCGAGAGAGGGCACTTGCATGTGCCAGACTCGCGCATATTACATTCCATAAATACATACATAAGCGCATTAAATTATTAAAGGTTGTGTTAATTCAAACTTTGTCTTAATAAATAAAGCGTATCACGCCAATTAAAGACATTTATGTAAACTAGAAATATAGAACCAAATTTACCTGTGTCCTAGTGTCAAACGGATAAAACTTGCGCTTGGAACATCTAACGAGAGAGGGCACTACTGTAATGCGCGAGAGTCTCGCGTAACGTAGGCAGTGAAATCATACTAGCGAAACAACCAAAATGTTATAATAAAACGAAACCATCTGTCTGTATGAATAAAACATAGTAGTCATTTAACCACACATACACATTGAAATTCATAATTAACAAACATCACATTATGTAGATCCCAACAAGATAGGAAAAGCGCATTTCACCGGCATCAACAAGCAAGAAAATAACTCCTTGTCAGCCAGACTATATTACATTAAGGCAATGAGGGGTTTGAAACTGTCTAAAAAATTTTTGTTTCGAAGCTGCACCTGTTCATTAAGAACAAACCCATCTTTTAGAGACAGATGCTTGAAAATCTCTAATTCTTCGAGCAAGTCTAGTTTGTCATCTTTATCAGCTTCATGAAGCATCTCTACGTCGTCCAGTTCACTTGGCGTGTGCTGTAAGAGCCATAGATGTTCAGCAAAGGTGGAATTATATACGTTTTCCCCATTTTTACCTAACCTGTGTTCTTTATACCTAACTTTAATGGGTCTACCTGTCTGCCCTATGTAATAGTTTGGGCAGTCGTTACAAGTAATTTTGAATACACCGGACTTAGTGCTGAGTTCTTCTCGTGCTCCAATCTTATGAATTACTCTACGTTTGAGGCTATTATTTACGGAAAAAGCAACTCTATAACCGTATTGTTTCTGTAAAAGTCTTTTAATCTTATATGAAACGTTCCCTAAAAATGGAATAGAAATAAAGTTATTACTCTCATAGTTCTTTGCCCTGTTATCTCTTAAAGTAGAAAATTTTACTGCTATTTTTTTCCTAGCAATTTGGTCAATTAATTTAGGGTCGTATCCATTGTTAGTGGCTATTGATTTTAATAAAAATATTTCATTTTCAAAACAATTCTGTGCTAAAGGTGTGCTCACAGCGCGATGAACTGCAGAATGAAAAAAGGCGATCTTGTGAGTTTGAGGATGACAGGAATCTGCTGGAATAATATTATCAGAGAAAGTTTCTTTACGGAAAATGTCGAAGCTAATGGTGTTACCCGATAACTTAAGTTTCAAATCAAGAAAATTGAGTTCTCTCTCGTTATTTTGTATCTCTTTTGTAAATTTCATTTTCTCGTGGAAACTGTTGAAAACATGAAACAGTTGTTGTAGATCTTGGTCACAACCTTGAAATAGTATGAGTATATCATCAACATAACGAGCATAAAAAGAAATCTTATTGCCTAACGTAGGGTTGTTTTTGAAGAAATTTTCTTCTAGTGCATTCATAAAGATGTCAGCAAAGATGCCAGCTAACGGGCAACCCATGGCTAAGCCGAATGGTTGCTCATACATTTTACCATTAAACTGAAAGTAATTGTAATCTAGTACAACCTGCAGTAGTGACATAAGTTCCGACAACTGTAGCTCACTTAAAGTTTTATGTTGTCGAATGTTACCTTCAATAATCTTAAGAGTGATATCCACTGGAACATTGGTGTATAAACTTACGACGTCAAAAGAAACCAAACGAGAGAAAGAAGTGATCTCTACTGATTTTAGCTTGTTTACTACCTCAGCACTATTTTTAACAGAGTAATTGTTTTCAAAAACAAAGGCTTCTTTAATTTTAGTGTGTAAAAATCTCGCTAATTTGTGATGTGGGCTCTTTATTCCATTAACAATGGGACGAACTGGGTGTTGACTTTTGTGTACCTTAAACTGACTTCTAAGCGTAGGTGCTCTAGGGTTCATGTTAATTAAGGTTTTCTTTTGAAACTCTTTCATAAGATGTTTACTTCTTCTTAACGTATCTCTAATTTGCTTTTGTAACGTAGGGGTATGATCCTGCTCAGTTTCAAATATACCATTTTCTTCGAAAAAAGCCAAAGTTTTAGCAATGTATTCACTTTTATAGGCTACAACAAGCGAATTTCCTTTGTCTGATTTAGTGATGAGAGCCTCATTATTTTTTAATTTACGGTTAATACTAGTAATAATGTTACCACCTCTCTGTTTTAAATCACTGTTTTTTACAGACTTGACCTCTCTTTCTATAATTGCGCTACATTCATGAGCTATCCTATTTTGTTGGGATTTTTCAGTTTTTACGGAGTCAAGACCAACTTTAAGGTCAACAATAAAATTATCTATCACTTTAGGATCGTTAATATCAGGCATGAAATTGTATTTAAAACCTCTCGCTAGCATGGCGCTTTCTTGAGGGGTAAAGCTTATAGAAGTTTTGTTTAGTACTCTGTCGAAAAATTGGTGTTCGCAATTGACAGTTCTTTTTGCATGAACAACATTAGATTTTGGGGTAACATTTTCCAGTTTTTGAAGTTTAAAATCATGTCTACACTGAATTTCAACCTTACGATTGTGTAACCACTCATTAACACTCTGCCAAACAAAAGAGATACAAAATAACGAGAGAGAACTCAATTTTCTTGATTTGAAACTTAAGTTATCGGGTAACACCATTAGCTTCGACATTTTCCGTAAAGAAACTTTCTCTGATAATATTATTCCAGCAGATTCCTGTCATCCTCAAACTCACAAGATCGCCTTTTTTCATTCTGCAGTTCATCGCGCTGTGAGCACACCTTTAGCACAGAATTGTTTTGAAAATGAAATATTTTTATTAAAATCAATAGCCACTAACAATGGATACGACCCTAAATTAATTGACCAAATTGCTAGGAAAAAAATAGCAGTAAAATTTTCTACTTTAAGAGATAACAGGGCAAAGAACTATGAGAGTAATAACTTTATTTCTATTCCATTTTTAGGGAACGTTTCATATAAGATAAAAAGACTTTTACAGAAACAATACGGTTATAGAGTTGCTTTTTCCGTAAATAATAGCCTCAAACGTAGAGTAATTCATAATATTGGAGCACGAGAAGAACTCAGCACTAAGTCCGGTGTATACAAAATTACTTGTAACGACTGCCCAAACTATTACATAGGGCAGACAGGTAGACCCATTAAAGTTAGGTATAAAGAACACAGGTTAGGTAAAAATGGGGAAAACGTATATAATTCCACCTTTGCTGAACATCTATGGCTCTTACAGCACACGCCAAGTGAACTGGACGACGTAGAGATGCTTCATGAAGCTGATAAAGGTGACAAACTAGACTTGCTCGAAGAATTAGAGATTTTCAAGCATCTGTCTCTAAAAGATGGGTTTGTTCTTAATGAACAGGTGCAGCTTCGAAACAAAAATTTTTTAGACAGTTTCAAACCCCTCATTGCCTTAATGTAATATAGTCTGGCTGACAAGGAGTTATTTTCTTGCTTGTTGATGCCGGTGAAATGCGCTTTTCCTATCTTGTTGGGATCTACATAATGTGATGTTTGTTAATTATGAATTTCAATGTGTATGTGTGGTTAAATGACTACTATGTTTTATTCATACAGACAGATGGTTTCGTTTTATTATAACATTTTGGTTGTTTCGCTAGTATGATTTCACTGCCTACGTTACGCGAGACTCTCGCGCATTACAGTAGTGCCCTCTCTCGTTAGATGTTCCAAGCGCAAGCTTTATCCGTTTGACACTAGGACACAGGTAAATTTGGTTCTATATTTCTAGTTTACATAAATGTCTTTAATTGGCGTGATACGCTTTATTTATTAAGACAAAGTTTGAATTAACACAACCTTTAATAATTTAATGCGCTTATGTATGTATTTATGGATTGTAATATGCGCGAGTCTGGCACATGCAAGTGCCCTCTCTCGGCGAAACAATCTACCTTAGTGCCTTCACACTCGTGTCTCAACAGTTCATAGGTGAAGTAACATTGTTAAACTGTGCGCTTTGATCCTGTACCCATTACACATGTCGTACAAATGGAGATGATATTTTAATTACTGACGACGCCTTTTGGCATAATTGTTTCATTATTCTCCAGTGCATGATGTAATTTTAGTAAGTACTAAAGATTGTGTGCCTGTATTACTTTAGCAATTTCACCGTTATTTAAGCTTCTGGTTCTCACTTTCGTTGATATGGCTTTTCTAATGAATGTGTCTTTCTATTCAGGAAATGTACTTCTGATGAAGGTATGTTTATATGTACCGAAACCTTGGTCAAGAATTTTAATAAAAAAATTCTATCCTGCAACTGTTTTTGGCTGCCATCCTTTATTGTGAACATGTGAAAATTACCAAACTATCAGTTTAATAAGTGACAGCTGCAAAACACTAACGCGAATTCTTTACAGACGAATGGAAAAACTTGTAGAAGCCGACCTCGGGGAAGATCAGTTTGGATTCCGTAGAAATGTTGGAACCCGTGAGGCAATACTGACCTTGCGACTTATTGTAGAAGAAAGATTAAGGAAAGGCAAACCTAGGTTTCTTGCATTTGTAGAATTAGAGAAAGCTTTTGACAATGTTGACTGGAATACTCTCTTTCAAATTCTAAAGGTGGCAGGGGTAAAATACAGGGAGCGAAAGGCTATTTACAATTTGTACAGAAACCAGATGGCAGTTATAAGAGTGGAGGGGCAAGAAAGGGAAGCAGTGGTTGGGAAGGGAGTGAGACAGGGTTGTAGCCTCTCCCCGATGTTATTCAGTCTGTATATTGAGCAAGCAGTAAAGGAAACAAAAGAAAAATTCGGAGTAGGTATTAAAATGCACGGAGAAGAAATAAAAACTTTGAGGTTCGCCGATGACATTGTAATTCTGTCAGAGACAGCAAAGGACTTGGAAGAGCAGTTTAACGGAATGGACAGTGTCTTGAAAGGCGGATATAAGCTGAACATCAACAAAAGCAAAACGAGGATAATGGAATGTAGTCGAATTAAGTCGTGTGATGCTGAGGGAATTAGATTAGGAAATGAGACACTTAAAGTAGTAAAGGAGTTTTGCTATTTGGGGAGCAAAATAACTGATGATGGTCGAAGTAGCGAGGATATAAAATGTAGACTGGCAATGGCAAGGAAAGCGTTTCTGAAGAAGAAAAATTTGTTAACATCGAGTATAGATTTAAGTGTCAGGAAGTCGTTTCTGAAAGTATTTGTATAGAGTGTAGCCATGTATGGAAGTGATACGTGGACGATAAATAGTTTGGACGAGAAGAGAATAGAAGCTTTCGAAATGTGGTGCTACAGAAGAATGCTGAAGATTAGATGGGTAGATCACATAACTAATGGTGAGGTATTGAATAGAATTGGGGAGAAGAGGAGTTTGTGGCACAACTTCACAAGAAGAAGGGACCGGTTGGTAGGACGTGTTCTGAGGCATCAGGGGATCACAAATTTAGCATTGGAGGGCAGCGCGGAGGGTAAAAATCGTAGAGGGAGACCAAGAGATGAATACACTAAGCAGATTCAGAAGGATGTAGGTTGCAGTAGGTACTGGGAGATGAAGAAGCTTGCACAGGATAGAGTAGCATGGAGAGCTGCATCAAATCAGTCTCTGGACTGAAGACCACTACAACAACATCCTCGAACAGAGTTTCCTTAGTTATGAAGCTCATTAGACAGTGAGGTAAATGAAAACAGAACTCCGCTAAACACGCGAAGCGACCACAGATACAAACGACGCCAGCCCTCTTGTCAGATCTGACGACAAGCGAAATTTCTTTCAAAGACGCCCCGCGTTTGACAAGCGCGCCAAACAGCGGTCCAGTAATGGACAGCGCGGCGGACCCACGCACCTGTGTTGCGTCACTGCAGTCCCGCAGTGGCTGCTGTGCTGTCAGCTCACGGCCGCCGCATCCTCGGTCATCCGCCGACTGCCGGCTCTCGCCGCTGCAGCGCGCCTGCCCGCTCCTTCCCCCACCACCGCGGGCGGCGGCCTCTGACGCACGGCCGGGGCCTCCAGGCGTTGACCAAGGCAGCGGTGCTTCACCGCCCCTCACACTTCTCGGACTAACCGCTCGCCACTGCGTCACTGAAAACCCGCAACGCATCGGCATCGCCAACCGACTTCGGAAGAGCAGACAGCTCTTCCCAAGTACTGGAGTCTATACAAGGTCTTCTACGAGGAATAGTAAATACACTGAAGAGCGAAACAAACCGGCACACCTCCGTAATATCGTGTAGGGCCACCGCGAGCACGCAGAAATTCCGCAACACGACGTGGCGTGGACTCGACCAATGTCTGACGTAGTGCTGGAGGGAACTGACACCGTGAATCCTTCAGTGCTGTCCATAGCTCCGTAAGAGTACGAAGCGGTGGAGATCTCTTCTGGACAGCACGTTGCAAGTCATCCCAGATATGTTCAATAATGTTCATGTCTGGGGAGTTTGGTGGCCAGTGGAAGTGTTTAAACTCATAATACTGTTACTGGAGCCACTCTGTAGCTATTCTGGACGTGTGAAGTGTCGCATTGTGAAAGGTGGCTACACTGAGTCACAGCGCCAGAGATTGCGCCAAAGATTATTATTACGCCGCCTCCACTGGTAGTAGTAGTAGTTCAGAGGTTGCCGTGGACAGTGCTTGTTGAGAGGATGTCGAGAGCAGTACTATTGAGAGCATGTCGTGTGCAGTTGTTGTTCTGTTGGGCGAGAGAATAGATAGATGGAAGATGTTGCAATGATCACAGTGTATTTTTCGTCATTATACACTCCTGGAAATTGAAATAAGAACACCGTGAATTCATTGTCCCAGGAAGGGGAAACTTTATCGACACATTCCTGGGGTCAGATACATCACATGATCACACTGACAGAACCACAGGCACATAGACACAGGCAACAGAGCATGCACAATGTCGGCACTAGTACAGTGTATATCCACCTTTCGCAGCAATGCAGGCTGCTATTCTCCCATGGAGACGATCGTAGAGATGCTGGATGTAGTCCTGTGGAACGGCTTGCCATGCCATTTCCACCTGGCGCCTCAGTTGGACCAGCGTTCGTGCTGGACGTGCAGACCGCGTGAGACGACGCTTCATCCAGTCCCGAACATGCTCAATGGGGGACATATCCGGAGATCTTGCTGGCCAGGGTAGTTGACTTACACCTTCTAGAGCACGTTGGGTGGCACGGGATACATGCGGACGTGCATTGTCCTGTTGGAACAGCAAGTTCCCTTGCCGGTCTAGGAATGGTAGAACGATGGGTTCGATGACGGTTTGGATGTACCGTGCACTATTCAGTGTCCCCTCGACGATCAACAGTGGTGTACGGCCAGTGTAGGAGATCGCTCCCCACACCATGATGCCGGGTGTTGGCCCTGTGTGCCTCGGTCGTATGCAGTCCTGATTGTGGCGCTCACCTGCACGGCGCCAAACACGCATACGACCATCATTGGCACCAAGGCAGAAGCGACTCTCATCGCTGAAGACGACACGTCTCCATTCGTCCCTCCATTCACGCCTGTCGCGACACCACTGGAGGCGGGCTGCACGATGTTGGGGCGTGAGCGGAAGACGGCCTAACGGTGTGCGGGACCGTAGCCCAGCTTCATGGAGACGGTTGCGAATGGTCCTCGCCGATACCCCAGGAGCAACAGTGTCCCTAATTTGCTGGGAAGTGGCGGTGCGGTCCCCTACGGCACTGCGTAGGATCCTACGGTCTTGGCGTGCATCCGTGCGTCGCTGCGGTCCGGTCCCAGGTCGACGGGCACGTGCACCTTCCGCCGACCACTGGCGACAACATCGATGTACTGTGGAGACCTCACGCCCCACGTGTTGAGCAATTCGGCGGTACGTCCACCCGGCCTCCCGCATGCCCACTATACGCCCTCGCTCAAAGTCCGTCAACTGCACATACGGTTCACGTCCACGCTGTCGCGGCATGCTACCAGTGTTAAAGACTGCGATGGAGCTCCGTATGCCACGGCAAACTGGCTGACACTGACGGCGGCGGTGCACAAATGCTGCGCAGCTAGCGCCGTTCGACGGCCAACACCGCGGTTCCTGGTGTGTCCGCTGTGCCGTGCGTGTGATCATTGCTTGTACAGCCCTCTCGCAGTGTCCGGAGCAGGTATGGTGGGTCTGACACACCGGTGTCAATGTGTTCTTTTTTCCATTTCCAGGAGTGTGTATTGAGGTAAAAAAAAAATATTTCACATTTCTTTAATGACAATGCCTCTTGGTCACAGGTTCAGTCAACAAAGCATCTGGCTCGTGTTCATGTGTTAGACTTGTAATTCTGGTTTCTATGTGCAATTATAGTATTTCTGATTTTTCAATTAGTTCATTGTAAATGGTGCTTAAAATATCTTGTCGTATTGAGGAAGAACCGTGCCAGATACATGTACGTTGAATCACACTACCACACACAGAACAGTTACACTTGTGCTTTGTTGTTTCGTAGCTTTTATAGTTGCAGGGGACTTAATTAATCGTGTTAACGGAAATTTCTTGTCATTCTTTATTGTTATTTTATGCAGTCAGATTGCGTACTAATACTACTCAGGGCCAACCGGTTACGAGACTTCGTAACCGGACAGACAGCTACTAAAATTATAGCATTTTTAATTAAGCCCCCATGCAGTTGTCCTGCTGGAATTCTCCAAGTCCGTCGGAATGCGCAGTGGACACGAATGGATGCGGGTGATCAGACAGCATACTTACCTACGTGGCACCTGTCAGAGTCGTATGTAGACGTATCAGGGGTCCCATACCACTCCAACTGCACACGCCCCGCATCATTACAGAGCCTCCATCATCTTGAACAGTGCCCTGCTGATAAGTAGGGTCCACAGATTCCTTAGCTTGTCTCAATACCCGTACACATCCATCCGCTCGATACAATTTGAAACGAGACTCGCCCTACCAGGCAACATACCGGGTGATCAAAAAGTCAGTATAAATTTAAAAACTGAATAAATCACAGAATAATGTAGATAGATAGGTACAAATTGACACACATGCTTGGAATGACATGGGGTCTTATTAGAACCAAAAACATACAAAAGTTCAAAAATGTCCGACAGATGGTGCTTCATCTGATCGGAATGGCAATAATTAACATAACAAAGTAAGACAAAGCAAAGATGATGTTCTTTACAGGAAATGCTCAATATGTTCACCATCATTCCTCAACAACAGCTGTAGTCGAGGAGTAATGTTGTGAACAGCACTGTAAAGCATGTCCGGAGTTACGGTGAGGCATTGGCGTCGGATGTTGTCTTTCAGCATCCCTAGAGATGTCGGTCGATCACGATACACTTGTGACTTCAGGTAACCCCAAAGCCAATAGTCGCACGGACTGAGGTCTGAGGACCTGGGAGGCAAAGCATGACGAAAGTGGCGGCTGAGCACACGATCATCACCAAACGACGCGCGCAAGAGATCTTTCACGCGTCTAGCAATATGGGGTGGAGCGCCATCCTGCATAAACATCGTACCTTCCAGCAGGTGTTTATCAGCCAGACTGGGGATGATGCGATTCTGTAACATATCGGCGTACCTCTCGCCCGTCACGGTAGCAGTTACCTTCTGTCCAGCGCCATCTGTCGGACATTTTCTGAATTTTTTTTTCGTTCTAATAATACCCTATGTCATTCCAAGCATGTGTGTCAATTTTTACCTCTGTATCTTCATTATTCCGTGGTTTATTATGTTTTCAAATTTATACTGACTTTTTGATCACCCGGTATTTCCAATCAGCAGTCCAATGTCGGTGTTGACGGGAAAGGCGAGGCGTAATGATTTGTGGCGTGCAATCATGAAGGGTATACGAGTGGTCCTTCGGTTCCAAAAGCCCACATCGATTATGTTTCGTTGAACGGTTCACAAGCTTACATTTGTTGATGCCCCATTATTGAAATCTGCAGCAATTTGCGGAAGGGTTGCACTTCTGTCGCGTTGAACGATCCTTAGTCGTCGATGGTCCCGTTCTTGCAGGATCTCTCTCCGGCCGCAGCGATGTCGGAGATTTGATGTCTTGCCGGACTCCTAACATTCACGGTACACTTGTGAAATGGTCGTGCGGGAAAATCCGCACTTCATCGCTGTCTCGGAGATGCTGTATGCCGTCGCACGTGTGCCGACTATGACACCACGTTCAAACTCACATAGTAGCAGCAGTGACCGATCCAAGAACTGCGCCAGACACTTATCTTATATAGGCATTGCCGACCGTAGCGTCGTGTTCTGCATCTTTACATATCTATGTACACTACTGGCCATTAAAATTGCTACACCACGAAGACGACGTGCTACAGAAGAAAAATTTAACCGACAGGAAGAAGATGCTGTGATATGCAAATGTTTAGCTTCTCAGAACATTCACACAAGGTTGGCGCCGGTGGCGACACCTACAACGTGCTGACATGAGGAAAGTTTCTAACCGATCTCTCATACACAAACAGCAGTTGACCGGCATTGCCTGGTGAAACGTTGTTGCGATGCCTCGTGTAAGGAGGAGAAATGCGTACCATCACCTTTCCGACTTTGATAAAGGTCGGATTGTAGCCTATCGCGATTGCGGTCTATCGTATCGCGACATTGCTGCTCGCGATGGTCGAGATCCAATGACTGTTAGCAGAATATGGAATCGGTGGGTTCAGGAGGGTAATACGGAACGCCTTGCTGGATCCCAACGGCTTGGTATCACTAGCAGTCGAGATAACAGGCATCTTATCCGCATGGCTGTTACGGATCGTGCAGCCACGTCTCGATCCCTGAGTCGACAGATGGGGACGTTTGCAAGACAACAACCATCTGCACCAACAGTTCGACGACGTTTGCAGCAACATAGACTATCAGCTCGGAGACCGTGGCTGCGGTTCTCCCTTGACGCTCCATCACAGACAGGAGCGCCTGCGATGGTGTACTCAACGACGAACCTGGGTGCACGAATGGCAAAAGGTCATTTTTTTCGGATGAATCCAGGTTCTGTTTATAGCATCATGATGGTAGCATCCGTGTTTGGCGACATCGCGGTGAACGCACAGTGGAAGCGTGTATTCGTCTGCGCCATACTGGCGTATTACCTGGCGTGATGGTATGGGGTGCCATTGGTTACACGTCGCGGTCACCTCTTGTTCGAATTGACGGCACTTTGAACAGTGGTCGTTACATTTCAGATGTGTTACGACCCGTGGCTCTACCCTTCATCAGATCCCTGCGAAACCCTACATTTCAGCAGAATAATGTACGACCGCATGTTGCAGGTCCTGTACGGGCCTTTCTGGACACATAAAATGTTTGACTGCTGCCCTGGCCAGCACATTCTCCATATCCTTCACCAATTGGAAATGTATGGTCAATGTTGGCCGAGCAACTGGCTCGTCTCAATACGCCAGTCTCTGCTCTTGATGAACTGTGATATCGTGTTGAAGCTGCATGGGCAGCTGTACCTGTACACACCATCCAAGCTCTGTTTGACTCGATGCCCAGGCGTATCAAGGCCGTTATCGCGGCCAGAGGTGGTTGTTCTGGGTACTGATTTCTCAGGATCTATTCACCCAAATTGCGTGAGAATGTAATCACATGTCAGTTCTAGTATAATATATTTGTCCAGTGAATACCCGTTTATCATCTGCATTTCTTCTTGGCGTAGCAATTTTAATGGCCAGTAGTGTATTTGAATACGCATGCCTATATCAGTTTCTCTGGCGCCTCAGTGTATCTTCGATACATCCAGGAGGAATGCCAAAGGAAGTGGAACTTCTAACTGGGGTACGACGACGTGGCGCGTTGACACCCATATCGTTTAACCTTGTCCTCGAAACAGTGGTACGCTGTAAGTTTTGTAGATTAATTTCGGTTTTCCAGAAAAATGATGTAATCTCTATTTTCATTGGGTATGTCATATTCCACATGTGTACAGGATGTTACATTTTGGATACTCGTTTGTTACGCCACACCACGCCACCTTGGTTGCTGGTAGCATTGTCGTTGCAAATGTCAGACGTTCATGTCGGTACCAAAAGTTTTGTGTCGATAGAGTATGAACCGAAACACCGACTTAATCGTACTGTGTGCCGTCGTCCAGTAGAACATGCTTAAACGGTAACTAAAAAGTAACACCAGAGCTACTTATACAGGAACAGTGTATCTATGAGTGTGGCAATGTAGAGCATTCGGTGGATGTACCAGTGGTCCAGCATTCAAATCTCCCTGACTGCAATTTTTTAAACTGTTTAAGGCTTGAAACTGTTTTTTTTTTTTTTTTTTTTTTTTTTTTTTTTTTTTTTTTTCACCAGTCTACTGACTGGTTTGATGCGGCCCGCCACGAATTCCTTTCCTGTGCTAACCTCTTCATCTCAGAGTAGCACTTGCAACCTACGTCCTCAATTATTTGCTTGACGTATTCCAATCTCTGTCTTCCTCTACAGTTTTTGCCCTCTACAGCTCCCTCTAGTACCATCGAAGTCATTCCCTCATGTCTTAGCAGATGTCCTATCATCCTGTCCCTTCTCCTTATCAGTGTTTTCCACATATTCCTTTCCTCTCCGATTCTGCGTAGAACCTCCTCATTCCTTACCTTATCAGTCCACCTAATTTTCAACATTCGTCTATAGCACCACATCTCAAATGCTTCGATTCTCTTCTGTTCCGGTTTTCCCACAGTCCATGTTTCACTACCATACAATGCTGTACTCCAGACGTACACCCTCAGAAACTTCTTCCTCAAATTAAGGCCGGTATTTGATATTAGTAGACTTCTCTTGGCCAGAAATGCCTTTTTTGCCATAGCAAGTCTGCTTTTGATGTCCTCCTTGCTCCGTCCGTCATTGGTTATTTTACTGCCTAGGTAGCAGAATTCCTTAACTTCATTGACTTCGTGACCATCAATCCTGATGTTAAGTTTCTCGCTGTTCTCATTTCTACTACTTCTCATTACCTTCGTCTTTCTCCGATTTACTCTCAAACCATATTGTGTACTCATTACACTGTTCATTCCCTTCAGCAGATCATTTAATTCTTCTTCACTTTCACTCAGGATAGCAATGTCATCAGCGAATCGTATCATTGATATCCTTTCACCTTGTATTTTAATTCCACTCCTGAACCTATCTTTTATTTCCATCATTGCTTCCTCGATGTACAGATTGAAGAGTAGCGGCGAAAGGCTACAGCCTTGTCTTACACCCTTCTTAATACGAGCACTTCGTTCTTGATCGTCCACTCTTATTATTCCCTCTTGGTTGTTGTACATATTGTATATGACCCGTCTCTCCCTATAGCTTACCCCTACTTTTTTCAGAATCTCGAACAGCTTGCAGCATTTTATATTGTCGAACGCTTTTTCCAGGTCGACAGATCCTATGAAAGTGTCTTGATTTTTCTTTAGCCTTGCTTCCATTATTAGCCGTAACGTAAGAATTGCCTCTCTCGCCCCTTTACTTTTCCTAAAGCCAAACTGATCGTCACCTAGCACATTCTCAATTTTCTTTTCCATTCTTCTGTATATTATTCTTGTAAGCAGCTTCGATGCATGAGCTGTTAAGCTGATTGTGCGATAATTCTCGCACTTGTTAGCTCTTGCCGTCTTCGGAATTGTGTGGATGATGCTTTTCCGAAAGTCAGATGGTATATCGCCAGACTCATATATTCTACACACCAACGTGAATAGTCGTTTTGTTGCCACTTCCCCCAATGATTTTAGAAATTCTGATGGAATGTTATCTATCCCTTCTGCCTTATTTGACCGTAAGTCCTCCAAAGCTCTTTTAAATTCCGATTCTAATACTGGATCCCCTATCTCTTCTAAATCGACTCCTGTTTCTTCTTCTATCACATCAGACAAATCTTCACCCTCATAGAGGCCTTCAATGTATTCTTTCCACCTATCTGCTCTCTCCTCTGCATTTAACAGTGGAATTCCCGTTGCACTCTTAATGTTATCACCGTTGCTTTTAATGTCACCAAAGGTTGTTTTGACTTTCCTGTATGCTGAGTCTGTCCTTCCGACAACCATATCTTTTTCGGTGTCTTCACATTTTTCCTGCAGTCATTTCGTCTTAGCTTCCCTGCACTTCCTATTTATTTCATTCCTCAGCGACTTGTATTTCTGTATTCCTGATTTTCCCGGAACATGTTTGTACTTCCTCCTTTCATCAATCAACTGAAGTATTTCCTCTGTTACCCATGGTTTCTTCGCAGCTACCTTCTTTGTACCTATGTTTTCCTTCCCAACTTCTGTGATGGCCCTTTTTGAGATGTCCATTCCTCTTCAACTGTACTGCCTACTGCGCTATTCCTTATTGCTGTATCTATAGCGTTAGAGAACTTCAAACGTATCTCGTCATTCCTTAATACTTCCGTATCCCACTTGTTTGCGTACTGATTGTTCCTGACTAATGTCTTGAACTGTTATATGGGAGAACAAAAATACGGAAATGAGGATATGGCATTGTTGGCCGGGAGACCCCATCCGAGGAGCGAAAGCAGACTGGCAAGAGAACATTGCTGTAAATTCCAAACGGCTCTATTACATGTCATAAACACGTCGCCCCATATACCGCTTTCACGCATAATACAGTAAAAAAATTGTTGTCGTTGTGGTTTGCCCCCGGGACCCTAGATACAGAAGATCTAATGCTATACCAACTTCCGCACCGAAGTAACATATGGTAGTTACTGTTTTGCTTTTGATGTGCTCCGTATTTCTAATGTTGTTACTTTTAATTGCCGTTTACGCATGTTCTACAGGACTACAGCACATAGACCGAACTAAAGCGGACCTTTGGCGGATGCTCTATCGACACACGATGTCTGGTGGCATCTGAAGGTCTGGGGTCAGAGCAGCTAATTAGAAAGTGGTGTGTTGTCCATGCTACTGAGCGAATTGGCACCACAGAGATAAGCAATGGGTTATGAATTATGATTTTGTCGAGAGTAATTGGACAAGTGAAGATTTTGAGATAGAGTGTTTGCTTGTACATAATTATGCTGTTTATGACTAACGGATGGTTTTAGTGGAATCTCTCTTTATTGGTTTGGGCTAGTTGGTTTCATTGTTCAGATTACAATAAGTTAAGTTTATTATTCACATGGCTTGCACTCAGAGGCTATAGACATTGTTTCACCTTTACCATTTTTTAATAATCAATCTTGGCAGAGTAAAATTTGTTATAAGGTACAAGTTTTGTTAAGACGATTGTTATAGGTAGATGGTTCAAATCGCTCTGAGCACTATGGGACTCAACTGCTGAGGTCATTAGTCCCATAGAACTTAGAACTAGTTAAACCTAACTAACCTAAGGACATCACACACATCCATGCCCGAGGCAGGATTCGAACCTGCGACCGTAGCGGTCTTGCGGTTCCAGACTGCAGCGCCTTTAACCGCACGGCCACTTCGGCCGGCGTTATAGGTAGAGAATGACTTTGTTTTACAATACAGTTTCTTACAGGTCACTTTCCCTTCAACCATGTAACGAGTTCAAATTCCGGCACCGTCTCCTCACGAAAGAATATTGTTTTCTGACTGCGTGTGTTGCGGCATTGCAGTCTGCGGAATGCAGTGGCTGAGAGCAAAGCGCGACCTGTTTAGAACAGCTGCACTGCCCAAGGCCTTCTCTTATTTAGCTTACTTGCTCGTGCGCTGCATATTTTATGTTCATCGCCTGAAGAAGTACCGAATTTCCGTTGCGAGAGATAAACCATACGAAATTTGTTGAGGCCAGTTTTACAGCACAATTAGGTTAAAGTTAGACCATTCACTTAGCTTGTTTCCAAAATTAATTATCAACCAGTTTAGGCAAAATTCAGTTCACATTACATTTCACATGCAAACAGTTTTTATTTCCACAATGCAATGTTACATTTGCGTGTGCATTATTCAGTTCAAAATGGCTCTGAGCACTATGGGGCTTAACATCTGAGGTCATCAGTCCCCTAGAACTTAGAACTACTTAAACCTAACTATCGTAAGGACATCACACACATCCATGTCCGAGGCAGGATTCGAATCTGCAACCGTAGCGGTCACGCGGTTCCGGACTGCCCGCCTAGAACCGCTAGACCACCGCGGCCGGCCATTATTCAGTGTTTGGAATTTTGATTATTCGGATTGTATACGTAAATTCACAGGGAAACATTTTGGCGATTCATTCTTTCAAAATTGAATTAGTAATTTAAGTAGCATTTTCATTCCGTTAGTTTCGTTTTTTGGAATTGCAAATGTATTGTGACGTCACGCATTGTAGCACTGCTCACTCCCACAGAATACGTAGTTTCACAAGATAGCTCATTTAGTTTACAATTTTGGTCTTCTAATTACCTCGATAAACTTAATTAAAAATGCAAGTATACAGTTTCAATTCTGACGACTCGTTTCTACTACATAGAATTTCTGTAATTACTGCAAACACAGGAACACGAATATAAAGAATAAGCAGTTCAGTTTACTCCAGATTCAGTTCAGGAAAACAGACGCATCAGAAAATCTAGAATATGAGGTGATAAGAGTAGGAATAGGAAAGGGCATCGATCTGAATGTAAGTGTGCAGATGCTAGCGTACGCAGATGATATGACAGCTGTATCAGAGTCGACAGAAGAAATGATAATAACAGTGGAGGACTGGAGAAGTACGACAGGGAACGTGGGAATAAGCCGACAAAAGGCAGAAATGACAGGACTAAAAAGGGAAACTCACCATCACAACCCTCCCCCCCCCCCCCCCCCCCCCCCCGCGGATTTAGTGGGAAGAGGACCCAGTGGCACCCCACCCCGTTAAAAACTGAACGAAGGTCAAGCGTGAAAACAGGGAGTATGTATACTGGACTGTGGAAGGAAAAGCAAAATAGAAACTGTGAACGGTGCAAGCTTAGGAAGTGCAACATTGGCTGATGTAGAAAAAACAAGGAGTCGTGATCAAGTGGTCACGGTGTTGGATCGTGAAGCGAGCGATCTGTGTCGGCCGTGGTGGCCGAGCGGTTCTAGGCGCTACAGTTTGGAACCGCGTGACCGCTACGGTTGCAGGTTCGAATCCTGCCTCGGGCATGGATGTGTGTGATGTCCTTAGGTTAGTTAGGTTTAAGTAGTTCTAAGTTCTAGGGGACTGATGACCTCAGATGTTAAGTCCCATAGTGCTCAGAGCCATTTGAACCATTTTGAAATGGTCTGTGTTCTAAGCTCCCTCCTCTGGATTTTTCTTTTCCGCTGTTCGCTTTATTCAAATTTGTGTCTGTGTCGCGGTGTAAAGTCGGTTTGCAGCAGCCAGGTCTAAGGAACCGACCTATAATGAAAGTTGATTCTGCAAAACTACTCTATTAGCAACCGGAAGGTAGTGGCTTTCGAATGAGAACCGCAAATGTTTGACGGCAAGCCGACTTATCAACCGAATCCTCCACTGGGAAACACGTCTGGTATGTCATACACGGCAATTAGTGACAGTACGTGTGTCATACGATAGGAATCTCTTGCCGATGCACCTAATTTGTACGCCTGGTGGGCGAGTCAGATATGCCTCCTTACCCAATCTAGGTGTTCGTATGAATCGAATGTGATCACTCCCACGGAAATGATGAAAACATAATAGTTTGTCATAAGCTGCAGCAAACGAACGCAGCAATTTCACAGCCACACAGTTTCTCTGTGCTCTTTCAAAACATATGTTTTTAACGTTTTTGAAGTTGCGTTCCGTTTTGGAAGTCTTGACTCTTGAATGTCTTTGTTGTAACATAGTTCACACCCGTTTATTTGTTGTTTTCATTTCTGTTAGAGGCCTATATGGTATCTCGCGCCGACCGTGGTGGCCGTGCAGTTCTAGGCGCGCAGTCCGGAACCGCGCGACTGCTACGGTCGCAGGTTCGAATCCTGCCTCGGGCATGGATGTGTGTGATGTCCTTAGGTTAGTTAGGTTTAATTAGTTCTAAGTTCTAGGGGACTGATGACCTCACATGTTAAGTCCCATAGTGCTCAGAGCCATTTGAACCATTTTTTTGGTATCTCGCCTTCTCTCGAAAATTCATCACATTTACTTGCGACGGTAACGTATTCTTACCACATGACTTATGTTGTATAACCAGTTTATACTATGACAGCTGCCAAGACTACAGAAAGAGAACAAACATCTCAATGACCGGACGGATAGTTCATTACGTTGTGAAAAAAGAAATATAAATAAATGGCGCGAGGGAGTTCTGAGCACGACTCGCGCGCACCATAACCACTTACTCACGTCGCCATGGCTGTTTCAGGCTGCTCTGTATTGCACTTATTGTTTTTAGACAGTTCTCTGTTTCTATTTTGCTTCGTTTTTCACAGTCCACTACACCTTCTTCCTGTTTCCATGCTTGATTTCAGTTTTTGACGGGTTATCCACTGCCCCATCTTACCACTAAATGGGGAGCATAGGGGTGTGTCATGCAATGGGGAGTTTCCCGTGTAGTAAGAGAATGATGTACTTGGGGATTTACACGTGGGATAGATGAAGCTGGAGGTAGCTCACAACTTAAAATACTGGGACCATGCTTACAAAACAATACAAAAAGTGGCAGTAGCCGACCCAGGGAAGATCACTTTGGGTTCGGGAGAAATGTAGGTACACACGGGGAGTTAAGAAAAGACAACACTATGTTTATAGGCCTTTTAGGTTTTAGATGTTGGCTGGAATACATTCGTTGAAATTCAGAAGCTACAGTAGCAAATACAGATTTCGGAGGATACATACATCCAGTTCAGAATCCAGACGGCAGTTGTAAGAGTCTAAGGGCATGAAAGGAAAGCAGCGGTTGAGAAGGGACTGAGACAGGGTTGTAGCCTGTCCCCGATGTTATTCAATCTGTACACTGAGTAAGTGGCAAAGGAAACCAAAGAAATATTAGGGGAATGAATTAAAATTCAGGGAGAAGAAATAAGATCTTTGAGGTCTGCCGATGGCATTGTTGTCTTGGAAGGACGATATAAGATGAACATCAAGGAAAGCGAGACAAGGATTCTCGAATGTAGTCGAAACAAATCAAGTAATTCTCAGCGAAAAACGTTAGGAAATGAGAGACTAAAAGTAGTAGGTGGCTTTCGGGCAGCAAAATGAGTCATATTGGGCGAAGTAGAGAATATGGAAAATTGGATAATAAAAGTGCTTTAACACCGGATATAAACTTAACTGTTAGGATTTCTTTTATGAATTTTTGATTTCCAGGAGCATTTGACTCAGTACGAAACCTACGCTTCTTGTCAAAAGTACGGTCATATGGGGTATCAAGTGAAATTTGTAACTGGATTGAGGACTTTTTGGTGGGGAGGACACAGCGTGTTATCTTGGATGGAGAGGCATTGTCAGATGTGGATGTAACTTCGGGTGTGCCCCAGGGAAGTGTGTTGGGACCCTTGCTGTTCATGGTGTACATTAATGACCTTGCAGACAATATTAATAGTAAAATCAGGATTTTCGCAGATGATGCAGTTACCTGTAAGGAAGTACTGTCTGAGAAAAGCTGCATAAATATCCAGTCAGATCCTGATAAGATTTCAACATGGTGCAGAGATTGGAAACTTGCTCTAAATGTTCAGAAATTTAAAACTGTGCACTTTAAAAAACAAAAAAAACCTATGTTCAGAAATGTAAAATTGTGCACTTCACAAAACGAAAAAAGAAACCTAGTATCCTATGAATGTAATATCAGTGAGTCACTGCTGGAATCGGCCAACTCGTACAAATACCTGGGTGTAACACTTTGTAGGGATATGAAATGGAATGATCACATAGATTCAGTCGTGGGTGAAGCAGGTGCTAAACTTCGGTTTGTTGGTAGAATACTGGCGAAGTGCCATCAGTCTACAAAAGAAATTGCTTGCAAATCACTCGTGTGACCGATCTAGAATACTGCTCAAGTGTGTGGGACATGTACCAGATAATACTCAATTAATACTAGGCACAAATCCAATCTGTATTTGGATTCGACTTCCGTAACTCCTGCGCAGGAAGATGTGCAGAATACTGCTGTGTCCATTTTCAATAAGCTATGACAAGAATTCAAAAATCTTAGCAGTAATCCACGTGCTTTCGAATCGAAAGTGAAGAGATTTCTCATGGGTCAGTCCTTCTATTCTATTGAGGAGTTCCTTGAAAAATTAAGCTGATTCCTGTGTTATATTGTTGACTGCGTTTACTTATGCTTATCGCTTGACTTTTTTGTGTTCATAAACATTTTATTTTATCTGTTATTACTTTTATGTTGTAATTTCGTGTACTGACACGTTCCATGACCTTGGAGATTTGCTTCTCAATTAGGTCCTACGTAACTAGACATGTAAGTAAATAAATAGGACTAACAGGGGATATTGAATGTATACAGAGAAGGGCGGGACGAATGGTCGCAGGTTTGTTTAATCCGTGGGAGAGTGTCACAGAGATACTGAAGGAACTGAACTGGAAGACTCTTGAAGACAGACGTAAACTATCCCGAGACGATTTAATAACAAGCTTTCAAGAACCGTATAGCATTGCCTCCAATAGAAAAGAGTAAAAAAAAATTGCAGAGACTGAACAACGTAGAAGTGTTATCTGCGCTTTCAAAATTACGAACATTATTATCTGTGTTCTCTTGTAGAAGAAGAATGAATGTTTTTTGTTTCATTGTCTTTTCGATTCTGCTGTTCTTGCGGACGGAAGTTAATTGTTCACGGTCTGTAACTGATACAATTATTTGTAGTAGACATATAATTGTGCTGAATATATATATATATATATATATGAGATTAACAATTGCAGTGCGTCCTTTTGTCAGTAGCGAGTACCAATCCTGTATGTTTTATTAACAAC
Organism: Schistocerca piceifrons; assembly: GCF_021461385.2. Classification (NCBI taxonomy): domain Eukaryota; kingdom Metazoa; phylum Arthropoda; class Insecta; order Orthoptera; family Acrididae; genus Schistocerca; species Schistocerca piceifrons. Next base: position 218,085,481 of record NC_060146.1, read on the forward strand.
GATATAAATGAATGCTTACGCTGCCATTGGACATAGGCAGCTATCTTGGAGCATCCAGCCCCACAGAAAAAATAACTAAGCATTGTTTACATGTAGTATCGCGTAATATTTAAAAAAATATCTTTAATTCATCTTGAGTAGGACGGATGTCTTCACGTTGGTATATGTATGCTATTGTTGGTGATAGCCGTGGCTTTTAACAAACGTAAAAGAGAAAAGATTTATTATTTATATTTTTCAAAACCATTTCATACAATAAGAATAACGGCACACTTATCGTCGTATGAAGTATTCAATAAAAATTTAATTATTCATTCCGCGATAACCGGCTTTAAATGATGACTCTAGGGATATACTACGATCCCCTACGTGTTGCTAACATAGGAATGGTGAGGATAAGATTAGAATAATTATTGCAAGCACAGAGCCATTCAAACAATCATTCTCCACACGCTCTGTACTTGAATGGAACAGGAAGAAACCCTAATAACTGGTACAATGGGACGTACCCTCTGCCATTCACCTCACGTTGGTCTGCAGAATACAGATGTCGATGTATCTGTGTGGAGTGAAGCCTTGTGTGGAAGTGAAGCATGGCTGATAGATAATGCAATCGACGCGAGACAGAAAAACTGCTGGAATGTGGCGTTGCGGAAGAATACTGAAGACGGATGGATTAACGATTGCAAAGGTAGCGAGCAGACTACAGTAAGCAGGTTCAATTGTACGAGGGATGCCGTAGTTACGCGGAATAAAGAGGCTGGCACACAGCAGAGTAGCATGGAGACTTGCATCAGAGAGGCCTTCGGACTGAGGAACGCAACAACGGTGACTTTTCTCAGCTCATCGTTCCGAAGTGCGTGGCTGAGGGTGCTTGTCGTGGCAAACCTCCTACTGCTGTGCAGGTGTTGAGACGCAGCGTCATATCCTTTCCCGGGTGCTGCAGCCGTCTCAAGTTGCCAGCCTGCCTTTCCTATCACATCGCCGCCTTGATAGCAGTGTGTAGCTGGCTAGGGTTTGTCTGCAGCTGTGTGTACTCGCGCTACTGCTGCCTTCCTGAGTCAGCATCTCCATCCCTACTCTGTAAGCCGCTGCGAAGTGCACGGGAGGATGTACGTAGCTTTGTACCTAGATCGCTTTTACCGGCAACTTGTCGCCCAGGGCAAGCTCCGAAGCAACGGGAAAAAAGCGCAGGTGACTCCTGTATATATGAACGACAAAACAACGGACTCCCCAACTTACAGACCAATGTCCCTAACATCAGTTTGGTGCAGAATCCTCGAATATAATAAACTTTCTAAGACCGAGAAGCTGATGTTTACGACGGAGCATGGTTTTAGAAAGCATCACTCGTGCGAAACTCAGCTTGCCCTTTTCTCATATAAACAAGGCGAACTATGGAGGAATGGTAACAGGCAGACAGCGCTTTACATCAAGCTCCAAAGTAAATTGCTCGAGGAAGTTTTAAATAAAGGAGCCCAGTATGCTATCCTCCTTGGCGAGTAACAAGGGTATCGTCAGCAGTGACCCAGACAGGTGTGACAGGACTGCTATTTTTTCTACATGCGTAAACGACCTGGCGGACAGGATGGGTAGCAATCTGTGGTTGGTAGCTGATGATGTTGCGGTGCACGGGAAGATGTCGAAGGTGAATGACTTAGACAAAGTTTATAGTTGGTGTGACGGATGGCAGCTAGCTTTAAATGTAGAAAAATGTAAGTTAATGCATATGAGTAGCAAAAGCAAACCCGTAATTTTCTGATACAGCATTAGAGGCGTCCTGCTTGACAGCCAAGTCGCTGAACTGTCTGGGCGTAACGCTGCAAAGCGGTACGAGGTGGAACGAGCATGGACGATTGCGGTAGGGAAGGCCAATGGTCGACTCCGGTTTATTGGGAGAATTTTGGAACTGTGTGGCTCATACAGGATGACAAATTAGTTACAAACTACGGTGCGCACACACTTTATTCAACATGTAAACGTCACTACTGATAACAAGGTTACAAAAAAATCGCGAAGTGAACTGTTTAATAATCTAAAACTAACAAAAATGTATCGCTATAGATCCCACTGATGATGCCTCAGAACAGGAGAAGGCGAAACGCGTATGGGATAAATAAAGTAACTAGCAGCAGGAAAAGGCAGTTTTATTCACAAAAAAATTAGTTACTACAGATATTCGGATTTAAGTTATGACATGTTCGATATGCCTGCCACCATTGGCGATGATGTGACGCAGGCGAATAGCGCAATTCTCCACGACCCGCTGAAGTATCGGAACATCGATGCTGTCGATGACCTCCTGAAAGGATGTTTCCAGCACAACAATGGTTTTGGGGTTATTGCTGTGCACCTTGTCTTTTAATACAGTCCCACAAAAAGGAGTCGCATGTGTCCAGATCCGGAGAATATGGCGGCCAATCGAGGCCCATGCCAGTGACCTCTGGGTACCCCAGAGCCAGAATGCGGTCCCCAAAGTGCTCCTCCAGGACACCAAACACTTGCCTTCTTGTACGGGGTTGAAGTCCGTCACTTTGGATAATGGGGATGAAATCATCTTCCACCAAACTTCACGTACCTCTCGGTAGTCACCATGCCATCAAGGAATATCGCACCGATTATTCCGTGAATAGACATTGCACACTACACTGTCACCCACTAAAGATGAAGAGACTTCTCGGTTAGCACACTGGACTCGTATTCGGGAGGACGACAGTTCAATCCCGCGTCCGGCCATCCTGATTTAGGTTTTCCGTGATTTCCCTAAATCGCTCCAGGCAAATGCCGGGATGGTTCCTCTGATAGGGCACGGCCGACTTCCTTCCCCGTCCCTCCCTAATCCGATGAGACCGATGACCTCGCTGTCTGGTCTCCTCCCCCACAACAACCCAACCCAACCCAAGACTTCTCGGTTGCGAAATGCGGGTTCTCAGTCCTCCAACTGTGCCAATTTTGCTTATGGACGAAACCATCCAAATGAAAGTCGTCTTCATCGCTAACGGAAACAACAATGAGAATACCAACTCCTAACGTGCGCCCCGCAGCCAACCGTGCAGTTTGAACGCCCTAACGCAAACCGTTCAGAACGTATGACGGTTTTGCTTCATGTACGAGTAGTTCACCAACTGTGACCCTGTACGTGACGAAGACCGCATGTAGGACGCTGGTGCGACCTATTCTTGACTACTGCGTCAGTGTTTGCGATTAGTACCAAGTCGTATTAAAGGAAGACATCGAAGCAATTCAGAGGCGTGCTGCTACATTTGTTACCGGTAAATTCGAACAACACGCAAGTGTTACGGAGATGCTTCGGGAACTTAAATGGGAATCCCTGAACGGAGTGCGAGGAACACTATTGGGAAAATTTTGAGAACTGGAATTTGAAGATGACCGCTGAACGTTTCCACTGCCGACAACATATATTTCGGACCACGAAGAGAAGATACGAGAAACTCGATCTCATACGGAGACATGTAGATAGTCGCTTTACCCTCGCTCTGTTTGAAAGTGGAACACGAAAGGAAATGTCTTATAGTGGTACAGGGTACCCTCCGCCACGCAAGGTGGCTTGCGGAATATTTATGTAGAAGTAGATGTAGATGCATTTGTGCTTGTCCCAGCCTTATTGACTATGCGATCATAGGTAGAATGACTACTTAACGCGTTGGCGTCGAGTCTCGGAGATATCCGTCATTCTGAGATCATGACAGCTGCGAAATCTGCACTTATATGCTAGCCAGGAGTCAACGCAGAAGATGGCTCGCTATTGGCAAAGTGCTTTATGCGACGATGAAATGTTTCATGATTTACATGCAGATTCATTATCGGATGTAACAAGTGATATACGAGGTGTGGCTAGAAAAAAACCGGACTAGTACTGGTGAAACAATAAAACGAATGCAATAAGGCTGAAAGTCGCGTGGCCTGTCACGTGACTCTCGCTCCGCCTACTGCTCGAGTTTCATCTGCCTCCTGCACTCAGTCTGCCCGTGGCGTCTGTTTTAAGTAGTTGACGTTTTGTCTGTGCGTCGGAAAATGTTGAGTGTACAGAAAGAACAGCGTGTTAACATCAAATTTTGTTTCAAACTAGGAAAATCTGCAAGTGAAACGTTTGTAATGTTACAACAAGTGTACGGCGATGATTGTTTATCGCGAACACAAGTGTTTGAGTGGTTTAAACGATTTAAAGATGGCCGCGAAGACACCAGTGCTGACACTCGCACTGGCAGACCATTGTCAGCAAAAACTGATGCAAACAATGAAAAAAATCGGTAAACTTGTTCGACAAGATCGCCCTTTAACAATCAGAGCAGTGTCTGAGTTAACAGGAGTTGACAAGGATTACCGATTTACCGATTTACCGAATGGCATGTGAGGCCACAACAGTTACATAAGTAACATGGAAATATCTAGTGTGAAAGGGAAAAGGCTGGGACGAAACCATTTCTTCAGTGTTGGCACCTTAATTAGACACCTGGCATCATGTCTATCGGGAAAACTACTATAAAAGTCTGACAGCTGGAGATAACCTGCTAGCACGGAAGACTATATGATCAGTAGGGACAATAGGGGCCAATAGGAGACTTCAACTGCTATAGAAAAGTCTCACGAAAGGGAAAAGCTTGTACTGGCAAAAGGGAGACGTCGTTTTACGAGGTTGGAAGACAAACAGGTGGTGCGAATGGTTAGCACTGTACGTCCGGCTACGATAAACAGTGTAGAAAACAAGAGAGGCGTTCTGAAGAAGCCTGACTGTATCCTTCAGTACTGTACATACATGAAGGGTCGGGACAGAGCAGACCAGTATTTGTCGTTGAGTCGGGGTAAAAAATTGCTGTTTTGAAGAGCGCGCCGCAGCGCGTTGTGTGAAGCAGTCGCCGTCCGTTTCTGGCGGTGTCGCCGCTGTGGCAGTCGCAGCTTTGGTGTCTCCCTCTGGTGGGAAAGCGGAAAGGCTGCCTGTTTACGTGCATTTAAGGGGCGCTATGAGCTCGGCAGTTGGTCAGTCGGGTGAGACTAGCTCAGTCTCGCGTCACCAGTTGCTGGTCTGTCTCTCGTTTGCATTTGTGCGGCAGTTAGTGGCTGTCTGTCGTCGGAGTGCTAGTATGGCTGTCGTTTGGATCAAACGTTAAAGCCAGAAAATGAGAGTCTTGCCACTCCGCCAGTAACAGAACTCAGCTAATGGCCGCCCGGTCGCGGTTAAGTTCCTGCATCTGAGTCTGCGCGTTAGGCCGCCAGTCTGCTAGAGTTGCTCGGGCAACGGTCATTGGCGGTTGGATCGGTCGGTTGGTCGGTCGCGCACTGAGACACGAGATGACTTGTCCGCCTTGAGCGTCGGCGCATGTGAGGTCCCCAAGTGACTCCAGTGGGCAGCGCCGTATAGAAAGGGGTAGTGGCTTCGCGGCTGACACGAGAGCAACAGGAGTCAAACCACAACATCGGGCTGGCCGGGGCGAGCTGCGACGCCGTGAGACGGGAGATCGGCGCGCCTTCCTGCGTCCGTTGAGGCGGATAGCAGCGGACGGTTCGGGAGAGCGTTGGGGGTGCTGAGCTAGGTCTTCGCCAGAAATCGCAGGTTATTAGAAGTTAAGTGATTGGAGATATGTTGTTTCATTTACTTGTTAAATTCTACTTGTTTTCTTGGTGAGGTCACCAGCCGCTTTGTTTTGGGATCGTCCCACCATTCTTCTCCGTTTGCCCACCCGCGGTAAGTTGGTTATTTGTGAATTGGGTGGTCCGTTTTTCCCTTGTGGAATTGGGGAGGTTTAGAGCAATTCGGGTTGTTTAGTACACCCCCCCCCCCCCCCCCCCCGTCGATCTGCCATATGTTAAAATAGCTGCCTCTGTCATGTTTGTCGGATTCGGTGTTAAAGAATTTATTGCTTCAAGGCCGAATTCTTGAAATACGTTTTTATCTTGCCTATCATCTTGCGAGGTGGTATATGTGTAATGTAGAGCATGTTGTACATTTTATGTAAGTCTGCATTTTATGGGTTTTATTTAAATAGTCATTTTAGGTTATAAGGTTGCCACCCTTCCGCAGTAAGAGTCGTTAAAAAGAAAAATTGCACTTTCGGTGGCAAATAATTTGAGTGTTGTACCATTTCCATCCCTCTTACGGGGTGCATAGTTTACGTGTTGGTGTGAATTGTTAAAAATTTTTTTAGTTTAAAGTAATCTGGCGTGTTGCAGATTTGCACCAGTGTACTCTTTCAGAGGTTGTTGTGAGCGGTCATGTCTACGGCCGTGTTGAAAGGGAGCAGGCAAGGTTCTCAGCCCTTAGGCTCATACTGTTAATATTGTTCTTTCTGCCTCTAAATAAAATTGTAACTTGATATTTCGAGGGTGCTTTTCTGCATATTATTTTAAATCTGTTTTTAAAAAAGCTTTTAGGAATAAAATTCACATTTGTTAAAAGTAATTTCATTTTCCGTCAGGTACTTCCTGGCATCTACTTCCACGCTCACCTAGTGTGATTAAATGTGTTAATGGTCTTGATGAATGGCTAGTAAATAAAGTAAATTCTTCAAGAAAAGATTTTGAAAGTAAATTCACGGTTCAGTCGTACTACTCAATCGTGAGAAAGACTGTCAAATGGAGCAAGAAGGTAGTCCTCTGGTTGACCAACTGTGCCCTATTCGATGCCTTCATAGTGTATAGAACACAGAATCCTGAAAAGAAGATGAAGTACAAGTCAGTCCTGTTGGAGACAACCAGATACTGGGTATCAACGCAGCAGCCAGGAGTGAATGATCTAGTGGATACTGGAGGAGAAGACGAAGACCCCAGCAAAATTCCCACATTTCGAACACTTAAACAGGACAATCCTCAGAGACTATCAGGGGATATGTGGAAACACAAACTGGAGGAAACTGTCCGATCGGGGACCAAGAAATACTCTTCCAAGCTCTGCAAAGTTAGCAGTGCACGCAAGTTGAGGAAGGAAACCTGCAACATCTGCTCGTTCTGCAAGACACCTCTTCGCAAGAGTGCTTCGAGAAGTACCACACACTATAGAACTACTAGACTGTGTGAACTGCAATTCCATTTTTGAACGTAATATGATCAATAGAATAGTAATTACACTCTAAAATCATCCGTTCCACAGACTGGGTGACTAAGACATCTGACTGGGGAATTATGATGGTTACAAGTGCGTGAAATTAACAATTAAATCAAAGTTATAGTTTATAAAATTGGTAATTTTCTACACGCATTAAAAATTGTTTCATAATGCGGCGAAACGGTTTCTATTCAAATACTAACAGAGTAAAATAAAAACACGCGAAGTTGATGAAATGTGAAATGGTTTACGGGTGGATGCAAAAAGCAACTAGCAGAAAAAATGCTGCTATAATTATGTAGACAACTGACGATAAAGAAAGGAGCTTAGAGGACCTGCAAGACAGGTATGTTGTGCGGGCTGCGTGCAAGTCAGGCGCGACACATATCTGGCCACTGTGCTAAGTTGGAACAAAACTGATTCTTAATGTGTTATACGCCTCTGCAAGCGTTGCAATTGGTCTTCACGATTCGTACCGGAGCGATAGGTAGGGGGCTGTAGTATGTCCGTACGTCGCTCACTCAGTTCTCATACTGCAAACTTTCGAAGTAGAATTTCAGATGACAGTTTGCGTCTGTGTTCAAGAGTTCTTCATCATCTTCGTGACAAACCTTTGACCATTCGCACTTGCCTTGTTTGTGTACGTTCAGTGTAACCGTTAGTTCTATTTACAATGGGCCGGACAAACATGGGAAATATTCTGGGATGAGTCGCACGAGTACCTTATAGGCAGTCTCGGTTGTAGACTGACTGCATTTTTCCAGTACCCCGCCAACAAACCGAATTCCGTCGCCTGCTTTACCTACGACTTAGTCTATGTGATCTCTCCGTTTCATATTACAGTAAAATGTTACTCCCGGGTATTTGTATGAGTCGAGTGATTCCATCTCAGACTCATTGATATTGTAGTCAAAGGACACTGCGTTTTTTTTTCATTTTATGAAGTGCACAAGTTAACGTTTCTGAACATTAAAAGTATGTAACCCGTTCTTGCGCCACCTTGAACTCCTATCAAGATATGACTGAATATTGGTGAACCTTTGTTCAGACAGCATCTCGTTGTAGATAACTGCATCACATAAGTACGTATGAGGAAAGTATTACTACTGTGGGCCATGTCATTATTACACAGGTTGATTCTCAGTAACGTTTCAACACCTCCGGAGCGACGTAGATGACCCTGGAAGAAGTAATTTAACACAAGAGACAGGGGCCCGCAGATGTCGGTAGATACCCCAAAAACAAAGTAAGAGCCTACGGAATATCAGACCAGCTGTGTGGCTGGATTGAAGAGTTTTTAGCAAACAGAACACAGCATGTTGTTATCAATGGAGAGACGTCTACAGACGTTAAAGTAACCTCTGGCGTGCCACAGGGGAGTGTTATGGGACCATTGCTTTTCACAATATATATAAATGACTTAGTAGATAGTGTCGGAAGTTCCATGCGGCTTTTCGCGGATGATGCTGTAGTATACAGAGAAGTTGCTGCATTAGAAAATTGTAGCGAAATACAGGAAGATCTGCAGCGGATAGGCACTTGGTGCAGGGAGTGGCAACTGACCCTTAACATAGACAAATGTAATGTATTGCGAATACATAGAAAGAAGGATCCTTTATTGTATGATTATATGATAGCGGAACAAACACTGGTAGCAGTTACTTCTGTAAAATATCTGGGAGTATGCGTACGGAACGATTTGAAGTGGAATGATCATATAAAACTAATTGTTGGTAAGGCGGGTACCAGGTTGAGATTCATTGGGAGAGTGCTTAGAAAATGTAGTCCATCAACAAAGGAGGTGGCTTACAAAACACTCGTTCGACCTATACTTGAGTATTGCTCATCAGTGTGGGATCCGTACCAGGTCGGGTTGACGGAGGAGATAGAGAAGATCCAAAGAAGAGCGGCGCGTTTCGTCACTGGGTTATTTGGTAACCGTGATAGCGTTACGGAGATGTTTAATAAACTCAAGTGGCAGACTCTGCAAGAGAGGCGCTCTGCATCGCGGTGTAGCTTGCTCGCCAGGTTTCGAGAGGGTGCGTTTCTGGATGAGGTATCGAATATATTGCTTCCCCCTACTTATACTTCCCGAGGAGATCACGAATGTAAAATTAGAGAGATTAGAGCGCGCACGGAGGCTTTCAGACAGTCGTTCTTCCCGCGAACCATACGCGACTGGAACAGGAAAGGGAGGTAATGACAGTGGCACGTAAAGTGCCCTCCGCCACACACCGTTGGGTGGCTTGCGGAGTATCAATGTAGATGTAGATGTAGAAGTGGATGAGGAATGTTGAACACGTGATGTCACCAGACGACGTACCTCACCGCACTTAGAGCAACTGGGCCTAACGGTCTGCCGCACCTGGTCATCCCATCACTACTCAAGTACTGACGCCGGCGCGGCTCCGAGCGCATGGAGACTGGGGTTCGAGTCTTGATTCTGCCAAGCAGTACTTTTTTTCTTGTATCAGACAATTATGTGTTTACACTGAGATAAGATTTATTATTCTACTTACCAGTCTGGTAGTCTCTGCTGCTTTACAGCAAACTACAGTACGAGACTTACCTTATTGCGTCCCAAGTAAAATGAGTATAAGCTTTCGAACTGCGTTGTTACCATTAAATGAGCTAAGTTTTCTTTACTAAATAATGTCTATATAAAAAAAGAAGGATCGAAAGGAAAGAAACCCAAAATAAGAACAGCTTTTCCTCGGTTACACCGAGGACAATAATATTGTAACTTCTATGTTTACAACAGATCACGTTTACAAAAGGTATTCGAAATCTGCACCGTTTGTCCGAATGCAAGTATTGCTTTGCTCAATCATACCTTCACGCCCAAGCCCAGCCGCAGCACGATAAAGTGCGTCATCTGCTGATGCTCAACATTTCTCGTGCACTTTTGGGTTATTTCCCGACTATTACGGCCCCATGTATCTTGCTACTAAATTACTTCTCTGAGAGACCTCTTTGCTGCTTCGGAGGATTTTAAACGTTAATGAGGAACACCCTGCACAACACGATTAGCAAAGGTGGCGACGCACTTCCTCTGGAGACACCCAAAGGTACTTCTTCATCTGTCAATAAATCTTCACCCAAGATAACATGCCGCGTCCTCCCTACCAACAAATCCTCAATCCTCACACAGATTTACTCTGAATACTTTCAATGATAAGCATTAGTGTGCGGCTGAGTCAATTGCTCATGGTATATCAAGAAATGCAACATCCACCTCAATGCCTTCATCCATGGCTTTCAGTGCATCATGTGAGAAAAGCAACAATTGGATTTCGCAAGACCAGTCTTTCCGGAATCATCCATATTGATTGGCATGGAGGAAGCTGTTCTGCTGCAGATACCTCATTACGCCTGAGCGCAGAATATGTCTTGCGATTCTGCGAGGGCTATTCGAAAAATAAGGTGCGATCGACAGCGGAATGGAAGCCACAGTGAAATCCTGATGAAGCTCTCCGTAGATATGTTGGACGATGCCTCTAGTATGGCTGTCGATCACGTCACGTCACTTTTTTCAGTCATGAGCGGACAGCGACCACGTAAAGATGCCTAGAACAATAGTGTCTCCCGCCAAGTACAGTACGTGTTCCTGTGAAAGATTTCGCCTGATGTCATACAGCCCACACAACGTAACTGTCACGCGTTTCCTCCTTGATGACCTTGGTCGCACTCTGCAGGGGCAGTGCGGGCATTGCTGCAGCGTTTTCGATGGGAAGTGTTTGGTCACGCACTGTACTTGGCTCCCTCTGATGTTCAGGTCTGCTCACATGAACCGCTGGCTGTGAAGACAACATTATGCCCCAGACAATGACCTGTAGACGAGCGTATAGAATTGGCAGAGAACACAGGTGGCTGCATTCTATGACGAGGGTATTGGAAAGTTGGTACAAAGCTACGACAAACGTCGCAGTCGGGTCAGCGACTGTGTAGGGAAGTGTCTGGAAGGTGTAGCTAACTGCTGCAAACAAAACCGGTTTGATTTTCACTGGGACCGATCGGATCTTACTTTCCGAAGAGGCCTCGTACGTCAGAAGTATGCGTCTGTACTGTAGACGTACTAACATTCACAGCCGTGTTTCCGACCTGTTCACGCATTAAATCTTCCCCATTTAGGTTATTCAGAGGAGCGCTTATGGACTTTACTGCTGCTGTCTGCTGTCGATGTTTTGTAGTTCTCTTTATGTGTGTGATGTGTCCTACACTATTGTCACTGGTATATTGATTTCTTCATTGCGTGCTAACTACGTTTTATCTACATAATAGTGTATATTCCGCGAGCCATTTTACTGTGTGTGTGGCAGAAGGTACAGGGTGGCAGTCATTGAACAATATCGAATAAAATGGTTATAGCTGCTGAACGATTTGCATTAGGACTATCAAACTGCATGGTTGGCCGTGGGGCATGATGGGAATTAGTATGTGCTGGACGGTGTGGTTTAGGGACGAAGCCCACTTTCATTTGTACGGTTTCGTCAATAAGCAAAGTGGGCGCATTTGGGGGACTGAGAGATAGAAAGGTCTCTTGAACCACAAGGGTAGCCGCGAGTGCTAACGCGCTGCTTCCTGGACCCGGGTAGGCGCGCCTGCCCCGGATCCAATCCGCCCGGCGGATTAACGGCGAGGGCTGGTGTGCTGGCCAGCCTGGATGTGGTTTTTATGCGGTTTTCCACATCCCGCTAGGTGAATACTGGGCTGGTCCCCACGTTCCGCCTCAGTTACACGCGTCGCAGACATTTGCAATACGTCCGCACTATTTCACGATTTACACTAGACACAGACAATTGGGGTACACTGATTCTGTCCTTGGGGGTACGGGGTGGCGGCAGGAAGGGCATCCGGCCACCCCTCCAACTAACACTGCCAATTCCGTTGTAACCACGCCGACCCTGCTGTCGCTGCGGGACTATGGCGTAAGCGAAAGAAAGAAGGAAAGAGCTCGAGAAGTCTCTTCACCCTCAACGGGTGACTTGTGGTGTGCAGTGCCCAGTCGTGGAATAATCGGTGCGGCATTCCTTGACGGCACGGTGACTACCGAATGGTACGTGAAGGTTTTGGAAGATGATTACATCCCTACTACCCAACGTGACCCTGAATTCGTCAAGATGTTGTTTATGAGAGACGGAGCTTGAACCCATCGAAGCAGGAGAGTGTTTGAAGCCCTGGATGAGCACTTTCCGGACCGCATTCTGGCTCTGGAGTATCCAGAGGCTACTGGCATGCGCCTCGACTGGCCGCCGTGTTCTACGGATCTGAAAACATGCAACTGGTTTTTATGAGGCTATATTAAAGTCATCGATGTACCGACATTTGAGGGGGTCATGCATAATTCCGCTATTTGTCTGCGCCACATCATCGCCAATGATGACAGGCATGTCGAAGACATCATAACATAAATCCGAATATCTGTAGTGACTTTCGAGCTGGCAGCTGTGGTCAAGTGGTTCTAGGCGCTTCAGTCCGGAACCACGCGGCTGCTACGGTCACAGGTTTGAATCCCGCCTCGGGCATGGATGTGTGTGATGTCCTTAGATTAGTCAGGCTTAAGTAGTTCTACGTCTAGGGGACTGATAACCTCAGATGTTAAGTCCTATAGCGCTTAGAGCCATCTGAACCTCAGGGTACCACAGAGCCAGAATACGGTCCCCAGAGTGCTCCTCCAGGACATTAAACACTCTCCAACTTCGATGGGTTCGAGTTCCGTCTTGCTTGAACCACATCTTATCGAAATCAGGGTAACTTCGGATAGTGAGGATGAAATCATGTTCCAAAATCTTCATTCACTGAAACTTCCAGGCAGATTAAAACTGTGTGCCGGACCGAGTCTCGAACTCGGGACCTTTGCCTTTCGCGGGCAAGTGCTTCAGCGACTGAGCTACCCAAGCATGGCTCACGCCCCGTCCTCACAGCTTTACTTCTGCCAGTACCTCGTCTCCTTCATGCACTGTTCGCTAGTCACCGTGCCATCAATGAACATCGCACCAATTATTCCGTGACTGGACACTGCACACCACACAGTCACCCGTTAAGGGTGAAGAGACTTCTCCATTGCGAAATGTGGATTCTCAGTCCCTTAAAAGTGCTTATTGACGAGCCCATCCAAAAGAAAGTGGGCTTCGTCGCCAAAGCAAACTATGCATCCGCGTTGTAATTACCGCCATGCCCCACGGCCAACCGAGCAGTTTGAACGTCCTAACGCAAACCGTTCGGAAGTTACGACGATTTTATTTCATATAGTTCAGTAATTGTCACTCTGTGATGGGTTCGGCGGCTACAAATGATAGATGAATCGCACGCCGGCTGTGGTCTGAATTGCACTTTACACCATCCGTACTGCTCAGCGCACATCAGTGCACCAGTTCGGCATTCAACAGGTGGGGCACAGTTAGTTGCGTAAGCCTACACACCATATAAAGATCGCACCAAATCGGATGGGAAAAAGCGGTTTTTAATTGTCTTGGGCTCAAAAACCGCATAACAAGCAAAACGATATGGTAAGAAACTTCCTGGCAGATTAAAACTGTGTGCCCGACCGAGACTCGAACTCGGGACCTTTGCCTTTCGCGGGCAAGTGTTCTACCAACTGAGCTACCGAAGCACGACTCACGCCCAGTACTCACAGCTTTACTTCTGCCAGTACCTCGTCTCCTACCTTCCAAACTCCTGAAAGAAAGGAATGCTAGTTCTGCAAGGTTCGCAGGAGAGCTTCTGTAAAGTTTGGAAGGTAGGAGACGAGGTACTGGCAGAAGTAAAACTGTGAGTAACGGGCGTGAGTCGTGCTTGGGTAGCTCAGGTGGTAGAGCACTTGCCCGCGAAAGGCAAAGGTACCGAGTTCGAGTCTCGGTCGGGCACACAGTTTTAATCTGCCAGGAAGTTTCATATCAGCGCACACTCCGCTGCAGAGTGAAAATCTCATTCTGAAAACGATATGGTGTTTAATTATCCTGGGGCAAAGAAGCGCATAAAAAGCAAACTGACATCGATTTCTAATAGTCGTGAGACTGGCGCAAGACGCGTTCAACATGCTGTTCACCGTTTCTGCCACAAGTAGAAATCGAGAAACATCATGTTCCACAAGAGATCGGAGTCACGTTCGCAATGCATTGTACAATGCGTGCCTTCAATACAGCTACGTTCGTAACTGGAGCACTGAACGCATGTTTCAGATAACGTGTCAGCCAGAAGCCACACAGATTAAGATCAGGACGGAGGCTGCAGGGAAATGGTGACATAATTTCTAGCATTTGCGAATGCCTCTGCGACAGCCACTTCTCTGGCTGTGCTGTGTGCTGGGGAACGCCATGTTGCTTAAAAATGTTCCTAGCCATATGTACACGCTGTTATAGGGTTGGAATGACGTTGGTGTGTAAAAGAGACTGGTGTGACGGTACAGGTAACAGAACCAGCAGGACCCATCTTCTCAAATGAACGCGGCTGTACGATAAATGATGTCGTAAACCCGCACCATACAGGCACCTTTGCAGAAGGAAGTGGTACCGGTTGATGTGTGAGTCGCGCTGCGGCTCGCGTTGCCGCTGTTTGTAGGTTTCCGACCTCTGTTGGAGGCCAGAGGGTATCGTTTAGTTGGCACGGTTGCGGTTGTTTGTCTTCTTCTCGTGTTGACTGGGGCCACTCGGTTTCGCTAGCGCTGCCTGTCCGCTAGTGGCAGCAGCGGCGGTTATCGATATGTAATAACTATTGCTCTATCTATGGGGCGACGTCATTGTTTTTCCGGGTCGTGTGAGTGGGCCAGTTCGGTTGCGGACTCAGGAGGAGCCAGGTCTGGGCAGTGCGAGAACACGCCGGGACCGCAGGTGGCACGCATGGACTGTCGGGTGGAAGGGCTGTGGTCACGAGGGTGGGCGACCTCGTCGTAAGCCGGATCCAGCAAGCCTTATGGTGAGTGCATTTCAATCCGAGTAGAGAAACCCCCAGCGTTGTGATATCTCGCGATTCAGAAATGACTTGGGTTCGTGTTGCTGCTCGTAGTGTGGCCGAGGCGAAGAACAGCGAGTGGAGTGGTTCCGGGCACTCTAAACACAGTATTCTGTGGACGTAGTGCACACCGCCGATTCCGGCTATGGCGTATTGTTCCATCTTTGCATTTGGTTTATCGGACGCCAGATAGCTTCAGCAAGATTATCATTAGCCATACGTTAGACTGCCACTAGTTTGAGTTACCATCTTGTGAAGTGAATGCAACTCTTGGCTGCCTATCTCATCGCTCGCGAATGTGTTACCAGACCTTCTCAGAGGTCGATTCCTCGAGCACTTTCTGGATCAGTTGCTTGTTTTTTTAATTATCTCTTGCTGTTGTATTCGCTTTTCTACAGCAGGTTTCTAAATTTTTTATGTGAAATTGCCATTCCTGGCGTGTAAGGCCTTCAGCCGTGATTGTGGTCAATTGCTTTAAAATTCTAATTGGTATTTGTATTTTAGCAGTAAGCCTTAAAACCTTATTTACTGCCATTCCTGGCGTCTGATGCCTTCTGCTGTGTTTGTGGCGACTTACCTTGAGAGGCACCCACTTGCCTTGCTCATACTGTGGCATCAAGCAGTCGGGCCTGCAAGATGACTGGTCTGCGAAGTGAGTGGATTCATTCTTAATTTATCGAGTAACATGAACTCTAGTACTCACACTTAAGTTACAAGTTATCCTCCTATATGATTAATACGCAACGGAAACACGCATCTGACTATCAGTAATTTACAGAACTCTGACTGTACACTACGCACTGGCAATACCACATTTTCTTTCTGTCTTTTATTTAACGGCTTTTATCGACACGTGACCACCGCACTGAATATGAATGGCGCACACATTATAAATTCAGGACATTATGACAACATACAATTCGAAGGAAAAGTCCACCAATCTTTTTCTTTTCACTATCTTATTTATTCCGATAAATTCTCTAACCTAAACACACAAATTCTATAACCTACAACAATAACACATGAGAAATTCCGCCCAGTGGGCATGGCTTTACATTGGTGAATTTCTATATTATGGTCTCGTAATTATCTAACGCTACAGTGCACTTTCTGGATAGGATGGTGGATCTTTTATTATTTCTCACACTTCGACTCTCACAATAATCATCACGAAACTTTCCTCCTGACCGAGCAGTACAAAAGGAACATGCATAACCCACTAATCTTTTGAAATTACCTTGCTACTTTCCCATGCAAACCACACATACCCAAATTACATGACATACACCACACTACAATATGAAATACTACACAGGGAATAGTCACAACATTATCACTTTCAGCTTTCCCACTTCAATTAGTATTTATCCCAGTTTCACACGACACTGCCCCACTTTGTAATTCTACTTTCCTACTATGAACTCTGGAGATATATGCACGCCTTCCTGTGCAATGCAAGCCAAGTGGCGTTGCTGGATAGACGGCCGACTCATCTTGCTTCTCTCTCAGAGTATGAATCAAGGGTCACACGGAAACATATCACGCAAAGTAATATTAAGAACATATTCATCACACACGCGAGTCCTCAACTGATACCATGGACGAGTACTTCTCTTTATCCTTTGTCTCATACACAGATTGAGACTCACACACTACTCACCACGTGGAAGTACTCGTCTCTAATTTCAAGTCCTGCACACGCCATATCTTAAATATTTCAACTTATGGTACACACGCTGTTTCTTAAATATTTCAACTTATTGTACACACGCCAGTAATTCAGCTTCACTTAAGCACACGGAAGTATTTCAACTTATTGCTACACGTGGTTTCATTGTGACCGTTGGTCACTTCCGAAGATTACTGCAATCCCATTAATATTACCTGCCTGACATTTAATTCTCCCCACAAAAGTTCCTGAAATAGAGAAATTATTATTTCAAACTACTCTTAAATATTCCACATGCATACCATGTCTCCACTCTTTCGTCATTACGGAGCACAACTAAAACAGATCTTAACAGCACAAGATCCAGCGGCAGAGTGCTGAAACATTGCCGTTCTCGAGGTCCTCTCGCACCTCTGCTGAAGTGGGGGAGCACCTTGCTACCGCATTGGTCAGCCACATTTCAGGCGCTCAAAGTTCAGGTAAATTTCATCTCTTTGGTCCCACCAAAGGTGGCCAAAGGATCGTCTCAAACATGATCATATATTCACATTCACTATCTGAGGTTAGCAGACGACCATGCATTCATTCATTTCACAGATCTCACCAAACTGGATGTAGGGATTTATTTTGTGGGAGTGCACATGTGATCAATTAAATAAATAAATTGTCATTCTTTCCCCCACTGGTATCCGGCTTCGCTGTATTAATTGAAATTGAGTTATTTTACAAAAAAAATGTGTTGTTCTGACAAAAATAATGAAGTATGTTGTACCTATTTTCAATGTCGGGCGGTACTGTACCCTTTCAACCTTAATATTTCAATACCTGTGAGGCGCGCGCGGCTAGTTTTTCATGCCGTTTATTGCTTGTCATCTTGTCTTTACAGAACTGTCGCCTCGTTTCTTATTCGATTTACTGGCTTAACCAAGTTGCTGGCTTGCCTGCCCGTGAGTGGCAGCAGCAGCGTGTATCGATAAGAGCACTGTAGTCCTATCTTTGAAGCGACCGCTAGTAGGGTAGGATTCATTTCACGCTAGGTGAGGAGAGCTTACGTCATAGTGACGTAACGCTACGTCATCATGGCGTAAATAAACCTAAATTGACTTCATGCGTACGTATACCGATCTTTGCAGTTGTACCACAGAGGTTGCACGGTAACGTGAAAGCTAAATGTAAATACACGTGTACAAACGAAGTGACAACCGTTGTGTGGTATGTTCATCCCAGTAGAATTACTTATGAAGCTGGAATCCCAACAGTTTTCCACGTTATTGTGTGTTTCTTGATGTAATGAATGTCTGAACGAAGGAACCAAAACAATAACAAAAGTCAAAAATAGCATCTAGTCATTTAAAAGAAGTCCGATTAATTGTGCATAAATCATGCGGATAGAAACGTGAAATAGAGAGAAATTAAAGTGTTTCGTATTTTTATAAAAGCCAGTACATTGTACATAATTCTTCTGGGTAGGAACGATAAACTAAGAAATTAATGCGGTTCCAAAGATAATTTCGAATGTTGCTGGAATTTTAATTTTACCTTCATGCCGTAGATCAGCATAGACGCTTTTGCTCTTCAGAAATAAGTTATTGCTGATGAATATAATGTACTGACCTGTTATAACACGTCATTATTTTTCTTCATATGTTGTAAGCTGTGAAAAAACAATGACATGCAAGTCACATTTACCAGAATTTTCAGCAACTGAAAGCATTGAGTGCTGTTGCCATTTTCAGCTACTTTTTGTATGACTCTTAGGCAATATGGAAATAGCTACAGTAATCATGCCAAACGCCCCCAAAATTAATACCATGTCTATTGAGAGAATAAACGAACACAGAATTGCACCATCGCATATGAAACATCGCTTAGTGCTGCTAAAATTGTGGGCTGTTGTGGCTATTTTGTCAAGTAGCTCACCGATTGTGACAGCCAGTGTTCCAACAGCATTTGGCAACTACTAGGAGACTTACTTTTTTTATAGTTGATACTGCTTACATATTAAAATGTGAGTAACAATTATAGACGAAATATCATTGTATACAGCATATAAAGAATGAAGGCAAAATTAAAACTCCAGCAAGATTCCGAATTATCTTTGGAACCACATTAATTTCTCGGTTTAACGTTTCTGCCCAGAAGAATTGTGTGCAATCCATTGGCTTATATAAAAATACGAAACACTTTAATTTCTCCCTATTTCACGTGTCTGTCCACATGATTTATGCAGAATTAATCGGATTTTTTTTAATGACTACTCGCTTTTTTTATTTTCGTTGTGGTTATGGTTCCTTCGTTCAGATATTCGCTATATTCATGTAACACACAATAACATCACACAGTCTTGGGATTAGAGCTTAATAATTAATAATTTCACGTTTCTGTCGACACAATCATGCACGATTCATGGGATTTTTCAAAAATGACTACAAACTTTTTTTGACTTTCGTTATATTCATGAATATATTCAATAACATCCAAAATTCTTTGGATTACAGCATAATAATTAATTATTTCACGTTTCTTCCACACGATTTCACGGACGATTCACGGATTTAAAAAAATGACTGCAAGCGTTTCTTTTTTTCTTTCGTTGTGGTTCCTTCGTTCAGACATTCATTATGTTCGAGAAACACACAATAACATCCAAAACTGTTGGGATTCCAGCTTCATAAGTAATTCAACTGGGCTGAACATACCACATTTAGCTTTCACGTTGCCGTGCAACCTCTCGGTCGGTCGTCTCATCGGACGACGTGTATTTGGTCGCCGACCGCTTGTGGAAACTCTGCGTGTGTCGACTTGTGATTCGTCCTTGTTTATATTTTTGAGTGGTTATTGTTCCTTGGCTGTATTTAGACGCCAATTTTGAAGACTTAGTATCTTCGTCCTCGGCTCATAATTTCCGTTGTCGTGCCGTTGCTCGGCGGAAGGGAATTGATTAGGTTGTGGGTCGGGTTGTCAGCCGATTATTTAACCTTACTTTTGGCTGCCTGTCTTACGTTAGAGTTACCTCCTCAGGCCGACCCTCGCAACACTTCTGAGCACCACGGTTCTGCTGGTTTTAGACTGTGATTTTCTATTAGTCTGAAGTACTGTGCGAGGCCTTCAGCCGTCTATTAGTTTAGTTTGTTTTAATTTTAAAATAACGCCTTCAGGTGACTTAAACTAAGCTTTCACGTTTCATTTGTTTAAAACTATTTTTTAAAAAATATTTGGCTCCATTTGAAATCTTTGTTATCCAGGCCGTAAGCCTTGATTTGTTCGTTCAGTATGTGGCCATTAGCCGAGCTTTTACGCGAAATATTTTTAAGTAAGGCCTTCAGGCGTGTGTATTCCTTAAAGCAATTTTAATAACTTGTGTTCGGGCTTGCAGCCGTATTGTTTTGAGTCCTTTTAAGGGCATGTATCATTAAGTATTTTTAGGAAAATAAAGTGTGTGTTTGGTGCAACTGACAGTAACTGATTTTGACCTTTTTCCACAACCATAACCTGATCCGCTCTGTCGTGTGAATCAAGATTTCAACCTGTAAGTTGAAAATTGCAGCGAATTCTTAAACGATTCTTAATTTATTGCCATTCTTGGCGTGTAAGGCCTTCTGCCCAGATCACAATGACTTGCTTTTAAAAGATTATCTGTTGTATCTGTATTTAATGGTGATTTGTTAAATTGTAACCCACTTAAAACACTATTATTTGCACTTGTTTATTCCTTCATTAATAACGGGCGGTATTTTTTTATTTATTGTTGAGTCTTGAATTACTCATTTAAAATAAGTTATGTGTAACTGTAAAAGGCAACCAATAGTAAGTAACACAATCGTAACCGAATCCTGCCTTCCCTTGACCACCAGGTTTCTATGTGCGTGCGGATCTTCTGTTGCCCTTAAACTGCAATTCTGCTTATTGACATGACCATTGAGATGCCACTGGGGTTCTTCTGTCCACGTGATTTCGTGCGAATAGCAGTGCAGAATGTTTTGAAGGATTTTATGCACCGTGCGGTCCAAAACAGATATAAAATACAGACATTGAACATACAGACACACAAACATAGAATTCGTTAAAATACGCAGCAATCTTTATAGAGAGCGGTCAAAAACGGATATAACACAAAACATACAGACACGCAACGCGAGTAAATTCAATCTTTATAGAGAGCGGTCTAAAACAGATGTAGCACTCACACATAGAGTTAAAGAGTACAGATATCGGAACACTGAAAATGTACTTACCAGGCAATGGAACATCCTCTAAGCGGGATCGTTTGCTGCTTCCACTGGCACTGTCGGTGCTGCTGGCGGATCCTGATCGCTTCATATCGAATGTTTGCTAACGACAATAAACGCACTGGAGCAAGTATAGGAGCAGAGTGAGGGCGAGTTGGGTTGTGGTCTGGTTTATATAGGTTCTATGAGGTAGAGTCAGGTGACTACCGCAGTAGCGAATAGGAGAACAGCATTCTAGGGGCGGAGGGGGGGGGGGGGGTACGTCATGAAGGACCACAGCGCCCCTAGTGGGAAAATGTGAAATTTGTCAGTTTTTCATTGAATATCGAAGTGGTTGATTAAAATTGAAATGGAATTAAGTACTTGCGTAATTCATACGTTAGATGCGCGACATGGGTGTTAGAATATTTACGAAATATTATGTCCAGAGCGTGTATGGAGGGAGCGTTCGGCCGCTCGCGGGCCTGTGACGTCAGGAGATGACTCAAGATCGCCAGCTTTCTCTCTCGCGCTGCGTCACGGTGGCGACCTCTGATGGCACGGATATGAACTAAGTCAGTTGCAGTTCAGACTCAGAGGCGAACACACATGCTTGAAACTGGTTAAATAATAAAGACAAGTCCATTTTTCACGCCATTTTCCTAGATGTGACACATTATCATGTTGGGATTTGAACTTCCCACCATTTTTCTGGGCGAGGGGGGTGTGACACTTCCCCGCCGAAATCGGCCATCTTGAATGACGTCACGGCCGCCATTTTTGGATGACGTCATCGCCGCCGTCTTGGATAACGGTACTTTGCGCTAGAACGCAGGTTGTTCCAATACTAGTGTTGTCCAATTTGAGTGCGCCGCTGAAGCTGTTGCCCTGAATTATCGCTAAGCTGATGTGCGCGTAACGTACAGCACAAAACATGCCCTTATCATCGTACTTGACAATACTCGAGACAGCTTGGCTGCAGTCCCACATGAAACGGCAATCCCATGAGGTTCCAGCAAATGCGGAGGAATACGTAGTGCAATATGTATATCAGGTTTATTATTATTATGAACCGATTATAGCTTTTCCTCATGGTGTTGTTGTCTTCAGTCCAGAGACTGGTTTGATGCAGCTCTCCATGCTACTCTATCCTGTGCAAGCTTCTTCATCTCCCAGTACCTACTGCAGCCTACATCCTTCTGAATCTACTTAGTGTATTCATCTCTTGGTCTCCGATTTTTACCCTCCACTCCTAAATTGGTGATCCCTCAATGTCTCACAATATGTCCTACTAACCGATCCCTTCTAGTGAAGTTGTGCCACAAGCTCCTCTTCTCCCCAGTTCTATTCAATACCTCCTCATTAATAGTTATGTGGTCTACCCATCTAATCATCAGCATCCTTCTATAGCACCACTATTTTGAAGCACCACATTTGTACAGAAACCAGATGGCAGTTATAAGAGTCGAGGGACATGAAAGGGAAGCAGTGGTTGGGAAGGGAGTAAGACAGGGTTGTAGCCTCTCCCCGATATTGTTCAATGTGTATATTGAGCAAGCAGTAAAGAAAACAAAAGAAAAATTCGGAGTAGGTATTAAAATTCATGGAGAAGAAATAAAAACTTTGAGGTTTGCCGATGACATTGTAATTTTGTCAGAGACAGCAAAGGACTTGGAAGACCAGTTGAATGGAATGGACAGTGTCTTGAAAGGAGGATATAAGATGAACATCAACAAAAGCAAAACAAGGATAATGGAATGTAGTAGAATTAAGTCGGGTGATGCTGAGGGAATTAGATTAGGAAATGAGGCACTTAAAGTAGTAAAGGAGTTTTGCTATTTGGGGAGCAAAATAACTGATGATGGTCGAAGTAGAGAGGATATAAAATGAAGGCTGGCAATGGCAAGGAAAGTGTTTCTGAAGAAGAGAAATTTGTTAACATCCAGTATTGATTTAAGTGTCAGGAAGTCATTTCTGAAAGTATTTGTATGGAGTGTAGCCATGTATGGAAGTGAAACATGGACGATAAATAGTTTGGACAAGAAGAGAATAGAAGCTTTCGAAATGTGGTGCTACAGAAGAATGCTGAAGATTAGATGGGTAGATCACGTAACTAATGAGGAAGTATTGAATAGGATTGGGGAGAAGAGAAGTTTGTGGCACAACTTGACCAGAAGAAGGGATCGGTTGGTAGGACATGTTCTGAGGCATCAAGGGATCATAAATTTAGCATTGGAGGGCAGCGTGGAGGGTAAAAATCGTAGAGGGAGACCAAGAGATGAATACACTAAGCGGATTCAGAAGGATGTAGGTTGCAGTAGGTACTGGGAGATCAAAAAGCTTGCACAGGATAGAGTAGCATGGAGAGCTGCATCAAACCAGTCTCCGGACTGAAGACCACAACAACAACAACAACACATTTCGTAGCATCACGTAGCATTGACAATTATGTGTAACCGCGCAAGTGATTTATATGGCTCAAAGACTTCTTAAGACTGCGAGAGGCATATTATCTTTTACTCGTGATATACAAGGGTTGGAACTTAAACAGTGGCAACTATTTATTCACAACAGTTACAAAAGAGTTACATGTTTGCACCTGTTACTGTCCTTCAAAGTAGTCACCAGCGTAGTGTAGAACCCTTTGCCAGCGATGTGGAAGGCGTAGTATACCGTTAGCAGAGCCTGTTCTGTTGATGGTGCGCATGGAGTGGTCTGTTGGTGATTCTCGTGTACGTCTGTGATGGTGTTATCCTAACGCATTACGTTCCTCCATGGCAGACCGTCAATGCCCAATATTACTGTTCTTTTTCGGAGCATCACCTGCGACCAGCTTTGGGAAAGAAGCGGTGACACTTCCTGCGCAACTCACCCATGATTTTGCACGACAATACGCGGGCGCATACAGTGTAAGCTGTGGCTGATCTGTTCGGTCGATGGGGCTGGAAAGTACTGTACCATTCACCATACTCCCCGGACAAGTCCGCGTGACTTTGCTTTGATTCCGAAGATGAAGGAACCACTCCGTGGCATTCGCTTCAGAACTGCTCCAGACATTCGACAGGCAGTAGACCACTCCATTTGCACCATCAACAGAACAGGCTCTGCTAAGGGTATACTACGCCTTCCACATGGCTGGCAATGGGTTCTACACAACGCTGGTGACTACTTTGAAGGACAGTAACAGGTGCAAACATGTAACTCTTTTGTAACTGTTGTGAATAAATAGTTGTCACTGTTTAAGTTCCAACCCTTGTATATCACGAGTCAAAGATAATATGCCTCTCGCAGTCTTAAGAAGTCTTTGAGCCATATAAATCACTTGCGCGGTTACACATGAACATCTGTACTACGTGGGTGTCAAAGTGGCCTAGCAGTTCCAAACGCTACTGTCTGGAACCGCGCGACCGCTACGGTCGCAGGCTTGAATCCTGTCTCGGGCATGGATGCTTGTGATGTCCTTGGGTTAGTCAGGTTTAAGCAGTTCTAGGGGACTGATGACCTCAGAAGTTGAAGTCCCATAGTGCTCAGAGCCATTTGAACCACTACTTCGAAGGACAGTAACAGGTGCAAACATGCAACTCTTTTGTATCGGTTGTGAATACATAGTTGCCACTATTTACCTTCCAACCCTCGTAAAAGCTCTTTGGATAGAATGAGGAATGGACCTACTTAGGTCCGATTTAGAGATACGGACAGTAGGGTCGCAGTGGAACTGTAATTATTTGGAATACTGAATGTAACTGGAACAATTATGCTAACGTTTCATCTCATACAAGAGGATGATGTATCCTGAGATATAGCTAAAAAGATCATTTATGGAAAAATATAATTTCATGAATAGAAAAGGTGCGTTCAATTGTTTGGTTAAATAACATGAAATCCCCTTGTCTGTGCCTCGGGCCATTATTTGGTGTATCGCTACTCGTAGGGAACTTAGTATCCTAGGGAATTAGTAGAGCCTGCACCAAAGTCGTTTATGCTCTATTTTCATAGATTAAGTTCTAGAGTTTTATCGAAATTAATAGACAACTTTGACACTGATTCCCATGCTGTCGAGTGAGAACGTCGTTGCACCCAAAAAAGGCTTCCCCACGGCGTACTATTGTGCTTCCGGCTATTTTAAGAATTTTCAGAGTCGAAGATCGCCGGAATTCTGCAGAGCCACAGAAATTTCATTCCAGGCGCTGACTCAGACAGGGAGAGGCAGACAGAGTATGATTATGAACCGTAACTACCTAATCATTTTGTTTCACACACTTGAGAATTCAATTAATAATTAAATTTATACTTGGGAGTCTGAGAGATAACTGTGTTAAAACACTGGGCAAGCAACTTCTCTCGGCAGCAAGTTTCAATTCAAGTAACTACAATGAAGCGCCAAAGAAACTGGTGTAAGCTTGCGTATTCAAATACAGAGATATGTAAACAGGCAGAACGTGGTAGTATAGTTGGCGCAACAGCGATGGGACACAGCATCTCCGAGGTAACGATGAAGTGCAGACTTTCCCGTACGACCATTTCCCAAGTGCACTTTCCATATCAGGAATCCGGTAAAACATCAAATCTGCGACATCGCTGCGGCCGAGAAAAGATCCTTGCAAGAACGGGACCAACGACGACTGAAGAGAACCGTTCAACGTGACAGAAGTGCAACCCTTCCGCAAATTGCTGCAGATTTCAATGCTGGGCCACGAACACGTGTGAGCGTGCGAAACATTCGCCATAACATCTTCGATAAGGTCTTTCGGAGCCGAAGGGCCACTCGTGTACCGTCGATGACTGCACAACACAATGCTTTATGTCTCACCTGGGCCTGTCAACACCGACATCGAACTGTTGATGACTGGAAACATGTTGCCTGGTCGGACGAGTCTCGTTTCAAACTGTATCGTGCGGACGGACGTGTACGGGTATGGAGACAACTCGTGAATCCATGGACCCTGCATGTCAGCAGGGGAATGTTCAAGCTGGTGGAGGCTCTGTAATGGTGCGGGGCGTGTGCAGTTGGAGTTATATGGGACCCCTGATACGTCTAGATACGACTCTGACAGGTGACACGTACGTAAGAATCCTGTCTGATCACCTCCATCCATTCATGTCCGTTGTGCATTCCGGTGGACTTTTTTTTTGGCAATTCCAGCAAGACAATGCGACACGCCACACGTCCAGAACTGCTACATTGTGGCCCCAGGAACACTATTCTGCGTTTAAACACTTCCGCTGGCCACCAGACTCCCAAGACGTAAACCTTATTGTGCATATCTGGGATGATTTGCAACGTGTTGTTCAGAAGATATCTGCAGCCCCTCGTACTCTTACGGATTTATCGGCAACCCTGCAAGATTCACGGTGTCAGTTCCCTCCAGCACTACTTGAGATATTAGTCAGGGCCATGCCACGTCGTGTTGCGGCACTTCTGCGTGCTCGCGGGGGCCCTACACGATATTAGCCATGTGAACCAGTTTCTTTGGCTCTTCGGTGTAGATGTTATTCAGTCGTAATAATTTAACTTCATATTGATGGGAAGGGAAGTTAAATCACGGTATGGTCTACTGTTAAAGTTGAAAGAACGTACGTCCGTAGAAGATGAGTCAACCAGTATATGGCCTTCTCCTACGTACATCTCGCGAAAAGACCGTGAAGGAAAAAACAGGGAGATTTGAACGCACATCGTGGCTTACGAACAATGGCTCTTCCCGTGAATCATTAGATACCGGAACGGGAGAGAGGGGGAGGGGCGGGGGAGTGGAAGTCACGGTGGAAGACAAAGACACACACTACCTTTGCCGCTCACCGCAAGATGGCTTGCGAAGTATAGCTGAAGATCTAGAGCAATGAGGTGCTGAATAGCTGCAGCATATTCAGGGGCGTTCGGTCGTAAGATGTAGAACTTTGTGAGCCAATAGGAAGTGCATACCTTGTTCGGACTAGAGCCGGGTTGGTTTCGTAGGCTTAGGGCCGAGAGGTGATACTGTACAAACGTAAGTTTTTCGTTTATAAACTTAAGTCCGTAAAGCAGCTAGGAAGGAAACACGTCGTAGACAGCCGGTTGCCGGGACAAAAGAGTGTTTGCGGTTTTGGACGGCGCTCGTGCGCTGCGGTCAGCAGTCAGCGGTCAGCACGTGACTGCCCACCCATGATCCTTACTCACGACATTCGACGGGGAATCACAGAAGGGATGGCGGTAATCGCTGAAACGATCTGTTTTCGGTTATATCGTTTTTTTTATGTCAGTTTAACCTGACTCTTAAAACCGCTCAAAATGATCGGTTTCTGCAATAACCGGTTTTGGTTCTTTTTATTCTTATTATTTCATGTAATAAACGTAGAAATCGGACGAAGATTAAAGAATTTAAAGATTGAAAATATTGACCCCCACAGTTTCAAGATACGTATAAACAATATATTAAATTGAATAGGCAAATACCAGGTGGTGAAAAAGTCAGTATAAATTTGAAAACTGAATAAATCACAGAATAATGTAGATAGAGAGGTACAAATTGACACACATGCTTGGAATGACATGGGGTTTTATTAGAACCAAAAAAATACAAAAGTTAAAAAAATGTCCGACAGATGGCGCTTCATCTGATCAGAATAGCAATAATTAGCATAACAAAGACAAAGCAAAGATGATGTTCTTTACAGGAAATGCTCAATATGTCCACCATCATTCCTCAACAGTAGCTGTAGTCGAGGAATAATGTTGTGAACCGCACTGTAAAGCATGTCCGGAGTTATGGTGAGGCATTGGCGTCGGATGTTGTCTTTCAGCATCCCTAGAGATGTCGGTCGATCACGATACACTTGCGACTTCAGGTAACCCTAAAGCCAATAATCGCACGGACTGAGGTCTGGGGACCTGGAAGGCCAAGTATGACGAAAGTGGCGGCTGAGCACACGATCATCACCAAACGACGCGCGCAAGAGATCTTTCACGCGTCTAGCAATATGGGGTGGAGCACCTGGTTCTAATAAAACCCCATGTCATTCCAAGCATGTGTGTCAATTTTTACCTCTCTATCTACATTATTCTGTGGTTTATTGAGTTTTCAAATTTATACTGACTTCTTGATCACCCGGTACACTGGTGTCCAAAATTAAAGCAACAAACCGCAGTTTCCCCGTCCTGTGTCTAATTCACGATACAATCATACAAACCGTCAAAAAAATGTCCGTATCATCATGTTCTGCGCGTAAGCTGACATTTCGGTCAAAGGAATACCACGCCAACGATGATGTCAGGGCACCTATGAAACGGGCTAGTACCTGCAGGGCTGTCCCACATCTACAATCGCTGTGTACACAGTCACAGATGGCGCAGTATGATTCAAAGAAGACGCCTACCGGGCTCTCTGCGGTGGAGGACCGTGGGAAGAATGGAAGCAGGAAAGTGGCAAACTGATGTGGCCCGAAGGCTTAACGTGATGCGATCTGTTGTTTCTCGGATGTGGAGACGGTTTGTAGAGATCGAAACTATATCCCGGAGACCAGGGCAGGGCCGACCATGTGTGACGTCAGAAAGAGATGAAAGTTATTTGGCTGTGAGGACACGACGGCCCGCCGCAGCAACTGGCATCTAACCTTGCAGGATCCACTGGACGTGTTGTGTCTAGATGGAAGGCTTCGGCAGAGTGGCCTTTACTGTCGGAGACCTGCTGTCTCTGTGTACGTCTGCCGCGCCTTTACAAAAGGAAACGGCTAGAGTGGAGTCATCAACGTGCCACCTGGACAGTCGAAGAGTGGGCTATTGTTCACAGATGAATCCCAATTTGGTGTAGAGAGTGATTCTCGACGGATTCGCATCTAAAGGCGATGGAGAACACGATTTCGAGACCAGAACACTGTGCGAAAAGGCCGATATCGAGGATGATTGCTAATGGTGTGAGCAGGGATTATGTTGACCACTCGAACACCTCTTCATGAAATTGTACGGGTGAATCGGAAAGATTAAAAAAAGTTCCTATGGGACCAAGCTGCTGAGGTAATCGGTCCCTAGGCTTATACACTCCTTAATATAACTTAAACTAACTTACACTAAGGACAACACACACACACACCACACACACACACACACACACACACACACACACACACACACACAGTCATGCCCGAGGGAGGACTCGATTCTCCGGCGGAGGGAGCCGCGTGAACCGTGACAAGGCGGCCAGACCGCGCGGCTACCCCGCGCGGCTTCGGAAAGTTTTAATTGCTGTCAGGCATCGTGGTGAGACCTTGGGAACTCATGTGCGGTGATCTGTGCAACCAGACTTCGTACTGATGGACGATAAGGCTTACCTCACACCGCATGAGTGGTTGATATTTTCATGGAAGATATTGCACGCACGGCCTGGCCTGCTCGCTCTCCCTATTTGAATCTCATTGAGCATATGTGGGATGCACTGGGGAGACGGGTTGCTTCAGTCAGCGTCCACCAACCACTGCCCAAGACTCGCGAGCAGTGCTGCAGCAAGAATGGGCTTTACTGCCTCAACCGCAGAGCGCAGACGATGCACATTTCGCCATTCACGGGAACAAACAACTGCTGCTCAAGCGGCCATCTTACGCGGCCCACAGGCCACTACGAACAACACTTGAACGACACAAGAGAGTCTTATCTTAACGGAACATTCGAGATAGGTTGCTAAGTAAAAACTAATACGGATGTAGAACAGAATTATCAACATAATTTTGTATTTAATTGTCCTGATAGCGAAGTTCTTTGAAACAGAATAACCGACTTCGGCTATACAGTAACTATTTTTATCAAAATTTACAATACAAGCAAAAGAAAAAGTAAAGAATGGACATGTGTGAATGCGACTCGCGCAGTGTATTCGGTACAAACTTAATTGTGTGTATATGTTACAGTCAAAACCCGTTTTTAGTTAGAACGCGTTCTTGCTAGTTAAAACTAGTTTTTACTGAGCCGCTTCGTTAAAAAGCTTTTTGCCAAGTTACTTTCCCTTTTGACCAGCAGTAAATTCTAGTTGTAACTAAGGCTATCAGTATCAACTAGTTTCAACTAGTAGGAACGCGTTCTAACTAAACTAGGCAGAACTAGTTTTCACTAAATTTATTTAGGGGCGAATATTAATATTAAGAGCAACTACGTACTGATTGAAATAAAAAAACAGCGTTTTTGTATTGTGCAATGCAATATTTATTGGAATATTGATCATACATCCAAACACATTCTTACTACTTGAAATTAGTTGATACTGATAGCACTAGTTACAACTAGAATTTACCGCTGGTCGAAAGCGAAAGTCAGTTAAAACTAGTTTTAAGTAGGCAAAACACGTTTTGATGAAGTGGCTCAGTATAAAGTAGTTTTAACTAGTAAGAACGCGTTCTAACTAAAAACGGGTTTTGACTGTAACATATATATATAGCTGATCCAATCCGGGAATCGACGTTATCGAACGATTTTTGCTTCTTGTTGGCATCGATACCAAGATATCGGTGCCAGGGATTCCAAGACTTTTGACAATGTTTTAATTCCAAGTGTGAAGACGGATAACAAATGACAAAAGAAATATTTTTCTTGTGATAGAATTACAAATTAACAATTTTCTGATCCTTTTGTACCGCGATTCCTTTCTTCTTGCCAAATGTAATATTTACAAACAACGGGGAGTACTGTACGTTTTGATGAGTAAGTTTGCTAGTAAAAAAAATGTGACATAAATCCAAGTATCTTTTAATTGCGCTGCCTTAGAAACTAACGTTTATTATACCGCCAAGGGACCACAGACCTCGGTATGCGACACACATTTCAACTTGACACGTCTATTCATTCCTGACGAAAAATGATTTTGAACAACCGGACGGACAAACAGACCCGGGTTCTGCTGTTACATACTGAGGTGCAGAAGCCTAAAAGGCATTAGTAGCCACTAAATTACAAACATATGACAGAAATTGTAGTACAAACACGATAAATGTCTCATTCTGCTGCATTGAAACACATCAGAACCACATAAAATAACGTAAGACGAAACATGTCATGCAAGCTTCAAACGATTATACACGGGATTTTTCCGTAAGAGCGTGCAAGAGTTTAACAGGACTTAGAGGATGCTCCATTGAACGATTTGAGGTAAAGAACCTGTGGTCGGAGAAGCCAACTTAAGGAGATAATAGGAATAAAATCACATTACTGTGTACTCTGTTGTATACATTAGTACATGTTAACAGCAGATACCTTCATAGATACAATGAACGTACCATTTGTACTGTATCTTACAAAATGTGCTGAAACTGACGACCATCAACGTCAATGAAAGCATGACATGGGCGAACAAGATTCTGATGCACCTTGACAAATATCCATGGTGTGTTTCGAACCACATCGCAGACAGCTACAATTCTGAAACTAATCCCACCTCCGTATTCACTGTAGTCTCACACACAACTGACTTTAGATATCCCCGCAGGAAATAATCAAGGTGATTCAGGTCAGATCACCTCGCGGCCATGGAACAGGACCTCCTCTTCCAATCCAGCGACCAGGAGATACAGCACTCGGTTGGTTGCGAGCATCCACACTGAAGTGAGAGCACTTGGCACGGCCTGCTAAACCCGCA
Source organism: Schistocerca piceifrons (assembly GCF_021461385.2). Lineage (NCBI taxonomy): Eukaryota > Metazoa > Arthropoda > Insecta > Orthoptera > Acrididae > Schistocerca > Schistocerca piceifrons. The sequence goes on from NC_060146.1 coordinate 218,116,960, forward strand.
GGACAGGACACATAGTTTGGAAAGGGGCCAAAATAAACGGCTGTCAGTTACACTCGAATATACATTACTGGCCATTAAAATTCCTACACAAAGAAGAAATGCAGATGACAAACGGGTATTCATTGGACAAATATATTATACTAGAACTGACATGTCATTTCCTTTTCACGCAATTTGGGTGCATACACCTCGCGAAATCAGTACCCAGAACAACCACCTCTGGCCGTAATAACACCATTGATACGCCTGGGCATCGAGTCAAACAGAGCTTGGATGGCGTGTACAGGTACAGCTGCCCATGCAGCTTCAACACGATACCACAGTTCATCAAGAGTAGTGAATGGCACATCGTGACGAGCCAGTTGCTCGACCACCATTGACCAGACGTTTTTAATTGGTGAGAGATCTGGAGAATGTGCTGGCCAGGGCACCAGTCGAACATTTTCGGTATCGAGAAAGGCCCGTACAGGACCTGCAACATGCGATCGTGCATTATAGTGGTGAAATGTAGGGTTTCGCAGGGATCGAATGAAGGGTAGAGCCACATCTGAAATGTAACGTCCACTGTTCAAACTGCCGTCAATGCGAACAAGAGGTGACCGAGACGTGTAACCAATGGCACCCCATACCATCACGCCGGGTGATACGCCAGTTTGGCGAAGACGAATACACACGTCCAATGTGCGTTCACCGCGATGTCGCCAAACACGGATGCGACCATCATGATGCTGTAAACAGAACCTGGATTCATCCCCAAAAATGACGTTTTGCCATTCGTGCACCCAGGTTTGTCGTTAAGTACACCATCGCAGGCGCTCTTGTCGGGTGATGCAGCGTCCAGGGTAACCGCAGCCATGGTCTCCGAGCTGATAGTCCGTGCCGCTGCAAACGTCGTCGAACTGTTCGTGCAGATGGTTGTTGTCTTGCAAACGTCCCCATCTGTTGACTCAGGGATCGAGACGTAGCTGCACGATCCGTTACGGCCATGCGGATAAGATGCCTGTCATCTCGACTGCTAGTGATACGAGGCCGTTGGGATCCAGCACGGCGTTCCGTATTACCCTGCTGAACCAACCGATTCCATATTATGCTAACAGTCATTGGATCTCGACCAACGCGAGCAGCAATGTCGCGATACGATAAACCGCAATCGCGATAGGCTACAATCCGACCTTTATCAAAGTCGGAAACGTGATGGTACGCATTTCTCCTCCTTACACGAGGCATCACAGCAACGTTTCACCAGACAACGCTGGTCAACTGCTGTTTGTGTATGAGAAATCGGTTGGAAACTTTCCTCGTGTCAGCACGTTGTAGGTGTCGCCACCGGCGCCAACCTTGTGTGAATGCTCTGAAAAGCTAATCATTTTCATATCACAGCATCTTCTTCCTGTCGGTTAAATTTTTGTGTCTGTAGTACGTGACCTTCATGGTGTAGCAATTTTAATGGCCACTAGTGTATAACCTTTTATTTGATCAAATATTACAAGAGCCAAGGAAAATTTTAAAAAAACACAGCTTTAGTTTTGGAACTTAATTAGCAGCTGAATACGCCGTACAATCTCATGCCTTAAGGGCAAGACCACATTAATTTAAAAACGGCTGAAAGCCAATAACTTAAATCTCAACCAAAATCAGAAATTTAAAAGGCAAAGCCTTATTTTAAAACAGTTCCATAATTAGGCTGAAGCCCCAAAGAATCTGACCCTTTAAGAGCAAACAACTTAAATTCAAAACCGGTTGAAGGCCCACCACTTAAGACTCAATAACATTAACTTTAAAAATGCCAAAGGCTTTACATAAAACAGTTCTTAAATTAGGCTGAAGGCTCAAACCATCTGACGCCTTAAGGGCAAACAACCTTAATCTAAAAATCGGCTAGAAGCCATACAAGTACAAAGAACAAGAACAAACAAGATAAGGCAGTACACCCAACGGCGTTCAGAAGTTCCAAGGGTCGGCCTGGAATTCAAACACTAACGCTCGCTTAGGTGAGACAGGCAGTCGGCCCAACCATTCTCCATTCGACAACAACCCAACCGACAGACAGTCAACGGACACACGGACAAGATAACCTCCGCTTCACCCGACCAGCACACAATAGGGAGTTCAATGGAACAACGTAGAAGGTATCGGCGCCCACAACCAATTATACATTGAGTTGTCAAACTACACACCGTACTGGACAGCGACAACACGATGAGAAAAATACACTGCCTGAATTTACGTCAGCGGCCAGGGCAGGTAACCGGAACGTTAATGGCCACAAGGCAGAAGATTCCACTGGTGCACTTCAGTTCAAATAACCAAGTACAGCTAAACTCCAACGGAGGGTTGCTAAAATTTGTCAACTTGAAAACACACGTTGTTGGTCGCGGGAATATCCCAACAGCCGACAACGAGCTCCAAATGTCACAATGTGAACAGTCGTGACTTGCTGGTAGATTAAGTCAAAACTCAACTTTCGATGTCCAGGATCGATGAGCCACGAACCTCGTAGCAATGGGAACAGCACCACACACTCTGACACCGCATAGAGGCCTCCAGTCGCCCCGGCCAAACTACCTACCGCAGAGATTTCCTCGCTGCTCTACGCCAACCGACCAACTGCCCGCACACAGCCCAGCCGCAAACTATAAGCGCCAGGCCAAAGATAGTCCAAGGTGCGAATATAGATGCACAGCGCTGCTGCCACCCGCGGAAAGAGAGGATAAGAGCATAATCGCAATAACCTTGGGAGACTAAACACAGGATAGCAACCAAGGTTTAATCCAACGCATAGCATGAGCCAGCCACGGCTCAGCACCATCATGTTATATCCCCATCCTCTCTCGAACAGTCAGGGGTATGTTCTCCAACAACTCAGGTATAATTCTTTGCATGAACCTCAAGTAAACAAAACGTGCATCATGATTTCCCTGTAATCAGGCTCGTCCTCCTTGTTTCCTTGCAGAAAATAAAGTATGTACATGTAAATAAACGGCACAGTACGCATAAACTTGTACACATGTTAGTTGTAAATGAGCTGGAAAACAGTAATGCTGGACAAAGCTGTAGAGGAGTTTACATCCATATGCCCTTATCTGGCTTCTCTGACCCCGAGTACCCTATCTCAAACTGTTCGGTGGAACACTGTCCGTGTCGTGTCACATTTTTGCACACTCTTACGAAACACCTTGTACAGGGTGTAAAGCTATCCCAGAGGTCAATTAAAAGAAGGTTCATTTAAAGCACAGTTATTTCAGTTATTTTCATTGTTATGTAAGTAAGCAAAAAAGTTTTATTTAATCGCTTGAAAAATGTGTTTGTCTGCTGACAGTTTAAGCTGATAAGAATTGAACGAAATTTTCAAGAAGTGAAGAGAACATGTGTCTAGGCCTGTTTCTCATATTTCAATTTTTATAGCGATTATAACCATAAGGAATAAAAATGTAATACAAAGGCAACGGATATGAAGTAAGAGAAAAGAAGCAAACTAAAACCTAATTTCAATAAAATTAAATATATTGAAGTAGCATAATATGTAATCGGAAGATTACGAAGTGCAGCGGTCGTTGCTATGTGGCATCAGCTACTCGAAGTTCCGTCTTACTTTTGTTGGCTGCAGTTATTGTTGAGGTGTTCATCGAGATACTCGTAGGTGTTCTCGAAGTTTATTCTATCTTCTTCCCTTATAACACTAATTCTAGAGCCATCAAAGCATATTCATTCTTAGAAGTATTTCTGTAATCAATTTTTATTTCTGGAACATTTCGTTAAATTCAGATCAGCCTTAAACAGTCAAAAGACAAACAGATTTTTCATACGGTCCAGTAAAAGATTTTTGCTCTCTTACATTCATTTGAGAGTATCTCGAAGATCTGCGTTTTAAATGACTGTACTTGATGCATGCACCAACGACCTATACGATAGCTTTACATCCCATATACATTCGGTTGAAGCATGCACAGCAGTTTTTTGTCTTACGTTATTTTGTGTGGTTATATTACGATCAGAGTGTAAAATTCATCTGTCGTAGCACAAAAAAGGCGAATACGGCAAAGCTAGGGATGCAAATGATAGGGACTAGCTTCGCGAATTATCTCGCACCTTCAAAGGCACTTATATTCGCGCTTTTTTACTTCCAATTCATGTAAAATAAACCATCGTGTCAAGTAAAGTAACATGATACATGACGTAGCATCGTGTAACATGACATACACCATTATGCCACCCAGCATGGCATTTGTCATGTCGAACGTATCATTGAAGTTTGTGATGCGTGCATCCCGACTCTGGGGTACCTCCTATTATAGATGTACCCCACTCTCCGATTGTTGCTATCGTAGACGCATCCCTCTCTCTAGAAGCAGACAAATTTGTGCCTACTGATCTTACAGTCCTCACAGTACAGGTAACAGGGGGTGGGGCTGTGGCAGCAGTGTTCCCCTCGGGGGAAAAAATCAACCCCCCGTCCCCTCCAAAGGACTAAAAAAATTATTTTAGCATCCCCTCAGGAACAAATTCAACGCCATAAATTTCTTCCCCACAGAAAAATGTTTTTAGCTATTACATGTATGCTCTTCAGCCATATGATATCATATATTGCTGGCGAATCTTCTGGACTTTGGGCACAGTATCATGGGCTGTAGTCTATAAATTGCAAGATGCAGGTGTGCCAACGCCATTCAGCTAAGATAGCTCATTGTGCTGGGACAGTAGTTTACTCTTAAAAACAGCCCGAATATGTGAAGATGTTTTGATTTAAATGTTTTCGAAGCTGCCAGATAAACCTAAAAGTGGTGAGGTGACAAAAGTAGTGGGATAGCGATGTGCTCATACACAGATTCCAGTAGTATCGCGCACAAAAGGCATGAAAGGGCAGCGCAATGGAGAAACAAGCTGTCATGTGTATTCAGTCGATTCATTTGAAAAGGTGTCTGGCGTTGTTTTTAAAACTCCATGGTAACTGGTCGGAGATCCTTAGGCAGTTCAATATTCCGAGATCTGCAGTGTCAAGAGAGTGCCGAGAATACCGAACTTCAGGCGGCTCCCCGCCTACGGTGTTGGGCGACAATGCCTCAACAGTAGATTTAGTTTTCCGTTTCATTCGTGAGGTTTCCTTTTTTGTCGTATCATCTAAGGGTGGGCGTCTAGCCCTCTCTCGAGGGTTCCATCTGCCGTCCGATTTAACCCATTCTTTCTTTGCATTTTGTTTGCTTTGTGGTTCGTCTTTTCCCTTTGTGTTCATCTCGCCTTGTCTTTTTAGGCTGGACTATTCAGTGTGTTGCAAAATGGTTCAAATGGCTCTGAGCACTATTCGACTTAACATCTGAGGTCATAAGTCCCCTAGAACTTAGAACTACTTAAACCTAACTAACCTAAAGACATCACACATATCCATGCCCGAGGGAGGATTCGAACCTACGACCGAAGCAGTCGTGCGGTTCCACACTGAAGCACTTAGAACCGCTCGGCCACAACGGCCGGCAGTGTGTTGCACAATGGCTGGCTCACCCTCTTTTATCCTCGTGGTCAGCCAGCCCAGACCATCTGCTGTATGGTTTTAATACGTTCCTCTACTTTTCCTTGTGGTGTGCGTCACACCTCCCCCCCCCCCCTCCCCCCCCCCCCCCCATAGCCGGCACGTGTAGCCAAGCAGTTGCAGGCGCTTCAGTCTGGAACCGCGCGACCGTTACGGTCGCAGGTTCGAATCCTGCCTCGGGCATGGATGTGTGTGGTGTCCTTGGGTTAGTTAGGTTTAAGTAGTTCTAAGTTCTAGGGGACTGATGACGTCGGATGTTAAGTCCCATAGTGCTTAGAGCCATCTGAACCATTTTTTTCAATTCTGCATTTGTCACTATCCTGCTGGAGTTAATGGATCCTTTAGCATTGATGTGTACTAACAATGAAAATCTGAAATTATGTGACATGTTTTATTAAAATCAAATTGAGCCAAAATTCACTCCTGAAAATTTTGCTACATCCTGTTTTTATTCTGCAGCTGGCAGAGCTGCTCAAAAGCATTCTGAGTGAGTCTGCAGTCCGCAGACCATTTTTCAACCCCCCACCCTCTTTCTTTCGTTTATTTCGTTTTCTCTTTCGGTGTGGTTCCCCATTCCTTTTACCCCCTTTTACTTTCTCCAACTACATTTGGATGTTGTTTTACTATGAGCTTTGTGTGCGTCAGGAAAAAGGGACTGATGACGCTGTAGTTTGGTCGCTTTATATCCCAAACCAACCAACCAACCTCTCACCACGGACAAGGCAGAGGCCGACGGTCCTCACTTAACGACCGAGAGCAGCGGCATTTGCGTAGAGTTGTCGGTGCTAACAGACCAGCAACACTGCGTGAAATAACGGCAGAAATCACTGTGGGAGGTACGACGAACGTATCCGTCGGCACAGTGCGGCGAAATTTGGCGTTGATGCGCTATGGCAACAGGCGACCGACGCGAGAGCCTCTGGTAACAGCACGACATCGACTGCAGCGCCTCTCCTGGGGTCGTGACCACATCGGTTGAACCCTAGACGACTGGAAAACTGTCGCCTGGTCAGATGAGCTCCGATTTCAGTTGAGCTGATGGTGGGGCTGGAGTGTAGCGCAGGCCCCACGAAACCGTGGACCCAAGTTGCCAACTGGGGACTGTAGAGGCTGGTGGCGGCTCAGTCATGGTGTGGGTTGTGTTTACTTGGTACGGGCTGGGTCCTCCGGTTCAACTGAACCGCTCATTGACTGGGAATGGTTATGTTTGGCTACTTCGAGGCCATCTGCAGCCATTTATGGACTTCATGTTCGCGAACAACAAGGAAAAATGTCGCCGGTTGACAATCGTTCGCGATTACTTTGAAGAACATTCCGCACAGTTCGAGCGAATGATTTGGCCACCCAGGTCGCCTGATTTGAATCACATCGACCACTTATCGGTCGTAATTGATAGATCAGTTCGTGCACAAAATATTGCACCGGCAACACTTTCGCAGTTATGGATGTCTGTACAGGCAGCGTGCCTCAGTATTTTGTGCACGGGACTTGCAGCGACTTGTTGAGTCCATGCCGCGTCAAGTTACTAAATGCCTCAAATGGCTCTGAGCACTATGGGACTTGTGTTTTATTAACAACGATATAAATGAATGCTTACGCTGCCATTGGACAAAGGCAGCTATCTTGGAGCATCCAGCCCCACAGAAAAAATAACTAAGCATTGTTTACATGTAGTATCGCGTAATATTAAAAAAAATATCTTTAATTCATCTTGAGTAGGACGGATGTCTTCACGTTGGTATATGTATGCTATTGTTGGTGATAGCCGTGGCTTTTAACAAACGTAAAAGAGAAAAGATTTATTATTTATATTTTTCAAAACCATTTCATACAATAAGAATAACGGCACACTTATCGTCGTATGAAGTATTCAATAAAAATTTAATTATTCATTCCGCGATAACCGGCTTTAAATGATGACTCTAGGGATATACTACGATCCCCTACGTGTTGCTAACATAGGAATGGTGAGGATAAGATTAGAATAATTATTGCAAGCACAGAGGCATTCAAACAATCATTCTCCACACGCTCTGTACTTGAATGGAACAGGAAGAAACCCTAATAACTGGTACAATGGGACGTACCCTCTGCCATTCACCTCACGTTGGTCTGCAAAATACAGATGTCGATGTATTTGTGTGGAGTGAAGCCTTGTGTGGAAGTGAAGCATGGCTGATAGATAATGCAATCGACGTGAGACAGAAAAACTGCTGGAATGTGGCGTTGCGGAAGAATACTGAAGACGGATGGATTAACGATTGCGAAGGTAGCGAGCAGACTACAGTAAGCAGGTTCAAGGATGCCGTAGTTACGCGGAATAAAGAGGCTGGCACACAGCAGAGTAGCATGGAGACTTGCATCAGAGAGGAACGCAACAACGGTGACTGTTCTCAGCTCATCGTTCCGAAGTGCGTGGCTGAGGGTGCTTGTCGTGGCAAACCTCCTACTGCTGTGCAGGTGTTGAGACGCAGCGTCATATCCTTTCCCGGGTGCTGCAGCCGTCTCAAGTTGACAGCCTGCCTTTCCTATCACATCGCCGCCTTGATAGCAGTGTGTAACTGGCTAGGGTTTGTCTGCAGCTGTGTGTACTCGCGCTACTGCTGCCTTCCTGTGTCAGCATCTCCATCCCTACTCTGTAAGCCGCTGCCAAGTGCATGGGAGGATGTACGTAGCTTTGTACCTAGTTCGCTTTTATCGGCAACATGTCGCCCAGAGCAAGCTCCCAAGCAACGGGAAAAAAGCGCAGGTGACTCCTGTGTGTATGAACGGCAAAACAACGGACTCCCCAAATTACAGACCAATGTCCCTAACATCAGTTTGGTGCAGAATCCTCGAATATAATAAACTTTCTTAAGACCGAGAAGCTGATGTTTACGACTGAGCATGGTTTTAGAAAGCATCACTCGTGCGAAACTCAGCTTGCCCTTTTCTCATATAAACAAGGCGAACTATGGAGGAATGGTAACAGGCAGACAGCGTTTTACATCAAGCTCCAAAGTGAACTGCTCGAGGGATTTTTAAATAAAGGAACCCAGTATGCTACCCTCCTTGGCGAGTAACAAGGGTATCGTCAGCAGTGACCCAGACAGATGTGACAGGACTGCTATGTTTTCTACGTACGTAAACCACCTGGCGGACAGCATGGGTACCAACTGTGGTTGGTAGCTGATGATGTTCCGATGCACGGGAAGATGTCGAAGGTGAATGACTTAGACAAAGTTTATAATTGGTGTGATGGATGGCAGCTAGCTTTAAATGTAGAAAAATGTAAGTTAATGCATATGAGTAGCAAAAGCAAACCTGTAATTTTCTGTTACAGCATTAGAGGCGTCCTGCTTGACAGTCAAGTCGCTTAACTATCTGGGCGTAACGCTGCAAAGCGGTACGAGGTGGAACGAGCATGGACGATTGCGGTAGGGAAGGCCAATGGTCGACTCCGGTTTATTGGGAGAATTTTGGAACTGTGTGGCTCATACAGGATGACAAATTAGTTACAAACTACGGTGCGCACACACTTTATTCAACATGTAAACGTCACTACTGATAACAAGGTTACAAAAAAATCGCGAAGTGAACTGTTTAATAATCTAAAACTAACAAAAATGTATCGCTATAGATCCCACTGATGATGCCTTAGAACAGGAGAAGGCGAAACGGGTATGGGATAAATAAAGTAACTAGCAGCAGGAAAAGGCAGTTTTATTCACAAAAAAATTAGTTACTACAGATATTCGGAGTTAGGTTATGACATGTTCGATATGCCTGCCACCATTGGCGATGATGTGACGCAGACGAATAGCGCAATTCTCTCCGACCCGCTGAAGTATCGGAACATCGATGCTGTCGATAACCTCCTGAAAGGACGTTTCCAGCACAGCAATGGTTTTGGGGTTATTGCTGTACACCTTGTCTTTTAATACAGTCCCACAAAAAGGAGTCGCATGTGTCCAGATCCGGAGAATATGGCGGCCAATCGAGGCCCATGCCAGTGACCTCTGGGTACCCCAGAGCCAGAATGCGGTCCCCAAAGTGCTCCTGCAGGACACCAAACACTTGCCTTCTTCGACGGGGTTGAAGTCCGTCACTTTGGATAATGGGGATGAAATCATCTTCCACCAAACTTCACGTACCTCTCGGTAGTCACCATGCCATCAAGGAATATCGCACCGATTATTCCGTGAATAGACATTGCACACCACACTGTCACCCACTAAAGATGAAGAGACTTCTCGGTTAGCACACTGGACTCGTATTCGGGAGGACGACGGTTCAATCCCGCGTCCGGCCATCCTGATTTAGGTTTTCCGTGATTTCCCTAAATCGCTCCAGGCAAACGCCGGGATGGTTCCTCTGAAAGGGCACGGCCGACTTCCTTCCCCGTCCCTCCCTAATCCGATGAGACCGATGACCTCGCTGTCTGGTCTCCTCCCCCACAACAACCCAACCCAACCCAAGACTTCTCGGTTGCGAAATGCGGGTTCTCAGTCCTCCAACTGTGTCAACCATCCAAATGAAAGTCGTCTTCATCGCTAACGGAAACAACAATGAGAATACCAACTCCTAACGTGCGCCCCGCAGCCAACCGTGCAGTTTGAACGTCCTAACGCAAACCGTTCAGAACTTATGACGGTTTTGTTTCATATAGTTCACCAACTGTGACCCTGTACGTGACGAAGACCGCATGTAGGACGCTGGTGCGACCTATTCTTGACTACTGCGTCAGTGTTTGCGATTCGTACCAAGTCGTATTAAAGGAAGACATCGAAGCAATTCAGAGGCATGCTGCTACATTTGTTACCGGTAAATTCGAACAACACGCAAGTGTTACGGAGATGCTTCGGGAACTTAAATGGGAATCCCTGAACGGAATGCGAAGTTCTTTTCGAGGAACACTATTGGGAAAATTTTGAGAAGTGGAATTTGAAGATGACCGCTGAACGTTTCCACTGCCGACAACATATATTTTGGACCACGAAGAGAAGATACGAGAAACTCGATCTCATACGGAGACATGTAGATAGTCGCTTTACCCTCGCTCTGTTTGAAAGTGGAACACGAAAGGAAATGTCTAATAGTGGTACAGGGTACCCTCCGCCACGCAAGGTGGCTTGCGGAATATTTATGTAGAAGTAGATGTAGATGCATTTGTGCTTTTCCCAGCCTTATTGACTATGCGATCATAGGTAGAATGACTACTTAACGCGTTGGCGTCGAGTCTCGGAGATATCCGTCATTCTGAGATCATGACAGCTGCGAAATCTGCACTTATATGCTAGCCAGGAGTCAACGCAGAAGATGGCTCGCTATTGGCAAAGTGCTTTATGCGACGATGAAATGTTTCATGATTTACATGCAGATTCATTATCGGATGTAACAAGTGATATACGAGGTGTGGCTAGAAAAAACCGGACTAGTACTGGTGAAACAATAAATCGAATGCAATAAGGCTGAAAGTCGCGTGGCCTGTCAACTGACGCAAACAATGAAAAAATCGGTAAACTTGTTCGACAAGATCGCCCTTTAACAATCAGAGCAGTGTCTGAGTTAACAGGAGTTGACAAGGATTACCGATTTACCGATTTTTTCAATGTTTGCATCAGTTTTTGCTGACAATGGTCTGCCAGTGCGAGTGTCATCACTGGTGTCTTCGCGGCCATCTTTAAATCGTTTAAACCACTCAAACACTTGTGTTCGCGATAAACAATCATCGCCGTACACTTGTTGTAACATTACAAACGTTTCACTTGCAGATTTTCCTAGTTTGAAACAAAATTTGATGTTAACACGCTGTTCTTTCTGTACACTCAACATTTTCCGACGCACAGACAAAACGTCAACTACTTAAAACAGACGCCACGGGCAGACTGAGTGCAGGAGGTAGATGAAACTCGAGCAGTAGGCGGAGCGAGAGTCACGTGACAGGCCACGCGACTTTCAGCCTTATTGCATTCGTTTTATTGTTTCACCAGTACTAGTCCGGTTTTTTTCTAGCCACACCTCGTAGACAATGACAAGAGTGAGAGTACTAGTGATAGAGGCAGTGAGTTTGGGCCCATACGTCGACAAAACGGTGGCAACAGCCACGTGTGTCTGTGAGTGGCAGTGATGCTATCAGTGATAACGTGGTAGACGTTTGTTAAGGTGGAATAGATACAAGCAATGGCGATACTAAAGACAATTCAGTCACACAGTTGGAGCCTTTTCAACGTTAGCCAGGCCTTACATGTGTTCCCGAGTATCCATGTTCTATTTCATAGGTTGTAGCTCGCTTTTTTTGGTGAGGAATTATTTGGTATTTCTGTAACACAATCTAACCTGTATTGCAATCACAATTTGCATAACAATAAAACATTAGCCAAGACACTAAAGTGGACTGACATTTAAGTTTTTGAAATTAGACGATTTTTAGCGATCATACTTGCGATGCGACAAGTTAGAAAAGACAGGCACTGGAGCACAGACTCGTAGCCTGGAACTCCCATCGTCAAAAAGCTGATGAGCCGAGAACAGATATGGAATGCTTGTCCCTTTCCGACAGTTCACTACAGAATGATCCAGTAGATAGGCTCTATAAGGCCGCATGGTGCTCCAGATTTTTGTGGATCGTTTTCAGACCATATATAAATCCACAAAACAGATATCACTTGATGAGGTCACGATACATTGGAGAGGCCGCCTACCGTTTGGGACCTACAATCCTGGAAAGCCGGTGAAATATGGCCTGCTTGTACGAATGGCATGTGAGGCCACAACAGTTACATAAGTAACATGGAAATATCTAGTGTGAAAGGGAAAAGGCTGGGACGAAACCATTTCTTCAGTGTTGGCACCTTAATTAGACACCTGGCATCATGTCTATCGGGAAAACTACTATAAAAGTCTGACAGCTGGAGATAACCTGCTAGCACGGAAGACTATATGATCAGTAGGGACAATAGGGGCCAATAGGAGACTTCAACTGCTGTAGAAAAGTAGGGAAAAGCTTGTACTGGCAAAAGGGAGACGTCGTTTTACGAGGTTGGAAGACAAACAGGTGGTGCGAACGGTTAGCACTGTACGTCCGGCTACGATGAAGAGTGTAGGAAACAAGAGAGGTGTTCTGAAGAAGCCTGACTGTATCCTTCAGTACAATACATACATGAAGGGTGGGGACAGAGCAGACCAGTATTTGTTGTTGAGTCGGGGTAAAAAATTTCTGTTTTGAAGAGCGCGCCGCAGCGCGTTGTGTGAAGCAGTCGCCGTCCGTTTCTGGCGGTGGCGCCGCTGTGGCAGTCGCAGCTCTTTGGTGTCTCCCTCTGGTGGGAAAGCGGAAAGGCTGCCTGTTTACGTGCATTTAAGGGGCGCTATCAGCTCGGCAGTTGGTCAGTCGGGTGAGGCTAGGTCAGTCTCGCGTCACCAGTTGCTGGTCTGTCTCTCGTTTGCATTTGTGCGGCAGTTAGTGGCTGTCTGTCGTCGGAGTGCTAGTATGGCTGTCGTTTGGATCAAACGTTAAAGCCAGAAAATGAGAGTCTTGCCACTCCGCCAGTAACAGAACTCCGCTAATGGCCGCCCGGTCGCGGTTAAGTTCCTGCATCTGAGTCTGCGCGTTAGGCCGCCAGTTGCTCGAGTTGCTCGGGCAACGGTCATTGGCGGTTGGATCGGTCGGTTGGTCGGTCGCGCACTGAGACACGAGATGACTTGTCCGCCTTGAGCGTCGGCGCATGTGAGGTCCCCAAGTGACTCCAGTGGGCAGCGCCGTATAGAAAGGGGTAGTGGCTTCGCGGCCGACACGAGAGCAACAGGAGTCAAACCACAACATCGGGCTGGCCGGTGCGAGCTGCGACGCCGTGAGACGGGAGATCGGCGCGCCTTCCTGCGTCCGTTGAAGCGGCTGGCAGCGGACGGTTCGGGAGAGCGCTGGGGGTGCTGAGCCAGGTCTTCGCCAGAAATCGCAGGTTATTAGAAGTTAAGTGATTGGAGATATGTTGTTTCATTTACTTGTTAAATTCTACTTGTTTTCTTGGTGAGGTCACCAGCCGCTTTGTTTTGGGATCGTCCCACCATTCTTCTCCGTTTGCCCACCCGCGGTAAGTTGGTTATTTGTGAATTGGGTGGTCCGTTTTTCCCTTGTGGAATTGGGGAGGTTTAGAGCAATTCGGGTTGTTTAGTACCCCCCCCCCCCCCCCGTCAATCTGCCATATGTTAATAGCTGCCTCTGTCATGTTTGTCGGATTCGGTGTTAAAGAATTTATTGCTTCAAGGCCAAATTCTTGAAATACGTTTTTATCTTGCCTATCATCTTGCGAGGTGGTATATGCGTGATGTAGAGCATGTTGTACATTTTATGTAAGTCTGCATTTTATGGGTTTTATTTAAATAGTCATTTTAGGTCATAAGGTTGCCACCCTTCCACAGTAAGAGTCGTTAAAAAGAAAAATTGCACTTTCGGTGGCAAATAATTTGAGTGTTGTACCATTTCCATCCCTCCTACGGGGTGCATAGTTTACGTGTTTGTGCGAATTGTTAAAAAAAATTTTTGTTTAAAGTAATCTGGCGTGTTGTAGATTTGCACCAGTGTACTCTTTCAGAGGTTGTTGTGAGCGGTCATGACTACGGCCGTGTTGAAAGGGAGCAGGCAAGCTTCTCAGCACGAAGGCTCATACTGTCAATATTGTTCTTTCTGCCTCTAAGTAAAATTGTAACTTGATATTTCGAGGGTGCTTTTCTGCTTATAATTTTAAATCTCTTTTTAAAAAAGCTTTTAGAAATAAAATTCACATTTGTTAAAAGTAATTTCATTTTCCGTCAGGTACTTCCTGGCAACTACTTCCACGCTCACCTAGTGTGATTAAATGTGTTAATGGTCTTGATGAATAGCTAGTAAATAAAGTAAATTCTTCAAGAAAATATTTTGAAAGTAAATTCACGGTTCAGTCGTACTACTCAATCGTGAGAAAGACTGTCAAATGGAGCAAGAAGGTAGTCCTCTGGTTGAGCAACTGTGCCCTATTCGATGCCTTCATAGTGTATAGAACACAGAATCCTGAAAAGAAGATGAAGTACAAGTCAGTCCTGTTGGAGACAACCAGATACTGGGTATCAACGCAGCAGCCAGGAGTGAATGATCTAGTGGATACTGGAGGAGAAGACGAAGACCCCAGGAAAATTCCCACATTTCGAACACTTAAACAGGACCATCCTCAGGGACTATCAGGGGATATGTGGAAATACAAACTGGAGGAAACTGTCCGATCGGGGACCAAGAAATACTCTTCCCAGCTCTACAAAGTTAGCAGCGCACGCAAGTTGAGGAAGGAAACCTGCAACATCTGCTCGTTCTGCAAGACACCTCTTCACAAGAGTGCTTCGAGAAGTACCACACACTAAAGAACTACTAGACTGTGTGAATTGCAATTCCATTTTTGAACGTAATATGATCAATAGAATAGTAATTACACTCTAAAATCATCCGTTCCACAGACTGGGTGACTAAGACATCTGACTGGGGAATTATGATGGTTATAAGTGCTTGAAATTAACAATTAAATCAAAGTTGTAGTTTATAAAAGCTGGTAATTTTCTAAACGCATTAAAAATTGTTTCACAATGCGCCGAAACGATTTCTATTCAAATACTAACAGAGTAAAATAAAAACACGCGAAGTTGATGAAATGTAAACTGGTCTACGGGTGGGTGCAAAAAGCAACTAGCAGAAAAAATGCTGCTATAATTATGTAGACATCTGACGATAACGAAAGGTGATTAGAGGACCTGCAAGACAGGTATGTTGTGCGGGCTGCGTGCAAGTCAGGCGCGATACATATCTGGCCACTGTGCTAAGTTGGAACAAAACTGATTCTTAATGTGTTATACGCCTCTGCAAGCGTTGCAATTGGTCTTCACGATTCGTACCGGAGCGATAGGTAGGGGGCTGTAGTATGTCCGTACGTTGCTCACTCAGTTCTCATACTGCAAACTTTCGAAGTAGACTTTCAGATGACAGTTTGCGTCTGTGTTCAAGAGTTCATCATGTTCATGACAAACCTTTGACCATTCGCACTTGCCTTGTTTGTGTACGTTCAGTGTAACCGTTAGTTCTATTTACAATGGGCCGGACAAACTTGGGAAATATTCTGGGATGAGTCGCACGAGTACCTTATAGGCAGTCTCGGTTGTAGACTGACTGCATTTTTCCAGTACCCCGCCAACAAACCGAATTCCGTCGCCTGCTTTACCTACGATTTAGCCTATGTGATCTCCCCGTTTCATATTACAGCAAAATGTTACTCCCAGGTATTTATATGAGTCGACTGATTCCATCTCAGACTCATTGATATTGTACTCTAAGGACACTGCGGTTTTTTTTTTTTTTCATTTTATGAAGTGCACAAGTTAACGTTTCTGAACATTAAAAGTATGTAACCCGTTCTTGCACCACCTTGAACTCCTATCAAGATATGACTGAATATTGGTGAACCTTTGTTCAGACAGCATCTCGTTGTAGATAACCGCATCACATAAGTACGTATGAGGAAAGTATTACTACTGTGGGCCATGTCATTAATATACAGGTTGATTCTTAGTAACGTTTCAAAACCTCCGAAGCGACGTAGATGACCCTGGAAGAAGCAATTTAATACAAGAGACAGGGACCTGCAGATGTCGGTAGATACCCTAAAAGCGGATGAGGAATGTTGAAGATGTGAGGTGACCAGATGACGTACCTCTCCGCACTTAGAGCAATTGGGCCTAACGGTCTGCCACACCTGGTCATCCCATCACTACTCAAGTACTGACGCCAGCGCGGCTCCGGACCCACACGAGCGACTTTAGCGCGTGGGGACTGGGGTTCGAGTCTTGATTCTGCCAGGAAGCAGTTTTTTTATTGTGTCAGACAATTATGTGTTTACACTGAGATAAGATTTATTATTCTACTTACCAGTCTGGCAGTCTCCGCTGGTTTACAGCAAAGTACAGTACAACAAGACTTACCTTATTGCGTACCAAGTAAAATGAGTATAAGCTTTCGAACTGCGTTGTTACCATTAAATGAGCTAAATTTTCTTTACTAAATAATGTCTATATAAAAAAAGAAGGATCAAAAGGAAAGAAACGCAAAATAAGAATAGCTTTTGCTCGGTTACACCGAGGACAATAATATTGTAACTTCTATGTTTACAACAGATCACGTTTGCAAAAGGTATTCGAAATCTGCACTGTTTGTCCGAATGCAAGTATTGCATTGCTCAATCATACCTTCACGCCCAAGCCCAGCCGCAGCACGAGAAAGAGCGTCATCTGCTGATGTTCAACATTTTTCGTGCACTTTTGGGTTATTTCCCGACTATTACGGCCCCATGTATCTTGCTACTAAATTACTTCTCTGAGAGACCTCTTTGTTGCTTCGGAGGATTTTAAACGTTAATGAGGAACATCCTGCAGAACATGATTAGCAAAGGTGGCGACGCACTTCCTCTGGAGACACCCAAAGGTACTTCTTCATCTGTCAATAAATCTTCACCCAAGATAACATGCCGCGTCCTCCCTACCAACAAATCCTCAATCCTCACACATATTTACTCTGAATACTTTCAATGATAAGCATTAGTGTGCGGCTGAGTCAATTGGTCATGGTATATAAAGAAATGCCTTCATCCATGGCTTTCAGTACAACATGTGAGAAAAGCAACAATTGAATTTCGCAAGACCAGTCTTTCCGGAATCATCCATATTGCTTGGCATGAAGGAAGCTGTTCTGCTCCAGATACCGTGCGCCTGAGCGCAGAATGTGTCTTGCGATTCTGCGACGGCTATTCGAAAAATAAGGTGCGATCGACAGCGGAATGGAAACCACAGTGAAATCCCAATGAAGCTCTCCATAGATGTGTTGGAGAGTGTCTCTAGTATGCCTGTCGATCGTGTCACGTCGCTGTTTTCAGTTATGAGCGGACAGCGAAAGCGTAAAGATGCCTAGAACAATAGTGTCTCCCGCCAACTACAGTACGTGTTCCTATGAGAGACTTCGCCTGATGTCATGCAACCCACACAACCTATCTGTCACGCGTTTTCTCCTTGATGACAATTCTTGGCCACACACTGCAGAGGCAGTGCGGGCATTGCTGCAGCGTTTTCGATGGGAAGTGTTTGGTCACGCACCGTACTTGGCTCCCTCTGATGTTCAGGTCTGCTCACATAAACCCCTGGCTGTGAAGACAACATTCTGCCCCAGACAATGACCTTTAGACGAGCGTATAGAATTGGCAGAGAGCACAGGCGGCTGCGTTCTACGACGAGGGTATTGGAAAGTTGGTACAAAGCTACGACAGATGTCCCAGTCGGAGCAGCGGCTGTGTAGGGAAGTGTCTGGAAGGTGTAGCAAACTGCTGCAAATAAAACCAGTTTGATTTTCACTGAGGCCGATCGGATCTAACTTTCCGAAGAGGCCTCGTACGTCAGAAGTATGCGTCCGGCCTGTTCACGCATTAAATCTTCCCAGTTTAGCTTATTCAGAGGAACGGTTATGGACTTTTCTGCTGCGGTGTGCTGTCGATGTTTTGTAGTTCTCTTTATGTGTGTGATGTGTCCTGCACTATTGTAACCAGTATATTGTTTTCTTCATTGCAAGCGAACTATGTTTTATCTACATACTAGTGTATATTCCGTGAGTCATATTACAATGTGTGTGGCTGAAGGTACATGGTGACAATCATTGAACAGTATCTGTCGTAATAATTTAACTTCAAATTAATGCGGAGAGACGTTAAAGCGTTCTGCATGATGGTGTGGTCTACTGTTAAAATTGAAAGAACGTACGTCCGTAGAAGAGTCAACCAATATGCCTCCTCCTCGGTATATTTCGCTGAAAGACCGTGAAGGAAAACACAGGTAGATTTGAACCCACACCGTGGCTTACAAACAATGGCTCTTCCCGTGAATCATTCGAGACCGGAGCGGGAGAGAAGGGGAGGGGCGGGGGAGTGGAACTCACGGTGGAAGACAAAGACACATAGTACCCTCGCCACTCAACGCAAGATGGCTTGCGGAGTGTAGCTGACGATCTAGAGCAATGAGGTGCTGAATAGCTGCAGCATATTTAGGGGCGTTCGGTCGTAAGATGTAGAACTTTGTGAGCCAATTGGAAGTGCATACCTTGTTCGGACTAGAGCCGGGTTGGTTTCGTAGGCTGAGGGCCGAGAGGTGATGCTGTACAAACGTAAGTTTTTCGTTTATAAACTTAAGTCCGTAAAGCAGCTAGGAAGGAAACACGTCGTAGACAGCCGGTTGCCGGGACAAAAGAGTGTTTGCGGTTTTGGACGGCGCTCGTGCGCTGCGGTCAGCAGTCAGCGGTCAGCACGTGACTGCCCTCCCATGATCCCTACTCACGACATTCGACGGGGAATCACAGAAGGGATGGCGGTCATCGCTGAAACGACCTGTTTTTTGGTTATATCGTTTTTTTTATGTCAGTTTAACCTGACTCTTAAAACCGCTCAAAATGATCGGTTTCTGCAATAACCGGTTTTGGTTCTTTTTATTCTTATTATTTCATGTAATAAACGTAGAAATCGGACGAAGATTAAAGAATTTAAAGATTGAAAATATTGACCCCCACAGTTTCAAGATACGTATAAACAATATATTAAATTGAATAGGCAAATACCAGGTGATGAAAAAGTCAGTATAAATTTGAAAACTGAATAAATCACGGAATAATGTAGATAGAGAGGTACAAATTGACACACATGCTTGGAATGACATGGGGTTTTACTAGAACCGAAAAAATACAAAAGTTAAAAAAATGTCCGACAGATGGCGCTTCATCTGATCAGAATAGCAATAATTAGCATAACAAAGACAAAGCAAAGATGATGTTCTTTACAGGAAATGCTCAATATATCCACCATCATTCCTCAACAGTAGCTGTAGTCGAGGAATAATGTTGTGAACCGCACTGTAAAGCATGTCCGGAGTTATGGTGAGGCATTGGCGTCGGATGTTGTCTTTCAGCATCCCTAGAGATGTCGGTCGATCACGATACACTTGCGACTTCAGGTAACCCTAAAGCCAATAATCGCACGGACTGAGGTCTGGGGACCTGGGAGGCCAAGCATGACGAAAGTGGCGGCTGAGCACACGATCATCACCAAACGACGCGCGCAAGAAATCTTTCACGCGTCTAGCAATATGGGGTGGAGCGCCTGGTTCTAATAAAACCCCATGTCATTCCAAGCATGTGTGTCAATTTTTACCTCTCTATCTACATTATTCTGTGGTTTATTGAGTTTTCAAATTTATACTGACTTCTTGATCACCCGGTACACTGGTGTCCAAAATTAAAGCAACAAACCGCAGTTTCCCCGTCCTGTGTCTAATTCACGATACAATCATACAAACCGTCAAAAAAATGTCCGTATCATCATGTTCTGCGTGTAAGCTGACATTTCGGTCAAAGGAATACCACGCCAACGATGATGTCAGGGCACCTATGAAACGGGCTAGTACCTGCAGGGCTGTCCCACATCTACAATCGCTGTGTACACAGTCACAGATGGCGCAGTATGGTTCAAAGAAGACGCCTACCGGGCTCTCTGCGGTGGAGGACCGTGGGAAGAATGGAAGCAGGAAAGTGGCAAACTGATGTGGCCCGAAGGCTTAACGTGATGCGATCTGTTGTTTCTCGGATGTGGAGACGGTTTGTAGAGATCGAAACTGTATCCCGGAGACCAGGGCAGGGCCGACCATGTGTGACGTCAGAAAGAGATGAAAGTTATTTGGCTGTGAGTACACGACGGCCCGCCGCAGCAACTGGCATCTAACCTTGCAGGATCCACTGGACGTGTTGTGTCTAGATGGAAGGCTTCGGCAGAGTGGCCTTTACTGTCGGAGACCTGCTGTGTGTGTGTACGTCTGCCGCGCCTTTACAAAAGGAAACGGCTAGAGTGGAGTCATCAACGTGCCACCTGGACAGTCGAAGAGTGGGCTATTGTTCACAGATGAATCCCAATTTGGTGTAGAGAGTGATTCTCGACGGATTCGCATCTCAAGGCGATGGGGAACACGATTTCGAGGCCAGAACACTGTGCGAAAAGACCGATATCGAGGATGATTGCTAATGGTGTGAGCAGGGATTATGTTGACCACTCGAACACCTCTTCATGAAATTGTACGGGTGATTCGGAAAGATTAAAAAAAGTTCCTATGGGACCAAGCTGCTGAGGTCATCGGTCCCTAGGCTTATACACTCCTTAATATAACTTAAACTAACTTACACTAAGGACAACACACACACACACACACACACACAGTCATGCCCGAGGGAGGACTCGATTCTCCGGCGGAGGGAGCCGCGTGAACCGTGACAAGGCGGCCAGACCGCGCGGCTACCCCGCGCGGCTTCGGAAAGTTTTAATTGCTGTCAGGCATCGTGGTGAGACCTTGGGAACTCATGTGCGGTGATCTGTGCAACCAGACTTCGTACTGATGGACGATAAGGCTTACCTCACACCGCATGAGTGGTTGATATTTTCATGGAAGATATTGCACGCACGGCCTGGCCTGCTCGCTCTCCCTATTTGAATCTCATTGAGCATATGTGGGATGCACTGGGGAGACGGGTTGCTTCAGTCAGCGTCCACCAACCACTGCCCAAGACTCGCGAGCAGTGCTGCAGCAAGAATGGGCTTTACTGCCTCAACCGCAGAGCGCAGACGATGCACATTTCGCCATTCACGGGAACAAACAACTGCTGCTCAAGCGGCCATCTTACGCGGCCCACAGGCCACTACGAACAACACTTGAACGACACAAGAGAGTCTTATCTTAACGGAACATTCGAGATAGGTTGCTAAGTAAAAACTAATACGGATGTAGAACAGAATTATCAACATAATTTTGTATTTAATTGTCCTGATAGCGAAGTTCTTTGAAACAGAATAACCGACTTCGGCTATACAGTAACTATTTTTATCAAAATTTACAATACAAGCAAAAGAAAAAGTAAAGAATGGACATGTGTGAATGCGACTCGCGCAGTGTATTCGGTACAAACTTAATTGTGTGTATATGTTACAGTCAAAACCCGTTTTTAGTTAGAACGCGTTCTTGCTAGTTAAAACTAGTTTTTACTGAGCCGCTTCGTTAAAAAGCTTTTTGCCAAGTTACTTTCCCTTTTGACCAGCAGTAAATTCTAGTTGTAACTAAGGCTATCAGTATCAACTAGTTTCAACTAGTAGGAACGCGTTCTAACTAAACTAGGCAGAACTAGTTTTCACTAAATTTATTTAGGGGCGAATATTAATATTAAGAGCAACTACGTACTGATTGAAATAAAAAAACAGCGTTTTTGTATTGTGCAATGCAATATTTATTGGAATATTGATCATACATCCAAACACATTCTTACTACTTGAAATTAGTTGATACTGATAGCACTAGTTACAACTAGAATTTACCGCTGGTCGAAAGCGAAAGTCAGTTAAAACTAGTTTTAAGTAGGCAAAACACGTTTTGATGAAGTGGCTCAGTATAAAGTAGTTTTAACTAGTAAGAACGCGTTCTAACTAAAAACGGGTTTTGACTGTAACATATATATATAGCTGATCCAATCCGGGAATCGACGTTATCGAACGATTTTTGCTTCTTGTTGGCATCGATACCAAGATATCGGTGCCAGGGATTCCAAGACTTTTGACAATGTTTTAATTCCAAGTGTGAAGACGGATAACAAATGACAAAAGAAATATTTTTCTTGTGATAGAATTACAAATTAACAATTTTCTGATCCTTTTGTACCGCGATTCCTTTCTTCTTGCCAAATGTAATATTTACAAACAACGGGGAGTACTGTACGTTTTGATGAGTAAGTTTGCTAGTAAAAAAAATGTGACATAAATCCAAGTATCTTTTAATTGCGCTGCCTTAGAAACTAACGTTTATTATACCGCCAAGGGACCACAGACCTCGGTATGCGACACACATTTCAACTTGACACGTCTATTCATTCCTGACGAAAAATGATTTTGAACAACCGGACGGACAAACAGACCCGGGTTCTGCTGTTACATACTGAGGTGCAGAAGCCTAAAAGGCATTAGTAGCCACTAAATTACAAACATATGACAGAAATTGTAGTACAAACACGATAAATGTCTCATTCTGCTGCATTGAAACACATCAGAACCACATAAAATAACGTAAGACGAAACATGTCATGCAAGCTTCAAACGATTATACACGGGATTTTTCCGTAAGAGCGTGCAAGAGTTTAACAGGACTTAGAGGATGCTCCATTGAACGATTTGAGGTAAAGAACCTGTGGTCGGAGAAGCCAACTTAAGGAGATAATAGGAATAAAATCACATTACTGTGTACTCTGTTGTATACATTAGTACATGTTAACAGCAGATACCTTCATAGATACAATGAACGTACCATTTGTACTGTATCTTACAAAATGTGCTGAAACTGACGACCATCAACGTCAATGAAAGCATGACATGGGCGAACAAGATTCTGATGCACCTTGACAAATATCCATGGTGTGTTTCGAACCACATCGCAGACAGCTACAATTCTGAAACTAATCCCACCTCCGTATTCACTGTAGTCTCACACACAACTGACTTTAGATATCCCCGCAGGAAATAATCAAGGTGATTCAGGTCAGATCACCTCGCGGCCATGGAACAGGACCTCCTCTTCCAATCCAGCGACCAGGAGATACAGCACTCGGTTGGTTGCGAGCATCCACACTGAAGTGAGAGCACTTGGCACGGCCTGCTAAACCCGCAGGACAGGACACATAGTTTGGAAAGGGGCCAAAATAAACGGCTGTCAGTTACACTCGAATATACATTACTGGCCATTAAAATTCCTACACAAAGAAGAAATGCAGATGACAAACGGGTATTCATTGGACAAATATATTATACTAGAACTGACATGTCATTTCCTTTTCACGCAATTTGGGTGCATACACCTCGCGAAATCAGTACCCAGAACAACCACCTCTGGCCGTAATAACACCATTGATACGCCTGGGCATCGAGTCAAACAGAGCTTGGATGGCGTGTACAGGTACAGCTGCCCATGCAGCTTCAACACGATACCACAGTTCATCAAGAGTAGTGAATGGCACATCGTGACGAGCCAGTTGCTCGACCACCATTGACCAGACGTTTTTAATTGGTGAGAGATCTGGAGAATGTGCTGGCCAGGGCACCAGTCGAACATTTTCGGTATCGAGAAAGGCCCGTACAGGACCTGCAACATGCGATCGTGCATTATAGTGGTGAAATGTAGGGTTTCGCAGGGATCGAATGAAGGGTAGAGCCACATCTGAAATGTAACGTCCACTGTTCAAACTGCCGTCAATGCGAACAAGAGGTGACCGAGACGTGTAACCAATGGCACCCCATACCATCACGCCGGGTGATACGCCAGTTTGGCGAAGACGAATACACACGTCCAATGTGCGTTCACCGCGATGTCGCCAAACACGGATGCGACCATCATGATGCTGTAAACAGAACCTGGATTCATCCCCAAAAATGACGTTTTGCCATTCGTGCACCCAGGTTTGTCGTTAAGTACACCATCGCAGGCGCTCTTGTCGGGTGATGCAGCGTCCAGGGTAACCGCAGCCATGGTCTCCGAGCTGATAGTCCGTGCCGCTGCAAACGTCGTCGAACTGTTCGTGCAGATGGTTGTTGTCTTGCAAACGTCCCCATCTGTTGACTCAGGGATCGAGACGTAGCTGCACGATCCGTTACGGCCATGCGGATAAGATGCCTGTCATCTCGACTGCTAGTGATACGAGGCCGTTGGGATCCAGCACGGCGTTCCGTATTACCCTGCTGAACCAACCGATTCCATATTATGCTAACAGTCATTGGATCTCGACCAACGCGAGCAGCAATGTCGCGATACGATAAACCGCAATCGCGATAGGCTACAATCCGACCTTTATCAAAGTCGGAAACGTGATGGTACGCATTTCTCCTCCTTACACGAGGCATCACAGCAACGTTTCACCAGACAACGCTGGTCAACTGCTGTTTGTGTATGAGAAATCGGTTGGAAACTTTCCTCGTGTCAGCACGTTGTAGGTGTCGCCACCGGCGCCAACCTTGTGTGAATGCTCTGAAAAGCTAATCATTTTCATATCACAGCATCTTCTTCCTGTCGGTTAAATTTTTGTGTCTGTAGTACGTGACCTTCATGGTGTAGCAATTTTAATGGCCACTAGTGTATAACCTTTTATTTGATCAAATATTACAAGAGCCAAGGAAAATTTTAAAAAAACACAGCTTTAGTTTTGGAACTTAATTAGCAGCTGAATACGCCGTACAATCTCATGCCTTAAGGGCAAGACCACATTAATTTAAAAACGGCTGAAAGCCAATAACTTAAATCTCAACCAAAATCAGAAATTTAAAAGGCAAAGCCTTATTTTAAAACAGTTCCATAATTAGGCTGAAGCCCCAAAGAATCTGACCCTTTAAGAGCAAACAACTTAAATTCAAAACCGGTTGAAGGCCCACCACTTAAGACTCAATAACATTAACTTTAAAAATGCCAAAGGCTTTACATAAAACAGTTCTTAAATTAGGCTGAAGGCTCAAACCATCTGACGCCTTAAGGGCAAACAACCTTAATCTAAAAATCGGCTAGAAGCCATACAAGTACAAAGAACAAGAACAAACAAGATAAGGCAGTACACCCAACGGCGTTCAGAAGTTCCAAGGGTCGGCCTGGAATTCAAACACTAACGCTCGCTTAGGTGAGACAGGCAGTCGGCCCAACCATTCTCCATTCGACAACAACCCAACCGACAGACAGTCAACGGACACACGGACAAGATAACCTCCGCTTCACCCGACCAGCACACAATAGGGAGTTCAATGGAACAACGTAGAAGGTATCGGCGCCCACAACCAATTATACATTGAGTTGTCAAACTACACACCGTACTGGACAGCGACAACACGATGAGAAAAATACACTGCCTGAATTTACGTCAGCGGCCAGGGCAGGTAACCGGAACGTTAATGGCCACAAGGCAGAAGATTCCACTGGTGCACTTCAGTTCAAATAACCAAGTACAGCTAAACTCCAACGGAGGGTTGCTAAAATTTGTCAACTTGAAAACACACGTTGTTGGTCGCGGGAATATCCCAACAGCCGACAACGAGCTCCAAATGTCACAATGTGAACAGTCGTGACTTGCTGGTAGATTAAGTCAAAACTCAACTTTCGATGTCCAGGATCGATGAGCCACGAACCTCGTAGCAATGGGAACAGCACCACACACTCTGACACCGCATAGAGGCCTCCAGTCGCCCCGGCCAAACTACCTACCGCAGAGATTTCCTCGCTGCTCTACGCCAACCGACCAACTGCCCGCACACAGCCCAGCCGCAAACTATAAGCGCCAGGCCAAAGATAGTCCAAGGTGCGAATATAGATGCACAGCGCTGCTGCCACCCGCGGAAAGAGAGGATAAGAGCATAATCGCAATAACCTTGGGAGACTAAACACAGGATAGCAACCAAGGTTTAATCCAACGCATAGCATGAGCCAGCCACGGCTCAGCACCATCATGTTATATCCCCATCCTCTCTCGAACAGTCAGGGGTATGTTCTCCAACAACTCAGGTATAATTCTTTGCATGAACCTCAAGTAAACAAAACGTGCATCATGATTTCCCTGTAATCAGGCTCGTCCTCCTTGTTTCCTTGCAGAAAATAAAGTATGTACATGTAAATAAACGGCACAGTACGCATAAACTTGTACACATGTTAGTTGTAAATGAGCTGGAAAACAGTAATGCTGGACAAAGCTGTAGAGGAGTTTACATCCATATGCCCTTATCTGGCTTCTCTGACCCCGAGTACCCTATCTCAAACTGTTCGGTGGAACACTGTCCGTGTCGTGTCACATTTTTGCACACTCTTACGAAACACCTTGTACAGGGTGTAAAGCTATCCCAGAGGTCAATTAAAAGAAGGTTCATTTAAAGCACAGTTATTTCAGTTATTTTCATTGTTATGTAAGTAAGCAAAAAAGTTTTATTTAATCGCTTGAAAAATGTGTTTGTCTGCTGACAGTTTAAGCTGATAAGAATTGAACGAAATTTTCAAGAAGTGAAGAGAACATGTGTCTAGGCCTGTTTCTCATATTTCAATTTTTATAGCGATTATAACCATAAGGAATAAAAATGTAATACAAAGGCAACGGATATGAAGTAAGAGAAAAGAAGCAAACTAAAACCTAATTTCAATAAAATTAAATATATTGAAGTAGCATAATATGTAATCGGAAGATTACGAAGTGCAGCGGTCGTTGCTATGTGGCATCAGCTACTCGAAGTTCCGTCTTACTTTTGTTGGCTGCAGTTATTGTTGAGGTGTTCATCGAGATACTCGTAGGTGTTCTCGAAGTTTATTCTATCTTCTTCCCTTATAACACTAATTCTAGAGCCATCAAAGCATATTCATTCTTAGAAGTATTTCTGTAATCAATTTTTATTTCTGGAACATTTCGTTAAATTCAGATCAGCCTTAAACAGTCAAAAGACAAACAGATTTTTCATACGGTCCAGTAAAAGATTTTTGCTCTCTTACATTCATTTGAGAGTATCTCGAAGATCTGCGTTTTAAATGACTGTACTTGATGCATGCACCAACGACCTATACGATAGCTTTACATCCCATATACATTCGGTTGAAGCATGCACAGCAGTTTTTTGTCTTACGTTATTTTGTGTGGTTATATTACGATCAGAGTGTAAAATTCATCTGTCGTAGCACAAAAAAGGCGAATACGGCAAAGCTAGGGATGCAAATGATAGGGACTAGCTTCGCGAATTATCTCGCACCTTCAAAGGCACTTATATTCGCGCTTTTTTACTTCCAATTCATGTAAAATAAACCATCGTGTCAAGTAAAGTAACATGATACATGACGTAGCATCGTGTAACATGACATACACCATTATGCCACCCAGCATGGCATTTGTCATGTCGAACGTATCATTGAAGTTTGTGATGCGTGCATCCCGACTCTGGGGTACCTCCTATTATAGATGTACCCCACTCTCCGATTGTTGCTATCGTAGACGCATCCCTCTCTCTAGAAGCAGACAAATTTGTGCCTACTGATCTTACAGTCCTCACAGTACAGGTAACAGGGGGTGGGGCTGTGGCAGCAGTGTTCCCCTCGGGGGAAAAAATCAACCCCCCGTCCCCTCCAAAGGACTAAAAAAATTATTTTAGCATCCCCTCAGGAACAAATTCAACGCCATAAATTTCTTCCCCACAGAAAAATGTTTTTAGCTATTACATGTATGCTCTTCAGCCATATGATATCATATATTGCTGGCGAATCTTCTGGACTTTGGGCACAGTATCATGGGCTGTAGTCTATAAATTGCAAGATGCAGGTGTGCCAACGCCATTCAGCTAAGATAGCTCATTGTGCTGGGACAGTAGTTTACTCTTAAAAACAGCCCGAATATGTGAAGATGTTTTGATTTAAATGTTTTCGAAGCTGCCAGATAAACCTAAAAGTGGTGAGGTGACAAAAGTAGTGGGATAGCGATGTGCTCATACACAGATTCCAGTAGTATCGCGCACAAAAGGCATGAAAGGGCAGCGCAATGGAGAAACAAGCTGTCATGTGTATTCAGTCGATTCATTTGAAAAGGTGTCTGGCGTTGTTTTTAAAACTCCATGGTAACTGGTCGGAGATCCTTAGGCAGTTCAATATTCCGAGATCTGCAGTGTCAAGAGAGTGCCGAGAATACCGAACTTCAGGCGGCTCCCCGCCTACGGTGTTGGGCGACAATGCCTCAACAGTAGATTTAGTTTTCCGTTTCATTCGTGAGGTTTCCTTTTTTGTCGTATCATCTAAGGGTGGGCGTCTAGCCCTCTCTCGAGGGTTCCATCTGCCGTCCGATTTAACCCATTCTTTCTTTGCATTTTGTTTGCTTTGTGGTTCGTCTTTTCCCTTTGTGTTCATCTCGCCTTGTCTTTTTAGGCTGGACTATTCAGTGTGTTGCAAAATGGTTCAAATGGCTCTGAGCACTATTCGACTTAACATCTGAGGTCATAAGTCCCCTAGAACTTAGAACTACTTAAACCTAACTAACCTAAAGACATCACACATATCCATGCCCGAGGGAGGATTCGAACCTACGACCGAAGCAGTCGTGCGGTTCCACACTGAAGCACTTAGAACCGCTCGGCCACAACGGCCGGCAGTGTGTTGCACAATGGCTGGCTCACCCTCTTTTATCCTCGTGGTCAGCCAGCCCAGACCATCTGCTGTATGGTTTTAATACGTTCCTCTACTTTTCCTTGTGGTGTGCGTCACACCTCCCCCCCCCCCCCTCCCCCCCCCCCCCCCCCCCCCATAGCCGGCACGTGTAGCCAAGCAGTTGCAGGCGCTTCAGTCTGGAACCGCGCGACCGTTACGGTCGCAGGTTCGAATCCTGCCTCGGGCATGGATGTGTGTGGTGTCCTTGGGTTAGTTAGGTTTAAGTAGTTCTAAGTTCTAGGGGACTGATGACGTCGGATGTTAAGTCCCATAGTGCTTAGAGCCATCTGAACCATTTTTTTCAATTCTGCATTTGTCACTATCCTGCTGGAGTTAATGGATCCTTTAGCATTGATGTGTACTAACAATGAAAATCTGAAATTATGTGACATGTTTTATTAAAATCAAATTGAGCCAAAATTCACTCCTGAAAATTTTGCTACATCCTGTTTTTATTCTGCAGCTGGCAGAGCTGCTCAAAAGCATTCTGAGTGAGTCTGCAGTCCGCAGACCATTTTTCAACCCCCCACCCTCTTTCTTTCGTTTATTTCGTTTTCTCTTTCGGTGTGGTTCCCCATTCCTTTTACCCCCTTTTACTTTCTCCAACTACATTTGGATGTTGTTTTACTATGAGCTTTGTGTGCGTCAGGAAAAAGGGACTGATGACGCTGTAGTTTGGTCGCTTTATATCCCAAACCAACCAACCAACCTCTCACCACGGACAAGGCAGAGGCCGACGGTCCTCACTTAACGACCGAGAGCAGCGGCATTTGCGTAGAGTTGTCGGTGCTAACAGACCAGCAACACTGCGTGAAATAACGGCAGAAATCACTGTGGGAGGTACGACGAACGTATCCGTCGGCACAGTGCGGCGAAATTTGGCGTTGATGCGCTATGGCAACAGGCGACCGACGCGAGAGCCTCTGGTAACAGCACGACATCGACTGCAGCGCCTCTCCTGGGGTCGTGACCACATCGGTTGAACCCTAGACGACTGGAAAACTGTCGCCTGGTCAGATGAGCTCCGATTTCAGTTGAGCTGATGGTGGGGCTGGAGTGTAGCGCAGGCCCCACGAAACCGTGGACCCAAGTTGCCAACTGGGGACTGTAGAGGCTGGTGGCGGCTCAGTCATGGTGTGGGTTGTGTTTACTTGGTACGGGCTGGGTCCTCCGGTTCAACTGAACCGCTCATTGACTGGGAATGGTTATGTTTGGCTACTTCGAGGCCATCTGCAGCCATTTATGGACTTCATGTTCGCGAACAACAAGGAAAAATGTCGCCGGTTGACAATCGTTCGCGATTACTTTGAAGAACATTCCGCACAGTTCGAGCGAATGATTTGGCCACCCAGGTCGCCTGATTTGAATCACATCGACCACTTATCGGTCGTAATTGATAGATCAGTTCGTGCACAAAATATTGCACCGGCAACACTTTCGCAGTTATGGATGTCTGTACAGGCAGCGTGCCTCAGTATTTTGTGCACGGGACTTGCAGCGACTTGTTGAGTCCATGCCGCGTCAAGTTACTAAATGCCTCAAATGGCTCTGAGCACTATGGGACTTAACTTCTGAGGTCATCAGTCCCCTAAAACTAAAAACCTAACTAGACTAAGGACATCACACACATCCATGCCCGAGGCACGATTCGAACCTGCGACCGTAGCGATCGCGCGGCTCCAGACTGTAGCGCCTAGAACCGCTGGGCCACTCCGGTCGGCCGTCGAGTTGCTGCACTACAGCGGGAAAAGGAGGTCCGACGTGATATTAGGCCGTATTCCGTGACTTTTATCACCTCAGTGTATACCCTTAATGACAACGTAAGGAAAGCATTTTACATTCAGTCTATAAATGTACGAAATATTGAAAATCAAAACTTTTGTTGCGATTATATAGGCAACACGTAACTGGGACCAGGTACCATGAACTGGGTTTGCCACTTGTCAATATAGACGAGTGCTGTCTGAATCGAACTGCGCAGTTCCAGTCCGCCTCGCCAACATAAAATGTATTACAGACTTGACAGTTTGTTTTACAAACGCGCGTATCCACGAATTTACTACATTTATCGCCGATTTTCTGGTATAGGCTAGCTCCCGAAGTTCCTTTAGTGCGAGCTCTTATTTACGCTGTAGCGTTTTGAGAACTATGAGTGATTCGCTCCGAATGAGCACCACTATACGTCACTGCGACACGTTTTTTTTTTTTTTTTTTTTTTTTTTTTTTTATCGCGAACACCATTTTTACAGTCGTTATTTACCTTTTTTCTGCTCAGTGTGTTAGCTAATTTCCTTCACATTATTCTCCTTACATCCGTGTGCCCCCGCCACTTGCATGCTTATGCTGACTTCTTTCTCGATTTTGGCATTTTTGAGTGGATGTTTTGGGACACTAAGAATCGCTGATCTAAAATACACTACCACGAAGATGACGTGCTACAGACGCGAAACTTAAACGACAGGAAGAAGATGCTGTGATATGCAAATGATTAGCTTTTCACAGCATTCAGACAACGTTGGCGCCGGTGGCGACACCTACAACGTGCTGACACGAGGAAAGTTTCCATCCGATCTCTCATACACAAAAAAATGGTTCAAATGGCTCTGAGAACTATGGGACTTAACATCTGAGGTCATCAGTCCCCTAGAACTTAGAACTACTTAAGCCTAACTAACCTAGGGACATCACACACATCCATGCCCGAGGCAGGATTCGAACTTGCGACCGTAGCGGTCACGCGATTCCAGACTGCAGCGCCTAGAACCGCTCGGCCACAACGGCCGGCTCTCATACACAAACGGCAGTTGACCGGCGTTTCCTGGTGAAACGTTGTTGTGATGCCTCGTGTAAGGAGGAGAAATGCGTACCATCACGTTTCCGACTTTGATAAAGGTCGGATTGTAGGCTATCGCGATTGCGGTTTATCGTATCGCGACATTGCTGCTCGCGTTGGTCGAGATCCAATGAATGGTAGCAGAATATGGAATCGGTGGATCCCAACGGCCTCGTATCACTAACAGTCGAGATGACAGGCACCTTATCCGCACCGCTGTAACGGATCGTGCAGCCACGCCTCGATTCCTGAGTCAACAGATGGGGATGTTTGCAAGACAACAACCATCTGTACGAACAGTTCGACGACGTTTGCAGCAGCATGGACTACCAGCTCCGAGACCATGGCTGGCGTTACCCTTTTCGCTGCATCACAGACAGGACCGTCTGCGATGGTGTACTCAACGACGAACCTGGGTGCAAGAATGGCAAAACGTCACTTTTTCGGATGAATCCAGGTTTTGTTTACAGCATTATGATGGTCGGATCGGTGTTTGGCGACATCGCGGTGAACGCACATTGGAACCGTGTATTCGTCATCACCATGCTGGCGTATCACCCGGCGTGATGGTATGGGGTGCCATTGGTTACACGTCTCGGACACCTCTTGTTCGCATTGACGGCACTTTGAACAGTGGACGTTACATTTCAGATGTGTTACGACCCGTGGCTCTACCCCTCATTCGATCCCTGCGAAACCCTACATTTCAGCAGGATAATGCACGACCGCATGTTGCATGTCCTGTACGGGCCTTTCTGCATATAGAAAATGTACGACTGCTGCCCTGGCCAGCACATTCTCCAGATCTCTCACCAACTGGAAACGTCTGGTAAATGGTGGCCGAGCAATTGGCTCGTCACAATATGCCAGTCACTACTCTTGATGAACTGTGGTACCGTGTTGAAGCTGCATGGGCAGCTGTACCTGCACACGCCATCCAATCTCTGTATGACTCAATGGCCAGGAGTATCAAGGCCGTTATTACGGCCAGAAGTGGTTGTTCTGGGTACTGATTTCTCAGGATGTATGCACCCAAATTGCGTGAGAATGTAATCACGGGTCAGTTCTAGTATAATATATTTGTGCAATGAATACCCGTTTATCATCTGCATTTCTTCTTGGTGTAGCAGTTTTAATCACCAGTAGAGTAGGTTTCCTCGCATCTAGTTGGACGGCTAAAGTAGACTTCCATTGTGGTACCTGTGTCCGTCGGTTTTTTTGAACACTTGAGGTAAATAGCTGCAATCGTTTTTGGTCACTGTTGGGGCGAGAAAATCTATAATTTCCTCTTTTTCGAGCTCTACCGTAAATGTAATCTTAGTTTGAACTGTACACTTTTTTCGGCTGTACAGCGAACTTCGTATTTATGACCTTTGGAGATCAGTATGACATTGTCGAAATGTCTGTTATAGTAAACAGCTGTTGTGACATGGCCGCCAGCCCAGTAGCGTGTCGCCTCGACACAACTGCGCCAGTGTTGTCTCCGAAACAATTCCGCAAATAAATAATCCAATTACCGTACCTGTATTCCTTGTAACACTCAAACATAGCACAGGACCCTGGTACGACTGAACGCAAATGTCACTTCCTGGAACAGGTAACTTCCGAGAATTGAGTCTGCTGTTTGTGACGTTACGTGTATTTAGAGGAGCTGATCAGCCTCCCAGTGTTGGTACGAAGTCAGGTGGTCTGTTGCACCGCTCAAAGCCATCAGGCCCAGTGCTCGGCAACATTAGCGCACGTATTCCACTGTCCAAGGTATCAGAACGATTTTCGAATATAACTTTGGGCACAGTCATGTCCAGACCAGGGTCAGTTACCTGATACATTTACCCTTCTCCACTATCCGTGAACGTCTGTCATATCATCACGAAATCACCATTTATATCGTTTTCTCCGAGGTATTTCAATTACACGTATATACAGGGTGGCGCACGAAATGTGTTACCAATTGTTTCTTTCACAATTTACGACGCGCATTAGGAATCCCGCTGGGATCTCTACAGCAGTACCAGCAGAGCTTGGAAAAACAAATGAGTTACGAGATGACGTGTAATTCACGATACTGCCACCAGGAGACTAGTAAGCATCAATGGCTGACAATGGAAGACTGACGACACAGCAACGATCGGCAATTGTCTTACTTTTTCATGAAACGAAAAGCCTTGTTGTGACTCAGAGGCGTTTTGGACAACAGTTTAACACACGATGGGTCCCTTGCAAGGTTGTACGACAAATGTGTACAGGAAGGAACAGTATTGGAAACGAAGCCACCTCGGCCTAAGCCTGTTTGTTCGCCGGAGAATATTGAAGCGGTACGAGTTGCTGTACAGAGAAGTCCCGGGAAATCGTGTAGAAAGGCAGCAGTGCAACTGCGAATATCCAGACGCTCCGTTCAACGCAGTCTTAAAAGTGACCTCCATATGTACCCATACAAGATGACCTGTGCACAGAAGCTCACTGAAGAACACAAGCAGCAGAGACTACTGTTTGCTCAGTGGGCGGAGGATAGGGAAGAAACTCTCAACAACGTTTGCTTTTCAGACAAGGCGCATTTTCATTTAGACGGTGTGGTTAACAAACAAAATGTACGCTTTTGGGCCACTGAAAACCCACAAGTGCTTCATGAACGACAACATTACGCTCCGAGGATTACAGCATGGGCAGCAATTTCCAGTCAAGGACTTATTGGACCCTTTTCCTTTGAAGAAACTGTGAACAGCGAGCGTTATTTGAGCATGCTTCGCAATAGTTTCATTCCACAGCTTCTTGCTACTGCCTTGCCCTTCAACACTCAGTGGTTCATGCAAGATGGAGCAAGGCCACATACTGCAAACACTGTGTTGGAGTTTCTGCACGAGCATTTCGACATGCGGATCATTTCACTTAGGTTTCCAGGTCGCTTCAATGACGGACAAAATTGGCCCCCCAATAGTCCAGACCTCAATCCGTGTGACTTTTTTCTTTGGGGGTACCTAAAGGAAAAAATTTTCCCGAAACGTCCACGTGATTTAATGGAGCTCAGAAGACTGATTCTTCAAGCTTGCAGTGAAATTACGGAAGACATGAGCCGTAGGGTAATCACTAACTTCAGTGTTTGTTTGAAGAAAGTTAAGAAACGAAATGGTGGACATATTGAGCATGTGCTGAGTTAGAACAAATCTCCATGGACGGCTCTTCATTGTAGTATATGTTCCTTTCAGATTGTTTTGACTATAAAGTTTATATTCAAAAACAAAATGGTAACACATTTCGTGCGCCACCCTGTGTTTGATACACATTCTGTATGACATTTGCACTGAGTTTAATGACGTGCCTTGTAACGAGGATGGCTCTCTGCTGTACAAAACACCAAACAAAAAGTGAAGAAAAGAGTATACACAAAGTCGACTTCAGATCTCAAGACGTCATAATCGAAAAATGTAGGTTGTTTCTTGTTTTTGAAAAGAGGAAAATAATCTTGCAACTCAACTTCATGTCGATCTGTTACTTTTTCGTTTTTGTATTTGGGAAAAATGCAGTACCTGTAACGTGTCGGTTACCGGTCTTGTGAGGGGAACCACAGCTTAAGGGCAAGGCGAAAGAAAACCGGCCGCCTTTGTCGACTACACTTGGTTTCCCCATGACGTCAGCGGAAGGCTTCTGGCATGTAAGCGGTTAATAATGAATCCCGTGACAATGGAAGGCGAAGAGGGAAGTGAGTACGTAATTCAAAGATCTTCTCTCTCTCTCTCTCTCTCTCTCTCTCTGTCTCCTCTCCTACTATTCAACCTACGTATCGAAAAAAGCAATGAAAGGTACAAAAGAAAGTTTTAGAAACGGGATTAAACTCCCGGGTGAAGCGCTATCAGTAATAAGATTAATGGATGAAAGTGCTCATCCTCACTCAAAGTGAAATAGCACTGTAGGAGCTGTATTGTCTGCGCTGCTTACCGTCCAGGTTTGACTTCCATACGTGGCTACATTCCAGACAAGTACCTTCAGAAAAGACTTCCTAACACTTAAATCTGTACTCGATGTTTACAATTTTCTCCTCTTCAGAGACGCTTTTCTTCTCATTGTCAGTCTACATTTTATATTCTCTCTGCTTCGCCAATCATC
Organism: Schistocerca piceifrons; assembly: GCF_021461385.2. Taxonomy (NCBI): domain Eukaryota; kingdom Metazoa; phylum Arthropoda; class Insecta; order Orthoptera; family Acrididae; genus Schistocerca; species Schistocerca piceifrons. The sequence goes on from NC_060146.1 coordinate 218,152,716, forward strand.
TTTCACTGCCCAAATAGCAAAATCCTTATACCCTTTTTTATGTTCATCTTATCTTCTGTTGTGAGGTATCAAGGGATCACATATTTAGCATTGGAGGGCAGCGTGGAGGGTAAAAATCGTAGAGGGAGACCAAGAGATGAATACACTAAGCAGATTCAGAGGGATGTAGGTTGCAGTAAGTACTGGGAGATGAAGAAGCTTGCACAGGATAGAGTAGCATGGAGAGCTGCATCAAACCAGTCTCAGGACTGAAGACCACAACAACAACAACATCTTCTCCTTTGAAGACACAGTCCATTTCCTTCAACTGCTCTTCCGAGTCCTTTGTTGTTGTCATCGGCAAACCTCAACGTTTTTTATTTCTCCTCCCTAAACGAGACTGAATAACGTCGGGGATAGGCTAAAGTCCTTTATAGCTCCCTTCTGAACCACTGCTTCACTGTCATGCCCCTCGACTCTTGTAACTGCCGTCTGACTTCTGTATTGTAAACAACCTTCGCTCCCTATATTTTACCCCTGCTACGTTGAGAATTCAATGTATTCCAGTCAACATTGTCGAAAGCTTTCACTAAGTCTAGAAATGCTATAAAATTAGGTTTGTCTTTCATTAACTTATGTTCTAAGAGATGTGGCAGTGTCGCATGTCCCTACACTTCTCCAGAACCCCAACTGATTTTCCCCAAGGTCGTCCCCAACTAGTTTTTTCCATTCTTCTGTAAATAATTCGTGTTAGTACTTTGCAACCATGACTTATTAAACTGATAGCTCGGTAGTATTCGTACCTGTCAGCAAGTGCATTTTTGGAAGTTGGTATTATTACACTGTTCTTGAAGGCTGAGGGTATTTCGCCAGTCACATAAATCCTGCATACCAGACGGAAAATTTTAATATGGCTGCCTCTCCCAAAGCCGTCACCAGTTCTGGCGGAATGCCGTCTACTTTGCTGGCCTTGTTTCGACTTAGGTCTTTCAGTGCCATGTCAAATGCTTTTCAACTCCAGTAATCTCCACTCTAACTAATTCAATCCATCCATGTCCATTTTTAAATTTTCTAACTTATCTATCCGATGAAGGCACCGAACATTGAACGCTTTGACCGTAGAACGCCAGTATTGTTCTTTGACTGTAGAATGCCAGTGTTGTTTCTCCTGATAACGACATCCTCTTAAGGGGCCCGGAGAAGCGAATGAGGACTATTTTACCTCCAGAATATTTTACCCAAGAGGACGCCATCATCATTTAATCATACAGTAAAGCTGCATGTCCTCGGGAAAAATTACGGCTGTAGTTTCCCCTTGCTTTCAGCCGTTCGCAGTACCAGCACAGCAAGGCCGTTTTGGTTAATGTTACAAGGCCAGATCAGTCAATCATCCAGACTGTTGCCCCTGCAACTACTGAAAAGGCTGCTGCCCCTCTTCAGGAACCACACGTTTGTCTGGCCTCCTTTGTGGGTTGCACCTACAGTATGGCTGTCTGTATCTTTGAGGCACATAAACCATCCCACCGACGGCAGGGTCAAGGGTTCGGGATTGTGTGGAGGTGGGGGGGGGGGGGGGGGGGGGGGGGGGAGGAGGGGGGAGGGAGATGCTCAAGTTGACTGATAGGATGAGGAGCAGTGCAGAGTAAAAACTGTACGGTATGACACGGATTGGAAAATATCCAACAAAAATTCCTTACGAGAATAAATTTTCGCTCTGAAGTGGACTGTGAGTTCCACAAGTTGCGACATTATCGCGAATAAAACAGTGTCCCGTATATACAATAAGTTTCCTTTAATTTACGTCTATGGTCACAAACTTTTTGTTAACAGATTACCGGTTTCGGTCTATAATGACCATCATCAGATCTGTTTTATAAAAACAAAGTACATTAGGACTTTGTTTTTATAAAACAGATCTGATGATGGTAACTATAGACCGAAACCGGTTTCGGTCTATAATGACCATCATCAGATCTGTTTTATAAAAACAAAGTACATTAGGACTTTGTTTTTATAAAACAGATCTGATGATGGTAACTATAGACCGAAACCGGTAATCTGTTAACAAAAAGTTTGTGACCATAGACGTAAATTAAAGGAAACGGACTGTGAGTTGATGTGAAAAATCCTGGCAGATTAAAATCGTATACCGAACTGGGATTCGAACCTGGAACCAATACTTTCGTGGACCATTGCTCTACGGACATTTCTTTCTGTCTTCTCTGTTTAGCCAACCAAACACTAGCAAAGAGCCCTCCACAGGACCAGATTACTAAAAAACCAGGAACCTTCAGTCTTTCTTAGCCTAGTAAAAAAAGATCGAATTAGCCGAGCTAAAAGACATTGTTAGTCAAAATTTTCTTTAATTAATACTACTTACGTGCTTTTAATCCAGGAAACCCATGCGTCGGACGAAGACGATCTTCGTGAATGAGGAAAGGTATACCGCTATCAGCATATTGGCGCAGCTTGCCGCAACGTTTGTGGTGTTGCTTCTTACTTACTTTTAGCAAATACAGCTGATGAAAATGGTAATGTTTTAATAAATCTCGAAGAGCTCACGATCCATTATATAAGGTGCGTTCAAAAAGACACGAGCCGGAATCTGGAATGCACAAACCGGTGACAGCAGGGTAATATCGTGGCGTGTGGTTCCGAGCAGAGCGTCGACGTTCACAGCCCTTCGCTAGAAGGTACACGTGCACGTCACGTGACTATACAGAGGCCGTAGCAGCGTGCATCAATCGTCCAACGCTGCCAGTCGCATTGCAAAAAGTGACACGGAGGCGTCAACAGAAGAGCAAAGATGTTATTGTTGTTGTGGTCTTCAATCCTGAGACTGGTTTCATGCAGCTCTCCATGCTACTCTATCCTGTGCAAGCTTCTTCATCTCCCAGTACCTACTGCAGCCAACGTCCTTCTGAATCTGCTTAGTGTATTCATCTCTTGGTCTCCCTCTACGATTTTTACCCTCCACGCTGCCCTCCAGTACTAAATTGGTGATCCCTTTATGCCTCAGAATAGGTCCTACCAACCGATCCCTTCTTCTAGTCAAGTTGTGCCACAAACTCCTCTTCTCCCCAATTCTATTCAATACCTCCTCACTAGTTATGTGATCTACCCATCTAATCTTCAGAATTCTTCTGTAGCAAAGAGGTGTTGTTCGTTTTCTGACAGCGGAAGGAGCAGCAGGAACTGACATTCATCGACGAATGTCACAAGTGTACGGCGAACACTGCAAGGATCAAGGGGTGGCACAAGCGTTTCAGGGATGGACGGGTGTCGTTAGCCGACGATGCACGGTCTGGAGTACCACATTGCATTACCGCTGACATCGTCCAGCTGGTGGGTGCCCTCATTACCCAGGACCGCCAAGGGACAGTGAAAGCCACTGCCGCCGTGGTCGGATTGAGCGTCGGGAGTGTTCACACCATCATGAAGGAACGACTGCACAAAGTGTGTGCCCAATGGGTGCCCCACAGTCTCCAACCACACCAGGAAGCATGTCGAATGGCCCACTGTCTCACCTGCAGCGCTATGTTCGGGAAGGGAATGCCTTCCTGGCGCGAGTGGTGGCTGGAGATGAGTCACAGTGTCATCACTTCGAACCAGACTCAAAACGACCTTTAGAATACTGCTAATGTTATTTATATGTTTTTTAGGAGGGCCTACCTTGGTAAAGTAAATACTTGTTATAAGGCTTGACGTGTAGTTGGCCAGCTTCGCCAGTAAAACTTTACTCGATGATTACCACTGCCCGCCAAGCGTGTCTTCGTTACGTTCTTATTTTATTTATTTTTATATTTTACAGACATATTTGTGTGTGAAGCCAGAACGCTTGTGTTTTTTGGTATCATAGTAACATGGTTTGTCATTATTCCCCTTTCGGTGAGGCCCATGTGCCATGCCGATGGGAGCGTACGTGGAGTCACTCTGCATCTTCGTCCGAGTGTCATTTTCCCCCCTGTTCCTGTGCCCTTCGGTTTGCTTCTGACATGGCACTCCTTAATTCCATGTGCCTATGCAGGTTTTCGTAGTTGATTCGTACCTTGCTCATAACGAATGTATGGATGGTGAGAGACTTTATAGCAAGTTAATACGTTCTTTTTTAGCGCTTACAATACCTAAGACCATCGTGCCTAGACAGGTAAATCCCAGCATACAGGTTTTAATCGCTCGTCACATTGTACCTAAGTCGTGTTATGAACAGCTTTCTGTGTGCATATTCCTGACGTCCTTATATGAATAAAGGAAAATTATAACATGTAGTTTTGTAAGGCGCTAATGGATAATGTCTGTGCCTCAGATGCTTTTACTTTGTAATTGACGTACTTTATAGTGATTATAGTATGTACAGGCAATGTATGCGGAAATATGGGCTTTGCATGGGTATGCGACAAGCAGTTATAGTAAAGCTGTGTTTCAGTAGTAATGAGTGGTTATACCGTGGGACTGTGTGTGCGCTGCTTGGACAGCGCTATCTGGTGGCCGGTTGTGAACCGCTAGACTCACAGCAGGTAAGCCTGCGCGGAATAGGGCAGTGATGATGCCGACCGGTGTTAGGCGAGCAGTGGTAGTTTCATCTGGTGACTTCAGTTCTATATTTTGTGGAAAGAACGACCATGAGAGCAGTTTTTTATTATTATTTATTGGTTGTGACAATGATTTTATCAGATGGTCTGCCTCATATGCCATGATGTCCATATGGTTTTATAAATGTTAATCCACGTTTCAGGTATGTGGTTCTGTAATAATTGTAATGTATATGGTTAACTCATGTAAGCCCTCCCTCAAAGCTGTTATGTTATACCTTCACAGATCCGATGATGCCGGCCGGAGTGGCCGTGCGGTTCTAGGCGCTACAGTCTGGAGCCGAGCGACCGCTACGATCGCAGGTTCGAATCCTGCCTCGGGCATGGATGTGTGTGATGTCCTTAGGTTAGTTAGGTTTAATTAGTTCTAAGTGCTAGGCGACTGATGACCTCAGAAGTTAAGTCGCATAGTGCTCAGAGCCATTTGAACCATTTTGATCCGATGATGGCACCTTCAGAGTGCGGAAACTGGTCATCTAGTAAACAATATTGAACCGATCGCGACTTTTCAATTATTTCAAAACGACGAAGTCTCCAGTGGAAGCATCCAGGGTCACCACCACCAAAAAAACCCAAGGCCATCCACACTAGTGCAGAAAAGGTTATGCTGACGCTCTTATTTGACCAAGATGACCCCATTCTGATTCACTTCTTGCAGCACTGGACAACATTGAATGACCACCCTTTGCCAAGCGATCAAATCGAAATGACCAGGCAGTCTCACCCGTGGGGTCATTCTGCTCCACGACAATGGAAAGCCTCATACGGCCAACAAAGTCGCGGCACTCCTACAGAAATTCAAATGGAAGGTTCTCAGCCACCCTCCGTACAGTTTGCACCTCTCCCTGTGATTACGCGATCCTCGGTCCCCTTAAAAAGGCTCTGAGGGATTACGATTCACCTCGGATGACGACGTCCAGCTGTACGTGCGGAACTGGTTCACATCGTGGCCCCGGGAATTTTATGAGGCAGCCATTCACCGTCTTGGGTCACAGTGGGACAAGTGTTTCAACAGCCAGGGTCAATACTTCTAACGTACAGGCACTGATTTCTGTAATTATGCCTCCGGCTCGTTTCTTTTTGAACGCCCCTTATATCTACAAATACCCTGATTTAGAGAGGCCGCTAGATGCTGTAGCAATTACTGCCCATCCATCAATACCCACTGTTGACTGGCCTGAAGATAAAAACCCTAGTTTTTGATGCCAAAGACTTGGATACATTTAGAACAGCTACATGGCAGAGAGGCTGTAAGCCTGCCATCTGTTTTGTCTCCCTTGATCGTGAAGACCAACCAGTTTCTGCACCAAGAAAAATCTTGCCTACTTCCCACAGAACCTACACAGACCTGTTATTCTCAATATTGGCTTATACATTCCACTGGTTAAGTCATTACCACGGTCTAAGCGGAAGTTTAGAAACACAAAGAGCTCCAGCCGTGTAGTTGGAGCTGTTCTTGCATCTGCTAAAAAACATATTACCCGTAGGTATAGGAGAGGATATATGCCAGGGTGGGATGAGAGATGTGAACACGTATATGAACATCCTGGCAGATTAAAACTGTGTGCCGGACCGAAACTCGAACTCGAGACCTTTGTCTTTCGCAGGCAATTGCTCTACCAACTGAGCTACCCAAGCACGACTCACGTCCCGTCCTCACAGCTTTAATTCCGCCAGTACCTCGTCTCCTACCTTCCAAACTTCACAGAAGCTCTCCTGCGAACCTCGCAGAACTAGCACTCCTGAAAGAAAGGATATAGCGGAGACATGGCTTAGCCACAGCCTGGGGGATGTTTCTAGAATGAAATTTTCACTCTACAGAGGAGTGTGCGCTGATATGAAACTTCCTGGCAGATTAAAACAGTGTGCCGCGCCGAGACTCGAACTCGGGACCTTTGCCTTTCGCGGGCAATTGCTCTACCAATTCCATTTCTTTCTTCTGGAGAGCTTCTGTGAAGTTTGGAAGGTATGAGACGAGGTACTGGCGGAATTAAAGCTGTGAGGACGGGCCGTGAGTCGTGCTTGGGTAGCTCAGTTGGTAGAGCAATTACCCGCGAAAGGCAAAGGTTCTGAGTTCGAGTCTCGGTCCGGCACACAGTTTTAAGCTGCCAGGAAGTTTGGTATCAGCGCATGCTCCGCTGTAGAATGAAAAGTTCATTCTACGTGTATGATTTGACAGATAGGGAGACAGTGACATTGCAGATGAACTTCTTCACAGTCTTGGTATTGCAAGGAAAGTGCGTTGGTGTGAGACGGTAGAAAACTCGAATTTCAGGCATTAAAATAGGAAGGCTTGGTTCTTGCTCCGTAGATTGGATGCCTCCTTTAAAACGTATGATCAGAAACCTGGTATTTCAGCTAATCATACTGAGAACGTCCAGATCGTCCAGGAATAAACGGCATACATCCAGCGTCAAAAAAGAGATAACAGATCTAAACGCTCAATCTCCAAGTGACCCAAAATTCTCTTCGCCATTAACTCTAGACGAAATAGAGGTAGCTTTAGCAGAGGTTAAAAGTGGCGAGGCCTCGGGGTCTGATATTATACATACAGAATTTTTATGCCAAACGCTGACTGACTCGATTCTTCTCTGTTATTTTGAAGACAGGAACACTTCCGAAGGAACTGAAAAATACAAAAATTGTGAAAATCTTAAAACATAACAGATCACCGGATGTCACCCAGAACTTTCGGCCAGTTTCCCTGCTTAGTTGCTCATACAAGCTCTTCGAGAGTCTTATTTACAATACAATTAGTGGCTGTATTTTAGAATACATTCCAAAAAAACAAACGGTATTCAGGCGTCACCGAATCTGCAACGACCAGGTACTTGCACTGACAGTTTTCCTCCAGGAGGAACTAAAAACATCCGTGGCCTTTATAGACCTTATAGCAGCATATCAGTTATCTGGAGGGAAGGGATGGTTTAAAAATGGTTCAAATGGCTCTGAGCACTATGGGACTCAACTGCTGTGGTCATCAGTCCCCTAGAACTTAGAACTACTTAAACCTAACTAACCTAAGGACATCACACACATCCATGCCCGAGGCAGGATTCGAACCTGCGACCGTAGCAGTCGCACGGTTCCGGACTGCGCGCCTAGAACCGCGAGACCACCGCGGCCGGCAAGGGATGGTTTACAAATTACTGAAAATAATTATACGCCGAACAACAGCATTAGAAGTAAGCGATACTTTCAGGTTTGCTTGAGTGAGAAAAGAAACTCAATAGGGAAACTAAGTAATGGTCTGCCACAGGGCTCAGTCCCTGGTCCTCTCCTGTTGAGCCTCTACATTTCTGACCTTCCAGAAACATCTTCAAGGAAATTCTGCTATCCAGACGATATCGTTGTGGGTTGTCAATGAAATGAACTTAGTCAGTCAAAGTGAACACTAGCGAAGGACTTAGTGGCCCTTCCCTTGTACACTGACGAGCCAAAGAAACTGGTACTCCTGCTGCCTAATATCGTGTAGGGTCCCCTTGAGCACGCAGAGGTGAGCAACAGGCAGTGGCATGGACTCTACAAATGTCTGAAGTAGTGTTGCAGGCCTGTCCATAAATCGATAAGAGTACGAGGGAGGGGGGGGGGGTGGAGTTCTCTTCTGAACAGCACGTTGCAAGGCATCCCACATATGCTCAATGATGTTAATGTCTGAGGAGTTTGGTGGCCAGCGGAACTGTGCCTGGAGCCGCTCTGCAGCAGTTCTGGACGTGTGGGGTGCCGCATTGTGCTGCTGGAATTGCCCAAGTCCGTCGGAATGCACAATGGAGATGAATGGATGTAGGTGATCAGACAGGATTGTTACTTACGTGTCACCTGTCAGATTCGTACCTAGACGTATCAGGGGTGCCATTTCACTCCACCTGCACCGCTGATATGCGAGGTACATGGATTCATGAGGTTGTCTCCATACCCGTTCACCTCCATCCGCTTGATACAATCTGAGACGAGACCCGTCCGACCAGGCAACATGTTTCCAGCCATCAACAGTCCAATATCGGTGTCTACGGGCCCAGGCGAGGTCCCATTCTTACAGGATCTTTTTCCGACCGCAGCAATGTCGGAGATTTGATGTTTACCGGATTCCTGATATTCACGGTACACTAGTGAAATGGTCGTACTGGAAAATCCCCACTTCATCGCTACCTCTGAGATGCCGTGCCCCATCGCTCGTGCCCATACGCATTCAAATCTTGATAACCTGCCACTGTTAACAGCAGTAACCGATCTGACAACTGCGCCACACGCTTGCAGTCTTATACAGGCGTTGCCGACAGCAGCGCCGTATTCTGCCTGTTTATATCTCTCTGTATTTGAATACGCATGCCTATACCAGTTTCTTTGGCGCTTCTGTGGATGACTGTGACACTGTGGGTGTCGACAGGAAACTGCGGGTCAAATTAAGTGGAATCCGCACTGGATGTGGTCGTTGCTCTGACACTATAAATGAGTTATTGTGGGTTCTCCGATTTGTGTCTGTGGTGCACTGAAACAATCTTTCATACATATGAGACAGGAGTGCATCCTAAGATGCTATAAGGGCACATGAATCGATTTTATGAATTCCCTATGCCGCAGCTGTGGAGTGGATTGAAAACTTAGATATTAACATTTAGTCGATTTATTTTTGTTTTACGCAATGTCATTCGTTACATATCCCCAAGTTCGTGTCCCGGTCAGCCACACAGTTTTAATCTCCCAGGAAGTTTCACATAAATTTCCTCATTTCAAATCAGTGTCTCATCAATAGTTATGCGATCTGCCCAGGTAATCTTCACCATTATTTTCTAGCACCACATTTCAAAAGCTTCTATTCTCTTCTGGTCTGAAGTGTTTGTCGTTCATGTGTCAATCCCACACAACACTACACTCCGGGCTAATACCTTCGGAAACGACCTCCTAACACTTAAATCTATATTCGATGTCAACATATTTCTTTCTCAGAAATGCAGTTCTTGCTATTGCCTCTCAGTGTTTTATCCCTTCTCTACCTTAGTGTCTCATTTCGTGATCTAATTCCCTTCTTACCGCCTGATTTAATTTTTTATTACATTAACTTCACCTTGTTTAACTTTACTTCATGCTGATCATGTACATCTACATCTACATCTACATTTATACTCCGCAAGCCACCCAACGGTGTGTGGCGGAGGGCACTTTACGTGCCACTGTCATTACCTCCCTTTCCTGTTCCAGTCGCGTATGGTTCGCGGGAAGAACGACTGTCTGAAAGCCTCCGTGCGCGCTCTAATCTCTCTAATTTTACATTCGTGATCTCCTCGGGAGGTATAAGTAGGGGGAAGCAATATATTCGATACCTCATCCAGAAACGCACCCTCCCGAAACCTGGACAGCAAGCTACACCGCGATGCAGAGCGCCTCTCTTGCAGAGTCTGCCACTTGAATTTATTAAACATCTCCGTAACGCTATCACGGTTACCAAATAACCCTGTGACGAAACGCGCCGCTCTTCTTTGGATCTTCTCTATCTCCTCCGTCAGACCGATCTGGTACGGATCCCACACTGACGAGCAATACTCAAGTATAGGTCGAACGAGTGTTTTGTAAGCCACCTCCTTTGTTGATGGACTACATTTTCTAAGCACTCTCCCAATGAATCTCAACCTGGTACCCGCCTTACCAACAATTAATTTTATATGATGATTCCACTTCAAATCGTTCCGCACGCATACTCCCAGATATTTTACAGAAGTAACTGCTACCAGTGTTTGTTCCGCTATCATATAATCATACAATAAAGGATCCTTCTTTCTATGTATTCGCAATACATTACATTTGTCTATGTTAAGGGTCAGTTGCCACTCGCTGCACCAAGTGCCTATCCGCTGCAGATCTTCCTGCATTTCGCTACAATTTTCTAATGCTGCAACTTCTCTGTATACTACAACATCATCCGCGAAAAGCCTCATGGAACTTCCGACACTATCTACTAGGTCATTTATATATATTGTGAAAAGCAATGGTCCCATAACACTCCCCTGTGGCACGCCAGAGGTTACTTTAACGTCTGTAGACGTCTCTCCATTGATAACAACATGCTGTGTTCTGTTTGCTAAAAACTCTTCAATCCAGCCACACAGCTGGTCTGATATTCCGTAGGCTCTTACTTTGTTTATCAGGCGACAGTGCGGAACTGTATCGAACGCCTTCCGGAAGTCAAGAAAAATAGCATCTACCTGGGAGCCTGTATCTAATATTTTCTGGGTCTCATGAACAAATAAAGCGAGTTGGGTCTCACACGATCGCTGTTTCCGGAATCCATGTTGATTCCTACATAGTAGATTCTGGGTTTCCAAAAACGACATGATACTCGAGCAAAAAATATGTTCTAAAATTCTACGTCAGAGATAAAGGTCTATAGTTTTGCGCATCTGCTCGACGACCCTTCTTGAAGACTGGGACTATCTGTGCTCTTTTCCAATCATTTGGAACCCTCCGTTCCTCTAGAGACTTGCGGTACACGGCTGTTAGAAGGGGGGCAAGTTCTTTCGCGTACTCTGTGTAGAATCGAATTGGTATCCCGTCAGGTCCAGTGGACTTTCCTCTATTGAGTGATTCCAGTTGCTTTTCTATTCCTTGGACACTTATTTCGATGTCAGCCATTTTTTCGTTTGTGCGAGGATTTAGAGAAGGAACTGCAGTGCGGTCTTCCTCTGTGAAACAGCTTTGGAAAAAGGTGTTTAGTATTTCAGCTTTACGTGTGTCATCCTCTGTTTCAATGCCATCATCATCCCGTAGTGTCTGGATATGCTGTTTCGAGCCACTTACTGATTTAACGTAAGACCAGAACTTCCTAGGATTTTCTGTCAAGTCGGTACATAGAATTTCACTTTCAAATTCAATGAACGCTTCACGCATAGCCGTCCTTACGCTAACTTTGACATCGTTTAGCTTCTGTTTGTCTGAGAGGTTTTGGCTGCGTTTAAACTTGGAGTGGAGCTCTCTTTGCTTTCGCAGTAGTTTCCTAACTTTGTTGTTGTACCACGGTGGGTTTTTCCCGTCCCTCACAGTTTTACTCGGCACGTACCTGTCTAAAACGCATTTTACGATTGCCTTGAACTTTTTCCATAAACACTCAACATTGTCAGTGTCGGAACAGAAATTTTCGTTTTGATCTGTTAGGTAGTCTGAAATCTGCCTTCTATTACTCTTGCTAAACAGATAAACCTTCCTCCCTTTTTTTTATATTCCTATTAACTTCCATATTCAGGGATGCTGCAACGGCCTTATGATCACTGATTCCCTGTTCTGTACATACAGAGTCGAAAAGTTCGGGTCTGTTTGTTATCAGTAGGTCCAAGATGTTATCTCTACGAGTCAGTTCTCTGTTTAATTGCTCGAGGTAATTTTCGGATAGTGCACTCAGTATAATGTCACTCGATGCTCTGTCCCTACCACCCGTCCTAAACATCTGAGTGTCCCAGTCTATATCTGGTAAATTGAAATCTCCACCTAAGACTATAACATGCTGAGAAAATTTATGTGAAATGTATTCCAAATTTTCTCTCAGTTGTTCTGCCACTAATGCTGCTGAGTCGGGAGGTTGGTAAAAGGAGCCAATTATTAACCTAGTTCGGTTGTTTAGTGTAACCTCCACCCATAATAATTCACAGGAACTATCCACTTCTACTTCACTACAGGATAAACTACTACTAACAGCGACGAACACTCCACCACCGGTTGCGTGCAATCTATCCTTTCTAAACACCGTCTGTACCTTTGTAAAAATTTCGGCAGAATTTATCTCTGGCTTAAGCCAGCTTTCTGTGCCTATAACGATTTCAGCTTCGGTGCTTTCTATCAGCGCTTGAAGTTCCGGTACTTTACCAACGCAGCTTCGACAGTTGACAATTACAATACCGATTGCTGCTTGGTCCCCGCATGTCCTGACTTTGCCCCGCACCCGTTGAGGCTGTTGCCCTTTCTGTACTTGCCCAAGGCCATCTAACCTAAAAAACCGCCCAGCCCACGCCACACAACCCCTGCTACCCGTGTAGCCGCTTGTTGCGTGTAGTGGACTCCTGACCTATCCTGCGGAACCCGAAACCCCACCACCCTATGACGCAAGTCGAGGAATCTGCAGCCCACACGGTCGCAGAACCGTCTCAGCCTCTGATTCAGACCCTCCACTCGGCTCTGTACCAAAGGTCCGCAGTCAGTCCTGTCGACGATGCTGCAGATGGTGAGCTCTGCTTTCATCCCGCTAGCGAGACTGGCAGTCTTCACCAAATCAGATAGACGCCGGAAGCCAGAGAGGATTTCCTCCGATCCATAGCGACACACATCATTGGTGCCGACATGAGCGACCACCTGCAGATGGGTGCACCCTGTACCCTTCATTGCATCCGGAAGGACCCTTTCCACATCTGGAATGACTCCCCCCGGTATGCACACGGAGTGCACATTGGTTTTCTTCCCCTCTCTTGCTGCCATTTCCCTAAGGGGCCCCATTACGCGCCTGACGTTGGAGCTCCCAACTACCAGTAAGCCCACCCTCTGCGACTGCCCGGATCTTGCAGACTGAGGGGCAACCTCTGGAACAGGACAAGCAGCCATGTCAGGCTGAAGATCAGTATCAGCCTGAGACAGAGCCTGAAACCGGTTCGTCAGACAAACTGGAGAGGCTTTCCGTTCAGCCCTCCGGAATGTCTTTCGCCCCCTGCCACACCTTGAGGCGACCTCCCACTCTACTACAGGTGAGGGATCAGCCTCAATGCGGGCAGTATCCCGGGCAACCACAGTCGTAGTCCGATCAGGGGATGCGTGTGACGAGCTGGCCGTCCCCGACAAACCCCCATCCGGATGCCCATTGGCAATAGCCTCAAGCTGTGTGACCGAAGCCAACACTGCCTGAAGCTGGGAGCGAAGGGATGCCAACTCAGCCTGCATCCGAACACAGCAGTAGCAGCTTTCAAAGATAGTATTCATTCCGTTCAACTGATCTTCCAACTCTTTTACCACCTCTGACTAACAATGTCGTTGACAGTTCTCAAAATGTTTATTTGCTCTCCCTGAAATTTAATTCCCTTTCCAAATTTCTTCTGGGTTGCTTAACTGCATGCTCAATATGTTGATTCACTAACTTGGGGGACAGCCTACAACCCTGTGTAACAGGCACCTGCACCATCATTGGGAGTAATAGATTCCCTAGTATTTTATTAACTATTATTATTTTCATGTCGGTTGAATACAATTAACTATCGTTGACAGTTATGTCCATTCACTACATTATCTGCGTAACTGAAATCCGCAGGAATTATTTTCGCTGGCTTTCTCTGATGAAACAAACGATAAATATTCGATAGTGCACTTCTTCTTCTTTTGTTAACGATATGTCAACCAGTCTTATACTCTGGGAACAATATATGACAAGCGATAACGATAAACCAATGTTTATAAAAGAAAAATCACAGTAACCAAAGGGTGATTTCAAAACCTTTCTCTCAGCTATTCATGGCCGACTAATCATCTAATTTTATGTTTAAGATTCCACCCGCCTATTATCGGCGATATAACGTATTTTTAGAAGGAAATTTTGTTCTCATACGAAATATGTTATACCAGCACAGTCGCTTCTCAACTACGGCTTCCCTTTCACGCCTTTCGACTCTTGTACTGCCAACTGGTTTCTGTACAACTTGTAAGTAACCTTCCGCTCCACCTAGTACATCCATGGTATCTTCAAAATTTCGAAGAGTGTAGTTCAGTCAACATTGTTCAAAACTTTCTCTAAATCTACAAATGCTATAAACGTAGGATTGTCTTCATTTCACCTATCTTCAAAGATAAATCGTAGGTTCAGTATTACCTCGCGTGTTCCTACATTTCTCCGGAGCCCAAACTCAACTTCTCCAAGATCAGTTTCTACCAGTCTTCCGTAAATAATTCGTGTTAGCATTTTGGAATCATGACTTATTAAATTGATAGTTCGATTATATTCACACCTGACAGCGCTTGCTGTTTTGGGAATTGAAATTATTACCTTCTTCTTGAAGTCTGAGGGTATTTCGCCTGTGTCATACATCTTGCATACCACATTGACGGGTTTTGTCATGGCTGCTCCCTCAGAGTTGTCAGTAGTTCTGACGGAATGCAGTCTACTTTGGGGACCTTGTTTCGACTTAGGTCTTTCAGAGCTTTGTCAAATTTTTTTCGCAATATCGCATCTCCCGTTACATGTACAACAATTTTCTTTCTTTCTTGTTTTCTTTACTTATTTATTTTTTGAATCAATGCCCTTCTGACTGTTTTGATGCGCTCACCACGAATTCTTCTCCGGTGCCGAACTTTTCATCTGAGAGGGGCACTTGGGACCTATGTCCTTCATTATTTGCCGGTTGTGTTCCAATCTGTGCCTTCCTCTACAGTTTTTATCCACTACAGCTTGCTCAAGTACCATGTCTTAACAGATATCCTGTCATCCTGTCCCTTCTCTTTGTCAGTGTTTTCCACATATTCGTTTCGTCGCTGATTCTGCAGAGAATCTCCACATTCCTCACCTTATCAGTCCACCTAATCTTCAACATTCTTCTGTAGCACAGCATATTAAATGCTTCCATTCTCTTCCGTTCCGTTTTTGCGACAGTCCATGATTGGGTACCACACAATGCTGTGCATCAATGTACACTACTGGCCATTAAATTTGCTACACCACGAAGATGACGTTCTACAGACGTGAAATCTAACCGACAGGAAGAAGATGCTGTGATATGCAAATGATTAGCTTTTCAGAGCATTCAAACAAGGTTGGCGCCGCTGGCGACAACGTGCTGACATGAGGAAAGTTTCCAACCGATTTCTCATACACAAACAGCAGTTGACCGGCGTTGCCTGGTGAAACGTTGTTGTGATGCCTCGTGTAAGGAGGAGAAAAGCGTACCATCACGTTTCCGACTTTGATAAAGGTCGCATTGTAGCCTATCGCGACAATGCTGTTCGCGTTGGTCGAGATCCAATGACTGTTAGCAGAATATGGAATCGGTGGGATCAGGAAGGTAACACGGAACGGCGTGCTGGATCCCAACGGCATCGTATCACTAGCAGTCGAGATGACAGGCATCTTATCCGCATGGCTGTTACAGATCGTGGTTCAAATGGTTCAAATGGCTCTGAGCACTATGGGACTCAACTGCTGAGGTCATTAGTCCCCTAGAACTTAGAACTAGTTAAACCTAACTAACCTAAGGACATCACAAACATCCATGCCCGAGGCAGGATTCGAACCTGCGACCGTAGCGATCTTGCGGTTCCAGACTGCAGCGCCTTTAACCGCACGGCCACTTCGGCCGGCTTACAGATCGTGCAACCACATCTCGATCCCTGAGTCAACAGATGGGGATGTTTGCAAGACAACAACCATCTGCACGAACAGTTCGACGACGTTTGCAGCAGCATGGACAATCAGCTCGGAGAACGTGGCTGCGGTTACCCATGACGCTACATCACAGACAGGAGCGCCTGGGATGATGTACTCAACAACGAAACTGGGTGCACGAATGGCAAAAAGTCATTTTTTCGGATGAACAGGTTCTGTTTACAGCATTATGATGGTCGGATCCGTGTTTGACGACATCGCGGTGAACGCACATTGGAACCGTGTATTCGTCATCGCCATACTGGCGTATCACCCGGCGTGATGGTATGGGGTGCCATTGATTACACGTCTCGGTCACCTCTTGTTCGCATCGACGGCACTTTGAACAGTGGACGTTACATTTCAGATGTGTTACGACCCGTGGCTCTACCCTTCATTCGATCCCTGCGAAACCCTACATTTCAGCAGGCTAATGCACGACCGCATGTTGCAGGTCCTGTACGGGCCTTTCTGGATACAGAAAATGTTGGACTGCTGCCCTGGCCAGCACATTCTCCAGGTCTCTCACCAATTGAAAACGTCTGGTCAATGGTGGCCGAGCAACTGGCTCGTCAGAATACGCCAGTCACTACTCTTGATGAACTGTGGTATCGTGTTGAAGCTGCATAGACAGCTGTACCTGCACACGCCATCCAAGCTCTGTTTGACTCAATGCCCAGGCGTATCAAGGCCATTACTACGGCCAGAGGTGGTTGTTCTGGGTATTAATTTCTCAGGATCTATGCACCCAAATTGCTTGAAAATGTAATCACATGTCAGTTCTAGTATAATATATTTGTCCAATGAATACCCGTTTATCATCTGCATTTCTTCTTGGTGTAGCAATTTTAATGGCCAGTAGTGTATGTTATCAGAGACTTCTTTCTCTTATGAAGGCCTGTGTTTGATAGTAATAGCCTTCTCTTGGGCAGGAATGACCCTTCTGCCTGTGCTGAGCTGCTTTATATATCATCCACGCTTCGTCCGTCATGGGTTATTTTGTTTGCAAGGTATCAGAATTCCGTAACTTTGTGTACCTCATGGTCACTAACTTTGATGTTAAATTTCTGCTACTTCTCATTATGTTCGTCTTTCTTCAGTTTACTCTCAATTCATATTCTGTACTCGTGTGACTGTTCTTGCAATTCAGCAAATGCTGTAATCCTCCTTCACATTCACTGACGACAGCAGTGTCATCAGAAAATCTTATCGTTCAGCTCCTTTCACCCGAATTTTAATCCTACTCTTGAGCCTTTGTCTTATTCTCGTCGTTACTTCTTAAATGCCTTGACTGAACGACAAAACCATACTCTGTTGTAATTCATTTCCAGTGAGCTGATAGACCAGCTAGCATAGAAAGGTACTTCAGCAGAACGGACGAAACATCCAATACTGCCGTCCTGCTCTGTAAGGAAACTAACAAACGAAAATTAGCGAAGAGATCGCACGAAATACACTGTCGCTCATTAATTTCAATACACCCTGGTATTTTAGATTCACAACAGAAATCAAACGTTATTTCTCATAAAATATAATGATATTAACTTCCACATACATAATACAATCATAATCATTCTACTTTTACTTTCATCAAAGTATCCTCCTTTGTATTTAACGACTGTCTCACAAACTCGAGGCATGCGGACAATCAGTTTTTGTAGGTATCGTGAATCCATATGATTCCACACATTCTTAACAATGTTCCAGAAATGTTCCTTGCTGGCTATATTAACTTCCTTGACACGTCTGTCCACTTCATCCGAGACCATTTCAATGGGATTACAATCGGGGCTTTGAGACGGCCATACCATATTATTCAGCACTTTCTGTTTTTCCTTTGATGCAATGTAGTTCGTACAGTATGGCGACCGATTTTTTGGGTCATTATCCTATTTTAAGGTGAACCCTTTCCCTATTAAGCTCAATCCACTTCGTATTGCACGATACTGAAGCATGCGGTGGTACTGCTTCTGATCCATACATACTTCTATTTTCACAATGGCGCGAACTCTATCTCCGGAAAAACATCCCCAAACCATACTAGAACCTCCACCGTGTTTAACTGTAGGTAGAACACATTGCAGGGCTACCTTTTCCCGTACAAATCGGCGAACAAATATTCTTCTTCTGATCAATTATTCAAAATGACAGTCACAATCACATTATTTATTTTGCCGCCAACCGGTTTCAACCCTCAATGGGATCATCTTCAGGGCAATTTACACTGTAAAGTTATAATATTAGTAAGTAATCATGTACGTAATCT
The DNA here is from genome assembly GCF_021461385.2 of Schistocerca piceifrons. Classification (NCBI taxonomy): domain Eukaryota; kingdom Metazoa; phylum Arthropoda; class Insecta; order Orthoptera; family Acrididae; genus Schistocerca; species Schistocerca piceifrons. The sequence continues at coordinate 218,170,930 of NC_060146.1, forward strand.
ACAAGCAATTAGTCAAATTTACATAAATAAACAGATTTTTATACCCATTTGGTCGCTCGCAGTGTAAATTGCCCTGAAGATGACTCCCATCGAGGGTTGAAACCGGTTGGCGGCAAAGTAAATAATGCGATTGTGACTGTCATTTTGAGTAATTGGTTATAAGTAAACCAATCGCTGTTATCTCCACACAACTATGTTGTCTAAAAATTCTCCTACTGGTTCCAAAAATCTCGAACTTCGATTCATAGGTGAATAACACAATCGTCCACTCTTCCAGTGTCCAATTACGATGTTTTCTAGCCCATTCAAGTCTCTTATGTTTATTTATTGGCCTTAGAAGGGTTTTTCTTGCTTTGACACATCCTTTCAAGCCGGCTTCCTTTTTACTGTTGCAACAGATATTGTTGTGTTCATTTCTACCAATTCTACACGAATTTGGGGCGCTGTTTTGAATCTGTTTCTCATACTGGTAATTCTGATACATTCATCGTGACTTTTAGTTGTTTTACGAGGTCGTCCTGGTCGTGGTATGTCCTTATTGCTACCTGTTGTCTTCTGGCGGTGAAGGGTGTATTGCACTCCCCTATAGGCACACTTTTTTTCAAATTCTGAAGGTGGCAGGGGTAAAATACAGGGAGCGAAAGGTTATTTACAATTTGTACAGAAACCAGATGGCAGTTATAAGAAAAAAAATGGCTCTGAGCACTATGGGACTCAACTTCTGAGGTCATTAGTCCCCTAGAACTTAGAACTAGTTAAACCTAACTAACCTAACGACATCACAAACATCCATGCCCGAGGCAGGATTCGAACCTGCGACCGTAGCGGTCTTGCGGTTCCAGACTGCAGCGCCTTTAACCGCACTGCCACTTCGGCCGGCGCAGTTATAAGAGTCGAGGGACACGAAAGGGAAGCAGTGGTTGGGAAGGGAGTAGGACAGGGTTGTAACCTCTCCCCGATGTTATTCAATCTGTATATTGAGCGAGCAGTGAAAGAAACAAAAGAAAAATTCGGAGTAGGTATTAAAAACCATGGAGAAGAAAGAAAAACTTTGAGGTTCGCCGACGACATTGTAATACTGTCAGAGACAGCAAAGGACTTGGAAGAGCAGTTGAACGGAATGGATAGTGTCTTGAAAGGAGGATAGAAGATGAACATCAACAAAAGCAAAACGAGGATAATGGAATGTAGTCGAATGTAGTCGGGTGATGCTGAGGGAATTAGATTAGGAAATGAGACACTTAAAGTAGTAAAGGAGTTTTGCTATTTGGTGAGCAAAATAACTGATGATGGTCGAAGTAGACAGGATATAAAATGTAGACTGGCAATGGCAAGGAAAGCGTTTCTGAAGAAGAAAAATTTGTTAAGATCGAGTATAGATTTAGATTAATACCCATGGTATTAAACCTTAACTGCAGAGAACTAGATGTCGGTTATTGGGTGTGTTGAAATTAATGAGCGGTAGTGTAGCTTACACAGCAAAGTGAAAATAAGAAGTGGCAAGATTTGTTACACCACAGAGAAGTTACCACAGAAAGGTCACAAAACAAAACGGTAGCAACACTACGACTAATCAACTACACGCCACGACTGCCTTGCAGAACACTTACATGAAATTGCTGTGTATCCCCCGTCCAAATGATGTAATTTTTTTTTTTAATAGAGAAAACACTTAAATGTGGAGTCACCGTACGTTAACTTGCGTGAAATTACAACACAGGGAAAGATCTTCAACTGGGACGTCGTATTATGTATTTGTTGAATTATAGCCTGTTATCTATAATCTAAAAACAGACTGTGTTAGTTTTTTCTCATATTATTACTAGCAATATCCAGTTTTGTTTTTGTATACAGCGGCAACTAACGAGATAAGATGCACCTTTACACCATTGTACTGGGAAATCCGGAAACAAATTGTTACGTAACGACGTTGGCAGCACAAAACAAAAGTAAACGAACAGAAATAAGAAATTATTGTCATTCGCCGTCGCCTTTTCCCGTGCTGATGCTACAGCTAGGCTGAGTTTGAGTTTCTCGGCATCAGTCGAGCATTACACACTGAGGTGGCAAGTCATGGAATACCACTAAATACCGTGTCCAACATTCTCACGCCCTCGACGAGGCATGGACTCGACAAGTGGTTGCAAGTCCCCTGCAGAAATATTGAATCATGATGCCTCTATAGCCGCCCACAATTGCGAAAGTGCCGGAGTGGCAGGATTTTGTGAGCGAATTGAACTGTCGATTATGTCCCATAAATGTTAAATGGGATTCATGTCGGGCGATCTGAGTGTCCAGATCATTTTTTCGAACTGTCCAGAACAATCTTCAAACCAATCGCAAACAATAATCCGTAAAAATTCCATCGTTGTTTCGGAGGCCGAAGTTGATGAATGGCTGCAAATCGTCCCCAAGTAGCCAAAAATAAATATTTCCAGTCGATGATCAGTTCAGTTGGACAGCCCACACCATCACGGAGACACCACCTTCTTCTTGAGTTACGGCGTCTTTAGGACCACGGGTAGCCCCTTCGTGGACTGCATTCTCCTCTTCTTCTCCCAAAACCTCTTCATTCTTTCTCTTCTTCTCTCCCGCTCTTCTTCCGAGATCTTCTGTTTCCGTTCCTCCTGTAGGCTCCACTGGTGACACTCTAATCTTTTCCTGTATTCCTCTCTGTCATTGATCTCTGGCGTATTGGTCGGTGTATGTTTGTTCTTCCAATTTTCCTTTTCTTCGACCTTGATCCCCAGTTCCAACCAGTCCTTCCGAAGTTCAACAAACCACTTGGGTCCTGTCTTTCCCCTTGTCCTCCCTGTTGTTTCCCACACTCTCTTCGTCATTCTGTCCATGCTCATCCTAACTACATGCCCAGCAAACCTTGCCCTTCTGAGTCTGATTTCCCCGGATATTGTTCTCATGTTCCGGTACAATTCTTCCCTAGATCTTCGCATCCACCACTCTCCACCTCTTTTGGGACCTAGTATTTTTCTCAGTATTTTTCTCTCTTCTTTCTCTTTTTTTTCTGCCCCATTTCTCCCCAGTGTCATCGTCTCAGCAGCATATAATACTGCATTCCTCACCGTTGCCTTGTAGTGGCTTATCTTTGCCTCTATGGATATATTCTTTTTATTGTGTATCTCTCTCGTCATGCAGAAGGCTGACCTCATCTTCTTTATCCTCTCCGTTTTTTTTGTTTTTTTTTTTGGGTCCATGGCTTCGTAAAGGTCTGCGCCACACTTGGACCCCACCATCAGCCCTTACCGGTTGAAACTGGGACTCCTGTAACCAGGCCAAAGTTTTCCAGTAGTCTGGGATCCAATTGATACGGTCCTGAGCCCAGGAGAGGGGCTGCAGGCACTCGCGTAGGTCGTCTGCTGCCACAGCCCATCAACGCCAGATTTCGCCCCACCGTCGTAGCAGATACGTTCGTCGTACGTCCCAAATTGATTTCACCGTGTTGCTTGTCTAGTAGCACTGACAACTCTACGCAAACGCCGCTGCTCTCCATCGTTAAGTGAAGGCAGTCGGCCCCTGCGTTGTCCGTGGTGAGAAGTAACGCCTGACATTCCGTATTCTCGGCATACCCTTGACACTGTCGATCTCGGAATATTGCATTTCCCTAACGATTTCCGAAATGGAATGTGACATGCGCCTAGCTCCGACTGCTATTCTCCGTACAAACTCTGTCAATTCCCGCCCTGAGTCCAAAGGCACGTAGGACAAATTTTCACAGAATCACTTGAGGACAAGTGACAGCTCGGCCACCCCCCTTTTATACCTCGTGTACGCCGTACTACCGTCATCTGTACGTGTGGATATCGCTGTCGCACGACTTTTCTCACCTCAGTGTGTATAGTGCTGGAGAGATTTCTTGCGCGATCCTCTCCTCTTGTCCCGCGTAATCGCAGGAAATGGACAGACGTTCAGCAGGTGAGCGGCGTTGTCCCGACACAGTAGACGACGAGGCAAAAACAATTGCCCGTCGCCTCCTAACGGAACACCCCGCCCAACCGAGTCCCCTTTCGCAGTTGTAGAAGCTGGCATTTGTAGCGAGGGAATAATTAGTAGGGGCACGAAATGCAGACGGAGAATGTAAATTACTGGACTGTATCAAAAAAATATCGCCATCGTCTCGTAAACAAAAACTAGGCGCAGACTGAGTGTAGTTTTTGTTGTTGTTGTCGTCTCGCGTCCGAAGACTGGTCTGATACAGCTCTCTACACCGCTCTATCCTGTGCGAGTGTCTTCGTCTCTGTATTACAGCTGCAATCTACATTCATCTGAACCTGATTACTGTTCCCAAGTGTTTTTACCCGCCAACAATTTCTGATCATATCTTAATGACTCAGTATGTACCCTGTAAAACCGGTTCCTTCGTTCAGTCATTTTGTGCCATAAATTTCTTTTCCGCCCAATTCGAAGCAGTACCTCGTCATTAACTACATTACCTACCCACGTTTCCGAAGCTTCTATTCTGTTATTGCCTATACTGCTGTCTTACACGTAGTTCAGTTGTTATTTTTTCGTTACGAATATATGAAGAGCAGTACGTCTTTCTTAGAGAGCACCCTGTATTTTTTATTCGGTAACCCACTTCCTCTCGTCAAAAAGTGCGCCGAAACGTATCACAGTGCACCACTAATGCAAATATGACTTTATTAAAACGTCACACTAAATTGAATCGAACAATAAATTGACTTGAACATCGAACATCTCATAACCTAAATCCGAACATCTATAGTTACGTTTAGATGTTGACAAAGTGTGTGCACGACGTAGTTTGTAACTAATTTATGTTTTCTTCAAATAGTTCAATGATTGTCACTTTCAATACACTGTCAATTGCTTTCCCTATGCAGCTGTACCACGGTACACCACTAGCTGTTGTAACAAAACGAATATGATCAACGGCATCCTGACACCTCTTAGTGGAGATTAATAGGGGGTGTGTCCACTCTTCGCCTTTATGACGGTTTGATCTCTGCTGCAGATATTTTCAGTGAGACGTCTGATTGTCTGTGGAGGAAAGGCAATCCATTCTTCCTCAACAGCCGACACCGCGGGAGGTAGTAACGTCTGACGCCGTCGTCTGGAGCAAATTCGGCGGTCCGACTTGTCTGAAAGGAATTTCATTGGGTTTAGGTAGGGAGCTTGCGCAGCCAAGTCCATTTCAAGGATGTTATTGTCCACAAGTCACAGGTGCCCCTTTATGACAGGGTGGACTGTCACGCTGATCCGATCAGTCATCGCCTCTGAACGGCTCCTCTACTGTACACACTACACAGTGCCGTAGAACGCGTCCATACCTATCCTGCATTTAGCCTTCCCTTAAGCATTCCAAAGAGACCACACCCAGACACAGAAAGCACCCTTCAGAGTATGTTGATGCATTAGCTGCATACTTAACAATCATATACAACAGTTTGCTCGAAGAAAGATCCGTACCCAAAGACTGCAAAGTTCCACAGGTCACACCAATACTCAAGAAAGGTAATAGGAAGTATCTACTTAATTACAGGCCCATATCGTTAACGGACTCTCCCCAATGTTATTCAATTTGTATATTGAGCAAGTAGTAAAGGAAACAAAAGAAAAATTCGGAGTAGGTATTAAAATCCATGGGGAAGAAATAAAAAACTTTGAGGTTCGCCGATGACATTGTAATTCTGTCAGAGACAGCAAAGGACTTGGAAGAGCAGTTGAACGGAATGGATAGTGTCTTGAAAGGAGGGTATAAAATGAACTTCAACAAAAGCAAAACGAGGATAATGGAATGTAGTCGAATTAAGTCGGATGATGCTGAGGGAATTAGATTAGGAAATGAGACACTTAAAGTAGTAAAGGGGTTTTGCTATTTGGGGAGCAAAATAACTGATGATGGTCGAAGTAGACAGGATATAAAATGTAGACTGGCAATGAGAAGGAAAGCGTTTCTGAAGAAGAGAAATTTGTTAACATCGAGTATATATTTAAGTGTCAGGAAGTCGTTTCTGAAAGTATTTGTATGGAGTGTAGCCATGTATGGAAGTGAAACATGGACGATAAATAGCTTAGACAAGAAGAGAATAGAAACTTTCGAAATGTGGTGCTACAGAAGAATGCTGAAGATTAGATGGGTAGATCACGTAACTAATGAGGAGGTGTTGAATAGGTTTGGGGAGAAGAGGAGTTTGTGGCACAACTTGACTAGAAGAAGGGATCGGTTGGTAGGACATGTTCGGAGGCATCAAGGGATCACCAATTTAGTATTGGAGGGCAGCGTGGAGGGTAAAAATTGTAGAGGGAGACCAAGAGATGAATACGCCAAGCAGATTCAGAAGGATGTAGGTTGCAGTAGTTACTGGGAGATGAAGAAGCTTGCACAGGATAGAGTAGCATGGAGAGCTGCATCAAACCAGTCTCAGGACTGAAGACCACAACAACAACAACACATCGTTAACGTCGATATGCAGCAGAATTTTCGAACATGTATTGTGTTCGAACATTATGAATCACCTCGAAGAAAACGGTCTATTGACACACAGTCAGCGTGGGTTTAGAAACATCGTTTTTGTGAAATCCAACTAGTTCTTTACTCACATGAAGTGTTGAGTGCTATTGACAAAGCATTTCATATTGATTCCGTATTTCTGGATTTGCGGAAGGCTTTTGACTACCACGTAAGTGGCTTGTAGTGAAGTTGCGTGGTTATGGAATATCGTCTCAGCTATGTGACTGGATTTGCGATTTCCTGTCAGAGAGGTCACAGTTCGTAGTAAGTGACGGAAAGTCATCGAGTAAAACGGAAGTGATTTCTGGCGTTCCCCAAGGAAGTGCTATAGGCCATTTGCTGTTCCTTATCTATATAAACTATTTGGGAGACAATCGCAGCAGCCGTCTTCCGTTGTTTGCAGATGACGCTGTCGTTTATCGACTAATAAAGTCATCATAAGATCAAAAGAAATTCCAAAACGATTTAGAAAAGATATCTGAATGGTGCTAAAATTGGCAATTTGCCCTAAATAACGAAAAGTGTGAGGTCATCCACATGAGTGCTAAAAGAAACTCGTTAAACTTCGGTTACACTATAAATCAGTCTAATCTAAAAGCCGTAAAGTCAACTAAATACCCAGGAATTACAGTTACGAACAACTTAAATTGGAACGGACACATAGGAAATGTATTGGGGAGGGCTAACCAGAGACTGCGGTTTATTGGCGGGACACTTAGAAAATGTAAAAAAAAAATTAAAAAAAATGGCTCTGAGCACTATGGGACTTAACATCTGAGGTCATCAGTCCCCTAGAACTTAGAACTACTTAAACTTAACTAACCTAAAGACGTCACACAGATCCATGCCCGAGGCAGGATTCGAACCTGCGACCGTAGCGGTCGCGCGCTTCCGGACTGAAGCGCCTAGAACCGCTTGGGCACCGCTGCCGGCAGTGTGCCACTGAAATGATACAGGATCTGGGGTAGGCATCGTTAAAACAAAGGCGTTTTTTGTTGCGGGGGAATCTTCTCACGAAATTCCAATCACCAACTTTCCCCTCGGAATGCGGAAATATATTGTTGACGCTGACCTACATAGGGAGAAACATCGATAAAATATGGTTAATCAGAGCTCGTACGGAAAGATATAGGTGTTCGTTCTTTCCGCGCGCTATACGAGATTGGAATAATAGAGAATTGTGAAGGTGCTTCGATGGACCCTCTGCCAGGCCCTTAAATGTGATTTGCAGAATATCCATGTAGATGTAGATGTACCATTATAAGACTACTTTCTTACCCCACTGTTGGCACTGCATATGATCAGAGGTACAAGTTCTCCGGGAATTCCCCAAACCCACGCCTTCCATCGGACTGTGATCAGCGTACCGCGCCATCCATCACTCGTTTCGAGCCATTCATTGCTACGAGTGTCGTGGTTTCCTGTAGATCTACTTTTACTTACTTAACTTGTATAGTAGGCACTTTAGGCACAAGCATACAATGATGGGACTGAGAGCTCTTCCTTCTACTCAGACGCAGTCGGACTGTGGTGTCCATGTTCAACGTCTTGGTGGGTGAGATGGGCATGAATGGTTACAAGTTAATGACTGAGACTTATGCTAAGTCTGTCCTATGTGCGTGGTTGTCCATTGCACTTATATCTAATTTTTATGGTTCTCTACCGAAATTTTGTACACTGGCGGATATGAGGTCCATAGTGTCTATGTTGTTTGTATTGTTTTGCGATCACTCTTGCTGGCTTGGTATTGAGATGAGGGTGACTGGTGACATTTCGGATAATTGCTGGCTATATACTATCATAACATGAACGAGTATATATATGTTAAGGATCTGAACTAGTTCTTGTTGCGAAGGCTGGTGTACTGGCACCGTTTTCTAGTCTTAGCAGATCGGACCACCTGGTGTTTTGATTTCTGTGGGTCGCTGTCCCAAGTACCCGGAGCTGGGGATTCATTGAACGTCTGGTTACGTAGTAGAACGCGAGACAGAACAACGAGCTACAGAACAGGGTAACATCAATATTAATGTAAATGGAAGAGCTATAAAATGATAAGACGCGGGTAGCAGATATGTTTAACAATCATTTCAAAATGTAGTAGAAAATATGTATCCCCAATATGCTAACTTTGACCACCTACATTTTTCCATTACTTCCTCTGCATTTTAGAAACTGCATTGCAGTAAGTAGTGTGTAATTCTCTCTCGCAATTCCCTACGTTCACTAACATAAGGAGAACAGAAGTTAAACAACAGTCACGTTAGTGACATTTGAATCTTAAGATCGGTCGAAGTGGCCGTGTTTACGGTTCTCCTTTCTTTTTTCGTGTTCGGTAGATTGCATCAGGCAAAAGAACATCAGGGATATGGAGCAAATCAAGGTATAAATTCCGCTTCCCTCCTCCCCCCTCCGCCCCCCTCAAAATAGAACATCGCAATCCCAGTCCCAAACCAGACGGATGCTACCGCTCATCTGTTGTTGCCTGGTGATGGGTTAGTAAGACGAAAACTGCTTGATAACATATGATACTAGTGGAAGAATAGAAACACAACTTCTTTGTCGCTTACCGTTAAATGTGCAATTATTTTACAGAGAAACGATTTATTTATTTAATCGTATGGTGATTTTATACAATAAACAGTTGATATAATGCAGATGATTTTATACAATATACATATGATATTAGACAAGATTAAACCTTAAAGTCCGTGTTTTTCAACCAGTTAATTAAGCTGGGTGTGAGAGTGAACACGCCATCGGGAATTCCAGGGTATGAATGAAGTGCACAGCGTCGGACTAAATGTTCAATTGTCTGCTCCTCTTGATTACATTCACACACTGGTGAACTGATCCAGCCCCATTTGTACCTGAAGTAGCTACAGCAACCATGTCCAGTCATTAACCTGTTGAGGCGGCACCAAAGGTTAGAGGAACAATAAAAGAATTCATTAATATAGGCAAGAAAGCGTTTGGCGTTTATTTTCTGTGTGCTCGTACAGACGGAAAGTTATTTACTATTCCCGTTGGCTGGAAAGTGAACAATCACGTACAAATACACAAGTCCGATTTATGAAACCCTGCGTGACCAATGGAGAGAGCTTCCCTGCGTCCTTTTCTGCCGCCATAGCGGTCGTTTCGTGGTGTGGTGTGGCTGCCATCGTCTGCCCGTCTCGCAGTTCACTGCGCCTGCTGCCTCAGAACTCGCCGCAGCAGCTTCCCGGAGGGATTCTTGGGAATGGCGTCCACAAACTCCACGCCACCCGCCAGCCTCTTGTACTCCACAACCTGCAACATCACACGGGAGCTATGAAAATCATACACGCCGACGTATTTCAGAGTTTGGTTAGTGATACCTACGTAGGGCGTCCAGCAAGTAATGCAGCACGTTTTATCCGAAAGCAGGTTGGCTTTAATCAAGATTCCAGTGCACCACGTTATTCCATAGTCTTTAGCCCACAACACCACAATTTCCAACATTGTCTCCGCTCAGTGTGACGGCCTTACGCCACCTGACTGGGATGGCCTGGTACCACTCCACTGGTCGATGTCGGGGCCCACGTGTCGCTGCATCAGTAGCCTCCCCGTCATACAGGTACCTCTTTCCGAGGAGTGCATCCTCGATTGGACCAAACAGATGGAATTTGCGAGATCCGGGCTGTAGGGTGGACGAGGGAGAACAGTCCAACGAAGTTTTGTGAGCTCCTCTGGGGCCCGCAGACTTGTGTGAGGCTTCGCATTGTCATGGAGAAGAAGTTTGTTTGCATTTTTGTGGTGCACAATGCTTAAGGAAGTGTTATGCAAGTGCAAATCGTTTCTTTCTGTCTGGTGTTCACTGAGTAAAGTCGGAGTTTCTTCTGAGCGAGTCAGTATCGTCAATAACAAATCGCGGGATGGGGTATGTGTACAGGGAAGGCAGAGATGGAATTCCGAGACACCTGACCAGAGATCTACGCGAAGTTCGTGAATTGACAGCGGTGATGACTCTGGGATAAGAATTTTCTTTGTGAGAGCACAGAATTGACTCAAAAGATGGTGGAATGGAATTAAGCAAAGTGAAAAAGTCTTAAGTTGCGATGTCATACGCGGTGGAGACTATTATTCTCATAGTACCATTCAGTTTCTGCACAAGATCCAAAAGCTCCCTAAATATATTAATTAAAACTATTACATATTACCTAGATGTTATTTTGCACCATGACGTTCACAATAGTCCCTTTGGGGGCGCGTACACAGACCTCAACGTTCCTGCCATTTCTGAAATGCATTTAGGAAGCCTTTCTTCGTCTCGGTGTTTAGTGATTTCTGCGGTTTCTGTTGAGTGTCCTTCACTGCGTGAAATATTTCCTCATTCACCTTGGGGAAGATGAAAAAGTTACATGGAGTTAAGTGTCATCAGCACGGTCGGTGGGGAAGTCGGTGGGGAACGACTGTCATCTTCATTCAATAAAATTCTTCTGGGTCTCTGGCCGCATTTTCAGTGTGTTTCCGAAGTTTCGGCACCTATTGCAAGTGACCTTCCCCGGGTTGTCTTACTGCTAACTACTGAACGAGAAAAGTTTGGTTGTTATTTACTTGCGAAAGAGACTGATGTTGAACTCTGATTATTGAGGGCGAGAAGGACAGGTGTTGGACGCCCTTTATTGGCGTTTTCGTCGTTTTCATTCAGTGGTGGAAACTGACGTTCGTGATTGGTGTTTGCTTTATTGCATGCCACTGGTAGAAATGGGCGAACGGGAAACGGGTGGAAGTTGTGACGTAGCGCTGTTTACTTGCTGCCCAGAACCGTCTGGGTACCAAAGGCCCCTAATGTCTCCCGCGCGACTGTGTGGGTTGCTTCGTATGAACTGCCATATGCAGCGTTGGTTCCCTTGAAAGGGCACAGTAGATTTCCTTCCCCGCCCTTGACACAACTTGAATCTGTGCTCCGTCTCTAATGATCTCGATGTCGACGTCCTCTGAGCTGCCGTTCCGTAGCGCTCTTCCTGCTGGCAGCCAAGACGCCAGAAGTCTGTACCCGTCCTCTTTATTGACGTTGGCAGGTCGCTTAGCTGTTTCTATCGCCTCTATAATCTTCCTCCTCAAGGTAAGAAGCTGTTTCGTCAGTGCGCGGGCTCCTCGAAATGCTATCTGTTTGTCATATGCTGGTATTGAGCCACTGCTGACAAGCTGTGTTCTCCTAGTCGGATGTACAGGGTTATTACAAATGATTGAAGCGATTTCACAGCTCTACAATAACTTTATTATTTGAGATATTTTCACAATGCTTTGCACACACATACAAAAACTCAAAAAGTTTTTTAGGCATTCACAAATGTTCGATATGTGCCCCTTTAGTGATTCGGCAGACATCAAGCCGATAATCAAGTTCCTCCCACACTCGGCGCAGCATGTCCCCATCAATGAGTTTGAAAGCATCGGTGATGCGAGCTCGCAGTTCTGGCACGTTTCTTGGTAGAGGAGGTTTAAACACTGAATCTTTCACATAACCCCACAGAAAGAAATCGCATGGGGTTAAGTTGGGAGAGCGTGGAGGCCACGACATGAATTGCTGATCTTGATCTCCACCACGACCGATACATCGGTTTTCCAATCTCCTGTTTAAGAAATGCCGAACATCATGATGGAAGTGCGGTGGAGCACCATCCTGTTGAAAGATGAAGTCGGCGCTGTCGGTCTCCAGTTGTGGCATGAGCCAATTTTCCAGCATGTCCAGATACACGTGTCCTGTAACGTTTCTTTCGCAGAAGAAAAAGGGGCCGTAAACTTTAAACCGTGAGATTGCACAAAACACGTTAACTTTTGGTGAATTGCGAATTTGCTGCACGAATGCGTGAGGATTCTCTACCGCCCAGATTCGCACATTGTGTCTGTTCACTTCACCATTAAGAAAAAATGTTGCTTCATCACTGAAAACAAGTTTCGCACTGAACGCATCTTCTTCCATGAGCTGTTGCAACCGCGCCGAAAATTCAAAGCGTTTGACTTTGTCACCAAGTGTCAGGGCTTGTAGTTTTGGTGGATCTTTGTTGAACTTCGTCCTGAAGTGTCGTTGCACTGTTATGACTGACTGATGTGAGTGCACTTGAAGCACGACATACGCTTTCTCGGCTCCTGTCGCCATTTTGTCTCACTGCGCTCTTCTAGCGCTCTGGCGGCAGAAACCTGAAGTGCGGCTTCAGCCGAACAAAACTTTATGAGTTTTTCTACGTATCTGTAGTGTGTCGTGACCATATGTCAATGAACGGAGCTACAGTGAATTTATGAAATTGCTTCAATCATTTGTAATAGCCCTGTATTTTTCATGTTCAGATGCCCATGTGCTGATGGGTCGCCTGCGTACACTAGTCCATACTCGCAGCCGATTTCGTAAACTCCAGCGTCATATAGCTTGTCGATCGCTGGGGCTTCATACGCTACATTCTTCAGATTATCCCACATTAAAGCGTGCAGTGGGTTGAGGTTGGGCGACTGAGGTGGTCAAATAAGCGCTACATTCTTCAGATTATCCCACATGAAAGCATCCAGTGGGTTGAGGTTGGGCGACCGAGGTGGTCAAATAAGGGCTACATTCTTCAGATTATCCCACATGAAAGCGTCCCGTGGGTTGAGGTTGGGCGACCGAGGTGGTCAAATAAGGGCTACGTCAACCAATACAACTATCCCCAATCATCCGTCCGATTCTGGAAGATAGATTGGTGTTAGTGGCCCATTTGGCTGGAACCACATATTCGATGGACTGCAAGTACCACCTCTTCCAGTAAATCCGGCAGCACTTGTCATTACGCAGCTATCGCCTGTAAGCCGAGGATGGAGCATGTATGGTCCAAACACGTAATCATGTATCATGCTAGCCCAATACTTTTCTCCACGACCTCATTCTTGGGTGGCGTGGAGGTTCTCTTCCGCCCAAATACGTTTAACACACCATCATGGTTGAGGGACGCTTCATCTATGAACGAAACATGCGCAGTGTAATACGGCTTTGTAGGCCGATGCTGCAAACACCACTGCAAAATCCTGGGCCGTCAGCGCCTGTGCATTCTGAAAATGGAATGGATGCCTTCTCTCCTCATACATCACACTCCAAACTGCTATGTGTTTGCTTTGCAGTGTGTGTGCCACAGCGCAAGTGCTTGTGGACAGGTAGGTGTTGAATCTCTCTAATACATTCTCTTCAAATCGTAACGTGCGTACGTTTTCTATACGACCTTCACCATTTGGATGTCATTTGAAACCACCTATTTCATCCAGACGCTGATGAACAGTGGCAAACGTAGAATGGTGTGGCTGATATTTACTTAGATATCTGTGGCTGTAGGTGTATAAAGCTGCGTGCTCATTTCCTGTCGCCTCACCATAAATGAAATCCGTAATGTGATCCTCGGACTAAGTGAATTGTCTATGATGCGGCACAACAGCACGAGGCAAACTACGAATGTAATAAAATGAAATACATGAAGCAGTCCTTTTGATATTATTTAGTATATAGCAACCTAACCCATGTTGAGGGAGTCAACACCAATCGTATACATGATCGGTTTCTGCTTACATGCTGACGAATGCAGCAGAGAGCTGTGATGCAACACGACCTTCTAGGTCTCCTCTTCAGACTATGCTATAGGCATGAAGCTACAAGCACTTGTTTACATTAATAGATAATCAGAGGTTAATTTATGGTAGCACTCACGAAAATCAGTATCCTCTTGCTACTACATAACTGCACACTTGTATTAACAGGGTTCTTCGTTCATAAGAAGAAGAAACTACTTATCTTTAAGCAAGTTGTCATGGTACAATCTCTTCCGCAACAGTCCACGTTAGCCTCCCTGCTGGTGAAGTACAATTCCCGCTATGTACACTACTCTGGTTGCTAGGTACCGACCGACTCTGAGCTAGAGGCTGTGACTCTGACTGATTGCGACTGCGACTCTGACTGCGACTCACTGGGTGGCTGTCTGTGAGTGACTGGGCCCTCTGGTCCACTGGCGTTGAGGGGGCGTTGGCGGCGCATTGCTTGCGAGTCTGTCTTTGGCCTTTCTCCTAACAGGCACAATTGATTCAGCACTTACTATCGACCTTCATGCAACCTACACTACTGGCATTAAAATTGCTACACCACGAAGATGACGTGCTACAGATGAGAAATTTAACCGACAGGAAGAAGATGCTGTGATATGCAATGATTAGCTTTTCAGAGCATTCACACAGGGTTGGCGCCGGTGGCGACACCTACAACGTGCTGACATAAAGAAAGTTTCCAACCGATTTCTCATACGCAAACAGCAGTTGACTGGCGTTGCCAGGTGAAACGTTGTTGTGACGACTCGTGTAAGGAGGAGAAATGGGTACCATCACGTTTCCGACTTTGATAAAGGTCGGCTTGTAGCCTATCGTGATTGCGGTTTATCGTACAGCGACATTGCTGCTCGCATTGGTCGAGATCCAATGACTGTTGGCATAATATGCAATCGGTGGGTTCAGGAGGGTAATACGGAACGCCATGCTGGATCCCAACGGCCTCGTATCACTAGCAGTTGAGATGACAGGCATCTTATCCGCATGGCTGTAATGGATTGTACAGCCACATCTCAATCCCTGAGTCAACAGATGGAGACGTTTGCAAAACAACAATCGCCTGCATGAACAGTTCGACGACGTTTGCAGCAGCATGGACTTTCAGCTCGGATACCATGGCTGCGGTTACCCTCGACGCTGCATCACAGACATCCCCATACTGGCGTATCACCCAGCGTGATGGTATGGGGTGCCATTCGTGACATGTCTCGGTCACCTCTTGTTCGCGCTGACGGCACTTTGAATAGTGGACATTAAATTTCAGGTGTGTTACGACCCGTGGTTCTACCCTTCATTCGATCCCTGTGAAACCCTGTATTTCAGCAGGATAATGCACGACCGCATGTTGCGGGTCCTGTACGGGCCTGTCTGGATACAGAAAATGTTCGACTGATGTCCTGGCCAGCACATTCTCCAGATCTCTCACCAATCGGAAACGTCTGGTCAATGGTGGCTGAGCAACTGGCTCGTCACAATACGCCAGTCACTACTCTTGATGAACTGTGGCATCGTGTTGAAGCTACATGGGCAGCTGTACCTGTACACGCCATCCAAGCTCTGTTTGACTCAATGCCCAGGCCTATCAAGGCCGTTATTACGGCCAGAGGTGGTTGTTTTGGGTACTGATTTCTCAGGATCTCTGCACCCAAATTGCGTGAAAATGTCAGTTCTAGTATAATATATTTGTCCAATGAATACCCGCTTATCATCTGCATTTCTTTTTGGTGTAGCAATTTTAATGGCCAATAGTGTATTTGCTGAATGGTGTGCTGGTGATAGGTTACGCCGGAACACTGTTAAAAGTAAACAAACGCCTGTAGCTTCATGGCCAATGCACAGTTTGAAGAGACATTTAAGGTCATGTTGCATCACTCATTTCTCTGTTGCATTTGAGAGTGTGTAATCAGCAGGTGACTGAGGAGACGAAAGAACAGCAGAGAGAACGAATGTGGGAATACAGGGCTAAAGTTAAAAGTCTAGGCGCAGGGGAAAGGAAAAGTTCAGTTGAAATAGTAGGGTCCTGTCGTGGCCAATATGGAAAGAACAATACCGACGCAGTACCCCCAATAAAGACTTTGTGTCGGTAACAGTAGTTTTTAGAGAGAATTTTGTAATCAGGCCCTTTCAAGGCGTTGCTTCATCCAAGCTGAATGATGCGTGCAGCAATACACAGCAGTCATAACGTTAGTGCCTGGAATAAAGGCTATATCTACAGCGTTATTCACAAGTAACTCCACAGTTTCAGAAGGCAGCCGAGCGAACACTACTAGACATACGGAAAATAGACACATATTGGTGGACATGTGCATCTCTCCAAGGTTTTAACTCACATTATAGGTACTCAAACGGGTACCATTTTTGATGCGGCAAACCTCAATACGATAGTCAGACTAACGCTACACTCGTCCCATCAAGTGATGGTCAATAACAGTGCCCACATCAACAGACGATCTTTGATATAACCCCACAAGGAGATATTATGCAGACTTAAGTCAGGCGACTGTGGGAGCCGCTGAACAAGACACGAACGCATCGTACAAAATCTGGTGGAGGACTGTCTTGCAGCAAAACGAAGTCTCCACTGTTTTTATGTAATTGTAGACATAAGACATTGCCATAGCGTGCCCAGGTACACAAAAGCAGTCACAGTTTCCTCCGCAAAGAAAACTGGTCCATTAATATTTGCAGAGAAGGTGGCACAAAATATGTTGACTACAGGTGATTCACGATTGTGTTCCACAGTCTCGTGCGAATATTCTGTTCCCCAAAGACATGTTGTCGGGATTCGCCTTTTCCAAACATATGGGTCGTGGCTTTGTCTCTGAAAACCAACGTCAGTGAAAACTCGTTTTCTTCCAGCAGCTGCTGCAATTCATTGCGAAAGTAACACTGAAGCTTATTCTTCTGAATAGTCAGTGCCTGTAACAACTGTGAGCGTGTGGGTGCTACTCTGTCATTCTGTGCAACGGATTAATCTGAGATGTACCGTTTACCCTGTGGCTCCTGCAAGATGCAATTTCCACCCCCACACTACCGCTACGGTCGCAGGTTCGAATCCTGCCTCGGGCATGGATGTTTGTGATGTCCTTAGGTTAGTTAGGTTTAACTAGTTCTAAGTTCTAGGGGACTAATGACCTCAGCAGTTGAGTCCCATAGTGCTCAGAGCCATTTGAACCATTTGAACCACCCCCACACTACTACAGAAGTCAAACAGACGCTCCTAACGTTCTAAAGAGAAATGCCTGAAAAACTTTCAGCAATAAATATCTTCTGGAGTCGTCCGCTGTAAGGAAATGACACAAAAATTCACAAAATTTCTTACTTAACTAGTGGGATACTTCTGTACTCGAGTAGTGCTAGTTAGTGTAAGAAAAACATGAAACTAACGAAAATTATTATTTATTTTGCTAAAATTCTGAGAAATCACAATGGCACCTTTAGTTATGAACTGAACAAGTTATTTCCGGGTTCTTTTCGGAATGTGAAGTTACCTCTTAAGGATAGGATTCGCTAATGAAATTTCTATACGCAGTTTAAGACTGTTATTGACTTGGCAGAATGGCTGAGAGCCGCGCCTACTCAACTTGAATAATTATCCGTTAGAACTTTGCTAGGTATGGTCGAGGCTGTCGTGTGTGAAATGCAGTGAAGTATACTGTTGTGGAGGAAATATGGAGCTTGCAAGAGCTGTAGCGCACAATACCGTAAGCTGCGATGACTGCTGTCTGCGCCGCTCGCTGCTGACAAATAAGATAACTCTCGTTCTATCTGGATTGACCTTCGCCAATCAAACTCCCCCTACGCCTTGTTGAAGTCAAGGACTCCTATTCGCCCCTAGTCTAACTGCTGGCGTGGTACACCGGTCAGATAACCAGTCCACTGCGATGCCACTCAAAATTCGCTCACAGGCGTTTAACTATAACTCTGTCCGTTCACACCACACAATAAGTGTGTCGGCCAACACAGTGAACAATGCTTAATCGCAAGGACTCAATATAGAGTCGCACTCTGATTCGCTCTCGACAAAGGTGCTCTCCCAGTGAAGTACTGAGGAGAGACTTGTTCCTCGCTCTTTGAGTACACGTACGATCGCGCACGCTCTTGTTACATGTTCTCTCTCCAAGAGCGACAACGGAACAGCCCCTCTCCACACCAGAGGTGAAGAGGTATATCTTTCGGTCTCTTCCATTACTCCTTCAGCTCAAGGCGTCAGAAATATCGATTGCCAATCAGCATTGCTCTTCTAAAACGGGAGAATGACGTTTTGTTTAAGGCGACCAATCCGGAAATCTGTAGCATCGGCGTTTGGCGTTTGCTGTCTCCCTGTGAAAATCTCTGAAACTGTGTGCTATATTTGTAAAGAATGCGTAGGTTGGGCGCTCCCACACAATGTAGCGGACGGCCGCCAGCCAACGTAGATGGGTTGGGACCGGCCTCCTGGCGTGCGGTTTGCCTCTCTCGAACTAAAAGCCCCTGTGACCATCATGTCTGGAATGTGTGTGTGCATGCCAGCCTCAAGTATTTCAACTACGGTGCGCTCACTTGTCAACTGCATATCGTTTACATGAATTCATTCAACATGGACTTTATCTTAGCGAGTTTGGGTTCGAATGAAGCGTCTTGATGTGTGGAATATGATTGTGAGGGCGGAATATGTAAGCAATGAAGGTCAGGAGACCACGACGTCTTACACAGCAGCAGCCGGTACGGTTCTACACACAGACTAGAATGTGCCAAGCGAGAGGGGATCGTACTATGAAATGAAATGGTGCCACAGACCTTCTCTCCTGGTTGTCAGGTTGTACGGCAGGTGACGGTCGGGTTGGTAACCCACTGCTGTCCGGAGTATCAGCAGTTCTCTGCTCGCACGTGTCGTCGAATTCTTCAAGGATCCCGACTAATGTTTCCTGGACAAGCTCCGTCATCCATGCTGACCGTCCCACCTGGCTCCTTTTCTTTGCTCCACTTCAGCAGCCAGTCTCGCGGAATGTGTTGTATCATCCATGGAGTGTTCTGCCTTTGGAACTTCCGCCTGGTATTTGGTACGAAATCGTGGCTGAACCATCACAACTCGCGCATACGTCACTCCACTATCTGCCACGTTGTGTCACGCCTACCCCCTGCGTGGTGCGTATTACAAATCGAAACTTGGAGAGTTGCTACGTGCATTGGTTTGCGTCTGTTTCCTGCACGTCTGTTAGATTTCCCTCTCTGAAACCCTGGAGGTACTCACACTGAGAGAGACCGGCAGGTGCCTACCTTGCCCTCGACGAACTGCAGGACGTCCTCCGGCCTGAGGCTGCCCTGCGCGCCCTTCTTGGGCACCACGAACGCCTTGGGCGCCTCTCCCAACCTGTCGTGCCGGACGCCGACCACCGCCGCCTCCTCTATGGAGGGGTGGCTTCGCAGGATCTCCTCCAGTTCCGCCGGGGCAACCTGCAGGTAAGCGCTGCCAGTAATGCAAAGTACTACATTTAAATGCGAACATTTTAGGTTAGGCTTTACCGTCACTGTTATCGATATCACATGAAACAACAAGTTTTCTGTACACGATCACTGTTTATTTATATCCACTAGGCGTTTCAAATGTGTAAACCTCCATCATCAGGTGGATTAGATTAGATTAGATTAGATTAGATTTACTTTCATTCCAATGGATCCGTAGTGAGGAGGTCCTCCACAATGTAGAACATGTCAGAAAAACAACAATACAAGACAAATATTTACAACTCAAACAAATAAGCTAATGTACCATTCCACAGGTCCCAAGTGGAATGATCGTCATTTTTTAATGAACGCTATATGAAAGAGTCATTTTACAAATACTAATGCACTGAACTTAAAAAAGTTTATTTATTTATTTATAAGGTAATAAACGTGTAATACAACTACTATAATACTTATTTACAATGAACACGTTACTGCACTCAAATTGTGCAGAAGTTATATTGTACTTATATATTTACACACACAAATCAGTTGGTTCTACTGAGAAATTCATGAGTGGAGTAGGGCCACCAATAAATCCTTTAGGCTTGTCTTAAACTGAATTTCATTGGTTGTTAAGCTTTTTATGGCTGCTGGCAAGTTATTGAAAATGTGTGTTCCTGAACAATGCACACCTTTTCGTACAAGACTAAGTGACTTTAAATCCTTGTCAAGATTATTCTTATTTTTAGTATTTAATCAATGAATTGAGCTGTTGGTTTGAAAAAGTGATATATTTTTAATGACAAATTTCATTAAGGAATAAATATATTGGGAAGCAGTAGTTAGTATCCCTAGTTCCCTAAACAGGCTTCTGCAGGATGTTCTTGAGTTCACACCACATATAACTCTTACTGCACATTTTTGTGCCCGGAAAACTTTAGCTTGGCTTGACGAATTGCCCCAAAAAATAATCCCATATGACATTATGGAATGATAGTAAGCATAGTATGCAAGCTTTTTCATTTTTTTATCCCCTATGTCTGACACAATTCGCATTGCAAATAGAGATTTGTTAAGATGCTTCAGCAGTTCTGTGGTGTGCTCCTCCCAGTTGAATTTATTATCAAGCTGTAATCCCAAGAATTTAACACTGTCCACGTCTTCTATCTGCT
Organism: Schistocerca piceifrons; assembly: GCF_021461385.2. Lineage (NCBI taxonomy): Eukaryota > Metazoa > Arthropoda > Insecta > Orthoptera > Acrididae > Schistocerca > Schistocerca piceifrons. Next base: position 218,191,597 of record NC_060146.1, read on the forward strand.
TGTCATCGTATGTTAGGCATATACTCGTGGGACACCCCTTACAAGTTCTGAACTGCATGTAGTGTGTTTTTTCAAAGTTTAGTGACAAAGAATTGGCTAGGAACCAGTGATTAACTACACTTGATTTGCTATTTATTACAATGGTTATACCATCGGCAATACGACGTGTGTGTGTTGTAATATGTCTTCTTCAGTATTACCTACAACAAGTTAGCACCATATGCAGAGGAGATTCTGGGAGAGTATTAATGTGGATTTCGGTCTAATAGGTCAACGACAGACCAGATATTTGTGTTGAGGTAAATACACGAAACGGCATATGGGTACAGCACTGAGCTTCAAAACCTCTATGTACACCTCATGCAGGCCTTTGACAGAGCACAAATGCTAATTGATTTGCTGCTGTATGGTATACCATCGAAGTATGACTCACGTATTCAAGCAACATAGGCTGGTTCCAAGGCTGCAGCCCGCGTGGAAGGAGAACTCAGCAATTGGTTTAGCATTAGTAAAGGAGTCACACAAGCGGACACACTCTCTACAGTGCTTTTCAATCAGACTCTTGAAGCTGCCATGTGGAGGCTTCAGATATCTGGTTACATAGGCACAAGGTCGACTCAGATAGGCGCATATGCTGGTGGTGTGGCAGTTATTAATAGAAGAAGGGTGTCACTAGAGAGGACAATATGCGAGCTGAAAGAAGCCACAGAACCTAGAGGCCTTTCTATAAATGAAACGAAGACAAAGCACATGAATTCCACCAGGAAGGAAAACAATAAATTGGATAGACCATCAGAAGACGGTTTCAATTTTGAACATATGCAGAACTTTGGCTATTTGGGCTCTAGTATTAACAGCACAAATTCCATGTCAACCGAAATAAAACGGCGCATCCTAAGTGATAACAGATGCTTCCACACGTTTAAGTAATTGTTGGCCTCTAGATAATTAAGTAGGCAGCTGAGGCTGCAACTATAGAGGGTCATGATCAGGCCAGTTTCTAACCTACGGATGCGAAACATGGACGCTAACGAGTGTTGATGAGCAGAAGTTCAGGATGTTTGAACATAGAGTGCTGCACAAGATATATGGGGCAGATGAGGATAATAATGGTTTCTGGAGATCTAGGACGAATGCTGAGCTGAACCCCCCTCTTACAAGGAGCTGACATCGTAAGAATAAGACTTGGACATGGGCTCAGGATGGATACTGGAAGAAAAAGTAAAAATATCTTTGAATGGAGGCCATCCGGTAGAAGACAGAGATGAAGGCCACGAAAGCGGTGGACAGATGATGTGCAAGAAGATATAAAATCTCTGAGAGTCTGAGGATGGCGGAGAACCGCGCTGGACAGGACAGAGTGGAGGAAACTTGTTGCTGAGGCTAAAACCCTCAAAGGGTTGTAATGTTGTGAGAAGAAGAAGTGTTTTGTGATATGGCTTAAGCGTAACCTGTGGCACTGTCTAGTGGAGAAACAAAACACTATTTCACAACGTGGCTCTGTGGCGGTCTTTGACTAAAAGCTAAAAGTAAATGTAGATGTGCAAATAAAACAACAAAAATGTATTACCTTCAATGGTCACAGGCTCCTTTCTCTGCGTAATACGGCACATCACATTACAAACTGTCACATTTTGTAAACAAAGATGGTGTCTGGAAACTGCTAGGTGCAAAGAACATATAGCAAAACAGAAATACTATTTCAAAATACAGATAACTTCTAGCAAAACAGCACCATTAGTTCAGAGTATATCTTAAAGCGTTGTGGATATGTTTGGTTGAGTTGATAAAAATATACGTTGGAGTAACATATATATATATATATATATATATATATATATATATATATATATATATATATATATATATATTAAATTTCGTACTCATTTATGTAATCATATCACATATTGAAAGTCTTAAGTGCAATAAGTATGTTGCCAACAGCAGCAAAATTACAGACAAATAACAGTTTTGGCTGGGACTCAGAGATAAAGGGTGGAAGGAGTGACAAAAGGAGTGAAAAGTTTTCGATGTGCTAGAGCTGTGGGTTTGTTAAACTTATATTTGCTTTGTTATGTGTTATAACTATGTAAATGTTGGAGTAATACTCCGTTACCGAATTAAGGAGGTATAAAAGATATACTCTTAATAATAGTACTACATAATATTAACAGGTCATGTAATATCAGGCTGACATGGTGTTCAATCTGTTGGTTTTATTTGCGTGAATCTATTGAGTTTTGTAAGTTAGGCAGGACTGCTGTTCATCTGGAAAATATCAAAGAAAACATGCAAATAACTAAATTGGTTCATGGTAAATATGAGAGAGAGAGAGAGAGAGAGACAGACAGACAGAGAGAGAGATACAAACGGTGAAAGGACTGACTGAATGAGAGTAAAGGTTTCCAGAGCTGTAGGTTGTTACCGTTATATTTGGTGCATGTTATAACTAAGTAAAGGTAGGAGTAAAACAGTGATTATGCTTTAAGATACACTCTGACACAAAAAACGACGCACCAAAGGGACGTAAATCGGTAGATGTCATGTACATGAGCAAATAAATGATTACCATTTCAGAAAAATTGGATGACTTATTCAAGTGAGAGAGCTTCGGCTGGAACCTCGTTCGCTGAAGTAGAATTGTCCTCAGTGATGGGTCCTACTTGGAACTGAGCCCCGATGACCAGGGAAGACATGACTGGAGGCGTCCCAGACATCAGTCGGTTGCCAATTCGACAACCACACTCTGTACAGCCTGACAAACAGGAGTGATGCTCTCTGGTGCCGTTCCACCTCATAGAGTGGCAGCCTTACAGCGCAGCAGTACGTCGACGATATTCCATGTCCCATTTTGTTGCCCTTCATGGAAAGCCATCCTGGGCTTACATATCAGCAAGATAATGCCGGCCCGCCCACGGCGAGAGTTTCTGCTGTTTGCCTTCGTGCTTGCCAGACGGTAGCTTGGCCAGCAAGATGGCCGGATCGCTCTCCAGTTGCGAGCGTTTCGAACTTTATGGGAAGGCCCTCCAACCAGATCGGGATTTTGACGATCTAACGCGCCAATTGGACAGAATGTGGCACGACATCCCTCAGGGCGACATCCAACAACTCTGTCAATCAATGCCACGCCGATTAACTGCTTCCATATGGGCCAGAGGGGGACCAACACGTTACTGACTCGCTTAATTTGTGAAGCTCTTTTCACTTGAATAAATCATCCCGTCCCATTCGGATAAATTCTTCGTTGTGCGTCATTTTTTGTGTTAGAGTGCACTATTTGTTCTCAAGCTGACAGATGATACAAGCTGTTGGTGTGTTGGTATATTTGTGAATGAGGCCTGGCTGAATGAATTTAGAAAATGTCACAGTAACAGAACTAATTTCATGGTAAATATGAATGTGACATGTGTGTGTGTGTGTGTGTGTGTGTGTGTGTGTGTGTGCAACGAAAGCTTAATAATGTACGCCGCTGTTAAAAGCAGAGATAATGCTACTGTAACTGTTGTCATTTTTGTTCAAAAATGGTTCAAATGGCTCTGAGCACTATGGGACTTAACAGCTGTGGTCATCAGTCCGCTAGAACTTAGAACTACTTAAACATAACTAACCTAAGGACATTACACACATCCATGCCCGAGGCAGGATTCGAACCTGCGACCGTAGCAGTCACACGGTGCCGGACTGCGCGCCTAGAACCGCGAGACCACCGCGGCCGGCTGTCATTTTTGTCCTTTAAGATGGATCCAGGTTGTTTTCTATGGTGTTTGTATATTCGGTGTGTTTCGAGGATGTCTAGTTTTTTCGCTTTAGGTTGGTTATGTAGGATGTTGATACTTGTGTTGTTAGCAGGTGTTTTGTTTCATGCAGCTGAGTGGCTATTGCTGTTGTGTGGTACTTTTTGTTTTTCAGTGGTGCCACGTGCTCTTTGAAGCTAATGTCAAATCTTCTACCTGTCTGGGCCAAATATTAAATTTTGTACGCGTATGGTGAAGCGGATTTCTTGGGTTGGTGTTATTAAGTAACTGTTGCTCAATCTCGTTGTCGGTGGTAAAATATATGTTTATGCCTTTTCGTTTGAAGGCACTGACAGTCTGATATGAAATATTACCGAGAAGTGGGACTGTATGGAAGATCTTATTTTCTATTTGTTTTTTGTGCTGTGATTATTTTGCAGTTATTGAGTGTTTTACATATGGAGTTGTTATAGTCATTTTGAATGGCTGTTTTATTGTTCGAATTTCTTGTTAATTTATCTTCAGAGAGTGGTGGCTGGATTGCCCTGCTGATCATACAGTTGAATGTTGCCATCTTGTAGCCTGTGGGGTCACAGGAGGAGCTGTGAATGGTAGTGTGCTGTGGTGAGCTTCTGATAAATGACATCTCATTTGCTTGTTGCTTTAGTTCATCTTGAGCTTCAACTAATACCAGAATTACCGCCATAGAGCATTGCATTAATGGTTCTTACTGAGGCGGCTTATGGCGTGGCAATGCAGCGGCAGGGCGAATCACAACAGCCCTCAGCTGTTTCTGAGGTTAGTGAAGCATTGGACGCTAATTAAAATATCTCTCAATGTTTTCTCTTTTGTGCCATTGATTAAAGTGACAGTATCATCTACATATAAATAGGAGTAGATGACATTTTGGAGAGGTGATGGTTAGTTTCAGATCTTTGTTTTGTAAATTGTTTATAAATATTTGAGTTAACAATCCAGAAAGGTTTGATACCGTTGCTAGACTATCTGTTTGTAGAGTTTATTGTTGAATGTGAAATAGTTGTGTGAGAGTGAGGATTCCAATGCGAGTGGAAGGAATTTTTTTGTGTTTGTGTAGGTTGGCATAAATATCCGCGATTTTGGATCTGTTGGTATAGAGGAATAATGTCAAATTAGGCAAATGTGACTTCATCAGGAACTTTTTATGTTTTTGACGTGTTGTGTAAATTCTGCTATGTTTCTGAGTGTTCTATTACTATTGAATGTGTGTGTCTCTTTATGACTTTTGAAGAGCTTTTTGCTGAGTTTGAATGTCAGTTCTTACAACTATAGCATTAAGACACAAGCGAATTACAGATATTGACTGTGAACGGCGATTGATTTAAATCAGTGGGGAAAGGTCAAAATTTATGCTGCACCGGGATTTCAACATGGCTCTCCTGCTTACGAGGCAGATGCGCTGACCACTGCCCCATCTGGACACAGTGGTCACTGCAGTTGCACGCACTACCCTAGCACGCCTCCTGTCAGACCCAAATTCTCAACTTAGACCACGCACTATTAACGTAGTGCCTCTTGCCCATTATCCTCATTACTCGCGGCATTTCGCCAATTCCCGAGCCTGGTGTGCATCTGCTGTGAAGAAATCATTGACCATCTTCTCCTGAATTGTACATACGTGGTGTATGAAACTTCCTGGCAGATTAAAACTGTGTGCCAGACCGAGACTCGAACTCGGGACCTTTGCCTTTCGCGGGCAAGTGCTCTACCAACTGAGCTACCCAAGCACGACTCACGCCCGGTACCCACAGTTTTACTTCCGCCAGTACCTCGTCTCCTACCTTCCAAACTTTGCCCGCGAAAGGCAAAGGTCCCGAGTTCGAGTCTCGGTCCGGCACACAGTTTTAATGTGCCAGAAAGTTTCATATCAGCGCACACTCCGCTGCAGAGTGAAAATCTCATTCTGGATACGTGGTGTAAGTTCTTTTAGCCTTGTCTGAAAGATCAACCACCACAAACACACACACACACACACACACACACACACACACACACACACACACACACACACAAAATTCGAAACTGCAAATACATTCAAAGTAATATACATAGGGAAAACTTTGGACTTCCTCCAAGTCAGCCCAACATTCATAATAAACAGAAAGGTCTCAAAATTCTTAAAGAAACGTACACATTCAATAGCAATATAACACCAAGAAACACAACTGAGTAAAGGGGTAATTGGAAACAGAAAACTTGTTGTTGCATTCAAAATGTTACACTTTGACTGAACGCTACCAAACAGGTAGCGACATCTTGATTAAAATTTCATTCTTATACAAACTTATTTTCAGTACAGAAAAAGCCATTCCTACAGGTGAAGAATGGTGTGAGTACACGACGAATAGCAGGTGTACCTAACGCTACCGAATCTTTCTCAGGCGATGATCGCAAGAGATCATGGCCATCTTTCGTATTATGAGAGAGGTCCAGCCATTGCAGTGACAGAGATAAGAGCATCATTCTGACAGATCGCGCGGGCAGTCGGTTGCTGGGCAACAACTGCGGAATGAGTGGTAATGGGGTTGACTCAAGCCAACAATGTGCCGAAACAGAGTGGGCGCGGGTTTTTCCAGAAGTGCTGTGCCAGGAGAAGGGCCTAGAGCTGTTCGGCTCGCTCTGCCGAATAGGCAGAGGCAGCAGCTGAAATACAGGCAGGTTGTCACCACGAACTGTAGGCAACACATTAGTGGTTGAGTTGTGGAGCTGCCATGAATCGATCACTGCTGACATCACACCTCAGACAACTGCGTGGTGTGGAGACCGAGTCAACTGGGACATCGAGTGGAATTCTTTGGTGTTCAGCAATGAGTTTCGTTTCCCTCTGTCGCAGTCAGATCCACTCCAACGTGTCGCAGACCACTTGCCAAAAGGTAATAAGAAGCAGTGATCCTCGAGTCCCACACCTCTGCAACTCCTGGAATCGTGGTGTGGGGATCTATTGAATAAGACAATATGTGTGATTCGGTAATTGTTAATTGGAGGCTGAGTGCTCGCCAGTATGTGGCAAGAATGGAAAATCTTGTTATCATTTCCTACATAACAAACGTACCAAATGGCATTCCGAACAGGGTTCCCTGAGACCTCTCAAGGCAGTTTACACCATGGACTCCTTAGGAATGCTCGAATCGTTGACTGGTTTGCCCAGTCCCCAAATATCTCACCCGTAGAGCATGTTTAAGATGTGATGGGAAGCTGTATACTTTCATACCAATCCTCATCCAGCAATCTTCGTTAAGTGATGCGGCATATATTTTGAGAATTCCAAGAAATTTCTACATACGTTTTGAGGACGATCTCTTGCAAGCGTTAATAAACACATAAGTAGGGTATATACCACTACAATAAAAACTATGATAATTTATGAGGCCTCAGTGTGGTGGAACAAAGTAGGACACTGCTGGGATGGAAACCATGCTGGTCATGCAGTGGTTAGCACAGTGGACTCTCATTCAGAAGAACAGCAGAACAAACTTGCATCTGGCCATCCTGATTTAGATTTTCTGTCATTTCCCTAATTTGCTTCAGGCAAATGCCAGGATGGTTCCTTTAAAAGAGTACGGCCGACTTCCTTCTCCATCCTTCCCTAATCTGATGGGACTGACGACCCTGGTGTTTGATCCCCTTGCCCAAATCAACCAACCAACCAGCATGCCCCCATTACACATTGGGCTAAAATGGAGGCAACCGTGGGACCATACAGGCTAAAAACTGGAAACAATTGGATACCCATTGATTATCCAGAATCCCACACAATATAGGAAATGAGGCAAATACGGTAGTTGTCGGGGGAAATGCTGAGTGACTATACAATAACTTCCCGCTACTTCTATAAAAAGAATTGGTGGTAACAATTGGACGAACAACGACGCCATGCTAGGACATGACCTGGAAACAGACGAAGGCGCTGGGGCCGGAATATACGAGGTACAGCCTACACTAGGTCTCTCTAAAGAAGCTGGCCACGATATTCGATGAGGAAATATCCGCTATCAGGATGTGCAAGGAGGAGAATCTACGTAGGTGGAACATGGATCGTAGCATCTCCATTTATTCAGAGATCCAAGCAGCTCTGAACTCTTTATCAACCCCAAAACAAGATCAAGGATCCTTGCAGGCTGCAACAAAGCCGTAACAGGGTAACAGGGTAAACGTGATTCAGATGGTTCAAATGGTTCTGAGCACTATGGGACATAACTTCTAAGGTCATCAGACCCCTAGAACTTAGAACTACTTAAACCTAACTAATCTAAGGACATCACACACATCCATGCCCGAGGCAGGATTCGAACCTGCGACCGTAGTGGTCGCGTGGTTCTAGACTGTAGCGCCTAGAACCGCTCGGCCACCCTGGCCGGCGGGTAAACGTGCTGTTGGTGCTTGGTCACTCAGGAATTAGTGGCAATGATCAAACTGATAGGCTCGCCAGGACAGGTGCCATGACTCCATTTATTAGATTGGAACACGTCCTAACCATTACTAAAGCGATGGTTAAATCAAAGCTGGTTCCGAAGGCAGCACATACAATACTGAACTATGATCCCAAAACAAAAACATTCGAAGCTAATGCTGTGAAGTCATATTTTAATATAAGTTCGGTAACCCTATGCGTGGAAAGGTGGCAGAATAAACTTATAGTAGGACGAGTGACTTTAAGAAACACCTGCAAACGGTGGGTATAGGGACAAAGCCCCTAAGTGTGGGCTGTGTGGTGAGGGTGATGAAGCCACACCACACCTAACGTTCCAATAGAAAGTGTCGGAGATTAAAAGACAGAGTATTCGATGATCATCAAGTTCTGAAAAAATTTTGTCTAATAAAGAACTAGTAAAGGACCTCCTACTACTTTTTAAGCGTATTGGTTCGCAAAGATAGAATCGCAGGGAGTTAAACAGCGCAATAAACCGTGTTTTGTTGCGATCAGTAGTGATCTATGACCACTGTTGTTTTTGTTTCCCTGTTCAAATCGAAACCAATCCTTCCAAAGCATCTACTAGCAAGCACTCCCTTCTCAATGAATGTCCCAACCAGTTCTTCTTCCTTTTTCTTACAACCTTCAGCAGACATCGTCTCTCACCAAACATTTCCAATACTCTTTCATTACTCACTCTTTCCATCCAGCTAATTCTCTCCACTCTCCTCCACATCCACTTCTCAAATGCTTCTAACCTTTTTTCATCCTCTCGTCTCAGTGTCCATGTTTCTGCCCCGTACAGTGCCACGCTACAGACAAAACATTTGCCAAGCCTTTTCCTTAGTCCTTTATCTAATTTGCCACATAAGAGTCTCCTCTTTCTGTTGAATGCCTCCTTCGCTGTGGCAATTCGACTTTTCACCTCCTGGTGACATCTCAAGTCTTCAGTTATTGTACTTCATTTGTGGAAGAAGACTAAGAGGAAGAAGGAGATACAAGATGATAGACGACATAAAGGGAAGATGAAATTATGCAGACCTGAAGAGGATGGCAGAAGACCGGACAGCCTGGAGAACTACCTTGTGAAAACCTGCCTTTAGGCAGAACACTGTTGATGATGATGATAATGATGATGTTCAAATCAAATCAAATGAAGTCAGTCCATGAGTATATTCGTACCTCTAGGCTTCATACCTTATACTGGTGCTAAAAATGGACATAATCATTTCATATCCGTTACGATAGGGATATCTCGACAAAGTTTGACAGATATCGGACTGGTGCTTCATGGTGTAACACTTGCCACTGCCGTCACTGTTTTAGTACACTGGTAGTGTCACATTCGAGAGAACAATACGTACCGAAAAGCCCTTGACTTTGATGAGCTCCTTCAGCCTGTCCACAATGTAGAAGTTGGAGTCTGCGTCGTAGTAGCCGATGTCTCCTGTGTGTATCCAGCCATCACCTCTGATGGTCTCCGCTGTCGCTTTGGGGTTATTGTAGTACCCCAGCATCACCTGTCGCATTTGTAGGCACATAATCATTCGGATTCCAAAGAATTAGCATAAGTTATGGTTGCAAAATGAGCATACGAATTATTAACACAAGAGTGGAAAAAATAGCAGAAGCTGACATCACGGAAGATCTGTCTGGCCATAGGCAAAATGTGAGAACACGCGAGGCAGTACTTGCCTCAGAAGACGGACTGAGCGACTGCAAATCTATATTTGTAGTATTTGTAGATTTGGAGAAAGCTTTTGCCACTGTTGACTGGACTACACTCTTTCGAATCACGAAGGTAGATGGAGTAAAATACAGGGAGCGAAAGGTTGAAAGGTTGTTGTGTGAGAAGTGGCAGTTTTGTCTGAGATATTAACCACAGATAACACTTTTTCTGAGCGCATGTATGAAGGAGATTCTCTGGATTCCAAAGATTATGCAGTTGTTAAGTAGTCAGTCCACAGGAAACAGGGGCACTACGCTGTCAGGCGTACTTGGAAGCAGATGTGTGACCTGGTAGGGAGGTCTAATTTAGGAATTCTGTCACTGTAATTTTGAGGATGTTTAAAAATGTAATTTTCCATATGAGCTAGCTTTGCAGAAAATGGGACATCGCATTTAGGGAACATTTTCAGTTTTGGTTTATAAATTTTCGTAATTCGCATTGTTTGACTTTTAAGGTGCCTTTGTTTCATTATCTAGTAAATACATGGCTCCAGGTAAGGAACACATCACTCTTTACCTCTTTTCATTTTCAAGTGCTGCATATAAATTTTATTTAAACAATTAAATTTTGTGAGAGTTTTATGGAAGAGCTAACTTTGTAAACTTACTACTTTTTTCCAAACTATAACAATTTGCCGGCAATAATGTCCAATGATGTAGGTATGTATGTTCACATTTCCTAATTTAGTTAACGAATATATTCGACATTAAGCTTCCACATCGCACTTGCTGTCCAAGGGTTCCAGAAATTTCTGTCGCACTCCTGGCTCTTCAGTCGGCATTAGGATGCACTCCAGATCTGATCCCAGTGTCGAACACGCTCTCGCATCTTCCGCATTTTTTTTTGGTATGTTTTTTGTATCAAACTGGGTGACTGTTATTTATTTCACAGCATATGTCAATAAATGAATGGTAATCGTATCCCGAAATGTTATTTAAAGTGGATTAGCTCCCATAAAACAGATCACAGCCACACAGTTGGACCGTTTGCATCTCTAAACGATTCCAATATGCTATGAGATTTGCTACAAGGGACTACATCTGTGAGAACATTGCACAAAATATGTGGGAGGAAGTTTTACGCGCTGATCCATTGAGGTAACCGAGAGTTATCTTAAAACTTGCAGTTTCCAGTGAATAATATCGACCAGTCATACTGCAAGATGTCTATATCACCTAATGCAAACTCGTAGCTACACCAAGAAATATTTGTGGAGGTTTAGTACCACCAGAGGATCTTGCAAGTTTGCAGGATGTGTGTACATGATTAGTGTTAACATTAATGAACAGGTCATTTTTTGGTCCTACTCATGCCCTCATGCAACTAGACGTAAAAACTAGTTCTTTTTAAGTAAACATTAACACTTTAGATGGGTGGTTTAGCATTGTAGCGATTTTGTTAACCTTGTAGAATTTACAGAAGCTGTTATTTTGTGAGAAAGACTTACTTTACTGGTGTGATTCTCAGCAATTCATTAGCTAATGTAAATATGTTTTTCTCTTTTATGTTCCTATATGAGTGGATCTCTTTCCACCCAATTCCAAGTTCCATACATTGTCTAGAAAGTGTATGCTCTAGAAATCTGTAGATCAAGAATTAAAATAAAAAAGAAAGTTGTGCACTGTTGAAGCTTCCTAGTACATATTAAAAAGAATAATAATAGCCAAATATTAAACATCTTTTTTGTTTTTAAGTAGTTTGTACTAAAGTTGCTTGTAGAAAAGAATAACTGTTATTGTGTTGAGTTCTTTGGATAAAGGTATGTGGTGCTTGATAATGAAACTAAAGTCCTCAATCTACAGACTACACTAACAACTAATGTCAATAAAGAGTCACCCCAAAAGTGCTATTATAAAATCAAAATGACTGAAAACAAAATATTTGTAGTAAAATAAGTACTTATTATTATAACATTTCTCTATGTCTTAAACAATGAAATGTAAAGTCTTTGATTAAAAATTAAAAATAAAAATCTGGCGCAAAACATGAGTAACACTTATTCTCACATACAAGATAAACAGCACTGAATTAGCAACAAAGTGCAAATGTTATCAATTTAATCAGTACTGAAACCAAAAGATACGCAACATTGCAAGTACAGGACATTTCAAAATGAATATAGCGATGAAATACGGCTATGGCTATTTAATGCATAGCGATCCATCGGTAAGAATTGCAGAGAATGTGAAAGCAAGTTCAAAATTTAATTGAATATTACCTTGTCTCACCGAAAAGTAATGATTTCTCTTCCGATGTCAGCATAAGACTTATACTGTCCGTTTTTCTTCACTAAGCTAAGTGTTTCAACAAAAATTTGCTGGAAATGTTTGATTAATGGCCAACGCCACAGCCTGGTAAAGAATTCAAGGACGTAATTCTTCAGTAAGATGGAGCACCACTAAGTGGGGCTATGGAGGTTTGCACATTTTCAACCAACATCTTCGAAACCACTAGATCGGTTATACCAAATATGATGATACTGTGTTCTGTTCTCGACACCTGACACCAACTGATTTTTCTTTAGAGAGAGAGAACGTAAGGGAATGTTAAAAAAAGTACTTTCTTTAAACGTGATGTATATGACCCTATGACAACTAAGCGATAATCCGTTTTACACCTTAATTTCTGAAACATATGTGGAGTCATCGAATCGAAGACATCAGAAATGTGTATGCAGTTTTAGAATTGTTTTTGGTGAAGGAGGCACATACACATGGTTTTTCACATAAATTGATAAAAAGAAATCCATAGGTTTCAGGTACGGATATGTAGGTGACCAACAGCAGAATACAGCATCGTCGTATCCACAAACACCGATCCAACAGTTTAAAGCCGTTGTTTTAAAAATTTGCGAACCTGTCTACTTCAAAGTGGAGAGTGCTCTATCTTGCTGAAAGATGTAATCCGTGAAATCCGCACCAATATGTTGGATCAGCCATTGCTCAAGTATGTTACTGAAGTACATGACTGACTAAACAAGAGGGACTGTACAATTTTTATGAGGACATCGCACAGAGCACATTAAGTTTCTGTGAGTCACCCTGACGTTTAGTTACACACGAAGACTTTTCTGTGCCCCCTACTCGAATGTTGTCACTTCTATGGAAGGATGTCTCAGCACTAAAAATGAGACATGCAGCAAATGCTATTTCCTTCACAATTTCCAACATTTTCATAGCGTAATAGACGTAAACTAGCCCAATAAAACTTATAAAGTTTCAAGATTCGGCTTTATCCCATTCCTGCCTTGTAGGAATTTGATGAATTCATGCACTGTCATCCTTTTGGAACGTCTATGTACCTCTGCTGTAGAACAGGAAATTCCTTGGTTATGGTAGTCCAGTATCTCTGCCACGTAAGAAGGAAAAAATTCGACAGTCTGTCGTATTGTTGCGTTGCTCCCTTCGACCATAAATATAATAGACTGGCCGTGACGTCATTTTCGTGGCTCCAACATCTCTGGGCTAAAGTCACGTGAATGTTGGCAAAACATGGTTGTTTCGTGTTGCGCTTATGGCTGTACTCAGCGTTTTGTCGGGGGAAATGGCATTACATTTCACGTGTAAGTGTTCCTATGACAGTGCAGATGCGTTTATTGAAATCTGCTGACGTGACTTTTATATGTTTTTTACACTTGAAATAGACTATCACGTAAATTAAAGTGTTGAAAGTGATGCCTGTAAAGTCAGACTCATATTACATTTTGGAAAGTTTCTGTGATACTTCGGTTACAGAAGTAAGTATAGCTGTTTCTCGTTCCTACTCATAGGTTCCCTAAGGATGAAAACCGAAGGCAGCTTTGGTGGATACAGGCCCTGAAACGCATAAACTTTAAGCCATCTGCACATACGCGCCTTTTTGTATATACAAGTGAAATTATAAGAAGGTAAGAGCACCTATAGTCAACACATGAAGAGAATTTTTTTGTACCTTCTAATACTATTAAATAAATGTAGGCTCCAAAATAATTTTCTGAAACTTCAATGTCTCACCTTTCATCTAAAATATCATTTTTTTTAAACTGATAGTTTAAACTTTTGTAAAAATAGTAGGAACTGAACCTTTGAAGTGCACTTAAAATTGATACTCTAAAATGGACCTGCTCCTAATTTTGGCACCTATAGTTGAAATAATTCCCATATCCCATTTTCTTTTATAAGTGACTAGAGCTCAAAACGCGGCGAATCCAATGTTTAAAGTTTTGACACGAGCCCACTCTTACTGTTTAAAAGAATTTTAACGACATTTTACTTTAATTGATAGTTTATAGTAATTTCGCCCCACTGCCCACCAGAGCGGCGTTCGATGTATTTGTTAGATTTTATAAATGGTACTGTGAACAAATCCAAGTCAAATGTAGTTCTGACATAATTTTTCGCAAATAAAAAATTAATTTTTGTTGGAAGCGTTTGGCAGTCAACTGAGAAATGTGGGTAAAATACGATACAAACATAGGATGGCAGACCGCTGGTTTGAAATCCCGCCACGTTTTGCCAACAGTCACGTGGTTTATGTTGGTGCCACACCAGCCCTATAGCTTCTGCACAGCAAGGCCAGTCTACTAGTATCTATGGTCGAAGGTTGCTCCATAGAGTAGACATATCTCTGGAGTGAGCATTCAGATGCGCAGAATTGATTTTGTGTTGTCTACATACATTGCCACCGTCGATAGTGTAGGTTTATGTGTAAAGCATCCTGTAAATTTTGAATGTCATCATATCGCTAGTACAGACAGATTCCCTTCGTAAGTGCTGTGGATTTGGTATAAGCGTCCTGCAGACACTATAATAATTTGCACTTAATAGCTGAAATAAAGTGGGCTCTTATCTTTGAAGAACAAAATGAATGGGCATCACGTAACAGCACCGTCAGGTTTGCATGCATTTACACTGTCCGTCATGTCACGTCATTTCACTTAGCCCAGTACCGTACGTTGAAAATAGGGTTATAAATCACCATCTGTGGCACAAAAAGTCGGAGTATAGTAGAATTGAGAAAGTAACAACGAGAACGTTTCATAATGGCCAAACCAAACTTCGTAACATATGAAAGTGCTGAGAAGTGAAACAACGTTTCATAATATCGACATTTATTTACTGGAAAAACGATATACATACAAAAATCTCAAACAATAGCTACAAAGAAATAAATAGAGCCTGTTTATCTTTTCCATTACCTGTTTTTCTTACATAAGTAATAGCGTCATAAACAACTGTATATTTCTCCTTCGTTATAGCTGACCTTTTGACTTAAATGCTATTAAAAGGAAATTGCTTTGTTAGTTATGTTCTCAATTATTATATGCTTTGTGGGAGTCAGCTCCATTTTGTTATTGTAAAACCTAAGTAATTTTCGCTTTCAGATACCTGATCTTGCATAATAATAAATTGAAGATAAATAAATAAATTGAAGATTAAGACGACTCAAAAGCACAAAATCTAGTACTATAACATGAGAGAGTGGCGAAAATAGGTTAACTTACGTTGTTGGAAGACGACGATACCGTCAAAACTTTCTACTCGAGATGTGGTGTGATTGTCCGTGATGGCCTTTGTGAATGCCGCCATTTGAAATGCATTGTGAAATATTTCTACGTGACATGAATTAACGTGACGTGACAGCCAATGTGAATTGGTCATCAACAACATCGTCCTGAGATCACGTGACAAGTCCTGCTTAATGTCGATAACGTGCGCAGAACGCATTGCTCACTCCAGGGATATTTCTACTTTGTGGTGTTCATTTCGTCATAAGAGTTTACACACATACAGAACCTGCTAAACGTGAGTGTTGTCAGTTTTGAAGTTCGTAATATGGTTTCGTATCGTTTCAGTTAAGGTAAAATGATATTTCTAATGCAGTAAGTAAATAACACGGTTAGATACGATTATTGCACCGTGACTGGACTCAGCATTGCCACTTTCGTTTTGTACATAAATTAAAACAATTAAATGTATTACAGTGAATTACTCTATTTTTTGTTGCTATGGTATTATTCTCTCAAATATTACATCTTTTAGTACCATTTTTCACAGTTCGGGTAGGAAAGGGTTAAATGATGTCCCCTCCACCGTGTACTCCACAGTGATTTAAATAGTATAGGCGTAGATGTAGAAATTCATACATTCGCTGTAACCTTCTTGTTTCAATTGCTATCAAATTTGAGTTACGCAGAGTTTAACTTTGGGTTTCATTTTGAGAACACGCCAAACCGCTGTTTGTGGCATCTTTAGCTCCATACTGGCTTTGTAGGTCGATTTCCATGGATTATTTTCAAAGGAAGGCCAGTTCTTTCAACTTTTGTGCAGGTACACGTGGGCTTCCCACAAGCATCCTGTTTCTTCAGACTGCTGATGCCATCTGCGAATGTTGTTAGCATTTGGAGGTGGTCGACTACACCGTAGACGAAATCTTCTGTTCATTATGATGACAGAACGACAATTGTTAAATTCTATCACGCAGAATGCCATTTGTATGGGAGCCACCTTTTTTCTATATGAAATGCAACTTTCTATTTACGCATCACCACGTATGCGCGAGCTTCGGATTCACTGCGCTTGCGCAATGATCTTTATTTTGAACATTTTTTAGATTCTCTGTAATTCTTATCGATGTTTCGCTACGCATATTTCTAGCCGTTTGTAATCACCATATTCATTTTGAATTGCCTTGTATTACTCTTTTACTTCATAAACATACGTTTCACGCCTGTTTTAAAAACTCTACATTGTTATTGACAACTTAGCTCAGAGACGTTGACTCTAATCATTTTATAGGGTATTGCGTTTCATGTCTGTAACATACCTGTGGCCCTTTCACAACAATTTCTCCAGGTTGGTTGGGTCCGAGAACTTCGGAGGTGTCAGTACTTACGACTTTGATCAAAGTGTTTGGTACTGGTTTGCCTACTGTGGTATAGCTCTCGACGTCTCTGTCCGGCAGAATCGTGGTCGGTGAAGTTTCCGTCATACCGTAAGCTGTTAAAAATGAGGGATTGCGTGAGCCTCACTTACACAGTAAAACCATTTCGTGAAATACTATTGTAACTTCACAACTCTAATGATAACACACACACACACACACACACACACACACACACACACACACACACAAACATACACGTGCAGGTAAACATTGAATAAACCCTAATTATGTAGATATAGATCCTGAAATTAGGAAACAGAAAGAATAACTGTTAACAGAATACGTGAGGTGTCTATTTTTAAAAAAAAAAAATCGGACTTATATTGGGCTATAAAAGTGGTCGGGAAACTTCAAAGTCAATTTTCTCGAGAAGTCTTGAGAGCGAGTGGCGAAGTGTTTGGAATTGTAAGGTGGTCGCTTTGAACATCTTCTCTAATATGAAAGTTGCTCGTACGTGCATGTATCAGCTCTGCGAAGATAAGCGTGGACGTCAATTGTACACAATTACTGTGCATAGCATAATGTTCACTCTAGTGTAGCCGACATATTATGTTTCTTGTACCTCACTGGATACAGACGATTTTACTGTATCCACCACTATTTTCTATTGGCTTCGTTTGTGTCATGGAGGGAAGAAAACTAACCGTTTACGTTTGTAAGAAATTTATGTACTGTTTTAATGTTTAAATGAAGGTAATAGTATCAGAAATAAATACACAAGACGCCGCATTTTGCAGGACTAAATTGGTTACAATTTGATGCTTTAACTGAAAAAAAAGTTTGGCGTGAATGTTACTCGAATATCTGCGAGCCTCCATGTCCGTTACCCCAGGTACTGTCTCGTCTCACGGAGATAATGGGGCAACTCCGAGGCATCGCATAATTCATGCTACCTGTTCGTAGCTGAAGAGCAGTTACAGCATTGGCAGAGCTTCGTTTTTTAAATCATATTTCTATTAAACCTACTGACGACACTAGGTTTTGCTAGATACACTTTTGTCTCGAATTGGGATGAGGGATCGCATGCCGACCGCCAAGTGCGGTATTTTTTCTTCACTCAGCATGTTCTGTAAAATAACCTAGAGTTCCTAAGAAGAGTTTTTCGAAACGAGTTTAATAAACTAAAATTTCCGTTTTATGAACTTATTTTTTTGCAAGTGTTTTTGAGGGTACGGAGATAAACTGCGATTGCTGCTAAACAAAGCAATTCATTTTCCGTAATAGAACTTCTCGACGCAGCGGCGCAATACTGGTTGGAGCTGCTTGGCAAACGAGTGACCGATTGCATCAATAACGCATGCAACGGATCGCTGCAATCCGCCGCTCGTGTATGGGGACCCAAAGTACATACAGCAACTTCGTGTACCATCTGTACACATAACCATGGGAGTTCCATATCGGTATGAAGATGGTGTTTCTACGAGGGTGAGTCAAATTAAAACCTTACATTTGTAATAACAAATCGAAATTTCGCGCCGTTATCCTGTAAGTTGGTAAGCGTGCTACAAACAGCGTGCAGAATTGCCTGTAGGTGGCAGCATAGTGCAGATGTACACATACCGTCGCAGCATCAGTATAAAGATGACTGCCCCACTTGCGACTTGCACCATGGAAGAACAGCCTTCTGTTATTCGGTTTTTGCGTAGTGAAATCGACGAATGAAGGTTCAGTATGGTGATGCATGTTTGTCACAGCAGCAAGTCTACGAATGGAGTAGGAATTTCGCAAATGGTGTGACTTCAGTGGAAGATGCTCCTCGTCCAGGTCAGGCACAACGAGTTGTGACTTCACAGAACATTGCAGCAGTTGAAGCCGTAGTGAAGGAAAACCGCCGAGTGACACTGAATGACATTGCAGCATGTCGGCAGATTAGTCATGTGCATGATGTGCTCCAGTTTCACGAAGTAGATGGGTGCTACGGCAGCTGACTCCTGAAGTGAGAGAATGACGTGTTGATGCCTGTAAAGAACTTCATCGGCTCTTTGAACGAGAAGGTGATGGCTTCCTTGCAAAAATCGTTACTGGGGACGAAACCTGGGTTCACCTCCACCAACCGGAAACGAAGAGAGCGAGCAAGGAATGGCGCCATTCCTCATCACCAAAACCAAAGAAGTTTCGAACTGAACCATCAGCAGGGAAGGTTATGCTGACTCTCTTTTGGGACGAAAAAGGCGTCATTTTGGAGCATTACATGCCTAGAGAGACCAGGGACCACTGTCACCAGTGCATCATACACAGATTTCCTAAAAAATCATCTGCGGCCTGCAATCAAATCAAAGCGACGTGGATTGCTGTCAGCAGGTGTCCTTTTGCAATATGACAATGCAAGGCCCCACACTGCCCGTACAACAGTTTCAACAATCGCAGACCTGCATTTTGAGTGTCTTCCTCATCCACCATACTCACCAGACCTTGCCCCAAGTGATTTCCAAATGTTGGGACCACTCAAAGACGCTATGTAAGGAAAGAAGTTCCGTTCTGATGAAGAGGTACGCCATGCGGTGCATGAGTGGTTGCGCGGACTACCAAAAGAATTTTTTTCTAAAGCAATTTATGCACTTTGTAAGCGCTGGAGGACTTGCATTGATTGTGGGGAAGATTATGTTGAAAAGTTATACGGTTTTGTATCATTTCTGCACAATAAATAATATTTAAAAAATGTTTAAGGTTTTCATTTGACTCACCCTCGTATAACAGAAACTAATTACCAGAAAAATTACGATTGGTTGCGATCTAGACTGACCGTTTATGTCAGTAAATTTTTTCAGTATATGTGACGGCATTTTCGGTATAGAGTGTAATGGATAATAAGTGCAGATATTTCTACTAACGACTGAGGACAGTGTACTGAACAACATTACACCAGTATTTACGTCAATTACAGACTCATAATTATGATTGTTACAAGTTGTGCGTTTTTTGGCTTGGTTAGTACGTTCATTAATGCTTATTTTTACCTGGGCAACAGGTCAGGTGTTGCCCCGAGCTGCGGGTCAGGTGTCGAAGTGTAGATGCGTGGCCGCACAACGGTTAGCCTATACTGACAGGCGTAGTCCACTTAGAGGTGCAGTCACGACCATGCAGAAAACGTCACGTCGGAAGGTTTGTCACGTGTTTGTGGAAATCGACGCAAAGAAAAAACGACGTCAGAGAATTTTATACAGGGTGTTCATAATTAAAGTTCCAGTTTCAAGACAGCGTAGGAAGAGAAACACTGGTCCGAATAATGTCAAATTAGAACAGCATATTATTGACTGTTGGGGAAACGTCATGGAACAAAAAAAAGAGAAACTAAAATATGACCAGTGGATGGCGCTGTAAGCGGAGCACACGGCTATTCCCCAGTTTGTGTTCGAGACGCCCTGCATGTCTGTCACCATGCAGGATAGCTTGCTGCTGGTAAAGCTCTTTTACGAGAACGATCACAGTGCGCCAGTAGCTCTGCAGAAGTTCCGGACACTCAGGTGTACGAAAAAAGGCATTGTCCGACATTTGCTAAGGGTTTGGAGAACATGATTACAAAATTCGAAAGAGACAGGCTCTTGTCAAATGCCGTATGACGGAGGGAGGAAAGCAGTTCCGTTCGACGTCTATCGAAGATGTGGGCACTGAATTACAGGAGGGGTCGAGCGGAGGTGTGCAAACGAGCAGTGCACAGGAAATTGTCCGAACGTTGGAGATGCCTATGAGCACTGTGCACACAATCCTATGAAACATCCGGCATTGCTGTCCATACGAAATCACCCATGTTCAGCAGTTGGTTCCTGCTTACTTCCTAGCAAGACAAACGTTCGTTGTGGAACTTCCTGTTCACATGGAAGTGGGCAATTAATGACAATGGCACATTGTGTGGACAGAAGAAGCCCATTTCCACGTCCAAGGACATGTCATTATGCGGAATTGCGAAGTACGGGCAACGGAAAATCCGCACGCACATCAATCGACAGGTACCACTTTCATTCTGCAAAGGTGATACGGGTTGACGCCATCATTTATAGCAGGCACTGATAACAGCTATGAGAGTCTTCAGTGCACCAACGTCGTTCCAAACCTTCAACATCTTGCATATGTATGATTATTTTTATGCAAGATGGCGCCCCTCCTGCATAGCCATTGACGCGGCTGCTGCAGAGGCAGTTCGGTAATGCTGGAACTATCAGCCGTCATTTCCCTACAGCTTGGCCGTCCAGATCTTCTGATCTTCATCCGTGGAACTTTTGGCTGCGGCGTTATATGAAAGATGTTGTGTTCAGTGCTCTAATTACGAACGCAGCCGAATCGAAGGCACGCTTTGTGCAGCGCGTCCCGACCGTGACCTCAGAGACACTCCGATCTGTTGTGGAACATGCTGTACCTCGATTTCAACTTGTGGCAGAAAACACTGGACAGCATGTTGAGCATGTCTTGCTCCAGTCTCATGACAGTTGGAAACCGCTGTCACTTTGCTTTTTATGTAGTTTTTGACTACAGGACTATTAGAAAGCGAAGTCAGTTTGCTCTTTATGCGGTTTTTGAGTTGAGGACCATTAAAAACCGATCTTTCCGAACCAATGTGGTACCACCTAGCCCTGGTGGATTGGCTTACCTAACTAACATCGCCACAACTGTTGACTGGCGAACTTCAGCAGTCATGGACATCAAACTGTACGAATTTCGTAATAAGGTAACTTAAACCGTATGTAATGCATACGTACTTTCCCTTCACGTGTTTAAGCCAAGTATTAGGCACATTTATGCGATGAGTAATGCTCAGTAGCAGCCAGGCTACATGAATGTTTATCAACTAAGCGTCAGCAAGGAGCATAACAGATGAAATCATAGGAGGCAGTGTTGTGCAAATGGCTCTGAGCACTATGGGACTTAACATCTGAGGTCATCAGTCCCCTAGAACTTAGAACTACTTAAACCTAACTAACCTAAGGACATCACGCACATCCATACCCGAGGCAAGATTCGAACCTGCGACCGTAGCGGTCACAGGGTTCCAGACTGAAGCGCCTAGAACCGCTCGGCCACACCGGCCGGCAGTGTTGTGCAACCTTAGTAGGGACAAGATCCGACAATTCGGGAGTAGGATCTTACAATCTGAGACAGTGTTCCGAGACAAACTTCCGTCACAATGTCCGCAAACTTGACGTGAGATCCGTCTAGCAACAGCGATCTGAACGCCCAACGCCGATTGGCTGAAACGAGAGAAGTGTCCTTATTCCTTATTGGCTGATGGAGAAAGGGGGGGGTCTCTCTTGTTCATCGGGAAGACAGGGCGGGTTAGTCGCGAGGAGCCACTGAATACGCACGGTCGAGTAACCGGGACCACTCTAAAAAAAACGGTCGCGAGTACATATTTCACCAGTTAAACAAGCTAGAAAGCGAAGCTATTAGTTGCATCAAATGGCTCTGAGCACTATGGGACTTAACATCTAAGGTCATCAGTCCCCTAGAACTTAGAACTACTTAAACCTAACTAACCTAAGGACATCACACAACACCCAGCCATCACGAGGCGGAGAAAATCCCTGACCCCGCCGGAAATCGAACCCGGGAACCCGGGCGTGGGAAGCGAGAACGCTACCGCACGACCACGAGCTGCGGGCAGCTATTAGTTATCAGAACGCCACGTGTCGTGGGCAGCGTCTATCTTGATGTAAAGTCAGAAATCGGTGTTAAACTGTGTAAAGGGTCGCCTTATTGCAAATGCTGATTCTGTGACGTGTGTGACAAAGCAGTTTCTGTATAAAACGAAGTATAGTACAAACGTTGTTGACAATTAACAACTGGCGTGCTTAAACATCCACTCCAGTAGGATCACCACCTACATGGAATCTGGCGACTGAGCGCTACTACTGTGCGACGAGGGACTTACCGAAGGCGCCGGCCGGTGTGGCCGACCGGTTCTAGGTGCTTCAGTCTGGAACCGCGCGATCGCTATGGTCGCAGGTTCGAATCCTGCCTCGGGCATGGATGTGTGTGATGTCCTTAAGTTAGTTAGGTTCTATGGGACTGATGACCTCGGCTGTTAAGCCCCATACTGCTCAGAGCCATTTGAACCATTTTTGAACTTACCGAAGCAGCAAGACACCAGGTTAGTGATACCGCCCAGAGGAATACTTCCTTCTCGGTACAATGCCACTGAGGGTGTTGTACATAGCCATTGTACTGCCATTCATCTGCCATTCATAGCCGACGCCATTTACGTTAAGACACTTACAGCGCCGTCTATTGATAAAATTTTCGTTAATTTTTTTTGTTTGTTCCATGACGTTTCCCCTGGGTCAATAACATACTGTTCAAATTTGACGTCATTCTAAGCAGTGTTTCTCTTTGTACGGTGTTTATGGATAGCCTGTATATTGACATTGCGGTCACGTACACTGAAAACTTTTATTGAGAATGAGAACGACCGCGGAAGCCTACGCTTCAGGTTGTCTGCGTGTTTTGTTAGAAAAAGATCAATAATGAAAGAGACGGATAATTTCTAGCAATTTCATGTAGTGGTCGTAAGTTTCTGTTACGTTACATCAGAACCAGATTTCATGACCTTGCGTAGTAGTTTTCGTCTGAAGTATTTGTTACTGGATAGGAGAGGTCGAAATCGATATTGGATGTATAGAGGGAACGGCGAGTTCAGTAGAATTACACTGATCAGCTAGAGCGCTACGCCCGCCGACCTACCATCGATATAAACCCGTCCAGGCAATGGCAGCGTCACCCGGCGAGGAATCATTGCTAATCAGACACACGCTCTGTTAATGTAGTAGCACTGAGGGTGCTGCCCGCATGTAGAAAGGGCAAGGCGTGTGATACATGTGAGTTTTACCGAGGGCAGATTGTGATGGCCTGGGTGTTTGTCACGAGAATTTCTGAAACTGCACGACCTGCCGGGTGTTCGAGAAGTGCTGTGTTGTGTGTCTTCAACACGTGGCGAAACCGAGAGGAAATCACATCCAGACGCTGTAGCGTTGGGTGGTCACCCACCGTGAAGGATGTCAGACATCGTAGGCTGGGCAGATTGGTAAAACAGGATAGGCGGCGAACTGTGGCGGTACTGACATCAGACATTAATGCTGGGTGGAATACAAGTGTGTCTGGACACGGGGTGCACCGAACACTCCTAATGATGGGCCCCCGCAGCCGACGACCCATGCATGTGCCAGTGTTAACACCACGACATCGTCAACTACGACTGAAATAGGCACGCGACCATCGGCGCTGCACGTTGGCGCAGTGGCAGAGTGTTGCATGGTCTGATGAGTTCCCATACCTTCTTCAACATGCCAATGGGAGGGCGCGAATTCTTCGTTTTAAAGAAGAACAGCCCGTTAACACCTGTACTGCGGGACGGACAAAAGCTGGCGGCGGATCCATTTTGTTCTGGGGAACATTCACGTGGGCATCAATGGGTCCAGTTCTAATAATTTTTTTTGTGGTATTCAAAATATTTAAAAACCTCTCTCACACCGGCCTGATTTAGCTTCACTGATCAGGATAGTAAAAATATGCGTATGTTAAGGGAATTTTCATTCACAAAGCAGGCTTATCACATTCACACAGTTCAGTACTGTTCTATCCTGATTAAATTGAGCTTAACTTAAATTCCATAAGGCAGTGAAGCAATTTCGAAGTCTCGGTGCGACGAATATTGTCAGTCGATCTCCTGAAAACATTTGTAATAATTATTAACTTTCGGTGATCACATGGGGAAGACCGGAGATCTGCTGGTAAGACCGTGTTAGTCTATTTATTTGAAGTAACTGGATATCTTGAGCATACAAAACGGCAGGTTCGTCCAGTGTAAATCAGACGTTCCCCACTGATCCCGTGCAACACAGCGTAGTAAGCAGACACTGTCAATAATAATCAGTTAAATAATACGCGAACACACTTACTTTAATGTAGTTCATGTATTAAATTCCTTCTCATACAGAATCTCATCAAGACGGCGACTAGCTCAACAATACATACGTATACATCCTCCTTCTTTCACGGCAAATCGGCAAGAAATTCCTTCATTCTTTTCATAAGAGAAAACAGATAGCAGAGAAGCTATTCCATGGAGTAAATGGACGCTCCAAGGAATAATAGGGCTTGAAACTACTTTGCATTGATAATCATCGTATATTTAAGTTTAGGAATCGGTAAGATAAGAAGAGATATTTCGAGATATGTTCTGAGTTATATACTTTATAAAATTTCTGAAAATATCGCGGAGAGACCGCTGCAAGAGACATTACACAGTGGAGTTCGTGCGAGGCACTATGACGGTCAAGGGGTATCGGTTGGTTGGCCACGTACACCCCTTCACGACGGTCATGTATGCAGACGGCAGTGGAAATTTTCAACAAGATAATGCACCGTGTAACAAGACCAGGAATGTGATGGGGTGATTCGACAAACACAGTGGCGAGTTCCAATTGAGGTGCTGCTCCCACAAGTAGCTATATCTGAACCCGATCGAGCACGTCTGGGATGTGATTGGACGTGGCATCAGAGCTCACTGATCCCCTACCAGGAATTTACGGGGATTAGGTGACTTTTGTATGCGGATGTGGTGCCAGATCCGTCCAGTGACCTACCAAAGCCTCAGTGCTTCCACGCTAGTGATATCCTATAGTAGCTTGTGGCTCACTTTGGAAGAACTTGAGGCCGGCGGGCGCCCTCTCGAAGAACCGGGCGATGTCCTTCTCCCCCACTGGGGCGGCGGACGAGATGGCGCGCCGTACCGTCTCCAGGTGGCTCTTCTTTACAGACGGGTTGCCGGCCAGGAACAGCACCATGGGAGGCACCAGGTAGAGCAGCGTCGCCTGCAGAACACACCCAGACAGTGGCCGGCGTCACCTGACTACCTGACACGAGTCACAGCGACCGGAAAGCAGCAGTTCCCACAATAACGCCTTTGGCAGCAACTAAAAGTGGCAACCACTACGGTGGGATTTTTTCGCGCAACGACCTCATTGGTTAAGTTTAATGCTAATTAACTCGGAAACTGCCTGAGGTTTCCAGTTTTTGTCTTAACAGTTATTCCTTAGCGCAGCTGCCCTGCAACACTCATACAAGCTTTACAGACCGTTTCTGACATCCCTGCTACACTACTAGCCATTAAAATTCCTACATCAAGAAGAAATGCAGATGAAAAACGGGTATTCATTGGACCAATATGTTATACTAGAACTGACATGTGATTACATTTTCACGCAATTTGGGTGCATAGATCCTGAGAAATCAGTGTCCAGGACAACCACATCTGACCGTAATAACGGCCTTGATACGCCTGGGCATTGAGTCAAACAGAGCTTGGATGGCGTGTACCGGTACAGCTGCCCTTGCAGCTTCAACACGATACCGCAGTTCATCAAGAGTAATGACTGACGTATTGTGACTAGCCAGTTGCTCGCCCACCATTGACCAGACGTTTTCAATTGGTGAGAGATCTGGAGAATGTGCTGCCCTGGCCAGCAGTCGAACATTTTCTGTATCCAGAAGGGCCCGTACGGGACCTGCAACATGCGGTCGTGCATTATCCTGCTGAAATGTAGGGTTTCGCAGGGATCGAATGAAGGGTACAGCCACGGATCGTAACACATCTGAAATGTAACGTCCACTGTTCAAACTGCCGTCAATACGAACAAGAGGTGACCAAGACGTGCTACCAATGGCACCCAATAGCATCACGCCGGGTGATACGCCAGTATGGCGATGATGAATACACGCTTCCAAATGTGCGTTCACCGCGATGTCGCCAAACACGGATGCGACCATCATGATGCTGTAAACAGAACCTGGATTCATCCGAAAAAGTGACGTTTTGCCATTCGTGCACCCAGGTTCGTCGTTGAGTACACCATCGCAGGCACTCCTGTCTGTGACGCAGCGTCAAGGGTAACCGCAGCCACGGTCTCCGAGCTGATAGTCCATGCTGCTGCAAACGTCGTCGAACTGTTCGTGCAGGTGGTTGTTGTCTTGCAAACGTCCTCATATCTTGATTCGGGGATCGAGACGTGGCTGCACGATCCGTTACAGCCATGCGGATAAGATGCCTGTCATCTCGACTGCTAGTGATAAGAGGCCGTTGGGATCCAGCACGGCGTTCCGTATTACCCTCCTGAACCCAGCGATTCCATATTCTGCTAACAGTCATTGGATCTCGACCAACGCGTGCACCAATGTTGCGGTACGATAAACCGCAATCGCGATAGGCTACAATCCGACCTTTATCAAAGTCGGAAACGTGATGGTACGCATTTCTTCTCCTTACACGAGGCATCACAACAACGTTTCACCAGGCAACGCCGGTCAACTGCTGTTTGTGTATGAGAGATGGTTGGAAAGTTTCCTCATGTCAGCACGTTGTAGGCGTCGCCACCGGCGCCAACCTTGTGTGAATGCTCTGAAAAGCTAATCATTTGCGTACACAGCTTCTTCTTGTCGGTTAAATTTCGCATCTGTAGCACGTCATCTTCGTGGTGTAGCAATTTTCATGGCCAGTAGTGTATATTATGAATAGGAACGGTCCTACGACACTCCCCTGCAGCACACCTGAAATCACTCTTACTTCGGAAGACTTCTCTCCATTGAGAATGACATGCTGCGTTCTGTTACCTAGGAACTCTTCAATCCAATCACACACTATAATGGCGACGTCTTGACCGATTTACACGACTTTCACGCGCTACCTGTTTTGTCTTTCTGTCTCTTCTACAAATTAATGTGAGTAGCACTTATAATATCTGAACAAATGTATCAGAACGGGGGAACACCTATTAGTGGACATTAATGTGAGGTGTTCACACGCTTCGCCTTTATGAAGGCTTGATCTCTGCTGGGGACACTTTCGGCGAGGTGTCTAAATGTCTGTGGAGGGATGGCGGCCCATTTTTCGTGAAGATCAGAAACCAGAGGATGTAGTGAAGCTGGGCACTGGGGTCTGGAGCCAAGTCGACGTTCTGACTCATCTCAGAGATGTTCCCTTGGATTCAGGTTGGGACTCTGGGCAGGCCAGTCTATTTCAGAGGTGTTATTGTCCACAGAAAATTGCCTCAGAGACGCTTCTCTATGATAGGTTTCATTGTCGTACTGATACAAACATTCATCATCTCCAGGATGTTCCTCTTCTTTATGCAGTACCTAACGCCGTAACATGTGTTCGTGTCCTTCCGCGTTTGGGGTTTCCTTAAGCGCAGTAAGAAGATCACACTCTAACCACGAAAAACGCCGCCCAAAATTATAACGCCTCCTCCTCTGTGCTTCACTGTTGGCAATACACATGATGGCAGGTGAAGTTCCCTAGGCATTCGCCAAACCCAAACCCTTCCATTGGTTTGCCGCAGGGCATAACGCGTTTCATCGCTCCAAATCACTCGTTCCCCGCCATCCACTGTCCAGCAGTGCTGCTCTCTACATCACCTCAAGCGTCGGTTAGTACCGACCACAGAAATATGTGGCTCAAGAGCAACTGCTCCACCGTTCTACCCCATTCCTTTGTGGCCCTGTCACATGGCTCATTGTCATCAATGGCTGCAAATGGTCTCCAAGTGGCTGCACATAACCACTTCCTGCCAATGAGCGGTTCAGTTGGACGTGAGTATGTAAACACATCCCACACCATTATGGAACCACCATCATCTTGCACAGTGCCTTGTTGACGACTTGTCTCCATCCCTTCGTGGTGTCCCCACCATCAGCTCTTACCAACTGAAATCGGGACTCGTCTGACGAGGCCACCATTTTCCAGAGTCCAACCGATATGATAACGAGCCTAGGAGAGGAGGCTGCAGGCGATGTGGCCATGTTAGCAGAGGCACTCGCCTCGATCTTCTGCTGCCATAGCCCACTGACGCCAAGTTTCGCCGCGCTGTGCTAATGGATACGTTCGACGTACGCCCCACATTGATCTCCGCGGTTATTTTAAGCAGAATTGCTTGTCTCTTAGCACTGGAAACTCTACGCAAACGCCGCTGCTCTCGGTCGTTAAGTGAAAGCCGTCGGCCACTGCGTTGTCCGTGGTGAGGGGTGAGGCCTGAAATTTGGAACACTCGGTACATTCTTGACACTGTGGATCTGGGAATATCGAATTCCCTAACGACTTTCGAAATGGAATATCCTACGGGTCTAGCTCCAACTACCATTCCGCATTCAAAATCTGTTGATTCCAATCGCGCAGCCGTAGTCACGTCAGAAACCTTTTCGCATGCATCATCTGAGTGCAAATGGCATCTCTGCCAATGCACTGACCTTTTATGTCATGCGTACATGATATTATAGCCATCTCTATACACAAAGTAACTGTTATTGATATAGAGGAAGAAAAGCAATGGAGCAAGGATTGAACCCTGGGGGTAGTTCTGAGATAAAGCATTTCCATGATGAGTTCTTTAATCAATAAACAGCTCGTTTACGTCTATTTTTGAGGTAACTGTCAAAGTACAGTATAGCGCTGTTTGAAAAAATTCAGCTGTTTCATTTTTTAATTAGTATTCCGAAATCAACAGAATCGTTATTGAAATTAAGCAATCTGAAAATGATGTATCCACAACTGTCCATCAAATATATATCAAGTCGTCACTGAGTTTAATAATGCATTTGCTGCGCTATGACGTTTTTAAAAACTGAATTCCCATTTACGTATTATGGATGTCATAAGTACATGAATAATTTTCTCCCATGCAGCTGTGGCCTATGAAACACCTAACTGCCAGGCTGATAAAGCTATACTCTCCTTTAGAAAATTTTGTCAAAAAAAACGGCCCTGATCTCTGATTACACACTGACGTGACAAAAGTTATGGGATAGGGATAAGTATATATATAGATGGCGGTGCGATCGCATACACAAAGTATAGAAGGGCACTGCACTGGTGGCACTGTCATTAACGCGAATTAACAGACTTTGAACACGAATTGGTAGTTGCATCTACAAGCATGGTCAATTTCGGAAATAGTTAGGGCATCCGACATTCCGAGATCCACAGTGTCAACAGTGCGCCCAAATTTCAAATTTCAGGCATTTCCTATCACCACGGACAATGCATTTGACGACCGAGAGCAGCGGCTTTTGCGTAGAGTTGTCAGTGCTGACAGACAAGCAACACTACGTTAAATAACAACAGAAATCAATGTGGGACGTACGGCGAACGTATCGCTTAAGACAGTGCGGCGAAATTTGGCGTTAACGGGGTGTGATAGCAGACGACCGGCGCGAGTGTCTTTGCTAAAAGCACGACATCGCCTGCAGCGCCCCTCTTGGGCTCGTGACCGTCTAGGTTGAATCCTAGACGACTGGAAAACAGTGGCCTCGTCATATGAGCCCCGCTTTCAGTTGGTAAGAGCTGATGGTAGGGTTCGAGTGTGGCACATGGGCCCAAGATGTCAACCAGGCACGGTGCAAGGTGTTGGCGGCTCCATAATGGTGCCGTCGGTGTTCACATGGAATGGACTCGTCCCTGATTATGTCCGGCTACTTGGATACCATTTGCAAACATTCGTGGACTTCCTGTTCCCAAACAACTACGGAATTTTATGGATAACAACGCACCATGTCACTGGGCCAGAACTGTTTGTGGTTGGTTTGAAGAACTTCTCAACTATTCGAGGGATTGATTTGGCCACCCAGACCTCCCAACATCAATCCTATTGAACTCTCATGTGGCTGGTCCCGGCGGAGGTTCGAGTCCTCCCTCGGGCATCGGCGTGTGTGTTTGTCCTTAGGATAATTTAGGTTAAGTAGTGTGTAAGCTTAGGGACTGATGACCTTAGCAGTTAAGTCCCATAAGATTTCACACACATTTTGAACTTTCATGGGACATCATCGAGAGGTCAGTTCGTGCACAAAATCCTGCACCGGAAACAGTTTCACAGTTACGAACGGTTAGAGAGGCAGTATGGCCCATGAGTCCATGCCATGTTCGGCTGCGGCACTAAGCCAGGCAACACGTAACCAATGGCACCCCATACCATCACGCCAGGTGATACACCAGTATGGCGATGACGAATACAAGTTTCCAACGTGCGTTCGCCGCGATGTCGCCAAACATGGATGCGACCATCATGATGCTGTAAACAGGAGATGTCCTGTGACATTAGTCACTTCAGTGTAAGGCATTAGTGACTATGAACGAGGGAACCAGGCCAGTTTTTTCGCTCTTTGATGTTCAAAGTGATTCCTTAGGGTTTAGTTTACGACTCAGGTTTTGTATCTATCAAGGCACTAAATAAAGCTCATCTTCATGTTCTTTGGGCCACTTAGACACTGGTAGGTATTTTCAGCACATAAATCGCATAAAAACATTGCAACGCAAAGAAAATTATGTAAATTATGAGAATCACTGGGCTATGGACTGAACCGTGCAGGCATTTCTAAGAAATAGGATTCTGAGACTTCTCTAATCGCTAAACAGATGCTGTTGGTGTCAGAACGACACGACTCACCTTGTGCTTGGCCAAAACGTCGAGGAAGAGAGCGGGTTCGAACTTGGGCATGCACACCATGGTGGCTCCGGCGCACACCTTCTGCAGCATGATGAGCGCCAGGGCGTACAGGTGGTACATCGGCAGCACCACCGGCACCACGTTTCCCGGCTCGCACACCCCGCCTGCAAAGTGGTGGTGAGTCACTGGTGGGAAAGCCACAACTACTGCAGGCTCTAAAGAGCGCACTTTCTCTGATATTCGAACTACACTACTGGCCATTAAAATTGCTACACCAATAAGAAATAGAGATGATAAACGGGTATTCATTGGACAAATATATTATACTAGAACTGACATGTGATTACATTTTCACGCAATTTGGGTGCATAGATCCTGAGAAATCCGTACCCAGAACAACCACATCTGGCCGTAATAACGGCCTTGATACGCCTGGCCATTGAGTCATACAGAGATTGGATGGCGTGTGCAGGTACAGCTGCCCATGCAGCTTCAACACGGTACCACAGTTCATCAAGAGTAGTGACTGGCATATTGTGACGAGCCAATTGCTCGGCCACCATTTACCAGACGTTTCCAGTTGGTGAGAGATCTGGAGAATGTGCTGGCCAGGGCAGCAGTCGTACATTTTCTGTATGCAAAAAGGCCCGTACAGGACCTGCAACATGCGGTCGTGCATTATCCTGCTGAAATGTAGGGTTTCGCAGGGATCGAATGAGGGGTAGACCCACGGGTCGTAACACATCTGAAATGTAACGTCCACTGTTCAAAGTGCCGTCAATGCGAACAAGAGGTGACCGGGACGTGTAACCAATGGCACCCCATACCATCACGCCGAGTGATACGCCAGTATGCCGATGACGAATACACGCTTTCAATCTGCGTTCACCGCGATGTCGCGAAACACGGATGCGACCATCACGATGCTGTAAACAGAACCTGGATTCATCCGAAAAAATGACTTTTGCCTTTCGTGCACCCAGATTCCTCGTTGAATACACCATCGCAGGCGCTCATGTCTGTGATGCAGCGTCAAGGGTAACCGCAGCCATGGTCTCCGAGATGATAGTCCATGCTGCTGCAAACGTCGTCGAACTGTTCGTGCATATGGTTGTTGTCTTGCAAACGTTCCCAGCTGTTGACTCAGGGATCGAGACGTGGCTGCACGATTCGTTACAGCCATGCGGATAAGATGCCTGTCATCTCGACTGCTAGTGATACGAGGCCGTTGGGATCCGGCGCGGCGTTCTGCGTTACCCCCCTGAACCCACCGATTCTGCAAACAGTTGTTGGATCTCGACAGACGCGAGCAGCAAAGTCGCGATACGATAAACCGCAATCGCGACAGACTACAATCCGACTTTTATCAAAGTCTGAAACGTGATGGTACTCATTTCTCCTCCTTACACGAGGCACCACAACAACGTTTCACCAGGCAACGTCGGTCCACTGCTGTTTGTGTATGAGAAATCGGTTGGAAACTTTCCTCACGTCAGCACGTTGTAGGTGTCGCCACCGGCGCCAACCTTGTGTGAATGCTGTGAAAAGCTAATCATTTGCATATCACAGCATCTTCTTCCTGTCGGTTAAATTTCGCGTCTGTAGCACGTCATCTTTGTGGTGTAGCAATTTTAATGGCCAGTAGTGTATTTTGCTTGGCATGCTGTAGCCGGTGAGACTCAGCTTCCTTCCTGTTTGAGAACATTACGAGGTGTGTGGGAAAAGTAATGAGATGACAGCACTCTGAGCGATCTGGCAACGGTGTGTTGTTCTACCTGTGTAGACTGGGGTGTTCATCTCTTGCAGCTGCTCAGTCCAAGTTTCAGATCCGTACAGCCATCATGTGATTTTTGAGAGCGCCATCAGTGAAATTTTTTGTTGTTGTGAGGTATGAAACTGAAACAACGGAATTTAGAGCGACTTCGTGCCATGAAGGTCTGTGTTAAACTTGGGGAATCCTCGAGTGTGACCTTTGAAAAGTTGAAACAGGCCTATGGGGAACATTGTTTATGATAAACACTGACACGCCAGAGAAACTGGAATAGGCGTGCATATTCAAGTACAGAGCTATGTAAACAGGCAGAATGCGGCGCTGCGGTCAGAAACGCGTATATAAGATAACAAGGGTCTGGCGCTGCTGTTAGATCGGTTACTGCTGCTAGAATGGCAGATTACCAAGATTTAGGTGAGTCTGAACGTGGTGTAATAACTGGCACACGAGCGATGAGACACAACATCTCCGAGGCAGCGATGAAGCAGGGATTTTCCCATACCACCATTTCACAGGTGTACAGTGAATATCAGGAATCTGGTGAAACATCAAATCTCCGACATCGTTGTTGCCGGAAAAAGCTCCTGCCAGAACGGGACCAACGAAAACTGAAGAGATCGTTCACATCCAGATCTACATCTACGTGATTATTCTGCTATTCACAATAAAGTGCCTGGTAGAGGGTTCAATGAACCACCTTCAAGCTGTCTCTCTACCGTTCCACTCTCGAACGGCACGCGGGAAAAACGAGCACTTAAATTTTTCTGTGCGAACCTTATTTCTCTCATTTTATCGTGGTGATCATTTCTCCCTATGTAGGCGGGTGCCAACAGAATGTTTTCGCAATCGGAGGAGAAAACTGGTGATTGAAATTTCATGAGAAGATCCCGTCGCAACGAAAAACGCCTTTTTTTTTAGTGATTGCCACCCCAGTTCACGTATCATGTCTGTGACACTATCTCCCCTACTTCGCTAAAATACGAAACGAGCTGCCCTTCTACGAACTTTTTTCAAGTCATCCGTCAGTCCCACCTGATGCGGATCCCACACCGCACAGCAGTACTCCAGAATAGGGCGGACAAACGTGGTGTAAGCAGTCTCTTTTAGTAGACCTGTTGCACCTTCTAAGTGTTCTGCCAATAAATCGCAGTCTTTTGTTTGCTCTACCCACAACATTATCTATGTAATCGTTCCAAATTAGGTTATTCGTAATTTCAATCCCCAAGTAAGCCTTCAGATTTGTGTGACTTATCGCGTAAACTAAATTTAGCTGATTTCTTTTAGTACTCATGTGAATAACTTCACACTTTTCCTTATTCAGGGTAAATTGCCACTTTTCGCACCATACAGATATCTTATCTAAATCATTTTGCAAGTCGTTTTGATCATATGAGTTTACAAGACGGTAAATGACAGCATCATCTGCAAACAATCTAAGATGGCTACTCAGATTGTCTCCTATGTCGTTAATATAGATCAGGAACAATAGAGGGCCTATAACACTTCCTTGGGGAACGCCTGATATTACTTCTGTTTTACTCGATGACTTTCCGTCTCTTACTACGAACTGTGACCTTTCTGACAGGAAATCACGAATCCAGTCGCACAACTGAGGCGTTACTCCGTAGGCACGCAGTTTGGTTAGAAGACGCTTGTGAGGAACGGTGTCGAAAGCCTTCTGGAAATCTAAAAATATGGAATCAATTTGACGTCCCCTGTCAATAGCACTTATTACTTCATGAGTATAAAGAGCTAGTTGTGTTTCATAAGAACGATATTTTCTGAAACCGTGACAGAAGTGCAACCCTTCCGCAAATTGCTGCAGATTTCAATGCTGGGCCATTAACAAGTGTGAGCGTGCGAACTATTCAACGAAACATCAGCGATATGGGCTTTCGGAGCCGAACGTCCACGCGTGTCCCTTGATGACTGCATGACAGAAAGCTTTACGCCTCGCCTGGGCCCGTCAACACCGACATCGGACTGTTGATGACTGGAAACATGTTGCTTAGTCGGACGAGTCTCGTTTCAAATTGCATCGAGTGGATGGACGGAATTCATGGACCCTGCATGTCAGCAGGGACTGTTCAAGCTGGCGGAGGCTCTGTGATGGTGTGGGGCGTGTGCAGTTGGAGTGATATGGGACCCCTGATACATGTAGATACGACTCTGACAGGTGAAACATACGTAAGCACCCTATCTGATCACCTGCATTGATTCATTTCCATTGTGCATTCCGACGGGCTTGGGCAATTCCAGCAGGACAATGTAACACCCCATACGTCCAGAATTGCTACAGAGTGGCTCGAGATACGCTCTTCTTAGTCCGCTGGCCACAAAACTGCCCAGACATGAACATTATTGAGCATGTCAGGGATGCCTTTCAACGTGCTGCTCAGAAGAGATCTGTAACCTCTCGTGCTTTTACGGATTTATGGCCAGCCCTGCAGGATTCATGGCTCAGTTCCCTCCAGCACTACTTCAGACATTAGTCGACTCCACGCCACGTCGGGTTGCTGCAGTTGTGCGTGCTCGCGCGGGCCCTATACGGTACCAGCTTCTTTGACTCTTCAGTGTATATTGGCCACAACGTCTTGGTACATGCAGCATCTGTTTGGTTATGAGTTACATTTTTTCACATGGCTTATGAAGCCTTGGCAGCATGGCACCTCTTGCTGCATTTGTCGCAAGTACATCTAGCTGCTGAGGCTGGAGCAGCGGTAGCACTGCGAAACTTTTCTGCCTTAATGTATCTAACAAGCGTCCATCATACTTCGACTTTGCAGATGGTATATCATTACGTTACTCTGATCTCAGGCTAGCCCGAGCCTCCCACCTGTCGGTGTTGATGCCAAAGCTCTCCATAACTCATTTACAGGAGTCCTTGGACTTCAATACAGGACATTCCAAGAGTCTTTTGGCTGTAGAAATCTCTCCAAGCACCACCCCACGTGGTAATCTCTCAGGACCCATACGGTAGACGTGACCCAGCCAGCAGAGTCGTCTGTGCTTCAAGGCAGCTGAAATGCTGCTGCAGTTAGTTTTAGGCAGTATTGCCCGATATCAAGAGCACAAGTTTTTTGCTGGGACAAGTCACTTTTGGAAGGCGGAGAATGCGTTAACGATGAACCTTGCTCAGGGAAACCTTCAACTTCAAAAACCGACGACAATGTCTAACGTGAGCGTGCTGTTGTTGAGGTTGTTCCCCCAGGGCAAACTGTCAGTCAAGTGTTTCACAAGGCTCAGGAAAACGCTGACTCCAGTGAGACACGACGATTGCATCTAGACAATGCCCCATGTCACACAGACAGTTCTGCCATGGAATTTCTGGCCCCACAAGGCATTCCTCTTTACCCACAGCCCCCCTCCCCCGCTGTTTGGAGCTACGTCGCTATAGTTCTATTTGGTAATCACGTTTCTGTAATTAACACAGCTATTAAAAGAGGCTATATGTCGCTTCCTGAAGCCTTTTCGAAAATTACAGGGCTATTACAAATGATTGAAGCGATTTCATAAATTCACTGTAGCTCCATTCATTGACATATGGTCACGACACACTACAGATACGTAGAAAAACTCATAAAGTTTTGTTCGGCTGAAGCCGCACTTCAGGTTTCTGCCGCCAGAGCGCTCGAGAGCGCAGTGAGACAAAATGGCGACAGGAGCCGAGAAAGCGTATGTCGTGCTTGAAATGCACTCACATCAGTCAGTCATAACAGTGCAACGACACTTCAGGACGAAGTTCAACAAAGATCCACCAACTGCTAACTCCATTCGGCGATGGTATGCGCAGTTTAAAGCTTCTGGATGCCTCTGTAAGGGGAAATCAACGGGTCGGCCTGCAGTGAGCGAAGAAACGGTTGAACGCGTGCGGGCAAGTTTCACGCGTAGCCCGCGAAAGTCGACGAATAAAGCAAGCAGGGAGCTAAACGTACCGCAGCCGACGATTTGGAAAATCTTACGGAAAAGGCTAAAGCAGAAGCCTTACCGTTTACAATTGCTACAAGCCCTGACACCCGATGACAAAGTCAAACGCTTTGAATTTTCGGCGCGGTTGCAACAGCTCATGGAAGAAGATGCGTTCGAAACTTGTTTTCAGTGATGAAGCAACATTTTTTCTTAATGCTGAAGTGAACAGACACAATGTGCGAATCTGGGCGGTAGAGAATCCTCACGCATTCGTGCAGCAAATTCGCAATTCACCAAAAGTTAATGTGTTTTGTGCAATCTCACGGTTTAAAGTTTACGGCCCCTTTTTCTTCTGTGAAAAAAACGTTACAGGACACGTGTATCTGGACATGCTGGAAAATTAGCTCATGCCACAACTGGAGACCGACAGCGCCGACTTCATCTTTCAACAGGATGGTGCTCCACCACACTTCCATCATGATGTTCGGCATTTCTTAAACAGGAGACTGGAAAACCGATGGATCGGTCGTGGTGGAGATCATGATCAGCAATTCATGTCATGGCCTCCACGCTCTCCCGATTTAACCCCATGCGATTTCTTTCTGTGGGGTTATGTGAAAGATTCAGTGTTTAAACCTCCTCTACCAAGAAACGTGCCAGAACTGCGAGCTCGCATCAACGATGCTTTCGAACTCATTGATGGGGACATGCTGCGCCGAGTGTGGGAGGAACTTGATTATCGGCTTGATGTCTGCCGAATCACTAAAGGGGCACATATCGAACATTTTTGAATGCCTAAAAAAACTTTTTGAGTCTTTGTATGTGTGTGCAAAGCATTGTGAAAATATCTCAAATAATAAAGTTATTGTAGAGCTGTGAAATCGCTTCAATCATTTGTAATAACCCTGTATTTGGACGAAAATAAAATTATGATGTTAAACCGTTCAGGAAATATCAGAGATGAGTAGCTTAGGTGACTCACGCTATTTAGGATTTAGGCTACACAAACAAAGGCGACCTATTGTCCAACACCTCATAGTTTCTTAGCAGTTAAGTATCTAAAAACGTCATATCGAGGTGAGATGTCTGGCAAATTAGCTGGGCTGCTCAAAAACACAAACGTACAAGTAAGTTGAGTACCTCTAACAAACTAAGTAAACGGCTTGTACGCAACATAAAGCCCATATGAACAAATCTGGTTACAACTGCCATCTGCGAAATCACCTGCAGACAGAGCACAAAATTTTACGGAGGGCATTCGATAAGTAATGCAACACATTTTTTTTCTGAAAGCAGTTTGGTTTTTGTTCGGGATTCCAACACGCCATATTATTGCCCACTCTTCTGGCTACAAAATCCTGTTTTTCAAAGTAATCTCCGTTCAATGCGACCTCACCTTACTGGCAGGACCTGTAAGCTCGCACGGTATCAGTCTAGTGGTCGACGTCGGAGACAGTATCTCGCTGCATCAGTAACCTCCCCACCATCCACGTAGTGCTTCCCTCAGAGTGTATCCTTTATTGGGCCAAACAGATGGATGTCGGAGGGCGCGAGACCCGGGCTGTTTGGTGGACGAGGAAGAACAGTCCAGTGAAGTTTTGTGAACTTCTCTCGAGTGTTCAGCCTGGTGTGAGGCCTTCCGTTGTCGTCTGAGGGTGTGGCTTTGAGTTTTTTCTTCGGAGGAGAGGTATAGCCTGTCTGTAAACTGAAGAGCGAGCAACGCTTTTGGTGGGGGAAGTGGCCTTTACCGGAAGACCGCTGCCACGGGCCCTCAGGGGCACCCAAAATCTGTTGCCCCTTACCTGTCTGGTGGCGTAGATCGGCGTACGGTGATATACGTCGTTTCTGTTCGTGGGATCTTAGTTGCCAGTGTCAGTCAGTTAACTTTGTATACTTACTGATATGCTCGATATCCGGAGGTTATGGATAATCGTCTAGCATTGCAAGAAAATGTGTAGAATACGAAGAAGAGGAGGTATTTGCGGAGTAACGAGCGTTCAATCGTCTCTAATGTTATTGCAGCGTGTATTGAAGAGGCGACCCAAAAAGAACTATAACTATAATAACATTACCAGTCCGAACCAAAGGGCGGCAATTTATGCTAACGTCAGCCTCGCGCAATAGAACGCATAATGAAGGAACGTGAAAATAAGTCGCATGGTTTACTGGAATCACCACGAAGGAAAACTAATAATTTTGGTAGAAAACCCAATCATATAAAACATTTGATGCTTATGGAACCCTAAATTTCTATCTCGGTCACTATTCACCTGATTCTAAGACAAATTGCTTAAAACATGTGCCCAATAGCTATTCCAAAGACTGCTGAAGTTTTCTTCGAAACATGTACACCGATTCTGGATTTCTAAGCAAAAAGCTTGTCCTACGAGGTGCGTTCACATATTAATTTCTATTTTTTGGTAACAACTTTATTTGTTAATCTACAGCAATGTTATCCTCTTCAAAATATTCCTCATTACATACTGTACACTTATGCCAGTGCTTTTTCCAATTCCCGAAACACTTTACGAACTCTTTCTTCGGGACAGTTTATAGGTCTCTTAACTGTGTATTTTTAATCTCATCCATGCTTGTAAAACCGCTGTCCTTTAAGGCCTGCTTTGAAATTTTTGTACCACTTGTATGCCCTTGGTTTACTCATAACAGGTTCACCAAAAGCAATATTTAACATTTCTAAAAAATTCATACACTTTATTGCATTCTTATAACAAAATTTAATGCAGGTTCTCTAATCTGTTTTTATACAAAACAAATATTCGTTGATGCTACCACATGTAACCTTTTTGACAGCTGACAACAGAGTAAATACCCAATACGCATAACATTGCACACATATTTTTGAGACATATTTACAAAGACAGTGATAAAAAAGTAGTACAAATCGGACTACTTTTTAAACTCTCTTCGTGTTGCAAGATTTGTTAAATTTCAATGCAGTTGGGTTGGGGTTTTGTTGTTTGGGGGAGGAGACCAGACAGCGAGGTCATTGGTTTCATCGGATTGGGGAAGGACGGGGAAGCAATCGCAATCGCGACAGGCTACAATCCGACCTTTATCAAAGTCGGAAACGTGATGGTACGCATTTCTCCTACTTACACGAGGCATCACAACAGCGTTTCACCAGGCAACGCCGGTCAACTGCTGTTTGTGTATGAGAAATCGGTTGGAAACGTTCCTCATGTCAGCACGTTGTAGGTGTCGGCACCGGCGCCAACCTTGTGTGAATGTTCTGAAAACCTAACCATTTGCATATCACAGCATCTTCTTCTTGTTGGTTAAATTTCGCGTCTGTAGCACGTCATCTTCGTGGTGTAGCAATTTTAATGGCCAGTAGTGTATGTCAGTACTTCCAAGTTGAGGTGGAGCACCCAGCTCAACGACCTCTTTGTCCAATCCAGGTATTTACAAGACTTTTGTAAAACGTACCACCCAATAGCAATATTCTCTACTACACAAACAAGCCGCTAACGTTATTTCAGTTTCCCGCTAACGTTCAGGTTTGGCAGATTATAGTCTATGTAACTCAGTGTGTTTGACTGTATGACGAACCATTGTTCAAGAATTATTACATATTCAAAAATCGAAAATCGTATAAGTTCATAAACATCACGCCGTAATGCTTAATGCCTGTATGTAATATTTTTTCGTAGTTCTGCTCGCCATATGAGCACTATATAATGTATTTATTTAATCAAGTAACTGCTTTGGCAGAAAAATAAAAAATTGAGCATATACTCGGTGATAAAGGCCTGCATATAGAAGTATGCAGCAACATCCGTCTCTTAGAAGTAGCTGTACTGTGCTCCAAACACATCTTCATAACTTTCCAGCACGTGTAGCCGTCTCACTCACGCAGCCACTGGTGGGGGAAGAGCGATTGTGCTCACGGAGCGCAAATGTTGGCCAGGCCTGCTGTAGACGTTAAAAGTGCGAGGAACGCTGCTAAAACTTTTCTTTAGTAATGGTAGCTTATTTAAAACGGATTCAGCAGAATGCAGCACGCACTCCTGCGCCA
Source organism: Schistocerca piceifrons (assembly GCF_021461385.2). Lineage (NCBI taxonomy): Eukaryota > Metazoa > Arthropoda > Insecta > Orthoptera > Acrididae > Schistocerca > Schistocerca piceifrons. The sequence goes on from NC_060146.1 coordinate 218,232,570, forward strand.
GAGTCAAGCACATGGGATTCACATGCAGATTGGATTTGTGCCTAGTGTTAAGTCAGTAAAAGCTCCTAATTCTTAGGAATAAGCTCGTGTTGTTAACAACAAACGACGTTAAAGGAGATATATATTGAGAGGCTAATGTCAAAACTCCCAGATACCTGAATGCGGTTCGACAAGAGGTTCTCGAATGTACAACACATTTTGTTCGAGCTGCCTGTTTCGCAGCCAGTAATTCCCTTTGTGACAGGGAAGACTTAGGCCAGAGCGTAATGTCATATGTCATAAGCGAGTGAAATTAAGCAAAGAAGATTTATTTTCGTCCTAACCTATTACTTACAGGGCAACGGCCTTGCCGCAGTGGAAACGCTGGTTCCCGTCAGATCAACGAGGTTAAGCGCAGTCGGGCGTGGCCGGCACTTGGATGGGTGACCGTTCGGGCTGCCATGCGCTGTTGCCATTTTTAGGGATGCACTCAGCCTCGTGATGCCAATAGAGGAGCTACTCGACTGAATAATAGCGGTTCCGGTCAAAGAAACCCATCATAACGACCGGGAGAGCGGTGTGCTGTCCACACGCCCCTCCTGTCCTCATCCTCAGCTGAGGATGACACGGCGGTCGGCCACTTGTGGCCTAAAGACGGAGTGCTATTACTTATAGCAAATACTTTTCTAACGGTAAATACTGCACCATTCAGTTCTTGTACAGCATCCCGAATATGGGCTTTACATGACATCTTACCACCTACATTATCGCGTAGGAATTTTAATTGTTCACAGTCACTAATCGTATGCCCATTCTGTGTAATCAAGATGACGGTTTAGTTGAACTGTATCTTAGAAACTGCGGAAATTGACTCTTATTGTGATTTAGCATCACTTTATTTTCTACAAATCGTGATTGCATCTCCAGAACTGCACTGTTTTATAGATTCCCTATGTTTATTTCAACATCCTTCACTGCTGAGCTAGTGTCACCAGCAAACAGAAATATTCTAGACTCAACAGTCATATTAGAAGGCACAAAGAAGCTGTTGCCACAGCACAAAAAGCGTCTGACTATATGGAGAATTGATGTAAACATGTCAGTAAAGATTACACACAAAGAGAATCTACTTCTTCGTTTTGATAGGCCGTTACAGGTTAATTTATTATAAGGATGTAAGTGACCTTCGCATGATTTGTTACTGCGAAGTACACTGTTGGGCATTAAAATTGCTACACCACGAAGATGTGCTACAGACGCGAAATTTAACCGACAGCAAGAAGATGCTGTGATATGCAAATCATTAGCTTTTCAGAGCATTCACACAAGGTTGGTGCCGGTGGCGACACCTACAACGTGCTGTCATGAGGTAAGTTTCCAACCGATTTCTCATACACAAACAGCAGCTGACTGGCGTTGCCTGGTGAAACGTTGTTGTGATGCCTCGTGTAAGGAGGAGAAATGCGTACCATCACGTTTCCGACTTTGATAAAGGTCGGATTGTAGCCTATCGCGATTGCGGTTTATCGTATCGCTCCATTGCTGCGCCGGCCGTGGTGGCCGTGCGGTTCTGGCGCTGCAGTCCGGAACCGCGGGACTGCTACGGTCGCAGGTTCGAATGCTGCCTCGGGCATGGGTGTGTGTGATGTCCTTAGGTTAGTTAGGTTTAATTAGTTCTAAGTTCTAGGGGACTTATGACCTAAGATGTTGAGTCCCATAGTGCTTAGAGCCATTTGAACCAGTTGACATTGCTGCTCGCGTCGGTCCAGATCCAATGACTGTTAGAAAAATATGGAATCGGTGGGTTCAGGAGGGCAATATGGAACGCCGCGCTGGATCCCAACGGCCTCGTATCACTAGGAGTTGAAATGATAGGCATCTTACCCGCATGGCTGTAACGGATCGTGCAGCCACGTCTCGATCCCTGAGTCTACAGATGGGGACGTTTGCAAGACAAAAACTATCTGCACGAACAGTTCGAGGACGTTTGCAGCAGCATGGACTATCAGCTCGGAGACCGTGGCTGCGGTTACCCTTGTCGCTGCATCACAGACAGGAGCACCCGCGATGGTGTTCTCAACGACGAACCTGGGTGCACGAATGGCAAAACGACATTTTTTCGGATGAATCCAGGTTCTCTTTACAGCAACATGATGGTCGCATCCGTGTTTGGCGACATCGCGGAGAACGCACATTGGAAGCATGTATTCGTCATCGCCATACTGGCATTTCACCCGGCGTGATGGTATGGGGTGCCATTGGTTACACGTCTCCGTCACCTCTTGTTCACAATGACGGCATTCTGAACAGTGGACGTTGCATTTCAGATGTGTTACAACGCGTGGCTCTACCCTTCATTCGATCCCTGCGAAACCCTACATTTCAACAGGATAACGCACGACCGCACGTTGCAGGTCCTGTACGGGGCTTTCTGGATACAGAAAACGTTCGACTGCTGCCCTGGCCAGCACATTCTCCAGATCTCTCACCAATTGAAAACGTCTGGTCAATGTTGGCTGAGCAACTGGCTCGTCACAATACGCCAGTCACTACTCTTGATGAACTGTGGTATCGTGTTGAAGCTGCATGGGCATCTGTACCTGTACACGTCATCCAAGCTCTGACTCAATGCCCAGGCGTATCAAGGCCGTTATTACAGCCAGATGTGGTTGTTCTGGACACTGATTTCTCAGGATCTATGCACCCAAATTGCGTGAAAATATAATGACATGTCAGTTCTAGTATAATATATTTGTCCAATGAATACCCGTTTATCATCTGCATTCCTTCTTGGTTTAGCAATTTTAATGACGAGTAGTGTAACACAGCCTGATGAAAGTTCGAATGTACACAGAAAGAACTGCTACAGTATAGTACAGACGGTAACTGAAACAGATACGCAATGAGAGGAAGAGAAATGACGCTTTTATTCAAAGACAATGGCACTGAAGCCACCGCGATTCGTGATTGTCCACTCGACATTAGAAAAGGCACGATATGGTTGTTAGTAGTGTGTGTGACCACCGCAGACGGTAGCGCGTGCTCTTGCTCCCATGCTGGCCACGAGGGTTGGTAAGGACTTCTTGTGATAGGCCGTTCCATTGCTCCACCAGCGGGGTTGAAAAATGCTGGATGGACGTTGGTGCATAAAGAAATAAACGAATAACAAGGTGTTTTGCCTCAAGGCGGATTCCATTTCTGATATTGTTGTTTTTCTATGCAAACACGGACCAAATGGAAGAGTTCCGAGACCAAATTATTGTGGTCGTTGCTACAATACGTCTCTCCAGCATATGCCACACGTGCTCGATAGGGTTTAAGTCGGTGTAATGGGCAGCCCAGTCCATTCACCAAATATCTTCTCCTTCTGGAAGCTCTTCCACATGCGCTGTTCGGTGCGGTCACGAATTTTTATGCATGAAAATGAAGTCAGGGCCATATGCACTGCTGAAAACGCGCACTTGGGGAGGCAGTACAGTGTCCAGTGACGTTGTCCAGTCCGTGAACCGTGTTCAGTATCTTACATTCAACATTATATCTCTGCACATCATAACACCTGGACCACCGAATCGATCACGATCGTCAATTTTTCTGGCTGCATTATGTGCTCCTACCTCTCGCCTAATCTGAATCTGCTGTTAGCTGAGAAGAGCATGCGACCCCACGCCTCTCTGCCCAGTCCCTTATGCTGTTGACACTATCGCAAATCTTTGACCACGGTACACTCACTGATCAATATTATTGTGACACTCTGCGTCTTTTCAGGGTTGCAATCGCCTCACACGTTTTGTGGATGACAGTGTGCCAAATGTTCAAATGTGTGTGAATTCCTGTGGGACCAAACTGCTGAGGTCATCAGTCCCTGGACTTACACACTACTTACACTAATTTAATGCTAAGAACAAACACACACACACACACACACACACACACACACACACACACACACACCACACACACACACTTGCCCGAGGGAGAACTCAACCCTCCAGCAGAAGGGGCCGCGCAGTCCGTGACGTGGCGCCTCAAACTGTGTGGGCACTCTGCGCAGCTGTGCCACCATGCATGACAGTACAGATGGAGGACCTCTCGGATCGGGAGTGTATTCGATGAATGAACTGCCTTGCCCGTGGCCCTGATTTACATTCCATCGAGCTTGTGTGGAATGTGGTGGGGACACATATTGCAGCACACACACATGCACCAGCTCTACTGGCATAAGCCGTCGCCAACACGCTGGTCGGCAAAGATCTATAGTAGGCGCTGGATCAAGTGCACCTATCAGGAGAGAGGCCAAAGATACACTTGCAAGCAACATGCCGCCAACGCCCTCTCCACCGACAGTATTTAGGCCGCCGCTGCTGACCGGAGGGTCAGCCACCAGCACATTCTCCAGTTTGGCGTCCGTCATTAATTGCAGTACAGTTACTGTCCACATCTCAGGCTATGACAGTACTCAGCATTCGAGTGTAGCAAGATTGGTATTGTCTGCAAGGATGACCTTGTACGACAACATATTATTAAAGTTAAGCAGTAGCTATCTGTTCGCGTAAATAAAGAACCATGTTCATCCACGTGAGGATTTGTGTTGCAGAGAAAGGACACCAGCCACCCATAACAACATCCCGTCCCTTCCTTCCTTAAGGTACAAGACACTACACCAACAACCAGCGAACATTTAGCTGCACTGCTGAAGGAATGGAACGCCCTAGCACAACAGCTCCTTACCAACCTTGTGGTCAACATGGGAGCGTATTTCAGAGCACACAGTACCATCCATGCTTATCACGCGCAGTATTGAGAACTGTACACTGCCTTCCGTAATGTCCAAAAATGGTTCAATTGGCTCTGAGCACCATGGGACTCAACTTCTGAGGTCATCAGTCCCCTAGAACTTAGAACTACTTAAACCTAACTAACCTAAGGACATGACACACATCCATGCCCGCGGCAGGATTCGAACCTGCGACCGTAGCGGTCTCGCAGTTCCAGACTGTAGCGCCTAGAACCGCACGGCCACTCCGGCCGGCCCGTAATGTCCAGGTGACCACCGTAAAACACGATGATGTCACTGTAATTGTTGTCTTTGAATACAAGTGTCATTTATGTTCGTCTCATCGTGTATTTTTTTTTCAGTTATCTTCTTTACTGCAGCAGTTTTTTTGTATTCATGGTCGACATGGAGCTCTGTTACTTGGCACGACACATCACGCGAAAGTTACTCTCATCCTTACTTTTTGCGTACCAGTGTCGTTAGGCAGTAAGTTACTTTGCGGTCATGACTGAATAAACGTTTGCAAATACAGGATGAGGCATAATAAAGAGCGATTTTAAAAGGCTGCCAAGTAAAAACACTTCGTTAAATTTTCTTATTTCATAATCTTAAAGTACGTGAAAGGCATTTCCTGAAATAGTAAAACTTCGATTATTTTTTGAAGATAACTCCGGTAAGATGGCGTCCGTTTCGACGCACACTTTCCTCCAGGCGGATCTTGAAGTGACTCGTGGCACTGTGCAGGATTGACAGTGGGATTTGAACAACTTCCTGTCCGATCCGCTCTTTTAGGGCTTCAAATATTCAAGGAGGGTTACCTTGGTAAACATTGCTTTTCGGATAATCCCACAAGAAAAAGTCACATGTTGTGAGGTCCAGTGAACGGGAGGGTCATGCAATATCGCCGTTTCTGGAGATCACATGATTTTGAAACAAACGATTGACAATATTCATAATTACTCGAGCAGTGTGGAAGGGTGCTCCACCTGCTGGAAAAACGTCTCATCGTTCACTTCGCAGTGTGCAAGTTGTGGAGAGAAAAGTTTTCTAACATGTCTGTGTAGCTCTGCGAAGTCACTGTTACAGTATTGCCAAGGCCATCTTCAAAAAAAAATATGGTCCTATGATCCGTAATGAAGACATGGCGCACCACACAGTAACTTTTCCGGAGTGCAATGGTTGCTGATGCAATTCTCTAGGATTAACGCCACTCCAAAATCGAAAGTTCTGCTCGTTGACGCAACTGGAGGGATGGAAGTAGGCTTCATTACTCATCCAGAAACGGTTTACAATGTCCTCATCATGATTAATCATGTCCAAAAATTCTAAGCAGGACTGGGTTCGGCTCACATAATCTGTTTCCTTAAGGGCCTGAACCATTTGGATTTTGTAGGGGTGAAAGTGCAAATCTTTGTGTAAAATTCTTTTTACCAATCTTTTTGAAATCCCAAGCGTAGCGCTTCCCTCAGTGGCAACTCTTACACGTTTGATGTTTTCAGGTGTGCCCACAGTTTTTGGTCTCCCAGTTTTCCTCTTTCTTGTTGACGCCACCTTCTCAAAGTTCTCAACCCACTTTTTAATAACACAGGCACGTGGCACCGGCCGATTCCGATTAATGTTGAACTGGTCGCAGAATGCATGACGTGCTAACAGGTATGAACTAACGTTCTGATAAAATGCTCTGACAGTGTACGTACGATGCCGTGGGGTCCAACGCTCCATTATGGCTAAATGCTATTTAGCGCCAAACGTAACTGACGCTGTTGTTGTGGTCTTCGGTCGTAAGATTGGTTTCATGCAGCTCTCCATGCTACTCTATCCTGTGCGAGCTTCTTCATCTCCCAGTACTTACTGCAACCTACATCCTTCTGAATCTGCTCAGTGAATTCATCTCTTGGTCTACGATTTTTATCTTCCACGCTGCCCTCCAATACTAAATTGGTGATCCCTTGATGCCTCAGAACATGTCCTACCAACTGGTCGCTGCTTGTTGCAAAGTTGTGCCACAAACTCGTCCCCAATTCTGTTCAATACCTCCTCGTTAGTTACGTGATCTACCCATCTAATCTTCTACATCTACATTTATACTCCGCAAGCCACCCAACGGTGTGTGGCGGAGGGCACTTTACGTGCCAAAGTCATTACCTCCCTTTTCTGTTCCAGTCACGTATGGTTCGCGGGAAGAACGACTGTCTGAAAGCCTACGTGCGCGCTCGAATGTCTCTAATTTTACATTCGTGATCTCCTCTGGAGGTATAAGTAGAGGGAAGCAATATATTCGATACCTCATCCAGAAACGCACCCTCTCGAAACCTGGACAGCAAGCTACACCGCGATGCAGAGCGCCTCTCTTGCAGAGTCTGCCACTTGAGTTTGCTAAACATCTCCGTAACGCCATCACGGTTACCAAATAACCCTGTGACGAAACGCGCCGCTCTTTTGGATCTTCTCTATCTCCTCCGTCAACCCGATCTGGTACGGATCCCACACTGATGAGCAATACTCAAGTATAGGTCGAACGAGTTCAGCATTCTTCTGTAGCACCACATTTCGAAAGCTTCTATTCTCTTCTTGTCTAAACTATTTATCGTCCATGTTTCACTTCCATACATGGCTACACTCCATACAAATACTTTGAGAAACGACTTCCTGACACTTAAATCTATACTCGATGTTAACAAATTTCTCTTCTTCAGAAACGCTTTCCTTGCCATTGCCAGTCTACATTTTATATCCTCTCTACTTCGACCATCATCAGTTATTTTGCTCCCCAAATAGCAAAACTCCTTTACTACTTTAAGTGTCTCATTTCCTAATCTAATTCCCTCAGCATCACCCGATTTAATTCGACTACATTCCACTATCCTCGTTTTGCTTTTGTTGATGTTCATCTTGTATCCTCCTTTCAAGACACTGTCCATTCCGTTCAGCTGCTCTTCCAAGTCCTTTGCTGTCTCTGATAACTGAAGCTATCCCCTCCAAATCTCTGCGACGCAGCTTGATTCGTGCGCTTTATAAACTCGCTCGATATTAAGCCTCACCGTGTATTGTAATGAGCGGAATGTAAACACTGTTATGAAAAATTTGATGCAGACTGAAGGTGGACTCACTGGCGTCGACGTCGAGCACCTGCACGCGGGGGTATGCCGTCTGCTGGACGTTGGCGACCAGGTTGCGGTTGGACAGCATGACGCCCTTGGGCAGCCCCGTGGTGCCGCTGGAGTAGGGCAGCAGGAAGAGGTGGTCGCGGCCCGTGCGCTGTGGCCTCAGGGCTCCGTCCAGGCTGGCGTCCCCCACCAGCTGGACGAAGTCCGCCGCCCCCTCTGGAGTGGCTCCTGAGGTAGGCTGGGTGCTGGAGTAGGCCACCCCCACGGTGACCAGCAGCTGTGGCGGTTCCAGGCGCGCCTCCTGGAAGGCGCTGGACAGCGACGGGGCGAGCTCTGGGGTCGTCACAGCCGCAGAGGGCCGGCAGTCTCGCAGTTGGCGGCTCATCTCCCCTGTGGAGCACCGGCATTAGGTCAGCATGCATGCTCAGACATGTACAACTGGCAGCAATAACGTGAAAACAGCTCGTGTGATTTCGGAGAGCGAGCACTGCATCTAGTGCTGAAGCTGTGTGAACGGCTATGACCCCACACAATTGCCTTCATACAGGCTGTCCAGAAAAGAGCTCCCTGATTTCAAAACTAAACATCTCGAAAACAAAGATCGACAGAGGAATGCAGTAAACGGTATGTTTATTGTGAAAGCTGTAAGAAGTTTATACAGCAGTTTGAGATAATAGTTACAAAAGCTGCTAACAGATGGCGCTGTACGCTGTACAGCTCATATCAGCATACATAAGTGAAATAATCGTATGAAAACTATCGTTGCAAACAATCACATCACAATGTTTTCAAAATGTTCACCATTGGCACTACAGGGGTGGCGCAAACGAAGAATGAAATTCGCCATCGCATGTCGTACTGTCTCAACCGAAATGGATTCACATGCCACAGAGATCGCCGATTCGAGCTCGTCCAGCGTGGCGGGATGCTTCGGGTAGACCATGTCTTTCACTGTGCCCCACAAAAAAAAAGTCACGGGGAGTCAAATCCGGCGAATATTGAGGCCAATCCACGCCTGCACCAGTAAATTTGGGATATTCCAAAGCAATGACTCGATTCCCGAAGTATTCCTCAAGAAAGCGAAACACTTGTTCGGTCCGATGTGGTCGGGCTCCATCTTGCATGAACCATTCAGTACCTGGTCGATCCTCTAACGCTTGCTGTGTGGCGGCAAATTGTTCCAAAATTGCAACGTAACGTGCACCAGTGACCGTTTCTCGAATGAAAAAAGGGCCAATAATGCCTCTGCTGCATACTGCAACCCACACAGTAACTTTAGGAGAATACAGGGGTTTCGCTTCGCACCAATATGGCTTTTCGGAACCCCAAAATCGCCAGTTCTGCTTATTCACGTATCCATTCAGGTGGAAGTGTGCTTCATCTGTAAACCAGATGCACCCAACATCAAATCCTTCACTATCAATCATTGTGAGCATCTCATTAGCAAAGGCAACCCTTTGTTGCACAGCTCGTACGGGTATGGCCTGGTGCGTTTGAATTTTGAATGGAAACATGTGTAGGCTCTTTCTCAGTATTTTCTGCGTGCTGGAACGCTTCAAACCAGTCTCAGATGCAATTCTATGGACGGATGACAGTGGACTTCGCTGAATAATTCCAGAAACTGTGGCGATATTTTCAGGCGTAACTGCGGTTTGCTTGCGGCCAACATGCCCGACTAGATCATCAGTTACGCTGCTTGTTCGTTGAAATTTTGCGAAGAGCGTACGAATGGTTTTCCCATCGGGTCCTTTTGGAACATTAAATCGTGCTTGAAAACTTCGCCTTGTTGCCGTGGGACTCTCTTCTAATCTGTGGTACACTAGCACCAGAAAAACGCGTTGTTCAATGGAGTACATGGTTTTTAACTCTTCCTTCGGTACGCTAACCTCCTTTCACGTTTCAATGGCTCTGGGCTTCGATTCTCTATTTATACTATGCATTACGTATGACGATTACAGCGCCATCTGTTAGCAGCTTTTGTAACTATTATTTCAAACTGCTGTATAAACTTCTTTTAGCTTTCACAATAAACATACCGTTTACTGCATTCCTCTGTCGATCTTTGTTCTCGAGATATTTAATTTTGAAATCAGGGAGTCCTTTTCTGGACACCCTGTATGAGGCCTTACTCAGATGTGGGTCCCGGGTTTGGGTTTGAGGGGGGTCACAGTTTGTTGCCATCTCTCCCCTGGTCCATGTATTACTTTACATCATTCCCACTTTTAACGTCGCCCAGATGCCTATGACTTTAACAGTAACATAAAACATGTAAAATGTTTCTAATATGATAGCAACAATTTATTTACATCAGTGGATATGGATAGCTAAAAACAGTGGGGTAGATGGGGTTCCAGGTGGTGATGGAGGCTATAGACATTTCTGGGAATGTAAGGTACAGTTGCAAGTGGTGATGGAGAGTGGAGGTCTTGCTGGAGATGAAGGTGGAGTTGCAGGTGGTGAGGCAGACTTGAGCACATGCTGATGGTGTAAGTGAAGCAGCAGGGGATAAACGAGAGTAGAGCTCATGAGGGTGGTTTAGGCATGATTGCTAGTGGTGATGGGGAGTAGAAGCCATACTGGCGCTGTAGGTGGAGTTGCAGATGGTGTGGCCAGTAGAGCCCCCATGGGTGCTGTAGGCACAGTTCAAAACATGTTCAAATGTGTGTCAAATCTTATGGGACTTAACTGCTAAGCTCATCAGTCCCTAAGCTTACACACTACTTAACCTAAATTACCCTAGGGACAAACACACACACCCATGCCCGAGGGAGGACTCGAACCTCCGCCAGGACCAGCCGCACAGTCCATGACTGCAGCGCCCTAGACCGCTCGGCTAATCCCGCGCGGCAGGCACAGTTCTACATCTACATTTCGTTCATTGAACCACCCTCACAATAATTCTCTATTATTCCAATCCCGAACAGCGTCCAGAGAAAACGAACAGCTATATCTTTCTGTGCGAGCTCTGATTCCATTATTTCATTATGATGATCGTTTCTTGTTACGTATATCGGCGTCAACAAAATATTATCGCATTCGAAGTTGGTGATAGAAATTTTGTGAGAAGATCCCCCTTCAACGAGAAACACCTTTGTTTTAATGATGACCACACCAAGTCCTGTATCATTTATGTGATGTTCTCTGCCGTATTGCTCGATAATGCAAAACATGCCGCTCATCTTTGAACTTTCTCGATGTACTCTGTTAATCCTATCTGGTAAGGGTCCCACATCGCGCAGCAATACTCCAAAACAGAACGGACATGCGAAATGTAGATCTGTTGCATCTTCTAAGTGTTCAGACAATAAGACTCAGTCTTTGGTTCGACTTCCTCACAACATTTTTTATGTGTTCTTTCCAACTGAAGTTGTTCAGAATTGTAATTTTTAGGTATTTCGCCCTCCCCCCATGAACCATGGACCTTGCCGTTGGTGGGGAGGCTTGCGTGCCTCAGCGATACAGATAGCCGTACCGTAGGTGCAACCACAACGGAGGGGTATCTGTTGAGAGGCCAGACAAACGTGTGGTTCCTGAAGAGGGGCAGCAGCCTTTTCAGTAGTTGCAAGGGCAACAGTCTGGATGATTGACTGATCTGGCCTTGTAACAATAACCAAAACGGCCTTGCTGTGCTGGTACTGCGAACGGCTGAAAGCAAGGGGAAACTACAGCCGTAATTTTTCCCGAGGGCATGCAGCTTTACTGTATGATTAAATGATGATGGCGTCCTCTTGGGTAAAATATTCCGGAGGTAAAATAGTCCCCCATTCGGATCTCCGGGCGGGGACTACTCAAGAGGATCTCATTATCAGGAGAAAGAAAACTGGCGTTCTACGGATCGGAGCGTGGAATGTCAGATCCCTTAATTGGGCAGGTAGGTTAGAAAATTTAAACAGGGAAATGGATAGGTTAAAGTTAGATATAGTGGGAATTAGTGAAGTTCGGTGGCAGGAGGAACAAGACTTCTGGTCAGGTGACTACAGGGTTATAAACACAAAATCAAATAGGGGTAATGCAGGAGTAGGTTTAATAATGAATAGGACAATAGGAATGCGGGTAAGCTACTACAAACAGCATAGTGAACGCATTATTGTGGCCAAGATAGATACGAAGCCCACACCTACTACAGTAGTACAAGTTTATATGCCAACTAGCGCTGCAGATGATGAAGAAATTGAAGAAATGTATGATGAAATAAAAGAAATTATTCAGGTAGTGAAGGGAGACGAAAATTTAATAGTCATGGGTGACGAGAATTCGAGTGTAAGAAAAGGGAGAGAAGGAAACGTAGTAGGTGAATATGGATTGGGGCTAAGAAATGAAAGAGGAAGCCGCCTGGTAGAATTTTGCACAGAGCACAACATAATCATAGCTAACACTTGGTTTAAGAACCATGAAAGAAGGTTGTATACATGGAAGAAGCCTGGAGATACTAAAAGGTATCAGATAGATTATATAATGGTAAGACAGAGATTTAGGAACCAGGTTTTAAATTTTAAGACATTTCCAGGGGCAGATGTGGACTCTGACCACAATCTATTGGTTATGACCTGTAAAACTGAAGAAACTGCAAAAAGGTGGGAATAAGGAGATGGGACCTGGATAAACTGAAAGAACCAGAGGTTGTACAGAGTTTCAGGGAGAGCATAAGGGAACAATTGACAGGAATGGGGGAAAGAAATACAGTAGAAGAAGAATGGGTAGCTTTGAGGGATGAAGTAGTGAAGGCAGCAGAGGATCAAGTAGGTAAAAAGACGAGGACTAGTAGAAATCCTTGGGTAACAAAAGAAATATTGAATTTAATTGATGAAAGGAGAAAATATAAAAATGCAGTAAATGAAGCAGGCAAAAAGGAATACAAACGTCTCAAAAATGAGATCGACAGGAAGTGCAAAATGGCTAAGCAGGGATGGCTAGAGGACAAATGTAAGGATGTAGAGGCTTATCTCACTAGGGGGTAAGATAGATACTGCCTACAGGAAAATTAAAGAGACCTTTGGAGATAACATATGAATATCAAGAGCTCAGATGGAAACCCAGTTCTAAGCAAAGAAGGGAAAGCAGAAAGGTGGAAGGAGTATATAGAGGGTCTATACAAGGGCGATGTACTTGAGGACAATATTATGGAAATGGAAGAGGATGTAGATGAAGATGAAATGGGAGATACGATACTGCGTGAAGAGTTTGACAGAGCTCTGAAAGACATGAGTCGAAACAAGGCCCCGAGAGTAGACAACATTCCATTGGAACTACTGACGGCCTTGGGAGAGCCAGTCCTGACAAAACTCTACCATCTGGTGAGCAAGATGTATGAATCAGGCGAAATACCCTCAGACTTCAAGAAGAATATAATAATTCCAATCCCAAAGAAAGCAGGTGTTGACAGATGTGAAAATTACCGAACAATCAGTTTAATAAGCCACAGCTGCAAAATACTAACACGAATTCTTTACAGACGAATGGAAAAACTAGTAGAGGCCGACCTCGGGGAAGATCAGTTTGGATTCCGTAGAATCACTGGAACACGTGAGGCAATACTGACCTTACGACTTATCTTAGAAGAAAGAATAAGGAAAGGCAAACCTACGTTTCTAGCATTTGTAGACTTAGAGAAAGCTTTTGACAATGTTGACTGGAATACTCTCTTTCAAACTCTAAAGGTGGCAGGGGTAAAATACAGGGAGCGAAAGGCTATTTACAATTTGTACAGAAAGCAGATGGCAGTTGTAAGAGTCGAGGGGCATGAAATGGAAGCAGTGGTTGGGAAAGGAGTGAGACAGGGTTGTAGCCTCTCCCCGACGTTATTCAATCTGTATATTGAGCAAGCAGAAAAGGAAACAAAAGAAAAATTCGGAGTAGGTATTAAGATCCATGGAGAAGAAATAAAAACTTTGAGGTTCGCCGATGAAATTGTGATTCTGTCAGAGACAGCAAAGGACTTGGAAGAGCAGTTGAATGGAATGGACAGTGTCTTGAAAGGAGGATATAAGATGAACATCAACAAAAGCAAAACGAGGATAATGCAATGTAGTCGAATTAAGTCGGCTGATGCTGAGGGAATTACATTAGGAAAAGAGACACTTAAAGTAGTAAAGGAGTTTTGCTATTTGGGGAGCAAAATAACTGATGATGGTCGAAGTAGAGAGGATATAAAATGTAGACTGGCAATGGCAAGGAAAGCGTTTCTGAAGAAGAGAAATTTGTTAACAACGAGTATAGATTTAAGTATCAGGAAGTCGTTTCTGAAAGTATTCGTATGGAGTGTAGCCATGTATGGAAGTGAAACATGGACGATAAATAGTTTGGACAAGAAGAGAATAGAAGCTTTCGAAATGTGGTGCTACAGAAGAATGCTGAAGATTAGATGGGTAGATCACATAACTAATGAGGAGGTACTGAATAGAATTGGAGAGAAGAGAAATTTGTGGCACAACTTGACCAGAAGAAGGGATCGGTTGGTAGGACATGTTCTGAGGCATCGAGGGATCACCAATTTAGAATTGGAGGGCAGCGTGGAGCGTAAAAATCGTAGAGGGAGACCAAGAGATGAATACACTAAGCAGATTCAGAAGGATGTAGGTTGCAGTAGGTACTGGGAGATGAAGAGGCTTGCACAGGATAGATTAGCATGGAGAGCTGCATCAAACCAGTCTCAGGACTGAAGACCACAACAACAACACGTATTTCCTTGAATTTACGGCGTTTAGATTCGATTGATTTATAGTGCAACTGAAGTTTAACGGATTCCTTTTAGCACTCATGTGGATGACCTCACACTTATTGAGTGTCAATTGCCAATTTTCGCACCATATGGATATCTTTTCAAAATCATTTTGCAGTTTGTTTTGATCTTCTGATGACTTTACCAGACGATAAACGACAGCCATATTTGCAAACAGTCTAAGACGGCTGCTCAGATTGTCTCCTAAATCGTTTATATAGATAAGGAAGAGCAGATCCTTATAACACTACCTTGGAGAACGGCTGAAATGACTTCCGTTTTACTCAATTTTCCGTTGGTGACTGCGAACTGTGACCTCTCTGACAACGAATCGCCAATCCAATCGCGTAACTGTGACGATATTCCATAAGCACACAATTTGATTAGAAGTAGCTTGTGAGGTACTGTCGAAAGCCTCCTGGAAATCTAAAAATACGGAATCGATTTGAAATACCTTGTCAATAGCACTCAGCACTTCGTGTGAGTATACAGTTTTCACGAGCACGATGTTTCCTATATCCGTGTTGACTGTGTGTCAATAGACCGTTCTCTTTGAGGTGATTCACACAATATATGTTCCAAAACCCTGTTGCATATCGATGTTAATGATATGGGCCTGTAAGCTACAGTCTGGAACCGCGCGACCGCTACGGTCGCAGGTTCGAATCCTGCCTCGGGCATGGATGTGTGTGATGTCCTTAGGTTAGTTAGGTTTAAGTAGTTCTACGTTCTAGGGGACTGATGACCTTAGAAGTTAAGTCCCATAGTGCTCAGAGTCATTTGAACCATTTTTTTGGGCCTGTAATTTAGTAGATTACTGCTACTACCTTTCTTGAATATTAGTGTGACCTGTGCAACTTTTCAGACTTTTGTCCAGGAGAGCGATAGTATATGATTTTTAATTACGGAGCTATTGCGTCAGCACACTCTGAAAGGAACCTAAGTGGTATACAGCCTGGACCGGAAGACTTGCATCTATTAAGTGATTTAAGTTGCTTCACTTCTCCGAGGATATTCACTTCTAATTCAGTTCTCGATTCAAATTCTGGAATCGGAAGGTTGTGTTTATTAACTCTACTGCAGCAGCACTGCCATCGATAGTATTTCCATTGCAGTCGTACAGAGAAGGCACTGATTACGTCTGGTTCAAAATGGTTCTGAGCACTATGGGACTTAACTTCTGAGGTCATCAGTCCCCTAGAACTTAGAACTAATTAAACCTAACTAACCTAAGGACATCACACACATCCATGGCCGAGGCAGGATTCGAACCTGTGACCGTAGCGGTCGCTCGGTTCCAGACTGCAGCGCCTAGAACCGCACGGCCACTCCAGCCGGAGGATTACGTGTCGCCGCTAGCGTACTTTACATACGACCAGAATATCTTTGGATTTTCTGCGACGTTTCGAGCCAAACTTTCATTGTGGAAACTATTATAAGCATGGAAGTCCACGCTGAATTCCGAGCTTCTGTAAAAGATCGCCAATCTTGGGTATTTTGCGTTTATTTAAATTTAGCATCTATTTTTGTTGTTTCTGCAACAGTGTTCTGACATGTTTTGTGCAGCAAAGGGGTCAGCTCCGTCGTTTGTTAATTTATTTGGTATAAACTGAGAACTGTGTCTATAAAATATTAAATTAACACACAGAAATTCAAAAACTAAACTATCAGTGCACACAGATGAAACTATACAGGGTGTTACAAAAAGGTAAAACAAAAAGGTCCGGAAACGCTTAATTTCCATGTTAGAGCTCATTTTAGTTTCGTCAGTATGTACTGTACTTCCTCGATTCACCGCCGTGATTTCATACGGGATACTCTACCTGTGCTGCTAGAACATGTGCCTTTACAAGTGCGATACAACATGTGGTTAATGCACGATGGAGCTCCTGCACATTTCAGTCGAAGTGTTCGTACGCTTCTCAACAACAGATTCGGTGACCGATGGATTGGTAGAGGCGGACCAATTCCATGGCCTCCACGCTCTCCTGTCCTCAACCCTCTTGACTTTCATTTATGGGGGCATTTGAAAGCTCTCGTCTACGCAACCCCGGTACCAAATGTAGAGACTCTTCGTGCTCGTATTGTGGACGGCTGTGATACAATACGCCATTCTCCAGGGCTGCATCAGCGCATCAGGGGTTCCATGCGACGGAGGGCGGATGCATGTATCCTCGCTAACGGAGGACATTTTGAACATTTCCTGTACCAAAGTGTTTGAAGTCACGCTGGTACGTTCTGTTGCTGTGTGTTTCCATTCCATGATTAATGTGATTTGAAGAGAAGTAACAAAATGAGTTCTAACATGGAAAGTAAGCGTTTCCGGACACATGTCCACATAACATATTTTCTTTCTTTGTGTGTGAGGAATGTTTCCTGAAAGTTTGGCCGTACCTTTTTGTAACGCCCTGTATAATTCGCTGCTGGTTGGGAACTCGTAATATATCACAAAATCGGTTACTTCCCTGTTGCTGCTTGCCTCAGCCGGCTGCTGCTGCCTGACCGATGGTGATGAAGAGTAGAGGCTTTATTGGAAATGCAGATGGAGTTGCAGGTGGTGGTGGAGAGTAGAGCCCTTACTGTTTTTGAGGCTCGAGCAGCAGAGTCCTTACTGGTGGTGCAGGTGGTGATGAAGAGTGGAGCCCTTGCTAGGGTATGGATAGAGCTTTATGTGATGATGGAGAGTGCAGTACTTCTTGAGGAAGTAGGCTTGATTGCATGTTGTGATGGAGGGTTGGGCCCTTACAGGGGGAAGAAGTTGTGAAGTCGTAGGTGGCAATGGAGACTAGACCTCATATAAGTAGTACAGGTAGGGTTACAGGTAACGACATAGAGCCCATACCTGTTGTGTAGGGTTAGTTGCATATCTTACTTACTGGTCATGTAGACTGGGTAGCAGGCAGTAGAGCCTTTAGTGGTAGTGTGGGCTCATTACACAAAGTGATGGAGACTGGAGTCCTTACCAGTGGTGTAGGCAGGGTTGCAGGTGGCGATGGACACGCCCGCCTCGTTGGCACCGAGGATGATGGCCAGGAATTCGGGGCAGTTGGGGAGCAGCACGAAAAGCACGTGGCCCGGACCCAGACCGGCCTTCTGGAGGGCTGCCGCGAACCTCCGGGAGGCCGTTCTCAGCTGGGAGTACGTGTAGCGGCGGCCCGTCACTGCGCACTCCTGTGTACACACAGCATCGACAAAAGCAAACGAGTTCGACCACAGGCTGCCACAAGGAAATTTCGTACAGCAAGATAGGGCTAGAAATTTACCGTATTGGGCAGGGTAAATCAAAAATTATCCATCACATGGACATTATGTGTGCATCCCATAACAACCTATTTGCCAATTTACCCAAATATAGAGTTTTCTCCTCGCTTGTCTGCTTCTCTCGTGAAGCACAGAAATCTTGAGAAGTACCTCTAAAAATGCCTCTACTTTATTCTCTTGTTGTTGTTGTTCTGGTCTTCAGTCCTGAGACTGGTTTGGTGCAGCTCTCCATGCTACTGTATCCTGTGCAAGCTTCTTCATCTCCCAGTACCTACTGCAGCCTACATCCTTTTGAATCTGCTTAGTGTATTCATCTCTTGGTCTCCCTCTACGATTTTTACCCTCCACGCTGCCCTCCAATACTAAATCGGTGATCCCTTGATGCCTCAGAACATGTCCTATCAACCGATCCCTCCTTCTAGTCAAGTTGTGCCACAAACTTCTCTTCTCCCCAATCCTATACAATACCTCCTCATTAGTTATGTGATCTACCCATCTAATCCTCAGCATTCTTCTGTAGCACCACATTTCGAAAGCTTCTATTCTCTTCTTGTCCAAACTATTTATCGTCCATGTTTCACTTCCATACATGGCTACACTCCATACAAATACTTTCAGAAACGACTTTCTGACACTTAAATCTATACTCGATGTCAACAAATTTCTCTTCTTCAGAAACGCTTTCCTTGCCATTGCCAGTCTACATTTTATATCCTCTCTACTTCGACCATCATCAGTTATTTTGCTCCCCAAATAGCAAAACTCCTTTACTACTTTAAGTGTCTCATTTCCTAATTCCCTCAGCATAACCCGACTTAATTCGACTACATTCCATTATCCTCGTTTTGCTTTTGTTGATGTTCATCTTATATCCTCCTTTCAAGACACTATCAATTCCGTTCAACTGCTCTTCCAAGTCCTTTGCTGTCTCTGACAGAATTACAATGTCATCGGCAAACCTCAAAGTTTTTATTACTTCTCCATGAATTTTAATACCTACTCCGAATTTTTCTTTTGTTTCCTTCACTGCTTTCTCAATATACAGATTGAATAAGATCGGGGATAGGCTACAACCCTGTCTCACTCCCTTCCCTTATTCTCTTAATCTTTTTTAAGTAGATTATTGCTTCATGATTTACCCCTTCTGGCATAAATGTAAAGGCATTGCGAATAATCTCACATATCTGGTTGTGTAATTTCCTTGTACCTAAGGTGCAGTGACATGCCATATAGTACAGAGACAGCGTAAACAGGTCGGCAGGTAACAACAAAGCAATAGACTCGCCCAGTGCTCAGAACGAGAATTACTTGGCACGTGCTCTAACAGTGTGCAGAGATGTGCCTGAGTTATTTTCTGCCACAGCCTGTCTGGTAATACAGGTATTGTGCCAGCCAGCACCGAGCAGAGGTCGTCTTACCATGGCAACCCTGTCAGGATATCGGTCGAGGTGCATCCAGGCGTACTCGTAGAACGGCACGTCGGGGATGTCGACGTCTGGGTAGGGCGACCTCAGCACCCCGGGGGCGGCGGCGGCGGTGGTGGTGGGGGTAGCCAGGCTTCTGGAGACCGAGAGGGCAGCCGCGGGCGTCGCCCTCGTCCTCACAGGTGGGGTGTACCCCAGAAAGCGGCACAATCCACGGGCCAGCATGGCGGCCGACATGTCCTGCAGCGAGACACGACTCTGGTCACTAACTCAGTCACTCATTCACCCGTGTCATTCAGTCACTCATACATCGATCTCCGTAAATCTCATCACAATGGAGTGCCTCTAGGGACACGGATCGAACCAAGTTGTACGGGGTGTTTCAGATAAGGGTTTTCACTGTAATCTGAAAATAATTAGTGAAAGGAAAATTTATTTAGATAGCTGGAAGTAAGAAACGTTACTCTTTCTGTGGAGCTATGACCATACTTTACTTGCCATAGCGTTACAGCAACGAGTTATAATTTTGTAACAGAACTGTGGACGGTGTCGCCATGGGGAGCCCTGTTTCTCCTGGGGTGGTCAATTATTTTATGGAGGACTTTGAAGATAAAGCACTACAGTCAGCCACTCTCAAACCCTCTTGTTTTCTGCAGTTTGTGGGGTGGCCACACGGACTGGATACTCTACCTATGTTTCTTCAACATTTAATTTCGCTCCATCCAAATATTAACTTCACAATGGAAGTGGAAAAAGATGGCACTTTACCTTTTCTTGATGTTTTGGTACGAAGGAAAGCAGATAGAAATATATTTGCAATCCACAAGCTGCCATCATCCAGCACAATGCCGTAGTGCATTACGTACGCTAGTTCATAGAGCGCGTGTGGTATCTGACTCTGAAAAGCCTGCCGAGTGAGATGCAACATTTGAAGACAGTCTTCCGTCAAAACGGTTATTCTGAGAGACAGATACGTAATGCATTCAGGCCCAAGCGAGTTCAATCTATGGAGCAGAATGAAGATACGAAGACACCCACCATCTTGGCCTTCTTGCCGTACTTTGGTGCCATGTCGTCAAGAATCGTAAGAGTCCTCGAAAGATATGACATCACGTGTGTTTTCCGACCATCTGCAAAACTGAGGAACCTGTTAGGTTCGGTTAATGATGATCTCGGTCTGAGGAAACGCGGTGTGTACAAGATTCCTTGTCAGTGTGGGGCGGCATATACAGGTCAGACATGTCGCACAGTACGAGAACGTTGCGATGAACATCAGCGTCATACACGCCTACGCCAACCGGAGAAGTCGGCAATTGCAGAACACTGTCTGAACACAGGACATCACATGATTTATGAAAAGATGGAAGTTTTATTCCCAGCATCCCTTTTCTGGGATTGCGTCATTAAGGAAGCAATACATATCCGTACATCTGATAACCTTATTAACAGGGATGCGGGATTTCACTTGAGTACAGCCTGGAACCCTGCATTGGCTGGTGTCAAATCACGACGAGAAAGAAAAGAGCTTTCTATAATGGACCCGTCACAACTTTGGCAGCATGTTAGTAAACACAGCGTCAGCGCACGCGCAGAACGGCCGCCCTGCGTTTCCCGGCAGAGGGCGTTTGAATTTGACGCAATCTATCTGCAAATTCTTGCGCATGCGTGGTTCCCGCGCCTGCGCAATCTTCACGCGCGTGCTCTATATACAGCGCCGTCAACATGCGGATCTTGTCAGTCGTACCTAGCCACCAGCGAGGTTCAACCACCTAATGATGTCGGACAGTTGCTCCGAGGAAATATTGTGGGATTTGCACAAAGTCATCCGGCGGCATACCCGCGAAGACTATTTACAACATATCCGCCGGTAAAGCCTGAAGAGTCACATCCAGAATTGTACAGTTTTCTACAATGTAGCAGAAGTATTTATCCAGATATGTTGAAATCAATTTAAATCGAATTTCTGTCAGTTGTGATTAGCGGGCTAGAAACATTAGAAGTTTCAGAGGTGGATGCATCATGGTGTACATAATTCGCTGTATTCCGGTGCATATTTTGGCGGCACAGCATTCGTTTACGTGAGGTGTCCAACCGAGTGCCCATTTCTCTGTACGTAGCACTCACTGCGCCTTCTAAACGACCTGCAGACGAGACGTAATGATTTCACTGGTGTCTCAGAGCGACGAGCTCCCGTGATAGAATGGAAGGTACTTGGTGTGTGAGGTAAGGCATGACTCCTGATACAGAAGAGACCGTGTTACGCACTATTGGTGACAATTGTATCACTGGTACTTGGTGTGTCGCATTATCTCTGAACCAGACCAAACAAGTGTTTTGGGCATTTTGCAGGGACAAAAGTTATACGCTTATCACACATAGAGAGTTAATTCTCTGCTGGCAGTGTACTTCTCATGCGTATTCGAGATTGCAAATGTGCAGGAGGCTGATTTTTCGCTGCTTTCGTGTTTTTTTTACAGACGAGACTATTTTTAAAGGGAGTGCTTGATGGACAGAGGGAATGGATGTTTCTGGGATGAGAAAACCAACATGCAGTGGTGTGTCGATCCTATCAGTACAACTTTGCTGTGATTATCAGGAGCGGTACTGTAAGTGATTACGTGATTGTCCTTGCGTTCTTCTCAATAAATCGAACAGGGCTGTCTGCAAAACTTTCAAAATGTCCTCCGACAGTTACAACAAGATGTGCTGCCGAGAAATGAATATCACAGGCTCTTTCACTGTTCCGGAAATATTTTCACAGAAGTAAACGTAATCGGGGTGACAAACCTAATTATCCATGTTTATGTATAGGCTACACGATTATTCGTAAGTACCTGCAGGGTTTCCGAAGACCACTGCACGAATACTACGAGACACACTGAAAATTAAACGTATCAGTGGACAGACCACCCCTCCAAGTTTTGATTCGTAATACGTGCCATGATACAGTCGCAGAAAGGCCGGTTGGGTACTGCATTCAGCGTCTCATTTCATAATTTAATTTCCACAGCATAGCCTGATTTAATTCGGCTGTATTCCAGTACCCTCTTGTTTTGGTTTCGTTGACGTTCAACTTATAACACCTTTTCAAGACACTATCAGTTCCGTTTAACTGCTCTTCTAACAAGGAACTCCTTGAGTGCGGTGTCGTAAATTCTATCCTAAGTAAGGCTCATTAGTATTGTGTTAACAATTGCGTCAGGAAAAATATCAGCTGCTAATGACTCACTATGTGCATCAGGAGGGCGACAGAAAATGAGTCTCCTGGAGGTGCAGAGATCAACCTTTTATGAGATGTACGTATTACACTTCTAAAATGGACACCGTCGACATTCAAGAAATGTTGAAAACAAACCATTAACTTGCACCGTGAACACCGAATGAAAATAGGCAGGCCACAATGATCACAAAGGCTCGCACCATCGAAATCGAAGACGAACTCCTTGCGAGCAACAAACCGTGCAGGGCGTTCAGCTAGGTACCCGCTCTTAAAGAATCCTTACAGAATCGTATTGATGTAACGGGGCCAGGAGATCTGATAGAATGTGATGGCATGCAAGCGAATGCCCAACAGTCTGTCGCGGACATTACTGTGAGACTGGCTGTCCTTTAAGGCGCAACTACAGGTAGTGAGATGATATGTTTTATAGGCACAGAAAAAACAAACATCCAGAAACTAAGTTGGTTCATTGGTTACAGATGGTATCAACTGCAATGTCACACCTTTTCAGGAGGGATAGTTTGACCTAAAGGAGTATGACTTTTATACGCAGACCAGGAATCAAGCAAAAGCAAGTTATTTTGACCAAATAGTGGCCAAAAGCGGTGCACATACCATAGTTGTGGTTCTACTGCACCCCGTTTCCCACTATTGCTTGCTTGGACATAAATATTCTCCACTGCCCTCGCAAGATCACGCACACGAGAAACAATCGTAGGGGGCAAAGCACGTCCAACTTCTCGCAGCACAATAAATAACTGTCCATTCAATTTATCAAACAGATTAATAGTTGGCATAGTTGAATACGAATGCGTTAAGGCATTGATGTTAATTCACCTTGACGCAACTCTCTAAGTACTTCTAATTTTCAGGGTTGCTTTCATGTGCATTTACTATTCAAATCCCGATTGGTCGAAGTCCCGATCAGGCCATGAAGACCCAACGGTACCGACCGGCCGCCGTGTCATCCTTAGCCCACAGGCGTCACCAGATGCGGACATGGAGGGTCACGTGGTCAGCACACCGCTCTCCCGGCCGCATGTCATTTCCCGAGGCCGGAGCCGCTACTTCTCAGTCAAGTAGCTCCTCAGATTGCCTCACAAGGGCTGAGTGCACCCCGCTTGCCAACAGCTCTCGGCAGACCGGATGGTCACCCATCCTAGCGCTAGCCCATCCCGACAGCGCTTGACTTCGATGATCTGACGGGAACCGGTGTTACCATTGCCGCAAGGCCGCTGGCCTGTACCATACACATCCTGTAAATTAAACCGAGCTGTTTCAAACTCGCAAACACCAGTTTTTGTAGCAAGTGAGCTTTGTCCTCCCTTGCGTATCCACAGTTTTTCTTATACACTATACGCTCATAGTGATGAATTCTTGTTCTAAATCAGTTCACAATTTTTTTTTTAGTATGCCACGGACGATCTTCTTGTACGTAATTACGTTTAGTTCCTTGGACAACTATTGCCCTTTACTGCGTTTCACTGGAGACGGGATTTGTGACCCCCTGTCCGCCAAGGATGATGAACTACATGTCTAGACACGTGTTTCAATGTCACTTCCACTTTTAAGCACCTGTCGTCATCACTGTACTCCTCATGCATATTGTGCTCACAGTCGAGCGTATACGACACCATACACATCTGGCCATTAAAATTGCTACACCATGAAGATGAAATTCTACAGACGCGAAATTTAACAGACAGGAAGAAGATGCTGCGATATGCAAATGATTAGCTTTTCAGAGAATTCACACAAGGTTGGCGTCGGTGGCGACACCTACAACGTGCTGACATGAGGAAAGTTTCCAACCGATATCTCTTAGACAAACTGCAGTTGACCGGCGTTGCCTGGTGAAACGTTGTTGTGACGCCTCGTGTAAGGAGGAGTAATGCGTAGCGTCACGTTTCCGACTTTGATAAAGGTCGGGCTGAAGCCTGTCGCGATTGCGGTTTATCGTATCGCGACATTGCTGCTCGCGTTGGTCGAGATCCAATGACTGTTAGCAGAATATGAAATCGGTGGGTTCAGGAGGGTAATACGGAACACCACGCTGGTTCCTGGCTGAACCCTGAGATAGGAAGTTCTCAAATATTTAGTGAGGGTTGTAACGTGTATCGGAAAGACAGATTAGACATCGTAGGAGGTGGTGTCTTCATTGCAGTTGACAGAAATATTGTGTCTACTGAGGTCGAAGCAGAGTGTGATTGTGAAGTCATCTGCACACGTTTAACAGGCTTAGGGGAAATAAAGTTAATTGTGGGGTGTTGTTACCGGCCACCAGGTTCCACCGTGACAGTTCTAGATTCATTCAAAGGGAGTCTACATTATGTATCGCAGAAGTACCCGGATCATGCTATATTAGTCGGAGGCGACTTCAACCTACCTAATATAGAGCGAGATGTTTATGAATTCATTACAGGTGGTACAGACAAGCCGTCGTGTGAATTACTTTTGAACATAGTATCCGAAAACTGTCTTGAGCAGCTAAATCGACAGCCAACGCGTAATGGAAATACACTCCTGGAAATTGAAATAAGAACACCGTGAATTCATTGTCCCAGGAAGGGGAAACTTTATTGACACATTCCTGGGGCCAGATACATCACATGATCACACTGACAGAACCACAGGCACATAGACACAGGCAACAGAGCATGCACAATGTCGGCACTAGTACAGTGTATATCCACCTTTCGCAGCAATGCAGGCTGCTATTCTCCCATGGAGACGATCGTAGAGATGCTGGATGTAGTCCTGTGGAATTGCTTGCCATGCCATTTCCACCTGGCGCCTCAGTTGGACCAGCGTTCGTGCTGGACGTGCAGACCGCGTGAGACGACGCTTCATCCAGTCCCAAACATGCTCAATGGGGGACAGATCCGGAGTTCTTGCTGGCCAGGGTAGTTGACTTACACCTTCTAGAGCACGTTGGGTGGCACGGGATATATGCGGACGTGCATTGTCCTGTTGGAACAGCAAGTTCCCTTGCCGGTCTAGGAATGGTAGAACGATGGGTTCGATGACGGTTTGGATGTACCGTGCACTATTCAGTGTCCCCTCGACGATCACCAATGGTGTACGGCCAGTGTAGGAGATCGCTCCCCACACCATGATGCCGGGTGTTGGCCCTGTGTGCCTCGGTCGTATGCAGTCCTGATTGTGGCGCTCACCTGCACGGCGCCAAACACGCATACGACCATCATTGGCACCAAGGCAGAAGCGACTCTCATCGCTGAAGACGACACGTCTCCATTCGTCCCTCCATTCACGCCTGTCGCGACACCACTGGAGGCGGGCTGCACGATGTTGGGGCGTGAGCGGAAGACGGCCTAACGGTGTGCGGGACCGTAGCCCAGCTTCATGGAGACGGTTGCGAATGGTCCTCGCCGATACCCCAGGAGCAACAGTGTCCCTAATTTGCTGGGAAGTGGCGGTGCGGTCCCCTACGGCACTGCGTAGGATCCTACGGTCTTGGCGTACATCCGTGCGTCGCTGCGGTCCGGTCCCAGGTCGACGGGCACGTGCACCTTCCGCCGACCACTGGCGACAACATCGATGTACTGTGGAGACCTCACGCCCCACGTGTTGAGCAATTCGGCGGTACGTCCACCCGGCTTCCCGCATGCCCACTATACGCCCTCGCTCAAAGTCCGTCAACTGCACATACGGTTCACGTCCACGCTGTCGCGGCATGCTACCAGTGTTAAAGACTGCGATGGAGCTCCGTATGCCACGGCAAACTGGCTGACACTGACGGCGGCGGTGCACAAATGCTGCGCAGCAAGCGCCATTCGACGGCCAACACCGCGGTTCCTGGTGTGTCCGCTGTGCCGTGCGTGTGATCATTGCTTGTACAGCCCTCCCGCAGTGTCCGGAGCAAGTATGGTGGGTCTGACACACCGGTGTCAATGTGTTCTTTTTTCCATTTCCAGGAGTGTATTTTAGATCTGGTAGCCACGAACAGACCAGACCTCATCGACGGTGTCAGTGTTGAGACAGGGATTAGTGATCATGATGTTGTCATTATGACTATGGTTATGAAAGTTAAAAGTCGGCCAAGAAGGCTATGAGAGTATTCTTACTATAAAGAGCAGATAAGCAGGTGTTAGCATCCGACTTCATTCGCTTCCGGTACAATGGACGTGGAAGAACAATGGGCAAATTTTAGACACATTGTAAATCACGCAATGGACAAGTATATGCCGAAAAAGTGGGTTACGGACGGAAAAGACCCACCGTGGTTTAACAGTGCAATTCGGAGAGTGCTCAGGAAGCAAAGGCAGTTGCACTCGCGGTACAAGAAAGATCGGGAGAATGAAGACAGGCAAAAGTTAGTAGAGCTTCGTGCTGCTGTAAAAAGAGCGATGCGCGAAGCATTCAACCACTACCACCGTCATACCTTAGCAAAAGATCTTGCTGAGGACCCAAGGAAATTCTGGTCTTACGTAAAATCGGTAAGCGGTTCGAAGGCTTCCATCCAGTCACTCACTGATCAGTCTGGCCTGGCAACGGAAGACAGCAAAACGAAAGCTGAAATTTTAAATTTAGCATTTGAGAAATCTTTCACGCAGGAGGATCGTACAAACATACTGCCGTTTGAGTCTCGTACAGATTCCCGTATGGAGGACACAGTGATAAACATCCCTGGGGTTGTGAAGCAGCTGAATGTGTTGAAAATAAATAAATCGCCAGGTCCTGATGGGATTCCAGTTCGGTTTAACAGAGAGTATACTCTACCACATTGGCTCCTTACTTATCTTGCATTTATCGCGAATCTCTTGCCCAACGTAAAGTCCCGAGCGACTGGAAAAAAGCGCAGGTGACGCCTGTATAAAAGAAGGGTAGAACGACGGATCCTCAAAATTACAGGCCAATATCCTTAACATCGGTTTGTTGCAGGATTCTCAAACATATTCTCAGTTCGAATATAATGAATTTCCTTGAGACAGAGAAGTTGCTGTCCATGCATCAGCACGGCTTTAGAAAGCATCGCTCCTGCGAAACGCAACTCGCCCTTTTTTCACATGATATCTTGCGAACATGGATGAAGGGTATCACACGGATGCCTTTTCCTTAACTTCCGGAAAGCGTTTGACTCGGTGCCCCACTGCAGACTCCTAACTAAGGTACGAGCATATGGGATTGGTTCCCAAGTATGTGAGTAGCTCGAAGACTTCTTAAGTAATAGAACCCAGTACGTTGTCCTCGATAGTGAGTGTTCATCGGAGGTGAGGGTATCATCTGGAGTGCCCCAGGGAAGTGTGGTAGGTCCGCTGTTGTTTTCTATCTACATAAATGATCTTTTGGATAGGGTGGATAGCAATGTGCGGCTGTTTGCTGATGATGCTGTGGTGTACGGGAAGGTGTCGTCGTTGAGTGACTGTAGGAGGATACAAGATGACTTGGACAGGATTTGTGATTGGTGTAAAGAATGGCAGCTAACTCTAAATATAGATAAATGTAAATTAATGCAGATGAATAGGAAAAAGAATCCCGTAATGTTTGAATACTCCATTAGTAATGTAGCGCTTGACACAGTCACGTTGATTAAATATTTGGGTGTAACATTGCAGAGCGATATGAAGTGGGACAAGCATGTAATGGCAGTTGTGGGGAAGGCGGATAGTCGTCTTCGGTTCATTGGTAGAATTTTGGGAAGATATGGTTCATCTGTAAAGGAGACCTCTTATAAAACACTAATACGACCTATTCTTGAGTACTGCTCGAGCGTTTGGGATCCCTATCAGGTCGGATTGAGGGAGGACATAGAAGCAATTCAGAGGCGGGCTGCTAGATTTGTTACTGGTAGGTTTGATCATCACGCGAATGTTACGGAAATGCTTCAGGAACTCGGGTGGGAGTCTCTAGAGGAAAGGAGGCGTTTTTTTCGTGAATCGCACAGGAAATTTAGAGAACCAGCACTTGAGGTTGACTGCAGTACAATTTTACTGCCGTCAACTTACGTTTCGCGGAAAGACCACAAAGATAAGATAAGAGAGATTAGGGATCGTACAGAGGCATATGGGCAGTCATTTTTCCCTCGTTCTGTTTGGGAGTGGAACAGGGAGAGAAGATGCTAGTTATGGTACAAGGTACCCTCCGCCACGCACCGTATGGTTGATTGCGGAGTATGTATGTAGATGTAGATCCCAAAGGCCTCGTATCACTGGCAGTCGAGATGACAGGCATCTTATCCGTATGGCTGTAACGGATCGTGCAGCCACGTCTCGATCCCTGAGTCAACAGATGGGGACGTTTGCAAGACAACAACCATCTGCACGAACATTTCGACGACGTTTGCAGCAGCATGGACTATCAGCTCGGAGACCATGGCTGCGGTTACCCTTGACGCTGCGTCACAGACAGGAGTGCCTGCGATGGTGTACTCAACGACGAACCTGGGTGCACGAATGGCAAAACGTCATCTTTTCGGATTAATCCAGGTTCTGTTTACATCATCATGATGGTCGCATCCGTGTGTGGTGACATCGCGGTGAACGCACATTGGAAACGTGTATTCGTATCCCCATACTGGCGTATCACCCGGCGTGATGGTATGAGGTGTCATTGGTTACACGTCTCGGTCACCTCTTGTTCGCATTGACGGCACTTTGAACAGTGGACGTTACATTTCAGACGTGTTACGACCCGTGGCTCTACCCTTCATTCGAAAATATTCGACTGTTGCCCTGGCCACCACGTTCTCGAGATCTCTCAGCAATTGAAAATGTCTGGTCAATGGTCGCCGAGCAAGTGGCTCGTCACAATACGCTAGTCACTATTCTTGATAAACTGTGGCGTCGTGTTGAAGCTGCATGGGCAGCTGTACCTGTACACGCCATCCAAGCTCTATTTGACTCAATGCCCAGGCGTATCGAGGCCGTTATTACGGCCAGAGGTGGTTGTTCTGGGTACCGATTTCTCAGGATTTATGCACCCAAATTGCTTGACAATGTTATCACATTTCAGTTCCAGTATAATATATTTGTCCAATGAATACCCGTTTATCATCTGTATTTCTTCTTGGTGTAGCAATTTTAATGGCCAGTAGTGTATATTCCACTGACTCATCTAGCAGAAACGCTAATATTTCATCTGCCACTTCTTTCTCACTCTGCGAAATTCCTTGAATTCCGTTCTGATGAAATGTCAACTTCGGCAACTGCTGCTGAAGCTATAACGTGAAGTCTGCTTTGTTCATCGTTGCCGTTTGCTCTGCTTCGTACCAGCACCACTAGCACTGCCGTGAGCTGCTCGTCGACTACGCAGTTCCACAGTGCTCTCTAGCCTCGTGCTCTGAACACCATTGGATACCTCCAGTCTCGCCTCATGTTGCCGTTAGCAGCCAATATTTTGGTTGCGTGGTAGACAATTTTTGGGCATCGAACGCTGTAAACATCATTGGCAATTTGCGATCTCACACTCGAGGGGTTCCATCTAAGTCCCTGACTGTAGCTGATAAAATTATAATGTCACTGGTAAACTTGAAACTTCAATACGCTAACCAAATTTCTCCTTGAGTTTCTTTACTGCTTGCTCATTGTAGAGATTGAATAACACCGGGTGTAGGCAACAACCCTAACTCACTCCCCTCTCAACTTTGGCTTCGCTTTAATATCCCACAACTTGTACACTGAAGCGCCAAAGAAACTGGTATAGTAATGCGTATTGCCGGCCGGTGTGGCCATGCGGTTCTAGGCGCTTCAGTCTGGAACCGCTGGACCGCTACGGTCGCAGGTTCGAATCCTGCCTCGGGCATGGCTGTGTGTGATGTCCTTAGGTTAATTAGGTTTAAGTAGTTCTAAGTTCTAGGGGACTGATGACCACATATGTTAAGTCTCATAGTAAAAAAAAGAGAGAGAGAGAGAGAGAGAGAGAGAGAAATTGTGCGTATTCAAATACAAAGACATGTGAACAGGCAGAACGGCACTGCGGTCGGTAACGCCTATATAAAACAAAAAGTATCTGGCGCAGTTGTTAGATCGGTTACTGCTGCTACAATGGCAGGTTATCAAGATTTAAGTGAGTTAGAACGTGGTGCTATAGTTGGCGCACGAGCCATGGGACATAGCATCTCTGAGGTAGCGATGAAGTGGGGATTTTCCTGTACGACTATTTCACGAGTGTACCGTGAATACCAGGAATCCGGTAAAACATCAAACCTCCGACATCGCTGCGGCAGCAAAAAGATCCTGCAAGAACAGAACCAATGACGACGGAAGAGAATCGTTCAACGTGACAAAAGTGCAACCCTCCCCCAAATTGTTGCAGATTTCAATGCTGGGCCACCAACAAGTGCCAGCGTGCAAACCATTCAACGAAGCTTTCAGAGCCGGGTCAACACCGACATTGGACTGTCGATGACTGAAAACACATTGCCTGGTTGGACGAGTCTCGTTTCAATTTGCATCGAGCGGATGGACGTGTACGGGTATGGAGACAACCTCACGAATCGATGGACCCTGCATGTCATCAGAGGACTATTCAAGCCGGTGTAGGCTCTATAATGGTATGGGGTGTGTGCAGTTGGAGTGATATGGGACCCGTGATACGCCTAGATACGACTCTGACAGGTAACACGTACGTAAGCATCCTGTCTGATCACCTGCGTCCATTCGTGTCCATTGTGCATTCCGACGAACTTGGGCAATACCAGTAGGGCAGTGCGACACTCCAGACTTCCAGAATTTCTACAGAGTGGAAGACTCTTCTGAGTTTAAACACTTCCTCTGGTCACCAAACTCCCCAGACTTGAACATTATTGAGCATATCTGTGATGCCTTACAATGTACTGTTCAGAAGAGACCTCCACCCCGTCGTACTCGTACGGATTTACGGAGAGACCTGCCGGGTTCATGCTGTCCATTCCCTCCAGCACTACTTCAGACATTAGTCGAGTCCACGCCATGCCATGCTCTTGGGGGCCCTGCACGATCTTAGGCGGGTGTACCAGTGTCTTTGGCTCTTCAGAGTATAACTGCATTCTGGTTGCTGTAAAAGTTGTAAATAACCTTTGTTCCTCGTATTTTACAACAGCTGCCTTCATATTTCCAGTCAACATTTTCGAAAGCTGTCCCTAGATCTGACAAGTGCTGGAAATGTAGGTTTGCTTTTCTTCACTCTATCTTGTAAGCGTAGAGGGGGCAGCAAGAGGAGCATATGTCTCTTAATATAGTCTGGGGTACGGACTTTTTATTTATTACAGGCTTCTCTCGAATTTATTGCAATTATTGTCGGTGAAGCTGCTAAACTGTAGATTAACATTGCCGTGCATGATGGAAAATACTGTGACTTTAGCAATGGCTACGGGTCTTGTGGTTTTTTTTTTCGTATTCAAGCCGTTAACGAGGAATTATGCTGATTCTTTGACGTGCTCGCTGTTACGGCGCTAAGAGCATGTGGACCTTTATAGAACATCGCTAAAATTGGGTCCTCAATCTTTTCTCTGTCCCATCTCCACACAGCCCTCTGGCAGCTGCCAGAAGGAACCGGTCCAGCATGCTGACGTGATGGCAGTATACCCGTGCCATTCACGTGTCCTTAGGGACGCCACACCCCCCCCCCCCCCCCCCCGTCTTGCTGCAGAATGGAATCTCAACAGCAGTCGACCGATTGTCTGTAGAGGAGAAGACCCTTAGTGGCTTACAAATTCTACTTTCAGTTTTACACTGCAGGACTATTGCTGTAGACTCTAATGAACACGGCCATCTCTACGTTATCTGTGAGTCCAAATTCTTCGGTCGAAATAGAAAATATCATTTTATGCCTACAATGGCCGGGAAGAAGTGTGGAATTTCAAGGTCACAAAGGTGTGTCCTCTCCAGCAGATGAAATGTATCACAGCACCACTTGCAGTCGTAGATCTGCGAATTGGGCAGTCGAGTTGGCATGGTTGCTGAATAACGTCGTCAAGTGGGAAGATAAGGATTGACTTGGTTCAGTCCTGGGGATGTTAAAAGTGGATCCTACCGGCTCATTTGAGAGTGATCTTAGAAGATTTCTCATGTTCCTCTGGCTGGTGAATTGGTTTCTTCTGTATAAACTGATTAATTTTCCAGATTATAAGTATCATAAAGTCTGATACAAAATGATCCACTCCAAAGGTGATAAAAATAGGGAAAGTGCAATTATTCTCATTTGTAACTGAAACTGTTGTAACTGCTGATTATTTTTACTTTAAACGAAGTGGTATTCATTTATTTTAGTACAATGAGTAAAAATGAGCTTCAGGCGAAAAATTCGTTGTTGGCTAATGACGCTTTTGGTGACGAATGACCCTGTATGTAGTTAATGTCCATATAAAAGAAACTAATTTGTAAAAAGTTAACCCCATTTTGCATTGAGATGTAAGCTAGATTTTTATGAATAGTAAAATAACTAAGGATAAGCACATTTGGTGCTCGATCATTGCAACACCAAACGCATCACATCCAGCTTAATATAAATGGCTAGAATTTACTTGAATTGTTTAATTGAAACAAGAGAACTTAGAGAATTGACGTTTTGCAAAAGAAACGTATATCAATGGGTTACAGATATTAATTTTTCCAAGACTTTGCCTTTTCATGAGTTCAACAGTTGTTTGCTGTTCCTTCAATAGAACTACATCATTTCGCAAACACTTTAACTGAGGTAAATGTTACATGGAAGCTCACAGGTAGGAATAGCTTTCCCCTTCGGGACTTTTCAATCAGATTCAAAAGTTCACCCTTGTGTCTTTATCAAAAGACATTTTTATTGCTCACAGACCCTAGGATACACTCAACGTATTCCAGCCAATTTTCAAAACACATTTTCTTTAATTTGAGTTATGCTAGACAACATCAAAAAATAGGAAGTGTGGAAGTGATGAAATAAATCCATTAACTTCGTCAGATGTCTTTTGTAAGCAAAGAAAGTTCTGTAGATACGTTAACTCTAATAAGCCCCTGTCTGAAAGTTTACAATGTGTTCCTCCACTTCGAGGAGTATTAACGTCGCTTATTTTTGTTTTACCTAACAGCGTTTTCTAAATTGTTCTCACTTTTAACAGTTTCAGATTTTTAATTTTAGTTTGAGGTCGCACTATGAGGCCGCAAATAATATTTTTATAAATGTCTTCTAGCATTATTTCACAGCCCATTGGATACACTAGATTTAATAGCATGAGGATGAAATTTTAAATCGTTGAATCAAGATGGTGCTGTTACAATCATATTGAAAACACAAAAAAATGTACTTTGCATGTACAAATGAACATGCTTACTGTTTGGTTATGGAAGTTATCGATTTTAAAAATATTAACTGTATAACTATCAACTGTTTGAGGTACAGTAAGTTTTGTGTAATTATTGATAAATTTAGTTCCTGGAGCATGACATGATTTCAAAACTCACCGAATTGGCCACATAAGATATTACAGTACCAGAATTTGGTAACCTCTTGGAGAAATTTCTGCGGCGCCCATGCTGGTAAGAGAAGTCATAGGGTGCTGTAGCTTATTGCAGGGATTCTCAATTTTTTTCCATCGCGTCCCCCTTCTGAAACATAAGTTGTTTTCCTCCCCCTCCTCCCCTCCAAGCGCCCCCCCCCCCCCAATATCCTTTCCTTTCTCATACTTGGCACGAAAATGAGCCCGGAAATCCGTATATTTCTCTCTAATTACTGCAACGATCAGTTACAACAATAGCATCAATTAAAGAGGGTCTCCGATCAAATCAGGGCAAAAATTATTAGACGAATCATACATTTCCATTAGTTAAAAGTGGTGAAAGTTAACAATTACAACTAGTTTATAAATAACGACAGCTGTATACGCAGTTATTGTAACACAGCAAAGATGTGTATTTCACTAGACTTTTTTTTTTACAAATTAGTTCACAAATTACTTCCATCTATATTGGTTCTAATTCCTTCTTAATGTTTTAAGGTGTGAAAGATCACGACATACAATTGAGAATAGAACGATAGTCAATATTTAAATGTGAATTTAAAAGCTGTTGCGTTGAAACTGAACATCCGAGAAGAAACTAAAAAGAGTAGAATTCATACGATTCAAAAGTCGGAAATGTTCTGAAATTTGCACAATTTGTGTGATGTGTGTGTTTGATGTTGAAAAGAAAGCAAATCCAGTCTTGGTTGGATCTTTAAAAGATCCCTTTCCAGCAGCAATCAAGACTGATCTTTCGTCTTCATTAATGCCTCTGTGCAAAGTGTTCATTTAATGTCATTAAGGGTTGTTAAATGTTCAGTAAGTAACTAATACTGCAGGCGATCGATGACTGTAACTGGATGATGAAATACGCTGAAGAGCCAAAGACACTGGTACACCTGCGTAACATCGCGTAGGGGCCTCGGAGCACGCAGAAACGCCACAACACGACTAATGTCTGAATTAGTGCTGGAGGAAACTGATACCATGCATCCTACAGGACTCTCCATAAATCCGTAAGAGTCCGAGGGGGTGGATATCTCTTCTGAACAGCACGTTGCAAGGCATTCTAGATATGCTCAATAATGTTCAAGTCTGGGGAGTTTGGCGGCCATAGGAGGTATTTAGAAGAATGTTCCTGGAGCCACTCTGTACAAATTCTTGACGTGTGGGGTTCACATTACCCTGCTGGAATTGACCAAGTCCGTCGGAATGCACAATGGACATGAATGGATGCAGGTGAACAGACAGGATGCTTAAGCACGTGTCACCTGTCAGAGTCGTATCTAGAAGTACCAGGGGTCCCATATCACTCCAACAGCACATATCCCGCCCCATTACAGAGCCTCCAACAGCTTCTACATTCCCCTGCTGACATGCAGGGCCCAGGGATTCTTGAGGTTGGCTCCACACCCGTACACGTCCATCCGCTCAATACAATTTGAAACTATACTCGTCCGACCAGGCAACATGTTTCCAGTCAGTCGAAAACTTTGTGTCGTGCAGTCGTCAAGGGTACACGAGTGGGCCTTCGGCTCTGAAAGCACATACCGATGAGTTTCGTTGAAAAGTTCGCACGCTGACACTTGTTAATGGCCCAGCATAGAAATCTGCAGCAATCTGTAGAAGGGTTGCACTTCTGTCTGAATGATTCTCTTCAGTCGTCGTTGGTCCCGTTTCTGGAGGATCTTTTTGCCCACAGCTATGTCAGAGATCTGGTGTTTTACCGGATTCCTGATATTCACGGTACACACAGGAAATGGTCGTACGGGAAAATCCCCACTTCATCGCTACCTCGGAGATGCTGTGTCCCATCGCTCGTACGCCGACTATAAAACCTCATTCAGTCTCATTTAAATCTTGATAACCTGCCACTATAGCAGCACTAACCCTGCACAAGACACTTGTTGTCTTATATAGGAGTTGCCGACCGCAGCGCCGTTCTACCTGTTTACATATCCTTGTATTTGAGTACGCATGCCTATACAAGTTTCTTTGGCGCTTCAGTGTATTACTGGCGACTTTTAATGGAAATGAGAATCAGACGCTAGCAATTTGTTTCTCAGAAGTCTTTTTCTTATATAATACGAAACAGAACTCTTTCAATGAAAGCTGGTGCCCCCCTTTATTACCCGCTGCTCCCCCCTCCCCTCCCCCCCCCCCCCCAACCCAGGAAGGCTGGCCTAGTGGGGAGACAGCCTCACAGAACCAGGCCAGAGACATCCACCACGCTGGCCAGCATTGCACTGTAGAGCCAGCGTGCGTCCCGTGAGGGGAACCAGCTGACTATGGAGTGCGCAGAGTTGAGGAAGACCCCAGCCGAGGCCGTGTTGAGCGGCCACGACCCCATCTGGCGGTGTGCGTTACTCGGCGGCGGCAATGATCAGGTGTGGCCACGCCGATCAAGAGGCGGCCGACGAACGTGCCGCAACTTCAATTTACCCTTCGAGCTGTCTAGTTGCAGCCATCTGAGCGGCTCGCGTTATCTCTGTGTGTTGTTTCTCGGCTGGTGCATTTTAATTGCTCGCGTATCTGGCTTTTTATCTCCATAGAGATTACCCTTGCATTATTTGCGGCACGTGCGCTGTTGCTATCTTCTCCGGAGTGTTTTGGTGCTTCGCTGTTACCCGCTGATCAGTATTTCGTAACATTAGGTTCTCTAGCACTTGACCACTACGCACGTTACCAGAAAAAAACCGGAATTATTTTTTAAAGGCTATACAGGGTGGTCCATTGATCGCGCTCGGGCCAAATAGCTCAGTACATAAGCGTCAAACACAAAACTACAAAGAACGAAACTTGTCTATCTTGAAGGGGGAAACCAGATGGTGCTATGGTTGGCCCGCTAGATGGCGCTGCCATAGGTCAAACGGATATCAGCTGCGTTTTTTTTTTAAATAGCAACCCCCATTTTTTATTACACATTCGCCTACTACGTAAAGAAATATGAATGTTTTAGTTGGACCACTTTTTTGCGCACAGTTTGAGTCATAACACGACGTCCTGTGGCTGCACGAAAAGCATTATTCAACATGGTGGCATCGCTGTCAGGGTTCCTCCGAGCCATAATCCGTAGGTAGCGGTCATCCACTGCAGCAGTAGCCCTTGGGTGGCCTGAGCGAGGCATGTCATCGACACTTCCTGTCTCTCTGTATCTCCTCCATGTCCGAACAACATCGCTTTGGTTCACTCCGAGACATCTTGACGCTTCCTTGTTGAGAGCTCTTCCTGGCACAAAGTAACAATGCAGTCACGATCGAACCGCGGTATTGACCGTCTAGGCATGGTTGAACTACAGACAACACGAGCCGGGTACCTCCTTCCTGGTGGAATACCTGGAACTGATCGGCTGTCGGACCCGCTCCGTCTAATAGGCGCTGCTCATGCATGGTTGTTTACATCTCTGGGCGGGTTTAGTGACATCTCTGGTCAAAGGGACTGTGTCTGTGATTCAGTATCCGAAATCAACGTTTGTCTTCAGGAGTTCTGGGAACTGAGCCGATGCAAAACTGTTTTTGATGTGTGTATTTACAGAAATACTACTTTTAATCTACAAACACAAAAATGTAGAGACACTGTGGTGACGGAAGTCATGAGATAGCTATACAGACATACACAGATGGCGGTAATATCTCGTAGACAAGGTATGAAATGACACTTCACTGGTGGAGCAGTCACTTGTACACAGATGATTCATGTGAATAGGTATCCAGCTTGATTATGACCAGACGACGGCAATTAACACACTTTGAGGAAGGAATGGTTGTTGGAGCTAGATACATGGCACATTTCATTTCGGAAATCGTTAGAGAATTGAATACTGCGAGATCCACAGTGTCAAGACTGTGCCGATAATACAAAATTTCACGCATTATCTCTCACTATGGACAATGCAGTGGCCGACAGGCTTCGCTTAAAGAAAGAGAGCAGCGGCGTTTGCATAGAGTTGTCTGTGCTAACAGACAAGCAACCCTGTGTGAAATAACCGCAGAAACCAACGTGACACGTACGAGGAACGTATCAGTTTTGATAGTGAGGCGATATTTAGCGTTATTTCAAGTAAACAAAATTACAATAGGAGAACAGGAAATCAAAATTGTTGATAAATTTAAATATTTAGGCGAAATAATAACATACAATCTAAATGAGAAGCCATCATGGCAAAATAGAATAAAAAAACTGAACTATGCAAATTACATTACCAAAACTACATACAACAGAAAAAAGCCTATCTATAGATGCAAAATTAAAACACTATAAAACAGTTACACAACCAGAAATAACGTATGCAGCTGAAACTATCTTCAAAACAACTAATACAGCAGAAATTGACAGAATACTAAAAATAGAAAGAAGAATAATTAGGACATGCATAAATAAACAGAATAAAATAAATGGACATTGGAGAATAGCATCAAATGAAACAGTATATAAGAAAATAGAACCAGTCATGAGCACAATCAGGAAGAAACGCATCTCATTCTTTGGACATCTGATGAGAACTCCAGAAAACAGAATTAGTAAAAAAATAATACAAAAATTGTGGAATAGCAAGAGCGACATTAAATGGATCACAGAAATTAAGGAAGATATAAAAGAACTTCAAATTACAGTAGATGACCTAAAAAACAAGACAGAGAAAACCAGAATACTGCAAGACCCGCAAACCAGACTACAAAAGAAAATCAATAAAAGGAGTACAGGAAGAGTTGTCTCAGATGAAGAAAGAAAGAAAATATCTGAAAGAATGAAGAAATATTGGGCAGACAGAAGAGCAAAACACCTTTCATATAAGAATAGCCTCTAATAATTATATTACCTAAATATATTAAGTTATTGTCGAACCAAATTGTATCCATGTGTAACAACTTGTTTAGAACTTTGTATTTTTGACTACAGTGGTCCAATGAAGGCCATAAAATAAATAATAATAAAATAATAATAATAAAAACACCAAGGAATTGCAATTACCGATAACTTAAATTGGAATGAACAAAGTAATGCAATTACCGATAACTTAAATTGGAATGAACAAAGTAAACCAAAAACTCCATTTTACTGCTACATCACTAAGAAGATGCAATGAGACTACTATAAGGACTGCCTATACTACGCTTATCCGTCCTCTTCTGCAGTAGTGCTGCACAGTGTGGGATCTGTATCAGGCAGAGTTGACGACGAGCGTCGAAAAACATCAGAGAAGAGCAGCTCGTATTGCATTGTCGTGAAACAGGGCTGATATGTGATACGAGACTTGTGGTGCCAGTCAGTAGAACAAAGGCATTTTTCGTTGCGGCGAGATGTTTCCTGAAATTTAAATCGCCAGCTTTCCCCTCTGGATGCGAAAATATTTTGTTGACGGCAACCCCAACGGAGAAATGATCATCGTTGTAAAATAAGAGAAGTCAGAGCTTGGACGAAAAGATTTCGTACTGATTTTTCCCGACCGCTCTTCAAGAGTCTGAAATTAGTCTGGAATTAGGCAGCTAAATTCGATTTGCAGAGCAGCCATGTGGACACAGATGTAAATACTTTTCCGTGAAATAACGTGTTTTAACTGCTATTTCACCGAAAAGCTACAGGTCCCTCATAATTTTTGATGTAATATGTGTGAAGATGTACACTGTATATACGCAGGCAACAGAGTGGCTGTGTAAAATTACGAAGGTATGCTAAACATATCGTAGAGATAGAGAACCAAAATCAGCTGACAATATCAGACATGGAAGAAGCCTGGAGATACTAGAAGGTATCAGATAGATTATATAATGGTCAGACAGAGATTTAGGAACCAGGTTTTAAATTGCAAGACGTTTCCAGGGGCAGACCACAATCTATTGGTTATGAACAGCAGATTAAAACTGAAGATACTGCGAAAAGTGGGAATTTGAGGAGACGCAACCTAGATAAATTGGAAGAACCAGACGTTGTAGAGACCTTCAGGGAAGGCATTAGGGAACGACTGACAAGAATGGGGGAAAGAAATACAGCAGAAGAAGAATGGGTAGCTTTGAGAGACGAAATAGTGAAGGTAGCAGAGGATCAAGTAGATAAAAAGACGAGGGCTAATAGAAATCCTTGGGTAACAGAAGAGATATTCAATTTAATTGATGAAAGGAGAAAATATAAAAACGCAGTAAATGAAGCAGGCAAAAAAGAATACAAACGTCTCAAAAATGAGATCGACAGGAAGTGGAAAATGGCTAAGCAGGGATGGCTAGAGGACAAATGTAAGGATGTAGAGGCTTATCTCACTAGGGGTAAGATAGATACTGCCAACAGGAAAATTAAAGAGACCTTTGGAGAAAACCACTTACATGAATATCAAGAGTTCAGATGGAAACCCAGTTCTAAGCAAAGAAGGAAAAGCAAAAAAGTGGAAGGAATATGTAGAGGGTCTATACAAGGGCGATGTTCTAAAGGACAATATTATAGAAATGGAAGACAATGTAGATGAAGATGAAATGGGAGATATGATACTGCGTGAAGAGCTTGACAGAGCACTGAAAGACCTGAGTCGAAACAAGGCCCCGGGAGTAGATAACATTCCACTAGAACTACTGACAGCCTTGGGAGAGCCAGTCCTGACAAAACTCCACCATCTAGTGAGCAACATGTACGAGACAGGCGAAATACCCTCAGACTTCAAGAAGAATATAATAATTCCAATCCCAAAGAAAGCAGGTGTTGACAGATGTGAAAATTACCGAACTATCAGCTTAATAAGTCACAGCTGCAAAACACTAACGCGAATTCTTTACAGACGAATGGAAAAACTGGTAGAAGCCGACCTCGGGGAAGATCAGTTTGGATTCCGTAGAACTATTGGAACACGTGAGGCAGTACTGACCCTACGACTTATCTTAAAAGAAAGATTAAGGAAAGGCAAACCTACGTTTCTAGAAATTGTAGACTTAGAGAAAGCCTTTGACAATGTTGACTGGAATACTCTCTTTCAAATACTGAAGGTGGCAGGCGTAAAATACAGGAAGCGAAAGGCTATTTACAATTTGTACAGGGACCAGATGGCAGTTATAAGAGTCGATGGGCATGAAAGGGAAGCAGTGGTTGGGGAGGGAGTGAGACAGGGTTGTAGCCTATCTCGAATGTTATTCAGTCTGTATATTCAGCAAGCAGTAAAGGCTACAAAAGATAAATTCGGAGTAGTAATTAAAATACATGGAGAAGAAATAAAAACTTTGAGGTTCGTCGATGACATTGTAATTCTGTCAGAGACAGCAAAGGACCTGGAAGAGCAGCTGAACGGAATGGACAGTGTCTTGAAAGGAGGATATAAGATGAACATCAACAAAAGCAAAACGAGGGTAAAGGAATGTAGTCGAATTAAATCGGGTGGTGCTGCGGGAATTAGATTAGGAAATGAGACGCTGAAAGTAGTAAATGAGTTTTGATATTTGGGGAGCAAAATAACTGATGATGGTCGAAGTAGAGAGGATATAAAATGTAGATTGGCAATGGCAAGGAAAGC
Source organism: Schistocerca piceifrons (assembly GCF_021461385.2). Classification (NCBI taxonomy): domain Eukaryota; kingdom Metazoa; phylum Arthropoda; class Insecta; order Orthoptera; family Acrididae; genus Schistocerca; species Schistocerca piceifrons. The sequence continues at coordinate 218,273,955 of NC_060146.1, forward strand.
GTTTCTGAAGAGGAGAATTTGTTAGCATCGAGTATAGATTTAAGTGTCAGGAAGTTGTTTCTGAAAGTATTTGTATGGAGTGTAGCCATGTATGGAAGCGAAACATGGACGAAAAATAGTTTGGACAAGAAGAGAATAGAAGCTTTCGAAATGTGGTGCTACAGAAGAATGCTGAAGATTAGGTGTGTAGATCGCATAACTAATGAGGAGGTATTGAATAGAATTGGAGAGAAGAGAAATTTGTGGCACAACTTGACTAGAAGAAGGGATCAGTTGGTAGGACATGTTCTGAGGCATCAAGGGATCACCAATTTAGTATTGGAGGTCAGCGTGGAGGGTAAAAATCGCAGAGGGAGACCAACAGATGAATATACTAAGCAGATTCAGAAGGATGTAGGTTGCAGTAGGTACTGGGAGATGAAGAAGCTTGCACAGGATAGAGTAGCATGGAGAGCTGCATCAAACCAGTCTCTGGACTGAAGACCACAACAACAACAATATCAAAATATATTACTATTATCATAATACAGCAAAGGTAGAAATGGAATCGTCTTTCAGCTTTGTATATGAGCAGCATAAGGCATAAGCACCTGTGCAATGAGGTGGTGAAAATCATTTTGGGACACCTCCTAATATCGTGTCCGACCCCCTCTTGCCCGGCGTAGTGGAGCAACTGGATGTGGAATGGACTCAACAAGTCGTTGAAAGTCCCCTGCGGAAATATTGAGCCATGCTGCCTCTGTAGGAGTCCATAATTGCGGAATTGTTGCCAGCACTGGATGTTTTTCACGAACTGACCTCTCGATTACGTCCATACATATGTTCGACGGGATTCTGGTCGGGAGATCTGGGTTGTCAAATGACTGTCCAGAATGTTCTTCAAATCAATCACAAAGACCTGTGGCCCGGTGACATGGCGCATTGTCGTCCATAAAAGTCTCGTCGTTGTTTGGGCACATGAAGTCCATGAACGGCTGATAATGGTTACCAAGTATCCGAATATAATCATATCCAGTCAATGATCAGCTCAGTTGGACCAGCGGATCCAGTCCAGTCCATTTCAGCACATGCCACACCATTATGGAGCCACCACCAGCTTACACAGTGCCTTGTTGACGAGTTGGGTCCATGGCTTTGTGGGGTCTGCCCCACAGTTGAACCTTATCCGAATATAATCATTTTCAGTTAATGATCAGCTCAGTTGGACCAGCGGATCCAGTCCAATCCATTTAAGCACATCCCACACCATTATGGAGCCACCACCAGCTTACACAGTGCCTTGTTGACGGGTCCTTGGCTTTGTGGGGTCTGCCCCACAGTCGAACCTTATCCGAATATAATCATTTCCAGTCAATGATCAGCTCAGTTGGACTATCGGATCCAGTCCAGTCCATTTAAGCGCATCCCACACCATTATGGAGCCACCAGCAGCTTACACAGTGCCTTGTTGACGAGTTGGGTCCATGGCTTTGTGGGGTCTGCCCCACAGTTGAACCTTATCCGAATATAATCATTTTCAGTTAATGATCAGCTCAGTTGGACCATCGGATCCAGTCCAGTCCATTTAAGCACATCCCACACCATTATGGAGCCACCACCAGCTTACACAGTGCCTTGTTGACGAGTTGGGTCCATGGCTTCGTGGGGTCTGCCCCACACTCGAACCTTACCAGCAGCTCTTGCCGACGGAAACTGGGACTCATCTGACCAGCGCATGGTTTTCCAGTAGTTTAGGATCCAACTGACATGGTCACGAGTAGAGGAGAGGCGCCGTAGCAACACCGACTCAAAGGAAGGCCTCGGCGCTTGTTCGTGACGTCACGTCAGCTAGGCACGGCGAACGCCAGGTCTGTTGCAGGCATACTCGTAATGGTGGTGTCTCCCTCTCTGACACAGGAAAATATGAAACTATTGGCGGTAGTTGACCAATACACATTGTTCTGAGAGATTTCTACAATCAATTAATTGTGCAATTCATTACACTTCTTAACAAATAGTGTACCCCTGAACTTCCTGTTTTAAGGATTGACATACAAAAACATCTTCATGGTCCAGCAGCAACAGAACTCGTGCTTCTTAACCTTATTTGTAAATCTGAGGATGTTAGGTTTGTACTGGGTTGCTTTTACAAGAAACTATGAACATATTGGTGCTCTTCTTTAGGTATCTTGGTTGACTATGGGGTGAGGAGCACTGGATGTTAATGAAATATCTTGCGATTGTACACGTTGGGGGAGCGGGTGGGGGACATAAGAAGAGGCAAAAGAGAGATACTTGTTTTATCAAATAAAATTTTTTATCTTATAAAGTTGCTCCTTTCAGTTGCAAGAGGGGAATATTTATCTTTTCTAACGTGCATGTTTAAAAAAAGTTTAAGCTCAGCAGTATTTTCCATGTATGAAGCGATTTTGTTTCCTGTTTATAATTCCTTTCGTTGAAAACGACTGTAATCTTATGACTGGCAACAGATGGACATTTAGACATCTAAATTAATTCACATTTCCAGTGACGATGTCAAACGAAAATAAATAAATAAATAAAAGAAACGAGTTAATTATAAGGGGGTTGGGGTAAGTTTCGATAACAAAATAGATCAAGTAAATATAGTTACTTGAATGTAAAATTTTCGAAGCTTGCTATGGGGCTAAGCTTCTGCTCATATTGATCTAGGTTTGTTTCGACAGGATTCAGTAATACAGAACTATGACCTTCATTTGTAGTTTTACGATAGTAAGAAAATCTTTCTTCTAAATAAAACTGCAGAATCCAAAACAATACCAAACAGTTTGTTCAAAAATAAGAGACTTATAGTGACAAGCACGCCCAGGCGTTTCTGCCTGCAACAGACCTGGCGTTCGCCGTGCCTAGCTGACGTGACGTCAGCAAAAAGCGCCGAGGCCTTCGTCTGAGTCCGTGTTGGCCGTAGGCGATGCCGTACTGTGAGCGAAGGCACTCGCATTTGTCGTCTGTTGCCACAGCCCATTAACTCCATATTTTGCCGCACTGTCCTAAAGGATACGTTCGTCGTCGCCTCACATTGGCTCCTGCGATTATTTCGGGCAGCTTCGCCGTCTGTTAGCACTGACAACTCTACGCGAACGACGCTGCTCTCGGTCGTTAAGTGAAGGCCGTCGACACTGCGTTGTCCGTGGTGAGAGATAACACTTGAAATTTGGTATTCTCGGCAGATTCTTGACGCTCTGGATCTCAGGTACTGAATCCCCAAACGATTTCCGAATGGTATGTCCCGTGCGTCCAGCTGCAACTACCGTTCCCCGTGCAAAATCTGTTACACTACTGGCCATTAAAATTGCAGCACCACGAAGATGACGTGCTACAGACGCGAAATTTAACCGACAGGAAGAAGATGCTGTGATATGCAAATGATTAGCTTTTGAGAGCATTTACACAAGGTTGGCGCCGGTGGTGACACCTACAACGTGCTGACATGAGGAAAGTTTCCAACCGATTTCTCATACACAAACAGCAGTTGACTGGCGTTGCCTGGTGAAACGTTGTTGTGATGCCTCGTGTAAGGAGGAGAAATGCGTACCATCACGTTTCCGACTTTGATAAAGGTCGGATTGTAGCCTATCGCGATTGCGGTTTATCGTATCGCGACATTGCTGCTCACGTTGGTCGAGATCCAATGACTGTTAGCAGAATATGGAATCGGTGGGTTCAGGAGGGTAATACGGAACGCCGTGCTGGATCCCGACGGCTTCGTATCACTAGCAGTCGAGATGACAGGCATCTTATCCGCATGGCTGTAAAGAATCGTGCGGCCACGTCTCGATCCCCGAGTCAACAGATGGGGACGTTTGCAAGACGACAACCACCTGCACGAACAGTTCGACGACGTTTGCAGCAGCATGGACCATCAGCTCGGATACCGTGGCTGCGGTTACCCTTGACCTGCATCACAGACAGGAACGCCTGCGATGGTGTACTCAACGACGAACCTGGGTGCACGAATGGCAAAACGCCATTTTTCGGATGAATCCAGGTTCTGTTTACAGCATCATGATGGTCGCATCCGTGTTTCGCGACATCGCAGTGAACGCACATTGGAAGCATGTATTAGTCATCGCCATACTGGCGTATCACCCGGTGTGACGGTATGGGGTGCCATTGGTTACACGTCTCGGTCACCTCTTGTTCGCGTAGACGGCAGTTTGAACACTGGACGTTACAATTCAGATGTGTTACGACCCGTCGCTCTACTCTTCATTCGATCCCTGCGAAACCCAAGATTTCAGCAGGATAATGCATGACCGCATGTTGCGGGTCCTGTACGGGCCTTTCTGGATACAGAAAATGTTAGACTGCTGCCCTGGCCAGCACATTCTTCAGATCTCTCACCAATTGAAAACGTCTGGTCAATGGTGGCCGAGCAACTGGCTCGTCACAATACGCCAGTCACTACTCTTGTTGAACAGTGGTATCGTGTTGAAGTTGGATGGGCAGCTGTATCTGTACACGCCATCCAAGCTCTCTTTGACTGGATGCCCGGGCGTATCAAAGCCGTAATTACGGCCAGAGGTGGTTGTTCTGGGTACTGATTTCTCAGGATCTATGCACCCAAATTGCGTGAAAATGTAATCACATGTCAGTTCTAGTATAATATATTTGTCCAATGAATACCCGTTTATCATCTGCATTTCATCTTGGTGTAACAATTTTAATGGCCAGTAACGTAATTCGCGTCGTGCAGTCGTAACCGCGTCGGAAACCTTTTCACACGAATCACCCGAGTACAAATGACAGGTCCACCAACCCACTGCCCTTTTACACCTTACGTACGCGATACCACCACCATTTGTAAACGTGCTTATCGTTATACCACGCCTTTTGTCGCCTCAGTGTATTTGTTCGTGTCTGCCTTACGGCCTTTTCTAAGCAGTGCGTGCATCGAAGCACATTTCCAGTCCCGTGGGACCGTTCCACCCTCCCGGATTTTTATGATCACGCGCGTGTATTGCGGAGGTGTCGGGTTCGGACTCTGTATGTTTTTCTCTTTGCCTGACTCGGCACGCCCAGCTACTGAAGCGCCGCCATTGGGAGAGGCCGAGCCTTTTATCTGCCCGTCCGTCTTACGCAAGACGGGTCACGACCGTGGCTGCTGTATTTTTGCGATAACAAACTGACAAAACGGGCGATGTGAGCCGCCGCTCAGATTACTGTCTCTGTGCTCACAAAGTGCCGGGTTCCAGTCCGTGTACAGGCGACCCGAGGTGGATCCCGCCTTGTATCCCGGTCCGTACTCTGTGATCTGCCGTAAAACGCGTGGGGAAAGCTACCTTTTGTTCTGCCACATAAGGTGCAAAATGAAGATTACACGGACGCTAGTGAACCCGACATGGCTTCGCAATGTTCCTCTTTTCCGTACATAAAAGGCAATATCCTGATTGACTGACTCACTGCCTGATCATAGCCGCTGTGCGGCTGGTCCCGGCGGAGGTTCGAGTCCTCTCTCGGGCATGGGTGTGTGTGTTTGTCCTTAGGATAATTTAGGTTAAGTAGTGTGTAAGCTTAGGGACTGATGACCACAGCAGTTAAGTCCCATACGATTTCACACACATTTGAACATTTTTATCATCGCCCAGCCTAGACCGCTAAGGATAGATGCTTTAAGAAGCGATTTTTCGGAATTTCAATCCTGAGGGCGTGAAACAGGGAATGAAGCGTTTTTTAAAAAAAGCTCGCTACTGAGACGATTTTAAAGCTAGACCTACGAAAATTGGTATTTGGTTTCTCGGTCAGAAATAAAGAAATACGCGTTGCAGCATTTTTGGAAATTTAATGTTATGCGAGTGAAATGATAGGTGAAAGCTCTTTCTTTTTAATAAATCATTATTATAGAACTACTAATGTGTTTTAAAAGCTACATCTGTGAACGCTGGTATTTGACTTCTCTGTTGCAACCAAAAAAATACGTGTTTGAGTGGTTTTTGGAAACTGAGCCCCCACGTGGGTGAAATAGGGGATGAGATTTTTTATGAAAATATTTTATTATGAAAGCATTTGTAAAGCTAAATTATGAAAATTTAAATTTGGCATCACAACTACAAGTAAAAAAAATTATGTGTTTCACTGTTTTTTGAAATTGAATCCCTGTGGGAGTGAAACGGGGATAAAAGTTCTTTTGGAAGTATTTCACTTGTTGTGGAAATGTCTCCACAAGAGCGTAAAAAACATGATTAACAAAAACTTTGCACTCTAGCTACCAGAATCTCTTTTTGGTCAGAAGTACATTTCGAAAAGATCGCGCTTCTATTGCCTTAATTAGCGTGAAAAGCTTATTTGTTGCAGTTTGTGAACAACATAAAAATTCGTTTAAATACAAGCAAAATAGCCTCTGCACGCCATACAATTCATGCGACACAAGCAGCGGACCCTAAGCTTGTTGTTAGCTGGACGAACTTCCAAATTCCTTCTCCCCCTCTATCTGTCCATTCAGCTCTGCCCCCTCTCTCTATCCATCATCTCCTCCTCCTGTTTCTCTTCTCTGCGTCTACCTCCTCCTCCTCCTCCTCTCTCTCCCTCTTCCTCTCTCTCTTTCTCTCTCCCTCCCCATATCCTCCTCCTCCTCTCTGTCCATCTCCTCTTACCCACTCTCTCCGACCTTGAGTCTTGTTCCTTGGTATTGCAAACGAGACCTTGATTCAGTACTGTAGTCGCTTAAAATGAATGGGTAAATTCGTTGGGATCATTGGAACAAAGAGTACGATAAAGACCTTTCCAGCTGCTGGATCTGTGTGGATAGAGGTTTCAGTGGTAGTATTCCTCATAGTTTTGATCTGCGAGTGGATAGGATTACAAGGTTCCGAACGATTCAGATTCCGTAATAATATTCCAATCATAAGCTCCATTAATGCAACTTTCATCTTTGCTTTTCAAGCAGACTGCAAGGAGCAAAACGAAAGAGCACATTGTTTTCTACACCAGTTTTGTGTAAAATTATATATAACGAAAAAAATGTAGTGGGAGAAACAGTTAGTCTAATCGTTTAAATTCGTTTCTTTTGTAGTTAAAACTCACTGTGAGAAAGAATACGAACCAGCACATTTTCACAGCACACCATTTTCTTTCTCACAATCGGTTTTAAAAGAAAGCCTGTGGGTTATAGATTAAAAAATATCAATGTACGAAAACATTGTTAGCCAAAATTTCCAAAAGTTAGTGACCGATAGCCTTTAAATTATTACACGATACTCTAATAAATATTCATATGTATACAGACTTTATATATATAAAGGTGTCAGGCAAGTCCAACACCTTCCATGAAAACCCTGACATGATAGCAAATCCGGCAATAGGTCACATAGCTCCGAATAAATCCTGACATTAAATTAAGCAAATCAATACAATCAATGAGTGAGCAAATGGAATACCACAGACTAACACAAGAATGCCTAAATGCGTGTCATTCCTTCCCACCGTGAAACAGACGCAGTTCCGAGGGAGAAACGAGAACAGAAGCCGAGAGCAGAGCCGTGTAGGCTAGAAGGCCCTACGATAAGGGACGGACACCCACAACGCCGGCCGACCGCCAAGACCACCCCCCAGCCCATGTTAAAAGATAGAGCCCTCCATAAGAACAGTACAGATCTTACGATAATACTAAAAGGGCCACGCCAGCTGCAAGTTTTAGCGTGAGACTATATGCGTCTCTGTTACGTAGGAAACATTAAAAACATTGCCCCACCACGAAAAGTATAACGTTTCTCATTGGATAGACAGAATTTTTGTAGGTAGAGCTTAAGGTTAACATTGAGACGCTGATTGGTCAGTTGAAAACACAGCCAGATACCTCTTTCTTAAACCAACTTCGGTAAACAGTAGTAAGGATAAGTTCGAGAGAGATGCTACCGAGACGGCGAGGTGTGTGGAGCTGCGCTGCCAGCCGCCCCTGATGCTGCCTAAGCACCGACAAGGTAATGAACACACAAGATGCCGCATAAGAGCGCATAAGGCTTCAGTCAGAACTGCAGAAGTCTCATCTGTTACATCCCCTTTTTACGTAATAGCAGTGTCGATCGTCAATTAAACTTCGTGGTATTCACATTTGCTACTTGAAGTTAAAATGTGAAACGCGATTATTTTTCTGTTATATAGTTATTGAGACGCCACATCAGCCACTGTAATTTACGACAAGTTAAATAACTAATTAAAGATAACTGAGGGTCACTGTAGACCATTTTTGATAGTTTTCTCTTTTATGATACTTAATTTAAACCTAGATTATAGATGTGATATGGCATAGGTCATCCTTTGATCCATTATAGAACTTGGAAACTCATTCAGGGAATATTCGTTCACATTTTTGTTGAACGAAGTTGGTTTTTATCATCCTGTATTAACATATTTCCTTTTATCAATAGTGCAATTTATAAACAATGTTTTGTGAGTGGAATAAAATTTCCAATGGTAAACTTAACTCCTTTTTCGACCTTATTTTACCAGCTAACTAAAAATAGGAAAGCTTTGAACCCCTTCCACTAAATTTAGTTAGTATTAAGATTCTCTTACAGGGAGTGCAGTGGAGCTGACGCTGAAATCATTAAGTGTGTGTGTGTGAAATCTTATGGGACTTAACTGCTAAAGTCATCAATCCCTAAGCTTACACACTATTTAACCTAAATTATCCTAAGGACACACACCCAAGGGAGGACTCGAACCTCCGCCGGGACCAGCCGCATAGTCCATGACTGCAGCGCCCTAGACCGCTCGGCTAATCCCACGCGGCTGAAATCATTAAGTATTTCATTATATTATCGCTTGTCTCACTGAACTCTTCTGAACTCTGCATGTCATGTGTGGTCTGGCGTCTCCTTACCAGCAACAGGTCCCATGTTCAAACTAGTCAATTCCCTAAAAAACACGCTCAGAGCGTCATTGCGCGAAAGCGATAGGGAGACGCGACTTAGAACAGACACCATGCAGAAATATATATAAATTTTTCATGATACTCTACTGAAAGTTCGGACGGACTAAGAATATATATATATATATATATATATATATATATATGCTTGATTTTTTCAAAAAAAAGAGATTCTGTTACTGTGACCTTCCAGGGGGTGTTTTTTCGAAATTGAAACGTCTTGAAACGTTATTTTAACGCTTTTTTTCGGCAGAGACCCCGGCATGTATCGCCATAAAGGAAGATAGACTGCTACTTACCGTTATGAAGACGCGTCATGTTGCACACAGGCGGAGTAGCCGCGCTGTCTAGTGCGGTATTGTCCTTAGCGTAAATTAGTTTAAGTTACATTAAGTAGTGTGTAAGCTTAGGGACCGGTGACCTCAGCAGTCTGGTCCCATGGGGACTTACCACACATTTTTGTAGCATCTCGGCCCGCCAAACTTGGCGTTTGCACCGCGATGCTGAAGTCATTCTACTTCATTTTGTGATTATATTCGAGTGACAGCTGTTCCTTGGTTGCTTTAGTCGGATACGTCGCTGATGTTCCTCGCATATCTCTTCTCCTCAGATTTTTATTTTCCAGTGGGAACCAATCCCCATTTTTTTGTTGCAGATTCGGATTCTACGCCAAAAATTACCTAGGTTTTATCTGAAACAATTTTCTTTTCATTCGTCGTAGACGGCGCGCTAATCCGCGCGAAACGGAGAGAAGACGGAAGAAGACACCGGAACCTGTTGGCCCAGTGGAGAGATTCGAGGGGACTCATGGAACTGAAGCACCCTGATCTGGAGTCTTGCCAAAATCAACGCACAAAGGAACGGGAAACTACAGCATGATAATGTAGCGTATTTGGGAGGCTTTTAAACGTCTGAGCGTAAAATTTTCCTACAAAAACAAATTTGTAAAGCTAATTTAAATTCATTAGGATAATATCAACTGGTCAGAACATGAAAGTTTACATTTTTTTCGAAAATATAAATTAGAAGAGCTAAGTCGATTCGTAATTGCAAAAACCGGAAAAAAATTAATTTTTACGATTACAGCGCTATTACCGCGAATGGAAAAATGTCTTTCGTAAAACCTAGGTATTTTTGGCGCAGAATCCGAAATTGCAATAAAAATGGAGAGTTCCTAATAGAAAGTTGATCCCTACATGGGGAGGAGGGGGGGGGGGGGGGCGCTCAGTTTTAGGACAGCCGGACGTCCCAGTGAAAGTAGCTTTTCATCTGTAATTTTTTTTTTTTTTGTGCGATGCTTATTTTTCGAAATGTTTATTTGTTCCAAGTTAAAAAAAACACCGTGTATGTATACACTGTTCGTATGTGATCTACATGTAACAGGCACATCGCTCCCGCATGAGGTGTCCGTAAAGGTTTTTATCCTTAACTTCCTGAAGGTTAACATTCACGGTTGTTTCGACTGCTTCGTATGCAACACGTTGACGGTGGAATCTGATTTGCAACACAATTTCATCATATTCCTAGTGGAGGTAAGTTTTCATAACCGTTAGCCTTGACCACGTCCTTGTATAAACAATTACATTATTTTTGTTTATGTTATGTTTACAAGAATGTTTCTGCTGATATTTGTAAGTTCTTGATGGCCGATTACACTCTAACCGATTTACCTGACATGCATCTCATTTATGGGAATGCAAAGTGTGACGGTCGAGCATCAAGGCAGCTGTAATGCAGAACGATTTGCAGAGTACGAGGTTATCAAATCGCGTCACATTTCGAAGTCTTGATGGCCGTCTTCGTGAAACAGGATCCATCGGAGCAGGCCGACACGAAACTGGTAGATCTCGCAGTGTTTCAAGGTAGGAGGGATAAACTGCAGGGACTGAAAGGCTGCTTACAACTTATACAGAACGACACGGCATTTATAAGAGTCGATGGGCATGAAAAAGAAGCAGTTGTTGAGAAGGGAGTGAGACAGGGTTGTAGCCTATTCCCGACGTTGTTCTATCTGTACATTGAACAAGCAAGAAAGGATACCAAAGAAAAATTTGGAGTATGAAAGTTCAGGGAGGAGAAATAAAAACTCTGAGGATTTGACGATGTCATTGCTACTGTGTCAGAGACACCAAAGGACTTGGAAGAGGAGTTCAGTGGGATAAACAGTGCCTTGAAAGGAGGATATCGGATGAGCATCAAGAAAAGCGAAACAAGGATAATGGAATGTAGCTGAATTAAGTCAGGTGATGCTGAGGGAATTAGATTAGGAAACGACACAAAGTAGTAGATGAGTTTTGTTATTTGGGGCAGCAAAGTAACTGCTGACGGCCTAAGTAGAGAGGATATAAATTGTAGACTGGTAATGAAAAGGAAAGCGTTTCTAAAGAAGAGAAATTTGTTACTGTCGAATACAGATTTAAGTATCAAGAAATCTTTTCTGAAATTGTTTGTATGGAATGTAGCCAAGTATGGTATTGAAACATGGACGACAAACATTTTGGACAAGAAAAGAATAAAGGCTTTTGAAATGTTGTGGTACAGAAGAATGCTGAAGATTAGATGGGTAGATCATGTAACTAATGAGGAGGTACCAAATAGAATCTACATCTACAACTGTATCTACATTTATACTCCGCAAGCCACCCAACGGTGTGTGGCGGAGGGCACTTTACGTGCCACTGTTATTACCTCCCTTTTCTGTTCCAGTCGCATATGGTTCGCGGGAAGAACGACTGCCGGAAAGCCTCTGTGCGCGCTCGATTCTCTCTAATTTTACATTCGTGATCTCCTCGGGAGGTATAAATAGGGGGAAGCAATATATTTGATACCTCATCCAGAAACGCACCCTCTCGAAACCTGGACAGCAAGCTACACCGCGATGCAGAGCGCCTCTCTTGCAGAGTCTGCCACTTGAGTTTGCTAAACATCTCTGTAACGCTATCACGCTTACCAAATAGCCCTGTGACGAAACGCGCCGCTCTTATTTGGATCTTCTATCTCCTCCGTCAACCCGATCTGGTACGGATCCCACACTGATGAGCAATACTCAAGTGTAGGTCGAACGAGTGTTTTGTAAGCCACCTCCTTTGTTGATGAACTACATTTTCTAAGGACTCTCCCAATGAATCTCAACCTGGTACCCGCCTTAGCAACAATTAATTTTATATGATCATTCCACTTCAAATCGTTCCGTACGCATACTCCCAGATATATTACAGAAGTAACTGCTACCAGTGTTTGTTCCACTATCATATAATCATACAATAAAGGATCCTTCTTTCTATGTATTCGCAGTGCATTACATTTGTTTATGTTAAGGGTCAGTTGCCACTCCCTGCACCAAGTGCCTATCCGCTGCAGATCTTCCTGCATTTTCTAATGCTGCAACTTCTCTGTGTACTACAGCATCATCCGCGAAAAGCCGCACGGAACTTGCGACACTATCTACTAGGCCATTTATATACGAGTATATTGTGAAAAGCAATGGTTCCATAACACTCCCTTGTCGCACGCCAGAGGTTACTTTAACCTCTGTAGACGTCTCTCCATTGAGAACAACATGCTGTGTTCTGTTTGCTAAAAACTCTTCAATCCAGGCACACAGCTGGTCTGATATTCCGTACGCTCTTACTTTGTTTATCAGGCGACAGTGCGGAACTGTATCGAACGCCTTCCGGAAGTCAAGGAAAATGGCATCTACCTGGAAGCCTGTATCTAATATTTTCTGGGTCTCATGAACAAATAAAGCGAGTTGGGTCTCACACTATCGCTGTTTCCGGAATCCATGTTGATTCCTACAGAGTAGATTGTGAGTTTCCAGAAATGACATGATACACGAGCGAAAAAACATGTTCTAAAATTCTACAACAGATCGATGTCAGAGATATAGGCCTATAGTTTTGCGCATCTGCTCGACGACCCTTCTTGAAGACTGGGACTACCTGTGCTCTTTTCCAGTCATTTGGAACCTTCCGTTCCTCTAGAGACTTGTGGTACATGGGACTTGCGGTACACGGCTGTTAGAAGGTGGGCAAGTTCTTTCGCGTACTCTGTGTAGAATCGAATTGGTATCCCGAGAATAGAAGAGAAAAGAAATCTGTGGCACGACTTGACTAGAGAGGGGATTGGTTGACAGGACACGTTCTGAGACATGAAGAGTTCACCAGTTTAGTATTGGAGGGAAGTGGGCGGCTGAAGTGGACGATTAGAGTGACTGTTTTGGCCACCCAGATGGCCCGACATGAGTCCCATGGAACATTTATGGCACATAATCGAGAGCTCAGTTCGTGCAGAAGATCCTGCAGCGCCAAAATCGCAGTTACGGACGGCTATAGAGGTAGCATGAGTGAATATTTCTGCAGGGGGCTTGCAACGACTTCTCGAGTCCATGCAAGCTCGAGCTGCTGCACCAGGCAGTTATTTCAGCTTCTACAGATTGAACATTTGTGTTGCTATCTGTATTAGTAAACTGCTATACCGGAACCCGATACCAGTTGCCGGCTGCCTACTTAACACCTTCCAACAATCCGTCTTCAGGCCACGAGTGGCCTACCGGGACCATCCGACCGCCGTGTCATCCTCAGTGGAGGATGTGGATAGCAGGGGCGTGGGGCCAGCACACGCTACTATTCGGTCGAGTAGCTCCTCAATTGGCATCACGAGGCTGAGTGCACCCCGAGAAATGACAACAGCACATGGCGGCCTGGGTGGTCAGCCATCCAAGTGCCGACCACGACCGACAGCGCTTAACTTCGGTGATCTCACGGGAACCGGTGTAACCACTGCCCTAACACCTTCGAATGGCAGCAAAAATTATATTTCCAATATTTCGCTTGATTATAGACAGATTTTAAAAATTTAAGAAGCTGTCGTAATCTAGTCATTAGGAGGTAAAATCGTATATTAAAAATTTAGCCCAATAATATACGTGTTACAGTTAAACATTGTGAGTTCGTCTTGAGGCAGCCTCAGTGAAGGCGCTTATATTCCCGAACTTGATTCATCCAGTATTTGACAATGAGCGCATTAGCAATTTCCAACAAACTTCACGTATAACTTCAGTCATTTAAGAAACTTTTTCACACCGACATGCCCCCCTCCACATCCTCCAGAAAATGTGGAAACAAAAGATCGTAGAGGGTGTAACAACCGTACCACAACAAAGGTCAGCATTTAATAACGATTGTGGTGTTGCTCACGCTGCTAAATACTGCATTTTCGGGCAACAACAAAGTTATTATGTGGAAGGTGTCATTAGAGCACAGTTAATAAAGTCATTTCATGTAATAATGAATAAACTAGGCACTCATCTTTTCGCGTTTCCCACGCTGGTCTCGTTGAAAAATCATGGCTCAATCGTCGAAAATCTAGGTGGTGATGATTCCAAGCTCGGAGGCCTAGGTTTTATTCTGCTGTATTCAAAAGTTTTATAGATGAGTTTCACAAACCATTCTTGAAGATTAGACCTTTGAAAGTTAGCACAATGGTGATGTAAAAAATAATCAGCACTCCGAATTTAAGTTACACTTCTTTTTTATTGCTTTTGTTGCAATATCGCGTAACACACAAAACATCACTTCAAAATACAAAACATACTTGAAAACATCTTCCTCACTGTTAAAGTTCACATTTTATAAACTGACTACGTTATGCGTCTTTCCAACATGACGTCCAAGACTTGACCTTCTCAAGGTCCGACTCTAACAACTGCTTACGCGCCCAAAAATCAAGAGTTACAAGTACGTCAAAGATCATACTGACAAAAGAAAGAATACACATAAGAATAATATCATTGTAACATAAACATATCGATGTATCAAAGTATCTCTAAATCAAATCTGAATGTTGTCTCGGAAACATGTTAACTACTTTACAGAAACACAGTAGAATATTGCTGGTATCAAGAGGTTCAGGTGGGCTGCCGTAATGGTTACGTCACTCAAGTACCATTACAAGGGAGACCAAGAGACGAACACAGTAAGCAGATTCAGAAGTTGCAGTAATTATTCGACGACGAAGAGGCTTGCAGAGGACAGAGTGTCATGAAGAGCTGCATCAGACCAGTCTTCTGACTGAAGACAAAAACAGCAGAAACAACAACAGCATATATATATATATATATATATATATATATATATATATATATATATATATATATATATATATATACACATATATATACAGTGGTATTTTCTGAGTATTTTGGTATAAGACAGCCGTGTTGTCAGATGGCTCGTTACAGAGTAATAACGTAATTACGATTCATTCGCTTTGCTGCCCCAATTACCTTGGGTTCTTTGAAAATACCTTCGCAACAGTCAAAAGTTCTATAATACGAATTCCGCAAAATATACAACACACGACAGCAGTATGACGCTTGTTGCTGCTCTCGCGCTGCATTCAGTGAACCCACAAGCGACGTGAAAATCGGCCAGCTGATGAGCAGTAAATTTGCCCACACTGCTGTGTGTCACTGTTTCCGGACAATTAACGTTGGTACAGAACCGAGCAGTTCTGGACGCGAGCCTGAGGGCGGGGCGAACAGTATTGTGAGCTTTGCTGTTCTCAACATCCAAGAACCGTGAGCGGATACGAAAAGATTGTTTCGAGACAAGACGCACAACGCACACCATTGAGATGTGTGCCGCTGTTGCAGGCATTTTCAGTGCAATATACATTGACAGAAGTCGCGAAATGGCGATTTTCTCATTCACAGATGGCGGTAGTAGAGGTATAAGTTGGCAGTGCATTAGCGGAGGTCTCATTTGCACTCTGGTGATTCTCGTGAAAAGATCACCGATGTGGTTACGGCCGCAAGACGAAAATTAACAGAATTTGAATGCGGAATGGTAGTTGGAACTAGATGCGTGGGACATTCCATTTCGGAAATCGTCAGGGAATTCAATAATCCGAGACACACAGCGTCAAGAGTGAGTCGAGAACAGCACATTTCAGAGGTCAGCTTTTACCGCGCATAACGCAGTTGTTGTCGGCCTTCACTTAACGACCGAGAGCAGCAACGCTTGCGTAGAGTTGTCAGTGCTGACAGACAAGCAACGCTGCTCGAAATAACTGCAGAAATCGATGTGGGACGTACGAGGAACGTATACTTAGTGAGGCGAAATTTCACATTAATGGGCTGTGGCAGCAGACGAGCTAAGCGAGTAGCTTTGCTAACAGCACAACATCGCCTGCAGCGCCTCTCCTGGCCTCGTGACCATTTCGGTTGAACCCTAGACGGCTGGAAAACGGTGGCCTGGTCAGATGGGCCCCGGTATTAGCTCATGGCAGGGTTCGAATGTGGCGTAGACCCCACGGAACCACGGAGCCAGGTTGTCAACAAGCCACTGTGCAAGCTGGTGGTGGTTCCATAATGGTGTGGGCTATGTTTACATGGAATGGGCTTGGTTATCTTGTTTAGCTGAAGCCATCATTGACTACTTGTAGACCATTTGCAGCCATTCGTGGACTTCATGTTCCCAAACAACTATGAAATTTTTATGGGTGACAGTGCGGTGTGTCACTGGGTCACAGTTGTTCGTGATTGATTTGAAGAACATTCTGGACAATTAGAGCAAATCATTTGGCCACCAAGATCGACTGACCAGAATCCTATGGAACATTTATGGGACGTAATAGAGAGGTCAGTTCGCCCACAGAATCCTGTACCAGCAACGCTTTTTAGCAGTTATGGACGGCTGTTGAGACAGCATGGTTCAGTGTTTCTGCAGGGACTTCAGTCCATGCCACACAGAGTTGCTGCAAAACTCTGGGCTAAATGTCGTCCAACATGATCAGTGTAAATACAAAAAACAAGTGGGACGAAGAACTCAAACGGAACGTAGTTATACTGTACCGAGCTAGCGGAGACCACGAGTGGCCTAATGCGAAACTCTCAGAAAATACCCCCGGTCACCCTCCGCAATATTGTCTGTGTAACCAGGTCCGCTCTGCTGATGAAAGAGACAGACTTACGCGACTCGCGTGTGCTTCGAACCCGCGACCCGGCAGTGAGCGGCGAGGCAGTGGCAGCTGTCAGGAGCCTTCCCCGCTACCGCCGGCTGTTGACACGCGCACGTCCGCCAACAGACTGTGGACCATCTGGTAAACACTGTGAGAGCCGCTACACGCTTTATCAAGTAAAAGGCCAGGGCCGATATCTCTTCACAGTCACAAACAAACTTCTCGTGACTCTACAGAATCCTCTCTCCCTCCCTCCCTCCCCCTCTCCTACCCTCCATCTTTCTCTCTCTCTTTCTCTCTCTCTCGCCTAGCATTATCTCGTTGTACTGGCACAGCTGTCGTTCCCTTTTATTTTAAGGAGGATGGGTATAGATGATCGTTCTTGCGGAAATTACGTCACCTAAATGTAAAGAGTCCCACGAAAGCGGCCATTCTACTTTTTTTAGTAATCGCGCTTATACACTACTGGCCATTAAAACTGCTACACCACGAAGATGACATTCTACAGACGCGAAATTTAACCGACAGGAAGAAGATGCTGTGATATGTAAATGATTAGCTTTTCAGAGAATTCACACAAGGTTGGCGCCGGTGGCGACACCTACAACGTGCTGACAGGACGAAACTTTCCAACCGATTTCTCATACACAAACAGCAGTTGACCGGCGTTGCCCGGTGAAACGTTGTTGTGATGCCACGTGTAAGGAGGAGAAATGCGTACCATCACGTTTCCGACTTTGATAAAGGTCGAATTGTAGCCTATCGCGATTGCTGTTTATCGTATCGCGACATTGCTGCGTGCTCGCGTTGGTCGAGATCCAATGACTGTTAGCAGAATATGGAATCGGTGGGTTCAGGAGGGTAATACGGAACACCGAGCTGGATCCCAACGGTTTCGTATCACTAGCAGTCGAGATGACAGGCATCTTATCCGTATGGCTGTAACGGATCGTGCAAACACGTCTCGATCCCTGAGTCAACAGATGGGGACGTTTGCAAGACTACAACCATCTCCTCGAAAAGTTCGACGTTTGCAGCAGCATAGACTATCAGCTCGGAGACCGTGGCTGCGGTTACCCTTGACGCTGCAGCACAGACAGGACCGCCTGTGATGGTGTACTCAGCGACGAACCTGGGTGCACGAATGGCAAAAAGTCATTTTTCGGATGAATCCAGGTTCTATTTACAGCATCATGATCGTCGCATCCGTGTTTGGCGACATCGCGGTGAACGCACATTGGAAGCGTGTATTCGTCATCGCCATACTGGCGTATCACCCGGCGTGATGGTATGGGGTGCCATTGGTTACACGTCTCGGTCACCTCTTTTTCGCATTGACGGCACTTTGAACAGTGGACGTTACATTTCAGATGTGTTACGACCCGTGGCTCTACGCTTCATTCGATCCCTGCGAAACCCTACATTTCAGCAGGATAATGCACGACCGCATGTTGCAGGTTCTGTACGGGCCTTTATCGATACAGCACACTCTCCAGATCTCTCAGAAATTGAAAACGTCTGGTGGATGGTGTCCGAGCAACTGGCTCGTCACACTACGCCAGTCACTACTCTTGATGAAGTGTGGTATCGTGCGTGGGCAGCTGTAACTGTACACGCCATCCCAAGCTCTGTTTGACTCAATGCCCGGGCATATCAAGGCTGTTATTACGGCCAGAGGTGGTTGTTCTCGGTACTGATTTCTCAGGATCTATGCACTCAAATTGCGTGAAAATGTAATCACATGTCAGTTCTAGTATAATATATTTGTCCAATGAATACCCGTTTATCATCTGCATTTGTTCTTTGTGTAGCAATTTTAATGGCCAATAGTGTATTTTAAGCAGGATGGGTATAGACGATCGTTCTTGCAACAATTACGTCACCTAAAAGTAAAGAGTCCCACGAAAACGGCCATTCTACATTTTTTTGAGTAATCACGCTTATAATAAACTGCCTCTTAAATTTTTACAAGCTCCCAAAATATCTTTGTAGTCATAACGCAGAAGGCAGCTATGTCAACAGTCGTTTCATGTCAATATACACCGAGGAACCAAAGTCTTGCGATACCCCCTAATAACGTGTCGAACCTCTTCTTGGCCGGCGTAGTACAGCATGGACTCAACAAGTCGTTGTTAAGTCCCCTGCAGAAATACCGAGATATGCTGCCTCAACAGCCGACCATAATTGCGAAAGCGTCGGCGTTGCAGGATTTTGCGTCGCAATTTTGTTACATCAAAGATTTTAAATTAGGGTCATTTCAGGTGTAAATCCGGTGTAAAATTATCTAAGATAAAATATGTGGCACATTACAGGTAACTAATGAACTATACAAATATTACAACAGTTGTTCATAAAGGAAAATAAATTAAACAATGAACTTCGGTGACATGTTTCCAATGTGTGGCTGAACAAAATAATCTTTTTTAAACAGGTCTTAAATTACAAACAGATAAGATGTACTAGTGAGATTAAGCAGGTAAGTAAAGCAACAGTATTACAAAGAAATCTTTAACATAACAAGAGAAAATATAGTAACGACAAGAAAGGAAATCGGAGCATGGGAGTAAGAAGGGTACTTTACATCCATCATCCCAAGCTTATAACTGTTCCCTTACTCGCCACTTCTAACAGCATTACTGCTCATAATACCATCCAGCCCATGTTGTAAATCATCCCTCTTACTCACGTGTCCCATTTTCCTTTATTTCCTTTACAATAATTTCTCTTATTGTGTTAAACATTTTGCTTTGTATAATCACAGCTGCTTCACTTACCTGCTTAATCTAACTAGTATATGTTATCTGTTTGTTATTTAGGACTTGCTAAAGACAAGATTATTTTGTTCAGCCACACAATTGGAACATGTCACCAAAGTTCATTGTTCAATCTATTGTCTTCTATGAACAAATGTTGTAATTTGTGTATAGTTCATTAGTTACCAGTAATGTGTCACATATTTTACATAAGTTAAACAACCTTACGTCGCATTTATACCTGAAATAACCACTCTTGTTTTATTCCTAATCCTAACATTAACATTTTAATCTTTGGTAATGGAGATATTCTGTAGATGTACTGGTTTATAATCTTCGATGCAACAACATTTCTGTGCACCACATGCTTATCTTTGTACCTCATGATGGCATAAAAGGCGAAAGCCGATTTGTTAAGTAAATAATAAATATCGTAGAATATTACACCAGTATTGTGTGTGTTTCCATTCGTAATATATAAAATACTCTACCAAGAATCGACGGAACAGTCAACCAATGTAAATAAATTCTGCAAATCACGAGAAAATTTCCGAAAAAATATCGTCCACGCAGTCCCGAAGATAGCAAGGGGAGATATGAACTATCGCACAATCAAGTTAACAGCATGAATGAAAAACTAGATGCTAAGTTCGGCTTTACGAAAGGTGAACGCACTAGCCAGGCAGTTTTGACGTTGCACCTGATAATGGAAGCAAGAGAAGAAAAAAAAATCAAGGCACACCATAGGATTTGTTGATCTAGAAAACGCCTTAGATGGTGCGTGTGTGAACAGCACTGCAGGGTTTGTTTTCCAATAGGATAACGCTCGCCCACATACCGCTGTTGTAACCCAACACGCTCTACAGAGTGTCGGCAAGTTGCCTTGGCCTGCTCGATCACCAGATCTGTCTCCATTCGGGCATGTACGGGACTTCATTGGACGACAACTCTAGCGTGATCCACACCGGTGGTAACCATAGCTATATGGACCGATCGCGTGTAACAGGCATGGAACTTCATCCCACAAATTGACACCCGGCACCTGTACAACAAAATGCATACACACAAACAGCATTAACTGTCTCTGTATTCACAGACCAGGTGCAGCAGGCATGGAAAATCAGCCTACAAACTGACATCCGGAAATTTTGGAAATTTGTAGTAAGATCCTATGGGACCAAACTGCTGACGTCATCGGTCCCTAAGGTTACACACAACATTTTTTTTTTTTTTTTTGGTCATCAGTCTACTGACTGGTTTGATGCGGCCCGCCATGAATTCCTTTCCTGTGCTAACCTCTTCATCTCAGAGTAGCACTTGCAACCTACGTCCTCAATTATTTGCTTGACGTATTCCAATCCCTGTCTTCCTCTACAGTTTTTGCCCTCTACAGCTCCCTCTAGTACCATGGAAGTCATTCCCTCATGTCTTAGCAGATGTCCTATCATCCTGTCCCTTCTCCTTATCAGTGTTTTCCACATATTGCTTTCCTCTCCGATTCTGCGTTGAACCTCCTCATTCCTTACTTTATCAGTCCACCTAATTTTCAACATTCGTCTATAGCACCACATCTCAAATGCTTCGATTCTCTTCTGTTCCGGTTTTCCCACAGTCCATGTTTCACTACCATACAATGCTGTACTCCAGACGTACATCCTCAGAAATTTCTTCCTCAAATTAAGGCCGGTATTTGATATTAGTAGACTTCTCTTGGCCAGAAATGCCTTTTTTGCCATAGCGAGTCTGCTTTTGATGTCCTCCTTGCTCCGTCCGTCATTGGTTATTTTACTGCCTAGGTAGCAGAATTCCTTAACTTCGTGACCATCAATCCTAATGTTAAGTTTCTCGCTGCTCTCATTTCTACTACTTGTCATTACCTTCGTCTTTCTCCGATTTACTCTCAAACCATACTGTGTACTCATTAGACTGTTCATTCCCTTCAGCAGATCATTTAATTCTTCTTCACTTTCACTCAGGATAGCAATGTCATCAGCGAATCGTATCATTGATATCCTTTCACCTTGTATTTTAATTCCACTCCTGAACCTTTCTTTTATTTCCATCATTGCTTCCTCGATGTACAGATTGAAGAGTAGGGGCGAAAGGCTACAGCCTTGTCTTACACCCTTCTTAATACGAGCACTTCGTTCTTGATCGTCCACTCTTATTATTCCCTCTTGGTTGTTGTACATATTGTATATGACCCGTCTCTCCCTATAGCTTACCCCTACTTTTTTCAGAATCTCGAACAGCTTGCACCATTTAATATTGTCGAACGCTTTTTCCAGGTCGACAAATCCTATGAAAGTGTCTTGATTTTTCTTTAGCCTTGCTTCCATTATTAGCCGTAACGTCAGAATTGCCTCTCTCGTCCCTTTACTTTTCCTAAAGCCAAACTGATCGCCACCTAGCGCATTCTCAATTTTCTTTTCCATTCTTCTGTATATTATTCTTGTAAGCACCTTCGATGCATGAGCTGTTAAGCTGACTGTGCGATAATTCTCGCACTTGTCAGCTCTTGCCGTCTTCGGAATTGTGTGGATGATGCTTTTCCGAAAGTCAGATGGTATATCGCCAGACTCATATATTCTACACACCAACGTGAATAGCCGTTTTGTTGCCACTTCCCCCAATGATTTTAGAAATTCTGATGGAATGTTATCTATCCCTTCAGCCTTATTTGATCATAAGTCCTCCAAAGCTCTTTTAAATTCCGATTCTGATACTGGATCCCATTGCACTCTTAATGTTACCACCGTTGCTTTTAATGTCACTGCAGGTTGTTTTGACTTTCCTGTATGCTGAGTCTGTCCTTCCGACAATCATATCTTTTTCGATGTCTTCACATTTTTCCTGCAGCCATTTCGTTTTAGCTTCCCTGCACTTCCTATTTATTTCATTCCTCAGCGACTTGTACTTCTGTATTCCTGATTTTCCCGGAACACGTTTGTACTTCCTCCTTTCATCAATCAACTGAAGTATTTCTTGTGTTACCCATGGTTTCTTCGCAGCTACCTTCTTTGTACCTATGTTTTCCTTCCCAACTTCTGTGATGGCCCTTTTTAGAGATGTCCATTCCTCTTCAACTGTACTGCCTACTGCGCTATTCCTTATTGCTGTATCTATAGCGTTAGAGAACTTCAAACGTATCTCGTCATTCCTTAGTACTTCCGTATCCCAATTCTTTGCGTATTGATTCTTCCTGACTAATGTCTTGAACTTTAGCCTACTCTTCATCACTACTATATTGTGATCTGAGTCTATATCTGCTCCTGGGTACGCCTTACAATCCAGTATCTGATTTCGGAATCTCTGTCTGACCATGATGTAATCTAATTGAAATCTTCCCGTATCTCCCGGCCTTTTCCAAGTATATTTCCTCCTCTTGTGATTCTTGAACAGGGTATTCGCTATTACTAGCAGAAACTTGTTACAGAACTCAATTAGTCTTTCTCCTCTAACTTATACTAAATTACGCTAATGACAACACACACACCCATGCCCAAGGGAGCACTCGAATCTCCGGCGGCAGCCTAACATCCGTCACCTGTAGTACACAATGCATAAACATTTGCATGTTACAATCAACATTCTGCTCGTTACACCTGTTGTTGATGTGCCGACATTTCACGTTTACAGTGGCTTATCTAGCGCTTACATTTACCTGTGGTGTTGCAACGTTAATCACCTAAATATTTTATCTAGAAAACTGTACAGCCGCGCGGGATTAGCCGAGCGGTCTCAGGCGCTGCAGTCATGGACTGTGCGGCTGGTCCCGGCGGAGGTTAGAGTCCTCACTCGGGCATGGGTGTGTGTATTTGTCCTTAGGATAATTTAGGTTAAGTAGTGTGTAAGCTTAGGGACTGATGACCTTAGCAGTCAAGTCCCATAAGATTTCACACGCATTTGAACAGTTTTGATTTTTGAAAACCGTACTCTGGAAATTTCGTTAGTCTACATTAATTATTTTTTGGCCTTGGGATTTTTCCCATGGGTGTAGGATTTAAAATGTACCTCTTTTGGCTGTCATTATTTATGAACAAAATAAAATTTTTCTTGTTACAAATTAAAAGAAGAACACAAAATAAATAAATTTATGTAGTATATTCTCCTTTCTTGACGTGTCTTGGACTATACCATCGCATTAGATTGCTTATATCGTTTTCAAGGGTAGAGAGATGATTACCGCAAAAATTTTTAGAACTCTTTTTGTGTATCGCTCACTGCTTGGCCGTCCGGAGTGGCCGTGCGGTTCTAGGCGCTACAGTCTGGAACCGAGCGACCGCTACGGTCGCAGGTCGAATCCTGCCTCGGGCATGGATGTGTGTGATGTCCTTAGGTTAGTTAGGTTTAAGTAGTTCTAAGTTCTAGGGGACTGATGACCACTGTAGTTAAGTCCCATAGTGCTCAGAGCCATTTTTTTTTCTGGTAATTATGATGGAGCTACATAGCGATCACGCAGCCTTCTCTCCAAAGTAGACCACGAATGCTCAACAATACTGAGGTCTGGTGATGTCGTGGCCAGGGACATGTGACAGTTCATGCTCTTGCTCACAGGACCAGTCCTGGACGATGAGCACTGTGTGATTAGGTGCCCAGTCGTCTTGCAAACGCAGCATCGTTACTGGGGAACAAACGTTGTACAGGGCGTCCAGAAAAGGACTCCCTGATTTCAAAATTAAATATCTCGAAAATAAAGATCGATAGAGGAATGCAGTAAACGGTACGTTTATTGTGAAAGCTGTAAGAAGTTTATACAGCACTTTGAAATAATAGTTACTAAAGCTGCTAACAGATGGCGCTGTACGCTGTACAGCTCATATCAGAATACATAAGTGAAATAATCGTATGAAAACAATCGTTGCAAACAATCACATCACAATGTTTTCAAAGTGTTCACCATTGGCACCACAGAGGTGGTGCAAACGAAGAATGAAATTCGGCATCACATGTCGTACTGTCTCAACCGAAATGGATTCACATGCCACAGAGATCGCCGATTGAAGCTCG
This sequence comes from Schistocerca piceifrons, assembly GCF_021461385.2. NCBI lineage: Eukaryota > Metazoa > Arthropoda > Insecta > Orthoptera > Acrididae > Schistocerca > Schistocerca piceifrons. Next base: position 218,298,567 of record NC_060146.1, read on the forward strand.
TCCAGAGTGGCGGGATGCTTCGGGTAGACCATGTCTTTCACTGTGCCCCACAAAAAAAGTCACAGGGAGTCAAATCCGGCGAATATGGAGGCCAATCCACGCCTGCACCAGTAAATTTGGGATATTCCAAAGCAATGACTCGATTCCCGAAGTATTCCTCAAGAAAGCGAAACACTTGTACGGTCCGATGTGGTCGGGCTCCATCTTGCATAAACCATTCAGTACCTGGTCGATCCTCTAACGCTTGCTGTGTGGCGACAAATTGTTCCAAAATTGCAACGTAACAAGCACCAGTGACCGTTTCTCGAATGAAAAAAGGGCCAATAATGCCTCTGCTGCATACTGCAGCCCACACAGTAACTTTAGGAGAATACAGGGGTTTCGCTTCACAGCGATATGTCTGTTCGGAACCCCAAAATCGCCAGTTCTTCTTATTCACGTATCCATGCAGGTGGAAGTGTGCTTCATCTGTAAACCAGATGCAGCCAACATCAAATCCTTCACTATCAATCATTGTGAGCATCTGATTAGCAAAGGCAACCCTCTGTTGCACAGCTCGTACGGGTATGGCCTGGTGCGTTTGAATTTTGAATGGAAACATGTGTAGGCTCTTTCTCAGTATTTTCTGCGTGCTGGAACGCTTCAAACCAGTCTCAGATGCAATTTTACGGACGGATGACATTGGATTTCGCTGAATAATTCCAGAAACTGTGGCGATATTTTCAGGCGTAACTGCGGTTTGATTGCGGCCAACATGCCCCACTAGATCATCAGTTACGCTGCCTGTTCGTTGAAATTTTGCGAAGAGCGTACGAATGGTTTTCGCATCGGGTCCTTTTGGAACATTAAATCGCACTTGAAAACTTCGCCTTGTTGCCGTAGGACTCTCTTCTAACCTGTGGTACACTAGCACCAGAAAAACGCGTTGTTCAATGAAGTACATGGTTTTTAACTCTTCCTTCGGTACGCTAACCTCCTTTCACGTTTCAATAGTGGAATTGATCGCTCTGGGCTTCGGATCACTATTTATACTAGGCATTACGTATGGCGATTACAGCGCCATCTGTTAGCAGCTTTTGTAACTATTATTTCAAACTGCTGTATAAACTTCTTTCAGCTTTCACAATAAACATACCGTTTACTGCATTCCTCTATCGATCTTTGTTTTCGAGATATTTAATTTTGAAATCAGGGAGTCCTTTTCTGGATACCCTGTACCATACGATGGCTCGTATCAGCCAAAATGGTCATACAATTCTCTGGAGTAACCGTGACGCTCTTGGCATTGGCTGCTCAAATCACGACCGAACCCCCGCCATGTTTCACTCTTCGGACGTAAACTCGACCAGCTTGTGGAACAGTGTGAAAGAATATAATTGCGTAGGCTTCCGCGGCCAGAGTCAGTCGACATTAAAGTTTTCTGGGTTTGGTACCGCGTCATAATGTAAATAACTGGGGAGCACAGAGTATATCGCAAGCCAACACAGCAGAATTTTGTCATCCGCTCTTTGGTAATCCGTGCCCAGCGCCTAAGTGATGCTCAAAACATCACACCTGAGCTTAAAAGGTTACGCACAACGTTTCTAGCCAATGGCTACAGCCATAAGTCGATAAACACAGCCTTGTCGACGAACACAAGCATGAAAGACAAGCAGGAAATAGACAAACTGCAGCCAACAGTACGCTTACCCTTTGTAAAAAAACGTTGCTCACCGAATAGGCAAACACCTTCGCCGCGTTGGGGTGCAGCCTGTCTTCTATAGTGGTCGTAGGATCCAGGACGTGCCAGGTTCCAACAAGGACAAGGTGGATGCATTACACACTGCAGGCGTTTACAAGGTGGAATGCGAATGTGCAGAGGCATACATCGGCGAGACTGGTAGGCCAATAGCAACCCGCATTCGGGAACACGAGCGTTGTATTCGTCTAGGGCAACACAACAAATCCGCAGTGGCAGAACATCACCAAGACTGCGGAGAAGAAATAAAATTCAGCGAAGCCTGTGTGTTGGCCAAGCAGCCAATTATGACGAAACGCAAAATCAGAGAGGCCATCATATATTTAAACACCCTAACAACATGAACAGGGAGGATGGACTCAGGGTTGCCCCATCTTGGCTGCCGGCAATCAGAGCCCAACAGACCGCACTGTCAACTCGAGGCGCGACCATTACCGGCGAGTAACTGCCGCCGCGCGGCCGACGTCCAGCAGCTGGTAAACAGCAGCAAACGTCTTATTCGACGGTGGCCACCAATCGTGGCACATAACACAAGAGCCAATAGACAACAGAGATCACGTTCTCCCTCCACCGCAATAACCTATTAAAATCAGTGTGCGATTTGCAGGGGGGGATAGGGGGGATTCCCCCCCCCCCCCCCCTCTGCATCAGACCATCCCCTCCTCTGGTTTTAGTTTATGTATCCCAACCTGGGATGTTTATTTCCCACGCACTGGAGTAAAACTTTACATGTAATGTAAATTTGTAGAGCCGAACACTGAAAGTTTTTAATGAGTTTTACTATTAACACTATTAATATGTTTCAGTTTCCTATCACCAGAATAAGTACAACTTTTCACAAATGTGCCTCAACGTTTTGAATTCCCCTCGTATATCTGTATCCGTATGTAGATGATTTTGTAAATAAGCTTTACCTGTAATATACTTTTAAAGATATAACAAGGGATGGCTTTTCTGATAGTGCATACGCGTCAATAGTGAGTTTCGGCATTAACATCTATTTATAAATAGCTGTTTAACCATGTGTAACGCGACGGCCCAAGTTGGTAACATATATAATTCTACTAACCCCCTAAGACATCCCCCCCCACTGGTAGAAGCACAAATCGCACCCTGATTAAAATAAAGTTCCTTCTCCTTCTTCCTTATGTGACCAATGAAACAACTACCTTTTTAAAATTATGACGTAATGGCATGCGCAGTGAACACTAACAACAAAATATAAAGGACACCGCATAGCTAGAACGCACCTTTAGACCCAGAAGAAAGCCGCTGCAATCGTGGCCGAAGCGTTGGTTTTCCTCCAGCAGCAGTACGTACGCGGTACCAAACCCAGAAAACTTTTATGTCGAGTGTGAAAGAAGACTCGTGCGACCAAATGACTTTCTTCCATTGCATCACAGTCCAGGTTTTATGGCTTCGGCACGACATTTTCCAGTTATGCGAAATTGCATCACTGGTCAGTGGTTTTGGAATACCACGTCGCCCTGCAGTTCCCTGTTTCTGGAGCTGGCATGGTGTTATTTTGGCACTGACAGGGTTCACGAATGTGACATCCAGTTCAGCGGTGAATCTTGCCGCTGGCGTCCTCTTATTTTTCGCCACAATCCTGTTCAGTGACCTTCTGTCACGGTCACTCAACACACACTTTCGTCTGCATTATGACGTAGCGGATCACGTGTTACCCCTTTCCCCGTGTGCGATTAATCTTTGACAGGGTGCCTCTTGAAATACGAAAGCCTTCTGCTACATCGGTTACGGAAGTACCCACCATACGAGAACAGATGATTGGCCGACGTTCGAAGTCACTTGGCTCTGACATGATGCACACACAACTGCACACAACACTGTCCTGGCCACGACTGTGAGGTAACGGGCGAGTTGTCGCGCCCTGCAAACATTCTGGCGGCCATGTGGTGCCGAATGTTAGCTGGGGTCTATCGGCCGCGGGGCTGGGAATTCCATGGTGACACTGTATCAATGAGAGGAGACACGCCGGGAGTGCCAAAGATGGCGGACTTTGTGGAATCTTAATGGCAGACATTTCACAGTTCATATAGAAATTAATAACTCGAAGGTTATTAACCTTTCCAAAACAAAAGTAATATCCAACAAATGGGTCCCAGCTGGAGATGTGAAAGTCAAGGACAGTCTACTAGAAGAGGTCAGTGAATATGTCTACCTTGGCCAGATTATAAATATGAAGGGAGACATAAGACCAGAAATCCATCGACGCATCAAGCTTGGCTGGCAAGCATTTGGGAAGAATTCAAAAGTATTCAGATCAAAAATGCCAGTAAATCTGAAGAAAGCAGTATTTGATCAATGCATTCTTCCTGTGATGACGTATGGCTGCGAGACATGGACACTGAACTCATTCACAAAAGGGAAACTCAGGACAGCACAGAGAGCCATGGAGAGATCAATGCTGAGCTATACAAGAAAGGACAGGAAAAGGGCAGATGACATCCGGTCTGTGACGAAGGTTAATGACATCTTAGAGACAGTAGGTTCCTTGAAATGGCAGTGGGCTGGCCACGTTGCAAGAAGAACAGACGACAGATGGACGAAGCTAGTACTGGAGTGGAGTCCGAGAGAGCACCGAAGGCCTAGAGGAAGACCACCAGACAGATGGGACAAAGGCATCAAGAAGATCGCTGGTAACACCTGGCAGAGAACTGCCCAAGACCGTCCCACTTGGAGAAGACTTCTGAAAGCCTACCTGAATCCACGACTCGAAGAGGCCACATCATCTAATGATTGAATTGGCTGATGATGATGATGATAGAAATTAATATTAGCCAGATGAACCATGATACCTCAAAAAGAAACATACACATTACCATTATTTGCACGACGATTTCCAAAGTCTGAACTGTTCATCCGATTTCGACGATCAACATGTCTTTAGAAAGCTATTAGTGTAAACCTAAATTGGTATAAATTACAGACATATAACTTGAATTGTACATAAGTTATTGGAGGACAAAGTGGCCGATTACTATCGATCGCGTCAGGCCGTAAGTACTCCACAGTTACACGAAAAAACGGTAGCAGCATGCTTGTAAATATATTTATTCATCTATGTCTCTGTTTATATCCCATATATGCTATTCATGAAGAAATTGGTCAATTATTTACTGTATTTTAGAAACACAGAGACATTACGTTACTGGCCTACTTTTGCTTGCTATTCCTTTGATATATGTTTATTTGATTTGTTTATGTATTTAATAATGTGTGTTAGAGCGTGTTTATGGTCCAGCCACAGGAATATTTATTTAATTTCAAGTTATTTAAATGTAAATCCAGTATGTCGAATGTGTTTCATAATGTTTGTGTGGATACGTTGGCTTACTGACATGGAGGGAGCACTCTAGCCAATCACAGCGATCGTTACTAAGAGAGACGTATGGAGGTTGGGGAGGAACATCGTTTTCGAGAGAGGACACAGAGTTCAAAACAGTGCAGCGCAATGGACTGTCACACAGGGCACGGGGAGAGTTCTCGACAGAACGGTCCGACGGACGCACGGTCGAGGGAAAGACTTGAGTATGGAGCAGTTTTCACGTGGTCGCGACAGACAGGAATACTTTGGAGCGCCGACCTGTGCTCTTGTGAGATTTCCATGGCTTCTACAGTGAAGACGTAGTGTACGTTTAGAAGTGAATGTCTTGCAAGCTATGTTGCTGTACATAACTAATTACGTGCAGTAGGAATCTATTGTTTACCTGTTATTCAACTTATATTTTATTTAATTTCTGGACCATCGACACCAATATGTGTTTTGCAGAAATATACCACATTCTCAAAAGTACTTCTACTATCGTACTCATCATTTAAAGTCGTTAAGATTTTTCTCATATCAATCTTTCATTTATAAATTTCTACGTTACATTCCCAATTGCCGAGTGATAGGATAATGGTAAGACAGAGATTTAGGAACCAGGTTTTAAATTGTAAGACATTTCCAGGGGCAGATGTGGTTTCTGACCACAATCTATTGGTTATGAACTGCAGATTGAAACTGAAGAAACTGCAAAAAGGTGGGACTTTAAGGAGATGGGACCTGGATAAACTGACTAAACCAGAGGTTGTACAGTGTTTGAGGGAGAGCATAAGGGAACAATTGACAGGAATGGGGGAAAGAAATACAGTAGAAGAAGAATGGGTAGCTCTGAGGGATGAAGTAGTGAAGGCAGCAGACGATCAAGTAGGTAAAAAGACGAGGGCTAATAGAAATCCTTGGGTAACAGAAGAAATATTGAATTTAATTGATGAAAGGAGAAAATATAAAAATGCAGTAAATTAAGCAGGCAAAAAGGAATACAAACGTCTCAAAAATGAGATCGACAGGAAGTGCAAAATGGCTAAGCAGGGATGGCTAGAGGACAAATGTAAGGATGTAGAGGCTTGTCTCACTAGGGGTAAGATAGATACTGCCTACAGGAAAATTAAAGAGAGCTTTGGAGAGAAGAGAACCACTTGTATGAATATCAAGAGCTCAGATGGCAACGCAGTTCTAAGCAAAGAAGGGAAGGCAGAAAGGTGGAAGGAGTATATAGAGGGTTTATACAAGGGCGATGTACTTGAGGACAATATTATGGAAATGGAAGAGGTTGTAGATGAAGACGAAATGGGAGATAAGATACTGCGTGAAGAATTTGACAGAGCACTGAAAGACCTGAGTCGAAACAAGGCCCCGGGAATAGACAACATTCCATTAGAACTACTGATGGCCTTGGGAGAGCCAGTCCTGACAAAACTCTACCATCTGGTGAGCAAGATGTATGAGACAGGCGAAATACCCTCAGACTTCAAGAAGAATATAATAATTCTAATCCCAAAGAAAGCAGGTGTTGACAGATGTGAAAATTACCGAACTGTCAGTTTAATAAGTCACAGCTGCAAAATACTAACGCGAATTCTTTACAGACGAATGGAAAAAACTGGTAGAAGCGGACCTCGGGGAAGATCAGTTTGGATTCCGTAGAAATGTTGGAACACGTGAGGCAATACTAACCTTACGACTTATCTTAGAAGAAAGATTAAGAAAAGGCAAACCTACGTTTCTAGCATTTGTAGACTTAGAGAAAGCTTTTGACAATGTTAACTGGAATACTCTCTTTCAAATTCTGAAGGTGGCAGGGGTAAAATACAGGGAGAGAAAGGCTATTTACAATTTGTACAGAAACCAGATGGCAGTTATAAGAGTCGAGGGGCATGAAAGGGAAGCAGTGGTTGGGAAAGGAGTGAGACAGGGTTGTAGCCTGTCCCCGATGTTATTCAATCTGTATATTGAGCAAGCAGTAAAGGAAACAAAAGAAAAATTCGGAGTAGGTATTAAAATTCATGGAGAACAAGTAAAAACTTTGAGGTTCGCCGATTACATTGTAATTCTGTCAGACAGCAAAGGACTTGGAAGAGCAGTTGAATGGAATGGACAGTGTCTTGAAAGGAGGATATAAGATGAACATCAACAAAAGCAAAACAAGGATAATGGAATGTAGTCAAATTAAATCGGGTGATGCTGAGGGAATTAGATTAGGAAATGAGACACTTAAAGTAGTAAAGGAATTTTGCTATTTAGGGAGTAAAATAACTGATGATGGTCGAAGTAGAGAGGATATAAAATGTAGACTGGCAATGGCAAGGAAATCGTTTCTGAAGAAGAGAAATTTGTTAACATCAAGTATAGATTTAAGTGTCAGGAAGTCGTTTCTGAAAATATTTGTATGGAGTGTAGCCATGTATGGAAGTGAAACATGGACGATATATAGTGTGGACAAGAAGAGAATAGAAGCTTTCGAAATGTGGTGCTACAGAAGAATGCTGAAGATAAGGTGGGTAGATCACGTAACTAATGAGGAAGTATTGAATAGGATTGGGGAGAAGTTTGTGGCACAACTTGACTAGAAGAAGGGATCGGTTGGTAGGACATGTTTTGAGGCATCAAGGGATCACAAATTTAGCATTGGAGGGCAGCGTGGAGGGTAAAAATCGTAGAGGGAGACCAAGAGATGAATACACTAAGCAGATTCAGAAGGATGTAGGTTGCAGTAGGTACTGGGAGATGAAGAAGCTTGCGCAGGACAGAGTAGCATGGAGAGCTGCATCAAACCAGTCTCAGGACTGAAGACCACAACAACAACAACAGGAACCTTCGACCATTCGATTCATGTGTATATTCATTCTGTATACTGTAGACTCATCAGTATTTGGCTTGTAATGTGGCAACTACGTATCCCAGCCCCTAGATAACGAAACCAGCCAAAACTTTTAATATTTCAACTCTGCGTCGGAGGGTACGTAGTTGAGGGCCATAACACCACATCACATTTATTATTGTGAATGTCCACATGACTGACACTTAAAATGTATTGAAGACATTGCACAGATGTCGGCCGTGCCCAAATACAACAAAACAACGTGCAGGTTTTGCAAGCACCTGCACTTGTGTTCAAGCATGCATTTCTCGAGTTTTCCTATGTTTTGCCCAACACCTGTGCAAAGAGTATTTTAAAACAGCCCTTCATTCTTAGAGCAGATAGATGAGTGTTTTCCACCAATAAACTGGAAGTATGCTAGGATAGGTTAATAACACTGAAACAGTATAAGTAAAAAGTAAGCTCTTCTTTCCAAAATACTGATACTTTGAAAACTAATTTTCTTATTTATATATAAAGACAGCTAATACAAATAATTTGTAGCATAAAAGCGGGAATGTGTGGTTTATAGCTACGAGGTATATGCCAATTATCATGTCAATAAAAAACTCTATTCTTCACCTAAAATTACTCCTATCTAAATAAAGTTTTCTGTGTACATAGACCATAAAATTGTGTTTTATAACACCATTGTTCGTCAGTTCTTTTTATTAACTCATTTTTAATATATGTGAATGATGCATCAAGATTAATTGTCAGAGCTACAGTAATGCAGAAGGAATTTCTAGGCAACTGGCGAGTATGTGGAGTGTATGCCCCCCTGAAACTTACTGGCAGAGGGAAACTGCGAGTCAGACAGGGAATCGAACCCGGAACCCTTGACTTTTAGTGATGAAAGCTCTTACAGACTTAGATATCTAGATGCGACTCATGACCTACCCTAACGGAAAACTTCTTCTCTCCTAATTTCCAAACATCACAGAAGCTCTCCTGAATGCTTTGCAGCTGGAAGAAACGAAGTTTCACATCAGCGCACACTTTGCTACACAATGTAAATTTCCTAGGCTGGGCAAAGCCATGTCGGCAACATTCTTTCTTCCAGTAACGCTGGTCCAGCAAGGTATGCTGGAGAACTTCACTGAAGTTGTAAAAGTGGGAGAGTGGACCTGGGAGAAGCAAAACTGTGAGCAAATCTTGGGTCGCGCCTGAGTAGCTCTCTCAGCAGACTATGTGCCTACAGAAAGCGAGGGTCACACATCACAGTCCCACTTCGGCACACTGTTTTCATCTGCCAGAAAGTTTTAGATCCGTTGTCATGTGATGCGAGGTACATGTTGACTTGGCTCTCTCTGTAGCTCTGCTATCCTGTGAGAGTGATGATTCATCCTGGTGACCTACCGTTGCACAGCCCGGTATCCGCCCCCTTCGAACACAGCCTGCAGCAGTGCAGGGTCCTTCTGCACCGCCTCGGACAGCTGTAAGCGTAATGCTCCTACATAATAGGCTGAATCGTCTTCCATGTTTTCTCCATCTCTGAGGATTCAGCAATGGTTACCTTGTGGGTGGTTAACACATACACACAACTTTTTACAGAATTACTTATAAAATATTTTATATTGCATGTGTGAAGTGAACCAAATAGTAATTAATGTTCATAGAGATATTCAAAATGCCTATCTCATATAATAGAAAAATTGAAATGTAATACTGCACGGTTATGGAAATGTAGACTAGAACTTGTGTGGTGGTTTGTAAATATTAAATGTAACGAGTTAAAAGCTCGGAACCAATGTTCTTCAAATATGGTTGTTATGCAGTAACAACTTGTGGCTATTTATTAGTTTTGCCTGTATATAGCCACTTGTAAGAGAGGTGTTTATGTTTTTATTCAAAAGAAGATACTTTAAGAAATGCTACATTTTTATTTTACAGTGGGGGGGGGGGGGGGCGGCAGCACACACCAAAACGAATTTTTATTGATAGTTTCATCTATCATTTAACCAGTATTCATTTTCCGCCATATTATCACTCATTCTACCGTACCGATATAAGAAATGGAGTTAAGTGTGAAATAGGTATATATAATGAAAATTGTAAATTTTAATGTATTATACAAGAGCATAAGCGATATATCGATTACAAAGATGTATGTGTGTAAGAACGCTGTGGGGAAACTATCGCTGGGGCAGAGTATGTGTAACAGAGAGCTTATGTTAGATCGCGCAGTGGTGGGCAGTCGTCGCTCTGGAGTAGCAGGAGTAATGCGTCAGAAACTGGCAGTGTATGTTGCGATGCTCCGGAGTGGGCAGTCATTTGGTATTAAATACTCAGTGTAATAATTTCATTGTTGTTTATTAATGATTTATGGAAGAAATAAGATTTGAAGTAAAATTAAGAAAATGCTACAAATATTATTACGAAATTTTGATGAAGAATCTTTCTACAGTTATTACATCGATCTGCAATAAGGTAATCAATATGCACGTATTTATGCGTTTTTGCTGTAGAATGAATTTGAATAAGACCAGCTTTATATGTAAACCCAAGTTTTTTATTGTATTTTTTGTAAAGATCATTTATTGTGTAAATGTAATTTTTATGATATGGCTTAACAATTTGCAAGTCAGTTTCACAATACAGTAAGATTTTGAAGTAAGATATCACAGTAATTCTGCTCAGTCATGTTCTGCCTCCCAGTTCCAAGTCGCTTTTATATAAACAAATTCTAAATGTGTCTCAGTCAAAAATCTTAAATTTTGGCTCCTGCAACTTTAGTTAGTTTAGTAGTGCTGAGAGCAGAACAAAGCGTTATCCGAGCTGACATCAATACGAGGTAAGAAATTTATTTCACACAGCTTATGGATTTTCGCACAGGGACCACATCTGTACTTATTCAGATTTACATGGCAGTAGCAAGATCGAGTAGATCTGACAAGGGAACCTCCCCATCGCACCCCCCTCAGATTTAGTTATAAGTTGGCACAGTGGATAGGCCTTGAAAAACTGAACACAGATCAATTGAGAAGACAGGAAGAAGTTGTGTGGAACTATGAAAAAATAGGCAAAATATCCAAACTGAGTAGTCCATGCGCAAGATAGGCAACATCATGGACATTCTGAGAAAAGGGGCGCCGTGGTCCCGTGGTTAGCATAAGAAGCTGCGGAACGAGAGGTCCCTAGTTCAAGTCTTCCTTCGAGCAAAAAGTTTAATTTTTTATTTTCAGACAATTATCGAAGTTCAAGCACTCACACATAATCAACTTCGCTCTCCAAAATTCCAGGACCAGATTTGCTTGGACATATACAGGATTTGACGGTCTACACACGGAAAAATTTGAAAACATAAAAAACAGAGCACAGGGAAAAGTGTGTGAGTGTGAGACTTTTGGATTTATTTGTTGCAGTTTATGTGACAAACTCTTATGTTTTCATCACTTTTTTGGGAGTAATTATCACATCCACAAGAAAACCTAAATCGGGCAATGTAGAAGAATCTTTTTACCCATTCGCCAAGTGTACAAGTTAGGTGGGTCGACAACATATTTCTGTCATATGATGCACATGCCGTCACCAGTGTCGTATAGACGTGTTTTCCTGTGGAGGAATCGGTTGACCTATGACCTTGCGATCAAAAGTTTTCGGTTCCCATTGGAGAGGCACGTCCTTTCGTCTACTAATCGCACGGTTTTGCGGTGCGGCCGCAAAACACGGACACTAAACTTATTACAGTGAACAGAGACGTCAATGAACGAATGGATAGATCATAACTTTGCTAAAATAAAGAAAAATTTTTCGCTTGAGAGGAGACTTGAACCAAGGACCTCTCGTTCCGCAGCTGCTCATGCTAACCAAGGGACCACGGCGCTCCTTATCTCGGAATGTCCATTATGTTACCTATCTTGCGCATGGACTGCTCAGTTTGTATATTTTGCTTATTTTTTCATAGTTCCACACAACTTCTTCCTGTTTTCTCAGTTGATCTGTGTTCAGTTTTTCAAGGCCTATCCACTGTGCCAACCTATAACTAAATCTGAGGGGGGTGCGATGGGGAGGTTCCCTTGTGAGTGCACTTACATCTAATTTGTCATTATCGCACACAAGTTTTAATCGGTTTGGGTTTACTGGTATTGCTTTCTTGCTAGTAGACAGATTGTTTACAAGAGGGTCAGATATACGTAATCAGATACACCATCAGCACACCACTTAATATAACTCTTTTTTGTTAGACGTATATATCACACCTTATTTTAGACATAAACACTACAAGTATTGTCCAGTTTTTGTATGTGTGTTTATGATAAGACGTATAAATACATGAAAGATGTTCCTCTCCACTTTGTCCATTGCGAAAATATCTCAGGAGTTGAAAAATTTTGAGACTAACTACTTCAGAAAAGTTTTCAAGTAGGAAGAAATGCAATTGTATACAACTGGTTTCATGTTTATAACTACTTTTATTAACGTATATTTACAATACAGAGCTGAGCGCCAGGTGATGCCCAGTTCTCTCTTTGGCAGTCTATGGCCCATCTTTTTTTTCGTTCAGGGCCACTAGGAAAACTAAACACGTGTAAACCATTTTTGCAATAGTTAGTGTAGTTCACAGCTGAGCAGCAACCGATACTTACGATGAATTCTTCAATCTATCCTGTACTATGGAGAAAACACTGCGGATAGTTCAGGTCAGGTTATGGGAGTCTTACCTAGGTTTTTTTAGTATTATTACTTCAAGTAATAAACGTAGACTTCGAACAAAGATTGAAAAATCCTAATGAAGGTCAAGGAGTAGGACATCATGGTCGATATTGCGACAGAAATAGGTCTGATTCTCTCCAGCAAAGATTACGAGCGTGAAGTAAACAGGAGCAGTGACAGGAGAATGTAAGGTCACAAGTTGATGATTTCCCTCCAACGTCAGCTTTGGATGGTATCAATTTTCACCCTGAAGGAACCACAAAATTAAGAGTTCAGTTGTTATCTCAGGTTTATAGCATATCACTACAACTATAGGTACATCAATCACATTTGTCCGCCCCAGGTAGCTGAGTGGTCAGCGTGACAGACTGTCAATCCAAAGGGCTCGGGTTCGATTCCCGGCTGGGTCGGAGATTTTCTCCGCTCAGGGACTGGGTGTTGTATTGTCCTAATCATCATCATTTCATCCCAATCGACGCGCAGGTCGCCGAAGTGGCGTCAAATCGAAAGACCTGCACCAGGCGAACGGTCTACCCGACGGGAGGCCCTAGCCACACGACATTTCATTTCATCAATCACATTTACCTTCTCTTTCAAGAAACGCTGAGGATGGTTTTCCTTTTATGATGTCAAAAGTTCATTGTGCCTACTCCCGTTTTTAAACTTTTACAGCAAATGAAGCATTAAACTTCACTGCTACCACAGTTCGTAAAATACTTCCAAACTAGGGATGATGCCGTCCAGCAATATAACTGATGTATGAGGACTACAGCGAGAAGCTCCCACATGGATGAGGTGGAGGTAAGTCTTGCACAGTGTATGTACATGAGTAGCTGCCAGTACATGTTGTGGTAAAAGGTTCTTATAATGCCACTGAGTGTGGAAGAAGTTCAGCATGCCTAGAAAACGTCGGAACTCCCAAACAGTATGTGGGAGCACCATCTGCAAAATGCTTCTACCTTTTCACCAGAGGAAATCAGCCCTTCAATGGAATTCAGTGTCCTAAAAAATCGATATGTGGCTGTCCAAAATCACACTTGGCTGTGTTTAGTACACGTCTTATGTATTGGGCCTTTCCAAGACTTGTCAGGTATTGCTCATGTCATGAAGTAAAGCTGTGAGGACAGGGCATGAGTCGTGCTTGGGTAGCTCAGTTGATAGAGCACTTCCCTGCGAAAGGCAAAAGCCCCGAGTTCGAGTCTCGGTCCGGCACACAGTTTTAATGTGCCAGGAAGTTTCATAATAGCGCACACTCCGCCGCAGAGTGAAAACCTCATTCTGGAGCCAGGACAATGCTTGGCAACCAGAAGCTGTGACTATGTCCAACTGTTGCTGGTTTTTGGTACATGCATGGTGATATGTGCTTGTGTGCCCAGTCCCCAAATCTTCTGTGATATCAGCAGACTGGTTGCTGTTCTTGTCCGGATATCGAAGAGGGGAATGACTTCAAGACCTCTTTTGGTACCAGTTTCTGTCACTGCTGCTGTCACACCAAGATAGCAACTCGTCAATTCACTTGGTGAGGGTCTCGAACTTAGCTTACAGATTGTCGTAATCTGCCCATGTGACCATTTGGATACTAGGCTATGAGACATCACAGCCCTTGCATCAGTTGGAACAGAGAACATCGTTGATGAACTGGATTACTTGACATTGTCGGCATGTTGTCACACGTAGCAACTGATGAGCCAATCGGAGCAGGAACTATACAGTCCACTACCCAATTGGCAAAGTCAGCCACCGCATCCAAAAGCACCTCTGTCTGCAATGCTATGATGGCTTTCGTCTGTGGCAGCAAGTGGCTGCTCTCCAAAGTGTGCAGCTGGTTGTCTGGCTCTGTTCCAGTGTCCGCATTCCTGTGCAAATGCCATAAATATTGGGAAGATTTTCAATCTCCTATATCCTTGTGGCTTAATGCTTGCCAGAGCCGTTCATCTTGTGATGTGGAAACCCAATGTATCAATTCTGATTTTAGCTTTTATAACATATCGACTCTAGGCGGTGTGGTGATCACGTCTTCCAATTCGGTGGTGTACCAATTCTCCAGCTGACTTACAACCAACGCAAATTTGGTGGCGTCTGCCATAATACCAGCAGAGAAGAAAGCAGCTTCCACTTACAGAACCATAATGTCGGGCCGTGTGGCCAGAATAGGGGTAAGCGCTCTGAAACTGACGGAATCGTCGCCTCCAATGAATCCACCATACCAGATGCGAACCATTTGTTTATTGAGTTCGCCTAAGGAGTTAAGCTCTTCACAAGGAAGTGGCAAGCTCATGGGTAAGACACACCATCCTAGAATCGATAAATGTATCTGAACTAAAACTATTTCTTGTCACTAAGGAAAAGAACACAAGAACGTATATAAAAAATAATAAAATCTCTATGACGGCTCAGAATAATTCACCGACAATACCGGCGCCTTTGGCTGCTGACACAGAAAGCCGAGTGACAACTGTGCGGTAATGATACTTCTACATATGCTTGAAGCTCACGCGCATACGACACAACTTGACACTGCATTACACTACGCGGAGAGAGGACCGAAGTCTGGCCGTTGAAAGACAGTTAACAAGTTCTGCTGAGATAAACGTCAGTACTGTATTATAGACCACTTTCTCAAAGATTTACAGTGTAAAGGGAACTGAAGGAATGAAATGAGTCTAATTAGAGGTGGTTATATAAATAGGTGTATGCAGCATATTTAAGTCATATTAGCAAAATCAATACCGACAACAATATTTTCTTTAGAAATTAATTAAAATTTATAACCAAGCAGACGACGGTTTGTTTCTGAATTTTTTGATAGATGGCGATGACAGTATACCACGAGAGGTTTTAAAAATTCCTTCTGTTATGACTAATATAGCAGTTTAAGTGCAAATGTTCAATTTCTCAGCGCATTTAGGGAGATCCTGCAAATACTTGTCAAATACGTGATTAAATGTGTTATCTGCAAAAAATTTACCTCAACTGCACTACTCTTGTAATCAAAATGACATCGTTCAAAACCTATACAGTGACACAACTATCGGTAGGCCGTGATACGAGTTCCGTATGTTAGATGACCACAGATGTTATCTAAACGCTGTCGATTTCCACAAGATAACAGCGCCCAAATCAATGTCGACAAAGATGCTCAAGGGCAGAAAAACTTCTTTCTGTTATTGTTTGTAATATGTTAGAACACTAACACGGGTGCTTGCATTTGGCTGTTCTATTTCATACATGTTGCACCGTAATATTCTGACATTTGACATCTAAAGATTTTTTAAACCATGAGAGATTTATCAGTTGCAAAAACACAGGAATTAGGCATTTAACGTTCTGCTGATTTGGTTTTTGTCATGCATTTAACAATAATCATTACTTGATCACAATTAGCAGAGCACCTAGCGAAAGGAATGATTTTTAAAACGCTGTGTTGCAGATGAACATCTGGTTGGTTATCAGGACGGACAGGATTGCAATAATTGTTTACGCTATGATAAGCTTATATGCTGCACATTATGGAATGGTGAGTATTGTGCCGACAAAAGAACTTTTCCGCGTATCAGCTAGTCTGTGCTAGCATCCATGTCATATGGAAGTGTCATCTCTTGGAGTCTATAGGCATTGGTAAAGTAAACAAATTTCGTATGGATGGGTTTGTTTCTTCGTACTATGACGAGTACTGTAGTGTATGGGATATTGTTGTAAAGCCCGTGAATTGTCACCGTTTGTGTTCTGGATAAGCATGCCGGATCTTTTGAATTTATCTACGACGTGTACAAACATGTCATTGAATCATATGTGACTCAAACTTAATGACGAAACGCATAAAAATGTACGTACTATCAATTGATTAGAAATGGTAGACCTCACTCACCTTGTTAAAAGCCGGTTGTAATGTCATAACAGACGAATTTTAATATTAATGATTATTTGAGCGTAGCTTCGGTTATTTGTCTTGAACTTGATTTAAAAATCATTGTTTGGAGCACAACAGCTTAAGTCTTAGAATAGTTATTAATTTGTTTTCTAATAAAGACACATCCCTTCTGTGACATCTGGGAAAATATCACAGTGATGTGTAGAAAATAAGATACTTTCTGTTTTATTATTTTTGTCTGAAGTAACGCAATTCAAATGACAAACTTCAATTGGAGCATTTATGTGGAGAAATTTTGCATTCACTATTGCCATGCAGAAAGTAACAAATAGAAAAAAGTTTTGTAAAAATCGGAAGCAGTGGGTGTCATGTTTGGATGATCTTACTTAGAATTATTTTTTTTCCATCACAACACAAAGTATTGTGATTTCAGATTTATTTGTGTGTCCATTCATAGAAACCCATTAATAATTTTATTACAATATGTACTATCTTGGGAATTATTTAAGACCAATTGTAAGTTCCCACGAAGTTAAGTATTTTTCAATGTATCTATTTTTTCTGGGGAAATACGGAAGCGTCCGATCCCGCTCGTCTGCTTTGACCCATGACGTCACAAATATGACGGAAACGACCTTAAACCACGATTCCAATATGGCGCATATAAAGTCGCTACGTACACATTATGAGGACCAAAATACATCGAAAAACAAACACACACAGTTTCCACAAAAAGCTTAATGACACTAACGGGACAACCGCGGGAAATGGGGTGTTTTTGGGTGGGGGCAAACTAAATATAAACAAATTTAGACATCCACCCCCATACAAAACGAAGGAAAAAACCGAAACCACAAACCTCCCCAAATACCACTAAACACAATATCGTCTGGAATCGGACATTTAGCCTACCCAACAGCAGCTCCCGATCCCATAAATTAGGATCAATCACTTCCCTTGGCCTATATAGCTCAAAAACATCTCCCGATACCAATATTAACATACACAGCCACACAATGGCATCGAACAGTTCCCTTGACCTGCGCACTGTTAATTTTCTCCGTCATATCCATTCCTGAACAAAAACAACAACCGATTAATTTTACTAAAATTACCACACAATGTACAGCGAACAACACTAAACCTTCACACAAAATCGTTAACTCACTGAAACGTATTTCACTACAAACACAGCCGACACTCGAACAATTCTGGATAACGAGCAAAGCAAACTGAGCACATTACACCACACAAACGAAAACCCTGAACATACCACCAGAGAGCACAACAAACCACAACACGACGACATTTACAAACACGCCACACTCACAAACCAAACTCTGCGCCGTCACGACTTCACACACGACAGCACCCTTACGTCACAGGTCAAAACTGACGCATGGGATCGGACGGTTCTGTCGACCCTTTTTCTGGAAATCGGAAAGTGACACACATTAAATTTTTTTGTATTGTTATTTGTAACTTTATTGCTTAAACAATTACATGTCTGTTAAGTGTGTTTTTCTCTTAACTAAGGAAAAAATTCCAAATCAAAAGCTTCATAAACACCTGAGTTATGGGCGTTTGTGTATATAAGTGCCATTTTGCATTAACACTCCTATAAAGCCCAGTTATCAGAATATCACTACATTTAAAATTAAATATAAAAAACGTTTTAGTCTGTAAACAAAAATGTTTGGCACGAGTTCTTATGTTATAAGAATAAGCAAATGTGCAACGTTTCATCATATACTCCTAGAAGTGATATCCCATATTCCCATTACACCTCTCGTTTAGTCAGTTGCAGCATTATTTGCTGATAGTAGTACAATAATACTGTGGCTTTAGCAATAGCTGTATAACTTATGTTCGACAAATTTAGTCTTGCTGCCTCCTGATTACATGCGATAATTCTGTAATGAATAACAACTCTTTACACTAGATTCCAGGAGGACACATATGCAGCTGTGTAGATAACTAAATCCTAAATGATCTTTTGTTAAAATGTGTCAAAAATTTCACACAACCTTCCGGTTCATACCACTGTTCCTCAACCTAAGGGAAAATATGCACATAGCTCAAAAATGTAGTTTCCAACTTTAATTTCTTGCATTTTTGAGGGATAATATTTGCGACAACTTCCTATAACAGTAGGTTAAAGAATAAAACAGTTCTCTGTAAAAAATGGATACAATGTGACCATTTATATAACATCATGATTTTTTTTTTTTTACATGTCTTAAATCTCCAACTACATTTTAAAAAGTAAATCGGATGATACCTGTTCAAATATTCATCCACAGAGTTGGAGCAGCTGATCAGCAGAAATGGTGTCAATCGTATTTAAGACTTTCATAACCAGTCTGACTCGCTAATTCACACAGGAGGTGCTAACCTGTTTTTTTAGCTGCACACTTATTTCTGTGCAAGAGTTGGGCTAAGATGTTGATAATGGATGCTGTATTTGTCCCTCATATTATAGAATGTCTATTCTTCTTAAATAGTTGCATACCTGAAGTTCAGGAAAGAACATTTTATATTAAGCTCGCAGCAGGTTTCTGTACAAAGAGTACCTTGTGTCTGTGCTTGGAATTGTTCCAGAAAATTATTCCATATGATATCAGTCAATGAGAGAATGTGAAGTAAGTTAATCTTATAATGCTTTCATCTATAAAATCAACAATTACACAAAGGAAATGTTGATGTCAAGGTCTTGAGAAGATCTATAAAATGTTGTTTACAAGCCAAGTACTGATCAATATCCACACTCAGGAATATTGGCCATTACTTACCAACGTCACACTCCACCAATAGATCACTGATGTAATTAACTTAGCACTCATACAACTCTTAAGAACGATCAAATGTTCGTTGTCACTAACAACACGAAAAAAGTTGCAAAATAAAAACCGACAATGAACGGGATCGCCACAGGACTAGAGGAGCTGTGGGATGGGAATGTTCTTGTTACTAATCCCTTCAATTATGTTAGAAGCTTGCAAATATGAGACCAAAGTGTGAAAATAGGTTTTTTGATTAAAGGCATAAATGTTACCAGGAAATGTGCAATGTATATGAAAACTCGAGTTTGTCATATTACATTTGTTGCTTCTCCACCTCGTAACGAAACTGTCACCTTCCATCCTAACCTAGACCTCGGACTACACTAGGCCCATGTCTGTACTACTAACTTTGTTCAAAAGGTAACCCAAAACACATTTTCCCTAAATGGATTGACAGCTTTACTACATCTACCCTAGTATCATGCACAACACGATCTGGGTCACCAACCACAAGAAATAAACAGCGTTGACCTATTATAAACAAACCAAATGACCGACCTCTACAAGTGAAACATACACTTAATTCCATGCCATACGACATGTACATAACATGTGAAGTCACACTTCATGGCTTTCGTTGTTCACTAGGCTCGAATTCTGAACAATACGATTTACGTATTTCCTTTCCATTGTGAATCAAATGTCGCCCTATGATATTCAGCCTTGCAAATGCTTGAATATTCGCTAATACCAGATTTAGCAGTTCAAGACAAATAACCGAAGCTCCTCTCAAATAAAAAAGCTGATACAAGATTTATTTTTATGGGAGAAGAGGAGGGAAGTACGCCTTGTTTTGATAGGTATTTAATGTTCATTTAACATACATCACATCATTCATCATTATTCAGAAGATCGTTCAAATCAGATTATGTAAACTGACAACCTATAGTAAGGCTGCCTCATGAAAGAACAGAGCCAAAAGTTTTAAATTTAATTGAAAGATTTTCATTAAATGGGTTAACTTTATTTAGGGTGCTAAATTAGTGTCTTTAAACAACAATTATTCTAGCCACACTAATGTTAATTTAAAATGTGTGCAGTTGTTATTTGTGCGTCATCCGCTAATTGAAGACTAGCTCTTCTCAATATACATTTTATAATTGCTCACAAACCACTGCACATAGATTTACCGTGGCTAGTAGCAAACAAGGAATGCTCAGCATCAATAGAAAGATCGTTTATGTGCTCACACAAATTTGTAAAGCTTTTTCTATTCTTATATTGAGCAGCCCGTCCGTCAGTGAAATAATGCACTTTCTTCGCTTCGGGCTAATGCTCTGCCAGCCACTTACCCACTTCTTTCTGGACAGCATTTACAAATCCTACATCATGTTCCATATCATCACCTACAAAGCAGTAGTTCACTATTGCCAATTCACTTTCTTCATTTACCACATAAACACAAGTGTGATGGATTGTACAGCTGCTTCTTGTCCAGTAGTAATGCTGAATTTTATTCTGAATTACAAAACTGTAGTTTTCAGCAGAGTCCATGAACAGAATTGCTTTTGCCAGGGTTGGATTTTCTTTCAATATTTTCAATCAGTTTGACTGACAGATACAAATGAGAGTGGATTAAGTGCCTGTAATTTTGTTACCAACCAGTCTTTGTATTCCACAACAGTTGTAGACCTTTACCAATTCTGCCTGATGACCTATGTTTATCCATTGGCTGAATTCAATTTAATCGTCAGCATCTTTGTAAGCTAATTTTTGGTAAATAATTCTGACAGTTTGTCATCACTGGGACAGTTATCACAGTGATTAAGCATGCGGTCGTAGTTTTCAGAGACACATACAAGAAATTTTAGAAGTTTTTTGTATGTTTCTTTTTATTCCACATTCAACAGCAGTTTTACATTTTGGTACAAAAACACACACACACACACACACACACACACACACACACACACACACACACACACACACACACTCTCACACTCTCTCTCTCTCTCTCTCTCTCTCTCTCTCTCTCTCTCTCTTTGTTTGAATGAGTGCCTGTAGCACTGGCTAAAATGCACCACTTCGATCTTAGTGAGCAGAATTTAGAAAGACCAATGTTAATGTTTGAGTTCTCCCATTTAAAACAAGAGTACAGTTCTCTTAAGTTGAAAAGGATGACTCTTTTTTTTGCATATACACTTTCTTTGGAATCCTACCTTTTTTTGCTCCTCATAACATTCGAGTATATTCATCATTTTGTTAGAAATCTTTACCACTTCATCAGCAATAACTTCCTCCCTTTTTGGTTTAGGAACTGATAAAACACCCATTTCTGTTTTCAGTTTCCTTGCTTGTTGAACCACATACTCACTATCTTTGAATTCTAACATTATGTTTTCTTTTGACCAAGAGGGTGGAGCTAAAGTTAAAATCTGAAATTTTGCAGGTACTCTTACACTAGCTATCTTTTCTTTCATTAACAATATCATGGCCATCAAAATGTTTGGCTTTCATAACAATTTCATCATCAAATGTTTCTTCTCTATGGTCAGGATCTTCAATGCCCGGCACACTTTTCTTTCCAAACATTCTTCACTTTTTCTAGCTTTTTTTTGCCATATGAAGCCTTGCTGTGATTTGGAATGTAGTGGAGTCTTAAGAGAGAGCACTCCAAATCGTGTAAAGTTTTATTTGCATCCTCAGTACTTTGATTTACTGATTTGTGGACTGTCACTTCCAGGTCATCTGCATCACTTTCATTTCTATCACTGACATCAGTTTTCTGTTCACAAATCTTACGACATATTGTGCACAGTTTTTGGCCTGGTTTTACATAGATTCTTTTAGCGCTTACTGTTTTAGACAAAGACAAGCAAACAGACCTCAGAGCATTTTTTTTTGAAGACCGCAACAAGTTCTTTGATGACTTTCAAACACTTTTAAGTAATAGTATCTGTGATGTCCACATATAGTAGCACTTTCTTGATCTTGTGGAATGCTTATATGGGTCACAGCAATATCAAATTTCACTGGTATTCACACAGCTCTTCTATTTTTTGTAGAGTTTTTACTAAGATATAGGTTGTCAAATAACATGGTGTTTTTAGTAATTTTCCAACAGTGCATGAATTCACATTCTCCATTGCAATTAACAGAGTGCTAATTCACTTGAAACATACTTTATACAAGTGAAACGATAGTGCTGCACCACAAACAGGTATGACCTATCTCTCAGAAAGACGAAGAGCAGCTGAGGTCAAACAGACTAATTGCCGCATGCCATTTATTCTCAACAATAAATTTGAGTAATTGTCGCATTGTTTTCATGCCTGAAAAGGTTGCAAATGATCTAGTGCTGTCTTAAGAACACTTTTTTATCACTGTGAGCAGGTGATTGACTGGACACACAAATCATATATATTATAGTCTTTGAAAAATTACTGATTAGTCAAATGAATGGAAATAAATTTTCACACTTAGAATTAAATTTCCTGTCTAGAATGAGCTATACTTAAATATACTAATTTGATACCCTTGCATCTGAGGCAGTGAGACAGTGAGTGGTTGAACTTACTTAAAATGACCTTTTTTGATCACAGCAAAAAGTACTTTGATTTCAGATGTGCGTATCAATTAGCAGAAGACTGTTAAAATTTTTATTTTATTATACAATCTAGAGGATTATTTAAGACCAAAATCAGGTTCCCAGTAGGTTGGAGAAATGTGATATAAGTATTTTTCCATATCCTCACAGTTTTTCTGAAATCGAAAATTGATCTACATTAATATCTTTTAAAACTTTTCTTTGTTACTTTACTGCTTCAATAACTGGGTTTCTGTTAACTATATGCCTTATCTAACTTCTGAAAAAAATTTCAAAGCAAAAGCTTCATAAACACCTGAGTTACAGGCATTTATGTAGATAAGTACTATTTTGCATTGACGTTCTTGCAGAGCCCTGTTATCGGAATGTCACTACATTTAAAATGCGATACAAAATAAAGTTGTAGCCTGAGACCAAAAAAATTTTGCAGAAGTTTGTATGTTATAAGTATAAGCAAATGTGCAAGTTCCGTGAAAATCTGAGAGTTACAAATCCGTGAATTATTGCGTGTTTTGACGTGGAATGACCCTGCCCCTGCTGGCTAGTGTGGTCCAGCAGTTCTAGGCGCTTCAGTCTGGAACCGCGCGACCATTACGGTCGCAGGTTCGAATCCTGCCTTGGGCATGGATGTGTGTGGTGTCCTTAGGTTAGTTAGTTCTAAGTTGTAGGGGACTGATGACCTCAGATGTTAAGTCCCATAGTGTTCAGAGCCATTTGAACCATTTTGAACCCTGCCCCTCCCACTTGCAGATGCGTACGGTACCATTACGTTCGAGATCACAATATTTCTCAATACATACTAGACTACTGCAATGCCCCAAGACTGGTGACAGTATGTACTGGTGAGACCCTTGCAGAATAATGCTTGTGCAATCAACCCCTTCAGACAATAAACCTCAGGGTGGCTTGAAACTAGTTCATGGAAAAATAAATATTTCAAGACAGTAAATAGTGATTGGTTACTTTACCTGCTGGGATCTGCCTATACTAAAAGCTCACAGTGTTCAACAACACTCAGACTGGACAAGGTACTGCTTTACTGAAAGAGTAAATTGGTAGCTATGACTCTTTCCCTAGATACGCAAGTGTCTTTCAGCAGATTTTCCGGTAAAAGTCACGTGTGGGAGGCCCCCCCCCCCCCCCCCCCCCCTACATATTCCAATATGGCCTGGCTGTACTGGACGTAGACCTTGTTGTTGGTGTTTTGATTCATAGAGTGTGTTCTCTAAGTGGATGTTACTGAGTTGTAAAAATTTCACTGGACTGTGCGGAATAGTTCCAAAGTTATTAAGACCTGAAGTTGGGTCTGAAGGTAGATTGCCAGATGCGGGTTGCAATTTCCGGGTCATGCCACCTTCTTTCATAAGCCATAATTCTGAAACTAATTGACAGGGGAACTTAAAATTTTGTACATGAGTGTTCCACACTTGGTAGCATTGGTGTGCTAAATTTCAGCCAAATCTGAGACTATCAGCTGGAACATTTTCTCAAGTTGGTTGAATTGACATGGAATGACCCAATTTAGAGGACAGATTTTTTTTTTAGACACTCATTGAGTTCAAAGAAGGATAATACTCATCCTTTGTTATCAAGGCTTTAAAAAAATAAAAAATAAAAAAAAATGGATGAGTGGGTACTGTTCAAATACATTTGTCCAGGTGTTCATCGGTAAGTCTGTGTCTGTAAAAGTTTTTCATAACTTTCTGATATACACACGAAAAACAACATGCACAACCTCAGTGTGTATGCAATCAATTATGAGGCTAACAGTAAGTATCCTTGACTGATTATGGCAGCTGCACAGGGGAAACAATCTGTTGTTGCCATGAGTGTGGTCTGAGCTCGGTGAAACAGTCCACATTAGCTGTCCTGGGCATTGCAGCAATCTACCAGTAATGACCCCACAAGCTACTAGTAGCTTGCAGTCGACAGTTTGGCGATCACCATTATAGAGGGTCTATGCAAAGGCGAGGTACTTGAGGACAATATTATGGAAATGGAAGAGGATGTAGATGAAGATGAAATGGGAGATATGATACTGTGTGAAGACTTTAACAGAGCACTGAAAGACCTGAGTCGAAACAAGGCCCCAGGAGTTGACAACATTACATTGGAACTACTGACGGCCTTGGGAGAGCCAGTCCTGACAAAACTCTACCATCTGGTGGGCAAGATGTATGAGATAGGCAAAATACCCTCAGATTTCAAGAAGAATATAATAATTCCAATCCCAAAGAAAGCAAGTGTTGACAGATGTGAAAATTACCGAACTATCAGTTTAATAAGTCACAGCTGCAAAATACTAACGCGAATTCTTTACAGACGAATGGAAAAACTGGTAGAAGCCGACCTCGGGGAA
This sequence comes from Schistocerca piceifrons, assembly GCF_021461385.2. Taxonomy (NCBI): domain Eukaryota; kingdom Metazoa; phylum Arthropoda; class Insecta; order Orthoptera; family Acrididae; genus Schistocerca; species Schistocerca piceifrons. Next base: position 218,323,787 of record NC_060146.1, read on the forward strand.
GATCAGTTTGGATTCCGTAGAAATGTTGGAACATGTGAGGCAATACTGACCCTATGACTTATCTTACAAGGGAACCTCCCCATCGCACCCCCCCCCAGATTTAGTTATAAGTTGGCATAGTGGATAGACCTTGAAAAACTGAACACAGATCAACTGAGAAAACAGGAAGAAGTTGTATGGAACTGTGAAAAAATAAGCAAAATATACAAACTGAGTAGTTCATGGGAAGATAAGCAACATCAAGGACACTGGGAACGCAGGAGCGCCGTGGTCTCGTGGTAACGTGAGCAGCTGCGGAACGCAAGGTCCTTGGTTCAAATCTTCCATCGAGTGTAAAGTTTAATTTTTTATTTTCAGTTTTTGTGACAAACTCTTATGTTTTCATCACTTTTTTTGGAGTGATTATCACATCCACAAGAAAACCTAAATGGGGCAAGGTAGAAGAATCTTTTTACCCATTTGCCAAGTGTACAAGTTAGGTGGGTCGACAACATATTCCTGTCATGTGACGCACATGCCGTTACCAGTGTCGTATAGAATATATCAGATGTGTTTTCCTGTGGGGGAATCGGTTGACCTATGACCTTGCGATCAAATGTTTTCTGTTCCCATTGGAGAGGCACGTCCTTTCGTCTAATAATCGCACGGTTTTGCGATGCGGTCGCAAAACACAGACACTAAACTTATTACAGTGAACAGAGACGTCAATGAACGAACGGACAGATAATAACTATGCAAAAATTTTCATTCTAGGGAAGACTTGAACCAAGGACCTCTCGTTCTGCAGCTGCACATGCTACCACGGGAACATGGCGCTCCTGTTGTGTAATTGTCCATGATGTTGCATATGTGACCCATGGACTACTCAGTTTGTATATTTTGCTTATTTTTTCACAGTTCCACACAACGTCTTCCTGTTTTCTCAGTTGATCTGTGTTCAGTTTATCAAGGCCTATCCACTGTGCCAACTTATAACTAAATCTGAGGGGGGTGCGATGGGGAGGTTCCCTTGTTAGAAGAAAGATTAAGGAAAGGCAAACCTATGTTTGTAGCACTTGTAGACTTAGAGAAAGCTTTTGACAATGTTGACTGGAATACTCTCTTTCAAATTCTGAAGGTGGCAGGGGTAAAATACAGGGAGTAAAAGGCTATTTACAATTTGTACAGAAACCAGATGGGAGTTATAAGAGTCGAGGGACATGAAAGGGAAGCAGTGGTTGGGGAGGGAGTGAGACAGGGCTGTAGCCTCGAAAGTATTTGTATGGAGTGTAGCCATGTATGGAAGTGAAATAGTCTGGACAAGAAGAGAGTAGAAGCTTTCAAAATGTGGTGCTACAGAAGAACGCTGAAGATTAGATGGGTAGATCACATAACTAACGTGGAGGTATTGAATAGAATTGGGGAGAAGAGGAGTTTGTGGCACAACTTGACAAGAAGAAGGGACCGGTTGGTAGGACATGTTCTGATGCATCAAGGGATCACCAATTTAGTATTGGAGGGCAGCGTGGAGGGTAAAAATCGTAGATGGAGACCAAGAGATGAATACACTAAGCAGATTCAGAAGGATGTAGGCTGCAGTAAGTACTGGGAGATGAAGAAGCTTGCACTGGATAGGGCAGCATGGAGAACTGCATCAAACCAGTCTCAGAACTGAAGACCACAACAACAACATATTTTAGGGCAATGCAGCCATTGTGGAAAATTTGTTTATTCTACAGAAGTGTGCAGTAAGAATATTATTTGAAGTTGACAATTAAACATTTTTCAGGCATCCTTTTAGGGACGTAGGGATTCTTACACTTACATGAAAATACATATACTCATTAATGATATTTGTGGTTAGCAACAAAAGCGAATTTAGGAGCAATTCTAAAATTCAGAAAAGCCATATTAGAAGTAGAAATAATTTGCGTTTAGGTTATGCATCCCTCTCTAGGGTTCAGAATGGAGGTCTATACTCTGGTGAAAAAGTCTTTTAACAGGTTGCCAGTAGACATCAGACTGTAAACTGAAAATCCTCAGATAGATCTCATTAGCCGGTACTGCAGTTTATCGGAATACTTGGACTTGGGGATGCAAATTCCACTTAACTAATGTTTCTATTAAACAGTGCTTGACTTTGGCAGATACAGACAGCTAGTTGTGGTCAGTATAAAGTCATAAGTGCTTTGTTTGAAGTGTATCATAAGAAACAACAGATGAGAAGGGTAAGAGGGGTAGTAGTTGCTTTTCTTACAGTAGGTATTTTTTTTCTGCTTTACGTTTACATATATAATTAATCTAGAAGATTTTGAGTAGGTTAGCACTAATCATAATTTGTTGTTTGCAGTCAGCAGTTTTTACCTCTCTCATTCCACATCCAAAAGGCTCTCCTCCATGATGGGTTTCACAGAACATGGTAATTGAATGAATGAATAAAACAGTTTCCAACAGCATACTATTCATGTAGATGATTCGGGCTATAAAGCGGGCATTATAAGTCATATTTTCCATGTTGTGTTAAGACATAATTCTCTGCTCCCCATTAAACTTAATTTTTAGGCACCAGTGTTCACTTTCAACATTGTATAAGAGTTACTGCGTGGGTGACTAAGAATGACATCTCCACGTGGTTGTTAAGTGTTATTGTGTGATTTAAGCTAAGTAGCTATTGAGACAGAAAACTCTGATGCAACAGTTAGCCATAAGAACTGATTCACTTTAAATTGTATCTTGTGTCATTCAGGACAGTATATTGATCATGAATGTGTATTCTTTCTGATGATCCAAAAATAAAAGTGTGTCAGTCTAAAAAAAATGGACATAATTAGGAAGATACTGCTTCAAAAAGTAAGCAAAAAGTTTCAATAAATTGAGAGAATGAATTTAATTTATCTGGTCTTGTAAGAAACGAGAGTAAGATAGTTGTGGAGAAGGGTTCCATAGTGTTCTGTACTTGGCCAATTGCTTGGCTTGACATTCATTAGTTATCTGCAACTGTACATGACAACTGATTCAGATAAAAACTGCTATGGAACAAGTGCAGACCTCTCAGAAAGTGACATATTGTTATCACTGTGTGATCAGATAACCTCCAAAAGTGGTATTTTAAGTGTATGGAAAAAGATGTGTATAAGTCTGACTTAGCCACTACAAATGTAGGATATCTGCATGAACTGGATTCTGCTTCGTTGAGCATAAGAAAATTCTTTGCTCTCACTGACACTGAACCTAAAAAATTTGTTTACTTTTGTTATGCTGTTGTCAAGCCAGGCCACAGTTCCAGGAAAATAAGCGGCCGTGTTTACATTAGCTCTCTTATTGACGATTTCTTTTGAAAGCTTCACAGCTAACTGAGTATTTCTTCTTGTCTGACTCCATTTCTTTATTTGGTGAGTAGTGATACATACTCTCACATAGACATGTAACCATCAGTTCTTAAAGTGTTTATTTTTGCTGCACTGCCAAAAGTATTTGAAATCAAATTGATAAAATTAAAACAGTGTAGAAATTTCAACGTTGCTGGCTTCCTAGGAGCAATGCTGCTGATCTAAATACAAAAACTGTCATTTGATGACAGAGTAAAGGTCGCAGAATACATCATAGTTGAATGATTCATGTTTAGTGACTGGTTACATTATTTTTACTTATTTATAATCTTAACTCGCTTACGGGTAGGCTGCAAAACATGTTTATGTGTAAAAATTGTTAGAAAATGTATATTTGTGAACTCCACAGATAATTTATATATCCATAGAATCTTGTCCACTATAAGATGTCCACACACACACACACACACACACACACACACACACACACACACACACACTCTCTCTCGGTAAATGACAGAATATGCATACATTTTTGTTACAGCAGTTTTTATACAGTGATCTCTGCCTTTAGATGTATGTGTACTGTAGTGGACTAAGTACAGGGCTATTACAAATGATTGAAGCGATTTCATAGATTCACTGTAGCTCCATTCATTGACATATGGTCACGACACACAACAGATACGTAGAAAAACTCATAAAGTTTTGTTCGGCTGAAGCCGCACTTGAGGTTTCTGCCACCAGAGCGCTCGAGAGCGCAGTGAGACAAAATGGCAACAGGAGCCGAGAAAGCATATGTCGAGCTTGAAATGCACTCACATCAGTCAGTCATAACAGTGCAACGACACTTCGGGAGGAAGCTCAACAAAGATCCACCAACTGCTAACTCCATTCGGCGATGGTATGCGCTGTTTAAAGCTTCTGGATGCCTCTGTAAGGGGAAATCACCGGGTCGGCCTGCAGTGAGCGAAGAAACGGTTGAACGCGTGCGGGCAAGTTTCGCGCGTAGCCCGCGGAAGTCGACGAATAAAGCAAGCAGGGAGCTAAGCGTACCACAGCCGACGGTTTGGAAAATCTTACGGAAAAAGCTAAAGCAGAAGCCTTATCGTTTACAATTGCTACAAGCCCTGGCACCCGGTGACAAAGTCAAACGTTTTGAATTTTCGGCGCGGTTGCAACAGCTCATGGAAGAGGATGCGTCCAGTGCGAAACTTGTTTTCAGTGATGAAGCAACATTTTTTCTTAATGGTGAAGTGAACAGACACAATGTGCGAACCTGGGCGGTAGAGAATCCTCACGCATTCGTGCAGCAAATTCGCAATTCACCAAAAGTTAACGTGTTTTGTGCAATCTCACAGTTTAAAGTTTAGAGCCCCTTTTTCTTCTGCGAAAAAAAAACGTTACAGGACACGTGTATCTGGACATGCTGGAAAATTGGCTCATGCCACAACTGGAGACCGACAGCGCCGACTTCATCTTTCAACAGGATGGTGCTCCACCGCACTTCCATCATGATGTTCGGCATTTCTTAAACAGGAGGTTTGAAAACCGATGGATAGGTCGTGGTGGAGATCATGATCAGCAATTTATGTCATGGCCTCCACGCTTTCCCGACTTAACCCCATGCGATTTCTTTCTGTGGGGTTATGTGAAAGATTCAGTGTTTAAACCTCCTGTACCAAGAAACGTGCCAGAACTGCGATCTCGCATCGACGATGCTTTCGAACTCATTGATGGGGACATGCTGCGCCGAGTGTGGGAGGAACTTGATTATCGGCTTGATGTCTGCCGAATCACTAAAGGGGCACATATCGAACATTTGTGAATGCCTAGAAAAACTTTTTGAGTTTTTGTATGTGTGTACAAAACATTGTGAAAATATCTCAAATAATAAAGTTACTGTAGAGCTGTGAAATCGCTTCAATCATTTGTAATAACCCTGTATATGTATAGTCATAAGAAAGTTCCTTGTCTCGAAAGGCTGTCAAGAACAATTGTGCTGCCCTCGAACACTCCCACCCCACTACCATCCTGCTAGATTATATTGCCTTCCAAAGATCCACAAGGAAAGGGGTCCACTTATCTGATAGGCTGGATTATGTCACGATGACACTTGCAGAGGTGGCACGCTCTATGTCCATAGATTTTGCTTGTGCTCTCTATCTAGCGCTGCTTGTCAAGTGTACACTTCTGTGCATAATTAAGTGCATAGCTGGTGTCTCTATTGAAGTTGTTTTCACAGAATGTAATTTCAACTGCTTCTCTGATCACAGAGTCCTAATAGTTCGAAACATGAGCAAGTATTCTCATTTGTTCAAACAAAATCTTGTGTTTGTTTACCTGGCTGTGCTGTGCCACCACTGATTTGTCCAAATGCCGGTATTTAAGGTGATGATGCTTGACACCAACATTGGCAACCGTCCATTTAGACAGGCCCACATAGCTCTTGGCGCACTTGCAAGGAATTTATAATGTAACTGTGATACTTGTCTTGCTTTGTTAAACCCTTCACATAACATTATTCTAGATTATGACACTATTTTAAATTTTTAAATACAGTAAATAATTGTATAATATTTTTGATGCCTGTGAAGACTATTAGGTAGACAACATGCTAGTGGGACCCAGTAACCATACCCTGTTTTATCAGCTTAGTAATTTAGATGACTCTGTAATATCAATAAAAAGTCCAGAAGAATTGTATTTTCATTTCTCCGGTCAGTAATTTAAAAGAGAGTTTCATGGACGTATTTTTCCAAAAACCAAACTACTGTGCCGTTACAGGGAGTTATTTTCAAGAAAGGACATACCATTTTTTCTGTTATTTTGGATACAGTTAAGATGAGGGTTACAGATTGATAGGTGTGACGTCGTGCATGTTCCCTATCTTGGAGGTTTTAAGTGGTTGAGGGAAAATGTCGGTAATCATGTAGCTGCTGAGTATATTGCATAATGATTGCCTATTTCATTAGCAACGTGTTGTATTTTGTAGGTAGGTAAACCACCAAGGCCAGATGAGAGGGGATTTCTCATATTCGTAATAATTAAGAGAACCTTCTTCAGTATTACAGGCACAAGAAAATATGATTTCTCAGGTACTGTACACTTTAGAAGGCAAGTTTTTGTTGATGCTAGGTATCCCACAAAAATGTTTATTAAATGTATCACAAATGAGTTTGGTGTCTGTTACTTATTAACCATTACATTGAAGAGATTCTGGTGATTCCTATTTGATATCAGTTTGTAAAACTTTTCTGACAATATCCCATATAGTTTTGCATTTGTTCTTTGAATAATTTATGTAGGCTTTATTTGCTAGTCCTTTGTCTTATGTATTATTGTACAAATGACTTTCTTGTTCAGTTTGAAATAACTGTGGAAATTTGGATCTTCTGTAGTTATGCTTTGTTCACAGTGTGTCCTCTTAGTCGTACATGATATTCTTGTACTCTTTATGATCCAGCCATTTTGAATGTCCCTGGCTGAATGTTGTACCTTCACTCATTTTAATGGGAAGGCGATGTTGGAATAATAACACATGATGTCAGTTTTGTTGCTGACATCATCTTCCTTGTAAACAATATTCCAGGTTTGAGATTGAAGTACATTTTTAAACTTGCCGATACTGGTCAGGTCTCTGCTGTGCGTTCTATAGATGTAAGCAGATGACATCTTGTCCTTTGTTTGTCATAAACTAAGCCATAACAGGATACCCTGATCGTCAGAGTGTCCATTGGACCAATTGAGGACATTCATAAATGGGAAAGAATTGTTGCAATTCCAGATAACTCTATTGCAACTTTAATTGCATACATATGTGTACACTGCATTCGAGAATTCAGTAATGAGAAAATCAATAACAGAATAATTGCCACAAGTGAAGAATAAAACAATGTCAGTGATATTACTGCTAAGTGTAGGCACTTTACATCTTGCACACTTCTACACGTTGATGCACAACCACTACATTCACACTCCCCTCTCCCAGTGCCAACAATATTTGCAATTCCGTGTGCAAGCATTAAAGAAATTTCGTGTTTGGCTACTTGCAACTTCTCTGGTGTCAAGCATCACAGTCAAGCGTGGTCAGAGGTCTCGGTGTCGTTAAGACAAAATAAACTGCCGAATAGCGTAGGTATTCATCGGGTTATCTCTGGGAACTGTTTAAGAAGTTATACGTAAGAAGAGTCACCAGTGTGGTATTGTCCACACAATGCACACACCCCAGACTGGCCAGACTGGGAGTGCTGTCGAGGGGACGATGATGTCGGAGGTCTGGTAGCAGGACCTAAAATGACAGAAAATCAGCTCTGAGTATAAGATGTGTCACATGTGCTGCAATAAACTGCCATTCAAACTTAACAGCACATACCTAGGTTCAGTGGTCACGATCTTGTTAGGCGGCCATATGTCTGTATCGTAGATCCGTTGACAGTCAAGATGACAGTCATCACTACTACGACGACGCAGTTGAGTGGATGGGTATGCAGACACGTATGCACCTGTGTCTGCCGAGAGCTGGAGCTTTGTATAGAGGTCGTTGACAAACAGTTGACAGCTGCTGTTCGGTAAGCCAGTCACTGTCGTTATGACTTCTACTGTGTTTTTAATTTCACATGGAGGACTGCATTTCTGCAGTTGAGAACAAAACCGCCTGTGGTACCAGCAAAGTTTTGTCGACGAAGGCAATTGACTGCGAGGGAGTGTGGTCTCCTAAATCCTCTGTTTACTGAAACTTCTCAAGATGCTTTGCTTCAGATTGTGAAAGTCAAGTGACTAGGGCATTCTTAAGTCAGTGCCTGGTGGTAAGGTCAAAATATCTTGTCCCTCAAAAGCCATATCTTGATTTAGTGCAGCCACAACATAGCTACATTTGCTTACATCAGCTGTGATGTTATCGAGCACAAATTGTCTCTTGAGCTGCATGAACTGTAGAACTGAATTCTGTTGCCAAAAAGGTGGTATGGAAATGTGACTCAGTTAATTGAAACAGGCACATCAACAGGCAGTGTCTGGTCTGATGTTGCTGTCACTCAATACATGGATGGTGCACACACAGCTGGCATGAAAGACTGGTGCTTGACATTCAAAACAAGTAAACATTGTAGTATGTGGGTGGCACATGGTGCAGGCGGTGCAGTTTGTTTACACTCAATGTTTGGTATGCAACATTATGCATATCGCATCAATTGATATTTGTTGTCACCGGAGATTATGTCACTTGGTGCCTAAGATCACTTTGGGGCTCACCAAAAATGTTGCAGTTTGAGTTAACCTAACCATATTGGAACATTTAATTGAAACTGTGTGTGTACACCTCAATCTGAGAATTCAGTGATGAGAAAATCAAAAACAGATTAATTATCAAAAGGCAAAGAATTAAACAATGTCAGCAATTTTATTGCTAAGTATAAACGCTTGATGTCTGGCACACACTGATGGACAACCTCTACAGAATCTTGGTCCAGGAATTTTAATTACTTTCTTTTATGTAATGATAATAATAATATTTACTTGCAGAAACAATGGAAAAAGCATGCGAAGTTCAGAAGAACGCGAAATCCCGAAGATTGGCTAAAATTTACAGCCGCGCAAAATTTGGCACGGATTTTTGCGAAATGTCTTTAATGGGTTCCACAACAAAACATTGTCTTGAAATTTGGTAGAAAATTGGAAGAAATTCTGGCCGTATGTAAAGTACACAAGCGGCAAGATGCAGTCAATACCTTCACTGCGCAGTGCCGATGGTACTGTTACCAACGACTGTGCCCCTAAAGCGGAGTTATTGAACGCAGTTTTCCGAAATTCCTTCACTAGAGAAGACGAATGGAATATTCCAGAATTTGAATCACAAACAGCCGCTAGCATGAGTTTCTTAGAAGTGGATACCTTAGGGGTTGCGAAGCAACTCAAATTGTTTGATGCGGGCAAGTCTTCAGGTCCACATTGTATACCAGTTAGGTTCCTTTCAGATTACGCTGATACAATAGCTCCCTACTTAGCAATCATATACAACCGCTCACTCACCGATAGATCTGTACCTACAGATTGGAAAATTGCGCAGATCGCACCAGTGTTTTAGAAGGGTATTAGGAATAATCCATCGAACTACAGATATATATCATTGACGTCGGTTTGAAGTAGGGTTTTGGAGCATATACTGTATTCAAACATTGTGAATCACCTCGAAGGGAACGATCTATTGATACGTAATCAGCTAAGTTTCAGAAAACATCGTTCTTGTGCAACACAGCTAGCTCTTTATTCGCACGAAGTAATGGCCGCTATCGACAGGTTATCTCAAGTTGATCCCGTATTTCTAGATTTCCGGAAAGCTTTTGACACCGTTCCTCACAAGCGACTTGTAATCGAGCTGCGGGCCTATGGGGTATCGTCTAAGTTGTGCGAATGACCTGGGTGACAATCTGAGCAGTTCTCTTAGGTTGTTCGCAGATGATGCTGTAATTTACCATCTAGTAAGGTCATCCGAAGACCAGTATCAGTTGCAAAGCGATTTAGAAAAGATTGCTAAGATGCAACAAGTCCACTAAAGAGACAGCTTACACTACACTCGTTTGTCCTCTGTTAGAATATTGCTGCGCGGTGTGGGATCCTTACCAGGTGGGATTGACGGAGGACATTGAAAGGGTGCAAAAAAGGGCAGCTCGTTTTGAATTATCACGTAATAGGGGAGAGAGTGTGGCAGATATGATACGCGAGTTGGGATGGAAGTCATTAAATCAAAGACGTTTTTCATCGAGGCGAGATCTATTTACGAAATTTCAGTCACCAACTTTCTCTTCCGAACGCGAAAATATTTTGTTGAGCCCAACCTACATAGGTAGGAATGATCATCAAAATAAAATAAGAGAAATCAGAGCTCGAACAGAAAGGTTTAGGTGTTCGTTTTTCCCGCGCACTGTTCGGTAGTGGAGTGGTAGAGAGATAGTATGATTGTGGTTCGTTGAACCCTCTGCCAAGCACTTACATGTGAATTGCAGAATAATCATGTAGATGTAGATGTAGATAATAACTTTACAGTCTTAGACATTGTCAGTTTAGTACATTTACAAAGATATCGTGCCATACATATAACGGATGTATACAGCAGATTTATACATTATATAAGGATTTGCCACTGTTAGTATGCTGAGGTATACAAAACTAGAATTGTTTGTAATGGAGCCCAGAAATCTTTCATTGAGTATAATATTTTTTACGTAAGACCTGTTTTAATTTTTCTTTAAAAAGATTTTCATGGAGCTGCTTTATATTATTTGGCAAACTAGTACAGAATTATCTTCCAGCTTCAAGTGGACTGTGATCTATAGCTTTTTTATTAGTATCCTATGGTAATTACTTCTGGTTCATGTATGGTAATTATGGGTGTCTATTCATTACACTCGGTCCATCACTCTCTTTTACGTGTGAATGCCTATATTAATTACATTCACTTCATCACTCTCTTTTACGTATAAAGTACCTACAATGAATACACAGTCAATAAATTATAATTTTTGAAGTAGGCTCTACAGGACTGGCACTTCCTTATATTGGCAGTCATCCTAACTTCTCTCTTTTGAAGCTTGAATATTCTGTCCATGTAGAGTGTGGATGCCCAACCCCAAATTTCAAGTCTTGTATTGCAAATACAAGTGAATTAATCCAAAATACACTTGTTTAAGAACAGGAAAATTTATTATATTTGAGAGATGTTTCAGTAAGTAAATGCTCTTCCCATTTAAGATGTTTGTCAGTCACAATGCCTAAAGACACATTTATCAGATGTTCCAACTGTAGATTATGATTAAGTATGAGATTGGTTTTAATTCAACAAGAACGTCGTTCCAACAGTCTTGTAAGTTTACTCATTGTTAGATGTTCTGTGATCAAGGCTAGCTGATCAGTACAGCCCCAGTTAATAAATAGCATATCACCAGCGTAATTAACTGGGTTTGAGTTTTGTGGCCAAGTTGTGTCATTAATATATACAGTAAATGAAAGTGGCCCAAGAATACTTCCCTGAGGAACTCCACAGCTGAGAGTTTTGTATGGTGGCTTTACAATTAGGATTTTACTTTCATTCTTATAATGCAGTTTACTACACTATATCGGAGATGCAGTTGTAAAAAGTTAAGTGCTACTCCTCTTATACTGTAACTTTCTAATTTGGGTAATAGAATTGCATGAGTCACAGAATGAAAGGCCTTGGACAAATCTAGAAACCCCAGTGACTTTGTTTCCTTTATCCAGTCTGTTTAGCAGTTCATGGACAAAGGTTGCAACTGCTGTTATTGTGGAATTCCCATTTTAGAACCCACATATGATGGACACTGTTTGCCTAAATGAAAGGTTTCCCCAAAATCAAATCCCAGATGCACTGATGAATGAAATTGCACAAAATATATCATTCTGTACCTGCGAAGTTGCCAATTTTTCTTGTGGCGCATGTATCTGAACATTTTGATAGCCCTATTTTTTTCCAGTGATTCACAAACCCAAGACATTTTCATCCATCACAGCATAGAGCCTTTGGGTATATGGAATGAGTGAAGATTAGTATTAGCCTAACTATCACAGTCCTATTTGATGATATTTATGTGCAAACAGGTTAAATGTAACATAGTAAAATTAGCAGGAAGGGTGCTATATTGAAATGAAACCGTCTCTTCCTCAATTATATTAGATTACTGCTGCATACTACTGTGTGTTGAACATTTACATGAGCACAGAGGTGTGTATTGGAGAATACGAGGTGGAGTCCACAATGCAGTTTACAACACCTAAAGAAGGTTACTGGATTGGTCATCAAAATGCCTTACAGAAAAATGGAATCATGCCAAGAAAAACTCAGGTGGCAGTTACTTATGTGACGTAAGAGTAAAGATATCTCTACAAGAATGATGACACTTGTCTTGCAACTAACAGAAACTTTCAGTAGCTGTACACAAGAAATCCAGTATGCTATAAGGGCAACGAAGGAGGAAACTTCTTAATTTTCTTTTGGATGTATATGGATATCCAGTTGATTTTTTTAATGACTTATCATAACTTGTTGAATGCTTTTTGTATCAAATAAAGAGCTTGCTCTCTCACCCTAAACAAAGATGCAAAGTCTACATGGAAATTATTGTTACAATATCTTGTATTATGTTAGTGTAAATCATCCATTTGCTAACACGTCATGTTCTGTAAAGCCTGTTGTGAAGAAGATGCTTCATGAACTTGGGATGAGTCAAGTTGTATGTTCACTGGCAGAAGTAGAGGTTAGCTTTTCAGGTAAACATAAAAGTAAAAAAGTTAACTGGTATGCAAAAGAATTGGCACAAATTAGAGAAATGTGCTCATACTGTACCAAATACATAAGAGTGATGATAATTGAGGTACTGAGCAGAGGAATATGGTTTGCAATGCTTATTTGAAAAGTAAAAAGTATTACAAAGTTAAACTCTTATAAGCCAAAAAAGCAGCTTGGAAAGGTACATAGAAGGAACTCCAGATAAGTGTAAGGCATGTTGTAAATTATTAGGCAAGATCATTCATTCAGCCAGATGTGTCAAACTTTGTTTGATCCAGGAGAACTGAATGCCTGTTTCACAGAACAGTCAAAAAACTTGGGACAAAAAGAAGGCTTCAGACATGTATGTGGGGATGTGCTAGTTGCTCGGCTGTCTGAAAGATTTGTCTTTCATTGGAATGTGGTCACACACAATGATGTGTGTAAAAAGTTTTTGAATTCACTAATTCCAAAAGTATGGACTGCTACTTGCTGTCTGTATTATTAAAAGAACATTTTAGTTGATAAGTAGGCCACTAACTTATATTTTTAATAATGTTTATAAAATATGAAGTTTTCAGAAGTTCACTGAAAATTTCAAAAGTTGCCCCAGTATTCAAATTATGTTCAGTGCTTGTGATGTATGCTACATGTTGGAGAGTACACACAGTTTACACCAGAGAGGGCAGTCTATAATTTGGTTACAGACATGCACTCTGTTTTAGGTGAAAACACAGTGTCCCACATCTGAATTGTGGTTTATCTGTTCAACTTTTTTAACAGAATGTTGTGAGGAATGCTTAACCGCTTCTGCAAGGTAACCAAGCGACCCTGGTGTTTGGATGTCTTTCAGCTTTTGCACTTCCCTTTATACCAATGTTTAATAGTTTATAATTTTTTGGATTGTTCTATTACGAACTACACTGACTTAAATTAACAGAGATAGGAAGCTATTAAATAGGTTTACTAATGGATCACAGCTAACGGTTCAAGACCTAATCTCACAAGTACTAATATTACACAAGTTCAAACAAGCAATAATAACCTGTCAACACTAGAAATAGACATTAATGGTTGAATGAAACATACTATATAAAATTTTTTGGGGTCTAGATGGTTAACAAGGGAAAGTGGATTCAAAACATGAATAAACAAAGCAAGAAGGTCAGTTGACTCTGTTATGCCCTTAGAAACATCTCTCATCGTGTTGACCTGAAGATGAGTGATGAATTAGTTTGGATATTATTTTTACTCCTGTTGTCATATGCAATTATCTTCTGCGGCAGTGAACCTACATTAAATAAAATGTTTGTTCAGCAGAAGAGAGCATACAGAATACTGTGTAGACAACTGTACACCTCACAGAATCTTTTTTAAGAATGTCTGAATTCTTACAGTCACTTTTCTACACATTTACTCCACAGCGAGTTTTGTTACTGACAGTGAATCTCAGTTTAAGCAGAGCTGCAAGCTACACACAAACGGTACAAGACACGAAAATAATTTATACATAGACTTTACCTTCTTGTGAAGGGTTCTTCGTATTCTGGTGGGAAGGCATTGGAACTCTGCCTTATATAGACCTGAGAATTCAGTTGTCCTGTTAGCTATGTGACAGGTACTAACGTGCTATGATTGGACTCAGTTTTACAGATGTAGCTAACTATTTTCTCATGACCATGTAAATATTAAGGTGCAGCTACTTAGTATCACTGAGGAAACAACAGCTTTTTCCAAAGTAATCACTTTATTTCTATTAACTTGATTAAATTTTGCTGCCATAAACACTAAAATGACAGCTCACTGCTAGAAGCACACAGATTAACTTTCTACAATTTCCTTGTATTTTGTAAATGTATAACATGACTTGTTCCATGTCCCAGAAGGTTTTTCTTCCCGAAGGGACTGAACGAACGAGTGAATACGCTGTGACCTTCATCCATGTAACAACTGCTGCCACTACTACTACTTCTATTACTACTACTACTACTGCTACTGCGTCCTACATGTTGTACATGTAGCATAGGAAAAAGCTTAACAGTGTGATCACACCCTAAGGGTCACAGTAAATCTGAACTGATTTTTATTGTTACCAACAAATGCCATTACAAAGTAAATGTAATGGAAAGCAAATGTAAGTGTACCAAAGTTCTTGAACACCACTCTGCAAAATCTGCAATCATCTACTTTACATAACATTCTCCCTGGTCAGTTTTGATGAACAAACATTGTTTTAATTTAGGTGCACTGCTACTGGAGCTAACAGCTTGCTGTTCATTATTTCTTGTTGTGACACTACCCAAGATGAGGGTGGTATATTTTCGACAGTGTGAAACTGGAGACGCTATGTTATCCCGAAGCTTGTGCTAAATGAATCGATAATTTGCACACGATGCAATATTTTAGTATTTACTCTGGTCACAACTCATTGCTCATTAGGATAACTACTAGTAACGTCTGTACTGTTGACAGATATTGCACGTGACCAGTTGAAGAGCGTGTTGCAGTCGAATGGATGTCCATAGCTGAAGATGTCGGACAACACTGCAATGATGATAGCCGCAGGTGGCATTACAGGTAAGTTTTCATACAGGCTCTTCAATTTCTGTGCAGAGGCGATGAGTCGGCACTGTACCAACAGTGTGGTCACAGTTCTGACCAGGGCACCTGTTTTTTGAATTCACTGTGCTACACTACTGGCCATTACAGATTCAACATTCTGGAGATGACACGCAACAGATGTCAGATTATCAGAAAGTGTTCTGCTTCCTCAGATTTGCAGTGAGATGAGTTCGTAAGTAGACACTGTGACGAGGTCTCAAATTGTGACGGACTGTCAGCAAAGCACCCATTGTTGCAACTTTCTTTGACACTGTAATTGGCTGTCCCCTCAGTTCGAACAATACAAAGATATCAAAATGATGAAATTTAAGTTTTAAAGCAACATTTCTTCAATTGCACTTCAATTACACGTGTAAGTGCGATGAGTCAGTGCGGAAAGACAGCACTGAAGAATTTGAAAGCTGGTTGTTGCATGACTTAGAAGAAGAAGAAGAAGAAGAAGAAGAAGAAGAAGATGATGATGAGGAGGAGGAGGAGGAGGAGGAGGATGATGATGATGATGATTTGTATTTGTTCTTGAAATCAATAATTTACAAAAGTTTACATCTTTGTTACGTGTGGTTTTGACCACATTTAATTCACACGCTAAAATTACACTTCATCAGCATGAAACCATATCTCAGTCCCTCTTTCCTGTGTCTGTTCACGACCATGACTCTACAAAGATACTCTCTAAGCAAAGTAACACAAAGATATCACATCTCGCTGGTGCAAAGAATCAAATATGGAAGTTTACTACAGGCTCGAGTTAACATTTTTTGAGAGGTCACCTCCAGTTTGTATTGATGGTTTTTTGGACCTATTTCTAAAGTGTAGGCTGGTGCCTCATCTTCAAGGTCTCTGTGACATTATTGTTCGACGAGATAAAGTGAGACCACACGAATTGCCTTTGCTATGTTGATCTACATTCTCTGGATCTCTCACGCAATGAAAACTTCTGGTCGAGGGACTGATACTCACCAGTCACTATGATTGATGAACTCTGGCATGGGGCTCAATTGGACACTCTGTCCAACCAGGTTAAGGCCGTAGTTGCTGTCAGAGGTTACAGCTCTATGTAATGAATTTTGCACTGCTGTACAGTCCAAAATCACATACTATATATGCACATTAAGTACAACTGTATTATTTACTATTATATTTGGTGTTGGAGTTTTAAAGGCAAGCTGTGTACTGAAAATATATGTGTAAACATTGTTACAAGGTAAGACAACAACAAGAGAGTGACACTCAGTAGCTGACAGGGAAATAGCTTACTCATCTATCACCGCAGCTTAGGTTCTTGGCTGGTGCTTCTTCTTTTCATCTGCATGTAATGAACTAGGTTACTTGCTGTCCAGGGTTCATCTTCTGTGTGGTCTTCCCTCGTTCCTTTCAGCTGATTGATGAAATTGCCTCACTTGTCGATGTCATCTTTTGTCATAAATTTGCACCAAATGATTCTCACATTTATGTCTATGTTACTGCATTTTATTCTTTAGAACTCTCGCTTATCTTTTTATTTTTCCTTTTTTGCTAGTGTAGTAAATAACAGAGTACAATAATTATGCTCTGAAAATAAGCGCACTAGACAAAAAGTTACTCACCTTCAGGAATCATCAGGCCCTTGCCTTTAACTCTCATAATGGGCTCAAATCAGCGTGGAGGCCGCAAGTTTCTTCAGGTGTACTGTATCCAGCTGATGACACTCACTGATCATCAGATCCTGTAGAGTTACCAAATTACGGGGATTTTGACTGCAGCATGTAGTGCTCATTTTCACTGGAAATGACTTCTTTAATTGAGATTTAATATTGTTTTTCTGTTATCTTTTCACTGCTTGACAGTCGCCTTGTATGCAGCTATTATGGACTTTGTCTCTTCCGTGCGTAATTATCACTGTAAGGAAATTTAATACTGCATTTCTTACATTGTTTTGTCTATAAATGTAAATTGATTGACTGGATAACATGTAACTTTTGTCAGATCTTAACATCTGAGACGTATAAGTCTGTTCAAAGAATGA
The DNA here is from genome assembly GCF_021461385.2 of Schistocerca piceifrons. Taxonomy (NCBI): domain Eukaryota; kingdom Metazoa; phylum Arthropoda; class Insecta; order Orthoptera; family Acrididae; genus Schistocerca; species Schistocerca piceifrons. The sequence continues at coordinate 218,341,002 of NC_060146.1, forward strand.
ATGAATTTGAGTGACATTTCATTTGCCTGATCAGTCTTAACTATATTAAAAAGTATTTATATTCTGTGAGGATTTCACACCTCTCTGAAGTAGAGTGATGATGCTAGGAGCTTCTGTATTCACATCTGCACAAGTACTTCCATTCACGAAGGGGCTGCAGTCACCGCCCCATCTGAAAGACACACGTCATTCCTCGGCATGATTCCACATGTCCAAATGAAATAAAAAATCTGCACAATATTTGTGCTCTTCTCTACTATAACTTGCTCTACTGCTTTCATTCCCAAGTATCATTTCTCCATAAGAATGCTTACAGAACACATCACTCCTCTGGGGTTATATGTAACACCAGACATATTATACACCTGCTGCTCCAAATAATGCAAGAAATTTCCTTTGAGATTAAGATTTGAGGATTTAGAGCAGGGGTAGTCAACCCTTTATCTACTGCTCACTTTTATACTTTTGTTGGTAGTAAAATTTTCTAACAACTTATAAAGTAGGAAATAACTTTATGAAATGTATAAAACAGAGCTATAGTAAGTTACAGCTTATAATGTTGGGTTGGTGCAAAAGTTTCTAACCTTTTTGCGTAATTTTAATAAACACATAACACATACATAATAGAGACTTTGGTTGTCAGTAATATATTCTTCTTCACTATTTACAATAATCTACAACGCTGGGGTAACGTTTTGATTCCGCGACTGGAAATTGTGTGGTTTTGAGGTGAAGAACTCGTTGAGGTACATTAAGCATTTATTTTCATCCAGAAAAGAAGTTACTTGAAGAATGTTTGATGGAGAATGGAAAAGGTGAAAATCTGAGAGTGGCACATCAGGTGAACAAGGCGGGTGCAGAATGACTTCGCAACCCAACTCCTGTATAGTGATCTTTTGTGGTTGTATGCAGGTCATTGTGTCAGGAGTTGCTGCTGTTTTTTGGGCTCAACCATTCCTTTCTTTTCCTGATGTTAGCATAAAGGCACTATTTCTTATCACCAGTAATGATACAGAATAGGAATGGTCAGCCTTTTTCCTTGAACCAGTTGATGATGAACAAGCCGAGATGCACAAATGGCGACATTTTGATTTTTGTGATTTTTGCTTAGAGCGTGTGGTACCCCTACACCCAGTTTTTGAAACTTCCACATTCCGTGCAAATGCCGTACGATGGTGGAATGATCACAGTTCATCACATTTGCCAGTTCTCGGTTACATTGTGGTCATTGTGGATTAATGTGTTTAAATGAGCTTCACGAAACCCCGAAAGCCTTCCTGATACTGGAGAGACACTAATGTTAAAATGATACTCCTTAAACCGAGAAAACCATTTTCTTGCCATGCTCTGTCCAGTGGTGTTATCACCATACACGGTGCAAACAGAAGAATATGTCGGAAATGTTCTGATTTCTCCACTTGGCACTCCCATTTTCTAGTGTCCGCAGCTCCGCTCATTATCTCCAAAGGACAAAGTGACAAGATGTAATCTCGGATAGCAACAGTGAACTAGAAATAAAAAATAGCAAATGATAAATAAAGCCACAGCAGTGAGAGCACCAACATGCAAAACAAAGCCGCTATCAATTATGCACCAACATAACAATAATTAAATAGCAAATATTTCCTGCCAGAATTTTATGAATACCTAATGAAAATTATTTTAAACCCCTACTGCATACCATCCACTGTGAAAGCTGGAAGGCCCTCTAGCGGGCGATAGGGTCCATGTTGACTGTCACTGGTTTAGAGGGCCACTCGAGGTGTGAAAGAGTTCCCGAGTGGGTGTTTGTTGAACCAGGAATGTATGTGTGCAGCTCTGTGGACACAGCCATTGTCATGTTGGAAGACAGAGGTGTGCACTGCATACGGTCTCATCATGAAGATGTACAGGAATGCACAAATAAACATCACGGTTGATGTTCACCGTAGCTTGAACGAGTGAGCCCGAGTCGTGGTAACGAAAAGCACACCCGAGAGAGCATCAGGGAACAAACTCTGGCCTGTCCTGCACCCTCCACACACTGTGGTCGAACACGTCACTAGGCTATCAGTCCACTTGACACTTCGCCTCGTGTTGTCTGAGCAGAGGCAAATTCATTACTTCTCATACCACAGTAGACACCTCCACTCAGTTACTGTGTTGTTTGGCCCACTGGAGACATGCAGCTTACTGTGCCGCTGTGAGCAATGCTATATGACTTCAGATGTCCATTCTGTACAGTTTACTTCCCAGTATTCTCTCAGGAACTATAGCAGTTCTCACCTAAATAAGTATCTTGAGGTTGTGCTGTCACAGCGTCGGGCACGAACTGCTGTAATTTGTCCACTTTACAGCTCCGTTGCCATTTACGTGCTACAGCAACGATGGAGGTCAGCGCCACCTGCATTTTTAGTGTTTCCGTGTGATATTGTGTGTTTGTGTGTGGTTTCTGTCTTCTGTAGAAAGGTGCGTTGACTTGTGTGTTATAGTGGGGGTAAGGAAGGAGCGAGGGTCCAACTGGTCCATGTGTGTAAAGGATGACAAGACATTCGAAAATAAACTAAGATTGTTGCATCGAACATACTGAAGTTTTTTTTCCCCCCGATATGGCTTGGCACTAAAGAAGCCAGGAATAATATAAATTTCGCACAAATTTATAAACTGACAGCAAAACCTCGTGTTTCCGAATCGACTGTATTCTGTTTAAACAATGCAGTGACATCAGCAGAGTCTCCAGATGTGACTTCAGTAAAACTTGGGTTTCACAAAACCGTACAAACAAATATCTTTCACTCTACTGCAATGGAAATAGTGGGCTGAAAATATGTATAGTTACTTTTGTAAGGCATATATTGGCAATTTGGGTGCTGGTTGCAGTGACGAATGGTCTGTAATCAAATTAAAAAAAGAAATTGGAAGATAGAGAATATTCTCAGTCTGTTTAGGTGAGCTGTTGGAACTAAAGTGCTGGCGGCAGCATACAATTACTCACGCGCTATCGCACATGGAGTCTCTTATAAATAAAATGCACTCTTCGGTGACACAATACAATACATATGTTACCAAAATTAATTTTACAGTTTTCTTAATAACTTTCTCACTGAAAGTTTCAGGTCCAACAGAATGCAAAGTCATCAGCAACGACATTTTTCATGACACAGGTGGAAAAGTTTCAAACCTCTAAGTTATTTTATTCTGACTCAGAATACTTTTTTGTTTTCACAGTAAAATATGTACCGCAAGCATCTAGAAACATTGACAATGTTCCTATATTTTTTTAATCCAAATATGTCAGTGGTTTTTTCACATGGTGAAGTAAAAAATTATTTTTCTCCAAACTTTTGTGTAACGTTAGTTTTTATTTTCTTTCATAGCAAGGAAATTACTCTGTAATATTGTAGATTAAAAATAGAAATGTCTAATATTTTTTCAGAATTTTTTATTAACATTGGAAATTATCACTAACTGGCACTGCTGTAAGATGGTGAGATGATCCTAAAGTGTCTCTTTTGATGACAGCCCCTATAGTTCACTTGTGCCTGCATTTACTGACAGCAGCAATTCCTGTCAGTTCAAAACCGGTTGTCACTGATGAGATGTGACATTCTTTTTTGTTCCCTGTCAGTTAGGATCTTTTTGTGCCCACTGTTCTGATGGTCCCAGTACATGACTGGGAGTGATAGACCATTCCTCATACAAGGGTAGTTTGAACAGTTCTCTGAACGGAATAGAAATGAACGACTTACCTCAGTGAAATATTTTTATTTTGCAATCTAGGCTTCCCATAAACTATTGCACTCGATCCGATGATGTTCCTATGCCTCGATCCAATCTCAAATATTAGATTCCTCCAGCTCTGCAAAATATCCATCATCTTCAGCTGTCAGTTTCTTATTCAAAGAGAATCTCTGTCCACTGAGGTAAAGTTTAGCTTGAGGAAGAGATGGAAGCCTGATGCAGCCAAATCAGGCAAAAAAGGTGGTTGTGGCAACAATTCGTGTCTTAGTTCACATATTTTTACCGTGGCTGTGATACTCATGTGTGGGTGCATTGTCACTATGAAAGATGACTTTCTCTGTTGCCAAATTCAGCCTCTTTTTGTGTATCTTTCACTGTAGTCAGTCGGTGAGATTGGTGTAGTATTGTTCTATAATTATTTGACAAGTGAGAAAATAATGTATTCGGTGAATGCCTTTCACATTCCAGAAAACTGATGCCTTGACATTTGTGGCCAACTGTATTACCTTTGCTTTCCTTGCTGACAGTTAATTGTCATAATTCCACTGTTTTGAGTGGTATAGCAGTTTCCACTGTTTTGAGTGGTATAACAGTGGACCCATGTTTCACGTGCAGTTACTAACCAGTGCTGAAAATCTTATCAGTTGCTCTGAGAACAAGTGAAACATTGTTCAGACATTTCCATTCTGATCCATTTTTGAGCCTGCACTCTTAAAGAGTCACGGCATCAGTCTGGCAGTTATTTTTCTCATGTCCGATTTCACCGTTAAAATGTAACAAGTGCATTCAGGAGACATCCCTGCATCTTTGGCAATTCCTTGCAGTTTCAGTCAGTTATCCTCTGTGACCATTTCATGCAATTTTGCAGAAATATTAGGGATAGTGGCACCACACTGCAGATCACCATCCGACTCGTCCCTTCATTCTGCAGCAGTCAAATGAGGAGGAGCAGAGTCCCCCATTGTGTTCTGGAAATCAGCACAAATTTCCTTCATTTTCATACTTTCTTTGTGAACTACATAATCACTCCTTGAATCTCGGATTTTTTGCCGTCTTCAGAAATCACTTCACGGGACGCCCACACCGTAGATCTCTTATCAAGCGCACTAGTGCGGCACATGTTTATTTATAAATTACGAAATATTATTACTGGGGTGCATTGTCACCCTACCATCGACATCCGGTGGTGATTCCGCAATTTTCAAACCACCCCTGTTGATGTGTCAAACAGCCTGCATTGATACCGACAGCTCGAACCACTAGATTCACATTGTAATGACAGGCACATCCAAACACTATGGCTCCATCCTGCCATTCTCTCATGTCCTCAAAATGCCAGTGCTGGAGGGCAAGATTACTGTCTGGTGCCAGTCTTACGCTGTCTACGGTGCTCCTTAGCGACCAGTGTGTTCTTCTAAGCCGTGAACAATTTTTTTTCTGATGTGCTTATATCTTACATAAGACTATTGATGCATTTTATATCTGCTTTATATATTTAGTACGTTGCAATTCATAAGCTTCCACTTGGAACTGATTCGCAACACAAATAATTTCATATAATACAAGTAATTTCACTGAGGTCTTCATATACCGAAATTACCCTCCCAACCTTGTTCCGAAACAGATCTCCTATGCCTTGTCTCTCCAGCGACCACGACCTCCCACTGTCTGGCCACAAAGGAGCACTCATCTTGTGGCTCAGTACCGTCCGTGACTCGGGCAATTGAATCAAATCTCCACCAGAATTTTGACTACCTCTCCTTGTGCCCTGAAATGAGGAGTGTCCTACCCACTGTTGTTCCAACTATCTGCCCCATCCCTCCCATATCAGTATTCCAGCACCAACCAGACTGCACAGTACCCATCTCTGCTCCTACTACCGAGTGAGGTGGCACAGTGGTTAGCACACTGGACTTGCATTTGGGAGGACGACGGGTCAATCCCGCGTTCGGCCGTCCCGATTTAGGTTTCCCACGATTTCCGTAAATCGCTTCAGGCAAGTGCCGCAATGGTTCCTTTGACAGTGCACGGCCGACTTACTTCCCCATCCTTTCCTTAATCTGATGAAACCGGTGACCTTGTTGTTTGGTTTCTATCCCCAAATCAACCAACCATTCTGTCCCTACTGCACCCCTGCTCCCAATTCCTTGTCCCATGGCTCATATCCTTGCATGCAATAGACCTCAATGTGAAACCTGTCTCATACCCCCTCCCACCAGCACCTACTCTACTCCAGTCCTGTCATAGGCATCTCCTATTCCAGTAAAGGCAGGGCTACCTGTGAAAGCAGCCATGTGATTTACAAACTAAGCTGCAACCATTGTACCATGTGGTATGACAAGTAAGTAGATGTCTGTCGGCGCAAATGATCACTCACAAATAGGCAGTGAGAGACAGCTGGACTGTTCAAGTTGCTGAATGTGAATGTGCTGCACAACACGATGTACTTCACTTTGACAATTGCTTCATAGCCTGTGCCACCTGGATCCTTTCTGCCGACACCAGCTTTTCTGAATTGTTCTGGTGGGAGCCCGCCCTAAAACCTGTTTGTTGTTCCTGCAACCCCCCTGGCTTCAACCTTCGCTATTCTCTGTTCTCCACCTACCTATCCCCTTCCCATCTCCCACACCAGCACTGCACATGCCTCCATTCCGCCAATGCACGCACTATTCTCTTCCCCTTCTCCACGTCTCTCCTCTACCTTTTCTGCTGTCCCTTCCCTCCTCTCCCCCCACCTATCACAGTGTCCCAACTCTGCACCTAGCACAGCCCTATCCTGTCCCCACCACATCCCTTTACATTCTCACAGGCATCACAGTATCTTCTCCCACCCCGTGCCGCCTCCGTATCCCCACCACCCAGGACTGCTGCTCATGTCAGACGTTCCAGCCTGCAGTCAGGCCACAGCAGCCAGAGTCAGTGACCGCGTGTGTGTGTGTGTGTGTGTGTGTGTGTGTGTGTGTGTGTTTGTATGTGAGTTGTACTTGTGTGAATATGTGTGTTCTTTCTATTTCTGAAGAAGGCTTTGTGGCCGAAAGCTGAAATGTGTAGTAGTTTTCTCAGTGTGTCTGTCTGCAACTCAATGCCTCATCTATGTGGCAAGTAGCAAACCGTGATTTTCATAATATTGTTGTAATTTCATTTAATACATGACATCTTTGTAAAATTCTTTGAAGGAATATAAACATTTTTCTGACAAAAAATATTTTAATTTTGTGCTCAAATTGCTCCCTTCGTATGATAAGAAAATTTAGGAGAATTTTAAATGAAGTCAAACCTCCAATAAATGGCTCTGCTCTATAATTTTTAGTATTGTTGAAAGCAGTTCTTTTGTCATAATGCTGTTATCCTGTCCACCAATGCATTTGTTTCTTCAGTTTGTTGGGCCACAAAAGGTATAAGCAATTTTTTAAAAAGAATAGGGATATACTATTACAAATTTATGTTACGCAAAAATTTCATGCCTAACTCGTGTATGAGTCTTATTGCCATGTTCTGTAAGACCAATTTTCAGTTTAAATGTATGTTCACAACACAGCCCTATAATACAGTCCCATAGCTAAGAATAGCAAAAATTGTCCCAAAATATAAATTTGTAATATTTGGCTGAGAACTACCTTTGACTGCTGAGTGAGAAGCTGCAGGCTACTACCAAGTTTTTCCATATTCAGAATAATTGTGGCTTACCTGCTGAAGATCATCATCCTTGTGTGCACCAAGAAATATACAGTTAAGGGTTTTTGTTGCCAATATACTGCACACAAATGTTTACTTGTCCGATCCTGCTCGAACTAGACCTGTAAGTATGTAAATATCTTTATATGTGAATTATATTATTTTTGTTGTTCTTGAATTATAATGTCACAGTATGTCCAATATCCTTGTAAAAGTAATCTATGAATGAATAATACTACTGCTACAACTACTACTACTGTACATTGATTTGGTCAGAACAACCAATTGTAAATATCATGAGCTTGTTAATAATTGAAAGTATTTCAAGTCCATCTCAAACAACTAAAAATGTGTACTTTTGTCACCACATGTCTTTCTTTTCATTGATATAAAACATCATCTGTTGTCTCTAATGAAATGGATGGCTTGATTTCTAGATAATTCATTATGTAAGACGTTGCTCATAGAATTTTATGTCTGATTTTCGTTCACATCAGGAAGTATCAACGCACTCCTAGGAGAAACAACGTCACCAGTGCGTCACATCGACATGTCCAAAAATCATCTTCAGTCTGCAATGTGGACATATGTCTACAGCTGTCATTTTGCAACGTAACAATGCTCGACTTAGTGCTGCTTGTGCAACAGTTGCATCTGTCACTGATCCACATTTCAGTACTTTTACACACTCTGCCCCCCCCCCCCCCCCACACCGCCCACCTCCCCCTCCCACCCTAATGCTCACTTTACCTTGCCTGCAACTCATAACCAAAAGGGTGAACCACAGAAAGAAGAGATGAGAGGGAAGAAAATTTGTTCCAATGAAGAGTTGCACCAGGTGACACACGAGGTGTTTGAGCATACAGACACTAGAATTTTTTTCCCAGAGGAATCTTCTGACTTCCTGGAAAATAGAGGAGATGTCTTGAATGTCAGGGAGACTGTCTCAAAAAGTTATGCACATATGTTCCATTTTTGTTCAGTAAATCACACACAAAGAAAAAAAGTGTGATTTATTTCTACAGAAAGTAATACTGGTCAGAAACCAAAAGAAAAGTTTTTAGTTATATATACAGAAACCAATACTCATTGAGACATGGACTGTTTCACTTATGACAGGTAATGTGTAGTGTTTGGTGGTGTAGGCAGGATTCAGAAGAGATGGCACGTTGTATTGCCACAAAACGTGTAGGCAGGTGCATATCCTCGAGCAGTTGTGGAAATGAGGCATCGATATCACTAAAGTGCGCGCCATTTATGACGGCGGCCGAGTTTAGGTTCGTTCTGCGCATCTGATGTCACAAAACACAGTCAGCCAATGAACAGAGAACGACGTTGCCAGAGCTCGACTGCAGTGCAGAGCATGGACGAGTGTCTGCAGTTTTAGAAACGTTCAGTCATAAATAAAGTAATTGATAAAAAGCAATGTCTTGATAGCAGACTTCCTTTTATAGAAAGTTTGGAAAAGCATTCTTTATACCAGTTGCTTCATACTCTATTAATTAATTAAACCAAACAAGCAATAAGCCTCCTAATTCAGGCGATAGCAAGGAAAGGTGTTTGTATCATTCTCACTAACCGCTTTTTCGCAATAGAGAGCAGTGGTAATTGTCTATTTCCTATTGTACTTCGACGAAACGTAATTCATAATCATACCAACAGTGTTTGTCGGTGTTTTGCGTGATATTTTAAAGTCCTCCCGGAGATACAATGAATGATGAGATGCGTTAGCGTAATTGTTATAGTGTATGAGTGCTAAGCAAAAGGTTCTGAGTTCAGACCTTGATCAGTGCTTAATATTTTCTTTATTTTAAAAACAATATCGAAGTGTGTTACTTCAAGAATTTTATTCGTTTGAATGTAATTTTTTGAAATTTGTAGTGGCAACTAAAATCGACCATACGGAAAGTATACGCTATGGACTTGTACCTCTGCAAACTCTTCAAAATTTCGTGCAGTGGTTTACTACATCTAATACTGCACAATAACAGCGTTGAACATTGAAACAAAATTAAGTCATTTATGGGGGGAAGGTATCAGTCAAGAAGATGTGTAAAAATCTAATTTTTGGGCCAAATAGTTTTATGTCAAAGCGGTCGGACACCATGTGTCTGCACAGGCGAGCAGTGCAGTGATGACAAAATCGCGCACAGCGCGGAATGCGGGGAACACATCTATGTAGCAGCGAAAGGGTTAATGCGGCCGTAGTGGCTTTACTTCATAAACTGCGCGCTCCACCCTAAACTTAAGTTTGCGAACTATACTATGTCGCTGCTTCTCTTGGTGCATACAACTGGCAACGCAGCAATCTCCCGCGTCTGGGCGGGCATGCGTGAACCGCCGAGATAAAAGAATTGAACTATAGTATCGATGCATCTGTGGGAATTGTTTCTGACAGACGCATGGGACCAAATAGATTAACAGGTGCAGTGTATCATCATTTTCTGCACAATGAATTACCGGTGCTATTGGAGAACAGTACCCTTGTAGAAAGACAGCAACTGGGGCACCAGCCCCACTTCTTACACGTTGTTTGCAGTTTTTCACGCCTGAGGAGGTCCGGTAGTGTGGTTGTCGCCCCTCTGCCCCCTTCCCTTCTTGCCACTGCCCCTAGTAAAGCTGTATCATTTTATACAGACAACGGTCTTCGAAATTGTGCTGAAAGCTGTTAACGAGCTAAGTATTTACATTTTGAATGTTTCGCTGTGTTGTTTTATAATGTTTTCCAGAAATTGCCATCAGAACATTTTACATATTATATACAAAATTACATTTTATGAACGAGATTCTATCTTCCTGGATTTACCACTATTGATATGACTGAATATAAGTCTTCAGAAGGCTTGGGGTAATGAACTTTTCTACTGCAGTTCATTATATTACTTCAAATGGTGTTATGTGATAATTAAGATACAGTAAAACTGGGCAACTTTGTAGCATTTTTAGCACTTTTTAACATAACATTACACAGATATGTACTGCAACGTTTAATTTCCTCGTATATGGAATGTTATAACATTTAACCTTTAAGTTCGATAGCAGTGAAGTTTTGATATACGATAATGTATTTCAAACATCGAATATTAAATGTCACAAAGTTTTTCTCCAGCTCAGCATAACTTTGTGACGTGAAGTCTGAGATGAGGGAAGTGGAGTTAAATTCATCAGTCTCGAAGATGGCCTGCTTTAAGTTCTTTTAGCTTTGTTACCTATTTGTGCTATTTTATGAGTTTTGTTTTATCCACACACAGAAAAATGTTCATCACAAAGTTTGCAAATTTGGCTAGATTTCTTCTTATAACGTTCTTAAAATCCAAATAATTTTAGACTTATCATCATTGATACAAAATAAAAATGGAAAAAAGACTAAACTGCATTAAGCAATGTAATTAAACAAAACCCTCACACATGTATTTATGCATCTGTTCAGTGGAACCAGCTCACAACATTTACATTTAACAAAGTGCCCTCTAAGCAAGGTAGTTATTTCAAATTCTTAGACACTTAACAAGTTCAGCAGCATGAAAAATAAAAAATAAAAAAAGGTCACAATACGAGGTGCATTCAAGTTCTAAGGCCTCCGATTTTTTTTTTTAATTAACTACTCACCCGAAATCGATGAAACTGGCGTTACTTCTCGACGTAATCGCCCTGCAGACGTACACATTTTTCACAACGCTGACGCCATGATTCCATGGCAGCGGAGAAGGCTTCTTTAGGAGTCTGTTTTGACCACTGGAAAATCGCTGAGGCAATAGCAGCACGGCTTGTGGATGTGCGGCCACGGAGAGTGTCTTTCATTGTTGGAAAAAGCCAAAAGTCACTAGGAGCCAGGTCAGGTGAGTAGGGAGCATGAGGAATCACTTCAAAGTTGTTATCACGAAGAAACTGTTGCGTAACGTTAGCTCGATGTGCGCGTGCGTTGTCTTGGTGAAACAGCACACGCGCAGCCCTTCCCGGACATTTTTGTTGCAGTGCAGGAAGGAATTTGTTCTTCAAAACATTTTCGTAGGATGCACCTGTTACCGTGGTGCCCTTTGGAACGCAATGGGTAAGGATTACGCTCTCGCTGTCGCAGAACATGGACACCATCATTTTTTCAGCACTGGCGGTTACCCGAAATTTTTTTGGTGGCGGAATCTGTGTGCTTCTATTGAGCTGACTGGCGCATTGTTTCTGGATTGAAAAATGGCATCCAAGCCTCATCCATTGTCACAACCGACGAAAAGAAAGTCCCATTCATGCTGTCATTGCGCGTCAACATTGCTTGGCAACATGCCACACGGGCAGCCGTGTGGTCGTCCGTCAGCATTCGTGGCACCCACCTGGATGCCACTTTTCGCATTTTCAGGTCGTCATGCGGGATTGTGTGCACAGAACCCACAGAAGTGCCAACTCTGGAGGCGATCTGTTCAACAGTCATTCGGCAATCCACCAAAACAATTCTCTCCACTTTCTCGATCATGTCGTCAGACTGGCTTGTGCGAGCCCGAGGTTGTTTCGGTTTGTTGTCACACGATGTTCTGCCTTCATTAAACTATCGCACCCACGAACGCACTTTCGACACATCCATAACTCCATCACCACAAGTCTCCTTCAGCTGTCGATGAATTTCAATTGGTTTCACACCACGCAGATTCAGAAAACGAATGATTGCACGCTGTTCAGGTAAGGAAAACGTCGCCATTTTAAGTATTTAAAACAGTTCTCATTCTCGCCGCTGGCGGTAAAATTCCATCTGCCGTATGGTGTTGCCAGCTTTGGGACGTATTGACAATGAACGCGGCCTCATTTTAAAACAATGCGCATGTTTCTATCTCTTTCCAGTCCGGAGAAAAAAAATCGGAAGCCTTAGAACTTGAATGCACCTCGTACTTTAAATACAATACTCTGAGCATCTCTGTTATATTTAGAAACAAAGTTATAATGTAAGATAAAACTGTCCTTTTTAGTGAACTATTCACAAACATCCCTAATTTCTTTAATGAGACATGTTTTCTATAATTTTCACACTTCTTTCTGGAGGTGTGTGTGCTGTCACAAAGTTACCCCTATGTTGTTGTTGTTGTTGTTGTTGTTGTTGTGGTCTTCAGTCCTGAGACTGGTTTGATGCAGCTCTCCATGCTACTCTATCCTGTGCAAGCTTCTTCATCTCCCAGTACCTACTGCAACCTACATCCTTATGAATCTGTTTAGTGTATTCACCTCTTGGTCTCCCTCTACGATTTTTACCCTCCACGCTGCCCTCCAATGCTAAATTTGTGATCCCTTGATGCCTCAAAACATGTCCTACCAACCGATCGCTTCTTCTAGTCAAGTTGTGCCACAAGCTTCTCTTCTCCCCAATCCTATTCAATACCTCCTCATTAGTTACGTGATCTACCCACCAATCTGCAGAAATAACATTTTTTTGCTTTCCAATGGCTGTAGAAAAATTTTATAAAATTCAGCTCGTACACAATGGTTTGCACATATCACTTATTTATACCAACTCACCTTCAGTTAGTAGCTTGCGTCACTAATAGCAGCATTGTGGAGAAACGCACTGCAGCAAAGGTTAATGTTGAAAACACACTGTGGCAGAAGTATTTGTCGAATGTTGACCCGAGTTATAGTATACAAGAAAAAAAAGCTGGAACAATTTTAATAAACATTTTTCAAACAGTGATTAAAATTTTTTTAATTTTTTGTTTTTAAAATTCAGTCTTAATCACACCAGGTATGTTACAACATACGTGATATCACAGCAGCTGAGAAGTGTGCTCCACCTACCATCTTCAAAGGATGCCATTTGCTCTGATGTTGGTCATGTGATATGACCGAAACCGGTCACCTATGTTCTTGTAACAAACGTGGTGTGATTAAGACTGAATTTTAAAAACAAACAAATTTTAAAAAGCTGGAACACACTGTTGTCACAAAGTAATACCTTGCTCACAATACTGCCCAGTTTTATGGTATTATGACAGGAAAAAACATGATTGTTAACATACAACGACTTAATAAAAATGAGGGCATATCACGTGCTTCAGTAGAAGCCTGTATCAGCTACTCCTATATGAAAATCTAGGGCTGTTACATTACACCTACCCAAGTGAAAGTGAGGCACTTGCTAGCTTTAGGAAATATAGCACCTTCCATGGGGGATAGTGTGGGGAGAGTTAAAAAGAAACTGCAAGTCAGTCATTTTTTATGTATATAGTTTACCCATTTGTCATGTTTACTTTGCTCAAGATTTTACACAGTCACATTACTCTTACCTGGACGTGCACAATGTTACAGCATTTATGGAAGTATGCGTTATGCACCCCCTTGACGTGGTGAAGACGTGTTTGCAGCTGCAGCACTCACCGGTGGCCGGATCCACGGCCATGGGCGTAGCCCAGTACTACTACACTGGCGTTGTCAACTGTGTTCGGACTGTCTACCGCCAGGAGAGCTTCCTCTCGCTGTGGAAGGGAGTTGTCCCTCCCGTACTCATTGAGACTCCAAGGAGAGCAATGAATGTGAGTCACTCAATTTGCTTCTGAGGTAATCTCTTCGCAGTATAGTCACTGCACTGTAGTTTTATATAAGTATTCCCCTTATTTTGTATGTTTTCTTTCAGAAGTATATATAATAATTTTGCTTCAACCAAAATTGTTGTTAATAATAACTGCTAAACTGATCTTCAGAAAAACATTAGGTCCCACCCTTTCAGATCAACCCCACACAAGAGTGAGTAATGGCTGGTGTGTGGTGCATGTTTCAAATAAGGAAGTTCCCTCATCTCACCCTGTTTAACCAGTTCATAAATGTACAGCAATGGAACATTTAGTATAATGAGGAGATTATTTTTAAGTAGGTGGCACGATATTCTTTGCTTTGCATTGTGCAATTTCTAATGATGATATTTGAAGCATTAATGGTTGGGACATATTGTTCAAGCTACCTCAAAATATAGTTCTGGGTATATTATTATTGCTTGTATTCATGCTGGTTGCATTGTATAATATCATCAGTGCAAATGCCAATCTGTTTCATATATTTGCAGGATCTGAATGTGTGAGCTCCATGACATGTTTATGTCCCATACTGAGCGAGGTGGCGCAGTGGTTAGCACACTGGACTCGCATTTGGGAGGACGACGGTTCAATCCCGTCTCCAGCCATCCTGATTTAGGTTTTCCGTGATTTCCCTAAATCGTTTCAGGCAAATGCCGGGATGGTTCCTTTAAAAGGGCACGGCCGATTTCCTTCCCCATCCTTCCCTAACCCGAGCTTGCGCTCCGTCTCTAATGACCTCGTTGTCGACGGGACGTGAAACACTAACCACCACCACCACCCACCATGTTTATGTCCAGTTGCATTCCTAGGAATTTCCTGCAAATCCTGGTTTTTGTAATGGATTCGAACATCATGTAACTTTCTTTGTTTTATTTGAAACTGCATTAACTGATTTTTTTCTGTTTTAATTTTAAACCATCTGGGTTAAATCAGTTGTCTAATTTTTTGTCGTATTTATGGCAGTTTGAGGAATTTAGTTAGCACTGGTAGTTTCAATGGTACAGATGTATCACTGAAAAGAGAGCTGAGTGACAGTCATTATTGAGCAGTAGATCATTTAAGTAAAATGCAAACAAAATGGAGCCTTAGGTTGAATTTTGGGGATTTCCTGTGAAATAGTTTTTCCAATCCGAAGCATAATTGCCTCAATCTGATGTTATAACAACTCTTTTTCTTCAACTAATAATGACAGAAATCTAAGGAGGCAAGTGTTAGATTTCTAGATATGTGCAAGGACATCTAATTTTGGCAGGGTACATGCAGATACTATTTAAAATGTGTAGCAGGCTGGCTATGTCATGGTGGTTAAAGGGAATAGCACACAAATACTGCAGAGCAACTTCAGTACGTCAAGCAGAGACTTGGAATCATATGGGGCACTAGTATACAGACAGCCTATCCATCCCATGTATCTCTTTGTTTTTAAATGTTGCAGATATTGTTCAGTGACACATGTGTTGTTTTCCCAAATTTCAAATTTTTTTTTTTTTTTTTTCCGCTCATTATTTAATTCATTTGGTACTTGTGTCTGTCACAGGTATGCTTATTTGCTTGTAATTGATAAATTTCTGTTCTTTTTTGCATATTTCACTTACATCTTGTAATTTACTACTGACATAGTGTATTGCGTATCACTAATCTGAACTAATTATCTCATATTACAGTTTCTTCTCTTTGAAAACTATGAGCAGCACCTCTTGTTTGGGTCTGAAACAGCAAAACCATTGGTAAGTATAACATGTTGTAGATTGATCCTGTTTTATACTACTTTTATTAACAATGTGTGTATAAAAGAAATGTGGATCTGTAAATAATGAAAGGAGTAAAAAATCAGACTATTTCTTGTATTTTAGTTGTAGACCACTCCGACTCACCATGTTGTTGAGACAGCCTAATCTACAAGTACAGTGAATGAGATCGAAAGCATTGCAAAACTTTCCCTCAGAGCTAGAACCTTTTCTAGGCAGCTCATAAAACTGTTGGGTATATTGACAACATCCTCAGATGTCATATGAACTTTGTTGTCAACAATCAAACACAGTTCGAAAATAACAGTAATATTCATAAATATAATACTAGAAAGAGTAATGGCGTACACTATCCTTCCCTCAGCCTTGGGGTAGTGCAGAAATAAATGAATTCAGCCATAAAAATATTTGACCCCCCTATCCATTTGATGTAAAGAATTCGACAGATAATAAAATGAACTTAAATTACAAACTGAAATTGTGTATGCTTGACAAATACAAATTGAAATTGTGTTTGCTTGATACGTACAAACTGAAGTTATGTATGCTTGACAACTACTTCTACTCCATGGAAGAACTTCTCAATGAGTAATAATATGGTGTATGAATCTATTGTGGGGGGGTGGGGGAGGTGGTACCAATAATACAGGGTGTTTCAAAAAGAATGACATGATTTTGAATGGCAACAAATATAAAACATTGGGATGTGCCAGAAAGGAAGAGTGTGTTGGAATGGGCACGGTCTAGAGCAGGCTCATCCAAGAATTGCCCGCGGGCCCCAGGCAGTGTAGTTCAGCATCCCGGCCACGACCGTGTGTCGCTAGTGTCGGCATAGGAGCGAGAGAGAGAGAGAGAGAGAGAGAGCTGCGGAGTGAGTGAGACCGCACAGCACTGCTCTGCGGTGGACTGTCCCGCAGTCAGATCCAGCGCAAACAAGATAACAGAGGAAGCGCACCTCTGTAAAAGAGGCCGATGAGCGGTAAAACAAGCAAACCATTTACTGTTTAGGTAGCAACTAGTGCTCGTGTGGCAGAATTACTACTCAAAGCTTTAGACAACAATATCCAAAACAAGAATCGAAGAACATCTGAGTTGTTTTCTGGCCCACAGGTTCATTCTATTAGTACTGCACATGCACACTCGTCATATGTACAATAGGCGTCTTCTGAAAAATATATCAGTTTCTTAAATGAACTAGAGTCATAAATATTCTATTTTAGAAATAATTTTCTGTAAGGGATATAGAGTCTAATTCTTACTGTTAGGAGTTACAAGTAAATATTTTTTGTTATACTTCGGTCTACATCTTTTTGTATCCCTTTTCAGAGTTTAGAAATCGAATCCTTAGTTTCTGTTTTGTACGTAATAATTTTAAACGACCAAGTTTGAAAACTTATTAAAAATAGAATTAAGGTTATAAAGCTCTTTAATTCCTACAGTCAACATTGTTAAAGAAGACAATTAACATTTTACACTTTTTTCTTTTTTGAGGAAACGGTTTTGTCTACGTTTGGTTCAATATTCCCTGAGACTGATAACCTCAAAGAATTAGTCAAATTTTTATTGCCAAGTAATGAACAGTTCTTAGTTTTAGCAAGCTTTAAAAGAGAGAAAAAGCGCTCACAGATATACTTGGAACCAAACACTGAGAGAACTTCGGCAGCGTGCTTGTGCAAAAGAGGATATTTCTCTCGTGGAAGACAGCTGTAAAAGTCACCCCAGTTTTACATATGAGAAAGCGGTCCTTCAGGCGGATATCGCACTGCAGGTCAATCAGCTCTAGTTGATGCACTTGTGAAACTTTTTTTTTTTTTTTTTTTAAATCTTATGGAACGTAACTGCTAAGGTCGTCAGTCCCTAAGCTTACACACTACTTAACCTAAATTATCCTAAGGAGAAACACACACACACCCATGCCCGAGGGAGGACTCGAACCTCCGCCCGGATCAGTCGCACAGTCCATGACTGCAGCGCCTTAGACCGCTCAGCTAAGCACTTGTCAGACGTCCTATGCCGAAGGGAAAACGGGTGAACAAATATATCTAAGGCCGATTGAAGCTCACTTATTTCCAAAAATCTGTTTTCAAACCATTCTTGTAATTCGCAAATGATTTCAACATAATCTGAAAAATCCGCATCTTCTTTAATGCTATGTAGTGCAGGAAAGTGTCCACAATTCTTCTTGTGCAATTGTTTTTCCCAAAAAATATATATATTTTTTTTTAAATGCTTGAATCGTCTGCACTAAATCAACAACATAGTGATTTTCGCGTTGGAGTGAAATGTTCAAAGAATTTAAATGACCAGTAAGGTCACTCAAAAAAGCCAAATTCGCCACCCACTTAAGATCACAAAGTAATTCTTCTGGACGTTCTTTCATTTCCAAAAAGGTATTTATTTCGCCCCTCAAGGAGAAAAACTGATGAAGCACCTTTCCTCTGCTCAACCATCTTCCCTTGGCATGGTAGGGGATGTCCGGGTATTCCGCTTCGATATCAGCCAGAAATTCTTTTAATTGGCGATGTGTGAGTCCTTGCGGTCGAAGATAATTAACCGTTCGAAGAACTGTGTCCATAACATGTTTTTATGTTGACAGTCTTCGCACGAAGTGCCTCCTGGTGGATCAGACAATGGACTGCCGCGAATAAGGACCACCCAACTGTCGTATCCCTCGTAGCGCAGGGGCTCCATCCGTTGTTGCACTGGTCAGGCGTTCCCATTTTAAGCCCATTGACTCTAACACGTTTTCCATGGCTAGAAAAATATCCAAGCCTGTGGTTGTGTATTTTAATGGTATAAGATCGAGAAATTCTTTGGTGACACGCAGATTGTCGTCAACACCTCTAATGAATATGACGAGCTGAGATATATCCGCAACGTCCGCAGACTCGTCAAGAGCGATAGAAAGTGAAATAAAGTTTGCTGCTCTCTCCATTAATTGCTGCTCCATATCTGAGACCTTATCTTCTACTCTGTGGGCACGAAGCGCGCGTACAGTGGCATGGCGAGGATCGGCAGGCGGTCCGCACGGCCAGCTAAGCGACACGGCTCGGCCACTGCGACAACAAACGAATTTGCCCGGGGCGCTGGCCGCGGGCGATCGCGGGTGCTAGCGCCCCAGGAGCACAGCTTGGACGAGCCTGGTCTAGAGTTTCAGAAAATAAGTGTTAGATGTCAGTCAATGTGTTGTCTCGGTTAGAAGTGAGTCAGAAGTGAGATGACATCTGCTCAACAGAAAGTGTTTTGTGTGCTGCAGTTTGCAAAGACTGAGTCATTGATTTTGGTCCAGAGTGCTTTTCATTCATGTTTTAGCATTTATCTACCTGTCCCAAAAACATTTGTCATTGGTATTGCCAATTTGAAGAGACAGTGTGCTTGTATGAAGGTAAGAGTCCAGGTTGATCTCGCACTCGGTGGAAAGAATTCAGCAAATGTTTAAGCTAGGTCCGAAAGTCTGCTTGCCACACTGGCAGAGAACTGACAATACCTCATACGACTGGGAAATGTTAGACATCATTTGGTCTGTAAACCATACAGACTACAGTTAGTGCAAACTATTTGGGTTGATGATGAAAGGAAATAGATTCACTTCAGTAGTGCTCTGCTCAGGGTTTATACGACCCAGGAGATCCGGAAAAAAAACGGGAATTTTTTCATCTGGGAGAAATCCGGGAATTTTTATTGTTTTAGTTTTCAGTTAAATTTTTGTAAGTTTGACTGGTAAGAACCAATACTCTACCAAAGAATATTACTGTATCTCGCTACTGAATAATAATACTGAAGCAATAAAACATGAACAAGAGAGAGAAAAAAAAGAAAAAAGAAAAATATATATATAAAACTTAAGTTGCAAAGGAAATGCGACATATACAACTACAAAACTCAGTGCTCATACAATCGTCTACCAGCAGCAAATTGTGTCAAAGGCTTTAGGAAGACTATGCAGTGCTTCACAACAATGAATTGCTTCTGATGAGCGTGACGTCACAACTGCAGTAGTGTTTGAGTAGTTGTGAGCTAGCTCTTGCGCGTGTACTGTAGCGTCACATATGAGTAGTATCTTCTCCCGTTTCCAGCTACAGATGTGTGGCAGTTAGCTGTATAAGCAATAGCAGCAAGCAGCCAATACTACTCAGAAAAATTTTACTGGCACATCTAAG
Organism: Schistocerca piceifrons; assembly: GCF_021461385.2. NCBI lineage: Eukaryota > Metazoa > Arthropoda > Insecta > Orthoptera > Acrididae > Schistocerca > Schistocerca piceifrons. The sequence continues at coordinate 218,360,850 of NC_060146.1, forward strand.
CTGCCAGATTCACGCATGGTCAACAGGCCCGGCTCTAGGGGTCGGGGGACAAACTGGGGTATCTACCCTGGGCAGCAATTTCAGGGGAGGGGGGAGGGCAAATTCATATTCTTGAGGAAAAAGACCTTGTTTCACAAAACGCCTAGCATCCAGCATACGTTGGCCTGTCGATTATTCGTATGATTTCGAAACACATCCCTGTTGGTTTTTGAACATTTTTGAACAAATTCTAAGTTGATCCTGAATGAATCGTAAGTTTATTTTTGAATGCGTGCATAGTGTATGTGATGTCTCTGTTATGGGAATCCGTGTGGCATCTAGAGATAAACTTTCCTGCAGACAAAAGGGGACAGGGCTATACAAGTTGAGCGGAATAAAACCAAATGGGTGAAAGCCAATGTGTTTGACTGGGTTTGAGAATGATCAGCATTGTTATAATTACTAACAAAATCCATAGATTCAGACTACCAGAGTGGAAGTAAACAATTAACTGGAGTAACAGGCAAGAAATATCACGTATTATCTTCTTGGTGTATCTAAGAAAATGAAATTTTGACAGAAAATATTTGGCCAACTGCTACACTAGTAAAGGCCATTTGTACAGTCCCCAGCTAGCAGATGCTAAAGTTCTATTCTGGGAGTAGCACGGAAAACACGTTGTATGAACACGTAATAACACCTAACTGAAGAATAAATGCGGGATAACTAAACCAGTGATTGTAACAGGGTTAGTGAAGGTAACCGGAGAATACATTTTGACACTGGCGGGAATAGTTACAGAATTAGTGATGAGAAGATTGTTTGTTAGAATATGATGGAGGAGAAACTGGGGCATCACATAAATTATGGAATAATATGACGATTCCAAATTTATATAAAAATTTCGTACTACTGCTTTTTGATCTCATTCTTCAGAAGCTAGAGCATGTGAATCAAATGTGAAACTATTTCCTAATATAAAACTTTTTGCTTGTAGTAAGCCTAATAGGCATCTGATATTGATACTTCGTGAATTGAGTTGCGTTATAAAAGTGACCATTTGTGCCAAAACAGTCTCATTTATTTGGTGTGTGTTACAATTGCTGCAATGTTAGACGGGCTCGTTTCGTTTTATTTAGCAGACAGTGAGAAAATACATGTAATCAGATTGAGAAACCACATCAGTCTTGGATACTATTGCTTTAACAGCTTTTTCAATATTTAATAGATCCTTTCCCAGAAAGGAAAGCACTCCATGTAAAGCTATAGCAAGATTAGAGAGAAAAAATTGCTATGAATTAAGGATGGAAGAAATGTTACTATCCTGTTTGTCTCTTGTTTTTATAGGTTTTATGTATCTCATATTTAATTTGATGTCTCACAAAGCAGCAAGTTATTAGATAGTAGGTAATAAAGAGTGCAAATTTTCTGAAGAGTTCTTGTTCTCCAGGTTCCAATTAATCCCATCCGCTATTAATTGCGAGTTGGGAGCAATAGAGGCACCACAGGGCATTTAATTTCCGCTGTCCTGAATGTAGTTTGATGGCACCCATTACAAAATGTTACACATTTGAGTTCCACAGAGTGAAATACAGTGACATGCGATAGAAGACTGCTGTGTGAAGAGGCATGGCACTGCACTTTGAAACACTTTAGGCCAAATAACATGTCTTACATTTCCTCTAACATATATGTCTTATGTATCAGACTCTACAGAAAGATGTGTGCTACAAAATAAACATATTTTTGGAAAGTCGATTTTTTAAAATTTTGGCGACCTACCTCAAACGCTCGAGGAAAGGGGGGTGCCACTATCTAGTATTGCCCTGGTTCGGAAATGTCGTAGATCCGGGACTGATCCACAAAGCAGTCGGAGTTGCAGTGCGGAGGTGAGTAGTCTCCACGTGACCTGGGTTTACGTTTAGTGATTCTGCTGTTTCCTCTTCGTTTATTGCTGTCATGTCAAATGAAAACGAAACGGATTTCTATGGCCGGGAGCTATCAGGTGAATTAAAATACATTCACGTAATTACCCAAGGCTAAAATAAGTTATTAGTTTCAGATTTTATTTTATGTCCACCTTTCTGACAGTCAAGCATTAATCGCCTTGCAAAACAATGAAGTTAATTTGGCTTTCATTAATCTTTTCCGCTGAGGCAGTCCATTTATTTGAAACGACATGTTTAAATCCACACAATTGGCTAGTTTCAAATGTTCGCTGCATTTCAAGTGCACGTTTTCATCTTCTATCACGTATCGCATTATGCCATTATAAGGAACCAGACATGAGATAATACGGTACTGGTACTCCAAGAAAATTCACATCCGACTCTGGACATACGAATGTGCACTTTAAGCCGAATTATGCATTTTTGTATGGTTCACGAATTTCCGATGCTCTAGGAGTATCCTCTGATGTATTGTTTCTTTAATGACATAATGTAAAATCTTCTAATGTTTTACACGTATGAACATACAGGCTTCCTGCGTCATCATAGCTGCGCAAGCACAGTGACGCCTATTATCTGGCGCTCTCTGGCAACTGCTGAAACAAGTCTATTTTTAACAGGTTGCGGGAAAATATTGCGAGTGGTGGTTTGAGAAGCGTTACTTTCAAAGTAAATTTCCTTTTACACAAAATGAACTATGTGTGAGAATGTACGATGAATTTTTTAAATCACAGAGCGTTTGACTCTCATTTAAAAATCAACTCTTTGAGGACGACCATTTAGAATAATTTCGAGCCCAGAGGATAAGACATTTATGTGGTCGTTAAAAATTTTACTGGCACATTTGTGTGATGTATCTTTAAGTGTAATACGCACAAAAAAGATCAACATTATATGTGAAAGCTTAGCTTCTCTTGGAGCTTATTAATCTTAGAGACCAATATTATATGTGAAACTTTACTTTTATTGTAGTAACACTATGTATATTAATTTAAAGCATTAACTTTTCCTATTTGTGTGTTCTCGCTACTTAACAGTGATGTTGCTATTGGCCGACTACATCATGTGCCCTATGCTCTGAACAGCCGCTGCCATAGGCTGGCAAGATCACGTGACTTGAGCTATGACTGGTTCACAAAAGCGCAATGCAATCTCGATTTCAATGCTTGGGAAAGTAACGTGCGGTGTTTGGTGGAATTCGAATTTACACTTTTGAAATACGAAAATATGCTGTGTACATGTTGCTGCCCATCAGACATGTTGCTGCACATGAGACATCTTTCCAAAATGTGTTTTTCTTCCCCTGAGTTTCATTTTCTAAAGTGTTGGGAAATTCTACGCTGGTGTATGAAACCATAACCATTCAAACAACTGATAAGTCTTACAGTTCTGAGGAAAAGTATACTGTCACTTAACATGGAAAAAGTGTATTTTTAACTGTGAAATCCGGGAATTTTTTTTCCTTGTCCGTGTACACACCCGTCTGCTAAAGGACATGAAAGACGATACATTTTTACCGCGGTTAATTTTCTGTGATGAAGCAACATTCCATTTTAGCAGTAAAATAAATCAACATAATGTGCGCATATGGGGCTCCAGAACCCTCATGACTCTGCTGAGTATGAAAGAGACTCACCTGAAGTGAAAATTTTTTGTGCCTTCTTTTAATGAGGAAAACACTATGACTGGAGTGAGCTGTCTTCAAATGCTGCAGAATTGGCTTTTTCCAAATTTTCTAGAGGGCTCCAATGACTTCATTTCCCACCAGGATCGAGCTCCACCACACTGCAAAAACAGTGTATGTCAGTTTCTCAATGACATTGTGTCTCAATGCTGGATAGGGTGCACGGGGACCCAGAGATGCTGTTCTGCATTTGTGGTCTCCAAGATAGCCAGACATGACCCCCTGAGATTTTTTTCGTATAGGGATATGTGAAGGAAGGTATGATGATCCCTTCTTTATGTCATGGCATAGTAGAAGTGAAGAATAGAATATTAGCTGCCACAGTTTCTGTAAAAGCAGATGCATTGTGATGAATTTAGCTATTGTCTAGATGTAGTTTGTGCTCCTGCTGTGGGGCACGAAGAACATTTGTAATAGCATAGCTAAAACTTTAAGATTTTGTGATTATTTTGGAATTGGAGTTTTGAAGTTAGGTCATTCTTTTTTAACACTTTGTAGACTACGTAATGAGAATTGTCCACTCCAAAGAAAATAACTAGATTTAATCGACTGGTTTCTAATGTCTTTTTTTTGCATATTTATCTACAAAGGTAGGGTAAACCACCCAATTATTGGCACTTTAAGAACATGTTTGTAGGGTAAATTATGTATCCTCAATACTTTCCTTGCTTGAAGTATAATTCTAACACAAAACATAGCAGAATATTAAAGTAACATTGTATTACAATTACAAAAGTTTTATACTTTATTTTCCATGTGAAATAAATTGCTTAAAAATATGTAAAATTTTACCAGTTATTGGCACAATTTTCCAGTAGTTGGCATGCACATTACCAGTCATTGGCACCCCCAATTTATAACGACTTTATTTATTATTAATAATATTATTACTCACAACTAGCTATCACAAGCTGTTCCTAATACTTGGTAATGCAATAGAAGGTGAAAATTCAGAAAATAAAGAAAAACTGAGAATCAATTTATTAATTCAGTAAAATTACATAACACTCTATACAAATACAACTATGAATTACAGAAACACCAAATTGAGTTTGTTCTCAGTCCTTTCCTTTGTGTGAGTACTATTCCTGAAGAACTGCTATGCATAGGCCTTTGTGTGATGCAATTTATTCCACCGATTCAGAGAAATCACTTTCATCTTCAAAGGCATCAGTATCGTCACTATCATGTACCACGTAACAATTATGGCATACAACGAGATCATCATCTGGGATATGTATTTGATGCCCACTGGGGATGCATGTAGAGTGGAAAAGTTTTTTACAGCTATTACATTCATATCCCTTCTTGGAAGAAACACTTCTTGTACATTTGAAGCACATTTCACAAAACTCTTTTTCTTTATTCCTCATGCAACCACTTGTAGAAGCTGGAGCGTTCTCAACCTCTGAATGCTTAGCTTGGGATGTCAGCTATGTCAAAATGCTGGTATCTCTCTTCATTTTCTTCTTTTTATTAATTTGTTCAGTAGCTTGCTTTTTCATTTCCTTCTCTTCTCTTTCCTGCTTTCGTTTTTCTTTCTGTTTCATGGCATCCTCCTTCATTTTTACCTTTTCCTCGTGCAGGTTATTCCACTTTCTTGAGGTTAAAACAAATGGGACTCGTTCCAATTGTCGCTTTCTTTTCCTTTTTGGCGTTTCTGGCCAAAGAAGCACTTCTTTTATACATTTTGTTGGAGTTTTATTTACTATAGGCGTATCTTCTGTGTCATCTCTTCCTGATGAACTGTGGCTAGCTTCTTCACTCGAGGCATGTTATGGATTTGAAATGTTCAGATTTTCATCAGAAAGGGACACGTTGGCATCTGGTGTGATTTCAGTAGCTTTCTGTTCCTGTTTTTGGTTTTCATTTTGATAACATTTCCATAGCCGATATAGAAGAAAGAAATCTTCTCCATGACCGTTTTCTGTCACATTCTGTATAGTCTCAAATTCATTTATTTTCTCTTCTCCAACAACCTGAACAAAAGTGTCGTATAGAAGAGGCAGGATTTCTGACTTCCTGCTGTTGCTGTTAATATTATTGCGGTTAGAAACATTCCTACCCAAGCACTTTGAGAAATCAATGTTATTTGGCTTCCATGGGACAACCCGGTTGCCCTGAAACCATTTTTAATTGTGTTTTCAAGGTCCATTTTTTCAATCATTTCTTTCAAGATTGGTGCAAAGTCCTCTAGAGTTGTAGCTTTTCCACCGTTGTTTGTTTGCCATGTGAATGCAGCATTATTCCATTCACTTTTGAGAGGTCTGAAGGCAGCAACATCAGCAGGCTGTAATATTTGTGTAGAATTGGGATACAAAGATGTCAGAATACTTTTAAGATCTTTACACAGCTCGCTCAAGTGGTATGTTAAATGGGTTTTATGCCCATCAACAAACAGAATTACTGGTCATAGGATGTTATTTTCTTGGAGATATGGATGAAAAACATTAGCAATGAACTCGAAGAAAACTTCAGATTTCATCCATCCATAGTGGTTAGACACTGGACTCGCATTCGGGAGGACGACGGTTCAATCTTGCGTCCGGCCGTCCTGATTTAGGTTTTCCGTGATTTCCCTAAATCGCTCCAGGCAAATGCCGGGATGGTTCCTTTCAAAGGGCACGGCCGACTTCCTTCCCTGTCCTTCCCTAATCCGATGAGACCGATGACCTCGCTGTCTGGTCTCCTTCCCCAAAACAACCCAACCCATCCATCCATTGTCACTTCTCCCGATGCCCCACTTTTCAGGAACCTTGCTGATAACGTTGGTAGGAATTCTCTGATAGGGGTTAATTATCATTGGAGGGCACATCTTTCCATCTGCTGAGAATGTGCACATGACAGTGAGAGTAGCTTTGGCTGGACCTTTCTCTACTTCATAGACATTTTTACAGCCTGTGGGTGCAAGTACAATATCTTTCTTAGGGCATAGAACAAAATTAGTTTCATCACCATTGAAAATACGGCTTGGACATGACAGCACATCAAATACATTTTTCTCCTTAAGGAGGTCTTCTGTGGACGTAAACCATCCTCTCACATCTTGTTCACTAACACAAGCACTTGCAGCAGTTACACCCTCAGGTGTTCTTTCAGAAACTTCCGGATGCCTTTTTAAAAAGGCAGAATACCATTTGTTACCAGGGGTGTCATCCTTAAAAGGATTAGGACGTTTACTGTTATGAAATTCTCGCACGCTTGCCTGAATATCTTGTTTTCGCCGTGGGAATCCCTTCCGAGCACATTCAAAGATCCACCTGAAAAGATAATTAAGAATATTGTCAGATATAATGAATTAGCTTGTAAATTTTCAATGAGTCAATCTACACGGGTAGCAATACTCACCAAACAAGGGTGTTTTGCTCCTCTGTGCTCAGTATAAGCGCTGGCCCATGGGACGTTTTGGTATCCTTATTACCCAGCCGGAATTGTAATGTTGATCTGGGAATCCCATACATTCTGGACGCTGTTTTGAATGAGATGCCTTTCTTTACTCCTTGGAATGCTTTCTGAAGGCTTTCTTCACTGTATGAATCTTTTCGCCTAGGACCTGTATTTCATTCAGTTTACTTCTATAATGAGAGAGATGCAAAAAAATGTTAAAATCAATGCCAATTATTGCTTAATAATTTTCCAGTCATTGGTACATAATTTCCAATTATTGGCACGCAATTTTCTAGTTGTTGGCACGGTGCCATTTACTGGTTACAGTTATCATTTCAAGTTGCTGTTTTTACAGTTACATTTATTTCCCATTCTTATCAAGATTAAAATGAATTTCACTATGAAAGTGAATCAATGCAAAATACCAGTTGTTGGCACCTGGTGCCAATAATTAGAATTACAGGCTTTGCAAAATCCAGTTATTGGCACAGTTTAAACTTCTACACTTTTTGAGGTTAGAATGTTTCAGTTTATTCCAGTAATTCCATACTGATTGTATTTGATAACCATGGTATCATAATTTTGAAATATGAGATGTCCACACAATTACAGCACTTAATATAATACGGCAGTGTTTCTTAACTTACCTCTTAGAAAATCCTTTCTTGCACAGGGAACTTCACAACAATCGACTTCAGGTCAGCTTCCCGCCAAACCAGTTCCCAGAAGGCGTTGAAACAAATGCAGCGCAACAAGCGAAAACAGAGGTCTTCATCTGTTTCTAAAACAGCACTACCAACTTAAAAATTTCCTTATTACAAAATGTTTCTTAGCAGGGTGCCAATTACTGGTGGGGTGCCAATAATAAGGTTGTTTACCCTATAAAGTTGCACAACAGTATATGATGAACAAAAGTAATAAATGTTTTGGAATGTGACATGTTTCAGACGTATTTTACAACAGGATTGTGTGTCGGTGTGACCGAAGCAATTGTGATGAATCCATTCGAGCGTGTGAAAGTGACCCTGATGGCAGACAGGTCACCTGTGGAGAAGGCGCCCAGCACGTTGGATGTCCTAAAGAAGATCGTCAGCAACAAGGTAGCCAACGCACACAGCTTTCTTAAGCCGTATCGGTCCATTCTGAGAGCTGCTGCTAGTCTGGCCCAGCCTCTTCAGTTGTACTTTGGGAGCAATTACATTTTATTTGGCAATGTTTTGAGAACTTTTTAGCAGAGTGAGTTTGCATCAGTTTTCAATAATAATTTTTGTGTGTGGTCGACATTCTCAAAGTGAGCGATATGTGTAGTCTGAATGGCGGCTGCAAAAAAAGAATCTATAATCACGCAGAATAACGTACTAAAGTTATTAACATTTGACTAAGAATATTAAGGATATTTTGTTGAACAGTTCGTCTCTTAATGCAAACTGGGAATATAAAGCAATGAATGCATTCATGACTAAAAGAGGGTCCGGTGCTGTTTGAGTAGTCGTTGTGACAGACGAGGACTTTTGCTTCCAAAGATAATGTAATCACTTACAGGACTCCCCAAAACTGGCAGTAAAGAAGTGCCTCGAGTATTTGCTTGTATCGAGCTGATGTCTCATCTACAGCACTGTGGCACTGTGGAAGCATTAAGAAAGAGCAGTGGTGTTCTTTGATGCAGACTTTCACACACACTAGTCTCTTGTGTACAAAAGAAGACCCTAACAGAAATAGCCTAAGGCAATCTATTCATAAATTGCCAAACATTAAAAGTAGATATACTTATAACCAGCCTTAAAAAATGCAATACAGCTATCAATGTCTATGTATAAAGCATTTTAAGAAATTACCGTCACAGGCACATCAGGTCTCTCTGCTAGAAGTGGCTGAAAGAAAAGGCTTTTTATACACTTGAATTTCAAAAATGTGTGAAAGATGATTTTAATTACCATGTAATTTGTAAGACTGATTGTAGCATCATTCAAGGATTATGTAGTTGTTCTTGTGTAGCGTTCTTTTATTTATATACATCCATTTGTTTGTGATACACTTCAGTTTATAGTATATACCAGGTGATCAAAATGTCAGTATAAATTTAAAAACTGAATAAATCATGGAATAATGTAGATAGAGAGGTACAAATTGACACAAATGCTTGGAATGACATGGGGTTTTATTAGAACCAAAAAAATACAAAAGTTCAAAAAATGTCCGACAGTTGGCGCTTCATCTGATCAGAATAGCAATAATTAGCCTAACAAAGTAAGACAAGGCAAAGATGATGTTCTTTACAGGAAATGCTCAACATGTCCACCATCATTCCTCAACAATAGCTGTAGTTGAGGAGTAATGTTGTGAACAGCACTGTAAAGCATGTCCGGACTTATGGTGAGGCATTGGCGTCGGATGTTGCCTTTCAGCACCCCTAGAGATGTCGGTCGATCACGATACACTTGCGACTTCAGGTAACCCCCAAAGCCAATAATAGCACAGACTGAGGTCTGGGTACCTGGGTGGCCAAGCACGACGAAAGTGGTGGCTGAGCACACGATCATCACCAAACGACGCTTGCAAGAGATCTTTCACGCGTCTAGCAATATGGGGTGGAGCGCCATCCTGCATAAACATCATACGTTCCAGCAGGTGTTTATCAGCCAGGCTGCGGATGATTTGATTCTGTAACATATCGGCATACCTCTCACCCGTCATGGTAGCAGCTACAAAACCAGAATCACGCATTTCCTCAAAGAAAAAAGGTCCAATAACAGTAGACGTCGTAAATCCAACCCATACTCTCACTTTCTTGTTGTGCAGTGGAGTTTCCACGACAGTTCTAGGATTTTCAGAAGCGCAAATTCTGCACTTGGGGGCGTGGACAGACCCTCATAGCGTGAAATGAGCTTCGTCGGTCCACAACACGTTACTCATCCAATCGTCATCTTCCGCCATCTTTTGAAACGCCCACACCGCAAATGCACTCTGCTTCACTAAATCGCCAGGTAACAGTTCATGATGCTAATGGATTTTGTACAGATAGCATCGAAGGGTACACCTCAGTGCCAACCAAACAATAGTGTATGGAATGCCGGTGCGATGTGCAGCTGCACGAACACTGACTTCCCCATGCATAGACGAACCCACTACAGTCTCCATTTCTTACTGAACTATCTCAGCGGCATTACGCCTTGTGCTCGGTTGGCCACTATGGGGTCTATTGTCCAAACAACCTGTGGCTTCATACTTCGAAGTCATTCTCACCACAGCTGCATTTGTCAACGGAACTTTACCCATTCGAATCCCCTTCATATGGCGATAGGATTGTAACGCTGAACTAGCACTTTCCCCATTCTGATAATACAACTTCACTAAAAGCGCCTTTTCAGGTAACGTCAACATGCTGCGACTGCTGGCGCATCTGATTCTCTCTCTCATTACAGCTCCTTTTATACACGATGGTCATGCGCAGTCGCTGACATTTTGCTGTCCAGCGCCATCTGTCGAACATTTTGTGAACTTTTTTTTTTTCCCTAATAAAACCCCATGTCATTCCAAGCATATGTGTCAATTTCTACCTCTCTATCTACATTATTCCGTGGTTTATTAAGTTTTCAAATTTATACTGACTTTTTGATCACCCGGTATATTACTATAGAATAAGTGACCTTGTTTCCTAATGTTAAATGGAATTTTTAAAAATTACGGTTGACATCAGTTGTATGCTGATGTTTAAAGATCGATGAATCAATGTAGATTGGAAATGGAAAAAACATCTTAAGTGCCATTTTTTCAAAAAAAGCATTTTCAGTGCTGCTCTGTACTTGGTGCTCTGTTGGGTGTCCTTAGACTTATGCCAAGTGTCATATCGTGGAGAGAATGCCAGCCAGTGCGAGGCCCAAGACTTCCATCAGCCAAAGCTATGAACCCATTCCATGTAAGTTCAATGGATACATCTTACTCACCAGATGGTAGAGTTTTGCCAGGGCTGGCTCTCCCAAGGCTATCAGTAGCTCTTATGGAATGTTGTCTACTCCCGGGGCCTTGTTTCAGCTTAGGTCTTTCAGTGCTCTGTCAAACTCTTCACACAGTATCATGTCTCCCATTTCATCTTCATCTACATCCTCTTCCATTTCCATAATATTGTCCTCAAGTACATCACCCTTGTACAGACCCTCTATACACTCCTTCCACCTTTCTGCTTTCTCTTCTTTGCTTGGAACTGGGTTTCAGAATAAGCTCTTGATATTCCTACAATTCATTCTCTTTTCACCAAAAGTTTCTCTAATTTTCCTGTAGGCAGTATCTATGTTACCCCTTGTGAGAGATGCCTCTACATCCTTGCATTTTGTCCTCTAGCCATCCCTTCTTAGCCACTTTGCACTTCCTGTCGATCTCATTTTTGAGACGTTTGTATTCCTTTTTGCCTGCTTCATTTACTGCATTTTTATATTTTCTCCTTTCATCAATTAAATTCAATATCTCTTCTGTTACCCAAGGATTTCTATTAGCCCTCATCTTTTTACCTACTTGATCCTCTGCTGCCTTCACTATTTCATCTCTCAAACCTACCCATTCTTCTTCTACTGTATTTCTTTCCCCCATTCCTGTCAATCGTTAGCTAATGCTCTCCCTGAAACTCTCTACAACCTCTGGTTCTTTCAGTTTATCCAGGTCCCATCTCCTCAAATCCCCACCTTTTTGCAGTTCATTCAGGTTTAATTTACAGTTCATAACCAATAGATTGTGGTCAGAGTCCACATCTGCCCTGGAAATACCTTACAATTTAAAATCTGGTTCGTGAATCTCTGTCTTACCATTATATAATCTATCTGAGACCTTCCAGTATCTCCAGTCTTCTTCCATGTATACAACCTTCTTTTATGATTCTTGAACCAAGTGTTAGCTATGATTAAGTTATGCTCTGTGCAAAATTCTACCAGGCGGCTTCCTCTTTCATTCCTTACTCCCATTCCATTTTCACCTACTACGTTTCCTTCTCTTCCTTTTCCTACCATCAGGTTCCAGTCACCCATGACTATTAAATTTTCGTCTCCCTTCACTACCTGAATAATTTCTAATTTCTTTTATCTCATAATACATTTCATCAACTTCTTCATCATCTGCAGAGCTAGTTGGCGAATAAACTTGTACTAGTGTAGTAGGCATGGGCTTCGTGTCTATCTTGGCCACGATAATGCGTTCACTATGCTGTTTGTAGTAGCTTACCCGTACTCCTATTCTTTTATTCATTATTAAACTTACTTCTGCATTACCCCTATTTGATTTTGTATTTATAACCCTGTATTCACCTGACCACAAATCTTGTTCCTCCTGCCGCCGAACGTCACTAATTCCCACTATATCTAACTTTAACCTATCCATTTCCCTTTTTAAATTTTCTAACCTACCCGCCCAATTATTTATTTTTTATTTTTTATATTTTTGTACATATCATTGATGTGAAAAAAGAGATACACTGTTTTCTGAATGTCCTAGCAAATGTGAGATTTGGCACTTAGAACTTTTTACACTTCCACTTTTCAACTAAGAAAAGAAGTAAAAACTTTGAGGTTTGCCGGTGACATTGTAATTCTGTAACAGATAGCAAAGGACTTGAAGGGAATGGACAGTGTCTTGAAAGGTGGGTATAATATGAACATCAACAAAAGCAAAACATGGGTAATAGAATGTAGTGAAATTAAATCAGGTGATGCTGAGGGAATTAGGTAAGAAAATGAGACTCTAAAAGTAGTAGATGAGTTTTGCTATTTGGGCTGAGTAAGAAGTGATGGTAGCTGAAGTAGAGAGGATATAAAATACAGACTGGCAGTGACAAGAAAAGCATTTCTTAAGAAGAGAAATTTGTTAACATTGAATATAGATTTAAGTGTTAGGAAGTCTTTTCCAAAAGTATTTGCTTGGAGTGTAACCATTGATGGAAATGAAACATAGATGATAAACAGTTTAGACAAGAAGAGCATAGAAGCTATTGACTTGTGGCGCTACCGAAGTATGCTGAAGATTAGGTGGATAGATTGCATAACTGATGAGGAGGTACTTGATAGGATTGGGGAAGAAAGAAATGTGTGCCACGACCTGACTAGAATAAGGGGTTGGTTCATAGGACACATTCTGAAACATCAAGGGATCACCAACTTAGTATTAGAGGGAAATGGGAGGAGGGGAGGGGAGATCATAGGAGGAGACCGAGAGATGAATACAGTAAGCAGATTCAGAAGGATGTATGTTGCAGTAGTTATTCGGAGATGATGAGGCTTCCAAAGGATAAAGTAACATGGAGAACTGCATCAAATCAGTCTTCAGACTAAAGATCAGAACAACAATAATGTGCTAGAAGTGCAGATATGAACACACAAAATTTTCATTGGCTCTTCTACTTTCTAATTAGAATTGTAATTAGTTGCCCCCAGTTGTGCCTTGGCAGTCAGAGACAGGGATTTTGTGTGTGTGTGTGTGTGTGTGTGTGTGTGTGTGTGTGTGTGTGTTAATTTAGAAGTAGACTTTTTGGCCATTGACCGAAACCTTACTTGTTTAGCAGTCATTTTGTTGTGCCTGTCTTTGACTCGACATTTCCAATATATGGAGAAGCAATCTATTATTTTCATAACATTTTCGTTATTCCATCCACAAATTTCCATTGTCTAATTAGAAGAGTAATGTTTTAGGAGTGAAGTGAGGTTTTGATATGTGTTGACAGAATACTAAATAACTTGGAAAGCTGTTATGTTTGAGAGAATCATTATACTGTAAACACAATATTTTGAGTGTTTAAATATCCGTTAAGCAGTCGCAGAACACACACATAAAAAACTCTTGTGATTGGCAAGTTTTCGGAACCAGTGGCTCCTTCTTCAGGCAGAAGGGTTGAAGGGGAAGGAATAAGGATGAAGGAAAAGGACTGGAAATGTCTAGGAAAAGGGGTAGATTTTGGGAAAGTCACCCAGAACTGTGGGTCAGGGGAGACTTACCATACGGGATGAGAAGGAAAGACTGATTGTTGGGGACTGTATCGGATGAGATTTGAAAACCTGAGACCTTACAGATGGAAGACAGGATATTGTGCAAGACAGAGATTATGACTAAAACATTGTGCATGAGTTAATAAGAGTGAGAAGCTAAGTGCATTGTACGTAACAGAGGTTGGAGGGTTCAGTGGAAAATAGACAGGAAAGACAATGAAAGATGTAGGAAATTAAAATGGAGTGAAGCAAAGAGTAGTTACAGTGACGAAAAGCTGAGATGGAAGAAATTAACCTAAATTAAGGTCACGGGGGTGGCAAGAACCAAGGACGTGTTGTAGTGCTAGTTCCCACCTGCGGAGTTCTGAGAAACTGGTGTCTGAGGGGAGAATCCAGGTGGCACGCGTGGTGAAACAGGTGCTGATGTCACGAATGTCGTGTCGTAGAGCATGCTTCGCAACAGGATACTGTGAGTTACCTGTATACACAATGTGTCTATGCCCATTCGTCCTAATTAATAGTTTGATGGTAGTCATGCAGATATAGAAGGCTGAACAGTGTTTACATAACAGCTGGTATATGACGTGTCATTTCGTAGGTGGCTCTCCCTTTGAAAGTATGTGCTTCGCCAGTTACAGGACTGTTATAAGTGGTGGTAGGGGGTTGCATAGGGCAGGTCTTGCAGTGGGGTGGTCACAGTGGTAGGAGCCACAGGGTAGGGAGATAGGTGTAGAAGGAGCATAGGGTCTAACAAGAATATTGCAGAGATTGGGAGGACGACGGAAAACTATTCTAGGTTCAGACAGAATGGGCCTCATTTCAGGGCATGATTTTAGGAAATCATGGCCCTGTCGAAGTAGCTGATTAACACATTCCAGACCAGGATAATACTGAGTCACCAATGGTGTGCTCCGGTTTTGCAGAGGTATTCAGGGATTCCAGGAATTCTAGCAGGTCAGCCACACCATGAGTCCATATGGTAAAGATGTCATCAATGTATCTAAATCAAACCAGGGGCCGAAGACATGTATCCCAGGAAAGCCCCTTTCCAAGCGAACCATGAAAAGGTTGGCATAGGAAGGAGCCATCCTGGATCCCATGGCCATACCCCTGACCTGTTTGTGTGTCTGCCCCTAAAAGGTTAAGTATTTGTTGGTAAGTACAAAGTTGATTAAGGTGAGTAGCAAGGATGTCATAGGTTTGAGAATCAGGTGGGCACTGACTGAGGAAATGTTCAGCAGCAGACATCCCATGTATGTGGGGGATGTTGGTATAGAGGGAAGTGGCATCAATGGTGACATGCAAAGTGGGAGTAGGATGGGTACGGATTTTAGACGATCTAGGAAATGGTTAGTATCTTCGATGTAGGAGGAGAGTTTTTGTACTATGGGTTGCAGGTGTTGATTGACTAAGGCAGATATACGTTTGGTGGGTGGTTTGAAGCCAGCAACTGTAAGAGGGCCAGGATGATTGGGGTTGTCCTCTGCAGAACTCCAGGCTCTATGTGCCCTAAAAGCTGATGACTCCATCATTATCCTCCCAGCAGTCAGAGGGTCTACCAATGTGGTACTTGACCGAAAGGGGTATGTTAGTGAACATGTACCCCAGCTGTCTGACAACTCTACATACAATGTCTGCCATCAAGAGCTCATCCCTGTGATGAAACTGACCTGCAGTCCCTCCTTAAAACATCAGGCCTCTCACAAGGACTAACACCTCAGTCGATGGAACTTTTCACCCCACCTAAACCACGCGTCCCCATCTTTTACCTTTTTCCTAAGATCCACAAACCCAATCATCCTGACTGTCCTATAGTTGCTGGCTTCAAACCACCCACCAAACGTATATCTGCCTTAATTGATCAACACCTGCCACCCATAGTACAGAAACTCCCTCCTACATCAGATACCAACCATTTCCTAGATCGTCCGAAATCCGTGCCCGTCCCCCTCCCACCACACACCTTGCTTGTCACCACTGATGCCACCTCCCTCTATAACAACATCCCCCATGTACATGTTCTGTCTGCTGCTGAACATTTCCTCAGGCAGGGCCCAACTGATTCCAAACCTATGACATCCTTCCTACTCACCTTAATCAAATTTATACTTTGAACAACTACTTCATCTTTGAGGGGCAGACATACAAACAGATTAGGGGTACAGCCATGGGAACCAAGATGGCTCCTTCCGATGCCAGACTTTTCGTGGGTTGCTTGGAAGGGGCTTCCCTGGGATCCAAAAGTCATCAGCCCCTGGTTTGGTTTAGGTACATTGATGACATCTGTTGATCTCGTCCTCACTGAAGGCCAGCTACACACTTCCATCCACATTAAATCTACCAACAAACAACAGTACTTACATTTTGACAGTTGCCATCCTTTCCATGTTGAACATTCTCTCCCATACAGACTTGGCATCTGAGTCAAACATACACAACTGGCCATTAAAATTGCTACACCAAGAAGATATGCAGATGATAAATGGGTATTCATTGGACAAATATATTATACTGGAACTGACATGTGATTACATTTTCACACAGTTTGGGTGCATAGATCCTGAGAAATCAGTACCCCGAACAACCACCACTGGTCATAATGACGGCCTTGATATGCCTGGGCATTGAGTCAAACAGAGATTGGATGGCGTGTACAGCTACAGCTGCCCATGCAGCTTCAATACGATACCACAGTTCATCAATAGTAGTGACTGGCGTATTGTGACGAGCCAGTTACTCAGCCACCATTGACCAGATGTTTTCAGTTGGTGAGAGATGTGGAGAATGTGCTGGCCAGGGCAGCAGTCGAACATTTGCTGTATCCAGAAAGGCCCGTACAGGGCCTGCAACGTGCGGTCGTGCATTATCCTGCTGAAATGTAGGGCTTCACAGGGATCGAATGAACGGTAGAGCCATGGGTCATAACACATCTGAAATGTAACGTCCACTGTTCAAAGTGGCGTCAATGCGAACAAGAGGTGACCGAGACATGTAACCAATGGCATCCCATACCATCATGCTGGGTGATACGCCAGTATGTCACCAAACACGGATGTGACTATCATGATACTGTAAACAGAACCTGGATTCATCCGAAAAAATTATGTTTTGCCATTTGTGCACCCAGGTTCATCGTTGAGTACACCATCGCAGGCGCTCCTGTCTGTGATGCAGCGTCAAGGGTAACCACAGCCATGGTATCCGAGCTGATAGTCCATGCTGCTGCAAACGTCGTCAAACTGTTTGTGCAGATGCTTGCTGTCTTGCAAACGTCCCCATCTGTTGACTCAGGGATCGAGGCATGGCTGCACAATCCGTTACAGCCATGTGGATAAGATGCCTGTCATCACGACTGCTAGTGATACAAGACCTTTGGGATTCAGCACGGCATTCCGTACTACCCTCCTGAACCCACCGATTCCATATTCTGCTAACAGTCATTGGATCTCGACCAACGTGGGCAGCAGTGTCGCTCATGATATGATAAACCGCAATCGTGATAGGCTACAATCCAACGTTTATCAAAGTCGGAAACATGATGGTACGCATTTCTCCTCCTTACACGAGGCATCACAACAACGTTTCACCAGGCAACGCTGTTCAATTGCTGTTTGTGTATGAGAAATCAGTTGAAAACGTTCCTCATGTCAGCACGTTGAAGGTGTCGCCACCGGCGCCAAACTTGTGTGAATGCTCTGAAAAGCTAATCATTTGCATATCACAGCATCTTCTTCCTGTCAGTTAAATTTCACGTATATAGCAATTTTAATGGCCAGTAGTGTATTTGCTCGGATGCAGATTCTTTACAGCAATATACCACCATTCTCACCTCAGCCTTCACTGCATGCAATTATCCCACTAGCCTAGTTAAAAAAGCAGATTTCCCAGGCAGTCGCATCCATTCCTGGTACCGCTGATCCCTCCACAAAACAGCTTTGGAGCACACCATTGGTGATTCAGTATTATCCTGGTCTGGAATATGTTAATCAGCTACTGCAACAGTGCCATGGCTTCCTAAAATCATGGCCTGAAAAGAGACCCATTCTGCCTGAACCTAGAATAGTTTTCCGTCGCCCTCCCAATCTCTGCAATATTCTTGTTAAACCCTATGCTCCTTCTGCACCCATCTCCCTACCCTACGGCTCCTACCCCTGTGACCACCCTGCTGCAAGGCTTGCCCTATGCACCCTCCTATCACCACCTATAATAGCCCTGTAACTGGCAAAACATATACCATGAATGAGGGAGCCAACTGCAAAACGACACGTCATGTACTGGCTACTATGTAAAGACTGTTCAGCCTTCTACATCAGCACGACTACCACAAAATTATCAATTAGGATGAATGGGCATAGGCACAGGGTATATACTTCATTGCAACTACTCTTTACTTCACTCCGTTTTAATTTCTCGCATCTTTATCAATTAAAGACATGAAGTCTGTAAATGAGTCGGCAATCATTTTATTTTTTGGCACTTTAGTTTTCACAAGTCTGTCTTGTTCACACAGATTTCTTTACACTTTATTACTGGTTTTGGCTTACCGCCATCTTAAGATCTGTTGCTAGTATAAATGTTGTGTAAGTGACCAGGTTCAATTAGTTAAGCCTAAATCTATACAAGTATTAGTGATGCATGAAATATAAAAATATAATATGTGTATAGCAGTCATACATACCGTTGAAATATTCTGATAAAAATCATCGTCAAGTTAAACATGTGAGTACATGGTAAATGCTGATAATACTCACATTGCGTCAGGTATTTAATACAAGAACCTAATGCCAGCAGAGGGCACTTCAGCTAGAGTACATAGTAAAACAGTGTCGCCAGTATAAAGATTAAAATGCATTATGCACTGTCTTCAGTTAAAAAATTTTCCTTTGGCTAAATGAGCATCTGACATTAAAAACATTTGCTGATATACTATATGTGAAATTGGACTCATACTTGAAATCCATAAAAAGCACAAATACTATACAATACAGCCCTTAGCCTGGGTAGGTAACATACAACCTTTTATGAATGCCAGTATAAAAAGTATAAAAAAATAAAAAATCACAACATCTTCAATCCTAAGAGATCAGTTAACAGTGACGCTAATCATAATACAATTAATAAAGTAGTGCCCCTTAATTAAAAATAGAAAATCTATAATCAATATTATATTAGAGTGCGGCATCAATGGCGAATATGTCATGGCTTCCCTGCATGACTTCCTTGTTTTCCTGTGGCTGAGCTAACAGAGGAAGGCCCTGTCTCCTCTTTGCCGGCAGCCGGCACATGCCAATCTGCTGGGGTGCTCCACACTATTCAAACTAGTAGCTCTCTGAATTTATCAAAGTGAGCATTCAGGTTAAACTCATTCTGTTCATTCAGCAGTAATTCAGGTTGTTGTTTTCTGTGCACATAAGTCTCTATTTCTTCGAGCAGGTTCTTAACTGTCCCTTTGACACCCTATGCAACACTTTCATATTACTGTCTATATATCCTACTGAATGTCTTGCTCTGTCCAAATGTGTACCGAAAGCGCTCTTATTTTGACTATATGTATGTCCTCCAAAACGAGTGGAAATTTCTTCCTGTCTGACCGATTTAAAATCTATCGCAGTACTGGCAGCTAATCTTATAAACATCAGATCCCATATATTTATTGCTGTAGTTGCCAACTTTGTGCCATTGCTTACAGCCAATTGTACCTTTTGTCTGAAACCCAATTTTTATTTTTGTTTTTCCTGAAGGCCTGCGCAATTCTGTCGAAACATGCGCCATAGTATGACATAACCATAAACATCTTTCATTGTCTTTCCTGTCTATTTTTCACTGCCCCCTCCCACCTATGTTATGTACAATTCACTTAGCTTCTCACTCTTATAAACTTGTGCACAATGTTTTAGGTAATCTCTGTCTTGCATAATACCCTGTCATCCATCTTTAAGGTGTCAGGTTTTCAAATCTCATCCGATACAGTCCCCAACAATCAATCTTTCCTTCTGATCTCATTCGGTAAATCTCCCCTGACCCGCAGTTCTGGGTGACTTTCCCAAAATCTAGCCTTTTTCCTAGACTAACAGTCTAGGAAAAAGGCTAGATAATATAATCTGTCTTTATTGCAAAATTTTTTTATTCATATGACCGGTTTCTATGAATAAAAAATTTTTTCAATCAAGACGGATTATAAGTAACATTATACAATCACTGATTGCTGCTATCCCATCAGACATTATGTCTGTTTTTGCAAAATTTTTCTTAGACGTCTCTAGTCCTTTTCCTTCATCCTTATTCCTTCCCCTTCAACCCTTCTGCCCAAAGAAGGAGCCACTGGCTCCAAAAGCTTGCCAATCACAACAGTCTTTTATGTGTGTGTTCTGCCACTGCTTGGTGAGTATAGTGAGTAGATTTTTATGTAACCAATATAATAATTGATATAATGGAAGGAAACATTCCACGTGGGAAAAATTATATATAAAAACAAAGATGAGGTGACTTACCGAACAAAAGCGCTGGCAGGTCGATAGACACACAGACAAATATATATAAAAACAAAGATGAGGTGACTTACCGAACAAAAGCGCTGGCAGGTCGATAGACACACAGACAAACAAAAGCGCTGGCAGGTCGATAGACCTGTGTGTCTATCGACCTGCCAGCGCTTTTGTTCGGTAAGTCACCTCATCTTTGTTTTTATATACAATATAATAATTGTATCAATAATTGATCGTTTGTGTTATAAATATTCATTAAGCATTCTCACATTCTTTGCAGGGCTATGGTGTGGAAGGCCTCAACAGGGGAATGTCTGCTACTATAATAAGTCATGGGATTTTCAATATGGTGTATTTCGGTGTCTTTAAGTCGCTCAAGAGCCGTCTTCGACCATTTTCTGTAAGTTCTGTGTTTCCACATTCTCTGAAATCCTATGTGTATGAAAATATTTGTATAAATTTCCAAACTATTCATTCACTATGCAGCTTTCATATTCTTGATAAATGATCCATTTGTAAAAACACCTATACACTTTATATAGATTATTTTTATTCTATTGGAATTTGGAACAAGACTGTCATCAGGGATCCTAAACTGACAACAACCACATCCAAATTGCCATAATGTTTGTGCCAAGCAACTGTCAGTATTATTCTGGCAGGGGGTAAGACTTGAGAAATATAACTATGTAAATGTGTGGTAACTTGTTAAAACCACTATTTAGAACTAACAGCTCTTTCTAGCTTTAGTAGAGGTCAACTGTACTGAATCCTTGCAGTCTGGTGTTCTGTGATGTACACTGATACAATTCTCATCTTGGAAAAGAAGCACATGTAATAATAGTAGGAGGTGCAGGTAACATTTTGGACTGTAACCTCAATTAGACATCAGGCACATTGCTGAGAATGCTGTGCACTAGTGTGTGGAGCGTGCCACTCTTTGAGAGATATGGTAAACCCTGGAAGAAGGGTGGTGGTGGGGGGATTACATAGTACTCAAATAAAAAGGTATGAAACATTGCAACAACCAAATCAGTTGAAATTTACATATGCCTCTTTGGGAAAATGTAGTGAGACATCTAGGGGGACAAATGTAGTGCCTGCCATGGTTGTGCACACACACAGGCTCGTGACTTTGGTGAGAAGCAGGCGGTTGTATTCTGTCCATCTGGTCCATCTGATGCGGCAGTGCGTGTGAGGACATTGTGGTGTTCACATTGCAAAATTCAGCAATTGAGGAGCAGTGAGGCAATATCAGATTTATCACTGTGAAAGGGGTTAAACCAGCTGACATTCATCGCAGGATGTCATATTTGCAGTCAGTGATAATCTTTAGTGGCCATTTTCTTGAAGGTAAGGAGTGTTTGAGTGACAGGCCAGGCAAATACGGTAATCACGGCCAAACTCATCGACAAGGTGAACAACTCGAGGAGAAGTGATTGGCCTCTCTTGATGCGAATGGTGATTGTGATGATGGGGAACAGTGTGGACGATCGTGCGTGCGTGCCAGGTTGGGTTACCGGAAGGTGTGTGCACAGTAGGTTCCGAAGAAGTGCAACAGACCGCAAGAGGAGCTCCATATGCAGCACTGGAACACCTGTTCCGCTGTCGTGAGGACCGCGCTTTCCTGGAGTAGATAGTTGCCAGTGACAAGAGCTGTTGCCATCACTTCGAGCCTTAGAGAAATCGGGACAGTATGCAGTCAAAGCATATGTCGTCACTTCCTACTAAAAAATTCAAAGCTGTGCCCTAACCAGGCAGGTGATGCTCACAGTCTTCTGTGACGTCAAAGGTCCGGTACTCATTGAATTCTTCGAGCTCAGGAAGAGCTGTTAACAGTGGCGTGTACTGTGAGACACTCCATAGCCTATGCGAGTCCGTTGAGGCCACAAGGCCTAGGCTGCTCGCAGAGGGAGTGATCCTGTTCCACGATAACACGTGTCCACACGTCTCCGAGGTCACACAAAGTGTAATGGCCAATGTTGAGTGGGAGCACTTGAGCATCCATCCTACAGCCCAGATGTGGTTTGCAGAGTACAGATGTACAGGGTGACAATCATTGAACAATATGAAAACAGAACATAAATTAGTTACAAATTGTGGCATGCACACATGTTATTAACACGTAAACGTCTCTACAGATTTTCGGATTTTGGTTACGACACATTCGATACACCTGCCACCATTGGTGACGATGTGGCGCAGACGAATAACAAAATTGTGCACTACCCGCCGAAGTGTCGGAACATCAGTGCTGTCGATGACCTCCTGAATGACTGTTTTCAGTTCAGCAATGGTTTTGGGGCTATTTCTGTACACATTGGTTTTGATATAGCCCCACAAAAGGAAGTCGCAAGTGTTCAGATCCAGAGAGTGTGGTGGTGAATCGAGGCCCATGCCAGTGGCCTCTGGGTACCTCTGAGCCAGGATGCAGTCCCGAAAGTGCTCCTCCAGGACATCACACACTCTCCTGCTTCAGTGGGGTCGGGCTCCATCTTGCGTGAACCACATCTTGTCAAAATCGAGGTCACTTTGGGTAATGGCGATGAAATCATCTTCCAAAACCTTCACATACCGTTCGCTAGTCACTGCGCCATCAAAGAATATCACACCAATTATTCTGTGACCGGCCACTGTACACCACACCGTCACCCACTGAGGGTGAAGAGACTTCTCGATTGCGAAATGTGGATTCTCAGTCCCCCAAGAGCACCAATTTTGATTATTGACAAACCTGTCCAAATTAAAATGGACTTTGTCGCTAAACTAAACCGTATAGTGCGTACTAATTCCCATCGTGCCCCACAGCCTACCATGCAGTTTGACATCCTGATGCAAACTATTCAGAAGTTATGACAATTTTATTTCATATAGTTCAATGATTGTCAACCTGTAGATGAAGATGCAGACGTGTCATCCTGCGCCTTTCACATGCTTCCATATGTTTGGTCCACTAAAAGAACATCTTGAAGGAAAGTACTTTGACTCAGACAATGAACTGAAAGACACAATGGAGAACTGACTCCCATCACAGCCGCAGAAATTCTGGGAACAGGGAATCCTTCAGCTGTTGAATCAGTGTGTGATAGTTGTGTTTCGGCCTCTGGATATTACTTTTGAATAAAGGCTTCAATTATATCCACAGTGTTGTTTCGTACCTTTTCTTTTTTAACACCCCTCATAAATTGACTCGTATACAATGCAACTGAGTGTTGGGCACTGCATTGGCCACACCTGTGTGTAAACATACCTCTTCCCTGAGTGATTTTCCAAGCTCTGCATCATATCACTCAAAGAGCGCATTCTCAGCATTGTGCTTGATGTCATCCTCTGTTGTCTAATCAGGCTTGTGGTCCAAGTTGTTACCTGGACCTCCCTCTGTTGTTACATGAGCTTCTTTTACAAGATGAGAGCTGTGACAGTGCAGAGCACAGAGCACCAGAACGTGACAATTCAATACAATTTATCTCTACTGAAGGTTCTACATAATGGTTTTAAGCAACAGAGTTCACCAAACCTTTTTAGAGTAAATTCATCTGAAAGAGGGAGCTGCAGAATAAGTATAGTTACAGTTGAAACAGCTACTATGACAACAAAACCAAGGACATTTCAGAAAGAGCTCCTCATACCCAATGAGAAGGATGGTGGAATTTTGGCAGACTTGTGTGTATATCAGAGCATCACATGGAAAACACTGAAACTGAACATAAAATAAACATTTTATTTTAAATATTGTTTCCTTTTACAGTCTAAACTCTCGTAGAACATCCCTGACACACAATAACTACATTATAATTACTATTTATGGACTCAGGTGTGTGTCATGTGAAAAACACATTATAATGAAAACATACTTGATGTATGTATTTAATGTAAGTTACTCTCTGCTGCAGGATGAAACGCTGTACCTGTTCCACATAATGGGCATTGGCTTTGCAGCTGGTACGCTGGCATCCATAGCCAGTAATCCATTTGATGTTGCAAAGACTCGAATACAGGGCCCTCAGCCAGAACCCGGTGTCAGAAAATACCGGTCCCCCCTTGCTACTGTGGCAACCATTTACAGAGAAGAGAGGTTTGTCTTACAAACTATTTTATTTATTCAGAGTAAGTACAAATTGTGCAGTTTTGAGGCTATATTTTCCCTAAAGCTGGACGTAAGTTTAAGGAAGGTTCCCCATGTGCAATGTTTCATGCATCCAACATGTATGATCTTCACAAAGAAACTCCAAATAGATTAATGCCTGAGGTAATGTGTTTTTTGAATGTTGTATAAGTGTAGGGATGCATATACAAAATGTTTAAAAGAGTATTCCGTGTTTTGAGAGGAGGTAGTATGGATCAAAACAGGAGAAAAGTCCAGTAAACGTGGGCTCTGAAATGCGTACTGTGAGAACTATGAGTACTTGCTCACCTTCGCTACTGTGGAAAACATATCTTCTACTGCAATCTATTTGCTATTATGAGCGACCTACGGAATGCTGTAAACAAATGAGAACATATTGTTACGTTACTATGAAAGGGCAGAGGTTCTGATGTAACCTACTACCTTCTATTTGCCAGATCACAACAGAAGATCATGTGTGCCTTTTTCTGTGTGGAATAATGGGCTTCCATTATACTGGTAAGTGCAAAACTAAAACTGTAATGCGAAATTAAACGATGGAAACTCCAGATTGGGATATCGACAGTATAAGTAAAAGATAGATTACTACTCACTATAAAGATGACATGTTGAGTTGCAGCCAGGCACAATGAAAAGACAATTACACATTAGCTTCCATCAGAAAAGGAAATGCAGCCACATTCATTCACATAAGTAAGCACATCTCGTGCACACGTGACCGCCATTCCAGTCCAAGCTGCTGCCTCAATGTGTGATCCATATGGTGAGTAGCCATCTGCCTACTTTCTTTATACTGTAATGTAAAAGCATTTCACAAACTTACCAAAACACATACTGGTTCCATTACAGCTAATGTATGTGCTTCATTTAATGAGACTGTGAATTTGGTTAACAGCAGTAACACTAAGAGATGTTTACTGCATGCTGTATCCTCATTTGTTTACTGCATTCCATAGGTTGTTTGTAATCCTCTATAAACAAATAGTTGATAATAGGTGATAACAAGTTTCGAATCACAACTCCGTCTGTATGCTTGTAGAACTGGTCATTGAATAAACAGTAAGTGGAAGTCAATATGTGCCAAAATAGGTTCATTAATTCAGCACTAAACCTAACCTCAATCAGCCATAACAAATCAGATAGACGAACACGAGTGAAGAGAGAAATCACATCAAAATTTACAATAATATCAGTCAGTCAAACACATTTCATCTAATTGATGTAAGAAATCTGCCAGATTCTTAATGTGGTGCTCACATGGACCTACTATAGGGCTCAGCAGAGTAGCAAGGTGTTTTACTACACAGAATAGCAGGGTGTTTTGTTCCACAGTGTGTCAGAGTACCAATGTTACTCCACAAGGAACGTGCTTCACTTTGTCTTATTGTGAGTAACATTGGTACTCTGACATATTGTGTAGCAACATCCTTGCCTTGGGTCCCTTCCAGTGCTCACCTCTTCTGTCACTTTCTATTTTGCATACATCTGCTTTATTAATTTTCTAATCTTTCCTGTCTGTACCATTGTCTTTAAAATTCTCCGCTGTATCACCGGTTGACTCTACTGAACGCCCTCTTCCAGTCAATAAAACAATTACACACCTCTGTGTTCATTTCTATCATTCTTTCCCCAATCACTGTCAGGGAGCCTGTAGCATCTCCTTTTCCTTTACCCTTTCTTAACCTGTACTGGTCTTCCACAGTATGTTCTTCAGTTTTCTTTCGATCCTCCTCAAAAGGACTTTCATTACAGCCATCGCAATCTTAAGTAGATCTTGGGGCCAGATTCATGTCCATAAATTCTGCTTACTACATCAGTGAATCTGGGGAGCTCTTGACTTGTTTTCTCCAGTTCCCATCTTTCCCTCTTCACCTTCCAGAACCAGTTTCTGTTATCTGCCTGTGCAACGTATGATTTTTTCGCATAATCCATCCAAACTTACTTCTCTTCTGTACATACTGTATTGTTCACATATTTATTTAACAGCTCTTGTTTGCTTGTTTTCCATACTTCTCTATTCATTAAAGATTTCACTGTTCTGTGCATTTCTTCCAGCTTGCCTTTGTTTTCCAATTGTTCTAATTCTTCTCATTGGCGTCCCCACCTATTCCTCTCTAGCCTGGCCAGTTGACCTTCTTTGTTCATAGTTCAGTTTTCCCTACTGTCTCGTCCCTTCTCCCAAACCATCAGTTTTCAGTTTCCAACTCATCCATTTTATCCAATATATTTTCAGTCATCCACACTTTCTTATTCCTTGTTCTTTTCACTTCTCTGTTTTCTGTTCGTGTTCCTTCCAACATTGTATTTCTAATGGTATCCCACACTTCAGTGACTTCTGTACTTTGCCTTATATGTTGTGATTTATTTTTGATGTAGTTACAGCACTCTTTCTTATGGTAGGCACCGTCTGGATCCTTCCTACTGACACCAGCTTTTCCCCTTCCTTTCTCCCACCCCAACATGACACAGCCTTCTGTTTTACCACCGCATCCACGAGTCCTTTTCCCTTTCTCTACTTCTCCCTTTTCTGTTGCCCCCAACCTCCAGCTGGACCTAGCAGCTATATTCCGCCCCCACCATGCCCCTGCAAGCTTCAACAAGCAGCACTTCACCTTCCCCCCACTCCACTCTGCTATCCCCCCTCCTTCCCTGCTTGCCCCATGCTGCCTCTGAACCCCCACCAAGCACAGTTACAACTTAGTCTGGCCACAGCAGCCATAGACAGTGGTCATGCATGTCAGAGTTGTGCTTGTGTGAATGTGTATTGTTTTCTACTTCAGAAGACAGCCTTTTGGCTGGAAGCTAAAATGTATAGCAGTCTTTTCATTGTGCCTGTCTGCGACTAAACATCTCCTCTATATGGCAATTAGTAATCTAACCTTTTCGTGATATTATTTTTATTCCATCCTCGCCTTTCCATTGTTAATGCCCTTCTGTCATTCTCGTCTCTCACTTAGCTTCTCTTCCCTTATTTTGTTTAGCAGATTAAATCTTCCCCTACTCTGTATGCTCCCATGATACTGTGTGTAGTATGCAGTGACACTTGTAACAGATTTTTTACTGGAACATTTCCATTCCTTTCTGTATCGTTTCACTCGGGGTCAGGTAACACTGTGAACTGAGATTCCAAAATTACATCATTTGTGGTACATCAGGTATGGAAAAAAACACTGGAATTAATTAATTACAACTTATGGTCAGTTTATTTACTCACAGCACCTACCATGGTGATGTCCTGACAATCCTCCTAACCCAATAAAAGTTTGCCTGCTGTTTTCTTTGTAATATAGAATGCTCATATTCTATTACAGTATTCATACCTGCCACACATTACTACAGTGTTCAGCAATATGTATAGTGTAGACTGTATTCAACCAGAAACACTGTGTGATTGCCCTGTCAGCTTTCGATTCCCACTATTTATAGATAAGCCCCTTGGCAGGAATTAACAACTTCTTTGTTTTGTTTAATTACATATAATTGCTAATTTGAATAATAAAACAAAATATAAATTGAATAATATAAATTCAATCAAACTTAATTTTAAGACTAATAATTCCAAGTACAAAATAATTTGTATAATGGTATTTCTCTAGAGAACAAGATATAACTTTGTTGACAGTGTAGCTTCATCTGCAGCGTTCCCTGAATTTCAGTTCAAATTTAGGGTATTTATCTTAAGATACGAGTTATTGGAAATGTAAAACCACCATTGTGCTTGGAAAATTTCGGGCTGTAATGTTTGCGACACGTATTTCAGAAATATGGCTCAGTATAAGAATTAGTGGTGCCCAAAATTTAAATTATCTAACAAATAGCTATTCAAATATAACATTTTAGGAGGCACTTAATACACTCTCAGAATTTACGAAAATTGGCTACAAAGAAACTGGCTAGGTATTAATTTTTGATTTCCAGATTTACAGAATCTTATCTCCTGAGCTAATGGGTTTACTGCAAAACTAATTGCACCACAGTATTCAGGTCCAATATCTTTTGACTGTAATGATAAGAATCTAAACTAGTTCAATAGTTGTATATTGTCTCAGATGTACAGACATTTTGCCATCATCAGAAGTGTGTGTAGTCCAGAAAGGCAGCTAATGCACTTAGTTTGGCAAGGGCCACTTGTGTAAGAGCAGATCCCTGCATAATGCTGGCCTATGCGATGTTCGCGGTGGCTCGTGCAGCGTTTCTGTTTCAGTTCTCGGGCACATTGTCAAGCTTACAGATCTTCTTCCCTTGAGTGCTTTGAATAGCTACAAATGTAGTGTGCAGAGCTTCAAGTGACAATGTAGAATATCTGGAAAAAGCCAGATACTATAGAAAAACCTTTGATCATCCATGCCGTCCTTCTCTGTATATATTCAGTATCTGCTGTCAGTGCCATTTGTTATGAGTCCCACACACTTGAGCAGTATTCTCGGATAGGTTGCACAACTATTTGGTAATAATACCTTTGTAGAGTATTTGCATTTTCCTGATAATCTACCAACGAAATGAATTCTGCCCGTTGCTGTGCCTACAACTGAACTAAGTGACCATTCAATTTCATATCCATACAAAGTGTTACAGCCAGGTATTCGCACGTGTTGACCAATTCCACTATGACTCATTTGACATTATGGTCATAGGCTACTACACCTTTCTGTTTTTTGAAGTTCAAAGTGTACATTTCTGAACATGTAAAGCAGGTCACTAGTCCATGAACCACTGTGAAATAATATCAAGATCCGATTTAAATATTTGTAGAAATGTTTTTCAGCCAATACTTCATTATAGATAACTTCATCATCTGCAAAATATCAAAGGTTACTATTAATATTGTCTGAAAGGTTATAAACATACCACATGAACAGCTAGGGTCACAACATACTTCCCTAAGGCACACCTGAACTTACAACTATCAGATATTCATAATTAAAGTGCAGAAATTCACAGAGGTCCAGTGTGGGCTGTGATTGTCACATGGCAGAAAAACTCGGTACATAAGCTGACGTGTGAATGCAGACCCAATTTATGTGAGAAAAAAATTGATTCCAGTTTTTGCCAGCAGGTGCAAATGTGATGCTGTACGCTGTTTCTATGACATCCACACTGTCATTTGACAAGTTGAGTGAATAGTAGGGCTATCGATAACAGAGACCGTGTGCTGTCAGTGAAACTGTTTTACGTGAACAACAGCAATTACTGTGCTGCATTGAGAGATTATCACCGACTGAAGGGCTTGAGGAGAGGCCAGATATCACTAAACGGAAAAAAGAAGATGATAATGAAATTTGAAAACACGTTTGAGCTTTGTGTGACACCTGTAAGAGGGAGTCTACTATCCAGGTGGAAGTTATTGACGAGGTAACTGACCATGCAGCATGTTCCCCGGTTAGTGCTAGTTCTTGTACAGTGTCATGAGAATTGTCCACACCATAGTCCCAACATGCAGAAAGTTTTGCACTCTGTTTTACACTGTTACCAGCACAAGATCTAGGCTATACTGGTACCAAAACAAGAACTAGGCAGTGCAATAACTGAAAACTCATGATCTACAGCAATGTTCTGATGTTCTGAATTTGCTCTTCAGTGTCTGGCACAGATCCAAGTTGAAGACATGTGGCCATGCAATATTCTATGGAGTGACAAAGCACATTTTACACTTAAGTGTGCAGTGAATATGCAGAAGTGCCAAATTTTGATACTTTTAAACCACATGTTGTACACGAAGAGCCATTGCACGTGCCGTATCTTTTTGTATGATGTAGATTCACAAACGTTTTTATTCTCGGTGTGTTCTTCTTTGAAGAGAGAGCACCAAGAGGGCTTGTCAAGATATCTCCACGTTATCGTGGCCTACTTGTGCAGCGTGGGGCAACACCTCGTGTCGATTTTCCAGTGAAAGATCTGCTTAATGCAACCTTCTACGAATGTGTTATCTCCAGAGGTTTTCCAGATGCATGGCCTGCAAGATCACCTGATCTGATGCCCTGAAACTTATGGATCTGGGGCTATCTAAAGAACGTGTTTACCAGGTACCCATTCAGTCTCTACCTGACCTGAAGTTCATTATACAGGAATATGTTGCTTAGATTCCACCAGAACTGCTGCAAGCAACTGTTGATCATGTCGTTTTATGGATCAGCATCTTGTTGATGTCTCTGGTGCTCATACAGAACAAGTTGTGAGACAGCAGTTAATAAAATCAACATTATGCCTTTCTCACATGTTTAACGTTCTCTGCCCATGTTCTGTTCTTAACCTATTACACATGGAAACATTTCTGTACATCTTTCTTGCATTCACTGTGCCAGATTTGAACTATTCCCCCCCCCCCCCCCCCCCCACTCGAAAAGTTGGTTGTGTATTAATGCATTAGAATATCTACCAAGTGTCACTGCCATATGATAATTACAATCCACACTGAAACTCTGTGAGTTGCTGCACTTAAATTATAACAACCTTGTACAGTTATTGATGACTCTCCAGCTGAAATAAGATGTTGCATTGTTCGTACCAATACCAAGAAATCCTCAGCCCAGTCACAAATTTCAGTTGATGTTCCATATGATCATATTTTTGGTAACAAGCATGAGTGTGGTACTGAGTCAAATGCTTTTCAGAAATTAAGTTACTTGCCTTGATAGCCAAGCGCATTAAAGCACTGCTTCCAGGACACAGGAGGGTGAGCCTGATCCACATCAAATCTCCTTGTGAATTAACAATGAAGGCTGGTGAACTGACCAGCCTGGCTGTAGTTTTTAGGCTGTTTCTGACATTGCAGTAGGTGAACAGTTGGCACGTACCCATGTCCCGCTCCAGATACACGTTGTGGAAACATTGGGATAATGTTCTCATGCTTTCATATGAGATTAACTCCAGACACAGACAGGTGGGGTACACAGAATCCATCCATGGAGGAGTGGGGGGTGGGGTGAATAAGGAGAATTCATACACGCAGATACGTTTTATTCATCATCTCTCTGTCTATAGCCATGTGGTTTGTTTTACACCTATTATGCAGTTGTCTCGGTTTCTTTAGAAGTAGATTTCGAGTGACTGTATACCATGGTGGTCATTTCCTTCACGAGCTGTTCTCCTAGATCCATATCTATCAAGTACCTGGTCAGCTGTTCTTTTAAACTTTCCCCACTGTTATTCCATGTGCTCCTCTCCAGGATGTCCCGCGAAACACACATTATCTCAGCTTTTTTCGGCTCTGGTGGGCATGATGGCTAGCGAGATCTTACTAAATCAATTGCCGCATCCCAAGCTCCTTTTAAATTCAAACCACCATCTCGGTTACTTGGTTTTCCAACATTTTTATTTCAACAGACTTCTTAACCGTGCCACCCCAGAAACGTGACATTTGCACCACAACATTGGTCTTGTTGTATTTATTTCATGATTATATTTGAGGCAGTGCTTAGCGGCAGCTGATTTGTTTGGTTGTTTTGTCAGTTTGTGTTGCTGATATTTTTTACATTCCCCTTGACTGTTCTGATAGTGTGCTCCACTTACGGCGTGCCACATTTGCATGCAGTGCACCTGGCTTTCGGGGACCAAGATCATCTTTAACAGTGCAAAGAGCACTTTTTGAATTTGTTAACGTCAGTAAAATACACTGGATGCCATGTTTTTGTAGGAGTCCAGCAGTCTTTCCAGATATTGTACCAACAGAAGGTAGGTAGTGATTCTTGGCTTCTCTCTGTCATGCTTTCTAGCACTTTTTCGAGCATTATTCATTTTGATTGCAACACCCACTCAGTATTTCGATCAGAGTACCCATTGTTGTGGAACACTATACGTAGGTGTCCTAATTGCTCGGTGAGGCTCTCTTCTAATTGCTCGGTGAGGCTCTCTTTCTCTGAAAGTGTGTTGCACCAAATTTGTTTGTGGTGGCTGACGATGGCTCAAGGTATGAAGTTGAAAAAGAGGGCCAGCAATATTTTCTTCGCATACACTGAGACCTAGGGATCCTATCCCAGAATACTGCTTAAGTGTGTGGAACTCATAACAAAAGGCAGTGACAGCAGATATTGAATACATACAGAGGAGGATAGCATGGATGATCTCAAGGTGTGCTGCGTGCTGATGAGATGCTGACCTCATGTCTCCATTCCTCGAGCTAACACAATCCTTAAGAACGATATTCCATGCCAAATATTCGGGACCATGGAGCTTGTACACCTTCAGACAAGGAGAACCTCACTGAAAAATATCAACAGCTCTGAAAGAAGAGCTATTCCATTTGACCAGTTAAATGGCTGATGCTGCCAAAATCAACTACTGAGGAAGAGACTATAATTGAGAAAGAAAGACAAAACCAAGAATCACTTATTTACCTTACATTGGCCCAGTCTGCAGATACATCAGTAGACTCAATGGGAACTTGGCACCTATTTATTTCACTCTCTTCAACAGAGATAAAAAGTCTTCTTTGCAACATTACAACACTCTAGTTATCAAAATTCAGGTGGGTACCACATTCCTTGTCAATATGAAATGACTTATGTGGTGCACTGTTAGAACAATTGGGATGGTATGCAAAGATCACACACATAACGACACACTCTGCTAACTCAGTCAAGCAAATCAGCTGTCGCTGTGCAAGGCCTCAAGTACAGTCATGAAATTGAAATATGATGGGGTGAGTACTGTGGTGTAAATGCCATGTTTCTGGGGCAGTATAATTAAGCAGTCTATTGAAATTAAGATGTTAATATATCAACAGAAATAATCAGTTTTTGAAAACATAATTGGATTGTAAAAAATCTACTCACCAAGCAGTAGCAGAATGCACACATAAAATGTATGCAAGTTTCAGAGCCAGTGGCTCCTCATTCTGGCAGTAGGGTTGAAGGGAGAGAAATGGGGCGAAGGAAAAGGAGTGGTGAAATTTGGGAAAATAGTAGAGTTTGAAAAAGTTGCCCTGAAGTGTGGTTCAGGGGAGACTTACCAGATGGGTTGAGGAGGAATCTTTCAGTCCTTTACCTTCACCACTCTTCCTTCAACTTCATCCCTTCTTCTAGAAGGAGAAGCCACTGACTCTGAAAGCTTGCATACTGTTATTCCTTTTGTATGTCTGTTCTCTTGCCACCACTTGGTGAGTAGATTTTTTACCTATCCAATAATGAAATACACATTTTGGAAGACCTGATGAGCCAGGTTAGAGGTTTCAGTTTAAAAAAGGGGCTTGGGGTCTGGCACTCGAGTAATTAAGATTTTGCTGGGTGTCATATTCACCAGAGTTGGGAAATGGAGGGAAAGTGCATTTCACAGAATGTCAGTGTGGCCTATGAAAACAAATGAGCAAAAAGGGAAAAGAGGCATTGGGAGTCAAATTCAGCTATAAGTAGTAGGTTGAGACTGACAGTAGGTCATAGTGTGATTGGAGTTCAGGCAGCAAGTACACACAACAGCACAACTTGCACCACCTGAAGGAGACAAATGGGTCGGCCGTCAAAGTCTTGTGTAGAAAATTGGAATCGACAACTAGACTGAACAACCTGAAGCACACCACTAATTGATCACAATGTGAAAACCTGAGTCCTCAAATATCATCTTACTGTGTCTTTTGCGGATACTGTCATCAGTGGTTTACAAACAGTATAGTCCAGAAGGAACATATGTTGAAACATTTGCAACAGCTGATGACCCTGACACATGCAGCTACCTGTATCACAAACGAGATCCATGGATTTCTATGTGTCGTGCTTCACTTGCTTACTTGTGCTTTTGAAAATATAATGTAACTGTATAGATAAAAAATCTGCTAAGCAAGTGGTGGCAATAGAATACAAGTATAAAAAAGTTATTACATATGCAAGGTCTTGGAGCCAGTGGCACCTTCTTCTGGCAGTAGGGTTGAAGGGGAAAGAAGAGGGATGAAGGAAAAGGACTTGACAGGTTTAGGAAAAGTTGTAGAGGCTGGCAAAGTTACCCAGAATCCTGGATCAGGGGAGACTTACTGGAAGGGATGACAAGGAAAACGTTTTGTAATTTTGTATTTCGTATTTTTCATGTTACATAAATATGAGTTCTAGCTTTTCACAATAGCATTCGTACTCTCTTTAATGGTTTCTATTTTGGAGTGCCAATGAGTGCAGAATTACTAGCAAAACCACAAAAAACAAAGAACTACCATCTACAGACACATACAGAGACATACTAAGTAATTACAGTGTGTATTCTCATCTTTCTATTGATGGTATAGCAAAAATTAATATTTGTATTTGTGCAGCAATCTTTAATGGAAAGTTTTATTCAGAGCTGCATATGATAAAATAGAAAGATGTGGCAAATTAGTGTACATGGTTAGAAAGCAGTATTTGAAATAAAAAAAAAGCTATGTAATATATTGCCTTTCTGTTGTTTTCTCAGTTTGTTTAAGTGTCCTCAAATTCAGGATGTATTCCTGCTTTACCTGGTGGAATCCAGATTCCTGGTTATTCAAGCATAAATTTTAGAAATAAAATATAACAGAGCCTTGTGGAATTTTATTATTTACATAATTTCTTGTTTTCACAACAACTTACTGGATTAAGTAGTAAAGCACTTCAACGCTTCAAATAACAGAACAGCACAGCATTTCTAGAATTGAACCACACCACATTACAGAACTGTGTTGAGTTACACTAAAAACGCAAGACTAACAAAAGTGACGAGTGATGCTTAACTCTCAGGGCGGATCTATTTATATCTAGATATCAATCTGTGCGTCCAAAGGTAAAAGTTATATGCAATTAATATTTCATAAAATTTACATTAGAAGTGCTTTTCAAATTGTAATACAAAAATTATGGAAATAACAACAACAACAACGATAACAACATCAACAACAATAATAATGACATCTTGGACATTCAGGAATCCAGCCTGATGTTCACGTCGTTCTCACATGATATTTCAACAATGTGCCCCACTATCTTCTTCAGGTGCTACCTGAGACTGGTCCTTGTGTCGATCAAGTCCAGTATTTATGCCTGGAACGAGCTGGGTGTTCCCTAATTGGTCTGCGCCGAGTCGAGTGTTCCATTCTCCAAGTGCTCAGAACACTGGTCCACAGAGCACAAACTCTGTCAGATCCTAATAATTTGGCCACAGAAATTGAACACTTACGATCTGTGTTCAACAGGGATGGGTACTCCTCTGGGGATATCCAGAAGGC
Source organism: Schistocerca piceifrons (assembly GCF_021461385.2). NCBI lineage: Eukaryota > Metazoa > Arthropoda > Insecta > Orthoptera > Acrididae > Schistocerca > Schistocerca piceifrons. The sequence continues at coordinate 218,396,580 of NC_060146.1, forward strand.
ACTTCAACCTGCCAATCAGCCAAAGGATACAGAAGAAGAACCAGAAGAGGCAAAGAAGATAGCATACCTGCCATATGCCGGACCTATCTCTGCCAAAATTAGCAGGATTCTCCAGAAGTATGACATCAAGAGCATATTTTGCCCACCCACCAAAATTGGGGCTGTGCTGGGGAATCTAAAAGATGACCTGGGGCTACGCAAGCCAGGTATTTACAACATGCTGTGCCAGTGTGGGATGTTATACATTAGCCAGACCACCAGAACTGTGGACATCAGGTGTAAAGAACACCAGAGACATACCAGACTCAGACATGCAACTAAATCAGCCATAGCAGAGCATTGTCTGGAACTTGGTCATTCAATGGATTACAATGACACCAAGATTGTGACAAAGACATCAAGATTTTGGGACAGTGTCTTTAAAGAAGCCATTGAGATTAATGTCACAGACAACCTAATCAACTGTGACTCAGGATACCAAATCAGCACTGCCTGGAATCCAGTACTTGAGTTTGTGAAAACTCAACGCAGGACACTCTGGGATTCTACAAGAAATAGAAGTGAAGGCAGAGAGAACAGCCGTGAGACAAGGTGTCAGACATTAGAGACCAGGTTTGACACACACAAGATCATGAACTCGACTTCAGAAGACGGCCGGGCTGGGCGCAGATGGCGGTTGCAACACCGGCGACCAGAGAGGGCCAACGTAGCCACGTCTGGCGGGTGCGGACCGATTATGGAGCGCCCAGCAAGAAACAGAAGTGGAAATCATAGTAACAGTCGTGAGACAGAGTACCTAACACCTCAGATCGGGTCTGACACATCTCAGATGATGACCACAACCATTGAGGACAGCCAAAACGGGCACAGACGGCAGTCGGAACGTCTGCGACTGGAGGGGTCCATTGAAGCCGAGTCTGGCAGGCACAGACCACAGACAGAACACTCGACTCGGTGTGGACCAATAAGGGAATGCCCAGCTCCTTCCAGGCATAAATACTGGACTCGATCGACCCAAGGACGAGTCTCAGGTAGCACCTGAAGAAGACAGCGAGGCAGGCTGTTCAAATATCGTGCGAGAATGATGCGAACATCCGGCTGGATTCCCGAATATCCAAGATGTCAACAGATTGCCGGGAAAGCATAAAAAATAACAATAATAATATTAATAATAATTTCAGATGTTTTTCAGGATTAAAACAAAACATGTTCGACATAACTTCACTGGTTAGATTTTCTTTTTGAAAAAAATTCTTGTTACATGTTTTTACATTTGTACATAAGTAAAATAATACTCTATACCTTATTAAACCATTATTATGATTTTTGAACGATGTCCATGTATCGAGTAGTACATTTATTTGGGTGTATCGAAAAGTACATCGAAGAAAAATGTCATTGACTAGTTCCTTACAAGTGAAAATATAAAAAGAGGACCATTGTCCAATCCAGATGCTGGCAGCAATGTCTCAGTTTAGCATTGATAGTGCAGGGCTCAGTGTGTGGTGGGCTGCATATGGAACACTATGGGGCACTTTCATTGAGCACTAACTGGTGCACAGTTAGGGAGGTGCTTCAGTGCAAGAGCAAAAACCAAAAAATAAAAAAAGAATGCTTCTAGAAATTAACTGCAAGGGTGCAAGTCAACGCTAAGTTCTGTAACCTCTCTCCTGAGATCATTTGTGTTTAGAACAATAAATTCGTAAATGAACTGTGAAGTGGGAAAATCTTGATGTGAGTAGAATTTTTTATCCAACAGACAGAATTTTGTTATATTTGAGAGTCGGTCAGTAAATAAGGACTCCAATTTTTTTCTCAGAACTTATTTCTTTTTAACACCTTGAGGACCAGCAGCTTAGACACATTCTTGGTCCAGTGGACCAGCCATTTTTAGTGTTTTTTTGAAATGTTACTGGCACATTTCTATTTAAGGTATCTTGAAACAGAAAACATATTTTGAAAGAAGTCTTTATGGTTTATTTTAAATGTTTATTTTAATTATATTGGCTGATGACAAAATTAATAACAACAAACATAAAATTTATGGTTTCACTTTCACAAAAAAATGTGGTTTTATTTTTATTTTTTTTATTTTTTAGTTTTGTGTAAATTCACAGCAATTAGTTTCAGTGTGGAAGAGTTTGAAGCACTCTGGCACGCCGAGTGGTACATTGCAGTCTGGACACCACCAGCTGGTTTCCTTCCTACCTGGTTTACCACTATATAGTTTTTTTGTTTTCTCAGAACAAACTCACACTCAAGTTGGACACTCCTTCATCTCAGGGGCTGGAATATTTCTGCAAAATGGTGTCCTAGAAGTCTGTTGCTGTGACTTTCACTAGGAACATTGTCTAGTGCCAAATTTATACCTTTGTGAATCAGTCCTTCACCAATTTGTTGTAGAAAAGTGGAAAAATAGCAGCGCTTTCTTTGAGCAGGAGTCCTGGTTTCCTGGTATAAGACAAATGCATTTGTTGCAGCCATTATAAGCATGTGAAGAACAATTCCTTCCACCACATCATCTGTTTCCTCCTAAATGCATAGTAAGAAATCATGTGATCACTCCTATCGACCCCCGTTTTGTAAATATTATAGTCAAGAATGGCAGTTGGTTTTGATTTTACTTTTATACCTTCAGAGACGAATGGAAAAACTGGTAGAAGCCGACCTCGGCGAAGATCAGTTTGGAATCCGCAGAAATGTTGCAACACGTGAGGCAATACTGAGCCTACGACTTATCTTAGAAAATAGATTAAGGAAAGGCAAACCTACATTTCTAGCATTTGTAGACTTAGAGAAAGCTTTTGACAGTGTTGACTGGAATACTCTCTTTCAAATTCTAAAGGTAGCAGGGGTAAAATACAGGGAGCGAAAGGCTATTTACAATTTGTACAGAAACCAGATGGCAGTTATAAGAGTCGAGGGGTATGAAAGGGAAGCAGTGGTTGGGAAGGGAGTGAGACAGGGTTGTAGCCTCTCCCCGATGTTATTCAATCTGTATATTGAGCAAGCAATAAAGGAAACAAAAGAAAAATTTGGGTAGGTATTAAAGTCCATGGAGCAGAAATAAAAACGTTGAGGTTCGCCGATGACATTGTAATTCTGTCAGAGACAGCAAAGGACTTGGAAGACCAGTTGAACGGAATGGACAGTGTCTTGAAAGGAGGATATAAGATGAACATCAACAAAAGCAAAACGAGGATAATGGAATGTAGTCGAATTAAGATGGGTGATGCTGAGGGAATTAGATTAGGAAATGAGACACTTAAAGTAGTAAAGGAGTTTTGCTATTTGGGGACCAAAATAACTGATGATGGTCGAAGTAAAGAGGATATAAAATGTAGACTGGCAATTGCAAGGAAAGCGTTTCTGAAGAAGAGAAATTTGTTAACATCAAGAATAGATTTAAGTGTCAGGAAGCCGTTTCTGAAAGTATTTGTATGGAGCGTAGCCATGTATGGAAGTGAAACATGGACGATAGCTAGTTTGGACAAGAAGAGAATAGAAGATTTCGAAATGTGGTGCTACAGAAGAATGCTGAAGATTAGATGGGTAGATCACATAACTAATAAGGAAGTATTGAATAGGATTGGGGAGAAGAGGAGTTTGTGGCACAACTTGACCAGAAGAAGGGATCGGTTGGTAGGACATGTTCTGAGGCATCAAGGGATCGGAAATTTAGCATTGGAGGGCAGCGTGGAGGGTAAAAATCGTAGAGGGAGACCAAGAGATGAATACACTAAACAGATTCAGAAGGATGTAGGTTGCAATAAGTACTGAGAGATGAAGCAGCTTGCACAGGATAGAGTAGCATGGAGAGCTGCATCAAACCAGTCTCAGGACTGAAGACAACAACAACAACAACAACAACAACCACCTTCCTTTCTATGAACATATGTGTCAGAGCTGGTCATTTTGTGCACAGTGAACAGGCATGGTACATCTCTTGTGTCTTTCCACTTCAGGCAGAGCAGATGATTCCTCCTCATTGACACAGACTCATACCTTTTCAGTTTTTTGGAAACAATTTCGTTTGGTAGTTCTTTCCATTTAGTCATGCATGAACCTATAGCTTTCATTTTATGTTGTCACAGAAAATCAAATACTGCTGGTGAACTACAAAATGTGTTCATGTAAACAGTGTGGCCTTTTCCCAGGTAATCTGCTAGCAACCTCTCCAATAATGTTATTATAGAGTTGTCTTGAGTTCCTTTTTCAAGCATATACATCCAATCTAATAACTTAACCAGTTTTGGAATCACACACAATAAACATCTTGATTCCATACTTGTCAGGTTTATTTTTTATGTAAACCCTAAATACCACTCTTCCACAAAAACCACACATGCCTTCATCAATAATGAGGTTTTCTGATGGGTAAAATGATTTTTGTGATTCTAATAAGAAATGATCCAGGATTGGCCTGATTTTACGCCTGGGGTCATGCTGAGGTTGACTTTTTGGAACGTATTTTGCATTGTCATTCAAATGCAGGTTTGATAATATTGCATTGAATCTATTTCTGGCCATAACAGAACCAGGGAAAGGGGTTAAAATAACATTGTTGGTAGACCAGTAATTTGTCAGTTTTGCTTTTTTTCACAAGACACATGTATAAATATGCCAAAAAACTAATACATTTCGTGCAGCTTTACTCCCACCCACAAATTACAAAAACTGTGAGGCTTTACCCTGGAAACTGCTTTGAGTTTGTCATAAACAGACTTTGCATATCTGTTTGTTTCGGATTTTGAGTGTTTCATTATGGAATCGGGGAAAAAGATCGAAAACACATTGAGAGGAGTGGAATTCTCATGAACAGCTGCCATTACTCTGTTTTTCTCTACAAATTGTGGCACTGTACCCTGATTGTCACAAATTTACAGCCTAATTCGGCACCAGTGGGTTTTTCCGGCAAAATTCGTTGCCTCTTTGTTGGAGGTACAGACAGCTCTGTTGCAGCCAACGTCTGTGTTGCAGAGGACGTACTTTGGTCAGTTAACACTGACTGCACAGATGCAGGCTCATCAGATTCCTCTGCAAGATAGACGAGATGAACAGAAATAAATTTTCTGCTAACTGAAGCAACTCGAGCAATGTAAGTTGTAATAATAACACTGAAGAAAAGCTGCACTAGACAGCTCCTTACCTGTATCTGGATCCTCTTCATTCTCTTCACATTCAGACAATTTCCACTGAGAACCAGAATCATCCAATTCTTCTTCTAAGGCTTCTAAAATTTCTATCCCACTCAGAAAACGTGACATATTTGAGAGAGAAATTAACAAGAAATGGCAAACAGTAACAAGAACATTTGAAACTCACATCTACACCAATGCACAATGGCGCAGCGTGTCATGGATGTTGCTGTGCGTGTCTTGCCGCTTCTTTTGACGTAGTTCTAAAACCGGAACACAGAGGGGAGCAGCAGTCGAGGGACATATAGGAAGGTGTTCCACGAAGCACTACCACAGTAGCTGGCCTGCTCCCGGACGGCTAATAGGCTGTGAGTGGTGTGCAACAGCCGCCCGACCTATGCTCGGGCACAGTCGCCCAAGTGTCAGTAGTTACAATTAGGAGAAAATATCAGTCAACATTTCTTTTACATGTGCTATTTTTGTACATGGTCTCCATCACATTCTATGGCCTTATGCCTGTGTTTTTAATAGCATGAATATCCTGTTGGTAATAGCTCTTCTCCTGTGCTGTTAGCCACATTTTCACTGCACAACTTATGATCTCATCATCTTCAAAATGTGTCTTACATAGTTAATACTTCAGTGGCTCAAACAGATGGAAGTCCAAGAACACCAGCTCTGAGCTCTAGGTTGGATGACAAGTGATATCCAACCCAGTTTGTCGATGTCTTCCCACGACATGAATTTTGTGTGTGGAAGTGCATTGTTGTGTGGAGGAAGATTTCTTTTGGATTCTTGTCAGACCTAAAACATTGGAAACAGTTCTTGAGTTTGTTCAGTATTCACATTTCTTCTTCTTCTTCTTCTTCTTCGCCTTGTCCCATATATCTACAGGGTCACGTCTGGGATGGAGTCTGTGCACCCATCTGTGGGCATCATCCTGAGTCTCATGTTCAATGTTTACACATTGTTTATCTGAGGTATTACATGGGTACCAGCCCAGTATTCAGTCATTACATATGCCTCTGAAGTACTGTTTGATCCTTTTGCTGACACATAGATGAGAATGACTCCTTCACAGCCAGAAGACTGTCATCACGACTTTGCCAGCAGAGGGAGCAGCCTTAATTTCTTTCTTTCTTTTTCTTTGCGATTTTGGGTGATGCCACTCGAGTGACTGTCCTTTTGTTCCCATTCCATCCAGTCTGTATCATCTGCAATGATCTATGACAGAAGGGCCCCTCCATCAGCCTCAAATTGCCCCAACAGTTCAGATGAAATGGCTTTTCTTTGAAAATTGTAGATTGTTATGAGTGTTCATTGAAGCTATCTTGAGGATGCCTTTGAATATCCAAGAGTGTCAATCATAGTAGACTCACTTCCAATGCTCATTGGTACCTGTAGAGCCAACTTCAATTGTGATATGACGGTCTACACAAATAATGGCATCTGTGTGATTTGCCTTGTGGGGAACAGCTGTTGTTACAGGATGTCTTGAACGTGGCCAGCTGTGAAGCTCAGTTTCTGTCCAGCAGTACTCTTGTTAATTGCATCATTATCAAACACTGCACACAATTGTTTATAGATGTTCAACACAGTTTCTTTTTCTACAACCAAGAATTTAATTACAGCACATTCCTTGTAACTCATGTGTTGATACCATTTTGGTGTTTCACTACAGCTCTGTCATCTGTTGGAATTGTTTGAAACTTCACACACAAGCAGAAAAGACATAGAATTTGAAGCACCTAAAGGGACGTTCCCCATATATATTAACAGCTTGGGAAAAGAAAAAAGGAAAAAAAGACTTTATTTATTGAAAAAACTCATAAAAATTAGAAATACAAAATTTTGTAAATTATCTTCTTGTATGTAACCAAGCATTTTTTTCCCCCTTACAGATTGCGAGCTCTTTTCAAAGGTCTGCTTCCGAGACTTCTGCGAAGAGGTGTTGGAAGTGCCCTAATGGTGGCTGTTTATGACTACACGTATCGGTACCTTACCAATGGATTCTCAGAGTAGTTCTGTTGGTGATATAATCACAGTTTTTGTCTAGTTTCTCTAGTCCAGTCAGCAATGGAGTGTGTGCATCAACAGAATTGCATGGGAGCATACGGGTCTTTTTCCTGGGATTTTAAACACTAGTATTATAGAGGAGCCATTAAGCTGAGCAAGTGATGTGTTAACAGGTTGTGAAACTTATGTGCCTTGATCACTGTTAACGCTTTGGGAGCTGAATGAAAATATTGGCAATTGCTTTGTGGATTTTTTTTTTAACACTGAAAAGATTTTAACATTTCCTACAACGTGTGTAGAATATCATTGGTGCTAACTCATGTTTGTGTGCAAAGTCTTCCAAGGTAACGGAGTTGTAACCGTCTTGGCCATTTGGTAGTTTTGAGCACAGAAATGTATTTCAAATGTTCAGATATGCTATTTTTGTATGTGAAATTTGATATTAAAATAACTTATGTCTTCATATTTTATATTAATTGTTTTTCTTTGTGAACTGTCAGTCTCAGTGTCACACCTATTGGACAGACTGATTTTTTGTTGTTGTTGGTTTAAGTGACTGACAGTCATGTCCACGAGCAGTCAGCATGCTCGGTGACAGAAAACTTAACATTCTTCCCAGATCAGAAAAAGAGGAGGTGGTAAATGACTGAATATAGAAATACAGAAGTTAGTGACGGAAATTTTGATAGGATAGTGCTGTACCAATAATTTGATGTCAAAAGGTGTTTGGCCAGCTACAAGCTGTTCCATTTCTCTTGACCACCCTGAATAACTTTTTGTCCAGAAGCAAAATAAAAAATGTATCAAGCAAATGTTGTTTAGCTACGAGGGGGCCATCGACCAGCACAGTCAGCTTTCTTGTAGCTAACAATGTAGGAAAAGATAGACTGCTACTTACCATAAAAATGACACGAAGTTGCAGATGGGCACAGTTAAAAGACTCTTACACAAAACTTTTGGCCACAGCCTTCATCAGCAAAAGAGAAACATACACCATTCAGACGAGAATGGGGAGGAGATAATAGGACATAGGGGTGGAAACTGTTGGGTGGAGGATGTGGGGACAGTGTGTCACCCTAGGTTGAGGCCAGGGTAATCACGGGAGCAGAAAATGTATCGTAATGATAACTCTGATCTGCACAGTTCAGAAAAGCTGGTGGTGGATGGGAGGTTCCAGATGGCTCAGGTAGTGAAGCAGCCACTGGAATCGAGCATGTAATTTTCAGCAGCATGTTGTTCCACCAGGTGGTCTAATTTGGTCTCGGCCACAGTTTGGTGATGGCTGTTCATTCTGGTGGACAGCTGGTTGGTAGTCATACCGTATAAAAAGCTGTGCAATGATTACAGCAGAGGTGGTAAATGACCTGGCTGCTTTCACAGGTGGCAGGGCCTCTGATGCGGTAGGGTAAATCTGTGAGAGGACTGGTGTAGAAAGGGTTTGGAGGGGGAGATTTGGGCAGGTCTGGCACCTGGATCTTCCACAGGGACACGATCCTTGTTTGTGGTAAGGAGTTGGAATTGGGAGTGACTTAGTAATGAACTAGGATGTTTGGAGGTTGGGTGGAAAGGATCTTTGGTAGAATGTTTCTCTTTTCAGGGTGAAGGATGTGGTTCAGTTGTTCCAGTGTGTTGTGTTACTGGGTGATGAAGGGGGCACTCCTTTGGATCTGATTCTTGGTGATGGTGGGGGGATTGGGGGTGCGAGGGGAAATGGCCTGGGAGATCTGTTTGTGGACTAGGTCTGGGGCATAGTGTCTGTGAAGCCGTTTTCGAGATGTGGAAGGCGTATCTGCAGTGGCGAGAACTCCCTGTTCTGTATGCTGAGGGTCTCTCTCTGCCAGAGTTGGTGGTGTGCTTGCTAGTGTGTGTGAATGGCGTGTGTTTCTCTTTTGCTGATGAAGGCTGCAGTCAAAAGCTTTGTGTAAGTGTCTTTTAATTGTGCTTCTCTGCAACTTCACATGTCATCTACACGGTAAATAGCAGTCTGTCTTTTCCTGCATACCTGGAAAATTAACTTTGACTCTCAAGTACTGGCATACACCGCAGGTACGCGGGGTAACTTAACTCTTCCACTTGCTGGAGCTGACAGTAAGCAAATTGAAACACACAAAAAAATGCACCCTGATCATCCAGTCAACCATCTTTAGTTAAGGAGTGTGTGAGTACAGTGTTCACTAATGAAGAGAAAGTAGAAACACTGCTCATCTATGGAGAATGTAAGTTAGCAGAACAGTAAGTAGAATAATGACTATGAAGTTTTTCATGACAGATTTCATGCATAAAAATTTCTCAGTTCACTTGTTGTGTCAAATTCAGATAAAATTCCAAGCTTTCTGTAATATATTCCTAAAACTGACTGTCACGAACTGACAAGGTTCTTTTATACCCACAGAATGGCACCTGTTTGGCTGGATTACGTCACGATTACGTACATAGGTGGTGCCCTCTATGTCCGCGAATTTTGCTTGTGCTCTCTATCTAGCAGCAGCATCCATCTCTTCAGGTGAGAAGTATTCCTCTGAGTTTTTTCCTTGTCAAGTGCACATTTCCGTGCATTGCTTCTGCTTCTCTGATCACGAGTCCCAATAATTCCATGTGTTGGCAGAGGGCACAGCCTGTTAAATACGCACAAGATTTTGTTTGAACATACGAGAATAATTGCTCACAAATCAAACTATTGGGACCCTATGATTGGAGAAGCAGTTGAAACTAGACTTTGTGAAAACAACTTCAATAGAGACACCAGTTATGCCCTTAGCAATGCATGGAAGCTTGCACTTGATAAGGAAAAAACACAGAGGAATACTCACAATTCACCACCTGATGCGATGGGTGTTTCTGCAAGCAACGCTAGGTATAGAGTGCGAGCAAATTCTACAGATGTAGTGGGGCGCCACCTCTGTATGTGCCATCGTAGTTAATCCGGCCAATCAGATGTTCTTCTGTGGGTGTAAAAGAGGGAATCTTGCCATTTCACGACAGCCAGTTTTAGTCGCTGATGAAGGTGATAGAGGATATCATTGAAAGCTTGGAATTTTATCCAAATTTGATGTGGCTAATGATCTGAGAAATTTTTATGCAGTAAGTGCTATAATTATTTCTTATTGACACTATAGGTATTTAGGACAGCACTACAGCTTTCAAGTACTAGCAGTCCTTGATTCAAAGCTGCATCTTCATTACTTTTCTTCTGTTGTTGAAGGTGGGCATAACGCTACTCAGGCAGAGGATTTCTCGCCTTGTGATGCTTCAGGAAAGAGGAAGTTTTGACATGAGGCAAAGCAGTCATCGTTAAACTCTCACAGATGAATCCGCCAAAGTTACTCCACTACATTTGTAATAATGTGATGTTTGTGTGAAAAATGCACTGTGATAGCAAGTGAATTCCCAAGTCAGAAATATAGGCTGCTACTTAGAAAAGACTTATTGCTGCTGTTATCTTCATAACAAACATAGTTACCAGAAAGGCAGTAATGCTGGTTAATGTCTACTCATTATAGAATATTAATTGCTTGATACATTTTTTTTTATTTTATTTTGCTTCTGGGCAAAAGTTATTTGTGGTGATGAAGATAAATGGGACGTACTACACACCAAGGTAGAAACAACAAAGTCACTTAAGTGTCGAAGGGGGCAGTGTTATTGGTTCACCATTGCAGTACACATGTGGTACCAGCTGTGCGGGTCTGTACTGGATACAGCTACACATTCTGTATTCTTGCACACTGTTGAATTTGGTAACATAATAGGCCAACTACTTTTCTGACTGGTTCACACATTCGGCAGTGTAAAATTACCATGTTGCAAAGAGAAACACAGGACATAATGAAAACAAACTACAATTACATTGCTGTCCTCACCTCCAATTGAATCACTTGCTTATTGTAACTTTCAAATAAGAATGTTGTCTCTTTCTAGAGTTTTAAACATTGTTTTCACGTGGTGGGTTGAACAAAGGCTTCCATCCAGTACCCATATTGACAGGTTTCACATTTTAATTACGCAAGAATTAATGTTAACAGGTTCCCAACAAATCCTGTCAGGACATTTCCATTAGCAATGGAGGAAACATAATTACAGAGAAGTGAGTATGAGATTTGTGGATGAAGTGGAAATAGCCTGAGAGACATGCTGGAGGAGCAAGTGTGAACGACACAACAATTCGAATATGTTATCACTATAAACAAAGTTATCAGTGTTTCTCAATTTTCAGTTCTGCAAATACTTAATACAGAGTCATCTTCATGTCCTTGCTCAACCCATATTACATAAAACATTACCAGAGTATGCTGGCTTATTATTGGCACTATATTTGTGTTTGAAGGATGACCACATATGTAACTTCAGGGTGACGATTCTCCTAGAAAACCCGGAATTCTCAGGGAATTACATTTTATCTGGAAAAATCAGGGAATTTTGTAAAATCTCTGTTAATCCTGTGTTTTAACCTAGCATTGAGATTCAGTTTTATAAAACACAAATTTTAAAATACTTAATATTTCAAAGTGTGGTATATAAATTATCAATGTTGAAAACTGTGGTTAAAACACAGTTCATGCTTGGTATATAGCTCAAGTGACAGGAGAGAAAAGTCAGTATTGCTGTATGTCTTCCCCCTCCCCCTCACCATTAATTTATCAGGAGCTTCTTGACACCATCGTCCTCCTGAAACCAGGAATTCTCCGCTAATTTTTTTTTAACTCTCATTTGTGATATATACATTGCTGTAACCACCCACATGGAATGACTTTCCATGTAATGTGGAGGTAGCAGTGCTCCTTCCTTCCAGGGCTAACAAGGAGAGGTGATATAGGTTTCGATCTCAGGTATCACATGCTGCAGCGATACACCCTAGTGGACCATCATTTGCGAGTAATCGATGGAAAAAAGTTTCGGAATTTTACATGACATTCGGTAGTGTTAAGAGGAAAATTTTGTAAACATGTTGTGGGCTGTAATGGAAAGGGTAAGGCCTTCTTGAGCTGAAGATTGTGAGTTTGAATCTCATTAGGTATTTTACATTTTTTTAAAAATCTTTGTCTAAATGACTTTCATCGTTATTTTTATTCAATTAATTGGTTTAAATGTAGTTTTTTATTTATATTTCTTCTCAGTTTTTATTTTTATCATTCTTTTTACACTCGGAATTTTTTCGAATGTGAATTTAATCATACTTATCTACTATATACTTGAAAATTCTGATCTATTGATTAAAAATCAAAAGATGAAACAATCTCTCTATATTGTCTGTGCAGTGGTGTCAAAATTGTATTTTTTTGCCAGAAGATGAGTGTGTAATTGTTGTACAAGCATTTAAAACATAGCCTAAATTCCTATTGTGCTATGGAAAAATAAAAACAGATGAAGATTTAAATGAAAGAAGGGATTATAAATAAAATTAAATTCAAGCAAAGTGGAGAATAGGAATAATGAATGCAATAACATGGACAAAAGAAAATGATGATAAAACAAAATAAAACAAGTTGAAATTAATACTTAAAATTAATTAAAATCGCACGAGCAAAGATTTCAAGTGGAAAAGAATTACAGGGAGAAAAATGAGAGCAAATGAAGTTCAAACAATGATTAAAATGATGTGACAAAGAAATAGAAATAATAATTACATTTGAACCAATTATTTGAATAAAAATAATGTTCAAATAACATTGATAGAAATTTAAAAAGAAAAGAAAATGAAAGTACCTTACAAGAATTGAACCCACGACCGTATGCACATCAATGTGTTACCCTATCCATCACATCAATGTCTTACCTTATCCATTACACCACAGAACCAGTCAATATGGTACTACTTTCACTACCTTCTTTCTAATGTTACTGAGTGTCACGCAAAATTATGAATTCTGCCCCCCCCCCCCCAACTTGTAAATGAAGGGCCACCAGGGTGAATGGCTACAAGGTGGTATAGCTGGGATCATACAACCAACTGCTGGCAGCCAGAGCAACCACTGTTCACAGCCAGGAGTTGTAAATGTGTCTGTGTCAGTTGGTTGCCAATAGCTCTCCGAGGCTACTTGAAGCTCGATCTAGGTTGTTCTGCTAATGTATGTGTACAAGTCTTGTTTTGATGATATTGCTTAGGCCCGTATTACACTATCAAATTTCTTTGTCAAAGATTTGATCAAAGATATGATCAAATATTCATAAAATTTATTTGACAAAAATCTTTGACATGACGCTAAAAAGGAGTATTACACTGCCATCATATTTTTCATCAAAGATCAAGATGGCTGACAACAACAACAACAACTTGTTATTAACCGCAGCAGTTTCCATGTACCACAATTGCACTGTGTGCAGATGTGGAAGAGGAATGGGGGAAAAAAAGCAAACCTACCTGGGTGCAGCCATGGGTTTTACGACGAGACAATAAAAGCATCACAAAACGTGTTATGTGAGCGTGCAGTGGAAGACGTCAAGTCATACATAAATTACTTAAGAATGGCTGAGCATATATTTCAGTATGTGCTCAGTGAAGTGTATCCTCATTCACAGAGCACAGTACTCATTGAAGAACTGCTGTATCTGCAGAAGAGAGGCTCACTGTAACACTCCGATTCCTTGCTACAGGAGAGAGTTACTCTAGCTTACAGTACAGCACTCGAATACCACAGTGCACATTAACGAAAATAATACTTGAAATGTGTGCAGCAATTTATAAAAGAACTAAAGGACCAATGTCTGAAGGTAAATAAATGTTTGTGCATTAAGAACTATTTTTATTTTATAAACAAATCAATTACATTTTTTGTCCGAAAACCGTATCTCTTGGCTAATGACCTCTGCAATATTATTATAATGCTACAATATTCTTAAACTATTTTTGTATTTAAGGTGTCTCATGCTGTAAAGCACCTAATCAGCTTCATACATCTCTATTAAATTTATAGTTGATGGTACACACCAATTGCATTTACTTTTACAGCAAATGGAGCATTAAACTTCACTGCTACCACAGTTCGTAAAATACTTCCAAGCTAGGGATGATACCATTCAGCAATACAACTGATGTATGAGGACTACAGCGAGAAGCTCCCGCATGGATGAGTTGGAGGTAAGTGTTGCACAGTGCATGTACATGAGTACTGCCAGTACGTGTTGTGGTAAAAGGTTCTTGTAATGCCACTGAGTGTGGAAGAAGTTGCTGATAGAAGTTCAGCATGCCTAGAAAACGTCAGAACTCCCAAACAGTATGTGGGCGCACCATCTGCAAAATGCTTCTACCTTTTCAGCCAGAGGAAATGAACCCTTCAATGGAATACAGTGTCCTAAAAAATCGCTATGTGGCTGTCCAAAATTACACTTGGCTGTGTTTAGTACACGTCTTATGTATTGAGCCTTTTCAAGACTTGTCAGGTATTGCTCGTGTCGTTCCATGCTTGACAAGAAGATAAGCATGTCATGTAAGTATGTTAAACAGAAGGGTAGTCCTTGCAGTACAGGTGTATGTTAGAGGACCATGGACCACTGGATGGCCACATAATCCTCTCTCCCCCTGCATGTCATTAAATTGTGCATTGGTGATCGTAACCCCTCTGGGGTCAGACGTCATGGTCGACAGGAAACTGGTGAGCTATCTGTGGTATTTATATCATGTACAGTATACAGCTTTCGGTGCTCCTGAGGGTCACGTCAAGGCTGGAAACCATACTCTGCAGAATCTGCCTGCATAACTTCAGCTGAGTGCACCACCGTGTAGCGACGGAATGCCAAAGTCACCAGAATGGGTTACGTTATCCACTAATTGTGTTCACCTTATCTGGTAGCAGGTGATTGTTCACCAATAGATCAGCACCGACAATGGTTTCAGTGACATCTGTGACTGTAAAATCCCATATAAATGCTGGGTGCAGCTCCAGGTCTACTTCCATACACTGGGTGGGTGCCGTACATTGCTACTGACAAATTGTTCACAGCAGACACATAGAATAAGGTTGCTGGTCTACAACAATGTAGCAGTCTCCTGACCCAGTATCCACTAGATATTTGCAGCCTAACTTCCGATCACTGATTAAAAAGCACTAGTGTCTGACCCAGTATCCACTAGATATTTGCAGCCTAACTTCCGATCACTGATTAAAAGGCACTAGGACAATGAAACTTCCTGGCAGATTAAAACTGTGTGCCGGACCGAGACTCGAACTCGGGGCTTTTGCCTTTCGCGGGGAAGTGCTCTATCAACTGAGCTACCCAAGCACGACTCATGCCCTGTCCTCACAGCTTTACTTCTGCCAGTACCTCGTCTCCTAACTTTACAGAAGCTCTCCTGCGAACCTTGCAGAACTAGAACTCCTGGAAGAAAGGATATAACAGCGCACACTCCGCTGCAGAGAGAAAATCTCATTCTGGAAACATCCCCCAGGTTGTAGCTAAGCCATGTCTCCGCAATATCCTTTCTTTCAGGAGTGCTAGTTCTGCAAGGTTCGCAGGAGAGCTTCTGTAAAGTTTGGAAGGTAGGAGATGAGGTACTGGCAGAAGTAAAGCTGTGAGGACGGGGCGTGAGTCGTGCTTGGGTAACTCAGTTGGTAAAGCACTAGCCCGTGAAAGGCAAAGGTCCCGAGTTCAACTCTCGGTCCGGCACACAGTTTTAATGTGCCAGGAAGTTTCATAACAACGCACACTCCGCTGCAGAGTGAAAACCTCATTCTGGCGCCAGGACAATGCTTGGCAGCCAGAAGCTGTGACTACGTCCAACTGTTGCTGGTTTTTTGTACATGCATGGTGATATGTGCTTGTGTGCCCGGTCCCCAAATCTTCTGTGATATCAGCAGACTGGTTGCTGTTCTTGTCCGGATATCGAGGAGGGGAATGACTTCGAGACCTCTTTTGGTACCAGTTTCTGTCACTGCTGCTGTCACACCAAGATAGCAACTCGTCAATTCACTTGGTGAGGGTCTCGAACTTAGCTTACAGATTGTCGTAATCTGCCCATGTGACCATTTGGATACTAGGCTATGAGACATCACAGCCCTTGCATCAGTTGGAACAGAGAACATCGTTGATGAACTGGATTACTTGACATTGTCGGCATGTTGTCACACGTAGCAACTGATGAGCCAATCGGAGCAGGAACTATACAGTCCACTACCCAATTGGCAAAGTCAGCCACCGCATCCAAAAGCACCTCTGTCTGCAATGCTATGATGGCTTTCGTCTGTGGCAGCAAGTGGCTGCTCTCCAAAGTGTGCAGCTGGTTGTCTGGCTCTGTTCCAGTGTCCGCATTCCTGTGCAAATGCCATAAATATTGGGAAGATTTTCAATCTCCTATATCCTTGTGGCTTAATGCTTGCCAGAGCCGTTCATCTTGTGATGTGGAAACCCAATGTATCAATTCTGATTTTAGCTTTTATAACATATCGACTCTAGGCGGTGTGGTGATCACGTCTTCCATTTCAGTGGTGTAACAATTCTCCAGCTGACTTACAACCAACGCAAATTTCGTGGTGTCTGCCATAATACCAGCAGAGAGGAAAGCAGTTTCCACTTACAGAATCATAGTGCCGGGCCGTGTGGCCAGAATAGAGGTAAGCACACTGAAACTGACGGAATCGTCGCCTCCAATGAATCCATTATACCAGATGTGAATCATTTGTTTATTGAGTTCGCCTAAGGAGTTTAGTTCTTCACAAGGAAGTGGCAAGCTCATGGGTAAGACAAACCATCCTAGAATCGATAAATGTATCTGAACTAAAACTATTTCTTGTCACTAAGGAAAAGAACAACACAAGAACGTATATAAAAAATAATAAAATCTCTATGACGGCTCGGAATAATTCACCGACAATACCGGCGTCTCTGGCTGCTGACACAGAAAGCCGATTGACAACTGTGCGGTAATGATACTTCTACATACGCTTGAAGCTCACGCGCATACGACACAACTTGACACTGCATTACACTACGCTGAGAGATGACCGAAGAAGCTGAAAGACAGTTAACAAGTTCTGCTGAGATAAATGTCAGTACTGTATTATAGACCACTTTCTCAAAGATTTACAGTACAAAGGGAACTGAAGGAATGAAATGAGTCTAATTAGAGGTGGTTTTCTTATCTCCAGTTATATAAATAGGTGTATGCAGCATATTTAAGTCATATTAGCAAAATCAATACCGACATCAATATTTTCTTTAGAAATTAATTAAAATTTATAGCCAAGCAGACGACGGTTTGTTTCTGAATTTTTAGATACATGGCGATGACAGTATACTAAGAGAGGTTTTAAAAATTCCTTCTGTTATGGCTAATATAGCAGTTTAACTGCAAATGTTCAATTTCTCAGCGCATTTAGGGATATCCTGTAAATACTTGTCGAATACGTGGTTAAATGTTATCTGCAAAAAATTTACCGCAACTGCAATACTCTTGTAATCAAAATGACATCGTTCAAAACCTATACGGTGACACAACCATCGGTAGGACGTGATATGAGTTCCGTATGTTAGATGACCACAGATGTTATGTAAACGCTGTCGATTTCCCATAGAGAAATATCTGTGAAGTGAGCATTCACATGCGCAGAACAGATTTTGTGTTGTCAACATACATTGTCGGCCTGGTCACGTGATCTCGGGACATCGTGTGTTTGTACGTATAGCGCCCTGTATATTTAGAATGTCACTACATCCCTAGTACAGACGGATTCTTTTCGTACGTGTCGTTGCGCAGACATTTTAACAGTATCCATTTGATACCGGGAATAAACCAGCTACGTAACTTTTAAGGGCAAGTGATATTACATTCTGCTTCTTTGCGATAGGTGTCATAGTTCAGATGCACTGGATTTTTGGTGGTTTTCGCTATGATACGGCACTTTATAGTATTACAGAGCCTGACGTACATTTTTGCAGTGATAGTCGTTTTTGCGACCTAAAGCACAATTTTTCGTACTGGTGGCACTTTGAGGTATTTATTTAACGCATTTTAAGTATTTGCTCCCAGTTTATTAAATAAATAGTAGACTGAGTAATCTATATACATAATCGACAAGTTACTGATAAATGTATGGAGGATAGTATTTACTGAAACAACTAACCTATCCCTTTCCTGTTCCGCTAGCGAAGCGGTTGTTTGTAAGCTTTTGTACGAGCCGTAATATCTGTTTTATAGTCACAGAATCGTAGAAAAATAAGTCTACAGAATCAAGCCTTAATTATAAGGCGTCTCGAAATTTTTAAACATATACAGTGTCGCTTACTAATATGATTACTATAATTAGAGCTACATGGTATGTACCCATGAAAAGTTACTATCTCTCCTTTCACATATTTTTCTTTGCATCCGTAGCAACAACAGTAATTCCCCTTGCTATTACACTATCAACAAACGGTGAAACACAACAAAAACTCTTGATATTATAAACTTCAAACGCTGCAGAAAGCACACATGCACAGCGAAGTCCCGAAAACACATGACAATCCTGGTTTAATGTTGACAACATGCGCAGAACGCAATGCTCACTCCAGAGATATTTACTCTATGCGATTTCCACAAGATAACAGCGCACAAATCAATGTCGACAAAGATGCTCAAGGGCAGAAAAAACTTCTTTCTGATATTGTTTGTAATATGTTAGAACACTGACACGAGTGCTTGTATTTGGCTATTCTGTTCCATACATGTAGTATCTAGACGTTGCCCTGTAATATTCTGACATCTAAAGATTTTGTAAACCATGAGAGATTTATCAGTTGCCAAAACACAGGAATTAGGCATTTAACGTTCTGCTGATTTGGTTTTTGTCATGCATTTTACAATAATCATTACTTGATCACAATTAGCAGAGCACCTAGCGAAAGGAATTGTGGCGACGTCATTTATCCACTGTGCCAAAAACAGCGGGTGAAAGTTGCAGCTGATAGATATTTATCTTTGCCGTAGTCGGCTTGGTTACGAGTTGTTTATTCTTGTTAGTTTTTGATCTGTGCTTGGAAAATAAAATGTTTTCTCATCTCATGAAAAAGCTGTTACTTCATAAAATATAAAGGCTCCCACAGTGGTGACCCCGAAAAATCGTAGCAGAAGCATAAAGAAAATATATATAGCGACGAGAATAATGAATTCAGAGACAAAAGCATGGGGCAGTGGAATCAAGATTGAAGACTACAGTCTGTTCGACCAAGGATCGCGGTCCACGCCCTTTGATTCGCCACAAAACGGAACGACAGATGTTAACGCAAAAGATACCTACGCGCAACACGGAAATGTTAAGCTTTCCGCTTTCTGGCCGACGCGCCCCCAGCTTTGGTTTACGCAGGCTGAATGCATATTTCGGCAGCGTGGGGTGTCTAACAACATTGACAAATGTAATATAGTGGTTTCACATCTAAATTTAGAAGTGATAGAGCAAGTAGAAGAAACCTTGTCGCAACAAAATTACTTTGTGCTAAAGGAAGCTCTCATACAGCATTATATGTTGTCACCAGATTTGCGACTACAAAAAATTTTCGCATACGAAGATTTGGGCGACAAGACTCCGTCACAAGTACTCAAAGCCTTACGTACATTAGCCGGCCTGGAACTCCTACCTGAGGAATCTTTACGTCTAATATGGCTTCGTAAACTTCCTGCCAACATACGTGTCGTCATTGCAGCAGAAACAGACTTACCATTGCAAGTCTTTGCAAAAAAGGCAGACACTATCGCAAACACCTTATCCGAAGTTTCTGCGTGTTCCGAATTCAACTGCAGCCAGGATAGAGGCCCAAGAACGTGTAGTGTGGTGGAATCTGACGTCAGTGAGCCAGGAACATGCAATAATACTTCCCAACAGCAGTGCTCATCGACCGAACCCACCATACAGCAACTGGCAGCACAAGTGGCAAAACTCAACGTGCAAGTAACTTCACACCACCAGCAGCTACGAAGTCGCAGTTGGAAAAGACGAAGAAATGCTATCCAACAGGATTTGACAGATCAATGGTGCTGGTACCACAGACGCTTCGGTAACACTGCCCGTCAATGTATTCAACCCTGCAGCTACCCAAACTTAAAAGACAGGCGTTAAAGGGCGCTAACGTTCGTCAACAGCAACATAGGCGCCCGAGTCATAGCGTGATTCAAAGAGGTGAAAACGCCACGGTATCTGCAGTCAGCCAATCACACCGATTGTTCGTGTTGGACCTCTCTTCAGGTGAGAAGTTTCTGATTGAAACAGGTTCAGGAGTCAGTGTTTATCCAAGAAAGAGAGGTGATATACTCACGACAACAACGCAACATGTGCTGACTGCGGCAAACAATTCCAGAATATCTACCTATGGTGAGAAACAGTTGGCATTACATCTGAATTCCAACTTCCATCCAAAATGGACTTTTGTGGTTGCTGCTGTGCCGAGTCCTATAATTGGAGCGGACTTTTTACGGAACTACCAACTTATGCCCGACCTGGTTAACTGTCGTTTGGTGACAGTTCCCTCAGAAGGGATATTGCCTACTGCGTCTTCCGCGTCGGTTCAAGTGCAGTGCGATGTGCCCGTGTCTTTCCGCACGAAGATTTCCGGCTCCTCTACCGCGTCATCCGCGTCGGTGTATTGTGATACGATTTCGTACCCGCAACCAAGCGGGGCGCACATGTGTGTGTCATGCAAGAAGACACCCGACAGTCGTAACGATTCGTATACTGTAGGCAATATCAGAGCACTGCCGGAGGAATCACTTTTTCGTAAACTGCTTCAAGACTTTCCAGCACTTACCGAACCCGTCAACGCAACCAGGAAATGCAGACACAGTACTCAACACCACATCAGCACGACACAAGGTCAACCCGTTGCCTTCCGCCCGCGGCGTCTGCCTCCAGAGAAGCTGCTCGCAGCGCGAGCTGAGTTCGACAGACTTCTAAAAACAGGTATTATAAGTAGATCTGATAGTTCATGGGCATCTCCGATTCACATGGTCCGTAAAAAAAGACAATTCATGGAGAGTATGTGGAGGCTACAGGACGCTCAATGCCCGCACAATTCCCGACCGCTACCCAGTACCCAATGTGACTGATTTTAACAGTACGATTAACAACGCCAAAATATTTAGTGTGATTGATTGCGCCAAAGCATTTTCCAGATTCCCATGGCTCCATCTGACAATAAAAAAACAGCAGTTATCACACCATTCGGTTTGTTTCAGTACAATTGTATGCCATTTTTGCCTCAGAAACACTGCCCAAACATGACAAAGATTCATACATGAGGTGCTTCGAGAATTACCATTCGTATTTTGTTATATGGACGACATTTTAGTATTTTCTGGTTCTGTATTATCAGCATGTCGAACATCTGCGGCAGCTTTTCCGCCATCTAACAGAGTATGGCATAATTATTAATGAAACAAAGTGCATGTTTGGAAAATGCGAGGTTAAGTTCCTGGGATATTTGGTTTCAGCAGCAGGCCTGTCACCTTTGCCTGAGCGGGTTGAAGCAGTACAACAGATGCCCCTTCCCACAACTTACAAAGGACTTCACAGATTTTTAGGCATGCTCAACTATTACAGACGTCACTTACCTAAATTAGCTGCTGCCCAAGAGCCACTCACAACGTTACTTGCAGGTAAAAATACAACAGGAAATCATAAAATTCCATGGAGTCCAGATGCTGAAGCAGCTTTCCATGACTTAAAGAAATGTCTTTCTCGGGCAACACTACTGGGACATCCAAGATCGAGCGCTCCTTTAGCGCCAGCAGTGGGTGCAGCGCTACAGTAAGAAGTTGATGGCAGATGGCAGCCGCTCGCATTTTTCTCTAAAAACCTGATTCGACAGCAGCAAAAATGGAGTGCTATTGACCGTGAGTTGCTTGCTATTTACTTAGCCATAAAGCATTTTCGCACGTCTGTCGAAGGGAGGCACTTTGCAATTTTTACCGATCACAAGCCGTTAGTAGCTATATTTCAACGAGACACAGAGCTCAATTCACCACGTCAGTGCAGGCAAGTCGAGTACATTGCACAGTTCACAACTGACGTGCGTCACATTTTAGGAAAAGACAACCTGGTCGCAGGTTGCCTGTCTAGGAATGGTGCCAGTTTAAATTCAATTTGTTGGACCGAGTTAGCGTCTAAACAACGAGAAGATCCTTTCTTGCGCCGTCTAATAGAGGAACAGAGAACTGTGCTGCAGCTCAGACATGTGTCTGTCCCAAATGTTCCAGACAGAATTTGGTGTGATGTAGCAAAAGGAAAGGAGCGACCTTACATACCAGAACAATATCGTTGCGAGATTTATAGTGCACCACATAACCTATCACATCCAGGAGTACGAGCTACAGCCAAGTTAGTTTCCTCCAAAGTAGTGTGGCCTGGAATACAAAAAGATTGTCGTGCACGGGCGCGTGCATGCCTAACATGCCAGCGTAATAAAATCAGCAGAAATGTCTTTGCACCTATTGCTGACCTCCTGACGCCATCTCTAAGACTTTCACATATACATGTGGACATTGTGGGCCCACTATCATGCACTTCAGAACAACGCTATTTGCTCACGATCATTGATAGTTTTACCAGGTGGCCAGAAGTAGTTGTAATACAAGACATTTCTGCGGAGTCAGTTGCAAAAGCACTGTTGCATTCATGGTTCTCCAGGTTTGGCGTTCCGCAAAACATAGCAACAGATCACGGAAGGCAGTTTGAAAGCCAACTTTTCAATGAACTTTTACTACTGTGCGGGTGCAACCACCTACGCACCATAAGCTGTCATCCATCTAGTAATGGAATGGTGGAACGACTACACCGCACGCTCAAAGCTGCATTAATGTGTAGTTCCACTTCATGGCCTGAAGCATTACCGCTGGTCCTACTCGGATTGAGAACGGCCGTGAAGGAGGACTTACAATGCTCTTACGCAGAATTGGTTTATGGCGAGCAATTGAGGGTTCCTGGAGAATTTATCGTTCCACCATCTACACAGCCGTTCGCCCCTGAGCTATGCACGCAGTTCGCGAGACAACGCAGCGTTAGAATGAGAAACATCAAACCCACTAACCCTGTCAGACATGGAGACCGGTGAGTGTTTGTACATAAAGACCTGCAAGCAACGTCCCACGTGTGGCTTAGGGATGATACGGTGCGCCCGCCGCTTGTTTCGCCTTACTCTGGACCATACAGGGTAATCACAAGAGGAAGCCACAGCTTCAAAATCGATAAGGATAGTAAAGAAGAGACAGTCTCAATTGAGCGGCTTAAACCTGCTTACACCAAAGAGGGTACACTCCTTCCTCGGTCTGCAAAATCACCCTCAAACGTGGAGGCCAAAGAAACAGCAGATAGTCTCGCCAAGCCCTCGGTTTCAGAAGAGGACAACGAAGCAGCAAGTGCAGAACAGGAGCAGCCATTGCCTGCTCCAGATGTTTTCACGAGAGGTGGTAGAAAAATCAAGTGCAAGTTTCCCCACATACCTGGTGCACCCGGTTTCAAAAGGAGGGGGGCTGATGTGGCGGCGCCATTTATCCACTGCGCCAAAAACAGCGGGTGAAAGCTGCAGCTGATAGATATTTATCTTTGCCGTAGTCGGCTTGGTTACAAGTTGTTTATTCTTGTTAGTTTTTGATCTGTGCTTGGAAACTAAAATGTTTTCTCATCTCATGAAAAAGCTGTTACTTCATAAAATATAAAGGCTCCCATAGAATGATTTTTAAAACGCTGTGTTGCAGATGAACGTCTGGTTGGTTATCAGGACGGACAGGATTGCAATCATTGTTTACACAGTGATAAGCTTATCTGCTGCACGTTATGGACTGGTGAGTATTGTGCCTACGAAAGAACTTTTCCGCGTATCAACTAGTCTGTGCTAGCAGCCATGTCATATGGAAGTGTCATCTCTTGGAATCTATAGGCATTGGTAAAGTAAACACCCCAAATTTGGTAAGGATGAGTTTGTTTCTTCGTACTATGACGAGTACTTTATGGGATATTGTTGTAAAGCCTGTGAATTGTCACCGTTTCTGTTCTGGATCTGCATGCCGGACCTTTTGAATTTATCTACGACATGTACAAACATGTCATTGAATCATACGTGACTCAAACTTAATGACGAAACGCCTAAAAATGTTCGTAGTATCAATTGATTAGAAATGGTAGACCTCACTCTCGCTGTTAAAAGCCAGTTGTAATGTCATAATAGACGAATTTTAATATTAATGATTATTTGAACGGAGCTTCGGTTATTTGTCTTGAACTTGATTTAAAAATCAGTGTTTGGACCACAACAGCTTAAGTCTACAATAGTTATTAATTTGTTTTCTAATAAAAATACATCCTTTCTGTGACACCTGGGGAAATATTAAAGTGATGTGTAGAAAATAAGATACTTTCTGTTTTATTATTTTTGTCTGAAGTAATGCAATTCAAATGACAAACTTCAGTTGCAGCATTTAGATTATAAAACATGTAGATTAGTACTGATTACGTGGTAAATAGGTGTATTAGTGTGCCTTTTAAGTGTACCATTAAAGGTTTCATTTTTCTTTACGTAATATAGCAGAAAACACGAAAAGACCATACAGTCGTATTTTCTGTTTACGTTCTGCTGCAGCAAATCTATAGAATTTCGTTTGGTTGTTCCTTGCTCTCTCCAGCAATTTAACTTGGCGTACCTCTTCACTATTTAACTAGCATTTTCGGAAAGTAGCGTAAAGTTTAAGTTGTTGTTTCAGAAACTTTGTTTTTGTTTACACATAGTTGCGCATAGGTCAAATTTGTGTAACCATATTTTCGTGTTTATCTGTAATTTAACTGACTTATTCTTAATAAACTATTACGTTTATCATGAGTGAACAGTGCTTGACTTGCCGTAGAATTGTTAGGTCGGGGCTTTGGTGTGATGGGTGCTGTAGTTTTTTCCATGTGGGTGACTGTAGTGGTGTGGGAATAGGGGAAGTAAATGAGACTCATCAGTGGTTTTGTAAGATTTGTAGTAGAGATAGGAAGATACTAGAACAGGAGGGTAAAATTGCCGCCCTTCAGGCTGAGTTAGACAAGGCCAGGGGAGATCTTGACAGGTTAAGAAGGGAGAAGGGTAAACAGAGGTGGGAAGTGGCAACAGGCAACAGGAGGAACAGGCCTAGAACTTTGTCTGACAGCTTCATGGTGAATGTGGAAAATAGATTTGACCTGTTGCTTCAGTTAGAAGCTGGTGAGCCTCAAGCAGTTGCAGGTGTAGACAGGGCACAACAAACTTTCAGCAGCAAATTGAAAAGTAAGAATGTAGGAAAATCAGTAAAGAGAAAGAAAGTGTTGTTGTTAGGTAGTTCCCATGGAAGAGGTGTTGGCCAACTTTTGCAGGATGAACTAGGATCAGAATACCAGGTCACCAATTTTTTTAAACCTGGTGCTGGTCTGGAGCAGGTGACAGAGGATTTAGGATCACTTTGCAAAGATTTCACTAAGAAAGACACCGTGGTTATCGTGGGTGGGGCAGGTAACAGCATTGACAGATATCCTGGGTACAGTATAGAGTGTGGCGAAGATTACATTGGCATCGAAGCAAACTAGTGTTGAGTTTGTATCTGTTCTTGGGCGCCATGACCGACCTCATTTGAATTCTTCTGTCAAGAGAGTTAATTTGGAGCTGGAACGGCTGCTCATGTCGGGTGCGGGGGTCACACATTGGTGTGGTTCCTGTTGATTCTCTCAGTAGGTGGGACTATACTAGGTATGGCCTTCACCTCAACAGGAAGGGGAAGGGTAAATTGGCTGGGGAAATAGCAGGAAAGTTAAAGGGGGAGGCACCGTCATGAGTGGTAAAATACCAGTGGTTATATAGGGTTCAGAAAATACCCTTTTTTAGGGTAGGGAGGACAGAAAGAAAGCAAATTTTAAGAGAGTTTAGAACTGAGACAAACCTTCAGTTTGAGAAAGAAATCAAAAAATTCCAGCTTATTACATCAGCATAAACAGCTATTGGTTAAAAATTTTCAACAGTCAGCAGATATTTTAACTCTGCCCAATTTTAACTTAGTCAATGTGAAATGTCAGCTATCTTTATTGCATCAAAATATTCGAGGACTGAGAAATAAAATTAATGAATTAACTATCTGCATAGATGAATTAGAGTCTTCAAACCCAGCTGACATAATCTGCCTCTCTGAACATCATGTGACCACTGGTATAGAACTTTTAAGTCTTACAGGGTTTAGGTTAGCATCTCACTTTTGTAGATCAGAAATGGAGAAATTCATCAGGAACTGTCATAAATTTAAGAACATAGACATTCATAAATTTTGCCTAGAACAGCATATGGAAGCATGTGCAACAGAATTAGAATTTCACAAAAAACCCTTCATAATATTAAGTGTATATTGAGCACCTGCAGGTAACTTTAATCTGTTTGTAAACCACCTTGAAGCTGTACTGGCACATTTAACAACCAAAAACAAAGAAATAGTGGTTGCTGGTGATTTCAATGTAGATTTCCTTAAAGACTCTCCCAATAAGAACTTATTTGAGTTAGTAGCACTATCATTCAACTTAATTCCCACTGTTAAGTTCCCCACTAGGGTAGTTACTTGCTCACAAACAGCCATTGATAATATCTTTATAGAAAAGTCCATGGAACAAAATTATATTACAAAACCAATAGTCAATGGCCTCTCAGACCATGACATGCAGTTCCTTCTGTTAAATGTTAATACTGAACAGGATATAAAATCTGTTAAATCTGAGCTCAAGAGGGTAATCAATAAGTCAAAAATTGATTATTTTAGGACACTCCTCAGAGACATTCACTGGACTGATGTTTACAGTGCTCATGGCATGAATGAAAAATATAACACTTTTGCTAATAAAGTGCTTACCTTATTCGAACACTGTTTTCCCCCAAAACTTACCAAGGTTAAAGCAAAGTCTACAAAGAAGCCATGGATTACTCGAGGAATAGGGGTATCTTGTAAAACAAAAAGAAAACTGTATCTGTCAATCCGAAACAGTTCCAATGTTGATGCTATAGCACATTACAAGAAATACTGCAAAATATTAAAGACTGTAATACAGATGTCAAAGCAAATATATTACAAGGAAAAGATAGTCATATCAGATAACAAAATAAAGACAATATGGGATATAGTGAAGGAGGAGACCGGTAGAACCAGACATGAAGAGGAACAAATAGCATTAAGGGTAAATGATACATTGGTGACAGATGTGTATAGTGTTGCAGAACTTTTTAACAAACATTTTATAACTGTCACTGAAATGATGGGATTGTCAGGTTCGGTAGATGCTGCTATGGAATACCTCAGACCAGACATTTCAAGTAACTTCCATAATATGAATTTGACCCTCACTACCCCAACAGAAATAACGTCCATCATAAAATCTTTAAAATCAAAACATCTAGTGGGTATGATGAAATATCAACGAAGTTAATTAAAGAATGTGATTCTGAGCTAAGTAACATATTAAGCTATCTGTGTAACCAGTCGTTTATCAGTGGAATATTTCCTGAATGGCTGAAATATGCTGAAGTTAAGCCACAGTTTAAGTAGGGAGATAAAGAAACAGCATCAAATTTCCGTCCAATTTCACTGTTGCCAGCATTCTCAAAAATTTTCGAAAAAGTAATGTACAGTCGGCTTTATAACCATCTTATTTCAAATAACGCACTGTCAAAGTCACAGTTTAGATTTCTAAAGGGTTCTGATATTGAGAAGGCTATCTACACTTACAGTGAAAATGTGCTTAATTCATTAGACAAAAAATTGCAGACAACTGGTATATTTTGTGATCTGTCAAAAGGCATTTGACTGTGTAAATCACAATATCCTTTTAAGTAAATTAGAATATTATAGTGTAACAGGAAATGCTGCAAAATGGTTCAAATATTATGTCTCTGGCAGGAAACAAAGGGTGTTATTAGGAAAGAGACATGTATCAAGCTATCAGGCATCATCCAACTGGGATCTAATTACATGTGGGATCCCACAATGTTCCATTTTGGGGCCCTTACTTTTTCTTGTGTATATCAATGACCTTTCATCAGTAACATTACCAGATGCCAAGTTCGTTTTGTGTGCCGATGATACAAACATTGCAGTAAATAGCAAATCAAGTGTGTTCTTAGGAAGATCAGCTAATAAAATATTTGTGGACATTAATCACTGGTTCCTAGCAAATTCTTTGTCACTAAATTTTGAAAAAACACACTACATGCAGTTCAGAACTTGTGAGGGGTGTCCCACGAGTATATGTCTAACATACGATGACAAGAAGATAGAAGAAGTGGACAGTGTTCAATTCTTGGAATTACAGCTTGATAATAAATTCAAGTGGGAGGAGCACACCACAGAACTGCTGAAGCGTCTTAAAAAAACTCTGCAATGCGAATTTTGTCAGACATAGTGGATATAAAAATGATAAAGGTGGCATACTATGCTTACTTTCATTCCATAATGTCATATGGGATTATTTTTTGGGGTAATTCATCAAGCCAAGCTAAAGTTTTCCGGGCACAAAAACGTGCAGTGAGAGTGATATGTGGTGTGAACTCAAGAACATCCTGCAGAAGTCTGTTTAGGGAACTAGGTACACTAACTACTGCTTCCCAATATATTTATTCCTTAATAAAATTTGGCATTAAAAATGTATCACTCTTTCAAACCAACAGCTCAATTCATGGAATCAATACTAGAAATAAGAATAATCTTCACAAGGATTTAAAGTCACTTTACCGAGCGAGGTGGTGCAGTGGTTAGACACTGGACTCGCATTCGGGAGGACGACGGTTCAATCCCGCGTCTGGCCATCCTGATTTAGGTTTTCCGTGATTTCCCTAAATCGCTCCAGGCAAATGCCGGGATGGTTCCTCTGAAAGGGCACGGCCGACTTCCTTCCCCATCCTCCCCTAATTCGATGAGACCGGTGACCACGCTGTCTGGTCTCTTTCACCAACCAACCCCCCAAAGTCACTTAGTCTTGTACAAAAAGGTGTGCGTTATTCAGGAACACACATTTTCAATAACTTGCCAGCAGCCATAAAAAGCTTAACAAACAATGAAATTCAGTTTAAGAGAAGCCTAAAGGATTTATTGGTGGCCAACTCCTTCGACTCCATTGATGAATTTCTCAGTAAAACCAACTCTATATATATCTAAAAACACAGATGATGTGACTTACCGAACGAAAGTGCTGGCATGTCGATAGACACACAAACAAACACAAACATACACACGAAATTCAAGCTTTCGCAACAAACTGTTGCCTCATCAGGAAAGAGGGAAGGAGAGGGAAAGACGAAAAGACGTGGGTTTTTAGGGAGAGGGTAAGGAGTCATTCCAATCCCGGGAGCGGAAAGACTTACCTTAGGGGGAAAAAAGGACAGGTATACACTCGCATACACACACATATCCATCTGCACATACACAGACACAAGCAGACATTTGTAAAGGCAAAGAGTTTGGACAGAGATGTCAGTCCAGGGGGAAGTACATAGGCAAAGATGTTGAATGGCAGGTGAGGTATGAGCGGCGGCAACTTGAAATTAGCGGAAGTTGAGGCCTGGCGGGTAACGAGAAGAGAGGATATACTGAAGGGCAAGTTCCCATCTCCGGAGTTCTGACAGGTTGGCATTAGTGGGAAGTATCCAGATAACCCGGACGATGTAACACTGTGCCAAGATGTGCTGGCCGTGCACCAAGGCATGTTTAGCCACAGGGTGATCCTCATTACCAACAAACACTGTCTGCCTGTGTCCACTCATGCGAATGGACAGTTTGTTGCTGGTCATTCCCACATAGAAAGCTTCACAGTGTAGGCAGGTCAGTTGGTAAATCACGTGGGTGCTTTCACACGTGGCTCTGCCTTTGATCGTGTACACCTTCCGGGTTACAGGACTGGAGTAGGTGGTGGTGGGAGGGTGGATGGGACAGGTTTTACACCGGGGCCGGTTACAAGGGTAGGAGCCAGAGGGTAGGGAAGGTGGTTTGGGGTTTTCATAGGGATGAACTAAGAGGTTACGAAGGTTAGGTGGACGGCGGAAAGACACTCTTGGTGGAGTGGGGAGGATTTCGTGAAGGATGGATCTCATTTCAGGGCAGGATTTGAGGAAGTCGTATCCCTGCTGGAGAGCCACATTCAGAGTCTGATCCAGTCCCGGAAAGTATCCTGTCACAAGTGGGGCACTTTTGGGGTTCTTCTGTGGGAGTTTCTGGGTTTGAGGGGATGAGGAAGTGGCTCTGGTTATTTGCTTCTGTACCAGGTCGGGAGGGTAGTTGCGGGATGCGAAAGCTGTTTTCAGGTTGTTGGTGTAATGGTTCAGGGCTTCCGGACTGGAGCAGATTCGTTTGCCACGAAGACCTAGGCTGTAGGGAAGGGACCGTTTGATGTGGAATGGGTGGCAGCTGTCATAATGGAGGTACTGTTGTTTGTTGGTGGGTTTGATGTGGACGGACGTGTGAAGCTGGCCATTGCACAGGTGGAGGTCAACGTCAAGGAAAGTGGCGTGGGATTTGGAGTAGGACCAGGTGAATCTGATGGAACCAAAGGAGTTGAGGTTGGAGAGGAAATTCTGGAGTTCTTCTTCACTGTGGGTCCAGATCATGAAGATGTCATCAATAAATCTGTACCAAACTTTAGGTTGGCAGGCTTGGGTAACCAAGAAGGCTTCCTTTAAGCGACCCATAAATAGGTTGGCGTACGAGGGGGCCATCCTGGTACCCATGGCTGTTCCCTTTAATTGTTGGTCGAAAGTGAAGAAGTTGTGGGTCAGGATAAAGCTGGCTAAGGTAATGAGGAAAGAGGTTTTAGGTAGGGTGGCAGGTGATCAGCGTGAAAGGAAGTGCTCCACCGCAGCGAGGCCCTGGACGTGCGGAATATTTGTGTATAGGGAAGTGGCACAATAGTGTCTTGGGGAGTTGGATCATTACTCCCCAAGACACTATCCAAATTGAACCCTGCCTGGAACAGTTCCGTCCTCCGTCACAGTGGGACCCACCTCCTCTTCTTCAAAATCACCCTCTCCAATCCTTCCAGGCATTTCTGACTTCCAGCTTTGCCTCTCAATCCTTCTTAAAAAACCTTAATCCTAATCCCAACATCACCACTGCTGAAGCCCAGGCTATCCGCGATCGGAAGGCTGACTGATCCATCGTCATTCTTCCGGCGGACAAAGGTTCCACGACCGTGGTACTTGATCGTCGGGAGTATGTGGCTGAGGGACTGCGTCAGCTTTCAGACAACACTACATACAAAGTTTGCCAAGGTAATCCCATTCATGATGTCCAGGCTGAGCTTCAAGGAATCCTCAGAACCTTAGGCCCCCTGCAAAACCTTTCACCTGACTCCATCAACCTCCTGACCCCACCGACACCCCGCACCCCTACCTTCTTCCTAAAATTCACAAACCCAATCATCCCGGCCGCCCCATTGTAGCTGGTTACCAAGCCCCGACAGAACGTATCTCTGCCTACGTAGATCAACACATTCAACCCATTACATGCAGTCTCCCATCCTTCATCAATGACACCAACCACTTTCTCGAACTTCTGGAATCCTTACCCAATCTGTTACGCCCAGAAACCATCCTTGTAACCATTGATGCCACTCCCATATACACAAATATTCTGCACGTCCAGGGCCTCGCTGCGATGGAGCACTTCCTTTCATGCCGATCACCTGCCACCCTACCTAAAACCTCTTTCCTCATTACCTTAGCCAACTTCATCCTGACCCACAACTTCTTCACTTTCGAAGGCCAGACATACCAACAACTAAAGGGAACAGGCATGGGTACCAGGATGGCCCCCTCGTACGCCAACCTATTTATGGGTCGCTTAGAGGAAGCCTTCTTGGTTACCCAGGCCTGCCAACCCAAAGTTTGGTACAGATTTATTGATGACATCTTCATGATCTGGACCCACAGTGAAGAAGAACTCCGGAATTTCCTCTCCAACCTCAACTCCTTTGGTTCCATCAGATTCACCTGGTCCTACTCCAAATACCATGCCACTTTCCTTGACGTTGACCTCCACCTGTGCAATGGCCAGCTTCACACGTCCGTCCACATCAAACCCACCAACAAACAACAGTACCTCCATTATGACAGCTGCCACCCATTCCACATCAAACGGTCCCTTCCCTACAGCCTAGGTCTTCGTGGCAAACGAATCTGCTCCAGTCCGGAAGCCCTGAACCATTACACCAACAACCTGAAAACAGCTTTCGCATCCCGCAACTACCCTCCCGACCTGGTACAGAAGCAAATAACCAGAGCCACTTCCTCATCCCCTCAAACCCAGAAACTCCCACAGAAGAACCCCAAAAGTGCCCCACTTGTGACAAGATACTTTCCGGGACTGGATCAGACTCTGAATGTGGCTCTCCAGCAGGGATACGACTTCCTCAAATCCTGCCCTGAAATGAGATCCATCCTTCATGAAATCCTCCCCACTCCACCAAGAGTGTCTTTCCACCGTCCACCTAACCTTCGTAACCTCTTAGTTCATCCCTATGAAAACCCCAAACCACCTTCCCTACCCTCTGGCTCCTACCCTTGTAACCGGCCCCGGTGTAAAACCTGTCCCATCCACCCTCCCACCACCACCTACTCCAGTCCTGTAACCCGGAAGGTGTACACGATCAAAGGCAGAGCCACGTGTGAAAGCACCCACGTGATTTACCAACTGACCTGCCTACACTGTGAAGCTTTCTATGTGGGAATGACCAGCAACAAACTGTCCATTCGCATGAGTGGACACAGGCAGACAGTGTTTGTTGGTAATGAGGATCACCCTGTGGCTAAACATGCCTTGGTGCACGGCCAGCACATCTTGGCACAGTGTTACATCGTCCGGGTTATCTGGATACTTCCCACTAACACCAACCTGTCAGAACTCCGGAGATGGGAACTTGCCCTTCAGTATATCGTCTCTTCTCGTTACCCACCAGGCCTCAACTTCCGCTAATTTCAAGTTGCCGCAGCTCATACCTCACCTGCCATTCAACATCTTTGCCTATGTACTTCCCCCTCGACTGACATCTCTGTCCAGACTCTTTGCCTTTACAAATGTCTGCTTGTGTCTGTGTATGTGCAGATGGATATGTGTGTGTATGCGAGTGTATACCTGTCCTTTTTTCCCCCTAAGGTAAGTCTTTCCGCTCCCGGGATTGGAATGACTCCTTACCCTCTCCCTTAAAACCCACATCTTTTCGTCTTTCCCTCTCCTTCCCTCTTTCCTGATGAAGCAACCGTTGGTTGCGAAAGCTAGAATTATGTGTGTATGTTTGTGTTTGTTTTTGTGTCTATCAACCTGCCAGTGCTTTAGTTTGGTAAGTCACATCTTCTTTGTTTTTAGATATATAATTAATCTAGAAGAGATTCCCATAAGTATAATTTGGTTAGCACTAATCATAATTTGTTGTTTGCAGCCAGCAGTTTTTACCTTTATCATTCCACATCCAAAAGGCTCTCCTTCATGATGGGTTTCACAGAATATGGTAATTGAATGAATGAATAAAACAGTTTCCAACAGCATACTATTCATGTAGATGATTCAGGCTGTAAAGTGGGCATTATAAGTCCTATTTTCCATGTTGTGTTAAGACATAATTCTCTGCTCCCCATTAAACTTAATTTTTAGGCACCAGTGTTCACTTTCAACATTGTATCAGAGTTACTGAGTGGATGACTAAGAATGACATCTCCACATGGTTGTAAGTATTATTGTGTGATTTAAGGTAAGTAGCTATTGAGACAGAAAACTCTGATGCAGCAATTAGCCATAAGAACTGATTCACTTTAAATTGTATCTTGTGTCATTCAGGACAGTATATTGATTATGAATGTGTATTCTTTCTGAGGATCCAAAAATAAAAGTGTGTCAGTCTAAAAAAAAATGGACATAATTAGGAAGATGCTGCTTCAAAAAGTAAGCAGAAAGTTTCAATAAATTGAGAGAATGAATTTAATTTATCTGGTCTTGTAATAAATGAGAGTAAGATAGTTGTGGAGAAGGGTTCCATAGTGTTCTGTACTTGGCCAATTGCTTGGCTTGAGATGCATTAGTTATCTGCAACTGGACATGACAACTGATTCAGATAAAAACTGCTATGAAACAAGTGCAGACCTCTCAGAAAGTGACATATTGTTATCACTGTGTGATCAGATAACCTCCAAAAGTGGCCTTTTAAATGTGTAGAAAAAGATGTATATAAGTCTGACTTAGCTACTACAAATGTAGGATATCTGCATGAACTGGATTGTGCTTCGTTGAGCATAAGAAAATACTTTGCTCTCACTGACACTGAACCTCAAAAATTTGTTTACTTTTCTTTTGCTGTTGTCAAGCCAGGCCGCAGTTCCAGGAAGATAAGCGGCCGTGTTTACACTAGCTCTCTTATCGACGATATCTTTTGAAAGCTTCACAGCTAACTGAGTATTTCTTCTTGTCTGACTCCATTTCTTTATTTGGTGAGTAGTGATACATACTCTCACACAGACGTGTAACCATCAATTCTTAAAGTGTTTATTTTTGCTAAACTGCCAAAAGTATTTGAAATCAAATTGATAAAATTAAAACAGTGTAGAAATTTCAACGTTGCTGGCTTCCCAGGAGCAATGCTGCTGATCTAAATACAAAAACTTTCATTTGATGACAGAGTAAAGGTCGCAGAATACATCATAGTTGAATGGTTCATGTTTAGTGACTGGTTACATTATTTTCACTTATTTATAATCTAAACTCTCTTACAGGTAGCCTGCAAAACATGTTTATGTGTAAAAATTGTTAGAAAATGTATGTTTGTGAACTCCACAGATAATTTATATATCCATAGAATCTTGTCCACTGTAAGATGTGGGATGCAAGTGCGCGCGTGTACGCTCACACACACACACACACACACACACACACACACACACACACACACACACAAGGAAAGGGGTCCACTTATCTGACACTTGCAGAGGTGGCACGCTCTATGTCCATAGATTTTGCTTGTGCTGTCTATCTAGCGCTGCTTGTCAAGTGTACACTTCCGTGCATAATTAAGTGCATAGCCGGTGTCTCTATTGAAGTTGTTTTCACATAATGTAATTTCAACTGCCTCTCTGATCACAGAGTCCTAATAGTTCGAAACATTAGTAAGTATTCTTGTGTTTGTTTACCTTGCTGTGCTGTGCCACCACTGATTTGTCCAAATGCCGGTATTTATGACACCAAGATTGGCAACCATCCATGTAGACAGGCCCACGTAGCTCTTGGCGCACTTGCAAGGAATTTATGACACAACTGTGATACTTGTCTTGCTTTGTTAAACCTTTTACATAACATTATTCTAGATTATGACACTATTTTAAAATTTTAAATACAGTAAATAATTGTGTAATATTTTTGAAGGCCATTAGGTAGACAACATGCAAGCGAGACCCGGTAACCATACCCTATTTTAGCAGCTTAGTAATGTAGATGACTCTGTAATATCAATAAAAAGTCCAGAAGAATTGTATTTTCATTTCTCTGGTCAGTAATTGAAAAGAGAGCTTCAAGGACGTATTTTTCCAAAAACCAAACTATGTGCTGTTACAGGGAGTTATTTTCAAGAAAGGACATACCATTTTTTCTGTTATTTTGGATACAGTTAAGATGAGGGTTACAGATTGATAGGTGTGACGTCGTGCATGTTCCCTATTTTGGAGGTTTTAAGTGGTTGAGGGAAAATGTCGGTAATCATGTAGCTGCTGAGTATATTGCATAATGATTGTCTATTTCATTAGCAACGTGTTTTATTTTGTAGGTAGGTAAACCACTAAGGCCAGATGAGAGGTAATTTCCCATATTTGTAATAATTAAGAGAGCTTTCTTCAGTATTACAGGCACTAGAAAATATGATTTCTCAGGTACTGTACACTTAAGAAGGCAAGTTTTTGTTGATGCTAGGTATCCAAGAAAAATGTTTATTAAATGTATCACAAATGAGTTTGGTGTCTGTTACTTATTAACCATTACATTGAAGAGATTCTGGTGATTCCTATTTGATATCAGTTTGTAAAACTTTTCTGACAATATCCCATATAGTTTTGCATTTGTTCTTTGAATAATTTATGTAGGCTTTATTTGCTAGTCCTTTGTCTTATGTACTATTGTACATATGACTTTCTTGTTCAGTTTGAAATAACTGTGGAAATTTGGATCGTCTGTAGTTATGCTTTGTTCACAGTGTGTCCTCTTAGTCGTACATGATATTCTTGTACTCTTTATGATCCAGCCATTTTGAATGTCCCTGGCTGAATGTTGTACCTTCACTCATTTTAATGCGAAGGCGATGTTGGAATAATAACACATGATGTCAGTTTTGTTGCTGACATCATCTTCCTTGTAAACAATATTCCAGGTTTGAGATTGAAGTACATTTTTAAACTTGCCGATACTGGTCAGGTCTCTGCTGTGCGTTCTATAGATGTAAGCAGATGACATCTTGTCCTTTGTTTGTCATAAACTAAGCCATAACAGGATACCCTGATGGTCATAGTGTCCATTGGACCAATTGAGGACATTCATAAATGGGAAAGAATTGTTGCAATTCCAGATAACTCTATTGCAACTTTAATTGCATACATATGTGTGCACTGCATTGGAGAATTCAGTAATGAGAAAATCAGTAACAGAATAATTGCCACAAGTGAAGAATAAAACAATGTCAGTGATATTACTGCTAAGTGTAGGCACTTTACATCTTGCACACTTCTACAAGTTGATGCACAACCACTACATTCACACTCCCCTCTCCCAGTGCCAACAATATTTGCAATTCCGTGTGCAAGCATGAAAGAAATTTTGTGTTTGGCTACTTGCAACTTCTCTGGTGTCAAGCATCACAGTCAAGCGTGGTCAGAGGCCTCGGTGTCGTTAGGATATAATAAATTGCCGAATAGCGTAGGTATTTGTCGGGTTATCTCTGGGAACTGTTTAAGAAGTTATACGTAAGAAGAGTCACCAGTGTGGTATTGTCCACACAATGCACACACCCCAGACTGGCCAGACTGGGAGTGTTATCGAGGGGACGATGATGTCGGAGGTCTGGTAGCAGGACCTAAAATGACAGAAAATCAGCTCTGAGTATAAGATGTGTCATGTGTGCTGCAATAAACTGCCATTCAAACTTAACAGTGCATACCTAGGTTCAGTGGGCAGGATTGTGTTAAGCAGCCATATGTCTGTATCGTAGATCCGTTGACAGTCAAGATGACAGTCATCACTACTACGACGACGCAGCTGAGTGGATGGGTATGCAGACACGTATGCACCTGTGTCTGCCGAGAGCTGGAGCTTTGTATAGAGGTCGTTGACAAACAGTTAACAGCTGCTGTTTGGTAAGCCAGTCACTGACGTTATGACTTCCTCCTTGTTTTTAATTTCACATGGAGGACTGCATTTCTGCAGTTGAGAACAAAACCGCCTGTGGTACCAGCAAAGTTTTGTCGACGAAGGCAATTGGCTGCGAGGGAGTGTGGTCTCCTAACTCCTCTGTTAACAGGAACTTCTCAAGATGCTTTGCTTCCGATTAAGAAAGGCAAGTGATCAGGGCATTCTTAAGTCACGTATCAGTCAGTGCCTGGTGGTAAGGCCAAAATATCTAGTCTCTCAAAAGCCATCTTCATTTAGCGCAGCCACAACATAGCCACATTTGCTTACATCAGCTGTGATGTTATCGAGCACAAATTGCCTCTTGAGCTGCATGAACTGTAGAACTGAATTCTGTTGCCAAAAAGGAGGTATGTAAATGTGACTCAGTTAATTGAAACAGGTACATCAACATACAGTGTCTGGTCTGATGTTGCTGTCACTCAATACATGGATGGTGCACACACAGCTGGCATGAAAGACTCGTGCTTGACATTAAAAACAAGTAAGCATTGTAGTATGTGGGTGGCACATGGTGCAGGCGGTGCAGTTTGTTTACACTCGATGTTTGGTATGCAACATTATGCATATTGCATCAATTGATATTTGTTGTCAACTGAGATTATGTTACTTGGTGCCTAAGATCACTTTGGGGCTCACCAGAAATGTTGCAGTTTGAGTTAACCTAACCGTATTGGAACATTTAATTGAAAATGTGTGTGTACACCGCAATCTGAGAATTCAGTGATGAGAAAATGAAAAACAGAATAATTATCAAAAGGCAAAGAATTCAACAATGTCAGCAATTTTATTGCTAAGTATGAAGGCTTTATGTCTGGCACACACTGATGAACAACCTCTACAGAATCTTGGTCCAGGAATTTTAATTACTTTCTTTTATGTAGTAATAATAATAATAATATTATTATTATTATTTACTTGTCCATAATAACTTTACAGTCTTAGACATTGTCAGTTTAGTACATTTACAAAGATATCATGCCACAAATATAACGGATGTATACAGCAGATTTATACATTATATAGGCATTTGCCACTGTTAGTATGCTGAGGTATACAAAACTAGAATTGTTTGTAATGGAGCCCAGAAATCTTTCATTGAGTATAAATATTTTTTACTTAAGACCTGTTTTAATTTTTCTTTAAAAAGATTTTCATGGAGCTACTTCATACAATTCGGCAAACTAGTGTAGAATTGTCTTCCAGCTTCAAGTGGACTGTGATCTATAGCTTTTTTATTAGTATCCTATGGTAATCACATCTGGTTAATGTATGGTAGTTATGGATGTCTATTCACTACACTTGGTCCATCACTCTCTTTTACTTGTGAATGCCTGTGTTAATTACATTTACTTCATCACTCTCTTTTACATATAAAGTACCTACAATGAATACACAGTCAATAAATTATAATTTTTGAAGTAGTCCCTACAGGACTGGCATTTCCTTATATTGGCAGTCATGCTAACTGCTCTTTTTTGAAGCTTGAATATTCTGTCCATGTAGAGTGTGGATGCCCCACCCCAAATTTCAAGTCTTGTATTGCAAATACGAGTGAATTAATCCATAATACACTTGTTTAAGAACAGGAGAATTTATTATATTTGAGAGATGTTTCAGTAAGTAAATGCTCTTCCCATTTAAGATGTTTCTCAATCACAATGCCTAAAGACACATTTATCAGATGTTCCAGCTGTAGATTATGATTAAGTATGAGATTAGTTTTAATTCAACAAGAATGTCGTTACAACAGTCTTGTAAGTTTATTCATAGTTAGATGTTCTGTGATAAATTCAGAGTTCTATTTATTGCTTTATAAGGCTAGCTGATCAGTACAGCCCCAGTTAATAAATAGCATATCACCAACATAATTAACTGGGTTTGCATTTTGTGGCTGAGCTGTGTCATTGATGTATACAGTAAACAAAAATGGCCCAAGAATACTTCCCTGAGGAACTCCAGGGCTGAGAGTTTTGTATGTTGGTTTTACAATTAGGATTTTACTTTCATTCTCATAATGCAGTTTACTACACTATATTAGAGATGCAGTTGTAAGAAGTTAAGTGCTACTCCTCTTATACTGTAACTTTCTAATTTGGGTAATAGAACTGCATGAGTCACAGAATGAAAGGCCTTAGACAAATCTATAAACCCCAGTGACTTTGTTTCCTTTATCCAGTCTGTTTAGCAGTTCATGGACAAAGGTTGCAACTGCTGTTATTAAGGAATTCCCGTTTTGGAACCCACATACGATGGACACTGTTTGCCTAAGTGAAAGGTTGCCCCAAAATCAAATCTCAGATGCACCGATGAATGAAATTGCACAAAATATGTGATTTCTGTACCTGCGACGTAGCCAATTTTTCTTGTGGTGCAAGTATCTGAACATTTTGATAGCCCCAATTTTTTTTTCCAGTGATACACAAACCCAAGACATTTTCATCAATCACAGCATAGAGCCTTTAGGTATATGAAATGAGCGAAGATTAGTATTAACTATCACAGTCCTATTTTATGTTATTTGTGTGTTACCAGGTTACATGTAACATAGTGAAATTAGCAGGAAGGGTGCTATATTGAAGTGAAACCATCTCTTCCTCAATTATATTACATTACTGCTGCATACTGTGTGCTGAACCTCTACATGAGCACAGAGGTGGGTATTAGAGAAGACAAGGCAGAGTCCACAATACAGTTTGCAACACCTAAAGAAGGTTACTGGATTGGTCATCAAAATGTCTTACAGAAAAATGAAATTGTGCCAAGAAAAACTTGGAGATGACAGTTACTTATGTGATGTAAGAGTAGAGATATCTTTACAAGAATGATGACACTTGTCATGCAACTAACAGAAACTTTCAGTAGCTGTACACAAGAAATCCAGTTATGCTATAGGAGCAACGAAGGAGAAAACTTCTTAATTTTCTTTTGGGTGTATATGGATATCCAGTTGATTGTTTGATGACTTATCATAGCTTGTTGAATGCTTTTGTTTCATCAAATACTTAAAGAGCTTCCTCTCTCACCCTAAACAAAGATGCAAAGTCTACATGGAAATTATTGTTACAACATTTTGTATTGTGTTAGTGTAAATCATCCATTTGTTCATGCATCATGTTCCGTAAAGTCTGCTATGAAGAAGAGGCTTCACAAATGTGGGATGAGTCAAGTTATGTGTTCACTGGCAGAAGCAGATGTTAGCTTTTCAGGTAAACTTAAAAGTAAAAAAGTTAATTGGTACGCAAAAGAATTGGCACAAATTAGAGAAATGTGCTCATACTGTACCAAATACATAAGAGTGATGATAATTGAGGTACTGAGCAGAGGAATATGGTTTGCAATGCTTATTTGAAAAGTAAATAGTACTACAAAGTTAAGCTCTTATAAGCCAAAAAAGCAGTTTGGAAAGGTACATAGAAGGAGCTCCAGGTAAGTAAAAAAACTTGAGACAAAAAGAAGGCTTCTGACACGTATGTGGGGATGTGCTAGTTGCAGCTGTCTGAAGGATTTGTCTTTCATTGGAATGTGGTCACACACAATGATGTGTGTAAAAAAGTTTCTGAATTCACTAATTCCAAAAGTATGGACTGCTGCTTGCTGTGTCTGTATTATTAAAAGAACGTTTCAGTTGATAAGTAGGCCACTAAGTTTTATTTTTAATAAATGTTTATAAAATATGAAGTTTTCAGAAGTTCACTGAAAATTTGAAAAGTTGTCCCAATATTCAAATTACGTTCAGTGCGTGTGATGTATGCTACATGTAGGAGAGTACATACAGTTTACACCAGAGAGGACAGTCTATAATTTGGTTACAGACATGCACTCTGTTTTAGGTGAAAACACACAGTGTCCCACGTCTGAATTGTGCTTTATCTGTTCAACTTTCTTAACAGAATGTTGTGAGCAATGCTTAACTGCTTCTGCAAGGTAACCAAGTGACCCTGCTATTTGGGTCTCTTTCAACTTTTTACATCCTTCTGTGCGCTTCTATTTATACCAATTTTTAATAGTTTATGATTATTTTGATTGTTGTATTACGAACTACACTGACTTAAATTAACAGAGATAGGAAGCTATTAAATAGAGTTACTAATGGATCACAGGTAATGGTTCAAGATCTAAACTCACAAGTACTAATATTACACGAGTTCAGACAAGCAATAATAACCTGTCAACACTAGAAATAGACATTAGTGGTTGTACACTAAATGAAACATACTATACAGGGTGGTCCATTGATCGTGACTGGGCAAAATATCTCACGAAATAAGAGTCAAATGAAAAACTACAAAGAACGAAACTTGTCTAACTTGGGGGTAACCAGATGGTGCTATGGTTGGCCCGCTAGATGGTGCTGCCATAGGTCAAACGGATATCAACTGGTTTTTTAAAAATAGGAACCCCTATTTTTTATTACATATTCGTGTAGTACATAAGGAAATATGAATGTTTTAGTCGGACCCCTTTTTTCGCTTTGTGATAGTTGGTGCTGTAATAGTCACAAACATATGGCTCACAATTTTAGACTAACAGTTGGTAACAGGTAGATTTTTTAAATTAAAATACAGAACATAGGTACGTTTGAACATCTTATTTCGGTTGTTCCAATGTGATACATGTACCTTTGTGAACTTAACATTTCTGAGAACGTATCCTGTTACAGCGTGATTACCTGTAAATACCACATTAATGCAAAAAATGCTCAAAATGATATCTGTCAACCTCAATGCATTTGGCAATACGTGTAACCCCATTCCTCTCAACAGCGATTAGTTTGCCTTCCATAATGTTCGCACATACATTGAGAATGCGCTGATGCATGTTGTCAGGCGTTGTCGGTGGATCACGATAGCAAATATCCTTCAACTTTCCCCACAGAAAGATATCCGGGTACGTCAGATCCGGTGAACGTGCGGGCTATGGTATGGTGCTATGACGACCAGTCCACCTGTCATGAAATATGCTATTCAATACCGCTTCAACCACGCATGAGCTATGTGCCGGACATCCATCATGTTGGA
Source organism: Schistocerca piceifrons (assembly GCF_021461385.2). Lineage (NCBI taxonomy): Eukaryota > Metazoa > Arthropoda > Insecta > Orthoptera > Acrididae > Schistocerca > Schistocerca piceifrons. The sequence continues at coordinate 218,439,110 of NC_060146.1, forward strand.
AGTACATCGCCATTCTGTCATGCAGTGAAACATCTTCCAGTAATATCGGTAGAACATTACATAGGAAATCAGCATACATTGCACCATTTAGATTGCCATCGATAAAATGGGGGCCAATTATCCTTCCTCCCATAATGCTGCATCTTACATTAACCCGCCAAGGTCGCTGATGTTCCACTTGTTGCAGCCATCGTGCATATTATGCCGGTTTACATTACCACTGTTGGTGAATGACGCTTCGTTGCTAAATAGAACGTGTACAAAAAAATCTGTGTTCATCCCGTAATTTCTTTTGTGCCCAGTGGCAGAACTGTACACGACGTTCAAAGTTGTCGCCATGCACTTCCTGGTGCATAGAAATATGGTACAGGCGCAATCGATGTTGATGTAGCATTCTCAACACGGATGTTTATGAGATTCCAGATTCTCCCGCAATTTGTCTGCTACTGATGTGCAGATTAGCTGCAACAGCAGCTAGAACACCTACTTGAGCATCATCATTTGTTGCAGGTCATGGTTGACGTTTCGCATGTGGCTGAACACTTCCTGTTTCCTTAAATAAATAATGTAACTATCTGGCGAACACCCCCCCCCCCCCCCCCCCGCTCTGCAACGGAGGGGTATCAAACGTCCTCCTGAAGAGGGGCAGCAGCCTTTTCAATAGTTGCAGGGGCAACAGTCTAGATGATTGACTGATCTGGCCCTGTAACACTAACCAAAACGGCCTTGCTGTTCTGATACTGCGAATTCCAGAGGTAAAATAGTCCCCCATTCGGATCTCCGGTCGGGGACTACTCAAGAGGAATTTTCAGATCCCTTAATCGGACATGTAGGTTAGAAAATTTAAAAAGGGAAATGTTATATATAAAAAAACAAAGATGAGGTGACTTACCGAACAAAAGCGCTGACAGGTCGATAGACACACAAACAAACACAAACATACACACAAAATTCAAGCTTTCGCAACAAACTGTTGCCTCATCAGGAAAGAGGGAAGGAGAGGGGAAGGCGAAAGGAAGTGGGTCTGTATGTGTGGATGGATATGTGCGTGTGTGCGAGTGTATACCTGTCCTTTTTTCCCCCTAAGGTAAGTCTTTCCGCTCCCGGGAATGGAATGACTCCTTACCCTCTCCCTTAAAACCCACTTCCTTTCGCCTTCCCCTCTCCTTCCCTCTTTCCTGATGAGGCAACAGTTTGTTGCGAAAGCTTGAATTTTGTGTGTATGTTTGTGTTTGATTGTGTGTCTATCGACCTGCCAGTGCTTTTGTTCGGTAAGTCACCTCATCTTTGTTTTTTTATATATAATTTTTCCCACGTGGAATGTTTCCTTCCATTATATATATATATATAAAAAGGGAAATGGATAGACAAAGTTAGATATAGTTAGATATAGATACAAAATCAAATAGGGGTAATGCAGGAGTAGGTTTAATAATGAATAAAAAATAAGAGTACGGGTAAGCTACTACAAACAGCATAGTGAACGTATTATAGTGGCCAAGATAGACACGAAGCCCATGCCTACTACAGTAGTACAAGTTTATATGCCAACTAGCTCTGCAGATGATGATGAAGTTGATGAAATGTATGACGAGATAAAAGAAATTATTCGGGTAGTGAAGGGAGATGAAAATTTAATAGTCATGGGTGACTGGAATTTAACAGTAGGAAAAGGAAGAGAAGGAAACATGCTAGGTGAATATGGATTGGGGCTAAGAAATGAAAGAGGAAGCCGCCTGGTAGAATTTTGCACAGAGCATAACATAATCATAGCTAACACTTGGTTTAAGAATCTTGAAAGAAGGTTGTATACATGGAAGAACCCTGGAGATACTAAAAGGTTTCAGATAGGTTATATAATGGTAAGACAGAGATTTAGGAACCAGATTTTAAATTCTAAGACATTTCCAGGGGCAGATGTGGACTCTGACCACAATCTATTGGCTATTAACTGTAGATTAAAACTGAAGAAACTGCAAAAAGGTGGGAATTTAAGGAGATGGGACCTGGATAAACTGACTAAACCAGAGGTTGTACAGAGTTTCAGGGAGAGCATAAGGGAACAATTGACAGGAATGGGGGAAAGAAATACAGCAGAAGAAGAATGGGTAGCTTTGAGGAATGAAATAGTGAAGGCAGCAGAAGATCGAGTAGGTAAAAAGACGAGGGCTAGTAGAAATCCTTGGGTAACAGAAGAGATACTGAATTTAATTGATGAAAGGAGAAAATACAAAAATGCAGCAAGTGAAGCAGGCAAAAAGGAATACAAACGTCTCAAAAATGAGATCGACAGGAAGTGCAAAATGGCTAAGCAGGCATGGCTAGAGGATAAATGTAAGGATGTAGAGGCTTATCTCACTAGGGGTAAGATACATACTGCCTACAGGAAAATTAAAGAGACCTTTGGAGAAAATAGAACCACTTGCATGAATATCAAGAGCTCAGATGGAAACCCAGTTCTAAGCAAAGAAGGGAAAGCAGAAAGGTGGAAGGAGTATACAGGGAGTTACAAAAAGGTACGGCGAAACTTTCAGGAAACATTCCTCACAAGCAAATAAAGAAAAGATGTTATGTGGACATGTGTCCAGAAACGCTTAATTTCCATGTTAGAGATCATTTTAGTTTCGTCAGTATGTACTTTACTTCCTCAATTCACCAGCAGTTGGCCCAATTGAAGGAAGGTAATGTTGACTTCGGTGCTTGTGTTCACATGCGACTCATTGCTCTACAGTAATAGCATCAAGAACATCAGTACGTAGCATCAACAGGTTAGTGTTCATCACGAACGTGGTTTTGCAGTCAGTGCAATGTTTACAAATTCGGAGTTGGCAGATGCCCATTTGATGTATGGATTAGCACTGGGCAATAGCCGTGGCGCGGTACATTTGTATCGAGACAGATTTCCAGAACGAAGGTGTTTATTTATTTATTGATCCATGGGACCACATTAAGGAAAAGTCTCCATGGTCATGGAATGAGTCAGTACATGAAATTATAACACGATTGTAGAAACGGATAAAATGAAATATAAGAAACATATTCAGGTGACAAGTGTAAGTTTAAATAAAGAAAATCAACAATGTAACACTGGAATTTGCTTAATTTTTTAGCTCTTCCAGGAGCTCCTGGACAGAATAAAAGGAATGAGCCATGAGGAAACTCTTCAGTTTTGACTTAAATGTTTGGGCTACTGCTAAGATTTTTGAGTTCTTGTGGTAGCTTACTGAAAATGGATGCAGCAGAATACTGCACTCCTTTCTGCACAAGAGTCAAGGAAGTGCATTCCACATGCAGATTTGATTTCTGCTTAGTATTAACTGAGTGAAAGCTGCTAACTCTTGGGAATAAGCTAATATTGCTAACAACAAATGACATTAAAGAAAATAGATACTGTGGGGGCAATGTCAAAATTCCCAGATTATAGAATAGGTGTCGACAAGAGGTTTTCGAACTTAAACCACACATAGCTCGAACAGCCCGTTTTTGAGCCAAAAATACCCTTTTTGAATCAGAAGAATTACCCCAAAAAATAATACCATATGACATAAGCGTATGAAAATATGCGAAGTAGACTACTTTTCGTGTTGAAATGTCACTTATTTCAGATACTGTTCTAATGGTAAATAAAGCTGCATTTAGTTTCTGAATAAGATCCGGAACATGGGCTTTCCACAACAGCTTGCTATCTATCTGAAGGCCTAGGAACTTGAACTGTTCCGTTTCGCTTATAATATGCCCATTCTGTCTGATCAAAATATCAGTTCTTGTTGAATTGCGAGTTAGAAACTGTAAAAACTGAGTCTTACTGTGATTTAGCATCAAATTATTTTTCACAAGCCACGAACTTATTTCATGAACTACATTATTTGATAATGTTTCAATATTACACACAAGATCCTTCACTACCAAGCTGGTGTCATCCACAAACAGAAATATTTTTGAATCACTTGTAATTTTTATTTATCGTATGATGTGTACATTGATTTACATTTATATACAATATTTTCAGGACTAAAATGTACAATCACAAGTTCGTACAATTTTACAGCTCTATGTCTAGTTCTTCAATCCACTTGACTGCTTCATCCGATGTACGATGAATGTCCATTAAAGTTCCTCTGAAAGTACGATGAGGGCAGTCAGCAACAATGTGATGAATCGTCTGTGAGGGGGCACCACAGTCACAATTTGCAGAGCCAACCCATCCCCATTTGTGCAGTAGATAGCCACATCTGCCTTGTCCAGTTCGAATGCGGTTAATGATCCTCCACTGACGCCTTGGAAGATCAAATCCTTGCGTCTGCTTGGAAGGGTCCTCGACTAGATGTTTATTGGCTACTGAAGACTGATCCCACTGGAGTTTCCATGAACTGTTAATGTTGAAAGCAGATCCTTCAAGGTCGAGTGCTGTGCGCCATGGTGGTTTCCTCGATTTCAAGCGTTGGTGTGTTCCTTGTACAATATCTTGATGGATGGGGAGCTGGGGGTTCTGCTGAATGTTTTTCCACGTCTTTAGGAGAGCTTCTGATCTTCTTAGGGCTGGAGGTGGGATATTGCTTAGAACCGGCAGCCACAGCGTGTTTGTGCTCCGAATACATCCTGTGATTAATCGCATTGCCTGATTGAGTTGCACGTCTATCTTCTTAGTGTGAACACTGTTGATCCAGGTTGGGCAGCAATATTCAGCAACAGAATATGACAGAGCTAATGCTGTAGATCTCAGGACGTTAGTATTGGCTCCCCATGATGTACCAACAAGCTTCTGAAGAATATTATTTCTAGTTTTAACTTTAGCAGCCACATTTGATAAATGCTGCTTGAAAGACAGAGTTCTATCTAGTGTTAATCCCAGGTACTTTGGTGTACTACAGTATGGCAACACTTGGTCTCTGAATACAACTTCTGGTTTGTAATTTGACTGTCTGTTACGTAGGTGGAATGCAGATATAACTGTTTTCTGAGGATTTAGGTGGAGGCACCATTTCTTGAAATATTTGTCTAAGGCTTCCAGATCAGTGGATAGAATAGTTTCAGCATCAGCAAAGTTGGAGCACTGAGTCACCAGACAAATATCATCAGCATATATGAATTTCCTTGAAGATGTTTCTGGTAAGTCGTGTGTATACAAATTGAAAAGGAGGGGAGCCAGAACAGACCCTTGAGGTAAGCCGTCATTTAGTTTAAACATTCTGCTCCTATCATTATCTGAGTAGATCTGAAAGTACCTATTGCTTAGCATATTGTTGAGTAAGGCCGTGAGTTTACGACATGGGATAACACTCACAAATTTTAAAAGGAGTCCTTCTCGCCAGACAGTGTCATAGGCAGCAGATAGATCCAAAAAGGCAGCCACACTTACTGATTTCTTCTCATACCCATTTTCAATGTGCGTAGTGAGAGATAGTACCTGATCGTTACAACTTCTCCCAGGTCTAAATCCTGCTTGCTCGATAGGAATATGATGGTTGATTGTTTCACAGATTCTGTTGTAGATCAGACGCTCAAGGAGTTTATAAGTGATACTTAAGAGTGCTATTGGACGATAGTTTTCCACTTTTGTGGGATCTTTATTTGGTTTCAGTATGGCTAATATTTTTGATTTCTTCATCAGATGTGGGATGTTTCCAGTTTGCAGGATGTTTGAAAGGAAGTTGGTCAACCATTTTACTGTAGCTGGTCCACAGTGAGCCAGGAATTCTGGGTATATTCCATCATATCCAGCTGCTTTTCCAAGTTTCATACTTTTGATTGCAGCTTTAGTTTCCTCTTCTTGAAATGGAGTAGAGAATTCGGAAGACTGTAGGGCTGCTCTTTTCTTGGTGTTCAACTGTAGTTTGATATCCCTTTTGGCTTGCTTGTCCTTTATATTCTTTGTAACTGACACAAGGTGTTTAGCATAGTCATTCAAATTGGTGGCATTTTTTGATCTTTTTGTTGTAGGGTTTGAAGAGTCTAATTTCCTGATGATAGACCAGGCTTTTCTGCTAGAATGGGTGTAATCTAGGGACCCCACAGTTTCATGCCAGATCTTTCTTCGATTATCATCCAGGGACTGGAGGAGGCTTGTTGCATTGTCAGAGTTAGGATGGTCTTCATATTCTTTTAGTAACTCCTCACTCTCGGAACTCCAACCAGGGATATACTCTTTACGGTACCCTCTAGGAATACATCGTCTGGCTGCACCTTTGATAACCCCAACAAATCTGCTGTAGTTGTTGTACGTTGGTTTGATCCATCTGATATTGGAATCTGTTTGCTTTGCAAATTCAGTCCAGTTGGCTTTCTTGAAGTTCCACCTCGGTTTAGGATGTGATCGTACAACAGGTATAGACATCCCCACCTCCAATATAACAGGTCTGTGTTGACTATGTGGGAACTCCTTGAGCACAGTTCGTCGTACTTGATTTAGGGAATTATGAGACTGAGTTGTGAAGCACAGATCTGGGGTATAGCCTTGGGACCAGCGAGCTGAGTGGAAGGTAGGCAGATCTTTAGCATCGTAAATTAAATTCAGGTTTTCAGTTTCCATCCAGTCCTCAAGCGCTTCACCGTTGAGGTCATTCTCCATATATCCCCACAGGTGATGATGACTGTTGAAATCACCGAGGTATATAGTTGGATGTTGCAGAGACGGTAGAACGGGATTAGGCCAATTAGTCCCTGGGGGTTTGTACACGTTAACTATCGTTAGGTTTTCAATTTTAACAGCAGTTGTAAAAATGTCATTTTCAGAATTTTGTGACAGCAGCTGGTAGTTTGTTATGTGATTCTTGACGTAAGTTGCAAGGCCATAATTTTGATGGTGATTAGAGGCTATCAGTTTAAAGCCCAGTATTTTCCCCCTACTCTGTAGCTGTGGTTCATCAGCTGTGTGCGTTTCTTGAAGTGCGATGATATCAACTGCATATTTCTGTGTGAGCCTGGAAAGATACTCACATTTTGCTCGACTTATCCCTTCGATATTCAGTTGACAGATGCGCAGAGATGGTCCAATTCTACGAGCTTGTGGGTCCTGAATAGGACCGCACGTGTCCTTCGTCATTCTTTGACCGAGAGGTCTTTTCAGACAGTTCGGTCTCATCTTATCGTTGTTGCTTTCTTAGCACCACCCAGGGGTCACGTGTAGGGTATCACTTGTAATACTAGAAGGCATATCATTTATATAAATAAGGAAACAGCAGTGGCCCCAGCACCAACCAACCCTTGGGGAATGCCCCACTTAACAGTGCCCCATTGGGACTGAACATCACTACCACTCTCAATATTGTGGAGAATTACCTTCTGCTTTCTGTTCTTAAAGTAAGAGGCGAACCAATTGTAAGCTACTCCCCTTACTCCATAATGGTCCAACTTCTGCAGTAATATTTTGTGACAACACAGTCAAAAGCCTTCGTTAAATCAAAGAAAACACCTAACGTTTGCAACCTTTTATTTAATCCGTCCAAAAGCTCACAGAGAAAAGAGAATATAGCATTTTCAGTTGTTAAGCCATTTCTAAAACCAAACTGTACATTTGACAGCAAATTATGTGAATTTAAATGCTCCAGTAACCTTGTATATACAACCCTCTCTATAACTTCAGAAAAAAACACCGATGGCATAGAAATAGGTCTATAATTGTCAACATTATCTCTGTCTCCCTTTTTATAAAGTGGCTGCACTACTGAGTACTTTAATCGGTCAGGAAACCAACCACTCCTAAAGGAGAAGTTACAGATATGGCTAAGTACTGGGCTAACATACATAGAACAATACTTCAGTATTCTGCTAGATACCCCATCATATCCATGAGAGTTCTTGGTCTTTAGTGATTTAATTATTAACTCAATCTCCCTCTTGTCAGTATCATGGAGGAGCATTTCAGGTAACAGTCTCGGAACACTTTTTTCTACGAGCGCTATTTGATTCCCTGTTGGGACTAGGTTTCTATTTAGTTCACCTGCTATATTCAGAAAGTGATTATTAAATACCGAACATATATGCGACTTATCAGTAACACGAACATTCCCACTATGCACTGTTTCTATATCCTCGACCTGTCTCTGCAGACCAGCCACTTCCTTTACGACTGACCATATGGTTTTAATTTTATCCTGAGACTTAGCTATTCTATCTGCATACCACATACTTTTTGCCTTCCTAATAATTTTTTTACGCACCTTACAATACTGTCTCTAATGGGCTGCTGCATTTAGATTGACTGTTTCTAACGTTTTGATATAATTGCCACTTTGCTCTATAAGATATTCTTATCCCTTTAGTCAGCCACCCAGGCTGCCTGTTTGTGCTAGTACCCTGTTTTGAATGTTCTAATGGAAAGCAACTTTCAAAGAGCACGAGAAAAGTCTTGAGGAAAGCATTATATTTATCATCTACTGTATCAGCACTATAAACATCTTGCCACTCTTGTTCCTTGATAAGGTTTACAAAGGTCTCTACAGCAACTGGATCAGCTTTCCTAAAAAGTTGATAACTATATTTAACATGTGTTGCAGCACAAAAATATTTTAGAGTTAAAATTTGTGCATCATGATCTGAAAGGCCATTCACCTTTTTGCTAACAGAATGCCCTTCTAGTAATGAGGAATGAACAAAAATATTGTCTATGGTTGTTCTACTGTTCCCTTGCACTCTCGTTGGAAAGAATACAGTTTGCATAAGATTATATGAATTAAGGAGGTCTACCAGCATCCTTTTCCTAGCACAATCACTTATACAATTAATATTGAAGTCACCACATATAACTAACTTTTTGTATTTCCTATAAAGTGAACCAGGAACCTCCTCTAGCTTTAGTAAAAATGTTGTGAAATCGGAGTCTGGGGATCTATAAATAACAACAGTAAGAAGTTTAGCTCCACTAAATTAACCACACCTGCACAACAATAAAACACCTTTTCAGTGCAGTACTTTGAAACGTCAATTGACTCAAATGGGATACCGTTTTTCACATACATGGCTACTCCCCCACACCGCAAAGAGCTCCTTCCCGACAGGAAGATGTTCGAAGCAATTGATCGGCGTCTTAGGGAACACGGAACATTCCAGCCTATGACTCGCGACTGGGGAAGACCTAGAATGATGAGGACACCTGCAATGGATGAGGCAATTCTTCGTGCAGTTGACGATAACCCTAATGACAGCGTCAGAGAAGTTGCTGCTGTACAAGGTAACGTTGACCACGTCACTGTATGGAGAGTGCTACGGGAGAACCAGTTGTTTCTGTACCATGTACAGCATGTGCAGGCACTATCAACAGCTGATTGGCCTCCACAGGTACACTTCTGCGAATGGTTCATCCAACAATGTGTCAATCCTCATTTCAGTGCAAATGTTCTCTTTACGGATGAGGCTTCATTCCAACGTGATCAAATTGTAAATTTTCACAATCAACATGTGTGAGATGACGAGAATCCGCACGCAATTGTGCAATCACGTCATCAACACAGATTTTCTGTGAACGTTTGGGCAGGCATTGTTGGTGATGTCTCGATTGGGCCCCATGTTCTTCCACCTACGCTCAATGGAGCACGTTATCATGATTTCATACGGGATAATCTACCTGTGCTGCTAGAACATGTGCCTTTACGAGTACGACACAACGTGTGGTTCATGCACGATGGAGCTCCTGCAGATTTCAGTCGAAGTGTTCATACGCTTATCAACAACAGATTCGGTCACCGATGGATTGGTAGAGGCGGACCAATTCCAAGGCCTCCACGCTCTCCTGACCTCAACCCTCTTGACTTTCATTTATGGGGGCATTTGAAAGCTCTTGTCTACGCAACCCCGGTACCAAATGTAGAGACTCTTCATTCTCGTATTGTGGACGGGTGTGATACAATATGCCATTCTCCATGGCTGCATCAGCGCATCAGGGATTCCATGCGACGGAGGGTGGATGCATGTATCCTCACTAATGGAGGACATTTTGAACATTTCCTGTAACAAAGTGTTTGAAGTCATGCTGGTACGTTCTGTTGCTGTGTGTTTCCATTCCATGATTAATGTGATTTGAAGAGAAGTAATAAAATGAGCTCTAACAAGGAAAGTAAGTGTTTCCGGACACATGTCCACATAACATGTTTTCTTTCTTTGTGTGTGAGGAATGTTTCCTGAAAGTTTGGCCGTACCTTTTTCTAACACCCTGTATAAAGGAAAAGTTGATGCTCGAATATTCAGTCGGCCATCTTCAGTCATACAAACGTCTCAAAAATGAGATCGACAGGAAGTGCAAAATGGCTAAACAGGTATGGCTAGAGGACAAATGCAAGGATGTAGAGGCTTATCTCACTAGGGGCAAGATAGATACTGCCTACAGGAAAATTAAAGAGACCTTTGGAGAAAAGAGAACCACTTGTATGAATATCAAGAGCTCAGATGGAAACCCAGTTCTAAGCAAAGAACGGAAAGCAGAAAGAGGGAAGGAGTATATAGAGGGTCTATACAAGGGCAATGTATTCGAGGACAATATTTTGGAAATGGAAGAGGAGGTAGATGAAGATGAAATGGGAGATACGATAATGCGTGAAGAGTTTGACAGAGCACTGAAAGACCTGAGTCGAAACAAGGCCACGGGAGTATACAACATTCCATTAGAACTACTGACAACCTTGGGAGAGCCAGTCCTGACAAAACTCTACCATCTGGTGAGCAAGATGTATGAGGCAGGCGAAATTCCCTCAGACTTCAAGAAGAATATAATAATTCCAATCCCAAAGAAAGCAGGTGTTGACAGATGTGAAAATTACCGAACAATCAGTCTAATAAGTCACAGCTGCAAAATACTAACAGAAGCCAACCTCGGGGAAGATCAGTTTGGATTCCGTAGAAATGTTGGAACACGTGAGGCAATACTGACCCTATGACTTATCTTAGAAGAAAGATTAAGGAAAGGCAAACCTTCATTTCTAGCATTTGTAGACTTAGAGAAAGCTTTTGACAGTGTTGACTGGAATACTCTCTTTCAAATTCTAAAGGTGGCAGGGGTAAAATACAGGGAGTGAAAGGCTGTTTACAATTTGTACAGAAACCAGATGGCAGTTCTAAGAGTCGAGGGGCATGAAAAGGAAGCAGCGGTTGGGAAGGGAGTGAGACAGGGTTGTAGCCTCTCCCCGATGTTATTCAATCTGTATATTGAGTAAGCAGTAAAGGAAACTAAAGAAAAGTTCGGAGTAGGTATTAAAATCCATGGAGAAGAAATACAAACTTTGAGGTTCGCCGATGATGTTGTAATTCTGTCAGACAGAGCAAAGGACTTGGAAGAGCAGTTGAACGGAATGGACAGTGTCTTGAAAGGAGGGTATAAGATGAACATCAACAAAATCAAAACGAGGATAATGGAATGTAGTCTAATTAAGTCGGGTGATGCTGCGGGAATTAGATTAGGAAATGAGACACTTAGAGTAGCAAAGGAGTTTCGCTATTTCGGGAGCATAATAACTGATGATGGTCGAAGTAGAGAGGACATAAAATGTAGACTGGCAATGGCAAGGAAAGCATTTCTGAAGAAGAGGAATTTGTTAACATCGAGTATAGATTTAATTGTCAGGAAGTCGTTTCTGAAAGTATTTGTATGGAGTGTAGCCATGTATGGAAGTGAAACATGGACAATAAATAGTTTAGACAAGAAGAGAATAGAAGCTTTCGAAATGTGGTGCTACAGAAGAATGCTTAAGATTAGATAGGTAGATCACATAACTAATGAGGAGGTATTGAAAAGAATTGGGGAAAAGAGGAGTTTGTGGCACAACTTGACTAGAAGAAGGGATCGGTTGGTAGGACGTGTTCTGAGGCATCAAGGGATCACCAATTTAGTTCTGGAGGGCAGCGTGGCAGCGTGGAGGGTAAAAATTGTAGAGGGAGACCAAGAGATGAATACACTAAGCAGATTCAGAAGGATCTAGGCTGCAGTAGGTACTGGGAGATGAAGAGGCTTGCACAGGATAGAGTAGCATGGAGAGCTGCATCAAACCAGTCTCAGGACTGAAGACCACAACAACAACATCTGGCGAGTGGTCCGGACACTTGGATGATGTCATGTGGGATACCGAGCAGCATACATAGCACACGCCTGTTGGGCATTTTGATCACGATATCCATACATCAACACGATATCGACCTTTTCCGCAATTGGTAAATGGTCCGTTTTAACATGGGTAATGTATCACAAAGCAAATATCCTCCGCATTGGTGGAATGTTGCGTGATACCACGTACTTACACGTTTGCGACTATTACAGTGCCATCTATCACAAAGCGAAAAAAGTGGTCAAACTAAATCATTCATATTTCCATACATACTACACGAATATGTAATAAAAAATGGGAGTGTCTATTTAAAAAAAAGGCAGTTGATATCTGTTTGACCTATGGCAGTGCCATCTAGCAGGCCAACCACAGCGCCATCTGGTTTCTCCCTTCAAGCTGGACGAGTTTAATTCTTTGTAGTTTTTCCATTTGATGCTTATTTTGTGAGATATTTGGCACAGTTACTATCAATGGACCACCCTGTATAAAAATTTTTGGGCTCTAGATGGTTAACAAGGGCAAGTGGGTTCAAAACATGAATAAACAAAGCAAGAAAGTCAGTTGACTCTGTTATGCCCATAGAAACATCTCTCATCTGAAGACCAGTGATGCATTACTTTGGATATTTTTACTCCTGTTGTCATATGCAATTATCTTCTGGGGCAATGAACCTACAGTAAATAAAATGTTTGTTCATCAGAGGAGAGCATACAGAATACTGTGTAGAGGAGATAACTGTACATCTCACAGAATCTTGTTTAAGAATGTCAGAATTCTTACATTCATTTTTCAACACATTTACTCCATCGCGAGTTTTGTTACTGACAGTAACCTCAGTTTAAGCAGAGCTGCAAGCTACACACAAACAGTACAAGACACAAAAATAATTTATACATAGACTTTACCTTCTTGTCAAGGGTTCTTGGTAGAGTTATGTATTATGGTGGGAAGGCATTGGAACTCTGCCATTATATAGACCTGAGAATTCAGTTATCCTGTTAGCTGTGTGACAGGTACTAACGTGCTATGATTGGACTCAGTTTTTACAGATGTAGCTAACTATTTTCTCATGATCATGTAAATATTAAGGTGCAGCTACTTAGTATCACTGAGGAAACAACAGCTTTTTCCAAAGTAATCACTTTATTTCTATTAACTTGATTAACTTTTGCTGCCATAAACACTAAAATGACAGCTCACTGCTAGAAGCACACAGATTAACTTTCTAAAATTTCCTTGTATTTTGTAAATGTATACCATGACTTGTTCCACTTTGCAGAAGGTTTTTCTTCCCGAAGTAACTGAATGAACAAGTGAATACGCTTTGACCTTCATCCATGTAACAACACTAACTACTACTGCTACTGCAACTACTGCTACTACTACTGCTGCTGCTGCTGCTGCTGCATCCTACATGTTGTACATATATCATAGGAAAAAGCTTAACACTGTGATCACACCCTAAGGGTCACAGTAAATCTGAACTGATTTTTATTGTTACCAACAAATGCCATTACAAAGTAATGGAAAGCAAATGTAAGTGTACCAAAGTCCTTGAACACCACTCTGCAAAATGTGCAATCATCTACTTTACATAACATTCTCCCTGTTCAGTTTTGATGAATAAACATTGTTTTAATTTAGGTGCACTGCTACTGGAGCTAACAGCTTGCTGTTCATTATTTCTTGTTGTGACACTACCCGAGATGAGGGTGGTATATTTTCGACAGTGTGAAACTGGAGAAGCTATGTTTTCCCAATGCTTGTGCAAAATGAGTCAAGAATTTGCACACAAAGTAATAATAGTATTTACTGTGGTCACGGCTCATTGCTCATTAGGATAACTACCAGTAACGTCTGTATTGTTGACAGATATTGCATGTGACCAGTTGAAGAGAGGCTCATTTCAGTGTGTCGCAGTGAAAGGGACGTCCATAGCTGAAGATGTCGGACAACACTGCTATGATGATAGCCGCAGGTGGCATTACAGGTAAGTTTTCATACGGGCTCTTCAATTTCTGTGCAGAGGCGATGAGTCGGCACCGTACCAAGAGTGTGGTCACAGTTCTGACCAGGACACTTGTTTTTGAATTCACTGTGCTACACTACTGGCCATTACAGATTCAACATTCTGGAGATGACACGCAACAGATGTCAAATTATCACAAAGTGTTTTGCTTCCTCAGATTTGCAGTGAGATGAGTATGCAAGTAGACAGTGCGACGAGGTCTCAAATTGTGATGGACTGTCAGCAAAGCACCCATTGTTGCAACTTTCTTTGACACTGTAATTGGCTGTCCCCTCAGTTTGAACAATACAAAGATATGAAAATGATGAAATTTAAGTTTTAAAGCAACATTTCTTCAGTTGCTCTGTCGGACATGTAAGTTGATGATGACGGTCTAGATAATTCGATGAAATTGGTACCTCAGCTTGTCATCCAGTACATTTTGTTATATGGTTCTGAAAGATGTTAATATGTTCAAACAAATTGTTCGATTATAATTGTAACTTCAGCATAACCATGGGTCCTCATTAATAATGTACAACAAACAGGATATAAAGGGCCAGTTTTAAAATAAAGACTAACTTTATGAGTGGTGGATTTGTATTTCTTCTTGAAACTGGTAATTTGCAAAAGTTAACATCTTCGTTACGCATGGTTTTGACCACATTTAGTTCACAGGATAAAATTATACTTCATCGGCATGAAGCCATGTCTCAGTCCCTCTTTCCTGTGTCTGTTCACGACCATGACTCTACAAAGATACTCTCTAAGCAAAGTAACACAAAGATATCACATCTTGCTGGTGCAAAGAACCAACTACGCAAGTTTACTACAGGCTCGAGTTAACATTTATCGAGACGTCACCTCCAATTTGTATTGATGGTTTTTTGGACCTATGGTGCCTCATCTTCCAGGTCTCTGTGACAGTATTGTTCGACGTGATAAAGTGAGACCATACGGCGTCGCCTTTGCTTTACTGTCTGTTGCTCTGGCCAACACATTCTCTGGATCTCTCACACAGTGAAAACATCTGGTCGAGGGACTGATACTCACCAGTCACTATGATTGATGAACTGTGGCATGGGGCTCAATTGGTCACTCTGTCCAACCAGGTTAAGGCCGTAGTTGCTGTCAGAGGTTACAGCTCTATGTAATGAATTTTGCACTGCTGTACAGTCCAAAATCACATACTATATATGCACATTAAGTACAACTGTATTATTTACTATTATATCTGGTGTTGGAGTTTTAAAGGCAAGCTGTGTACTGAAAATATATGTGTAAACATTGTTACAAGGTAAGACAACAACAAGAGAGTGACACTCAGTAGCTGACAGGGAAATAGCTTACTCATTTATCACCGCAGCTTAGGTTCTCGGCTGCTGCTTCTTCTTTTCATCTGCATGTAATGAATTAGGTTACTTGCTGTCCAAGGTTCATCTTCTGTGTGGTCTTCCCTCTTTCCTTTCAGCTGATTGATGAAATTGCCTCACTTGTCAAAGTCATCTTTTCATCTTTTGTCATCAATTTGCACCAAATGATTCTCACATTTATGTCTATGTTACTGTATTTTATTCTTTAGAGTTTTCACTTATCTTTTTATTTTTCCTTTTTTGCTAGTGTAGTAAATAACAGAGTACAATAATTATGCTCTGAAAATAAGCGCACTAGACAAAAAGTTACTCACCTTCAGGAATCATCAGGCCCTTGCCTTTAACTCTCATAATGGGTTCAAATCAGCGTGGAGGCCGCAAGTTTCTTCAGGTGTACCATATCCAGCTGATGATACTCACTAAACGTCAGATCCTGTAGAGTTACCAAATTATGGGGATTTTGACTGCAGCATGTAGTGCTCATTTTCAATGGAAATGATTTCTTTAGCTGAGATTTAATATTGTTTTTCTGTTATCTTTTCACTGCTTGACAGTCGCCTTGTATGCAGCTATTATGGACTTTGTCTCTTCCGTGCGTAATTATCACTGTAAGGAAATTTAATACTGCATTTCTTACATTGTTTTGTCTATAAATGTAAATTGATTGACTGGATAACATGTAACTTTTGTCAGATCTTAACATCTGGGACATATAAGTCTGTTCAAAGAATGAATGAATATGAGTGACATTTCATTTGCCTGATCAGTCTTAACTATATTAAAAAATATTTATATTCTGTGAGGATTTCACACCTCTCTGAGGTAGAGCGATGATGCTAGGAGCTTCTGTATTCACATCTGCACAAGTACTTCCATTCACGAAGGGGCTGCAGTCACCGCCCCATCTGAAAGACACACGTCATCCCTTGGCATGATTCCACATGCCCAAATGAAATAAAAAATCTGCACAATATTTGTGCTCTTCTCTACTATAACTTGTTCTACTGCTTTCATGCCCAAGTATCACTTCTCCATAAGAATGCTTACGGAACACATCACTCCTCTGGGGTTATATGTAACACCAGACACATTATACACCTGCTGCTCCAAATAATGCAAGAAATTTCCTTTGAGATTAGGATTTGAGGATTTAGAGCAGGGGTAGTCAACCCTTTTTTATCTACTACTCACTTTTATACCTTTGTTGGTAGTAAAATTTTCTAACAACTTATAAAGTAGGAAATAACTTTATGAAATGTATAAAACAGAGCTATAGTAAGTTACAGATTATAATGTTGGGTTGGTGCAAAAGTTTCTAACCTTTTTGCATAATTTTAATAAACACGTAACACACACATAATATATTCTTCTTCACTATTTACAATAATCTACAACGCTGGGGTAACGTTTTGATTCCGCGACTGGAAATTGTGTGGTTTTGAGGTGAAGAACTCGTTGAGTTATGTTAAGCATTTATTTTCATCCAGAAAAGAAGTTACTTGAAGAATGTTTGATGGAGAATGGAAAAGGTGAAAATCTGAGGGTGCCACATCAGGTGAACAAGGTGGGTGCAGAATGACTTCGCAACCCAACTCCTGTATAGTGATCTTTTGTGGTTGCATGCAGGTCATTGTATCGGGAGTTGCTGTTTTTTGGGCTCAGCCATTCCTTTCTTTTCCTGATGTTACATAAAGACACTATTTCTTATCACCAGTAATAATACAGAATAGGAATGCTCAGCCTATTTCCTCGAACAAGTTGATGATGAACAAGCCGAGATACACAAATGGGGACATTTTGATTTTTGTGATTTTGGCTCAGAGCGTGTGGTACCCCTACACCCGGTTTTTGAAACTTCCACATTCCGTGCAAATGCCGTACAATGGTGGAATGATCACAGTTCATCACATTTGCCAGTTCTTGGTTACACTGATGTGGGTCATTGTGGCTTAATGTGTTTAAATGAGCTTCACGAAACCCCGAAGGCCTTCCTGATACTGGAGAGACACTAATGTTAAAATGATACTCCTTAAACCGAGAAAACCATTTTCTTGCCATGCTCTGTCCAGTGGTGCTATCACCATACACGGTGCAAACAGAGGAATACATGGGAAATGTTCTGATTTCTCCACTTGGCACTCCCATTTTCTAGTGTCTGCAGCTCCGCTCATTATCTCCAAAGGACAAAGTGACAAGATGTAATCTCGGATAGCAACAGTGAACTAGAAATAAAAAATAGCAAATGATAAATAAAGCCACAGCAGTGAGAACACCAACATGCAAAACAAAACTGCTATCAATTATGCACCAACATAACAATAATTAAATAGCAAATATTTCATGCCCGAATTTTATGAATACCTAATGAAAATTATTTTAAACCCCTACTGCAGGGCTTCACAACATACGTGCTCGCGGAGCAAGCTGTGAGCAGCAAAGAGCGAGCACGGAGCAGTGTGAGCACGCTACCCCCACTACCGGACCAGAGTGGAGAGTGGGGAGAGTCATGTGAGGCACACAACAGCTGCCACCAGTCAATGTAAATCCGCGGCCGCCTGTAGGGATATCACTCACGAATTATACTGCGACAAATGAAACAAATAAAGGAGAATGTACACGTGCCAGATAATTTTATTAGCTTAGTGTATCCCTCTACATTCGTATTAATTTGTGAACTGTTACACAATAAAAGGTGTCACTGAAGTGTGGGATTCTCGGTTATCTTGTACTTTTTGCCCTTTACAATTGCGTTTATGTTCGGAGTAATTGTTCTTGTGCATTGTAGGCGCAGCGTGCAGTTTAAATTTCGATCAGAAAATGCGTCTCTCAGGCGCGTCTTGTTACATTTCATTGCAGGGAACAGTTGTTCACAAACATACGTGGAACCGAACATTGATATTATTGTAACCGCCAGTTTGTGCAAACGACGAAATCTATGCTGAGGGAAGTGTCTGTAGAATTCCAAAATGTTTTTCTTGTTCTGAAATTTGTCTCTGTATACTGTCACACTGCAGGTCAATAATTTCTAGTTGCAGCTCAGGACGAATCTCTTCAATATTCGCTGAATATGGAGAGGAGAACAGATCAAAATCACTGTCTAGTGGTGTCAGATCTTGAAAGCGTTGATCAAATTCAGTTCTTCAGTAAAACTTGGGTTTCAGAAAACCATACAAACAAATATCTTTCACTCTACTGCAATGAAAATAGTGGGCTGAAAATATGTACAGTTACTTTTGTAAGGCAATTTGGGTGCTGGGTGCAGTGACGAATGGTCTGTAAAAGCTGCAAATAAAGAAAAGAAATTGGAAGATAGAGAATATTCTCTGTCTGTTTAGGTGAGTTGTTGGAACTAAACTAAACTATGTGAATAACGTTCACAGTTTTTGTGAACATCTTGCATGGATGGTAATTTAGGAAAATGAGCTAGATTTCCTGTTTCCAGCTGACTCACCCAAACTGTCAATTTCATTTTAAAAGCTCGTATTCGATCTATGAAATGAGTAATTAGCAGATCTTTACCTTGTAGTGAAATGTTCAAAGCATTCAGATGGCTAGTTAAATCTGCTAAGAACGCGAGATCACATTTCCATGAAGGCTCTTTCAGTTCAGGAACACACATGTTATTTATTTCCATGAACATATTTATCTCATCTAATAGGCAAAAAAATTGATTTAATAATTCGCCACGACTAAGCCAGTGGACCTCGCTGTAATAAGGCAGGCTACCATACTGGTTTTCTACATCCTCAAGAAAGCTTTTAAATTGTCTGTGTTGTAGCCCATGCTTCCTTATATAATTGGTTGTACGAACAACAACACTCATCACATCTTTTAGAGTGATACTCTTTGCACATAAGTTTTCCTGGTGGATCACACAGTGAACGCCCCTTATTTCATTCGGCACGATCAATTTTTGCATTTTCTCCTTCAATAGCGCAACGAAACCCGATTCTTTCCCCGTCATCGCTGGTGCACCGTCTGTAGACACTGAAACTAAAGAATTCCACGACAATCCTATATTTTCAACACTACTTAAAATATCGCCTCCAGTTGCAGTGTTCTTCATGGCTACTACATCGAGGAGCTCCTCCCTCACCTGAAGATCTCTATTAACACCTCTAATAAATATGAGAAGCTATCTGTTCCAGTGATATCAACACTTTCGTCCAGAGCTAGAGAATACGCCATAAAATCTTTACAGATATTTGCAAGCTGGCCCTGGACGTCGTCTGCCATGTCCTGTATGCGACGCATAATGGTCATGTTAGATAATGGCACAATCAGAAACTGTTCAACTTGAGATGGACACAAATTTTCCGCTGCAGCTACCAAACATTCTTTTATTAAATCGCCATCAGTGAAGGGGCGCAGGGATTTTGCTAAAAGCAAAGCAATTTTGTAACTCACTCTGAGAGCTGCCTGTTGATTTTTCTTCGTCGTCCAGATCTTCTTCGAATAGCTTCCTTTTAAGTTTAATAACTTCCTGTGCACGATCTGGTCCATCACATTTTCCACTTCCGTAGTTTTTCGCGTGGTACGACATATAATGTCGCTGCAAATTAAATTTCCTAAAAGAATTCAGCGTTTTGTGACATACTAAACATTTTGCAACTCCATCTTTTTCTGTAAACAGATACAATTCCTGCCAATGGCGGTTGAACTGCGAAAGCATGGTTGGGGTTACGCAACGGCGACTTGACATGATTCTTAACCAGCGAAGTGACTGTTAGAGCTGATCGTAGTACTTCAAATATTACACAGTAGGTGCGAATTCAATAGGCATGCTGCGGCCCTATTCAAACGTGCGCGCGCATTTCCCCTCCCTCCCCACCTTCCATACTCGGCGACCGACCTTGCACCTGCTCGCGAGCACATGCCTGAGCAGACGCGAGTACTCGCGCTCAAAACCGGCCAGTTGTTAAGCCCTGCCCTACTGCATACCATCCACTGTGAAAGCTGGAAGGCCCTCTAGTGGGTGATAGGGACCACGTTGACTGTCACGTGTTTCGAGGGCCACTCGAGGTGTGAAAGAGTTCCTGAGTGGGTGTTTGTTGAACCAGGAATGTATGTGTGCAGCTCTGAGGACACAGCCATTGTCATGTTGGAAGACAGAGGTGTGCACTGCGTACAGTCTCATCATGAAGATGTACAAGAAAGTTTAATGCTCATTCACCAGGAATGCACAAATAAACATCACGGTTGATGTTCACCGTAGCTTGAACGAGTGAGCCCAAGTCGTGGTAACGAAAAGCACACCCGAGAGAGCATCAGGGAACAAACTCTGGCCTGTCCTGCACCCTCCACACACTGTGGTCGAACACGTCACTAGGCTATCAGCCCACTTGACACTTCGCCTCGTGTTGTCTGAGCAGAGGCAAATTCATTACTTCTCATACCACAGTAGACTCCTCCACTCAGTTACTATGTTGTTTGGCCCATTGGAGACATGCAGCTTACTGTGCCGCTGTGAGCAATGCTATATGACTTCAGATGTCCATTCTGTACAGTTTACTTCCCAGTATTCTCTCAGGAACTATAGCAGTTCTCACCTAAATAAGTATCTTGAGGTTGTGCTGTCACAGCGTCGGGCACGAACTGCTGTAATTTGTCCACTTTACAGCTCCGTTGCCATTTACGTGCTACAGCAACGATGGAGGTCAGCGCCACCTGCATTTTTAGTGTTTCCGTGTGATATATTAGATTCCTCTAGCTATGCAAAATATCCATCATCTTCAGCTGTGAGTTTTTTATTCAAAGAGAATATCTGTCCACTGAGGTAATTTTTTAGCTCGAGGAAGAGATGGAGGTCTGATGCAGCCAAATCAGGCAAAAAAGGTGGTTGTGGCAACAATTCGTGTCTTAGTTCACATATTTTTGCCGTGGCTGTGATACTCGTGTCTGAGTGCATTGTCACTATGAAAGATGACTTTCTCTGTTGTCAAATTGAGCCTCTTTTTGTGTATCTTTCACTGTAATCAGTCGGTGAGATTGGTGTAGTTGTTGTTGTGGTCTTCAGTCCTGAGACTGGTTTGATGCAGCTCTCCATGCTACTCTATCCTGTGCAAGCTTCTGTAGTGTTACCTTTGTCTTGGAAAATACCGTGAAAAATATAAAATAGAAAATCTGATTGGGTTTTGAATTTTGGTAGTTTCAGTTACGGATAAGCGAACTTCGTATTATTGATTGAGATCGTGCTGTAATTTGACCGTGCATGGCAGACCGGGTCGGCAACACTACAAAAGGCGACTGTACGGAAATAGCCTCAGAAACTAATTGAAATTTACCTTATAATCTTGTTAGATACGCAGTATTAATTACAATATAGTCTTCGTGCCTGTCGTCCTAATTTCTCTTGTAGGACGACCTATCTTTCGCTTTTCTCCGTCTGTTGAAAACTTCTTCAAGTTGTCACTGTCATTATCAATTTACAAACAACCTCGCTTTGTAATATAATTTTAATTTCCACCCAAAAGCACATTCAACACAGCGCCGAAAAATACACGTCTTTCGTATGAAGACAAAAGAGAGAGAGAGAGAGAGAGAGAGAGAGAGAGAGAGAGAGAGAGAGAGTCCTCAATTACTTGTTAAAAACCAAAAAACCTACGCAAAAGTAAAAAGAGACGAACAAAATTATTTATAAAAAGCGGTCGCTGGCGCAGCGCTCTTCTGCGTGCGCGATCGTAAATTATATCTTTGTATTGGCGGAGGCGCGGTAGTCAAAGTACCATTACAATGCCTCCTCTACTGACACGCTCCGCAAGCGAGCGTGGCAGTATAAAAAATTTACATAGATACATATATATGAGAAAATAAGAAATTTACGTATTACAAAAAATATTTCTGAGCACAATGCTCTTTGCATATCAGTCTTTGTATACAGTCTTTGTATACAGTCTTTTCGGTGTGTATCTTCTTTAGGAGTCGTAACATTAATGTCTTTGAATTGCAGCGTATTATCGTTGCTTAGCACAGCGTTTGAATTCAGTTCACATGATTCGTGTTTACAATGGAATTAATTCGAAGAATAAATATTTCTATTATATTGCTCCAATGTCTTTAAACTTAGTATCGGATTCTGGGTGTGTGTGTGTGTACTGCCTGGATCTCTTGCGTGTGACTCGAAGAAAATCCAAAGTTTGTTCAATGTGTAAACACGAAATTGTGGTCTCCAGCAGTCGAATTTTGGTGGTGTAACCGGCGTATAAATGGTCAGTGAGGGCACAGGAAACACCTCACTGCCTGTGACAGGTGATGAGCTTGTCTTTTACACCAACCTGAAGACCTGCCGACTTCCACTACACCATACACTTCAAGGCATATTGACACTACGTAAATATTTCTTGACCAGTGTTTCATCACGTTGGTTTCTTCTTTGCATTTTCAGTTCCATTTATATGAATCATGTGCTACATCCACAAGTCCCTTGCAGTCATTAACATCTCCTTAAAAATACATTTCTTGATATAGTAATTACATAAATATACAAATATTTACAATTGGGCATTTCCATAGTTACGGGTGTTACATGTACACACATTAAAATCAGGAAAAATAATGTAAGGAAAAATATTTATTGGATTTAATATTGAAAACTTTTAAGGCTTACATTATATTTCATGTTATAAATGTTGATACTGGAATTGTTTTATTGTTCTCCTGGTTATTAATCAAAAAAGTAGTGTTACGGGTGTTACCAAAAGTAGACCTGGCCCCTGTTATGAGTTAGGGAATTCTCTAATTTCTGCAAACTTGATGAAGCTTTTATTCTTGTAAAACAACTGTTAAGAGGTATTGCCCCAAATTTTATTTTGAAATATAAATTTTTATTTTTTTGCACATCATAACTCAGTATTTATATATTTTTTGCTGTTACGGGTGTTACATAGATGCATCAGATTTCATTCTTAAAGGAATAAATCTACCTCTTACAATTGCATAAAAAGAAAAGAAGTATTGTAGTTTATTTGGAATAGAAGTATGTACTTAAGAAAACATATTTGAAGGATACAGCTATTTATTACACAAAAAATTTTGTTACAGTTTTAAAGCACAACTAGGCCAAGATATCGTTACTTACATTTACCTCTTTTTGTAGGCCTAACAAATTTATGACAAAAATGTTTTCTTATTATTGATAGGCTTAAAAACTTTTTAATAATCTTTTTCAGCAACATCCAACTCATAATTGAAGTCATAATACAAACGGTTACCTTGTTGTTTTATTTCTGGTGTTGTTACCTTAGATAGTACTTGACTGAATTTCACAAAACAAACATCAGTTTCATCCAGTTTAAAATGTGTTTTACTTTTTCCTACTGACTTCAGAAACATTATTTTCACATCCTCCTCTTCATCAACCTCACTCTGGCATATTCCCAAGTAACAGTATTGAATTTTGGATAGGGTTGGCTTCTTTTTGTCACTTGGAATGTCAACCAAGACAAATAATCCAAATTTTAAATCAGACTTTTCAATTTTATTAGTTAGGCTTAACTCACAAGCACTTCCAATATTGTCTTGTGATTCAGATAGTGAAACAGTCTCCTGATCAGAATCATCAGAACTGCACATTTCATGGAAGTTTATGCATCTTTTTGCATGTAATGTTTTAACTTTGGCCTCCTCAGTAATAAATACTGACACCCTTGTCATTAATGACTCTGCTGTTTTTTAAACCAGCGAATCAGTTGTGTTATAAGGCCAAAAATGATGGCAGCCCTGAATTTGAGGAATCCCTTGTAAAATTTTCCACCTTTCATCCAAAATAGGACTGTTATGCTCCACTGTTATGTTATCAACCCATAATACCTTAATTTTAGAAAAATTCTTCAGAGTGTAGTCATAACAGTCAATTGTGTTGTTAATAATAATTTTCCTAGATCTAACAGCTGTACACATGCTCCTCTTCAGTGCACCTCCAATGCCATCCATGGCTCCTTTACCATGTGAACTGGCAAAAAATTCCACTCAACTGTCAGTCCAAAGTCTCTCTCAAAATAACATAGATTGGACAGAGTATATTTGTTTTTGAACTGCCCAGCACAGTACATTGTTAAACATAGGCTCTTAAAATGAATGACTAGAATTTGCCTCAATAAGCAGTTTACTGGGCCTATATAAAATTTAAAACAGGTTAGAAATATTGTTGTTCTTGGAAAAGTTAGAATGGAAAACATAAACTATATGTAATCTAAAGAATTTTGGGCTTAATTAACATTTTAGGAGAACATCAGTTGAGTCTGGTTAAAAGAACATCAGTTGAGTCAGGTTAATGCTCTAATTAACTTTTATAATGTAGGTGTAGTGCTTAAAGAAATGTATGCAGAGGAATAAAAATTTTAGTTTTCATGCCCAAAACTGTTTTTATATTTAATAAACATAGTTAAAAAAACATTTTTGATTCATAATAATACCCTTTGGTTATAATTTAAGTGTAGGGCCTAGACCTACTAAAGATGAAGGTGGCATTAAACCTTCCAATTCAAGTTACGGGTGTTACACATGTGTTAAGTAACACCCGAAACAAAAATTAGTAACACCCGTAACAGCTCTAAGAGTGTTAAATAAGATTTCAAAATGCCATTTAATGGTATGATATTGTAAAACATGTGCATAACCTCACTTTTACAGAAAGGTATTGTACAGAACAAATTTACTAGATCACAAATTAAACTTTTGTATCTTTTTTGTTACGGGTGTTACAAGCGGCATATATATTATAAAACTAACAAAATAAAGAAATGCAATTAGCTTACTTCAACAAAACGAATTATTATGAGCTATAACAATGTTGACTTCAATATTCTTTGCAACAATAGAACAATCAGCCATAGATAACACAACTAATACTCATCTGGAAATAGCATAAAACATACCTCTCTGTGGTGCCATAGAGTAGTGCACTTTAAACGCTTAGTGAAGGTAGAAATTTAATTTTTTCATGTTCATGATTATTTTGCAAGAACAAATGTACTTTTAACTTGGCATTTTTAAGGTTATATTTGTAATATTGTAATTTTAATTTTTTTTGTCACAAAGTCTCTTTAACATGGAATGACCCAATTAATCATTACATGAGATAGTTACATTGTTGTCATATAGTACATATACAGAATTAAATGGAAAAATTTAGTAAATTTTTACGTTACATTCAATATCATTGTGCTGACATGTGAATTACATTACATTCAGATTGAAATATACATTTATTTATTTTATTTGTTAGCTCATTCTTTTTCCTTTTTTTGTTCTTTTCCCTTTCGTTACACTTGCAACATTTGAAGATAATTGTGGCAACTCGCTAGAATATTCAACTTAAAATTCATCTTGCCTCCTGGAATAAAAATTAGACATATTTCAAGCTTCAAGACAGCCCTCCGTAGGAGGATAGGTTCATGGGATGGTTGCTAACTACTTCATAAATAGTAGTGTATATATATATATATATATATATATACACACACACACACACACTCCTGGAAATGGAAAAAAGAACACATTGACACCGGTGTGTCAGACCCACCATACTTGCTCCGGACACTGCGAGAGGGCTGTACAAGCAATGATCACACGCGCGGCACAGCGGACACACCAGGAACCGCGGTGTTGGCCGTCGAATGGCGCTAGCTGCGCAGCATTTGTGCACCGCCACCGTCAGTGTCAGCCAGTTTGCCGTGGCATACGGAGCTCCATCGCAGTCTTTAACACTGGTAGCATGCCGCGACAGCGTGGACGTGAACCGTATGTGCAGCTGACGGACTTTGAGCGAGGGCGTATAGTGGGCATGCGGGAGGCCGGGTGGACGTACCGCCGAATTGCTCGACACGTGGGGCGTGAGGTCTCCACAGTACATCGATGTTGTCGCCAGTGGTCGGCGGAAGGTGCGCGTGCCCGTCGACCTGGGACCGGACCGCAGCGACGCACGGATGAACGCCAAGACCGTAGGATCCTACGCAGTGCCGTAGGGGACCGCACCGCCACTTCCCAGCAAATTAGGGACACTGTTGCTCCTGGGGTATCGGCGAGGACCATTCGCAACCGTCTCCATGAAGCTGGGCTACGGTCCCGCACACCGTTAGGCCGTCTTCCGCTCACGCCCCAACATCGTGCAGCCCGCCTCCAGTGGTGTCGCGACAGGCGTGAATGGAGGGACGAATGGAGACGTGTCGTCTTCAGCGATGAGAGTCGCTTCTGCCTTGGTGCCAATGATGGTCGTATGCGTGTTTGGCGCCGTGCAGGTGAGCGCCACAATCAGGACTGCATACGACCGAGGCACACAGGGCCAACACCCGGCATCATGGTGTGGGGAGCAATCTCCTACACTGGCCGTACACCACTGGTGATCGTCGAGGGGACACTGAATAGTGCACGGTACATCCAAACCGTCATCGAACCCATCGTTCTACCATTCCTAGACCGGCAAGGGAACTTGCTGTTCCAACAGGACAATGCACGTCCGCATGTATCCCGTGCCACCCAACGTGCTCTAGAAGGTGTAAGACAACTACCCTGGCCAGCAAGATCTCCGGATCTGTCCCCCATTGAGCATGTTTGGGACTGGATGAAGCGTCGTCTCACGCGGTCTGCACGTCCAGCACGAACGCTGGTCCAACTGAGGCGCCAGGTGGAAATGGCATGGCAAGCCATTCCACAGGACTACATCCAGCATCTCTACGATCGTCTCCATGGGAGAATAGCAGCCTGCATTGCTGCGAAAGGTGGATATACACTGTACTAGTGCCGACATTGTGCATGCTCTGTTGCCTGTGTCTATGTGCCTGTGGTTCTGTCAGTGTGATCATGTGATGTATCTGACCCCAGGAATGTGTCAATAAAGTTTCCCCTTCCTGGGACAATGAATTCACGATGTTCTTATTTCAATTTTCAGGTGTGTGTGTGTGTGTGTGTGTGTGTGTGTGTGTGTGTGTGTGTGTGTGTGTATATATATATCTAAAAACAAAGATGATGTGACTTACCAAATGAAAGTGCTGGCAGGTCGACAGACACACAAACAAACACACACACACACACAAAATTCAAGCTTTCGCAACAAACTGTTGCCTCATCAGGAAAGAGGGAAGGAGAGGGAAAGACGAAAGGATGTGGGTTTTAAGGGAGAGGGTAAGGAGTCATTCCAATCCCGGGAGCGGAAAGACTTACCTTAGGGTGAAACAAGGACGGGTATACACTCGCACACACACACATATCCATCCACACATATACAGACACAAGCAGACATATGAAACAAGGACGGGTATACACTCGCACACACACACATATCCATCCACACATATACAGACACAAGCAGACATATGTCTGCTTGTGTCTGTATATGTGTGGATGGATATGTGTGTGTGTGCGAGTGTATACCCGTCCTTGTTTCACCCTAAGGTAAGTCTTTCCGCTCCCGGGATTGGAATGACTCCTTACCCTCTCCCTTAAAACCCACATCCTTTCGTCTTTCCCTCTCCTTCCCTCTTTCCTGATGAGGCAACAGTTTGTTGCGAAAGCTTGAATTTTGTGTGTATGTTTGTGTTTGTTTGTGTGTCTGTCGACCTGCCAGCACTTTCATTTGGTAAGTCACATCATCTTTGTTTTTAGATATATATTTCCTACGTGGAATGTTTCCCTCTATTATAACCATATATATATATATATATATATATATATATATATATATATATATATATATATATATATATATATATATACAAGCTTTCGCAACAAACTGTTGCCTCATCAGGAAAGATGGAAGGAGAGGGAAAGACGAAAGGATGTGGGTTTTAAGGGAGAGGGTAAGGAGTCATTCCAATCCCGGGAGTGGAAAGACTTACCTTACGGGGAAAAAAGGACGGGTATACTCTCTCTCTCGCGCGCGTGCACACTCACACACACACACACACACACACACACACACACACACACACCGACATATTTAAAGACAAAGAGTTTGGGCAGAGATGTCAGTCGAGGCGGAAGTGCAGAGGCAAAGATGTTGTTGAATGACAGGTGAGGTATGAGTGGCGGCAACTTGAAATTAGCGGAGATTGAGACCTGGTGGGTAACGGGAAGAGAGGATATATTGAAGAGCAAGTTCCCATCTCCGGTGTTGGTGTTGGTGGGAAGTATCCAGATAACCCGGACGGTGTAACACTGTGCCAAGATGTGCTGGCCGTGCACCAAGGCATGTTTAGCCACAGGGTGATCCTCATTACCAACAAACACTGTCTGCCTGTGTCCATTCATGTGAATGGACAGTTTGTTGCTGGTCATTCCCACATAGAATGCATCACAGTGTAGGCAGGTCAGTTGGTAAATCACGTGGGTGCTTCCACACGTGGCTCTGCCTTTGATCGTGTACACCTTCCGGGTTACAGGACTGGAGTAGGTGGTGGTGGGAGGGTGCATGGGACAGGTTTTACACCGGGGCCGGTTACAAGGATAGGAACCAGAGGGTAAGGGAGGTGGTTTGGGGATTTCATAGGGATGAACTAACAGGTTATGAAGGTTAGGTGGACGGCCTCTCTTGATGGAGTGGGATTTCATGAAGGATGGATCTCATTTCAGGGCAGGATTTGAGGAAGTCGTATCCCTGCTGGAGAGCCACATTCAGAGTCTGGTCCAGTCCCAGAAAGTATCCTGTCACAAGTGGGGCACTTTTGTGGTTCTTCTGTGGGAGGTTCTGGGTTTGAGGGGATGAGGAAGTGGCTCTGGTTATTTGCTTCTGTACCAGGTCGGGAGGGTAGTTGCGGGATGCGAAAGCTGTGGTCAGGTTGTTGGTGTAATGGTTCAGGGATTCCGGACTGGAGCACATTCGTTTGCCACGAAGACCTAGGCTGTAGGGAAGGGACCGTTTGATGTGGAATGGGTGGCAGCTGTCATAATGGAGGTACTGTTGCTTGTTGGTGGGTTTGATGTGGACGGACGTGTGAAGCTGGCCATTGGACAGATGGAGGTCAATGTCGAGGAAAGTGGCGTGGGATTTGGAGTAGGACCAGGTGAATCTGATGGAACCAAAGGAGTTGAGGTTGGAGAGGAAATTCTGGAGTTCTTCTTCACTGTGAGTCCAGATCATGAAGATGTCATCAATAAATCTGTACCAAACTTTGGGTTAGCAGGCCTGGGTAACCAAGAAGGCTTCCTCTAAGCGACCCATGAATAGGTTGGTGTACGAGGGGGCCATCCTGGTACCCATGGCTGTTCCCTTTAATTGTTGGTATGTCTGGCCTTCAAAAGTGAAGAAGTTGTGGGTCAGGATGAAGCTGGCTAAGGTAATGAGGAAAGAGGTTTTAGGTAGGGTGGCAGGTGATCGGCATGAAAGGAAATGCTCCTTCGCGGCGAGGCTCTGGATGTGCGGAATATTTGTGTATAAGGAAGTGGCATCAATGGTTACAAGGATGGTTTCTGGGCGTAACAGATTGGGTAAGGATTCCAGGGGTTCGAGAAAGTGGTTGGTGTCTTTGATGAAGAATGGGAGACTGCATGTAATGGGTTGAAGTTGTTGATCTACATAGGCAGAGATACGCTCTGTGGGGGCTCGGTAACCAGCTACAATGGGGCGGCCGGGATGATTGGGTTTGTGAATTTTAGGAAGAAGGTAGGGGTGCGGGGTGTCGGTGGGGTCAGGAGGTTGATGGAGTCAGGTGAAAGGTTTTGCAGGGGGCCTAAGGTTCTGAGGATTCCTTGAAGCTCCGCCTGGACATCGGGAATGGGATTACCTTGACAAACTTTGTATGTGGTGTTGTCTGAAAGCTGACGCAGTCCCTCAGCCACATACTCCCGACGATCAAGTACCACGGTCGTGGAACCCTTGTCCACCGGAAGAATGACGATGGATCGGTCAGCCTTCAGATCACGGATAGCCTGGGCTTCAGCAGTGGTGATGTTGGGAGTAGGATTAAGGTTTTTTAAGAAGGATTGAGATGCAAGGCTGGAAGTCAGAAATTCCTGGAAGGATTGGAGAGGGTGATTTTGAGGAAGAGGAGGTGGTTCCCGCTGCGATGGAGGACGGAACTGTTCCAGGCAGGGTTCAATTTGGATAGTGTCCTGGGGAGTTGGATCATTAGGAGTAGGATTAAGATCATTTTTCTTCGTGGCAAAGTGATATTTCCAGCAGAGAGTACGAGAGTAGGACAGTAAATCTTTGACGAGGGCTGTTTTGTTGAATCTGGGAGTGGGACTGAAGGTGAGACCTTTGGATAGGACAGAGGTTTCGGATTGGGAGAGAGGTTTGGAGGAAAGGTTAACTACTGAATTAGGGTGTTGTGGTTCCAGATTGTGTTGATTGGAATTTTGAGGTTTTGGAGGGAGTGGAGCTGGAAGTGGGAGATTGAGTAGATGGGAGAGACTGGGTTTGTGTGCAATGAGAGGAGGTTGAGGTTTGCTGGAAAGGTTGTGAAGGGTGAGTGAGTTGCCTTTCCGGAGGTGGGAAACCAGGAGATTGGATAGTTTTTTGAGGTGGAGGGTGGCATGCTGTTCTAATTTGCGGTTGGCCTGTAGGAGGATGCTCTGAACAGCCGGTGTGAATGTGGGAGAGGAAAGATTAAGGACTTTTATTAAGGATAGGAGTTGACGGGTGTTCTTTTAGGCCTTGTGGCAAACGAGATAGAGCATCGGCTATAATGTTGGATTCTCCTTTTATGTATATAATATCAAAATCATATTATTGTAGTGATGCACACCAGCGTGCAAGACGTGAATGTAATAACTTGCATGATAGCAGGGAAGAAAGAGCTTGATGATCAGTATAAAACTTAGTACGTTTTCCCCATAGAAAGTAGCGAAACTTGCGAAATGCCCATACTATGGCAAGTGTTTTGCGCTCGGTCACTGAATATGACTTTTCGCATTCAGTGAGCGTGCGGCTAGCAAAACTTATAGGTTTGATGACTGTTTGTTCATTTTCTACATGAATTTGGAATAAAAATACTCTGAGCCCATAGGAATTTGCATCTGTTACTAGGCAAAAGTCTGACGTCATATCAGGATGACATAACAACGGTGCATTTACTAAAGCATTCTTAATCGCTTCAAAATTTGTCTGACAGAACTCTGTCCATTTCCAAATATTATTTCTTTTGAGTAAAGATAGAAGATGTGGACTGTTAAGAAGGTGGTAGGGTACAAATTTCCTAAGAATGAAGATAGACCAAGAAAGACTTTGAGTTGTTTACGATTCTGTGGGGATGGAAAATTCTTAATTGCATCGATTTTTCTTGAGTCTGGATAAATGCCTTCAGTTGATATGATATGACCAAGGAATTTGATTTCTCTCCTCCCTAATTTGGTCTTTGATAAATTGATAGTGACACCTGCGTCAGAAAATTTAGTCAGAAGTTGCTTCAGAAGATTAACATGTTCTTCCCAAGTAGTGGTGGCAATGACAATGTCGTCAACATAAACTGTGATTTGCGGTAACAATTGTGGTCCAAGAACAGCGTCTAAGGCTTCAATAAATACTCCAGCACTCACTCGTAGACCAAAGGGTAGAACACAAAATTGATAACTACGTCCCTCACATAGAAATGCAGTGTATTTACGACTGTTTTTATGAGTGTTCACCTGCCAAAACGATGAGCGGAGGTCGATATAAAAACTGCTAGGATCGGACTGCAATATAGTGAATGTGACCTTTCAAAGATACCCCAAGCTTGCATTTTTTCAATCTCTTTCAAAACTGCGGGTTTCTTTGACCAAGGAATATTATAATATGTTCTACAGTATATTTTGTGTGGTTTAACATCCATCTCATAAGTATAGCCTCTAATAATTCCAGGTTTCTCCACAAATACCTCAGCAAATTGCTGCAAACTTCAAGTAATTCAAGTTGTTGTTCCTTTGTCAGATATTCAGATTCTGTGCATTTTTGATATAAATCATTAGGTTTAATTCCCTGAGCTACAGCTTCATTAAAAATTAAATCACGTATGTTTGTTGCTGGTGGATACACAAAATGTAACTGTTCAAACTTACCTTGTTTACTGTTTTAAGTTTTTACCCTGTGTTAACTCTATTGTCAGTTGTTGTTGGTTTACGGTCAAATGACATTTCCCTTTTCCTAAATCTATGATTGCTTGATATTCATTCAAAAAGTCAATTCCTAATATGCAATGCATAACTAATTTGTCTACTACCAGAAAACTGTAATTGAGTGGTATATTTGAAAATGTGAAGTTAATTAGCACTTGAAATTTCACATTCTTTGATTTTTTACCGGTGGCACTTATAATGTGACAATTCTGTACTGGCAATGTTTGTATGTTCATTATTTGTTGGAGTTCATTATATAAGGACATTGAAATGACACTTGCTGCTGCTCCTGTATCTAACATTACTTCCACTTCATAACTACCAATCATAACTTGTATTATAACCTGAATAATCTTCTTTGTTTTACTGCCGGCCGCGGTGGCCGTGCGGTTCTAGGCGCTCCAGTCTGGAGCCGCACTGCTGCTACGGTCGCAGGTTCAAATCCTGCCTCGGGCATGGGTGTGTGTGATGTCCTTAGGTTAGTTAGGTTTAAGTAGTTCTAAGTTCTAGGGGACTAATGATCACAGCAGTTGAGTCCCATAGTGCTCAGAGCCATTTGAACCATTTGATTTTGTTTTACTGGTACTATTAAAATCTACATCCTGATATAATTCTTTTTCTATTTTCTTACTGTCATCATATCGGAGAAAACAAATCGTCGGTTCCGTTGCGCTCTGCTCCCTATCGACCGTAACTCGAGCGCTTAGCTCGGTCGTCGTTCGTTTTCCGGCAAATTCGGTTGTTGCTGCGGGTTGGGTTGATTGCCCAACTCAATAATATTTACATTTCTGTCGCGTGTCACCCAAGTATCAGCTATTTGGTTGTTGACATTACTTCGCATCACATTGGGAGTTCCGTTAGGTAGGAATTGAAGGTTGCTGTATTGCATGTGTCGTGGCGGTGGTCCATTGTGATTTCCCCATACATTATTTCGCCCATGACTGTAACTGGTATTGTCATTACTGTTATTCCTGCAATACATGTTTGGATGTTGTTTCTCTGAAAATATCCTGGATGGTACCTGTTATCCTCTCCTCTATGATTTCAGTTCCTTCTTCTATTGTTGTTATTTTGAATATAACTGTTATTGTTCTGATTGTAATTACTGTTCGGATAACCATTATAGTAATAATTACTGTTTCCTTACCAATGCTGCGAGTTGTTTCTCCTAATATTGAATGGATTTGTCCCAGTGTAGTGCAAATTGTTTCTTTGAGTGTTTTGTTGTGGTGTCGGAGGCGGATTCCAATAGCCTCTGTGATTTCTGTTGTGCGTACGCGAATTGCTTGGATGGATCGGATACAATTCATTGAAATTCCTAATCTCATCTCTGTAAACAACATCTATCTCATCAACACAACTGAAAAAAATTCTTTATGTTGTCCTCGGACACTCCTATTAATTTATCACAGTAAGGAAATGGTAAGTGGCTTTTAAGTGTTCTAATTACGTCTGGTAAATCTGCTGGTTTTGTCCAATATAATGTTTTGTCTAGGTAGCGTTCAAAGTATTGACGTAAAGTCTCTTTCTTCGGGTTGTAAATTTCTGGATTGTGTACTTCTCGTTTTAAACTTTGCTGTTCTGTGATCGACCAGAATTCCTCAAGAAATGCTTGTTCAAACTGTTCAAATGTTAAACATCGTCTTTTCATTGCTGCTCCCCACTTAGCTGCTCTTCCACGTAACAAATTTGTAACATATCGAATTTTATCGGCTTCTAACCAATGTCTCGGGAAAATACCATCAAAAGAGCGGATGAAAACAATCGGATGCACTTTGTCTTTCTCATCACATGAAAATGTCTGAAAGTATCCATGTCCTACTAATGTTTCATCAGTTACTCCCGATGGTATTATGGGTCCTGCATTTTGTGTCAAACTGTGCATAGTATGTGGTGATGTCTGATAGTAATTTTGATCTTGTGGTAGCATTGAAAATGGTTCATTGGGATTTGTATCACTCGTTGGTAATTCTACAGGGTGATTCAAAAAGAATACCACAACTTTAAAAATGTGTATGTAATGAAAGAAACATAATATAACCTTCTGTTATACGTCATTACAAAGAGTATTTAAAAAGGTTTTTTTTCACTCAAAAACAAGTTCAGAGATGTTCAATATGGCCCCCTCCAGACACACGAGCAATATCAACCCGATACTCCAACTCGTTCCACACTCTCTGTAGCATATCAGGCGTAACAGTTTGGATAGCTGCTGTTATTTCTCGTTTCAAATCATCAATGGTGGCTGGAGAGGTGGCCGAAACACCATATCCTTAACATACCCCCATAAGAAAAAATCGCAGAGGGTAAGATCAGGGCTTCTTGGAGGCCAGTGATGAAGTGCTCTGTCACGGGCTGCCTGGCGGCCGATTCATCGCCTCGGCTAGTTGACGTTCAGGTAGTTACGGACAGATAAGTGCCAATGTGGTGGCGCTCCATCCTGCTGAAATATGAATTGTTGTGCTTCTTGTTCGAGCTGAGGGAACAGCCAATTCTCTAACATCTCCAGATACTGTAGTCCAGTTACAGTAGCACCTTCGAAGAAAAAGGGACCAAAAACTTTATTGGCTGAAATGGCGACAAATGTACAACTAAATGAAACTTCATAGCTCCCTTAATTCGCCGACAGATAGTGCTTAGCTCTGCCTTTTGTCGTTGCAGAGTTTTAAATTCCTAAAGTTGTGGTATTCTTTTTGAATCGCCCTGTATTTTCGGCTGTGTGCTGAGTCTAGCATTATTCGGATTCTCATTTGTGTTTTGGTTGCCTGTTATGGGTTTTGGTATCACTGACAAACTTGGTATCACATTTTCTTTAAGTTTACGTACCTCTTTCTGAATATTATCTGTTTCTCCCTTTACTTGTTCCTTTGTCTTATCTAAAATGATCTGTGTCATTGTCTCAAACTTCTCATCTAAATAATCATCACATAATTTGCGTTCATGTACAAGTTTCTCTGCTAGAGTTGTGTCATTCTTTAAAGATGCTACATCTGCTCTGTCGTCAAGTTTTTCTAACTTTTCCTGTAAGGATTTCTGCTCCAATGTTACATCATTTAATCTGTCTGAAATCGTCAGGTCTAAGTGTTCTTGGTTTGTTTTTATGGAATTGTGTGAATGTTGTAATTCGTCAACTTGGGTACTGGTTTTCTGTTGTTCAAAAACTGCTGTTAACAATTTCTCATTACATCGTTGTAAGTCAGTTTTTGTCTCGTCACTGAATTCCACAAATACCTTTTCTTGTCTCGGAACCTTGTCTGATAAGTCAGTAAATTTCCTTCCAAGACTACTGGTGGTTTCTGTCAAGTCGGCAATTTGTCTCGATTGTTTTTCAAAATTTTGTTTTATGTCCCGTGTCAGTTCATCGAATTTTGTGTCAAATTTCCCAATGTCACATTTTAAATTGTCATTTTTCTCGTCTAAAGCATCAAATCTTTTGTCAAATTTTCTGTTTTGGTCACCAAGTAACTTCAGAATCTGGTTGAGCATGTCAGAGTCCTGTGTCTTAGTTTCGTAATTTTTTCGTGTCTGATTGATGTCTGGTTCTGAAGTTGACGTTGTCAATGTTGCGTAGTACTCGCTCTCCATTCGCCTGTATATCTGTTTAAATATAGGGGTTGTTGTCTTAATCGATCCGGTAAAATTATGTCTTGAACATCCTCACAATTAAGTTCAATATTCATTTGACTGTCAGACATGTTTTGCAATGTGTCACTTTCACTAAGCTCGTCCGCGGAAACAATTTCTACGCGTCTAGCATCCATCTTGCGGTTTTCGTTATTAATTGCAAATAAAATATTCCAATGGAAAAAAAAAAAAATTTTAAATGTCATATGTTGAAATCTGAAATTTCTCTTATGGAAATGGATATTTCTATATGATTTTTAATTAGAAATTGAATTATTGAACTGGTACTGAAATTTCCCTTTCACAAATAAATGACTGTGAATATGCTCTTCACTTATCATTTGCAATAATAGTAAATCAATTTTAACTACAATTTGAAAAAATAATTTTGAAATAAATGGATCGGAGTTAAGGAAGTACAGATGGCTGCTTGAAACTGGAAAAAATGTAAATTTCTGTACTCACCAATTTTTTTTTGTTCTTCAGTCTTATGTTGCAAATGTAGCGTCAGATATACAGTTTTCAATCCAAAATTTTTCTTTCACATCCATGCAAATTATTTTATGGAACGTTATCCTTTTCCCTTTTTTTTACCAAATTAATTTCCTCAGCATGAAAATGAAAATTAACACGAATTAGTAACAGGGAAAACAATATTGTTGTAAATTTCATGCACGTAACATTACAATTGAAATGAATGAGACTTAGTCCAAATTCATTTTCTGATGCTATTAAGTGGTTAAAATTAGATAAAATGTCCAAAATTTATAATAATTGCACTTGTATCAAATCCGAAGATTGTAAGTCCTGTCACCAGGATGCCAATTGTAGTGTTACCTTTGTCTTGGGAAAATACTGTGAAAAATATAAAATAGAAAATCTGATTGGGTTTTGAATTTTGGTGGTTTCAGTTACCGATAAGGCGGACTTCGTATTATTGATTGAGATCGTGCTATAATTTGACCATGCATGGCAGACCGGGTCGGCAACACTACAAAAAGCGACTGTACGGAAATAGCATCAGAAACTAATTGAAATTTACCTTATAATCTTGTTAGATACGCAGTATTAATTACAATATAGTCTTCATGGCTGTCCTCCTAATTTCTCTTGTAGGACGACCTATCTTTCACTTTTCTCCGTCTGTTGAAAACTTCTTCAAGTTGTCACTGTCATGATCAATTTACAAATTTGGGGATAACCACCTCGAATCACTATTGAAACAACCTTGCTTTGTAATATAATTTTAATTTCCACCCAAAAGCACATTCAACACAGCGCCGAAAAATACACGTCTTTCGTATGAAGACAAGAGAGAGTGAGTCCTCAATTAGTTGTTAAAAGCCAAAAAACCTACGCAAAAGTAAAAAGAGACGAACAAAATTATTTATAAAAATCGGTCGCTGGCGCAGCGCTCTTCTGCGTGGGCGATCGTAAATTATATCTGTACTGGCCGAGGCGCGGTTGTCAAAGTACCATTACACATCTCCCAGTACCTACTGCAACCTGTAATTATTTGACAAGTGAGAAAATAATGTATTCGGCGAATGCCTTTCACATTCCAGAAAACTGATGCCTTGCCTTTGTGGCCAACTGTATTGCATTTGCTTTCCTGGCTGACAGTTAATTGACATAATTCCACTATTTTGAGTGGTATAGAAGTTTCCACTGTTTTGAGTTGTATCGCAGTGGACCCATGTTTCACGTGCAGTTACTAACCAGTGCAGAAAATCTTATCAGTTGCTCTGAGAACAAGTGAAACATTGTTTGGACATTTCCATTCTGATCCATTTTTGAGCCTGCACTCTTAAAGAGTCACGGCATCTGTCTGGCAGTTATTTTTCTCGTGTCCGATTTCACCGTTAAAATGTAACAATTGCTTTCAGGTGACATCCCTGCATCTTTGGCAATTCCTTGCAGTTTCAGTCAGTTATCCTCTGTGACTATTTTATGCAATTTCGCAGAAATATTAGGGGTAGTGGCACCACACTGCAGATCACCATCCGACTCGGCCCTCCATTCTGCAGCAGTCAAATGAGGAGGAGCAGAGTCCCCCATTGTGTTCTGGAAATCAGCACAAATTTCCTTCATTTTCATACTTTCTTTATGAACTACATAATCGCTCCTTGAATCTCGGATTTTTGCTGTCTTCAGAAATCACTACCGAGCGAGGTGGCGCAGTGGTTAGCACACTGGACTTGCAATTGGGAGGACGACAGTTCAATCCCGCGTCCGGCCATCCTGATTTAGGTTTTCCGTGATTTCCCTAAATCGCTCCAGGCAAATGCCGGGATGGTTCCTCTGAAAGGGCACGGCCGACTTCCTTCCCTAATCCGATGAGACCAATGTTTGGTCTCTTCCCCCAAAACCAACCAACCAGAAATCACTACACGGGACGCCCACACCGTAGCTCTCTTATCGAGAGCACTAGTGTGGCACATGTTTATTTGTAAATTACAAAATATTATTACTGGGGTACATTGTCACCCTACCATCGACATCCGGTGCTGATTCTGCGATTTTCAAACCACCCCTGTTCGTGTGTCGAACAGCCTGCATTGATACCGACAGATCGAACCACTCGATTCACATTGTAATGACATGCACATCCAACTATGGCTCCTTCCTGCCATTCTGTCATGTCTCCAAAATGCCAATGCTGGAGGGTAAGATGACTGCCTGGTGTCCATCCTACACCGTCACGGTGCTCCTTAGCGACCAGTGTGTTCTTTTAAGCCGTGAACAATTTTTTTTTTTCGTGTGTTTATATCTTACATAAGATGACTGATGCATTTTATATCTGCTTTATATATTTAGTACGTTGCAATTCATCCGCTTGGAACTGATTCGCAACACATATAATTTCATATAATACAAGTAATTTCACTGAGTTCTTGTTGTTGTTGTTGTTGTTGTGGTCTTCAGTCCTGAGACTGATTTGATGCAGCTCTCCATGCTACTCTATCCTATGCAAGCTTCTCCA
The DNA here is from genome assembly GCF_021461385.2 of Schistocerca piceifrons. Taxonomy (NCBI): domain Eukaryota; kingdom Metazoa; phylum Arthropoda; class Insecta; order Orthoptera; family Acrididae; genus Schistocerca; species Schistocerca piceifrons. Next base: position 218,478,155 of record NC_060146.1, read on the forward strand.
TCTCCCAGTACCTACTGCAGCCTACATCCTTCTGAATCTGCTTAGTGTATTCATCTCTTGGTCTCCCTCTACGATTTTTACCCTCCACACCGCCATCCAATGCTAAATTTGTGATCCCTTGATTCCTCAGAACATGTCCTACCAACCGGTCCCTTCTTCTTGTCAAGTTGTGCCACAAACTCCTCTTCTCCCCAAATCTATTCAATACCTCCTCATTAGTTATGTGATCTACCCATCTAATCTTCAGTATTCTTCTGTAGCACCACATTTCGAAAGCTTCTATTCTCTTCTTGTCAAAACTATTTATCGTCCACATTTCACTTCCATACATGGCTACACTCCATATGAATACTTTCAGAAATGACTTCCTGACACTTAAATCAATACTGGATGTTAACAAATTTCTCTTCTTCATAAACGCTTTCCTTGCCATTGCCAGTCTACATTTTATATCCTCTCTACTTCGACCATCATCAGTTATTTTGCTCCCCAAATAGCAAAACTCCTTTACTAGTTTAAGCGTCTCATTTCCTAATCTAATTCCCTCAGCATCACCTGACTTAATTCGACTACATTCCATTATCCTTGTTTTGCTTTTGTTGATGTTCATCTTATACCCTCCTTTCAAGACACTGTCCATTCCATTCAACTGCTCTTCCAAGTCCTTTGCTGTCTCTGACAGAATTACAATGTCATCGGCGAACCTCAAAGTTTTTATTTCTTCTCCATGGATTTTAATACCTACTCCGAACTTTTCTTTAGTTTCCTTTACTGCTTGCTGAATATACAGATTGAATAGCATCGGGGAGAGGCTACAGCCCTGTTTCACTCCCTTCCCAACCACTGCTTCCGTTTCGTGCCCCTCGACTCTTAGAACCGCCATCTGGTTTCTGTACAAATTGTAAATAGCCTTTCGCTCCCTGTATTTTACCCCTGCCACTTTCAGAATTTGAAAGAGAGTATTCCAGTCAACATTGTCAAAAGCTTTCTCCAAGTCTACAAAAGCTAGAAATGTAGGTTTGCCTTTCCTTAATCTTTCTTCTAAGATAAATGGTAGGGTCAATATTGCCTCATGTGTTTCAACATTTTTACGGAATCCTAACTGATCTTCCCCGAGGTCGACTTCAACCAGTTTTTCCATTCGTCTGTAAAGAATTCGTGTTAGTATTTTGCAGCTGTGACTTATTAAACTGATAGTTCGGTAATTTTCACATCTGTCAACACCTGCTTTCTTTGGGATTGGAATTATTATATTCTTCTTGAAGTCTGAGGGAATTTCGCCTGTCTCGTACATCTTGCTCATCAGATGGTAGAGTTTTGTCAGGTCTCGCTCTCCCAGTAGTTCTAATGGAATGTTGTCTACTCCTGGGGCCTTCTTTCGACTTAGTTCTTTCAGTGCTCTGTCAAACTCTTCACGCAGTATCATATCTCCCATTTCATCTTCATCTACATCCTCTTCCGTTTCCATGATATTGTCCTCAAGAACTTCGGCCCTGTATAGGCCCTCTATACACTCCTTCCGCCTTTCTGCTTTCCCTTTTTTGCTTAGAACTGGGTTTCCATCTGAGCTCTTGATATTCATGCAAGTGGTTCTCTTATCTCCAAAGGTCTCTTTAATTTTCCTGTAGGCAGTATCTATCTTACCCCTAGTGAGATAAGCCTCTACATCCTTACATTTGTCCTCTAGCCATCCCTGCTTAGCCATTTTGCACTTCCTGTCGATCTCATTTTTGAGACGTTTGTATTCCTTTTTGCCTGCTTCATTTACTGCATTTTTATATTTTCTCCTTTCATGAATTAAATTCAATATTTCTTCTGTTACCCAAGGATTTCTACTAACCCTCTTCTTTTTACCTACTTGATCGTCTGCTGCCTTCACTACTTCATCCCTCAGAGCCACCCATTCTTCTTCTACTGTATTTCTTTCCCCCATTCCTTTCAATTGTTCCCTTATGCTCTCCCTGAATCTCTGTACAACCTCTGGTTCTTTTAGTTTATCCAGGTCCCATCTCCTTAAATTCCCACCTTTTTGCAGTTTCTTCAGTTTTAATCTACAGGTCATAACCAATAGATTGTGGTCAGAGTCCACATCTGCCCCTGGAAATGTCTTACAATTTAAAACCTGGTTCCTAAATCTCTGTCTTACCATTATATAATCTATCTGATACCTTTTAGTATCTCCAGGGTTCTTCCATGTATACAACCTTCTATCATGATTCTTAAACCAAGTGTTAGCTATGATTAAGTTGTGCTCTGTGCAAAATTCTATCAGGCAGCTTCCTCTTTCATTTCTTAGCCCCAATCCATATTCACCTAGCATGTTTCCTTCTCTTCCTTTTCCTACTGTTAAATTCCAGTCACCCATGACTATTAAATTTTCATCTCCCTTTACTACCCGAATAATTTCTTTTATAGTCATCATACATTTCATCAATTTCTTCATCATCTGCAGAGTTAGTTGGCATATAAACTTGTACTACCATAGTAGGTGTGGGCTTCGTGTCTATCTTGGCCACAATAATGCATTCACTATGCTGTTTGCAGTAGCTTACCTTCACAACTATTTTTTTATTCATTATTAAACCTACTCCTGCATTACCCCTATTTGATTTTGTATCTATATCTTACTTTATCTATCCATTTCCCTTTTTAAATTTTCTAACCTACCTGCCCGATTAAGGGATCTGAAAATTCCATACTCCGGTCTGTAGAATGCCAGTTTTCTTTCTCCTGATAACGATATCCTCTTAAGTAGTCCCCGACCGGAGATATGAATGGGGGACTATTTTACCTCTGGAATATTTTACCCAAGAGGACGCCATGATCATTTAATCATACAGTGAAGCTGCATGCCCTCGGGAAAAATTACGGCTGTAGTTTCCCCTTGCTTTTAGCCAGGCCGTTTTGGTTAGTTTTGCAACACCAGATCAGTCAATCATCCAGACTGTTGCCCCTGCAACTACTGAAAAGGCTGCTGCCCCTCTTCAGGAACCACACATTTGGCTGGCCTCTCAACAGATACCCCTACATTATGGTTTCACCTACGGTACGGCCATCTGTATCGCTGAGGCACACAAACCTCCTCCAATAGCAAGGTCCACGGTTCATGGGGGGGACTGAGGTCTTCATATACCGAAATTACCCTCCCGACCTCGTCCAGAAACAGATCTCCTATGCCTTGTCTCTCCAGTGACCACGACCTCCCACTGTCCGGCCACAAAGGAGCACTCATCTTGTGGCTCAGTACCGTCCGTGACTCGGGCAATTGAATCAAATCTCCACCAGAATTTTGACTACCTCTCCTTGTGCCCTGAAATGAAGAGTGTCCTACCCACTGTTGTTCCCACTATCTGCCCCATCCCTCCCATATCAGTATTCCAGCACCAACCAGACTGCACAGTACCCATTTCTGTCCCTACTACCGAGTGAGGTGGCACAGTGGTTAGCACACTAGACTTGCATTTGGGAGGACGACGGGTCAATCCCGCGTTTGGCTGTCCCGATTTAGGTTTTCCGCGATTTCAGTAAATCGCTTCAGGCAAGTGCCGCAATGGTTCCTTTGACAGGGCATGGCCGACTTACTTCCCCATCCTTTCCTTAATCTGATGAAACCGATGACCTCATTATTTGGTTTCTTCCCCTAAATCGACCAAGCATTCTGTCCCTACTGCACCTCTGCTCCCAATTCCTTGTCCCATGGCTCATATCCTTGCATGAAATAGACGTCGATGTGAAACCTGTCTCGTACCTCCTCCCACCAGCACCTACTCTATTCCAGTCCTGTCAAAGGCATCTCCTATTCCAGTAAAGGCAGGGCTAACTGTGAAAGCAGCCATGTGATTTACAAACTAAGCTGCAACCATTGTACCATGTGGTATGACAAGTAAGTAGATGTCTGTCGGCGCAAATGATCACTCACAAATAGGCAGTGAGAGACAGCTGGACTGTTCAAGTTGCTGAATGTGAATGTGCTGCACAACACGATGTACTTCACTTTGACAATTGCTTCATAGCCTGTGCCACCTGGATCCTTTCTGCCAACACCAGCTTTTCTGAATTGTTCTGGTGGGAGCCCGCCCTAAAACCTGTTTGTTGTTCCTGCAACCCCCCTGGCTTCAACCTTCGCTATTCTCTGTTCTCCACCTACCTATCCCCTTCCCAGCTCCCACACCAGCACTGCACATGCCTCCATTCTGCCAATGCATGCACTATTCTCTTCCCCTTCTCCACGTCTCTCCTCTGCCTTTTCTGCTCCCCCTTCCCTCCTCTCCCCCCACCTATCACAGTGTCCCAACTTTGCACCTAGCAAAGCCCTATCCTGTCCCCACCACATCCCTTTACATTCTCACAGGCAGCACAGTATCTTCTCCCACCCCGTGCCTCCTCCTTATCCCCTCCACCCAGGACTGCTGCTCATGTCAGACGTTCCAGTCTGCAGTCAGGCCACAGCAGCCAGAGACAGTGACCGTGTGTGTGTGTGTGTGTGTGTGTGTGTGTGTGTGTGTGTGTGTGTGTGTGTGTGTGTGTGTGTGAGAGAGAGAGAGAGTTGTACTTGTGTGAATATGTGTGTTCTTTCTATTTCTGAAGAAGGCCTTGTGGCCGAAAGCTGAAATGTGTAGTAGTTTTCTCAGTGTGCCTGTCTGTAACTCAATGCCTCATCTATGTGGCAAGTAGCAAACCGTGATTTTCATAATATTGTTGTAATTTCGTTTAATACATGACATCTTCATAAAATTCTTTGAAGGAATATAAACATTTTTCTGACAAAAAATATTTTAATTTTGTGCTCAAATTTCTCCCTTATGTATGATAAGAAAATTTAGGAGAATTTTAAATGAAGTCAAACCTCCAATAAATGGCTCTGCTCTATAATTTTTAGTATTGTTGAAAGCAGTTCTTTTGTCACAGTGCTGTTATCCTGTCCACCAATGCATTTATTTCTTCATTTTGTTGGGCCACAAAAGGTATAATCAATTTTAAAAAAAATAAGGAATATACAAAATTGTTGAGGCTTTCGTGGCTACTTGTTGACAAACTGCCTATTGGCTTCTGTCTCTGGTTCTTCGGCCGACGTTCATCTAATGATTTTTTCTGACGTTTCGCCAGCACGAGTGGCTGGCATTGTCAAAGCTTCACACTCCATTGCCGGTGGTGAACTGGAGCTGAGCTCGCGGGCGCAGACTATATGTACCTGGCGCGCAGGTGTGTGTGCTGTCACAAAGTTACCCCTATAATCTGCAGAAATAATTTTATAAAATTCAGCTCGTACACAATGGTTCGCACATATCACTTATTTATACCAACTTACCTTTAGTTCGCTGCTTTCATCACTAATAGCAGCATTGTGTAGAAACGCACTGCAGCAAAGGTAAATGTTGAAAACACACTGTGACAGAAGTATTTGTCGAATGTTGACCCGAGTTACAGTATACAAGAATAAAAAGCTGGAACAATTGTAATAAACATTTTTGGAACAGTGATTAAAATTTTTTTAATTTTTTTGTTTTTAAAATTCAGTCTTAATCACACCAGGTATGTTACAAGAACATACGTGATATCACAACAGCTGAGAAGTGTGCTCCACCTACCATCTTCGAAGGATGCCATGGGTCTGATGTTGGTCATGTGATATGACCAAAACCGGTCACCTATGTTCTTGTAACAAACGTGGTGTGATTAAGACTGAATTTTAAAAACAAAAAATTTTAAAAAGCTGGAACACACTGTTGTCACAAAGTAATACCTTGCTCACAATACTGCCCAGTTTTATGGTATTATGACAGGAAAAAACATGATTGTTAACATACGACGACTTAATAAAACTGATGGCATATCACGTGCTTCAATAGAAGCCTGTATCAGCTACTACTATATGAAAATCTAGGGTTGTTATATTACAACTACCTAAGTGAAAGTGAGGCACTTTCTAGATTTAGGAAATATAGCACCTTCCCTGGGGGATAGTGTGGGGAGGGTTAAAAAGAAACTGCAAGTCAATCATTTTTTATGTATATAGTTTACCCATTTGTCATGTTTATTTTGTTCAAGATTTTACACGGTTACATTACTCTTACCTGGACATGCACAATGTTACAGCATTTATGGAAGTATGCGTTATGCACCCCCTTGACGTGGTGAAGACGCGTTTGCAGCTGCAGCACTCACCGGTGGCCGGATCCACGTCCATGGGCGTAGCCCAGTACTACTACACTGGCGTTGTCAACTGTTTTCGGACTGTCTACCGCCAGGAGAGCTTCCTCTCACTGTGGAAGGGAGTCGTCCCTTCCGTACTCATTGAGACTCCGAGGAGAGCAATGAATGTGAGTCACTCAATTTGCTTCTGAGACAATCTCTTCATAGTATAGTCACTGCACTGTAGTTTTATATAAGTATTCCCCTTATTTTGTATGTTTTCTTTCAGAAGTATATGTAATAATTTTGCTTCAACCAAAATTGTTGTTAATAATAACCACTTAACTGATCTTCAGAAAAACATTAGGTCCCATCCTTTCAAATCAACCCCACACAAGAATGAGTAATGGCTGGTGTGTGGTGCATGTTTCAAATAAGGAAGTTCCCACACCACACCCTGTATAACCAGTTCATAAATGTACAGCAAGGGAACATTTAGTATAATGAGGAGATTATTTTTAAGTAGGTGGCACGATATTCTTTGCTTTGCATTGTGCAATTTCTAATGATGATATTTGAAGCATTAATGGTTGGGACATATTGTTCAAGCTGCCTCAAAATATAGTTCTGGGTATATTATTATTACTTATATTCGTGCTGGTTGCATTGTATAATATCATCAGTGCAAATGCCAGGCTGTTTCATATATTTTCAGGGTCTGAATCCTGCAAATCCTGGTTTTTGTAATGGATTCGAACATCGTTTAACTTTCTTTGTTTTGTTTGAAACTGCATTAACTGATTTTTTTTTCTGTTTTAATTTTAAACCATCCAGGTTAAATCAGTTGTCTAATTTTTTGTCGTATTTATGGCAGTTTGAGGAATTTAGTTAGCACTGGTAGTTTCAATGGTACAGATGTATCACTGAAAAGAGAGCTGAGTGACAGTCATTATTGAGCAGTAGATCATTTAAGTAAAATGCAAACAAAATGGAGCCTTAGGTTGAATTTTGGGGATTTCCTGTAAAGTAGTTTTTCCAATCCAAAGCATAATTGCCTCAATCTGATGTTATAACAACTCTTTTTCTTCAACTAATAATGACAGAAATATAAGGAGGCAAGTGTTAGATTTCTAGATATGTGCAAGGACATCTAATTTTGGCAGGGTACATGCAGATACTATTTAAAATGTGTAGCAGGCTGGCTATGTCATGGGGGTTAAAGGGCATAGCACACAAATACTGCAGAGCAACTTCAGTATGTCAAGCAGAGACTTGAAATTATATGGGGCACTAGTATACAGACAGCCTATCCATCCCATGTATCCCTTTGTTTTTAAATGTTGCAGATATTGTTCAGTGACACATGTGTTGTTTTCCCAAATTTCAAATCTTTTTTTTTTTTATTTTCGCTCATTATTTAATTCATTTGGTACTTGTGTCTGTCACAGGTACGCTTATTTGCTTGTAATTGCTAAATTTCTGTTCTTTTTTGCATATTTCACTTACATCTTGTAATTTACTACTGACATAGTGTATTGCGTATCACTAATCTGAACTAATTATCTCATATTACAGTTTCTTCTCTTTGAAAACTATGAGCAGTACCTCTTGTTTGGGGCTGAAACAGCAAAACCATTGGTAAGTATAACATGTTGTAGATTGATCCTGTTTTATACTACTTTTATTAACAATGTGTTTATAAAAGAAATGTGGATCTGTAAATAATGGAAGGAGTAAAAAATCAGACTATTTCTTGTATTTTAGTTGTAGACCACTCCGACTCACCATGTGGTTGAGACAGCCTAATCTACAAGTACAGTAAATGAGATCGAAAGCATTGCAAAACTTTCCCTCAGAGCTAGAACCTTTTCTAGGCAGCTCATAAAACTGTTGGGTATATTGACAACATCCTCAGATGTCCTACGAACTTTGCTGTCAACAATCAACAATCAAACACAGTTCAAAAATAACAGTAATATTAATAATAGATATAATACTAGAAAGAGTAATGGTGTACACTATCCTTCCCTCAGCCTTAGGGTAGTGCAGAAGTAAATGAATTCAGCCATAAAAATATTTGACCCCCCTATCCATTTGATGTAAAGAATTCGACAGATAATAAAATCAACTTAAAATACAAACTGAAATTGTGTATGCTTGACAAATACAAATTGAAATTGTGTTTGCTTGATACGTACAAACTGAAGTTATGTATGCTTGACAACTACTTCTACTCCATGGAAGAACTTCTCAATGAGTAATAATATGGTGTATGAATCTATTGTGGGGGGTGTGGGGGAGGTGGTACCAATAATACAGGGTGTTTCAAAAAGAATGACATGATTTTGAATGGCAACAAATATAAAACATTGGGATGTGCCAGAAAGGAAGAGTGTGTTGGAATGGGCACGGTCTAAAGCAGGCTCATCCAAGAATTGCCCGCGGGTCCCAGGCAGTGTAGTTCAGCATCCCGGCCACGACCGTGTGTCGCTAGTGTCGGCATAGGAGCGAGAGAGAGAGAGAGCTGCGGAGTGAGTGAGACCGCACAGCACTGCTCTGCGGTGGACTGTCCCACAGTCAGATCCAGCGCAAACAAGATAACAGAGGAAGCGCACCTCTGTAAAAGAGGCCGATGAGCGGTAAAACAAGCAAACCATTTACTGTTTAGGTAGCAACTAGTGCTCGTGTGGCAGAATTACTACTCAAAGCTTTAGACAACAATATCCAAAACAAGAATCGAAGAACATCTGAGTTGTTTTCTGGCCCACAGGTTCATTCTATTAGTACTGCACATGCACACTCGTCATATGTACAATAGGCGTCTTCTGAAAAATATATCAGTTTCTTAAATGAACTAGAGTCATAAATATTCTATTTTAGAAATAATTTTCTGTAAGGGATATAGAGTCTATTTCTTACTGTTAGCAGTTACAAGTAAATATTTTTTGTTATACTTCGGGCTACATCTTTTTGTATCCCTTTTCACAGTTTAGAAATCTGATCCTTAGTTTCTGTTTTGTACGTAATAATTTTAACCGACCAAGTTTGAAAACTTATTAAAAATAGAATTAAGGCTTTAAAGCTCTTTAATACATACAGTTAACATTGTTAAAGAAGACAATTAACATGTTACACTTTTTTCCTTTTTTGAGGAAACGGTTTTGTCTATGTTTGGTTCAATATTCCCTGACACTGATAACCTCAAAGAATTAGTTAAATTTTTATCGCAAAGTAATGAACGGTTCTTAGTTTCAGCAAGCTTTAAAAGAGAGAAAAAGTGCTCACAGATATACTTGGAACCAAACATTGAGAGAACTTCGGCAGCGTGCTTGTGCAAAAGAGGATATTTCTCTCGTGGAAGACAGCTGTAAAAGTCACCCCAGTTTTACATATGAGAAAGCGGTCCTTCAGGCGGATATCGCACTGCAGGTCAATCAGCTCTAGTTGACGCACTTGTGAAACTTCTTTTTTTTAAATCTTATGGGACTTAACTGCTAAGGTCATCAGTCCCTAAGCTTACATACTACTTAACCTAAATTATCCTAAGGAGAAACACACACACACCCATGCCCGAGGGAGGACTCGAACCTCCGCCCGGATCAGCCGCACAGTCCATGACTGCAGCGCCTTAGACCGCTCGGCTAAGGACTTGTGAGACGTCCTATGCTGAAGGGAAAACGGGCGAACAAATATATCTGAGGCTGATTGAAGCTCACTTATCTCCAAAAATCTGTTTTCAAACCATTCTTGTAATTTGCAAATGATTTCAACATAATCTGAAAAATCTGCATCTTCTTTAATGCTATGTAGTTCAGGAAAGTGTCCACAATTCTTCTTGTGCAATTGTTTTTCCCAAAAAATAATTTTTTTTTTTAAATGCTTGAATCGTCTGCACTAAATCAACAACATAGTGATTATCGCGTTGGAGTGAAATGTTCAAAGAATTTAAATGACCAGAAAGGTCACTCAAAAAAGCCAAATTCGCCACCCACTTAAGATCACAAAGTAATTCTTCAGGACGTTCTTTCATTTCCAAAAAGGTATTTATTTCACCCCTCAATGAGAAAAACTGATGAAGCACCTTTCCCCTGCTCAGCCATCTTACTTTGGTGTTGTAGGGGATGTCCGGGTATTCCGCTTCGATATCAGCCAGAAATTCTTTTAATTGGCGATGTGTGAGTCCTTGCGGTCGAAGATAATTAACCGTTCGAAGAACTGTGTCCATAACATGTTTTTATGTTGACAATCTTCGCACAAAGTGCCTTATGGTGTATCAGACAATGGACTGCCGCGAATAAGGAACAGCCGACTGTCATATCCCTCGTAGCGCAGGGGCTCCATCCGTTGTTACGCTGGTCAGATGTTCCCATTTTAAGCCCATCGACTCTTAACACGTTTTCCATGGCTAGAAAAATATCCAAGCCTGTGGTTGTGTCTTTTAATGGTATAAGATCGAGAAATTCTTCGGTGAGACTCAGATTGTCATCAATACCTCGAATGAATATGACGAGCTGAGATATGTCCGCAACGTCAGCGGACTCGTCAAGAGCGATAGAAAGTGAAATAAAGTTTGCTGCTCTCTCCATTAATTGCTGCTCCATATCTGAGACCTTATCTTCTACTCTGTGGGCACGAAGCGCGCGTACAGTGGCATGGCGAGGCTCGGCAGGCGGTCCGCACGGCCAGCTAAGCGACACGGCTCGGCCACTGCGACAACAAACGAATTGGCTCGGGGTGCTAGCACCCCAGGAACACAGTTTGGATGAGCCTGGTCTAGAGTTAGATGTCAGTCAATGTGTTGTCTCAGTTAGCAGTGAGTCAGAAGTGAGATGACATCTGCTCAACAGAAAGTGTTTTGTGTGCTGCAGTTTGCAAAGACTGAGTCATTGATTTTGGTCCAGAGTGCTTTTCATTCATGTTTTAGCATTGATCTACCTGTCCCAAAAACATTTGTCATTGGTATTGCCAATTTGAAGAGACAGTGTGCTTGTATGAAGGTAAGAGTCTAGGTTGATCTCGCACTCGGTGGAAAGAATTCGGCAAATGTTTAAGCGAGGTCCAAAAGTCTGCTTGCCACACAGGCAGAGAACTGACAATGCCTCATGAGACTGGGAAATGTTAAGACATCATTTGGTCTGTAAACCATACAGACTACAGTTAGTGCAAACTATTTGGGTTGATGATGAAAGGAAATAGATTGACTTCAGTAGTGCTCTGTTCAGGGTTTATACGACCCAGGAGATCGGGAAAAAAACCGGGAATATTTTCATCTGGGAGAAATGTGGGAATTTTTATTGTTTTAGTTTTCAGTTAAATTTTTGTAACTTTGACTATTAAGAACCAATACTCTACCAAAGAATTTACTGTATTTCGCTACTGAATAATAATATTGGAGCAATAAAACATCAACAAGAGAAAAAAAAAAATGAAAATAAAACTTAAGTTGCAAAGGAAATGCGCCATATACAACTACAAAACTCAGTGCTCATACAATCATCTACCAATAGCAAATTGTGTCACAGGCTTTAGGAAGACTATGCAGTGCTTCACAACAATGAATTGCTTCCGATGAGCGTGACGTCACAACTGCAGTAGCGTTTGAGTGGTTGCGAGTGAGCTCTTGCGCATGTACTGTAGCGTCGCATATGAGTAGTATCTTCTCTCGTTTCTAGCTACAGAAGTGTGGAAGTTAGCTGTATAAGCAATAGCAGCAAGCAGCCAATACTACTCAGAAAAATTTTACTGGCACATCTAAGCTGCCAGATTCACGCATGGTCAACAGGCCTGGCTCTAGGGGTCGGGGAACAAACTGGGGTATCTACCCTGGGCAGCAATTTCAGGGGACGGGGAGGGCAAATTCATATTCTTGAGGAAAAAGACCATGTTTCACAATACGCCTAGCATCCAGTGCGCGTTGGTCTTTCGATTATTCATATGACTTTGAAACACATCCCTGTTGGGTTTTGAACATTTTTGAACAAATTCTAAGATCATCCTGAATGAATCGTAAGTTTTTTTTTTAATGCGTTCTTAGTGTATGTGATGTCTCTGCTATGGGAATCCCTGTGGCATCTAGAGATAAACTTTCCTGCAGACAAAAGGGGACGGGGCTATACGAGTTGAGCAGAATAAAACCAAACGGGTGAAAGCCAGTTTGGTTGACTGGGTTTGAGAATGATGAGCATTGTTATAATTACTAACAAAATCCATAGATTCAGACTACCAGAGTGGAAATAAACAAGTAACAGGAGTAACAGGCAAGAAATATCACGTATTATCTTCTTGGTGTATCTAAGAAAATGAAATTTTGACAGAAAATATTTGCCCAGACCGCTACACTAGTAAAGGCCATTTGTACAGTCCCCAGCTAGCAGATGCTAAAGTTCTATTCTGGGAGTAGCACAGAAAACACATATGAAAACGTAATAACACCTAACCAAAGAATAAATGCGGGATAACTAAACCAGTGATTGTAACAGGGTTACTGAAGGTAACCGGAGAATACATTTTGACACTGGCGGGAATAGTTACAGAATTAGTGATGAGAAGATTGTTTGTTAGAAAGAGGATGGAGGAGAAACTGGGGCATCACATAAATTATGGACTAATATGACGATTCCAAATTTATATAAAAATTTCGTACTACTGCTTTTTGATCTCATTCTTCAGAAGCTAGAGCATGTGAATGAAATGTGAAACAATTTCCTAATATAAAACTTTTTGCTTGTAGTAAGCCTAATAGGCATCTGATATTGGTACTTCGTGAATTGAGTTGCGTTATAAAAGTGACCATTTGTGCCAAAACAGTCTCGTTTATTTGGTGTGTGTTACAATTGCTGCAATATTAGGCAGGCTTGTTTCGTTTTATTTAGCAGACAGTGAGAAAATATGTGTAATCAGATCGAGAAACCACATCAGTCTTTGATACTATTGCTTTAACAGCTTTTTCAATATTTAATAGATCCTTTCCCAGAAAGGAAAGCACTCCATGTAAAGCTATAGCAAGATTAGAGAGAAAAAATTGCTATGAATTAAGGATGGAAGAAATGTTACTATCCTGTTTGTCTCTTGTTTTTACAGGTTTTATGTATCTCATATTTAATTTGATGTCTCACAAAGCAGCAAGTTATTAGATAGTAGGTAATAAAGAGTGCAAATTTACTGAAGAGTTCTTGTTCTCCAAGTTCCAATTAATCCCATCCGCTATTAATTGCGAGTTGGGAGCAATAGAGGCACCACAGGGCATTTAATTTCCACTGTCCTGAATGTAGTTTGATGGCACCCATTACAAAATGTTACACATTTGAGTTCCACAGAGTGAAATACAGTGACATGCGATAGAAGACTGCTGTGTGAAGAGGCATGGCACTGCACTTTGACACACCTTAGGCCAAATAACATGTCTTACATTTCCTCTAACATATATGTCTTATGTATCAGACTCTACAGAAAGATGTGTGCTACAAAATAAACATATTTTTGAGACTTACCTCAAACGCTCGAGGAAAGGGGGGTGCCACTATCTAGTATTGCCCCGGTTCAGAAATGTCGTAGATCCGGGACTGATCAACAAAGCAGTCAGAGAGTCAGAGTTGCAGTGCGGAGGTGAGTAGTCTTCACGTGACCTGTGTTTACGTTTAGTGATTCTGCTGTTTCCTCTTCGTTTATTGCTGTCATGTCAAATGAAAACGAAACAGATTTCTATGGCCAGGAGCTATCAGGTGAATTAAAATACATTCACGTAATTACCCAAGGTTAAAATAAGTTATTAGTTTCAGATTTTATTATATGTCCACCTTTCTGACAGTCAAGCATTAATCGCCTCGCAGAACAATGAAGTTATATTTGTCAGTTTGCTAAAGAAATTTGGCTTTCATTAATCTTTTCCGCTGAGGCAGTCCATTTATTTGAAACAACATGTTTAAATCCACACAATTGGCTAGTTTCAGATGTTCGCTGCATTTCAAGTGCACGTTTTCATCTTCTATCACGTATCGCATTATGCCATTATAAGGAACCAAACATGAGATAATACGGTGCTGGTACTCCAAGAAGATTCACATCCGACTCTGGACATACGAATGTGCACTTTAAGCCGAATTATGCATTTTTGTATGGTTCACGAATTTCCGATGCTCTAGGAGTATCCTCTGATGTCTTGTTTCTTTAATGACATAATGTAAGATCTTCTAATGTTTTACACACGAACATACAGGCTTCCTGCTTCGTCATAGCTGCGCAAGCGCAGTGACGCCTATTATCTGGCGCTCTCTGGCAACTGCTGAAACAAGTCTATTTTTAACAGGTTGCGGGAAAATATTGCGAGTGGTGGTTTGAGAAGCGTTACTTCCAAAGTAAATTTCCTTTTACACAAGATGAACTATGTGTGAGAATGTACGATGAATTTTTTAAATCACAGAGCGTTTGACTCTCATTTAAAAATCAACTCTTTGAGGACGACCATTTAGAATAATTTCGAGCCCAGAGGATAAGACATTTCTGTAGTCGTTAAAAATTTTACTGGCACATTTGTGTGTTGTATCTTTCTTTTAGTGTAATATGCACAAAAAAGATCAACAATATATGTGAAAGCTTAGCTTCTCTTGCAGCTTATTAATTTTAGAGACCAATATTATATGTGAAACTTTACTTTTCTTGTAGTAACACTATGTATATTAATTTAAAGCATTAACTTTTCTTATTTGTGTGTTCTCACTACTTAACAGTGATGTTGCTATTGGCCGACTACATCATGTGCCCTATGCTCTGAACAGCCGCTGCCATAGGCTGGCAAGATCACGTGACATGAGCTATGACTGGTTCACAAAAGCGCAATGCAATCTCGATTTCAATGCTTGGGAAAGTAACGTGCGGTGTTTGGTGGAATTCGAATTTACACTTTTGAAATACGAAAATATGCTGTGTACATGTTGCTGCCCATCAGACATGTTGCTGCACATGAGACATCTTTCCAAAATGTGTTTTTTTTCCCCCAAGTTTCATTTTCTAAAGTGTTGGGAAATTCTACGCTGGTGTATGAAACCATAACCATTCAAACAACTGATAAGTCTTACAGTTCTGAGGAAAAGTATACTGTCACTTAACATGGAAAAAGTGTATTTTTAACTGTGAAATCCGGGAATTTTTTTTCCTTGTCCGTGTACACACCCGTCTGCTAAAGGACATGAAAGACGATACATTTTTACCACGGTTAATTTTCTGTGATGAAGCAACGTTCCATTTTAGCAGTAAAATAAATCAACATAATGTGCGCATATGGGGCTCCAGAACCCTCATGACTCTGTTGAGTATGAAAGAGATTCACCTGAAGTGAACATTTTTTGTGCCTTCTTTTTATGAGGAAAACACTATGACTGGAGTGAGCTGTCTTCAAATGCTGCAGAATTGGCTTTTTCCAAAATTTCTAGAGGGCTCCAATGACTTCATTTTCCACCAGGATCGAGCTCCACCACACTGTGAAAACAATGTATGTCAGTTTCTCAATGACATTGTGTCTCAATGCTGGATAGGGTGCACGGTGACCCAGAGACGCTGTGCTGCATTTGTGATCTCCAAGATCCATAGACATGACCCCCTGAGATTTTTTTTCTTATGGGGATATGTGAAGGAAGGTATGATGATCCTTCCTTTATGTCATGGCATAGTAGAAGTGAAGAATAGAATATTAGCTGCCACAACTTCTGTAAAAGCAGATGCATTATGATGAATTTAGCTATTGTCTAGATGTAGTTTGTGCTCCTGCTGTGGGGCACGAAGAACATTTGTAATAGCATAGCTAAAACTTTAAGATTTTGTGATTATTTTGGAATTGGAGTTTTGAAGTCAGGTCATTCTTTTTTTAACACTCTGTAGACTACATAACGAGAATTTTCCACTCCAAAGAAAATAACTAGATTAATCGACTGGTTTCTAATGTCTTTTTTTTGCATATTTATCTACAAAGGTATAAAGTTGCACAACCGTGTATGATGAACAAAAGTAATAAATGTTTTGAAATGTGGCATGTTTCAGACATATTTTACAGCAGGGTTGTGTGTCGGTGTGACCGAAGCGATTGTGATGAATCCATTCGAGCATGTGAAAGTGACCCTGATGGCAGACAGGTCACCTGTGGAAAAGGCGCCCAGCACGTGGGACGTCCTAAAGAAGATCGTCAGCAACAAGGTAGCCAACGCACACAGCTTTCTTAAGCCGTATCGGTCCATTCTGCCAGCTGCTGCTAGTCTGGCCCAGCCTCTTCAGTTGTGCTTTGGGAGCAATTACATTTTATTTGGCAATGTTTTGAGAACTTTTTAGCAGAGTGAGTTTGCATCAGTTTTCAATAATGATTTTTGTGTATGGTCGACATTCTCAAAGTGAGCGATATGTGTAGTGTGAATGGAGGCTGCAAAAAAAGAATCTATAGTCACACAGAATAACAAACTAAAGTTATTAACATTTGACTAAGAATATTAAGGATATTTTGTTGAACAGTTCATCTCTTAATGCAAGCTGGGAATATAAAGCAATGAATGCAGTCATGACTAAAAGAGGGACCGGTGCTGTTTGAGTAATCATTGTGACAGACGAGGACTTTTGTTTCCAAAGATAATGTAATCACTTACAGGACTCCTCAAAACTGGCAGTACAGAAGTGCCTCAAGTATTTGCTTGTATCGAGCTAATGTAATCATCAACACCACTGTGGCACTGTGGAAGCATTAAGAAAGAGCAGTGGTGTTCTTTGATGCAGACTTTCACACGCACTAGTCTCTTGTGTGTAAAAGAAGACCCTAACAGAAATAGCCTAAGGCAATCTATTCATAAATTGCCAAACATTAAAAGTAGATATACTTATAACCAGCCTTAAAAAAATGCAGTACAACTATGAATGTCTATGTATAAAGCATTTTAAGAAATTACTGTCACAGGCACATCAGGTCTCTCTGCTAGAAGTGGCTGAAAGAAAAGGCTTTTTATACACTTGAATTTCAAAAATGTGTGAAAGCTGATTTTAATTACCACGTAATTTGTAAGACTGATTGTAGCATCATTCAAGGATTATGTATTGTAGCATCATTCAAGGATTATGTAGTTGATCTTGTGTAGTGTTCTTTTATTTATATACATCCATTTGTTTGTGATACACTTCAGTTTGTAGTATAGTGATCAAAATGCCAGTATAAATTTAAAAACTAAATAAATCATGGAATAATGTAGATAGAGAGGTACAAATTGATGCAAATGCTTGGAATGACATGGAGTTTTATTAGAACCAAAAAAAATACAAAAGTTCAAAAAATGTCCGACAGTTGGATCTTCATCTGATCAGAATAGCAATAATTAGCATAACAAAGTAAGACAAGGCAAAGATGATGTTCTTTACAGGAAATGATCAATATGTCCACCATCATTCCTCAACAATAGCTGTAGTTGAGGAATAATGTTGTGAACAGCACTGTAAAGCATGTCCAGAGCTATGGTGAGGCATTGGCGTCGGATGTTGCCTTTCAGCATCCCTAGAGATGTCAGGCCTTTCAGCATCCCTAGAGATGTTGGTCAGTCACGATACATTTGGGACTTCAGGTAACCCCAAAGCCAATAATTGCACGGACTGAGGTCTGGGGACCTGGGAGGCAAAGCATGACAAAAGTGGCGGCTGAGCACACGATCATCACCAAACAACGCTTGCAAGAGATCTTTCACGTGTCTAGCAATATGGGGTGGAGCGCCATCCTGCATAAACATTGTACGTTCCAGCAGGTGTTTATCAGCCAGGCTGGGGATGATTTGATTCTGTAACATATCGGCATACCTCTCACCCGTCACGGTAGCAGTTACAAAACCGGAATCACACATTTCCTCAAAGAAAAAGGGCCCGACAGCTCCTTTTATACACGATTGTCATGCGCAGTCACTGACGTTTTGCTGTCCAGCGCCATCTGTCGAACATTTTGTGAACTTTTTCTTTTTCTTTTTGTTCCTTTTTTTCCTTTTTCCTAATAAAACCTCATGTCATTCCAAGCATGTGTGTCAATTTTTACCTCTCCATCTACATTATTTCGTGGTTTATTAAGTTTTCAAATTTATACTGACTTTTTAATCACCCGGTATATTACTATAGAATAAGCGACCTTGTTTCCTAATGTTATATGGAATTTTTAAAAATTACGGTTGACATCAGTTGCATGCTGATGTTTAAAGATGGATGAATCAATGTAGATTGGAAATTGAAAAAAACATGTCAAGTGCCATTTTTTCGAAAAAAGCATTTTCAGTGCTGTTCTGTACTTGGTGCTCTGTTGGGTGTCCTTAGACTTATGCCAAGTGTCATATCGTGGAGAGAATGCCAGCCAGTGCGAGGCCCAGGACTTCCATCAGCCAAAGCAATGAATACATTAACATGTAAGTTCAATGCATACATCTTGCTCACCAGATGGTAGAGTTTTGTCAGGGCTGGCTCTCCCAAGGCTATCAGTAACTCTAATGGAATGTTGTCTACTCCCGGGGCCTTGTTTCGACTCAGGTCTTTCAGTGCTCTGTCAAACTCTTCACGCAGTATCATATCTCCCATTTTATCTTCATCTACATCTTCTTCCATTTCTATAATGTTGTCCTCAAGTACATCACCCTTGTACAGACCCTCTATATACTCCTTCCACCTCTTTGCTTTCTCTTCTTTGCTTGGAACTGGGTTGCAGAATGAGCTCTTGATATTCCTACAATTCATTCTCTTTTCTCCAAAAGTTTCTCTAATTTTCCTGTAGGCAGTATCTATGTTACCGCTAGTGAGAGATGCCTCTACATCCTCACATTTGTCCTCTAGCCGTCCCTGCTTAGCCATTTTGCACTTCCTGTCGAGCTCATTTTTGAGACGTTTGTATTCCTTTTTGTTTGCTTCATTTACTGCATTTTTATATTTTCTCCTTTCATTAATTAAATTCAATATCTCTTCTGTTACCCAAGGATTTCTATTAGCCCTCATCTTTTTACCTACTTGATCCTCTGCTGCCTTCACTATTTCATCTCTCAAACCTACCCATTCTTCTCCTTCTGTATTTCTTTCCCCCATTCTTGTCAATCGTTCCCTAATGCTCTCCCTGAAACTCTGTACAACCTCTGGTTATTTCAGTTTATCAAGGCCCCATCTCCTCAAATCCCCAGATGCCAAGGTTGTATGGGAAGGAATGTTCGACATGGAAAGGATGGCAACTGTCAAAATGTAAGTACTGTTGTTTGTTGGTAGGTTTAATGTGGACGGAAGTGTGTAGCTGGCCTTCAGTGAGGACGAGATCAACAGATATCATCAATGTATCTACACCAAACCAGGGGCTGACGACTTATGGATCCCAGGGAAGCCCCTTCCAAGCGACCCACAAAAAGTCTGGCATAGGAAGGAGCCATCTTGGTTCCCATGGCCGTACCCCTAATCTGTTTGTCGGTCTGCCCCCCAAAGATGAAGTAGTTGTTCGTAAGTATAAATTTGATTAAGGTTAGTAGGAAGGATGTCATAGGTTTGGAATCAGGTGGACACTGCCTGAGGCAATGTTCAGCAGCAGACAGACCATGTACATGGAGGATGTTGGTATAGAGGCAGGTGGCATCAGTGGTGACAAGCAAGGTGTGTGGTGGGAGTAGGACGGGCACGGATTTCGGACGATCTAGGAAATAGTTGGTATCTGATGTAAGAGGGAGTTTTTGTACTATGGGTGGCAGGTGTTTCACTTCAGGCAGATATACGTTTGGTGGGTGGTTTGAAGCCAGCAACTATACGACGGCCAGGATGATTGGGTTTGTGGATCTTAGGAAAAAGGTAAAAGATGGGGGTGCGTGGTTTAGGTGGCATGAAAAGTTCTATGGATTGAGGTGTTAGTCCTTGTGAGGTTTTAATGAGGATCTGCAGGTCAGTTGCATCACAGGGATGAGATCTTGATGGCAGACGCTGTATGTAGAATTGTCAGACAGCTGGCATAGATCTTCATTAGCATATTCCCTTTGGTCAAGTACCATAGTGGTAGATCCTCTGACTGCTGGGAGGATAATGATGGAGTCATCAGCTTTTAGGGAACATAGAGCCTGGAGTTCTGCAGAGGACAACCCCAATCATGCTGGCCATCTTACAGTTGCTGGCTTCAAACCACCCACCAAACGTATATCTGCCTTAGTCAGTCAACACCTGCAACCCATAGTACAAAAACTCCCCTCCTACATCAAAAATACCAACCATTTCCTAGATCGTCTAAAATCCGTACCCGTCCCACTCCCACCTTGCATGTCACCATTGATGCCACATCCCTCTATACCAACATCCCCCACATACATGGTCTGTCTGCTGCCGAACATTTCCTCAGTCGGTGCCCACCCGATTCTCAAACCTATGACATCCTTGCTACTCACCTTAATCAACTTTCTACTTACCAACAAATACTTCACCTTTTAGGGGCAGACACACAAACAGATCAGGGGTATGGCCATGGGAACCAGGATGGCTCCTTCCTATGCCAACCTTTTCATGGTTCACTTGAAAGGGGCTTTCCTGGGATCCATGTCTTCAGCCCCTGGTTTGATTTAGATACATTGATGACATCTTTACCATACGGACTCATGGTGAGGCTGACCTGCTAGAATTCCTGGAATCCCTGAATACCTTCTCCCAATTAAGTTTCACATAGTCGTATTCCGAATCCCACGCCACTTTCCTTGATGTTAGTCTCGTCCTCACAAGGTCAACTACCAACTTCCTTCCACATTAAACCTACCAATAAACAACAGTACTTACATTTTGACAATTGCCATCCTTTCCATTTTAAACGTTTCCTCCCATACAGCCCTGGCATCTGAGGCAAACATATTTGTTCGGAAGCAGACTCTTTACAGCAGTATACCACCATTCTCAGCTCAGCCTTCACTGCACATAATTACCCCACCAGCCTAGTTAAAAAAGCAGATTTCCTAAGCTGTCGCATCCAATCCTGGTACTTTCGATCCCTCTGCAAAACAGCTTCGGAGCACACCATTGGTGACTCAGTATTATCCTGGTCTGGAATGTGTTAATCAGCTACTTCGACAGGGCCATGGTTTCCTAAAATCATGCCCTGAAATGAGGCCCATTCTGCCTGAACCTAGAATAGTTTTCCGTCGCCCTCCCAATCTCTGCAATATTCTTGTTAAACCCTATGCTCCTTCTGCACCCATCTCCCTACCCTACGGCTCCTACCCCTGTGACCACCCTGCTGCAAGGCTTGCCCTATGCACCCTCCTATCACCACCTATAATAGCCCTGTAACTGGCAAAACATATACCATGAATGAGGGAGCCAACTGCAAAACGACACGTCATGTACTGGCTACTATGTAAAGACTGTTCAGCCTTCTATATCAGCACGACTACCACAAAATTATCAATTAGGATGAATGGGCATAGGCACAGGGTATATACTTCATTGCAACTACTCTTTACTTCACTCCGTTTTAATTTCTCGCATCTTTATCAATTAAAGACATGAAGTCTGTAAATGAGTCGGCAATCATTTTATTTTTTGGCACTTTAGTTTTCACAAGTCTGTCTTGTTCACACAGATTTCTTTACACTTTATTACTGGTTTTGGCTTACCGCCATCTTAAGATCTGTTGTTAGTATAAATGTTGTGTAAGTGACCAGGTTCAATTAGTTAAGCCTAAATCTATACAAGTATTAGTGATGCATGAAATATAAAAATATAATATGTGTATAGCAGTCATACATACCGTTGAAATATTCTGATAAAAATCATCGTCAAGTTAAACATGTGAGTACATGGTACATGCTGATAATACTCAGATTGCGTCAGGTATTTAATACAAGAACCTATTGCCAGCAGAGGGCACTTTAGCTGGAGTACATAGTAAAACAGTGTCGCCAATATAAAGATTAAAATGCAGTATGCACTGTCTTTAGTTAAAAAATTTTCCTTTGGCTAAATGAGCATCTGACATTAAAAACATTTGCTGATATACTATATGTGAAATTGCACTCATACGTGAAAGCCATAAAAAGCACAAATACTACACAATACAGCCCCTAGCCTGAATGCCAGTATAAAAAGTATAAAAATAAAAAATCACAACATCTTCTATCTAAGAGATTAGTTAACAGTGAACGTAAACATAATACAATTAATAAAGTAGTGCCCCTTAATTAAAAATAGAAAATCTATAATCAATATTATATTAGAGTGCAGCATCAATGGTGAATATGTCATGGCTTCTCTGCATGACTTCCTTGTTTTCCTGTGGCTGAGCTAACGGAGGACGGCCCAGTCTCCTCGTTGCCAGCGGCCGGCACATGCCAATCTGCTGGGGTGCTCCACACTATTCAAACTAGTAGGTCTCTGAATTTATCAAAGTGAGCATTCAGCTTAAACTCGTTCTGTTCATTCAGCAGTAATTCCGGTTGTTGTTTTCTGTGCACATAAGTTTCCATTTCTTCAAGGAGGTTCTTAACTGTCCCTTTGACGCCCTATGCAACACTTTCATATTACTGTCTGTATATCCTACTGAATGTCTTGCTCTGTCCAAATGTGTACCGAAAGCGCTCTTATTTTGACTGTATGTATGTCCTCCAAAACGAGTGGAAATTTCTTCCTGTCTGACTGATGTAAAATCTATCACAGTACTGGCAGCTAATCTTATAAACACCAGATCCCATATATTTATAGCTGTAGTTGCCAACTTTGTGCCATAGCTTACAACCACTTGTACCTTTTGTCTGATACCCAATTTTTATTTTTGTTTTTCTTGGAGGCCTGCGCAATTCTGTCGGAAAATGCGCCATTGTATGACATAACCACAAACATCTTTCATTGTCTTTCCTGTTTATATTTCACTGCCCGCTCCCACCTATGTTACGTACATTGCACTTAGCTTCTCACTCTTATAAACTTGAGCACAATGTTTTAGTAATAATCTCTGTCTTGCACAATACCCTGTCTTGCATCTGTAAGGTCTCAGGTTTTCAAATCTCATCCGATACAGTCCCCAACAATCAGTCTTTCCTTCTCATCCAGTACAGTAAGTCTCCCCTGACCAGCAGTTCTGGGTGACTTTCCCAAAATCTAGCCTTTTTCCTAGACATTTCCAGTCCTTTTCCTTCATCCTTATTCCTTCCCCTTCAACCCTTCTGCCCGAAGAAGGAGCCACCGGCTCCGAAAGCTTGCCAATCACAACAGTCTCTTATGTGTGTGTTCTGCCACTGCTTGGTGAGTAGATTTTTATGTATCCGATATAATAATTGTATCAATAATTGACCATTTTTGTGTTATAAATATTCATTAAGCACTCTCACATTCTTTGCAGGGCTATGGTGTGGAAGGCCTCAACAGGGGAATGTCTGCTACTATAATAAGTCATGGGATTTTCAATATGGTGTATTTCGGTGTCTTTAAGTCGCTCAAGAGCCGTCTTCGACCATTTTCTGTAAGTTCTGTGTTTCCACATTCTCTGAAATCCTATGTGTATGAAAATATTTGTATAAATTTCCAAACTATTCATTCACTATTCAGCTTTCATATTCTTGATAAATGATCCATTTGTAAAAACACCTATACACTTTATATAGATTATTTTTATTCTATTGGAATTTGGAACAAGACTGTCATCAGGGATCCTAAACTGACAGCAACCACATCCAAATTGCCATAATGTTTGTGCCAAGCAACTGTCGGTATTATTCTGGCAGGGGGTAAGACTTGAGAAATATAACTATGTAAATGTGTGGTAACTTGTTAAAACCACTATTTAGAACTAGCAGCTCTTTCTAGCTTTAGTAGAGGTCAACTGTACTGAATCCTTGCAGTCTGGTGTTCTGTGATCTACACTGATACAATTCTCATCTTGGAAAAGAAGCACATGTAATAATAGTAGGAGGTGCAGGTAACATTTTGGACTGTAACCTCAGTTAGACATCAGGCACATTGCTGAGAATGCTGTGCACTAGTGTGTGGAGCGTGCCACTCTTTGAGAGATATGGTAAACCCTGGAAGAAGGGTGGTGGTGGGGGGATTACGTAGTGCTCAAATAAAAAGGTATGAAACATTGCAACAACCAAATCAGTTGAAATTTACATATGCCTCTTTGGGAAAATGTAGTGAGACATCTAGGGGGACAAATGTAGTGCCCGCCATGGTTGTGCACACACACAGGCTCGTGACTTTGGTGAGAAGCAGGCAGTTGTATTCTGTCCATCTGATGCGGCAGTGCGTGTGAGGACATTGTGGTGTTCACATTGCAAAATTCAGCGATTGAGGAGCAGTGAGGCAATATCAGATTCATCACTGTGAATGGGGTTAAACCAGCCGATATTCATTGCAGGATGTCATATTTGCAGTCAGTGATAATCTTTAGTGGCCATTTTCTTGAAGGTCAGGTGTGTTTGAGTGACAGGCCAGGCAAACACGGTAATCACGGCCAAACTCATCGACAAGGTGAACAACTCGAGGAGAAGTGATTGGCCTCTCTTGATGCGAATGGTGATTGTGATGATGGGGAACAGTGTGGACGATCGTGCGTGCGTGCCAGGTTGGGTTACCGGAAGGTGTGTGCACAGTAGGTTCCGAAGAAGTGCAACAGACCGCAAGAGGAGCTCCATATGGAGCACTGCAACACCTGTTCTGCTATCGTGAGGACCGCGCTTTCCTGGAGTAGATCGTTGCCAGTGACAAGAGCTGGTGCCATCACTTCGAGCCATAGAGAAATCGGGACAGTATGCAGTCAAAGCATATGTCGTCATTCCCACTAAAAAATTCAAAGCTGTGCCCTGACCAGGCAGGTGATGCTCACAGTCTTCTGTGACGTCAAAGGTCCGGTACTCATTGAATTCTTCAAGCACGGGAAGAGCTGTTAACAGTGGCGTGTACTGTGAGGCACTCCATAGCCTATGGGAATCCGTTGAGGCCAAAGGGCCTAGGCTGCTCGCAGAGGGAGTGATCCTGTTCCACGATAACATGTGTCCACACATCTCCAAGGTCACACAAAGTGTAATGGCCAATGCTGAGTGGGAGCACTTGAGCATCCATCCTACAGCCCAGATGTGGTTTGCAGAGTACAGATGTACAAGGTGACAATCATTGAACAATATGAAAACAGAACGTAAATTAGTTACAAATTGTGGCATGCACACATGTTATTAACACGTAAACATCTCTACAGATTTTCGGATTTTGGTTATGACTCGTTCGATACACCTGCCATCATTGGTGATGATGTGGCACTGACGAATAACAAAATTGTGCACTGCCCGCCGAAGTGTCGGAACATCAGTGCTGTCGATGACCTCCTGAATGGCTGTTTTCAGTTCAGCAATGGTTTTTGGGCTATTTCTGTACACATTGGTTTTGATATAGCCCCACAAAAGGAAGTCGCAAGTGTTCAGATCCGGAGAATGTGGTGGTCAATCGAGGCCCATGCCAGTGGCCTCTGGGTACCCCAGAGCCAGGATGCTGTCCCGAAAGTGCTCCTCCAGGACATCACACACTCTCCTGCTTCAGTGGGGTCGGGCTCCATCTTGCGTGAACCACATCTTGTCAAAATTGAGGTCACTTTGGATAATGGGGATGAAATCATCTTCCAAAACCTTCACATACCGTTCGCTAGTCACTGCGCCATCAAAGAATATCACACCAATTATTCTGTGACCGGCCACTGTACACCACACCGTCACCCACTGAGGGTGAAGAGACTTCTCGATTGCAAAATGTGGATTCTCAGTCCCCCAAGAGCACCAGTTTGGATTATTGACAAACCCGTCCAAATTAAAATGGACTTTGTCGCTAAACTAAACCATATAGTGCGTACTAATTCCCATCGTGCCCCGCAGACAACCGTGCAGTTTGAAATCCTAATGCAAACCATTCAGAAGTTATGACAATTTTATTTCATATAGTTCAATAATTGTCACCCTGTAGATGAAGATGCAGACGTGTCATCCTGCGCCTTTCACATGCTTCCGTATGTTTGGTCCACTAAAAGAACATCTTGGAGGGAAGTACTTGGACTCGGACAACGAACTGAAGGACACAGTGGAGGACTGACTCCCATCACAGCCGCAGAAATTCTGGGAGCAGGGAATCCTTCAGCTGTTGAATCAGTGTGTGATAGTTGAGTTTCGGCCTCTGGAAATTACTTTTGAATAAAGGCTTCAATTATATCCACAGTGTTGTTTCGTACCTTTTCTTTTTTAACATCCCTCATAAATTGACTCGTATACAATGCAACTGAGTGTTGGGCACTGCATTGGCCCCACCTGTGTGTAAACATATTTCTTCCCTGAGTGATTTTCCAAGCTCTGCATCAACAAATTCCACAGAATGCCTCATCCAGTGTTTATCATATCACTCGAAGAGCGCATAGTGCAGAGCACAGAGCACCAGAACGTGACAATTCAATACAATTTATCTCTACTGAAGGTTCCAAATGATGGTTTTAAACAACAGAGGGCCACCAAACCTTTTTAGAGTAAATTCATCTGAAAGAGGGAGCTGCAGAATAAGTATAGTTACAGCTGAAACATCTACTGTGACAACAAAACCAAGGACATTTCAGAAAGAGCTCCTCATACCCAATGAGAAGGATGGTGGAATTTTGGCAGACTTGTGTGTATATCAGAGCATCACATGGAAAACACTGAAACTGAACATAAAATAAACATTTTATTTTAAATATTGTTTCCTTTTACAGTCTAAACTCTCGTAGAACATCCCTGACACACAATAACTACATTATAATTACTATTTAATCGACTCAGGTGTGTGACATGTGAAAAACATATTATAATGAAAACATCCTTAGACAGGATACTTGATGAATGTATTTGATCTAAGTTACTCTGTGCTGCAGGATGAAATGCTGTACCTGTACCACATAATGGGCATTGGCTTTGCAGCTGGTACGCTGGCATCCATAGCCAGTAATCCATTTGATGTTGCAAAGACTCGAATACAGGGCCCTCAGCCAGAACCCGGTGTCAGAAAATACCGGTCCCCCCTTGCTACTGTGGCAACTATTTACAGAGAAGAGAGGTTTGTATTACAAACTATATTATTTATTCAGAGTAAGTACAAATTGTGCAGTTTTGAGGCTATATTTTCCCTAAAGCTGAATGTAAGTTTAAGGAAGGTTCCCCATGTGCAATGTTTCATGCATCCAACATGTATGATCTCCTTCGTAAAGAAACTCCAAATAGATTAATGCCTGAGGTAATGTGTTTTTTCGATGTTGTATAAGTGTAGGGATGCATATACAAAATGTTTAAAAAAGTATTCCATGTTTTGAGAGGAGGTAGTATGGGTCGAAACGGGAGAAAAGTCCAGTAAATGTGGGCTCTGAAATGCCTTTTATTAATTTTCTAATCTTTCCTGTCTGTACCATCGTCTTTAAAATTCTCAGCTGTATCACCAGTTGACTCTATTGAACGCCTTCTTCCAGTCAATAAAACAACTACACACCTCTGTGTTCATTTCTATCATTCTTTCTCCAATCACTGTCATGGAGCTTATAGCATCTCCTTGCCTTTACCCTTTCTTAACCTGTACTGGTCTTCCACAGTATTTTCTTCTGTTTTCTTTCGATCCTCCTCAAAAGGACTTTCATTACAGCTATCGTAATCTTAAGTAGATCTTGGGGCCAGATTCCTATCCATAAATTCTGCTTACTACATCAGTGAATCTGGCTACTGAGCTTAGAGCTAAGCATTTCATTGCCTCAGATGGTATTCTGTCACAGCCCAATGCTTTCTTTTCCCGGAGCTCTTGACTTGTTCTCCAGTTCCCATCTTTCCCTCTTCACCTTCCAAAACCAGTTTCTGTTATCTGCCTGTGCACCATATAATTTTTTCACGTAATCCATCCAAACTTACTTCTCTTCTGTACATACTGTCTTGTTCACATATTTATTTAACAGCTCTTGTTTGCTTGTTTTCCATACTTCTCTATTCATTAAAGATTTCACTGTTCTGTGCATTTCTTCCAGCTTGCCTTTGTTTTCCGATTGTTCTAATTCTTCTCATTGGTGTCCCCACTTATTCCTCTCTAGCCTGGCCAGTTGACCTTCTTTGTTCATAGTTCGGTTTTCTCTACTGTCTTGTCCCTTCTCCCAAACTGTCAGTTTTCAGTTTCCAACTCATCCATTTTATCCAATATATTTCCAGTCATCCACACTTTCTTATTCCTTGTTCTTTTCACTTCTCTGTTTTCTGTTCGTGTTCCTTCCAACATTGTATTTCTAATGGTATCCCACACTTCAGTGCCTTCTGTACTTTGCCTTATATGTTGTGATTTATTTTTGACATAGTTACAGCACACTTTCTTATGGTAGGCACCATCTGGATCCTTCCTACCGACACCAGCTTTTCCCCTTCCTTTCTCCCACCCCAACACGACACAGCCTTCTGTTTTACCACCGCATCCACGAGTCCTTTTCCCTTTCTCTACTTCTCCCTTTTCTGTTGCCCCCAACCTCCAGCTGGACCTAGCAGCTATATTCCGCCCCCACCATGCCCCTGCAAGCTTCAACAAGCAGTACTTCACCTTCCCCCCACTCCACTCTGCTATCCCCCCTCCCTCCCTACTTGCCCCATGCTGCCTCTGAACCCCCACCAAGCACAGTAACAACTTAGTCTGGCCACAGCAGCCAGAGACAGTGGTCATGCATGTCAGAGTTGTGCTTGTGTGAATGTGTATTGTTTTCTACTTCAGAAGACAGCCTTTTGGCTGGAAGCTAAAATGTATAGCAGTCTTTTCATTGTACCTGTCTGCGACTAAACATCTCCTCTATATGGCAATTAGTAATCTATCCTTTTCGTGATATTATTTTTATTCCATCCTCACCTTTCCATTGTTAATGCCATTCTGTCATTCTCGTCTCTCACTTAGCTTAACTCCTCTTCCCTTATTTTGTTTAGCAGATTAAATCTTCCCCTACTCTGTATGCTCTCATGATACTGTGTGTAGTATGCAGTGACACTTGTAACAGATTTTTTACTGGAACATTTCCATTCCTTTCTGTGTCGTTTCACTCAGGGTCAGGTGACACTGTGAACTGAGTTTCTAAAATTACATCATTTGTGGTACATCAGGTATGGAAAAAACCACTGGAGTTAATTAATTACAACTTATGGTCAGTTTATTTACTCACACCACCTACCATGGTGATGTCCTGACAATCCTCCTAACCCAATAAAAGCTTGCCTGCTATTTTCTTTGTAATATGGAATGCTCATATTCTATTACAGTATTCATACCTGCCACACATTACTACAGTGTTCAGCAATATGTATAGTGTAGACTGTATTCAACCAGAAACACTGTGTGATTGCCCTGTCAGCCTTTGATTCTCACTATTTATCGATAAGCCCCTTGGCGGGAATTAACAACTTCTTGGTTTTGTTTAATTACATATAATTGATAATTTGAATAATAAAACAAAAAATTGAATAATATAAAGTCAATCAAACTGAATTTTAAGACTGATAATTCCAAGTACAAAATAATTTGTATTTTGGTATTTCTCTAGAAAACAAGACATTACTTTTCTGTTGAGAGGCCAGACAAACGTGTGGTTCCTGAAGAGGGGCAGCAGCCTTTTCAGTAGTTGCAAGGGCAACAGTCTGGATGATTGACTGATCTGGCCTTGTAACAATAACCAAAACGGCTTTGCTGTGCTGGTACTGCGAACGGCTGAAAGCAAGGGGAAACTACGGCCGTAATTTTTCCCGAGGGCATGCAGCTTTACTGTATGATTAAATGATGATGGCGTCCTCTTGGGTAAAATATTCCGGAGGTAAAATAGTCCCACATTCGGATCTCCGGGCGGGGACTATTCAAGAGGATGTCGTTATCAGGAGAAAGAAAACTGGCGTTATACGGATCGGAGCGTGGAATGTCAGATCCCTTAATCGGGCAGGTAGGTTAGAAAATTTAAAAAGGGAAATGGATAGGTTAAAGTTAGATATAGTGCGAATTAGTGAAGTTCGGTGGCAGGAGGAACAAGACTTCTGGTCAGGTGACTACAGGGTTATAAACACAAAGTCAAATAGGGGTAATGCAGGAGTAGGTTTAATAATGAATAGGAAAATAGGAATGCGGGTAAGCTACTACAAACAGCATAGTGAACGCATTATTGTGGCCAAGATAGATACGAAGCCCACACCTACTACAGTAGTACAAGTTTATATGCCAACTAGCTCTGCAGATGACGAAGAAATTGAAGAAATGTATGATGAAATAAAAGAAATTATTCAGATTGTGAAGGGAGACGAAAATTTAATAGTCATGGGTGACTGTAATTCGAGTGTAGGAAAACGGAGAGAAGGAAACGTAGTAGGTGAATATGGATTGGGGCTAAGAAATGAAAGAGGAAGCTGCCTGATAGAATTTTGCACAGAGCACAACTTAATCATAGCTAACACTTGGTTTAAGAATCATGATAGAAGGTTGTATACATGGAAGAACCCTGGAGATACTAAAAGGTATCAGATAGATTATATAATGGTAAGACAGAGATTTAGGAACCAGGTTTTAAATTGTAAGACATTTCCAGGGGCAGATGTGGACTCTGACCACAATCTATTGGTTATGACCTGTAGATTAAAACTGAAGAAACTGCAAAAAGGTGGGAATTTAAGGAGATGGGACCTGGATAAACTAAAAGAACCAGAGGTTGTACAGAGATTCAGGGAGAGCATAAGGGAACAATTGAAAGGAATGGGGGAAAGAAATACAGTAGAAGAAGAATGGGTGGCTCTGAGGGATGAAGTAGTGAAGGCAGCAGACGATCAAGTAGGTAAAAAGAAGAGGGTTAGTAGAAATCCTTGGGTAACAGAAGAAATATTGAATTTAATTCATGAAAGGAGAAAATATAAAAATGCAGTAAATGAAGCAGGCAAAAAGGAATACAAACGTCTCAAAAATGAGATCGACAGGAAGTGCAAAATGGCTAAGCAGGGATGGCTAGAGGACAAATGTAAGGATGTAGAGGCTTATCTCACTAGGGGTAAGATAGATACTGCCTACAGGAAAATTAAAGAGACCTTTGGAGATAAGAGAACCACATGTCTGAACATCAAGAGCGCAGATGGAAACCCAGTTCTAAGCAAAGAAGGGAAAGCAGAAAGGTGGAAGGAGTATATAGAGGGTCTATACAAGGGCAATGCACTTGAGGACAATATTATGGAAATGGAAGAGGATGTAGATGAAGATGAAATGGGAGATACAATACTGCGTGAAGAGTTTGACAGAGCACTGAAGGACCTGAGTCGAAACAAGGCCCCCGGAGTAGACAAAATTCCATTGGAACTACTGACGGCCTTGGGAGAGCCAGTCCTGACAAAACTCTACCATCTGGTGAGCAAGATGTACGAAACAGGCGAAATACCCTCAGACTTCAAGAAGAATATAATAATTCCAATCCCAAAGAAAGCAGGTGTTGACAGATGTGAAAATTACCGAACCATCAGTTTAATAAGCCACAGCTGCAAAGTACTAACACGAATTCTTTACAGACGAATGGAAAAACTAGTAGAAGCCGACCTCGGGGAAGATCAGTTTGGATTCCGTAGAAATACTGGAACACGTGCGGCAATACTGACCTTACGACTTATCTTAGAAGAAAGATTAAGGAAAGGCAAACCTACGTTTCTAGCATTTGTAGACTTAGAGAAAGCTTTTGACAATGTTGACTGGAATACTCTCTTTCAAATTCTAAAGGTGGTAGGGGTAAAATACAGGGAGCGAAAGGCTATTTACAACTTGTACAGAAACCAGATGGCAGTTATAAGAGTTGAGGGCCATGAAAGGGAAGCAGTGGTTGGGAAGGGAGTGAGACAGGGTTGTAGCCTCTCCCCGATGTTATTCAATCTGTATATTGAGCAAGCAGTAAAGGAAACAAAAGAAAAATTTGGAGTAGGTATTAAAATCCATGGAGAAGAAATAAAAACTTTGAGGTTCGTCGATGACATTGTAATTCTGTCAGAGACAGCAAAGGACTTGGAAGAGCAGTTGAACGGAATGGATGGTGTCTTGAAGGGAGGATATAAGATGAACATCAACAAAAGCAAAACGAGGATAATGGAATGTAGTCGAGTTAAGTCAGGTGATGCTGAGGGTATTAGATTAGGAAATGAGACACTTAAAGTAGTAAAGGAGTTTTGCTATTTGGGGAGCAAAATAACTGATGATGGACGAAGTAGACAGGATATAAAATGTAGACTGGCAATGGCAAGGAAAGCGTTTCTGAAGAAGAGAAATTTGTTAACATCCAGTATTGATTTAAGTGTCAGGAAGTTATTTCTGAAAGTATTTGTATGGAGTGTAGCCATGTATGGAAGTGAAACATGGACGGTAAATAGTTTGGACAAGAAGAGAATAGAAGCTTTTGAAATGTGGTGCTACAGAAGAATGCTGAAGATTAGATGGGTAAATCACATAACTAATGATGAAGTATTGAATAGAATTGGGGAGAAGAGAAGTTTGTGGCACAACTTGACCAGAAGAAGGGATCGGTTGGTAGGACATGTTCTGAGGCATCAAGGGATCACCAATTTAGTATTGGAGGGCAGCGTGGAGGGTAAAAATCATAGGGGGAGACCAAGAGATGAATACACTAAGCAGATTCAGAAGGATGTAGGTTGCAGTAGGTACTGGGAGATGAAGAAGCTTGCACAGGATAGAGTAGCATGGAGAGCTGCATCAAACCAGTCTCAGGACTGAAGACCACAACAACAACAACAACAACAGCTTCATCTGCAGTGTTCCCTGAATTTCGGTTCAAATTTAGGGTATTTATCTTAAGATACGAGCTATTGGAAATGTAAAACCACCTTTGTGCTTGGAAAATTTTGGGCTATAATGTTTTGACACATATTTCAGAAATATGGCTCAGTATAAGAATTAGTGGTGTCCAAAATTTAAATTATTTAGCAAATAGGTATTAAAATATAACATTTTAGGAGAAACTTAATACCTTCTCATAATTTGCAAAAATTGGCTACAAAGAAACTAGCTAGGTATTAATTTTTGACTTCCAGATTTACAGAATCTTATCTCCTGAGCTAATTAGTTGTCTGCAAAACTAATTGCATCACAGTATTCAGGTCCAGTATCTTCTGAGTGTAATGATAAGAATCTAAACTAGTTCAATAGTTTTATAATGTCTCAGATGTACAGACATTTTGCCATCATCAGAAGTGTGTGTAGTCCAGAAAGGTAGCTGATGCACTTAGTGTGGCAGGGGCCACTTGTGTAAGAGCAGATCCCTGCATAATGCTGCCCTATGCGATGTTCGCGGTGGCTCGTGCAGCATTTCTGTTTCAGTACTCGGCCACATTGCCAAGCTTACAGATCTTCTTCCCTTGAGTGCTTTGAATAGCTACAAGTGTAGTGTGCAGAGCTTCAAGTGACAATGTAGAATATCTGAAAAAAGCCAGATACTATAGAAAAACCTTTGATTATCCATGCTGTCCTTCTCTGTATGTATTCAATATCTGCTGTCAATGCCATTCGTTATGAGCTCCACACACTTGAGCAGTATTCTGGGATAGGTTGCACAACTGTTTGGTAATCAATACCTTTGTAGAGTATTTGCATTTTCCTGATAATCTACCAACGAACTGAATTCTGCCCGTTGCTGTGCCTACAACTAACTAAGTGACCATTCAATTTCATATCCATACAAAATGTTACAGCCAGGTATTCGCACGTGTTGACCAATTCCAACTATGACTCATTTGACATTATGGTCATAGGCTACTACACCTTTCTGTTTTTTGAAGTTCAAAGTGTACATTTCTGAACATGTAAAGCAGGTCACTAGTCCTTGCACCACTGTGAAATAATATCAAGATCCGATTTAAATATTTGTAGAAATGTTTTTCAGCCAATACTTCATTATAGATAACTTCATCATCTGCAAAATATCAAAGGTTACTATTAATATTGTCTGAAAGGTTATAAACATACCACATGAACAGCTAGGGTCACAACATACTTCCCTAAGGCACAACTGAACTTACTTCTATCAGATATTCATAATTAAAGTGCAGCAATTCACAGAGGTCCAGTGTGGGCTGTAATTGTCTCATGGCAGAAAACTCGGCACATAAGGTGACGTGTGATTGCAGACCCGATTTATGCCAGAAAAAAATTAGTTCCAGTTTTTGCCACCAGGTGCAGATTTGATGCTGTACACTGTTTCTATGATATCCACACTGTCATTTGACAAGTTGAGTGAATAGTAGGGCTATCTATAAGAGAGACCGCGTGCTTTCAGTGAAACTGTTTTACGTGAACAACAGCAATTACTGTGCTGCATTGAGAGATTACCACCAACTGAAGGGCTTGAGGAGAGGCCAGATATCACTAAACGGATAAAAGATGATGATGATGAAATTTGAAAACACGGGTGAGCTTTGTGTGAAACCTGGAAGAGGAAGACTCCTATCCTGGTGGAAGTTATTGACAAGGTAACTGACCATGCAGCATGTTCCCCGGTTACTGCTAGTTCTTGTACAGTGTCATGAGAATTGTCCACACCATAGTCCCAACATGCAGAAATTTTTGCAGTCTGTTTTACATTGTTACCAGCACAAGATCTAGGCTATACTGGTACCAAAACAAGAACTAGGCAGTGCAGTCACTGAAAACTCATAATCTACAGCAATGTTCTGATGTTCTGAATTTGCTCTTCAGTGTCTGGCACGGATCCAAGTTGACGACATGTGGCCATGTAATATTCTATGGAGTGACAAAGCACATTTTACACTTAAGTGTGCAGTGAATACGCAGAAGTGCCAAATTTTGATACTTTTAAACCACATGTTGTACACGAAGAGCCATTGCACTTGCCGTGTATTTTTGTATGATGTAGATTCACAAACGTTTTTATTCTCGGTGTGTTCTTCTTTGAAGAGACTACACCAAGAGGGCTTGTCAAGATATCTCCACGTTACCGAGGCCTACTTGTGCAGCGTGGGGCAACACCTCGTGTCGATTTTCCAGTGAAAGATCTGCTTAATGCAACCTTCTACGAATGTGTTATCTCCAGAGGTTTTCCAGATGCATGGCCTGCAAGATCACCTGATCTGATGCCCTGAAACTTATGGATCTGAGGCTATCTAAAGAACGTGTTTACCAGGTACCCATTCAGTCTCTATCAGACCTGAAGCTCATTATACAGGAATATGTTGCTTAGATTCCACCAGAACTGCTGCAAGCAACTGTTGATCATGTCGTTTTATGGATCAGCATCTTGTTGATGTCTCTGGTGCTCATACAGAACAAATTGTGTAGACAGCAGTTAATAAAATCAACATTATGCCTTTCTCACCTGTTTAACATTCTCTGCCCATGTTCGGTTCTTAACCTGTTACACATGGAAACATTTCTATACATCTTTCTTGCGTTCACCGTGCCAGATTTGAACTATTCCAACCCCCCCCCCCCCCCCCTTAGAGTCTACCAAGTGTCACTGCCATATGATAATTACCATCCACACAAACTCTGTGAGTTGCTGCACTTAAATTATAACAACCTTGTACAGTTATTGATGACTCTCCAGCTGAAATAAGATGTTGCATTGTTCGTACCAATACCAAGAAATCCTCAGCCCAGTCACAAATTTCAGTTGATGTTCCATATGATCATATTTTTGGTAACAAGCATGAGTGTGGTACTGAGTCAAATGCTTTTCAGAAATTAAGTTACTTGCCTTGATAGCCAAGCGCATTAAAGCACTGCTTCCAGGACACAGGAAGGTGAGCCTGATCCAGATCAAATCTGCCTTGTGAATTAACAATGAAGGCTGGTGAACTGGTCAGCCTGGCTGTGGTTTTTAGGCCATTTCTGACATTGCAGTAGGTGAACAGTTGGCACGTACCCATGTCCCGCTCCAGATACACGTTGTGGAAACATTGGGCTAATGTTCTCATGCTTTCATATGAGATTAACGCCAGACACAGACAGGTGGGGTACACAGAATCCATCCATGGAGGAGTTGAGGGGTGGGGTGAATAAGGAGAATTCATACAGGCAGATACGTTTTATGCATCATCTCTCTGTCTATAGCCAGGTGGTTTGTTTTACACCTATTATGCAGTTGTCTCGGTTTCTTTAGAAGTAGATTTCGAGTGACTGTATACCATGGTGGTCATTTCCTTCACGAGCTGTTCTCCTAGATCTGTATCTATCAAGTACGTGGTCAACTGTTCTTTTAAACTTTACCCACTGTTATTCCATGTGCTCCTCTCCAGGAGCCCACACTGAAGTCCCGTGAAACACGCATTCTCTCAGCTTTTGCCGGCTCTGGTGGGTATGATGGCTAGTGAGATCTTACTAAATCAATTGCCACATCCCAAGCCCCATTTAAATTGAAACCACCGTCTCGGTTATTTGGTTTTCCAACATTTTTATTTCAACAGACTTCTTAACCGTGACATCCCAGAAACGTGACATTTGCACCACAACATTGGTCTCGTTGTATTTATTTCATGATTATATTTAAGGCAGTACTTAGTGACAGCTGATTCGTTTGGTTGTTTTGTCAGGTTGTGTTGCTGATATTTCTTACATTCTCCTTGACTGTTCTGATAATGTGCTCCACTTACGGCATGCTACATTCGCACGCAGTGCACCTGGCTTTCGGGGACCGAGATCATCTTTAACAGTACAGAGAACACGTTTTGAATTTTTTAATGTCATTGAAATACACTGGATGTCATGTTTCTGTAGGAGTCCAGCAGTCTTTCCAGATATTGTACCAACAGAAGGTAGGTAGTGATTCTTGGCTTCTCTCTGTTTGTCATGCTTTCTAGCGCTTTTGCAAGTATTATTCATTTTGATTGCAACACCCACTCAGTATTTCGATCAGAGTACCCATTGTTGTGGAACACTATTCGTAGGTGTTCTAATTGCTCGGTGAGGCTCTCTTACTCCGAAAGTCTGTAGCACCAAATTTGTTTGTGATGGCTGATGATGGCTCAAGGTATGAACTTGAAAAAGAGGGCCAGCAACATTTTCTTCACATTTAGGATCTCTAGCTCTCAGTGTATGCAAAAACACAGGAACACTGACCTCTGTGTCCATTCCTTGAGCTATCACAATCTGTAAGAAAGATATTCTGTGCCGAAGATTCTGGAAAAGCTTGTACACTTTCAGACAAGGAGAGCCTCACTGAAGAATATAAACAGCTCTGAAAGAAGAGCTATTCCATTTGACCAATTAAATGGCTGATGCTGCCAAAATCAACTACTGAGGAAGAGACTATAATTGAGAAAGAAAGACAAAACCAAGAATCACTTATTTACCTTACATTGGCCCAGTCTGCAGATACATCAGTAGACTCATATGGGAACTTGGCACCTATTTATTTCACTCTCTTCAACAGAGATAAAAAGTCTTCTTTGCAACATTACAACACTCTAGTTATCCAAATTCAGGTGGTTACCACATTCCTTGTCAATGTGAAATGACTTATCTGGTGCAGACTGTTAGAACAATTGGGATGATATGCAAAGATCACACACATAACGACACACTCGGCTAACTCAGTCGAGCAAATCAGCTGTCGCTGTGCAAGGCCTCAAGTACAGTCATGAAATTGAAATATGATGAGGTGAGTACTGTGGTGTAAATGCCATGTTTCTGGGGCAGTATAATTAAGCAGTCTATTGAAAGAAAGATGTTAATATATCAACAGAAATAATCAGTTTTTGAAAACATAATTGGGTTGTAAAAAATCTACTCACCAAGCAGTAGCAGAACGCACACACAAAATGTATGCAAGTTTCAGAGCCAGTGGCTCCTCATTCTGGCAGTAGGGTTGAAGGGAGAGAAATGGGGCGAAGGAAAAGGAGTGGTGAGGTTTGGGAAAATAGTAGAGTTTGAAAAAGTTGCCCTGAAGCCTGGGTCAGGGGAGACTTACCAGATGGGATGAGGAGGAATCTTTCAGTCCTTTACCTTCACCACTCTTCCTTCAACTTCAACTCTTCTGCCAGAAGGAGAAGCCACTGACTCTGAAAGCTTGCACACTGTTATACCTTTTGTATGTTTGTTCTCCTGCCACTACTTGGTGAGTAGATTTTTTACCTATCCAATAACAAAATAAAGATTTTGGAAGACCTGATGAGCCAGGTTAGAGGTTTCAGTTTAAAAAAGGGGCTTGGGGTCTGGCACTCGAGTAATTAAGATATTGCTGGGCGTCATACTCACTAGAGTTGGGAAATGGAGGGAAAGTGCCTTTCACAGAGTGCCAGTGTGGCCTATGAAAAACAAATGAGCAAAAAGGGAAAAGAGGCATTGGGAGTCAAATTCAGCTATAAGTAGCAGCTTGGGACTGACTGTAGGTGACAGTCTGATTGGAGTTCAGGCAGCAAGTACACACAACAGCACAACTTGCACCACCTGAAGGAGACAAATGGGTCGGTCATCAAAGTCTTGTGTAGAAAAATTCAATCGACAACTAGACTGAACAACCTGAAGCACACCATTAATCGGTCACAGTGTGAAAACCTGAGCCCTCAAATATCAGCTTACTGTGTCTTTTGCTAATACTGTCATCAGTTGTTTACAAACAGTATAGTCCAGAAGGGACATATGTTGAAACATTTGCAACAGCTGATGACCCTGACACATGCAGCTACCTGTATCACAAACGAGATCCATAGATTTCTATGTGTCGTGCTTCACTTGATTACTTGTGCTTTTGAAAATATAATGTAACTGTATAGATAAAAAAATCTGCTAAGCAAGCGGTGGCAATAGAATACAAGTATAAAAAAGGTATTACATATGCAAGGTCTTGGAGCCAGTGGCTCCTTCTTCTGGCAGTAGGAGGACTGGAGAGGTTTAGGAAAAGTTGTAGAGGCTGGCAATGTTACCCAGAATCCTGGATCAGGGGAGACTTACCGGAAGGGATGACAAGGAAAACGTTTTGTAATTTTGTATTTCGTATTTTTCATGTTACATAAATATGAGTTCTAGCTTTTCACAATAGCATTCGTACTCTCTTTAATGGTTTCTATTTTGGAGTGCCAATGAGTGCAGAATTACTAGCAAAACCACAAAAAACAAAGAACTACCATCTACAGACACATACAGAGACATAAGTAATTACAGTGTGTATTCTCATCTTTCTATTGATGGTATATCAAAAATTAATATTTGTATTTGTGCAGCAATCTTTAATGGCGAGTTTTATTCAGAGCTGCATATGATAAAATAGAAAGATATGGCAAATTAGTGTATATAGTTAGAAAGCAGTATTTGAAATAAAAAAAAGCTATGTAATATATTGCCTTTCTGTTATTTTCTCAGTTTGTTTCAGTTTCCTCAAATTCAGGATATATTCCTGGTTTACCTGGTGGAATCCAGATTTCTAGTTATTGAGGCATAAATGTTAGAAATAAACTATAACAGAGCCTTGTTGATTTTTATTATTTACATAATGTCTTGTTTTCACAATAACTTACTGGATTAAGTAGTAAAGCACTTCAGCATTGCACATAACAGAACAGCGCAGCATTTCTAGAATTCCATAAATTATCTGGGAGTACGCATTAGGAGTGATTTAAAATGAAATGATCATACAAAGTTGATTGTTGGTAAAGCAGATGCCAGACTGAGATTCATTGGAAGAATCCTAAGGAAATGTAATCTGAAAGCATAGGAAGAAGGTTACAGTACGCTTGTTCGCCCACTGCTTGAATACTGCTCAGCAGTGTGGGATCCGTACCAGATGGGGTTGATAGAAGAGATAGAGAAGATCCAGTGGAGAGCAGCGCGCTTCGTTACAGGATCATTTAGCAATCACGAAAGCGTTACAGAGATGATAGATAAACTCCAGTGGAAGACTCTGCAGGAGAGACGCTCAGTAGCTCGGTACGGGTTTTGTTAAAGTTTCGAGAACATACCTTCACCGAAGAGTCAAGCAGCATATTGCTCCCTCCTACGTATATCTCGCGAAGAGACCATGAGGATAAAATCAGAGAGATTAGAGCCCACACAGAAGCATACCGACAATCCTTCTTTCCACGAACAATACGAGACAGGAGTAGAAGGGAGAACTGATAGAGGTACTCAAGGTACCCTCCGCCACACACCGTCAGGTGGCTTGCGGAGTATGGATGTAGATGTAGATGTAGAATTGAACCACACCACATTACAGAACACTGTTGAGTCACACTAAAAACGTGAGACTAACAAAAGTGATCAGTGATGCTTAACTCACAGGGCAGATCTATTTATATCTAGATATCAATCTGGGCATCCAAAGGTAAAAGTTACATGCAATTAATATTTCATAA
Source organism: Schistocerca piceifrons (assembly GCF_021461385.2). Lineage (NCBI taxonomy): Eukaryota > Metazoa > Arthropoda > Insecta > Orthoptera > Acrididae > Schistocerca > Schistocerca piceifrons. The sequence continues at coordinate 218,518,609 of NC_060146.1, forward strand.
AATTTACATTAGAAATGCTTTTCAAATTGTAATACAAAAATTATGGAAATAACAACAACAACAATGATAACAACATCAACAACAATAATAATAATGACATCTTGGATATTCAGGAATCCAGCCAGATGTTCGCATCATTCTCACATGATATTTCGACAGCGTGCCGCGCTATCTTCTTCAGGTGCTACCTGAGACTGGTCCTTGGGTCGATCAAATCCAGTATTTATGCCTGGAACGAGCTGGGCATTCCCTAATCGGTCCTTGCCGAGTCGAGTGTTCCGTCTGTGGTCCGCGCCTGCCAGACTTGGCTTCAATGGACCCCTCCAGTTGCGGATGTTCCGACTGCCGTACGCACCCATTTTGGCCATCCTCAACAGTTGTGGTCGTCATGTAAGGTGTGTCAGACCCGATCTGAAATGTTGGGTACTCTGTCTCATGACTTTTACTATGATTTCCACTTCTGTTTCATGCTGGGTGCTCCATAATCGGTCCGTGCCGCATTGTATGCTCCGTCTGCGGTCCGCGCCTGCCAGACACGGCTACATTGGCCCTCTCTGGTCACCGGTGTTCTGACCACCATCCATGCCCAGCCTGGCCATCTTCTGAAGTCGAGTTCATGATCTCGAGTGTGTCAAATCTTGTCTCTAATGTCCGACACCTTGTCTCACGGCTGTTCTCTCTGTCTCCACTTCAACCTGCCAATCAGCCGAAGGATCCAGAAGAAGAACCAGAAGAGGTAAAGAACATGGCATACCTGCCATATGCCAGACCTATCTCTGCCAAAATCAGCAAGATTCTCCAGAAATATGACATCAAGAGCATATTTTGCCCACCCACCAAAATTGAGGCTATGCTGGGGAATGTAAAAGATGACCTGGAGCTATGCAAGCCAGGTGTTTACAACATACCATGCCAGTGTGGGATGTCATACATTGGCCAGACCACCAGAACTGTGGACATCAGGTGTAAAGAACACCAGAGACATACCAGACTCAGACATGCAACTAAATCAGCCATAGCAGAGCATTGTCTGGAACTTGGTCATTCAATGGATTACAATGACACCAAGATTGTGACAAAGACCTCAAGATTTTGGGACAGTGTCATTAAAGAAGCCATTGAGATTAAGGTCACAGACAACCTAATCAACCGTGACTCGGGATACCAAATCGGCACTGCCTGGAATCCAGCGCTTGAGCTTGTGAAAACTCAACGCAGGACACTCCGGGATTCTACAAGAAATAGAAGTGGAGGCCGAGAGAACAGCCGTGAGACAAAGTGTTGGACATTAGAGACCAGATTTTACACACCCCAGATCATGAACTCGACTTCAGAAGATGGCCAGGCCAGGCGCAGACGGCGGTCGGAACACCGGTGACAAGAGAGGGCCAATGTAGCCGTGTCTGGTGGGTGCAGACCGATTATGGAGCACCCAGCACGAAACAGAAGTGGAAATCATAGTAACAGTCATGAGACAGAGTACCCAACATCGCAGATCGGGTCTGACACACCTCAGATGACGACCACAATCGTTGAGGACAGCCAAAATGGGCACAGTCGGAACGTCTGCGACTGGAGGGGTCCATTGAAGCCGAGTCTGGCAGGCACAGACCACAGACGGAGCACTCGACTCGGTGTGGACCAATTAGGGAATGCCCAGCTCCTTCCAGGCATAAATACTGGACTCGATCGACCCAAGGACCAGCCTCAGGTAGCACCTGAAGAAGACAGCGAGGCACGCTGTTGAAATATCGTGCGAGAACGATGCGAACATCCAGCTGGATTCCCGAATATCCAAGATGTCAACAGATTGCTGGGAAAGCATGAAAAATAACAATAATAATAATAATAATAATAATTTCAGATGTTTTTCAGAATTAAAACAAAAAATGTTCGACATAACTTCACTGGTTAGATTCTCTTTTTGAAAAAATTTCTTGTTACATGTTTTTACATTTGTACATAAGTAAAATAATACTCTATACCTTATTAAAGCATAATTAAGATTATTATGATTTTTGAACGATGTCCATGTATCGAGTAGTACATTTATTTGGGTGTATCGAAAAGTACATTAAAGAAAAATGTCATTGACTAGTTCCTTACAAGTGGAAACATGAAAAGAGGACCATTGTCCAATCCAGATGCTGGCAGCAATATCTCAGTTTAGCATTGATGGTGCAGGGACCAGTGAGTGGTGGGCTGTGTATGGAACACTATGGGGCACTTCCATTGAGCACTAACTGGTGCACAGTTAGGGAGGTGCTTCAGTGCAAGAGCAAAAACCAAAAAAATAAAAAATAAAAAAGAACACTTCTGGAAATTAACTGCAAGGGTGCAAGTCAACGCTAAGTTCCGTAACCCCTCTCCTGAGATCATTTGTGTTTAGAACAACAAATTCGTAAATGAACTGTGAAGTGGGAAAATCTTGATGTGAGTAGAATTTTTGATCCAACAGACAGAATTTTGTTATATTTGAGAGTCAGTCAGTAAATAAGGACTCAAAATTTCTTTCTCAGAACATATTTGTTCTTAACACCTTGAGCACCGGCAGCTTAGACACATTCTTGGCCCAGTGGACCAGCAATTTTTAGCGTTTTTTTTAAATGTCACTGGCACGTTTCTATTTAAGGTATCTTGAAACATAAAACATATTATGAAATAACAGTCTTTATGGTTTATTTTAAATGTTTATTTTAATTATATTGGTTGATGACAAAATTAATAACAACAAACATAAAACGTATGGTTTCAGTTTCACAAATTTTTTTTTTTTTTTTTTTTTTTTTTTTTTTTTTTTTTTTTTTTTTTTTTTTTTTTTAGTGTAAATTCACAGGCAATTAGCTTCAGTGTGGAAGAGTTTGAAGCACTCTGGCACACCGAGTGGTACATTGCAGTCTGGACACCACCAGCTGGTTTCCCTCCTACCTGCTTTACACTAGATAGTTTTTTTGTTTTCTCAGAGCAAACTCACACTCTAGTTGGATGCTCCTTTGTCTCAGTGGCTGGAATATTTCTGCAAAATGGTGTCCTAGAAGTCTGTTGCTGTGAGTTTCACTAGGAACATTGTATAGTGCCAAATTCATACCTTTGTGAATCAGTCCTTCACCAGTTTGTTGTAGAAAAGTGGAAAAATAGCAGCTCTTTCTTTGAGCAGGAGTCCTGGTTTCCTGGTATAAGACAAATGCATTTGTTGCAGCCATTATAAGCATGTGAAGAACAATTCCTTCCATCACATCATCTGTTTCCTCCTAAATGCATATTAAGAAGTCATGTGATCACTCCTATCGACCCCTGTTTTGTAAATATTATAGTCAAGAATGGCATCTGGGTTTTGATTGTACTTTGATACCTTCCTTTGTATGAACAGATGTGTCAGAGCTGGTCATTTTGTGCACAGTGAACAGGCTTGGTACATCTCTTGTGTCTTTCCACTTCAGACAAAGAGGATGATTCCTCCTCATTGACACAGACTCATACCTTTTCAGTTTTTTGGAAACAATTTCGTTTGGTAGATCTTTCCATTTAGTCATGCATGAACCTATTGCTTTCATTTTATGTTTTCACAGAAAATCGAATACTGCTGGTGAACTACAAAATGTGTCCTTGTAAACAGTGTGGCCTTTTCCCAGGTAATCTGCTAGCAACCTCTCCAATAATGTTATTACAGAGTTGTCTTGTGTTCCTTTCCAAGCATATACATCCAATCTAATAACTTAACCAGTTTTGGAATCACACACAATAAACATCTTGATTCCATACTTGTCAGGTTTATTTTTTATGTAAACCCGAAATACCAGTCTTCCACAAAAACCACACATGCCTTTGTCAATAGTGAGGTTTTCTGATTGGTAAAATGATTTTTTGTGATTCTAATAAGAAATGATCCAGGATTGGCCTGATTTTATGCATGGGGTCATGCTGAGGTTGACTTTTTGGAACGTATTTTGCATTGTCATTCAAATGCAGGTTTGATAATATTGCGTTGAATATATTTCTGGGCATAACAGAACCAGGCATAGGGGTTAAAATAAAATTGTTGGTAGACCAGTAATTTGTCAGTTTTGCTTTTTTTCACAAGACACATGTGTATAAATATGCCAAAAAACAAATACATTTCGTGCAGCTTTACTCCCTCCCACAAATTACAAAAACTGTGAGGCCTTACCCTGGAAGCTGCTTTGAGTTTGTCATAAACAGACTTTGCATATCTGTTCGTTTTGGATTTTGTGTGTTTCATTATGGAATCGGGGAAAAAGATCGAAAACACATTGAGAGGAGTGGAATTCTCATGAACAGCTGCCATTACTCTGTTTTTCTCTACAAATTGTGGCACTGTACCCTGATTGTCAGCAAATTTACAGCCTAATTCGGCACCAGTGGGTTTTTCCGGCAAAATTCGTTGCCTCTTTGTTGGAGGTACAGACAGCTCTGTTGCAGCCAACGTCTGTGTTGCAGAGGACGTACTTTGATCAGTTAACACTGACTGCACAGATGCAGGCTCATCAGATTCCTCTGCAAGATAGACAAGACGAACAGAAATAAATTTTCTGCTAACTGAAGCAACTCGAGCAATATAAGTTCTAATAATAACACTGAAAAAAAGCTGCACTAGACAGCTCCTAACCTGTATCTGGATCCTCTTCATTCTCTTCACATTCAGACAATTCCCACTGAGAACCAGAATCATCAAATTCTTCTTCTAAGGCTTCTAAAATTTCTACCTCAATCAGAAAACATGACATATTTGAGAAAAATTGACAAGAAATGGCAAACAGCAATGAGAACATTTGAAACTCACATCTACACCAATGCACAATGGCGCAGCGTGTCACGGAAGTTGCTATACGTATCTTGCCATTTCTTTTGACGTAGTTCTAAAACCGGAACACAGAGGGGAGCAGCAGTTGAGGGACATATAGGAAGGTGTTCCACGAAGCACTACCACAGTAGCTGGCCTGCCCAGACGGCTAATAGGCAAGCAGTTCTGTGGCCCGACCTATGCTCGGGCACAGTCGCCCAAGTGTCAGTAGTTACAATATGGAGAAAATATCAGTCAACATTTCTTTTACATGTACTATTTTTGTACATGGTCTCCATCACATTCTATGGCCTTATGCCTGTGTTTTTAAGAGCATGAATATCCTGTTGGTAATAGCTCTTCTCCTGTGCTGTTAGCCACATTTTCACTGCACAACTTATGATCTCATCATCTTCAAAATGTGTCTTACATAGATAATACTTCAGTGGCCCAAACAGATGGAAGTCCAAGGACACCAGGTCTGAGCTGTAGGTTGGATGACAAATTGTATCCAACCCAGTTTGGCGATGTCTTCCCAGGACCTGAATTTTGTGTGTGGATGTGCATTGTTGTGTGGAGGAAGATTTTTTTTTGTATTCTTGTTAGACCTAACACATTGAAAACAATTCTAGAGTTTGTTCAGTATTCACATTTCTTCTTCTTCTTCTTCTTCGCCTTGTCCCATATATCTACAGGGTCACGTCTGGGATGGAGTCTGTGCACCCATCTGTGGGCATCATCCTGAGTCTCATGTTCAATGTTTACACATTGTTTATCTGAGGTATTACATGGGTACCAGCCCAGTATTCAGTCATTACATATGCCTCTGAAGTAATGTTTGAGCCTTTTGCCGACACATTGATGAGAATGCCTCCTTCACAGCCAGAAGACTGTCATCACGACTTTGCCAGCAGAGGGAGCAGCCTTAATTTCTTTCTTTCTTTTTCTTTGCGATTTTGGGTGATGCCACTCCAGTGACTGTCCTTTTGTTCCCATTACATCCAGTCTGTATCATCTGCAACGATCTGTGACAGAAGGGCCCCTCCATCAGCCTCAAATTACCCCAACAGTTCAGATGAAATGGCTTTTCTTTGAAAATTGTAGATTGTTATGAGTGTTCATTGAAGCTATCTTGAGGATGCCTTTGAATATCCAAGAGTGTCAATCATAGTAGACTCACTTCCAGTGCTCATTGGTACCTGTAGAGCCAACTGTCAATTGTGATATGACGGTCTACACAAATAATGGCATCTGCTTGATTTGCCTTGTGGGGAACAGCTGTTGTTACAGGATGTCTTGAACGTGGCCAGCCGTGAAGCTCAGTTTCTGTCCAGCAGTACTCTTGTTAATTGCATCATTATCAAACACTGCACACAATTGTTTATAGATATTCAACAAAGTTTCTTTTTCTACAACCAAGAATTTAATTACAGCACATTCCTTGTAACTCTTGTGCTGATACCATTTTGGTGTTTCACTACAGCTCTGTCATCTGTTGGAATTGTTTGAAACTTCACACACAAGCAGAAAAAACATAGAATTTGAAGCACCTAAAGGGACATTCCTCGTATATATATTAACAGCTTGGGAAAAGAAAAAGGAAAAAAAAAGACTTTGTTTATTGAAAAAACTCATAAAAATACGAAATATAAAATTTTGTAAATTATCTTCTTGTATGTAACCAAGCTTTCTTTCCCCTTACAGATTGCGAGCTCTTTTCAAAGGTCTGCTTCCGAGACTTCTGCGAAGAGGTGTTGGAAGTGCCCTAATGGTGGCTGCTTATGACTACACGTATCGGTACCTTACCAATGGATTCTCAGAGTAGTTCTGTTGGTGATATAATCACAGTTTTTGTCTAGTTTCTCTAGTCCAGTCAGCAATGGAGTGTGTGCATCAACAGAATTGCATGGGAGCATACGGGTCTTTTTCCTGGGATTTTAAACACTAGTATTATAGAACATTTCATATGGCAGGAGCCATTAAGCTGAGCAAGTGATGTGGCAACAGGCTGTGAAACTTATCTGTGCCTTGATCACTGTTAACGCTTTGGGAGCTGAATGAAAATATTGGCGATTGCTTTGTGGATTTTTTTTTAACACTGAAAAGATTTCAACATCTCCTACAATGTGTGTAGAATATTATTGGTGCTAACTCATGTTTGTGTGCAAAGTCTTCCAAGGTAACGGAGTTGTAACCGTCTTGGCCATTTGGTAGTTTTGAGTGTAGAAATGTATTTCAAATGTTCAGATATGCTATTTTTGTATGTGAAATTTAATATGAAAATAATTTATGGATTCATATTTTATATAAATTGTTTTTCTTTGTGCACTGTCAGTCTCGGTGTCACACTTATTGGACAGACTGATGTTTTGTTGTTGTTGGTTTAAGTGACTGACAGTCATGTCCATGAGCAGTCAGCATGCTCGGTGACAGAAAACTTAACATTCTTCCCAGATCAGAAAAGGAGGAGGAGGTAAATGACTGAAGTGTTTATAGAAATACAGAAGTTGGTGATGGAAATTTTGATAGGCTAGTGCTGTACCAATAATTTGATGTCAAAAGGTGTTTGGCCAGCTACAAGCTGTTCCATTTCTCTTGACCACCCTGAATAACTTTTTGTCCAGAAGCAAAATAAAAAATGTATCAAGCAAATGTTTAGCTACGAGGGGGCCATCGACCAGCACAGTCAGCTTTCTTGTAGCTAACAATGTAGGAAAAGATAGACTGCTACTTACCATAAAAATGACACGAAGTTGCAGATGGGCACAGTTCAAAGACTCTTACACAAAACTTTTGGCCACAGCCTTCATCAGCAAAAGAGAAACATACACCATTCAGACGAGAATGGGGAGGAGATAATAGGACATAGGGGTGGAAACTGTTGGGTGGAGGATGTGGGGACAGTGTGTCACCCTAGGTTGAGGCCAGGGTAATCACGGGAGCAGAAAATGTATCGTAATGATAACTCTGATCTGCACAGTTCAGAAAAGCTGGTGGTGGATGGGAGGTTCCAGATGGCTCAGGTAGTGAAGCAGCCACTGGAATCGAGCATGTAATTTTCAGCAGCATGTTGTTCCACCAGGTGGTCTAATTTGGTCTCGGCCACAGTTTGGTGATGGCTGTTCATTCTGGTGGACAGCTGGTTGGTAGTCATACCGTATAAAAAGCTGTGCAATTATTGCAGTAGAGGTGGTAAATGACCTGGCTGCTTTCACAGGTGGCAGGGTCCCTGTTGCGGTAGGGTAAATCTGTGACAGGACTGGTGTAGAAAGGGCTTGGGGGGAGGGATTTGGGCAGGTCTGGCACCTGGATCTTCCACAGGGACACGATCCTTGTTTGTGGTAAGGAGTTGGAATTGGGAGTGACTTAGTAATGAACTAGGATGTTTGGAGGTTGGGTGGAAAGGATCTTTGGTAGAATGTTTCTCTTTTCAGGGTGAAGGATGTGGTTCAGTTGTTCCAGTGTGTTGTGTTACTGGGTGATGAAGGGGGCACTCCTTTGGATCTGATTCTTGGTGATGGTGGGGGGATTGGGGGTGCGAGGGGAAATGGCCTGGGAGATCTGTTTGTGGACTAGGTCTGGGGCATAGTGTCTGTGAAGCCGTTTTCGAGATGTGGAAGGCGTATCTGCAGTGGCGAGAACTCCCTGTTCTGTATGCTGAGGGTCTCTCTCTGCCAGAGTTGGTGGTGTGCTTGCTAGTGTGTGTGAATGGCGTGTGTTTCTCTTTTGCTGATGAAGGCTGCAGTCAAAAGCTTTGTGTAAGTGTCTTTTAATTGTGCTTCTCTGCAACTTCACATGTCATCTACACGGTAAATAGCAGTCTGTCTTTTCCTGCATACCTGGAAAATTAACTTTGACTCTCAAGTACTGGCATACACCGCAGGTACGCGGGGTAACTTAACTCTTCCACTTGCTGGAGCTGACAGTAAGCAAATTGAAACACACAAAAAAATGCACCCTGATCATCCAGTCAACCATCTTTAGTTAAGGAGTGTGTGAGTACAGTGTTCACTAATGAAGAGAAAGTAGAAACACTACTCATCTATGGAGAATGTAAGTTAGCAGAACAGTAAGTAGAATAATGACTATGAAGTTTTTCATGACAGATTTCATGCATAAAAATTTCTCAGTTCACTTGTTGTGTCAAATTCGGATAAAATTCTAAGCTTTCCGTAATATCCTCCTAAAATTGACTGTCACGAACTGACAAGGTTCCCTCTTTTATACCCACAGAATGGCACCTGTTTGGCTGTATTACGTCACGATGGTGCATACAGAGGTGGTGCCCTCTATGTCCGTCAATTTTGCTTGTGCTCTCTATCTAGCAGCAGCATCCATCTCTTCAGGTGATGAATTGCAAGAAGTATTCCTTTGAGTTTTTTCCATGTCAAGTGCACATTTCCGTGCATTGCTAAATGCATAGCTGGTGTCTCTTTTGAAGTTGTTCTCACAAAGTCTAATTTCAACTGCTTCTCTGATCATGAGTCCCAATAATTCCATGTGTTGGCAGAGGGCACAGCCTGTTAAATACGCACAAGATTTTGTTTGAACATACGAGAATAGTTGCTCACAAATCAAACTATTGGGACCCTATGATTGGAGAAGCAGTTGAAACTAGACTTTGTGAAAACAACTTCAATAGAGACACCAGTTATGCCCTTAGCAATGCATGGAAGCTTGCACTTGATAAGGAAAAAACACAGAGGAATACTCACAATTCACCACCTGATGCGATGGGTGTTACTGCAAGCAACGCTAGGTATAGAGTGCGAGCAAAATCTACAGATGTAGAGGGGCGCCACCTCTGTATGTGCCATCGTCGTGTAATCCGGCCAATCAGATGTTCTTCTGTGGGTGTAAAAGAGGGAATCTTGCCATTTCATGACAGCCAGCTTTAGTCGCTGATGAAGGTGATAGAGGATACCATTGAAAGCTTGGAATTTTATCCAAATTTGATGTGGCTAATGAGCTGAGAAATTTTTATGCAGTAAGTGCTATAATTATTTCTTATTGACACTATAGGTATTTAGGACAGCACTACAGCTTTCAAGTAATATCTTGTGCACAGTACTAGCAGTCCTTGATTCAAAACTGCATCTTCATTACTTTTCTTCTGTTGTTGAAGGTGGGCATAACACTACTCAGGCAGAGGATTTCCCACCTTGTGATGCTTCAGGAAAGAGGAAGTTTTGACATGAGGCAAAGCACTCATCGTTAAACTCACACAGATGAATCCGCCAAAGTTACTCCACTACATTTGTAGTAATGTGATGTTTGTGTGAAAAATGCACTGTGATAGCAAGTGAATTCCCAAGTCAGAAATATAGGCTGCTACTTAGAAAAGACTTATTGCTGCTGTTATCTTCATAACAAACATAGTTACCAGAAAGGCAGTAATGCTGGTTAATGTCTACTCATATAGAATATTAATTGCATGATACATTTTTTTTTTTTTTATTTTGCTTCTGGGCAAAAGTTATTTGTGGTGATGAAGATAAATAGGACATCCTACACACCAGGGTAGAAACAACAAAGTCACTGATACCTAAGTGTGGAAGGGGGCAGTGTTATTGGTTCACCATTGCAGTGCACATGTGGTACCAGCTGTGCGGTTCTGTACTGGATACAGTTACACATTCTGTATTCTTGCACACTGTTGAATTTGGTAACAGAATAGGCCAACCACTTTTCTGACTGGTTCACACATTCGGCAGTGTAAAATTACCATGTTGCAAAGAGAAACACAGGACATAATGAAAACAAACTACAGTTACATTGCTGTCCTCACCTCCAATTGAATCACTTGCTTATTGTAACTTTCAGATAAGAATGTTGTCCATTTCTAGAGTTTTAAACATTGTTTTCACGTGGGTTGAACAAAGGCTTCCATCCAGTACCCATATTGATGGGTTTCACATTTTAATTACGCAAGACTTAATGTTAACAGGTTCCCAACAAATCCTGTCAAGACATTTCCATTAGCAATGGAGGAAACATAATTACGGAGAAGTGAGTATGAGATTTGTGGATGAAGAAGAAATAGCCTGAGTGACATGCTGGAGGAGCAAGTGTGAATGACACAATAATTCAAATATGCTGTCATGATAAACAAAGTTATCAGTGTTTCTCAATTTTCAGTTCTGGAAAGACTGCAGAGTCATCTTCTTGTCCTTGCTCATCCCATATTAGATAAAATGTTACCAGAGTATGCTGGCTTATTATTGGCACTATATTTGTGTTTGAAGGGTGACCACATATGTAATTCCAGGGTGGCGATTCTCCTGGAAAACCCAGAATTCTGAAGGAATTGCATTTTATCTGGAAAAATCAGGGAATTTCATAAAATCTCTGGGAATGCTGTGTTTTAACCTAGCGTTGAGATTCAATCTTACTCAGTTTTATAAACCACAAATTTTAAAATACTTAATGTTTCAAAGTGTGGTAACTGTATGGATATTATTCCTTATAAATTATCAATGTTTACAACTGTGGTTAAAAAACAGTTCATGCTTGGTATATAGCTCAAGTGAGAGGAAAGAAAAGTCAGTATTGTTGTATACCTCCCCCCTCCCCCTCCCACTCACCAGTAATTTATCAGGAGCTTCTTGCCACCCTTCCTCCTGAAACCAGGAATTATCAGCTCCCCCCCCCCCTCCCACCCCCCCTTTCTCTCTCTCTCTCTCTCTCTCTCTCTCTCTCTCTCTCTCTCTCTCTCTTCCAAGTTTCAGTAGCCACCTTGAACTCTCATTTGTGATATACACATTGCTGTAACCACCCACATGGAATGACTTTACATGTAATGTGGAGGTAGCAGTGCTCCTTCCTTCCAGGGCTAACAAGGAGAGGTGGTATAGGTTTCGATCTCAGGTATCACATGCTGTAGCCATACAACCTAGTGGACCCTCATTTTCGAATAATCGATGGAAAAAAAATTTTTGAATTTTACATGACACTCAGTAGTGTTAAGAGAAAAATTTTGTAGACAGATTGCCTGATGTAATGGAAAGGGAAGGCCTTCTCAAGCTGAAGATTGTGAGTTCAAATCTCATTAGGTATTTTAAATTTTTTTTAAAATCTTTGTCTAAATGACTTAGATCATTATTTTTATTTAATTAATTGGTTTAAATGTAGTTTTTTATTTATATTTCTTCACAGTTTTTTTTATATCATTCCTTTTCCACTCGGAATTTTTTTGAATGTGAATTTAATCATACTTATCTACTATATATTTAAAAATGCTGATCTATTGGTTAAAAATCAAAAGACGAAACAATCTATTTATATTGACTGTGCAATAGTGTCAAAATTGTATTTTTTGCCCGAAGATGTGTGTGTAATTGTTGTACAAGCATTTGAAACATAGCCTAAATTCCTATTGTGTTATGGAAAAATAAACGCAGATGAAGATTTAAATGAAAGAAGGGATTATAAATAAAACTAAATTCAAGCAAAATGAGGAATAGAAATAATGGATGCAATAACATGGACAAAAGAAAAGGATGATAAAACAAAACGAATCAAGTTGAAATTAATACTTAAAATTAATTAAAATCACACGAACAAAGATTTCAAGTGGAAAAAGAATTATAGGGAGAAAAATGAGAGCAAATGAAGAAGTTCAAATGATGATTAAAATGATGTGACAAAGGAATAGAAATAAAAATTGCATTTGAACCAATTAGTTAAATAAAAATAATGTTCAAAATAACATTGATAGAAATTTAAAAAGAAAAGAAAATCAAAGTACCTTACAAGAATCGAACCCACGACCGTACGCACATCAGTGTCTTACCTTATCCATCACATCAATGTCTTACCCTATCCATTACACCCCCCCCCCCCCCCCCCCCCCCATAACTTGTAAATGAAGGGCCACCAGAGTGAATGGCTACAAGGTGGTGTAGCTGGGATCTTAACCTACGTCACTGTGTAAATGGTTTCAAAAAGATGACCCCACTGCAACCTCTCCTTGTATGTGGGATGACAGACAGACAGGAAAAATGCATGAAAGGGCTCTTTGTCACACAGCTCACCTTGTGCTGTTTAACAGGGGCTCTTTTATGATGACACAAGCTTTAACAGCTGCAATGCTGAGTCGCATTATTACAACCAGCTGCTGGCAGCCAGAGCAATCACTGTTCACAGCCAGGAGTTGTAAATGTCTCTGTGTCAGTCGGCTGCCAATAGCTCTCTGAGGCTACTTGAAGCTCGATCTGCCCCTGGAAATGTCTTACAATTTAAAACCTCGTTCCTAAATCTCTGTCTTACCATGGCATGAAGGGATCAGAAATTTAGCATTGGAGGGCAGCATGGAGGGTAAAAATCATAGAGGGAGACCAAGAGATGAATACACTAAGCAGATTCAGAAGGATGTAGGTTGCAGTAAGTACTGGGAGATGAAGAAGCTTGCACAGGATAGAGTAGTATGGAGAGCTGCATCAAACCAGTCTCAGGACTGAAGACAACAACAACAACATATCTGCAGAAGAGAGGCTCACTGTAACACTCTGATTCCTTGCTACAGGAGAGAGTTACTGTAGCTTACAGTACAGCACTCGAATACCACAGTGCACATTAACGAAAATAATACCTGAAACATGTGCAGCAATTTATAAAAGAACTAAAGGACCAATGTCTGAAGGTAAATAAATGTTCAATACACTTTATGTGCATTAAGAACTATTTTTATTTTACAAACAAATCAATTACATTTTTTGTCCGAAAATCGTATCTCACAGCTAATGACCTCTACAATATTTTTATAGCACTCCAATCGTCTTAAACTATTTTTGTATTCATGGTGCCTCATATTGTGAAGCGCCTCATCAACTTCATACATCTTGATTAATTTTGTAGTTGATAGTACACACCAATTGCATTTACTAGCCATGTTTATAAACACACTACAGATGACAGAATGCTGCAGCAATGCTAGCACTCCACTTGGTAACACGTCACATTGAATTGAACAGAAGACAAGCGACTATTATGATCAAATCTACAGTGAGGCCCTAGACTCAATCAGATTTATTTGACGACAGACAAGATTTGACAAAGTGCCCTATTACACCATCAAACCTCTTTGACATAAATATTTGACATATCAGCTTTGTAATACTGGACTTAGGTGTTACACATTTAAGGCTTCCCAGATGAGAAATGTTCAACTTTGGGATATTGTCATTAAGATACTAGTGTTCCATAATCATCTCATTTGAAATTCTATAGTAGGCTTTGTTTGCTACAACTCACCAACATTTCATTATATTTAAGGTTCCCTTTCAATTCCTTCTTAAAAGTTTGTGTAAAAGCCGTTCACTCGAAAAAAAGAAGAGTTCAAATGCTGAATTTTGTCTTTCAAAATTGCTTAACTGAAGACAAACAGCCCCAAAGTTTAACTGTTGTACACATGCTAAAGTGATGAGTATAGAAATAGCTAGGTGTGAAACTGACGTCAATTCAGGACATTGGGCACTATGGGATGCTATTCTATTCAGAATGAAAGATATGGGTGATATGGCCCCTTTTTATAACAGTACTAAGAACTACTGTTGCCAACACAATGCCCCCAGGCACTTGGCATTCATTTGCTGAGTGCTGGCTTGGCGACCCTGGGGTTCCTGAGGTGGGGACTGGTTAGCACCGCCCAGTCCCCTGGCACCGTAAGCTCTGGGCATGCTTCAGCGACCACCGCGTGGTGCGGCGGTGGAATGTTGTGTGTCTCAGGGAATGGGGATCTTGGCTTGACCGCCCCGACCGCGAGGATGAAATAAAGCTCTATAAAAAAAACCTCAATCTCAAGGTGTGCTGCGCGCTGATGAGATGCATGGCTGTTGAGGTGGAACAGTCGTTAGCGAGCAACCTCTGGGCAACCTGCCACACCTCAGCTTTTTAAGGCTTACCTAGGCATGTGGGGCTCTTTTCTAGGTGGACTTCTAGTTCCCTAGCTGGTCGTGGGACCGAGATAGATCCTTCAAAATTGTCTTTGCCTCCTCCCAGCAGAAAGGGTGGGTCGCTAGGTAGGTATTAACACCCAATCCAATAAGAGGGCTTGTGTAGCCAGTCCTCCTGATTCAGTCAATAGTAACAGAACACATGCTGCTTTGCAGAATGTGTGTCTTGTAGTTAAAAGAAAAGAGGAGAGTTTCCACCTTTTTGTATACAGAAAGGCTTAGAAGGCATTGCAGACACCTTGAAAACTGTTAAGTGCTTGTGAAATGGGACCTTGTTGATTCAGACATCTAGCTTCCAACAAGTCAAGAACCTTCAGGAAGTACAATGCCTTGGGGAATTTGCGATAGAAACTGAATTTCCCAACACCCTGAACTACAGAGCAAAGGTGTTTTGACTTGCAGGGATCTCGTTGACATTCCCCAAGAAGAACTGAAAGCTGAATGGTCCCGGGAAGGTATTGTCGATATGCAACACTTTATGAAACGGGTGGATGGCGTTCTCGTGAAGTTAGACTCGTTTATCCCTACTTTTAACAGCCCCAACTACTGGAGCGTCTGAAGGCAGGTCTCCTACATCTCAGTGTACGGCCTTATTACCCCGATCCAATGCTGTCTTTTAAATGCCAGCGCTTCCGGCACACTACTCACGGCTGTCGAGGGGACGCCACTTGCGGGAAATGTGGTGAAGCCACCCATGAGGGAGTTGCTTGCTCCTCTCCTCCCAAGTGTGTCAACTGCTCTGGGGATCATCCTGTGTGGAGCAACGACTGCAGAGTTTTCCTTGAGGAATAGAAGATACAGGAGATTAAAACCACAAAGCGCATTCCGTATGGTGAAGCGAAAAAGCTATATAAGTCCGTGCAGCCACCCACGTTCACTGCCTCCTTTTCTTCCGTTCTGAAACAGCCGGTCCTGAAAACTGATACCGCTATACAAATGGAGGTTGCTGCTGTTAGCACAAGCACCTGCGTGTGTCCCTGCACTTGCACTGCTGTAGTTGTGTCTAGGCCTGTCGTTCCCCTGAGAACTCCAGAAAAAGCTGTGGTTGCTGACACTGTGCAGCTCCCTGCCTCTCCAAAGGTTCCATTTAGTCCACTGTCAAATGCTGCCATGCCCTCAACTGCAGTTGTGGCTGCAAAGTCTACCCAGGGAAAAAAATTCAAGGCAAAACGTCCAACACCGGTGGAATCGTGCAGAAAACAGCCCGACAATGTCGACATTGACCTCTCTGACATCTCGGTCGATTTTTCTTTAGAGGCTATGCAGCTTTATGTCAGATTGGGGCAACCATCTCGTTCCAAACCTGAGCCTCCACCCATTGTGGGCTCCCCTCCCCGTCAGGAAGTCAGGATGAAAGTACTATTCCCCGATAGATGGCTCCCATTATACAGTGGAACATGAATGGGTTCAGTACACACATGGAGGAACTGAAACTGATAGAGCAGCAGCGCCATCTGTGCTTGTGCTTGCAAGAAACACATTTCAAAGCACCTGATGCCCCTGCACTACAGGGCTATACCCTATATCGCAATGATGATATGACTGGGGAAAGAGCCAGAGGAGGGGTTGCTGTGTTTGTCAATAATGTGCACCACTCCTCTGCTCTTCCCCTCAATGCTGACCTGCAAGCAGTTGCAGCTGAAATTTCTGCACGTCAGTGGCTTACAGTTTGTTCTCTTTATTTACCTCCACTGGATGCAGTAGACTCTGAGGCTCTCACAGACCTTATCGCACAACTCCCCCAACCATTTCTCCTCCTGGGAGACTTCAATGCCCACCGTGTCTTGTGGGGCTCAACATCTACTTGCCATCGGGGTCGAGTTTTGGAGAGCCTCCTGACATCTCGAGAGCTGTGCCTCCTAAACGCTGGTACTCCGACTCATTTCTATGGCGCTACTGGGTCATTCTCAGCCATCGACCCATGCCTCTGCTCTCCAGCACTCGCCAACTCTGTTCACTGGGAGGTCATTGACGACCTTCATTCCAGCGACCATTTCCCGATCCTCCAGCTACTCGATGGTGTGTTGCTGGAACAGAAGCCACCGACATGGATGATTGGCAGCACTAACTGGACGCTGTTCGGCCAGTTGGCTGTGTTTGAACAACGTGACAGCGTCCAGAATGGGTGGATCACATCATGCCTGTGATCCATCACACTGCCGATCTATCCATACCAACGTCTTTCACCCCTCTTCAGAGGCGACCTGTCCCTTGGTGGACAGAAGAGTGCCATTTAACCATCCGGGACAGGCATGCGTCTCCTCGACAGTTTAAACACCGCCCGACAGCGCACAATCTCTCAACCTTTTGAATCGCGAGAGCCAAGGCTCGCCCTTTCATTAAAGAGAGCAAAAAGTGGTCATGGCATGAGTTCCTGAACTCAATCAATCGTTCCACTTGTTCCTCAAAAGTATGGGAAGCCATCCGGAGGATTTCTGGTAAACACAGCCGTTTACCAATAGCTTCAGTGTTGAACCAGGGGTGCCTCCAAACAACCCCTAGAAACATTGCTCAAACGCTGGCTGAGCATTTAGCACAAACTACTGCCAATGCAAGCCAGGATCCAGCGTTTCGTCACTACCGTGTGACTGTTGAGAGGGAAAAGTAGGACTTTAGGTCGAACAGTTCTGAGGCCTACAACTCCCCTTTCTCGATGTGGGAGCTTGAATCGGCACAGACTGAGACTTCTGACACTGCACCCGGTCATGACCACATCCGGTACTTCATGCTTCGACATGTGCATCAAAGGAAAGCCTCCTCGAAAGTTTTAATCTAATATGGCAGACAGGTGTCTTCCCCAACTCGTGGAGGGAGGCAATTCTAATCCCTCTCCTCAAACCAAGAAAGGACCGCACATGTCCCAGTATTAATCGGGGTATCACCTTGAGGAGCTGTGTAGGAAAGACCCTGGGACGGGTGGTTAACTGTCATCTCGTCTGGCTTTTAGAGACCAGGCAACTCCTTAGCCGCTCTCTGTGGATTCCGTAAGTTTCAGTAAGGTTTACAATACTACTTGGAGACACAGTATTCGCGCACAACTGCATCAATGGGGCTGTCATGGCCACCTCCCCATTTTCATTCAGTCTTTCCTGTCTCAGTGGTTTTTTCGGACCCGAGTTGGTCACACACTGCCTGATCGATTTGAGCAGGAGAATGGTGTCCCCCAGGGCAGTGTTTTAAGTGTTACCCTCTTTGCCATCACCATCAACAGTATAACATCTAGGGTAAACAGTCCAGTACAGTGCTCTTTATTTGTGGACGACTTTGCTGTTTCCTGTTCCTCCTCCAGTGTTGCAACGGTAAGCCGTCAGTTGCAACTTACAGTGCAGCAGTTTGGGGAGTGGGCTGCCAATAAGTGTGTGTGTGTGTGTGTGTGTGTGTTCATTTTAATAGTTCTCGTCGTCCTTTTAATTTGCCTCCCTTGCATGTAGGGGACACTATCCTACATTTCAGAGACACGGTGCAGTTTCTGGGCCTTCTTTTTTACTCCAGATTGTCAGGGTTGCCACACCTGCGAGACTTGAAAGCCAGAACCCTGAAGGTGCTGAACATCCTTAAGTGCCTTAGCCACAGGTCTTGGGGAGCAGATGGAGCACATCTTCTCTAGTTTTATCAAGCTTTTGTGCATTTGCGGCTAGATTACGGGTGCACGGTGTATGGGTCAGTAAGGCCCTCTTATTTGCAGATGCTTGACGCTGTCCACAGTGCGGGTATTTGACAGGCCACGGGCACTTCTCGGACTAGTCCCATACCCAGCCTCTGTGCTGAGGCGGGAGAACCGCCACTTACCATCTGGCAGCAGCTCCTGTTGGTTCACCAGGCTTGTAAGTTTCTTGCAGCTCCAACCTCACCCACTCACCATATTGTTGCTCGTCCGCCTCTGGAGTGCCTTTTTTCCAACTGCCCATGAGCCACAATGCCGTTAGGGATCTGTGTGCAATGTGTGCTGGAGTCCCTTGGTGTAGAGCCCATGCAGCCCCAAATCCAGGGTTTTAACCGCCTGCCACCTGGTTACTGGAGAGGCCCAGAGTGATTTTAGATTTGGTGTGTTACAAGAGAGATTGCACTCCTGCCACCGTGTTTAATGCAACATTTTCTGCTATTTTATCCGAGCACCAAGACTATGTAGCTGTTTTTACGGATGGGTTGAAACAAGGGGATTCCGTCGGTTGCTCTGTTGCTTTTCCGGATCGTGTCCTCGATGTCCGACTGCCTCAAGCATTTACTTTCTTTGATGCAGAATTGTCTGCAATCTTGCAGGCACTGGAGCAGATGAGATGCTCTTCCCATCCTAATTTTCTTGTCTGTTCCGATTCACTAAGTGCCCTTCACTCATTGCAATGTTTGTATCAAGCAGATAAAATAGTCCAGGACATCCAGGATGCCCTCCTCCAACTACAATGACTGCGGAAGGAGGTGATTTTCTGCTGGGTTCCAGGGCACATTGGCATTGCTGTGAATGAAAGGGCAGATCTCGCAACCAAGGAGGCTTGTCTCAATCCGCAAGTATTTCAGTGTGCCCTCCCCCTGCATGCACTCTCCTTGCTGTTGAGCTCACGAGTCATGCGTTGGTGGGAGGATGAGTGGTTGGGAATGATTGACAATAAGCTCCATTTAGGTAAGCCTACAACTCATGTGTGGCGTACCTCTTTCCAGCCCCGTAGGCGAGACGAGGTTATCCTTACTTGGCTTCGGATAGGCCACAGTCCTATGACGCATGGCTTCCTGCTCCGGCGAGAGGACCCTCCAATGTGTGGTACTTGTGGTGTCCAGGTCACCGTGTGCCACATTTTATTGGATTGTGTTTTATTTTCTGACCAGTGGGCCACGGCTGACTTGCTGGCGGATATGCCATCTCTTTTAGGAAATACTCAATGGATGTGGTTAAAGTTTTAAAGTTCTGTGACTTGTCCAATGTTTTTACCAAGATTTTAGGGAGAGAGTCTTAATTTGTTCACAGGATAACTGCCTCACCCATATTTTACGTAAATGGCCAGCCAGTGCCTGTGGCATCCTTGACACTCCTTTCTCGTTTTCCTTACGTTCTGTTTTGCATCCTTCCCCACTTTCTTTGTGTATATTCTTCCATTTTACTAAATTTGTCGACATTCATTTCTTTTAATGTGTGTCAGGGCGCCGATGAACTAGACATTGAGCGCCTGTAAGCCACCGCCCCCCCCCACCAAAAAAAAAAAAAACCACACACACACACACACACACACACACACACACACACACACAAAATCACACAATGAAGCATTCCAGATGACTATAAATGCTGCATGTCATTCCAGGTTCTAATAAGCACCACAAGGCAACTGTACAGTATGACTGACCAGTCTCAGTGACATTAATATCATTGAGAAATCTGGAATGTATTTAGCATTTGTGTATATTAGTCTATTGAGTTCCTTAAGTACCAGTCGTGTGAAAGCTTTTGCACTCTCTCAATCACTTACATCCGTGTAGTAGCAGATAGCGAGGCTAAGATTGATGCCGAGTTTGCTGACTTCCAAATTCCTTTGATACTGTTCCATTGTTTCCTGGGAAGAAAAAAATGTGCTTGTTGTGGGGTCTCACTGTGCGGCTGGTCCCGGCGGAGGTTAGAGTCCTCCCTCGGGCATGGGTGTGTGTGTGTGTTCGTCCTTAGGATAATTTAGGTTAAGTAGTGTGTAAGCTTAGGGACTGATGACCTTAGCAGTTAAGTCCCATAAGATTTCACACACATTTGAACATTTTGTGGGGTCTCACTAACAATAAGAGGGCAAACACTATGTCTGTTAAGTTTGATAAGTATTTCTGGGCTGACAAATGAGTTTTTCTGTCAGTTACTTTCGAGTGTGCATCAGTGGAGCAGTTGTTTCTACAAATGTTGTTGGTAGGAAATGCTTGTTCAGAGGAAATATTTGAAAGAAAGCTGAGTAATGTACTGAATGATACAGTTGCCTGTCAGAAGAAACTGGAACAGTAATTCACAAGTAGGGAATGTTGTCTGAGGTAGAAGCATTTGGAAAAGTTGAAGTCTTATTCGAATCTCTTGATTTGACGCTAAAGCATTTGACAAAGAATATAAAAAAGGGACAGTGTATGGAAGGAAACATTCCACGTGGGAAAAAGATATTTAAAAATATATATATATATATATATATATATATATAATCTCAATATAATGGAAGGAAACATTCCACGTGGGAAAAATTATATATAAAACCAAAGATGAGGTGACTTACCGAACAAAAGCGCTGGCAGGTCGATAGACACACAAACAAACACAAACATACACACAAAATTCAAGCTTTCGCAACAAACTGTTGCCTCATCAGGAAAGAGGGAAGGAGAGGGGAAGACGAAAGGAAGTGGGTTTTAAGGGAGAGGGTAAGGAGTCATTCCAATCCCGGGAGCGGAAAGACTTACCTTAGGGGGAAAAAAGGACAGGTATACACTCGCACACACGCACATATCCATCCACACATACAGACACAAGCAGACATATTTAAATATCTTGAACAACTAGAGATAGGATGTTTATATTCACAGGACATGTACATTAGTATGTTCTGCAGAAATGATTAGCATTTCAGTCACCTTGGTTCAGCAAGTGTCCTGTTACCTAGTAGCCACAGGATCTGCAATGGGCCCTGATAACTTGTTCCAAGCGTGATGGCATCGATGTGTATAAGCTATCTGTGCTGCATTCATCTGGTTCCATAGTTCATCTGTGGTGGTTAGCACTGGGTCACAGCGCTGCACCCATAATTTTGCCATTTCCCACACATCTTCTGTTGGCTATAAGTTTGGTGATCTGGCAGGCCAGGGTGATGTCCTGTGAAACCAAGAAGGCACATGTTCTTGCAGCAATGTGTGATCGTGCATTGTCTTGCCGAAAAATGGTGTTGTATAGAAAGAGTATGGCTATGGGTTGCAGGATTCATTCACGTATGTCACCCTTGTCACAGTGCCCTGGACAGACGACTGTGATTTGTGGTTGTACCTAATAGCACCCCACATCATAAGGCCTCAAGTTGGCAATGTATATATTGTGTGAATGCAGTCACTGTGATGCCACTCTCCGTGCCTGCAGCGAACCAAAATGTGGCCATCATTTTCAAACTAATGTAACCTGGATTGATGTGAAAACACTATCTGAAGCCATTATTGTCTCCAGTGACATTGTTTCATACACTGTTGTCATCAAGCATGTTTCTGCACATTCCTCAAAGGTAGGTGGAGAAGTGAGCGACACACATGTAACCCACACTACACGTAATAAATGGCAACCGACTGTCACCCATGATAGTTTACAATGTGTTATACTTCTCCATTGTCGCGCCAGAGCTGAGGAGGACGCAGATGTGTCCTACAGTGCCATTCAGACAAGGTGTCGATCTTCTCGGGTGGTGGGGGCTGTCTGGGTTGTGTGACCTGACCCATCTCATTCTGTTCTACGTCCATCCGTGAACCATTCTGCACACATCTGTTGCACTACTGAAGCACTGTGTCTACATGAGCTGCAATTTCCCAGATGGATGCATACATTCTCTCATACCAGTAATGCGCCCTCTTTCAAACTCGCTGGTTTGACGGTACGGGTCGTGCATACATCTGCTAGGCATCCTGCATGCCTGCTCAGCTGTCACTGATACATTACCATTGGTTTATAGTGACAATGAGAATCGCATGCACATTTTACCTGTAGGTGGTGTTGCACTGTGATATTGATGTTGACCTCGAACCCGCAGGCCGACATGGTTCAAATGCTATTCATTTCTGCATAGCATACTAATGTACACATCCTGTGAATATGAATATCCTATCTCTAGTCGTTCAGAGTGGTGTGATTTTTACGATCGTGAGCGTATGTCATTTGTTCCTATAGCCCCTCTGATCTTAACCTTCGCTAGTCCCTGTATCTACCTCTGTGCCCAGCCTCACACGTGCCGTGTACCCCCAAGTGGATCTGCCACCATTTTGTCTCCCCCTGCTGAATCACTCAGGCAGCACTATAGTATCATTTTGCCTCCCACTCCATACCTCTAATGTACTTCCATTAGCCGCCCAGCTGAGGTCGCTATTCGTTGCAGTTGGGCACTAGTGCCCTGAGATGACAGAGTCCGAGTGTGTGTGTGTTTCCACATCTGAAGGATTCTCTCTGGTAGCTTGTAATACCTAACAGTCTTCTTTTAATGCTGCTGCCTGTCACTCGAGAGATCCTCTACGTGGTGAGTAGCAATCTATCCTGTTTCATATCATTACCCTATGAATATAATTTTTTAACCTGTTGTAGAATCAAATACTGCTTATATATCAATATTTGTAACAAGTGAACTGATGTAATTAATCAACCATACACTGCTTTAACTTTTTAGTAAATGGAAATTTCACAAACTGAAGTCTTTCTAATTGAAATTTGCAAATTAAGGCACACTCATTCAGCTGATTTTTCACTGTCATTTTGTTTTGAGAAATAAAAAAATTTACAGTAGGAACCCAAGTTCACAAACTCAGAGAGAAACATTTACTGTCAGAAACAAAATGCAAAGAGAGTGCATCTTACTTTGTTGAGTCACTTTATTTTCTGGATTGCTTTGTTTTTAAACTAATTTGTTGTAAAAGTCTGAAAAGAAATAGTGAAATTCAATGTAGTTCACTTTGCTGATACCGTTTACAAACTTCTTTTTTGTCGTCATCCCAGTTAGTTCTGTTATTAGTTCTGCATTTTTAAACATGTTGTATAAGTTCCATTTGTCTTACTATTTGCATCCTGAGGATCTCATTTCTTTGTGACATGTCGATATGAAAATGTACGTCACTTTAGGAATTATTAACAGCAGGTGTAGGTGAAGTAACTACATTTTGAATACAGTTAGCCACCTCCTAAGACACAGTTTAAAAAAAATGAAATCAAACTGTCAAAAATATTTACCATCTGACATAAACTACTTGTAGATAGATTGTATATAAACTGTTATGATGACGATGAATGAATAGTCGCCAATGTGAGTGACTGGTGGCCAATGCTAAGTAGAAACGTACAAATCTCTTCTTTCCACATACAGCAGGTTTGTCACTGGAGTCGATAAGGAGGTGGCTGCATGGTCTGGGTCTGCAATGACTAAAATAATTAGAAGTCGTTGGTAAAAAATAATATATTGTACTTAGCTGGTGGTACTGGAGTCTTCATAGTCCAGATCAGTATAATTACAAACAGAGAGCTATAGAGGCATCACATAGTCCATACTTTAACTAAGCACCTTGTTAGAGGTTGCTTCCTATCAGCTGAAGGATATCCTACTTTCCTACTTGATGTCCCAAGCAAGAATGGAAAAATGGCTCTGAGCACTATGGGACTTAACTTCTGAGGTTATCAGTCCCCTAGAACTCAGAACTACTTAAACCTAAGGACATCACACACATCCATGCCTGAGGCAGGATTCGAACCTGCGACCGCAGCGGTCGCGCAGTTCAAGACTGTAGCGCCTAGAACCGCTCGGTCACAACGGCCGGCACAAGAGTGGACAAGTGCTCACTAGAGACTTGTTACAAGACGCGGAGCGGCATTAGTTGCTACTCGCGGGTCCACTGATACCTGTACGGACCGCGGTCGATAACTGCAACCCCAACAAGTATGGTATCGAATGTTGATACCACATTCCTCTCCCGCAAATCTGCGAATGGCTGTTGAATATGGCTTACAACCGCCGGGTGGAGGACCCCATGCTGATGTAGTTGAGGAGGCTGGGAGCCTGACTGCAGGCGGGGCATGCCCACCTACACCTAGCCATTCAGACCAAGGGGAGAGTGGAAACACCTGGAAACCTACTCCAGGGTGCTCGTCAACATGAGGTGTTTGCACTTCTGCAATTATGGGAGGAACCAAAGGGCCGACCTCCATCGGGTCGGGGCACCTGACTGGCAACAAGGACTGGAAACTCAGAAGTGCAGACTGTTCTATGGTGGGTGATGCGCTGAAATCGTAATTTCACTGTGCACCATCACAGTTGAAGGCACCTGGTCCATATGCTCATCTGCTCGACGCAGCAATGCTGGTACTGCGGGCGACTCCAGTGCGAGACATGGCGTCCGTGCCGGCGCATTGGCGCGTGGCAAAGATGGAGCTAGGGGCCCTGGCACCCAGGGGTGAGGAGAGCAAGGAAGAGGTCCCCATGGGGGCAGCCCTGTCGGTGCCGACACTGGAAACATAGAGTAAGCAGCAGAGACCTCACGACTAAAGAGGCACATCTGATTCTGATGCCTGCACACTTCACCAGGTGGATCTGATATGACAAGCATAGTGCAGCCAAGATGGCGAAGAATGCACCCTTTTCAACCATCAGCGATTGCCATGGAAATGATGAAAATAGACAATATCATCTGGCAAGAATTTGTGGCTCTGCTGTGGCAAAGAAACGTGGTGCGGAGGATGCAACAAATTTATCAAAGTTCTGTGAGGATGACCATGCAACAATTAAGACGGCGAAGAACCGTCACGGGGCTGCTTTTGGTCCGAAGATAAAAACAACAAAAGAGCGTCCTCACGAGAATGAGAGGCACGCAATTTACACATTTACGACTTAAACATCAGAATGAATCTTTCAGCAGCTCCCTTCAATTGAGGAGAGAATGGTGCTGAAGTTAAATGCTGAATACCATTATATTCACAAAAGGTTTTGAACTTCGCAGACACAAATTGAGGTCCATTGTCGGTGACAGTGACTTGTGGCAACCCATGTATGCAAAATATAGAAGACAAAGCTTTGATTGTAGCAGACGGTGTCGTTGATGACATGCAAACAACAAATGGAAAACCGCTAAAAGAATCAAAAAGAATTAATCATCATGCGTACCAAAAAGGACCAGCGAAATCTAAATGTAAGGATTCCACTGCAAAGTTGCCTTAAGACAAGAGAAAATTTTGTACGGAGATGCAGGTTGATTTTCTGCACACACAGAACAAGAAGAACAGTTCTTGGTAATGTCAGCATCAATTCCAAACCAGGTACAGTGATGAAAAGCTAACTGTTTTGTCCATTCGATACCCCAATGACTTTGGTGAAGAAGTCGTAGCACAGCTGACTGTGAAGAACATGGAACAACAACACGAGACCAATCGATTCCGTGTGGAGCAAGAGGACACCATGTTGGACAAAAAGTTGTTGTCTGTGCACAAAAAGACAACGAACCAACTAATCTTCAATCTGATTTTCAGACAAAGGCCATTGCATAGTGACATAACGCAAAACAAGACTTAATACTGGGTCGGTAGCTGTTGGTGTGGCTATATGACGAAAGTCAACAGGAAAACTTTCCACAACATCATTATTTTGCACATCTATGAACATACAAGCCTGTTCAGAAGAGTCGAACAGCGTGTCTTCAGCTATTGGCAATCAAGATAATGTGTCGGCATTACCATGCTGGGTAGTAGATGACGTAATGGTACTGCGACAAAAATAGTGACCAACGAATAAATTTTTGAGCCATACGCAGAGGCACGGGCTTTGACGGGTGAAACAAAGACGTCAAAGGCTTATGGTCGGTAAGAACTGTAAACTTGCGACCATATATAAAGCCGTGGAATTTTGTAACTCCAAAAATCAAAGTGAGATCTTCCTTCTCGATCTGCGAGTAGTTATGCTGTGCAGAGGAGAGTAGCTATGATGCAAATGCGATCGGGTGATCGCGCAAACCAAATTTGTGAGCAAGAACAGTTCCAATCCCGAAATCTGAAGCTTCAACCATGGGGACAAGAGGTTTTGTAGGATCGAGGGCGTAAGACATGTAATAGATAACACTGCAGATTTAAGCTGCTGAAAGGCACGTTCACATTCAGGTGAGAAAATGAACGGAACGTTCTTTCAACGTAGTCGATGTAATGGTGCTGCAAGAGGTGATGCGTGAGGCAAAAACCTGTGATAAGAATTGAGCTTTCCAAGGACAGATTGTAATTCTTTAACTGTCCTGGGTGCTGGTAGCTCTGATATTGCTCGTAAATGATCCGGACTTGGATGGATGCCTTGAGAGTTTATTATGTGTCCCAAGTAGGATAACTGTCCAGAAAAAAAACTATACTTGTCCCTATTGAGTCTAAGTCCGTTCTCACGTAGCACTTAAAATAACTGTCTCAAATTATGCAAATGTTCATGCTGTGTAGAACCAGAAACTATGTCATCATCTAGGTAATTACACCCAAAAGGAATCGACACACAAAGAGTCTGAAAGTACTGCTGAAATAGTGCCGGGGCAGAGGCACATCCAAACGGAAGTCTCTTAAATTTGTGGAGACATAAATGGATATTCACTCCAAGAATCTTCTGGTACTCTTCAGGAATTTGAATATATGCATCTTGCAAATCGAACTTAGAAAAATATTTGCCTGGACACAATTTGTCAAACAAGTCTTCTGGACGTGGCAAAGGAAATGTTGCAACAACAACTTGAGGATTGATGGTGGCTTTAAAATCCCTGCAGAGTCACAATTTGCCTGATGATTTCGTTAAGATAACCAACGGTGAAGCCCATAGTGATGCTGTCACTGGTTCAATCATTCCTTGATCCTCAAGTTGATACGCAGTGTTTTAGCAACTTCTTCACAAAGCACGTGAGGCACTGTGTGAGCACAGAAAAATTTAGGCTGTGGATTGTCCTGCAATTCAATATGCGCGTGAAAATTTTTCATGCAGCCTAAACCTGGCGAAAAAATGTCAGCAAAATCTTTACATAGTTCAGAAACACAGTTTGTGGGGAACACTTTTAGTGAGGCTAGTACATCATTGCACACAGTTAAGGAGAACACATCAAATAAATCAAGACCAAAAATGTTTACAGATGAGGGGGAACACAGTACATGAAAAGAAACCACTTTAATTTGTCCACAGTATGTTACTGGCAAACTATACAGTCCTAATACCGAGATACTTTGACCACCGTAGGTATCTAATGTAACATTTTCAATGCAATGGAGGTGAAGCAAGCAATTCGTGCGTTTCACAATTCATTAGTGAAACAGATGCTCCAGTGACCAACTGAAAAGGAATCGTATGATTCTGAATGTTCAAGTCGACAAAAAGTTGGTTCTGCCGTCGGCAAAAAAATGTCAGTCTGAGAAGCCAAATGTGGACAGGCAGATGGGGGCGTGGCGGGATGCCTTTTGTCGGCATGCACTAGCCTTACAAGCAAAATTGTCACAATTGGGCAAAAGCACAGATACTGGAGGTGAATTTACTACGTTTATTTCCATTGCTTGTGGCTCGTTGTGATAGGAAGTCTTATATCAGGAACCGGTCTGGCAGAAGTTACTTTCTCTGGAAACGTGATACTGAGTGCCAGATTTTTGTCCTTTGAGGCACACTGCCTGGACATGTCCCTTCTTGTTGCAAAAATGGTAGACGGCCTTGCGGGATGGATAATTATGGTATGAGTGCTTTGAATTACATTGCAGGCATGAGCCCAAAGCAGGTGGCTGCTGCCGGAACGTAACAGGTGTCTGTTTCCCGGAAGCGAATTAGGCAGGAGTGTGCCGAGCCAATATAGCAGCATGTATCTGTGATACGCACGCAGCTGGCTTCCTAACTGACCGACAGCGGGAGGCAATTCGAAAGAATTTGCAGCAAAGTCCAAAGTGTCCTGTCTGTCCAAAATGTCCAACACTTGTTCTAAAGTGAGGTTGGATGATTTAAGAATTTGCTCTCTAATGCACGCGTCCAACACGTTTTGCGCAATAGTGTCCCTTACCATTATATCATAATATGATATTCCACAAGAACATGAAAATTCACAGTCGCGAGTGAGGCCTTGAAAAGTGGCTACCCACTCATGGTAATTCAGCTGAGGGGCACGTGTTGTGCAGAAAAATATGTACCGCTTAGCCACAATATTTTTTTTTCCCTTGTAATAATTGGTTAATGCCCGAACAAGTTCTTCGAAACTTTGCTGATCTTGAGAACTTCTTGGGAAGATTTTGAGGGGAATTCTGTACGATGCCACTCCAACACGAGATAAAAGCGCATGCAGCTTTGTTTTACGTTGGATGTTGTATGCAGCAAGGCGGTGTGAAAACTGCGCGTGCCACTGCTGCCAGATTTCCACACTGGTGTTGAATGCTCGAAACGGCGGGGCTGTGGCCTGCTGCTCCTGTGCAGCCGGTACCTGTGGCACAGCGTGTTGCTGTCCCTGGATGAGCTGTCCGAAGGCTTGCAGTAGGGCGTTGGACTGCTGATTCTGTAATCGTAACAGGTCTGCCAGTACATTGTGTTCCTCCAGATTTGTCACCACAGATAAATCAAATAATCACAAATGGTAGTAGGAAGAATGTCTTTCACTCTTCAGTCACACGATGCCGAGAGGATGGGTGGCGCAGCTGGGTATATAGCCTGTAAACACACATAATTAGAGATAGTGTGAACACTCTGCTTTCACTGTTCTGCTCCCATATAACGATGGAAGAAATGAACAAGAGATATACACTGTACATTGTCGACACTGTTAAATAACGATGAAATACTTTTACCCTCGTCACCAATTGTTATGATGATGATGATGATGATGAATGAATCCATCGCCAATGTGAATGACTGGTGGCCAATGCTAAATAGAAACGTACAAATCTCTTCTTTGCATATACAGCAGGTTTGTCAGTGAAGTCGATAAGGAACTGGGCGCGTGGTCTGGGTCTACAGTGACTATAATAATTAAAAGGAATTGATAAAAAATAACATATTGTACTTAACTGGTGGTACAGGAGTCTTCATAGTCAGGATGAATATAATTACAAACAGAAAGCTATAGAGGCATCACATAGGCCATTCTTTAACTAAGCGCCTTTTTAGAGGTTGCTTCCAATCAGGTGACGGCTATCCTACTTTCCCACTTGATGTCCCAAGCAAGAGTGGACGAGCACTCGCTAGAGACTTGTTAGAAGCCGCAGAGTGGCACTATTTGTGACTCGCAGGTCCAGTGATATTTGTACGGACCGTGGTCGATAACTGCAACCCCTAACAAGTGTGGTATCATGTAAACAGTAAATGAAACCTTACATTTTTTGTTGGTGTATCCCCAAACAGTTAATTTTCTGTTTCAAAAGAATATACTCAGAACATCATCATCTTGTAAGTACCTGTACATCAGGTTATGAAATGTTTCAGTTCACAAAAATAAACCATGCATTCAAATATGAGCGTACAGCTTACTCCTTCAGAAGCTATTGGTGCAACTGAGAAAAAAGGAATTTCACATTTTCTTGTATAACTGATTATATTTTCTGTGCTTCCTCTCTTTTGTTGATATAAAATACAATACAGAATTCTCTTGTGGAAATAATTGTCATAACTGAATGACTGAAAATCGACAATCAGAATTTTCAGTAACCCCTTGAGAGTACTATTCTAAATGATGTCATATCTTTCGGTCAGTCCATCAAACAGGACTTTACAGGACATAGTTACTTTCCTGTTTCATGGGAACAGCTGCACTGAGCTTAGACCATAGGATCTGTGGTCTAAGTTCCTCAGTAATGTCCTGTGAGCTGACTGGTGATATCATCAGACATAATTGCAGTGTCTGTGGAGTTGTGATATCGTGCCTTTCACCCAGTCAGTATGTAAGACTTTCCTCTCTGAGTTTCAGAAAAGGGTGCTTTGTTTATGTATTCTACTTGATAGGAAGAAAATTTAGGATAACAAGTAATGGTGCATTGGTACGAAAGAAATTTATAAGGGCTGCACAGTAAAATCCAAAACACTTAGAAGAAATGTGTGCATGCTGTACATAGGAAACGCTAGACAACTGAATATAGTGATAGATATAGAAAAAAGTGGGTTAACTGAAGTATTCAATACCTCTTTGCTAGTTCACAACCAAAGTAGGCTAAGCTGCAGATGAGTATGTCATCAGATCCAGTATTTCATATTCAAATTCGTTGGCTTCAATCAACTCTCAACAAAACTGCCAGTTCCAACCCAACTTAGGTTTTGGATTGCAGTACATACACCTGTCACTAGAGCCTAATTTTCAGAAAGTAATATAGACACAAAAGAAATGTTGCCAGTGTACTATTCTCTTTCTGTTTGCATATGTATAACACATTGCATCATTATTAAATTATGGGACAAAGACATGCAGTGTTGGTAAGCTCAGTTTGTTTAAAAAATATCCACCTGCCTGAGTAAGTACATTATTCTTTATTTATATATAATTATTTTCAATGCTTTGGCTAATTTCATTCCAGAAAGAGACTAATAAGGTCCACCACATAAGTATTTCTCATGGACTTGTCACTTGTAACATATATCTTCAGAAAAAGTTGCCCTCGAGAAGAAAAAACTTGTATGATCTGAAAATAAAGTGGAAACCAAGCCCAAACTGACAGAAGTGTAGACAAACATTGTGTAATTGGCATTCTCAAAAACATGTTACAAGAATAGTTTGACAGTTTTTCTTCAGATTTGGAGTGAATAACTGAAAAACCGTCCGTACTGAATAAATTTCCAAAAGGTAGTGGCCTAGCAAAACAATTTGCTCTGACTTCCCATTTTTATTATAATATGATATATTTCTTCCTTTGGTTGGCTATGTCTGTGACGTTAGTGATCAAAAACAAAAGAAATCTGTATTAAATAACAGCATCATTCTTTATCTCTCATCATCATCTGAAGATGCCCCCTCAGACATTTGGCCGTGGAAAATAAAACTCATGGAACTAACCTTAACTGACACAAATTCCAAGGTGTAGTGAGAGAAAAAATTTCAAAAGATTTCACAATAAAATCGAGTCTTAAAGACAAGGTGATGCATTAAACCCTCCACTTTTCAGTGTAATTCTCGATTATGTCATGAAGATTTGGCAAAAAGGACCACCCCCCCCCCCCCCCCCCCCACAAAAAAAAAAAAAAAAAAAAAAAAAAAAAAAAAAAAAAAAAAAAAATTGGGGCAGAAGTCTCAATAAGAATATCATACTGCCTAGGGTTTGTGAATGAGCTAGAGGTATTACTGTCAGATCAATTCAAAGAAGTATCTGTAATGTGTTTTAGTGAACATTGGCTAACTGATGAGATGTTAGCAATCACAAGTATACAGGTTTATGTTATGACATCTCATTTCTATAGAAAAATATCTACACATGGAGGAATGGAGGAACATGTATATTTGTGAAAGACAGTATCAGCTATTGCTGCCTAAAATCTCTTGAAAATTTAGGAAAAGAAGACGATTTTGAAGTATTTGCTGTAGAACTAACCTCAGTAAAAACAATCATCATTTGCCTGTACAGAAGTTCAAACTCAAACGTAAAAATATTCTTTAACCAACTTGACAGTATCAGTGACCTACACAAAACAGTTATAATATGTGGAGACTTTAACAAAGTTTCAAAAGATAGTGGTCATCTTATGGTTATTTGTGCAACATACAACCTGCTCCGAATTATAAATTCCCCTACCAGAGTTACAAGTGTATTCAGCACCACTATTGATATGATACTGATAAGCAATGATAGCCATGAATATGCAGCTAGGAACTTCAACACAGGCTTCAGTGACCACTATGCACAGCTTCTTGAAATATCTTCAGTGCCAAACGTAACCACCTTCAGCCATCAAAACATTGAATACTTTAGGAATTTACTAAAGAAGGAAACATGGACTGAAATGTACAGATACGAAAACACAGATGAGAAGTTCAGCATATTTATGGATATGTTTACACATTATTTTACTATGACATTTCCAGCTAAAAATCAGAAAATCAAGTGTAGTAAGCTTAACAGAAAAAAATTGCTGGTTGACAACAGGTATAAAAGAGTCATGTGCTGAAAAACGAAGATGATATGAGATCTCCAAGTCTTCCATAGTATCAAATGAATTCCTTGCATATTTCAAGAATTATAAAATGATACTTTAAAAGTGATCAAAGAAGCTAAAGTAATGGCAAATGACTGCTATATAAATAATGCGAATAACAAAATGAAAGCTGTATGGAGTATAGTGAAATAGCAAACTGACAATGTTTCTCCTCAAAATTCCAATATTAAATTGAATTGTAATGGCAAAGAAATTAATGATCCTAAAAAAATATCAGATGTGTTCAATACTTATTTTAGCAATATAAGTGAGCAATTAATCACTGAAATCAAACCTTGCAATATAAACTGCCCAGTATCATCTGTAAATACCAACATAAATCCTACTTCACTGTTTCTCTTTCCAACAACCCAGAAAGAAGTCCTGTCAGTTATCAGAACTTTAAAAGTGAATCATTTCACTGGAATAGGTGGCGTCCCAGACAGCCTTATTAAAAAATGTGGAGATCTCATTAGTGAACCATTAGCTCACCTTTATGATAGTTCTTTTCAAACCTAAATTTTCCCACCATGCCTAAAAGCAGCTAAGCCCAAACCACTATTCAAAAAAGGTAAAAAGGATGAAGTGGCTAACTACAGGCCCATTTCTGTACTATCTGTATTCTCAAAAATCATAGAAAAATTTTTTTCAAAGAATAGTAATACATTATCTGGAAGGGCACAAAATACTATCTACAGCACAACATGGCTTTAGGAAAGGCCGATCAACTGATACAGCAATTTTTGAACTATTAAGTGAAGTACTTCAGAGACTAGATAATGGCGAAAATGTCATTGGAATATGTCTAGATCTCTCTCAGGCTTTTGATATCATAGATAACACAAAACTATTGCCTAAACTTGACAACATAGGGAATAGAGGAACATCTAACAACTGGATAAAGTGATACCTAAGCGGTCGAAAACAAGTGGTTGAAGTGCAACATCAAAATTTCATCAAACTCGCTCAACACTATTCAAACTATGAAACCATTATAGTGGAGTGTCACAAGGTTCAGTTCTGGGACCTCTTCTATTTCTATTATATGTGAATGACCTAAACAAATTCTGCGGGAACGTCATCCAGTTTGCTGACGATACAAGAGTGCTAGTGAGTGGGGAAGAAATGGCAGTGCTTAAGAAGTCTACAACAGACACACTGAACAATATTGAAAACTGGTTCAGTCACAACAAATTGGTAATAAATGCAAGTAAGACAGTGGCACTAAATTTCTATAATGTGAAAAAAACATGAGCAAACTGTTCAGATTCAGGTATCTGAGAAAGACCTTCAGAATGTAGACAACATTAAGTTCTTAGGGGTATGGCTCCAGGACAACCTTAAATGGGGGATGTATATTGAAAAAGTTTGTAAGGAATTAAGCACTACATGATACTTAATGAGAATATTAGAGGGATGCTGGAACAAAGATTCTCTGGAAACTGTGTATTATGCATATGTATACTCACAACTGAAATATGGAATTATTTTCTGGGGTAACTCTCCTCTTAGCCAAATGCTCTTTAGCCTACAAAAAAAGAATTATAAGAATAATGGAAAGTGTAAAATGGAATAAAACCTGTAGACCACTCTTTAAAAAGGCAGAAATCCTCCCACATCCATGTATATACGTGTATGAGATAATGGTGTTTGTGAAAAAATATTCAATGGAAAATCCCACTCTCTTCCAGAAAAATGAAAATATCCACTCCTATAACACCAGGCAAAAAGGAGACTTTCATCTAGAGCCCACCAACCTGAATAAAAAAGGAACTCTGTATATGGGGAAGTTATTTATAATAAACTTCTCGCACAAATTAAAGCAACTGTTAAAGCATATTTGACTTGTCACTGCTTCTATAGCCTCCACGAGTTCCTTCAGGAGGTTCACTAACGATTTGTGTCTTTGCCTTACTGATGTATTCCATTAATATTACTAGAACTTTAATGATTTATCACGGAAATGTTACTGTAATGCAACACTACAGAAAATTTTTGTATTGTGGTTCGTTTAGATGATGACTACAGACCTCATGTTGTCATGACAGTGTTGTTCTTTAGATTTCCTCTCCCGAGATGATGATCCCTGCATTCTGTTCCATTTTAAATTGGACTACCAATCTCTTGATAGTTAAATATTTTTATCACAGTTGGACGGAGAATGGTGGGTCATCCACTGGTTATCGTTTGGAGAAAGTTATGAAATAAGTATGTACCCTGAAGACGTGGCTTTAATGCCATGAAACTAGTTGTATCACAAATAAAGATTTCTTGTACAGCAGAAGTGGTCTTATTCATCATGGTACAATTGGAACACTGCTGCTGATAACTGATTCAGCTCAACACAGACTGTGGAAGAGTTGAGAAATAGATGATTGACTTTTGTAGGAGCTTGAAAAAAGAATAAGAGAGAGACTCCTGAAGCATTTCAACCAAATAAGCATAGGTGAGATGGTTCAGCTTTGTATTGTTTTATGAAATGCACCACTCTTTTGTCATATATATCAAAGACAAACAAAGTGGGTCTTCGTGTTTCATTTGTAAATCATAGCCCTGATGAGGATTTGTCTTCTCTAAACCCAGAATTCATATCGTATTACAATGCCACTAAATGAGGTGTCGATGAACTGGATTGAAGTGCTCCGTATACTTCTGCAGTTGAAGAACTCAGTGTTGGCGAATGTGTATGATTGGGTGTCAGCACAGTAAATACTTATGTTCTACAGAAGAGTGTGTCAGATGGAGCTCGTGTTGACACATATGTTTCCAAGAGAACTAGCCTATAGTCTTGTGCTAAAACATTATGCAAAATTGGGCTCAGGACCCATGATTTCCGCATGAGTTGTGACTAACAACCTGCCAGATCTTAGGCCTAGATGCTCCAACAGAAGAAACAGTGGAAGCAGATGTAGGCCCTAAGAATAGGAAAACATGCAGAGTCTGTCCTGTTAGCAAGAAAAAGAAGACATCACATGTTTTCTACATCTGCAAAAAAAAAAAAGGGGGGGGGGGGTATGCAGTACTCTTCCCAGGTCAGAAAGCAGTATTGTGAAAACCTGTAAATTGGAGGACTATGAATTTTTGAGTAGTTTTGTTAAAGGTTCAAAACTCCATATTTTTTGTTCTATTAGTTCTTTGAGACAAAATAAAAATTGTTTTGAAAGCATTTATTTAATTATTAGCTGATGGAAAACATATAAACATATTTGTTTATGAGGTGTGCAATTGTTTTGCTAAATACACACATCAAAAAAAGTTTTGCATCACTTCGGTTCTGAGAGTTGTGGAACCTGTACAGAAAATTGGAATAGAAATCAACATAAACATGCCCTTTTTATTGCTCATGAAAACCACACATTGCATGTTGTACCACCATACAGCGAGACCTTCACAAGTGGTGGTCCAGACTGCTGTACACATCGGTATCTCTAATACCCAGTAGCACATTATCTTGCATGGATGCATGCCTGTGTTTGTCATGGTATACTATCCACAAGTTTATCAAGGCACTGTTGGTCTACATTGTCCCTCTCCTAAACAGCGATTCGGCATAGATCACTCAGAGGGGTTGGTGGGTCACGTCGTCCATAAACAGCCCTTTTCAGTCTATTCCAGGCATGTTTGATAGTGGTCATGTCTGGAGAACATGCTGGTCACTCTAGTCGAGCGATGTCTTTACTCTGAAGGAAGTCATTCGCAAGATGTGCACGATGGGGGCGCGAATTGTCATCCATGAAGAGGAAAGCAATACGTCTCCAATGATTGTCTGGTTGAAGGCATATGTGAAACTCATTGGTGAAGAGAAAGTGATGCCAATCATGAGCGGTCCATTTGACATGTTGTTGGGCCCATCTGTACCGCACTGCATGGTGTCGTGGTTGCAAAGATAGACCTCGCCAGGGACGTCAGGAGTGAAGTTGCACATCATGCAGTCTGTTGCGCATAGTTTGAGTTGTAACACGACGTCCTATGGCTGCACAAAAACCATTATTCAATATGGTGGCATTGCTGTCAGGGTTCCTTCGAGCCATAATCGGCAGGTAGCAGCCATCCACTTCAGTAGTAGCCTTTGGGTGGTCTAGCGAAGCATGTCAATGACAGTTCCTGTCTCTCTGTAACTACTCCATGTCTGAACAACATCCCTTTTGTTCACTCCAAGATGCCTGAACACTTCCCTTGGTGTTAGCCCTTCCTGGTACAGAGTAACAATGTGGACACGATCGAATGGCAGTATTGATCGTCTACGCACGGTTGAACTACAGACAACATTAGCCTTGTACCTCCTTCCCGGTGGAATGACTGGAACTGATCAGCTGTTGGACCCCCTCTGTCTAATAGGTGCTGCTCATGCATGGTTGTTTACATCATTGGGTGGGTTTAGTGACGCCTCTGGACAATCAAAGGGACTGTGTCTGTGATACAGTATCCACAGTCAGCATCCATCTTCACGAGTTCTGGGAACCGGTGTGATCAAAACTTTTTTTGGAGTGTGTATATCTGAATGCCAATTTGCCTGAAGACAACAGCAACAACAACACCAATGGCTATACCATTTCTGGGTTTTCCAGTGTTGGAAATATTGGTGTCTAATTCTTTGCTGTGTCATTCTGGCATTTTGATTGTTCTTAAGCTTCTTTATAATTATATCTATGTCAAGCACTTGAAGTTATGGCATTTCCTTGTTACTTAATATCTCCATTAAAATGATGTTCTACAGTATTGCCAATTGTTATGTACACAGTGTGTTTACCACACTGATGACTCTTCAGAGTGTTGTGTGTGCAGTAGTACTGAAATTGAAGACAGCAAGTTAGATGTTCTTTAATAGAAAAAATTGGGTAATAAAATATGTATGTCAAGAGCAGTCATAATTTACAGTTTCATTCTCATCATTTCAAGCAAAGTAGTGTGTGAGTTTTGTGGTAGCAAAAAAAGTTTTGATCACACCGGTTCCCAGAACTCGTGAAGATGGATGCTGACTGTGGATACTGTATCACAGACACAGTCCCTTTGATTGTCCAGAGACGTCACTAAACCCACCCAATGATGTAAACAACCATGCATGAGCAGCACCTATTAGACAGAGGGGGTCCAACAGCTGATCAGTTCCAGTCATTCCACCGGGAAGGAGGTACAAGGCTCATGTTGTCTGTAGTTCAACCGTGCGTAGACGATCAATACTGCCATTCGATCGTGTCCACATTGTTACTCTGTACCAGGAAGGGCTAACACCAAGGGAAGTGTTCAGGCATCTTGGAGTGAACAAAAGGGATGTTGTTCAGACATGGAGTAGTTACAGAGAGACAGGAACTGTCAATGACATGCTTCGCTAGGCCACCCAAAGGCTACTACTGAAGTGGATGGCTGCTACCTACCGATTGTGGCTCGAAGGAACCCTGACAGCAATGCCACCATATTGAATAATGGTTTTTGTGCAGCCATAGGACGTCGTGTTACAACTCAAACTATGCGCAACAGACTGCATGATGTGCAACATGTAGCCCCTGTGTATGTTTGTTTCTATTTTACCCATAATTCATTGTGATGCAAGAGCTCTCCTTGATTAGTGACATAGAAACTGTCTGTCAGGAACAATTCAAGACTGGGGTAGTTTCCGTTGCACTGTCAGCAGCTGATAATGCAGTGTGGCATGGGGATATAATACCGAAATTTATGGAATAGTACCTTGTAAAACTCTAGGTAACCTCTTAAGCAACTATCGGTTTAAAGTACACCAAGGTGGAAAATAAGAGCAGATGACTTGAACTCATTGATGTATTGGTTCAAGGCTCTGTTCTTGTTCTAGTGTTATTCAATTTCTACAGAACAGGCTTGCTGAACTTGACATGCTGGAAATTCCAGTAAGCAGATGACCTCAAAATTTCATATTAAGACTGAAGATCTATCTGAATGTGAAGAACTCATAACAAACAGCCTCAGTAAACTCTATGAGTACTTTAAGACATGGTGACTCGGAGCTAATGTTTCTAAAACAGCCGTGTGTCTTTTTGACATCTCTAATTGTCTAGCAGCTGCAAAGATCAGCCCACACTTTGGCCCTTTTGTATAATCAGATACAGTGATAGGTCAAAATATCTTGGTGTCGCATTGGACAGACTGCTGACATGTCGTAAACTCCTTTCCGACACAGCTAAGATGGTACAAACATGAGTGAACCTACAGAGGAAGCTGGCACATAGAAAAGTCGAAGCAAACTTATCAATTCACTGCAGAGCACCCCTTGCCTTGGAAGACTCTGCAGCACAGTGTTGCACACCAGGCAGTCTCTGAAGTGCTCATGTGAAGGCAGTTTGTTTGTTTGAATGCAGTTGTGAGAACCATTAGTGACACAGTCAGGTCTACAACTACACGCTGGCTACCAACCACAGAACATCAGTTCACCTTCATCAAAAAGTGCCTCCCTGCAACTTTTGCCAGCATGTTTCCAAAAATGAGTCAATACCTCTTCACGAAGACTTACTCTCACTGTCCGGGAAACACCTCAGATCCTGAAGGGCAGCATATGAAGGAGGAATCCAAACACTCTGCACTGGGTTCATCTGGGATGCTGAGCAGAAAAACATGTGGCAAGCCATGAAAACCCAACTATTTAAGTTCCAGGCTTTCATGATCCTAGAGTGTGGGTACAGTTTAACAGATTGTGGTCTGGAGAAGGTATGTGTAAATAGAACACAAATGGGCCTTTTGCACTGACACTACATGTGGCTGTGGTGACATTCAGATAACGAGCCACATTGTAAATGAGTGTCCTAACAGACATTCCCTGGTGGGCCCAAGAATCTACTTGAAGCATCCAACAAGGTACTCCACCGGATTCAGTCTACTGACATTCATGTGGAGTCTGAGCCATTTAATGTTTATGCAGTATAAATAGTTGCACATGTATATTTTTTAAAAATATGTGTTGATTTTTTTGTTGTGGTTGATGCATATGACGATAATAATAACAGTAATAAATTACTCTGTCCTTCAGTTTTTGTAGTTTTAAGCTGAGTAGTGTTATATCAGAGCAAGGGAATATGCTTGTTATCACTTCTTGACAACTGTGTCATGTGGAAACCTCTTGTCCTCCTGCCATGCCTTTAAAGAGTCTGCATAGGTGTTTGATATGACTAACCATGGATATTTTTTCAAAGCTCTGAAACATGCAAGTTTTAATGAGAACAACTTGACTGTTTTAATGAATACTGTAAGGGGAAGATAAACAAAGATGTCGATTAACGGCCGGCCAGAGTGGCCGAGCAGTTCTAGGCGCTACAGTCTGGAACCACGTGACCACTACGGTCGCAGGTTCGAATCCTGCCTCAGGCATGGATGTGTGTGATGTCCTTAGGTTAGTTAGGTTTAAGTAGTTCTAAGTTCTAGGGGGCTGATGACCTCAGAAGTTAAGTCCCATAGTGCTCACAGCCATTTATTTATTTATTTATTTATTTTGTTGATTAATGTATAATGTAACAACGTCATTACAATTTCAAATGGAGTCCCACAAGGAAGTCCCTTATCAACGGTTCTTTGCATAGTATCCCTAGAGCCACTCATATGAAATTTGAATTCAACATTAGAGGGTATAATAATATGTCAAATGAAAAAAGTGACAAGTGCATACTCTGTTGATTAGCAATAAAGACACCACCCAGCTAATGGAAAAACTACTCCTGTATGGTAACACAATGGGAGTTAAAGTTTATGTTTATCTGAAGAGTCTCTAAAGGTGCAGCTATCGTGGGTGAATCTGGTGAAACATCACACTGCCTTTGGTGTTTCAATAGTTGCCCGTTAAGAAAAATAGCCTTCAGTATGGAGACAGGTGTTGGGGAAAATCAGATATGCCCTAATATTACATAAAACAAGAGAACTGAATGTCGAGCAAAGAATAAACCTCATAAACTGTTCACTTCTGTCAAAAGCTAGAAATGTAGATCATATATTACTTGCACCCAAAGAAACAGTGAAAGCTATCATGAACACAATATAATCTGTAAATATGT
The DNA here is from genome assembly GCF_021461385.2 of Schistocerca piceifrons. Lineage (NCBI taxonomy): Eukaryota > Metazoa > Arthropoda > Insecta > Orthoptera > Acrididae > Schistocerca > Schistocerca piceifrons. The sequence continues at coordinate 218,559,203 of NC_060146.1, forward strand.
CTGACAAGGCGATGTCTTTAGAGTAACATTGGGCACAACTGCCTTAAAACCTGTGGATGGAGGAGTAGAACTGACAGACAATTGGGAAAAAATACGACTCATTGAGAATCTTCTGAACAGTATCACTGAAGCTTTATTGGAACTTTTCAAACCCACCAGTAAATGTTAGCAGAATTAATTACAAGTTGAACACATAAGGCATTTTTATCTAGAAATAATTCACTTGAGTTGTATTATAGAAGACAAATAAAGAGTATTGGAGAGTTTAAAATCAAATGAAAACCGAAATAAGATGGAAGTAAAAACTTCTCCCAAAACATTGGAAAACAATATGGAAAAATATAAACAATAAAATGCAAACAATAGATGTGCAAGTAGAATGGTACAGAATCATGAGTAATATCATTAGTCTTAACAAAAAAACTGTTTGCAGTGTGACACAAGGCTGCAACTGTATGTCCAAACTGCAATGAAACTGTGTGATGGATACAAAGATATGTGGAAAGAAGTTGCAATGCAGGTTACTTTCTTTTGACAGGGAGACAGAGGAGAAATAATAAATACAGAGTTAAACATGTGGGAGTGACAAGTCGATAGTCGACAGGACACTGAAACACACTCTTTGCGAATGAGGTTCTTTGGAGAAAAGTAGTGTTCATTTTCCTGTGTTAATGTATGTTGGTATTGTGTTCATACAGCATAATAAAAGTGATCATTTCCAGTGTAAAATCCATGCAAGCGTTTTCTTTTATGTTGTGTAATTACTCGTAGATAAGTGGTGACCCCTGAACTACAGTGGTGTGGCAGTAGACAAGTTTTTTTACACAGTTTCCACGCCGTCTCATATCGGCATGTCGTCTGCACAGAACCTCTTCTGCGACATCGACGGCATCATCCAGAATATCAAGGATGAGCTCGACATGATGCAGCAAACCCCTCAGTTCACACAGTTCACAGTGCCACAGATTCCTACACCTCATACCGTGTTCATCCATGACGTTACGTTTCCAACCGTGCCGCATGTACCGGCAGTTCCCACGCCGTCGCCACAGGGTATTGCCTCACACAATCAGCCTGCAGGACACGCCGATAAACCAAATGTGCTCGCGCTTTCATCACCCACATCGATGGTGCTCCCACGAGTTTCAGACTTTCCGTTCGCCGGCTCTTGCATCCCACCTGCATCGTGATTACAAATTTGGCTCCCGCCTTTCGTTCCTGAATGTACAGAATTTGATTCGATACTATGGAGATCATTTTCGTGCAGAAACAAATAGTCGATGATTTTGAACAGTTTACGCTAGTGATATGGAACCTGGACCAACATGCTTCGTCAGTGGTGTATGGAGAACCACTACGTGTTCCAGTGGAATTCCTCACACCAGTTCCTTTCCCAAATGAGACAAAACTACCCCACCTCTTGCAAGAAAAGAGGAAATAGGCAGAGATGCTACGTGCACCCCCAATGCCTCAGCATGGCACGCATCCAGTGTTCATACACAAGTCCCTCGATACTTGTTCCCACATCATGCTCTGCACAGACCCGGTACGTCACGCTTTACAGCCGCTGTACACCGGACCATACCAAGTGCTAGGACGGGACACACACACACAATGGATATCCTCCTCCAGGGGAAGCCGAGCAAGGTTTCCATTGAGCAGGTAAAACCTACTTGGACAATGACAGCACCGACTGCAACCTCACAGACAATGTTAGACACACCTCGCAACGAGCCCACACCCGTCACAGAGCCAGACAGCGTGACCCACTGGAGCTCCCCACCACGGGACCTAATGCAACAGCGGAATCATCGAGCAGCACCCACACCCACACTCTGGCGCCGATATGTGAAGTTTAGTAAGTATCCCACCATACCTGGTGCTCCGCACTTCAGGGAGGGGCTGTGCAGAGTGACAAGTCGATAGTCAACAGGACACTGAAGCACTCTCTTTGTGAATGAGGTTCTTTGGAGAAAAGGAGTGTTCATTTTTCCGTGTCAACGTATGTTTGTGCGGCATAATAAAAGTGATCTTTTCCAGTGTAAAATCCATGCAAGTGTTTTCTTTTATGTAGTGTAATTACTCCTACAAACACAAAAAATAATGTAATATTATGGATACTTGGAAATTGTATCATTTGTGTTATAAACAAAGAGGGAACACATTATGTCTCTTCAGAAGCTTGTTGTCAGCAATCACTCACATGTTGAAAACTACTAGAAGGAGAAATAACTAAAACAATCCTTCATTGATCTGTAGTGTGGCACCTACCTAGCGAGATAAACAATTTAACAGATAACAGGCAGAAATCATTTCTGCGTGACAACTCCATCTCCATGGAAGAATTTTTAGAGAGAGAGAGAGAGAGAGAAAGAGAGAGAGAGAGAGAGAGAGAGAGACAGTGTGTGTGTGTGTGTGTGTGTGTGTGTGTGTGTGTGGGGGGGGGGGGGGGGGGGAGGGGGGGGGGGGTCAATGTGCACATGCTGAATACGGGTTGGTTTTACTCAGGATTCCAATGCACCATATTATTCCGCACTCTTTTAGCTAAAAAACACTATTTTCCGACATAATCTCCAATCACTGTGATAGTTTTATGTCATCTTAATGAGAGGGCATGTATGTCCACATGGTATAGTCTGTCGGTAAACTGAAGAGCGAGCAAGCGAGTCCCCACTCTGCGTACCCTGCTACGTCACAGGGCGCTTTTACAGGCTGTTTCACAACGTAGTACCGGCCCTGTCGCGGTGCGCGCTTCAAATCTGTGGCGACGCCATGTACAGATACGTCCCGGCTGTGTTTATTTTTAGACAAACGCATTAAGAGTATAAGGAAAACAAAAGACGATAGCTTCTTCGCAACAAAACATTATAGAGTACATAATATTAACATAAGAACGGAAGTCAGTATTCTAATACAAACATAGAACCGAATGCCTCTTCATGTGAATGTATGTTGTTCTATTCGTAAGACGAACCAGATATAGTGCAATCAATCTGTAGAATTTAAGGCTTGTTCTTATTTTGAGTTTGTACTAAAAGGCAGAAGTTTTCTTTAAAGGGTGTGCATTGAAACTTAACAATTCTTGCAACACGAAGAGTGTTTAAAAAATAAGCAGAAATTTATAATTCCGTGTTTTGTATTAGTTTGATTTGCACTGCTTTTTTTTGTCACTGTCTTCGTAAACATGTCTGAAAAGTATCTGTGCAATGTTTTGCATATTGGGTATTTACCCAGTTCTCAGTTGTCAAAAAAGTTGTGTGTGTTTTGGTAGCATCAACTATTATTTGTTTTGTATAAAAATAAAAATAGATTAGAGAATCTGTACTAGATTTTGTTATAAGAATGGAATAAAGTGTATCAAATTTTTAGGATTGTTAAATATTGCTTTTGGTGAGTCTCTTATGAGTAAACTCAGAACATACAAGTGGTATAAACATTTCAAAGCAGGCCTTAAAGGATGAGATTAAAAATGCAGTCAAAAGGCCTATGAACTATCCTGGGGAAATAATTCCTAAAGTGTTTTGGGAATTGGAAAAAGCACTGTCATAAGTGTATAGCATGTACTGGGGAATATTTTGAATAGGGTAACATTGTTGTAGATTATCAAGTAAAGTTCTTACCAAAAAATAAAAATTAATATGTGAACGCACCTTGTATGTCAATCGGTATACATGTTTCGAAAGAAATTTCAGCAGTGTTTAGATTAGCTATTGCACACACGTTTTAAGCAATATTCCTTAGAATCATGTGAATAGTAACCAAGATAGTTTTAGTGACAGAATACATTCAAATGCTGCTGTTCTCTAGGCATTAAATGCTTTACGTGATTGAACCACGTTCTACTTGCGAAAAGTTGACTGATTTTACCATGAAGTTCTCAAGTTATTCCTGGTGTTGTACAACAAGTGGTGGTGATATTTATTGCATTGGACCACCTTTGACTGTATTTATCTTGAAAAATCTTTTATTACCATGTAGTACATTTCTACCAAAAGAAATTTCATAGTGTATGAGCAGAGTCAAGCTTGAAAGAACACACAACATATTTTTCAAAAAAATATTCATTGCCTGTTTACATACATCGTATTTTAGAGGTCATCATCAACATTGTCACTGTCATTACCATCGTCATCCTCGTCGTCATCACTTTCTAAATTAATAACTATAGCGTCTATTATGTCTTCCATAACCCCATCCTTAACCCAGTATTCTCTTTCAAGTTTCTCCACATGGAGGCAGTATGCACTCCAGTCATCTTGAGTTATCGTTTCAAAACCTGTAACAATTGGGACAAGTGTTTGTATACGCTCTCTTTCGGTTACGGCAAAATTTAGTTCGGAATAAAACATGGAAGCTCAGAAAATGTCTACATACCTTCTTTCACCAACTGCAGCAACTTCGTCATGCAAATATCTCCAAGAATATTTCTTCCTCTGATGAAATTCTTGAGCTTTGCCCACGCCATTTCAATTGGATTTAAGTCACAGTTGTATGGTGGAAGTGGCAGCACAGTGTGTCCATGAGCTTCAAGTATTTTATTAATTTCTAATACCTTGTCTTCCAGCTTATGTTGTTTAATTAAATCAAATAATTTTGTTTTTCTCATTGTCAAATCAGCTTCCACCTTATTTTTTAATAACCATTCAATCATTTCGCTTTTATTCGAGGACCTAGTTGGAGCTTTGTTGTGCTCCTTGTTGTGATATGAAGCGTTGTCCATAACAATAACACAGTTCAGTGGCAGATTCGGAATTACTTTATTCGATATCCAATCAGAAAAATTTTCGTAGTTCATTTGCCCATGGTAGTCTCCTGTTGCACATCCCGCTTTATAAATCAACTGGGTGTTGGGTAAGAACCCATCTTTTGATCCAATATTGACCACTATAATCCTATTTCTTCCACTAACATTGTCCATAATGCCCTCAACGCCAGGGCCCTGCCAACATTTTCTGTAAGTAATGTTGTTGTCCACCCAAGTTTCATCAATATAAAAGAATTTTCTGCCTAGCTCCCTTAATTTCCTCACTTGGATCAGGTACTTACATCGCCAGTCAATTATATCCGTTCTTTCTACGAGAATCTTTCGTTTACTTACAGATCTTTTCCAGGTAAATCTCATTTCACGCAATGTCTTGTGTAAAACATCTTTCTGCCAAAGACAATGTATTTTTTGTTTCACGGCAGTAAGTAATTTCCGTAATGTCGGCACTATTTTTTGGTTTATGTAAAAGTCCTCCATCGTTTGTCGAGTGACTGATTTTGTGAAACTATCTATAACGATGGGTTTCCTCCCTAAATTATCAGTTTTCCTTCGCGGCGATTCCAGTAAACCATGCGGCTTGTTTTCACGTTCCTTCCTTATGCGTCCTATTGTGGCGAGGCTGACGTTTGCATAAACTGCAGCCCTCTGATTGGGGCTGTTAATGTTAACCAACAGTTCTTTTTGTGTCGCCTCCTTAACACACGCTGTAATAACGTTAGAGACGATCGAACACTCGTTACCCCGCAAATACCTCCTCTTCTTCATATTCTGCACATTTTCTTGCAATGCAGGGCGATTATCCATCACTTCGGGATACTGAAGTATATCAGTGAATACACAAAGTCAACTGACTGCCACTGACAACAAAGATTCCACAAACAGAAACGACATATATCAGTATATCAGTGCACGCTGTACTACACCGCTAGACAGGTAACAGGGCAACAGCTTTTGGGCTGCCCTGTAGGCCAGTGGCAGGGTTCTTCCGGGAAAGGCCACTTCCCCCACCAAAGGCGCTGCTCGCTCTTGAGTTTACAGACAGACTATACCACTCTATTGCTCGACCTCAGAGCTAACATCTTGCTGTATCAATAACTTCCCTGTCATCCACATACTGCTTTCCACAGAGTACATCCTCCATTGGCCCAAACAGATGGAAGTTGTAAGATGCGAGGTTCAGGCTATAGTGTGGATGGGGAAGGAGAGCCCACTGAAATTTTGCAAGCACCTCCTGGGTGTGCAGACTTGTGTGAGACAGTAATATAGTAAGGAGGGTTGTGGCATGTTGATGTTATCTGTGAGGCATGAGATTTCCCCACCCATTCCACTTCTGACAGAGGCCAATTGCCCTATGTACAAATTGGCAGGAAATTCAAAAAATAGTCCAATTGCGCCATTGTGTTTCCTGTGGAAGTAGTGTCGTTGTTCTAAGTATGAGTTGGTGGAAAATTCAAAATGGTTCATGCCTTGCTGGCTGTCTTGGAATACAAGTAACCAGCCTAACTATGATGTCCAAATCCAAGATGACTGACCAGGGAATACTGGAACTGCTACGAACTGCTGGGGTCGCTATGTCACCTAAGAGTCCAGCAACTGGTAGTCCGCCCACCATTTGTCAGTAACAGCTCAGGGCAGAGGGGGCACCATGTGCATGCTACCAGTTCCATAGCCTAATCGTACGGTGGCTCTGAAAAAAATAAATAAATAAAAGCACATGAACTTATATGAAGCAGGCATGTAGCAACAGCATTTGAGAATGAAACCTGTTTATATTTATTTACAAATAGAATTGTAGCCACAAAAAACGTGCCAAATACATATTATGGGAAGGTATGATATTTTCTACAGGAAAAGTGGTCAGTACCTTCCTTGTACACGACATTTCTGGATGAAAAACTGAACTGCAGTCATTATCAGAGTTCTGTGCTCCCACCACTCTCTCTCAGCATGAGGAGAAAGCTTTGCATTTCCACAAATAGACTACAACTATACGACTGACAAACACGCTTCAGCGCATAGTGCAGGAGCCTCGTGGCTGGCCGCCATCGTCGCCCCTGTATGCAAGCCGATTGAATTTTCTGTCACATCACAGTACTTTTACATCTAAGGGGCTGCTATTCAATTTTTGACCAATACATGTTTAGTGATACTTACTTAAAAGGCAAATCATAACAGTCAAAGATGCAATAAAGATAGACAATGATAGAACAGTGACACCTTATGAGGGTAATGAATGGGTCATACCTTTCTTGTCCACAGCACTTCAACACAAAAAACTGTCACCAGTATCGCACATTAGACCACAGCGCATCCTGTCAACACGGTTTGAAATATGCTGGCGAATAAAACCTACAATCCATCCATGAATGGCTCTGCATGACACTCCCAGCACACTGGGATACGAATCGTGTGGTACAGCAGGGTGGCGCATGTCACCTACACATCCACACCTGGTCACACTTAGGAAATTGTGTTGATGAGTGACAGACATGGAATGGTACTTCCATTAGCAGTGTAGGATATACACACATCATCATCCTCACCTCAATCTCTTAGAAAGACATCAAGAAATTTTGACAATTGGATTTTCACGATAATATGTACCTGTGGGGAGGATGAAGAGTTGTGGTAAAGCTGCATTTGGTGCTCTGTTTGGAATCACAGTGGATGTAATGGAGGAGAAATTTCCCAAGACTATGTTTACAGAGACTCAATCCAGTGGCATGTGGACATTTATTTCAAGAAACATTAATGCTAAACTTTATACACTCCTGGAAATTGAAATAAGAACACCGTGAATTCATTGTCCCAGGAAGGAGAAACTTTATTGACACATTCCTGGGGTCAGATACATCACATGATCACACTGACAGAACCACAGGCACATAGACACAGGCAACAGAGCATGCACAATGTCGGCACCAGTACAGTGTATATCCACCTTTCGCAGCAATGCAGGCTGCTATTCTCCCATGGAAACGATCGTAGAGATGCTGGATGTAGTCCTGTGGAACGGCTTGCCATGCCATTTCCACCTGGCGCCTCAGTTGGACCAGCGTTCGTGCTGGACGTGCAGACCGCGTGAGACGACGCTTCATCCAGTCCCAAACATGCTCAATGGGGGACAGATCCGGAGATCTTGCTGGCCAGGGTAGTTGACTTACACCCTCTAGAGCACGTTGGGTGGCACGGGATACACGCAGACGTGCATTGTCCTGTTGGAACAGCAAGTTCCCTTGTCGGTCTAGGAATGGTAGAACGATGGGTTCGATGACGGTTTGGATGTACCGTGCACTATTCAGTGTCCCCTCGACGATCACCAGTGGTGTACGGCCAGTGTAGGAGATCGCTCCCCACACCATGATGCCGGGTGTTGGCCCTGTGTGCCTCGGTCGTATGCAGTCCTGATTGTGGCGCTCACCTGCACGGCGCCAAACACGCATACGACCGTCATTGGCACCAAGGCAGAAGCGACTCTCATCGCTGAAGACTACACGTCTCCATTCGTCCCTCCATTCACGCCTGTCGCGACACCACTGGAGGCGGGCTGCACGATGTTGGGGCGTGAGCGGAAGACGGCCTAACGGTGTGCGGGACCGTAGCCCAGCTTCATGGAGACGGTTGCGAATGGTCCTCGCCGATACCCCAGGAGCAACAGTGTCCCTAATTTGCTGGGAAGTGGCGGTGCGGTCCCCTACGGCACTGCGTAGGATCCTACGGTCTTGGCGTGCATCCGTGCGTCGCTGCGGTCCGGTCCCAGGTCGACGGGCACGTGCACCTTCCGCCGACCACTGGCGACAACATCGATGTACTGTGGAGACCTCACGCCCCACGTGTTGAGCAATTCGGCGGTACGTCCACCCGGCCTCCCGCATGCCCACTATATGCCCTCGCTCAAAGTCCGTCAACTGCACATACGGTTCACGTCCACGCTGTCGCGGCATGCTACCAGTGTTAAAGACTGCGATGGAGCTCCGTATGCCACGGCAAACTGGCTGACACTGACGGCGGCGGTGCACAAATGCTGCGCGGTTCCTGGTGTGTCCGCTGTGCCGTGCGTGTGATCATTGCTTGTACAGCCCTCTCGCAGTGTCCGGAGCAAGTATGGTGGGTCTGACACACCGGTGTCAATGTGTTCTTTTTTCCATTTCCAGGAGTGTATAATCTACTGAGGAAAAGGTGGCAAGTTCAATATAGGTATAGCCATCTTTGGTGAAATTTTAAACATGGAGTCTAGAACTGATCGCTCTAGCTTTTTCTCTGCTATTCCCATTATAGTACACAATAGTGCCTCACCACCCATCAGCTAAGAAGAGACTGAAACAATTTTTGAGGGTGTGTGTGTGTGTGTGTGTGTGTGTGTGTGTGTGTGTGTGTGTGTGTGTGTGTGTGTGTGTGTGTGTGTGTGTGTGTGCAAACATTCTTTTCATGAAACATTATTGAGAATGATTATGTATTAAATTGATGCAACTGACAGCTGCACAAAAGTAATGCTACCACGTATTTGCCACTGTTACAAATTGAACAATAACTTCGATGCATGAAGCAAGAACACAGTGCAACACAAACCTCCTTCACTCATCCAGCACACCCAACTTCTTGCTTAAATTGATAAAAATTTCACCAAAAAAAGTGAATTTCATGTCATACTGCCACACTGATTACTACTCCACTTGCAGCTAAGCTTGCACCATGTCAGACTGCATTGTGCGCAGTGCCTCTCTTACAGGATGCACGAAGATGTCCGTGTCTTCTGTGACACAGAATACTCTCCTGTTTCCACCTTCGTCTCACTGCGGAACACATTTACGTGTGCCACGCGAGAAGAGTTTGTTGTCCATTTCTTGTGATGTTTCATACAAAGACCTTCATAGGTATGTAGGCATGATAAATTATTTTACCTCATTTGGCGGAGACTGTTGGTCCAATCAATGATTTGTTGAGAGGTAAAAACCCTTTGGGAAGCAGGATGGCCTGCTGGAAAACTGATGTAAAAGAAGCATTTGAGGCTGTTCAGATTGCTTTGGTATCGGCTACAGTTTTAGCATGCATCCTTCCTGGAGCTTCTGTGGCATTATTTGTGAATACGAGTCAGTCCAAAGTTCTGTGTTGCAGCAACATAACATTCATTAGTATTCTTTTTCAAGAAACTCTCCACAGCAAATGAACTGGAGTGCTTTTGAAAAGGAGTTGTTAGCTATATACCTCACAGTGAAGCATTTCTGCCACTACTAGAAGGACAGGAGGTCAAGATTTTTTTACAACCCACAAACCCTTAACTTTGATATTCCAAAGTGCGTCTGAGCTAAACTCACCCCCATCATGTATGGCACACAGAATGTATTGCTCAATTTCCACTGATATAAACTGTGTTGCTGGTTGCAAAATGTCATTCATCTACATCTCTTCAACAAGATGGCGCCGATACAAAAGTGTAGTGGCACTGTGCTCTCGTCCAAAAGGCAAAAAATAAGCAGTTCGTGTAAAGAATGTGAAAAGCGAGTTATGAAAGGAATTTGGTGTGTCAAGTGCAACTATTGGTTACACGAAAAGTGCGCGAAAATAAACTTAAAATACATCAGTGAAGATTTTCCGTGGACGTGTCACGCTTGTTTACGTAACGAAACGGCCGATCTTGCAACTATAGTGGACTCCAAAAATGAAATTATAAAATTACTTCAAAATGACATTCAGGCATTAAAAACTGAAATACTATGTTTAAAGGAAGAAAATTCTAGATTAATACTTGAAAAACAGTCCGATGTGAGTGAAATACATAAAACAAAACAGCAACAAGAATTGAAAACCACGTGTGAAAGTGCAACTGCAAATGCAAGTAGTGTCACCAAAACTACAAAAAGTGGTCCTAAGGTTAAACAAGCTCAATTTCAGTATAAAAAGAATGTTAAAATTTACGGAGATAGTCATGCACGCAATATTTCAGATTGTATGTCTAACTCGACCACAGAAAACGTGCGCAATTAATCCGTTATTAAACCTGGGGCGAAGTTTGTTGATGTAACAAGCTCTGTAAACAACGACTGCACCGATTTTACAGAAAGTGATATTGTTGTTATTATAGCAGGTTCAAACGACGTTTACTGCAACGAGGCCAGTTCATTTATTAAAAAGTTGGTTGTTATGTTAATGATGTTGTCCCATACAAATGTAATCTTGTCAAATATTCCGGCGAGATTTGATCTGCCTGACTGGTCGTGTGTGAACCGAGAAATCCGATCTACAAATAAAAAATTAAAACATTTCTGCTCCAAGTTAAAAAATGTGAGACTGCTGGACCTTAACTGTTATCAAAGAAGCAGCTTCTCTGTACATGGACTACATCTTAATCGTCTGGGCAAGAATACTCTAGCAACTGACATCAACAGAGCTATTGAGGAAACAAAATGCGATAATTCAAATGCGATACCTTGTACCTCAGATGTCATACACACGAAAGACGGAAGTGATAATTATATATGCCTGCAGAGCAAGCAAACCGAAATAATTCCTTACTGCAGTGTCAAGACTGTTGATTTTTTAGGATAAAAAAGTCCCTCAGTGTTCCCAATTTAGAAACTATCAATTTGTGTGATAATGTTAACCTTGAGAAGGATATATCCTCTCATGATTGTACTAATGTATCATTTTTACATTATAATGTTGAGGGCTTGGGTAACAAAATCGATGTATTTGAGGCCATAGTTACAGATCTAGCTCCACATGTAATCGTGGTTACAGAGCATCAAAAAGCTAACCATAATATTCAGTATTATAAGTTACAGGAGTATAATCTTACATCGTTTTTTTGTAGAACAGAACATAAAGGAGGGGGTGTTGCTACTTACGTAAGGAAATGTAACCTAATAAGTTCTGTAGAAAAAGTATCATGGGTTAAGGATTATTGTATCGAGAAAGACTTTGAAGCAGTGATAATTAAGTTAATGATTGTATCCGTCCCACTTATTGTGCTAGGTATATATCGAGCCCCTTCTGGTAATCTCGAGGTTTTCCTGGAAGCACTGGATAGTGTTTTGGGGAAGCTAAGCAAGGGTGGCAATACAGTAAATATTGTAATGTTAGGAGACTTTAATATAAACACACTAAGCAACAGCCAGGAATGCAAAGGTTTACAAGACTGCATAAGATCCTATGATATTAAAGATCTACTTGGTCATGTGCCCACTAAAATAACTGAGTCAAGCAGCAGTTCCATAGCTCATGTGATGACCAATTATGAAAATGTTTCGGCACAGACTGTAAACGGGCACATATCTGATCATCTAGGACAATTATTAGTGATTGGTTGTCTTAATAAACTTAAACAAAACAAAAAATTTGAGAATAGAAGATTATTTTCTGAATACAACATCACCTTGCTAAAGAATACTTTGGATCAAGAATCTTGGGAATCAGTTTATAGAGAAAGGGGAGTTGACAGCAAATGGGAAGTATTTTTAAAAATTTTAACTAGACATATTGATATTACTATCCCGGCAAAGAAGATGAATGTAAATAAAAATAAACCTCCAGTAGTCAAACGTGTAAAACTTGATGAAAAAACGAAAAGACTCAAAGAAGGAATGGAGTATATGTATAAGCTACACAGAGAAACCAGTCTTGATTCATATAAAGAGGATTATAAAAAATATAAATATGAGTATCGCAAGGAAGTGAGGAGAAGGAAAGTAGAACATATTAGTAAACAGATCCGAAATTCTGACTGTGTCTCAAAGTCGTGCTGGGCAGTAGTTAATGATATGAGGAACACTGATTCAAAAACTAAAATTAATAATATAGAGTTAAGTATACATAATGATAATTTTTCTGATCCTTATATAGTTAGCAATATATTTAATGATTACTTTATAGATGCTATTGAAAATGATACTTGCATGAAACAGGAGAGGCCGTTTAAATATGATAAGGAAAAGGAAAGGGACTCTTGTATGCTACCTACAGTAACCATCAAGGACGTAACAGAGCTAATTGACAACCTAAAAAATAAAAGATCAGCTGGATGGGATGAATTCTCTCCTTTTCTACTGAAAAAATGCAAGGGTGAGTTAGCCAGACCGTTAGTCCATCTAATAAATTGTGTACTTGAAGAAGGTGTGTTTCCGAAGAAGCTGAAACTTGCTTTAGTTAAACCTTTATATAAAAAAGGGGAAAGAAAACAACCACAGAACTACAGACCAGTTGCCTTAACGTCAGTGTTTGGTAAATTAATTGAAAAAATAATGCTAGAAATCCTAGTTGAGCACTATAATATGAATAACTTAATAGGAGATTTCCAACACGGCTTTAGAAGTGGTCGGAGCACCATATCTGCAGCAGTACAGTTTGTACACTGTCTGATGGAGAAAATAAATGAGGGATACGAAACGGCAGGAGTGTTTTTAGATCTTTCCAAAGCGTTTGACACAGTCCATCATGGCGCTCTTTTAAGTAAACTTGCTTATAATGGTGTCAGTGGGAAACTGTTGCTCTTAATAGAATCTTACCTTAAAGATAGACAACAATGCACAGAAGCTGTGTATGATAATGGAGAGGTAATTGCAAAAAGAAGATCAAAGATAAGGAACATAAATTTTGGTGTGCCACAAGGCTCTATCTTGGGCCCCTTCTTGTTTATTTGCTACGTGAATGATTTCCCAAAAGTATTAGACACCAGTCATCGTATTACTATGTATGCTGATGACACCTCTAGGGTTTGCTGGGCACGTAGTAATGATGACCTAAATTCAGTGGTACAGAATTTTGTTGAAAAAGCCCAAACACATTTTGAAAAAGAAAACCTGAGGGTCAATATTAACAAAACTAATTTAATTTATTTTAAGACAAGTGGTTCAAATAAAAATACTGTTCTAAATGAGGACATTCAGGAAAATACCTGTTCAGAATGTAAATTTCTGGGGATATATATAGATGACAGACTTTCATGGAATCAGCAAATAGATCATGTCTGTGGTAAAATAACATCTAGTCTGTATTTACTAAGGAGATTAGTTCAATATTTAGATATCGAAGCAATAAAAATAGCGTATTTTGGGTTGGTGTATCCCCATCTATCTTATGGAATTGTATTATGGGGTGGGTGTAGCCAATACAATATAGAAAGGGTATTTGTATTGCAGAAAAGAGTAATAAGAACTATGGCAAAAGTAAGACCCAGAACTTCATGTAAAAACCTGTTTATTAAGTTTAATATTATGACTATCTATGCAGTATATATGTTTCAATCAATATTATTAGTGAAAAAAGACAAAAAAGTGACAAACAGGAATATGGAAATCCATGATTACAATACAAGACAAAAATCAGACTTTCATATGGTGAGCAGACGATTGAATCTAACAACAAATACCCCATTCATTAAGGGAGCAATATTTTATAATTCTCTGCCAAACAACCTGAAACAGCTTTCTGGTAGAATTTTTTAAAAACGAGTTAAAAAAATGGCTTGTATTGAAGTGCCCATACAGTATGGTGCTGACATGATTTGACCTCAGGAATGCTATATTAAATATACTTCAATGATATTTTACTTAGTAGCATGTAATCTACACTCCTCGAAATGAAAAAAAGAACACATTGACACCGGTGTGTCAGACCCACCATACTTGCTCCGGACACTGCGAGAGGGCTGTACAAGCAATGATCACACGCACGGCACAGCGGACACACCAGGAACCACGGTGTTGGCCGTCGAATGGCGCTAGCTGCTCAGCATTTGTGCGCCGCCGCCGTCAGTGTCAGCCAGTTTGCCGTGGCATACGGAGCTCCATCGCAGTCTTTAACACTGGTAGCATGCCGCGACAGCGTGGACGTGAACCGTATGTGCAGTTGACGGACTTTGAGCGAGGGCGTATAGTGGGCATGCGGGAGGCCGGGTGGACGTACCGCCGAATTGCTCAACACGTGGGGCGTGAGGTCTCCACAGTACATCGATGTTGTCGCCAGTGGTCGGCGGAAGGTGCACGTGCCCGTCGACCTGGGACCGGACCGCAGCGACGCACGGATGCACGCCAAGACCGTAGGATCCTACGCAGTGCCGTAGGGGACCGCACCGCCACTTCCCAGCAAATTAGGGACACTGTTGCTCCTGGGGTATCGGCGAGGACCATTCGCAACCGTCTCCATGAAGCTGGGCTACAGTCCCGCACACCGTTAGGCCGTCTTCCGCTCACGCCCCAACATCGTGCAGCCCGCCTCCAGTGGTGTCGCGATAGGCGTGAATGGAGGCACGAATGGAGACGTGTCGTCTTCAGCGATGAGAGTCGCTTCTGCCTTGGTGCCAATGATGATCGTATGCGTGTTTGGCGCCGTGCAGGTGAGCGCCACAATCAGGACTGCATACGACCGAGGCACACAGGGCCAACACCCGGCATCATGGTGTGGGGAGCGATCTCCTACACTGGCCGTACACCACTGGTGATCGTCGAGGGGACACTGAATAGTGCACGGTACATCCAAACCGTCATCGAACCCATCGTTCTACCATTCCTAGACCGGCAAGGGAACTTGCTGTTCCAACAGGACAATGCACGTCCGCATGTATCCCGTGCCACCCAACGTGCTCTAGAAGGTGTAAGTCAACTACCCTGGCCAGCAAGATCTCCAGATCTGTCCCCCATTGAGCATGTTTGGGACTGGATGAAGCGTCGTCTCACGCGGTCTGCACGTCCAGCACAAACGCTGGTCCAACTGAGGTGCCAGGTGGAAATGGCATGGCAAGCCGTTCCACAGGACTACATCCAGCATCTCTACGATCGTCTCCATGGGAGAATAGCAGCCTGCATTGCTGCGAAAGGTGGATATACACTGTACTAGTGCCGACATTGTGCATGCTCTGTTGCCTGTGTCTATGTGCCTGTGGTTCTGTCAGTGTGATCATGTGATGTATCTGACCCCAGGAATGTGTCAATAAAGTTTCCCCTTCCTGGGACAATGAATTCACGGTGTTCTTATTTCAATTTCCAGGAGTGTATTTATATTGTGTATCAATAATCTGAATGTAATTATTATAACATTGCCCATGCATGTTAAATACATGTTTCGAGCTGTAAGATAAATAAATAAAAAAAATCTATATGGATACTCTGCAAATCACACTTAAGTGGCTAGCAGTAGGTTCATCAAACCATCTTCAAATAATTCTATATTATTCCATTCTTGATCAGTATGTGAAAAAAATGAACACCTCTATCTTCCTGTGTGATCTCTGATTTCCCTTATTTTATTATGAAGATCATTTCTCCCTATTTAGGCTGGCATCGACAAAATAGTTTCACATTCAGAGGAGAAAGTTGGAGATTGTTTTAATGATGTCCACCACAAATCCTGTATCTGTCCGTGGCACTTTCTCCTCTGTTTCTCGATAATACAAAACGTCCTCTCCTTGTTTGAACTTTCTCGATGTACTCTGTTAACCCTATCTGGTATAAGAATCCCACACCATGCAGCAGTACTCCAAAAGAGGACAGACAAGTGTAGTATAGGCAGTCTGTTTTGTGGATGTGTTGCGTCTTCGAAGGGTTCGGCCAATAAAGCACAGTCTTTGGTTTGCCTTCCCCACAACATTTTCTGTGTGCTCTTTCCAATTTAGGTTGTTCGTAATTGTAATTCCTAGGGATTTAGTTGAATTTACGGCCTTTAGATTTGAGTGATTTATCGTGTAACCGAAGTTGAACAGATTCCTTTTAGCACTCATGTGGATAACATCACACTTGTCATTACTTGGGGTCAATTTCCAACTTTCACACCATACAGATATCTTTTCTAAATCGTTTTACAAATTGTTTTGATCTTCTGATGACTTTACTAGACAATAAATGACAGAATCATCTGCAAACAACCTAAGACGACTCCTCATATCATCTTCTAAATCGTTTATAAAGATAAGGAACAACACAGTGCCTATAACACTACCTTGGGGAATGCCAGATATCACTTCTGTTTTACTCGATGGCTTTTTGTCAGTTACTATGAACTGTGACTTCTCTGATAGGAATTCATGAATCTAGTCACATAACTGAGATGATATTGCATAAGCATGCAATTTCACTACAAGCGGCTTCTGTGGTACATTGCCAAAAGCCTTCTGGAAACCTAGAAATATGGAATCAATTTGAAATGCCTTGTCAATAGCACTCAACACCTAGTGTGTTTCACAAGAACGATGCTGACTGACTGTTGCATAACTGTGTAGCCATCATGAAAATTGACTGGGAGGCATTGCCCACAGAACAGGAAGGCAATCCCTTTCTTCTGTGATGCCAGACAGAGCCCGCCTCTTCTGGGTTACAACTACAACAGCTGCAACTTCATGATCTCCAATATTCATCTTCTGCGAACTGGAAAATGATACAGTGCGACCATTCATCCTAACACATTGGAGATGAGTAGTGTTCATTGCTGTCCACAATCTGGCAAATTCTAGAATCAACACATGTGCCAAACTAGCTTTGGATGGAGCTGTGTGGCCAGGAATTAAGCACGATGTCAACATTGAGTCTGTTGTTGCTTGCAAGGCCAAAGATGCAAAATCAGTCATCCTTAATCATTCCACACCACATGTGGTAGATTTGCACATTGCACATCAACATTCTTGGTTCTCTCCCTTCTTCTTCTGACAGTTTTCATTTTGTTGTTACTACGATCAACAGATTTACACACTGAGTGACCAGAGGCAATTCCAGTGTAAGACATTTCTGTGATTTCAGTCACTGGATCGCTATTGTCAGGTGTTAGAATATTTAAGGTTTGCTGTACTGACAGCAACTAAGATAATTGAGAAGAAGTGGATCCTGAATAGCACCAACATCAGTGCCTTCAAAACTAAGTTAGCAGAGGAGAAATGGGACACTATTTACCAAACCAAAGGATCAGAAAACAAATTGAAAAAATTTTATAGGACTCTACTGAAGCATTTCGACTGCTGCTGCCCTCTCAAAGAAATAACAACGGTGTGAACCAACTCTCACCTTGAAAGTAATACTGGGCTGAAACTTACACCTAGGCTGATTAAGTTAAGGCAGAATATATATGATTTTCATTGTTTATATAAGGAAACAAAGCTACATACATTTAAGGAAAAGTACAATCGAGCCAAAAAAACTTTTAAGACAGACCTTTCACACTTGAGGAAACAGATAAACAATGATACAATAGAGCGTTCAGCCAACATAGGTAAGGCATCCTGGAGACTAATCAATGAACGTAATAAAGCCACCAGCAGGGGACAGAGTGAAACAGTTAGCATTAGACATGAGGGCCATCAAGTGAAAGATCCAAATGAAGTATGTAATTTATTCAATAAGCATTTTATCTCTGCTTTTGACCAACCAGCCCCTATTATACATCTACAGGCTGGCACACCAAATTATGTCATGGATGGTATAGAGCTGGAATTTATGGAGCTGAATCAACAGGAAGTATTTAACACAATACAAAAGCTGACAAACAAGCGTTCATCTGGATGGGATGGTATCTCAAGTGTGACGTGAAAGATGATCAGTGACGATGTTACAAATTGACTAAGAAAATAGTCAGCAATAAACGAACTCATAATAAACTACAGAAAAATAGTAGTATTAAATTTACATAACTGTTTTCAAGATATCACCATCAACCAACAACTCATCATGCATAAAGAAGTAACAAAATTTATTGACATTTGAATTCAAAGTCACCTAAAATGGGACAAACATAGTGAACAAATTAATGCCAAGCTGAGTGTGGGCTGCTATTTTTTAAGGGTTCTAAAAGGATGCATAAATGAACAGGCTCTAATGTGTGCCTATTAAGTATATTTAAATCCACATTTAAAATATGGAATCACATTCTGTGGGAATTCACCAGCAGCCCTGGGGACCTTCAGAACCCAAAAAAGAGCCATTAGGATTATTACAGGGAGCAGTAGTCAGCAGTCATGTAAACCAATATTTAAAACACTGAAAGTGCTACCACCATCGTGCATGTTTATTACTGATACACTAATGTATGTTAAAAATGTAATTGGAAATGATAGAAGTATCAGGAAAAATAATAATTACAGTACTAGATTAAAAGCTAACTTGCATTTACTTCCAACCAATATAAGTTTGTATCAGAATGGTTCATGCTGTGTGGGATTAAAACTCTTCAATAAGTTGCCAAATGATATCAAATGTATACTTAATACCAACAAAAGCAAAACGAGGATAATGGAATGTAGTCGAATTAAGTCGGGTGATGCTGAGGGAATTAGATTAGGAAATGAGACACTTAAAGTAGTAAAGGAGTTTTGCTATTTGGGGAGCAAAATAACTGATGATGGTCGAAGTAGAGAGGATATAAAATGTAGACTGGCAATGGCAAGGAAAGCGTTTCTGAAGAAGAGAAATTTGTTAACATCGAGTATAGATTTAAGTGTCAGGAAGTCGTTTCTGAAAGTATTTGTATGGAGTGTAGCCATGTATGGAAGTGAAACATGGACGATAAATAGTTTTGACAAGAAGAGAATAGAAGCTTTCGAAATGTGGTGCTACAGAAGAATGCTAAAGATTAGATGGGTAGATCACATAACTAATGAGGAGGTGTTGAATAGGATTGGGGAGAAGAGAAGTTTGTGGCACAACTTGACCAGAAGAAGGGATCGGTTGGTAGGACATGTTCTGAGGCATCAAGGGATCACCAATTTAGAATTGGAGGGCAGCGTGGAGGGTAAAAATCTTAGAGGGAGACCAAGAGGTGAATACACTAAGCAGATTCAGAAGGATGTAGGTTGCAGTATGTACTGGGAGATGAAGAAGCTTGCACAGGATAGAGTAGCATGGAGAGCTGCATCAAATCAGTCTCAGGACTGAAGACCACAACAACAACAACTTAATATTAATGCTTTTAAAACGTCTGGTAAAGAATACCTACAGTAGCACTGCTTCTACTTAATAAGTGAGTACTTGAACTAAAATAAATATATAGCTCTGTAACTTTTGTAATTTATAATGTATGTAAAAGTATATACAATCTTGAAAACTATTCTCTGTAATGATTAAAGTTAGGTCCAAAATCATCTTGTACATTGTATGACATAATGATCAAAGGATTAAATAAATTTTACTATCCAGCATGATTTAGTGCCCTGTACCTGCGTTGTCAACAATCATCCATTCATAACATCATCTTCATCACATACATAGCAATTGAGTTCTTTTAGCAGACTGAGCATTTTGGACATATCACTCTGTATGTCATTTCCAATTAGACTCTGAGAACTTTTCACCACATCCAGCATTTTATTCCCAAATTTTTTTTTTTCAAATCCTCTTTGCTTTACACTGTCCTGCGCTTCGATGATCATGTAGGGAACACCTTCCAAAGCAGTATTTTTATGATTTAATAACAGACAACAGACTCTCTTTGCCCTCTTCTTGTCTTTCTAAAAATAACTTAAATCTTTTGTGTATGTGTTTTTCCCTGCCACCACTTGGTGAGTAGATTTTTTTTATTTATCCATGTAAATTATATTAACAGTAACTTATGTAACAATTCTTTTCTTTAATACTGTTGGGAAGGGTCAATAACAGCCTGATCCGTGGGCTGTAATAAGGAGGTTACATTATATGGAAGAAAGATCACTTTTATGATCTTGCTCTTTCCGTCTAATATCCCTTTTGCATTTCTTTAACTGATGTCATTTTACAGAGGGTACAAACACTTTCAAAAACCATTACATGAAAATTGTATCCATCCAGGCGATCTTTTGTGAGGTGTAAACCAGAGCCATAACAAGGGGATCTTGGATCCTGGGCAGAACTGCCAAGCCTGTGCCACTCCCTTTTCCTCCTGAGAAAAACTAAACAACCTTTTTGCAATTTTTTCTACAAAGGTATAGAAAACTTCTTAATTTGTAAAGTAAGTTCAACAAATATGAAGCGTTGCTGAAATTTATTACTTAAATGATAGAAAGCGATACCATGGATGCGACCACAACAAAGGAGTATTTGTGAAAAGGCCTGACTGACCCACGGTTACTAAAGATGGGGAACAGCCATTTCAGCATTTGCACGAGCAACAGTCTGCATCATTGACTTATCTGAACAGTGTGGCCAGCAACAGTAAACTACAGCTGTGATGTTTTTCTCTGGAGGGCATGCTGTTGTGCTGTACAGTTACATGATCGTAACATCCTCCCCAATAAAATATTCTGAAGGTAAAGTAGTCCTCCATGCAGAACACTGGCTGGAGATTATTTAGGAAGATGTTGTAATAAGAAATGAAACTGGTCTTCTAAGGCATGTAACATGGAATGTTAGATCTCTTGATCAAGTTGGAAGTTTAGAGAATTTGAAAAGGAAGACGGATAGGGTGAAGTTAGATACAGTGTGAATTAGTGAAGTGCTGGAGCAGAAAGAACGTGACTTTTGGTCAGGTCAGTACAAGGTTATCAACACAATATCAAATGATGAATAATAAAATAGAAATGCAGCTTAGCAATTATGAAAGGCATAATGACAGCATCATCATAGTCATGATAGACACAGTACTACAAGTTTATACACCAACTAATATTGCAGATGATGAAGCAATTGACAGAATGTGTGATTGGGTAAAGAGAATTGGTCAGATAGTTACAGGAGCTGGAAGTTGAGTTGTTATGTGTGACTGGAATTCAGTAGTAGGAAGAGGTACAAAATAGAGAACATGGGCTGGGGGAAAGAAATGAAAGAGGACGCCATCTGGTGGAACTTTGCACAGAGCATAGTTGAATCATGGCTGACACTTGATTCAAGAATCATGTAAGAAAGCTGTAGTATACCTGGAGGAGATACAGGGACACTGCAAAGTTTCAGATTTATTATATAACAATAAAACAGGTGTTTCAGAACAAGATTTTAAACTGTAAGTCATTTTCAGGAAAAGATGTGGACTCTGACCATAATTTATTGGTTTTCAACTGCAGACTTAAACTGAAGAAACTGCAAAAAGCTAAAAAATTAAGTAGACAAGGCTTGGGTTTTATTGGGTTTCAACTGCAGACTTAAACTGAAGAAATTTCAAAAAGCTAGAAAATTAAGTAGATGTGGCTTGGATACATTGGAGCAATCAGAGGTTTTTGTCAGTTTCAGAGGGAGTATTAGACAACGTTAGAAACTGGAGAAGAGACAGAATATAAAAGGAATGGATAGCTCTGATATATGAAATAGTGATAGTTGCAGAGGATCTCGTAAGTAAAAAGACAAATCCTAGTAGAAATGCTTGAATAACTAAGGAGATTCTGAATTTAATGGACAAAATGAGAAAGTATAAAAAGAAGGACAGATTTGGTTCTGGAGAAAAGTATAAATGTGCAAGGCAATAGTGACACTATGATTTATCCTAGAAGATAGGTTAAAGAAGGGCAAACCTATGTTTATAGCATTTGCAGATTAAGGAAAATCTTTTTACACTATGGACTAGACTTCACTCTTTGAAATTTCAAAGGTAGTGTGGATAAAATATAGTGACTGAATGCTTATTTACAACTTCTGAAGGCACAACACAGCAATTATAAGACTGGGAGGAAATGAAAGGGAAGCAGTGATTGAGATGGGAATGAGGCAGAGTTGTAGCTTATCCCCGATCTGTATACCAAGAAAGCTGGTTGGGACACAAAAGAGAAATTTTGAAAGTAAATTAAGTTTCAGGAAGAACATCTAATAACCTTTCAGGTTGCTGATAACATTGTAATTGTGTGACAGGCAATTAAGAACTCAGAAGAGTGGCTGAACGGGCTGAATTGTGTCTTGAAAAGAGATTATCAGTTGAACATTAATAAAAGTAAAACAAGACTTATAGAATGTAGTTGAAGTAAGTCAGGCAATTCTGAGGGAATTATACACTACTGGCCATTAAAATTGCTACACCACCAAGACGACATGCTACAGACGTGAAATTTAACCGACAGGAAGAAGATGCTGTTATATACAAATGATTAGCTTTTCAGAGTATTCACACAAGGTTGGCGCCGGTGGTGACAGCTACAACATGCTGACATGAGGAAAGTTTCCAACCGATTTCTCATACACAAACAGCAGTTGACCAGTGTTGCCTGGTGAAACATTGTTGTGATGCCTCGTGTAAGGAGGAGAAATGCGTGTGATACGGAATGCCGTACTGGGTGCCAATGGCGTCGTATCACTAGCAGTCGAGATGACAGGCATCTTATCCACATGGCTGTATCGGATCGTGCAGCCACGTCTCGATCCCTGAGTCAACAGATGGGGACGTTGCTAGACAACAACCATCTGCACGAACAGTTCGATGACTTTTGCAGCAGCATGGACTATCAGCTTGGAGACCATGGCTGCGGTTACCCTTGACGCTGCATCACAGACAGGGGCGCCTGTGATGGTGTACTCAACGACGAACCTGGGTGCACGAATGGCAAAACGTCATTTTTTCGGATGAATCCAGGTTTTGTTTACAGCATCACGATGGTCACATCCATGTTTGGTGACATCACGGTGAACGCACATTGGAAGCTTGTATTCGTCATCGCTATACTGGCGTATCACCCGGCGTGATGGTATGGGGTGCCATTGGTTACATGTCTCTGTTACCTCTTGTTCGCACTGACGGCACTTTGAACAGTGGACGTTACTTTTCAGATGTGTTACGACCCATGGTTCTACCCTTCATTCGATCCCTGCGAAGCCCTACATTTCAGCAAGATAATGCACGACCGTATGTTGCATGTCCTGTACAGGCCTCTCTGGATACAGAAAATGTTCGACTGCTGCCCTGGTCAGCACATTCTCCAGATCTCTCACCAACTGAAAACGTCTGGTCAATGGTGGCTGAGCAACTGGCTCGTGACAATACGCCGGTCACTACTCTTAATGAACTGTGGTATCATGTTGAATCTGCATGGGCAGCTGTACCCGTACACCCCATCCAATCTCTGTGCGACTCAATGCCCAAGTGTATCAAGGCCGTTATTACGGCCAGAGGTGGTTGTTCTGGGTACTGATTTCTTAGGATCTATGCACCCAAATAGCATGAAAATGTAATCACATGTCAGTCCTAGTATAATACATTTGTCCAATGAATACCCATTTGTCGTCTGCCAGTCTTCTTGGTTTAGCAATTTTAATGGCCAATAGTGTATTATACATGAGGCACTAAAATTTGTATATGAGTTTTGTTATTGGGGCACCACAGTAACTGATTGTAGCCAAAGTAGAAAGGATATAAAACACAGACTGGTGAGAGGAAGAAAAACTTCCCTGAAACAATGGAATCTGTTAACATTTAATATAAGTAATCTTAAGTGCTAGGAAGCCTTTTCTGAATGTATTTGTCTAGAATGTAGTCTTATATGGAAGTGAAATGTACACTCCTGGAAATGGAAAAAAGAACACATTGACACCGGTGTGTCAGACCCACCATACTTGCTCCGGACACTGCGAGAGGGCTGTACAAGCAATGATCACACGCACGGCACAGCGGACACACCAGGAACCGCGGTGTTGGCTGTCGAATGGCGCTAGCTGCTCAGCATTTGTGCACCGCCGCCGTCAGTGTCAGCCAGTTTGCCGTGGCATACGGAGCTCCATCGCAGTCTTTAACACTGGTAGCATGCCGCGACAGCGTGGACATGAACCGTATGTGCAGTTGACGGACTTTGAGCGAGGGCGTATAGTGGGCATGCGGGAGGCCGGGTGGACGTACCGCCGAATTGCTCAACACGTGGGGCGTGAGGTCTCCACAGTACATCGATGTTGTCGCCAGTGGTCGGCGGAAGGTGCACGTGCCCGTCGACCTGGGACCGGACCGCAGCGACGCACGGATGCACGCCAAGACCGTAGGATCCTACGCAGTGCCGTAGGGGACCGCACCGTCACTTCCCAGCAAATTAGGGACACTGTTGCTCCTGGGGTATCGGCGAGGACCATTCGCAACCGTCTCCATGAAGCTGGGCTACGGTCCCGCACACCGTTAGGCCGTCTTCCGCTCACGCCCCAACATCGTGCAGCCCGCCTCCAGTGGTGTCACGACAGGCGTGAATGGAGGGACGAATGGAGACGTGTCGTCTTCAGCGATGAGAGTCGCTTCTGCCTTGGTGCCAATGATGGTCGTATGCGTGTTTGACGCCGTGCAGGTGAGCACCACAATCAGGACTACATACGACTGAGGCACACAGGGCCAACACCCGGCATCATGGTGTGGGGAGCGATCTCCTACACTGGCCGTACACCACTGGTGATCGTCGAGGGGACACTGAATAGTGCACGGTACATCCAAACCGTCATCGAACCCATCGTTCTACCATTCCTAGACCGGCAAGGGAACTTGCTGTTCCAACAGGACAATGCACGTCCGCGTGTATCCCGTGCCACCCAACGTGCTCTAGAAGGTGTAAGTCAACTACCCTGGCCAGCAAGATCTCCGGATCTGTCCCCCATTGAGCATGTTTGGGACTGGATGAAGCGTCGTCTCACGCGGTCTGCACGTCCAGCACGAACGCTGGTCCAACTGAGGCGCCAGGTGGAAATGGCATGGCAAGCCGTTCCACAGGACTACATCCAGCATCTCTACGATCGTCTCCATGGGAGAATAGCAGCCTGCATTGCTGCGAAAGGTGGATATACACTGTACTAGTGCCGACATTGTGCATGCTCTGTTGCCTGTGTCTATGTGCCTGTGGTTCTGTCAGTGTGATCATGTGATGTATCTGACCCCAGGATGTGTCAATAAAGTTTCCCCTTCCTGGGACAATGAATTCACGGTGTTCTTATTTCAATTTCCAGGAGTGTATATGAAAAGCAACTCAAACAAGAAGAAGATAGAGTCTTTTGAAATGGCATAATATGGAAGAATGCTGAAAATTAGATGAGTAGATGGGATAACAAATAAATTGAAATGGCGAAACTAGAAAAAAAGAAGGACTTGGTTGGCAGGACACACCTTGAAGCACCCAGGAATTATCAGCTTGATAAAGAAAGGAGGTGTTGAAGGGTTAAACTGTAAAGGGAGAACATGAGATGAATACACTAAGCAGATTCAAAAGGATGTAGGTTGCAGCAGTTATACAGAGAAGGAGAGGCTTGCACAGGATACAGTAGCTTGGAAAGCTGCATCAGACCACTCTTTGGTCCGAAGATAACAACAAAAACAACAGATAATGCAGACAACTAATTAAATACCTCATTGTTTTTGGTAATTTAGTTTACCCATGTGCATTATTTAATAACTGAACTCTATATCTTTGTATTCAGCAGTTGGTGGTATCAGTGTAATTTTTTACTTTGTCATGTGTGTCATTTCTTTTTGAATAAAGCATGTACTTACAAGTGTCTAAATGTTTGTTTTTGATACAGTAAGTTCCAGCAGACTATGGGCAACAGGTGTGTGTTAAAAGTAGACTTCCAGAAAAATTTTTTTTTAGTTATCTCCATGAAGCTGCCGGTTTTTTTTGTGGGGGTATTGATTCCACACAGCCAAAGATGGATTCAACAATAATTATCAACATGAAACTTCTGGAAGGAAGAACAAACTGGAATACTTGGAAATACAAAAGTATCTTTCTACGAGGAATTCGTGGCACACTTGACATTGTGGGAGGAAGATCAGCAAAACCTAATGTAATTTCAGAAAGTGCAACTGCTGAACAAAGGGTGGCACACAAAAGTGCAGTAGAAGTTTTCAATAAGGCAGACAGCAATGTTTTACTTGCTTTAACTACAAATATGTCAGAAAAACCCTTAGTCCTGTAGCCTGAATTTCTACCATTTGAGCACTAGGGTACTGAGTGTTGCGGTAAGCAAGAGCATGAATTGCACAAATTGATGTTTTAACAGCTTTTCTTTATGGTGGTTTGAAAGAAACAATTTGTATGCAGCAATCTGACAGTTGTGATGATGGAGTCTGGGAGAGTATGTTGCTCGGATAAAAGTCTGGATGGACTGAAGCAGGCTCCTCATTGCTGGAATGAGAAGTTCAGTAATCACCTCGGTAAACTGAGCTTCCAGAGGAGTGAAGCAGAGAGACAGAAAGGCTTCAAGAAAATACTCTTTGTGCATTTGTTGATGATGGTTTAATTGCAGCTCACAATGGTAAGGAACTTAAAGAATTTATCATTTCATTAAGGGAAGAATTCAAAATTAATTTCTTCAGACTGAATCAGTCTTTTCTTTTCATCCCACCTGGTAAGTCTCCTCTGGCTTGGGGTCCTGTGCAATTCTCCTAAACTCTCCCATTTCCTGAACCTCATCAGTCATTTTCCTTCACCCCTCTTCCTTCCACTTCAACACAACTGCCAGAAGGAGGAGCCACTGGCTGTGAAGGCCTGTACAATTCTTTAACTTCTATATGTGTTTTTGCTCCTTCTGTTGCCTGGTGAGTAACAGTTCTTATCTGTCCAATTATATTTTCAAAAATTGACCATTTTCATTGGTATATTAACACATTAAAGTTTTGTGTGTTCCAATTTATACTCATTCCTGATGAGAGGGGCCAAGAATCTAGAAAGAACTGTGTAAATAGCATACTTACACATCAACTTTAATCCTTCATTTATTGTCTGATACCATTTAACATATCCAGGTGCAATTTATAACTAAATTTCTTCTCAATGCACAGAAATTGAAAAAATTTAACTTAAAGCATGGTAAAATGAATGGTCTCCTTTGTTAAGAAATATCTAGGAAGTGGAAATGACATTGCAGTAAAAAAAGAGTGCAAATTTATTTTATTTTAACAGTTTCATTGTGAATGTTTCATGACAAAAAAACTTAATGGCTAACAGATTTAGAAATTAAATTTAAATTTACACAGAATTACACAAGCCTGTCAAATCTTGTTAATGCCACAATAACACAACTCAAACATCAGTAACTGAACTTCCTTGTGGATTTAATTCAGGAACATCATAATGGGGTCTGTCAATTGTAGCATGCAAACCATGAAATGCAGACTGTCCATGCAAAAAGTGTGTTTTCTTACTTTAAACTTCAGTGTAAAAATAAGAAGCAGATATTGAATAAGTGAGGCAGTCAATAGGGAAACTTGCTAATCAATTCAAATTAAAATGCAACCATTATTAGCACCTTATTACTATGAAATAGATCACACAGGAAATTTCAATTGTGTGCCTTCAGAAGTCTGTATATTTCAGCAAATATTTTGTATTAATAATAATTAAACTCTCAATTTCATAGCTATGATTGCAGCCTGGAAACCTCAGTTGTTAACATGAATTTCCAGGATGGTTTTCCTGTCATTTTTCGGTTACATTCTCCTCGAGAGGTATCACCTCACAGCGGCCCTCATAGTTGCACCACAGGTTTGGGCCACATACAACATTTTCAGGAACGGGTGTGTCACATATGTCGCCTTCACCTGCAAGCAAGAAAAACAAATGAACAGACACGGGAGTTAAAAACCATTAGCTCGATTTTATACAAAAACATACCTCACATTGAGACAATGCTTGGAAACTTTTTCTGAGATATATAATTTCCACTAGTGATTTACCACAAATATTAAAGTTTCAGAAAAATGTGTGTTGCACATCAGAAGGAAATGTATTATCCATTATTTAAAAACTAGAAACTTTTAAAGAGCCCTGCTCCCCACACATCTACAAGATAACCATCAGTTTATACATCTAATCAGAAATATTTGTGAAAAATCACCTTGATAGTTCATATAGGGCACATAACAAAGACAATTTTATGCTTCCTGTTAATCAGTTACATTATACGCTGAAACTCCCCAACATAAGGGAATGAAAATCTTCTACAGGCTAAAAGATAAGGACTTTTTGAAAATGAAGCTACCTCTGCTTCAAAAGAAACTAATGATATTCTGATACAGAAATGTTTTTACTTAGTGAAAGAGTTTACAAATGACAGAATGATAATTCATGCAGGATGTCACTGACCATTATCCTTATTATGGAAATATAGCTGCCCATTCTCAGGAAAGACAATTATTAATTTCAGAGTACTGCTGCATATCATGAGCTACAGTTTTAGATAAGCAAAATGTGGTGTCACCGCCAGACACCACACTTGCTAGGTGGTAGCCTTTAAATCTGCTGCAGTCCGTTGGTATATGTCAGACCCTCGTGTCGCCACTGTCAGTGATTGCAGACCGAGCGCCGCCACACGGCAGGTCTAGAGAGACGTCCTGGCACTCGCCCCAGTTGTACAGCCGACTTTGCTAGCGAGGGTTCACTGACAAATTACGCTCTCATTTGCCGAGACGATAGTTAGCATAGGCTTCAGCTACGTCATTTGCTACGACCTAGCAAGGCGCCATTATCAATTGCTATTTATCTTGTGATCCATGTACCGTCAGACCGATGTTCACCAATTATGGATTAAAGTTAAGTATTCCAGCAGCTACGTACTTTTCTTGCTAGTATAACTCCTTTAACTGTTCCAGACCTCACGCCAGCCTGCGTGAGCTTAAACGCGTGCCTTTCGGCTATCCGTCACTGTGGATTGGCTGTCTTGCCAGTCCACTACACAAATTATACAGGGTGTTGCAAAAAGGTATGGCCAAACTTTCAGGAAACATTCCTCACACACAAAGAAAGAAAATGTGTTATGTGGACATATGTCCGGAAACGCTTACTTTCCATGTTAGAGCTCAGTTTATTACTTCTCTTCAAGTCACATTAATCGTGGAATGGAAACACACAGCAACAGAACGTTCCAGCGTGACTTCAAACACTTTGTTACAGGAAATGTTCAAAATGTCCTCTGTTAGCGAGGATTCATGCATCCACCCTCCATCGCATGGAATCCCTGATGCGCTGATGCAGCCCTGGAGAATGGCGTACTGTATGACAGCCGCCCACAATACGAGCACGAAGAGTCTCTACATTTGGTACCAGGGTTGCGTAGACAAGAGCTTTCAAATGCCCCCATAAATGAAAGTCAAGAGGGTTGAGGTCAGGACAGCGTGGAGGCCATGGAATTGGTCCACCTCTACCAATCCATCGGTCACCGAATCTGTTGTTGAGAAGTGTACGAACACTTCAACTGAAATGTGCAGGAGCTCCATCGTGCATGAACCACATGTTGTGTCGTACTTGTAAAGGCACATGTTCTACCACCACAGGTAGAGTATCCCATATGAAATCATGATAACGTGCTCCATTGAGCGTAGGTGGAAGAACAAACTAAAATGAGCTCTAACATGTAAATTAACCGTTTCCAGACACATGTCCACATAACATCTTTTCTTTATTTGTGTGTGAGGAATGTTTCCTGAAAGTTTGGCCGTACCTTTTTGTAACACCCTGTATTACTAATGTCTGACATGTCTCTTGTGTCACAATCACACAAATAATAAATGTACGAGGGGACATTCAATAAATAAAACAACACCTTTTTTTCTGAAACCAGGTTGATTTTATTCAGGATTCCAATACACCATACTATTCCCTACTCTTTTGTCTACAGAACCCTATTTTCCAACATATTGGAGAATGGTGACAGCCTTATGCTACTTACTAGGAGGGCCTGTATGCCTGGCCAGTATTTGAGCCAACATCTTGTTGCATCAATAATAGCCTTAAGAATGTAGAAACATTTATGTCATTGTTGGCAGCCATTAGGCCAGTATTACACTATCATATCTCTTTGTCAAAGTTGATATGTCAAATATTTGTGTCAAAGAAATTTGATGGTGTAATAGGGAACTTTGTCAAATCTCACCTGTTGTCAAATAAATATGGTCAAATCTAGGGCCTCACTGTAGATTTGATCATAAAAGTCACTTGTCTTCTGTTCATTTCAGTGTGAAATGTTATCACTTGGAGCGCTAGCATCGCTGCAGCGTTCTGTCACCAGTAGTGTCTTTGTAAACGTGGCTGCGAAGTTTAATTTGTTTGTGCCGTCAACTACAAAATTAGTAGAAATGTATGAAGCTGATGAGGCACTTTAAAATGTGAGACATCCTGAGTACAACAGACTGGAGAGCTACAAAAAAATCGCAGAGTTCAGTGTGTGTGTGTGTGTGTGTGTGTGTGTGTGTGTGTGTGTGTGTGTGTATTTTAAAGTACCTCATCAGCTTCGGACATTTCTATTAATTTTGTAGTTGTGGAACACAATATGTATTTATTTATTTAGCACCTGTATTATCACATTCATGATATTGGACCCATCAAAGTACAAAACAGTATAAAATATTACATATTTACATCATGAACAAAATCTTATCATTGGTATCAACTCATCTTTATAACAAAAACATTGTTCTGCTTACATACATAGAGATAGAAGAAAAGCTTACGAAACCCCTTGATTGCCTTGATTGATTTTACTAAAACTATTAAATACCCGTACCTTAGTTAACTAAGCATAGTAACATACACACTAAAGCTAGGTGTATAATAACATGCATACATGGATGAAAGAAGTTTGGTTTTATCTAGGTATGGTTGATAATTATGAATTTTTGCTTAGAGAGTTATGAAGTAGACCTACAGATTTGAGCAACATTCCAGGTATTCATTAATGCTGTAGAAGCTGTTGTTTATTAGTAGATTTTTTAATTCTTTTTTTTAATTTTTTTACTGTTTTTTTTTTTTTTTTTTTTTTTTTTTTTTTTTTGCACTGTACAGAATTTTTGGTTTGTAAACAGCACTGTTCTTATATATTGATTTCCTGTACACATCCCTATGATAGTCATACCTGTTCCTTGTTTGATAATGGTGGAACTCACTATTCAAAGGTGAAACTTGATGGTTTTTAATAAAGCATATGCTGTCAAATATAAATACAGATGGTAAAGTCATGAATTTAATTCCTTAAAGATACCTTTACATGTTGCTCTGTAAGCAACAGCACTTATTAATCTTAAAGCTTTCTTTTGGAACTTAAAAGACTGCTTTGCAAAAGAGGTATTTCCCCATACTTCAGTAGATTATGCATGTATGCGTAATAAGCATTTAACATTGTTTCAGTACTGCAGCAATCTTTCATTGCTCTTAACATCCTAAAAATTTTATATGATTCTTTTGCTGAATTTGGCTATTCAATAATGTGAATTTTACATTGGTCCTATTTTTGTTCCTTATATGGTTGAAGTTCATCCATACAGTTTTCTTGTCATTGATATTGTTGTTGTCTTCAGTCCTGAGACTGGTTTGATGCAGCTCTCCATGCTACTCTATCCTGTGCAAGCTTCTTCATCTCCCAGTATCTACTGCAGCCTACATCCCTCTGAATCTGCTTAGTGTATTCATCTCTTGGTCTCCTTCTACGATTTTTACCCTCCACTCTGCCATCCAATACTAAATTGGTGATCCCTCGATGTCTCAGAACATGTCCTACCAACCGATCCCTTCTTTTAGTCAAGTTGTGCCACAAGCTCCTCTTCTCCCCAATTCTATTCAATACCTCCTCATTAGTTATGTGATCTACCCATCTAATCTTCAGCATTCTTCTGTAGCACCACTTGTCATTGATAACTAGACAGTTATCTTCAAACCATTTTTCTGCCACTTCTGCTGTTTTGTCGATTTTTTCCTGCATCTCATAATCATTCTTCCCTTTTATAATGGAGCTGGTATCATCAGCAAATAATATGGTATCAGCTGTTGAAAACTGTTGCGGTAGGTCATTAATAAAAGTCAAGAAGAACAATGGTTCCAGTACTGAGCCCCGGGGCACCCTATAATTAACTTTTTTGTATTCAGAATGGTGTACATTTCCATCCTGAGAAATTTTCTACTCTTTGTTTCCTATCAGTTAAATATGAATTGAACTACTCATAGGAAATACCACGGACACCATAATTATACTGTTTCAACAGCAGTAGATTATGATTTATAAGATTGAATGCTTTGGAAAGGTCCAAAAACAACCCACAGATCAGTTCCTTGTCCTCAATAGCTTTGTAAACAAGTTTTAGGAAACTGAAGAGAGCTGTTTGTGTAGATTTGCCTTTTCTGAAACCATTCTGTGCATTTACAAGAATTTTATTTTTGTTTAGGAAGTCTAGCAATCTGTCATACATTATTCTTTCAATTATTTTCAAAAATACAGATAATAATGAGAGAGGTCTGAAATTTTTAATGTCAAACTTGTCACCACTTTTATAAACTGGTATTACTGTTGACTGCCTAAGTTTACTTGGAAACACACCAGTTTCAAAGGAGTCATTGATTATGTTCCAAGTTAAGAGACAGCATTATTGGTACTATATTTAATAATTTTGTCAGGGATGCCATAAAATCCACAGGTCATTTTACTCTTCAGTTTGCTGATAGGTGTTTGTACTTCTTTGGGTGTTATGGGATATAGGTACATGTCCTTTTATTTATTGGAGTTGTTACCTTTGTCTTTGGAGTACATTTAGTGGTGATCAGGTTTTGGGCTACATTAATATAATGATCATTAGCTATTAGAACTAGATCATCAACAGTTTCACTTTTGTGTTTTATTGGGATGTTATTACTTGCACTTTCATGTTTGCTTGTATGATTATTAATAACTTTCCACATGGTTTTCATTTTGTTGTCACCATTTCCGATATATGAATCATTGTGCTTCCTTTTTGCAGCAATTATAGCTTCTCTGTGCTTTCTACTATAACACTTGACATATGGTTTCAACATAGTATTTTGCTTTGCACACTTATATAGCATAGGTATTTTAATTAATGTGCACTGTGGTATTCGGGTGCTGTACTGTAAGCTAGAGTAACTCCCTCCTGTAGAAAGAAATTGGGGTGTTACTGTGAGCCTGTCTTCTGCAGGTATAGCAGTGTTAACTGAATATTGTGCTTTGTGATATGATGAGACACTTCACTGAGCAAATGCTGAAATGTGTGCTCATCCATTCTTAAGTAATTTATGTACAAATTGACATCCTCCACTAGAAGCTCAAGTAACAAATTTTTTTGAATGCTTTTATCATCCCGTCGCAAAACCCACAGCTTATCCCAGGTACATTTCTTTTCCCCCACTTCTCTTTCAAATGTGCACACAGTGCAATTGTGGTACATGCAACTGCTGCACATAATAAGTTATTGTTGTTAGCCATCTTGAAATCTGGCGAAAAATATGATGACAGTGTAATACCCCTTTTCAGCGCTACATCAAATATCTTTGTCAAACAAATTTGATGAGTATTTGATCATATCTTTGATCAAATCTTTGTCAAAGAAATATGATAGTGTAATACCAGCCTTATAGAAAGTAAACAAATTTACTTGTTTAATAATCTTTGCTTCTCTGGATGTTCTGGAAAACTACTGCAGATACACATCTGGGGCATGTTTTATGAAATTCACCAGATCAATAACAACAAAATAAATGGAAATCATGCTATACTTTAACATCATACAGTTTTGCGGGTGGCTTCATATTAGCGAAGGTGCTAAATTTCACGCAAAATCTTTTATTAGCCGTAACTCCATAACTAAACATTTGCGGACCTATGTTTATATGAACTTTTTTCTTTAGTTTTACTTGTAGAATAACATATGAAAATATTTGCATATTTTCGTGAATCACCCTGTATTCCAGTTGGCAATACGATCTACCTCAACTGTTAATTTATCAAACAATAGTAATTTCGGCACCTATACCATTTTGAAGTGATAACTGTGACCCCCAATGAACACAGACCCCGCCAAAGGTGGGGTGACGTGTGTGCCTCAGTGATACAGATAGCTGTACCACAGATGCAACCACAATGGATAAGTATCTGTAGAGAGGCCAGACTAATCTGTGGATCCTGAAGAGGGGCAGCAGCATTTTCAGTAGTTGTTGAGGCAACTGTTTGGCTGACTGACTAACCTGGCTTTTCAATACTAGCTAATATGGCCTAGTGGTGCTGCTGCTGCACATGGCTGAAAGCAAGGGGAAACCAAAGCTGTTATATTTCCCGAGGGCATGCAGCTGTACTGTTTGGCTTAACGATGATGATGGTATCCTCTTGGTTAAAATATTCCTGAGGTAAAATTCTCCCCCATTCAAATCTCTGAGCAAGCACCCTTTAGGAAGATTTTGTCATCGGGAAAAACAAAAGTAGCATTCAACAGGTCAGAATGTGGAATGATAGATTCCTTAGTTGGGTTGTTAGGTTAGAGAATTTAAAAATGGAAATGGTCAGGTTCAAGACAGATCCAGTGTAAAGTAGTGAAGTTTGGTGACAGGATAAACAGGACATCTGGTCGGGTGAGTACAGGGCTATAAATACAAAATCATAAATGGGAAATGAATAAGGAAATAGGATGCAAGTAATCTACAATGAACAGCTTAGTGAATGCATTATAACAAGCAAGACAGACAAGAAGCCAACATCAGCCATAGTGTACAAGTTCATACATCAACTAGGTGTACTGATGAGATGAAAGAGATTTTCCAGATAGTGTGAGGAGGTAAAAACTTACTTGTGAAGGGCAACTAGTTTTTAGCAGCAGGGAAGGGACATATGGAAAAATACTAGGAGAACATGGATTGGAAGAAAGGAACAAATGGGTAGGGGTGGATATGGACTAAGTAATTTATTGGCTATGAACTGAGGATTAAAGCTTAAGAAACTGGAGAACTGTAGGAAATTAAGGAACTGGGACCTGAGTAAACTGAAATAAGCATAGGTTGTTGAGTCAAAGGAAGCACGTGAAAGGGAGTACAGATGCCTAAAAAAAATGAGATTGACAGTAAGTGTAAAATACCTAAGCAGGAATGACTTGAGGCTAAATGCCATGCTGTTAGAGGCATGCAGGACAAGGGGGAGGGTTAGGTGTCTTGTATAGCAAAATTAAAGAGAATTGTGAATTGTGTTGTGAATTGTGTTTTATTTATCTCATGACATACATTTGCAATCCGTTTGGTTTGTGTACAAGACACATGTCAAAAATTTCTAAAACAGTTACAACGATTTTTACATTAATAAATAATAGCACTATAATAAATAATAAATGCTATAAGGATATTTCTTGGAATGTGTAACACGTTGTATCCAGCTCAAATTTCCAGTTTGTCCCACATGAATTCATCCACTGGGTAATAACACTTCAGTGTCAGTACCTCATATAGCTTTCTTTTAAGAGAACCTAAATTCATCTGCATCAACTTGTTCCCTTTTACTGTATTACAAATTTTCATTCCCATGTATTCAGGTCCCTGGGCATACAGTCTGAGGCAGTGGGTGGGGAGCATAAAATTTTCTTTGTTTCTAGTATCATGTGAATGGACAAAATG
The DNA here is from genome assembly GCF_021461385.2 of Schistocerca piceifrons. NCBI lineage: Eukaryota > Metazoa > Arthropoda > Insecta > Orthoptera > Acrididae > Schistocerca > Schistocerca piceifrons. Next base: position 218,595,160 of record NC_060146.1, read on the forward strand.
GTTTCCCTCAAATAATTCACATCTGGTGTGCAAAAATGTAATAATCTCATATGTGTACAAGGATGGCAGAGTTAATATTTTAAGTTTTCTAAATAATGGTAGACATGGTTCTTTGTGATTTGCAGTGCACAATTTCATATGATTTTTTTCCATATTTTTAGTATCCGCACTATGTTTGTCGAGTTACCCCAAAAAACAATACCATACCTAATAATGGATTTGAAGCAGCTTGAATATGCTACTTTTCATGTGTCCATGTCAGTTGCAGTTGATAATATTTGCACTGCAAATGCAGAGCTGCTCAGTTTGTTTGCCAGGTATTCAATGTGTGCCTGCCAGCTCAAATTTTTATCTACATATAAACCTAAGAATCTGACTGAGTCAGCTTTTTCTATGCCTTGGTTGTTGTGTACAAATATTATGTAAATCATAAATATGTGTATGACTAGTTATAAAAACTACACAAAATATGAGAAACCTGTTTAATTGTAAACGTAAATGTGTGCTCATGTTTTGTAATCTGACGACATCCATACAATATTTATTGTTCCACGGATGAATAAATAAATAAATAAATAAATAAATAAATAAATAAATCTGGTCACATTTTGACTGTTTGGTTTTGAACTGCATTACACAAGTCTTAGATATGTTTAGATTCAACCCATTTAGCTCAAACCAAGTTTCTAAGGTACTGAGGGTACTGATCACAGATCTGCAAACAGAACTGATGGGGAACTGATATTTAATGGAAAGTCCTAAACATAAAAGAGAAATAGGACTGGGCCTAATATGGAGCCCTGTGGAACACCCTGAGATATTTTTTTTCCTGTCAGAAAAATAATATGTGCCATTTGAAGAAATGCTAACTCTTTGCTTTCTGTTGGATAAGTAGGATTTAAGCCATTGTAGGGCACTGCTGCTAATGCCATACTTTTCAAGTTTGTAGTGTTTACAGAATCAAATGCATTTGTGAGGTCACAGAAAATTTCTGCCACCTTATTTCTCTTGTCTAATGATGTACTTATTTTCTCAATGAAACTGTTAACTGCGTATATGGTGTTTTTCCCCTGCTGAAAACCAAATTGATTGTTAGAATAACAGAATATTTTGCAATGAAGTTTTTCAAATATTTTAGATAGGACTGGAAGAATTGAGATGGGATGATAATTTCCCATGATCTCTCTTGTCTCTCTTGATCCCCTCTTGAAGAGTGGTTTGACTTCAGCATATTTCAGTACCTATGGGAAACAGCCCTCTTCAAAACATTGGTTTATTATTTGAGCTAGTGGGTTTGCAATTCTATTGTGTACCACTTTAATAACTTTGGTGGGTATCCCATACCAACCTGCAGATTTTTTGTTTCTTAATGTTAGAATAGCATAGATCCCTGGAGGAAAAAAAAGCACATGTATGAATATTAAGAGATCACATACAGGGCGTCAGAAATAGTATGGAAAGCTTATAAGGGTGTTACAGGAGGGATTATGCTGAGAAACAACTGTTAAGAAAAAAATCTGGTATGTTGCGCCAGTTTCAAGTTATTTAGCCAATCAGATCTTTACACATGCAAATTCAAGCAGCCCGAAGGAGGAAATGTCGCCAAACATGTTCTTCATTTTTTCCCCCTCAAACCAAACAAATGTAGCTTTTGCTCACGTAGTTTAAATTTATCACTTCTGAAAAAGGCATGCTTTAACTGGTAATGAGCATTTCAACAAATGGACCCACAGATGTCTGTGCATTGCTACATTTTAGTGTATGAAAGTGCTTGAATGTGTGCATGTAATGACATGATTGGCTAACTTCAATGGTCAATAACTCAGAAATGGCACAACATAACAATTATTTCTCAGAACAACCTCCTGTGCAACACCGTTATAAGTTTTGCAGACTGCTTCTGATGATACTGTAGAAGGAGTTCACAATGGGAAGAAGCTTGAACTCAATATTATGAAAAGGAAACAGGAAAAAGATGAAGACAAGATGGGTAATGCAATACTATGATCTGAAATTGATAGAGCACTGAAAGGGCTAAGTCATAACAAGGCACCTGAAGCAGACAACATTCTGTTATAATTACTGTTATCCATGGGAGAAGAAACCTTAACAAATTACTCCATCTGATTTGAAAGACGGGCTTTTTGTTGCTGACCGTAAGTAGTTGGTAGGACTGGACTCACACTTCTCGTATTGTCAGGTTGGACCATCAGGAGTGGGGAGAGCTTGCCACTGCGTACTTTCAACAGTTCATCAGTATTGCTCCTGACGTCGGCCAACAGGTGTACCCCTCCACTGTGAAACACATAATTATAAAATTTCTTGCTCACAAAGGAGTTCAAGCAGTGGAAATTTTCCAGAAACTGACTGCACAGTTTGATGATCAAACATTGTCAAGGACGCTTGTGTTTGCCAGGAATGAAGAGTTCCTGGTGTGTCCGCTGTGCCGTGCGTGTGATCATTGCTTGTACAGCCCTCTCGCAGTGTCCGGAGCAAGTATGGTGGGTCTGACACACCGATGTCAATGTGTTCTTTTTTCCATTTCCAGGAGTGTAGAAGGAATTGTTAACATCACATATAAATTTAAATACTAGAAGTCTTTTCTTAAGGTATCTGTCTGGAATGTAGCTTTGTAAGAAAGTAGACTTGAATGGTAAACGGTACAGAAATGAGAAGAACAGGAGGTTTTGAAATGTGGTACTACAGAAGAATGATGATGATTAGGTGGGTATATCATATGACTAAAGAGGAGGCACTGAATCAAAGTGAGGAAAAAAGAAACAGCTTGACTGAAAGATGGGATCAGTTGATAGGGCACATCCTGAGGTATTATGTATTAGTCGATTTGGTAATGGAATAAAGTCGGGGGTGACTGTAGATGAGAACTGATGTCTGACTATTATAAAAAGGTTCCTGTGCTCATAGGCTGTAGCAGTCATACAGAGGATAAACTAGTGAGCAGAGCTGCATCAAACCAGTTTCCAGACTGAAGAAAACAATAGCAAAACTGTAAGCTCTTTCCCAGAAACCATAGCCAGATTTAAATACTTGTTTCACAAATGGCAAAATGCCTAAGAATGTGGAAATTAGAATAACTATGATTTTAATACAAGTTAAAAAAACTAGTTATAGAATATGAAGAAGGCAATGATCAAAGATTAGTAAGTAATGAAATTCAGTTCAGGCTTGAGAAAGGGCATAAACAGAGTATGAAATTAGTCATAATATTTTAAGTTTGAGACAACCAGTTGCATTATAGCAGGCCTGGTCATCGAGCTGTTGTGATATACACAAGGGCATTTCGAAAAGTAAAGATACAATGGCACGTCAGTTACATCTTATTAACTGGATTATTTGTTATTTTTCGACATAATCATCCCCGTTATCCAAACATTTGTTAAGTCGGTGCACAAGCTTTTGTAGCCCAGAGTCATAGAAGGTTGCCGCCTGTTGTTGGAACCACATTTCAACTTCATCTTTGATCTCTTCATCGTCGTGGAATGATTTTCCACCAAGATGTGACTTCAGGTAATGGAAGACATGGAAGCCGGTGGGCGCAAGGTCCGGACTGTATGGCGGATGGTCTAATATGTCCCATTTGAATTGTTTGAGTAGTGCTTTGGTTATGAGCACTGTGTGAGGCCGAGCATTGTCATGAAGCAAGCAGACTCCACTTGTCAGCATTGCCCTTTGTTTGTTTTGAATTGCCCTTCGAAGACGTTTCAAAGTCTGGCAATATGCAGTAGCATTAATTGTCGTTCCAGGAGGCATAAAATCTAACAGAAGAATGCCTTGTCTGTCCCAAAAAACAGAGCCATGATTTTCTTCGCTGAAATCGACGTTTTGCATTTCTTGGCTTTTGGTGAATTCGAATGGTGCCATTGCATCGATTGTTGCTTGGATTCAGGTGTATGGTGATAAACCCACATCTTGTCACCTGTCATAATGTGATCAAGGAACTCATCACCTACTTCAGCATAGCATATGAGGAAGTCAAGTGCAAAGCCCATCCTTTTCTTTTTGTGTTCTTCCGTTAACAGTTTTGGAACCCAGCGTGCACACAATTTCCTGTACCCTAACCTGACAGTCACAACGTCATAAAGAGTTGTCATTGACATGTCCGGTATGATCTGATGCAATTCTTTCAATGTGAGACATCTATTCGCACTAATTGCTTCCTCCGTTCTCCAAAGAAGGGGATCAGAGTTCACAGATGGACGACCTGTTCTTTGTTCATCATGAACATCGGTCCTCCTTCAGAGAAATGACGACACCATTTCGTTTCATTTTGTCGATTCATAATGTTCCCATAAACAGAAACAGTTTCTTTCTGAATATCCGCTGGTCGCTGACCTTTTGCATGAAGAAAATGTATGACGGAGCGCACTTCACATTTGGCGGGATTCTGAATCGGCGCAGCCATTTTAAACACGACCTACTCCAACCAGAAGCAATGTTCAACTGCCGAACGACCGCGAGGAGAAAGCTAACAGTTCAAGGTTAACACCAGTGTTGCCAACTTGCTCGCCAAAACTCTTCTGTTCCTCTGGCGTACGGTGTATCTTTACTTTCCGAAATACCCGCGTACATTGAGAACAATCTGCTCTCTTCTCGTATGTCCATAATTGTTTGTTCCTGAGGCCAACAAGTTTTTTTTCCTTTTGAGTATGGAACCACACAGTTCAGCCTTTTCCCCATTAGGACCAATCTGTAACCAAATTGTGGTACTTGGTTTGTGTAAACAGCTTTGGTACTGAATTGGCTGAAGCACAATGAAACTCATTATGAGCTTTCTCATACACACACTTGGGATAATGCTGCAAAAAAAACTTTTGATATTTTAGGAACATTATAGCCCAGTGGTTAAATGACAGGTGTAGTATATCTTATTACTTTTTACTTTTTGAACTCTAACTGATAAGTAACCATTGGAATGTTTTTTGGATTCCTCCATATCATTCAAATAGGAAACCTATAGGTTCATTTTTTTCTTCTTTGCGCATTTTTTGAGATCTCCATCACATAAATGAGATGCCTTACAAGACACCCACAACTTATCTGTTCTGTACATCTCAGTACCATCACCTTTTTACAAATATAAGTGTACCAAATGAAGACCTTCACTTGAGAAAACAAAACCACAAGGAGACATTACTGCTGGATTTCATGAAGAAAAATCCCAACTCCTTCTGACAGATACATTTGAAAGCAGAAAACAGCCATTCCTAGCTCTGAGAACTACTTGCTCGTTTAATAGGGAAGCAAGAGGAAAAGAGACATGGTACAGGGGCACACTTTACTCTGAGACCAGCATCTGAGGCACTCATCAGTTGTGATGATGAGGGGAGGCAATATTTAAAATTACTGTAGGACATATTCATTCACAAGTTTACTTACAAATTAGAGACAGTTTTATACTTTAGCAGTTGTTAAAAAAAATACCCTCACATGCAGAAACAAAAACAAACATGTGAAAGTGTCCTCTATGTCAGATGTTTATGTGGCACAGGATACTACACAACAGAAGTCCTAATTTAATTTGATAATGGAGTCAGAGAAGGAAAAAATACTAATAGTAGTCTTTACCAATGCAAAAAAGTAAGTGAGCACTTCTCAGCTACCGCCAATCCACACTGTCTGATGAAAAAGGAAAGCACCCAGAAGACATTGTTGGATGTCAATGTAACTTTCTACATCTACATTTAAATATATACACCACAAGCCAACGAACAGTGTGTAGCGAAGGGTACAAGAGTGAAGGAAAGATGACTGTCTATATGCCTCTGTACGAGCCCTGATTTCTCGTATCTTATCTTCTTGGTCCTTGACTCCCACTTGAGTTCCCGAAGCAACTCTGTAGCATTTAATTTACATGTTGGTTGAACCTGCCTGTAACAAATCTAGCAGCCTTCTTCTAAACTGCTTCAATGCCTTCCTTCAATCTAACCTGATAGATATTCCAAACACTTGAGCAATACTCAAGAATACATCGCATCAGCATCCTATACATGGTCTCCTTTACATGGAAGCACACTTTCCTAAATTTCTCCCAATAAAGCAAAGTCAACCATTTGCCTTACCTACCAAAGTTCTAACATGCTCGTTCCATTTCACACCACTTTGCAATGTTATGCCCACATATTTAAACAATTTGACTGTGTCAAGCAGGATGCTACTTTGTTTACATACTCACCATTGGCAGGTACATAACATCTATATCTACGTCTACATATATACTCTGCAAACTACTGTGAGGTGCATGGCAGAGGATACATCCCATTGTATCAGCTATTAGGGTTTCTTTCTGTTCCATTCATGTACGGAGTGTGGGAAGAATGATAGACTGAATGCCTCTGTGTGTGCAGTAATTATACTGATCTTATCCTCGCAGTCCCTATGTGAGCGGTATGTAGAGTGTTGTTGTATAATCATAGAGTAATACAGTTTCTTGGGATAGTTTACATCTATCTTCAAGAGTCTTCCAGTTCACTTCTTTCAGTATTTCTGTGATTCTCTCCCACAGATTAGACAAACCTGTGACTATTCATGCTGCCCTTCTCTGTATATGTTCAGTAACCCCTATTAGTCCTATCTGGTACGAGTTCCATTCACTTGAGCAATATTCCAGAACCGATCACACGAGTGATAAGTGATTTGTAAGCAATCTCCTTTGTACACTGATTGCACTCTCCCAGTATTCTACCAATAAACCACAGTTTACCACCTGCTCTGCCCACAACTGAACCTATGTGATCATTCCATTTGATATCCCTACAAAGTGTTATAGCCAGCTATTTGTATGAGTTGGCCAATGCCGAGTTGCAAATCTCTGTGACATGTAGAACAGCCACCAGAGTGTATTAGAGTTGTTTGTATTTAGCGTTGTTACCACGGCTGATGGGGTAGATAAAGAGGTGCAAACAGCTGCTTTGAAGGGTACACACGTACTGCAAACTCCTGGGAAATGGTGCAATCAGCACTTGACAGAGTTTTAAAGGGGTTTCACTGTGACTCTCCATTTGGCTGGATTGTGTTAATATCCATATTTGTGGGGCAATCGGATATGACAGAGGCTCAGTGTTAGACTGCACAGGAATGTGAGGGCAGGCAAACGTGTTGTCAAGTTTCTGTTTGACTACGTCTGACCACCTCGAGGGAGGTTCACTGTATTATTCACCTAGTACATTCCACCCACATGTCTGCACCTGCCCTCCAGGAACAAGTGAGAGACTATATGCAACATTCTGCACCATCGTTTGAAGACTAGAAGCAAACGAACTAGGAAATTACTGTTGCACGAGTGTGTTGCCATTACCTGAGCAACACAAACAGCTGATGTCATAAAGGACAAGCACAGACTGGTAGTGAATTGTGTAAGCTTGTGTTCTGTACTACTTGGATGACCATCACTGAGGAGCATGCCAGCTATTTGAGGAGAGGTCTCATCCTTCCAATGTTTCAGAGACACACAGCGGTGTTGTTCCTGTATTCACGGTGTGGGGAGCGATCAGGTATGACTTCAGGTCAAAGCTGGTAGTGATTGAGGGAATTATAATGGCACAATGGTACATCACAGATGTCACTCATATGCTATCTGATCAAAAGTATCCAGACACATGGCTGAAAATTACTTACAAGTTCGTGGTGCCCTCCATCGGTAATGCTGGAATTCAATAGGTGCTGGCCCACCCTTAGCCTTGATGACTGCTTCCAATCTCACAGACATGCATTCAGTCAGGTGCTGGAAGGTTTCTTGGGGAATGACAGCCCATTCTTCACAGAGTGCTGCACTGAGGATAGACATCGAAGTCAGTCGGCGAGGCCCGCCATAAAGTTGGCGTTCCAAAACATCCCAAAGGTGTTCTGTAGGATTCAGGTCAGGACTCTGCGCAGGCCAGTGCATTACAGGGATGTTATTGCCCTGTAACCACTCCGCCATTGGCTGTGCATTATGAAGATCGTGTTGAAAGATGCAATCACCATTCCTGAATTGCTCCTCAACAGTGGGAAACTAGAAGGTGCTTAAAACGTCAATGCGGGCCTGTGCTGTGACAGTGCCACACAAAACAACAAAGGGTGAGAGCCCCCTCCATGACAAACATGACCACACCACTGCCTCCAAATTTTACTGTTGGCACTTCCCACGGGAAGATGACGTTCACCAGGCATTTGCCATATCCACATCCTGCCATCAGATCGCCACATTGTGTACCATGATTTGTCACTCCACACAACATTTTTCCACTGTTCAATCATCCAATGGTTGTGCTCCTTACACCGAGCGAGGCATCGTTTGGCATTTACCGGCACGATGTGGGGCCTATGAGCAACCGCTCGACCGTGAAATCCAAGTTTTCTCCCCTCCTGCCTAACTGTCATAGTACTTGCAGTGGATCCTGATGCAGTTTGGAATTCCTCTGTAATGGTCTGGATAGATGTCTGCCTATTACACATTACGACCCTCTTCAACTGTCGGCGGTCTCTGCCAGTCAACAGACGAGGTTGGCCTGTACACTTTTGTGCTGTATGTGTCCCTTCACATTTCCACTTCACTATCACATCAGAAACAGTGAACCTAGAGATGTTTAGAAGTGTAGAAATATCGCGTACAGACGTATGACACAAGTGACACCCAATCACCTGACCACTTTCGAAATCTGTGAGTTCTGCAGAGTGCCCCATTCTGCTCTCTCACAATGTCTAATGACTACTGGGGTCGCTGATATGGAGTACCTGGCAATAGGTGGCAGCACAATGCAACTAATATGAAAAGTGTATGTTTTTGGGGGTGTCCAGATACTTTTGATCACATAGTGTATTCACGTATTACCTCTCATGTGACAATATTGTGGTGCCATTTTTCAATGGACACTGCTTTTCTACACAAGTCATGTGTCTCTACGAACTGTCTTCACGATGTTGAGGTACTTCTGTAGGCAACCAGGTCCCAGACCAGTCCCCGGTAGCATATGCACGGAACCAGCCCGGACGTCATTACGTGCCAGTGGACGTATCTGGGGCATCGAGTGCCTGTTACGGCAGCTGCCGGCCAGCTTGCCTCAGGAGAGAACACAACAGCTTTATGACACTCTTCCCAACTGAACCGGTGTGCACATCCCGGCCACACGGGCTGCAGCGGCTTACCGATAAGTCAGTTTACATTGCCAAGCTCTTTATCAATTTAACTCAAAATTGTAATCATTGAAACCATGTCATATATCACGTCAAGCTATGAAGTTACGTTTTGTCTTCTCCTCCCCTTCCTGTTGCTTTATACTGCACAAGCCATTTGACGGTGTGTCGTGGAAGACACTTAAGGCACCACTAACTGATCCCCCTGCCCCATTTCATTCACCAACGACATGTGAGAAGAGTGGTTGTCAGTAAACATCCATATTATCTCTTGTTTATTGAATTTTCTCATTGTTGCACAGTATGTACGTGGGAGGAAGTGTTATGTTGTCTGACTCTTCCACTGAACAAAATCTCTTGGAATTTCATCAGCAAACATCTCCACTATGCACAACACCTCTCTTGCAGCATCTGATACCGGCATTTTTTGAGACTCTCTGTAATGCTCTTGCACTGACTAAATGATTCTGTGACAAACTGCACTGCTTTTCATTGAATCTTTTCTGTCTGTTCCATTAATTCAATATTGGTCAGCAATACTTAGGAATCAGTTTAACAAGCATTTTATAAGTCACTTCTTTCATGGATCATTTCATTAAGATTCTCCCACTGCACCTCAGCTTGGGGTCTACTTTTCCTACAGTTTGTTTTATGAGGTCATGCCCATTGATGTTGCTCTAGGTGCTTAATCCTAGTAGCTATTTTACAGTACATATAGTTTCCAGCAATTTGTCACGAATAGTGTAACTGTAAAATAATGGATTTTTTGTCTATTTGTGTGCAATACATTATATTTATTTACCGTATTTACTCGAATGTAAGCCGCACTTTTTTTCCAGTTTTTGTAATCCAAAAAACCGCCTGCGGCTTTGAATCGAGTGCAAAGTAAGCGGAAGTTCTGAAATATGTTGGTAGGTGCCGCCACAACTAACTTCTGCCATCGAATATACACTCCTGGAAATGGAAAAAAGAACACATTGACACCGGTGTGTCAGGCCCACCATACTTGCTCCGGACACTACGAGAGGGCTGTACAAGCAATGATCACACGCACGGCACAGCGGACACACCAGGAAGCGCGGTGTTGGCCGTCGAATGGCGCTAGCTGCGCAGCATTTGTGCACCGCCACCGTCAGTGTCGGCCAGTTTGCCGTGGCATACGGAGCTCCATCGCAGTCTTTAACACTGGTAGCATGCCGCGACAGCGTGGACGTGAACCGTATGTGCAGTTGACGGACTTTGAGCGAGGGCGTATAGTGGGCATGCTGGAGGCCGGGTGGACATACCGCTGAATTGTTCAACACATGGGGCATGAGGTCTCCACAGTACATCGATGTTGTCGCCAGTGGTCGGCGGAAGGTGCACGTGCCCGTCGACCTAGGACCGGACCGCAGCGACGCACGGATGCACGCCAAGACCGTAGGATCCTACGCAGTGCCGTAGGGGACCGCACCGCCACTTCCCAGCAAATTAGGGACACTGTTGCTCCTGGGGTATCGGCGAGGACCATTCGCAACCGTCTCCATGAAGCTGGGCTACGGTCCCGCACACCGTTAGGCCGTCTTCCGCTCACGCCCCAACATCGTGCAGCCCGCCTCCAGTGGTGTCGCGACAGGCGTGAATGGAGGGACGAATGGAGACGTGTCGTCTTCAGCGATGAGAGTCACTTCTGCCTCGGTGCCAATGATGGTCGTATGCGTGTTTGGCGCCGTGCAGGTGAGCGCCACAATCAGGACTGCATACGACCGAGGCACACAGGGCCAACACCTGGCATCATGGTGTGGGGAGCGATCTCCTACACTGGCCGTACACCACTGGTGATCGTCGAGGGGACACTGAATAGTGCACGGTACATCCAAACCGTCATCGAACCCATCGTTCTACCATTCCTAGACCGGCAAGGGAACTTGCTGTTCCAACAGGACAATGCACGTCCGCGTGTATCCCGTGCCACCCAACGTGCTCTAGAAGGTGTAAGTCAACTACCCTGGCCAGCAAGATCTCCGGATCTGTCCCCCATTGAGCATGTTTGGGACTGGATGAAGCGTCGTCTCACGCGGTCTGCACGTCCAGCACGAACGCTGGTCCAACTGAGGCGCCAGGTGGAAATGGCATGGCAAGCCGTTCCACAGGACTACATTCAGCATCTCTACGATCGTCTCCATGGGAGAATAGCAGCCTGCATTGCTGCGAAAGGTGGATATACACTGTACTAGCGCCGACATTGTGCATGCTCTGTTGCCTGTGTCTATGTGCCTGTGGTTCTGTCAGTGTGATCATGTGATGTATCTGACCCCAGGAATGTGTCAATAAAGTTTCCCCTTCCTGGGACAATGAATTCACGGTGTTCTTATTTCAATTTCCAGGAGTGTATGTAGCGCTTCACAGGCATGCTTTACAGGCACAAAGATAAATACTGGTGCCAAAACCTCTGCGTCAGTAAATAAATTAAAAAAAAACGTGGAAGACGAGCTTTTTTCTCAGCCCCAAATTTCGACCACTGCATTTTCATACATTATCCAACGAAGTAAATACAAACTCCGTATTGTTCATCTTCGAATGTAGCAGCTTTTCAATGTACTACGAAAATCCGACTGGCAAGACCGTTTGCGATGTTTTTCAGTATGGCCAATTCTACGTTCTGATTTTTTTTTCTACCTGTGAAAAGAGATGGTTGCTAATGGGAACTTTTGTGAATTCTGAATCACATGCAGTATTCTCCTCACTATAAGAATAATACGAATATAAACATTTTGCCATGTATTCTTTCGTGTTTGCTGCTATCTCATTTAAATCCTGTCTGCCTAATAAACTACGAAACTAGAGTGAGACAACACAAACGCGGAAGTATACACATATGTCATGTTCATATTCGTATTATTCTTATGCCTAATAGTGATATAGTCAGAAATGAAGCACGGCAATTGACTAGATTTTTAAATCTAAGATGACTCTAATTTCTGTGCAGAAAATAATGTACTAAAGAGGCGTCTGCAAAGATTTTCAAACGGAGAAAAATTTTCGCTAAACTCTCGTTCAGAACATCTTCTATCATACGCAGTTTGTTATTTGGTTCTTGTTGATCATTATCAAAGAAAGCAGCAGTGCAAATAACAACAAATAGCAGTCTCTTGCCACTGTTTCGCTACTGAGACAATTACTCTGTCCCTTTTTTTTTTTTTTTTTTTTTTTTTTTTTTTTTTTTTTTTTTTTTTTTTTTTTTTTTTTTTTTTTTTTAAAAAAAAAGAAGCGGCGGTAGCACGCACAAAAGCAAACCATGCCGCGAGCGGCGACAGGTCGTGAACATTCATTATCGGAGTGCGACAAACAATGCATGACACAGTACAGTAATGCATTTTCAGCTTAGAGTGATGAAAACACCTATAACAAAGAGAACGGCAATTATCAGATCAAAGAAAAATAAGCAATTAATTCAAACCAGACGAAGCACATGAAAAACGAAGGGTACGCGCGTAAATAAGGACGGAGCGCTTGACGCATAGCAATGGCTACCTGGTAAAGCTTAACTGCTAAGCTTACGGCTCGAACCAAACTACTGCAGCTGTATCGTCATTCATTCGACCTGAATTCTGTCTCATATTACAATGGACCAACTTTGTTTCGATTTGGAGGTGCGGCCTAAAACTTTTCTCTCCCCTTGAATTTCGAGTCTCAAATTTCAGCTGCGGCTTAGATTGGGGAAATTATTTTTTCCTTTATTTCGAGTCTCATTTTTCAGGTGCGGCTTAGATTCGAGTGCGGCTTAGATTTGAGTAAATACGGTACATCCGGGGTTAACAGACAGTCCCTGTACTGTTCATCAATCCTATGCAGGTCTTCTGGCACTGCTACCTTCCTGTAGATGACGTCATCATCTGCAGACAGCCTTATGGAGGGAAGTTTCAGCCTTATGGAGCGTCTGACATTTTCTGCTAGATGATTAATTTATATTGTAAACTGTAACAGTCTTATCACACTTCCTCTGGTACACGTGAAATTACATTTACATCTGTCAATTTCGTTATGTTAAGAGCAACATGTTGAGTTCTGTCTGCAAGGAAGTCTTGAAACCTGTCACAAATCTGGTCCAATACTCAGCAAGCTCATTTTTTCACTAAACAGCATTTAACTGTGTTAAATGCCTCCCTGAAGTCAGAGAAGATGGCATCAATCTGACCACTGATGTCTACAGTGCTGTGGATCTCATGGAGGAACAGAATGTGTGACGAACCAAGCTGGGATAATTTTACTTCCCCTCTTGTTTTGCCATCTGCCCTCTTAAAATTTGTTTTTTCATTTTTAACTAATTACTATTATCATACGTAAATATAATCTGCATTTTCATGAAAGAGAAAGATTGGCCCTCAGTTTTAAATAATATAACACCAGATCTATTTTTGTGCTTAGTTTTATGTATATAATTGATTTATAATGATTTTCTAATTTATTTTGACTATTTCTAGTTAGTATCTTATGTTATAGGGTGAAATCAGTAATTGTTTTGTAACTTAAATTCTATTGTTGACATATGAAGAAATATAAATTCTGTAATAATTGTGAACATTTGGAAGACAAAATACTAGTAATCTTAAAGTATCTATTCATCTCTAATCAAAAACATGTTAGCAAAACCAGCCCTGTATTAATTCCAAAGTAATTAACAGTTTTGTCAAAAGTATTGTTTATGTAACGATATATGTTAATTTCATCATTTAAACAAATAATTCGGTTTAACCCTAGTAGTAGAAGAAACTGTTAAAAAGATGCAATTTTTCAATGTATTCAGTTACTTTAATGAGTTAAGTTTTAATTGTAATTTCTGTAAATTAAACTTTAAACGATGTGTAGTTTCAGCACCTATTATTGTGATGATGTATAAGGGCCCAATTTTTGGTCACGAGAGAGTCAGTCCACGGCTGAGTTTCAGATGAAGAACCTGTGTTGGTTACAATAACAACAATGCCTTAACTTAACTGTGGAATAAGTGTTAAACAATTAGGCCATGTGTAAAAACAATCACTGTGTCTTCTCAATATGTACCTTTCTATTCTTCGAGAACTGTGAACCGTGTGGTTAGGCTTTTACTGCTCGTATATGTTCAACAGTACTACTGTAGCAGTATGTGGAGGTTTGGCTGGAAACTAGTAATGAGGCTCATCGGAGGTTAAACAACAGTGCACTGGCCATATAAATGTGTATAATAGGGGGGTTGTGAACAGCAAAGTAAAAGACTGTGAAACGTAACTGTGCATCTGTCAGCTACATTATTTACCATACTCAGTGTCCAAATTACAAACCCCATTTTTCAGCCAGTGTAGCAATGCAGCATGCTGACACAACAAACAAAGAAATAAAGCAGGTGGAACCGCTACGAGTGAGCTGAGTTTCACAAGATCCCTGTTTTGTGGAATCCGTGTTGATTCTCTTAGAGGACATTATCATTCTCCAAAAACATTATAATACATAAGCATAAAACTTGTTGCACAGGTCCACAACAGATTGACATCAGCTATACCGTGCTGTATTTCTGTGCATCTGTCCTACAACCTTTCTCAAAAACTGGAGTAACCTGCGTCCCCCCCCCCCCCCCCCCCCCCCCCCCCCCCCCCCCCGTAACAAGGTATCCTTTGTTGCTCCAGTGACCTATCATGAGCTGCTGCTAGAAAGGGAGAGAAATCTCTCACATAATCTCTGTAGGCATCTCAGTTGGTCCTCATGCCTATCCACTACTAAGCAACTGTAGTTACTTTTCTGTTGCATGATCATTTATCTTAATTTCTGCCGTTTTGACATTCATATAATGATTGAAAGAATGGATGGTATAAAGATCTTCCACAGTGAATCACTTCTGGGGAACCCAGTTCAGTATTTCAGCCTCCACTCTGTCATCTTCCATTTCTGTGCCAGTGTGGTCACTGAGCGACTGAAGAGATGATTTTGATCCACTTACTGATTTTACATCAGACCAAAACTTTCTAAGACTTGTAGTCAGATTAGTTCACAAAAATATACTTTCATAGTCAATTGAACACTTCTCTCGTTGCTCTCCTTTTGCTCATTTTCACTTCATTCAGCTTTTGTTCTCTTAAATCTGAGATGCAGCTCCCCATCCCTTAAGACCTTGCTCAGAACATACTTGTGTAAGGCATATTGAACAATGCTTTTGAATTTTTTCCATTTGTGCTGTACATCTTCATCCTCTGACTACTCAGATACTCTGAAATTTGTATCTCATCACTCTTGCTAAGCAAAAATATTTTCTTACCTTTCTTAACACTCCTTGTAATGCCCCTAGTCATGGTAGCTTTCACAGCCTTATGATCACTGATACCCTTCTCTGCATTAACTGATTTGAAAAGTTCAGTTCTCTTTATTGTTAAGAGATCTAAGGTGTTACACTCACTAGCTGGTTTTGTAACTATCTGCCCAAAGTAATTTTCAGAGAAGACATTCAGAATAAAGTCAAAGGAATCCCTGTCATTAGTACCAGTTTTGATCACATGACTCTCCCATTCTCTAGCTGGCAAATTGAAGTCTCCCACTATTATAATAGCCTGATCATGAGACTAACTCATGAAATTCCCCAAGTTCTCTCTGAAGTGCTTTGGCACTACAGCTCCTGATGTAGGCGGTCTATAAAAGCATCCAATTAGTGTGATAGACCCACCCAGATTATTTCACATTTAGAATCCATGAAACCTCAATAGATATAATTGAATTCCTTAGCACAAAGAATATGCCACTACTGTTGACGTCTTACCTATGCTTGTGATATGTGGTCCAATCTGAATTTAGGATTTCATCGCTGTTCACTTTCAGTTTCAACTAACTTTCTGTGTCTAATACTATATGAGTATTGTTACCTTTAAAAAGCAAAACTAATTCTAGAGTCTTATCAGGGTGCTCCTGCAGTTTATTAATATTATGTTAACCTTTTCTGTGTCTGATTTGTGAGGACAGAAATTCCCTGAGAGTAAAATGGCTAGTCCAGCTATGATTTCAGCAGGAAATTCATCACTGATTCCAAGGGACTATTCCTCTAGTCTAAAAATCCCTCATCTGCATACCACACATATTTCGCTACCCTAATAGCCAGTTCCTGAGTGTAGTGCAAGACAGAACTTTTAAAGGGAAGGGGGAGGGGGGGGTCTTACAATTCTGCACACAATAACTGAGGCCAGGAAATTTGTTGCATCCAATGTTATTGTAGAATCTTCTGAGCCTCTGGTTTAGACTGTTCACTTTGCTATAAACCAAACCAGCCATAAAATATGTTGGTGTTGCACATTTATGGAAATCGTATTACTGAAACTTATATCAAAAAATAAAATCTGATACAAAATCAATGAATTACTTTCTTTATTTAAGACATAACAAATTATAGCTACTATAGTCAACATATTCATCTCATGAGAGTCAGCAGCTGTACTGATATTCAAAATAATTCTCATTTATTGTTCATTCTCAGTTGCACATTTTTAATTAAATTACATGTTTTGATGCAACTACTTAGATCTGAAGATGATCCTGAATGATTGGAATTTGTAATGTAATTAAAAATGGGCAACTGAGACTGCACAATAAATGAGAATTATCTTAAACTAATCATAGCATTAAGTTTATCATAAACTCTGGTTATTTTTCTGCTCACCAAGGAAGATCCAACAAACATCACAGCATCCACAATTCCTGATTAACTTGGAGCGGCATACAGGTGGTAGAGCGGGACAAGGTCGACTGCAGTTTGTTGGTATGCACTGCACGATGGAAACGTCATCTGCGTGGAGGCTGCGGGCGAATATCTGCAGCAGACACAGCATCAGCACGGACAGCAGCGTGGCGCTGGCACAGTAGTGCCTGTCAGGCACCATCTTCGTACAACTACAAGAGTCATTGGAGTATGCCACTCGATTAAGGAGACCTTAAATACAGGTGACACATTACAAACAGTTTAGAGTTTGAAAGGCTTTACTTCTCAAGTGGGTGGCTTTATTTTTATAAGTTGAATTGTGTGTCTCTGAATTTCATGCTGCACAAACCCTTAGCCATAAAGCAGTAGGGTAGCTGTTATTTTACAACAAGTTTCAGTCTTTTCATTTTCATCATGAGCTAGCTTCTATGGAGAAAAATGGAGAGGAATGGAGAGAGAGGAAAATGTATAGAAGTCTGAGGAAATGCCAGTGTAAAATTTTGCCCTGAATGATTCCTGAAACCATTCATAATATTGTAAATAGGCCAGGATAAAATACAAGGAAACTCTTTGTTTATAAAAGGCACAGGAATAAACATGTACAACACAAGCAGTTCAAATTATGCACCTAATTATTATTTGGCAAAGCAAACAGGAATGGATGACTAAGCAGCAAGAAACTTGGTCACACAACAAGGTGCAGCCACATTCCAACACAAAGCAGTGTGCATTGTCAGGTCATAGTGTAAATGTGGAAGCCAATGGTAAAAAATGCTTCCATGTGTGGCCATATAGGTTTGCTGTTAGTGCTGTTAAATTTGTTCATGGTGTGCAAGCAAAATATTAAAGGTGAGTAAGTTGATAGTTTCCAAATTACGGTAGGAGACACATGATGCTGAAAGCAGCAACTATTTCAAATAAAAAGAACACAAAGTGCATAGAGTAAATATTCCAGTGACAATATCGCTGATACAGATCATCTTTTTCCAGGCGTTTATCGTGAATCTGCAAGGAGTCAGTGTGTTAATCTGGATTGGCAGTTTTAGTGATACTGGTGGCCCGATGCCCTCAACCTTCCTGCTCTCCCACCCTCCCAAATGGAATAAAATTTGTGCACCCCTTCTGTCTGTGTGCAGTTTATTCCAAGTGAAATCTGATAACATTTTTGAATTGTTTGGTGAATTGGGATGTGGGTGTCAACTCATTACTCACCTAACAGGGTGTCAGAAACTGAATAAAAACCCACGAACCATGCTGGCACTTATTGTTAATCAGCCAGACAGATTTGATCTGGGGTCAGCGTGCCTCTTTGAATCCCTGAAGTGGCATGCTAATGCGTCATGGATAAATGTATTATGAGAGAGAGAGAGAGAGAGAGAGAGAGAGAGTGTAATGGGATTTGGTTTTAAAAGGTGCCAGAATAAAGAACTCATATGTCAATGAGACAACAGTGTTTCAGAAATTGTGTACAAATTAGATTTTCATACAAAAATTATGTGTCAAAATTAAACTGGCTAGTGGTTTATACAGATGAAACATGGAGTCATACGATTTACACTTAAAAAACGACTTCACAGTGTAGTGTGCAAGGAGTATTGTCAAACAAAACTGAGGGCCAATGTTTAAATGTTGTGCTCAGCACATCGGTGTATAGAAGTACAGCAAGAGGCAGTGCTCCACTTGCCTAAATACTGGAGTGTATGCTGCTCTGGCCTTTCCCCTCCTCCTCTCCCCCTCCCACCATTTCTCAAGCATAAACAAGACATGGCCACCACAGTGCCCACGTCTTCAGTTCCCTTTACTCAGCAATGCAAAGTGGTTTCATGATCTTTGCACATTTGATGACAAACAGTGTGAATATTTCAATATCCATCTATGCTTTGGAGGTGTAGTTTGTTTCCCTTTGACTTGTGCACTTCTTTCCCATTTGTGTCAATCAGTGGTGCAGCTGAGGTGAAAAAAAGCCTCTGTGGTGACATGGCTGTAAGTGCACCAGTTCCTCATTCGCAGGGGAAATTGATGAAGAGACTCCACAGTGAAAGGGGATAGCGTACAAGGAAAATATGCTAGCATATGAGGCTAAGAAGTGGAAAAGATTGTTCCTGTGTGGCCTCATAGATCTGGAAAATTGACTGAACCATGGCTGACCAGCTCCAATGGAGAAAGCTGACTGGCTCCAATGGAGAAACTGAGAATGATCACAAAGGCAGAACTTTTGATGCTTAATGATAAGTGCATTACTTTCCAAAAAGTTGTCAGGGTGGTCAATATTAGTGTAGGATCATTATACATGCATGATATCTGTAGTGAAAAGTTGAGAATGTGCAAGACCAAGGCAGGTGAATCAAAATGGAGGAAGATGGAACAGCTTCAATAGTTCCTAACATAAATACTATTTTCCCGTTTTTGGTCTTATGAATCCATAAACAGTATTTATATGAAAAGTGATTTTTTTTCTTACATGGTAACTATTTCTGATCCTCATTGTTAAATGACAGTTACCTTGTAAACAATTACAGTGAATGTTCTAAAATATTTTACCAAAGGTAACATTCAACATTTAATATTCAGTTACACCACTTGCACTCAAAACTTTAATCCGATTAATCTTCATTCATACTTCATTTTAAAGGTATATTTTTCAGCTGTATAAAGAACATTTTGTAGTATTTCAAAATTTTGTAGTTTAGAAAAATAATTCTACATAAAAATGTTGTTATCACATGGAACACAAAAGTGTTCAAGTTGTAAGATGTTAACTCATCAAGCATGAGCTTCCATTTTATAGTCCTATTTTTTTCTGTATCTAAAAATCTTGAAGCATGGAATATTTCAAAGTTCAAGATTCTACCTTTGGAATAATTGTGACAGGCTTTAATAGAAAATATGGAAGAAATTTATGCACCAATAAATACACTCATAAACATAAATCTCAGTATTACAGACACTTAAAAGAATGCACAGCTAATAGAAGATCATTATTTCTAAATGTGCATAATTATTTTATATAATTCTTGTTTTTATGAAACTATAAATAAGTAATTAGTATAAATTATTCATTTTATAAATAATTTGATGCACATGTTTCTGTAATAGGTATAGAGGAGAATGCCACAGGCAGTAGCAGTTCACTCAATCTCTTTTAATCATATAATAAGTCTTCATCAATGAAAACAATGTTGGCATAATCACTGTCAATTGCCACTTATGTATTTGTGTATGTCAAGTACATGTAAGTTACTAACTTGATAAATAAAGTTTTGTAATGTGAAGTACATAAGAAATATTATTATTTCCATTACTTCTTAATTTAAAGGAATTATATAATCCGTTATGTCAAATTATTAGAAGAGATATTTTGTAATTATTGTACTGAAATTCAAAATGTAAAACAGTGATGTGAGGTACTAAAATTACATTGTTGGTCAAAACAAGGCTGTAAAAACAAAATGAAGAAAATTTCTTGTAAAAGAAAGGAAAATGATCAGTTAAAAATTAATTTATTGTAAAACAATAACAGCATTATATTGAAAATATATAAAGTCCTTCTGTATGAACACAGATACATACAATAAAAAACATGAAACTTCCTGGCAGATCAAAACTGTGTGCCGCACTGAGACTCGACTTCGGGACCTTCGCCTTTCATGGGCAAGTGCTCTACTAGCATCCTATCTTCCAAGAGTACTAGTCCCACAAGTTTCTCAGGAGAACTTCAGTGAGGTCTGGAAGGTAGAAGATGAGGTACTAGCAGAAGTAAAGCTATGAGGATGGTTTGTGAGGCATGCTTGAGTAGCTCAGCTCCCAAATTCGAGTCTCTGTCTGGTACACAGGAAGTTTCGCATCAGCAAATACTCCACTGCAAAGTGAAAATTTCATTCTGGAAATAAAAGATATGTATGTAAGAATGCAAAGATCAAACACTACATGCCAATGGTGAGAAACGCGGGACTATGTGCAGGTGAGACAATAACATGGAAGTTGAGCAGGTGTAAGAAGACCCCTGACAGCTAGCAGCATTGTTGCCAGCTTTCAACTGTGAAGTACTAGTAGCTGTATGTGAAAACACACCCATCTTTAGAGCTGAAGCACACTGAGGCATTGCTGTTGACACATTTACAAAATTGCAATACATGATCGACTGAGGTTGGTGCATGAAGCTGCACAGTCCAGCTCACTTTAACTGCCAGAGAGCTTCTTATGCCAACTATACTATAGGAAGATGTGATGCAGAATAAATAGAAAAAGAAGGGATAAAACTACTGTCAAAAATACTAAGCCCTAAAAAGCGGTGACTAGAGATGAAAGGACTATGTCAGAGAACGAGGACAATATCGGGAGAAATCAGACTGAAAAAGCCGAGGTTTGTGATGCGTGTGATTGAGATGGAGACTGATAGAATGAGGGAAACACTGTGGGAGGCAACGGGGAGGACAAGAGGGAAGATAGGAATCAAGTGTATTATTGAAATCAGGAAGGAGTGGTTGGGAATGTGGATCAAGGAGGAAGGGAAGGGAAAGCTGAAAAGCAAGCACACAGTGACCACTGAGCCAGAGATTAACAGCAGAAAAGGATACACAGCAGATGGATAGAGAGATATGAGAGAAGAGGATGTTGAAGATCTCAGAAGAAGATTGGGAGAGAAGAAGAAGGAGGATGAAGATGTTCTGAGAGGAGAAGAATAAAATGCAAGTAAAATCAGGGTAATCAGATATAGTTAAATCAAATTAGGTGTTGCTAAGGGAAATAGTTTAGGAAATGAGACACTAATAGTAGCAGGTGAGATTTGCTATTTGAGCATTAAAACTAGTGGTTATGGATGAACTAGACAGGACATAAAATGCGGACTGGCAGTAGCTAGAAAAGCATTTCTGGAAAAGGAAAATTTGTTAACATCAAATATAGAGTAAAGTTTTACAGAAAAAATTCAGTCATGAGTTGCAAATATATTTTTATTATATATTACCGGTTTTGACAAAACAATTTGTCATCCTCAGAAGCCTAAAAAATCAGGGGTATTATAAATCTTTAGAACTTTGATATACATTTATGTGAAGTATGAGAAGTATATCACAGAAACTTACTTAGTATTGGTGCAGCAGATGTCAGTATCTTCTTCATAGAAGCATAACGCCATGATATGTCCAAAAATATACATATTGTATGTGATTATTGCAAACACAGAGTGACAATTTACAGTAACTAAAGATTTATAATAACCCTAATTTTGTAGCCTTCTCAAGACAACAAATTTTGTAGTCAAAACCGGTAAAGCGTAATAAAAACACATTTGCAACTGGTGACTGAATTCTATTCTGAAAAATATATACTACAGTTGCTGAAAATTACATCCATGAATAAAGTGATAAAATTAAGTGTTTTAGAAAGATTTTTCTAAAGGTATTTGTCTTGGGTGTAGCCTTAACAGAAGTGAAACATGGACAATAAGAAGTTCAAACAAGAACAGAATAGAACTTTTAAATGTTGTCCCACATATGAGACAGAATCTGAAATTGAGGACGGAAAAGCAATAGCACAATTGTATAACTGCAGCTTCAAATGTCTCTTTGCAAAGAAAAACCAGGGGTATTGCCCCAACTCAATTCTCACGCCACTGAGAAGATGAGTGAAGCAGATACTAGTATCAGTGGCTTCAAGAAACAGCTGAAACTGGTAAAACTGAACAAATCTACAGGGACTAATGGAATTTGTATCAGATTCTACACTGTATTTGCAGCCGAGTGAACCTTCTTGTAACTATAACCTACAGTTCGCCGTTAAACATAAAAAGCTACCCAGTAGTTTGAAAAAGACACAGGTCATATATGTCTGCAAGAAGGGTAGGGAAAGTTCTCGACAAGCCTACTGTCCAATATCCTGGTCATCAATTTGTTGTGGAATCTTAGAATATATTCTGAGCTCAAACATATGTGGTATCTCAAACAGAATAACCTTCTCCGTGCCAACTTGCATACATTACAAAAACATCATC
Source organism: Schistocerca piceifrons (assembly GCF_021461385.2). Classification (NCBI taxonomy): domain Eukaryota; kingdom Metazoa; phylum Arthropoda; class Insecta; order Orthoptera; family Acrididae; genus Schistocerca; species Schistocerca piceifrons. The sequence continues at coordinate 218,617,974 of NC_060146.1, forward strand.
TGTGTGAAACTCAACTCACAATTTTCCCACATGACATACTGAAAGCTTTGCACCAGAGCAGTCAGGTAGATTCAGTATTTCTCAGTTTACACAGTTATCTATTATAAAGCACTATCTGAAAGAAGTCGTCCACATATTCACTCAGATTTTGATTAAATTTCAAAGTAATGCAAAGTCTGGCAATTTGCTCTAAATAATTAGAAATGTAGAAGCATGCACTTCACAAAACAAAAAAGAAAAAAAAAACAAAAAAAAGTAGTATCCTGTGACTATAATATTAGTCAACTCATACAAATACCTGGGTGTAACACTGAAATGGAGTGATCACATAAGATGAATCACAGTTAAAGCAGGTGGTACACTTCCATTTACTCAAGAAATACTCAGGAAATGCAGTCACTTGCAAATTATTTGTGCAACCTACTCTAGAATATTGCTCAAATGAGTGGAACTGGTACCAAATAGGACTAAAGGGCAATACTGAATACATACAGAGAAGAGCAGCACAGACGCAGTTACAGGTTTGTTTGACCCTTGGGAGAGTGTCATGAAAATGTTGGAAGAACTGAACTGGCAAACACTTGGAAATCGATGCAAACTACCCCCAAAATCTACTTAGAAATGTTTTAGAACCAACTTTAAGTTATGAATCCAGGAATATATTACAGCCCCCTACATATTGCTCCCATGAGGACCACAAAGACAAGATTACACTTGTTACAGTGCACACATAGGTAATTATGCAACCATTCATCCCGCACTCCATACATGAATGGAATGAGAAAAAGCCTTAATGACTGTTACAGTGGGATCTACCCTCTGCCATGCACTTCACTGTGGTTTTCAGAGTTTAGATGTAGATGTAGAAGAATGCTGAAGGTTAGATGGGTAGGTTGGGAAACTAGTGAGACGGTACTGAATCACATTGTGGGGGAAAAAATTATGACACAACTAAGGAACTAGCGTACATGACGCATCCAGAGCTTCAAGAAATAATCAGTTTGGTGTTATAGGTAAGTGTAGGGGGTAAAAATTATAGAGGGAACGAAGGCTCAAACACAGTAAGTAGGTTCAAATATATATAGGTTACAGTAGTTATGCAGAGGTGGAGAGGCCTGCACAGAACAGACTAGCTTTGGGAGCTGATTCAAGCTAGGCTTCATACTGAATGCAATAAAAACAAGAAGAAAAAGAAGGAGAAGAGATAAGTTATTCTGATAACATGACATTCATTGGTTTCACCAACCCACAGCCACACTGTCACCTCCCAACCTACCCTGCACTTGTACTATACATGGATCTATCACCATAACTTACATTCCAAAAAATACCATAGAATCAAAGCTAATATTGACAGTATACCATTTTATCTCTGTCTGCACACAAATGACACTGTCTCTGCAACTTTATTACACCATGGGTCGAAGGAAACATCCGGCATCGGTAGGTTCGATCCTCAGAAAATTACTTACAGGAACCAGAAGTGGAGATTAACTGGCATACACTCAATGACACTGCATGAGTGAAGTTCTTGGGAAATAAACTGAGGTGACACCAACACATGGATAAGTTAAGCAACAAGCTCAGTTCCTCTTGTTTCGTACTTACAAGTCTCTCATTGTGATGATCTCCATAAAGAACCACTAACATACTTTCACTTAATACTTTTGTAAGGCATAATCTTCTGGGTCAATGTATTAAATATTAATAAGGCATTCATTCTACAGAAAAGCACAGAAATAATACTGCATAAAGTCGATAAGGCAAAACTTCCTGCAGAAGCATGCTCACAGACCTAGGAGCCAATACTTACACTTATACTCCCTCATGGTGTGTGTGGTTAGTAACAACAGTGAACTTAGTATCAGTTGTTTAGTTCACAGCTAAATACTAGAAATAAGAATGATTTCCATGAAATAGCTAGACACTCCATCAATACCAGAATTTGAAACTTCTTGGCAGATTAAAACTGTGTGCCAGACCGACTAAAAATTGGGACCTTTGCCTTTTGTGGGCATGTGCTTCACTGACTGAGCTACCCAGGCACAACTCATGACCTGCCCTCACAGCTTTACTTCTGCCAGTACCTCATCTCCAACCTTCCGAACTTCACAGAAGCTCTCCTGCAATACTTACGGGTCTGACACTCCTGGAATAAAGGATATTGTGGAGACATCACTCACCCAGTCACGGGGATGTTTCCAGAATGAAATATTCACTCTGCAGCAGAGTGTACATTGATATTAAATTTCCTGCCAGATTAAAATTGTGTGCAGTACAGAGACTTGAACTCGGGATCTTTACCTTTCGTGGGCAAGTGTTTTATTGACTGAGCTACCCAAGTACAGCTCACGACCTGTCCTCATAGCTTCACTTCCGCCAATACCTCATCTCCTACCTTCCAAACTTCACAAGGTACTAACAGAAGTAAAGCAGTTTTAATCTTCCAGGAAGTTTCATATCAGTGCACACTCCACTGCAGGTTGAAAATTTTACTCTGAGGACCAGTATCATCAAACATTGGGGTATTGCAGGCTGGGGAGGTGGAGAAATCAACCATGGAAGAGCACGTGCTACATGAGACTGAACACGTAATAAAATTCCCTGATGTGCAGGATCTCACTGTGGTGAAGAACTGCCGCACCTCTTTGTTCAGCAAAGCCACTGCAATTCAAATATGAGAATAGTTTAACAAGAAACGAGAAAGGCCCAGGATAAATGGATCACGTATTTCCATAACAATGGACATGCCCCCTGCAGACATTAGTGTGGAGAGTATGTACAAGATGTATCCACAGGTGTGACAGGTATGATCAGTAAGTAGTAAATGTGGGTTCTAAAACGCATACCTCAAGAGCTATGAGCACTACTTCAATCTTTGATACTGTGAAACAAATTTCTTCTACTCCTGGCTCTTTGATTTCCACATATTTCTGAGGTAGTAGTACAGACCAAAACAAGGAAAAAAATGTTAAGTAAACACGGTCTCTAAAGAACATAACTTACGAGCTATGAGCATTTGTTCACTTTTGCTATTATGAAACCCATTCATATACTGAACAGGTGCTCATTGCTCTAAAGTTATGCATTTTAGAGCCTGTGTGTTACCAGACATTTTTCCCTTGTTTTGGTCCATACTACCCCCTTCCAAAATTTGAAAAGCAAAGATCTTTCAGTAGAATAGATTTGCTTCAAAGTATAAAAGATGCACAAGTGTTCATAACTCTTAAGGTATGCATTTTAGAGCCCACGTTTACTTGTTTTGCTTCGGATAAGTGATCCTGTCATATCCATGAATTCCTCTTGGAGCAGCCTAGGTAACATCTGACCCTGACCTCAACTGTAGTCCATCACCATCAAAGGGTGGGGGTAGGGGGTGGGGAATATTAGCCACTCATGCTGATAAAATAGCACAAGTGTCAATAAACATATACCAGGTGAAGATAACCAAACAAAAGACAACAGACAATATGTTGCAACATGGCCACAAAAGACTCAATAATTTTTATAATCTCCATACAGTTAGAACGTGCTTTTTTATTCTGGTCCAAAAGTATAACGGGTTGCTAATAGATATAAAGCAGAAACTTGGAAAAAACCACATATTTAAATACAAAGTGAAGGACCAACTTATTGTCCACTCTTTCTACACTGTATCAGAATATTTGAACTCAGGGATATAATTCTGCTTAACTCTAACGTTTGTATAAGATAGATATAGACTTTGTCAGTGTATAAGCAGCTGATAGTTTCCTCTGCAATGTTAAATAAATATATTTTTTTAATGTAACAGGTAAAAACAGTAGCTGAGAAGTTTGTGGGCAAGAGTAGCTACTTTTTTTAAATAGCTACTCTTCTATTTATAAAGTGACCTAGAAGTAATCCCTATAATTGTTGGTGTTAGTAGATTAGCGTTAAGTATAACTGGATATTAGCAGTGTTTACAAGAAGAAACCTGCAGTGGCTGCTTCTGCCTGTTAGAGAGTAACTCAACTTGTTTCACGTCTCTGAAGGCTCTCCTCCATTGTGCGATTCACAGAACAAAATGTGAGAGTGAATGAATTACAATTTCTTTCAGTATTTATATTCCACTTCTCTTAACTTGTTTGGTAGCACACAATGAATGCAATATTGCATAAAATAACAGACAGCTACAACCTCCCCCCTCCACTCTCCTACTCTCTCATGTTCCATGAAAAATTTTCCTAGACACAGAGATCCAATAGACTAAAAATAAAATATAGTGAATAAAAATCAGGCTATCAACTTGTGGCATCATGAGCATTTGGCCCCATAATCTGCTAAGCTTTAAGGTGATTAAATCCTTTCAGATTACATACTATTTATTAATGACAACCAACAACCTGAAAATCACTATTAAAGAAATGCTACCTTACTCACCACATATTGATCTCAAGCAGTTTGCAGCTGATTATTAACAAGTGTCTGACTGAAGTACCATACATATGCTCTTTAACACATAGGAACTACAAAAATCTACATCAGGAACTCTGCTAAGAAGATACATGTCAAACAACAGGTGAAAACTTCAATCAAATATCTCTATTTTACAGACTGTCAGTACACACTGACTATATAAGAAGAAGTAATTTTTATAAATAGTCCCACAAAGACTGCATATAATTGTTTATGTGTTATTCTAGCATTACTGCACTCTACAACATAACGCAGTATTAGCAATGGGAAAAAATAATATATTGTAAAATTTAATCGGGCTCACCTTACCTGAAAGAGAGCAGACAGGAGAATGGCCACAGCTACCAGTATCTTATCATTTGTCGAATTCAGCAGCTGTGTCAGTTGAGTGGTGACTTCTTGACCCGACCAGACCTCTGATACCAGAAGTGCTTGTACAGCAGCTTCAACAGCAAACACTTAGCTAGTACAAAACAGTAAACATAATCAAAAAGTAGAACAGCCACATTGCCAGGCAAGAAAAATTAGTGTGTAATGAAAGTAAGCATCAGCTCAAGTTTCTCATTCTCAATATATAAATAGAAGAGATCAAATTCACAGCATTGCGTTTTGACAGCCAATAACTGATTCTTTAAGAGGCACTGCTAGAGGTTTTCATTGAAGTAATATGTTTACTCGCAACACTACAAAGTTTGTGTGAAAAGCATTATAATAGTACCAGGAAAAAAATCTTCAAGCGTTTTTCACTTCTCATACAAATACAATCAGGTGTCCACAAAGCAGATTTAAGAAATAATGCGGAAAATTTTTAGTATACAATAATGAAGTTCATATATGAATTTAAATACTGAGTTAGGGGTAAAAAACTGTGCTTAATTCAAATGCCGTGAGAAAAAGTAAGGAAAATTGTCATTTAACAACCTGCTAATGACAAATTCATTTGTAACTGGTGCAGTGCTTCATTAGTTAAATCATGAACAGTGAAGTCTTCAGGGATTGAGTGCAAACTCAGATTCAATGCAGATCTGATGATAATTTTTTTTTATCTACTTACAGTACAAAAGTCGTATAACATACCATATGTTGTTGTCAGAGAGCAACCTGTCATAAAGGAATTGTCAGTTCACTGTCATATACTAAAACCACACCCACATGGTGTCACTTTATATTAAAATTTTATATGAGATGCCTACAGTGCCCTCTATATGTACAAATGGATTTAAACCACAATACTGAAATAATTTATACATAAAAATCTCCCTAAACGCTATATAAAAATAACGATGAGAATTTTTTAGCTTGGCAAATGAATTAATTTTTTTAAATTTTTGATTGGTGCATACTGCCCATAGCATTACAGAATGCCTTCTATATGGTTTAAAACAGCATACAGAAATAATTAATAGATAAAATATCCCAATGTAATATACATAACACAGTAATGAAGATTTCCTAACTTTACAAAAATATTTTTATTAAAAAGGATAAAAACTTAAATAACTTTAAAGAAACTTTAAAAATATGTCTTCTCTTAATTCAGTTGGATGATAGTAGAGGGTACATGTGCCAGGGTGTAGACAGTGAGTCATTAATGTTTTATATGTAATGCTTAGGAACATTTTCATATATGAATTATTTCAGTGTTGTGGTTTAAATCTGTGTATGGAATGAGGTCACTCTTTAACACTAACAGAAGTTTATTTTAAAAATGACAGCATGTGGGTTTGTTTTATTACTCTGTAACTACAACATATGATGTAAAAAATTAAGCCTTGTAAACATAGAATTTGAATCCAATTGTAATTTATTTCATGTTTTAACAGATCTGAAGAACAGTGATATTGACTGAAACCAGTAATTTGGAAATAAATTCTGTGGGCTGCAAACTGAAAGAATTAGATAATTGTGTATAAGTAAGGACCACAGGTAACTCCCTTGTAATGAATATGTCCAGATTTGATAAAATAATAATTTGTATACATCAGTGTTTAGTACAAGGATGAACTAAATATAAACAGGAATTTTTTTATAAGTTTATTTAAGCCTCAGAAAAATTCATACACATGAAGTATTTTTTTTATATAGTCTCGTGAATGGGAAACAGATTTTCCCAATGGATGAGCAGTTTATTGTTCCCGTTTTTGTAAAATGAAAGTGACTGTGACAGCAGTGAGTCCTTCACCAGAACTGTCACTGTCAAGTATGTTTCCTCCAAGTGCTTCCTTTAATGATCCAACAAATAGTATGCAGCATTCACAGTCAATGAGAAGAACTTCTTTAAAATCTAAAAAGACTGTCACAAGAACCTTTCACACAGAGAGACAGTTTTTGGCTTTGACAGGCACAGATTCATTTTTGCACCATTCCGCACTGTGCTTTTTTCTTCTCTCTCTTCGATTCTGGGATTTAATGGTGCACCCACATTTCATTCCAGGTCACAGTCTGGTGCAAAAAATGTTCCCCTTCAGTTTGGTAGCATGTCAGTAGCCCTTTGCATATATCGAGACAATGAAGTTTGTGCTCTGTGGTGACAAGGTGAGGCACCCATCTTGCTGACCCTTTCTTAGATGCAAGATTATCAGTAATGGTTGCCTGAGCACTACTATAGCTTACATCAACCTCAGTAGCAATTTGAGCAACAGTTATTTGGCGATCATCTTCAACAAGCTGGCTAACAATGTGAATATTCTCCTCAGTCACGCCGGTCCTTGAGTGATGTCCGAGAGCTGCATTCTAAACTGTTTCTCAACACCATAAAAACTTTGTGTTGTGGATTGGCAAGAGAGCCAACCCACTATGAGAGGAAGCCGAAAGGCACGCGGTTTAGCTCATGCAGGCTGGCGTGAGGTCTGGAACAGGTCAAGGAAATGAGACTAACAAAAAAGGACGTAGCTGTGGAATACTTAACTTTAATCCATAAATGGTGAACATCGCTCTTGACGGTACATGTTTTACAGCATCAATAGTAACTGGTAATGGCACCTTGCTAGGTCGTAGCAAATGACGTAGCTGAAGGCTATGCTAACTATCGTCTCGGCAAATGAGAGCGTAATTTGTCAGTGAACCATCGCTAGCAAAGTCGGCTGTACAACTGGGGCGAGTGTTAGGGAGTCTCTCTAGACTAGACCTGCCGTGTGGTGGCGCTCGGTCTGCAATCACTGATAGTGGCGACACATGGGTCCGATGTATACTAACGGACCGTGGCCGATTTAAAGGCTACCACCTAGCAAGTGTGATGTCGGGCGGTGACACCACACTTTGTACCATGCCTACACTCGAGTCTTTCTCAGAGTGTCATTTACAAACTGTGCTGTAAGTTTTTTCAACATTTCAGGTTGGTTTACACCCTCTGTTGCGAGAAACTTCATTGTAACACACTGCACAACAGATGGTGGTACCTCTTGCTCTGACATAGCATTTGACACAGAGTATATAATATAAACTTTTGTATTTCTCTTAAAAGATGGTTCTTACTGTAAATCTTGACATGTCTCCTATACACCAGATCAAAAGATTTGAAAATTTTATGTTACGACGTGAAAAAATCGCACGGTCTGTTAGGAGGCTACGATGCCTGTGCGTGTTCTGTGTTCCGTCTGTGAAACGCAGACCTATGAGCTGATGGTTCACTATCCCACACCACACATTTATACTCAATGGACACTGACATTCCACCTGATAAAGCTAATGGGGAATGTCAACAGACCATTAGTGCATGTTTTGGTGGTTTGCCTGGCCACGATTAGTAAATTTAGCTCCAGCACCAAACAAGAACGTGCAGATCAACTGCAACGGCAGCAGCAAAAACATTAATATCCCCCCATCTTCTATTGTCACTGTTTCCTTCTGTTACATTGTCTAGGTGTTATACTACCACTTTCACATAACTGGTTGAAGAGGTTAACAAATAATTGCCAAGATGGTTGACCATTTTTACAATATCTTGCCGCATACACTGAACAAGAACGAACTGCGTTCTTCCTACTCTCTCTGTACATTATGAGCATGTCAGCTTTTTGTAATTTGTAATTTATTTATGTGAAACATGTAATTACATGCATAGTAATTGGTAGTATGATATAACAGTATACAATCTAATTTTACTTTATAATAGGAACTTAAGAATGCAGTCCAAATTATTTGATATAATAATACTTTAGATTTTAGTTTCTACAGTAGGCTTTAGAAGCACTGCTCAATGAGCCACTATTTTAGGTGTTTTTTGAATGTCTCTCCAGTTATTACCTTCAGTTCATTTGGCAGTGCATTGAAGTATTTTGCTCCATTAATATATGAACTGTTTGCAGTTTTTTTCAGTCTTCTGTGTATCATATGGTAATTTTGTACTTGTCTAGTATTGTGACCACAAATTTATGCATTACGACAGGCATATTTCTTATCTTCTACAGTCAATACTATTGTTTCAAACATATACATTGAATAGATCATCAGAATTTTAAATTCTATAAACAATCCCTTACATGATGATCTAGCATCTTTTTTGCCTAATATTCTCAAGGCTCTTTTCTGGAGTTTAAATACTCGGTCTGTATGACTTTTGGAAGCCCCGCCCCACAATGCGAGACCATATGCTAGAAATGAATGTATTAAACCAGTCCTCATTGTTTTGGTATTGACATATGGAGCTTACTTTACTTTACTTTACACGTGGCTAAGGCCTTATCGACCATACACCTGCTCTACGAGCCTCTTCCAATTATTTCTATCCAGGGAAATTGTTGTCCAATCAGAGTTGATGCCCATCCTAGCTGCATCTTCCCGGATATTCTCCATCCACCTAATTCGAGGTCTTCCTCTTCTTCTCTTTCCTTCTAATTTCTTAGTGGATGCTATTTTGGGTAGTCTCTTCTCCGGCATCCTTGCTACATGACCAGCCCAGTCATAGAAGATTGGTCCAAATATTTTTCTTAGTATTTTTCTTTCAAATATCAACAGTTTTTCTTCATCTTTTTTCCTGAATGTAATAGCTTCACATCCATATAATGCTACTGGTACAATAGTTGACTGATAAAAACGGATTTTGAATTCAGTACTAAGTGATCTCATCCTTAAAATTTTGATACAGCTGTAAAAAGTTCTATTAGCTGCTGCTAGACGGGCGTCTATTTCTATTTCTGCTCTATTGTCTCTGCTAAAAAGACTCCCTACGTACTTGAAGTGGTCAACTGCCTTGAAAGTGAGACCATTTACGGTCAGTGGTGTATTCTTTTGGAGTTTTTTACTTATGACTAGATATTCTGTCTTTTCTTCATTCACATGAAGTCCAGCTTTCTCAGCTATTTTGTAATAATTTTGCATCATCCTGATTAATTCAGCTTTTGAAGTGCTTATTAAGGCTACATCATCTGCATAAGCAAGTCTAGTAATGTTCTGTCCCTGCAGTTGGATCCCTTGTGGATTAGTTTTGGTGAATTCTCTATCAATCTTCTCTAAGATAATATTAAATAGAATAGGTGAGATGGCATCCCCTTGTCTCAGTCCAGTGTACACCTTAAAATTTTCAGTTTCTCCTGCAGGTGTCTTAACTTTGCATATGGTTTCTTCCAAACACATTTTAACTAATTTGATTAATTTTAATGGTATTTCAAATTCTTTCATTTCAGAATTTACTGGAACAGAAATTGACATATGGAGCTATTCTTCTTAAAACATATAGGCTGGATGATAGCCTTGCACATACATTGTCCATTTGTTGTGTCCATAGTAGTTTGCTATGTATGCATATACCTAGGAATTTACACTCACTGCAGAGTTTCCCTACAATATTACTATCTTGAGAATCAATACAAGTTTGCAAATCACCAACATTGAAAGGGATTATATTTGTTTTTTATAAGTTGATTTTTAGATTGTCATTTTCAAACTTTTCCTTTGCAATAGCTATAAATTTTTTTACCTCTATGCCAAGATTAAGAATATCATTTCCCCAACAAAGGCTTGAAGTGTCATCTGCATACATTGTAATGAAGGTATCATTTTTTTAATATCTTTGGGAAGTCATTGATGTAACATATAAAAAGGAAGGGACCAATTATAGATCCCTGAGGCACACCAAATTTAATATTCCTGACCCTCGATGTATAACTTTTTAATGTTTATCCATTATTGTGTGAGATTGAGGTACACTGTCTTCTGTTTTTTAAATACGATGTGATGAGGTGCAATAGTTTTCCACTTATGCCATCTCTGGCCAGTTTTGACAGAAGTATCTCATGATCAACCCTATCAAAAGCCTTTGATAGGTCTAGGAAAACTCCAGCTACTTGCATGCCTTTATCAGTTTTCTCAAGAGGTTTCAGCATAAATTGTAGTGTTGCAGTCATGGTGCGACGACCACTTTTGAAACCATGCTGAAAATCTCCCAGGATGTTGTGCTTATTATAATGCTCTAATACATATTTTGGAATTATTTTTTCATTTAACTTGCCAAACACGGAAGTTAAAGCGAGTGGTCTGTAATTTTTTACTAGTTGTTTATCACCTTTTTTGTAGAGAGGTTTAACAATGGCTAATTTTAGTATGTGGGTAAATCCCATCATTCACTCATGACCTACTGCTTGGGCTGTCACACACTGTAAGCAAACATAACAACATAGCCAGTAACTAGGCACACTAAATGGCATGAACAAGTGTCGGTGCAGGAACTTTTTAAAATATGTTATCTTGTAAATGATTTGCACCAGAATCCTGCAACAAACACCACTAATATTCTAATTTACCCTGCTTTTAGTTTGTCAATATGCATTGTTCCATTTAAAAAAGTGTACATTTTCATAAAAAAAATACACTTTATAAGCATCATTACAATCTGTTTATTGGCTAACAATATGAGCCCCTGACTACCAATGCATTCTGTGAAACTGCACATCAGTAGCACTTTCTGTTTCCGCAATATTTGTGGTGCAAATTTTAGGTGATTCGCCCTGTACACGTATAGGAGAAGCGGTCAGCTGTGGTCTTGCTGAAGACACTGCCCTGACATTTGGCTGGGGTGGTGTGAGAGAACCATGGAAAACCTAAATTGGGATGCCCAGGCACAGCAAACTCCATCTCTCATACGTCAGAGGTCAGTTGGTGGACAACTGCAACAATCTTCTTTGGTTAGTCACTATTGTCAAATGTTCTATTGCCCATACATTATCTGCTCAAAATAACTCATAACATAAAAAAATAGGTTTCCACTTTTTCTCTGCATCTCTACACTGTCACAGCACACAATGCAACCACCACTTTCCTCCAGCAGGACTAAAACTGTGACTGAAATTATTCCATGCATACCGCATCTTTAAGAAAAGTGTTGAGTGTGTAAAAAAAGTAGAGATTATTCTTGCTAAGCTCTCAATATCTGATGCTTCATAGGTACAGGAAAGCTGAACTAGAGAAGCACACTATCCCTGATAGAATACTCATTCCATTTGTCACTGAAAAGACTTTTTGTCAGTGATAAGCAATCGTAAGTGATGATGTGGTAGACCTCTCATTTTCCTCAAGAATGCACTCAAGCATGACACTGTGAAACAGCAGACAATAATGGAACTAATGTTTTACTTTTACTTTATTTTTTTAGTTATTCATTCATTCATCCATCCATACACAATAAGGAAATGGAACACGAGGGGGAGAGAGGGAGGGTGAGAGAGGGAGGGTGAGAGAGAGAGAGATTGAAAGAGAGAGAGAGAGAGAGAGAGAGAGAGAGAGAGTGTTATTTTTTTCCAGTATTAATTTTTCAAGATTGGCAGTAGTCTGTTGTAAAGTTCAACACTCATATGATTCACAAGCATTTGTGTGAGTTATTTTTGTTCACAGTGTGTGAAGTGCTGTTCTGCTTTAGGTATTGTAGGCTATAATTTGTCTGAAGCTGTTCAATGTGGTGTGATTGTAAAGTTTTAAGAATGAATCTGTTACTGCTTACTGGTTTGGCAGGCGGGTACACAGAGGGTGGGGAGTGATTCATTGTCTTGTCCTCGAACGTCCTCTGACAGGAAACTGCATTTCCATTATTCAGTTAGTTGTAGCTGCTGGTTGAGTGTGGGTCTGTCAGGGCTTGTTGCTGGATTCTGTCTGCGTGAAAATGGACGTAAAAACGGAGCACCAAGTTTGTGTGAAGTCTTGTTTTTAAAGCAAATCAGCTTCTGAGACTTAGGAACTATAAAAAACAGCTTTTGGAGATAATTGTATGAGCCAGTCAAATGCTTTTGTCTCGTTCAACAGATTTAAAAATGGCTACGACTCATTTTATGATGAACCACGGTCTGGCCCTCCTTCCACCTCAAAAACGAATGAAACTGCTGTGAAAGTTCATGACTTAGTGCACTCTGATCATAGACTTACAATTTGGGAGATGGCTGATGAGCTTAATTTAAGTTTATATGCAGTTCAGTCAATTTGAACTGAAGATCTGAACACGCGTCAAGTTCCCGCAAAATTCATTCCGAAAGTGTTGTCAAGTGACCAGAGACTGTCTTAAAGTGTGCCAAGAACTGATTAATTGGACTAAAAATACCCAGATTTGTTAAATAGGGTAATAACAGGTGACAAATCATGGGTATATGGATATGATCCTGTAACCATAGTGCAGTCTTCGCAGTGGAAGACTCAGGGTTCACAACAACCGAAAAAAGCACGGCAAAGTCGGTCGAAGGTGAAGACAATGTTGGTGATATTTTTTTCGGTTCTACTGATATTGTGCATCATGAATTTACCTCTGGGGGACAGGCAATTAACCAGGAATACTACAAATGTGTCCTTGAGTGTTAGCACAAAAAGGTGTGGAAGAAAAGGCCTGCATTCTGGAGAGACAGGAGTTGGGTGCTACACCATGACAGTGCTCCAGCTCATTGTGCCTTCTCCAGTGCTGAATTTTTGACCAAATTCACAATTCGTGTGCTTCCACGACGGCCATATTCCCCATAGGCCCCTGTGGACTTCTACCTGTTTCCAAAACTGAAATTTTCACAGACGGGGAAGCGATTTGACTCGATTGAAGACATACAGGCAAATATGGAGAGTGTCCTTAACACATTTCAGGAAGAAAAATTCCAGGAATGTTTCCAAAAGTGAAAACACCATTAGAGTCGGTGTGTTCAGTCGGAAGGGGACTATTTTGAAGGAGATGCATCACAGTAGCATGTAAGTACCACCATTGTACAATTACAAGCCCATTCTTAAAACTTTCCAATCACACCTTGGATGTCTAAGGTATTGTCAGTATTTTAAGCTTTCTGAAAATAGGTTTGTGGTATGACTGTATATTGTTATTAGGATAGCCCTCTTCTCAAACAAGAAAATCTGTTTGAGGCAGTAAGTAGTGGAACCCCTAAATATTATTTTGTATGTTGTAAGAGAATAAAAATAAAGAACAAATCTTTGTAATAATTGTAAGAGCAAAACAGACATTATTGAGTTTCTGTGCAACTTTCATTACATGGCCACTAAAATTTAAGTTTTCATCAACATGAATTTCCAGTAATTCTGTAGACATTACTCTGTCTAAGGTTTCATCACTCAGCACTAGATCTAGATTTATATTTTGACTTTTCCCCGAGTTGCGTGTCATTAATTTTATTTATATCTAACATTTATTTACATCTACCACCAATCTGTTTAAATTAAACCAAGATTGAATGTACTTGAGGACTTTATTAGTTGCTGTATGCAGCAATGGCTTTGGCACACTATCACACGAGTATCATTCGCAAATAACGTACCACTGGCTGTTCTGTCTGAGATGTATATATTGTTTATATCAATAAGAAATAATATGCAACCTAAAGTACTGCATAGGGTGTACTCCTATTTCTACTTTTTTGCATCAGAAATTAAACTGATTTTGTGACTGGAATAAGGAGACACCAGTCCTACAATCTGCATACAATTCAAACCACTTTTTGCCAGGCTCTCGAACACCTAATGCTGCCAAATTTCTAAAAGGGTGCCATGATTGACGGTATCAAATGCTTTTGGAAGACCGGAATTTACTCTGATGATGCTTTTTCTTTTTGAGATTTATGATTATTTGTTCAGCGTAGCATATTATTGCCATTAATGTGCTTTTATCTGCCTGTAAGGAATACTGATTACTGTTTATTAACATATTGTCATTTATATACCCGTATTTGCTGATTCATTTAATTTTTATAATAATTTGGAGACTGCTGGAAGGAGCAATATGGGCCACTAGTTTTCTACTTTATGCTTGTCACCATTTTTAATAATACCTTCATTTTTTATATTCACAGTTTTTCCAGAAACTCTCTCTCATTAAATGATAAGTTGGCAGTGTATGCCGAAGGCCCAGCAATATGTAGAGCAGTCTTAACTCTGGCACACATCAGCACCTCATCTACTACTATTGAAATTTTAAATTTTAAACTTTTTGTTACCTTTAACACTTCATTCATTCTATCTGCCCCCCAAAAAATGGAAAGCAATGAGTTTCAGTAGAAGAAATTTGTTTCACAGTGAACTGTGTCATTTGCCACAGATCCTGTTTTCCCTTGGTTTATTTCTGTTTGAAGTTTCCGCGCTTTCCTAGAGTGCATTTCGGAGCCTCCGCAAGCATACAGTTAGCGTGTCTGCTGGGAGGTTGCGGGTGCCGTGCGGAGGGTGGATGAGGCAGCTGCGACGAGTGCTTGGTCCTGCATGACCGTTCTGGAGTGGGATGCGCAGTCCCTCTATGCTAAGTCTGGATGGGCCCAAAAACCTGGGGCATGAGGACACAAGAGGCTGTAATTCTGTGGACAGCGTTTGGTTTCCATTCATGGACTGGGGAAGCTATGAAGTCTGTCTGTGGCTGCCAGTAACCTCCAGGAGGTGGTGTCGTCACTGAAAGTAAGATTTTTCATCTAGTTAGTGCAACGGTCATCGTCTGGCGGGGTCAATCTCCCAGCGTTGTGGGAGCTATTTATAACTCTGTGGCAACGTTTCTCTGCTTTGAGTTTGTGATCGGAAATTGCCTTGCGTGTGTGTTACTGGCCCCTTGCATGATCGTGTATTTGAACACCGTACTGACTTACTTAAGGCACGTGTCGTAAAGGGGGGGGGGGGAATAATTTGGCTGTGGACCTTCTGCAAGCCATTGTTTTCCCATGGATGGTACTGTGTGGATAAACACATTGTAAAATGTTTAAATAACCTTGTACTTTCTGGCGGGGAGATAGAGTGAATTGTGGCCAATTAATTTTATGAATGTCTGAATTGCCAGATTACGTTAATGTTCGCTAATATCTGTTGTGTTTTAGTACATAGGCATATTTAACTTTAGTCATTATTGTGTATATTTCTTGTGTTAAGAAGTTTAATCCCGTGGCATTTAAGTTCTCCATTTAATTATATTTAAGGTAGTGCTAGAGTTTCTATTTGGTAATCTGCCTAGCCACGACTGATGTTGGTTGTTTTGTCTGTCTGAAATGTTCAGTCTGATGGGTAGAGACCATTGTTGACTTGCTCTCCTCAGCTCCGAATTCCCACATTGATACTACGGTGGTAGTTCTGCTGGAATCTCATTTGCAGAAGTTATCAAATAAAGCTACCTATGCCTCTGTAATTTTCATCCACTGGCCAGCAAGCTTTGGTTAATGATTAAAAATCGCCAACTGGTCTTCGTCCAACCTAGTGGCTCGTATTAGACAAGTTCCCTTTCCAGTTCGGGTAAATGTTTCCTCCTCGTGGTGGAGCCATCCTCTTTCCCGAGCCACGCTGGGGTAAGAGTTGCCTGAGCATCTATTGCTGCTCAGTGTTCCAGGAGAATGAAATAAGAGGTCAATTATCTTCTCCACCGTTATGCCCAAGAAAGGTGAATTGGAGTAGTTCTGTATAAATTAAGTATTGTACACTATTAAGATAGTTCTAGGTTTGGAGAAATTGCTGTTTGGTAAAAATTAGCCTTCTGTGTCGGTAATCTGGCATATTCCATGATCCAACATTGTTATAGAACTGAAAGATTTGGTTTTGATACATTTGCTGAGATGTGACTTAATTATTTGCTATTGATGTTAATTGCTTTAAATGAATCTTCTTTAATCTTTTGTTATAATTCTTAATGAGTGATCATCCTTAACGGTGTAAATTTAATGTACATCTGGTTGTCCCCTATGTCACCTACTGACTTCATTCAGAGACTATAAAGGTGATCCTTGCTCAAGTTTATGGGACTTTATTAACTGTTGATCTTTATCGTTTATGGTCTTAAATATATATTTGTTAAAAAGGAATAATCATAGATTCCTATTGCTTATTAAGTAATTCTCTCATTTTGACATTACCAATGTAGTGTGTGGACATGTAAGGTGAGAATGTGGGTCTCGCGGGAGGCGTGCACAAGATAGTCCCTGCAGTCGCACCATCCTCTGTGCCCTCGGTGGCTCGCATGGAGTGTCTGCCATGTAAGCAGGCAATCCTGGGTTTAAGTCCTGGTCGGGGCATACATTTTCACCTGTCCCCTTTCATATATATCAACGCCCGTCAGCAGCTGAAGGTATTAATATATAATTCTAGTTTTGTCTTAGGTAATCCAGGCTTCTGCGTCGCGCAGGTTTCTCTGTATGTCCACGGCCTTTCTGCGATATATTCCCAGAGTGATGGACAGAATTGGCCATATAGTGTGCAAACACAGTGTAAAGACAATTTTCAAACAGACAAGGAAGATCAAAGAGTGTCTTAGATCTGCAAAGGAGAAAAGGGACTCACTTCAAATGTCGGGAATATACCATACACCATGCACATGTGGAAAAGTTTATGTCAGAATGACTGCACGATCAAAGATTATAAGCGACATTGCAGGTTGGGGCAGGTGGAGAAACTGGCTGTGGCAGAGCACGCACTGAGTGAGACCGACCACGTAATAAAATTCGCCGACACGGAAGTTCTGGCTGTAGAGTAGCACTATCACACCCGCTTGTTCAGAGAAGCTGATGAAATACTAAAACACCCAAACAGCTTCAACAAGAAAGAGGAAAGCCTTAAGGTATACGGATACTGGCTTCCCGTACTGCAGCGAATGACCGTCGCAGGTAGCAAGAGGAGAACCGCACCGGAAATGACCGCGGAGAAGCCCTCGGACGTTAGCGCACCAGGTACATATAGTCTGCGGCCGCGAGCTCGGCTCCACTTCACCAGCGGCAATGGAGGGTGACGCTTTGACAATGCCAGCAGCTCGTGCTGGTGAAACATCAGTAAAATCATCAGATGAATGTCGGCTGAAGAACCCAAGACAGAAGCTAATATGCAGTTTGTTAACAGTAGAAAGCCACGAAACTGTCAACAAGCATCTTTGAGAATCATCTGTTGCAGAATACTAGACCATATTGTGAGCTCAAACATAATGACTAATGAGGTATCACAAACAGAATGATCTCACCTGAGTCAACCAGCACAGTCTCTACAAACATGTTATCAAATGAAATTAGTGACTGGCTTGTGAATTTTTCAGTAGGGAGGACACAGCATATTTTCCTGTAAGGAGAGTCACTGACAGATGTCGAACTAATTTCAAGTGTGCCCCATTTAGAGTGTTAAGTACTTTGCTGTCTGATATGCTCAGTAATGACCTAGCATATAATATTAACCTCAGATCTTTTTCAGATGATGCAGTTATATAGTGAAAAAGCAACCGAAAAATTCTTGCAAATTGTTGCTCAGGTCTTGATAAATTTTAAAGGGCCGCAAAGACTGGCAACCTTATTTAAAGCTTCAGAAATGTAAAACAGTACACATTACTCAATTTTAAAAGACTGCTCTATCATTGAGTAGCAACTGTAATAAGTCAATCCAGATAAATATTTTGTACTTGGGTGTAACAGTTAGTGGGGTATGAAATGAAATAATCACATAGGCTCAGTCACAAGTAAAACAGGTGAAAAAGTCAGGTTCATTGGTTCGATACTCGGATAATGTGGGAAGTCTACACAGGAGATTGCTTACAATCCACTCGTGCCATCCTCCCTAGAATAATGCTCAAGTGTTTTAGACACATACCAAACAAGACTAACAGCAGATGCTAAAGCTATTCAAAGGAGAGCAGCACAAGTGGTTACAGGTTTTCTGTTATGAGGCCATCATACAACTGCCTTAAGAACTTGTGCTGAGAACATTACACACTATACACATATTCACAAGGAAACATCACCAACTCAACCTCATATTTTATGGAGAAAAAAGGACACTTGCAACATTGAGTAACAACATTGAGTAATCCATCCCACGCCAAAACCTGGGCCATAATTCTGATAGTACATAGTTATAACCTTCTGAATGTATAGCTTTTAAACTCTCACATGCAGCACTTGTTTGTCATTCATTCTGCCCCACTGCAGCTGCTTAAGGCCTGGGAGCAAAATACTATACAGTGGAGTGTGTAAGAGGTTTGTGAAATACTGTTTCGACATTGGTAACATACTTTTCTCGTTGTGTCAAAGTGCACGGTTTCTAACTTGTAGCTGGCGCCAAGGATCTCTTTGCTTTGAACATTTTCATGTTGCAATTCACACCCACAGTGTAATAAATGCATAGAATTGGTGTGTCATTAAAGAAGTAGCACAGTGCTATGTAATTATTAACATTACAGTTTTGTGTTATTTATTTTGGATTTTAAAGTTGCCACTATTAAAGTGAAATACATTTGCAGGAGATGTGCTATTTTTCAACATGATTGGTGAAGTTAAATTGTAAACTGAAAATTATTATCTTCATTTCACAATTATTCTTCAGTGAATTAGGTCTCTTAATGTTGAATTTGATGTGTATATCTAAAGCTGCAGAATATCAGTATGAGAATACTGTTAAAATAATGTTGAATGTATATGTATGAAGTTGACGTATTACGTATCGTACTCAAATTTCTTACCGTATTTTATGGGCTATAAGATGCACTTTTTTCTTCAAACAATTTCCTCCAAAATTAAGGTATGTCATACTCAGAATTAATTAAAAAAATGTCCAGTGTTTGATTTGAAATTTCCGCCAGTCTTAAAAGTAGCCATATTATGAGGCTGTTGGAAACCTATCTCTATCTGGCAACATTCAGTGCACCGAAGTGCAAACATGAGTTGCTGGGATCCACAAGCTTACTAACACTGTCTCCATCCCACCCCACCGTCACAAACCAGAACACTGTCTAGGCCATTCCACGTCATTGCAGTCTATGGTGCCAGTGAACTTGAACTGCAAGTGATTTATGTTATCGGTAACAGTACAATTTTATTGTTAGTAGCTAGTTTCATAATGGAAAAAAATAAAAGGTATTCATATGATGCAGGTCATAAATTGGAAGTAATAGCATATGCAGAACAACGTGAAAACAGAGCAGCTGAGAGGCATTTCAGCTCTCCACCAACAGAAAAAAAACATTCTTGATTAGCAGGCTAGTAAAGACGAACTGAAGAAAAAGAGAAAGACTAAATATGCAAATAGAAGACTGAATGCAACATGGCCAAAACTAGAGGATGACATGTTATTATGGATTCAAGAACACTATCAAGGTTCAAGAATCATAAAAGAAGGTTGTATACATGGAAGAAACCTGGAGATACTGACAGGTTTCAGATAGATTATATAATGGTAAGACAGAGATTTAAGAACCTTGTTTTAAATTGTAAAACATTTCCAGGGGCAGATGTGGACTCTGACCACAATTTATTGGTTATGAACTGTAGATTAAAACTGAAGAAACTGCGAAAAGGTGGGAATTTAAGGAGATGGGACCTGGATAAACTGACTAAACCAGAGGTTGTACAGAGTTTCAGGGAGAACATAAGGGAACAATTGACAGGAATGGGAGAAAGAAATACGGTAGAAGAAGAATGGGTAGCTTTGAGGGATGAAGTAGAGAAGGCAGCAGAGGATCTAGTAGGTAAAAAGACAAGGGCTAGTAGAAATCCTTGGGTAACAGAAGAAATATTGAATTTAATTGATGAAAGGAGAAAATATAAAAATGCAGTAAATGAAGCAGGCAAAAAGAAATACAAACGTCTCAAAAATGAGATCGACAGGAAGTGCAAAATGGCTAAGCAGGCATGGCTAGAGGACAAATGTAAGGATTTAGAGGCTTATCTCACTAGGGTTAAGATAGATACAGCCCACAGGAAAATTGAAGAGACCTTTGGAGAAAAGAGAGCCACTTGTATGAATATCAAGAGCTCAGATGGAAAACCAGTTCTAAGCAGAGAGGGGAAAGCAGAAAGGTGGAAGGAGTATATAGAGGGTCTATACAAAGGCAATGTACTTGAGGATAATATTATGGAAATGGAAGAGGACATAGATGAAGATGAAATGGGAGATAAGATACTGCGTGAAGAGTTTGACAGAGCACTGAAAGACCTGAGTTGAAACAAGGCCCCGGGAGTAGACAACATTCCATTAGAACTACTGATGGCCTTGGGAGAGCCAGTCCTGACAAAACTCTACCAGCTGGTGAGCAAGATGTATGAGACAGGCGAAATACCCTCAGACTTCAAGAAGAATATAATAATTCCAATCCCAAAGAACGCAGGTGCTAACAGATGTGAAAATTACCGAACAATCAGTTTGATAAGTCATGGATGCAAAATACTAACGCGAATTCTTTACAGACGAATGGAAAAACTGGTAGAAGCCGACCTCGGGGAAGATCAGTTTGGATTCCGTAGAAATATTGGAACACGTGAGGCAATACTGACACTACGACTTCTCTTAGAACCTAGATTAAGGAAAGGCAAACCTACATTTCTAGCATTTGTAGACTTAGAGAAAGCTTTTGACAATGTTGACTGGAATACTCTCTTTCAAATTCTGAAGTTGGCAGGGGTAAAATACAGGGAGCGAAAGGCTATTTACAATTTGTACAGAAAGCAGATGGCAGTTATAAGAGTCGAGGGGCATGAAAGGGAAGCAGTGGTTGGGAAGGGAGTGAGACAGGGTTGTAGCCTATCCACGATGTTATTCAATCTGTATATTGAGCAAGCAGTGAAGGAGACAAAAGAAAAATTCGGAGCAGGTATTAAAATCCATGGAGAAGAAATAAAGCTTCGAGGTTTGCCGATGACATTGTAATTCTGTCAGAGGCAGCAAAGGACTTGGAAGAGCAGTTGAATGGAATGGACAGTGTCTTGAAATGAGGGTATAAGATGAACATCAACAAAAGCAAAACGAGGATTATGGAATGTAGTCAAATTAAGTCGGGTGATGCTGAGGGAATTAGATTAGGAAATGAGACACTAAGTAGTAAAGGAGTTTTGCTATTTAGGGAGCAAAATAACTGATGATGGTCGAAGTAGAGAGGATATAAAATGTAGACTGGCAATGGCAAGTAAATCGTTTCTGAAGAAGAGAAATTTGTTAACATCGAGTATAGATTTAAGTGTCAGGAAGTCGTTTCTGAAAGTATTTGTATGGAGCGTAGCCATGTATGGAAGTGAAACATGGACGATAACTAGTTTGGACAAGAAGAGAATAGAAGCTTTCGAAATGTGGTGCTACAGAAGAATGCTGAAGATTAGGTGGGTAGATCATATAACTAATGAGGAGGTATTGAATAGGATTGGGGAGAAGAGAAGTTTGTGGCACAACTTGACTAGAAGAAGGGATCGTTTGGTAGGACATGTTCTGAGGCATCAAGGGATCACCAATTTAGTATTGGAGGGCAGCGTGGAGGGTAAAACTCGTAGAGGGAGACCAAGAGATGAATACACTAAACAGATTCAGAAGGATGTAGGTTGCAGTAGGTACTGGGAGATGAAGAAGTTTGCACAGGATAGAGTAGCATAGAGAGCTGCATCAAGCCAGTCTCGGGACTGAGGACCACAACAACAACAACAACAACATCAAAATCACATTGGAATTAATACAAAAATGATTCAGATACATGCTTGTAACCTAGTGCTACAAAGGAATAAACATACTTTAAGGGAAGAGTTGGTTGGTACTAAATGTTTATGAAGTGTCATGGACTTAGCATGCAAACCAAAATCAAAATATATTAGAAAATTCCACAAGAGTATGAAGAGAAAATATTACCTTTCCATTGCTTTTTTATTCAACATTGAAAGAAAACCAATGTGGAACTAAGGCAAATAGTGAATATGGACGAACCTTCTTTGACATTTGATGTGCCGAGTAACAGAACCGTTGCCATGAAAGGTACTAAAACTGTAACAATAAAAACAAGTGGAAATCAAAAAAATGCACTACGAAGTTGCCCTTTCATTGTGTGCTGACAGTACTAAATTTAATACAATGATGATTTTCAGGTGCAAAACAATGCCAAAACTTTCTGAAATACCACCAGGTGGTGCTGTTCACATGCATGACAAGGGTTGTAAGGACGAGGCTGATATGAAGTTATGGATTAACAGAGTGTGGGAGAGAAGGAAAGGTGCTTTATTGAAGAAGAGTTCTCTTCTCATTCTAGATCAGTATAGTGGTCATTTGAAAAATTCTGTGAAAAAGAAACTGAGACAGGGGAATAAAGAGCTTTCTGTTATTCCAGGAGGGCTTACTTCACAATTGCAATCTCTTGATGTCTCGAGAAATAAACCACTTAAAGTGTATATGAGAGAGAAATGGAACAAATGGATGATGGATTAAACCTAACTTGAATTCATGCCAAAGGGAGCTTTAAAATGACCTACACTCAAACAAGTGTGTCAGTGGATAAAACAATCGTTTACTAGAGTGTGAGGAGACATTATTGTTAAATCCTTCAAGAAGTGCAGCATAAGTAATGCTCTCCACTGTCGTGAAGACCGTCTTACATTTGAAGAGGACAATGATGATGATGAAGAGGGAAAAGAAGGAAAAGAAGAAGAAAATTCAGATGATGATTTTCAGGGATTTTAAAGGTCAGTTCAGTTTTATAAACTAACAATTTTTTTTTTTCTTTTTTAGTTTGGCTTTGCAATCTAATGATAAAAATGTTATATTTTTAAAACATACTTGAAAATGAAGGTGTGTCTGTAGTGTCTTATAGTCCATAATATATAGTATTATCTTCCATGTAGAATAACTTGACTGTTCTCGAACAAGGTTTCAAAACACATTCAGCAGATGTGTCCAACTCCTCCATCCTCATCCATCATCTTCAGTTTCCTGCAAATAAGAGGGCTCTGGTTGTCAATCCAATGCACAATACTTCGGGCTTGGGCACTAGACGAGTACAGTGGGACATAACAGGTGACAAACAGCCAGTGCGAGTGAAGGTTTAAAAGCTGTACTTCCAGAATATCATACATCTACATCTACATGGTTACTCTGTGGTTCACACTTAAGTGCCTGGCAGAGGGTTCATCGAACCATTTTCATACTACTTCTCTACCATTCCACTCTTGAATGGCATGTGGGGAAAAGGAACACTTAAATCTTTCCATTAAAGCTCTGATTTCTCTCATTTTATTATGATGATCATTTCTCCCTACATAGGTGGGTGTCAACAAAATATTATCACATTCAGAGGAGAAAGTTGGTGATTGAAATTTCGTAAATAGATCTGGCCGCAAAGAAAACTGCCTCTGTTTCAGTGACCGCCACCCCAACTCGCATATCATATCAGTGACACTCTCACCCCTATTGCGGGATAACACGAAACGGGCTGCCCTTCTTTGCACTCTGTCAATCCTACCTGGTAAGGATCCCACACCGCACAGCAATATTCCAGCAAAGGACAGACAAGTGTGATGTAGGCTGTCTCTTTACTGGGTTTGTTGCATCTTCTAAGTGTTCTTTGTTTCGCCTTCCCTACAATATTATCTATGTGGTATTTTCAATTTAAGTTGCTCGTAATTGCAATTCCTAGGTATTTAGTAGAATTGACAGCCCTTAGATTTGTGCGATTTAGCGTATACACAAAATTTATCAGATTTCTTTTAGTAACCATGTGGATGACGTCGTACTTTTCTTTGTTTAGTGCCAATTGCCACTTTTCACACCATACAGAAATTCTCTCTAGATCATTTTGTAATTGGAATTGATCATCTGATGATTTTACTAGATGGTAAATTACAGCACCATCTGCAAACAATCTAAGCGGGCTGCTCAGATTATCACCTAGATCATTTATGTAAATCAGGAACAGCAGAGAGCCTTTGACACTACCTTGTGGAATGCCAGATATCACTTCTGTTCTACTCCTTGATTTACCATCTACCACTACGAACTGTGAACTCTCTGAGAGGAAATCACGAATCCAGTCACACAACTGATATGATACTCCATATGCGCGCAATTTGATTAATAGTCACTTGTGAGGAAAGGTATCAAAAGCCTTCTGGAAATCTAGGAATATGCAATCAATCTGAGATTCCTTGTCGACAGCACTCATTACTTCATGGGAATAAAGAGCTAGCTGTGTTGCACAAGAATGATATTTTCTGAATCCGTGTTGGTTATGTATCAATAAGTCATTTTCTTCAAGGTGATTCATAATGTTCGAGTACAGTATATGCTCCAAAATCCTACTGCAAATTGAGATCAGTGATATGGGTCTATAATTCAATGGGTTACTCCTATTTCCTTTCTTCAATATTGGTGTGACTTGTGCTACTTTCCAGTCTTTAAGAACAACCTTCCGTCAAGTGAGCGGTTGTATATGATTGCTAAGAAAGGTGCTATTGTGTCTGCATACTCTGAGAGGAACCTGATTGGTATACCATCTGGACCGGAAGACTTGCATTTCTTAAGTGATTTGAGTTGTTTCGCAACACCTAAGATATCTACTTTTATGTCACTCATGCTAACAGCTGTTCTGGTTTTGAATTCTGGAATATTTACTCCATCTTCTTTCATGAAGGAATTATGGAAAACTGTATTTAGTATCTCCGTTTTGGTGGCACCATCATCGGTAACATTTCTGTCACTATCACACAGTGACGGTATTGACTGGTTTTTGCCACTGGTGTACTTTACATACAACCAAAATCTCTTTGGGTTTTCTACCATGAGACAATGTTTCATTCTGGAAACTATTAAAAGCATCTCGCATTGACGTCCACACTAAATTTCGAGATTTTGTGAAACTTAGCCAGTCATGGGTGTTTTTCATTCTTCTGAATTTGGCATGCTTTTTTTGTTGCTTCTGCAACAGTGTTCTGACGTGTTTTGTGAACCATGGTGGATCAGTCCCATCTTTTATTAACTTACGTGGTATGAATCTATCTACTGCTGTCGATACTGTATCTTTGAATTTGAGCCATATCTGGTCTACACTTACATAATTAGCTTGAAAGGAATGGACACACTTTCTTAGGAAAGAATCAAGCGAATTTTTATCTGCTGTTTTAAATAGATATATTTTGCATTAATTTTTAGTGGTTTTGGTTGATATGGTTTTGAGCCTCGCTACAATGACCTTGTGTTCACTAATCCCTGTATCAGTCATGATGCTCTCTATTAGATCAGGATTATTTACAATTCATGTGGGCTTATGAACTAATTGTTCAAAGTAATTCTCAGAGAAAGCATTTAGTACAATTTTGGAAGATGTTTTCTGTCTACCGCCGGCTTTGAACATCTATTTTCGCCAACAAATCATTGAGGGTAGATTGAAGTCTCCACCAATTGTAACTGTATGAGTGGGGTACTTATTTGCAATGAGATTCGAGTTTTCTTTGAACTGTTCAGCTATTAGATTATCTGAGTGAGGGGGTTGGTAGAAGGAGCCAATTACTATTTTTGTACAACTGTTGAGTCTAACCCCTACCCATTCGTAGGACCTATCTATATCAACTTCACTACAAGATAAACTACTACCAACAGACACAAACACACCACCACCTACTTTATTTAATGTATCCTTTCTGAACATGGCTTGCACCTCCGTAAAAATTTCGGCAGAATTTATCTCCAGCTTTAGCCAGCTTTCTGTTCCTATAACGATTTCAGCTTCAGTGCTTTCTATCAGCACTCGAAGCTCTGGTACTTTTCCAACACAGCTACGACAATTTACAACTACAGTACCAACCGTTGCTTGGTCGATTCTTGTCGTTTCTTTGCCCTGCACCCTTTGAGACTGGAGCCCTTTTTTATCTTTTCCGAGACTGTCTAAACTAAAAAAAACGCCCAGTCCACGCCACACAGCACCTGCTACCCGTGTAGCCAACTCCTGTGTGTAGTGGACACCTAACCTATTTAGCAGAACCGGAAACCGCACCACCCTATGGCGCAAGTCGAGGAATCTGCATACTATCAGAATTATTGTCCAAATTTTCACGCAGGATCAACTGCTGGGGCTGATATATGATGTTGAGCTGGTGATGTTTCCTTGTCAATACTGGTTACAGGTTTGTTTGACCCATGGGGGGATGTCACAGAAAAGCCAAACTACTAGGATATTGAGGGTAGGTGGCCATCCTCCCACGAGATTCCTCATTTGATGCTGGTTCTGTAAACTTTGTAATCCTTATTACAAAGTTTACAGAACCAGTGTTAAATGAGGAATCTCGGAATATATTACAGCTTCTTATGTATTGCTCCAGTATGGACTGTGAAGACAATGTTAGGAGAAACCACAGTGCACAGAGAAGCATTTAAGCTATCAATCTTCCATCACTCCATACACAAATGGAGTACATAGGGACATTAACTCTGATTGTGATTCAGTATTTAAGGAGATCAAGCAGCTAAGGTCATCAGTCTCTTATTCACCTCCAGGACAGAAGTAGTTTACTCAGCCTGTCTGCATAGGAAGTAAATTCTGTGTGCAAGTGGGAGAAAATGTTCTAAATATTTACATAGCATGTATCCGAGATGGAACATTGTAACTCAGCACAGCTTTCACATAGTGGGATATCAAAAACTGCCTAAACATCTGGGCTAGCCAGCACACAGAACCCTCGTCATTAATCCGCTGTGCAGATTCGATTCACGAGCAGCATATTTCCCATCCCAGAAGTGGTCGCGATAACACGTGTGGCTACCCGATCGGGTCAAATCTCAATATTATGTACAATGAGAAGCGTCGTTTATCATGTACCTCACAGTGGTAAGCAGACAACTGCTGTAGATACTAAAGAAGGTCACCAGAAATTATACAACAAGTTTATCAATGGCCAACTACACTCCCGTAAAACTAGATCTTAGAATATCAACTTCTGAAGAACAATGTACTGTCGGTTATGGACACGGATGTAATGTTCCAAAGTTATGACAATTAGTTTTAATAAAAACCAAAAACACCTAAAAAGTATCCACATTGTATACGAATGATGCGCTGCACACAGGCATAAAAGGAACAGTCAGACAATTGCCAAAGAAATGTAGTAAGGGGTTATAAATACTCCACTCCATTTTCCATTAGTTCACATTTTCGTGGTCATACCTTGTTCATCAGTATACGAAAAATGTGAAACCTTCAAACTTCCATAGTGTCAGAGCAGCCTCACTTTACTTAAAGCCATGTTTGTTTGCTGAAATTACCAGAAGGAATCAACAAATAGGACAGAACATTGGGATACGAAGAAGTTAGCCAGACAGTCTTGGAGAAATCCACACTGTCACACCCTCAGCTGTTTCCTATGTCACAGCTGCAGCCTACAACGTGAGATGTCTTTGTCATGTCCTCCGTGGGCAATGAGCTTTGGGCACAACTTCTGAGTATTCCTCCACTGGCCAGCATTAAAAGACACCACCCAGCAGCACACCAGTCGATCTGCGAGTTCCAGTTCCAGTCTCGACCGAGACCCATTTGTGTGCCGGCCAGAACTGAGACGTCAATAGTGTGGCAGATACATACCTCGCTTGTGCCAGTGTTTCCTTGCTGTGAGAGACTGTGCACCCAAATTGTACCTTCGAGAACTGTTATCGAGTAGTCCAGGTCTCGTCAGATCAGGGCGGTCTTTCAGCTGCGTTCTTCAGCCTTAACGTCGTGGCGTGTTCTCCGTGTCAATAATAAAATTCTACTGTTCTCGGTTACCTGGATACATCTCACGTCTTGCAACATGCATTACGGGACACTAAACATGTAATATACTAATTTGTGGAGATTTTGATCTGAACCCCTAAGGAGCAAAGTGCTGCCACTGCCACCACCACCCTTCATCCCAATTTTCCATTCTAGTGACTGCAGTTACAGTTTCAACTGTACAGTATTAGCAAGTGTAATGTGCAGGTCTCCTCACCATTCTGCAGGGCACTGGGAATTTTTATTGTTGATTTACAAATGTTTTTCTCCTTAAGTTTTCACCTTCAATATCCACATACCATCTCTTGTTGTCTACATAGAATCGCCATCTCAGCATAAAGTAGCTTATTCTGGTGAACTGCCAACAACTATTCCACAACGCCACCAGAGTGACCAATGGGTCCGAAGGAGGAAAATCACGTGTCAGTTGTGAGACCCGGCCGGAGTGTCGAACAGAAGATGGACTCGTCTCTGGCTCTGGCTCTCACCTCGGCACATCTTTTCCTCTCCCAGTGTTCTCGGCATCGTCCCACTGCTGAGCGACACCTACCACCACCGTCTGACTGGCCAGTGTGTGTTCTGAGATGTGATGGCTACTCAATTTTATGCTGTATACTGGAGTATAATGGGGATATCGGCTTTGAAACCTCCTGCTTTACTTAGAACATCCCCTGTGGATGCCCGCTCTCCTTGAAACTCCTGAAGTCACCAATTTGCACTTGTACAATAAAGCACAGTCTCCACAGTACAATGTTACGTACCCATTAATATCACAATGTTTGTAGATGCGCAGAATGTAAATGTACCGTGGTGAACTAACTATTCTAATGCTGTCAACATTTATATAATTTCATAAAGGCAGAGACATTATATTAGCTGATAAATGTTACTTAACTCCTATGGCTGTCTCATTGTCTAGTGTGTCTGTTCCTGTTTATACTTTCCAATTTATAGGTCCAATATTTTTTGTTTCAGTAAAAGTTTTTGAATATTGTTGATTTTTGACATCATCAATATTTATTCATAAATTCTTGACACTTTCTACAACACCACATGTTCAGAAAATTCATTGTGCAACATTTCAACACAACACAAAGAACTCGATAGTTACATTGACGAATATTGACAACTACAACTATTATGGTACATTTGGCGCTTAAAATTTCTGTAAGTATTAAGTACTTTGCTTCCGGATTCGTCTAGAATAAGATGTAGTTCAAATGAATTTTATTATGGCTGTCTTAATTGAAATTACTCTGTCAGGTGTAATTTACACAATGTTTCCTGGAAATAATAATTTACACCTATATAAAGATTTATGTGCTTAATAATTAATAACAGAGGCTGAAAATTTTGACAACATAAAAACTATCAGCTATCTGTCTTTGCATAATTTTTGATCGAATTATCGATAATAAAATTGGAAAAATTAAAAATGAAACCAGAAATTTTGTTCACATGGAAACTAAAGCGTAACAATGTTAGTTTCACTGTAAATTGGTTTTTGGCTCATTTAAGTTAACAATTGTGATTACTAATTTTCATGGTTCAAGACCGATGTTACTAAATGGATCAATATAAAAAAATAAAATTATATTATCAGAAAACATAGTGTTTTGGTGATCAAATATATGCAAAATTATCTTTTGGTGTGGACTATATAATTTAAGTATAAAAATTAACTCAAGTTAAGGCGAAATCTGCATGGAGTCGAACACTTCAGTGGAAGTACGGAAGTTCTGAGGAATCAAGATTCATTACATTAGAACGGGCAGTGGAAACTCTCACACAGTGCTCACCAATGCAGCTGCCGGTAAGCTGGCTCACATGAATTTAAAGGCAGTTATCTTGCAAGCCTCATACACTTCTCCCACAACCACCAGACATCTTCAGGAACTAGGGCAAAGTGCATTTACTCTCTCATTTTAATTCGTTCGACCAGCACCAGTTCGATTGTTTTTGTATATGAATAGTTAGCGTTGTGGTAAAAAAATAAACAGTTTCAAAGTTGTTAAATAAATACTTTTAAATGTACGAAAAGAGAATTCAGTCAAGAAAATAATAAATTACGGGACAGTATCACTTGCCAGAACTACCTTCGGGAGGCGAAATGTTTAGTACCACCAGTACAAAAATATAAAAGTAAAAGAAATGCTCTGCCTAACTTTTGGAACTAATACATCTACATCTCCACTGTGTGATGCGTGGCAGAGGTTGCTACCCATTGTACCACTTGTTAGAGGTGCTTCTCATTCCATTCGCATATGGAGTGCAGGAAGAACGTTCAAATGCCTCTGTGCATACTATAATTAATCTAATCTTATCGACGCGATTCTTGCAAGTGTGTTTCATAGGGGGTCACAGTAATTCCTACAGCAGGGCTTAACAAGTCGTAGATTGCGAGCGTGCCCACTCGGGATCCTGCTTGCGAGCATTGCGGTGTGGTGGGGAAGGAGGAAAATGCGCTTGCACCATGAGATCACGACAACACAGGAGAAGTGCCAACTGTGAAATGGGGGGGGGGGGGGGGTCAGTTTTGGGAGCATTGCCATCTAATAACAGCAACAGCGGGTTGACATCGTGTAACACCGACAATGTCTTTGCACTTCAAACTGCAGAGCAAGTAGTCTTATCATTTTACACTACAGAAAGAGTAGTTTGCAAAATGATCTTTTGTACCATAAAACTCTGAATACTTTCAGAAAGTTCAATTTACAAACATACTACATGTCTTACTACGTCAAAGAATACAGAAATGGAAAATGCGAATGGCAATGTGTACATCAGGTTTTGAAACCTAAAAGAAAGCTCCCTGAAGAGAAGGAAAGGAAAGAAAATCTAGTGAGAGTACCGTTCAGATGAGCTACAAAATTGCACTACTTGTAGCAAAGTCTTTGTGCCCTTCCACAAATTGTGATTTAATAAAAGTATGCTTTGTAGTTGTAGCTGAACATTTATGTCCACTTTGGGTACTACAATGTCACACAGTGTTGCTGTTATCAAATGTGTCAATCATGTGTCCCTCAAAGATTGCAGTGGATAACGTTCAGAGCCAGTTTGCAAAATGTTTCCAAAAAGTTTGTTGTATGTTGTTTAGCACTCTACAAAGGTGTGGGAATCACAGGCACACAGCTGGATATGGCAGTCTTAGCAACATCAAAGGCATTGCAGAAAATGTAAGTTTGTCATGGAATTTATTAGTTTGTGTGTCTACTGGTGGAGCACCAATCATTTTCGAGGAAAAAAAAAATCAGGATCTGTATCACAACTAAAGAGAAAAATGGAAACAAGACTTCTAGTAACCAATTTGTGCTGATCCCAAGTTGAAACAATTACCTGAAATGCGACAAGGAATATAAGGGCAGTCGACATTTCCCCAAGCATTTCTCTCAGCATCTATTTCCTCATTTACACAAGTCTCCACTCAACTATCTACTCTATTCCATGGTACAGTACTCAATGCTTGCAGGGCTGTGCTCACTGACTGCTCACAGAGCGCATTCACGATGAAGCCCTGTCTGAGAATGATCATTTCTTGCCGGTTCTTGAAACTTTGTAAGTACGGTTTCTCAGGATAGTTTGTATCTATTTTCAAGTGTTAGCCAGAAGTATTTGTATGAGCTGGATGATTCCAACTGTGACTCATTGATATTAATAGTCATAGGATACCACTGTTTTTGTTTTGTGAAGTGCCCATTTTTGAACATTTATAGCAAGCTGCCAATCCCTGAACCACTCTGAAATCTTAAGATACAACCAAATATTTGTGCAGCTGTGTCCAGACAGTACATTATAGAAACTGCACCATGTGGGAAAGGTCTGAGTTCGCAATTAGGAAGTCTGCAAGGCCATTAATATACAATGTGAAGTGCACACACTTCCCCGGGGCACAGCCGAAGTTAATTCTACATCTGTCAGTGACACACTATCGTAGATAAACTGCATCCTTCCTACCAAAAAATCTTCAACCATTCACAAATTTCACTCAGTGCCCCCATACGATTATTTTGATAGCAAGTGCAGTTGTACTGAGTGAAATGCTGTTTGGAAAAAAAAGAAATAAATACTCCATCTGCCTGAATGCCTAGATTCATAGCTTTCAGCACATCATTCTTCAGAACCCATCCTGTTGACATGGGGGAAGTCATTCTGTTTGAGATAATATGTCTGATCTCATAACATGTTCTAATATTCCACAACAAATGTATGTAAAGGGTGTTGGACAGTATTTTGCGATCAATTCTGCTCTTTTTTCAGACATGTGACCTGTGCTTTCTTCAAGGGACTCATGGTAGATTATGATTAACATGGGCTAGCTGAGACAAATTCTTTGTAGAATTTCATAATTTATGGAGTGGGAAAATGTTCTTACTGCACATGATAGAAATCTTGTACTAGCTTTAGCAATTTCTTAGATCACCTATTTGTATCAAAGTAACTCAACATCTTTTACAGTAGTAGAATGTATACATTAAGTATTGTAACAGAGTATGGACTTAGCCCTAATTGTATAAAGCATTTAACCTTAGGTTGAGACAGAAAAAGACTCCACATCAAGGTTAACCAGGAAATTTGCCTTGTATAAACATTAGTACTAGATCACATTGCCGTAAAGTATGATCATATTTGACTGGAGAAAATTCACGGTTCAAAATCAAGTTCTCTAATTGTCAGTTTATAGTGTAGTGGCACTATGATTCGTTGCTTTTGTTTTTAGCAGATATCAACTAAAATAATAATAAAAAGTTGTTATTAACACAAAAAATGGCAAGTAAATGTGTGACTATGCCATTCCTATGACACTGATGCTCAAAATACTTTTTAAGATCTGGAATGTTAGGTTAAGGAAATTATCAGCTGTTGTGTGTACTTAATGAACAACCTCATAACAGCTCTTGGAAGACTACTTATTCTACGTGATTAGTTCAAAGGCATTTTATAGACACTTAGCAGCAGAGTAAGAAATATTTGCAGTAAACAGTTAAGTATAAGAATTTAGACAGCTCTCTTTCAGTTCGAGTAACAGTAACTAAGCAGTTCATATTAAATTTTTAACTACTGAACGCATCATTAAACTACTAAGACAATTTCATGTGCGTTAATAAATAGAACATAAACAAGTATGCTAAAATAAACTACGCACAAATCTCCATTGCAATCGTGTAGGTGGCTCAGAGGTGCAGTTGTGGACTCCAGAGCAGAAGACAACGTGTTTGAACCCACATCAATTCTTGAAATGTTTTTTCCCCTTTTGTTACTACTTTATTTTCTTGGTCGTAAAGATAATTATAACATTACCATGTCATTCCATGCCACTAAAACCATACCATAATCTCCGTTTTTCAAGCGTTCTGGACCACTGTTGGACAAAATTCCGTGTGCAACGACCTTATGTGATGTGAATTACATTGTTTCCTTTTGTTTACATTACAAATATCTGAGCATTCAGATGTGTCCACTGAGGAGGAGGAGGAGGAGACCGAGACCCTATGACCTCCTCGCACATTCCGTGAAATGGTGATCCCACTTTGAGTTAAATAAGTCATTTAAGCTGAGATTTAATTTGGAGAAAAGTACTGTAGAGCAGGTGGAACTAAGGCTCAGAGACTATCTGATGAAATCAATCAAAAGAAAGCAGCCACTGACTGCAATGTGTATATTACTGTTAACCTTAGATTTTACACCACAGGAAGCTTTCAATTAGTGGTTGGTGATCTGTATAAAGCAGACTTACGAACAGCTTGCAGAGCTGCTCATAAGAAAGAAAGTCAACAACTTCTCTCCATTCCTTTAACTTGTTGGCCACAGTGACATATCTTTATTTTTTGCACTCAATTATATCTTCATACTAGCTCAACACACTTCCCACTAGCAAATCTCTCTCATATTAAGAGAAGTTTGATGATTGCTCCTTTTTCTGTTTACTTGCTCCCACAGTTAAGACATCTTCAATATTAAATACTGTGTCTCTATGAAGTAAGATATCTGCTGTCGTAGTGCAATAATTCTATCAATATCCAATTTTAGTCATTTTACCAAGCATGTTCACGCTATCTAATATCAAATCTGTATCTGCTTTCGTGGATCCAAGTTTAGTGTTATACAGTACAGCTGAGTCCTGAATATAGTTCAGTTTCTCATCTAATGTCAAATCTGATTTCCAGTCGGCGATTTTTATACAGTTGGCCCTTAAGGTTCATCTTGCTGCACAATAGTCAATATTATAAAGATATTTTGATTTTCGTATTAGTTTTTTTCTCCAGACACAGAGTAAAGGTTACAATGAAGTGGAAATAGAAAACTTGTTCCTCCAGAGACTTAAAGCAACTTCACTCAAAGAAAATCTCGCATAAATACAATGGTGTTCCGATTGGTGAAAATCAGTGAATGAGGTTGATCTTCATAGTAGTACGAATTTTGGTCAACAATATCATGTACAGAAAAAGTTATATTTACAGCACCTATGACCTCTCAGAATCCGGAATTATTAACAAAAAATAAAAAGTAGAAATGTTCAGAAAAGAGCCTCACTTCCTGAGGTACCTTCAGGGTATTGCATTTTCCTATTTCTGTCATAAGTCTAGACTCGTTTCATTAGGCTCATCATGAATAGTCTTTATCCTGTGCCAACCTCTTCACCTCTTGATTAGCCCTTGCCAATCCAACATCCCACATTGTTGTTGGTTACTTCCAATTTCTGTCTTCCCCTACAGTTTTTACCCTATACAGCTCTGTGTAGTAACACTGACTTTATTCCTCTGTGTCTTAACCCTCGTCTTGTCATCCTGGCTCTCCTTGTCTACATTTTTCACACATTCCTCTCCCGAATAAATGCTTCACAGTGCTCTTGCTGCCTGAGATTTGTCAGTCTCAAACTTTCTATGACTGCCTCTGTTGTCAATGTCAGAATAGATTTCATTAGACCATCAGGTTCTTCAGTTGGTCAAATTATGTCAAGGAAACATCACAGTCACGGAACTTCAAGAACAATAACACAGTTATGTGCTTATTCGAGTGTCACCACAAAACACAATGGTCCTGTTCCTGTCCTCGCTGATTCTCATATTGTCAGTGCACCTATTTTTCAAACTCCTTTTACAGTACTAGTTGCACATGTCATATACTTTGATTCACTTTTTTATCAGTTTTCCCACAATCCAAAACTCACTTTTGTAAAATGCTGTGCACCAAAGTTACATTTCAAAAATTTCTTCCTCAAATTAAAGCTGATGTTCAATACTTTGTCAAGAATACCCTCTTTGCATGTGGTAGTTGCTTCTTATATCATCCAGTTCATTTATACAGTATTATGCTTCTAAAGTAGCCAATCTGCTTCATTTCCATTTACCTTACAGCCCCCAATTATAAGCTTGTCACTAACCTCATTTCTGCTTCTCATTACTTGCCACTTTCTTCTATAAGACACTTTTGAAGGTTGGCAAACCCTATGAAAGGGTCACAATTTTTCTTAAGTTTCGCATCCATTATCAAGCGCATCAGAACTGCCTCTGCCTTGTAAATTGCAGATCGAATTCCACACAAATATAGAAATTGTGCTTTTATGAGCACAATAAGCATACTAGTGATGATAAAGAGGTCTCCAGTTGTAAATTATCTGTGTTGCTTGTAACTTAAAACAAGCTTGCCGTGTTATCTCACATATAGAAATGTAGCTCAAAAGTAATCACAACATAGTTTTACTCCGTTTACTCTGAAGACACTTAGTCCTCAGTCATCAACCCAAGTGCTTGATGCCCAAATATTTGTGGGGCAGTATTCTTTTCATTTTTGTAAGCTTTTGAGCTAAGATCTGTATAATTACATTTATGCTTGTATGAGTCATTTCACACTAAATAGCTCCAGTAGAAAATCAAATTTCATTTGTTGTTACTGGGCTCCGAGGGCCATGATGATGGGTTGCAGGTGCAAGTTTCCATTGCCTGTGGTAAAGCAGTGAAGATTTCTTACCTAGACAAATGTCAAAAATTAACATTCTTGTATACTTATTGCTATAACCAAACAGTTTAGATATGCAAGTTTTATTTTTTATAGGCATGAAATCTAACACTTGCAAATGACCATTAGCTCAAATTGGCACTTGTGGTTTTATTAAGGTATCTGGGGGTAAACTTTTTTTTAAAAAAGTCTCACATTAAAGTACCCTGCTGAAGACAAGATTCTTAACATTTTGGTATTTTATGTAGTGAGAAATTCTGTAATAGCCAAAAATATTTTAATTTATAACTTTATTAACTGAACATAAAATACATAAAACTAGAAACACAAATAATATAAATAATAATTCTTTACAACCACTTATCCGACTACAATTTCCATTTTAAGTGAACACATACGAAATTTGGATACATTTGATTTAACTGTAAACAGCAATGAAAATAAATACAAAACAAACATCAATTATCCCAACTGCCAACAACACTAAGAAATTCAATCCATATTTAAAAAGGATTATATTAAAAGTATGCCAAAAATAGGCACAAAAACCAATAAAAAATGCTAAATTTTCCAATTGCCATGTCAGGATTAAGAGAAAATGCTTATGCAAAAAATCCATATAAAACGTCTAGCTACACGATACATATGCAAAAATCTTAAGAGCAATACTAAATACAATTGCAACTGTTCTACAATCCAGAAAAATACCACATTATAAAAATTGCCGTGCGAAGACACTAACCAGTGACTAACTTGCATTATACACATACATAGAAAGGGAGTTTAAAACAAATATATTATTTAAGGGTCAGAGCAAACTGTATTCTTGATGTGGCTTTAATGTGCTGTGATTCCTGGCATACTATCACTGGCAGTTTTAAACCTTGACATTTTTACAACCGATTTCACCAACAATTTCGATACAAAATGGGAAGTATTTCCATTGTTTCAAATAAAAGCAGATACAAGAACCATGAGTAATATTATCCTTGGTCAACACTAAACTGTCTAAACTACTATTGACATTAAACGAGACTTAAGCATATTGCATATGCTAAAAAGATTAATCACAAAAGAACAAAACCAGTACTATGGTTCATTCAGTCAGCATTTACTACACACCAATTTTACAAACATATCTGTACAAGGGCTTGCTACAAATACCACAAAACATGGCAGTCAGTCATAATAATTATGACCATACTATGTACACAGTCTGACAAACACAGCTTTGTTCATACAACTACTGCACTTCAACTTTACTCAGTCTTACATTAGGAAGAAGATACATGTTTTCATTTCCTGTGCATGGCATCCAACTGTTTTATACACATTTCCATGTCTTCACTGTCGGCAGTAAATCCCGATAATCTGGAAATAAAGATACACATTACTGAGTGGCATTTTCCAAATACTATCACTTAACATATCTGTCTGAACAGTGTAGCTTAAAAATTCTTGGGAACTGTTTCCTAATGCAATCCACCCCCCCGCCCCCCAATTATTGAAAAAGTCTTTGAATTTAAATTATTGTGTATAAGACTGGATTTTCGAACCAGTTGGATCACAGTCCCAACAAGTGACAAAGCAGAAATGTAAATGCTGCATACATTTCTCCTGATTCAGAGGCAGAGAGCAAAAAAGACAAATATTTTCAAATCCCAAGTTGCTCTGGGCTATGTATCACATTTATAATGTAATGAGAGTTCATATAATTCCATATCAGTTTATCCAGGATGGAGGATCAGATTCTAAGATTGCAATTTCCATAGAACTGATTAAGGAGTGAGTATTTTGTGCACTAAGAATTAAGTCTGGCAGGTAATACACAACAATTCCTGTATCACACACAAATAACACAATGTTGGGGACATCCCTGCACACTCCCAGAGGAAGTACTGCCACTTTCCTCCCCCTACACTGCTACCCGTCCCTGTCCCCCTCCCACCACTTTACTCACATCACCCCACACCAGATTGCTGCTCCCTCACAGGAGACAGGGACAGTGGTCATGTGTGAGAGTTGTGCTCATATGAGCATGGGCATGTTCTCTATTTTGGAAGGACAACTTTTGGCTGAAAGCTTATACGTATAACAGTCTTTTCATTCCACCTGTCTGCAACTCGACGTCTCCTCTGTATGATGAGTAGCAATCTATTGTTTTCACAATATTTTTGTTATTCTGAACTGGACTTTCCACTGTTATACTGACCTGCAGTATTACATACCTCTAAGTTACTATACCACTATGCAATGTCTAAAGTAAAAACAAGCAGCAAATTTTTACTGTCAAACACACAAAATTATTTTTGTGGCTGTAAGGTTAGTATGCATGTTGGGGGATTTGGGCAATGATGGTGAGGCAAGGTTCCAATGTTAAGAAACTCTGGTAAGTTAGCGAGGTGTGATTTTGTGGGGGGCTGGTGGCAGTGGGGTGAACTGAGTCAGGCAGGGTTCAACATTGATCTGATCTTTGGTCGAGTCTGATTGGTAGGGCTAGTAGTGAAAAAGTGTTTCTATTGTAGGGACTGGGAGAAGGGACAGAAGGTCTTTAAGAAGTCCTACACGATTAAATTTGGGAGTGGGGCAATAGGTGAGGCCTTTGGAAGGGACTGATACTTCTGAGGGACTAAGGCTTTTGGAGAAAAGGTTCACAATTGTGTTTCAGATCCATTTAGGTTCTGGTTTCTGTATGGTGTTGGGAGAGAGTTTGAGGGTGACAAATGTAGTAAGTCTGAGCCAGGGTTTGTCATCTACGAGGGAATGTGGGACTGGCGGAACACTCAACCCTCGCCAAGATGCTCTTGCAAAACCGTATTGATAACACCCAAACCTCCTTGCAGTACTTTCTCTTCATACACGAAATTCTGCTCTGCTATCCCAAATTCCTGAATCCCATATTACACATAAACCCTTACACTCCAGGAACTAGACCAACATGCACAATATCACTTCAAAAACTCTCCTTCCTGTTCACTTACAACTCCCAACTTGGGCTACCACTATCCACCATCTCTACGTTATGATTTGCCTTCCTGGTCCTGTGTCAACCAAGAAATTTACATTGCAAACAAACTGATATCAGAAATATGTTCTACATTTCATAACGTAGAGATAATTGATACATACAATTTAGGAAGAAGATTTCATACAGCTCATGGACTACATTTAAATATGTTAGGAAAGGACAAAATAGTAGAGAAACTCCGAAATAATATCCTGAAGAAATCAGCCCCAAGAATCAAGATCGCCAAACAACCACAAATTACAAAATGGTTTGGGCCAAAAACAGAAGCTTTGATGGAAGCAGAACTGTGTCAACCACTCAAAACCATCTCTGCTACTGAAAATGGCGTGCAAGAAGCCACACACAAAAATAAAATCTCTGCCAATTTTTTAGGGTAGGTGCTGTGTCAGAAATACCTTTAGAAAAGAAATTAATTAAACCCTTAACTGAAAAGTCACAAAGTTCATCATTTCTTGAAACTTCCTGGCAGATTAAAACTGTGTGCCTGACCGAGACTCAAACTCAGGACCTTTGCCTTTCGCGGGCAAGGGCTCTACCATTTGAGCTACCAAAGCACGACTCACGACCGGTACCCACAACTTTACTTTTGCCAGTACCTCGTTTCCTACCTTCCAAACTTTACAGAAGCTCTCCTGTGAACCTTGCAGAACTAGCACTCCTGAAAGAAAGGATATTGCGGAGACATGGCTTAGCCACAGACTGGGGGATGTTTCCAGAATGAGATTTTCACTCTGCAGCGGAGTGTGCGCTGATATGAAACTTCCTTGCAGATTAAAACTGTGTGCCCGACCGAGACTCGAACTCGGGACCTTTGTCTTTCGCGGGCATTTCTTGTATTACACCATAATGTCCAGTCATTCAGAAATAAAATTCAAATGCTGGAAGTGTTACTTCAGTCTCAAATAAATCCAGGTGTAATACGTATTACCGAACACTGGCTGTCTAAAGAAGAAATTCAGTCAACCTCTATTCCAAGGTACTCATTAACAAGCTTTTATTGTAGGAATTTCTCCACACATGGCAGTACTGCTATATTTGTAAAGGACCAGATAAAATTCAGTGAGGTAGGCCTAAATGAACAGATTGCATTATCTGAAGATAAGGAATTTGAGCTTTCTATGGTTAAGCTGCCTGAACTAAACTATATAATTATAAATGTATACAGAGCACCAAGTAGTAATATTCCAAATTTTATGACCAAATTAGAAGCTCTGCTGAATAGTGTCAGCCCATTAAATATGAGAATTTGTGGCAATTTTAACATTGATTTATCAAAAAACAGTAATGCTAAACTTGATTTGTTAAACATGACCAAATCCTTTAATATGATCCCCACAATACACTCTCCAACAAGATCAACAGAGCATACTGATTCAATAATTGATGAAATCTTCATAACTGATACTGGTTACAAATTCACTGGCGAAGTACTGAGCATGGGATATAGTGACCATGATGCTCAGCTACTGAGCGTTGACATGGAAAATAGTAAAATCAGCCCCAAAAAAGTATTTCAAAGAAGAAACTTTTCAGATGGCAATATTAGGATTTTTAACTTCCTATTAGCTAAGGAAAATTGGGACAGTGTTTACATGCAAACAACTGTTGATAATATGTTCTTAAGCTTCCATAACACCTTCCTTTATTACTTTAATACAGCATTTCCTTTTGAAACAAAAACTTCAAGCAATCAAAATAGAAAGTCGTGGGTAACAAAAGGAATCAAAATTTCTAGTGAGAGAAACAGATTTCTCCAATATTGCTCCAAAAAATACATAGTCACTGAAGAATTTTCTGACTATTGTAAAGCCTACAAAAAACTTATCTTAGAGTGATTAGACAGGCAAAACTTTTATGGAATGACAATTTCATAAGAAACTCTTCAAACAAAATGAAAGCTACGTGGAAAGTTATTAAAAAAAGAAACTTTTAGTTCAACACCTAAAAAGGAAAACATTTCTCTAACACTTAATGACTCTAAGGTCACAGATCCGTACACAGTTGTAAACAAGTTCAATGAATATTTCACCTCACTAGCAGAAGATCTCATTCAGGCAAACTGCAAGGTATCATTCTTCAATTCCACCAATACATCAAACAGCACTAATGCTACAATGTTTGTTTATGAAACAAACCCTGATGAAATTAGGAACATAATAAAATTGTTACCCAATAAAATCTCTAGTGGCTATGATGAAGTACCTGACCTCATATTAAAGGTGTGTGCTCCCCATATAGTAAAGCCATTATCAACCATCTACAACCAATCATTAAAAACTAGCATTTTTCCAGATGCTCTCAAAATAGCTAAAGTCTCACCATTACTAAAGAAAGGTTCCCCTGATTTATTATCCAATTATAGACCATTATCCATATTAAGCATCTTTTCAAAAATCCTGGAAAAACTTTATGACAGGCTTATAAATTTCATAAAAAACCATGCACCAATCAGCATTTAACAACATGGTTTTAGTAAATCTTTATCCACCCAGACAGCAATTTTTGAACTGTTGGACCACATACTGAAATCAATTGACCAACATAATATAGCTGCAGGTATCTTCTTAGATCTCTCTAAAGCCTTTGACGTACTAGATCATAAAATACTGCTTGCTAAATTGGAAAGAAGAGGAATAAGAGGTGTGGCTCACAACTGGCTATGCTCTTACCTACAAAACCGCAGACAGAAGGTATCACTTCAATACGATATTAATGTACAGAATAAAATAAATAACACAGTTTTCCTCTCGGAGGAAAGAACAATAAGATATGGTGTTCCCCAGGGTTCTGTTCTAGGGCCATTACTTTTCCTCATTTACATAGATGATCTTGTTGAGCGTACGAGCCCACAAAAAACTATCCTGTTTGCTGATGATACAAGCATAGTGTTTACTGGATCTAGCCCTGAATCCCTTCAGACAATATCCGATAACTCTATGAAAAAACTTTCTGAGTGGTTTAACAAAAATGGCCTAATTGTTAATAATGGGAAAACTGTATGTATCAACTTCCATCTAATTCCCACATCCAATCAAAAAACTATCCAAGTAAAGTTAAATAATTATAAAATTGAAAATGTAAATGCAACAAAATTTTTGGGACTATGGGTCCAACAAAATTTAAAATGGGACATACATATAAACAAAGAAACTCATCATTGTGCTATGGACTAAGAATACTAAAATCTACTAAAAGTAAATCCACACTAATGCAAGCATACCATGCACAGTTCCACTCATTGCTCTGCTATGGAATCATCTTTTGGGGAAATTCAACTCACAGCACAAATATATTTAAACTACAAAAAAGAGCACTGAGGATAATCTGTGGCCTCAAAAAGCTGGAATCCTGTAAATGTCAATTTATAAAACTTAATGTTCTAAGCATCCCATCCCTATTCATTCAAGAAACAATCCTATTCACCAGGGAATACCTCTCAAGAACAGGCAAATTAATCCAAAACAATGATATACACGCTCATTATACCAGAGGGCAATCTAATATCCATCAAATTTTTTCAAGGACATCATCATACCAAAAATATATAACTCATCTGGGTGTCGTATTACACAATAAAATTCCAGAACAAATAAAAACTGCTCCAGATCCAATATTTAAAAATAAACTAAAGGCATTTCTGACAAAGCACTGTTTCTATTCAGTACAAGAATTCCTGGAAATGAAAAATTATAAAGTTCCTTTGTAAAATACTGTGATTAGAGTAAAACATTCTGTAGGCAAAATAATAACCTAATTTCTACTATACACAACTGTGTTTCAGTTTCACTTCCCAAAATTTTTTAACTCTTTTTGAATGTACAAGTACACATTCTATTAGTATTAAAACTTAATTGTCTGTGAAATCTCAATGTTAATTTCATGTTTAATGTAGTTTTTAAATGACATTGTCCTCCTGTTGTGTTTCCAGTTGACATTTTCACTATTCTGTAATCTCAGTGATTATTTGCGTAAATTTAAAGTAGCACTACATTGCCTACATGTTTCTTAGTTCCCATGTAAATTGTTTGTATTCTCTGTATGTGAAGTTACTATATTCATCAATGAACAATTTTGTGTACATTTTTTAAATGGCAGTCCATTGCCTATTTTTTTCTCCAAACTACATATTTGTTAAGAAAAATGACTTGTCCTATATCATGTGTACTTTGTACAATATGTGATCCACAGGATAAATAAATAAATACAATACAAAAACAATACAACCACCTCAAACCTTCCCCACATCCCATCATAGCTCACAAACCCTGCGTCACAGACCTATGACATTTACCTCTCCCTCAAAAATCCCTCCTACCATATACATAATCCAGAACCTAAACAGAACTGATACAGTCATGAACCTTTCCTCCAAAAGCCTTAGTCCCTCAGAAGTATCAGTCCCTTCCAAAAGCCTCACCTTTTGCGCCACTCCCAAGTTGAGTTATGAAGGACTTGTTAAAGACCACCTCTCCTACCAGTCCCCGCAGTGGAGACACTTTCACTACCAAACCTACCTTCAGACTGAAGACCACTGTTGAACCCTGCCTGACTGACTACGCCTCCATCCAAACATGATCCACCCTCACTGTCTCCCAAATCACCTTTTGCTAACTTTCTTGAATTTCTTAACCTCAAACCTTGCCTCACTATCATTCCCCAAATTCCTCAATATGCAAACTAACCTCGCATCAGCAGAACGAACCACAATCCTCCACCTGAAACCGATTCCGACCATATAATCCTACCTGCTGACAAAGGCTCCACCACTGTTTTAACTGGAAGGATTACCTGGCGGAAGGACTCTGCCAGCTGTCAGATTCATCCACATACAAACACTACCACTGTGACCCCATTCCAGAAACCAGTAGGATCTCCAATCTCTCCTCAATTCCCTAGGCCCTCTCTGGAGTCCATTCTCTCCTCACCCCAACCACTCCCTGTACTCCTACTTTCCACATGCTTCCTGAAGTCCATAAGCCCAACCACCCAGAACACCCCATTGTGGACAGTTGCTGTGCCCCCACAGAGAGAATCTGTGCTCTTTTAGACCAGCACCTGCAGCCTATTACCCGCAACCTACCCTCCTATAT
Source organism: Schistocerca piceifrons (assembly GCF_021461385.2). Classification (NCBI taxonomy): domain Eukaryota; kingdom Metazoa; phylum Arthropoda; class Insecta; order Orthoptera; family Acrididae; genus Schistocerca; species Schistocerca piceifrons. The sequence goes on from NC_060146.1 coordinate 218,662,369, forward strand.
ATAAAGACACCAACCATTATCTCCACGGTTCCTGTCCCTTTACCACATGGTGCCCTGCTGTCACTATTAATGCCACCTCCCTTCACACTAACATCCCTAACACCCATGGTGTTACTGCTATTCAACACTACCTTTCCTAACACCATACAGGTTCCAAACTTACAACCTCCTTCCTAATTGCCACGACCAACTACATCCTCTCCCAGAATTATTTCTCTCCTTTGAAGGCACTACCTACAAACAAACCCGGTACATGGCTATGGGCACTTGCACGGCACCACCCTATACCGAGCTGTTCATTGGCTATTTAGAGGAATCCTTCCTTAACACCCAGAAACCCAAACATGTTACGTGGTTCACGTTCACTGATATCTTCATGATCTAGATTGAGGGTGAGGAGAACCTACTCACATTCCTTCAGAACACCAACACCTCCCCATTTGCTTCACCTGGCCCAACTCAACCCAACAAGCCACCTTCCCTGATGCTGACCTCCACCTCAAAAATGGCTACATCAGTACCTCTTGTCCACATCAAACCTACCAACCTTCAGTACCTCTGTCCATATCTAACCTACCAACCACCAGTAATGCCTCCACTTCGCAGCTGCCACCAACTTCACACAAGGAAGTCCCTTCCGTACAGCCTAGTCACCCGTAGCTGTCTGTAGCGACAAGTGGTCCCTCTTTGAATACACTGAGGAACTCACTGAGGCCTTCGCAGGCTGTAATAACCCTCCCAACCTTGTACAAAAACAAATCTCCTGTGCCTTATCTCTCCAGTCCCCTCACCAACTCCCTAAGTCCCACCATCCAGCCACAGAGGATCCCTTGTGGCTTATTACCATCCAGGACAGGAGCAGCTGAAATCACATTCTCGGCCAAGATTACGATTACCTCTCATCGTGCCCCGAGATTAGAAGTGCCCTGCCCACTTTCCTTCCCACCCCTCCAACAGTGGTAATCCACCGTCCACTGAATCTACACAAGACAGGGTAAGTCACTAACTACTGCCACTTAGAGTAACTCCAAAAGAATGATAGCAGCTGAAAAGGTTGTGGGACAAATGTCAAGGGATGTTATAGTTTGGTACTTATTTTCTGATAGCAGCTATCCAGTGATGTGTAACAGTAAGATCTCTGAAGGTCAAAAAGGTGGTGTGAATGTCCATTTACAGAAGGCGTTGGAAGTGATGACCATTGGTATCAATACAGTACTGCTAATCTTATTATCACGGATTGAGTGGTATTCCTTATCACTTCAGCACTTACCGAAGCATATGCTCTGATAATTCTCTCTCATATATCGTGCAAATAGTAAATATACACCGAATACGGCATATCTATCTAGCGTGCCACTGACACGTAAACATCATTCGACGGTTTCGCAGTACAACACTAATAGGAACGGTAAGAGTATCATCGAATCGAGCGAATGTGAATGCTGTATTCCTTCGAAGAACAAGTCGATATACTTCTCACTTATGGAGAATGCCAACAAAATTCAGTGAGGGCTAGATACTTACAAGCTGAAATATATCCTCAACGTACTCACCCTACACATGAATCGTGAACAAATCCGGCAAAGGAAAATTTCTAACGAAGAAATGGAAATTGGTACTCTTGTCACTGTGGGTCAAGGTCCTTGTGTTAGTTAGCTTCAAATCACAAGGTAATCTGGCATGAGCCAGAGTAGTGTTGTTCGTGTTCTGCGTTGCCATAAATATCATCCTTACCATATCAGTCTCCACCAAGAACTAACTGGTACGGATTATATGCATCGCATTGAATTCTGCCGATCGGCTCCATTTCAAATTCAGAAGGATGAGACATTTATTAATTTGATTTTATTTATTGACGAGGCTACATTCACGAACCATGGAAATGTTAATTTGCATAACATGCATTATTTAAGCAACTGAAAATCGATGTTGGCTGCACACCAAAAACCGTGGTCGGTGACTGTATGGTGAGAGATTCTGGAGGACAGAATTATAGGCCCCCATTTCATCGAAGGAAATTTTAATGGTAGGAAGTTGGGTTGTTTGGGGGAGCAGACCAGACAGCGAGGTCATCGGGCTCATCTCATAACGGAAAGACTGGGAAGGGAGTCAGCCGCGGCCTTCCAAAGGAACCATCTGGGCATTTGCCTGGAGCAATTAAGGGAAATCATGGAAAACCTAAATCATAATGGCTGGACGCGGGATTGAACTGTCGTCCTCCCGAATGAGAGTCCAGTTTTTTTTTTTTTTGTTTTGGTTTTAGGGCGCAAAACTGCTATGGTCATTAGTGCCCGGTCCGTGACTTAGAAAACACTAAAAAAACCGGAAATGGAAACCAGCAGCAATGGGAACGAAAGTCATAAAATTGGAGAAACTAAAAGCAGAAGGAAGGCTTAAAAATCCACTACAGAAAGGGGTTGGTTGTCCCCAAAAAAAGCTTCAAATGACTGACGTCATTTCACTGGCACTAATAAATGCGAGAACATGATCGGCTGAGCGCGTGTCATCTGCTAAAATCGACGATATATCAGGCAATAGCTGTAGACGGGGGCGTAACGGATTAAAATAGGGGCACTCAATTAAAAGGTGTCTTACCGTCCACAGCTGAGAGCAGTGGGGACAGAGTGGGGGAGGATCGCCGCTTAAAAGATGTCTATGGCTAAAAAGACAGTGCCCTATCCGAAGTCTAGTTAAAATTACCTCCTCCCGACGACGCGTTCGGGAGGAAGAGGTCCAAGCACAAGGAAGCGCTTTCACGCCCTGCAATTTATTATGGGGAAGTGTCGACCAATGCGCGTGCCATAAATTAACAACTCTACGACATAAAACACTCCGTAGATCAGTGAAGGGAATCGACTGAATAGCTGGCCGAAGAAGAGAGACTGCAGCCTTGGCCGCTATATCAGCCGCCTCATTCCCACAGATACCAGCGTGTCCCGGGAGCCAGAGGAACGCCACCGAGACGCCCCCCCCAGGTGGAGCAAGCGCAGACAGTCCTGAATCCGGTGGACCAGAGGGTGCACAGGGTAAAGAGCTTGGATACTGAGGAGAGAGCTGAGAGAATCTGAGCAGATAACTTACTGTATCCGCTGATGGCGGCGGATGTAGTGGACAGCCTGGAGAACAGCGTAAAGCTCCGCAGTATAAACCGAACACTGGTCGGGAAGCCGAAAGTGATTTGGGGTGTCGCCAACAATATAGGCACTCCCTACACCTAACGATGTTTTCGAGCCATCGGTGTAAATAAATGTGGCGTCCGTCATTTGTGCACAGAGCAGCAAATGCCTGACGATAAATGAGTGAAGGGGTACCATCCTTGGGAAATCGACAAAGGTCTCGGAGCAGGCAGATCCGGGGACGGAGCCAAGGCGGTGGTGTACCCCAAGTTGTCAAGAAGGTTTTAGGAAAGCGGAAGGAAAGAGAATGGAGCAGTTGACGGAAGCGGACTCCCGGTGGTAGTAGGGAGGAGGGGCGGCCTGCATACCCTACATCAAAGGAGGCGTCAAAAAAATGACATGGGCTGGATTAGCAGGCATGGAAGACAGATGGCTAGCATAACGACTCAGGACTGCTCGCTGATTGGACAGCGGAGGTTCAGCAGTCTCAGCATAAAGGCTTTCCACAGGGCTGGTGTAAAAAGCTCCAGACACTAAACGTAATCCTCGGTGGTGGATAGAGTCAAGACGCCGAAGAATAGACGGCCGAGCAGATGAGTAGACTATGCTTCCATAGTCCAATTTCGAGCGCACTAAGGCGCGATAGAGGCGGAGAAGGACCACTCTGTCCGCTCCCCAGGAGGTACCATTCAGGACACGGAGGGTGTTGAGGGATCACAGACAGCAAGCCGAAAGATAGGAAACGTGGGAGGACCAGCACAGTTTTCTGTCAAACATAAGACCCAAGAATTTAGCGACATCTGAAAACGGAAGGTTGATAGGTCCTAGATGTAAGGAGGGTGGAAGAAACTCCTGTCGTCGCCAAAAATTAACACAAACGGTCTTACTGGGAGAAAAACGGAAGCCGGTTTCGATGCTCCAAGAGTGGAGGCGATCGAGACATCCTTGAAGACGTCGTTCAAGAAGGCCTGTCCGTTGAGAGCTGTAGTAGATCGCAAAATCGTCCACAAAGAGGGAGCCCGAGACATCAGGAAGGAGACAATCCACAATTGGATTTATGGCGATGGCAAACAGTACAACACTCAGCACGGAGCCCTGGGGTACCCCGTTTTCTTGGGAGAAAGTACAGGAGAGAGTAGTGTTCACCCGCACCCTAAATGTGCGCTCTGCCATAAATTCGCGAAGAAAAAGGGGCAGCCGGCCTCGAAAGCCCCAAGAGAACAGTGTGCGGAGGATGCCTGTCCTCCAACAGGTATCGTATGCTTTCTCCAGATCAAAAAATATTGCTACCGTTTGGCGTTTCCGGAGAAAATTGTTCATGATATAAGTGGAGAGAGCAACAAGATGGTAAACTGCAGAACGATGCTTTCGGAATCCGCATTGGGCACGTGTTAAAAGACTGGGGGATTCCAGCCACCAAGCTAAACGGTAATTCACCATACGCTCCAAAACCTTACACACACTACTCGTGAGAGAAATGGGGCGATAGCTAGAGGGGAGATGTTTGTCCTTTCCAGGTTTCGGAACGGGAACGACGACAGCTTCCCGCCATCGTCTGGGAAAAGTACTGTCGGTCCAAATTCGATTATAAAGGCGAAGGAGGTAACGCAGACTATGGGTTGATAAAGGCAACAACATTTGGACATGGATACCATCCGGCCCTAGGGCGGAGGAGCGAGAAGAAGAGAGTGCATGTTGGAGTTCCCGCATGGAGAAAACAGTATTGTAGCTTTCGCGATTTTGAGAGGAGAAAGCAAGATGTCGCGCTTCCGCTGCACGTTTCTTCGGGAGAAACGCTGGCGGGTAATTTGAAGAGCTCGAAATCTCTGCAAAGTGTTGACCCAATGAGTTAGACATTACGACGGGGTCCACTAACGTATCATGCACGACAGTGAGCCCAGAGACCGGGGAGAAACTAGGCGCGCCTGAGAACCGTCTAAGCCGACTCCAAACTTCCGAGGAGGGAGTGAAGGTGTTAAATGAGCTAATAAAGAATTTCCAGCTTGCCTTCTTGCTATCGCGGATGATGCGACGGCATCGCGCACGGAACTGCTTATAGCGGATACAGTTGGCCAAAGTAGGATGGTGGCGGAAAATGCGAAGAGCACGTCGCCGCTCACGTATTGCATCACGGCATGCCTCGTTCCACCAAGGAACTGGGGGGCGCCGGGGCAATTCGGAGGTGCGTGGTATTGAACGTTCCGCATCTGTAAGAATAACGTCGGTAATATGTGTGACCTCATCGTCGACGCTGGGAAAGCGACTGTCATCGAATGTCGCTAGAGACGAAAAAGTGTCCAATCGGCTTGGACAAACTTCCAGCGACGAGGCCGCATATATGGCAGTTGAGGCTGCAATCTAAGGACACATGGAAAGTGGTCACTCGAGTGTGTATCATCAAGGGCGAACCATTCGAAGCGCCGAGCTAGCGGAACAGTACCGACCGCAAGGTCTTAATGAGATAAATTTGTTGTGGAGGCAGACAAAAATGTGGGGACCCCAGTGTTGAGGCAAACTAGATCCGCTTGGTGGAAGACGTCTAGCAATAGTGAGCCACGTGGACAAGGATGTGGAGATCCCCAAAGCGGGTGGTGGGCATTGAAGTCCCCAACCAGCAAATAGGGGGGTGGAAGCTGACCAAGAAGATGAAGGAGATCAGCTCGTGCCATTGGTGTGGACGATGGAATGTATACAGTACAAAGAGAGAACGTGTATCCAGAAAGGGAAAGACGGATGGCGACAGCTTGGAAGGAAGTGTTTAAATGGATTGGGTAATAATGGAGAGTTTCATGGAGAAGAATCATGAGTCCTCCATGTGCTGGAGTGCCTTCAACAGAGGGGAGATCATATCAGACGGCCTGAAAATGAGGGAGAACAAAGCGGTCATGGAGACGCAGCTTTGTTTCCTGAAGACAGAAGATGACCGGCGAGTAGGATCGTAAGAGGATCGACAATTCATCCCGATTGGCTCGAATGCTGTGGATATTCCAGTGGATAATGGACATAGGGTGAACAGAAAATGGAGGAATGTGACCAAAGTTGCTGTCAACTCAACAACTGCTCAGAGCTTGCGACCGACAGCATGGAGTGGCTTTTCAGCCGAAGGCAGAAGATCCTGATCCATAGGTTGGTCAGGAGCAGCTCCTGCCACCAGCGATTGGCCGGTTGATCGGCCGCCAGCAGTGCGCCTCAGCGACACAGAAGACGGCCGAGGGCGAATTCCGCCAAGTGGTGCTGTAGATGGGACACGCCTTGGCAGAGAAGGAGATGAACTGGGTTTCTTTGTAGCCTTCTTGGAATTATGATATTTAGAAGAAGGAGGAACCGATGGTTGTGAAGTTGGGGTACGTAAAAAATCTTCACGAGTGTGCTCTTTTTTCGAAGTCTTGGTGTCTGACTTTTGGGCTCGAGATTTAGCGGAACCCGATGAAGGGTGAGCCATAGATTGAGCAGGCGAAAGTGGTGAGGTTGAACGGGCGATCTTTGCGCTGGCCGATCTGACGACCGTGGTACTAAAGGTGAGGTCGCAAGTCTGTGTGGCCACCTCCTTTGTTGGCCGAGGAGAAGCAAGGACAGTGCTGTATTTTCCTGTCTGAGGCACGGTGGGCTGTCGACTGGCGAATAATTTTCGAGCAGCAAAGGTCAACACCTTTTCCTTCACTCTTATTTCCTGGATGAGCTTTTCGTCCTTAAAAATGGGGCAATCTCGAGAGGAAGCAGCTTGGTCACCCATACAGTTGATGCAGTGAGGGGATGGAGGTGGACAAGCACCCTCATGGGCATCCTTGCCACACGTAACACATTTGGCCGGATTGGAACAGGACTGGCTGGTGTGATTGAACCGCTGACACCGATAGCAACGCATAGGGTTTGGGAGGTAGGAGCGAACGGAAATTATCTCATAGCCTGCTTTGATTTGCGATGGGAGCTGAACTTTGTCAAATGTCAAGAAGACAGTGCGGGTTGGAATGAGGTTCGTGTCAACCCTTTTCATAACCCTATGAACAGCCGTTACGCCCTGGTCAGACAGGTAGTGCTGAATTTCTTCATCAGACAATCCATCGAGGGAGCGTGTATATCTGACTCCACGCGAGGAATTTTAAGTGCGGTGCGCTTCAACCCGGACAGGGAAGGTGTGTAGGAGTGAAGTATGCAGCAATTTTTGTGCCTGGAGGGCACTGACTGTCTAACAAGGTGCCATTCCGTAATCTGGAACAAGACTTTACAGGACCTGCAATTGCGTCGACACCTTTCTGAATAATGAAAGGGTTAACCGTGGAGAAGTCGTGACCTTCGTCAGACCGAGAAACAAAAAGGAACTGTGGCAATGATGGAAGAACTGTCTGTGGCTGAGACTCAGTGAACTTACACTTGTGAGCAGACATAGTGGAAGGTGAGGAAACCATTGCGGAAGAAACCCCCATGATTACCGGTGTCTCTGATGGCGCTCTCCTCCCTTGTGGGGGCCCTCTCTGAGGGCACTCCCGCCTTAGGTGATTGTTCACACCTCAGGTCACACCTCCCGACAAACGGACGGAGGGACCAATCGGCACTTTCGGAAGGTATCAGCTCGGGTAATCACCCCTCCCTGGGCCTGGCCGTTACCAGGGGGTACGTACGTCTCCTACCTGTCTACCCGGGGCGGGGAATTACGCGTTACCCCGTCACCGGCTACGCACAAAAAGGCGTGGGTCGGCCTTCAGACATGCACAGGGAGGAAGAAAGGGAAAGGGAAAGGAAGGAAGAGAGGTCTCAAACGCCGCAGCGGAGAAAAGGGTAAAGAGAAGAGGTAAGGAGAAGAGGTAAGGAAAAGAGAAGGACAAAGGAAGGATGGAGACATACAAGTAAGGAAGGCGAAGAATGCGGTACATTTACGAGCGTCCGTCTCCGGACGTAGGCACAAACCATACTCCCAGAGGGGGAGAAAGGGAAGGAAAGAGCCAGAGGTGAGGCGGGGGTGAAGGTGGGGGATGGGGAAGGATGCGGAAAGGGAAGGTATGCAGCCGTGAAAGGAAGGAAGGCCACATTAGCTTGGGGTCCCGTGCTCGCTACACACGTATCCACAATAGAGTTGTGGACCTCCTTGGAGGGGGGGGAGTCCAGTGTGCAAGCCACTGTGCCACCTCGCTCGGTTAATGCTAGGAAGTACACAACATTCCTGCAAAAAACATTAGGTCTGTTATTGAAATAAATACCTTTAGGGACAAGGAACAGAATGTGGTATCAACATGAAGGGTATCTAGCACATTTTTCGTTGATGGCTAGAAATGAGTTGCAGAGAATCCCCAAATCATGGGATTGGACGTGGAGGAGATGTGTCGTGGCCGGGTTGTTTGCCAGACTTTACGCCTCTGGATTTTTTTCTTGTGGGGATTCGTAAAAGACATTGTTTATAAAGATGTTCCAACTACACCTGAAGATGTGCAAGAGATAATTGTCAGAGCACGCGCTTCGGTAAGTGCCAGTGTGATAAGGAATACCACTCAATCTATGATAAGAAGATTGCAGCAGTGCATTGACACCAATGGTCATAGCTTCGAACACCTTCTGTAAATGGACGTTGCATGCCACTCTTGTGACCTTGTTGACCTTCAAAGACCTTACTGTTACACATCATTGGATTTGTCTTGATAGCCCCTATCAGAAAGCGAGTACCGAACAAAAAAAAAAAAAAAAAGTTTACCTTTATTTCTCTGAAGCAACCCCACCTAACAACCCCCTGTTGCACCATGCAACTTTTGTCTCATAAACTTTACAGCTCCTATCATACTTTCCAAGTTATTCTTGGTGGTAATAGTAACTCACCCTGTTTACTCATCCATCCTTACACAACTCCTGCTCCCAACCCCGTATCTCATGGCTCATACGCCTGTAACAGACCTAGATGCAAGACGTGTTCTACACATGCTCCCACCACTATCTACTCCAGTCTGGTCACTAACATCACTTATCCCATCAAAGGCAGCACTACCTGTGAAACCAGTCACATGATCTACTAACTAAGCTGCAAATAAGATGCTGCATTCTACATGGAAAGGACAACTGACAAGCTGTCTACCTGCATGAATGGCCACTGACCACCTGTGGCCAAGAAATAAATGAACCATCCCACTGCCAAGCACGGTGTACAGTGTAACATTCTTCATTCCAATGACTGCTTCAGAGCCTACGCCATCTGGATTCTTCCCTCAAACACCAGCTTTTCTGAATTGTGGTTGTGTGTGTGAGTGCGTGTGCACGAGAGCGAGAGAGAGAGAGATCTTCAATGAATGCTAACTTTCTGCCAGTCTCTGTTTTGCTTCTCTGCGGCTTAGCATCTCTAGTAGATGGTAAGTAGCAACTATCCTTTTTGTAATATTCTTACCTTGAACCCCTGATTTTTCATTATTGAATTTTACGAAAGATTCTTGTTGTACATCTCATGTTGACACAATACTCTTGCAAAGCTAAGTTATTTACTAAACCCAACTGGATTCACGAATAGCAGCCAATCAACCCGATGCCCTTAGTAGTTTTAATGTTTCCTTTGGTTAATCTCATTGTGCTAAAAATACTGAAAGAGGTGCACGATTAGTTTTTAGGATTTTTTCTGACTTGACACCCAGATGTTCAAAAACTTTACTGTAGACACATCATATTTGGGGGTTGTGGTTAGTAGGTAACATGACAATACCCCCTTTCGTAGGCAACTAGTCAATATCCAAGCTCTGCAAGAGCATTATACACCAACATGAGACGTACAATAAAGAATTTTGTGTTTGACAATGCATCTTTGCTGCATGCTTTCTTACTCTGAGTCTAATGGCATTTTAGCTTTAAATTATGTATTTCTACAAGGAAATACACAGGATGTTTCCCAATTCATGTTACACACTTCTAGATGGGACTTAATAGATCAACTCTGACATAGAAACACATGTCTGGAAACAACATCGAACAGTGCTACAGAGTGTCAAAGTTGTAGGCACTGGAACCTGTAAATGAATGTATATGCAGGGAGATTGTGCGATGTTACAAACTTTCTAGGATGATGGAGAAGAATAACTTTATCAACTTGAGGTAAAGGTTGCTGCACCACATTCAAATGAGTTTAAAGTTACATGCAAAACAGGTTCTGATACCTCTGACAGTGGAATACATGTACTGTTTAGCTAATACTGTACAGTAGGCAACTTTCAGAGGTGGTAGTACGAACAAAAACAAGAAAACTAAACATGGGCTCTAAATGCATACCCGAGGAGCTAAGAGCACTTTTTCAACAGAGATGTGTTTCATGGTAGTGAAGATTAATAAGTGCTTACAGCACCTCAGGTATACTTTTAGCACCTGTGCTTACTAGATTTTTTCCTTATTTTGGTTCATACTGTCAACTCTGAAAGTTGCCTAGCTTACAATTTTAGCAAGAATACTACCAGTATACATGTATTACACTGTCAGAAGTATCCAAACTGTTTTCGCTTATAACTTTCAACTCTTGTTTCCAGTATAGGAACCCTTACCTCGAATTGATGCATTTCATCATGGAATCATCCCCCCCCCCCCCCCCCCACACACACACACACACACACACACACACACACACACACACACACACACACACACACACACACACACACACACACACACCTGTTCACCATTGCATCACACTGCTGGGGCGTCCATTGTCCCCTCTTGATGGCCGCCATGCACTGGGCGACCAGAGATTTGAAGCACTGCTTGCGCGTCGCGTTGTGCGGCGGGTTGTCCCAGAGTGGTGTCGCCCTCACATACGCCCACGCCAGGCACACGTAGTCCACAACTGCCTCCCAGTGGCAGCTCTCCACCAGCTGCCGGCCTTGCTCCAAGACAAATTTCTGCAACAAAACAGTTCATTGTAACACTCTTGTGCCTATCAGATTCATCTTAGCCTTAGAAATGTAGATACTGATTAAAAAGAAAATGGTATAGTGACGTTACAAAGACACTAGCGAATATACTTCTGGTGCAATGTTTAAAAAAGTGGAGGGTAGCTAATTTTAAATCTATGAAAAGCAGTCCAACGGTTTTCAGTGAAGGATGCTTAGCTACAGTTAGGGCTTTCATACCTACTGTGTGATGGGCAGTTTCGTGGTATGTTTCATGCAAGTCTAAGACGCCTACAAAAAATTTCCTGACCATAATTTTTGCAGTTACAATTATGTCAATTTCTTGACCTACATATATGAGTGAGCAACTTTTATCCGCAGTAAAAACAATGAAATCTGCCCACAGAAGATCACTGACAAACTGAGGTTAAAAATGAAATGATAGTGACAATATTACAATTCGAATGGCTTTCGGCGGCTAGAAGTTGCACTGACAAACTGAGGTTAAAAATGAAATGATAGTGACAATATTACAATTCGAATGGCTTTCGGCGGCTAGAAGTTGCTGACGGCTAGGCCGCTGGCGAGCCCAGTCTGACGGGGCACACGTTCGCCAGCTAGCAGCTCCACATGGTACTTCACTGCAGGAAAACACCTCTGTATGAGTGATGGTTTAGTATTGCCAACCCACCATCTGCCAGAGTAGCAAAGGCAGATGAGTGTGATGCCAAGAACCACACGACAACCAAAATTGACTAAGTAGTGGAAGATTGTCACCAGAATCCAGCAGATCGTTCTCTTGAAGTGAATCACTGCAGAGACAGTTTAAATGTCAGTGGTTTGTTTTATAGTTTTGTGGGCTAATACCCAAAATGATTTTATTCAAATTGACTCCCTATTTGCACTGCATGCACATAAATAACGTTTGCTATAAAATCAGAGATGCTCAACATTTCTCTACAATATATTTAGAAGTACACATTGCAACACTTATTAAATGGGGAAATTTACCAAATTAAAAATATCTGACTATGGTGAATTAACATACATTATGAAATTATACAAAATTTTGATATTCACGGATACGAATAGACTCGTTGCAGTGTGGATTAGAGACTGGTGGCTGGTTTTCATCTTAACTGTGCAGATCTCTACAGAAGGGTCATTTGGATCACTCCACCTGGTAACAGATTCCCTGAACTTCATAGGTGGGAACTTGTCAACGCATCCCTTCTTTCCAACCAATCTTCTGTACTTTACTTCCAGCAAATTCTCCACTGAATACTGTAACATTGTTTTGTTTTATTCACTTTTTACTACCCTGATCCCGAAATTTTTTTTCATATTTTTAATTGCCCTATTCATTTCAGTTCATCTGTACATCTTCATCATGGTATTATATTAAAGGTTGCCAATTCTACTAATACTTAAGGATTACAAACAACGAACTGGAACCGTCACAGAAGGAAAGAGAAAGATTGTGTTTTATTGGCAGAACACTTAGCAGATGCAAGAAGTCTACGAAAGAGATTGCCTACATTACACTTCTCTTCCGAAATACTACCGCGCAGTACGGTGTCCTTACCAGACAGGACACACATCTGTCAAAAATGTTCAAAGAAGGGCAGCTCGTTTTGTATAATAGCTAAATAGTGGAAGTCAGTCACGGATACAATAAGACAGTTGGGGTGACAATCACTAAAAGTAAACTCACATTGTGACGAGATCTTTTCACAAAATTTCTATCACCAACTTTCCCCACTGAATGCGAAAATATTTTATTGGCTCTCACCTACAGAAAGTGGAATGTCCACCATGTTAAAATAATAGAAATCTGAGCTCACATAGGAAGATTTAGGTGTTCATTTTTCCCACGTGCCATTCCAGAGTGCGACAGCTGACATATTCAAAGTGGTTCTGTGAACCCTCTGCCAGGTACTTTCTAACTAGACCTACCATTTCTGGACTGAAGACTGCACAGATCTTACCAACATATACTGTCTTTGGCCTCCTATGTTCCAAACTACTACCCCCCCAGTCCTTACAGCAGTTTGGACGTGTCTCAATGTGGGTACACATGGAACATGCTTGTACAAAAATGTGTGGTTAAAGAAATAAAATATTATTCTTATCTTGACTATCCGCTATGGAAACTGTCTCACAGTACTACTGTTTTTCTCCTCTTCTCCATATAATACTGTAGTCTGACTGCTCCTATGTTACAGTGCAACCTTTGTACTGAATGTAATTTAACAGGACGAAACAAAAACTCAAATCACTGAGTCAGAACTAACAAACATTTCCACAAGCCTCCCTATTCTCGGTACATGTGCTGAACAGTGCACACACTTTAACAATTGCACGAACTCTAGTAATCCAAATCTGATCAAGCGTCAAGCTTGTATGGTCCTAATGCTTGCACAAATTTGGCCTACACATATTCTAGCACGCTTGTGCAAACACGTTCGGACATAAATGCTTGTCAAGCTTGCAGTCACATGTGTAGCCACCTTTAACCTGGATTCAGGAACTGAAAGTTGGGTACTGTTTCTCCTTTGAATGTGTGTACGAAAAAAATAAAAAATGTTTCGGAAAGATCTTTGATGTGCAGCAACATGTACGCTGCATATTTTCGTGTTACGAAAGTATAAATTCGAATTCCACCAAACACCGCATGTTACTTTCCAAAGCATTGAAATCGAGATTGCGACGTGCTTTCTTAAGCCAGTCACAGCTCATGTCACATGACCTCGCCGGATGATGATAGCACAGGACACGTGTAGTCAGCCAATAGCAAGATTAGTCTTAAGTAGCGCAAACACACAAATAAGAAAAGTTAATGGTTTAATTTAATATATATATTGTTGCTACAAGAAAAGAAAAGCTTTCACATACAATATTAGTCTCTAAGATTAATAAGCTGCAAGAGAAGCTAAGCTTCCACATATGGTTTAATTTAATATACATATTGTTGCTACAAGAAAAGCAAAGCTTTCACATACAATATTAGTCTCTAATATTAATAAGCTGCAAGAGAAGCTAAGCTTCCACATATAATATTGATCTCTTTTGCGCATGTTACACTTTAAGATACATCACACAAATGTGCCAGTAAAATTTTTAACAACGACCCAAATGTCTGATCTCATGGGCCCGAAATTCTTCTAGGTGGTCATCCCCAAAGATCAGATTTTTAAATGAGAGTCAAACGCTCTGCGATTTAAGAAATTCGTTCATTCTCGCACATAGTTCATCTTGTATAAAAGGAAATTAACTTTGAAAGTAAATCTTTTCAAAACCACCATTCGTAATATTTTCCCGTGACCTCTTAGAAATAGGTTCGTTTCAGCAGATGCCAGCCCGTATGTTTGTACGTGTAAAACAATAAAAGATCTTGCATTAAATCGGATTTAATGTAAACTGCTGTCATGTCACGCTCATCGGAGGCAATTTGTTGTTAAGAAGCATTGCACAGTCTTCCTAAAGCTTTGCTGTTGGCAGACCCTTGTATGAGCACTGTGTTTTGTTGCATACGGCGCATTTCCTTTGCGACTTAACTTTTATTTTCGTCCCCCCCCCCCCTCTTGTTCATGTTTTGTTCCTGCAGTACTATTCTGCAGAAGCGGTATACAGTAATATTCTTTTTTAGAGTATTGGTTCTAACCAGTCAAAATACCAAAAATGTAACTGAAAACTAAAACAATGAAAAATTTCCGGAATTCTAAAAAATTCCCGGGTTTTTCTCAGTTTTCTCCCGGATGAAAAAATTCCTGGGTGTTTCCTGGATCTCCCGGTTGTCCCGGGTCGTATACACCCTGTTCCAGAACCTCACTGATACTCTTGCTTCATGTCTCAACGGTTTGTGCTGCAAAAATGGGTTATTCAAGCCTTTGGCAGGTGGTCACACAAATGTCACACGACAGAATGTATTATACCATCATCAGGCCCTAAAACAACAAAATTACCAATAATGAAAACAATCAATTATTGATGAAGTTATTTATGAAATTATCTAATTAAAAAATTACCAGCAAGTATTACATAAAATAAAGATAGAAACTGTAGATACACGAGAGCATATTTGTCTTTAAATAATAGTTTCTAAGTTTAAGTCTGAAAACACCTCGAGATTCTGATTTGATTGTGATTTCAATATAGAGAAGTTGGCAATGTTTTGTCATTGGTTGGCCATTAAGGCAGCATCACAATTACTGCGGCAGGATACTTATTTGTCACAAGCAATTTTACCTTGGCACATTTTCTGGTTTTAAGTAGTACATCAAAGGAGAGATCATGGCACTGAATTTCAGTAGGGTCTGCTAAAAATCAATCCTCTTCAAATTTCAGGCTAAAATCTAAGTGAAGGATTATGATGTGATGGGGACAAATAAAGGGATCTGCAACACTAAGATGTATACCACCACCATCGCCACTACATGGCCACACCATCATGTGACATTTCTAACTTCTTTACTTGGGTGTAAAGATAAACAGAAAAAAATTATAAATTAATCAATAAACAAATGTAGTTCACTGAGCACCACATCGCTTAATAATGTGGATTCTGATACCTAACTGCATCACAATTTACAACTTTTGAGTTGTTTCATATTTCTATTTAACCATTTTAAAGTGTGCAGAGCTACTTAGCACAGAAAATTGACTGATACAAACCTTGAAGGCAGCAAGATGTACAGCTGCCCTGCTGTAAGCAGGTGAATCAGTCTTTGATGTGAGGCGAGAGGTCGGCAGTGATTTGAATATGTTTTTCTTCAAATACGACAATTGCTCTTCAAGGGGTCGCAGATCAGGACCTGGCATAATATCCCTGACTTCCTGAAAAACCATTTGTATTTATAAAAAACAACACACACACACACACACACACACACACACACACACACACACACACACACACACACACAAAATCTTATTAGTAAAAGCTAAAATGTTAAAAATGTAATTGTTAAGTAAGACTAATAGGAACTTTAAAAGCTCTTTGGTTTCCAGCCAGATGACAGCATTAATATACTATGTTTATACCACTGTCAGTCATTATCTGGATGTTGTGGGAATCCAAGAACTTTTCCTTAGTAATACATACTGGGAAAGTCTACATTTACACATAATTACACCTTTTCACAAGTACTTATGTGTTGAAAGAGCCAGCCTTTCCTGAGCCAATTATAAACCTGTCTCACTACTTTAGGGGATAGTACTGTTACCTCTCAAAATTTTAAATTCTTGCAGCTCTATCTTTACTTTGTCACAATGCTTAGATCTGAAGGCACAAACACAGACATGCTGGCAACAAAGCACACTAACACTTTCTTAGGAACACCAACACACAGCTGAACTCCCACTGCTCATTGAATATGGCTGAACATATTGAACTGGTTTCAACTCTTCCCACTTTTACCATGGTGCAGTTCATGAAAAGAAACAATGGAAAACTTTTAAACTGTGACAGCAGCCATCTCCCACTGCTCATTGAATATGGCTGAACATATTGAACTGGTTTCAACTCTTCCCACTTTTACCATGGTGCAGTTCATGAAAAGAAACAATGGAAAACTTTTAAACTGTGACAGCAGCCATGAAATGCACAACACACCTATTTTTTTGCAAGAATTTTGTGAGGGTACTGAATTTTTTCTGAAGTTAACTTGAGTTGTTTCTCACGAATCCTACAGGTACCGAGTGTTCTGTACCCTTGTCATTGTTTATAAATTACGAACCATGTATGTAATTGCTACTGTCGTGAAGTATGAGGTTTAAATAAAATTTTAAAACGCAAGACAGTGTATCAGTGCAAATATTTGTGTTTTTGACTTGAGGCACTCCTTGGGCAACATACAGCAACTGGAGCTTGCCAACAGATCTCTTACAAGATCACCAGATTCAGCAAGGAGCTACAAATGCTGTGTGTACTGCTCTAGGATGGAGGGGATGTTCTGCTCAGAATCTTACAAGAAAAGATACAAATTAATAATGGATAACATTGCTGTCAAGAGCTTTGTATAATTTGAGTTAGTGCGAATTAACTCTCTAGTCAAAATGCATATCTGTAGTTTGTTACATAATAAAGCCTCATTATTATATGAACAATTGGAAAGTCATTTCACAAGCAGGGATTGGAGACCTATTATTACATAATATATAAAAAGTAAACCCATATAAACATTTTTATGGTTTTGCCACCCAAAATGCTTTCAGTCAATCTCAGGAAAGAAGACAGTTGTCAAGAGCAGTAGGAAGCGACCACCCACCAAGCAGCAATGTCTCATTTGCACCACCTAAGACACCTCCATCATGATACCTGTGCAGAATGCGTACAGCCCATTAATAAATTGTGTAATGTGGTTGACTGATGTCATACTTCGACGGCTCACCTCAATAAGTCTGGCATGTGCCTACGTGAAGTATCACACACCATAGTAAACGATAACTGACTGCCCTCCCAAAATGTCTAAGTCCATGCTGCATCTAGTGAGAGTTCTTATAACATGAAAATGAAAACTGAACTCAGAAAATCTGAAAATTTGACAGTATAAGCTGCCCAGAACTTACTTTTAGAAAGTGTTGCTGCCAGCAGTTCCAAAAAACGATATGGATCATTAAGAAATAAAGAAATGAATATTCAGTGCTTACATCTTCCAGGTTCGGGTGTCTGTCGATGAGTGACTGTACAATGCCGATGAGCTGCTCTTGAGACAGTCCTTTCAGCCCCAGCTGTATAGGGCCGTTGTACGTCAAAGTCGGTTTCTCGACACGGCCCTTCTTCACACCAGGTGACCCCTTCAGTGACGGTGACAGCTGATGGAATTGAAAACATAATCTTAAAAATTAAATCCTTTATCTTGTCATGTTTATCTGGCAGTGACTAAAAATTGTAGTAAAATTTGAGAAAATTGTCTTTTTGTGCGCGCGCACGCACACACACACACACACACACACACACACACACACACACACACACACACACACACCAGTTCGATCACATCTGCATTGTTACCTTGTGCCAGAAAGGGCTCTCAAGGGAAGTGTCCAGGCATCTCTGAGTGAACCAAAGCGATGTTGTTCAGACATGGAGGAAATACAGTGAGACAAGAACTGACAATGACATGCCGCACTCAGACTGCCCAAGGGATACACTGCAGTGGATGACAGCTACCTACGGATTATGGTTCAGAGGAACCCTAACAGCAATGCCACCATGTTGAATAAGCCGCTTCACACAGTTACAGGATGTCGTGTTACAGCTCAAACTGTGTGCAATAGGCTGAATGATGTGCAACTTCACTCCCAACGCCAATAGCAATATCCACCTCTGCAACCACTACACAATGCAGTGCAGTAAAGATGGGCCCAACAAATGCCAAATGGACCACTCAGGATTGGCATCTCTTCACCGATGAGTGTCGCATACGCCTTCAACCAGACAATCGTCAGAGACATGTTTTGAGGCAACCCAGTCAGGCTGAATGCTTTAGACACACTGTCCAGTAAGTGCAGCAAGGTGGAGGTTCTCTGCTGTTTTGGGGTGGCATTACGTGGGGCCGACGTATGCCACTGGTGGTCACGGAAGGTGCTGTAACGGCTGTACGATACGTGAATGCCATCCTCAAACTGATAGTGCAACCATATCGGCAGCATATTGGCGTGCATTTGTCTTCACGGACGACAATTCTCACCCCATTGTGCACATTTTGTGAATGACTTCCTTCAGGATAACGACGTCACCCGACTAGAGTGGCTACCATGTTCTCCAGACATGAACCCTATCAAACACGCCTGGGATAGATTGAAAAGGGCTCTTTATGGACAACATGACCCACCAACCACTTTGAGGGATCCACACCGAATCGCCGTTGAGGAGTGGGACAATATGAACCAACAGTGCCTTGATGAACTTGCGGATAGTATGCCACGACGAAAACAGGCATGCATCAATGCAAGAGGACATGCTTGCGTGTACAGCAATCTGGACCACCACCTTTGAAGGTCTAGCTGTATGGTGGTATAACATGCAAAGTGTGGTTTTCATAAGCTATTGCTTATGATGTTTATGTTGACCTCTATTCCAGTTTTCTGTACACATTCCAGAACTCTCTAAACTGAGGTGATGCAAACCTTTATGATGTTTTTAATTTGAGCTGGAGAGGGCAATTCACAGACTGCTTTGCTTTCTTTGATTTTCTCCACACTTACACAATTTGAAGCTCAGCGCACCACATCATCAGTTTCCTAATGCAATATGAGGCAATTGTCAAACTCTAAACTGCCTTCGACTAAAACTGACTGTTTGTAAATTTCGAAGTACTGTTAATTACAAAATATTTATAACACATTAGAGTGTTTATCTGTAGCTGAACAGAGCATGAAAGTGTTAATCTTCAGGCTCCAGGTTTGTATCTCACTAGTAGCAACCTTTTTGTTTTATTTAAATCCTGCACTTAATAGAAACCCTAATTAAGAAATATTTATTCATAATGTTAATAAAAATAACACCTTTTTAGTTCTAATTACTAACTACACGAAAGTTCCAGTATTCAAAAAACTTAAAATTTGGTGCAAATGTGTCAAATAGAAAATAAAATACTTTTTTTTTTACTTCTTGAGAGCAAACACTATTATTCATGCATATATTTTTTATTTAATAATAATTTCACACATGTATCAAAGTTTAATTTTTGAATGCACTCTGTTATTAAATTTTTTAGTGAGGTTTCAATTCTGACAGTCACTGTCAGGCACTGTGGGATGTTGAAATCCTCTCTGCAACATTACTTTTTGACATGCTGAAACATAGTTCGAATCTGTCCAAAACCAAACACGTGGATTAACAATTCTACCCACCCGCTTCTCAGCAAATGCCTTGTAGCTAACACAGAAACATGCACTACATAAACCACAGTACTACAATGATATGAATATAATAGAGGGAAACATTCCACGTGGGAAAAATATATCTAAAAAGAAAGATGATGAAACTTACCAAACAAAAGCGCTGGCAGGTCGATAGACACACAAACAAACACAAACATACACACAAAATTCTAGCTTTCGCAACCAATGGTTGCCTCGTCAGGAAAGAGGGAAGGAGAAGGAAAGACAAAAGGATATGGGTTTTAAGGGAGAGGGTAAGGAGTCATTCCAATCCCGGGAGCGGAAAGACTTACCTTAGGGGGAAAAAAGGACAGGTATACACTCGCACACACACACATATCCATCCACACATACACAGACACAAGCAGACATTTGTAAAGGCAAAGAGTTTGGGCAGAGATGTCAGTCGGGGCGGATGTACAGAGGCAAAGATGAAGTTGAAAGACAGGTGAGGTATGAGCGGCGGCAAATTGAAATTAGAAATTAGCGGAGATTGAGGCCTGGCGGATAGCGAGAAGAAAGGATATGCTGAAGGGCAAGTTCCCATCTCCGGAGTTCTGACAGGTTGGTGTTAGTGGGAAGTATCCAGATAACCCGGACAGTGTAACACTGTGCCAAGATGTGCTGGCCGTGCACCAAGGCATGTTTAGCCACAGGGTGATCCTCATTACCAACAAACACTGTCTGCCTGTGTCCATTCATGCGAATGGACAGTTTGTTGCTGGTCATTCCCACATAGAACGCTTCACAGTGTAGGCAGGTCAGTTGGTAAATCACGTGGGTGCTTTCACACGTGGCTCTGCCTTTGATCGTGTACACCTTCCGGGTTACAGGACTGGAATAGGTGGTGGTGGGAGGGTGCATGGGACAGGTTTTACACCGGGGGCGGTTACAGGGGTAGGAGCCAGAGGGTAGGGAAGGTGGTTTGGGGATTTCATAGGGATGAACTAAGAGGTTGCGAAGGTTAGGTGGACGGCGGAAAGACACTCTTGGTGGAGTGGGGAGGATTTCATGAAGGATGGATCTCATTTCAGGGCAGGATTTGAGGAAGTCGTATCCCTGCTGGAGAGCCACATTCAGAATCTGATCCAGTCCCGGAAAGTATCCTGTCACAAGTGGGGCACTTTTGGGGTTCTTCTGTGGAAGGTTCCGGGTTTGAGGAGATGAGGATGTGGCTCTGGTTATTTGCTTCTGTACCAGGTCGGGAGGGTAGTTACGGGATGCAAAAGCTGTTTTCAGGTTGTTGGTGTAATGGTTCAAGGATTCCGGACTGGAGCAGATTCGTTTGCCACGAAGACCTAGGCTGTAGGGAAGGGACCGTTTGATGTGGAATGGGTGGCAGCTGTCATAATGGAGGTACTGTTGCTTGTTGGTGGGTTTAATGTGGACGGACGTGAGAAGCTGGCCATTGGACAGGTGGAGGTCAACGTCAAGGAAAGTGGCATGGGATTTGGAGTAGGACCAGGTGAATCTGATGGAACCAAAGGAGTTAAGGTTGGAGAGGAAATTCTGGAGTTCTTCTTCACTGTGAGTCCAGATCACGAAAATGTCATCAATAAATCTGTACCAAACTTCGGGTTGGCAGGCCTGGGTAACCAGGAAGGCTTCCTCTAAGCGACCCATGAATAGGTTGGCATACGAGGGGGCCATCCTGGTACCCATGGCTGTTCCCTTTAATTGTTGGTATGTCTGGCCTTCAAAAGTGAAGAAGTTGTGGGTCAGGATGAAGCTGGCTAAGGTAATGAGGAAAGAGGTTTTAGGTAGGGCAGCAGGTGATCGGCGTGAAAGGAAGTGCTCCATCGCAGCAAGGCCCTGGACATGCGGAATATTTGTGTATAAGGAAGTGGCATCAATGGTTACAAGGATGGTTTCCGGGGGTAACAGACTGGGTAGGGATTCCAGGCGTTTGAGAAAGTGGTTGGTGTCTTTGATGAAGGATGGGAGACTGCATGTAATGGGTTGAAGGTGTTGATCTACGTAGGCAGAGATGCGTTCGGTGGGGGCTTGTTAACCAGCTACAATGGGACGGCCGGGATGATTGGGTTTGTGAATTTTGGGAAGAAGGTAGAAGGTAGGGGTGCGGGGTGTTGGTGGGGTCAGGAGGTTGATGGAGTCGGGTGAAAGGTTTTGTAGGGGGCCTAAGGTTCTGAGGATTCCTTGAAGCTCCGCCTGGACATCAGGAATGGGATTGCCTTGGCAAACTTTGTAAGTAGTGTTGTCTGAAAGCTGACGCAGTCCCTCAGCCACATACTCCCGACGATCAAGTACCACAGTTGTGGAACCCTTGTCCGCCGGAAGAATGACGATGGATCGGTCAGCCTTCAGATCACGGATAGCCTGGGCTTCAGCAGTGGTGATGTTGGGAGTAGGATTAAGGTTTTTTAAGAAGGATTGAGAGGCAAGGCTGGAAGTCAGAAATTCCTGGAAGGTTAGGAGAGGGTGATTTTGAGGAAGAGGAGGTGGGTCCCGCTGTGACGGAGGACGGAACTGTTCCAGGCATGGTTCAATTTGGATAGTGTCTTGGGGAGTTGGATCATTAGGAGTAGGATTAGGATCATTTTTCTTCGTGGCAAAGTGATATTTCCAGCAGAGAGTACGGGCGTAGGACAAATTAACTGTCCTACACCCGTACTCTCTGCTGGAAATATCACTTTGCCACGAAGAAAAATGATCCTAATCCTACTCCTAATGATCCAACTCCCCAAGACACTATCCAAATTGAACCATGCCTGGAACAGTTCCGTCCTCCGTCACAGCGGGACCCACCTCCTCTTCCTCAAAATCACCCTCTCCTAACCTTCCAGGAATTTCTGACTTCCAGCCTTGCCTCTCAATCCTTCTTAAAAAACCTTAATCCTACTCCCAACATCACCACTGCTGAAGCCCAGGCTATCCGTGATCTGAAGGCTGACCGATCCATCGTCATTCTTCCGGCGGACAAGGGTTCCACAACTGTGGTACTTGATCGTCGGGAGTATGTGGCTGAGGGACTGCGTCAGCTTTCAGACAACACTACTTACAAAGTTTGCCAAGGCAATCCCATTCCTGATGTCCAGGCGGAGCTTCAAGGAATCCTCAGAACCTTAGGCCCCCTACAAAACCTTTCACCCGACTCCATCAACCTCCTGACCCCACCAACACCCCGCACCCCTACCTTCTACCTTCTTCCCAAAATTCACAAACCCAATCATCCCGGCCGTCCCATTGTAGCTGGTTAACAAGCCCCCACCGAACGCATCTCTGCCTACGTAGATCAACACCTTCAACCCATTACATGCAGTCTCCCATCCTTCATCAAAGACATCAACCACTTTCTCAAACGCCTGGAATCCCTACTCAGTCTGTTACCCCCGGAAACCATCCTTGTAACCATTGATGCCACTTCCTTATACACAAATATTCCGCATGTCCAGGGCCTTGCTGCGATGGAGCACTTCCTTTCACGCCGATCACCTGCCGCCCTACCTAAAACCTCTTTCCTCATTACCTTAGCCAGCTTCATCCTGACCCACAACTTCTTCACGCTTGAAGGCCAGACATACCAACAATTAAAGGGAACAGCCATGGGTACCAGGATGGCCCCCTCGTATGCCAACCTATTCATGGGTCGCTTAGAGGAAGCCTTCCTGGTTACCGAGGCCTGCCAACCCGAAGTTTGGTACAGATTTATTGATGACATTTTCGTGATCTGGACTCTCAGTGAAGAAGAACTCCAGAATTTCCTCTCCAACCTTAACTCCTTTGGTTCCATCAGATTCACCTGGTCCTACTCCAAATCCCATGCCACTTTCCTTGACGTTGACCTCCACCTGTCCAATGGCCAGCTTCACACGTCCGTCCACATTAAACCCACCAACAAGCAACAGTACCTCCATTATGACAGCTGCCACCCATTCCACATCAAACGGTCCCTTCCCTACAGCCTAGGTCTTCGTGGCAAACGAATCTGCTCCAGTCCGGAATCCTTGAACCATTACACCAACAACCTGAAAACAGCTTTTGCATCCCGTAACTACCCTCCCGACCTGGTACAGAAGCAAATAACCAGAGCCACATCCTCATCTCCTCAAACCCGGAACCTTCCACAGAAGAACCCCAAAAGTGCCCCACTTGTGACAGGATACTTTCCGGGACTGGATCAGATTCTGAATGTGGCTCTCCAGCAGGGATACGACTTCCTCAAATCCTGCCGTGAAATGAGATCCATCCTTCATGAAATCCTCCCCACTCCACCAAGAGTGTCTTTCCGCCGTCCGCCTAACCTTCGCAACCTCTTAGTTCATCCCTATGAAATCCCCAAACCACCTTCCCTACCCTCTGGCTCCTACCCCTGTAACCGCCCCCGGTGTAAAACCTGTCCCATGCACCCTCCCACCACCACCTATTCCAGTCCTGTAACCCGGAAGGTGTACACGATCAAAGGCAGAGCCACGTGTGAAAGCACCCACGTGATTTACCAACTGACCTGCCTACACTGTGAAGCGTTCTATGTGGGAATGACCAGCAACAAACTGTCCATTCGCATGAATGGACACAGGCAGACAGTGTTTGTTGGTAATGAGGATCACCCTGTGGCTAAACATGCCTTGGTGCACGGCCAGCACATCTTGGCACAGTGTTACACTGTCCGGGTTATCTGGATACTTCCCACTAACACCAACCTGTCAGAACTCCGGAGATGGGAACTTGCCCTTCAGCATATCCTTTCTTCTCGCTATCCGCCAGGCCTCAATCTCCGCTAATTTCTAATTTCAATTTGCCGCCGCTCATACCTCACCTGTCTTTCAACTTCATCTTTGCCTCTGTACATCCGCCCCGACTGACATCTCTGCCCAAACTCTTTGCCTTTACAAATGTCTGCTTGTGTCTGTGTATGTGTGGATGGATATGTGTGTGTGTGCGCGAGTGTATACCTGTCCTTTTTTCCCCCTAAGGTAAGTCTTTCCGCTCCCGGGATTGGAATGACTCCTTACCCTCTCCCTTAAAACCCATATCCTTTTGTCTTTCCTTCTCCTTCCCTCTTTCCTGACGAGGCAACCATTGGTTGCGAAAGCTAGAATTTTGTGTGTATGTTTGTGTTTGTTTGTGCGTCTATCGACCTGCCAGCGCTTTTGTTTGGTAAGTTTCATCATCTTTCTTTTTAGATATACAGTACTACAATTGTGTAGACAACATGGTGGATAGATTGAAAAGGCAGTAAAATAATGAAGATGTAAACATACCATACCATATTTGCATATTTACATTGTCATTTTACTGCCTTTGCAATGCACAGTTGTACTTCGGTGCATAAGGCAAATGTTTTCACTTTCATGTTAGCTGTTTGGTGTTATTGCATTAGCTATGAAGCATGTCTTTTTAAGTGCCATTTTGAAATAAAAGTAAAGCAAGTAGACTTACTAGCAATTATATTTTTACATTAAAGACTGCTTTAATCTATGTTCTACGTATTTCTCACCAATAACACTTCCTTGTGGAACGCTGGATTATTATTTTTGTTTTACTCGATGACTTTCCATCTATTACTACTGACTGTGACCTTTCTGACAGGAAATCATGAATCCAGTCACACAAATGAGGTGATATTCCATAGGCACGCAGTTTGCTTGGAAGACTGCTTGTGAAGAATGGTGTCTAAAGCCTTTTGGAAATCTAAAAATATGTAATCAATCTGACATCCCCTGTCAATAGCACTCATTACTTCGTGAGTGTGAAGAGCTTGTTGTGTTTCACAAGAACAATATCTCTTTAGGTTTTCTGTCAGATTTCTAGAACAGTTTTGTTGTGGAAATTATTGAAAGCGCCTCACATTGAAGCAGCACTATATTTCGAACATTTGCTAAAGTTTGCCGATCTTGGGGATTTTACAATCTTAAATTTGGCAGGCTTTTTTCGTTGCTTCTGCAACAGCGATCTGACCCATTCTGTGTGCCATGGGGTATCAGTACCATGACTTATTAATTTACGTGGTATATATTTCAATTGCTGTTGATTCTCTCTCTTTGAAATCATTCCACAACTTTTCTACACTTACATGATCAGATCGGAAGGAGTGCAGACTGTCACTTAAAAAGGCATTCAGACTATATCGGCTTTTTTAAATAGATGTAGTTTGTGTTTCTTTTAGATGGTTGTAGGAGTTACAGTATTCAGCTTAGCAGCTACTGCCTTGTGGTCATTAATTCCTGTATTCGTCACAATACTCACTATTTATCCAGGATTATTTGTTGCTAAGAGGTCAAGTACACTTTCACAACCATTTACGCTTCAAGTAGGCTCGTGAACTAAATGTTAAAATAATTTTTTTAGAAAGCATTCAGTACAATTTCGGTTGATGTTTTATGCCTGCCACTGGCTTTAAACGTATAATTTTCCAGCATATCAAGGGTAGATTAAAGTCACCACTGACTGGGGTACCCACTTGAAATGAGACTCAAGTTTTCTTTGAACTGTTCAGCAACTATATCTTCTGAGTTGGGGTTTGGAACAATGACCCACTTAGTACATTAGTCCGATTGTCAAGTATAACCTCTACCCATACTATTTCGCAAGAACTATCTACTTCAATTTCACTACAAGGCAAACTACTTCTGATAGCAATAAATACTCCACCACCAATTGTATTTAATCCATCCTTTCTCAACACTGTTAGATTGTGAGAAAAAATTTCTGCTGTGCTTATTTCCAGTTTTAGCCAGCTTTCTGTACCTACAACTATTTGAGCTTCAGTGCTTTCTATTAGGGCTTTGAGCTCTGGTTCTTTCCCAACACAGCAACGACAATTTACAACTACATTACCCATCATTTCTACAATTATCTTACTGTGTTTTACCTGCCTCCTTTTAGACGGACACCCTGTCTGTGGTTCCCTGAGGCCCCCTAACCGAAAAAACTGCCCAGTCCCTTCCACACAGCCCCCGCTACCCGTGTAGTCACTTCCTGTGTATAGTGGACTCCTGACTTAAGTGGAACCTGGAAATCTACCACCCGATGGCGCAAGTCAAGGAATCTGCAGCCTACATGGTTACAGAACCACCTGAGCCTCTGTTCAGACCCTCCACTCGGCTCTGCACCAAAGGACCACAGTCAGTTCTATCGAAAATACTGCAGATGGTGAGCTCCGCCTTAATCTCACAAGCAAGACTGGCAATCTCTACCATTTCGCTAGCCGCCCAAAACCGGAGAGAATCTCCTCCAGTACAAAGCAACATACATCATTGGTACCGACATGAGCCACCACCTGCAGTTGGCTGCACCCTGCACTCTTCATGGCATCCGGAAGCAGCCTTTCCACACTTGGAATGACTGGTAGTGTGAAGCCATTGTCCCTAAATAAATTTGAGGAAACTTTTGTAGCACCAACACTACCTTGTCTGCTTTCTTTGCTCGTGTTTTCACTGATATCTGCAACATCAACATTTTGAACTTTACATTCTGCTGGCAAACTTGTCAAAGGTTGTTTATTATCTGCCATTTTGGCAGTGCACGCACACACCCACACACATACCTGCACCCCCCCCCCCCCCCCCCCACACACACACACACACACACACACACACACACACACACACACACACACACACACACACACACACACACACACACACAGTGATATGAAATAGTTTGATATTAACAAGTTTTATTCCAGTTGCCAAGTAGCTCTCAATGTGGACTCAATACATGAACTACTATGATGATTCAATAGCATAGCAGAATTCCTCGACCGTCAACCGCACTCTGCTAAACATGTAGAGTGAAGGGTATCCAGGTTATAGCATGAAAAAACAGAAATGTTAATAACATTAATTTTGGACCCCATTATATATTTTTAATTTTTTTCTTTTTAGAGAATATTTCAATTTATAGTATTGAAAATACAATTTTCTGATGTGAACTTTACTCTCTTATTTTTCAAAAACTGGAGAGTATCTAGCAAAAAGATGAAACATGTATATTCAATACATAAAGTACCCACAAAACAATAAAAACGAATGACCCAGATGTCAGACGCTCCTCTTGTAAGGTAAGTCTTACGATCAGTATTGCCTCACTTTTTCCTAAATTTCTTCAAAGACCAAAGTGATCTGCTCTGCAGATGAGTTCCACCAGTTCATCCATTCTTCTGTAGATAATGTGTCGGTATTTTACAAGCATGACATACCATACTGACTGAGTGTACCAACAATTTATGTAAAGTTGTTTTCTGCAAATTCTACTATTTTGCATACTCCCAACTTGCTAGAGGAAGCCCGAAAGGGCAACTTACATTACTGCTAGGTAAAATATCAAGTTCCACAAAACTTACCTTGCGCATCTTTTCAGGTGTCGTGAAAAGCTCCTTCGGGTCTGAGAGCATGAGTCTCTTGCGGGGTGTCGACCGCAGGACAATGTTGGACTTGACGGGGCTGGGTGTGCGCGCACCCATCGGGATGCCCTCCCGCTTGTGCGCGTCGAGGTCGGGGCTCCAGTTGACGGGACCCCGGCGCCGTCCCCGCTGCTGGATCACCAGCTCGTCTGGTGACGGAGCGGGGCTCATGTAGGATGATGGCAGCTGCACGTTGACGTTCAGGGCCCATGTGTTGGGTGTCAGTGTTCCTGAGCCGCAACAGGTCAGTGGATTAGAAGTATGTGACGGTACTTGCAAACATGTCGCCTTCTGCACGCAAGTACTGCTTTGATAGCCAGGCATTATTGCACTCTATGATATTGCTGGAACTACATGACACACAATAAATGTTAAATGTATTTAAACTGTCTCAATCACAAATTGCAATAAATCATTACTCACTTTGATAATTTTATGATCAAACTAAATATTTGAGCACTGAACAAGATACTGAAACATTTATTTTTATTTACAAATTTTAAGGTGGTGATTAAGTGACAAACTAAATCATTTGTTATTAGTTGCAAATGAGGCAAATATTTTTAATCAAATTTAGAGTTGCACTATTCTTATGGCTTCCTTTTTCTGGAGCAGTTGAAAAAACTTCCAACATCCACATGACATACGTACATAATCTGTGTATGAAGTATTTAGGATAATTTTTTTCCTGATGCGGTCACAGCACACACACACACACACACACACACACACACACACACACACACACACACACACACACACACACACCAACACGCACCAAACACGAGTTGCCCGTGATCTTTTGCTCAGACGAGTCCGTGGTTTTAGGGTAACTGTGCAAAGTGTCTCGGTGCAAGTGCAAAATTCAGCAAATGATTTAACAGCAGTACACTATCAAATTTTGTGCTGGGCTGGGGAAACTGGGTATGGAGACGTTGGCCACGAGTTTAAGCATGAAAGCCTGTCACAAACTGCAGAATATGGTCTAGAGTGTGGAGAACGAGCCCTGTGCAAGACAGCTGTTAACATCAAGAACCGATGGCAATGTGCATTCAGACCGTCGATTATGTGGGCACATCGCTGCTGATGCAATTGGCATCGAGAAGATAATAGTGCACACTGTTATCACTGAAGATTTGGCAAAACGAACGGTCTGCGCAAAACTCTTCCCAAAGGTCTCGATAGATGACCAAAAGTAGAGACAGCTGTTTGCTTGCAACTATCTTCTGAAATGTGTCTAAGAAGACTGACTTTTTGGACAACATTAGTGTGGGGAAAAAACTGGGGTATTTGAATACGACCCAAAAACAAAGCATCACCACGTTCAAAAATATTCGAATGAGCAAATCCAGAGTGAAAGCTACACCAACCGTTTTCTCAGACTCCTCGAGGGAGGTCGACTACGAATTTGTTCCAAAGATGCAGACAGTGAACGGTGCTTTTTACCTAGAAGTGTGAAGAAGACTGAAGAGAAGGGTCAACTGGGCGAGGCCTGCCGATCCCAGAAATAGTAAATTGCATCACAATACACCCAGCTACACCTGCTCAAAGATCACCGACTACCTCACCAACTGCTCTCTGACAATTCCCCAAACCCCTTAGAGTCCTGAATTGACACCAAAAAACTACTTCCCAGTCCAAAAAGTGAAATCCTCCCTCTAAGGACACCACTACTGTACACTAAGTGCCATCAGAGAAGCTCACATACATCTGAATAGAATCCACCTACTGGGGCTCCTTCAATCTGTGAAAAAGCTGATAGCAAAAAGCATGCCTATGCCCTGGGGCTGTAGTTTGAAGAATTTTTAGGGATTATAGCAGTAGCTCAAATATATTTTTTCAAAACTTTTCCAAATACTTCTTATAGAAACCCTATGAGTAATAGCAATCATTTAACCAAAGTCTGTCGTCTGGCACATATCATGCCAAAATCTTCTACATCCGCATTCATACTCTGCTAGTCACTGAAGAGCACTCTAGAAGGAACTTCCCACTGTACCATATACTCAACTTTTTTTCCACTGAATATGCACGTGGAAGGCAGGAAGAATGACTGCTTGAACAACTGTGCTGCTGTAGTCAGTCTAACCTCCACTTCACTGCCTCTACAGAAGCAGTACACAGGGGTTTGTACTGTATTCCTGGATTATTCACCTAATACTGGGTCCTGAAATGTTTTACGTAGGCTTTCACGGGATGGTTCAGAGTCATCAGGCATCTGCCAGTTCATGATTTTCAGTGTTTTTATGGTGCTTTTCTGTGGGGGGAAAAAACTGACAGATTGTTCTACCTTTTGTGTATGTTCAGTATCTCCATTAGCCCCACAGCTTTTTCTCACGAGCTATCCCAACACGAACATAAATTCTATAGAATGAGTCCAGTTTCCACTTTTGGGAGAAACCTAGTATCAGCTGCTCTGACAAAGGAGAACACATTTTTTACTTGTTACTTGCCATGATGAGAAGCAACTCATTAAAATAACACAAGTTGGTGCAAGTGTTTATGGGACATTAAAAATGCCACTATGAAAAGTTTTTTGTGAGACCACCTACTGATTACACACTTTTCCTCAGCCCCTACGATTGACAGAAGTCAACTGACTTCACGCCATTCCACAATGTCTATAGTCTCTGCCAACATTAGCTACGTAACAGCACTGTGCACCTTAACAATAAAGAGCTGTTGACAATAGTGTTGATCTGCTTGTGGTGGGGTGCTAGCAATTGTTAACATTACTTACAAGAATAAGCAAAGAGGCTATACCTGGTCCTTATAGCAACTCACAGTCAACTTTCTTGTTACTTTTGTGATGCATTAAGCTATTACACGTTCATTCCTTCTACAAAAACATTCATTCCTTCTATAAGCTGTAGGCTGGCTGCTCTGGGAGCAGGAGACGAGGTTTGTCTCAGCAGCCAATGTGCTACGAGCCAAAAGCAAACTTCTGCTCCTAGCATTTCCACTCAAGGATCAAGTAAGTGATCACTAGTATGGCACTTTATTTAAGCACACAACAGGCAATAGAGTTAGTGCCAATTTCATGAAAAATTGCACCTGTTTCGTAGTATGATAATTTGCCTGGCTGCCACGACAGGATTTTTCAAACTCAGATTTAATGGTCTATCATGGTAATCACCCTCTCAATAGTAAACTAACATTCACACACTTCAGATGCCAGTTTAATAGAAATTTCCACTAACATTCTAATGTTATTCAGACGAAGCAGTTTGTGCATCATCAGCTTCTGTCAAAAGTGCAAACAGAGGGAAGTAATATGTGCTCACCAGTTCAGTCCAATAGGTACAGCTATACGACAATTCACTTTAGGGGTCACACGATTCAAATCTCTGTTGGGTGCCTTGAATGTGGACCTTGACATTTTACTGTCATTTCTAGAATGCGTTTAGTATATCAGAATCTTACGTGTCACATACGTGAACCCATATTACATCTACAACTATACTCCACAAACCACTGAAGTGCTTGTCTGATCTGATATTAAGCTTTTCAGTGTGGTTCTTGGGATGTAAATTTTCTTGGAGTACCAGTACTCTACGATCTCATTTTTGGTTCTTTATTATGGCATAATGCCATACATGGCAGAAGATGGCAACGTGCACTTGAAACTCAGGGAACAGTTGGAACTAGCCAATACTGTAGAATGAAACACTTCGTTTCAAATAAAATGATTGCCTCAGCGGAAAGAGTAATAAATCCAAATTTCTTTAGCAAACTTGCAAAAATAACTTCATTGTTCTGCAAGGCGATTAATGCTTGACTGCTACTAACGTGGAAATAAAATCAGAAAACTGAAATTAATAATATATTTTTGCCCTCCGTAATTATGTGAATGTATTTTAATTCACTTGATAGCTTCCGGCCACAGAAATCCGTTTTTTTTTTTTTTTTTTTTTCCTTTCATTTGACATGGGAGCTGTACACGAAGAGAAGCAGCGAAATGACTTAACGTAAACACGGGTCACATGGAGACTAGCCCCCTCCCCACTACAACTCAGACAACTCCGTGCAAGCGCGAATCTGGCAGCTAGAGCACGCGAGAAAAATTTTTCGCGTTTGCATCTGGCTGCTTGCTCCTACTGCCGATACAGCTAACAGCCAAACTACAAGTAGCGGGAGAAGGTACTGCTTATACGCGAGTCAAATGCGCATGCGCAACAGACCGCTGGCAATTGGTCAAACGAACCTAACGTGAACAGTTGTGACGTCATGCTCATAGCAAGCAGATTATTGTTGTGAAGAATTGCAGTCTGCGCCCTACGGCCTTTGACATATTTTTGCTATTTGCAGACACTTGTGCGTGCATGGTGTTTTGTTGTTGTAAATTGCACATTTCCTTTGCCACTAAAATTTTATTTTTTCCCCTCTCGTTTATATTTTATTGCTGCAGTATCATTCTCCAGTAGCAGTATTGCAAAAATTTAACTGAAAGCTAAAAGAATGAAAAATTCCCGGAATTCCGAAAAATTCCCGGGTTTTTCCGGGTTTTCTACCAGATGAAAAAATTCCCGGGTTTTTCCCGGATTTCCCGGTTGTCCTGGGCCGTACACACCCTGTATCATGAGTCTCATAGCCTATTATATTTTGTATCTTATCACGTCAGTGCCATCTTCATCTTGGAGCAGCTCTTGCACTCTACATCCTCTATTTGTTGGGTGTATTTTTATCTGTCTTCCTCTAAATTTTTTACCCTCTACAACTCTCCCTACTACCAAGCAAGTTATTTTCTGATGTCTTAAATGTCTTATCAACTTGTACCTTCTCCAAGTCAGTGTTTCCCATATGTTTGTAGGGACTGCAGACTGCAAAGCAGTCAAAAACATTATGAATGTATGCACACTGAAAAATTAACCCGACGTCTACCTGAGGCATGTTAACACAGACGTGCTTTGCTTCCAGCAACCTGCCACTGACTACTGAATCTTAAGTATGTCCGTTAAGCTTTTGCAGTGTTCTTAGCAATAAACCGTCTTCTCAGTCATTATCTCAGGTTTGTGTACCTCTGTTAACTTCCCTATAATGATAACTGCATGTTCCTTTTTTCACTAGTTCTATGGAGAACCTCTACATTCTGTATCAGTCCACCTATTTTTTCAACATCCTCCTATTCTATCACATCTTCAGTGTTTCAATACTCGTTCCTGGTTCTAGAATGAGATTTTCACTCTGCAGCGGAGTGTGCGCTGATATTAAACTTCATGGCAGATTAAAACTGTGTGCCGGACCCAGACTATAACTCGGGACCTTTGCCTGCGAAAGGCAAAGGTCCCGAGTTCGAGTCTCGGTCTGGCACACAGTTTTAATCCGCCAGGAAGTTTCATATCAGCGCACACTCCGCTGCAGAGTGAAAATCTCATTCTGGAAACATCCCCCAGGCTGTGGCTAAGCCATGTCTCCGCATATCCTTTCTTTCAGGAGTGCTAGTTCTGCAAGGCTCGCGGAGAGGAGGTACTGGCAGTAGTAAAGCTGTGAGGACGGGGCGCGAGTCGTGCCTTGGTAGAGCACTTGCCCACGAAAGGCAAAGGTCCTGAGTTCAAGTCTCGGTCCTGCACACAGTTTTAATTTGCCAGGAAGTTTCTCTTTCCTGGTTGTTCCACAATCCACTGGGATATAGTGCTGTGCTCCAAAAGTATATTACCACAAATTTCTCACCCTAAAGCTGATGTGTGATACTAGCAGACTTCTCTTGGTCTTCTCACCCTTCCCTTGCTTATCACCTCCTTATGTCCTCCTCGCTTTTTCCATGTTACTTTGCTTCCCAGACAGTTTTCCTTCACTTCATCTACTACATGGTCCTCAATTCTCATTAAGTTTATCACCAATCTCATTTATACTACTACTCATTACTTTCCTCAATTTACTCTCTAATCATTCTGTTAAACACACACAAATTTTTCACTTTCACTGAAGATAGATCTTTCAGCAGCAAATAATACTGACCAAAATGAGAGGGCTGTAATAGATACAGGGATGAGAAACAACAAGGTCATTTTAGCAATGCTGAATTTCACACTATCCAAATCCATGAAACAAACACAAAATACATTGATTTAAAAAGCAGGTAAAAATTTACTTAACACCTTATAAAGAGAGAATCTGTTCCTTCCATACCAACTAAGTGTAGTCCAGATACGACAAATTCAGAGAAACAGTGTTTCATATCGAGTAAATTAAAAGGAACAGATCTCTCCATGGTACAAAAAACAAGATAGACTATTTTCAGGAGCACAAAAATAGCACACCAGAATTAAAACAATGCAAAATCTTCATAATTTGCTACATTTTAC
Source organism: Schistocerca piceifrons (assembly GCF_021461385.2). Lineage (NCBI taxonomy): Eukaryota > Metazoa > Arthropoda > Insecta > Orthoptera > Acrididae > Schistocerca > Schistocerca piceifrons. The sequence continues at coordinate 218,696,888 of NC_060146.1, forward strand.
ACAAGCTTGAAATTTACAGTGTACTACAATGCAAGATGTTTTTGGCAGTTTCCACAATGAGACTGTCTCGATATCTGACAGCTTCTGGTCATATTTAAGGCATATCAGTGGCAAAACTGCGATAATTTCATTACATGATAGAAATGATACTGTTACCAACAACAGCGTCAATAGAGGAGGGTTGCTAAACACTGGTTTCCAGAATTCCTTCACCAACGTACAAGCAGGAAATATTCCAGAATATGAGTCAATAACAGTAGCTGATGTTGAGTTATTGTTTAAGGAGACAAAACAGCTGATGTCTCCCACCCACCCCAAGGACAGAAGCAGCAGACCTAATCTGTTAGTATATAGCATAAATTCTGTGCACAAGTGTTAGTGTTCTAAATGTTTGAGTACTGTGTATCAGATGGAACATGGAAACAAGCCCAGAGTGGCCAGCAAGCCGAGCCCTCGTTGTGTGGCTAAAGAACTGCTCCCAACACAAGCATGTGCAAATGTATATATTCCCAGCTTGTTGACGGATGTCAGAAATCTGGTAAGTTTCCATTCTTTTTGTGCACTTGCTGATAACTTCTATTTGGTAATAGGCATACTTTATTCCTACATTAATTTAATGTCTGGTGGTTGTGTATGCATTGTCTCCACAAGCAAATCTAATGTATCTGTATATGGTTGGTTGATTGGGAGGGAGGGAGGGAGGGAGGGAGGGAGGGAGGGAGGGAGGGAGGGAGGGAGGGAGGGAGGGAGGGAGGGAGGGAGAGGACCAAACAGAGAGGTCATCAGTTTCATGATCCAAGAAGGCAGAAACTAAGAGAGGAACAACACCAGCATCACAGTCCAGTTGATGGGAAAGGAAATCGGGTGACAAAAGAGGCAGAAGGAGTGTCAGGGTTGCAGGAAGAGTAAAGAATGGTGGAGGGGAAGGTGAGAGTGGGCAAGAGCAGGGGGCACTGCCGCTGATTCCCACACTATATCACAACCACCATACAGCATGGACAACACCGGGGAAGAACAGACAAGAAAACAGCAAATAAAGCAGCACAAAAACCAGATGAAACAGGGAAAAGGGAAAGCAAGAGGAAAGTAGGAAGGAACCTGGTCAGTCCCAACACTAAACGAGGGACTTCAATTCCGGAAGGAAATTCAGAAACTCAAATTTGGAAGGACAAACCACTTTCGTGAAGAAAAATCTTGACTGACATAAGTGTGCAAGGGTCGTCCACTAACACCCGTGGCAGGGGCATTTTTAATGTGAAGGCCCAAAGTGCAGGAGGCAGCCCAGCAAAATATTACTCACCGTGAGAGGGGTGGCATAAATACCAAGGGGTGGGGGTGAGGAGCCCAATACAAAGACAGCAGTAGAAAGTAGATTCCCACCGAGTGAGGCAGAAGAAAGAATGCCACGTGGCAGGAGTCCCCTTTATCACTTTAAGTTTATTAGAAATGGGGGTCTTTGAGAACTGGGGAAGGGAAATCAACCTAACAAGCAGCACGGTCAAGACAGACATGAAGGTTATGGACAGAGACCAAAGGGTGGTGGTAAAAAAAGGGAAATACCCTGAAGGTCAGTTTTTGAGTACAAACTCAACAATACTTGGATGAGGGAAGACCGCTTAATAAAGCAGAGGGCCCTGTAAATGGCCATCAGTTCCATGGTAAACACCCCACATGTGGCAGTAAGAGATGGTGTTCCATGTCAATAGAAGACTAAGGCATATCCCTCATGATCAGCAGATTTAGAGCCATTGGCATAAAAAACAATAGCATCCCAAATCTCTTGTAAGGGCTGGAGGAACAAACAAATGAACACGATTGGAGTGACAGACTTTTGCACCCCAGAAGATATCCATCTGAATCTGGGGACAAGGAACTAACCAAGAGGGTGTGTTCAGGAAAGAGCGAGGGGAAACAAGACACAGAGGGAAGACAGAAATAGTGCCAAAAAGAAGAAAGGCAGAGGCAAATTGATAAATTCATCCGAGGGTGGGCAGTGGGCAGGCTATGTCCCAGAGTTGTGAAAATAAGAGGGTGAGCTGGGAAAGAGCATACAGTGATGGCTGAGGAAACCTAGGGATGGAACTGCCGATCCAAAATGGGGGGATCCCACTATCAGCTAGAACACTGTAGACAGGGATAGTGCAAAAGGCACCAGTGGCCGAATGGGTATCATGATGGTGGGCTGGGTCCAAGAGGAGCAATGTGGAAGAGGCAGCTGAGAAACTTCACATCCACAGTCCAGATGGGATAAAACTAATGCTTGATAAAGGCAGAGAAGAGCCTATTTACCACAACCTACCCTCCTACATACAAGATACCAACAATTTCCTCCAGTGACTCCACAGTTCCTTCTCCCTTACAACATGGTACCCTGCTGTCACCTTTGATGTTACCTTTCTTTACACTAACATCCCTAATGCCAGTATTTAATACTATAAGGACGCATGACCAGTTCCCACAAGCAGCACTTTACCCCCCCCCCCCCAATTCAGCCTCCTCCATACCCCCACAACACAGTTGCCTCATGTTGCTGCTTGCCATCTGGCTTTAGCTGCCAGAGACTGTGTGTGTGTGTGTGTGTGTGTGTGTGTGTGTGTGTGTGTGTGTGTGTGTGTGTGTGTGTGTGTGTGTGTGTGTGTGTGTGTGTGTGTGCGCGCGCGCAGGTTGGTTTTATCTGCATGTGTGTGTATTTTCAACAAAGGCCTTGTTGACTGAAAGCTCACTTTCCAACATTTTTGTTGTTCGTATCAGCAACTCAGCATCTCCACCATATGGTCAGTAGCAACTATCCTCTTCATAATATTGTTACATCCCATCCAGATAAAATTATATTGCTGATTTATTAGGATAAGTTATATTGGTTCTATTCTTATATTCAAGGTTCATCATGTAAAACGTCAAATTTAAGGTTCATCATGTAAAATAATCACATGAGTGTAATTTGCATGGGTGCTTTCAAATTTGAGGAAGCAGCATCTTTCTTTCTTTCTTGTTTATAATGTTACAATTGGCAGCTATCACTACAAATACCATTGAGCAGCACAGTGAGAGGTTGATGTAGGTATAGTGCATGTCTTGTTAATGCATATTTTGTCACATTCCACATCTCTGAAGTGTCTTTCACAATGAGACATGAATGTACAAAATGTGTTTTCCACACAATCTCTTACCCTAGTGACAATGCCACTATCATGAAACAATGATTTTTCAGTTCAGTCAAGGACCAAGCTATCAAAATATGAAGGCATCCACTCATCCAGGACACAGTTAGAATTTTAATGTTAAGTAAGAAATTTGTCCACTGCAGACCTATCTACAACCAGGTAGGTGTAATTATAGTCTTTGGTTGATTAGCCTTCTACTGCCTCTATGTAGTTTAGTAAAAGGCATGAAATTGACAGTCACATTCTAGATGGGTACTGTGCACGCACCTGTCATTTTCTGAGGTATGATGGGTATCCCTGGAAAATTTCGGAATCACCAATTCCGTATCCACCATTACCGCACCTTCTACTCCGTCAATCTCTTTTGTATTGATATTGCGTAACAGATATTCAGAATGCCTACAATGTTCAGCCAAACCAGATTGTGTTTAATTGTGAGTTACAAAAGAGTGCGAGCATGTACATTGTGTGCGTGTGCATGTTTTTCATTGTACATGTATTGTTAATCTTATGTATTTTAATTCTGATTCAGCTTGTCCAATAAAAACTAGTGAATGATTAACATATGGAAATAAACCTTATTCATACATAAATACTTTTTTGTAAACTTAAATGTTAATCTGTCTCATAAGATAAAAAACTCACTCACACAGTAGAGCACAAAAGGGGGTGAGGGTCCAGCAGCCACAGTTGCAGCCTTGTCAGAGCCGGATACATACAATTACCACAAGACTTACCACGAGTGCCTGCCACAGCCCCTTCTCCATCGCGCGGAGTGAGCTGATTGGCACGATCGGGTATTGGGACAAGCGGTGGCCTTCTACTGGCCGGAGTCAACGTACCGACCACAGTAGCTGCAGCTGTGGCCCCCTCTGTGCGGCCGTTCTCATCGACGGTCAGCAGCCCAAGTCGTGCCGGGATTTCTGCCAGGGCACTGCGCGTGGCTCGCCGCTGCAGTGAGGCATTTGCCACCTGCGGTGTAGCTGGGTTCTCCATGCTCATTTTGTGTCACGTGTCAGTTATCTACTAAACTGAAGAACAAACAATGACCATTAAAATTTAGTAACACAATGACTACATACATGCTCTAAAATTTAAATGCTTCAAATGGAGTAACACAAACCAGCAGTAACAGGATCTATTATTTAGTTCATTATCAGAGCACATGTCTAACTACCTCAAATCTCATTCAGATAATTTTGCACTGAATGATACAAAACCATTCCTCTGTAACCACCTTTAACTAAATAAATGACTTGCAAAAACTACAAGTAATCTTGGCCATATACAAAAGTTATGGATGTTAAAAGAGCACCCGACCTCATCTGCAACATAGTACACTGATGTACTACCAGTACATGCAGATCTGGCTGCAAAGCTGTGAACTAATTTCTCATCTCCAATGGGATAAATGAAAGAGTTACAACAAATGGTTTTTCTGATTTGGTGGTTCTCAAATTTGTCATCTAACAAAACAATAATATCCAATTACATTATAAAACAATAAATCATATACCTAAAAACAAAGATGATGTGACTTACCAAACGAAAGTGCTGGCATGTCGATAAGACACACAAACAAACACAAACCTACACACAAAATTCAAGCTTTCGCAACCAACGGTTGCTTCATTAGGAAAGAGGGAAGGAGAGGGAAAGACTAAAGGATGTGGGTTTTAAGGGAGAGGGTAAGGAGTCATCCAATCCTGGGAGCGGAAAGACTTACCTTAGGGGGAAAAAGGACACTTGTGTACATATATGCGGATATGTGTGTGTGTGTGTCCGCGCGCGCGCGCTTTTTTCCCTCCTAAGGTAAGTCTTTCCACTCCCAGGGTTGGAATGACTCCTTACCCTCTCCCTTAAAACCCACATCCTTTCGTCTTTCCCTCTCCTTCCCTCTTTCCTGATGAAGCAACTGTTGGTTGCGAAAGCTTTAATTTTGTGTGTATGTTTGTGTGTATCGACATGCCAGTGCTTTCGTTTGGTAAGTCACATCATCTTTGTTTTTAGATATATTTTTCCCCACGTGGAATGTTTCCCTCTATTATATTCAAGACAATAAATCAGTCAGATATACAGTATATGATCTACTTATACCCTACATTTTACCTCAGAACATGCAGAAATAGGGAACAGCTTCCTCTATCTCCATTTGTCAGCCGTGCTACCACCTTATTTTCACTGTACAGACTAGAACAGTACCCTTAATTTCTATGCCGTCACAGAGCATTTACCAACTGCCATTATTATACAAGAAACTAGTCGTGTATGTACATGTTTTCTGTTTTAGATGTAACAACTAATGTTTAGGTCCATATGGATCCAGAATTACATAGATCTGAAGATTATCAACTTTGATCTAAAGGTCATATTATAAAAATAAATGTGTAACTGTTAGCAAAGCAAATTAATTTTAAACAGTGATCACTAAACTCCATCATTGAAGTGACATCAATTGCACAAGATTCATTCATTCTCCTGCAACATTAACTACTACACAATTCAAACACAGTCAAACTTAACCTTCTAACAAAATCAGCATACCCTGAACAAATCCTAACACTATCTGAATTCACAGATATGTAACCTCATCTGAACTCTACACAATTTACACCTATTTTTGGTCTTCTTAACATCATCAAGACTAACGTGGGCAATTACAGTTTTGAAGGAAAATTTTACAAATTACTGGCATCAACAAGCAAGTCTACATAATCTTGCGCACAGACTCCTGTAAAAAATGCAAGCAATACTTCAATCCATCAAAATTTCTAAGTCAAACATTACAATCCTAAAACAGGCTGTGAAATGCAACACAGTAAGTTCTCCAAAAAAGTTACTGAAAATATTAACCATTAAGTATGTTGAAGTCAAACTGGAAATCAATCATACAGTGGTTGCATTTTACACATTCTTTGAATGTAATTTGGATAGAAAAATAATGTAGCATTACATATGCTTCTGTGGCTCAAACTGTGCACCACACTTAGCGTATATAGTATTATTAACACTTGGTACAGTTGGTAACAATATACACACATTTGAATATCTGTAAATATAAGAGATTCTTCAGAATTTGCATAAAATTTCCCTACTTCAAATTATCTAGGAAAATAATTTTCACCTTTAAAACAATGACACTTACCTGCTCAAACAAATGTGCTTAAATACTTCTGCAATAAGCAGAAATTATGAGTCAGATTCCCCACAAATTTTTGAAACCTGTTACTCATACTTATTAAGTTTTAAGAGTACCTAATCATTCTTGCTTTATTCAAGGACATAAATATTGTAGTCAAAGTAGATATAGTAGTAGGAATAAGCTCCACTTAGTAACACTTAGCTAATACGTGCATAGACTTATGAGAATTAACACAGGAAATTACTTTTAATAATACTGTAGCATTACCCCCATTATGTACCAAACACTGCACCCCCTTACTGCATAATTTGGCATTTTACATTCAAACAATTTGTAGAAACTTTCACTGGTCTAATACATATAATACACGGAAGTTTTTGGTGTGAAATGCCACGTATCTCGCGTCTGAAAACGCACAAGGTTTCCAATTCAGAAGAACACTCCACCACAACTAAATGACCAATATATTTCTCTGTGAAATATGTAAGCATTAATCTTGGTCGGACGATGTTTACCACGAAATAAATCAACAATTTAAGTAGCCTAACTGCCACACCTGCACGTAAATGAAAACTGCAGTGAGCCAGAATTCCGGATGATCTGCCGGCAGTAATAAACTCAAATACAACAAAACAAATTAGTACTTATAAATGCCTTAGTACTGAACGTAGTGGCCACTTTCTCCTACAACTATTTACGCGCCAAATTGTATGCGCTTGATGCGTCATTCCCGCGCAAACTTCTCAAGCCCTCTGGTTCTATTTACTTGAAACTTACTAATTTGGTAACATTTGTATAGTTCTTACATATAAATGATAAAATCATTTAAGGCACTAAAACTAATGATGGCATCAATAACTTCACACTACCTGTGATAAAAACAGAGTCACTCTGTCGAGCCCTTCCAGCTGCACCCGCCAGGTCCTCAGCACGACTAGTCACTTACCCTCCACTACCTCTAGCGCTTGTTTCCGACGCGAAGAATTTCGCGGCATTTTCCCTCCGAGCAATATCATAGGCTGCAGCTGAGTGCCTACGTCAGCACCAATGAGGTAAACGAACCCCAGCGATGTCTCGTGACGTAGTAGTGACGTTTGACGCTGGTTGCATGCAAAGGGTAACTTAAAATGAATGCATGTTAAGAAACCATAGTTTGAGCATCAGCTAACAGGAAAACGAGGTGAGACTATTTATTTATTTCTTATTTTTGATGGTATTATTTATATAATGAATTGCATATAAGTATACATTTCACTGAAACGTAAATGAACAGCAGTAAACCAGGCTCTATTACCACCTAGTACGGTCGAATCAGATGTTAGTACATATCCTTTCAGAAGATAGGGACTTCGAAAAGAAACAAACAAGTCAGAAAAAAATGTACATATTTCCCCCTAACTAAACTAAAAAAAAGGCAAACATTATTAGTATATAACAATGTATCGGGACTGCGCAAATAACTTCCGACCGCCTTTGTTTCAGCATTTAAAGAATTGAGAACTCTGTACGTGACGGGTTGTTTTATGTAATTATGATGCGATTAGAAATTAACATGTGTTGTGCTGTGGATGCCTTTTGTGGATTCGTAGTAGAGCATTCTTACAGATGTAAAGCAGTATTTTGAGGTTAGGTGTACGATAAACAAATCACAGATGCTAGAGATAGTTATTGGAAACTTAGCTAACTCATGTGTTTCGAAGACAATGCGTGAAGTACTATGTATTTCCGGTGCATTAACGATCTCGAAGAGGTTGCAGGTAGTATTTAGTTCGTTGTAATGCACTTGGATCCGTAATCTGAGAGAGAATCATCTTGATCAACTCGTTAGTGGGGGGACTCTGAGCAGAAGAGAGACGCTATAATGTCACTTGATGTTGTTGTTTGCGTTTTGGGGTGGCAAGAAAAGAAATATAAATATTCGGGAGCACATTGTGCATTCAGTTAGGAAATCACAGCCCGTAAAACTGTCAACAACCCAAAATTTGTTAGAATATCTTATTGTTTTACTACACATGTTCTACTACCTCTGATCTTAATTATTCCAGGATAAAAGCCAGTAACTAAGAAGTAAAATCATGTAGCCAGTTTGCAAATTGTAAAATATGTTCCTGTTCTTTAGACAGAAAAATGTAGCCTACATTAATTTGTTACCCATGAGTATTATCACAGCATTTCCAACTTTCAGGAGTGCACAATGTATTTAAAGACAGAAAAAAATTAATCATCAAAAAGTACTAAGTCAAAAAAATTCACGCTGTTTAAGTAAATTTCCTAGTGAGACAGTTGTACAAGTATAAACATTGCAGATAACTTATGGTGAAAATGCACCCTGCTTTGCACTTGCAAATCCCTCTCACTCTGTTTACCTGTAGATGAGATTAGGATATTTGAACTTAGTATTGCCCTATGGCATAATCTTCTGGGGTAATTCAGTTAATCTCAGAAAAGTGTTTATTTTACAGAAGCAGATTGTAAGTTATTATTTAAGCTGTGTAACTGAACATATAGCAGAAACCATCATTATGATCTATTATGCAAAATGATCCTCGAAATATGTAACTAACTAATTTGATGGACATGGGGTATCCTTACACTCACATGTTGATATGTGAACTCACCAATGGCATTTTTTGTTAGTGAATTTAATATGAACTGTAAAATTGATGATCAGAATACTAGAAGTGAAAATAATTTCCATGCATACAATGCCTAGTATTGAGTATGAAACTTATATTCTAATGCAAACATCTGTAACAGGTTGCTGGTAGAAATCAGAGGCAGGGTTAAAAATCTACAGATCTGGAAAAATAAAGTAAAATAGTATCTTAAAAGTCAATCCTTTTACAATGTACTAATATAGTTGGACTTTGGGATGCAATTGCTATTAACACTAATATTCATATTGCACAAGTTATTAACTTCTTCAGTATGTAGTAGTTTTTTAAACCATTAAATTTCTATGAACACTTTGTTTGTAGCAGTGGATCAAAACAGAAACTGAATAATGTTATAGGAAGACCAGAGGCTTGCTTTCAAAGTAGCTGCTTTTACCGTGATGTACGTGTATAAAATAATCAATAAGTAGATTAGCATGAGTCATAATTCATTGTTAGGCCTAGTATATTTTATAAAAGTTGGCAGTAGAGGATTCTCTATTGTCAACAGTTGACCAGTAAAATTTGTTCACGTAAATCACATATAATTGAAAAGTTTTATCAAAATAACTTTTTCAATCTTCAAGGCAATGTGAGGAGATCATGCTGCCATTCTTGATTTTTATTAATGGAAACAGTTGCACATTTTGAATGTTGGACACTGAAGTTGTTACTTGCAAAGATATTTTCATTACTAATCAGTTACTATGAAAGTATATCCTGATTAATGAAAGAAGACTGCACTGAACATATACAAACCTGTTATAAGAGAAACAAAGTGTCAGAATTGTGAATGCAATAATATGTTGTCCCAATGAGAACACAATTTGGATGAAATGCGCTATGAGAAATTACAAATTTACCTAATACCTGCATCAAATAATGTTTCCATGGGTGTTTATTTTGTTGGATGTAGCCAACTGTCGGGTTAACAGAAATGTCAAATTCCATCTGTCTGCTTTGACCAATGACATCATCAATATGGCGGAAATGACCATTCACAACAACTTCCATATCGCGACTATGACAACAAACACGAAAATAGATCAAAAAACCATCAAACACATATTCCTCCTATAATATAATGAAACTAACGGGACAAGCGAGGGAAATTGGGGGTTTTGGGGTGGGGACAAACTAACAGCAAACACACGCCACTAAACCAAACGACAAAACCGGTAAAATAAACTGAAGACAACATTCGCGAAATCAACTAGAAACAATATCTAATGGAATCGAACACTTTCCTTGATGTGTATAGGTCAACAGAAAGTACCAATATCAGTTCATAAACCCCAAAACCTACAACCACTTCCATAATCGTCACTACCTCAAAAACCACAAGAAAACACCAAATCTGAAGCTGAACACTTCCCTTGATGTATATAGGTCAATGGAAAGTACCGATACCAATTCATAAACACCAAAACCTACAAGCACTTCCACAATCATCACTACCTCAAAAACCACAAGAAAACACCAAATCTGAAATCGAACACTTCTCTTGACCTCACAGGGTCAACAACAACACACAAAACCAACTCACCAATACCAGCAACCAACACCCCCCTCCCCCCCCCCCCCTCCCCGACACCTGATCCACAACTCATCTAACCAGATAAAAACATGAACAAAAGAAATGAAAACTCACCACATGAAAGCTCCATCGCTGCCTACTAGATTGGACACCACAATCCCAAAACCTCACCAACCCAAGACCCTGGGCCTGTACATCTTACTAACAGCCCTAAAGAAAACCCTAAAAATACAGTACCCCTCAGGGACGCTGGTCCGCCAACAGTACTCATCTAAATGAGCCTGAAGGTTGGAAGAGTGCCTCTTCCCCCTCCCTATTAACAGAATTAACAGCCCCCCAAAACCCCTATATAGTATTTGTACAGGCCCCACTCTCATAATTCTTGAACTTCACACTGTGATTAATAACTAAATGATTGTAACCCTCCCAACCCAACCCACTATAAGGCGCAAACCCATCAGAAACTGTACTACTCCCCTGTTCTACATAACCTTGAATCAACCCCACTAACTCCCTCTTTGTACGATTTTCCACAACCCTAAACACACACTCAGAAGAACCAGCCCCCCACACCCATAAACCAACCACAGGCTTACCCCTCCCATGCTGCCTCCTACCAAACTGTGACTCATCAGTCCCAACCTTTACTCTAGGTCCACCCAACTTACACCTGTATTTAATGTATTCTGAACAAACCTCCCAACAAAAAGAATACTAATCAAGGACCGTTTGCTCACTCACACCCTCATGCGCGCAAAAACTGTGTGAGGACTGATAACAAAAATGGTAACTCATCAACACAATTTCACGCGTGCCCAACCTGGACTTCTTGAACCCCGGTGAATGGAGACCCAAACGTTGTTACGCCAGCACCTCTACATATAGCCATCCCTGGTCTGAGACGCCAGAGCTTTCGTTAACTTCATTTACTTGCCACATACAGAGCACTTCACCAGCTCAGCCAGTAATCCAAAAAGCTGCAAAAATTTGATGAGTGACATAGCAGTGTCGCCCATCATACCCCACAGCTGAAAACTGTTCACTTTATCAGTCATATCCATTCCTAACAACGACATAAAAAAAGTAATCTGAAAAATTCAAACACGACACGCCACATACAACACTACATTACCATAGAAAAAACCAAAAATTAAACCATCGACTCATTGCACAATATGCCACTAATCTTCACTTATAACCACAACTGCAGACAATGTCAACAACTGAAATGAATCCTATATGACACACACCACACAAACCCCACCTGAGAGCACCACCAAACCTCAACGACTCACCACCTACAAACACATCACAAGCACACATTAAACCAACAACAAAACCTTTCCCGCGACCTACAAACATGCCACCAGAGAGCACCACCAACAGCTCAACAAGACATCTACAAACACACGACACTCACAAATTGAACTTCGCGTCGTGATATCACACATCACAACAGACTTAAGTCACGGGTCAAAGCTGACGGGTGGCATCGGACGCTTCTGGTGACCCCAATTGTCTGCCTCACACTTCATTTGGAAGATATTCCAACAAAAACATACTGCATGTCATTATACAGGGTGGTTATGATTAAACTTCCATAACTGGAGCCAGTGTAGATGGACAACTATTTACTATATGGGTGTCCAATCGTATGGGGACTATGTTCAGACTCTGCACTGCAGGATTTGTTTTGGTAGTAGTGTTAGTGTTCTGACTTGCCACCAGGTGCTGGTCCTGGTATATAGTGTTAAACCACAAGCTTCAGTATGCATTAGAGTAGCAGACATTCAGATTAAGACTGGACGAGTTGTTTTATCAAAACAGCTGCAGTAATGCTGCTGCTCTTCATGAGTATCAACACATTAAAGGGATACAGAGAGGTCCTCTTTCCACACCAGGGTTGAAAAACATGACTCAGAAGTTTGAATTAATTGCCAATTAGGAAATTGCTTCTGGGAAAGGCTGAAGGTCAGTTGCACCACAAATTGTTGAAGAAGCTACTATTGCCATGGTTGAGAATGCTGGGCACAGTGTGTGATCTTCAAGTATTGCACAAGCTGCATTATGTCTGCTATACATTCCATGGTTCACCGTTCGAAAAGTGCTGCAAACAATTGTGAAATGGTATTTCTAGTATGGTTCCAGTCTGTCATTAATGCGGATGGCCATCATTCTGAGCAACATATGTAATCTAGAATGTAAATGTTTTACACAATTAAGAAACATAACCCTCTCATGTGGAAATTGAAATGGTTTTTTTAAATAATTTATTGATAGTAATTTCTCTCCTGTATATCTTTATAAATGTTTCCCCTAAGTTTCATTGTCTTGTGGCCACTTGTCTTTCACTGGAGCCCTCTCAAGAAATGGAAGTTTAATTACAACCACTCTTATATTAGGAAGTTCGGCAAATTCTGAGGAAGCAGAGGCTGTTGCATCCTCAATTCAAAAGGGAACACACAAATGATGGAGATGCTTCAGGGAGTCCCTGGAGGGAAGGCTATGTTCTTTTCGAGTAACACTATTGAGAAAATTTAAAGAATTGGCATTTGAATCTGACTAACAGGAAAAGAAATGGCAAGTAGTGGTACAGCGTATACTCCGCCAGGCATCAGATGGTGGTTTCTGGAGTATCTATGTAGTTGTAGATATTTTTTGTCACCAAATATCACATATAAACATAAAATAAAAACCATCTAATATTTTTTGCTGAGGGCCCGTATATGAAATTCAATAATACAAATATGTATATATTGAGCTGCAGTGTGCTTTTTGCTGGAATGCCTTTGGAATGAAGAGTAAGGCAGAAAACTGTCTATATCCAATGCATCAAATCCTCATGTTAACCCATGATGCATCTAAAAATACAAATGTAAGTCCTCTAAACGTGCCTTGGACAAAAATAAGTGACTGGCATAGATAATTGGTTTAATTTGTCTTTCACAATCTTTTTCTAAATCACAGTCCATCATAGGCGGAATATAATCCCGCACTAATTGATGTTGCATTAAAGTGATGGACTCCTGAGAGGAAGGAGGAATACTCAATCACAGGTCTACCTACTGTTTGGCTCTAATACCGAAAGTTCTTGAATTCGTAACTTTGTAGCTTTCCTTTCATTTCCTCTACTAGCTTTGTGCACGTACTATTCCGTATTTGGCTTATTATGCTGATTCACATGCAGATTAGGTAATTAGATCAGTTGTGTACAGAGAAGGAGAATGAGAACACCATTGTGTTTGGAGCAGTATTATAAGACATTCTATTGACTGATTTCAGTCATCGCCCGAAAACCTCAAACCACACACACACACACGATTTCAGTCATCCATCCACCCACCCATCATGTTCTCTGGATCCCATGAACAAGGAGATCCTTCAGAGATGGGGAGCGAGGTACAATGTAACACACAAACACATTGTAAGTACCTAATTTGCCCTGCTATATTAATAATAAAGCGTCACTACATTGCTTTATGCTATTCACACTTTCACCAATTAAATTTAATAGAGAAATTTCGTAAGCAAGCCACTACTTTGAAGAAAGCTGCTGCTTTGTCAGTTTGATTATGTAGCTGCTGTTTAGCTGCTATCAGGGGCTTAATATTTACTTCATTATGATGATATTTTTGAAAGAAAGTACTTTTACACCTATGGATGATGTGTCCTGTTTATAGCACATTATGACTTGTCATACACTTCATTATAAACATTGCTACTTGCCATGTGGCTAACATAACCTTTCAGTCCCTGGATCTGGATATTCAGATAATGTCTACAGAGTGGGTTATGAGAAATGTTTTTAATTTTATTTTGAGTTGGTAGGGATTCCCAGTTTCATGCTTTAATATTAGACGGGATGTTACTGAATACCTTACCCCGGAGTATCATACACAATTCTGGTCTAAATCCTGGACAAGGAGGCATAGTCTGCATGAAAATTATTTTTGTGTCTTTTATAGTGACTCTATATGCAAATCAGTCGAAACTGGTTTTTATTATCAGCAAGGAAAACGATTGAGGAATAAATGTATTGGGAAGAGAGTGTAGCAATTCAGAGATTCTTAAAATGATTTCTGCAACATTTATGGCTATATCCGTTTCTCTGATACCCATACTGCTCGCTTCTGCTCAACAAACACTTTATTTACCTCAGGTGTGCTGCTCCAGAAGATAATTTCATAAGACAAAGTGCTGTGAAAATACGTTACCGAACGAAAGTGCTGGCAGGTCGATAGACACACAAACATACACATGAAATTCAAGCTTTCGCAACAAACTGTTGCCTCATCAGGAAAGAGGGAAAGACGAAAGGATATGGGTTTTAAGGGAGAGGGTAAGGAGTCATCCCAATCCCGGGAGCGGAAAGACTTACCTTAGGGGGAAAAAAGGACAGGTATACACTCGCACACACACACATATCCATCCACACATACACAGACACAAGCACACATACTTAAATATGACTGCCCGCGTTTGCACACGTGCGGACGGGCGCGCGCGCGTGTGTGTGTGTGTGTGTGTGTGTGTGTGTGTGTGTGTGTGTGTGTGCGCGCGCACACACCAGCCCCCCCCCCACCCCCCACCCCTCAAGGCAAGTCCCTCCGCCCCCGGGACCGGAACGACTCCCCACCCTCTCCCCCAAAACACCCCACCCCCCCCCACCCTCCCTCCCGACGAGGCAACAGCCCGCCGCGAAAGCCGGAATTCTGCGTGCATGCCTGTGCCCGCCCGTGCGTACATTGACCCGCCAGCGGCCCCACCCGTCAAGCCACATCACCTTTGTTTTCAGATATATCCCTCCCACGTATATATATATATAAAATAGAGGCAAACATCCCATGCGGGAAAAACATATCCAAAAACAAAGATGATGTGACCCACCAAATGAAAGCGCTGGCAGGTCGACAGACACACAAACACACACACACAAAATTCAAGCTTTCGCAACAAACTGCCGCCCCACCAGGAAAGAGGGAAGGAGAGGGTAAGACGAAAGGATGCGGGCCCCAAGGGAGAGGGCAAGGAGTCACCCCAATCCCGGGAGCGGAAAGACAACCTGACAGCAGCTTTCGCATCCCGCAACTACCCTCCCGACCTGGTACAGAAGCAAATAACCAGAGCCACTTCCTCATCCCCTCAAACCCAGAATCCCCCACAGAAGAACCACAAAAGTGCCCCACTTGTGACAGGATACTTTCCGGGACTGGACCAGACTCTGAATGTGGCTCTCCAGCAGGGATACGACTTCCTCAAATCCTGCCCTGAAATGAGATCCATCCTTCATGAAATCCTCCCCACTCCACCAAGTGTGTCTTTCCGCCGTCCACCTAACCTTTGTAACCTGTTAGTTCATCCCTATGAAATCCCCAAACCATCTTCCCTACCCTCTGGTTCCTATCCTTGTAACCGCCCCCGGTGTAAAACCTGTCCCATGCACCCTTCCACCACCACCTACTCCAGTCCTGTAACCCGGAAAGTGTACACGATCAAAGGCAGAGCCACATGTGAAAGCACCCACGTGATTTACCAACTGACCTGCCTACACTGTGATGCATTTTATGTGGGAATGACCAGCAACAAACTGTCCATTCGCATGAAAATTTCGAAAAAACTGCGTGTAAATGTATTAAAAGGAGTGGTTTTGTGGTGGCAGATTATGAAAATGAGGCTAACAATTGTCTGACGAAGAAATAATGACGTTAAAACCTGTGGGAGGCGGCTAAAAATGATCAGTGATGTTGGAAAAATGGAAATGGAAATAAGGCGAAAGTTATTAGAACTAGCCGAAATGGTTCTTTAATAGGTGAAAGGAACTGTTGGTGAACTGGAAACGATGGATTTTATAGCAGCGGTAGTGTAGAAAGTGGAAAAAAAATTTTTTGGTTATGTTTTGGAAGTGGGTTACGTAATATTGAGTATATATAGGTGGGATAAAATTGTATAGTAGATTACGGTAAAAAGGAGAAGGTGAATACAAAGTGAAACTACTTGCAAAAACAAAAAGAGAAAATAAGATGACAGAAAAGATTTCGAAATGCAACAGTGACAATAACAAACGTAATTGTTGGGTTCAAATTAATGAGATGAATATAATAGAGGGAAACATTCCACATCGGAAAAATATATCTAAAAACAAAGATGATGTGACTTACCAAACGAAAGCGCTGGCAGGTTGATAGACACACAAACAAACACAAACATACATACAAAATTCAAGCTTTCGCAACCAACGGTTGCTTCATCAGGAAAGAGGGAAAGACGAAAGGATGTGGGTTTTAAGGGAGAGGGTAAGGAGTCATTCCAATCCTGGGAGCGGAAAGACTTACCTTAGGGGGGAAAAAAGGACACGTATATACTCACACTCAGACTCACACATATCCATCCACACATACACAGACACGTGGTCTGCTCGTGTCTGTGTGTGTGTGTGTGTGTGTGTGTGTGTGTGTGTGTGTGTGTGTGTGTTAGACCTTGTGGAATTTTACACACTGTGCTTCATTTAGTGTATGACCCTCAATGTCTTCTCCTGGTGCAAAATCCTCAGTGATGTACATAGGGTAAGTTTTAACATTCAGTTTGTAAGGTTCACTCATTCCATCATGTCTCACGGTAGGCACAGACTGGCTGCCAATGGAGCGTGTTCAGGAAAGTGACCTCCATATGAAAATGGAAGCTTTGGTCCAGGACCTAAGCACGGCACTGGAAGAATCGTCGCGCGCATCGTCCGTGAGGCGTCGGTGGGGCCTGAGGCGGAGGGCGAGGTCGACGGGCAGCCTTCGTGAGTACACCTGCCTGTTTTTGTTGTTAGAAATCTACTGGTGTATTCCTGCATTGCGACATATTTTTGTTTCACATCCTTCAAAATGCATTATAATGTTGACACCAGATGTGTGGAGTCACTCACCTGTCAACATGAGGAAGCTGTGGATTAATAGTACAGTAAACAGTTCAGCCGAGACGTCTTCTTTTTAACTCAGTAGTTTTTATAGCTGCTTGGTTTGCAAATTTTATAAATATTTATCATTATTGCCTGGAAAATATCCTCTGTAACTACAGATAGTTAGAGTTGACGGTAAATTGAGTTCATGGTTCACAGTAGTTTCAGGGGTAAGACAAGGCTGCAACCTGTCTCCACTGTTGTTCATATTATTTATGGATCATATGTTGAAAACCATAGACTGACATGGTGGGATTAAGATATGTGAACACAAAATAAGCAGTCTTGCATATGCGGATGACTTAGTTGTGATGGCAGATTCGATTGAAAGTTTGCAAAGTAATATTTCAGAGCTAGATCAGAAATGTAAGGACTATTGTATGAAGATTAGCATCTCCAAAATGAAAGTAATGTCAGTGGGAAAGAGATATAAACGGACTGAGTGCCAAATAGGAGGAACAAAGTTAGAACAGGTGGACGGTTTCAAGTACTTAGGATGCATATTCTCACAGGATGGTAACATAGTGAAAGAACTTGAAGCGAGGTGTAGCAAAGCTAATGCAGTGAGTGCTCAGCTACGATCTACTCTCTTCTGCAAGAAGGAAGTCAGTACCAAGACTAAGTTATCTGTACACCATTCAATCTTTCGACCAACTTTGTTGTATGGGAGCGAAAGCTGGGTGGATTCAGGTTACCTTATCAGTAAGGTTGAGGTTACGGATATGAAAGTAGCTAGGATGATTGCAGGTACTAGTAGATGGGAACAACAACAGGAGGGTGTCCACAATGAGGAAATCAAAGAAAAACTGGGAATGAACTCTATAGATGTAGCAGTCAGGGCGAACAGGCTTAGATGGTGGGGTCATGTTACACGCACGGGAGAAGCAAGGTTACCCAAGAGACTCCTGGGTTCAGCATTAGAGGGTAGGAGGAGTCGGGGCAGACCAAGGAGAAGGTACCTTGATTCGGTTAAGAATGATTTTGAAGTAATAGGCATAACATCAGAAGAGGCACCAATGTTAGCACTGAATAGGGGATCATGGAGGAATTTTATTAGGGGGACTATGCTCCAGACTGAACGCTGAAAGGCACAATCAGTCTTAAATGATGATGATGATGATGATGATGACTACAGATACATCAGCTTCAGCCAACAATGAAGAAAGAAGTCCTGCATTCAAGTTTTTTTATAATTTGTTTTGTCAGGAAAAGGCAGCAACAACAATTTCTTTGGAAAAAATTTTGTAGTTGGCTAATTGAGTGAACATAACCTTCAATGACAACTAAATAATTTCTACCAAAATAATGATAATAATAATAATAATAATAATAATAATAACAATAACAACCCATCGATTCCTGTTATGGAGGGGTATGGTTTACAAGATACTGCAATGTACAGGGGTCGAGTCATTGACGTATAGTTTAGGATCACTTTCACCATCTGAACAAATACAGTCTTCCTGGACATCAATGGATTTAAGTAATTGATGATTACAATTGGATTTTATGTCATTTCCTGAGAGATTTTAACAAGCTAGTTTTTTGTTATTTACTTCCGCCCCCTCAGTATGTGAGACATTAAAATATTGACTGAAGGTCGGAATCGTAATTGTTGAATGTACTGCAACAAACTGAATATTTTGCTTCAAAATTTTATTGCTCAAAACTAGTGAATTTTGGCCCATGATCATTTCCAAATGCCGATGTACAGCAATGAAGTGTGCTGTCATATTTACAACTACTTAATGTCATGTGGGAATTAGGAATTTGTTGCCACACACAAGTCAAGTTACTTGTATACAAGTATAACAAGAACTGGAACGACTGTAAGTGCATATTGCTCTGAATGCCATAAGACTGTAATTTTATTGTGATGTGGATTCTTAAGACACTTTTTCAACCACAGTGCATCTTTCGACTTGCATCAGTGCACGTGCAATTGTTATAAAGAGTGATGATATACACTGTTCTGACAGTGTGCTTAGCTCTTATTGTGAAGTAGCATTTCACCTTATGTCATAGTACACTTACACCCAGATACACTCCGCAAGCTACCTTGTGGTGTGTTATGGGAGGTACTTGTAATACCACCAGTATTCTCCTCTTTCCCTGTTCGATTTGTGAGTGGAGTATAGGCAGAATGATTGTTGGTAAACATCCGTGTCAGCTGTAATTTCTCTGATTTTCTCATCGTGGTCATTTCCCGAGATGTGTGTGGGAGAAGCTGCTATGTTACCCAACTCTCCTCGGAACATACACTCTCGGACTCTCAACTGCAAACTCTCTGTGCTGCAATACTCCTCTCTTGTGCCATCTGCCACTAGTGTTTGTCAATCACATTCGTAAAACTGTCACATTTAGTAAGTGATCCAGTGACTAGTCATGCCGCTCTTCGTTGGATCTTCTCTACGAGCAATTAATTGGACTTAAGGCTGCACGACAAATTACTCTTATCATGACATTCTTCGTTCCAAACAATTATTCAAAGAAGGTTTACTGGCAAAAAATTAAGAAAACTGTGAACAGCCTTTGGAGAACGGTGGCTGCTTTCATTTTTGGCGCTCAAAATACACTGCCTTTCTCCAGTCACCTAAAACTGTCCTCCCATTGCCTATGCAAACTGACATGTTGCCAAGTTGTGTCCCATAGAGGCAATGTACCCTGACCCTGTTCTAGATTTACAAGGGCAGGAATGTAAGTGAAACACTACAGTACACAACCTCTCATGACTACACTGTTATTTTTAAATCTTTAATGCCTTACATGAAATTCTTTTTTGTTGGTTACTCACAAATGAGTGCCCACTGGAATACACACAGTTCAGGTGGTTTCGATCCCATTCCGTGGGACCTCCCCTCGCTAGACTCGAACCTCGGACTCTCGCTTTTGCAGGCAAATGCTCTGCTGACTGAGAAGTATGCACAGCTCCACTCCCACCAGCAACTTTCTTCTACCCTCTAAATTCACAGAAGCTCTCTCATTTACTTTTCTGGACTTGCACTCTTGGAAGAAAGTTTTTTATGGAGACATTTTTTTGATGCTCTGACATTTGTCAGTGCATATTGTACCAGAGAGTGTACCACTTCAGTGGACCTCGGATGCTGCAGTTTGTCACACACATATTGTACAGTACTGGTGTTTAGTCACTCAAGGGGAGAGTAAATACTTATATTTGAATACGAAACTTCTAAACAAGAACTAGGTATACTTCATCAGAATGGATCCACTAAACAGTATTAAATGTCAAATTAAATGACAAAGTTAGAGCTGTTGATCGTGTTCCTGTCAGTAAATGACTAATACTCTCGAGTATTAACGACAACTGATAGAGACATGAATTATGTCATTGTATGTGGTTTGTCAGCTTGGAAGTTTCTTGGTTAGAAACATGAGAATTAGGAAGAGAAGTAAAAAAGATACTGTGGTATGCCATACATACAGGGAAATAGAAGACAGCCACAGTGTCATAACCATACATATTTGAGATACTTCAGCATGAACGTGTAATACCAGTGAAATGTAGCAGTAGAGAAGCAATGAGTTTTTAAGAAAGAATTTAAATAAAAAGATGTACTGTTTCAAGGAAAGTTAATGCAGAAAGATTAACTGCACATTGAGGATAGTGCTGTGTAAAGATCACTAAAAAATAACATTGTTACACTCTTCATCTGTCTCAGTGGTGCAAGCTGCATGCAAATCTAAAGATTCCCTCTGCAATTCTACGCAGTGAATATATTTTTGAATTGGTCTGTCCTGCAACTCCTCTTTGTCATACGTCACTGGAACATCAGAGAACAACACTTATTTACTGAAAGACGATGAGGCTAATTAACATAAGTTCAAAACCTCACAATTGTTATTAGTTTATCTTAGAATATTCTGAAAGACATTCATCATACATGTTGGCTTTACACTAAATAAAACGACACACTCCTTCAAGTCAGTGTGGACTTTTTTTTAAGCACTCAGGTGAAGCTTAATGGACTCTCTTTACCTGAGAGATTATGAAGGTAGTAATAAGTACTTGGATTTCTTGTTTAATAATACTGGAAACTCCTGGATGGAGCATTACATAAAATAAGGGAAAGGCAACTGTTCACATACAGCAGATTGATGATGTGTGCAGCACAGAAACATGAAACAGGAAATAGCATTTGCACTAGCTTTCAAACAGTAGCTCTTTTTCTTGCAAAAGTACACACATTCACACGCACAACCACCCAGACATCCAAGACCACACTCCCACAAACACCGGAGTCTGCATTTGGATGTTAGTCTGGTTGTGCGTGTGACTTGCTAGAAAAATAGCTACTATTTGAGAGCTAGTATGATTGCTGTTTCCTGTTACATGTTTCTGTGTTCCACACATCAACCCTCAATAGGGAAGCAATTGCAATTCAGCCTCACCGTTTAGTAAACAGAGTTCACAATTGAATTAAAAAGTTCCATTTTCTGGCTGCATCTAATTTAATAAAAATTGCCAAGCTTCCAGTAGCTATAAACAGTGGCAGTGACAAGTGTCAAAAGCTTGAATAGTATTCAGTTTGATATTATTACAAAACTGAGAAGGTTTTATTAATGCAGTTACACTATGGAAGATTCAAAGGACACAAAAACTGCATTTATTAAGTATCCAA
The DNA here is from genome assembly GCF_021461385.2 of Schistocerca piceifrons. Taxonomy (NCBI): domain Eukaryota; kingdom Metazoa; phylum Arthropoda; class Insecta; order Orthoptera; family Acrididae; genus Schistocerca; species Schistocerca piceifrons. The sequence goes on from NC_060146.1 coordinate 218,718,968, forward strand.
ATGGATAGTAGGGTAGTTTTCTTGTCATGCAGAATCCAACATCTCACTGGTGATTTATTTGGGTACAAATATGCAACCTGTTACTTTTTCCAGATTTTTCCTATGATTTATTTTCTGTACCATTAACCAGTTTTTTAGGCACTGCATGCTCATCATCAGGTAGGGGTGTTACAGGGACGTTATCTAGACCATGTGCAGGTACACACTGTGATACTGGTGCTGGTGGTGATAGGACACTTATGCATAAGCTTTCAGCTTCTATAGCCATCTGCCTTTTCCTTCATTGTTGATATTACAACTTGGAGTTTCCATTGTTAAGTTTTGGTTGCTTACAGTAACGAAATTTTTGTCCCGTAAATGTTTTGTTACCGATGACTAAATTTCTATTTCCTCTAGCACCACGACCACAGTGTCTTAACTGCACATGGTCCAGATAATGTTCCTGTAACATCACCATCTGATATGGAGCCTGCAGTAGCTCAAAAACAGGTTAATGGTACACAAAACAAATTATATCAAAAATTAAATTACCTATTTAAGCCACAGTTTCAGTTTGTCATCCACAATGGATATACAGAGGAGAGGGACAGCATCTTATTTTGGAAATCAAAATGACTTCAGGTATCCCTGGTGTGTTTGTATAATTCTCCTCTATGAATGATTTCTTGAACACGAAATTTAAAATTTTGGCACTTGTTTTACTATCTTCATCTGCCACACCAGACTGGTCAACAAGTGACTGGATGGAAGCCTTAGTCCCTATTACCAATCTTGCGTAGGACCAGAATTTTCTAGGGTTCTCTGCCAGAACTTTTGCTAAGGTGTGATGATGGTAGCTGTATGCTTCACGCACAGGTCTTCACAGACCAATGAATCTGTTCTAACATTTGCTTGTCGTCATTTGTGCATTCTCTTTTGAACTGTGAATGCAGCAGCCTTTGCTTCCTCAGGATCTTCAGAATTTGGTTGTTAAACCATGGTGGGTCTTCCCTGTTCTTTAACCACTTACTAGGCACGACTTCAGACCACGATTTACAGTCTACTTAAATTTGCCTATAATTCCTTTGCATCCATCTTATTGGAACTAAGTGATGTCAGTGGACTGTCTAAGTGAGATGCTAACAACTGCTTATCTGTTCTATCCTTCTTGACTGATTTATTAACTTTCAGAACAGTAGTCGCTATAATGATATCATGATTGCAAATCCTCGTTTATATACAGACATTGTTGATAAGGTGCAGTCTGTTTGTAGCTGTAAGGTCTAAGATATTTCTGCTGCATGTGGGCTGCCAAGCTAGCTGCTCAAGACAGTTCTCAGAGAATGTGTTCAAAAGTATTTCACATTACTGTCGTCTGTCTGTACCCCCCATAATGAATCCATAGACATCCCAGTCAATACTCCGTAGGTTAAGGTTGCTTCCAACTAGTATTGCATGATCTGATTATTTACGTGCTACTGACCATAAACTTTCTTTGAATGACTCTAGAACCGTCACAGCTGAATTGAATGACCGGTAAACGCATCCAACAGTTAACTTGGTTTCACCTACACCTGTTACACGTGATCAGATAACTTCACAGTCACACTCAACTTCGCCCTCACTAGAGACAGTATTTTTGTCAGCTGTAATAAACACTCCGCTGCTATGATCTATAATCTGTCTTTGTGACTTATGTTCCACGACTCAGTAAATATCTCGAAGCTTTCTACTTTGCGTCTCAGCCAGCGCTCAGTCCTAAGAATAATTTGAGTATGAGAACTTTCCTTCAGGGCAGTGGATTTGTTAACTTTATTATGACTACTTAGACGGTTACTGATAAAATTTTGACAGTCAGAGTGTCTTTACTTTGAACACGCTGTGACTTCCCTTGCTGCATATTGTATTGACTGGTGAGTGTTCATCACCGCATATCAAACTACTGTCTAGCCTAAAAAGCCCTCGTGTGCACTAGACACATACTCTGCTACCCGAGTAGTTGCTTCCTTTGGGTAATACAGCCCTGACCTATCAAGAGAAGTCCTACAAATCCCCACATCATAATGCAGGTCTAAAAATATGCAGCCAAGACAGTCACAGAGTCGACGAAGTCTTTCTTTGAGACCGTCCACTCGGCTCCAAACCAAAGGACCCTGATTCACTCTGGGAACAACAATGCAAATTGAGAGTGCTGCTTGCACCCAGCAAGTGAGGTCAGTGATCTTTACCACCTCTGCCAGCCACGTGTATGAACTGAGGAGGACCTCAGAACCCATGTGACAGGCTTCATCGGTGCTGACATGAGCCACAACTTGCAGACAACTGCAGCCTGCACGCTCAGTAGCAGCAGGCAGGGCTGCATCCACATCTCGAATGAGGCCCCCCGGCAGATGTACTCATTGAACATTGGCTTTCCCTCCAGCCCTGAACGCTATCTGCTTAGCTTAAGGGGCCCCATAACACCCCCCCCCCCCCCCCCCCAATGCACCTGCTCAAACCCTGTTTAAGGAGTGTCCACCTGCCCACTCACAGGGTGAATGGACGAGGCCAAGTGGCCAGTCTCCACATTGGTCCTCAGCTTCGAGCAACACGATTGCATTACTACCTGCCACTCACTCTGCTGTGAGGACGGATCCACTGTATCGGGTATACTAGGAGGTGCCTCAGAAGCAGAGCATGTGGGCAAAACAAGTGACACCTGATGTGTCCCACATGACGAGCCAGGTTTTCCACCACCACTACATCCTGAGACAGTAGGCGGAAGGTGACTGACCACAGCCAAAATTGCATTCAGCTGTTAGTAAACCACATGGCTGCATCCGTACACAGCGTCCACACATCCTAGCAAGACTAACTGAAGAAGTAAACTATAAAAGCAGATAGAACCCTAGATATGCTGCATGCTAACCTTCTGACGCTGGTGTTTTAATGAGCTGTATAACTGGCTGTTCACTGAGCAACTATTGTGCTACAGACAGAATAAATTTACACTTACAAAACATGAGATTACATGTGTTCAACAGAAAAACATGCACAAAATTTAATTATTTGAAATTGCACTGCAATAAACCTTACCTGTGCCAAGATAATTGCAGAAATTATCTCAATTGCTAGGAGAACTGAATGGGACTGTATGAAAAATTTACAGAAAAACTGAAAGAAATAGAACTTGGCTGCTGACAAATGGACTGTGTTTTCCGAAATAAACAATACTGGGGAAGAACGGGAAGAGAAAAGATTTTAATGTCCTGGTCACAAGGATGTTGTGACTGGTGGATCACAAATTCAGATGCAAGGGGAAGAAATCCGACATCTCCTTTCCAAAGGAATTGTTCTGGCATTCGCCTTAAGTGACTTAGGAAAATTACAAAAATACAAATGTAGATGGCTGGACAGACCTCCCGAATTAGGGTTATGCATGCCAATGACTGTACTACATCGCTCAGTAATAGTATTAGAACCATTTATTGGACGGTGATTTTGTAGGAAATCTGAAGTCTTTATAACATCTTCCAGTCGCAAGAAAGAATTAAGTTTTAGTTATTTTTTATGGTCTGTGAAATGGGTGAGATGATTAGTGTCGTAACAGTAGGACCTTTTCTTTCTTCTCGACCAGGGGAGAAAATAGCAATAGAAGCTTCAAATAAAATGTACCATCGTCCATTTGCAAATTATTATGGCATGTAGGAACAACTTTTAGTTCTGGTAAGAAATTGGTGTGCGAATACAGTTGCTTTTTCCTTCAGCCATTAGTGACACCCCGTAGCAATTCTAATTTTCCTATGTGTACGATGGTCATGAATTTGACCCCCCCCCCCCCCTCCCCACACTCTCTCTCTCTCTCTCTCATATATATCCAGTGTCATTCCAGGATTGGCAGTTGGGCCTCAGTACCTGGAGATGTCAGTGACCATGTGTGTGTCAGTTGTGTTTTTCACTTCTGGTGAAGGTTGTATGCAGTTTGAAAGCTGAACATTTCTAGCATTATTTTCGCTGTGCCTGTCCACGACTGCCTTCCTGTGTTGTGAGCAGCACTCTATCCTTTCCATATTGTGTTTCTCCAGCCCTGTATGTTCCAGTGTTTGATTTAATCTACCAACACTACCACAGCTAAAACCTGCATGCATCTGTGATGCAGACCAGGGGTTCCCAGACATTTCCTCCAATGGAACTCTTTGTGATCCTGTTACTTTAACTTAACACATTATTTATTTTGAAGGTTAATGAAATGTAAAAAAACGAGAAAAATTTGTTTCACTCAGTTAGAGCTTCAGTTTTAGATCACAACTGATAACACAAAATTATATTAAAAAAATAGTATCGTCATATTGAAGAAAAACATTTTATTAATAGTTTTTTGCGGAGCATTTATTCTCTTCCTGCGGAAACTGGTGTTTTTCGAAGCACAGTTTGGGAGACCTCGTGTGGATCTACATCTGAATTAGGTTAGAAGGTGACAGTTTATGATTTTACGAAGCCAACAAATAAATGTGAATGCAAAATGAATATTCCGCTGTAATATACGTCCAGTATCACAAAATTGTGAACCCTGCTGTTGTGACTGGTTTATGCAGTGATGGATTTGACGCTACGCGCTGAAAAGCGCTAAAATAACGTTTTAAAGAAGTCTAAATTTCAATCCCTGCCCCGGGAAGTTTACAGTACCGGCACCTGTATTTTTAGAAATCAAGCACTGGGTTCATGAGCAGTCCGTTGTAGACAACAATTGATTGATATTTGACTGGTTTTTGTTTATAAATAGCCGAAACAGATAAATTCAGCAAGCATGTAATATATAATTGACATAACTCCGACAGTTAGTTTGGTTGCAAATTACGTACTACATACATCGCAGATTAACTATAAAAAATACAATTTGGGGGGGGGGGGGGGGGGCAGTCCGCACCTGTCTGTCAGAAATAAACGAGAGTAACCGTATGGTTGGAGCGTGGTCTGTTTACGCGTACTGACAAGTTATCCGAATTCTGCGTGTGTGCACAGGAAGTGACAGGTAAACGTGTACAGAAGCGCCTGCATATTATTTTTATTCTTATTGTATTTTACACCCTTGTGCTAGTTCGCCTGTCATTTACTGCACTTTAAATCACTGGGTTTTTACCTGTTCTGTCACTACATATATGCAATGATATTGTGAATTTTTCGGCCTTTGACTTTTGTACATAGCACTGTCAGACGATGTGACACACACACACACACACACACACACACACACACACACGGCAGCTGCAACGAAGTCTTGTCTACGACAAAATTTTGTAAGATGTCGTACCTTTACATTAGTCAGTGAAGAACGGTGGTTGTAGTGACCTTGCATCGATTACATTCACATACATCTCACCGTGTCGTCTGCGAAATTCGGAAGCTCTGATAGCAGAATGGTGCGTGCTCCCCGTGTTTGGATGCCGGTTACTGGCCCCTTCTACCCCCACCCCACGCTTCTTTGTCCGCTCAGCCCCTGCATCCAGCGGCGAGCTGCGATGTTCGCAGACGGCGTCTCGTAGTCAGTTTTTAACGGTCGTGAGGGAACCAGGTGTTGCCCAACGTGTCGCGAAGGGTCCAAGCCCAGGAACTGAACACACTAAACACAACTACTTCATGATACACGCACTTCACTGACTTGTTTCCGCATCCGTGATCTAGTTTTTTTTTTAAATTATGAATTTTTAAAAAAATTAGTCCCCAGTCAGAGTAAATTACAAATTGTTTAAATGGTGGCGTATTCAGTTTCTGGCTATCAGTGGTTTGCTACTGAAGTTTAGCTTTCATGCTACTCATCTCAAACGACATCCATAGTCTGCAAACCAATGTGAAGTGCGCACAGAGAGGGTACGGCCAACTGCACCAGTTATTAGGGCTCCTTCCCATCTCATTCATGTATGGAGTGCGGAAAGAATGTTTAAATGCTTCCGTGTGCGCTGCTCTCGCGATCCCTACGTGAGCGATAATAGGAGCTTGTAGTTTATTCCTAGAGCCAATATTTAAAGTCACTTGTTAAACACTTGTGAGTAGGCTTTCTCTGGATAATTGGTGTGTATCTTGAAGCGTGCCAGTTCTGTTTCCTCATCGCCTCTGCGACACTCTCCCATGGATCAAATAAATTCGTGACAATTATTGCTGTCGTCCTCTGTATATGGATCCCACAAACTTCAGCAATATTCTACGACGGGCCGTACGAGTGATTTGTAAGCAATCTCCTTTGTAGACTGGTTGCATTTCTCCAGTGATCCACCAATAACCGAAGTCTGCCATCCGCACCAACTACGACTGAGGCTATGTGATCGTTCCAGTCCCCACGCACTAGCACGCACAGCTGTTTGTATAAGTTGACCGATTCCAACTGTGACTCATTGATATTACAGCAGAACATCTGGGCGCTAATGACCGTTGAAGTTGTGCGCCCTAAAACCACAACAACAAAAAAAGCAGAACATCGATTAACAGTAAGTTTAGGGAATCGTGGATTGTCGGAACGCTGTAAAGGTCGGATAATCGGAGAAGAAGGAACCATGTCATTTATAGGGCTCAAAATGATGTAGTGAATCAAAATTAAGAAAAAAATTATGTTTCTAACAAAGAGAAAGTAAAACAGAAAATTGTAGACATTGAAAGTCTGTTTAAGAAAATGTGCAAAAAATTTTTGTTTTGATTTCTTAAACCTGATTTTGTGGCTGGATCACTCCAATTCTTTGCACACAACATGTCCAAAGTTATAGCAGTTGGGTCCTATTCCAAACTTTTGAGGACAGTTTCGAACGCATTCTTTGCTGCAGAGTGGCTGCTTTTTTCGTCTTATACGCGTTTTTCGTCATCTGACTTCTCTTGCTCAACATTTTAGTATCGTAAAACAAGATCGATGACCAGATCCATAACAGCAGCAAAGTCAACTTGCGGTAACCATTCCTCTACATCGGCAGGATTTACATCATTCTGAAGAGTTTACTAAACAGTTATTAAATGCCAGTGTCTTATTCATTAGTTTCTGGAAGTTCTTGCTCTTGGTTACTACTCGGGCGAACCTCCTGCGACGATTTTTTTGTAGAATAGTTTTCTTGAGGGTCTTTTGTGTTGAGGCGTTTCATTGTTTTCTCTAGCAAAGCTGACATATTTCCTTCTGTAACGTCGTTTTAACCAACTAATAACACGATTGTCCATTGGTTGGGGGAAAGGGGGTCGGGGCGAAAACATAGCTTTTTTGTCACCTTGTAGAAGTTCAGAATTAGAGGGGTGCCTTGGGGCTTGTCAGCAATACAGCCCCACGGTATGGTAGGTTTCTTGAGTAAAATCGATCGATAGTGTTCGCACGCTGTTAGGCGCGGAGCGCACGCGGATGGTCGAATAATCGGAGCAGTCGGTTAATCGAAGGTCGGATAATCGAGCTTCTGCTGCATAATCATAGGATACCACGTTTTTTCGTTTTGTGAAGTGCGCAGTTTTACTCTTCTGAATTTTTGAAGCAAGTTGCCCCATTTATATCACTTTGAAATCTTACCAAGGCCCGAGTGAATATTTGTGCAGCTTTCTCAGACAGTTCTTCGCCCTGTATCATCGTATCGTGCGAAAAAAAGTCTTATATAACTACTAACACTGCATGGAAAGTCATTAACATATAACATGAAAAGCAAGGGTTTGATCACGTTTCTCTGGGTCACACATGAAGTAACTCCTACATCTCTCGATGGCTCTGCATCAAAGATACCTTGCTGCGCCCTCCCTACCAATAAATCCTCAGTCCAGTCACAAATTTCACTTGATGCCCTACATGACCGTACTTTCTATAATAAGAGCAGGTGTGATACTGAGTAAGATGCTTTTCGGGAACCAAGAAACACTGCATCTAGTTGATTGCATGATCCATGGCACTTATGATGTCATGTATGAAAAGTGCGATCAAATTCAAATACTCGTTGCCTGTACCGTAACATGGCAACAGTTACGTGCGGTTGATATTTGCGTATACACCGAAATTGCTGTATCAAAGATAGAACTGTTGACGGCCACAAGTGGACCCTTGACGTCTTTTCAACAGTTTCTAAATACTTTTTAGTCGCTACCAAATACTGAATTCGTGACATATTTTAGAAACATATTATTTTTCCTCGCCAGTACCAGCAGCCTGAGATGGCTCCATTGGCCTATTTGTTGTTGTTGTTGTTGTTGTTGGTGGTGGTGGTGGTGGTGGTGGTGGTGGTGGTGGTGTAGTCTTCAGTCCAGATACTGGTTTGATGTAGCTCTCCATGCTGCTCAATCCTGTGCAAGCTTCTTCATATCCAAGTAACTATTGCAACCTACATCCATCTGAAACTGCTTAGTATATTCATCTCTTGGTTTCCATCTACGATTTTTACTCTCCACACTGTCCTCCAGTACTAAATTCATGAGCCCTTGATGCACCAGAATATGTCCTACCTAGCCAATCCTTCTTCTAGTCAAGTTGCGCCAGAAATTCCTTTTTCTCCCCAATTCTCGTCAGTACCACCTTAGTTACGTGATGTACCCATCAAATCTTCAGCATTCTTCTCCAACACCACATTTCGAATGCTTCTATTCTCTTCTAGTCTACACTATTATTGTCCGTGTTCCACTTCCATACATGGCTACACTCCAAATACCGTCAGAAAAGAATTCCTGACACTTAAATCGATACCCGGTGTTAACAAATTTCTCTTCTTCAGAAACGCTTTCCTTGCCGTTGCCAGTCTACATTTTATATCCTCTCTACTTCGATCATCATCAGTTATTTTACTCCCTAAATAGGAAAACTCATTTACTACTCTAAGTGTCTAATTTCCTAATCTGATTCCATCAGCATCACCTGATTTAATTCGACGACATTCCATTATCCTAGTTTTGCTTTATTAGAGGCCTATTTTCAGGTGAAGTTGCGTGTAATGAAATAGGACAGCAAAAAAGGCCGACCAAAAATAGTCACATCTGTACAGAAAAAAGTAAAATTGGTGTATTCCATGCCTTCAGTGTCAGTGAGTCACAAATGGAATCCGTCAGCTCCTAGAAATTCCTGAGTGGAGTCCAATAAATGACAGAGATACGAAATAAAATGGGACGATCACTTAGCCCCAATCGTAGGTTATGCATATGGCAGACTTTGATTCATCGGCAGGTTGCTATCAACATGGAGTCGGTCTAGAAAGGGGAGTGCTTTCAAATCACTTCGTCGTTTTATCTTAGAATATTGGTCAAGTGTGTGGGACATGCAGCAGATAGAACAGTGGGGAACATCGGACGTATACAGTGGAGGGCAGCACGAATGGTCACAGGTTTGTTTGACCTGTTGGAGAGTGCCACACAGGGAGCCTATTGATGATGAGCAGGCAGAGTTGCACGTATGGCCATCCGCTGATTTTTGTGATTTCGGCTTACAGCATGCGGTACTCAGACACCCGATTCTCGAACCTTCCACATTGGACGCTAATGTCGCACGATGGTGGAATGATCATAGTCGTCACATTTGCCAGTTCTCGAGTACATTGACGCTGATCACCGTGGATTGATGCGTTTAAACGAGCTTCATCTTCCCGACCTTGGAGAGTCTCTAATGTTAAAACGATCCTCCATATAATGAGAAAGCATTATCTTGCCCGCACATGGCACAAATGTTTCTGGTTATCTCCGCGGCTGTCACCGCACTATTGACCTCAAACAGAAGACAATGTCGGAAACTTTCCAATTTCTCCACTTAGCGCTCCGTTTTCTAGCGTCCACAGCTCCACTCACTATCTCCAAATGGCAAAATGTAAAGTCTTATAGCAACAGCGAACTTCGAATAAAAAATGACAATCGATAAATGGATCCATAGTAACCGGAATACCAACGGGTAACTCTCCATTTCACGACATTTCCGGGAAACGTCGCGTAATTTTGTCACGCGCAGTATCGACGACAGCGGGAACAGCTATCGACTTTCTTTAGCATTCGATACGGGCCTCAGAAACCTTCATGCACGCATATCAGAGATTTGTAAAAACGCGTTCCAGGCAGAGAGCTGGCATTGAATTTCTTTTGGCGGAAACCAGAGCATCGCAGGTATTCACCGATGCTTGCACGATGTCTGCGGAGGCCTGCCAGTGGACAAAAGCTCGGCGAGTCGTTGGGCTAGGCGTGCCAGCATCGCAACAACGTCGGCCAACCTGTCCGATCCCACGCGTACTGGCCGGACGCACACTGCCGTGACTCAGGAAAATGCAAACGAACTTCTTCTCCATGACCTACCCTAGAGGAGCTCACAAAACTTCATTGGACTACTCTTCATCCACCCTACAACCTGGATCTCGCGCCTTCCGACTTCCATCTGTTTGCCCCAATGGGGCATGCACTCAGCGGGAAACAATACGTGGATGGTAGGGAGGTTATTCATGCAGCAAGACTTTGGCTCCGATGTTGGCTACTGGGGAGGTACCATGCGGGTATACAGGCCCACTCAGTAAGGTGGCGTAAGGCTGTCGAATTAAACAGAGACTGTATTATAAACCAGGGTTTTGTAGCCAAAAGAGTGGGGGAATAATATGGTGTATCGGAATACAACCAACCTGTTTTTAGAAAAAATATTACATATTAAACGGCCCTCGTATAAACGATAAAACCAACGTTTCGATCGAATTACACCGGCCTTCCTCGGGGCAAGACTGATTTTACAGCAGGGAACGTGCCCGTGTTTATTGCAGGCAATATGGATTGTCAGTATCGCACTTTTTTTTCTTATGGGACTTAACATCTATGGTTATCAGTCCCCTAGAACTTAGAACTACTTAAACCTAACTAACCTAAGGACATCACACAACACCCAGTCATCACGAGGCAGAGAAAACCCCTGACCCCGCCGGGAATCGAACCCGGGAACCCGGGCGTGCTACCGCACGACCACGAGCTGCGGACATCGCACATTTTAGACGGTTTGATCGACAGTGCAATGGCATTATTTTAAGCGCCAGTATTCGTAATCACGTTAATATACTAAGGAATCAAATGCTTCTTACGGTACAGGTCTGTTGAAAATCGCACCAGGTTTGGCTGGATTCAGAGCTTCCCAGGACATATAAATCAACACTTGGTTCTTAACGCCCTGAAATCATTAGATGTAAAAGCAGCTTCTACATCTGCATACATACTCTGCAAACCACTGTACGGTGCGTGGCGGAGGGTACGCTGTACCACTGGTAGTAGTGTCCTTTCCTCTTCCACTCGCAGACAGTGTGAGCCCCGATTCCTCCACGCTTATCTTCGTGGTCCTTACGCGCAATGTATGTTGGCGGCAATAGAATCGTTCGGCAATCAGCTTCAAATGCCGGTTCTCTAAATTTTCTCAACAGTGTTTGCCGAAAAGAATTCCGCTTTCCCTCCAAGATTCGCGTTTGACTTCCCCAAGCATCTCCCTAATAATTGTGTATTGTTCGAGCACACCAGTAAATGATCTAGGAGCCCGCCTGTGGATTGTTTCAACGTCTTCCTTTAATCTGACTTGGTGTGGATCCCAAACACTCGAGCGGTATTCAAGAATAGGTTATAATGTCTAATATGTGCCTTCTTTATAGATGAACCACATTCGCCCAAAATTGTCTCAATAAACTGAAGTCGACCATTCTGTTTCCCTTCTACAATCCTCCATGCTCGTTCCATTTCATATCGCTTTGCAACGTTACGCCCAGCTATTTAAACTTCATGACTGTATCAACCAGTACACTACTGATGCTGTATCCGAAAACTAGACTTCTGTTTTTCCTGCCCATCCGCATTAACATACATTTTTCTACATTTTGTGTTAGCTGCTATTCAGCACACCAGTTAAAAATTTTGCCTAATTCATCTCGTACCCTCGTACAGTTAGTCACGTTGGACACCTTCCAGTGAAACACAGCGTCATCAGCAAACAACCGCAGATTGCAGTCCACATCGTTTGTATATATAGAGAGAATAACTCTAGCTCGAGCGGTAATAGTGAGTGTCCAGTATGTGTCTTCCGTGGGGCATTATTGACGGTGCCCTTGTCTCTAATGAACACTCACCGTCAAGAACAACATACTGGAATCTATTACTTAAGGAGTCTTAGAGCCACTCACATACCTGGGAACATATTCCGTATACTCGTACCTTCGTCAACAGGCTAGAGTTCTGTAGTAAACCTATGGTCTTGGGGCGTCACCAGAACATAAGGTGCAGGTAGGACAGCCATTTTTTAAATTGCGACCCCAAACAAAGACTTCATAAACCTCCTGACATTTATGTCAAATTGGATTGCTTTCCCGTACACACAGAGTCTGTCGACAGTAATTTGTGCGGCGCAAATAAAACGATGACGACTTAAGAAATTTTAATGACTGTAAATGAAACAGACTTACGTTAAGTCGGTGTACAGCAGTATCGAGAAGTTAGTTTGCGGCACGTAAATGTAGAGTGAGACGCGCGCTTGCACAACTGGATTGCCTCTACACAATTACCCGGCGGTGGCTTCTCTTATTCTTCTCAAGTACAAGGAAAGTTTTGCAATACAGCTTTATTTATTTAATTTTTTCGCCACAATGAATACACCTCTCCGTCCTCCGAAACCAATCCCTAAACCAGTTCTCCCAAGTTCCTGTAGGGAGTAAGGCACACCCATTGTCCCAAGCCCTCAGGAGGCCCTCATCATTTGAAAACTGCACTCCTTTCAGCTTCATTTTCACATGCGGGAACAGTGCAAAGTCACAAGGAGCGAGGTCTGGACTGTAAGGACGGTGCTAAAGCAGTTTCAGCCCTGTGTTGTTGTTGTTGTCGTCTTCAGTCCTGAGACTGGTTTGATGCAGCTCTCCATGCTACTCTATCCTGTGCAAGTTTCTTCATCTCCCAGTACCTACTGCAGCCTACATCCTTCTGAATCTGCTTAGTGTATTCATCTCTTGGTCTCCCTCTACGATTTTTACCCTCCACGCTGCCCTCCAATGCTAAATTTGCGATCCCTTGATGCCTCAGAATATGTCCTACCAACCAGTCCCTTCTTCTTGTCAAGTTGTGCCACAAACTCCTTTTCTCCCCAATTCTATTCAATACCTCCTCATTAGTTATGTGATCTACCCACCTTATCTTGAGCATTCTTCTGTAGCACCACATTTGGAAAGCTTCTATTCTCTTCTTGTCCAAACTATTTATCGTCCATGTTTCACTTCCATACATGACTACACTCCATACAAATACTTTCAGAAACGACTTCCTGACAATTAAATCTATACTCGATGTTAACAAATTTCTCTTCTTCAGAAACGCTTTCCTTGCCATTGCCAGTCTACATTTTATATCCTCTCTACTTCGACCTCATCAGTTATTTTGCTCCCCAAATAGCAAAACTCATTTACTACTTTAAGTGTCTCATTTCCTAATCTAATTCCCTCAGCATCACCCGACTTAATTTGACTACATTCCATTATCCTCGTTTTGCTTTTGATGTCCATCTTATATCCTCCTTTCAAGACACTGTCCATTCCGTTCAACTGCTCTTCCAAGTCCTTTGCTGTCTCTGACAGAATTACGATGTCATCGGCGAACCTCAACGTTTTTATTTTTTCTTCATGGGTTTTAATACCTTCTCCGAATTTTTCTTTTGTTTCCTTTACTGCTTGCTCAATATACAGATTGAATAACATCGGGGACAGGCTACAACCCTGTCTCACTTCCTTCCAATCCACTGCTTCCCTTTCATGCCCCTCGACTCTGATAACTGCCATCTGGTTTCTGTACAAATTGTAAATACCCTTTCGCTCCCTGTATTTTACCCCTGCCACCTTCAGAATTTGAAAGAGAGTATTCCAGTCAACATTGTCAAAAGCTTTCTCTAAGTCTACAAATGCTAGAAACGTAGGTTTACCTTTCCTTAATCTTTCTTCTAAGACAAATCGTAAGGTTAGTATTGCCTCACGTGTTCCAACATTTCTACCGAATCCAAACTGATCTTCCGCTAGGTCCGCTTCTACCACTTTTTCCATTCGTCTGTAAAGAATTTGCGTTAGTATTTTGCAGCTGTGACTTATTAAACTGATAGTTCGGTAATTTTCACATCTGTCAACACCTGTTTTCTTTGGGATTGGAATTATTATATTCTTCTAGAAGTCTGAGGGTATTTCGCCTGTTTCATACATCTTGCTCACCAGATGGTAGAGTTTTGTCAGGACTGGCTCTCCCAATGCCGTCAGTAGTTCCAATGGGATGTTGTCTACTCCCGGGGCCTTGTTTCGACTCAGGTCTTTCAGTGATCTGTCAAACTCTTCACGCAGTATCGTATCTCCCATTTCATCTTCATCTACATCCTGTACCGCGCAAATATTCGGAGCGTTGTCCTGATGGAGTAAGGATATCACACACACCCATGCCGAGGCAGGATTCGAACTTGCGACCGTAGCAGTCGCGCGGTTCCCCCTAGAACCGCTCGGCCACCGCAGCCGGCTACATTTGTAAAGGGCGTTTATAATGATATAGATTAGCGTAGCACGTTTGACGCCATATTTAGTGTTATCAGAAGCGTAATGGATAAAGGAAGAGGAGAAGATGGAAATGACAGTGACGGTAGCTGTTGGGAAAGAACAGAACATAAATAGAGAAATCTGCCGACGGGGGTAGGGACAAGTTGGGATGGGGGGTACTGACGTTAGTGAGCTACACAGAATGCGGGAGAGGTGGCTTTTGTAACGGAAGGTGGACCATTAACTGGCTTTCGAAACATGGAAGGTATTTAATTTCTCTGGTATTTTGAAGAAGATTGTTCCAAAATCATGTTCCCGATGCAGGAAATGGTAGGACATGGTAGTGTTACTTTAAGGTGCAGAAATGATTTTACTTTGTTGAGAACGTGTTTTCGTACTGTGGTGTTGAAATAGGAGAGTAAGTGTTGAAGACAAGCAAGAGGGAGTACAGTGATTGAGAGGACGATAGAATTATTCGTAGGATTGTGTGATATGGCCGAAAAAACATACGTCACAGATGTGTCGCACACAGTTATTTATCGCTAGTTCCAGTCTGAGTGATTCCCCCCATATAAGAATGGAGAACCATGTAACCACAGTCGAATGTGGGGAGTGTTAGTGTCTCTCCGAGCGTCTTTTTAAGCTCGAAAGGAAATAGTTTTTTATATTCATGTTATGAGTGAAGTGACCCGGACACCTTACAAACTGTGGTTATGCGTTCGTCCAGCCTAAATGATGGTCCAGAATTATCCCCAAGCTGTTTGCAAAGGAAGGAAGGATTATTTCTGTATCGTTTGGGGTTAATGGTGGAAGAGATGCTCTGACCGAGAGCATAGTAACACTTTCATGAGCGACTAAGATTGCTTTCGTTTTATATGGTATAAGTTTCTCATCTAAGTTATGCGCCTACACTGTTAGGACAACTAAATTGGCGTTTACGTGATAGATGGCTGTGCATAGGTGTGTTGGACTTGCACTTAGATATAACTGAATATCGTCAGCGTATAGGTGATATTTGCTGTGGGAGAGAATAGTTGACATATGATTAATATGTAATGAAGAGCAATGGGCCCAATACTGATCCCCATATTGTGACCTTTTTGTTTTTTACACACTGTTAGCAAGATGTAAAATACGAGTAAAGTCGCTATACAACACTTAAAAAAGGCTTGTGAGTTTAGCAAGTGGAACGTCAAAGTTAAAGAGTGGAGAAAGCTTTGATGTAATAGTAGAAGCACACTATAACCGCCTGTTGCTTGTCCATAGTTTGTTTCAGTTCGTCAGTCACTTTCATAAGAGCTGTCGTCATGCTGCGATTTTGCCGGAAACCGGATTGCTATACATCTAAAAGATTATTTAATGTTAAATATTCAGTTAGCTGTTTGTGAACTATGTATTTGGCTGATTCTTTATTGCATTGTTGTTTTACGAGTCCCTGCTTCCATGCTGTTGGAAATATGCTGGCGGTCAGAGAATGGTTAAAAATGTCCGTAGTTTTTGGCAGTAGAGGATTGCCGAGTAAATTGACCATCTACAACGTTGCATTATCGGGCCCTGCAGCTGCCGAATGAATTCGTGCAGTTGATTTCCGGATTGTATTACGGCTTACCGGCTCCAGAAAAAAAACTTCGAATGTACAAAACACCCATTCTTCTAGCGGACAGATGGTTTGTGCCCTTGTGCGTTGCTCGAGTAAAGATATCTATGTAACGAAATACTCATTTACGTCCTCAGTAGAAAGTCTCTAGCTCGTGTTTTGAGTTTGCCTATTCCTAGGCCTCAGTTATTCGTAGATATTTCAGTGGCTATTCAGATGCTCTCGGGTTTTAACCGCAAAATTGTTATTAATGCGTGTATTTGAAATCTTCGAAAAAATACACGCAGAACATTTACTACACAAGTAGTCGGCACGAATGTTTTCGGAAGCCTGGTGCTACGCTCATGTGCTCAGACGTCACAATTACATTAATTTATGTGGAATTGTACGCAGTGCCAGATTTGTTGAGAGTGCTGACTAGGACGGTTCAAGCGAGGTCCCAGATGAACTCTTTCGAAGGGGGTAGCGCGTACGTACCGGGAGCCTATCGTAGGATGGATAAATCACTAACCTCATACAGTTATTCGGCGCTACTGTGATGAGTAATCAGTGAAAGGCGGTTTGCCGTTAGGATTCCATATCTCCTCTGCAATTCGGCGCCAACCAACTACCAAGCTGGCTACGTCGTGCTGGTCCACATTGACGGCTCTTCGAATCCCCAAGTTCGTGAAGAATTTGTCAGTCCGGAAGAGGGTGGTGTTTGGCGTTAATAATTTTAAGGTTGCTCATACGTCCGTCTTCCATAGATATGTCAACGATACGTAGATATTTTGCACAAATAATGTGATTTATACATTGATACTATAATGTCGATACATTTCTCAGATGCATCGGCATTTCATAATTCAGGCTTCTGTTACTTTTTTTGACCTTAGATATAGGTAAATACGGTTTTTCATATACTCTTTTAAGTGAAGTTAACAAAATGACAATTCATTAAGAATTTTTAGCACCACATTGATATAAGACAGTAAACAAGAATACAAACATCATCGTTCAGATTTATTCAGCAGAAGGAATTAAGTTTCGCAGTAGCGCGAAAAGTGTGAGGTGATCCACATGAGTTCCAAAAGAAATCCGTTGGAATTCGATTACTCGATAAATAGTACAATTCTAAAGGCTGTCAATTCAACTAAGTACCAGGGTGTAAAAATTACGAACAACTTCAACTGCAAAGACCACATAGATAACATTGTGGGGAAGGCGAGCCAAAGGTTGCGTTTCATTGGCAGGACACTTAGAAGATGCAACAAGTCCACTAAAGAGACAGCTTACACTACACTCGTCCGTCCTCTGTTAGAATATTGCTGCGCGGTGTGGGATCCTTACCAGGTGGGATTGACGGATGACATCGAAAGGGTGCAAAAAAGGGCAGCTCGTTTTGTATTATCGCGTAATAGGGGAGAGAGTGTGGCAGATATGATACGCGAGTTGGGTTGGAAGTCATTAAAGCAAAGACGTTTTTCGTTGCGGCGATATCTATTTACGAAATTTCAATGCGAAAATAGTTTGTTGAGCCCAGCCTACATAGGTAGGAACGATCATCAAAATAAAATAAGAGAAATCAGAGCTCGAACAGAAAGGTTTAGGTGTTCGTTTTCCCCGCGCGCTGTTCGGGAGTTTAATGGTAGAGAGATAGTATGATTGTGGTTCGATGAACCCTCTGCCAGGCACTTAAATGTGAATTGCAGAGTAATCATGTACATCTAGATGTAGTGCTCATAGCTCCTGAGGTGCGCATTTTAGAGCCCCTGTTTACCGGTAACTGTAGATCATATATGTAACGACTTCCAGGGGCAACAGAATTTTGATGTTTACTATTTCGTATAATTATTGACCGAATTTAAACTCCTGTGATGATCTACTACGAAGTAAGAAATTGTGCGTATGTCTTTAAGCAGCCTAAGTCACAGTGCGCAAATTATCCCGACTGTATTCATACAGTATTTGAGAATGAGGCCACTAAGCGACCAGTTATCTGCAGCTCACACTTTTTCCACTGCAGACAACGTTGTTCGGCAGTGCGGTGGCCGGGGCGGCTTTGAAAGGGAATGGGATTCACGGAACACATTCGCTACCGGGAGACGAGCAGCAAGCGTGGTCGGTGCTTACCAGTTCTACGGTCTGCAGTCGCAGGTTCTCGGGATGTTGCGGTGAAGTGGCAACAGCGTCGGGAAATTCCCAGTTTTGTCTCAGGACTGAGTAGCTCGGCTGTCAGCCGTGTGTTTACCTCCGCAACAATTTAATTTTCGCGTTTTCCGTTGGCTGTAGAACATGTTCGATATACTGCCTGAATGCCGTAATTTACAGAATATAAGACGCTACGGACTACAAGATGCATTGCAAATCCAGACAAAAATATCTGTTTTGTAAAGCCGAAGTAGCCTTTATTAAAATCCCTGAAAATCGCCATTTGAACTTGCTGCTGCTGCTTCTTCTTCTTCGTCGTTGTCACCGTTGTCATCTTCATATATAACATGGTCTTCACTGCTTTGTAGAGCGTTGCTTAAGCCGTACTACTGGAAAGATTTAACAGTAATGTCTTCTCTTACTCAAGACCACGACTGTTTTCCACTGATACACTTGTTCGATTGTAGGTCGTTTTAAAGCTCCATTCGGCGTGAATTCATGTTGGATTTCATACATTTGTTCCATTCTTTACATGTGTTATTTATCGTCACATCAAGAGGTTGCAGTTGTGAAGGTAAGTCCTCCCACAATAACAGCAAGCTTTATATTTCCCTGTCTCGCACAAAATTTTTCGAATGACTACTGAACTGATCTAACACAAGAAGAGGACTCTTCTTCCATAGTACCTTTCCTTCTCTCCCACACTCTGTAAATCATAATTCCCTACCAGCCTCGTGCATCCAGCCCTTGCCATGTACGTGAACACCATCACCTGGTCGTATTTCTGAAGGTTTTGGCTTTGTTTTATGCTTGAAACTGATCACAATGTGCGAGGACAACAATCTAGTGCACTTTTTCCTATCCACTTGGTTTTATAGTTATAGTCTGAGTACCTCTCATGGCAGCAGTTCTGTTACTCGCCTCATTAAAAATCAGAGGAATTTCTTCCATATTCGTTATTTGGATTAGTTCCACACTGGTTTTCTTTTGATGTTGAATAATAAAGCGATGGAAGGGTAATGTTTTCTCTTCATACTGTTGTGGCATTTTCTGAGATTTTTGGTTTTGCTTCGTATGCTAAGTCCACGACACTTTACAAACCTGTAGCACCAACGAACTCTGAAAGTCTGTTTGGTTCCATTGTAGCGCTAGGTTACAAGCATGTATTTGAATCATTTTCATATTAATTACAATGCCATTTCTATGGTGTCTTGGTGCCCTTGAATCCACTTCAACATGTCATCCTCTGAAACTTCCTGGCAGATTAAAACTGTGTGCCAGACCGAGACTCGAACTCGGGACCTTTGCCTTTTGCGGGCAAGTTCTCTACCAACTGGGTTTCCCAACCACGACTCACGACCCATCCTCGCAATTTTACTTCCCTCAGTATCTCGTCTCTTACCTTCCAAACTTCACAGTTCTCCTGCGAAAAGTTCTGTGAAGTAGGTAGAGCACTTGCCCACGAAAGGCAAAGGTCCCGAGATCGAGTCTCGGTCTGACACACAGTTTTAATCTGCCAAGAAGTTTCAGATCAGCGCACACGCCGCTGCAAAGAGAAAATCTCATTCTGGAAACATCCCCCAGGCTGTGGCTAAGGTATATCTCCGTAATATCCTTTCTTCCAGCAGTGCTAGTCCTGCAAGTTTTGCAGAGCTTCTGTGAAGTTTGGAAGGTAGGAGACGAGGTAGTGGCTGAAGTAAAATTGTGAGGACAGGTCGTGAGTCGTGCTTGGGTAGCTCAGTTGGTGGAGCACTTGCCCGCGAAAGGCAAAGGTCCCGAGTTCGAGTCTCGGTCCGGCACACAGTTTTAATCTGCCAATAAGTTTCAAATCGGCGCACACTCCGCTGCAGAGAGAAAATCTGATTCTGGAAACGTCATCCTCTAGTTTTGGCCATTTTGCATTCAGTCCTGTATTTGCTCGTTTAGTTGTCCTCAAGTTTTCAGTTCTTCTTTACTAGCCCACGATCACGAATGTTTCGTTTCTGTTGATGGAGGGCCGAAATGCGGCTCAGCTGCTCTGTCGTCATGTCGTTCTGCTTATGGTATTACTTTTAACTTATGGCCCGCATCATACGACCATCTTTCATTTTTTCCATTACGAATCTTGCTACTAAGAAAAATGTTGTACTGTTACCTATAACATCTGTTTCTGTTCAAGTTCCCTGGCGCCGTAGACTGCAGTGACGCATAACAAGACTAGACAGTGTTCTGGGTTTGTGTTGGCGGGGCGGGGCGGGAGGGTTCCAGTGTTAGCAAGCTTGTGAATCCCGCAACGCATGTATCGTCGCATCTTTGCACCGCTGCTGCCAGTCGAATCCAATGTTGCCAGATCGAAATAGGTTTCCCGCGGAATCGCATATACGGTCATTTTCAAGACTGGAGGTAATTTTAAATCAAACACTGGACATTTTTATATAAATTTCAAGTATAAGATGCACATGAGTTTTGGAGCCAAATTTCTAAGGAAAAAGTGCGTCTTAAGGTCTGTAAAATACAGTATAGTAGGCGTTGTTGTTGTTGTGGTCTTCAGTCCTGAGACTGGTTTGACGCAGCTCTCCATGCTACACTCTATCCTGTGCAAGCTGCTTCATCTCCCAGTACCTACTGCAACCTACATCCCCCCCTGCGGGTCCGGGGATTAGAATAGGCCCGAGGTATTCCTGCCTGTCGTAAGAGGCGACTAAATGGAGTCCCACCCCCTCAAGGGGGTCGTTAGCGCCTGCGTCCGGAGACGGACGGTTCCACGACCTCTATTTGCGGTTATTTTGCTTTTTCACTTCTCGTTTCTTCCTTCCTTTGGTTGGTTCCTTTCTTTGCTCTTTTCCACCTCACTGTCTTCCTTACTCTTTCCTTGTCTTCTTCTCCTTGCCTTCTCCTCCTTGCCTTCTCATTGCCTTCTTCTCCTTGCCTTCTCATTACCTTCTTCTCCTTGCCTTCTCTGGTCTCCGCCTCGGCGTTTGAGACAGTCTGTCCTCTCTCTCCCTCTCTCTCCTCCTTTTCCTCTTCTTCCTTCCTCCCTGTGCGTGCCTGAAGGCCGACCCACGCGTTCGCACGCGTAGCCGGTGACGGGGTAACGCGTAATTCTCCGCCCTGGGTAGACATGTAAGGCATGCGCGTACCCCCTGGTAAAGGCCAGGCCCGGGGAGGGGTGATTGCCTGAGCTGATACCTTCTGACCATGCCGATTGGTCCCTCCGTCTGGTTCTCGGGAGGTGTGACCTGAGGTGTAAACATTCACCTAAGGCGGGAGTGCCCTCTGAGAGGGTCCCCACAAGGAAGGAGCGCGCCATCGGAGACGCTGGCAATCATGGGGGATTCCTCCACAATGGATTTCACTCCATCTGTCTCGACTTCTGCCCAAAAACGGAAACGTGACCAGCCATCAGTGACAAAAGTACTACCGCCTGCCCCACAGTTCGTCGTCGTTTCTCGATCTGAGGACGGAAAGGATTTTTCCTCTGTCAACCCTTTCGTTATCCAGAAGGATGTAGATGCCATAGCCGGATCTGTCAAATCTTGTACCAGGTTGCGTAACGGTACCTTATTACTAGAAACTGAGAGCGCCTTTCAGGCACAAAAACTGCTTCGGGCCACACTCCTGTACACGTTCCCTGTGCGGGTGGAGGCTCACCGAACTTTGAATTCGTCTCGTGGTGTGGTCTACACTCCTGGAAATTGAAATAAGAACACCGTGAATTCATTGTCCCAGGAAGGGGAAACTTTATTGACACATTCCTGGGGTCAGATACATCACATGTTCACACTGACAGAACCACAGGCACATAGACACAGGCAACAGAGCATGCACAATGTCGGCACTAGTACAGTGTATATCCACCTTTCGCAGCAATGCAGGCTGCTATTCTCCCATGGAGACGATCGTAGAGATGCTGGATGTAGTCCTGTGGAACGGCTTGCCATACCATTTCCACCTGGCGCCTCAGTTGGACCAGCGTTCGTGCTGGACGTGCAGACCGCGTGAGACGACGCTTCATCCAGTCCCAAACATGCTCAATGGGGGACAGATCCGGAGATCTTGCTGGCCAGGGTAGTTGACTTACACCTTCTAGAGCACGTTGGGTGGCACGGGATACATGCGGACGTGCATTGTCCTGTTGGAACAGCAAGTTCCCTTGCTGGTCTAGGAATGGTAGAACGATGGGTTCGATGACGGTTTGGATGTACCGTGCACTATTCAGTGTCCCCTCGACGATCACCAGTGGTGTACGGCCAGTGTAGGAGATCGCTCCCCACACCATGATGCCGGGTGTTGGCCCTGTGTGCCTCGGTCGTATGCAGTCCTGATTGTGGCGCTCACCTGCACGGCGCCAAACACGCATACGACCATCATTGGCACCAAGGCAGAAGCGACTCTCATCGCTGAAGACGACACGTCTCCATTCGTCCATCCATTCACGCCTGTCGCGACACCACTGGAGGCGGGCTGCACGATGTTGGGGCGTGAGCGGAAGACGGCCTAACGGTGTGCGGGACCGTAGCCCAGCTTCATGGAGACGGTTGCAAATGGTCCTCGCCGATACCCCAGGAGCAACAGTGTCCCTAATTTGCTGGGAAGTGTCGGTGCGGTCCCCTACGGCACTGCGTAGGATCCTACGGTCTTGGCGTACATCCGTGCGTCGCTGCGGTCCGGTCCCAGGTCGATGGGCACGTGCACCTTCCGCCGACCACTGGCGACAACATCGATGTACTGTGGAGACCTCACGCCCCACGTGTTGAGCAGTTCGGCGGTACGTCCACCCGGCCTCCCGCATGCCCACTATACGCCCTCGCTCAAAGTCCGTTAACTGCACATACGGTTCACGTCCACACTGTCGCGGCATGCTACCAGTGTTAAAGACTGCGATGGAGCTCCGTATGCCACGGCAAACTGGCTGACACTGACGGCGGCGGTGCACAAATGCTGCGCAGCTAGCGCCATTCGACGGCCAACACCGCGGTTCCTGGTGTGTCCGCCGTGCCGTGCGTGTGATCATTGCTTGTACAGCCCTCTCGCAGTGTCCGGAGCAAGTATGGTGGGTCTGACACACCGGTGTCAATGTGTTCTTTTTTCCATTTCCAGGAGTGTATACTAGCTCCCTCGACGGACTGACTGACGAGGAGATTCAATCTTTCCTCGCTGAGCAGGGCGTGACGGCTGTCCATAGGGTCATGAAAAAGGTCAGCAATGACCTTGTACCGACCCGGACACTTTTCTTGACCTTTGATAGTGTTAAGCTGCCATCGCGCATCAAGGCGGGCTACGAGGTTATTTCTGTTCGCCCCTATGTCCCGACACCTACGCGCTGTTACCAGTGTCAGCGTTTCAATCACACTCGACAGTCTTGTTCCAATGCGGCTAAATGTGTCACTTGTGGCAGGGATGCCCATGAGAGTGACTGTCCACCTCCGTCTCCTCGTTGTGTGAACTGTCAGGGTGACCATGCCGCATCCTCCCGCGACTGTCCTGTCTATAAGGAAGAACGCTGTATCCAAGAAATTCGGGTCAAAGAGAAAGTGTCCACCTCGGCTGCTCGCAAGCTATTGGCTAGTAGGAAGCCCACGCTGCTCCCAGCGGGGAAATACAGTACTGTCCTCGCCTCTCCTCGGACTACCAGGGAGGTGGCAACCCAGACATGCGATCTGACCTTCAGCACCACGGTCGTCTGTTCGACCAGTGCTAAGATCGCCCGGTCGACGTCTCCTCTTCCTCCTCAGACACAAGCACCTTCATCAGCTTCTGCCAAGACGAAGACCGAGAAGTCAGATGCACGGGCCTTTAAGAAGGAACCGTCCCGTGCGGACTTCCTACGTACCTCGACCTCCCAGCCTTCGACCGGTACTTCCACCAAACGTCCTTCCAAGAAGGCTCCTAGGAAGCACAGTTCTCCTTCTCCGCCACGGCGCATTTCTTCTCCTGCGCCACCCAGCGGTTGCCGCCCCAGGCCGTCATCCGTTTCGCCTGGCCGCACCGCTGGTAGCCGAACATCTGGCCGTTCACCGGCGGAGGAAGCTCCCCCTCCCGGCCATCTTCCCAAGATGGCCGATGAACCTATAGACCCAATGGACGAAGACTGTCCGCCTACTGATAGCGGCGGCAGTGCTCGCTCGAAGCCAGGCCCTCCGCGGCCTTCGAGGTGACCCCTTCTTTTATCTTCCTTTTCTTACGATGGCACTTATTCACTGGAATATTCGCAGCATTCGCTCAAATCGAGAGGACTTGAAGTTGCTGCTCCGCTTGCACCGTCCGCTCGTCGTAGCCCTCCAGGAAACGAAGCTCTGCCCATGCAATCAAATTGCCTTGGCACACTACACCTCTGTGCGTTTTGACCTACCCCCTGTGGTAGGTATCCCGGCTCATGGAGGGGTTATGTTGCTGGTCCGGGATGCTATTTACTATGATCCCATCACGTTGCACACCGGCCTGCAGGCAGTTGCCATCCGCATTACTCTCCCCACTTTTACATTTTCCATTTGTACCGTTTACACTCCATCGTTATCTGCCGTTACCAGGGCAGACATGATGCAACTTATTGCTCAGCTACCTGCACCATTTTTGTTAACTGGAGACTTTAATGCCCACCATCCCCTTTGGGGCTCTCCGGCATCCTGCCCGAGGGGCTCCCTGTTAGCAGACCTTTTCAACCAGCTCAACCTTGTCTGCCTCAATACTGGCGCCCCTACTTTTCTTTCGGACACATCTCACACCTATTCCCATTTAGACCTTTCTATATGTACTCCCCAACTTGCACGCCGGTTTGAGTGGTATGCACTTTCTGATACATATTCGAGCGACCACTTCCCGTGTGTTATCCATCTCCTGCAGCATACCCCCTCTCCATGCTCCTCTAGTTGGACCATCTCCAAGGCAGAGTGGGGGCTCTTCTCTTCCAGGGCGACCTTTCAGGATAAAACCTTCACAAGCTGCGATCGTCAGGTCGCACACCTCACGGAAGTCATTCTCGCTGCTGCTGAATATTCCATCCCTCACCCTACTTCTTCTCCACGTCGCGTACCGGTCCCCTGGTGGACTGCAGCATGTAGAGATGCTTTACGTGCTCGTCGACGTGCTTTACGCACCTTTAAACGCCACCCTACAGTGGCGAATTGTATCAATTATAAACGATTACGTGCTCAGTGTCGTCGTATTATTAAAGAAAGCAAGAAAGCCAGCTGGGCTGCTTTCACAAGCACCTTCAACAGTTTTACTCCTCCTTCTGTTGTCTGGGGTGGCCTGCGCCGGCTATCTGGCACTAAGGTCCACTCACCAGTTTCTGGCTTGACGGTCGCGAATGACGTCCTTGTGGCCCCTGAGGATGTCTCCAATGCCTTCGGCCGCTTTTTCGCCGAGGTTTCGAGCTCCGCTCATTACCACCCTGCCTTCCTCCCCCGCAAACAGGCAGAGGAGGCTAGGCCACCTAACTTCCGCTCCTCGAATCGTGAAAGTTATAATGCCCCATTCACCATGCGGGAACTCGAAAACGCACTTGGACGATCACGGTCCTCCGCTCCAGGGCCTGATTCTATTCATATTCAGATGCTGAAGAACCTTTCTCCTGAGGGTAAAGGTTTTCTTCTTCGTACTTACAATCGCATCTGGATTGAGGGACATGTTCCCGCATGCTGGCGCGAGTCTATTGTTGTCCCGATTCTCAAGCCGGGGAAGGACAAGCACTTGCCTTCCAGTTATCGACCCATCTCGCTTACCAGCTGTGTCTGTAAAGTGATGGAGCGAATGGTTAACTCTAGATTGGTTTGGCTGCTCGAGTCTCGACGCCTACTTACCAATGTACAATGTGGATTTCGTAGGCGCCGCTCTGCTGTTGACCATCTGGTTACCTTGTCGACCTTCATTATGAATAACTTCTTGCGGAAGCGCCCGACCGCGGCTGTGTTCTTTGATTTGGAGAAGGCTTACGACACCTGTTGGAGGGCGGGCATTCTCCGCACCATGCATACTTGGGGCCTTCGCGGTCGCCTCCCTCTTTTTATACGTTCTTTTTTAATGGATCGACGGTTCAGGGTACGTGTGGGTTCTGTCCTGTCAGACACCTTTTGCCAGGAGAATGGGGTGCCACAGGGCTCAGTTTTGAGCGTCGCTCTCTTCGCCATCGCGATCAATCCAATAATGGATTGCCTCCCAGCTGATGTATCAGGCTCCCTTTTCGTGGACGATTTTACCATCTATTGCAGCGCGCAGTGTACACGTGTCCTGGAGCGCTGTCTTCAGCGTTCTCTTGACTGTCTTTACGCCTGGAGTGTCGCCAATGGCTTCCGTTTTTCTGCCGAGAAGACGGTCTGTATTAACTTCTGGCGCTACAAAGAGTTTCTCCCACCGTCCTTACGACTCGGTCCCGTTGCTCTCCCAATCGTGGAGACAACAAAATTTTTAGTTCTTACATTTGACAGGAATCTTAGCTGGTCTCCACATGTGTCATATTTGGCTGCCCGTTGTACCCGTTTTTAAATGTCCTCCGTGTTCTCAGTGGTATGTCGTGGGGAGCGGATCGAACCGTCCTGCTTCGCCTATATCGGTCGATCGTCCGCTCCAAGCTGGATTATGGGAGCTTCGTATACTCCTCTGCACGGCCATCCATCTTACGCCGCCTCAACTCCATACAACATCGGGGTTTACGATTTGCGATCGGAGCGTTTTATACTAGTCCCGTAGAGAGTCTTCATGCTGACGCTGGCGAATTGCCACTCACCTACCGGCGCGATATACTGCTTTGTCGGTATGCCTGTCGGCTACTGTCAATGCCCGACCACCCGTCTTATCGCTCCTTTTTTGACGACTCTCTCGACCGTCAATACGGGTTGTATGTCTCTGCCCTGCTACCCCCTGGAGTTCGCTTTCGTCGCCTCCTTCAACACCTTAATTTTTCACTCCCTGCAACCTTTCGAGTGGGCGAGAGCCACACGCCACCTTGGCTCCAGGCTAAGGTCCGCGTTCACCTTGACCTCAGCTCGCTCCCAAAAGAGGTTACCCCCGGTTCGGTCTACCACTCCCGTTTTGTTGAACTTCGTTCAAAGTTCATCAACCGGACCTTCATTTATACAGGTGGCTCAAAGACCAATGACGGGGTCGGGTGTTCTTTTATTGTCGGGGCACAAAGTTTCAAATACCGGCTCCATGGCCATTGTTCGGTCTTCACAGCTGAGCTCTTTGCCCTCTACCAGGCTGTTCTTTACATCTGCCGCCACCGACATTCTGCTTATGTCATCTGCTCCGATTCCCTGAGCGCCATCCAGAGCCTCAGTGATCCGTATCCGGTTCACCCTTTCGTGCACCGGATCCAACGCTCTCTTCAGCAGCTGGTGGACGTCGGTTCTCCGGTTAGCTTTATGTGGGTCCATGGCCATGTCGGTATCCCTGGGAACGAAGCTGCAGATGCTGCGGCCAAGGCTGCGGTCCTCCAGCCTCGGACAGCTTCTTGTTGTGTCCCTTCCTCAGACTGTAGCAGGGTCATTTGTCGGCGCATTTTATCGCTGTTGCATGCCGATTCGGCTGCACTTACAGACAACAAGCTTCGGGCCTTGAAACCTCTTCCCGCGGCTTGGACGTCCTCCTCCCGCCCTTCTCGGCGGGAGGAGGTCGTTTTGGCCCGGTTACGCATTGGACACTGCCGGTTCAGCCATCGCCATCTGCTGACGGCTGCGCCGGCGCCGTTCTGCCCATGTGGGCAATTGCTGACGGTCCGCCACATTTTAATGTCCTGTCCGGATTTCAACACACTGCGTCTCGATCTTAACCTGCCATGTACTTTAGATGCCATTTTAGCAGATGACCCACGAGCAGCTGCTCGTGTCCTCCGTTTTATCAATTTGACACACCTCTCTAAGGACGTTTGATGATGCTGTTTTTTAATCCTCATCACTCTGTCTTTTATCGTGTTTTCCCTTTTAGTTGTTGTTTTAAACTTGTGCCTCGCGGTGCATTCTTAACGTAGTAAGGGCGCTAATGACCATTGAAGTTGTGCGCCCTAAAAACCACAAAAAAAACCTACATCCTTCTGAATCTGCTTAGTGTATTCATTTCTTGGTCTCCCCCTACGATTGTTACCCTCTACACTGCCCTCCAATACTAAATTCCTGATCCCTTGATGTCTCAGAACATGTCCTACCAACCGATCCCTTCTTCTAGTCAAGTTGTGCCACAAACTTCTCTTCTTCCCAATTCTATTCAATACCTCCTCATTAGTTACGTGATCTACCCACCTTATCTTCAGCATTCTTCTGTAGCACCACATTTCGAAAGCTTCTATTCTCTTCTTGTCCAAACTATTTATCGTCCATGTTTCACTTCCATACATGGCTACACCCCATACAAATTCTTTCAGAAACGACTTCCTGACACTTAAATCTATACTCGATGTTAACAAATTTCTCTTCTTCAGAAACGATTTCCTTGCCATTGCCAGTCTACATTTTATATCCTCTCTACTTCGACCATCATCAGTTATTTTGCTCCCCAAATAGCAAAACTCCTTTACTAGTTTAAGTGTCTCATTTCCTAATCTAATTCCCTCAGCATCACCTGACTTAATTCGACTACATTCCATTATCCTCGTTTTGCTTTTGTTGATGTTCATCTTATATCCTCCTTTCAAGACACTGTCCATTCCGTTCAACTGCTCTTCCAAGTCCTTTGCTGTCTCTGACAGAATTACAATGTCACCGGCGAACCTCAAAGTTTTTATTTCTTCTCCGTGGATTTTAATACCTTCTCCGAATTTTTCTTTTGTTTCCTTTACTGCTTGCTCAATATACAGATTGAATAACATCGGGGACAGGCTACAACCCTGTCTCACTCCCTTCCAATCCACTGCTTCTCTTTCATGCCCCTTGACTTTGATAACTACCATCTGGTTTCTGTACAAATTGTAAATAGCCTTTCGCTCCCTGTATTTTACCCCTTCCACCTTTAGAATTTGAAAGAGAGTATTCCAGTCAACATTGTCCAAAGCTTTCTCCAAGTCTACAAATGCTAGAAACGTAGGTTTGCCTTTCCTTAATCTAGCTTGTAAGATAAGTCGTAAGGTCAGTATTGCTTCACGTGTTCCAACATTTCTGCGGAATCCAAACTGATCTTCAAATGGCTCTGAGCACTATGGGACTCAACTGCTGTGGTCATAAGTCCCCTAGAACTTAGAACTACTTAAACCTAACTAACCTAAGGACAGCACACAACACCCAGCCATCACGAGGTAGAGAAAATCCCTGACCCCGCCAGGAATCGAACCCGGGAACCCGGGCGTGGGAAGCGAGAACGCTACCGCACGACCACGAGATGCGGGCAAAACTGATCTTCCTCTAGGTCGGCTTCTACCGGTTTTTCCATTCGTCTGTAAAGAATTCGCGTTAGTATTTTGCAGCTGTGACTTATTAAACTGATAGTTCGGTAATTTTCACATCTGTCAACACCTGCTTTCTTTGGGATTGGAATTATTATATTCTTCTTGAAGTCTGAGGGTATTTCGCCTGTTTCATACATCTTGCTCACCAGATGGTAGAGTTTTGTCAGGACTGGTTCTCCCAAGGCCGTCAGTAATTCTAATGGCATGTTGTCTACTCCCGGGGCCTTGTTTCGACGTAGGTCTTTCACTGCTCTATCAAACTCTTCACGTAGTATCATATCTCCCATTTAATCTTCATCTACATTCTCTTCCATTTCCATAATATTGTCCTCAAGTACATCGCTCTATATATACTCCTTCCACCTTTCTGCTTTCCCCTCTCTGCTTAGAACTGGTTTTCCATCTGAGCTCTTGATATTCATACAAGTGGCTCTCTTTTCTCCAAAGGTCTCTTCAATTTTCCTGTGGGCTGTATCTATCTTAACCCTAGTGAGATAAGCCTCTAAATCCTTACATTTGTCCTCTAGCCATGCCTGCTTAGCCATTTTGCACTTCCTGTCGATCTCATTTTTGAGACGTTTGTATTTCTTTTTGCATGCTTCATTTACTGCATTTTTGTATTTTCTCCTTTCATCAATTAAATTCAATATTTCTTCTGTTACCCAAGGATTTCTACTAGCCCTCGTCTTTTTACCTACTAGATCCTCTGCTGCCTTCTCTACTTCATCCCTCAAAGCTACCCATTCTTCTTCTACCGTATTTCTTTCTCCCATTCCTGTCAATTGTTCCCTTATGCTCTCCCTGAAACTCGGTACAACCTCTGGTTTAGTCAGTTTATCCAGGTCCCATCTCCTTAAATTCCCTCCTTTTTGCAATTTCTTCAGTTTTTATCTGCAGTTCATAACCAATAGATTGTGGTCAGAGTCCACATCTGCCCCTGGAAATGTCCTAAAATTTAAAACCTGGTTCCTAAATCTCTGTCTTACCATTATATAATCTATCTGATACCTTTTAGTATCCCCAGGATTCTTCCGTATATACAACCTTCTTTTATGATTCTTGAAACAAGTGTTAGCTATGATTAAGTTATGCTCTGCGCAAAATTCTAATAGGCATTAAGAAAGTCTTATGCCGTGGATGCCTGCAGTGCATAGTTTCGGAACCTCAAGTACAAACCAAACGCTGATTCACGTGGTGTGTCAGGGCTACGCCACGGCACAACCACGTGCTCACCACGGCACAACCACGTGCTCAGCCCAGCGCCGAACGGGGAAAGTCTGCGAGGGGCCGTCCGTCAAGTAGGGATGGTGGCTGGGAAGTGCCCTTTTACGGAGAACCCCACAGCTTTCGTACAGGAATACTGTACGTCTTTGCATTGCTGAGTAGCGTGCGATGATTTATGCCAAATCTGTGTGTGCGTTTGGTTACTAGTTTCTGTATTCCACGAAGCACTGACGCATTTAGTGAGAAATAGACACTGGCCCTGATGAAACAAGACGAGCTGCCGAGGGTCGGTGTAACTTAATTTCATAATGGATGCTACAGAACGTCATGACCGTTACTTTAAGGACTAATGTTGAGCAGAATCTGCTATCAATCACAGCTGAACATCGAGTATAGATTTAAGTGTCAGGAAGTCGTTTCTGAAAGTATTTGTATGGAGTGTAGCCATGTATGGAAGTGAAACGTGGACGATAAATAGTTTGGACAAGAAGAAAACAGAAGCTTTCGAAATGTGGTGCTACAGAAGAATGCTGAAGATTAGATGGGTAGATCACATAACTAATGAGGAGGTGTTGAATAGGATTGGGGAGAAGAGAAGTTTGTGGCACAACTTAACTAGAAGAAGGGATCGGTTGGTGGGACATGTTCTGAGGCATCAAGGGATCACCAATTTGGTACTGGAGGGTAGCGTGGAGGGTAAAAATCGTAGAGGGAGACCAAGAGATGAATACACCAAGCAGATTCAGATGGATGTAGGTTGCAGTAGGTACTGGGAGGTGAAGAAGCTTGCAGAGGACAGAGTAGCATGGAGAGCTGCATCAAACTAGTCTCATGACTGAAGACCACAACAACAACATACTCGATATGCATTTAACTCCTCGGTGGTTCTCTTGAACTGATGTTTGCTCGTATTGCAGCGTTATGCGTTTATCGGCATCGGCCGTCTTGAAAACACGATGAAACATCACATATCTCAAACCTTCTCGTAGTAAGACCTCTTACTGCTGTGACGTACCGTTCTCGTAAATACGTTGCGAGAAAAAATTCTAGCACCCTGTAGGACTGTGTTCTCTGGGACCGGGCTGTAATATGTGGATACTGACCAGGGGACAGCGCCTACTCCTCATCGCCGATTTCATCCAGTATGCAGGACTTGGTCAAAAATGAGCGACAGTAGTGGAAACTTCAAATGGACATGCGTTCAGAAAATATAGAATTTCTGGTGGCGTGAGCTGTATGGGCCACGACCCATTTATGTTCGGGTAGTTTCCGGACAGCCCTTGCCGAAGCGGAACGAGTGCAGAACGGGAACCCGACATTCTTGGGTTCGAGTCCCCTTTCATTTTGATCTTCGAGCAAAGATAGCTGCACGCGAACGTTAGATTCGCGGTACAGCAAAATCGACAAAGCGGTCGTTGTGCACAAGCGCTAGCACGGCTGCCGAGATCATTAGCTTGCTAGCTCTCGGTCGGCTAAGGTGCATCTTTTTTGAGAATGCAGTGGGAGTATTGCTTTTCTACAGAAACTTTAAATCAGCCATGTATTTCTATAGAGGCAGCATTTGTAACGTGTGCAACATCCCGAGAAAATTACTGTTTCCCCTGTTTTTATGACTAATATCACTCCAACTCGTGCAAATCAACAAGTGTAAAATAATAAAACTATGTAATTTCACAAGCTGCGACATAGTTGCGAGTGAAACAGTGACCCGTATATAGAATAAATTTCATTTACTTTACGTCAATGGTCACAAACTTTTTGCCATCAAACTACCGGTTTCGGTCTATGACGTTGCCACTAAGGCTCAAGTATATTAGGACATGTTTTATAAAACAGATCTGAAGATGGTCATTATAGACCGAAATCGGTAGTCTGACAAAAAAAATTGTGACCATGAACGTAAAGGAAATGTGTTTAATTTTATATACGAAGTTTACCTGTACAATCCTTTCCTAGAAATTTATTCCTAATCCCACATTTTCCTTTGCCTTTCTTGTTCACGGTTTTATGAAAATATTAATATTATATTGGTTCATATGTTCGTAGCGTTTTTTCCATACGTCTGATAAACACAACAGATACACTCACATAAGAGACTTTACTTATCAGTAATATATTCTCCTTCACTATTTACAACACTTCGCCAACGCAGGGATAACTTTTCGATTCCGCTACTGTAGATATCGCTTGGTTTCGAGGCGAATTTTCATCCAGAAAGGAAGTTCCTCGAAGGTTGCTCGATAAAGACCGGAAAGGGCGCAAGATCAGGTTTCGTGGATTAGCATCACTGGACAATGGTTTTCCTGGCCGTTGTTATTGAATTGAGTCTGCAATGTCTCAGTTGTTGACAATAAATGACAACAGTGATGTTTTTTACACCACGGGGAAGCAAGTCGTAGTACATCCCACCGTCGCTGTTTCACCAAATGCATAACATTATCTTTTGTGGATGCGCACAGGTCTTTGTACGAGCAGTTGCTGCTTAGTTTGCGCTCCACCATTCCTTTCTTTTCCTTATGTTAGCACAAAGAAATCATTTCTCGTCACCAGTAACGATACGGGACACGAATGGTCGGTGTTGTTCACTAGCCAGTTGATGACGAGCAAGCAGATACCCGTTGATTTTGGGGATTTTGGCGTAGAGCATGCGCCACCCAAAAAATGTTAAAACATTCTTCCGTAAAACGAGGAAACTTATTTTCTGCCGTGCCCTGGCCAATGGCTACATCCGCTGCTGTCACCCCTTCTACTGAACTCGTACAGAAGAATATGAGTTCTCCACTTGGCTCTCCACTTGGCTCTCCATTTTCCAGCGTCCACACCTCCACTCACTATCTACAAATGACAAAATGGCAATACGTAATCTAAAATAGCAACAGTGAACTACAAATAAATAATGCCCACCCATAGCAACCGGGAATACCAAGATGCAAAACAAAAACACTACGATCTTATGTACCAACCTCATAATTTCTGCATTACATGAAACACTGACGCATTTAGTGAGAATATAACTGTTCTGTAGGTCGGCATGATGAAACAAGTCGAGCTGCTGAGAATTCGGTGTAACTTAACTTCGTAATGGATGGTACAGAACGAGGTAACTGTTTCCTAAAAGACTAATGTGACTTCCAACAAACTTTACACATTATTTCAAACATTTTCTAAACATTTCTCGCTTGCTTGCGGAACTTCACTTTAACTGATTTGTGAAGTAATGTTTTATACGTGGGAGTTGGATTCTTTAAAGTATCGGTTACGGGTAAGTTACTAGCAGACGACGCCATCGCCAAAACTTACTTCCGTGAATCCTTGGCGATGCCGTCCCATTCATTGATGATGTGTGTGAGTGATTGCCGCCATTGAAATGCATTATTGAACGTTGTAAATTTCCGTTCCTCGACGCCCAAAGTATGCCTTAAGACAGCAATTAACGGGAATAACAGCGCCATATATCTCAAACCTCCGATTGTCTGCCAGGAATTTGATTGTTGCTAAACCTTTAAACTTTATAGACAGCTGTTAATTCCGCGTAACATTTAATGTACAAGGTCCGTCGTTAATTTCTTTTTTCTCCATAGATACCAGGTTTGCCGCGGAGTGGATCAGTCTGACTTGTACATTTTCCACACTGTCTGTAATTTTGTATATCGGTTTTGTAACGCAACCAATGCGGCAGACATTGTAACTGTACATTGTAGCTGTGTACCGTTCCGTAGTTACCGGTGCGATGAGCAACGCCGTGCAGCCGTTCAACACCGCTACTCGCGGAAAAGCACCTCCTAGTGATGGCTACACTATACAGGCAGCCTGTATACCTCCTCCCACACACGTACGTATAGCGATTTACTTCTTAGTCCTTAATTCACGAGACTGGACTCTCAGACCACGCGAAAATTTTCGATGTCACTCTCCAAGCTCAGCGTAGGCGGAATGCTTCTGTAATCCCCCTGATGATGATGATGATGATGATGATGATGATGATGATGATGATGATGTCCCATGCTTCTGGACAGAGCGCAGGCGAACGATGGGGGAAACCCGTACCGCCGTACTAGGCAATAACCCCTCTATCCTCCTCAAATCGCCAGCCCTATAATGTTTTGTTATCGGTTATGTTATCGTCTATTTGTTTGTCATTGACACGTGTTGGGACCCCCCCCCCCCCCCTCCTAGTCCGCGCCTCGTGAACTTCGTAACTGTTTGCTCCAATATAATATGTACTCGTTTGGAGATTGATCTGGTGACAGAGAAGGTTGAGACAGCATATCTACACTCTGTAGAGCGTGTTGGGTTGCAATAACAGCATGTGGGCCAGCGTTATGCTGTTGCAAAACACTCCATGGTGTGCTGTTCGTGAATGGCAACACAATAATTCGAATCGCCAGATTCACGTACAAATTTGCAATCAGGATGCGAGGGTTAACCACGAGAGTGCTCCAGCTGTCAAACGAAATCCTACCCCAGACCATAACTGCAGGTATAGGTCCAGTGTGTCTAGGCCGCAGGCGTCCACCGGACAACCTCCTATTCTGACCAACACACAGCGATCACTGATAACCGAGGCACAACTGGCTTTCATCAGAAAACACATCGGACCTCCACTCCGCCCTCCCATCAGCTCTCGCTTGTCACGTCTGAAGACGTACACGGCGGTGGTTTGGAGTCAGTGGAATGCACACTACACTCGGAGCTGTTCTTGAAATAACCGATTTGTACCAGTTGGTTGTGTCACTTGATGCGAACTGCTGCTGCAGACCCAGTACGGTGCGCCAGATCCACACGGCGAGCACGATGGTCTTCCCTCTCGGTGCTGCAAAGCGTGTCGATAACGCCGTTTTATCGTCTTAATGGCATTCTTGATTAACATCAACTCACCACGTCAAATCGCAAAGGTAAGGCCGGTATTACACTATCAAATTTCTTTGTCCAATGTCTTTGTCAAAGAAATTTGATGGTGCAATAGGGAACTTTATCAAATGTAGTCAAATATTTGATCAAATCTGGGGCCTCGCTACAGATTTGACCAAAGAAGTCGCTTCTCTTCTGTTCACTGCAGTGTGACATGTTACCGCGTGGAGCGCTAGCATCGCTACAGCGTTCTGTCATCTGTAGTGTTTTGAGCAACATTGCCAGTAAATACAATTGGTGTGTACCGACAACTACAAAATTAATAGGGATGTATAAAGCTGACGAGGCGCTTTACAACGTGAGGCACCCTGAATACAAAAATTGATTAAGAAGATTGGAGACCTAACCTAACCCTCTCCTGTAGCAAGGAATCGGAGTGTTACAGTGAGCCAGTCTTCTGCAGATGTAGCAGTTCTTAAGTGAATATTGTGCTTTTTGATATGAGGATACACTTCACTGAGCACGTACAGAGATGTATGCTCATCCACTCTTAAGTAATTGATGTACGACTTGACGTCCTCCGCTATAAGCTCACGTAACAAGTTTTTGCTGAATGCTTTTTATCGTGTCGTAAAACCCACGGCTTCACCCAGGTACGTTTCCTTTTTTTCCCCCCGCTTCTCTCCCGCATGTGCACACAGTGCAGTTGTGGTACACGGAACTGCTGCGGTTAATAACAAGTTGTTGTTGTCAGCCTTGAACTTTGACGAAAAATATCATGGCAGTGTAATACCCCTTTTTAGCGCCATGTCAAAGATTTTTGTCAAATAAATTTGACGGAATATTTGATCCAATCTTTGACAAAGAAATTTGAGAGTGTAATACCGGCCTAACTAACGCTGACGACCGTTGCAGCGTGTATTTAAAACAAAGGTGATTTGTAATACTCATAATGAGAGCCATTGTTATGCGACTGGTGCGAAATTTGAATAGACACTACCTTTCAGACGTAGAAACACGGCTACCAACTGTAATTGGTGAGGAACCACACCCTTGTTGTAGCCCCTGGTTCAGCCAGTAAATCTTCGCTTATTCCAATTTTTGTGACTTAATGGCATTCAACAAATCTATCGATACATTGTAGTCAGTATTTGTCATAATTTTTCAGTGCCTTCTCATAGCTCAGCAACGGCAGAAATAGTGGCTTGATAAATTCCCTTCCCTTTTGTGTCAAGTTTCGAAACAAATGTTGCACCTGCTGAGGGCCAGCCTGTATGAAATCCGCATTGCTCCTCTCGTAAAAAGGGTTCTGCTCTTGGTGGAATTTGCCTTTAATGGTAGTTGGTTGGATTTTATAAGCAGCATTTGAAATGGATATAACCCTGTAATTTGAAGGCTCTTTTTTTATCTAGTTTCTTGTATATACTTTACAATTGTTGTTGTTGTGGTGGTCTTCATTCCTGAGAGTGGTTTGATGCAGATCTCCATGCTACTCTATCCTGTGCAAGCTTCTTCATCTCCCAGTACCTACTGCAACCTACATCCTTCGGAATCTGCTTGGTGTATTCATCTCTTGGTCTCCCTCTACGATTTTTACCCTCCACGCTACCCTCCAGTACCAAATTGGTGATCCCTTGATGCCTCAGAACATGTCCCACCAACCGATCCCTTCTTCTAGTTAAGTTGTGCCACAAACTTCTCTTCTCCCCAATCCTATTCAACACCTCCTCATTACTTATGTGATCTACCCATCTAATCTTCAGCATTCTTCTGTAGCACCACATTTCGAAAGCTTCTATTCTCTTCTTGTCCAAACTATTTATCGTCCATGTTTCACTTCCATACATGGCTACGCTCCTTATAAATACTTTCAGAAACGAGTTCCTGACACTTAAATCTGTACTCGATGTTAACAAATTTCTCTTCTTCAGAAACGCCTTCCTTGCCATTGCCAATCTACATTTTATATCCTCTCTACTTCGACCATCATCAGTTATTTCATCTTAAATTCTCCTTTCAAGACACTATCCATTACGTTCAACTGCTCTTCCAAGTCATTTGCTGTCTCTGATAGAATTACAATGTCATCGGCGAACCTCAACATTTTTATTTCTTCATGGATTTCAATTCCTACTCCGAACTTTTCTTTTGTTTCCTTCACTGCTTGCTCAATATACAGATTGAATAACATTGGGGAGAGACTACAACCCTGTCTCACTCCCTTCCCAGCCACTGCTTCCCTTTCATGCCCCTCCACTCTTATAACTGCCATTTGGTTTCTATACAAATTGTGAATAGCCTTTCGCTCCCTATATTTTACCCCTGCCACCTTCAGAATTTGAAAGAGAGTATTCCAGTCAACACTGTCAGTAGCTTTTTCTAAGTCTACAAATGCTAGAAACGTAGGTTTGCCTTTCCTTAACCTAGCTTCTAAGATAAGTCGTAGGGTCAGTATTGCCTCACGTGGTCCAATATTTCTACAGAATCCAAACTGATCTTCCCCGAGGTCGGCTTCTACCAGTTTTTCCATTCGTCTGTAAAGAATTCGTGTTAGTATTTTGCAGCTGTGACTTATTAAACTGATTGTTCGGTAATTCTCACATCTGTCAACACCTGCTTTCTTTGGGATTGGAATTATTATATTCTTCTTGAAGTCTGATGGTATTTCGCCTGTTTCATACATCTTGCTCACCAGATGGTAGAGTTTTGTCAGGACTGGCTCTCCCAAGGCCGTCAGTAGTTCCAATGGAATGTTGTCTACTCCCGGGCCCTTGTTTCGACTCAGGTCTTTCAGTGCTCTGTCAAACTCTTCACGCAGTATCGTATCTCCCATTTAATCTTCATCTACATCATCTTCCATTTCCATAATATTGTCCTCAAGTACATCGCCCTTGTATAGACCTTCTATATACTCCTTCCACCTTTCTGCTTTCCCTTCTTTGCTTAGAACTGGGTTTCCATCTGAGCTCTTGATGTTCATACAAGTGGTTCTCTTATCTCCAAAGGTCTTTTTAATTTTCCTGTAGGCAGTATCTATCTTACCCTAGTGAGATAAGCCTCTACATCCTTACATTTGTCCTCTAGCCATCCCTGCTTGGCCATTTTGCACTTCCTGTCGATCTCATTTTTGAGACGTTTGTATTCCTTTTTGCCTACTTCATTTACTGCATTTTTGTATTTTCTCCTTTCATCAATTAAATTCAATATTTCTTCTGTTACCCAAGGATTTCTACTAGCCCTTGTCTTTTTACCTACTTGAACCTCTGCTGCCTTCATTACTTCATCCCTCAAAGCTACCCATTCTTCTTCTACTGTATTTCTTTCCCCCATTCCTGTCAATTGTTCCCTTATGCTCTCCCTGAAACTCTGTACAACCTTTGTTTCTTTCAGTTTATCCAGGTCCCATCTCCTTAAATTCCCACCTTTTTGCAGTTTCTTCAGGTCATAACCAATAGATTGTGGTCAGAGTCCACATCTGCCCCTGAAAATGTCTTACAATTTAAAATCTGATTCCTAAATCTCTGTCTTACCATTATATAATCTATCTGATACCTTTTAGTATCTCCAGGGTTCTTCCATGTATACAACCTTCTATCATGATTCTTACCTTTCTGCTTTCCCTTCTTTGCTTAGAACTGGTTTTCCATCTGAGCTCTTAATATTCATACATACATATACATTCATATCTTCCATTAATCGGTTTTTTTCCCAAGCATCACTTATCATTCAGGACTATTCTACCAACTGAATAGTGTCATCCACTTAATTCACACCGTGTTGATTTGTACGCACAGGTTATTGACTAATGGTGGGCACAGCTTAGTGAAGGAAGGCACGAGTGAACACGGTTGAACCGTTACTCCGCGCTTAGGAAATCGTTTACCACTCTGTGGTATTCTCTACAGGCCGCATCGGCACTCCCGTTACAAACAACACTTTTATAATGTACAGGGTGGATCATTTCAATCCATTATAAGGAATAACTCGGCATAGAATGAGATATAGCAAAATGTTTGAGATACAAGTTGTAGGTAGCGAAGAGGGTCAGACCTTGAACGTGATGTTTCAAGGTATTTCGGAGGTTAGTCTTTTTTAATTTCAGATTTGACAAGAGCGGCAAATTTTTCGCATAAAATAATACGTTATTCAAGGTAATGAGAAAGTTCACGTTAGTCAAGGTAATGAGAAAGTTCACTGAAGGTCAAATAAGCAAATATATTTTTATTCCTAATAGGGATTATCTCTGACCAGAGGAGGGATACAGCAAAATACAATGTTAGATAGAATTTGCAAGGAGCATAAACGGTCACGTATCATTTCTAATGACCATAATCTTAATTA
The DNA here is from genome assembly GCF_021461385.2 of Schistocerca piceifrons. NCBI lineage: Eukaryota > Metazoa > Arthropoda > Insecta > Orthoptera > Acrididae > Schistocerca > Schistocerca piceifrons. The sequence goes on from NC_060146.1 coordinate 218,758,905, forward strand.
TCTAAGGTCTTTCGAGGGTTAGGTTTTGTTTCACGAAAACCCCTACTTGTGACGTCATATTTGGAAAGAGCAAAGAGAGATTTTAAATTTAAGTTTTAATTAACGTGTTTGTTCGCAAAAATAAAATCATCATAACCTATAAACATTATTTTGACATTTGAAAGACACACAAACATAAATAAAACATGGATCTTTGAATCGCTGAGTAAGCCCCCTCCCCTCTCATTCTGTGGGATGTCACTTAGGAGGAGGCGCAGCGGTTAGCACACTGGGACGACAGCTCAAACCCTCGCCCGTCCATCCAGATTAGGTTTTTCCGTGATTTCCCAAAATCGCTTCAGGCAAATGTCAGAAGGGTACCTCTGAAAGGGCACGACCGACTTCCTTCCCCCTCCTTCCTTAATCCGATGGGACCGATGACCTCGCTGTTTGCCCCCCCCCCCCCGCCCCCCCCCCCCCCCAATCAATCAATCAACCAATCATGCCACTTCCAGATTGTATATAACATTGTATTTTGCTTTATCCCCCCACCATGCTGAGAACCTCGACTAGAACTGAAAACATATTTGCTTATTTCACCTCCAGTGAACCTTGTCATGACCTTGAATAAAATAAAAATGCACGTAAAGTTTGTCACTCTTTTCGATTTTTAAATCAAATTTCAGGGTACGATTTAAAAAAAAAAAAAAAAAAAAAAAAAAAAAAAAAAAAAAAACTTTTACCCCAGATCACCTTGAAAATCACGTTCAAGGTCACAGCCATTAATAGCAATGCTCGAACCTCTTTGCTACCTGCAACTTCAATATAAAACATTTTTCTATATCTCATCTCTATCCCGAGTTAGTTATTCCCCATTATGGATTAAAACTGTCCATCCTGTATAATCTGCGATCTCTGCACACCAGGAAAAGATGACTTGGTTTGCGGAGTTCAGGCAGGATCTGAGAACACAAGTTTAAACGGGATTAATATCATGTGTAAAATTATAGTATATATACTTTTTTGTTGTTTTCCAAGACTCGCACAACAACGTTTGAGTATGGGACGCTAAAATCTTTTAACTCTTCAGAGTTAATTAGTCTTCATTTATTTTATTTATGTCAGCTTTTTCTGCAGTACGATACTGTTTGTGTGCGCTCCTCTCTAATGGCTGAATCGGACCAGTGCTCCAAAAGCGGAGACTCATTTACTTTTTCGGAAACAAAAATTAAGTAGCTGGGCAGAGATCTTAACGTCATTCTCATCTTTGACATCACATAATCTCAGATTGAAGTTATTCATTGAGTTACTATGTAATGTTTTATTAAAAATTTACATCATAATTTCTGTTCACGATGGAAAGCGGAAAACATACGAGACGTTAGCAAAACACGTACTGTTACACAAATGTCACATTGGTATACTCAGAATTTGTAGATACGTGCAGCATGCTTAAACGATAAAGCACAAGTTGACAGCAAGTCACAATAACAGTTCAAAAATTCAGTTTAGCATACACAGTTTCACGACTTGAGCTTCAAAACAAAAATTGCAATAGATTAATAATTCCGTTTCAACTGGAGTTGCCGTATCTATGTAACAAATAGAAATTGAACGTATGCTATAGGGAATGTTTTTAAAAAAATGGCTCTGAGCACTACGGGACTTAACATCTGAGGTCATCAGCCCCCAAGAACTTAGAACTACATAAATCTAACAAACATCACACACATCCATGCCCGAGGCCGGATTCGAACCTGCGACCGTAGCAGTCGCGCGGTTCCGGACTGAAGCGCCTAGAACTGCTCGGTCACATAAACCGCTTGGGAATGTTTTATTCGAATCACCCTCCAGAAACAGCCCGTTTTCTTCTTATAATTAACGTGGTACAATTTACGATAGGAAAACAATGTTTCAAGTTGCAGAATGCCTAGACTTCTGTTTCTGTGTCAAGGGACCCCCAAATGTGTCGTGTACGGTTACCTAGCGAGCCTCGCCTTTTGGTACGTGTGACTCTTCTGTGCTTGACATGGTTCATCCCTCGTACCGTGTATCATGCTCATGGTTGCAAATTCCCAAAGAGAAAAGCGGACCCGTCATTGTATTTAGCCGGGCATTTTGTCCTAAAACACTGACAGCTTATTTTAAATTTAAATAGAGCCAGTTGGGTATTTTAAGTCATATATTAATAATCAAGGCCAGTTACTTTTTTGCAAGATCAACCTTAAACGCCTTTAAAGTAGAAATAATCAGTAAATAGTCTTATAATTTGGCAGTTATGATAACAACTAAGTGCTCAGATTTGTTAAATTGTCAGTCCTCCCTCCCTCCCTCCCCCGAGCTAATCTTGTGTCGAAATGAACTAAAAGTTCGTCACTCAAACAAAATTATTCTGCAACGGAAAACTGAAAGATATTGACTAGCTTTGGTCATTTCCATCTGCTGATAAAACGGTAGTCGCATGCTTTCGCTTTCCTAGCGAAGGCGCGGCGCAGACTTTCAGTATGCCAGAATAAAATACAAGTTGACGTACATCGACAAAATATTTATTATTGAAATAAACAGTTTTGGAATTTAAGTCTTAAAAATAATGTGATTTAAATGTAGTCCAACACGCCTACGGCTCTCATTTAAACGATTAACAAAATTTTGCATGACGGCTCGGCATGTCAACACTGGGATGTGTGCCACTTCGCTACAGATATATTTCTTTCAGTTGTTCCAGGGGAGTCGGATTATTGACATAAACTTTAGAGTTGACATACCCCTTAGAAAAAAACCTCCTTGAGGCACAAATCTCGACTGCGTGGGGCCCACTTTGTCACCTTTCCTTGAGACCAACTTGCCAAGGAAAATTTTCACAAACACGCAGAATCGATGTATCAGACGTATGTGCTGTGCTTCCGTCTTGCACCAAAAAGTCATTTTACATCGTTGCATAACGTTCTGAATTCACTGTAGCGGCCGGCCGGTGTGGCCGTGCGGTTCTAGGCGCTACAGTCTGGAACCGCGCGACCGCTACGGTCGCGGGTTCGAATCCTGCCTCGGGCATGGATGAGTGTGATGTTAGGTTAGTTAGGTTTAAGTAGTTCTAAGTTCTAGTGGACTGATGACCTCAGATGTTAAGTCCCATAGTGCTCAGAGCCATTTGAACCATTTCACTGTAACTGCACGACCGGTCTCGTCCTCGAAAAAGTGCGGGTAAGGAATTTCTCGAGCAGATACCTCAGCCCATACAGTAACTTCGGCTAATGACGGATTTTCTCATGCAGCAGTTAGCATTCGTTGCGCTTCAGTAACGGCAGTTTGCTTATTGACGTCACCGTTCAGGAAAAATGAGCCTTGTCAGAAAACAAAACGTTGGTAAAAGAAGGGCACTCAGTCACATAATTAACGATTGAAGCCTATGTCTGACATCTTGAGGCTTTAATTCTTGCAACAACTGGATTTTGTAAGGTGCATTTTAAGGTCATTTATGCATAATTCGGTGCACTGATGATCTATGCACATTTAAAGAGCTTGAACACTTACGAATGGAGAGGTTAGGATCGTCACGAAAAGTCCGATTTATACTCTATATGGATTCGCCCCTTTTCGATGACCTTGGTCTCCCGCATTTAGGTTTGGCCAGTGTTGAAGCGGTCTCCTAAAACGTCTTGTTTCATTTCCGGATAATGGGAACACTTGAAGCATCATTTACATTATGCAATCCACGATCACTGCAAAATTTCCTCCGTGTTAGTAGCTGAGTCACCTTTTCTGTAAAATTCACGCACACAGAACACGAGGTCCGTTCCCGAAGAGCGCTCCGTATCAACTGAATACCTAAAGAGCGAGCAAGTGATAATGAACGTATCCCCACTCTCCTTCGATATGTTGCGCATGTGCAGACGACTCTTTAGATATAAACTGTCTTTTGAGACACGGTGTACATCTCATATTTGTGCACCGAACGTATGTCATTAGTTCTCTGCTTCATCGCTAAAAGGCTTAACAAGAGGCGGATTGGCTGCACTCTTATACATTTGGTTGGACATAACAATTAAAAGTCGAACACTTCCGGCTGAAGGCCAATCCTAACCGTGCTTATCTTTAGCACATTGTTTCCTAAGTTGCTCTATACGTAAATCTCTTTAAAATTTAAGCCTGCATCTTTTCACATCCGCTTAAATGTTGGTATACTTACCAGTTTCTTGATTTTCTGTTAGTTTGTATGTTCCTTCTGTAGCATCATTTCGGCCTAAAAATTTCCTGATTACTTTTCGTTCTCCGTTTTGGATCTCTTCATTGCCCCTCTTTCTGCGTAAATGTCTTGGCCGCACAAAGATATCCTTGTTTGACGCGTGTTGTAGTGCATACGTTTGGCTCTGAGCACTATGGGACTTTCTGTGGTCATCAGTCCCCTAGAACTTAGAACTACTTAAACCTAACCAACCTAAGGACATCACACAACACCCAGCCATCACGAGGCAGAGAAAATCCCTGACCCCGCCGGGAATCGAACCCGGGAACCCGGGCTTGGGAAGCGAGAACGCTACCGCACGACCACGAGATGCGGGCTGCATACGTTTGGTGTATTTTGAGATGCACTTATTGTTATAGAAGTCTAAAGACTGACTGACAGTCGTTTTCATTTTGGAACAACGAAATTTCTAAGCAACGGTTTCCAGGGAACTCTCTTGGACTGTTCCACCCATTTATTTGAACTGAAAGAAATTTAGAGCCAAGACTTTCCCGTTTTTAGTTTATTTTTTTTTTTTAGAATTTTAGGTGGCAAGTTATTTTAATCATAATAAGACAGACCCACCTCCTATTTGTTTTTGAGCTGCTTGGTTGCTATTATATTGTTATTCCGTAAATTGGAATTGGTTTTATGCGCCGCTTAAGGGTTTGCTGAACTCGGGGAGTTTCACTCCCATGCCCATTACGGCTGGGCTAGCTCCTGTGATTGAAGGCACCTCAGCCCTTCGGGCCCATTTTTTGTAGCAATTCAGCGAAGCTAATTTTTTTGCCCTCCTGTTGAAAATGTGACCAACTGATTATTTATTTTTTTGATAATTTTATTTTTGTGGTTTAGGACCAAAGTCTGTAACCATGGCACTTGTGTAAGGTATTAAAACTGGCAGAAAATGGGTTTCCCCACTTCCCTTTTCTTGCCATTGCACGTAAAAAAATAAACAAACATTGCGTTCTGTTTTTATTTTGTTTCCTTTTATTTTTAAGAAATTGTTACCCGTATTACTTACCACAATATGAAAATAATCTTTGGAACTTCATCACGCAATAAAGGTATCACAACAATGTATATTGCAGAAGCGTAGCACAGTGTTCCGACAACAGTAGTGATCACACGATAAACAGAAACTGAGTGTCGTAGCAGTTTTCAGACACCTGGTGCAATGTACTGTCACAAGATGTCAGGCATAGAGGCGGTAAAATGTATTCCCAAAAGCTTTGGGATGCCCCGAAGTTGGTGGTATATAAGCTTCCCAAGAACCACAAATGACAGATTAATGTTGATGTAAGTGTACTTGCCGACACAGTTCTGGGATGTAGAACTTCCCGTAGTCATGAAGGCTATATATTTCACAACAAACAGAAACTACAGCTGGTGCAGCGGATTGCCACTAGATGGCAGGAGCGTACAGAAGTGGTAACACACATTCCCTTATACTTTAGGTGGGAAGTATGTCCTCCACGGCCTGCTAAGGTTTAAAGGGTGGGCATGTTGGAGGCTGGCCCGCACCACGCAGAGAAACAGCTGGGGCTGTTTACCGGCGCTGACCAGTGCAGCGTTGCCACAGCTTCGTCTGTCCTTTACTTCCCTTCTCTGCCACGTGCCACGTGCACAAATGCAGATTCGCCTCACATTAACTGGCTCTCATCTTTATGGATACTACAAATAATGCTACCCTCAACGCAGTCACAGGTTGTTGTTGTTTTCTGTCGGAGGACTGCTGTGGTGCAGGTCTCCACACTATTTAGTCCTGTAAAAGCCTCTCCACCTCTGCAAAACTACCGTAACCTATGCCCATTTCGAGCTGCTTACAGTATTCATCCCTAGGTCTCCAATTTTTGCTCCCCAAGCTTTCTTCATTACCAAATCGTCAACTGCTTTCTAAAGGTTTCCTTTCCGTGGTGCAGACCTAATTGCCATTGAAACCTGGAGATGAGCTTTGTACGTCGATACATGTTCCTTCATTGAATAATTTAAACAAGTCACAAACTCCTTTTTTAAACATAAGAACATTCACCGGTATACTTGGGACGGCAGGGGAACCAGATCTGTCATTGACTATATAATAACAGATCAGGAATTCAGGAAGGCTGTGAGGGACACACGTGTATTCAGGGGATTCTTTGATGACACTGATCATTATTTAATCTGCAGTGAAATTGGGATTGTGAGGCCGAAAGTGCAGGAGGTCAGGTCCATATGTAGGAGGATAAGAGTGGAGAAACTTCAGGATAAGGAAATCAGGCACAAGTACATAACAGCGATCTCAGAAAGGTACCAGTTAGGTGAGTGTAATCAATTACAGTCATTGGAAAAGGAATGGACAAGGTACAGGGACACAGTACTAGAAGTGGCTAAAGAATGTCTTGGAACAGTAGTGTGTAAAAGTAGGATGAAGCAAACAGCTTGGTGGAATGATACAGTCAAGGCAGCCTGTAAAAGGAAAAAGAAGGCGTATCAAAAATGGCTACATACCAGAACCCAGGTAGACAGAGAAAGTTATGTTGAAGAAAGAAACAAAGCCAAACAGATAATTGCAGCATCCAAGAAGAAATCGTGGGAAGACTTCGGAAACAGGTTGGAGACTATGGGTCAAGCTGCTGGAAAACCATTCTGGAGTGTAATTAGCAGTCTTCGAAAGGGAGGTAAGAAGGAAATGACAAGTATTTTGGACAGGTCAGGAAAACTGCTGGTGAATCCTGTGGATGCCTTGGGCAAATGGAGGGAATATTTTGAAGAGTTGCTCAATGTAGGTGAAAATGCGATCAGTAATGTTTCAGATTTCGAGGTAGAATGGGATAGGAATGATGATGGAAATATGATCACATTTGAGGAAGTGGAAAAAAATGGTCAATAGATTGCAGTGCAATAAAGCGGCTGGGGTGGATGAAATTAAGTCGGAACTCATCAAATACAGTGGAATGTCAGGTCTTAAATGGCTACACAGGATAATTGAAATGGCCTGGGAGTCGGGACAGGTTCCATCAGACTGGACAAAAGCAGTAATCACACCAATCTTTAAACATGGAAACAGAAAAGATTGTAACAACTACAGAGGTATCTCTTTAATCAGCGTTGTGGGTAAAATCTTCTCAGGTATTGTTGAAAGGAAAGTGCGAGTATTAGTTGAGGACCAATTGGATGAAAATCAGTGTGGGTTTAGGCCTCTTAGAGGCTGTCAGGACCATATCTTTAGCTTACGGCAAATAATGGAGAAGTGTTATCAGTGGAACAGGGAATTGTATCTGTGCTTTATAGATCTAGAAAAGGCATATGACCGGGTTCCTAGGAGGAAGTTATTGTCTGTTCTACAAGATTATGGAATAGGAGGCAAACTTTTGCAAGCAATTAAAGGTCTTTACATGGATAGTCAGGCAGCAGTTAGAGTTGACGGTAAATTGAGTTCATGGTTCAGAGTAGTTTCAGGGGTAAGACAAGGCTGCAACCTGTCTCCACTGTTGTTCATATTATTTATGGATCATATGTTGAAAACAATAGACTGGCTGGGTGAGATTAAGATATGTGAACACAAAATAAGCAGTCTTGCATATGCGGATGACTTAGTTGTGATGGCAGATTCGATTGAAAGTTTGCAAAGTAATATTTCAGAGCTAGATCAGAAATGCAAGGACTATGGTATGAAGATTAGCATCTCCAAAACGAAAGTAATGTCAGTGGGAAAGCAATATAAACGGATTGAGTGCCAAATAGGAGGAACAAAGTTAGAACAGGTGGGCGGTTTCAAGTACTTAGGATGCTTATTCTCACAGGATGGCGACATAGTGAAGGAACTGGAAGCGAGGTGTAGCAAAGCTAATGCAGTGAGTGCTCAGCTACGATCTACTCTCTTCTGCAAGAAGGAAGTCAGTACCAAGACTAAGTTATCTGTGCACCGTTCAATCTCTCGACCAACTTTGTTGTATGGGAGCGAAAGCTGGGTGGATTCAGGTTACCTTATCAACAAGGTTGAGGTTACGGATATGAAAGTAGCTAGGATGATTGCAGGTACTAGTAGATGGGAACAATGGCAGGAGGGTGTCCACAATGAGGAAATCAAAGAAAAACTGGGAATGAACTCTATAGATGTAGCAGTCAGGGCGAACAGGCTTAGATGGTGGGGTCATGTTACACGCATGGGAGAAGCAAGGTTACCCAAGAGACTCATGGGTTCAGCAGTAGAGGGTAAGAGGAGTCGGGGCAGACCGACGAGAAGGTGCCTGGATTCGGTTAAGAATGATTTTGAAGTAATAGGCTTAACATCACAAGAGGCACCAATGTTAGCACTGAATAGGGGATCATGGAGGAACTCTATAAGGGGGGGCTATGCTCCAGACTGAACGCTGAAAGGCATAATCAGTCTTAAATGATGATGATGAACAAAATTTTGTGACAATGTGGAAACAGTCACGGTGGATTGTCAATATGGCTTTAAATTGATTATTCCTTGTCCTTTAAGATCTGTTCTATCAATTGACCCCACTTTTCGGTGAAATTGTGCTATAAATTTCTTTCCTCCATAATTCTGTTCAGTACCGCCTCATTAGCCTGCCTCATCTATCCATCTAATCTTCAGCAGCATTTGCATTGTTTTAAAAGCTTCCATTCTCGTCTTGCCTGCACTGCTTACTGTCCAACTTTCACTTCAGTACAATGCTACACTCTACAACAAATAACTTCACAAAATACTTCTTAACATTCAAATTTACATTAAATGCTAGCAATTTCTCTTTCTCAAATATTCTTTTCGTGCTTTTGTCATTGGTAAAGAGGGCCCAGTGGACAATCCGTCGAACAATGAAAGCAAATCAAGCATGAAAACAGGAATTAGGTGTACTGGACTGCGAAAAAAAAGCAAAATAGTAACAGTGAAAGGTCCATGAGTCAGCCGTGCTATGTGGAGCAGCTTTGGAGTCAAATAGCGTCGTGGTTACGGTGTTGGACTGCCAAGCGGGCGAGCCGTGTTAACATCTCCCTCGTGACTTTTTTTTCCGCTGTTCGCTTTATTCAGATTTGTGTCTGAGACTTGGTGTAACGTCCGTTTGTGCAGCAGCGAGGTGTAACGTAGGGACCTATAGTGGCAGTTGAGTCTGCACAACTACTCTATTAGCAACCGAAAGGAAGTGGCTTTCGAATGGCAACCGCAAACGTTTGATGACACGGCGACAAATTACCCGAATCCTCCACCGGAAAACACATCTGGTGTGTCATACACGACATTAGTGACAATACGTGTGTCATATGATAGGAATGTCTTATCGTCGCATCTAATTTGTACGCCTTGTGAGTGAGTGAGATACCCCTCCTTGTCCGATGTAGGTGTTTGTATGAATGTGAATGCAAGAAAATGATGAAAACGTCATAGTTTGTCACATAAGCCGCAACAAATGAACGCAACAGTTTCACAATCACTCAGTTTCCCCGTGCTCTGTCAAAACATGTTTTTAACGTTTTTAATGTTGTGTTACGTCGTGGAAGGCTTGCCTCTTGAATTCCTTTTTTGTAACATAGTTCACACCCTTTTATTTGTTGTTTTCATTTCTGAGAGACGTCTTTGTGGTATCCCGCCTGCTCTGACAATTCATCCCGTTTACTTGCGACGGTAACGTGTCCCTCATTCTGTAACAATGTATTGTAGAACTGCCAAGACTACAGAAAGAACAAATATTTCAGTGTTCGGGCGTACGGTTAATAATGTTGTTAAAGAAAAAACGGAAAAGAACGCCCAAGGGAGATTTGAACACGGCCCGTCCGCGTGGTAATCCAACACCATGCTCACATATCCACGACGACTCTCACTGTTTAAAACTGCACTTTATTGCACTTCTTTTTCGTGGACCGTCCACTGTTTCTATTTTGCTGTCTTTTTCGCAGTTCAGTACACGTTATTGCTGTTTTCGTACTTGATTTGTGTTCAGTTTTTCACGGGCTCTCCACTGGGCCATCTTACCACTAAATCTGAGGAGAGGGCGATGGGGAGTTTCCCTTGCTCTTGTTCCATTTCGTAACCTAATTTCCTCAGCGTCGCCTGGTTTCATTCGGCTGCCTTCCATTATCCTTGTTTCCTGTCCATTCTCCTCAATGCTTTTCAAAGTCCTTTGCCGTCTCTGATGGAATTATGTCATAGGCAATCCGTAAAATTTTATTTCTTCCCCTTGAACTTTAATTCTGCTTCCAAAATTATCCTTGCTTTTCCTTTAGTGCTTGCTGAATGTACAGAGTGAATAACACAGCGCTTGGCTACAACCCTGTCTTATCCCCTTCTCAAGCACTTCCCTTTCCTACCATTCGACTATTACAACTGCTGCTAGAATTGTGTGAGCAATATAGTTTATAATAGGCCTCTCTGGTGTTATTTTACGCTCTGAGTTTTACTTATGTAAATAAATGTTCCTTGGTTGTTGTGTTCAGTGTATTTTACCTGGAACTGCAAATATAGTTACTGGCACCAAATGTGTTTTACACACCTGCGTCGACTTTAACAATTGCATTCTAGTTTCTGTATCAGTTGTAAAAAACCCGGTGTGGCTGTGCGGTTAAAGGCGCTTCAGTCTGGAACCGCGTGACCGCTACGGTCGCAGGTTCGAATCCCGCCTCGGGCATGGATGTGTGTGCTGTCCTTAGGTTAGTTAGGTTTAATTAGTTCTAAGTTCTAGGCGACTGATGACCTCAGACGTTAAGTCGCATAGTGCTCAGAGCCATTTGAACCATTTTTGTAAAAAACCTTTCGCTCTCTCTGTTTCATCCCTGCTACTTTCACAATTTCGAAGAGGACAGGAGAATAGTGTAGCTTTGTCAAATGCTTTCATAAATACTCAAATGCAATAAACGATGGTTTGTGTTTCTTCATCCTGAGTTCTTAGATAAATCGCAGGATCGGTAATGCATCGCGTGTTCCTACATTTCTCCGCAACCCGAGGCGGCTTCTACTAGTTTTTCCATTCTTCTGTAAATACTTCGCATCAGTAAATTGCAACGATGAGTTATTTTCACACATGCGAGTACGTTCCTTCTCAGGAAATGGAATTGCCACTTTCTTCTTGTAGTGCGAGGGTACTCGACCTGTCTCATATACGAGGGGCATTCAGTAAGTAATGTAACACGTCTTTCTGAAAGCAGGTTACATTTATTGATTATTCCAGTTCACCTTATTATTCCCCACCCTTTCGACTACAAAACCCTGTTTTTCAATATAATCTCCATTCTTTGCCACAGCCTTACGCCACGTTAATGTGTGCCCGAATGGTACCACTCCACTGGTCGACTTCTCTTTGCGCCAGTAACTTCCCCAACATTCACGTACATCGTGTGCATCCTTCACTGGGCCAAACTGGTGGTAGCCGGCGGGTGCGAGATCCGGGACGTAGGGTGGATGTGGAAGAACAATCAGGTGAAGATATGTGAGGTGCTCACGGGTGCGCAGACTTGTGTGAGGCCTTTCGTTGCTATGGAGAAGTAGAAATTTGTTTGCATTTTTTGTGGCGACGAACACGCTGAAGCAGTTTCTCCGATTTCCTGAGGGTAGCTTTGCAGGAGCAACAGCTGTGTGCGGCCGGCCAGCACGCGGGAGATGAGCAAACTTCGCGCGACGTTGTTGCGATGACGACAGACACCTCGCCCAACGTCTCACCGTGCTTTTGTTCATTGCCAGGTCTCCGCAGACATTCTGCAAGCGCCTATCAATATCTGCGATGCTCTGGTTGCGCGCCAAAAGAAACTCAGTGACTGCTCTCTGCTTGGAATGCACCTTTGTTACAGACACAATTTTGAAGTCTACGTATAACTCCGCCGCCTATCGGATCTTCGTGAACTATAGGGGCTGAAGCGGAATGTACCACGCTGTCCCACAACAAATACTGCATTTTTTAAACCGTAATTGGCAGAGAAAAAAAACCTTTGCATTACTTACTGAACGCCCCATGTATCGTGCACACCAGATGGAATAATTTTGTCACTGGTTCTGTCAATACTGTCTGTAATTCTCAAGGAATATCGCCTAGTCCACGGGCCTTGTTTGAATTTCGGTCTTTCGGTGCTCTTTGAAATTCTGCTCGCAGTAAATCTCTTACTCATATTCATCTACTTCCCCTTGCCTTACTACAATATTGTCTTCGAGTTCATTTCCCTGGTATAGCCCCTCGATATATTCATTGCACCTTTCAGCTTTCTCTTCTGTGCTTTGTACTCGGTAGTCTTCTTTATATTGATGTACTATTTCATTTTCTCGAAAGTTGTTCTTAATTTTCCTGTAGGCGGCATCTCCCTTAGAAATGCATGTTTCTAGTCTTGCATTTCTCCTCTAGTCATTCCTTTTAGCTGTTTTCTGTCTTTTGTCAATTTCATTTTTACACACCTGTATTTTCTCTCTTGAGTGCTTCATTCGCTGCATTCATTCGGGCAGGGACACGATAAAATGTATCGATACTTATTTACTCGGTACTTTTCTGTTGATACTTTTACTCGTACAAGTACTTCATAACACAATAAACATTGTTTTGGTATTAATTTATTAAATTTTTATTTTTTACTCAGCATTATGAGTTCCAAAACTTTCAGCAATTAAATGCGCGAGCACCAGTAGGCCAAGAATTGAATGAAAACATTAGCGGCGCATCTGGAACCTTGGCAACGTTTAGTTTAAATGGCTCTGAGCACTATGGGACTCAACTTCTGAGGTCATTAGTCCCCTAGAACTTAGAAATAGTTAAACCTAACTAACCTAAGGACATCACACACATCCATGCCCGAGGCAGGATTCGAACCTGCGACCGTAGCGGTCCCGCGGTTCTAGACTGCAGCGCCTAGAACCTCACGGCCACTTCGGCCGGCGGCAACGTTTAGTCCGCTGTTCACTTTGAATTCTCTTGTTTTTAAGTGACTGTACAGAAGAGTAATGGGAAGGTTAAGTAAAATTTGTTTACTTCTAGGTGATGTTCAGCCGTTTTGTGATGATCCGTTCGGTAATTGCTTGATTTGACGCTTGTAGTATTTTGTTTAAAATCTGTGAAAATCTCTTACCCCTCCTAGTGACGAATAGGTTTTAAAATTTGAGATGGAGAGATTGGAGAAGATTATTAACGAAGGTCCGAGCAACACTGAACAGTTTCATATGTATGTGATTGGCTCGGAAAACTTCTTAAGTAATGGGACATTGCCCACGATGGTGAGTGTTCATCAGTGACACGGGTACCGTGGAAAGTGTGACAGCTCCGCACTTGTTCTCTATAGGGGTGTCCCAGGAGGAAAGTAGATATTCAGGGGTATGATTCGAAGCAAAGAATTCAAGTAAACATGGGCTCTAAAACTCATTCCGTAAGAGATGTGAGACTCCAGCGTCTTCGATACGGTGAAACAAATCTTTTCTGCTGCAAGCTCTTTGTTTTCCATATTTTGAGAAGTGTAGTATGGACCAGAAAAAAAAGTTCGGTAAACATGGGCGCTGAAGTGCATACCTTAAGAGGTATGAGCACATGTCCTGTTTCACTACTGTGGAACACATCTCTTACACTGAACAAGTGCTCATAGATCTTGAGGAATGCACTTTAGAGCCCACGTTCACTTGAATTTTTAGCTTCGAAAGTTCGTTCTTATCGTATCACTGAATGTTGACTACTCCTCCAGAGACGCCCGTAATACATAAGTGATACGACTAAAAGGATGAGCAGCAGTATACGACTTTGCTGATAACGCTGTGGTGTACGAGGGAGTATCGTCGTTGAGTGACTATAGGAGAATATAGGACGACCTGGACAAAATTTCTGTTTGATGTGATGAATGGCAGGTTGCTCTAAATGTGGAAAAAATGTCAGTTAATGCAGATCATCTGGAAAAACTATTACGTAATGCTCCAATACAGCATTATTATTGTGTGCTGCTTGATGGAGTCGAGTCGATTAAATCTCTGGGCATAACGTTGCAAAGCGATGGAAATGAAACGAGCACGTAAGGATGGTAATAGGAAAGGTGAATGGTGGACTTGGTGTATTGGGAGAGTTCTCGGAAAGTGTAGCTCATCTACATATGAGATCGTGTACAGAACACTCACGTGACCCATTCTTGAGTACTGGTAGGGTGTTTGGGATCCATACCAGGTCGGATTAAAGGACGACATCGAAGCGATTCAGCGGCGTGGTGCTAGATTTGTTACCAGTAGATTGCATCAGCACGCAAGTGTTACGGAGATACTTTGTGAACTCAAATCAGTATCCCAGGAGGGAATACGACAGTCTCATCGAGGAACACTATTGAGAAAATTTAGAGAACCAACACATGAAGCTGGCTGCAGAACGATTGTAGTACTGCCATCGTACATTTCGGAAAATGGCCACGAAGACGAGAGAAATTCGAACTCGTATAGAGGCAGATGGCTGGTAGTGATACGTGGTACCCTCTGACGTGCAGTGGCTTCGAGAGTATACACGTAGATGGAGATGAGGAAGCCTTTTAATAACCTCCTGAAGCTAACACCAAATCTGAACATCTACGAAGAACGTAGATGCCTACAATGACCACATCTTAGCGCAACATAGTCCGTCGTGTTCTTGATGCGTGCCTTAAATTACAGATTTCTATCACAATTACTGAAAGCAATTTTATGAACATTTTTAAGGACGTCGTTACAACATGTCAAATGTTCCGTACCGCGCTGTGAGGTTTATAATGTAGTTTATCAACTGTACTTTGTTTCACCACAAATTAAATCAGGCGATTCTGAGGCAGTTTGATTAGGAAATAAGACAATGAAAGTATTAAATGAGTTTTGCTATTTGAGCGGGAAAGTAATTTATGATGGCTTAAGATGTAAAGATAGAGGACAAAAAATGCAGACTAGTAATAGCATTTCTGAAGAAGAGGAATTTCGTGACATTGAGTATATCTAATGAACCTGTGGGGTGGTCAGACTAACTTCTTCTTTTTGAAGAGGGCAGCAGCCTTTTCAGTAATTGCAGGGGCAACAATGTGAATGAATGAGCGACTGATCTGGCCTAGCATCAACCAAAACGGTCTTGCTGTGTTTTGGTACTGCGAACGACTGACAGGAAGGGGAAATTACAGCTGTAATTTCTCCCGAAGGCTTGGAGCTCTTGTATATCATTAAATCATGATGGCATCCCCTTGGGTAAAGTATTCCGGACGTAAAATAGTTCCCCATTCGGATCACCAAGAGGAAACTACTCGACAGTACATAGTCGTGAGGAAAAAACAAGACTCGTATTCTACGTTTAGTAGAGTGGGACGTCACATCCCTTAATCGGTTAGGTAGATCAGAGAATTTAATAAGGGAAATGGTTAGGTTGAAGTTATTGTGGGGATTAGCGAAGTACGGGGGCAAGAAAGACAGGGCTGCTGTTCAGTTGCCTGCTAGAATTTTTTCACAAACTATTGTTTAATCATCGCAACCACATGGTTTAAGAATCGCGAAAGAAAGGTGATGCCTCGAAGGAACTGGAAGGCACTGCATAGATTCAGATTATCTAATGGTAAGACAGATTTCGGAACCAGATTTTAAACGGTGAAACTTTCTCGTGAGCAGATGTGCTCTCTGACCATAATTTATTGGTCATGAACTGCTGATAAAAGCTCAATACATTTACGAAAGGCCGGATATTAAAGAAATGGGACCCGCGTAAATTGAAAGAAACAGAGGTTAATGAGTTCTAATGGAGCCCAGGGCAAATATTAACCAAAACAAGGAAAGGGAATTCAATGGAAGACGAATGGGTAGCATGGAGTGATGATATTGTGAAGGCAGCAGAGCATCGAATAGGCGCTATCCATTCCAAGCCCTTTGCAGTCACTGGGGTGGCCAACGACAGTGTTTTATTTCTGCTCCATTAATTTTGGTGTAATTTCCAAAGTTCTCCATGGTTTCTTTTACTTCTTGCTCAATGTACAGTTTGATTAGCTTCGGAGAGAGGCTACAACCCTGTCTCAGACCATTCTCGGCCACTACTTTCTTTTCGTGGCCTTCCACTCTTATAACTGCAATCTGGTTGCTGTAAAAGTTTTTGATAACCGTTCAATCCCTGTATTTTTGTCGGTCCTGCCTCTGTAATTTCAAAGAGACAACGGGAACTCTGCACGATCATTCCCTACATAGGAAATCCCGTGGACATCTTCGGCCTTTACCGTTGCAAATGAAGTCCAGTCATCTGAGTAAACATTGCAGCTGTGTGGCGTTACGGCCAGGTAATCTCGAACAAGGGTCTGTGTGAGAATGAGTCAGGAATTTGCCGCAACTTCTGTCCAGTGTCGTCCATTAGTAGAATGAGTCACGCTTCAGCAAACACTTTTCGCTGTTGGCAGATAAGCTGTAATGCCCTTCCCACAGACGTGGAAATTAGCAGATATGAGGGCATTTTTCTCGTATTTGGTGGGATGGTATTCGCTGTTAATTGGAAGGCAAGGGATTCGAAATTCCTTCAAGTGTTTCTACCGGTGCCTTTTACGCAAGTCAAATTTGCGATATTTGTTTACGACAAATTTCCAAAAGCCCCATCAGTTTTTACTGCATCGCTTAGATTACCCTTTTCGTCACACTGGAGTAATACGGATCTGGCCATCAGAGTGCAACACAAGTGGGCGAATGCCACAATCATATACACTCCAGCAGTGATACGGAAATAGATCATCATAAATGGACCAGTTTCTTAGTTGTGATAGAGGGAGAGGTGTTCGACTGAAGCGACGATTTTAGTATTGAATTGCAGTGTTTTATATGGACCTCCTCTGATCAATGGACCTCGCCGAGACGGGGGGAGTGGCTTTCGTACCTCGACGTTACAGGTAGCCATAGCTTTGGTGAGACCACAAGTGAGGGGTATCAGTGCAGAGGCCAGACTAACGTGTTGTTCTTAAATAGAGCCAGCCGCCATTTCAGTAGTTGCAGGGGGCACAGTGTGGATGATTGACTGATCTGGCCTTGCAACAAATCAGCCAACATGGCCTGACTGTGCTGGTACTGCGAACGGCTGAAACCAGGGTGTACCTACGGTCGTTACTTCTGCCGAGGTCTGCAGCTCTGCTGTACGCTTAAGACGGCGGTTCACGCGCCTGGAACCTCCGAGGCAGTACACACTCTCTTACAGTGTCCGTAGATTTCAATTTGCGCTGTTACACATATTATCGAGGGATTTGTTAGTAAATGAAGTACTATCATTACCAATCGCTTTACTGTATCTGTTAGAACAACTTTATATTTTGATTAAAAGCCTTTACACAAAATGGAAGATACTAAAATATGAGCTGCTGTCAAAATAATGTGCATATTCAGTGGGATATTTCATCGAGACCATCTTGGCACTCAGAACAGAATGTTGAAGGTGAATGTTTTTATAAACGTACCTCGTTTTTCTGTTTTGCTTTTCCAGTCCATTCTCGTGAGCTCGCCGTTGATTCAGTTTCAGAGCTTTTCACACCACAAAGTTCTCCAATTGTTTCAGTTGCCTTTTTTGACATTACCATTTGCTGCAGATAGTCTTGCAGAAGGGTAAAAAAAAAGTTGCCTCAAGAATTCTCCTCAGTTGTTCTTTCTTTCTTGTGTTGATAATAATAGCGGCATCTATTTCTTTCCTCCTCTTCCTCGTGAGAATATGCCGTGATGAAGTTACAATGCTTACACGATACCAAATTAATGTATCAAGCAATAAAACTCTTGTTCTAACACCAAACAAATCCAGTACTGCATACATGCCTCCATGGGAATATTCTAAGCGAAGATAACAATAAACCGACACCACTGCACTGGGCTGGTCAGTAAGATCCTAGAACTGTTTGTCGTAAGCTAATAGGAAGTGCTATTGCTGGAATACCAGACACACCATACCAAAAGACTCCTGTTATGGTCATTAAAGGTACTGAGAAGATAGCTTCCTGGAAGCAATTGTCTGGCATTATATTAATGCGAAAGTATTCTCCGTTGTCTCGCAGACCACCTGCGTGTGTTTAAAAGTTAAATGATAATGCATTATCTTCGATAAAATATTCCGGAGGTAAAATACCGGTAGTCCCCCCAATCGGATCTCCAGGCGAGGACTACTCAGAAGGATATCGCCATCAGGGATAACAAAAAGTTTATTATGATTATTTGCTTCCTTCAGTGTCCTCTATACTCTCCTTTTGTGTATACCTATAATAGTAAAACACTGGTTTGTATAAAAGGACAGGAAGATCTCTGTCTTCAAAGTTTCAGTGTGCCAATAGAGGCTCGCGCCCAAAAGTGACTAGAAACTCTTTTGTAGAACATCGAGAAGTACGTTTTTTTCCTTCCTGAAACACCGAACGTTTTAAAGAAGCGTAGTATGTCAATAGAGGCTTTAAATTCAGTGATATTTAGTGATTAATGTGATTTTCTCATTGCGGTTGACTCCCTGGCTACAGTCAACATCTCATTTTTCTGATTAACTGGGAACAGCCCCTGTCCTACGGAAGTATTTATACTAGTTGTTCACAATTACCAGAAACTTTGAGAATAATCAAACTCCTTTTATTCACAGTCTTCGAGAAGAGTTGTATTAAGCGTCTAGATAATTAATTACATTCGGCAGTAAACACAAGATACAACTGCAGTTCATGCAAAATTCAAAGCACAATGACATTCATTTGAGATCTCTCGCACCTGTTTGGAAAGGTATAGAAGTCACAAAGCAGTTCACAACTACACAGCAAATACTGCTTCTGTCTTTGTGACAGATCTGATGTTCGCAGCTGGAGGAAATTATCTATCTAGATTGTAATCGAAGACTTGGAATAAAATACCTTTGGTAGTATTTGCGTTTAACGTTAGCAGTTTCTCGTGGTGGAAGGGAGGAAGTGATGTAAGACGCGAAGTAGGCCAGGACGTTACGCAGACGACAAACAGTACCTAACGTGGCCCGTATTTGCCAAACAGGCGCAACTTTCTGGTCGCACGCTCAATTACAGCGCTCTCCAGACACGCGCGGAGTTTGTTGCAGCATTCATCAAGGAATCTCAGTGCGCAAACTGATTTATATTGTATTTTCCCCTCTTGTAACGTATTGCGAATATTATCCGGAACTAGGCTAGGTATCGCGGCCTGCACATATATAATTTTATTTACACTTAAGAAGAAGCTGGTAGCAATGTATATTCAAATACAGAGAGATGTAAACAGGCAGAATACGACGTTGCGGTCGGCAATGCTTATTTAAGACAAGTGTCTGGCACAGTTGTTAGATCGGTTACTGCTGCTACAATCAAGATTTAAGTGAGTTTGAACGTGATGTTATAGTCGGTGGACGAGCGATGGGACACAGCATCTTAGAGATAGCGATGAAGCGGGGGTTTTCCCGTACGACCATTTTCAGGAATCCTGTAAAACATCAAATCGCCGACATCGCTGTGTCCTTAAAAAGATCCTACAAGAATGGGACCAACGACGACTAAAGAGAACCATTCACCGAAACGACGTCGATATGGCCTTTCGGAGCCGAAGGCCCACTCGTGTACCCCTGGTGAATACAGGTTCTATTAAGGAAATTTGCGAAATTGTCGGCACCAAGTATCCGGACAAAAGACTAACAGCAAAGTGAGCAATACAGTGTCAGTATTATAACTGGCGCATCTACGAATCTGTGCAAAACGTAATACGACAACAAATTCCTTCAGTTCGTACACCAAAAGTTATTGCAGACATTCGCCGAAGAGTTATTCAGAGCCCCCAAGAAGTGTACACGTAAACTGGTCCAACAGGCGCGCGTAAGTAGGATGAGTTGCCAGCTGATATTGACAGTGAATTCACAGAACACGAGGTACAGGGCAGCAGAGAATCCTAACATAGTGTGTCAGGAACCACTCCGTGATGAAGAAATTGGCGTTTGTTGCGATGTAACAGGAACGCGCATCATTGGACCGATATTTTTTGACACTACCCTCAACGCGTGTTGTGCTCAGTACTGCATCTTCCAGCAAGGTGGGGCAACATGGCACAGGTATAAGCTATTCCTGGCACGAGACCGTGATGTCTTCACTGGTGAACGAACTGTCAGCAAACAGTTACGGCCACCACGTTTGCCGAGTCTTACAACACCAGATTTTTTTTTTTTTCTGTGTGGGGGACATTTGAAGAGCAGGGTCTATGAAACAAAACCACTCACAGTTCAGGAACTGAAAGACACGTCAGCCGCGAAGTTGCCGCCATCGATATCCAAACTTTACGGTGCGTGTATCTGAATATGCTTAGACGTACACAGCTGTGTATTGATATCGTAGAGGTCACTTTCAACATCTTCTATGAATGTGTTTTTCACTGTAATTAAATGGCAAGTCGATTTCAGCCCTTCGTTTCTGTATTTCCTTTGTACTTACGCTGGATATTTTTCTCTACGCCACCCGGTATAATTATGGCATTCAGTCACAGTTTGCATGTAAGCTAACGGGACGAATTGTTTGCGGTCCAGTGAACCTCCACCGCGGATGTTAGGCCATGCAGGGAACCTCTCTCTCTCTCTCTCTCTCTCTCTCTTTCTCTTTCTCTTTGTGTGTGTGTGTGTGTGTGTGTGTGTGTGTGTGTGTTACAGAAATTTTATGACTTCTCGTCGTATTCTAGGGACAATGTGGATTTGCACTTTGCCCATACTGCCGACCTCATTTCTTGGGTTCTTAGACTCGTACGTTCGCATTTTATAATTAGTTACAGGTAACACCGTGTACTATATTTCATACTCAACCGCTTTCGGTGCTACATCTTCAGATCCCTCTATGATTGTGGGTGGTTATCCTTATATCCATCAGATATTTCTGTAGACGGTCAACAACATTGGCGTCCTCTAAACGGTAGCTTCTTAGCGCGTGTGGAATGTACGGTGGCAGTACATCAATCTGTTGTGTATGAATAAAACCAGTAAATTCTGCAGATGGCGTTATGTGTACTAGATTTAACGCGTAACACCTGTTGTCCCAATAGCCGTCAGAAAATAATTACACGAGGATGGTACGTTCGTTTCTTCACAGATGGCCTGTCATTGTCGTTCTCCGCACACGACACAGATGTGCGAATTAAGAGCCACAACATCAAAGCACAAATCTTTTGTATTAAATTCTTTTTCTTTAGCAGGACGAAATGTTAACCGGTCAAAGATCGTTGGCTTGTAAACAGGTCAGTCAGACCTACGAGAGGCGATTATGATAATAGTGTGGCCGTTTTTATCGCGGACGAATGGCCAGTGAATTGGACATAAAACAAAGAAGGCATGGTGACGGTAAGTCAGATGTTAATAGTGGTAGCGGTGGTAAAGGGGGTGCGGGTTACCATTTGATCTCGTGCGATGATTATTTTCTATCCGTGAAGCGAAACTTCAGTTTTTGACGGCAGACTGAGCAAGAGTTAAACTTCTTTTTTGCAACGGTCGCATTTTTATTACCGTTCACAAACGAGTTTCGACCGTTTTCACTCTCAGCGTCAGGTCGATACGGTGGTTTGCACATTTATTGCTGCCACTAGTGTGCTGGGAGTATTACTTCGAAGTTGATGTGTTTCGTCTATACATTGGTTTTCTTAGACTATCACCCCGGCGTGCAATCAGACATTTGCTAGTACGCCTTCCCTACCCCCTCCCTCAGCCAACGTATCACCAAGTTTAGCACCTAACCAAACTGTATAATGAGAGACTTTTCGTGGAATACCTTTGTTTTTAAAATGATGAAACATGAATGATACTGTGTGTGTGTGTGTGTGTGTGTGTGTTAGAAGGAATGACGAAGGAATTCGTGGTGCATCGCAAATGCTACCCACAACTCCTTCTCGGATGAGAAAGCTAACTACCCATAGTGAGGGCAGACGCATGTTACAAAACATGCTTCCCCTGCATTACTGCCGGCCGTGGTGGTCTAGCGGTTCTAGGCGCTCAGTCCGGAACCGCGCCACTGCTACGGTCGCAGGTTCGAATCCTGCCTCGGGCATGGATGTGTGTGATGTCCTTGTTGTTGTTGTTGTGGTCTTCAGTCCTGAGACTGGTTTGATGCAGCTCTCCATGCTACTCTATCCTGTGCAAGCTTTTTCATCTCCCAGTACCTACTGCAGACTACATCCTTCTGAATCTGCTTAGTGTATTCATCTCTTGGTCTCCCTCTACGATTCTTACCCTCCACGCTGCCCTCCAGTACTAAATTGGTGATCCCTTGATGCCTCAGAACATGTCCTACCAACCGATCCCTTCTTCTGGTCAAGTTGTGCCACAAACTTCTCTTCTCCCCAATCCTATTCAATACTTCCTCATTAGTTATGTGATCTACCCATCTAATCTTCAGCATTCTTCTGTAGCACCACATTTCGAAAGCTTCTATTCTCTTCTTGTCCAAACTATTTATCGTCCATGTTTCACTTCCATACATGGCTACACTCCATACGAATACTTTCAGAAATGACTTCCTGACACTTAAATCAATACTGGATGTTAACAAATTTCTCTTCTTCAGAAACGCTTTCCTTGCCATTGCCAGCCTACATTTTATATCCTCTCTACTTCGACCATCATCAGTTATTTTGCTCCCCAAATAGCAAAACTCCTTTACTGCTTTAAGTGCCTCATTTCCTAATCTAATTCCCTCAGCATCACCCGACTTAATTAGACTACATTCCATTGTCCTTGTTTTGCTTTTGTTGATGTTCATCTTATATCCTCCTTTCAAGACACTGTCCATTCCATTCAACTGCTCTTCCAAGTCCTTTGCTGTCTCTGACAGAATTACAATGTCATCGGCGAACCTCAAAGTTTTTATTTCTTCTCCATGAATTTTAATACCTACTCCGAATTTTTCTTTTGTTTCCTTTACTGCTTGCTCAATATACAGATTGAACAACATCGGGGAGAGGCTACAACCCTGTCTTACTCCCTTCCCAACCACTGCTTCCCTTTCATGTCCCTCGACTCTTATAACAGCCATCTGGTTTCTGTACAAATTGTAAACAGCTTTTCGCTCCCTGTATTTTACCCCTGCCACCTTTAGAATTTGAAAGAGAGTATTCCAGTCAACATTGTCAAAAGCTTTCTCTAAGTCTACAAATGCTAGAAACGTAGGTTTGCCTTTCCTTAATCTTTCTTCTAAGATAAGTCGTAAGGCCAGTTTTGCCTCACGTGTTCCAGTGTTTCTACGGAATCCAAACTGATCTTCCCCGAGGTTGGCTTCTACTAGTTTTTCCATTCGTCTGTAAAGAATTCGTGTTAGTATTTTGCAGCTGTGACTTATTAAACTGATAGTTCGGTAATTTTCACATCTGTCAACACCTGCTTTCTTTGGGATTGGAATTATTACATTCTTCTTGAAGTCTGAGGGTATTTCGCCTGTTTCATACATCTTGCTCACCAGATGGTAGAGTTTTGTCAGGACTGGCTCTCCCACGGCCGTCAGTAGTTCCAATGGAATATTGTCTACTCCGGGGGCCTTGTTTCGACTCAGGTCTTTCAGTGCTCTGTCAAACTCTTCACGCAGTATCATATCTCCCATTTCATCTTCATCTACATCCTCTTCCATTTCCATAATATTGTCCTCAAGTACATCGCCCTTGTATAGACCCTCTATATACTCCTTCCACCTTTCTGGTCCCTTCTTTGCTTAGAACTGGGTCTCCATCTGAGCTCTTGACATTCATACAAGTGGTTCTCTTTTCTCCAAAGGACTCTTTAATTTTCCTGTAGGCGGTATCTATCTTACCCCTAGTGAGATAGGCCTCTACATCCTTACATTTGTCCTCTAGCCATCCCTGCTTAGCCATTTTGCACTTCTTGACGATCTCATTTTTGAGACGTTTGTATTCCTTTTTGCCTGTTTCACTTACTGCATTTTTATATTTTCTCCTTTCATCAATTAAATTCAATATTTCTTCTGTTACCCAAGGATTTCTACTAGCCCTCGTCTTTTTACCTACTTGATCCTCTGCTGCCTTCACTACTTCATCCCTCAAAGCTACCCATTCTTCTTCTACTGTATTTATTTCCCCCATTCCTGTCAATTGCTCCCTTATGCTCTCCCTGAATCTCTGTACAACCTCTGGTTCTTTTAGTTTATCCAGGTCCCATCTCCTTAAATTCCCACCTTTTTGCAGTTTCTTCAGTTTTAATCTACAGGTCATAACCAATAGATTGTGGTCAGAGTCCACATCTGCCCCTGGAAATGTCTTACAATTTAAAACCTGGTTCCTAAATCTCTGTCTTACCATTATATAATCTATCTGATACCTTTTAGTATCTCCAGGGTTCTTCCATGTATACAACCTTCTTTCATGATTCTTAAACCAAGTGTTAGTTATGATTATGTTGTGCTCTGTGCAAAATTCGACCAGGCGGCTTCCTCTTTCATTTCTGTCCCCCAATCCATATTCACCTACTATGTTTCCTTCTCTCCCTTTTCCTACACTCGAATTCCAGTCACCCATGACTATTAAATTTTCGTCTCCCTTCACAATCTGAATAATTTCTTTTATTTCATCATACATTTCTTCAATTTCTTCGTCATCTGCAGAGCTAGTTGGCATATAAACTTGTACTACTGTAGTAGGCGTGGGCTTCGTATCTATCTTGGCCACAATAATGCGTTCACTATGCTGTTTGTAGTAGCTTACCCGCATTCCTATTTTCCTATTCATTATTAAACCTACTCCTGCATTACCCCTATTTGATTTTGTGTTTATAACCCTGTAGTCACCTGACCAGAAGTCTTGTTCCTCCTGCCACCGAACTTCACTAATTCCCACTATATCTAACTTCAACCTATCCATTTCCCTTTTTAAATTTTCTAACCTACCTGCCCGATTAAGGGATCTGACATTCCACGCTCCGATCCGTAGAACGCCAGTTTTCCTTCTCCTGATAACGACATCCTCTTGAGTAGTCCCCGCCCGGAGATCCGAATGGGGGACTATTTTACCTCCGGAATATTTTACCCAAGAGGACGCCATCATCATGTAATCATACAGTAAAGCTGCATGCCCTCGGGAAAAATTACGGCTGTAGTTTCCCCTTGCTTTCAGCCGTTCGCAGTACCAGCACAGCAAGGCCGTTTTGGTTATTGTTACAAGGCCAGATCAGTCAATCATCCAGACTGTTGCCCTTGCAACTACTGAAAAGGCTGCTGCCCCTCTTCAGGAACCACACGTTTGTCTGGCCTCTCAACAGATACCCCTCCGTTGTGGTTGCACCTACGGTACGGCTATCTGTATCGCTGAGGCACGCAAGCCTCCCCACCAACGGCAAGGTCCATGGTTCATGGGGTAGGGTGATGTCCTTAGGTTAGTTAAGATTAAGTAGTTCTAAGTTCTAGGGGACTGATGACCACAGATGTTTAGTCCCATAGTGCTCAGAGCCATTTTTGAACACTGCATTACTCCTCTCCATTGCGACACTTGATTGCCCAGAACACTGCAACCCCATTTACAATGAAATCGGTTCAGATTACAGTTTGTAAATCACTTGATTGCTGCAGTCCTTATTTCTGAAGTGGCATAAATTGGACGGCTTCAGGGTGTTAATGCTTTGTGTCTAACGATTCTAATATTAAATATTAAGAATAATAGTAACACGGTGTACAGTACAACAGGAGCCCTTATGTAGTTACTGCTGTTGTCATACTGCCTATTAATTCATTTATGAGTCTCGAAGTAAGTACTGTAATGAAGCACTTTCTGGACTACCGCAGTTACTATTTACAACTTGGAGAAAAAAATTTTCTTCAGACATTTAACATTTCTTACGTATATGTCTTATCAGCGCTGTATAAGACAAGAAGAACCCTTGAAAAAATTTGTGAAGAACGTGTAACGTCCACTGCATTAATGCTAATAATTGAGAAAAAGTAATAATTATAACTTAAATAATCGATATTATAGTATTACAAAATACTGATAATAGTAATGATCTTTTGAAAAGAATTTAGTTTCGTGAGTGAGACAGATTCAAACATTTAGGTTTTACCCCTCAGAAAATTTCGTTTTACTCCTCGGGAGGTAATTACCCCCAGGGTGGTAAACACTGGTCTATAATACTTTTACGGTCTCGCCGAAAACCATTGCTTACGTAGTCTTCATACACGATGATGATACCGGACGGAACATCGATTCTCAGAGCTGTAGATGTATTTCCCTGACAAAATTCTCTTGCAGATTTATGGGACGTATACTGTGCTCGCATATCATAACTGAAGACGGAATGTAATACATAAGAGGCGAATAAAAAAAAGTTTCCGTTCGTAGGCCGTAAGCCCAGATCGGTATGCCAGTCAGGCAAAACCAGTGTCAACATAGAGGCAATCGTCCCACCGACGCACCGGCTTGAAGACTGCCGTCTGGTAAGATACAGTGCCCTGCTGTGTGGAGTCCGTAACAGCCCGCTGCACACCCTCGTCTGACGGGAACCGTCTACCTTTCAAGGCTTTTTTAACCGACTGTAGGCGAGACAATCGCATGGGGAGAGATTAAGACTGTAGGGCGGGTGACGGAGTGTCTGTCACTTCAGAATGCGGAACTCTGTGTGCTACGACATTTGCGATGTGGGGGCGACGTGTTATCGTGAAGCAGCAGTACTTCTTGCCGCACTTTCGCAGCACGCTTCGCCTTCATTGCACGCTGGAATTTCTCCAGCGCTGCGCAGTACCGTTCCCCAGTGAAGGAGATATCGGGTCCCTTGACATCAACCAGCAGTGGCCCCCGGTGAGCATCGCCGTTTCCAGCAGATAGCTGGCTCTCGGACCCACATTCCACAACGGTGTTTTTCATTAAACGTGCTGCTCCATACACATTCTCCGTTGTCCGATGGGTGTCTACCGGTGTTTGTCCTTCTGCAGCCAAGAAAAGAGTAACAGGACGTTGGTCGTGTTTCAGCGCATTTGCTTGTAACGTCGCCATCGTCCACGTTTCCTCGCACGTCGGAAAGACACAACTGCCTGCAGGCTGGAGTTTTTGTACCCGCAACGGAGTCGCGCCACGTTGCATATACTCTACAACAACGCCGTCAGATGGGAACTATTTGGTCGCCCTTTCCCGGCGGCCCATGTGTGCTAGCTCCGTTTCGTTATTGTGTTCGCCTGGTCAAGTATCCTCCTAAGTGGGTTGTGGCCGGGCTTGCGTGAGAGTAATTTTCCCAATTACCTAGTGACAGTAATTTTTCGCAAAGGTTCTTAATATCCTGGCAGAGGACAGCACCATACACAAGCTCTGTGAGCAGGAGAAGGAAATGGCCAATGAGAGTGGCTACATTCCGACCCTGACTGACTGAAAGGCGTACGTGGTAAATAATCTTGAACCCGCGAAGTCACCGACTGAGGTGGTGCAGTGCTTAGCACACTTGACTCGTATTCGGGAGGACCACGGTTCAAATTCCCGTCCGGCCATGCTGATTCAAGTTTCCCGTGATTTCCCCAAACGGGTGGGGTCCCCGAGGTCCGCTCCCGATTTTTATCCAGAATTTCCTGTCGCTCCGTACTTTCCGTGATCAAGTTGGTGCCTCCCGCAGATCCCCTCCCATCCAGGTGAATGGGGTCCCGCAGGGCTCTGTGTTGAATCACTATTGTTAATGGCCATTAACGGTCTAGCAGGAGCTGTAGGGCCGTCCGTCTAACCCTCTCTGTATGCAGGCGACTTCTGCATTTCGCACTGCTCCACCAGCACTGGTGATGCTGAGCGGCGCCTGC
The DNA here is from genome assembly GCF_021461385.2 of Schistocerca piceifrons. Classification (NCBI taxonomy): domain Eukaryota; kingdom Metazoa; phylum Arthropoda; class Insecta; order Orthoptera; family Acrididae; genus Schistocerca; species Schistocerca piceifrons. The sequence continues at coordinate 218,786,758 of NC_060146.1, forward strand.
AGGGAGCCATCCACAAGGCGCAGTCATGTGCTGTAGCCCACGGCTTCCAGTTTTTGCCCGCTAAGTCGTGTGTCATGCACTTCTGTTAGCGTCATATCGCTCATCCAGAACCAGAGCTTTACCTTCATAACGATCCACTCACTGTAGTGGAGACATATCGATTCTTAGGACTGATTTTCGACGCACGATTGACATGACTACCTCTCCTTGGTCAGCTTAAGCGGAAGTGCTGCCCTCCCCTACCTGAGCAACACCATTTGGGGTGCAGATCGCTCTACTCTGCTGCAGTTCTACAGTCTCTGTTCAATCCCACCTTGACTACGGGAGTCTGGTTCATGGTTCGGTGGTGCCGCCAGCGTCGCGTGTACTCGACCCAGTGCACCACTGTGGCGTTCGTCTAGTGACGGGGGCTTTTATAACGAGTCCAGTGACCAGTGTCTTGGTGGCGGCCGGAGTCCCTCCATTGCAGATCCGACGTGCACAACTGCTCGCCAGTACATTCGTAGTTCTCCTGAGCATCCGAATCACTGTCTCCTTTTTCCACCCGCGGCATTTCATCCCCCGCATCGGCGGCCCAGGTCAGGGATAACGATTGAGGTTCACGTGCGATCCCTTCTGTCTGAACTGGAGTCCTTCCCTTTACCACTTCCCATCCATGTCCGTCCGCATACACCTCCATCGTGTACACGTAGGCCGCAGATTCGTCTGGACATTTAGCATGACTCTAAGGACTCAGTTACTCCTGCTGCTCTCTGCTGTCACTTCTTTTCGATTCTTGACGTGTTCCGGGGCTCTGAAGTGGTTTGCACCGACGGCTCGATGGCTGATGGTCATGTTGGCTTCGCCTACGTCCACAGAGGCCATTTTGAACAGCATTCCTTGCCGGATGGCTGCAGTGTATTCACTGCAGAGCTGGTGCCATCTCTCGTGCACTTCAGTCTATCTGCCCTGGGGAATCGTTTCCTCTGTGTACTGACTCCTTGAGCAACCTACAAGCTATCGACCAGTGCTACTCTCGCCATCCTTTGGTAGCGTCCATCCAGGAGTCCATCTACGCCCTGGACCGGTCCCGTCGTTCAGTGGTGTTTGTGTGGACCCCAGGACACGTTGGCATCCCAGGCAACGAACTTGCCGACAGGCTGGCCAAGCAGGCTACGCGGAAACCGCTTCTGGAGATGGGCATCTCTGAACCTGACCTACGTTCTGACTTACGCCGTAGGGTTTTTCGCCTGTGGGAGACGGAATGGCATAGCAGTACACACAACAAACTGCGAGTCATTAAGGAGACTACGAATGTGTGGAAGTCTTCCATGCGGTCCTCTCGCAGGGAATCAGTTATCCTCTGCCGGCTCCGCATTGGCCACGCTTGGGGGACCCACGGTTGCCTCCTGCGCCGTGAAGACCCGCCTGAGTGTCAGTGTGGCCCACATTCTGGTGCACTGTCCCACTTTGACTGCCCAGCGACGGGAACTTGGGTTACCGGACTCGTTATCATTGATTTCAGCAGACAACGCCTCATCAGCTGATTCGGTTTTACGTTTCATCTCTGAGGGTGGGTTTTATCATTCGATCTGAGTTTTAGCGCCTGTCCTTTGTCCCTCTGTGTCCTCCACCCTAGTCCTTCTAGGGTTTCATCTGTGAGGGTGGGCCCCCCAGGGGGTCCACAACTCTTTCGTGGATACGTGCGTGGCGAGCACGGGGCCCCGAGCCATTACAGCCTTCTTTCTCTCCCGGGCTGCATTTCCTTTCCCTTCCCCTCCTTTCCCCTCCATACCCCTTTCCCCTCGCCCTCTCCTCTCCCTCTATTGGTGTCCTTGCTTATGTTGGCCCCCGCTATCCTCCTGGTTCTGTTGGTTTTACACTCTGGCTTTGTTGCGTAATCATCTCCTCCTTTTGGCATTCCTTGGTCCCCCTCTGGGGTTTGACCTCCATTCCAAAATTTCTCTTCCGTAGTGTGAGCCATTTGGGGAAGAGCACCTTACCTAGTGTCTCCGATGTGTGCCCTCCTAGTATATTCCACCTTTTCTTCTACGTCGTTGTCTGATGCTAGGGTGCATAGCCAGCACGGTAGCCAGCCCGTGTGGTGGGGTCACTATGTACCCTTTTGGTTGAGCCCCCTGAACACACAGGGATCACACTTCTGATACCTGAGCTGTGACCTCCTCATGCATGCCTTGGAGTGGTTGCTCGTCATCCTGGAGCATCGGAACTCCCGGCAATGGCCGCCGTGCCAGACGGCCCTTGCTGTGGCTGGGTGGCGCCCGTGAGGAGAGCCCCTGATCGGAGTGGGTGGTATCAGGGTGGACGCTATGCAGATGAAACGCATAAGGGTCCAAACCTCTGGCCGCTCTTCTGCGGCCGTCCCTCTGCGTGGTACTGATTCCTCAAGTGCTGCTTCTCTTGCCCCTTCGGCCTTCCCTTCCGTGGCTACCCCCTGGGAGGAGGGTCAGGCCCGTCGTCTAGGGGCAAAACCTTTCCCCCGTTATCTAGTTTGCACCAGGACTGATGGAGATACTTTCACCAGTGTCAAACCTTTATTCTTTGTGGAACACATTGAAGACAAGTTCGGCGAAGTGGACTCCCTGAGCAAGATGCGGTCGGGTTCGTTACTGATAAAAACTGCTTCGGCTGCCCAATCTGCGGCCCTTCGTGCCTGTACCCATCTTGGCACAATTCCCGTGTCCATTACCCCTCACCAGTCTCTAAATATGGTACAAGGTGTGATTTTTCACAGAGACCTCATCCTTCAAACTGATGAGGAACTTCGGGACAATCTCGGACGGCGGGGTGTTCACTTTGTTCGGCGTGTTCAGAAGGGCCCTAAAGATAATCGTATTGATACTGGTGCCTTTATCCTGGCCTTTGAAGGGGATACCCTTCCTGAGAAAGTTAAGATTATGGTCTATCGCTGTGATGTGAAGCCGTACATCCCACCTCCTATGCGGTGTTTTAAGTGCTTGCGTTTTGGCCACATGTCTTCTCGCTGTACCCAGGACCCTCTCTGTGGTGACTGTGGACGTCCACTCCATGAGGGGAGTCCCTGTGTTCCCCCTCCTGTATGTGTGAATTGTCATGGTAGTCATTCTCCACGTTCAGCAGATTGCCCAGTCTATAAGAAAGAAAAAAAGATACAGGAGTATAAGTCTCTTGATCGTTTAAGCTACACAGAGGCCCGTAAGAAATATGCACGATTGCACCCTGTGTCCATGACATCTAGTTACGCCTTGGTTACATCTTCATCCCTTCCTCCCCCTTCCTTACCCCCGTCCCGGACCCCTCTCCTTCCCCCCTCCCCTGCGGCTCCCACACCTTCTCCTCTGGGCGCCGCTCCCCCTCCCCAGCCGGAGAAGTGTCCCACTCCTTCGGCGTCTGCCGGTCAAGGGCGCCTCTCCCGGGATGCCCCTTCCCGGCACCTTCCAGGTCAAAGGTCTGCTGCAGCGCGGCGACCGCGAGAGCCGCGGTCTATCGGCCCCCAGGTCGCCCGGTCTCTTTCTGTTCCTGATCTTGCTGCAGCTGGCTCCATTATGCCACACAGCCCTCCTCGATCTCAGCCTGAAAAGAAGAAGAAACATAAGTCCCGGGACAAAGAGCCTCTGGTGTCACCGGAGGTCCCTTCCCCGGCTTCACAACCGGATTCTGACCTGTCGTTTATGGATGTCGCCCCCTCCTTGTCGGTGACGGGTGGGGACCCGGCGGTATGACTGGATTTAGCGTGTTCAGCCCTCATTTAAACCATCGTTCTGTGGTTCTCCAATGGAATTGTAATGGCTACTATCGTCACCTTCCGGAATTGAAATCCCTTCTTTCGTCCTACTCAGCAGCTTGTGTGGTTCTCCAGGAATCTCATTTTACTGATGCTCACTCACCGACCCTCCGTGGGTTCCGTGTTTTCTGTCGAAATCGGGTCGGACCCTTGCGGGCTTCTGGTGGCGTTTGTACGTTGGTCCGTACAGACATTGCTAGCACGTGGATTCCTCTCCAAACTACATTGGAAGCAGTTGCTGTTAGGGTCCACTTAGACTCTGCAGTCACAGTATGCAATCTTTATCTCCCTCCTGACAGGACTCTTACACCTGCTGCCTTAACCACCCTTCTTCAGCAACTTCCTCCTCCCTTCCTCCTCCTTGGGGATTTTAATGCTCATCATCCTTTGTGGGGCAGTGCCTTTCCATCTAGACGAGGTCTTCTTATCGACCAATTTATTGCAGACCACGACCTGTGCCTTCTTAATGATGGCTCCCCTACTCATTTCAGTGCTGGTCATGGTACCTTTTCTGCCATTGATCTTTCTCTTTCTTCTCCCTCTCTCCTCCCTTCATTACACTGGTCGCCACACGACGACCTTTGTGATAGTGACCATTTCCCGTTGATTATCACGCTCCCTTCCCGCTCCCCGATGGAGAGGTTATCTCGTTGGTCTTTCCACCGCGCCGATTGGCCTCTATATACTGCACAGGTCGAGTTTTCTCCCTCTTTGTCGGGTTGTATTGATGACGTCCTACGTGACGTGTCTGACGCGATTGTTCGCGCTGCTAACCTTGCTGTCCCGCGCTCATCTGGACAATTTCGTCGTCGGTAAGTCCACTGGTGGAGTACGGCCATTGCCATTGCCATCCGTGATCGCCGTCGAGCTTTGCAACACTTTAAGAGGCACCCATCTGTAGCCAGCCTTTCTACCTTTAAGCGCCTTCGCGCTAAAGCCCGTTATTTAATCAAACAGAGCAAGCGGATATGTTGGGAACGATTCGTTTCTTCCCTTGGTTCCACTGTCCCTCTGTCACGGGTATGGGCTACACTTCGCTCTCTCCAAGGTTGCCATCGGCAGTCCACCCTCCCAGGCCTTCACCTCCCAGATGGCATTTGTACGGACCCATTAGTTCTTGCAGAACATCTTGCGACCCATTTTGCAGTGGCATCAGCGTCGGCCTCCTATCCAGCTGCTTTCCTTCATCAAAAACAGCAGGCTGAAGCTGTCACCTTATGTTTCACCACTTGTGAGTCAGAATCTTACAACGAACCTTTCACTGAATGGGAATTTCTTTCTGCTCTATCTGCTTCTCATGATACGGCTCCTCGCCCAGATTCCATTCATAACCAGCTGCTTCAACATCTCAGTGCTCCACAACGGCACCATCTTCTTCGGGTGTTTAACCGTATCTGGCTCCAGGGTGACTTCCCTTCTCAGTGGAGGGATAGCATTGTGGTTCCTGTCCTTAAGCCTGGTCAGAACCCCCTATCTGTTGACAGCTATCGGCCAATTAGTTTGACCAATGTTGGTTGTAAGTTACTTGAACGGCTGGTAGCCCGTCGGCTCACTTGGGTCCTCGAATCTCGGGATCTATTGTCCCCTTACCAGTGTGGCTTTCGAGAGGGACGATCTCCAATCGATCATTTGCTTCGCTTGGAATCCGCAGTTCGGCAGGCTTTTTCCCAGCGCCGCCATTTGGTTGCAGTGTTTTTTGACCTTCGCAAGGCCTATGACACGGCCTGGCGCCATCACATCTTACTAACCCTTCATCAGTGGGGTCTTCGGGGCCCACTCCCGATTTTTATCCGCCAGTTCCTGATCCATCGGTCATTCAGAGTTCGAGTTGGTACTGCTTTTAGTTCTCCACGGACCCAGGAGACGGGCATCCCACAGGGTTCTGTCTTGAGTGTCCTTCTTTTCCTCATTGCTATCGATGGACTTGTGGCCTCTGTCGGTCCCTTGGTCGCCCCTGCCCTGTATGTGGATGATTTCTGCATTTGGGTTAGTTCCTCCTCGATGCCATCTGCAGAACGGCAGCTCCAGGTGGCTATACGGCGTGCCTCTGCATGGACCCTCTCCCACAGGTTTCAATTCTCTCCTTTAAAATCGCGGGTGGTCCACTTCTGTCGCCGTACTACGGTCCACCCTGATCCAGAGCTCTATCTCGCTGCACAAAGATTGCCTGTGGTTCCACAGTTTCGTTTCCTAGGTCTTCTTTTCGACAACAAGCTCACTTGGCTGCCCCATATCAGACTCCTGAAGGTAGGATGTTTCCGTAAACTCAATGTCCTTCGCTTCCTTGCCCACTCCTCCTGGGGTGCGGACCGTTCCCTCCTCCTCCGTCTTTATCGTGCTCTAGTTCTGTCACGTTTGGACTATGGTTGTCAAGTTTATGGTTCAGCTGCTCCTTCCACGCTGCACGTGCTGGATCCAGTCCACCATCGTGGTATCCGTTTGGCCACCGGTGCCTTCCCTACTAGCCCTGTTGATAGTCTCCTGGTTGAAGCTGGGATCCCCCCCCCTTTCTGTTCGGCGGTCCCAGCTTCTGGTGTCTTATGCCCTTACTATCCGTTCTTCTCCCGCTCATCCTTCCTATTCTATCCTATTCCCAGACCATGGACGTCGCCCGCCTGACTCCCGCCCTCGGGCGGGTTTACCGGTTGGGCTGCGCCTTGCGTCTCTTACCCGTGATTTTCGGCTTCCTTCTTTGTCCTGTCTTCCTCGCTCCCTCCCCTCCACCCCTCCTTGGTTAGTTCCTCGGCCTCGACTTCGGATGGATCTCCGCCGCGGACCGAAAGATTCCATCCCCCCGGTGGTGTTCCGTACCTTTTTCCGCCAAATTTAATGGGAGTTTCGGGATGCTGTTATTTTTTACACTGATGGCTCTAAATCTGCTGATCATGTTGGGTATGCCTTCACGTCCTCTGTTGGAATGGAAAATCATCTGCTGCCACCTACATGTGGGGTGTTTACTGCGGAATTGATGGCAATTTCCCGGGCCCTTACCTTTATTAAACAATCCCAACACAACCGCGTTTTGTTATGTACGGACTCGATGAGTGGCCTTCTTGCTATTGACCGGTGTTTTTCGCGCCATCCCTTGGTCTCTGCCATCCATGACCATCTCGCTGATCTTCACCGTGCTGCTTGTTTCATTGACTTCTTATGGGTCCTGGGCCATGTGGGTATCCCAGGTAATGAGCTCGCTGATCGTTTGGCTGGGGGAGCAGTTACTTACCCCCCGTTTTCCGTAACCCCTCCTGCAGCGGATTTACGGCTTCACATCAAATCCCACTTTGCACAGTCATGGGCCAATTCTTGGGAGGCTACTCCACTGTCTAATAAACTTCGTGCCATTAAGGTGAATACAGGCCCATGGCGTTCTTCCTTTAGCCTCTCCCGCAAGGACTCGACCACACTGTGTCGTCTCCGCATTGGCCATACCAGGCTGACCCATGGTTTCCTTTTGCGTGATGAGCCACCCCCGCTATGTGGTTGTGGAGCCTTCCAGTCAGTGGCCCACATTTTGGTTGAATGCCCCCTTCTTTTGGCTCTGCGTGCTAAGTACAGACTCCCCCACACTTTACCTTTGATGTTGGCTGACGATTCCCGGATGGTCTCTCTGGTTCTAGGTTTCCTCCGGGAGAGTGGTTTTTATTCTCAGTTTTAAAGTTTTTAATCTCCCTCTGGTGTTGGGGCAGGGCGGTGAGTGTTTGGGTGTCTCCCACTGTAGGCAGTGTTCAGAGATTCCCGATTCACCTCCCTGACCGGAATCCTCTTTTCTTTCCCTTTTACTCTGTTTTTACCCCTTCTTTTTAAGGCTTGGTTAGTTTTTCTATTCCCATACGTACTTTCTGCATTATAGCAGTTGTACCTTTTAAGTCACAGGTGGTCTTGCCTATGCTGTTTCAGCATAGTGTTGGGTTCGTTCTCTTGCCAATTTCCCTCATTTGTTTTTACTAATGACAACGTGACTGCCCTTTTACGTTTCCCCTTTATCCGTTTTATTTTTCTGACTATACTGAGATGTCCCGTTAGCAGAATGGAGTCTATTTGAAACAAGGGACTGATGACCTTGCTGTTTGGTCCCTTTAACCTCAAACAACCAACCAACCAACCAACTGTGAGGGTGGGTTTTATCAGTCGATCTGACTTTTAGCGCATATCCTTTGTCCCTTTGTGTCCTCCAGCCTAATGCTTCTAGGGTGGAGGTTTTAATGTTTTTTTTTTTTTTTTTTTTATTCTCATGGTCAGCCAGCCATGGTAATCTGCTTTGTTATTTTGATCCCTTCATCCCGTTTCTTGCGTTTCTGTGGTTTTCTTGTCCACTTTTGTCCATCTACATGTTTGTTGCCCTTCATCGTTCGTGTATTTCCTTTCTCACTGATACCCTGTATTGTAGTCGTAGGATATTATGTTTTTTCGTTTTCCGAAATGGACAGTTTTACATTTCTGAACATTTAAAGCAAGCTGCCAATCATTGTACCACTTACGAAATCATATCGAGCTCTCACTGAGTATTTGTGCAGCTTCGTTCAGAGTGTACTTCGTTACAAATAACTGCATATCTGCAAAACGCCTTATTTTAGTGTTAATACTGTCGGCATGGTCATTAATATACAACATGAACGAGGGTACCAACACACTTCCGTAGGGCACATCCGAAATGACTTCTGCACATGATCGTGAGATTCCATCCAAAATAACATGCTGCCTCCTCCATACCAAAATGTACTCGATTCAGTCACAAATTTCACTTCATACCCCATACGATCATACTTGTGGCAATAAGCGTAGGCGTGGGACTGAGTCAAATGCAAGAGATACTACCTCTACCTGGCTACTTTGATCCAAAGCACGTGAGAAAAGTGCGAGTTGGGTTTCATATGATCGATGTTTTCAGAATCCTTGCTGGTTGGCATTGAGGTCATTCTGTTCAAGATATCTCATTCAGAAGAAACTGCAACATTCATTCTGTGAAAACTAGACTGAAACGTTATGCATTGGAATTAAACTTTCTTTAAGCGTTGCACAGAAAAGTGCGCGCTATCGAGAGCCGCTTTTTTGCTTTTAAAGGGCTTCGAGCGGAAGTGAAAAAACTCAGTGATAACCCCAAGCATTCAGATCAAAGTTTAAGGGTTTCTTTGTGTTACATTCCGTTTCTATACAAGAGTTTCTCGCAGTAGAAGTGACCTTTTTTTTCTTTCTGTGTTTTTAATTATTGGTATAATGCCTTATTAATTCGTTGCTTCTTTGTTTGGACATTTTCTAATCAGCATTTTTGTACTGACTAGTTCCATGGCTCGCATTATTTTGTCGAAACTTGTCAAAAAATAAATGCTCGTACATATGCGAAATGATGTGATATCGTTTCAATACACGATCGGCTTTCAATCACTGGAATCGTTCACGACCTTAAAGTATGTAGGAGTTTCTGGAACTAGCGATTTAAGATGGAATGAACTCATACATTTAACCGTGGGGGCAGGCAGGTGCCACACCTCGATGTATTGAAAGTATTTTAGGGAACTTTAACTCACGCACCAAAGAAGTCCCTGAAAAGTGTCGCCTTCGGCCCGTTCTTGTGTACTGTTAGTCGTTGTGGGACACATTGACGGGAGAAGTTGGAAAAGCTTTAAAGATGAGATGGACGATTTGTCCCTGGTTTGCTTAGTGCACGTGTGTGCGTCACAGACACACTCGAGGAACTGTAGTTGGAGGGGTTAAAACAAGACGTTGTTCCCCAGAAATCCGACAACGCACGTTCTGACACAATCCATGAAAGATTCTACATCCTCAAGCTCAAATGAATCCGGACAGCTATTAGTGGACATTAATATGACGTGTGTCCACCCTTCGCCTTTATGGCTCCTTGGATGCTGGCGATCATTGTGGAGGAATGGCTGCCCACTCGTCCTCAAGAGCCGAAACCAGGTATGGTAGTGATGCTGGACTGTTGGGTCTGCAGCAAAGTCGATGCTGTGACTGATCCCAAAGGTGTTCCATCGCGTTCAGGTCGGGTCCTGGGTGGGCCAGTCCATTTCAGGAAAGTAGCTGTCCATAACCCATTATTGCCTCACTTATACTGCTTTATGACAGGTGCATTGTCATGAGCGACAGTCAGTAATTGTCTCCGAACTTTTTCTACTGTACACAGTACATAACGCCGTAAAAAGTGTCCATATGCTTCCGCATTTAATGTTCTCGTAAGCACGGTGAGGAGAACACACCCTAGCCACGAGAAACACACCCTCTTACCGTTACACCACCTCCTGCATACTTCTCTTCGCACCACATACAGTACCAGGTAATGGTCTCTAGAATTCGCCAAACCGAGACCCTTCCATTGAACTGCAGCAGGGTATGGCGCGATTAAATGAAATCACTCGTTTCCAGTCATCCAACCGAGCGAGGTAGCGCAGTGGGAGGACGACGGTTCAAACGCGCGTCCGGCTATCCTGATTTGTGTTCTCCGTGATTTCCCTAAATCGCGTCAGGCAAATACTGGGATGGTTCCTTTAAAAGGGCACGACCGACATCCTTCCCTAATCCGATGGGACCGATGACCTCGCTATTTGGTCCTCTCCACCACATTAACCAACCAGTGGTCCAGTGTCCAATGGCGTCGTTCTTTACACCACATGAAGCTTTGGCTACAGAAATGCTACTCGACCATGCGCGCCATTGTTAATAATTACGTACGCACAGTCATTGTGCCAGCTACACTGCTGGTGTGATTTTTTACAGTGTGCCTCACCAGTGCTCGAGTGTAGTTATTCGTCAGTACATGAGATCTGCGCATGGTCTTGGTTTAGCCGTGGTTGTTCGTTCGCGTTATCAGTTAGCGATCACACGAGGAACAGTCAACTTGGGCAGCTTTAGAAGGTTAGATATCCCTGACGGATGTTTCACTCACCGTCAGCAGTCCACTTTCGGAGTCACTGAGCTCTCCTGATCGATCCATTTGCTGTCACTGCTTCCCTACAGACGACACGTGCCACCGATGTGGAACACAGTTATCTCGTTACAACATATTTCAGTGAGGCGTGTTTTATTTGATGACCTGATTGTAGACCTGGGTGTCCCAGAGGACCTGCCCTCTGTTTTAACCGTTTATGAGACGAACGCGGTTCTTTCTTTTAAAATTTTGTCAGACATCAGAACTTGTTCCAGGTATGTTGGATGCGAGCACCCGTTGCTGCTAAATAACCACCCAGCGACCGTTGTCAGTCCCATTTTAACTGTGTTCTTCCTGGTCTATTTTCTGTCAGACTGTTATGGTTGGTTTTTTATAGGTATCACAATGTCAGGGTTGTGTTTTCAGTATTTTTGTGAGGATACAATTTGCTTTTAAAATGTGTTATTTTTAATAGCTTTTCGTCACCTTCGTCTGTATTTCAATCAAAGGTGTTGATGACCTTGCCGATTAGCACCCAAAACCAGTAACCATGATCTCCATCCAGACGACACAGAACCGCCGCCCTCTTATTCTGGCGACGCCAAAATGAGACACATTCTGACTCCTACTGAGGGGTGCCGACAATCTTTCTTCCTGCATATCATCGTCGAGTGGAACGCAGAATAGGTGAATGATGATGTGTCTAGAACAAATGTAGATATGGTGGAAAAGGTGCAGGTTGGCTGTAGAATGATGGGTATTATATCATTAGCGATGATAAAAGGTGCGTAGTTAATATGCACTCTGTTTGTCTGCTGTGAGATTTATTATCTTCACCCCCTTTCTCTGCCTGAAACCGAAGTTATGTTCCACAAACCCACACACTTTTGGGATTTCCGTCGGTGTTAGAAGGTTCTTGTTAGTGGGTGGCCCGTATTATTGACAGGAGAAGCCGACCTTTTAACTGTATAGAGGAATTCCTTAGCGGCGCAGGTAGAGGGATTCACCGGTTGTGTTCCCTGCCTGGACAATGGGGTCCCAGGAACAGGGACTGCCTTGTCTCTTCTTGGCGCGTATCACAAAAGACGCGAGCCCTCTGGTATGCCCCAGCCATTCTTGTTTTCCGGCACAGCAGTAAGATTGTGCGCAGTTATTCACGGTACCTAAAGTAATATTCCTTGAAACGACTTCCAGTCCATTCAAAACTATGCCCCCAGGAGTCAGGCAAGGAGACATTTTGTAACCACTAGTATTCAGCTGTGTGCTGGAAAAAGTTATAAGAGGGTGTAAGAGGGAAAAAAAACAGAAATGACTACATAAACCTGTGTAGATCGATGGAACAATAAATTATTCGGCCTCGGAGCGGATGATCTCGTAATTACAGATGCAGTCTGACAGACAGCAGAGTAAAGACTATAACTTGTGAAGGAAATAGCTGAAAAGCCAGGTCTGCTGATGTCGTTTGAAAAGAAGATATACGCGAAAATGAAAGTAACTCGCCAAGAATTTTAAACACAATGTATGCCAACATCAAGAGATCTGATAAGTGTAAATACCAGGGTGAAATATAAACATAAAGTCTTGTATGTAGTTCAGTTCTTTGATCAGCATCGATAGTAAAAGAAAATCAGACCTCGGCCTCCTAATATGTAAAGGAGGGCTTTTCATGAAGAGAAAATTGTAAAACTTACGAAGAAGTCAACCCTCTGATGACGGACTCAGGCCAAAACTAAATAAAATCATTTCAAAAAAACTTTGGGCTGGTTGCAGTACTTACTACAGTGTAATTTACGGAAACAGTTGCTCTGTTCTGGAACCAAAGTGGATAAATTAATAAACATAAAAAGTGAAAAAATAGCAATTAAAATCAGAACTGAACAAAATGAAAAGCGTATGCGTCAAAGCGAGAAAAGTGTATACAACAAAATGTGCTATTGAAGATGTCAAATTAAGGTACCATAATACACTTGCAAAATCAGATTCCTGTAAGGGTCGTAAACACTACTTTTATCTGATTGCAAAACAGCATTAGATTTGTCTAAGATAGAAAGAAAAATTTTACGAGAAATTACGACGTGCAATCAAGAACAAAGATGTTACTTGCGATTAAAACCTAACAAGGAAATATATTCATTCCGTCCTAAAATTACAGATGAGATCAATGAGAGACATGTTACACCATATGGACGTGCAGAGAGAATGAGGAAAGACAGATTAACCAAGAAGATCTAAAGCAAGACAGGTGGGGGGAGGGGGGGAGGCAAGAGAAGAAAGTGCTTAGAAGAAATACGGATTGAACAAGATACCTTACTCAACAGACAAATTCAGCCAAGAAGTCAACAAATTCAATAGTTTTCACGAAGGTAAAACAAACGGAAAACCAATATGGCTCCTTCGCCATTCATAACTCATTTCTTTCCTTAAACGTCAGATAGCTACAGAATTGAAACTTCCTGGCAGATTAAAACTGTGTGCCGGACCGAGACTCGAACTCGGGACCTTTGCCTTTCGCGGGCAAATGCTCTACCAACTGAGCTACCCAAGCACGACTCACGCCCCGTCCTCAAAGCTTTAATTCCGCCAGTATCTCGTCTCCTACCTTCCAAACTTCACAGAAGCTCTCCTCGCAGCATTCCCCACAGCATTGAAGCTCCAGTTGATGACAATGTCGTTAGGTCTACTGTAAATTATTATTTTAGGGAAATACCACTACTGATATTATTATTTGTGAATATTTCAGTTCTGTTCATCATGTCGAAGAAATAGTATTTCAACACTGAGCGAGATGCAGATGCCATTTTAGAGTTGCTGCTGAATGGAGAGGTGTCAGATTTCGATTTATCGTCAGATGAAGAAATAGTTCCTGATGTAGAACCCTACTGTACTTCAAGAGAGAAGAAAGAGAGAGTGAGGGCTGACAAAATAAACAGGGGAGAAACCAATGATGAGTCAACTGCAAATAATGAAAGTGGTGTGTGCAGTGACAATGATAACAACGCTACTGATATTCAAGACAGTGATCCACTTACCAACAATGAGCTCAGTGATGTAAAATACATTTTGTCAGAAAAAAAGGACATCAAGTGGCGTCATCGTCCTCTCTCTATACTGTATTCGTATTACGAATAGGAACAATGTATTGAAGAACAGGAAATACTTTATCCTTCAACTTATTTCAGCAAGTACATTACCAATGATCTATTCAGTACTATGGCTGATATGACAAACCCATATGCCTTGCAGAGTGGAACAATTAGCAATTTCAAACAAACTACACCAGCGGAACTCCAAATCTTGTTTGGGCTTCATATAATTATGGTAACTCTAAAATTTACTGGAGTCCGAATGTATTGGGACACGACATTGAAAAATGCAATTATTCTTGGACATTATGCCCAGAAATACATTCTTCCAACGCAGAACAAATTTGCATCTTGTTAACAACATGGCTATACCAGCAGACAATAAAGACAAATTCTATTAAGTTCGCCTATATATACTGCCAACCGTAACAGACATCTGGAGTTATCTATGGAGGAAGAGCTTGCTGTTGATGAGGCAATGATCCCATTCACAGGGAAGCTGTCAGTAAAACAGTATGTGAAGGGAAAGACTTATTCGTGGGGTATCAAAATGTACATGTTATGTGGTAAGAGTGGACAAGCCTATGATTTTATTCTTTATCAGGGAGCATCGACTGAATTTCAGACATCTTTTTTGAAGGAATTTGGCCAAGGTCCTACAGTAGTTTTACAATTAGCCCAGAGAATAAAAAACGAAATGGGGCATAAGATATATTTTGACAATTTCTTTTCTTCATACAAGCTTTTACAAGCGTTGAAACCAGAAAAAATTTGTGCTGCTGGAACTGTCAGAGTTAATCGTTTTGCAACTCCTCCTCTAATACCAGATAAGGAGGCAATGAAGAAGGAAAGAGGATTTTCAATTTGTAGCACAATGACATAACACTGGTAAAATGGGTTGAGAACAAAACAGTTGTTGTAGGCTCTAATTTTATTGGAAAAGGAGAAATTGACAAAGTTGAACGTTGGGAGAAAAAAAAAAAGAAAGTAAATATGTTACTATCGATCGACTAGAGATTGTAAAATGCTACAACCATGGCATGGGCGGAGTTGATCTTTTTGATCAATTGATGTCATACTACAGAATTTTTATAAAGTCAAAGAAATGGACACTCAGAGCTATTTTCCATGCTATAGATTTTGCTGTGATACAGAGCTGGTGCGAATACAGGAAAAACGCCAATGCAGTTGGTCTACCAACGAAGAAAATAATGGATCTGCTACACTTCCGTATGAAGCTGGCTGATGTTCCAGTTTTAAGTGAGATGGATACCTCGAATAGAAAACGAGGCCGACCATCTGCCACACCTCCAGATACACCTGTTCAAAGACGACGAGGAGAAACTAGGCCTCCTCAAGAGATTCAGTATGATGGAACACAACACTTGCCTCTTCATGAAAGTGGTGCACTACCTACCAGGTGTAAATTTCCGGGATGCAAGGGACGTTCACGAATAAAATGTGAAAAATGTAACGTACATCTTTGTTTGTCAAAGGAAGAAAACTGTTGCCGTTCATTTCATGTCAATTAGAACCACATGATGGACATAATTCCTGACTCATTTCATTTTTAATTAAAACTATGGTGAATTTTGCATGTATTTTGTGTGTAAATGATTTAAAATTTATGTGTAATGTTTAAATAAATTAGTTTTGTCTGCTATGATTTCAGTGTTGATTGAGAGCCAGTGTACACAAATGTGTACAAAATTGTTTTCGAAAATGGTAACATACCTTTTTATAAATGTTGCTACTAGAATCATGAAAAAAATCACCCAAGTCCATTACAGTATTTAAAAAAAAAAATTTCCTTCCCCCAGAAAAAATTCGGGTCTGAAAGGGTTAAGCACTCCTAGTAGGGATAGCAGCGATCCGTCGCATGCTATATCGCCCGCAATCGTTCGCTCGCCTCGACATTCCACACAAGAGCCATTTGCCAAGCGATTTCAATCAGTATCATGAAAGTCACTGTATTGAGAAGTTCTTCTATGGAAAATGAACTATGTTTAGTAGCAGTTGCAGCTGATTTGCGTATCTCCACGAAGACTTGTAAAACATAACGTAAGATAAACGAGTATTATAATTAAACTTGTTTTGAAAAGCTTTTCTTGGGAAGTTTACGTCACTTTACAGAGAACATTTCATTTTCTGCTGACGCCAACTGGAGTGTGTACACCATTTCAGTGTGCCAGTACAATTCGTTTTACGTTTATTACTCATTTTGTTTTCGTTATTCTTATAATGAAAGTGCAAGTATGTACACGATGTATGAGTAGAGACGTTTTCAATAGCAGCACTACTGATTGCCGTAACTCTTGTTATAAATTGCCTTAAGGGCACGACAACATACTGTGTCTTATTATGTAAGAAGTCTTCGGGCCACTCAGATAGATGTGAACCTATTCCATATGCTCGTACCTTCAACAGCTTGCAATGGGGTCACCGTGTCCAATGCTAGAAAAGTGGATTCTGCCTATTGCCCTTGCCCTTCGTGCGTAGTTCGCAGTACATCTTATGATAAAAGGGCAAGCTCAGTTTCGCACGAGCGATGCTTTCTAAAACAGTGCTGATTCGCGTACATACGCTTCTCTGTCTCAAGAAAGTTTTATGTATTCAAACTAAGAATATGTTAAAGGATTATGCAGCCGCAGACAGACGTTAGGGATATTAGTCTGTGACTTAGCGGGTCCGTTCTCTTACCCTTTGTACCCTTTTGCACTTGCCTCCGCATTTTCCCCCCCAGTCCCTTGGGACTATGTGCTTGGCGTGAGGTCCATGATAAATGCAAGCTAGGTACAGAGCCAGTGCCATGGTGTACTCTTTGTAAAATCGAGCTGGAATTCCATTCGCTCCTAGTGAACTATTTCTTCCGTTGTCAAAACTTATTCATCGGTTAACTTCTCTAACCCTACCAGAATCACCGGTTTAGTTATCCCGCGTTTATTCTCCGGTTGGGCGTTATTGCGTTTTCGTACAATACGTTTTCCGCGCTATTCCGCGAATAGCACTTAGCAACTCTCAACCAGGGGCTGCACAACTAGCCGTTAGTAGTGTAGCGATCTGGCAATAATTTTCTGTTAAAATTTCATCTTCGTAGATACACCGAGAAGATGTAATCTTTCTTACCTGTTATTCCTTTTTCTACGGATTTTGCTAATAATTATAACAATGCTGATAATTCGCGCACCCAATCAACCACAAAATGGCGACTTGCATTCACCCGTTCGAGTTTACTCGGCTCAGCTTGTATAGTCCCGCCCCGTTTTGTCTGTGGGAAAGTGTCTTTAAAGTTCTAAATGCGACGGGAATTCTCCCGTCAGAGACATCATCTACACTATGCACACATCCAAAGATGATCATATAATTCGTTCAGAAATCAATTCGAGAGTGTGTTCAAAAATGTTCAAAAACTAACAGAGATGCGTTGGAAAACAATATGAATAATCGGCTTTGTGATACAAGGGTGTTTTTTTTCTTCAAGAATAAGAATTTGGCGCCTCCTGAAATTGCCTTTCGGAGCCAGATACCCAGTTTTGCCCCCCACCCCTCCGCCCAGATTCGGTGGTGAACCATGCATAATAAATACAGAACAAGTTGTAACCTTATTATGCGGTCAGCGAATGATCTTTGTAGTTGTCCACACACATGCGATCTACGAAAAGATCGGTCGGCTGTGCGACGGATCGTGTATGGAGCCGTTTACAACGCAGTAAAGGCAAAACATCATCCACAGAAAAAAATGCATCTGTTGCTATTTTAATCATCTACTTTCTATTAAGTATACGTGAACCTTACTGGTGGCAGAGAACAATGTCCATATACTGGAAACAAGATTAAAGCATTTTTGGATTTTCACGCTTCTTGTAGACAGATAACCATCTATTCATTTCTATTCGAGGGAAATAGCCTGCTAAACGTGACTTGTACGCGACTATGAACTTTTATATATTAAAAAAAAATATCCTCCGGTAACTATAACCGATCAAAATTCCAGTGGTTTCGTAGCCGATAAAGATTCCGTAAGTCTCGTCGATCTGTGTGTGGTCAGATTCTACAAAATATTATTCGTTGTTGGGACGATGACTTCCTCGTTTAATAGCAATTTCAAATAAGTTGCGATTTCATTTCAGGAACCTGCTGCAAGTACATGCAAAAGTGTTTTTTGACAGTCGCATGGAGGGCAAATGGTAGTTCATAATGGCGTGATGAGCTGTCGCCGCCGTTGCGTTATAATAATTTGTTTTCCATATATATTTCTCATTTCGGTATCTGTTGTATCATCTGCCGCTGTATTTTTAACTGTGGCTTGCTTTATAATCCTATTCGTAGAATAAACATGTCCTGTCTCCACAATACAGGAAAGCACTCCAATGGCTGAATTAATTGTTGCTTACTTTTGCTGGGCCACAATATTACTTGTACCTGTATTGAAATCACTAGAGTAACACAAATTTGAGAAAAACTTACAGCAGCTGCAAATGCCTTTGAGGAGTATGGTTGAGGCACCTGCAAATATAATGTTGCTGTAAACAATTCTTCCAGGGAACTAGGGGAGTTGTCAAGCAGATACATTTTCAGTTTGTGATTGAAGTTAAAATTATCTATTAAATTCTTTACACAATTGCATAGTTGGTCAAAGATTCTTTTTGTTACTGAATACATTTCTTATTCAGTATTATATTTATGGATGTTACTGTTTTTTCTAAATTGTGATTGATTGTTGACAATGGATTCAGAAGGGAATAAAGTACTCTGCAGCTGCTGTAAGTCTGCTCAACTGATTAAAGAGCTGTTTGCAAGAGGTTCTGGGGTGGACACCACATATCATCACAAATACTTTCTTCCTCAGTGACGAGTAAACACTCACTGTGATGCCACAACAAATGTGCAAATGAAGTAGGAAAAGTGAGAGAATTTTTCTACACATACAAAATGTTTTCTATATGTACAAAATCTTTCATTACGCATAACACAGATTATACAGAGCTTCGGCATTGAAGTTGAACTCAGAGTCCAGTGTATCCATCAGACTGACCTTACAGTGATTACTGCAGTCTAAATAATTTCAGCCACACACTGTTATGGTTAATTCAGCAAGTTCACAAGGATTTCTTTCCTAGTTGTAAAATATCAACTACTACACCTGTTGTTATCACATAATTCATGTTTCTTACTACCTTATTTTTAAGTTCTAAGTCCATTTGGGTAACATGTTGAACTGTGGTAAGACAGCTACCATGATATTCAAACTTACTCAGTGGCAATTATTCAGTCATGAGTGTGATTACATTTAGTGGCTGTATTGCAAAGGATTTTATTTGTGTAACTGTATCAAGAAGTCGAAATTGTTTTGAGGATGATGAGAGGAAGTATATGCTTTTTACCTCCCTGACTGAATCACTACAGTGTTTGGCGAAAATTATTTAGGATGCAATATTAAATATGTAGGTCAGTTTGAAGGATGCAATGGAAACTTAAGTCTTTAGCTATCACTGCAGTGGATGGAATATTATTTTTGATTACTCTGCTTCTGATGCTACTGTTATCCAAAGTTCTTCAGGCTGGAATAAAACCCAGAGAAGCTGGAAAGTGTTACCCGTGTTTCAGATTTAAATCTACGTTTATTGTAAGACTTGTTTCTTTTGCCTACCACAGCAACAGGATAAACTGAACTTCCATTGTGTCATTCACAAGGTAATCGAAGACCTCAAAAAAGGCACGTGGCTTTTAGAATGGCGAGAAATTGTTTTGTGCATCATTTGAACATAGGAAAAGACAAGGTAGTTAGAAAGGCAGTTTCTTGTGAAAGAAAGTATGTTTGAATCAAGATCAGTGTGTAAAATTTTAAATGTTTGTCTATTCATGAAAATACTGTCATTAGGTTTCTACTAAACAACAGGACATATAAAAACAATGGGGTACTTTTTGTGGATTCTAGATATTCAATGCGCTTTAACATTACCTTCATGTCATCTGTTAGTATAAGTAAAAATTGGTTTTTATTTCACTTATGTCTCATCTCATTCACAGTATGATATTTTATTCTGTGACTTTGTGAGGGATTTATAGTGATACAAAATTATTATAATTTTTCTTTCAAGAATGCGCTTGGCAAATAGGTGATTGTGTTCCTCTTTTCCAGCTGCAGCAACCAATCACAAGACGCAGAGCGATGACTCGACAAGCAGTGTGGACCCAGCATTTTCCCGGGACCGTGGCATGTCTAGTCTTCATCAGGTAAGGGGGGGGGGGGGGTGTGGTAAGTGATGTTAGTTCAGTCATAGCGACATATGGCAAGTGTCGATGAGCTTTGTTGTATTGTAAAATGATATCACAAGACTTATACATGAGAAGTAACACAAAGAGGACCCCGGATGTCTGATACACAGCATTGTGCTCTCAGAGTTCCCTCAGTCACTGCCAGATTTTGATGTGCAGTCATGCTTGATGGCTCAAAGCGACACACTAAGTGAACACTTCGGTGCCCCTCCAAAACACTGGAAGAATGGGACCTGTCTCCAAGTTTATCATCGTACTCACCGAGGAGGGTTATCAGGGATAGTGCAAATCATGATTTACCGCCAAGCTCAGTATGGCTCTGGTCATTAAAAGTCTGTGTTTCATGATTGTGACACCAGTTCGAATAAAATTGTTTGTGTTGCGGGTTTATTAGCAGCTTATACATGGGGCCGTAAGCCGTACTCCGGCTGCTGTTAGTCTCAACCAATAGTTGGGATGAAATACAGTGTTGCGGGGAGCCCATTACTTGTTCTCAGATGCCAGGTACAGATGTGGAGGGAATATGATGTGCTCAGTTCACAGTAAGATGTCCCTCCCTCGATGTGGTCAGACACAGTCGACTGGAGCCTCGATGGTGAGAATGAGAATGCCTGCCGTGATTTTCTGATGCGGGCTGACATTGGGACAGTCACATCTGAATGCCCCACAAATCTGGGTATTACACAATTTGACCAGCCGACCAAATGGAGACCCACAATATGGCTCCTTTCAGACTGTCAGGTACTGATGATGCAGTCTTACAAGTGTATGTGGCACCTCTGTGTCCTTCACGATGATGTCCCAGCATGCAATGCTGTTCGTGCCCCTTTTGTGCATACTTTTATGACCCACTGCCTCCATCAGCACAAAAGTGTTACAGAAGCCACTGCAAACTTAGGTGGCAATCCTTGGAGGAAAGGTCACTGTCTTTCTCCTAAATACTGTTCAGGTAGTTCAGAGGTCCCCATTTGTGACAAACTGGGGAATGTATGTAGGTGTAGAAGTAGTGTAACATTATGGAGATTTGGTGGCCTGGTCTCTCAAAGCACCACCTCTAGATACTTTATTTTTCTACATTTCTGCTTCTGAGAAAGTTGGTAGACACTCAAACAGTCATACGCAAAGTTAATGTCTTATCACTTGTATAAGAATACAGTTTTCACATACGTCCACCAACAAAGTAAGTTCCATAATTTTGGCTCTGTTGAAATGCAGAGTTTTCTTACAGAGATACAAAACTGATTACCAAAGTTTTAAATGAAAACATGGGAAGGATAAATGTGGACATTTGCTGAATTCTGTATGGATTCTACATGTTTAGTGATCTCAGCTGTAATGGTGGCCACACAGGCAGACTCAAACTGCACCATGAAGTGGTAGCCAATGTGAACAGTGCAGATGATCCATAACCCTCCCAGCTTCTTGTTTGGTGCAGTGTACCTGTGCTAAAAATAGACTGCAGGCAGTGGGACTACTTTCGGCATGAAACTATGCATTGTGCATTTTACCATAATTTGTTCAGGTATCCAGATTTCACTTTTCCACAGTTGCCCTAAATTTTGTATGGAAGATGCTGGGCTAGTTCCTTTGAAAAGGACATGGCCAATATCCTTTGCCTAATCCAAGCTTGAATTTGCCTCTGTTACGACATCATTAGTGAGGAATTACAGAATCCTAATTTCCTCACATCCTTCAAAGCCAGAACCACAAATTTCAAAACGAAGCTTGTCACAAAGTGATAACACCAAACCAGTATTTCCACTCCTCTGCCCAGCAATATAGTGCAAATGAGAGATAAACAGAGCGGCGTGTGAGTGGTGTGTGAAACAGTTTGTCTTTTGGCTGGGTGTAATAAGACATACTCACCCTGTAGCTGCATATTCCTGTAGGTGTTCCTTTGTAAAATAAGTTGTGCTTGAAGTATAGACTTAAGCTGTAACTTAGTGGTAGCATTGGACTGATTATGTGCATTGTTTTTGAAAAACCGGTGGGGTTGAAAATGACCTGCTGCTGAAATTAACATCATTTCTGTCTCTCCCAGCTAGTTGTTTGCAATTCCTGGAGAACTTTTGTACTAAACTTGGTTTTCTTTTGCAGTCTGTTAGAATGGAAGCAATGTTCATGTAGTGCTCAGTATTTCCGTGTTGTGTACATCTCTCTGTGCACTGTGAGTCTTAGGCAGTGGGCTGTCCACAGTGATAACTGACTGACTGACTGAATGTGGTCCGTCTCCCAAACAGAGCGATTCTGACGATGCGGGGCCGACAGCCGGTGTGCACCGCCAGCTGACTCCGTTCAGCCTCCAGGCACGTCACGTGCCGCTGCTCCACGGCAACATCGAGTCGGACTCCTTCAACGAGAACTTCTCACCGGTGCATCCAAGTACACGCAGGTAAGTCACTTGGCTCATTCGACCTACACCTGGAGTTATGGTCTGAAATGTAACTTTATATGACAGCAGGCGCACTCTTGTGGTTGCCCATGTGACCTGACTGCAAATTTATATGTCAATCTGGTGATTTGACCCGTTGGGCTGCCATTAATGAACTACATTCCGGGGTGTTTTCCAATAGGACAACACTTGCTGGCATAAGCATGAAACACATTGAGAAAGCTAGTGATGTGCTTTCAGATGTTCAGAAAATTTTTTTGATTCCATTTTTAAGCATATCATTAATGAGTCACATCAAGAAAACCCTAGAAATTAGGGTATAGATAGTTTATTGTTAATACAGAACACAGATTTGCTCATTTCCTCCTTCTACCAGACTTCACTGTATTGGAAGGTACAAAGAAAGTTCAGGGGTTACTTACGATTAAATTTTCAGGTCCTGATTGTGGAAGTGTGGAAGAGGAATGAGGTAGTTTCAAAGAGGCATTTGGCAGAATGTCTGGAAGGGTGGAGGGTAAGGAGACACCATATTGGAATGAACAGGTTATGATAACAGTAAAAGAAAACAAGAAAGCATGGCATGTGTGGAACAGAGATAAAAAGGAAGAAAAGTAAAAGGAAATGGCAGGAAAGTAACAAGAAGTATAAGACTGTGATAGCAGGAGAAAAGAGGAAAAGCTGGGAGGAATTCGCACAAGAGTTCAAAAAGAATTGCCGGGGGTAAAAGGGATGCTGTCTAGAATTACAAGGAGTAATAGGAAGGAAAGCACTTACACAGAGCTAGTAAAAGGGGAAGATGAAGGGCTTATAACACAGCAAGAGGAGATAAGAAAAAATGGAAAGATTACTTTGACAAACTACTAAATGTGAAAAAAAGCTATGAAAAGGGAACAGTAGCACAACACAGCATCTGGGTGTGGAACAAGAAAAAGATATTACAGTGTTAGAAGCAGAACTAGCACTTAGAAGAATGAAAACAGGAAAGCAACTGGTTTAGATGAAATGAGTGTGACAATGATAAAGGCAGCTGGACCTACTGGGCTACAGTGGTTATATAGATTACCAAGATGCACTCGAAATCTGTGCCTGAAGAATGAGGAAATGGAACAGTAATTCCAATGTTCAAGAAGAGAGACAGAAAAGTATGTGATAACTGCGAGGGATCACATTCATATCACAAGTAGCAAAACTAATGGAGAGAATAGTGGATAGAAGAGTGAGGGGGAAAACTGGAAGGTTTATCATAAGAGGAGCAGTATGGCCTTTTACATGATAGAATAGTAGTGGACCCAGTCTTCAGGATGAGACAATTGATGAAAAGGCATCAGGAGTGTGGGAAAGACCCATTGATGACATTTCTCAACTTCATGAAGACATACGATAATGTACCCAGAGAAAAGGTGTGGGGAAACCTTTGAGAATGGGAGTTGGAAAACAAACAGTCGGAATCTTTCAAGCGATGTGCTTCAGAAGCTTCAGTTGTGTCCATATGGAAATTGAAAAAACAGAATGGTTTGGGAATGTTACAGGATTGTGACAAGGAAGAGGGGTGTCACTTTTGTTGCTGATAATGGTGTGTGATGATATTGTGAAAAAGACAAAATAACAGAGGAAGGGAAATTAACATATTGCTATTCGCCAATGATACTGTGGTGTGAGGAATCAGCAGTGAGGATGTACAAGAAAAACGGACATCTTAAATTGAAAAGAAAAGAAATACGGAAAGAAATGCAGTGTGGAGAAAAATGAGCCTGTAGTGATAACCAAAGGAGACGGGGAAGGAAAGGGACAAAGGTCAGGATATTGAAATTGAATGACTTTAAATATCTAGGAAGTGTAATAATGGAGAATGCAAGATCAGAGGCAGAAGTTACGTAAAAGGGTACAACATACAATGGGTTGTGGGAGGTGCTTTACACACCCATATTGACATATGCAACAGAGATCTGGACAGCGGCAAAAAGAGAGGAGAGTAGAATCCAAGCCACTGAAATGAAATTCCAAAGACGTATATTAGGGAAAGTGGGGAGAGGTAGACCGAGAAATGCAGATGTTAGGAACAAAATTGGAGTAGAAAAGCTAAATGGGAGAATTGAGAAGACCAGGCTAAAATGCTTTGGACATGTAAAGAGAATGGAAGATGGAAGAATACCAAAACAAATGATGGAGGCAAAGTTTGAGGGCAAAATGGCAAGAGGGAGACCTAGAGCAAAGTTGATTGGCTCATAAAGACTAGTTTAAGAAGAAGGAATCTGGACACACATTAAAAAAAAAAAAAAGTTTTGCATCACCTCGGTTCCGAGAATTCCAGAACCTGTACAGAAAATTGGAATAGTGATCAACATAAACATCATTTCCACCCTTTTTATTACTCATGAAAACCACACATTGCATGTTGTCCGACCATAGAGCGAGACCTTCAGAGGTGGTGGACCAGATTGCTGTGCACACCAGTACCTCTAATACCCAGTAGTACATCCTCTTGCCTGTATTCGTCATGCCATACTATTCACAAGTTCATCAAGGCACTGTTCATTCAGATTGTCTCATTCCTCAACAGTGATTCAGCATGGATCCTTCAGAGTGATTGGTAGGTCACGTCATCCATAAACAGCCCTTTTCAGTCTATCCCAGGCATGTATAATGGGGTTCATGTCTGGAGAACATGTTGGCCACTAGTCGAGCAATGTTGTTATTCTGAAGGAAGTCGTTCACAAGATGTGCACGATGGTGCCATGAATTGTCATCCATGAAGACTAATGCCTCGTCAATATACTGCTGATATGGTTGCACTTTCGGTTGGAGGATGGGATTCACATATCATACAGCCGTTACGTATCTTCCGTGACCACCAGCGGTGTACGTCGACCCCACATAATGCCACCCCAGAACAGCAGGAAACCTCCACCTTTCTGCACTCACTGGACAGTGTGTCTTATGCGTTCAGCCTGACCAGGTTGCCTCCAAACACGTCTCCAACGATTGTCTGGCTGAAGGCATATGCGTCACTCATCGTTGAAAGAGAACGTGACGCCAATCCCGAGTGGTCCATTTGGCATGTTGTTGGGCCCATCTGTACAGTGCTGCATGGTGTCGTGGTTGCAAAGATGGACCTCACCATGGACGTCGGGAGTGAAGTTGCTCATCATGCAACGTATTGGTCACAGTTTGAGTCGTAACATGACGACCTGTGGCTGCATGAAAAGTTTTCTCCAACAGGGTGTCATTGCTGTCAGGGTTCCTCCGAGCCATAATCTGTAGATAGCAGTCATCCACTGTAGTAGTAGCCCGTGGGTGGCCTGAGCGAGATATGTCATCAACAGTTCCTGTGTCAATCTCCTCCATGTCCGAACAACATTGCTTTGGTTCACTCTGAGACACCGGGACACTTCCCTTGTTGATAGCGTTCCTGGCACAAAATAACACTGCGGACGTGATCGAATAGTGGTATTGACCGTCTAGGCATGGTTGAACTCTAGACAACATGAGCCGTGTACTTCCTTCCTGGTGGAATGACTGGAACTAATCTGCTGTCAGATCCCCTCCGTCTAATAGACTCTGCTCATGCATGGTTACTTACATCTGTGGGCGGGTTTAGTAATTGTGTCTGTGATAAAATATCTACAGTCAACATCTGTCTTCAGGAGTTCTGGGAACTGGGCTGATGCATGTGTGTAGTTAGAGAACAACAATGGTGGAAAGATGGTGGAAATGGAGCAGAGCCATAAATGCCCCATCCTGGCGTCATACTGGATAATAGGAAAGGCAGACAAATATACAGATTAAGTTTCTATGATGTCTTGCCTGTTGTTAACCTTGGCTTGGTCCTCATTCATTAAGATTTCTTTGTGATTGGATTTCCAGAGTATCATGAATTAATGAAATACTGGACAGAGAGAGAGAGAGAGAGAGAGAGAGAGAGAGAGAGAGAGAGAGAGAGAAATTGGGGGGGGGGGGGGTTAGTAGTAGTAGTAGTAGTAGTAGTAGTAGTAGTAGTGTGTGGGATGACTTTCATTTAAAATGTCCGTCAAAGCTGGCTATTGGTCTTGATGTTTGCAAAATAACTCATAATAATTTGTATCTTTCTGCAGGAAGCGCAAATTTAAGCGTATGGCTGTGGACGTGGTGGATGCTGGTGTCGACTCAGCCGGTGCTGGCCATGCGTCATTGCCTGTCCCACTTGCAGCTGGCAAGAAGAAGCGCTCTGTTCGTCATGTGGCAAACTGTGAGAACAGGTGAGCTGCAGTTTCACTGCTAGGGGAGTTGCATTCTTACCACATGGTATGGCTGTTTGTAAGTTTGTGTACGAAAATAAGCCCCTCTACACCTCTACAGCCTCAGAAATAGGTGTTCAGATTTGTGCTTAATGTGCTATGCTTTCAGCATTTGCTTGGAAGTTATTATTTGTTAGCATACTTGGCATATTTGTGTTTGAACAAGATGATCTTGTCAAATGAATGTGAAGCACCAGCAAAAAAGAATTTTATTACACAACATTAAGATAACACAGTTAATGCCAACACAAGTTTTTAAAATATGTGATTTGACAGCTTTTATTTTAGGATCATTATTTATTATGGTGCAACTAACTTTAAAGTGTCAAGGTAATTTGTATCATGTCTTTAGGGATTCAGAACTGACAGTTCTCAAGATCTTGTCCAAGGATATTGGAGTTGTGGTTTGCATCTATGTTATGAGCATTTACCCTGTATTTCAGTCACAGTTGTGACCATTATTAGCTTCAAAACTGATATGGTACAGGGACTGCTCAGTAAAGACTGAGAGAGTTTTTTCAAAAGTAATGGAAGTGCCTGTGATCTGACAGGTAGTTTCCTGATTTCAAACTTTCTCAGCTAGCATGTTAGTACATTTTGAGAACCTTTTGAAGTTTGCGAGAGCAATATTATGCAATAAAGTTGTGCATTTCATAGCACAAGACTACTGATTCAGGTATGTTTATAGATCGTCACAGAGCTCATAATGATTTTGCAGTGTCTTGTTGTGCATATTGCCTACCTTGTAGAGATCAATATCAGCACTGTATCTGCAGCCTCTGGTCCATAGATTACTGTGGGCCATTAGAGATCTAAAAATTGCTGGTCTGATAAGCATGTGTTGGCTGGTTGGAATTGCAGACTTCAGATTGCTTTTTAGAGACAGAGTTAGGTTGAAGTTTGCATTTGGAATCAATATTTTCAGCGTGAATGCTTTGGGATGGCAGGGTGGGGGACAGTTTCACTGCTGGTGATTCATAGCTGTATTATTATGATGTAAAACTGCAAAGAGTGTGTACAGAATGTGATCAAGAGGAACAGTTTTATCTAAAATCAGTGCATATTCAAAAACAAAATTAATACCTTAGTGGTTCACACCTCCCTCTACTTTCTCCCTATGATTTTGGCTCACTTTGGGCCATATGAATATCGATTTCAACTTTTCCAATATTGTTTCATTCAATCAGCGTGGTTGTTCCCAATCTTCTGAATCTGTTGCTCCAGTTTTCTTTTTGTGTTCCTGTGGAGGCGGGCTTTTGAAACCTTGTCTTCGTAGGATTTCTTTCAGATCATTGTGGATTTCTTTGAGCCGTTTGAATTAGAGAGATTTTTTTCTATGACATCTTTGAAAAATTTTCTTGCATAGCTTGTTTACATTTCTCTGAACCAGATACCTGTAAAATATTGTTTTGGATTGACTTATGGTTGCATTCAGTTTTGTTGTATAGATCATCATTACTCATCTTCCTGTATTGACAATTATGTTTTAGTGGTGGCAGTAGTTTTCATAGGATATTCCTCTTCCTCTTATCCAAGTTTGGCAAAATCAAACAGTGGAAATTCCTGGATAAAATAAAGACGGTATGGAAGGATAGATTGCTGCTCACAATGTAGCGCACGCACGCATTCACTCACTCACAACTTGCACATACATGGCCACTGTCTCCTGTCATTGGAGCACTGCAGTCAGTATTCGGTGCCTGGAGACAGTGGCTGTGTGTGTGTGTGTGTTTCCTATTTTGGAAGATAGAGTTTGTTTATCAGTCTCTTTCATTGTGCGTGTCTGTGGCTTAGTGCCTCCTCTGTATGGTTGAGTAGCAATGTGTTCTTTCCATATTGTCGTATTGTCCACATTCTGTTTTTCAGATTTGTCTTGTAGTAGTAAGATCCCAGCATTCAGTTGGGGTGTAACTATTCTGATTTTATCACTGTAATGTTGTAGATAAACTGAAGAAATCAGTCTGTCGCATATTTGATGTACACAAACAGGTTAGTGGTTTTAACTGTTTTGCTATCATCAAATCCGTAAGAGGAAGGGGGAGACATACAGGTATTTCGGAATTAATTAAGCACGAACATGATCTTATTGCACACACAGGACAAAATTAAGCTAATTACCTTTAAAAGAACGGTGATTGTTAGCATACGAGGCTGTAAACTGAACTGTTTAAGAATGTGTGTAATGTGATTCTAGAACTTTTTCCAATGTCATTAATAACCAAATAGTTAATGGTTGAACGACCAGATATCTGTGTCCAATGAGCACAATATTTCGGGAATTGACCATGTTGTCATCACCAGGTGAGTTTATGAACTGACTGCCTGCGAGTTGGTGCAGGTCTTTAATGTCATCCCCCCTCCTTCTGACTTGCCGCTCTGTCCACAGTTCGTGCCCAGAGCAGGTGCACGGCTAGCATCTCCTCCCCCTGTCCCACTGAATCGCCTCTCCATCCACAGTCTGCACCCAGGGTCATGTGCCGGTGATCCCGCCGCTGTTGCTCCCCCTGCACCTGAAGTCAGTCTGTTGTAGTAAACCCCTTGCTCTTATTCTTCTTCAGTTTAAGTGTTGGTTACCAGGTCTTACTAAAGAGCAGCCTCTGACACGATTGATCAGTTGTTCTCAATAGATTCTGTAATAACACAGTCAGAACCGTAGTGTGTTAGCAATCTGTTCGGTGTAATATCGACAGGCGGAGTTCTGTGACTGCTGGACTGCCGACTTGTTTGGCTGCTGCATTCCAGTAAGCCGTCAGTATTCACAGCACCAATCTTTGACAGTGTGCACCGTATGACCTATGTATGTCGAGCCACATTGGTGTCCATAGTCAGAGGTCGTCCTTGATACTGTCGAGCGGTAGCCTGTTTCAGCTGGTGAATGGAAGGCAGTCTCCACATTGTGTTTCTAGAGAATTCATCGTATATTTCCAGATAGTAGTCCACAACATGAAAAAAATACAGTGGCTGTACCTTCCTGAAACTCCTCTTCTGTTTCCAGTTAATGCAAGATATCTGTGTCTCTGACTTTGCCACTCTGTGTAGACATTCTTCCAGAACACTGTCCTCAGATGCTGACATTCTTGACTCTAGACTGTCATTGTCAGAGAGGGTATATTCCCTGTGTACCATGTTTTGAGCACACTGTTCCTCTGTGCCGAGAGGTGGCAGCTATTTACATGTAGGTATAGGTTGATACGTGTCTCCTTACGGTATACACTGTGACCCAACTTGCCAACTGCTCTTCTTTTTAACAGGACGTGCAGAAAGGAGAGCACTCCATCCATTTTGACTTCCGTGGTAAAATTGGTGTTCTGGTGTATGGAGCTGAGACGTATGAGGAAATCATTCAGCTTGCCTCTTCCGTGTTGCCGTATGATGAAGATATCGTCGACAAACCGGGGAAAAAACCTGTCGGTTACCATTGCCCTGATTGCAGGGCTTCCTTCTCGAAGTGTTCTGTATACGTGTTAGTGACAACTGTGGAAGTGGATTCCCCGCAGCCACTCGTTGTGTCTGCTCATTGTAACTACCACCAAAAGAAAGTATGTTGATGTCAAAACATCCCTAAAAAGGTTGGCAGTCTCTAGGTAAAATTTTTACAAATGCACTCCAGTAAAAAGTGAGATAATATCAGGTAATATCTGCACGGTATTCGCAACTCCGTGGGTTTTATTGGCCACCTTAATGACTTTAAGCTGAAGGATTCCGACATCCTTGTGAGGAACACAGAGGAATATCAGGAGGGTGCTGCCTATCTGTTTGTTCTATTTTGTGATGCAGTATTTGGAAAGACAGTATGGATTCTTCAGAAACACTGAGTGAGGACTGTTTTCCGCGCACTGCTCGTTGGTGTCAAGCATGGTCTTGGACTATGGAAGTCTGTGATCTATAAGATCCCCAGCCAGTGTGGCACCACATGTAGGTCAGACAAGTGTGTACTGTCAAAATCGCTACCGTGATGGCACATCGGACTACGGCTGCCTAATAAGTCAGCAGTCACAGAACACTGCCTCTTGGAGTTACACGGAACGGATTACTGCCGTACTGAAAAGTGACACTGGTGACTATCTTCAGAGACTGTGTCATCGGAGAATCTGTTGAGATCCGAGTAAAGGAACAACTGATTAATCATGGTGGTTGCTACAGGTCTGGGTATCTGTACGTAGTTTAAGAAGAGAAAGGAGATATCTCACAACTGAATGACTTTCGGGCAAATGGACCAACAGCGGAGAGGCTGCCAGCATGTGTCTTGGGTGAGGACGGTAGAGAGGTCGGTGCGACAGCAGAGAGACTAACGAGTCGACAGAAGAGTCAGAGGAGGTAATAGCCTTGTGTGAGCGCATGCCTGTGGGCCATGGACGGAGTAGCAGGTTGGGAGAAGGGATGGAGGAGAAATAAGCTCCGCGCCATCTTCTAGGCAGTCAGTTGATCCGCACACCTGGTGATCGCAACATGGCTGCTTGTTGAAATATTGTACATGGTGGATGCTGAAAACTGGATGTTCACATGCGAACCATTTTGTCAGGAAATGAGTAAAAGTTTCTAAGCTTCATGTCAGTGGAAGAACAGTTAGACTTACTAATGATCATCAAATTTCTCCCTTTTTAGTGTGTTTTAAAGAGACCATTATGCAATGATGTGCTAATATGGGAAATGAAGACAAGTAGATAGCTATGAGCAATGAAATAGTGAAGGTTGGAGAGGATGAAATAGACAAAAGGCAAGGCTGGGTAGAAATCCTTGAACAACATGCGGGATACTGTATTTACCTGACTAAACAAGAAAATATAAAACTGTAGCTAAGAAAAAAGAAAAATACAAATTTCTAAAAAGAAGTAGACCAGCAGAAATTGAAAAATTCTAAACAGGTATGACTAGAGGACAAATGCATGTCTGTTCAATAATCCACAAATGTAGGGAAGGTAAAAGCTGCCTTTAGGAAACAGAGTAAAGTGAAGCAGCTGTGCGGATATGTAGTAGTCAGATGGCAGGCAAGCTGCTGCTGCTCAAAGAAGGGAAAGGTGGAAGTTAAATTTAGAAGTGCTGTACAGGCTATATGGGAAAATTTAGAAAGGGGATAGGAAGTAAATGAAGATGAGATGGAAAGTATGATACTGGAAGAAGAATTCAACAAAACCTTAAAATACTTAAGTCTTCACAAGGCCCCTGCTGTAGAGGCCATTGCCTAAAATTATTGAAATCCTTGGGAGAACCAGTCATAATAAGATCTGAGGTGAAATGATCAGATTTCAAGAATATTATAGTAATTCTAATTCTAAAGAAGGCAGGTGCTGACAAGTGTGAATATTATCACACCTTCAGTTCAGTTAGTTATAGTTGCAAAATAGTGACACAAATTATTTACAGAAGAATCGAAAAGTTGGTATAATAAGCCAACTTTTGGGATGACTAGTTTGGCTTCTGGAGAAATGTAAGAACACATGTGGCAATACTGACCTTCCAACTTAGACCTTAAAAGATACGTTGAAGAAATCAAGCTTAGATTTGTAGCATTTTTAGACTTGGAGAAAGCTTTTGACAATATTTACTGCAATATACCTGATTGAAAAACTGAAGGTGGCAGGGATAAAATACAGGACGGGAAATGTTGACAGCTTGTATAGAAAAAAGACTGCAGTTATAAGAGAAGAGGGGCATGAAAGAAAAGTGATAATTGAGAGTCTTGTGAGACAGGATTATAGCGTATCTCTGATGTTATTCAGTCTGAGCTGTAAAGGAAACTGCAGAGAAATTTGGAAAAAGAACAAAAAAGACAACATTGTAATTCTGCCAGAGATGGCAAAGAGCGTAGAAAATCAGTTGAATAGAATAGACTGTGTCATGAAAAAGAGGTTATAAGATGAACATTCACAAAAGAAGGGTAATGGAGGGTGGTCCAAATGAAATCAGGTGATGTTCAGGGAATTATTTTAGCAAATGAGAAGCTAAATAATTTGATGAGATTTTCCATTTGAGCAACAAAATAACAGATGATGGCTGAAGTAGAATGGATGTTTCTCAAAAAAGAACTTTTTTAGCATTTAATATAAAGTTAAATGTTGGGAAGTCTTTTGACACAGAGCAGTATAACTGAGAAGGGAATAGAAACTTTTGAAATGTGGTGCAGCAGAAGAATGCTATAGATTAGCTGGATAGGATGTACTGCTTCAATTTGGGAAGTACAGAAATTTATGGCCAATGTTATTAAAAGGAGGATCCGTTGATGGAAGACACACACCATGGCAGTGAGGAATTTTCATTTTGATAATTTGGGGAAGTGTAGGGAGATAGGTGAACACCAAGGCTTGAATACAACTGGCAGGTTCAAGTGGATGCAGGTTGCAGTAGTTGTTTGGAAGTGAAGAGGCTTGCACGGGATAGAGTAGCATGGAGAGCTGCATCAAACTATGGCTACAACAGGCCTTTTTTTTTTCTTTTTTTTTCTTTTTTTTTTTTTTTTTTTTTTTTTTTTTTTTTTTTTTTTTTTTTTTTTTTTTTTAATGTGACAGTGATTGTAAATTAATCAGTAATCTGTTTAAGTAATAGATATGTGTGAGGGACTGAATTATTACGTTTACTTAAGTATTAGGGTCTGTTGTTGAAGTGGCCTCACTCTGTGGTAATGTTGCAGTTTTACTTAAAATACTTATATCATTGTGTCACGGTGTTCGCAAAAGCCTCTGTACATCAAATGTGACTATAGATTACTTCACACGTATCTTACAGTGACAGATGAGACTGTGGCCCCAAAAAGAGTGGTAGTCTATTGCAAAAAGCAATTTTCAACTTTATGTTTCAAGTCATCTCGTGGCACACTTTTGTTTGCAGCTGCAAAGAGGTGTTACAGTGAAATTTTCAGAGATATTTTTGAAGCACAGCGGTTGACAGTCAGCTAAACGTGATGGAAATCGTCACTAAGCTTGTGTATAGGGTCCTTTCTCAAATAAGCTAATTTTCATTGGTGTTCCGTAATTTTGCTGCTCGTCACATGACTGACTTTACAGAGCAACTATTTTTACCTCGGCACTGATAGAGTTCAAAATGTTGAGTAAGACATTTGAGAGGCCAGAGCCCTAGTACACCTCTGTGGTTTTTAGACCGACCTTCGCATTGACAGCTGCTTTACCACTTGGAAAGGACAGCATAGCACACACATTATTTATATCTTTTGTGTGTTATTCCAGAATTTTGTATTTAGACCGCAGACTAATTTTCTTTATACAGATTCCTTCCGTGTTTTAACTGTAGGTACGGTAACCTGGTATGTGGAAAGCGCAAGAGGAGCATGCGAGAGCGCAGTGTGGACTGCTCGGGTGAGCGTCGCGGCAGCAGAGGTGGACAGGTGGAGGGCAGACGCGGGGCTGGGCACGGCCGGCAGCTGCTGCGGCCCCCTCAGCCGCTCACCCCGGCCCTCACCGGGGCGCGCGCGGCAGCTGTCGCTGACGTCCCGTCCACCAGCCGAGGTGTACTCGGCCTGCCACCGATGGACGTGGACGGAGGCCTGGAAGTTGCACAGTGGTGAGGCCTTCGGCGAGACACTCGCTGCTTCGTTTCTGCTGCCATAGTAGGACACTGAAAGAAATGGATAAATCTTCTTGTAATGCTTCCTGTACTGACATCGAGTGGTAAATATTGTCAGTCTTTAGGTGTAATGGCAACTTGTGCAAAAATAATGGGTGTAGCTATGTGTCTTAAAAAAGACCGTGTCAGCCGTAAGTCCCTCCAAGGTTTCAGAAGACAGCTGGGCAAAAACTGCATGACACACAGTAGTCTAAGATGTGTAAGCATTGTAACCTGTGATCACTTTGTGTACATGTAATTTGTTCGAAATGGAGGGTTTGTTTCGTAGCACTTTGCTTCCGAGATTTGGTGAGAATTCCCTTTTTATAATTTCGGAAATGCATTTATTCAAATGCAGAAAAACAGCTAAAACTCATATATGAGGTGCTGATTTGCTGATAATTAAATGATTTGCCAGTTTTATTACTGCAGAAATTGCATAATTTGTAACAGTATCTTGGTTCTGAAATTTACAAACGAAATGATGAGTGAACTGCTTGAACAATGAGGCTGTGAGTGGGCTCAGTGTGTGCATGTGTACAGCAAATTCCACCTACTAAATTTTCCTTATGTGCTTTCTCACACACCCAAGTTGCTACATTGTCCCATTTTAGCAACCGAAACAGGTTTAGGGTTTGCGTTGGTTGGTGTGAATGAGAGGAGAATGTAGATGGGGAGGATAGGGTGTATGGTGCACGACTGCAGGTGGAAGGGAGAGGGAGGGAGGGAACAGGACAGGAATGTCCAGGGTGTATACGATCCGGGACAACTGGGAGATCCAGGAAAAACCTGGGAATTGTTTAGAATTCCGGGAATTTTTCATTGTTTTCGTTTTCAGTTAAATTTTTGTGATTTTGACTAGTAAGAACCAATACTCTAACAAAGGATATTACTGTATCCAGCTACTGCAGACCAATACTCTAACAAAGGATATTACTGTATCCAGCTACTGCAGAATAATACTGCAGCAACAAAACATAAAAAAAAAAAAAACCACTTAAGTTGCAAAGGAAATGCGCCGTATACAACAAGAAAACACAGTGCTCATACAAGTGTCTGCCAACAGCAAAATGTGTCGAAGGCTTAGTAAGACTATGCAATGCTTCATAATAACAAATTGCCTCTGATGAGCGTGACGTGACAACTGTTTAAATTAGAGTCGTTTGAGCAGTTGCGGGCGGGCTCTTGGGCATGCGCAGTCCACTCGCGTATGAGTAGCATCTTCTCGCACTTTGGCTGGGCACCACTACCTAATATTGCCCCGGTTCGGAAATATAGTAAATCTGGGGCTGATGCACAGAGCAGTCAGAGTTGTGGTGGGTTGTCTCCATGTGATCCGTGTTTACGTTCAGTGATTTTGTTGTTTTGTCTTCGTGTATTGTTCTCACGTTAAATGATGATGAAACGGATTTTTGTGGCCAGGAGCTATCAAATGAATTAAAATACGTTCGCTTAGTAACGGAAGGCTAAAATATGTTATTAGTTTCAGATTTTATTTCCACTTTCCTGACAGTCAAGCATTAATGCCTTGCAGGACAATGAAGTTATTTTTGTCGGTTTGCTAAAGAGATTTGGCTTTTATTTATATTTTCTGCTGATGCAGTCACTTTATTTGAAATGATGTGTTCAATTTTACACTCTTGGCTGGTTTCAACTGTTCGCTGCATTTCAAGTGCATGTATGGCATTATACCATAATAAAGAACCAAACATGAGATAATACAGTACTGGTACTCCAAGAAAATTTACATCCGAATATGAACATACGAATATGCACTTTAAGCTGAATTATGCATTTTAGTGTGGTTCACGAGATTCCAATGCTTTTGAAGTATCCTCTGGTGTCTTGTTTCTTTTATGACATAATGTTTTACACGTACGAACATTTGGGCTTCCTGCATCGTCGTAGCTGCGCAAGCGCGATGACGCCTGTTATCTGGCGCTCTCTTGCAACTGCTGAAACGAACCTATTTCTAACAGGTCGCGGGAAAATATTGCGAATTGTGGTTTGAAAACCGTTACATTCAAAGCAAATTTCCTTTTGCGGAAGATGAACTATGTGCGAGAATGTACGATGAATTTCTTAAATCACAAAGCGTTAGACTCCATTTAAAAATAACTCTTTGAGGACGACCATTTAGAAGAATTTCGAGCCCATATCAGACATTTACGTCGTTATTAAAAATTTTACTGCCACATTTGTGTAATGTATCTTAATTTAAACCATGAACTTTTCTTATTTGTGTGCTCGCGCTAGTTAAGAGTGATTTTGCTATTGGCTGACAACATCACGTGTCCTATGCTGTCATCAGCGGACGAGGTCAAGTGACATGATCTATGACTGGCTTACAAAAGCTCATCGCATTCTCAATTTCAATGCTTCGGAAAGTGACATGCGGTGTTTGGTGGAATTCAAACTTATACCTTCATAATACAAAAATATGCAGCTTACATGCCCCCCCCCCCCCCCCCCCTCCCTCCTCCGAACAGCGAATGGGGGTTTCGTTTTCTAAAGTGCTGGGAAATTCTACGTCAGTATATAAAACCATAAACATTCAAAGGACTGAGTTTTACAGTGCCAAGGAAGAGTATAATGGTTCAAATGGCTCTGAGCACTATGGGACTTTACTGCTGAGGTCATCAGTCCCCTAGAACTTAGAACTACTTAAACCTAACTAACCTAAGGACATCACACACATCCATGCCCGAGGTGGGATTCGAACCTGCGACTGTAGCGGTCGCGCGGTTCCAGACTGTAGCGCCTAGAACCGCTTGGCCACCTTGGCCGGCTGGAAGAGTATACTGTCACTTAACACGGAAAAGTGTATTTTTAACTGGGAAATCCGGGAATTTTTTTTCCTTGTCCACGTATACACCTTGAATGTTGCAACGGAGAGCTCGTGGGAGTTGTGTGTGACAAAGGCAGAGTGGGAGAGGGAACACTGGAAGGGGGATGTGAGAGTGCAGGTTCAGAGGGTGAAGTGGAAGGCCCAGAGTTGGATGTGGGACACAGACTAGTGTAGACTGGCAGTGGCAGGATTGCAGCATTTACTGTAACCACACAATTCTTGCCTGCATAGTTGGGTGAACCTAGAATTGGGGGGAGTGGGGGACATGTGTGAAGCAGCCATTCGTTTTGGGCACACAGTGGTCGGCAATATGTTGATTCAGATTGGTCTTTCGACCATGATTTAGCAGCTGCCATTCATTCGAATAGACAGGTGGTCGTTTTTTGTGCTTAGGCAAAATGCTGCGCAGAAGTAACAGTAGAGCTAGTGAATGATGTGGCTGCTTTCACAGCTGGCCCTGCCTCAGATAGGACAGTATTAGCCTCTGACGGGACTGCAATAGGATGTGACAAGTGGACGTATCGGACAGGTCCTCGACAAGTATTATGCGAACCATGTGATGTGGGGTGGTATGACAGACCGGGATATTTCAGCAGCTGGGTGGGTGGAATTTACCACTTTCAGACGGGCAGGAAGGATCCCGGTAGGATGTTTCTCGTTTCCAGGCACAACTTCGATCACCCTCATGTCGCACCTACTTCCTCCTACTTGTGGCCCGATGGGTCACCAGAGCAACTCTCCATAATGTTGCGCATTCACTTCTAGTACACATTATGAGATACGCTCATCTTCCTTAGTGCCTTTCAACAAGTTTGTCTGCCATTTGCTTACCCTGTGATGAGTTTATATGTTTATTGGGCTTTATATCGATTCGTACTCTTACCAATAGGTGTTTATGTAGTGTGAGTGTCTCCAGTTATTTACCACTATAAATGTTGAGTGTCAGGAAGTCGTTTCTGAAAGTATTTGTATGGAGTGTAGCCATGTATGGAAGTGAAACATGGACGATAAATAGTTTGGACAAGAAGAGAATAGAAGCTTTTGAAATGTGGTGCTACAGAAGAATGCTGAAGATTAGATGGAGGTATTGAATAGAATTGGGGAGAAGAGGAGTTTGTGTCACAACTTGACATGAAGAAGAGACCGGTTGGTAGGACATGTTCTGAGGCATCAAGGGACCGCCAATTTAGTATTGGAGGGCAGCGAGGAGGGTAAAAATCGTAGAGGGAGACCAAGAGATGAATACACTAAGCAGATTCAGAAGGATGTAGGTTGCAGTAGGTACTGGGAGACGAAGAAGCTTGGACAGGATAGAGTAGCGTGGAGGGCTGCATCAAACCAGTCTCAGGACTGAAGACCGCAACAACAAAGATTTTTGGTTACTGTCGGATTCTTTCTCACGTTTATGGACATTGTCTCAAATTTTTAATGTAGGAGGGAATTCCCATTTAGTACTGTGATGGCTGTTAAGGAATAGCAATGCCATGTTGAGGGGTGTACAACAACATTTAGGTAACATCTTAAGTAACAGCTCATTACTCTTGCTCTCAACTGACAGAACAAAATAAAGAGGCAGACTCCCAGTTCACAGTTCACATTTACAATTCAATAACACACCTTATAATAGCCCCAATAAATGGCCATGACCATTAATAAAGAAAATAGAGAACAGCACCACAGAAATTTATAAAATTTAGCTGACATTACCTGACTGCTTGTGTACCACAAACGAAAGAAATACCTGAAGGTTTAAGGTGTATAATGTCATTTACATTTCTTTTGAAACAGCACATTTGCTACCTGTACACAGTCTTTTTTATTCCAAGCACTTAAACCATTATGATTTTAAAATCCAGATTTGTCCTTACAAAAAATCAGCTCCAAGCAGTAATCACTAAAGGTTAGAGGAAACGCTGTTTAATCTTAGTAGGGCCAACTGAAACAAGCAATGGTGGAAATGTTAGCAATAAGACAGCTACCAGTTATCGCAAATGCTCTTGGCAGAAACCACAGCAATTGCCTTTTGGCAACATGAAGTAATGTGGAGCCTATGATGATTAGTCAGTAATGAGTGGGAGAACATTGTACAAATTACAGAAAAAAGTCCACCGTTACATTGAAGCCTGACAATAGCACCTGCTTGTGCACGCATCATTGTCCAGATTGCAGTACATCTTACAACAACTACCTATTAACAAAATTTATAGGACAACAGGTTTCTGGCAAGCCAAGAATACAAGAGTTTGTTTGATGATGCAATTGATCTCCATTTCATACGAGTCGATATCAAACAGAGTTAATATGTTGGTGGTGATTCCAGTTAAAGAGACCAATTTCTCAGCAAGTCAAGGCACATGGCACTAAACCTTTGCACCACCACTGTGATGGCAGATTATCTTTCCTTGTTGATGGGTCAATAGGGAAAACCACTCTTGGAAATGTGCTCCATTTGTCACAAACCTTGGAGCACCCAATCAGTTGCATCTGGTACATCTGCTGCTCCAGCCTCATTCATAAGATGCATCGGTGTGTTGTTTGGCCAGTGTACAAATACGCGGTGACGTCATGTAATTGAACTGTCACGAATACGCTAAATGGAAATTTATGAAAATCATTCTGCTTCAGGAGGTGATGAGCACATATTAAATCAGCTCGCATTAAGTTTGATGTTAATATAGAATAACAATAAGACCCTAAGTACATTTGGAAGGATGCGGGCCACTGAAAAGTACTAAACTGGGCTGCAGTAACTGTGGTAGGTGCTGTGGTGTTGGGGGAACAAGTAAGCTTACATAATGTTTTCAAGTGTATCCCGATATGTTTAAATGGATTGCTTTATAATGATTGTGTATTATTTGTATTTTCAACTGGCAACATATTTCTTTTGCAGTGATATGGTAAGCAGCAGCAGCATTAGCAGCTCGGAAAGCGAGACAGGTGTCTGCACTAATGACGAGGGGCGTGAAGGTGACTATTCGTATTTATTTATTTAATCTGTAGTCTATACAATTAAGCAACCATGTTTTAGTTAAGAAAATATATAACTGCAAAGTGCTATCGAAAT
The DNA here is from genome assembly GCF_021461385.2 of Schistocerca piceifrons. NCBI lineage: Eukaryota > Metazoa > Arthropoda > Insecta > Orthoptera > Acrididae > Schistocerca > Schistocerca piceifrons. Next base: position 218,826,901 of record NC_060146.1, read on the forward strand.
TCTTCATTTTCACTCCTTTTATTCATTTCGTACAGTTCAGTTACTTCCAAGTATTTGTCTTTACTACAGCTTTGTCGTATACCATACACTCTCTCTCTCTCTCTCTCTCTCTCTCTCTCTCTCTCTCTCTCTCTCTTTTTTTTTTTTTTTTTTTTAAAACCAAAACATAATGGCCATCTGCTTACTAGCATATCAGTCCACTTTTGAAATATAATAATCCTGCATGGCACAGGTTCAATAGGTTCTTGGACATTTCAAGAGGTACACAGCATTAGATGTCCACACACAGGTCATGTAGTTCTTGTAAATTGTGGAATGGATCTGGTGCAGCTCAGATGTCTTCTGTTCCGTTTGTATCAGGTGGGTACAGTGGCAGAGACAACTATGTGAGTTCCTTATTGTGCTTCTCAGTCCACTGTAGCACGATTCTGGCCTCGCAACAAGGACAGTTATCCTGCTCGGAGATGCCTTCAATGTGGGTGAAGACGTCAAGTGTGAAGGGATGCATGTTGTGTGCAATTGTATTTGTATAGTCCACAGATCTTGTGGTATCTCAGATTGCTCCCACACACCCCCATAACGTAATACTATATGCACCGGCCCATGTCCGTGGTATGGTGTGTGTTCCGAGTAGCTGTTCACGTGGATGACGGTGTATCTGAATGTGGCCATCATCCCAGTATCACAAATAACACGCTTCATCTGAGTGGGCTACAGATTTGCATCAGTTGACTGTCTGATATCGATGACCCCATGCACACTGAATCGTAGTTGATGGTGTCATCAGACAATGCTGAAACATTTAGGCATCATCTGCTTTGGAGCCCCATGTTCTACAGTGTGCGCTCTGAACGATGTGCTCCGAAACACTTGTGTCTCTACCGGCATCGTACTCTTTCGTCAGATTTCCCCCCCGATCACAGCCTATGTGCTTAACTAAGCCAACGAGCCTCCGACCTCCCTACCCTGCAATGAGATGGGTACAGCCAAGACATTACTAGAATGGTTCCCTATTCGTCTCTGCCCGGCTTAGAAACAGGTACTGTTCTCACCATGTCATGTCTTTGCAATACCTACGAACATCGTTCGATCTCACCGTGGGCAGTGGCTGTAGTATTTTGGCTAAAAAAAATATGTGTATCTTGATACACGTGTATTCTGTCAGCCTTGCTCCTAAAGAGAAAAATAGTTGGAGGGATAGAAAGCAGGACAACGTAAATTACAGTAATTCTCCCCACACACGACCTTGTGTTGTGTAGCATGGGGCACTTCTGGTAGCAGTATCACTTCCTCCTTTCCTGTTCCATTCCCAAGTGGGTAGCATGATGTGGGAAAACTGCCACCAGTAGGCTCCATGTGACGTCTTATTTGTTTCATTTTTCTCATCATGGTTAACTTTGAAGATGTCTGTTTTAGAAAGTAATATGGTGTCTCTTTTCAAACACACTCTACAACATATGAAGCTTCTATTTCAAAGCCTGGAACTGGATTTTCGTGAGCATTTCTGTAATACTCTCATATGATCCGAACAATCCTGGCTAGCGTTGCTGCCTCTGGATCACCGTGTCCCGGGTTCAATTCCCGGCCAGGTTGGAGATTTTCTGTGCCTGGGGACTGGCTGTTTGTGTTGTCCCCATCATTTCATTATCATCAATCGTGACAGTGGTCAGATTGGACTGTGTAAAAATTGGCACTTTGTATGGGCGCTGATGACCCTGCAGTTAAGAGCCCCACAAACCAAACAGTCATCATCATCATCCAATCATGTGACAGAATATACCACTCTTTGTTGGAGCTCCCCCCCCCCCCCTCCCCCCCCCCCCCCTCTCTCTCTCTCTCTCTCTCTCTCTCTCTCTCTCTCTCTCTCTCTGTCTTGTCACTCTGTGGCATTAATCCAATGTGTTAAAGGCCTGAGAGTGACAAACAGTACTCAAGATTTCAATTGAATGAGTGTTTTGTGAGCCATTTCTTTCATGGATGACTGCATTCTGCAAGCTTCTTTCAGCGAATCGCAGCCTGGCATTTGCTTTTAATTCAACTGGTTTCATGCCATCATCCACTTTAGCTTGCTCCAGATGGTTACTCCTTCACCAAAGGTCGTGTTTATTCACTAACTGACTTGTTTCTGGGTTTGCCCATTTTCACAAGCCGTGTATTTGTGTTTAGTATTGTTTGTTGTGGACAGTTGTATTTATGTGATTCTTGAGTTTCTCCCGGCGTATTTGATAATCAAAATATCCACGGGTATGCTGCCGGTCTATAGTGTCCGTTGGACACTATAGACCGGCAGCATACCCGTGGATATTTTGATTAGTTGTATTTATGTTAACACATCATCACTTGATGTGATGATGTCAACAGAACTGTCGACACCAAACATATCCTAAATGCAAATACATGGCTTGAGAAAATGGGCAAACCCAGAAACTAGTCAGTTAGTAAATAAACATCACCTTTGGTGATAAACATCGAAAATGTTTTTCCTCACTTACTCTTGTGCAGGGTCAGCTGCCAGTCCCTGCATAAATTGTCTTTCTTCATTTCACTATCGTCTTGTGACGAGTGCCGTAAACGTCATTGGCCTTTTGCGACCTTCCACTTACGGGGTCCCTTGTGAGTTAACATGTTCATCAGGTTTTGTATTGATTTGTGCTATTACCAGTAAGTGTGTACGTATAAGACTAGAAATGTTTTTGATTACTATCTGCATATAGGCAACAACATTGTCCACGAATAGCCTCGCCGAGCCTCCAGTGCTATCCAGTGGAGCATTAATGTATATTGTGAACACCAATGTATCTGTAGCACTTCTTTATTGTGCTCTCCAAATTACAATTGTATCTTAGGTTTCTGTCTTAATAAGAATGGCGTATTCAGTTCTGTATGAGAGGAAGTACTGAATCCTGGTCCTTTAATCAGTAGGCTCGCATCTTTTCCTCAGATGGCAGTGTGCAATTATCGAGGAGCGCTGTATTGCACAGGTTGCCGATGTTGACGGTGCTCCGTATCCCGTGGAGTGGATGGGCAGAATGAGCTGAGTTGCACAAGATCTCTCCTTGTGGAAACCTTGCTGATTTTTATAAAGGATATTTTTGTTCTGCAGAAAAACTTTAATGTCTAACCACAAAAATGATCTGCAATTCTACAGCAGATTGAAATTAGTGATATATTCCTGTAATAAAGTGCATTTGCCGTAGGACACTTCTCAAAAATGGGAGTGACTTGTGCTTCCTACCACTCGGTACCCTTTGTCACTCCAGCAACCTGCAATGAACAGTGATAGAAGGGGAACAACGTGTATCACATAATGTCTGTAGAATATCACAGGTGTTTAGTGAAGTGCAAATGCTTCTCTGCCATTCAGCGACTTTGTTTGCTTTATACTCCAATCCCTGATCCCGGTACCTGCCATTTCGGCATTTGTGGGATGTTTGAAAGGAGGAATTATATTATGATCTTCTGTGATAAATCAGTTATGAAAGACAAAATTAATTGTTTCAGCTTTCACTCTCTTCCACTGACTGTGAACAGCCCCTTTGAAACCAATGCTGCCGTCATTCTCAATCCTGTAGCTATCTTTAATCAAGTTTAATTTGCAACATTTGGATGAATTATCTGGGTAAGGTTGTATTTATTCAAGTAGGAATCCTTGGATGGAAGTGTAAAACAGTTTGAAGAAAAATGTTACTAGGATAATAATAGTAAACTGCACTAGTTGCCAAACAGTTTAATTTGAAAACTGTGGAGAATCTGTTTTGGATTCCTCAAGTTTCTGAAAATGTGTTGGTGGTATAGGTTAAGATTCCATATATCACGTCCTGCAACCATTCACCCTGATGTGTTCTTGTTTGCAAGTAATTGACAATAAAAAAGAATTTCATTTGATTAACTAGAACCTTGAAGGTTACACTGTTGCAAAACAGCACAGTAGTCTTGTGATTAAGTTGTTTGACTGATATGCCAATGTCGAGCGTTCGAATCCCAAGTGCAATCTACATTCTTTATGTTGCCATCGAAATGACCACATTATTTCTATTCAATTAATTGATAAATATGACTTTTTTCATCTCTAATAATTTGTCATGTCACTTTAATCGTCTTACTGTGGTCTCCCCCCCCCCCCCCCCTCCCCCCTCCCCCTCTCCCCCCCTCACGTTTTGCTTCCTTTTCTTCTTTGTTATTTGGAATCTTTGTCGATGTGATTTTTAGTTACTTTTACTTATCTGTTGTAATATTTTAAACATTTAAAAATAGTGGTCTATCAGTTAAAAAACAAAAGACAAAATCTATTTATATTGGCTGTGCAGTGGTGTCAAAAATTTATTTTTTGTTTTATGATGAACATGTTTTTTGATGGTAATCATTATACAGACATTTAAAATATAAATTCTTCTTGCACCATGAACAAAATGTTGCAGATGAAGATTCAAACAAAAGATTTTATAAATAAAAAAATTCAAGGAAAATGAGTAATAGAAAAAACAATTGCAATAATACAGACAAAATTATAAAATGATGAAGAGGAGGAAATTAAATTAAAATAAATGCCTGACAATAATTAAAAACACATGCGTAAAGATTCCAAGTGATAAAAACAAAGAAAGGAAGTAAAAAAATAACTACAAATAAGGATGTTAATATGACAATTAAAAAGAGGTGTTGAAGGACAAGAAATGGTAGAAAAACATTTTAAACAAGTAATTGAGTAAAAATAATAATTTGTAATTTCAATACTGATGTTAAATTAAGAGCACTTGATGGGACTTGACCTCGCAACCTTCTCCTTACCAGCCAAGTAACTTGACTACTAGGCTATAGTGTCATTTTGAAACTGACTGCACTTTCAAGGCTCTAGTGAATCATAAGAAAATCTGAAATTACTATTCATCAATTACTTGCAAGTTAGGGCCTACCGAGGTGAATGGTTGCAGGGTGTGATACCCAGGACTCTAACCTCCACCACCACACAATTTCGTAAAGTCGATACCATCCCTGAGGACTCTACTTATTTGCTTTAAAATTGGCTCCTCAAGGAGACAAGAAGCACGTTAATTTAACACGCTTGCTTTTTCCACTCGTAGCTGATTTGTGCAGCTGTAGACGTAACAAGTCTTTTTGGCAGGTGACGATGAGCAGAGTGACTGGTTTGGAGGCGAGCACGGCCACGGCTGGTGGGAAGACGACGAGGGTCCTCCCGGTGCTGTGGGCGGAGCCGACGATGACGACTGTGGTGAGGAGGACCCGACTTTCAAAGCTATCCTGTGTGGCAGCTTCGAGCACCTGTCTGAAGAGGCAAAGGAGTCGTACCGCGCACATGTTCGCTTTCTTCGACAGGGCATAGTGAGTTTTCTGTATGCGCCTGATATGGTATGCTAGCAGTTATTTGAAAAAATGCATTAGTTTCAACCAAGCTTGGTACAAATACAGCATAATACCTGGAAAAACAGCAACAAGAATTAGGATACATTGTGACTCATCACACAGTGGATGCACTCAGCAGCAGACAGGTACATTTAACAGGCTTTTAAATGTGTCTGTCTGCCATGTAATCCTTCTTCTGTGCAGAGTGTCGCAATGTATCCTAATTCTTATTGCTGTTTTTCCAGGTACTAAGTTGTATTTGTACTGAGGTTGATTGAAACTGGTCACCCCTGCCTCCCAACACACACACACACACACACACACACACACACACACACACACACACACACACACACACACATTTAAAACAGGACTGTCAAACTTTGACAACAGTGTGTGGAACCACCATCCAACAACAGTACAGAACATATAGGGGAAAACACCTCCCACTAGAACACCCGTTTGGCAGCAAACAAGAGTTTGTACATCAACAGACTACACAGCAGATGTGGATACATTTGGCAAAGTATTATATCACGAATGCTGTCTGGCACTTTGTGCTTGCTCTCTATCGTTCTGTTCAGCATTTCACAATTGTTTGCAGAGTAAGTACATAGATGCAACTGTAGATTTAGATGTACATGTGCAGACTGACATTTCCTGCTGAAGGGATGTCTAGCGGCAGGTTTTTTCACTAAAACTTTGAAGCTGTACTGTGTCGTATGAATCCTCAGGCTATTCCCAAGACCTGCTGTGCAGGCCCTCAACATTTTTGAGTGTCACTTTGTTGTGCTCACTACATGTAATTGTCATAAGGTGAGAACTTTTTGGATGCAACAAGCTGTAGGGGCTCATACCCAACCACTCCTGGCTTACTGGAGTCAAGAATAGGCAGTGGTGAATGGTTGTGAAATGATCAAATATTGGTTTGTTGATCATCATCGTGTGTTTCATTACCTCATAAAACACCTAGGAAGGTATTGGGGATTATATACGTTTATTGGCCCAAAATGTCTTTCAAAATCCATTTATCTCTAGTGTACAGTGTTATGTATTACTTAAGGTGACTGCTATTTTGTTCATATAATTGAATTTTCCTTACACAGGATGCTTCAAAATATTTTTACAAAGTTTGGGGGCAGATTCCTTACATCAAAACAAGAAAAAATTTGTAGTTAAACTTGGGCTCTAAAATACATGGCTTCAGAGCTATGAGCACTTTTCCATCTTTGCTACTGTGAAACACATCTCTTCCATTGAACAAGTCTTAAGATATGCATTTTAGAGTCCATGTTTAGTAGGCATTTTTTTTCTACTTTCAATGAAAGGAACCTGTCCCCAAAGTTGGTAACAAATTCTTAAACACTTTGTATACTACTTTCGTAGCACATGCGAAAGACAGTTTGCCAATAACATTCATTTAATACTCTGTTTATACAAAAGCTTTAATCACCATATTATTGTGGATGCAAAGCACATCACAACTGACAGTGACATTATTAATTAGCATATTAATCTGGGTATGGTAATTGTCAGTGGCAATGTGCTTTGCATCTACATTAATATACTAATCAAAACTGTGTATGAAACCATTATATAAGGCGAAGTAAATGATATGAAGCAAAAGGGGTCGCATTAAGTACTACAAAACACTATATGCTACAAACAAATGTACTTTGTAAATATTTTATCTTCTGTAATACAGATGCTGCTCGTGATGGCCAAGTACATTCAGTGCTAGTCCAGCAATAAATGAATGAAAATAACTGTTGGGCAGCTTTCCACTTAAGAGCTGCAGTGTGCCACATATACAAACAACCTAGCATGCGCTGGACTGTGGTCTATTTGGCTCATAAGGTTATGCTTATCTGCTTCCACCTTCATTGCCAGATTTGAAAATCTGTGCAGTCAGTTGATCTTATTGTGGATGTATGGTCTTCCAAAATCCTGTGTGAGTTAAAATGGTCTGAGGAAAGCAACTTCTTGCGATATAGACCACCTATGTGAGCAGCAGATGAGAATATACTATACGAGCTGTTGAACACCATAGCTCAGCTTTAAAACTTGTATTTTCCTCAGTGTTTCAGTGTAGGCTGGTGTGCGCCTGTTCAGTTTTTTATAAATTTAGCTCTCAGTCTCCCTTTCATGCTTACATTTAGTACGCATCTCCAGTACCACATCTCCTCCCGTTTTGTGACAGAGTCAGGTCACTATACCCGCCCCGGCGAAACATTGCACTTGACAGTTCACTATTTGTCTATTAAGGTTGGCTATACTGTAATAGCGATGTTGCAACAGCAGCCTCTATACACACAGCAGACGATACAGTTTTCCGTCCCGTCTCGTAAATGCAAGCGATTGAGCAATTAAAGTGTGTATAAAAACTCGTTTTTAGTTGTACTACAATGACAGGAAGTAAACAACCATATAATAATGCATGTAAAAGCATAACAATGCACACCCTTTCGATAACGGAGCAAAGAAATACAAAAAACAAGCATCTGACAACTGGTACTTTAAAATCAATAATGTACGTAGTTCACAAAATAAATAATAACCGAGATTGCAATAAATAACAAATATTAGTAATTTTTCACTCACCAATTTACAGCGATAATGGCGCAATTCCATCCAGCTCGCCATCGTCACTGTTGTCCAATTCATCGCGAAAACCATCTTCGTCGTCGTCATCAGCAAGACAAATCATTAATTGTTCATGGCCACTGATAATTCCTTCTATTGTCTGTGCTGCTCGTATAAGCTTCTCGATGTGCTCTACTTTTTTTCTCCATGAGGCTGCATCCGCGGTCACAAGAGCTTCATGCAACAGCTTTTCCACCTCTGTTATTGTAAAGGACTTGTTGTTGTTGTTCCTTACATACATTTTTACATCAATCCATATTAACTCAATAGGTTTGAAATGGCAGTGATATGGTGGCAGCCTTATGCAATATGACCCTGCTCCTTGGCAATTTCATCTACTACATATGTAGGTGTCGTAGGCTTATTTTGTTTAACAAGAGAATATAATAGAACCTATGTCATACTCAGATCTGCTGCAATATTTCGAGCCTGTAACCACTGCACCATAACTTCTTTCCGATCATTTGTGGTTGGAGCTTTGTTCTATATCACCGAATGATATGGTCAATTGTAGTAGGGACAGAAAATTGTTTTAAAAGGTTCCTGAACCATTCAACAAATCGTGTGTGATCCATATCTTCATGGTAATCACCAGTCTTTTTTGATCTAAAAACCAAAAGTGCGTCAGGGACAAAACCACTGGAGGATCCTGCATAGACCACAATTAATCTAGCTCCTCTTCCCATCGGCTGATGGCCGCTACTGCTGGGTGTGTTATCCGTACAGCATTTACTGACAGCTTCCTCGGCATTAACCCATGTTTCATCTAGCCAAATTATGGAATGAATGTCTCTGCCCACAATTTTGTGCAAGAAAATGCTACAAGCGGTAACAATATGTGCCCTCTCTAACAGTACTTTGCGTCCGTCTAGCGTTTTGTAACGGAAAACCATATTTTTTAGCACAATTTTTAGTGGTGTTTTACCACCCCTGAAGAGTTCACTTTCTGCCAAAGAGACTAATAACTTAGCTACAGTTGGATATTCTTTTCTGCTGTAGTAAGCATAAACAAGCCTACGAATTGCATCAGTCTGGAAAGAATCTAAATCTGTGATAGGACTAGGCTGCTTTTTCTTCTTTCCCGGGGTTGTTAAAAATGTATTATTTGATCCAGACAGCTTGGAATCATTACGGCTCACTTCAGTATCTTCCAAGTTTTGTAGTAATACTCCCTTACTTACTATGGTTCTTGCACTAATTCCAAGAGTTTTTGACGTACGTTCCACGACTTTATCGGCAGGAATTGATGGCTGTCCATGAATGCTCACGTAGTTTTTCTCCTGCTCGTAAAACTCAAGAGTTCTGCGTAGTAACTCCAGTGCCTGGCTGTTTAGCGGCACCCCTCGACGCAAAGGATTGTCACTAGGTGAACGAAGTCTTTTCGGTGGCATTTTCCAAGTATGTAAATTCACAACGCAACAAAAGTCACAATGATATAGCACACAGTACAACAAAAACACGCGGTAAACAACATACAATTCACATTGTATACACATTCACTAAACAAAGCCGGCAATGCGGGAACTTTGACGTCACAGCACGTGAGTAACAGCAGTGCTTACTGCGCTGTGATTGGCTGGTGCCCCATGCTGAACGCCTAGCGCCTATCGTTCTTCACTTGTTACTCTGTTACGCTGCCAACTTCATACGCAAACGTCAAGTGTAATGTTTCAGCGGCCCGGGTATAGGCTGTATGTGAGGTTAGAAATTGTACGAGATATTTTTCTCTGGTAGTAGTGGACTTTGTGCTGTCATAGAACATGCAAAGCCCCAGAGTCTTTTTCCAGCTATTTTGTGTTAGATACCAAGGTGTAATTGCAGACGCTCATAAGATCTGGACAAGTTAAGGGAATTGTTGTGTATTTTGATGAGGGATACAATCTAATTTTATCATTGGTTCATATTTATCACTAATGTTGAGGTTTTGCTTTTGTGAGGTTAAGTTGTTCATCAGAATGCTTATTTATTCCTTTGAGCTACTCCAACATTTTGTGTAGTTCATGTTTCTCATTTGAAAACAGCATTTTTAATCAGTTTTCTCCAAATTTTGTAAATTTCTAGGCATCTTAGAGATGTGTGTTTTATTTTTATGTATCATCATCACCAACCATCATCTTCACCACCCACCACCACCACCCACCACCACCTGCTTCATGAGATAGACCACCTCTGTCTGAAAACATCTGTGATTTTTATGTATTAAAACACATTACCTTTGTACATTGTCTCAAACATTAAGTTTTCTGTGGTATAGGTGTCCATAGCAAAAATTGCCAAGCACTTTGTAAGGGACCATCCCAGCATTCACCTTAAGCGGTTTAAGAAAATCACAGAAAACCTAACTGTGGACAACTGGACATGGAAGTTAACTGCCATCCTCCCAAATACAACACCATTATCTGCCTGTAATGTACCAGTTTGAACACAAAGTGGGAATTGATGAATTCCCTCTGTGCTTTCATATGATGGAAGTCCCAAGCAGCTGGAAAAAGTAGTTTTCTCCTGTATGCAAGAAGGATAAAAGAACAGACCCACAGAATTACAGACCAATGTCCTTAATGTCAGTTTCTTGCAGAATTTCTAAGTTCCTTCTTCTATCTTCATTTAAATATGGATTTAGAAAATAATGGTGTCATACAATGCTCCGCTTGTTCTTTACTGCTACAATATCATGTGAACTGTGAATGAAGACAACAGTGAGGTTTCATATTGAGAACAGAATAAAAAATTTGGTTGCATTATTTTCCAGTACACCGTCATACATGAACAGACTGAGAGAATGAACAGTGATCTACAACTGTTTTCTGATGCTAAAGTGTAACTAGAAGTGTCATTGCGAGTAGCTGTTGGAGGATGCAGGATGACTTTGGTCGAGTTTCTATTTCGTGTGATGAATGGCAGCTGGATCTAAATGTAGAAAAATATTAAGTTAATGCAGATGAGTATGAAATAAAATCCTGTAATGTTTGACACAGTTACATCAATTAAATAACTAGATGTAACATTGCAAAGTGGCACAAACTGGAATGAGCAAATAGCCGGGTTTGTAGAGAAGCTGAATGGCTGACTTTGGTTTATTGAATGTTTTCTAGGAAAGTGCATCTCATCCTTACAGAATGTTCGTGCTATCCATTCTTGAGTGCTGCTAGAATGTCTGGGATACCCACCAGGTAGGATTAAAAGAAGATATTTAAGCAATTGAAAGGCATGCTGCTAAGTTTCTTACCGGTAACTTTGATCAACACAGAGGCTTCGTTAGGATGAAGTGAAATGCAGCCAGTCAGTAGCAGAAATCAAAGGTTTATTCAGACCCCTTGCCCTAAGTTTCAAAAGTCCTATTTAGAAGTGTGAATTGTTACACTGGATACATAATATTGTGGAGGTATGTTAAAGCTGTAGCCTAAAGCACCAGTGAAAAAAAAAATTAACTTCCTTAATAGTAAAAATCATACAAATCGTGTTGATCATCATTAGACGGTACCTCACAATTGTGACTAGTGAATTGACATTTGTTTAAGATTTCGTCACACAAGTATTATGGAAATGCTCTGTGAACTCAAATGAGAATTCCTGGAAGGACTGAGATGTTCTTTTTGTGAAAAACTTTTGAGAAAGTTTAGGGAACGAGCTTGTACAGCAGATTTCAGAATGGTCCTACTGCCACCAACATACATCTTGTTTAAGGGTCACAAATATGAAATAAGAGAAATTGGACCATGTATGGAAGCATTTGTGCAGTTGTTATTCTCGTGCTACATTTGCAAGTGTAACAGAAAAGGGAACAATTAGCAGTGGTACAATTTTATTTTGCTTGTTTAATAAGAAAAGCCAATGTAAATCATTTACTTTTCTCGTGTAACCATGTTCTTATGGTTCTGTTTTTTTCCAGAATGGCTGCCGAGAAATTAGAGGAGGTCGAAGACGGGTACGAAATGAACGCCCGGGTTTTAGTATCTCGACATCAGCCAATGAGAAGCTCTCCCGATTTCTACAGGACCCAGCACAAATGGAGCTTAAGTGAGTTCAGAATCATGTGTATTTTGGGAAATGCTTTTTTAAATAGCTTGAGAATAGGGCCAAGTCATATTGTTCGAAATATGTAAATGATTTAGTGTATAAGTAGTAGATAACATTAGCTCATGTCTTACAGAAATCAGATTCCCACTTGAATGCAAATAAACACAATACACCTTACGCGACCCTGATATTATTGCACTTGGCCTCCCATGGCCTTTATTGGAAACATGCTGTATGGTACAGTAAACAAATACAATGGTGATTTAGGGAAACATATCACACGGTAAATGCTTGCAGGACACTTGTGTGTGTATACTATCAAATGGTTCAGTAGTGTGTCCTCTTGAAACATGAAGAAAACTCGTGATAAGCTGACCAAAGCACCCTCCTTCCCAGGTGCAATAATAGTGTGGTCGACTAATACAGTTTCAGACACAGAAATCGTGCAGAATTCAAATTTATTGTTAGAAAGTGGTTAAATAACCAGTGAAATTGAACATTTTAAATCTGTAGTACGTAAGAGTTGAAAAGCTCTCTTCAAGTATTACATTCAGGAATGTATTACAATTATACCTCTGTAACGATTGTACAGAAAGATGTGCACTGTTCTTTAGGTTTCATTTGCACTGGAATTCTGAGCTGAAAAATTTAAATGATGAACACTAAATTTCCAGATTCTACCTCACAGGTTTACTTGTGGCACATGCTGTTTATTCAGTACTGGTATTCCTCAGGTAAGCTACCAACTTCCTGTGAGCTATGTGTTGACTTGTTCCATAGGTAACTTTATCTCACACTGTCCCAGATAACCTGACGAATTATAATTAAAAATTATAGAATAGTAGGTGAAGTAGAGGATAGCATAGATGAATAAATAAAAGAGCTTACAAGTGGGAAAATTTTAAAATACTGACAAACATTCCGTGGTGACACCTATACATAGAGAGGTAACAACAGAGGAAAACTTAGGAAATATTTTTGTGTGCAGGTGCTATAAGGGGTAGCCAGTGTATGAACAATGGTCCATTGTGTGATAACTAGATAAAGTAACAGAAGCAAGAGAGTAAGGGGATGTCAACTGATGATCTTTACATGGGTACAAGTTTTCCTAGTTCCGCAAATAGAAAATAAATAAAATTTATTTGTGTCATAAGGCAGCAGAGGACAATGATCTTTCTTAGCAATCTACAAATAATCTTACTCGCTAACCCATCCCAAAGCATCGCCTTGCACAGATAACTGCACACTCATACTGCAGTTATGTTGTATTACATGAATGATAATTGTGACTTGGTATGACACTGAATTGTATCCAGCTTATCTATGTAGTTCAGTATTTACACTAAATCAAATTAATAGCAACAAAAAATTTTGTATTAAGAACTAATTACTGTATTAACATTTTATTCACCCAGCATAAAGTAATTCAAATGAGTATATGTCTAAATATCATCTAGAGTCACAAAACAGTATTCTGTATTGTGCCATTTTGCATCCTACTCCTTTTCTTAAAAGGTGTATACATTACTTTATGTGGTTCCTTGCGTCTGGTGTTAACAAATATGGCTTTATATAGAGCACCTAGAAAGAATATTATAATAATAAATAGTTTATTGGTGAAGATGGAGGCACATTTCACCAGTGTGACAACATAAAGTAGCTTGAGAAAAACAGAAAAAACACATAATATGACATAGTAAAATCACAACACCTGACTGAAGGATCCTATTTATATTTTCTATGCTTCTAGTGCTGTTTTCCATCCGCGTAAATAATCTGCAAGCCACCATACAGTACGCAGTGGAGGGGACATCATACCAGTATCGTCGATTTTGTTTTTTATTGCATTTACCCACTGATCGAGTGAGGAAAATGACTGTCTTCAAGCCTCTGTATGCATGTGCCATAATCTCCCTTACCTTACTTCCACGATCACAACACATGATACACGACACCAGTGTTGTAACGATCAAGGAGTCATCTTCAAATCCAGTTTCCTTAAATTTACCCAACATGGTATTGCGAGAATTAAGTCGGTTTGGTTCTGAGTGTTGACATTTCACTTCTCAGAGCATTTCTGTTGCATTTTCGTGTGGGCTATACCAACTTAAGGTCCTAGCAGTGTGTCACTGCAGTCATTAAATTTGTCATTGTGCCTCTTCAATAAGGACTCCGAATATCATAACAGAATTCTAGCGTCTTGTAAGCTATTTGCTTTAGATGAACTGCGCCTCCATTTGCCTTCCCTAACATGGGTTTCACACGATCATCGTATTTTGTATTGACCCTAAATGTAAATAATCTATAACATGTTTAAAATGTTCACCACTAATTGTATAATCAGTACTGCACAAATCTCTCTCCCTCTCTGTGACATACCTCTTTTTTTTCACATTTAGGGAGAGCTACCATTCACTACACCACATGTCTGGTGATACAACCTGTACACACATAAATCCTCAGCAAACAGTTGTACAGTGTCGCTGATCCTAGCTGATAAATTGTTTGTGTATAGTGAGAGCATTACAGATTTATTATGCCTTCTGTTGCAAAGCCAATGACACTTTTACTTCTGTGGAACATTCACTGCCCAGTAAAAAATACAGGTTTCTGTTTATCAAACATTTTTCAAGTGAAGTCGTATCTGCAAAGATACTCTGTACAATTGTATTTTGGTCAGTAGTTGACAGTGTGGTGCAGTGTCCAATGCCTTTCAGAAATCTAGAAAGATGTAGCCTATCTGTTCTGCTGTGCTAGTGTTTTTCTGCTGGCACACTGGTAAGAAATGCCTCCATCCATCACACTAACCTACTATACCTGTAATATTCTTGGTGTTTACGTAACATTGTTTGCATTAACATCAGCATGTAAGAGCACTTGAAACTTAGTTTAATGATGGCATGTCTTTGTACACTAATTTTTCTGTTTTACTCAATAGAAAGGGAAGATGAGATGGGTGATATGATCCTACGAGAAGAATTTGAGAGAGCACGTTGAGAGCCCCTGGAGTAGACGACATTCAGTCAGAACTACTGATATCCTTGGGAGAGTCAGCCATAACAGATCTGTTCCACCTGGTGTACAAGATCTGGAGTAGACGACATTCAGTCAGAACTACCGATATCCTTGGGAGAGTCAGCCATAACAGATCTGTTCCACCTGGTGTACAAGATAAATGCAAGGAAAAATACCCTTAGACTTCAAGAAGAATGTTATGATTCCACTTCCAAAGAAAGCCGATGCTGACAAATTTAAATATTCCTGAACTGCCAGTGTAAGTAGTCATTGCTGGAAAATACTGACACAAATTATTTACAGAAGAATGGAAGAATCTGGTAGAAGCAAACCAGGGAAGATCAATTTGGCATCTGGAGAAATGCTGGAACATGCAAGGGACTACTGATCCTACAGCTTATCTTTGGAGATATGTTAAGGGAACACAAATCTGTGTTTATCACATTTTTTGATTTGGCGAAAGCTTTTGACGGTGTTGACTAGAATACATTCTTTTAGTTTTTGAAGGTAGTGGGGATAAAATACAAGGAGGAAAAGGCTATTTTCAACGTTTATAGAAATCAGACAGCAGTTACAAGAGTTTGAGGGGTGTGAGAGGGAAGCAGTGATTTAAAACAGTGTGTTCAATCGGAATATTGAACAAGTTGTGAAGGAATGCAAGGAGAAATTTCGAAAGGTAATTAAAGTTTAGAGAGAAAAACTTGAATTAAAACAGGTGACCGAGCGAGGTGGCGCAGTGGTTAGACACTGGACTCGCATTCGGGAGGACGACGGTTCAATCCCGCGTTCGGCCATCCTGATTTAGGTTTTCTGTGATTTCCCTAAATCGCTCCAGGCAAATGCCGGGATGGTTCCTTTGAAAGGGCACGGCCGACTTCCTTCCCTAATCCGATGAGACCGATGACCTTGCTGTCTAGTCTCCTTCCCCAAAACCAACCAACCAACCTAAAACAGGTGATGCTGTTGGAATTAGATTAGGAAAAGAGGGAAAAAAGAGAGGATATTAAATGTAGAGTGACAGTGGCAAGAAATGTGTTTCTGAAGAAGACATCAAATATATATTTAAGTATTAGGAAGTCTTTTTAGAAGGCATTTGTCTTAAGTTTAGCCTTGGACGGAAGTGAAACACACGATTGCCAGTTTGGACAAGAAGGGACTAGAAGCTTTTGAAGTGTGATACTACAGAAGAGTGCTGAAGATTAGGTGCGTAGTTCATGTAACTAATGACGAGAACTGAGAAGAACGGAAATTTGTGGCAAACTTGAATAAAAGAAGAAATCAGTTGATAGGATACACTCGGAGACATCAGGGGATCATCAGTGTGGTATTGGGGGGAAGTGTATTGGATAAAAACTGTAGAGGAAGGCCACAAGATTAATACCATAAGCAGGTACAAAAGGGTGTAGATTGCAGTAGTTACTCAAGAGATGAAGAGACTTGCACAAGATAGAGCAGTGTGGAGAGATGAATTAAACCAGTCTTAGGAATTTCAGACAGCAACAACAATCAGCTATGTAGCTTTGTGAAGTTTTATGTGGGTAGCAACCTCATATATTTTAAACCGTAAAATATTTATCTTTAAAAATTAAAGAAACAAGGAAAGATTCACTTCTGCTCTGTATTAGTGCTCGCGTGGGGAAAAAGGCACCATTTTATGGCTCGGAATAATGCCTACCTGCATTTGAGGCAAGTTTCAGTGGCCACCACTTTCTATAGAACTTTTAACATTTTTTGCTATTAAGAACTGGTAAAGGATTTTTGTATTGACTTGGTGTGGCAGACAGGGCTGTTAAAAGATGTATTTGCAAGGTACAAAATTTCACAGTGCAAAATTTCAACTGAGTTATTTTCTAACGGGAGCCAGAATTTATACATGCATCTATTCATTTCAATTACCACAGTCAAAGACATAGTCATCCTTATGAACAATATTATGTATCAGAGTAATATTAATGTTCACATCTCCGTCTTTTTCCGCTAGCTAGTTTCCAGTCTTTTTGGACACGAGATTTGCTGTTTGATGGTATGTGTCCTCTGTTTCAGGCTCCATCCCATGAAACAGCAGGAGCGTGACCAGCTGTGCCAACTTGCGACGCTGTATTCGCTCAAGATGTCGACTGACCCTACACTCACATGCCCTGTGCTCACCAAAACAAGGTACTGTTAATTGCTAGTGGAATCATCACAGTGACACAATTCCTCCAACTCCTAGCTGAAAAGAAATGGGTCAGAGAAAATCGCTGTCCACCACCCTTCCCAGGTCCCTCACAGTTGAATATCTTTTCTAGAAAACAGTGTTCTGCATAGAGCTGAGTCAGCTAATTACATGAGGTACAGAAGTTGTCCTGGTATGTCTTCTTCAGTTCCTGTGGTTTTGTTTGCTGCTAATGTTTGAGATTGAAATGTGTCATTGTCCAAAACGTAAAGTTATGAACCTATGTACTGATGGGTTAAAACCGAACAAAAATGGTTTTGAAATATGGAGGTATGTCTGTTTTGTGACCTGTTGAGGTCATTTATATGTAAATCTCTTAATTTGTGTAGAATCGATGTTTGAAAGTTTTAACAGGTCTGAAGGCTACAGTGGCATAAATCACTGAAGAGACAGTCCTGTATGAGGGGCAGTTATGACTAGCAGATTCACAGCAGTTATTTATGAAACGAACATTTTGATAGAACAGTATATTTTAACATGTGCAGCATCTAAAGAGACAGTCCTGTATGAGGGGCAGTTATGACCAGCAGATTCACAGCAGTTATTTATGAAACGAACATGTGCAGCATCTAAAGGGTCATATATTTCCAGTTTGTGTTATCACTCCAATAAGGAAAGAATAGAAAAAACCGACCAACTAATAATCTCAGAAATATGGTACTGTACATGCTGCATGTTTTAGTATACATTGTCTCAGGCAAATGTTTAACTTTTTCCCAAGTTTCTTCTGAATCTGTAAGTCAAAATTCTTAGCTAAGCTGTTGGGAATCGGGCTTACGTAGTTTTTGAGATCCATTGACTGTCAAATATCAACTCTACACTGATGAATGGCTTTGAGGGGTGTTAGAGCGCACAAGTGTCTCTTTCAGCCTATCGAGCTTCGAGTACTTTCCTCCTGAGGAGAAAGAAGAGTATGTGAGCAAAAGTCTGCAGGCTGTCATCACTGTAGGAAAAATCTGCTAGATTGTTAGGCTGCATCATGTACCTCTTCAATCTGTTGTTACGTGGTCGACATTTTGACCCCTTTTACTGGGATATTCTTTAGGATCTTCTGTTGTCCCGTTTTAGCTTAGTGCTGTCTAACACCAGTATTACATTCACTTCTAAAAGGAAATTTTCCCATGATAGTTATGATGAATAAGGTTCATCGAGTGAAATTTTTCTGGCTGCTGCTGTTAGGCTAGTAGCATTGTGTAGGTACCGATAACAGGTAATGAGAGAGACTTGAAGGGATGTTTACTGAAGTATTATTGTCATGCCGTGGAAGAGGGGCTTCCCTATAGTCGTTTGTATTCTTCACGCACTGTGGCAGGATATTTTCCGTCTCGACGGTGGAGGGCCTCGTAGCTGAAATATGTTGGCTATTTTGGCTATGGGCTTGGCAGCACTGGGAACTGGAAAGTGCCACCAGTCCTCTGTAAGTTCTGGGCAAGCTTCAGCGACCACTGTACGGTGTAGTGGTGGACCATTGTGTGTCACAGGGAATGGGGATCTTGGCGTGACAGCCTCGATCATAAGGATGGTGTAAACCTCTGTAAAACAAAAGCCTCAGTTTCAGTGTGTGATGAGATGCATGGCTGTTTAGGTGGAACAGTCATTGGTGGAGAACCTTCTGTACCTCAGTTGTATAATGCTTAGCTAGGCATGCAGGGCTGTATCGAGGTGGACTTGTATTTCCCCAGATGCTCGTGGAACTGAGATGGAACCCTTCAAATCTCCTCCTCCTCTTCACAGTGAGATGGATTCACCGTCTGGGAGTACTCGCACTCAGTCATCAAAACAAATGAGGGAGGCTAGTCCCCCTGATAATCAAACGGGGTTCAAGGAGTCATAAGTCACAATGTGTCCGTGGTGAAGAAGAGCATGGAGGAGATGTTTGAGAAAATGTCCCCTTTCTATATACGTAAATGTTTAGAAGGGTTTGCTGGAACTTTAAAGTCTATTAAACAATTATGTAATAGTTCCATTTTTTGTCGAGACTAAATGGTCAGAGCAGTTGGAACTTGTTAAGAAGTCATACAAATTAGGTGACTATGATATTGTTGTTGAGATGCACACCTCTCTCAGCTCGAGCAACAGTGGGTCACATGCGGTCATTTCATGGCCATAGATACACAAGGTGTTTAAAAAATGACCGGTATATTTGAAACGGCAATAAAAACTAAACGAGCAGTGATAGAAATACACCGTTTGTTCCAATATGCTTGGGACAACAGTACATTTTCAGGCGGACAAACATTCGAAATTACAGTAGTTACAATTTTCATCAACAGATGGCGCTGCAAGTGATGTGAAAGATATAGAAGACAACGCAGTCTGTGGGTGCGCCATTCTGTACGTCGTCTTTCTGCTGTAAGCGTGTGCTGTTCACAACGTGCAAGTGTGCCATGGACAACATGGTTTATTCCTTAGAACAGAGGATTTTTCTGGTGTTGGAATTCCACCGCCTAGAACACAGTGTTGTTGCAACAAGACGAAGTTTTCAACGGAGGTTTAATGTAACCAAAGGACCGAAAAGCAATACAATAAAGGATCTGTTTGAAAAATTTCAACGGACTGGGAACGTGACGGATGAACGTGCTGGAAAGGTAGGGCGACCGCGTACGGCAACCACAGAGGGCAACGCGCAGCTAGTGCAGCAGGTGATCCAACAGCAGCCTCGGGTTTCCGTTCGCCGTGTTGCAGCTGCGGTCTAAATGACGCCAACATCCACGTATCGTCTCGTGCGCCAGAGTTTACACCTCTATCCATACAAAATTCAAACGCGGCAACCCCTCAGCGCCGCTACCATTGCTGCACGAGAGACATTCGCTAACGATATAGTGCACAGGATTGATGACGGCAATATGCATGTGGGCAGCATTTGGTTTACTGACGAAGCTTATTTTTACCTGGACGGCTTCGTCAGTAAACAGAACTGGCGCATATGGGGAACCGAAAAGCCCCATGCTGCAGTCCCATCGTCCCTGCATCCTCAAAAAGTACTGGTCTGGGCTGCCATTTCTTCCAAAGGAATCATTGGCCCATTTTTCAGATCCGAAACGATTACTGCATCACGCTATCTGGACATTCTTCGTGAATTTGTGGCGGTACAAACTGCCTTAGACGACACTGCGAACACCTCGTGGTTTATGCAAGATGGTGCCCGGCCACATCGCACGGCCGACGTCTTTAATTTCCTGAATGAATATTTCGATGATCATGTGATTGCTTTGGGCTATCCAAAACATACAGGAGGCGGTGTGGATTGGCCTCCCTATTCGCCAGACATGAACCCCTGTGACTTCTTTCTGTGGGGACACTTGAAAGACCAGGTGTACCGCCAGAATCCAGAAACAATTGAACAGCTGAAGCAGTACATCTCATCTGCATGTGAAGCCATTCCGCCAGACACGTTGTCAAAGGTTTCGGGTAATTTCATTCAGAGACTACGCCATATTATTGCTACGCATGGTGGATATGTGGAAAATATCGTACTATAGAGTTTCCCAGACCGCAGCACCATCTGTTGTTGACAATTGTAACTACTGTAATTTCGAAAGTTTGTCTGCCTGAAAATGTACTGTTGTCCCAAGCATATTGCAACAAATGGTGTATTTCTATCGCTGCTCGTTTAGTTTTTATTACCGTTTCAAATATACCGGTCATTTTTGAAACACCCTGTATTAGAGCCTGAACAAGAATTGGCGTCATAGGGTATAGTGGATGTGACCTACAATTCTCCAAATCTACCTGAACACATCGTGGCAGGGTTCCTCTGACTTCAAGTTAGGTCTTATGTAACTAACCCTATGCAATGCTACCAATGCCGACGTTATGGCCATACAGTGATGAGTTGTGGCGAAGTGACCTATGGGAAATGTGGACAGGTAGTCTATGAAACTGAAAGTGACTGCCCATCTCCAACAGTCTACATTAACTGCTCTGGGAGTCACCTAGTCTGACGCTGAGGCTACTCTGTTTTTGCTGAAGAATGCAAAACCTAGGAAATAAGTGACCAAGCGGAGCCCCTAGACAGAAGCCAAAAAGTAATAAAAGGCGACGAAATCCCGTCTTTGCCCCTACTTATGCTTACATAACGCAGAAACCTGCTCCCAAAGTTGACACTTCAACACAAATGACATCCAGTGTACCACTATCCACCACCGTTACCTGTACTTGCACTTGTATGTGCCGAAGCAAGGTAGTAAAGATATAGGGATCCGAGCAGCTGTGACAGAGGAGGCCAGTATTGTTTTAACAGTGAGCACTGAGAAGTCGCTCCAAAAGCTGAGTGCCTCTCAGTGTCCACATTACTCAAAGCAGAGTGCCTGGATACCCCGTTTCCCCCTCATCGGTGAAGGGGAAAGGAGGAGGGACAGGGCGTCAGCTTACGGGCGCCTTCAGGTGTCGTTCTGGCTCGCCTTATTGATAATGAATACATTGTAGATTTTGATGCCTCGTCACCAGCCCCAGGCAGTCCCTACACTCCCAGTCACTCTACAAGTGCCTCACCACACCAGCACAAGTATACCGGTAAATCAAAACCACACCCCTGAACTGGCTCCCGTACTCCAGTGGACTATGGAAGGATACAGGTGTCATCTGTACAGCATGGGGCAGACCTTTTTGCCTCGGTCTCCAGGAGACTCATTTTAATTGTACTGATGTGCCTGTAGTTGGAGGCTATACCTCTGCAGAAAACGCGAACTTGCTGGTGGAAGAGCGAAGGAGGGTAACGGTATTTATCAAGGACACTTTCCACTCCTCACCTGTGCTGCTATAATGCTACAAGCAGTTGTGTTTTGCATAATGGCCAATGTTGCTCTCATCAGCCCTTGACAGTGAGGTCCTTGTACATCTAGATAAACTGCACTGTCCCTTTCTATTTTTAAGGGACTTCAGTGCACACAGTGTTCTATGTGGTTCTAACATCAGGGTCAGATACTTGAGGATCTGACATGTAGTATGGATATGATAATGATGAACATGGGTCAAGCTAAACATTTTAGCTCTACTACAGGTTCGTCTATGGCCATAGACCTCTCCTTCTGCATGCTTGCCCTTGCAGACTTTGCTCAGTGGGGAATGGACAATTACCTTCATGAAACTTCCTGGCAGATTAAAACTGTGTGCCGGACCGAGACTCAAATTTGGGACTGTTGCCTTTCACGAGCAAGTGCTCTACCAGGCTGTGGCAAAGCCGTGTCTCTGCAGTATCTTTTCTTCCAGGAATGCTAGTTCTGCAAGATTTGCAGGAGATCTGTGCAGTTTGGAATGTAGGAGATGAGGTACTGGCGGAAGTAGAGCTGTGAGGATGGGGTGTGAGTCATGCTTTGGTAGCTCAGATGGTAGAGCACTTGCCTGCAAAAGGCAACAGTCCCGAGTTCAAGTCATGGTCTGGCACGCAGTTTTAATCTGCTAGGAAATTTCATATCAGCGCACACTCTACTGCAGAGTGAAAATTTCATTCTGGAATTACCGTCATGGTAACAACTGCTATCCTATCTGGATCAGTTTGCCTGACGGAATACCTGAAAGGAAGCTGCTAAAATGGTTGCCCAGAGAGGCTAACTGGATGCATTACAGGCAGTTCGCTGTTTTCGAACTGTCCGATAGCGTCCAGGATGAGTGGGTCACATTACAGCCGTGATTGACCATGCCGCTGATGCATCCATCCCACAGTCAATGGGAATACATATGAGAAGAATAATTTGGGAAAGTAAGCAGAGGTCTTGGCAACAGTAGGTCCAAATCCACAAGTAAAGTATACGAAGCCATCAGGAGGATCTCAGGGCATATCTTACAACCTCCAGTAGCAGCTGTATGAGAGCAGGGGTCTTTCCTAAGACTGCTGAGAGACATTGCTCAGACAATGGCTGAATCGTATAAGTCCGTTACAACTGATTATAGCTAGGATCCAGCTTTGTCACTCTCAGGAGACATAGGAGAAAGATGATTTTGAGTTTCCATTTCACCAACAGGGAGGAATGCAACCAGCATTTCTCTCTGTGGGCATTGGATTCTGAATTGTCGGTAGCTCGTGATACTAGACCTGGACACAACCTAGATAATGTACAATGTAGTGCAACAGTTGGACCGCAGTCGAAGGCTTCATCTCTTCAATGAAATTTGAATGATCGGAGACTTTCCCAACTCGTGGAAAGAATCTTATTTTAATCCAAAAATTAAAACCTGGGAAGGTCAGACAAACCCCAATAGTTATTGTTAACATTAGCCTGTCAAGTTGTATAAAAAAGACACTGGATCATACGTTCAGCTGATGCCCAGTGTGGGTTCTCAAAACCAAGTCCTTACTAAGTCACTCCTAGTTTAGGTTCAAGAGGTATAACTCCATACTCCTGACCCTGCCCAAAGCAGCAATTCAACAAGCTCTCCTCCATAATCCATGCGTTATCAGTGTCTTCTTCAGTTTGGAAAAGGCCTATGATACTACATGGAAGGATAATATTTCATTGCTGCACTGTCAGTGGGGATTCTGTGGACATCAACTCGTGTTCATATGGTCCTACATCTCTGACAGGTATTTTGGATGCAGGGTTGGAATTGTCATGTCTTGACTGTTTTAACCAGAATAGTGTTCCTCAAGGCATTGTTTTAAGTATCACAGCACTTGCCATTGCAATAAACAGTATTATGTCCTCAGTGTGGTGCCCCGTACTGTGTTCCTTGTTCGTGGATGGCTTCTCCATCTTGTGTGCGTTCACCAACCTTGCAATAGCTCCTTGGCAATTGCAATTGATGATCAGATGGTTGGAGAAACGGTCTTACACCACAGATTTTAAATTCTCCTCGGAGGAAACAGTTTGTGTTGATTTTAATTGCTCCCACTCTTTTTAATTCACTCATTTTGAAAGTGGAGGATTGAGTCCTCAGTTTTGAGAAAAATATGAAATATCTGGGCCTCACTTTTGATGAGAAGCTTCACATGACTACCACAGCTGAAAGAACTGAAACTGAGATCTCTCAAAGCCTTAAACGTCCTTCAATGCATCAGTCATAGGTCTTGGGGAGGCAACAGGGTGTGTCTGCTCCAACTTTATAAGGCCTTTGTGTGATCCCAGCTTGAATACAGATGTCAGGTTTATGGATCAGCAAGGCCTTCATACCTCAAAACACTGGATGCAATTCACCGGGAGGGTATTAGGCTGTCAGCAGGAGCCTATTGCTAGATTCCTGTTGCTAGCATGTGTGCAGAGGCCCGTGAACCTTCGCTGTCTATTTGACGTTTTCTTCTCGTGGTACTCAAAGCATATAGGGCTTTATCTGTTCCTACTTGCTAACAGTCATCACTAGAACAGTTGGTCCGTGAGGTTGTTTGGGATCCATCATGTGAGAGAGAGCCTTGAATTATTGCAGGTGGGGGGGAATTAACGTCCAAAGCCAGGGGTGGAGTAGGGCATTCCCTGGCTACTAATGAGGCTCAGATTACTTTCGGAACTAACTGCTTACAGGAAGTATTATACCCCAAACTATATTTTCAAAATTAAATATAATGATATTTTACATTGCCACCCACGTTTTATTACTGTTTACATTGGTGGGTCTAAGCAGGGAGGTTTTATCGATTGCTCTGTTTTGTTCCCCAACACTGTCCCCAGGGTAGGGCTCCCAGAGCAGTTTTCAGTGCATTGCACAGAACTGTTTGCTATCCTGAGGGCAGTGGAGCAGATGAAATGGCATCATGACGAGAAATTCCTCATCTGCTCAGACTCTCAAAGTGCCCTCCTTGCTGTTGGTCATGTGTGTCCAGCAGATCGGATGGTGCAAGATGCCCCCCTTCTCTTGCACAGGCAGTACAAGGAAATAATTCTCTGCTGGATTCTAGGACACACACATGGATGCAGGGAAATGAATATTCTGATGCAGCTGCTGAGGAGATTTGTTCCCTTCCACCTTCCACTTGCTGTTCAGTCCCCGTAGAGGCTGTCACTTCATTTGTGCCCAAGAAGACAGTGTGTTGGTGGGAGGCTCTGTGGCTGGAACTGAGGAATAATAAATTATGTTCTGCAAAATCTGCAGTGCGACTGTGGCTTACCTCCTTCCACTCACAATGAGCTGAAGAAGTCGCCCTTATTTCCTGTTGACACAGGGCTTCCTCTTACATGACACGGAGCACTCAGTGTGCCACAGATGTGTGACACAGCTGTCAGTAAGACATATTTTAATTGAATGTGTTTTATATGATGCTAATGGCCTTGCCGCAGTGGTAACACCGGTTACCGTCAGATCACCGAAGTTACGGGCTGTCGGGCAGGGCTAGCACTTGCATGGGTGACCATCCGGCCTGCCGAGCACTGTTGGCAAGTGGGCTCCACTCAGCCCTTGTGAGGCAAACTGAGGAGTGACTTGATTGAGAAGTAGCGGCTTCAGTCTCATAAACTGACATCCAGCTGGGAGAGCGGTGCGCTGATCACATGCCTCTCCGTATCCGCATCCAGTGATGTCTGTGGGCTGAGGATGACACGGCAGCCGGTCGGTACTGTTGGGCCTCCATGGCCTGTTCTGGCAGAGTTTTGTTTAGTTTAACTTAGTTTAGTGTTTTATATGATGACCTGACAGATGATCTGGGTCTCCCATAGGATTAACTGATAAGGTGAGTGTGGTTCGAATTTTAAGATTTTGTGTGATGTCCACTCTTCTTCCCAAAATAGTGGGTGTGAGATTTGCATGTGTCACAGAGTGACTTGGTCATCCATAATTTCCAAGTAGTCATGCAGCCATCTGGCCCCTTTTAAAATGTGTTTGTACTTGTATCTTATTCCTGATTTTATCTGGCTATTGAACTGTGTTCCATAGGAATTTCATTAGGGCTTTTCTGTTGCTCATCTTGTCATGGTTGCCTTTCAGTTGTTGTGGGAAACTGCAACATAGTTTCCAGATTTATTTTTTTGTCTAATAGATTTTCACCATGCATTTCTGTGTACGAGGGCTGTCCAGAAAGTAATATACGTTTTGGTCAGCTGTGATGGTGGACGGGGCTACAGCCACCACCTCGGTGCCGTAATGGTCTTACACTCAGTACACATCCAATCTGTGTCTCTGCTACTTCTTTTTCTGTGACGTGTTGAAATGCGCTGTGCAGTAGAAAATCCTGCCATTTCTGAGGTGCATTCTGGGATTAGGTTTTTGTTGGCAAAAAACTGCAAGCTAGTTATCAACCACTGGCAAAGTTAAGGCGGACAATACAAAACAAGCATCTGGCAAAACTTTGCACAAATTTTCATGACAACACCCATCCACACTCGACTGATTGTACAGGAGAGCTCCTACAGCGTTTTGGGTGGGAGGTGTTTGATGATCCACCATACAGCCCAGATTTGCTGCCAAGCAACTAACACCTCTTCCCAGAAATGAAGGCACTGCTTGCTACATGACGCTTTGATACTGATGCTGAACTGCAAGACGGTATAAAGCAGTAATTGCAATCACAGGTGGTAGATTTCAGCAGAGACAATATTGAAAAACTTGCACCATGGTATGATTAAAACTTCTTGAATTTGAATGGCGATTTTGTAGAACAGCTGAAGAGTGCACCTTTAAGGAGAGTTGGAACATCCTATTCAGACAATGTTAATCTTAGTGACTTGGCTTCCCTGTATTTCAGGAACCGCTGTAGCCATTGACATGAAACTTTTACGGGACATTAAACTGTATGTTCTGAGGCTACTGAAGTACAAGAATTGCATTTCAGTCACTGCTTTCGGAAATACAGTGTTTTCATTACACAGTTAAAATTTTGTGTACTTTTGTGTATGTTATCCTAAATAATTTTATTTATACATCACAGTATGTTCTTCTTTTAGTTCAGTAGACTCAGGATATGTATGTTATTACTCCCTGAAAACTTGAATACTCTTCTGGAAGTGGTTTCTGAGATTTAGGGAAAAATGCAACAGAAAATGTAAGTTTTCTGGAACAGCTTCTAAAGTTTCAAAAGACTGTAACTCATTTAATATGTGCTTAATTTTTTATTTTTAGTCACTCAGAAGCACCCTGCACCAACTGCATATCATCCTCTTTTTCCAAGATTTTTCTTCTTTCTGGTCTCCTTAGTGACCAACTGTCCTGCATACTCTGCTTTATCAATGTGAACCTTGTCCATCCATTAAAGTTCTCTGATGCAGTTTGCTCCAGGATTAATTCCCATATGTTGTAGCACTTTCACCCTACCAATGTTGCCATCATTAAAAGCGATAACAGCATCACTTAACCCCCCCCCCCCCCCCCACTTTAGTGTCTTCATTCCAACAAAAACATTTTTTGGTAAGCGAGTCCATATAAGATTATTGAAGGACTCATTGGGATTTTGAGTATGACCATGCAGACACTTCTTCAGTAATTCAGGATTTGCAAGGTATCTATAAATAGATTTTATGATATCCATGACTGCTACTGGGATGGACTGTTAGTGGCTGCGTGAACTGTTTGAGTACTGGGCATTGCGGTAATTGCACCATGAATCAGGTCCAGGAGGGCAAAGGTAGTGTACTGGTTTTTCATCAGTTGGCAGTCTGTGGAAGAAGGTAGCACATACCCCCTGCTTCATTTTCAACAAATCCTTAGTAATATTTCTAATGGTCATCCCATAATACTGCTGTAGTTCGTCAATCATTTTGTCTGTCAGCCTGCGTCTTATGGTTTTCCATCAGACAGTTTCTTGTCTCTCAAATTTTGTTTCAACTTCCTCAACCTGGTGCCCATACTCTTCTGGACATGACCTTTTAGACACAGCAATCCACAAAAAATCATGGATTTTATTACATCTTGAAGTAATGCACATAACAATTTTAACATTTTCAACCGGTGTAGATTATATTTAGAAAAATAAAATAAAATACTTCCCATGTGAGTTTATAAGTGATACATTGCAAATTTTAAGATGAGATAAAAAATGGAAATTTTAGATTTTTTTTTCTTTCTAAATCCCCTTAAAGTGTAGATAATAAAATTGCATTTTTCCATATTATTAATTTTTTTATTTAAAAACTTTTGGATAGTCCTCATATCATTGTGCAAGGGCGCTGATAACCTGGCCGTTCACTGTGCCCACACACAGATCGTCATCAGCTAGCATTCGTACACTCTTGGAACCTATATTTTAGTCGCAGTCCTTATGATGTTCCAGTATTGCAGATTTTGTAGTATGCATTAAACACATTTGTATTCGTCCTCTTCTTTCATAAATTCATTTACCGTCCCTTCAGTTTGGTTGTGTACACTTTGTCGCAATCACGCTGCAGTGTCGAGGTGATTGGGTGGGTCCATTTTGTTTCAGAGAAAGTCCTCTACTTCATTTTGACTGAAACATGTGGAATTCATACAATTCTGTAGCCTACTGACCTAGAAGATTTCACCTTCGATGTAAGTGAATCGCAATATGCTGAAATCTGTGGACTGAAGTACATATGGTTTACATATTGTTTAAAATACCAGAGGGAAGAATCTGACTCCTGATAACTTGCTAACTTAGGTGCTTCCTGTTGTAAGTATAAAATCAGGGTGTATACGTCCCAGGACAACTCCGATAACTTTTTAGAATTCTGGGAATTTTTATTACTTTAGTTTTCAGTTTAATTTATGTAATTTTGACTGGTAAGAACTGATACCCTAACAAAGAATTTTACTTTAGCCTGTTACTGCAGCAATAAAACAGAACTGAGAGAATCACACCAAAATAAAATTTTAGTTGGAAAGCAAATGTGCCATTTACAAGCAGCAAAATGCACCAGAGGCTTTATGGCAAAGACAGTGCAATACTTCATAACAATCAACTGCTTTTGATGTGTGTGACACCACAACTATTTACATTTCTAAAGGGCACCAGATTGCAGCGATCCGTGCTGTGGGTGACCAATAGCTTCATAGATGCACATGTTTAGGCAAATCTCAGCAAAGGTTACCAACTACTGGTCACGTGAAAATCCCAGGCAGTCTGATGAATCACATGCAATTTGTGCACACTCTTTCACTGCCTGGCTGGTTAGCAGCAACATGTGGCAACATGGTTGTGACTTGTTTATTTCTTTATAAGCAAGGTTGAGCAGTTTTGTTTTGCTTTGCCCACATTGAGTAAGAAATTTATGTTAGAATTTAAAGTTATCCAGGGATGACAAAGAACTAATACAAATACACCCTCCAGTGTTGCAGCCATTAGCATTTTGAAGCTAGTGCTATAGAGTTAGAATTGATGGGAAGTTCATAATCGCGATTCAGTGGGCTCCCTCTTACAATTTTGAGTGGTTTATGATATTATTATACTATTATTAAAGGTTTTAACTTCCAAACAGAATCACATATGTATCCACTTTAATGTTAAAAGGACATTTTAATTTAAATGTTCCGGGTAAACTACAATTGTACAATTATACTCAAATTCCTCATTGTTTCATGTAATCTAACTCTCCTTCATACAGTTTATATCATTCAGGACTAATAAATGTGAAACGAATTGTATTGGCACATTGAAAGATGTAGACAACTCATTTGGCGTCAGTGGAAAATGTAATGTATTTTATAAGGTAACCTACAGTTTGCAAAAAAGTGTTTATAAAAAAGTTTAATAATTTATAATTCTCATTTATTTTAAATTTATGTTTTGTGAGTTATTCTTGGCAATAAAGAAACTAGCTGCAACTGCTGCTTAACATAGCAGTTCATTTTCTATAGCAGAATGTCTCAATACAGTGAGTTCATAATACTGATTGAAATCGCTTGGCAAGTCACTTATGTGTAGGGTGAGTGAACAATTACAGGCAATATCACATTCGATGGATCGTTGTAATCCATTGCTTGTTTGTGGGGCCCTTAACAGATTGGGGAAAATATTGTGAATGCTTGTTTGAGAAGCATTACTTTCACAGTAAATTTCCTTTTATGCAAGATGAATTATGTTAAGTGCAAGAGTGGTGCATGAATTTCTTAAATTATGGATCATTTGACTCTCATTCGGAACTTAACACTTTGAGGACCAGCCACATAGAAAAATTTCAGACCTAAAAGACCAGCCATTTATGCCTTTATGTAAAATTTTACTGCCACATTATTTCACAAATCTTAAAGAGTAACACACACTAAAAAAGACTAATATTATATATGAAAGCTTAGCTTTTCTTGTATCTATATCTGCTGTCATTGGTAGACTAGATCACCTGACATAAGCTATGACTGACTGACAAAAGTGCCTCACAATCTCGATTTCAGTGCTTCAGAAGCTACTGTGCTGTATTTGGTGGTGTTCATATTTGTACTTTCGTAGTATACTGTCTGTCTTGTGCGACGTCTCCACCGCCTTCTATACGGCATGTTGGCAGCGTTCAATGCAGTTGCGTGTGCGACAGCAGCAGCGCGAATGGCGCAAACGCGCTTATCGCTCGCTTATATAACACGGTCTGCAGAGAGAGACAGCGTCCATTCTGTTATCTTATGTAAACATTCAGGCCTCTCTACACAAACTCCTTTCCCTTTACACCAAATAAATACACTTTCATTTACATTAATTTTACATCTTTTACGAGTATACAGGACAAAGGGTGATGGGGACATATATGCTGATTTGCCAAAGTCTTTATTAGCATTTTCTGTAACATGATATGTTTTGTACGCAATGATGTCTCTGTCGACGAAGCTTTCCAGACTGGACACTTTTGACACACCAGATCGTCCACGTACAATTGCTACTGTTAACCAGCCATTACCATGTGAAAATGTGTCATTCAAATCAATGCTGAAATTCAGTCTGCAACCACAAAACACTGCTAGCGCGCGCGACACAGCGGCGGCGCTTGGCAGCGAGCACGGCCCTTAAAATTACTAGGGCCGTGCCGCGGAGTTTGCCATGTAGTTATAACATGGAAATAACACGGGCGGCGCATCCCACCGCCGCGGAGTCTGTAGAGAGGCCTGAATGTTTACATAAGATAACAGAACGGACGCTGTCTCTCTCTGCAGACCGTGTTATATAAGCGAGCGATAAGCGTGTTTGCGCCATTTGCGCTGCTGCTGTCGCACACGCAACTGCATTGAACGCTGCCAACATGCCGTATAGAAGGCGGTGGAGACGTCGCGCAAGACAGACAGTATATAAGACCATTGAAGACGTCGAACTTCAAACAGCCGCCGCCGACAAGAAGAAGAATACAATTAAATCTGTCGCCGCACACTCATTACTAGATGGACCTTCTGTGTGTTGTGGTTGCAGACTGAATTTCAGCATTGATTTGAATGACACATTTTCACATGGTAATGGCTGGTTAACGTGGAGGATCTGGTGTGTCAAACGTGTCCGGTCTGGAAAGCTTCGTCGACAGAGACATCATTGCGTACAAAACATAGCATGTTACAGAAAATGCTAATAAAGACTTTGGCAAATCAGCATATATGTCCCCATCACCCTTTGTCCTGTATACTCATAAAAGATGTAAAATTAATGTAACGTGTTGCCACATGTTGAAGACCTTTCCAAAACATTGATTTTTTCATGGGTTTTGTTTCCTGAAGTGCCACGAAGTTCTACGCTGCTGTATGAAACCTTTACCATTCAGAGAACTGCTAAGTTTTTCACCTCTGAGGGAAAGTATTTTTGTCGCTTAACACGGAAAAAAGTGTATTTTTAACCAGGAAAAACCTTTTTTCCCCCACATATACACCCTGAAAATATAGGTATGAAAAGTTGTCTGCAGAAATCAGGCTGAGGGCAACAAAGGGAAGTCTGTATGTTGGACAAGGACTACAACAAAGGAGAAATTTAGAAAGGGAAATTAAATTCAAGGGGAATAAATAAAAGCTTTGTAGTAGCGAATGCCATTGCAATTGTCAGGCATAGCAAAGGACTTGGGACAGCAGTTGAATGGAATGGGTAGGAGCTTTTGAAATGTGATGCTACAGAAGAATGCTAAAGGTAGACAGGTATAACGAGTAACTATTGAGGAGATAATGAATGGAATTTTGTAGAAGAAAGATTTATGGCAGATCTCAACCAAAAGTCGAGGGATCTGTTGATAGGACACATCCTGAGATATCGAGGAATCTACAGTTTGGTATTGGACAGACCTTGGCATGAATGCAATAGTGAGGCTCAAATGTACGTATGTTGCGTAGTTGAAGGGAGAGCTGCATCAAATCTGTCTTTGGGCTGAAGGCCCCAACAACAACAACAACAACAACAACAACAGGTTCAGTTAAAGTGTACAATTAGGCTGCTGATATCCCATTTAAGTTTTAAGTACTGCAGGTTATTCAGTGCAGAGAAACTGAACTATCTCTTGAATGTACGAGCACCATAAGTCGCGTTTGTGCCAGCAGATTTTGTAATAATGAAACTGCTCTCCCTGCAATGTGTGTGGTGAGACTGCGGCTGTTACCCTACCACCTCATTGGCCACGTGCATACCCATGCCATCCCTCCTTACAGACAGGAAGTGGTCAGCCATGCCTTGTGCCCCACTTGACATTGTGTGGCTAGTGCAGTAGCTTACCAGAGCACCCCGGAACTAGTCGGAGGTGTGCAGTTCTTGCACGTTAATGCTCCACAATTTGGTGCTGTGCAAGACTTTCCTGTAAACCATGAATTAACTTTTACTGTTTGAGATTGTTTAGTGAACTGGTACAAATCCAGCCACAACATTGTTCTTCGTTTGGTTACTTGAAAGTTTTTGTAGCACTAGTTCTGCAGTGCTGCTGTAATACTTACTATGTCAAGTAGGATGAAACTAAAGTGTAACTTTCAGTAAGCCACAAATTATTTTGCAGTTTTGTGATAAAACTTTGTAGGATTCTTTTTTATGCTAATCCTTAGTTCTTTTCCCTATGACTTACCCGTCCAGTCTGAGGTCCTTATTTTCAGGATTTAGTAAATTTTGTTGTTTGAGTCTGTGGCCGGATTCCCTTCCTGATGTCACAGTCGTAAAAGAACCTACGGGAGGAGAGTTGCATGTGCATCTGCTCGTGAGTTGTGTAAACTCTGTACTGTGTTATCATATTTTAGCTGTTGCGTACCGTATTCTCAGAGATGAAATCTGGGACAGACCTGGCACTCGCCTGAAAGAATGTGGAAAGTATTGCCTGAGACCCCAACTTGACTGGGCTTCCAATGAAAATTGGTGCCCATTTTGTTCGCTTCAACTGTGTTATGTTCCTCTATATTCTTACCTCCGTAACTGAATAATTATTTTTGCCAACTGTCGAATTGAGCACAGCTGGTAATTTATCGACACATTTATTTTCAGGAACACGATGCAAGCGGTGAGAGTCGAGCAGGTGGCCTTGGGACGGTTTCACCCTGCATCACGTCATCACCAGCACCATTTGAGTGATTTCAAGAAAAGAAGAAAAATGCCACAGCCAATGGGTACGTATTTTGTCAGCATTTGACTCTAAAATATATAGTAATTTTCAAAGTTCTGTGTCATTTAAATTAAACGTATGATGGGAGTTATTGTTCATTATTACAAAAAGCTTCATCTCTCAACATCTGCATTTGCATCCATACTCTGCAAAACACTGTGAAGTGTACGGCAGAGGGTACTCCCATTGTACCCCGTATTACGGTTTCTCCCCATCCCACTTGTATGCAGACGGAATGTGGCGGAAGAGCTGAAATGCCCCTGTGGAGGCTATAGTTTGCAATTTCTCCATGAATGGTCCATAGGGGTCTGTAGAATATTTCTAAATTCCTCGCTTGATATTGTTTTCCGAAATGCTGTGAGTAGGCTTTCACGGTACAGTTGCCTGTTCAGGTTTTTCGGCATTCATGCATTGCTCTTTAGGGTTTGAACAAACATTTGACTGTTCTTGCTCTCTTTCTCTGTATTCCTTATGTATCTCCAGTCGCTGCTATATGGTACATGTCCCACACGTGTGGTGCATTGCCCTTTTTCATACTGCTCAGTGCTGATTGCACTTGTGGTCACATAGGGAGGTCGTAAAGGGTCGGACTGACTTTTTGAAACAACCTGTTCTTGTGTAGGTTAGGGTCACAGGTATCATATCCTGCAGCCATATACTCTGGTGGCTCCTCATTTCCGAGTGCACAGCATAAAAGAATTTCAAACACTAGAAAATCCAGGGTAGAATAATGACAATATTATGAAAAGGATTCTCACACATATGCGATCACTGTGTCTGGCTACAGAGGTCGGACTGCATACAGCATCTCAGCATCTGCTCTTAAATAGAGAAGCATTCTGTGTGTGATGAGGGTAAGGAGGAGGCTGGGAGGTGGAAGGGGAGGCATGGCATGGCAGCGGTGGTGGAAGGTGTAGTGCTGCTCATGGGCGTGTGCAGGGACGTGGTGGGAAGAGGGTAGGGCTCGTAGATGCACTTGTCAGATTGAGGGGGGAAGGGTGGGGTGGCCAGGAGAGAAGTTAAGGAGAGGAAAAAAGAGTAGTGGGTGTGTTGGTAGAATAGAAGGCTGTGTAGTGCTACGGTGGGAACAGGGAAAGGGGTTAGGTGCAGGAAGGCTAGGGACTCGGGAAGTTTGAGGCCAAGGGAGCTACAGGAATGTAAGATAACGTCGTAGAGAGAGTTCCCACGTGCCAAATTCAGAAAAACTGATGTTGTTAGGAAGGATCTAGGCGACGCACGCTGTGAGGCAGTTAGGAAATGAAGCACATGGTGTTGGGCAGCATTGTTCAGCAACTGTGTGGTCTATCTGGCTGATGGCTACAGTTTATTGGTGACCATTCGTGCGGCTGGACTGCTTGTCGGTTGTTGTGCCCACGTAGAAAGCAGCACAGTGGTTGCAGCTTAGTTTGTAGATCATGTGATTGCTTTCACAGGTAGCCCTGCCTTTGATGGCATAGGTGGTGCCTCTGATTGGAGTAGGTGGTGGTGGGAGGATGTGTGGGGCAGGTCTTGTATCTAGGTCTTTTGCAAGGGTATGAGCAATGAAGCAAGGATTTGGGAGTTACGGTGGAGTAGGAACGAAAAAGGATATTGTGTTGGTTCAGTGGGTGGTGGAGTATCGCTGAGGGAGGGGTGGGAAGGATAGTGGTAGGATATATGTCATTTCAGGACATGATGAGAGGTAGTCAAAACCCAGGTGGAGAATATGATTCAGTTGCTCCAGCCCCGGATGGTACTGAGTCACTTGGCGAGTGCTCCTCTGTGGCATGACAGTGGGTTTGTGAGAGGGGGTAGGTAACTGGAGAGACAAGGCACAGGATGTATGTTTCCGTGAAAGGTTCGGATGACAATTTCGGCACGTGGAGGCCTAAGTGGTACCCTCGGTGTATTTGAAGAGGAACTCCTCGCCACTACAGCTGCGACTGCCACGAGTAACTAGACTGCATGAAAGGGACTGCTTAGTACGGAATGGGTGGCAGCTGTCAAACTGGAGGTATTGCTGATAGTTGGTGGATTTGATATCGACAGAGGTACTGATATAGCCATCCGTATGGTGGACGTCAACATCAGGGAAGGTGGCTTGTTGGGTTGAAGAGGAGCTAGGTGAAGTGAATGTTGACGAAGGTGTTGAGGTTCTGGAAGAATGCGGGATAGTGTGCTCACACCCTCATTCCAGATTACAAAGGTATCATCAGTGGATCTGAACCAGGTGAGGGGTTTCTGGTTCTGGGTGGTTAGGAAGGATTCCTAGATGATCCATGAATAGGTTGGCCATTGCAGGTGCCCTTTCCACTACCACAGATTTTTTGTGGGTGATGCCTTCAAAGGAGATATAATTGTGGGTGAAGATATAGTTAGTTATGATGATCAGGGAGGAGGTTATAGGTTTGGAATCAGTTGGGCATTGGGAAACGTAGAGCTAAAAAGTGCAAGGCCATAGTAATTGGGGATGTTATTGTAGAGGGAGAGGGCATCAGTAGTGACAAGCAAGGTGCCACATGGTAAATGAATAGTGACTGTGGGGGAAATAGTTTGTCTCTTTTAGATAGGAGGCTGAGGATGTTGGTCCATGAGAGCAGAAATTCTCTCAGTGGAGGCACAGTGACCTGCCACAATGGGACATCTTGTGTGGCTGGGTTTTTGTACTCTAGAAAGCATGTGGAAGGTAGGAGTGTGGTGGGGGTGAGGGGAGAGAGACACTCTAGGGAGAGGTTCTGTCCAAGAATTTTATAGAGAGACTGGGGATCCTGCTGGGTTTCGAGAATGGATTCACTGTGGCAGGGTTTGTAGGTGTATGGGTGTGACTGCTGGCACAGTCCTTCTGCCAAGTAATCTTTGCAGTTCAAAACAACAGTGGTGAGACTGTGTCAGCAGGTAAGATTATAAGGTCGGGATCAGTTTTTAGGTGTTGTAGTGCGGTTATTTTCATGGATATAAGCTTGGTTTACATATTGAGGGATTCAGGGAATGATTGTGAGGTGAGTTTCGATGTTATGGAATTCTGGAAAATTAGCAGGGGGTGATTTGGGGGCAGTGGGGATGGATCACAGTTGGATGGAGGAGTGAACAAGTCAGGCAGGGTACAACTTTGCTCTTTGATTGAGTCTGATTGGTGGGGTTGGTGGTGAAAAAGTGTTTCCACTGTAGGGACTGGGAGAAGGAGAAAATATCTTTAGCAAGTCCTGCATGACAGAATTTGGGATTGGGGCAAAAGTTGAGGCGTTTGAAAAGGACTGATGCTTATGGAGGGCTAAGGCTTTTGAAAGAAAGGTTTGTGATTTTGTTTTGGGTCTGTTTAGGTTCTGGATTCTGTATGGTAGTGGGAGGGAGTTTTTGAAGGTGGGGTAGATGTAGTTGGCCTGTGAGGCAGGGTTTGTCAGCTGTGATGGGACATGTTGCAATGGTGATGGATAGTTGTAGCCCTAGGCAGCTGGAGGAGGTGAAGAGGTTGTAGAGTTTTTTGAGGTGCCATTGTGCATGCTGCTCTAGTTCCTGAAAGGCAAGGCTTTTGGTGTGAGAGATGGGATGCAGGAATTTGGGATTGCAGAGCAGGAGAATTTTATGGTTGGGTAGGAGGTACTGCAAGGAGATTTGGACCTGAGTGACATAGTTTTGCGGGACTAAGTTGGCGAGGGTTAAGGACTGGCAGAATTTGAACAGATGGAGATCATTGTGGAAGGAGGGGTTGCAGCTGGAGATGGCTAATTTGGTCAGGCCATTTTCAGCAGAGGGTTCGATGAGCCAGGTAACAATGCAGAAGCAGTATGTGGGACTGGGTTCTGGTTAGAGATAAGAAGCTCATGTTGGGGCAAATAGAAGCGAAGATTTGTAGTTTTTTTTCCCACATCCTGTACTTCTCTCTTATTTACGTTAAAATTTTACAGATCAGAATTGTGAACTGGATTTTGATATGTGCATCTGTATTGAGTAATAGATTTGCTGATTTACAAATATTTATTTTCCTAATTATGTGATTTCAGTTGAATTAACAATATGTTGTTAGAAATCAGTAATAATTCATGAGTAAAGTTAAGTATTTCTCTTTTGAGTAATACTAATTCTGATATTTCTAACCTGTTCTCAGTTTTACAACGTCAAATACTTCAAATAAAACTACTGTCTTTGTTTCTAAAGAATTAGGTCATTATAGTACCGTATGTTTACATTCCAGTGCTGGTTCCATTGTTTGATGAATAATACATACTATATTTCTTATGCAAATTGGTCAGTTGCATTCTAAAGCCATTGTTTTCTTCATCAACTTCCGTGTATAAAATGGATAATTAACTGTAAATGCGTACACAAAGATCTCTGTGTGAAACAGTAAATTGTGATCGACACCCTATTCTCCTACATTGCAGTATGATACCTGGGATCCTAACCTTCACCACTGTATCGGTGGTTTCGAAAAGTCAGTCCCACCCCTTGGTCCCCATCTTCCCAGCCTAATTCTTTTCATTTTCTTTTCCTCGGTTGTTATCTGCCTCTTCACTGGGCGTCTTCTCCTCAGCTACCCAAATTTTATTTATATGTAGTAATTTCCCTGTCCTTCCCCATTCTCGTCCAAGCTGAGTGTGTACCCTGTTGCTGATGTGTGTGTCATGATAAATTCAACTCTAAATGTTTTAAAAGAATTAGTTTTTGAGGAGTAGTGTTTTGGAAATTTATTCACTTTTCAATTACTTGAGGATAACAATTTTATAACAGTGCTGGTGTGGGGGACGGATAGTTTGTCAGGATTTGTTCGAGTCTTCTGTGGGTGTTGCAGGGTTTCGGTGATAGTTCGGGAGACGAGTGTGGCGTTTGGGGAAGCTGCAGACAAACTGGTGGTAGTCGTGCAACAATTCTTTGTTAATTTACTCGGCTCAGACAGTCTTGTGAGTGTGTACTATTCTCTGGTTGGAGGGGTGTTCCCTTGTAATATTGCAGTGCCGAGACGGCCGACAGTAGCATATGGCGGGCAGTGTGCACGCACTGCTTGGGAGGCAGTGCTGAACTGGCTTCTCCAGTACTACACCAACACGGGCAGGTGAGCATGTCTTGTAGCTTCCTGTGGCGCGGAGCGGCAACTAGTGGTGGTGCCTGTGAGGATGTTGCGCTGCACCACCCTCCAGTCCCCAGGTGGTAGAGCACTTGCCCGCAAAAGTTAGAGTCTCGGTCCGGCACACAGTTTTAATCTGCCAGGAAGTTTCAGATCAGTGCACACTCCACTGCAGAGTGAATATTTCATTCAAGATTATTTTACTTTGCCCTTATTTGATGCAAATTTGATTGCATTGAATTGTAGGAATACTGTAATGGTCTTGGAAGGATGATTGGTAACTGTAATAACAATGTAGTCAAAGCTGGCATTTTTAAGGCTTCTGCTAATAGTACTTGATAAAATATGAAGGAACAAATAACTAATACGTCCAACCACAACTAGCTATCTGCTTCAGAAAATGAACTGACCGATGTCCTTGAATGTCTTAAATCTGAACGAGTGGCATTTGCTCTCAAAAATTGCCGTGCAGTATGCGATCTAGAATTAAAATTTTCAGATGATTCATTTTAAATGTGTCAGATTTTGTAAAATGTTGTGAGTGAGTGTCTCTTTGGATCAAGGTAACCTTCCATTACTGAGCTATTTTAATACCACCGTGCACCTGTATTTTAGTCATAAATCACACTGATTTGAATATGGAACCCAGGTCTCTCCAACAAACTTTCAGTATTGAGTTGACAATAACTTTCACCACGATTAAGTGAACGTTGTATTTATTCTACATAAGAATGATTGCAAAACTAGACAAACTGATCTCCTCTTGAGCTCTTGATAGCTCAAGAACTCTTTGTTAAATAAGTGAGTATCGCTTCTCCAATAAAATCAATAACATAGTAATGTAAGGGTTTCATTAAAAAGAATCATGGCTCACATTTATTCCTTGAGGCTTTTTCAAGGCTTGTGCAGTAGCTCAACTGTGTCTCAGTACTTGCTGACCTATTTTGTAAGGTGTGCGCACATTGCCAGAGCCACGGTGCCTCATTGTATTCCGGAAGAGATGATGGAACTTGTAAAATACCTATAATCGTCAATAATATTGAAATGACACTGGCTGGAAACCCGACACGTGTCTACTCATTTGTATAAAAAATTATAAGAATTTTTGCACTTCTAATGTAACAGTTAATGTGTTTGGTATGAAGGATGATTAAACTAAATTACAGAAACCACACTCGCAGTCATATTCAAAGTTATGTTGGCCCCAGGTTGGAACGTATTTCTGAAACACAACTAGTGTTGGTGTTGGATTCCCATTTTGGAGAAAGGGGGAGGGGGGGACTGGAGTCAGTTCCTTTTCATTTCTTCTTTCATTCATTTGTCATGTTCTGTGGATCCTGTCAAGAAGAACCAGCTTCAGGGATGTGGAATAAGTCAAAAATTATTTTAACAAAAGCTAAGAAAATCATGTAAGAGTAATTTGAAAAGGTCTTGGAATGAAATTTTAAGAAATTGGTTACCTCAGAGAACCTTTATTTTTTAAATGTAGTCTCCTTGTGCACTAATGCACTTGCTCCAGTGATGTTCCAATGCCTTGCTTGCATGCCGAACATTAGATTTCCCTGCCAAATCGGGCGACATTGACAACAATTCATAACTCAGGTAACGTATTTTTCTGTGGCAGTGACACTTCTGTGCAAGCACACATAATCATGATGAAAGATCGCTTTTCTCCTTGCCAAATCTAGTGTTTTTGTCCATGAGGTTAGTGGAGTATTGTTCTGTAATTGTTCGACAAGTTGGATGATAATTTCTTAGCAAAATCCCTTACACATTCCAGAAAACTGACACCACAGCCTTTCTGGCTGACTGTATTTTCCCTTGCTTTCTTTGGTGGTGGTGAATCAACATGTTTCCACTGCTTTGACTGTTGTTTTCTTTTCTCTTTGGGATATAGCAGTGAGCCGAAGTTTTATCTGTGGTCATAATCTGGTTCAAAAAAATAAAAAAATATTGTTAGCTGCTTTGAAAAGAGGTCCAACATTGTTCTGAGATTTCCATCCTGATGCGTTTCTGATCCTGCAATAAGAGTCATGGCACCAGTCTGTCACGTGAATCTCCCATATACAATTCTACTGTTAAAATGAAATACGCCCATTCAGATCAAATCCATACAGCTTCAGCAGTACCTCACGTTTAGTTGGGGATCCAATAATTCCTGGGGTATTGGCACATCTTAGCCAACCACTATGTAGATCATCATCTAAGCTGATCTGACAAAATTTAAACTTGTTTGCCCACTTGGCAGCAGTTGAATACGAATGTGCAAAGTCCCCCACTGCCTTCTGAAAACTGGGATGAATTTCTTTTGC
This sequence comes from Schistocerca piceifrons, assembly GCF_021461385.2. NCBI lineage: Eukaryota > Metazoa > Arthropoda > Insecta > Orthoptera > Acrididae > Schistocerca > Schistocerca piceifrons. The sequence continues at coordinate 218,867,848 of NC_060146.1, forward strand.
TTCCGTACCTCTCTTTAAAAAGAAGGTGCTTGAATCCAGATTTTCTTTTTTTTTATTTATGTATTTTGCAACCCCTTTTCACAAATCACAATACAGGAATGACAGACATGCCTGCACCACAGATCTCTACCTAGAGCACTGATTCATCACATATTTCCTCATAAAAATATTGTTACACAGAAACCTCATTGCACTAAGAATGAATATGGTGATGATTCAGACTATCGTTGTAGCATCAAATTTGTGTTGCATGTTATCTGTAAATGCCATTCGTGCTTATTTCAACTAAATTTAATCACACAAGGTAAAAAGAAATATTCTGCTTGGGGAAAAAAAGGGGGGAAAAGGTGCTTTGTAAATGTTTGCCTGGAATCCTGCTTTGTCCCTCGTCAAACAACAGGGACTCAGACTTTGTACTACTTGTACAGTCATTGTTAATTAATATTCCATTATTGATGAAGTCTGTCTCGGCTTAACTTGTATTGTGTGGTGGCTCTAGCTGTTTACAGTATGTGTTGTCATTCGGCATTCACTGTCTTTTGGTTCCCTGTTGACTTAGCACTACCCAGTGAGGGTCTGTTTCCAAATACAGCAATTTACATTTATTTGTGCCTCGAAACCTAAGGTGTATTCATTTATCGAAATATCAGCTTATAAAATCCTCCCCTATAATCCACTAATGCTGGTTAAATTCTGATTGTCACCCAGACCTATAGGCTCTGTAGGGAACGAGCTCACAAACTTTAACTGAGGGTAGGATCCTGTTTTGCCAGGCTCATTTGAGATCTGTGTTAGTCACAGTCCATGTCAAACATGGAACAGAGACTGGGTTAATTTTAAACAGTTTCACCCCATTTCCTCAAAAATTCCGTTGTGACAGTTATCTATTTCTCTAAAGACTGTGCACCACTAATACACTGACAGCCATTAATGTATTGCAAATCGTAGTAGACAATTAATGTGGTAGAATTTTGTGGCCTGCTACCGAGTGCAAACAAACCCCTAAGAAGCTCTTCCACGCAATGCCTCCCTCGCTCACATACTACTGCACAACATTCACCGCATGTTGGCTCTTGATGGTCCGGCTCAGTTGTCAAGGCGAGAAACAAATAATAAAGTACTGTTAAAGTCACAAAAAGTATATAGTTTAGAAAACTGTTAAAAATTCCACATACATTGATACATTGTGCAATACGTAGATAATATTAAGAGATCTGAGGTACACACATATCTTACAAGCTGTTGTTAATGACTTTATCTGGGAACATTCCAGTACGTTATTTGAACATTTGATACACTGGGAGAAGCTCAAGTTTCAGAAAATGGCATATTTCTTGTGGTGTTTCAGAACTCGTGGGAGCTGGAGCGAGCCCCATTCCGGACAGCAACATCGGCAACACGATGCTGCGCAATATGGGCTGGGAGCCGGGCAAGGGTTTGGGGGCACACAGCTCTGGCATAACAGAACCCGTGCCGGCCGCCATCAGGCCCAAGTACCAGGGACTCGGGCTCGGACACGCCTGCACGTCAAGTTAGTCGTGGAATCCACTCCACTCCACTCCGCACGTGTCGACCTCGCCCCACACTTTGTCATCCTGAACTTGTGTATGTGTGTGTGTGTCTCTGTGCAGTAATGGTGTTGTAGCCTGTGTACAGAAGTGCGCATATTTCGTGCCGTACCACACGGTGGCGTAGCTCTGGTGTCCGTATCCCTTAGTGCCGTCTTATTGAAATGGATGACAATTTGCAATGGACATGAATTTTTCAGTGACTGACTAAAAGTGTTTTTCACCGAGATGCGTATTTATTGCAGCTCTCAGGGACCTTTTCTTGAACTCTGTAATTTCTGTGTACAGTAATATGTTGAACTAGGCTGAAGAAGTGAACTGCTACCATCTACAGTGGAAGTCTTATTGCCATCATTACTGTTGGTGCAAATTGTGAATGTGACCACAATGTGTGTAATTATTATTTCAGTCCAGTGAGCTGTATTCATAGCTGCTGTTGTATCTAAAATAATTTGTGTTAGTAATTTCAGCAATAACTATTGTACTTCACCCACCTTCCTCCACAGCTGTAAGCCATAAATTTGATCGTTATGAAATCTGGGAAGGTTGCAGAACATAGTTTGTGAGCAGAAATTAAGTAACTACTCATATCTCAATAAAAGTCTTCTGGCTATATGACCACATTACGTTGTTCACATTGTAATATGGACAGAATTTTTTATTACTATTGCATATAGCTTGTGTTTTAAATTATGTCAAGCTGATGAAGGCCGACCGTATGCACAAAATGTTTTTGTTGAAGCTATCAGTGGCTCTGTGTCCCATAAGCAGCCGCTCAGTCCACCAAAAAGCAGCAGTCGACCATGCTGGGCCATGTGGAATAAGTAGATCAGTGAGGCCCATTATATGTTGCATAGTAAATCTAACCAGTGAAAAGGCATAAAAAGTCGATAAAAGCCCATAGAGAAACAGGTAAGTAAGTGACATACATTTATGAAATTTTTCATTGGAGCACAAGCATAGGAGAAGTGCCTTTTAAGCTGTGACCACAATTAAATAATTGATTAGAAAAGCATTGGTAAAGATACTAATTGGCAAACAAAGCCCACTTCCATATAAAAACAGTCTATTACTTCCTGTAATTAAGTAGCACAAAAGTAACGTCTAATCTCTAAAGACTTCAAAAGTTCATTTAGGTTGACTGGCTCATAAATCGTATCAAGGTTTACAACACCTTTCCATAAGATTAATTATGTGGAATAAGAGACACACGAGTTACAGAAAAGACTCTACAGCAATACAAAAATCGTACTAGACCAAAATAATTGGAGATGTCATCAACCAAGATTACTAAATCGTTGCATTATACAGTAAATAGATCAAATTGTCTTGTCGGAAAAATGATATGAACGTGGTTTGGAAATACCTGTGGCAATTGTAAATTCCCTTTTTATGTCGATGAACTTCCGTGATGCAGTATACAGTTCATTGTTTTAAAGCACAGCATAGTGAAATACTGAACAACTCATTGTAGATGCTTGTAGCTTGATGACACCATAGTGAACAGGACATGCTTCGGTAGGGATCAGGGATGTATCATTAAGTGCACAGCATGTTGTTGGAGTGCACCTGGCCTCCATCGAAGGAGTGGGCATTGTACATTGTTTGGGCAGCTTCGTGTTCTTTGACATTTCAAAAATAATCTACTCTCGCAGAATTCAGATGCATTATTTCTCTAATCTATAGCATACAAATATACTGGAGTGTAACATTGGATGGTTATGGTTATGTTGTGTCCCACTCTGTGTTACATCTGTCAGCCGGTTGCAAGTGTGTCTGCTTTACCTTACAGATAATTTGTGATCACCATTCTTGAAAATATTGCTTGCGTGGAGATGCTCTGCGTTGCCACTAGAGCATGCCGTGTGACTTCTCCTTTTGCAGTTGGAGTGTGCGTGCTGAAAGAGATCTTAGATCTGTTCAAGCTACTAAATCATGTAAACATTCTTGCGGCAACTCTGCTGTATGGTAATCGTAATTTCTCCATTGTACAATCACTTTTACTCTTACGGATGATGTACATCTTGCATAAATTGGTAGCTCACAATAGATCATAACATGCACTGCTGTACTACTTTGACCATTTCAGGCAAAGGTCCCGAGTTCGAGTCTCGGTCGGGCACACAGTTTTAATCTGCCAGGAAGTTTCAGAGATGACTTCTTTTGCATCCATGTGCGCATACAGCAAACCAGAGCATGTACAGTGGGATCCCCCGTACTTAAGAACTACCTAATCAACATTATCAGTTTCCACGAACAGCTTTCGTCAGCCTTAGTGGTTAGAAGTGGAAAATGTTATTCCACAGAATCGCCATATTGCACCATAGATGCCCCACTGAGATGAAAGATGTCTCGTAACACAGCTTACTTGACTAATTACAATGTTGCATAACAGAAAAAAGAATATTCTCTAAGTAGCAATATGTTTCCCCTTCAGTATCAGAACTTAAAGCACCTTAAGACAAACGTATTTTTATTTTTGAAAATATTTATTAAATAATTCAGCTTGCTTAGATAAAAGATAGTTACAATCAATATACTTCGTTCAAAATTGGTATGTCTCTCTTTAGTTATTGTTGTTCACTGCATTTTATAATTTAGTAAATAACTTACCCACTTCACATTTTATTGCTTTGTTTATAAGAGACTTCTTTTTACACTATCATACAATTATCATACAATCAGAGCGTGGAATGCCAGATCCCTTAATTGGGCAGGTAGGTTAGAAAATTTAAAAAGGGAAATGGATAGGTTAAAGTTGGATATAGTGGGAATTAGTGAAGTTCGGTGGCAGGAGGAACAAGACTTCTGGTCAGGTGAATACAGGGTTATAAATACAAAATCAAATAGGGGTAATGCAGGAGTAGGTTTAATAATGAATAAAACAATAGGAATGCGGGTAAGCTACTACAAACAGCACAGTGAGCGCATTGTTGTGGCCGAGATAGACACGAAGCACATGCCTACGACAGTAGTACAAGTCTATATGCCAACTAGCTCTGCAGCTGATGAAGAAATTGAAGAAATGTATGATGAAATCAAAGAAATTATTCAGATAGTGAAGGGAGACAAAAATTTAATAGTCATGGGTGACTGGAATTTGGTAGTAGGAAAAGGGAGAGAAGGAAACGTTGTAGGTGAATATGGTTTGGGGGTAAGAAATGAAAGAAGAAGCCGCCTGGTGGAATTTTGCACAGAGCACAACTTAATCATAGCTAACACTTGGTTCAAGAATCATAAAAGAAGGTTGTATACATGGAAGAAGCCTGGACATACTGACAGGTTTCAGATAGATTATATAATGGTAAGACAGGGATTTAGGAACCAGGTTTTAAATTGTAAGACATTTCCAAGGGCAGATGTGGACTCTGACCACAATCTATTGGTTATGAACTGTAGGTTAAAACTGAAGAAACTGCAAAAAGGTGGGAATTTAAGGAGATGGGACGTGGATAAACTGAAAGAACCAGAGATTGTACAGAGTTTCAGGGAGAGCATAAGGGAACAATTGACAGGAATGGGGAAAGAAATACAGTAGAAGAAGAATGAGTAGCCTTGAGGGATGAAGTAGTGAAGGCAGCAGAGACTCAAGTAGGTAAAAAGATGAGGGCTAGTAGAAATCCTTGGGTGACAGAAGAAATATTGAATTTAATTGACGAAAGGAGAAAATATAAAAATGCAGTAAATGAAACAGGCAAAAAGGAATACAAATGCCTCAAAAATGAGATCGACAGGAAGTGCAAAATGGCTAAGCAGGCATGGCTAGAGGACAAATGTAAGGATGTAGAGGCTTATCTCACTAGGGGTATGATAGATACTGCTTACAGGAAAATTAAAGAGACCTTTGGAGAAAAGAGAACCACTTGTATGAATATCAAGAGCTCAGATGGAAACCCAGTTCTAGGCAAAGAACGGAAAGCAGAAAGGTGGAAGGAGTATATAGAGTGTATATACAAGGGCGATGTACTTGAGGGCAATGTTATAGAAATGGAAGAGGATGTAGATGAAGATGAAATGGGAGATATGATACTGCGTGAAGAGTTTGATAGAGCAGTGAAAGACCTAAGTCAAAACAAGGCCCCGGGAGTAGACAACATTCCATTAGAACTACTGACAGCCTTGGGAAAGCCAGTCCTGACAAAACCCTACCATCTGGTGAGCAAAATGTATGAGACAGGCGAAATACCCTCAGACTTCAAGAAGAATATAATAATTCCAATCCCAAAGAAAGCAGGCGTTGACAGTTGTGAAAATTACCAAACTATCAGTTTAATATGGCACAGCTGCAAAATACTAACGCGAATTATTTACAGACGAATGGAAAAACTGGTAGAAGCTGACCTTGGGGAAGATCTGTTTGGATTCCGCAGAAATATGGGAACACGTGAGGCAATAGAGGATAGATTAAGAAAAGGCAAACCTACGTTTCTAGCATTTGTAGACTTAGAGAAAGCTTTTGACAATGTTGACTGGAGTACTCTCTTTCAAATTCTGAAGGCGGCAGGGGTAAAATACAGGGAGGGCTATTTACAATTTGTACAGAAACCAGATGGCAGTCATAAGAGTCGAGAGACATGAAAGGGAAGCAGTGGTTGGGAAGGGAGTGAGACAGGGTTGTAGCCTCTCCCCGATGTTATTCAATCTGCATATTGAGCAAGCAATAAAGGAAACAAAAGAAAAATTCGGAGTAAGTATTAAAATCCATGGAGAAGAAATAAAAACTTTAAGGTTCGCCGATGACATTGTAATTCTGTCAGACAGAGCAAAGGACTTGGAAGAGCAGTTGAATGGAATGTACAGTGTCTTGAAAGGAGGATATAAGATGAACATCAACAAAAGCAAAACGAGAATAATGGAATGCAGTCGAATTAAATCGGGTGATGCTGAGGGAATTAGATTAGGAAATGAGACACTTAAAGTAGTAAAGGAGTTTTGCTATTTGGGGAGCAAAATAGCTGATGATGGTTGAAGTATAGAGGATATAAAATGTAGACTGGCAATGGCAAGGAAAGCGTTTCTGAAGAAGAGAAATTTGTTAACATCGAGTATAGATTTAAGTGGCAGGAAGTCGTTTCTGAAAGTATATGTATGGAGTGTAGCCATGTATGGAAGTGAAACATGGACGATAACTAGTTTGGACAGGAAGAGAGTAGAAGCTTTCAAAATGTGGTGCTACAGAAGAATTCTGAAGATAAGATGGGTAGATCACATAACTAATGAGGAGGTACTGAATAGGATTGGGGAGAAGAGGAGTTTGTGGCACAACTTGACTAGAAGAAGGGATCGGTTGGTAGGACATATTCTGAGGCATCAAGGGATCACCAATTTAGTATTGGAGGGCAGCGTGGAGGGTAAAAATCGTAGAGGGAGACCAAGTGATGAGTACACTAAGCAGATTCAGAGGGATGTAGGCTGCAGTACGTACTGGGAGATGAAGAAGCTTGCACAGGATAGAGTGGCGTGGAGAGCTGCATCAAACCAGTCTCAGGACTGAAGACCACAACAACAACACAATTATTTTATATGTAAATTGTTTCCCTTTTGTAGATATGGACATGAAGTATATTTGTGATGTTTCCTCATACTATATCATGATTATCTTTCTTTTTTACTTTGTTTTCAAATCATTGATCACAACAACCTGGGTTTCTTAAAATTATTGAGACAGAAAAGGTTTTAAGTTCATCTTCACCATAAGGAGTTACATGCTGACATTCTAATCTGCAACCCTCTCCACAGTTTCAAATCTCAATTTTGTGGTAAGTTAATTACAAGTGGAAACATGAATGCAAAGAATCATTAATGCCCAGGTAAGTCAGTAAACCTTGAACTATTTTGGAGAACACTTCGACAGTGTGACTGACAGTCATTGTAGGTATAGCTTCCTACTCAGTAAGAGCTACGAAAATATCTTCTCCTGTGCACAGATGTATGTAAATACCTTTGTATCTTTTCGATGTTAGTCTCCCTTCGTTAATCCCTCTCCACAACAATGGTTCTGGTAATTCTGTCTATGAATTCACCTGACCAAGGATTAGACCTTCCCATCCTTGGATTCGATCCTCTTCCTTCCCAACACCTACGTAATGTTGGATTCACCCCGTCTTAAATCTCTAAGAGTACATGACTCCTCTGACCAGCGACAAAGTTTATCTGTAGGATGTTTTTACTGGCTACCTGACTCCACTGTGACAGTTCTAGAGTCATTCAAAGAAAGTCTGTGGTCTGTTGTGCATAAATACCAAGATCATGCAATACTAGTTGGTGGTGACTGTAACCTACCGCGTATAGAGTGGGATGTGTGTGGTTTCATTGCAGGGGGTACAGTCAGTCAGTCTTGTGAAGTACTTTTGAACACATTTTCCGAAAACTATCTTGAACAGCTAATTCAACATCCAACACACAATGGAAATACCTTGGACCTTGTAGCCATAAAATGACTTGACCTTGTTGATGGCATCAGTATAGAGACAGAGATAAGTGATAATGATGATGTTGTCTATGATTATAAAAGTTAATGAATCATTCTAGAGGGTTAGGAGTGTGTTTCTGCAGATAAGCAGTTGTTAGTATCTCACTTAGACAGTGAACTGCAATCATTTAGTTCCAGAATGATGGCCATAGAGGAATTATGGGCAACATTTAAACAGAATGTAAAATGTGCTCTGCAGCAGCCTGTGCCCAGTAAATGGATTAAGGGCCGAAAAGACCCACCACAGTTTAGCAATGAAATCTTGAAAATGCTGAAAAAGGAAGGCAGCTGCAGTCATGGTTCGAAACAGGATGCGAAAATTACGCCGGGAAAAAATTAATAGAGATTTGTGCGTCTGTGAAAAGATGAAGGCGTGAAATGTACTACAGCTACCGTGTTCATACCTTTGCTAAAGATCTGGTGGAGAGCCTAGAAAACTTTTGGTCTCGTGTAAAATCACTAAGTGCATCTAAGGCTTCCATTCAATCACTTATTGACAAGTTTGGTTTGGCAGTAGAAGATAGCAAAAGGATGGCCAAGGTTTTAAATTCCACGTTTAAGAAATCATTCATGCAGGATATCGTACAAATGTGTCATAATTTTACCACTGCACAAGGGCCCCAGTGCATGATTAGTAACAGGCATCCCCGACATATAGAAACAGTGGAAAGAAAACAAATAAGTTGGCTGTTCTGGATGGAATCCCAGTTCAGTTTAACAAAATGTATTCTTACATCATTCGACCCATACTTAGTTCGCATTTATCACAAATCTCTAGACCAGGACAAAGGGCCAAGCAACTGGAAAAGAGCACAGGTGACTCCTGAATGAGATTTTCACTCTGCAGCGGAGTGTGCGCTGATATGAAACTTCCTGGCAGATTAAAACTGTGTGCCCGACCGAGACTCGAACTCGGGACCTTTGCCTTTCGCGGGCAAGTGCTCTACCATCTGAGCTACCGAAGCACGACTCACGACCGGTCCTCACAGCTCTACTTCTGCCAGTACCTCGTCTCCTACTTTCCAAACTTCACAGAAGCTCTCCTGCGAACCATGCAGAACTAGCAAAGGCAAAGGTCCCGAGTTTGAGTCTCGGTCGGGCACACAGTTTTAATTTGCCAAGAAGTTTCACAGGTGACTCCTGTTTATAAGAATGCTAAAAGAACAGAACTGCGAAATTACAGACCGATATCCTTAACATTGGTTTTCTACAGGATTCTTGAGCCTATTCTGAGTTTGAATATAATAAATTTCGTAGAGACCAAAAAACTAATTTCCACAAATCAGCACAGCCTTAGAAAGCATCGCTCATGTGAAACCCAGCCTGCTCTTTTCTCTCACGATATACTGCAAACTATGGATGAAGGACAATAGGCTGATTCCATATTTCTATATTTCAAAAAAGCTTTCGACACGGAACCCCACTGCAGACTTATCGAAGGCAAGTGCATACAGAATATGCTCGCAAATATTTGAATGATTCAAAGACTTCTTAAGTAATGGAACCCAGTACATTGTCCTCAACGGTGAGTGTTTATCGGAGACAGAGGTAACATCAGGAGTGCCCTCGGGAAGTGTGATAGGTCCGTTGCTGTTTCAGTTTACATAAATGACAGTACGTGCACCAATCTGCGCTTGTTCGTTGATGGTGCTGTGTCGTACAGGAAGGTGTCGGAGGTAAGTGTCTGCATGTTGATACGAGATGACTTGGACAACCTTTTTAGTTGGTGTGATGAATGGCAGCTGGCTCTTAATGTACAAAAATGTAAGTTAATGCAGATTAGTATGAAAAACAAATCTGTAATGTTTGGATACAGCATTAGTTGTGTCCTGTTTGACACAGCCACATCATTTAAATATGTGGGCGTAACACTGCGAGGTGAAACGAAATGGAATGAGCTTGTGGCAGGGAGGCGAGTGGTCATCTTTGATTTATTGGGAGAATTTTAGGAAAGTGTGGTTCATCTGTAAAGGAGAGCGCGTATAGGACGCTAGTGCAACCTTTTCTTGGGTACTGCTAGAGTGTTTGAGATCCTCACCAAGTCAGATTGAAAGAAGACATCAAAGCAATTCTGAGGTGAGCTGCTAGATTTATTACTGGTGGGTTCGACAAGCATGCAAGTGCTACGGATGTGCTCTAGGAGCTCAAGTGGGAATTCCTGGAGGGAAGAAGACATTCATTTCAAAGAACTCTACTGAGTAAGTTTAGAGAACAGACATTTGAAGCTAAGTGCAGAACGATCCTACTGCCACCAACGTACATTTTGTGTAGGGACCACGAAGATAAGATACGAGAAATTAGGGCTCATTCGGACAGGAGTTTTTCCCTTGCTCTATCTGCGAGTGGAACAGGAAAGGAAATGACTAGTTGTGGTACAGGGTACCCTCCACCACGCACCATATGGTGGCTTGCGGAGTGGGTATGTAGATGATGTACTATATCAATTCTACCCAGTTTTTCGAATATATGTTACCTAATTCCTTGTTTTCTACCTTTTTAGCTATGCTTCTTGCAGAGCCCTCACTCTTGTATATTAAATCGTCTAATGATAAGGCTGCTCCGATTTTATTTCTCCTTCGTTCATTATACTATTTGGTACTAATAACTTTTATGCACATTTCTTCAGAAGGTTTTACCTTTCAATAAATACTTACTGTTAATGGCTATCCACCAGGGCTCTACTGATTGCTTGCTTATAGAGTTTATACTTTATCATCAAAGTGGTCACATTCTGTCCACATCAGAAACAACTATAAAACTGCAGTAATAGGTGTTTACTAGATACACGGTTTTTCTTTTAACCTGAGACAACTGATTATCTCTAAAATTATGCATTGTACAAAAAAGTTATATATGAAAAGTTAATATTAGTAAAGTGTCATCTTGTCTGTACCAGAACTGGCCACCATCTAACCGCCCCCACTACAAGGGGGGTGGGGTTTGGGGTGGGGGCACTTTTATATTTTATAGCTGGAACCCACATTTGCCCTAAAATTGATGATTTTGATATAAATTAATTGGTCAGTTTCAAGAAGTACCATACCGCAAGAATTAAATTTTGTGGACAATATGTAAAACTTACTGTAATCTTGCTATTGATGGTTATCTACTCTGTATTTATATTTTTCTTGTACTTAAAACGTAAGTACGAGTACCTTCATATTAACCATATAGCGGAGATGCTGAGTCCCAGATAGGCACTACAAAAATACTCTCACAATTACAGATTTCGGCCATTAAGGCCTTCGTCAACAGTAGACGCGCGCGCGCGCACACACACACACACACACACACACACACACACACACACACACAAACTGCAGTCTCGGGCAACTGAAACCACACATTATATTCCATCCTGGATTTTCCATTGTTTTATACTCATATTAAATCTTTTTCTGTTATCAGATTGATCATGGCTGTGATGCGTTTATTAAGTTGATGTTCTAAAGTTGTATCCTTTTATGATTGAATACAACATGCATGCAACAAAATAATGAATAAGCCAGGAAATAAACCAGTAAAATATGTGCTAAGATAAATGTCTGAAGTGGGGAAAAAATCTGAAATGAGAAAATTGTAGTTTTAAACAAAAATAACTAATCAGAAATAGCCTTTGACTAATGTTTCTCAAAAGTGGAAATATAGAAAAATTTTAAAAATATTTATACACTATAATCATAGCCTACAAGAAGTACATCTATTCACATTCACAAAATATGTAGCTTCAATCAAATCAAGTGAAGGTTTAGAAATTACAGCTCAAAATAGTAATAAAATTAATTTTTTTGTTAACGCAAGTTGATAAGGGGAAGGATATCCACGAAAAGCCACAAGTGATATGTAACTGCACAAAGCATAATAGTAGTTCCAATTTTGGCCACCATGTGCAAGGTGTGACAGGAAGCAAACGGCTTCACCACCTGTGGGCGAAGCCTTTTACCTTTCAGCATTGCGGCCTGGCGGTGGCTTGATCATTGAGCAACAAACACACTCTCCAAGAATGAAAACAAAAGACTGGATTGTTTTGGGACAGATAAATTATATTGTAATCTTAATCATGTCAAGCCTTCGAGACACACATCTTGTGAAGAGTTGTGTTCTACTATAATTCACGATTCACTCCAGTGATATGTACACCCATTGAAGGAAATATGTGTTTGTACAGGGAAAGTAGTGGACATGGACATGCTTTTATTGTGATGTAAGTAGGAGTTACCTTCTTCTACTCCAATGACACCTGCAGAACATGAAGTCAAATCTTTCCTTGGCTACACACGGGATTTCAGAGGCACTGATTAGCAGGACCTCTGCTTCAAGAAAAGCAACTATGGCAATCGGATTAAAAAAAGCCAAGTACATCAGATATTACGTCTGGTCACAAATCTCGTGAAGTATTCTGACTCAGCTTCAACTACAAGGAGCAAGTCAGCATCTACACAAAACCCTAAACCAACAAGAAAAGCACTTAATGCCGAGCTCATACTCGGGGGCAATTGGGCGCCACTAATCTGTTTGATGAAGGCTCCTTTTGACTAAACGAGCATCCGAGCGCTAGAGGTTTCTGATATCTCTGAATTTTCCTATGACAGTTAAAATTTGTGGAACCGTGGAATGACTTACAGAACTTGCCCATTAGGTAAAACAATTTGTTATACAAGCAAAAAACACTTGATGGACCTGGGCACATCTCATGGTCTCATCCACATTCTTCATTTGCTCCATATTTGCAGGATATGAAAGAAAGCACCCAGATGTCAGTGTCTTAAATTGCTATGACACAGTTCTCATAGAAACTCCAAAAATTTGATTTTGAATATTACAAGGATTCCAACTGCTGTTAAAATTGTATCGTAGTAGAATAGTTGAATGCATAGGCATAAGGCACCTGTGTGTGAGGTTCTTGGTTTCATTATCGCCTGTAGCAACATTTTTCCATGTGAATGATATAGGTTTCAAATGGGAACATTAATTAACTAGCAGTGACTCGTGCAGTTTCTAATGAAGAAACATCTTTTTCATTGTAATCGCTAATCATATGAAAATATATTAAAATTTGAAACATTATGTGATCAAAACTATCTGGACATCCCCAAAAACATTCGTTTTTCATATTAGGTGCATTGTGCTGCCACCTACTGCTAAGTACTCCATATCAGTGATCTCAGTAGTCATTAGACATCATGAGAGAGCAGAATGGGGCACTCCACAGAACTCGCGGACTTTGAATGTGGTCATGTGATTGGGTGTCACTTGTGTCATACGTCTGTATGCGAAATTTCTACACCCCTAAACATCCCTAGGTCCACTGTTTCTGACGTGATAGTGAAGTGGAAATGTGAAGGGACACGTACAGCATAAAAGCGTATAGGCCGAGCTCATCTGTAGACTGACAGAGACTGCCGACAGCTGAAGAGGGCCGTACTGTGTAATAGGCAGACATATATCCAGACCATCGTACAGGAATTCCAAACTGCGTCAGGATCCACTACAAGTACAATGACAGTTAGGCGGGAGGTGAGAAAACTTGGATTTCATGAGTGAGTGGCCACACATCACGCCGGTAAATGCCAAACGATGCCTCACTTTGTGTAAGGAGTGCAAAGATTGGATGATTGCACAGTGGAAAAATGTTGTGTGGAGTGACGAATCATGGTACACAAAGTGGATCCAATGGTAGGGTGTGCGTATGGCGAATGCCCGGTGAACGTCATCTGCCAGCGTATGTAGTGCAAACAGTAAAATTCGGAGGCAGTGGCCTTATGGTGTGGTCGTATTTTTAATGGAGGAGGCTTGCACCCCTTGGTGTTTTGCATGCCACTATCACAGCACAGGCCTACATTGATGTTTTAAGTACCTTCTTGCTTCCCATGGTTGAAGAGCAATCCGGGGATGGTGTTGCATCTTTCGACACGATCGAACACTTGTTCATAGGCCGGCCGGTGTGGCCGTGCACTTCTAGGCGCTTCAGTCTGGAACCGCGTGACCGCTACGGTCGCAGGTTTGAATCTTGTCTCAGGCATGGATGTGTGTGATGTCCTTAGGTTAGTTAGGTTTAATTAGTTCTAAGTTCTAGGCGACAGATGACCTCAGAAGTTAAGTCGCATAGTGCTCAGAGCCAACTTGTTCATAATGCATGGCCTGTGGCGGAATGGTTACATGACAGTAACGTCCCTGTAATGCAATGGCCTGCACGGAGTCCTAACCTGAATCCTAAGAGCACCTTTGGGATGTTTTGGAAGGCCGACTTTGTGCCAGCCTCACCTACCGACATCGATACCTCTCCTCAGTGCAGCACTCTGTGAAGAATGAGCTGTCATTCCCCAAGAAACCTTCCAGCACCTGATTGAACGTACACCTGCGAAAGTGGAAGCTGTCATCAAGGCTAAGGATGGGCCAACACCATATTGAATTCCAGCATTATCGATGAAGGGCACCATGCTCTTGTAAGTCACTTTCAGCCAGACGTCCAGGTACTTTTAATCACATAGTGTAGGTACCGGTGTAATGGCTTATTGTTAAATGAAAAATTTATATTCATCGATAATACTGTTCAGTCTCCAGAAATGAAAAAGTATTTTCTATTGACTGTTTCAGTTTTTTATACCAAATTTTAATCCATGTTGCATTTTCATGCTCTGTTTTAAGAAAAACTGGCTTTCCCCACATTTCAGTGTTTATTAAGTCATATCTCCTGAGTTGATTTTATAATTTTGCATTTGCATTCAGTGGTATATGTGGATACTGTCAGCAAACTGTTGTAATTATCAATGACAATGAAGTAAGCAATAATCTTATTTCCTATCATTATTTTCCATTGGTGTGTCAGTGAGAAAAGGTTTCGCAAAGCTTTGAAATTATGTTGTAAGTTACCAAGTGCTCCCATTCTCAAATACTCGATGAATATAATGCAGGTAATTTGTGAGCTGTCACTTAATGCTGCCTGAAAGCTATAGTTACAGTTTATAAATTTAATATGTAACTTACTGTGTTAAACCTTTAATGTAAGTTTGTAACTCTCAATGAGTAGAGTATGACAGTATTTTTAACTTTTAAATTTGGCCAATAATTATATGAAACACTGAAAATCAAATTTTTGTTTCTCCTTGAAGCTGTTAGATAGGCAATCTGCAACTGGCGGTTGCTGACTATTAACACAGGTAATTCCGCCTTATGAGTTACAAGGTTGCAGTTGCAGCTGTCAAATAAGAGGCTATATGCTACTGGTACTTCAGTAGCAGAGTTGGGATGAGTTATCAGTGTACATCCCCATTCCATGAAGATATGAATGAAAGGCCACTTGATTTTAATAGCAGATGGTATCTCATAAGAGTTATCTCACTGTTTATGTAATGTCATAAAGGACAGGTAACAGATAAGGTAATTATGTAGATAATGACTATAAGTAGTGAAGTACTGAGTTATGCTGTGCAGTCTGCAGGCATTACACTAGTATTACTGCTTACTAACCCAGGAACAGCAAGATGACTAACAGGATGGAATACTTAACTTTCTTCAATGGACAGAAGATGCCCATTCTAGGGCTTGGAACAGCACAGGTAACATTTTATTACATGTCTACAGCTGGATTCTTGTAATCTCCCAAGCACTTTGTGTCCTTTTCATTATTTACTGAAAAGTCAGAAACTTCTCGATCTGGAATTAGTGGGAATACAGATGGAGAATCTACCAAGAAATTTTTAAGAGAAAAGATATTTGTTTTTGTTTATTCAGCAGTCATTTGCTGTAATAGTATTGATATATATTGCATAATTAATATATATGGTATCTTTACTTGCAGGTCTCATTGTGACTATATAATTTGATTCATTGTTATCAAACACTGGAAAATATAGAATGGAATAATGATAATGTTATGAAACGAATAGATTGCTACTCACCATATAGCAGCAATGCTGAGTCACAGATAGGCACAACAGAAAGATTGTCAAAGGAGTAAGGTTTCGGCCAAAAAGGTCTCCTGTTTGTGTGTGTGTGTGTGTGTGTGAGAGAGAGAGAGAGAGAGAGAGAGAGAGAGAGAGAGAGAGAAGGCCAAAAGCTTACTTGTTTGACGGTCTTTTTTGTTGTGTCTATCTGCAACTCATTTATTGTTATCTGTTTCCAATAAGAGTCAGACATAACACTTCATAATTTATAAAACTGAGTAATACTTTTCAATTTGGAACATCCTAGGTCGGACACCAACAATATGAAAAGGGTAGAGTGCTACTTGCCACATACAAAAGGCAGACACACACATTGAAAAATGGCTGCTACATGTCATTAACTATCCCTGATTAACGTCGTCATGAGAATCTGCTGCTCACATTCACACAATTAACATCTCTGTAGTAACATATATTTAACTTCTTTGAACCAAACCGTGGAGAACTTCCATTCCAGTCACGTATTTTGGTCAATTTAAGGAATGTTTGTGTTATGTATCTGGAAACTAACAGTAGTAATGTAAAGTGGGAACTAAAACTACTGCGGGGATGGTATTTTTTCAGACACTTGAATAATCTGCCACAGTCATAATACTGATTAGTAGGGTATTGTAAGGGCCTGCCTGTGAATATGAATATGATTTGAGAACTGAATGTCATAGTCAGTGACAATAAACGTGAAAATCTATTTTGCAGTTGTGTTGTGTATAGTATTGGACAGTTTGCCATAAAAACGGTTGTCAGCAAACAGCTGAGCCTCCTTCGATGAATGAGACACCGAGAGCTAACCAGAAATTGTAAGAAGTTCAAGTTGGACAAATTCGTATGCTTACTAGCTCTGCAGTTGATGAAGTGGTTGAAAGAATGAATGGTGAGACAAAAGAAAATATTCAGAAGAGTAAGGGGGAGAAAAATTAAATTTAACAGCGGACTGGAGTTTGATAACAGGAAAAGGAAAAATAGTAGATGGACATGGACTGGTGGAAGGGAATGAAAGAGGAAACAGCCCAGTAGAATTTTGCACAGAGCAGGATTTAATTGTTACTAAGTCTTGATTTAAGTGTCATTAAAGAACAGTGGAAGAGATCTGGGGACATTGTAGGGTTTCATATCTTTATCTATATAAAAATGAATGTTCATCTGTCTGTTCGTCTTTTATGCACCCCTGTACCATTCACCCAAGTGTGGTGAAACTTCAATGAGTTGTTTGTGATTGGGGGGGGGGGGGGGGGGAGAGAAACTTACCCCACAAAGCCATAGTGGTGGAAGTGAAAAGGAGATGATATAGCAGCATGGCTCAGGAAAATCTGGAGCTATTCCAACAGAATTTTATATATACGTGACTCATTATTTGTGTAAAAATGCTATGGGTGTAGTATACACCTGCCACCCTTACGGGAGGGTGTGGGAGTGAAAAGCCATGATATGTAAAAATATTTGATAACAACGGATATTACGGATATTATTATTGAATACGCAGTTTTCAGAGTTGGGGTAGAGATGAGAGGGGGGGTGACATGTAAAGGTGTTCAAACTTAATGTGCTGATGTTCCTTTCCTGTTTTTAGTTGGCTTAGAATATGTTAAAAGTGTGAAAAGCAATGGACTTCTTACTCGAGCCGTTCAAAGTGTCAGCCAGGTCATGAGAATCGGTACTGAAGTGAGCCAATAATTTTTTGATTGTATATAGACAAGGGCTAAGCTACGAGCAAAATGATAATTATTTAATGGTAAAGCAGAGATTTAAAAACCAAATTTAAAACTGCAAAACATTTTCATGGGTGACTGTGGAATCTACCTGCAAGGCATAGTTTAATAACTGCAGATTAAAACTAAAAGTATTGCTAAAAGGTAGGAAATTAAGGAGATGGGGCCTGGAAAAATTGGTGAAACCAGAGATTGGAGAGAACTGAGAATTTCCAAGCAAGCATTAAACAATGTTTGACTGAAACAGGGGAAAGGAATAAAATAGAAAATGAATGGACAGTTTTGAGAGATGATACAGTAAAGACTTTAGATGATAAAATAGACAAAAGGAATGTTTGCTGATGATATTGTAGTGTACTAGAAAGCATTGTCATTGTGTGACTGTAGGGGGATACAGGATGACTTGGACAGAATTTCTATTTGGTGTGATGAATGGAAGCTTGTTTTAAATGTACAAAACGTAAGCTAATGCAGATGAGGAGGAAAAACAATTGTGTAACGTTGGAATATTCTACTGATTGTGTGCTGCTCGATACAGTCACAACCATGAAAAGTCTGGGCATAACACTGAAAAATGACATGAAATGGAATGAGCACATAAGTACAGCACTAGGGAAGATTTATGGTGGACTTTGGTTTATTAGGAGAATTTTAGGAAAGTGTAGCTTATTTTTAAATGAATTGTCATATAGAACAATAGTGTGATACATTTTTGAGTATTGCTTGCGTGTTTGAGCTTCTCATCAAGTCAGATTTAAGGAAGACTTCAAACCACTTTTGAGGCGTGCTACGGTTCACTACTAGCAAGTTCAATCAACATGTGAGTATTATGTATATGCTTTGTGAACTCAAATGGGATCCACTGAAAGGAAAATAGCATTTATTTCACAAAACACTATTGAGGAAATTTATAGAGAACTGGCATTTGCTGCAGACTGCAGAACGATTCTACTGCCACCAATGTGCATCTCGTGTAGGGACCTTGAATATATGATAAGAGAAATTAGAACTTGTACAGAGGCGTATAGGCAGTTGTTTCCCTTTTCTCTGTTTGCGAACGGAATAGGAAAGGAAGTCATTAGTGGTGGTACAAGGTACCCTCTGCCATGTGCTGTATGGTGGTTTTCTAAGTATGTATTTATGTACATGAAGGCCCAGCATAACATACAGCTGCTGTTCCTGGATGTGCTAGTCAAATGGAGACTGACTGGCACACTAGGATGTAACATTTACCATAAACTGATGAGTACAGATCTATATTTACATGGCCCCAGCTCTCATGCACCTGACTATGAGAAGGCTGCCTCACTACTCTAGTACTTGGGGCTCTTGAATTCTGTGACCAAGAGAGCTTAGCAGCTGAGTTGGAGCACCTACAGAGAGTTTTCCGGAAGAACGGTTACAACCACTTACAGAGAAAGCAGAGAAACTTGCTCCCGTGGCACTTATTGCTTGCTTATGCTAGTGACATATCAGTAAAATTGGAAGAATATTTTGAAAATATATAGCAGACCGTGTGTTTTGCCCACTGCCCATGACAAAAGCCTTGTTGGGGTATGTTAAAGCCATCTCAGGACTCTGGAAACCGGATGTATGTATGTAGTTCACACCATCTGGACTGTACAAGAAAGACTGTGAAATACAGGCATCACATAGATATGAAACAACTGACAGTCAGAATTGTATCTCCAAAGGATAAAGCGTGAATTATGACAGCACTAAGTTTGTAAAACAGGCCAAAATATTCTGAAATTGTATTTTGAAAGACCCTCTAGAGGCCCAGCTATGTAATGAGCTGATAAATAAAGACTGTGGTTTTCAACTCCACCTCCAATGACCTCACTGTTGATGTATGTTAAATATCAATAATATTTTATGTTTCTAACTATGTAAGAGTTAGTACCCAGCCTCTATTGTGCTCAAAACACAACAGTCTGTGGGGAGATTCATTTATGGCATGCCAACTGAAGGGCTGAGATCGCACCACATGGATGTGCCGCCTCTGTACTGGCAGTGTCCCAATCCCCTCGTTGGTAGCACAGAGACCGAGGACCGTGTTTTGTGTCCCAGTAGCACAGCCCCCCGTCCAACTCGCCATTGGAGCCATGACCAGCTGCAGTTTGACTGTGGGAGGGAGGGGTATACAAGATGGTTCCCAGTTGAAGATAACCAGTAATCGGGACCACCTGAGAACCGTAATAATCAGTTTACTGAAATATTACACCATTTGAATTGTGTCACCCAGTTAATACCCAAGTAAACCTCAAAAAAATCAGTTTAGGTTCCAAATGTGGGAACTCATGAGACACTACTAACCCTATGACATATATTACAAGATAGACTAAGTAAAGAGAAAAACTATTTTTACTGCATTTGTAGATGTAGATAAAGTTTTGATAATGTTGACTTGAATATGCTCTCTGAAATTCCAAAGGCAGTAGGGGCAAAATACTGTGAGCAAAGTGTTATTTACAACTTGCACAGAAACCAGTCAGCGGCCATAAGAGTCAAACATGCATGAAAGGGGAGCAGCGGTTAAGATGTAAGACACGGTTGTAGACTGTAACTGATATTATTCAACCTGCACATTGAGCATGTGGTAAAGGAAACAAAAGTAAAATTTGGTAAGGGAATTAAATTTCAAGGAAAGATTTGTCAGTTTTGACAGACTAAAAGCTATCATTGCAAATATATGGAAAAGTGGAGTCATAACAGCAGATTGGAAAACTGCTTTGATTCACCCTCTACACAAAAAGGCCAACTAGACCAGTCCCAACAACTATCGAGGCATTTCATTCCTACCAGTCGCTTCCAAAGTGCTCTCACATACTCTTCTCACCAGATTAGAACAACAGACAGAACATATGATCGGTGAATATCGGGCAAGCTTCTGCCCACATCGATCCTGCGCAGAACAGATCTGGAACCTGAAGCTGATACTGTGACACCGTCAGTCGAACCGCACACTAGTCAGCTTCGTAGATTTCAAGAAAGCATACGACTCAATTCATCACACCAGTGCACTTCGTGAATATGGTGTAGATAACAAAACTATTTCATTAATTGAGCAGACTTTAACAGACACAACCTCATAAGGAAAATTCATGGAAGAAATTTCTGAACCTTTTCAAATTAGGACAGGAGTGAGACAGGGTGATAGGTCGTCCCCACTCCTCTTTAACCTCATACTGGACAAGATTATCAAGACATGGGAGAAAGAAATACCTGGAATAAATATGGGAACAAAGGACAAATGAATCAACATAAAGTGCCTTGCTTTTGCTGATAACCTAACAATAATTACGCGGACTCGTGAGGAAGCCAAACATGCCATCGAGAAACTTCATGAGGTTGCATCAAAACCAGACTCCAAATTTCTTACAAGAAAACACAATTCATGGACTCCAAAAGTTCAAATCTGAAACCACTTTCAACAAAATATGGTGGCATCAAAAAAGTTAAGTACTTCAGTTATTTGGGTGAAATGATTAGCAACACTGGCAACAAAAAAGTAGCTCACAAAACACGAGCAGAAAAATTACATGAAGCTTATACAATGACCTGGAACACATACAATAAGAAATCACTATCCACCCAAGCCAAACTTCACCACTATCATACAGTCACTCTTCCAGAAGCACTTTATGCAACTGAAACATCATCATTAACCATCAGCATCAAGGATATTGAGAAAATGGAAAGGCAAATACTCAGGAAAATATTTGGACTCAAGATTCAAGATGGTATCTGGATGTGCAAAAGCTTTGAAGAACTGTACTCAAAGACTGAATGTTTCATGTCAGTTGCACAGAATAGACAACTGAAATTCTATGGACATTTAGCAAGAATGGATGCTTCTAGAATGACCAAGAAAATCTTTCTTATCATCAATGCAACTCGCCAAACCAGGGCACGCTGGCTAACAGAAACCCAAAATGACACAGAACTCAGTATTGACCCACTAAAAACCACACAGACTGTGTACAGACAGAAAATCAACTCTCATAAGTTCACAACTAAAAACCAGATGGAAAAGAATCTGAAATGGAAAAACACATGGACACAAGAAAGAAGACAGGCCCATAATGAAAGGAAGAGGTGGTTTTGGCAAGAAAAGAAGAACAAGAAAGCTAAGAAGACCAGTGCTAACTAATGGTTGTGCGTGCTCCTTAGAGGGCAAAATGAATAAATAATAATAATAATATTTCAAGGAAAAGGATCAAAAGCTTCAAGGTTTGAAGATGACACTGTAACTCTGTCGTAGACAGCAAAGTACTTAGAGAATCAGATGAATAGAATGGGGAATGCCTTGAATATCAACAAAAGTAAAACAGTGGTAGTGGAATGTAGTTCAATTAAATCAAGTGATGCTGAGGGACTTAGGTTAGGGAATGAGGGACTGGCAGTAGTAGAAATTGTTGTAATTTGGAAAGTAGACTAACCGTCCATGGCAGAAATAACAAGGATGTAAATTGCAGACTAAAAACAGAAAGAAAAGTGTGAATGCCCAATATTGGTTTTAGTGTTAGGAAGTCTTTCCTGAAGGTATTTGTCTGGAGTGTAGTCATGTATGGAAGTGAAACACGGGTGACGAGCAGTTCAGATAAGAAGAGAATAGAAGCCTTTGAAATGGGGTGCTACAGAAGAATACTGAACGTTGGATGGGTAAATCGTAACTAATGAGGAGGTACTGAATAGAATTGGGGAGGAAAGAAATTTGTGGTATAACTTGTCTAAAAGTTGGGATAGTTGATAGGACTCATTCAGAAACATCAAGGGAGTGCCAGTTTAGTACTAGAGGGAAGTATAGGGGGTAAAAATGTAGAAGGAAACCAATGCTGAAACACAGTAAGCATGTTGAAATGGATGTGTGTTACAGTAGGTATGGAGAGAGGAAAAAGCTTGCAAAGGATAGAGTAGCATGGGGTGCTGCGACAAACCAGTCTTGGGACTGAAAACCACACCAACAACATTAACCTCATGTACAAATTTTTGATCACCCTGAAAAAGTACTACATTTTTACTTCTTCCCTTGACAAAAGATGATGTGTTTCTAAACAATGAGCATTTATGTCCCCATAGAGCCGACTTATTCCAGATAAGTAATGGGTACATAAACTGTACATGGAGTGACCAAAACTTGTGCAACTGGGCAAAGATTAAATATTTAAGGACAATAAATGTCGGCCCAAGAGCAAATTTTTCTGCCCCTGTCAGTTGTCTACACAATTGTGTTTTCTTCTCGATGCCTTTGGCATGAACTTAAGAAAAAGAACTGGGGTTTGTGAATACTTAATTTTTTTAGCAAGGAAGACAGAGAGAGAGAGAGAGAGAGAGAGAGAGAGAGAGAGAGAGAGAGAGAGAGAGAGAGAGCGTTTAATGCCATCAATTTGTTTGAGAAATAAATTCATCCTCTCTGGTTTTTTAATGGAGTTTATTTTTGCCACATTACCTGCCTATTAATTTTAAGAAATGTGATTCAATATTGCACAACTGTAGCAGTAATCTCCCTACTCGACAGAGTTTGCAATATATTCCAGCAGTTGATTACTTATACTTCTAATAATGTTATCATGAAGATGCTGGAGTACCAAATAAGAGCTATCAGATTATCTAGACTAAAATACCAAAGATACCTATTGGCTGACTGTTAAGTAGCTGGGTTCATTGTAAACATGCCTCTATTCTTGCAGATGTAGATAATGGTCATTATCTGATAATGATGAGTGTGGTCTTGTACATATTAAGATAAGGATAGAAGATGAAAAGCAGCACTCTAGAATAACTAAAACAGCAGCCTTCCTGTTAGTTTCACTGTATTGCACATAGTACATGTAAGCAAAGATATTATGTAGCGGTATTATACTAGTTCACTGTGGATACTGTGTATGAAGTGTAAAATTTCTTGGGTTCAGCTAGATAACAAATTAAAAGGAGTCAACATATGGCTGAACTTATTGAGAAGCACAGTTCAGCCTGTTAGAAACACTCTCATTTTGTTGACCTAAAGGCAAGAATGTTGGCTTAGTTTGCATATTTTTAGTCCTTGTTGTCTTATGGAATTACCCTCTGAGGCACTGCACATAAAGTAAATAAAGTGCCTGTTCAACATTCTTGATATGCATATTGAAAAGTAATGCCTCCAAATTTTTGTGTAAAAAGTCTTTAAGATTTTTAAATAAAACAAACTTTATTAACACTTCTTTATTCTTCATGTATATTTATTTCTCAAAAAAGTCGCACTAGTGACTAACACATTTCACCCAACAAGAGATCAATTTGTTGACACGATCACTGTAGAATGTTTGATTTTGGAGCCACTATCTCTACTTGCACCATTTCATCACTATCAAAATGAAGTCCTCAAAACAGTTTCTTAAGTTTTGGAAACAGACAAAAATGTGATGGGCCCAAGTCAGGACTGTACGGAGGATGACTGATGATTGTGAACGTAAGGTGTTGGATTGGTGCATATGTCACAGTGCTTGCATGTGGTCCGGCATTGTCATGATAAAGGAGAGAGTGCTCCATGTCTCACAAACTCTTAAAATTAATGCTTTCAGTTTTCTGAAATTCTTGCAATTCATGGATATAGTTACACTTCATGCCACCATGTTACGTGCTACAATTTGGAGCCCCCTAGCAGCAAAGTGTTTCAGCTTGTGTCAGCAAAGCAGGAAAGTTAATTGAGTAATATGCCTGACACGTACTGCCTCAACCAATATTGAGAAAAGAATAAGAAATTCAGAGCCATTACTTTTCAGAAAGGTGTAATGAGTGAAAGTTCACAACATGTTAGATATTCGTGTGTGTGTGTGTGTGTGTGTGTGTGTGTGTGTGTGTGTGTGTGTGTTGGTTCGTTGCGAACATAATATGGCAATATTATGAAAATGATAGAGTGCTACTCACTATATAGCGGAGATGTTAAGTCACAGATAGGCACAACAAAAAGACTGTCAGACAACTAAGCTTTTGACCAAAAAGGCCTGCATTCTAGGATGCGCGCACCCCCCCCCCCCTCCCCCCCCCCCCCACACACACACAAACACACGATCTCTCTCTCTCTCTCTCTCTCTTTCTCTCTCTTTCTCTCTCTCGACCACTGTGTCTGGTGTGTTTTGTCTAGTTCGAAAAAGCTTACTTATTTGGCAGTCTTTCTGTTGTGGCTATCTGTGATGTAACATTCCCACTATATAGGGAGTAGGAATCTATCCTTTTCATAATATTGTCATTATTCCATCCTGAACATACTACAAAATAAAGAAAAATCCCCAAGTTTACAGTGAGATTGGAAAAAGGAAATAAAACTTCTTCCAGCCAAAACAACAAACAACAATTTGCCTTTTACATGCTGTCAGAAGTAAATAAATATGATAACAATCAGAAGCAAACAAAAAAATCAATAGAAAGCCAATGAAAGCATTATGGTCCTTAAAGCAAAAATGTATGAGATTCACTGGAAGTTTTGTCATTGATGTTCTCGTTATTGATGTTCTTATTGTTGATGTTCTCATTACTGATTTTGAAAAGTATTAAAGCATTTTAATTGGCTTCAGTTTAGCCACCCACATTAAACTGCTTATTTGTTGCGCAATAAAAATGTAGCTCTTGTGATGAAGTGATTCTCAGCTCAATAGGTAAAAATGTTTTCACAAAAGAGATGTGCCTGAAGGAATTAATATTGGATATGGGAACGGTAGAAAAATAAAGCAGTTAGAAAATAAGAAAAAAATTATATTAGAACATTTAAAGACTGATATATCACCTGTAATTAAAGAATGTTTTCCTATATGAAACTAATTACAAATAATTCACTAAAATAACTTTAGAAAATGTTAACTTGTAGTTTCAGATGTATGTCATATTTATGTTGATATTTTCAGATTACTCTGTCCATCTGTGTGTATTGGAATAAAATAAATGCCAATGCCTGCGACATGATACAATTGGTCTTTATTCAGTTGCACATAGATGGACATAATCCAAAACTAACAAACTTACTTTTATAAAATTAATTTACTTTTTCAGTAAACAGGATTGTTAGCTACAAACAAATTATCATTTTACTGTTTATGTTACAGGCACTGGGAGATGATGTAGAGAAGGCAATAGACAAAGCTCTAGAGATTGGGTACAGACACATAGATACAGCCCAGAGGTATAACAATGAAGCTCAAATTGGGAGGGCATTGAAGAAATGGCTTGATTCTGGAAAAATCAAGAGAGAAGATCTTTTTATTGTGACAAAGGTAACAAGTTTTCACTTTTGCTGTACTATAGACTTGGGAAACATTGTGTCAAGTTGCAAAAAGAAGCTTATTAAACTCAAAATAAGCAAGAAAAAAATAAAAGGCCATGAAAACAGTAAAAAGGTGATATGTTTCTTAGAAGCGCTGTAAGATCAAAGTGGAATGTTCTAGTTTGCTTTGTTTGATAGATTAATGAACCATAAAACAGCTAATATTAAGCTTAGTGGCAGTAAGTGGACATCAACATCACCGGATAATCAGTAAAAAGTATATGACTCAAGACATTTGTACTACAGATAAAGAATGTAAGCTTCTTAATCACATTACTTGAAATTAAAATTTTGAGCTATTGTCTCACTGACGAGTAAATATGAAAGCTGAGCTCAAGCATGCAATGTGGTTGATGTGTAAAGAAAATAGCTGGAATCAACTAGGTAAGGGGTATCAAGTGCCAGTATCAACAGCACACATTATGAAAAACTAGAAAACATTAGCTTATCAAAAGCTACAGCTGACTATTTTTTTCATTGTTATGAAAGAGAGTGATAGATGTCTGAATATACAAGATGGATATTGGTTCTTTGCATGCTCACATTAACTCCACAATTGAACATGAACCTAGCACAAACAAAGAAAATCCAGATGTTTCGAACTGTAGTCTTAGATCTACAAGTGAGAAAGCGAAGAACAGTGAGCGAGCACAAGTGAAGGATTCCTGTAGATTGAGATGTCTGGCATTTTTGAAATGCACCGGCATAAACGTAAAGTGAGAGAGGGAAACCATCACTGTGAACTAAGTCTTAAGACAAAGGAACTGAACACAAAATCATCAAATGATTGGGAAAAATTGAAAAGTGAATTTAAAGTAAATTAAATCAGAGAAAATGAACACGAAAAGTAAATGCGGGTCTACAAGAAAAATTATGCTGCATGAATCTTCTAATATTGAAGATGGTGAAGCTCTCTTACAAGACAAATCTAGCTGTGAAAGAAAAACATAAAAATTATGACTGTAAAAGAAGTGTAATTAAATTATTATATGCCTGTGGTGTTTATACGACAGAACATCAAAGTCCTATATCAGGGGCAAGTCGATGAGACAGAAGAAAAAAACAACAAAATTAAATTCATGTAACCAAGTCTGTTTTTTACACAGATCGAAAAAAAGTTTTGCATTACCCCGGTTCCCAGAACTTCTGAAGATAGACATTGATTGTGGATAATGTATCGCAGACACAGTACCTTTGACTGTTCAGAGATGTCATTAAACCCACCCAAAGATGTAAACAACCATGCATGAGCAGTGCCTCTTAAACGGAGAGGGTCCGACAGCCGATCAGTTCCAGTCATTCCACCAGGAAGGTGGTACACAGCTCATGTTGTCTGTAGTTCGACCATGCCTAGACGGTCAATACCGGGGTTCAACCGCTTCTGCATTGTTACTTTGTGCCAAAAGGGCTCTCAACAAGGGAAGTGTCCAGGTGTCTCGGAGTGAACCAAAGCAATGTTCTTCGGACATGGAGGAGATATAGAGACAGGAACTGTCAATGACATGCCTCACTCAGACCGCCCAAGGGCTACTACTGCAGTGGATGACTGCTACCTGTCGATTATGGCTCAGAGGAACCCTGACAGAAATGACACCATGTTGAATAATGCTTTTCGTGCAGACACAGGACATTGTGTTAAGATTCAAACTGAATGCATCAAGCTGCATGATGCGTAACTTCACTCTTTGCAACCACGACACCATGCAGCACGGTACACATGCCAAATGGACTGCTCAGGATTGGCATCACATTCTCTTCACTGATAAGTGTCGCATATGCCTTCAACCAGACAATCGTCAGAGATTTGTTTGGAGGCAGCCTGGTCAGCTGAACGCCTTAGACACACTGTCTAGCGATTGCAGCAAGGTGTAGGTTCCCTGCTGTTTTGGGGTGGCATTATGTGGGGCCGACATCCATTGCTGGTGATCATGGAAGGTGCTGTAATGGCTGCACTATACGTGAATGCCATTATCTGACCGATAGTGCAAACATATCGGCAGCATATTGGCAAGGCATTCATTTCCATGGATGACAATTTGCACCCCCATCATGCACATCATGTGAATGACTTTCTTCAAGGTAACAACATTGCTTGACTAGAGTGACCAGTATGTTCTCCAGACATGAACCCTATCGAACATGCCTGTGATAGATTGAAAAGGGCTGTTTATGGAAGACGTGACCCTCCAACCACTCTGAGGGATCTACGCCGAATCTCCATTGAGGAGTGGGACAATCTGGACCATCAGTGCCTTGATGAGCTTGTGGATAGTATGCCATGAAGAATACAGGCATGCATCAATGCAAGAGAGTGTGTTACTGGGTATTAGAGGTACCAGTGTGTACAGCAATCTGGACCACTACCTCTGAAGGTCTCACTGTATGGTGGTACAACATGCAATGTGTGATTTTCATGAGCAATAAAAAGGGCGGAAATGATGTTAATGTTGATAGCTATTCCAGTTTTCTGTACAGGTTCCGGAACTCTTGGAACTGAGGTGATGCAAAACCTTTTTTGATGTGTGTATTTTCTATGATTCTGTACAAGTAATTTTGCAACATTTGTATCCACAAATATATTAGAGGCCTATTCATCACAATTGCCTCATTACTGAGCATCATGACCCAATGAACAAAGTGTCTCCATCCTAGACAGTTAGCAGCTTCTCTTAGAGCCTGCTGAAAAGCTAGACCACAGATCTTCTTGATTTGATGAATCCACGTGTTTGCTGCTCTTCCTCTTAACCTCTTGCCCTCTATTGTCCACTCAAGGAGTATTTTCTCTAGGTTTCCTCCATCTCTTCTCACATTATGGCCAAAGAACTGGAATTTTTTTTGTTTGATGTGAGAAGAAAGGCATGTGGATATACTGAGTTGCTAAATAATGGACATATTTCTTCTTATTTCAGTCCATTTTATGCACATCATCCTGCGCCAGGACCAAAGCTCAAATGCATTGAGGTGGTGTTTGTCTCTGTCTTTAAAGGTCCATGTCTCATAACCATAAAAGAGGATGGAAAACAAAAGTGTTTCAACAAGCCACACATTTGTGGTGTCTGTTATTGCTCTGTTCTGCCAGATTTTGTTGAGTTACTTCATAGCCACAGTGAGATCCGTCTTCTTATCTCATCTTCACAGCATCCTGTGTCACAGATGGTTGACTCAAGATAGATGAAAAATGCACAACTTCCAGTTAAGGTCCAATCCATATGATAGATTAATGTCTTTTACTTTTGTTACTAGCTCAGCAGGTTCATCACCACTGCTGGCTAAAAGTACGGTGTCATCAGCAAACAGGGGGTTGTTAGTAGTTTTGCTGCCAATTGAGATCCCTTTAGTCCAACAATCAAGAGCATTCCCAATTACATGTTCTACATAGATATTGCACAGTTGGCAGAATGTAACACAACCCTGTCTGACACCTGATACATTGAAGAAATCAGATGTGCCATGAGGTGATTACTATATAGACTTCTGATCAGTGCTATCAAGTGTGTTGGGGCACCAA
Organism: Schistocerca piceifrons; assembly: GCF_021461385.2. Lineage (NCBI taxonomy): Eukaryota > Metazoa > Arthropoda > Insecta > Orthoptera > Acrididae > Schistocerca > Schistocerca piceifrons. The sequence goes on from NC_060146.1 coordinate 218,897,347, forward strand.
ACTCTGCAATTACATGCCACAACTTTTCCCGTACAACACAGTCAAAGGTTTTCCTGTAGTGAAGGAAGCACATAAAGACAGGAACACAGAACTCTCACAATTTATTAATTATTTGTTGTGCATTGAGAAGCTGTTCACGAATTCCTTTTCCTTCCACAAAACCTGCTTGTTCTGTGGATATGCGAGGCTGCATGCAGGGCTTCAAATGCTGAGTCAAGACATAGAGAAAAATTTTGCTTGTGTGGGATGCAAGAGCAATGATTCAAGAATTGGAACAGTTCCTGATTGACCTTTTCTTGTGTCTGGGAAGAAGAGAGACTTCAGCCATTCTTGTGGGTGCTCCCCGGTTTTCCGTATCCTTGTACACATTGTATGCAGTGCTTCGATACCATCCTGTCCCATTTCCTTGGCCATCTTACCACATGCATCTACACCTACACATATTCTCTGCAAACCACTGTAAGGTACATGGCAGAGGTTACAGCTTGTTGTACCAGTTATTAGAGTTTGTTCCTGTTCCATTCACATATGGAGCATGGGAAAAATGATTCTTTGAAAGCCTCTGTGCATGCAGTATTATTCTAAGCTTATTCTCACAATTCCTATGTGAGTGATATGTTGTGTTGTTGTTGTGGTCTTCAGTCCTGAGACTGGTTTGATGCAGCTCTCCATGCTACTCTGTCCTGTGCAAGCTTCTTCATCTCCCAGTACTTACTGCAACCTACATCCTTCTGAATCTGCTTAGTGTATTCATCTCTTGCTCTCCCTCTACGATTCTACATATCACTGTAGAAAAAAATCGTGGAGTGATATGCAGAGGATTGTAATGTATACCTAGAATCTCCATTTAAAGCCAGTTCTTGAAACTTCGTTAATACACTTTCTCGGGATAGTTGACATCTGTCTTAAAGAGCCTTCCAGTTCAGCTCCTTCAGTATCTTTATGACATTCTCCCATGGAATAAACAAACCTGTTACCATTCCTGGTGACTTTCTCTGTGTACATTTGATATCCCTGTTAGTCCTATTTGGTATGGGTCACACAGACTTGAGCAGTATTCTAGAACTGGTCACAGGAGTGATTTGTAAGCACTCTCCATTGTAGACAGATTGCACTTCCCCAGTATTCTACCAATAAACCAAAGTCTACAACCTGCTTTACTCGTGACTGAACCCACATGGTCATTCCGTTTCATATTTCTACAGAGTATTATACCCAGGTGTATTTTGGTCAATTCCAATAGGGAATTACTGATATTATAGTCATAGGATACCATGTTTTTTCATTTTGTGAAATGCAAAATTTTACATTTCTGAATATTTGAAACAAGTTGCCAAGCTTTGCACAACTTTGAAATCTTATCAGGATCTGACTTAATATTTATGCATCTTCTTTTAGATAGTATTTCATTATTGGTAACTGCATCAGCTACATAAAGTTTCGGGTTACTATTAATACTGTCTGCAAGATCATTAATACACAACATTAACAGCAAGGGTCCCAACACAGTTCCGTGGTGTACACCCGAAGTTACTTCTACATCTGACAATGACTCTCCATCCGAGGTATCGTGTTCTGTTCTCCCTACCAAAAAGTCCTCAATCCAGTCACAAATTTCTCTTCATACCCCATATGATTGAACTTTTGACAATAAGCATGATGTGGTACTGAGTCAAATGGCTTTTGGAAATCAAGAGATACTGCATGTACCTGGCTGCCTTCGACAATAAGCATATGTGTGGTACTGAGTCAAATGTTTTTCAGAAATCAGTAAACACTTCATCCACACAGTTGCCTCGACCCAAAGGTTTCAATATGTCACGTGAGAAAAGTGCGAGTCGGGTTTCACACGATCGATGTTTTTGAAATTGATGCAGGATGGCATTGAGGAGGTCATTCTTTTCAAGATACTTCATTATGTTTGAGCTCAGAACATGTTCTAAGAGTCTGCAATAAATTGATGTCAGGGGTATTGGGCAATAGTTTTGTGGGTCACTTTTACCGTCCTTCTTGCAGACTGCTGCAGTCTGTGCCTTTTTCGAAGAATTGGACACGGTTTTTTGTTCGAGGGATCTATGACAGCTTATAGTGAGAAGAGGGACTAACTCAGCTGCAAATTCAGTGTAGAATCTGACAGGGACTCCTTCAGGGCCTGGAGCTGTGCTCAGTTTTAATGATTTTAGCTGTTTCTCAACACTAGTGACACTAATACTTATTTCATTAATCTTTTCACTGGTATGAGGATTAAATTGGGGCAATTATCCTTTTTAAAGGAACATTTTAAAATGGAGTCCAGCGTTTTAGCTTTTGCTTTACTACACTCAGTTTCAGTTCCTGTCTCATTCGCTACAGACTGGACACTAACTTTGGTGCCACTAACAGCCTTTACATATGACCAGATTTCTTTGGGCTCTGTGGGAGGTCATTTGACAATATTCTGCTGCAGCAGTCATTGAAGGCATCACACACTGCTCCCTTGATGGCCAAATGCATTTCATTCAGCATCTCTTTACCTGTAGCCTTATGCTCTGTTTTACACCTACTATGCACTAATCTCTGTTTCTCTAGAAGTTTCCTTGCAGTGACTGTATACCATGTAGTTTCCCTCCCATTGTGGACTGTTCTACTATGTACACATCAATCCAGTGCATGATCAACTATTCTCTTAAACTTGAGCTAGAGTTCTTCTATGTGCTCCTGACCTGTGCTGAAAGTTTCAAGGTCCTCATTCAGAAAAGATATTACTGATTTTTTTATCTACACACATCAAAAAAAAGTTTTGCATCACCCCAGTTCCCAGAACTGCTGGATATTGTATCACAGACACAGTCCCTTTGACTGTTCGCAGATGTCACTAAACCTGCCCAAAGCTGTAAACAACCATGCATGAGCAGCACCTAATAGACAAAGGTGGTCCGACAGCCGATCAGTTCCAGTCCTTCCACCAGGAAGGAGGTACATGGCTCATATTGTCTGTAGTTCAACCATGCCTAGACGGTCAATACTGTGGTTTGATCATGTCTGCATTGTTACTTTGTGCCAGGAAGGGCTCTCAACAAGGGAAGTGTTCAGGTGTCTCAGAGTGAACCGAAGTGATGTTGTTTGGACATGGAGGAGATACAGAGAGACAGGAGCTGTCGATGACATGCCTCGCTAAGGCCACCTGAGGGCTACTACTGCAGTTCCATTACCTATTGATTATGGCTCGGAGGAACCTTGACAGCAACGCCACCTTGTCGAATAATGCTTTTCGTGCAGTCACCGTACGTCATGTTATGGCTCAAACTGTGCGCAATAAGCTGCACGTTGCGCAACTTCACTCCCAGTGTCTGTGGCGAGGTCCGTCTTTGCAACCGTGACACCGTGCAGTGCGGTACAGATGGGCCCGACAACATGCCGAACAGACCGCTGAGGATTGGCATCGAGTACTCTTCATTGATGACTGTCGCATATGCCTTCAGCCAGACAATCATTGGAGACGTGTTTGGAGGCAACCTGGTCAGGCTGAACGCCTTAGACACACTGTCCAGTGACTGCAGCAAGGTAGAGGTTCCTGCTGTTTTCAGGTGGCATTATGTGGGGCCAACATACGTTGCTGGTGGTCATGGAAGGCACCGTAATGGCTGTACGATATGTGAATGCTGTCCTCCGACTGATAGTGCAACTGTATCAGCAGGATATTAGCAAGGCATTCGTCTTCGTGGATGACAATTCACACCCCCATTGTGCACACCTTGTGAATTACTTCCCTCAGGATAACAACATTGCTCAATTATAGTGGCCAGCATGTTCTCCAGACATGAGCCCTATCGAACATGCCTGGGATAGATTAAAAAGGGCTGTTTATGGATGACGTGAGCCACCAACCACTCTGAGGGATCTACGCCGAATCGCCATTGAGGAGTGGGACAATCTGGTCCAATAGTTCCTTGATGACCTTGGGAATAGTATGCCATGATGAATACAGGCAAGCATCAATGCAAGACAATATGCTGCTGGGTGTTAGAGGTACCAGTTTGTACAGCAATCTGGACCACCACCCTTGAAGGTCTCGCTGTATGGTGGTAAACATGCAATATGTGATTTTCATGAGCAATGAAAAGGGTGGAAATAATGTTTATGTTGAGCTCTATTCCAATTTGCTGTACAGGTTCTAGAACTCGTGGAACTGTGATGATTTAAATTTGTTATTGTATGTGTTCAGTTTACTGAAAATTTATATCTTTCTGCTTGTTTTAGTCACCTTTGTACTTTGGTATTCATTGTTGCCACAACTGCATCATGGCCACTGATACCAGTTTCGATGTGGACATCCTCAAAGAGGTCAGATCTATTTGTTGGAATTAGATCCAGTATGTTTCCTAGCTATCTGTTCTAGATATCTTTCAGAAAAGCCATTTAGTACTGTACCACATTATCTTGTATCATTTCCACCTCTAAAAAACTGTAATTTTCCCAATTAATTGTTGGAGGATTAAAGTCTCCACCAATGATTACAGTATGATTGGGAAACTTAACTTACATGTGAACTGAGGTTTTTTCTAAAGTTTCCAGTAACATCAGGAGACAAGTATGGTGGGTGATAAAAGGATCTAATTATCATTTTATGTCCTCACCTGATACGGAGTCTTGCCCAAACAACTTCACATGCAGCTTCAATTTCTATCTCAGTGGATTTGAGTTTCTTGTCTACTACAACAAATATACCACCTGCAGTTCCCATTTGTGTATCGTTTCAATATACACTTAAATTTTCCCCAAAAAGTTCACTGCTATCAATTTCAGGTTTCAACCAGCTTTCTGTACCTAGTATTATGTGAGCTTCACTGCTTTTCATGAGTAGTTCAAACTCTGGCACTTGCGAATGCTTCGGCAGTTTACCATTAGGATTTTAGTACTCTTACCTGTGGGAGGCACTTCTTTGAATCCCTCACTGATACTTCTGGATTTCCTGCAGATGTTGTTATCTGGATGGGATGGAAAGTTGCCTAATCTAAAAAGCTCTTGTGTGCTCCCCACACACAGTCAGCTACCTGAGTAGCAGCCTCTGATGTGTAGTGCACGCCTGATCCATTTAGGGGTACCATACAGTTCTCAAGTCCAGCAAGTCACAGCCCAACTTGTCACATAACCTTTGAAACCTCTGATCCAATCCTGATACTCGACTCAGAATCAAAGGAACATGATGAGTTCTGGGGACAGTGGTGCAGATTGTGAGCTTTGTTGAAACTCCATGTCTTCTTAACCTTCTCTGCCAAGTCCTGGAATGACCCAAGTATGACCCTGGGGCCCAGATGGCAGGCATCATTTGTTACAACATATGCTCCAATCTGCAGTTGGTTGCACCCAGTTTTTCCCTGTTGCTTGCTGCCATTTCCCTAAGAGGTACCATCATTCGCCATATTTTTGAACTGCCAATGATTAATAGACTCCCAGCCTTTTTCTGTTTGCCTTCTCTTCACATACTTTCCCCAAATCAGGTGAAGTGAGTACATTTTGTTGTGATACATTGTGAAGGGTAATAGAGGTGATCTACAAAGCTAGCATCCAGTATCCTTGAAATCAGTTTGTCATAGAATCTTAGTACATATTCTGACCTCAAACACAATGAGGCATCTCGAAGAGAATGACCTCCTCCATGGCAACCAGCATGGATTACAAAAACATTGATCATGTGAAACATAACTTGCACTTTTATCACATGATGCACTGAAAGCTTTGGCTGAAGGCAATCTGGCAGATGCAGTACCTTTTGTTTTCTGAAAAGCATTTGACTCAATATCACATCTACACATACTATGGAAAGTACAATCATATGGGGTATGAACTGAAGTTTGGGACTGGATTGAGGGCTTTTTGGTAGGGAGGGTGCAGCATGTTATCTTGCATTGTCATTGTCAAACGTAGAAGTAACCTCCAGCATGCCTCAGGGAAGTGTCTTGGGACGCTTGCTGTTCATATTGTATGTTAATGACCTTGCAACAATATTAATAGTAACATCAGGCTTTTTGCAGATGATGCAGTTGTCTATAATGAAGTACTATCTGAAAGAAGCTGAATAAATATTTGGTCAGATCTTGATACGATTTTAAAGTGGTTTAAAGTGTGACAACTTGCTTTAAATGTTCAGAAATGTAAAACTGCACACTTCACAAGATGAAAAAACACAGTGTCTTACAGGGACTGTATTATCAAAGAGTCACTGCTGGAATCAGCCAACTCAAACAAATACCAGGGGTAATACTTTGTAGGGACATGAAATGGAAAGATAACATAGGCTCAGTCATTCATAAAGCATGTGGTAGACTTTGGTTCAATGGTAGAATACCGGGGAAGTGTAATCAGTCTATAAAGAAGATTGCTTACAAATCACTCATGTGACTGGTTCTGGAATATTGCGTAAGTCTGTGGGACCTGTATCAAATATGACTAATGGGGAATACTGAACGTATACAGAGAAGGGCAGCATGAATGGTCACAGGCTTGTTTAATCTGTGGCAGAGTGTCACAGAGATACTTATTTAACTGAAATGACAGACTCTTGAAGACAGACGTAAATTGTCTCAAGAAAGTCTATTAACAAAGTTTCAAGAACTGGCTTTAAATGATTACTCTAGGGATATACTACAACCCCCTATCTATCACTCACACAGGGATTGTGGGGATAATATAGGAATAATTACTTCACATACAGAGGCACTCACACAACCATTCTTCCCGTGTTTCCTATGTGAATGGAATGGGTTGAAACCCTAATAACTGGTACAATGAGACATATGGTCTGCCATGCACCTCACCATGGTTTGCAGAGTATACTTGTAGATGTAGTAATACAGCAAGGATAATACTTTTACAGTTTCATGTGGTCATTGTATAGCCATTATACGTATAACAGAGAATGCAAAAAAATATGTATTTAAGGAGTGGGAGAGTAGCAAGTCGGCAGCTATTCCTACCTTGTTGCACTTCGGCTGCTGTCCAGAAAATACTTCCAGATGGTGTGATGGAGTACCTGTAAGCAAAACAAGATGTCTTTGTGAGCATTCCTACTTTAGCAACCATAGAAACTTCTTTCATTTTCCAGAACTACTTATAAAAGAACTTTCTTCTCTCTCAGCTGCCATCGACAGGAAACCGTGCAGAATGTGTGGAGAAGCACCTGAAGCAGTCACTGCATGACCTGCAGCTGGACTATGTCGACTTGTACCTTGTGCACCAACCAACTGGTTTCCAGGACGTGGACCCAAAGGATAACGGAGGCAAAATGTTGCTCGATGTGAACACAGACCATGTCAGCCTATGGAAGGTTAGTGTGTAAGCTGGTGTAAAAGGCGTCAAACGTTTTCACGGATATTCTGTAGACAGATGATTAACAGGAATGTTTGTTTTATTTTGGCTGTAACAATATGACTTCCTTAAAATACCTGACTATATAACTACAGACACCTAACAGTCTCATGGGTGGTAATTTAGCTCCTAAAACAGGTATCATATGTTGATTGAGAGTTGCTTAAAATGTCTATATGTAACAAGAGAATCATAACCAAATAGTCTGGTAATTTGATCTTTGATAACTCTCAGTTTACTTAGGAATCATGCAGAATAACACATATGTTGCCCTGTTTCTGTGACTGCTGTAATTTGTTGTGCTTCAGATGCTCCTTTTTTATAGACCATATTACAAATCTGTATAAACTTCACTATTTGCGTTCATCAGATATGATATTTAAGCATATGGTTTACTAGCCACCTCTCAAATTGCTAGTTCCAGCTATAGGCATTGTGAAATGATGATAATGATGATGACAACAATTCCAAAAAAAACTGTCTTGTAAAGCTATCCATTGTTTAATCCTCTTTCTGAGCTTATCATCTCTCATAATAGAGGGCTGGTGACTCAGTTTTTCAGGCTAGCGGATGGGAAATTGCAGTACAGAGAGTGGAAACCAACATTGTCGCTCGTTGCTATGGTCCTAGCTGATAGTTTGCATAGTGTTACCAACTCTGTGTGTATATAGTGTGTGTAGTGACTGGGAGTGAGATTTGAGTGAACAGTGTACTGCCAGACTTTTACGCAGCTAAATAACTTCTCTGCAAAACAGCATCATACACTAGGGAGAAACCAAACATGGTGCAACTATTTTCAGTGGGCGCTGATGACCACGCTGTTTAGCGCCCGAAAACCTCAAACCACACACACACACACACACACAACTATTTTCAGCAGACCATCCTTGTATTCGAGAGGGTGAAGGCCCAAATCTCATCCAGCTATCCTGATTTAGGTTTTCTACAGTTTACCTAGATAACGTCAGGCAAATGCCATGATGGTTCCTACTATAAGGCTGTGGCCAAATTCCTGTTCCACCTGTGTGAAACTAGGCACCTGTAACTATGTAAATGCCTGTATGTATGAATTTTGTTATTTTCATTGTTCTTAGGCAAATGTTAGTTCAATCAAGATCTTGTCCCATAGTTATGAACAAATGTGTTTGTGGAGTAATTATCAGAGTTAATACAGATGTGTACAACTGGTTGGTAAATGTACTCATATGGTTTGGTTAAAATCTCCAATGCTTTAAACTGATCTTTACAATGAGCTCAATTGCTGTTTTTGGTTATTGTTCTTATGGTCCTGTTCTGTAGTTTGAAAATTGTGTTCATACTTCATGTATTTGACCCTCATAAAAGAATTACATTGCTAATAATTGAGTGCATGCATATGAATAGTATGTAATTAAAAGACACTGTCTGTTACACACTAATGGCAGGACTCCAAGGGCATAACATGCTGATGACATTTGGCTGAAAGCATCATTAAGTGTCCACAACACTTGAACTGGTAACAACAATGTAAGGAAAAGATAGATTGGTACTTACCGTAAAGATGATACAGTAAGCTGCAAACAGGCACTCAACAAAGCACACCTCACGCAAACGTGACCGTCATCTCCAGGAGCTCAGACCAGACTGCAGTGTATGCAGATGCCATAAACATTTAATTTAGTCTCGTAATTTTCACTCTTGAAACTCAAATAATAGCATTTGTTTTCTTAATGTTCGTTTTAACTCTATTGCCGGTAGGCGATGGAGGCGCAGGTAGATGCAGGTCGGGCCCGATCTATCGGACTGTCCAACTTCAACGCGAGGCAGGTAAAGCGCGTGTGGCAGTCGGCACGCATCAGGCCAGCCAACCTGCAGGTGGAACTGCACGTCTACTTCCAGCAGGCCGAGCTGCGTGCGTTCTGCCGGGCCCTTGACGTCACCGTCTGTGCCTACATCCCACTGGGGGGGCCACACCGACAGCCTCCCAGCCACAATGCAAATGCTGCAGATGCTAACAAGTATGTACCTATTTCTTTTTTTTTTAACATATTTTATGACAATATCACATGATCCTTTTGTAACACCTTAACCAGTTTCAACAACTGTCTTCTTTAGGATGTGGAGACATTAAAAGAGCAGGCAAAGACCATTATATGCAGGGACAGTTTGAGAACATTTTTCTACACGAGTGACACGTCTGCAGTCCTTTGTGACCATTATCATTGAAGGTAAACTCTTCCAGGTTTTTAGGCTACATCACAATTCTTCTGTACTACCGATGTTTTGGCCTCTCTGCTGGGATCTTTTTCAGGATCTTGTCTTTGAGGTCAGCTGGCTGTGAACATCACAAGATTCCAGTAGAGAGCTAATCGTGTAATGCGGCCTAACAACCTGGAAGATTTAAACTTCAAGTGACATATTATTTGATGCCCCCTTTCCCCTCCCCCTTACATGAGACATAGGTTGCCTTCCCTTGGGCTTTTGGTAAGACTTTAAGCTAAATCTCGATAATGGAAATAGTTTGTTTTCCGCTTAAAGTATATTCTACATAGACAATCTTTTGTAACATAAATAAGTTTCTTAATCTTATTCCAGTGCTGAATATTAAAAGAAGAAACAATTTCCATTTGAGGCAACATATGAGATTTTTAAAAGTTTTTAGTGGAAGCAAAAGAAAGTAGATCTATTGCATTGTTTAACAAAATAAAAATGTGCTACATCTTAAACAGAGTGGAAACAATAAAAATATAAAATTTATGTTTTTGTCTGTTTAACAGTGGAACTTTACAAATTCTGTACTTTACAAATTGTTTCACTTTCTGTTGGAAAAAGTGGCAAAGAAGTACAAAAATTATCGCACAAAGGAATTATAGATATTGGCAACAGACACCATATTGATCCAGCAGCCGCTGTGAATTAAGACACAAAGGAATTGCAGACATAAGCTGTGAGTTCGCATTGACTGAAATCAATGGGAAAAGTTGAAAACTTGTGCCGGACCAGGATTCGATCTGGGTCTCCTGTTACTCTAGCTCGTCTCCTGTCAGACATGTCCAAAAGAGCAGACACACACTATATATACACACACTAAAGAGGCAAAGAAACTGGTACATCTGCCTAATATCATGTAAGACCCTCGCGAGCACACAGAAGTGCCACAACACGATGTGGCATGGACTCGACTAATGTCTGAAGTAGTACTGGAACTGACACCATGACTCCTGCAGGGCTGTCCATAAATCTGTAAGAGTATGAGCGGGTGGAGATCTCTTCTGAACAGCATGTGCCAAGGCATCCGAGATATGCTCAATAATGTTCATTTCTGGGGAGTGGCCAGTGTTTAAACATAGGAGGGTGTTCCTGGAGTCATTCTGTAGCAATTCTTGACATGTGGAGTGTCACATTGTCCTGCTGGAATTGCCCAAGTCTGTCAGAATGCACAATGGACATGAACAGATGCAGGTGATCAGACAGGATGCTGACTGTAACTCCAACTGACATGCCCAACTCTATCACAGAGACTCCACCAGCTTGAACAGTCCCCTGCTGACATGCAGAGACCACGGATTCATGACATTGTCTCTATACCCGTACACGTCCATCTGCTCGATGCAATTTGAAATGAGACTTGTTTGACCAGGCAATATGTTTCCAGTCATCAACAGTACAGTGTTGGTATCGAGGAGTCCAGGCGAGTCGTAAAGCTTTGTGTTGTGCAGTCATCAAGGGTATGCGAGTGGGCCTTCGGCTCCAAAAGTCCATATTGATACTGTTCGTTGAGTAGTTCACATGCTGACACTTGTTGATGGCCCAGCATTGAAATCTGCAGCAATCTGCAGAAGGGTTGCACTTCTGTCACGTCAGACAATTATTTTCAGTCATCGTTGGTCCCGTTCTCGCAGGATCTTTTTCTGGCAGCAGTGATGTGAGAGATTTGATGTTTTGCCAGATTCCTAATTTTCAATGTAGACTCGTGAAATGGTCATACATGAAAATCCCCACATAATCGCTGCCTCGGAGATGCTGTGTCCCATCGCTCGTGCGCTGACTGTAACACCACGTTCAAACTCACTTAAATCTTGATAATCTGCAGTCACAGCAGCAGTAACTGATCTAACAACAGCGCCAGACGTTCGTTGTCTTACATATGCTTTGCCGATCACAGTGCCATATTCTGCCTGTTTACGTATCTCTGTATTTGAATATGCGTGCCTGTACCAGTTTCTTTAGCGCTTCAGCGTATAAAAAAAGGTGGAACAGCCACTGATCTCTTCAGTGCAGAAGCACACCAGGTCAAACTCTTATGTGAATGGAAAATGGCGCAAGTAATGAGAACAATGGGCAAGGGGCACCTACAGTCGTTGTTGTTGTTGTTGTGGTCTTCAGTCCTGAGACTGGTTTGATGCAGCTCTCCATGCTACTCTATCCTGTGCAAGCTTTTTCATCTCCCAGTACCTACTGCAACCTACATCCTTCTGAATCTGCTTAGTGTATTCATCTCTTGGTCTCCCCCTAAGATTTTTACCCTCCACGCTGCCCTCCAATACTAAATTGGTGATCCCTTGATGCCTCAGAACATGTCCTACCAACCGATCCCTTCTTCTGGTCAAGTTGTGCCACAAACTTCTCTTCTCCCCAATCCTATGCAATACCTCCTCATTAGTTACGTGATGTACCCACCTAACCGTCAACATTCTTCTGTAGCACCACATTTCGAGAGCTTCTATTCTCTTCTTGTCCAAACTATTTATTGTCCATGTTTCACTTCCATACATGGCTACACTCCATACAAATACTTTCAGAAACGAGTTCCTGACACTTAAATCTGTACTCGATGTTAACAAATTTCTCTCCTTCAGAAACGCTTTCCTTGCCATTGCCAGTCTACATTTTATATCCTCTCTACTTCGACCATTATCAGTTATTTTGCTCCCCAAATAGCAAAACTCCTTTACTACTTTAAGTGCCTTATTTCCTAATCTAATTCCCTCAGCATCACCCGACTTAATTAGACTACATTCCATTATCCTTGTTTTGCTTTTGTTGATGTTCATCTTATATCCTCCTTTCAAGACACTGTCCATTCCGTTCAACTGCTCTTCCAAGTCCTTTGCTGTCTCTGACAGAATTACAATGTCATCGGCGAACCTCAAAGTTTTTATTTCTTCTCCATGAATTTTAATACCTACTCCGAATTTTTCTTTTGTTTCCTTTACTGCTCACTCAATATACAGATTGAATAACATCGGGGAGAGGCTACAACCCTGTCTTACTCCCTTCCCAACCACTACTTCCCTTTCATGTCCCTCGACTCTTATAACTGCCATCTGGTTTCTGTACAAATTGTAAATAGCCTTTCGCTCCCTGTATTTTACCCCTTCCACCTTTAGAATTTGAAAGAGAGTATTCCAGTCAACATTGTCAAAAGCTTTCTCTAAGTCTACAAATGCTAGAAACGTAGGTTTGCCTTTCCTTAATCTTTCTTCTAAGATAAGTCGTAAGGTCAGTACTGCCTCACGTGTTCCAGTGTTTCTACGGAATCCAAACTGATCTTCCCCGAGGTTGGCTTCTACTAGTTTTTCCATTCGTCTGTAAAGAATTCGTGTTAGTATTTTGCAGCTGTGACTTATTAAGCTGATAGTTCGGTAATTTTCACATCTGTCAACACCTGCTTTCTTTGGGATTGGAATTATTATATTCTTCTTGAAGTCTGAGGGTATTTCGCCTGTTTCATACATCTTGCTCACCAGATGGTAGAGTTTTGTCAGGACTGGCTCTCCCACAGTCGTAGTGCACTGATAAGTTGAGAATTTGGGTCTGACGGGAGGTGTGCTAGGGTAGTCTGTGCAGTTGCAATGGCCACTGTGTCTGGATGGCTCAGTGGTCAGAACATCTGCTAGTAAGCAGGAGACCCAGGTTAGAATTATGGTCCACCACAAATTTTCAACTTTCCCCATTGATTCCAACCAATGCCCACTCTCATCCGTCTGTAACTCCTTTGTGTGTTAATTCGTAGTGGCTGCTGGATCAGTGCGGTGTCTATTCTTGCAGATGTGTCCGAAAGACAGACACCACACATACACAAAAATTATCATCTAATTTTGTAATGACATGTTAAGCAGCAGACACTTTTTTACTGTGTAAGTTCTGTGTTACATGTGAAGAAACACACCAGTAAGATGTTAACTTGACAAAATCTGCAGTGAAAGTAGTTGAAAATTGTTAAATGTGACCAAAAGTGCTATGTGTGCAAGTGAAAAGGAAAACACGAATTTGCGTGTGACACAGAAGAGAAATAACCTCTTAATGAATTCTATGTGGACGACATATGGAATGTGTCCTTTAATATGTATTTGTGTACAGTAAATTGCATAACATGCTGAGGTAGTATAGCATTACTTGTTAAGGTACGCCACAGGTGAAATTTGAACCCAGTTACATGGGGACTTGATCAAAAAGTTTACATTTCATGTGCTTTTCTATCGACTACGTCACGATTTTGCACTGAAGTCATGAAAAATAAAATAACACACTTGATTGATCACATAGTCTCCAACAACAGTAGGCCTGTATATTTTTTCCTAACTCTGTACTAGGATTAGGTGACATAAAAAATAGAATTTAACATTATAGAGAGTTGCAACAACTCCTGAAACCCTCAGAAGAAAATCTGTATAACATATGGGGAAGGACTGGTGATATACAGTAGGTACATAAAGAAACCAATAGCAAATAATAAGAATGGAGGACCAAGGGAGAAGCTCTTCTAAGGAGTGTAGTCTTTCTCCTCTACAGTTCCATATACAATTGTATAACTGTTAGTTTACTCATCTTGAGTTGTAAGGATTAATCTGTAATAATTACTTGAGAGAAGGTGAACTTCTTAGCCAAAATTGAATGTAAATAACATTTATTGTCGAATGCTGGTTTCGGTAAGCGAGGTTACCATATACATGTCTGTGAAGACATTCATACATTGTGAAATTATACAGAGATAAAATTAAGTACACAAAGCAGATGCATTGTAATAGCAAAACCATATTACAACATATCTCAGTAAAAGGTTATTACAAGACTTAAATACCAGCTGTACAAGTACTCTTTCTGAAACGTTGCCAGGTATGTGAGGGATGAGATGAATGAGCATCGTCAAGTTGAGGTTAAAGTAACAGTGTACAGAGTAATACATCCCATACCACACCCTACTGTGTGCTTCACTGCAGACAGTGCACCACTAGACTGGTAGCTGGATTCCTGATACATGTCAATAACAGACTCCTGAACACCTTTTTTAAAATTATTGTAAAATAGTTTTTAAAACAGAAGCTAAAAATTACTCCTATTACATTTACTTGCATAAGTGCACCTATATAGAAGCTGCTTTACAACTAGGTGCAATTTCCACAAACTGATATACAATAAATTGCTATATGACAGTATTCTGTAATTTATAAAAATCTGCAGACATAATTGTAAAATTATTAAAGTTACAGGCAGGCTTCCACTGTGTTATTTTAATACCAGTCTATGCTGCAGATGAAAACCCAAGTAATTAACACATATGCAAATAGTAAAATAATTACAGTGATAGTGTATAACACAGTTAATTCACACAGTAACAACAGTTAGATGATGTTACCATGCATAGCAGAGTCACAGTCTGTGGCAACATTGTGTTCCAGAGATCTACTACTTAAAATGTATGGACTCATGACAATGATATTAATGGAAAGGCTAAAGTCAATGAGTTAATGTCACATTACACCAATATAAAAACATAAAAGACTTGAGGCAATGATAAGATTACATTCATGTGTGAGATGCATAATGCCCCACTAAATGGTTGTTTACTATATTATGTTAAGAGTATATTCCAATGCGCTGTATTTATCTTTATTGCCTGAAATTCCTATCATCATTCATTGTTCAGAGGAGAATGCAATGTCTGAATGATTTTGAGTGTGGAAGGATATGTGGCCTGATGTTTTCATATGTAAGGGTACCACTGTACCTTATTAGAGCAAGTTATCTTCGTAGGCCAACAAATGACCTGAAATCAGTAGCAGTGGAAACACGTCACTAAACTGCAAAGGTCACAGCCTGTAGAGATCAGCTGGACAGAAGCTACCACTGGGGGTTAAACAGCTCTCTGTGCAAAATTGACAATGAATGAAAGCATTCGCACATCTGAAGATGGTAACCATGTGTACTGAAACTGGTAATCAACAGTCAGGTTGTCTACAAGTGATCTTGGCTAAGAAGTTCACCTTTTCTCAAGTAATTACATTGTCACTTAGTACGGCTTGTACAGATTATCTTGTAATATCTATGCACAAATGGACAATAACTTACTAGTGTGTGTGTGTGTGTGTGTGTGTGTGTGTGTGTGTGTGTGTGTGTGTGTGTGAGAGTGAGTGAGTGAGTGATGTCTTTTTATATCTTTTTCACTTTCGAGATAGTTTTTTCCTTTGTGTATCAATTTGCCTAATTATAATTACTAAAGGAATCTATTCTGCATGTTGTGTTTAAAGTGCCTTCTTTTTCATTTGAATAATGAACTTTATTCACTGGAATTGTGATAACTTGATTACAATCTGCCTAAAAGGGTATAGGCCCAGTTAAAAGTGTTCATTAACTGGTGTAATTTTTTTTCTTTATATAGATTCAAGTCTCTGATGAGAGTTCAGTCAAAGTGGGCTTTTCACTTGACTAGTGGAATTGTAAAAGAATGTTCAAACAAAGTTTTTCAGTTTCCAGAAATTTGATCGAGGTACTCTTCAGTTTTCAAAACATCAAGTGGAGATTACCTTATACGCTGAGGCCTTGCTTGATGTTGTTTGCAGAAGTAGAGTAAAACCAGTTAAAGGTGTAGACACACAGAGCATGAGGGATGACCTTCATGCAAAAGCAATGCTTTCTATCTTGTCTGGTATGGAATTTGACAGCTGCAAACTATTGTGTCATGAGCTATAGCAAATAGTACTAGGCGCATTTGAAAAGTCCGTGCAAAGTCTGAGAGATGGCACCACCGGCATATATTGAGGTCATGTTTAGTTAGTAGCATCTTTGGAAAGAATGCACACCAAATTCCAGCCATATTGGTCTATCTCTTTGTGTTTGGCATTTGTGTGAGTCAAGGAAGTCAAGTGATTGTCAGAAAACGGACAAAAAAGAATTTCATGTGGTGATTAAACATTACTTTATGAAAGGCAAAATGCCTCAGGAGACTGAAGAGAAACTTGATAAACATTACAGCGACTCTGCACCTTCGATTAGAACACTTTATAAATGGTTTCAAAATTTTCGGAATGGCCAGATGGGCACAAGTGATGCTGAACGTTCTGAATGCCCTGTAGAGGTTATGACTCCAGAAATCATTGATAAAATCCATGATATGGTGATGGATGAGAGAAGAGTTAAGGTGTGTGAGATTGATAGTGCTGTGAGTGTATTGAATGAATGGGTACATAATATTTTGCATAAACATTTGGACTTGAGAAAGCTATCCGCAAGATGGGTTTTGCGATTGCTTATGCTTGACCAAAAACGGAATCGTGTGAAGTGTTGCAAGGATGGTTTGCAGCTGTTCAGGAAGAATACACAGGATTTGAAGTGTCGTTTCATCACTGTGGATGAAACATGGATACATTACTATACTCCTGAGACCAAACAACAATCTAAACAATGGGTTACCAAGGGATAATCTGCACCAAAAAAGGCGAAGACCATTCCTTCGGCCAGAAAGGTTATGGCGACTGTCTTTTGGGATTTGCAAGGGATAATCCTCATTGACTATCTGAAAAGGGTAAAACTATTACAGGTGAATAATATTCATCGTTATTGGACCATTTGAAAACCAAGCTGCAAGAAAAACGCCGGCGATTGGACCCCAAAAAAGTCCTTCTCCATCACGACAATGCACCAGCACACACCTCAGCAGTTGTGGTCGCAAAATTAATGGAAATAGGATTCCAACCCATTTCACATCCCCCCCTATTCTCCAGACTTGGCTCCCTTGGATTTCTATTTGTTCCCCAATTTGAAGAAATGGCTGGCGGGACAAAGGTTTTATTCAAACGAGAAGTTGATTGCAGCAACTTATAGCACTAATTTGCAGACTTGAACAATTCCTATTATTCGGAAGGGATCAACAGATTAGAACAGCATTGGATGAAGTATAGGAGTCTAAAAGGGGAGTATGTCAAAAAATAAAAAAGATTTACCCCAAACACGTAAGTAGTTTTTATTTTTGCACGGACTTTTCAAACTCCCCTCATATATGGAACTGTCTTAGGGTAATTCAAAGATAGCAATCTGAAATAAATAATGTTACATTGAAACAACAGTAATTCAATTATAAAACATTGTACTGTGATACTGTTGCACAATACATAAGTGGAGTTGAAGCATTAGCACAGTCTGTTGTAGCACAGTCTGTTGCAGACTAGACTGCCAGAGTCTTACGTGGAGTGCTAGCAAAATGTGGTTCATTTGTTACTGCTTGGGACTCCTGTGAGCAAAGTAAGCACACTTGAGATAATTTAACAGCAAGATTACAGAGAGAAGTGCGACATCTGTCACATGTTAAAGAAACAGCAAATGTTTTTGCTGCTGTTAAAGTTAATCACAAAAAGGATAAAAGTCAGTGTTTGCAAAGCAATTTAAGCAAAAACACTGTAAATGAGAAGACTGCTAAGTGCTTTTATTGTTATAAGAAAGATCATTTTAAGTCTGACTGCAAAAAAAGACTGTTTAAGTCAATAAACTAAACCTCAAGCTCTCAGTGCAGAAATTAGTAAGATTTTGGCAACCTCTACTAATTGTGATAATATTCGGTGTGCTAATAGTAAACTACACTCTGCCTGAACAGGCCATGAAGGCCCAATGGAGTGCTGCATCAAAATACATGACATTCCTAGAAGGAATGTGTTTCAACATTTAAAACAATAGGGAAGTTTGAAATTCACACCCAGACAGGAGATAATTCAGTGGCCTGTGCTGAAGGTATTGGATCAGTTAAGTTAAATGCAGTAGTAGTCTGTGTATGGGAACTCTGTACAATAGAGAATGCATTATATGTACCTAGTTTGAAGAAAAATCATTTTTCGGTGGAAACAGCAGATAGTAAAAGTTTAAAAATCATAGTTAACGACAAAATTGGGGTATGTAGTGAGAGATGCAGCAATTGGTATAAAGGCTGAAAATCAGCATTACAGAATCTTGTTTTCAATAGAAAGTGCTGAAAAGGCAAATTGTAAACTGTCTAAATTAGCTCTGTTACAGCATAAGAGGTTGGGACATGTAAACTTTCAATCATCTGAAGAAAATGGCTAACTATGGTTTGAGTCCAAATCTAAAATAATCGCCGGAAGTAAATTCTTTTGTGAAACCTGTCAGTATGGTAAACTGCATAGGAGGGGATTCAAATCAAATTTGCTAATGAATGCTTGTAGTCCAGAAGAATTTTTTTGTGCTGATATATGTGAAAAGATTCCAGATGTTGCTTCAGAGGTCTTAGTGTTTCTTTTGGAACTCATGTGGATCACCTCACACTTTTCATTATTTAGCGTCAATTGCCACCTGCCACACCATACAGCAATCTTTTCTAAATCGCTTTGCAACTGATACTGGTCTTCAGATGACCTTACTAGACGGTAAATTACAGCATCATCTGCAAACAACCTAAGAGAACTGCTCAGATTGTCACCCAGGTAATTTATATAGATCAGGAACAGCAGAGGTCCTAGGACGCTTCCCTGGGGAACACCTGATATAACTTCAGTTTTACTCGATGATTTGCCGTCTATTACTACGAACTGCGACCTTCCTGACAGGAAATCACGAATCCAGTCGCACAACTGAGACGATACCCCATAGGCCTGCAGCTTGATTAGAAGTCGCTTGTGAGGAACGGTGTCAAAAGCTTTCTGGAAATCTAGAAATATAGAATCAACTTGAGATCCCCTGTCGATAGTGGCCATTACTTCGTGCGAATAAAGAGCTAGCTGCGTTGCACAAGAATGATGTTTTCTGAAACCATGCTGATTACGTATCAATAGATTGTTCCCTTCAAGGTGATTAATAATGTTTGAATACAGTATATGCTCCAAAACCCTACTGCAAACCGACGTCAATGATATAGGTCTGTAGTTCGATGGTGGTACATGAAGGTACATGAGACAAAGGTATTAAATACAGTGGGAGTAGTCTTAAACCTAATGTACACTCAGATCCTGATATTAGTACTCGTCATTCAACAACAGGTTGTGTCAGTATATTAATCAGTAGACCAGTTACCTGGACATTGGCAGACAAAAATGTGTTGCCAGATTAACAATGGAATTGGAGGATGTTGCAGCATCTGATGGAGCTGTTGTAATAATTTGGCTTTGCACATTCTTGCAGCAGCTCAGTGTCAACATGAAACAACCAGCATAACTCTTTGTGGTCAACCAGGGTGCATTGCAATTGTTAAAAAATAATGAATGTCACAAAAGGACTAAACACATAGATAAAGTCTCATTATGCCTGTGAAGAGATAAATGATGATTCTATTCTTGTATCCTATGTCAAGTCAGAATATAAGGTGGAGCATTATTGTGATGCAATTTGCACAAGTGGTTTTGCCACAACTCTAGACATTTTCTTTGGAATGTTACACACAGGTGGCGCAAAACTTCCAGATAGTATTCCTTATTGACTGTACGGGCATATGACAGGAACTTATGATGCACTATCCTACTGTAATCGAAGGAAACAGCGAGGAGAACCTTCACATGTGATCAGACTTGTCAAATTTTTCTTTTGGTCTTGGCTTTTCAGGCAGTTTCCATTGGGACGATTGGGCCTCGGTTTCGATATCATACCCAAACACCCTCTTTCGTCACCTGTGAGCTCCTTCTTTAGAAGTTCTAGATTGTTGTCAGCTTCATTTATCAACTCTTGAACAATGTTTATATGATGTTGTTTTTGATCACAATTCAACAATTTTGGAACACACTTTGCTGTTACATATTTCTTGTCCCAAACATCTGAAAAAATTGTTTGAGCCAAAGGATACACTGACATCATCAACAACCTCTCTGATGATGATTCAGCAATTTTTCAGAACTATTTTCATTACTTCTTCCACATTGTCATCAGTAATTGATATGCTAAAGCATCCAGGGCAGTCATCATCCTCAATGTCTACTCAGTCCTCTTCGAAATGTTTATGCCACTCGTAAACTCTTACTTTACTCATAGTAGCAATACGAGAGAAGGAAAGTTGCTACTCACCATATAGCGGAGATGCTGAGCCGTGATAGGCACAATAAAAAGATTCACACAATCATAGCTTTCGGCCATTAAGGCCTTTGTCAGCAGTACACACATACACACACCCACTCACCCACTCACAACTTGCACGCACATCTGGAGTCCCAGAGAGCTGAAACTACACTGCGAGCAGCAGCACCAGTGCATGATGGGAGTGGCAACTGGGTGGGGGTAAGAAGGAGGCTGGGGAGGGGAGGGGGAGGGATAGTATGGTGGGAGTGGCAGACAGTGAAGTGTTGCAATTTAGACAGAGGGTAGGAGAGAAGGTGCGGAGGGGGGAGGGGGTAAGTAGCGGAAAGGAGAGGGGGGAAAAAAATTAAAAGACTAGGTGTGGCGGTGAAATGATGGCTGTGTAGTGCTGGAATGGGAACAGGGAGGGGGCTGGATGGGTGAGGACAGTGACTAACGAAGGTTGAGGCCAGGAGGGTTACGGGAACGGAGGCTGTATTTCAGGGAAAGTCCCCACCTGCGCAATTCAGAAAAGCTGGTGTTGGTGGGAAGGATCCATATGGCACAGGCTGTGAAGTAGTCATTGAAATGAGGGGTACCATGTTTGGCAGTGTGTTCAGCTACAGGGTGGTCCACTTGTTTTTTGGCCACAGTTTGTCGGTGGCCGTTCATGCGGACAGACAGCTTGTTGGTTGGCATGCCTACATAGAATGCAGCACAGTGGTTGCAGCTTAGCTTGTAGATCACACGACTGGTTTCACAGGGAGCCCTGTCTTTCATGTGATAGGTAATGTTAGTGATCGGACTGGAGTAGGTTGTGCCTATCCGCTATATGGTGAGTAGCAACTTTCCTTCTCTCGTATTGTTACATTCCATCCTGGATTTTCCATTGTTTGATTTACTCATAGTAGATTCACCAAAAGCCACAATCAACATTTTGAATGCAGTGTTGCACTTCATTTCTTTCTTCAAGCAAAATTTAATGCAAATTCTTTGCTGCTCAATCTTTTATGAAAGTAAAAATTCGCCAAGCACTCGAAAACACGTCTAATTTTTTTTTTTTTTTTTTTTTTTTTTTTTTTAATCGGTTGTATGAAACCTGTGAAAATAAAAAGTTCCCAGTTCCCATTATTTTTGATCACACCTTGTATAGTTCAGGAGATTTTATGTTTTATACACAGGAGTTTGATTCTTTAAAGAATTGATGGTGCGGGTTTATTGGTGCACCCTAATTGATCTTAGCTTATTCTTGTCCCCTGTTTGACATATACAATGTAACTACCACACCACCTCCACTGAATATCAGTTCTCCAAATTTACCTAGCAGAGTTTCGTGAGAACCACATCATCTTTCCTCCAGAGAGTTCCATTTAAGATACCTGAGCAGCTTTGTATAGGCTATATCCATCTGTTATGATTCTGGCTGCACATCTCTGATTTCTTCTGATGTCTGTTGCCATACCTATTTGATAAGGATACATAATACTGGAACAGCAGTCTAGAATTGGTCATACTAATTTCTTGTATGAATTTTTCCTGTGTAATTACTCCACACTCCCATAACCCTTCCACCAATACTGGTTCTCCCTTTTGCCATCCCCACTAAAACTTTTGTGTCAGTCCAATGTCATATAACTTTTTGTATTACTCCTGAATGTTTAAATGATGTTTCGTGCTCCAGACACGTATCACTCATCTTGTAATTCAGTGGTGTCGGGTTCATTCTTTTTGTCATGGTCACTTTCTGCTTTTCCTCCACATTTACAGAGAGCAACATTTCTTACTTACTCATTTACAGTTGGAGACAAAAGCTTGACTAGCATTAAGCAGTACAGTTATGATTTATTTTTAATGCAGCATACAGACAAAGTTTCTATGATGTCTTTGTCTCATGTTGACTAATTCCACATCACTGAAGGTTCACCTTTGTGATATGATCTACAGAACACAATGGATGGATGAATGAATGAATGAATGGGTCAATTAATCAAGCAACCAAATAAAATTTTGTCTAAGTTTATCAGTGTTTCCGTTGGTGTGTTCAGCTCACATCAGTCTAGAAATGTGTCCATTATTCAGGAACACACATTTTCAGTAACTTCCCAGAAAAATTGAAATTTTAGTTACCAACAAAGTACTAAGAGCTGCCTGAAGAATTTTTTGATGATAGTCTTGTTCTCCATTGATGAATTTGTTAGCAGAGCTGACTGGTTGCATTATTATTAACCACTGATAAGCGGAAACATTATTCCAAAAATAGAAAACAGTCACTGTTGCAAGTGTTTTATTAATAATGACACATTTTGTGTGGTTAGCTCATTCCCAGATTATCTGTAATTAGATCAACAATCCTGTTACAGAACAATTTATTCATGATCAGTGGAATAGCTTAGCTAAAAGTGAGATGTAAAGTGATTCACTAGCCTTGAACAGCAGGGACAGCATTAGTCATATTTAAAAGCCATTGGTATGATTGAGTTAAAGCAAAGGCCACAATCATCAAATATGAATCACTAGCAGTTTACTGAAATAGTTATTTTCTGTGTCACTAGTAGTTAATCTATTTGCAATTTTTAAGAATATTATATTCAGTTCCATCTTTTTGATTGGCTCTGAGCAGCATTTACTTTATTTCAGTCCCTTTTTCCTATCAGCGCTGCCACTCTGCACTTTCACTAAATTTTGTCCTCGAGCCAGCCTACTGCGCCTACTGTGCAGGCCACTCACTTCAGCATTCACTTTGTCTAGAGCAGTGTCGCTAACCAATTTGCTTACTGCATGTTACTGTGGTTTGGTGAGTTTCATTTTGATTCCTTATGCTGCATTCATGCATTTTACGCTTTTAGCCTGGAGGTTTTCACTTGCCATTTCAGGCTTTCCTTCATGTATATTTCATGACTGTGGCCTTCACTTTAATGCTACCACATCAGTGGCTTCTGAATACGACTAATTCGATCTCTGCTGTTTGAGGCAAAAGAAATACTTCACTTCTCACCTTTAATTTAGCTATCTCATTGATCGATTCTCGATAGGTTCGTGAGTAAAGTGTTATTAACAAGATTGGTATTACTAATGATAGATAATCTGAAGATGCACTAACTGGGCAAAATGCATCATTATTAATACTGCACTTGCAACAGGGACTGTTTTCTGTTTTTGGATAATTGAATCACTCTTGCTGCATCAGGCCAAAATGGAGTGGAGTAATGTGTTAAACATCATTAACACTGACCACTGCATGACTGAATGCTGTCAGGTGGTGTTGCAGGCAAGTGAGGTGGCACAGTGAGCAGAGACGATTGGGGAATCATTTTTGCCATGATACGGGCCGCAAATGGGGAGACCCGCTGACATAAGTGACTCTGACAGAGAGCAGGTTGTCATGGCCTGCAACTGTGAACAAGCTTCTCAGAAATGGTATAGCCAGTCTTCTATTTGTATGCTGCTTTCATGAGCATCTAAGAAAGTGCTTAAGGATGGCGAAACCGTGATGAGGTGATGAGGTGCTGGACATTGAAGCTTCATCGCAGAATGTGGAGGTCCGAGGCTTGCCTCTCTGTACAGCAGGACAGGTGGCAATCTGATGACGGAGTACAATGCTGGTGCTTCAGAGCACCAAGCACTGAGTGGGCATAATTGAGCTGGTTCTTCACAGAAGACGACACATACGTGATCCCGTGTTGACTTGACGATATTGTCAGTTAGAATTGAACTGTGCACGGTGTGATCGAGACTAGACTGTGTACTGATGCAAACTGCATCAGTCCTCAACTGTCAAACATTTCTGCATTTAGTAAAAGTTGCAAGACCCCCAACTGATATTCCTTAGTTATTCATTAATTTGCAACTCTCTGAATTGGTAGTCCAACAACTTGAAGATAAACGTACAATTTATTCTTCTCTTAATGTGCGGTGGCTCTGATCTGGACCATGTGTAACATTTTACTGATAAAATAAGGCCATTACAAACATCATCACTTTAGTTGACATTATTATTCATTAGACATTCAGGATGTAAATATGTTTGGAGCCATGTACGGTGCACAAGTCTCTTTGCTGTGCTTGAGATTTCAGCCACAATTATACCACTCCAGTCACTGCACAGAGCCCTAAAGGAACACCTCAGACAGACAAACAGAACAGCAACAAAATGTGATCAAAAGTAATATTGTTATCAAATAAAGATAACTTTAATTTTTGAGATGATGATTTTACCTAACTTCCGACCAAATCCCCACTAATGCTGAATTTATCGTGCTTGTTATTTATAGACAGTTACAGTATGGGGGTTGAGAGTTAACCGACTACCTTTAACCACAATTATTACAGGTAAAACCACTGAAAATCTAATACCCTCTCATCTGCTGCCTCTTATACAATAAGGTGACAAAAGTCATGGGATAGTGATTTGCATATACACGGATGGCAGTAGTATCGTGTACACAAGGTATAAAACAGCAGTGCATTGGTGGAGCTGTCATTTGTAATCAGGTGATTCATGTGAAAAGCTTTCTGACACTATAATGGCCACATGACAGAAATTGACGGATTTTGGATGCAGAATGGTAGTGGAGCTAGATGCATGGGACATTCCATTTCAGAAATCATTAAGGAATTCAATATTCAGCATGAAGAGAGTGCCAAGAATACCAAATTTCAGGCATTACACAGTGCTCGATGGTCTTCAATTAATGACCAAGGGCAATGGCATTTTGTAGGGTTGTCAGTGCATGAAATAACTGCAGAAATCAATATGAGATGTACGATGAACGCATCTGTCAAAACAGTGCAGTGAAATTTGGTGTTAATGGGCTATGGCAGCAGTGCCTTTGCTAACAGCACAACATCAGCTGCACCACCTCTCCTGGGCTCGTGACCATATTGGTTAGACTTTAGATCACTGGGAAATGATGGCCTGGTCAGATGAGTCCCAATTTTGGTTGGTAAGAGCTGATGATAGGGTTTGAGTGTGGTGCAAACCCCACGAAGCTGTGGATCCAGGTTGTCAACAAGCTGGTGGCAGCTCCATAATGGTGTGAGCTGCATTTACATGGAATGGACAGTGTCCTCTGGTCCAAATGAACTGATCATTGATGAGAAATGGTTATGTTCGGCCACTTGGAGATCATTTGCATCCATTCTTGGACTTCATGTTCCCAAATGATAATGGAATCTTTGTGGATGACAAAGTGTTACTGGTCCACAGTTGTTTTTTGGGTGACTGCACCACAGTTGTTCACAATTAATTTGTGGAACATTCTGGATAATTCAAGTGAATGATTTGGCCACCCAGATTGCCCACCATGAATCTCATCACACATTTATGGGACATAATCGAGAGGTCAGTTCGTGCACATAATCCTGCTCTTCGTGCACATAATCCTGCTCTGACAACACTTCCCCAATTATGGATGGCTGCAGAGGCAGCATTGCTCTATATTTCTGTAGGGGACTTATTATGACTTGTCAAGTCTATGACGTGTCGAGTTGCTGCACTACATCAGGCAAAAGGAGATCCGACACAATATTAGGAGGTTTCTCTTGACTTTCATTGCCTCATTGTAAACAGACATGGATCAGAATCACTTGCACAAGTATGATAAATAGTGTAAAACTAACTTTGATCCTCCACTTAACAACTATTAGACTACTATCAAATGGGTGTATACATGCTTCGTTTACATCATCAACTTTTTACATATATTTTCATTCTTTGCTTATATTAGATTATCGAGATACGCATGGTTACACAATATTAATTATGTAATAATTTGGTTCAGGTTAAGTTACATGTTACTCTGGTTCATGTAAAGCTAGATTCATATTAACAGCAAATAATTAAAGTAGACAGTAGGTCAAATTCTTTTCCAATGACCTCTCAGCACTAAAATTGTCCCTTTTTTCCCACCTTCAAACAGAATTACTATGAAAATTCTTGATTGTCTGGTAAGAGTTAGTTCAGGTATATCACACATCTGAATATCTCAGATAAACAGTCTACACTATAATAACCTATCAGTTCATATTTAATTTCTGTGGCTAATTCAATTTGTCAAACAATGGAAACTCCAGGTTGGAATGTCAACACTATTTGGAAAAGGATAGATTGTTACTCACCATGAAAGTGACACCTTGAGCTGCAGGTAGGCACAACAAAAAGACTCCGAGCTGCCGGAGATGGTGTCTGTGTATGTGTGAAATGTGCTTTCTTGTGTGAATGTGTTTTCTTTGCTGAAGAAGGCTTTGGCAAAAAGCTAAATGTGTAACAGTCTTTTTGCTGCGCCTGTCTGCAACTCAACATGTCATCTTTATATTGAGTGCAATCTATCCTTTACCTAATATGTCAATTACATTTTTTATATGCAGAAATTCATCTTAGCAAAAGTCAGTTAAAGTGATCATCTCCAGTGGTAGGAATCAGGAGACAAAGAATTCTAAATTTATTCAACAAATTGCATCAGATCTGCATGCTATTTGATAAGACAATTGTATGTCTTATCTGCAACAATGGTTAAAGCACCTCATGCTAATCCTATATAGGTAAGCAGGGGAAGATAGAAATCTCCCTGGATGTGTTTATCAAGTGAAACTTGCCATATAAAACTTAACATAATAACGTACAAACCCTAAAATAAAATTACACACAAATTTTGTTCTATTAGTATGTAATCCTAAAAATATTCTTTTGTTAGACCTTTACTAGTTTCAGAACAGTACTTAATGCCTAAACATTGTTTGGGCTGGATGTTGCTGCATTGTAACATAGCATTCAAAGTGGAGAGACTCAGGAATGGTTGGGGCTCCATTTATTGATATTGCTGACAACATTAATAATAATTCTGATAGACTATACTATCAGGGCCAATGACTACAAAACAGGTGTTCTTCACATTAAGGGATATCTTTGAGATTCCTTACCTCATCTTACAGTGCTAGCAACTACATACATTATTTCTCCATTGTGATTAAGAACATGTCACCATTTGTACCTGAATTCTGCATAATGCTCGTTAAGTACTATTTTTAATTTTTTTAAATTTTTTAAATTTAAATTTTTTAATTAGAATAGTGCGAAATGTGACCCACTCCCAAGTGCTCAATACTTTGGTAGAGCTTATATGGTATACATCTTATACCATAAATTTTGAAGAATGTGATTCTGGTTTTATGTTTCACTTTAATCTGTTAAGAATGATTGATGACTCTCCTACTTTGATGTCCTCTGTTGTTATTCCTATTCCTGTATCTAAGTCCTGATCTGTCATGTTCTTGACCTTTGCTTTCTCTGTTTCTTGTATTTGTATTGTCTTCTTTCGTTCCACATGGTCCACTATTGTGGTGACTATGTGAGACATTGTGTTGGTTACAGTTATTGCTGTCACTAATTGTGTGTGACCTTTCTTATTGTCTGTCAATGGTGTGTATCTGTTACAAATGTTGTAATAAGCTGTTAACTTCACCCCAGTCTTTTCCAAAGAGTTTGTCTGTTACCTTTCATGGTAAGTGGCTGATAATTACTTCTAACAAATGTTCCTTCCGTATGAGATCTTCTAAGTATTTTGCTTTATTAATATATCCTTCAAAGAAATCTCTGTAACCCTTCCGAGAATAATTCTGGTATGGTTTGGAATAGACATAGTCTCTTTTGCACATTATCATTGCAGTTTTTGGTCTAAAAGTGATTTCAGAATCTTGATAAGTTTTTAAAATCTTCTGATTGTAATATCTCCCACTGCACCATGTCTCCAATCATACGGCTTATTAAAAATCTTATTTTGTCATAATCTGTCCATGTTTCTGATGACATACCTTTAAAAGATGTCAGAAATGAAACTGGGTGCTTATCCCCTATTGGTATAAATTTTGGAAACTTTTTTTTTGTCGTTTACTTAGTACAGCAGTACAGTCACTGCACTTACTATCTTACTTTTTGCCCATAAATCTTCAATATCTCCCCTTATTTCTTGTTTTGTATCCTCTGGATTTTAGTTATGTGATACCTTGTTTGTAATATTTATGTAATTATCATTGTTATTAGTTATTGATCCTCTATCACCTTTGAGTGTGGTAACTGATGATGTGGATTTATTGTCAAAAGGGCCCTTAGGTTTTCATCTACTTTCTTATTTCATACTTCACATTATAACTTGGGCTTCTCCAGTCTAGATTCTATTTCATTAATAACTGGAGATAGCTCTTTGTCAGTCTTATTCATAAACTTTTGTAATATGTGTTAAGTTGCTAGTAATTCTCTCTCTAAAATTTCAATTCTTTGCATTAAATCATCTTGTTCAGACTTGATCTTATGTACTTAAATGTTTTATTTCACAGTCCAGCTTTTCTTCTATGATTCCTAGTCATTCATCTACTCCTGCAACGTGACTGAATCCTAGATTGACTTGTTTGTCTAAACTGTCCATTGTGCCAGTAAATTGTTAAGTGAAGTCATGTAGTTTGCTGTCCATGCCATATAATCTGTTCTCAACCTTTGTAAAATTATTGTTCATTTGCATGAATCTCTTATTCATTTGAGAAAATTGGCCTAATACCAATTGCATAAACCATTCTATGGTCATATTACCTTCTGTGCAAGCCATGTTACATAATCTATATGTAAATAAATCTGAAATCTAGAAGGGAGTACGGGTGTTACTGGGTACATATTGTTTGTGGGATCAAGTTTCACCTACATGGGGGATGCACATTGAAAAAGTCTGTAAGAAATTAAGCACTATGTGCTATTTAATGAGAATATTAGAGGGATGCTGCAACGAAGATTCTCTGAAAACTGTGCATTATGCCTATATATACTCACAACTGAAATATGGAATTATTTTCTGGGGAAACTCTTTTCTTAGCCAAAAGCTCTTTAGCCTACAAAAAAGAATTATAGGAATAATGGAAGGTGTAAAATGGAACAAAACCTGTAGACTACTCTTTAAAAAGATAGAAATCCTCCCACATCCATGTATGTATATGTATGAGATAACCGTGTTTGTGAAAAAATGTTCAATGGAAAATCCCACTCTCTCCCAGAAAAATGAAAATATCCACTCCTGTAACACCACGCAAAAAGGAGACACCACCATGAATAAAAAAGGAACCCTGTAGTATGAGAAAGTTATTTATTATAAACTTCCCCCACAAATTAAATCAATAAATGACCTGGTTCGAATCCTGCCTCGGGCATGGATGTGTGTGATGTTCTTATGTTAGTTAGGTTTAAGTAGTTCTAAGTTCTAGGGGACTGATGACCACAGATGTTAAGTCCCATAGTTCTCAGAGCCAATAAATGACCTGGCAAATTTCAAGTCAACTGCTAAGGCATATTTGACTCATCACTGCTTCTATAGCCTCCACGAGCTCCTTCAGAAAGTTCACTAACGATTTGTGTCTTTGCCTTAGTGACATATCATATAAATGTTACTAGAACTTTAATGATTTACCATGTAAATGTTGCTGTAATGCAAATGCTAATCTGCCAGTACAGTACGTGCTCTTTTTGCTTTAAAATATCTATTCTTTATTTTTGTACAATATTTTTTCTGTATATTGTAGCTGAGTGATCATTTAATGTAGAAATAACGAAATTAATGCAAATTTAACATATAGTTTGTTCCAAATTGAATTGTCCTACATCAGAATGTACTATTTGTGTATATATGATTACCAGGACCAATAAAACTGTACTCTACTCTACTCTACTCTTGCTTTCAAATTAATTGTGGCTGAAATTTCTGTACCGACTTTCTGTAATTCCTTGTATGTATCACAAATGCCATACTGGTCAGAAATCACTGTACTTCACACTGTAGACTCTAAATAAAAGTGCACCCACTGAATTTAAGTTGCAGCAGGTGTGTACGTGTCACATCATGTTGTTGACTGCCACTGCCATTATGTAGTGCAGCTGGGGCAGTCTGTTGCTAGAGCTGCCGTCTCGTAGTAATGTGCTGATTACCGAACCCCACTGAGGTGCTCGAGTTGCCGGATGTGATCATTGAGCTTGCTTTCTCATTGATTCATTAATTCTGAAATGTGATTATGCATACAGTTATTGCTGTGTCATCCAAGCAAGGTACACACAGGGCAAAACCACCACAAGCGCAAAGATGCGAGCTGGTGCCAGTGCCGTAGAGACTCGCCACTCGCGCGAGTTCCACCAGAGCCACGGGCGGCGCTGAGGACAAAGATAATGACTGTGCCTCATCCAATTGCCAGCCGAGTACAATCCGCAAATGACCGGACAACAATGGACAGAAACCTACTCGGAAGACAGGAGAGCAGCTCTCGTCCACTCGGTTACAGATCATCGTCCAGGGCTGACTTAGGCAGGGAACGTCATTAGTGGACTCTTATCAGTGAACAGACAGTCGTTGTAAATTGCATTTACTATGTACTGTGAAGTTTACCTACTGTTATTTGCATTTAGGCATTGAGGGCCTTTTTTGTGTTATATTATAAGCAGTGTTGTACACCTCAATATCCAACAAGTCACAAAAATAAGTAAACCCTTTTAACTCGTATGTGTGCTTTGTTACTAATTTGTTGGAGTGTTGTAGGACCTTCATTCTCCTATCCTTTTACCTGACCCTGGGGCATAGCTGTGTGACAGTGGCAGGGAGAAATTGTCATAGTGGTGTACTGCACCAGAAGCTGTTTCATGAACTTGTAAACTCGGCCTACCGTAACAACTGTGGCAACTCGGCCTCCACAGCAGGAACGACAAGACCTTTACAAAACTGGTGACGAGGGTTACAAAAGTTACGAGTGTAGCTCAGTACTTTCCAAATCTTGATTGATTGAATCAATTCCAATTTATTCTCATACCACACAAAATATCAACTATGTTGTTGATCAAACTGTAGAACCTCTTGTACTCCTCTAAAACCTATTGCCCAGTAAGACATATCACATTTTTCTGTACACAGGATTGATGGTTGTGTCCGATTATGCCATAACCTGGGCGAACAGCTGTTCGATATGTTGTATGCTCTGTGCCTTTTGTGGAGACCAGTGAGGGCAGTGTTACGTTACGGTGGACCTGTGGGGCCTGTGGTGGTAGTCCGAGGCACCAGGTCAGCTGTGGACTACGTGAACTTTGCTGAGGACCACCCCTTCATGCTCGACGTCTTCCTCGACAGTGATCAGATCTTCCGACAGGATAGCTGTTCCTATCAGAATGCAAATATCTTGTTACATTGGTTTGAGGAGCACAATAGTGAACTCTGATTAATATCTCGGCTATGAAATTTGCCTGTACTGAATCAAATGGAACACACACGCGACACTTTTGGGCATCGGCTCCATCTCTACAAAACACTGGCCCATAATTTAGAGGAATTGCATGACCTATGATAGACATTTTGTGCCACACACCACCACAAACCTACCAAAGATTTGTCAAATCCAAGAAATGCAAAATTGCTGGGGTATTGAATTCAAAAGCTGCACTAATTCACTAAGAAGCAGGCAGTCGTAATGATACGGCTCATTATTGTAGGCTGTGTTGCATAAAATGAGTGTTTTGTAATACCTGACTTTAGTGCACTGCTGTAAACATTTTTTTAAATTTTTGTTTTAATGAGGCTTGGCCATAATAGCCTAAGGATTATCCTATAGCCTTTAGTATGTATACATTCTGATATTTGTGGTAAGTTTTTTAAAGTGTAAATGATAAAACTGTAAAAAATTGTGTCTCTTTCCACATTTTTGAGGACTACCTCACATATGTTCTATGGAAGGAACCTTAGCATATTAATTTCTTTTGTGATTATGTGTAATAGAGGGAAACATTCCACATGGGAAAAATATATCTAAAAACAAAGATGATGTGACTTACCAAACGAAAGCGCTGGCAGGTCGATAGGCACACAAACAAAAACAAACATACACACAAAATTCTAGCTTTCACAACCAACGGTTGCTTCGTCAGGAAAGAGGGAAGGAGAGGGAAAGACGAAAGGATGTGGGTTTTAAGGGAGAGGGTAAGGAGTCATTCCAACCCCGGAAGCGGAAAGACTTACCTTAGGGGGAAATAAGGACGGGTATACACTCGCGCACACACACACACACACACACACATATCCATCCACACATATACAGACACAAGCAGACATATTCAAAGACAAAGAGTTTGGCCAGAGATTTCAGACAAGGCAGAAGTGCAGAGGCAAAGATGTTGTTGAATGACAGGTGAGGTATGAGTCCCGGGATTGGAATGACTCCTTACCCTCTCCCTTAAAACCCACATCCTTTCGTCTTTCCCTCTCCTTCCCTCTTTCCTGACAAAGCAACCGTTGGTTGTGAAAGCTAGAATTTTGTGTGTATGTTTGTGTTTGTTTGTGTGCCTATCGACCTGCCAGCACTTTCATTTGGTAAGTCACATCATCTTTGTTTTTAGATATGTATATATATTTTCTCTTACATGCTCCATGCCCTAGAGAATCTCTGCATTCCAGATCTCTGGAACTATCAGTATATATTGCCTGCTGTAATGTAAATCTAATCAAAGTGTGGTCCAATATCCACTGCAGAGAACCTTGATGAGCACACATCTATTTGTAGGATACTTAAATATGGATGGCCAGGCATATGGTGTTCTATGTACTGAGAGTGCAACTTCTTCACATACTGTAAAATATATATTTTTTTTTCAAATTTCAGATTGTTGAACCATATTCAACTAACTAACCCAGTAGTTTCACAAATCGCACAGAAGCACAGCAAGACAAATGCCCAAATACTGCTGCGGTACCTCATTCAACTCGGCGTGGCAGTAATACCAAAGAGCACCAACCCGGACCGTCTACAGCAGAACTTTGATGTAAGTGTGTGCAGGCTCTCCCTATTGGATACGAATTCAACAGTTTGTGCATAAACTAAACAACTGTCATTTTGTACGTCACCTAACTCTTACCAGTTTGGAGACCAGCCACCTGGAAGAATGTTGGGCCTAGAAAACTGATCTTTTCCCATTATTTAAAGCATTGCTGGCAGGTATCAAATTGGTGTATTTTCAAGATTGATACATTAAAAAAAGACCACCTTCATGATTTATTTTTTATGTCTACTTGAAGGTAAATTACAAATTTTAAAATAATTATAACAGAAAGTATAATTATCCTTCCAAGAAAAAGTGAGACGTGAGCTATTGAGCAATTTCTTCCACTTGAGCTCACAAAATTTCTTATTCATTCAACAGGCACGATGTATCTGTAGCAGATTTCCAGCAAACTGTAAAACCTAATGAGCACACACATGAATTTAGGTCAATACAATCATAAAGATGACCTCGGTTTGAGGAAGGCCGGCGTGTACCAGATTCCGTGTCAATGTGGCAAGTCGTATATTGGTCAGACGATGCGTACCATCGAGGATCGATGCCATGAACACCAGAGGCACACTCGACTGATGTATCCAAGCAAGTCAGCAGTCGCTGAACATTGCTTGTCGGAAAATCACGCCATGGAGTATGACCGCATGAGGATTCTGGTACAGACGTCGAGATACTGGGACAGCCGTTGTTAGAGAGGCCATCGAAATTCGCACCAATGACGACCTCATAAAACGTGACTGTGGCTATAATCTTAGCAAGGCTTGGGAACCAGCGATTGGGTTTATTAAGAGTAAATCGAGCAAACGTATAGTTGTGACGACCATGGCGGACAGAGCCATCACACCGACGTCATCTCAGACGTCGTCGCAATCTGTTCCACCGCGCGACTGTGGCGCAGGGCGCGGACGGCGGAGGGAGCGTGCCGCGGGCGGAGGGTATTTAAATCGGCCGTCGCCGCGACCGAACCCAGTTCCCTCTGAGCAGCCATAGCGTACGGATCTCCGTGCCGGCACGTTCACAGGAGCTCAGTCCGTCAGTTCACCTGATGATGGCGACATGTTTGATCGCCGAAATATTGTGCCCGTTGGACACTATAGACCGGCAGCACACCCGTGGATATTTTGACAATCATATTAGTTCAGCCATTCACGACAGCAGCTGTTGCATTTGCTGTTTTGTTTGTCCCCCCCCCCCCCCCCCCCCACTTAATAATTGTAGAAACTGACAATAGAAGGCAGCACCAGCCAGGAGACAGGTGGCAAGACATCTGTACATTGTTCTCATATACAATGAGTTTAGTTTCCGAGTGACAGATGGCTTTCATGGCGAGAAAATTGTGCCCTAACCTATACTCAGACCTGTCTTTCTAATGCCAAGTTGTGGCCTGGGCTATGCTTGGCCTTGGTATACAGTGTGTTAAGTGGGCATTGTGGAGACATTCGTCTATTGCCTACTTATAATTAGTGCTTTTGATGCATCGACATCTACATTCGTAGTCTGGAAACAATTGTCTAGTGCATTGTGGGGGGTTCTTCTGTTGTACCAGTTATTACAGTTTCTTCCTTTCCGCCATGTAATTAGCTGAAACTTGTCTTGAAGACCTCAATGTCAGGGATAGAGATAGGGCAGAAGAACATCTTCTGATGATCTATGAGGGTGGAGGGGGGGGGGGGGGAGGAGGAGATTAGATAGTGAAATTATGAATATCTCTTTTGCCTCGCGCCCCTCCCCACTGCTTTCCTGCCTGCTCCCAGTCTTCAGCACTTCTGAAGCTATTAAAGCCCTTGGCTCACGTTAGAACAGCAGAGGCCCAACATTAAATCTTCTTACAATTGTGATGGCTTATTAGGGTGATGGCCCTACAGTAATGTTTCGATTGTGTTGAGTTAAAGTTCTTTCCTGCACATGAACTCTAAAAGTTTTTTAATCACTCAGAAATACTAGTGTTTTGAAAGAATAAATAGCTTTCTCATCTTGTAATTATTTTCCCACATTCAGATAATATTGTTCAGCACATTAATCCTTAATTCAGTAATTACAGTACAATACTGTCACTGAAACATTGACAAACTACAAATCATAGCAAAAAATGACCATTACGCGTGTTGTATATTTACTTCAAGTAAATATTATTTGCAACAACCCTTACATTCCCTCATCGTCTTTGGAATGTTTTAATGCAAGTCAAATTCAGTGGTAAACAGAACAAAACCTTGGCCTGCTGCAATATAAATGGATCATGCTAACCAATAAAGAATATAAATGCAAGATTGACTGCACACAATTTAATTTCATATATCTGATTCAGCAGCAGTGGTGTCGCGATGCTCTACGGCTGCCATTGTATTGTTGCCCAGTCATATTTTCTCATGCAGTTTATGCTAGGTACTTTTTTCTCCCCCTGCACTTCTTGATCCTGTGTGGCATCATTACAAAATTTCTTTATAGAACATATTCTTACATACATTAGCACGTGACACAGCCCCTACTTGTAGATCACCAGGCGTCTCAGCAATATTCTTTAATTCATTCTCCTATCCTTAGTTATTTATACAAGGAGAAAATTATCTACAAACGTGCATCATAGGTGAACCTTTAAAGTCTCTTTAAAACTGACTCTAATGACTTGGTAAGCAGGCTCTGCACACTAGTGGGTGTCTAACCTCAACAGTCTATCAAGTCAGGTTTTTGGTTTTTCAGCATTTCTATCAGTCAAACAAACCCATAGGAATTGTACGGCTCTTCTTTATACATACTGAATATCCCCTTTTAGACAATTTGTTATGGATTCCACAAACTTAAGTAAGATTCTAAGACAGGAAGGGAGAGTGTTTTGTAAGCAGTCTCCTTTGTTGGTTTTTTCCAGTATCCTACCAATGAATTGATGAGTGCCACATGCTTTGCCCGTGACAGAGACTACGACATCACTCAATTTCATATCCCCACAAACTGTTAACTGTGGGTATGTGTGTGAGTTGGCACATTCCAATTGTGACTCACTGATGGTGTACTCAGAGGACGTAACTTGTCTGGCTTTTGTGAAGAGCATCGTTTTACATTTCTGTGCATTTAAAGCAAGTCACCAATATTTGCATTAGTTTGAGACCCTACCAAGGTCTGTGTGGATATTTGTGATGCTTTTTTCAGGCAGAGCTTTTTTACAGCTGACTGCAACAACTGTAGAAAGTCTGAGGTTACTTTTAATATTGCCCACCTGGCAACTGAACTCTAAGGGTCTCAACACACATTCCTGTTGCACAAGTCAAGTTACTTCTACTTCAGTGAAGGTGAACCTTCCAGGTTGCTGGGCTTCATCAGGTTCCTCTCCAATTTCTTCATACACAGTTGACATTTCAACCCAACACAGCTGGTTGTCAAACCGGAAATATCAGAAGATGCTAGAGAAGATCCCAGCAGAGGTGTCAAAATGTCAATCCCGCATGAACAAATTGAAGACAAGCAAGATGTGACCCAGCAACATAAATGATTTTACCTTTGATGGTGTAGAAATACACCAGACATGAATTATTTGAGGGAAACCATTTTGTTTATTCACATGGTACAAGAAACAAAGAAAAACTTACGCTTCCCACCCACCACCTCAAACTGTATGTCCAGGGACCAAAGTAGGTGGGAATGAAAATTTTGCAATAAATTAAAAGGAAACAAGCTAACGTAGATGAATTTAGGTCCCCTTAAAAGAAAACTGTATGAGGTACTGACACTGAAATGTTATTACTCAGTGGATGAATTGTGTAGGACGAACTGGAAATTTAAGCTGAATGCCATGTGTTATATATCCCAAAAAATATCATTATAGTGTCATTATTTATTTTAGTACTATTATTTAGTAGTGTAAAAATCATTGCAAGTGTATTATAAATTCTGTCTGCTATACTCAAACCAGATAGATTGCACATGTATGTCATGAGATGAATAAACCACAGTTCCACAATTAGACTTCACTTGTACAACAGGAAAGTATGTTGGGAGCCTTACTGCTTATGTTGTCTGTCAATAACTTGACAGACAATATGTACGATAGGAGAGAGAATTGTGCTTTGAAACGCTTTTCAGACTTAACCTGAAGCCAGCCCTGTAAGAGAAGTTTGCTGCTTCGGCAGCTGGAGGCAGTGGTCATGTTTGTATGTGTTGTTGTTGTGGTCTTCAGTCCTGAGACTGTTTCGATGCAGCTCTCCATGCTACTCTATCCTGTGCAAGCTTCTTCATCTCCCAGTACCTACTGCAACCTACATCCTTCTGAATATGGTTAGTGTATTCATCTCTTGGTCTCCCTCTACGATTTTTACCCTCCACACTGCCCTCCAATACTAAATTCGTGATCCCTTGATGCCTCAGAACATGTCCTACCAACTGATCCCTTCTTCTAGTCAAGTTGTGCCACAAACTTCTCTTCTCCCCAATCCTATTCAATACCTCCTCATTAGTTATATGATCTACCCATCTAATCTTCAGCATTCTACTGTAGCACCACATTTCGAAAGCTTCTATTCTCTTCTTGTCCAAACTAGTTATCGTCCATGCTTCACTTCCATACATGGCTACACTCCATACAAATACTTTCAGAAACGACTTCCTGACACTTAAATCTATACTCAATGTTAACAAATTTCTCTCCTTCAGAAACACTTTCCTTGCCATTGCCAGTCTACATTTTATATCCTCTCTACTTCGACCATCATCAGTTATTTTGCTCCCCAAATAGCAAAACTCCTTTACTACTTTAAGTGTCTCATTTCCTAATCTAATTCCCTCAGCATCACCCGACTTAATTTGACTACATTCCATTATCCTCGTTTTGCTTTTGTTGATGTTCATCTTATACCCTCCTTTCATGACACTGTCCATTCTGTTCAACTGCTCTTCCAAGTCCTTTGCTGTCTCTGACAGAATTACAATGTCATCGGCGAACCTCAAAGTTTTTATTTCTTCTCCATGGATTTTAATACGTACTCCAAATTTCTCTTTTGTTTCCTTCACTGCTTGCTCAATATACAGATTGAATAACATCAGGGATAGGCTACAACCCTGTCTCACTCCCTTCCCAACCACTGCTTCCCTTTCATGCCCCTCAACTCTTATAACTGCCATCTGCTTTCTGTACAAATTGTAAATAGCCTTTCGTTCCCTGTATTTTACCCCTGCCACCTTTAGAATTCGAAAGAGAGTATTCCAGTCAACATTGTCAAAAGCTTTCTCTAAGTCTACAAATGCTAGAAACGTAGGTTTGCCTTTCCTTAATGTAGCTTCTAAGATAAGTCGTAGGGTCGGTATTGCCTCCCGTGTTCCAATATTTCTGCGGAATCCAAACTGATCTTCCCCGAGATCGGCTTCTACCAGTTTTTCCATTCGTCTGTAAAAAATTCGCATTAGTATTTTGCATCTGTGACTTATTAAACTGATTGTTTGGTAATTTTCACATCTGTCAGCATCTGCTTTCTTTGGGATTGGATTTATTATATTCTTCTTGAAGTCTGAGGGTATTTCGCCTGTCTCATACATCTTGCTCACCAGATGGTAGAGTTTTGTCAGGACTGGCTCTCCCAAGGCCATCAGTAGTTCTAATGGAATGTTGTCTACTCCTGGGGCCTTGTTTCGACTCAGGTCTTTCAGTGCTCTGTCAAACTCTTCACGCAGTATCGTATCTCCCATTTAATCTTCATCTACATCCTCTTCCATTTCCATAATATTGTCCTCGAGTACATTGCTCTTGTATAGACCCTCTATATACTCCTTCCACTTTTCTGCTTTCCCTTCTTTGCTTAGTACTGGGTTTCCATCTGAGCTCTTGATATTCATACAAGTGGTTCTCTTTTCTCGAAGGGTCTCTTTAATTTTCCTGTAGGCAGTATCTATCTTACCCCTAGTGAGATAAGCCTCTACATCCTTGCATTTGTCCTCTAGCCATCCCTGCTTAGCCATTTTGCACTTCCTGTCGATCTCATTTTTGAGACGTTTGTATTCCTTTTTGCCTGCTTCATTTACGCATTTTTATATTTTCTCCTTTCATCAATTAAATTCAATATTTCTTGTGTTACCCAAGGATTTCTACTAGCCCTAGGCTTTTGTATGTGTATGTTGTCTAATTCAGAGGAGGCTTTTTTGCTGAAAGCTTACTTGTTTAACAGTCTTTTAGTGTTGATGCAATTTAATCCCCGTACCACTGAAAAGAGGAGCGAAATAAGAATTAGTGTCAGTGGTGTTGAGAAACAGCTGAAATTGATAAAAATGAACAAAGCTCTAGGGCCCAATGGAATTCCTATCAGATTCTATACTGAATCTGCAGCTGCGTTAGCCCCTCTTGTAACTATATTCTGTCATAGATCCCTCGAACAAAAAAGTGTGCCCAGTTCTTGGAAAAAAGCACAGGTTATATCCATCTAAAAGATTGGTAGTAGAAGTGATCCACAAAATTATGTTCCAATATCCTCACCATTGATTTGCTGTCGAATATTAGAACATATTTTGAGCCCAAAATAAAGAGATATCTTGAACAGAATGACCTCCTCCATGCCAGACAGCATGGAGTCAGAAAACATCAACCATGTGAAACCCGAGCCGCACTTTTCTCATGACGTACTGAAAGTTTTGGATCAAGGCAGTTAGGTAGATGCTGTATTTTTTGATTTCCGAAAAGCATTTGATGCAGTACCATGCTTATGTTTACTGTTAAAAGTACAATCATATGGGGTATCAACTGAAATTTGTGACTAGACTGAGGACTTTTTGGTATGAGGAGACAGCAAGTTATCTTGGATGGAGAATCATCATCAGATACAGAAGTAACTTTGGGTGTTCCCCAGGGAAATGTGTTGCGATCCTTGCTGTTTATGTTGCATGTTTATGACCTTGCAGACAATATTGATAGCAAAAGCAGGCTTTTCACATATGATGCAGTTATTTATAATGGAGCGCTGTCTGTAAGGAGCTGCATAAATATTCAGTCAGATCCTGATAAAATTTCAAAGTGGTGCACAGATTTGCAACTTGGTTTAAATGTTCAAAAATGTAAAATTGTGCACTTCACAAAATGAAAAAAAATGTAGTATCCTACGACCATAAAATATGTGAATTACTGTTGGATTTGGCCAATTTATATAAATACCTGGGTGTAACACTTTGTACGGATATGAAATAGAATGACCAAATAGGCTAAGTTGTTGGTAAAGCAAATGGTAGAGTTTGGTTTACTGATAGCATACTGGGAAGTGCAGTCAGTCTACAAATGAGATTGTTTACAATTTACTTGTGCAATTCATTCTAGAATAATTCTCAAATGTGTGGGGTCCATAACAGATAGGACGAACAGGAGATACTGAATGTATAAAGAGAAGGGCAGCACAAATCTTTATAGTTTGTTTGATCTGTGGGAGAGTGTCACAGAGATATTGAAGAATCTGAACTGGCAGATCCTTGAAGATATATGTAAACAATTGTGAGAAAATCTGCTTAGAAAGTTCCAATAGCCAGCTTTGAATGTTTACATTTGGAATACACTACAACCCCCTACATATTGCTCACATAGAGATAACGAGGGTAAGATTAGAATAATTACAGCATGCAAAGAGCTATTCAAACAGTGATTCTTCCCATGGTCCATAGGTGAATGGAACAGGAAGAAACCCTAATAACTGGTAGAGTGGGAAGTACCCTCTGGTGTGCGCTTCACAGTGGTTTGCAGAGTATCGATGTAGATGTACGTGTACATGTAGATGTCTGCAACTCAACGTCTCCATTATATGGTGAGCAGTAGTCTATCCTTTTCATAATGCTGTCATTCTGTCCTGGATTTTCCATTGTTAGAAGTTTAATATACTTTGTTATTCTATTTAGTAATGATAGTATTCACTATATGTGTGGTACAGTATTTTCTTAAACTGCAAAAAGTACTCTGTAAAACAAAGATTTTTCCAAAAGTGAAAAACAGTCCAAGGTACAACATGATTATGTACCTAGGAACAAATATTTTGTTGTAATTCAAAAGTGTTGCAATTGAGAAAGTCTTGTCTACAAGGTATTTAATAGTCTCTATGTTATGTTATTGCTCCAATACACACCAATAAGCAGTAAGTGAGGTCAAATTAAGAAGTAGTATTATCAAAAAGCAGTTACACATTGAAAATATTTTGAAATGGAAGCCATTGGCAGCTAATACAAATTTATATTTTCAAGACAGAGAAACTCAGTTCAGTTGCTAATTTTGTATGTCCCATGGTAGAAGATGTTCTTCTGTTTCAAGATGCAAGATGCGGCATGGCTTACGAAGTATAGCTTAACCGTCCACACATTATGTATCTATTATTAAAAATATACATAACTGTACTCATCTTGAAACTCTGTAACTGAGGAATTAACAGTACCCTTCAGATAGCTTTAATACATTAAGTGACACTTCAATATGTAGAACTCATCATATTTACAAATGCTGCATAGAACAGAACCTCATGTCTCACAACAAAAAAAAACAGTAGAAAATGCTGGAAGCTGCTAATGGCAGTCTGTAGTCCTTCATGTGATGCTAAGATAAGTCTCTACACTGAAACACCAACTGTAAAATATCATGTGTTCCAGGTTACAGTATCATCAAGACACCTACGGTATGGCTATCTGTATTGCTGGAGCACACAAGCCTCCCCCCGCCAACGGCAATGTCCATGGTTCATGGGTGGGAGGATGGGGGGAGGGGGGGGGTTAAATGGGGGGGGGGGGGATGTCACAACTTGATTAAAAGAAGTGAAGGATTGATATGATATCTCATTGGCCAACAAGAAAAAGTCAATTTGGTTATGGAACGAACTGTTGGAGGGGTAAAAAATGTAGAGGCAGACAAAGTTTGACTACATTAAGCAGTGTCAAACGGACTTAGGTTGTAATAGTTAAGCTGACATAGGCAAGCTTTCACAGGGTAGAGTAGCATGCAGGGTGCATCAAACCAGTTTTCAGACAGAACATAAAAACAACAGCAGCACCTTTATTCCATATTTCTTAGGCTAGTTTTTGTTCTTTCCCATCAACACTCACATGCTTTTTTATGGACCGACAAATAATACTAATATAATATATTATGTATAGATTATCTTTTTGTCAACTATGATTTGCAGACAGGCACAACAAAAAGACACTTACTCATTAGCTTTTGGCGAAAGCCTTCTTCAGTAAAGGAAATACACATACATTTATTAACACAGGCGAGCACACCTCATGCACACGTGACTGCCATCTCTGGCAACTTGGACCGGAATCCAATTGTCACATAAAAAGGAAGCAGTAATCTGGAGGGGGTGGGGAAAGGGGATGGGAATAGCAGAAGGGAGGAGTGGGGGTGAGGAATGCTGTCTGGCAGAGTGAGCAGGGACTTGACTGATAAGAGGTGCAGTGTGTTGGAAGGCTGTGGGGCAGAGAGGTGGGGAGGGCAGGAAAGATT
Organism: Schistocerca piceifrons; assembly: GCF_021461385.2. Taxonomy (NCBI): domain Eukaryota; kingdom Metazoa; phylum Arthropoda; class Insecta; order Orthoptera; family Acrididae; genus Schistocerca; species Schistocerca piceifrons. Next base: position 218,940,222 of record NC_060146.1, read on the forward strand.
GGTGGGTGCGATGGCAGAGGTTGGTATGTGAAAGAGGGTGAGGGGATGGGAATATGGAGGGGGGGGGGGAGGCTGTTGGGTGAAGGCTTTGGACACAGTAGGTTGCCGTAGGTTGAGGCCAGGATAATTTCGGGAGCGGAGAATGTGTTGTGAGGACAACTCCTGTTTGCACAGTTCAGAAAAGCTGGTGGTGGAATGGAAATCGAGCATGTTATGTTCCGCTACAGGTTGCGCCACTTTGGCAATGTCTGTGCATCCTGGTGGACAGTGGGTCGATAGTGGTACCGTCATAAAAGGCTGTACAGTGTCTGCAGCAGAGCTGGTATGTGACGAAGCTGCTTTCACGGGTGGCCTCACCTCTGATGGGATTGGATACACCTGTGACAGGACTGGAGTAGGAGGTGCTGTGTGGGTGGATTGGCAAGTCTCGCACCGGGGTCTTCCACAGGGATATGATCCTTGTGTTAAGCAGTTGGGAGTGGGAGTGCCATATGTATAGACTAGGATGCTGGTGAGGTTGGGTGGCCAATGGAATACCATTTAAGGAGTGGTGGGAAGGATCTCGGGTAGAACGTCCCTCATATTAGGGCACAATGGCAAGTAATGTCCTGGTGTACACCTTCACCAGCACACCGGTCCACACTAGGACTAGGCGTGCCTATGATGAGAGAAGACCAATAAGTAAATGCAACCGGGCTACATGCTGGTAACGCATGTGCTTATATTAAAGTGCATCAATCACAAATAACATTGGCTTGATCATTCTACTGTTGTTTTACAATTGCGAGCCCATACCTATTTCTTCATCATTGCTTCAGCTAATGTAGTGATAAGTTCTGTTGTCATAATTAGAAGTGAGCAGCATTAATGAAAGTGATCCAGATTCTGAAGTATCAGCATAATCCCACAATGAGGCAGTTATCTATGAGGTAGTTAGTAATCAAATAAGCAATTGGCAGGGACCTGATGAAACTACACTATTTAATGCTTTGAATGGGTCATTAGTATGGGATGACACTCGTATGTGGCAACAGAGTGAAGTGAAAGTGTATTTTATTATTGTTTGAATTAATAGAGGGAAACATTCCACATGGGAAAAATATATCTAAAAACAAAGATGATGTGACTTACCAAACGAAAGCGCTGGCACGTCGATAGACACACAAACATACACACAAAATTCAAGTTTTCGCAACAAACTGTTGCCTCATCAGGAAAGAGGGAAGGAGAGGGAAAGACGAAAGGATGTAGGTTTTAAGGGAGAGGGTAAAGAGTCATTCCAATCCCGGGAGTGGAAAGACTTACCTTAGGGGGAAAAAAGGACGGGTATACACTTTGTATAAAGCTACTGTACTTGAGACAAATACCTTTGCAAGAAACAGATGGACTGTTTTTTGTAACACAAGTGGGTGCATGATGTACTCTGTACACTTGTAAAGAATAGCTGTCTTTATGTGACCCAGGTAAACACGTATGAGCAAAATCCACAGTTTAATCTTATTTCAACTAAACAATAATAAAATATATCTAAAAACAAAGATGATGTGACTTACCAAACATCCTTTTTTCCCCCTAAGGTAAGTCTTTCCGCTCCCAGGATTGGAATGACTCCTTACCCTCTCCCTTAAAACCCACATCCTTTCGTCTTTCCCTCTCCTTCCCTCTTTCCTGATGAGGCAACAGTTTGTTGCGAAAGCTTGAATTTTGTGTGTATGTTTGTGTTTGTTTGTGTGTCTATCGACGTGCCAGCGCTTTTGTTTGGTAAATCACATCATCTTTGTTTTTAGATATATTTTATTATTGTTTAGTTGAAATAAGATTAAACTGTGGATTTTGCTCATACATGTTTACCTGGGTCACATAAAGACAGCTATTCTTTACAAGTGTACAGAGTACATCATGCACCCACTTGTGTTACAAAAAACAGTCCATCTGTTTCTTGCAAAGGTATTTGTCTCAAGTACAGTAGCTTTATACAAAGTGGAACATTGTGATAAGCAGTTAAGCAATAAGAAAACAAAAGCTTTTGAAATGGGGCAATACAGTAGAAGGCTGAAGATTAGATGGGTGCATCAAACATCTAATGAGGACATACTGAATGAAATTGGGCATAAAGATATTTGTGTCACAACTTGACTACAAGAAGGGATCAGTTGATAGGATGAATCCTGAGGAGTCAAGAAACTGTCAGTCTTAAGACGAAAGTGTGGTAAGTAAAAATTGTAGAGGGAGACCGAGGACTCACTATAGTAAACAGGCTCAAGTGGATATAGGCTGCAGTCATTGTGCAAAGATGGAGGGGCTAGACTAGCACGGACAGCTGCATCAGACCAGGGTGCAGTCTGAAGAGTACAGCAGTGACACCCAAGTGAGGTGCTCAGTTGTCACTGTGCACCGTAGAGCAAGCATCTCAAAAACGATGAAGCTTGTTGGCTGTTCATGTGCTACTGTTGTGAGCATCTGTGGAAAGCGGTTGAAGAATGCTGAAACCACACGTAGGCGACAAGAAGTTCCACGTCTGTACCTTGTCACAGAACGTAGGGATTGAGGGCCTGCCCGCTCTCTAAAGCAGGACAGGTGGCAATCTGCTGCAGACCTAATGACAGAGTACAGTGCTGGCAGAGGCACAAGTGTTTGTTTTGTGGTGGTGTTCGTAGCGACAAACACCTGGCTGTGGAAATGGCTTACGAAGTCACCGCCACACTTTTAATAGCGGGCCGACCGGTCCGCTGGAACAGTGAGCAGAAAGATGAAAGCCCAAACACTCATATTAAATAAAAGTCGGTACTTATCTTTTATTAGTGAAGATACAGTAACACGATACTGAACTCGGTGTCTACAGAAATCTGTCTAGTTCGAGTCGGAGCGGCTAGGTCAGCGTCGGCTGACGACAAACAACAACTCTGCCGCGATGAACACACAACTGACTAGCAAGTACACAATTCGGTGGCGAGTATACAACTGAGCGGCGAATACAGAACTGTCCTAGCGCTCGCGACTCCACCGCTTAAGAAGCCAGAAGCCAGCGGTGACGCGCGCAGACTTGCGGCGATTTGCTGTCTCGCTGGCGCTGCTTATGCGGACGGCGTCCGGACTTTGATGCTGCCAACCTTTTGGAAGCGGGCTTGGTTGGCATTACTGGCTAGGACATAACACTCCTCCCCCCCAAATCGCCGCACCGTCGTTGAATAATGACGTGGCGAGCGTCGACGGCGGGGGAGGGGTCTGGCCGCAGGCGTAGCAGAAGAGACCGGGGCGGAGACTGTTGTCGGTGGCAGTCCCCGGTCCGCACCCCAGCATTGGCTGCGAGGGGCCTCGGGAAACACTGACTGAAAACCGAGGTCAGGGCGCACGCCTGTGACCACGGGCGCAGCTTCTGGTACTGGACGCGACGGGGCGTCGGGGCCCACGAAGAGAGGCAGCGTCTCCTGACGCTGCGTCGACGGCTGCTGAGTGGGCGCCGGACAAGGCGCTGCGGTGTCAGACTCCTTGGGGGTGCCCAAGGAAAGCGGCTGCAGGACAGGCTGCACAGCCACCGCTTGGGAAGGCGGCCCGGCTGAGGGGTCGACGTCCATCAGCTCCGAAGGCGGTGGCGACTGAAGAGGGACCGCAGGCGCCGGAGGAAGCTGCGCGGGAGGCATCAACGGGACGGGCTGTCGGCGTGGTAGCGGCGACCGCTGCTGCTGCTGCCCCGGGAGCGGCAGCGAAGTCGGAAGGCGCGGCTGGAACCCGCCGCGGACCAAATCTGTGGACAAAGAACGAGCGGCAGAATCCGGGCGGCCAGCGCGGCGCAACTGGTTCTGATGCCTCCTGTGCACCCCAGTAGCACCTTGAACAGTATAAAAACCGCGACCCTGGACACTTATCACGGTACCACGTTCCCAACGACGGCGACCGTGATAACTCTGAAAAAAACGGCGTCGTTGCGCTGAAAACGCGTGCGATGCTCAGAAGCGGCGGGTCGATCCGGGGGGTGCAACAACCGTAGTAGGGTGCGATGACGATGGCCGTGGAGAAGCTCCGCAGGCGAAGGGCCGTCGCGTGGCGTGGTCCGGTACGACGACAGGAACGTGATGAGGGCCTGCTGACGAGAGTGTGTAGCATGAAGGCGGTCCATATGATCCTCGAATGTGCATACAAAACGTTCCGCTGCACCATTCGATTGAGGGTGGAACGGCGGAGTAAGAACATGGCGAATGCCATTGGCAGAACAAAAACTTTCAAATTCAGCAGAGGTAAATTGTGGACCATTGTCAGACACTAAAACTTCTGGAAGACCCTCAATACAAAAAATTGAAGTCAACGCCTGTATAGTTTGTGCAGACGTTGTAGACTGCATGGGCACAACAAACGGAAAATTACTAAATGCATCTATCACGATGAGCCAACGAGAATTCCAATATGGACCAGCGAAATCAATATGTACTCGCTGCCAGGGACCGGCAGGGCGTGCCCACTCAAAATAGCGTTGAGGCGGAGCAGCTTGGTGTTCGGCACACGTCGAACAATCTGTAGACATCTGCGTAATCTGCTTATCAATGCCGATCCATGTACAATGACGGCGGGCAAGCTGCTTGGTGCGGACCACTCCCCAATGACCTTGATGCAACAAGTCGAGGACCTTTGATTGGAGCACTTGGGGAACCACTACACGAAGCTGGTCATTCTCGGTGCGTAACAGCAAAACTCCGTGCGAAACAGAAAACAGATGACGTTGCGGATAATAGCGACGAACCACAGGATCCGATATGTCCTTTGCCTTGGACGGCCAACCACGTTGAACAAAACGTAATAGTAAACTCAGATGAGGATCCGTAGCTGTCTCACGTGCCACCTGACGATAATCAATCGGAAAATCCCGGAGGGATTGATGCTCATCTGCGTCAATCTGATGGCAAGATTCGTCAGAGGAATCGAAGACATCATCCGCAGCAATCGGCAATCGAGAAAGCGCGTCAGCGTTTGCATGCTGAGCCGTAGGGCGATACAGTATCTCATACTGGTATTGTGATAACAAAACAGACCAACGTTGTAGTCTCTGAGCTGTCCGCTGAGGAACTGGTTTAGACGGATGAAACAGCGACGTCAGGGGCTTGTGATCTGTTACTAAATAGAATGGTCTACCATAGAGGTAGTGATGGAATTTTGTGACACCGAACACAATAGCCAACGCTTCCTTGTCCAATTGGCTATAATTACACTGAGCTTTGTTTAGCAATTTAGATGCGAACGCAATAGGACGTTCGGTGTTACCGACTCGGTGAGACAACACAGCACCGAGGCCGAAAGAAGAGGCATGACAAGCTAACACCAGAGGCTTGTTAGGGTCGTAATGGACCAGACAACGATCATTCAATAAAGCCTCTTTAAGCTGCTGAAAGGCTGATTGGCAATCAGCTGACCACACAAACGGAACATTCTTACGGCGGAGACGATGCAACGGTGCAGCAATCTGTGATGCATTAGGTATAAACCTAATATAATACGTCAATTTGCCAAGAACTGCTTGCAATTCACGCAGATTGCGAGGGGCGGGCAAATCACGAATAGCTGCTAAATGTGACTGGGAGGGATGAATGCCTTGAGCATTAATAACATGTCCCAGATACTCCAGCTCCGTAAGGAAAAATGAACATTTAGCGATGTTGCAACGTAGGCCTGCCTGGGACAACACTTTAAACAAACACTCCAAATTACGGAAATGTTCAGCAGTTGTCCGACCGGACACAACAATATCGTCCAAATAGTTGCAACAAGATGGCACAGTAGCCAGAAGTTGTGACAAAAACCGCTGAAAAACAGCTGGAGCTGACGCACAACCAAAAGGCAAACGCAGAAAACGGAACAATCCCAACGACGTGTTTATGACAAAATACTGTTGTGATTGCTCGTCGAGGGGCAATTGCAAATATGCTTCACGGAGATCAATTTTGGAAAAGAAACGAGCTTCCCCTAACTTATCCATCAGCTCGTCCGGTCTAGGCAAGGGAAAAGAATCAATGACAGTCTGAGGATTAACTGTCGACTTAAAATCAGCACACAAACGTAACTTGCCAGACGGTTTCTTTATAATAACTAAGGGAGAAGCCCACTGGCTCGCTGAAACGGGTTGAATAACACCGTTGTTTTGCCAACGACGAAGTTCAGCTTCTACAGGTGCCCGGAGGGCGTGAGGCACTGGACGAGCACGACAAAATCGAGGCTGAGCATTATCTTTTAACGTAATATGAGCGGCAAAGTTCGCAGCACAACCTAGTTCGTCTTTAAATATGTCACTGTATCGTTTACACAAATCGGTTATGCTGTCTTGAGGAACAACAACAGAATTAATTTGCAACACATTGTCTTGGATAGACAGGCCAAACAAGTCAAAACAGTCCAATCCGAAAATGTTTACACTGTCTGTAGCGCGGAGCACTGTGAATGAAACTGTTTTTGTATTGCCACGGAATGTGGCTGGCACGCTACATACACCTAACACAGGAATCTGTTCTCCACTATAAGTAGCCAAAGAATGTTTTGCCGCTGAAAGTTTAGGGCGGCCGATAGCCGCATACGTAGCACTATTTATGAGAGTCACAGACGCACCAGTGTCTAATTGAAAATTGAAGGTCTTATCCTGGATGCGTAGCTTCACAAATAGTTTATTACACTGTCTCTGGATCGGTGCAGTGGAGGCGGAAGACACAAAATCAGCGCGTTTAGCGCGTGTTCGCTGTTTACGACAACTCGGGGGTTGGGCGGGTGGAACAACAACTCCCGCTTCACTTGCAGTCTGTACATTACTTTTTACAGCGTTTGAATTACGCTTGGGTCGCATAGCAGAGGGCTGGGTGGGTGGCTTATTGTGAACAAGTTTATGACCCACACGAACCGTGGAAGAGTCTTTAAACGCGACCTTCTGGGCGGGCTGGCTTTGAAGAACATGAATATCCATGGGCTGGGCAGCACTAGAATTGTTCTTGCGTTTACGCAAACAAACAGTCTGGATGTGTCCTTTCCGTTGACAAAAGTGACAAACCGCGTTTCGTAACGGGCAACGTTCACGAGGATGAGCAAGAACACACTTAGGGCAAGACTTAACTCTATCATTTTGCACACGCGGCTGACGAATGTGTTTAACATGACGCGGCCGGCTAGTGTTTACAGTCTGACTCTGCCGGTGGGGCCGCGGGCGTGACAGAACTTGCTTAGCACAGGCAATTTGAGAAATACATGGCTGATCTAACTCACACTCAGCATAGTCAAAAGTATCTTGGGCTTCAATGATGTTCATCACAGTCTCTAATGACGGGTCCGGCAACTTTAAGATAGCAGCACGAATACGAGAATCTGCAATGTTTTGAGTAATAGCGTCTCGTAACATGACATCACTGTAGGAAGCTCCACACACACAATTAAATCGGCACTGACGGGTGAGGCCCCGTAAATCTGTTAACCACTGTTTATTAGATTGATGTGGCAGTTTCTTTAATCTGAAGAACTTGAATCTGGCCGCTGCCACATGAACTCGCGACTCGAAATACTCAGCAAGCTTGTTAACAACAACGTCATAGTCTAAAGCTTCTGGCTGGGATTCCGGGAACAACTTACAAAGGAGTCGATAGATTTCCACGCCTGCAGTGGAAATTAAATAAAGCTGCCGCTCAGTACCTGTGATTTTGTAGACTGTCATGTGCGCCTGCAACTGCGCGAAATATTCCTGCCATTCTTCTCTGGATTCATCAAAAGCCCTGAACGGTGGTGCTGCCTGTGCTTGTTCCGTTTGCGTTGGAGGATTAGCCGCTTGTTTGGCGATTGCTTCCACCAGACTTTGTATTTGCTGACTCTGTAACAAGATCAACTGTTGTAATTCGGCAGACATAGTGAACACAAATTAAACCAGCCCCCAAAAGTTTATCGCTATAATTAGTATAACAAGAACAAGTTGAACCAGCCCTGCACACGAGTTCGGACGTCCTCGTCGCCAGTTTTGTGGCGGTGTTCGTAGCGACAAACACCTGGCTGTGGAAATGGCTTACGAAGTCACCGCCACACTTTTAATAGCGGGCCGACCGGTCCGCTGGAACAGTGAGCAGAAAGATGAAAGCCCAAACACTCATATTAAATAAAAGTCGGTACTTATCTTTTATTAGTGAAGATACAGTAACACGATACTGAACTCGGTGTCTACAGAAATCTGTCTAGTTCGAGTCGGAGCGGCTAGGTCAGCGTCGGCTGACGACAAACAACAACTCTGCCGCGATGAACACACAACTGACTAGCAAGTACACAATTCGGTGGCGAGTATACAACTGAGCGGCGAATACAGAACTGTCCTAGCGCTCGCGACTCCACCGCTTAAGAAGCCAGAAGCCAGCGGTGACGCGCGCAGACTTGCGGCGATTTGCTGTCTCGCTGGCGCTGCTTATGCGGACGGCGTCCGGACTTTGATGCTGCCAACCTTTTGGAAGCGGGCTTGGTTGGCATTACTGGCTAGGACATAACAGTTTGGGAGAACACTGTTCAGTGCACAGTGTTGAACACGGTATTTGGCAGCAGAGGGCCCATAAGTGTTCCCACGTTGACCCAACGACATCATCAGTTACGATTACAGAGAGCACGACATCATTGAGACTGGACTGCGCATCAGTGGAATTGAGTCGCTCGGTCAGTTGAATCCTGTTTTTTGTTAAAGCAGATTGATGGTCGTGTCCAGTCAAAGAGCTGCTTGAAACGTGCAGTGCACCATGGACACAGGCCAATGGGAGGACTATTGTGTTACGGGGGACATTCACCTGGGCTTCTGTGGGAACCCAGGACCTGCATTAGTAATCGAAATCACTGTGACAGCTGTAGACTACGTGAACGCTGTTAGGGACCAATTGAAACCCCTTATGCCTGATGTCTTGCTCAACAGCGATGGCATCTTCCAGCGGGATATCTGTCCGTGTCACACGGCCAGAATTGTGCTTCAATGGTTTTAGGAGCATGATAGTGAACTCGAGAAGATGTCTTGGCCATCAAATTTGGCTTTTCTGAATCCGATGGGGATGCTATTGGGTGCCAGCCCCACGCCCACAAACCAACTGCCCTTAAATTATGGAAAGTGTGTGACTTGTGCACAGACATCTGTTGTCGCAAACCTTTAGAAAGTACTTGTTGAATCTGCGATGTGCAGAATCGCTGCTGAATTTCATTCCAGAAGTGGACCAATGGGCTTCTAGATAGGTGATCATAATGTTTTAACTCATCAGTGTATGAGAATTGAGCTGTCATCCACGTAGGAGCTCTGGGTTCTGAGAGTACCTGAGCACAGTATTCCCTTAAAACTGCATAGCTGTTATGCTGAATAGTACTAAGTGAGTAGGATGAACATGTTCTGTAACTTGCAGGTGTTCAACTTTGAGCTGTCTCCAGAAGACATGGACATGCTGGAGCGCCTGGATAAGGGACCTGCAGGGCGACAAGTCCGGGGCCACATTCCGGAGTAAGTCCTAAGTTCAGTTTATTTCAAATCACACCATTTTCAGAAACTTAAAATTTTAATTTCTTAAACTTTACGAATGATTCATTGTCATCTTGTAGAACTGGGTGTATTGCTGGTGGCTTGCATCTTCCCAACATGATATTTTGATGTCATATCGTGGTGTCGTCATCAGGTGTTTCCTGAGACTGATCAATTTGGTGGCTGGGTCCCTTATTTATGCCCGGGCACTGCTTGATGTTTACTGTGCCGCCCACACTCACTGTGGCTGTTTTTTCAGTGGTATCCATCTCGAGGCATTCCATATTCTGACTGCACCTGTCGCGGTTGTCTTCCATAGTGGCAGCCATTCTGTGGCATCTGTATTAGGTCCGAACCCAGCAGGCACATTTCTAGTACTACCCTGGAGCTGTAGACATTTCTTGTGCTGTTGTGACCACAGCAGCTTTCTCTCATGGCCAAATCACCCTCCTGGTGTTCTGGATTCAGAACACACTTGCGAGATGTGCTTCCTGCATCATCAGGCTGCATATTATGTCTGCAAATACTGCAGTAATTTCATGTGGTGGTAGCCGCTGTCAAGTGTTCCATAATACATCTGATCCCAAGTTGTGCAATGTGTGAGGTTTCAGGTCATTTAAGTTGTTTCCTATCTTTTCAGTTACCTCTATGGCTGTCCCCCAAGGATGTAATTGCCACCTGGTGCTCTGTATGAGGTATGATACTGCTAATTATGCCACCAGTCATCTGAGGCTCATTACTGGACCAGGTAACTTTTCCCAGTGTTTCTGCAGTAGTTCCAAAGATGGATTCTGTGCTGTACTGCACTGGTATCTTGTTTCCCAGTTTGACCAGGTTCTCTACCATCTTTATTTCAATAGATTCACTGATAACACTATCCCATAATCTGAGGGTTTGAGCCAGGTTCTTGGTTTTGTCATACTTCATGGTGCATTAAAGTTCCAGGCATTGTTCTGCTATTGCTGATTTAGTGGCCTGTCTGGTACATCTACATCTACATGATTACTCTGTAATTCACATTTAAGTGCTTGGCAGAGGGTTCATCGAACCACAATCATACTATCTCCCTACCATTCCACTCCCAAACAGCGTGTGGGAAACGAACACCTAAACATTTCTGTTCGAGCTCTGATTTCTCTTATTTTATTTTGATGATCATTCCTACCTATGTAGGTTGGGCTCAACAAAATATTTTCGCATTTGGAAGAGAAAGTTGGCGACTGAAATTTCGTAAATAGATCTCGCCGCGACGAAAAATGTCTTTGCTTTAATGACTTCCATCCCAACTCGCGTATCATATCTGCTACACTCTCTCCCCTATTACGTGATAATACAAAACGAACTGCCCTTTTTTGCACCCTTTCGATGTCCTCCGTCAATCCCACCTGACAAGGATCCCACACCGCGCAGCAATATTCTAACAGAGGACGAACGAGTGTAGTGTAAGCTGTCTCTTTAGTGGACTTGTTGCGTCTTCTAAGTGTCCTGCCAATGAAACGCAACCATTGGCTCGCCTTCCCCACAATATTATCTATGTGGTCTTTCCAACTGAAGTTGTTTGTAATTTTTACACCCAGGTACTTAGTTGAATTGACAGCCTTGAGAATCGTACTATTTATCGAGTAATCGAATTCCAACGGATTTCTTTTGGAACTCATGTGGATCACCTCACACTTTTCGTTATGTAGTGTCAACTGCCACCTGCCACACCATACAGCAATCTTTTCTAAATCGCTTTGCAACTGATACTGGTCTTTGGATGACCTTACTAGACGGTAAGTTACAGCATCATTTGCGAACAACCTAAGAGAACTGCTCAGATTGTCACCCAGGTCATTTATATAGATCAGGAACAGCAGAGGTCCCAGGACGCTTCCCTGGGGAACACCCGATATCACTTCAGTTTTACTCGATGATTTGCCATCTATTACTATGAACTGCGACCTTCCTGACAGGAAATCACGAATCCAGCTGCACAACTGAGACGATACCCCATAGGCCCGCAGCTTGATTAGAAGTCGCATGTGAGGAATGGTGTCAAAAGCTTTCCGGAAATCTAGAAATACGGAATCAACTTGAGATCCCCTGTCGATAGCAGCCATTACTTCGTGCGAATAAAGAGCTAGCTGCGTTGCACAAGAACGATGTTTTCTGAAACCATGCTGATTACGTATCAATAGATCGTTTCCTTCGAGGTGATTAATAACGTTTGAATACAGTGTATGCTCCAAAACCCTACTGCAAACCAACGTCAATGATATAGGTCTGTAGTTCGATGTATTACTCCTACTACCCTTCTTAAACACTGGTGCGACCTGCGCAATTTTCCAATCTGTAGGTACAGATCTATCGGTGAGCGAGCAGTTGTATATGATTGCTAAGTAGGGAGCTATTGTATCAGTGTAATCTGAAAGGAACCTAATTGGTATACAATCTGGACCTGAAGACTTTCCCGTATCAAGCGATTTGAGTTGCTTCGCAACCCCTATGGTATCTACTTCTAAGAAACTCATGCTAGCAGCTGTTCATGTTTCAAATTATGGAATTTTCCATTCGTCTTCCCTGGTGAAGGAATTTCGGTAAACTGCGTTCAATAACTCCGCTTTAGCGGCACAGTCGTCGGTAACAGTACCATTGGCACTGCACAGTGAAGGTATTGACTGTGTCTTGCCACTTGTGTACTTTACATACGACCAGAATTTCTTCAGATTTTCTACCAAATTTCGAGACAATGTTTCATTGTGGAACCTATTAAAGGCATCTCGCATTGAAGTCTGTACCAAATTTTGCGCATCTGTAAATTTTAGCCAACCTTCAGGATTTCGCATTCTTCTGAACTTTGCATGCTTTTTCCGTTGCCTCTGCAACAGCGTTCGGACCTGTTTTGTGTACCATGGGGGATCAGTTCCATCTCTTACCAATTTATGAGGTATGAACCTCTCAAATGCTGTTGCTATTATTTCTTTGAATTTGAGCCACATCTCATCTACAGTTGCATAGTCAGTTCGGAAGGAATGGAGATTGTCTCTTAGGAAGGCTTCTAGTGACGCTTTATCTGCTTTTTTAAATAAAATTATTTTGTGTTTGTTTCTGGTGGATTTGGAAGAAACGGTATTGAGCCTAGCTACAATGACCTTGTGATCACTAATCCCTGTATCAGTAATGATGCTCTCTATTAGCTCTGGATTGTTTGTGGTTAAGAGGTCAAGTGTGTTTTTGCAACCATTTACAATTTGCGTGGGTTCGTGGACTAACTGCTCGAAATAATTTTCAGAGAAAGCATTTAGGACAATCTCGGAAGATGTTTTCTGCCTACCACCGGTTTTGAACAAGTATTTTTGCCAACATATCGAGGGAAGGTTGAAGTCCCCACCAACTATAACCGTATGAGTGGGGTATTTATTTGTTATGAAACTCAAATTTTCTCTGAACTGTTCAGCAACTATATCATCGGAGTATGGAGGTTGGTAGAAGGAGCCAATTATTAACTTAGTTCGGCTGTTAAGTATAACCTCCACCCATACCAATTCGCACGGAGTATCTACTTCGACTTCACTACAAGATACACCACTACTGACAGACACAAACACTCCACCACCAATTCTGCCTAATCTATCTTTCCTGAACACCGTCTGAGACTTCATAAAAATTTCTGCAGAACTTACCTCTGGTGTTCCTTACACCTTATGTCCATTATTGTGGTGCTTTCACCAATTTAAGACATATTGCATTCACATTCGCAACATCATCGCAGACAGAATGGGGAATGTCTCGCAATGGATACCATGACAAGAAGCAGTGACAGTGGGCTGGTCAACAAAGTGACCAGTCTCAGGAAACACATGATGAAGACACCGAGTTACAACATCAAAATTTTGGTTATTAGTTAAATCTTGAACAGGTTACTCTTTCTTCTTGAAGTATACAACCAGTTTGGCATATTGGCAATAGTATCACAGTACATATACACCACTGTGAAGTTTTTGTCAACAGGAAATCACAAGTAGAGCATAACAGAAACATTCTCAAATATGATACTAGATGGAGAAATGACTCACCTTATCTGATATTCCCTCTCTGGAGACATTATCTTGTAGAAGCATTGTCTGTGCATGCAGAGACACTTGCATGTTTGCAAGAGCTGAAGTTTAATACTTGTAGTACCACAGCTACTGCCAGTGTTTCCTGGATGATCCTCAGCAGATGAACTGGATGAGAGAGTCCCAAAACACCCCCCCCCCCTTTCTCCACAATCTCCCCCATGTCCACTCCCACGGCATTCCCCAATTCCCTTGATAGAAAACCCAAGGTGTGATTCAATGCATATTTAGAGTGTGTGGCATGTGGGAAGATGTATCATTAATGGAACCTCAGAGATGCTGGGTGACTTCCCTGTGTAATTAGGCTTGCAGCGTGTGGGATTCTGTGGTGTCAAACAAATAAATCCCCAATTCTCATAGGACCATAATGGATAACATGAAATAAAACACAATGAATGAAGAGGCCTCAAACGTACAGACACTGGAGCTGAAACCTATGATGGAAGCTGTTTCCACAAATGGATCAGGTGACAGACCAGTCGAAGAAGTGGAAGCGGTCACTGAGAATTTGGACCAGTTCTGGATCAGATCCTTGTCTGGGTCACAGAGGAGGAATTTCTCAAAGAACAATCAGAAAAGGAAGGTAAAGAATGGCTTCCTAAACGTAAATAGAGGGAATTAAAAGGTCTTGAAACTAGGAGCTCCAAAAAAAGACTTCCTCAGAGTGAAGGAGGTAATCAGACCCCTTCTGCCTCTATGACGGGGAACAAGTGAACAGGGGAGGAGTCTAATACTCCCATTTCTCAGAGAAATATGGAAACACTCCTATACTACTGCAGTCTCTGTTTTCAGAAGGGTGGTTATCCAACAGGGACATTCACTGGTCAGCATTACCTCACAGGAGATGGAGCTTTTTCAAGTGGATGTCTCCGGGACAGTTGGTGGGGACACAAGTCCAGGATCCAAATTCAGGTCAATCTGTCTGGACAAAGGTGCCTGTATCTCGGTTGGCGAGAGGATGGAAACAATGGATCTGCTTAAGGAGATGGTGCCTATGATATCTCCATGGCAGGAGGCACATGTTGCTGGTCAAGACAGCAGCTGAGCTCTTCAGGACTCTGCTTGACAAAAGTGGTGTAGAACCAAAAGGTCTCGACAAGGACCACAGGGTAATCGTGTGAAAGGTTATATCGGATGGTCAATGCTTGTTGTGAAAGTCAGCTAATAATCCCTGGTGACAATGTGAGAACAGGACCTGAAATTGTACCTAGGGTTCTCACAGGTTGCTGTCAGGATAATCAGAGACATCGGAAGCAACTGTGATGGCAAGTTTGACACTGCTGATGTTGCAGATAAACGTGCAACACAGTAAAGGGGCAGCTGCCACTTGGTGTTGTCATCTGGAAAGACAGGAGGTGGACATGGCTCTAATCAAGAAACCCTTTCTATATAAAGGTGACATTTCAGGCCTTGGGAAACTAGAGATAAGTTGATTTATGCTAGAAATCTTAAGAAACCCTAGAACATGCATTTATGTCAAAAATGGAATTTCATTCATATCAGTGGAAGGCTTTGCTCCAGGGATTTGGTGACCATCAGGATGAAACAATGTGAGGAAGAAAGTATGAGGGAAATCATATTGGCCTCAACTTTCCTTCCTTCCGAGGACAGAACTCCTTTCCAGGAAGTGAGGAGACTGGTAGACAGCTGCTCAAGCAGGATGAACGACTATTGTTTGGTTCTGATGTCAGTGGCCACAACCTGGTGTTGGTAAACAGTGATGCCAACAGCTGAGCACCTACTTGAGTTTCTACTAGAGAATAATTTGGAAATCTTCAGGAACAGAAGAAGGGAAGAAACAATGGACATAACTTTTAACTTTTGGGTCTACTCTAATGGGTAGTTATGTCAAACAATGATGTGTGGCAATGTGGACACCCTCATCTGGCCACAGTAGCCTGGCTACCCACCTAGTGTTGAGCAGCATTGCCCTGTAATTTAAAGTACTGTCCAGGATCCTACCTTGTACAGATTTTGTGAATCGTGCCAATGAAGAGAAAAAAATCCCTATAGATGATTCAAAATACACATTTGCATGTAAAATTAGGGATTATCGGGTAGTTAAATTGCCACCACATTTTCCATCCAGTTTGAACGTTTTAGGATTAGGAAGGATTGGTATTTGAAAAAGTGAAAAAGATATTTCGGCCTTTCTCTAATAATGAAGACAGTTCATCAACTTCATCTGTTCTGCAGCAGAAAGTTAAAAAACATATGGCTTTGAAGAAAGACTGGTTAGAAAACAAAGATTTTTCCATGTCGTTGATGAAAGCAAATGACTTCACAATAAAGTGTTTCATTTGCCCCTCCATGTTTTAGATAAAATTTGAAGGAAGATAAGATAGTCATCAGAAAACACAAAACTCATCCTGGCACAACAGAAGAATCATAAAAATACAACAGTCACAACTTTCTTTGGAAGAAACATATGTGTGAAGAAGATGGTGTAACACATTCTGAAGTTGCACCTGGTTACCACAGTGTAAAGTGTGACCTTAGGTACAAGTCTCATTGCTGTATGAAATGAAATTGTATCATTTCTTGTTTCCAGACAGTAATATTCCACCTGAAATTTTGTGTGGAAGAACTTAAGCAATGGCTATCTCAGAAAACGTACCTGTCCCACACATTCAAGATGTAGTCATAGGCGATCTTCATAAAGCCTATTTTTCTGTGTCTTCAAATACTTCAGACTGAGGAAATACTAAAGCTTTTCCATGCACAGTTCAGTAGTTTGATGTTAACAACAAGATACATCAGAGATTGCTAAATTTTTATGGAGATGCCAAAGAAATGTGCAGATATTTTCCATGCAATTCTGAACATTACAATATATAATGGCTTTCATCTGAGTAAGTAAGTGCATACAGTGCTGACATTGCATCAGAAAACTACGGCAAAACCAGTTCAGTTTTTGTCTTATTGAAAAATGGAAATCCATCGATTTTGATGGTTAATTGCAACTGCTAGGTCATAAATACTACTATAAAACATGATCTTAACACACATCATTATGATGTATAGGCTTTAGTTCTCAAAATCTACAATGAGTTGGCTCTTCTGCATCAAATGTTCAGTCACTGAGAGAATTTCCAGAGTTTGTGGAAGTGGAATTTAAGTAAATATTACAAAATGTCCATACAAGCTGGCTGTTGCTACTTCCTACAGTTGACAGACCTGTATACTTCTGCTATTCCATCAAAGTAATATGCAAGAAGGATTCTTGAAGATCGCTTTGGCAGTTTGTGACATCAAATGGGGAGCATGATGCTGAAGAAACTGAAAATCCAATTCCTGAATTACATTTTGCTTTCTGCAGCACACGTTGCCCTTGTTTGAAACTGGTGTTAGAAAACTGTAAAACAACTCAGTTACTTTCATTGTGTTGGACAGAATAAGGGAACTTTTTGCTTTCTGCAATATACTTGCAAGCTAGAGAGCAGGAAACAAAATAAATTCTTAGAAAAGAAAGTCCATGAAAGCCTGGAGAAAATACCTTTGAAAATGATGCATAATCTTTCTTGTCACATTTCATTGATCATTTGTGTTAAAACTATGACTTTTCTGAGAACACTGTGTTTAGTCTGCTTGCAAGTTTTTTGTTTAAAGAACAAGAAGTGTTTCATCTGCAATGGCAGCATGTTTTGAAGGTTACAACAAATTGAATCTCAACCTGGATGAAAATCAGATATACAACAAGTTCTGTGTTTTGCGGAATGCTTATGCTAGACGTGATAAAGGTAAACCAGAAGACCAGATTTTCGCAGGTTTCTGTAAGCAGCAGACCATAGTTGACTTAACCCATTTGCAATTGCTTAAGCTTACATCATTCATATTTTCAATTCCTACCAGTGACTCATTTGCTGAGAGAATCTTCAGTAAGACAAAGAACCAGTGATCAGAAAGAAATTGGATGCCCACGACCTTAGTGAAAAGGGAACTTAAAATAAAAGTGAACTTTTGTGAAAGATGTGGTGACTTCACAAATTTTCTGAAGGACAGAAGGGAAGCAGCAAAGAACAACATAAAATATGCATTCATAAATATAAAACAGTGACCATGTTATTGTTGGACATTTTCTTCAATATTCTTTCTCTCTGTTTCTTATCTGAACTTTGAATTGAAATTAATACATTGCTTGTAAACGTTCATTTAAAAATTCATTTCATGTTAAACGTCAAATCTATACATTACAAATAAGCTTTTCTTTCTTATTTTTGTTTTAACACAATATTACAACTAAATTTTATAACTTTAGAAATTATAGGTACAACAAATTGGCTCCATTACTAACAATATTTGTAGTAAACTATTAGCATTTACATCTCTCTGTATGTTCAAGATGTTGTCCAGTTCAATGTTTCTCGAAAGGTGAATCCTTAGATCACATGTAAATTAAGTTTGAAGTCGAAATGGGTGTTAAACAGACTATAGTCTACAGGAATCCTAGGAAAATGCACAAGGACCAATACAGGAAGGACTTTAATTCATGCTTATCTGAGGTCAAAACTCCAATAAGAAACCCAATAGACTGAGGAAATTCCTGACACAAATCCAAGAACGGCCAGGAAAGTGTTGTGCTGACCACCTGCCCCTCCATATCCACACCAACTGACACCTATCGATCAAGGCTGACGCGGTGGTCAGTCGGTGCCATTGTGCCTTTCGAGGCTTGTTTGGACAGAGGTTGAGGAAATGGCAGGTCCAGTGGCATCTGCCATTGCGACCTCACATTTAGAAAACTGCCCAATCACCAAGAAGTTCAGAAACAAAGATTTACCTTGGTGGAACAACAATAAAGAATTGTGAAGGAAGCAGGTAAGAAGACTGTTTAACTAAAAGGAAGAAAGGACAACAGATAAAATATCGGTCGGCCCTTGCTAAATAAAATCTTGCGATCGAGTGAGAGAAGCTTGTCTTCGTGGCAGGTGTTCTCTGGGGAAGTGAAAGGTACAGCTATTTGCGCTAGACTTCTTAAAATCCTCACTAGAATGCTGACTAATCCAGGAGCTACTCTAAGGAAGGAGGACGGTGAGAACACGAGGATGGCGAGGGAGATGCTGGACGTGCTCCTCGAGACACACTTCCTTTGTGCACTCTGGCAGATCTCTCAGAACAGGAGTTAGTCTCTGAGAAACAGTGGTGTACACAAAATCAAAGGGAAAACTGGGAATCTGCCAGAGAAAGTGTCATTTTCAAAAAAGTCCAGTGGGAATTGGGAACCTTTCAGTGATGCAAGTCACCACTCCCCGATGGAATCTTTCCAGCTGTACTGTAACAAGGAGAGGGTTTAATTAATTTCCTATGTTGACTATTTAGGGTCAACTTAGTGACATGAACCATTCCTAATGCTTGGAGGAGAGTGAGGGTTGTCCTAATTCCTGATTCAGAGAGCACTGATCAGACCAAGGCTAAGGATGTGAGACCAAACAGTACGTCCTCTTTTCTTCTAAAGACACTAGAAAAACAGGTTAGGGGAGAAGAGGTTAACTGAGGTTCCTCTGCATGTAAACCAAAATGCACATTGACTTGGCAAATCACGTGAAACAGCACTTCACCAGCTTCTTGTGAGTGTGAAAAAAGCTCCACACTTTCACCAAACAGCTCTCTACATCTTCCTAGATATCGAAGAGTCTTTTAGTGATACAGCCTCAGAATCTATGGTTAGAGCATTGAAGAACATGACAGATGGATTAAGACCATGCTGCATAGAAGAAAGGTAGAAGCCAGCATCATGAATGAAAAAATGTTTATCAGTACCATCAGGGGATGTCTGCAAAAAGCAGTTCTGTCCCCACTGCTGTGGAACCCAGTGGTGAATAAACTCATTAAAGAGTTGAGGCTACTTTTGCCAAGGATACACAGATGGCTTAGTCATGGTAACAGTTGAAAGATTTGCTGGTACTCTTAGAACAGTGGCACACTGTGCACACCTTGCGGAAAACTGGTGCATAAAACAGGATCTAAATGTCAGTCCCAAGAAAACTGTTGTAGTACCATTTATGTCAAAGCATAAACAACATACATACTGGAATCTCAGATCCTCGATGAAACCATAGCAGTAGACAGAGTAGTGGGATATCTGGGGATAACCCTGGATGCTAAACCGTCATTGACCCCTCACATCAGAAATATGTTGCAAGGTAAAAAGTACTCTTCTGAGCACTAGAAGGGCCTGTGGTAAACAATGTGGTGTAAACCTCAGGAGCGTGTGCTGGATATACACAACTGTAATAAGACCTGTGATAATTTATGGGCCTACAGTATGGTGAAATAAAGTAGAACAGAAGAGGGCTGATAAGGAGCTTGACAAAGTGCAGAGACTCCCCTGCTTAGCTATAACTGGCAATAACTGGAGCCTCTTACGATATCCAGAAATTTATTCTGGTATAGTGAGTGTGGTAAATATAGGAATGGTCAGGGAAATTCCAGGTGATCATACAGAAACTTCCAGCTGCCTTAATAAACCTTTCAATATAACAATTGGAGGGAGGGAGCAGAGGATGACGAAACCACTACACCTTACAGATGACAGTCTGGTTTACCGACTGGCTGAAAACAGACAAAGACACTGAGGCTAAAGTATACAGGTTACATCCTAGACCAGAGAGCATTCTTCCTAGCCACAGTATACCAGGCAGGAATATTCACTATCAGAGCATGTACGGAGGAGAATTTGTGTAGGTGCTATGAGAATCGTAGCGCCTGCATTATTCAGACAGCCAAGCAGCTCTGAAGTCATTTCAGCCCCTGAAAAAAGATCAAACTTTCATTGCAGAATGGTATGAAGATCTTTTGAGACAAGAGAAAAGTAACAGGGTAAACCTGCTGTGGGTGCCTGGTCACTCAGGAATCAATGGCAATAGACAAGCTGCTAGACTGTCCAGTGAGGCAAGATACTCCATTTATTGGACAGGAACCTATTCTAACTACCACTATAGCAATGGTAAAATAAAAACTACGTAGCTGGATCAGGATACAACATGTAGAATATTGGCCCACTCTCCAGAAACGAAAATGTGGCAAGCTAATGTTGCCAAAGCCATGCTTCTATAATCCTGAATTTGAACAGCGGACAGATTAAGCTCATGATAGGACCAATGACTGGCCATGAGCTCTAGAAGGAAAAACCTGCACATGATGGGCATAGAGGAAACTGCCCCTAAGTGTAGACTATGAGGTGTGTGAGAAGAGTAATGATACTGATTTTTTATCTACCAATGATTTCATTTTTTTTTTGAGCAACAATATTGTCGCCTTCAAGTTAGTTCCCTTTGGCGGCTATACACCAGTGCAGTCATTGCCAGGCTCGGTAGCAGTGCCGGAAGGCTTTAGCTCATATGGCGTTTAACATGTCGGTGACATTCTTTTGTATGTCCTTCAGAGTCCCACAGTGATAACATTTTAAGAGATTTTTCAGTTTTGGGAAAAGAAAAACGCCATAAGGACTCAGATAAGATGAATAGAGGGGCTGTGGAAAAACAGGAATGCCTTTTGAGGTAAAAAATTCTGTGATGGAAGTGGCCCTGTAACATGGGGCATTATCATAAAACAGCATCCACTTGTCTGCAGTGTCCAGTCTCATTTGAGTCACTCTTTTCCTGAGCCCTTTGAGGACATCTTTGTGAACCACTTGGTTGACTGTTTGTCCTGGAGGCACACTCTCACAAGAGCACATACACATTTGACATTTTTGTTGATTTTTTTAAGCTGAAGGTCTCCGTGAGTGAGGTTCATCATCAACATGAGCTAGCGTTCCAAAAATGGCTTGCACCAGTGAAAAACTTTTAATCTTGATAAAGAATGTTTCTCGTAGGCCTGTTTCAACTTTTCAAATGTCGCACATGTGGATTCCCTAAGTTTAACACAAAGTTGATGGCATAACTGTGCTCTAAATTCTATTGTTCTGTTTTTGTAAGACACCACAGAAACGCCAGTTCTCTGATGTTACACTCAAAAGTAATGTGGCGGCTGTATGTAGGTGAAACTCAGACTGTGCATCTGGAAGGGATGAACCCACCGGTCTACACCAGCAGAACTATACAGCCTTGCCGAGATTTATGTGATGACACTTCCCGTGTAGAGATGTACACTGATTACTCGGGATGCCCTACCTTCTCCCAGTCAATAAAACATTTCATCTAGTCTGTTGTGTTTTATGTTCTTTGATCTTGAATTACAGAATGGCAAACCATCCAGAATATCCTTACAATGAGCGCTACTAG
Organism: Schistocerca piceifrons; assembly: GCF_021461385.2. Taxonomy (NCBI): domain Eukaryota; kingdom Metazoa; phylum Arthropoda; class Insecta; order Orthoptera; family Acrididae; genus Schistocerca; species Schistocerca piceifrons. The sequence goes on from NC_060146.1 coordinate 218,962,034, forward strand.
TTCAGAGAGAAGAGCATGACAGACGAACGTGTACGGATGTCTCTCTTCTGAAGATTGTAGAGCCATCTGGGGAGAAGCATGCAGGAAGGAAAACGGCTCTGGAAAACTAATTGTAAAAAGAAATGAAGAAGAACTGCCACTGTTTTTGTATCAATAAAGAAAGAGTAGTGATTAGACCTAGTCCTATTCCTGAATTTCCTAAGTACCTAACCTTTTCAACTTCAGTTTCAAGCAGCATTTTAACCTAGGAACATGTCTATCAAAACACAAATACATGCCAAGACAAAATTGCTACTAGTTATCATCATAAAACAAGTGACAGACTGTAAATTATGACAAAGTATTAAAATGACAGCTGAGAACAACATATTACAGGGTGTTAAGCATCCTATTTTACTAGACTGTATTTTGTCCATGAATACAATGTTGAGGCAGATTTTTACTTCTTGATCATTTATAAAGTGATCAAGAAGGATATCCTTTTAATGTTTTTCATTTATTCATGTCAGGCAAACTGCACCTTGTTACATCCACTACTCACCACAACGACGTAAAAATTGCCCTATTACTACTGATATGACCACGGTCACAGTTATATACACATCTTGACAATGCACTCAATTTTAGGAATTGTTGCAATGTATGTTATAGATAAATTACAATGAAAGAAGATGTTGTCTGAGATGTGGATTTGAAGACTGATGGAAAACATAATATTCAATGGGAGATAAGGAGACAAAGTGTTAAGAAATAAGAACATTTTTGTGCTATCTCGAATGAATTTGACGGGCAACTTTATTAGCTTTACTAAATGCCAGCATTAATAGAAACAATGATTTAAGGAACACTTTTCTCTTCACATAGAGTGATACTGGAACAGACCGTGTTGTACTTTGTTCGACTCATCCCGTTCAGTGTGACTGTCGGTACACTTGTCAGCGGAGGGCTCAGGTCTTTCGTGGTGTTCCCGTATGCCCTCAGCAGTTCGCTACCAGCTGTACCGTTTGCGCACTCGGAAATGGTTGAGAACGGCAGGCCCAACTCGCCAGCACACTGCAAGAAGAAAAAAAAAGACGCACAAAAGTATGTCAGTAAAAATATTATAATCAGAAAGTGAAGTGGCTGTGCAAGCATGCAACTGCTCAGCAACCACTGCTAGACGACTGCGTGCTATTAGATTACTTCCTTCTTTTTTTTTTTTTTTTTAAAAAAAAGCATAAACTAAACTTCAGTACATACAACGCAGCAGTAAATACATTAGCAGAACTGAAAATTACTGTGGACTCTTCAGAGGGAACTGTAGCGGCTCACTGTATTTACGCACACGATCTTCTGGGAAACGCTTGGATCTGCATAGCTCCGTCAGCAGAAGGTAGATGAAGCTGTCGCACATAATGTAGTCTTGGTAAAGGAACTAGGCCTAAGCACAATGAGAAACTCAGACAGGAGAGTACTGCAAATGTTAGAATAAGGAAAGGTTCTCATAAAAGTATAATTACAAATAATGTAAGTATATTTCATCAAAATATTGGGAGTTTAAAGAATAAAGTAGATGAGCTTCTGGTTTGTTTAGAAGATTTAGAAGCTGAGAATGAAATAGATATACTATGCCTGTCTGAGCATCACATTGTTACTGATATGGATAAGGTAAATGTAAGTGGTTATAAGCTCTCTGCACATGTAATGAGAGAAAATATGGAGAAAGGAGGAGTTGCCATATATGTCAAAAGTTATCATTGTGCAAAAAGTATAGAAACAAAAAAGTTTTGTGTAGAGAAACATATAGAAGCATGTGCCTGTGAGCTTAAATTAAATAAAGGCACATATATAATTGTAACTGTATATAGGTCCCCATCAGGAAATTTTCATCTATTTCTGAAAAATTTGGACTCCTTGTTGTGCTATCTGTCAGACAGGGGGAAGCAAATTATTATTTGTAGGGACTTCAATGTAGATTCTCTGAAAGAGGGTAATAGGAAAAATGACCTTGAAGTATTACCCGGTTCTTTCAATTTGACACCCGTTATTGATTTTCCTACTCGGGTGGTAAAGGATAGCAGCTCACTGATAGATAACTTCTTTATAGACCAAGATAAGTTTAACCAGATAAATGCTCAGCCTGTTGAGAATGGTCTTTCTGATCATGGTGCACAGCTAGTTACAATATATGACATAGCTCCATTCAGCAATACTAAACAGTCCTCCAAAGTAGTACGTTCAGTCAACGATTTAACAATTGCAAATTTCAGGGAAAGCCTACAGCAGTTAGACTGGGATGAGGTGTACCGTGAACCTGATGCCAATTTAAAATATAATTTATTTCATGACATTTTTGTAAATGCATTTGAAAACTGCTTCCCCAAGAGAATAGTTAAATATACTCGTAAGAAACCTTGTAACAAACCATGGCTTACTAAGGGTATAAAAATATCTTGTAACCGGAAAAGGGAAATGTATCTGACAGCAAGAAAGAGTAGTGACCCAGAAACTATCGAAAATTATAAAAACTACTGTGTTATATTAAGAAAAGTTATTAAAAAATCCAGGAGTATGTGTATCATGTCTGAAATCAGCAACTCTGATAGTGAAATTAAAACAATTTGGAATATTATTAAAGGAGAAACAGGTCAACCAAGAGCAGAGGAAGACAGTATTACCATCAAATTGAATGAAAGCTTTACGAACAAAAAGTCAGAAGTTGAAAATATTTTTAATAATCATTTTCTAAATATTGTGGATATAGTAGGATCCAGATGTTCATTAGAAGATGCTAGGCTGTTAATGGAAGAGGCCATACCTATGCAATTTGATACAATTGAAATCTCACCCACTTCTCCCTCTGAAATTAGGAAAATAATAAACTTGCTTAAAAGCAAAAACTCACATGGAATTGATGGCATTTCCAGCAAAATACTAAAAGCTTGCTCTCAACAGATAAGTAAGATTCTCAGCCACCTGTGTAATAGCTCTCTGGACCAGGGCATTTTCCCTGATAGACTGAAATATGCTATTGTTATACCTTTGCATAAAAAGGGGGATAGATCTGATGTCAACAATTACCGTCCAATCTCCCTTCTAACAGCTTTATCCAAAATTTTTGAGAAAGTAATGTATTCAAGAGTAGCTTCACATATCTGTAAAAATGAAGTACTAACAAAATGTCAGTTTGGTTTCCAGAAAGGTTTTTCAACAGAAAATGCTATATATGCTTTCACCAGTCAAATTTTGAATGATCTGAATAACCGAACACCACCCATTGGGATTTTTTGTGATCTCTCAAAGGCTTTTGATTGTGTAAATCATGAAATTCTGCTAGACAAGCTCAAGTATTGTGGCATGAGTGGGACAGTGCACAAATGGTTTAATTCGTACCTAACTGGAAGAGTGCAGAAAGTTGAAATAAGTAGCTCTCGTAACATGCAAAAATCAGCACATTCCTCAAACTGGGGAACTATCAAGAATGGGGTTCCACAAGGGTCAGTCTTGGGTCCTTTGTTGTTCTTATTATATATTAATGACTTACCATTCTATAGTCATGAAGAGGCAAAGTTAGTTCTCTTTGCTGATGATACAAGTATAGTAATCACACCAGAGAAACAAGAATTAACTGATGAAATTGTCAATACTGTCTTTCAGAAAATTACTAAGTGGTTCCTTGTAAACGGACTCTCACTGAATTTTGATAAGACACAGTACATACAGTTCCGTACAGGGAATGGTATGACGCCATTAATAAATATAGACCTTAATCAGAAGCATATAGCTAAGGTAGAATATTCCAAATTTTTAGGTATGTCCATTGATGAGAGATTAAATTGGAAGAAACACATTGATGATCTGCTGAAACGTTTGAGTTCAGCTACTTATGCAATAAGGGTCATTGCAAATTTTGGTGATAAACATCTTAGTAAATTAGCTTACTACGCCTATTTTCACTCATTGCTTTCATATGGCATCATATTTTGGGGTAATTCATCACTGAGGAATAAAGTATTTATTGCACAAAAGCGTGTAATCAGAATAATAGCTGGAGTCCACCCAAGATCATCCTGCAGACATTTATTTAAGGATCTAGGGATATTCACAGTAGCTTCTCAGTACATATACTCTCTTATGAAATTTGTTATTAACAACCAAACCCAATTCAAAAGTAATAGCAGTGTGCATAACTACAATACTAGGAGAAAGGACAATCTTCACTATTCAAGATTAAATCTAACTTTGGCACAGAAAGGGGTGAATTACACTGGCACTAAAGTCTTTGGTCACTTACCAAATAGTATCAAAAGTCTGACAGATAACCAACAAGTATTTAAGAAGAAATTAAAAGAATTTCTGAATGACAACTCCTTCAACTCCATAGAGGAATTTTTAGATATAAATTAAGAAAAAAAAACAAAACAAAAATATAAAAAAAATTTAAAAAAATAAAAATAAAAATAAAAAATAAAGAAAAACAAAAAAACACAAAAAATAAAGTTGTTATATTAACTTAAGTATGTTGTTAAATTAACCTAATTATGTCATGTATTGGAAAATTCGACTCGTTCCACATCATTACGAAATATCGTATTCATGATCCATGGAACTAGTATTAATCTAATCTAATCTAATCTAGAAAGCTGAGCAGGTCGCAAGGCAGTAAGTCATTAACTGAACACAAAATGACTTCATTGATCCAAAATGAAGCGTTTTGGCGTGTGCCATGATCGGATAATCTGTCAAAAATAGAGCATTACATATAAAACTACACATGAATTAAAATAAGATAAAATCAGTTGCAAAACCAGTACGTGAAGTGACTCTAAACGTAAGGCATACACTCTGGCAACAAACGTAAGAGAGTGCGTCATGGTCTTTCTTTCTTTTTTTTCTTTGGAAATTTGTGGTAAGTTACTATGGGACCAAATTGCTGAGGTCATCGGTCCCTAGGCTTACACACAACTTAAACTAACTTACGCTAAGTACAACACCCACAACCATGCCCTAGGGAGGACTCGAACCGCGGACGGGGGGGAGGGGGGGGGGGGAGACGCGCGAACCGTGGCAAGGCGCCCTTAGAACCTGCCCGGCGTCATGGAATAGGGTATGGGGCGATCATCATTAAAACAAAGGCGTTTTTCGTTTTTTCGTTCCGGCGGGATCTTCCCACGAAACTTCAATCACCAACTTTCTCCTCCGAATGTGAAAATATTTTCTTGACGCTGACCTGCCTGGGAAGAAACGATTTTCCTAATGAAGTGAAGGAAATCAGAGCCCGCACGGGAAGATACAGGTGTTCGTGTCTTCCGCGCGCTGTTCGAGAGTCGAATAAGAGAGAACTGTTGTGAAGATGGTTCGATGAACCCTCTGCCGCACACTTAAGTGTGACGAGTTTCTTTGCGTGGCCATCCTCTGCAGCAAACACAGAAATATTTGTTTCGTAAACAAAAACGCCTTCTTCTCTTGCTGCACTGTGTTTTGTTTTCCCAGGCGCTTTTGGCCTTTTTTTCACTTTAAGGCATCATCAGTGGGACCTATAATGATACAGTTAAACAGTGAACTCAAAGCAGTTATGTCTACATTAGTGTCACGTCTATAACTGTGACGCAAGACTGATAATGCATCAAAAGAAAAAGTGCAAACAAAATGAAAGTGGGAAGGAATATGTTCGAAACACGAAAGACATGCTTATGTTTCGTAAGTAGTGCTGTAGTGCGACCTTCATGCGGCCAGATGAGAGGAAACACGGATTCCAACTGAAAATAGGAAGAACCGTACGTAATCAGATATTTACATAAAAAGCTAGCAGTGAAATGTTTTGTAATTTAGGAATAAATACATGTCAAAACAAAAGTGTATCATAACTGTATCATTACAGGTACCACTGATGATGCCTTAAAGTGAAAAAAGCCGAAACTCGTCTGAGAAAATAAAACTTAGTCCAGCAAGAGAAGGCGTTTTTATTTACAAAACAAATACTTGAGTGTGATTTGCGGAGTATCCATGTAGATGTAGATTTGACGGATTTTATACGGGGGAACCAAAAAGTAAGTTACACATAATTATGGCAGGCCAAATAACGTTTTTGACTGCTGCTTTGCATTTCGAAGTGTCACCGATATACGGCACCGTCACGAAGAGTGTGTAAGAAAAGGAGCGGAACGCCCTACCATTCGTACAGTTCCTCCACGACAGATACCCGATACTGTGGCGCACCAGGAACATGCACTCTCCTGTGACAGAGCGCCGCTATTACTGAGCAATGATCTTAGCGGGGAATCTCACGTGCAACTAATTTTCTGATGTCAATGCGTGATAAAGTTCTGTAAACATTTTTAAATCATGAGGAGATGGGAAATGTGAATCTGAAAGTTAATTTTGCACAAAGATGATGCAAGTTCATATTTATTAACAGTTAGAGTTCACGGACAAAGTTAATTAAGAGAACTTCTGTAAGACAGTTGAAGGTTTTGTTTGGAGTCCGGCATTCCTCACTTACACAGTGTACGGCGGAGATTTTGTGTGTAAGGGAAGTTCAATAGTTTTCAACCGGAGAACGGTCATAACTGTTAGGTAATGAATTTTTTGTTTAGAATATCGAGGAAATACGGAAGTGAAGACAAGTGATTAATGTTAGCAGAAGTTTACATTGGAGTAACGCTGCAAGCCAGACGAATTGAGCAGATATTGTTTGACATAAATGGTAAGTAATTTTACTTGGCTGTTATATTTCATGAGCAGACGCTATTTCATTTGATATCATATTTTTCATGCCGTCGTGTGTGCATCTGTAACCGGCTAGGATGCTCGGAATTATTTTAAATGATTTAAATAAATAGACGAGATTGGTAGGCGCCATTTTGTATTTCGTGTTGCTAAAATCGCAAATCAACTGCAAAGATATCACATCCCAGCTGCATGTCAATGAAAACATCTGTCTTCTATCATCCCTTGGTGTTCTGTGCTTGCTGCCAAATGTTAACGGCTATAGATGAGGCTGACCGACTGATCACGCTCCGTTTACCGACAGATGCTGTTTCGACAGAATATTTAATGCCTCGCAGAAAACAGTAAAAGTTGTTCGCTGTTTAAAGGTTCGACAATGTGAGTTTCGTGAGGGATACTTAACAAACTAAACTTCAATACTTCTCGCAGTAGGTTATGTATCCTGCAGTCGTTTGTTGACATTAAATTTTTAAAAATTGGAAAATGTGTTCCTCGTAAGCATTTACCGACAGCTCAATTCAACAAATGTAAATAAACAGTTCTCGAAATTTTAGCGATAAACTTTTAATTCAGTCATATATAATTGGTAATTTCCAAGAATGATTGCCTATCGAAGTCGCGTGTTTCAAACTATATATACCGAACGTGCGGTCCTGCATCGATCATACGTTATGATAAATTATTGGTGATCCTCATTTTTATCTATTTTCCGTCGTTCCCTTAGTTGCTCTAAGTTACATACGTTCGCGATTTAATGGCAGAAATGGAATCGTTCCCGTAGTGTACTCATCACATGGCCTTTCACATGACGACAACACCGACAACGAGTAAGGTAAGTCACCTCCCTTGTAATTATAAGTATTTTTGTAGCGGTCTTCTTTTGTCATTGCTGCGGTGATCACCGTAAACCTTCTCATAACGCCCGCCACCACGGTCGCGTGAACGATGTAGGATCACACGTTCGATGTGTATCGTTTGGAACACGCGACTTCCATAGGCAATCATTCTTTGAAATTACCTAAAAGTGATGTAAATAAATATGAAACAGACGATTCCTTGTAATTTCAACAGTAAACTTCTATAGCAGCGAACTTACATCGAATGGGTCAAATGGCTCTAAGCACTATGGGACTTAACATCTGAGGTCATCAATCCCCTAGACTTAGAACTACGTAAACCTAACTAAACTAAGGACATCACGCACATCCATGACCGAGGCAGGATTTGAACCTGCAACCGTAGCAGCCGCGTGGTTCCGGACTGAAGCGTCTAGAACCACTCGACCACAGCGGCCGGCGCTTACATCGGATTTAGAATTCAAATAAGTGCCCCAAATCGATTACAAATTTGAACTACTGTATAGAATAGTACCGAAAGTCTGCAATAACAATTTAAAGAGACTTTACGTAAATTCGGGCAAGTTTACTAATGCACACGAGTATTGCCTAAAATTTTTGTTGTTCTAATTTAACAGACAATTACAAACACATTTTAGTTGGCAAGCTCATTTTCGCCTATTCGGTGTGGGTCTGCGTTTGCTAACATGCCATTTGTTCGGTTTGACGCAAGTTGGCGGCGTTGGTTGCGCTGTCATAAGCTTTTAAAGTTCTACGTCAGTGCTCTGTCCACTTACTTTGAGTCATTGACTGTCAGTGGAGTCAGCATGAAGAAGTATATTATACCCTGTTGTGACCAAGCTCTTCTATCGTACATATTCATATAAAACGACCATTCATAATACAAGGCTGAGTCAAATGAAAACCTTAAATATTTTCTGCATATTTTTTTTGTGCAGAAGCGGTACAAAGCTGTATCACTTTTCAACATAATCTCCGCCATGCTCAATGCAAGTCCTCCAGCGCTTACAAAGTGTGTAAATTCCTTTAGAAAATAATTCTTTTGGTAGTCCGCGCAACCACTCATGCACTGCGTGGCGTACTTCATCAGAACGGAACTTCTGTCCTCCCATTGCGTCTTTGAGTGGTCCAAACATATGGAAATCACTTGGGGCTAGGTCTGGTGAGTATGGTGGATGAGGAAGACACTCGAACTGCAGGTCTGCCATTGTTGCAACTGTTGTACGGGCAGTGTGGGGCCTTACATTGTCATGTTGCAAAAGGACACCTGCTGACTTCAATCCACGTCGCTTTGATTTGATTGCAGGCCACAGATGATTTTTTTAGGAGATCTGTGTATGATGCACTGGTGACGGTAGTCCCTCTAGCCTGAAACTTCATTCGTCGATGAATTTCAAAAGGTTTCACACCTTCACTACGCAAAAACCGAATAACAGAACGCTGTTCTTCCCTGGTGCAAATCGCAAGTGGGGCGGCCATCTTTATACTGATACTGCGACGGTATGTGTGCATCTGCACTATGCTGCCACCTACAGGCCATTCTGCACGCTGTTTGTAGCACGCTTACCAACTTACAGGATAACGGCGCGAAATTTCGATTTGTTGTTACAAATTTAAGGTTTTCATTTGATTCACCCTCGTAGTTAAGTAGTAGTGTGAAGCAACTTGCTCAGCAGAGAGTAATGAACATTGGAACTGTACCGTTACACATGGTTCTCTTTTCGGCACATCCACAACTGTTGGTATTTATCATCAGTGATAAGATCCGCTACAGTCGTAAAATTGTTTATTTCTTGAAAGGAAAGCACAACCCGGTTTCAGTACCTGTGCGTGTGTATAAAATGTGAGTCCATAAAGGTGAAAATTAGGCTAAAATATTGCATCCCTGGTACACGGCACAAACAATTTCTAGGCCTGCCGGAAGGCCTGTCACAGAACAGGACAAAGCTCTGGGCTTAAGGGTGCGCCAAACATGGATCCGTATAAAGTTAGAGAGGCGGCGTTCCAAACACAGTGGAGCACGCACCCATCAGGTTCGTGCCAGGCACACATCAAAGTTAAAATGAATTTGAGAGGCTCTCCTGTTTTATTTCATGTACCAGGAATGCACTATTTTAGCCTAATTTAACCGCTGCTATGCGACTTTTATGGAGTTGCACATTATATGCACCTGAAGATGGAAACCAGCTTGTGCTTTCCTTTAAGGAACTAAAAAATTTTACATCTGTAGGGGAAGTCATCGTAGATGATGTACTGTTATAAACGCTCCTTGCCATACTTATTCTTTGCCTTTAGTATATGGTTAACTCTCGATATATGGGTATCAGGTTGGTCACGTTCTTGACGGAGTTGAGTTTGAGTTGTGTTCTGGCTGAAGAGATATTGATTCCTGTACATTAAAGTGTGGAGAAGTATTCTAAGAAGGCGACTGAAGAAATAAGCCAGTGTCATCTGTGGAGTTATTTGGGTGCAAGAACTGAAAGGCTAATAAATGTTTTTGTTGCTCCATTCCTGACGAGTCTAAATTTCCGTTCTACGGCTATTCATTTCGCTAATTAGTCATAAAGGTTCCAAATCGACGGCACAGACACGCCATTTCAGCGGACGAGCCTGAAGTAAACGGTCAATTGTATTTCTCTACGCCGTTACGACAACGACGACCTCCGTATCAGGACACACTTTGCACCGGTTGAAGTCCACCGGCAGTAACTAAATTTTTTAAATTCAGGAACGTCATGAAAAGGATCACGCATTTATTTAGAGATTTGTAATTGGCTTCATGATAATGAGAGTGGTGTGGGTAGAATATTTTAGCAGAAAAGGAAAAGAAATTGACGAGATATAGAAATAGGTGCCAAATACATCAGGAGCCATAACCTTTTGAAAGAGGACATAGAAAGTTGCCCCAAATACCTATCATTCATATATAATAGCTCTATTTGAAACCCACCAGGTTAGCCGAGAGTGCTAATGCACTGCTTCCTGGACTCGGGTATGTGTGCCGGCCCTAGATCGAATCCGCCCGGCGGAACGACGAGTGCTGGTGTGCCAGCCAGCTTGGATGTGGTTTTTAGGCGGTTTTCCACATCCCTCTAGGTGAATAGTGGGCTGGTCCCCACGTTCAGCCTCAGTTGCACGACTTACAGACATTTGAAAATGTTCGCACTATTTCATGGCTTACACTAGATGCAGAGAGCTGGAGTACACTATTTCCGTCCCGGGGGGCATGGGGTGGTAACAGGAAGGGCATGTGGCCACCCTCTGACACTAACAATGTCAAGTAACAAGACCGACCCCGCGTTGTAGTGGGACAAAGACCCAAAGGAAATGATGATTACAGCTCTGTTTGAACTTTCCTCCTGCGACACATGGTACCATGGTATCTCCATCCTTATATATTTTTTATAGAACGTGTGAACACAAAGGAGTAGAACTCTGGACATTGCTGTTCGCAGTTACGAAGCGAAGTTACTCACAAGTGTACTTATTCCTGCAGGTTCTGTATGTGTGTAAACAATGACTTCAGTATCACAGACACACACACTGTAGCGCTGTAAGGAGACATCAGATTAACTAGTCATGTACCTTTGAAATCTATCGAAGCGTGTTTGGTAAAATTAAAAATATTTACAGCATCCAGAAACGTCGTAATCAGGGTAGTGTTTGTAACACCGAATGGGGACGTAAAGCCACGAAAAGAATCGCATATTTTTGCTATAATGGGATGTCTCTAAAAACTACGATTTTGACGTGACGAAGGAAATGGCTGCAGAAGCGCGATCAGAGGCGCACGATCGGAAGCACGTGTTCAGATTCCGCCGTTCAAAACTTCCGATACTACGACTGACAGTCGCCGCTGTAGACGCAGTGATGGATGAAGCGTAGTTGCTGTCGAGCTTCATTGAGGGAGAGGAGCAAGAAAAGTTACTAACTTTCTAACACAAAGTTAAATTGCACACATTAAAAAGTTTTACATCGCCCCGGTTCCCGGAACTCCTGAAGATAGACGTCGAGTGTGGATATTGTATCACAGACACAGTCCCTTTGACTGTTCAGAGATGTCACTAAACCCGCCCAAAGATGTAAATAACCGTGCATGAGGAGCGCTTATTAGACGGAGGGCGTCCGACAGCCGATCAGTTCCAGTCATTCCACCAGGAAGGAGGTACACGGGTCGTGTTGTCTGTAGCTCAACCGTGCCTAGAGGTCAATACCGCGGCTCGATCGCGTCCGCATTATTACTTTATGCCTGGAAGGGCTCTCAACAAGGGAAGTGTCCAGGCATCTCGGAGTGAACCAAAGCGATGTTGTTCGGACATGGAGGAGATACAGAGAGACAGGAACTGTCGATGACATGCCTCTCTCAGGCCACCCAAGGCCTGCAGTGGATGGCCGCTACCTACGGATTATGGCTCAGAGGAACCCTGACACCAACGCCACCGTGATGAATGCAGCCACAGGACGTCGTGTTATGACTCAAACTGTGTGCAACAGGCTGCATGATGCGCAACTTCTTCCCGGCGTCCATGGCGAGGTCAATCTATGCAACCACGACACCATACAGTGCGCTACAGATGGGCCCAACTACATGCTGAATGGACTGCTCAGGAATGGCCTCACGATCTCTTCACAGATGAGTGTCGCAGACAATCGTCGGAGACATGTTTGGAGGCAACCCGGTCAGGCTAACGCCTTAGATACACTTTCCAGCGAGTGCAGCAAGGTGGAGGTTCCCTGGTGTTTTGGGGTGGCGTTATGTGGGGCCGCCGTACGCCGCTGATGGTCATGGAACGGCTGTACGATACGTGAATGCCATTTTCCGACCGACAATGCAAACATATCGACAGGATACTGGCGAGTCTTTCGTCTTCATGGACGACAGTTCGCGCCCCCATTGTGCACATCTTGTGAATGACTTCCTTGAGGATAACGACATCGCTCGACTAGAGTGGTCAGCATGTTCTCCAGACATGAACCCTATCGAACGTGCCTCGGGTAGATTGAAAATGGCCGTTTGTGGACGACGTGACCCACCAACCACCTTTCTACGCTGAATCGCCATTGAGGAATGGGACAATCTGGACCAGTAGTGCCTTGATGAACTTGTGGATAATACGCCACGGCGAATATAGGCATGCATCAATGCAAGAGGAGATGCTACTGGGCATTAGAGTTACCAGTGTGTACAGAAATGTGGAACACCACCTCTGAAGGTCTCGGTGTATGGTGGTAAACATGCAATATGTTATTTTCATGAGCAATAAAAAGGACTGAAATGATGTTTATGTTGATCTCTATTCCAATTTTCTGTATAGGTTCCGGAACTCTCGGAACTGAGGTGATGTAAAACTTTTTTTGATGTGTGTATTTGATGCTCACTCCATATAATTGTGAGGTACTTGAAATGATTTCAAAAGATCCCTATAAAGGGACATATTCTAAGGGTAATTGAGTTTAAGTTCAGAAAAGTGATTTTCAGTTCCATTATTAAAAATTAATTTTCCTCTGTGGTCGTACTTGTTTTTGTAAATGCAAAGTGTAAATATATGATGTCAGATACTGCTTCGTTTGTAGAAGAAGAACGACAGTGTACCATCAAAGTACACTATGTGGTCTACATTGGATTTGGGGGGAGGGGACCAAACAGCGAGGTCATCAGTCTCATTAGGTTAGGAAAGGATGGGGAAGGAAGTCGGCCGTGTCCTTTCAAAGGAACAAACGTCTGATTCAGGTGTTTTGTCATTTCCATATCGCTTCAGGCAAATTCTGGGATGGTTCCTTTGAAAGGGCACGGCCGACTTCCTTCCCCATCCTTCCCTAATACCATGGAACTGATGACCTCACTGGTTGGTCCCTTCCCCAAATCAACCAACCAACCAACACCTATTAGTGGGGTGTGTCCACGATTCACCTTTATCACGGCTGCTGCCGACACTTTCAATGAGGTGTCTGAATGTCTGTGGAGGAGTAGCAGTCTATCCTTCCTCAAGAGCTGAAAGCTGATAAGGTAGTGGCGCTGGGTCTGCAGTGAAGTCGACCTTTTGACTCATCCAAAAGGTGTCCCATTAGGACCAGGTCGGTACTCTAGGTAGGCCAGTCCATTTCAGGAATGTTACTGGCCACAACCATTACCGGCACAGATGCTGCTCATGACAGGTTGCATTACCGTATCTATACAGTCATCATCTCCGATCCGTTCCTCTGCTGTCCACAGTACACAATGTGTTCCTGTCCTTCCCCATTTAGTGCTTTCTTAAGCGCAATAAGAGGACCTCACCCTAACCACGAATGAGAACCCTGTATCAGAACAACATTACCTCCTCTGTACTTACTGTTGGCATTACACATAATGGCAGGTAACATTCTCGAGGCATTCATCAAACCTAGAACTCTACGTCTGATTGCCACAGGATATGTCGTGAATCATCAGGCCAGATCACACGTTTCCAATCATCCATCATCCAGCATCATCGCTGTATGCACCACCCGGGCGTCGCTTAGCACCGACAACAGAGTTCTTCTTAACTCCCTGCCCACAGTCACTGAGCAAGTTGGACTGCTGGTAGCACTTTACAACTCACGAGCGATTCCTCGTGTTGATACCGTGCGATTTTTTACACCCACCCTTGGCAATACTGGACGGCCTCAGATTGTCAGTACGTGAGGTCTGCCAAATCTTGGTTCAGCTCTTGTCGTTACTTCACGTTTCTACTTCACAATCACATCACCCACAGTCGACTGGGGGAGTTTTAGAAGGGTTGAAATTTCAGGTGACGTTCGATGAGCAGATCATGTTCGAAGTCACTGAAATTCTCCTGACTGACCCATTCTTCTGTTACCGCTTCTCTGCTCACAACACAATACTCCCCACGTCCTTCTACACTGCCGCGTCTGTCTTTTGTGATACCCAGTGGTCAATTCTGCAGTACATAGCGGTGTTCAGATACTTTTGATCAGATGGTGTGTGATGATAGTGATATACATGTAGAACGACTTCCATTCATCTAACTTAAAGGAGTACTATTTGAAACCAGATGGGTAGAGTTGCACAACGAGTCTCTCTTCAACTGTGGTGCTGATGGTACCCTTTTTACTTACTGGTACAGAGAGTCACACTCGTTGAGATAATTCAAGCTGGTAGTTGATTTAGAAAGTACATCTGTGTGTGTGTGTGTGTGTGTGTGTGTGTGTGTGTGTGTGTGTGCGCGCGCGCGTGTGTGTGTGTGAATTCCTGAGGGACCAAACTGCTGAGGATGAGAGATTGCAGGGCACTCTCAGTTCTGATTTGGTGTTAAGACGCTTCATGTTCTTACGGAAAATGATCTTTACTGCAGTCTGACTTCATACATTATGATCAATTGGTGGGCAGTAGTTAATGGTCTTGTTTGTGTGCTCTAGGGAAGGAATGACAGTAAGCTTTACCTGCGTTCAAAGGAATAGGGTGCCGATTTAAACGACTGCAGTATAAGCTGCGGCGATGGTGCACCCAGCAAAGCGCGTTATTTCTGCGGGACAAGTGGAGACATTTCCGGACGTCCGAGTTCCGCCATCTCATTGTGAAGACAGATTTAGTTGGCGCCGGACGGGAGGCAGGCGCGTCCAGGTATACAGACGAGTGCCCGGATGTCGCCACTGCACTGGCCAGCGCATTGTAGACCGGCAGTAAAGCAGAGGATGGGCTCTTGTTAGGGAGGAAGCCGACAAAAGAACTGTGAATGTTCTGCGAATTTCCGTGGGACAGGGCGAATGGCGCCCAGACGTCCAGACTCAGTTTCAAAACATATTTGTGAAAGCACGAGGCTTTTAGCGAGCTTATGGCCGCTCTTTGAAAACTTTGAAATGGATGCAACAGGGGAGATAACAAGCTGTTTATGGAGCGCTGTGCTTCCATCCTGAGCATTTTGTTAGCAAAAGACATGGAAAATGTGCGGGAAAGAGGCTGCGAAGCTGAACCTTTTTTCCTTTTTCTTGCAATTAACTTTAAAGTCCCCGATTGGTCAAATCGGTGTTTGCAGAGCAAAGGCCGCTCTCCCAACTAAGAATGTTGGGCTCCAGCTCATGATTGGCTTAAGCAAAAGTGAGGGGAGTCTAAAATGTTAATGTGCTTTTGGTACCGAGCCGAGAGTCACACTCTTGTACTGGCGCTTCGCTAGTAAAGAACTGTAGGTCTCTACCTAAATGGTGTGACTTGTGTCCTTTGCTAGTGTGTCACTTGGAACCTGTGCCAGTCACTTTCTGAACCATGAGAGGCACTGCTTATATCATCACACTCACAACGAGTGAAGTGTGGGTGTACTTATTTGTCTTGAATCAGCCGTGTAAACATTTGACATATTCCATCACGCACAGTCGTGACACGGAGGCAAATTGGTTTGGCAGACCAGCAAACGGGTCCACCTGCACACTGGACTCCACTGGGGTTTCAGAGGCTCATAGGAAAGTACCTGCGTTCCGAATTAACCGAACGCGAGGCCGCCTACTTACATTTTTTGGGAACGTGCCATTTATAACAGATTGCCACCGTCCACGACTTCAGTCGCTGAACGCAGCGTGGTGTGCCGCCTTGACCAGCAGGAGGGTAAAGTATTCGCTGTTGTGACGTAGGGCTATAATATACGTTTCTCAGCACCCTATTCTTTCAAACCATATTTTTCCTTTTTTTGAACAGAGAGTATAGATGCTTGCTGGTGGGGTAGTTTTGTGCCATAGCCCGAATTAACGTGTATGAAGTCAGATAAAGCGGTTAGTGTTCTGTTTAGTGTCGTGTGTCGATCCCCAGGTGATCACTTTGCACACCATAGACCCCATGTTAGTGAAAGCGTTTGTTAAATAAAAAAATATTTGTGTAATGTTTCTTTCGTCATTTTTGTTGTCTTGAAATGTTAAGAATGAATAAATCGTGTCTCTGCCTCGTGATGACTGGGTGTTGTGTGATGTCCTTAGGTTAGTTAGGTTTAAGTAGTTCTAAGTTCTAGGGGACTGATGACCATAGATGTTAAGTCCCATAGTGCTCAGAGCCATTTGAGCCAATAAATCGTGTCATTTAGATCATAACTTCTCCCTGACTTGTGATTAACAGTTCCTTCCCATTTCATTATTACAGTCTAGATTAGAAACATAAGTAGAAGCTTTTCATTTGGCATCCCCTGCCAGGATCTCTTACTTTATCAACCATAATTTTTCATTTGGCGTACCGCTGCCAGGATCTTGGTCCTTGGCACTTCTGTGACGCTGTCAATTTGCGTTCTTGCCGAACAGGTGCGCATTATTAAGAAAAATATGGTTCATTAGTATTCTGTAGATATTTAATGTTCTGATTGTGTCATTTGTGTGTTTATTTGTTTTATTTATAGTGTATTTGTGTCAGCGACTTCTGTGTCATTTGTCGACCGGTTTCCCGTCGTTACTAACGGCATTGTCGTATTATTTTTGCGGTGTTTACTATTGTATTTGCTTTGTATATGGTTGTTTTTGATTTTGAATCTCGTGTACTACGGTCATTGCATTATACTGCGTGTATCTTGTGAGTTAGGTAATAGGTTGCCCACGTGTTGCACCCATAATTAAAGTTGTTGTCGACAGAGAATTTGAATGATAACGAGAAGTACGGCTAGACAAGTAGACTGGGAGCGGGAAAGTAAAGCGTACGCCATGGAGGAAGAGCGCAATGAAACAATGAAACGGTTGAGGCACCGTTTGGACGTAGGGAAGCGTTGCTATTGAACAGTGTTAGCAACAACGAGGTCGCACAACAAGGGAATCAGGGAGACGAAAGCGAGATGGCTTTTCTTGAGGGGACAGGCAGTGTCATATCGCGTGTGATAGAGGATGTGAGCGTACCACAACAATCGAGGCAGATGTGCTTATTAGAAATCCGGACAGAGAAGACAGGGCGATATCAGAACGCAATGATGCGGAAACTACAACGCAGAATTCATGTATGAGTTCGGTCGATCACGATACTGGAGAAAACGAAGAGGATTTCAATTTACTGGCATTTTTAATGGGAAGGGACAAGAAACTTGATGGACTAAGAGGTATGGAGGAAAAGATCAATAGTCTAAAAGGTCTGGAGGAAAAGGTTAATAGACTGAAAGGATTGGAGGAAAAAATTAATGAGCCAGTACGAGATAAAAACGAGACGACTACGGACATCAAAAATATCGGAGCTCATGTAAATCAGATGCGAGAGGAACACAAGTCATGGGCAAATAAATTCCAGGAAAACCTACGGATAGTAAACACCAAAGTAATGAAAGGTTTAAAGATTGCACATAATGCTAAGAAGACGGCAGAGAGCGCCAAGATGGTAGCAAGTGTCGCCAGACGAATAGCAGCTGAAGCATCGAAAATGAGTAAACGCATAGGTTTGAAAGGACGAGAGGCGGTGATCAATTTGAGCAAGAAGGTCGAATGCATGGAAAAGTGGCAAAATGACGACTCAGCGGCCATGGACAAACTAGGAGCGAGACTGAAGAGATACGGACTCTCCTTTCGTTCAAAACGCAACAGGAAGCGATCAACACGCGCATGGAGAACAAATTGGAGGCGCTAAGGAAACAAATTCAAATCCGGACAAGCGCGAGCGCAACAGAACCAGAAACAAATTCAGTTGGGACGGATAACTGTATACCGTTAGCGGCAAGCAGAGGATATGGTGAGATGAACGTCGCATTTTCTCGAAGCCGAGGAGGGAGCACAAATGAGGGGACGTCCAACGAGGACCTCCAAAGGTCAGATATTTTCCGAAGGACGGAAGTTGTCGATGAAACGCCATTTGATTTTCAACACATCTTACAAGTCCAAAAATTCGAAATTTTCCGAGATGAGGGTAATTTTACTCACCCACGCACTTGAATATCACAATTTGACCATTCTTTACTTCCAAATTGGCCTTTAAAATACAAGCTGGACTTTATTTGCAGACACTTGCAAGCGTCAGTTGCGGAGAAAATGCGCGGAATATCAAATGGTTCAAATGGCTCTGAGCACTATGGGACTCAACTGCTGTGGTCATTAGTCCCCTAGAACTTAGAACTACTTAAACCTAACTAACCTAAGGACATCACACACACCCATGCCCGAGGCAGGATTCGAACCTGCGACCGTAGCAGCAGCGCAGCTCCGGACTGGAGCGCCTAGAACCGCACGGCCACCGCGGCCGGCACGCGGAATATCAGCAACGTGTAGAAGTTACCAGGAGTTCAAGGACGGCTTCCTAAATATCTACTGGTCCGAGGAGACGAAAGAGCGTATTAAATACGAGATGATTGTTGGAGCAGTGGCCGACCAAGACAGACGCAGCAACAGGGAAGTAACCGGTTTTGCGACATTTACGAGTTCCTAACCAGAAACTTTAATAGTTTAGTTTTTTGAGTTTCTGCGTTTAAATTTAATATCTAATAGCCACAATTGTCGCGTTTTCATTTGCGTCGGAAAGTAAACCGATTCTACATCTACATCCATACTCCGCAAGCCACCTGACGGTGTGTGGCGGAGGGTACTTTAAGTACCTCTATCGGTTCTCCCTTCTATTCCAGTCTCGTATTGTTCGTGGAAAGAAAGATTGTCGGTGTGCCTCTGTGTGGGCTCTAATCTCTCTGATTTTATCCTCATGGTCTCTTCGCTAGATATACATAGGAGGGAGCAATATACTGCTTGACTCCTCGGTGAAGGTATGTTCTCGAAACTTCACCAAAAGCTCTTACCGAGCTACTGAGCGTCTCTCCTGCAGAGTCTTCCACTGCAGTTTATCTATCATCTCCGTAACGCTTTCGCGATTAGTAAATGATCCTGTAACGAAGCGCGCTGCTCTCCGTTAGATCTTCTCTATCTCTTCTATCAGCCCTATCTGGTACGGATCCCACATTGGTGAGCAATATTCAAGCAGTGGGCGAACAAGTGTACTGTAACCTAATTCCTTTGTTTTTGCACTGCGTTTCCTTAGGATTCTTCCAATGAATACCAGTCTGGCATCTGCTTTACCGACGATCAACTTTATATGATCATTCCATTTTAAATCATTCCTAATGCCTACTCCCATATAATTTATGGAATTAAGTGCTTCCAGTTGCTGACCTGCTATATTGTAGCTAAATGATAAAGGATCTTTCTTTCTATGTATTTGCAGCACATACTCTTGCCTACATTGAGATTCAATTGCCATTCCCTGCACCATGCTTCAATTCGTTGCAGATCCTCCTGGATTTCAGAACAATTTTCCATCGTTGCAACCTCTCGATATACCACAGCATCATCCGCAAAAAGCCTCAGTGAACTTCCAATGTTATCCACAAGGTCATTTACGTATATTGTGAACAGCAATGGTCCCACGACACTCCCCTGCGGCACGCCTGAAATCACTCTTACTTCGGAAGACCTCTCTCAATTGAGAATGACATGCTGCGTTCTGTTATCTAGGAACTCCTCAATCCAATCTCACAATTGGTCTGATAGTCCATATGCTCTTACGTTGTTCGTTAAACGACTATGGGGAACTGTATCGAACGCCTTGCGGAAGTCAAGAAACACAGCATCTACCTGGGAACCCGTGTCTATGGCACTCTGAGTCTCGTGGTGGCCAACCCAGTAACTGCTCGCACTGGGCTGACCCCTGTGGTCGAGTGGGAGGTCGCCCCGGGGCGAAGCAGGCAGCAAAAGACTTCCAAGGCGGCCGCACGTAAGGCCTCCCCGGTTTGTCTGACAAACAGGTTCCAGGTGCTGTCTGTGGCTGACACTGTCGCTGAGCCAGCTGTCATCTGTCCTGTATTCAGAGGAAACCACTCAGCCTGCAAGATCCAGGCAATCACACAGGGGGGGATTATTGGTAGTTGGGAGCTCCAACGTTAGGCGCGTTTGGAGCCCCTTAGGGACTTGGCTGACAAGAAGGGTAAGAAAACCAATGTGCACTCCGTGTGCATATCGGGTGGAGTCATTGTAGATATGGAAAGGGTGCTCCCGGATGCCATGAAGAGTACAGGACGCAGTCAACTACAGATGGGTGCATACGTCGGTACCAATTATGTGTGTCACTTTGGATCAGAAGAGATTCTCTCTGGTTTCGAGCGTCTAACAGAAGTGGTAAAGGCTGCCAGTCTTGCTTGCAAGATGAAAGCAGAGCTGACCGTTTGCAGCATAGTCGACAGGGCCGATTGCGGACCTCTGGTACAGAGCCGAGTGGAGGGTCTGAATCAGAGGCTCAGACGGTTCTGCGACCGTGTAGGCTGCAGATTCCTCGACTTGCGGCAAAGGGTGGTTGGGTTCCGGGCTCCACTGGTCAGGTGTCCACTACACACAGGAGGCGGCTACACGGGTAGCAGGGGCTGTGTGGCGTGGACTGGGCGGTTTTTTAGATTAGAGGGTCTCGGGAAAACACAAGAAGGGCTTCAGTCACAAAGGGCGCAGGCTGAACACAGGAAGAACGTAGATACAGGAACCATCGGTATAACTGTTGTAAATTGTCGTAGCTGTGTTGGGAAAGTACCAGAGCTCCAACCGCTAATAGAAAGCACTGATCCTCAAATCGTTATACGCACTGAAAGCTGGCTAAAGCCGGATATAAGCTCAGCCAAAATTTTTGCGAAGAACCTAACGGTGTTCCGAAAGGATAGGCTAAACACGGTTGGCGGTGGCGTGTTTGTTGCGGTCAGAAGTAGTTTAACTTGTCGCGAAATTGAAGTACATACTTCCTGTGGGTTAGAATGGGCAGAGATCATTGTTATCAACCGGAATAAAATAATGATTGGATCCTTTTACCGACCTCCCAGTTCAGATGATGCAGATGCCGAAAGGTTCAAAGAGACTTTACTTTGAGTTCAAACACGTACCCGACTCATACGATAATACTTGGTGTTGACCTTAATTTACCATCGATATGTTGACAAAAATACATGTTCAATTACGGAGGTACGCATAATCATCCGAAATTGTGCTAAAAGCTTTCTCTGAAAATTATTTCGAGCAGTTAGTTCATGAGCCCACGCGAATTGTGGTTCAAATGGCTCTGGGCACTATGGGACTCAACTGCTGAGGTCATAAGTCCCCTAGAACTTAGAACTACTTAAACCTAACTAACCTAAGGACATCACACACATCCATGCCCGAGGCAGGATTCGAACCTGCGACCGTAGCGGTCGCGCAGTTCCAGACTGTAGCGCCTAGAACGGCTCGTCCACTCAGGCCGGCCACGCGAATTGTAAATGGTTGTGAAAACACACTTGACCTCTTAGCAACAAATAATCCCGAATTAATAACGAGCATCAAAACCGATTCAGGGATTAGTGAACACAGGGTTGTCGTAGCGAGAATGAATAATGTAATCCCCAAATCCTCGAAAAATAAGCGAAAAATATACCTATTCAAAAGAGCAGAATAAAAATTCACTTGACGCCATCCTGAGAGACAATCTCCACTAATTCCAAATTAATAATATAAGAGTAGACCAGATGTGGCTTAAATTCAAAGAAATAGTATCGGCAGCAATTGAGAGATTTATACCAAATAAAGTAACGAACGACGGAGCTGATCCTCCTTGGTACACAAAACGGGTTAGAACACTGTTGCAGAAACAATGAAAGAAACATGCCAAATTTAAACAGACACAAAATCCCCGAGATTGGCGATCTTTTACAATAGATAGAAATTTATCGCGGACTTCAATGCGAGATGCCTATAACAGTTTCCACAACGAAACTTTGTCTCGAAACCTGGCACAAAATCCAAAGAGATTCTAATCGCATGTGAAGTATGTTAGCGGCAAGAAACAATCAATGCATTCTCTGCGCAATAGTAATGGAGATACTATCGAAGACAGTGCTGCCAAAGCAGAGTTACTAAACACAGGCTTTCGAAATGCCTTCACAAAAGAAGACGAAGTAAATGTTCCAGAATTCGAATCGAGAACAGCTGCCAACATGAGTAACGTAGAAGTAAATATCGTCGGAGCAGTGAAGCAACTTAAATCACTTAATAAAAGCGAGTCTTCTGGTCCAGACTGTGTATCAGTTAGGTTCCTTTTGGAGTATGCTGATGCATTAGCTCCATACTTAACAACCATACACATCCGTTCACTCGACGAAAGATCCGTACCCAAAAATTTTTTAGAACATATATTGTGTTTGAACATTATGAATTACCTTGAAGAAAACGGTCTATTGACACACAGTCAACATGGGTTTAGAAAACATCGTTCCTGTGAAACACAATAGCTCTTTATTCACATGAAGTGCTGAGTACTATTGTAAAGGGATTTAAGATCGAGACCGCATTTCTGGGTTTCCGGAAAGCTTTTGACACTGTACCACACAAGCGGCTTGTACTGAAATTGCGTGCTTATGGAATATCGTCTCAGTATGTGACTGGATTTGTGATTTCCTGTCAGAGAGGTCACAGATCGTAGTAATTGACGGAAAGTCATCGAGTAAAAGAGAAGTGATTTCTGGCGTTCCCCAAGTTAGTGTTATAGGCCCTTTGCTGTTCCTTATCTATATAAACGATTTGGGAGATAATCTGAACAGCCGTCTTCGGTCGTTTGCAGATGACGCTGTCGTTTATCGACTAATAAAGTCATCAGAAGAGAAAAAAACCCTGCAAAACGATTTAGGAGAAATATGTGAATGGTGCGAAAAGTGGCAGTTGACCTTAAATAACAAAAAGTGAGGTCGTCCACATGAGTGCTAAAGGAACTCGTTCAGCTTCGGTTACACGGAAATCACTCTAATCTGAAAGCCGTAAATTCAATTAAATACCTAGGTATTACAATTACGAACAACATAAATTGGAAGGAACACGTAGAAAATTTTGTGGGGAAGGCTAACCAAAGACTGCGTTTTATTGGCAGGACACTTAGAAAATGTAACAGACCTACTAAGGAGGCTGCCTACACTACGCTTGTCCGTCCTCTTTTAGAATACTGCTGCGCGGTGTGGGATCCTTACCAGATAGGACTGAGGTTGGCGAGATGTTTGGTGTTTTAAGGATTGGGGTTAGGATTTGGGGATTTTTGGGATTTTCTCTTCGACTTAGTCGTCGAAAATGGTCATGGGGCGTTTGTGCTTGTCGCGGGACTTGTCATACAGACCTAGGGATTGGATAAGGTTATTTCCAGATCTGAAAGAGCTCTCATAGAAAGCCCTTCCCAGATCCTGGAATCTTTAGTTGAGGAGTGGGATTTCGGCAGCGGCGTGCAGATCGTCCGTGGGGAATCCCATGGGTAGGTGCAGTGCCCTTCTGAGGGCGCGGTTCTGCAGCCTCTGGAGTTTGTCCAGGTGCTGCTTTGCCGCGTATCCCCAGACAGGGCATGCATACTCCATTACTGGCCGTATGAGGGCCTGATAGACGTTTAGTCCTACAGGGCAGGGAAGGGGGCTGGTTGTGTTGAGGATTGGGTATAGGATGGACATTCTGACGCAGACCTTCCTGTGGATCTCGTCTATATGGGGTTTCCATGTTAGTCTTGAGTTCAAGGTTACGCCAAGATACTTAGCGGATCTGCCCCAGGGGAGTTGGGATCCATGTAGGTGCAGGTGAAGGGGAGGGCCTTGAGGGGGTCCGCGTCTCCCGACTCTCCGCGTGATCAAGATAGCCTGTGTTTTTTCAGGATTGATGGTGATGCGCCAGGGATGGGTCCAGGTTTCTGTGTTATCTAATACGCTTTGTAGTCTACATATGACCAGGTCCGTATTCGCATTATGAGTGTAAAAGGCGGTATCATCAGCGTACTGTGCAGTGTGTACCAGGGTGGCCGTTGGAGTGTCCGCAGTGTAGAGACTGTACAAAACGGCCCCCAGGACCGATCCCTGTGGCACCCCAGCACGAATACGCCTTTTGGTGGAGGTGGCTGTTTCTACCTTGACAGAGAAGGTTCTATTCGTGAGATAGTTTCAAATTAACCTGACTATGCTCCCAGGGAACCCTTGTGTATATAACTTGTATAGTAGCCCTTTATGCCATACTGAGTCGAAGGCTTTGGCTACATCAAGTAGCACTATCCTGCAGTAGCCTCTGTGGTTGAAGTCTTCTGTGGCTGCTTCCACTAGTCTCATGAACTGTTGTGGGGCGGGATGCTTCTGTCGGAATCCGAATTGGAAATCCAGCAAAAGTCGCACGTTGGTGATGTGGTCTCATATGGGAATAAGCAGGAGGCGCTCATATATGTGTGTTCTTCAAAGTGCTCCATGTACAAGTTGGCAATACCTGGGGCCAGGCAACACCATCTGTTTGTTCATAGACTTTCCTAAGGAATCATCCAGTGGCACCCGGGTGACAAGAGAAGTGACATCAAAGCTCACTACTAGATCCTTCTCGTTCAGGCGTAACCCTTGGAGTACCTTGTTGTTGTTGTTGTTGTCTTCAGTCCTGAGACTGGTTTGATGCAGCTCTCCATGCTACTCTATCCTGTGCAAGCTTCTTCATCTCCCCGTACTTACTGCAACCTACATCCTTCTGAATCTGCTTAGTGTATCCATCTCTTGGTCTTCCTCTACGATTTTTACCCTCCACGCTGCCCTCCAATGCTAAATTTATGATCCCTTGATGCCTCAGAACATGTCCTACCAACCGGTCCCTTCTTCTTGTCAAGTTGTGCCACAAACTCCTCTTCTCCCCAATTCTATTCAATACCTCCTCATTAGTTATGTGATCTACCCATCTAATCTTCAGCATTCTTCTGTAGCACCACATTTCGAAAGCTTCTATTCTCTTCTTGTCCAAACTATTTATCGTCCATGTTTCACTTCCATACATGGCTACACTCCATACAAATATTTTCAGAAACGACTTCCTGACACCTAAATCTATACTCGATGTTAGCAAATTTCTCTTCTTCAGAAACGCTTTTCTTGCCATTGCCACTCTACATTTTATGTCCTCTCTACTTCGACCATCATCAGTTATTTTGCTCCCCAAATAGCAAAACTCATTCACTACTTTAAGTGTCCCATTTCCTAATCTAATTCCCTCAGCATCGCCCGACTTAATTCAACTACATTCCATTATCCTCGTTTTGTTTTTGTTGATGTACATCTTATACCCTCCTTTCAAGGTACTGTACTTCCGTTCAACTGCTCTTCCAAGTCCTTTGCTGTCTCTGGCAGAATTACAATGTCATCGGCGAACCTCAAAGTTTTTATTTCTTCTCCATGGATTTTAATACGTACTCCGAATTTTTCTTTAGTTTCCTTTACTGCTTGCTCAATATACAGATTGAATAGCATCGGGGAGAGGCTACAACCCTGTCTCACTCCCTTCCCAACCACTGCTTCCCTTTCATGTCCCTCGACTCTTATAACTGCCATCTGGTTTCTGTACAAATTATAAATAGCCTTTCGCTCCCTGTATTTTACCCCTGCCACCTTTAGAATTTGAAAGAGAGTATTCCAGTCAACATTGTCAAAAGCTTTCTCTAAGTCCACAAATGCTAGAAATGTAGGTTTGCCTTTCCTTAATCTATTTTCTAAGATAAGTCGTAGGGTCAATATTGCCTCACGTGTTCCAACATTTCTGGGGAACCCAAACTGATCTTCGCCAAAGTCGGCTTCTACCAGTTTTTCCAATCGTCTGTAAAGAATTCGCGTGAGTATTTTGCAGCTGTGACGTATTAAACTGATAGTTCTGTAATTTTCACATCTGTCAACACCTGCTTTCTTTGGGATTATTATATTCTTCTTGAAGCCTGAGGGTATTTCGCCTGTCTCATACATCTTGCTCATTAGATGGTAGAGTTTTGTCAGGACTGGCTCTCCCATCAGTAGTTCCAATGGAATGTTGTGTACTCTGAGGGCCTTGTTTCGACTCAGGTCGTTCAGTGCTCTGTCAAACCCTTCACGCAGTATCGTATCTCCCATTTCATCTTCATCTACATCCTCTTCCATTTCCATAATATTGTCCTCAATTACATCGCCCTTGTATAGACCCTCTATATACTCCTTCCACCTTTCTGCTTCCCCTTCTTTGCTTAGAACTGGATTTCCATCTGAGCTCTTGATATTCATACAAGTGGTTCTCTTCTCTCCAAAGGTCTCTTTAATTTTCCTGTAGGCAGTATCTATCTTACCCCTAGTGAGACAAGCCTCTACATCCTTACATTTGTCCTCTAGCCATCCCTGCTTAGCCATTTTGCACTTCCTGTCGATCTCATTTTTGAGACGCTTGTATTCCTTTTTGCCTGCTTCATTTACTGCATTTTTATATTTTCTCCTTTCATCAATTAAATTCAATATTTCTTCTGTTACCCAAGGATTTCTATTAGCCCTCGTCTTTTTACCTACTTGATCGTCTGCTGCCTTCACTACTTCATCCCTCAGATCTACCCATTCTTCTTCTACTGTATTTCTTTCCCCCATTCCTGTCAATTGTTCCCTTATGCTCTCCCTGAAACTCTCTACAACCTCTGGTTCTTTCAGTTTATCCAGGTCCCATCTCCTTAAATTCCCACCTTTTTGCAGTTTCTTCAGTTTTAATCTACAGTTCATAACCAATAGATTGTGGTCGGAGTCCACATATGCCCCTGGAAATGTCTTACAATTTAAAACCTGGTTCCTAAATCTCTGTCTTACCATTATATAATCTATCTGATACGTTCTAGTATCTCCAGGATTCTTCCATGTATACAACCTTCTTTTATGATTCTTGAACCAAGTGTTAGCTATGATTAAGTTATGCTCTGTGCAAAATTCTTCCAGACGGCTTCCTCTTTCATTTCTCTCCCCCAATCCATATTCACCCACTAAGTTT
Organism: Schistocerca piceifrons; assembly: GCF_021461385.2. Lineage (NCBI taxonomy): Eukaryota > Metazoa > Arthropoda > Insecta > Orthoptera > Acrididae > Schistocerca > Schistocerca piceifrons. The sequence goes on from NC_060146.1 coordinate 218,989,330, forward strand.
CCTTCTCTCTCTTTTCCGACTCTCGAATTCTAGTCACCCATGACTATTAAATTTTCGTCTCCTTTCACTACCTGAATAATTTATTTTATCTCATCATACATTTCTTCAATTTCTTCATCATCTGCAGAGCTAGTTGGCATATAAACTTGTACTACTGTAGTAGGCATGAGCTTCGTGTCTGTCTTGGCCACAATAATGCGTTCACTATGCTGTTGGTAGTAGCTTACCTGCACTCCTATTTTTTTATTCATTATTAAACCTACTCCTGCATTACCCCTATTTGATTTTGTATTTGTAACCCTGTATTCACCTGAAAAAACTCTTGTTCCTCCTGCCACCGAACTTCACTAATTCCCACTATATCTAACTTCAACCTATCCATTTCCCTTTTTAAATTTTCTAACCTACCTGCCCGATTAAGGGATCCGACATTCCACGCTCCGATCCGTAGAACGCCAGTTTTATTTCTCCTGATAACAACGTCCTCTTGAGTAGTCCCCGCGGGAGATCCGAATGGGGGACTATTTTACCTCCGGAATATTTTACCCAAGAGGACGCCATCATCATTTAATCATACAGTAAAGCTGCATGTCCTCGGGAAAAATTATGGCTGTAGTGTCCCCTTGCTTTCAGCCGTTCGCAGTACCAGCATAGCAAGGCCGTTTTGGTTAATGTTACAAGGCCAGACCAGTCAATCATCCAGACTGTTGCCCCTACAACTACTGAAAAGTCTGCTACCCCTCTTCAGGAACCACACGTTTGTCTGGCCTCTCAACAGATACCCCTCCATTGTGGTTGCACCTATGGTACGGCCATCTGTATCGCTGAGGCACGCAAGCCTCCCCACCAACGGCAAGGTCCGTGGTTCATGGGGGTAGGTGGAGTACCTTAACAAAAAAAATTGTTCAAATGGCTCTGAGCACTATGGGACTTAACGTCTGATGTCACCAGTCCCCTAGAACTTAGAACTACTTAAACCTAACTAACCTAAGGACATCACACACATCCATGCCCGAGGCAGGATTCGAACCTGCGACCTTAGCGATCTCGCGGTTCCAGACTGTAGCGTCTAGAACCGCTCGGCCACACCGGCCGGCTTAACTTAACAAATTCGGCCGAGTTCCTGACATGGTGAGGGCAAAACTTTCATTGCCGCTGCCACTACCAGGTCCCGAGGGACCTGCCCTTGAATGGAAGTCCGAGGCCCGCGCCAGCGGGGCGCACTTGGGGTTCGCTGAATCGAGGTATTACTTGTTTAGAGACACGGTCGACAGCGATGGGGGGAGGTGAATCACCTCAAACCTGTGTCAACATGCTGCACGGTTCTTCCCATGAACGCCTTCGACAGCGGCAACACATTGGCGACCACCACGTCGTCCAAGAGGGTCAGTAAACGAGACGCCGATGATTGCTGCCAGAGACAAGGTCCTGCCACACCGCGGGGCTGCCTGTATTCTACATGCCAAGAAAAAGTTGTAATCCACCTAGGCAAACTCATCCCACATGGCTGCCACATCCAACCAGTTACCTGACATGTGTAGTGCGGTGTTTTCGTGTGGCAATTGTAAATTTAAAAAGAGAATTGGGCTCCCTAAACACGTTTTAGAGGGGAGCTGTAGGAAGCTTTGTTCTGATTATTGCTTATGTATGTTATTCTTTTTTTTTACATGTCTGATATGTGCCTTGCTGTGTTCATCTTACACAATTACTTGTACTCTCTATGTTTTATTATCAAGTTTTATTTTTCTTAGTGGTCTCATGTGTTATTTTGGTGTTTAGTGTAAAGATTCACTTGTTTTAAGACAATCATATGTTGTTTTGATGTGTTGACACTTATATCTTTTCATTTAAGGGACAGACTTACAAATTTTTAGAGATATTAGTTACACAGAAGAATTGCAAAATTTAACCTAGTAATAGTTTCTTTTTGGATGAAAGTGAGAGCGTGTGTAATCAATGATCTGTCAAGGAATGAATGCTGCCTTGTATATAATTGAGCAGGGTTAGTGATTTTCCATGGGGCAGAGAATCCTCAAGACCACAATATTACATTCAGGATAGGGAATAACCTTCTCTTACCCCAATTTCACGATGAATGAGTAGATAAATGTCTGCATGGCCCTGTAACCGTTTAGTAATTGTTATTTAAATCTTGATCTTCAAGTATATGACCCGATGTTACGCCCATCAAATTTTTTTCTCATTTAATCTTGTAGTCATGCAGTAGATGGTTCAAATGGCTCTGAGCACTGTGAGACCTAACTTCTGAGTTCATCAGTCCCCCAGAACTTAGAACTACATAAACCTAACTAACCTAAGGACATCACACACATCCATGCCCGAGGCAGGATTCGAACCTGCGACCGTAGCGGTCGCGCGGTTCCAGACTGTAGCGCCTAGAACCGCTCGGCCACTTCGACCGGCGCATGCAGTAGAGAGGGTATGGATGACCACTGGTTGAATGTATCGTTTTTCATTCGGGCACAGGAGGTCGGCTATGTGCAGATTCAATCCATCCCCTACAGATGCGAATTTTGCAAACTTTCGAATGGCGCGTGCAAAGGCGAGGAGAATAATTCGGGAGAGTAAGCAGAGTTCTTGGAAAGAGTTCCTGAACTCCATCAATAAGTCCACATCCGCAAGTAAAGTATGGGAATCCATCAGGAGGAGCTCAACGCACAACTATCGACCGCCAATAGCAGCTGTACAAACACAGGGGTCTCTTGTAACATCGATGAGGGACATAGCTCAGACAATAGCTGACTCATATAAATCTATTATGACTCATTCCAGCCAGGATCACACCTTCCGTCGATATCGGGAGGCCCAGGGAAAGGTTGATCTCGGTTTTCTTTCCACCAACATGGAAAAATACAACCAGCCTTTCTCTCTGTGGGAGCTGGATTCTGCATTGTCAGTTACTTGTGATATGACCCCTGGAAACTACCGGATATCCTACAGCATGTAGCAACAGTTGGACCGACGGTCGAAGGAAGTCCTCCTTCAGCTCTTCAATAAAATTTGGATAACTGGCGACTTTCCCAACTCGTGGAAAGAACTATATTAATCCCAATTTTAAAATCAGGAAAGGATCGGACGGACCCCGTATTTATCGTAGTATTACCCTGATAAGCTGCGTAGGTAAGACACTGGAGCATATGGTCAATCGCCGCCTAGTGTGGGTTCTGGAAACAAGGTCCCTACTCAGTCCATCCCAGTGTGGGCTCATGAGGTATCGTTCCACTCTCAATAACCTGACCCTACTCGAAGTTGCAATTCAACAAGCTTTCCTTCGTAAGCAACGCCTTATCGGTGATCTCTTCGATTTGGAAAATACCTACGATACTACCTGGAGGCATAATATTTCGTAGCAGCTCCATCAGTGGGGATTCCGTGGATATCGACTGACCTTCATATGGTCCTTTCTCTCGGACAGATATTTTAGATACAGGGTTGGGAATGCCCTGTCTGATCGTTTTAAGCAGAAGGGAGTGTTTCAGTGTCACGGCTTTCGCCATAGCAATCAATAGTATTGCAACCACAGTGCAACGTCGACTACTATGTTCCTTGTTTGTGGACGACTTCGCCATCTTCTGTGCATCTTACAGCCTCGCCACTGCCACATGGCAATTGCAGCTGACGATCAGGTGGTTGGAGGAATGGTCTTGAACCACAGATTATAAATTCTCATTAGAGAAAACAATGTGTTGATTTTAATTGTTCCCACTGTCTGTTTAATTTGCCCATTTTAAAACTGGGGGACACCATTCTCACTTTTAAGGAAAAGGTGAGGTACCTGGGTCTTATCTTTGATGAGAAGTTAACATGGTTGCTACACCTTAAAGAACTGAAACTCAGATGTCTCAAATCCTTAAACATCCGGAAATGTGTCAGTCATAGCTCTTGAGGAGCTGACAGGGCACCTCTGCTCCAACGTTATAAAGACTTTGTACAACCCTGGCTTGAATATAGATAACATATTTTTGGGTCAGCAAGGCCTTCATAACTTAAAGTGCTGGATGCAGTTCACCACGAGGGTATTAGGCTGCCTACAGGGTCCTATCGCACGAGCCCGGTTGATAGTTTGTGTGCAGAGGCTGGTGAGCCTCTGCTGTCTATTCGACCTCTTCTCCTCGTGGTACGCCAAGCATATAGAGCACTGTCCGTTCCCACGTCGCCAGCACCCAGTTACGTTGTTCAGCCGCCACTGGAACGGCTGTTCGATCATCGGCCACAAGCAACACGGTCATTTGGGATCCGTGCAAGGGAGAGCCTTGAATTATTACAGGTTGGTGGCATTGGGGTCCAAAGCCAGGGTTGGAGTAGGGCCTCCACCTGGCTACTGCCTAAGCCCAGATTGCTTTTAGAACTGACTGCTTACAAGAAGCATTGTACCCCAGACCATGTTTTTAAAATTAAACTTAATGAAATTTTATGTAGCCATCCAGATTTTATTACCATCTACATGGATGGTTCTAAGCAAGGAGATGTTTTCAGTTGTTCTGGCGTGTTCCTCGACATTGTCCTCAGGATAGAGCTCCCAGAGTAGTTTTCAGTTTATTACGCGGAACTGTTTGCTATCCTGAGGGCAATGGAGCAGATGAGAAGGCGGCGTGACAAAAAACTTATCTGCTCTGATCCTCAAAGTGCCCTTCTCGCTGTTGGGTAGATGTACCCAGCAGATCAGATGGCGCGACAGGTACAGGACGCTCTTTCTCTTGCACAGGCAAAACAAGGAAATAATTTTTTGTTGGGTTCCAGGGCACGTAGGCATCCAGGGAAATGAACTCGCTGATGCTGCAGCTAAGGAGGCTTGCTCCCTTCCTCATCCTGCCCGCTGTTCAGTCCCTCTGCGGGCTGTCACTTTACTTGTGACCAGGAACGCCATATGTTGGTGGGAGTCCCAGTGGCAGGAAGTGAGGAACAATAAACTACGTTCCATCAAGACTTCAGTGCGACCACGGATCACCTCCTTCCGCTCGCGACAGTTTGTAGAACTAGCCCTTACTCGGCTTAGTGGGACGTTGTCCGTTGACACGTGGCTTCCTCTTACGTCGGGAGGAGCCCCCAGCATGTCAGAGATGAGGGACACAGCTGTCAGTTCGACATCTTTTAACTGAGTGTGTTTTATATGTCGACCTGAAGGTTGAACTGGGTTTTACACAGGATCTTCCCTCCATTTTAACTGATACCGAGGAGAGTGTTGTTCGTGTCTTAAAATTTTGTGTGGTGTCCGGAATTCTTCCCAAAATACTGGGTGAGATATTAATGTGTCACAAAGTTGCTGAGTAACGTATCATTTCTAAGTCGTCATCCAGCCACGGTTATTTGTCCCCTTTTTAACAGCATCCTTACAGGTATTTTATCCGTGATTTTATTTAACTACCCGCTGTGTCCCGCTGGGGTTATATTATGAGCTTTTATGAACGTCACCTTCTTGGGGTTGCTTTATGTTTCCTGTGGTGGTATCAAACGTAGTTTTCCGATTAATTGATCTTGTTCCATAGATTGTGAAAATCTTCGGTATAACATTAATGCAAGGGCGCTGATGACCTAGCTGTTTAGCGCCCTCCACCATAAATAATCACCATCAGCAAGGGATGCGTCCCAGTATGACGTGGTTCGGGCCGATCATGTATATCGTTCCGAGCAACCTATCGCTTTAGAGTCTAAAACGCTCGATCCACATCACCAGCACTATTTGCAGGTCGAAAGAAGCTCTGGCGATCGTTTATGCCGTCAGAAAATTTCATGTATTATTATATGGTTCGAAATTTCACTCGCAGATCACAAACCTTTAGTTTCCATGTTTCACCCTACGGCTACCTTTCCTGACGCAGCTGCTCATCGCCTTTAGTGTTGAACGCTATTTTTCCTCGAGATATAATTCATAGATCCATTTCAGTCGTACATCGCAGCACCCAAATGCAGAGACACTGTCTCCGCTGCTCGTACAGTCCAATCCGTTGTTTGATCAGGAAGAAGTCTTCTCTTGTCAACTTGACACGAAAGCTAGTTGTTTCCCCATTACCATCTCCAGCATTGCACCAGCAGTAGCTGCATACCTGGCTATACACGCAGCATGACACAACTGGACTGACCGTGTGCCAGGATCTGGATCAGGATCTGACGAGTTTTGGAACTTCCACACTTTATCTTCCGCTGTTGCTGTCACTTTGTCTTCTGCATGTGTTGAGAGTCCAGAACTGCTGCCCAACTGGGACCTCACCCTGTTACATCAAAGTCGTTGGGAGCCTCCCACACAAATATTGACATTCCAGTGCACGTTCTGGCCTGGTACTGACAGCGATGTGCAGCGCCTGGTTGCAGCCTGTCGTCAGTGTTCCGATCAACAGGCAGCATAGTGTACTGTTCTCTTTTTTTTTTTTTTTTTTTTTTTTCTCTCTCTTGCCCAGCGCCCATACTACCTTAGGAACGAGTCCATACAAATTTTGCTGGATCTTTTTTGGAAGTATTTGGCTGTTGGTTCTTGCCTTTCCTGAGTTTCTTATACTGTTCGCTGTCCATCTTCCATGGGAGGTGTCACGGTGGAGGCACTGTCAGCGATTTTTTCGTACGGAAGCCCTACCTTGTACGGTGGTTCTGGACAATGGTCCCAATTAGTGGCTCAATCCTGTAAAGGTATCTGCTCCCGCAATGGCGTCTGCCACCATCGCAGTGCCTGCTCTGCGTCTGTAATTCAATGGTGAGGCAGAACACCTCTCGCAGCCCTCCAAAATGCAATGCACAAATGTCACGGAATTGCTGGGGGAAGAGGCTCGTACATTCTTTCTGAGTTCTTCCAGAATAAGTCCAGTCGGGCAGAAGAGCCTGGCCAAACACTTACACAGCCTGCAGCTTCAGATGTTGCTCCACGACCAGCTCCCGCACAGGCGTCCTGCAACAGCGCCGACATCATCGCGACTTGCGACGGTAAATCGGGTCTGCGACTGAGCGTTTGGCTGACACATCATCTGCAGCCACTGTGGGAGCCTCGTGTTCGTAGTGTGCGTCAGCGAGTGCCTTGTGGTGCAGCACAACAATGAGATGCGCCCTCAGGTGGGCCCTCACCACTCGAGGTGGCCCGCCACGACTCCCACTGGCGTCGCTTTTCGTCGAGGGCACCGTGCTGCCGAGGCTGTACCCTCCCAACCTCCCAGCATCGCCTCCGGCTGTTCCACTGGTGAGCTGGCACCTCTACGCCTCTGCGATGCCTTCTTCTACGGAGGGCGACGCCGGCGCTTCGTCGGCTCCCCCACGGGGGCCTCACTTGGGCACCTCCCAGGCTAGGCACCGCCTGCACTGACACCTGCAGGTGCCGTTGCCCTCTGCCCCCCCCCCCCCCCCCCCTCCCCATGCTGGCGCCACCTAATCCCCTGACACTGCAGCTTCTCAGCTTACAGCACCTCACACCGCGTTCAACGCCGGCACGAGCCCTGCCTACAGGCTGCCAGGGTCATGAGCTGGTTTTACTGCATGGGGGAGGAAGATGCGTGTGTCCACATTTGAACTACTGCCATCCCTGCTCATAAGTTTGAATGGACCTGGAACTGTTTGCTTACTGGACACCTGCTTCCGACACTACGGATGTGTCGACCGTAAGAGCACAGTGGACGAGCCATCATGTAAGCGCTCCTCCCCCCCCCCTCCCCCCTTCCTGCCCGCGCAAACTCCTCCCAAAGGAAGAAACAGTATAGTGATCTGCATGTTTCTACACGTCCACCATCACTGTCGTGGATGTTTCCCATGAATGGTGCTCCGTTAAGGGGGGTAGGACGTCAAACGGGCCGATTTGGAGCAAGAGAGGCACCACAGGACATTTTAATTTCCCTGTCTATACTTTTACAAGTAAATTCATAAAACTTTGTCAGCATGACCAGGAAGAATTCAGGATTCACACTCGTAGCAGCGGAAGCTCAAAAACATAACAAAATAATTTTTTTACATGTGAAATTCCCATCATTTTTTTCGCTTACTATTGGCTGCATTTGTTGCTATAGGTACACTTTTCTTCGTAAGTAAGAGAGACTGTTCGATGAATTTTGCACATCATACAAACCATACTTACAGGTGTATGAAACTCTAGAATCTATTTAATTTATGAAAAAATGAATGAGCTGTTACGTTTTAAACTTTATGTTTAGAAAAAAATCAAATTTTGTAGTTAATTATCTCAATTTTTACCACAGTTTTTAATAGATTTGGAAAATTCTAGAATTTCACACACCTGTAAGTATGGTTTGTATGCTGTGCAAAATTCATCAAAGAATCTCTCTTACTTGTGAAGAAAAATGTACCTATAGCAACAAATGCAGCAAACAGTAAGTGAAAAAAAAATTAAATTTCATATCTAAAAAACATTATTTTGTTATGTTTTTGCACTTCCACTGCCATGAGTGTGAATCCTGAATTATTCCTGGTCATGCTGACAAAGTTTTATGAATTTATTTGTAAAAGTATGGACAGTAGAAAATAAAATGTCCTGTGGTGCCTCTCCTGCTCCAAGTCGGCCCGTTTGAAGTCCTACCCCCCTTAAGTAGCTCCAGGCATCCCACCAGAGCTACTGACTATGGACAGCGCCTCAACTCGCCTGCAGCAGAAAGCTAGTGGACCTTAGTGCGCAAACGCCCTTTGTTGTGCGCTGGCTCCAGCTGGTTCCTTGTTTTCTGTCCTTAAACTTGAAGGAACTGTGTACACAACCAAATAAATAATTATTTGTTACTCATAACCATGAATCTTATTGTGTTTGGAGGTATAATCCTTCGTGTTATCCTGTTTGAAAGCGATGTCAGGCAGCAACTCTTAGGGACTCATGAAAATGGTTGAGAAATATTAAATGCATCGACGCAGAGATGTCTACCAAAGCAGAGGTAATCTCTTATATAGTCCAGGGGTATTTCTCAATGAGGAAACACAGACGTTCAAATACCACAGATGTTCGCCTGATGTGGAACACTTCTGTAATTGTTTAGTGTGATATATAAGTCGTGAAATATTTACTTTATGTGCCAGTCTTCTGCAGATGGTCGCAGGACTAACAGATGCGAGGAAGTATTGCCTTCTTGAAAAGTGCGTACTGACAAACACAGTCACAAACATCAGTTGTTATGGTCTGCAGTTTAAGTTATAAATAAGAAAATAAAGTTAAACAAGATTTTCAAAATCATTTGAAGATAATCGTAATATTGTTTGATGTATTTTTTGAAGATGGATATGCACAGGATTTAATTGAAACGGTACAAGAAATAGATCTGATCCTAGCTATGGCATCGAAGAGAAAGATGGTCCAAATGGCTCTGAACACTATGGGACTTAACATATGAGGTCATGAGTCCCCTAGAACTTAGAACTACTTAAACCTAACTAACCTATCGACATCACACACATCCATGCCCGAGGCAGTATTCGAAGCTGCGACCGTAGCGGTCGCGCGGTTCCAGACTGAAGCGCCTAGAACCGGCGAAAATAAAGAGCGAATTCGTTTCCACTTCAGTCGGTGGTGGTACTGACATAACTATATTTATTGTATGTTACATCTTCAACAGTTATCAGAATCTTTCTACAGTTGATAACTGGATTGGAATAGTGTTTTCAAAAATACATGAACATGTTTGGAGTCCTTCTGAATGGGTTAATTGTGCAATCATAACATTCTTCTACCGCAATCTGAGTGTATATTTCCAGGTAAGTGTCATTTCCCTTACTCATTTTTTATAGTTTTGCATGACAAATTGACTGCAATAAAATACTCAAAAAAGGCTACTTTTTCCATGTTGGCATGTTGCTGAATATGTGATTATATTACTATGTAAGAAAGTTTATAGGAAAAGAACAAATTTGCTTTGTGTTTACTTTTTAAGCCTTGGGACTGATAAACTGCTCTTAATGAGACCTTAATTCTGTTACAGTGTCTGGTGTGATGGTTTGGTGTACAGTATCAAGTACTAACTAATAATAGCTATCATAATGTCTGGTTGTAGATTCTTCTGCCTGTTGGTGTTCAGCTCGGGTAGTTTCCGTCACATTGGTTGTGAAATTTCATAAACGCTTTCCACTTGGCTGTCAGCTGCTGATTTGGTCCATAGTTCTATGGATGGCATAACTGGAGTACATCAATACTGTATTTCCCCTACATATTTCAGCTTTCATCGTCATAAAATTTTGGAGAATGAAAAAAGTTCCCTAAACACACGATAAAATATTTTAATTTCATAGTAGGAATTTTGACTACACACAGGTGATGTTTGCATTTAATTTTCACAAAGCTGGCTCCACTGATGGCTTGTTAAAGTAGCTACGCTTATTGTAGGTTCTCAAATACAACCACTGAAGGAAAACTGTGGTCAGAACACATTCCTGTAATAAGGGGTTTAAAATAACCATTAGTGGAACCGTATATGGGTGCAAATGGTAGTGCTGTGGCTAGCGGTGGAACAGAAACTTCACCAGTGGGTGTTTAAGGAAAGTACAAAGTATGAGTTGCTACTGCACATGAATATAAATCATTGGTTGAGAGTATATAACTGCAGTACTTGCAGGTTGCTGATCACATATAGCACAAATCTGACACGTATATTCAAACTGATTGCTCAGCACATCCTCTCGTACTGATAAAGTCTTTTTCTGTTTTTAGTTAACAATTATCTACCATACTACAATGTATTCTACCTATGTGAGAGTTATGTAGAGATATTGCTACTTCCTATACTCAGTTTGCATTTGGAGCCTACCTGTTTGGCATAACTGAAGCTTATTTAATGACAGTGCAGTCTCAAGTGCAAGGATAACTTCCACACATCCCACTTGTAATAGCGTGCGATTAGTGGGAATAGCGGTAGTTGGAGTAGTTGCGGCTATCTGTGGGGGTGGCGGTGATGGGGTGGCTGCCTGAGGTCGATGTAGTGGTGGTCAGGGCAGGGCAGGGGTGTTGGGACAAGTGGGGGTTGCACTTAGTGTAATTGCTGCCAATACCTGAATACACTATTTGCAATAATGTTACTGTGAAATTACACTAAATCCCATTAACCTTAAGGAAATGGGGCATCACAGGATGTGATGACCAGAATCTTGAAGCTGTGCAAAACTGGATGATCTTGTGATGATGAAGGATATGGCCTTGGATTGCACTAGGAAATATGATTGTTATTGCATATTGCAGGGGTATTCGGTAATACTTAGGTATCACCTTGGACTGTGTTATGACAATTGCCTGAAAGTGAATGTGCATCAAGATAATTAGTGACGTTGGACTGGACTCATTCGCTCCTTTTCCAGTACATACAAGTAAGTCAGAAAATAATACTCCCGAGACGGATACAGTGTTAGGTAATAATGATAACAAAGAATGGCAAGCTGTAACTCGCTGCTCCATGTTGTCATCAAATAATTCTAGGCGCTTCAGTCTGGAACCGCGTGACAGCTACGGTCGCAGGTTCGAATCCTGCCTCGGGCATGGATGTGTGTGATGTCCTTAGGTTAGTTAGGTTTAAGTAGTTCTAAGTTCTGGGCGACTGATGACCACAGATGTTAAGTCCCATAGTGCTCAGAGCCATTTGAACCATTTTGAACTAACATTGTTCAAAGTGGTCCATTTTTAAAATTTTCAAATCTCTCTTAATACGGTCATGTTACCGACTGCAGTGCCTCACGTTAAGACCCACTGCCTTTGCAATTGGTTTTCACTGTAAAGCCGCCGGCGCACGGACCGTGCTGTCGAATGTCAACGTTGAGTGTGCCGAGTTCAACGTGTTGCTGAACGATCAGCAAAGATGCGACTTCTGCACACGGTACGTGGTGCCCGACGTGGTATACAGCGGCAGTTGACGGTTATATCTGGCTCGTAAATCACACTGTTTACGAAATGGAATTCCTATGTCAGCTCTATTAAAACGTGTATTGTCTCCCCTGTCCAGATGTTTGTCATGTTGTTCTCTGTAGTGTGTATAAATAATAATTCCAGTACCCATGAACATGATTTAAGGGAGAATGGAAAGTAACATGTCCAGTCAATAAGAACAACGGCTTATGAAAGTTCTATTACAGATAGTGCGATACAAATTTACAATAGTTCTCCACATCGGATAAAAATTATTTCCTCATTCTCACTTTTTAGATTATTCTTACTTGATCACTGTCTCTACTTATTGGCAGAATCTCTACAAAATTTGAATTACAAAACTTGAAAGAAAGAAAGAAAGAAAGGGCAGATAGTGCAAGATGTCCTCAGATAAAGCTGATAAAAAAACTCACTCCTGAAAAGGAGTGCACTTATACTTACATAATATCGAATATTATAGTGTAGACTTATATTAAACTAATAAAAAAGTATGAGAACCCATTAAAAACGCTAAGGTTAGAAAAAACTTTCGGACGTAGAGGTACGCGACCTACAAACACACAACGTCTGTTCATTACCAATCCGCTACGGTATTCATTGCGCTGAAGTGATCAGTCACTAACCTGTTAGCATCACTTGCTAAAGCGTTAGCATACCTACGTTATTACTTTGTCCTATAAGCTTCAATCGTAGCTATATTACTAATTGATTTTTAACTATAACAAACTGCACCAAGAACAGTGCGTTTTTAATGGATCCTCAACATGCTGTTGTCCTCAAATGGATACTCTCGTAATACGCAAGTTGCAATAATTCTTTTACTACGAATATGACGTTTCTCGTCATTTCAATACTGCGAATCATGCAATTAACGGCTATTTTCGAGAGCTCCTCAATTTGCTGATGGTCAGGAACGGCGTATATACACTGCTGGCCATTAAAATTGCTACACCACGAAGATGACGTGCTACAGACGCGAAATTTATCCGACAGGAAGATGATGCTGTGTTATGCAAATGATTAGCTTTTCAGAGCATTCACACAAGGTTGGCACCGGTGGCAACACGTACAACATGAGGAAAGTTGCCAACCGATTTCTCATACACAAACAGCAGTTGACCGGCGTTGCATGGTGAAACGTTGTTGTGATGCCTCGTGTAAGGAAGAGAAATGCGTTTCCGACTTTAATAAACGTCGAATTGTAGCCTATCGCGATTGCTGCTCGCGTTGGTTGAGATCCAATGACTGTTAGCAGAATATAGAATCGGTGGGTTCAGGAGGGTAATACGGAACGCCGTGCTGGATCCCAACGGCCTCTTATCACTAGCAATCGAGATGACAGGCATCTTATCCGCATGGCTGTAAAGGATCGTGCAGCCACGTCTCGATCCCTGAGTCAACAGATGGGGACGTTTGCAAGACAACAACCATCTGTACGAACAGTTCAACGGCGTTTGCAGCAGCACGGACTATCAGCTCGGAGACCATGGCTGCGGTTACCCTTGACGCTGCATCACAGACAGGAGCGCCTGCGATGGTGTACTCCACGACGAACCTGGGTGCACGAATGGCAAAACGTCATTTTTTTCGGATGAATCCAGGTTCTGTTTACAGCATCATGATAGTCGCATCCGTGTTTGGCGATATCGCAGTGAACGCACATTGGAAGCATGTATTCGTCATCGCCATACTGGCGTATCACCCGGCGTGATGGTATGGGGTGCCATTGGTTACACACCTCGGTCACCTCTAGTTCGCATTGACGGCACTTTGAACAGCGGACGTTACATTTCAGATGTGTTACGACCCGTGGCTCTACCCTTCATTCGATCCCTGCGAAACCCTACATTTCAGCAGGATAACGCACGACCGCATGTTGCAGGTCCTGTACGGGCCTTTCTGGATACAGAAAATGTTAGACTGCTACCTTGACCAGCACATTCTGCAGATCTTTCAGCAACTGAAAACGTCTGGCCAATGGTGGTCGAGCAACTGGCTCGTCACAATACGCCAGTCACGACTCTTGATGAACTATGGTATCGTGTTTAAGCTGCATGGGTAGCTGTACCTGTACACACCATCCAAGCTCTGTTTGACTCAGTGCCCAGGCGTATCAAGCCGTTATTACGGGCAGAGGTGGTTGTTCTGGGTACTGATTTCTCAGGATCTATGCACCGAAATTGCGTGAAAATGTAATCACATGTCAGTTCTAGTATAATGTATTTGTCCAATGAATACCCGTTTATCATCTGCATTTCTTCTTGGTGTAGCAATTTTAATGGCCAGTAGTGTAGATAAGAGCTCCAACTGAGAACCAATACGCCGCCTCTGCACCGAACGGAGCTGGCGTGCTTGTGACGTAGTGGCGTTCTGCCGTCTCATTGGACAACGTTCAAACGCACGTTCAGAATATCGGACGTGCTAGATAGTGCTCTGCACGTTTGGAAAGACTCCCCAACGTGCTATTGCACGCTCCGACGTCAGAAACACGGCACGCTCGACTTCCGGACGCAAGGTCCGCGTGCCGATGGCTTAGGACTGCACAGGCGACTGAGTGGCGACATCACACACTTCCTCTGGCGTTTCCTCACGACCACTGAGACATCACACACTTCCTCTGGCGTTTCCTCACGACCTCTGAGACATCACACACTTCCTCTGGCGTTTCCTCACGACCACTGTGTGACCTGTCCGTCACCAGCCACAGCAAGTCAGACTGCTCTGCCTCGTACGGCTCTGCCAAAGTCAGCTGGAAAGTCATTGTCCCTGTTACTGCCTGCCCCACCTGTGGACGTCTGTACACCCACAAAGAAGCGTGCACAAATCAGTTCTCCACTTTGTAACTATGTCTACTTACGTCTGCCGTGGCCTCGTTATCGAAATAACAAAGACTTAAGCAGAGCACAGCTGGCATCAAAGCTTTCCCCCAGCTTGAAAGCAGAGATATCCACAGAACAAGGATGTTTTCCCCCATTTTTACAAAGTTATGTGAGATGTGGGATCATTTTGGGCACCCCGTAAGAGACGTAGAGATTTGCACGGAATAAGCAATCGTGGAAACTAATCTTGAGACTGAAAAGCGAAACAGCCTAGTTTTAATGTTTGATAGCTTGGAATTCACTTACATAACTTAAATAGACATACTTAAAATATGTATCGAAACTTGGCGTGAGTAGTAAATTTACTTACGTTTACAGAAATCTCCACATCGTCGGCCAGGATGGACAACTTACCGAACGAGATACTGGTGTCCATCTTTTCCTACCTGCCAGTCCCAGACCTGGCTCAGAGCGCTGCAGTGTGCAGGCAGTGGCACGGGGTTGTGACCGGGTTCACACACCTGTGGAAGGGCAAGAGGTACGTCAGCAGCAGGACGCCGGCCGAATGCGCTGCGACACGCGCCGTCCTGCGCACCCTGCCACCGTTGCAGGTGATGACAGTAGAGTTGGCTGCGAGGTGTGAAGTGGACATCTCCTACCCACACCTGATGCTGTCTGTGCCCGACGTAGGAGCCATGCGGCTGTATCCGAGACTGACGTGCGAGTACCTGTTGACTGGAGTAGACATCATGGGGTTCATCCTGTACTTTCGGTCGACTGTAGACTTCACAGCACTCCGGAGGCTGCGCATGCTCAGGGCACCGAGACTCAATATCTGGACCGATCCGTTCCACACTGCGGACGTTGTTAGGTCCACCCTGTGGCTGTGCGCAAATCTCAGACAGCTGTGCATCCACACAGAGTTTCTGTCAGCGGAAACCCTTGACGCAATGAAGGAAATTGGGCAGCTGACGACGCTTGAAATTGTGTGTCCCAGACTGCAGAAACTGGGATTCTTGCGTCACTTCGCAGATTCGCTGGAGGTACTGCGTCTATGTAAGTAGAGTACGTACGTGTGTGTGTGTGTGTGTGTGTGTGTGTGTGTGGGCGCAAGGAAAAGAATGTGCCTGCATGTGTAAAGTATCGTGTGTGTTACAGGAATAAATAATTACATGAGTAACAGATTACTTTTTATATGTCAAGTTTCTGCTTATAGCACCCAGCCGTATCTCTCTTGTATAATTTCAAAATGCAGACAAAAGTTAACTAGCTGAAAGATTTAGTAATGCTGAATTCCTATAGGATATTTAATCGTAGCAATTTACTGAGATAGTGCAACCACATGCATCGTACCAGCGTCCAGCAGAAAATAATACATAGCTTTACTTCCTTTCTGAAAGCCAACAGGCGTGCATAGAGCTTGTACTGTTTTATAATTCTGACCGCCTACTCTGAAGTTGTGTGTCTGTGAGTAGCATGAAAAGATAATGGCTCACTGGATTGGCACATATAAAAGAAGCAAGTACAGGGTAATATGCTGCTGGAAAATGAGCTGGTAACATTTGGTTTCAGTGATAGATATATTGACATTTAAAGACAATTGATACTTGTAGCGATAATTTAACGTACACTTGAGCAAGACAGCCTCGTTGGATACGTAATCAAGAACGACCAGAACAAAAGTAATCTCACATCCCATGAACATTAAACGTTGAAGAATTTAAGATAATACAGAATGAAATGAAATTCAATGGATGCAATAACCAGCTTCCAAGCATTTACGTATCGGTAACCTTCTCGAACCTATTTCTCTGCACAGAGGCATCTGACCCAAATACTTATGTGCGGAGTGACACTAGTAAACGAAGCCAGCTTACCGCAAACGGAAAACTTTTCTTTAACACTGAATATAAATTGTATCAGACTTACCAGATTCCTTATACTAGTAATGTCTGATAATCAACATGGCTCTCCAACAGAGAATAGAGACTACATCAGAACGGTATGATCTTGAAAGTACCTCTTCAACTTATAACCTTCTTTTGTGTTTCATATTTCTCGTTCAGTTAGATTACGTACATCATTTAAATACGCGAGTAAAATTAATCAGGTATATGCTAACTGGCACATCATTGTTTTACGAAAAATGTACGTCTTTTTTTTAATATCATGATGTATTCCGTGCATAAATTCTTAATTACAAATACTTTACAAAATATGGATTAAATTAAGAAAAATAAAACTTTAAGAATCTTTATTAACATTTTTTCTATGAAATATGGACGGTTGAAAATTGATTTGCAATGAATCAACACATAATTAGATAGGACAGGACATGCATATTGATATAAAGATTAGGTGTGTTAGCACATAATTGAAGTAGTGCATATATAAGTGAACTAAGCAAATAAAAGGAAAAGAAAAAGATAAGTTGACCAGTGATCTACTGATCACCCAATTACCATTCTCCAATGCTACTCAGTCACGCAGCCTGCTATAAAAATCGCCTTACTTTTAATGAATTAAGTTCCTTTAGAATTTAAGATTTGCAGAGAGCTACTTGGGTGGGTTGATAAACTACAAAAATCCGGTTGCCACGTGGTCTCCCTGCCAGCAAAGATTTTGCAAAGAACCTAGTATCGGTATAAGGAAATGGCTAGTGCAATATCTGGACGTTACTGGTGAAATGAGTATTACAATACAAGAAAGGTAATCCTCATACAGGACTCTCAGCTCTTTTGAGAGTATGTGCTTGGCACACATGGGACCGCTGCCCTTGTAGTACTCCTTCCTTACTCTTCCCTGCTGCATGTCTGTCCTCCTATTCTTTCTCTCAGGTGTGGATAAAATCTGGTAACTGAACGTTTTGGAAGTATGTTCTTCCCCCCCCCCCCCCTCTCTCCCTTCTTGTTCTGACTCTCCTGCCCTTCCTCCAATTCGGTGTTTGTCTCCCTTTTTGTATTTCTTCCTTCCTTGGGCATGCTCGAATGCCAGCTTACGTGCTTGATGTGTAAAGGGTGACTGGCTACTGCTAATGAGTAACTCCCATGACTCGGGTCGACTGGTAGGGCTTTGATGTACCCACAGTAATGGTCACATCCAGGGAGGGTGACTACCTGAGCTGTTACCTTAGCAGTTGCTGCTAGGTCCCTCTTTCTGGTTTATGGGAGGGGTGATCTGAGGCGTGAACAATCATCTAAGGCGAGTGAGATCCCCTCTGAAGGGGCCCCCCAGAAGGAAGGAGAATGCCATCAGAGACACTGGAAATGGGGGGGGGGGATAAATTTGCAATGAGTGCATCGACTCGATCGACGCAACCTACGTCTAATAAACGGAAAAGGAATGACGCCACACACACGTCCCCTTGCAGGCCTGGGGGGTTAGAAAAGGCCCCAGGCATTCCTGACTGTTGTAAGAGACGACTAATAGAAGTCTCGCACCTTTCGGCCTACATGTGATGGGCTCCTGTACGGTTTGATCCCCATTTTTCAAAATTTTCCCGAAGAGCGAGCCAAATGAGGAAGGGCGCCTTAGATGGTGCACAGTGTCCATCGTACATTGAGATATTTAGCCCAATTTCTCGTCGTGGCATTGCAGTCCCGCTTATCCTCCATCTCTTGAGCGAGGGCACCTTCCTGGGTGCATTTTCCTCCTCCCACTATGCAGTGTCATTTCTGTGCCGACGAGGACAATGTAATTCTTTGCACCTCATATCCACCACGGTAGCCAGTCTGTTGTGGTGGGGCCGCCATGTACCCTGTTGGTTGTAGCCCCCTGACAACACAGGGATCGCTCTGCTGATGCCTGCGCCGTTAACTCCCCGTGTATGCCATGGAGAAGAAGCCCATCTCTCTGGGGCATTGGGACTCCCAGCAATGGCCATCCTGCCAGGTGGCCCTTGCTGAGGCTGGGTGGCGCTCGTTGGGAGGGCCCCTGGTGAGAGTGGGTGGCATCAGGGCGGGTGACACGCCATGAAGCGCAGTACGTCATCTCTTGCTGGTGGTCCACCGCCAGCAGTCTCTAAGCGGGCAAAGTCTAACTTCAATGCTACGAAATATGACCCCAAATCGTTACCCTCCCTGGCCACACCATGGGAGGAATGCCAGGCTGGCAGTGAAGCTTACTTGATCCGGTACCTCCTATGTACGAGAGTTGATGGGGAATCTTTCATGTCCATGAAGCCTCAGTTTTTTGTGGAGCGTTTATAGGACAAGTTATGAGAGGTGGAGGGCTTCTCCAAAATGCGCTCCGGATCTTCTTGATAAAAACAGCATCCTCTGCCCAGTCACAGGCATTACTCGCTTGTGACAAGTTTGAGGATGTTTCTGTTACCATCACTCCCCATAAGAGTTTAAATAGGGTCCAGGGTATTATACTCCACAGGGACCTTCTCTTTCAATCTGACGACGAACTGCACACCAATTTAGAGCTGCGAGGTGTTCATTTCGTCTGGCGCGTCCATCGGGGTCCGAGGGAAAACCAGGTTGTCACCAGTGCCTTCATCTTGGCCTTTGAGGGTGACACATAGCCCGAGAAGGTCAAGGTGATGGTCTACACCGCTGTGATGTCAACCATATATCCCTCCCGCTATGTGGTGCTTTAAGCGCTGGAAGTTCAGCCATATGTCTTCCACTGTACCTCCAGCATCACATTTCGAGATTGTGGACGTCCATCACATCCCAATACTCCATGTTCCCGCCACCCATCTGTGCCAACTGCAGAAAGCATCATTCACCTTGCTCGCCAGACTGCAGGAGTTCACAGAAAGAGAGGAAAATCATGGAATATAAGACCCTGGACCGACTTACCTGCAGTGAGGCTAAGAGGAAATTTGAGCACCTACATTCCGTTTCTATGACCTCTTATGGTGCTGCTACGAGAACAGTTGTCGCCCCATCATTCCTTGCATTCCTGTCGCCTCTCAGAACTGGAAGACTTAACCTTCCCCCTTGATGGTGGGGGCACTTCCCTCCCTGTTACTCCCACTCCACGTACATTTGGAGCAACACCCCACCAACCATCAGAGATATCAGTCCCCACTTCTGAGCCAGAGAAGTGTAAGTCTTCTTCGGCTCCTCTCGCTAGGAAGGGGTCCCTTGGGTCACTCCCTTCCCAGGTTTCTGCTAGTGGGAAAGATGACACCTGCCAGTGGCTGAAGAGCCCAAAAGCAGCCGGTCACAGGGCTTCACGCTCATCCTCAGTCCTGGACACTGAATCAGAGAAGTCTACCCATCCAGGGAAACCCAAGGAGCAGCGAGAGAAATCCAAAAAGAAGGTCCTCAAGACCAAGGGAATTGCGGTGGCACACACATCACTGCTACCTACAAGCTCTGCGTCTGCAGATGAGGTGGAGATTCTGGCATCTGCTGAGGACCTAGATCCCGCCGGACTCTCAGACACAATGGATATAGACTGCTCAGGCAAGAAGTCGGTGGCAGCAGGTGACCCTGATTCGTAAACTGCCTCGTTGAATGTTCCATGGCTTCCCAGTCTCACGATGACATCATATTCCAGTGAAATTGCGGCGCTTTTCTACCGCCTGGCTGATCTACGGCAACTGTTATGCTTTACACCTGGTTTCTGCATTGCCCTGCAGGAAATCAGGTTCCCAGCAATGCAGACCCCTGCCCTCCATTGCTATAAGGGATACTATATGAACCGTAGCGACTATAATCGACTGTCAGGAGGTGGAGTTTGCTTTTATATACTAAGCTCAATCTGTAGTGAAACTGTGCCCCTTCAAACCCCTCGTGAAGCTGAAGGACGACGCAAGAAATAACTGTCAGCAATGTATATATTCATCCAGATGGTGCAGTACTCCTGAATGTACACTACTGGCCATTAAAATTGCTACACCACGAAGATGACGTGCTACAGACGCGGAATTTAACCGACAGTAAGAAGATGCTGTGATATGCAAATGATTAGCTTTTCAGAGCATTCACACAAGGTTGGCGCCGGTGGCGACACCTACAATGTGCTGACATGAGGAAAGTTTCCAACCGATTTCTCATACACAAACAGCAGTTGACCGGCGTTGCCTGGTGAAACGTTGTTGTGATGCCTCGTGTAAGGAGGAGAAATGCGTACCATCACGTTTCCGACTTTGATAAAGGTCGGATTGTAGCCTATCGCGATTGCGGTTTATCGTATCGCGACATTGCTGCTCGCGTTGGTCGAGATCCAATGACTGTTAGCAGAATATGGAATCGGTGGGTTCAGGAGGGTAATATGGAACACCGTGCTGGATCCCAACGGCCTCGTATCACTAGCAGTCGAGATGATAGGCATCTTATCCGCATGACTGTAACGGTTCGTGCAGCCATGTCTCGATCCCCGAGTCAACAGATGGGGACGTTTGCAAGAGAACAACCATCTGCACGAACAGTTCGACGGCGTTTGCAGCAGCATGGACTATCAGCTCGGAGACCATGGCTGCGGTTACCCTTGCCGCTGCATCACAGACAGGAGCGCCTGCGATGGTGTACTCCACGACGAACCTGGGTGTACGAATGGCAAAACGTCATTTTTTCGTATGAATCCAGGTTCTGTTTACAGCATCATGATGGTCGCATCCGTATTTGGCAACATTGCTGTGAACGCACATTGGAAGCGTTTATTCGTCATTGCCATACTGGTGTATCACCCGGCGTGATGGTATGGGGCGCCATTGGTTACACGTCTCGGTCACCTCTCGTTCACATTGACGGCACTTTGAACAGTGGACGTTACATTTCAGATGTGTTACGATCCGTGACTCTACCGTTCATTCTATCCCTGCGAGACCCTTCATTTCAGCAGGATATTGCACGACCGCATGTTGGAGGTCCTGTACGGGCCTTTCTGGATTCAGAAAATGATCGACTGCTGCCCTGGCCAGCACATTCTCCAGACCTCTCACCAATTGAAAACGTCTGGTCAATGGTGGCCAAGCAACTGGCTCGTCACAATACGCCAGTCACTACTCTTGATGAACTCTGGTATCGTGTTGAAGCTGCATGGGCAGCTGTACCTGTACATGCCATCCAAGCTCTGTCCGACACAATGCCCAGGCGTATCAAGGCCGTTATTACGGCTAGAGGTGGTTGTTCTGGGTACTGATTTCTCAGGATCTATGCACCGAAATTGCGTGAAAATGTAATGACATGTCAGTTCTAGTATAATGTATTTGTCCAATGAATACCCGTTTATCATCTGCATTTCTTCTTGGTGTAGCAATTTTAATGGCCAGTAGTGTATTAACTGCACTGATTTATCAACTCTTTATGACTCCCCTACTTTTGGGAGATTTTAACGCCCATAAGCCCCTGTGGGATGGCACCGTGCTTACTGGCCGAGGCAGAGATGTCGAAACTTTACTCTCTCAGTTCGATCTCTGCCTCCTAAATACTTGGGCCGCTACACATTTCGGCGTGGCTTATGGTAGCTACGCGGCGATTGATTTATCAATTTGAAGCCCAGGACTTCTCCCGTCTATCCACCGGAGAGCACATGACGACCTGTATGGTAGTCACCACTTCCACATATTCCTGTCTCTGCCCGGCATCAGGCACAGGGCCGCCTGTCCAGATGGGCTTTAAACAAGGCGGGCTGGGAAACTTTCACCTCTGCTGTCACCGTCTCCCCGACACGGTAACATTGATGTGATTGTTGAGCAGGTGACTACAACAATCGTTTCTGTGGCAGAAAACTGGATCCCTCTCTCTTTAGGATACCCCCGGCCAAATGCAGTCCCTTGGTGATCGCCGGAAGTCGCTGAAGCAATGAAGGTACGTCGGCGAGCTCTACAGCGGTATAAGCGGCACCCTTCCCTCTGCACCTCATAGAATTTAAACGGCTCCGTGTCCCCGCTCGCCAACTTATCAAACGGCAGAAGCAGGAGCGTTGGGAGAGAAATGTCTCGATCATTGGGTGTCATATGCAAAGATCAAATGTGTTTTCAGGTACCGGACCCCAACAGATGTTCCCGGTCTTAACATAAATGGTGTATTATTTACTGACGCAAACGCGGTTGCCGAGCACTTTGCTGAACACAATGCTCGAGCCTCTGCGTCGGAGAATTACCCCACCCCCAGCCTTTCGCACTCTCAAACGTCGGCTGGAAAGGTAAGTCCTCTCGTTTATTACACGCCACAGTGAATCCTATAACGCCCCATTTACAGAGTGGGAGCTCATAAGTGCCTTGAACATTGCCCTGACGCAGCTCCTGGGCCAAATTGCATCCACAGTCAGATGATTAAACATCTCTCACATGACTCCAAGCGACATCTCCTCGTCATCTTCAACCAGATCTGGTGCGATGGCGTCTTTCCATCGCTGTGTCGGGAGAGCACCATCATTCCTGTGCTCAAACCGGCAAAAACACGCTTGATGTGGATAGCTATCGGCCCATCGGCCTCACCAGCGTTCTTTGTAAACTGCTGGAACGTATGGTGTGTCGGCGGTTGTGTTGGGTTCTGGAGTCACGTGGCCCACTGGCTCCATGTCAGGGCAGCTTCCACCAGGGTCGCTCTACCACTGATGATCTTGTGTCTCTCGAGTCTGCCATCCAAACAGCCTTTTCCAGACGCCAACATCTGGTTGCCATCTGTTTTGATTCACGAAAAGCATATGACACCATCAGGCGACATCATATCCTCGCCACATTATATGAGTGGGGTCTCCGAGGCCCACTCTCGATTTTTATCCACAATTTCCTGTCGCTTCGTACTTTCGGTTTCAAAGTTGGTGCCTCCCGTAGTCCCCATCCCCCCCCCCCCCCCTCCCATATCCAGGCCAATGGGGTCCCACAGGGCTCCATATTGAGTGTATCTCCTATTTCTAATGGCCATCAATGGTCTAACAGCAGCTGTAGGGCCGTCCTCACCTTCTCTGCATGCAGACTACTTCTTCATTTCGTACTGCTCCACCAGTACTGGTGTTGCTGAGCGGCACCTACAGGGAGCCATCAACAAGGCGCAGTCATGGGCTCTAGCCCACGGTTTACAGTTTTCGGCCGCAAAGTCGTCCGTCATACACTTCTGTCGGCGTCGTACCATTCATCCGGAATCAGAAGTTTACCTTAATGATGATCCACTCACTGTAGTGGAGACATATCGGTTCTTAGGACTGGTTTTCGACGCCCGATTGACTTGCCTTCCTCATCTTCGTCAGCTTAAGCGGAAGTGCTGGCAGCACCTCAGTGCCCTCCGCTGCTTGAGCAACACCAGCTGGGGTGCAGATCGCTCTACGCTCCTACAGCTCTGCAGAGCCCTTGCTCAATCTCGCCTTTGAGAGTCTGGTTTATGGTTCGGCGGTGCCCTCGGCGTTGCATTTACTCGACCCAGAGCACCACTGTGGCGTTCACCTAGCGAGAGGAGCTTTTAGGACGGGTCCGGTGACCAGCGTCCTTGTGGAGGCCGGAGTCCCACCATTGCAGGTTAGGCGTGCACAACTGCTGGCCAGTTGTGTTGCACACGTTTGTAGTTCTCGTGCGCATCCAAATCACCATCTCCTTTTCCCACCCACGGTGGTTCATCTCCCACATTGGCGGCCCAGGTCAGGGCTTCCAATTGCTGTTCGTGTCCGATCCCTTCTTTCCGAACTGGAGTCCTTCCCTTTACCATCTATACTTGAGGTCCATTCACGTACACCTCTATGATGTAAACCTCGGCCGCGGCCTCGCCTGGACCTTTCACAAGGCCTTAAGGGCTTAGTTAACCCCGCAGCTTTCCACTGCCACTTCCTCTCGATTCTTGACATGTACCGAGGCTACGAAGTGGTTTATACCGAACGGCCCGATGGATGATGCATACGTCCATGGAAGACATATCGAACAGCATTTCTTGCCCCATTGTTGCAGTGTTTTCACGGCCGATCTGGTGGCTATATCTTGTGCTCTTGAGCAAATCCGTTCTTGCCCTGGGGAGTCGTTTCTTCTGTGTAATGACTACTTGAGCAGTCTGTGTTCAGTAATACATCGCAAGGTTTTCCGACTTTGGGAGACGAAATGGCATAACTTCAATATGCACAACAAACTGCGTGCCATTAAGGAGACTACGAATGTGTGGCAGTCCTCCGTGCGGGCCTCTCCCAGGGACTCTGTGGCTCTCTGCCGGCTCCACATTGGCCACGCTTGGGTGACACACGGCTGCCTCCTGCGCCACGCTGACTCACCCCAGTGTGGGCGCGGCGCCCGGCTGACAGTGGCCCATATCTTGCTGAGCTGTCCTTCTTTGGCTGCCCTGTGACGGACTCTTCAGTTATCGGACTCATTGCCAGTAATTTTTGGCTGACAACACCTCATCGGCTAATTTACGTTTTATATGTGATGGTGGGTTTTATCGTTCTATATAAGTTTTAGGGCATGTCCTTTGTCCCTTTGTGTTTCCACTCTAATTCTTTTAGGGTGGATGTTTTAATGTGTCGCAGAGTGGCTGGCTTTTCCTTTTTATTCTCGTGGTCGGCTAGCCATGGTCATCTGCTCTCTTGTTTTTACCCCTTCTACCTGCTTCTTGCTTTTCTCTGTGGTTTTCTTGTCCTGTTTAGTCCATAGAAGTGTTGGTTGTCCTTCTGTTACTCTTTTGGTTCTTCCTTTCTCCTGTTATTGTGCTGTATGTCTCCTTTCTTTCCTTCTTTTCTTTGTGTAATTATTTTACCGGGAACACTGGACCGATGATCTCGCAGTTTGGTCCCTCCCCTCTCTTTTAACCAACTAACCGACCACGCACACGACAAATCTTCCAGTCGCATTCCGCTGCGTCGTTGTATCATGCACAGGAGGTGGTCAGAACTTTACATTGAACCCAATCATCATTCAGCAAGGTGTGACACATCTGCAGGCACACTGAAGTCCTGCACTCGCTTAAGCAGTGGAGCTTTGCCTCGTGAGACTTAGCGCCTTGAAGCCCAAAAACGGCTTAAAGCTATGCTCCTCCACATATACCCCGTTCTTGTAGAATTCTTCATATAGTGTTATATGTATTGGGCTGCTTGATGGAATGACTGAGGGAGATGTACATTATTCTGTCTTTGATCAAGGTGCAACCACAGTCCATCAGGTTATGAGGAGGGTTGATGCAGGATTGGTGCCTACCCACACCCTCTTAACGTTTGATCGAATGGAGCTCGCATTGTAGATCAAGGTGGGCTATGAAGTCACCAACGGGAGATCCTACACATTGAACCCAATGTGTTGCTACCAAAGTCAGCGTTATAACGATACCTGCATACCCTGTAACTGCCAAATGTGTAACTTGCGACTCGGATGTTAATCAGGGGGTTACCCATTTTCTCTTCCTCACTGCATTAATTTCATTGGCAACCGTGCCACTTCATCCCACAAATGCCTAGTGTACCTCGATGAGCAAGCCATTCAGGAGACCAGGTGAAGCGAAAGGTATCACTCCATGTCACTTGCAAAATGTTACCTAACCAAAAGCCTTGCATACAGCTGTTCAGCAGCTACAGTACCATTGTTTGTAAATCCAGGCCCACAAAATATATAGCCACGCAGATCTGCGACTTCCAGTTCAGTGATACGGTTTTGAAATCGTCTAGTTCTAAGGTGACTTTCTCACCTTTGTCCACTACAGTTATTCAACACACCAAAAAACCTTCGCACACACTGGTGAAGTCATTGTGCTGCAACCAGAAGAACGGAAATTTAAAAAGGAATACTCCCAGAATGACTTTTTGCGTTCATCAAGCCAGCGAACGTCTAGGTTCACGTCTGACAGATCCAAAGGTATTAAGGAGTCGAACAAAAACATTATTCCTCTACAACAATGACACCGTGCAGCACCTCTGTTGGTTTGACATCCATTTCACCAGTGGGGATTACCAACTGTTTCTCCACCCTGGAGTCAGCTGACCGATCCAGGTAGGTTATTGGTACCCCTGTAGACAAAATGGAACAAGGTCCTCCAGCCTCACAACACTGTAATAGTATGCAACCGAAATATGGCGTTCCACAGCCACTGACTAATTCTACTTCCAGCAGAAATATCTCCTCTCATATAATATGGCTGATCTCCAGTGGAAAATTCGTGACATCAGATCACTAGCACAGACTTACAGCTGCCACTGCGATCACAATTCCCAGTTGTTTTATGTCCTCAAGAAACGAAATTACGCCCTAAAGACCGCTTCAACCTGTTACACTTCACTGCAGCAGGTTTAGACCTCCCGTCTGAGAAAGGAACTCCATGTGAGAGGGGCGTCACGACGCTCGATTGGGACGACATCCGTAGTCAAACTATTTCATTGAACACCCAGCTACAGGTTGTTGCTGTCCGTCTTTCTCTCTCCAGTTATACCTTTTCCCTTTGTAATATCTACATACCACCATCCTCTGACCTCACCAAGGCAGACATATTGCAGCTTACCTCTCAGCTCCCTCAACCCTTTCTGCTAGGTGGCGAACACCCACCATCCCGTTTGGGGCTCTCTGGGAACCTGCCCAAGAGGCTCTCTCCTGGCAGATATTATCAATAAGTTTGCTCTCAACACAGATGAATCCACCTTTTTTCAGATTCCAACCACACTTTTTCGCACCTGCACCTCTTGTACTGTACGGCACAGCTTGCCCACAGTCCAGAGTGGTCCGTCCCCTCAGACACATACTCGAGTGACCATTTCCAGTGCGCAATTCGTCTGCTCACTCACGTCTGATCTGTGTGCACGACCAACTGGAAACTTATTAAAGCTGACTGGAAGCTCCACTCTCCGCTGAAACCCTTCGACGATCAGTGTTTCCACAGCAGTGATGGTCAAGTAGAGCACGTTGCGAATACTATTCTTACCGCCGCAGAGTGTTGAATTCCCCGAGCCTCTTCCGTACCACGCGTGACGTGGGCTGAGGAATGCTGCGAGGCGTGAAGGCGTGCCCTCAGTGACTTCGAACGCCGTCCCAAAGACGAGAACTGCATTCGTTATAAACAGTTGCGGGTAAAGTGTTGTAGCATTATCAGAGATTGCAAGAGAGGTAGATGGATGTTTTCTACTAATTCTTCTACTGTTCTACTCCCTCTTCTGTTGTTTGAGGTAATGTATATCAGATTTTTGGAGACACGGTACATCTCCCAGTTGCTGGTCAGACTGGTGACGATGTCATTGTGGACACTATCGATATTTCAAACACCTTGGATTGATAGTTGAAGAGATCTCGAGCTCTGCCCGTCATTATCCTGCCTTCCTTCCTTGGAAACGAACGGAGGCAGCTCGGGAGATATCTTTCCCTCTCAGAATCGCGAATGCTAAAATACCGTTGTAACTATGAGGGAACACGATCCTCTGCTCCAGGACCAGGCGATATTCACGTTGCAGCACCCATCTCTTGGTGGCATCGGCCGGAGTGGCCGTGCGGTTCTAGGCGCTACAGTCTGGAACCGAGCGACCGCTACGGCGCAGGTTCGAATCCTGCCTCGGGCATGGATGTGTGTGATGTCCTTAGGTTAGTTAGGTTTAATTAGTTCTAAGTTATAGGCGACTGATGACCTCAGAAGTTAAGTCGCATAGTGCTCTGAGCCTCTTGACGGCAAACACTTTCCCCTTCGTACGTATGATCGCATTTGGACGCACGTTTCCCAGTCACACGTGTAAAGCCATTGTAGTCCTCACACCCAAGCCTGGTAAGGACATATACATCTACATCAAACTCCGCAAGTCGCCTAATGGTGTATGGCGGAGGGTACTTTCGGTACCACTATCTGATCCCCCCAACCCTGTTCCACTCGCAAATAGTGCGTGGGAACAATGACTGTCGGTGTGTGAAATCTTATGGGACTTAACTGCTGCAGTCGTCGACTGTGCGGCTGGTCCCGGCGGAGGTTCGAGTCCTCCCTCGGGCATGGGTGTGTGTGTTTGTCCTTAGGATAATCTAGGTTAAGTAGTGTGTAAGGTTAGGGACTGATGACCTTAGCAGTTAAGTCCCTTAAGATTTCACACACACACACTTAACTGCTAAGGTCATCAGCCCCTAAGCTTACACACTACTTAACCTAGATTATCCTAAGGACAAACACACACATCCATGCCCGAGGGAGGAATCGAACCTCCGCCGGGACCAGCCGCACAGTCCATGACTGCAGCGCCTTAGACTGCTCGGCTAATCCCACGCGGCATGACCGTCGGTACGCCTCTGTGTTGGCTCTAATTTCTCGATTTTTCTCCTCGTGGTCAATACGCGAGATGTATGTGTGGGGGAGGAATATGTGTCTGACTCCTCCTGAAAAGTGCTGTCCCGAAATTTCAATAGTAAATCTCTCAGTGATGCACAACGCCTCTCTTGTAACGTATGTCAGTGAGTTTGTTTAGCATCTCCGTAACGCTCTCTCGCCAGCTAAACGACCCCGTGACGAAACGTGCCACTCTTCGTTGGAGCTTCTCTATCTCCTCTATCAGTCCTGCCTGATAGGGATCCCAGACAGATGAACAAGAATCGGACGAACAAGCGTCTTATAAGCCACTTCTTTCGCGGTTGAGTTACATTTCCTTAAGATTCTTCCGATGAATCTGAGTCTGGTGTCTGCTTTTCCCACTATCTGTTTTATACGGTCATTCCACTTAAGGTCGCGCTGGATAGATACGCCTTGATATTTTACGGCGGATTCTGTCTCCAGGTGTTTGTCATTAATAGTGTAGCTGTACAGTAGTGGATTCCTTTTCCTATGTATGCGCAGTGTGTTACATTTATTTACGTTCAGGGTAAACTGCCAGTCGGCGCCATTCATCAATTCTCTGCAGGTCGTTCTGCAAATTCCTACTATCTGCTGGCGTTGCTACTTGGCATAGACCACTCCATCATCTGCGAATAGCCTTAAAGAGCATCCGACACTTTGTAGCAGATCATTTATATATATCGTAAACAGCAACGATCCTTTACGCCTGTCTATTTAGTTCCGTTAAGAGCGACGTGTTGATTTCTATCTGCAAGAAAGCCTTGAAACCAACCGCAAGTCTGCTCTGATACTCCGTAAGTTCGTAGTTTACTCATTAAACGGCAGTGCAGGTGGTGTCAGATGTCTTACTGAAAGCGAGGGACGCGGCATCAACCTGAGCGTCGTTGTCCACTGCGCTGTGGATCTCATGGAGGAACAGAGCGAGCTGAGTTTCGCGGGATCTCTGTTTGCGGAATCCATGTTGACTTTTATAGAGGAGACGTTCATTTTACAAAAATGTCACAATTCTTGAGCATAAAACATGTTCCATAATTCTACAACAGATTGAAGTCAACGATATAGGTCTATAACTGTGTGGATCTGTCTCACGGCCTTACTTAAAAACGAGAATGAGCTGCGCTTTTTTCCAGTCGTTATGTACCTTTCGTTGCTCAAGCGATCTACGATAAATTACTGCTGGAAGGGGAGCAAGCTGTCTCGCATAATCTTTATAGCATTTTATAGGTATCTCATTTGATCCTGACGTGCTTCCACTACTGAGCGACTGCAGCTGCTTTTCAGTTCCGCTATCTCAATATCTGCCATTTCGACGTTCGCGCGACGATTGCAAGGAGAGACAGTGTTACGATCTTCCGCGCTGAAACAACTTTGGCAGACCGAATTCAGTATTTCGACCTTGTGTTATCTTCCGTTTCGGTGGCGGTGTGGTCGCTGAGAAAATGAATAGATGATTTTGACCCACTTCTTGATTTTTACCTACGACCAAAATCTCTTAGGTGTTTTACTCAGGCCGGTTGACAACGTCTTACTTTCAAAGTCATTGAACACTTCTGTCATTGCTCTCCTTACGCTCATTTTCACTTCGTTCAGCTTTTGTTTGTCAGCTAGGTCTTTTCTTCTCTTTAATCTGAGATGAAGTGGTCTTTGTTTACGTAATGCTTTTGTAACACGGCTATTAAACCAGGGTGAATCTTTCCCATCTCTCAAAATCTTGCTCGGAGCATACTTGTCTAGGGCTTATTGAACGATGCCTTTGAACTTTTTCCATTTGTTCTCCACGTCTTGGTACTCATCACCAAATATTCGATGCTGACTGCTGAGATATTCTGAAATTTGTATCCTGTCACCCATGCTGAGCAAATATATCTTCCTACCTTTCTTAATATTCCTTGTAGGGTCCGTCGTCATAGATGCTGTCACAGTCTTATGATCACTGATACCTTCCTCTACGTCAACTGATTCGACAAGTTCAGGTCTGTTGCCAGGAGGTCTGAGACGTTACCATCACGAGTTCGTTCTCTGCTCAATGTAATTTTCGGACAAGACATCCAGAACAATGCCACATAGTTCCCCGCCTCTGGCATCAATTTTGATGGCGTGACACTCCCAGTCTATACCTGGCAAGTTACAGTCACCCCCTATTACAACGGCATGACCAGGAAAATTACTAATCATATTCTGCAAGTTCGGTCTGAAGCACTCTTCAACTGCATATGCTGATTCAGGTGGTCTATAAAAGCATCGTATCACCATTTTTGACCCTTCTTTGATACTCAATTTCACCCGTATTAATTCACATTCGGAATACGTGATAACCTCGCTAGATTTTATCGAATTTTTTACTGCAATAAACACGCCGCCACCATTGGCGATTAACCTATCCTTACTACAAATATTCCAATCTGAAATTAGGATTTCATTGTCATTGACGTCTGTTTTCAACTAGCTTTCTGTTCCCAATACTGTTTGTGCATTATAACCTTCAGTAAGCGATACTAATTCTGGGACCTTTCTTGGATGCTCCTGCAGTTTACTAAAATCATATTAATCTCTTCTATCTCTGATCTGCGAAGACCAAGATTCTCTGAGGTCGCTGTGGCTAAGTTAACGGGCAAATCGTGTTTGCTCCCAAGGGAGAGGTTCTCTAACCTAAAAAACCCATGTGCACGCCACACGTACTCCGCTACCCTAGTAGCCGCTTCCTGTGTGTAGTGCACGCCTGACCTATTAAGAGGAACCCTACATATCTGCACCCGGTAGTGGAGGTCGAGAAGTTCGCGTCAGATACCGTAGCAGAACCGTCTGAGCCTCTGATTTAGCACTTCCGCCCTGCTCCAAACCAGAGGACCGCGATCAACCCTGGGTATGATTCTACAAATTGACAGCTTAGACTGCACCCCGCGTGCGTTGCTAGTTGGCTTCCCCAAACCAGCCAGCCACTGAAAGGAGCCGAGGATGAGCTCAGAACCCAAGCGGCAGGCGTCATTCGTGTCGACATGTGCCACTACACGCAGCCGGTTGCACCCAGTGCGCTCGATAGCCGCCGGCCGGGTCTCCTCCACATCACGACCATACCTGCTGCAAAACATACCGAATGGATGTTATCAATGAGCGCTCTTGCCACCCACCGCGATACAAATGGGCATATTTTACTTCGATGGTATACAGGCTACTAAGATTGCCACTAAGCCAACAGGAAGTAGAAAAAGAGTTAAATATTTTAAAACAAGTGGCCGTAGCGAACGGATATACGTGTAAGCAGGTGATGAATATTTATAAGAAGATAAAGAAGAGGCAAATGAAACAAATAGAAGGAAGTCAAGTCGCAGTTAAGAGGAACAACAAGAAAAAATATGTGGATCTCACTTTACAGTGGAAGAATTACAGATAAGATTGAAAGATGCTTTCGTAAATCCGACGTTAAAATAGGTTAGATTAGGTTAGTGTTTAACGTCCCGTCGACAACGAGGTCATTAGAGACGGAGCGCGAGCTCGGGTTAGGGAAGGATTGGGAAGGAAATCGGCCGTGCCCTTTCAAAGGAACCATCCCGGCATTTGCCTGAAACGATTTAGGGAAATCACGGAAAACCTAAATCAGGATGGCTGGAGACGGGATTGAACCGTCGTTCTCCCGAATGCGAGTCCAGTGTCGTTAAAATAGGGTTCCGAACAAATAACACGTTAAAATTGAAACTCGGGCACAGAATATGTAATAGTAGGAATAAATTTCAGGATTCAGGTGTATATAAGATCAAATGCAATGACTGCTGTAAACAATATACAGGGCAGACTGGTAGGAACTTTGGGACCAGATTCAGGCAGCACACCTACTCTCAAAACAAAACAGCTTTTGGGGCGCATATGGCTGCCTCAAAGCACTCAGTCACGAACATTGAACACAATTTAGACATCCTGCATAGAGCTCATAAGGTACGGTTTCTTAACATTTTGGAAGAAGTTGAAATATACACCCACAAAAATAAAGATCCGGATTTAATACTCAACGAGTAAAGCGAATTCAATCATAACGCCTATTCTAGCATTTATGACGACTTACTAAAATGACAACTGTTGCGTGTGGAGGTCCAGGCCGAGGGATGAGAGATGGTGCGTGATGGAGAAGCCGGAAGACGCGTGCAGCGCCTGGCGTCGTTGACGGGGCCCTCCTGCACGGCCCTCTTGCCCGCGGCGATGGACAGCAGACGACTGAGCGGATCGCTGCACAACACCGAAGTGACGGGAACCACGGAAGCAGACCGTAGAGGAATACAAGTCCACACCAGCGCCATAGATATATAAATCGCCCTATGTTTTTTAGATCGTATAAAAATAATTTTACTGTTTTTTAATTTTGATAAGTACAGATTTTAACCTTGACATCTACATATTTTAATTAAGTATTTTTGGAGATAAAACTTAATAAAAAAATCTACTGAATACAGTATGTGCAAATGGAATGTAACAAATGTACCAGACGCCACATGTCGGTAATAGTGTTATAATTCATATAAATGAAGTGCATTCTGCCAACCAATTTTATGTGACGCAGCATGTGAAAGTTGCTGGATTTGGACGGGTTACTCCTGTAACTGAAATATCAGGCACGTTCTGGTACATTTGATGTTGATTAGATAGGATGAAAAAGATTTGCTTCCGTGAAATAGTAAATTAGTATCATTATCGTTACAGATCTGAAGATGGGTCTAAGTGAACCGAAACCGGTCATATGAATAAAAAATTTTGCAATCAAGACGGATTATAAGTAACATTTTACAATCACTGATTGCTGCTATCTCATCAGACATTATGTCTGTTTTTGCAATACCGAATGGACACTGGAATTACAGTATTTCCCACCTTGCCCGCTATCTTCCTGAGGGGCTCCATCGCCCGCCTAACATTGGAGCTCCCAATGACTAGCATACCCCACCCTCTGTACTTGCACGGACTGGGTGGGAGAAGCGACCGCTGACCCAACTGAAGAGGCATCCCGTGCTATGACGTAGGGAGCCAGCCGCACGGCCTGCTCCCTTTTTCGCCTTCCGCCCAGTGCCCAGTGCCACCCACTCTGGAGTCAGGACGCACCGGCCAGATGTTGCTTATCGAAAGTGCAGTGACGTCCTGGTCACCAGGGGATTCCAGTGGCATCAAAGGTGTCGCAGGTCTCGTCACTGGCGCCACGACGTCACCGCAACTTCGAGCACCAGCTGGAAGCTTGTCGACGGTAACCGACGCAGCTTCCAACTGTTTACGGACAGCAGACAACTCTCCTTGTGTCCGCTTACAACGAACACAGTCCCTAGCCAGATCGTACTGTGTATAAAATAGATGTGAGGTGTCAAATGGCGCTACCGAGTTTGAAAAAATACCAAAGGAGAATAAGGTAACGCTATAAGTTGCTGTGCAGATTTCTCACTGTACTGTGAGACCGCAAGCTATTAAAGAGAAATAAATTTCTTTACTGAAGTTATTGTATTTACAGATACCGGTTATTAGAAACTCTTTTGCCGAAAAGTTACTGAACGAGATAAATATTCAAACTAGGATGCACTGATCTAAACTGTGTGCTGACTACTAGCACAAAATTAAAACTTAGTGGCGTGACGGAGTTTCTGGCGAGGGGAAAATTTACACTAGCAAGCCGCCCTACACAAGGATATTCACAAGACTTGCACTTACAGTTTAGCAGACAAGTGCTGCTGCTGCTCTGCTGCGCGTTCTCTCGGCTCGGCGGAGGACAAACGTCTTCCATCCAGCTTGCACACAGTTTCCCTCACCAGCAGTGTTCGGTTGGTATGTTGGCGGACGATTCTCGGAATTTGCTAACAAATGCTCAGTGTGGATTTTCCGAGCACCACCCTGCGTTCGACCACCTCGTCACCCTGCAAACCCACACTACGCACGGTTGTCTGCGGAAATGCCAGACTGGAGCTGAAACTTCCTGGCAGATTAAAACTGTGTGCCGGACCGAGACTCGAACTCGGGACCTTTGCCTTTCGCGGGCAAGTGCTCTACCAACTGAGCTACCCAAGCACGACTCACGCCCCATCCTCACAGCTTTACTTCTGCCAGTACCTCGTCTCCTACCTTCCAAACTTTACAGAAGCTCTCCTGCGAATCCTGCAGAACTAGCACTCCTGAAAGAAAGGATATTGCGGAGACGTGGCGTAGCCACAGCCTGGAGGATATTTCTCATTCTGGAAACATCCCCCAGGCTGTGGCTAAGCCATGTCTCCGCAATATCCTTTCTTTCAGGAGTGCTAGTTCTGCAAGATTCGCAGGAGAGCTTCTGTTAAGTTTAGAAGGTAGGAGGCGAGATCCTGGCAAAAGGAAAGCTGTGAGTACCGGGCGTGAGTCGTGCTTGTGTAGCTCAGTTGGTAGAGCACTTGCCCGCGAAAGGCAAAGGTCCCGAGTTCGAGTCTCGGTCCGGCACACAGTTTTAATCTGCCAGGAAGTTTCATACCAGCGCACATTCCGCTGCAGAATGAAAATCTCATTCCAGACTAGAGCTGTCTTTTTTTATTTGGAGAATGCTTTAGATAAGTGCTGGTTGACGGGCATTCTCTGTGCGATGCACATAGGGCTTCCGAGGCCACGTGCCTCATTTTATTCAGGAGTTTTTTAAACATGGGGTTTTCTAGGCATGTGTGGGTTTGGCATTGTTGCACACTTTTACTCAGGAGAACGGGGTGCCTTATGGCTCGGTGCTGAGTCATAGCAATTACCCCATCGTGCGGTGTCTCCCTCCACGCACCTCGTGTTCTGTTTTCGTTGATGACTTTGCGACCTGTTTACTTGAGCGACGACTTCAACGATGTCAGTCGTCTTTATTCCACAGCTTTGTTTTCTACCGAAGCAACCGAACTTCTAGCGGCATAAGGAGTTTCTTCCACCGTACTTATATCTCGGTCCTTCAGTTTGTCGAAACCACCAAATTCTTGGGCCTCAAGCTCGATAGGAAACTGTTTGCCCTCCTACATACAATGTACCCCGTCTCTAAACATCCTACGTTTTTTAAAGGTACTTTATGCGGAGCTGATCGGAAAATCCTTCTCCGCTTACATCATGGCCTAAAAGTGGAACGACATCTCATGCAATACTGCTCACAGTAATAAACTCCACACAATGATGGAGTCTACTGCAGTTTGCTTGGTAGGAGTCCACTGTTTTATGCCGTCTACACGTTGGTCATACCAGGCTCGCCCACTGTTTCATCCTACGTAACGACCCACCCCCCCAGTGTCGTTGTGGGGCCAGACTGACACCATCTCACATATTGTTGGAATGTCCTCTTCTTTCGGCCCTCCGTGCTAAGTATAGTATTAGTATATTAGCAGACTATTCCCTGATGGTTGAACTAATCCTCAGTTTCCTCTGTGGAAGTGGTTTTCATTTCCAGATATAAGTTTTTGCTTTACTCCTGGAGCAGGGACAGGATGGTTGTGGTTGTTACTTCTATCCATGTCTTCTCGGTCTGGAACCCCATGACCACTCCCCCGTGGAAAGACCGCCCCTTTTTTCCAGTTTTTGGATTTGGTCTCACCTTTTATGACTTTTACTCTGTGTGTTTTAATTTCATTATTTTATAGTTTGACTCCCGTGACTGGATCCGTCCACTTTCATCTGACCCCCTTTCTTCTGTGAGTAACTTCGGAATTGCGGGACTGATGACTTCACCGTTTGGTCCCAAAAACCAAGTCAATCAATCAGTCCTCCGCTTATATGAATCCATTGTCCGATCAATAATGTACTGTGTGTGTCTCGTTTACTCATCTACACGACCGTCTATTTAAGGCTGTATGAATACAGTCCACCATCAAGGCATGTTTGCCCACTGGAGCTTTCTACACTGTCCCATCTATGCAGACGCTGACTAACTACTGCTGTCACACAGGTGCGACGTTCTCCTCGGCAGATACGTGTGACATGTCCTCATGCCCAACCATCCCTCCTAGTCATCCTTTTTTCATGCCTCCCTTGAATGCCAACAAGGGATAAGCGGAACTTGTTTGTTGCCTTCTGGAGTTCTCCGATAGACTGTTTTGGAATCCAAACCTCATGTTACCTGCCACGTTCTCGATGGATGAGAGTCCTTCACTGCCTTGGCTTCGTCCGGAGGGTCAGTGTTCATCTTGGATTTAATTCCTTTTTCAAGGACACTACGCTAGATCGACCTGTCGCTGTGTTTCTCCAACTTTGCACGCAACCAGCGGATGGAACCCTCGTCTACACTGATGGCCTCAAGACCCACCGTGGTGTAGGATGTGTCTTTGACAATGGCAACAAACATTTAAGTACCTGCTTGTGGACCAGTGCTCGATTCTTAGGCAGACCTTTCTGTCTTCAGTCGGGCCACCCAATACATCCAAAGACATAGGCTTCTAAATTGTGTATGATGTTCCGATTCACTAAGTACCCTGCAGAGCCTCTGTGTACTATACGAGTACACAGACTTCCCCTTCGTACAACGAATCCAAGAATGACTGCACTCGCTGACTGCTGGACCCAACATAATGTTCTTGTGGGTCCGTGGTCAGATCGGAGTGTCGGGGAATGAAACTGCCAATGCTGATGCCGAGGCTGCTGTATGGCTAACTAGGCACGCCAGCTTTCTGTTCCTTCAGATGAACTCCGTGTTGCTGCACACGGGAACATTGTGTCCCTCTGCCACGAACACAGGTCTCCTTCGTATGGAAATAACGAGAAAGTAAATACCTCCCAGCGTCTTGGACGACTTCTTGTGAACTGTCTCGTCGTGTGAAGATACTTTTAGCTCGGCTGTATGTTGAGCACTGTCGTTTGTCACCTTCATTTGTTACGTGGAGACCCCACACCACTCTGCTTACTGAAACCAACCATTAACAGTATGCCATTCTCTGTTTCAATGCCGGTTTTATAATCGTTTACGTTGTATGTTTGCCGTCTTAATTATCAGATACGCTGTGGAGCCAAAGAAACTCGTACGTCTGCCTAATATCGTGTAGGGCCCCCACGAGCACGCATAAGTGCCGCAGCACGACGTGGTATGGACTCGAATAAGGTCTGAGGTAGTGCTGGAGGGGACTGACTCCATGAATCCTACAGGGCTGTCCATAAGTACGAGGAGGTCGTGATCTCTTCTGAAGAGCACATTGCAAGGCATGCCAGGTATGCTCAATGTTCATGTCTGGGGAGTCTGGTGGCCAGCGTAAGTTTCATTTCAGAATAGTGTTCCTGGAGCCACTCTGTAGCACTCGTGGACGTTTGGGGTGTCACACTGTCCTGCTGGAATTCTCCAAGGCCGTCGAAATGCACAGCGGACATGAATGGATGCAGGTGATCAGACAGGATGCTTACATACGTGTCACCTGTGCGAGTCGTATCTAGACGTATCAGGGGTCCCGTATCACTCCAAGTGCTCATGCCCCACACCATTACAGAGCCTCCAGCAGCTTGAACAGTTCCCTGCTGACATGCAGGGTCCACGTTTTCATGAGGTTGTCTCCATACCTGCACACGTCAACCGACAGGGCAACATGTTTCCAGTGAACAGTCCAATGTCGTTGTCGACCGGCCCAGCCGAGGAGTAAAGCTTTGTGTCGTGCAGTCATCGAGGGTACACGAGTAGATCCTCGGCTCCGAAAGCCCGTATCGATGATGTTTCGTCGAACGGTTCGCACACTGACACTTGTTGACGGCCCAGCACTCAAATCTGCGCAAATTTGCGGAAGGGTTGCGCTTCCGTTACGTCGAACAATTCTCTTCAGTCGTCGTGGGTCCCGTTCTTGCAGTATCTTTGTCGGGCCGGAGCGAAGTCGGAGATTGGATATTTTACCGGTTTCCTGATACTGACGGTACACCCGTGAAATGATCGTATGGGAAAAATCCCCACTTCATCGCTACCTCGGAGATGCCGGGTCCCATCGCTCGTGCGCAGACTGTACCACCACCTTCAGACTAAGTTAAATGTGGATAACCTGCCATTGTAGCAGCAGTAACCGGTTTAACCACTGCGCCACACACTTGTTGTCTTATACAGGCGTTGCCGACCTCAGCGAAGTATTCTGAATGTTTACATTTCTCTGTATTTGAATACGCATGCGTATAGCAGTTTCTTTGGCACTTCAGTGTATTTTAGCAAATACAGCTCGAGCTGAAGATAGCGTTTCACTTCTTATTCGTTGTAGTAATATGACAGGAAGTTGGAGCATCCTCCTCAAAGGGGAAGTGACCTTTCCTAGCTATCCCTCTACTACAGACGATTGGGCTCAGGGAATTAAAGACTTTAGCTTCATCTAGTAATTGACCGTTTAAAGTTATGACATGACTTAACAGAAAATCCTAGGAAGTTCTGGTCTTACGTGAAATCAGTAAGTGGCTCGAAACAGCATATCCAGACACTACGGGATGATGATGGCATTGAAACAGAGGATGACACGCGTAAAGCTGAAATACTAAACACCTTTTTCCAAAGCTGTTTCACAGAGGAAGACCGCACTGCAGTTCCCTCTCTAAATCCTCGCACAAACGAAAAAATGGCTGACATCGAAATAAGTGTCCAAGGAATAGAAAAGCAACTGGAATCACTCAACAGAGGAAAGTCCACTGGACCTGATGGGATACCAATTCGATTTTACACAGGGTACGCGAAAGAACTTGCCCCCCTTCTAACAGCCGTGTACCGCAAGTCTCCAGAGGAACGGAGGGTTCCAAATGATTGGAAAAGAGCACAGGTAGTCCCAGTCTTCAAGAAGGGTCGTCGAGCAGATGCGCAAAACTATAGACCTATATCTCTGACGTCGATCTGTTGTAGAATATTAGAACATGTTTTTTGCTCGCGTATCATGTCGTTTTTGTAAACGCAGAATCTACTCTGTAGGAATCAATATGGATTCCGGAAACAGCGATCGTGTGAGACCCAACGCGCTTTAATTGTTCACGAGACCCAGAAAATATTAGATACAGGCTCCCAGGTAGATGCTATTTTTCTTGACTTCCGGAAGGCGTTCGATACAGTTCCGCACTGTCGCCTGATAAACAAAGTAAGAGCCTACGGAATATCAGACCAGCTGTGTGGCTGGATCGAAGAGTTTTTAGCAAACAGAACACAGCATGTTGTTATCAATGGAGAGACGTCTACAGACGTTAAGGTAACCTCTGGCGTGCCACAGGGGAGTGTTATGGGAGCATTGCTTTTCACAATATATATAAATGACCTAGTAAATAGTGTCGGAAGTTCCATGCGGCTTTTCGCGGATGATGCTGTAGTATACAGAGAAGTTGCGGCATTAGAAAATTTTAGCGAAATGCAGGAAGATCTGCAGCGGATAGGCACTGACCTTTAACATAGATAAATGTAATGTAGTGTGAGTACGTAGAAAGAAGGATCCTTTATTGTATGATTATATGATAGCGGAACAAACACTGGTAGCGGTTACTTCTGTAAAATATCTGGGAGTATGCGTGCGGAAGCATTTGAAGTGGAATGATCATACAAAATTAATTGTTAGTAAGGCGGGTACGAGGTTGAGATTCATTGGGAGAGTCCTTAGAAAATGTAGACCATCAACAAAGGAGGTGGCTTACAAAACACTCGTTCGACCTATACTTGAGTATTGCTCATCAGTGTGGGATCCGTACCAGATCGGGTTGACAGAGGAGATAGAGAAGACCCAAAGAAGAGCGGCGCGTTTCGTCACAGGGTTATTTGGTAACCGTGATAGCGTTACGGAGATGTTTGGCAAACTCAAGTGGCAGACTCTGCAAGAGAGGGGCTCTGCATCGCGGTGTAGCTTGCTGTCCAGGTTTCGAGAGGGTTCGTTTCTGGATGAGGTATCGAATATATTGCTTCCCCCTACTTATGCCTCCCGAGGAGATCAAGAATGTAAAATTAGAGAGATTCGAGCGCTCACGGAGGCTTTCAGACAGTAATTCTTCCCGCGAACCATACGCGACTGGAACAGAAAAGGGAGGTAATGACAGTGGCACGTAAAGTGCCCTCCGCCTCACACCGTTGGGTGGCTTGCGGAGTATAAATGTAGATGTAGCAGTTATTTGTCAGCTATTGCGGCGACTAATAGTGACCTTCAACGGGCAGGTTGCGCCGCCCTGCCGCCAGAAGAATACGCTCAGCTGCAGCAGCTGGGAAGGCTCCGGAAGCTGTGGCTGCAGGACTGCCGGGCGCTGGGGCCCGAGGGGCGGGCGGCGCTGGCGGCCCGCAGCTGCCTGGAGTGGCTGGAGCTGGACCGCTCCGGTCTGGTGCCCGACCCGTCCTCGCTGGCGGCGGAGGACCCGTGGCTGCGGATCGGCCGCCACCTGGAGGACTCGCTCAGCGGTGAGGTGCTGCCGCTCCAGCTGCGCACCACCGACATCGACGCGGACGTCGACGGGCTGTCCGACGCGCTGCCGCTGCTCGAGCTGCTCGGCGCCGACGGCGGCCTGCTGGACCAGCTGGCCGGCCTGCACCGCTGTCCAGAGCTGCGAGAACTCTGCGTCCAGTTCCAGGAAGGGCCCGAGGAGGACGACCAGTCGACCGTACGGGTCCATATGAAGTTGAAAAGTTCTGAGTAAAGATGACAGACAAAATAACAAACATTTAAAGCTGACGCTCACTACTTGAGACAAGTCCTGACTTGACAGCTAGGAGGTTAGTTGTGTTTGAGCTGTTTGTACTAGTAACTACGAAGCTGGTCGCAGAGGTTTAATTAAAGCCTAAAGAAAAAATAATTAGGTAAGTACTTTTCGTCTGTTTACAGGTGGAAGTCTGGAGCCCTGGTATAAAACAGAAACCCTCGCCCCACAGTACCATAGCACGGTAGCCAAAGCAGAACGGCAGAGTCCAGTTGCAAATCGGGGATATGCTGCGCCATTGTGGTCTGCCTCAATTGGCTTGGTTCAAATGGCTCTGAGCACTATGGGGCTTAACTTCTGATGTCATCAGTCCCCTAGAACTTAGAACTACTTAAACCTAACTAACCTAAGGACATCACACACATCCATGCCCGAGGCAGGATTCGAACCTGCGACCGTAGCGGTCGCGCGGTTCCAGACTGTAGCGCCTAGAACCGCTCGGCCACCCCGGCCGGCGCCTCAGTTAGTGACGTGCAATGGCAAAATGGCAATGTGGTGCAGCGAATTTCTGTATGGGCAAAACAGCCGAAGTTCTACCTCTAAAAAAAACGAAGTTCTACCTCTAAAAAAAAAAAAAAATAAAATAAAATAAAATAAAATAAAGAGATACTCTGTGGCTTTGACTACCACTAATTAATTAAAGTAGCATAAAAATATTGTAATGGAAAAGAAACCAAACAGAAAAAATGGGTCACGGTTATAGATTTGTGTGTGCGCGCTTACTAACGAGACAAATTACAGTAAATTGTAGCTGAAGATGCATAAACGGTGTGTTTCAAACTCTTGGGAACAGTGTTCTAGGGGCGATACGTGTCGTCGTGGGGAGCAACTTTCTCCGAAGGCAGTGTGTCCACTGTTGCTCCCCAGCCACGCTAAGTGTCCTGTGCTACCTGTTGTGCCCTTGCGAGGCAGCAGGGCTACGCCTCTGCGGCATTTGTACACAGTGCGTGTTGCCTATTATCCAGTCATCTACTATCGGTGAAAGGTGGCCGGCAAGACAAAACTCAGCTTCTTGATTCGATAGTGAAATACCTTTTAACTGCTTAGATACACGAGATCTTGTGCGTTTTGTTATTGATTGTCATTAAAAATTTACTGGGGTAGCTATTATGCTGCAGACGATTACCAGACCACTCCTAGTTTGGTGAAATCCCGTCGTCCCAGGCCCGGAGATTACTAGGGGCCTCATAGTGCCGGTGAGAAGTCGAGGCGAACATGTCGCCTGTGACGAAAGCTGTTGCCCACGACGAGGTCAGTCACCCTTAGATGCCTGTGCGAAGACTTTCCGTGTATTCACTCAAATGTGTGTGTCCTTGGTCAGTTGATATGTGGCAATTGCAGAATATAAAACATAGCAAGAAGTACCTGGGACGCTTTCCCGTTATAAACGGGATGAAAATCGCATGGACTTGTTGGAAGGCACACAGTTCGCGTTTCGATGAAGTAGGCAAACGACAGCTTCGCTACCTTCTTGTTGCAACAGAGCTGCAGTCAAATTTGTCCAGTAGGCCTGCGTCTGCAGACATACTGTGCAAGCCACTGTGTGACGCGCACTGCTAGTAATTCCTCTTCCTGTCCCACTGGCAAATGGAGGAGGGAAAAACGACTGTCTACACACCACCTGTTTTCGTGATCTTCATGTGAAATGTAAGTCTGAAAGTCTGGCAGGGTCGCCAGGTGAAAGTCGCGAACTCTATCTTCTTATCTCGTGATTTCTACTGAAAATCTCGTGCTTGTAGTTTTGTTAACCTTACTATTGCAGAGATGGCCTAAATTGTTTTATTGGTCCCGTGCGCAGCAAATAACTTACTTGGTCTTTCTGCTGCCACTGCTTGATCTGCTGCATTCCATTATTTAACAAAAAAATACAAAAACCTATTATTCGTGCTGAGTGCAATGCATGTTCTGTATGGCGGCTCCTGCTGTTGCTGCGGCTGCTGCTGCTGCTTACTACAACTACATGTAATTCAAGAGAAAGGTTTGGTCAAATCTAAACCCGATAAATGATAACCCAAACAAGTGATTCCTTTTTTCAAAAACTATATTCTGAAAGCGATTATTTCTCATTCAATTAACAAAACACTAGAAGCTCTTTGAGCAATCGCTTCGTATGTAAATCTGCCTCCAGTGGCATTAAAGCAATATTAGAAATTAATCAAACTCTTGAGACAGACTGAAATACTTCTCAATTAAATACACAGTGAAACACTTCCCTGACAAATACAAAAGAAATCAATGACAAAAATCAATACTTAATCTATTCACCTAACAATGGTTTCCCTTAAGAATTCAACTCCTATCATTATCAAAATTACCGTCTGCTGCTACGCACATACACAAACATTTTCTGTAAATTAATAAGCGCACTGCAGATTATAAAAAATATCAACTCAGTACCAAATCCTGTGTCGCTGCTGGCGGACACGGCAGTACGGCAGCTCGGCGACGACCCCTCGCCCAACACACAGCAGGCGGGCAGGCGGGCAGGCGGGCTCCTACACTGGCCTCCAAACTGCCACCAGTTAATCCGTGCGTTGCGAGGCGCGACAAGAATATCTTAGATTCCAGAGCTTGTGTATGCGCGCTGTAGCCAACCTTTACATCCTAAGAGAGTATTGCCAACTCTCACGTTGGCGGAAGCAGAATCCTTCTGCAGTCAGACTGACGTACTGGTAGTCTACATGTTCTCACAGCATCTCCTTCGCTCAAGGGACTTCCGTTGGAGTATGAAGCTTCTCCATAATAATCACACGTCGTTCTGACGTACCAGTAACAAATCTAGGAGCCCAACTCTGGATTGCTTGTATGTCTGACTTTAACATGACCTGGTGGTATCCATACAGTCG
The DNA here is from genome assembly GCF_021461385.2 of Schistocerca piceifrons. NCBI lineage: Eukaryota > Metazoa > Arthropoda > Insecta > Orthoptera > Acrididae > Schistocerca > Schistocerca piceifrons. The sequence goes on from NC_060146.1 coordinate 219,033,599, forward strand.
AGCAGCACGCAAGAGTGGGACGCACTAATCTTCTACACGCTGTCTCCTTTACAAATGAACCACAATTACTAAAACTTTCTCAATAAAACGAAGTCGACTATTTGCCTTCCCTGCTACCGCCATTATGGGCTCTTTCCATTTCTTATCGCTTTGAAACGTGTCGCCTAGGTATGTAATCGACGTGACTGGCAAGCAGCAAGCTAGTAGTACTGTGTTCCTACGTTAAAGGATTGTTTTTTTCCTACTCAGCTGCTTTAGTTTACATTTTCTACATTTAGAGCAACCCACCACTCACCACACTAATTACAAATTTTATCTAAGTCATCCTGCATCCTCATACAGCCACTTTCGTGTACGCCGCTGCATCATCATAGAGCCCTAAACTGCTGCTCACCCTGTACGTCAGATCATTTACGAGGTGTACACAGAGCACAACAGCGGTCCTACAACACTGCCCTGGGACACTCCTGGCGATAACCTTGTCTCTCAACACGACAACTTACTGGCTTCTGTAACTTAAGTATTCGAGCCGTTCTCATATATTCATTAACAATCGCCATTGGGGCACCGTGTCAAATGCGTTTGGGAAATCCAGAAGTATGCAATCCGCCTGTTGCCCTCCATCCGTGGTTTTCAGGCTATCATGTGAGAGAATGGCAATCTGAGCTTAAAATGAGCGATTTTACTATTTTCCTATCTCAGCTGGTCAGGTGGTGGGAAACAGCTACAAAAGTGAACAACTACAAGGCAGCCAAACCTGGAGTGGATAACGTGACGAGCTACTCCGTGAAGAGCAGCCACGCCGGCTAATCACGCAGTGCATGAGCAAGTACAGTTCTCTCTCTCTTTCGGAAGAACTATTGAGGAAAAGCAGATGTTTAATAGCTCCACGGTGACAACTTTCTTCTGGCGCCCTACTGAACTAGGAGAATGAATAAATAAATGATCTGTAGAACATGCAGGTTTCATGAAATCCGCAATTATAAAAAGAAAAAAAAAATCAATCGTCCAGGACGCCATACGTTAATGAAACTGGAACAAATCCTAGTAAGTGGTGCAACGCAGAAACAAAATTTTTACGAAGGTTGACGTAGTTGTAGGTGTAGGAAGCGGAAGTTTTTGAGGAAGAGTTAATTCACATCCGCAGGGTAAGAAGGGACGCACCACAACTTCTGACACAAAGTTGCTTTATTTGTTGAATTTTTTTCCAGTATTCGCATTAGTTTCAGTAGCAGAGTGTAGCATGTAAAGGAAGTTGTTCACAGGTCTGATGTTAGACAGTTGTTCTCCTAACACCAAAAGGTAATGACTTCTTTACGAATTTATCAAATAGAGAAGTGAAACAGTACATCTAAAAAGACAGTCTGAAGCGTGGGGGATATTCGCGAAACCTAGAACCTCGCCATAGAAATTAACTTCATCAGCATGTGTTGGTGAACTAAGGCTGAATAGCCTTGAGAAATCTTAAGTACGCACATAAATCAGATGTTCGAATTTTTTGTTTGCCTCTGGATTATGATTGTTAGAAAATGGCATTGTTGGATTTTCGCGTCTCGTATTTCAGTGAGTGTTTCTTGATTATCAGAGTAGCTCATCAGAAGATTATCTTGGGAATTTGTCACCGTATAGAGTAGGGTAAACATAGTCATGTGTAGGGACTGTGGTTGTTGTGAGCGGACGCAAGGAGAATTGGCCACTCTTCGGGGACAGGTGGAGGGTTTGTCTATTAGGCTCATCGAGCTCGAGGCGCAGGCGTCGGCTCGTAGTGGCGTTGGGGCAACTGTGGTGAGACCTATGCCTACTTCGGTGGCCTTGGAATCACATGGAACCCCTGATGTCGCTGCGTCTTCCGGCAGTGAGCATCTTACCGGTCAGCCATCACTCCAGGGTGAATGGCGGACAGTGGTGGGCTCGCGCGTGCCTGGCCGAAAGGCGAAGGTGGGATCTGGCCGCGTGGCAGCTGCCTTACCCCTTTCCAACAGGTACGGGGTGCTTCCTAGTGGTGATGACATCGTTTCCGAGCCACCACAGGATGCCTCGCCTGTTGGGCCAGTGGCCGATTCTCCGGCAAGGTCCCGACAGTCACAGAGGGCGGGCCTATTAGTTATAGGGAGCTCCAACGTTAGGCGGGTTATGGAGCCCCTCAGGAAAATAGCGGGTAGGTCGGGGAAGAATGCCAGTGTGCACTCGGTGTGCTTGCCGGGGGGTCTCGTCCGTAATGTGGAGGAGGCCCTTCCGGAAGCTATTGAACGCACTGGGTGTGACCGGCTGCAGATAGTAGCACATGTCGGAACGAATGACGCCTGCCACTTGGGTTCTGAGGCCATCCTTGGTTCCTTCCGGCGGCTGGCTGATTTGGTGAAGACAACCAGCATCGCACGCGGAGTGCAAGCTGAGCTTAATATCTGCAGCATAGTGCCCAGAGTCGATCGCGGTCCTCTGGTTTGGAGCCGTGTGGAGGGTCTAAACCAGAGGCTCAGACGACTCTGCGACTATAATGGTTGCAAATTCATCGACCTCCGTTATTGGGTGGAGAACTGTAGGGCCCCCCTAGACAGGTCAGGCGTGCACTACACACCGGAAGCAGCTACTAGGGTAGCAGAGTACGTGTGGCGTGCACACGGGGGTTTTTTAGGTTAGAGGGACCCCCCCTGAATTAGTATCTCTTATTGAAGGAAATAGTGCGCATATAGTATTAGGAACGGAAAGTTGGTTAAAACCGGAAGTGAACAGTAACGAAATCCTAGACACAGAATGGAATATATACCGCAAGGATAGGATAAACGCCAATGGTGGAGGAGTATTTATAGCAGTAAAGAATTCAATAATATCCAGTGAAGTTATTAGCGAATGCGAATGTGAAATAATCTGGGTTAAGCTAAGTATCAAAGGTGGGTCAGATATGATAGTCGGATGCTTCTATAGACCACCTGCATCAGCAACCGTAGTAGTTGAGCGCCTCAGAGAGAACCTGCAGAACGTCGTGAAGAAGTTTCGTGATCATACTATTGTAATAGGGGGAGACTTCAATCTACCAGGTATAGAATGGGATAGTCACACAATCAGAACTGGAGCCAGGGACAGAGACTCTTGTGACATTATCCTGACTGCCTTGTCCGAGAATTACTTCGAGCAGATAGTTAGAGAACCAACTCGTGAAGCTAACGTTTTAGACCTCATAGCAACAAATAGACCGGAACTTTTCGACTCCGTGAATGTAGAAGAGGGTATCAGTGATCATAAGTCAGTGGTTGCATCAATGACTACAAGTGTAATAAGAAATGCCAAGAAAGGAAGGAAAATATATTTGCTTAACAAGAGTGATAGAGCACAAATCGCAGAATATCTGAGTGACCACCATCAAACGTTCATTTCTGAGGAAGAGGATGTGGAACAAAAATGGAAAAAATTCAGAAACATCGTCCAGTACGCCTTAGATAAGTTCGTACCGACTAAGGTCCAAAGCGAGGGGAAAGATCCACCGTGGTATAACAATCATGTACGAAAGGTACTACGGAAACAAAGAAAGCTTCATCATAGGTTTAAGAGTACTCGAATCATAGCTGATAAGGAAAAGCTGAACGAAGCGAAAAAGAGCGTAAAGAGAGCAATGAGAGAAGCATTCAACGAATTCGAACATAAAACATTGGCAATCAATCTAAACAAGAACCCTAAAAAGTTTTGGTCATATGTAAAATCGGTAAGCGGATCTAAATCCCCTATTCAGTCACTCGTTGACCACGATGGCACCGAAACAGAGGACGACCGAAGAAAGGCAGAAATACTGAATTCAGTGTTCCGAAACTGTTTCACTGCGGAAAATCGTAACACGGTCCCTGACTTCAGCCGTCGCACGGACGCCAAAATGGAAAATATTGAAATAAACGATATCGGAATTGAAAAACAACTGCTATCACTTAGTAGCGGAAAAGCATCCGGACCAGACGAGATACCCTTAAGATTCTACAGTGATTATGCTAAAGAACTTGCCCCCTTTCTGTCAGCAATTTATCGTAGATCGCTGGAAGAACGTAAAGTACCTAGCGACTGGAAGAAAGCGCAGGTCGTTCCCATTTTCAAGAAGGGTCATAAATCAGATGCGAATAATTATAGGCCTATTTCGCTTACGTCAATCTGTTGTAGAATAATGGAACATGTTTTGTGTTCTCGTATTATGACGTTCTTAGATAATACAAATCTCCTTCATCATAACCAACATGGATTCCGCAAACAGAGATCATGTGAAACTCAGCTCGCCCTATTTGCCCAAGAAATTCACAGTGCCGTAGACACTGGCGAGCAGATTGATGCCGTATTCCTGGACTTCAGGAAGGCATTTGATACGGTTCCGCACTTACGTTTAGTGAAAAAAATACGAGCTTACGGAATATCGGTCCAGGTTTGTGATTGGATTCAGGATTTCCTAGAAGAAAGAACACAACATGTCATTCTTAACGGTTCAAAATCTGCAGATGTAGAGGTAATTTCGGGAGTACCGCAAGGAAGCGTGATAGGACCTTTATTGTTTACAATATACATAAATGACTTAGTTGACAACATCGGTAGCTCCGTGAGGCTATTTGCAGATGACACGGTTGTCTACAAGAAAGTAGCAACATCAGAAGACTCGTACGTACTCCAGGAAGACCTGCAGAGGATTAATGCATGGTGCGACAGCTGGCAGCTTTCCCTAAACGTAGATAAATGTAATATACTGCGCATACATAGGGCAGAAATCCATTCCAGTACGATTATGCCATAGGTGGTAAATCATTAGAAGCGGTAACGACCGTAAAATACTTAGGAGTTACTATCCGGAGCGATCTGAAGTGGAATGATCACATAAAACAAATAGTGGGAAAAGCAGGCGCCAGGTTGAGATTCATAGGAAGAATTCTAAGAAAATGTGACTCATCGACGAAAGAAGTAGCTTACAAAACGCTTGTTCGTCCGATTCTTGAGTATTGCTCATCAGTATGGGACCCTTACCAGGTTGGATTAATAGAAGAGATAGACATGATCCAGCGAAAAGCAGCGCGATTCGTCATGGGGACATTTAGTCAGCGCGAGAGCGTTACGGAGATGCTGAACAAGCTCCAGTGGCGGACACTTCAAGAAAGGCGTTACGCAATACGGAGAGGTTTATTATCGAAATTACGAGAGAGCACATTCCGGGAAGAGATGGGCAACATATTACTACCGCCCACATATATCTCGCGTAATGATCACAACGAAAAGATCCGAGAAATTAGAGCAAATACGGAGACTTACAAGCAGTCGTTCTTCCCACGCACAATTCGTGAATGGAACAGGGAAGGGGGGATCAGATAGTGGTACAATAAGTACCCTCCGCCACACACCGTAAGGTGGCTCGCGGAGTATAGATGTAGATGTAGATGTAGATTTCTTGGAAACTTCCTGTCCATCTAGTGGGCGCTCTAATTCAGTTCTTAGATTATTCTAATAGTTATTGTCAATGAATGTAACTACATTACGTGATCAAAAGTATCTGGACGCCTGCCTGAAAACGACAAAAGTTCGTGGCGCCCTCCACCGGTAATGCTGGAATTCAATATGATGTTGGCCCACCATTAGCCTTGATGACGGCTTCCACTCTCGGAGCCAAACGTTCAATTAGGTGCTGCAAGCTGCACTGAGGAGAGGTATCGATGTGGGTCGGTAAGGCCTGACACGAAGTTCCAAAACATCCCAAAGCTGTTCTATAGGATCCAGGTCATGACTCTGTGCAGGCCAGTCCATTACAGGGATGTTATTGTCGTGTAAGCACTCCGCTACAGGCCGTGCATTATGAACAGGTGCTCGATCGTGTTGAAAGATGCAATCGCCATCCCCATTGTTTAAAACACCAGTGTAGGCCTGTGCTGAGATAGTGCCACGCAGAACAACAAGGGGTGCAAGCCCCCCTCAATGAAAAACACGACCACACCATAACACCACCGCCTCCGAATTTTACAGTCTGCACCACACACACTGGCAGATGACGTTCACCGGGCGTTCGCCATACCCACACCCTGCCATCTGATCGCCACATTGTGTACCGTGATTCGTCACTCCACACAACCGTTTTTCAGCTGTTCAATAGTCCAATGTTAACGCTCCTTACACCAAGCGAGGCGACGTTTGGCATTTACAGGCGTGATGTGTGGCTTACGAGCAGCCGCTCGACCATGAAATCAGTTTTCTCGCTTCCTGCCTAACTGTCATAGTACTTGCAGTGGATCCTGATGCAGTTTGGGATTCCTATGTGATGGTCTGGATAGATGTCTGCCCATTACACTTTACGACCCTCTCCAATTGTCGGCGGTCTCTGCCACTCGACAGATGAGGTCGGCCTGTACGCTTTTGTGCTGTACGTCTCCCTTCACGTTTTCACTTCACTTGACTATCACATCGGAAACAGTGGACCTAGGGTTGTTTAGGAGTGTGTAAATCTCACAAACAGACGTATGACACAAGTGACACCCAGTCACTTTACCACGTTCGAAGTCCGTGAGCTCTGCGGAGCGCCACGTTCTGCTCTCTCTCGATGTCTAATGACTACTGAGGTCTCTGATATGGAGTACCTGGCACTAGGTGGCACTACAATGCACCTAATATCAAAATCGTATGTTTTTGGGAGTTTCCGGATACTTTTGATCGTAGTGTATATCATAGGTATATTCAGGTGACTATACTGTCTTTATTCAGTGCACCTTTTCATTTAGAATGGGATGAGGGAAATAATTTAAACTGTTTAAACTACCCTCTGTAAAATTTGTCTTTATGCTACCCAGTTCGGTGCTACCACGTATTGATCGCCTCTCTCTTAAGACATGTGATTTATTTACAACCACGTCATGCACAACAAAGGGTATTTTCAGACTTTTGCGACAGCTTTCGTTTGTGCCCAATCACTTGAACGGGCTGTTTTCCGCAATTGAATCCTATATGTTGCGCTCTCGAGTTTTTCTGACAGCAAAGAACTCCATTTGCATATTTTGTGGATGTAAATTTATCTATGATATATCGAGTTGGTATTATTTCTTCTACATTCAGGTCTCTCTACGTATTCAGATCGCTTCTATTGTTCCTGTTTTAGCTACACAGTAACTTTGGTACAAGTGCACACTCCGGCTGATTACTCGGTTTGATATGGCCTTATAATTACAGCCTGCGTTTTTTACTATGTGAGTGTTGGCATAGCTTTCAAGTTTTTTTATTTGTTCTTAGCCTCTACCTTAGTTCATTATAATTCGGTGGTGGTGGTTAGTGTTTAACGTCCCGTCGACAACGAGGTCATTAGAGACGGAGCGCAAGCTCGGGTTAGGGAAGGACTGGGAAGGAAATCGGCCGTGCCCTTTCAAAGGAACCATTCCGGCATTTGCCTGAAACGATTTAGGGAAATCACGGAAAACCTAAATCTGGATGGCCGGAGACGGGATTGAACCGCCGTGCTCCCGAATGCGAGTCCAGTGCGCTAACCACTGCACCACCTCGCTCGTTTATAATTCGGACCTAACATTTTTCTGATTACTTTTCGTTCTCGGTTTTAAATTTCTCAATCTTTTGCAAGTCTGAAAGCTTTTTCTCCTTTCTGTGGCAACCATTTCGTAAAAATTTTCCAGACCAGTCTCCTCAATGATTTCGCGTCAATACTTCAGTTGAGAAACTATCTCGATTTTTCCGTAGTTAGCTGCTGGAATTTCAAGAATCAGGTATGTATTTAGTTTTATTGCATTTTTCATCCTGTTTTCATCATTATTGTGATTTTTACAAGCATGGTTTAAAGCTGTTATACCATATGTCCACAAAGAGAATGTATCATTCACCTCGGATGAAATTTAGTTGTGCTGTGTACGAAACTTGTCGAGAACATCCCAGACGTCAGCTGTTCATTGAAATAATGCTTTGATTTCACCATCTAAGGTGGTGGCTGTTGGTAGATTTCCACGAACTTCAGCAGTTCACTGACGACATGGGGCGTGGCTGTCGCCCATTCTCCGTGATGATCAAACTTGGTGCTCCGCATGTCTCATTCTACTTACGCTGGCGGAACTGAGAGATCGGATAGTGCTTATTCTTGTCTTCCGTCCCAGCTTAGGAAGTGAGCCTGTAGGTTGTAGGAGTCGCTGATCGGCCAGGTGGAGATGAAAGCTGTGCAGACTTGAAGAACCACAGCTGCGCACGTGAGAGGGAGGTAGTACACTGCGCACCTCTTCTGCTGGGACGAGTGCCAAACCCTGCTAAACATTTTGAACGTTCGTTGTAAACTGGCTTAAACTACCTGTCACAGATCAGTGTGTGTACAAGGAATCCTGCCCCACAGGATACATCTACTCAGCACTAGAGGAACATGGCGTCACACTTCACGCGAAGGCACTCACGTCAGTGCCAGGACCTGACTTGAGGAAGGCATCCGGTACATCTCCCTCTGTCGTTCACTGAACAAAGTACGAGCTTTGAGCACTGGACCAGATGCGTCACTACATACTCCTTGCGGGCAGAACTCAACACTATTTTCTTACAGACACGCAACGATTATGAACACTTTTAATTGTACACAGCTAAACCACATTCCAAATGCCATCACATGTTACCGATCACGTTCGTACTGGAGATTATGAGGTAACGGACCGCTGCGCGAACGACCATTTCGCAAAACGGCGTGACTGCGCCGGCCGGCCGAGCACTGCTTCGACTCGACTCCCCACACTGCCCCACCGCAGATGCTACACTCGGACGTGTGTCCAGTGAGAACAGTTAGCGTCCCCTGAAAAGCATCCTCTACTACCGTAGGTATCAGTGATACATTCTCTAGGGTGTGGTGGATCAATAACTTCGCCATTTAAATTAATAACTGTTGTCGAATAACTCACCGTGTGATGGTACCATAGCCTCACACATCCCCGTATCTCAATAAACAAATTTAACTGGAAATTTAAGTTTCATTGTGAAATTGATCACTTGAGAATGGCCCCACGAAATAGGAAAGAAACACACTACTGGCCATTAAAATTGTTACACCAAGAAGAAATGCAGATGATAAACGGGTATTCATTGGACAAATATACTAGAACTGACATGTGATTACATTTTCACGCAATTTCGGTGCATAGATCGTGAGAAATCAGTACCCAGAACAACCACCTGTGGCCGTAATGACGGCCTTGATACGCCTGAGAATTGATTCAAACAGAGCTTGGATGGCGTGTACAGGTAGAGCTGCCCATGCAGCTTCAACACGATACCACAGTTCATCAAGAGTAGTGACTGGCGTATTGTTATGAGCCAGTTGCTCGGCCACCATTGACCAGACGTTTTCAGTTGGTGAGAAAGCTGGAGAATGTGCTGGGCAGGGCAGAGTCGAACATTTTCTGTATCTAGAAAGGCCCGTACAGGACATGCAACATGCGGTCGTGCATTATCCTGCTGAAATGTAGAGTTTCGCAGGGATCGAATGAAGCATAGAGCCACGGGTCGTTACACATCTGAAATGTAACGTCCACTGTTCAAAGTGCCGTTAATGCGAACAAGAGGTGACCGAGACGTGTAACCAATGGCACCCCATACCATCACGCCGGGTGATACGCCAGTATGGCGATGACGAATACACGCTTCCAACGTGCGTTCACCGCGATGTCGCCAAACGCGGATGCGACCATGATGCTGCTGTAAACAGAACCTGGATTCATCCGAGAAAATGACGTTTTGCCACCCAGGTTCGTCGTTGAGTACACCATCGCAGGCGCTCCTGTCTGTGATGCAGCGTCAAGGGTAACCGCAGCCATGGTCTCCGAGTTGATAGTCCATGCTGCTGCAAACGTCGTCGAACTGTTTGTGCAGATGGTTGTTCTCCTTCAAACGTCCCCATCTGTTGACTCAGGGATCGAAACGTGGCTGCACGATCCGTTACAGCCATGCGGATAAGATGCCTGTCATCTCGACTGCTAGTGATACGAGGCCGTTGGGATGCAGCACGGCGTTCCGTATTACTCTCCTGAACCCACCGATTCCATATTCTGCTAACAGTCATTGGATCTCGACCAACACGAGCAGCAATGTCGCGATACGATAAACCGCAATCGCGATAGGCTACAATCCGACCTTTATCAAAGTCGGAAACGTGATGATACGCATTTATCCTCCTTACACGAAGCATCACAACAACGTTTCACCAGGCAACGCCGGTCAACTGCTGTTTGTGGATGAGAAATCGATTGTAAACTTTCCTCATCACGTCGTAGGTCGCCACCGGCGCCAACCTTGTGTGAATGCTCTGAAAAGCTAATCATGTGCATATCACAGCATCGTCTTCCTGTCGGTAAAATTTCGCGTGTGTAGCACGTCATCTTCGTGGCGTAGCAATTTTAATGGCCAGTAGTGTATAAAAACGGAAACTTAGAATTCATTACACAAACGTCTTATCAGAAACCAAGTATGTGTATGAAACTATTGAGGAATTACTCATTCGAGGTCAATGACAAGATTAGTAAAAAAAAGGTATAAAATTCTGAAACGTCATTTTCCATGACATACAATATTAACGTGACTTTCACTGGTATCTAAATGCGCATCACTGGATCACAATCTCTAACAGTAATTACATTTAAAAAACGTCAGTTGCATTCTGCATCAAAATACTTAATAAAATAACGAGGTTTGCAATTTCGTTATGAACACTGTGTCCCAAGTCTCAGGAACAATCTTTTAGATTCGTATTACCAAGTAAGCAAACATGAAACTCTAGCGTACTACTATAAAAAAATGAGCGTAATCACATAAGATAATAATCACACAAAAGAGAAAAAAATTACGTCAAACATATTAGAATTAAGCATCGGCAGATATAAAGAGAAAAGAGGAAGACAGAAGGGCTGAAGGTGCAATTCAGTGGCATGGAGGGCACATGTCATTTTTCGCGTGTACGGAAACGTTTGTTTACATTATAAATACGAGAGTTAATCAGTTTAAGTTAGTGTAAAGTACTCAGTATTTTACACTAACTAATACTGAGTCGAACACATTTAGAAAGTCGAGAAATATGACATCAGCCTGGGAGCCGGTATCTAGAGCCTGCTGTAACCCATGCACAGAAAGGGCCAGCTGTGTCTCGCGTGACCGCTGTTTCCTAAGACCGTGCTGGTTTCTGCAGATGAGCTTCTCAGAGTCTACAAAGGTCTTTATGTCTGCACACAAAATATGTTCCATGATTCTACAACAAATCAATCTCAGTGGAATTGGCCGGTAATTAAGTGCATCCGATTTTCTACCCTTTTTATAGATTGCTATGACTTGCGCCTTCTTCCAGCTGCTCCAATGATCTCTGATAGATGACGGATATGAATAGTGCTATATTTGTAGCATAGTCGACATATAATCTTACAGGGATACCGTCTGGGCCAGATGCCTTCCTAGTATCTAAGGATCTTAACTGTTTCACAATCCCAGATACACTAAACACTATGTCAGCCACTCTTGCGTTTGTTCGATAATTGAAAGGGGGAAAGGTGCTGCAGTCCTCTACCGTAAACGAGTTTTTGAAAGCTAGGTTTAGAATTTCGGCCTTCTGTTTATCATCATCCGTTACATTACCCGTACTGTCAGCAAGAGAAGGTATTGCATTATTTGTAGAGTCCATAGATTTTACATACGACCAAAGAGAAAGATAAAGGACGCAGAGTTTATCTTTTACGTAACATATTTATTTAATTACTGAATTTGATGCACATCTTATGAATACACTAAAAACCAGGCGATATTTCATAGGCACGCAGTTTGGTTAGAAGACGCTTGCGAGGAACGGTGTCTAAAGCCTTCTAGAAATCTAAAAATATGTAATCAATTTGACATCCCTTGTCGATAGCACTCATTACCTCATGAGTATAAAGAGCTAGGTTGAGACTCTGCAAGGGTTGTTCACTCATTCAGTAACGAGGTCGCAGAGTTCACCTCTACCCAATCAGCTGCTTTATATTTGTATCTCGTGTGTCTGCAGCACTGTCAAACATCATGCGTTACGCACCGAAGACGTACATACAGGTTGAAAAAGTTCACGAACCCGGACTTCACAGCGCGATTTCTTCCATGCTAAAGACAAAAAAATGTCTGTACCATACATTTCTCCAAAGCATATTTATGCGAAAATGGGCTCGACAGGCTCATGACTAAAATAAAAAAGCTATCGCTCCCTGAGTAGATTCTTTGACAGAAAAATAGGGGAACATACAATTTCAACTGATTTTCGAGGGAGCTAAGAGCCCCAATAGGTGACAACTTGAAATGTGTTATCCAATCATGAATGGGAAACAATTTGTGATAAAGTAACGAAAATTGGCGCGCAGTCAGGTAGGTGACCCGCTGAACACAGAGCACTAGCGGAGCAGAGGGCAGTACGGAAACATTTATGGTCCCAAATGGGAAACCCGCTTTGACCAAAGGGCAGAATGTTAAGGCCCAGCTAACGCAGCGAGAGTCTGTGAAACGGCGAACGTGGTCGGCGGTTAGCATTTTAGTGTCGTGGGCACGGTAGGAATGTGATTAAAGAATGGTGAGCGTATGCTGACGAATCATCTGCTTTTCCTCGTTACAACATGTCAGCGGTTGTGTCTGCATACGCCGTCACGGCACGGCAGCATGAGAAGTGAGCTGTAGCGTGGATGCGTTCCAGAGGGGTCAGTCTTGTGCTGTGGGTAACATTCGCCTGTAACCCCGTGCTACCTGATATAGTAATCAAAGACACCATGACGGATGTCGGCCACGTGAAATTATTGCGCGCCACTTAGTGGTTGCAGAATATGGATTGAGAGTAAATCGAAGAAAGACGAAAGTAATGAGAAGTCACAGAAATGATAACAGCGAGAAACTTAAAATCAGAACTAGGGATCACGAAGCTGACGAAGTTAAGGCACCCTGACACCTAGACATCACAGATACCCATGACGGACGGAGCAAGGGGGGCGTGGAAAGCAGAGCGGCGCTGGCAAAAAGGGTGTTCCTGGTCAGGAGAAGGCTACCAGTACCAAGCGTAACTTGAGAAAAACCGAAGCACAAGAGAAATGATGCGTTGGCGATTTCGTGGTACAGAAAAATATTGAATATTAGGTGGAGTGATAAGGTAAGGAATGAGGATGTTCTCTGGTGAACCGGCCAAGGAAAGAAAGTACGAAAAATACTGCCAAGAAGAAGGGACAGGGTGATAGTACATCTGTTAATACATCAGGGAGTAACCTCCATGGTAACAGAGGGAAACGTGTACGTTATGAAGACACTGCTAATTCTGAGTGGCCACTTTTCGTTCCGTCCCCTTCATACATATCTTTGCTGGAACAGATATTTTTTGTCCTATAGTATGAAGTGTGACTAGGTGTCAATGTCATGTTATGATCTGAATATCGTATTATAGTGTTTACTGAATTTTTTTAAGTACACAATAATTTTATGACAATCTTTGTAATAACGGTGATAAATGTAATGGGTTAAAGAATACTGCCATACGAACAGCCAGAGAGAGAGAGAGGGAGCTACATAGACAGTCGAACAGACAGACTGTAGGAGTGACAATTTCACGCAGGTATGCAGCTAACAACGTGTCGGTGTTGCTTCGGGAAAACCTACATAAAGAACTGTCGAACTGTTACGTTCCGAATACAGCATGAACTTATCACTAATGCGGGCATTATAGAAAGAAAGTGTCGGACTGTTCTGAGTAATGCAAGCTTCGTGGACTGCTGCAGACGGAAATGACAACTCGCTGTGAGTGGACAGTCATCGTTGTCTACACTCTCGAAACCACAGTGAAGTGCATGGCAGGGGGTACGTTCCACTGTACCAGTTATTAGGGTTTCTTCCCGTTCCATTCACCGATGGTGTGCGGGAAGAGTAATTGTTTCAATTTGTCTGTGCGTGCTGTAATATTAATCTAATCTTGTCCTCAATATCCCTACGTTAGCGATACGTTGCGGGTTGTAGTATGCAGCTAGAGTCATTATTTGAGACTGGTAGAGTATTTCAAACTTTGCAAGCAGAGTTTCTTGGAATAGTTTACGACTATCTTCAACAGTCTGCCAGTTCCGTTCCTTCATCGTCTCTGCTATAGTCTGTCCCGGATCAAACAAACGTCTGACCATTCGTGCTGCCCTTCTCTGGTTGGATTGTGAGCGACAAACAGCTGAGGACGTAGGGTGCAAGGGCTACTCCGAGATGAAGAGGTGGGCACAGGAGTCAGAAGACTGATGAACGCCCCTCAAAACGCAGAAAAATGTGGGATGGTTTCGCCAGAAAAATGTTTTCTTTCTTCCAGAGATCCCCATCTAAGCTCCTCGTGCATCTCCGTTACACAGGAATTAATTTACACTCTGCAGGAGGGTGTGCGCTGTTCTGAAACTTCCTGTCAGATTAAAACTGTGTGTCGGAAAGCTGCTCGAACAAGGGATTTTTGTCTTTGGAAGATGGGAGACAAGCTACCGGCGGAAGTGGAGCTGTGAGAGCGGGCCGCAGGCCGTGCTTGGCAGCTCAGTCGGCAGAGCGCTGGCCAGGGCCGGCCTGAGGTCCCGGGTTCGAGTGCCGGTCCGATACACAGTCTTAATCCCGCTGGAAGTCTCGTATCAGCGCACACTTTCGTGTGGACTGTACCGACCCCTGCAGCGCGTCTTTCATTTCGTTCCGTGTCTGGTGTCACGCCTACTCGATAAGGGCCGCAGACGCTGAAACGGTACCCTAGAGTAGGTCGCACTGTTACGTTGTGTGCCACTTCCTTCAGAGGTGCACCAGTCTTTCCGAAAACAAATCTGTCTTCCATTCACCTTCAAAACCCTGCGTTGCGACTACGGTCCGACACACAGATTTGATCACAGCGTTAACTACGGAAAGTGGACCTTTGAGATCCTCTGGCCATCTTGTTTATCTGCGAGATTTGCGAAGCGACATATTATCTGTTCAGCAGCTCGCCCAGCCAGCAACAGGTGGGAGCACTGCGTTCGTTTCTGAGTTGCCACGAGCTCGTAGGATCAAGTAGGGACTTATAGTTCTACTAAGTATGTGGATTTCAGTTTAAAACCTTAAGATTGTGGGGTACCCACAGTTTTGCGTTTTAATTACTGCGTAGTGTAAATTTCCGCCGTTTGCTTTGCGTCAGGCGCTTGTTTTCGTGTGAGTCTGGCGATATACCATCTGACTTTCGGAAAAGCATCATCCACACAATGCCGAAGACGGCAAGAGTTGACAAGTGCGAGAATTATCGCACAATCAGCTTAACAGCTCATGCATCAAAGCTGCTTACAAGAATAATATACAGAAGAATGGAAAAGAAAATTGAGAATGCGCTAGGTGACGATCAGTATGGCTTTGGGAAAAGTAAAGGGACGAGAGAGGCAATTCTGACGTTACGGCTAATAATGGAAGCAAGGCTAAAGAAAAATCAAGACACTTTCATAGGATTTGTCGACCTGGAAAAAGCGTTCGACAATATAAAATGGTGCAAGCTGTTCGAGATTCTGAAAAAAGTAGGGGTAAGCTATAGGGAGAGACGGGTCATATACAATATGTACAACAACCAAGAGGGAATAATAAGAGTGGACGACCAAGAATGAAGTGCTCGTATTAAGAAGGGTGTAAGACAAGGCTGTAGCCTTTCGCCTCTACTCTTCAATCTGTACATCGAGGAAGCAATGATGGAAATAAAAGAAAGGTTCAGTAGTGGAATTAAAATACAAGGTGAAAGGATATCAATGATACGATTCGCTGATGACATTGCTATCCTGAGTGAAAGTGAAGAAGAATTAAATGGTCTGCTGAACGGAATGAACAGTCTAATGAGTACACAGTATGGTTTGAGAGTAAATCGGAGAAAGACGAAGGTAATGAGAAGTAGTAGAAATGAGAACAGCGAGAAACTTAACATCAGGATTGATGAACACGAAGTCAATGAAGTTAAGGAATTCTGCTACCTAGGCTGTAAAACAACCAATGACGGACGGAGCAAGGAGGCCATCAAAAGCAGACTCGCTATGGCAAGAAAGGCATTTCTGTCCAAGAGAAGTCTACTAATATCAAATACCGGCCTTAATTTGAGGAAGAAATTTCTGAGGATGTACGTCTGGAGTAGAGCATTGTATGGTAATGAAACATGGACTGTGGGAAAACCGGAACAGAAGAGAATCGAAGCATTTGAGATGTGGTGCTGTAGACGAATGTTGAAAATTAGGTGGACTGATAAGGTAAGGAATGAGGAGGTTCTACGCAGAATCGGAGAGGAAAGGAATATGTGGAAAACACTGATAAGGAGAAGGGACAGGATGATAGGACATCTGCTAAGACATGAGGGAATGACTTCCATGGTACTAGAGGGAGCTGTAGAGGGCAAAAACTGTAGAGGAAGACAGAGATTGGAATACGTCAAGGAAATAATTGAGGACGTAGGTTGCAAGTGCTACTCTGAGATGAAGAGGTTGACAGAGGAAAGGAATTCGTGGCGGGCCGCATCAAACCAGTCAGTAGAGTGATGACAAAAAAAAAAGTCAGTTATAACAGCACAACTCGTTAAGTAGTTGGCCAGCAGCTGCTGTCCAGGCAGCAGCAGTTCAGAGCAGAACGTGTTTTGACCACACTGTTCTCTGTGGTCCCTCCGACTCTAGTAGGGACAGGGAACGTGACTGCCGTGTCCAGACGCGAGCTCAGCTGGTGACCCACCACCGCCCACAGCCCCAGACGGTGCCGGCTTCGGTCGCGCAGCTCGAATCTGGTGCCGACGGGCATCGCCGTGGGGGCTGGACGTAGAGGTGCAGGGTACGTCCATCGCATCCCCCCGTGGGTCCGCTACTGTGACTGCTGGGCCACAGACCGTATTGTGGATGACGCCTCACCCGTGATCGTGTGGGTGCCGGTTTCGAGGTGTGGCAGGCAGCGAAGGATTTTCCAGGGGCGGATCGTAGAGCCTCCCCAGTTCGTCTGGCGAACAAGTTTCGGGTGCTATCTCTCACCGACAAAGACCCTGAGCCAGATGTAGTCATTCGCCATGTTCCAATGTTCCACAGAAAAGTTCTCAGTCCAGAAGATCTGTGCACAGACAGAGGGGCGGTGCTTTACTGCTACTTGTGTGCTCCAACATGAGGATCGTAGTGGGGTCTCTCAGAGATATGACTACCAAGGATGGTGACCTCTGTGTGCATACCAGGTGTGGAACGAGTGCTTCTAGATGCCATGAAGAGCAACTGCAGGTGATGGCTCATGTTGATACTAACGATGTGTATAGCTTGCGATTTCGAGAAGTTTTCGCTGAATTTGGGTGGGTAGCTGAAGTGGTAAACAGTGCCAGTCTTGCTTGTGAGATGTAGAGCTCACCATCTGTAGTTTCGTTGACAGGATCGTCTGCAGACCTTCGGTACAGAGCCTAGTGGGGGGCTGGAATCAGAAGTTAAAACCATTCTGCGACTGTGTAGATGGAAGATTTCTCGATTTGAGCCACAAGGTGTTGGAGATCCGGGTTGCGCTTAATAGGTCAAGCGTCCACTGCATGCAGGAGGCTGCTACAGGGGTAGCGGGAACCGTGTGCAGACGGGTGGGCAGCTTGTTTGCTTAGAGGGGCTTCAGTTAGTGGAAGGAGGAGCTCAGTTTCAAACTGTACAGGGCTAACCTAGGGAGAGGACACATGCAGCAACAACCAATATTGTAAACTGTCGTAGCTGTGTTGGGAAATAACCAGAGCACGAAGCGCTCATAGAAATCACTGGGCTCAAATCGTTACAGGTACCGAAAGCTGGTTAATGCCGAATATAAGTCCAGTAAACTTTTGGAATGGGCCTAACCGTCTTTAGAAAGCATAGATTAAAAACATTTGATGGTGGCATCATTGTTGCTGTTAGAAGTACGAGGAGCGTTCAGTAAGTAGTGCAACACACTTTGTTTTTCATAGTCCATTTCAGTTGAAAAAAATGCGGAATTTGTTGCCGAACATCGTGGAATATTCCCGCTTCAGCCCCCACACTTTCATGAAGTTTGATTGGTGGCGGCGTTGTGCGTAGCATTCAAAATGGCGTCTGTAGCGGAGGTGTTTTCCAAGCAGAGAGCTGTCAATGAGTGTCTTTTTGGCTAAAAACTAGAGGATGACAGATATTCATAGGCGCTTGCAGAATGTCTGCAGAGGCCTGCCAGTGAACAAAAGCACGGTGAGTCATTGCGCGAGGCGTGTGTCGTCATCGCAATAAGGCCGCGCAAACCTGTCTCCCACACGCTTGCCAGCTGTACACAACTGTGGCTCCTCCAGTGTCAGAACGTGCGGGCACTCTCAGTCCAGGTGATGACGGGCCACAGTCTGACACCTCTCTGCACAACTAGACGTCTCTGTTAGTAGTGCCGGCACACTCGTCTGCCAGCTGGGTCACTGAAAGACGTGCGCCCGCTCGGTTCCTCGCCACTTATCAGAACACTTTGAAGAGCAACGAAGGACTGCGTGTTCGGCATTGCTTGCGCGTTACTAGGCTGATAGTGACAATGTTTTGTCCAACATCGCCACAGGCGATGAAATATGTGTTCGTCAAATCCAACTGGAAATAAAAGGGCAATCCATGCAGCGGCGCCACACCACCTCTTGTCCAAAGAAAAAGTTCAAAGCCCCACCCTCAGCCGGTAGGGTCATGGAGACGGTCTTCTGGCATTCTGGAGGGGTTGTTCTGTTCGACGTCCTCCCTCACCGCACAACGACCGGCTGTGAAGTGCGTCGCGGAAGCAGTGAGTGGGAGGCCAGGCGAGAGGTCGGCTGCCACGCCCACCAGTGGAGGGGAGACACGCGGGCATCCGGGCCCTCCCGGGAAACTGCCGTAAGGGCGCGCCGTCGCATTAAGCGGGGAGTACGTTCAAAAGCACGGTTTTGTAGCCAAAAGGATGGGCAATATTATGCTTTCAGAGAAAAATAATACGATGCAGTACTTTTTGAACGCCCCTCGTGGTTTATCTCATAGCGTAGTTGATGTAGATAGTCCCTGTGAGATAGTGTGGGTAGAGGCTATACTTAACTACCCGAATGATCTAATAAGTGGTTTCTTTAACCGAACCTTCGGCTCACATGATATAGTTGTCGAACTGTTCAAATCAAATGATGGTGACTTCAATCTACCCCCGATTTGTTGGCGAAAATACGTATTAAAAGTCTGTACTAGGTACAAAACGTCGTCAGAAATTGTACCAAACGCTATATCCGAAAATTATGTTGAGCAGTTTCGTCAGGAGCCAAGTCGAACTCTACATGGCTGCGAAAACATACTTGACCTTTTAGCAACAAATAATCCTAAGCAATAGCGGATACAGCAATTAGTGACCACGAGATTGCCGGCCGGTGTGGCCGAGCGGTTTTAGGCGCTACAGTCTGGAACCGCGTGACCACTACGGTCACAGGTTCGAATCCCGTCTCGGGAATGGATGTGTGTGATGTCCTTAGGTTAGTTAGGTTTAAGTAGTTCTAAGTTCTAGGGGACTGATGACCTCAGAAGTTAAGTCCCATAGTGCTCAGAGCCATTTGATTTGACTGCGAGATCGTTATAGCGATACTGAAAACCACAGGTTTATAATCCACCAAAGTGAACGCAAAACAGATGTATTGAAAAAAGTAGTTAAAATTCTTTTGACGTCTTTCTAAGAGACAGCTCCTACGTCTTCTCAACTACGTATGCAAGTGTAGACGTGATGTGTCTTAAATTCAAAGAAATAGTAATTGAGGCAGTTGAGAAGTTTACACCAAAATTAATAAAAGATGGTGCTGATCGCCAATGGTTCACAAAACAGGTCAGAACGCTGTTGCAGAAGCAACGAAAAAGGCATATCAGATTTGAAAGAACGCAAAATCTCCAAGATTGGCTATGTTTTGCTGAAGCACGAAACTTAGCGCGGAATTCAGTGCGACATGCTTTTAGTGGCTTCCACAATCAAAATCTTGTCGAAATCTGACAGAAAATCCAAAGAGATTCTGGTCGTGCGTAAAGTACACCAGCGGTAAGGCATAATCGCTGTGTAATACAACCGATGACAGTGTCACTAAAGCGGAGGTATTAAACACAGATTTCCGAAATTCCTTCACCAAATAAGACGAAGTAAACACATTGGTGTCCAAAATTAAAGCAACAAACGAAAATTTTGCAAGATTGCATTTATTTTGCCACAAAAAACTGTAAAGAAAGTAGGGACAATGTATAGAATAAAAACGTAAACAATTGCAACAACGGGTTTGCTTACACATTCCGTCAACTGGTTAATGTGCTAGGTATGGGGCGTGGCCACCTCTGGCAGCAATACAGGCCTGAGAACCACGGGACACGCTGTGAATGACGTCATCAGTCTCATGTTGAGGCAATGACGCCCATTCTTCTCACAGAGCTGCTCGCAAGTCTTGCAAAGTGGTTGGTGGATGCTGACGGGGTGAACGCCTTCTCCCTAGTGCATCCCAGATATGCTCCGTGGGATTCAAGTTCAGAGAGCAAGCAGGCCACACCATGCGTGCAGCATCTTCCGTTTCTGAAGAAAACATCGACCACGCGTGCCCTATGACGTCGAGCATTATTGTCCATCAATACGAAGTCTGGGCCCACAGCATCTCACAACCACCGCGTGTGAGGTGCAGAGATTTCGTCACGATGGCTAACAGCAGTTAAATCTTGCTGATTCACCCGCACAATTTCATAAAGAGGTGTTAGAGTCGTCGACATAAACCCTGCCCACACCGTTAGTGATCCTTCTCGATATCGACCTCTTTCCATAGTGTTCGGGTCCCGAAATCGTATTTCACGTGCCCTCCAGATGTGAATCAGTCGGGAATCACTTTCCAGACCAAATCGGCACTCATCTGTGGGAAAAACGTTGGCACTCTATCCGACCGTCCAGGTGTCACGTTGACGACTCCACTCCAGGCGTTCCCTTCTGTGAAGACGCAACAGAGGTAAACGTACAGCAGGTCTCCAACAATGAAGGCCACTCTTCCGAAGCCTTCTGTACACCCTTCGCCTGGATACAACACGTCCAGTGGGTGCTGCCAGGTCAGATGCCGGTTGCCGTGCAGTACCGAGGCAGTACCGTCCTGCCCTTGCAACCAAATAAGGGTCCTCTACTTCCGATGTCACACGTGGTCACCCCTGCCCTGGTCTTCGGTGTACAGTTTCGGTCTCTGTGGCAATATCCGAGAAAAAACAGAGCGATTCACATTAAGCCATCGGGCCACATCGGTTTGCCACTGTCCCGCTCCCATCCTTCCTGCGGCCCTCCTCTGCAGAGTGGCTAGCAGTTGTCTCCTCTGTCCCACAGTGCACCGCCTGTGTCTGGGTGTGGGACCACCCGGAAAACTCTGCCCCGTTCCAGAGGTGCCCTCACGTCGTGGTTGGCGTGATTGTTCGTTGACCGGAATCTGACAGTTTGTATGACTATATCGTGAATTAGACACAGGACGGGGAAATAGCGGTTCGTTGCTTTGATTTTGGACACCAGTGTATTACAGAATTCGAATGGAGAGCAACTGCCAACATGAGTCACTTAAAAGTAGATGTCCTTGGTGTAGAAAAGGAACTTAAAGCCCATAATGAAGATAAGTCTGCCGATGTAGACAGCATACCGGTAAGGTTCCTTTTTGAGTAAGCTGGTACAACAGCCCCATACACAATAAACTTATACAACCGCTCGCTTGATGAAACATCCGTACCAAAAGATTGGAAAGTTGCACAGCTCACATCGATCCTCAAGAAAGGAAATAGGAGTAATCCGCTGGATTTCAGGCTCGTCTCACTAATGTCAATTTGCAGTAGGATTATGGAACATATATTGTGATCAAAAATTATGAACTACCTCGAAGGTAAGACACCGTCAGCACGGATGCAGACAATATCTTTCTTGTGAAACACATCTAGCTCTTTATTTGCGGGAATGTAATGAATGACATCGAAGGGTAATTTGAAAGCCAGCACATATTTCTTGATTTTCAGAAGGCTTTTGACACAATTTCTCACAAGAGACGTCTAATGAAATTGCTTGCCTGTGGAGTATCTCTTAGCTGCACGACTCAGTCCGAGTTTTCCTCTCAGAAAGGTCACAGTACGTATTTGCTATTGTTGTTGTCTTCATTCCAGGGACAGGTTTCATGCAGCTCTCCATGTTGCTCTATCCTGTGCAAGCTTCTTCATCTCCCAGTATCTACCGCAACCTACAGCCTTCTGAATCTGTTTAATCTATCCATATCTTGGACTCCCTCTGCGATTTTTACCCTACGCACTGCACTCCAATACTAAATTGGTCATCCCTCGATGTATCAGAACATGTCCTACCAACCGATCCCTTCCTCTAGTCAAGTTGTGCCACAAGCTCCTCTTCTCCCTAATTCTATTCAATAACTCCTCATTAGTTATGTGATCTACCCACCTAATCTTCAGCATTCTTCTGGAGCACCACATTTCGGAAGCTTCTATTCTATTCTTGTCTAAACTATTTATCGTCCACGTTTCACTTCCATACATGGCTACACTCCATACAAATACTTTCAGAAACGACTTCCTGACACTTAAATCTATACTCGACGTTAACAAATTCCTCTACTTCAGAAACGCTTTCCTTGCCATTGCCAGTATACATTTTATATCCTCTCTATTTCGACCATCATCAGTTATTTTGCTCCCCAAATAGCAAAACTCCTTTACTACTTTGAGTGTCTCATTTCCCTATCTAATACCCTCAGCATCACCTGATTTAATTCGACTACATTCCATTATCCTCGTTTTGCGTTTGTTGATGTTCATCTTATATCCTCCTTTCAAGACACTGTCCATTCCGTTCAACTGCTCTTCCAGGCCCTTTGCTGTCTCTGACAGAATTACAATGTCATCGGCGAACCTCAAAGTTTTTATTTCTTATCCATGTATTTTAATTCCTACTCCGAACTTTTCTCTTGTTTCCTTTACTGCTTGTTCAATATATAGATTGAATAACATCGGGGATAGGCTACAACCCTGTCTCACTCCCTTCCCAACCACTGCTTCCTTTTCATGCCCCTCGACTCTTACAACTGCCATCTGTTTTCTGTACGAATTGTAAAGAGCCTTTCGCTCCCAGTATTTTACCCCTGCCACCTTCAGAATTTGAAAGAGAGTATTCCAGTCAACATTTTCAATAGCTTTCTCTAAGTCTACAAATGCTAGAAACATAGGTTTGCCTTTCCTTAATTTAATTTCTAAGATACGTCGTAGGGTCAGTATTGCCTCACGTGTTCCAACATTTCTCCGGAATCCAAACTGATGTTCCCCGAGGTCGGCTTCTACCAGTTTTTCCATTCGTCTGTAAAGAATTCGTGTTAGTAGACTTATTAAACCGATAGGTCGGTAATTTTCACATCTGTCAATCCCTGCTTCTTTGGGAATGGAATTATTATATTCTTCTTGAAGTCTGAGGGCATTTCGCCTGTCTCATACATATTGCTCACCAGATGGTAGAGTTTTGTGAGGGCTGGCTCTCCCAAGGCTGTCGGTAGTTCTAATGGAATGTTGTCTACTCCCGGGGCCTTGTTTCGACTTAGGTCTTTTAGTGCTCTGTCAAACTCTTCACGCAGTATCATATCTCCCATTTCATTTTCATCTACATCCTCTTCCATTTCCATAATGTTGACCTCAAGTACATCGCCCTTGTATAGACCCCCTATATACTCCTTCCACCTTTCTGCTTTCCCTTCTTCGGTTAGAGCTGGGTTTCCATCTGAGCTCTTGATGTTCATAGAAGTGGCTGTCTTTTCCCCAAAGGTCTCTTTAATTTTCCTGTAGGCAGTATCTATCTCGCCCCTAGTGATATATGCCTCTACATCCTTACATTTGTCCTCCAGCCATCCCTGCTTAGCCATTTTGCACTTCCTGTCGATCTCATTTTTGAGACGTTTGTATTCCTTTTTGCCTGCTCCATTGACTGCATTTTTGTATTTTCTCCTTTCATCAATTAAATTCAGTATCTCTTCTGTTACCCAAGGATTTCTACTAGCCATCGTCTTTTTACCTACTTGATCCTCTGCTGCCTTCACTACTTCATCCCTCAAAGCTACCCATTCTCCTTCTACTGTATTTCATTCCCCCATTCTTGTCAATCGTTCCCTAATGCTCTCCCTGAAACTCTCTACAACCTCTGGTTCTTTCAATTTATCCAGGTCCCATGTCCTTAAATCCCCAACTTTTTGCAATTTCCTTAGTTTTAATCTACAGTTCATAACCAATAGATTGTGGTCGGAGTCCACACCTGCCCCTGGAAATGTCTTACAATTTAAAACCTGGTTCCTAATCTCTGTCTTACCATTATATAATCTATCTGAAACCTTTCGGTATATCCAGGCTTCTTCCATGTATACAGTGTTCTTTTATGATTCTTGAACCAAGCAGAAGTGATACGTGGCGTTCCTCAAGGAGCTGTTACAGGGGTTCTAATGTTGCTAGTCTACGCATACGATTTAGGAGACAATCTGATCAGCCCTCTTACATTTTTTACATATAATGCTACACGAGTAACTTACCGTTTAGCGAAGTCATCAGAAGACAAAAACCAATTGCAAAATGACTTAAACACGATATCTGAATGGTCGAAAAGTGAAAGTTGTGTCTCAGTAAGGAAATGTGTAAGAGAGAGATATGAGTACAAGAAGAAACGGTTAAATTTCGATTACACGATAAATGAAATAAATGTAAAGGCTGCCAATTCGACCAAGTTCCTAGGAATTACAATTACCACTAACTTAAGTTGGAACGAAGCCGTAGACAATGCTGTGGGAAAGGTAAACTAAAGCCTACATTTTACTGGCGGAACAGTTGCAAGATGCGACGGCTCTAGTAAAGAGACTGCCCACACTACGCTTGCTCGTCCTCTGCTAGACTAATGCCCTGCAGCAACGGAATCTCAACAGGTAGGATTGAGGGAGGCCTTCCAAAAAGTTCAAATAAGGACAGCTCGTTTTCTATTACCGCGAAATAGGGGAGAGAGTGTTACGGATATCATCAGTGACTTGGGATGGCAAACATTAACACAAAGACTTTTTCGTTGCTGCGATATCTCCCCACCAAATTGGAGTCAACATCATTCTGAATTGACGCCGCCTACATAGGGAGACATGATCATAATAAAATAAGAGAAATCGGAGCTTGCACAAAAAAGAAAAATTAAGTGTACATTTTTCCCACAGAGAGCTGAATTAGGGAGTTGAAGGGTAGAGAAATAGTCCGAAGCTGGTATTTTAAATCATTCGGTTGACTTCGACGATGATGATAATTGCCTATTTGCCTATTTTTTCATAGATTATATACGTCGCCCGGAATCCAAAAGATGCTGCCACCTCCTTCTATTCGGCTGATGTGAAATATGAAACTTCCGCTGGAAGAATATTACGACGCGTTTCTTGCCAGTATTCTTAGGCATTTCGGTAAGGAAAAAAAATCCGGTTGTCCGTTCTCTCTGAGTCGTAACTTTCATGAATGAACTGAATGAATATTTCGGAAGAGGGATAAAAGTGCAAAGCGTAGACGACAAGGACTTTCCAACTGGATAAAAGGATGCCTTAGAAGATTTCTTGAAAGAAATGGGGAACGTACTTGATACGGGATATTACTTAAGGATGCAGAAGGTGTAGACGAAAGTGATGAGGAGCAGTTGAAAGTAAAGTAGCACGTTGTTTAATATCAAAAATGTGAGCGACACAGTAGTAAAAGATTTTTTAAAAGAAATTTCCGTCATTTGAGTGTTCCTTGTTCATTTATTTTACACAATCACGATTTCGACTTTTGGTGCCATTACCAACTGAATGTTGAAATGCTAAAATATGTCTATCTGTGACATGCCCTCCTCGAAAAAACATATTTCTAGTCTTCTAGAGCGGTCGTCGCCGTACAGAATACGAGTACATATGGAATGTACATAATATGGCTGACTTTGTGCACAATGAGAAACCATTAACATACAGTGTGGAGTATTTAATATTCCTGTGACCATCGTTTATCACTTCTGTTCACCACGTTTTTTCTACGATGAAATGTCACACAAACAGTCAGACCTATTTCAACATTTCAACATGCTCTTGATAATGGCTTCAAGGGCCGAAATCATGACTGTGTAAAACAAATGAACAATTAACAATCAAATGACGGAAATTTCTTTTAAAAAACTCTATGTGACTGTGATCCCTCACGAAGGAAAGACCATAGTAGTAAAAGAAGTGAGAGCAATTATCTGAAAACAGATCTTGGTACGAAAATGAGGAACACGTCCCTGAAAATGTAAGTTTGGAGCAGAACATTGTGTGGAAGTGAAACGTGCACCGTCGGAAATAAGTTGAAGAAGAATGTGGAATCACTTAGGTGGGGCGACATAGAAGAATGTTGTAAGTTAAGTCTACACATTAAGTACGAAAGTAAGAAGTAGCAAAGAGAATAGCGACGAAACGCGCTGATCGAAGTCTGTCGCCAGAAGCAGCGAAGGTGAGTGCCAGATGTGGAATATTTTTAACCTCGCGCTGGGAGCAGCAAGTTAGAGTTTAGGGGGCAGACAGGGAGTGGAGTATGAGGAATGGGCTGTGGAGGGTGTTGTGTGTAGAGGTGGGCAGATTAGCACAAGGCAAGGACAGAAGGATGAGATCATAATTAATCGACCGAGTCGTGACTTGAAATAATAACTAACTTTTTCTTATGGCACTGAGAGCCGTCCTGATGCGACGTTTATACAAGTGGTAGTAAAGAAGAGTTTCCCCATGAGGATACTATCAATGGTATACACTTAAATTTGATGGCAAAACAATCTTCTTTTTATAATTTTTCATTAATTTATCCTCCATCTTAGATACTTTTCTGCATCAGAAGTAATAAGAAAGGATACAGGAAGATAACAGACCCGTACTGCAGTAAGCATAGTTGGGCGTCGCGCTTTCATTATTACATAACTACATCCTGTTGTCCACTAAAACTACTGAATGCGCCAGCCACATTTCTTAAAACAGGTTTTAATTCCAAAGGGAATGTCTTTTATGTTTTTCATTCGTGGGCTTCAACTGTCTGAGAGGGTCATCTCGAGGTCGGAACACAACGTCACCGACAATGCGTTGTCCACCTGCAAAATAC
The DNA here is from genome assembly GCF_021461385.2 of Schistocerca piceifrons. Taxonomy (NCBI): domain Eukaryota; kingdom Metazoa; phylum Arthropoda; class Insecta; order Orthoptera; family Acrididae; genus Schistocerca; species Schistocerca piceifrons. The sequence goes on from NC_060146.1 coordinate 219,060,694, forward strand.
ACGGCGGCTGGTAAACGAAGTTTTTGTTACCACATCGAAATCACACAGTTGCGCGATTTAATTTAATTTAATTTATTTATTTATTTATGTTTTGTTCAGCCGTGCCACACACTGAAACCCCCGCCACTAGGGGACCCAAAACAAAATACGGGGATTGTGTGGACTGGCAGTTCTCAAGTGTTCGCCAGCACGTGGAGTCATTTTGACGTCACATACAGTATAGCAGGCCGAAGAAATTTTTATTGACTTTTGTGTTCGTTCGATACGAGACTCTCTCGCTCGTGAAAATGACTTCCTGCTGTGCTTCTGTATCGCTTGTTTCGTTTCGATTCGTTGTTTCCTTATTTAGTCGTCATTTAATTTGAGAACGTAACGAAAGACCAGGGGACCTGTGCGAAACTTTAGCAGTTTTAAATTTGTAAATAATGACAATAGATGTAGCCGTTGCGGCAAGGGTAGTCGTGGGAATGAAGATAAAACGTCTTTAAAAATGAACCGTACAAAGTAATTAATCATGAATTTATGGTACATTCTTGTACATACATTACCACACACTTTTTTAAAAAAAGCATTATAGTTCGTCGGTGTAAACGATATTTGACGTAAGAATATAATCCTAGTGTACTTTTTGTTCTCCATTGTCTTTCATGGATACAGGAATGTTAGTTGATTTAGATAAGCTTGAAAAGGTAACATACAATTGTCCGTGAGTAGAGACGGGATTTGGTAAACACAATCCTGCTCTTTGACGTGTTTATCGCTGCGGCCTGTTTACAGCGATAGCAAATGCAGTTTCAATAGAGTGCCGTATTCGTGTCACTTGAAAATGCGTGCGTGGATGAGATGGTGTTGAGTCTATCTGTGTATTACAAGATTTTCCCGGCGCCAGTCAGCCGAGCATCGGTTGTAAACAGGGGACACGAGCGAAACTTTCGCACTTTTATATTTTTCAATAATGGCAGTACGTGGAATAGGTGTGGGAACCTGTAAAAATGAAACCAACGACGTGAAATAATGATCGAGAATTTGTGGCACACCTTATATGTATATTCCCATGCACAGAATTTTGAACAAAGTGCAGTCACAGCAAGCACTTTAAGCCGAAGTAGCAACAGGTTAATCATAATTCAAGGCGACAATGACGTTTGTCGTTCCAGAAAGTATATTCGTTTGGAAACTGCTCTAAAGTAACGTACTCCTAAAATAGCGTGAACATCTCGGATTTATTATATAGGCATAAGATGATATCGTAGGAGCAACGACGTACGCAACATAATCTATTGCTAATAATCATACATAAAATACTTAAAAATTGCCTGAGGCCGAAATTGTGCAATCGTACAGGAAATTAAGAGAATGGCTGAAGACTTCAAGAAATCTTTCAAAAAATTCATCGCAGCTGCGGACCTTACCGCATACAAATTATAAGTTACATGTATCAATCATTCCTGTGCTTTGTATTCCGAACGTAGTTTGTTTTACAAGTCGATGAACGTGCCACAAATACTTACTCACATTTGTGTGTTTCGTGCTTAATTCGTCAATTAATCACAATGACGACTCATTCCTCATAAGATGAGCACACCAGCGAATGCTACAGAACATACTTCCATTAAACTAATGAGGAAGCACCGAAATATTTTAGAAATGTGAAGGCGGAAAAAAAGGGAAACAGCAGACCTTGAAGCAGGTGGAGTAAGTGCACGCTTATAACTTCCACACCTCCGTGAACTTGCGGAATCTTAGTCTTCATGCGGTAACTTAGATTTAGGGAAAGTTTTGACCGCCAATGCGTCATAATGTGACGTTTAAATACAATGAGCTGACAAGAGTCATGAGATAGCAATATGCTCAGATACAGATGGCGGTAGTATCGCGTACAGAGGGAGTTATTACAGGGTAGTACATTGGAGGAGGGAAATTTATACTCCCGTGATTCATGTGGAAAGGTTTCCGACATGGTTGTGACTGCACGATGGAAATTAACAAACCTTGAACGGGGAATAGTAATTGGAGATAGGCGCATGGGACATTCAAAAAATTGTTCAAATGGCTCTGAGCACTATGGGACTCAACATCTTAGGTCATAAGTCCCCTAGAACTTAGAACTACTTAAACCTAACTAACCTAAGGACATCACACACACCCATGCCCGAGGCAGGATTCGAACCTGCGACCGTAGCAGTCCCGCGGTTCCGGACTGCAGCGCCAGAACCGCTAGACCACCGCGGCCGGCATGGGACATTCAATTTCGAAAATAGTTTGGGAATTCAATATTCTGAGATCCATAGTGTCAAGAGTGTGTCGAGAACACCAAATTTCGGATATTACCTCTCACCATGAACAAAATGGTGGCCGACGTCCTTCACCTGACGATGGAGAGCAGTGGCGTCTGCGTGGAGCTGCCAGTGCTAGCAGACAGTCAACTCGGCGTCACATAACCGCAGAAATCAGAGTGGGACGTACGACGAACGTATCCGATAGGACAGTGAGACGAGATGTGGTGATGACGGGCTATGGCAGCAGACGACCGAAGTGACTGCCTATGCTAACAGCACGACATCGCCTGCAGCGCCTCTGCTGGGCTCCTGACCGTATCGGTTGGACCCTAGACGACGGGAAAACCGTGGTCTGACCAGATGAGCCCAGTTTCAGTTGGCAAGAGCTGATGGTGGGTTTCGATAGTGGCGCAAATCCCACGGAGCCATGGGGACCCAAGTTGTCAACAATGCTCTGTGCAAGCTGGTGTTGGTGGCTCCACAACGGCGAGGCCCGTCTTTACGTAAAATGACCTGGGTCCTCTGGTCAAACTGAACCGATCATTGACTACAAGTGGTAACATCCCAAATGTGGTGTTCTCGGCACGCTCTTGACACTCTGGATCTCGTAATATTAAATTCCCAAACGATTTCCGAAATTTAATGTCCCATGCGTCTTCCTCCAATTACTATTCCCCGTTCAAAGTTAGTGGTTAGGTTAAGCTACATGGAGACTATCTGCACCCATCCTGCACTTCACGTTCCCGAACAACGATGGAATTTGTACTGATGGCAATGCACCATGCCACCGGGCCACAATTGCTCGCGACTGGTCTGAAGTACATTCTGGACAACTCGAACCAAAGATTTGGCCACCCAGATCGCCTGACATAAACCCCATCGAACATTTGTGGGATGTAATCGAGAGGAAGATTTGTGCACAAAATCCTGCACAAAGAACTCTTTCGCAATCACAGGCAACAGTAGAGGCAGCTTAGCTGAATGTTTCTGCAGAGGACTTTCAAAAACTTGCTGAGTCCATGCCACACCGAGCTGGTTCACTACGCCGTGCAAAAGGAGGTCCGACGCGACATTGACGGGTACGGCGTGACTTCTGTCATCTCACTGTGTAAACTCACTCTCCGAGCCTTTTCATGAACCACTCATTTAAAGGTCTCGACTATCTCGCCAGCTGACATACTACGGGTCTCACCAGCCACCAGCGGGAGCTCGATGCGAGGGGGCGTGGACTCCGAGAGACGAACGAACGCTCGCATCATTCACATCAGCTATCCACTGCAAAACTCTGCCTTATCACCCCGCACAAAGTAATTATGTACATGTCTGTTGCGATTTATAAGAGGGCACTTACCGAAAACACTATCTCTCGTTTTAAATGTTCGCTCTACCCGTGCTTAGAGAAAGCGGCATGAAGAGCTGCACGTGTCATCAAGGGATCGTTTAGTAAGCGTGAGAGTGTTGAGGATATGCCCAGCGAAATGCAGTGCAGGCTTTACAAGAGAGGCGTTCTGCATCACGGAGAAAATGACCGTAGAAGTACTGAGCGTGCACATTCCGTCAACTGCACATCATTCTCTCCTACACGCATCCCACAAAACAACTCTTGTCGAAAAATACGACGAGTTCTGGAGCTCAAATGGGAATTACCAACAGTTGGGTTATCCACGCACTGTGAAGCAAAAAAGGAGGAAACGATAGAACGATACTGTTGCCAGACGCTGCTTTTGTTACACACCGTGAAGTGGCCTGCGTCTACAGAACTGCGTGTAAGCCCCGCCACATAAGAAGGAAACGTCCTGTCTGGCAAGGAAACTGAAGCGCCCAGAAGATATGGCCAGGAGTCAGTGTAGTTTCACACACGTATCCATCATCAGCAGATATGTAAAAGATTAGAGTTTCAATTTTGCGTGACCGGTAGAACAGCCAGCAGATTGCATTAGTGTTCATGTTGTTGTTGTTGTTGTTGTGGCCTTCAGTCCTGAGACTGGTTTGATGCAGCTCTCCACGCTACTCTATCCTGTGCAAGCTTCTCCATCTCCCAGTACCTACTGCATCCTACATCCTCCTGAATATGCTTAGTGTATTCATCTCTTGGTCTCCCTCTACGAGTTTTACCCTCCACGCTGCCCTCCAGTACTAAACTGGTGATCCTTTGATGCCTCAGAACATGTCCTACCAACCGATCTCTTCTTCTAGTCAAGTTGTGCCACAAAGTCCTTCTCTCCCCAATTCTATTCAATAACTCCCCATTAGTTATGTGATCTACCCATCTAATCTTCAGCATTCTTCTGTAGCACCACATTTCGAAAGCTTCTATTCTCTTCTTGTCTAAACTATTTATCGTCCATGTTTCACTTCTATACATGGCTACACTCCATACAAATACTTTCAGAAACGACTTCCTGACGCTTAAATCTATACTCGATGTTAACAAATTTCTCTTCTTCAGAAACGCTTGCCTTGCCATTGACAATGTACATTTTATATCCTCTCTATTTCGACCATCATCAGTTATTTTGCTCCCCAAATAGCAAAACTCCTTTTCTACTTTAAGTGTCTCATTTCCTAATCTAATACCCTCAGCGTCACCTGACCTAATTCGACTACATTCCATTATCCTCGTTTTGCTTTTGTTGATGTTCATCTTATACCCTCCTTTCAAGACACTGTCCATTCCGTTCATGTGTAGTGCTGTTACTGGACCTTCCGTGGTATTCACTGGGTGCGAGCAGCCTTAGACGTTTGTTCACAGTGAAGATAACGCGTACTCATTTGAGACAGCGTTATCAGTACCTGACGGAGTTTGCAACAGGCCTCATTATGAGCTTTCATTTGTCTGGCCGGTAGAATCGAGCAATATCGAGACTTGTGGGGCGTTCGGATGGGATAGTGGTTCGGTGTTAGACTGCAAGGGAACCGACACCCTTCGTCAAGGTTGTGGTAGAGCACGTGTGACCACCACAGGGGAATGTCGCCGTACTGCGACACAGCGTCGCCTCCTCACACCTGGGCCAGCCCTCTCGCAGTGAGTAATGGCCGCCCTGCCACATACTGTGCCATCGCGCGCCGCTGGTCAGAGACCATCAGCAGCCGGGCTCAACAGTGCGTCACAAACATCAAGTGTCCTTATTTGTTACTCCTCTGCTTAATACTGAGGTACTGCCCTCGGCAGGAAGAGGCCCAGACCCGTCAGTAGCCAGCATAACAAGGATCGGCTACAACGGTAGTGGACCAGAGAAGTGGCTCTCTGACACCTTTCCCAACCGAAACAACACATGCATCCAGACGAAAGGGGTCTCATGCAGCAAACGTCTTTGTAAATTTGACTGTGTTTTGCAATCAATTGCCGGCCGGAGTGGCTGAGCGGTTCTAGGAGCTACAGTCTGGAACCGCGCGACCGCTACGGTCGCAGGTTCGAATCCTGCCTCGGGCATGGATGTGTGTGAAGTCCTTAGGTTAGTTAGGTTGAAGTAGTTCTAAGTTCTAGGGGACTGATGACCTCAGATGTTAAGTCCCATAGTGCTCAGAGCCATTTGAACCATTTCTTTTTAACATCTCATACCCTCTCCACCCTTAAGTTTCCCTTTCTTTTGCAGTTTACTACACACCATATTGGACCAATGTCCTCGAGTTCTGGAAAATCCGGCATGAGCCAAATATCTTGTGGAACACTAACGAAAATATGAAAAAGGTAAGTGAACATGACTAGCAGTAGTGATTGGAATAGCTGTGAAGTGCCCACACCTCTGACGAACTGCACAGTTGCCGACTTTCGACCTACAGCAGTTTTGGTACCATTCATCATCAAACCTCTCAAAGAAAGCTTGCAATCTTCACACATGATATCCTCGGCACTGGGGATGGAGGAAAACGCTTTCGAAAACGATTTTAATTCAGAACCACCTGATTGTGTCATTCAGAATTTTCTTTTGAAAAGTAAAATTTTTATCGAATACGTAGTTAGGCATGTGCCTGGGTTACTTTTTATTTAGGAAACACAACGCAGTATGTTACCCTAGTCCACAACATTTTCACTGCCAAAAATTACAACGGAGGTTCAGAGATTTTCATCATTGGCCCAATACTGTTCGTGCTTTATGTTCTGGGTTACCACGCTATTTGAATCTGGACGCAGAATTAGTTCTGTTTGCAGAAGATACACTCATTTTTTGAATCCGAGCAAAGAAGCATCAGCAGAGTAAATAGTAAGCGATGGTAATGTGGAAGTTACTAAATGGCTTTGAGCAAATGGGCAAGTTTTAAATTTTGAAAGAATTCAGCTGATACAGTTTTGTCCCATCACAAATACGCCATACCCCATTTACTTACTATACGTACGAGAGATAATGAACAAGGTAGAAAGCTCTGAGTTGTTGGTTGTGTATATCAGCGAAAATGGAAAATGTTGGCCTGCTGAAACACTTCAGTTACTTTTGCCATAAGTATAATGGTCAACATTTCGAATATAGATGACACTGGGTTGACATATTCAGCAAATTTTCCTACATTGATGGCTTCTGGAGTATATCTTCACTTAGGCAAAAACTATTCATCGCACAAGAGAAAATAATTAGAATTATGCTTGAGGTTCACACACACACACACACACACACTCATACCTTGCATACATCCTTTCAAGCATCTAGCTATATGTACCATAGCTTAACTGTACATTTATTCAGCTGATAAATTTTTTATCAACAATTCATCTGTGTTTGACAGTAAGAGAGAGTTCATGAATCTAACCTCAGCACAGAAAGTGGTGAAATACAGAGCTATAATACTATTTGGGAATTTACTCACCTAAAGAAAATATCTGACATTTAACAGAAATAATTTTTTAGGTTACACTGATCTCCGATGAATTATCCATTCAACCCACAGAGTCCCATAAAAAGCTTTCTGTCATTCAAGGTGCTTTCGAGATTGAAAATTCAGAATACCTGCCGTGTTATCTTTGTTTGTTTTTAATGTCTTTAACTGAATTATAGTTGAACCAAAAATTTTATGCTTATGAAAACATTCCGTTTTCTCGAACTTGATCATTACTTAATTGAGCAGCTGTTCATTTGTTATCTTACACACTTAATGTCCACCATTGTTCTGTAGCACGTTTCAGAACCTTCCATTCTCTTCTTGGCTGTACCTCCTTATTACACTTCTCTATATATTTCTACACTAGACAAATTCTTCCCGAAAGTATATCTTAACACAGACATCCTAGCGTGACGAAAGATGGCTCTTGATTTTCCAGCAAAGTGGTGAAGATAGCGCAACATTGCAACAAATGTTGTACCCATCTTCTTCCGACTTTGCAAATATTGCAAGGAGTGTCATACTAGTCATCTACTGACGACAAGTGTCATACTCTTCTTTTGACTTTGCCAAGCTTTCCACAAGCGTCAGAATCATTATCTTATGACTATGAAATTGTGCAGAGAGTATTATAATCATAATTTTATGACTTTGTCATTGTTGGAACTAGTGAACAGTCGTCATCTTCTGACTTTGTCAGTGTCGCAACAGTGCCATACTCACCATTTTCTGACTTGACCATTGTTGCGGTAGGTGTCAGAGTCCTACCTATGTCATTGTTGCACCTTTTCCAGTGTTACAACGAGTGTGATAGTCGTCAACTGCTGATGTTGACAATGTTGCCACAGCTACTGTACTGATCATCTTTGGGTGCATTAAAACAGCGCTGAATCTCACCATTGTCACCTTTCTGCAAAATCTAAAGTTTTTTATCGGCGGTATAAACAGGGAAAGTATACATTTAGATGGTGACATTTTTCCTTGGTAGTCCTCTGTGTTTTATATACCGTGTTTGAAAAAGAGTGTCACAAATTTCTACAGAAGGTAGTATTGATCAGAACTACACTCCTCTGCAAAACTTAAGAACCAGATACATAAAGTAAGGTAAGTTGTTAACAACTCGCTAGAAATGAATATAAATGCGGGAGCTTGTTGCCAGAGGTCTCCCATTCGCACACAGAAAGTTGGACGTCACGTGGCACGAGGTCAGCGTCACTGCACCGGCAGATGACGTTGGCCCTGCGTCGCGGGGCGACTGAAGGAAGGCCGAAACACAGTGAGGGTCGATCAGTGAACAGCTGCAGTGCACTGTGGTGATGGTCTTCATTGCGACATGGCCTGGAGACATCTGGATGAATTCGCATGAGGGAAAATCAGTGGGGAAGATGGAAGGAGGACGACGTGTCACGAGTATATCCCAGGAGTTTGCTACTGCTCCCACAGGCGCTGCTGCCGACAGGGAGGTGATGGACAGAGGTCAACTACAGGCGCAGATGGGCGCTACATTTAACAGGACCGCGAGGCAAGCAGTCACTCTCTACAGTGGTACGGTGCCTGCAGGGGGTCGATCTCTCTGTCCGATGACCAGTACGTGTCCAAGTAGTGATGCCAGGTGTACTCTCATAGGTCGAGGAGTGGGAACTCGTCATGCACCCCGAAACATTGTCAAGCATGATGGATTTTGTTTTCTAAGTGTCGTATTGTGGGGGAGGTGCAGTGCAGCATGGGCGCACAGAGTGTGGTTGGGTTGTTTGGGGGAAGAGACCAAACAGCGAGGTCATCGGTCTCATCATATTAGGGAAGGACGGGGAAGGAAGTCGACCGTGCCCTTTCAAAGGAACCATCCCGGCATTTGCCTGGAGCGATTTAGGGAAATCACAGAAAACCTAAATCAGGATGGCCGGGCTCACATACCTCCAAATCTCCAAACACGGTACTCTCAATGGTCGGTGTTATCCTGACCCTGGTCTTCTTCCCCTGACTTAAGTTTTATGGATGACAATATGCGACCGGATCGAGCTGCACAGGTGGAAAAGCTTTTGGAATGAGAGTACACTCGGCGAACGAACTGGTCTGCCCGTTCCCCCCGAGTAAAGTCCCACCGAGCTCGTCTGGGATTACAACACGTCCACCAGCAGTTGACAACCGCGCTGGTGGAGGAGAGGAACTCAGGGAGTCCTCACCAGCCATGTGGCCAGTCTGGCAGGACACTGCAGAGCACACACTGCTGTCCACGGTGACCACACACTCTAATCATAACCGTGTCCCACCGTTTTTGATGTGGGGGGGGGGGGGGGTGGGACCGTCATAAACCACGCTGAATTCACTATTATTATGAGCTTTCAATAAAAGTGGTATTTCTCTTTGTCTCGATGACTATTTATTTCTATAACTTTCTGTTCTACACTGTAGCAGTGCATTCTGTCTACGACCACACTTTCATGGAGCCAAGATACTTGGCTATGGTACCTAATGCCACAGTTACCTTGGGCCTTAAATTTTGAACGCCATTGTGGAATAAAACGTCCTGTTATGATCTGTCCAGAAACTGGTAGGCCCACTTCTTAAGATATGGGTTGTTGAAGATCCAAAGTTCACTGCCAGAATTTTATTTATAGAGGACGCAGGATTTACATGTGATGGCACTGTAAATTACCACAGAACACATGTGTGGGCAGATAGAAAATCTCAAGCAATCGACAGCTTCAGGAACAATGTGTGGGCAGGAACAGTAGGTGACAGACTTACTGAGCCATAGACAGCCATAGACATAGGTGCTCTGTTTCATCCTCTCCTGTTTGTTGAATTTCTAGGGCAAGTGTAGAATGCCACCCCTCACACAAAGACAACGACTATGGTCTGTGCACCCTGCGGCACCACCCCATTTTCTACAGACTGTGCGACAGTGGCTCACTGCAAAGTTTCGTTGAAGATGGATTGTCTGAGAAGGTTCGGTAGCATTGACTCTGTATTGACTAGACCTCAAACTGTTGGATATTTGGTCTTTTAGAGGCACTGGAGTGTGCTCAGCTCATCAACACTGTGCAGACATTATAGGAGCATGTGACTAATCTGTGTATATGAAAGTGTGTGTGATTTCTGTGAAGAAGGCCTGAAGAATGTGTCAGGAGGTATGGTAACCTTGTGGAGACCTATCTATAGCGTCCACTTCTGTGTGACACACAGATGGGAGTGAGAGAATAGTTTGATCCATATCTCACCGGGTATTGGTTCCATCACACATCATTATGGGCATTTTTATTTTATTTTCCATCAATACTACCTGCTGTTGTAATATGTGACGCTTTTTTCAAAAACAGCACCTATTCTCTCTACTTTTGGTGTCATGTTATTTTGGTACCAAAATAGCAAAATCTATACAGTAATTTTAGCATCTCATTTCCTAGTCTTATTCTTTAACATCAGCTGCTTTCTTTGAGCTGTATTTCATTACTCTTGTTTGTGTCCACCTTATAACTTCATTTCAAGACACTGTCCATTCCGTTTAACTGGCCTTTTCAAGGCCTATGCTGCCTGCAATATAGTTACAATGTCAACTATATGCCTACTGTGGTGAATGCCCACAGGATCTTCATGCAGTGATGCGGAAGACGGCAACCTTTCTGGGCCGGATTGTAACGGACGAGGAAGTGGAACGACTGGAGGAGCACCTCAGCTTCAGCAGCATGCGCCAGAAGCCGGCCACCAACTACGACGGCCTGGTGCAGAGGCTGCGCTCCACCACAGGCCTGCCGCCGGTGCCCCAGGAGCTGGCCTTTGTGTGCGAGGGCAAGGTGGGCGCCTTCAGACAGTGTATGTCCCCAGAGATGGACCACCGCTTTGACCGGTGGATACAGGATAATATACGGGGCACAGGATATGATGGTCCCATCTGACACCGGGCCCCATAACCAGTGGATCTAGGACAACATATGATGCACTGGATAGGAAGGTTCTATCCAGGATGTGTCCCCATAGCCAGTGGATCGTGGACAACATTTGGGGCATCAGATGAAAACTAATGCACTGCTACCGCTAATATGCAAGAGTACAAACTGTGTTTAAATGCAGGGGTGTATCAGATTTGTGCTTCAAGAATGTACAGTATGTGTGTTTGTGTCGAGGACTTTCTGTAGAAAATTGGACATCATTTGTAAATTCATTTGTAGCTATAACGTTATAAGAACAGAATTAAACTCTTTAAAATCAAATGAAAGGGTCAGTATGAATGAAATTGAGCCATGGATATCGTTTAATGTCGTATCATCCCTGTTTAAATCAGTGCACTGATACCACATAAAGCCATAGACCGTTCATTCCTACTGATTCAGTCATCCCATCTCAGTGTATTTTATGCATTTCGTATAATATATTTCTTGAGACATGCTGACCCAGAATCCTCCAGCCGACTCTGTCTCCCCAGAGTTGCTTTTCTGTTGTATTTCTGCACACCCCCGTGGTGGTACAACCTCTGGTGGTTGTGTTGGGGAATCCTCACTTACCATCAGAGTTTTGTTAAGGACTAGGGTAGTGCTCAGACAATGGCAGATGGTTGAGGCAGGTGCTCGCAAAATTAGGAATACTGTGGTTCGAGTCCCATTGTGATGCAAATATCATTTGTCAATACTCGATCACACACCCTGTTGTGAAACTGAACTTTTTTCAGCATTGCAGGAACACCTCGAACTAACTTATGAGCATAACATGATGTCATAGGAGCAACAACGTATATGACAATCTGGTACTAAAAAGTCATCCATAAAATACTTGAAAATGGCCTAAGGCCAAAATTATACAATCGTACACGAAATAAGGAGATTAGCAGCTGAAAGCTTCAAGAAATCATTCAAAAAACTAATCGCAGCTGCGGACCCTATCACAATGAACATTATTTTAGTCTTTTTTTGTCTAATTGACATTCGTCAGTGTAATGAAATGTTTGCGTGAATTTATGTTTATTTATTTAAAGAAATGTAAAGTGTTTCTCAGAAGCAATTTTGTCCTCTCATTGCCTGATATGTATATGTATGTATAATCATTTATAAGTTAAATGCATTTTCCCTGGTACAACATTGTCATTTGATTCTCAGAGTTGTTTCAACTTTTATATTAAAGGCAACTCCAGTCAATTTTTCTGGTATAACATTCATATTCGCATTTACACATTAACTTTATTCACATTAGTTTGTTAACGAGCTTTCATTTACTTGCTGGAGATGATGGGCACACCAGAAAACTTACTAGATGCACGTGTTTTATAAAAGTGAACTGAGAAGGTGTAATCCGACGAAGCTTTGCGTGGATGTCTTGGGCAGTGCCTGTCGATCGCGGGTCGTCGCTCTCATTCAGCTCTGAGCCGGGTTACACAGTAACAACGGTTTGGTGAAAACCGAATTTCTCTTTCACTGGGCCATAGGAAAAGGGGAAACGCTCTCGAAAGTCCTTTAATTATGTTGTGATCGGTGTTTGAATGACAACTCTGCAGCTAGCGGTGTGGTGCAGTTGGTAAGTGTTCAGTATAGTAAGTCTACGGCTCGAGTTCGATTCCTCCTGCTACCCATCATTTTTTTTTATTCGTTGTATTTTATTCCTCGCATGCCTAAATTACCAATAATAAAATTTAATTGTAGTTTAACAGTTCAGAGCTACAGTCTTGTTCCTGCCTATATAGAAAACTAAGAAAGATATAAGGGTGCGTTCAGCAACAACAGCACACAGCATGTCCTCCTTCCTCTGCAAATGTTGGATAATGGGTTCAGCAGCACAGCACAGACATGATAACCAAAAACTTCATAGGAAATTAGTAGTTACGTATATATTAAAAAGAAGTTTAATGCACGTCATCATCGTTGGCGGGGTCCAGTCGATTGATTGGATTGCTTTTTTGTTCGTGCGGTCGGTTTTCTCAGTCGAAATCCCGTCGTAGCCCCCTCCTGCTGCTGCCAGGGAAGCAGCCGGCGCGAGGAGGTGGTGTGAGGCGCAGACAGCGCGAGATCCGTGCCGCCGATTCCTGGGCCAGGGCGGCAGCCGGCGCGAGGAGGTGGCGTGAGGCGCAGGCAGGCGCGAGCGCCGTACCGCAGGTTCCTGGGCCAGGGGGGCAGCCGGCGCGAGGAGGTGGCGCTGTCGCCGCCGCTACGCACAACCACTGCGCAAGCGCGATCAATGCTGCGTTCGCACCAGTCACTGCGCCACCTCCTCGCGCCGGCTGCTCTCCTGGCCCTGATATCAGCAGGGCGCTGACGTTAAGCGTGCGAGGTCTCAAGACGCTTTTTTTTTTCTTAAATTATCATTTCAATGAAACAGAATGCAAACAGTCGCTAAAATTTGGCGATCATGCATTTTCCTTCACGTACCCCTTGCTCAGTGTAACTAGTCATGTGTTGTTAATTGCACCTGTAACAAACATTAAGGAGAGCAGTTTTATTTAAATGATGAAACAAATATTAATTAGTGTTTCACTACAGTGAGTACGTGTACTGTGTATTTCAACTTTAGTGTACCCACGAAGAGGTGTACTTCTTCGCGGGCTTCCTACCCTTCGGAGGCATGTGTACATACCCGTGTTTGTATTTCACACCGCTGTTTTTTACCTCACTTAATGAAAGTTCTACAGACTAGTTTGCCTCAGAAGAATTACTGGGTAACACAGACTGTAAAACCACCAATCAGCGGTTTATGTTGAATGAACAAATGAATTGAATACATGCTTCAACCGACAGAAAATGTAAAGATTGGTCCCAGCTGAAAAGAAAGAATGAACCATTCAAATCAGTATGCAAGACACCATCGTATTGTCCGCCCCGGTAGCTGAGTTGTCAGCGCGACAGAATGTCGTTCCTAAGGGCACGGGTTCGATTCCCGGATGGGCCGGAGATTTTCTCCGCTCACGGACTGGGTGTTGTGTTGTCCTAATCATCATCATTTCATCCCCATCGACGCGCAAGTCGCCAAAGTGGCGTCAAATCGAAAGACTTGCACCCGGCAAACGGTCTACCCGACGGGAGGCCCTCGTCACACGACATTTATTTACCATCGTATTGTGTCGACTGTTTTCATTTCGTTGTTCCCATCACTACAGTCCGATTAAAATTATTTTGTAATTCATGTCTACAGTTGCCATATCCGCTGCCGCCTACCACTCGGTTGTAGGAATTCTGTAATGTGTGGCGTGGATGAGGTTGCTGTATCTGGCTGGTACCGCATCGAGACACTCTGAAGGTGGGGGTGTAGAAATGAAGCAAAAAATTTATTAACTGTAATTACTTTTTATTTAGAACACAATTACATGGAACTTCTTGCGGCAGGAGTATTTGGTAAACCCCATTTTTTTGGAAAATTTCACCTTTTACATCAAGTCTTTCTTCCCTTTCATGTATTTACAAAACTCAATGCAAGAGACTTCTAGTTGAAACTGGCAGTAGTCGATTTATTCATCAGTCCACTGGTCCGACATCAGCGTAAATACTCTTTCCACAGTGGCGTTGTGTGCAGGAATAGAAAGCAAATACTCGCGTAATTTTACCAGTTGGCATTTGCCTCCGGGATTTTTGGTTCCCTTAAGTAAATAAGTCGATCTTTCTTCCTCAGAGTGTTTAGACTTCCGTTCTTCCGAGTCAAGCTCAGTTTTTAAAAAGGTCTTCGCACATATATTTGAAAAATCGGGATAAAAGTGGCTATTATCGGGATGTCGGGACAAGAAGGTCCGCAGCGGTGACGATCCAGAGACATTGGGGAGGACGGCAGCCCTAAACGCGGAGCAGTGATGGTAGCGGCCACCGCGAGGTGTGAGCCAAATGGGCGATGCTCTGCAGGCAGCTGACTTAAGGTGACCGACGACTGAACTGCGACAAGTGACGGGTTTTTCAGCCCTGAACTTAATGAACTGTCCTAAGCAAACCACAACCACGTGATGTACAATGTACCTCAGAAGGGGGCGATCAACAGCCTGAGGAAAACTGAAATCACTATAGCTTCGTTCACAGCGTTTAACGCTAAGCCCTACGAGCAAACCACAGAGAAAAAATTCATATTATGGTTGTTTGCACGGCCACCTTCTGCAGCAAAATTTCGGCTTTACTGGGAAAAGCAAACAGTAATTTCCTGCTGTCGTTCGTTACCTGAAACTATCCACACCACAACCACACGTTATGCCGGGTTACGTACCGATAAACAGTCTTGGTTGCAGAGTATAGGCGGCACAAACGGATACCAGATGAAAAAAAAACGATAAGAAAAAAAATAAGAGAACGTAAAAAAGTCAATACGACGATGAAAATGAGGCAGCAAAGTATTAGAAAAACAATACGTTAAACCAATTAAGAGAATAAGAAAGAAAATCAAAGTTTTTTTTATTAATTCAGAAAAGTAGAAAATTTCACTGTATGTCACGAGATACGAACCTTCGACTTTCCTTACACTACCGAAAGCAGTGGCATTTGTCACTCTCGTGTACCAGGCGCAACGATTGACTGAAAGCATTCAAAAACTCCGCTGCACGCAATGTCATACGAAGCTTACCTAACCTAAGCCGATCTCTGTTGAGTATGGTAACTGTATAAATTACGCTGAATCACGCTGTAGCGTGAAATAATATAAAATACGGGCTGTCTGCTGTGCTGTGGCTTGTTATGATTGTCAGTATAGCACGAAAAATACTCGACGAATATTCTGTTTGCCTTAAACACGTTGTCGGTTAAAAATGCAAATGGAAATTTTACGAGGGTGAGTCAAATGAAAACCTTAAATAATTTTTAAATATTATTTATTGTGCAGAGGTGGTACAAAGCTGGATCACTTTTCAACATAATCTCCCCCCACGCTCAATGCAAGTCCTCCACCGCTTACAAAGTGCATAAATTCCTTCAGAAAAAAAATCTTTTGGTAGTCCGCGCAACCACTCATGCACCGCGTGGCGTACCTCTTCATCAGAACGGAACTTTCCTCCCATTGCGTCTCTGAGTGGTCCAAACACATGGAAATCACTTGGGACAAGGTCTGTTGAGTATGGTGGATGAGGAAGACACTCAAAATGCAGGTCTGTGATTGTTGCAGCTGTTGTACAGGCAGTGTGGGGCCTTGCATTGCCATGTTGCAAAAGGACACCTGCTGACAGCAATCCACGTTGCTTTGATTTGATTGCAGGCCACAGGTGATTTTTTAGATCTGTGTATGATGCATTGATGACAGTGGTCCCTCTAGGCATGTAATGCTCCAAACTAACGCCTCTTTCGACCGAAAAGAGAGTCTGCATAACCTTCCCTGCTGATGGTTCTGTTCGAAACTTCTTTGGTTTTGGTGATGAGGAATGGCGCCATTCCTTGCTCGCTCTCTTCGTTTCCGGTTGGTGGAAGTGAACCCAGGTTTCGTTCCCAGTAACGATTCTTGCAAGGAGGCCATCACCTTCTCATTCGAAGCGCCGAAGAAGTTCTTCAGAAGCATCAACACGTCGTTCTCTTATTTCAGGAGTCAGCTGCCGTGGCACCCATCTTGCAGCAGACACTTTGTGAAACTGGAGCACATCGTGCACAATGTGATGTGCTGACCCATGACTAATCTGTAGATATGTTGCAATTTCATTCAGTGGATTTTCCTTCACCATGGCTTCAACTGCTGCAATGTTCTGTGGAGTCACAACTCCTTGTGCCTGACCTGGGCGAGGAGCATCTTCCACTGAAGTCACACCATTTGCGAACTTCGTACTCCATTCGTAGACTTGCTGCTGTGACAAACATGCATCACCGTAATGAATTTCAGTGGGTTTCACACCTTCACTCCGCAAATATCGAATAGCAGAACGCTATTCTTCTCTGGTGCAAGTCGCAAGTGGAGCGGCCATCTTTATGCTGATACTGGGACGGTATGTGTGCATCTGCACTATGCTGCCACCTACAGGCCATTCTGCACGCTGTTTGTAGCATGCTCGCTAACTTACAGGATAACGGCGCGAAATTTCGATTTGTTATTACAAATTTAAGGTTTACATTTGACTCAGCCTCGTAATGTCTTCATTTTTAAATAAACTTTGGGCGAAATTACATTCAATGTTGCTGTTAAATGCCCTTGTAGAGCCGTGGAATTATTACAAAAAACAGTTATTTTTGTCTCACACCAAGGGCTACGTATTATTTTAAACATGAACTGTACTGTGTTTGTCAAGTATCTGGTTCTATGTATACGTAGACAATACACATTTAATTTGGCTACACTCACTGAGTATCATTTGCTTAACGCAGTGTAAAATTTTCTACCTCCTATTAGGTAACCTTCTCGCCATGTGCAATCGGGTACGAGCCGAGCAAAATTTGAAAATTCTTACAACTATTATTCAATACTTCATTAGATGTTAAGAATTTATCTCTTCTCTTTAGCCAAAATTGGCTCTCCGGGCCGTATTTAACAAAATTAGTATTATGCACCTTAAAGCGAATAGTCCATTAACCTCAATATCATACTAACCAGGGAAGGAAGCAGAATTTACACAAACAAAAGAACATTATTTTAGACTTTACAATAATAAATGTGTTTCCAAACAAACAAAGAAATTCCTAATTGTTACAGACCTTCGAGAGATGCACATCGAGCAAAAAAAGAAAAAAAGAAAAAATGCTAGTGTGTTCATTAAGTTCAGCGGTAATAGCCAGAGAAATGAAACATTTTATCAAATAAAAAATTGCGCTCTCGTTTTTCTAATGTCTTTGTCTTTTTCTGCGAGGTCAAACACAAACGCTACTTAGTATTACATCTTTGGTTCAATACATCTTGCGAATTAGACATGAATATTTTTTACACACATTTAACATCTTTACTGAAGTCATTTTCAGGGGACGGTGCAATGCCACCTGGAACGTTTAAGGCGTGAAAACGAAATTATGTTGTTTGAATGGCCTACATATCGTCGAATTAGCTAGACATAGTTACATAAGTGAGAATATCTAATTTTCGCACTTTGAGTGTCAGACAGCTCATTCATATTGATACCATGAATACATGAATATTTGCCCTTAGGCATGTGTCATTCATCATCTGTTATTGTAGAAGAGCTCCGATGTTGTCTTTGAAAATTATGTTATTTGGTGTGTGGTGTGTGTCAGTCCGTAAGAGACACTTTGGATACATCTGGGGATGTAAGTAAATTAATGCTGCCGTATTTGGATTACAAGGCATGGGAAAACACAAGATGGAATTTTGAAAACCCGCCCGTAGCCCTCAGACTACACCACCTGACTTCCGTCGTGTGTTGTCCCTTTATGTCTGAGATTCATGTGGTTACCTCAATATTAAGATCATATATATATATATATATATATATATATATATATATATATATATATTTTTTTGTTTTTTGTTTTTTCGTGTTACATAGGTGGTTTCTTTTACCCCTATGCATAGATCACATTCTTCATTGTTGACGACACTGTCAGGCGTGGAGGACGCCGTGGTGCCGGTGCAGTCTGAGAACCACCTGCGAGAGCAGAGGGGCAGAGAGAGAGAGAGAGAGAGAGAGAGAGAGAGAGAGAGATGTGCGGCGCTCTGCTGGCCGCGAAGCCCCGGCCGCAGGGTTCAGAGACTGGTCAGCTCACAAAATACACGTCTAATGACACCTGTAAACAAGTGGTTAATGTTTGTCATTCACATCGTGTCTTGTACGTACTGTGCTACGCACTATAACTGTATAGTTCGGCTTCTGTTCGGCATTTTGCTGCTCATTTTCGGCTGACAATAGTCTCGACGCTTTTCACCACGTTTTTTCACGTAAATCAGCGTTCCTGGTGGTGCACATGCCCGTCTGTTTATTTAAAATTTGGTTTGTCAGCTTCAGTGGTGCTCGCTGCTTCCAAGAGACCATTTGGTATGTCAGATGCCGAGCGCTGCAGAGACACGGTCTCTACACATAGTTTCCTACTCCGCATGTACTTCTCCACATGCATTTGCTCATCTCTCAGGTCTCACTGAAGTATATTCTCATTTAGTTAAACGGTTATTATGCGGACGTCTTTTCGTTCAATTCAAAAGTTATGTTTCACTCACAGAGCGTTCGTAACTCACTGATGACATCACTAGAATGCTTCATCAGTTCACTTACGCGTTTCTCGCTCACATACAGGGTTCGCACAGAGTAAGTGGTTCGCACAAAAATCGAGTAAGTGGTTTGCACAAAAATCGAGTAAGTGTTCTCTCTAGTTGTGCTTTCGGTGATCCTTGTTCATACCCAAGTTCTGTTTTCTAGTCAGTATCGCTCTTTTACTCGCTTAGAAATAAAGCTTATAGCATTTTCACTGTTTGATGCATTCGTACATAAGGTCTGCTTACAAGTTGCCTTTTTGCAACTTAATTACATCCTCTGCTTAACATTGGATTAATTGATCATACTGGATTATCCTCTGCTTAACATTGGTTGAATTGATCACACTGGATTAATAACGCTGAGTATGTTGTACATTTACTGTAGCATTCAACACAGATTCTGTCTTTGACTTTAATACTTTGCACATTTCTGCATCAAGTAATTATACCAGTAAATTTACACAGTATTGAGTGGAAAGGTGTAAAATACGACTGGGAATTAATTGGTTAGTTTCCACAATTAGCAGTTACACAAGCAGCGAAACTTGCGGAATTTAATTGTATGGGAAGCTCAGTAATATGTTTCTTCCAGGTCAAATCATTATGAACACCCAAAAATTTGGAGCGTTCTATCTGCTGATGTGTGCTTATGTGCTACATCAATTGTTAGTATGACACTATTTGTTGTACAGAACTGAATATAGTGTGAGTGTTTTTTTTTTTTCAAAAATTAGGGAGAGTCCATTTTCTGAGAACCACTTAACAGTTGTTTAGAAACCATTATTTAGAATCTCACCTGTTACTTTCTCTGTAATAGGATGTATTGTAGCACTAGTATCATCTACAAAAAGTACCAATTCTACTTGTTGAATGTTAAGAGGAGGGTTATTCACCTGTAAGGAACAGCAATGGACCCAAAATTGATTCCTGTGGGTCTTCGTTTGTGATTTTATCCTGATCACTAAAATTTTCTAAACTTCCAATATTGTTTGAATTATTCACCACAACCTTTATGTATTCTGTTAAAGCAGGATTCAAACCAGCTGTGTCTAAAAGAATTAATCATATAAAACTTAAGTTTTTCTAAGAAGGGAGCATGATCTAATCATATGCCTCAAACAGATCACAAAAAATACCAACAGGGGATACTTTATTATTTGAAGTTTGTACTGTTTCATGAGTGAATGTGTAAATAGCATTCTCAGCTGAGCAATCCTTCTAGAATCCAAACTGTGATGTATGAAGTAAATGTTTTCGACTGTAGTGTGAGATTGCCCAGTACATTACTATTTCGATCACTTTGGAAAAATATGTCATTAAGGGAAGTTTTGTTACCTTTCTTATCAAAAATTTAACAATTGCATATTTTAACTGGTCTGGAAAAATTCCCTGTGCCAGTGATGCATTATGTACGTCACTAACAACATTACTTATTAAGTTGGAACGATGTCTAACAACTCTATTTGAAATTCCATCAATATCACGAGAGCTTCGTTTTTCACAATTTTATAATTCTATTAATTTCAGTGATAAAAGTTATTGCTACTTCTAGTTGCTTACAGTTTTGTGGAATGGCATGTTTATTTTATTCTCTTGCTTCTTCCACTGATGCATTTAATCCTACTTTTTGCTGTCACATTTAGAAAGTGACTGAATTATCAGTCATAAAATTTTCGTTTGGTTTAATTGTCATGGTGCCTTTCACCCTGTCTGGCTGTCCTGTCTCCCATTTCCCAATACTCCACACAGTTTTAACATTTACATTATTAATTTGTCAGGGCATATGTATTTCTCGACATTTTAATAATTTTCCTTGAAATACTACAGTATTTACTTGTAGTATGCAAGTAATGACAGGTCCCAACTTATTCTGGCATTTACACGGATATACCCTCTTTATCTTATATGCTATTTTAATTCCCTTAGTTACCCATAGCTTACCTGTTGTTTCAATAGATCTCTTGGATAAATTTTTAGGAAAGCAGGCTTCAATTATTGGCAAATTTACTAGGGAATAAACCAAATTTGATATTAGCATCTGTTTCTAGGTATACATCATTCCACACCTCGCCCTCTTAGCTTACTCCTAATACAGTGTATCCTTTTTTCGTTGATAAGCCTTACTGCTTTGTATAAACCTGCCTTACAGCTGCAAAGTGCTGTATTGTTTATTTCCATTAATTGTGCATCATGGTCAGATAGTTCATTAACAATTTGGTACATATTAATTGGGTCAGCCTGAGCACTGTCTATAAAAATGTAATCAGTGTCCCACTATTTTGCTGCACACTAACTGGAAAACTGAATACTGAAATTAGACTGAAACACCAAAATAATGATTCTAGTTCCTTTTCCCATGTCCGTATCTTTTAAGAAATCTACATTGAAATCTCCGCACACCATTAACTGTTTTTTTTCTTGTCTGACAGGTAGCTCAATAATGCAGCTAGATTTGCCATAAATAGCTGAGTTTCTTAGAGTGGATCAGCAGACTGTTATAATTACCAGAGAAGTGTTCAACAGTAACAATTCATAAGCACATACTTCTAGGTTCTGATCAACATAGAAACTATTTGTTTCAATGTTTTTAACTTTGTGCCAAAACCCCTACACAAAAATGATGCTAGTCTATAATCCCTGATTTTTAACTTCTTCATACCTGTCGTTATATGGTGTCCAGAGAGGAACAGAACATCTATTATTTCAGAATTCTCCACATCTCCTAGCCATACAAGAAGCTTGTCAATCTTATTTTTCAACGTGTCAACGTTCAGGAGAAAAAAATCGGCTTTATTTTTCTGGAAACTTACGTACATTATCGTGCTGACCTGCTCTAATTTCTTACAGTACTCTGTGTCTGTAATCTGACTAACCAAAACAATGTGCCCCTTTGACACCAGTAATCACATACTACCCCTTTTATACTTTCACAAAGGTGCTCGATGATTCTCAACAAATATGATTTGTGTATATCGATCTTGCAATTGCTGCAACAGGCACAGCACAGAAATGATGCAACGTTTCAATCAAAAGCAATCCAAAGTGGTAACACCCATGTTAACCCAGGGCTGGGCATGGCAATGTCAAACCATCACAAATACAAAAGAGGTATGCTTTCGCTGCTCCTGTTCCCTCCAGGTCACCTTTAATGCTTGTTAGCAGGGCTGTTTCCTGCTCCTCCTACTTTAGGCATTAGACCTTTTGCTCCAAAATCTCAGCGTGAGGTCTCCATGTCCCCTGTCTATGCCAGGCAACAGGTAGGCTAGGTAGAGGTGTTATGGTGTGGGGAGACATAATGTGTCATGGCTGTACTTAGCAATGAATCTCTGAATGCTGTGCACGCACTGGTCAACGTTATAGTGAGACTGTACTCCTACCCCACGTGGCGTCTCTGCAGGAGTGCATTCAGCCCCGACTTCAACCTTTTTGGATGAGAAGTGCGATCGCATCGAACACGGCAGGTGGAGCAGCTCTTGGAGCGGGTCGATATTCGGGGAATGTACTGGCCTGCACATTGCTTGCACATTCCCCCCCACCACCACCACTTAAATCCCAATGAGTGCGTGTGGAACGTGTTATGTAGAAGTACTGCAGCAACTCCACAATCGCAGAGGGCCATCCAGGAAATGTCGACCTCGCTGGTGGAGGTGTGGCCATACCACAAGAACTCCTCGCCAACCTTCTGGTCAGCATGGGAACACGTGGCAGACCACGCACTGCGGTCCTGGTTATGCCACACACTTTTAACAGCCGTGTCCCACCTTTTGTGGCATCCAAGGGACTGTCGTAAGTCTACAGTGTTACCACTGTCTCTGAATAGAAGTGTCATTTATTTATTTTATTTATTTATTTATTGTTCCGTGGGACCAAATTAAGGAGAAGTC
The DNA here is from genome assembly GCF_021461385.2 of Schistocerca piceifrons. Lineage (NCBI taxonomy): Eukaryota > Metazoa > Arthropoda > Insecta > Orthoptera > Acrididae > Schistocerca > Schistocerca piceifrons. The sequence continues at coordinate 219,083,735 of NC_060146.1, forward strand.
TCCATGGTCATGGAACGAGTCAATACATGAAATTATAACACGATATTAGAAACAGATAAAATGAAATATAAAAAAAAACATATTCAGGTGAGAAGTCGTAAGTTTAAATAAAGAAAATCAACAATGTAACACTGGAATTTGCTTAATTTTTTAGCTCTTCCAGGAGCTCCTCGACAGAATAAAAGCAGTGAGCCATGAGGAAACACTTCAATTTAGACTTAAAAGAGTTTGGGCTACTGCTAAGATTTTTGAGTTCTTGTGGTTGCTTATTGAAAATGGATGCAGCAGAATACTGCACTCCTTTCTGCACAAGAGTCAAGGAAGTGCATTCCACGTGCAGATTGGATTTCTGCCTAGTATTAACTGAGTGAAAGCTGCTAACTCTTGGGAATAAGCTAATATTGCTAACAACAAACGACATTAAAGAAAACATATACTGTGAGGGCAATGTCAGAATTCCCAGACTATTGAATAGGGGCCGACAAGAGGTTCTCGAACTTACACCACATATAGCTCGAAAAGCCCGTTTTTGAGCAAAAAATACCCTTTTTGACTACTTTGAAGGGCAGTAAAACTTTGAAACACGTATCTGTTTTGTACGAGCTGTAAATAAATAGTTGCCACTATTAAAGTTCCGACCCTCGTACATTTACCGAAACGTTAGGCCAACAATTAAACTACCTCTTTTGTGGTCGCGAGGAGGCAAACGCAAGGCCGACGGAATTCCCGTCACAGGTACTGCGACCTGAGAAGTTGGCCACCATTGTCACATAGCGACTGTTGTTCAAATACGAATTCATTCGCTTTTTATTTAACGAGAAAGTGTTATGTAGGTTTATTAAAGTGAGTGATATGGATACAGAAGTTACGTGTATCAATATTCACATGTAATAGCACACGAATGGTATGCAATAAACTGATGTGGGAGAAATCATATTGAGGTTAGGTTAGTGTTGTTTAACGTCCCGTCGACAACGAGGTCATTAGAGACGGAGCGCAAGCTCGGGTTAGGGAAGGATGGGGAAGGAAATCGGCCGTGCCCTTTCAAAGGAACCATCCCGGCATTTGCCTGAAACGATTTAGGGAAATCACGGAAAACCTTAATCAGGATGGCTGGAGACGGGATTGAACCGTCGTCCTCCCGAATGCGAGTCCAGTGTGCTAACCACTGCGCCACCTCGCTCGGTGAAATCATGTTGAGAAAGTACAGAAATGTGTTGGGAATTATTCACAAGATTGTATGTAATAAAAGTACTGAATTATTCTACTGAAGCATTTTTACCTTAAATGCGACCTTGAATCATACTTCGACTGAAGCGAACTAGAATGAGGTATGTTATGCCTCGGAAAAGGATAGCTACGCGAACTAAAGGATTATATGCAATATTATGTTGTTTGTGAAGAAATACGATACAGACTCTTCAAACGACATAGTGAAAAAGTTAGTTGCAAATATTCTCCTCGTTCAGATTAAATTAGTTTGAAACTGTTCTAAAGTTGCGTATTAACCAGAGAGTTTAGAATAGCAGTTGCTACCTTTCCCGGAAATGGAAATGGAAGAGGATGTAGATGAAGATGACATGGGAGATACGATACTGCGTGAAGAGTTTGACAGAGCACTGAAAGACCTGAGTAGAAACAAGGCCCCCGGAGTAGACAACAATTCATTGGAACTACTGACAGCCTTGGGAGAGCCAAAACTCTACCATCTGGTGAGCAAGATGTATGAGAATATAATAATGCCAATCCCAAAGAAAGCAGGCGTTGACAGATGTGAAAATTACCGAACTATCAGTTTAATAAGTCACAGCTGCAAAATACTAACACGAATTCTTTACAGACGAATGGATAGTAAAAGTCGACCTTGGGGAAGATCAGTTTGGATTCCTTAGAAACACTGGAACACGTGAGGCAATACTGACCTTACGACTTATCTTAGAAGAAAGATTAAGGGAAGGCAAACCTACGTTTCTAGCATTTGTAGACTTAGAGAAAGCTTTTGACAATGTTGACTGGAATACTCTCTTTCAAATTCTAAAGGTGGCAGGGGTAAAATACAGGGAGCGAAAGGCTATTTACAATTTGTACAGAAACCAGATTGCAGTTATAAGAGTCGAGGGGCATGAAACGGAAGCAGTTATTCAATCTGTATATTGAGCAAGCAGTAAAGGAAACAAAAGAAAAATTCGGAGTAGGTATTAAAATCCATGGAGAAGAAATAAAAACTTTGAGGTTCGCCGATGACATTGTAATTCTGTCAGAGACAGCAAACGACTTGGAAGAGCAATTGAACGGAATGGCTGGTGTCTTGAAGGTAGGATATAAGATGAACATCAACAAAAGCAAAACGAGGATAATGGAATGTAGTCGAATTAAGGCGGGTGATGCTGAGGGAATTAGATTAGGAAATGAGACACTTAAAGTAGTAAAGGAGTTTTGCTATTTGGGGAGCAAAATAACTGATGATGGTCGAAGTAGAGAGGATATAAAATGTAGACTGGCAATGGCAAGGAAAGCGTTTCTGAAGAAGAGAAATTTGTTAACATCGAGTATAGATTTAAGTGTCATGAAGTCATTTCTGAAAGTATTTGTATGGAGTGTAGCCATGTATGGAAGTGAAACATGGACGGTAAATAGTTTGGACAAGAAGAGAATAGAAGCTTTCGAAATGTGGTGCTACAGAAGAATGCTGAAGATTAGATGGGTAGATCACATAACTAATGAGGAAGTATTGAATAGAATTGGGGAGAAGAGGAGCTTGTGGCACAACTTGACCAGAAGAAGGGATCGGTTGGTAGGACATGTTCTGAGGCATCAAGGGATCACCAATTTAGTATTGGAGGGCAGCGTGGAGGGTAAAAATCGTAGGGGGAGACCAAGAGATGAATACACTATGCAGATTCAGAAGGATGTAGGTTGCAGTAGGTACTGGGAGATGAAGCTTGCACAGGATAGAGTAGCATGGAGAGCTGCACCAAACCAGTCGCAGGACTGAAGACCACAACACAACACCTTTCCAGATTTTAACATTTGGCGGAGAGCCTATGGATTGCCGAGCAACCGATAAAACTGTAGTTATATCACGTAAAATTCGCATGAGACACTAAAAGAATATTTCTCACTAACGATTTTAGATTTGTTTGTGCCTTGGTCTCTTAAAAATGGTTCAAATGGCTCTGAGCACTATGGGACTTAACTTCTGAGGTCATCAGTCCCCTAGAACTTAAAACTACTGAAACCTAACTGTCCTAAGGACATCACACACATCAATGCCCGAGGCAGGATTCGAACCTGCGACCGTAGCGGTCGCGCGGTTCCAGACTGTAGCGCCTAGAACCGCTCGGCCTAGCCCGGACGGCAGCTGAAATGGCTGTAATGTTCAGATTACATCCGTAACATAATTTATTCAATTCGTTAACAGCTGTTGTAAGGTTCTTGTATGTTTTGTGCTGTTGTAAATAATTCACTTTTACTGCACTGGGACAAAGATGAACGAGCCAACTGCGTGAGTAGTGAATAAGATCCCTAAAATGCTTTTTTTATTCCAGTCTCTGATCACAAATGAATTCTTTAGACGATTACCGGTTTCAGTCAGTAATGACCATCTTCAGATCTTTTGTACACCATGTCCTAAAGTGATACGGGCATAACGGCATCGTCAAAACATATAAATATAATCAGCATAGCATCGTCACATAGTTTTAAAATATGGTGTAGGATCTATGTGACGATGCTATGCTGATTATATTTATGTGTTTTGACGATGCCATTATGGCAGTATCACTTTAGGGCATGGTGTACAAAAGATCTGAAGATGGTCATTACAGACTGAAACCGGTAATCGTCTAAAGAATTCATTTATGATCAGAGACTGGAAAAAAAAGTATTCTGCAGTATTGGACCACTGTTTGCACATGCGATTATGTCGCAAGTTGGTGAAATAAGATCCTTGATCCCGTGTTTGGTTTTATCTGTGGTTGACTCGCCGGTCACTCACTCGTGCAGCCTGCCGCTGGGTTTTCCAGAGAACGAGATCTGTTATTTGTGGATCCGGGAGAAACTATCTGCAATACTTTCCTATGGAGGTGAAAACTGATGTGTAATACTTTCTTGTTCTTTATATTGATGGAGAAGATTTTGGAGGTATTTTGAAGATAACGAAGGCATGTGCAAGAATGAAATCTTTGTCCCTTATATAAATAAGCACTTTTATGACTAGTGTTAGTTTGATCTCTGTATTCATTACGTCCCAAATTACGCAACTGGTTGAGATGTCTGTAATTTCTGAAATGAGCGAATTTCTCAGTTGTTACAGTCTGTAACGTAGCACTTGGGGGGCGAAAATAAAAAGAATTGTTTTTTTTTAGTCGAAAAAGTGAATATTTTGGTGGGCCACTTGGCAACAGAATCAGGGATTGATTACAGTATTATAACATACGTTGAGCATTAAATACCTCAATAAGAGCAGCATATATTTGAGATCGTTCGGAAGACACATTATCATTTCTGCGCATTTTTATAGTCGCGATGTAGTCATACGCGGATCAACACTAAGGGACCAGAAGATTTATAGACTTTAAAAGAAATGCAACACTACACAATATATAAAAAAAAGAGCTGATTCAGAAATAATAGGAAAACGATAATGTTCCTTCTGCCTCATGCTGCGTTCGGCCCATCAGCGTGATCGTAATTTCTGGTGATGAACTAACACAAAATAATCATCATTCAGGTAAATAAGGAGATGGAAATCATCAAGGTTAATTTACTAAAATAAGCACACTTATCTTCAACACACGTTTTTTTAATGCTACGTACCTTTTCATTTTAAATTACAGTAGATGACCATTGTGGTTAAATACTTTATACATAACAGTCAAAATGTTCTCTTGATGCTGTCTGTTCGTAATCAGTTACAAGAGACTACATGTTTTCTGATTGAAAAAAAATAACAATTAGCATATTCACTCAATATTTTCACATAAAAGATAAAATACAGTTGCGGAACGCACCAAGTCAGCGTCCGCCTTTCATAGAATACAAACAGTAAAAGGTGAGGCACCAAATGCCTCATTTGTCTTGAAACAACAAAATCCTTTTTTATACCATAATCGATACATGTACATAGAGATTTATAGGCACCGCGCCAACCGAGCGAGGTGGCGCAGTGGTTAGCAGACTGGACTCGCATTCGGGAGGACGACGGTTCAATCCCGTCTCCGGCCATCCTGATTTAGGTTTTCCGTGATTTCCCTAAATCGTTTCAGGCAAATGCCGGGATGGTTCCTTTGAAAGGGCACGGCCGATTTCCTTCCCAATCCTTCTCTAACCCGAGCTTGCGCTCCGTCTCTAATGACCTCGTTGTCGACGGGACGTTAAACACTAACCACCACCACCACCGCACCGCGCAAGAACGGCAAAGATAAAGAATAATAGACTCTATCGCTGCTATGCGATGGTTCATTTCTTTTACTTTACAATTGTTCGATAACTTTAGGCCATCAGGCGTTTACTATTGAGCGTATATTAATGTTTGTGAGTTGAAAATTACTAGTATTATAAGTCTTCTTGTTTTCTGCAGAATTTAATTTTTCAACAACGATTTTCTTTAAAATAAAACCCACCTCCATGATTTACTGTAAAGTTTTTAATTTCTCTCGTGCATCCATTACATGTTGCGCCATACGAGGTCACAAAATGGAAATGAGCGTGTGGCATTGATGGCCGGGAGGCCCGGTCCGGGGAAGTTCGGCCGCCGAGTGCGAGTCTTACTTCAGTCGAAAACACATCGGGCGACTCGCGTGCCGATGATTAGAATGAAATGAGGATGAGAACAACATAACACCCAATCCACGAGAAAATCTCCAACCCGGCCGGGAATCGAACCCGGGCGCGCTGGGTAGGTGGCACGCACGCAACCACGCAGCTAAGCAGGCGGACACGAAGTCACAGCTTGTTGCTGACAAGCAAAATCAAAGAAATTAATAGTGAATAGTTTTTTTCCCTTTAGCTGCTGCGGCTGCTGATTTGTATTTACTTACGAGAAACGTCAGTGCACCAGACACAAAAACAGCATGCTGGCAAAAGGTGAGTTTTATTTCAGGGCAGATCTCACCTTGCATTCTTGAGTCAAGGTTGTCAGCTGTCGTGCTTGCAAACATATTAACTTTTAATGGACAGTATTAGTAATTACATACAGTTATTTTGTTCCGAGTACAGCAGCAACGTATTTTTGTGGATGTTCCATGTCAAACACTGCACTTCACGTCACGCAACGTTCATAATGTGCTTCGGTACTGTGTTTCAGTTATATAGTTTTCACTAAGCACACAGTTTCTTTTGGCATTTAATTAGATTCATTTTCTGTGCTTCAAATTTTGCATTTCATGACGTTTAAACTTTTACATCTACATCGATACTCCGCAAGCCACCCAACGGTGTGTGGCGGAGGGCACTTTACATGCCACTGTCATTACCTCCCTTTCCTGTTCCAGTCGCGTATGGTTCGCGGGAAGAACGACTGTCTGAAAGCCTCCGCGCGCGCTCTAATCTCTCTAATTTTACATTCGTGATCTCCTCGGGAGGTATAAGTAGGGGGAAGCAATATATTCGATACCTCATCCAGAAACGTACCCTCTCGAAACCTGGCGAGCAAGCTACACCGCGATGCAGAGCGCCTCTCTTGCAGAGTCTGCCACTTGAGTTTATTAAACATCTCCGTAACGCTATCACGGTTACCAAATAACCCTGTGACGAAACGCGCCGCTCTTCTTTGGATCTTCTCTATCTCCTCCGTCAGACCGATCTGGTACGGATCCCACACTGATGAGCAATACTCAAGTATAGGCCGAACGAGTGTTTTGTAAGCCACCTCCTTTGTTGATGGACTACATTTTCTAAGCACTCTCCCAATGAATCTCAACCTGGTACCCGCCTTACCAACAATTAATTTTATATGATCATTCCACTTCAAATCGTTCTGCACGCATACTCCCAGATATTTTACAGAAGTAACTGCTACCAGTGTTTGTTCCGCTATCATATAATCATACAATAAAGGATCCTTCTTTCTATGTATTCGCAATACATTACATTTGTCTATGTTAAGGGTCAGTTGCCACTCCCTGCACCAAGTGCCTATCCGCTGCAGATCTTCCTGCATTTCGCTACAATTTTCTAATGCTGCAACTTCTCTGTATACTACAGCATCATCCGCGAAAAGCCGCATGGAACTTCCGACACTATCTACTAGGTCATTTATATATATTGTGAAAAGCAATGGTCCCATAACACTCCCCTGTGGCACGCCAGAGGTTACTTTAACGTCTGTAGACGTCTCTCCATTGATAACAACATGCTGTGTTCTGTTTGCTAAAAACTCTTCAATCCAGCCACACAGCTGGTCTGATATTCCGTAGGCTCTTACTTTGTAGGCTCTTACTTTGTTTATCAGCCGACAGTGCGGAACTGTATCGAACGCCTTCCGGAAGTCAAGAAAAATAGCATCTACCTGGGAGCCTGTATCTAATATTTTCTGGGTCTCATGAACAAATAAAGCGAGTTGGGTCTCACACGATCGCTGTTTCCGGAATCCATGTTGATTCCTACATAGTAGATTCTGGGTTTCCAGAAATGACATGATACGCGAGCAAAAAACATGTTCTAAAATTCTACAAGAGATCGACGTCAGAGATACAGGTCTATAGTTTTGCGCATCTGCTCGACGACCCTTCTTGAAGACTGGGACTATCTGTGCTCTTTTCCAATCATTTGGAACCCTCCGTTCCTCTAGAGACTTGCGGTACACGGCTGTTAGAAGGGGGGCAAGTTCTTTCGCGTACTCTGTGTAGAATCGAATTGGTATCCCTTCAGGTCCAGTGGACTTTCCTCTATTGAGTGATTCCAGTTGCTTTTCTATTCCTTTGACACTTATTTCGATGTCAGCCATTTTTTCGTTTGTGCGAGGATTTAGAGAAGGAACTGCAGTGCGGTCTTCCTCTGTGAAACAGCTTTGGAAAAAGGTGTTTAGTATTTCAGCTTTACGCGTGTCGTCCTCTGTTTCAATGCCATCATCATCCCGTAGTGTCTGGATATGCTGTTTCGAGCCACTTACTGATTTAACGTAAGACCAGAACTTCCTAGGATTTTCTGTCAAGTCGGGACATAGAATTTTACTTTCGAATTCAATGAACGCTTCACGCATAGCCCTCCTTACGCTAACTTTGACATCGTTTAGCTTCTGTTTGTCTGAGAGGTTATTACAATATTATGGAAGGAACCAAGTTATAGAACAGTGTGGGAGAATAGACAAGGCATGTGCTGTGGGCAAAGGTTCAGAACTTTATTTATCGACGCATGTATGTCTGGGGTAAGGTCATCCTCCAAAACCGGCTATGTATGAATGTCCGGCACCTTATTTTCCAAACAGCTAGACCACAGCAAGCAACAATTAAATATAAATTAATAAATAATAGTGTGGCATGTTACACATCACAAGAAAGGAATGAAGTGCTGCAGTAGCTTTGGGCCCCTTGTTTACCCACCAACTCACTAATGAGATAGCTGTGAGCCCACTGAGGGGAGATCATTGGGGATCTTTAAGTAATCAACATATATAGAAACACAAACAAATCTTTAACAATCAGAAATCACTTGAGCACTGGGTGGGAGGAGGAAGGAATGTGTGGGTAAAAATGTTATTCTGTGGAAGAGTAAAGGTCCTCAATCACAAAAGTTACCCATAAAACTCGTTATTCATCAACACTGTTTTTTATAACATGTGCATCAAAGTTAACTTGTCCTAAGACACTGACATAAAGACTCTAAACAATGGCTGTTTGTTTTCCCCCCACCTGCAGTGACCCTTTAATCACTGACTGTTTCCTAGTCCACATGCGCAAGACAGGATCAACCAAGCAGCGAGGTGGCGCAGTGGTTAGCACACTGGACTCCCATTCGAGTGGGGGGGGGGGGGACGACGGTTCAATCCCCCGTCCGGCCATATTGATTTAGGTTTTCCGCGATTTCCCTATATCGCTTCAGGCAAATCCCGGGATGATTCCTTTGAAAGGGCACGGCCGACTTCCTTCCCTAATCCGATGCAACCGATGACATCGTAGTTTGGTCTCCTCCCCCCAAATCAATCCAATCCAATATCAACCAACAGTCAGTTTGGCGAGCAATTGAATACGATACATAAGTACACGTTACACGAGGAGAAAGTTTTTCAATTCAGTAAATTCTATTTTATCACATCCAGACAATTTATTGTAGAAAGCTTACACTATGCGCAAATAATTACTATCCCAGAAATCACTGTAATGTAAGCGTGAAGAAGAAACTTCGTTTCTTACAGATCTTACAGTTGTGTTTCTATGTTTACTGCCCAGCAACGAATAGTATCGTTACAAATATTAAACATGGTAGGAGACAAACATTATAGCTGTCTCAGTCCTGGGTTTGTCAGCTTTGCACCTACATGACAAGTTTTACTACATTGTCTGGATTGTTGATGTAGAAAGAGAGATGTACTCATATTCCTATTTGTAATGAGGGAAGGAGAATACTCTTTGCAACATCCTTCAATGTGTCTCCGGGCTACTGGTCTGGTTTGAAGAGTGCAGAATGTTCCAAATTACTGTAGGACTGATAGCAACGCAGGAGCACGTAGAGGTACGAAATACATTTGCTACTTCCCACACAGAACACTTATGTAACCTTACATTTAAGTCAACTCAGTCAAACTCGCAAACTGTTCAGTGTACACTTAACAGACTCCCGTCAATTTATTGTGGAACCGATGTACTACGCTTTCATTTTAGTTTCATTTAAGCAAAAAATTATGAAGATGGCATACGGACAGATTACGAAGATGTATTCCGTGACCACAGTTAGCGAATTTTCGACATGCCATAAACTTTTTTTTTTTTAATCAAGTTAGCTGAACACATTATGTTGTGTACATAGTTCTGCGTAGTCAGCACGTACACAACTTTCCCACTAGAGCGCGCCCCGCTAAGCACAACAGCGCAGGCGCAGCGCTCGTCCGTCTCCGCACTACGAGATGGCGCTGCCATAGAGACGGACAGAAATTCTGCTTCCGCCGATCCGCGTATTAATATGTAATGCAGCCAATGAGATTGCTGGTAACGTAGAACCTTTTCTCCTCGCGGATCACACTCGCACAGTGATACATGAACGCACGAGGTATTATAACGAGTGTACAGACCTCCGATGAGTCAGTCTGCATTTGTCTGCACCAGTCTGTACGAGCTCTACATTTGTCTGTACTAGTCTATAGTCAAGTTTCAGTCTGCGCCTAATAATATTACCATATTCCTGTACATAGCCATGAAGATAAATGTATAGACACTTTTGTCAAGTATCGGAGATATATGTGAGACGAAGATTAATGTACCATTACCAAAGGAACTTTAGATTGTCAATTGTAAATAGCATCCAGAACCAAGTTAAGTGTTTTCTATGCTTCTTATTATTTTAATAAATGTGTGTGAAAATTAATCAAGTTCCGTTTAAAGTTGGTCACTGTCAATCTGCCACTCTAAGCGTGCAAGTGGCATTTCTATCGTCTGACCTAACGGCAGAAGATAAACACGCCACGATAAGACCACGAGACATATTGCTGACACTCGCCTACTTCATTTGAGCGACAAGTCAAATAATCTGATGGTGTGTGTGCCGAAGGTCTTACAGTACGGACAGCACACATTATGTAAACAAAAACTTAATACATAACTATTTCATCCGTTCCAAACCGGAACACTTGTCAGAGTTTTCTTACACAACATAATTTCAGTTTTTTCTGATACTCAATAGTCCACACGCGCAACAAATAGTGAGCGGTTGCCAGTACAGTTGCGTTCCGAGAAATATTGATCACTAGGTTTATATAATTAACCTGTCGATAGTTATTTTATGTTTCCACCTATTTAAAACATACGGAAAAAAAGTGTGTGTGTGTGTGTGTGTGTGTGTGTGTGTGTGTGTGTGTGTGTGCGTGTGTGTGTGTTAGTTGGCCTAGTGCCATTTTTTCGTGAAAACATCAGAACAAAATTATAAGTCTTTTGTATTAATAGGTAACTTAATTATCGATCTCTTTAACTCGATGGTAGCACAGGATATAGTGTACACTGAGGTGACAAGTCACGTGATAGCGATACGTACTCATACAGATGGCGACGGCGCCGCGTTCACAAGGTGTAAAACGGCAGTGCGTTAACGGAGCTGTCAGTGTTGCGAACGGACATCATACTGTCGCTGGGTGTGATTTTATATCTCTTGCGAACAAAAACCAGGCTGTCGCCCTGTTTTTTTTAATTGTCTGTCTACTATGTTACCTGTCTGCTTCCTGTGTGTTTTATTCGCTTTGTCAACCCTTTGCTTTGTTTTAACTTTCCATAATTTTCCGACGTTTTACAATTTAAGTCACCGTTTTATCACCTGCTTTTCTTGTTTCTTATCTTCTTCAAACGTTTTAAAAAGTCTGTAGGCTGCAGAGCAGCGTAATAAGCTGCTGCCAGCCCGCCCCCTTGGGGGGAATCCAAATTCAATAAAGGGAGGAAAAAAAACAAAAAAAAACGGGGTTGTCATTTGTACTCAGGCGATACAGGTGATAAGGTTTCCGACGTGATTATGATTATGGCCGCAAGGCGAGAAGTAACTGATTATAATCGCGGATTAGTAGCTGGAGATAGGCGAATGGGACGTTCCATTCCAGAAATCGTTTGGGAATTCAGGATTCGAAATGTGTGCCGTAAATACCAAATTTCAGGCATTACCTCTGAGTACGGACAATGGGGTGGCCGGCGGCCTTCGCTTAACGACCGAGAGCAGCGGCGTTTGCGTAGATCTGTCAGTGCTAACAGACAAGCAACACTCCGTGAAGTGACCGCGGAAATCAGAGTGGGACCGTATGACGCACGTATGAGTTAGGACAGCGCTGCGAAATTTGGCGTTAATGGGCGGGCGCCTTCGCCAACAGAACGGCACCGCCTGCAGCGCCCCTCCTGGGGTCGTGACGATATCGGTTGGACTCTAGACGACTGGAGAACCGTGGTCTCGTCAGATGAGTTCCGATTTCAGCTGTTGATGGCACGGTTCGAGTATGGCGCAGACCCCACGAAGTCATGGACCAAAGTTGTGAACAACGCACTGTGCAAGCTGGTGGCGGCTTCATAATGGTGTGGATCCTCGGATCCAACTGAACATGGGCTGGAAATGGTTATGTTTGCCTACTTGGAGGATATTTGCAGACTTCATGTTCCCAAACAATGATGTGACTTAATCGGGTCCCAACTGTTCAAGATGGGCTTGAAAGACATTCTGGACAGTTCGAGCGAATGGTTTGGCCACCTACGTCGCCCTGAATGAAGGCCTTCGAACATTTATGGGACGAAATCGAGAGGTTAGTTCGTGCACAACACCCCGCAACTATGGGCGGCTATAGACGTAACATGGCTCTGTATATCGGCAGGGGTGGTGCAACGATTTATAGAGTCCATGTCAAGTTGCTGCAGAACGCCGGGAAAAGAAGGTCCGACACTGCATTTGGAGGTGTCCCATGACGTTTTTTACCTGACCGTAATGGTCACAGAACAGATAAATCGCAAGTTTGGTCTGTCGCTCGCCGCCTTATGCCTCGTGGGCCAACTACACACAAACCTCTTGCGCAGTTCTTGTTTCCTTTTCGACGGTGCAGTAGCTCCCCCAGTCGCTCGGCTGTGAACTTCTGATGATCTTTGGATTCATTTCGATAGCGAGCTTATGTTTAAGTTGCGCTTTCCGTAGTACCGTGATCTTTCCTAACGATATTAGCCAACTTTTTCATTATTTTGTAGTATTCATTGAAATATGCTTATTGCCTAAGTGTGGGTCCTGGCAGTATTCCGTAAGATCTTGTGTGTCCCATGTAAATGCATTTTCAGGCTACACAAATTTATATTTTTGTACAAAACTAATACTTAAGAATCACGCTCAAGGACCTTCACTGGTACGATGGTGTCAGAGGAAAAAACTAAAATAAATAATAGTAATAACAAAAATAGTAATAATAATATGCTGAGTGGCAATCTAGAAGAGAGACGATCTATCCTTACTGCATTCAATCATTGTTTTTGCATTGTAAGTCTGGTAGTCTTGGGTGACGGTACTGTGCCACACAAAAATGTTGGACCGATGAGCGAACAGAGATTTTCTAATTAATTTTTGTATGGTGTAAACTGAATACTCGAGATGAACTTTGAGCGTCGTATTTTTCCGTCCCTAATTTTCTACAATCCTGTTTCTGCCATTTTTGAGTGGGAAATAACAAATAGCGGTAAGAACGAATTAAATAATCACTCCTGCAGCCGTAAAAACGAAAACAGAGAAAAATCACACAACTCACTCGCACGGGACAGCGTAGTGCAAGCGGGGTGTGCTGCCGTGTTGAAGCGGCTGGAGATCTCGTAACTGCATGTGGTTGCTGCGGTTACATAGCTTGTATCGTACTAACGGCAGAATGCATTAATGGAATTAACACATGTGTTCCCAGTAAATATGTTTAACTCCAAAGCCCAGAAGTCTCATGGATATAACTACCCATCTTGTGGTGGTTGCTTGTGCGGGGTCGCTGACGAAATGTTTCATGCCACATGGTAACGTTGTAGCCGAAAACAATTGACTGAAAATCATTGTAGCAGCGCTCGTATTCGAGCCCACGCCGCCTGCGCTACCTCTTACGCCACACCCACGTTACAACCACAGCTGCATGGATTACCGTAGTGTGTCTCCTTCACCAAAACAAATCCCGTCTCAGCCCATTGCCATTACGCTTCTAAATTCGCTTAGGCCTATCACCACCATAGAAAAAATTGAGACTCAGTGTCTCAGGAATAGCAGCTATATATTATTAATGCAGGTACGAGTTGGAATTTCTATCGGTGAGGGAGAGTAAACTGTGTTTCAAAATGTAAGAGCACAGCAGTCATTCTGAAACTCATAGCGCAGCCGTTGAGTGCACTCCACATTCCTAATGGAAGCTAACTTGCAAACTAGGGAAGTTGGTGTAGCTGCACTGCCTGTGCTGGAAGCGTTGCGTAACACAGCATCTGCCTAGCAAGCGGGGCACCCAGGTTCAGAGCCCAGCCCTGGTACGAATACATTGCTTTGCCCTAAATCATCGTCACAGGTGAAGGTGACAATGTCTCAGGAATGCCAACTATATATGACTAACTTTATGATGTTACATGACTCTTTAAAATTTATAAAAAAACAATTGCTTAATGTTCGTTTTTTTCCTGTCCATGGCTAAACAACAAAACTTGACATGCACCACCTCCGCTGTCCAATCGGCGAGCTGTCGTCCTGAGTCGTTATGCTAGCCATCTGTCTTCCATGCCTGCAAATCCGGCCCATGACATTTTTTTCGACGCCTCCTTGGATTTAGGGTATGCTGGCCGCCCTTCCTCCCTACTACCACCGGGAGTCCGCTTCCGTCAACTGCTCCATTCTCTTTCCTTCCGATTTCCTAAAACCACCTTGACAACTTGGTGTACAGCACCGCCTTGGCTGCAGCCCCGGACCTGCCTGCTCGGTGACCTTTGTCAGTTTCCCAAGGATGGTACCCCTTCACTTGTTTATCGTCGGGCATTTGCTGCTCTATGGGCACAAATGAAGGATGCCACATTCATTTACACTGATGGCTCAAAAACATCGTTTGGTGTTGGGAGTGCCTATATTGTTGGTGACACCCCAAATCGATTTCGGCTTCCCGACCAGTGTTCAGTTTCTACTGCGGAGCTTTACGCTGTTCTCCAGGCTGTCCAATACATCCGTCGCCATCAGCGGATACACTATATTATCTGCTCAGATTCGCTCAGCTCTCTCCTCAGTCTCCAAGCCCTCTACCCTGTCCACCCTCTGGTCCACCGGATTCAGGACTGCCTCCACTTGCTCCACTTGGAGGGGGGGGGGGGGCGTCTCTGTGGCGTTCCTCTGGATCCCAGGACATGTTGGTGTCTGTGGCAATGAGGCGGCCGATCTAGCGGCCAAGGCTGCAGTCTCTTCTTCGGCCAGCTATTCGATCGATTCCCTTCGCCGATCTACGGAGTGTTTTATGTCGTCGTGTTGTTCTTTTATGGCACGCACATTGGTCGACACTTCCCCATAATAAATTGCGGGACGTGAAAGCTCTTCCCTGTGCTTGGACCTCTTCCTCCCGAACGCGTAGTCGGGAGGAGGTAATTTTGACTAGACTGCGGATAGGGCACTGTCTTTTTAGCCATCGACATCTTTTAAGCGGCGATCCTTCCCCACTCTGTCCCCACTGCTCTCAACTGTGGACGGTAAGACACCATTTAATTGAGTGCCCCTATTTTACTCCGCTACGCGCCCGTCTACAGCTGTCGCCTGATACATCTTCCATTTCAGCAGATGACACGCGCTCAGCCGATCGTGTTCTCGATTTCATTAGTGCCAGTGAGATGACGTCAGTCATTTGAAGCTCTTTTTGGGGACAAACAACCCCCCTTCTATAGTGGTTTTTTAAGCTTTCCTTCTGTTTTTAGTTTCCCCACTTTTCTGAGTTCCGCTCCCATTGCTGCTGGTTTCCAGTTTCATTTTTTTAGCTTTTCCTAAGTCACACACCGGGCGCTAATGACTGTAGCAGTTTTTGCGCCCTAAAACCGTAACAAAAAATCCCTACCATCCTGAGTCGCTGTTGCCACAGTCACGCTAGCCAGAAACAGAGCGCCATTCTGAAGAACTGCAGCCTACAGGTGTCGTAGTGTCTGCTGCTGCGAAGACTCACAGCCACAGCCGGGTGATCCGTTTCCAACATGTTGGGTTCTGACGTAACTGTCATGCTGTCTCGAGTGATTCACGTCAAGTTTCATATAATTTTAAATAATGCTAATGTGAAGCACGACGATAGTTCGTCATTACCACCGACCTGACGTGCAACTGGTGACCCACAGAAACGGGGCTGACCTCAAGGTGCCCCTTGCGCCGACCACCACTGACCTCTGTACACCAACCACCGTGTTTTCAGTGGTGCCGGGAACATTTGTCGTAGAATCTCATTGACCGGATTATAACCGCCTTTAGTGATGAATCCCGCTTCGAACTGAGCCGCGATGGCCAGCGCAGACGTGGTGGAGGTGCCACGGACAGACTGTCGCCCTCCACAGGCAGGAGGGAAGGTCCACTCCTGGGTTGCCACTTCATTTCATAGCGGGACCACTTCGGACGTCTTCCGCGGCACCCTTACGGCACAGCGCTACGTCGACGATACCCCACGCCCTCCAACCAGCTCGGGATCTTGACGATCTGACATGCCAACTGGACAGAATTCGTCACCCTATCCCTCAGCAGGTCATCCGACAACTCTGTCAATACCAAGCTGAGTAACTGCTTCCATAAGGGACAGAGGTGGACCAACACGTTACTGACTTGTTCAATTTGTGAAGTTCTCTGCTGAATAAATAACCCAATTTTTATGAAATTTTTAATCATTTGTCTGTCTCTACATGTACTTCGTATCTACCGATTTCCGTCGCATTCGGATAATTCCTTCGTGGTGCTTTTTTTTTTGTCCTGGATTGCGATTCTGAAACAATGTTGTTCCAGGCAAGTCGTCGTTTTAATTGTCTGAGCTAATCATACACTATGTGTAATGCTGAGTAGTAATGATAATGTAAGACATGTTATCACCTCACCACACGGTCCTATCTCAAACTTTAGAACATAGTACTTACACGAAGTCTGCTGTCACTTGCTCTGTTTACTATTTTGTGGTTACAAGTGCTAAGTTACGATGCGGCTTTCAACGAGTTAACACACGTCGCGAACGGAACAGAAATACGGGTACTTCTGCTCATTGCTAAAAACCATGGCAATTATTAGATAAATTAGTGCAACCCCGTATTCTGCAACATCAAGTGCCATTACTTCATTATTTTTAATTCTGTTCCTCTCCTTGGTGCTTCACTGATGAGCCAAAATTTGTGGTTGACACCAGAAGTTGTAGTTAACAACCCGGAATGCTTTGTGACTAACAAATATACATTTGGCCGACCGCTAATGGAGAGATTTTTTCGTCGTCAGTATGACACTATCATTTCCATCTACATAACTCCGCAGTTCACACTCCATTGTTTGGATGAGTGTTCATACAAACACACTCAGACAATTATTCGACTGTCTCAGCCTTGAAAAGCAAGTGAGGGAAAAATTAACACCTAAATATCTCCGTGCGAGCTCTGTTTTATCTGCCAGAGCACGTGAACGGTTGAGAAGAGGTTTTTGCGTGTGCGTGTGCGTGTGCGTGCACCAAATGTTATTCCCACATCATGGGAAAAAAACATTTGGGACATTACTCATTGGCAGCCCCACCAAAAATCGTATGGTCACTGTGCATGCACTGGCTATTATTAATTCATAAATGAAAAAAAATATCGTTCTTGTGAAACAAATCTCTGTTTATACTCACGACGTAATAAGTGCCATCGACAGGGATGTCAAATTGATTCCATATTTTTTAGATTTCCAGAAGGCTTTCGACACCGTTCCTCACAAGCGTCTTCTAACCAAACTGCGTGCCTACGGAGTATTGCCTGAGTTGTGCGACTGGATTCGTGATTTCCTGTCAGAAAGGTCACAGTTCGCAGTAATAGACGGAAAGTCATCGAGTAAAACAGAAGTAATATCCGGCGTTCCACAAGGAAGTGTTATAGGTCCTCTGTTGTTCCTGATCTATATTAACGACATAGGAGACAATCTGAGTAGCCGTCTTAGATTGTTTGCAGATGGTGCTGTCATTTACCGTCTTGTAAAGTCATATGATCAAAACGACTTGCAAAATGATTTAGATAAGATATCTCTATGGTGCGAAAAGTGGCAATTGTCCATGAATGAGGGAAAGGGTGAAGTTATTCACAGGAGTACTAAAAGAAATCAGCTAAATTTTGATTACGCAATAAGTCACACAAATCTGAAGGCTGTATATTCAATTAAATACTTACGGATTACAATTACAAATAACCTAAATTGGAACGATCACGTAGATAATATTGTGGGTATAGCAAACCAAAGACTGCGATTCATTGGCAGAACACTTAGAAGGTGCAACAAGTCTACCAAAGAGATTGCTTACACTACGCTTGTCCGCCCTATTCTGGAGTGTTTCTGTGCGGTGTGGGATCCGCATTAGGTGGGACTGACGGATGACATCGAAAAAGGTACAAAGAAGGGCACCTCGTTTTATACTATCGCAAAATAGGGGAGATAGAGTCACAGACATGATACGTGAATTGGAGAAAGGCGTTTTTCGTTGCGACGGGATCTTCTCATGAAATTTCAATCACCAGTTTTCTCCTCCGATTGTGGAAACATTGTTGGCACCCACCTACATAGGGAGAAATCATCAATAAGAGAAATCGGGGCTCGCACAGAAAAATTTAAGTGCTCGTTTTTCCCGCGTGCCGTTCGAGGGTGGAACGGTAGAGACAGCATGAAGATGGTTCATTGAACCCTCTGCCAGGCACTTTATTTTGCGTAGCTTAGTAATCACGTAGATTTAGATGAAAACCTTTTATAAAGCTGTTTACACATTTCGCCTTTGTTTCCGAAAGTGGTTTCCTAAATCTTATTTGCAAATTTGTGTTTTATTTGTTTGAACATATATTTTTCCTTATTTCTAATAAACTAATTGCCCCCGTCATATATAATTTTAACAACTTTTCTAACCTTTATAAATTATTCGTGAAAATCGCTTTAACATGTTCATATAACTTTTTGCTGTCACTGCGTAGGGAAGTTTGAACCGTAGATTATCAGTAGAGGAGGCAGTACGACGCAACACTCCTGAAGTGGACTTTATAGATACTATAATTTTTGGCAGCACATATTAAGGTAAGATGAAATGGGAACCTAAGAAATTTTATTGATATTTTACCTTAGTAAGTTTTAATTCATTATTGATCAGTACAGATTGTGGGGTACAAATGAACAATACAATTAAAATGTCTAAAATACACTAGAAGTAACAAGTGTAATTGATAAAATATTGAACACGGCATTATTGTCACAGTTTCTTAGGTATACTTTCTTCCGAAATTAGATGTATAACAAGACGTATAATACGTGAAACCTTAGTACAGTATTCAAAGAGAGTGACTTTACCGTCAACACAACAGAAAACTGCAAACAGAGCAGTTAATAGGGAAAGTAACGGCATAGATACTAAAGGAAGGGAAGGAAAAAAATAGGAAACTTCGACATTTCTAAAATATTATCATCATGCTTTTGTTATATAACATTTGTACAGCGCCTATAAGCGCCTCATATTCATAAAATGTAAAACTCATATTTTCACTTTGCTACTTAGGCAATGTTACTGAAATTTTGCCTTCAAATTCTTCAACAGGTATAGATTGTATAACTATATCATTCACATTTTTCCTTAACGGAGAGCTTAAAAGTGGTGTCAGTGTTGATTATCTACCGTTATTTGCGATTGATTTACAATTCACCAGACGAGTGATCTGTTGGTTCCTGTTTTGCATGCACAGTTATTTCAAGTACATATTGTTTAGGTTGTTTGTAAAAGAGTACAGGGAACTGCGGTTATATATTTAACTCCCTGAATATGGTTTTTGTACATGATCGTAATGATTTATTTTAATACTATGCCTAATTTGCATTAGGAAAATTTTCTGGCCCCAGAAAGCTAGTGAATGCGCAAATCGACTTACATATAATTTTTAGAAAGCTGGTTTAATTTTCTAAACTCTACTAGATTATTTCTCAAAACATAGTCACTATGTAATTTTTTAATAAACTCGTTAGCCATCCAAGTAAGGTTTGAGTTTATGTAATTTGTTGCCGATGTTTCCCAGAGCAGAGTTCTTTTCATTCCGTGCCATCGTGTTGTGTTGCAAGCACTCATGACGTCTTGTACAAAGAATTTAGACATATTGGTGACTTGGGTTCCTGAAAAGGAAGTTACAATTAATAAAAACCGGAACACAAAAACATAGAAGAACACTGCTCATCTAAAATGTGGTAGTCACTGCAACTGAGTACTGTGCAAATACATCCAGGATTAAAAAAACTGTAGTCTCAGTGAGGTTTTTGCTGGTAACTGATCGAAAGTAAACAAAAGTAAAATAAAATTCTAAGTTGAGCGCGTATGACAGGGTGGCAAGACAAGACTCATTCAGTGAGAGACTGTCCGGTTAATCAGTGGACAAAAAACGTAGGATGTCTGATTAGTACGGGAACGTGACGCATTAGGAAACAAGTTTATCAGCATGCTTTATGTAAACTGAACTTTATATTCCAGTAAAGCAAACAAGATAAAAGATGAAACTTCCTGGCAGATTAAAACTGTGTGACGGACCGAGACTCCTGTAAGGTTCGCAGGAGAGCTCCTGTAAAGTTTGGAAGGTAGGAGACGAGGTACTGGCAGAAGTAAAGCTGTGAGGACGGGGCGTGAGTCGTGCTTGGGTAGCTCAGTTGGTAGAGCACTTGCCCGCGAAAGGCAAAGGTCCCGAGTTCGAGTCTCGGCCCGGCACACAGTTTTAATCTGCCAAGAAGTTTCATATCAGCGCACACTCCGCTGCAGAGTGAAGATCTCATTCAAGATAAAAGATAGTGAGCACTTCTTCCTGAAACATTACAGTAACATCTGTCTGCGACAGATTCTCAATTGAATACATATAAAAATCACAGATGCGATGCTACAAAACTGACGAGAGCCAAAGTGCAATACACACCCATCTATATCCATATTTGTACTACTACTTCCTGTTCCACTCACGAACTGTGTTTGGGAACGAAGACTGTCGGAAATGCTCCGTACGAGATCTAGTGTGTGAGATTCCGTGGCTGTAACCATTTCGTGAAACGTGTGAGAGTGGAAGTAGTGTTGTTGGCCGATACTTCTCAGGACGAACACACTCTGAACGCCGTCAGTGTACTTCTCTGTGGTGCACGCCGGCTCTCTCGTAGCGTCTGTCGCTGGGTATTGTCCAACATACCTCTAGTGCTCTCCCGCCGAGTGGAAGATCTCGTGAAGAAAGGCGCCGCTCTTCGTTGGATAAAGAGGAGTTCTGTAACCCACTTTTTTTGGTGAATGAATTACACTCCTTTGAAATCTGCTCTGAATCCCAGTATGGCAGCTGATTTTCCTACAATTTGCTTTATGTGGTCATTCCAACATGAGCCCTCTAGCCGGCCACGGTGGCAGAGGGGTTCTTGGCGCTACAGTCTGGAACCGGGCGACCGCTACGGTCGCAGGTTCGAATCCTACCTCGGGCATGGATGTGTGTGCTGTTATTAGGTTAGCTAGATATAAGTAGTTCTAAGTTCTAGGGGACTGATGACCTCAGATGTTAAGTCCCATAGTGCTCAGAGCCATTTGAACCATTTGAGGCCCCTATGGACTGTCATACAAGGGTTGGATAAAAATATGGAAACTTGTAGAGGAATGCATTTATGAACATTAACGCAGACGTTAGCCAACCTTGCAGTTTGTACTGACGACAGCCCTGTGAGATGTCCTAAATACACTCCTGGAAATGGAAAAAAGAACACATTGACACCGGTGTGTCAGACCCACCATACTTGCTCCGGACACTGCGAGAGGGCTGTACAAGCAATGATCACACGCACGGCACAGCGGACACACCAGGAACCGCGGTGTTGGCCGTCGAATGGCGCTAGCTGCGCAGCATTTGTGCACCGCCGCCGTCAGTGTCAGCCAGTTTGCCGTGGCATACGGAGCTCCATCGCAGTCTTTAACACTGGTAGCATGCCGCGACAGCGTGGACGTGAACCGTATGTGCAGCTGACGGACTTTGAGCGAGGGCGTATAGTGGGCATGCGGGAGGCCGGGTGGACGTACCGCCGAATTGCTCAACACGTGGGGCGTGAGGTCTCCACAGTACATCGATGTTGTCGCCAGTGGTCGGCGGAAGGTGCACGTGCCCGTCGACCTGGGACCGGACCGCAGCGACGCACGGATGCACGCCAAGACCGTAGGATCCTACGCAGTGCCGTAGGGGACCGCACCGCCACTTCCCAGCAAATTAGGGACACTGTTGCTCCTGGGGTATCGGCGAGGACCATTCGCAACCGTCTCCATGAAGCTGGGCTACGGTCCCGCACACCGTTAGGCCGTCTTCCGCTCACGCCCCAACATCGTGCAGCCCGCCTTCAGTGGTGTTGCGACAGGCGTGAATGGAGGGACGAATGGAGACGTGTCGTCTTCAGCGATGAGAGTCGCTTCTGCCTTGGTGCCAATGATGGTCGTATGCGTGTTTGGCGCCGTGCAAGTGAGAGCCACAATCAGGACTGCATACGACCGAGGCACACAGGGCCAACACCCGGCATCATGGTGTGGGGAGCGATCTCCTACACTGGCCGTACACCACTGGTGATCGTCGAGGGGACACTGAATAGTGCACGGTACATCCAAACCGTCATCGAACCCATCGTTCTACCATTCCTAGACCGGCAAGGGAACTTGCTGTTCCAACAGGACAATGCACGTCCGCATGTAACCCGTGCCACCCAACGTGCTCTAGAAGGTGTAAGTCAACTACCCTGGCCAGCAAGATCTCCGGATCTGTCCCCCATTGAGCATGTTTGGGACTGGATGAAGCGTCGTCTCACGCGGTCTGCACGTCCAGCACGAACGCTGGTCCAACTGAGGCGCCAGGTGGAAATGGCATGGCAAGCCGTTCCATAGGACCACATCCAGCATCTCTACAATCGTCTCCATGGGAGAATAGCAGCCTGCATTGCTGCGAAAGGTGGATATACACTGTACTAGTGCCGACATTGTGCATGCTCTGTTGCCTGTGTCTATGTGCCTGTGGTTCTGTCAGTGTGATCATGTGATTTATCTGACCCCAGGAATGTGTCAATAAAGTTTCCCCTTCCTGGGACAATGAATTCACGGTGTTCTTATTTCAATTTCCAGGAGTGTATGTTGCGAGTGCCAGTTGTGGCCAGAACAGCGTTCAGTGTAGCCGTGAGTGCATCATGTCGGAGCTAAGTGATTAAGAAGGCAGCCAAAAGGCAGCCAAAAGGCAGCCAAAAGGCAGCCAAAAGGCAGCCAAAAGGCAGCCAAAAGGCAGCCAAAAGGCAGCCAAAAGGCAGCCAAAAGGCAGCCAAAAGGCAGCCAAAAGGCAGCCAAAAGGCAGCCAAAAGGCAGCCAAAAGGCAGCCAAAAGGCAGCCAAAAGGCAGCCAAAAGGCAGCCAAAAGGCAGCCAAAAGGCAGCCAAAAGGCAGCCAAAAGGCAGCCAAAAGGCAGCCAAAAGGCAGCCAAAAGGCAGCCAAAAGGCAGCCAAAAGGCAGCCAAAAGGCAGCCAAAAGGCAGCCAAAAGGCAGCCAAAAGGCAGCCAAAAGGCAGCCAAAAGGCAGCCAAAAGGCAGCCAAAAGGCAGCCAAAAGGCAGCCAAAAGGCAGCCAAAAGGCAGCCAAAAGGCAGCCAAAAGGCAGCCAAAAGGCAGCCAAAAGGCAGCCAAAAGGCAGCCAAAAGGCAGCCAAAAGGCAGCCAAAATGTTTGAAGTCTCAAGAGCAACCATACCGAAAGCACATACCGCATGCAGGAAAGCGGACATCATCCGCTAAGGCACAACGCGGACGAGAGTAGGTGCCGAGTGATAATGACAGATGGTCACTGAAGTCGACTGTGGCGAAAAACAAGAGGACGACAGCTACGAAAGTCGCGGCAGAACTGAATATCGCACTCGCGAACCCTGTCAGCATCAAAACAACACGTAGGGAGGCCCACAAGCTGATAATAGGAGGTCGAGCTGGAATATGGTATCTATGTGGTGTGTGATGCAAGTGTCCGAAACAGGAGAACGGGCAATCGAAACTGATGGAATAATGAGTAAAAGTAAAAGGCAAACTCCATATTCCCAGATTTCCAGAAACCATTTGACGCAGGGCTCCTCTGCATATTGATAACAAAGGCTGGAGTTCGAGCATAATTTCACTGAATCAGAAAAGATACTGTTCGCAAATCAGCATGGTTTTAGGAAGCACGGGTTGTGTAAAGCTCAGTTTTCCCTTTCCTCGCAAGATATTCTGTGAACCATGGCTGAAGTAACAGGCTGTATCCATATTCTCAGTTTTACGGAAAGCATTTGACTCATTAGCCTTCTGCAGACTTAACGAGGATGTGAGTGTATAGAATAGGTTCCCAGATATGTGACTCGGTTGAAGACTGCTTGAGTAATACAAACCAGTAAGTTGTCCTCTACACCAGACACAAGGATATCATAACGCGTGCCCCATGGAAGCTTGATGAGGCCACTGTTGTTCCCTACATATGCCATGGTACTGAGGGACAGTCTGAGCAGCCATCTGCTTCTGTTTGCTCGTGGCGTTGTACTGTACGGGAAGTTGTCGTGGTTGAGAGACTGTGGTAGGATGCAAGATAACATTTCTAGTAGTAGCCTGATGAATGGCACCTTACTCTAAATTTAGAAAGACGGAAGTTTATGCGGTTGAGTAGAAAAAAAATCCCGTAGTGTTTGAACATCCACAGACTGTGGGTAAGTCATGTATCAGCAATATCCTTTCTTCGAGGAGTGTCAGTTACGGAAGGTTCGCAGGATAACTTCTGTGAAGTTTTGGGCGTAGGAGACAAGGTGCTGGCGGAAATAAAGCTGTGAGGACCGCTATTATCCTTGCTTGAGTAGCTGAGTTGGTAGAGCACTTGCCCACGGGAAGCGAGCGATCCAAGTTCGAGTCTCGGTTCGGCACAATTTTAATCTGCCAGGAAGTTTCAGTCTTGGCAGTTTCCTGACCCAACCACGATGCTTAAAAATCAAAACCCAATGTTGCAAAGTAATATGAAAAGGAAGGAACATGTTAGGATTGTGATAGGGGAGGCGAACGGTCGACGTCGTTTTAAGGAGATAATTCTAGGAAAATTTAGGTCATCTGTCAAGGACACCACGTATAGAACACAAGTGCGCCTCATTGTTCAACACTGTACCAGTTTTTGGGATCCCAATCAATCAGATTAAAGGAAGACATCGAAGCAATTCAGGGTCGCGGCGCTAAATTTGTTACTGCAAAGTTCAATCAACAAGCGAGTATCTCGCTCTATTTACGAGTGCACCAGAGGAGTTTATAACTCGCAATGGTACAAGGTATATTCCACCACGCACCATATTGTGGTTTGATGAGTATTTCTGTAGAAATACATGTAGTAGTTGACGCAGATGTAGCTCTTTTCACTTTTGGGCTCCTCTTTCCCATACAATATTAGTTTCCTGAGTACAACTACTTTTATCTTCCCTACAGTATTTCACTGTATTCAATACACATCTCCCACCTGACCATCGCGTCGACTGAGACAACAAAATAGTAAAATACTGGACTAATTCGATAGAAACTGACATCCAACAACCAGGTAGTTAACTTGCTTGATGTTTTCTGTGCTTTCCCTCAATGATTTCAACCAAACACTGTAAAACACGAACACTGTGCCTTCCAACAAGTCTGTAGTCTGTCCCCTAATGGATATCATCCCTTTTCTAAAAATATTCCGGACGGTTATTGCCAACTTTTATATTCCTAAATTGTCACGTATAAATTCAAGAACGAGACACACATTTGAATGAATCTCTCCTAAGAGGCATCAGGCGCAGTATCTCGGGCGTTTCGGCAGCTACTTTCAATTTAGTTTTTGCAAAATGTAGCTGTAATCTATCCAAATGCTGCTGCTCATACGATACACGCATAGTGTCAACGGAAATTTTTGCTTTACTTCCATGTTATGAAGTAAATGATTCTCACAGCGTGATTTTAGGTTACCATTCGATGGAGCGAACACAGATTAGTGTAGAGCGTTGTTCGTGTTACGGACATATACTGTTAGCGACACTGAAACAGGGAGAATAAAAAGTACTGAAGCAGCGACTCACGTGCTGTCCTGATACATATGTACCGTTACTGGCATGTAGCAGTGCTACTCAGTCGAGATTGGAACACTGGTTATTCTTCCTCTTTTGCTGTCCCCTTTAGTAGCTTGGTTGGTTGGTTGGTTTGGGGAAGGGGACCAAATAGAGAGGTCATTGATCCCATGATCTAAGATGGCAGAAATAATGGGAGGAGGTACACAAACAGTAGAGCACAGTCCAGTCCAGCACAGTCTAGTCAAGGAGATGGGACAACATGCAAATAAAGAGGGAAAAGCGATGTCAGGGCTGTAGGAAGAGGAAAGAACAGGAGGTGGTGGGTGGAAATGGGGGAGCAGGGGTGCCCCAGAAACATTACATGCAGAGGGACACCATCACCACTACTAACCCATCCTGACACCATCACCATACCATTTTCACAACACAATGGGGACAACACTGGGGGAAGACGATAAAATGCGAACAAGACGATAAAATGCGAACAAGACGATAAAATGCGAACAAGACGATAAAATGCGAACAAGACGAAAAAATGCGAACAAGACGAAAAAATGCGAACAAGACGAAAAAATGCGAACAAGACGAAAAAATGCGAACAAGACGAAAAAATGCGAACAAGACGAAAAAATGCGAACAAGACAATAAAATGCGAACAAGACAATAAAATGCGAACAAGACAATAAAATGCGAACAAGACAATAAAATGCGAACAAGACAATAAAATGCGAACAAGACAATAAAATGCGAACAAGACAATAAAATGCGAACAAGACAATAAAATGCGAACAAGACAATAAAATGCGAACAAGACAATAAAATGCGAACAAGACAATAAAATGGGAACAAGACAATAAAATGGGAACAAGACAATAAAATGGGAACAAGACAATAAAATGGGAACAAGACAATAAAATGGGAACAAGACAATAAAATGGGAACAAGACAATAAAATGGGAACAAGACAATAAAATGGGAACAAGACAATAAAATGGGAACAAGACAATAAAATGGGAACAAGACAATAAAATGGGAACAAGACAATAAAATGGGAACAAGACAATAAAATGGGAACAAGACAATAAAATGGGAACAAGACAATAAAATGGGAACAAGACAATAAAATGGGAACAAGACAATAAAATGGGAACAAGACAATAAAATGGGAACAAGACAATAAAATGGGAACAAGACAATAAAATGGGGATAAAACAGCACAACAGACCACACAAAAATGTAGCAGAAAGGGGTTTGGTGTGAAGCTGAAAATCCACCACCAGTGGGGTCATGGAGGATGGGGACTAGGTCGTGCCCCCCCTTCCCCGTCCCCCCCCCTCGCCATATGATCAGCAAGTTCATTGCCAGGGATACATGCACGACCAGGAACCCGAAGTAAATTAACCGAACAACCAGCATCACCTAGATCAGCGAGAAAGTCGTGGCAGAGACGAGGAATGGCGGGAAAACACCGAGCTGTAGTGTGGAAGATCACTCATTGATTCCGCACATTACAAAACTCGAGTGAGGGAGGACGTATGAAACAGAAGTCTCGAGAGATGGCCATCAATTCCGCAGCAAACGTCCCACACGTGGCAGGAAAGGGATGCTGTTCTGTGCAAACAAATTTAGAGCCATTGGCATAAAAGACAATAGCATCCTGAAAGTCCCATAACAGCGTTCAGAACAAGCAGAACACCAGTGGATCGATGGAGGCTATCAGTTCTCAGGAAAGATCCATCTGAATCCATGGCCAAGGAACTAACCAAGTTGGGGGGGGGGGAGGGGGGGGTGATCGGGAGATGAAGTGCTGAAGAGGAAAGTGAGGAGAAGCAAGGTGGAGCCCAACTGGTAAACTCACCTGAGGTAGAGAGGTGGGGGGGGGGGGGCTGTGGGTGGGCGATGGCCCGAAGCCACGGAAACAATGAAATAGGAAGGGTGAGCAGGGGAAGGGCAGACAGTGATGGCACCACGATGCTCAACTGCATCCAAGAGGAGCAAAGTGGAGGGGCAGCTGACCCATAGGCAAGCCATAGGCAAGCCATAGGCAAGCCATAGGCAAGCCATAGGCAAGCCATAGGCAAGCCATAGGCAAGCCATAGGCAAGCCATAGGCAAGCCATAGGCAAGCCATAGGCAAGCCACCTTTAGATGACGGATATATGGCAATCAGTAAGCTTGTTGTCCAAAAGAAGATTCAAGAAACGTAACTATGTGACCACAGTCAGGCGTTGGGCATCGAGGAAGAGCTCCAGATCAGGATGGACCGTAGTAGGACGACAGAAATGCACCACCCTCGAGTTATTGGGAGAGAACTGAAAACAGTGCGAGAGTGTCCACGCTGTTGTGCACCGGATGGCACATGAGCTGTGACGGCATTGTGCTACCTTTGAGTTCTCTGACTGATTGGCGTCCCGGTAGGAGGCGCGAGTGCCGCACTGAGTCGCTCGGTTTATCTCTGTTTGCGAGTGAGGAAAGGTGGGAACCTGTGCCGCGGTTGGCCAGTTGGTGTTGGTACGCGCGGCAGCAGGTAGAGACTGAGGGGGGCCAGTCTGTTGACATCGTGGCAGGTGGCGCCTCCTGGTGTATTCGGAACCGCAGGCACAGTGGCGTCTACCGTGGCCCAGAGAGAGAGAGAGAGAGAGAGAGAGAGAGAGAGAGAGAGAGAGAGAGAGTCAGGAATTTGCCTCCTGGAATGTTGTCACCGTGTGCAGTTTGGATACTGGCGACCAGAACAGTATTTTGAATGATGGTATATGAAATATTAAAGAAGTTAATCTGTATATTGTGTGTATTCCCTCAGTGAACCTCGCCTTTGGCGTTTCAAAGATGAGGTGTTCTAGCAATTACTGTAACCTATTTGTAGTTACGAGTATTACTTTGCTGATTCGCTTAGCGATTTCTATTTAGGTGTGTATAAGGAGTGTTGTACGGGCAGCTGGTGTGTTAGAATCTAAAAGTTAGGCTCAGGTTACATGAATGTTTAGTTGTACGGGCCACTGACTGATGTGGTCAATTTATCTTTTAATGTTTTTCATGTTTTAAACAAATATTATTGGAAATTTGTTTTAGACGGGTTTAAATATTGAGGGTCTGCAGCCTCAATCTGATCTGTAAATGTTTGGCCTGAAGTCCGTGCTAGGAGGGTAAGCTTGCATGTACTATTCTCTAGTTTCAAAAGAGCATTTGATGCCTGTTGGTAAATCTGTTGTTATCGCAAGTGTCTTGTTCTTTTATATTAGCAGTTTTACTGCTTTAATTGAAATTTCTGCTTATATTTCAAAGGTTAACACATTCACTTAGAGTTAAGTAATTGCTTTGCCAACATTACATTACTTTAAGGGCTTTATTGAGTTATGAAAGACTAAGACCTCACTGCCGGAGCTCTTGGCTTTCGTGTCGTAATGTGTTCAGAGTCGTGACACTGTAATTGACGCAGCACTTACCCGCGTGTACGTATTCCTGTGTTTCGGCCTGTGCACATACCCGGACGGCCTTTCCGATGACCGATAGTTCTCCCTAGGAGTTGTAATTCCAACTGCAGCTGCTAAATAAGTTTTCTGGATATTCTATTTAATCGGTGGCTTTAAGTAACTGCCTTTTCGAGGATTCCCTGTCTTGTGAGCTAACTTAACGAATCTAAAAATGTTTTCCTTACTTGAGTTTATGAACATTCACTGTACTTAAGTTTCTGAACGTTTAAATTCCATCTGAAATTCACTGATCTTCATAGTCAGCTTGGCCTAACTTGGTTACACACTTCTTTTAACTCTTTGGGAGATTGCGAGACTTGAAGTTTTAAATTTTCCCTCTTTCTCTGAGGACTGATTCTGATTTTTGGTTGTTGTATAATTTAGGAACATTTACTTCATTCCACTGTTATACTTCCGTGGGTTTTATTTAAGGGCCTTCTGGCTGTTTTAAATTTTGCTATACTTTGTTGCCTACTGCATTTTAGGAGTGGCCCCTGCTTCGCAAGAGTGGCTTTGGCCTACTTATTGTGATAAAGGGTGGTTACATCTATTACTGTTTCTCCATTTCAAATTTTGCTGTGTAAGAGAAGCTTGTTGTTTAAACTGAAGTTTCTCTTGTCTTAAAAGACTGATAAAGTAATACAAAAATGCCGTTCGTTATTAGATATCAGTTGCAAAAGAAGATTGTGGTAAGTAGCTGTAGGAGGACATAGCAGCAGATGTAGGTGGGCCCGTCAGAAGGGAGAGTCTAAGCATACCCGAATGGCTTCTGATGTGGACGAATTGTGATCTATGTAGTAACAACATCCCTATGCACCAACGTGCAGACGCTGAAAGCCCTCGAAGGGCTGACCCAGTTCCGACAGAAAGCACAGAAACTACGAAGTGATAATGAGTGACAATCAGTAAAATGAGATTCCTGGAGAACTCCACAAGGTACCGATTAAAAGGCAATAAGGGATTGCAACTTTGGGTGGTTTCTTTCATTATGATTGTAGGGCACAGAACTGCTACGGTCATTAGCGCCCGGTGTGTGACTTAGGAAAAGCTAAAAAATGAAACTGGAAACCAGCAGCAATGGGAGCGGAACTCAAAAAAGTGGGGAAACTAAAAACAGAAGGAAAGTTTAAAAAACCACTATAAAAGGGGGCTGGTTGTCCCCAAAAAGAGCCTCAAATTACTGACGTCATCTCACTGGCACTAATGAAATGGAGAACGCGATCGGCTGATCGCGTGTCATCTGCTAAAATGGAAGATATATCGGGCGACAGCTGTAGACGGGCGCGTAACGGAGTAAAATAGGGGCACTCGAGTAAAAGGTGTCTTACCGTCCACAGCTGAGAGCAGTGGGGACAGAGTGGGGGAGGATCGCCACTTAAAGGATGTCGATGGCTAAAAAGATTGCGCCCTATCCGCAGTCTAGTTAAAATTACCTCCTCCCGACGACGAGTTCGGGAGGAAGAGGTCCAAGCACAGGGAAGAGCTTTCACGTCCTGCAATTTATTACTGAGAAGTGTCGACCAATGTGCGTGCCATAAAAGAACAACACGACGACATAAAACACTCCGTAGATCGGCGAAGGGAATCGTGCGAATAGCTGGCTGAAGAAGAGACTGCAGCCTTGGCCGCTATATCGGCCGCCTCATTTCCACAGATACCAACATGTCCTGGGATCCAGAGGAACGCCACCGAGACGGCCCCCAAGTGGAGCAAGCGCAGGCAGTCCTGAATCCGGTGGACCAGAGGGTGGACAGGGTAGAGGGCTTGGAGACTGAGGAGAGAGCTGAGAGAATCTGAACAGATAACATACTGTATCCGCTGATGGCGGCGGATGTGTTGGACAGCCTGGAGAACAGCGTAAAGCTCCGCAGTATAAACCGAACACTGGTCGGGAAGCCGAAATCGATTTGGGGTGTCGCCAACAATATAGGCACTCCCTACACCTAACGATGTTTTTGAGCCATCAGTGTAAATAAATGTGGCTTCCTTCATTTGTACTCATAGAACAGCAAATGCCCGACGGTAAACAAGTGAAGGGGTACCATCCTTGGGAAATTGACAAAGGTCACGGAGCAGGAAGGTCCGGGGACGGAGCCAAGGCGGTGCTGTACACCAAGTTGTCAAGAAGGTTTTAGGAAATCGGAAGGAAAGAGAATGGAGCAGTTGACGGAAGCAAACACCCGTTGGTAGTAGGGAGGAAGGGCGGCCTGCATACCCTACATCCAAGGAGGCGTCGAAAAAAATGTCATGGGCCGGATTAGCAGGCATGGAAGACAGATGGCTAGCATAACGACTCAAGGACAGCTCGCCGATTGGACAGCGGAGGTTCAGCAGTCTCAGCATAAGGACTTTCCACAGGGCTGGTGTAAAACGCTCCAGAAACTAAACGTAATCCACGGTGGTGGATAGAGTCGAGACGCCAAAGAATAGAAGGCCGAGCAGAGGAGTAGACTATGCTTCCATAGTCCAATTTCGAGCGCACTAAGGGGCGATAGAGGCGGAGGAGGACCACTCGGTCCGCTCCCCAGGAGGTACCATTCAGGACGCGGAGGGTGTTGAGGGATCGCAGACAGCGAGCGGAAATATAGGAAACGTGGGAGGACCAGCACAGTTTTCTGTCAAACATAAGACCCAAGAATTGAGCGACGTCCGAAAACGGAAGGTTGACAGGTCCTAGATGTAAGGAGGGTGGAAGAAACTCTGTACGACGCCAAAAATTAACACAAACGGTCTTACTGGGAGAAAAATGGAAGCTGGTTTCGATGCTCCAGGAGTGGAGGCGATCGAGACATCCTTGAAGACGTCTTTCAAGAAGGCTGGTCCGTTGAGAGCTGTAGTAGATCGCAAAGAGGGTGCCCGAGACATCAGGAAGGAGACTATCCATAATTGGATTTATGGCAATGGCAAACAGTACAACACTCAGCACGGAGCCCTGGGGTACCCCGTTTTCTTGGGAGAAAGTACGGGAGAGAGTAGTGTTCACCCGCACTCTAAATGTGCGCTCTGCCATAAATTCGAAGAAATAGTGGGAGCCGACCTCGAAAGCACCAAGAGAACAGTGTGTGGACGATGCCTGTCCTCCAACAGGTATCGTATGCTCTCTCCACATCAAAAAATATTGCTATTGTTTGGCGTTTCCGGAGAAAATTGTTCATGATATAAGTGGAGAGAGCAACAAGATGGTCAACTGAAGAACGATGCTTTCGGAAACCGCATTGGGCAGGTGTTAAAAGACTGCGGGACTCCAGCCACCAAGCTAAACGGCAATCCACCATACGCTTCAAAACCTTACATACACTACTCGTGAGAGAAATGGGGCGATAGCTAGAGGGGAGATGTTTGTCCTTTCCAGGTTTCGGAACAGGAACGACGATAGCTTCCCGCCATCGTCTGGGAAAAGTACTGTCGGTCCAAATTCGATTATAAAGGCGAAGGAGGTAACGCAGACTATGGGTTGATAAATGCAGCAACATTTGGATGTGGATACCATCCGGTTCTGGGGCGGAGGAGCGAGAAGAAGAGAGTGCATGTTGGAGTTCCCGCATGGAGAAAACAGTATTATAGCTTTCGCGATTTTGAGAGGAGAAAGCAAGATGTCGCACTTCCGCTGCACGTTTCTTCGGGAGAAACGCTGGCGGGTAATTTGAAGAGCTCGAAATCTCTGCAAAGTGTTGACCCAATGAGTTAGACATTACGACGGGGTCCACTAGCGTATCATGCGCGACAGTGAGCCCAGAGACCGGGGAGAAACTAAGCGCGCCAGATAACCGTCCAATCCGACTCCAAACTTCCGAGGAGGGAGTGAAGGTGTTAAATGAGCTAATAAAGAATTTCCAGCTTACCTTCTTGCTATCGCGGATGACGCGACGGCATCGCGCACGGGACTGCTTATAGCGGATACAGTTGGCCAAAGTAGGATGGTTGCAGAAAACGCAAAGAGCACGTCGCCGCTCACGTATTGCGTCACGGCATGCCTCGTTCCACCAAGGAACTGGGGGGCGCCGGGGCAATTCGGAGGTGCGTGGTATTGAACGTTCTGCAGCTGTAAGAATAACGTCTGTAATATGAGTGACCTCATCGTCGACGCTAGGAAAGTGACGGTCATCGAATGTCGCTAGAGACGAAAAAAGTGTCCAATCGGCTTGGGCAAACTTCCAGCGTCGCGGGCGCATATACGGCAGTTGAGGCTGCGGTCTAATGACACATGGAAAGTGGTCACTCGAGTGTGTATCATCAAGGGCGAACCATTCGAAGCGCCGAGCTAGCGGAACAGTACCGCCCGAAAGGTCCAAATGAGAGAAATTTGTCGTGGAGGCAGACAAAAATGTAGGGTCCCCAGTGTTGAGGCAAACAAGATCCGCTTGGTGGAAGACGTCTAGCAATAGTGAGCCACGCAGACATGGATGTGGAGATCCCCAAAGCAGGTGGTGGGCATTGAAGTCCCCAACCAGCAAATAGGGGGATGGAAGCGGACCAAGAAGATGGAGATCAGCTCGTGCCATTGATGTGGATGATGGAATGTATACAGTACAAAGAGAGAAGGTGTATCCAGAAATTGAAAGACGGACAGCGAATTCTTGGAAGGAAGTGTTTAAGGGGATTGGGTGATAATGGAGAGTATTATGGAGAAGAATCATTAGTCCTCCATGTGCTGGAGTGCCTTCAGCAGAGGGGAGATCAAATCGGACTGACTGAAAATGGGGGAAGACAAAGCGGTCATGGGGACGCAGCTTTGTTTCCTGAAGACAGAAGATGACCGGCGAGTAGGATCGTAGGAGGATCGTCAATTCATCCCGATTGGCTCGAATGCTACGGATATTCCAATGGACATAGGGTGAACAGAAAATGGAAGAATGTGACCAAGGTTGCTGTCAACTCAACGACTGCTCAGAGCTTGCGACCGACAGCGTGGAACGGCACTCAGCCGAAGGCAAAAGATCCTGATCCATATGTTGTTCAGTTGCAGATCCTGCCACCAGCGATCGGCCGGTTCATCGGCCGCCAGCAGTGCACCTCGGCGACACAGAAGACGGCCGTGGGCGGCTACCGCCAGCTGGTGCTGAAGATGAGACACGCCATGGCGGAGAAGGAGAGGAACTGGGTTTCTTATTAGCTTTCTTGTAAAAATGATGTTTAGATGAAGGAGGAACCGATGGTTGTGTAGTTGGGGTACGTGAACAATCTTCATGAGTATGCTCTTTTTTGGAAGTCCAGGTGTCTGACTTTTGGGATCGAGATTTAGCAGAACCCGATGAAGGGTGAGCCATAGATTGAGCAGGCGATGGTGGGGAGGTTGAACGGGCGATCTTTGCGCTGGCCAATCTGACGACCGAGGCACTAAAGGTGAGGTCGCAAGTCTGCGTGGCCGCCTCCTTTGTTGGCCGAGGAGAGGCAAGGACAGTGCTGTATTTTCCTGTCTGAGGCACAGTGGGCTTTCGACTTGCGAATAATTTTCGAGCAGGAAAGGTCGACACCTTTACCTTCACTCTGATTTCCTGAATGAGCTTTTCGTCTTTAAAAATGGGGCAATCTCGAGAGGAAGCAGCGTGGTCACCCATACAGTTGATGCAACGAGGGGATGGAGGTGGACAAGCACCCTCATGGGCGTCCTTGCCACACTTAACCCATCTGGCGGCGTTGGAACAGGACTGGCTGGTGTGATTGAACCGCTGGCACCGATAGCAACGCGTAGGATTTGGGACGTAGGGGCGAACGGAAATTATTTCACAGCCCGCTTTTAGTTTCGATGGGAGTTGAACTCTGTCAAATGTCAAGAAGACAGTACGGGTTGGAACAATGTTCGTGTCAACCCTTTTCATAACTATTAACAGCCGTTACGCCCTGGTCAGACAGGTAGTGCCCGATTTCCTCGTCAGACAATCCGTCGAGGGAGCGTGTATAAACGACTCCACGTGAGGAATTTAAAGTGCGGTGCGCTTCAACCCGGACAAGGAAGGTGTGGAGCAGTGAAGTACGCAGCAATTTTTGTGCCTGGAGGGCACTGACTGTTTCTAACAACAAGGTGGCATTCCGTAATCTGGAACAAGACTTTACAGGACCTCAAAGTGCGTCGACACCTTTCTGAATAATGAAAGGGTTGACCGTGGAGAAGTCGTGACCTTCGTCAGACCGAGGAACAACAAGGAACTGTGGCAACGATGGAAGAACTGTGTGTGGCTGAGACTCAGTGAACTTACACTTGTGAGCAGACATAGTGGAAGGTGAGGAAACCATTGCGGAAGAAACCCCCATGATTACCGGTGTCTCTGATGGCGCTCTCCTCCCTTGTGGGGGCCCTCTCTGAGGGCACTCCCGCCTTAGGTGATTGTTCACACCTCAGGTCACACCTCCCGACAAACGGACGGAGGGACCAATCGGCACTTTCGGAAGGTATCAGCTCGGGTAATCACCCCTCCCTGGGCCTGGCCGTTACCAGGGGTTACGTACATGTCCTATCTGTCTATCCAGGGCGGGGAATTACGCGTTACCCCGTCACCGGCTACGCACGAAAATGCGTGGGTCGGCCTTCAGACACGCACAGGGAGGAAGAAAGAGAAAGGGAAAAACAAAAAGGGAAAGGAAAGAAGAGAGGTCTCAAACGCCGCAGCGGAGAAAAGGGTAAAGAGAAGAGGTAAGGAAAAGAGAAGGACAAAGGAAGGATGAAGACATACAAGCAGAGAAGGCGAAGAATGTGTTACATTTACGAGCGTCCGTCTCCGGATGTAGGCACAAACCATACTCCCAGAGGGGGTGAAGGGGGAGGAAAGAGCCAGAAGTGAGGTGAGTGGGGGCGAAGAAAGGGGATAGGGAAGGATGCGGAAAAGGAAGGCATGCAGCCGTGAAAGGAAGGAAGGCCACATTAGCTCGGGGTCCCGCGCTTGCTACGCACGTATCCACAAAAGAGTTGTGGACCCCCTGGGGGGATAACGAGAGGTTGTAACAAAGGAAAATTGTACTGAAATGCACGAGGATCTGCAACGAATTGACGCATGGTGCAGGGAATGGCAATTGAGTCCCAATGTAGACAAGTGTGCGAATACATAGAAAGAAAGATCTTTTATCATTTAGCTACAATATAGCAGGTCAGCAACTGGAAGCAGTTAAT
The DNA here is from genome assembly GCF_021461385.2 of Schistocerca piceifrons. Lineage (NCBI taxonomy): Eukaryota > Metazoa > Arthropoda > Insecta > Orthoptera > Acrididae > Schistocerca > Schistocerca piceifrons. The sequence continues at coordinate 219,120,248 of NC_060146.1, forward strand.
TCCATAAATTTCTGGGAGTAGACATTAGGAGTGATTTAAAATGGAATGACCATATAAGGTTGATCGTCAGTATAGTAGATGCTGGACAGATTCATTGGAAGAATTCTAAGGAAATGCAGTCAGAAAACAAAGGAAGTAGGTTACACTACGCTTGTTCGCCCACTGCTTGAATATTGCTCACCAGTGTGGGATCCGTACCAAATAGGGTTGATAGAAGAAATAGAGAAGATCCAAAGGAGAGCAGCGCGCTTCGTTACAGGATCATTTAGTAATCGTGAAAGTGTTGCAGTGATGATAAACTCCAGTGGAAGACACTGCAGGAGAGAGACTCAGTAGCTCGGTACGGGCTTTTGTTGAAGTTCCGAGAACATACCTTCACCGAGGAGTCAAGCAGTATATTGCTCCCTCCTACGTATATCTCGCGAAGAGACCATGATGATAAGATCTGAGAGATTAGAGCCCACACAGAGGCATGCCGACAGTCCTTTCCACGAACAAGACGAGACGAATAGAAGGGAGAACCGATAGAGGTACTCAGGGTACCCTCCGCCACACACCGTCAGGTGGCTTGCGGAGTATGGATGTAGATGCTACTAACCTCCAATGTGCCATGTCACCATTTCTCGGAAATAGGAAGCGCCGGCTTTTAATATTTACTTCCCCGTCGTCTTTCTTTGGGATGTCGCAAGTTTATTTTGACCAACTGGCTGGACACCGCCACACGACTGGACCTCCACTGGAAGCAGAGGCAGACGCGGCGCAGCTGGAGGCACTGGAGCAGGGGGCGCAGGTAGTCCAGGCAGCGGCGTTCGTAGCCCAGGCCCTCCAGCCGCAGCAGAGCGCTGGACAGCTCGTCCGTGATATGGTAGAGGGGCGCGCGGACCACGCGGCCGTTGGCGTGGGCGGGCGGTTCCAGCGGCGGGAACCTGACACCGACCTCCCTGAGCCGGCCGCAGGGCTGGAGGAAGGACAGGTCCCGGACGAGGTGGAACTGGTCCAGGTGCAGCGACTCGAGGCTCTCCAGCGCGGCCACCACCAGCCGCATGTCGGCCTCGGCCACCCGGCAGCCGTGCAACCGTAGCCGGCGCAGCCTCCGCAGGTGGCGCAGCTCCGCGACCTCCCCCATCTGCAGGGCGGCGCAGCCTTCCAGTCGCAGCTCCTCCAGCGCGTCCGAGCAGCGCCGCAAGAACGACAGTCTCTCCAATGTGGGGCACTCGATTCCCAGCGCCCGCAGCCGGACGATCCCGGCCGACTCCTCCAGGAGGCCCGCCGACAGGATCTCCGCACACACGAAGAGCTGCGTGAGGTTCGGGCACAGCTCGAGGGCGGAGCTGACCAAGAAATCTGCGTCAGCGAAGTCCGGACCCCGGCAGTCGAGCGGCCGCGTCTTGACGATCTCCAGCTTCTCGAGCAACGCGAAATCGATAGTTGAGCCAGACGACATAATGTGCTCTGCGATGTTGAGTCTAGTCGACAGACAGAGGCACCTCAGCCTCGGACAGCGCTCCAGGGCTCCTAGGTCTGCTATTGACAGAACCAGGCGCGGGAACACGACGCACACCGCAAATCGGTTCTCCACTTCGACGGAGACTTCCCGCAGCAGCGGCAGAGCGCGTAGGGCTACGTGCTCCCTGTGGAGATCCGCCGGTCTCGTGAGGGTGATGTAGGTCTTTCCTTTCCACAGGTGGGTGTACCCCGACACAATGCTGTGGAACTGCTGGCACACTGCAGCGCACTGGACCAAATCTGAGGCTGGCAGGAAGGAAAAGATTGAGAGCAGCATCTCGTCTGGTAGGTCTTCGATCCCAGCCATTTCTGTGAACGTAAATTTACTGGTTACTCGTCAGAGATTTTAAGGACGTCCATGTAATTCAATGTATGTACATGAATGTCAAGCAGTAACACATTACTTTTAAATACATTGTGGGAAAGGCAGTGATCAATGTCTTACAAATATTTACTATTAAAAAGTCTTGAGTGATTAGTGATTCTCCAACAGAAAGGTTCCCGGGTTCGATTCCCGGCGGGGTCAGGGATTTTCTCTGCCTCGTGATGACTGGGTGTTGTGTGATGTCCTTAGGTTAGTTAGGTTTAAGTAGCTCTAAGTTCTAGGGGACCGATGACCATAGCTGTTAAGTCCCATAGTGCTCAGAGCCATTTGAACCATTTTTTTGAACCAACAGAAAGAGGTTCCTACTCAATGGCCTGAAGATGACCACAGTAGTGGTCGAAACCGGTCACCTTGATAAATAAATCGTGATCAAGGCTGTTTTTAATAGTAAATAAAAGTAACACATTAAGTGTACGCTATTTTCGTTCTTAATCTGAAAACTACTATAGTCTGTTTCTCTTATACAGCTCTGTTACAGGGTGGCCGAGTGGACCCTACACCCCTCTTCTCTTTCTATGACTGGTGGAATAAATAGTTGTGCCATTGCTGCCTCTGCTTTCAACTTGATGGAAAGCTTTATCATTAGTTTTGAATTTTTTTCTTTCTGCTTTGTGTTACGTCAGTTTCAGAGCCACGGGCGATGTGAGCAGACGCAGTTACAATGGCGATTTGGGTCGCATCTGTGCGCCCACAAATGGCCACAGACTAGACTGTGACGCACGTAAGGAGTGCGTTTTCAGATCACTTTGGCAGGGCCCTACCAGGCACAGTAGCCCTACTTCTGTGGCAGGTCGTGTCAGACACGATGCACAGTGGGTGTGAAGTAACGTGACAATAAACACGTGCTCACATCGCTCAGTCCACTGAGCAGCTTACAGCGAAATCCATTCACGAAAGGGCGGTTGAACCTGAGGTACTGCAGTCAACAACATCTGACCACACCTAAAAATATTTGAAATAAGCTTGAGTTCTTAGACCAGTATTAGTGAATAAGTTACTGTCGGACAACAACTTCGAGCAGCGAGTTGCTGCAGGCCGTAATTTATTGCTAAGTACTAAATTCTTCACATAAGAAGCTTCAGGCAATAAGAGTCGCACACAATATGCTGAGCACTACAGCGGTGTTTTCTAACTAAAATTTAACGTAATTGAAAACATAATTCAGCAGCTTATCTGTCTCTTATTTACAAGAAGACACTATCTGTTGTGTGTACGTGTACATCTTTGGCCTGTTTCAGAACATGCGGAAATTTACGATGACCATTTTAGTTTGTAAGTAGCCTGTTTACATGCACGTATGTTGGCAGCGCGGAGACTGTATTAATAACTCTGACAGAGCTGTGCACCCTCTGTAAGAGACTCTGTGGGTGGGGAGGTGAATAGCCAGCAATGATGGAGGTTGGAAGTTTGTAGTTAGCAGTGGTGGAGGTTAGGGGTCTGAAGTGTTAGCGCAAGCGGACGATCTGGACGCGTGATCGTCATGGAAATTTAACTCTGTTGACGATTATATAATTTTTTTTTGAATTGGATGTCACGGACGATTATACAATGTTTTCAACTGTATGTCACATTATTAAGGTAAAATCTGCTAAATACATTGTTTGCTCTGCAACAAAATCTTTCCTTTGCTAACCACGTGCCTATTAGTAGTTAGAGCCTACAGTACTTAGAATCTTATTTAGCTGGCTGTATTGGTGCTTGCTGCATCGCTATAGTTCGTGGAATAAAAATTTTCTGTGAGGTGACTTATGAAATGTCTAGAATATTGTCAAGATTTCTTCTAACTCGGGGCCATTTTTTTATGTTAATTATTTGAGCAGTCAGCGTATCATTGCATATTGTGGGTCATAAATGAATAAAATAACTGAGCTGCATTTGTCAGGAAAAATTCAGTAAGTGAGTAATGATGAAAACAAGTGACTATGTTCAATTTCACTCTGCAGTTTAAGAACATTCAGTAAGCATTCAGCAATTTCAGTGTAAGCGTAGAAGCCTCTGGTTATGTAATGGAAGATCTTAGTTTCTCCATTAAACTTTTCTCTCGTTTCTATACTTTCCAAAAATAGATTGTATTGGCTAGCGACAAGCTTCTAATTGTAATATTTCTGATAGGTGCTAATCTTTTCATGGGTCGTTTGCTTTTGTTCTTGCAAAATACAGAACTTCAAAAATTCTCTCATGTCTTACCTATGTGCTCCATTTCTTACACTAGTTACTCTCCATTTCCATCACCGGCGTGGCTGTGTAACAAGGTGGCATCAATTTTGTTAATAACACACATGTATAAACATTTGCAATCACAAAACATTGTTATTCTCATATTTTTTGGTTTGGCGGTTGCTACCTTTTCTCATTTAAGAAAAGGTGAACAAGACAAAACAAACAAAACAGAAAGCACAAGAGCTCGAAGACCCACCAATGGAGTGCATTACTGGAGTTAGAGAGCGCTTCTGGTGGAAACGTATCCACTACCGATGGTGTTGCTGCCAGGCCTCGGATGCTGTTGGAAAGAGAAGGCAACCTTTAAGGAAGCATATCTGGCTCGATTTAGCAATGGACCTTTTTAGACACAGCACGATATGTAGTCTGACGTTATATATTTCACTTCTCCTGGGGTAATGTTAGCTAAGCAGTGTAAAGACCAGCTTGGATGTACGCAAGGTGCTATTCACGGCTAGATATGACGGAAAGTGCGGTTAGCTCTTGACCATCACAAGTTGAATCAAATTCTGGTGGAGAAGAGGTATTGGGGAACTTATACATGTATTTCTACGAAGATTTAATGGTGTACAGACTTTCACTAGCCTTGTTCTTGCATATGGTCACTGGCAGGTTAAATAAGCAGCAGCTTACTGACAGAACAGAGATTTTTTGTAGATAGAAGGTCTTACCAGTTTATTATGTCACCCTTTGGGCTTAATGTCTACATTGCAGCGTTCTTTAAGGCTCTTGAGGATGTGTTGGACCACAGCAATAAAGTAAAATCACAGACTACATAGAGGACCTAATTTCAGAAAAAAATGGTGAGAACGTCAGTGACTAGAGCAGATACTGCAGCCTTTAGGAGACAAGGGAGTGACTGAGCTTACAAGAGTCTGTATGTGGGTGAAGGCAAATGACACTCCTGTATTGTGTAATAAGTTAGGAGGCAATAACGCCCAATTTCGGTAAGCTCAGTGCAATACGTGGTGTGCCAGTAACAGTGTACGACAAGTCTAAGCGTTTATAGGACTAGTTGGATTCTACAGGAAGTTTGTTAGACGCAGACGCTCAGGGCATGACGTCTTTTATCCCCAACTGGGAAAAATGTATCTTGGAAATAAGAGGCAGTATGTTTGAGAGGATCAAGGCAATTTTCGGCAGTAGAAGTTTTGAAACTCATGACAATCTTATACAGCCATTTCAGCATGTGACAGTGTTTCAGTTACGGATTCGGTGTTGTGCTGTATCTGGCAGAGCAAGCTAGAAAAGGACAGGAACACTGGACAGTTGTGGTCATGAGATACGTGCTGAATAGTAGCAAGACGAATTATCCTGTAATACAGCTTAAACTGTTCGCCGTCGTCTGTGAAGTTGAAAAGTTCTGGTTTTTCTTGATGGGTCGGCACACACAGGACTGGACGCACCGCAAGACGCTGGAATTCTTGACGAGGGCCAGCTCCCACGTGGACACCTAATACAGTGGCTGCTGACTTTGCGGTAGTTAAGTTTTTCTGTCTGATGTCTGCCAGGCGATGAGAAGATGCAAGTAGCAGGAATAGTTTTTGCTACGTAACATGTCGTGAATCGGAAGAAGAGGCCAAGCTGGCTTCGTTCCCTCCATACTGTGGAGCAGCGACTGTAGACACGTGAACAGAGACCAGCGTTCCGACCTGTCTCCAACATACAGGATGTTGCGCCTCATTAAAGACAACACGGGTCATTGAATTACAGGCGTGTACGATGTCCCATGTGAATGTGGTAGAATTTACAGACGACAAACCATTCGCACTCTTTGTGAGCAGTATGCAGGAAACTCACCAAATATTGGACAAAGGAAAACTGAGAAGTCAGACACGGCAGAACATGGAATAGAAAAAGGATATAAAATACAATTTCGAAACCCGAGATTTTTGGATCAATCATCATCATATTTGGATTCTGTTACAAAAGAAATGGCAGAAAGTAGAATAAACAATTTTAACAGAAACTAAGGGTACTCACCTTGTAGGGTATGGCAGCGGGCTTTATACATTGAGCAAAAGCAAAAACAAAGACGGATGCTCGACTGTTGGACTGATGCGGGGCAGTTCCAAACAAAGCGCTGGCCCCTTACGCCACTGGAGGTGACTCGGTGCCGGTGGCAGGAAGCTGCTCCTATGAGTTGGCTAACTTTTGTTCGACGCATGTGTCACTTCGACCCATTCTGAAAGGTTCGAGCCGCTGCTATTGCATCTGTTTAAGCAGAATACTGCGCCAAACCTGCCAGTCAGTGGTTTTCACTCCTGATGACGATGGCGGAGACACCGATGGAAAGCTCGATGGCTGTATTTGAAGTGAGGTAGCACGTAGACCGAGAAGATTTTATTCACGGGTTGTATTGTGTTCCCGCTATATATATCGTAAAACCAAATCTAAGACGGTGCCAATTTCAGCCTTAAGCATTAAACCTAGACGTCAGTCAGGATCTGGAAGTGTTGCCCTCTTCTCGTGTTATTAAAGTGTCGTATCAGCTCGTGGTCTAATAGTAACGACGCTCAATCTAGGCACAAGGTCGCTACTTCGAGGGCAAAACTTCCCCTATTTTTTATTCCACATTTCAGCTCTCTGCTGAAATTATGTCTGTCTGATAGTACACCAAAGAGAGTTGAAGAAGCACTCTTACTAAAATAATATCTGGAGGAAAGGAAAGTTCTAGTTACGGAAAAATGCGGAAGTCCTCCTCTTCAAAGAAAGTGACAACACTAACATTGAGTTTTACAAGCCTATTGGTCTCTTTCTGTATTTTACAAAATGCTAACAAAAATCATTATGAACCGCCTGAGTCACGCGTTGTCAATATTGTGGTCCCCTTCAAAAACCATGCTCTCGAAGTAACAAATGAATACATATATGCTAAGCATCAAATCCAACTTGGAACACACAACCAGCCAGCAGAGATTGCACAGCGAAATCTGGATAGCAATCGAGTAACTTAGTTACATTATCTGTAAACAGACTATCATCACAGATTTAGAATGGATCGTTCATGACATCAGCATCCAGCCGGTAACAATGTGCAGGCTCACGACTATGACAATAAGCAGTGGAAATCTATTCTGGATCTGTCAAAGGGCTGTAGCAAGTACACTGCTTGGAGTGGATCAGAGACAGGGCTAACAGAGATGACATAAGGAGCAAAACGGCTGTCTACGACGTTGTCGAGCACACAAGACTGAAATGGCACTGGGCAGAATGCAGGCCTCGACCAAATCACTGATGCAGAGGTGTTGGTTGGTTTGAAAGAGGGGAAAGGGACCAAACTACGTAATCCGTCCCTTGTTCCTAATAAAACAATGCCACAAGTGTGAGAATGATACAGAGAGACAACACAAAACGGAAGAAAGGGAAAGCCACAAGGACACTAAAAGGAACAAAGGAGGACAAGAAAACAGACACGCTAGAAACAGAGTAAAACAAGAAAGCAGATTACAGTGGCTGGCCGACCACGAGAATAAAAAGGAAAAGCCAGTCACCCTGCAACACATTCAAACGTCCACCCTAGAAGCATTGGGGACGAGGACACAGAGGGACAAAGGACATGCGCTGAAACTTAGATCAAATGATAAAACCCACCCTCATGAATAAAACGTAAAACTAAATCAGCCAATGAGGCGTTGTCAGACAAAATTAGCGGCAACTAGTCCGGTAGCCCAAGTTTCCGTCGCTGGGCAGTCAAAGTGGGACAGTGCACCAGAATATGGGCCACTGTCAACCGGGCGCCCCACCGACACTGAGGCAGGTCTTCACGGCGTAGGCGGTAACCGTGGGTCGCCCAAATGTGGCCAATGCAGAGCCGGCAGAGCGCAACTGATTCCCTGCGAGAGGCCCACCTGGAACACTTCCACACATTCGTAGTCTCCATAGTGACACAAAGTTTGTTGTGTGCACTTATGCCATTCCGTCTCCCAAAGCCTAAAAACCCTACGGCGTAGGTCGGAAAGCAGGTCAGGTTCAGAGATGCACATCTCCAGAAGCGGTTTCCGCGTAGCCTGTTTGACCAACCTGTCAGCAAGTTCGTTGCCTGGGACACCGACGTGTCATGGAGTCCACACAAACACCACAGAACGACCGGACCGCTCCCGGGCATAGATGGACTCCTGGATGATGGCTACCAAAGGATGACGAGACTAGAACTGGTCGATAGCTTGTAGGCTGCCTAAGGAGTCAGTACACACAAGAAACGACTCCCCAGGGCATGAATGGATGTGCTCAGGAGCAAGAGATACAGCCACCAGCTCTCCAGTGGAAATTGAGTCCTTTGGGCCATGTGAGAGATCCAGGTGAAGTCACGGCCAAGGTGTACACCATGGAAGTGTACGCGAATGGACCTCTAGTATAGGTGGTAAAGGCGAGGACTCCAGTTCAGATAGAAGGGGTCGGACGAGAACTACAATTGTAAGCCCTGACAGGTGCCACCAATGCGAGAGAAGAACCGCCGTGGGTGGGAAAACGAGATGGTGATTCAGATCCGCAGGAGAACTACGAACGTGTGCAATGTAAGTGGCGAGCAGTTGTGCACGCCTGACCTGCAATGGAGGGACTCTAGCCTCCGCCATTATGCTGGTCACTGGACTCGCCCTAGAAGCTCCCATGGCTAGTCGAACGCCACAGTGGTGCACTGGGTGGAGTAAATACAACACTGAGGTGCCGCCGAACCATAAACCAGACTCCCATAGTCAAGGTGGGATTAAACAAGCGCTCTGTAGAGCTGCAGCGGAGTACAGCGATCTGCTCCCCAATTGGCGTTGCTCAGGCAACGGGAGGCATTTAAGTGCTGTCAGCACTTCCACTTAAGCTGACGAAGCTGAGGAAGAAAGTCAATTGGGCGCCGAAAACCAGTCCTAAAAATCAATATGCCTCCACTACAGTGAGGGGATCACCAGTTAGGTGAAGATCTGGTTCCGGATGGACGGTACGACGCCGACAGAAGTGCATAACCCACGACTTCGCTGCCGAAAACTCGAAGCCGTCGGCTAGAGCCCGTGACTGCCCCTTGCGGATGGCTCCCTGTAAGCGCCGCTCAGCAACACCAGTACTGGTGGAGCAGTACGAAATGCAGAAGTCGTTTGCATACAGAGATGGTGAGACAGACGGCCCTACAGCTGCTTCTAGACCGTTAATAGCCACTAAAAATAGAGAGACTCAATACAGACCCCTGCAGGACCCCATACTCCTGGATACGGGGTGAACTATGGGCGGCATCATCTTGGACGCGGAAAGTACGAATCAACAGGAACTTTTGGATAAAAATCGGGAATTCTGAATAACAATCAGGAGTGGGCCTCAAAGATCCCACTCGTATAATGTGACAAGATAAAATGTCGCCAGGTGGTGTCATACGCTTTTCGTATATAAAAAAAGATGACAACCAGGTGCTGGTGTCTGGGAAAGGCTTTTAGGAAGGAAGGCAGACTCGAGGGACACGAGATTATGAGTGGTAGAGCGACCCAAGTGGAAACCATTCTGGCGCAGAGCCAGTAGGCCACGTTACTCCAGGACTCAACCCAACCACCGACACATGCGTTCCATGTTTTTGCCGGGTTGAGCCCTGGTATGATGGTGCTCTCCCGCCAGTGCAATGGAAAGACTGGAGATATTTTATCATGTGACTGGATACGATCAGGCCCAGAAGCTGTGACGGGGAAATGTACAAGGGGGTGAGGAGGTCTGTAACTGGGGCGTGTAGTGAACGAGAGGACTTCCCTTCCATCCGCCAAGTGAGAGTGCGGAAGGCTGGCAGTAATTCTGCGACGCAGAGGCGCGAGGACAGTGCTCAGCAAAGTGCTCGTTAATTGCGTTTTCGTCGGTAGGTAACACGCCATTTATGTTAACACCGTGAACACCTGTTAGGGTCTGGTACCAGGAAACACGTTTGATCTTTGCCCAGACTTGGGAAGGTGACGTACAGCATCCAATGGTAGAGACGTATATCTGCCAAAACTGTTTCCCCCTTTTGATAAGTTTGCGAACGCGAGCACGGAGCCGTTTAAAGACTTAATTGGAGAAACTCAGAAGACTGAAATTAACAGTGCAGATAAACGGCCGTTTGTCAATTTTAGCCATTTTCCATATTTACACATAACTTGAGTTTTACCTTGGAGAAGGAATTGTGTAGCGTATAAGTGTTAAGTGAGTTCTTTTGTGTCCTGGAGATTTAACGGAGCAAGCCTTCATTGGATTAGAAGTGCGCAAATATGCACTTTAGATGCAGCCGCGCCAACTCTTATTTATAGGAGCCTGGTACATAATTTAATAAACGTCATTATCGACTACTTAATTTGAATTCCGTGAAGAAAATAAAACATAGTACGCGATTCTATGACAGAAATATACATGTTTGTTGCACCTTTATTCTTCATTCGGACAGCAAAGAAAAGCAGCGATAAGCAAATAAAATGCGAGAATTGTGAGTCTAATCCACTTATCGATGTAAACATTAGCGGAATGAAAGCACAAAATAGCACGATCTAAGGCTCTGTGCAGGACACTTAAAATATTTCAGAAAACTTTAACAAAACAACACAGTTCGCATAAGCTACCTGCTGTGTTCAGCATTGGTTGGGAAACAAAATGGCGGATGCGCCAGCCTGTGTTTTTAGGAGCTGAGTGTGACGTCACAGTAAAATTCTGATGCTTCCAACCAAAGACACTGTGTGTGTAGCACAGCCCTGCAAAATAGGCCCCTAGAGAGTCCTCCAGTATCTGCGAAGACCCTAGTGAAAACCGGGCCGCCTTCCCGATAGATTGGATTAGATTTACTTTCATTCCAATTGATCCGTAGTGAGGAGGTCCTCCAGGATGTAGAACATGTCAGAAAAACAACAATACATGACAAATATTTACAACTCAAACAAATAAGCTAATGTACAATTCCACAGGTCCTAAGTGGCAGGGTCGTCATTTTTTAATGAACGCTATATGAATATCATTTTACAAATACTAATGCACTGAATTTAAAATAAAAGAAGTTTTATATTTATTTATAAGGTATTAAACGTGTAATACAACTACTAAATACTTATTTACAATGAACACATTACTGCACTGAACTGGTGCAGATTATTCTTATTTCTAGTATTGATTCCATGAATTGAGCTGTTGGTTTAAAAAAGTCATTTTTAATGACAAGTTTCATTAAGAAATAAATATATTGGGAAGCAGTAGTTAGTATCCCTAGTTTCCTAAACAGGTTTCTGCAGGATGTTCTTGAGTTCACACCACACATAACTCTTACTGCACGTTTTTGTGCCCGGAAGACCTAAGCTTGGCTTGATGAATTGCTCCAAAAAATAATCCCATATGACATTATGGAACGAAAGTATGCATAGTATGCCAGCTTTATCATTTTTATATCCCCTATGTCTGACAATTGGCATTGCAAATAGAGATTTGTTAAGACGCTTCAGCAGTTCTGTGGTGTGCTCCTCCCAGTTGAATTTATTATCAAGCTGTAATCCCAAGAATTTAACACTGTCCACTTCTGTCATCGTAAGTTAGGCCTATACTCGTGGGACACCCCTTACAAGTTCTGAACTGCATGTAGTGTTTTTTCAAAGTTTAGTGACAAAGAATTGGCTAGGAACCAGTGATTAATGTCCACAAGTATTTTATTAGCTGACCTTTTTAAGCCCTGTCCTCAGACTCTTGACGTGGTGCGGTGTAGTCGTGAACACCAGTGGTTCCGGACAAACTATCCAGCAGCAACCGAAAAAACTGCGGGTTAATCTTCACCAGTCTGGTGCCTGACACTGCTGCTATACCTGTTCTGGCCGAAATATCTCCTGTCCGCGGTAATAGCGGTAAACAGATCCCTACACGTCAGTGGAGATATAAAAGACTAGTACAAATATACATTTAAAGGAACCCTCCGCAGCATTGTCATATCGAACGATTCAAGTGAGATGCTGGTGAAGTATGTAGCTCCTCCTGCGATCTCAGTCACCAGGTTGCATATGCCCTCACAGCTGTGGACGGTAGATCCACATCTCCGAACGTGATGCGCTCGTGTTGGTGTAGGCATAGCGAGGTGGCTGGTGAACTCCTGGGCTGACGTTCATGAATGACAGGTGGTTTCCCAGGGGTGACCCTGAAAGTAGCTCACCCAAGCGGATAACCTGACACCAATAAGAAACTTGTTATAGCCACTTTGGACCCCAAACCCATAGTGTTAGCCTGCTTACATCTGATTATGTTAATTTCGCTAACAGGATCGAAAGTTATTTTAATCTTAGATTTATTCTGTATTATTTCCAGCAAAATAAAACATGCGCATCATGTCTACCGCAAAGAACTTCCACGTGCCATTTATTCACAACAGTTTGGTGTTAGAACTGAGCGGATGACCCCTTATGCAAACGTATATACACCATACAAATTGCAGTTACACTGTTACGCCCAGTTCTGTGTGTTGTAAGAACACCGACTCCATAAATAAGGGTCCGGTCGAAAAATCTTAGACCAGCTTGAAAGACTAGCTGCATAGAATATAATTTTTATTTACTGAAATCTAAAATCGTCGCATTGTAAATATGTATCTCAGAACGACCACAGCAACAGCGCAAATAAAACTGCACCAAAAATGTGGCTAGCTGGAAACTTTAACGAAGCAGACTTGAAATATACAAGAAGTTTAAACAAGCGTAGACGTTTCAGAATATATACGCAGTAAACATAGTCATTCAATTTTCTGCTTAAGTAAAACACGTCGTTATGCCATCTGATAATTTGTTTGGTAATCAGAATAATTGCTCGAGCTCATCCAAGATCATCCTGCAGACTTATTTAAAGAGCTAGAGACCTTCACTGTAGCCTCACAATATATGTATATTCACTTATGAAATTTGTTATTAACAATCCGAACGAATTCAAAAGTAATAGCAGTGTACATGGCTGCAACACTAGGAGAAAGGATGATCCGCACTACTCAAGGTTAAATCTAACTTTGGCTCAGAAGGGGGTAAATTATGCTGCCACAAAAGTCTTTGATCACTTACCTAATAGCATCAAAAGTCTGACAGCCATATAGCATTTAAAAGGAAATAAAAATTTCTTAGTGGCAACTCCTACTAATTAGATGAATTTTTGGATATAGTAAGTGGGTAATTTCTCCAAACCCAACAACAAAATATTAAGTGTCATGTAATATTGTGTGCAATGTAATATCTTGTATAGACACCTTTTATTAACGTGACACGTTCCACATCATTACGAAGTGTCGTATTCATGATCTATGGAACACGAACTAATCTAATCTCTGGTCACAATGAATCTATACACCAACATACCCAGTTAAGGAACACTGGATGTTATAAAGCAAGATCTCTTCCTTTTTTATAGTTAACATGTCAGTTTTGGAGAAACAAGTGAAAGCTATAAGAGCTACTTAAATTCAAGTTTCAGCTTATTAACTTCAGTGAGAAATTTTATAAACAGAAGAACGTTCTAGCGATGCGAAAGTATATGTCACTCTTCTTGAATGATACAGCTCGAAAATAATTCTTCGCTAATCACCCACCTATCGCAGGTACAAAACTTACATCGATGACACTCATGATTGATTATTCTATTTTGATCATTTTAAGGTAGCTTCAATTTAGATGAGAAACAGTACTTTAAGAAGGTAAGTAATACATCTAACACCTAGCAGCCAAATTCACCGAACAACCGAAAATTAGTTTCACGGTTCAACTGCAAGGGAATGGGCCTACGAGCTATTCTAAAAGCAATTGTCTGCAGTGTAATCTGGAACCCGCTCGCCCCCCTTGAAATCTTGATTGTGGCGACAGATTGATCTGTAGGGTAGACAGAGGCCTAGGTTAGGTACAAAATGATAATTCGTTTGACATTTGATGTTCAAATGTGTGTGAAATCTTACGGAACTTAACTGCTAAGCTCATCAGTCCCTAGACTTACACACTACTTAACCTAAATGATCCTAAGGACAACTACACACACCCATGCCCGAGGGAGGATTCGAACCTCCGCCGGGACCAGCCGCACAGTCCACGACTGCAGTGCACGAGACCGCTCGGCTAATCCCGCGCGGCTGACATTCGATGAAACGGACGAATGTGAACGCCAAACAAACGATTTACCCGTAGCGTAGCCTAATGTTTACGTTCGCGGCGAATTTAAACGTGACTTTTCATCACAAAAACTTAATCTAACAAAGTCAAATAATGTGTTGCGTGTAACACGAGTATTGTAATGCATACTGTGCACAAATATTGTAAATTAACGAGAAATGCAAGAGGTGTGCACTAAGTAAATTTTTACAAAATAACGTAAGACATTAAAAATAAACAGAAAAGCAACGTTTTCGGATAACTTAATTCCTGCGACCCCATGCAGCATAAAAGAGCACACCTTAGTGCCATGATTAGCATACTTTCAAAACTGTCCTTGGCGGAACTCTAAAAACAGCACGAATCGGACATCTTCGAACAAGCGCCAGGTGCATGTTGCTTTAGTCATTGACAACCAAAATATGGAAGGCAGTTAAATGTAAAACGCAACTATTCCCGAGGAACAAAACAATCCACACGAGAAATGGATGTGTGTAACAGTTAACATAGAGAAAAAAATATCACAAAAAATAGTTGTTTAGCTACGGCAGTACAAAATGTTTAACAGCACGTGCAAGTAAAGCATAAATCCCCAAAGAATCGTTTCCTTAACCTAACGGAGCAACTTGAACCTTTCGCACGACACTTGACTCATCCAGACAAACTGCTCAATCAACAGAATGATTTGCAGAGGCACTGCTTTATTTTTTTTAGCTTTATGGCAACACTGTACAGACACATACCGCTGCGATGTGTTCGCCGCCTGCCCCGCTAACCGCCCACCGATGTTTCCAACTGCTGGTAGAGTAAAGTGTTCCGGAGGTAAGGAAAACGACGCCACCTGGTGAAGTAGTGGCTAGAGAGCCACACTGAGGCCCCTCCCTACACACGCACCAACTTATCGGCCGACTGACCGACGGATTTGGTGTCAGCCTACAGACTTGCCGACCGATTGTACTCAGCGATTACGCGTCCGCCTTGTTCCTGTGTTTTGTCTATCTTACGTTCGCTGAGTTTATGTTCTACGAGATCCCGCTTTGTTTTACACAGGAAGGAAAGCGGAGGTTCTCTTTGGCTATTTCAGAATTAACAAGGCGAAAAAACGCCGACAGATAACTACGGGCAAAGAAAAGTCTAATGCGAGGAATGAAATTCACCCATGTTCTGTTACTTAACCGCCGGCCGGTGTGGCCGAGCGGTTCTAGGCGCTTCAGTCTGGAACCGCGTGACCGCTACGGTCGCAGGTCCCAATCCTGCCTTGGGCATTGATGTGTGTGATGTCCTTAGTTAGGTTTAAGTAGTTCTAAGTTCTAGGGGACTGATGACCACAGATGTTAAGTCCCATAGTGCTCAGAGCCATTTGAACCATTTTTTTGTTACTTAACCAGCTAGGACCCGATGATTTTCATTAATTACCTAAGGATTGTGAGTCACTAATTTTGGAGCTCTTGAACATCGTCAAACCGTTCGTAACGAAAGAGAATATAGTCATGAGAGAGACTGTTCGGTACATTACGGTTTCTAGCCACAGGGACTAGTTAAGAGGACCTCAAATTCAGTGTTGTTCTATCCCCACATTTACAAAAAAAACAATGATTGCTGAAATATGCATCATGTTTCATAGTTGGCTGAGGAAATACGTCGTGACAAAGGAAAGCAAATAAAACTATAGACGTTCGTATGAACTGCAGTAATTTATTTATGTGTTTAGCATAAAAGATGACCCTGTAATCTTAAGAAACTCAGTAACGATGAGAAGAAGGAAGACTACAAATGGCGGTGACACACATCATGTAATAAGTACAGCCAAAGATATATGAGAAATTAAGCAATTAGCAACTGTTAAAATTGTAAAAAAATAAGTCTCACATTTTACTGTTAACAGGAGAAGGTTTAGGTGTAGGATGGAGTTCTTTAATACTTACAACAACGAAGCTAGTATATTTTACGAATAAGCGTCCTTTGGCTGTCGATATTTCGGTTTTTAGGTTTTACTTCCGTACTTACCGGAAAAGAAGTATAAGATCTACTCAGTTTTGTATTTCAGTTCAAATGGCTCTGAGCACTATGGGACTTAACATCTGAGGTCATCAGTCCCCTAGAACTTAGAACTACTTGAACCTAACCAACCTAAGAACATCACACACATCTATACCCGAGGCAGGATTCGAACCTGCTACCGTATCGGTCGCGCGCTTCCAGACTGTATCGCCTAGAACCGCTCGGCCACTCCGGCCGGCTGTATTTGGGTTTTTAGATTTAATTTCCGGTAAGTATTGCAAATGAAACCGAAAGACAGAAGACCGACGGACTTATGGTCATAAAACATACACATTTTACTGAGTTCGTACTTCTCTCAGTGGTGTCCTGGTGGACTTGGCCGACATAACAGACAGCTATGAAGTATACACATTTCTGCAAGTGCACGGCGGCTCCGTTACGTTTCTTTCAGCATCGACACACTAATATCGACTGAACTCCAACGGGAATCAATAATTTGCAAGTAGGGTGTTAGTGGGCGAGGAGCGCCGCACTGCAGCTCGCGAAATGTTGGAAATTTGTGTCGGTCAGGGACCAAGTCCGGATGGCCGATGATGTCAAGGAAATCGCTCACGGTGCAGAAAAAATTTTCAGCTTTCACCATTACGTTACCACAGCCCTGTTTGGCTGTAAGTCACGAATTTCCACCCATCCCTTCCCACTCTTTCCCCATTTTCTATTTCATATCAGTATCTTAGTCTGTGTGCCACACGAATCATTACGGATTCGTTAGAAAATCAAACAAATGCTTCATTCCTTGCATCTGCATTGCTATGCTCCTCGCACGGCGTGTCCTACAAACATCTCCAGTCTTTAAATCTCTTCAGAAACCCCGTCAAAGTTACGGCCGCCTTGCAATCTGTAGAACAGCATTTAAACTCGAGCACAGTGACAAAAGACGAACTTTTGTCGCAAGATTGGCACGACAGCGGTACACACGACACAATTTATTGGCTACATTGAGGGGGGGTGGGGAGGGGGGGGGGAGGGGAGTATCGTCTGTCGTGTGGTCCTGCCCGCCCGACATCCCGACAAGGGAAGTTCGTCAGTAGGTCGGTCAAAACGCCTACAACCGCCCAATCTGTCGGTTAGTCGGTCGGTCGGTCGGTTGGTGCGTGAGTCCAAATGGCCCTGAGCACTATGGGACTTAACTACCGTGGTCATCAGTCCCCTAGAACAGAACTACTTAAACCTAACTAACCTAAGGACATCACACAAATCCCCCCCCAACACTCCCCTTGATCCAAACCCGCTCCCTCCTCCTTTGTACTCGAGCTCTCTTCTCTTGGCAATGCCCAACATTTTTAATGCCGCCTATCCATAAGTTCCCCTCTTCTCCCTCCCTTCCCCCTTCCCTCCCGTCCCCGTTCCCGTCACCACCACCACCCCTTGTCTCTTCCACTAAAAATAATAACAAAAAAATTAAAATGTGGAACCAATGGACCCATTTGATTGCAGTTGTCAAGTTGTCAGGTGGCTTAGACTGAGGCGACAAAAGTCATGGTATAGCGATATGCACATTATAGCGTCCCCAGTGAAATAATATGAAGAGACTAAAAAAACGGTATTTATAAAGAAGAGACATTTAAAACTTGAATAATATAGATTTTTTATCATGTAACCGTATTATAATAATTTCTCTGTGTAAGTTTCGAGTGCAAACGAATATAATAAAATGATCTAAAGAGACGACAAGATACGCTCTTTTGTTAATTTTTTAGTCGTCTCCACTTCTTCTCTTGTCTTGGTTGCATGTAGACGGACATCTTGCAAGTGCTGGCAAATGTAAGCGTATTTGTACGAATTAAGCACTGTTCACTTTTAATTTGTAAGAGGTGATCCCGATTTCGTGTCCGCCTTCCTTTGAATTAACCTGCATTCAAGTAAATTACAGCTCAACAATGGCAGCGGCCGATGCAGCCAACGACGCCATTACGTGGTGATATTAACTTATAAAATTTAGCGGAAGCGAAAAACTCGCCCGCTATTAACATAATACACATTTTTCTCCACAGCCGCCCGACGTTGCAGAAAATACGTAGCTTTAAGGTTCTTATTTTCAGTACAATAGCCGAGAGCCAGAACCAGGACTCCGACTACAATGCAATGATTAACGGGGGTAAGAAAAAATACTCTCGCGTGTGTGTGGGCCGCAATTGTAATTAACAACTAAAGATTTTTTGCTTTAAAGTGAACTGAATAGCAGAGGAAATTAATATGAAAACTTTATTCCATTGTTCAACTTACATGCTCATGTTTTAAGATTCAGCGAGTCTAACGTTCATTAACGTAAAAAATAGTTTAAGATGAATATTGTTAAAAAGGAGAAGTTCACGAAAGCATTTAATTGTAAACCATCATTGAATGAAATATTTTGATTAAGGCCCACCACATATGTCGGCAACAATCAAAATAATAATATATTAAATTACGACGGCCGACGGACGCGAGAACATGTACAGATGGTGGTAATGTGGCGTTCACTAGGTTAAAAAGGCAGATCCCTAGTGGAGCTATCATTTGCACCCAGGTGGCTTATGTGGAAAGGTTTCCGACGTGCTTATGGCCGCACGATGGGAATTAACAGACTTTGAACGCTGAATGCCAGTTGGAGCAAGACGCATGGGAGATTCCATTTCGGAAGTCGTTACTCAATGGCCGACGGGCTTTACTTAATGATCGACGGCAGCGACGATTGCGTATAGTTGTCAGTGCTGACAGACAAGCAACACTGAGTGAAAAACCGCAGAAATGTGAAATACTGAGACTCGAGTTTCTTCCGGTGTATACGATGTGGCACGTACGACGAACGTATCCGTCAGGACAGTGTGCCGCAATTTGGCGTTAATGGGTCACGGTAGCAGACGACCGACTCGAGTGCGTTCGCTGCCAGTACGACATGCCTGAAGCGCCTCTCTTCGCCTTGTGACCATATCGGTTGGACCCTACACGACTGGAAAAACGTGGGCTGGTCAGATGAGACCAGATTTCCGTTGGAAGGGTTCGAGTGTTTCGCAGACCGCAGGAAGCCATCTGCCAAGTTGTCAGCAAGGCACTGTCCAAGCTGATAATGGCTCCATAGTGGTGTGAGCTATGTTTACTTGGAATGGAGCAGGTCCTCTGGGCCGACCAGGGTGGCCGAGGGGTTTTTAGTGTCCCTTCTGCAATATTCACCATTATAGAGGTGAAACATAAGTAAAAATGACTGTATGTGACTCAAAATGAACTGCAAACATCGATTTATCTGCGAAAGGTAATAACACTAACTGTAAAAATATACAATATAGATCGATAGATGCAGAAAATACATTATTTTTTCTGTATGAGATTATAATGTGTAAGTAATGAAAAGAAGTATTATTATCTTTGTAAGAGTATAAAACACAATGCAGTGCTCATTCTTCTGTCTGGTCTGTTTTGTTCTGTTCGTTCCGATGTTAGCTGGAATAAGGTACGCAAGCTATTGTGCTGCGCTAGCATTTGTTTCTGTCGTAACATAATTGCAAATATTTAATGGTGTAAACTGTGTCCTAGTAAGAATATATTAGTATAAAGTGATCTCTGTGTGTTATTCCAAGAACCTACGCCACATTTATCTTACGAAAAGAATATTTAATGAAAATTATTTAGCATGTTTCCAGCTGCTGCGGAGCCAGTAACAGTGATCTCTGACTGTTAACAATTAGCCGCCATTAAGCGGTACATTTAAAAATATTTTTTCACAGCACAATGTCTGATAGCCGGAGCGGAAGAAATTATGTAAAAATATTCAGTGAGATTAATTGAAGGAATCCAGTGAAATAATTTTATTAAAACTTGTCTATTTTCTGTGATAGTAATAATTTCAGATCAGTGAACTGGAGCTGAGTAATGCTACGCTATTGCATTTACAGTAATTTGTAGGGAGCCTGGCGCTCGATAAAACCAGATATAATACGTAATTGGCAACCTACGAATTCATTATTTTGCTTATTATATCTCTTTTGTATTTTTTTTAAAGCTAAACGTAAAAACTAACTTCACTAAAAATCAGTAACAGATAACGATAAACCAAAGGACAAACAAATTTACTAGGAGAGTGTTTCCTCTAAAGAAATAGTTACATTATTTTTTTAAGAGATATAATAGGTTCTTGGCGCTTCAGTCTGGAACCACGCGACCGCTACGGTCGCAGGTTCGAATCCTGCCTCGGGCATGGATGTGTGTGCTGTCCTTAGGTTGGTTAGTTTTAAGTAGTTCTAAGTTTTAGGGGACTGATGACCTCAGATGTTAAGTCCCATAATGCTCAGAGCCATTTGAACCATTTTGGGTCCTCTGCAGCAGCTGCACCTATCGTTGACTGGAAATGTTTATGTTCGACTACTTGATTGTAATTCTGACAGATACAGCAAAGGACTTGGAAGAGCAGTTGAACGGAATGGATAGTGTCTTGAAAGGAAGATATAAGATGAACATCAACAAAATCAAAACGAGGATAATGGAATGTAGTCGAATTAAGTCGGGTGATGCTGAGGGAATTAGATTAGGAAATGAGACACATAAAGTAGTAAAGGAGTTTTGCTATTTGGGGAGCAAAATAACTGATGATGGTCGAAGTAGAGAGGATATAAAATGTAGACTGGCAATGGCAAGGAAAGCGTTTCTGAAGAAGAGAAATTTGTTAACATCGAGTATAGATTTAAGTGTCAGGAAGTCGTTTCTGAAAGTATTTGTATGGAGTGTAGCCATGTATGGAAGTGAAACATGGACGATAAATAGTTTAGACAAGAAGAGAATACAAGCTTTCGAAACGTGGTGCTACAGAAGAATGCTGAAGATTAGATGGGTAGATCACATAACTAATGAGGAGGTGTTGAATAGGATTGGGGAGAAGAGGAGTTTGTGGCACAACTTGACTAGAAGGAGGGATCGGTTGGTAGGACATGTTCTGAGGCATCAAGGGATCACCAATTTAGTACTGGAGGGCAGCGTGGAGGGTAAAAATCGTAGAGGGAGACCAAGAGATGAATACACCAAGCAGATTCAGAAGGATGTAGGTTGCATTAGGTACTGGGAGATGATGAAGCTTGCACAGGATAGAGTAGCATGGCGAGCTGCATCAAACCAGTCTCAGGACTGAAGACCAAAACAACAACTTAAAGACCATTTTCAGCCAAACAACGACGGATTTTTACGGATGACCGCCACGTCACTGGGCCACAATTGATCGCGATTGGTTTGAAGAACATTTTGAACAGTTCGAGCGAGTGGTGTGGCCATCCATCGAACATTTATGGAACATCACAGACGAGAGGTCAGTTCGGCACAAAATCCTGCACTGGCAACAGTTTCGCAATTATGGACGGCTATGGTTCAATATTTCTGCAAGGGACTTGAAACGACTTGTTGAGTCCTTCCCACTCCCAGTTGCTGCGCTACGGTGGGGAAAGGAGGTCCGACACCATATTAGGAGGTACGTCGTCCCTTTATCACTCCAGTGTATGCTGCGTGGCAGATCGTACGCTGTACAGCTACCAGTGGTACTGTTCCACTAGCAAACAGAGCGAGACAAAAGCGACTGTCAGTATGTCTCTATACTAGCGCTTATTTCTCTTATCTTTCTACTCCTAATACGAAATGTAATTAGGCAGTCAGTTCCAAATACCGATTCTCACACTTTTCTGAATAGTGCTCCTCGGAGAGAACGACGCCTTCCCACCAGGTATTCTCAGTTGAGTTGCTGATTAACCTCCGTGATATTTGCGTGTTGATCGAACCAACCGGTATCGAATCCAACAGCCTGTCCTGCCAGGGAATTGCTTGGATTCCTTCGTTTAAGCCGACTACTTGATCAGTACTCAAGAATGGATCGCAATAGTGTTCGACATCCCATCTCCTTCACAGACGAAGTACACGTTCCTAAAACTCTCCCGGTAACCCGAAGTCGACCGTTCGCCTACCCTACTACATACAATCTTCAGATGATCGTTCTATTTCATACCGATTTGCAATGTTACACCAAGATAGTGACGTGACTATGTCAAGCAGTGCGTTACTAATGCCGTATTCGAATATAACGCGATCGTTTTTCCCTCTTATAAGCATTAACCCACATTTTTCTACATTTAGTGGCAGCTGCAATTTATCACATCTCGCGTCCGTCGGCCGTCGTAATTTAATTTTTAATTTACTACAGAAATTGATTGGTAATGGTGGTTGTTGCCGACTTACGTGGTGGGCCTTAATCAAAATGATATTTCATTCAATTTTGATTTACAATTAAATGCTTTTGTGAAGTTCTCTTTTTTTTAACAATATTAATCTTCAGTGGAAATTATTTGTTACGTTAATGAACGTTAGACTCGCCGAATCGTAAAAAAATTGTTCAAATGGCTCTGAGCACTATGGGACTTAACTTCTGAGGTCATCAGTCCCCTAGAACTTAGAACTACTTAAACCTAACTAACCTAAGGACATCACACACATCCATGGCCGAGGCAGGATTCGAACCTACGACCGTAGCAGTCACGTGGCTCCAGACTGAAGCGCCTAGAACCGCACGGCCACACCGGCCGGCCGCCGAATCTTAAAACATGAGCATGTAAGTTGAACAATGGAATAAAGTTTTCATATTAATTTTCTCGGCTAGTCAGTTCACTTCAAAGCAAAAAATCTTTAGTTGAAACTTACAATTGCGGTCCACACACGCGCGAGAGTATTCCTTCTTACCTCCGTTAACCATTGCATTGTAGTCGGAGTCCTGGTTCTGGCTCTCGGCTGTGGCACTGAAAATAAGAATCTTAAAGCTACGTATTTTCTGCAGCGTCGGCCGGCTGTAGAGAAAAACGTACATTATGTTAACAGCGGGCGAGTTTTCCGCTTCCGCAAATTTTTATAAGTTAATATCGCCACGTAATGGCGTAGTAGGCTGCATCGGCCGCTGTGATTATTGCACTGTAAATTACTCGAATGCAGATTAATTCAAGGAAGGCGGACATGAAATCGGGATAACCTCTTACAAATCAAAAGTGAACAATAATATTAAATCAAAATATTATCTGCTTAATTAGTACAAATATGCTTACATTTCCAAGCACTCGCAAGATGTCCGTCTACACGTAACCAAGAGAAGAGAAGAAGAGAAGACGACTAAAAAATTAACAAAAGAGAGTATCTTGTCGTCTCTTTAGATCATTTTGTTATATTTCTTTGCCCTCGAAACGTACACAGAGAAATTATTATAATATAGAGAAAATGTACGTTCGCCTGAGCGGCTAGTGTCCTCTTATTATTCAAATTTTAAATGTCTTTTCTTATTATTTCACTGGGGACGGTATACACACCAACTACAAACTTTAAGTCACCTCCAATCCTCCTACAGACTCTCGATGACGACATCTGGCCACAACTTCATCAGCAGACAGCCGCGGAATGCCGCTCACCCCGTCCTTCGGATCATTAATGTGTGTGGAGAATGAGGGTGGCCCCATAACACTTACCTGGGGCGCTCCTGAGGATGACCGTATCTCTATAGAGCAGCGACCGTCGAGGACAACGTACGGGGTTGTGTCAGTTACGAAGCCTTGAAGCCACTCACACATCTGGTAAGCTATTCCGCATGTCTGTACCTTTGCCAACAGATGGCAGTGTGGACCGTGGCAAATGATTTCCGGAAATCTAGGACTATGTAATCTGTCTGTTGCGTTTCACCCATGGGTCGGAGGGTGTCATGCGAGAAAAGGGTAAACTGAATCTCGCACGAGCGATGCTATTGTTAAAATCGTTCTGATTTGCGGACAGAAGCTCAAGTAAATTTATTTTATTCGAACTGAGAATATGTTCAAGGATTCTGTTCAAAAATGTTCAAATGTGTGTGTAATCTTATGGGACTTAACTGCTAAGGTCATCAGTCCCTAAGCTTACACACTACTTAACCTAAATTATTCTAAGGACAAACACACACACCCATGCCCGAGGTAGGACTCGAACCTCCGCCGGGACCAGCCGCACAGTCCATGACTGCAGAGCCCAAGACCGCTCGGCTAATCCCGCGCGGCAAGAATTATGTAGTTCAAATGGCTCTGAGCACTATGGGACTTAACATCTATGGTCATCAGTCCCCTAGAACTGAAAACTACTTAAACCTAACTAACCTAAGGACATCACACACATCCATGCCCGAGGCAGGATTCGAACCTGCGACCGTAGCAGTCGCGCGGCTCCGGACTGAGCGCCTAGAACCGCTAGACCACCGAATTATGTAGTCAATCGATGTTAAGGGGAGACGGAAGGCAAGTAGGGTTCAAAACTTCCATTTTTAGATTTTAGAATATTTGAAATGCATGGTCTTTCCTGCGTGAAACAGTTTCTTTTATATAAATACGACATTTTTTTCGTGAGATAAGATGGTTTCCCTGACGCACTGTGCAATCTGGGGGCGGTGACAGCGAGGCTTGTGACCTGGTATGTGCAGAACAGCCTTATGGTCCTAATGTAACAATATCTAAATTACAGTGGATTGGGCATGTCCAGAAGAGAATGGGATCCAGGTTGAGAAGATTATTGAAAGAAAAGTCAAAAATAGTATTGGAAGATGGTAAGAAGATAGGTGGTAAAGGTCTTCTGACAAATGTTGAAACAGATTGATTACAGAATTATTATGGCCTGGCCATAAGAAGAAATTTAGGGAATTTGGAAAACATGAAAAAAGCTGTATGGGCTATCTTTTTCCATAAACTTTCCACAAATGAAAATCCAGTGCACTGTCTTTGCCCGAATGATCCTGACACTTGGTGCAAGTACAGGAGAAGTGCCAGATATAGCCACAAACATTCTTTACCTGCATCAGTAATGAGTGAAATTAATCCCATATTTAGAGACGTTTGTAAAGATACCTTGTCGAAGAAATGACTTAATGGGAAAACCTAAAGTTTAAATGAATGTGTGAACTCTGTCATTTGGAACCGATTACCGAAAACTGTATTTGTTCAACTTACAACCCTCAAATTTGGTGTTTATGATGCTATTTTATGCTTCAATGATGGTGTAATTAGAAAACTGGATGTTTTGGAACTATTGGGCATAAAATCTAGTAGAAATACTGCAAAATCCTTGGTACAAATAGATAAAGAGAGAATCCGCAAAGCTGATATTGCTAATTTAAAATGCAAAAAAGAAGCCAGACAGAAAAGAAGAGGGACCAAATAAGAGAACAAAAGAAGATCAGTGTTATTCAGATGATAGTCAGTATGGCGCAGGAAAACATTAGTGGTAAGTAATTCCCATCAATAACTATACCAGAATTGCAATATTAAACTCTAAATGGATTTTTCTCAAAACTACATTTTTTTTTACTTTCAGGTAGCATTAATTGATAAACTAATGGGGTTAGAAACATTAAATTTGGTCAATTTGTGCTGCAGATGGTAATAATTTATTAAAAGTAAATTGAGAACCACCAAACAATCAGAAACTGTTTTACAATAATTGATAAAGTTAAATGTTATTAGTGAAAGAATAAATTTTTTTCTTCAAAACCATAACAGGTGTTACATTCATTTTACTTGTAAATTGAGGCGTATATGTTGTATATATGCAGTAAAAATTTCAGCGTTTTATCACTTATAGTTCTTTTGAAAAGTGTACCTATTCAAAGGGTAACATAGCATTGGCAGAATACTGATAAAAATTGCCTTCCATCTCCACTTGAGGGTACTGGGCTGTAATTTCGCGCGTCTGTTGTTTTACGCTTCTTATGTACAGGAGTCAGCTGCGTTTGTTTTCAGTCACTTGGGGCTTCGCGCTGGGCTAGAGGCTCGCGATAAATGCAACCTAAGTAAGGAACCGCTGCCGTACAGTTCTCTTTGTAAAAACCGAACTGGGAATTCTTCTGGACCTGACGACTTATTTGTTTTTCTTTTTCAGTTGCTTCTCTATGCCAAGGACGTCTATTGCAATGTCCTCCGTTTAGGAGTCTGTGAGATGGTCACACTACAATATGTATCTACGACCCTTCTAAGCGAACAATCTCCATAGCGCGAAATTTAAAACTTCACCTTTCCTTTTGAACTCTTTGACTGTCAGACCTGACTAGTCAACAATGACCGGACGAAAGCCTTAGACCCGCTTAACGATTGTACACAGCGCCAGAATTTTCCCGTATTCTCGGCATGATTTTCTGCTAAGGAGTGGCGGTGGTAGTTATGGGATTCGCGCATCCATCTTCTCACACAAGTACGCATCTCTACTAACCTCTGCCCGTAATTATTTGTGCCTTCTCTTAAGAACCGAGAGTGCAACAGTCATTGCTACCTCAGCATGTCAGTAATTTCGTTGTTAAACTGTGGTGGGTGTTTTTCGTTCTTAATCCACATCCTCGAGGCATACTTCTCCAGAACACAACCGACAATCCGGTAAAACTTCGGCCACGGTTTATCTTCGTCTTTCATACTGGAACAAAATGGTATGAAGTTTTTGTATGTCCAGTCTTTTGACAGGAGGCATTGGCGACTACAGCCGTTCACTGTTGTAAGAAAATGAAACGTTTACAGCTGTCGTTATGACCTTACTTATTGTGCAGCTACCAGTTTCGACGCTTCAATGCGCCGTCTTCAGGACTTAGTTAATGCTGAACGGGTTAACACGATCCATATATACGCTGTGCCAACGTAACTGATTTACGTAGACTGTCTGTGACTGTGATGTCAGCACTCCAGTTGATGGCAGTTGATGGCTGGAGAGCTGACACCACAATTACAGACAGTCTACGTAAAGCAGTTACGTTGGCCACTCATGCAGCGTATATATAGATAGTGACAACCTCTTCGGCATCAACTAAGACCTGAAGATGGCGCACTGAAGCGTCGAAACTGGTAGCTACGCAATAAATCATAAGGACGTCTGTAGGCGTTCATTTTTTTTTACAAAATGATTTCAGTTCATTGTATACGTGCGATGTTAAGAACTACGTATCTGCTCTTTCTAGCGAGAATACATCTCTTGGTCTTCTTGATTGCTTTGTTAACGATAATAACCAGCGTCGATTCATATGATGATGAAATTTATGATCACTAATCCTCACGACAGTATGTGACATACATAACCGTATCTTTTGATTGCACTGACAAACTTCAATTATTTACACTGCCAGAGGACCACAGACTTAGTATGTGAAATAAATTTCCACCTGAAGATTTTGTAAGAAAAGGTTACCTTACCGATCGGACTGACGGACAGACAGACAGCCAAGAGATCTTATAAGCGTTACGGTTTTACCGATTGAGGTTTGGAACCATAAGAATACTGTAGTTGATGAAAAGTCTGTACTTACAGATAGCTACCCCTCCGCCGCATCCCCCGCCACCCTCTGCCCCCTGCGCTCGCCAACGGCACAGGACAGAGGAGAGTGTGCCCAGCGCCCAGTCGACGCCTTGCTGTAAGAGACACGTGTAAACACTGAAGCAGCAAGAGAGACGCTGAGGTGATACGACGTGACGCATCGCCGATACTCAGTGACTTCACCGCCCGCCTGCTGTGTCGAAAGAGGATACTTAAGGATGTTGCTCTTGTGGTCTTGTTGTTGTGGTCTTCAGTCCTGACACTGGTTTGATCCAGCTCTCCAAGCTACTCCATTCTGTGCAAGCTTCTTCATCTCCCAATACGTTCTGTAGCCTACATTCTTCTGAATCTGTTTAGTGTATTCATCTCTTGGTCTCCCTCTACGATTTTTACCCTCCACGCTGCCCTCCAATACAAAGTTGGTGATCCCTTGATGCCTCAGAACATGTCCTACCAACCGATCCCTTCTTCTAGTTAAGTTGTACCACAAACTCCTCTTCTCCCCAATCCTATTCAATACCTCCTCATTAGTTATGTGATCTACCCATCTAATCTTCAGCATTCTTCTGTAGCACCACATTTCGAAAGCTTCTATTCTCTTCTTCTCCAAACTATTTATCGTCCATGTTTCACTTCCGTACATGGCTACACTCCATACAAATACTTTCAGAAACGACTTCCTGACACTTAAATTTATACTCGATGTTAACAAATTTCTCTTCTTCAGAAACGCTTTCCTTGCCATTGCCAGTCTACATTTTATATCCTCTCTACTTCGACCATCATCAGTTATTTTGCTTCTCAAATAGCAAAACTCCCTTACTACTTTAAGTGTCTCATTTCCTAATCTAATTCCCTCAGCAACACCCGACTTAATTCGACTACATTCCATTATCATCGTTTTGCTTTTGCTGATCTTCATCTTATATCCTCCCTTCACGACACTGTCCATTCCGTTCAACTGCTCTTCCAGGTCCTTTGCTGTCTCTGACAGAATTACAATGTCATCGGCGAACCTCAAAGTTTTTATTTCTTCTCCATGGATTTTAATACCTATTCCCAATTTTTCTTTTGATTCCATTACTGCTTGCTCAATATTCACATTGAATAACATCGGGGATAGGCTACAACCCTGTCTCACTCCCTTCCCAACCAGTGCTTCCCTTTCTTGCCCCTCGACTCTTATAACTGCCATCTGGTTTCTGTACAAATTGTAAATAGCCTTTCGCTCCCTGTACTTTACCCCTGCCACCTTCAGAATTTGAAAGAGAGTATTCCAGTCAACATTGTCAAAAGCTTTCTCCAAGTCTACAAATGCTAGAAACGTAGGTTTGCCTTTTCTTAATCTAGCTTCTAAGATAAGTCGTAGGGTCAGTATTGCCTCACGTGTTTTAATATTTCTACGGAATCCAAACTGATCTTCCGCGAGGTCGGCTTCTACCAGTTTTTCCATTCGTCTGTAAAGAATTCGCGTTAGTGTTTTGCAGCCGTGACTTATTAAACTGATCGTTCGGTAATTTTCACATCTGTCAACGCCTGCTTTCTTTGGGATTGGAATTATTATATTCTTCTTGAAGTCTGAGGGTATTTCGCCTGTCTCATACATTTTGCTCGCCAGATGGTAGAGGTTTGTCAGGACTGGCTCTCCCAAGGCTGTCGGTAGTTCTAATGGAATGTTGTCTACTCCTGGGGCCTTGTTTAGACTTAGGTCTTTCAGTGCTCTATCAAGTTCGTCACGCAGTATCATATCTCCCATTTCATCTTCATCTACATCCTCTTTCCTTTCTATAACATTGCCCACAAGTACATCGCCCTTGTATAGTCCCTCTATATACTCCTTCCACCTTTCTGCTTTCCCTCCTTTGCTTAGAAGTGGATGTCCATCTGAGTTCTTGATATTCATACAAGTGGTTCTCTTTTCTCCAAAGGTCTCTTTAATTTTCCTGTGGGCTGTATCTATCTTACCCCTAGTGAGATAAGCCTCTACATCCTTACATTTGTCCTCTAGCCATCCCTGCTTAGCCATTTTGCACTTCCTATCGATCTCATTTTTGAGGCATTTGTATTCCTTTTTTCCTGCTTCATTTACTGCATTTTTATATCTTCTCCTTTCATCAGTTAAATTCAGTATTTCTTCTGTCCCCCAAGGATTTCTACTAGCCCTCGTCTTTTTACCTACTTGATTCTCTGCTGCCTTCACTACTTCGTCCCTCAAAGCTACCCATTCTTCTTCTACTGTATTTCTTTCCCCCATTCTTGTCAATTGTTCCCTTATGCTCTTCCTGAAACTCTGTACAACCTCTGGATTGGCCAGTTTATCCAGGTCCCATCTCCTTAAATTCCCACTTAAGGATTACAATTAGAAATAACTTAAATTGAAGTGATCACATAGATAATGTTCTGTGTAACGACCAGAGACAGTGACTTACTGGCAGAACACTTAGAAAACGCAACAGGTCTAGTAAAGAGACTGCCTACACTACGCTTGTACGTCCACACCAGACAGGACTGGCGGAGGACATCGAAATAATTCAAAGAAGGCAACTCGTTTCGTATTATCGCGAAGCAGGAGAGAGGGTGCCACGCATGTGAATTGTGGTGGCAATCAATAAAACAAAGGCGGTTTTCATCGCGGCAGGACTTTATATGAAATTCGAATCACTAATTGTCTACTCGGAGAGTGAAAATATTTTGTTTGCGCTCACCTTCATAAGAAAAACTGGAAATTTGTAGTAAGGACTGTGGGACCAAACTATTGAGGTCATCGGTCCCTAGGCTTACGCACTACTTACTCTAACTTAAGACTAACTTACGCTAAGGACAACACACATACCCGTGCCCCCGACGGAGGACTCGAACCTCTGACGGGGGGGGGGGGGGGGGTAGCCACGCGAACCGTGACAAGACGCCTCAGACCGCGCACGCCATCATAAGAAGCAATGATCAAGAGAAATTTGGGCTCTTGGGCTCTCGCGGAAAGATTGGAGTGTTCGTTTTTCAGCGCGTTGTTCGTTGGTGGAACGGTAGAAGAAATAGCTTGAAGGTGGTTCGAGGAATCATCTGCCAAGCACTTAATTGTGAATCGCAGGGTATTCATGCAGCTGCAGATGTTGGTGATGTCCTGCAGCCAGTTCCCAATCTGCTCCATTACTTGGTAAGCTCGTCTTTTGTTCACTAAACGATAAAATGCTTTCCTCGAGTGAAGCATGCGAGTGTGTGAACTGAACTTCCTAGAAGTATTTCACATGTCGCGACGCGTTTAACATTTCGCGAGTCTTTTTTTTTTTGTGCCGCGCTGTTCCGCAGTGGGAGCTACTGCACCCACATTGCTCACGGCCTGCCATGCGGATCAATCAATAGCAATGGACTTCCCATTTATGATTGTGTAAACGGTGGAGCATTGAGAACCATTGCACCACAAGTTGTGCTGTTAATGTCTCTTCTCCTCAGTTCTCTTCAGTACTTCCTTAGAAGCTACCCTATCTACCCTCCTAATCTTCAGCACTGTTCTGTAGCAACACATTGGAAACGCTACTGATAGCTCCTTGTCTGATTTGTTTATGGTCCACGTTTTACTATCATACAAGGTTACATTCTAGACAAACATTATCAGAAAAGACTGAAAATTGTATTAGGTGTTAACATTAGAGAGTGCATAAAATGCAGACCCGCATTAGCAAGAAAAACAACTCTGAAAGCGAGATGTTTGTTGATATCAGAAATAAATTTCAATAGTAGTTGCTGAAGGTAGTGGTTCTGAGTGTAGTGCATGGAAGTGGAACGTGAGAAGATCAACACTTCAGACAAAGGCGGAAGAGAAGACTGAAATGTGGTGCTACAGAAGAACGGAGGAGATCAGACGGTTAGATCCAAGTGAGGTACATCCATAAAAACAAATGCTGTGGCACCGCGGCCTGGTGCAGGTCTTTCGCCACTTCGGATACCTGCGTGTACTTATAAACAGCGGCACCTGGTCGCCCATCCAAGTACTAGTCGGGCCCAGCGTTGCTTAACTTCAGTGACAGGGCCGCGAACGCTGTTACCCCACGGGAACGTGTCCCTATTAATGCCCAAATTGCCCTCTCAACTCAATATTATAATTACCCACGCCTGATCGTCAGATTTCTCTGGGACCTTGTGGATGACATCCGAAGTTCACTGAGGCTTCTTGCGGATGGTGCTGTGGTATATCGAGAGGTTGTAACAATGGAAAATTGTACTGAAATGCAGGAGGATCTGCAGCGAATTGACGCATGGTGCAGGGAATGGCAATTGCATCTCAATGTAGACAAGTGTAATGTGCTGCGAATACATAGAAAGATAAATCCCTTATCATTTAGCTACAAAATAGCTGGTCAGCAACTGGAAGCAGTTAATTCCATAAATTATCTGGGAGTATGCATTAGGAGTGATTTAAAATGGAATGATCATATGAAGTTGATCGTCGGTAAAGCAGATGCGAGACTGAGATTCATTGGAAGAATCCTAAGGAAATGCAATCCGAAAACAAAGGAAGTAGGTTACAGTACGCTTGTTCGCCCACTGCTTGAATACTGCTCAGCAGTGTGGGATCCATACCAGATAGGGTTGATAGAAGAGATAGAGAAGATCCAACGGAGAGCAGCGCGCTTCGTTACAGGATCATTTAGTAATCGCGAAAGCGTTACGGAGATGATAGATAAACTGCAGTGGAAGACTCTGCAAGAGAGACGCTCAGTAGCTCGGTACGGGCTTTTGTTGAAGTTTCGAGAACATTCCTTCACCGAAGAGTCAAGCAGTATATTGCTCCCTCCTACGAATATCTCGCGAAGAGACCATGAGGATAAAATCAGAGAGATTAGAGCCCACACAGAGGCATACCGACAATCCTTCTTTCGACGAACAATACGAGACTGGAATAGAAGGGAGAACCGATAGAGGTACTCAAGGTACCCTCCACCACACACCATCAGGTGGCTTGCGGAGTAGGGATGTAGATGTAGATGTAGATGTTTTTGCCGGTGAGCTGAAGCCAGCGATATAAGAATGTCTTTAGTTGACACAAATCTTCGTGGGTTGACAATGCGTCGCTGTGATAAGCACAGGGTACCGCTAGGAAGAGTGGGGGGACGGTTTGTTTGTCGAATCGTGTCGCGGGACCGGAGAGGCAGTTTGCCCGCTACACCCGAGCTGACCAGAGCTGCTTTCCGGACATCACCGTCGAATCAGGTAATGCTGTGCAAGCTGCTGCTTTCGTCTGCTCGTGCCTTACAGTTATGTTGCTATGGTATGGGTCGGCCGTGAGAGTTAATGTATTGTATTTAATATTGTCGCTTTGGAGACGTGAGACACCACATGTTCTATGGGGAAAGAAAACCATTGTCACTATGTAGTGAGCCAAGTAAGTGACAGGTGTGCATCACTTGTTTCGCTGAACGCTAGCATTCTACCTTTTTATAAAGGGTTTTATGAATTGACAGACTTTGAGACGGCTGGAATCTCTCACTCGAGACCCCACGTGTTGATGATTTAATTTCGATTCACCGAATATCTGACTACTAATGTCGTTGACCTTTACAATCGATAATTTGCTTGAGAGTGTCTGTGACGATCCTAGAACGAGTAACAGTACTTTTGACGGAATAGAGTAGCGCAAAATGACGGGAGAACAAATGTTTAAAGTTTAATCAGTTATTAGAATTTCTGCTTAATCGCTACTTAATATGCTATTTCCGTAGGAGCATCGCAGTTCAGCTATCCTCAGATTAGTGGAATTAGGTCTTGATGAAATTTACTGAAATGACGGTATAAGTTGGTTTATTTCATAGTGTAAGAGTCAACGCAGCTCTTACAACAGTTCGTTGAATGTGGACTGCGTTATCCATTGGTGTATACTGATTAGACAGATAACATTCAGATTTGCGTAAGTAATTACAGATAGCAGGGGTAAGCAAAAGAGTTGTACAGTAATCAATCAAGAGTCACAGTATCGAACCGGGATAGTATTTATGGCATCGAGGAATCGTCACTTCCGTAATGGAGTAATCTAAGTGTGTGCGTGTGTGTGTGTGAGAGAGAGATATATTGGGAGGGAGTACGATGTTGGAAATAGAGACCACTGCTTGATGATGATGAGGTCCCATACTCCGAGGAGCGTAGGGGACGATGCGGGAGACGGCAAGGTCCTAGTGGAAGTGGTTGCCGTTGCCTTCCTCCGACCGTAATGGAGATGGATCATGATGCAGACGACACCTACTCATCTCGAGGCAAGAAAAATCCCTGACCCCGCCGGGAATCGAACGCGGGACCCCGTGCGCGGGAAGCGAGAACGCTACCGCAAGACCACTAGCTGCGGACAACATCGGTCAACATCAAATGGACGTAGGAAGCAATTGTTATGCAACATCAAGCTCACATTCGTACTGGAAACAACAATAACAACAACAAAATGTTTCTCTTTTACAAACACAAGTTTCGTGCTGTGGCCGGTCTCCATTTTATATTCTTCCTACTACGGCCATCGTCCGTTACTTTTCTGCAAATATATAAAAAAATTCTCTTCTACTTTCAGCGGCTCATTTTCTAATATAATTCCCTCAGCATAGCCCGATTTCGCTCGAATCCGTCTTATAACATGACTCACTGCGGCTGCACACATATTAGTTGTTCCGTTACGATCAGTGCCTATGAGTAACCAAGCTGGTATACTATAAATGTCTATGTACAGAGTGGTTAGTGCCGGTATGAATTTTTACGTCGAATCTTAGTTTAAAAGTATTAAAAACGTTGTGAATTTTTCTTTCTTATCAACTATTTAATCGCACGATCTTAATATCATTATACTCGTGTATACAGCGTGTATGGGCTTGCGTTCTTCGGCAAGGGCATATTTTGTGGGTTGTGGATAAACGTGAGCAAGTCACATACCTGCCCACGAAAAAAAACACAGTTTCTCTAAATGAGCACCAAGCCCCCTTTGGGCTGTATTTATGGTGATTCCGAAAGCAGTTTTTAGTTGGTATTGCAGTCTCTTATA
Source organism: Schistocerca piceifrons (assembly GCF_021461385.2). Classification (NCBI taxonomy): domain Eukaryota; kingdom Metazoa; phylum Arthropoda; class Insecta; order Orthoptera; family Acrididae; genus Schistocerca; species Schistocerca piceifrons. The sequence continues at coordinate 219,154,815 of NC_060146.1, forward strand.
TTTAAAAGGGAAATGCGTCGGTATAATTGGGATTTCCCCCCCCCCCCATTTCATCAAGACACGGCACATTATACAACGAATTAAACAATTTTTTTTAACATGTCTTTTGTTCACCGATGTAGAAAACTGTTCTATTGCCTACTCCACTCTCTTACAGGTCGATTTCTTTTTACTTTTAAATAGTAGCCTACGTTCTCCCTCAAGATCCAACTATCTCCATACCAAAATCTATAAAAATAGATTCGGCGGTTTAGTCGTGAAAATATAGCAAACTGAGCTACTTTCGCATTTATAATATTAGTATCGATTAGTGCATTATCCAACCCGTTCTGCTGATGTCACCTGCTGTCTGACAGAATTACATCTACATCTACACCGCGTGCGTCATCTAGTGGTGTATGGAGGAGGGTACTTTCTCTAGCACTGCTGCAGCCTCAACGCAGTGGTCCGCTGAGGCCCTCCGTGTGAGCCTCACTGTATCTGATTTTCATGAATACCTCACACTGTCAGCTGTACTGGAGCCGATCTCGGAATGTAAACACGGTCCTTCCTCTTATTACAAAAAGTTTATTCTCCCAGTTCCGAAAGAAAATGCACAATTATTATTAGTTTCAGCGAAATTAAACAGCCATGTTCAGATCATTTGTACAAAAACAATTTTTTTATAGGGCCAATCCATTTTGTCGACTGTTCAAACTAATTGGACACAACTGTAGTGTACATAAAGGATCAATTATGGAAAATTCTAACGTCAAACTAACATAAAATGCATACAAATTCAAAGTAAACAAACCTTGTGGAGATGGCATTCCACATACCGTCTTTCGCCATACAATAAAAGAATAGCTGTGCACGGTGCAATTAAGACACGTAAGATGCGCTTAGAATGTTTTCATGTTGTGTCCTTGTTAAGATCTGGTAGGGAACTGTTATGAGGTAGTCAACGAAATGCATAGCATTTTGAGCCGCCACCAGATGGCGACAATGTCATACAGCACGAGACCGTTTCTTCGAAATACAATGTAAAAGTTTTACATATATTTTTTATTTTTTATATTTTTATTGATACAAGTATCCATAAGAGTAAAAGGACTATGTACCTGATTTTCCAAAGTATATAAATCTAAAATTATTACAAAAATATTATTCCTGTAATTTATATCGGTGCTATGGTTATTGTTACCAGACAACATAAAGTGGTAAGCTATTAACGTTGTAATGATAAACTCTTGGTATATAGATATTAAAAATGTGATAAAAGTGTTGTGTGACTTTGCTATAAGCGACTGCAAAGTCTCGTATAACAATGTAGCTTCAGTGATCAGCTGTTGTTTGCTGAGCAGATAGAGGTGTAGGCTGTGGTCCAGTGCATTGAGTCTGCTATCCGAGTCACGGTCTAGTGTTACATATTGACTTATTATACAAACTTTTCGGGCAAAATTCCATCTTTAAACTTTAGAAGAAGGAGAAGGTCTGCAAGGTGGAACGATAAGAACAACAGACGTGGCACGTCGTTATTACCTATAAAACACGGTGGTGAGATCTACTTCAATCTATTGAAGCACCCTCCATGGTAATATCACGTGTAATTATGTAACAGATAAAAATACACATAAAAACTATCAATGCAGCACAGCAACAAGCTGTACAAAGCTTAAAAATACTAGTTATCAAATAGCATTAATATGAATAAAAGTACCAACTTCATTAAATATGCAAAGTAGTAAAAGTTACAACTGGTGTTACCATTCTGCAATGTGTTCGATCTTTCCTCTTATGACGTGGTGGCAATAAAGTAGCCCACTGAATGCAGCGCAGCTCGAGGTCTACTTTTAAAACAAGACGCTGCCTTGGAGAGCGTGAAGGTTCTACTGTGGGCGCATGTGACAATCCTTAACGTAACCACAATTACCACAAACGGCTTGAATTGCCCTGTGGTAGAAATGGCTCTGAGCACTATGGGACTTAACTTCTAAGGTCATCAGTCCCCTAGCACTTAGAACTACTTAAACCTAAGTAACCTAAGGACATCACACATATCCATGCCCGAGGCAGGGTTCGAACCTGCGACCGTAGCGGTCGCGCGGTTCCAGACTGAAGCGCCTAGAACCGCTCGGCCACCCTGGACGGCCCCTGTGGTAGACCACATTTGTATTATCACCTCTCAATATTATAAAGCTTAGTTAGAATAACTTAGTAGGTATAACTACTGAAAGAGCGCATTACGGCAACGAAAAATCTCTTAAATCAAATTCTGGGTCTTACTACACTGTACCATATCGTATAATATTCAGCACTGTGGCTAAGGTGAAGTAGCTATAACCGTAAATGTTTATTAAAAAGTCTATTCTTATCGAAGGAATTTCGCCGTCACGGTCTTTCCGCGTGGTACAAGCAAGACGCAGCATGCAGCGGTTGACTCTCCTATGAGGATGCGCCCACGCACGTATCGCTTCGCGCTGCGCAACGCCTCTTTTGCAGCGTCTGCCACTAAAGTTGGGTGGGCGTCTCGATGACGTTCCGGCGCCTCTTAAACGTTTCAGTGACGCTATGCACGAGGGTTCTTTGGATCTCCTCTGTGTATCCTACGTGATAGCATCCAAACACTGACGAGCAAAATTCAAGCATTGATCGAATGAGCGTTTTTGAGCTGCCATCTTTTTTTCGGTGGCCTACACTTGCAGAGGACTCTGCCAGTGTTTCTGTGCCTTAATCTACCCTTAGTTTCATGTGGTCGTTTCACTTCAAATGGATCCGATCGCATAATCCTAGGTATTAAATGGATCTCACTGCTTCCACTGATAGTTCATCAAATCGTTCACGCATACAATAACGGGAATTCACCGGTATTTACGCAGAATACGTTACATGTATGTTTAGGGTCAAAGGCCAGTACCCGCATCGACCCTTTGCAGGTCTTCTTGAATTTAGTTAGTTTCACAGCTTTGCGACACCATCATACGAGAAAAGCAGTGTGGAACTTCTAGCGTTGTCCACGTAACACACACTGAAAAGCCAAAGAAACTAGTACACCTGCCTAATATCGTGTAGGGCCCCCGCGAGCACGCAGAAGTGCCGCAACAGGACGTGGCATGGACGTGACTGATGTCTGAAATAGTGCTGGAGGGAATCAACACCGTGAATCCTACAGGGCTGTCCATAAATCCTCAGAGGGGTGGAGATCTCTTCAGAACAGCACGTTGCAAGGAGTCGCAGGTATGCTTAAGAAAGTTCATTTCTGGGAAGACTGGTGACCAGCGGAAGTGTTTAAACCCGGAAGAGTGTTCTGTACGTGTGGGGTGTCGCATTGTCCTGCTGGAATTTCCCAAGTACGTCGCAATGCACAATGAACAACAATGGATGCAGGTGATCAGACAGGATGCTTACGTACGTGGCACCTGTCAGAGTATCAGGGGTCCCGTATCACTCCAACTGCACACGCCCTACGTCATTACAGAATCTCCAGTAGCTTGAACAGTACCCCGCTGACATGCAGGGTCCATGGAGTCATGAAGTTGTCTTCTGACCCGTACACGCCCATCCACTCGATACAATTTGAAACGAGTCTCGTCCGACCAGGCAACATGTTTCCAGTCGTCAACAGTCCAATGTCGGTGTTGACGAACCCAGGCGAGGCGTAAAGCTTCGTGTCGTGCAGCCATCAGGAGTACGCGACGGGCCGTAGGCTCCGAAAGCCCATATCGATGACGTTTCGTCGAATGGTTCGCACGCTGACACTTGTTAATGGCCCAGCATTGAAAACTACAGCAAACTGCGGAAGGGCTGCACTTCCGTCACGTTGAACGATTCTCTTCAGTCGTCGTTGGACCCGTTCCTGCAGGAACTTTTTGCAGTCACAGCGATATAGGAGATGCGGTGTTTCACCGGATTCCTGATATTCACGGTACGCACGCGAAATGGTCGTAAGCCAAAATCCCCACTTCATCGCTATCTGGGAGACGCTGTGTTCCATCGCTCGTGTGCCGACTATAACACCACGTTGAAATTCACTTAAATCTTGATAACCTGCCATTTTAGCAGCAGTAACCGATCTAACAGCTGCGCCAGACACTTGTTGTCTTGTATAGGCGTTGCCGACCACAGCGCGGTATTCTGCCTGTTTACTAATTATGGATTCGCTGATTTTTTGACTACGAGGCCTTGGCTACGTTCAAAACTGCGGTGGAGCCCTCTTTTCGTTTGTGGCAGCTTACTAACACAACAGTCGAACTACGCCGGGTCTTTCTCGTACCGAAAAACTTTGCTTGACATGAGCCCACCTAATACCTATTGTTCAATATTCTTGAACTTTGTCCATTTATATTGAACACTTTCAATCACAGATGTGAATGTCTGGCGTTGATCGCTCAGGTGTTCTGAGATTCTTCTTGTCGCATTTACTGTTCACAAATATCTTCATATCTGTCTTCACATTCCTGTCGGCACCCATCGTCATAGATAGTTGAACAACCTTATAACCACGTGTCGGTTGTCAGATCAGCAGCTCAGGGTACTTTCGGGATAACTAATTCAGAACACAGGTAACTGCGTGCTACGATCTCCGACAACCGAAATGCTGTTTACCGTTAATTGGTTTACTGTTAATTGGTATTTTAAAGTTCTGTCCATTTTGATCACTTTTGTGAGATTTAATTACTGTAATTTTCACTGATGAGCAATGGCCTGTCCGTGTACTGCGAAAAACATCATACTATTAATTGTTGAATTCAAGTAGCCATAATGTCTAACTACCAAAGTAAGTGTCGTGTATCTCCTTAGTGTCAACGCATCTAATGTTTTCTTCGACACATAAACACATTTCTTGCACAGAGCAAAGTACATTTTACTGCGACGTAATGAAACTATAACTTAATCAAAATGTATGAAAAAGCAGTCATGGCGAGATCGAACCGATCATATTTCATAATGTACAAACTTTTATTTTATTTTTTCTTCATATTGCTGTAACAGTTAACACAGAAATTAAAATCTGATTCACGCATCTTCTTTCTCCGCACGACCATCGACTCTGGGAAGATTACGTGCCGTGACTGAAAAATGCCCTGGGCTTCCATTAACTTGTTGCTTCCCTCGTGTAACGAAGAAACAAACACTTTGTAGTCTTCTTCCATTATCAATTTCTACTAATAAACGGCCGGAGTGGCCTAGAGGTTCTAGGCGCTTCAGTCTGGAACCGCACAACGGCTACGGTCGCCGGTTCGAATGCTGCCTCGGGCATGGTTGTGTGTGATGTCCTTAGGTTAGTTAGGTTTAAGTAGTTCTAAGTTCTGTGGGACTGATGACCTCAGATGTTAAGTCCCATAGCGCTCAGAGCCATTTGAACCATTTTGAAACGTTCATTAACCAGCATTAAGATAAAATAGTTATGCGACTGTCTCTACAGGGTGTGTCACGTAAGGGGCAACGCCCCTTTTGTTTCATTAACGGTTACAGTTCATCGAACCGAGGTTTTCGCCAAATGATGGTACGCTACGGTGCATGTCCTTTGGTACGTGATAAATTGTCTTTACAGTTCCATCGATCGAGATATCGAAGCAAGTATAATTTGTTATATGGAATGATATACTTTTTTAACGTAAACTGAAAGCTCTTGAAAAGACGAGAGCAGTGATGTAAGACTTGTTATTGTTGGGTTTGAATCTCTTCGCAAAACAGTCCGAGAGTTGCACTACAATTGGAAAGCAACGCGACTGGGCCATGTCTCTATATGCAGCATGACAGGTCTACGCTACTAACGTAAGATAAGACGTCATTTCCTATACGACATAGATAGAGGGCCAGCTATGACTTTTGTTTGCGGAACTACGGCGTTTGCTAACGACTGGCGTATCAGGTATGGATGGCTCAGGAAAACTATGTCAAATGTGTGGATATTTACATGTTTTTGTGCAAACAATACAGTTTATTCACGCAGTTTTCCATTTAAATAAATCCTCCCCGTTACTGCTTACCTGTCAAAACCAAAACAGAAACGTCGATTGTTTATGCTTGATAATGATAAACAGATTTACTCAAGGGGAAAAGAAAACCACTGTATCAAATTTCTTAGATTTGGACGAACAAAGAATCTGATCTGTCTTTGCCCGGAGACGCGTCAACGCTTCTCACACTAGACCACCCGCTGTTGCACAAATGTATCTTCTAATATCAATCGAAATTGTGACTATACGCAGCACACTTTACATAAACTAAGCAGTTTATTTACAGTGTCACGCCCAAAGTAAATCCTTTTCTTAACGAAACTGTCTTTCTCACTTTGACTACGTTTATGCTCAGACTGTTTACTATCGACTGCAAGGTGAACCTGCAAGCGCCGTTCAAGAGGTAGATGAAGAGATGGAAATGGGCTGGGTGGCAGGTCTTTTTCACGCTGTGGCGATTAGGCGACGCATATCGTCAGTCGTATCTGGGGCTTCGTGACAGACTGCTTCTTTCAGTGTTCCGCGTAGAAGGAAATCAGGAGTGGTAGCGAGCCACTGTACTGCAGCACCCTTTCCATTCAATGGCCAGTAAACTTTACATTCAGTATTTGCGTTGCAACATGGGAAGAGTGAGGTGGGCAGCCGCCGTGTTGGGACCACTCACACTGTCGCTTGTCCACTGGTACCTCTTCCAGAACAACAGACAGAAGTGTTCGTCAGAAAGTGCGCACACGTTTTACCCTCTGAAACCGCGGGATGATGTAAGATCGCACAGTGGAAGCCGCACTGATGCCGCACCACAGGTTTACGTTGCGCGACCGTTGTCGCAGTGCCTGACGAAGTCAGCGTGGCTTTTTTTCAGCTGCCCAGTAGTGCATGTTACCTAAATTTACGATATCGTAGGTCTTTGTAAAAACGTAGAGGCTTCTTCCAAACGGCGCAACAAAATTCTATACGACTTTCTAAATCACTTCCTCGGGGTGCCTGAACTAGCGACATGCGATAAGGGTAGTATTTATGACGATGCGAATCACATTCCTCTGGCTGATCGCGCATACATCACGTACTACCATTCGCCAAGTCTAACTTCTCCTCATTGGTGTACATGTCTACAGGAAACTAACGTTGAAGGAGAAACTATCTGGATTCCCGTTAGTTCCGCAGCGCAGACAAGTAAACCGTCGAACGGCTCCACACAACGACGCAACTTGGTTTGAGCGGGTTAGAAACGCAGTAGCCGTTTACAATCAACCTTCCTTTCAAGTTTAGAGTAATTTATCGAATTCTTAGGTGAAGAGTTCCAACCTCAAATATAACAAGCATTATATCACTGTACCCGTCTTTTCTAGCGCTTTCGTATGTCGTCGAAGAAATTATATCACGCTATTTAAGAAAAATCACACTTGATTCACTGTCTCTATCGATACAAGAGTTAAGACTGTTTATCACAAACCATAGTACATGCCCCTTGACACATTATTATTTTCCGAATACCTCGTTTCGATATGTCGAATCGCTCACGAAATGGATGTCACATTTTACGTCATATTAGATTAGATTTTTAGATTAGATTTGATTTTCATTCCAATTGATCCGTAGTGAGGAGGTCCTCTTGGGTGAACAACATGTCAGAAAAACAATAATACATGACAAATATTTACGATTGAAACAAATAAGCTAATGTACCTTCCACAGGTCCCAAGTGGAATGATCGTCATTTTTTTAATGAACACAATACGAAAAAATCATTTTACAAACACTAATGCACTGATTTAAAATAATAAAGGTTTTATTTATTTATAAGGTAATAAACATGTAATAGAACTACTATATACTTATTTAAAATGAACACATTACAGCACTGAAATGTGTATATATATATATATATATATACACACACACACACACACACACACACACACACACACAAATCCGTTGGTTCTACTGAGAAATTCATCAATGGATTAGAAGGAGTTGGCCACCAGTAAATCGTTTAGGCTTCTCTTAAACTGAATGTCATTGGTTGTTAAGCTTTTTATGGCTGCTGGCAAGTTATTGAAAGTGTGTGTTCCTGAATAATGCACACCTTTTGTACAAGACTCAGTGACTTTAAAGCCTTGTGAAAATTATCCTCCTATTTCTAGTATTGGTTCAATAAATTGAGCTGTTGGTTTGAAAAAGTGATATATTTTTAATGACAAATTTCATTAAGGAATAAATATATTGGGAAGCAGTAGTTAGTATCCCTAGTTCCCTAAACAGACTTCTGCAGGATGTTCTTGAGTTCACACCACATATAACTCTCACTGCACGTTTTTGTGCCCGGAAAACTTTTGCCTGGCTTGATGAATTACCCCAAAAAATAATCCCATATGACATTATGGAATGAAAGTAAGCATAGTATGCCAGAGTCTTCATTTTTATATCCGCTATGTCTGACACAATACGCATTGCAAATAGAGATTTGTTAAGACGCTTCAGCACTTCTGTGGTGTGCTCCTCCCAGTTGAATTTGTTATCAAGCTGTAGTCCCAAGAATTTGACACTGTCCACTTCTTCTACCTGCTTGTCATCGTATGTTAGGCATATACTCGTGTGACTGGCCTTACAAGTTCTGAACTGCATGTAGTGTGTTTTTTCAAAGTTTAGTGACAAAGAATTGGCTAGGAACCAGTGATTAATGTCCACAAATATTTTGTTAGCCGATCTTTCTAAGACTACACTTGATTTGCTATTTATTGCAATGTTTGTATCATCGGCAAACAAAACAGAAGTTGGCATCTGATAATGTTTTTCACCCCGTATATTGTTGAGGCGGCTCGGCCACAGAATGATATACTGACCTGCGATGCATCAATATATTGCCATACCGCCAGCCTAACGGTATATGATTCCATCAATTCCAAAGCAGTTATTAACGATTAGCATTAAGAAAATAACCTTATACTGAAAATTATTGCTTCATTACATTAGCAACATCAAATAATGAATAATTCTTTCAAATAGTTCAGATGGCTGTAAGCACTTAACATCTGAGGTCATCAGTCCCCTAGAACTTAGAACTACTTAAACCTAACTAACCTAAGGACATCACACACACCAATGCCCGAGGCAGGATTCGAACCTGCGACCGTAGCGGCAGCGTGGTTCCGGACTGAAGCGCCTAAAACCGCTCGGCCACAGCAGCCGGCAGTAATTCTTTCTGAACCTCATAACAAAGCACTAAATAACTAACAAGAACAGCAGATGCATATCGTTTTACACTACAAATGCTTTGGTAGTACACAGTTTCTTACCTTTTGTGTACGAATTAGTGGTCCGTAGCTGACTTTTTTTTTTGATAAAAGTTGGAAAAATTTACTTCATCTTCAAATCACAGCCACTTTGCCTGATAAAATTTAATTGGGTATATCTAGGTAAGTTTGGTGTCTCTAGATAAACAATTTTGTTGTTTTAGGCTCTAATAAAATTCATGTGACCATTTACCTTGTGTATACATAATATTTTGTGTGTGTGTGTGTTTGTTTGCGTTCGCTCTTTCTCTCGATTGACTTACACTGCATGCTTCGGAGCCACATTTTTTAATAGTTCGCAATAATTATCCTTTGCCGTTATGTTATGTCATGTCATGTCTACTTCACTTGTTATGTTATGGTCATCTATATGTACGGTAATTGTGCTTCTTTCGTTATTTTTAAGTTTTTATTATAATTACGATAGCTATACAAAAATTGAAAATTATGGCATTGAAACAAAGCTTGATTACTGGGAGCCAGGACTGACATTTATCGTGATTGTCAGCTCCAGGCGACATAGCACACTGACTCACTGATACTTATTAGCCACCGGTGTAACATTCGTTTGCAAGACCCTCGCGTAATAACTTATTAGCAAGCTGCCACTGATTAATTATACCTATTAACTACATTGCTAATGTACATCAGTCAGAAATATACGAGTACTTTAACAATTCTGGAATTTACAGGTCATAAGTCTTAGCATACCAATCAAGAGTTAGTTATTAGTTATATTTGTTTGCTTAGGAGATAATCGTAAGGTACTTGTTTTTCTGAGTAATCACGTGTTTTACCTTATTTCCGATTCCTCCATTAAAATACAAGCATCCCTTATGCATGGTTAACACGACAATTAACGTAAGCACTCTTACAGCATTAGGTAAAACTCTACCATATTGTGATTACAGCCTCAAAATAATATAAAGTGCAGTTTTTCACGAACAGCAATACCACGTATGTGACAGCAGATCTGTAATTTGCACTACGAGCCGGCATTTTCCTGATCATTGAGATCTGATTACGATTATTATACTACACAATGATGTCAGCCCCCAAAATCTTCCCTATCAGCAAGAATGTGTTACACTGGTAGACCCTCAGATCCATTTATGAACCTCCAGCCACTCACTACCTTTCTTATTTTGTAACATTGCCGCTCGTAGGCAACACTCTGACAAAGTATACACGTCCTTAAAACAATACTTGGATAGATTCAAGCCCACCCTGAACTTAAAAAAATAAGATCTAATATTTTGAGGCCAAGCACAGCCCAACTTCACGGACCTTACGGTCCAAGAGACGTCATTGCCCTGCAAGAAACGCCAGGAGACTCACTTCCGTAATAGAACCCCAACAATATTCGCAATATTTAACTGTGACGAGAAAGTTTCTACGTCAATTCTAAAACAATTGTATTCATTACCTGCCATGTGGGGCTTACTACGAACTTCAGTAGTACTATCGCTTTACTTTATCACTAACACAATCCACTACTCCGCATGCTATCCTGTATTCTCTCAGCGCAGTTCAGATACTACACACATTCGTAATCGGTGTGACATTTCATGGCTAACTTCATACATACGGACTGATTCTTTGGCTTTATTAAGTAAGTAAATAGACATGTATATAATAGACTTCTTTACTCAGTTATTTATTCGTTAGGGCGGCACTTTCCTAAAATTCACAATCAATATTTTTCGTCTATCCTTTCTACTCCTCGGATTGAAGGTTTGGGTTCGCTTTTTCCTTTTTATTTTTTTTTTCTTCTTACGAGCATGGGGCATATGAAACGACGTTATCGGTTTCCTACTTTTTCTTAAGTGGAAATATACAGTACCATCTCACATATTCTTTTCTTTCGCGTACGTCAGACTTTCGATACCTTAATACATTCTTTCTCCTTCTGTTTGCTGGCCATAATTCGTACTTAAGTACACATTTGTTTTTATACGAGATAAGAAATATTCGTTATTTTCTACCACTTCCTTCCTTTTCTTGTAATACGTGATACATAGCATATTCTAACTTTTGCTTCTATTTCCCCGTATGAATATTTTTATACTTTCTTTTGTCAGATTCTTTTTCCTGAGATGAAGTACCGGTAGTTGCTTAAAGCATGTATCGCACGTTTTTACATTCACTGTGCAGCTAAAAGCACAGACTGTTAACATAATTCTTTCGCTTATAATTAACCATAAATATTTCGGTGAGCACACCATGAAAAGGAAGGGTACAAGGATATGTGTATTATGTTCTTCCCAATGGTATGCTTAATCCTGTGATTAAGTAATGTTGTAGAAGTAACTACTTCCTCGTGTTTATGTGATGAGTACTTTACTTTCGATAACACCACTAGGTACTTTACTCGGTACTGTCTGTAAGTTTACTGACCGCATACCCATGTAGTAACGTTTAATGAATACGGCCATTCCTTAGCTGAACGTGTAAGTATTCCATTTTTCTCCACAATTTCTCTTTGGTTCAATAATTCCTTTGGGCTGTTCTCACTCACAACCAAACTACAATTAGTACTGTTCGACGTTTGTGGACTAATGGTGTTACAGGGGGGCTACGTATAGCGATACAGTCACCCACTGATAAATGTAGCATAGCAGTATCACTTGTGGGACTGTGTACTTCAGTACTATCATTTACTGACAACTCTGTGATAACACTGTCAGCATTTGAACTACTTATTTCAATATTGTCGTTTACTGACACATCTGCGATAGTTGTATCAGTTCTCTGAACTTCGGGACACACAGTCTGTGCTGGCCTTTTCTAGATTAATATTATTTTCACGTAGTTCGCTACTGCTAGAAGGTACTTCGCTAACAGATTCTTACGCTTCATCTTCCGGTAGCGTATTTTTGGCATACAACCTATCAGTGATTTCTTTTGTTGCCTTTTTCCCGCCTATCAGCTTTATCTGGCAGTTAATTTATGGGACGGTATGGTTCCGCTATTTCCTCTCCTGGTCGACACTTATATCTACATAGATTATCTGCAAATCACATATAAGTGCCTGGCAGAGGGTTCATCAAACCACCTTCACAATTCTCTATTATTCCAATCTCGTATAGCGCGCGGAAACAACGAACACCTATATTTTTCCGTACGAGTTCTGATTTCCCTTATTTCATCATAGTGATCCCTTCTCCCTATGCAGGTCGGCGTCAACAAAATATTTTTGCATTCGGAGGAGAAAGTTGGTTGTTGGAATTTCATGAGAAGATTCCTCCGCAACGAAAAACGCCTTTGTTTTAATGATGTCCATCCCAAATCCTGTATCATTTCAGTGACACTCTCTCCCCTATTTCACGATAATACACAACGTGGCGCCCTTCTTTGAGCTTTCTCGAATTACTCCGTCAATCCTATCTGGCAAGGATCCCACACCACGCAGCAGTATTCTAAAAGAAGACAGACAAGGATAGTGTGGACAGTCTCCTTAGTAGATCTGTTACACTTTCTAAGTGTCCTACCAATAAAACGCAGTCTTTGGTTAGCCTTCCCAACAACATAATGTGTTTTTACCAATTTAATTTGTTCGTAATTGTAATTCTTGGATATTTAGTTGAATTTACAGCCTTTAAATTAGACTGATTTATCGTGTAACCGAAGTTTAACGTAATCCTTTTAGCACTCACGTGGATGACCTCACAGCTTTCATCATTTAGGGTCAACTGCCAATTTTCGCACCGTACAGATTACTTTTTACTCTGATGGGTGGTTCTGAGTTGACAAGACCGGTTGCTGATGCAACCACTTAGATCTGAAGATGATCCAGTGTGATCGAAACATGAAATCTAATTAAAAATGTGCAACTGAGATGGAACAATAAATGAGAATCATCTCAATTATATAAACAGTTGCTGAATCTCTCTGTAGTACAATATGATTTTTTTCGTAAAGGAGACTGTATTTGTAATATGGATGAGTGCGTCTATCCTCTTAGCAACAGACCCCGAAAAACTTAAAGTATTAAAGAGAGAAGTTGTTTCAATAACAAACGTGGAAAGACGACGAAGTGCGATTGTTGCTGCGTTCATGAATGCATCTGGTTTGCATTTACCACCACCGGCAATTTTCAAAGGGAGTGAGGAAACCCGCTGAATTTCAGAATGACTTAACTCCTGGTTCCGTTACGAAGATAAGTGAGTCGGGGTCATTAAAGAAGAACTGTTAATGATCAGGCTTCGGATCTTCAAGAAATGCAAAACATTTCGTACTATTACAGTTCTTATTATTGACAACCATGGCAACCATACCAGTTTGGAAGCTATACAGTATTGTCGGGAAACTTGGTTATAACCTCTGGGTTTGCCGCCACACAGTAGACATGTACTACAGCCATCACAAATAATTTCCTTCAAGTCTCACGGAAATGCAAGTGACTGGATTCATCGGAACCCAAATGAAAGCATTACAAATCAAAGAATCTGTACTATTTTATGTGGTGCCTGGAGCAAAATTTCATTTGTTTGATGTGAAATCAAGGAGTTCTAGTGTACAGTAATAATGACCTTCTGCAAAGACATTGTTCCCGAGGAGAAATTTGCATCTTACTGCGTAATTCGAGGCGTCTGCTCCTACGAGGTGCATTCAAGTTCTAAGGCCTCCGATTTTTTTTCTAATTAACTACTCACCCGAAATCGATGAAACTGGCGTTACTTCTCGACGTAATCGCCCTGCAGACGTACACATTTTTCACAACGCTGACGCCATGATTCCATGGCAGCGGCGAAGGCTTCTTTAGGAGTCTGTTTTGACCAATGGAAAATCGCTGAGGCAATAGCAGCACGGCTGGTGAATGTGCGGCCACGGAGAGTGTCTTTCATTGTTGGAAAAAGCCAAAAGTCACTAGGAGCCAGGTCAGGTGAGTAGGGAGCATGAGGAATCACTTCAAAGTTATCACGAAGAAACTGTTGTGTAACGTTAGCTCGATGTGCGGGTGCGTTGTCTTGGTGAAACAGCACACGCGCAGCCCTTCCCGGACGTTTTTGTTGCAGTGCAGGAAGGAATTTGTTCTTCAAAACATTTTCGTAGGATGCACCTGTTACCGTAGTGCCCTTTGGAACGCAATGGGTAAGGATTACGCCCTCGCTGTCCCAGAACATGGACACCATCATTTTTTCAGCACTGGCGGTTACCCGAAATTTTTTTGGTGGCGGTGAATCTGTGTGCTTCCATTGAGCTGACTGGCGCTTTGTTTCTGGATTGAAAAATGGCATCCACATCTCATCCATTGTCACAACCGACGAAAAGAAAGTCCCATTCATGCTGTCGTTGCGCGTCGACATTGCTTGGCAACATGCCACACGGGCAGCCATGTGGTCGTCCGTCAGCATTCGTGGCACACACCTGGATGACACTTCTCGCATTTTCAGGTCGTCATGCAGGATTGTGTGCACAGAACCCACAGAAATGTCAACTCTGGAGGCGATCTGTTCAACAGTCATCGGCGATCCCCCAAAACAATTCTATCCGCTCTCTCGATAATGTCGTCAGACCGGCTTGTGCGAGCCCGAGGTTGTTTCTGTTTGTTGTCACACGATGTTCTGCCTTCATTAAACTGTCGCACCCACGAACGCACTTTCGACGCATCCATAAATCCATCACCACATGTCTCCCTCAACTGTCGATGAATTTCAACTGGTTTCACACCACGCAAATTCAGAAAACGAATGATTGCACGCTGTTCAAGTAAGGAAAACGTCGCCATTTTAAATATTTAAAACAGTTGTGATTCTCGCCGCTGGCGGTAAAATTCCATCTGCCGTACGGTGCTGCCATCTCTGGGACATATTTACAATGAACGCGGCCTCATTTTAAAACAGTGCGCATGTTTCTATCTCTTTCCAGTCCGGAGAATAAAAATTGGAGGCCTTAGAACTTGAATGCACCTCGTACAAACCCCACGAACCAAGCTACTCGTACTTCCAACATTCTGGACGAAGAGTGCGTTTCTTCAAAAGGTGCAAAAGAGCACGGGAAATCCGTAACGCCAGCATCCAGTACCATTTCTCAGTACGATGCTGTAGAGGACATTTCACCAGCTACAGAGAAAAAAGTATAGTTTCGGAAAAGAAAAAGACATAGGCCTACATCAATTCGACTCACTTCAGGTGGGAACCTGGAAAACCTCCTCAGGCAGAGAAATCTTTTTCATCAGGGAACAAAGAAAAAAATAAACAAATGCAAAAAGAACAAAACAGAAACGCAGGACTACAACTAATGATGAGAGAAGTATTAAAAAAGCTTCAAATCACCAACAAGCATCGTGGGTAATTGTGGTATTTTTGCATCATGGTGCGAAATCACTAACTAAGGGTGACTGGATTAGCTGCCAAAAAGTGTGATGCTTGGTACCACTAAGTTTGTACCAGTGTCCGAGGAAAAGACTGTTTCTTATGTAAAAGATGCCAGTGGTCGGAACTGGTCCAAGAATTGTTCACACCTGCACATAGTGTGGTACATTTTCGATCATCTATATTTAATTCTGTAACGTTTTCTTGTGTTTAAACTAGAACTTATTATGGTGTAATATGGTGTAATATTTGTTACATATTCATTGAGAACCAAGGAACAAGTGTCACAATTGAAATTATTTCTGTTAATAGACTTCCTGTTAAAATAGTATTGTCCAAAATGATAGAAACTGGACCACCTTATCCTAGTTGGCATCCTTTGTGAAAGGTATTCATAATTATTACTAGGCATGATAGCGTATATAACAGGAGTGAACAACGTCAGATGTTGACAGATCACTTTGAACGACACGGAGATGTCGCGTACTCGTGTGAGACAGTGTTATCAGCACATGTCTCAGTTTTAAGGGCCCTCACTGCTGGTCTGCATTTGGCCGGCTGGTCGAATCCTACAAGAGCCAGATTTGTGAGGATTCGGAAGTGAGAGTTGCCTGATGTTGGACTGCATGGCAACGTGATGGCAGCCATACTCTTCCGCAAGTTGTCTGACCGCCACAGTGGAGGAATGCCGTATTGTGCACCACGCATTTCACAACCCCTTCAAAATTGCGGCTGCCATCGGTGAACAAGTAATAGTCTTCTTGCAACGTTCTGGGGCATGCTGCCCTATTAGCCAGAGAGTGGCAGCAGAGGAACTATGGAATTACCATCCCACGTATAGGCTGCTGTTAACACCACAACATACACTGTTCAGCCAGAAGACTATGACCACCAGCCTACTATCGGTACAAAGTCGTCTTGTCATAGCAGCGTCACCTGGCGAGGAATGACTGCTACTCAGACACAAAAAAAAAAAGGTTCAAATGGCTCTGAGCACTATGGGACTTTACATCTATGGTCATCAGTCCCCTAGAACTTAGAACTACTTAAACCTAACTAACCTAAGGACAGCACACAACACCCAGCCATCACGAGGCAGAGAAAATCCCTGACCCCGCCGGGAATCGAACCCGGGAAGACGAGGGTACTGGCAAGTTCGTACAACGCTACGATAAATGTCTATTTCGAAGCGGCGACTGTGCAGTGAAGTAGATGGTAGGTGTACATAACTGTTGCAAATAAAACGTTTTTGGTTTTCACTGCGGTTTTCATTTGGCGTTCTATCGGACCTTACTTCCCGATTAGTCCTCGTGATACTACACTACTGGCCATTACAATTGCTACACCACGAAGATGTCGTGCTACAGACGCGAAATTTAATCAACAGGAAGAAGATGCTGTGATATGCGAATGATTAGCTTTTCAGAGCATTCACACAAGGTTGGCGCCGGTGGCGACACCTACAACGTGTTGACACGAGGAAAATTTCCAACCAATTTCTCATACACAAACAGCAGTTGACCGGCGTTGCCTGGTGAAACGTTTTTGTGATGCCTCGTGTAAGGAGGAGAAATGCGTATCATCACGTTTCCGACTTTGATAAAGGTCGGATTGTAGCCTATCGCGATTGCGGTTTATAGTATCGCGACATTGCTGCTCGTGTTGGTCGAGATCCAATGACTGTTAGCAGAATATGGAGTCGGTGGGTTCAGGAGGGTAATGCGGAACGCCGTGCTGGATCCCAACGGCCTCGTATCACTAGCAGGCATCTTATCCGCACGGCTGTAACGGATCGTGCAGCCACGTCTCAATCCCTGACTCAACAGATGGGGAAGTTTGCAAGACATCAACCATCTGCACGAACAGTTCGGCGACGTTTGCAGCAGAATGGACTATCAGCTCGGAGACCGTGGCTGCGGTTACCCTTGACGCTGCATCACAGACAGGAGCGCCTGCGATGGTGTACTCAACCACGAACCTGGGTGCACGATTGGCAAAACATCATTTTTTCGGATGAATCCAGGTTCTGTTTACAGCATCAAGATGGTCGCATCCGTGTTTGGCGACATCGCGGTGAACACACATTGGAAGCGTCTATTCGTCATCGACATACTGGCGTATCACCCTATCACGTCTCGGTCACCTCTTGTTCGCACGGACCGTACTTGGAACAGTGGACGTTGTATTTCAGATGTGTTACGACCCGTGGCCCTACCCTTCATTCGATCCCGGCGAAAACCTACTCTTCAGCAGGATAATGCATCACCGCATGTTGCAGGTCATGTTCGGGCCTTTCTGGATACAGAAAATGTTCGACTGCTGCCCTGGCCAGCACATTCTCCAGATATCTCACCAATTGAAAACGTCTGGTCAATGGTGGCCGAGCAACTGGCTCGTCACAATTCGCCAGTTGAACTCTTGTTGAACTGTGGTATCGTGTTGAAGCTGCATGGGCAGCTGTACCTGTACACGCCATCCAAGCTCTGTTTGACTGAATGCCCAGGCGTATCAAGGCCGTTATTACAGCCAGAGGTGATTGTTCTGGGTACTGATTTCTCAGGATCTATGCACCCAAATTGCATGAAAATGTAATCACATGTCAGTTCTAGTATAATATATTTGTCCACTGAAACACGTTGATCATGTGCATTTCTTCTTGGTGTAGCAATTTTAATGCGCAGTAGTGTAGTATGCAGGACATGAAGGACGAGCTACAGCAGTTGTGGGCCACCGTGTCTTAGGAGACGTGTTTCCCAATCGGACTATTGCGTGCATACAGGAAACACGAGCTGCAATTCCGTGTTAATCAGCGGATTCGTGCTGTTAAGTTCTTTAAATTGCTTACACATATCTCGCTTTTTCTTTTTCAGTATGGCCGCACTGCAGGACATAGTGAGAGCAGTGGCGGAGTCTACAGGTGGCGGGTGAGTACTCTGTTTGTTCTTCAAAACACTGACAAAATCTCTGATGAATTTCGACCGGCTGGTTGACGTTGCCAATCTTCGGACACTATCAACAGAACATTGCTGAGAATGAAAAAGTGTGCTAGTCTCACTAACTGCACACCTATTCCCGTGGACGAGGCTACTAACGCATTACTGTGAGGTGGGATACCTGTTTCAGTGCCTGGTAGTGGAAGAAATTTTCATCAGAAATGCGTGGCCAGTAAGGCGATTAGAGGCTACAGTTTCTAATCACCAGACTTTGATCCTGCATACCTGTACACGTGTGACAATCGATGGTGGTCCGTCCAGAAGCTGTGGTGGTGCGATCTGAGAGGAGTAGGTTTCGGGTTTCACTGTCTCTGCTCTTTTATTGCCATAAAACAAACGCGCTATTTTATTCGGTGTTTAACAATTTCCCATACTCGTTGACTTTTTACAATTGGGAAAATAAATTGTTGTTTTACCAGTACCCATGGTTTGCCAAGACCGTACATCTTACAGCAGCTCTGCTTGAGTGGGAGAAACGTGCTCTTGTGTCTGGCAGTGTCAAAGGCTGGCCGCTCATTGGACGTAGGGGAAGATGGTCCACTGTCACTCAATCAATTTCCGAATCCCGTGTCTCGCTCAAGAGCGTTATTTCCTGATAATGGCGCCGCATATTACAGTTTGCACAGAATGAATTTAGTTCTCTGTCCCTCTTATGTGCACGAGTCGAAAGGAATCCCACCTCATTTCGTTATACGGGCCGCGATGTCGCCACGGTATCTGTTAGGGCCATATTCTTTTGAAGGGTACGTGAATGGAAAATCTTACCTGTACATGTTGCAAACATTGTTAATAGCGCGGCTCGAAAACAAAGGAATCGTGCATCAAATGCGTTTACAGCAGAACGCAGCTCCAGCCACAATGAAATGGCCGCCATGAAACCCAGAATTTATCACACCAGACGGCTTATTATTTCTAATAATCATGTCCCACGTGGCTCAGCGTTGGTGCAAAGCTGATGAAGAATCGTCCAAGAGTCTTGAGGAGACCTTTCGAAGCTATGATATAAGAGGTCAAGGAAGACGTCGAGACGAACACAGCTCTCAGTGACGTTGCACAAGCAGATTCTCTCGATACAGAGTTCTCCGCGTTTATGGAAATTCTGCAATATTCAGTTTACTGATTTGATCTGGGGGTATGGGGACTTCTCGGACTTACTGTGAAACACGACAGCCGAATTTTAAAACAGGCTCATTTCGTAAGACAATACAAAAGAAAAGTCTCTGGACTGAGCATTACGTTGTGTGCAAGCTGTCAACATTAATGCCAAATTGTCACCTGATCTCAGGACGACGTTGTTTGTGTACAGCCCAGTTCACATTGCCTGTCACGTCACATCAATTCACGTCACGTAAAAATATCTCTCAGTGAATTACAAATGGGTGGCATTCATACAGGTCGTTCGTCAACGTACTGCTACGTCACATCACGGTACGTAGGGGTTTCTCGCAAAGAAAGTTTTGGCGGTTTCGTCGTCTGTTAGCAACGTAAGTCAACTTATTTTCGCCGCGCTCCCTTATGTTATAGTAATGGCTTTCGTTTTTTACGACTTCTAAATCCTCATATTTTGTGAGTCTGCATTGTTTTGTGGCACTGCAAATGTTCCATGACGACTTGGATACCTTTTCCAATCAGCGTTCTTACACAAGCGAGGTCAGATACCTGAAAGCGAAAAATTATTTAGGTTTTAGAATAACAGTATAGAGCTGACGCCGGCAGTGAATATAAATAATAACATTTATTCCTTTATAATTGTTGTTTGAGTTGTTTGTATGTGTACAGTTTCCTTAACAAATGTCGATGTTTTGAAATCTTGTTTCACTTCTCAGCACTTTCACGAACAAAATTTATCAAGAACATACATTATGAAGTTTTCTTGGCCATTAACAACCGATGTCGTTGTTAATTCCTCAATTCCGATACTACGCTTGACGTTTTGTATGTCGGATGATGAATCATAACCTCACTTTCGCCGTTCGGTAATGTTCTAAGCGAAGTGACGTGACGTGACGTGACGTGGCGAACAGTGTGAATGGACGCTGACGTGAGTGTGCCGTTCCGTGGTGACAGTTCATTTTTCTCTTCAAAGCTAAGAGCTCAGTTTATGTCGCCTGTATCAAACTCAGAACGGAACGTTTCTGTTCTAACAGTGTGATGACTTTCAAAATTTATGGTACCCATTACAGACAAACCGTCCCGAGATCGCTTAATCACGGCAGCAATGTACAACACACAGTTCTGCGCATCTGAATGCTGAGTACAGAGATATTATTACTCTATGCATAAGACCAGAGGTATTAAACTGCCCTTTGCTTATATAGAGTAAGGCCGGTATTACACTATCAATTTCTTTGACACAAATTTGATCAAAGATATGATCAAATATTCGTCAAATTTTGTTTGCCAAAGATATTTGACGTGGCGCTAAAAATGGGTATTACACAGTCGTCATACTTTTCATAATATTTCAAGATGGCGGACAACAACTTCTTATTATGCGTTGCAGTTGCTAGTACCACAATTGCACTGTGTGTGTGTTTGGAAGAAAAGTTGCGGAAAAAAGGAAACATACTTGAATGAAGCCATAGGTATTACGTCGAGATAGTAAAAGCATTCAGCAAAATGTGTTAGGTGAGCTGCTTGTGGAGGACGCAACATACTTACGTATTGATGAAATAGTATTTTAGTATTTGCTCAGTAAAGTGGCTTCTCATATTACAAAAGAGAATACTCTTTTGAGAAATGCTATATGTGCAGAAGAAAGGAAAACTGTGACACAGGAGAGTCTAAATTACTCTAGTTTACGATACAACACTCGAATATCACATTGCACATTAACCAAAATAATTCCAGGTTCAAATGTAGATCCCTAGGCTGGACCTGTGGTACGATCCCTATGAGGGGAAATTTTGTGATGATTAACCTAATAAAATAACATTTCAGAGCATCTTTCGAATTAAGACTATAACACAACATTTAAAGCCCATTACTTACATATATAGTATCTTACTATATTACTTATTATTCAACGAATTGACGAGATAAAAAATAAAAATAAATTAAATCTTTAAGACATTCAACATGATTTTTCAACATCACAGTCAACAGCTATTTTTTTGAACAAGAACAAAAATTGGAATTCAGATCTAAGAAGAAACCAATTTTTCAGTTTCGAAAATAACATGTACCAATTTGTAGCGAACATTTTAAACAACTGCAAGATAACACAAGGAATATGTTCTTAGAGCAGTCTCGGTTTTAGAAAAGCAATGTTTGACGTTTAAATATTCCTGACTGGGATACAATGAGATACGGAAAAAATCGACATTTCAGGCAATCAAACTTATATGAAAGTCTGTGAGTTTTGGCACTGGGAGTCCAATGCGTTGTCCTGGATGCCACTGCCAGTTCGTATCAGGTTTCATGTCCACTGTCGTAATAAATTAGAGAAATATTGTACAGATGCTTTTTGACTTACCATCGTATTCATTGCATAAATTCATAGTCTGCAAGAGTCCTGGTACCCTCACCATTGAGCACGCTAAAATCATCATCACTTACATAGACATCCACTTACATAATCCGCAATCCACGGCATGGTGAATATTCCCTTCTCTGCCCCGTTCCGTGTAAAGCGAGGAAAAAACACTATCTATAAGCCTCTGTGTGAGCACTAAGTTCTCGTGTCATCTTTGTGGTCCTTACGCGAAATGCACGTCAGCGACAGTAGAATCGTTCTGGAGGCAGCCTCAAATGCTGGTTCTCTAATTTTCTCTTCGGAAAGAACGTCACCTTCTCTCCAGTTATACCCATTTCAGTTCCCGAAGCATCTTCGTATCACTTGTGTGCTGTTTGGACCTAATGGTGAAAAATCCAGCAGCCAGTCTCTGAATTGCTCCGAATTCTTCCTCCATTTTGACCTGGTTCGGTTCCAAGACACTCGAACAGTGTTCAATAGCGGGTCGCACTAGTGTCCTACATGCGGTCTCCTTTACAAATGAACCACACCTTCCCAAAAATTCTCCCTAAAGTAAATTCGGCCATTCGCCTTCCCTACTTCAGTCTTTACATGCATCTTCCATTTCAGATTGCTTTGCAACATTACGCCTAGATATTTGATCGGCGTGACTGTGTCAAGCTGCAGACTACTAACACTCTATAACAACGATATGAGTTTGTTTTTCCTAATAATTTGCATTAACTTACTTTTTCTACAACCATCCATCACACCAAGAGCCAAAGAAACTGGTACACCTGCCTAATACCATTAGAGCTCCCATGAGCACGCAGAAGTGCCGCAACACGACGTGGCATGGACTCGACTAATGTCTGAAGTAGTGCTGGAGGGGACTGACACCATGAATCCTTCAGGGCTGTACAGAAATCCTTAAGAGCACGAGGGGGTAGAGATCTCTTCTGAATAGCCCTTTGCAAGGCGTTCCAGATATGCTCAACAATGTTCATGTCAGGGGAGTTTGGTGTCCAGCGCAAGTGTTTAAACTCGGAAGCCACTGTGTAGCAGTTGCAATGTGTGGGGTGTCGAATTGCCTAAATCCGCCGGAATCCACAATGGACATGAATGGATGCAGTTGATCAGACAGGATGCTTACGAAAGTGTCACGTGTCAAAGTCGTATCTGGGGTCTCATATCACCCCAACTGCACATGCCCCACACCATTATAGAGCCTCCACTAGCTTCAACAGTGCTCTGCTGACATGTAGGGTCCCTGGATTCATGAGGTTGTCTCCACACCCGAATACGTCTATCTGCGCGATACTCGTCCGGCCAGGCAACATGTTTTCAGTCATCAACCGTCCAATGTCAGTGTTGACAAGCTTAGGCGAGGCGTAAAGTTTCGTGACGTGCAGTCATCAAGCGTACACGGGTGGGCCTTCGGCTCCGAGAGCCCACATCGATGGTGTTTTGTTGAATGGTTCGCATGCTGACGCTTGTCGATAGTTCAAAATGGTTCAAATGGCTCTAATTGCTGTGGGACTAAACTTATGTCATTAGTCCCCTAGAACTTGGAACTACTTAAACCTAATGGATGCAGTTTATCAGACAGGATGGCTACGAACGTTGTTGTTGTTGTTGTTGTTGTTGTTGTTGTGGCCTTCAGTCCTGAGACTGGTTTGATGCAGCTCTCCATGCTACTCTATCCTGTGCAAGCCTCTTCATCTTCCAGTACCTACTGCAACCTACATCCTTCTGAATCTGCTTAGTGTCTTCATCTCTTGGTCTCCCTCTACGATCTTTACCCTCCACACTGCCCTCCAATGCTAAATTTGTGATCCCTTGATGCCTCAAAACACGTCCTACCAACTGATCCCTTCTTCTAGTCAAGTTGTGCCACAAACTTCTCTTCTCCCCAATCCTATTCAATACTTCCTCATTAGTTACGTGATGTACCCATCTTATCTTCAGCATTCTTCTGTAGCACCACATTTCGAAAGCTTCTATTCTCTTCTTGTCCAAACTGGTTATCGTCCATGTTTCACTTCCATACATGGGTACACTCCATACAAATACTTTCAGAAGCGACTTCCTGACACTTAAATCTATGCTCGATGTTAACGAACGTATCACGTGTCAAAATCGTATTTGGGGTCCCATATCGTTCCAACTGCACATGCCCGACACCATTACAGAGCGTCCACCAGCTTGAACAGTGATCTGTTGACATGCAGGATCCCTGGATTCATGGACATCACACACATGCATGCCCGAGGCAGGATTCGGACCTGCGACCGTAGCAGTCGCGCGGTACCAGACTGAAGCGCCTAGAACCGCTCGTGCACAGCGGCCGGCACTTGTTGTTGGCCATGTCTTGAAACCTGCAACAAAATTGTTGAACGGTTGCACTTCTGTCTCGTTGAACGATTGTCTTCAGTCGTCGTTGGTTCCATTATAGCAGGATAGTTTTCCTGCTGTAGCGACCTCGGAGATTTGGTGTTTTACCGGATTCCTGATATCAACAGTACACTTGTGAAGTTATCGTACAGGAAAATCCCCACTTCGTCGCTGCCTTGGAGATGGTGTGCCCCTCTGCTCGTGCGCAGACTGTAACATCACGTTCAAACTCACTCACATCTTGATAATCTGCCATTGTAGCAGCAGTAACCGATGATGATGATGATTAGTGTTTTAGGGCGCACAACAACGAGGTTATCAGCGCCTGTTCCCAAAATAAATGTTGACGAGTGTAGCCAAAATCTGTTAAACAAGGATCACTTCAGAGCCGATCTTTGCGAGGATTGTAAATGCTCAAATTTCAAGATTGGACACAGCACATCAAAACAGGTAGATAAAACTAAAAATAAAATACCAGTACAAAACAGGTAAAAATAATTAACTGTGGCTGGGTGACCACTTACAAATACTGGGTGAGCAAACCACTTTACAGCACATTAAGATCTGAATCCCAATATTTTGGGAAGAAGTCCACAACTGCGCCATATAGGCGTTAGCAACCTCAGCGCCATATTCTGGGCCGGCCGGTGTGGCCGCGCGGTTCTAGGCGCTACACTCTGGAACCGAGCGACCGCTACGGTCGCAGGTTCGAATCCTGCCTCGGGCATGGATGTGTGTGATGTCCTTAGATTAGTTAGGTTTCAGTAGTTCTAAGTTCTAGGGAACTGATGACCTCAGAGTTAAGTCCCATAGTGCTCAGATCCATTTGAACCATATTGAACCATATTCGGGCTGTTTACATACTAATATATCCGCCGTCCGCGGATAGGAAAATCTCAGAGTGAGAGTTATAGCGTTTTTATTTAAATTAAAGTCTTTCTTCAAAATTTACAAAACAATATTCGTGAGGTAGGACTGATTCTTCCAAACATAAACTGTCTGTAGTAACCATACAACTTCACCAAACCGAGCCCCGGGCGTCTCGTGAAGAGTCCACGTTGCCGTCACCTGAGTCCGAGGGCGAGCAGAGGCTCTACGGGGACGGCTCGGGTACGCTGGCGGCGGTGGAGAATGACGCGGCGGCTAAGATGACACCTGTGGGCTCGCTCGGCGTGAACTGCCTAAATACTGCTCGGCGCATGGATACGGCTGGCTCTATTTGAAGTCACGTTTCGAGCGGAAGGAAAGAGGTCCGCGGCTGTAGCGGCCTCTTGCGGCGCCGTGGACGCCTCCTGGTGGTCTCTGGGAGGCGTCTGTGTTTCCGGGACGACCGGCCAGGCTGACCCCTACTCGGTCCGGGGCCCGCTGTACCGGTCTGCTTCGCGGGAAGCGAGCGTTGAAGGCGCTTAGTCCGGACACAGTACATACCCCTGTATTTCAAAACGCATGTCTGTACCAGGATGTACGAGGATAATGGAATGTAGTCGAATTAAGTCGGGTGACGCTGGGGGAATTAGATTAGCAAATGAGACACTTAAAGTAGTAAAGGAGTTTTGCTATTTGGGGAGCAAAATAAATGATGATGGTCGAAGTAGATAGGATATAAAATGCGGACTGGCAATGGCAAGGAAAGAGTTTCTGAAGAAGAGAAATTTGTTAACATCGAGTATAGATTTAAGTGACAGGAAGTCGTTTCTGAAAGTATTTGTATGGAGTGTAGTCATGTATGGAAGTGAAACATGGACGATGAATAGTTTCGACAAGAAGAGAATAGAAGCTTTCGAAATGTGGTGCTACAGAAGAATGCTGAAGATTAGATGGGTAGATCACATAACTAATGAGGAGGTTGCTTTTGTTGTTGTGGTCTTCAGTCCTGAGACTGGTTTGATGCAGCTTTCCATGCTACTCTATCCTGTGCAAGCTTCTTCATCTCCCAGTACCTACTGCAACCTACATCCTTCTGAATCTGTATAGTGTATTCATCCGTTGGTCTCCCTCTACGATTTTTACCCTCCACGCTGCCCTCCAATACTAAATTTGCGATTCCTTGATGCATCAGAACATGTCCCACCAACCGATCGCTTCTTCTAGTCAAGTTGTGCCACAAACTTCTCTTCTCCCAAATTCGATTCAATACCTCCTCATTAGTTATATGATCTATCCATCTAATCTTCAGCATTCTTCCGTAGCACCAGATTGCGAAAGCTCCTATTCTGTTCTTGTCCAAACTATTTATCGTCCATGTTTCACTTTCATACACGGCTACACTCCATACAAATACTTTCAGAAACGACTTCCTGACACTTAAATCAATATTCGATGTTAACAAATTTCTTTTCTTCAGAAACGCTTTCCTTGCCATTGCCAGTCTACATTTTATATCCTCTCTACTTCGACCACCATCAGTTATTTTGCTCCCCAAATAGCAAAACTCCTTTACTACTTTAAGTGTCTCATTTCCTAATCTAATTCCCTCAGTATCACCTGACATAATTCGACTACATTCCATTATCCACGTTTTGCTTTTGTTGATGTTCATCTTATACCCTCCTTTCATGACACTGTCCATTCCGTTCAACTGCTCTTCCAAGACCTTTGCTGTCTCTGACAGAATTACAGTGTCATCGGCGAACCTCGAAGTTTTTATTTCTTCTCCATGGATTTTAATACCTACTCCGAATTTTTCTTTTGTTTCCTTCACTGCTTGCTCAATATACAGATTGAATAACATCAGGGAGAGGCTACAACCCTGTCTCACTCCCTTAACAACCACTAATTCCCTTTCATGCCCCTCGACTCTTATAAAAGCCATCTGGTTTCTGTACAAATTGTAAATAGCCTTTCGCTCCCTGTATTTTTCCCCTGCCACCTTCAGAATTTGAAAGAGAGTATTCCAGTCAACATTGTCAAAAACTTTCTCTAAGTCTACAAATGCTACAAACGTAGGTTTGCCTTTCCTTAATTTAGCTTCTAAGATAAGTTGTAGGGTCAGTATTGCCTCACGTGTTCCAATATTTCTACGGAACCCAAACTGATCTTCCCCGAGATCAGCTTCTACCAGTTCTTCCATTCGTCTGTAGAGAATATGCGTTAGTATTTTGCATCCGTGACTTATTAGACTGATTGTTCGGTAATTTTTACATCTGTCAACACCTGCTTTCTTTGGGATTGGGATTATTATATTCTTCTTAAAGTCTGAGGGTATTTCGCCTGTTTCATACATCTTGCTCACCAGATGGTAGAGTTTTGTCAGGACTGGCTCGCCCAAGGCTGTCAGTAGTTCTAATGGAATGTTGTCTACTCCCGGGGCCTTGTTTCGACTCAGGTCTTTCAGTGCTCTGTCAAACTCTTCATGCAGTATCATATCTCCCATTTCATCTTCATCTATATCCTCTTCCTTTTCCATAATATTGTCCTCAAGTACATTGCCCTTGTATAGGCCCTCTATATACTCCTTCCACCTTTCTGCTTTCCCTTCTTTGTTTAGAACTGGGTTTCCATCTGAGCTCTTGATATTCATGAGGAGGTATTGAACAGAATTGGGGAGGAGTTTGTGGCACAACTTGACAAGAAGAAGGGACCGGTTGGCAGGACATGTTCTGAGGCATCAAGGGATCATCAAGTTAGTATTGGAGGGGAGCGTGGAGGGTAAAAATCGTAGAGGGCGGTCAAGAGATGAATATACTAAGCAGATTCAAAGGGATGTAGGTTGCAGTAGGTACTGGGAGATGAAGAAGGTTGCACAGGATAGAGTAGCATAGAGAGCTTGTGATATTCGCTATTTTTGGCTTCATTAAAACAGCAAGTAGTTAACACTTTCATCCAGAAGGCAAATACTTGTTTATAAAGAATGATTAATATATGATAGGCGTTGCATAGCGACGGTGGAATTTTCTAAATAATGTAATTCGTCGTCTTTGGGCGGCAGTATAAACAGAATACGGATAGATATGCGATCCTTCACTGTTTTGTTCGCGGGAGAACAAATGATGCCTTGAGCGCTTAAGACTTGTACTGTTTTTTCTTAAGTAAGACGGACGCAGATTTGTGGCGGTCTGATCTAATTTTTTTTACTAAATAAATAAATACGTGTTCCGTGTAAGTTTGAGTGAAGTGTAGGAAGAACTGTTATAACTAATCGTGACGACGCACGGGTGACTCAAAAGGACAATGGCTATATAAAAGAGCTCTCAATGGACATGATACGGACATAAAAATCTACCGTCATTGTAGTACTAAGCTTAAGGTACGATATATGTTTTAGTTATAATAAATATTTGTTGTGGGAATACTGAATCATTTAGCAGTGCTCATTCCTATCATCTCCTCAGTATTATTTTCATTTTAATTATGCATTTTGCTAAGATTACAGACATCAAGATCAGCAGTCCAATGTGCGTGTTACACTGATAAAAAGAAAACTGTTTTATCGTCTTCATTGCATCAGCTTTCATATTGAATTTCCTTTTTGTGTGATGTTACAGTTGTTTTTGCGCCCTTAAGAACTTTCTGGTCCCTTAGGAAATTGTTTTGTCATAACAATAACTTCACAACCGGGTATGATCGTATCTACGATCATGAAGTAATTAGAGAGACGATAACGCAAATTGTTAATCAATGGCACGCTAGTTGTGACTGCCTCAAGCCACGCGAAACTGCCATCAAAAACTATTCACATATCATAATGCAATATTTTATGACAATGGTCAATCCATGATTCTTATGCCAATTGTGATTGATAAAACAGTAAGCAAAATCTCAATTTCCAACTTTCCATTGAATAACAGCATCACTTTTATTTTGTAACATCACAAGCTGCATGAAACCAGCCTCAGAACTGAAGACCACAACAACAACAGTCTGTACCACTTTCTTTGGCGCTACAGCGTTGAAAGCTTATCAGAGTCTTTTGGCTCGTTGCAGGTCCGCTGGCCTGGAGTTCAGGAAGGGAGCCCACGCCACGGGGGAGGGGGACCGGTACGAGGAGCGGGTGCTGGCGCTGGTCTTCCTGCGCTGCCTGAGGCGCCGCCTGCTCTTCCAGCTGTCCGCCAACAACGGCGACGCCGGCAAGTTCGACGACGTGGCGCTGGTGTGGCGACCCGGGGGCCAGCCCGGGGCGCGAACCCTGCTGGTGCAGCTCAAGCACAAGACCTCGCCCAGGGCCACGACGGTGGCCGGCGGCACGTGGCTCTCCGAGGCCCCCAACAGCGACTTCGGGCTGAGCAAGTACTGCGCCTCCTACAGCGACATCGGCGGGAAACAGGAGAGCGGCCCGGTGACGTGCGTCTTGGTGACGAACGCCCGTCTGGGGCAGAGCAGCCTCGACTTGTTCGAGCGCCGGGACGCGGCCGGTGTCCCGGGACTGGAGCTGCTGCTGGCCGGTGGCGACCTCTACCAGCTCAACCCCAACAGCCGGCAGGTGTGGAAGGCGGTGCGCGGCAACGCCAGCTTCGTGGAGCACTTCTACCTGCTGTGCAAGCAGAGGAATTCTGTGGAGATCGCGCGCGACATCTGCGGGGAGCTGGAGCATCTGCTGGGCGCCGGAGACCTGTGCGGGACCATATGCGACAGTTTGTGCAAGGGGATCAGGGAGTGGATGAACAACCAGAGTGTGTGTCTGACGAGCGGCTGGAGCGAGTGGCAGCAGCTCGTGGACGAATACGTGAGGAAGGAGGTGTCAGAGTGTCAGGCGGTGACCACCGGGCTCGGGCACCGCAGCGTGGCAGACGTCCGGGCCCACGTGGAGTCCCGCAACCCGGCGTGGGTGAGGCCTCCAGGGAGGGGAACGGCGGCGCTGTCTGCTACCAAGCTCCACCAGGCGCTCATCCGCGAGACACACGTTATGGTGGCTGTGGAGCGGTACGCGGAGCGGCGAGACCGGATTCTCCGCTGTTGGGGACCATTTTGCCGATGGCTGGTAGGTTATAGACTGATGGCAGCTTGAAAGACATTGTTCTAAAGGACATACTAGATTTTACTTTCGCAGTGATCATATAAAATATTTTATACAGAGTGTTACGAAAAGGTACGGCCAAACTTTCAGGAAACATTCCTCACACACAAATAAAGAAAAGATGTTATGTGGACATGTGTCCGGAAACGCTTAATTTCCATGTTAGAGCTCATTTTAGTTTCGTCAGTATGTACTGTACTTCATCGATTGACGGCCAGTAGGCCCAATTGAAGGAAGGTAATGTTGACTCGGTGCTTGTGTTGACATGCGACTCATTGCTCTACAGTACTAGCATCAAGCACATCAGTACGTAGCATCAACAGGTTAGTGTTCATCACGAACGTGGTTTTGCAGTCAATGCAATGTTTACAAATGCGGAGTTGGCAGATGCCCATTTCATGTATGGATTAGCACGGGGCAATAGCCGTGGCGCGGTACGTTTGTATCGAGACAGATTTCCAGAACGAAGGTGTCCCGACAGGAAGACGTTCGAAGCAATTGATCGGCGTCTTATGGAGCACTGAACATTCCAGCCTATGACTCGTGACTGGGGAAGACCTAGAACGACGAGGACACCTGCAATGGACGAGGCAATTCTTCGTGCAGTTGACGATAACCCTAATGTCAGCGTCAGAGAAGTTGCTGCTGTACAAGGTAACGTTGACCACGTCACTGTATGGAGAGTGCTACGGGAGAACTAGTTGTTTCCGGACCATGTACAGCGTGTGCAGGCACTATCAGCAGCTCATTAGCCTCCACGGGTACAGTTCTGCGAATGGTTCATCCGACAATGTGTCAATCCTCATTTCAGTGCAAATGTTCTCTTTACGGATGAGGCTCCATTCTAACGTGATCAAATTGTAAATTTTCACAATCAACATGTGTGGGCTGACGAGAATCCGCACGCAATTGTGCAATCACGTCATCAACACAGATTTTCTGTGAACGTTTGGGCAGGCATTGTTGGTGATGTCTCGATTGGGCCCCATGTTCTTCCACCTACGCTCAAAGGAGCACGTTATCATGATTTCATACGGTGCTGGTAGAACATGTGCCTTTACAAGTACGACACAGCATGTGGTTCATGCACGATGGAGCTCCTGCACATTTCAGTCGAAGTGTTCGTACGCTTCTCAACAACAGATTCGGTGACCGATGGATCGGTAGAGGCGGACCAATTCCGTGGCCTCCACGCTCTCCTGACCTCAACCCTCTTGACTTTCATTTATGGGGGCATTTGAAAGCTCTTGTCTACGCAACCCCGGTACCAAATGTAGAGACTCTTCGTGCTCGTATTGTTGACGGCTGTGATACAATACGCCATTCTCCAGGGCTGCATCAGCGCATAAGGGATTCCATGCGACGGAGGGTGGATGCGTGTATCTTTGCTAACGGAGGACATTTTGAACATTTCCTGTAACAAAGTGTTTGAAGTCACGCTGGTACTTTCTGTTGCTGTGTGTTTCCATTCCATGATTAATGTGATTTGGAGAGAACTAATAAAATGAGCTCTGACATGGAAAGTAAGCGTTTCCGGACACATGTGCACATAACATATTTTCCTTCTTTATGTGTGGGGAATGTTTCCTGAAAGTTTGGCCGTACTTTTTTGTAACACACTGTATACAGCATGAAAAGTATTTAAACCGACAAACTCTGGGAGGTTGTAGGAGACATCAAAACAAATATTTTTCTCTAATGTCATTTTCTTCCTATGAGATTTCACTGGTCACAAATTAATTAAACTAACAATTACTTTTCCATTTTTTATGACCAAGAGACAACACATTAACACAACCCAATTTCAATTACAGTAGATTTTCAAAAATGTCTCCATTGACACGTAAACAAAGGTTACACCGTCGGATCATGTTCTGTCTGACACGGGCAAAAACCTCAGGAGTATCCTGAATTGTTCCTGCTGCTGCTACTATCCGAGCAACCAGATCCTCTTCTGATGCAATAGGAGTTGTGTAAACAAGTTTGTGCATCCCTCCCCACACAAAAAAGTCCAGAGGGGACATATCTGGGGATCGAGCAGGCTACGGTACAGGACCACCTCTGCCACTCCACGTTCCTGGGAACCGTAGGTCCAGGAATCGACGCACACGACGACCGAAATGTGCCGGCGCCCCGTCATGTTGGAACCACATGCGTTGTCTTGTAGGGAGCGGGACGTCTTCCAGCAATTCTGGCAAAGCTCTCGCGAGAAAATTGTAATAGTGCCTGCCATTTAATGGCCCAGGTAGCAGATACGGCCCAATTAAACAGCTCCCAACGACACCGACCCACACATTAACGAAGAACCGCACTGATTGAAGGATGCCGCTCCACAAGCTGCAAGACAGCTTCCTCAAATTGCAGTGTCCTTACCGTGCGACGGCGTCCCTGTCCAGGTAATCTGCTAAATGACCCGGTCTCACGCAGACGTTGGTACACAGCAGCAAAGGTCGTATGATGCGGGATATGGCGATTACGATATTGTTGTTGATAAACCCACTGCGCAGCTCGTCCGTTGTTGTGCGCTACGTAGTACGCACCAACCATATCAGTGTACTCACTCCAGGTGTATCACTCCATTAGTAAACAGAGACAATGCACTACTACACTGGTGGACAGCAGTTGCCTACAACTGAAGAGCGTAATACGCCCTCTAACAACTGAAGATCATAATACGGCCCCTAACAACTGACGAACGTAGTACGGCCTCCACCGGTTTAAATAATCCTCATAGGAAAAAATGACATTAGGGAAAAACATTTGTTTTGATGTCCCGTACAACCTCCCAGAGTTTGTCGGTTTAAATACTTTTGATCCTGTGTATACATATTTTGGGGTTATCAGTCTTCTGACTGGGCCGGTCGGTGTGGCCGAGCGGTTCTAGGCGCTTCAGTCCGGAACCGCGCGACTGCTACGGTCGGACGTTCGAATCCTGCCTGGGGCATGGATGTGTGTGATGTCCTTAGGTTAGTTAGGTTTAAGTAGTTCTAAGTTCTAGGGGACTGATGACCTCAGATGTTAAGACCCATAGTGCTCAGAGCCATTTGAACCAGTCTTCTGACTGGTTTGATGCGGCCCGCCACGAATTCCTTTCCTGTGCTAACCTCTTCATCTCAGAGTAGCACTTGCAACCTACGTCCTCAATTATTTGCTGGATGTATTCAAATCTCTGTCTTTCTCTACACTTTTTGCCCTCTACAGCTCCCTCTAGTGCCATGGAAGTCATTCCCTCACGTCTTAACAGATGTCGTATCATCATGTCGCCCCTCCTTATTAGTGTTTTCCACATATTCCATTCCTCTCCCATTCTGCGCAGAACCTCTTTATCCCTTGCCTTATCAGTCCATCTAATTTTCAACATTCGTGTGTAGCACCATATCTCAAATGTCTCGATTCTCTTCTGTTCTGGTTTTCCCACAGTCCATCTTTCACTACCACACAATGCTGTACTCCAGACGTATCTTCTCAGAAATTTCTTCTTCAAATTAAGGCCTATGTTTCAAACTAGTAGACTTCTCTTGGCCAGGAATTCCCTTCTTGCCATTGGTAGTCTGCTTTTCATGCCCTTCTTGCTCCATCCATCATTCATTTTCTTACTTCCTAGGTAGCATAATTCCTTAACTTCACCTACTTCGTGATCATCAATCCAGCTGTTCTCATTTCTGCTTACTATCAATCCATATTTTGAACTCATTACATTGTTCATTCCATTCAGAAGATCATGTTTACATTATTAACCACAATCAGCCACCATTAGCCGTCATCAGAGCAACTGAAATCAGCATCAGATGGTACCTAAGAAATGCTCTCGCGGATCAGATATTTACATACATGTATATACACATACACTGAGGTAACAAATCTCGTGGGATACTTCCTGACTTTGCGGCTGTGTAGCGCAGCAGCTCGACATGGTGTGGACTCTAGGTATTGGAAGTCCCTTGCAGAAGTACTGAGCGAAGGTGCCCCTATAGCCGTCTGTAATTGTCAAAGTGTTTTGTTCAAGAGCTGGCCCCTTCTTAACATCACACTAATGGTAGGTGAGACTAATCTCAGGCGATCTAGGTGCCCAAATCACTCGCTCGAATTGTCTTCAAACCAATCGTGAACAACTGTGGCTCCGTGACATGACATCGTCGTTTGGGAAAATTCACTGCAGTGGCCTAATGCATACATTCCTCGTACCTGCCATATTGATTTCTGTGGTTATTTCACGCAGAGTCACTTGTTTGTTAGCACTGACATCTCTACGCAAACGCCGCTGCTCTCGGTCGTTAAGTGAAGTTGTCTGTGGTGAGAGGGAATGCCTGCGGGCTTTCAAATGAAATGAAGTGAATGAAATGAGGTGCTGTGGTGGCGTGGCCCTCAACTGCGTACCCTCCGACTCAACGATGAAATATTAAAAGTTATGGCTGGTGTCGTTGTCTAGGGGCTGGGATACAAAGTTGCCACATTAGAGGCCAAATACTGCTGAGTCTACAGTATACGATAAGAATACACACATGAATCGAATGGTCTAACGTTTCTATCACTCGGCAATTGCGAATTATGAATGTAACATATAAATTTATAAACGAAAGATTACAATTAAATAAAATCTGTAGGTACTATCTTAATTACTTTAAATGATGAGTACAATGCTCCCAATATGTCTCCAAGCTGACGTACACTCACAAACATATTTAAACACCTACGAAATACTGGATTTACATTTAAGTACACGAAATTATATAAATATTCCTACAGCTGGACCACAAACAAATTAAATAAACATATCTCAAAGGAATAGCAACAAGAGGTAGGCCAGTAGACTAGCGTCTCTGTGCTTTCTAAAACACAGTAAATATTTAACCAATTTCTTCATGAATAGCATATATCAGATATAAACAAAGACATAGATGAATAAATATATTTATAAGCATGCTGCTACCGTTTTTTCGTGTAACTGGGGAGTACTTATGGCGTGATGCGATCGATGATAATCAGCCACTTTGACCTCCAATAACTCATGTACTATTCAAGTTACATGCCCTTACGTGCCCGTAATTTATACCAATTTAGGTTGACACTAATAGCTTTCTAAAGACACATCGATCGACGAAATGGGATGAAGCGTTTATATTTTGTAAATTCGTTGCTAGATGTTACTTGTATAATTTATCATCAGATACTAAACTTTAAACTAATAAAGATATTGAAATTCTGATTACACCGTCAGAATCGCCGTGCAAATAATGGTAATGTACATGTTTGTTTTTGATGTATCATGATTCATCTGGCTACTGTTAGTTTCTGTACGGACTGTGAAATGTCTGCCATTAAGGTTTCACAAATTCCGCCATCTTTGGCACTTCCGGCATGTCTCCTACATCAACACAGCGTCACCATGGAATTCCCACCCACGCGGCTGGACCACGCACTGCGGCTACTCCTCGTGTCTGGCTAACGCTCGACACCACGTGTTTGCTGCCGGGCCCCGGCTGGCTGAGCAGCCCACGCGGCCACGCCAACTCACATTTTACTGCGTGCGAGCTGCTTGAACCTCCGCGCTCTGTGACCTTCATTGGCTGACTTATAGCTATGTGACTGACTCATCAGCGCACAGCCCAAACCACTAACAACAGAAACTAGAAATTTGGAGACGGTGCTGATCCTACACTACAGGCATCGTTTAAGAAGGAATTTTTCGAAATCCCATCCCTGTTGTTCTTGATGTGGTCTTCAGTCCAGAGACTGGTTTGCTGCAGCTCTCCATGCTGCTCTATCCTGTGCAAGCTGCTTCATCTCCCAGTACCTACTGCAACCTGCACCTTTCTGAATCTGTTTAGTGTATTCACCTCTTGGTCCCCCTCTACCATTTTTACCCTCCACACTGCCCTACAATGCTTAATTTGTGATCCCATGATGCCTCAGAACATGTCCTACCAACCGGTCCCTTCTTCTAGTCAAGTTGTGCCACAAACTCCTCTTTTCCCCAATTCTATTCAATACCTCCTCATTAGTTATGTGATCTACCCATCTAATCTGCAGCATTCTTCTGTAGCACCACATTTCGAAAGCTTCTATTCTCTTTTTGTCCAAACTATTTATCGTCCATGTTTCACTTCCATACATGGCTACACTCCATACAAATACTTTCAGCAACAACTTCCTGGCATTTAAATCTACACTCGATGTTAACAAATTTCTCTTCTTCAGAAAAGCTTTCCTTGCCATTGCCAGTCTACATTTTATATCCTCTCTACTTCGACCATCATCAGTTATTTTGCTCCCCAAATAGTAAAACTCATTTCCTAATCTAATTTCCGCAGCATCACCCGATTTAATTCGACTACATTCCATTATCCTCATTTTGCTTTTATTGGTGTTCATCTTATATCCTCCTTTGAAGACACTGTCCATTCCGTCCAGCTGCTGTTCCAGGTCCTTTGCTGTCTCTGACAGAATTACATTGTCATCAGTGAACCTTCCAAAGTTTTTATTTCTTCTCCATGGATTTTAATACCTACTCCGAATTTTTCTTTTGTTTCCATTACTGCTTGCTCAATATACAGAT
This sequence comes from Schistocerca piceifrons, assembly GCF_021461385.2. Lineage (NCBI taxonomy): Eukaryota > Metazoa > Arthropoda > Insecta > Orthoptera > Acrididae > Schistocerca > Schistocerca piceifrons. Next base: position 219,191,717 of record NC_060146.1, read on the forward strand.
TGAATAACATCGGGGATAGGCTACAACCCTGTCTTACTCCCTTCCCAACCACTGCTTCCCTTTCATGTCCCTCGACTCTTATAACTGCCATCTGGTTTCTGTACAAATTGTAAATAGCGTTTCGCTCCCTGTATTTTACCCCTGCCACCTTCAGAATTTGAAAGAGAGTCTACTCCCGCGGCCTTGTTTCGACTCAGGTCTTTCAGTGCTCTTTCAAACTCTTCACGCAGTATCATATCTTCTATTTCGTCTTCGTCTACATTCTCTTCCATTTCCATAATATTGTCCTCAAGAATATCGCCCTTGTATAGACGCTCTATATACTCCTTCCACCTTTCTGCTTTCCCTTCTTTGCTTAGAACTGGGCTTCCATCTGAGTTCTTGATATTCATGCAAGTGGTTCTCTTTTCTCCAAAGGTCTCTTTAATTTTCCTGTAGGCAGTATCTATCTTACCCCTAGTGACATGCGCCTCTACATCCTTGCATTTGTCCTCTAGCCATCCCTGCTTAGCCATTTTGCACTTCCTGTCGTTCTCATTTTTGAGACATTTGTGTTCCTTTTTGCCTGCTTCATTTACTGCATTTTTATATTTTCTCCTACCCGTAAGGGGATGAAATAGGGATGTAAGGTTTTTTGAAAGTATGTCTCTATCAAGGCAATTTAGAAGATAGAACTCCGAAATTTAGTATTCGGTTTCTTGTTCAGAATTAAATAAATACGTGTTCAAGCATTTTTGAAAACTTAGCTCCTTTGGATGGGAAATTGTGAGTCAAAGTTCGTTTTTTTCTTTCTTTTTTATTTTTTGGAACTAAATCATTATTAAAGAACTACTAAAGTATCTTTAAACTTACATCCATGAAAAATGGTATTTCACTCCTCGATTATAAATAAAAAAAGTCAGTGTTTCAGTGTTTTTGGAGATGCAACCCCTAAGTGAGTGAAATTGGGAATGAAATGTTTTATGAAAATATTTCACTGAGAACGCATTTTTAAAGATACATTTTTGGATACTGATATAGGACCAGACTGAATAACTGACCCATCATCATCCAGACGAAACTGCGAAGGATATAAACTTGAAATTTGTAGAGGATGTTGATCTTATACTGAGAGCATCGTTTAAGAACGGATTGTTCGAAATTCCACTCAAGACAGCACACAGAATGAAACATCATTTCGCCCACTATTTTACGCCTTATGTGGTTAAATTTCCAAAAATGCTGAAACAAGTACTTTTTCTGACTGAGATACCAGTTACCAATTTTCGAAGTTCTAGCTTCAAAATTCCTTTAATAATGACATATTTCATCCCCTATTTCGCTCCCTTGGGAGTGGAATTCCGAACAATCTCTTCTTAAACGCCGCCTACAATATCTTTTCCAAGTCTCCAGTTTATGCCCTTTGCGGTTTCAGCTGGACGATGATGGGTCGGTGAACCAGTGTGACAGTATTTTACCACCTTTGGGGTTGAATTTTCAAAAATAGTGAAACACTTATTTTGTAAAGCTAAATCTTTGAAAACTGGTATTTCACTTCTCGGTTAGATATAAAGAAAGATGTCTTATAGGATGAAAATTTATGTGAAAATGTCACCATAAGAACGCAAAGACATGATTAATCGCCGGCCGCTGTGGCCGAGCGGTTCCAGGCTCTTCAGTCGGGAACTGCGCGACCTCTACGGTCGCAGGTTCGGATCCTGCCTCGGGCATGGATGTGTGATGTCCTTAGGTTAGTTAGGTTTAGGTAGTTCTAAGTCTAGGGGACTGATGTTAAATTCTACCGTGCTTAGAGCCATTTGAACCATGATTAACCAAAGCTTTGGTCTCCTGCAGCCAGGATCGCTTTTTGGTCAGATGCATAGTCTGAAATGACCAGGCTTCTCTCGCTTTAATTAGCGTGAAACGCTTGGGTGTTTCAGTTTGTCAACAACATAAAAATTCCATTAAAGAAAACAGAAAACAAGACTGTGCAGAGCATACAGTCTACGCTAGAGAAACAGTGAGAGCTAAGATAGTACTATATAAATGGGAAACGGCGCAACATACCGAATTTCTTGTTAACAGTTGTTTCTCAGCACAACCTGCTCTGCAAGACCCTTATCAGCTTTTCAGACTGGGTCTGATCACTCTGTATATAGATTGTTGAGCCTAAACATTAATACTGTTTGGTTGATATTGTGATGTTCCTCCTTGCGAACGGAAAACAGCTGCGATTCTTTGCGGAACCGACAGATCTTTGGCAATCTTTCGGAGAGGTGACTCCAAAGGTCTACACACAGGCTATGCAGATCCCATACGTTACTTGCTGGCGCCTGATAGCGTACCATATGTCGTACATAAAGTTCAGAATACACACGTCTGGTGGCCGAGCTATCAAGTTTAGTTTATTACCGCACGACTATAGCACGACTCTGACCTCGTGATACGTATACTTAACCTTCTGGAAGATCCATTGACCTCCGGGATGATATCTACGGTCGCAGGTTCGAATCTTGCCTCGGGCATGGATGTGTGTGAGGCCCTTAGGTTAGTTAGGTTTAAGTAGTTCTAAGTTCTAGGGGACTGATGACCTCAGAAGTTAAGTCCCATAATGCTCAGAGCCATTTGAACCATTTGATGATATCTTGCATGAAGAAGTGCAGGTGGTCCGCCATACTATTCTCGTACTCCACAGCCGTCAGAGTACCTTTGGTTAGCACGACAGGTTCCCTGGAAGCTCAGGGGAAGGTCTCCTAGTACGCAGTACCGTCCCCCACCAGCGCGCGACCTTGGTGCGATGCACGTGGTTCTTACAGTCGACCCTCTGGATGACACGGCCACTGACCTGGACTGGCAATAAATGTCTTCCATCCAACAAGGTGATACGATTCCGCTGATCTACAGTACAGTCTCGATGATGCAGTGGCCACTGAATTGTGAGTGCGAATTGTTGGGTCAACATGTACACACTGACAAGCACCATGTTCAACAATTTCCACTAGACACTGTGCTCAGAAAAACTAATTGCTCCTGCACCAGCATTGTACACTGAGGTAAAAACTCATGGGATAGCGATAGGCACACACGCAGATGGCAGCACTGTCGTGTTCAGAAGGTATGAAAGGAAAGTGAATTGGAGAATTACTTTTGAATACATTATGGGAGTGGCAGTGATCAATGTCTTTCAAATATTTACTATGAAAAACACTCTTGATCACGATTTATTTATCAAGGTGACCGGTTTCGACCACTATTGTGGTCATCTTCAGACCTACAAGTTGTATACAAAGCTTTAATTAGAGGGCTACCATACATTAAAGAAAATACATAAAGTTATAAAGCTATAAAGCGATGAATTACCATTGAGTAGGAACCTCTTTCTATTGGAGAATCACTACTGCCTCATCTTTCGAACGGCGTCCAGCTTCACTATGGCAACCAGTGGTTCCAAATAGTTCACTAACAGGCATTGAGAGGGCAACCCATGTACTGCCAAACCGAAGTTCATTTATGCTACATATTAAATATTTTTAACGCTTCTTAATTGACAATAGCTGTTTAATAAGCTAAGTTTAGTGGTATTTATTTTTAATTCTTGACAATGTTCTTTTAACTAAGAAATTTTAAATTGTTATTCGGCTTATAACTCATTGGTTAGTAATGACATCACTACTGGTTTCTCCAGTAGTGATTCTCCAACAGAAAGAGGTTCCTACTCAATGATAATTCATCGTGTTATAGCTTTATAACTTTATGTATTTTCTTTAATGTATGTAGCCCTCTAATTAAAGCTTTGTATACAACTTGTAGGTCTGAAGATGACCACAACAGTGGTCGAAACCGGTCACCTTGATAAATAAATCGTCATGAAGACTGTTTTTAATAGTAAATGAATTGGAGAAGCTGTCATTTGTAGTCAGGTGAGTCGTGTGGAAAGGTTTCCGATGTGACTGTGGCCGCACAAGAGGAATTGACAGACGCTGAACGCGGATTGGTAGTTGGAGCTAGACGCATTGAAGCATTCCATTTCGGAAATCGTTAGGGAATTCAATATTCCGAGATCCACAGAGTCAAGAGTGTGCCGACAACACCAAGTTTCAGGTATCACCTCTCACCATGGATAACCCAGTGGCCGACGGCGTCACATAACGACCGAGAGGAGCAGCGTTTCCGTATAGTTGTCGGTGCTACCAGACAAGCAACACTGCCTGAAGTAACCACAGAAATCAATGTGGAACGTACGACGATCCTACCCTTTAGGCCAGTGCAGCGGAAATTGGAGTTAATGGGCTATTGCAGCAGACGACAGACGTTAGAGTGTTAGCTTTAGGCACGACGTCGCCTGTAGCGCCTCTCTTGGGCTCGTGACCGTATCGGTTGGACTCGACTGAAAAACCGTGGCCTGGTCAGTCCCAATTTCAGTTCATAAGAGCGGGTGCTAGCGTTGTAGTGTGGCGCGCACTCTACGAAGCCACGGGCCCATCTTGTCAACAAGGCAAGCTCGTACTGACTCCGTAATGGTGTGGTCTGTGTTTACACGAATGGACTGTGTCCTCTGGTCCAGCTGAACCGATCACTGAGTAGAAATGGTTATGTTCCGCTACTCGGACACCATTAGCAGCACATCGTGGACTTCATGGTCCTAATCAATGATGGGATTTTTTATGGATGACAATGCGCCCTGTAACCGGGCGACAATTGTTCGTAATTGCTTTGGAAAACATTCTGGATAATTCGAGCGAATGATCTGGCCAACCAGATCACCCGACATGAATCCCATCCAACATTTGTGGCACAAAATCCTGCACCCGTAACACTTACGCAATTGCAGACGACTGTAGGTGCATCATGGCTCGGTATTTTTGCAGGGGACTACCAGCGCCTTATTGAGTCCCTGCTACGTCGAGTTGCCGCACTATGCGAGGAAAAGGGGGTCCGACACGACGTTAGGTGGTACTCCATGACTTTGTTCCCTCAGTGTTGCCTGTACTGCTGTGGTGTCACAGTTGCTTAAACAATGCTCGCTCACATACATCCGCAGTCTCCCAATGCAGTTCTGATTCCCTTTGCTTCTTCTTGTCATCAGCTCCAGACTTAGGCCTAGGGCCCATTCCACTCGTCTTCCCATACTTCTCTTACTCCATGGTTTATATTCCGTTTGTGGCAGCATACAAAGTACACGTCCTCTCCATTTTTCTTTGTACTGTATTGCATCTTGAATTACTAGTCGCCATATTCTTAAATTGGTGAAGGGTTCAAAGCGAAATCATCTGGAGACAAACACAGTGAAACTGAAAATGAAGATTGAACAGGCATTCGGTATAGTCGAAACAATAAACATTTAACGACTAAAGATAATTATCTGTTATTGTTTTTCGCGATTACATCCTACTGAATATTCCTTAATCCGTTATTGCCCAGCACATTACTTTCTCATTTTTTCACTTCGATAATGGCCTATACCCCCATGCTTACACCAAGTGGTTTAGTTTCTCTAGGGTTTTACATCCTGGCCAACAGCCCAGTCATAAATTTTCTGCCTCAAAATAAAGAATTTTCCGGTTATGTTTGTTGTGTCTAGACAAGACAGCCTAGACACAATGAGAGGAAGCCGAAAGGCACGCGCTAAGTTAAAGAAGGATGGCGTGAGGTTTGAAACAGGATCCGTAATGAATGCTATAAAGAAAAGTACGTAGCTTCTGGAATACTTAACTTTAATCCATCCTTTTTGGTACATCTGGAGATTGTGGCGATACAAGTGAGACTCTTTAGATACATGCAATGTTACTAATGGCGCCTTGCTAGGTCGTAGCCATTGATTTAGCTGAAGGCTATTCTAACTATCTGCTCTGCAAAGGAGCGAGGCTTCGTCAGTGTAGTCGCTAGCAAAGTCGTCCGTACAACTGGGGCGAGTGCTATTCCGTATCTCGTGACCTGCCTTGTGGTGGCGCTCGGTCTGCGATCCATGACAGTGGCGACACGCGGGTCCGACGTGTACTAATGGACCGCGGCCGATTTAAAACTACCACCTAGCAAGTGTGGTGTCTGGCGGTGACACCACAATGTTGTCTCTGCTTTTCACAAGTCTTCTTTTGCTACTGTAATCCATTTTAATGCTCCAGTTTTATCTTTGCTGCGAGGTTTGTAGAACTCCACGACTTGTCCAGTTTTCTTTTGGCTCTATCCAGTGTCTCCCTTTCTGTTTAAAATAAGTCTTTCAGCCCCTGAATATACCCTGACTTCCAGAATGAGTTTTTTACTCTGCAGCCGAGTGTGCGCTGATATGAAACTTCGCGGGAGATGAAAACTGTGCGCCGGACCAAGCCTCGAACTCGGGACCTTTGTCTTTTGCCGGCAACTACTCTACCATTGAGCTACCCGTGCTAGACCCCCCCCCCCCTCCTCATAGCTTTAATTCCGCCAGTACCTCGTCTCCTACCTTCCAAACTTCACAGAAGCTCTCCTGCGAACCTTGCAGAACTAGCACTCCTGAAAGAAAGGATGCAAGGTTCGCAGGAGAGCTACTGTGAAGTTTGGAAGGTAGAGGACGAGGTACTGGCAGATTTAGGACTGTCAGGACGGGGTGTGAGTTGTGCTTGGGTAGCTCAGACGGTAGAGTACTTGCCCGCGAAAAGCAAAGATCCCGAGTTCGAGGCTTGGTCTGGCTCATGGTTTTAATCTGGCAGGAAGTTTCTTATCCTGATTTGGTGCTCATGCTGTAGGCTTTTGGTTTTGAGTATTTTGAGATGCATATTTTTATTGAAAATGACCTCTGCTAGTGTAATGACTGTTTACATTTTGTGGCTGTTTCTTTAAGAACAGTTTTCTTGCTGTTTGGAAGTCCCAACACAGACCCACTGGTTTCTATGCATACACTTAAACTGCTGTGACACTAGTTCTTAGGAAATCGATTTCTTGATCTATTTTAGGCTCTCATTTCTTCAAGTCTTCTATTATTTTCCTTATACACAGTTTGCAAGTAACGGAGACACTCCATCACTTTGTGGCATTCCTATTTCAATCTCAAATTTTTCCGAAAATGTTTCCTAATTTTTGCTCCATATCTTGCAGAAGTTCTGTGTCTGTAATTATTATACTCGTTTCGAACGCTCAACCTTGCTCATTGAGAACTTTGGGAGGATACCTACTGTCCGCGTAGTCGTAATCTTACTTAAAAGTTACAGTGCTGGAAACTTATAACCCACTATACATTTTATGAGTTTTGACAAATAGATTGAAATCAAACATATTCTGGACAGTATGTGTTTGAGCTAAAATCTGCTTGACTTTTACCAAATTTGTGTTAACATTATGGTTGTATGTAGTGCACGAGGTAATCACGTTACATAGTAAATATATTCGACCAGTTTTCCACTTTACTATTACGATTAAGTAATGTACATTGAAATGATCATAGTAATTAGCAGTGACAGAGTGTAAGAAATTTTTTGTAAGATTGCTTAATTAATGTAAATCAAGTTTGCAAGACAGATTTTTCGGGTTGAAATGAGGACAGTGTAGCTAGAAACAGATAAAAGTTCTTTACAATATCACCAATACAAATTTGTATGGAAACCTGGTAAATTTTGACTTAATATTTGTGACCAAGGGCTTATTTGTTCTAATATAACTTTTAAAAAATAACGAAGTTGTGAAATGATTTCAATTTAACTAAACTGTTTCGATAATCTACAGGTGATCGTAGACGACGATAGAGAAGGTAACCGTGTCATTTTGGATGAGCTGCTGAGCCAGACGCAAAGTGAACGGCGCCTCGTCATCGTGTCATCGAGGGAAGGTGACTGCTTCAGTGACGAGTACAACTCATCTGACGTCAGTGACGATAGCTGGAACGAGCTCCTGGATGTCGAAGTCAGACTGAACGGTGACGGCTGGAGGTGCTGCCTCCGGGACCTGGTGGGGGGCGCCGGCGCTGCCGAGTCGCTCAGGTCGCTCCTGGCCAGCGAGCCGGCGCTGCTGCTGGCTCTGGCGCGGCTGTCGCAGCCCCTGAGGATGGGCCAGGGGTTGGAAACGCTGCCCGCGCACTACGTGCACAGGGAGCTGGTGGGCCGGCGGCTCTTGACCGACGAGTTCTTCTCGTCTCTGGGCGGGATTGCAAAGTTCGAGAAAGGGCAGCTCGGAGCCTCGGACACTGTAAGTAGTGTGGTAATTGTGGAGGGGAGACCCGGAGTGGGAAAATCGAAAATGCTGTCCCACGTGGCGAAGGAAATAAAAGGGAGGGTGCCTGAGTGCTGGATGTTGCGAGTCAATCTGTCGGAGTTTTATGAAGTTTTACGTAAGAGCGACAGTGGTGCAAGTGCCATGCGAGGCATCTTGCAGAGGGTGGTCTTTAACAAGGAGGAGCTGGGCAGGCTTGAGTACGCGCTGCTTCGCCACAACCTGGAGAAGTCCCCACGAGTCGTGTGTCTCGTGGACGGCTTCGACGAGGTGTGCCCAGATTACGTCGACAGGTGCCTCGAGGCGTTGGGTCTACTGGCACCGCGCCGGGGCAAGCTCTTCGTGACGACGAGGCCGGCAGTGCTGAACCTCTTGAAGTCTCAGACGGGTGCGTCGACACTCTCGCTGGAGCCATTCAGTCCCTCAGAGCTGGACAACTTCTTCAGACTCCATCCCTCGGGAGCGAACATCACACCCGTCAGTGCTCTCAACTGCTACACTAGAGATCTTCTGAGACTACCACTGTTTGCCGAAATGTTTGCAAGTCTACCACAGAAAGGTCAGACGTATGACATTGTGACTCTGTACGAAGCTTTCTTCCAAAATAAGTTCAGAAGGCTCCACGAGGAGAAATGGGGTGACAACCTCTCTGCTCCCGGGAAGATGAGAGAGGTGGAGGAGGCACAGAAGCGGCACGAGGGACAGCTGATGCTGCTCGCAGTATCGAGCATGTTGCGCCGCACGGACGCGAAGGCGAAGCTGTCGTTGGACACGGAGTACTTCGTCAGAACCGGAATCGTGTACCAGTTTGCCGACGGGGAACCGGAATTCCTGCACAGGACGTTCGCCGAACACTTCCTGGCCCAGTGGTGCTTCTCCAGGGACGGGGTAGGGAGTCGTGCGGACGTGTACCGCGAGGCCTACCTGGAGCGGAGGCTGGTCTTCTTCAGGGAGTGTTTCGACCGCAGGGCAGTGAGGGGCCGGCCGCCGCTGGAGGCGCTCCTGGGGGCGCTGCTGGACAACGGCGAGGGCGGGGCGCTGGAGCTGGTGGCCCGGGGCTTCGACCCCTTGCAGAGGGACGCCTGCGGGCGCAGCGCGCTGCACCTGGCGGCCGCGCACGGCGCGCAGCGGCTGCTGTCCGCCCTGCTGCGGTGCCGGGGGCTCAGGGAGGGCGCGCTCTCCGCAGGGGACGGCCTGCTGGGGTGGACGCCGGCGAGGTACGCCGCAGAGGGCGGCCACTCGCTCGCCGTCAGGGAGCTGCTCAGCGCGGGGGGGCGCGCCGGCGACCTGGGGGATCTGGTGGCCGCGCAGCACGACCCGGGGCTCCTGCAGCTCGTGTTCCACACGGGCGGATACCTCGCCCTCCACAGGCACGTCGTCGAGAACGACCAGTTACGTAGAGGCCAGATTCCGAGCAGCAGCCTCGTCGGACTGAAGCAGGTAAACTCAAGTGCACCACACAAATGTTGCTAATGTGGTCTTCAGTCCTCAGACTGGTTTGATGCAGCTCCCCACGCTACTCAATCCTGTGCAAGCTGCTTCATCTCCCAGTACCTACTGCAGCCTACATCCTTCTGAATCTGCTTAGTGTATTCATCTCTTGGTCTCCTTCTACCATTTGTACCCTCCACGCCGCCCTCCAATCAGTGGCGGATCCAGGATCTCGGTCGTGGGGGGGGGGGGGGGGGGCAAATTCTTTGGTACCTGCCTTCCAAAAAATTAATTCCAAATAAAAGCATTGATACTCTATACACGCGCGCTCGCACGCACACACACACATATATATCAAAAATGTACGGCCAAACTTTCAGGAAACATTCCTCACACACAAATAAAGAAAAGATGTTATGAGGACATGTGTCCAGAAACGCTTAATTTCCATGTTAGAGCTCATTTTAGTTTCATCAGTATGTACTGTAATTCCTCGATTGACCGCCAGTTGGCCTGATTGAAGGAAGGTAATGTCGACTTCGGTGTTTGTGTTGACATGCGTATCATTGCTCTACAGTACTAGCATCAAGCACATCACTACGTAGCGACAACAGATTACTGTTCATCACGAACGTGGTTTTGCAGTCAGTGCAATGTTAACAAATGCGGAGTTGGCATATGCCCATTTGATGTATGGATTAGCACGTGGCAATAGCCCTGGCGCGGTACGTTTGTATCGAGACAGATTTCCAGAACGAAGGTGTCCCGACAGGAAGACGTTCGAAGCACTTGATCGGCGTCTTAGGGAGCATGGAACATTCCAGCCTATGACTCGCGACTGGGAAAGACCTAGAACGACGACGACACCTGCAATGGACGAGGCAATTCTTCGTGCAGTTGACGATAACCCTAATGTCAGCGTCAGAGAAGTTGCTGCTGTGCCAGGTAACGCCGACCACGTCACTGTATGGAGAGTGCTACGGGAGAACCAGTTGTTTCCGTACCATGTACAGCGTGTGCAGGCACTATCAGCAGCTGATTGGCCTCCACGGGTACACTTCTGCGAATGGTTCATCCAACAATGTGTCAATCCTCATTTCAGTGCAAATGTTCTCTTTACGGATGAGGCTTCATTCCAACGTGATCAAATTGTAAATTTTCACAATCAACATGTGTGGGCTAACGAGAATCCGCACGCAGTTCTGCAATCACGTCATCAACACAGATTTTCTGTGAACGTTTGAGCAGGCATTGTTGGTGATGTCTTGATTGGGCCCCATGTTCTTCCACCTACACTCAATGGAGCACGTTATCACGGGATACTCTACCTGTGCTGCTAGAACATGTGCCTTTACAAGTACGACACAACATGTTGTTCATGCACGATGGAGCTCCTGCACATTTCAGTCGAAGTGTTCGTACGCTTCTCAACAACAGATTCGGTGACCGATGGATTGGTAGAGGCGGACCAATTCCGTGGCCTCCACGCTCTCCTGACCTCAACCCTCTTGACTTTCATTTATGGGGGCATTTGAAAGCTCTTGTCTACGCAACCCCGATACCAAATGTAGAGACTCTTCGTGCACGTATTGTGTACGGCTGTGATACAATACGCCATTCTCCAGGGCTGCATCAGCGCATCAGGGATTCCATGCGATGGAGGGTGGATGCATGTATCCTCGCTAACGGAGGACATTTTGAACATTTCCTGTAACAAAGTGTTTGAAGTCACGCTGGTACGTTCTGTTGCTGTGTGTTTCCATTCCATGATTAACGTGATTTGAAGAGAAGTAATAAAATGAGCTCTAACATGGAAAGTAAGCGTTTCCGGACACATGTTCACATAACATATTTTCTTTCTTTGTGTGTGAGGAGTGTTTCTTGAAAGTTTCGCCGTACCTTTTTGTAACACCCTGTATAATATTCTGCTTTTGGTTTAATTGTGTATCGCTATGTGTTAAGTGTGTTTAATGAAATAACTTACTGCATTACCTAAAAAATACTCTTCAAATACGACATGTGCATTTGAAAAACTCCGCGTTTGTCTGCTAATGTAAAATAATCTATAAAAATGCTAATGTTCGTTTCCATTCTTAAATCTTCGAAATTCGTTCACCAATTGCTTTCATATGAAAGAATGTTGCGATCGAAATTCGCGCATGTGTTTATACGCAGCAATGACGATACAACTGCGAAAAGTTATAATAGGGTATTTGACTGTGTTCAGGAAATCATCTTATATTGTTAATTACGTCAGTATCTGTTTGAATCTGCTGACCGTAACATTTATATTCCTACTGTATGAGAGAATGGATTGTGAATGAATCCACTGACGTTATTTTCGTGTACATTATTACATTTGGCTAATTTATGTTTGTTCACACTCCGCATCAGAAGTGAGAAGAAAGCCAAAATGGGGGAGAAGCCAGATCGAAAATGTGCAGTTGCAGAATAAAAGGGACTGTCGTAAGGTTCTCACTATTTGCAAGTAAGGAGAATATTTTCAAGTATTCCTTCTGTGTTCATCGCTTAATTATCAGCACCATCTCTTTGCAAATTGCCACTAGAAACAAAATCTTACATACGCACTGCTGGGAAAGTGCTAAAAAAAGGGACACAGATCGCTCATGTCTCAGCGAATGTTATCATTTTATTCGTAAGTATAGTTGTTTCTTCAGTAGTTTATTCACTAAATGGAAGAGGCTTCGAGATCTCTTTTTGAATTGTTACATCGAAGTGCGTGCCATTTTTTACATCTTCGACTTCAAGTAAAACATACTAGATAGGCCGACGTAATCAGCCCCTAAAGCAGTCGGAAAAAAAAGATCGGTCACGCACCAGGCAATTGCCCCCCCCCCCCCCCCCCTGGATCCGACCCTGCCTCTAATACGAAATCCGTGATCCCTCGATGCCTCAGAACATGTCCTACCAACCGATCCCTTCTTCTAGTCAAGTTGTGCCACAAACTCCTCCCCAATTCTATTCAATACCTCTTCATTAGTTATGCGATCTACCCATCTAATGTTCAGCATTCTTCTTTAGCACCACATTTCGAAAGCTTCTATTCTTTTCTTGTCCAAACTACTTATTGTCCATGTTTCACTTCCATACGTGGCTACATTCCACACAAATACTTTCAGAAACGACTTCCTAACACTTAAATCTATATTCGATGTTAACAAATTTCTCTCCTTCAGAAACGCTTTCATTGCCATTGCCAGTCTACATATTATATCCTCTCTGCTTCGACCATCATCAGTTATTTTGCTCCCCAAATAGCAAAACTCCTTTACTACTTTATGTGTCTCATTTACTAATCTAATTCTCTCATCATCACCCGAGTTACACACAAATGTAGTTGTAGCTAATTTGAAACTTGCTAGCAGACGGAAGCTCCACTCTGGCGGGGACTCCAATCTGGAAACTTCGCACTTTGCATGTAAACGGTTTACTGAGGAATGAGCTGACTCGCAGTCACCCTTGCCAGTTTCACTTCTGTCGACACCTCCCACCTACTTTCCAAACCTCGCTTAATTTCCCTTGTATCACTTGCAGAAATTATCGCCGCTGGTAGAAATGATATTTCAAGATATTTAACATGGCTGAAACAGCAACTGTTGAAATTCTTCACGGTAAATGATAACAGCCAAACAGTTTCAGGATAAAGATGTATTTAAATTATTGACCACTGTTTCGGTCTATCTAAATATACCTTCATCAGAAGTAAAATACACCTGAACAGGAAGACACCTTTATTAGCAAAAACTTAGCATCGGAACTGAGAAAGAAAAAATACTGTAGCTTAAGTAACTGTATAATTACCAGGGTATTACAAGCACAGAAACTTTTAGTCGCTTACTAAAATCACATCATGCAGTGGAGATACATTAAACAATTGTGCCAAAGGCGTCGTCAGTAGTTAAAACATCCTCTCCATTTATACAACATAATTATGGACAGAGGGTTGATGCGAACACAGCATAGCATCATTACCTCGTCTGTGAACTAGCGTGCCCTAGGGCAGACAGTTTCACTGAGAGAGGGCACTTGTGGTAAGCGCGAGACACTCGCGCGCATTAAAACCCATGGATAACATACACATGCACATCAAAATTATTAAAAGTTGTGCTAATTCAAACCTTTCGTCTTAATAAATAAAACATATCAGAACCACTTAAAAACATCTACGTGAAATAGAAATATCAACCCAATTTTACCTGTGTCCTAGCGTCAAGCAGATCAAGCTTGCGCTACGGAACACATCTAACGAGAGAGGGCACTAGCGTTATGCGCGAGAATCTCGCGTAACTTAAAAGGTAAAATATATACTAGCGAAAACAACCAAATTGTTAAAGTAAACCGAAACCATCAATCGTCGTGAATAAAAACATAACAGACTCATTTAACCACACATACACATCGAAAGTCACAAACAGGAAACATCAAAAATACGTAAAATCCCAACAGGACAGGAAAAGCGCATCTCACCAGCATCAACAGGCAAGAAAACTAACTTCTAGTCAGCCAGACTACATTACATTAGAGCAAGGAGGGATTTGAAACTATCTAAAAAAAATTTTGTTTCCAAGCTGCATCTGTTCATTAAGAATAAAACATCTTTTGGAGACAGATGCTTGACAATCTCTAATTCTTCGAGCAGGACCGTGAAGAAATGATATTATCGAGACGTCGCTCAGCCCCGCCCAGGAGATTGTTTCCAGAATGTGTTTTCACTCTGGAACGAAGTGTGCGCTGATGCGAAACTTCATTTATTGAAGTACTATTATTCCCACGAGGCATGTGGGGGAGAAACTGTCAAGTTGGGAAACTACGAGGGCTTTTCGGAAAATAAGGTCCAGTCGGTCGCGGAATGAAAACCACTGTCAAAATCAAAAATGTTTCATTTGCAACAGTTTGCTACATCTTCGAGCTACTTCTCAGCATAGTCGTCACTCCGACACAGACATTTATCGTGGAGTTGTTCCAACTTCCCAATATCCTTTCTGTGCGGGGTAGCCATGCCGTCTGAGGCTCTTTGTCACGGTTCGCGCGGCTGCCCCCGTCGGAGATTCGAGTCCTCCCTCGGGCATGAGGGTGTGTGTGTTTTTAGCGTAAGTTAGTTTGTTAGATTAAGTAGTGTGTAAGCGTAAGGACCGATCACCTCAGCAGCAAATTTCCAATGTCCTCGTCATAGGACACAGCTGTCTGTGTTTTCCAGGAATTCTCTGGTCTACAGCTCGTTGTCCGTGCCAAAATATTGTCTTCATAGCCAGCGGTTCATATGAGCATATATGAACATCAGAGGGAGCCTAGTCGAGGCTGTATGGTGGGTGATCAAACAATTCCCATCGGAAATGCTGGTCCCCGTTGCCCCTCCAGTGTGCAGCACAGGTCAGGAGCAAGAAAAGGCATGACAGGTACGTTATGTGGAGTTGCATGAAATCAGGCGCAACGTCGCAGCGGCCACCTTTACTTGTCAGGAGACACTACTGCTATAGGCATCTTTATGTGCTCTTTGTATGGCCAGAAATGAAAAGAGCAATGTGACGCGATCGACACGCTTACAAGAGACACTACCCAACAGGTGTGCAAAGATACACTGGATTTTTGCTTTCGTATTCACTTCGCGACCTGTCGGACCTTATTTTTCGATTAGACTTCATACACCTCAGGAAGTGTAGGTAAGTGAGGCGGGTCATCCCTGTTCACTGGGTAAGGGCATGTCCATAAAAGGCAAAGATTCTGGGTTCGATGCCTGGTGCAGCTGCCAATTATGTCCCCCAAGACGTGTCAACACGGTGCACACACAATGAGAATTCTTTCACATAAATAATCTTCCTGTTATATGTGTGCGAATGTTTCTGCGTCCGTGCGATGAGCCCATAAGAAAATGGTTCAAATGGCTCTGAGCACTATGGGACTTAACATCTGTGGTCATCAGTCCCCTAGAACTTAGAACTACTTAAACCTAACTAACCTAAGGACATCACACACATCCATGCCCGAGGCAGGATTCTAACCTGCGACCGTAGCGGTCACGCGGCTCCAGACTGAAGCACCTAGATCCGCACGGCCACACCGGCCGCGATTAGCCCATAAGCAGGCCATTTGGCAGCACTATAATACTGCAGTTTTCGTGTGAGCTGTCCATCACAAATCCTGACACCGCAACAACAACCGTCGTTATGAAAAATTTCAATTTAAGTTCATAAGCAATAAACTGTAATCAGAGTCGAGATCTACTTCTCTAAATGTCTTACATTATGGAAGCTCTGTCTTCCTATTATATGCTCAATCTGAAACATTCCGTTGTCTGCAGGTCTCTTCCACATGTACACTAGACAACAGAAAAATGGACCACTACTGAATGCAACCAACATAACGTAGCTGTGTCGCCTATCCTCCAACGCTGAAACACTGTGGAGCACGGTAGTTTGACTGTACACAATGGTTGCCTCAAGAGGCCACTAGAGAACAGTCAGTCCACATGTAAACTAATACTGCCATGCAACACATATTAGAAACCACGTCATCAGGAATGAGACAGTTCTTAACGCTTGTAAATTAAGTTTCATTACAATAAATGACACTTAAGAAGTCTTGTCACATCATTAAATGTCTTGACGAGTTATTGTTCGTCGTCCAAATTTGAGCCCACTGCTTGTCCGGTCGAGACTCGACTCGGCATAAAGAGACGTAAAACATCGAGTTGTTCACCAATTTCAGTTCACGAGGCCGAATGTCCCGACCTAGAACTAAACGACGATTCGTTTAGCACTGCACCGGAAACTCTATGAAGCTCATTCTGCCCTGAGAAGTATCCACGAAAGGTGTGGAATAAAGTGCAACAAACAAGTGAGAAACATCTTGAAGTAAAGCTGTGGTGATGGACTGGCAGTAGAACCGAGTACCCATATGAGTTGTTAACTAAACACAATGAGATCTCAGTCTGTACTGATTTAGGTTTATGGTGACCTTAAAACTATTACGGAAAACGCCAGAATAAGTCTTTCGAAAGGGCACAGACAGCTTCCTCCTACATTTTTACCAGTTCGAGATTCTGTTTCGCGTCTAAGCTCGTTTTCGACAAGAAGTTGTGCTGTACTCCTCCTTCCTTTCTCTCAACCTCAATATGACTTCTGAAGCGCAGTTTCGCATCGAGGTTAATTGGTCGTCACACTTGCAAATTACCGGATACACTGTCACTCACCATAGTAGTAAATCACAGAAACGTCCATCATCAACGCCAGTTTGTCTTCCAGAATATGGTTATTAATTTATCTCAATGCGATCGTACTTGAAACGGTACAACTTGACTTCTCGATAGCACTCACTCCACAAAGGGTACAGGTGTTTCGAACTGCCTCCACTGCTTTCACTCTTTTATTTAAACACAAGTAGAGCACACTGTCACAAATGTTAGACTTTACTCTGTTTCAGACTCCATTTTCTAATGCATAAACGACGCTCCTCATAATGTCAAAAATGAGAAATATTAAAGTTCTCATGGCACGAGCTGTACTACAAACTTCAACAAAATATGATCATTGTTAACTGAGCTCCAGTCCGGAACCGCGCTGCTGCTACGGTCGCAGGTTCGAATCCTGCCTCGGGCATGGATGTGTGTGATGTCCTTAGGTTAGTTAGGTTTAAGTAGTTCTAAGTCTAGGGGACTAAAGACCTCAGATGTTAAGTACCATAGTGCTTAAAGCCATTTGAACCATTAAATAAGCTTATAGCAACTTGCCATACAGAATCGCCACAGAGCATGCTGATACATGGTATTATGTCATACGCAACGTCACACAATGTTATATTTGCTAATTCGAGCGCAAAAAAGTCCGTTGGATATCCCAGGCATTATGCCCGATGCGTCGCAATTATATCTACATCTACTACATCTACATTTATACTTCGCAAGCCACCCACCGGTGTGTGGCGGAGGGCACTTTACGTGCCACTGTCATTACCTCCCTTTCCTGTTCCACTCAGGTATGTTTCGCAGGAAGAACGACTGCCGGAAAGCTTCCGTGCGCGCTCGAATCTCTCTAATTTTACATTCGTGATCTCCACGGGAGGTATAAGTAGGGGGAAGCAATATATTCGATACCTCATCCAGAAACGCACCCTCTCGAAACCTGGCGAGCAAGCTACACCGCGATGCAGAGCGCCTCTCTTGCAGAGTCTGCCATCTGAGTTTGCTAAACATCTCGGTAACGCTATCACGCTTACCAAATAACCCTGTGACGATACGCGCCGCTCTTCTTTGGATCTTCTCTATCTCCTCTGTCAAAGCGACCTGGTACGGATCCCACACTGGTGAGCAATACTCAAGTATAGGCCGAACGAGTGTTTTGTAATCCACCTCCTTTGTTGATGGACTACATTTTCTGGGTGGACGTCGGTCTGTATCAAGCGACCACCGACTTATGGCGCTGAAATTGATCTTACCATGACTGACAGCCACAAGTCGTCTCACAAACATGTTTCCGCAAGATTTTTCTGTTACTGACTGGTTAGGAAATGAACCATACTGTATCTGACCTTCCGATTCTCTTAGCAGACGGAACACAGCTTAAAAAAGTAAGGAAAATTATCGGTTGATATCTCGGCTTTGCGTTATCACTGCATTAAGTTGGCTACTAGCCCATCAATAGGTTATTCACAACAGCAGCTCAAATGGCAGCCAACACTTCTTATACCGTGTGCTCCGTGCCCCATTATAACAAAAACATGATGGTAACACATGTCAAATTCCATGGTTGGTGGAGAGTGGCTAGCTTGTAAAGATTAAGGTGTGGGCTCGATTCCCGCTCGGTGTAACAGATTTTAAGAGCCACAAACATACCCTCTTCACCTCCAGTAGCGCCAAGTAAAGAACGCAGGACTCTGACACGGTTCCAAATCAACATATAACATGTTCATTCGCTACTGACTGGAACAGAGTTGGATTAGTTTTGGCTGTCAGAGGCAGAAGTCTCTGCTTGCTGAAACTCTGTCTCTAGTAAGCATTTTTTCACTAGTAATGTTATTTTAGCTCAAGAACCAATCGTCAAGTAAGGTCACAGGACCTTCATTTCTTATTTGAAGTGAGCATGAGATTTCGAAAATATTGGCACTGGACTGAGATTCGAATTCCGATTCCAATTTTTGTTTGGATTTGAACCCTTCGAGATGATACTGTCCCATCTTTTCGTTGTTTCCTCACGATGCCAACCTCCTCCAGGTCTCTACGAATGGCGCGGTACTAGCTACTAGTGAAAGAGAATTTGGCAGCCGACACCTCTTCATGTGGTGTCAACAACGACGATATGAGCAAGGTTGGAGTCCCTTTGCAGCACAGAACTCTTCATTGCGTTACCTCTGCCGAACATGTGCACATCTCGCTACTGGTGAAGAAACAATAAATATTTCATTTGTACTCATAGCTGTAAGACAATAGCGAAAGGTACTGAGTTCGAATCCCCACCAGCCAAAAATCATTTGTATCTTCATTTCAGGTTCGAACATCGCGCTATTGGTGAACATATTTAATGTCTGACATCTGCTTGTGCTTAGTTAACAACTCTTATGGGTACTAGGTTCTACCGCCAGTCCATCACCACAACTTTACTTCATGGTGTTTCTCACTTGTGCTTTGCACTTCATTACATACTTTTCGTGGTTACTTCCAGGGAATATGAGCTTCATGGGGTTCCCGGTACAATGCTAAACGTATCGTCATTTATTTCCAGGTTCGAACATTCGGCCTTGTAAACTGATACTAGTGAAAACTTCGATATTTTACGTTTTTCTATGTCTATTCGAGTCTCGATCACACACGCAAGCTTTGTTTGGTTAACAGTGGATTCAAATTTGGACCACGAACAACAAATCGTCATGTCATTTAATAAGTGTGATAAGACTTGTGAAGTGTCACTTATTGCAATGAAGTTTAGTTACAAGCGTTAAGAACTGTCTCATCCCTAATAACGTCTTTTGTAATATTTGTTGTACAACGGTCCTGGTTTACATCTGGACTGACTACCATAATGAGCTGCGTCCTCTCGTAGTCTTCAGTGGTATCCACTGTGTATAGCCAGACGGCTGTACTGCAGACGGCTTAGAGGACCGGCGAAACAGCTGTGCTATACTGGTTGCATACAGTCAGGGGTGGCCTACACAATGGAATTTAGGGGTGGTCTGCTTTTCCCATTGTCGAGTGTACAATCGTCTTTCATGATTATTAACCCAGGAATTAGCGGCGATGAAATTATGCTCTGTGCAGAACTATATCAGGCGGCTTCCATTTTCATTCCTCCATTCCCCCATTCCCCCATTCCCCCCCTCCCCCCTTCCCCACCCCACGCCACATTCACCGCTTGTTTTTGCTTCCCTTCCCTTTCCTTTCGTAATATTGAAGTCCAGTCCCCCTTTTCGTCTCCTTTCACTATCTGAATAATTTCTTTTACGTCATCATACATTACATACAATCTCTTCATCGTCTGCGGGTCGTACTGGCATGTAATCTTATATGAGCTACTAATTGGCAAATACACTGCTAGCCATTAAAATTGCTACACCACGCAGATGACGTGCTACAGATGCGAAATTTAACCGACAGGAAGAAGATGCTGTGATACGCAAATGATTAGCTTTTCAGAGCATTCACACAAGGTTGGCGCCGGTGGCGACACCTACGACGTGCTGACATGAGGAAAGTTTCCAACCGATTTCTCATACACAAACAGCAGTTGACCGGCGTTGCCTGGTGAAACGTTGTTGTGATGCCTCTAGTAAGGAGGAGAAATGCATACCATCACGTTTCTGACTTTGATAAAGGTCGGATTGTAGCCTGTCGCAATTGCGGTTTATCGTATCGCGACATTGCTGCTCGCATCGGTCGAGATCCAGTGACTGTTAGCAGAATATGGAAACGGTGAGTTCAGGAGGGTAATACGGAACGCCGTGCTGGATCCCAACGGCCTCGTATCACTAGCAGTTGAGATGACAGGAATCTTATCTGCATGGCTGTAACGGATCGTGCAGCCGCGTCTCGATCCCTGAGTCAACAGCTGGGGACGTTTGCAAGGCAACAACCATCTGCACGAACAGTTCGACGACGTTTGCAGCAGCACGGACTATCAGCTCGGAGACCGTGGCTGCGGTTACCCTTGACGCTACATCACAGGCAGGAGCGCCTGCGATGGTGTACTCAACGACGAACCCGGATGCACGAATGGGAAAACGTCATTTTTTGGGATGAACCCTGGTTCTGTTTAGAGCTTCATGATGGTCGCATCTGAGTTTGGCGACATCGCGGTGAATGCACGTTGGAAGCGCGTATTCGTCATCACCATATTGGCGTATTACCCGGCGTGATGGTATGGGATGCCATTGGTTACACGTCTCGGTCAACTCTTGTTCGCCTTGACGGCACTTTGAACAGTGGAAGTTACATTTCAGATGTGTTACGACCCATGGCTCTACCCTTCATTCGATTCCTGCGAAACCCTACATTTCGGCAAGATAATGCACGACCGCATGTTGCGGGTCCTTACGGGCCTTTCTGGATACAGAAAATGTTCGACTGCTGCCCTGGCCAGCACATTCTCCAGATCTCTCACCAATCGGAAACGTCTGGTCAATGGTGGCTGAGCAACTGGCTCGTCACAATACGCCAGTCACTACTCTTGATGAACTGTGGCATCGTGTTGAAGCTACATGGGCATCTGTACCTGTACACGCCATCCAAGCTCTGTTTGACTCAATGCCCAGGCGTATCAAGGCCGTTATTACGGCCAGAGGTGGTTGTTCTGGGTACTGATTTCTCAGGATCTCTGCACCCAGATTGCGTGAAAATGTTATCACATGTCAGTTCTAGTATAATATATTTGTCCAATGAATACCCGTTTATCATCTGCATTTCTTCTTGGTGGAGCAATCTTAATGTCAGTAGTGTAGTTCAAAATGTGATCGAGAGAGTAAATGTTAGCACATGATCAGAGGGTCATATTTTCCGAAGCAGAAGCTGCTTCCATTTTTCGTTTAGAAGTGCAGATGTGTTGTTTGAGTCAAGTGATTAAATCACAGAGTAATTTAATGGTATACACTCTTGACCAAGCCAGCATGTGGACATACTGCGTCATTTAGGTGAACCTGAGCTACAGCATCGAATATAAATACCCAGGTGAGCACTTTACTACAACGAGCATTGCGCCGTTTTGCATACAAATCCGCCGCACATTGGATATAAGGTCAATGGCTCACTAGATCACGAGTCATGAAGTCCAAATTAATTTTCATTCTTAGAAAAAAGTAGACGTATGTAACAACTCAATAATTTTCAGTTTTGTTGTTAGTTGTAAATTGATAAAAAAAAAGCAACTCTGACATAGTTACATCTTTTGCAGTGTTCTGTACTCTTGAAGCATGCAGATAACCCGAGAAGGATGCCTAATCTTGTCAAAGACGTTTTCAAGACAAGACACATTGCGGTAAGTGTGACTATTGTTTACAATGACTGTTATTTAATCATTTTAGAGCAGTCGCACAAACGCCTTATGATCGATATTGTTTGGCCAATTCTATCTTGTTGGTATTCACGTCGTGGTTTCGTGCTATTGACATTGTAATGCGATTGTTCGTTGGTCGATGTTTCTTGAAAATTAACATGTTTTGTTTGGGTAGAATTTAATTAAAGGTATTTGATACTTAAAAATACTCTAGTGTTCGCAGGGAGCAAAATTTCAGTTTCTTACCCTAGCTTCACCTTTATCTGATTTACAATAAAATATCAACAACACAACAAAACATTTTGTGTTCGCTCATATTACAAAAGATATTGATAACGTGGAATTAATAAATGAAATGTAATATCTGGAAAGAGAGGGCTCCATAAATAAAACACGTAACGTAAAAGAGACAATTAAATATGGTTCTAAAACGAAAATGAAACGTTTTGTGCCCTGTGCGCTGCTATAGAGAGGAAGTATGTCTACGGAAGAACCAAACAGGGGCATTCATCGATCACTTATACCCATGTTGAACATGTGTACGTGAAACATGGGCCATTACCAATAATGGAAAGCAAAATAGTAGGCAAAAGTTGTAGATGCAGTGAAGGGTCATCTAAGTAGAGGATGGCGCATTCAATGAAGACGTGCTAGTGCTTGACGTAATTAAAAAACTGACTTATAGTGAAGGCAAAAGCTAGAGAGATTAATAAGATTACAGCGATATGGAATGACCAATATTGTGGTAAAAGAATTCTCAGACCAAACAGAACCGTAACGACACACGTGAAATACAATGTCGAAAGGAGGTAACATTTTTGAAAACTATAAAATGGAAAGAGTCTACCAAAACATTATCGTGTTAGCTGCTAAGGGCTTGTGCAGATGATAATAATAATAATAATAATAATGTGATAAAGGTGAGAGTAGTGATATTATCGGCCATTCTGACCATGCTGTAAGAGTGCAAAGCTCATTAGCGCCCCGTCACAAATCCCCATACGACAAGAATAACTATTGTCATAACATAAATGTGCATTACGTATTTCATCCAAAATGGGCGCAGTTGAACTCCGTGACAGTTCCTTTGTAGGGTGTAGAATAATAACCGCTACCGTCACAATAGAAGGTGATTTTATTTAACACACGACCGGTATCGGGCTTGCGGCCATCTTGAGGTTGTTTACATTCGGATGCATGTTTCCATACCCGGTGTTGCAGATCAGTAAATCTGGTGTATCCAAATCGTTTTCACATTTATCACATTTTTGTACAAAAATATTCCGTTTTTTTTTTTTACATATGAACTGTCTATTAGTCCTGAGTTTCTCCTGGCGTATACAACTTTCAAATAACTTCCGGGAATTCAGCCAGGTAACACTTTCAGCGACCGCCGATATTTCGGCGGGAGAACACCCCGCCATTTTAAAGGCAAACTGCAACGGACAGGCGACGTACATGCAAATTTAATACCTCGGTTCTCGGACCCAAGCAGGAAAGATAACACACACACACTGAACACTAGTGCCACCAAAGATGGCCAAAGTCAGAGCTATCGATAGTGAGACTATGAATTCGCAGGTGAGGTAGCATTGAGTCTGTCCCTCTGTTTCTTGACAAGGGAGAGAGCCGGATTCCAAACAGAGTTTAAACAGAAACCTCCATCCCTGTTAACAAGGTTGCTCGCTAATTTAATATCAACTGCCTCCCGAATCACACTGTCCCAATAGCTGGACGTGCATGCCAATATCTCGGTGTTATTATATAACATGGAGTGACCAGTATCAAAGCAATGTTCGGCAATAGCAGATCTATTTGGCTGCTGTAATCGTGTGTGCCGTTTAAGCTCAGTACATCGGTCCTCCACGGTCCTGATAGTTTGACCAATATATGCCATGCCGCAGCTACAAGGAATGCGATATACACCCGCCTTACGCAGTCCAAGATCATCCTTAACGGAACTCAAAAGTGCTCTAATTTTAGATGGAGGTCGGAAAACACATTTCACATCGTATTTCCGTAAAATACGACCGATCTTGTTGGACGTGTTCCCTACGTAAGGCAAAAAGGCAGTAGACTTAGGTGTTGACTCAGAATTATCATCAATCACCTGATGTACAGTTGGTCGATAGCGCAACGCACGTTCAATCTGTCTATCACTGTAACCATTTTGACGAAATGTAACTTCAAGATGGAACAGCTCAGCTGGCAAAGTCTCAGCGTCAGAAACGATATGTGCCCTGTGTACCAAGGTACGAAGTACCCCTTCACGCTGAGCCGAATGGTGACAACTATTAGCTTGTAAGTACAAGTCGGTGTGAGTACGTTTCCTGTAGACTGCATGTCCCAATGATCCATCATCCCTCCTCCTAACCAACACGTCGAGAAAGGGAAGGCAACCATCCTTTTCCACCTCCATCGTAAAACGAATGTTCGGGTGGATCGAGTTCAGATGTTCTAGAAAGACATTCAAATTCTCCCTACCGTGAGGCCAAACAACGAAGGTATCGTCAACGTATCTATAGAAACAGGCGGGTTTTAAAGGCGCCGACTCCAATGCACGTTCCTCGAAGTCTTCCATAAACAAATTTGCGATCACAGGAGACAACGGACTACCCATCGCAACTCCATCTGTCTGCTCGTAATACTGGTCATTAAATAAAAAATAAGTGGATGTCAACACATGCCTAAAGAGATTAGTTAAATCAGCACCAAACCTGGCTTCAATTAACCGCAACGAATCAGACAGAGGAACACGAGTGAAGAGAGAGACCACATCGAAACTCACTAAAATATCAGAGTCATTCAGCCTCAGTCCCTCCAAACGACGTAAAAAATCAGCTGAGTTCCTGATATGATGTTCACACCGTCCTACTTGTGGACTCAACAGAGATGCAAGATGCTTGGATACACGATATGTCGGGGCGCCGATGTTACTCACTATAGGACGGAAAGGAACCCCTTCCTTATGAACCTTTGGAAGGCCATATAACCTAGGGGGAACCGCACTATAGGTGTTAAGCCTCTTGATTGTGTCCTGCGACAAACCACTTTTCTTCAGGAGGCTGTTGGTCTTTCTCTCAACACTTTTCGTGGGGTCAGCATCGATTCTGCGATACGTTGAATCAACACCTAAGTCTACTGCCTTCTTGCCTTACGTAGGGAACACGTCCAATAAGATCGGTCGTATTTTACAGAAATACAATGTGAGATGTGTTTTCCGACCTCCATCTAAAATTAGAGCACTTTTGAGTTCCGTTAAGGATGATCTTGGACTGCGTAAGGCGGGTGTATATCGTGTCCCTTGTAGCTGCGGCATGGCATATATTGGTCAAACTATCAGGACCGTGGAGGACAGATGTACTGAGCATAAACGGCACACACGATTACAGCAGCCAAATAGATCTGCTATTGCCGAACATTGCTTGGACACTGGTCACTCCATGTTATATAATAACACCGAGATATTGGCATGCACGTCCAGCTATTGGGACAGTGTGATTCGGGAGGCAGTTGAGATTAAATTAGCGAGCAACCTTGTTAACAGGGATGGAGGTTTCTGTTTAAACTCTGTTTGGAATCCGGCTCTCTCCCTTGTCAAGAAACAGAGGGACAGACTCAATGCTACCTCACCTGCGAATTCATAGTCTCACTATCGATAGCTCTGACTTTGGTCATCTTTGGTGGCACTAGTGTTCAGTGTGTGTGTGTTATCTTTCCTGCTTGGGTCCGAGAACCGAGGTATTAAATTTGCATGTACGTCGCCTGTCCGTTGCAGTTTGCCTTTAAAATGGCGGGGTGTTCTCCCGCCGAAATATCGGCGGTCGCTGAAAGTGTTACCTGGCTGAATTCCCGGAAGTTATTTGAATGTCTATTAGTCGCCATACTGATTATTGGTGCTTCCATTTTATGTCTCTGATAAAATAGTTCCACTTGAGATGTTTGTAAGTTCGGACACACATGCACCCACAACGTGTCTGCGTTTGAAGGGTGGGCAGAAGCCTGAAACCGGTGTTGTGTTAAATAAAATCGCCTTGCGTTGTGACTCGTAGCGGATATTATTCTACAACCTAATACGCATTATCGTAGCCAGTGGGTGAAGCCCTCGCTACCTGTCATCAAATCTGAATCCAGAGAGTCGAAAAAGAAGCACAACCGATCATGAATACTCGCTAATTGCCTACTTGCTGCGAGTACACTGCAGTGGCTTTAAGACCAAGTCTTGACGTTGGTCTGTCCATGACAATCATAGCAATTAGCGCCACTCTCTAGCCCACATATACGACTCGTAGAATGGGAATCTAGTCGAAACTGACCTTAGAAGCCGAAATATATGACACTAAGGGGATGAAATGTAACATGCTCAGAGGGAGGGAGGGGCGAGGGAGGGAGGGAGGGAGGGAGGGAGGGAGGGAGGGAGGATGTAATTTACTTTGAGCATAGGTACGTCGGAGGGAAAGAGACTTAAGCGAATCGATCACCAGTAATGTAGGTAAAATTGACATAGCAGGAAACAACAAGAATAATAAATGTCGAACGTACGCTATTACACGTATGACGTTGGGCAGCGGCTAGAGCACTACGCTGGCCATACAAACATCGCGAGATTAAATGCTACCCGCTGATATCGCGGTCATGTGACGCGGTAAGGGAAGTACGAGGGCTGTCCAGAAAGTAAGCTACGATCGGCGGCGAAATGGAAACCACTGGGAAAATCCGGTAAAGCTTCGCACACATGTGTTGGTCAGTGTCTCTAGTATGCTAGTCAATCGTGTCGCGACGCTCTTTTCAGTTTTGAGTGAACAGTGAGCACGTAAAGATGCGTAGGGAATAGCGTCTCCCGCCAAGCATGAGGGACCGGTTAGAGATTTCGCCTGTGTCATGCAGCCCATGTAACACAACTGTCGAGCAGTTCCTTCTTCATGCCAGTTCTCGGCCGCACACTGCAGGGGCAATGAAGACGCTCCTGCAGCGTTTCCGATGAGAAGTGTTTGATCACCCACAATACAGTCCGTAATTGGCTTCCCCTGAGTCTCATTTCTGCTCACAAAATCCGCTGGCCATGAAGACAAAATTTTTCGACAGACAACGAGCTGCAGACCTGGCCGAAAGTACAGGCGGCTGCTTTCTATGACGAGGATATTGGAAAGTTGATACAACACTACGACAAAACTCGAAGTTGGAGCGGTGACTATGTAGAGAAGTAGGTGGAAGGTGTACCTAACTGTTGCAAATAAAATGTTTCTGGTTTTCACTGTGGTTTCCGTTTCGCGACCGATCGTAACTTACTTTCTGGACATCCCTCGTATATAAACTGCAGAGCGACTAATCATTCCAGGAACGATACGTGCTATTATTGGAGAAATCCACTGACTCAAGATAAACGGTAGGTTGCTACGGCCCAAAGCCTGAGAACCAACACCTCGGAAATATCGGAGCTGGTGCGGTCAAATTCTTCGTTTGCGTAGCCGTATTGTACGCAGTTGTTTTACAATTCTTGATGGTATTTTTGTTCTGTCGTTGCAGCTACAAAAATGCGTAATTATTTTCACAAGACGCGTTTCGCTTTATTGAGGTAAAGCATCATCATTGGACTGAGACACGGAAATGTAAATAGCATCGAATGTTGCTGAAGATACTTCTGTTAGATTAGTAAGAAAGTCCCAGAATGTTAACAACGCTAACATAATAAAATATTGTATGTGACGAGATACACGCCTACATCTTTAGACTCCAGAAACCACGACATCCATTTACGCTAGTACATAGTCATGCAGTATTTCTCCCCTGTCTTTGTTATCATGTTGTCTCACGAAGAGTTACATGATTATTGCGTTATTAACTGACACGTAGCTGCCCGGAGTGGCCGCGCGGTTAGAGGCGCCATGTCACGGATTGCGCGGCCCCTCGCGTCGGAGGTTCGAGTCCTCCCTCGGGCATGGGTGTGTGTGTTGTCCTTAGCGTTAAGTTAGTTTAAGTAGTGTGTAAGTTGGTTGGTTGATTTGGGGAAGGAGACCAGACAGCGAGGTCATCGGTCTCATCGGATTAGGGAAGGATGGGGAAGGAAGTCGGCCGTACCCTTTGAAAGGAACCATCCCGGCATTTGCCTGGAGCGATATAGGGAAATCACGGAAAACCTAAATCAGGATGGCCGGACGCGGGATTGAACCGTCGTCCTCCCGAATGCGAGTTCAGTGTCTAACCACTGCGCCACCTCGCTCGGTAGTGTGTAAGTCTGTGTAAGTCTAGGGACCGATCACCTCAGCAGTTTGGTCCCTTAGGAATTAACACACGTTTTTGAACTGACACTTGAAGATAATGGTTAAGCATTTCCGATAAATTTTCAATGCTCCCTTGCCTCTAAAAAACATACCAAAACTACAAATTGAAATACAAGCGTGTTTCATGCTTAATTTGTAAATTATTGACGACAACAACGCCTCCTGAGACAGCATTGTTATATGAAGGCATTAACTGTGCATAAATCATTATGAGACGTTCAATAATGACCATAATTATAGCAAATCGTTCCAAAAATGACGTATTTTTTTAAAAAACCCGATACGCATGCATGAAGTCTTAAAAGAGACCAGTATCGAACGCTAACGAAAGTCGTAAGCCGTTCGTGCGGTCGTCGACATTCTGCTTGATGTCAAAATGATGTCATGTTTCCGAGACGTGCTGTCAAATTAGTGTCACCCCACCCAACGATAGGTAAAAGGCAGTAATATATCGTTCCATGAGTAAAGCAGTCTTAAACCCACTAATATTGTTTGGCTGATTGGTTGATTTTGGGGAGGGGACGAAACAGCGAGGTCATCGGTCCCACCGGATTAGGGAAGGATGTCGGCCGTGCCCTTTCAAAGGAACCATCCTGGGATTTACCTGAAGCGATTTAGGGAAATCACGGAAAACCTACATCAGTATGACCGGACTCGAGATTGAACCGTCGTCATCCTGAATGCGAGTCCAGTGTGCTAACCAATGCTCCACCTCGCTCGGTCACAAACACGTCTACAAAGATCTTTCCAGGCTAAAGCTAAGGAGTGATATTGTTACCATGCAGATGCGAAACGTCTTCTGTTTGAGATTAAATATTTGTCTAAATATTGTGAATAGACTGATAGGGGCCATAATATATCTGTCTCGTAAAAATACGTTTGTCCTCAGAAGTAGAAATCGATGAAAGATGGTTTTTGCACTACAGGATGTTAATATCTTACTCACAAGGTCTTTTGCATGATCAATGTTTCGTAATGTATTACGTTTCAGATATGAATATTGTTTTGTGTCTGTACTGTGTTAGGCAAAAATCGCTAAACATAATCTCTCACTCTATATAAAAGCCGGACATTATTGATGCAAATGTTCGCCATTCCTTATATAGGCGTAATAAGTAACAGCCGAATTTTGAGGAATCGTCACAAAATTAATGATTCTCACTCAACTTAAACACAATAACCATATCATTAATATTGAAGCTCATGGCGCTGCGGAAGTAGTGTTAACTCGTAAAAAAGCACGAATATGTCACGATGTGTTGATTCAGATGTCTCTGAAGCAGCTAGATAAGTCCAAAAGCTATTTCCATAATTCTACGAAGGACACAATCGCCTTTTTTGTGATAGGACATTTCTCATTCTGGTTACAAACATTTACTCTACCATAATTTTGATATTAGACCGATGCAGATTTAATTGACTCTCGTGAAGACTAATCCGGCATAAGGTTTTTTATTGTCTTTCGAACCATGTTGCTTTTATTGCGGCAGTGGGTAGCGCTCTCACAAAACAACAGGATGGCCGTTTATTATATATATTAGTCTATCTTCTTACAAAATTTTAACCGGTTCATACAAGTAACATGGAAGTAGATATCTTCGGAATAGTGTAACAACTTAAATCACTTAATAAAAGCAAGTCTTCCGGTCCAGATTGTAAGCCAATAACGTTCCTTTCAGAGTATGCAAATCCAATAGCTCCATACTTAAGTCATATACCCCCTCTCGCTCGATAATAGATACGGACCGAAAGATTGGAAAGTTGAACAGTCGCGCTAATATACAAGAAAGGCAATAGGATTGATCCACTGAATTACAGGTCATATCATTAACGTCAATTTGCAGCAGGATACTGGAACGTAAATTGTGTGTGGGTTCCTAAGGGACCAAACTGTTGAGGACATCGGTCCCGAGATTTATGCACTAGTTATACTAACTTAAACTAAGTTATGCTAAGAACAACACACACACACCCATGCCCGAGGGAGGACTCGAACCTCCGGCGGGAGGGGCCGCGCAATCCGTGACATGGCGCCTCTAACCGCGCGGCCACTCCGCGCGGCTAAAGTGTGTTTAAACATTGCTAGCACAGGCTTAGAAACCATAATTCTTGTGAAACACAACTAGGTCTTCACTCGCACGAAGTGTTGACTGCTATCGGCAAGGTATTTCATATCGATTCCGTATTTCTAGCTTTGCAGGAGACTTTTGACACCGTACCTCACCAGCAGCTTGGAATGAAGCGTCGTTACGGAATATCGTTTCAGTTATGCTACTGGATTCTTTATTTCCTGTCAGACAGGTGAAAGTTCGTACTAATTGACGGAAAGTCGTGGAGTAAAACAGAAGTGATTTATGGCGTTCCCCAAGGTAGTTTTATAGGTCCTGTTCTGGTCCCTATGTGTATAACTGCTTTAGGAGACAATTTGAGCAGCCGCCTTAGGTTGTTTGTAGATGACGCAATCGTTTATCGTCTAGTAAACTCATCAGAACATCAAAACCAATTGCAAAATGATTTAGATGAGATATCTCTACGGTGCGAAAATTGGCAGTTGGCCCTAAATAATGAAATGTGAGGTCATCCACATGAGTTCTAAAAGGAGTCCATTAAATTTCTGTCGCACAGTAAATCAGTCAAATCTGATTCAGCTAAATACCTAGGAACTGCATTTACGAACAACTTAAATTACAAAGAACTCACACAAAATGTTTGGGGGAAAGCGAAGCAAAGAATTCGTTTCGCTGGCGGAGCGTTTGGAAGATGCGACACATCTACTAAAGAGGCTGCCTGCACTACGCTTGTGCTTCCTCTTTTGGAGTACTGCGTCGCGATGTGGGATCCTTATCATGTAGGATGGCAGGACGTTTTGGATTTTCGAGAAATAGCGGCGAAAGTGTCATGGACATGATACAGAATTTAGGGAGGAAATCATAAAGACAATGGCGTTTTTCGTTGCGACAGGATCGTTTCAGAGAATTTCAAACACCAACTTTCTCCTCCGGATGTGAAAATATTTTGTTGACGCCGACCTACACAGGAAGAAGCGATCATCGTAATAAATTCAGGGGAATCAAAGCCCGCACGGAAACATATAGGTGTTTGCTTTCCTCGTGCGCCGTTCGAGAGTGGAATAATAGACAAGTAGTGTGAATGTGGTCCGATGAACCCTCTGCCAGGCACTTCCGTGTGATTTCCAGAGTATCAATGTAGATGTAGAAGTTGGAAACACGGGTGCTCGTAAAAGAAAAACTCACAAAAAAACGTATCTTTTGCACGTGAAATACGAACGAAGCTAGATTTTTCATTGCGAGTTTTCAGTTTTAACGTAAGAATGGATTTTTTTGTTTTCTGATTGACTTTAAACCGTCTGCACGCTCTCAAATGACCTACGAACGAATTTTACTTGCAACATTTATCTCGAATTTATCTGAGATGAGTTCACATGAGTAATGTGCCCGTAATATTGACCACCTCGTGTAGCGAGACGCGCAGTGCGCTAGCTTTCAAGACAGGGACATGAATCAGACTGCCCGCATCTCGTGGTCGTGCGGTAGCGTTCTCGCTTCCCACGCCCGGGTTCCCGGGTTCGATTCCCGGCGGGGTCAGGGATTTTCTCTGCCTCGTGATGGCTGGGTGTTGTGTGATGTCCTTAGGTTAGTTAGGTTTAAGTAGTTCTAAGTTCTAGGGGACTGATGACCATAGAAGTTAAGTCCCATAGTGCTCAGAGCCATTTGAACCATGAATCAGACTGGGATCGATCTGTGCGGTAGTGTGTGCTGTATAGGCAGTTTCGCACGCTCCTCTGGACAAAATGTCGGGCTTGTCCCGGAATTCGACTCCACACAGTACAGCGCGCAGACACACAGATAAGATACGAGAACACACAGTACAAAGTTTACAGGATTCGAAAACAGACGGTATATACGACTTCCCTCCACGAGGCTGCCTTGACGAATGTGGCGTCGACAGGGGCATGTGCTCGGCTTCTAAATTAAATCATAAAATTTGCCAAGTCCCGCAAAAGCGGACCCGTAGTAGATGGGAAACACGTTAGGGAAAAGGAAGGTTTGTTATCAGCACAATGTAGGCCCTCTGCAGCTCTACTTCGTATTTCGTAGGCTCAGCGAAATTTCGATGCTTAAATTTAAGAGGTTTGTAAATCCATTTAAACAGATTCGCCGTGGCAGTGCTGCAAAGGGCTGTAACTTCTAACAACCCTACCACAAAAAGGGCTATAACTTCAAACAACCCTACCACAACAAAGGGCTGTAACTTCAAACAACCCTACCACAACAAAGGGCTGTAACTTCAAACAACCCTACTACAACAAAGGTCAAAATTTAATAATGATTGTGGTGTTGCTCACGCTGCTAAATACTGCATTTTCGGGCAACAACAAAGTTATTATGTGGCAGGTGTCATTAGAGCACAGTTAATAAAATCATTTCATGTAATAGTGAATAAACTAGGCACTCATCTTTTCGTGTTTCCCACGCTGGTCTCGTTGTAAAATCATGGCTCAATCGTCGAAAATCTAGGTGGTGGTGATTCCAAGCTCGGATGCAAAGAGGCCTAGGTTTTATTCAGCTATAGTCAAAAGTTTTGTAGATGCGATTCACAAACCTTTCATTCAACGTTAGCACAATGGTGATGTAAAAAAATAATCAGCACTCCGAATTTAAGTTACACTTCTTTTTTATTACTTTTGCTGCAATATCACGTAACACACAAAACATCACTTCACAATAAAAAACATACTTGAAAACATCTTCCTCACTGTTAAAGTTCACATTTTATAAACTGGCTACAATATGCGTCTTTCCAACATGACGTCCAAGACTTGACCTTCTCAAGGTCCGACCCTCTAACAACTAATAATCGCTTACTCACCCAAAAATCAAAAGTTATAAGTACGTCAAATATCATAGTGACAAAAGAAAGAATACACATAAGAATAATATGATTGCAATATAAACATATCGATGAACCAAAGTACTTCTACATTAATGAAATCAAATCTGAATGTTGTCTCAGAAGTATGTTAAGTAGTTAACAGAAACACAGTAGAATATTACTGGTATCGAGAGGTTCAGGTGACGTGCCGTAATGGTTACGTAATTCAAGTACCATTACAAACTTCGACCTCAGAAACTGCGGACGTACGGTACGGATTGTTATATTTCGTTATAACGCTTTTTCACACTTTTGGTTAACGAAATTATCAGTAACAGACATACATTATTAAGCTCCCAATTATTACTTTTTACCAGCTACGTATGAAATGTATTGCATTTCCGAATGTGGACAGCTATCAGCTGTATAATGGAATGATGACAATGAGAATTTGCACAGGAGCCCAGATTTTCCTCTTACCGCGAGCTGTCGCGTTACCATTTGGCTACCCGAACAAAAAAATGTTCAAATGTGGGTGAAATCTTATGGGACTTAACTGCTAAGGTCATCAGTCCCTAAGCTGGCACACTACTTAACCTAAATTATCCTACAGACAAACACACACACCCATGCCCGAGGGAGGACTCGAACCTCCGCCGGGACCAGCCGCACAGTCCATGACTGCAGCGCCTCCAGACCGCTCGGCTAATCCCGCGCGGTCTACCCGAGCACAAGTCACTCAGATATAAACTTCCATACGTGTCAACCACGTATCTACTACCTGTGAAAACTCCGGTTCCCGTCAGATCACCGAAGTTAAGCGCTGTCGGGCTGGGATGGGTGACCATCTGGTCTGCCGAGCGCTGTTGGCAAGCGAAGTGCACTCAGCCGTTCTGAGTCAAACTGAGGAGCTACTTGATTGAGAACTAGCGGCCGGGATAGCAGTGTGCTGACCACATGCCCCTCCACATCCGCATCCTGTGACGACTGTGGTTGAGGATGACACGGCGGCCGGTCGGTACCGTTGGGCGTTCATGGTCTTTTCGGACGGAGTATAGTTTTTTTTATATTCCCGTACAGGAGAGACTTTTTAATTGAATGTCGCTTGCCTGGACACAGATGGTTGACATACGGAAGTCTGGGCCTGGCCGTGAGTCGTGTTCGGGTAGCCTAACGGTAAGGCGACCTGTCGCGGTAAATGGGAAACCCGGCTTCGGCTCCTCGTCCGGCACAAATTCTCATTGTCGTCATTCCATTACACAGCTGGTAGTTGGCCACATTAACAACTACGAATACACTTCACATGTTCCATAACGACTCTGGTCGTCGCAGACTGTTCCTTGGGACATGCATGCTTGTCTGAAGGGACATCTGATCGTACTTCTGAACAGTCACTGCAGTATCGTATTTAGCAAACATGGACAATAGCTTAACGCTCTCAGTCACGTTTTGCTGAAGCAGTACCTGATCGACATAGGACGCTAATAATTCGTTCAAAGTGTTGGAAGTGCGTGAAAAAGCTTTGTAACAAATACCAGATGGCGTGGAACAAGCTAGATTGTCCTCACGGATCTGAATACGAACTGTGTTATCAATTAGTCGTTGCGTAGATGTCATTAAAAATGCGTACCATGAGGTAGCTATCTACTCATAAAATTTGTTACTTTTATCAATCTACACTGACCTAATATGGCAGCGGGAGTGAAAGGATGTTACCTTACATGTGACTCAAAATAGTAATACGTTCGGAACTAACATTGAGTTGTTTTATTTCGGTGTGCGTGTGTGTGGGGGGGGGGGGGGCGGAGATTGGCAACAACTACTGTGTAAGGGTATTAACTACGTTGACAGTCCACAACTGCAGATCAAAATCTGTTACAGGGCAGTCGAGGGCGTGCGACCATTTGACTCACGTAAAATTTACTTACTCATTCTACTGTTCTCCAGATGTCTAGCTCGAAACACAACTTAAATTTATTGTAATTTACGTAAAAATGTGGCAATTTACATTCTAATGTTACCCTGTCCAGTGAAATACTGTAGGGATCGTGTAGTTCCATGTACCGGGTGATCAAAAAGTCAATATAAATTTGAAAACTTAACGAACCACGGATTAATGTAGATAGAGAGGTGAAAATTGACACACATGCTTGGAATGACATGGAGTTTTATTAGAACAAAAAAAAACAAAGTTCACAAAATGTCTGACAGATGGCGCTGGACACAAAACGTCAGTGACCGCGCATGACAATGGTATATAAAAGGAGTTGTAATGAGAGAGAGAAAAACCTCCCGCAAACTCGATCCTCCTCATCCGCTTATCTCACCCATCCTCTCCCACACCCGCCCTCTGCCGCGCCTGTATTCCCACGTCCCACCCGGTCTCCATCTCTCCACCCTCCTTACCCTCTCCCAAGGTGGCTTCCGCCAGCTCCCCCTCCCTGATGTCCTTTCCTTTAGACACCCTCCCTCCCTCCCTTCTCTTCCCTTTTCCCCCGCCCCCTCCCTCCACCCCTGTTCCACCGGGCTTCCCCTCCCCCTTCCTCCCTTCCCCACCCCTCCCCTGCCCATGGCATTCTGCTCTCCCCTCTCCCACCCACACCCACCCCCTCCTCCTCCTCCTCCTCCTCCTCCTCCTCCTCCTCTCTTGGCAGGTCCCCGGAATCATACATGGTTAGTGAACATTCGCGCGCTGGAGATCAACGCCTCGTGTTCTGTGTGTGCCGTCGTTTTGTGCTTTAGTGGTTCAGTGTTATTCGTTTTGTGCACCTCCGTTCACGTGTGACAATTTTCGTCTCTGTCTGTGTCCAAGTGTCTGAACAATTTTATCTTGGACTCTCCGCCCGTGAACGGCACCTTGTATTTTAAAAAAGTGTTTCTATCCCTTTATATGTCCACCATTTTTTTTTCTCTAATTGTCTTCATCTGTAACTTTGTGTTTCTCTGCGGCCAAAGAGCGGCGTAGTATGCTGCTGCAGGCCTGCCTGTAAACAGGTTTCAAAATAACAATAAAGAAAAAAAAAAGAGAGAGAGAGAATCAGATGCGCCAGCAGTCGCATCATGTTGACGTTACCTGAAAAGGCGCTTCTAGTGAAGCTGCATCATCAGAATGGGCAACGTGCTAGTTCAGCGTTACGATCCTACCGCATAGGAAGGAGAGTCCGTTGACAAATGCAGCTGTGGCGAGAATGATTTCGAAGTTCGAACCACGGGTTGTTTAGACGATAGACCCCATAGTGGTCGACCGAGCACAAGGCGTAATGCTGCTGAGACAGTTCAGGAAGAAATGGAGACTGTAGCGGGTTCGTCTATACACGGGGAAGTCAGTGCTCGTGCTGTCACAGGTCGCACCGGCATTCCACACACTACTGTTTGGTTGGCACTTAGGGGTCGCCTCCGATGCTATCCGTACAAAATCCATCGGCATCATGAACTGTTACCTGGCGATTTAGTGAAGTGGAGGGCATTTGCAGTGTGGGCGTTTCAAAAGATGGCGGAAAATGATGATTGGTTGAGTAACGTGTTGTGGACCGACGAAGCTCATTTCACGCTCCGAGGGTCTGTCAACGCCCACAACTGCAGAATTTCGGCTACCAAAAATCTTAGAACTCTCGTGGAAACTCCATTGCACAACGAGAAAGTCACGGTATGGGTTGGATTCACCACATCTACCGTTATCGGGCCTTTTTTCTTCGAGGAAATGCGTGATTCTGGTTTTGTAACTACTACCGTGACGGGTGAGAAGTACGCCGATATGTTACAGAATCGCAACATCCCCAGCCTGGCTGATAAACACCTGCTGGAACGTACGAGGTTCATGCAGGATGGCGCTCCACCCCATATTGCTAGACGCGTGAAAGATCTCTTGCGCGCGTCGTTTGGTGATGATCGCGTGCTCAGCCGCCACTTTCGTCATGCTTGGCCTCCCAGGTCCCCAGACCTCAGTCCGTGCGACTATGGGCTTTGCGGTTACCTGAAGTCGCAAGTGTATCGTGATCGACCGACATCTCTAGGGATGCTGAAAGACAACATCCGACGCCAATGCCCCACCATAACTCCGGACATGCTTTACAGTGCTGTTCACAACATTATTCCTCGACTATAGCTATTGTTGAGGAATGATGGTGGACATATTGAGCATTTCCTGTAAAGAACATCATCTTTGCATTGTCTTACTTTGTTATGCTAATTATTGCTACTCTGATCACAAGAAGCGCCATCAGTCGGACATTTCTTGAAATTTTGTATTTTTTTTTGTTCTAATAAAACCCCATGTCATTCCAAGCATGTTTGTCAATTTGTACCTCTCTATCTACATTATTCCGTAGTTTCTTCAGTTTTCAAATTTATACTGACTTTTTGATCACCCGGTATTTGTACGCAGTTTCATTTCAAAGTTTTTACTGATGTACTGTGCGGAATTAAAAAAACTGAACATACATAAGAAAAAGCTTTAATTCGTGGTTTTTAATTTTCTACTAGCACGCTTCGGTTTTGCAAGTAATTGGCTTGCACTTCCAACAAAGGAAGTGCCACCAGTTGGAACGGCTAAAACTGAGTAAAAACGATTTCAGAATTCGGAAGTGTGTGTGGTCTGCCACCCGCCAGGCTCATTCCTGTCAGACTCTTCACTTGAGTGCAGTCGGTGGTTGGTGCTTAACGATTCCACAGACCACAAAAGGACAAGTCACTTAACGAACAATACCGTGTAACAGGCAACTGTCATGACCAGCAAAATTACAACAGTCGTAAAATTAGGTACTATTTGGAAAAAAAATTCTTTGCTCGTAGCAGTACGTGTTAACACATTAGGGAACAGGTACTGTGTGCCGCCTGACTTGAATGCAGCCCGCACAACACAGCTGTCGTGCAGGTCCTCTAAGCTCGTTTCGGTATCGTCAATAACACTAGTTTTTCGGCTAGCTCTTATGTTTTGAATAGAAAATGTTTCTCCGAATTATTAAACAATAATTTTTAATTGATGCAGAAAGTTACATATGTAATCTGGTGTGGCCCCATGTATCATTCGCACAAGTAGGCCATATTTCACCAGCTTTCCTGGATTATAGGACCTAAACATTACGTGAACTCTCCACGGCATCATGACTTCACTAAATAATATCTTCTGGTGGTGTTTATATAAGGTCTGAAACCAATCCACAAAATGCTGGATAAGCGGTTGAACTTCGTAGCGTCTGTGTGCTGGATCGTCCTGTCGTGAACTGTCGGAAAAGTGTCAAGCATTCCATATCTGCTCCTATCGATTGTGGCTCATCAACTGTCTGACGGTAGGAGTTTGACAAAGGTCTGCGATCCAGTACCTCTGATAACTGCCCTTTCTAACTTATCCCATCACAAGTATGATTGCTAAATATCGATTCGTTTCAACAATTGAACTGTCAGTTCACTTTTGTGTCTTGAATGTTGCTTTACACTTATCTAAATTCTAACTGCGATTTACGTCAGATTGTGTTACCAAAATATCAGATAATTCGCCACCACAAAAGCCAGGTACAACTTCTGAAACACCATGTCGATCATCGAGAACAAATGTAAGACCTGGCAGACCTCCAAAAGGCTCCAACTATGTGACTGGATTCTCTTTACTATAGCTATTGCTTGTAACCAGTCGACGTAAACAAACTTCTACCTAATTATCACTACTAGCATCACTGTCACTCGCCGACACTCGTGGCTCTTCTCGCTGTTTAGTTGCCACAGAGGTGCCTAGCTCACTGACACTTCCTTTTATTTTACACGTTTTGTTCCATACGACCAAACTGAGGAGCAAATCTCCAAGGTCATGGAAAGTGTCAGTACATGAAATTTCCAAAATACAGGGCTATTACAAATGATTGAAGCGATTTCATAAATTCACTGTAGCTCCATTCATTGACATATGGTCACGACACACTACAGATACGTAGAAAAACTCATAAAGTTTTGTTCGGCTGAAGCCGGACTTCAGGTTTCTGCTGCCAGAGCGCTCGAGAGTGCAGTGAGACAAAATGGCGACAGGAGCCGAGAAAGCGTATGTCGTGCTTGAAATGCACTCACATCAGTCAGTCATAACAGTGCAACGATACTTCAGGACGAAGTTCAACAAAGATCCACCAACTGCTAATTGCATTCGGCGATGGTATGCGCAGTTTAAAGCTTCTGGATGCCTCTGTAAGGGGAAATCAACGGGTCGGCCTGCAGTGAGCGAAGAAACGGTTGAACGCGTGCGGGCAAGTTTCACGCGTAGCCCGCGGAAGTCGACGAATAAAGCAAGCAGGGAGCTAAACGTACCCGACGGTTTGGAAAATCTTACGGAAAAGGCTAAAGCAGAAGCCTTACCGTTTACAATTGCTACAAGCCCTGACACCCGATGACAAAATCAAACGCTTTGAATTTTCGGCGCGGTTGCAACAGCACATGGAAGAGGATGCGTTCAGTGCGAAACTTGTTTTCAGTGATGAAGCAACATTTTTTCTTAATGGTGAAGTGTTTAAACCTCCTCTACTAAGAAACGTGCCAAAACTGCGAGCTCGCATCAACGATGCTTTCGAACTCATTGATGGGGACATGCTGCGCCGAGTGTGGGAAGAATTTGACTATCGGCTTGATGTCTGCCGAATCACTAAAAGGGCACATATCGAACATTTGTGAATGCCTAAAAAAACTTTTTCAGTTTTTGTATGTGTGTGCAAAGCATTGTGAAAACATGTCAAATAATAAAGTTATTGTAGAGCTGTGAAATCGCTTCAATCATTTGTAATAACCCTGTATTAATGAACCCAAGAGGGCGGCCGTTGTGGCCGACCGGTTCTAGGCACTTCATTCTGGAAACTCGCGCCCGCTACGGTCGCAGGTTCGAATCCTGCCTCCGGCATGGATTGTGTGATGTCCTTAGGTTAGTTAGGTTTAAGTAGTTCTAAGTTCTAGAGGACTGATTTCAGATCTTAAGTCTCATAGTACTAAGAGCCATTTGAACAATTTTTTATGAACCCAAGAAAAGACAACCCATAAGTTTATGTGAACGCAATCAACAATATAACACAGGAATCGGCTTAATTTTTCAAGAACTCCTTGACAGAATAGGAGTGGCCCATGAGGAAACTCTTCAGTTTAGATTTGAAATCTCGTGGATTACTTCTAAGGTTTTTGAATTCCGGTGGTAGCTTATTGAAAATGGATGCAGCAGTATACTGCACGACTTACTGCACAAGAGACAACGAAGCGAGATCCAAATGCAGACTGAATTTCTGCCTAGTTCTAAGTGAGTGAAAGCTGCTAGTTCTTGGGAATAAGCTGATACAGTTAACGAGATACGACAGTAAAGAATATGTACAGGCTGAAAAGTATTTAAACCGACAAACTCCGGGAGGTTGTAGGGGACATCAAAACAAATATTTTTCCCTAATGTCATTTTTTTCCTATGAGGAGTATTTAAACCGGTAGAGGAAGATTTCTCTGGTGACAAATTAATTAAACCCACAAAGAAGTCCAGAGGGGTCATATCTGGGGATCGAGCAGGCTACGGTACAGGACCACCTCTGCCACTCCACGTTCCTGGGAACCGTAGGTCCAGGAATCGACGCACACGACGACCGAAATGTGCCGGCGCCCCGTCATGTTGGAACCACATGTGTTGTCTCGTAGGGAGCGGGACGTCTTCCAGCAATTCTGGCAATGCTCCGGGGAGAAAATTGTAATAGTGCCTGCCATTTAATGGCCTAGGTAGCAAATACGACCCAATTAAACAGCTCCCAACGACACCGACTCACACATTAACGAAGAACCGCACTGATTGAAGGATGCCGCTCCACAAGCTGCACGACAGCTTCCTCAAATTGCAGTGTCCTTACCGTGCGACGGCGTCCCTGTCCAGGTAATCTGCTAAATGACCCGGTCTCACGCAGACGTTGGTACACAGCAACAAAGGTCGTATGATGCGGGATACGGCGATTAGGATATTGTTGTTGATAAACTCGCTGTGCAGCTCGTCCGTTGTGGTGTGCTACGTGGTACACACCAACCATACCAGTGTACTCACTCCAAGTGTATCGCTCCATTAGTAATTAGAGACAATGCACTACTACACTGGTGGACAGCAGTTGCCTACAACTGAAGAGCGTAATACGCCCTCTGACAACAGAAGATCGTAATACGTCCTCTAACAACTGAAGAGTGTAATACAGCCTCCACCGGTTTAAATACTCCTCATAGGAAAAAATGACATTAGGGAAAAACATTTGTTTTGATGTCCCCTACAACCTCCCAGAGTTTGTCGGTTTAAATACTTTTCACCCTGTATATTGAGAGACCAATGTCAGAATACCGACTTTCATTAATATTATCATTGTTGTCATTCTCCGTATCACTTGGTACATCCGAAAATGAATCTGCATATAAATCGTGAAACATTCCATCGTCGCACAAAGCACGTTGTCTGCGGCGCGCCATCTTGTGCGTTGACTCCTGGTGCGTAAGGTCACCTCTGTATACACGCAGACTTCACAGCTATCACGATCGTACAAGTAGTAAAATATACGAACCTAACACCTACACTCTTCCTACTCCATACCTCGCCAGCACATAATTCAAACTTTACCAACAGCGAGCACAAAAGGTCGCGAATGACGGCCATGCAGGAAAATGGAGACTGCCGTGCCCCGCCCACTGCGATACGACGATCTCCAGGGCCAGTCATCAGAGTGTTAGCATACGCTCACAGTTGCGTTGTTTCCAAACCAGAAGCTGCTGTGTTGTACATTCCATTTTTCGTTGCAGAAATCCAAATTTGCAGTTTGTGTAAAGTGGCTTAAGCACAAAGGAATGGAGTGGTGAGCGCACATGACAACGCCACACATGTACGTCGTGCATCATATTCGTTTTGTCTCTGCTGCAGTAGTCGAATATAAGGAGCCAAATCATCACTTCACTATCCACATCATTGCGCTCTGTTTTCCACGCAGATGCGCATTTCATATGATTTCAGGGCCGCTGTGTCACGAGGTTTGGACTCAAAACGCAGTTCCATTGTTTAAAAAATGTAGCCGTATGAAACAGCTGAGTAATTTGTTATTC
This sequence comes from Schistocerca piceifrons, assembly GCF_021461385.2. NCBI lineage: Eukaryota > Metazoa > Arthropoda > Insecta > Orthoptera > Acrididae > Schistocerca > Schistocerca piceifrons. The sequence continues at coordinate 219,234,045 of NC_060146.1, forward strand.
TGTTTACTGCTAAATGTTTTTTCCTTGTTTATCATTAGTGAGATCGTAAAGAGCGACTCTGACAGAGGCACGTGTTTTGCAGTTTGCTGCGTCCTTGATGGCTGCAAATGTGCCGAGAGACACCCTTGACCTCATCGCCGAGGAGGCCTTAAAGGCAAATCACATCGCGGTAAGTAAGACGATTCTTTACAATGACTTACTTTAGCTGTGATGGAGGACCCACACTACGATCTTATGGCAGATACCTGTTTGACCAGGTGCATCACATTGTTATTCTGATCGGACTTTTACACTGCTGATATTGTAACGTGATTTTTCATTGTGTCATGCCTACTGCCGGCCGGGGTGGCCGAGTGGTTCTAGGCGCTTCAGTCTGGAACCGCGCGACTGCTACAGTCCCAGGTTCGAATCCTGCCTCGGGCATGGATGCGTGTGATGTCCTTAGGTTAGTTAGGTTTAAGTAGTTCTAAGTTCTAGGGGACTGATGACCTCAAATGTCGAGCCCGATAGTGCTCAGAGCCATTTGAACCATTTGCCATGCCTATTGAAAAATTAAAGTGTTTGGTTTGAATAACACTGTAAATGTAATAACATAAATTTGACATTTGAAAATATTCTAGTTTTTAAGGGCAGCCAAATTTCAGTTTCTTAGTTTCACCTTCAACTTGTTTACAGTGAAATAACAACAGCGTAACAAGACCTCCTTCGCTCACTAATATTACCAAAGACACTGATCACTTTAAAAGTCAAAACCGAAACAGATAAGTGAAATTTCATACCTGGAAAGAGAGGGCTCCATAAATAAACCATTTAATGTAGAAGATAAAACTGAAGTTAAGTTCGAAAACGACAGTGGACGTTTAATGCACTATGCGATATTATAAATAGCAAATATATCCATAGAATAACCAAAATGGGCATAGAATTAACATACGCATGTGAAACCAGGGACATGAGAGAAGAGTATGTGCCAAGCAAGATCGTAAGAGATGGAAAAGAGCCACCGTGGTACAACAACTGAGTTATAAAACTGTTACGGAAGCAAAGGGAACTTCACAGCAAACATAAACATAGCCAAAGCCTTGCAGACAAACAATAAAATTACACGAAGCGAAAGGTAGTGTGAGGAGGGCTATGCGAGAGGCGTTCGATGAATTCGAAAGTACAGTTCTGTGTACTGACTTGGCAGGAAAACCTAAGAAATTTTGGTCTTATGTCAAAGCGGTAGGTGGATCAAAGCAAAATGTCCAGACACTCTGTGACCAAAATGGTACTGAAACAGAGGCTGACAGACTAAAGGCCGAAATACTGAATGTCTTTTTACAAAGCTGTTTCACAGAGGAAGACTGCACTGTAGTTCCTTCTCTACATTGTCGCACAGATGACAAAATGGTAGATATCGAAATAGATGACAGAGGTATAGAAAAACAATTAAAATCGCTCATAAGAGGAAAGGCCGCTGGATCTGATGGGATACCAGTTCGGCTTTACACAGAGTACGCGAAGGAACTTGCCCCCCTTCTTGCAGCAGTGTACCGCAGGTCTCTAGAAGAGCGTAGCGTTCCAAATGTTGGAAGAGGGCACAGGTCATCCCCGTTTTCAAGAAGGGACGTCGAACAGATGTGCAGAACTATAGACCTATATCTCTAACGTCGATCAGTTGTAGAATTTTGGAACACGTATTATGTTCGTGTATAATGACGCATTAGGAGTGATTTAAAATGGAATGATCATATAAAGTTGATAGTCGGCAAAGCAGATGCCAGACAGATTCATTGGAAGAATCCTAAGGAAATGCAATCCGAAAACAAAGGAAGTACCCTTGTTCGCCCACTGCTTGAATACTGCTCACCGGTGTGGGATCAGTACCAGATAGCGTTGATAGAAGAGGTAGGGAATATCCAACGGAGAACAGCGCGCTTCGTTACAGGATCATTTAGAAATCGCGAAAGCGTTACGCAGATGATAAACTCCAGTGGAAGACTCTGCAAGAGAGACGCTCAATAGCTCGGTACGGGCTTTTGTTGAAGTTTCAAGAACATACCTTCACCGAGGAGTCAAGCAGTATATTGCTCCCTCCTACGTATATCTCGCGAAGAGACCATGAGGATAAAATCAGAGAGATTAGAGCCCACCACGACGCATACCGACAATCCTCCTTTCCACGATCAATACGAGACTGGAATAGAAGGGAGAGCCGATAGAGGTTCTCAAAGTACCCTCCGCCACACACCGTCGGGTGGCTTGCCGAGAGTGGATATAGATGTAGATGAAGGATAATCGAAAGGAAAGTAGTAGGCAAAATATTGTAGATGCAGTGAAGCGTCATGCCAGTGGAGGATGGTGATTTCGAGGAAGAAGGGGAGGAATCTGACGTAATTACAAAACCTAGCATCACAGTAAAGATAAAAGCTAGAGAGATGAAGCTGACTGGTCCTTGAATGGGCTTACAAGGAGACGGACACGTGGAGACTGTAGTAAAAGAATACTCAGAACCAACAACACTGTGAGGACACACATGAAATGCACTTTTCCATGAGGTTGAAAACGATGCAACATTTTCCAAAACTGCAAATTACAGTCCGCCAGAACGTTGCTATATTAGCTGCTGCTGTTTTATACAGCTTACAATATAATAATAATAACAATAATAATAATGTGATCATAGTAACTGTAATAGTAAGAAAGACTGGTCATTTTTGCCGGTCTGTAGACTGTAATGGGCATGCATGCACTCACAAACTCTCACTCATATAACAAGAATCGAAGAATAGGTATTGTCATCCCACTGAAAATATGCCTTATCTTCGCCAGTGTATGAAGTCCTTGTTAGTTTTCATTAAATGTGACTACACAGAGTCCAATAACAAGCACAACCGATCATGTATACTCACTGGTTGCCCACAATTTCAGGCTGCAATACTACGGCTCCAAGAATTAATCTTTACGTACCAGGTATTTGACTCAATGAATACGATTAAACTGCCCATGGCAGTGAGAGTAATTTGCGCAATGGAAGATCTTTTTAGGTCATGTATGTGAAGAGGACTCCGGTGAAACGTATCTTAGAAGTAGAAATTCAGGACATGAAGTAGATTCGGCATAATATGCCGAGTGAGTGGGGAAAGGCGGAAATTGTAGTTTATCTCAATCTTAGGTACGACGGAGGGCTAGAAAGGAATACGCAGACTGATCTCCAATAAGTTTGGTGAATTTAATATATTGCAAAATATGAAGATAATGAGTGTCCAACGTATATCGTTCACTGAACACATGTGGTCAGCAGCGGCAGACACACACTGCTGTCACCTCTAAACGCCGCCAGACTGAATAACGACTGCTACAGTTAAGTCACCCGACGCGGTAAGGAAAGTGTTGAAAGCTTTCTGAAGATACCTGCCACATGAAAACCACTAGCATTGACAAAACATACATTCTGGTGCAAGAGAAAGTCACAACCGATGGATCACGCTGTCTGCGGAATCTGGGAACCATCAGACGAGTTATGAACTACGAAATACTGAAAATTTTTCCGGTTATTCTCCTGGTGTCTGCCCTCTTCTGCATACTTATATGCGTTGGAGCTACATAAGACACTACCCATTCCGTTCAACTCATCTTGCTAACCCTTCGGCATATCTTTCAGAATTATTGATATCAGGAAAGATTAAAGTTTTCGTTTCTTCTCCCTAAACTTTAATTCTCTTATTCAAATTTCTCCTTGGTTTCCTTTTCTACGTGCTCTCTGTACATATAGAATAACATGGCAGTCAGTGTGTCTGCTCAACTACTGTCTCTGTTTCACCTTCATCTTGTCTCAGAACGGCAGTCTACATCTATTCCTCAGTTATGTCCCGCAACAATTATCTCGTGCTATAATTTCACGAAAATGATGGTGTCCCTAAGGGTAAAACTTTTAACCAGTGTGGAGGACTGGAGACGCAGTGTGCCTGTTCGGCTAGTTTTGTGATCAGCCTTTACCTGCTCATGGTAGCCGAGTATAAGCATTTTCCGAAGCTATGCCCCGTTCTCCTCAGGTCATGTTATTGGGCGATGGCGATTTTTTTTTTTTTTTTTTTTTGGTAGGGTTTAAGGGCGCTCAACTGCTGAGGTCATTAGCGCCCAGTCACTGGTGTTAGAGCACATGGAATCTGCTAAAACTCAAGGGGATGGGGGGACACCAGAAGTACCTGACAAAGATGCAGATAAAAGAAGTAAAAAGGTTAAATGTCTTTGGACAAGCCAGTTAAAGTTATAAAACACAGAATACGAGCAGCTGCTCGAGCGTCATCAGCTAAAACATCCGGTAAAGTAGATGGCAGGGACAGGATAACACGAAATTGACTAAAACGGGGACACGACAATAAAACATGGCGCACTGTTAATGCCTGACCACAAGGGCACTGCGGGGCTGGATCACCGGAGAGCAGGTAGCGGTGGCTAAACCGGCAATGCCCAATCCGCAACCTGGTCAGAAGGACCTCACCGCGCCGAGATGGTCAGGAGGATGTTGTCCAAGCAGTTGGGAGCGGTTTTACTGCCCGGAGCTTGTTTCCTTGGAGGGATGACCAAGCATCCCACCACAACAACACAAGCCTCTTACATACATCCCCACGAACGTCAGATGACGGGACACAATGGGAGGCTGGCCGAGGCAGGAGGACTGCAGCCTTGGCTGCAGCATCCGCAGCCTCATTCCCAGGCACTCCTACATGTCCGGGAACCCACAGAAAGCTGACAGAACCACCATTATTAGCGAAAGAATGGAGGGACTGCTGTATCCGTTGAATCAAGGGATGGACCGGATAGGGAGCTCCAAGGCTCTGAAGAGCACTGAGTGAGTCAGAGCAGAGTACATACGATGAATGGCGGTGGCGGCGGGCATACTGAACGGCCTGATGGAGAGCAAAAAGCTCGGCCGTAAAGCTCGAACATTGGTCGAGGAGCCGGTATTTAAAGGTGGCGGTCCCGACGACAAAGGCACAGCCGACACCATCGTCAGTTTTGGAGCCATCGGTGTAAATAAAGGTGTGACCGGCAAGTCGAGCACGAAGTTCGACAAACCGTGAGCAATACACTGCAGCCGGAGTACCCTCCTTCGGGAGTGAGCTGAGGTCGAGATAAATAGGAACCGGAGCCTGGAGCCAAGGTGGTGTCGGGCTCTCACCCTCTCTGAAGGTGGTAGGGAGGGAAAAATCCAATTGTCGAAGCAGGCGACGGAAGCGGACTCCGGGGGGCAGTAGGGCAGACACATACAACCCGTACTGACGGTCGAGAGAATCGGCGAAGAAGGACTCGTAAGAGGGGTGGTCGGGCATAGACAACAGCCGGCAGGCATACCGACACAGCAGTACGTCGCGCCGGTAGGTCAATGGTAACTCGGCAGCTTCAGCATAAAGACTCTCCACAGGACTAGTGTAGAAGGCTCCGGTCGCAAGACGTATCCCCCGATGGTGAATGGAGTTGAGCCGGCGTAAGAGGGACGGCCGAGCGGACGAGTAGACGAAGCTCCCATAATCCAGCTTCGATCGGACTATGGACCGATACAAGCGAAGCAGGACAGTGCGATCCGCTCCCCAAGATGAACCGCTAAGAACTCTTAGGACATTAAGGGAACGTGTACAACGGGCCGCTAAATAAGAGACATGTGGAGACCAACACAGTTTCCTGTCCAACGTGAGCCCTAGAAACTTAGTTGTGTCCACGAATGGGAGAACAACGGGACCGAGATGTAAGGATGGCGGAAGGAACGCTTTATATCGCCAAAAGTTGATACAAACTGTCTTCTCTTCAGAGAACCGGAAGCCATTTGCCACGCTCCATGAGTAGAGGCTGTCTAGACAACGCTGAAGGCAGCGCTCCAAGAGGCATGTTCTCTGGGCACTGCAGTAGATCGCGAAGTCATCGACAAAGAGAGAGCCTGAGACATTAGGTGGAATGCAATCCATAATTGGATTGATCGCGATGGCAAAAAGGGCTACGCTCAAGACGGAGCCCTGAGGTACTCCGTTCTCCTGGAGGAAGACGTCGGACAATACAGAACCCACACGTACCGTAAACTTTCGATCCGTTAAAAAGGAATCAATAAAAAGGGGCAGGCGACCGCGTAGGCCCCACCTGTGCATAGTGCGGAGGATACCTCCTCTCCAACAGGTATCATAAGCCTTCTCCAGGTCGAAGAACACGGCTACCGTTTGGCGCCTTCGCAAAAAGTTGTTCATGATGAATGTCGACAAGGTCACAAGGTGGTCAACAGCGGAGCGGCGACGACGAAAGCCGCATTGGACATTAGTAAGTAGCCGTCAAGATTCAAGAATCCAGACTAACCGAGCATTAACCATGCGCTCCATCACCTTACAGACACAGCTTGTAAGAGAAATGGGGCGGTAACTAGAAGGAAGGTGTCTATCCTTCCCGGGTTTGGGTATAGGAACAACAACGCCGTCACGCCAACGCATGGGGACTTGACCTTCGGTCCAGACGCGATTGTAGGTACGAAGAAGGAAGCTTTTGCCCGCCGGAGAAAGGTGTGCCAGCATCTGAACGTGAATGGCATCTGGCCCCGGAGCAGAGGAGCGGGACAGTGCAAGCGCACGTTCGAGTTCCCGCATAGTAAAGGGGGCATTATAAGTTTCTAGATTCAGCGAGTGGAAGGAAGGACGCCGAGCCTCTTCTGCCTCTTTCCTGGGAAGGAAGGCAGGATGGTAATGGGCGGAGCTTGAAACCTCCGCGAAAAAGCGGCCAAAGGCGTTGGAGACAGCCACAGGATCAACAAGGACCTCATTACCTGAGGTCAGGCCAGGTACCGAGGAGTGGGCCTTAATGCCCGACAGCCGGCGCAGGCTACCCCAAACGACAGAAGAGGGAGTGAAACTGTTAAAGGAGCTGGTGAAAGAGGCCCAACAAGCTTTTTTGCTGTCTTTTATGACTCTACGGCATTGCGCTCGGAGTCGTTTGTATTCTATACAATTCGCCAACGTAGGATGACGGCGAAAGGTGCGTAAAGCACGTCGTCGAGCACGGATAGCGTCCCTACAAGCCTCGTTCCGCCAGGGGACGGAAACGCGACGTGAAGAAGAAGTAGTACGAGGAATGGAACGTTCGGCAGCATTGACGATAACAGCCGTGAGGTATTCGACCTGACTGTCACAACTGGGAAAATCGTGGGCCGGAAAGGTCGCCAGGGAGGAGTAAAGTCCCCAGTCAGCTTTCAGTATGTTCCAGCTCGAAGGACGTGGGGATGGGGTGTGGTGCAGGAGACGAACGACACAGGGGAAGTGGTCGCTCGAATAGGTGTCAGAAAGGACATACCACTCGAACCGACAGGCAAGAGTGGTAGAACAGATCGAGAGGTCCAAGTGGGAGTAGGTATGAGTAGAGTCCGAGAGGAAAGTCGGGGCGCTGGTATTGAGGCAGACAAGATTGAGATGGTTGAAGACATCCGCCAAGAGTGTGCCTCTTTGACAGGACGCAGGAGAGCCCCAAAGGGGATGATGGGCATTGAAGTCGCCAAACAATAAGAACGGCGGGGGAAGCTGAACGATCAGGTGCATCATGTCAGCCCGACTAACAGCAGATGACGGTGGAGTGTAGACGGTACAAACTGAAAAAGTAAAAGCAGAAAGAGTAATGCGGACAGCTATTGCTTGGAGTGGGGTGGTCAATGGGATGGGATGGTAATAGACATCGTCCCGAACGAGCAACATGACCCAACCATGAGCTGGGATACTGTCCACAGGGGTGAGGTCATACCGCTCCGAGATATAGTGGGTAAAGGCAATACTGTCAGTCGGGCGCAACTTGGTTTCCTGGAGACCAAGGACGAGCGGACAGTGCAGGCGGAGGAGCAGTTGTAATTCCTCCCGATTAGATCGAATACCTCTTATGTCTTGTGACAGCCAGAGCGAGAGCACCGGCAGCAGCGAGTACTGTTTGTATAAAGCGTTTATTTTGCATTTTGTTTACGACCATCCACTAAGGAAGGGATTCTATTTGTGTTTATCTGCTCTGCATAGTAACTAACAGTTCTTGATAAAACTTTACGTAGTTTTCGTGTTAGATTTCTTAGTGTTTTCTTGATCGTTTAGAACAGAAAGCGCCCTAAAACCGTCTTTTGTTTGTTTCGCGGCCGTTAGCCACTAGTCACTTGAATCAGCAGTTGCCTTGTGACAGCCAGAGCGAGAGCACCAGCAGCGGCGAGTACTGTTTGTATAAAGCGTTTTTGTACTTATTTGCTGCGTTTAGCTTTTAAATAGTTTTTCTGGGAAAACCTAGCGTAGTTTTCGCGTCTCGTATTTCAGTGAGTGTTTCTTGATTATCAGAGTAGCTCATCAGAAGATTATCTTGGGAATTTGTCACCGTATAGAGTAGGGTAAACATAGTCATGTGTAGGGACTGTGGTTGTTGTGAGCGGACGCAAGGAGAATTGGCCACTTTCGGGGGCAGGTGGAAGCTTTGTCTGTTAGGCTCATCGAGCTCGAGGCGCAGGCGTCGGCTCGTAGTGGCGTTGGGGCAACTGTGGTGAGACCTATGCCTACTTCGGTGGCCTTGGAATCACATGGAACCCCTGATGTCGCTGCGTCTTCCGGCAGTGAGCATCTTACCGGTCAGCCATCACTCCAGGGTGAATGGCGGACAGTGGTGGGCTCGCGCGTGCCTGGCCGAAAGGCAAAGGTGGGATCTGGCCGCGTGGCAGCTGCCTTACCCCTTTCCAACAGGTACGGGGTGCTTCCTAGTGGTGATGACATCGTTTCCGAACCACCACAGGATGCCTCGCCTGTTGGGCCAGTGGCCGATTCTCCGGCAAGGTCCCGACAGTCACAGAGGGCGGGCCTATTAGTTATAGGGAGCTCCAACGTTAGGCGGGTTATGGAGCCCCTCAGGAAAATAGCGGGTAGGTCGGGGAAGAATGCCAGTGTGCACTCGGTGTGCTTGCCGGGGGATCTCGTCCGTAATGTGGAGGAGGCCCTTCCGGCAGCTATTGAACGCACTGGGTGTGACCGGCTGCAGATAGTAGCACATGTCGGAACGAATGACGCCTGCCGCTTGGGTTCTGAGGCCATCCTTGGTTCCTTCCGGCGGCTGGCTGATTTGGTGAAGACAACCAGCATCGCACGCGGAGTGCAAGCTGAGCTTAATATCTGCAGCATAGTGCCCAGAGTCGATCGCGGTCCTCTGGTTTGGAGCCGTGTGGAGGGTCTAAACCAGAGGCTCAGACGACTCTGCGACTATAATGGTTGCAAATTCATCGACCTCCGTTATTGGGTGGAGAACTGTAGGGCCCCCCTAGACAGGTCAGGCGTGCACTACACACCGGAAGCAGCTACTAGGGTAGCAGAGTACGTGTGGCGTGCACACGGGGGTTTTTTAGGTTAGAGGGACCCCCCCTTGGGCGAAACGATAAAATACCTGACGGCTTACCAGAGAGGACATTATCATCGTTGATAAAGAACGTCCGTCCTCAGAGACCAAAAACAGGAAAAGTTAACGTAATATTGGTAAACTGCAGGAGTATCCAGGGCAAGGTTCCTGAATTAGTATCTCTTATTGAAGGAAATAGTGCGCATATAGTATTAGGAACGGAAAGTTGGTTAAAACCGGAAGTGAACAGTAACGAAATCCTAGACACAGAATGGAATATATACCGCAAGGATAGGATAAACGCCAATGGTGGAGGAGTATTTATAGCAGTAAAGAATTCAATAATATCCAGTGAAGTTATTAGCGAATGCGAATGTGAAATAATCTGGGTTAAGTTAAGTATCAAAGGTGGGTCAGATATGATAGTCGGATGCTTCTATAGACCACCTGCATCAGCAACCGTAGTAGTTGAGCGCCTCAGAGAGAACCTGCAGAACGTCGTGAAGAAGTTTCGTGATCATACTATTGTAATAGGGGGAGACTTCAATCTACCAGGTATAGAATGGGATAGTCACACAATCAGAACTGGAGCCAGGGACAGAGACTCTTGTGACATTATCCTGACTGCCTTGTCCGAGAATTACTTCGAGCAGATAGTTAGAGAACCAACTCGTGAAGCTAACGTTTTAGACCTCATAGCAACAAATAGACCGGAACTTTTCGACTCCGTGAATGTAGAAGAGGGTATCAGTGATCATAAGTCAGTGGTTGCATCAATGACTACAAGTGTAATAAGAAATGCCAAGAAAGGAAGGAAAATATATTTGCTTAACAAGAGTGATAGGGCACAAATCGCAGAATATCTGAGTGACCACCATCAAACGTTCATTTCTGAGGAAGAGGATGTGGAACAAAAATGGAAAAAATTCAGAAACATCGTCCAGTACGCCTTAGATAAGTTCGTACCGACTAAGGTCCAAAGCGAGGGGAAAGATCCACCGTGGTATAACAATCATGTACGAAAGGTACTACGGAAACAAAGAAAGCTTCATCATAGGTTTAAGAGTAGTCGAATCATAGCTGATAAGGAAAAGCTGAACGAAGCGAAAAAGAGCGTAAAGAGAGCAATGAGAGAAGCATTCAACGAATTCGAACATAAAACATTGGCAAACAATCTAAACAAGAACCCTAAAAAGTTTTGGTCATATGTAAAATCGGTAAGCGGATCTAAATCCCCTATTCAGTCACTCGTTGACCACGATGGCACCGAAACAGAGGACGACCGAAGAAAGGCAGAAATACTGAATTCAGTGTTCCGAAACTGTTTCACTGCGGAAAATCGTAACACGGTCCCTGACTTCAGCCGTCGCACGGACGCCAAAATGGAAAATATTGAAATAAACGATATCGGAATTGAAAAACAACTGCTATCACTTAGTAGCGGAAAAGCATCCGGACCAGACGAGATACCCTTAAGATTCTACAGTGATTATGCTAAAGAACTTGCCCCCTCTCTATCAGCAATTTATCGTAGATCGCTGGAAGAACGTAAAGTACCTAGCGACTGGAAGAAAGCGCAGGTCGTTCCCATTTTCAAGAAGGGTCATAAATCAGATGCGAATTATTATAGGCCTATTTCGCTTACGTCAATCTGTTGTAGAATAATGGAACATGTTTTGTGTTCTCGTATTATGACGTTCTTAGATAATACAAATCTCCTTCATCATAACCAACATGGATTCCGCAAACAGAGATCATGTGAAACTCAGCTCGCCCTATTTGCCCAAGAAATTCACAGTGCCGTAGACACTGGCGAGCAGATTGATGCCGTATTCCTGGACTTCAGGAAGGCATTTGATACGGTTCCGCACTTACGTTTAGTGAAAAAAATACGAGCTTACTGAATATCGGACCAGGTTTGTGATTGGATTCAGGATTTCCTAGAAGAAAGAACACAACATGTCGTTCTTAACGGTTCAAAATCTGCAGATGTAGAGGTAATTTCGGGAGTACCGCAGGGAAGCGTGATAGGACCTTTATTGTTTACAATATACATAAATGACTTAGTTGACAACATCGGTAGCTCCGTGAGGCTATTTGCAGATGACACGGTTGTCTACAAGAAAGTAGCAACATCAGAAGACTCGTACGTACTCCAGGAGGACCTGCAGAGGATTAATGCATGGTGCGACAGCTGGCAGCTTTCCCTAAACGTAGATAAATGTAATATAATGCGCATACATAGGGGCAGAAATCCATTCCAGTACGATTATGCCATAGGTGGTAAATCATTGGAAGCGGTAACGACCGTAAAATACTTAGGAGTTACTATCCGGAGCGATCTGAAGTGGAATGATCACATAAAACAAATAGTGGGAAAAGCAGGCGCCAGGTTGAGATTCATAGGAAGAATTCTAAGAAAATGTGACTCATCGACGAAAGAAGTAGCTTACAAAACGCTTGTTCGTCCGATTCTTGAGTATTGCTCATCAGTATGGGACCCTTACCAGGTTGGATTAATAGAAGAGATAGACATGATCCAGCGAAAAGCAGCGCGATTCGTCATGGGGACATTTAGTCAGCGCGAGAGCGTTACGGAGATGCTGAACAAGCTCCAGTGGCGGACACTTCAAGAAAGGCGTTACGCAATACGGAGAGGTTTATTATCGAAATTACGAGAGAGCACATTCCGGGAAGAGATGGGCAACATATTACTACCGCCCACATATATCTCGCGTAATGATCACAACGAAAAGATCCGAGAAATTAGAGCAAATACGGAGACTTACAAGCAGTCGTTCTTCCCACGCACAATTCGTGAATGGAACAGGGAAGGGGGGATCAGATAGTGGTAGAATAAGTACCCTCCGCCACACACCGTAAGGTGGCTCGCGGAGTATAGATGTAGATGTAGATGTTCCAATGAAACAACGCCATCGCTAGTCAAAAGGTTGGGGGAACGAGACGGGGGAAGAGCTGGTCACATCGACGGCCGCGGAGGGCCAGGTTGCGAGGGAACTACGCTACAACCGACGGGAGGCGGATCCGGTTCCATCGAGTCGTCGCCAGCTGCGGCCACTGTCCCTGGTTGTGTAGGAGGGGCCCCATCATTTGCCGACGAAAGGCCGGCGGAGTGCCTGGCAGCAGAGCGTCCCGGCGAAACTGAGGACGGCCGGGAGCAGCGACTCACGGATGGAGCGTCAGACGAAACGCGCCGGGGTGGAGAGGGGGATAGAGACTTCTTCTTGGAGGCCTTCTTGGAAGGCCGAGGAGGCACAGGGATGGTGGGCTGGACCCGAAGAAGGTCCTCACGCGCGGGGTCCGTTTTGGAACGCCGGACCTCGGAAGCTGGGGTCCGGAACGTTTCCCCGATGGACGCCTGAGAAGAGGATCGCTTCTCAGGTGGCGTGGGGGGGGGGGGGGAGGAGGAGGAGGAGGAAGGGTGGCCCCTGGCGCAGAGGGGGTGGGGGCCACGGGGGAGGAGGATTTGAAAGGGAGGGATTTGGGAGGCGGAGGCAGAGCCCCCTGATGGGCGGAGGAGGCGGAGGGGGGACAGGATAGGGGTGAGGATACCGCGGAAGGAGTGGACACAACTGAGGCAAACGAGGTGGTCAATGGCACGGGATGGAGGCGGTCGTACTTCTTCCGGGCCTCAGAATAAGAGAGCTGATCCAAAGTTTTGATTTCTTGTATCTTCTTCTCCTTCTGATATGCGGGGCAGTCTGAGGATCTAGGCGAGTGGACGCCAGGACAATTAACGCACCGAGGTGGTGGGGTGCATGTATGTTCCTCACGAAGAGGACGTCCACAATCGCCACAAAGGGGCTCAGCCTCACACCGGGACGACATGTGCCCAAAGCGCAAACACCTAAAACAGCGCATAGGAGGCGGGACGTAAGGTCGCACGTTACACCGGTAGCACATCACCTTTACCTTCTCCGGGAGAACGTCCCCCTCGAAGGCGAGGATAAAGGCCCCGGTGTCGATCCGACGGTCTTTGGGGCCGCGCTGGACTCGCCGGACGAAATGCACGCCTCGGCACTCCAGGTTGGCCCTGAGCTCCTCATCAGATTGTAGCAGGAGGTCACGATGAAAAATAACCCCCTGCGTCCTATTTAGTGCCAGATGTGGGACAATGGATACTGGGATGTCCCGTAGGCGGTCGCACGCCTGGAGCGCCGCCGACTGTGTGGTGGAGGTGGTCTTGATAAGGACGGACCCTGAACGCATCTTGCTGAGAGCCTCGATTTCCCCGAAGACGTCCTCAATGTGCTGAACAAAGAACATGGGCTTGGAGGTGACGAACGTCCCCCCATCGGTTCGAGAACAGACCAAATAGCGGGGGAAGTACTTCGCCCCAAGCCGGCGGGCCTGTCCCTCCTCCCATGGAGTGGCCAAGGGGGAAAGGGCAGGAGAACCAGAACTAGAAACGGTACCTTTTCTTTTGAAAGACTCGGCCGCAGAGCGACCTGATACATGTTGACGTTTCATCTGCGAAACGTCCGCCCCGATACCACCCACTCCGACCAGGGGCTCTCCCCACGGGCGCCACCCAGCCGCAGCAAGGGCCACCTGGCAGGAAGACCATTGCCGGGAGTCCTGATGCCCCAAGGAGACGGGCATCTACTCCTTGGCCGACGTGGGGAGGGTGCAGCTCAGGTATCGGCAGTACGATCCCTGTGTTGTCAGGGGGCTACAACCTAGAGGGTACATGACGACCCCACCACAACGGGCTGGCTACCGTGCTGGATTTCTGGTGCCATGGAAAGTCCATCATGATCGCTGGTGCAGATGGAGATGCACTATGGGCGTAACTTGGACAACCCATCAGGCGTTTAGGCCCAATTTGAGGAATAGTGGGTATGGTTACAACGCCGGTGCAATGCTGAGTGCCAAGGTCTTAGTGCACTTAGGAGCAGTGGTACACCATGTAAGGTGTCCTTCCCCAAAAGGCTCATACTTCTGTAGAATTTTGAAAAATGGAGGTCAAACCCCAAGGGGGACCATTACATGGAAGGCCGAAACGGTTGAAACTCCTTTTAGTCGCCTCTTACGACAGGCAGGAATACCTCGGGCCTATTCTTACCCCGGACCCGCAGGGGGGGGGGGGGGGGGGGGGGGGGCGATGGCGAGTTCCCTGTACTTCACTATGTCGCAATGTAGGTACGCGCTAGACCAACCAACAACACTTCCTGCCTTCTATCTGCCACTCTGCCATTTCGTGATAGCTTTTTCCTCTTCATGTCCATACACCTGGTCATCCGCCCTGCTATACAATCGTTCTACTTTGGCGCAGTACTCTTAACAAGTCTTCTATTTTTAGATGTACAAGTTCTCCATCTCTTTGAAGAGACTGTCCTTTTGTTTAGATGGTTCAAATATTTCTGTTTTTGGAGTGGTGACAAAATTCACAAGCTGTAGTGAACGCGTTGTCCAGGCTCCTAACTGATTTTCTAGGAGTCGTAAAGCCACTAAACTAATTCGGCTAGAATATTCACTTGCCCTCTAATACAGTTATCTGCGACTTCTTGGAGACACTGTGACAGCAAGTGCCTTCAGCAGAATAAAACTCACCAGCTTGGTTCCACTTCTCGCTGATGACTCTCTTCCAAATTCCTGAGACATCAGTAGCTTTGTCTCTCATATGGGAAATATGAGGTACTACAGACGGAAACTTAGACTTGATGAAATATGTTATTATACAATATAATTTCATAGTCTCTGCATGCATAAGATTCTACTTACATTGTGGTAATTTCAAGTCAACTAGTTAATCTCATGATAAATGCCATAGTTACAAGTAACATTTTCCTATTTTTAAACAAACACATATTGATATTCATTCTTTTCATGTACCATAAATGAAATCAATTTTGAAAATGTTGACCATTTTGCAAAACATTATCTCATATTTTGTTATACTTTCGAACTGGTGCTTAGCTATCCTTGCTTACGTACAATTTATAAATGGAAAAGTTTTATGTGCCACAGCTTATTATCTGTTAGCTGCAAAAGTATTCTTTGTACTCAACATTACACTGAAACGCCAAAGAAACTGGTATAGCCATGCGTATTCAAATACGGAGATATGTAAACAGGCAGAATACGGCGCTGCGGTCGGCAACGCCTATAGAAGACAACAAGTGCCTGGCGCAGCTGTTGGATGGGTTACTGCTGCTGCACTCGCAAGTTATCAAGATTTTAGTGAGTTTAGTTTGAACGTGGTGTTACAGTCGGCACACGAGCGATCGGACACAGCACCTCCGAGGTAGCGTGAAGTGGAGATTTTCCCGCACGATCATTTCACGAGTGTGCCGTGAATAACAGGAATCCGGCAAAACACCAAATGTCCGAAACCGCTGCGGCCGGAAAAAGACCCTGCAAGAACGGGACCAACAACGACTGAAGAGAATCGTTCAACGTGACACAAGTGCAATCCTTCCGCAAACTGCTCCAGATTTCAATTTTGGGCCATCATTGTCAGCGTGCGAACCATTCGACAAGACGTCATCGATATTGGCTTTCGGAGCCAAAGGCCCGATCGTGTACCTTTGATGACTGCACGACAAAAGCAGGCCTTGGTGGCTGAGCGGTTCTAGGCGCTCAGTCCGGAACCGCGCGACTGCTACGGTCGCAGGTTCCAATCCAGCCTCGGGCATGGATGTGTGGGATGTCCTTAGGTTAGTTAGGGGTTTAAGTAGTTCTGAGTTCTAGTGGACTGATGACCACAGCTGTTAAGTCCCACAGCGCTCAGAGCGATTTTTTTTTTTTTTTTTGCACGACAAAAAGCTTTACGCCTAGTCTGGGCCCGTCAACATCGACACTGCACTGCTGATGTGTGGAAACATGTTGCCTGGTCGGTCGAGTTGCGTTCCAAATTGTATCGAGTGGATGGACGTGTACCGGTATGGAGATAACTTCATGGATCCATGCATGCTGCGTGTTAGCAGGGGACTGTTCAGACTGGTGGGGGGCTCTGTAATGGGTGGGGTGTGTGCAGTTGGAGTGATATGGGACCTCTGATACGTCTACGTACGACTCTGACAGGTATCACGTACGTAGGAATCCTGTCTGATCACCTACAACCATTCATGGCCATTGTGCATTCCGACGGACTTGGGCAATTCCAGCAGGACAATGCGACACCCTACACTTCCAGAGTTGCTACAGAGCGACTCCAGCATCACTCTTCTGAGTTTAAACACTTGCACTGGCCACTAAACTCCCCAGACGTGAACGTTATCGAGCATATCTGGGATGCTCTGCAACGTGCTGTTCAGAAGAGGTCTGCACGCCCTTTTACGGATTTGTGGACAGCCCTGCAGGATTCACAGTGTCAGTTCCCTCCAGCACTACTGCATACATTAATCGAGTCCATGGGACGCCGTGTTGCGGCACTTCTGCAGGCACGCGGGGGCCCTACATGGTATTAGTCAGGTGTACCAGTTTCTTCAGCTCTTCAGTGTACAAACTGTACTAAACAGTTACATACAGCCACACACCACCTCTTTGTTGTTATGATGTTTTAAAGAGCAACGTTGTTTTTCAGGTGTGGAATTTACTTTCAAGAAGCAGCTCCAGAAAAGTAGAGGAAGAAATGGATCCCCGGGAGAGTGACACAAATAATCTTGCAGGCCATTTACGAAAGCTTCACATCGGCGGAAAGCTGCAGATTGCGTCTGGAGAGGCGATCGATCCGGAGGAGAGCAGCGGCAGCTGCAGCCTCAGCTGAGCCGCGGGAGTTGCAGACGGTGGCGCCACACCACAGGAGCGGGGAGCTGCTAAGGCGCCGCCAGGGGCTGCGTCTCAGGTCGCCGGGGGTGGACAGGGGCGTGGCGGTGGCAGGTAGTGCTCGTTACAACACTACTCGTCAGCGGTCAGGGGTGCCCGTAAGTGTGGAGCGAGGCATGGGTGGGGGAGAGGGGCCCGCCTGCCCTGCAGCTCGCCACAGACTGCGCCCCCCCTGCTGGTAGAGGTCCGTGCGGACGAGCTGGCTGAATGGGCGACGGCTGGATGGCCCTGCGCTGGGCACGTGGGAGAGGGCACGTGGGAGAGGCCACGTGGGCAGCGTGAGACTGCAATGAAGGCTTTCACGACTGGATGCTACTGTTGTTGATAATTCTTCTGGGTTATAAGGCCGTAGTCCATGGAATACTTCTATTCCTAACGTTTCGTCCAATACTACACTGGACATCCTCAGAGGGATGGCTGGTCCTGTTGAGTCCTGTAGTCGGTAGGACTCAACATGACCAGCCATACCTCTGAGGATGTCCAACGTAGTATTGGACGAAACGTTAGGAATAGAAGTATTCCATGGACCACGGCCTTATAACCCGG
Source organism: Schistocerca piceifrons (assembly GCF_021461385.2). Lineage (NCBI taxonomy): Eukaryota > Metazoa > Arthropoda > Insecta > Orthoptera > Acrididae > Schistocerca > Schistocerca piceifrons. The sequence goes on from NC_060146.1 coordinate 219,251,742, forward strand.
AAGAATTATCAACAACAGTGTGAGACTGCGGAACTGGACGTCGACGGCGAGAACTGGGACTGCGACACACTCCGTGGGACCCCTGATACGGAGGCTGGAAGCTGCCACCGTGGACTGACATCAGCTGTGGCGTGCACAACAACAGCTTTGTATTTTAAGCAAATTGTTACTCTTCATCTCAACTATGTGTTGATTCTTTTATATAATTTACCAAAAAGTTTTTAATTCTAAGTATTAATTCTGACCAACTTGAATCCAAAGCACAGGTTTGCTCGTACACCATTTCGATGCATGCAAGCGAATAGTATTTAAGTGCAGCTACACTATTGATGACAAACAGCTGGAGACAGCGTCTGCCGCATAATTGTTGTTGTGGTCTTCGGTCCTGAGATTGGTTTGATGCAGCTCTCCATGCTACTCTATCCTGTGCAAGCTTCTTCATCTCCCAGTACCTACTGCAACCTACATCCTTCTGAATATACTTAGTGTATTCATCTCCTGGTCTCCTACCATTTTTACCCTCCACGCTGCTTTGCAATACTAAACTGGTGATCCCTTGATGCCTCAGAACATGTCCTACCAACCGATCCCTTCTTCCAGTCAAGTTGTGCCACAAACTCCTCTTCTCCCCAATTCTATTCAATACCTCATTATCTAACCATCTAATCTTCAGCATTCTTCTGTAGAACCACATTTCGAAAGCTTCTATTCGCTTTTTGTCTAAACTGTTTATCGTCCATGTTTCATTTCCATACATGGCTACACTCCATACAAATACTTTCAGAAACGACTTCCTGACAAATCTATACTCGATGTTAACAAATTTCTCTTCTTCAGAAACGCTTTCCTTGCCATTGTCGGTCTACATTTTATATCCTCTCTACTTCGACCATCATCAGTTATTTTGCTCCCCAAATAGCAAAACTCCTTTACTACTTTAAGTGTCTCATTTCCTAGTGTAATTGCCTCAGCATCACCCGAGTTAAGTCCACTAAATTGCATTATCCTCATTTTGCTTTCGTTGACGTTCATCTTATATCCTCCTTCCAAGACACTGTCCATTCCGTTCAACTGCTCTTCCGAGTCCTTCATTCTTTTCATGTACCATAAATTCTGACAGAATTACAACCTTAAAGTTTTTCTAATATCTAGGCGTAACTATCCACACCGACCTTAGCTGGAAGGCAAAAGCAGACACCAGATTGAGATTCATCGGAAGATTCTTAAGCAAATGTAACTCTTCGATGAAACAAGTGGCTTGGCTCTGAGCACTATGGGACTCAATTTCTGAGGTCATTAGTCCCTTAGAACTTAGAACTAGTTAAACCTAACTACCCTAAGGACATCACACACATTCATGCCCGAGGCAGAATTCGAACCTGCGACCGTAGCGGCCTCGCGGTTCCAGACTGCAGCGCCTAGAACCGCATGGCCACCTCGGAAGAAATGGCTTATAATGTGCTTGTTTTCCCGATTCTTGAGTATTGTTCATCTATCTGGGCTCCCTATCAGATAGAACTGATACAGCAGATAGAGAAGATCCAACGAAGAGCGACGCGTTTCGTCACGGGATCGTTTAGCTGGCGAGAGAGCGTTACGGAGATGCTAAACAAACTCCACTGGCAGACGTTACAAGAGAGGCGTTGTGCTTCACCGACAGATTTACTACTGAAATTTCAGGACAGAATTTTTCTGGAGGAGTTAGAAAACATATTACTTACCCCCACATACATCTCGTGTATTGACCACGAGGAGAAAATTGAAGAAATTACAGCGAATAGAGAGGCTTAACGACAGTCGTTCTTCCCACGGACTATTCGCGAGTGGAACAGGGTTGGAGGGATTAGATAGTGGTACCGAAAGTACCCTCTGCCACACACTATTACGTGGCTTGCGGATTATGATGTAGATGAAATGAAACTCTTTATCTTCAGCTGGAATTAAGACTGGCTGGTATCCAAGTTGTTTTTTACACAGGGATTCTTCTCTTAAATGCACATAAGTTTAAGATTAATACTAGAATGCAGTTAGGTTGGTAAATACAGAATAGAAGTCTTAGCAAAAAATTAGTTTCACTATCTACACATTTCTTTTAATATCAAGAAAAGAATATTAATCATCAGCTTTTATAATGAGAAAGACAGGCAGAATCAGCAACAGGTATACCACAGTTACAGGACAGCAACAACACACGACTACCAGCTGAAAACAGGTGGTACAGATACCAATGTGTCAGCGTATAAACATCAATAAATGACCTGCAATTGCATGTGACTGAGAGAACTGAGGCCTCAGCTCACATCGCTGGCAGCATGAACAACATCGAGAGTGTGTGGTGCCACCTTTTGAAGCATACATCAAAAACGTTCTGGTTTAAATTTTTGGAAGTTATTTTTTGTAATGAAACCATAGCTGACAAGTGGATCTTATGGAGTTGTATGTCATGATTTACCAATTCATAGAAACGTTAGATCCATAAAAAAAACAGGAATTTTAGATGTAAGTAAAAACTTGCAGCATCCTCCACGGGAATCAGTGTATGAGAGGGTGATCAAACACCTCTCATCAACAACGCTTCAGGAGCATCTTCTTTGCCCTTATAGAGTGCCGCCGAGAACTGTCATGAAGAAGGAAACGTATGACAAATATGTTATGTGGGCTGCATGACATCGGGTGAAATCTCTCACCAGACTCTCGAATTTGACGGGAGGCATATCTTCCAGGCATCTTTACGTGCTCACTGTGAGCTCATAAATGAAAAGAGCAACTTTCGCGATCAACAGGCATACTACCCAACACATCTCTACAGAACCTCATCGGAGTTTCACAGTGGTTTGAAGAGTGTGGAGATGGTTGAAGCCCTTTAAAATTCGGTAAACATACATTTAGGCAAAATAACGTAAAACAATACTCTCTCTGAGCTTCCAAAGAAGCATTCTACTCCAAAACAAATACTGGGAGTGAAATTTATAGTCGCTTCATAGAAAGTATACTTGGATTATTACTAACCGGATGTGGACAAAATTTGCGATTTAAATCTCACGTATGTAAAAGAGTAAGGTATCATGAAATGATGGCATAGAGGCCTTAGGGAGCCATCTGTGGGCTTAGCTATGAATAAAGTGATATTCTGAACAGAACCTACTTACATAGTCTAAGCAATCACCAGACATACATAATGCCCTATCATATTCGCAATCTTATATAGGAACCATTACTTGACAAAAAAAAAAAAAAACTCATAAAGAATGTTAACAAATATATCGGCTCAACCACTTGTCTATATTGTAAAACACTGAGATTAACGCGTTTCGGAAGTCAAGATTCCATCATCAGAATAATAAAAAGTAAAATAACTTGTTAAAACTCGCTAAAATGGAACATGCACCAGGCACAATAAAACTGATAATAAAATTAAAACATCGTGGCTACTTCCCTTGTTGCAGCCGTGTCCTCCAAGGTGCATCTCCACATAATCGTCAAAATATAAAAAACTCTAAAATGGTGTCGCCTATGGTGTTCAACATCTAACCACATGGCTCTCTCCTCTATCGTCGTAAACCGCCCGTGCGTCTTCGTTGATACCACACACCACGTAGCCAGAAACGACACTCAAACGCGAGTGAACTCACGCGCAAGTAAACAAGGAAGTCACAGAGATGTCCGTACAAACAAATAACGTATACATGTTCCAAGGACCTCGTGAAATGATGGTATCCTGCCAATTGCTAAAAATGTAGTGAAATGTTTGAAAAAGTTATTTGTGTCACCAGTTAGCTGTTCATTCAGTGTGTTCTGATTATCCACGCTATGTATCGCAATTTACAGCTGTTCTTGTAGATCCAGCTTTTTGCCTTTGTCCTGTCTATGTAAAATAACGAGATCCTGATCTATTCCCAACATGGGGTGTCCCGTTTCAAAAAAATGGTTCAAATGGCTGAGCACTATGGGACTCAACTGCTGTGGTCAGAAGTCCCCTAGAACTTAGAACTACTTAAACCTAACTAACCTAACCTAAGGACATCACACACATCCATGCCCGAGGCAGGATTCGAACCTGCGACCGTAGCGGTCGTGCGGTTCCAGACTGTAGCGCCTTTAACCGCTCAGCCACTCCGGCCGGCTGTCCCGTTTCCTTAATATGCATGGCTACGGCTGACTTTTCGAAATTATTAAGCCGGAAAGCATCGCTATGTCCTTTGTAACGTACTTTGAAGGACCTACCAGTTTGGCCTACATAATTTGCCTTGCACGTGTTACACTGAATTTTATAGAAGGCATCTCTCCTATTTATCGCTTTCCTGCTGTAAATTATTTCTTAGTTTAAATCACAGCGTATTATTGGTCTGAAAAGCGGTATCAACTTTAAAATGTTTGAAAATGTTAGGCACTTTTTGCTAAATATCACCCAAGTATGGTATTGTGGCTCGTGATATTTCGCTTGACTTCCGAAACGCGTCAATCTCAGTGTTTTACACTATAGACAAGTGGTTGAGCCGATGTATTTTTTAACATTGACATTCACAACCACGACCTCTGATCCAGTATGGATAAAGTCAAAGTTCATAAAGAATGTTGTAATACATCATTAGCATCATACACACAGTTATTCAGTAGTTGATACAATCTCAAGTCGTCCATCGGTATGTGAAAACCAAGACCATATTGTGAAATACAAAAAGGTTTGCAATATCAATAAGCCAAATGTTGAAGATAGTGTAGAATATGGGGGAACAATCGTTTGGAAGACAAAGTAAGAACAAAATAAATATAAACAACACACTAGTATAGTAGCCTGCTGGTCTTCAGTATAAGATACAGGCGCCAGATGCATTGGATTTGTAGCTTACAGGTCGAGCTACCGCCTCCACAGGTGTGAGGACTCTTCAGCACGATATTTATTTTATTATTGCCTTTGACTTACAAACCATTGTTTCCCCATATCAGTTCGTAAAATAGTATACCTGCTACTTTTCACGGGCTTTGAAATGCAAACAGGTTTGTCTGCGTGGGTGTGGTTTGTATATATGAGTACATAGCTGCTGACGTCATTTTCTGCACAATATACTTACCTTCCACACAGCTAAGTAATGGCTGGTTATATGGAACCCAAAATGTCACTAAAAATTTGAGCAGTTATGGTACTCTGTGCTGGTATTGTTCATTATATGGCCCGTATACAACATTTGGATGACTCCACACTGGGAAGAATCATCGGGAAATTGGAAGGCGAACGAAGTGTGAGACGAGATTAGCCCAGGAGTTTGGTAGCCGGGGAGCATTCCGAACTACAGCCTCTGCTGCCCCGAGGAGAGGAGGTAATCAGTCAACTGCATCAGCATATGGCCACTACACTGTGCAACTGCTAAGAAGGGACCCTCGTCAAACAGCAGCTACAGTAGAATCCACTTTTATTATGATTGCGAGGCACCTCCACAGTGGCACGGACACTGCGTGGGGATGGTCTCTCTGCCTGAGGAGCGGTACATTGTGTCCAAATGACGCCCGCACATCGACGGCAGCGTCTGGGATGGTGTCAAGAGCACGGGGTATGGACCAGCAAGGTGAGGGGCCACGTGCTGTTCTCAAATGAGAGCAGACTCAGTTAGGGTACGGAGAGGCGTACTATACCTGTTTCTGAGATTATTATTGCTAGTGAGGGTTCCTACCTTTTACCGCACGGGAGTTTGTCTTTGTCTTGTCGTAGACGTAAGATAAATTCCGACTGTAGTATTAACTTATGGGTGAAGGCTAGTGGTCCTGCTTCTTTGGAAGATTGTCGTATTGTGGGTGATTGTACTTTATATAATCATTGAAAGCAGTTCTCAAATCGGCCCTTTTAAGGGCCACAAATACTACACATTGATCTTGCCAAAAGCCGAGAAGCGATTCTTCTTGGTGTTTTAGCTCTCTGGGGCACCCTGGGATGCTCTGTGGGCTGCTCAATATATGTCGAGCACAGTCTCTGATTGGTTGTCTTGGTTTTGGCGCGTGCGCGTGCGTTGGGGCTTATGGGCGCTCAACGTCGAGGTCATCAGCGCCCTGACACACATTAAAAGGAACGAATGTGGACAGACCTAATAAAACTGAAGCACACACTCAAAGAAAGCAGGAAAAGAAAAGAAAGCGGGAAAAGAAAAGAAAGCTGGCCACTTACATAAAATATTGGCGAGCTTGTCACACAGTGAGCAAATTAAGATCCTCTCCCTAAAATCTTTGTAAAAACATTTGACATGGCACAGAACGTTAAAACTTTAACCACATTCGTCAGAGTGTTGCCTAAAAGAGATGGCAGGTCCGCTGGCGAGTCAGCCGCGGCCCGCTGGTCAGAAAATAAAACGCAATCCAATAAAACGTGGCGCACAGTGACTTGGACGCCACAAGCAACACACATTGGAGGGTCCTCCCGCCGGAGTAGGAAGCCATGCATCATAGGGCTGTGGCCTATCCGAAGCCGAGTGAGGAGAACCTCGTCCCGTCGACGGGGCTGAAAGGAAGTACACCACACACGCGTTGTGGGCTTGACTATACGGAGCTTATTGTCAGTCACTTCCAGCCACTCATCCTCCCACCGACGCATGACTCGTGAGCTCAACAGCGAGGTGAGTGCGTGCAAGGGGATAGCACACTGAGATACTTGTGGGGCGAGACACGCCTCCGTGGCTGCGAGATCTGCCCTTTCATTCGCAGCAGAAAGCCACCACCTTCCCCAATCGCTGTAGGTGGAAGAGGGCATCCTGGATGGTCTGGACTATTTTATCTGCTGCATACAAACGTTGCAAAGTGTGAAGGGCACTTAGTGAATCGGAATAGACAAGAAATTTAGGACAGGAAGAATGTCTCATCTGCTCCACTGCCCGCAAGATCGCAGACAATTCTGCATCAAAGTCAGTAAAATTCTGAGGCAGTCGGATCCTGAGGACACGATCCGGAAAAGCAACCGTCGGAATCCCCTTGTTTCGACCCATCTATAAAAACAGCTACATAGTCGTGGTGCTCAGATAAAATGGAAGAAAATGCTGTATTAAAAACGGTGGCAGCAGTGCAATCTCTCATGTACTGCAATAAATCTGAAATCACTCCGGGCCTCTTCAGTAACCAGGCTGGCAGGCGGTTAAAATCCTGGATTTGGGGTTGTACAGACTCCAGCAACAAGCTGGTGAGCAGGCGAGGTCGGAGCTGCAAGAAAGTGACAAGCCTGGCGCACCAGCAGGAGCTGCCGCCGGATGGTAAGTGGCGGTTCGCCAGACTCAGCACAGAGGCTGGGTACGGGACTGGTCCGATAAGCACCTGTGGCCAGTCCAATCCCAGCATGGTGGACAGCGTCAAGGATCCGCAAATAAGACGGCCTCACTGACCCATACACCGCGCACCCGTAATCCAGCCGTCAACGCACAAAAGCTCGATAAAACTGGAGGAGACGCGACCTGTCCGCTCCCCGAGACCTGTGGCTGAGGCATTTGAGGATGTTCAGTGCCTTCAGGGTTCTGGCTTTCAAGTCGCGTAGGTGTGGCAACCTGGAGTCAAGAATTAGGCCCAGAAATCGCACTGTGTCTCTCAAATGTAGGACAGTATCCCCCATATGCAAGGCAGGCAAAGTAAAAAGACGACGAGAACGATTAAAATGAACACACAAACACACTTATCGGAAGAAAACCGAAAACCCATCTTTGCAGCCCGCTCCCCTAACCGCCGCACTGTTAGCTGCAACTGGCGGCTCACGTCTTGAAGTGAGAGGCTACTGGCCGTAGAGGAGCCGACCTGCATCCCATCGAGCGTGCGTGGAATGCGTGGGGCCGGCCTCGGTGGCCGAGCGGTTCTAGGCGCTTCAGTCCGGATCCGCGCGACCGCTACGGTCGCAGGTTCGAATCCTTCCTCGGGCGTCGATGTGTATGATGTCCTTAGGTTAGTTAGGTTTAAGTAGTTCTAAGTTCTAGAAGACTGATGACCTCAGATGTTAAGTCCCGTAGTGCTCAGAGCCATTTGAACGCATGGCTCCAATGCGTGGGGGAGCCATACAGCAGCATTCGTCAACGAGCGTCGAGCAGTTGTAAACATCGCTCGTTGAGGATCTCGCACCCGTCGGCCGTCGTAATTTAATGTATTATCATCATTTTGATTATTGTCGACTTACTTGGTGGGCCGTAATCAAAATATGTCATTAAATTTTGATTTACAATGAAATTCTTTCGTAAAGTATTTTAACAATATTAATCTTAAATTATTTGTTACGTTAATGAATGTAAGAGTCGCTGAATCTTAAAACATGAGCATATAACTTGAACAATGGAATAAACTTTTCATATTAATTTTCTCGGCTAGTCATTTCCGTTAAAGCAAAAAATTACAATTACGACCTACACACGCGCGAGAGTATTTTTTCTTACCTCCGTTAACCATTGTATTATAGTCGGAGTCCTGGCTCTGGCTCTCGGCTGTTGTACTGAAAATAAGAAACTTAAAGCTACGTTTTTTCTGCAATGTCGGGCGGCTGTGGAGAAAAATGTATATTATGTTAATAGCGGGCGAGTCTTTCGCTTCCGCTAATTTTTTATAAGTTAATATCACCACGTAATGGCGTCGTTGGCTGCATCGGCCGCTGAGATTGTTGAACTGTAAATTACTCGAATGGAGGTTAATTCAAAGGAAGACGGACACGAAATCTGGATCACCTTTACAAATTGAAAGTGCACAATGATATTGAATCAATATATTATCTGCTTAATTAGTATAAATATGCTTACATTTGCCAGCACTCGCAAGATGTCTGTCTACACGCAACCAAGACAAGAGAAGAAGAGAAGACGACTAAAAAATTAACAAAACAGCGTATCTTGTCTCTCTAGATCATTTTGTTATTTTTCTTTGCACTCTAAACTTACACAGAGAAATTATTATTTTACAGGTACATGATAAAAATATATATTATTAAATTTTTAAATGTATCTTCTTTATAAATACTGTTTTTTAAGTCTTTTTGTATTATTTAATTGGGGAAGCTATAAGGACTGGAACGCCCTACCACAAGAAATGCTCACCAAAATTACGACTAGCACGAGAGCACGTGGCAGAGCACGGTTTTTCACAGTTTTTCTTTTATTTCCTTTCCATACTTCCGTAGCTTTCGTATTCGCTCTGCACTGGACATTTTTGTCTCTTTGGACTGGTTTCGATGGTTAGCTTTCGCCTAACTTCTATTTTCCTTAATTCCGAGCATATTTACGAATCACATCATCGAAATCTTTCAACAATTTGTGACCTTCGCATTAGTACCTGTTTCCAGTTAGTTTCTGGCGAACACCTTGTCTCCATTTCCGACGTCGCAGTGGTCTGAAAGCTGTCTACAGTGACAGAATCAATGTCCCAGGTAAACGCGTTTCCACGCTACACCAGTTTATGACTTCACAGAAAGCAAACTTGTAACAAATCACGCGTGAGCACCTAGACTGCTACGACACAATCACGAACAGAACAAATACTAAGCGACAATCTACCTTCTTTGGAATCGTTTTAACTCAAGACCTGTTTGCATGGGGGAGAAGGGACTGATTACCTTGTAGTTTGGTTCCTTTACTCTCCAAACCAACCAACCAACCAACCAACCAACCAACCAACCAACCAACCAACCAACCGTGACCTAACCCTCGTGGGCTTAACCTTGTAAAATAATTCATCTTACAAACATACATGAGAGCGCTGCACGAGTAGCGGATAAGATCCATGGCCCTGTGTTTAATGTGATCTGTAGAGCGCCCCCTTGCAAGTAAGCGGCGCAGCAGTGGGGCCTTCCTATGAGAGGCATGGCAGCGAGTTGAGTTTCCAAGAAGGAGATCTGGTATCTGTGAATCGCGGAGAAATTATCTGGAATACTTTGTTACGGAGATGATAATTTGCCTGTAAAGCTATTTTATTGATTCTGTTGATGGAGAAGATATTTTAGGAGGAATATTTTAAGACAAGCCATGCACAAGCAAGAGAGACTATTTGTTTGTCATTACCATTAATTGAAGGAAATCTTTATCTCTTAGGTAACTAATAACATTCGTGATTAGTGTTAGTCTGATGTCTTTGTATTAATTGTGTCGCAAATTACGCGGTTGGTTGAAGTGTCTAATTTTAGTAACTGGAGACACCGGAAGGAGGTCTGTCACGATGGAACTGGTAAATAAATGCTTTACCGTAAGCGATTTTCGCAGACTGAGACCAAACAGTACTAGCTAATACACTGCATGTCCAGCCAGCCTAGTAGCCTGTTATATTATCTACTCTAGCCAAACACACATGTTTTGGCTGCCTTCTAGCTTTCTGTGGCTCTCTTTCACACACAATGTTCTCATTGACTACCTCTATCCTCTCTGCTGTCTTTCTCTTAATTTAATGCGCACAGAAATAATCCCGCACCTGACAAAAGAATGAACGGACACAGGAAAATAGTGTAATATTGGGACTAATTTGACAGCGGATGTCTTCTAATAACAAGATAACCAATCTGTCTTAGGTTTCCTGTGATTTGCGTAATTCGCTTCAACGAAACACCAACAATGGGTTTTCCAACAAATCTGTAATCTGGCTCCTAAATGGTTGTTACCCAATTTCCATTTCTGAAAGGAAAGTACCAAGATGCTTATTGCCCATCTTATATATCCCGAAAAATATCATTTGTTAGTCTACCAACCACAACATAAGCATAAAAAACGTTTACCAACCAAAGTATAACTTCGTGAAAGCAACGTTTCAGGGTGAAAGATCACGTCACGGATCACAACTTCTGTTAAGGACGCTTCCTATTGGCTCTAAGGCGTCCTTCAATACCCGCCGGTTCGGCGACGTCGAGACTTCACGGAACTAACAACGTCTACTTACAAGCTGTGCTTCGTGCTACGTATCCCAGTGTATTCAGTGACTTTAAAAAGGAAAACCTTAAAAATGAGTAAAGGAAGAAACATTTTTGGAAGCCAATCAGGAACTTAAATTTTGCTCGGCATACCACCTATCACGCAGAGCAGATGGCTGGACGATAGGCAATCCACACTGCACTGAAGTGCCGCAGGCTGCCTAAATCTGCTTTCTCTTAGGGACAACGCCAGTGCCGCCACAAAGCATCAGTGGACATTTTTCTTCCACAACGTGTGTGTGTGTGTGTGTGTGTGTGTGTGTGTGTGTGTGTGTGTGTGTGTGTGTGTGTGTGTGTGTGTGTGTGTGTAAATAAATGAGTATAAGCTTCCAAAATGCGTCTTTACCAGTACATGGCCTGTCTTTGTTACTATATAACGGGACAGAAGTAAAGAAACGCAAAACAACAACAGCAGTTACTTGGTTACAGTGAGGACAATAATTTCATGATTCACAAAAATGTTCGAAATTTGGACCGTCCCTTCCAATGCAAGAATTTCAAAGCTCCGTCACCCATTCACGCCAAAGGTCAACCGCTGGCGTGTGGCAGGTAAGTCATCTGGTGACGACGTAAGTTCAACATTTCTCATCCCTTTTGGAACTACTTCCAAAATGTATTAAATTACTTTTCTGAGGGTCTTCTACACCGCTTCGCGGGTTTTTAAACGTTAATAAGAATCACCGTATATTATCGCCAGTTGCGATTTAATGTGATTTGTCTGATCAGTAAACACTGTCACCAAATACATCATGACGTTTTCATCAGTTACGTTTTTCATTAAAATTCAATTAATGAGTAGTAGTCACAAAATTACGTACTACGTTTCTTTGTTTGGAGGTACATGGCTGATGGTTTCCTACACGCATTGAAATTCTCTGCGCCATAGTGCCATAGTATGCAGCTAGGAGAGCGAGAACAAAATGGCGCCTGCGATCTCCACCTGACGAGTTGGCTGTGCCACTTCGTGGGGATTTTATTGCAAGACAGGGCCACGTACTTGTGTCGTAAATTCTCAAAAAAAACATTTACGTAGCTTCATTTCTTATCGAGTCGTGCCGCAATAAGTTTCTAGAATTGTACTCTATCAGGACTACGGTTCGGTAGTTTTGGTACACGACAAAAAAGGCGTAGTAAATGGTATTGGTAGCATTGGTAGGAAAAGAAACCAAGGAGTATGTGAGAGCGAAAACTTTTCTTGTTTGTTTGACTGCAGACAGATCCGTACATCATCATTCAGTGTTGGTCCATTATATCCTTACAGAATATAAACAACACTTTTTAAGTAATAAAAATTAGTTGAGCAAGTTAACGTCTGTGCTTTTATACAACAAAAGCATTTACTTTTGATGTACTTACATTATAAATGCCAAAACATTAAAAAATATAAAATAGTGTTTGAATGATATTGCCACCATTTGATTGTACAGCTTGCTTGCTTTACATTATCGTCATGATTTCGGCTACAAGCCATGATCAAGCACAACAATGTCAGATATAATTAGACTTCGTTAAGTTATGGACAAAGTCTGTTGATACCCAGTTCAGTAGATCTTGACGATGACTTCACTTAAAATCTGATTATATCCAATACTGTTGTACTTCGTAATGGCTCTGAGCACTATGGGACTTCTGAGGTCATCAGTGCCGTAGAACTTAGAACTACTTAACCTAACTAACCTGAGGACATAACACACATCCATGCCCGAGGCAGGATTTGAATCTGCGACCATAGCAGTCGCGCGGTTCCAGACTGAAGCGCCTAGAACCGATCGGCCACCGAGGCCGGCATTTCATAGTGGCTTAAGGTCGAAATCAGGGGAGCAGTAATATAAATTAAAGAAATTGTGAAGTCAAATGGCGGTATACCATTGGAACATAAAGAAAGATGTAGTTAATTTGTACTCAATAGAACTTTCCTCATGATCGAAGACAATAGTTTCCTGTTATCATACATGAATGTGAAAGTTGTTTATGAATAACAAATGTTTATGTAAGTAGGACCAAGTATTCAAGTGATATTTGATAGTTTGTCATTTTTATTTTATATTTTTGTCGGGGAAATTGCGTGTTCTGGCGCCTTATGTTAAATCTTTGCCGTTTTTTTTTTATTTTTACTACGCCATCCCTCTGTTGGATGATACAAATCAAGAAATTTTGAATAAAATCTTCATTAAAAATAGACAATTTCAGTTTTGCTATAAATACTGCTAATTTTTAAGTAAGAGACAGGAGGATAAACATGCAGAACAAATGTGTTCCATGGGTTATCCGGCCGTGTATACACTGGCGGTAAAAAAAACTGCAACACCAAAGAGGAGTTGTGATACGGAAACGAAAGTTGGTAGGCGTGTTTCTACATCTGAAGGATGAAGTCCATTCAAATTTCGCGCCAGTCGCCCGAGAGTGACAATGAGGATGCAAATCATGTTTGCTTTAAATACACACATCGTGACGGAAACATTCTCATGTGGCGTGCGGGTTTGGAGGACCGTACTGTATCTTGAGCTGTAATCTGAGCAGCAGTTGGCGGCACAGTTACAAAGAACGGTTACAAATCGGTCAGTTCGAGGTCACATCCGAGTCAGACACCCTGAAGAGTGCACCTTCCACTGGCACCAAACCCCCCTCCATTCGGGGGCTACAAGCGAGAGCTCATTGGAGGGCAGGGTGGAGATCTGTTGTGTTTTCTGGTGAAAGGCAGTTCTGCCACGGTGCCAGTGATGGTCGTGTGTCTGTTAGGAGGAGGTCAAATCAGAGCCTGCGAACCACGCTTTCTACGTACCAGACGCACTGGATCTGTACCGGAGTTAAGGTCTGTGTTGCGATTTCGTATGATGGCAGCAGTACTCTCGCGGCTATCGGATGCACCCCGACTACAAATCTGTACGTCAGTCTGGTGATTCGACTTCTTGTACTGCCATTTATGAACAGCATTCCTCGGGGTGTTTTCCAACAGGATAACGCCGGCCCACATACTGCTCTTGAAACACAGCATACTCTACTGGATGCCGACATTTTGCCTTGGCCTGGCCTGCTCGATAACCCAACCTTTCTCCAATCGAGTACATACGGGACTTCACATGAGCACAACTTCAGTGTATCCACAAACAGCATTAACCGTACCTGAGCAACAGGCACCAAACTCCAGCGCACAAATTGACATCCGGCACCTGTACAACACAATGCATGTATGTTTGCACGCTTGCATTCAACATTCAGGCGATTACACGTGTTATTAATTTACCAGCATTCCACATTTCCAATGGCTTATTTCGCGCTTATATTACCCTTTGATCTTGCAATATTAGTCACTTAAATATTAGCTCTACAAATCTATTTCCGAAATTTCATTACCCTAAATTAATTATTTTTTGCGGTTGCGATTTTTTTCTCATCACTGCATATTCTTACTCAGTTTCTAGGTGGTTCACCGCTTTCAGTGCTTTTTTTTTTTTGGGGGGGGGGGGGGGGGAATCTACAAGGGTTGCCCAGAAAGTAAAGGACCGCATTTTTTTCTCAGCCAAAAACAATGCTAGGAATGCGAAGCGTTATGTATGAATCTCCTGAGTGAGCGCGTCAAGTTTCCGTCACTCCCGACAGACAACGTAGCTGCAGGAGAGGTTCAAATTTGCTTCTGTAGTTGATGTACGTTACAAGCAACGTCCGGTCATTGAATTTCTCACTGCAGAGAAAAACTGTGAGCAATATTCACAAACGCTTGTGCAAAGTCTCTGGAGCATCTGCTGTCGACAGAAGTACAGTTAGTGGCTGCTACAGCGGGCGAGGTCATCAGAAGGCGGTTCGGTGGAGCTCCACGATTTGCAGCGGTCGGGGAGACCATCCACGGCTGTCACACCTGACATGTTGCAACCAGCTGATATACTCATTCGCGAGGACAAACGCATTGCGACTCGGCAGTTGGCACTGTATCTGACAAATCAGTGAAGGAAGTGTGGATGTAATCATCCGCAGTCTTTGATATTCAAAAGTGTGTGCAAGATGGGTCCCACAGTGCATCACATATGGCACAGAGAGAACATTTGTCTTTATTTGTTGTATCGTTCTGAAGCTGAGGGGTAGGCCTTCTTGTCCCAGTTGTGACAGGTGATGAAAACTGGGATCACAGTTTTGTAGCCCAAAGAAAAACGACAGTATTCGATGGAATGGCGCCATTCCCAATACCTACAAAAGAAAAGATTAAAAGCAACCGCTTCCGCCGGCAAGATCATGCTCACCGTATTCTGAAACTGCGCAGATTTGATTCTCATTGCTTTGATGACAAGAGGCGATACATTTAATTCAGAAGCATATGCCAAGAGATTAACAAAATTCATGACACGCTTCCGGCGACTTCGGGTGCCGCAGCAACCGAGGGGACGTTTTGCTGCAACACGATAATGCTCGGCCCCAAACATGTCAGAGGACTGCTGAACACATCGGAAATCAGGGTTGGGCAGTGTTACTCTATCCACGCTAAAGTCATGACCTAGCCCTCTCGGACTTCCACGTGTTTCGACCATTGAAGAATGACATTCGTGCAAGACATTTTCAGAACAAGAGGATGTGGTTCATTGTTTCGCGTTGGAGGAACGCCATAGAATGGAATGGAGATTATGAGGAAAAATACGCTTTGTAGATAAAACACCATTATTTCGTGTGTGTAATTCTCACTATGTTCAATAAAGAATTTTTGAAGAAAAAAAACGGTGCATTACTTTCTGGGCAACACTGGTAGTAAGACAGTAGACAATTACGAAGTAACGCCTGATGGATATGCAGCACACCTAACGTACAGGTAACGCAGGTACAACATTACCTGACCAAAGCAACTAGGAACACTTGTAACACTACTGTCCGCTACTGCTATACCATGGCGGCAGTTCGTACAATGAACTTATTTTTATTCGAGCATTTATGGTATAGAGCAACAGAGGAGTGTTACCCTCCGAGAGGAATTTCGTTGTGTTGACCGTGTTGTACCTAACGGAGGTGGCTTATCGGAAGTGAAAGTCAAATTACGTAAAAAACAATATTTTACCTATCTACACTGTAGAAAGAATAAAGAAAACGGTCGCCAGGCTAATTAAGCACGAGAATGAGTAGCATTCTTATTCAAGAACTGAAAGTAAGTATGAGTAACTTTAATGGACAAACACAACCTATACTTTGCTACACGCGAGTGCAATGAACTCTGAGACGTGAATACACTATGTTCACGTTACGGTTGGAGCTACCAGATCAGAACAAGCTATTTGCATAAATATAACAGATAGCGAAACACACTATTACCTTGAGGACTTAAACTAAATGGTCTCAATAATATTACTATTAATATTCACTGGCGGATCGTAAATTGGACATAGGCTCAATATTGCTTTTCAAATATTCCTTTCTGACATGAAATATGGATATCGCTCACGGCAAAATTAGTTATTGTGCATAGACTAAGTCTCTCAATACTGAACACCTTTCTACTTAGAATGAAAATTAAATGGATTCACTAATAGATTACGTCTCACTGAATTTTGAATAAAAAAGGTACTCTTTTCATATATAGTGGTCTTTCTATTTATTATTTTTAATGAGTATAAAGGATAAACTGCGGATCCTATTACACTATTAATATGCACTTTTCAATACAGAAGAGGAACCCAATATTGTACAGAATTGGACTTGAATAGCAAGAGTAAAACTTTCTACAATTAAGTAACGTTGTACATTTGAACTACTTTCAATGGAGGGGGCCCTTAGTCTTGACCACTGTAGCAGAGCAAACTGAACACACTTTCAATACACTAGAGAAAGAAGTACTTAGCAAGCATGAACATATAACTCTCAACAGGTGCAGTTCTGAAGTTTTACTGCAGTGAAACAAATTTGAGATATTTGTAAGATCCTTTCAACAAACAATATTAATTTTAGCACACACTATTGCCATATTAATTTAGTATGCCTTCAATAAAGGACACTTGGCACACACTTTAGCGTGGAAGGTACCCTAAGTGGATATGTGAGTAAGGATAAATCACGGTAGGCACAAGAGTTCAGTCAGATTTTACCTTATATTTGGGTACACTATAACATTCTATGAGCTGATCCTTCACTGTACATTAGTGCTCCATTACACCGATTGAGCAATGTGGTGGCGATTGCATGTTCGTAGGTGGATTTGCAAGTAACATTGCTGAACTGTGTCATTTCTTGGCGGTGATGATAGATACCAATTCCAGAATGTTTCCAGCTCTTTATCCATCCATCCGAGGCATTGGAAATAGTCAGGAAAAGCCTCTCTCGGAACCAGCACTATACATGAGTAGTCGATAGTTTGGTAGCTCGTTCCCCACTGAGTCTTGTTTCCACCTTTTCTACGTAAGCCAACCACAATTTGTACGCGCTTCATGCTTCCGTTCCCGAGGGGAACCACAACACCTTTTACATATGATGTAACTATAAACCCTAAGTGAAGGTCAGCAGTTTACATAACAGTAACCAAATAAAACAGAACATTTGCACATATTGGTATTTCTTCAAAAAATTATTTAAATAAAATTATTCAGCTTTAAAAACAACAAAAGAGATTTTGTGAGAAAGACAGAACATAATGAGATTTTCACTCTGCAGCAGAGTGCGCGATGATATGAAACTTCCTGGGAGATTAAAACCATGTGCCGGACCGAGACACGAACTCGGGACCTTTGCCTATCGCGGGCAAGTGCTCTACCAACTGAGCTACCAAAGCACGACTCACGCCCCGTCCCCCAGGCTGTGTCTAAGCCATGTCTCCGCAATATCCTTTCTTTCAGGAGTGCTAGTTCTGCAAGGTTCGCAGGAGAGCTTCTGTAAAGTTTGGAAGGTAGGAGACGAGGTACTGGCAGAAGTAAAGCTGTGAGGACGGGGTGTGAGTCTGCTTGGGTAGCTCAGTTAGTAGAGCACTTGCCCACGAAAGGCAAAGGTCCCACGTTCGAGTATCGGTCCGGCACACAGTTTCAATATGCCAGGAAGTTTCAAGGCAAAACATATTTGCTCATATTGTGCATATTACAGAGTGGTTGTGTGTGTGTGTGTGTGTGTGTGTGTGTGTGTGTGTGTGTGTGTGTGTTTTGAGGTTTTCGGGCGCTAAACAGCGCTGTCATCAGCGCCCAAATGCATAGAAGCAGGAACAGATGCAGTGAAGGGACTAAGACGGACAGCGAACAAGGAGAACTGCTAAAAGACACAGACCTGATGCAGTTCCACATCCTCACATACAGATCCAAAACTAGAGGAGAAGAAATGCACTAAAAAAGGAAAAGAGAACAGAAATCGAAGGGAAATAAGTAGGTAATCGTGACTGGCGGACCTCTTACCTAAAACCTGGGTGAGCCAGTCACACAGCAGCACATTAAAATCCTCTCCCTAAAATCCGAGGCAGCAAATTGGACAGGACACAAAACCGTAAGACCTTAACCACAGTCGTTGCGTCGTCTTGAAAAATAGAGGGCCAATCCGGTGGGAAGGGAACCACCGCCCTCTGGTCAGAGAATAAAAGACAGTCAAGTAAAATGTGGCGGACAGTAATCTGGACGCCACAATCACTGCAGATTGGGGGTCCTCCAGCCGGAGTTAAAAACCATGCGTTAAGGGACTGTGCCCGATGCGGAGGCGAGTGAGGAGAACCTCATCTCGCCTGCATATTTCAGAGATTACACTTCATTACAGTATCGAATTAATCGTACACTAATTACAGAAGGTCAACAATGGGATGTTTAACAAAACAGAAAGCTAAATGAATCAGCAAAAGGTATGTAGTGTCTAAGCTACGGTGTTACACACTTCCGTAGTCTTCGATTACTTCTGCTAGTCTACAGCAGGCTACTGTAGCTGTATAACTATTAAGTAGTATCACAAACAGCTCGAATGCTACTACTGTCCCTGCAGTCTAATCAATTCTGGCTATTAGTGAATGCCACGTCTAAATATTTGTTTTCCTGTCGTCTTCATGTAGAGCTGCCTGAGTCTACGTCGGCCACCAAGTTGAGCAGCCCCGGCTGCCCGGGCCTGCGCCGGAACTCACAGCAGAGGTGGCGTAGCTGGGGGCAGAGGTTCAGGAAGTGGAGTCGGTCGAGGCAGCCGGGGGCCAGGCCCAGCTCTGCGAGCCTGGGCAGCACCCCCGGCAGGTGGTCGGCGGTCAGGCTCAGCCCCACGACGCGGACGCCCGCGCCGCGCCGCAGCCACAGCCGGTGGCCCTCCGGGGTCAGGGTCAGCACCGCGTCCGCTGCCGACGAGTGGATGACGCACAGCTCGCGCAGCCGGCTGCAGCGCCCCGCGAAGGAGAGGTCGGGCGGGTAGCCACAGTGGTGGAGCTGCAGCGATTCGAGGCACCCCATGGCCGGCAGCACGGAGGCCAGGCCGCCCCCGGCCGCCCTGCAGTCGCTCAGCTGCAGCCGCCGCAGCCGCTTCAGTTGCCGCAGCGCCGTAAACTCCGCCAGGGGGAGGCCGGCGCAGCCGACCAGCTGCAGCTCCTCCAGTGCACCGGTGCAGTGCCGCAGGAATGTCAGCTTCCTCAGGCCGGGGCACTCGATCTTGAGAGTCCGCAACCGTCCGATCCCCTCCAGCCTGTCGAGGCGGTCCGCCGACAGCGACTCGGCGCAGACGCTCAGCTCCCTGAGGTTGGGGCACAGCTTCAGGGCGGACGCGATGGCGTAGTCTGCCCTGTAGGCGGTGGGGACCCTGACGCTGGCCGCCACGATCCTGAGGATCCGCAGCTTCCGGAGGGCCGAGAAATCTACGGTCGATCGAGAGGACAGCATGACCACCGCGATGTCCAGTCTAGTCGACAAGTATTCGCATGTGAGTCTTGGACAGTCCCGCACAGTTCTTACGTTGGCCACTGTCAGTATCAGCTGGGGGAAGGAAATGTCGACGGTAAACTCGTGGGCGACCTCGACGATCACTTCGCGCAACGGTGGCAGGGTGCGCAGTACCGCGCGCACCTCGGCAGATTCGCTCGGTCTCCTATTGCTGCCGTAACTCTTGCCCTTCCACAGTTGGGTGTATCCCATCACAATTTTGCGCCACCGCTCGCACACATAAGCACACCGGGCCAAGTCTGGGACAGGCAGCAGAGAGAAAATGGAAAGCAGCGCGTCATCTGGTAGGTCTCCTAGGGATCTTGCTGCCATTTCTGTGGACACAAACGAAGTAGCTAGTTACCCGCCAGCGAAATGCAGGAAGATCTGCAGCGGATACGCACTTTGTACAGGGAGTGGCAACTGTCCCTTAACATAGACAAATGTACAGTATTGTGAATACATAGAAAGAAGAATTCTTTACTGTATCATTATATGATAGCGGAACAAACACTGGTAGCAGTTACTCCTGTAAAATATCTGGGAGTATGTGTACAGAACTATTTGAAGTAGAATGATCATATAAAATTAATTGTTGGTAAGGCGGGTACCAGGTTGAGATTCATTGCGACAGTCCTTAGAAAATGTAGTCCATCAACAAGGGAGATGGCTTACAGAACACTCGTTTGACCTATACTCCAGTATTGCTCATCAGAGTGGGATCCGTACCAGATCGGGTTGACGGAGGAGATACAGAAGATCCAAAGGAGAGCGGCGCATTTCGTCACTGGGTCATTTGGTAACCGTGATGGCGTTACAGAGATGTTTAGCAAACTCAAGTGGCAGACTCTGCAAGAGAGGCGCTCTGCATCGCGGTGTAGCTTGCTGTCCAGGTTTCGAGACAATGCATTTCTGGATGAGGTATCGAATATATTGCTTCCCCATACTTATACCTCTCGAGGGGCTTACGAATGTAAAATTAGAGAGGTTCGAGCGCGCACGGAGGTTTTCTGGCAGTCGTTCTTCCCGCAAACTGGAAAAGGAAAGGGAGGTAATGACAGTGGCACGTAAAGCGCCCTCCGCCACACACCGTTGGGAGGCCAGCGGAGTATAAATGTAGATGTAGATGTAGATGTAGTAAGCCTCACTACACATTTTAATCATGTCTTTAATTTAAGGCACGTATGTGAAATTCGAGTAATAATACATAAAGGCTGTTCTAGTTTTGAGACTGAAGACGATCCTGCCAAAACTCCCAGTCTTTATCGATCCTGTACAGATCTCTACATCTCTTTCTGGGTGGCTGCGGAAACACTGTACCCCATTTCACTTTGTACGATTTGGAATATAAATAGTTTCAACGGTATGTCTGCTTCCCATTGTTTTGATCCAGTATTGCGCCTTGAAACACGGCTCACATGAGCGGACACAGTTGAGTGTCGAGGAGCAATTCGTGGCGAATGCATGAGGGTCCACAGGCAGAGCGGGCAGTGACAAAGCAGCCCAGCGACAGAGACGTACCACACAGCGGGCGTGAGTTAACGCAAGAGAAAGTGCGTGCTGTCATCGTTCACTCCACTGAGCAGTCTACACTTTAAACCAATTGCAAAAGGGCAGCTTAACCTGAGGCAGCAACGCATGATCATTATACGAAGATATTTGAAAACGAAATAAACCGGACTATTTATGCCACTGTTATGGTATGAATTACTATCTGAAAGTTGCAGCTTGTAATTTGCTGACGGTTACCGTGTATGGAATAATGGATGGTAACAAACAACATGCTGAGCACTGTAGCGAACTCTTCTAACCGGAATGTAGGAAGTTCGTTGGTTGGCTGGTTTGAAAGAGGGGGGGAGCGACCAAACTGCTAGGTTATCGGTCCCTCGTTTCGATTAAAACAGTTCAACGAGGGTGGTAGTAAAATAATCGAGACATACAAAACAGCTGGTAGCAAGAAGAAAACCACAAGAACGACAAAAGAGCAACGAACACTAAAATGGATAAAATCGGACAAGAAAAACAGACACAAGGAACATGAGATCAAAACAATAGAGCAGATTACCGCGGCTTCCTGACCAAGATAATAAAAAGAGGAAGCTAGCTATTCTGCAACGATTAAAACATTCACCCTAAAAGCACTAGGGTAGAGGACATAAAGGGACAAAGGACATGCACTAAAGCTTAGACCAAACGATAAAACGTAAAACTAAAGCTGCTGTTGAGGCATTGTCGCCCAACACCGAAGTTAGGGTGCTGGGAAAGTTAAAAGCCCGCCGTAGAATGGCTAAAAGTGGGCAGTCCAGCAAGAGGTGGACGACTGTCATTTCGGAGCCACAGCAACACTGAGGTGGGTCCGCACGACAGAGGAGGTAACCGAGCGTTAGCCAGCTATGGCTGATGCAGAGCCAGCAGAGGACAACTGATCCCTGTGAGAGGCTCACATGGAAGAGTTCCACACACTCGTCTCCGTAATGACACACAGTCTTGTGTGTACTGGTATGCCGTTCTGTCTCCCAAAGCCGGATAACCCTGCGGCATAAGACAGAACGCAGGTCAGTTTCGGAATGCCCATATCCAGAAGGAGTTTCCACATAGCCTGTTTGGCCAGCCTATCAGCAAGTTCATTGCGTGGGATTCAGACATGTCCTGGTGTCCACAAAAATACTACTGAATGACGGGACCATTCCCGGGCATAGATGGACTCTTGAATGGATGCCACCAATGACTGGTCTAACACTGGTCGATAGCTTGTAGTCTGCTCAAGGAGTCAATAGAGAGGAGAAATGACTCACCTGGGCATGAGCGGACGTGCTCAAGAGCACGAGTATGGCCACCAGCTCTACAGCGAAAACACTGCAGCCATCTGGAGAGGATTGCTGTTCAATATGTCCTCCATGAACATACGCAAAACTTACATGACCATCAACCACCGAGCCGTCAGTGTAAACCACTTCATCCCCCCAGCACATGTCGAGAACCGAGAGGAAGTGAGAGAGCTGCAGGATTAACCGAGTCCTCAAGGCCATGTGAAATGTCCCGACAAAGGTTTGTCTGAGGGGTACACCATGTAGATGTACGTGAATGGGCCTCAAGTAGAGGTGGTAAAGGGAAGGACTCCAGTTCACGTAGAAGGGATTGCACGCGAACAGCCAATGAGGGAGATAAACTGCTGTGGTTGGCAAAAGGAAACATTGATTCAGATGCGCAGGAGAACTACGAAAGTGTGCAACGTAACTGGCGAGCAGTTAAGCACATCGGATGCACAATGGAGGGAACTCCAGCCTCCACCAGGACACTGGTCACCGGACTCATTCTAAAAGCTACCGACGCTAGGCGAACGCCACAGTGGAGCACTGGGTCGAGTAAACAACGCTGAGGGCGCCGCCGAACCGTAAACCAGATTCGCATACTCAAGGTTGGATTGAACAAGGGCTCTGTAGAGCTGCAGCAGCGTAGAGCTATCTCCACCCCAGTTGGTGTTGCTCGTGTAACAGCGGGCACTGAGGTGCTGCCAGCATTTCCACTTAAGCTGATTAAGGTTAGGTAGCCAAGTCGATTGGGTGACGAAGGCCAGTCCAAAGAATCGGTATGTCTCCACTAGAGTGAGTGGATCGTCATTAAGGCAAAGTTCTGGTTCTGGATTAACGGTGTGACGCCGACAGAAATGCATTACACACAGCTTCACAGCTGGAAACTGGAAGCCGTGGGCTATAGTTCATGGCTGCGCCTTGTTAATAGCTCCCTCTAGGCGCCGCTCAGTAACACCAGTAACGGAGGAACAGTACGGAATGCGGAAGTCATCTGCATACAGAGAAGGCGAGACTGACGACTCTACGGCTGCTGCTAGGCAGTTAATAGCCACTAAAAACAGAGAAACTCAATATGGAGCTCTGTGGAATACAGGGGGGAACTATGGGAGGCACCGACTTGGAAACGGAAAGTATGGAGCGACAGGAAGTTTTGGATAAAAATCGCGAGTGGGCCCCGGAGACCACACTCCTACAATGTGACAAGGATGAGATGTCGCCAGGTTGTGTAGTATGCTTAACCTAAGTCAGAAAAGACGGCAACCACAAGTTGGCTTCTGGAAAAGGCTATTCGAATGGCAGACACTAGGTACAGAAGATTATCGGTGGTAGAGCGACCCTGGCATGAGCCAGTAGGCCACGTGACTCCAGGACCCAACCCAACCGTCAACACACCATACATTCCAGCAGCTTACAAACAACGTTGGTGAGGCTGATGGGCTGATAGCTAGCCACATTAAGCAGGTTTTGACCAGGTTTGAGCACCAGAAAGATGCTCTCCCGCCATTGCGATGGAAATACGCCATTGCACCAGATCTGGTTGAAGATGATGAGGAGATGTCACTTGTAGTGAAATGAGAGATGTTTAATCATCTGACTGTGATCCAGTCCAGTCCAGGAGCTGTGTTGGGGCAATATGCAAGGGCGCTGAGGAGCTCCCTCTCTGTAAATGTGGCGTTATAGGGTTCACAGTGGCGTTTAGTGAACAGGAGGACTTTCCTTTCTATCCACCTCTCGATGATGATTAGTAGTGTTTTAGGGCGCACAACAGCGAGGCTATCAGCGCCCACCACCTTTCGAGGGTGTGAATGGCTGGGGGTTAGTTCTCTGATGCAGAGGCTCGAGCATAATGCTCAGACAAGTGCTCGGCAGTCGCGTTTTCGTCGGTAGATAATACGCCACTGATGTTAATGTCTGGGACACCTGTTGGGGTCTGGAACCCAAAAAGACGTCTGATCTTTATCCAGACTTGGGAAGGTGACGTATGGCACCCAATGGTAGACACATACCTCTCCGAACATTCTTGTTTCCATCCATTTACAAGCTGTCGAATGAGGGCACAGAGTCGCTTAAAGGCTATTAGGTGCTCTAGGGAAGGGTGACACTTATGTCGCTGTAGAGCTCGCCGACGTTCTTTAACTGCCTCAGCGACTTCTGGCGGCCACCAAGGCACTGTCTTTCCCAGGGGCACCCTAAAGAACGAGGGGTCCCGTTTTCCGCCGCACAAACGATCGTTCTAGTGACCTGCTCAACGACAGTATCGATGGCACCATGTGGGGGAGATTCAGCGGTGACAGCATTGGTGAAGGCTTCCCAGTCTGCCTTGTTTAAATCCCATCTGGGTAGGCATCCGTGGGCATGATGCCAGGAGAGAGAGACAGCAAGTTGGGGAAGTGGTCACTACCACATAGGTCGTCATGTGCTCTCCAGTGGATAATGGGTGGATCAGAGTAAGTGCGCCCCACAACGTCCCATCTTCCCTATCCACTGTATTCTACCCTACTCCCTCACCCAACCCAAGGTGTGATGTGATCCATGCTGACGGGTGCATGGCACACTGAAAGATACGTCACAAATGGAGCCTCAGGGATACCAGGTGACCTCCCTGTGTAAGCAGCCTTACACTGCGTGGCATATTCGTGGTGTGGACCTTGTAGATCCCCTAATCTCATGGGACCAATATGGACACGATTAAAGAAAATGTAGAAAAACAAACTCAGGGGCAAACTGAGACCTCAGATATCCAAACGTCGGGGACAATACCGATGGAAGGTATTCCCACTAGTGAATCAGGGTCTAGACCTGAGCCAGAAGTGGGAATTGTAACCAAGAAGTTAGACCAGATTAAGATCAAAGGCTTGTCAGGAGCCCAAAGGAGGCAACTACTGAGGGAACAGAGGAAAAAGGAAGGAAAAGAATGGCTTCCTATATACAAATGGAGAGAATTAAAGGGGCTTTAACCTAAGACCCTCAGGAAGAAACAATCTCATGTTGAAGGGGATAAGCGAACCGCACTACATCAAAGGTAGCAAGCGGGTAAGGGAGGAATTAAAGACTCCCTCCTTCCTTGATAAGTGAGCCAGAAAAAATCGAGGCGAGAAATAGGGAAACAGACCTATTGTACTGCAGTCTCAGTTTTTAGGATGGCAGTTATCCAGGTAGGCTATCCACTGGTGGCCATCACCTTGCAGGAGGACGAACTTGTACAGATGGCCCTCTTTGAAAAGATTGGGGGGGGGGGGGGGAAGCTGGCCCAGTACCCTACTTCAGGAGGGTCTATCTAGATCATGGTGCCCTTATTTTTGTCTGTGAAAGGGTGCATGCGGTGGAATGGCTTAAGGTTCCCATGATATCCCCGAGGAAAGATGCAAAGCTGCTGGTTAAGATGGCGGCACAGCTGCTTAATACCGCAAAGACGTCAATATGGGTACCAAAGATCCTTAAGGAAGTATCTTCTAAGACACTTTTCGGGAAAATAGGGTGCCAGCACCCAAATGTCTCGACAGAAGATTGAAAAGTGATCAACCAGAAGGTTGCACTGGAAGGACGAACCCTGGTAGTGGAGGTCAGAGAGATGTCCCTGAAGGTGATGCCGGAGCAGGGCCTGAAATTGTTTTTAGGGTTCTCGAAGGTCACTGTCAGACCTCAAAGATGGCAGCAACACGGAGACTGGAGATGCTCCAGATTAATCTGCGACATAGTAAAGAGGCCTTTCCTGCCCTCAGTCGCTGCCTGGGGAGGCAGGAAGTGGACGTGGCCGTGAGACAAGAACCCTATTTATATAAAGGGGATGTACTGGGCATCGGTGTCACTGGAGGAAAGCTGATCTACGCTACAAATCTAAGAAACTCCAAAACATGTGTCTATGTAAGAAATGGAATTTCTTTCATGCCAGTGATGGATTTCTGCTCTAGGAATTTAGTGACCATTAAAATACAACAATGTGATGAAGCTGTGCCTGTCAGGATAAGGAAGACACAGGACATGGACGCAAACGCCACCTGACACTATTACTGTCGCTACTGTTCCTGTAATATTCGTTATAGCCACAAAAGGCAAGGGTCTGCATAGCTGGGAACCAGGTTTCCTGGAGGGCAACGCTGAAAGCAGATGTAAAGCTTACAGCTGACATAGCTCAGCCAGGTGCTGGAAAAAATCTCTGCAATTCCACTGGAGGATTACATGATCGTGAGCCCGGGAAGGCATGAAACACTCAATGAGGCAGTCCACACCTCAGGGTCTCCTGCTGCCACCAGCTGAGTATCTGTGTGATCGACATCCATTGTGTCTGATGGCCCAGCGAGATCTAGGTCCTTAGTGGACGCCAGAATCTCCACCTCATCTTCAGATACAGAGTTTGTAAGAAGTGGTGGTGTGGGTGCCACTGCAGTGCCTTGGTTCTTGGGGGCATTTTCTGAGAATGACCATGGAGCCCTATGACCAGCTACCTGTGGTTGCATCAGCCACTGACAGGTATCAGCTTTGCCACTGGTAGGGACCTGGGAAGGGAGTGACCCAAGGGATCCCTTCCTGGCTAGAGGAGCCAAAGAAGACTTTCGCATCTCAGGGTGAGAAGCGGGGATTGACGTCCGCGATGCTTGGAGGGGGGTTGCTCCTGAAGCAAGTTGGGAAGGAGCAACAGGGAGGGAAGTGCCCCCCACACCCCACCATCAATGGTAGAGTCTGACAGCTCAGAGCCAACTGTATACAGTGGAATAGAAGGTGGTGGAACCGTTGTCATTGTGGTGGCGTAGGTTGACAGCATATGCTCAGGATGTAGCCTCTCTTATCTTCTCTTAGCCTCAGTGTAGGTCAGTCGGTCCGGGGTCTTGTATTCCATTATTTTTCTTTCTTTCTGGAGAATCCCGCAGTCTGGCGAGCAAGACGAGTGGTGCTGTCCACAGCTGACACGGATGAGAGGTGAGGCACAGGGAGTATTGGGATGTGAAGGACGTCGACAGTTCCGACAGGTGACGCTGCAAACACAGTGGGAGGACATATGGCTGAACTTCCAGCACCACATCGGGGGAGGGACATATGGCTTTGCGTCACAGCAATAGACCATCACCTTGACCTTCTTGGGTAACATGTCACCCTCGAAGGCCAGTATGAAGGCACTGGTGGCAACCTGATTATCCCTCAGACTCCAGTGGGCGCACCAAACTAAATGGACAGTCCACTGCTCTAAATTGGCGCGCAGCTCATCGTCACCTTGCAGAACAAGGTCCATGTGAAATATGATAGTGGACCATTTTTAAGCTCTTATGGGGCGTGATAGGAACATCCCCAAGCTTGTCACTGGCGAGTAGTGCTTGTGACTGGCTGTTTTGAACAAGACCGACACTGACCGCATTTTCAAAAAATGTTCAAATGTGTGTGAAATCTTATGGGACTTAACTGCTAAGGTCATCAGTCCTTAAGCTTACACACTACTTGACCTAAATTATCCTAAGGACAAAAACACACACACACACACACACACACACACACACACACACACACACACACCCCTGACTGAGGGAGGACTCAAACCTCCGCCAGGACCAGCTGCACAGTCTATGACTGCAGCGCCCTAGACCGCTCGGCTAAACCCGTGTGGCCGACCGGATTTTGGACAAGCCCTCCACCTCCCCAAACTTGTCCTCTAAACACTCCACAAAAAACTGAGGTTTCATTGACAAAACTCCCCATCAGCTCTCGTACATACGAGGTACCGGGGTGCCATCCTTAGCCTGGCGTTCCTCCCATGGTGTGGTCGGTGGGTGTGGGGCGGGGTACACGATTTGGGGATGTGTTTCTTAGCGTCGAAGTTAGACCTTGACCGCGTAGAGACTGCTGGTTCACCAAGCCTCAGCAAACGCCGCCTGGCAGGATGGCCTTTGCCAGGAGTCCCAATATCCCAGGGCGGCGGGCATCTACTCCTTGGCATATGTGGGGAGTTAACGGTGCAGGTATCAGCAGAGCGATGCGTGTGTGGCCAGAGGGCTACATCCAAGAGTGTGCATGGTAGCCCCATCACAAGGGACTGGCTACCGTGCTGGAAATAAGACGCAAACGAGCTAGCAAGTTCATTATCGTCGAGAGGGCAGAAAGCGATACTGCACAGTGGATGGAGGATAACGAACCCAGGAGAGTGACCTCGCCCAACAGCTGGAGAATGAGCGGAAGTGCAGATCCACGTCGACGAAGGATGTGGGAGGCCTCAGCGCATGATGGACACTATACACCATTTAAGGCGCCCTTCCCCAATTGGCTTGCTCTTCGGGAAAAGTTTGAAAAATGGACATTGTAAGTAGGCTGTTTAGGTTTTTATGTTGGTAACTCCACGTAGTGCTCTGTATGAAAGTCACTGACTGTGCTGTGTGCAATCTGTGGCTGGTTGGCATTGTTGGAATATTCGCTATTGTAGTGTTGGGCAGTTGGATGTGAACAGCGCGTAGCGTTGGCCAATTGAAGGTGAGCCGCCAGCAGTGGTGGATGTGGGGAGAGATGGCGGAGTATTGAGAGCGGATGATCTGGACGTGTATCCGCCAGAAAAAGGAAATTAGTAACGATGGATGTCATGAACTGAGATAATATGACTTTTGGACACTATTAAAGTAAATACATTGTTTGTTCTCTATGAAAATCTTTCATTTGCTAACTATGCCTATCAGTAGTTAGAATCTTTTATTTAGATGGCAGTATTGGCCCACGCTATATTGCAGTAGTGTGAGTAGCGAAGATTTTTGTCAGGTAAGTGATTCATGAAAGGTATACGTTATTGTTAGTCAGGGCCATTCTTTTGTAGGGCTTATTAAAAGTCGGATTGCGTTGCGCTAAAACTATTGTGTGTCAGTTTACTGTTGATCAGAATAAGTAAAGAGAGAAATGTTTGAGTACGTTTAATTTTGCTCAGCTGTTTGAAAATCAAATAACGTAAGAGGTTTACCAGCACTGTTTCTAAGGGGATGTTTCAAGGCCAAACCTTACAATGGATTATCACAAAGGCCGAAACGTGTGAGACACCTTTTAGCCCCCTCTTACAACAGACAGGAATAGCTGCCCCCCAAAAAAGGGGGGGGAGAGAATGTAGGAAGCACCAGCATAATTGAGCAGCCTGTCGATTTTTTGTTCTTTTGCTTTAACAAAACCATCCAAAATATTACTTGCGTAGGTAAACACCTCTAGCTTGTTTGAGAACATTTAGAAATGTATCACATACAAATTTAGCTCTGTTATAAAACACAGTAATTTCCGTAAATACACACTTGATACTATAGTGGCGAGCAACAAGTTTTTCAACGCTGTTTAATTTCTGATAGGTGTTAATCTGTTCATGGAAAGCTTGTCTTTTTTGCAAAAGAAAGTATTTTAATATTCCTCTTATGTTGCCTGTCAACTTCCTCGTGTGCTTTATTCCTGACAGTATGTAGCTTTTCTGCATTCTTGGCCACCTATCTTCGTGGTGTTACAAAATGGCCCCACTTTGTTAATGACATGTTGTGACATTCATGACGACAAATTACTGTTACAATCAAACTTATTCTTGGAGTAATTGTTGCTACTTTTTCTTTCCTCCTTTCGGTAATAACGCTGGGATTACAAAAATCTCTCTAATAGCGCATGCAAAAAATGTCAAACAAAAATGGCTCATAACGTAAGAGCCCGAACATCCACCACCAGAGAGCACTAGTAGCACCGGAAAGCATTTCTAGCGCAGAAGGCTCCACTGCCGACATGGCTGCTACCAGGCATCAGAGGCTGTTGGAAAGAGAAGCCAAACTCTGGCTGCAGTTCGTAGTGAGCACTTGCCTCTTTAGACAACAAGATTGTTGCTCTACATTTAGGCGTTCCAGTTCTACTGAGATGCGGGCGTCTAACTAGTACACAAGCCAGTTTAGATGTAGAAAAGAGGCTATTCACTGCTAGATCTGATGTGGTACGTAACGGGTGCGCATTGCCCCAAAGAGCAAAGGATCCCATACTGCTGCTAACATTTGACAGGTAACGCTGACTAACTGATGATGCAGCAGCAGAATGTGTACGAGGACAGGCAGTAACCCACGGCACTGCCATCGGTGCACCGAGCTGGGAAACCGAAGCAGACACCATGGAAGGAGTTGGGGGTATCACCACGGGAGCAACAGCAGATGTACCGCTATCGACAAGTATTTTTGTCTCCCTAGAGTACAATTACACAGTCTGGATACGAGTTTAAAATGGAAAGAATATACGAAGCTATATATGATCCTCCTTGTGAAGACAGAGGTTATGGTTAAGGATATCTGACACATGCCAGATGGGGCATCATAGAGCTGACAGTAAACAATTACAATGACCCCATGGTAGCTGTTTTCAAAAACACACATAGTGTGTTTAGCTCTTGATACTTGCAAGTTGAATCAAATTCTGTGGAGGAGAAAGATTGGTCAGGATTAACAGAAAAATTGCTACAAAGATATCACGGAATACAGACACACACTAAGCTCGATATTACATCTAGACACTGGCAGATTACGCGTAAACAAGCACCAGTTTACCGATAGTGCAGAGATTTTCATTAATAGGAGAATATTATCAATTTATAATATGCTCTTTGCACTTAGTGTGTGTACTGCAGAGTTCTTAACGTCCTCGATGTGTTGGGTCCACATGAAACCAATTTCAGCCAAAATATGGCGTGACCATCATGAGTTACTGAGTACGTATTGCGACTTTTATGAGACGGAAGAGTGAGTGTGAACTTAAAACAGGTTGTGCTTGGACGATGGATACTTATATTCCTAAACTCATATAATCAATGCTATACGAGTTGCGCCAGTAGCAACCAATGCACTGCGAGTTTCTGTAAGACTAGTTGGATTCTACAGATAGTTTGTTAGTCGGAGATCCAGAATGCGTGACATCTTTTATCCCTTACTGGGAAAAATGTATGTTGCAAATGGGAGACGCAGTCTCAATGGGAGTCTCGCAGTATCGAGCAAGCTTCAGGCAATGCAAAGCTTTTAGCTCATGCCGGTCCTACACAGCCGTATCGTGTTGTGACTGGCACTTTCTGACGGGTATTTGGTATTGCACTCTGTCTGGTAGTGAAATATGCCAAAGTACAGGCAGACAATAATTGTGTTTGCGAGTCAGATTTTGAATAACAGCAGTGAGTATTACTCTGTAACAAACGTTGTGTCCGCTATGTTCAGGTGCTTCAGAAGTTCTGGCTTTTCCTGCAGGTACTGAAGAAAACTTCACAAGCCAAGGTAGCTAAAAACGCATTTTATTCCATGACAGATTTCGTCAGAGCTATGGTGTCATCGTCATACCTTATGCTTTTGAATTTTTAAAACACATTATCCATCACTTACAAATCGCCTTACATAGCACATGCCGTTCCCACTACCATGAAGATCGCCACACTTCATGTCGAATGTTAAAATAGTATGTACTAACATAAAAATAATCATATTGCGGGGATTGCAAGTGGTAATCTTCATTACCAGCGGGCAACGGACAGCAATTGAGGCCAGTGGTCAGCTGATAGTGAACATGACACTTGCATTCGGTGCAATATACACTACTGGCCATTAAAATTGCTACACCACGAAGATGACGTGCTACAGATGCAAAATTTAACCGACAGGAATAAGATGCTGTGATATGCAAATGATTAGCTTTTCAGAGCATTCACACAAGGTTGGCGCCAGTGCCGACACCTACAACATGCTGATATAAGGAAAGTTTCCAATCGATTTCTCATACGCAAACAGCAGTTGACCGGCGTTGCCTGGTGAAACATTGTTGTGATGCCTCGTATAAGGAGGAGAAATGCGTACCATCACGTTTCCGACTTTGATAAACGTCGGATTATAGCCTATCGCGATTGCGGTTTATCGTATCGCGACATTGCTGCTAGCGTTGGTCGAGATCCAGTGATTTATCAGAATATGGAATCGGTGGGTTCAGGAGGGGAATACGGAACACCGTGCTGGACCCCAACGGCCTCGTATCGCTAGCAGTCGAGATGACAGGCATCTTATCCGCACGGCTGTAACGGATCGTGCAGCCACGTCTCGATCCCTGGGTCAACGGATGGGGACGTTTGCAAGACAACAACCATCTGCACGAACAGTTCGACGACGTTTGCAGCAGCATAGACTAACAGCTCGGAGACCATAGCTCCGGTTACCCTTTAAGCTGCATCACAGACAGGAGCGCTTGCAATGGTGTACTCTACGACGAACCTGGGTGCACCAATGGCAAAACATTTTTTCAGATGGATCCAGGTTCA
Source organism: Schistocerca piceifrons (assembly GCF_021461385.2). Taxonomy (NCBI): domain Eukaryota; kingdom Metazoa; phylum Arthropoda; class Insecta; order Orthoptera; family Acrididae; genus Schistocerca; species Schistocerca piceifrons. Next base: position 219,284,538 of record NC_060146.1, read on the forward strand.
GTTTACGGCATCATGGTCGCATCCGTGTTTGGCGACATCGCGGTGAACGCACATTGGAAGCGTGTATTCGTCATCGCGATACTGGCGTATCACCCGGCGTGATGGTATGGGATGCTGTTGGTTACACGTCTCAGTCACCTCTTGTTCGCATTGACGGCTCTGAACAGAGGACGTTACATTTCAAATGTTTTACGACCCGTCCCTCCACCCTTCATTCGATCCCTGTGAAACCCTTCATTTCAGCAGGATAATGTACGACTGCATGTTGCAGGTCCTGTATGGGCCTTTCTGGATACAGAAAATGTTCGACTACTGCCCTGGCTAGCACTTTCTCCAGATCTATCACCAATTGCAAACGTGTGGTCAATTGTGGCCGAGCAACTGGCTCGTCACAATACGCCAGTCACTACTCTTGAACTGTGGTATCGTGTTGAAGCTGCATGGGCAGCTGTACCTGTACACGCCATCCAAGCTCTGTTTGACTCAATGCCCAGGCTTGTCAAGGCTGTTATTACGGCCAGAGGTGATGGTTCTGGTTAATGATTTCTCAGGATCTATGCACCCAAACTGCGTGAAAATTTAATCACATGTCAGTTCTAGTATAATATATCTGTACAATGAACACCCGTTCATCATCTGCATTTCGTCTTGGTCTAGCAATTTTTATGGCCAATAGTTTAGTAAAATAGTAGGTAAATAGGAAGCGGAGAATGGCTGAAGCGAAGCAGCTGCATGAAAAATATGAAGAAAAAAATTGTGATTGGCGTTCAGTGATACCTCTCGGCTCGGGGAGCTGGACTATTCTGGAAAAATATGGGCTTTTTCGGCGGGGAGGCCTACGTTAGTAGTGTAGAAAACATGAAGCGACACTCTGCTGCTATATCCTCAGGGAGAGATATTGCCTGCAGGTGTGGAAAGTAAATAGAATAAAACGGTGAGCCGGAACTCCATCGACAAAGATTCGAAGACTCTTCAGAGAGACCTCCTATGGCTTTTCGTGTAACGGACCCACAGTCACCGGGGCTCGTTGCAGAGTGATAAACTTATTTCGATTTAGTCGGTTTGTCAGCCTTGTTTCTGTCTATATACGAGGGCTGTCGAGAAGGCAACAGGCGTTTTGATCGTAGTGGTGGGTAGAGCTGCCGTCCCGGTGCTTAACATTCTACACACTGTACGCATCCAAAGGTGGTAGAGTGTGGCCTGTATGTTTCTTTGCTTTGCTGTGTTACAAGTGTCCGCTGCAGTCAAGAATCCCGCAAATTTTGAGGTGCGTTTTATTGGGGAAAAAAACAAACCAAACTAAGTTATCGCTATCTTTGTGGTGTGTGTGTGTGTGTGTGTGTGTGTGTGTGTGTGTGTGTGTGTGTGTGTGTGTGTGTGTGGAAAAGGAGTATTCAGTGATAGCCGAGTGCGGCAGTGGTGCGTTTATTTTAAAAATCGCCGTACCGATACACACGACCACATTTGCACTAGAAGGCCTAGCTTTGCGACTGGCGAACTGGTGATGAAAAATTGACAAAATTCGTGAAAATCTTCGTTTCACAATTACGTAACTTTCGCAAAATTTTTCCCCTAATTTCACGGAGTTTGATGCATGAAATTGTTGCAGAGAATCTCGGTTACCTCAAATTTTGTGCTACGTGGGTTGCCAAAATCCTAACGGAAGACCGCAAAAAACAGACTGGCTGCAGTACTGAAATTGCTAGACGATTACGAGAAAAATTGTAACAGAGTTGCCGGTCGTATCGTAATGTATTTTGGGACAGCAAAGGAGTGATTCTCATTTATTTCCTTGAACGTGGCAGAACAATTAACACAGAGGTACTGTCAAAAAGTGATTAAGTTCAGGCAAAACAAGCGTCTGAGAAAACTTAGGACAAAAGTTTTGTTTTTCCTCGACAACGCACGTCCACGCACAGCCAATCCCGCCCGAAAGCTCTTACGAAATTTAGGAAGCGGTGTCTGATCACCCTTCAGACAGGCCCGATTTGGCGCCAACCGACTGCCACCTCTTCCCAGCAATGAGGACGTGACTCCCTACACAACGCTTTGCAGTAGTTGCAGTCGCAGGCGGCAAATTTTTACAGAGACGGTATTGAAAACTTGTGCCATGCTTCAATCTGAATGGCGAGTCTGTAGAAAAACAGCATAAAATGTATATAATCAAATTTGGTTTTTCCGTATTTTTTTTTCAAGATGTCTCTTACTTTATGGATAGCCTTCTTACACTCGCAACAGTGAAGTAACCTGTAATATGCAATAACCAAAACGCACAGTACAGAACATAATAATGAAGCAAGAACCCGCAGACAAAAGACGTACGCGTTCGTCGCAGTGTGTTCTGTCTGTCCTCAGAGTACACAACAACACGCAACACTGGCAGGACAACCAGCTGCGGCAGGACACCAAACAAAAAGCACTAACTCTTGTGTCGAGTCGCCGGGGGTCGTCGGTCCATTATAGGGATTGTGGTTACTGCTGAAGCTAATGATTTTTGTTGTACCTGTTTTTTCCATCTCTTATTTCGCCCGACTTAAAACCGCTCATAATAAGTGGTTTCTGATATACTCGATTTGTAAATTTTTATTGCTAGAATGAGTTTTTCACTCTGCAGCGGAGTGTGCGCAGATTTGAAACTTCCTGGCAGATTAAAACTGTGTGCCGGACGAAGACTCGAACTCGGGACGTTTGCCTTTCGCGGGCAGAGGTCCCGAGTTATAGTCTCGGTCCGGCACACAGTTTTTATTGCTGTTATTTCCAGTAATAAACGTAGACATCGAACAAAGATTCAGAAATTCGGATACTCCTCCGGACTGTTGCATTATACGTACGTTTCTAGATACAGAACAAAAATAAATTAGGTAAATCGAACTAGTCTGTCCACTGTTCGCTGCTTTTCTCCAAAGTTAATGAGGGCTTCAGTGCTACAGAAAACTGTGCGCTATTCTCCTACTGTTTCTAATTTTTTAAATCTCTGTTCAAAATTCATGTATGTAAATTCATGTGGAATGCCACTATTTGGGCATTAAGAATAGTCAGTCCTAAAGGGTGACGCATGAGGTTACTGCCTGTTTTTCCTGATAAGCTGTCCGTTTCCAATGGCTGCAAGCACATAAATTCACATTGCGTAGACCCAAGCAGCGGATGAGCCACTTTCTTTGCTTATCAAAAACTATGAATGACTCGTTAAGCTTCTAATGTATTTCTGTGGCTAAAGCTTCCGTTGACCACGTGGAATCCAACTCGCGCTGTCCTCTCTCACACGGCACCCTTAAAGCCACGGATCAAGATGGTCAGCTACCGGCAGGCTTTCTCGATTTCCGAAAAGTATTTGACTCACTGCAACACCTACTATTATTGACGGAAGTACCATCATATGGGGTGTCACAAGCTAAATTTGTGACTACATTGAGTATATCTTTGTAGGCAGGATGCATTGGAAGGAGAGTTGTCGGTAGATGTAGGGGGTGGTAAATGGGAGCTATTACCGTCCGTGTATTTTAATGATCTTGCAAAGAACGTTAAATGTAAGTTCAGACATCTCGCAGGTGCAATTATCTATACTGAAGAACTGTGCCAAAAAGTTGCACGCACATATAACTAACATTTCAAGTGGTGGAAATACTGGCAACTTGGTTTAAATGTTTAAAACTTAGACGTGACTACTTAAATCTAAAGGCATAGGCTCCTATTACTACAATGTCAGTCACAATATCAAACTTTCGACTAGGAGAAATATGGCATAACAGTTTGTTGCGATATGCAACACGATACACAGCTTCTTTGACCACCAATCAAAAAACATCACGAATCCCGGGTTCCAACACACATTCTGCTTCAATTTCAAACAACAATTGTGAGCAATGCCGGCCGAAGACTCCTGGTATAAGGTGTCACCCTCGTTCTGCCAGCGGCGTTGTCAAAGAGGGTGGAGGAGTGGACAGTGATTCAGAGCACTGTCTTCTCCTAGGAGTGGGAAACTGCCTCTTAAAGGCGGAATAATCAGCAATGATCAACGGACCGAGGATGGAGAAGGCAACGGAAACCACTGCATTTAATGTCTCCACGGGACATGGTGTCACGTAATTGAGAAACTGTCATGATCTTTCCACTGACAAAAGATTCCGGAACAGTCCTCCATTCGCATATCCGGGAGAAGACTGCCAAGGGGGAGGTGACTAAGAAAAATATTGAATAAACAACGAAAGGTTAATGTTCGGTGCTTGGAATGCGAGAAGTTTGAACGTAACAGGGAAGCTAGAAAATCTGAATACGTAACTGAAAATGGACTGACGGGTTAGTATTGGTTATGGACAGGAAGGTAGAGCTAAGAGAAATGTACTGCGAACGGTTCATTGACAGGGTTGTTATCAGTTCACGCTAACAAAATGACGACACGATTAGAAGATTGAGAGAGAAGTATATGTAGATATTGAACGGGTAATTCAGTACTTATAAGGCTGTAATAACCTATTGATCATTGGAGATCGGTACGCGGTAATAGGGAAAGGAACAGAGGAAAGAGTTACGGCAGATTATTCAGTTTGTGGTATAAATGAGGGAGAAGAAACACTAATTGATTTCTGCAGTACATTTCAGTTAGCAACAGCAAATATTCTCTTCAAGAGTCACAAGTCAAGGAAGTGTAATTGGGCTAGAAAGAGATACACGGGGCGCTTCCAGTTTGATTACATCGTGGTTGGACAGATTAAGACATCAGATATTGGAGTGTACAACTAAGCCAGAAACAGACTGGCAGTAATGATTAAGAATGCACTGAAGTACCAGGGATATTCCAAAACCGTCAGTGCGGAAAAAGTGGGAGGTACAGTGAGGATTTAGAACTAATGAGACGCACTTCAAATTCTTTGAGGCTATGGACATTACCATAAAGTGTACCTCAGCAGGCAGTTCAGATGGAAAGGAAGTGACGTCTGTAAAACAGGTAATCCAAGAGGTTGCGAACAGAAACGTAAGCACAAGGAACGTAACTGCGAAGAAACCTTGGGTAACAATGAATACATCAATCGATCGCCGGAAGAAGGAAATTGGAAAGTATGTCAGGAAAGGAATATAGCAATATTCAGCATTCTTCTGTAGCACCACATTTCGAAATCTTGTCTAAACTATTTATCGTCCATGTTTCACTTCCATACATGGCTACACTCCATACAAATACTTTCAGAAACGACTTCCTGGCAGATACTCGATTTTAACAAATTTCTCTTCTTCAGAAACGCTTTCCTTGCCAGTCTACATTTTATATCTTCTCTACTTCGACCATCATCAGTTATTTTGCTCCCCAAATAGCAAAACTCCTTTACTACTTTAAGTGCCTCATTTCCTAATCTAATTCCCTCAGCATCACCCGACTTAATTAGACTACATTCCATTATCCTCGTTTTTATTTTGTTGATGTTCACCTTATATCCTTTCAAGACACTGTCCAGTCCGTTCAACTGCTCTTCCAAGTCCTTTACTGTCTCTGACAATTACAATGTCATCGGCGAACCTCAAAGTTTTTATTTCTTCTCCATGGATTTTAATACCTACTCCGAACTTTCCTTTTGTTTCCTTCACTGCTTGCTCAATATACAGATTGAATAACAGCGGGGAGAGGCTACAACCCTGTCTCACTCCCTTCCCCACCACCGCTTCCCTTTCAAGTCCCTCGACTCTTGTAACTGCCATCTGCATTCTGTACAAATTGTAAATAGCCTTTCTCTCTCTGTATTTTACCCCTGCCTTCTTTAGATTTTAGAAGAGTATTCCAATCAACATTGACAAAAGCTTTAAGTCTGCAGGCATTGTGAAATGGTGCACGAGTTCGAATTTCTAAGGTAAGCTACAAGAAAAGACTGATAGTACACAAGTTATAGAAGAACGAATTGGGAACGATCAGAATGGAAGAGAGAGAACGAAGTACTCAGTGTGAAAAGGGTGTAGGACAGTGATAACGTCTTTTGCTCCTACCGCTCAATCTGTACATCGAAGAGAGAATGACAGAGCTGAAAGAACGGTACAAGACTGGGATCAAAAGTTGATGATGACAGGCTATCAATGGTAACATTTGCGAACATCCTGCTATGGTAAGTAAAAGAATAATTACAATACCTGTTGAATGAAATGAACAGTAAAAGCAAAGGAAGATGAAATAATGAGGAGGAAGAGAAATGGGATAAGCTAGAAACGTGTGAAAGTTGGGCCACGAAGTAGAGGGAATCCCGCTACCTTGCAAGCAAAATCACAAACGACAGACGAATCAGGGGGTACGTAAGAGGCACGTTAGTGCAGGCGAAGTGGGAATTCCCGGCAACAGAAGTCTGCTGGATCAAACAATGGATTTAAGCTAAGAAAGTTTCTGAGATTACACGTATGCTGCACAACGTTTTATTCTAATTAATCATGGACTTTAGGAGAACCAGAAAGGGAGAAAATCGAACGGTTTGCGATATGATGTTAGTGAAGGATGATACTTAGGTGGAGTGATAAGCTAAAGAATGAGGAACTTCTCAGCAGAATCGGTGGTGAAAGTAAGATATGGAACACACTTATGACAGACTAACGAAGTTTTACACAAGAAATTCAAACCAGCGTAGACGTTTCAGAGTACATGCGCAATAAGCTACAGCCTTCATCTTACTACCGAAGTAGAGGACCCCATTGTACCAGCTGACGCTAATTTCACGTCTTTGGATATTGTAAGCTTCTATACTAACGTACCCATTAAAGAAAGACTACATCTTGTAAGGGAAAATCTCTTAACTGAAAAACAGGTCACTATTGGGAAACACGTGAAGTTAGAGCTGCTTGAATTTAAGTCGAGTTTCATCTGTGTGCGTTCAATAATCAATTTTATAAACAGTAGGTTCTTCTGTCGTCGTGAAAGTATGTTTCACTGTTCGTAACTACAGTCCTTATTACAGAGCTGGAAAACAAATTCTTCACTATTTACTCGCGCATCACAAGTAGAAAAATAAAATATGCATCGATGACTCCATCACACTACTAAAAGCAACCAACGCATCGAACACCTAACAGCCAAATTCAAAGAGTAACCAAATATTAGCTTCACAGTTCAACATTATGAAACTGAAGTTATGAACTCTTCCAAAAAGAATCGCCTGCAATGTAATATTAACAACCCTCCCCCCTTTCCCCTGAATTCTTGATTGCGGTGACATTTATCTGCAGGGTAGCCCGAAGTCTAGGTTAGGTACGATGATAATTTGGTAGAGTTGAAACTAACAAATGTGAATAACAAGAAGTTGTAATAAAAGATTGATCCGTAGCCTAGCCTAATGTTTGAGTTTGAGGAGTATTCAAACGCACTTTTCATCGTAGGAACAAAGGTTAATGTAGATAACATTTATTAGATAATCTAAGTGTCCGATTTTTGTAAAGCATATTGTCTGCACGTATTGTAAAGTAATTACGTGCGCTAAGTAACTTCGACAAAATTATGAACGCTATGTCAAATGTTTACGAAAAGCCGATGTGTCCGGATAACATAATTGCTGCCATCTCTTAGTAGCATGACTAATAAGATATTTGAAATTGACCTTTACCGAATTAAAAAGAAATGGCATGCATTTGACTTCATCAATGCAGTACCCTTGCCAATTGACGTTACAGTCAGTGACAAGCTAAATCCTTAATAGAATTAAAAGTAAACCGCAACGACATCCGAGAAACAAAACTATACGCACCGCGAAAGCGAAGTACGTAACACTGTCATACAGAGGCATCATATCGCCAAAAAAAGAAGTTTAGCTAAGGCAGTCAGCAAGGCAATTAGCGCACACTGTTCCTTAGGAAGAAGAGTATGACTACCAAGAGAAACTCAGTAGACCAGAAGTATACAAAATGTGCGGAGCATATGATAAGTTGTACAAATTGCAGGGAGGGCTCAGTTTCCACGCTCGGTTCAAGGAATACGAAGAGAAAAATAACAAAACTGCGTTTAGTACAGACGTAAACCGTGCGAAGCATTAGGCACAAGACTACAGAACAACACGTGAAAGTCATGCGAACAGTTCCAAACAGTCGTTTCCTTAATTTAACGGAGCAACTTGAAAATTTCACGCGTCAGTAGAATCAGTCAGATTGATCAATGAATAAAATGATTCACAGATGCACAGCTTTCTCTAATTCTATAACTACGATTTACAGGCACATACCCATGTGTTGCTTACACCGCCTGTCCCGCCAACCGCCCGCCGTTGTTACCAGCTCTTGCTAGAATAGTGAGTTCCCGAGCCAAGGAAAACAAATCCATGGGGTGGGGGAGCCACAGCCACTCACCGATTTACAGGCCGGCCGACCGACCGACTGACTGACCAACACCGTGTCAGCCTGCACACGTCCCAACCCACTGCACTCTGCCACTTCAGCGCCGCCCTGTTGCGATTTGTTTACCTTAAGTTCATTGGAGAAAATATAAAAATGCAGTAAATGAAGCAGGCAAAAAGGAATACAAACGTCTCAAAAACGAGATCGACAGGAAGTGCAAAATGGCTAAGCAGGGATGGCTAAGGACAAATGTAAGGATGTAGAGGCTTATCTCACTAGGGGTAAGATAGATACTGCCTACAGGAAAATTAAAGAGACGTTCGGAGATAAGAGAACCACTTGTATGAATATCAAGAGCTCAGATGGAAACCCAGTTCTAAGCAAAGAATGGAAAGCCGAAAGGTGGAAGGAGAATATAGAGGGTCTATACAAGGGCGATGTACTTGAGGACAATATTATGGAAATGGAAGATGATGTCCATGAAGATCAAATGGGAGATATGATACTGCGTCAAGAGTTTGACAAAGCACTGAAAGACCTGAGTCGAACCAAGGCCCCGGGAGTAGACAACATTCCATTACAACTACTGATGGCCTTGGGAGAGCCAGTCATGACAAAACTCTGCCATCTGGTGAGCAACATGTATGAGACAGGTGAAATACCCTCAGACCGCAAGAAGAATATGATAATTCCAATCCCAAAGAAAGCAAGTGTTGACAGATGTGAAAATTACCGAACTATCAGTTTAAAAAGTCACGGTTGCAAAATGCTAACTCGAATTCCTTATAGACGAATGGAAAAACTAGTAGAAGCCGACCTCGGGGAAGATCAGTTTGTATTCCGTAGAAATATTGGAACACGTGAGGCAATACTGACCCTACGACTTGTCTTAGAAGATAGATTAAGGAAAGGCAAACCTACGTTCCTAGCATTTGTAAACTTAGAGCAAGCTTTTGACAATGCTGATTGGAATACTCTCTTTCAAATTCTGAAGGTGGCAGGGGTAAAATACAGAGAGCGAAGGGCTATTTACAATTAGTATAGAAACCAAATGGCAGTTATAAGAGTTGAGGGGCATGAAATTGAAGTAGTGTTTGGGAAGGGAGTGAGACACGGTTGTAGCCTCTCCCCGTTGTTATTCAATCTGTATATTGAGCAAGCAGTGAAGGAAACAAAATAGAAATTCGGAGTAGGCATTAAAATCCATGGAGAAGAAATAAAAACTTTGAAGTTCGCCGATGACATTGTAATTCTGTCAGAGACAGCAAATGACTTGGAAGAGCAGTTGAACGGAATGGATAGTGTCTTGAAATGATTATATAAGATGAACATCAACCAAAACAAAACGAGGATAATGGAATGTAGTCGAATTAAGTCGGGTGATGCTGAGGGTATTAGATTAGGAAATGAGACACTTAAAGTAGTAAAGGAATTTTGCTATTTGGGGAGTAAAATAACTGATGATGGTCGAAGTAGAGAGGATATAAAATGTAGACTGGCAATGGCAAGGAAAGCGTTTCTGAAGAAGAGAAATTTGTTAACATCGAGTATAGATTTAAGTGTCAGGAAGTCGTTTCTGAAAGTATTTGTATGGAGTGTAGCCATGTATGGAAGTGAAACATGGACGATAAATAGTTTGGACAAGAAGAGAATAGAAGCTTTCGAAATGTGGTGCTACAGATGAATGCTGAAGAGTAGATTAGATCACATAACTAATGGGGAGGTATTGAATAGGATTGGGGAGAAGAGAAGTTTGTGGTACAACTAGAAGAAGGGAACGATTGGTAGGACATGTTCTGAGGCATCAAGGGATCACCAATTTAGTATTGGAGGGCAGCGTGGAGGGTAAAAGTCGTAGAGGGAGACCAAGAGCTGAATACACCAAGCAGATTGAGAAGGATGTAGGTTGCAGTAAGTACTGGGAGATGAAGAAGGTTGCACAGGATAGAGTAGCATGGAGACCACAACAGCAACAACAAGTTCATTGTGTTTACGCAATACGAGATCCCGCTTGGTTTTACACAGAAACAAAAACTGGAGTTGGTCTTGGCTGCTTTAGAGGTAACAAGGCCAACAAAGGCTGAGAGAAATCTGTGGCTAACCCAAGGAAAGAAATTCACGGAGGCTCTCTTACTTCAGCAGCTGGGAGCCCATACACGATAAAAGAAGGAAGCACTGCACAATTGTTAGCACTGTAAAAAAAAATCCCACATTTCTCTCTCCCAGTTTAAGTTATTCGTAATTTTAATGATTAGTTAACTAGTTGAACTGGGAGACTTTAAATTTGTGTGAATTCAGTGGCATTTTTCAAGTAGTCGTGTGAAAAACCACATACTTTTTATTGTTCAGGACCAACTGCTAGTTTTCGCAGCATGTAGATAGAAACTAGGATTTGGAGTGGTGATCCTTGGCTGAGAGAGGTGGGTAAATTTCAAAAATAATTTATTTAGAAGATCCAATCTGATGCCATCCAGAGGGGGTATGCTTTCAGTTACTATTCACAAGTGCATTCATCATTTAAAATAATACAACCTTAAAGAACATAGATAGAATATCAGCACAACGAATTCACCCTCCAATAACAACAGCTCAAGGAACAAAAACTTAATCACCTAAGTAAATTTATTTTCAAGCAAATAAATTGCTCATTTGCACCCTGAACAATTAGGTAAACATCAGTTGTTAATGCCTTGTCTCTTAACGCTCTTGGAAGAATTACTAGAACTCACATCAAGATAGTCAGTAGTCATTAGTAAGCAGAGCATAAATTGCGAAAACCATGAATCCGTCTCATACGAAATTAATTATTAACCACGAAAGTGGAATGTGCCAAAAAATGGAAGAACTAGAATTAGAGTTTGTGACCCCCCCTTCTCTCTTTGCTCCGTTTCTTTCGCTGATCTTTTCTCTTCTTTCTTCCTCCTTCGTACCGCGGCTATACCTCAGGGTTTTCAATGTAGAAATGTAGTGAGAAGGGGCCACACGTGTGCGGTGGTTCACGATATCGTACAGTAGTGCTGTGAGGGAGCGGCACTCGTGCCTCTGGTTTGAGAAGACTTACGACTGAAGCACCAACATTTCTCAAAAGAATAAACAGATACGTGCTCTCTTTTCTTTTAAAACTATAAATAGTAGCGTAGCCAGTGTGGTGTCACCGCCAGACACCACACTTGCTAGGTGGTAGCCTTTAAACCGGCCGCGGTCCGTTAGTATACGTCGGATCCGCGTGTCGCCACTATCAGTGATAGCAGACCGAGCGCCGCCACACGGCAGGTCTAGTCTAGAGAGACTCCCTAGCACTCGCCCCAGTTGTACAGCCGACTTTGCTAGCGATGGTTCATTGACAAAATACGCTCTCATTTGCCGAGACGATAGTTAGCATAGCCTTCAGCTACGTCCTTTGCTACGACCTAGCTAGGTGCCACTACCAGTTACTATTGATGCTGTAAAACATGTACCGTCAAGAGCGATGTTCACCATTGATGGATTAAAGTTAAGTATTCAACAGCTACGTCCTTTTTTGCTAGTCTCATTTCCTTGACCTGTTCCAGACCTCACGCCAGCCTGCGTGAGCTAAAACGCGTGCCTTTCGGCTTCCTCTCATAGTGGGTTGGCTGTCTTGCCAATCCACAACAGCTAGTACTATCTATCGTTCAACTAAACTGAATGAGCGCGACACCACTTGTTGATGTTTCAACCTCGAAAGAAGTTTATTAATACCAATTAGCCGAAATTTAAAAAAACTCATCCAATCCAGAAGTCACTCACAGTTAGAGTAATTAGTTTCTGATGTGTCTGTAGCGCTCATTAATACTTAAAAGACTATTTCAATAATTCTATCACTGTCCGTTTATGAGTTGCTAAGCAACGTATCAAAAAGCTGACTATACAATGATTAATGTTTGTCGTATCCCGACAGTAAATCGCTTCTCGCATGCTTTAAGCATCAAGACGATTACTATGCCGCTCATATAAGTCTTTGATACTTGTTATCAAGCTGATGTCCGTAAACTGCGGTTAATGTTACTGAATCACACACGCGACGATAACGCCTGATGTCCAGCCGCGTATCTTAAACTCCGCGTCGATATTTGAGAAATCGCGCGCGATTTGTTTGCACCAAAGAATAATTTTTAAATCAACTAAAGGTTGTAAATTAACAATTATATGCCCATTCATGAAAGTTAGAGCAGATCCGCACTCGACGACTACTTGATCGCGCACTCGAGCAACACGGAATTTTTTTTTTTTCTTACAAAGAGAAAACATATCATGCGTAATGCAACAAGGTGATTTGCTATGTCGATACATATTTATATCTATCTCATTAAAACTCATTACTTATTAAATGTTCGCCGGCCGGTGTGGCCGTGCGGTTCTAGGCTCTTGAGTCTGGAACCGTGTGACCGCTACGGTCGCAGGTTCGAATCCTGCCTCGGGCATGGATGTGTGTGATGTCTTTAGGTTAGTTAGGTTTAAGTAGTTCTAAGTTCTAGGGGACTAATGACCACAGCTGTTAAGTCCCATAGTGCTCAGAGCCATTTGAACCATTTGAGCAGCAGCGTAATAAGGAATTTACAGAAATAGGTCTGCCGGCCACACAACCTTTCAACAAAACTTGTGCCCACTGGCAAACAACGATTGAAACGCAGTTAGATACGTCAGCGTCTACATCGATACTCCGTAGTCCACTTTACGGAGCGTAATGGTGGATATCCCGAATCACTTCTAGTCACTCCCTCCGCTGTTGCACTCGCAAATAGAGAGACCGAAAAACGACTATCTACATGTCTCCGTATGAGCACTAATTTGTTGTATCTTATCTTCGTGGTCCTTACGCGCAATGTACAGGGGAGAGGCAAAATCACGTGAACAGTGGTAGTAGTGGGATGGCTGTGTTTGACGGTCAACAACGCAGGGAAGTCACGAGTTCGGCACGGACCGGGCAACAGTTTAGGTTGTTTACGAGTAGTGCACGCTTCGTATTTGCATTCAGAGGCCGAGGTCGACGGGCATTGAAAGATCTAACAGAGTTTCTAAGAGGGCAAGTTGTGGGGGCCCGGTTAGCTGGAACAAGCTAATTTATTGCATGTTTCGAGAGCAATTGTTTCAGCAGCCATGACAGCCTACACAAAACATGGAAAGACGTCATCGTGTAAACGTAACAGTGACTGCAAATAAAAATTAAATGACAGACATCGTCGTAGGCTAACACGAATTGTGTCAAAACAATAGAAAACTACGGCGGCTAAAGTGACTGCAGAGCTCTATAGCCATTTTCGAGTCTTCGTATCTATCGACACTGTCCGCCGAGAACTCCATAAAGCGAATATTCGTGGACGAGCTGCTATACCGAAACCATTAGTGACGACAACCAACACAGAGAGGCGTAAAACATGGTGTCAGCAGCATAAATCCTGGACGGCCGATCAGTGGAAACACGTCATATAGTCCGATGAGTCAACGTTTTCGTTATTACCGACATGGAGCTGGATATACGTCTGGAGAACGCCAAAAGAAGCTTACAACAATCCTGAATGCTTCGGTTAAGCATGGAGGTGAAAGAGTGATCGCGTGGGCAACCATATCATGGTATTCCGCTGGTCCCATCACTACTCTCAAAGGCCGCGTTACAGCCAACGATTATGTGAACATTTTAGGTGATCATGTGCACCCCATGATTCAAATGTTATTCCCCAAAAATGATAGCATTTTTTAGGACGATAATGCACCCATTCGCACAGCCAGGACAGTACAATCGTCGTATGAGGAGCATGCAACTCAACTGCAGAGTTTTCCCCGGCCAGCACAGTTCCTGGACTTAAACATTGTGGAACCCTTGTGGGCGGTTTTGGACCGCTGAATCCGCAGTAGAGTTTCGCCTCCCTCACTGTAGGAGTTCGAGGAGGTTCTGTTAGAAGAGTGACAAAAGATTCCACTGGAGACTATACGATCATTATACGCCAGTATTTCAACAAGAATCGCAGCTGTATTACGGGAAAATGGGGGTGAAACCCCTTATTAATAAACCATTTCCAAGTAAGTACAGGTGTTCACATTATTTTCCCTATCCCCTGTATGTTGCTGGCAGCAGAATCGCTCAGTAGTCAGCTTCAAATGCCGGTTCTCTAAATGTTCTCGGCATTGTTCCTGCAAAAGAATCTCGCATTCCCTCCAGGGATTCCCATATGAGTTCCCGAAGCATCTCTGAAACACTTGCGTGTTGCTGGAACCTACCGGTAACAAATCCAGCGCCCGTCTCTGAACAACACCGACTCAAAGGAAGGCCTCAGCGCTTGTTCGTGACGTCGTGTCAGCTAATCACGGCGAACGCCAGGTCTGTTGCAGGCATACTCATATTGGTGGTGTCTCCCTCTCTGACACAGGAAAATGTGAAACTATTGGCGGTAGTTGACCAACACACATTGTTCTGAGAGATTTATGCAATCAATTAATTGTGCAATTCATCACACTTCTTAACAAATAGTGTACTCCTGAACTTAAATTTCCACCTGTTTTAAGGATTGACATACAAAAACAACTTCATGGTCCAGCAGCAACAGAATTCGTGCTTCTTTACCTTATTTGTAAATCTGAGGAAGTTACGTTTGTACTGGGTTGCCTTTACAAGAAACAGTGAACATATTGATGCTCTTCATTAGGTATCATGGTTTACTATGGGGTGAGGAACACTGAATGTTAATGAAATATTTTGCGATCGTACACGTTGGGGGAGGGGGTGGGGGACAGAAGAAGAGGCAACAGAGAGATACTTGTTTTATCAAATAAAATTTTTTTATCTTATAAAGTTTCTCCTTTCATTTGGAAGAGGGGAATATTTATCTTTTCTAATGAGCATGTTTAAAAAAGTTTAAGCTCAGCAGTATTTTCAATGTATGAAGCTATTTTGTTTCCTGTTTAGAATTTCTTTCGTTGAAAACGACTGTAATCTAATGACTGGCAACAGTTGAACATTTACACATGTAAATTAGTGCACATTTCCAGTGACGATGTCAAACGAAAATAAATTAATAAATAAAAGAAGCGAGTTCATTGTAAGAGGGTTTGGGTAAGTTTCCATAACAAAATGGATCAAGTAAATATAGTTTCTTGAATGTAAAATTTCCGAAGCTTGCAATGGGGCAAAGCATCTTCTCATATTGATCTACGTTTGTTTCTGACAGGATTCAGTAATACACAACTAAGATCTTCATTTGCAGATTTACGATAGTAAGAAAATCTTTCATCTAGATAAAACTGCAGAATCCAAAACAATACCAAACATTCTGTCCAAAAATAGGAGATTTATAGTGATAAGCACGCCCAGGAGTTTCTGCCTGCAACAGACCTGGCGTTCGCCGTGCCTAGCTGACGTGACGTCACCAACAAGCGCCGAGGCCTTCCTTTGAGTCGGTGTTGCTCTGAACCGCTTCGATGTCTTGCTTCAATCCGACCTGGTATGAATCCCAAACACTAGGGCAGTACTTAAGACTAGGTCGCACCAGCGTCTTATATGCGGTCTCCTTTACAGGTGAACCACTCTTTTTTAAAATTCTACCTATAACCCGAAGTGGACCATTCGCGTCGCCTACCACAATTGCTGGTTCCATCTCATATCGCTGTGCAACGTTCTACGCAGATATTTAAACGACTTGTCTGTGTCAAGCAGCACACTACGAACATTACATGTCTGCTTTTCACTACTCATCCCCATTAACTTGCATTTTTCCACATTGAGACCTAGCTGCCATTCATCACACCAACTAGAAATTTTGTCTAATTCGTCTTGTATCCTCCCACAGTCACTGAAGTTGGACATCTTACCGTACACTGGAGCATCATCAGCAAACATCCGCAGACTGCTGCCCACTCTGTCCGCGAAATCATTTATGTATATTTATTTATTTATTTATTTAAAGTGATCAGATTAGGGCCATCAGGCCCTCTCTTACATTGGACCAGTGTTTCACACATGCAGCATTTCACATATCAGAGTTACATCATGACAATAGTTTAAATAAGAAAATTTGATTACTCTAGTCACGATATGAATAAAGAGTAATGACTAAGACCTAATGAAGTAAGTACCGGCAGTATTTTTACAACAGGTGCTATAGATACAAATTATGATAAAAGCAATAACAGTAACAGTAAAAAAAATCAAATAATAATGATAAACATGAGAAAAATTGGCAATAGTAATGAAGATTTGTGCAGATGTAGATTAATATCTCGGTGTGTAAAGTAGATGTTTACTAGTATAGCGAGATTTGGGAAAGGGAGATTTAAGGAGGGGGAAAGAGGGAAGTAATGAGGTGAAGTGCACTCATGTTCAGAGGAAGGCATTACTGTTGCTTTAGTAGATACGTCATTAACTGTTTTTTGAAGCCGGACATGTTTTTAAGTTCTCTAACGTAACGAGGGAGGCTATTCCAGAGTCGGATCCCGCTACTGTAAAGGACTTGGAGAAGGTGACTGAGCGATGCAGTGGAACAGAGAGGATTTTATTATGATGGGAACGTGTGTTTCTGTAATGTTGTTCCGACATAAGCGTTAAGGACGAGGAGAGATATGAGGGACAGTATACATTTATAAGGCAGTAGATGAGACAGAGTGTATGGAAATCTCTGCGTTTGTCTGCACGCAGCCAGGACAATTTTGCATATGCTGGTGAAATGTGATCAAAAGATATAGATAACAACAGCGGTCCTGCCACACTTCCCTGGTGCACTCCAGAGGATGCCCTTGTATCTGATGGACACTCGCCGCCGAGGACAACGTACTGGGTTTTATAACTTCAGAAGTCTTTGAGCCACTCACATATCTGCGAATCTATTCCATACGCTCGTACCTTCTTTAAGACCACCGGCTTACTGTAAATTAAACACAAATTAAACACAAATTCCAGTCTGCTGATTTGTGCAAAAGTAATCAAGTTCGCAACTAATCAACGACCAAACCAGCACGGTGAAACGTCCCCTTAGAAAAACTATAAATGACTGTGCTGATAAACCTCTTACGTTATCTGATTTTCAAACAGATGAGCAAAACTAAACGCACTGAGACATTTCTCTCTTTACTTATTCAGATCATCATTAAACTGACACACAATATTTTTAGCGCAACGCAATCTGACTTTCAATAATCTCTACAAAAGAATGGCCCTGACTAACAATAACGTATACCTTTCATAAACCACTTACCTCACAAAAATCTTCGTTACTCGAACTACTGCAATACAGCGAGCGCAAATACTGCCAGCTAAATAAAAGATTCTAACTACTGAAGCCACTAACAACTGATAGGCATACTTAGAAAATGAAATATTTTGATAGAGAACAAACAATGTATTTACCTTAAAAGTGTTCAAAAGTCATAATATATTTATCAGTTCATGACATCCAGTCTTACAAATTTCCTCTTTCTGATGGACACACGTCCAAATCACCCGCTCTCAAAAAAAAAAAATGGTTCAAATGGCTCTGAGCACTATGGGACTTAACATCTGTGGTCATCAGTCCCCTAGAACTTAGAACTACTTAAACCTAACTAACCAAAGGACATCACACACATCCATGCCCGAGGCAGGATTCGAACCCGCGACCGTAGCAGTCGCGCGGTTCCGGACTGCGCGCCTAGAACCGCTAGACCACCGCGGCCGGCCCGCTCTCAAATCTCCGCCATCTCTCTCCCCACATCCACCAGTGCTGGCGGCTCACCTCCAACTGCGCAACGCTACGCGCTCTTCACATCCAACTGCCCAACGCTACAATAGTAAATATTCCAACAACGCAACCAGCCACAGACTGCACACAGCACAGTCAGTGATTTTCATACAGAGCACTACGTGGCGTTACCAACATAAAAACCAAAACAGCCTACTTACAACGGGGCCCTACAACACACAAGAGCTGCCTGATCCAGCAGTGTTTAAGACTGCAGCACATCGATGCCGACCCAAAGCAGCTCGCTGTTAACAGGCCCAGACTCTAATGCGTACATGCATTCCCTTGACGTGATTAGGCTAGGTATTACGCACATTTATGTGATCAGGAATGTTCAGTAGCAGCCAGGCTACATGTACATCTGACAATTATGCGTCAGCAACGAGCATTAATGATAATATCATAGTTCTGCGACCTTAGTAGGGACAAGATCCGACTATTCGGGAGTAGGATCTTACAATCTGAGACAGTGTTACGAGACAAACTTCCGACACAATGTCCGCAGACGTGACGTCAGATCCGCCTAGCAACAGCGATCTGAACGCCCATTGGCTGAAAGTTTGGATATACAGGGTGGTCCATTGACCGTGACCGGTCCAAATATCTCACGAAATAAACGTCAAACGAAAACACTACAAAGAACGAAACTTCTCTAGCTTGAAGGGGGAAACCAGATGGCGCTATGGTTGGCCCGCTAGATGGGCTGCCATAGGTCAAACGGATATCAACTGCGTTTTTTTTTAAATAAGCACCCCCATTTTTTTATTACATATTCGTGTAGCACGTAAAGAAATATGAATCTTTTAGTTGGACCACTTTTTTCGCTATGTGATAGATGGCGCTGTAATAGTCACAAACGTATCGCTTGCAATTTTAGACGAACAGTTAGTAAGAGGCAGTTTTTTTTAAATTAAAATACAGAACGTAGGTACGTTCGAACATTTTATTTCGGTTGTTCCAATGTGATACATGTACCTTTGTGAACTTATCATTTCTGAGAACGCATGTTCGCACATGCATTGACAATGTGCTGACGCATGTTGTCAGGCGTTGCCGGTGGATCATGATAGCAAATATCCTTCAACTTTCCCCACAGAAAGAAATCCAGAGACGTCAGATCCGGTGAACGTGCGGGCCATGGTATGGTGTTTCGACGACCAAGCCACCTGTCATGAAATATGCTATTCAATACCGCTTCAACCGCACGCGAGCTATGTGCCGGACATCCATCATGTTGGAAGTACATCGCCATACTGTCATGCAGTGAAACATCTTGTAGTAACATCGGTAGAACATTACGTAGGAAATCAGCATACATTGCACCATTTAGATCGCCATCGATAAAATGGGGGTCAATTATCCTTCCCCCCATAATGCCGCACCATACATTAATCCGCCAAGGTCGCTGATGTTCCACTTGTCGCAACCATCGTGGATTTTCCGTTGCCCAGTAGAGCATATTATGCCGATTTACGTAACCGCTGTTGGTGAATGACGCTTCGTCGCTAAATAGGACGCGTGCGAAAAATCTGTCATCGTCCCGTAATTTCTCTTGTGCCCAGTGGCAGAACTGTACACGACGTTCAAAGTCGTCGCCATGCAGTTCCTGGTGCATAGAAATACGGTACGGGTACAATCGAAATTGATGTAGCATTCTCAACACCGACGTTTTTGAGATTCCCGATTCTCGAGCAATTTGCTGCTACTGATGTGCGGATTAGCCGCGACAGCAGCTAAAACACCTACTTGGGCATCATAATTTGTTGCAGGCTCTGGTTGACGTTTCATACGTGACTGAACACTTCCTGTTTCCTTAAATAACTTAACTATCCGGCGAATGGTCCGGAGACTTGGATAATGTCGTCCAGGATACCGAGCAGCATACATAGCACACGCCCGTTGGGCATTTTGATCACAATAGCCATACATCAACACGATATCGA
This sequence comes from Schistocerca piceifrons, assembly GCF_021461385.2. Classification (NCBI taxonomy): domain Eukaryota; kingdom Metazoa; phylum Arthropoda; class Insecta; order Orthoptera; family Acrididae; genus Schistocerca; species Schistocerca piceifrons. The sequence continues at coordinate 219,304,498 of NC_060146.1, forward strand.
CCTTTTCTGCAATTGGAAAACGGTCCTTTTAACACAGGTAGCGTATCACGAAGCAAATACCATCCGCACTGGCGGAATGTTACGTGATACCACGTACTTATACGTTTGTGACTATTACAGCGCCATCTATCACAAAGCTAAAAAAGTTGTCCAACTAATACATTCATATTTCTTTACGTACTACACGAATATGTAATAAAATAGGGGTTCCCACTTAAAAAAACACAGTTGATATCCGTTTGACCTATGGCAGTGCCATCCAGCGGGCCAATCATAGTGCCATCTGGTTTCCCCCTTGAAGCTAGACGAGTTTCGTTCTTTGTAGTTTTTTCGTTTGATGCTTATTTCGTGAGATATTTGGCCCGGTCACTATCAATGGACCACCCTGAGTCACCTGACATTACCGTTGGATATATTTCGTAAACCACATCAAATACTGCCGAACCGATTCCAAAGACCGAACGTGAGGAGGGGGGGCTAGTGTAATTCGTTAATACAAACCATAAAAAAATGGACGGAAGTATGTTTTTTAACACAAACCTAAATTTTTTTAAATGGAACCCCGTTAGTTTTGTTAGCACATCTGAACATATAAACAAATACGTAATCAGTGCCGTTTGTTGCATTGTAAAATGTTAATTACATCCGGAGATATTGTAACCTAAAGTTGACGCTTGAGTACCACTCCTCCGCTGTTCGATCGTGTGTATCGGAGAGCACCGAGTTACGTAGGGATCCAAAGGGAACGTTGATGGACCTTAGGTACAGAAGAGACTGGAACAGCACATTACGTCCACATGCTAACACCTTTTTATTGGTCTTTTTCACTGACGCACATGTACATTACCATGAGGGGTGAGGTACACGTACACACGAGGTTTCCGTTTTCAATTACGGAGTGGAATAGAGTGTGTCCCGACATGTCAGGCCAATAGATGTTCAATGTGGTGGCCATCATTTGCTGCACACAATTGCAATCTCTGGCGTAATGAATGTCGTACACGTCGCAGTACATATGGTGTAATGTCGCCGCAGGCTGCCACAATACATTGTTTCATATCCTCTGGGGATGTAGGCACATCACGGTACACATTCTCCTTTAACGTACCCCACAGAAAGAAGTCCAGAGGTGTAAGGTCAGGAGAACGGGCTGGCCGATTTATGCGTCCTCCACGTCCTATGAAACGCCCGTCGAACATCCTGTCAAGGGTCAGCCTAGTGTTAATTGCGGAATGTGCAGGTGCACCATCATGCTGATACCACATACGTCGACGCGTTTCCAGTGGGACATTTTCGAGCAACGGTGGCAGATCATTCTGTAGAAACGCGATGTATGTTGCAGCTGTGTGGGCCCCTGCAATGAAGTGAGAACCAATGAGCTGGTCGCCAATGATTCCGCACCATACATTTGCAGTCCACGGTCGCTGTCGTTCTACCTGTCTGAGCCAGCGAGGATTGTCCACGGACCAGTAATGCATGTTCCGTAGATTCACTGCGCCGTGTTTTGTGAAACCCGCTTCATCGGTAAACAGGTAGAACTGCAACGCATTCTCTGTTAATGCCCATTGGCAGAATTGCACTCGATGATTAAAGTCATCGCCATGTAATTGCTGATGTACCGACACATGAAACGGGTGAAAGCGGTGACGATGCAGTATGCGCATGACACTACTTTGACTCAGTCCACCTGCTCTCGCAATGTCCCGTGTACTCATGTGTGGGTTCATGGCAACAGCAGCTACCACACCAACTGCACCCGCTTCTCCTGTGACGGGCCTGTTACGGACCCGTTTGCGTGCTACGACCATACCTGTTGCATACAGCTGGCGGTAGATGTTTTGCAATGTGCGGCCCGTTGGATGCTCTCTGTCGGAGTACCGTTCTGCATACACCCTGAAGGCTTCAGCTGCATTTCGTCGACACTCGCCATAGATGAGTATCATCTCCGCCTTTTCAGAGTTCGAATACACCATGGTCACAGTTCCTACAACGCTACACTATCACAGACGTCTGGTAACACGGCGTACTACAGTTGGTCTGCGTGCGGAGACGAATGCAGAATAACAATAGCAGCAAGCGCTACATGCGGACACTGCGGCAGCTAGATCAAACCACAACAGTGCACTGCAGCCACACTCGTAAACACGGGCGTCATCGTAAACATGTCCCTGCAGATGCTGTTCGCCGACCGTGGCCCGTGTTTGTTACAACACGCAACTGAACGTCGGAGGTTTCAAGCGTCAACTTTAGGTTACAATATCTCCGGATGTAATTAATATTTTACAATGCAACAAACGGCACTGATTACGTATTTGTTTATATGTTCAGACGTGCTAACAAAACCAACGTGGTTCAATTTAAAAAAACGTAGGTTTGTGTTAAAAAACGTACTTCCGTGCATTTTTGTATGGTTTGTATTAAACAATTGCACTAGCCCCTCTCCTCACGTTCGGTCTGTGGAATCGGTTCGTCAGTATTTGATGTGGTTTACGAAATATATCCAGCGGTAACGTTCGGTGACTCACCCTGTATATATATATATATATATATGTGTGTGTGTGTGTGTGTGTGTGTGTGTCTTCATTGATCGTGACCGGGCCAAATATCTCACGAAATAAGCATCAAACGAGAAAACTACAAAGAACGAAACTTGTAAAGCTTGAAGGGGGAAACCAGATGGCGCTAGATGGCACTGCCATAGGTCAAACGGATAGAAATATGGTACGGTTGATGTAGCATTCTCAACACCGATGTTTTTGAGATTCCCGATTCTCGCGCAGATTGTCTGCTACTGATGTGCGGATTAGCCGCGACAGCAGCTAAAACACGTACTTGGGCATCATCATTAGTTGCAGGTCCTGGTTGACGTTTCACATGTGGCTGAACACTTCCTGTTTCCTTAAAATAACACAACTATCCGGCGAACGGTCCGCACACTTGGATGATGTCGTCCAGGATACCGAGCAGCATACATAGCACACGCCTGTTGGGCATTTTGGTCACAATAGCCATACATCAACACGATATCGACCTTTTCCGCAGTTGGTAAACGGTCCATTTTAACACGGGTAATCTGTCACGAAGCAAATACCGTCCGCACTGGCGGAATGTTACGCGGTACCACGTACTTACACGTTTGTGACTATTATAGCGCCATCTACCACAAAGCGAAAAAAGTGGTCCAACTAAAACATTCGTACTACACGAATATGTAAAAAAAAAATGGGGGTTCATATTTAAGAAAAATGCAGTTGATATCCGTTTGACCTATGGCAGCGCCATCTAGTGGGCCAACCACACCGCCATCTTGTTTCCCCCTTAAAGCTAGACGAGTTTCGTTCTTTGTAGTTTTCTCGTTTGATACTTATTTCGTGAGATATTTGGCCTGGTCACTGTCAATGGACCACCCTGTATATATATATATATATATATATATATATATATATATATATATATATATATATATATATATATATATAGGGCGATTTAGTAGCGAGGCGTGACTCAAAACGCATGGTCGAGCAACCGGGGCGGCTCTAAAAGAGCGGTCGCGGGTAAATATTTCAGCTGTTAAACAAGATACAAAGTGAAGGTATTAGTTATCAGAATGCCACTTGTCGTGGGCAGTGTCTATCAAGAGTATGGCGAGGGAGAACTGTGTTAATATGTTCAAAAGGGTTGAATATAACGGCGTAGCCCAGAGCAGCCACATTGCAAATTCTGCGACGAGTGTGCCAAATAATTATCTTTATTAAGACGAGAATAGTACAAACGTCGTTAACAATTAGCAGCTGGCGTCCCTAAACACTCCACTCCAGCAGGATCGCAACCTACATGGAACCTGGCGACTGAGCGCTACTACTGTGCGACGAGGGACTACCGAAGCAGCAAGACACCAGGTTAGTGATGCAGAAACCAGGGAAGTAAGGCAGAGTCGCTTCCTTCTCGCTACAGTGGCACACGAGGGCATTGTAAGACGATCGGTGCAAGCCGGTGGCGTCTCTGCACGTCACACCGCACTATAGCAACACCACCTGGACTAGAGGCCTGGCGCACACTTGTGACGTCACACACTGATGGCCGCGTCTGTATCGGAACGCTCCTGTTAAGCACTCTGCAGCTATACGAACGTCACGAGTTTTAGAGATGAGGCCGCATAGGGATTCCCGTGCTTTCCTCTCCACATGTCCTTGTAATGAAAGTATGGAAATTTGTATCAGTGCGCAAAGTAACTGAACAAAACTGCCCCATGTTATTTCAAGATGTAAAATTACGCGTTTCTAGGCTTGAATACAAACTGTAATTTTAAATTCTGTCTTTTATCTCAGGAGCTAAGCTTTCTTGCAGTAAAAACTCAGCAACATGCAACAACAAGCAGACGTTTTCGGTATTAAATAAAGCAGCAGGAGCTTGGTTCAAATGGCTCTGAACACTATGGGACTTAACTGCTGAGGTCATCAGTCCCCTAGAACTTAGAACTACTTAAACCTAACTACCCTAAGGCCATCACACACATCCATGCCCGAGGCAGGATTCGAACCGGCGACCGTAGCGGTCGCGCGGTTCCAGACTGTAGCGCCTAGAACCGCTCGGCCACCACGGCCGGGAAGCTGGAGCTCCTACAGAATTTAAGAATTTGTTTCCCTGGTTATTTTCATAAATTTTCCTCTCCACTACAAAATTTGCTAATCTCACACGAAACTCAAATCATTCGACGAAATGGAGCACCTCCTGAAATAGCGTTTAGTAAGTCAAAAAACCCGAAGAAATATATTATTTCCCTGTTTCTCCAGAACTTTAGAATCTTAAACATGAAAAGATTGTTTCTCCTATATCCTCGATTGAAATTCGTGTCACAGAGTGCTGTTAATTTAATCATAATGCACTTACCTTGAAATTCTGCTTTCTGTACTGTTTAATCTGTCGAACACTGAATTCATTAAAGCAATTTTCAAAGGTAGTTTACCCAAATTGAAATTATTTCCGAATAGCTGTGTATGTAAAACTGAACAAAATCATTCTGTAGCTCTTCCAAATAAAATTACTGGAAATTCAATAATCTGGTAGGAATGATAAGGAATACTAAACATTTTCGAGCCACACTAATTAATATAACTATTCTGTGTGACAATAGTTGCAAATATGACAGATATTTCACAGCCAGCTTCGTATTAACCTCACAGCAATGGTCCAGAATTAAGAAACAAATGATACTGACACATGATACATAACTGCTTTTAAAAACAATTGGCACATGTGGTGGAATGGAAACAAATAACACGCTACAAATTTTTTGTCATTTATTTAAACTTGAATGATGCGTAGACACAAATTCCTGTCTGGGATTTCTTAACTTCACACATTTGGGAAATCGGAACATGCGCACTTTCATGCCTTTTTGGGATTTATAATTTCCCTGGCAAAAGGGAATGCATCTCTTGTATCCCAAACTTCGAAGAATTGCAGGCGAATGCTGTATGAAATATACTGTATATCGCTTTCACGTGTCACACACTTTCAACACAACATACACGCCAACAGGACTGCGACTGAAGATTAGATGGCCAACAGTTTGTGACGTCACGTGCCAATATGGCCGCTGTGCGTAGGCCTTGTATCTAGAAGGCCTTGACTATAGCCCCAGGCGCGGTGTCTGCTGTCACGTGGCCGATCCCAGAAGCAGGTGCGGCGCCGCCTTTGGGTATTAGTAGGACAGTGCGCGCAGCCTGCCAACTTATGGGGCAACGGGAGTTTTACATTCAGCGCGTGTCGTGACAGAATAGTACAGTGACGTATATTGTACCAAGCAAGTCCGTAAAATTACTTCAGTTTTTTTTCGCATTGAAATTGCGTTTATTGGCAATGAATGTTACTTTGATGGAAACGCTAGACTTTCAGCTATTTTTCGACCAATTCTCCCTTGCCATCCGTGCACACTTGCGTGCGCTGTGGCCTCCCTCGTGTGTCCTCGTCACAGAACCTCTAACATTTTGCGTGGTGTCTGTTAGTTCTAAGTCGTATCTCCCTACCACTTTCGCGCAACGACGCTCTGAGCGTGTTTTTTAGGGAACTGACTAGTTTGAACCTGGGACCTGTTGCTGGTAAGGAGACGCCAGACCACACATGACATGTAGAGTTCAGAAGAGTTCAGTGAGACTAGCGATGATATAACCAAATACTTCATGATTTCAGCGTCAGCTCCACTGCACTCCCTGTAAAAGAATCTAAATACTAACTAAATTTAGTGGAAGGGGTTCAAGGCTTTCCTATTTTTAGTTAGCTGTTAAAATAACGTCGAAAAAGCAGTTAAGTTTACCATTGGAAATTTTATTCTACTCACAAAACATTGTTTATAAATTGCACTATTGATAAAAGGAAATGTTTTAATACAGGATGGTAAAAACCAACTGCGTTCAACAAAAATGTGAACGAATATTCCCTGAATGGGTTTCCAAGTTGTACAATGGATCGAAGGATGACCTATGCCATATCACATCTATAATCTAGGTTTAAATTAAGTTTCACAAAAGAGCAAACTATCAAAATGGTCTACAGTGACCCTCAATTATCTTTAATTACTTATCTAACTTGTGGTAAATTACAGTGGCTGATGTGGCTTCTCAATAACTATATAACAGAAAAATCATCGCGTTTCAGATTTTTACTTCAAGTGGCAAATGTGAACACCATGAGCTTTAATTGACGATCGACACTGGTATTACGCAAAAAGGGGGTGTAACAGATGAGACTTCTGCAGTTCTGAGTGAAGCTTTACGCGCTGTTATGCGGCATCGCGTGCGTTCATTACCTTGTCGGTGTTCGTCAGGGGGCGGCGGGCAGCACAGCTCTGCTCACCTCTCCGTCTCGGAAGCAACTCTGTCCTAACCTCTCCTTACTACAATTTACCGAAGTTGATTTAAAAAAAAAACTATCTGGCTGTGTTTTCATCTGACCAATCAGGGTCTCAATGAGAAACGTTATACTTTTCGTGGTGGGGCAATGTTTTTAAAGTTTCCAACATAACAGAGACGCGAAAAAGTCTCACGCTAAAACTTGCAGCTGGTGTGGTCCTTTTAGTGTTATCGTAAGATCTATACTGTTCTTCTGGAGGGCTCTATCTTTCAACATGGGCTGGGGGGTGGTCCTGATGTAACAGAGACGCGAAAAAGTCTCACGCTAAAACTTGCGAGTGGTATGGCCCTTTTTGTGTTATCGTAAGATCTATACTGTTCTTCTGGAGGGCTCTATCTTTTAACATGGGCTGGGGGGTGGTCCTGGCGGTTGGCTAGCGACGTGGGTGTCCGTCCCTTATCGTAGGGCCTTCTAGCTTAACACGGTTCTGCTCTCGGCTTCTGTTCTCGTTTCTCCCCTCGGAACTGCGCCTTTCTCACGGTGGGAAGGTATGACATGCATTTAGGCATTCTTGTGTTAGTCTGTGGTATTCCATTTGCTCACTCGTTACTCGTATTACTTTGGTTAATTTAATGTCACGATTTATTCGGAGCTATGTGACATACTACTGGATTTGCTTATCATGTCAGGGTTTTCATGGAAGGTGTTGGATTTGCCTGACACCTTACAAACCCTCCCGCCGCATTGCACAGCTGACGCCTGGCCTTGACCTCGATTTGTGGTGGGTCTGAAAACGGATTCCAACCAGGCGTGACTTAAATTGAGAAAACCGGTGAAAATCACCAGGAGCTAGCTCTGAGCTGTAGGCGGGATGGGTAGGGATGTCCCATCCGCATTGGGCCAGGATATACGTAGACAGTATGGCGATGAGTGTCGTCGTAGTGAAAACATACTCCCTTCTTCAGAATATCCCTCCTTCGATTTTGAATGGCTGGACACAGTTGTCTCAAAGTCTCACAGAGGCGAGCAGTGTATGTTGTTGTGCTATCTATCTATATCCGAATCCCGCTCCAGCTACTGCCGGGTCTGGGTGCTGACGAGTCCTCTCCATTTGGCTCGGTCCTCCCACCACTTTTATTCCTCCACTTGCTGCCAGGTCACACCTCTCCTTTCTACAGATATTCTCACTCCCATTTTCCACCGTGTTCTTGGGCGCTCTCTAGGTCTTTTCCCATCCATCTTTAGTTCTTCCATAATTTTGGGGAGTCTCTGCCCATGCATCCTCTTAACATGCCCATACCATCTTAATCTTTCTTTCAATTTCTTCTCTCATACTTTCTTGTTTAAGGTCCTTTCTAATCTCTACATTCCTTACTCTGTCCATTCTTGTTTTTCCCTTAACTGCTCTGAGAAATTTCATTTCCCCTGCTTGCAGTCTGCTCCAGTCCCTTTCTGTCATTGTCCATGTTTCTCCACCATAGGTGACAATAGGGATGTAATAATTCTTATACATAAGGAGTTTTGCTCTTTCTGGAACTTCATTATTCCAAATCAGGTGTTTTATTATTTGGTAGAAATTGCCTCCCTTCTGTAACCTCCTATTAATTTCCTTAGTTATTCTTCTATCCCTAGATATTTCACTCCCTAAATAAGTGAAACTTTCTACCACTTTGACGGATTCTCCATTCAAGGTAATATTTCCGTTGATCCCTTTCTCTCTTCCAAATACCATTACTTCACTCTTATCTTTATTTATTTTTAATCTATACCTTTTCATTATTTCCTTCCACGCATCAAGCTGTAACTGTACATCTACCTCTTTATCACCCCATATTACCACATCATCTGCAAAAATCATCTTTTTGTCTGTTTCTTTTACTATATCTTTAACTGCCCTATTCATTCCCTCCATCACAACATTAAAAAGTGCAGGAGATAGAATACGTCCTTGCTTAAGTCCTTGTCTTATTTCCAAGTATTCAGAGTTCCCCAATGGTGTTCTAATTCTACAATTGTGTCCTCTGTACATTGTCTTTATAACATTAATGTATCCATCTTCTATATTTATCTTCTTCATTTCTTCCCAGAGTCTTTCCGTGTCAACTGAGTCATATGCCTTTTCTATGTCTATGAAAAGCATTATCACCCTTTTGTTATACTCCCAACTTTTTTCCGTCAGTTGACGGATAGAAAATGTCAGCTCGATCGTGCTTCTTCCTTTCCTACACCTATGCTGTTCTTCACTCAGCTCCTTTTCTATCTTTTCACTTATTCGATTTAGTAAAATTCTTTCAAAAATCTTGGCTGTGTGCTACTATAATCCGATCCGCGAACGACAGCGGTTCGCGTATGTTGAGGCACGGACGCGGATTGCATTGTTGACGGTTCCGAGCGACAGCTGCGGAGTGGACGTGCTCGCACTTTCCACTTGAACAAAGCGTATATCCTGCAGATTACGTCTCTCGCTTGCTTACGCAGAATTTGTCACTCATCGCCACAATGAGCCATGCCATCTCGCAACAAATGGAATCGAAATTCCCTCTCGCATTAGCTACGGCATTCACAGCAGAGCGTTCAGAACATGCTGAACGCTTATTGGCTGCGGGAGAATACGTGAAGTAGGTGCGCAGAACAAGCCTAAATCCGACCGTCATCGTTGGTGACTTCAACTATAGGCATAAAGCCGCACAACAATACACTTTTTCTGTCCCTGAAAACAGTAGCCATTAGTTTGCTGGCAAATAACGTATGTTTGGACTTTCGCGGCTATGGCGAATCCGAATGCCGCCACTGACGAGACTTTTGCTTAATTTCAGGTATCGTATGGTTTACCCAGGTTTAGTCGCCAGTGACACCTAAATCCGAACACCCCTCGCCCTCTTCTGTATAGCGCTTCAGGAATCGGCGGACCGCTGCAACACGTCGCCGTTTGTACTGCACAGGTCACACCAATGTTCAAGGAAGGTAGTAGGAGTAATCCACTGAATTACGGGCCCATATCGTTAACGTCGATATGCAGCAGGATTTTAGAACATATGTTGTGTTCGAACATTATGAATTACCTCGAAGAAAACGATCCATTGACACACAGTCAACAAGGGTTGAATTGCCCTCTCTGTTTATTGATTGGATAGCCACTGAATTCCTATTTATTTATTTAATGGGATAATAATAATTATTAAAAGGTGGCAATTTTATTTAAGCACTGTTTTTACTCTTTCGATTGTTGCGAGTCAGCGATAGTCCAATGCTGCTCGCTTTGGAGAATACACATTTTATAAGAATTATTTGGTCCAGGAAACACTTTTGCGATCACGGTTGCGATTTACACTGTATTCGCGTAATTGTACTGATTAAAAGTTATCGTTTCCGAAAGATGCAGGTTCGATTAAAGCTGTGTGCACTTTTGCGCATATAATGAAAATATTCATAACACGTCGCGTAACAAAAAGAAACATGCGAATCACAACCGTGATCAAACGAAGAAAATATATGATAACATAAATGTTCTTCGCTGTTATTCAGGACAGGTTCAGATCAGACCTTGCAATTTTTAGCTATAGGAAATCACAAGACGTTACACTTTAGAGATTTTTGTTTTGAATAACTTGTATTTACATTTTCTCTCTCTCCTTTTACAGCCTTTATACCTTCACATCAAGGAACTTTTCCTTCTCTACCGACCAGTACGAGAACAAAATTCAGACTCAACAAAATGTCTTACATCGAATTATTACATGCTTAACACTTAACAATCATATATAGTTTCGTAGTACAAACAATGCTAATTTATTCCGTGCACTAGAAAGTCTTTGATACACTGAGCACAAAAATGAAAATAATAAAATTATAATTACATTTTTAATATCATGAATACTTATTTAAATCATGAAAATAAGGTTTGACATCGTCGTAATATTAATTTTCATCGTTGTAGCACTACAGGGTTTAGAAAACATCGTTCCTGGGAAACACAACTAGCTCTTTTTAACATGAAGCGTTAGGTGCTATTGACAAGGGATTTCAGATCGATTCCGTATTTCTGGATTTCCGAAAGGCTTTTGACACTGTACCACACAAGCGGCTTGTAGTGAAATTGCGTGCTTATGGAATATCGTCTCAGTTATGTGACTGGATTTGTGATTTCCCGTCAGAGAAGTCACAGTTCGTAGTAATTGACGGAAAGTCATCGAATGAAACAGAAGTGATTTCTGGCGTTCCCCAAGGTAGTGTTATAGGCCCTTCGCTGTTCCTTATCTGTATAAACGATTTGGGAGACAATCCGAGCTGCCTTCTTCGCTTGTTTGCAGATGACGCTATCGTTTATCGACTAATAAAGTCATCAGAAGATCAAAACAGACAGCAAAACGATTTAGAAAAGATATCTGAATGGTGCGAAAAGTTGCAGTTGACCCTAAATAACGAAAAGTGTGAGGTCATCCTCATGAGTGCTAAAAGGAACTCGTTAAACTTCGGTTACACGATAAATCAGTCTAATCTAAAAGCCCTAAAATCAACTAAATACCTAGGTATTACAATTACGAACAACTTAGAAGGAACACACAGAAAATGTTGTGGGGAAGGCTAAACAAAGACTGCATTTTATTGGCAGGACACTTAGAAAACGTAACAGACCTACTAAGGAGATTTCCTACACTACCCTTGTCCGTCCTGTTTTAGAATACTGCTGCGCGGTGTGGGATCCTTACCAGGTAGGAGTGATGGAGTACAACGAAAAAGTTCAAAGAAAGGCAACACGTTTTGTATTACCGCGAAATATGGGAGAGAGTATCACAGAAATGATACTGGACTTGGGCTGGAAATCATTAAAAGAAAGGCGTTTTTCGTTGCGACGGAATCTTCTCACGAAATTCCAATCACCAACTTTCTCCTCCGAATGCGAAAATAGTTTGTTGACACCGACCTACATAGGGAGGAACGATCATGACGATAAAATAAGGGAAATCCGAGCTCGTACGGAAAGATAAAGCATTCTTTTTCGCGCGCTAGACGAAATTGGAATAACACAGAATTGTGAAGGTGGTTCGACGAACCCTCTGCCAGGCACTTGAATGTGCTTTGCAGAGTATCCATGTACATGTCTTCAGTGAGAATTCTGGGGACCCACCTCTCACACTCTTTGTGATAACTCAACTGATCGGTCAAAATCTTGTCAGTTGTACTCTTACTGCCTTCAGGGACGCGTTCGTATAGCTCACGAACTGTTTCACAGCGATCTTCAAGCATTTCTATCTCCACTTTTTAAATTGTTTCGGTGGATACACAATGCCGACCAGAACGCTGTTCGTGATGGACGTCTATGCGTCCATCCTTTAGCGCTCTGACCCACTTTCGCACATTTTTGACGTCCATGCGCTGTGGCCCATACAATTCGGGTACAACAGGGGTAGTGAAAATGATCACTGCACGCCACTCATACCTGTCGGGAGAAGCGAGGGGGGTACCGCATCGCCAATTCGCCAATGACCGGCCAGTCAAGAATGACTGGGTTGGGGGGGGGGGGGGAGGGCTCGCAGCTGGTGGGGAGGAGCCAAGGCACGCGGCAGTGTTGCCCGATCTCGCGTACACGCGTTCCTCTGTGCTGCGACGGACACGGATCGTACAAATCTCTGTATAATCCGTTTTCATCTTCTGACGACTTTACTACAAGACAAACAACGGGAACTACAAACATAGTAGAAACATCTGTGCATAATGTGTTAATGATATCGTCATATTATTTTCCTATTCGAGTCAAAACTGATTTATTCACACATCGCGCATGAAACTTCTCAGTAGCCTGTGCCGCTTCTCATGAAGTACGACTTAGCGATGGTTGTTCTGCGCTCTTTACCTCTATTCTACATACTTACTGGCCGCTTTTTTATATAGTGTATTCTGTCCGAGAGACTCAGCCACATAATACTTGCGAACTGTACGATTGGCGCGTAGAAGAATAACGTTCCCTTATAACTCAGTTTAAGGGGAGATTTGCTGTATTTGGCTCGAGAAAAGTATGTTCTTTGAGAAGTTTTTCTCGAGATGTGTTATAGATATCCATGTCAAATTTGGTCAAAATGTTTATTGATATTTCCTCTACAAACTGGAATTTTGTCGACCGGAAATGTCGAAGAGAAAAGGCGGTAGTTCCGTCGGAACGAAACAAAATTTCGATGTAGACCTCCACGCACGGTATGTCACAGGTCAGCCGGCTCGTCTGAAATCAAAACTGAGTCAACGTTAGCGAAGTATAATATAAGATTCTTTTGGAGTTGCACCTCGCTTAAGTTATTTGGACCATAGGAAACAAAATGACGGCCATTTGAAAAAATAGGGTTTTTCCGTCGATTTTTCAACTTCGTCGGCCAAGTAAAAATATTTATAGTTGATGGATCGGAATAAAAGTGGTACAACTCCTAGACAATTTGGTTAGCTTCGTCGGAAACAAAGAATCATGCCAATCAGTTCAGTAGATTTGAAATGACCATACCGCGCGATAAAAAAAAGTCATTCCGAGGAAAACGCGTTTGAAGTTTTGACTACATATAAATGCAATATTATGCAACGTACGTTAAATCTGCTATTCCGGGTCCATAGACTAGTCCTTCCTCTTCCTCATAGAGGGCGTTCTGCTCGATCTGGGCCATCCTGCGCTGCTCCAGAGCCGCTCGTACGGCCGGTGACAGAGCGGTTTTCGGCCGTTCGAATCCGGTGGTCGTCCGAATGCTCGGCGAACTGCGTCGAACAGAGTCCCAGGGTGACGTCCAATCTTTGTCACGGTCTTCAGAATTGTTGAATTCCATTCGTTGAAGCTGCTCTCTGCCAGGAAATTCGCAATCTCCACAGTCTTCGCACTAGAATGCAAACGCTTGGGGACTAACTTCCAAACACACCCGTTCAAACTTTCATTTGAATTTTGCGTGTTTCCTCCCAAGCACCGGTACAATAACTCATTCTCCAAAAGGAAAAGACTTGTGCGTGAAAAAGGCCGATTTCAGGCAGGTGCAGTTTTTTGTTCAACCTCCAGTAACAAACATTTCCGTTCCGCATTCGGAAAAACCGTTTCAGGGGTGGATTCTAAACTCTTTTATGGATCCAAAAATGCAATTTAAAAAAATCGATTTTTTGAACCAAAAGATAGTAAACCTCTCCTTAAAGACAGAATCTTCATTTCGCTATTTGTTCCCCGCACATGAAGGTGACTTCCGAAGGTTACAAATTCACGCGCTAGCATAGACTGAGGCACTGCCGCCGTAAGAAAAGACGCTCGTGTGCTGTGGAGCTGCTGGACAAGCAGACGTCGCAGCTGGAACGCGTGGGCGACGAGGACGATCCATAAGGAGAGTCAAGTCAGCGCTCGGACAGTAATAGCACAGCCGCACTTTCTCACTCGAAGAACTAACAGATTTTCAAAAAATTGGGGAAAAAAGGACGCGGCAAGCAATCCGAAAATGAGGCACGTCGAATGTTTCTCGAATTTACACTGCCTAAAAAAAAAATGCTGCCCCCTCAAGGACCACAGCATAATATGTGCACATAGAGGGGCTGTAGTGTAGGTGATACATTTGTTACGGTCATCGGAGACGCTGTTCAGGAAGCCCGTCTCTTTGCCCCCTGTTTTGACCCTGCAGGCAGTGACTGTGCTGAGTTTAAAGGTGAACAGTCTCTGCAACTTTCATTCTAGGGTACAGCCCCACCAACGAGCAACGAGTACGAACTCCAGTTGGACAGCTTCAGCCATTGGAATGGGGTCGCACCATGGAGGTAAGAATAGAGGGAGACGCCGTGACGTCACAGCTGTGAAGCTATGTGAAGCCGAGGGTAGCCATCTCAATCCGACCAAAACATTGCTGCTGTAAGCTTGTGTGCATAGGCTTGTCGCTCGCTTTTGGAAGGATTTTGCGCTATTATGATGACTTGCGTGGTGTTCGGATGTACGAATCGTTCTGATTGTGATGCGAAATCGAAGGGAATAACATTTCATGTGTAAGTTGTCTCGTTAAGTGTGATTTTACAACTTCATTGTGAATGAACGTGTGCTACATCGGTACTTGTACTATAGCATGTTTTTCTCCTGTATGGTTTTTGAAATCCTAAAAATGAAAGTCAGAAAGCTCTGTGGGAGAATGCCGTGAGGAGGAAGAATTGGCGTGCGTCTAAATGGAGCACTATATGTTCTCAGCATTTCCGAGAAGAGGACATAGACCGAACTTCCCTTTCAACTGTAAGGCTCCGAGAAAATGCTGTACCATCAGTTTTCCCTACACACCCAAAACATTTGCAAAAGGTATGTCAATTCAAAGAATTAAATTCTTAGTTTTCAAGTTCACGTTTCAGTATAATACGTACGTATCGTCGATAATCGAAGTGTTGAGTAACTCACTTTGTCTTCATCATGTACCAAATTAAAAGCTAACACTACATTAACTGGCGTAAAGTATAGGCCTAAATAGGACACTGTATAGATTTGCCATTCTATGTACCGTATTTCAGTTAATATTGGTGGTAATGAACAGTGTTTCCCAGTAGTGTAACGTAACTGAAATGTCCCGGTACGAACTACAAACAAGATGTATTTATGGGGCTTTGGAGGGAGGGTATAGCTAACTTAGTTTTCAGTTTCTATTATTTAGTTTGTGATACACATTTGTTACTGAATTAACAAAATTGTATCGTTTACATTGAAGGCTAGCTATTCGTAATATTACATTAAAAACTATTTTTAATCAGAAGAAACGCGGAATTTCGCCTTTACGAGATTTTATTTTAAACAAAAACTTTGAAACAACCAATCTGATGACGTTACATGCGTATATGGTGCAATTAGTGGCTGTAATACACGCAGCGCTATAGCACACTGGCAATGTTTTGGTCAGAGTGTCATGGCAGCGAGCCACGCCCCCATGGCTTCAAAACGTAGTACGGCTGGGATACGTAGCGCCATCTCCCCTTCTTATTCTTACCTCCATGGGTCGCACTGCAGCCCTGCGAGAAGCTGGGTGGGGGTATCGGCAGATTGCTCCACACGTTGGGAACAGTGTATCGGTGGTGTGTCGCTGCTTACAACAGTGCTCTGTGACTCTTTCTCGTACGTGTTGACCAGGTTCTGCACGTTCGCCTAAAGTGCGCGTCATTTATGTTGGCAGCCGAGTTTAGGTTCGTTCTGCGCATCTGACGTCACAAAACACAGTCAGCCAATGAACAGAGAACGACGCTGGCAGATCTCGACTGCAGTGCAGAGCATGGACGAGTGTCTTCAGTTTTAGAAACGTTCAGTCATAAATAAAGTAATAGAACAAAAGCAATGTCTTGACAGCAGACTTTCTTTTATACAAAGTTTGGGAAAAGCATTTTTTATACCAATTGCTTCATATTCTATTAATTAATTAAACCAAACAAGCAATAAGACTCCTAATTCAGGCGATAGCAAGGAAAGGAGTTTCTATCAATCACACGAACCGCTTTTTCGCAATAAAGAACAGCGGCAATTGTTTATTTCCTATTGTACTTCGACGAAGCGTGAGTAATTCAGTCATACCAACAGTGTTTGTCAGTATTTTGCGTGAAATGTTAGAGTCCTCATGGCGTAGTGTAGTTGGACTAGCCGCGATAGCGCAACGGTTAAAGTGTTGGGCTTCCACGCGAAAGGTAGTGAGTCCAAACCTTGTACAGTGCTTAATATTTTCATTATTTAAAAACAATATCGAAGTGCCTTACTTCACGAATTATATTCGTTTGAATGCAATTTTTTGAAATTTCTAGTGCTTTGTCTCTTCATTAACCCTTTCGCTGCTGCAGACACGTGCTCTCCGCATCGCGCGCTGTGCGCGATTTTGTCATCACTGCACTGCTCGCCTGTGCAGACGCATGGTGTTCCCACTGCTTTGACACACGTATCATTCGATGTAACAAAAACTATTTGGCCCAAAAATTTGATTTTTACACGTCTTCTTGACTGGTACCTTCCACCCATAAATGACTTAATTTTGTTTCGATGTTCAACGCAGTTATTGTGCAGCATTAAATGTAGTAAACCATTGCACGAAATTTTGAAGAGTTTGCAGAGGTAGAAGTCCGTAGCGTATACTTTCCGTATGGTCGATTTTAGTTGCCACAATGTTGAGAATGAAATGTGGACAAGATACCTAAATTTCATATAAAATTTACTGTATAACAATATCTCATTTAATTTAAGTACCACGTAGGTGTCGTATGTAATATTGAGAAATATTCCGTCTTTCGAGACAGTAATAAAAGTTTTATTTACACTGGACACGTTTGGCTTTATTTTAAAGCATTTCAGTCAATGAAAGGTATGGCACATACACAATGGCACTCACGTTCTCTTTCTTGTTTTTGTTCCACAGTCGCAGTTTTACCAATGGTACTGAAATACTTCTGCAACTGTAATAAGCGACTTATTTAGACCAGACGAGTTTCTCTCTTTTGAAGCATCTTCAGTGGACAGTATTTTGTCTCCTCCATTGCCAAGCCACCTTCCGTAGTTTTGTGCTGCGGTAACACAATATTCAACGTTTGTGTTGGCTGATCAGTGTTTTAGCAAATAAATGATGTTTGTGTGTGCCACACACAAAAATTATATTTGACATAGCTCAGAGCACTTCACTGATAGACGGTATATTCAAGTCCTAATGTTTTTGTAAGTCCACAGTTTTGTTTAATGTATTTTGTCTACTTCCTTTTGATTGATTGAAGTGCTTTAAAATAAAGACAAACGTGCTCAGTGTAAATAAAACTTTTGTTACAGTCGCGAAAGACGGAATATTTCTCAATATTACATATGACAACTATGTGGTACTTAAATGAGATATTGTTATACAGTAAATTTTATATGAAATTTAGCTATCTTGTCCACATTTCATTCTCAACATTGTGGCAACTAAAATCGACCATACGGAAAGTATAATCTATGGACTTCTACCTCTGCAAAGCTGGCCGGAGTGGCGAAGCGGTTAAAGGCGCTACAGTCTGGAACCGCGTGATCGCTACGGTCGCAGGTTCGAATCCTGCCTCGGGCATGGATGTGTGTAATGACCTTAGGCTAGTTAGGTTTAAGTAGTTCTAAGTTCTAGGGGACTGATGACCTTAGAAGTTAAGTCCCATAGTGCTCAGAGCCATTTGAACCATTTTGAACCTCTGCAAACTCTTCAAAATTTCGTGCAATGGTTTACTATATTTAATGGGGCATAATAACTGCGTTGAACATCGAAACAAAATTAAGTCATTTATGGGGGGGGGGGAAGGTATCAGTCAAGAAGATGTGTAAAAATCTAATTTTTGGGCCAAATAGTTTTTGTGGAATCGAATGATAAGAGTGCCAAAGCAGTCGGAACACGATGTGTCTGCACAGGCGAGCAGTGCAGTGACAAAATCGCGCACAGCGCAGAATGCAGGGAGCACGTCTTTGAAGCAGCGAAAGGGTTAATGCGGCCGTGGTGGCTTTACTTCATGAACTGCGCGCTCCCCCCTGCACGTAAGCCTACGAACTATGCTATACTATGGCGCTGCTTCTATTGGCGCTTGCGTCGTGTGCAACTGGCAACGCAGCAATCTCCCGCCTCTGGGCGGGCATGCGCGAGCCGCCAAGATAAAAGAATTCAACTATAGTACAGACATACGACAACATTTTTCCGCTCAGGGACTGGATGTTGTGTTGTCTTCATTATCATCATCATCTCCTCCCCATCGAAGCGCAAGTTGCCGAAGTGGCTCCAACTCAAAAGACTTGCACCAGGAGACTGGTCTACTGGACGGGAGGCCTAGCCACACGACATTTCATTTCAGGGACGATGGAGAAGGGTTGATGTATAAATCTGAAGTGTGGGCCCTGGTGCGGGAACAACGGAGTCGGAAGTTGTAAGGGGAAATTGTTCTGATATCCCTGACAGTGGAATACATACACTGCAAAAACTGTAGAGTAGGCAAATTTCAGAGCTGAACCAAAACAATAAAAAAAAAATTCTCGTAAACGTGGGCTCTAAAACGCATTCCTCAAGATCTATGAACACTTGTCCGTCTTCGCTGCTGCGTAACACGTGTCCTGCACTGAGCAAGTACCCGCAGTTCTTCAAGTATGTATTTTAGAGCCCATTATTTACTGGATATTTTTTTATTGTTTTTAGTCTTCATTAATCCCCTAAAAACAGTCTTAGCAACAACACTACCAGTACATGTATTGCGCTGTCAGAAGTATCAGAAAGATTTCCGCTTATAGCTTCCGAATCTGTCGTTTCCAGACCAGTGCCCCTTAGCTTGATGTCCTACATTTACCCTTCTCCATCATCGCTGAAAGCTGTAACGCTATCGCCGAATCAAGAGGTAAATGAAATGACAAGTGACCTAAGCTGTAGACCCGGTACACCGCAAACATTTAAAATAAAACCTTCACCTACTACTATCTAAACTCTGCTTACGAGTTGAAACTTCAATAACGCACCTAGTTGTTCCATAAAGCCAAAAATTTTTCCATCTACAACACGGCATTCAAACTGCTAACAGATGCAAAATCTGAGGATGTCAATGTAAATTAGCATTTGTTCTTAAGACAAATGGCTATTCTGGCTTCGCCTCCACCTTTCACAATTGTTTGTGATCTCTAAGTAACAAAATCTAGAGTCAATTTTTTACCCCAAGGCCGGTATTACTCTGTCATATTTCTTTGACAAAGAAGTATGATCAAGTATTCGTCAAATTTCTTTGACAAAGATCTTTGACTTGGCACTGAAAAAGGGTATCACACTGTCATCATATTTTTCGTCAAATTTCAAGATGGCGGACGACAATTTTTTTTTCTATCCGCTGCAGCTGCTAATGCCAAAACTGCATTGTGTGTATTTGGAACAAAAGCGGCGGAGAAAAAGGAAACATACTTGGATGAAGGTTACGTCGCGATAGCAAAAGCAGTCAGCAAAATTTGTTATGAGATCAGCAAGTGGAGGAAGTCGTCTTGATATATAAATTACTTACGAATGAATAAGAGTCTATTTCAGTATTTGGTCAGTAAAGTGGCTTCTCATATTACAAAACAGGATACTCCCTTGAGAACTGCTATATATGCAGAAGAGAGGTAAACTCTGACTCTGCGATTTCTTGATACATGAGAGAGCTATTCTAGTTTATAACACAGCACTCGAAGCCCACACCTACTACACTAGTACAAGTTTATATGCCAACTAGCTCTGCAGATGACGAAGAAATTGAAGAAATGTATGATGAAATAAAAGAAATTATTCAGATTGTGAAGGGAGACGAAAATTTAATAGTCATGGGTGACTGGAATTCGAGTGTAGGAAAAGGGAGAGAAGGAAACATAGTAGGTGAATATGGATTGGGGGACAGAAATGAAAGAGGAAGCCGGCTGGTAGAATTTTGCACAGAGCACAACATAATCATAACTAACACTTGGTTTAAGAATCATGAAAGAAGGTTGTATACATGGAAGAACCCTGGAGATACTAAAAGGTATCAGATAGATTATATAATGGTAAGACAGAGATTTAGGAACCAGGTTTTAAATTGTAAGACATTTCCAGGGGCAGATGTGGACTCTGACCACAATCTATTGGCTATGACCTGTAGATTAAAACTGAAGAAACTGCAAAAAGGTGGGAATTTAAGGAGATGGGACCTGGATAAACTAAAAGAACCAGAGGTTGTACAGAGATTCAGGGAGAGCATAAGGGAGCAATTGACAGGAATGAGGGAAATAAATACAGTAGAAGAAGAATGGGTAGCTTTGAGGGATGAAGTAGTGAAGGCAGCAGAGGATCAAGTAGGTAAAAAGATGAGGGCTAGTAGAAATCCTTGGGTAGCAGAAGAAATATTGAATTTAATTGATGAAAGGAGAAAATATAAAAATGCAGTAAGTGAAACAGGCAAAAAGGAATACAAACGTCTCAAAAATGAGATCGACAGGAAGTGCAAAATGGCTAAGCAGGGATGGCTAGAGGACAAATGTAAGGATGTAGAGGCTTGTCTCACTAGGGGTAAGATAGATACTGCCTACAGGAAAATTAAAGAGACCTTTGGAGATAAGAGAACGACTTGTATGAATATCAAGAGCTCAGATGGAAACCCAGTTCTAAGCAAAGAAGGGGAAGCAGAAAGGTGGAAGGAGTATATAGAGGGTCTATACAAGGGCGATGTACTTGAGGACAATATTATGGAAATGGAAGAGGATGTAGATGAAGATGAAATGGGAGATACGATACTGCGTGAAGAGTTTGACAGAGCACTGAAAGACCTGAGTCGAAACAAGGCCCCCGGAGTAGACAATATTCCATTGGAACTACTGACGGCCGTGGGAGAGCCAGTCCTGACAAAACTCTACCATCTGGTGAGCAAGATGTATGAAACAGGCGAAATACCCTCAGACTTCAAGAAGAATATAATAATTCCAATCCCAAAGAAAGCAGGTGTTGACAGATGTGAAAATTACCGAACTATCAGCTTAATAAGTCACAGCTGCAAAATACTAACACGAATTCTCTACAGACGAATGGAAAAACTAGTAGAAGCCAACCTCGGGGAAGATCAGTTTGGATTCCGTAGAAACACTGGAACACGTGAGGCAATACTGACCTTACGACTTATCTTAGAAGAAAGATTAAGGAAAGGCAAACCTACGTTTCTAGCATTTGTAGACTTAGAGAAAGCTTTTGACAATGTTGACTGGAATACTCTCTTTCAAATTCTAAAGGTGGCAGGGGTAAAATACAGGGAGCGAAAGGCTATTTACAATTTGTACAGAAACCAGATGGCAGTTATAAGAGTCGAGGGACATGAAAGGGAAGCAGTGGTTGGGAAGGGAGTAAGACAGGGTTGTAGCCTCTCCCCGATGTTGTTCAATCTGTATATTGAGCAAGCAGTAAAGGAAACAAAAGAAAAATTCGGAGTAGGTATTAAAATTCATGGAGAAGAAATAAAAACTTTGAGGTTCGCCGATGACATTGTAATTCTGTCAGAGACAGCAAAGGACTTGGAAGAGCAGTTGAATGGAATGGACAGTGTCTTGAAAGGAGGATATAAGATGAACGTCAACAAAAGCAAAACAAGGATAATGGAATGTAGTCTAATTAAGTCGGGTGATGCTGAGGGAATTAGATTAGGAAATGAGGCACTTAAAGTAGTTAAGGAGTTTTGCTATTTGGGGAGCAAAATAACTGATGATGGTCGAAGTAGAGAGGATATAAAATGTAGGCTGGCAATGGCAAGGAAAGCGTTCCTGAAGAAGAGAAATTTGTTAACATCCAGTATTGATTTAAGTGTCAGGAAGTCATTTCTGAAAGTATTCGTATGGAGTGTAGCCATGTATGGAAGTGAAACCTGGACGATAAATAGTTTGGACAAGAAGAGAATAGAAGCTTTCGAAATGTGGTGCTATAGAAGAATGCTGAAGATTAGATGGGTAGATCACATAACTAATGAGGAAGTATTGAATAGGATTGGGGAGAAGAGAAGTTTGTGGCACAACTTGACCAGAAGAAGGGATCGGTTGGTAGGACATGTTCTGAGGCATCAAGGGATCACCAATTTAGTATTGGAGGGCAGCGTGGAGGGTAAAAATCGTAGAGGGAGACCAAGAGATGAATACACCAAGCAGATTCAGAAGGATGTAGGTTGCAGTAGGTACTGGGAGATGAAAAAGCTTGCACAGGATAGAGTAGCATGGAGAGCTGCATCAAACCAGTCTCAGGACTGAAGACCACAACAACAACAACAACACAGCACTCGAATATCACATCGCACATTAACCAAAATAATTCCAGAAACGTGTGAATCGATTTATAAAGCATTGAAGGGGGAATATGTGAAAGCAAATTAATGTTTAGTACACCATATGGACAATAAGAACTATTATTAATTTTGAATAATTTAATTATTGCAATTATTGTTCCAACAACTACAAAATTAATAAAAAGTACGAAAGAGATAAAGCGCTTTTTAAGTTGTGGCATCCAGAGTTCAAAAATAGACAATGTAGAATGGAAAGCTAAGAAAGAATGTTTAATTTTAGTGTGTAACCGCATCCTCTATTCCGGCTTGCTGAAAAGCTCCCTGGATGTTTCCAGATGTAGAGGTGGACGGCTGTAACTGTGATTGTGGACTTGAAGTCGCCAGCAGCATATTCCACCTGTACACCAACACACAATTAACAGCATGGACTGTGCCCCTTGCTCACCCCGCCCCCTCCCCTCTCCCCTAGTCGAAGCAAGTTCACTACAAAATGAAAAAATGAGTCGAAGTAACAAACCAACTTTGAAGCCATGTTTACTAACACACTACAGAGACGTTAAACAGCTGTAGCGACGCCAGCGCTCGAAGCGATTACATTTCACATTGCAGTGAACAGAAGACGAACGACATTTATGATCAAATCTACTTCGAAGCTCCAGATTTGATCATATTTGTTTGACGACAGGCTAGATTTGACAAATTTCCCTATTAAACCATCAAATTTCTTTGACATAAATATTTGACATATCAGCTTTGACAAAGAAATATGATACTGTAATACTGGCCTAAGTGGGTATAAGAGAAATGAAAGACAACTAAACAACCACGCAAAAAATCGAAAGAAACGAATCGCATACAGGCAGCCATTTTCTCACACGTCGCATTCGATTCATCAGACTGAGTGAGAATTGTGAGCTATGAGCAATGGCTCGCTGCCATTTGCTCTGACCTGGCGACCGATCGCTGGGATTTGCGCGCAACTATGACGTCACGTGACCGGATCAACAGTGCGCCATGTCGAGCTGCCGCAATTAACGGATAGTATTCGGAGCGTGCGGTTCGTAGTTGCTGTCCTGCCGCGTCGGTTTCCTTGTTCTGTGCTTCCAACTTCTTCCACTTCGGTCGCTGTTTCGACATCCGAGATCTCTTCCAGCGAATGGTAAGCCTTCCTACTAATTCGTATCCGCTGCGAGATTCCTTATTTGAATAATGAGCTCACGAACTCGTGTATCGATCTGTCACATTTAGATCGCCTTCAGTTCAGATCGCACCAGTGTGCCAATATTCTTACGCGTGAGTGGCTAAGCTTTAGAGAGCGATGTTTTTCACCACTTTCACAACGAAATTAACTACCCTAAATCGTGTCTCCATTATACACGGAGAGCGGATTGACTGGAAATATACGTGTGAGTCCTCGTTCGTTGATTGGCAGACATGTTTATATATTTTCGTATTCTGTTGACTAGTTATCTATACACATACATCCACTGTTAAGAAAGTAATGTAACAATACCAGACAGAAAACAATTTTAAATGTGATCAGCTTAACGTTGCCTAAGATAATGTTATGATGTTGATTTAGTGTCTAGTTATGACGTTTTGCGATCCATGAAATTTCCTCGTTTGTCATTTACGAAATCTTAATACTGATGTTTATTTCCGTACTCTACTTCGTTTGGAGGCTTTACACGTATTACCTAATATTACGTTTTATTCTACACATTTATTTGTAGTTCTCTTTCGTTTACACATGTAATATTTTTGCACCTTTATGAAATGCTTTTCAATTTAGTCAATAAATCAGAGAGACTAGTTTTGATCGATTTTGAAATGCAAGGTATTGTTGAACAGTGTGCAAAACAGAAGGAATTATTATTCGTGGTTGTTTTTTATGTACCGCAAAGTTATTCAGAATTTGGTGTTTGTAATATTGTGATTCACAAAAGAAAGCATTTGGGATGCTCGTCCATGTGTTCGTAGGCACAGTGGTTACATTTTAAGATTCAGGAATCTCTGGCACGCAGCAATTCACTATAATTCGCAAAAGAAAGCACTTGGGATTCCTCGTCCGTGTGCTGGTAGGCTTAGTGGTTACATTCTCTGTATATTTTAAGATTCAGCAATCTCTGTCACGGAACAATTCATACGCTCGTTGTCTGTTTGGACTTGGGAGTGGCAAAAAATTCGGCTGCATTCGGAACGACGAATTGTAGCGCAGTATGATGTGGCCAGGCGACTGGCAAGCCGAGCGCGCTACGATGATTGCCGAATCTGCCCGAAGTTTGCCGTGCGCACTTGCGCGGTTCGTACGAATGGGATGGGCTATCAGACAAATCGCTGCTAAATTGTCACCGAAGGAAGCTGCAGACATGGCGGAGCGGAATACAGCATGGCCGCTCAGCTGATTGGCTGTCTGTTACGCGATACAAGGCGTAGCGAACTGAGCGCTACCGAAGGCAAACCTAGTTTAAAGAGAGCTGCAGTAAAGGCCGTGTCTTAATTTAGAAGTGATGATGGATGACATGCCTCAATATTTGTATTTGGTGTAGCAGATACTATTTTTAATCTGCAAATTTTAATGAGACTTATGACACTTCATAGATATTCGCGATCCCTCCGTGTATTTGAATTTCTCTCTCTGTCTGATACAAAAAAATTATATTGTAGACACACAGAGTGGTTGGATTTATTGTGAAAGAAAATCAGGATACGTATATTACTCTCTCTCTGTTATTCGTAGTTAAAACTAATAGCAGTTAGCGGAGAACTTGCTCTGTTGTTCCCAAACATCCTTTATTGACAGAGAAATGTCCCGGATTTTCGCGTTATCTGACGAGCATTTCATTTTCAAACGAGTATTCTGACCTTACATGACGCTTATTTGACAAAGAAATTCATCAAACGGCAGTGAAAATTGACAAATTGTTTTGTTTTATTTTCGCTGCCGGTTTCGGTAATTCAGTATGCCTTTTTCAGGTCCCATATGCACCTCTCAAAAATTATCAACATTTGCATACTGGGGCTGTCTATTTGTGGATGTCGTTAAGTCTCAAGTTCTTCCGAAATAGTTGAGACTTCAAAGACGTTCCGAGTATGCAAATTTCGATGGTTATTGAGATGTATATACGGGTCCTGAATATGGCATATTGAATTGCCGAAACTGGCAACAAAAATAAAATAAATTAATTTCTCTATTTGCACGGCGAATTTCTTTGTTAGAATATAATGGCTCAACAGAGCTCTTGTATGATGCTTTCTTTCTTAACGCTTTCTTTCTGAACACTGGACACATTTCCCTTGCGTTATTTTCATTACGACGTGAATTTGAGAGGTGTTGGTATTACGCTTCATTCGCGTGGAAAATTGAGCGTGTCGAGCCTCGAGTTGAGTAAAATGTTTTATCCGAATCTTGCAGTTATTGAAAGGCGACCTGCCGCTTGGTTGGCTCGGAGATGGAAGGACTGGGCAAACGGAGCTTGAACACCGATCTCGACACAAATAAATTTTAAATGCACTTTAGTACAATCACCAGTGTCCTTGGCAATCTAAAAATCTGAAAGTGCAATGGAAAGGTGAGCTGAAGTTCAAAAGAATAAGTTCCAACTCTGACACCGCCGGGTAAAAAAAAAAAAAAAGATCAAATTAACACTTTACGCTCTGTAACTGATCACAAGAGTCTCTCTTTTGAAGAGAAAATGATTTATGCTTCGCTGCAATCAGCCGCCAAGAAACCTTTGCAACGCACAAGCCTTCAAACGTCGAGGAGGCTCCACGCATTAACCAGTTATCATTCAGTTCAGAATGTGCACAAAGATTAGCAGCAACTGTGTCAAAAATTTTGGGAACGCATTTGCAGTGAAACAAGAGTTAGAACTCAGTTAGATTGGACTCCACCTGACCCCGTTGTGCCCAGCGATCGTTGAATGTACACCGTGGAGAAAAGAACAGCAATTGAACGCGAAATGCGTCGTTTTACTAGCAGAACTGGATTTCACTGTTCCATAGTCATCTTCCGTGCAAAAATTACAAAACCGTAGAATCAGGAACAGATATAAGATAGCTAACACCGACCAACACACAGATACATACCTTACTACAACAGGCGACATTAGTCCAAAGTGTCACGCAGTAAACAATACTGGATGAATTAGAACATACAGGAGTCTAACACGAACTAAAGCCTTCGTTTACACAGATGTGACGTAAGAGATGTGTGATGCCCTCTTTGGAGGCACCGGTGAATAGTTCAGTAAAAGCGAAGTTATACAATTAAAACCAATGTTTAGATGTACTGAACAATAAAACCACAAGTCATGGTTAAACCATAGAGAACAAATCACCTGACTGGATCCATAAGTACAGCACACTCAATAAAAGTAATGTATTTTAGCATCACAAACTGATGGAAGAAGATCCACTTACAATTCCATACAACAGTGAAAAGTACAATATTAATAATAATGTACCAAAATAATTAAAATATCAAGGAATGAAAATAGTACAATAACATGTGCTGTGCCGTCTCTGTGCATAAACTAAAGTCATAGAGATCGTAAAAATACATTAACGCCAACTTTGGGCTTACAGTACAAACATGTGGAATAAAGTAGAAATACACTATTGAAAGGTATGAAGCTAGCCAGAGGCGGATAAAAAATGAACAAATAAGTAAAATAAAGGAATGTATCATAGGTGTGGGAAACAAAATATGTTCAAACAAATTGAGATTAAGTGAGGCCTTGGTTATATTCACATGTGCACCCACAGTGCAAGTTTCAAGTCACAAAACTAATTAAGGAATAAGATAGCCATGCCTTTTGTACTTTTTTTTAGGCATTATGTCCCTAGAAGCAAATAAAAATATGAATGTACTATTGTAAGTTAAAAAACATCCATAAAAGGTATCATGTACCGGCTTGAAACACCAAACAATGCACGGACACTATTATACTTCCAATATGAGCCCTATTGTGGCCATAACATACAAGCTGGCAATACATTAAGTGATTAGATAAGATTGTGGGCTATAAATCAGTAGTGTGACAATTTCATTTAATGTTAAATGTATACTAAGATACAGTTGTGCTTAAGAGGGTGAAACCAGTAATAAAGTAGATAACCAAAGTGTATTAGAAGACTGACGTCTTAATCTGGCAAGTACGTAATACTTACTGTTACTGAGCGTGCTGCACTAACGACTCCACATAGGTGATTTGTTTTCTTTAATCTAACCGTGTCTTGTGGTTTTATTGTTCAGAATATCGAAAAATTTGTTTTAATTGTATAACTTCGCTGTTATTTAATTATTAACCGCTGCCTCAATAGAGGGCACTACACATCTCTGACGTCACATTTTCTTCCTGTTCAACCATGTAAGAAAAGGCTTTAGTTCATATGAGACTACTGTACGTTTTAGATCAACCAATATTGTTTACTTCATAACACTTTTGACTAACGTCGCCCGTCGTTATGAGGTATGTAACTCTATGGTGCTTTTGTTGCCACTTACGACTCGATGTTAACTATCACATACACACACCAAAAAAAGTTTTGCATCACCTCGGTTCCGAGAGTTCCGGAATCCGTACAGAAATCTGGAATAGAGATCAACATAAACATCATTTCCGCCCTTTTTATTGCTCATGAAAACCACACATTGCATGTTGTACCACCATACAGCGAGATATTCAGGGGTGGTGGTCCAGATTGCTGTACACACCGGTACCCCTAATACCCAGTAGCACGCACTCTTGCAATGATGCGTACCTGTATTCGTTGTGGCAGGCTATCCACAATTTCATCAAGGCCCTGTTGGTCCAGATTGTCCCACTCCTCAACAGCGATTCGGCGTAGATCCCTCAAAGTGGTTGGTGGGTCACGTCGTCCATAAACAGCCCTTTTCAATCCTTCCCAGGCATGTTCGATAGGGTTCATGTCTGGAGGATATGCTGACCACTCTCGTCGAGCGATATCGTTATCCTGAGGGAAGTCATTCCGAAGATGTGCACGATGGGGACGCGAATCGTCGTCCATGAAGACGAATGCCTCGCCAATATGCAGCCGATATGGTTGCACTATCGGTCGGAGGATGGCATTCACGTATCATACAGCCGTTACGGCGGCTTCCATGACCACCGGAGGCGTACGTGGGCCCCACGTAATGCCACCCCAAAACAGCAGGGAACCTCCACCTTGCTGCACTCGCTGGACAGTGTGTCTAAGGCGTTCAGCCTGACCGGGTTGCCTCCAAACAAGTCTCCGACGATTGTCTAGTTGAAGGCATATGTCACACTCATCGGTGAAGAGAACGTGGTGCCAATACTGAGAGGTCCATTCAGCATGTTTTTCGGCCCATCTGTACCGCGCTGCATGGTGTCGTGGTTGCAAATATGGACCTCGCCATGGACGTCGAGAGTGAAGTTGCGCATCATGCAGCCTCTTGCGCACAGCTTGAGTCGTAACACGACGTCTTGCGGCTGCACGAAAAGCATTATTCAACATGGTGGCGTTGTTGTCAGGGTTCCCCCGAGCCATAATTCGTAGGTAGCGGTCATCCACTAGAGTAGCAGCCCTTGGGCAGCCTGAGCGAGGCATGTCATCGACAGTTCCTGTCTCTCTGTACCTCCTCCATGTCCGAACAACATCGCTTTGGTTCACTCCAAGATGCCTGGACACTTCCCTTGTTGAGAGCCCTTCCTGGCACAAAGTAACAATGCTGACGTGATCGAACCGTGATATTGACCGTCTAGGCATGGTTGAACTACAGACAACACTAGCCGTGTACCTCCTTGCTGGTGGAATGACTGGAACTGATTGGCTGTCGGACCCCCTTCGTCTAATAAGCGTTACTCATGCATGGTTATTTACATCTTTGGGAGGGTTTAGTGGCATCTCTGAACAGCTAAAGGGAATGTGTCTGTGATACAATATCCACAGTCAAAGTCTATCGTCAGGAGTTCTGGGAACTGGGGTGATGCAAAACTTTTTTTGATGTTTCTGATTCTACTGTTCTGTATGTTTTAGCACTGAAGATGACTATGTAATAGTTGAAATCTAGATCTGTCGTAATAAAACGCAATCGATTGCTGTTCTTTTCTCCGTTGTCTAGGAGTTAAAGCACTCGCTTTAAATTACTCAACAAGTGTAACATGGATAAAATACATAATTACAATTTATTTAAAACCCCAACAGTTGTAATTAACGTAAGTGGGCTAGCGCTTGAAGTAGAGACCTCGGTCTGAATTATCCTAAATCGAAGTTGTAGAGATTTAAGTTAAATAACTCAAGTACAGGCGCTACGCATCCAGTGGAACTAATGTTTTAATAAGGATCAAGTTCTTTGACAAGGTGAGTTAAATGTACACAACTTGCATGGCAAGACAGTAAATAAGAATGACGTGGTACTGTCGTGAGCATTTGCGGAAAGAGGGAGGAGGACAGTGAAAATACCACTAGGCGCTAAATGGTTGATCGTCCACGACTCTTCAGAGAACGCGCGGTTCGGAGAGTCGTCTGCTCTGTGAAGCAGGATAAACTCTGATCTGTGGCATCTCTGCCGAAAGAGCAGAATGCTGGTGCACGCACAAGTGTTTCGGGGCACGCCGTCGTTTTCCATCGTTGAACATGCGGCTCCGCAGCAGGCCTCCCCTACGTGTTCACATGTTTATGATGATGATGATGATGGTGATGATGATGACTTTTGGTTTGTGGAGCGCTCAACTGCGCGTTTATCAGCGCCCGTACAAAACCTTTGCTCAGTCCAAACTCGCCACTTTCGTGAGTGATGATGAAATGATGAGGACAACACAAACACCCAATCATCTCGAGGCAGGTGAAAATCCCTGACACCGCCGGGGATCGAACCTGGGACCCCGTGCTCGGGAAGCGAGAAAGCGACCGCGATACCACGAGCTGTGGACTTCACATGTTTACTCAACGACATCTTCGCGTACCTAAATCGGTAGCGCGTTATTTACGCGAAGTACATGACATGCGCGTGGACATACCTCCACAAACCTACCAACAAACTGTCCGCTCGCTGATACGCAGAGTTTGTGATGTATTTCGTTCCATTAAAGGACAAACCAGCTGTTATGACCATAATGTTTTGGCTCATCAGTGTATTTAGTTTTGTTGAGGAGAAAGCAAGGGCGGGAAAGAAACGTAGTCACCGGGTTCAGCCTCTATTGAGAGCCAGAGACGAAGGGAGAGATTTCTGCTCGATATGCAATAGACTCGCCGAATATCCTCTGAAATTCGTTAAGTATTTTAGAATGAGTTTTAGTACAAGTATTTATTGCAGTCCCTTCTTCCTGAGCTCCGGAAAAAAACATCACTGTGTGTGTTATATCTGGGAAAAAGTTGGTAAATTTCTTCTCTTCTCTGGCGTTTGGTGCGGGAGCCGGGGCTCCTACAGAATCAGTGAGTGCAGTTTCCAGATTGTTACCAGCGCTTCCACGCGAGATCGAAGACCTTTGGCCTCTGTTTGTCTGGGCAGCACGCCTTAATGTTGTAGAACTTGTAGGAGAGGAAGTGCTGCGATACCCCAGGGGTGGACCTACCTCAGCATCCTCGTTTTCTTCTCCATTGACTTCATCGTCTAGAGAACTTTGAATGTTGGCAAAGGTCCCATGGTTTTGAAGAAATGAAATTAAAAACTGCGTTTCATCTTCCAGTCTTCATTTCCTTATGTACTTTGCAGCCTGGTCAGATGTGTTTTTGCGTCTAGCACGAGTTCGAATAAAGTAGGACCTCAGTGGCGCTCATTTGCTTGTGCATTCATGACGTACAAGTAAGCAAAATATTATCAGTGGTAGCTTCAGCAATTACAACAAAAAAGTAACACGAACAGTCTTAAATACAAAACCTATAATTACTGTATTTTTTAAGCTTACTGTCTTCAACAAGAGTGTAGTCATACTCTTTCTGCGACAAATAGTAGGGTTCTGGTACCTGCTGAACAAGTGTTGTTATGTGGAGACTATATTGTGGCAGTTGTAGGTGCAGAGTGTTGTGTAAGATACCAGCACAGGTCAGGCCTGAGCTACCACTGCCAACCGATGCAAACAATTGCACCTAAGCTTTGTGTGCTGCAGTTCGCTTAGTGTTGTGGAACGCTTGTTTTTTGTTGTTTTTTTTTCTATTTTGAAATGAGTAAAGACTACTTCTGGTGTATAAGGTCATTCGCATTCCATTCTCACCACAACAAAAGGAATCAGCGATCCTTATGAGCTTTATGCCAGTGATCTCTATGTGACCTGGATGCAGAAATCTGATCTCTGAGTGTAGAACTGCAGCATGCCTGCAGTTTCATGTGCTTTGCATCGTCCGCCATGTTGTAGTTTCGCACCCAAATTTCCATCGGTCTGTACGTGACAAAGAACTGCAGACTGATTTCTTTCCTTTTCTCTTTATTGTTATTTCACTCCCCAAAATGGGGCGGGTTGACAGCGGCACAATACGCCGCACTTCAGCCAAGAGAGTTACAGAAAAAGCATAGTCAAATGAGAAAAGAACACACACCATAGAATGGTATAAAGTGATGAATAAACACGAACAAAAATAGGTGAGCAAAAATAATAGATTTAAAAACAACATACACGAGAGCCGCACACACATGCTGAGAATGAACACTGTGAGTCGACACGAAAACAAAGAAACACCACAGTCGGAACACAAATGAATAATGTTAGTGACACTGTTGGTGCTGGTAGAACGTAGCACTGCACACAGCACTGGAGAAGCACGGACCCTACAATGAAAACGTTAAAAATCACTGCACTGAAGGGGACCTACCAGCAGGTGAAGGGAGGAGGGGCGCAAGAAAAGGTAGGGGGAGTGATAGTAGCGTGAAACCAGGAGGGGGGCAGTGGAGGGGAGAAGGAAAGGAGCTGGAAGCCCAGGAGGGTGGCATGAAAAGGAGAAAGAAGGCGTTTGGCAGGGAAAAAGGAGGAAGAAGGGAAGGAGGGACAGAGGGAGCCCTCAGGAGGGGGGGGGGAGAAGGAGGGATTAGATCTGGTAGGAGGGGTAGATGGAAGGCACGAGGACATCATCCGGGAGGGGGAGTTGGTGGAAGCCACCTTGGGTGAGAGTATGTAGCGTGTGGAGATGGAGACCAGGCGTGACGCTGTGGTACAGGCGTGGCAGCGGGCTAGGGTGGGAGAGGAGAGGATGGGGGAAACCAAAGGATGGGGGGGATCCAGTTTGCGGGAGATGTATAGGATCCGTATTCGCTCAATGAGCAGGAGGAGGTGAGGGAAGGGAATCATATCATAAAGGATCCGTGTGGGGGACTGGAGACGGGTGCGATAATAGAGGCGGAGTGCATGGTGCTCAAGGATTTGGAGGGATTTGTAGTAGGTGGGGGGCAAAGATCCAAGCAGGGTGGGCATAACATAGGATGGGGTGGATGAGGGACTTACAGGTATGTAGGATAGTGGAAGAGTCTAATCCCCATGTTCGACCAGAGAGGCGTTTGAGGAGATGGAGACTGTTACGCTGTAGACTGATTTCTTGTTTTCAACTTTATGTCAAAATGTGATGTAATAGGCTGATGTGGGAGCGGAATCGAAAAGTATTTTATTTTCCTGTTCTAGTGACATTTCCTAGCAGCCATATTGTAGTTTGGCAAGAAATGAAATATGAGCATCTATGCCTGGCACGATCAGACAGCTGAAGTTCGACATCCAGCTGGTATAGAGATCACTGGTTATGCGAGTTATGCGGAAGCAGAAGCACAGAACGTGAACAAAGGATGGCAGCCCTTACAGTGGGAGGCGGGGCTCATTCCCACGCCTCGATGTGGCTTTCACGTCACGTACAGTGTTCCCGCTGCACACCTGCCACCTGCCGTGGATCGGCCTCCCCACGGACAGCCTGCAGCGCGACAAGCTCACAGCGTAAACACAGCAGGCTGAGAGGAAACTAGGTACTTGATGCCTGTGCAAAGTGAATAGGATGAGTTCAGTCGCGATTCCATGCTTCGTGACAAAGTCGGAGCACAGTCGAAGACAGCCTGAACGCGGTATCCCGTATGGAAACCGGCCCTAACTTTTCCCAGCCTGCTCCACTGCGGTCTCCAGTGTAATACTGACCCCGCACGACGGTACTGGCCACTACACATTGAAGTTTGAGTAGTTTGGCTCGAGCCCCCACATGCCATGGCACGAAAAAATATATATTTGTTACACTCAGCTTAATTGAGCGGCCCAGAGATGTGGCTGGTGTCAATGTTTGGCTACGTTTTCCGTCATAGGGTGCCAGATCACACCTGTTGTAAACTCAATTTCTTCAGCTTAAATAAAATATGAAAAACAATGCAGGCAGGTACTGCGGTGAAATTTAAAAAATATTCAGTCACTCACGTTGATTTATAATTTGAACAAGTAGTTTATGTCTATTTTTCCACTAATAGTCTTCAGTACATTGAGTAAACACTTAAAATGCAGTCAGAGGGGCTTCTACTTAAGGGCAGCCGTTAATAACTGATGCTACATCACTTCGCTATAAAATTCGTACGTCGCGATCACAGCACTCAACAGTCTGCTCACAGTTGACAAAATAAACTGTTGTCTGCTTCCTAAACCACTATATTGCGCTCAACTTGATAGTTTTCGAACGTCGCTACGCCGCACGGGATTAGCCGAGCGGTCCAAGACGCTGCAGTCATGGACTGTGTGGCTGGTGCCGGCAGAGGTTCGAGTCCTCTCTCGGGCATGGATGTGTGTATTTGTCCCTCAGGATGATTTAGGTTAAGCAGTGTGTAAGCGTAGGGACTGATGACCTCAGCAGTTAAGTCCCATAAGATTTCACACACATTTGAAGATTTTCGAACGTCGCTACATACATACTTGTCCCTGAACGTGGCTACCAACCCACTGCTACCCCCAGATGCGCGGCATGTCCGGCTCTTAGCGTCGCTCAAAACCAACTCTCCCGTCATCAAAGATGGCCACCCTATCCACCCTCGAAACGACTGCCTAACTCAAAACAATGTTTGACGAAAATTACGAATATTCCAAAAGTAAACACAAAAACATACATGACATATTGTAAAATATGGAAATTTTCCAGGCAATAACAATTTAAAGTCCAAGTTTTTGTGTCTGCCACCGTTTTCTAAAAAAAATATGTTCTTGTGGCGTGATTTTGCTTTTCCCGGATTTTTTATATTAAACACAAACAAATAAAAATACATACTTAATTACTCATCTACCTCTTTAAACTTTAGAATGCTGCCGCTAGTTGCGTCTCTTTAAATTTATCTATTACCAAAAACACACATTCTCTCAGTCGAATCCCATATTCCGACCTTTCATTCAAAAATGGTACACACTATGCTAAATCGGCTATGATTGCTCGATGCAGCTCTACTAGCCGCATCCGTAAACAATTTGTTCATATGAATCGGCCAAAGCATTGCCGAGATATTAGCTTTTGAACTTTCATAAATTTACAATTTTTAAGACAACAATAACTTTTAAACTGTTATATATTTTTGTGGGGCATCTAGATAATTTAGCTTTACATAGTTTTCTGTCCATTAAGTGCCAACTCGCACCTCCGTGTTTTATCAACTTTTCTCTGGTTTATAAATTCCTCCAAGCGCTCCAGCACGGCCGTACGCTCTCGCACGAGTTCTTCTGAGGCGGCGTAGTCGCCAGCCGCTTGCCATGGCCCCTAGCAGCCGCCAGCCACGTGCTCTGTGGCGAACAACTACCGCTCTATTCCCCCCCCCCCCCCCCCCCACACACACACACAGCTTGTACGCTCACACACGTCTGCACCGGGAAGGATTTCGGAGACGAGCTACGGATGCAGAATATGAGGGCACTCGAGCCAACGCCGAGTGAAATTGCGACCCCACCCCCGGCTCTGCTCCTCCGAATCCACGAACGATGGCGGTTCGCGGTTCGCGCATACCGAGGCACGGACGGCAATTGCATTGCTCACGATTCCGAGCGACATTTGCGGTGTGGGCGTGTGCGTACTTTCCACCTGAGCAAACCGTATATCCTGCGAATTATTCCTCCCGCTTGCTTACGCAGAATTTGTCACTCATCGCCACAATCAGCCATGACATCTCGCAACAAATGGAACCGAAATTCAGTAAACAACTCTCTACGATCACATTTAATGCTCGCATTGGCTACGGCATTCACAGCAGAGTGGTCAGAACAATGAACGCTCATTGGCTGTTGGGAAATACGCGACGTACGTGCGCAGGACAAGCCTAAGCTCGACCGCCGTCCAACTGTAACTTCACAGCCCCACCGTGGAAACTCGATAGAGCGAGCCTCCTGCTGGCGTGGCGTATCAGGCCGACAGCCACGCCCTCTGGCCAAAGACGACTACAGCTGAGAGCGCGATGCGACCTATAGATTCGTGGCGCGGCTCAGCTACCACACACCCATCAAGAGTGTGACGTGTTCGGAATTTGGAAGTGTGTGTATGTGTTGTGCCGTATTTTAAGGCTGAATAAATTGTTTGTTGGTACTGGTGCTACAGTCGAGGTGGCATAAGTATTTAGGTTAGTGCGTAAGTTCGTAGGGTTTTTCATTTTCCTGTTGATATTACAGTACCTGTAACTTCATTTATCGAATGGAACTTTTTGTTTATAGTTCACTACTGCCATTTGAGTTTACACATTGTCATCTGGAGGTAGTGATTGTAACTGTGCACGCAAGAGAACGGAGTGCCAAGTGGAGGTATCGAACGCTTCTGACATGTTCTTCTTTTTAGGTTCAGTAGAGGGCTGACAGCAGTGGAGGCAAACAGATGTATTTGCGCCGTGTATGGGGATAATAGTAGGGGGACAGAGCAGTCACCACCCCAAAGTCCATTGTTGCCAGATGTATCCAAGATGGCGGCGATGACTTCATCCAAGATGGCGGCTTGTAGACTTGGCAACAGCGCATGGTGTCATCCGAGATCGGGGCTAAGATGTCATTCGAGATGGCGGATTTTGGAGGGAAGTTTGAATTTTGGCGGGAAGCAGGTCAATTTGGCTACCTCCACTAACCTAACCCCTTCCCCCAGAAAATGGCAGGAAGCTCAAATTCCAACAAGACCTCTCTGAAAGGAAATAATGAATCAAGTCGCACAACTGAGACGCAAATCCACAGGCACACAGTTTGATGAGATTCTGGATGTGAGGTATGGCATCAAAAGGTTTCTGGCTGTCTACAAATACAGAATAAATTTGAGATCTCCCACCAACAGTATTCATTACTTCCTCTGAATAAAGAGGTAGTTGTGTTCCGCAAGAAGAATATTTTCTGACTATGTGTCAGTTGAATGTTTTGTTCGAGGTACTTCATAATGGTTCTGCAAATCTACGTCAGTGACATGGGTCTGTGATGCAGTGGATTACTTCAATTTCAAATCCTGCATATCGGTGTGACCCGTGAAAGTTTCCAGTCTTCAGGTAACGATTGTTGATCGAGCGATCGGTGGTACGTGATAGCTAAGTATGGAGCTATTATATCAGTGTACTCTGAAAGGAACTTTTTGGTGCACGATAATATACAGTATGGTAAAACAATGTATTTGGTTTTTTTTCTTTGCAAACTACATGAAGGGTGAAAGGTATGTGCTCAGATTCGATCAGGATAGAGTGAGTGACAAATGTCGATAGTTCCCAACCGCAAGGTTGGACAAGTAGTACATCTTCGAGTAGTAAGATCTTTGACAGCTAACAGAGCTAGGTGCACGCGGTAGAAGTTTGAGTGGTGGTGAGGAGATGCGCAGAGACAGCAGACGTGTTTCGAGTCGGAGCTAGATGCCTGCAGGAGGCAGCCGGGTCATGACAGCATCAAAGTAAGAATTGGCGCTACGCACATAATAAGCTATATACTGAGCGAAACTCGGCACATACCTGGGGAAACTAGAAAGAATAATTAATAAATAGGTTTTCTTTGGTTAAATAATGTCTAAAAGCTAGATAGAAATCCCATTGTTGATGCAATAAGCGTTTTGTGAAACTTTCTCGTAAATCAATGCTACAGAAGTTTTTTTTTAGTTTTTCGCATGTGCCTTAAAAGTTTGAATAATAAATATTTTTTAGATAAAATTAGAGTTTCATCTCACACCTTATGTCGTTCTCTGCATTCTGTGCTTGCATTGAACCAAAAGTTACATTAAAGTAAAGTTCCCATGAGTAAAGCTAATAATTTCATTTATCAGAGTAAAATAATCTATATGCCATTGCACAGTTGGCAAATTATTCAGATCAGGACAGAATTTTTATTAAGTAACAAACAGGGCCAAAATGAGTGAAGTTATCTAGAATGACAATTTTATATCATTGCACTACGGCTGAGTTGAATATATGTTTTATTATCGGCTAAACGGGAAGGAGTGCACGAGCTAAGTCCACTGACGCAGTCAGATGCAGGTTGGTGACTTTCATTTATTTTTGACCACTAAACTTTCATGCAGTCAGATGTGTATTTTGAGTATTAATTTTCCAACAATATTTTCATGCAGTCAGATAAAGTTCAGTTCAGTAAAATACGCAGTCAGATGTAAGTTTTATTAAAGACTAAAGCAGTCACATGCAGTTCAGTCTAGTTTAAAATAGAGAATTTTTATTAACAACACTTTCAAGGGTACACGTTACCATGAGTGCAAAACATTTCAGAACAAAACATGAGGCCATTTCTGCACTTTACACCATGCAGATCGCCATACTTTTGCGTCGAGGAAGAACTATTATGTCGTAGACCCCCGTGTGTTTCTGTAAGTTACTATCGTGGCCATTGTTCTAGCCTTATGCGAGAAGTAATTTGTCCCTTCGTTTAACCACAGGAATAGCGTTTTGAAACTGTAAGATGATTTTTTGACACATCGTTTTTTGTTACATTCTAGAGTTGTCAGGCATATGGCTGAATACCGCAGTCTTCCTTGCACGAGGTTTTTGAGTCGTGACCCGTCGGCATCGTCAGGTGTCACCTCAGACAGTCTCAACTCAAAAATGTTAGCAGATCGTCGGAAAGCTTGAGGAATCGCACAGGTTTCAGTGACTTCGACCAAAGTTTGTTGGGGACGCTACTGTTACACTCTCAGACATGACTGAATCCATGACCAGCTGAGCAGCATGCTCATCTCTTTCGATAGAGCAGTTTCGTAGGTTTCCAGGGCAAAAGTCAATACTGTAGAATGGTCAGGAGATTTCATAATGCAGACGGTGATTAATAAATAATTTATACTTTTGAACATAGTCTAATTATGATAGATGCACTGTTAATTTGGTAGACCTATAATGGAGACATACCACAGGATACGGAACGTGTCATAAAAACAGGGCTATTGAGAAAGAATTGTATGCTAATGTTTCTTCTGTAGATCCTAAGTAGGACAGTTCTGTAGTAACTAAAAATGTTTGAACAGATTTTAATTTCAAAATCAATACAAAACCGTAGATTCTATGTAGAATGGTTCGGTAGCAAATAAAAATGTTCAAACAGATTTTAATTTCGAAGTAAATACAAAGAGTATCACAAACATATAGTATGTATACATTTAAAATCCATATCGTCATTTCTGGGTTAAAGGTACTAAAACACATGTTATATTGTAACAGATCATTTGAAGAACGACTATTTATTGCATTCGTGGAATACACAGTTAGCAAATGTTTTACGACACGAGGATGGTCTGAATTTGACCGGCACGGCTGTGTGTACATGACCCAGTTCCTAACAATTCTAAAAGCTGTCCTACACCACACACACAAATTGTTTTCGTAAAAAGAAACTCGTTATGATTTTCTAGGTTCATTACACACAACTGGAGTTACAAGACATTGTCAGTAACTCATACATCAAAAATTCTCTTTGAAACCGTCAGCGGAGTAGGCGTTAAGCACTGTTAAATCCTAAGGCTGCTCTTACACTGTTCCTTGTTAGTAGCTAAAGGCGTTATTGTTCCCACCAAGTTAATGGGAAAGTTTGTTCTTGAACGGCACACGCCCTGTGGGCGAACTTTGGAGACTTTGATTCTTTATGTAGATTATCCATATTGCTAGTATTGCTTTCATTAACAGTTGATTTGAAATTGAGTTACATTAGTTAAGACCACTCGTGCACCCTTGATGACTGCAGGACACAAAGCTTTACTCCTCGCCTGGGTCCATCAACACTGACATTGGACAGTTGATGACTGGAAACATGTCACCTGGCGGACCAATCTCTTTTCAAATTTTATCGAGCGGATGGACGTATGGAGACAGACTCATGAATCCGGGGAGCCTGCATGTCAGCAGGCGATTGGTCAAGCTGGTGTATTCTCTGTAATGCTGTGGGCCGTGTGCAGTTGCAGTGATATGGGGCCCCTGATACGTCTAGATACGACTCTGACAGGTGACACGTACGTAAGCACCCTGTCTGGTCACCTGCATCCATTCGTGTCCATTGTACATTGCTACGGAGTTGGGCAATTTCAGCAGGACAATGTGACATCCTACACGTCCAGAATTGCTACAGAGTCGCTCCAGGAACACTCTTCTGAGTTTAAACATTTCCGCTGGCCACTAAACTCCCCAGACATGAACGTTATTGAGCATATCTTGGATGCCTTGCAACGTGCTGTTCAGAAGAGATCTCCACCCCTTAGTAATCTTATGGATTAGTGGACAGCCCTGCCGGACTCACGGTGTCAGTTCCCTCCACCACTACTTCAGACGTTAGTCGAGTCCATGCCACAGCGTGTTGCGGCACTCCTGCTTGCTCTTGGGGGTCCTACACGATATTAGGCAGGTTTAACAGTTTCTTTGGCTCTTCTGTGTATATCTGCTAATGCCATCTACCTGCCTTTCAGTAGTTTACGTTCCCAGTATCCTGTTACTTTTTTGAATCCAGAAAAGAATTTCTTTTGGCCATCCACCATCCACCCTCCTTGCTACTGTCCATCCCACCTGCTTTTTTCATCACTATCATAGTTACATCTGCGATTTTTGAGTGTTTCCCAACCCATTATTTGCATTCCCGTATCTCACATTAATTTGCAACGCGCATCTCACCATTGCGCTGTAATTTTGAACGGTCTTCGCATTAAAAGACCATGACTCACGTCATAAATCATATGTACTAACACGAACTGATTGTAAACGTTTATTTTCATACACAATGAAGCTGCGATCCGAGGATTTGTTAAATTTTGTTTTGTTTACTAAGAGTATTCAGCTTCTTCTTTACTCATCTATTTATTTCTTCTGCTGTCCGTTCATTGGTAGTAGCTATCAATCGTAATCAATAATAAATTCTAATAGGAAATATTTTTCTCACTTGGAAAACTGACAAGCAAATATCTGTGTTCTAAGACGAATTTCTGTAAGTGAAGAAATACTTTTTAGGTTCGTGAAATTCAGGCGAAAGTGCTACTTCTGGAAGCTCGAAAGCTAACACACTAATAATCACGTTTATATAAGTCGTAACTGCCATTAATTTAGCGAATGGTTGATGGTTAGTAGCTACAGTTATTGAAAGAACTGGTAAGAATACCATTTCTATTGGTCACAACTCAACAGTGTGAAACAGTAGCTTAGACTAGGAAAATATAAGTGAGGAAATAAATGAACTTGGCACATTACTTACGTTGTACAGTGGCAAATACGAAACTAAATACAAAGAATAATTGTTAGAAATAAGCTGCACCAGACATGTCATTGCATCATTATTATTTGGTTTACTGAAAAACGGAGAAAGCTATTGAATTTGATTTATATGAATATTAAGAGCGTATTAAAATCATTGGCCACTTCAATAAGACAAGTTTTTTTTTTTTTTTTTCGAGTCGGATATCTAGTTGAATCTCGAACTTCGTTTCATATAAGCGCACACTCCACTGCAGAGTGAAAATCTCATTCTTCGTTCAGGCTGTTTAATGACATAGGCTCTCGTTCAAGGGTAACGGTCCGAGACACATTCGAAACCACTGTTCTACACCCTGTTGTTCCCCTTAAGAAATCACTTCTGTGTGGATTGAGACTCGTTCTCTCACCGCTGATTTCTCAGTCACAGTGCCACTTGGACACAATCTACGTCTCGTAGCAACCAGCGGTTGTTCTGTCAGCACCTCCAGGCGTTACAGAAATGAATCGTTTTATAATACCATCGGTGTAGTCATTATGCGAGGTGTCTGGGTGACTGAGATGTTCTACACTTGTGATTTGTACCGATAATACTGACGAGACGCTTTGTATCAATCTGTTTTATGTCCTTTTGGAGACGACCAGTGGTCTAAATGCACCAGGAAATTAATAAAATATTTGTGACCCACACAAACGTACGATTAGACTGTATAATTATTGTGTAGTGGTAAAGATCTGACATGAGAGCAGAACAATGGAACGCCAATCGTCATCATCATCATCATCATCATCAGTGTTCTGCCTAAAGGCAGGATTTCACATGGTAGTTCCCCAGGCTGTCCGGTCTTCTACCATCCTCTTCAGGTCTGCATAGCTTCCTCTTCCCTTTATGTCGTCTATCATCTTGTATCTCCTTCTTCCTCTGTCTTCTCCCACAAACCAATCCTTCCAAAGCATCTACTAGCAAGCACTCCCTTCTCAATGAATGTCCCAACCAGTTCTTTTTCCTTTCTCTCACAACCTTCAGCAGACATCTTCTCTCACCAACCCTTTCCAACACTCTTTCATTACTCACTCTTTCCATCCAGCTTATTCTCTTCATTCTCCTCCACATCCACGTCTCAAATGCTTCTAACCTTTTTTCATCCTCTCGTCTCAGCGTCCATGTTTCTGCCCCTTATAGTGCCACACTCCAGACAAAAAGTTTGCCAAGCCTTTTCCTTAGTCCTTTATCTAATTTGCCACATAAGTCTCTCTCTTTCTGTTGAATGCCTTCTTCACTATGGCAATTCGAGTTTTCACCTCCTGGTGACATCTCAAGTCTTCAGTTATTGTGCTTCCGAGATATTTAAATTCACTTACTTGACTAATGGTAGATTGTCCTATTTTAAT
Organism: Schistocerca piceifrons; assembly: GCF_021461385.2. Lineage (NCBI taxonomy): Eukaryota > Metazoa > Arthropoda > Insecta > Orthoptera > Acrididae > Schistocerca > Schistocerca piceifrons. Next base: position 219,347,087 of record NC_060146.1, read on the forward strand.
ATTGGACAGTCTGCGTCTTATACTTGTTTATTTGCATCCCATATACCACACAAGCTTCATTCAGATCTTTGAGCGTGTTATTCACTGTCCGCTCACTTTCTGCCACTAATACCATGTCAAGAGCAAATCTTATACGTTATATCCTCTCTCCACCAATACGTATTCCTCTTTTTCCATCTAAACTTTTCGCAATAATCTCTTCAAGGTATACGTTAAACAAGAATGGGGAAAGGCAACAACCTTGTCTAACACCTCGTCCAATGCTGCTTCCTTCTGACATTTCATTTCCAATCCTTATCCTTACTTTCTGGTGTAAATATAGATTCTGTATCAGTCTTCTCTCTTTCCAATCTACTCCTTTCCTCTTCAAAATATCCATCAGCCTGTTCCACTGAAATCTGTCAAAAGCCTTTCTAAATCTATAAAAACAGCAAAGATTTATCTACCCTTTTCCATATATCTTTCCCCTATAGTTCTTAGCAGGCCAATAGCATCTCTTGTTCCTTTCCCTCTTCTAAATCCGAACTGCTCCTCTGCAATCTCTCTATCCAGCTTGCCATGTAACCTTCTATTCAACACTTTCAGCAAGACTTTAGCTGTATGAGAAATCAGACTGATGGTCCGGTGCTCTTCACATTTTTTCTGTATTGGTATCATAACTGTTGAAGCGAATTCCTCAGGCCATTCCCGTTTGTCGTATATCTCGTTACAGAGGTAGACTATTTCTTTTCTTGCCTTGTTTCCCAGACTCTTCAACAGTTCTGCTGATTCCACATGCCTTCCTATTCTTCATCTCCTTCAGCGCCTTTTCTACTTCTGCTTTCCATCCTCCGGCACATATTGCTCCTCTTCAACCTTAATTTCGCTTTGCATTTCATCCCCCTCATACAGACATTCAGTATATTCTTGCCATCTGTTCAAAACCTCCTGTGGTTCTTCTGCTAGAGTACCATCCGCTCTTTCTATTTCTCTGTTATTCCTCTTTCCTTTACGTTCAAAAACTATCTCACTAGCCAGTCTATACATCATTGCATACTTTCCCCTCTCTCTCCATTTTCTCTATTTCGTCGCATTTCTGTCTCATCCATTTTTCTCTTGCTTCTTCAGTTTCTCTTCTTAATTCATTATTCAGTTTCCTGTGCCTCTTTTTGCCTCCTTCAGTTTCTACACTTTTCCACTTTCTGCGCTCTTCCATCTTTTTTAACATGTTTTCTGTTATCCATTCTTTCCTGGTGCTTTGGATGAGTCCATGAGTCTTTCCCTCATTTTTATCCACTTGTCATTAACACTTTCATCAACACTACCTCTTTGCCATTTTTCCATAAATATGTTCGCCAAATCTGATGCCTTTCCTATCTCTTTGAATCTTTCTATGTTTAGTCTTTCCTTTGCTTTACCTCTACAGACTTTTTTCAACTTCACTTGTATTTCTCCCATCACTAGGTTGTGGTCTAAATTTATATCCGTTCCTGGATAAGCGTTAGCATTCTTCAAACAGTTCCTAAACCTTTTTTGTATCAGGATGTAGTCCAGCTGATATCTTTTCCTATTCAAATTTCATATCAATGTGTAACGTCTCCTTTTGTGATGTTCAAATAATGTGTTACCCACTGCTAATGAATTTTCTTTGCAGAAACTAGTTAGTCGTTCACCTCTCTCATTTCTTATTCCTAATCCAAATTTTCCTACTGTATCTTCATCTCTTCCTTCACCCACCACTGCATTCCAGTCCCCTATGATGATAATGCAGGCATTTCTATTTTCTTTCTCTATGAGTTCTTGTATTTTCTCATAATTCTCTTCCACTTCCTCATCTCTGTGCTGGCTGGTTGGCATATATATCTGTATTAATACCAAATCTTTTGAACTACCCTTCAGTCGCATCATCATCAGTCTTCCATCAATATATTGTATCTTCTTTCATTACCTTACTTTTCAACTTTTTGCCCTATCAATATTCCTATTCCGTTTTCACCACTCTTGATTTCCCCTGAGTAAAAGAGTTTATAGTCTCCACTTTCTATCTCCCCATCTCATTTCACACAAACCGTGGGCATCTAATCTGTTCCTTTTCCTCTCCTGTTTTGCATTCTCTAGCTTTCATGCTTGCAGAAGTGTCCTCACATTTCATGTTCCAATCCGTATCTTTCCTCCCTTCACTATCCCTTTCTTCCTTTCGAATATGTCTATTCTCAATGTGTTCCCCTCCCGGAGATCCGAATGAGGGGAAGTTTTAACTCCGGAATCTTTCACATGGATAGACATACCATGTACTGCTTGGGTATGTAATGTGGTAGTTTCCCGTTACTTCCCACATAGGCAGTAGGATGCCCAGCCTAAAGTCAGCCGCTCACCATGAGTCAGACGCTGTCTGTAGCCGCCCAGTTCAGTCGCTACTTGTGCTCTTTTTGTACTCAAAGAGAAAAGGTGCCTCACCCGCCAGCTCCGCCGTACCGAAGTCCATCTTCTCCGCCTTCGCTGCCGTTGAGGTCTTCACCGTATCCCTGGAAAGGGGCCCTCACAAGGTACTATCACCCGGGCCAGGTGAACCAAGGTTTTTTTAACGAGGTGTAACTTCTCCCTCTCCTCCTTTCTCAACCGGGCTTGGGATACCTAAGGTTACCGAAGGTTAAAGCGGGACAGACGCCGCACATTTTTCAAATTAATTTTTATCGATATATAAGCACTTAAACTGCAATAAATTTAGGCAAGATTGGTGATCAGAACATTGTATATTGTTACAGAAACTATAGTATTACAAAAATCTTTGTAGCAAAGGAACATTCTTATAATATACAATGGCTTGCAAATTTCAAGAAAATGCCACCGAAAGGAGGGACAGATGGCCAGTTGCAAAAGAGGCTGAAAATGACATTTACTTTGATTTTTGTTTTTCAAGTTGATTTTTCAGTCGTCTGCACAAACAACACATATTGTCACAGAAAGTGCACGAGTCATGAGCCGTCTGGAACGTCCTACATATTGACGACGACGTTTCTTGATAAAGTTCAAGGCACTGTACACATTCGTTTTCTTCGAAATTTAATTCATCGGAGGAACTATTGTCTAGGGAAATATCATCATCATCTTCTGAAATTGCCTCTTCAAACAGACGCTTGTCTGGCGGTTTCTTTCCTCTGGTTTTGAGGATTTGATTTCTTGTAACTGCTACATTTTTTTTGTGCACACGCTTTTCCTTTCCTCTTTCCTTAAGTGATTTTCTTTCTTTTCGTTGCTATAAACTCGACGCATGTCAAACTCATTGCTGACTTTTCTTTTAGATTTACTTCTCTGAGGTAGTGCAGGAACAGGTAAAATCTGTTCCAGCAATTTTAGTGGAGTTTCTCCACGATGTGGGCTTTCTAATTAACTACGCACCCTCCGACTCAACGTTTCAACATTGAAAGTTTTGGCTGGTTTCGTTGTCTAGGGGCTGGGATACGTAGTTGCCGCATTACAAGCCAAATACTCCTGAGTCTACAGTATACGATACGAATAGACACATGAATCGAATGTTCGAAAGTTCCTATCACTCGGCAATTGCGAATTATGAATGTAACATGTACATTTATAAATGAAAGATTGCAGTTAAATAAAATGTGCAGGTACTGTCTTAACGACTGTAAATGATGAGTACGATGGCAGAAGTACATTTGAGAATGCCGTATATTTCTGCAAAACACTTATTTTTATTTATGCATTTATTTTACCTGGAAAGATTAGGGTCTTCAGGCCCTCTCTTACACCTAACCGGGCATACTCAGATCGAACGAATTTCAGTTTGTACAGAACATTAAGGACACATAACGTGTTATACAGTATTAATGTTAAAGAAACCGGCCGCGGTGGTCTAGCGGTTCTAGGCGCTCAGTCCGGAACCGCGCTACTGCTACGGTCGCAGGTTCGAATCCTGCCTCGGCATGGATGTGTGTGATGTCCTTAGGTTAGTTAGGTTTAAGTAGTTCTAAGTTCTTGGGGACTGATGACCACAGATGTTAAGTCACATAGTGCTCAGAGACATTTGAACCATTTGTTAAACAAGAAAAAATAGAGATTATAACAGTAGAACAATGATAACTATAACAATAAAAAATAATTATAACAATCAAGAATAATAATAATAATAATAATAATAATAATAATAGTAATGACTATGTATATGAAAGTAAACATATTTTTCTTTTATGAATGTCAGTCCTATTACTAGTTGGGAATTTTCTCCTTATGTTCTTGCAGCTTGTGAGTTATTCTCATCGAGCAGAGACATAAGACGATAGAATGGGGTGAAAGAGATATAGAAGAGGTAACTAGGTTAGAGGAAGAGAAATAGAATGGTGAAATTTGAAGCTATGATGGAGAGGAGAAAGAAAGAGATGAGAGGGGCACAACAATGGTGGCTATACCGTCCCTAATATGTAAATTTTGAGTTCCCTCTTGAATGTTGAGTGGTTCTGGATGAGACGTAGATCACAGGGGAGCGCGTTCCATAGTCGTATGGCTGAGATGGAGAATGACACGGAGAAAGATTTTGTGTTATGTAAAGGTACAGCCAAGATGCTAGACGTATCCGATCTGGTATTGAGGTTGTGGAATGATGATAGGTGTTTAATGTGAGAAGGTAAGTATTGGGGGCACCAGCGGCTAAGAAATCGATGAAGTAAGCACATCATGTGGAGATCGCGTGCCTTATGTGGGCGTATCCAACCTAGCTGGGAGTATGAAGGACTGATATGATAATACAACCGTATATTGCACACGTATCTAACGCAAGCATTCATCACTAGCTCAAGGCATCTCGAATTTTCACTATTTGTGCCGTGTTGAACTACATCACAGTAGTAAAGATTAGGCGAAACTAGTCTTTGGATTAATATTTGTTTAACATGAGTTGGAAATATTTTTCTAAATTTTTGGATAGCATGTAGGGAGGAGAGCGATTTCCGGCAAGCTGTGACTGTTTGTTCTTCCCAGTTTAGGTGTTCATCCAAGATTATTCCAAGGTTTTTTACTGTTTTTTGGTATGGTAGTTGGGTACCATTGAGGAGTATTTGAGGGACTGTTTCGCGAAAGTACCGGCTGATTAACTTTGGATGGGATATAAGAATGACCTGTGATTTCTTGGGGGTTAGTTTCAGATCTAGGTTCTGTGCCCATCGAGAAACAGAGCAAAGATCTGCGTTCATACTCGCTACTGCGTCAGCAATATTCTTGGGGCTTGCACTTATGTACAGTTGGATGTCGTCGGCATATAGATGGTAGTTGCAGGAGTGAATCACTGAAGAAATATCATTAATGTACAGTGAGAAGAGTAATGGACCAAGGACAGAGCCTTGGGGAACTCCAGAGCGCACGTTTTTCCATGATGACTTCTCCGACACACAAATGACTTGTTGACTTCTGTTTTTGAGGTAGCTGTCGAACCAGTGTATTGCGCTGTTTGAGAAATTCAGCTGTTTCATTTTAATTAGTGATATATCAAAGTCAACTGTATCAAAAGCCTTGCTAACGTCAAGCAGTGTTAGGATGGTAGCTTCACGTCTGTCCATAGCATGTTTAATGTCATCAGTTACTTTGATTAATGCAGCTGCTGTACTATGGTGCTTTCGAAAGCCTGACTGATACTTATAATTGGTGTCGATGGTCCAACAATTAAATAAAATATAAGTTGAATAACACGGAAACAGTAGATTCCTACTCCACGTAATTAGTTATGAAAAACAACATAGCTCGCGAGATGTTCACCTCTAAACGCACACTACGCCTTCACTGTAGAAACCTCGGAAACCTAACAAGTTCGCAAGTCGGCACTCCGACCACGCGCAAACCGCTGCACACTCGCAAGTCTCTGTGGCGACCGTGCGTCTGTCACCCGTACCGTACCGGCACCTCCCGTGTCCAGTGCCGCCCTGTCCAGAACCGCCGCACCGCCAGAACTACGTCGAGTCCTCTCCGGAAACGACGCTCCCATCCAGTCCCCCCACTCACGAGCGCTGTGAGTCGCTAGAGCGCTCGCGCCATGTCTTCAACACAACGTACCCACACACGTATTTAAACATATTCCAAATTTTGCATTTACATTTAAATACTTGAAATTAAATAAATATTCCTACGGCTGGACCGTAAACACTCTCTAACACACATTATTAAATACATAAACAATTAAATAAACATATATCAAAAGAAAAGAAGCAAAAGGTAGCCCAGGAGCCTAATGTCTCTACGCTTTCTAAAACACAATAAATAATTGACCAGTTTCTTCATGAATAGCATATATCGGCTATTAACAAAGATATAGATGAATCAATATACCGGGTGATCAAAAAGTCAGTATAAATTTGAAAACTTAATAAACCACGGAATAATGTAGATAGAGAGGTAAAAACTGACACACATGCTTCGAATGACATGGGGTTTTATTAGAACCACCCCATATTGCTATCCGCGTGAAAGATCTCTTGCGCGCGTCGTTTGGTGATGATCGTGTGCTCAGCCCCCTCTTTCGTCATGCTTGGCCTCCCAGGTCCCCAAACCTCAGTCCGTGCGATTATTGGCTTTGGGGTTACCTGAAGTCGCAAGTCTATCGTGAGCGACCGACATCTCTAGGGATGCTGAAAGACAACATCCGACGCCAATGCCTCACCATAACTCCGGACATGCTTCACAGTGCTGTTCACAACATTATTCCCCTACTACAGCTATTGTTGAGGAATGATGGTGGACATATTGAGCATTTCCTGTAAAGAACATCATCTTTGCTTTGTCTTACTTTTTTATGCTAATTATTGCTATTCTGATCAGATGAAGCGCCATCTGTCGGACATTTCTTGAAATTTTGTATTTTTTTGGTTCTAATAACACCCCATGTCATTCCAAGCATGTGTGTCAATTTGTACCTCTCTATCTACATTATTGCGTGATTTATTCAGTTTTCAAATTTATACTGACTTTTTGATCACCCTGTATTTATAAGCATGCTGCTACCGTTTTTACGAGTCACTGTGGAGTACTTATGGCCTGACGCGATCGAGAGTTATCGGCCAGTTTGACATCCAATAACTCATGTACTATTTCAGTTACATGCCTGTAATTCATACCAATTTAGGTTTACACTAATAGCTTTATAAAGACACGTAGATCGACGAACTCGGATGAATCGTTTAGATCTTGGAAATTCGTTGCTGGGTGTTTCTTGTATAATTTAGTGTCAGATACTAAACTTTAAACCAATAAATATATTGAAAATCTGATTACACCATCAGAATCGTCGTGCAAATGATAGTAATGTATATGTTTCTTTTTGAGGTATCATGATTCATCTGGCTACTACACTACTGGCCATTAAAACGGCTGTAGCATCAAGACTCGAAATTTAACCGACAGGAAGAAGATGCTGTGATATGCAAATGATTATCTTTTCACAGCATTCACACAAGGTTGGCGCCGGTGGCGACACCTACAACGTGCTGACATGAGGAAAGTTTCCAACCGATTTGTCATACACAAACTGCAGTTGACCGGCGTTGCCTGGTGAAACGTTGTTGTGATGCCTCGTGTAAGGAGAAGGAATGCGTACCATCATGTTTCCGACTTTGATAAAGGTCTGATTGTAGCCTATCGCGATTGCAATTTATCGTATCGCGACATTGCTGCTCGCGTTGGTCAAGATCCAATGACTGTTAGCAGAATACGGAATCGGTGGGTTCAGGAGGGTAATACGGAACGCCGGGCTGGCTCCCAACGGCCTCGTATCACTAGCAGTCGAGATGACAGGCATCTTATCCGCATGGCTGTAACGGTTAACTCATGTATTCTTCAAGTTACATGCCTGTAATTCATACCAATTTACGTTTACACTAATAGCTTTCTGAAGACATGGCGATCGACAAAATCGGATGTAGCGTTTATATTTTGGAAATTTGGTGCTGGGTGTTACTTGTATAATTAATCGTCGGATACTAAATTTTAAACTAATAAATATATTGAAAATCTGATTACACCATCAGAATCGTCGTGCAAATAATGGTAATGTACATGTTTCTTTTTGAGGTATTATGATTCATCTGGCTACTATTAATTTCTATACGAACTGTGAAATGTCTGCTATTATGGTTCAAAAAGTCCGCTATCTTCGGCACTTGCAACTCCTCCGACACAAAGCGCCGCCCTCGTCACAGTGTCAACCTGGAATTCGCAGCCACGCGGCCGATGTACCACGTGCTCCGACCAATCCTCTCGTCCGGCTAACTTTTAGCACCACGTGTCTGCTGCCGGGCCGCGGCTTTGGCGAGAGTCCTGTGCGCCCACGCCTACTTAGAATAGTTTCTGGGCACAACAATTCGCCCGTTACCTCACAACGTTGTGAGTACAGTTGTAGAATTTTGGAACACGTATTGTGTTCGAGTATAATCACTTTTCTGGAGGCTAGAAATGTACTCTGTAGGAATCAGCATGGGTTTCGAAAAAGACGATCGTGTGAAACCCAGCTCGCGCTATTCGTCCACGAGACTCAGAGGGCCATAGACACGGGTTCCCAGGCAGATGCCGTGTTTCTTGACTTCCCCAAGGCGTTCAATACGGTCCCCCACAGTCGTTTAATGAACAAAGTAAGAGCATATGGACTATCAGACGATGTGTGTGATTGGATTGAAGAGTTCCTAGATAACAGAACGCAGCATGTCATTCTCAGTGGAGGGAAATCTTCCGAAGTAAGAATGATTTCAGGTGTTTCCAGAATGAGATTTTCCGCTGCAGAGTGAAAATCTCATTCTGGAAACATCCCCAAGGCTGTGGCTAAGCCATGTCTCCGCAGTATCCTTTCTTTCAGGAGTGCTAGTTCTGCAAGGTTCGCAGGAGAGCTTCTGTAAAGTTTGGAAGGTAGGAGACGAGATACTGGCAGAAGTAAGGCTGTGAGGATGGGGCGTGAGTCGTGCTTGGGTAGCTCAGTTGGTAGAGCACTTGCCCGCGAAAGGCAAAGGTCCCGAGTTCGAGTCTCGGTCGGGCACACAGTTTTAATCTGCCAGGAAGTTTCGATTTCAGGTGTGCCGCAGGGGAGTGTCGTAGGACGGTTGCTATTCACAATATACATAAATGACCTTGTGGATGACATCGAAAGTTCACTGAGGCTCTTTGCGGACGATGCTGTGGTATATAGAGAGGTTGTAACAATGGAAAATTGTACTGAAATGCAGGAGCATCCGCAGCGAATTCACGCATGGTCTTGGGAATGGCAATTGAATCTCAATGTAGACAAGTGTAATGTGCTGCTAATACATAGAAAGAAAAATCCCTTATCATTTAGCTACAATATAGCAGGTCAGCAACTGGAAGCAGTTAATGCCATACATTATCTGGGAGTACGGATTAAGAGAGATTTAAAATGGAATGACCATATAAAGTTGATCGTCGGTAAAGCAGATGCCAGACTGAGATTCATTGGAAGAATCCTAAGGAAATGCAATCCGAAAACAAAGGAAGTAGGTTACAATACGCTAGTTCGCCCACTGCTTGAATACTGCTGAGCCGTGTGGGATCCGTACCAGATAGGGTTGATAGAAGAGACAGAGAAGATCCAACGGAGAGCAGCTCGCTTCGTTACAGGATCATTTAGTAATCGCGAAAGCGTTACGGAGATGATAAACTCCAGTTTAAGACTCTGCAGGATAGACGCTCAGTAGCTCGGTACGGGCTTTTGTTGAAGTTTCGAGAACATACCTTCACCGAGGAGTCAAGCAGTATATTGCTCCCTCCTACGTATATCTCGCGAGGAGACCATGAGGATAAAATCAGAGAGATTAGAGCCCACACAGAGGCATACCGACAATTCTTCTTTCCACGAACAATACGAGACTGGAATAGAAGGGAGAACCGATAGAGGTACTCAAGGTACTCTCCGCCACACACCATCAGGTGGCTTGCAGGAGTATGGATGTACATGTAGATGTAGAATGAGCAATCACTAAGTCATCATTTACACTGCAATTGCCCTGTGCAGTTTGTCGAACAGTAGCCACTTTGGGCAGAGTTTGCAAGTAGAAGGGCGTGCTGCTAACAAATTTGTTTCGAACGTTGATGTTGATGGCTGATCTGGAGTCAAATCATTAGAGACGTGAAACTTCCTGGCAGATTAAAGCTGTGTGCCCGACCGAGACTCGAACTCGGGACCTTTGCCTTTCGCGGGTAAGTGCTCTACCAACTGAGCTACCGAAGCACGACTCACGCCCGGTACCCACAGCTTTACTTCTGCCAGTATCTCGTCTCCTACCTTCCATACTTTACAGACTTTAGAGACTTTACTGACTTTAGAGACGTCTTCAATAGCTGGGAGCTCTGTCTCAGTATTATTTATGGCTGAAGCGACGACATGGGTCGGAATTACTGCTCTATCAAGCTGGACAATTGCAGTGGCTTATAAAGGCACATTTGCATGCCGAGCGTGAGTTTCCTCGGAAACGCGAGATATTAATTAAATAAATAATCAGTGACAAATAAATAAAGCCTATGGCACACAACTGCAGCGCTGTGTCGCTGATAAAACAAAAGCACAATTACGTTACTCTTATGTTGGATTAAGGAAAGAGAGGTCTTGGATAAGTGGTGCGGGAAGCACGTATATTTCATTGACTGGCACACCGCCATATTTAATGTTATATAAGATCACTGCGAGTTGCAATCTTACTAGGCACTCGAATCTGTAAAGAATTTATATTTATGAAAGTAAGTAGAATTATTTAACTGTAGGCTTATTCGTTGAATATATCTGTTTTAACTAACTGTGTAAACTTTTTATGTTTAGTAGACAGTCACCTCTGTACGACGTATTGACATGGCTGGCAAATTATTCTAATATTGAGATTTAGATTTGAGTCCGCACCTACCGCAGCAGTCTTTGGAAACGATTTAAATACGAAGTCCGATTATTTGAGTCTTATTTCACGGTCAACTACGAATAACATTACATTTACGAAAAAGCCATTGTCAAGCGTCTGGTACCGAATAATTAAACGTCATGCAAATATTAATTACAACCAATCACTATCATACAATAATACATAATTAATATTTTATTTTATTTTATTTTATTTATTTTATATTGGCGACTGCGTGTCGGACTTGTTATTTTGTCATTTGTTACATTGTTCTCTTTGTTTCATGTGAAAAACCAACTTTCTGGACCTGGACGTGAATGTATGAGAAATAACAAAGATCTGAAGATATTTTCCAATTCTAAAATTTTGCGGGAAGACGCAATGAAGCTTCCAGCGAAATAAGGTAAGACGCAGCATCTTTGCATTGGCAGGCTTGACCAGACGCATAATTCAGTGAATTAGCTCTTCAGTAGATTCTGTAGTATTTCTTTCGCGCGTAGCAGTTTTCAGTGATAAATTTCATTCTCAGTACTTTTCCTTAAACAATAACTTCTGCAACAATACCAATACACGAGTGTACAATATGGCCGACTTCTGTACGATACGTTGTAACATGGACAGCAGCCATTAACAATAATCCCATATTCAGTTTACATTTTTAAATTAACAAACAGCCATTGTTGCTACGAGCGAGTCATGCTCAACTGCATTTTATTTTAAAACCAGTGTCAAACATTAATTTCTTGAAATATATATCACGTGTGGCATGGTCATAACTAGAAAACAATACGCAAAGATGGAACAGCAAAGACATACTATTCAGACGCAATCCGACTCGGACGAGAGACAAGTGTTAGAAAATGACTTTACGACAGCAACCGGTAGTGACGATTCATCAAATATTGACGCAAGTGTTAACGGAAGTTTTGACAATAGGCCGTCCACCACAAAAAATTCAAAGTCTCTGTCAGAGCCCATGTTAATACATGACGTCACGTCTAATGACGCGGCGGGGGCAGAGACCTTGCAAACAGTAAACATTGCCAACATGTTACAAGTGCTAATGAAACAGAACGCGGAAAACATGGCAACCTTAAAGACACAAAATGACGAAATTAAATCTGACCTCATAGCAATCAAGGCATGTAATGACACTTTGTGTAAACGTGTGGAACTTATAGACGCCACACTGACCAAACAGATGACTGAACTCAGTACGAAATTTTCCAAGCTTAATACGAGACAAGAAAAGACTACAAATGACGTAGCACTTTTACAGACACAATTAAAAAACCTTAATGTCACGTGTGAAGCTCTTACTGAACAAATTCAAACATATCCTTCAGTACACGACAACCTTGAAAAACGAATTACTGACGTGCAGAATAAATTTGACGATGTTGAACAACACCTGACTGACATCTTACAATCTGATGCCACAGCTCATTTTCAAAATATTAATAAAGAATTTCATGATTGGGTAGAGAACAAAGACAAACATTTTGATAGATGCATACGTGAAAATTTACCAACAATTGTGCACGACTCCGTGGCGGAATACATCACTAATAACAAACAGCTGATTAGTGATGCAGTACAATTCGTCACTGCACCCATGAGACAATTCACCGATCAACCACAGTCTGAATGTAACGAAAATATCAGTCAAAATGTACAGTTCAGAAACCAATATACATACGAGTGTGACGCACACATACCGCACACAACACACACACAAGAACAAAACACACCACGACTACAACACATACCACAACGTGCAAACACAAACACAAGCTATTATCATGGTAAACTACAGCAACATTATCGTAATTACTCGCCAGCTGAGCATTGCAGTAATTACAGTGGAACAAATCCATATCATAATGCAAAGGAAGAAGAAAGCTTAATAAAACACAGGCAATTTCAGGCTTTTATCCCAGAAAAACGAACCATTCATCCGGTGATTTTTCTTAAATCTTTTAGTAACGCATTTCCACGCACTTGGAGTGACCGGAAAAAGATTTCATATATTGTCGGTTACATCCAAGGCGATGCAGCTGTCTGGGCATACAGTCAAGCTGACGTATGTACCACGTACAGTGAGTTTGAGCGTGCTTTTCTGAACAAATTCTGGTCGCAATCCGTCCAGGAGCGACTCAGAAGACAAACTTTAGAACCTGAAACTTTTAACAGTAAAAATGGTAACTTACGCAGATATTTTGAAAAATACTTGAACATGGGACATTTTTTAGACGAACCAGTCGCAACGCATGATATACTCCGAGCGTTGAAGGCCAAATTGCCTTTCAACATTAAGGAAAAACTTCTACATATCCCGGATGACGATTCAGATTATTTTTTAACAGCTTTAGATTCGGTTGACATGTTACTTGAAGATCAGCGCTTTGCGCGGCAAAACAGCAGCCACAATGTTTACACTAGTGGTATGCAAAACATGCAGGCTTGCCAACACAATTCTGGCGCGCCCACAGTTGGATACGCGGTACAACAAAAACAGCAAACTCACATGCCGTCTCAGTACGGAAATCAAAATCAACACGCGTATTCCAATACAAACAATAGTTACAACAGTAATAACACTTCATGCGGCAATCCATACAAAAGGCACCGCGGTAATAACAACAACGGTAACAACGGATACAAATGTAACAACAAAAACACAAACAGAAATAGAAATAATAATAACTACGAGCCAAGACAGCATCAAGGCTGGACTCGTAGCGATCAATACTATCATTCAAATACTGCTTTACCACAGCAGCCACCAGGACAAAATTGGAGCATACCTTACGACCGACAGGTAAGTTATAATGCGCAACAGCAACAACAACCGCAAAAGTTTGGAGATCATAATAGGCAATATCCGAATGTGAATATAATAGAAATGACACCTGATGCACAACCCCAATCTGTGTCAGTACCTAGTACAAATGATAATCCAACAAACTAGAAACAGTCACTACTTTGCCCCAGGTCGTGGCTGAAGAATTCTTGGGGGGCGGCTTCAATGTTAATCAGTTATTTGACACCACACTTGAACAACAGAATAATGATATGCCGAGTAATTCTAAACAAAAACTACCTGTTTTATTTATAAGATACAACCACAATAACAATATATCAGATGAACTTTTACAAGACAGTACACAATGTCGTTTAAACACAAATGAAATTGTTTTAGCATCTACTACTGGTGTAGTAGGTGGGATTCCAACTACTATTATCTTAGATACAGGTGCAGCTGTGAGCGTTTTGTCTTTTAATTTCTATAAAAAGATGTGTGAATTGGAGCCTGTGCCTGAGTTTCCTGCCCAAAACTGTAAAATAACTACTGCACTAGGTAATAAGTCATGTAGGGTTACAAAGCAAGTTTTTGTAAACGTTAAAATAGGTAATGGAACCGTACAATGGCCATTCCTGGTTGTACAAAACCTTGTGACAAATTGCATATTAGGAATAGATATTATGAGCGAGAAGGACTGCATTATAGACTTCTCCAAAGGTAAATGTATTTTAAATGATAAAGGCAGTGTAATTATTATTGATTTGGACAGGAGAACTCTAAAGCATGACAAACACTGTACAGGGTACAAGGTTCAGTTAGTACTTGACAAAGACATTCAAGACATGCAAACACACTCATCTGACACAGAGCTAATGGACTTGAAAACATTGCTTGATCATAAGATAAGTGAAGCTACAGCTCTCAGTGTACATGAACGTATAAAACTACAGGAAGTGTTATCCAAATATTTACAAGTTTTTACCAAACGATTAGGTGTTATCAACACGTATGTGTACAAGATTGAAGTTAAGCCTCACAAGATCTTCTACCATAAGACATATAACGTACCGTTATCTCAACGACCTGCTGTGTGGCAAGAATTAAAACAAATGTTAGACTGGAAGGTCATTGAACCATCCACCTCACCTTATTGTAGTCCTCTACTTGTTGTCAAAAAATCAAATGGAAGCATTAGGTTAGTGTTAGACGCACGAGCTATTAATGAAATAATTTTACCGGTTCACACAAAACCTGAAAATTTAGAAGAGCAATTACAGAAATTTCTAGATGCAAAATATTTTTCCACAATAGATCTCGCTAATTCGTTTTGGCAGGTGGGTATCACTCCTGATTCTCGGAAATATACTGCATTTATGTTCGGGGGGCGAACCTATCAGTTTTGTGTTCTACCCTTCGGACTGAATGTCAGCTCTGGGGTATTCATTACAGCCCTGGATACCGTGCTTGGCGACGATTTAGTTGAGACAGTCACACACTATGTAGATGATATACTGATAGCTACACAATCTTGGAATGAACACGTTGACACTCTTCAAAGAATTTTAAAAAAATTTGCACAAGCTGGAGTCACAGCCAACCTAAGAAAATCAAAATTTGGTTGCAGTGAGATAAAGTATTTAGGACATATCATTAATTCACAGGGCATACGTCCGGATCCCAGTAAATTAGATGCTATCAGAAACTTTCCTAGCCCTCGAACTAAAAAGCAGTTAAAATCATTCCTTGGGCTATGTTCATTTTTCAGACGTTTTTTGCCACAACCACTTTTGAACAGTAAACATCTGCTAAATCTACTCAGAAAGAATCAAGTTTGGATCTGGTCGGAACAGTGCCAGAATGACTTTAATACAATTAAACATGCTTTAGTGAATGCTAACATATTGAGCCATCCAGATTTCAATTTAGATTTTTGTATGACTTGTGACGCTTCACGTACTGGCTTGGGCTGTTGCTTATTTCAAGTTGTAAAGAATAAAGAGGAGGAACAGATAAGAATTATTGGGTTTGCGAGTCGCACTCTAACTGAATGTGAGCGTACATACTCCACTACTGAGTTAGAAACACTTTCCATAGTATGGGCATTCAAGAAATTCAATTATTATTTATTTGGAAAACATACGGTAATTTACACCGATCACCAGGCCCTGACATTTTTGTTAACTTGTAAACTTGTACATCCTAGACTATCACGATGGGCAGTTACACTTCAGAACTACTGTTTTGAAATTAAGTACATAAGAGGTAAGGACAACACCATTGCAGACACTTTGTCTAGACTTCCACAAGGTATGAATGATACCAACAGTGACTTAGAAAATATAAATGACTACAGGATTCTCTTAATGCAAGACAAGCAGTATCACCAATATTATATTGATATGTGCAGAAACATGGCTGAATTACAAAAATCTGATCCTCACTGGAATAAGATAATAACATTACTGGTAGAAAAACACAACCATCCTTTGACTAAGTATTACAAGTTACACAATGATGTGTTATTTTACCGCCGACATCCAAATGCTACTAACTGGTGTGTATGCATTCCCAAAGAGTCTGAACGTAATCTAATTTGGCACACACACTTAGTTTGGGGTCATTATGGGACGAAAAAGTGTTTGGCAAAGCTCAGTACATACTGTTATTTTAGCAATATGAGAAGAAAAATTTATAGGGAACTAAAAACATGTGTCATATGTCAAAAATCAAAACCTCAGAATTTATCCACAAAAACAGATTTACATTCTATTTTACCTAGTAAACCCCTGGAAATTCTGTGTACTGACAACAGTGGACCGCATCCAGCAAGCTCTGGAGGCGTCAAATATATCTTAGCTTTTTACGATATATTTTCTAAACATGTAAAACTTTATGCTTTAAAATCCGCCTCTGCAAATGCTATAATACGAAGATTCTCAAGTGATTACCTGACGCACGTGGGAAAACCTAAAGCAATTCTGTCAGATAATGCAGCATACTACTCTGGGTACAAATGGAGAAATTTCTTGAAGGACAATAACATTAAAAGTATATTTATTTCAAAGTTTAGTCCACAATGTAACGCGACTGAGAGACTTTTCCGAGAACTAAACCGATTCATGAGGACCTATATTTCATCAAAACATACTAATTGGGTGTCCTACCTAAGTCTTTTCGAAGACGTACACAATAACTTAAATATTTACGATACGAATTACACACCTAACGAGATCATATTCAATTGCAAACAGAACGATCAGTGGATAGAACCATTACCTAAGTTGTCAGACAAGGAAATCACACCTGAACAGAAAATAAAAGAAGTATTGACTACATTGACACATCACGCACAGATACGAAACAAACATCACACAAACATAATAAAAAGAAAACAAAAATTCAAGGTAGGAATGCTTGTACTACTTCGTACTCGTCATAAATCTGTAGCACTCAAACGACGCAACGCTAAGTGGCGTCTGCTATATGAAGGACCTTATAGAATTGTTAACATACCGCATCCTGGTGCGTATCTGTTACAACATCCTAGAACTAACAAAATTATTGGGCTATACGCACACCGAGATCTTAGAGCATTTCATGCCAAATAATGTCAAAGTCATACTCATGAAAACATTGCTAAGCAACTCGAAAAACTCTGTTTGCTACAACACAGATAATAAGCAGTATAGAAATTTTCATTTCAGCGGTTCCAGTGACGCAGTTGAAGACAGAAGAACTTTTCTTTGAACGCCACGGCTCCACTGAGAAGACTGAATATTAAAGTAAAATTTATGATTACGTAGCAGTGAATGACATATTAAATTTTTCACGGAACATTTGTTATTGTAGGTACCACTGACTTGGTATGACACCTGACGAACTGACAGACGTCATCTGTGAAGCGATCTTTTACTTTGAGAAATAGATTAGACGCACATCTCTCAACACGAAAGGCATCTATCAGTAGTCAAGGCCACACATACACTCTACACACACGCACAAAACGCGAGGAATCGAACATTTTCTCTCTCTTACTATTTTGAATATTTATTGAGTAGTGAAAACGCCTGGTCTTGCCTACTGATGTAATGAATGTTGTGTCTAACCTATCTTAATTTCAGATGACATCACAAAAAACATCGATAAAATCCCAGCAAAACCGTTAAAGAGGACGTAAATATCTGCAATCCATGTAATCAAATGTGACACAATGTAATAATTTATAGCTATGTAATAATGATGAAAACATGTTTATGTGTAACTGTATTATGTTAATGCTAAGAAAATAGGTGACGTGTATATGTATGATTACTTATGTTTTTTTTTAACTGATGTATAATGTAACTGTTACTGTGTGAAAATTTGAACGATAACGAGTGCCAAAATGTGAAAAACTTTTTAAAAAAAAAAAAATGCGTAGTGAACCACTGTTCACGGACATTAACGTACATTACTAAGTCTGCAACTACGCAGAAACCTATGTGAAAGAAACTGTTAATGACATTCATGATGCATCGTACCTTTGTAAACGCGATGAACGATTTCTTCGATGAGTAACTACGAACATTTAGGTGAGCTACATTTAAAAAAAAAAAAAAAAAAAAACTGAATATGTGAAGTGCATAATTCGTGCATCGTCTAGTGACATTACTACAGTACCCAACTTCAAGATGTTAACTGGATTAAATGGACACAAAGTGCCTGTCCAGAAAACAACACGACGGGTGGAAGAATTCTGGTTGGAACTTCAGGGAATGAAATGTTCTCGAAATGTGACGGACACTCTTACCTGGACTGTCCAAGGATCGACGCCAGCTATGTGCCGTCCGAGGTTCTGCAACCAAGCTTCCACGGAATATCGAAAACGAACTGCATATGGACTAATTACTCGACGGGTCACGTCTGATCTGTAATAAACAATGCTTTTTGTCACAACGAACTGCATCACAACGACTATAATGGAAATAGGAAATGGACATGCTTATGTATCAATCACGTTGTTATACAGCGATGTTACTGTGATCAAAAAACTTTACCACGACGACACTAACCTGTGAAACAGTACTGTGCAGTAGATGAATATAAACTGTAATAACGACACGATGTGTATAGGTCAACGCACCTAAAACAACAGAACATTTTTCGTTGAAGCATTTCATTGCAATGCTATGTAACTAAGAACATTCAACAATCTAAAGTTGTATTGTATTATAACAAATATTGTAATTTTAAAACTAAGTTACCTGTCATAGAATGTAGTCTTCATATGTAATCTTGGTGGAATATTTTCTTTGTGCAACGACTAAGAAATGCGCGCGCACACGAACAATATGAACTGCAATACTGTGCCGCGTGATCTAAATTTACGAAATAACGGCAGTGCCGTAGTTACACAGACGCTTCTGCGCAAGCGCGCACTCTATCTGCCAACTTAAGAACTTTTACGGCGCACCCGCGTCATTCAAAGTTTGTATATAATGTGTATAATGTAGGTCATGTAAATAGTTGTAGATAACTTAGATTTTCTTGTGCCTTTAGGTGAATTGCTCGCCTGCAGGTGTGTCCTTTCGCCTCGCAATTCAGGGGGCAATATAAAGGCACATTTGCATGCCGAGCGTGAGTTTCCTCGGAAACGCGAGATATTAATTAAATAAATAATCAGTGACAAATAAATAAAGCCTATGGCACACAACCGCAGCGCTGTGTCTCTGATAAAACAAAAGCACAATTACGTTACTCTTATGTTGGATTAAGGAAAGAGAGGTCTTGGATAAGTGGTGCGGGAAGCACGTATATTTCATTGACTGGCACACCGCCATATTTAATGTTATATAAGATCACTGCGAGTTGCAATCTTACTAGGCACTCGAATCTGTAAAGAATTTATATTTATGAAAGTAAGTAGAATTATTTAACTGTAGGCTTATTCGTTGAATATATCTGTTTTAACTAACTGTGTAAACTTTTTATGTTTAGTAGACAGTCACCTCTGTACGACGTATTGACATGGCTGGCAAATTATTCTAATATTGAGATTTAGATTTGAGTCCGCACCTACCGCAGCAGTCTTTGGAAACGATTTAAATACGAAGTCCGATTATTTGAGTCTTATTTCACGGTCAACTACGAATAACATTACATTTACGAAAAAGCCATTGTCAAGCATCTGGTACCGAATAATTAAACGTCATGCAAATATTAATTACAACCAATCACTATCATACAATAATACATAATTAATATTTTATTTTATTTTATTTTATTTATTTTATATTGGCGACTGCGTGTCGGACTTGTTATTTTGTCATTTGTTACATTGTTCTCTTTGTTTCATGTGAAAAACCAACTTTCTGGACCTGGACGTGAATGTATGAGAAATAACAAAGATCTGAAGATATTTTCCAATTCTAAAATTTTGCGGGAAGACGCAATGAAGCTTCCAGCGAAATAAGGTAAGACGCAGCATCTTTGCATTGGCAGGCTTGACCAGACGCATAATTCAGTGTATTAGCTCTTCAGTAGATTCTGTAGTATTTCTTTCGCGCGTAGCAGTTTTCAGTGATAAATTTCATTCTCAGTTCTTTTCCTTAAACAATAACTTCTGCAACAATACCAATACACGAGTGTACAATATGGCCGACTTCTGTACGATACGTTGTAACATGGACAGCAGCCATTAACAATAATCCCATATTCAGTTTACATTTTTAAATTAACAAACAGCCATTGTTGCTACGAGCGAGTCATGCTCAACTGCATTTTATTTTAAAACCAGTGTCAAACATTAATTTCTTGAAATATATATCACGTGTGGCATGGTCATAACTAGAAAACAATACGCAAAGATGGAACAGCAAAGACATACTATTCAGACGCAATCCGACTCGGACGAGAGACAAGTGTTAGAAAATGACTTTACGACAGCAACCGGTAGTGACGATTCATCAAATATTGACGCAAGTGTTAACGGAAGTTTTGACAATAGGCCGTCCACCACAAAAAATTCAAAGTCTCTGTCAGAGCCCATGTTAATACATGACGTCACGTCTAATGACGCGGCGGGGGCAGAGACCTTGCAAACAGTAAACATTGCCAACATGTTACAAGTGCTAATGAAACAGAACGCGGAAAACATGGCAACCTTAAAGACACAAAATGACGAAATTAAATCTGACCTCATAGCAATCAAGGCATGTAATGACACTTTGTGTAAACGTGTGGAACTTATAGACGCCACACTGACCAAACAGATGACTGAACTCAGTACGAAATTTTCCAAGCTTAATACGAGACAAGAAAAGACTACAAATGACGTAGCACTTTTACAGACACAATTAAAAAACCTTAATGTCACGTGTGAAGCTCTTACTGAACAAATTCAAACATATCCTTCAGTACACGACAACCTTGAAAAACGAATTACTGACGTGCAGAATAAATTTGACGATGTTGAACAACACCTGACTGACATCTTACAATCTGATGCCACAGCTCATTTTCAAAATATTAATAAAGAATTTCATGATTGGGTAGAGAACAAAGACAAACATTTTGATAGATGCATACGTGAAAATTTACCAACAATTGTGCACGACTCCGTGGCGGAATACATCACTAATAACAAACAGCTGATTAGTGATGCAGTACAATTCGTCACTGCACCCATGAGACAATTCACCGATCAACCACAGTCTGAATGTAACGAAAATATCAGTCAAAATGTACAGTTCAGAAACCAATATACATACGAGTGTGACGCACACATACCGCACACAACATACACACAAGAACAAAACACACCACGACTACAACACATACCACAACGTGCAAACACAAACACAAGCTATTATCATGGTAAACTACAGCAACATTATCGTAATTACTCGCCAGCTGAGCATTGCAGTAATTACAGTGGAACAAATCCATATCATAATGCAAAGGAAGAAGAAAGCTTAATAAAACACAGGCAATTTCAGGCTTTTATCCCAGAAAAACGAACCATTCATCCGGTGATTTTTCTTAAATCTTTTAGTAACGCATTTCCACGCACTTGGAGTGACCGGAAAAAGATTTCATATATTGTCGGTTACATCCAAGGCGATGCAGCTGTCTGGGCATACAGTCAAGCTGACGTATGTACCACGTACAGTGAGTTTGAGCGTGCTTTTCTGAACAAATTCTGGTCGCAATCCGTCCAGGAGCGACTCAGAAGACAAATTTTAGAACCTGAAACTTTTAACAGTAAAAATGGTAACTTACGCAGATATTTTGAAAAATACTTGAACATGGGACATTTTTTAGACGAACCAGTCGCAACGCGTGATATACTCCGAGCGTTGAAGGCCAAATTGCCTTTCAACATTAAGGAAAAACTTCTACATATCCCGGATGACGATTCAGATTATTTTTTAACAGCTTTAGATTCGGTTGACATGTTACTTGAAGATCAGCGCTTTGCGCGGCAAAACAGCAGCCACAATGTTTACACTAGTGGTATGCAAAACATGCAGGCTTGCCAACACAATTCTGGCGCGCCCACAGTTGGATACGCGGTACAACAAAAACAGCAAACTCACATGCCGTCTCAGTACGGAAATCAAAATCAACACGCGTATTCCAATACAAACAATAGTTACAACAGTAATAACACTTCATGCGGCAATCCATACAAAAGGCACCGCGGTAATAACAACAACGGTAACAACGGATACAAATGTAACAACAAAAACACAAACAGAAATAGAAATAATAATAACTACGAGCCAAGACAGCATCAAGGCTGGACTCGTAGCGATCAATACTATCATTCAAATACTGCTTTACCACAGCAGCCACCAGGACAAAATTGGAGCATACCTTACGACCGACAGGTAAGTTATAATGCGCAACAGCAACAACAACCGCAAAAGTTTGGAGATCATAATAGGCAATATCCGAATGTGAATATAATAGAAATGACACCTGATGCACAACCCCAATCTGTGTCAGTACCTAGTACAAATGATAATCCAACAAACTAGAAACAGTCACTACTTTGCCCCAGGTCGTGGCTGAAGAATTCTTGGGGGGCGGCTTCAATGTTAATCAGTTATTTGACACCACACTTGAACAACAGAATAATGATATGCCGAGTAATTCTAAACAAAAACTACCTGTTTTATTTATAAGATACAACCACAATAACAATATATCAGATGAACTTTTACAAGACAGTACACAATGTCGTTTAAACACAAATGAAATTGTTTTAGCATCTACTACTGGTGTAGTAGGTGGGATTCCAACTACTATTATCTTAGATACAGGTGCAGCTGTGAGCGTTTTGTCTTTTAATTTCTATAAAAAGATGTGTGAATTGGAGCCTGTGCCTGAGTTTCCTGCCCAAAACTGTAAAATAACTACTGCACTAGGTAATAAGTCATGTAGGGTTACAAAGCAAGTTTTTGTAAACGTTAAAATAGGTAATGGAACCGTACAATGGCCATTCCTGGTTGTACAAAACCTTGTGACAAATTGCATATTAGGAATAGATATTATGAGCGAGAAGGACTGCATTATAGACTTCTCCAAAGGTAAATGTATTTTAAATGATAAAGGCAGTGTAATTATTATTGATTTGGACAGGAGAACTCTAAAGCATGACAAACACTGTACAGGGTACAAGGTTCAGTTAGTACTTGACAAAGACATTCAAGACATGCAAACACACTCATCTGACACAGAGCTAATGGACTTGAAAACATTGCTTGATCATAAGATAAGTGAAGCTACAGCTCTCAGTGTACATGAACGTATAAAACTACAGGAAGTGTTATCCAAATATTTACAAGTTTTTACCAAACGATTAGGTGTTATCAACACGTATGTGTACAAGATTGAAGTTAAGCCTCACAAGATCTTCTACCATAAGACATATAACGTACCGTTATCTCAACGACCTGCTGTGTGGCAAGAATTAAAACAAATGTTAGACTGGAAGGTCATTGAACCATCCACCTCACCTTATTGTAGTCCTCTACTTGTTGTCAAAAAATCAAATGGAAGCATTAGGTTAGTGTTAGACGCACGAGCTATTAATGAAATAATTTTACCGGTTCACACAAAACCTGAAAATTTAGAAGAGCAATTACAGAAATTTCTAGATGCAAAATATTTTTCCACAATAGATCTCGCTAATTCGTTTTGGCAGGTGGGTATCACTCCTGATTCTCGGAAATATACTGCATTTATGTTCGGGGGGCGAACCTATCAGTTTTGTGTTCTACCCTTCGGACTGAATGTCAGCTCTGGGGTATTCATTACAGCCCTGGATACCGTGCTTGGCGACGATTTAGTTGAGACAGTCACACACTATGTAGATGATATACTGATAGCTACACAATCTTGGAATGAACACGTTGACACTCTTCAAAGAATTTTAAAAAAATTTGCACAAGCTGGAGTCACAGCCAACCTAAGAAAATCAAAATTTGGTTGCAGTGAGATAAAGTATTTAGGACATATCATTAATTCACAGGGCATACGTCCGGATCCCAGTAAATTAGATGCTATCAGAAACTTTCCTAGCCCTCGAACTAAAAAGCAGTTAAAATCATTCCTTGGGCTATGTTCATTTTTCAGACGTTTTTTGCCACAACCACTTTTGAACAGTAAACATCTGCTAAATCTACTCAGAAAGAATCAAGTTTGGATCTGGTCGGAACAGTGCCAGAATGACTTTAATACAATTAAACATGCTTTAGTGAATGCTAACATATTGAGCCATCCAGATTTCAATTTAGATTTTTGTATGACTTGTGACGCTTCACGTACTGGCTTGGGCTGTTGCTTATTTCAAGTTGTAAAGAATAAAGAGGAGGAACAGATAAGAATTATTGGGTTTGCGAGTCGCACTCTAACTGAATGTGAGCGTACATACTCCACTACTGAGTTAGAAACACTTTCCATAGTATGGGCATTCAAGAAATTCAATTATTATTTATTTGGAAAACATACGGTAATTTACACCGATCACCAGGCCCTGACATTTTTGTTAACTTGTAAACTTGTACATCCTAGACTATCACGATGGGCAGTTACACTTCAGAACTACTGTTTTGAAATTAAGTACATAAGAGGTAAGGACAACACCATTGCAGACACTTTGTCTAGACTTCCACAAGGTATGAATGATACCAACAGTGACTTAGAAAATATAAATGACTACAGGATTCTCTTAATGCAAGACAAGCAGTATCACCAATATTATATTGATATGTGCAGAAACATGGCTGAATTACAAAAATCTGATCCTCACTGGTATAAGATAATAACATTACTGGTAGAAAAACACAACCATCCTTTGACTAAGTATTACAAGTTACACAATGATGTGTTATTTTACCGCCGACATCCAAATGCTACTAACTGGTGTGTATGCATTCCCAAAGAGTCTGAACGTAATCTAATTTGGCACACACACTTAGTTTGGGGTCATTATGGGACGAAAAAGTGTTTGGCAAAGCTCAGTACATACTGTTATTTTAGCAATATGAGAAGAAAAATTTATAGGGAACTAAAAACATGTGTCATATGTCAAAAATCAAAACCTCAGAATTTATCCACAAAAACAGATTTACATTCTATTTTACCTAGTAAACCCCTGGAAATTCTGTGTACTGACATCAGTGGACCGCATCCAGCAAGCTCTGGAGGCGTCAAATATATCTTAGCTTTTTACGATATATTTTCTAAACATGTAAAACTTTATGCTTTAAAATCCGCCTCTGCAAATGCTATAATACGAAGATTCTCAAGTGATTACCTGACGCACGTGGGAAAACCTAAAGCAATTCTGTCAGATAATGCAGCATACTACTCTGGGTACAAATGGAGAAATTTCTTGAAGGACAATAACATTAAAAGTATATTTATTTCAAAGTTTAGTCCACAATGTAACGCGACTGAGAGACTTTTCCGAGAACTAAACCGATTCATGAGGACCTATATTTCATCAAAACATACTAATTGGGTGTCCTACCTAAGTCTTTTCGAAGACGTACACAATAACTTAAATATTTACGATACGAATTACACACCTAACGAGATCATGTTCAATTGCAAACAGAACGATCAGTGGATAGAACCATTACCTAAGTTGTCAGACAAGGAAATCACACCTGAACAGAAAATAAAAGAAGTATTGACTACATTGACACATCACGCACAGATACGAAACAAACATCACACAAACATAATAAAAAGAAAACAAAAATTCAAGGTAGGAATGCTTGTACTACTTCGTACTCATCATAAATCTGTAGCACTCAAACGACGCCACGCTAAGTGGCGTCTGCTATATGAAGGACCTTATAGAATTGTTAACATACCGCATCCTGGTGCGTATCTGTTACAACATCCTAGAACTAACAAAATTATTGGGCTATACGCACACCGAGATCTTAGAGCATTTCATGCCAAATAATGTCAAAGTCATACTCATGAAAACATTGCTAAGCAACTCGAAAAACTCTGTTTGCTACAACACAGATAATAAGCAGTATAGAAATTTTCATTTCAGCGGTTCCAGTGACGCAGTTGAAGACAGAAGAACTTTTCTTTGAACGCCACGGCTCCACTGAGAAGACTGAATATTAAAGTAAAATTTATGATTACGTAGCAGTGAATGACATATTAAATTTTTCACGGAACATTTGTTATTGTAGGTACCACTGACTTGGTATGACACCTGACGAACTGACAGACGTCATCTGTGAAGCGATCTTTTACTTTGAGAAATAGATTAGACGCACATCTCTCAACACGAAAGGCATCTATCAGTAGTCAAGGCCACACATACACTCTACACACACGCACAAAACGCGAGGAATCGAACATTTTCTCTCTCTTACTATTTTGAATATTTATTGAGTAGTGAAAACGCCTGGTCTTGCCTACTGATGTAATGAATGTTGTGTCTAACCTATCTTAATTTCAGATGACATCACAAAAAACATCGATAAAATCCCAGCAAAACCGTTAAAGAGGACGTAAATATCTGCAATCCATGTAATCAAATGTGACACAATGTAATAATTTATAGCTATGTAATAATGATGAAAACATGTTTATGTGTAACTGTATTATGTTAATGCTAAGAAAATAGGTGACGTGTATATGTATGATTACTTATGTTTTTTTTTAACTGATGTATAATGTAACTGTTACTGTGTGAAAATTTGAACGATAACGAGTGCCAAAATGTGAAAAACTTTTTAAAAAAAAAAAAAATGCGTAGTGAACCACTGTTCACGGACATTAACGTACATTACTAAGTCTGCAACTACGCAGAAACCTATGTGAAAGAAACTGTTAATGACATTCATGATGCATCGTACCTTTGTAAACGCGATGAACGATTTCTTCGATGAGTAACTACGAACATTTAGGTGAGCTACATTTAAAAAAAAAAAAAAAAAAAACTGAATATGTGAAGTGCATAATTCGTGCATCGTCTAGTGACATTACTACAGTACCCAACTTCAAGATGTTAACTGGATTAAATGGACACAAAGTGCCTGTCCAGAAAACAACACGACGGGTGGAAGAATTCTGGTTGGAACTTCAGGGAATGAAATGTTCTCGAAATGTGACGGACACTCTTACCTGGACTGTCCAAGGATCGACGCCAGCTATGTGCCGTCCGAGGTTCTGCAACCAAGCTTCCACGGAATATCGAAAACGAACTGCATATGGACTAATTACTCGACGGGTCACGTCTGATCTGTAATAAACAATGCTTTTTGTCACAACGAACTACATCACAACGACTATAATGGAAATAGGAAATGGACATGCTTATGTATCAATCACGTTGTTATACAGCGATGTTACTGTGATCAAAAAACTTTACCACGACGACACTAACCTGTGAAACAGTACTGTGCAGTAGATGAATATAAACTGTAATAACGACACGATGTGTATAGGTCAACGCACCTAAAACAACAGAACATTTTTCGTTGAAGCATTTCATTGCAATGCTATGTAACTAAGAACATTCAACAATCTAAAGTTGTATTGTATTATAACAAATATTGTAATTTTAAAACTAAGTTACCTGTCATAGAATGTAGTCTTCATATGTAATCTTGGTGGAATATTTTCTTTGTGCAACGACTAAGAAATGCGCGCGCACACGAACAATATGAACTGCAATACTGTGCCGCGTGATCTAAATTTACGAAATAACGGCAGTGCCGTAGTTACACAGACGCTTCTGCGCAAGCGCGCACTCTATCTGCCAACTTAAGAACTTTTACGGCGCACCCGCGTCATTCAAAGTTTGTATATAATGTGTATAATGTAGGTCATGTAAATAGTTGTAGATAACTTAGATTTTCTTGTGCCTTTAGGTGAATTGCTCGCCTGCAGGTGTGTCCTTTCGCCTCGCAATTCAGGGGGCAATATAAAGGCACATTTGCATGCCGAGCGTGAGTTTCCTCGGAAACGCGAGATATTAATTAAATAAATAATCAGTGACAAATAAATAAAGCCTATGGCACACAACTGCAGCGCTGTGTCGCTGATAAAACAAAAGCACAATTACGTTACTCTTATGTTGGATTAAGGAAAGAGAGGTCTTGGATAAGTGGTGCGGGAAGCACGTATATTTCATTGACTGGCACACCGCCATATTTAATGTTATATAAGATCACTGCGAGTTGCAATCTTACTAGGCACTCGAATCTGTAAAGAATTTATATTTATGAAAGTAAGTAGAATTATTTAACTGTAGGCTTATTCGTTGAATATATCTGTTTTAACTAACTGTGTAAACTTTTTATGTTTAGTAGACAGTCACCTCTGTACGACGTATTGACATGGCTGGCAAATTATTCTAATATTGAGATTTAGATTTGAGTCCGCACCTACCGCAGCAGTCTTTGGAAACGATTTAAATACGAAGTCCGATTATTTGAGTCTTATTTCACGGTCAACTACGAATAACATTACATTTACGAAAAAGCCATTGTCAAGCGTCTGATACCGAATAATTAAACGTCATGCAAATATTAATTACAACCAATCACTATCATACAATAATACATAATTAATATTTTATTTTATTTTATTTATTTTATAGGCTCTAAATCCGGATACACCAATCTGGACAGTTGCAGCACGAGCCCTTGCTCCTAAGAGCAACTCTCCAAACTGCTGCCTTGTACCTCTTCTGTCATTGCTTGCATCACCTACAATCCATAAGTGAGCGAGCCTCTTTAAAGTAAGATCTTAGCGGCTTGAAAAATGATCGGTCTAGTGGCTGTGAAAAGTGTGTCGTATGACTAGGCAGACACTTCATTATCAACAGCTAGATCCAAAAGGGTGAGAAATTTTGGAAATTTGTGGTGAGGTCTTATGGGACCAAACTGGGAGGTGATCGGTCCCTAGGCTTACACACTACTTAATCTAACTTAAACTAACTTACGCTAAGGCCGACACACACACACACACACACACACACACACACACACACACACACACACCCATACGCGAGGGAGGACTCGAGCCTCCGACGGGGCGGCCGCGCGGCTGCCCCGCGTGGCAAAAGGGTGAGAGAATTCCTATGAGAACATGAGCATCTGGCAGTAGCAGAGCACACCCAGTTGCTTTCCTCGGAAGGAAGTGGATTTTGAAGCAATCCATGTAAACATCAGTACTCACGTAAGCGGATTCTCTTGTCATAACAATGTCTGATCCGGATGCATGTAAATGCACTACGGTGGTAAGAAATTTACTTTACCGTTACAGCAGGCCCAACTGTTATTTCCTCTGCTTTCTCAGCGTTTCTGCTTCCTTTTGCCGACACAAATTACTATTGCATTTCTGCTTCCTTTTGCCGCCACAACTTACCATTGCTCATTGTCTAACTGTAGACCAGTTTCGTCTACATTGTACGTACTACATGGTTTATACAAAAGCCCGTTTTCTGTTAATGTTTTTGTCAAAATATCAAAATAAGAACTGACTTCGTCCCTGTGGATTCCAATCACTCTGGCAACAGAAAGCCCTTACACTTTTCTCGTGCCTAAGTCTACATTGCGTTCTAAAAGTGAGAGAAGCCGATCTTTCCCTGCACGTCTCTTTCCCTGGTTGAATTTGTTTTTCAGTCCCATCTGATCATCTAAATTGAAAGCTATCTGCACGAGGTCTGACGGTTTGGGAGCAAAGCCATATGCTTGCAATTTCTTTAGGCGGGCAGCTAATTTATTTTCTGCGTCTTCACCCAAGTATGATAACGGTCCACGATCTATTTTCTTGAAACTGCGCGTAGCTAATCTTCTCCGCGCCGTTTTTTCTGGTATATTTTTTCATTCGAGCTGCTTTCCTTTCGGATTAGTCTCACGGCTTCTGATAGATCTTCTGTAGTCTGTTTTCCGCTGTCTGTTGTCCTGATGCGTTTTCTCGGAATTTTTCTGTGAAACGAAATCTGAAGGACTCCTGTTGGCGTTGCAAGCATGGCGGCATCTGACCCACAGTAACGTTGCGTCATCTGCTCGTTTTCATAGGGCCAGATGCCGCACCCCCGTTTTCACCAATGATGTTAGCGAAAGAAGCCGTATGTGCTAGTAGCCACGATTAAAAAGGAATCGTGTAAAATTTTCTTCACTTACCTTGGTCTCGAAATTTTAATTCCCTCAATTTGTCCTCTATTTTCCATTCTTGAAGTACAAAAACTTGCGAGTAAATTGATCTCACCAGCGCTTAGATGTGCAGCGTCACTCCCCACCGCCTCATGAGTCCCGCTTTTACCTGATGTGATGTGATGTGTTATCTGGGAAATTATACAGTCTCTATAAGACAAGCGTTGCACCAGTTGCACCATTAGTGTATGATTGAAGCGATTTCACAGCTCTACAATAACTTTATTATTTGAGACATTTTACAATGCTTTGCCCACACATACAAAAACTCAAAGTTTTTTTAGGCATTCACAAATGTTCGATACGTGCCCCTTTAGTGATTCGGCAGACATCAAGCCGATAATCAAGTTCCTCCCACACTCGGCGCAGCATGTCCCCATCAATGAGTTCGAAAGCATCGTTGATGCGAGCTCGCAGTTCTGGCACGTTTCTTGTTAGAGGAGGTTTAAACACTGAATCTTTCACATAACTCCACAGAAAGAAATCGCATGGGGTTAGGTCGGGAGAGCGTGGAGGCCATGACATGAATTGCTGATCATGATCTCCACCACCACCGATCCATCGGTTTTCCAATCTCCTGTTCAAGAAATGCCGAACATCATGATGGAAGTGCGGTGGAGCACCATCCTGTTGAAAGATGAAGTCGGCGCTGTCGGTCTCCAGTTGTGGCATGAGCCAATTTTCTAGCATGTCCAGATACACGTGTCCTGTAACGTTTTTTTCGCAGAAGAAAAAGGGGCCGTAAACTTTAAAGCGTGAGATTGCACAAAACACGTTCACTTTTGGTGAATTGCGAATTTGCTGCACGAATGCGTGAGGATTCTCTACCGCCCAGATTCGCACATTGTGTCTGTTCACTTCACCATTAAGAAAAAATGTTGCTTCATCACTGAAAACGAGTTTTGCACTGAACGCATCCTCTTCCATGAGCTGTTGCAACCGCGCCGAAAATTCAAGGCGTTTGACTTTGTCATTGGGTGTCAGGGCTTGTAGCAATTCTAAACGGTAAGGCTTCTGCTTTAGCCTTTTCCGTAAGATTTTCCAAACCGTCAGCTGTGGTACGTTTAGCTCCCTGCTTGCTTTATTCGTCGACTTCCGCGGGCTACGCGTGAAGCTTGCCCGCACGCGTTCAACCGTTTCTTCGCTCACTGCAGGCCGACCCGTTGATTTCCCCTTACAGTGGCATCCAGAAGCTTTAAACTGCGCATACCATCGCCGAATGGAGTTAGCAGTTGGTGGATCTTTGTTGAACTTCGTCCTGAAGTGTCGTTACACTGTTATGACTGACTGATGTGAGTGCATTTCAAGCACGACATACGCTTTCTCGGCTCCTGTCGCCATGTTGTCTCACTGCGCTCTCGAGCGCTCTGGCGGCAGAAACCTGAAGTGCGGCTTCAGTCGAACAGAACTTTATGAGTTTTTCTACGTATCTGTAGTGTGTCGTGACCATATGTCAATGAATGGAGCTACAGTGAATTTATGAAATCGCTTCAATCATTTGTAATAGCCCTGTATGTGTGTGTGTGTGTGTGTGTGTGTGTGTGTGTGTGTTCAGAGTAGTCGATGGGGATTGAGTCCTGATGACATTTAATCCCTATGGGAGTGGATGACGGCAGGAGGGGGTGACCTGCGAAGTCTAATGCGGGAATGTTTGGAGCAATTTCAAACAAAACCGGTACGTATGTGACTAGACGTAAAGCAGCTTAACACGGGACGTTAGCCTTTCGTGGCTCTAACAACTCACTACTCGGTTAGCAGAGCAGTTACCCTCGAAAGGCCAAGGTCCCGTGATCGAGTCTGGGTCACACAGTTGTAATCTGCCACGAAGTTTCATTTCAGCGCACACTCCGTTGCCGGGTGAAAATTTCACTCTCTTTTTGTAATATATAATTTGTATTGTAAGTGCTATAAGTGTAGGTCAGCACTAGCACTCCTGGAGATTATATTAAGGGAAGGGAAGGGAAGCTAAGGGAAGGGAAGGGAAGGGAAGGGAAAGGAATGGAATGGATTAAGGCGTGCCATGGATGCATGGATCTTGAACGCTGCAGAAATTTCAGCTAAATTTGCTATATATGTGGCTTTCTATATTTATTCTTTTAGAAACATGTAAACAAGCTGGATCTGTTTCTTATTCTATTGACAGGTTGCATTCTTTTTGTGTGTAATTTAAGATTGCAATGGACAAACAACCAAGCATCGACAAGACGTCAGCTAACTTATATGTAATGCCACTTGAGAAGTTGCAGGTAGAAAATAATCTTATCATCTAGATGTTCTGTCGTCAGATTTGGTCTCGTGTTATGTTCGCGGCTTCACCATCTATCCACTTGTTGGCCTTTCGGTAAGCCCTTGTAGTAAGCCGCTCCAGAAATATGCTGCGTTTGCAGCTCCATTTGGTAATCAGTCAGTCGACGGACTACGCAGGCCTTTCGTTCCCGTCGTTTGTGGCGCCGTTCCGCTGGTACGTCTGGAACACCAGAGAGAGAGGAAGGACGGTCAGCCTGAGCCAGATAGACAGAGAGAGGGAGAGGGGGGGGAGGAGGAGGGAGGTTGTTGCGCAGTGATGATGATGATGGTTTGATTTGTGGGGCGCCCAAGAGCACGGTCATCAGCGCCCATACAAAGTCCCATTTTTTACACAGTCCAATCTAGCAACTGTCACGCATGATGGCGAGGATGAAATGACGAGGACAACACAAAACACCCAGTACCCGGGCAGAGAAAAATCCCCAACCCGGCCGGGAACCGAAGCCGGCACCCTGTGATCCAGAGACAGCAACGCTAGCCAGTAGGCCACGAGCTGCGGACGTGTGGGGCGGTGCCACACTCTGATGGCAGCCGCCAGAACTGTGTGCTCTTACTGTGGTTGTTTTCAAAGCGAGGGACCTCAAAGGAGATATTTGAAGACAAGTAGTTGCCGCATGTCTCTTCGAAATCATGCCTGCAAACTGCGCAGCGCCCAAACGCCCGCATACAAGCAGGCAGACTGAATATTTCATATTTCAAGGGTGTAGTGCTTACAGATACTTTGCATTAGTCGTCCTCTACATTTGTCTTACCCGCCAGCACGGAAAGAACTTCTGCGTGTTATGTGAACAGCTTAATCTAGTATTTTCGCGTACACTGTGGTGAGAAAAGACATGGGACACCTCCTGATATAGTGTCGGACCTCCTTTCGTCCGGCGTGACGACCAACTAGACGTGACATGCATTCAGCAAGCCGTTGGAAGTCCTCTGCAGAAATATTGATCCATGCTGCCTGTATAGCAGGCCACAATTGCGAAAGTGTTGCCGGTGCAGGATTTTGTGCACGAACTGACCTATCGATTATATCCCATAAAAGTTCAGTGGCATCCATGTTGGGCCGGCCTGAGAGGCCGACCGGTTCTAGGCGCTTCAGTCTCGAACTGCGCGACTGCTACGGTCGCAGGTTCGAATCCTGCCTCGGGGATGGATGTGTGTGATGTCCTTAGGTTAGTTAGGTTTAAGTAGTTCTAAGTTCTAGGGGACTGATGACCTCCGATGTTAAGTCCCATAGTGCTCAGAGCCATTTGAACCATTTTTTGGATCCATGTTGGGCGATCTGGGTGGGCAAATCATTCCCTCGAACTGTCCAGGATGTTCTACATTCTGGTCACGTACAACTGTGTACCGGTGTCACGCCGCATTACTGTTGTTGTTGTTGTTCTTGTGGTCTTCAGTCCTGAGACTGGTTTGATGCAGCTGTCCATGCTACTCTATCCTGTGCAAGCTTCTTCATCTCCCAGTACCTACTGCAGCCTACATCCTTCTGAATCTGCTTAGTGTATTCATCTCTTGGTCTCCCTCTAAGATTTTTACGCTCCACGCTGCCCTCCAATACTAAATCGGTGATTCCTCGATGTCTCAGAATATGTCCTACCAACCGATCCCTTCTTCTAGTCAAGTTGCGCCATGAGCTCCTGTTCTCCCCAATTCTATTCAACGCCTCCTCGTTAGTTATGTGATCTACCGATCTAATCTTCAGCATTCTTCTGTAGCACCACATTTCGAATGCTTCTATTCTCTTCTTGTCCAAACTATTTATCGTCCATGTTTCACTTCCATACATGGCTACACTCCATACAAATACTTTCAGAAACGACTTCCTGACATTCAAATCTATACTCGATGTTAACAAATTTTTCTTCTTCAGAAACGCTTTCCTTGCCATTGTCAGTCTACATTTTATATCCTCTCTACTTCGACCATCATCGGTTATTTTGCTCCTTTACTACTTTAAGTGTCTCATTTCCTAATCTAATTCCCTCACCATCACTCGACTTAATTTGACCACATTCCATTACCCTCGTTTTGCTTTTGTTGATGTTCATCTTATATCCTCCTTTCAAGACACTGTCCATTCCGTTCAACTGCTCTTCCAAGTCCTTTGCTGTCTCTGACAGAATTACAATGTCATCGGCGAACCTCAAAGTTTTTCTTTCTTCTCCATGGATTTTAATACCTACTGCGAACTTTTCTTTTGTTTCCTTTATTGCTTATCAATATACATATTGAATAACATTGGGGATAGGCTACAACCCTGCCTCAGTCCCTTCCCAACCACTGCTTCCCCTTCGTGCCCCTCGACTCTGATAACTGCCATCTGGTTTCTGTACAAATTGTAAATACCCTTTCGCTCCCTGTATTTTATTCCTGCCACCATTTTCAACATTGTCAAAAGCTTTCTCTGAGTCTACAAATAGTAGAAACGTAGATTTGCCTTTCCTTAATCTTTCTTCTAAGATAAGTCGTAGGGTCAGTATTGCCTCACGTGTTCCAACATTTCTACGGAATCCAAACTGAACCTCCCCGAGGTCGGCTTCTACCACTTTTTCCTTTCGTCTGTAAAGAATTCGTTTTAGTATTTTGCAGCTG
The DNA here is from genome assembly GCF_021461385.2 of Schistocerca piceifrons. Classification (NCBI taxonomy): domain Eukaryota; kingdom Metazoa; phylum Arthropoda; class Insecta; order Orthoptera; family Acrididae; genus Schistocerca; species Schistocerca piceifrons. The sequence goes on from NC_060146.1 coordinate 219,382,339, forward strand.
TGACTAATTAAACTGATAGTTCGGTAATTTTCACAACTGTCAACACCTGCTTTCTTTGGGATTGGAATTATTATATTCTTCTTGAAGTCTAAGGGTATTTCGCCTGTCTCAAACATCTTGCTCACCAGATGGTAGAATTTTGTCAGGACTGCCTCTCCCAAGGCTGTCAGTAGTTCTCAGGTCTTCCAGTGCTCTCTCAAACTCTTCACACAGTATCATATCCCCCATTACTACCCATAAAAATTTTATCGTTACTTGGGAACATGAATGGCTGCAGATGTTGTCCGAGTCGCCGAACATAACCATTTGCAGCCAATAATCTGTTCACTTGGTCCATATGATCCAGTGTACTCGTCGTAAACATAGCCCACGGCATTACGCAGCCACCACCAGCTTGCACAGTGCCTTGTTTATAACTTGGGCCCACGGCTTCATGGGGTCTGCCCAACACTCCAACCATACAATCAGCTCTTACCAACTGAAATCGGGCCTCATCCGACCAGGCCACTGTTTTCCAGTCGTCCAGGGTCGAACCAATACGGTCAGGAGTCCAGGAGAGGCACTGCAGGCTATGTCGTGCTGTTAGCAAAGGCACTCGCTTCGGTCGTCTGCTGCCACAGCCCATAATGCCAAAAGGAGATGTTCGTTGTACGTCTCACATTGATTTCTGCGGCTATTTCGTGCAATGTTGCTTGTCTGCCAGCACTGACAACTCTACGCAAACGCCGCTGCTCTCGGCCGTTAAGTGGAGGCCGTCGGCCACTGCATTGCTCGGGGTGAGAGGTTGAAAAACCCCCTTTTAAATTCCTTTATTGGGTTTTGTGATTTACCGAAGCCGCCAAACAGTTAATTATTATGATTATATGACCATGTGCTTAATGGATGAAAGGGTATCAGTTTTTCTGCTATGGTTTCAGGGGTATTTCAACCGAGTGCTGCTGTTCAGAGACAGAATAGCTAATTATTGAGAGTTTGTCTATTATTAAAAACCATAAAGGTTGCGATGTACAAACTGTACTATATTTACTAAAATGTAGACTTCCACGGCCGGAAATATCATGTCCATTATAATTATCCGGGCTGTTATGCCGTGGTCGGTTGATGAATTTGGTCTCAATTCCCAACGTTTCGTCTCCGATTGCGGGAGACATCTTCAAGGGGGTCCGTATCTCGATGGGAGGTCCAACACACCCACTGGCTCGCTACTGACTGCCGCTAAATTCCGTGTCCGCGCGCTCCCACGCCGCGGTGTGACGTCACGTGTTTTGAAAACGTCAGTGCAATTGGCCGCTGTCCGTCACCGTCAATCGCCGTTGCCATCACCCAGTAGTGGACGGGTCGTACACATCTTCTTTAACACAGGCATCCATACACCGTTTAATTTCACACCCTCCTCCTTTCGGTTGAAATTATTTGGGTGTTGCCTCCCTGTAGAGCCTTTCGTAGTATTCGCTTGTGGCCGCTAGTACTTGCGTCTCCTCGAAACGAATATTGTGGTTCCCTGGCTGGAAAGCATGCTCCGCAACAGCTGATCGTTCCGTTTCTCCTCTTCTACAATTTCCCTTGTGCTCTTCCAAACGTTTAGAAACAGTTCTTTTGGTGGTACCCACATAAACATCATCACAGCTGCATGGGATCCAATACACTCCAGATTTTTCCAATGGTTTGCGAGCGTCCTTGGCAGACCTAAGGTATTCCTGTATCTTCCTGGTGGGCTTGTAAATTACGGTAATATTCCGCTTCGTCAAGATCCTCCCTATTCTTTCCGTTACATTTTTAACAAACGGCAGGAAAACCTTAGATTTTGCAGTAGCCTGTACGCCAGTATGATTTCTGCGTGGCTGCCTCAACGCACATTTTATTTCGGAGGACGAAAATCCATTCTTCATTAATGCATTGTGGAGATGTTCCATCTCAGCGTCGAGCAACTCAGGTTCACAAATATATCTAGCTCTGGAAGTTTTCATTTCTTCTCCCTGGCCTTTAATTCCTCCTCCATTTTTTTTGTTTTCTTTACTATTTGGTCAATATACAGATTGAATAACATCGGGGATAGGCAACAACCCTGTCCCAATGCCAGTGCTTGCTTTTCGTGCCCTTCGACCCTTTTAACTGTCATCCGGTTTCTTTAGAAATTGCAAATAGCCTTTTGTTCCCTGTATTTTACCTCTGCCCCCTTCAGAATCTGAAAGAGTATTTTAGTCAACATTGTCAAAAGCTTTCTGTAAGTCTACAAATGCTATAAATATAGGTTTACCTTTCCTTTACCTATCTTCTATGAGAATGGGTAGGGTCTATATCGACTCGCGTGTTAAGTTTCTTCTGAATCCAAACTAATTTTCCCCGAGGTAGGTTTCTACATCTACATCTACATTTATACTCCGCAAGCCACCCAACGGTGTGTGGCGGAGGGCACTTTACGTGCCACTGTCATTACTTCCCTTTCCTGTTCCAGTCGCGTATGGTTCGAGGGACGAACGACTGCCGGAAAGCCTGCGTGCGCGCTCGAATCTATCTAATTTTACATTCGTGATCTCCTCGGGAGGTACAAGTAGGGGGAAGCAATATATTCGATACCTCATCCAGAAACGCACTCTCTCGAAACCTGGACAGCAAGCTACACCGCGATGCAGAGCGAATCTATTGCAGGGCCTGCCACTTGAGTTTGTTAAACATCTCCGTAACGCTATGACGGTTACCAAATAACCCTGGGACGAAACGCGCCGGTCTTCTTTGGATCTTCTCTATCTCCTCCGTCAACCCGATCTGGTACGGATCCCACATTGATGAGCAATATTCGAGTATAGGTCGAACGAGTGTTTTGTAAGCCACCCCCTTTGTTGATGGACTACATTTTCTAAGGACTCTCCCAATGAATCTCAACCTGGTACCCACCTTACCAACAATTATTTTTATATGATCATTCCACTTCAAATCTTTCCGTACGCATACTCCCAGATATTTTACATAAATAACTGCTACCAGTGTTTGTTCCGCTTCTACCTGTTTTTCCATTCTTCTGTAAAGGATTCGTGCTAGTATTAACACGTTATGTATGCATTTTTTTTTAAATTTATGTAGATATCTAGCACCCTGTTTTGTGCTTCCTCGGTCAATTCTTTACGGATCCGAAGGTAGCAACATAATTTTGCAGAGCACTGAATCTGAATAAATGTTCTACTAGAGCGGTGGTGGCGTTTTGAAGTTCGTTGCTTCTGTTTTCATATCGCTCTCGATCGCCCCGAAAGTGGAATGGTGTCAGGCATGTACTATCTCTTTGGTGCGGACGGGAGGGGAGGTTAGGGACGCTGGCTTGCCGTCGTCCTGTTTCGCTCACCTGCCTCGCGCGCTCCAGGAAACTCTGGAGGACGTCTTCGCCGGCCTCCGCTGCCAGCCGGTGCAGAGCGCCGCCGGGCTCCCTCAGCAGCTGGTACGGGTGGCCGAATTGCTGCGAACATCACAACACGTGGACAGGCTCACACACTGACGTCAGACACCCACAAGCCTACTGGAGGGCTCTGAAACGAACATCGATTACAGCAGCAAATGAATGTTACGAGAGCCGTTCAGTAAGTAAAGCGACGTATTTTTTTTTTTCCTCGGCCAGTTTCGGTAGAAGAAGTGCAGAGTGGGACACGGTGCGATATTCCCGCTGTAGCCCCTATACTTTCGAGAAGTTCCAGTCGGTGGCAGCGCTATGGGTAGCGTTCAAAGTGGCGTCTGTAACTGAGGCGCGTCCCGAACAGACACTCGTCACTGGGTTTCTTTTGGCGGACAACCAGAGCGCTTGCGGGAAGTCTACGGAGGGCTGCCAGTGAACAAAGCCACGGTGAGTCGTTGGGCGTGGCGTGTGTCATCGTCGCAAACCTGTGCGAGCTCCCGCGTGCTGGTCGGCGGCGCACGTCTGTGACTCCTGACGTATTGGAACGCGCAGACGCTGTCATTCGAGGTGATGGATCGATCACAGTCAGACACCTGGCTGCGCAACTGGAATTCTCTGTTCGTAGTGCTGACAGACTCTTCCACCAGGTGGGGTGCTCAGAGGTGTGTGAACGCCGTGTTCTTCGCCGTCTGACAGAAGGTCGTAAGGAGCGCCGAAAGACTGCAGTCCGAGGGATGCATTACGTGGGTGATGGGGAGGTTACTGCCGCAGCGAGACGTTGGCTCCGGCGTCGACCGATACTGTGGTACCGTGCAGGCATACATGTACTTCCAGCAGGGTAGCGTAGGGCCGTCGATTTCAACGGAGGTAATGTTGAAATTAAGGTTTTGTAGCAAGAAAAGTGCGAAATAATATGGTGTATTGGAAAAAATTGGAGCGAAAGGCTATTTACAATTTGTACAGAAAGCAGATGGCAGTTATAAGAGTCGGGGGTATGACAGGAAAGCAGTGGTTGGGAAAGGGAGTGAGACAGGGTTGTAGCCTTTCTCCGATGTTATTCAATCTGTATATCGAGCAAGCAATAAGGGAAACAAAAGAAAAGTTCGGAGTAGGTATTAAAATCCATGGAGAAGAAATAAAAACTTTGAGGTTCGCCGATGACATTGTAATTCGGTCAGAGACAGCAAAGGACTTGGAAGAGCAGTTGAACGGAATAGACAGTGTCTTGAAAGGAGGATATAAGATGAACATCAACAAAACTAAAACGAGGATAATGGAATGTAGTCGAATTAAGTCGGGTGATACTGAGGGAATTAGAGTAGGAAATGAGACACTTAAAGTAGTAAAGGAGTTTTGCTATTTGGGGACGAAATAACTGATGATGGTCGAAGTAGAGAGGATATAAAATGTAGACTGGCAATGGCAAGGAAAGCGTTGTTCAATATTCAACTGTTAAATAAATGAGTCCTTCAATCTTTACATTCTCCCTTTCATTGCGTGAAATCACCATTAGTGTCACAGTAGAATAATGCAATCACTTCCATGGTTCCTAAAATACGCTTTTAGAGCCCTTATTTTCTAGATACGTTTTGTTGCCTCTGAAAGCTTGTCGGTGGAGTTCTGGTTCACGTGTTCATAAGGTGCGCTACCCTAGAATTTTGGCAATAATCCGAAGTCGACCGCTCGCCTTTCCTACAACTGACCTTACCAGTTCCATTTCGCGGCGTTTCTTAGTGTCGCTCCTAGATATTTTATCGGCATAACTGATACAGGAAAAGTGCCATTAATGCTGTATGCGGGTATTCTTAAACATCCGAATTAACTTATCACAGGTCTCTGGGAGAACGCAAACTACTGTAAATACTAGCGGTGAAATATTTTTCGTATATCACCTCAGGAAATGTGGAGTGCTGCTAGCAAACGTGAAATTAGGGTAAAAATATCAGTGCCAACTGCTTGAATAGCTCGAAAATGTGCATGCAGACTACTCTTGGAGATGTACTCGTAAGTCAGACAAAGTTGCTGTATGTAAAACTCATACAACACATTTTGTAACTAACTGTTTTTAGATGTAGATGCGAAACTTAGTCGCAATTATGTTTCATTCCCTATCACTGAAGATGTTTTAAAGCAATAAATCGAAACGCTTATTCTGAAAGAAATCCGCACTTTTCAGTACCTACAATGACGGATTTCAAATCCCTGTAGTAAAGCAACTACGGACCCACAGATGAAGGACTGAACAAGTTATGTAGGTTAATGCTGTCTCTTGCGACAGTAATGAAAATCTTAAGACCAAAAGCTTTACGCTTCGTAGTAAAGCTTCCTCAGTGGTCAACGTTCTCCTACACACGTGTTACATTATTCATCGAGATAGCACTGGACATGCTCAGTGTAGAAACGTAAATATATTTCCTGTTAGTGAAAGTGCTGTGCTTTAAAAATTATCTTCTGGCACTTGTGTTTATAAACGTAATTTAATTATGAATGTTGGTATATAACACAAAATATACAATACATATATACAGAGGTACATTACACTTAGTGTAACTGACCTCTGTGGTAGAGAATATGAATACAAAAGATCAATAAGAAGTGTACAATGCGAATACACATAGATAAGTAGCGCACACATGATTGAGTATAACTGACGTTTGTGGTACAAACACACAAAATAAAAGTACGATTCATAACATTATGGAAATACACAAAGACTACCAATGCGATCAATGTCCCGTGTTAGTGTAAGTAATGGTCATGGCACACAATAAGAAAATTCACAAAAAATACAAAATAAGAATACACAAAGATGGATAATGCACAAGACTGATCTCCCTTAATATAACTGACACTTCTGATAAAATATTCTGAATGTGAATACAAAATATGAATTTTCTAAGACAAATAATGCGTATCCATTTCCCCCACAGTGTAAGTGACGTTTGTGGTACACAGTATAAAAATAAGTACAGAATAATGAATAAAAAACACAACTACACCAAGCTGTATGGTGTACATGACTGTCCTCTCTTAGTGTTGTCGTCCGTAGCTCGTGGTCGCGCGGTAGCGTTCCCGCGCCCGGGTTCCCGGGTTCGATTCCCGACGGGGTCAGGGATTTTCTGGGTGTTGTGTGATGTCCTTAGGTTAGTTAGGTTTAAAGTTCTAGGGGACTGATGACCATATATGTTAAGTCCCATAGTGCTCAGAGCCATTTTTTTCTTAGTGTTGTAACTGTATTACAAAAACATAAAATACAAATACGAAATAAAAAGACACAGGACAAATACACAGACATAAAACATAAATATGAATATACAGTAAGAAGCACACAATACAAATACGCAGTCTGATGGCACACATTGCTCTTCTCGGTTAGTGTAAGTGACGTTTGTGTGGTAGGAAAGGTATTTAACCACATAATAAAAATGACGTTAATTACAAAATCGTGAATAGGCAATTGCTCACCATCGGTGAACCTTGTTGGAAGTGAAACAAATGTCGAAGTAAAAGCGGAAGGTGGGGATATGCAGTTGCAGTTGAATAAAAAGCTCGTCGCCCTTTAGAGTCACCTAGCGATATAAATTACCCTGTATAGAAGAACGCAACAGCCGCTTACCTCAACCTTTCCATTGTTCATGACGAGCACCTTGTCGCAGTCCATGACGGTGTGGATTCTGTGGGCAATGATGATGACTGTGCATCTGGCGAAGAGCTTCCGCCACGTCCTCTGGATGATCGCATCCGTCCTGAAACAGAAAACAGTTCACTGGCGCCAGGCTACATCTGGTTCCACTTATACAGTAGGAAGCACCGTGAGGTATCAACAAAATTACGCTGCAGCTACACCGTACTGTAGTTCATTGCGCATACTCCGCAGTGGTGGAGTAGGGCCTGTATGCACGGATGACTGCCGTCCGATACAGGACCCGTCTATTGATTCGCACTTTTGTTTCCACCGTCACGACTTTTGTCTGTGAACATCTGCGTCTGTACTCCAAAAGCCACCATCCGGTAGGTGGCGGAGGGTGCATGACATTGCACCAGTGTCATTCACGACTCTTGCTCTTTCATTCACGTATGGTACGCGGGAAGAAGAGAAAAAATCTTGGTACCCCTCTACATGAGACCTGATTTCTCTGATCACGGTTGTTGCGCGAGATGTGTTAATGGAGGGCTGTTTTTCTAAGAATTTAGGAAAATTGTCCTGGTCGAACAATGCCTTCCTTGTATCGCGTCTGCTGAGCAATTCTGTAACTCTCGCACTTTGACTACATAAACTTCTTAAGGGTCCCACACCGACGGGCGATAGTAACTGATGGAAAAGGAGTTTTGTAAACGACCCCTTTTAGCGGGAATTATACTTCATTAAATATATTCTGATGACCTATTAGACGATGATCAAATTGTTTTTAGGATACTGATGGTGAAACACCTGCATTCTTTCCGTTTCAAACTTTACATTATTTTTGAGTCGCGTTTGTTTCTTCACTGTGTGATAGGTGAGTCTGTACGTAGCACATTACACTCATAGATAACGTCTCACTATATATCTGATCTGATATGTTAGCACACTACACTCGCAGAAAACGTCGCTGCATATGTGGCAGTTGTCATGTGTTCATGTTATTGAATAAACCTCGCGTATAATGTACTAAATACTGAAATGCGATTTAACATCATCATGAAAATGTGCAACGAAACTGAGACAGGTGCTCTGATATCACAACAGCCGGAGGTAAAACCTGCAATACCCACATGACGTCGAACTAATAAACAGCCTCGCCACTGGACTACTTGTGGTGTCACCGCCAGACACCACACTTGCTAGGTGGTAGCATTTAAATCGGCCGCGGTCCGTTAGTATATGTCGGACCCGCGTGTCGCCACTATCAGTGATTGCAGACCGAGCGCCGCCACACGGCAGGTCTAGTCTAGAGAGACTCCCTAGCACTCGCCCCAGTTGTACAGCCGACTTTGCTAGCGATGGTTCACTGTCTACATACGCTCTCATTTGCAGAGACGACAGTTAAGCATAGCCTTCAGCTACGTCATTTGCTACGACCTAGCAAGGCGCCATATTCAGTTACTATTCTGAACAGATCATATTGTGAATCATGTACCGTCAAGAGCGACGTTCATCATTAATGGATTAAAGTTAAGTATCAAACTAATTACGTCCGCTTTCTGAGTTCTAATTCCTTGTCATGTTCCAGACTTCACACCAGTATAGTTCTTCCCTCCTCACGCCAGACTGCGTGAGCTAAAACGCGTGCATTTCGGCCTTCACTAGTAACACGGTGTTGGCTCTTCTGCCAACACAACACTACGAACTAACGATACTTTACTCTGTAGCTGCCTCAGTAACGTAGGTAGTACTGCAGCGAATTGCTTGATTGCTGAAGATAAACATCAATGGCTCAAGACACTTCGTATGTCATACAATATATATATTATAAAAATGGATGTACATATGTATGTATGTATGTACCACATCTACACCTAAACCACTGGCACAATTTCGGCCAAACTTGGTACTCATATTACTTACTCAGTTGAAAGAAATACTGTGAGGGTAAGAACCAGCAACGTCCTATAGAGGAGGGGGTCATAATGTGGAGACACATCCGTGGGGGTAGAAATGGATAGAAAGGAGGATATGAACATAGGTAGGAGCGAGGAATAGATGGACACATAGAGGGGAACGGGCATGAACATAGAAAGGGAAGGGGTGGAGGTGGACAGAGGAAGGAAAGAGCAGGATATGAAAAGAGAGCGGTGGAGGAAGAGATAAAGGAAGTAGAGGAGGAGATAGAGGGGCAGGACGAGATTGATTCAGAGGAGGGGGTGGAGGAGTTGGACAAAGGGGGAAGGAGCAGATGAACAGCGGTGGAAGGAGTGGGTAGGCAGAGGGGGCAGGAGCATAAGGGCAGAGAAACTGGGAAAGAGCACATGGAAAGAGTTATGGAGGGGTAGCAGATGGACAGAGAGACCGACAGAGGGAGATAGACAATGGGGCTGGAAGAGGTGAACACAGAGAGAGAGAGGACAGAAGGATATGGACGTATAGGAGGGCGGAGGAGACAGCAAAGAGAGGTGGAAGGAGGAATTGTGCTAATAGAAGTGGAGTGAATACATACCTGAGCAACGCCAGGTACTCACCTACAAAACTGTTATAAATCTTCGATCACAAACCATTTTCATTTGTTTTACAATCGTTTTCGATCTTTATCATCAGGTACGTTTGTCATTCCCCGGGAGAAATGGTCAGTAGTCAGGGACACAACATAAACGATCATTCCATTGGCTCTAAAATACAGTTCTTAACAGCTATGAGCACTTGCTCATCTTCGATACTGTGAAACTGCTCTCTTCTAGTGAAGAGCTCTTAAAGTATTCACATTAGAGCCCATGTTTCCTAGACGTTTTTGCTTCGATAGATCTTTCTGATCGTATCCGTGAGTGTTGATCATTCCCGCTGGCTGCTGACACACCCTGCATAAAACGAAACAAAAAACTTAAATATATATGTATATGGTATCTGTTCTTTCGGACATGTGACCAAGCAGCTCGTTAGAATGAAATTACATTGAAATGAATACCCTTAGCTGCATAAGGCATTGATATACACTACTGGCCATTAAAATTGCCACACCAAGAAGAAATGCAGATGATAAACGGGTATTCATTGGACAAATATATTATACTAGAACTGACATGTCATTACATTTTCACGCAATTTGGGTGCATAGATCCTGAGAAATCGCTATCCAGAACAACCACCTCTGGCCGTAATAACGGCCTTGATACGCCTGGGCATTGAGTCAAACAGAGCTTGGATGGCGTGTACAGGTACAGCTGCCCTTGCAGCTTGATCACGATACCACAGTTCATCAAGAGTAGTGACTGGCGTTTAGTGACGAGCCAGTTGCTCGGCCACCATTGACCAGACGTTATCAATTGGTGAGAGATCTGGAAAATGTGCTGGCGAGGGCAGCAGTCGAACATTTTCCGTATCCAGAAAGGCCCGTACAGGACCTGCAACATGCGGTCGTGCATTATCATGCTGAAATGTAGGGTTTCGCAGGGATCGAATGAAGGGTAGAGCCACGGGTCGCAACACATCTGAAATGTAACGTCCACTGTTCAAAGTGCCGTCAAGGCAAACAAGAGGTGACCGAGACGTGTAACCAATGGCATCCCATACCATCACGCCGGGTGATACGCCAGTATGGCGATGACGAATACACGCTTCCAGTGTGCGTTCACCGCGATGTCGCCCAACACGGATGTCACCATCACGATGCTATAAACACAACCAGGATTCATCTGAAAAAATGACGTTTTGCGATTCGTGCACCTAGGTTTTTCGTTGGGTACACCATCGCAGGCGCTCCTGTCTGTGATCCAGCGTCAAGGGTAACCGTAGCCATGGTCTCCGAGCCGATACTCCATGCTGCTGCAAACGTCGTCGAACTGTTCGTGCAGATGGTTGTTGTCTTGCAAACGTCCCCATCTGTTGACTCAGGGATCGGGACGTGGCTGCACGATCTGTTACAGCCATGCAGATAAGATGCCTGTCATCTAGACTGCTAGTGATACGAGGCCGTTGGGATTTAGCACAGCGTTCCGTATTACCCTCCTGAACCCACCGATTCCATATTCTGCTAACAGTCTTTGGATCTCTACCAACGCGAGCAGCAATGTCGCCATACGATAAACCGCAATCGCGATAGGCTACAATCCGACCTTTATCAAAGTCGGAAACGTGATGGTACGCATTTCTCCTCCTTGCACGAGGCATCACGACAACGTTTCACCAGGCAACGCCGGTCAACTGCTGTTTGTGTATGAGAAATCGGTTGGAAACTTTCCTCGTGCAGCACGTTGTAGGTATCGCCACCGGCGCCAACCTTGTGTGAATGCTCTGAAAAGCTAATCATTTGCATATCACAGCATCTTCTTCCTGTACGTTAATTTTCGCGTCTGTAGCACGTCATCTTCATGGCAGACGCTCTATTCATCTGAGCCACCGAGGACACAGAATCGGCGGTAAAGCCACGAGTAATGAGTATGATGGGCAGGGGCACTATGAATTTAGTGCGGGGCAATAAGTTGCGAATGTGTGTCTCACGAGAGGCGTGCCAGAGATAAGTCCATGAAGTCGCACTATCCTCTGTGTCCTCGGTGGCTCAGATGGATAGAGAGTCTGCCATGTAAGCAGCATATCCCGGGTTCGAGTCCCGGCCGGGGCATACAGTTTCAACTGTCCCCGCTGACTTATATGAACGTCTGTTGCAGCTAAGGGTATTCATTTCATTGTAATTTCAAAAAAGTTAATACCAAGTACCGTCAACAGATGTAAGAACATAATGACACTATTATAAACACAACTGACCTATATTGCAGGGTGACTAAGAATACTGTTAGTTTTGTTATCTTATTGCATCTCTTGACTGCGCACATCTCGCGTACAAGTTTTTCTGTCTTATACACTATTTTGGAATGAAAGGTATGTCTGACGGTGAACATACAGATCTCAATTGGCCATAGAACAAAAGAGATATTTTGCGATGCAAGAATGTTTCATTGTACTCTGTTATAAAAGTAATAAGCCGTAAATAGCGTCACAGGTTGTGTTATGTACTCATATAACCTTCAGCTATGCCGGATATGAAACTGTATCGATTCCCCGACATCCCATGCAGGTTTCTGCCCTTCCCTCGTCTGCTTCAGTACACGAGACGCGTAGGGCACAGCTGGGCACTGTACTCACTCGTGGTCGATGTTGGCGGTCGCCTCGTCCATGATCAGCACCTTGGCGTTCCTCAGGGCCGCCCTGGCCAGGCAGATGAGCTGCCGCTGTCCAGCGCTCCAGCCGCTGCCTCCAGCGCCCACTGGAGTCTCCAGACCGGTCCCAGCGATCAGACCGCTGAGCTCCACCTAGAAGCATACCAGCTGCTGCAAACTCGGTGACCCTGCAAACTATAACACTGTCCATTAAAATTGCTACACCACGAAGATGACGTGCTACAGACACGAAATTTAACCGACAGGAAGAAGATGCTGTGATATTCAATATGATTAGCTTTTCAGAGCATTCACACAAGGTTGGCGCCAGTGGCGACACCTACAACGTGCTGACATGAGGAAAGTTTCCAGCCGATTTCTCATACACAAACAGCACTTGACCGGCGTTGCCTGGTGAAACGTCGTCATCATTCTTCGTGTAAGGAAGAGAAATGCGTACCATCACGTTTCCGACTTTGATAAAGGTCGGATTGTAGCCTATCGCGATTCCGGTTTATCGTATCGTGACATTGCTGCACGCGTTGGTCGAGATCCAATGACTGTTAGCAGAATATGGAATCGGTGCGTTCAAGAGAGTAATACGGAACGCCGTGCTGGATCCCCTCGTATCACTAGCACTCGAGATGACAGGCATCTTATCCGCATGGCTTCAGGAGGGTAATACGGAACACCGTGCTCGATCCGAACGGCCTCGTATCACTAGCAGTCGAGATGACAGGCATTTTATCAGCATGGCTGTAACGGATCGTGCAGCCACGTCTCGATCCCTGAGTCAGCAGATGGGGACGTTTGCAAGACAACAACCATCTGCACGGACAGTTAGACGACGTTTGCAGCAGCACGGACTATCAGCCCGGAGACCGTGGCTGCGGTTACCCTTGACGCTGCGTCCCAGACGGGAGCGCCTCTGATGGTGTACTTAACGACGAACCTGCATACACGAATGGCAAAACGTCATTTTTTGGGATGAATCCAGGTTCTGTTTACAGCATCATGATGGTCGCATCCGTGTTTGGCGACATCGCGATGAATTGACATTGGAAGCGTGTATTCGTCATCGCCACTGGCGTATCTACCGGCGTGATGGTATGGGGTGTCATTGGTTCCACGTCTCGGTCACGTCTTGTTCGCATTGACGGCACTTTGAACATTGGACGTTACATTTCAGATGTGTTACGACCCGTGGCTCTACCCTTCATTCGATCCCTTCGAAACCCTACATTTCAGCAGGATAATGCACGACCGCATGTTGCAAGTCCTGTACGGGCCTTTCTCGACACAGAAAATATTCGACTGCTGCCCTGGCCAGCACATTCTCCAGATCTCTCCCCAATTGAAAACGTCTGGTCAATGGTGGCCGAGCAACTGGCTCGTCACAATATGCCAGTTGCTACTCTTGATGACCTGTGGTATCGTGTTGAAGCTGCGTGGGCAGCTGTACCTGTAGACGCCATCCAAGCTCTGTTTGACTCAATGCCCAGGCGTATCGAGGCCGTTATTACGGCCAGAGGTGGTTGGTATGGGTACTGATTTCTCAGGAACTATGCACCCAAATTTCGTGAAAATGTAATGACATGTCAGTTGTAGTATAATATATTTGTCCAATGAATACCGGTTTATGATCTGCATTTCTTTTTGGTGTAGCAATTTTAATGGCCAGTAGTGTACAATATCACAGGAATGTGTCGTATACGACACTGACACCACTACACTATTATTAGAAAACTGATTATGTTTTGAAACTTCCTGGCAGATTAAAACTGTGTGCCCGACCGAGACTCGAACTCGGGACCTTTGCCTTCCGTGGGCAAGTGCTCTACCAACTGAGCTACCGAAGCACGACTCATGCCCGGTACTCACAGCTCTACTTCTGCCAGTATCTCGTCTCCTACCTTCCAAACTTTACAGAAGCTCTCCTGCGATCCTTGCAGAACTAGCACTCCTGAAAGAAAGGATATTGCGGAGACATGGCTTAGCCACTCATATCAGCGCACACTCCGCTGCAGAGTGAAAATCTCATCCTGGAAACATCCCCCAGGCTGTGGCGAAGCCATGTTTCCGCAATATCGTTTCTTTCAGGAGTACTAGTTCTGCAAGGTTCGCAGGAGAGCTTCTGTAAACTTTGGAAGGTAGGAGACGAGGCACTGGCAGAAGTAAAGCTGTGAGGAGGGGCGTGAGTCGTGCTTGGGTAGCTCAGTCGGTAGAGCACTTCCCCGCGAAAGGCAAAGGTCCCGAGTTCGAGTCTCGGTCGGGCACACAGTTTTAATCTGCCAGGAAGTTTCATATCAGCGCACACTCCGCTGCAGAGTGAAAATCTCATTCTGATTATGTTTTGTCGTGTGATTGGTGATGGGGAAATACACTGCCGGAAAAAAAAATCGGAACACCAGGAAGAAGTTATGAGATAGAAACGACAGTTGTTAGGCGTGTTTCTACATCTGAAAGACGATGTATGTCTGAATTTCATGCCCATCCCACGAGGATGCAAATCAGATCTGCTTTAAATGCGCGCAGTAACGGTCGTGAGCGTTAGTTACTTGTGAGATTGGACGTGGTGCGTTGATGTTAGCCAAGAATGCGTGTAGGGTGACGAAGACGCCATTATCAACAACTCACTTAGTTCGAACAAGGTCGTGTAATAGGGCTACGAGAAGTTGGATGTTCCTTATGCGATACTGCAGAAAGACTTAGCAGGAATATAGCCAGCGGTGGTCAGGAGAATGTACTGTCGCAATAAGCTCGGGCCCCGGACGGCTATGTGGCGCTTCGGAGAGGGAAGAACTCCGTGTTCGGCGTATGGATCTGGCGCATCGTACTGTAGCTACAGCAGCAGTTGGAACAACAGTGACACAACGAACGGTTGCAAATCGGTTACTGTAAAGACAGCTCCGAACCAGAACCCTGTAGTGTGCATTCCACTGACCCCAAACCACCGTCATTTGCGACTTCAGTCGAGTCAAGCGAGAGCTCATTCGAGGGGTGGGTGGAAGTCTGTCGTACTTTCAGATGATAGCTGGTCTGCTCTGCCCTCTATCGTGGTGCCAGCGACAGCCGAGTGCTGGTTAGGAGGTGGCCAGTTTAGGCCCTGCAGCCAACGTGTCTGCTCACCAGACACACTGGACCTGCAGCTGGAGGTACGGTCTGACAAGGGAACCTCCCCATCGCACCCCCCTCAGATTTAGTTATAAGTTGGCACAGTGGATAGGCCTTGAAAAACTGAACACAGATCAATCGAGAAAACAGGAAGAAGTTGTGTGGAACTATCAAAAAATAAGCAAAATATACAAACTGAGTAGTCCATGCGCAAGACAAGCAACATCAGGGACAGTGTGAGCTCAGGACCGCCGTGGTCCCGTGGTTAGCGTGAGCAGGTGCGGAACTTGAGGTCCTTGGTTCAAGTGTTCCCTCGAGTGAAAAGTTTACTTTCTTTATTTTCGCAGAGTTATGATCTGTCCGTTCGTTCATTGACGTCTCTGTTCACTGTAATAAGTTTAGTGTCTGTCTTTTTGCGACCGCACCGCAAAACCGTGCGATTAGTAGACGAAAGGACGTGCCTCTCCAATGGGAACCGAAAACACTTGATCGCAAGGTCATAAGTCAACCGATTCCTCCACAGGAAAACACGTCTGATATATTCTATACGACACTCGTGACGGCATGTGCGTCACATGACAGGAATATGTTGTCGACCCACCTAACTTGTACACTTGGCGAATGGGTAAAAAGATTCTTCTACCTTGCCCGATTTAGGTTTTCTTGTGGATGTGATAATCTCATCCCAAAAAAGTGATGAAATCATAAGAGTTTGTCACATAAACTGCAACAAATGAATGCCACAGTTTCACAGTCGCACAGTTTTTCCTGTGCTCTGTCAAAACATATGTTTTTAAAGTTTTCAAATTTTTCCGTTTAGGTGTAGCGTACCCATACTACGGCGCAGTTACCTCGCATCGGACGAACAGACGGACAGATAATAATTGTCTGAAAATAAAAAAATTAAACTTTTCACTCGAGGGAAGACTTGGACCAAGGACCTGTCGTTCCGCAACTGCTCACGCTAACCACGGGACCACGGCGCTCCTGAGCTCACACTATCCTTGATGTTACCTATCTTGCGCATGGACTACTTAGTTTGTATTTTTTGCTTATTTTTTTTCATAGTTCCACACAACTTCTTCCTGTTTTCTCGACTGATCTGCGTTCAGTTTTTCAAGGCCTATCCACTGTGCCAACTTATAACTAAATCTGAGGGGGCTGCGATGGGGAGTTTCCCTTGTGAGGTGCAATGACCTCTCTCGTGGTTATCCCATGCACTCTGACTGCAGCTTTGTCTGCTGATTCGAACTGTTGTGCTGCTCTTCATGAACAGCTTTCCTGGGGGGTGCTTCCCAGCAGGATAAACCGCGCGACCGCTACGGCCGCAGGTGAGAATCCTGCCTCGGGCATGGATGTGTGTGATGTCCTTAGGTTAGTTAGGTTTAAATAGTTCTGAGTTATAGGGGACTGATGACCTCAGATGTTAAGTCCCATAGTGCTCAGAGCTATTTGAACCATTTTGAACCCAGCAGGATAACCCTCGCCCGAAAGCAGCTGTTGCAACCCAATATGCTCTATAGAGTGTCGGCATTTGCGTTTGCCTGCTCCATCACCAGATCTGTCTCCAGTCGAGTACATGTGGGACACTGTCGGACGATAGCTGCACCGTCATCCACAACGAGCATTAACCGCCCCTGTATTGACTGGACCGAGTGAATTGGCGCAATGGTTAGCACATTGGATTCGCGTTTGGGTGACGACGGTTCAAACCCGCATCATACCATCCTGATTTAGGTTTTCCGTGATTTCCCTAAATCGCTTCAGGCAAATGCTGGGATGGTTTCTTTGATAGAGCATGGCCTATTTCCTTCTCCATCCTTGTGCTCCAATGACGGGACGTTAAATACTAATCTCGCCCTTCTCTGTTGACTGACCAAATTCAGCAGGCATGGAAGTCCATCTCACAAACTGACACGTGACACAACACATGCATGCACGTTTTCTTGGTAGCATTCAACATTCTGGAAGGTTCCACCGTTTATTAATGTACCAGCATTTCACATTTTCAATGGCATATTTCGTGCTTACATTAACCTCTGATCTTGCAATGGTAATCACTTCAATATATTTCGTATACAAATGTATTCCCAAAATTTCATTACTCTAGGTCAATTATTTTTTGGTATTACGGTTTTTTTTCCATCAGTGTAGTTGCGACTGATACCTGAAGAATTATTAGACAAGGATGTTGTTTGTCACCAGCGCTTTCCAATATTTATGCTGTGATACCGACATTCGCGCTCTAAGGCGCTGCAGTCATGGACTGTGCGGCTGGTCCCGGCGGAGGTTAGAGTCCTCCCTCGGGCATGGGTGTGTGTGTTTATCCTTAGGATAATTTAGGTTAAGTAGTGTATAAGCTTAGGGAATGATGACCTTAGCAGTTAAGTCCCATAAGATTTCACACAAATTTGAACATTTGATACCGACATTTAAAGCATTAGAAAAAACTTTGAGGAGCATGAGGCGTTACACGAGGAGCAAAAATGATAAATAGAGACACCAAAAAAACTTTTGCATCACCTCGGTTCAGAGAGTTCCGGAATCCATGCAGAAAACTGGAATAGAGATCAACATAAACATCATTTCCGCCCTTTTTATTGCTCATGAAAACCACACATTGCATGTTGTACCACCATACAGCGAGACCTTCAGACGTGGTGGTCCAGATTGCTTTACACACTGGTACCTCTAATACCCAGTAGCACGTACTCTTGCATTCATGCATACCTGTATTCGTTGTGGCATCTTATCCACAATTTCATCAAGACACTGTTGGTGCAGATTGTCCCACTACTCAGCGGCTATTCGGCTAGATCCCTCAGAGTGGTTGGTGGATCACGTCGTCCATAAACAGCCCTTTTCAATCTATCCCAGGCATGTGCGGCAGGATTCATGTCTGGATAACATGCTGGTGACTCTAGTCGAGCGATGTCGTTATCCTTAAGGAAGTCATTCAGAAGATGTGCACGATGGGGGCGCGAATTTCCGTCCATGAAGACAAATGCCTCGCCAATATGCTGCCGATACGGTTGCACTATAGGTCGGAGGATGGCATTCATTCACGTATCGTACAGCCTCTACAGCGCCTTCCATGACCACCAGCGGCGTACGTCGGCCCCACATAATGCCACCCCACAACAGAAGGAAACCTCCACCTTGCTGCACTCGCTGGACAGTGTTTCAAAGTAGCTCAGCCTGACTGGGTTGCCTCCAAACACGTCTCCGACGATTGTCTGGTTGAAGGCATATGCGACACTCATCGGTGAAGAGAACGTGATGCCAATCCTGAGCGGTCCATTCGGCATGTTATTGGACCCATCTGTACCGCGCTGCATAGTGTCGTTGTCGCAAAGATGGACCTCGCCATGGACATCGGGAGAGAAGTTGAGCATCATGCACCCTATTGCAGACAGTTTTTGTCGTAATACGACGTTCTGTGGGTGCACAAAAAGTATTTTCAATATGGTGGCGTTGGTGTCAGGGTTCCTCCGAGCCATAATCCGTAGGTAGCGGTCATCCACTGCAGCAGTAGTCCTTGGGCGGCCTGAGCGAGGCATGTCACCGACAGTTCCTGTCTCTCTGTATCTCCTCCATGTCCGAACAACATAGCTTTGATTCACTCCGAGATGCCTGGACACTTGCCTTGTTGAGAGCCCTTCCTGGCACAAAATAACAGTGCGGACGCGATCGAACCGCCGCATTGACCGTCTAGGCATGGTTGAACTACAGACAACATAAGCCGTGTACCTCCCTCCTGGTGGAATGACTTGCACTGATCGGCTGTCGGACCCCCTCCGTCTAACAGGCGCTGCTCATGCATGGTTGTTTACATCTTAGGGCGGGTTTAGTGACGTCTCTGAACAGTCAGAGGGACTGTGTCTGTGATACAGTATCCACAGTCAACGTCTATCTTCAGGAGTTCTGGGAACCGTGGTGATGCAAAACCTTTTTCTGATGTGTGTGTATAATAAAGAACTAAATAATTAAGCAGTGTTGGCTGTCGCAGACGAGGAACTACAATTTATGATTCTGGTAGTTCACAAAAGTAGGTAAATAGTACATGATGAGGACACACGTTGGAAAGAACAAAGTGATGAGAGATACCAAATATGATCGTTCTGAAAAAATATGGTTGGAATGAAAGACCGTGGGACAATTACAATGGTTTAGCTGCCGAGAAAGTTTGTTGGTAGAAAATGAAGGAGGAAATAAGAATTAGAGTATGGACAAAAGAGATTTCGAAAAAGTGCAAGGTTTGTTGACGCCAAAAATCATCGTTCATCGTTGTGGAGTGATGTTCGAAGAGAGATGGGCTCAGAGAATAAGGAATAGTGAAGTGCTTCGAACAATAGTAGAGGAAATAATCCAACTTGAAATGATCGACCACTATTTGGAACAAACTGTCCGCAACGAGGACTCGTCGAAGGAAGGAATAAAAATGGGCCAGGTCAGGAGCAGGTTAAGGGAGAGATGGGTTGCGGGACATGGGGAGGTGGGGAGAGGCTATTCGATGCTTCTCGTGAGACAGACAAAGCAAAGGGAAAGACACAGCGGTATGATCAAAGGCCAAACTGTGCTGACTCTCTCTTTGTTGGTGTTTTCACATTCTCTTCTACCATTTGGTACATTTTCACTGTTTCGAACAATTATATTAATTTGTGATTATTGCTGTGCTTTGGAAATGCCGATATTTATGATATATTGATGGCCATTGTTAATGCTGTTCCTTTATTCCGGCCAGAGACTGTTACAGTGTGCTTTCCACGCTACTCTACTCTGTGAAAACCTCTTCATATCAGATTAACTACTGTAACTTGCATCCATTTGAGCCTGCTTCATGTAATCAGCTGTTGGTCTTCCTCTACAACTTCTACGCCTCCACCACTTCCCTCCGTTGCCAAATAATTAATCCCTGGTCTCTCAGGATGCGTCCAATCAACCAATTCCTACTTTTAGTTTAGTTGTACCATAAATTTCTTTTATTCCAAATTCGAATCAGTCCCTTTTCATTAGTTACTCTATTTAACTTTCTAATTTTCAAAATTCATTTCCAGAGCTTCTATTTATTTATTTTTCTCAGAATTTTTTGTCTTCGACGTGACGCCTTTGTAAAGAGAATAACTTCAGAAATGAAGTTTTAACTTTTAAATTTATATTCTTATTTCTCATTTTCAGAACAGCCCTTCTACTTCAGTTACCATCATATTCTTTTTTTTGTCGAGATAACAAAATTGATCGACTAGCTTTAGTGTCTCAGTTCCTAATCCTCTTGTCTCGGTGTCACCTGAATACATCCTTGACTTCCTTTACTGCTTGCTCAATGTGCGGATTAAATGGCATCGTGGATAGGCGGCAACCCTGTCTCACGCCCTTCTCAGCTTCCGTTTCTTTTCCTTCAACTCTTAAAACTGCAGTCTGGTTTGTGTGAAAGTTGTACCTAACATTCTGCTCCAGCTTCCTGCAACCTTCAGAATTTCAAACAGCGTATTCTAGTCAATATTGTGAAAAGTTTTCTTTAAATCTATTAATGCTATAAAAGTAGGTTTGTCTCTCTTTAAACGATCTTATAAGTCGAACGACTAATATTGCCTCGTGTGTCTCAAATTTTTCCGGAACCCAAACTGAGTTTCTCCGAGGTCAGTTTTGAAAATTAATTTGACCAGTATTTTGTAAACGTGATTTACGAAATTGAAGGTTCGGTAATATATCCACCTGTCAGCATCTGCTTTTATTGCAGTAGAAATGATTACGTTTTTCTTTAAATCTGAGGATATGTTGCCGGTCTTCTTTATGTTACAAACCACGTGCAATAGTTTTGTCTGGCCGACTCTCCCAAGCATATCCATATCTTCCTTCACTTCAGGAGTCTTGTTTGGATTTTAAGTTTTGCAGTGCTCCGACAGTCATGTCGCACTACTATATGTCTCAACCTCCGTGTATTTTCTCTCCCTTAAATTTTGTTTTTGCTATTTAGGCGCTCTGTATATTCAGCTCATGAAAATTTATCATTCTTCTGGAGTTGGGACACGGGCTGGCAATATAAATAATGGAAATGGAACAAAAGACCGGTATTTCCAAAGAAATTCTTATTCAGACGCTACATTTGCGTCATACTCAGGTCCTCCTATAAACCAAATAAGTAGTTCGTCAGTGACTCACGAATCACGGGACCGATGCAATAACTAGGAGCCGTGAACCGGTATTCATCAAGAGTGTATATTCCACTTACACCAGTGACGTTCAGAACATGCAGAGAAGCAATTCTGCCGTTGACGTTGACAATGGAAGCAAGACTGGAGAAAAATCAGAACCGGTCCGTAGGATTTGTTGACCTGGAAAAAGCGTACGATAATGTAAATGGTGCAAAATGTTCGAATTTCTGAGAAAACTAGTGGTAAGCTATAGGGAAAGATGGGTGATATGTAATATGTACAAAAACAAAGAGGGAACAATAAGAGTGGAAGACCAAGAACGAAGTGCTCTGATGAAAAAGGGAGTAAGACAGGGATGTAATCTCTCACCTATGCTGTTCAATATATACGTCGAAGAAACGACGACGTAAATAAAAGAGAAGTTTAAGAGTGGAATTAAAATTGAGGTGAAAGGATTTCAATGGTAAGATTTTCTGACGACATTGCTATCCTCGGTGAAGAATAATCACGGGATGTGTTGAGTGGAATGAACGTTCGAATGAGTAGAGAGTACTGATCGAGAGTAAATTGAAGAAAGAGGAAAGTAATGAGAAATTGGAGGAATGAGAATAGCGATAAACGTAACATCAGAATTGGTCTTCACAGTGTGGACAAAGTGAAGGAATTCAGCGGAAGAAAAATACAACACGACGACCTAAGGAAGGAGAACATAAAAAACAGACTAGCACAGGGAATGAGGGCATTTCTGACATCAAGCCTAGGAAGAAATTTAGGAGAATGTACGTTTTGAGCTCAGCATTGTATAGTAGTGAAACATGGACTGTGGGAAAAGGGGGAAAGAAGAGAATCAAAGCATTTGAGATGTGGTGCGACTGAAGCAGGCTGAAAGTTAGATGGACTGATAAGGTAAGGAATGAAGAAGTTCGGCACACAATCAGCAAGGAAAGGGATAAATGGAAAACACTGACAAGAAGAAGGGACAGATTAGTAGTGCATCTGTTAAGATATCACAGAATAGCTTCCACGGTACTAAAGGGAGCTGTAGAGCGTAAAATTTTTAGAGGAAGATACAGATTGGAATAGATCCATCAAATAATTGATGACGCAGGTTGCAAGTGCTCCTCTGAGATTGAAAAATGGTTCAAATGGCTCTGAGCACCATGGGACTTAACATCAGTGGTCATCACTCCCCTAGAACTGATTCGACTTAAACCTAACTAACCTAAGGACATCACACAACACCCAGTCATCACGAGGCAGAGAAAATCCCTGGCCCCGCTGGGAATCGAACACGGGAACCCGGGCGCGGGAAGCGAGCACGTTACCGCACGACCACGAGCTGTGGACTACAAATAAATTCATTAACCTTTGTTGGCATGACCAGAAAAGATTCAGAATTCACACTCATAGCAGTGGAAGTTGTAAAACATAGAAAAATAATTTTTTTTTACATTTGAAATTTCATCATTTTTTTAACTTACTAATAGCAGCATTTGTTGCTATAGGTACCCTTTTCTTCGTAAGTAAGAGAGATTCTTCGATGAATTTTGTCCAGCATACAAACCATACTTAAAGGTGTATTAAAGTCTAGAATTTTCCAAATCTATTAAAACCTGTGGTACAAAATTGAGGTAATTAACTATAAAATTTGTGTTTTTTTCTAAACATTAAGTTTAAAATATAACAGCTCATTCGTTTTTTCATAAATTAAATAAATTCTAGAGTTTCATACACCTGTAAGTATGGTATGTATGATGTGGAAAATTCATCGAAGAATCTCTCTAATTTATAAAGAAAAGTGTACCTAAAGCAACAAATGCAGCCATTAGAAGTGAAAAAGAGATGAAATTCCACATGTAAAAAAAATTACAATGAAATGAACAGCCTTAGCTGCTTACAGGAGTTGACATACGTCACCGGGGACAGGTGAAAATGTGTGCCCCGAGCGGGACTCGAACCCGGGATCTCCTGCTTACATGGCAGACGCTCCATCCATTTTTTTTTTTCTTTAATCTCGTTTTGTTCGCTTTTGTTCGTTGCATCTGCTCGGGGCGGACGTCGTAAGACATCCGTTTAAGGTTGTTGTTGTTCGATTAGCTCAGATTTTTTTACAGAGGGCTGCTAACCCTCTTACCGAACACGCTGAGCTACACCGTGCTGGCACTCCATCTGAGCCCCCGACGGCACAGAGGATAGCGCGACAGCAGGGATTTATCTCTGGCACGCCTCCAGCGAAACCCACATTCCCAACCATCTTAGTATATACATAGGCAAGGCTCACCGGCCACTTGACCATCTTCTTCTTCTGTACGAATGCACAAACAGTGCCCGAACTCTTACGGGAATCGGGAACGCGCCGCGAGTATTGAGTATAATGGGCGGGGGCACTACGAATGTGGTGCGGGACAATGCGTTGAGAATGTGGGTTTCGCTGGAGGCGTGCCAGAGATAAATCCCTGCAGTCGCGCTATCCTCTGTGCCCTCGGGGACTCACATGGATGGAGCGTCTGCCATGTAAGCAGGAGATCCCGGGTTCGAGTCCCGCTCGGGGCACACATTTTCACCTGTCCCCGTTGACGTATGTCAATGCCTGTAAGCAGCTAAGGGTGTTCATTTCATTGTAATTTCATTCTAATGAGCTGCATGTCCGAAAGAACAGATACCATCTTAGTATATATATATGTGTACATATATATATATATATATATATATATATATATTTTGCTATGTTTTGGAACTTCCACTGCAATGCGTGTGAATCCTGAATGCTTCCTGGTGATGCTGACAAAGTTTTATGAATTTTGTTAGTAAAAGTATAGAGCGTGGAAATTAAAATGTCCTGCGATACCTCTCCTGCTCCAAGTCGGCCCGTGTGACGTCCTACCCCCCTTAAGGGTAATAGCAGCTGGGCCACGATGTCTAAAGTGCTACTCCTCCTCCACTCTCCGTTTATCACCTCGAAGGTAACGATCTATTGATACGTAATCAGCATGGCTTCAGAAAACATCGTTCTTGTGCAACGCAGCTAGCTCTTTATTCGCACGAAGTAATGGCTGCTATCGACAGGGGATCTCAAGTTGATTCCGTATTTCTAGATTTCCGGAAAGCTTTTGACACCGTTCCTCACAAGCGACTTCTAATCAAGCTGCGGGCCTATGGGGTATCGTCTCAGTTGTGCGACTGGATTCGAGATTTCCTGTCAGGAAGGTCGCAGTTCGTAGTAATAGACGGCAAATCATCGAGTAAAACTGAAGTGATATCAGGTGTTCCCCAGGAAAGCGTCCTGGGACCTCTGCTGTTCCTGATCTATATAAATGACCTGGGTGACAATCTGAGCAGTTCTCTTAGGTTGTTCGCAGATGATGCTGTAATTTACCGTCTAGTAAGGTCATCCGAAGACCAGTATCGGTTGCAAAGCGATTTAGAAAAGATTGCTGTATGGTGTGGCAGGTGGCAGTTGACGCTAAATAACGAAAAGTGTCAGATGATCCACACGACTTACGAAAGAAATCCGTTGGAACTCGACTACTAGATAAATAGTACATTTCTCAAGGCTGTC
This sequence comes from Schistocerca piceifrons, assembly GCF_021461385.2. Lineage (NCBI taxonomy): Eukaryota > Metazoa > Arthropoda > Insecta > Orthoptera > Acrididae > Schistocerca > Schistocerca piceifrons. The sequence continues at coordinate 219,407,336 of NC_060146.1, forward strand.
AATTCAACTAAGTACCTGGGTGTTAAAATTACGAACAACTTCAGTTGGAAAGCCCACATAGATAATATTGTGGGGAAGGCGAGCCAAAGGTTGCGTTTCATTGGCAGGACACTTAGAAGATGCAACAAGTCCACTAAAGAGACAACTTACACTACACTCTTTCGTCCTCTGTTAGAATATTGCTGCGCGGTGTGGGACCCTTACCAGGTGGGATTGACGGAGGACACCGAAAGGGTGCAAAAAAGGGCAGCTCGTTTTGTATTATCACGTAATAGGGGAGAGAGTGTAGCAGATATGATACGCGAGTTGGGATGGAAGTCATTAAAGCAAAGACGTTTTTCGTCGCGGCGAGATCTATTTACGAAATTTGTCGCCAACTTTCTCTTCCGAATGCGAAAATATTTTGTTGAGCCCAATCTATATAGGTAGGAATGATCATCAAAATACAATAACAGAAATCAGAGCTCGAACAGAAAGGTTTAGGTTTTTCCCGCGCGCTGTTCTGGAGTGGAATGGTAAAGATAGTATGATTGTCGTTCGAGGAACCCTCTGCCAAGCACTTAAATGTGAATTGCAGAGTAAACATGTAGATGTAGATGTAGACTGTAACAGGCAAAGCCCGGCCCCTCACGGGAGAGGTCAGCCTGGTGAGCAGTGGACAGCGGCCACCGCTCCCGGTCCCTCCCGGACGCTTGCTACTCACGTGCTCCAGCGCCCGCCAGACGGCGGCGTCGCCCGCCTCCCCTGTGGGGTCCAGGTTGCTCCTCAGGGTCCCCGCGAACAGCGCCGGCTGCTGGGGGACGAGGCAGACGCGGCGCCGCAGCGCGGCCAGCGGCAGAGCGCAGACGTCGACGCCGCCCAGCAGGGCGCGGCCAGAGGTGGGCGGAGCCAGCCGCAGCAGCGCCGCCCCCAGCGAAGACTTGCCGGCGCCCGTCCGCCCCACCACCGCCACCTGCGCGCACGTGGAGGCGCACGTGTGCAGGCCGGCGACGAAGCACACAAGTGTACAGCGTGGTCCATTCACAGTGACCGGGGAGAAATATCTCACGAAATAAGCGTGGTGTCACCGCCAGACACCACACTTGCTAGGTGGTAGCATTTAAATCGGCCGCGGTCCGTTAGTATACGTCGGACCCGCGTGTCACCACTGTCAGTGATAGCAGACCGAGCGCCGCCACACGGCAGGTCTAGAGAGACTTCCTAGCACTCGCCCCAGTTGTACAGCCGACTTTGCTAGCGATGGTTCACTGACAAATTACGCTCTCATTTGCCGAGACGATAGTTAGCATAGCCTTCAGCTACGTCATTTGCTACGACCTAGCAAGGCACCATTATCATTTGCTATTTATCTTGTGATGCATGTACCGTCAGACAGATGTTTACCAATTATGGATTAAAGTTAAGTATTCCAGAAGCTACGTACCTTTTTTGCTAGTATAATTACTTTACCTCTTCCAGACCTCACGCCAGCCTGCGTGAGCTTAAACGCGTGCCTTTCGGTTTGCTCTCCTAGTGGCTTGGCTGTCTTGCCAAGTCACAACAATAAGCGTCAAACGGAAAAACTACACTGAACGAAACTTGTCCAGCTTGAAGGGCGAAACCAGATGGCGCTATGGTTGACCCGCTAGATGGCGCTGCCATAGGTCAAACGGATATCAACTGCGTTTTTTTAAAATAGGAACCCCCATTTTTTATTTCATATTCGAGTAGTACATAAACAAATATGAATGTTTTAGTTGGACCACTTTTTTCGCTTTGTGATAGTTGGCGATGTAATGGTTCAAATGGCTCTGAGCACTATGGGACTTAACATCTGTGGTCATCAGTCCCCTAGAACTTAGAACTAATTAAACCTAACTAACCTAAGGACATCACACACATCCATGTCCGAGGCAGGATTCGAACCTGCGACCGTAGCGGCCACGCGGTTCCAGACTGAAGCGCCTTTAACCGCACGGCCGGCGGCGATGTAATAGTCACAAACGTATAAGTACGTGGTATCACGTAACATTCCGCCAGTGCGGACGGTATTTGCTTCGTGAAACATTACCCTTGTTAAAACGGACCGTTTACCAATTGCGGGAAAGGTCGATATCGTCTTGATGAGGCTGGACAAGAGTTCCGTCGCTGTCGAGACGGGTTCCTAGGTAACAAGGCCTGTACGCATTGTAAGTAATACGGACAGTGCCAGCTGGCATGGAGAATGTCCCATGTGGCTGTGTGGCGTACCCCTGCCTATCTGGTGCCGATACTGGGGTCACTGTCAAAAATCTTTTATCTCCACCTCCAGTAGGAATGCATTTTCGGCCAAGTGTCCATATGACCGTTTCAGATGCTGCTCCTGTCAGTGACATTCTCCTGCTGTTTGTCATCATATAGCAAAATTACTCAGTGACGAGCCGCCACAAACATATTTGACAGCGGTACCCTAAAATAAAATTTTCCTGTTGTTCTGGCTGCAGCATGTTTTAGTAGAAACTCTAACTTTCGAAGATTGGTACCATGTTTATTTTCAAGAGACAAGTGACTGGGGTGATGGAAGTGTCTCTGCTACATAATGACATCCTGACAGTGGACACTCAACCACAAGTACATGCAATTCGCTGCTGTCCCACCAACGGTAAATACGAAATGGAACGAAAATCGAAGTACACTGCCGCCAAGGTAGTGATGCTATTTCTTGGAGTTTCACTAACATCCTTTTATTTGTTCTGCTACATTAGCATCTGGAATATTTAAAATACTGGAGTGTTGTTTCACCTGTGTAACAGTTACCTTTCTCAGGGGCTACTGTTTAATAAAACTTGTTACTTCTCCGTAATTTATCAGTCACTCTCTCGCACAGCCAGAATTAATTACGTTTCTGCAGGACATGCAAAATAATCGCTATAGGCGGTTTTCTCACACTGAACATTCCCTGGGGCCAGTAATGGGCCTGGGTTCGACCCTACACTGTCTGGTGTGTCGCTGTCGCCTAACACTTTCAAGGCACCGGTTTTAATTGTGCTATAGTTTATCTGCCAGCCACGTCATAGGACTCTGCCATGTAACAGGCAAATGTTTGATTTCCCTTTTGAGTGAATATACAAATTACTAATGGATTTGCTTGTTTTAATGCGACCTATTCCGTAGTAGCTGCTTTTCTTTCACGCAAGCTATTTCCTACTCTCTAAATTTGAGCACTGCCTGTTTCTGGAGTGCAGAAACCATTAACATGACTGACAGGATGGAGGTGTATTTGTGTTACTGGTAGCAGGCATGAGACCATCAAAGCACAACAACTATAACATGCCCTTTGGAGTGCAGAACGAACAGTGGGAAAGAAGCTTTGGTTCACACTCACCTTCTCGCCATCCATTATCCGCAAGTTGACGTCCTTCAGGGCCACTGGACCTCTCTCATACTTGAGGGAAACCTGCTGGAATTCTATGGACCCACCCAGCGACCACTGCTTCTGTACGTACTTCTCTGAAATTTGTAAGCAAATAATAATGTTGAACCTTTCACGTAATACATTTTTAAAAGAGATTATCTCTTGTTTATCCTTAAGCTGGTTTCAAGAGCAGGCGCAGAACAAAGTCGACCATTTCAAAGGTCTGGCGTCATAATTTGCCTTAATCGATACGGGGAAACCAGGGGCGAAGTTAAACGTAAATGTTGTGAGGAGACGTAAGCGAGTGAATAGTTGGTATGTGGATCAAGTAAGTTCTTTGGTGGATGTGAAAAGATGAGGAAATAGCGAGATGTTAGTGGTGTCAGGACAGCAACCAGCCACAAATTTACTTTCAGTTCCTTTATTCAAAGGGTACCGTTACCGGTTTCGAATCATTGTGATTCATCCTCAGACGGTTTAAATACTTTATTTATGACATGTGGTGTGTTTTTTACAGATTAATTGTCCTAAAATATAAATAATACATAATTATAAACACGCCACACACCGATGGTTGCGTTACAGATTTTCGTTGCATGTGACTTACGTGAAACGTCGGTTTCGAGTGTTTGTTTTCATAAAATTCGTCCAACAGATGTAAAAGCATTCCCATTGCATTCTTATTGTTGCATACGTAAATTGTTCCCACTGAACACTTAAGATTTGTCACAGATGATTTCTACCAAGCACCACGTATTTTGATACATACAAAGAGCTTGCAAACATATGAGTATCACAAATGCTATGATATATCGTAACATTTGAAGATGATGCCCTATGTTTGGAAAGGATCATATATTCATTTACACAACTGTAATGCCTTTTGTCACTAGTACAGAGTCATTGAATTTTTTGTGTGTTGATATTGCTAAATTAATTATAAAGTATGGTGGTGGTGGTGGTGGTTAGTGTTAAACGTCCCGTCGACAACGAGGTCATTGGAGACGGAGCTCATCCTCGGGTTAAGGAAGGATTGGGAAGGAAATCGGCCGCGCCCTTTCAAAGGAACCATCCCGGCATGTGCCTGAAGCGATTTAGGGAAATCACGGAAAACCTAAATCAGGATGGCTGGAGACGGGATTGAACCGTCGTCCTCCCGAATGCGAGTCCAGTGTGCTATATATATATATATATATATATATATATATATATATATATATATATATATATATATATATATATATATAGGGTGAGTCACCTAACATTACCGCTGGATATATTTCGTAAACTACATCAAATACTGACGAATCGATTCCACAGACCGAACGTGAGGAGAGGAGCTAGTGTAATTGGTTAATACAAACCATAAAAAAATGCACGGAAGTATGTTTTTTAACACAAACCTACCTTTTTTTAAATGGAACCCCTTTACTTTTGTTAGCACATCTGAACATATAAACAAATACGTAATCAGTGCCGTTTGTTGCATTGTAAAATGTTAACTACATCCGGATATATTGTAACCTAAAGTTGACGCTTGAGTACCACTCCTCCGCTGTTCGATCGTGTGTATCGGAGAGCACCGAATTACGTAGAGATCCAAAGGGAACGGTGATGGACCTTAGGTACAGAAGAGACTGGAACAGCACATTACGTCCACATGCTAACACCTTTTTATTGGTATTTTTCGCTGACGCACATGTACATTACCATGAGGGGTGAGGTACACGTACACACTTGGTTTCCGTTTTCAATTACGGAGTGGAATAGTGTGTGTCCCGACATGTCAGGCCAATAGATGTTCAATGTGGTGACCATCATTGGCTGCACACAATTGCAATCTCTGGCGTAATGAATGTCGTACACGCCGCAGTACATCTGGTGTAATGTCGCTGCAGGCTGCCACAATACGTTGTTTCATATCTTGTGGGGTTGTAGGCACATCACGGTACACATTCTCCTTTAACGTACCCCACAGAAAGCAGTCCAGAGGTGTAAGATCAGGAGAACTGGCTGGCCAATTTATGCGTCCTCCACGTCCTATGAAACACCCGTCGAACATCCTGTCAAGGGTCAGCCTAGTGTTAATTGCGGAATGTGCAGGTGCACCATTATGCTGATACCACATACGTCGACGCGTTTCCAGTGGGACATTTTCGAGAAATGTCGGCAGATCATTCTGTAGAAACGCGATGTATGTTGCAGCTGTTTGGGCCCCTGCAATGAAGTGAGGACCAATGAGGTGGTCGCCAGTGATTCCGCACCATACATTTACAGTCCACGGTCGCTGTCGCTCTACCTGTCTGAGCCAGCGAGGATTGTCCACGGACCAGTAATGCATGTTCCGTAGATTCACTGCCCCGTGGTTTGTGAAACCCGCTTCATCGGTAAACAGGTAGAACTGCAACGCATTCTCTGTTAATGCCCATTGACAGAATTGCACTCGATGATTAAAGTCATCACCATGTAATTGCTGATGCAGCGACACATGAAATGGGTGAAAGCGGTGACGATGCAGTATGCGCATGACACTACTTTGACCCAGTCCACCGGCTCTCGCAATGTCGCGTGTACTCATGTGTGGGTTCATGGCAACAGCAGCTAACACACCAACTGCACCCGCTTCTCCTGTGACGGGCCTGTTACGGACCCGTTTGCGTGCTACGACCATACCTGTTGCATACACTTGGCGGTAGATGTTTTGCAATGTGCGGCACATTGGATGCTCTCTGTCGGGGTACCGTTCTGCATACACCCTGCAGGCTTCAGCTGCATTTCGTCGACACTCGCCATAGATGAGTATCATCTCCGCCTTTTCAGAGTTCGAATACACCATGGTCACAGTTCCTACAACACTACACTATCACAGACGTCTGGTAACACGGTGTACTACAGTTGGTATGCGTGCCGAGACGAATGCAAAATAACAATAGCAGCAAGCGCTAGATGCGGACACTGCGACAGCTAGACCAAACCACAACAGTGCACTACAGCCACACTCGTAAAAACGGTCGTCATCGTAAACATGTCCCTGCAGATACTGCTCGCCGACCGTGGCCCGCGTTTGTTACAACACGCAACTGAACGTCGGAGGTTTCAAGCGTCAACTTTAGGTTACAATATCTCCGGATGTAATTAACATTTTACAATGCAACAAACGGCACTGATTACGTATTTGTTTATATGTTCAGATGTGCTAAGAAAACTAACGGGGTTCCATTTAAAAAAACGTAGGTTTGTGTTGAAAAACATACTTCCGTGCATTTTTGTATGGTTTGTATTAAACAATTACACTAGTCCCTCTCCTCACGTTCGGTCTGTGGAATCGGTTAGTCAGTATTTGATGTGGTTTACGAAATATATCCAGCGGTAACGTTACGTGACTCACCCTGTATATAATTTGTGGCTGGTTGCTGTCCTAACACCATCAACATTTGTCTTCAAACAACAGCCACGGTCTCCATCATGTCATCATATGACAAAATTGCAATAGCGAGATGACCTTATTGATATGTGGAGGCTGATGTTAAGAGTCCAGGTAAGACCTACAGGGAGCACGAGGAGTGATGTACGAGATGCCTTTATCCAGCAGTGGGTATGAAATGCCTGCTAAAGATACGCGGAATTGAACGACAGAGGAAGCCGCGTGTGAGTGAGAGAGGAGGTAAACAGCTCACCGCCGGCGCCGTAGTCAGCCTCCGGGGGGACGGCGGCGAAGGCGGCGGCGCTCTGGACGGCCGCCAGGTGCTGCTGGAGCCTGGCCGCCTCCTCCAGCAGCTTGGACACGATGCTGGAGAGCCCCAGCAGGTGCGTCAGCGCGATGCCCACGCCCCCGGCCGTCACGCCCACACCTGCAGCACGGCCGGGCGGTCAGCTGACCACTCCTCTCCCTCGCTTACCTGGCTCTCCGAGTCGACGACGAGCTGGCAGCCCTCAGCGGAATAATGTTGCTCTGCACAAAACTGTGTTCCCTGCTATCAGCGTCATCTGCCTGGTCTGCTTGCTTCTTTCCGCGGATTTCCTCACGCCGTGACGTTCAGCAGAGTGCTTCCACTCCTTTAGGCTTTTGATTGTGTAAATCATGGAATACTTCTAGATAAGCTCAAGTACTGTGGTATAAATGGGATAGTGTCCAAATGGTTTAAGTCATACCTAACTGGAAGAGTGCAGAAAATTGAAATAAGCAGTTCACATAATATGCAAAAAAACTGTTGATTACTCAAACTGGGGAACAATCAAGAATGGGGTGCCGCAAGGTTCTACCTTGGGTCCTCTGCTATTCTTAATATACAGGGTGTTACAAAGAGGTACGGCCAAACTTTCAAGAAACATTCCTCACACACAAATAAAGAAAAGATGTTATGTGGACATGTGTCCGGAAGCGCTTAATTTCCATGTTAGAGCTCATTTTAGTGCATCAGTATGTACTGTACTTCCTCGATTCACCGCCAGTTGGCCCAATTGAAGGAAGGTAATGTTGACTTCGGTGCTTGTGTTCACATGCGACTCATTGCTCTACAGTACTGGCATAAAGCACATCAGTACGTAGCATCAACAGGTTAGTGTTCATCACGAACGTGGTTTTGCAGTCAGTGCAATGTTTACAAATGCGGAGTTCGCAGATCCCCATTTGATGTATGGATTAGCACGGGGCAATAGTCGTGGCGCCGTACGTTTGTATCGAGACAGATTTCCAGAACGAAGGTGTCCCGACAGGAAGCCGTTCAAAGCAATTGATTGGCGTCTTAGGGAGCACGGAACATTCCAGCCTATGACTCGCGACTGGGGAAGACCTAGAACGACGAGGACACCTGCAATGGACGAGGCAATTCTTCGTGCAGTTGACGATAACCCTAATGTCAGCGTCAGAGAAGTTGCTGCTGTGCCAGGTAACGCCGACCACGTCACTGTATGGAGAGTGCTACGGGAGAACCAGTTGTTTCCGTACCATGTACAGCGTGTGCAGGCACTATCAGCAGCTGATTGGCCTCCACGGGTACACTTCTGCGAATGGTTCATCCGACAATGTGTCAATCCTCAGTTCAGTGCAAACGTTCTCTTTGCGGATGAGGCTTCATTCCAACGTGATCAAATTGTAAATTTCCACAATCAACATGTGTGGGCTGACGAGAATCCGCACGCAATTGTGCAAACACGTCATCAACAAAGATTTTCTGTGAACGTTTGGGCAGGCATTTTGGTGATGTCTTTATTGGGCCCCATATTATTCCACCTACGCTCAATGGAGCACGTTATCATGATTTCATACGGGATACTCTACCTGTGCTGCTAGAACATGTGCCTTTACAAGTACGACACAACATGTGGTTCATGCACGATGGAGATCCTGCACATTTCAGTCGAAGTGTTCGTATGCTTCTCAACAACAGATTCGGTGACCGATGGATTGGTAGAGGCGGACCAATTCCATGGCCTCCACGCTCTCCTGACCTCAACCCTCTTGACTTTCATTTATGGGGGCATTTGAAAGCTCTTGTCTACGCAACCCCGGTACCAAATGTAGAGACTCTTCGTGCTCGTATTGTGGACGGCTGTGATACAATACGCCATTCTCCAGGGCTGCATCAGCGCATCAGGGACTCCTTGCGACGGAGGGTGGATGCATGTATCCTCGCTAACGGAGGACATTTTGAACATTTCCTGTAACAAAGTGTTTGAAGACACTCTGGTACGTTCTGTTGCTGTGTGTTTGCATTCCATGATTAATGTGATTTGAAGAGAAGTAATAAAATGAGCTCTAACATGGAAAGTAAGCGTTTCCGGACACATGTCCACATAACATATTTTCTTTCTTTGTGCGTGAGGAATGTTTCCTGAAAGTTTGGCCGTACCTTTTTGTAACTCCATGTATATTAATTACTTGCCATTCTATATTCACGAAGATGCAAAGCTTGTACGTTTTGCCGATGATACAAGTATAGCTGTCACACCCGACAGACAAGAATTAACTGGTGAAATTGTAAACGATGTTTCTCAGAATATCATTTAGAGGTTCTCTGCAAATGGGCTCTCATTAAACTGTTACAAAACACAGTATATACAGTTCCACACAGTAAATGGAATGAGCCCATTAATAAATATAGACTTCGATCAGAAATCGGTAGCTAAGGTAGAATATTCAAAATTTCTAGGTGTGTGCGTTGATGAAGGGTTGAACTGGAAAAAACACTCTGAGGATCTGCTGAAACGTTTGAGTTCAGCTACTTATGCTATTAGGGTCATTGCAAATTTTGGCGATATACATCTGAGTAAATTAGCTTACCACGCCTATTTTCATTCTCTGCTTTGGTATGGCATCATATTCTGGGGTAACTCATCATTGAGTAAAAGAGTGTTCACTGCACAAAAGCGTGTAATCAGAATAATTGCTGGAGCTCATCCAAGATCATCCTGCAGAATCTTATTTAAAGAGCTAGAAATCTTCACTGTAGCCTCACAATTTATATATATTAACTTATGAAATTTGTTATTAACAATCCGAACGAATTCAAAAGTAATAACAGTGTACATGGCTACAACACTAGGAGAAAGGATGATCTTCACTACTCAAGGTTAAATGTAACTTTGGCTCAGAAGGGGGTAAATTATGCCGGCAGAAAAGTCTTTGGTCACGTACCTAATAGCATCAAAAGTCTGACAGATAGCCATATAGCATTTAAAAGGAAATTAAAAGCATTTCTTAATGGCAACTCCTTCTACTCATTAGATGAAATTTTGGATATAGTAAGTGGGTAATTTCCCAACACCACAAAAAAATTAAAAAATATTGAGTGTCATGTAATATTCTGTCTAATGTAATACCTTGTACAGACACCTTTTATTAACCTGACACGTTCCACATCATTACGAAGTGTATTCATGATCTAAGGAACAAGTACTAATCTAATCTAATCTAATCTAATCTAATCTTGTACATGATGAACTGTCTCGTATTGCTTTGGTCATTTCTCCACTGGGTTCTGTACGTACATCTGTGCTTGTATGTGTTCGTTTATTTCTGTTTGCAATTGTTTTTGTATGTGTGCGTGTGCATTTATTTGTGTGTGTGTGTGTGTGTGTGTGTGTGTGAAAGTCTTTGCTTGTCAGTGTTTGTTTGTGTTGAATCTTCTTAGATTCCTGGCCTGGTCAGAGATTTTCTCCGCTGAGGGACTGGGTGTTCTGTTGTAATAACTGACATTCCACTATTCAAAAAGATTTCGGGCTTGCAGCCCGTCGTCGTTAGCTCCCATCCACGACATTTCGACTGGACAACTTCCAGTCATCCTCAGGTGAGCCATCGAAGACTGACGAAGACGCCCTCCGTTCTGCAATATATAGCGTGCAGCGAGTATTCCGCGCATGCGTCAAAATCGTATAGACAGACGAACCACACTGCCCGCCGGCAGCGCCCTCGCTGGTGGAACTGCAGAACTCAGCTGCCTTCGGCGTTGTCAACTGCCGCGGCCATCGGAGTACTCTGACGTCTTCGTATGGAGCAGATCTTAGAGATGACGGGGTTCCACGCACTATCTAGCTGGTAGCCATTGTCACTGTTCGTAAGATTGTCTGTCACGCGAATTTCCACTGAGTCTTTTATGACGGAGTCCCAAAAGGATGTTGATGTGGCCAAAATTGTTGTCTTGTCATACTCCATTGAGTGTCCAGTGGAAATGCAATGCTCAGCAATTGCAGACTTGCTAGGTTGCGAAAGGCGAGTACAGCGTTGATGTTCAGTGCAACGTTCTTCCACTGTTCGCAATGTTTGTCCTATATATGACATGCCACACTGACAAGGTATTTTATAAATTCCCGCCTTCCGCAATACCAGATCGTCTTTCACTGATCCCAACAGGTCGGAAATCTTCGATGGTGGACGGAAAACCACGTTCATTTCGAAACCGTGGAGGTTTCTTGCAATTTTGAAGGAAATGATGCAAACAAAGGGAAGAAAAGCTAAAGCTCTAGTACGAGTGCTCTCTTCTTTCTCCACTCCCTGTTTCTTTGGCTTAATTGCAAGTGCCTTGCTAATTTGCCGGGCAGTATATCCATTCTCTTTGAACACCCTTTTCAGATGGGCAAGCTCTTCAGGAAAACTATCTGCCTCTGACACTACATGAGCTCGGTGAACAAGTGTTTTAAGTACACCCATTGTTTGCGATGGGTGATGGCAGCTGGACGAATTTAAATACAAATCAGTATGTGTGGGCTTTCGATAAACTGAATGCCCCAGAGAGCCATCACTCTTCCGTCTAACTAGCACATCCAAGAAAGGGAGGCAACCATTTTTCTCTAATTCCATGGTAAACCGAATGTTGTCATCAATGGAGTTGAGGTGATCTAAAAACTCCATTAATTTGTGTTCTCCAAGAGGCCACACTACGAAAGTATCATCCACGTACCTCCAAAAAACATTTGGTTTGAGGGCTGCTGATTCAAGTGCTCTCTCCTCAAAATCCTCCATAAAGAGCTTGGCCCCCAAGGGAGACAAGGGGATACCCATGGCGACGCCGTCAATCTGTTCAAAATATTCTACGTTGAACATAAAATATGTTGAGGAGAGCGCGTGGCGAAACAAAGCAGTGATTCCCACCTGAAACTTATTGCCAATCAGTGCCAAGGAGTCTGCAAGAGGTACCTTTGTAAAAAGAGACACCACGTCAAAACTAAGTAAAAGATCAGAAGTACTTAGGCGGAGAGCCCCCAGTCTGTTGATAAAATCGGCCGAGTTTCGTACGTGATGTGGACATTTGCCCACAAATGGCCTTAGCAGGGATGAAAGATGTTTGGCTAAATCGTAAGTGGGGGCCCCAATATTGCTCACTATTGGCCGTAAGGGTAGTCCGTCTTTATGTACCTTCGCAAGGCCATACAGTTTTGGAGGTACGCTGCCATGAGGTCTTAAGCGCTTCATCGTCTCTGGAGGCAACGAGGAAGGATTCAGGAGTATAGATGTCTTCCGTTGCACACGTCCTGTAGGATCGTTATCAATCTTCCTGTAAGCAGAATTACTTAGTAGACCATACATCTTATCCACATACAAACTGCGAGGTAACAGTACACTGTTGAACAGGCTGAATGGGCACCTCCCGAGAGCCAGTAAACAGAAAGAAAGGTGAGTACAGAGCTCAGTGCCTCATAATAATACCGTGAGCTGAAGGACCCAAATAAAAGTCTGCCAGCCAGTCTTCTGTTCGTTCAACAGTCATTTGCAACTGATAGACGAGAACACTGCAGTTACCGCAAATAAAATGTATATATTTTGGGTGCACGACTGTCTGTAGTTTCTACAAATTTAATGAATGATGTCTTACTTCCAAAGAGACAACACTCAGCTACGTTTAAATAAATTTATTCTCTAGACATTGTTCATACTTAGCCCATCATCAGGGAACAAAACGTCAGCCTAATTGGCTGCTAAGTATCTATGTTGCCGTTTTACTTCCTCTTTTCAGTGTTTCTGCCGTGGACTGCTATCGATATATGCGGAAGTATGTGATTTGTATTGTTCATAACATCTCTTCATGGTACTTACGAATCTCACTGGTTCAGGGCAATGTAAAAAAAATTGTCAAATTTGCTAGTAAGTAATATACTTCATTTACTGACGATAGACCAAGATCGGACAGTGGTCAAAATATTAAGACATAACCGAGACTTGCCTCTCTGAAAACAGTGTGTCGTCCCGAAGCCTCATGACCATATTACTATTCTGTATCCTTATTTCGTGATCGAAAACTGTTGTTTAAACGCGTCAGAATAAGGAGCTAAGCAACATGTTAAGGTTTGATACCATTTAGTTAGTCCTAGTGCAAGGTAGATATTTCTACATCTACATCTACGTCCATACTCTGCAAGCCACCTGGCGGTGTGTGGCGGAGGGAACTTTGAGTACCTCTATCGGTTCTCCCTTCTATTCCAGTCTCGTATTGTTAGTGAAAAGATAGACTGTCGGTATGCCTCTGTGGGGGCTCTAATCTCACTGATTTTATCCTCATGGTCTCTTCGCGAGATATATATAGGACGGAGCAATATACTGCTTGAGTCTTTGGTGAAAGTATGTTCTCGAAACTTCAACAAAAGCCCGTACCGAGCTACTGAGCGTCTCTCCTGCAGAGTCTTCCACTGGAGTTTATCTATCACTCCGTAACGCTTTCGCGAGTACTAAATGATCCTGTAACGAAGCGCGCTGCTCTCCGTAGGATCTTCTCTATCTCTTCTATCAACCCTATCTGGTACGAATCCCACACTGCTGAGCTGTATTCAAGCAGCGGGCGAACAAGCGCACTGTAACCTACTTCCATAGTTTTCGGACTGCATTTCCTTAGGATTCTTCCAATGAATCTCAGTCTGGCATCTGCTTTACCGACGATCAACTTGATATGATCATTCCATTTCAAATCACTCCTGATGCCTACTTCGTGTGGAAATAAAACCAATTATGTTGAACTTTTGCTGTAGACAGTAGGATAATCCCTTTATTTTATTCGTTGCAAATAGTGCACTCGAGTCCATTGCACCAGTTAATTTCAATTAATTGCAGTCTGCCGTTACTACATGTACTGTTTCCAAATAATAAATGCAATTAGTGTGAAATTATTCTCAAGATGAATAGTGTAGTAAATCCTTCTGGTCGTTAATAATTTGCCTCCATGTTGCACTGCTGGAAAAAGAAGACAACGCCCTCAAGGAGAAGATCCCGTTATTCAGAGCTAAAGTGAGAGGTAGTTCACCATCGTTAGAGTATATAATAACAAATTCAGACCAAATGTGACCCACGTGACAGTGAAGGGAGTCGAAACAGTCGGGTAAGTAAACAGCATAACCCCCTCTGGCGCCAACTGAGGCGTATTTTCTCACATTCAAAGCATCGCAAAGCTGCCGAATGGCGACCTGCGACAGGCTGTCCCGAGGGTCTTGCACGTGTTTCTGCAGATTGGCAGTGGTTGTTGCAGACCCTGGAGAACGACCGTGTTCCCACTTCACCGTGTCCAAGATGTGTTCGACTGGCGAGAGATGTGGTGATGGTGCTGGCCTGGGCAGGAGTCGTACACCACAAAGAGCAGTTCGCATCGCAGTAGCTGTATGTGGACATCCACTGTGCTTCTGGAAAGCACAGCGCCTTCCTGTCGAAGGAATGGCAGCAGCCCGGGGATAATAGCGTGTGCAGTGGTTACTCTACCCTGAAGGAACGCCGAATGTGACCGTGAGGTGTAACTGATGGCCCTCCAAACCATGAAGCCTGGGTTTCTGCCCCACATCTCGTGGACGAATGAGCTCTGGAACACGCAGTTCACCGGGTTTGCAGCACACACCTACAACGTGCTGACATGAGGAAAGTTTCCAACCGATTTCTCATACACAAACAGCAGTTGACCGGCGTTGCCTGGTGAAACGTTGTTGTGATGCCTCGTGCAAGGAGGACAGATGCGTACCATCACGTTTCCGACTTTGATAAAGGTCGGGTTGTAGCCTATCGCGATTGCGGTTTATCGTATCGCGAAATTGCTGCTCGCGTTGGTCGAGATTCGATGACTGTTAGCAGAATATGGAATCGGTGGGTTCAGGAGGGTAATACAGAACGCCGTGCTGGATCACAGCGGCCTCGTATCACTAGCAGTCGAGATGACAGGCATCTTATCCGCATGGCTGTAACGGATCGTGCAGCCGCGTCTCGATCCCTGAGCCAACAGTTGAGGACGTTTGCAAGACAACAACCATCTGCACGAACAGCTGCACGACGTTTGCAGCAGCATGGACTATCAGCTCGGAGACCATGGCTGCGGTTACTCTTGACGCTGCATCACAGACAGGAGCGCCTGCGATGGTGTACTCAACGACGAACCTGGGTGCACGAATGGCAAAACGTCATTTTTTCGGATGATTCCAGGTTCTGTTTACAGCATCATGATTGTCGCATCCGTGTTTGGCGACATCGCGCTGAACGCACATTGGAAGCGTGTATTCGTCATCGCCATACTGGCTTATCACCCGGCGTGATGGTATGGGGTGCCACTGGTTACACGTCCCGGTCACCTCTTGTTCGCATTGACGGCTCTTTGAACAGTGGACGTTACATTTCAGATGTGTCACGACCCGTGGCTCTACCCTTTATTCGATCGCTGCGAAACCCTACATTTCAGCAGGACAATGAACGACCGCATGTTCCAGGTCCTGTACGGGCCTTTCTGGATACAGAAAATGTTCGACTGCTGCCCTGGCCAGCACATTCTCCAGATCTCTCACTAATTGAAGACGTCTGGTCAATGGTGGCCGAGCAACTGGCTCGTCACAATACGCCAGTCACTACTCTTGCTGAACTGTGGTATCGTGTTGAAGCTGCATGGGCAGCTGTACCTGTACTCGCCATCAAAGCTCTGTTTTAACTCAATGCCCAGGCGTATCAAGGCCGTTATTACGACCAGAGGTGGTTGTTCTGGGTACTGATTTCTCAGGATCTATGCACCCAAATTCCGTGAAAATGTAATCACATGTCAGTACTAGTATAATGTATTTGTCCAATGAATATCCGTTTATCACCTGCATTTCTGCTTGGTGTAGCAATTTTAATGGCCAGTTGTATTTCTTTCCAGCAATATATATCAATCATCTTTTTTAGTTATTACCATCATTTTGTAGCTGATTGAAGGGAACATTATTCTTGCCAGACGCATATCGTCTCAATCTATTAGGGCACCGTCAACGCCTGTGTGTGTGTGTGTGTGTGTGTGTGTGTGTGTGTGTGTGTGTGTGTGTGTGTGTGTGTGTGTGTGTGTGTGTCTGTGTGTGTGTGTGTGGGGGGGGGGGGAGGGGGGGGGCAGTGTTCTACACGTGTTGCTGATAAACTGCTGGTGGAGCTGACACTTAAAACCATTATTATCAAAATACACAACCAGTGATATTGCACAAATAATTTTCGGCGAAATACAGTATATCTGGCACAACAAATATCACCTGTACTGTGTTGCAAAGTTACGGTCAAAACGAAAAAAATCATTGGTATAATATTAAAGGCATCTGAGAATTGAGCGATCGGCAGCAATGAAGAGGTTTATCCAAAACTTTTTAACAAAATACATTGTAAAACCTTGCTGTGCTTGCTTGGGTTTAATTAACCATTTTGCCAACGACATCGTACAAAAGTAATATAAAAATACCAAAATAGAAATATGAAAATAGAAGTAATCTCCTTAATACATAAAAACTGTTCCACAGCGTGGTCAAAAAGGGAACTTAAAGCTAAGGAATCAAGACACGACGCCAAATGTACCTGTAAGAGAAGACATAATAAATCAGTTAACAGTGTGGAAACTAGAGTATTAATATAACCACAGACAATAGAACAAGATTCACAAACACCTGTTAGCATCCCACAGAAAATCACAAAGGGCCTCATGAAAGATAATACTGAGTCACGCTGATTTTCATAAGATTTTCGAGTAAACGCTGTATGCTTCGAAAAAGTTGTACGGAAACAGCGAGTAATTAACTTTTCCTTCTTTCTTCGTGCTCTGACATTTGCATAGGGTATTAACTTTGATACCTAATCGGTAAAAAGCGAAAGGAGTTCAACTGTGGTCGGTACGCGTTATTACCAGCGTTGTTTTCACCTTCGTAGTTTCATTCTAGAGTGAAATCATTACAAGCGGAAAAAAAAATTAGAACTTGTCGGAAAAAGAAGGGAGGGTGGGTTTTAACGTGCTGTCGACGGTGTGGTCATCACAGACGGAGCACAGACTCAGGTAGAACGTAACAAGGAAGGAAATCGAGGGTGTCTTTCCAAAGGCACCAACCCGGCATTCTCTTTACCCTTTTACGAAAACCACAGAAAATCCGTGTGGCGGTCCAGTGTACCGACAACTTCGGCTCTGGCTCTGAGCACTATGGGACTTAACATCTATGGTCATCAGTCCCCTAGAATTTAGAACTACTCAAACCTAACTAACCTAAGGACATCACACAACACCCAGTCATCACGAGGCAGAGAAAATCCGTGACCCCGTCGGGAATCGAACCCGGGAACCTGGGCGTGGGAAGCGAGAACGCTACCGCACGACCACGAGCTGCGGACGACAACTTAGGCACTGTGCGCAGTAAAGGAAGAGATGTGGGAACGTATGGAGCTGTAGATTTGATGAAACACCCGCTTTTATTCCCAATGGACTCGATGTAGGGGCTAACGTGGGAGACTGAACTGTTCGTGGGTGCACGATTCCCTCACATCGGACAGCACTGTAGACGTGTAGCTGCCTGTTTGCATGCCCGTTTATAAAATACCACTCCTTAGAATGGAAAGACGAAAAGTAAAAGGATGTACAGCGTGGCAAAGGGGAAAGGCAAAGCATCAGATGAGGGCAGGTGACATAGTCGAAGGAAATATGGCGAATACAGAATTGTGTTCAAGATTACAGGTCTACATCGAATGCTAACGAGAAAGTAACGACTTTAATTGGAGGTAAAAAAAAATTGTACAACTGGTCTAAAAGAAGGCATGGTTTTATAGGACACATCCTGAGACATCAAAGAGTAGATAATGTGGAACTGGAGGTGAATTTGTCGTGGCAGTCCAGTGCTTCAGTACAGTAAGCAGGTTGAGGTGGGTATACAGGGTGTCCATAATTAAAATTCCAGTTTCAAAAAGCTGTTTAAAGAGAACCACTGAATAGAATGACTTCAGATTTGAACACCGTATTATTGACGCAGGGAGAAAGGTTATAATCCAAAAAAAAGGTAACGTAAATTTTACGAATATCTGGCGCTGTAAGCGTCTTAACTTAAATGGGCTCGGCTACAAATGACAGATGGATCGCACTATGATGACCATTTTCTGAGTTCCACGTTACAGCATCCGTACTGTTCAGTGTGCACGACTGCACAGGTGTGCCATCCAGCAGTGGTGGCTCTTACAACCCTACCACAACAAGAGTCAAAAATTAATTATGATTATTGCTCACGCTGCTAAATAGTGCATTTTCGGGCAACAACAAAGTTATATTACATGGCAGGTGTCATTAGAGCAAAGTTAATAAAGTAATTTCATGAAATAATGGATAAAGTAGGCACTCATCTTTTCGTGTTTCCCACGCTGGTCTTGTTGGAAATAATGGCTCAATCGTCGATAATCTAAGTGATGATGACTCCAAGCTTGAATGCAAAGAGGCCTAGGTGTTATTCTGCGATATTCAAAAGTTTTATAGATGTGTTTCATAAACCATTCTTGAAGATTGAACTTACGCAAGTTAGTACAATGGTGATGTAAAAAAAGTAATCAGCACTCCGAATTTAAGTTACTTCTTTTTTATTACTTTTGTTGCAGTATCACGTAACACATAAAACATCACATTATGAAACATACTTGAAAATATCTTCCTCACTGTTAAAGTTCACATTTTGTAAACTGACTACCATTTGCGTCTTTGCAACATGACACTTTCTAATAACCGCTTACGCGCCCAAAAATCAGAGTTACAAGTACGTCAAAGATCATAGTCACAAAAGAAAGAATACACATAAGAATAATATCATTGCAATATAAACATATCGATGTATCAAAGTACCTCTACATTAACGAAATCAAATCTGAATGTTGTCACAGAAATATGTTAACTATTTTATAGAAACACAGTAAAATATTGCTGATATCGAGAGGTTGAGGTGAGGTGCCGTAATGGTTACGTAATTCAAGTACCATTACATGGCGCTGTTAATAAAGCCCATCTACCACGACAAGATCGTGCCACGTCGGATAGGAAAAATCGATTGGTGGTTGTCCTGAGGCCAAAAACCGGATAAGAAGCAAAATGACATCTGTTTTCAATCGTACTGGGGCCAAAAACCGCATAAGAGACAAAATGACATCGGTTTTTACAGCATGTCCGACAATAGAGTCGAGTATCTCGAGGACCAAGTTCAGAATGCGTTACGCAATGCGTGCCTTCAGTTCAGCTACTTTTATTATTGCAGCACTGAACACAACATCTTTTGATAACCCCACAGCCAGAAGTCACACACGGTACGATCAGGTGATGTGGGCGGCGGCTGAGGGGGAAATGACGGCTGACAATTCTAACATTCCCGAATTATCTCTGCAGCAGCCGTTTCACTGGCTGTGCAATGTGCGGAGGAGCGGCATCCTGCACAAAAGTTATCCTACCCACGCATTCGTGTTGTTCGTGGCTTGGAGTAACGTTGGTCCAAATGGTTCGAATGGCTCTGAGCACTACGGGACTTAACATCTGAGGTCATCAGTCCCCTAGAACTTAGAACTACTTAAACCTAACTAACCTAAGGACATCACACACACCCATGCCCGAGGCAGGATTCGAACCTGCGACCGTAGCAGGCGCGCGGTTCCGGACTGAAGCGCCTACAACCGTTCGGCCACAACGGCCGGCGATGTTGGTCCATAAAAGACCCTCCTGCCGTTTACCAGTGACGGTGCAGGTAACAGGACTCGCAGGAGTCGTCTCCTCGAATGAAAACGGCCCTGCTGTGAAGGATCTCGTTAACCAGCACCACACAATTGGCTTTGCAGAATGAAGTCGTATCGGTTTTGAGACTAGAACTTCAGTTACGGACACCGTGTGGAGTGCGGTAGTTACGCAGACATGAAGAGGCCCCCACAGGACAGATTGTAGTGGAGTGCTGCACCGTCGTGAAGTAATGACCACAAAGCGGTGGCCAAAAGAGACGAAAGTGTCAAACTCAAACACTCTGAAGAGCTGGAAGCGGGAGTTCCTGAGGCCGCGGCAGTCGTTCCAACATGCCACGAGTTTTCTGCGTCTTCTGTAACGTAGACCAAAACTAGATCTATCTAAAGTAATGTTCATTGTTGCTGTCATGGGCTTCAGTCGAGAGACTGGTTTGATGCTGCTCTCCATGCTACTCTATCTTGTGCAAGCCTCGTCATCTCCGAGTAGCTTCTGCAACCTACGCTCTTCTGAATCTGCTTATAGAATTCATTTTATTGGTCTCCCTCTACGATTTTTACCCTTCACGCTTCCCTCCAGTACTAAATTGGTGATCCTTTGATGCCTCAGAACGTGTCCTACCAACCGATCCCTTCTTCTTGTCGAGTTGTGCCACAAATTCCACTTCTCCCCAATTCTATTCAGTACCTGCTCATTAGTTACCTGATCTACCCATCTAATCTTGAGCACCACATTTCGAAAGCTTCTATTCTTGTCTATACTATTTATCATCCATGTTTCAATTCTATACTTCGCTACTCCAGACAAATACACTACTGGCCATTAAAATTGCTACACCAAGAAGTAATGCAGACGATAAACTGGTATTCATTGGACAAATATATTATACAAGAACTGGTATCAGCACCCAGAACAACCACCTCTGGCCGTAATAACGGCCTTGATACGCCTAGGCATTGACTCAAACAGAGCTTGGATGGCGTGTACAGGTACCGCTGCCCATGGAGCTTCAACACGATACCACAGTTCATCAAGAGTAGTGACTGGCGTATTGTGACGAGCCAGTTGCTCGGCCACCATTGACCGGACGTTTTCAATTGGTCAGAGATCTGGAGAATGTGCTGACCAGGGAGCAGTCGAACATTTTCTGTATCCAGAAAGGCCCGTACAGGACCTGCAAGATGCGGTCATGCATTATCCTGCTGAAATGTGGGGTTTCGCAGGGATCGAATGAACGGTAGAGCCACGGGTCGTAACACATCTGAAATGTAACGTGCACTGTTCAAAGTGCCGTCAATGCGAAAAAGAGGTGACCGAGACGTGTAACCAATGGCACCCCATACCATCACGCCGGGTGATACGCCAGTAGTGTACCTTTAGAAAGGACTTCCTGAATCTTAAATCTATACTCGATGTTAACAAATTTCTCTTCTTCAGTACCGCTTTCCTTGCCACAGCCAGTCTACATTTCATATCCTCCCTACTTCGGCCATCGGCCGTTTTATGCTACCCAAATAGCAAAACTAATTTACTACTTTAAGTGTCTTATTTCCTAATATAATTCCCTCAGCGCCTGATTTAATTCGACTGCACTCCATTATCCTCGTTTGTTCATTAGCCGTGGTATTTACACTAAAAAGAAGTTTCACTTACTTTCTCCGAATATGATGATTATTATTACAGTGAACAGTGCGAAGAAAGCGACCGTGCCGTCGATCCACAGGTTGGCTTCGCTGCTTATTTCGGCAGACACGGCTTTCGAACACATGTAGTCGTCCTGAAAGAAACCGAAAGATCACTTCATGTCGGACGTGCACTAATGCAAAAACACACATAGAACTCCAATAAATTTTGTTTACTGATAAATGTTTTCATGGTTTTTATATTTCAGTTCCTAGAGGACAATCAGAAAGTCTGGGAAACAATTCGAGAAATTGCTGTAAGGAAACGTGTAAACGTAACGTAAAAAACGATACCGTAAGTTGTGATACAGATTCTCAAAGTGTTTTGTGAACTTGGTGCTGGCTAGTCAGTTTGGAGAATGGCTGCCAAGGGCGCAATCTACCGTACTTGCTTATAATGGCAGAGAACCGGGCAGAGAAAGCACTATGTTATTAGGTTGGTGCACAAGTACCAAGCGTTATTGTTTTGTACGTTGGTGTTCCAGTTTATATGGGTTTATCTATCGGTTGTCATGTTTTATTTGTAGTTCCTTGTTGCCATTTGAGTTTATATATTGTCGTTTTGTCATTTGGAGATAGTGAGTGGAGCTGCGCGCTAGAAAATGGAGTAGCTAGTGGAGAAATTGAAGCATTTCCCACATATTCTTCTGATCTCAATAGAGGGCTGACTGCAACGGAGTGGAGGCACGTAGAAACATTTCCGCCGCGTACGGGGATAATGCCAATGGACAGAGCATGGCAAGGAAACTATTTTCTCGTTTTAGGGAGGATTGTTTTGACATTAGTGACTTCGCATTCAGGAAGAAGTTCGGGGATTGATGAAGATCGTTTAAGCGCGTTAATCCTCAATGACCCACGTCATTATACATAAGAACTGGCAAATGTGATGAACTGTGATCGTCCCTCCATAGTGCGGCATTTGCCTGTGGTTGGGAAGGTTCAAAAATCGTGTGCATGGGTACAGAATGCACTAAGAAGCTAAAATGACAGAAATCAGCGAGTGGTCATATTTGCATCTCTGATTGCTCGTCATTAGTTGTCTCGAGAACAACACCGACCATTCCTATCTGTATCATTACTGATGACGAGGGATGGTGTTTTCTTGTATAACATCAGGGAAAAGAAAGGAATGGTTGAGCCCAAACAAGGCAGCAGCTCTCCACACAAATATCTGTGAGCACCCACAGAAGATGACGTCATACATCTGATGGAACAGCAACGGCGTGGTGGCCTACAAATTGCTTCCTCGATGTGTGACTGACACTGCTGAGTTTTATTGTTAACGAATGACACGTCTTACAGACGCAGTCCAAGAACAACGACCAGGAAGACTGCGTGAGGTGGTGCTTCTCCACGGGAACTCCCGCCCCCACTCTGATAGTCTGACTGCGAACACTGTACAGGAGCAGGGTTGGGCAGTGACGCCGCACCCACGTCGTTCACCTGATGTTGCGGCCTCAGATTTTCACCTTTTCCGCTCTCCATCGAACAACCTGCAAGGAACTTCCTCTCCAGATGAAAATGCGCTCCCAGCATGTCTCGACGAGTTGTTCGCTTCAAAACCACGTGATTCCAACAGTCGCGGAAACGAAAAGTTACCCCAACATTTGCAGACTGTTGTAAATTGTGAAGGAGAATATATTATTGATGACTAAAGTCTCTGTTATTGTATCTGTTGCGTTTCTTAAACTTACTGAAAACTCTATGAGCTTAGGCCCGAACCCAAAATGTGTTAGTATTTCTTCCGCTGCCAATCGGCAGTGAGCGCGTGCAAAGAGATTATCGCGGCAATTTTCGCAAGACACGACCAGTCTACCGCACAGTGAAGTGCTGCAAGAAATTCAGTGAGGATGGTTGGCTGTGCGATGGAAAAAATTGGAGCCGACCTGTCGTGTCACAGTAGACGGAGGACCTTGTGAGGGACGTGATTTTACGGGGTGCAGTACTAAACATCCCTCAGCCAGAACTTTGGAAAATTATTTGTAAACGATTGAGTGTGAAACCATACAAGTGGCAGCTCCTGCTAGCCATAAACCATGACGACAAATTGAGCTGTCCAGACCCGTGTGGACACACAGATAAAGACTTGGCAAGCAGATTGGTCTTCAGTCACGAGGCCGCTTTTCATCTTTCTGGAATGGTCAACCGACACAACAGCACGTATACTGGGGACAGAGAATCCAAATGCAACAGTCGAACACGTCCGGATATCGAGAAACTTAAAGTATACTATGGAATGTCCCAACAAGGCAGTCTATAAACCATTTTTCTTCGCTGAGAGAACTATCAATGCTATCAGCTGTCTCGACCCGCTGCAGTGGATATGGCTGCCAGGAGGGTGAAGAAAATTAGTGTGCACTCTGTGTACATACTTGGTGTCATTGCACATGTGGGAAGAGTGCTTTCCGATGACATGAAGAGCAGAGGGTGTGGCTAACTGCAGGTAGTGGCTCGTGACGGTACTAACGATTGGCCGGCCGCTGTGGCCGAGCGGTTCTGGGCGCTTCATTCTGGAACCGCGCTGCTGCTACGGTCGCAGGTTCGAATCCTGCCTCGGATATGGATGTGTGTGCTGTCCTTATGTTAATTAGGTTTAAGTAGTTCTAAGTCTAGGGGACTGACGACCTCAGATGGTAAGTCGCATAGTCCTTAGAGCCATTTGAACCATTTGACACGCTGCACAAGTGATTCGTGCCGCAGCATGAAATTAATAGCTGGGCTTTCATCTGTGAGTGTTTCCACAAGTGTGTACGAAAGCGAGACGGCAGCACGTCGCTGGAGAGACGGCGTCACGGCCGCTGACCTGGAACCACTGGAGTCGCCATCAGGGTTGCCGGACGTGACGCAGGGAGATGATTTCTCGCGGGGTTACACGGAGGACAGCGCTTATGTCGGAGCAAAATTGCAGGTGATTTGGTATCCTCTTCGCAACCACAAAGCGGCAGAAACTTATATAAACTGAGTAAAAGTGCTGCACAACAGTAGCAGCCCGGTGCGGTCATCTGGCAAGACTGCCTGACAGCTTCCCTGCGTCAGTCGGCGTTCATCGATGTTCAGTTCTGACTCCAATGCTCTCTGAATGCCCTAACGCACGTCGTACAGAAATGCGTACCGTGACCAGTGTCATGATGTGATGCCTGCGGCGGGAACTTTGAACTCGAGTATAAATATGGAAATGATGGTCTGCAGAGATCTGTAAACGTCCTCGTGATTGAGTCCCCGAGACGAGTCCAGCTCCTGGAAGTATACAAATTAATGGGGCTCCTTTCATCAAGATGGAAACATTCTGATACCGAGGCTCTCGACTATAGAGCGACGGCTATGCGAGTGAGGGTGTGTTAGCGAGAATCAGAGTGACCAGATTGCGATTCAGAGACTTTCCTGTTGCTGTTTGTTGTCATGAGATGCCTATTCACCTAAAATAAAAAATATACCGTACAATGGTGAGGCCAATTGCATTATATAGTACCGAGGGAAATACGGAAGCGTCCGATCCCGCCCGTCTGCTTTCACCCATGACGCCACAAATATGGCGGAAACGACCATAAACCACGATTCCAATATGGCGCATATAAAGTCGTTACGTACACTTTATGAGGACGAAAATACATCGAAAAACAAACACACACGCACGTTCCACAAAAGACCTAATGACACTAACGGGACAAGCGCGGGAAATATGGGGTTTTTGGTTGGGGACAAACTAAATATAAACAAATTTAGACACCGAACCCCATACAAAACCACGAAAAACGACGAAAAAACCATCACAAAACTCCCCAAATACCACTAAACACAATATCATCTGGAAGCGGACACTTCCCTTGACCTAAATAGCTCAACAGCAGCTCCCGACCTCGTAAATTGGGATCGAACACTTCCCTTGACCTGTTATCCTTACGACATCTCCACATACAGCGTCCCTGGTCCGAGATGCCGGAACTTTAAGTAAGCCTCATTTCTTCACGACATACCGAACACTTCGCGACTTCGTCCAAAAATCCGAATAGCTGAAGAAATTTTATTAGAGACAATGCACTGTCCCCCATCATAGCCGACAACCGAAAACTGTTGACCCTGTCAGTCATATCTATACCTACCAAAGACATAAAAAAAGCAATTTACCAAAATTCACACACGACGCCACACTCGCAAACTAAACCAAAAATATCACCTAACACACCTCCAGAGAGCAACACCGATCGCATCAAAACGACACCTACAAACACGCCGCTCTCACAAACTAAATTCCGCGCCGTCGTGACGCCACACACCACAACAGCCTTACATCACGGGTCAAAGCCGACGGGTGGATCGGACACTTCGGTCGACCCGTACCGACTGTTGGTCCACACCTGTTAGTTCTGAGCACCCACAACAACAAAAAAATGGTTCAAATGGCCCTGAGCAGTATGGGACTTAACATTTGTGGTCATCAGTCCCCTAGAACTTAGAACTACTTAAACCTAACTAACCTAAGGACATCACACACACCCGTACCCGAGGCAGGATTCGAACCTGCGACCGTAGCGATCGCGCGGTTCCAGACTGTAGCGCCTAGAACCGCTAGGCCAGTCCGGCCGGCACACCCACAACAAGCATCGAAATGCGAAGACTGAAAATAACATAGACTCAGGCGACAAAAGCCATGGAATAACAATACGCGCATACACAGATGGCGTAGCATCGTGTGTACAAGGTAGAAAAGGGCATTGCATAGGCAGAGTTGTCATCTGAACTCAGGTGATTCATGTGAAAAGCTAACTGGTATGTTTATGGCTGCACGACAAGAATTAACACACCTTGAATGCAGAATAGTAGTGGGAGCTATAAGCCTGGGACATTTCATTTCGCAATTCGCAAGGGAATTCAATATTTCGATATCTACAGTGTCAAGGGTTTGCCGAGAATACCAGATTGCAGGCATTACGTCTTACCACGGACAATACGACGGCCTTCACATAACGACGAAGAGCAGTGACGTTTGCGAGAGTTACCAGTACTAACAGACAAGCAGAAATCAATGTGGGACTTATGACTAGTGTATCCGTTAGAACAGTGGCGCGAAAAATGGGCTACGACCCGAGTCACTTTGGTAACAGCACGACATCGCCTGCAGCGCCTCTCATGGACTCGTGACCGTATCGGTTGGACCTTGGGCGACTGTAGAGCTGTAGACTGGTCAGATGAGTCCCGATTTCAGTTGGTAACAGCTCGTTGTAGGGTTCTAGTGTGGCGCAGAACCCACTAAGGCATGGACCCATGTTGTAAATAAGGTACTGTGCAAGCTAGTGGACTGGGTCCTATGGTCCAACTGAAACGGTCATTGATTGGAAATTGTTACGTTCCTATGCTCGGAGACCTTTTGCAGTCATTCGTGGGCTTCATGATCCCAAACAATGGTGGAATTATTATGGGTGACAATGCGCCATGACACCGGAACACAGTGGTCCACGACTGGTATGAACAACGTCGTGGACAATACGAGCGAATGATTTGGCTACTCAGATCGCCCGACACGAATCCCATGGAACATTTGTGGGACATAAGAGAGTGGTCGGCTCGTGCACAAACCGGCAACACTTTCGCAATTATGGCCGGCTATAGGGGCAGCGTGGCTCAATATTTCTGCAGGGGACTTCCAACGACTTGTTGAGTCCACGCCACGTTGACTTGCTGTGCTACGCCGGGCGAAAGGAGGTCCGACGTGGAATTAGGAGGTTCGCCCATGACATTGTAATTCTGTCAGAGACAGAAAAGGACTTGGAAGAGCAGCTGAAGGGAGTGGACAGTGTCTTGAAAGGAGGGTATAAGATGAACATCCACAAAAGCAAAACGAGGATAATGGAATGTAGTCGAATTAAGTAGGGTGATGCTGAGAGAGTTAGATTGGGAAATGAGACGCTTAAAGTTGCAAATGAATTTTGCTATTTGGGGACCAAAATAACTGATGATGGTCGAAGTAGATAGGATGTAAAATGTAGACTGGCAATGGCAAGGAAAGCGTTTCTGAAGAAGAGAAATTTGTTAACATCGAGTATAGAATTAAGTGTCAGGAAGTCGTTTCTGAAAGTATTTGTATGGAGTGTAGCAATGTGTGGGAGTGAAACGTGGACGATCAATAGTTCAGGCAAGAAGAGAATAGAAGCTTTCGCAATGTGGTGCTACAGAAGAATGCTGAAGATTAGATGGGTAGATCACATAACTAATGAGGAGGTACTGAATAGAATTGAAGAGAAGAGAAATTTGTGGCAGAACTTGACTAGAAGAAGGGATTGGTTGGTAGGGCATATTCTGAGGCATCAAGGGATCACCAATTTAGTATTGGAGGGCAGCGTGGAGGGTAAAAATCGTAGAGGGAGGCCAAGAGATGAATACATTAAACAGATGCAGAAGGATGTAGGTTGCAGTAGGTACTGGGAGATGAAGAAGCTTGCACAGGATAGAGTAGCATGGAGAGCTGCATCAAACCAGTCCCTGGACTGAAGACCGCAACAACAACAACAACAACAACAACAACAACAAGTCCTATTTGGTACGGGTCCAACACACTTGGGCAATATCCTAGAATAGGTCGCATGAGTATTTTTTCAGACAACCCTCTTTGTATCTGGACTGTACTTCCCCGGTATTTTACCAATAAACCAAAGTGACTCATCTGCTTTTCCCACGACTGGGCTTATATAATAGCTCGAAATTACTTGTCTAGCCAGTTATTTGAATGAGCTTACTGATACCTGTTGTAATTATGTCTCTAATAATACTTTTCTGTGTTTTTGCAATGCACAATTTGGCATTTCTGAACATTTAAAGTTAATCTTTTAGCTCTTATAACTAAATTTTCCTCATCTTCATCTACAATAATGATGAGACTGCCGACTTTCAGCTTCCATCATTATCGCATTTAAACTTAAGTTGCCAATGTATGCGACACTAATGCATTAATGCGGAAGCGATTTACGGTGGAAAATATTGGTTGCAGTTGTTGTTACCACGTGCGAATCTGGCGCTGTACAGTATCTCGTCGACGTCTCCGGTGAACAAACTGTGTAAGCTGCGGTTAATAATAATATCAACTTTATGCCTCTCTCACTGTTTGGCCTTTTCTGCCCATTCCTAATCAGTTACATATGGAAACATTTTTATACGTCACCCTTGCACTGACAGCGCCAGAATTGCACTTGGTGGCTAAAATTGAAAATATTTTTTTGCAGCAGTAATCGGTTCCGCAGTAACGCAATAGATTATCTAACAAGTCTCGCTGCCGTACGATAATTACAGCCCTAACTGGACCTCCGTCGGTAGCTGCACTTTAATTATGACCAGCCGCTCCATGCAAAATAACAGGTTACGTCCTCCCTGCCAGAAAACCTTCAACGCAGACGTAAATTTCGCGTGGTACCCCATACAGTAGTACTTTCGATAATAGAGTCGGCACGGTACTGAGGTAAATCGTTTGTGGACGTCAAGAAATTTTGCATCTACCTGAATGCCTTGATCCGTGAGTTTCTGGGTTTAAGTGAGACAAGTGTTGTGCAGGCGAGCCCCTTTGTAGGCGGCCTGCATTTTACCAATAAACCGAAGTGTCCCTCATTATGTACGAGCTCAGACTGCGAGGGTTGGACAAGAATATTGAAACATCCCGAGACGTGCGTGTTTGAACACACACATGCGCCTGGAGGCTCGCTGTTGTATTTGACCACGAGCAGCACCCGTGCAGCGGCTTCGACGCGTTGCAACTCTGACTCGTGGTCAGAGCCGTGTTGAGCGCAGATGTGAGCGCATTACGTCGGAGGCTACTCGATTTGATTGGTTGGTTTGGTTGGCTTGGGGGAGGGACCAAAGAGCGAGGTCACCGGTCCCATCGGATTAGGGAAGGATGGGGAAGGAAGTCGACCGTGCCCTTTCAAAAGGACCACCCCGGCATTTGCCTGTAGCGATTTAAGGAAATCACGGAACACCTACATCAGGATGGCCGAACGCGGGTTTGAACCGTCGT
Source organism: Schistocerca piceifrons (assembly GCF_021461385.2). Lineage (NCBI taxonomy): Eukaryota > Metazoa > Arthropoda > Insecta > Orthoptera > Acrididae > Schistocerca > Schistocerca piceifrons. The sequence goes on from NC_060146.1 coordinate 219,436,817, forward strand.
CCTCCCGAATGCGAGTCCAGTGTGCTAACCATTGCGCTACCTCGCTGGGTACTGGATTTCAACTTCAGGAAATTGTTGCTCGTATGGGGGTACTTCTGTAACAAAGGTAGCCGGAGTGTTCGATATTTCAAGAGGCACTGTATCGAAGATTTATGCCACATACAGCGAAATCGGAGAAACGGCATGCACTAAGTCACAACGCGGACAAAATTCTGTGTTGACTGATCGTGACGGACGCTGATTGAAGAGGGCTGTAGTGAAAAATAAGGGGACTATAGCTGAAAAAGTCAATGTAGCACGAATGTCGCACTCGTGAACCCTGTCAGTATCAAAGCAACACGAAGGGAGCTCCATAAGCAGGAAGTAGGTTACAGTACACTTGTTCGCCCACAGCTTGAATATTGCTCACCAGTGTGGGATGTGTACCAGATGGGGTTGATAGAACAGATAGAGAAGATCCAACAGAGAGCAGCGCGCTTCTTTGCAGGATCATTTAGTAATCGCGAAAGCGCTACGGAGATGATAGATTAACTCCAATGGAAGACTCTGCAGGAGAGACACTCAGTAGCTCGGTACGGGCTTTTGTTAAAGTTTCGACAACATACCTTCTCCGAGGAGTCAAGCAGTATATTGCTCCCTCCTACGTATATCTCGCGAAGAGGCCATGAGGATAAAATCAGACAAAGGCATACCGACAATCTTTCTTTCCGTGAACAATACGAGACTGGAATAGAAGGGAGAAGCGATAGAGGTACTCAAGGTACCCTCCGCCACACACCAGCTTGCGGAGTATGGATGTAGATGTAGATGTAGAAGTGCAGGGCGATTTGGAATTGCAACACCACCCATCAGCGATGAAAATGCCCGTAAAAGGAAAACGAGGTACCGAAGCCATAAACCCTCCACCATAGAGAAAGGTAGAAAGTCATTTGCTCAGACGAATCTCGTTTCACACTCTTTACACACTGTTATATCTCAAGAGTGAAACACGGCGTGGGCTCGGTGTTGAATTGGACAGTGATGTCATAGTATTCCATGGGCCCCATGGTTACACTGCAAGGAGTATAGGATCATGTTAGCTTATGAGGATCATCCCACGGTACAGTGTTTGGTCCCCAATGTTGATGCAGTGTTCCAAGATGACAGGACCCTTGTTCACAGAGTTCACATCTTCCAGGACTGATTTTGTGGGCCCGAGGATGAACTATCAAGGCTACCACAGTCACCAATCTCAATGTTATTCAGCCTTTATGATTCATTTCGGGAAGAAAGGTGTATGGTAGCTATCCATATCTACGATCGTTGCCTGAACTTGCCATTACTTTGCAGAAAGAAAGGTATAATATTCCCCTGAAAACCTTTCGGACCTGTATTTATCCATTCCTAGACGACTGGAAGCTGTTTCGAATGTCATCTGGTTTGCTACACTGTATTAGGCGTGGTAACGTGCCATGTGTTCGGTCTTTCCATATTTCTGTCCAATTCGTTGATATTCTAAGATTCTACAGTTATTGTATATTGGTGGTATTGGACGGTTGTTTAGTGGGGTCACTTCTGCTACTTTCTGCTGTAAGACGTTGTGGTCTTCTGACCTTCATTACTTACATATTTCGCCCTCACAATCATATTCCGCACATCAAGACGCTTCATTCGAATGGAAACTCGATAAGATAAAGTCAATTTCGTATGAATTGATGTAAACAATACGCAAATAACAAGTGCGCATCGGGGTTGAAATACTCAAGGCTGGCGTACACACACACATTCAAGACACAACGGTCGCAAACCGCACGATGGGGGGCCGGTCCCTTCAGAGGACGATTCAGCCTATCTACGTCGGCCGGCGACCGTCTGTAGAGCACACAGCGTTTGCCCGAGTGAAAGGAAGAACGACCCTGTGTTTGACTTAAAAGCAAATTCCGCTACATCGTGTGGGAGCACCCAGCCCACACATTCTTTACAAACATAGCACGCAGTTTCTGAGGTTTTCACAGGGAGACAGCAAACGCCAAACGCCGATGCTGCAGATTTCCGGATTGGTCGCCTTAAACGAAATGTCATTCTCCCATTTTAGACGAGCAATGCTTATTGGCAGACGATATTTCTGATGCCTTGAGCTGAAGGAGTAATGGAAGAGACCGAAAGATATACCCCTTCACGTCTGGCGTGGAGAGGGGCCGTTCTGTTGTCGCTCTTGGATCGAGAACACGTAACGAGAGCGTGTGCGCTCGTATGTGTACTCAAAGAGCGAGGAACAAGTCTCTCCTCAGTACTTCACTGGGAGAGCACCTCTGTCGAGAGCGAATCGAAGTGCGACTCTATATTGAGTCCTTGCGATTAAGCGTTGTTCACTTTGTCGGCTGCCACACTTATTGTGCGGTGTGAACGGACACAGTTACAGTTAAACGCCAGCGAGCGAATTTTTTAGTGGCATCGCGGTGGACTGGTTATCTGACTGGTGTACCACGCCAATAGTTAGACTAGGGGAGAATAGGAGTCCTCGACTTCATCAAGGCGTAGGGAGAGTTTGATTGGCGAAGGTCAATCCAGATGGAACGAGAGTTATCTTATTTGTCAGCAGCGAGCAGCGCAGACAGCAGTCATTGCAGCTTACGGCATTGTGTGCTACAGCTACTGCGAGCCCCATATTTCCTCCACAACAGTACACTTCACTGCATTTCACACGCAACAGCCTCGACCGTACCTAGCAACATTCTAATGGGTAATTATTCAAGTTGGGTAGGCGCGGCTCTCAGCCATTCTGCCAAGTCAATAACAATTTTAAACTTTGCGTAGAAATTTCATTAGCGAATCCTATCCTTAAGGGGTAACTTCGCATTCTGAAAAGAACCCAGAAATAACTCTTTCAGTTCACAACTAAAAGTGCCATTGTGATTTCTCAGAATGTTTGCAAAATAAATAATAATTTTCGTTAGTTTCATGTTTTTCTTTCACTAACTAGCACTACTCCTGTACCCAAGTATCCCACTAGTTATGTAAGAAATTTTTGTGAAATTTTGTGTCATTTGCTTACAGCGGACTACTCCAGAAGACATTTATTGCTGAAAGTTTTTCAGGCATTTCTCTTCAGAACGTTAGGAGCGTCTGTCTGACTTCTGTAATAGTGTGGGGGTGGAAATTGCATCTTGCAAGAGCCACAGGGTAAAGAGTACATCTCAGATTTATCCGTTGCGCAGAATGACACAATAGCACCCACACTCTCACACCGCATAGGGGCGCTTTACCTGTGCATTCTTCCAGCCACTGTGCATAGCATTTGTTCGAGGGATCTACAGTATAGGTTAAAAGAGGAGCCAAATTCTATGTCTTAACTGTTTATGTCCAGTTACGCTTTCAGAACCCGCGCGTGCAGAAATAAAGAGATGCGTACGTCGTTTTTAATTACATTATCGATAGTAAACAAGCAGGTTGGCAGCGTCAGTTTTGCAGACACGTGCAGTCTGCTGGCCTTACCTGCCGGGTGTGGAACTGGTGCAGCGCCTCCTCCGCCTTGCCCAGAGCCCTGATGGTGACCAGGCCGTGCAGAGAGTCGGCCGCGTGGGCGTACAGCCGAGTCCTGCCTGCAAGAGGCGCGGCCGCTTTACGCTTCCCCATCAGCAACCACCTGCTGCACAAACTCGCCACCGACATAGCTGCCTCTGCTGGAGAGACTTCCTTATCCAGAAATGACGAGCACGGTCAAAGAAAAAGTGAGAAACGGCTGCCACGCGCAATGGGACTCGACCTACATCTCTAAATGGGTGCACTATTATCGGCTGATTTACTAGTTGGAGCAGAAGCAGAAGAGTCATAAAAACGATTACGCGCGTGCCCTTAAATTACTACAAATTCATAATCCGCCTGTCCTGAACTGGACTGCAGGAGTCTCCATTACGGAACTTACACAATGAAGAAGACATGAACCATCAACTATTTTTGAGCACCTCACACAACACACGGTAAAAATCTTTAGCCAAGCACTCGTTCTCACATAAGCTCCCCTTTCAATTCGATGGCAGTCTTATTGTAACCTTAAAACAGTACACTAGAAATAAATCTGATGAAATATGTTCGACCTAACTACACTACTGGCCATTAAAGTGGCTACACCACGAACATGACGCGCTACAGACGCGAAATTTAACCGACAGGAAGAAGATGCTGTGATATGCAAATGATTAGCTTTTCGGAGCATTCACACAAGGTTGGCGCCGCTGGCGACACCTACAACGTGCTGACACGAACACAGTTTCCAACCTATTTCTCTTACACAAACAGTAGTTCACCGGCGTCGCCTGGTGAAACGTTGTTGTGATGCCTCTAGTAACGAGGAGAAATGCGTACCATCACGTTTCCGACTTTGATAAAGGTCGGATTGTAGCCTCTAGAGATTGCGGTTTATCGTATCGCGACATTGCTACTTGCATTGGCCGAGATCCAATGACTGTTCGCAGAATATGGAATCGGTGGGTTGAGGAGGGTAACACGGTACGCCGTGGTGGATCCCAACGGCCTCGTATCACTAGGAGTCGAGATGACAGGCATCTTATCCGCATGGCAGTAACGGATCGTGCAGCCACGTCTCGATCCCTGAGTCAACAGACGGGGATTTTTGAAAGACAACAACCATCTGCACGAACAGTTCGACGTCGTTTTCAGCAGCATGGACGATCAGATCGTAGACCGTGGCTGTGGTTACCCTTGACGCTGCATCACAGACAGGAGCGCCTGTGATGGTGTACTCAACGACGAACCTGGGTGGCAAAACGTCATTTTTTCGGATGAACCCAGGTTCTGTTTACAGCAGCCTGATCGTCGCATCCGTGTTTCACGACATCGCGGTGAACGCACATTGGAAGCGTGTATTCGTCATCGCCATACTGGCGTATCACCCGGCGTGAAGGTATGGGGTGCCATTGGTTACACGTCTCGGTCACCTCTTGTTCACATTGATGGCACTTTGAACAGTGGACGCTACAGTTCAGATGTGTCACGACCCGTGGCTCTACCCTTCATGCGATCCCTGCGAAACCCTACATTTCAGCAGGATAATGCACGACCGCATGTTGCAGGTCCTGTACGGGCCTTTCTGGATACAGAAAATGTTCGACTGCTGCACTGGCCAGCACATTCTCCAGATCTCTCACCAATTGGAAACGTCTGGTCAATGGTGGCCGAGCAACTGGCTCGTCACAATACGCCAGTCACTACTCTTGATGAACTGTGGTATCGTGTTGAAGCTGCACTGGCAGCTGTACCTGTACACGCCATCCAAGCTCTGTTTGACTCAATGCCCAGGCGTATCAAGGCCGTTATTACGGCCAGAGGTGGTTGTTCAGGGTACTGAGTTCTCAGGACCTCTGCAGCCAAACTGCGTGAAAATGTAATCACACGGCAGTTCTAGTACAATACATTTGTCCAATGAATACCCGTTTATCATCTGCATTTCTTCCTGGTGTAGCAATTTTAATGGCCAGTAGTGTAACTAGGGCTGCTGTACATATGTTTGTAAATTTTGTATAACGTTATGGTATTTGAGAACTTATACTGTAGTAATTTTACAAGTTGTCTCTAGCGATTTGATCTTTCAATTATTTATTTTTTTTTTGTAATTAGCAACTAAAGAAATGTACTGTAGAATAGCCATTAACAGTGATACTATGTCGATGGGTATAAGGAGATAGCCACTCGGCAATAATAAAATAAGGATATAGGTATCTTGTCAATCATTTCATTTTTTTTTTAATTTAGTTACTTTATCCTGGACGCTTGCGAAGAAACTGTGAAATGATTTGGAAGGAAATTTAATGATAAGAAATGTAAAAGCACGATCACAACTAGAAAGGAAGACAGACCAACTAGCAGAATGAGGATTGGAGGTGAACAGTTGAAGACGGTGAAGTATGTGAAGTACTTGGGAAGCGTAATAGAGGAAAACGGAAGAAATGAGAAATCGGTCAGCAGACAAGCAGAAGCATTCCTGCGAAGTGTTAGAAACCTGGTTTATAACAAAGAGGTCTCACAGAAAAGAAAATATGTAATTCCCAATAGTGACCTGTGCATCTGTAACTCGGTTAATGTAGATAAGAGACGTAAGCAGATTATTGGCATGTGAAATGAAGTTCCTCAGAAGCAGTTAGGAGTAACAAGGAGGAATAGGATGAAGAATAAAAGGGTAACGGAAATAGTGAAACAAAGACCCTTGCAGAGCAGGACAGAAACATCATGACTAAGATGGCACGGGCACTTAAAAAGAATGGAAAACAAGAGGATTCCGGGGAAGGTACATGAAATGGAGATGTGAAGGAAACAATCAAAGGGAAGACCAAGGGACAGACGGCTGAGAGGAGTGTGTTGAAAAAAGAGGCGAGGAATAGGCCAGAGTAAGAAAGCAGGAGTCGATAGCGACGCTTACTTTCCAAACAGACCCAGCCTGGAGCTGGAAACTGTTGAAGATGAAAAGATCGTGATGGTGACTTCACCATGGCAAGACTAGAGCAATCAGACCCTATCTTGCACCGAACCAGGTATTCTACGTAATGTACATTATGTTCAGTACGATACAAATGTTAGAAGAAAGTATTCGTTTAAAATGGAATATTTAGAAATGTGTGTGACGTTAAAAAAATGAAATAATCGTGTGGCATTGATGGCTGCGAGGCCCCATCCGGGGAAGTTCGCCCCCCCCCCCCCCCCGCGAGTGACAAGTCTTATTTCAGGTGACGCAACATCTGGCGACTTGGGTGTCGCTGATGATGCGCACAGCACGACACCCAGTCCACGAGCAGAGAAACCCTCCAACCCGGCCGCGAATCGAGCCCTGGCCTGCTGCACAGTAGGCAATCACGTTACCACTCAGCTAATCAGGCTGACACAATTAATGAGAAACAAAAATACAAAAATATCTGTAATAAACAAATACAGCTCATATTATGCTGGCAATACTGACCCTACGACTTATCTTAGAAGCTAGATTAAGGAAAGGCATTTATAGACTTAGAGAAAGCTTTTGACAATGTTGACTGAAATACTCTCTTTCAAATTCTGAATGTGGCAGGGGTACAGCACAGGGAGCGAAAGGCTATTTACAATTTGTATAGAAACCAGATGGCAGTTATAAGAGTGGAGGGACATGAAAGGGAAGCAGTGGTTGGGAAGGGAGTGAGACAGGGTTGTAGCCTATCCCCGATGTTATTCAATCTGTATATTGAGCAAGCAGTAAAGGAAACAAAAGAGAAATTCGGAATAGGTATTAAAATCCATGGAGAAGAAATAAAAACTTTGAGGTTCGCCGATGACATTGTAATTCTGTCAGAGACAGCAAAGGACTTGGAAGAGCAGTTGAGCGGAATGGGTAGAGTCTTGAAAGGAGGGTATAAGATGAACATCAACAAAAGCAAAACTAGGATACTGGGATGTAGTCGAATTAAGTCTGGTGATGCTGAGGGAATTAGATTAGGAAATGAGACGCTTAAAGTAGTAAATGAGTATTGCTATTTGGGGAGCAAAATAACTGGATGGTCGAAGTAGAGAGGATATAAAATGTAGACTGGCAAGGAAAGCGTTTCTGAAGAAGAGAAATTTGTTAACATCGAGTATAGATTTAAGTGTCAGGAAGTCGTTTCTGAAAGTATTTGTATGGAGTGTAGTCATGTATGGAAGTGAAACATGGATGATAAATAGTTTGGACAAGAAGAGAATAGAAGCTTTCGAAATGTGGTGCTACAGAAGAATGCTGAAGATAGATGTGTAGATCACATAACTAATGAGGAGGTATTGAATAGGATTGGGGAGAAGAGAAGTTCGTGGCACAACTTGACTAGAAGAAGGGATCGGTTGGTGGGACATGTTCTGAGGCATCAAGGGATCACCAATTTAGTATTGGAGGGCAGCGTGGAGGGTAAAAATCGTAGAGGGAGACCATGAGATGAATACACTAAACAGATACAGAAGGATATAGGCTGCAGTAGGTACTGGGAGATGAAGCAGCTTGCACAGGATAGAGTAGCGTGGAGAGCTGCATCAAACCAGTCTGAGGACTGAAGACCACAACAACAACATTATGCTGGCAAAAAGCTGAAGCGCCCAGAAGACATGGTCAGAAGTGAAAGTAACTTCGTACACGCACATACCATCAGCGGGTATTTAAACGGTTAGAGCTACAATTCCCTTCGACACGTAGAACGGCCACTAGAGTGCATTAGTGTTGTTTGTGCTTAAAGTTGTTAAGGGGCGTGATGGAGTACGTAAGGCCCTGAATAACGTTAGAGGTTGAGTGATCACTGTCAAGGACACGGACATGCTGAGTACTCGTGTGAGACAGCATTATCAGCACATCAGAGTTTGAAATGGAGGTCTCCATTGGACCGGATGGCCAGGTCTAGCAATATCCAGATTTGTGGGGCATTCGGATCTTATGTTGAGTGATGCTGGACTGCATGGAAACCTGAGGGTAGGCACGCTCACTGTCAAGGCTGCGCTCGTTCACGTGTGACCACCTCGAGAGAGGATCACCGTGTTCTGCACCGAGCACACGGTGACCCTTCACAGCTCCTCCTAGCATCTGAGGACAAGTAATGGAGTCCCCGCATTATTGTGTGTCCTGCCGCACAGGTAACTCGAGACCAGCAGCAGATGGACTTGGGGATAGCGTCCCACACGTAGGCCGCCGTTAATACCACAAGCCAAACGACTGCTTTTGGCTTGATACAGTGCCCGGGAAGTGTGCGCTGCTGGTGAATGGCGTCGCATTGTGTTCGCCACGAATGGCGGTTCTGTACCACACCGGATGACCTTCACTGGCGAGTATGACAGCGACCTGTGGAGAAGTCCCATTGCTCCAATGTTTCAAACTGGCAGTTTGGGGCTACCCTTGGCCTGATCGTGTGGACAGCAATCTGGTACGATTTTATATCACGCCTGCTAGTGGTTGAGGGCACAATGGTACGTCACGGACATCGTGGATCCTCGTACGTCACCTCTCACATGTCAGTCTCGTGGTGTCAATTTTCAGTAGGCACGTGGGCCTACGAATGGCCTCGAGCAGCCGGCGAGATCCCCAGATCTGTCCCTGATGGAGCACGTCTGCGACCAGCTCGGGTGTCAACTCCGTCCAGTGCTGCTGTCAACGATATCAAGTACCTCACGCAAAGAAGAGAAACCCCCTGCGGGTTCGGGGGTAAGAATAGGCCCGCGGTATTCCTGCCTGTCGTAAGAGGCGACTAAAAGGAGTCTCAAACGTTTTGGCCTTAATGTGATGGTCCCCATTAGGGTTTGACCTCCATTTTTCCAAATTCCACAGAAGTACGAGCCTTTTGGGGAAGGACACCTTACGTGGTGCACCATCAGTCCTCTGTGCCCTACGACCTTGGCACTCTTGATCGTCTTGGCGTCGTACCTGCACCCTCCATCCCTCATTTTGGGCATAGACACCTGATGTATTGTGTATGTACCGCCCTTAGTGCGTCACCACCAGCACCCACGATCACTATGGACTACCCATGGCACCCAAAATCCAGCACGGTAGCCAGCCCGTTGTGGTGGTGTCGTCATGTACCCTCTAGGTTGTAGCCCCCTGACAACACAGGGATCGTACTGCCGATGCCTGCGCTGACACCTTCCCACGTAAGCCAAGGAGTAGATGCTCGTCTCTCTGGGGCATCGGGACTCCCAGCAGCGGCCGTCCTGCCAGGTGGCCTTTGCTGTGGCTGGGTGGCGCCCGTGGGGAGAGCCCCTGGTCGGAGTGGGTGGCATCGGGGCGGATGCCCCGCAATGAAGCGGGTGAAATCTCAATCTGGTGGTCGTCCGACCGCCAATGTCTCTAAGCGTGGTAAGGTGGAATTTAACGCTGTGACATATAACCCGAAGTCGTTCCCTTCCCTAGCCACACCATGGGAGGAACGTAGGGCTGCAGACAGACAGGAGCCGTATTCGCCACGATACCTTGTATGCAGCAGAACTGATGGGGATTCGTTTTTGGGGACTAAGCCTCTTTTCTTTGTGCACAATCTCGAAGATAAGTTTGGGGAAGTGGCGTCTCTATCCAAAATGAGGAGCGGGGCCATTTTGATACAAGCAGCTTCATCTGCACAGTCCCAGGCATTACTCGCCTGTGAGAAGCTCGGTGACATCCCCGTTACTGTCACTCCCCATAAGTCCTTAAATTTGGTCCAGGGGATTATTTTTCATAAAGATCTTCTGCTACAGTCTGATGACGAGCTACGTGAGAACCTGGCACGACGAGGTGTACACTTTGTCCGTCGTGTCTTTAGGGGGCCGAAGGATAATAGGGTCGCTACCGGTGCTTTCATCCTGGCCTTTGAGGGCGACTGCTTGCCTGAGAAAGTCAAGGTCATGATATACCGGTGCGATGTCAAGCCCTATGTTCCGCCCCCTATGCGATGCTTCCAGTGCTGGAAATTTGGACACATGTCCTCCAGGTGCACTTCCAGCCCCACGTGTCGTGATTGTGGACGACCTCCACATCGTAATGCTCCATGTGCTCCGCCTCCCACCTGCGTTAACTGTGGGGAGCATCATTCTCCCTGCTCACCAGACTGTGCAGTCTATCAACGAGAGCGGAAGATACAAGAAATTAAGACCTTGGACCGTTTAAGCTACCAAGAGGCAAAGAAGAAATTAGAACGACTCGCCCCTACACCTCTGTTGAGGAGTTATGCTAACGTCACACTGCCGCCACCAGCTCCTGCACAGACTACCTTCTCTGTTGGCCCACAGAGAAATCAAGTAACGTCTGCCTCACCGCTGGGACAGGCCACTCTCTCTTCCACTACTCCCAAAACACCGAGTTTGGGAGCAGTGCGCCCCAAGCAACCGGGGACGTTAGTCCCCAACTCTCAGCCGGAGCGGCGACAGCCCTCTCCGGCTCCTCAGCTGGAGAAGCGACGGCTCTCTCCGGCTGCTCAGCTGGAGAAGCAACAGCCTCCTCCGGCCTCACTTGTTCGGAAGGGATCCCTTGGGGGCGTCACTTCCAAGGACTTCCCCAGTGTCTCACAAGACACTAGCCAGTGGCTGAAGAAGCCACCAGCTGCTGGTCGAAGGGCTTCACGCTCTTCCTCTGTTCCTGATACTGCGTCAGGAAAGCCCTCCCAGCATGCCAACCCTCCTCCCAAAGACAAGAGAGAGAAGAGGAAGCTCTCCAAGAAGGATAAGGACCCAGTGGTTCCCGCACCAACGCTCCCTGTCAGCTCAGCCTCTGAGGACGAGGTCGAGCTCTTTGCGTCCCCTGATGACCTTGATCTCGCCGTCTCTTCAGAAACGATGGCCGTAGTGACGTCTGTCGCTCAGTCGGTGGCAGCATGTGACCCTGCCAAGTAATTTGCCTTTTCAGTGCCTGAATGCCCCTACCGGACACGCTTTGTACAATCCTCCAGTGGAATTGTGGCGGTTATTTTAGCCATCTCCCTGAGCTACGGCAGCTTCTAAGCCTGACACCTGCTTTCTGCATTGCCCTCCAAGAAACCTGGTTCCCGGCAATGCGGACCCCTGTCCTTCATGGATACAGGGGCTATTACTGCAACCGTAGCACTTACAATTGTGTGTCAGGTGGAGCCTGCGTGTATGTCCTTACCTCTGTATATAGTGCTCCTGTGCCCCTTCAAACATCATTGGAAGCTGTGGCTGTCCGTGTAAGGACTACCCAGGACATAACCGTCTGCAGTGTCTATCTCCCTCCAGGTGGTACAGTCTCCCTGACCGAATTGGCTGCACTTGTCGCCCAACTCCCCACGCCTTTTCTTCTCCTGGGGGATTTTAACGCCCACAATCCCCTGTGGGGTGGAACGAAGGTTACTGGCCGAGGCAGGGAGGTCGAGAATCTCATCTCCCAACTCGACCTCTGCCTCTTAAACACTGGCGCCGCCACACATTTCAGTGTGGCGCATGGCACGTTCTTGGCCATAGATCTGTCGTTGTGCAGCCCAGGGCTTGTACCATCGGTCCACTGGAGAGTCCACGAGGACTTGTGTGGTAGTGACCATTTTCCGATCTTCCTTTCACTACCACAGCGTCGCTCCCTTGCGCGCTCGCCTAGATGGGCATTTAGCAAGGCAAACTGGGACACGTTCTCCTCTGCTGCCACTGTTGACTCTCTCCCCCATGGTACCATCGATGTGGCGGTTGAGACACTGACTGCAGCGATTGTTTCCGCTGCGGAACGTACCATTCCTCGTTCGTTAGGGTGCCCCCGGCGAAAGTCGGTGCCTTGGTGGTCTGCAGAGGTCGCTGACGCCATTAAAGAACGTCGGCGGGCTCTTCAGCGACATAAGCGGCACCCGTCTTTGGAGAACCTCATTTTATTCAAACGTCTCCGTGCTCAGGTACGGAGGCTTATCAAACGGCGGAAACAGGAGTGTTGGGAGAGGTACGTTTCCAACATTGGTTCCCGTACTTCCCCCTCCCAGGTGTGGCTGAAGATTCGGCGCTTCTTTGGATTGCAGTACTCTACAGGTGTCCCAGGGCTTACCATCAACGGGGCAGTATCCACCGATGCCGATGCAATCGCCCAGCATTTCGCACAGCACTATGTTCGGGCCTCTGCGTCGGGGAATTACCCGCCTGCGTTTCGCGCACTCAAACGCCGGGAGGAAGGCAAACGGCTTTCTTTCGCTTCTCGCCACCCTGAGGCGTATAACGCCCCATTTAGTTTGTGGGAACTCCAGAGCGCCCTGGCACAGTGCCCCGACACAGCCTCTGGGCCAGATGGCGTCCACAATCAGATGCTCAAACACCTGTCCCCGGACTGTCAGCGATGTGTTCTTGCCATCTTCAACCGCCTATGGGGTGATGGTGTCTTTCCGTCGCAGTGGCGAGAAAGTACCATCATTCCGGTGCTGAAGCCTGGTAAGGACCCGCTTACTGTGGATAGTTATCGGCCCATCAGCTTAACAAATACTCTGTGCAAGCTGCTGGAACGCATGGTAAGTCGACGGCTGTGTTGGCTGCTCGAGTCTCGGGGTCTTCTGGCTCCGTGCCAGAGTGGCTTCCGTCGGGGCCGTTCCACCGCCGATACTTTGGTCTTCCTTGAGTCTGCAATCCGCACTGCTTTTTCCAGGCGCCAACACCTCGTCTCCGTCTTTTTCGACCTCTCCAGAGCATATGACACGACGTGGCGGCACCATATTCTCGCCACGTTGCACAGGTGGGGTCTCCGGGGCTCTCTCCCCATTTTTATTCAGAATTTCCGCGTTTTAATTGGCACATCCCATAGTTCACTTCATATCCAGGAGAACGGCGTTCCACAGGGCTCTGTATTGAGCGTGCCCCTTTTCCTTGTGGCCATTAATGGCCTTGCAGCAGCAGTAGGGTCGTCTGTCTCACCCACGTTATATGCTGACGATTTCTGTATCTTTTTCAGCTCCTCCACCATTGGTGTTGCAGAACGTCGGTTGCAGGGAGCCATACGCAAGGCGCAGGCGTGGGCCCTAGCCCATGGGTTTCAGTTTTCTCCTGCGAAGACTTGTGTTATGCACTTTTGTCGGCGTCGCACTGTCCATCCCCACCCTGAGCTCTATCTTCAGGATGCTAAGCTCAGGGTTGTTGACACTTACCGTTTTCTGGGATTGCTGTTCGATGCCCGGCTTACTTGGCTTCCACATATTCGTGAGCTCAAGCGTCAGTGCTGGCAGCATCTGAATGCCCTCCGCTGCCTCAGCAACACAACTTGGGGTGCAGACCGTAACACGCTGCTGCAGCTCTACAAAGACCTTGTGCTGTCCCGACTGGATTATGGGAGTGTGGCGTATGGCTCAGCGTCGCCCTCAGCGTTGCAACTGCTGGACCCCGTTCACCACTGTGGGGTTCGATAGGCGACGGGAGCATTCCGCACCAGTCCTGTTAATAGCCTACTTGCTGAGACTGGGGTTCCTCCGCTCCACATTCGGCGTCAACAACTCTTAGCCAACTATGCTGCCCACGTCCGTTGTTCTCCCCGTCACCCTAACTACCGTCTCCTTTTCGCCGATGCGGCAGTCCATCTTCCACGCCGGCGGCCACGATCAGGCCACGCAATTGGGATCCGTGTTCGGTCACTCCTTAGTGAACTCGAGTCTTTGCCTCTTCCATCTGCTTTTCAGGTCCGCCCACATACACCACCTTGGTGTATCCGTCGGCCGCAGCTTCAGCTGGACCTCTCCCAATGGCAAAAGGATTCAGTTCCTCCTGCAGTCTTGCGCCGCCAATTTCTTGCTCTCCTCGACGCATCCCGTGACTCGGAGGTTATCTATACCGATGGCTCGATGGTTGATGGCCGTGTGGGGTACGCTTACGCTCATGCGGATTATGTCGACCAGCGCTCCTTGCCGGACGGCTGCAGTGTTTACACCGCAGAGCTAACAGCTATTTTTCGTGCCCTTGAGCGTGTTCGTACCAGCACTGGCGAGTCTTTTGTCATTTGCAGTGACTCTCTCAGTAGTCTGCAGGCTCTTGACCAGTGCTACCCACGCCATCCCATTGTTGTTGCCATCCAGGAGTCCGTTCATGCTCTTGAACAACGTGGCCGTTCAGTGGTGTTCCTATGGACCCCGCGACACGTTGGGATAGCGGGCAACGAACACGCCGACAAGTTAGCTAAAGAAGCCACCCGCAAACTGCCGTTGGAGATCGGCCTCCCGGCAACTGATCTCCGATCGGTGTTGCGCCGTCGGGTCTTTGGGATGAGGGCAGAGGAATGGCGCACTCTGTCTGCAGCCAACAAGCTGCGGCGAGTAAAGGAGACCACGACCGTGTGGGGTTCCTCCATGCGGGCCTCTCGCAGGGATTCTGTTGTTCTCTGTAGGCTCCGCATTGGTCACTCTTGGCTGACGCATGGTCATCTGCTGCGTCGAGAGGACCCCCCTCATTGTCGCTGTGGTGCGATTATGACGGTGGCCCATATATTGTTGGAATGTCCTCTTTTAACCGCCCTCAGGCGAACTTTTAATCTGCAGGGTGCTTTATCATCTCTTTTAGGTGACAATGTCTCTATGGCAGATCGGGTTTTAAGTTTTATTCGCGCAAGCGACTTTTATAGGTCCATTTAGGTTTTTTTTTTTTTTTAACATCACCCTCTTTTGAGCTCTCTCTTTTAATTAGTTTTGTGTTGTGATTCGACTCCGCCCTAAACTTTTAGGCCGGAGGTTTTAACGTGTTGCAGAGTGGCTGGCTCATCCTATTATTTTCGTGATCAGCCAGCCACAGTCCTCTGCTGTGCAGTTTTAATTCCTTCTGCCTTTCTTCTCTCTGTTGTTTTTGTTGCTGTGCTCTGTTTTCCGTGTTGTCTTCCAATGGACTATGGGGCTTTTCTTCCCCCGGAATTTTTCTTTTAGTGCTTCGCCTGCCTGGTGGATAGTTTCACTCTGCTCTGTGTTTTTATGAAACAAGGGACCGATGACCTTTGTAGTTTGGTCCCTTTAATCTTTAACCCACCCAACCAAAGAAGAGAAAAAGGGGGGGGGAGGAAGGGAAAAATTTCGTGTCGTCTCAAATTTTTGTAGGGCTATGTAGTGCTACGAACAACATTGTAATACTCCCCACGTGGTGTGAGTGTTGCGAGGGGTGACACGACGTTTAAAGGTCACCTTTTTTTAGTCATTTTCAACTAGCTCGAAAACCGCAGCTTCTTGAGAAACTTTTGCAGACTGCCTGTACCTCCGCAGCAATTGCTGTCCAGGTCTGTTATGTGCGTATGCGAACTAACCCACCGAGCTTGTGTTCATGTAGTGGAGCTATTTGCAGTTTTGTAAGTGAGTCAATTTGTCTCGAGACGGGATGCAACGGTTCACGAGCGAATCAGTGTATGTATGCAAAGGCCACATTTGGAGTAACGCCATCAGATATGTGTGGTCATTTCCCTCTCAAGTTCATTTCGTGCCCTCCCCCTGTTTCCAGTGCTTCACTATTTTTGTCGGGTGGTACACATCTCGATAAATGATCATGACGAAAAAACCGGAGAAGTTAGAGTTCCTGCGAAGCTTTGCTGACCGCCATTCTCTAGACGCGCTCATCAAGAATGGGACTGTGAGGGACGCGGTTAGGGGGGGGGGGGGGGGAGGAAGGCGACAGGGAGTGGTACCTGGTGCTCCGTGCGTCACTCACTATGAGGGGGCTCGTGGACTGTGCACGAATTAGCTTGGTGCGTAAGTTCGCAGCGTCTTTGTTTTGCATGTTGGTATTCCGGTTTTAGCCGGCCGCTGTGACCGAGCGGTTCTAGGCGCTTCAGTCCGGAACCGCGTTGCTGCTACAGTCGCAGGTTCGAATCCTGCCTCGCGGATGGTTGTGTGTGATGTCCTTACGTTAGTTGGGTTTGAGTAGTTCTAATTCTAGGGGACTGATGACCTCAGATGTTGAAGTCCCATACTGCTTAGAGCCATTTGAACCACTTATTCCAGTTTTATTTATCGATTGTCATTTTTAATGTTAGTTCACTGTTGCTATGTTTGTTTACGTATTGTCATTTTGTAAATCGGAGATAGTGAGTGATGATGTGGACGATAGAGTATGGAGTGCCAAGTGGTGAAATCGGAAAATTTCTGACACAATTTTGTGTTTGCGTTCAATAGCGGAATGACAACAGCTTTTGGCTCTAAGCACTATGGGACTTAACATCTGAGGTCATCAGTCCCCTAGAACGTAGAACTACTTAAACCTAACTCACCTAAGGACATCACACACATCCATGCCCGAGGCAGGATTCGAACCTGCGACCGTAGCAGTCTCGCGGTTCCGGACTGAAGCGCCTAGAACCGCACGGCCACCACGGCCGGCTCCCTCGTTTTAAGGAGGATCATTTTGACAACAGCGACTTTCCACTTTCAGGAACAGTTTCGGGGTTTAATGAAGATCGTTTAAACGCATTGATCCATAATAATCCTCGCAAGAGTACTCCAGAACTAGCATACGTGGTGAATTACGATCATTCCACGATACTGCGACATTTTCATGCAATGGGGAAGGTTCAAAAATCGGGTGGAAGGGTACAGCATGCACACAAAACTCAACGGGTGGCCGTATGTGCAACTCTGCTTGCCCGTCGTCAACAACACCGACTGTATCGAGCACTCTGCACGAAGAATACAAGCGCCAAAACCCATATGGAAGGAGGCGTAGACAAGCACAAACAACACAACCAACCACATGGGAAGACACATACACGAGCACAGATTTCGAAACGGAGGAAGGAACACTAAGTGAACATGATTCAGAAGGGATCAACATGTAAGGGACCAAAACCAAGCGCTTCAGTCTGGAACTGCGCGACTGCTACGGTCGCAGGTTAGAATCCTGCCTCGGGCATGGATGTGTGTGATGTCCTTAGGTTAGTTAGGTTTAAGTAGTTCTAAGTTCTAGGGGACTGATGACCACAGCAGTTAAGTCCCATAGCGCTCAGAGTCATTTGAGCCATTTTTGAACCAAAACCAACAGTGTGTGACACTGCGTGCCACAATACAGTCACAAACAACGCAACGATCATAAAACAAGTAATCACCGGCACCGCATACTGAGACTGTAGTAATGAGGTAATGTCGCTTGGGAGGAGAAGGCTCGAAGAACTTCTATTCCGAGGCTCCTCCACCCCAACAGCATCCTGCATAGTGTTTAAAGTACACTGCACACAAGCAGTAATGTACTGCTCGTCTTATTGTGTGCAGACAGAAGTATATTCTCTTCTCTGTTCAAAACTATAATCAGTGAATTTCATATATCAGGACTGCATTAAGTTATTTAAGGAATAATGCATTCAAGTAGCAATGAACTATATTCTGTTTCAACAAACAAGTTACAAACATAAGTGTATTTCTCATGTGAAGTTAAAATTCGTGTGTTCCATGTATGAAGTGCTCAATCAACATTTAATCTGTATAATATGTGTAAACATACATTAGCGCAAACCATTCAGGTGAGAATAGCTCGAGGTTGTACCGAGACCTTCTCATCTGAAATAGATAGAAATAGGCCATTACTAACCAACATGCTACTTAGACTGTATTACGCATCCAAATACAGCATATCACTTCCCTCTATATATTACAAATTATTCTTAACCACGCTCATTTTCTTTTTTTGTATTTTTCTTTGAGATTTGCATTGTATAAATTATATTCTCCTCAACTAGGTGGTAACAAATTATATGGAACCATTTTAACAATTGTTAAGTATTCAATTCGCTGTAACCTAGAGAAATCTATATATATATTATATTCTTTATATTATTTAAAAAGCATTAACAAATGTATACCAATAAGACTGTAACAGTGAGAAGTCTTTGCTATTAGATTCAGAAGCATCCAAAGCACCTTACATTTGAAGGCGGTCGGTTACTCTGTACTGTTAATGAAATAAATCAATGTCCTGTATCACTACTGGTGACGAGAAATGATGTCTTTATGCTAACGTAAGGAAAAGAAAGGAATGATTGAGCTCTAACAAAGTAATAACTGCCCGTATAAAGACCTGCCCACATCCACAAAAGATAATGTTAAGCATCTGGTGGAAGAGCGACTGTGTGGTGTACTACGTATTACTAGTGAAGGGGAATATATTACTGGTGACTAAAGTCTCTATTATGTACACCTATTGTTCCCATTAAACTTATGGGAAAACGCTACGAAGTTACGGACTAATCTCGTATAAGTACGGCTGAAAAATAGCTCTGTCCCTTTGATGTGACGGTATAAGCACACGAACTGTTGAGGATAGTCGGTGGAAACAAATAGTGGCTCTTAGTTTCTTCTGGCCAGAGACAGATGTAATTTCAGATATTAACAATGTCGACTGTAGAGAGAAGTGGTACTTTTCTCCTCGTGTCCTTCCTGTCAATGAGATACAAGAATCAAATGGAAGAAATGAGAAAGAGGTTAGCAGTCAAGCAGAAGCATTCCTGCGAAGTGTTAGGAGCCTGTTTTGGAACAAAGAGGTCTCACAAAAAAATCAAATATGTAATTCCCAATAGCGACCTGCGCATCTGTAACGCGGTTAATGAAGAAAAAGAGACGTAAGCAGATTATTGGCACGTGAAATGAGGTTCCCCAGAAGTAGTTAGGAGTAACAAGGACAAATAGGATGAAGAATGAAAGGGTAACGGAAACAGTGAAACAGGGACCCTTTCAGAGCAGGACAGAAACATCATGACTAAGATGGCATGGGCACTTAAAAAGAATGCAAAACAAGAGAGTTTCGAGGAAGGTACATGAAATGGAAATGTGAAGGAAACAATCAAAGGGAAGACCGAGGGACAGACGGCTGAGAGGATTGGAGGAAATTTCTGAAATTTCGATCCCCGCTGTCATGTTAATATGCCAGCTCTAAACCGATTTTGGTACACCCGTCAACCACTGCTCTGAGCGTCAGCTGTCGAGACGCAAAGGTCGCTGGGTATTAACACTAACAGAAGTTAACTATTCACGTTTACGCGTTGCCAAAATGCACGTACTGTGCTGTGTTTGAACTTATTTCACCAACTCAACTTCAGCTGGGAAGGAGGGCCCTACGACTGCAGCAGGAGGGCTCGACTCACACCGAGCGACGTGGCGAAGTGGTTGGCACACTGGACTCGCATTCGGTAGGACGACGGTTCAAACCCGCGTTCGGCCATCCTGATTTAGGTTTTCCGTGATTTCCCTAAATCGCTTCGGGAAAATACCGGGATGGTTCCTTTGAAAGGCACGGCCGACTTCCTTCCCCTTCCTTCTCTAATCAGATGCGACCGATGACCTCGCTGCTTGGTCCCCTGCCCCACACAATCCACTCAATCAACCCAGCTGGACTCACGTTTGCTCTCGAGGCTCTTGGCGCTCCTGGAGGCCGCGCCGTACACTCTAGCGACGCAGAAGATGGCGCACAGCGCGAGGGCCATCGGCAGCAGCGACTGATAGTCCACTATGGCGATGACCACGCAGTGGCCCAAGATGTTCAGCAGCAGCTGGAATTTCGTCAATTTTTCCGTTTACTAATCTGTTGGCGAAGCAATTGCCTATATCTACACTATTACACTACTGGCCATTAAAATTGCTACACCAAGAAGAAATGCAGATGTTAACGGGTATTCACTGGACAAATATAATATACTAGAACTGACATGTGATTACATTTTCACGCAATTTGGATGCATAGATCCTGACAAATCAGTACCCGGAACAACCACCTCTGGCCGTAATAACGGCCTTGATACGCCTGGGCATTCAGTCAAACAGAGCTTGGATGGCTGCCCATGCAGCTTTCCGATACCACAGTTCATCAAGAGTAGTGACTGGCGTATTGTGACGAGCCAGTTGCTCGGCCACCATTGACCAGACGTTTTCAATTGGTGAGAGATCTGGAGAATGTGCTGACCAGGGCAGCAGTCGA
The DNA here is from genome assembly GCF_021461385.2 of Schistocerca piceifrons. Taxonomy (NCBI): domain Eukaryota; kingdom Metazoa; phylum Arthropoda; class Insecta; order Orthoptera; family Acrididae; genus Schistocerca; species Schistocerca piceifrons. The sequence continues at coordinate 219,457,157 of NC_060146.1, forward strand.
ACATTTTCTATATCCAGAAAGGCCCGTACAGGACCTGCAATACGCGGTCGTGCATTATCCTGCTGAAATGTGGGGTTTCGCAAGGATCGAACGAAGGGTAGGGCCACGGGTCGCAACACATATGAAATGTAACGTCCACTGTTCAAAGTGCCGTCAATGCGAGCAAGACGTAACTGAGACGTGTAACCAATGGCACCCCATACCATCACGCCGGGTGATACGCCAGTATGGCGACAATGAATAGAAGCTTCCAGTGTGCGTTCACGGCGATGTCGCCAAACACGGATGCAACCATCATGATGCTGTAAACAGAACCTGGATTCATCTGCGAAAATGACGTTTTGCCATTCGTGCACCCAGGTTCGTCGTTGAGTACACAACCTCAGGCGCTCCTGTCTGTGATACAGCGTCAAGGGTAACCGCAGCCACGGTATCCGAGCTGATAGTCCATGCTGCTCCAAACGTTGTCCAACCGTTCGTGCATATGGTTGTTGTCTTGCAAACGTCCCCATCTGTTGACTCAAGGATCGAGACGTGGCTGCACGATCCGTTACAGCCATGCGGATAAGATGCCTGTCATCTCGACTGCTAGTGATACGAGGCCGTTGGGATCCAGCACGGCGTTCCGTATTACCCTCCTGAACCCACCGATTCCATATTCTGCTAACAGTCATTGAATCTCGAGCAACGCGAGCAGCAATGTTGCGATACGATAAACCGCAATCGCGATAGGCTACAACCCGACCTTTATCAAAGTCGGAAACGTGATGGTACGCATTTCTCCTCCTTACACGAGGCATCACTACAACGTTCCACCAGGCAACGCCGGTCAAGTGCTGTTTGTGTATGATAAATCGGTTGGAAACTTTCCTCATGTCAGCACGTTGTACGTGTCGCCACTGGCGCAAACCTTGTGTGAATGCTCTGAAAAGCTAATCATTTGCATATCACAGCATCTTATTCCTGTCGGTTAAATTTCGCGTCTGTAGCACGTCATCTTCGTGGTGTAGCAATTTTAATGGCCAGTAGTGTATGTAAAGAGAAGCAACTGTTTAATTTTGTTACCAAAACTTCGGATATTTACACCATGCTCTAATAAACATGCGGACAGACATACGCCATATATTTTACAGTATACACAAGGTGGTCAGAAAATCTCTGAAACTCTTGAGGGGAACAATGTAGGGCAGGTTATACTGGGACATACATGTTAAGAAAAAAATTCGATACGTTGAGCCGTTTCCAAGCTACGTAGCACAAAAATTAGCCAATCGGGGCGTCGCTCGCTGACATTCAACCGGCCTGCCATATGCAATGTTGCCCCACGAGGGCTTATTTGGGTCAGCAGAAGCTTGAATGCACGCGCGCGACGTCCCGACCATACTGTACAACGTACAGGATGTTTCCGTAATAATGTGCAGGAATGTAGCAGGACGTAGAAACTGCTCCACTGAACAGTTTGAGGTAGGGAACCTGGGGTCGGACAAGCCAGCTTAAGGAGATGTGGAAGTAAAGTTCTCTAGCACTTTGTCTAACATTACTGTTTTTCAGCTTATTTACGACTAGGAGGCGTACGAGTTTACATGTACTATGCTGTTTATTTACATGGACATTCTTTATTTCCTGCAAGGAAACAAGGAGGACCAGGAAGTCATGATGCAGGTTTTGTTTACTTTACCTGCCCCTAAGTTGGCTTTGTTGTATCGTATGTTCCATGACAGAACGTGGTATGAATCAAAGACAGACCCATCCATTACTCAATGCTATTCAGAGACGTACAGTACAATACGGTGGAGCAGTTCCGGTACAATATTTCGTGCTCAATGGATTGCAAGAGGAGAGCCCATTCCACGGCCTACGAGATCACCTGACCTGAATCCTCTTGATTATTGCCTATGGCGATATCTAAAATCACTTGTGTAAGAGCCCCCAGTGGATATGGAGATGGAATTATTTGCCAGATATGTAGCGGTATGTGATGTGATTCGAAACGCGGCAGGAGTATTCGTCAGGGTGCGTGACAATCTTGTTCGCCGATGTCAGTGCTTGCATTGAGGTTGATGGCCGTCATTTTCAGCACATTTTGTGAGATACAGTACAAATGGTACGTTCATTGTGTCAACAATGGTATTAGTAGCTTCCTTTAAGTAAGGTAAATAAAAAAGTCCACAGTAATGTCATTCTATTCCGCTGGTTTCTCCGACCCCAGCTCTCTACCTCAATCTCAGTGGGGCATCCTCTATCTCATGTTAAATTTTTGCACGCTCTTACTGAAACACAGTGTATAACGGGAAACAATGTTTCCTGTAATCTCGAAAAGCTTTTGAACCATTTCTTTCGAAGTTTTACACGATACACTAATAAAAATTCGGATGGACGTAGGCTATATATTTTTTAAACGAAAAGACACAAGTTTTCTGTTAAAGCGACTTCGAGAAATAAAATGGCATGCTGTGCTATGAAAATGTGCGATTTAGTTTTCTTTCTCGCAGTTACTTTTAACTACTGCAACGGCATGTAAACCAATAGACAGATTGTTTGTCTCATATATACAGTATATATATTCCTTCTCCTCATATATAATTTTAAACAAACATTGTATACACAGCAATGTTCTGTCTTCTTTCCTCGGCGCCGTCGGTTTTACGGAGAACAGGGAAGTTGTATTTATGGCTTACCAGCTTATGATTAAAATACTACTATGGAGTCTGTGTTGTCTAAAAATTTGTAATGCTAGACATTCGCATATTAAAAGTATTAGAAAAACTGTCATTGAAGCTACATTGACGGTCATAGGTCGAGCACTGCTTTACGCATTCATTTTAACCGACACCAGTTACCAGTCAGTGTTTGGTTAGCACTGGAAATATAGAAGGCTCACGGCCAGAGGTAGGGGAGAGAGGAGACGAACGAGAGAGAGTGGGAGAGAGGGGGGGGGGAGAGAGAAGGAGGAGGCAGAAACAGAGAGGGAGGAGAAGGAGACGGGCAGTGAGAATGGGGAAAGGAGTTTGGGGTGTATATCCAATTCCCACAAGTATTCAGCAATTGCAAAGCAGTACTCCACTCGCTATAGTTGTATAATTACGAAATACAACACAGGAGATAAGGCTGAAATGTTTGGTCGTATACATGGGGTTAGCTTTCACAGCAGGGGCAACTAAATGCAAATACGAGGTGCAACAATAAAGTAATGAGACTGATTTTGTTTGCAAGATGTGGCAACCCTGCAGGCTTGCATAGGCACAATATCTTTGACCCTGGTCTATAACCTGCTTCTCGTACAAGCGGCACATCGATGCAACTGCTCAGTCCTAAGTTGTGCTGCAGTAAGATAACACGTGTTTGTGTCTCTAGTTAAGGAAATGGAAACGCAAAATATTACGCAACGGCATGCCATTCTTTTTTGCGCTAAATTGGGTGAAAACGCGCTGACAACATACGGTAAGCTTCAGAAGGCTTTTGGAGAGGAGGTTATGTCAAGAGCTCAAGTTTTTATTGGGCATAAAATGTTCAGTGAAGGCAGAACGGATGTTGAGATGAAGACAGCAGTGGACGACCATCAAACTCACAGACGGATGTCAACTTGGCAAGGGTGCGTGAACTCGTACGATCGGATCGAAGATTATCCATGAAAATGATTGCTGAAGAACTGAACATCAACCGAGAAACGGTTCATCTAATATGCTACTGGCCATTAAAATTGCTACACCTGAAAATGACGTGCTACAGATGCGAAATTTAACCGACAGGAAGAAGATGCTGTGATGTGCAAATCATTAGCTTTTCAGAGCATTCACACAGGGTTGGCGCCGGTGGCGACACCTACAACGTGCTGACATGAGGAAAGTTTCCAACCGATTACTCATACACAAACAGCAGTTGACCGGCGTTGCCTGGTGAAACGTTGTTGTGATGTCTCCTGTAAGGAGGTGAAATGCATACCATCACGTTTCCCACTTTGATAAACGTCGGATTGTAGCCTATTGCGATTGCTGTTTATCGTATCGCGACATTGCTGCTCGCGTTGGTCGAGATCCAATGACTGTTAGCAGAATATGGAATCGGTGGGTTCAGGAGGGTAATACGGAAAATCGTGCTGGATCCCAACGGCCTCGTATCACTAGCAGTCGAGATCACAGGCCTCTTATCCGCATGGCTGTAACGGATCGTGCAGCCACGTCTCGATCCCTGAGTCAACAGATGGGGACGTTTGCAAGACAACAACCATCTGCACGAATTGTTCGACAACGTTTGCAGCAGCATGGACTATCAGCTCGGAGACCATGGCTGCGGTTACCCTTGACGCTGCATCACAGACAGGAGCGCCTGCGATGGTGTTATCAACGACGAACCTGGGTGCACGAATGGCAAAACGTCATTTTTTCGGATTAATCCAGGTTCTGTTTACAGCAACATGATGGTCACATCCGTGCTTGCGACATCGCAGTGAGCGCACATTGGAAGCGTGTATTCGTCATCGCCATACTGGCGTATCACCCGGCGTGATGGTATGGGGTGCCATTGGTTACACCATTCGGTCACCTCTTGTTCGCATTGACGGCAATTTGAACAGTGGACGTTACATTTGAGATGTGTTACGACCCGTGGCTCTACCCTTCATTGAACCGCTGCGAAAATCTACATTTCAGCAGGATAATGCACGACCGCATGTTGCAGGTCCCGTACGGGCCTTTCTGGATACAGAAAATGTTCGACTGCTGCCCTGGTCAGCACATTCTCCAGATCTCTCACCAACTGAAAACGTCTGGTCAATGGTGGCCGAGCAATTGGCTCCTCACAATACGCCGGTCACTACTCTTGATGAACTGTGGTATCGTGTTGAAGCTGTATGGGCAGCTGTACCTGTACACGCTATCCAAGCTCTGTTTGACTCAATGCCCAAGCGTACCAAGGTCGTTATTACGGCCGGAGTTGGTTGTTCTGGGTACTGATTTCTCAGGATCTATACACCCAAATTGCGTGAAAATGTAAGCAGTTCTAGTGTACTATTATCATCTGGATTTCTTCTTGGTGTAGCAATTTTAATGGTCAGTAGTGTAATAACTGAAGATCTTGGTGTGAGATAGATTTGTGCAAAAATGGTCCCCCTAAAGTCGTCCCATATACTGTGTAGCATACTATCCTTGGGTGCGCCCACGGGGTCCTCCCCTGGTCATTCTGGCTGCGATCACCGATGTTTGAGAACTCAGAGCCTTTGTTCAGCCTGCAGATGACGCGCGAGTCTTACTGTAATACTTGTGAGTAGGTTGGGGTCTGGGCTTGCTGTTGCTGGCCAAAGCAGTGACGATTTTCCCTTGACTGCAGGTGTTTCCCAGCACCCGTTGGAAACAGACTTCTGAGAGGGCCAGATAGGAAGCAGCACTTGCTGGCGCGATCAGGACATGGCCACTGGAAATGCCTGCATTCTGCTGTTGAGCATGGCTGGCTGAAACGCGTGGACGTCGAAACAGTATCATGGAGCGTCCGGGAGCTCGTGAAATGAACCAGTGCAAGTGTAAGTTCCAACAACACACTGCCCCCTTTCATTCACAGAATATTAGATAGCAGAATGTCAAGTAAAAGTAGTATCAGACGGTAGACTGTATCGAACAAGAGCTATTTGTAAAGTCTAGCGCGGATGGTGGCACATTTCGCGTCTCTGCGGCGTGACCCGTAGAGGAACACGCCACCTCACCCAACTTTGAATCAAAATAACAATGCGTTCACCACTGGCGGTACATCGTCTGTTTCCAATAGAGTTTTCCGGTGCACGAAGATCACATTGGAATCTTGTACTTTGTCTGCAAATAAGTAATATTACACTTTGTGTCCATAGATACATACATATTATTCTTTACTAGCGACCCTCAACTGTTTCTACTGTTAGCACGGAGTTTGTATCGACGGACACGTCTTTGGCCTGGAATCTCATTGACTCGAGTAGAACTGTCTTCAGTGATGAATCACGCTTCTAACGGAGCTTCAATGAGCAGCGAGGACGAGTCTAGAGATGCCCTACGCAGTGGTGAGATATCAGCCTGACTGTTGCCTATCGTATGGGCCGGCAACCAGGAGTGATGGTCTGGGCTTCCATGTCTTTTCTCTTTGCTTGTCATCTGCAGAAACCTGCAGCACAGCGATACTGCGAAGATATTATACACCCCATTTTGTTGCCCATCGTGGCAAGCCGTTGTGGTCTTAGTTTTCAGAAATGCCCATCCGCACACGGCCAGAGTTTCTGCTGCATTTCTTTGCGCTTGCCAAACCCTACCTTGTCCGGCCAGGTCGCCAGACCTCTCCCCCCTGAGAACGTTTGGTGCCTTATGGGCTGGGGCCCCCAACCAAGTCGGAATTTTGACGATCTAACCCGTCAGTTGGACAGAATTTGACATGATACTCCTCAAGAGGACATTCAACCAGTCTATCAATTAATGCGAACGTGAATAATTATTTGTGTAACGGCCAGAGGTTGACCAACACATTATTGACTTGCTCAATTTATGAAGTTCTTTCTCTTGAATAAATCATCCAATTTTCCTGAAAATGTAACCATCTGTTTGTCTGGACATCTACATCACAACTACCGATTTAATGTCCATTCGTATAATCTCTTCGTGCTGTGTCGTATTGCGTGCATATTGGATGAAGTCCCAACCTGCTGCCGGCAGCTGTGGCGGAACAGTTCTAGGCGCTTCAGTCCGGAACTGCGCTGCTGCTACGGTCGCAAGTTGGATTCCTGCCTCGGGCATGGATGTGTGTGATGTCCTTAGGTTAGTTAGGTTCAAGTAAAATCTAGGGGAGTGACACATCAGATGTTAAGTCCGATAGTGCTCAGAGCCATTTGAAACCAACCTGCAATTGCGAAAACACTGAGCTCAAGGTGCAGTTCAATGGTAGTATTCTCCGTCATGACAAGAACCCCAAGTATCTTGGCAGCACACACGACTGCACTTCATCTTGCAAGAAACATCTGGAAAACACATCAGTCAAGAAAAAAAACTCTCAGAAACTTCAGGAGAAGCTGTATGGCACCATCTGAGGGGCACCAGTGGAGATTTTGCGTACATCGGCTCTTGCACTGTTTTTTGCGGCCGTAGAGTCTCATGCTCCAGTGTGGTCTAACAGTTGTCATATCAGCCTCGGCGATGCACAGCTCAGCAACACGATGCGTCTGATTATTGGTAGAACTCCTATCTCCTGGCTTCTCCTGCTAAGCAATATCTACCAACACGGATTCGTAGAACTGAGACCCTACTTAGAGATTAATTCAGTATACGAGAGAATATGTGTTCTGGCATAACCAGAAGCACCTGAACGAAGACGCAGAACGCAAGACCAGAGAAGGCTGTGAGGATACGCCCAATGGCGCGCTGAACTGGACCGCGTCAAGAGCGACACCTGGAAGAAGTGAATATAAGCGTCGCTCCTGCTGGACTCGGCCGCTCAGATCGGCCCAGTCTCAACGGACATTTGTGCTGCGCTATCAGATTGTCGTGATCCGTGTCAAGTGCTTACGTGGACTTTGTGTATAGCAAGAAGTTTACTGTTTTCATGCCGCCTCTCGCTAGCGACATTTGCTGTAATCGGAGTTAAGTATTGTCTATTTACTTTCTACAAATAAAACTACTGATGTTATTTCTTTGAATTGTTGTATTTCATTCTAAGAACGTTACGTCCTTAGGCACCCTATTAGCGGCGAGTGAGCAAGACTCCGCAATACGGAACTAACCGTTCATCACCAAATAGCTGTCCTACGAAGAAATAGGCTTCTAAAGAGACACCCATCACTGCTCTACGCTGAACAGCTAGCTACAAGTAACACCAGAGTAAGAGATCTCTGGAACAAGAACTGCCAACACGTCGAAAATCACCAAGAACGAGTGTGGTGCGTGAAATACAACTGTGATACTGTAGGTGTCGAACTTGTCAGGAAACTGTGTGTCCAACAGAATCCGCACTGGGTGTGGTCGGAGCTCTGACTCACTCTATAAGTGGGGTTTTGTGGAGTTCCGAAATGTGGCTGTGGTGCACTGAAACACTATATCAGACGTATGAGGCAGGAATGAATCGCATGAGGCTGTAAGGGTATGTAGAATGATCTTATGAATGCCAGTGGCACTAGTGCAATGGATTACAAGCCTCGATATTAATATCTAGTCGATTTATTTTTCTTTTAGGCAGTGACATTCATTACATATTATGAATGTACTGCATATGTGTGCTACGCGAATGATGTCTGTGATGTGCCCGTTTGACACTATGGCCCGGCAGTACACCCGAGGACTGTTCAGTCAAGAAATACGCCACCAGAAACTTAAGATTCGTTCGATACTATTGTTTAGTGTGAAAAATGTTCCCATAGAACATTCAGAAAATGTTACAATTTTAAAAAAGCGAATTATCCGACACTACTCAACCTGAAACTTCCTGGCAGATTAAAACTGTGTGTCAAACCGATACTCGAAATCGGGACCTTTGCCTTTCACGGGCAAGTGCTTTACCATCTGAGCTACTCAAGAACGACTCACGAACCCGTCCTCACAGCTTTACTTCTGCCGGTACCTCGTTTCCTACCTTCCAAACTTTACAGAGCACACTCCGCTGTCGAGTGAAAATCTCATTCTGGACCACTCAACCTTTCTCAGAGTTTACTTAAGTAACTCAGAGTACAACAGGAAGACTCTCGAGACGCCTCAAAAACTGAAGTTCAGACAATTAACCAAACCCGCCCCAGGATTGGTAGGCAGGGTGAGCAGGGAACAGTAACACTATAACATGTTGGTTATGGAATGAAGCAACTTTTACACCGAAGCGTCAAAGGAACTGCTGTAGGCATACGTGTTCAAATGCAGAGGTATGTAAACAGGCAGAATACGGCCCTGCGCTCGGCAACACAACAAGTGTCTGGCACAGTTGTTAGATCGGTTACTGCTGATAAAATGGCAGGTTATCGAGATTTAAGTGAGCTTGAACGTGGTGTTATAGTCGCCGAACGAGTGTTAGGACGAAGCATCTCCAAGGTAGCGATAAAATGAAGATTTTTTACGTACGACCATTTCACGAGTGTACCGTGAAAAAAAAACATCAAACCTCCAACATCGCTGTGGCCGGAAAACGTTCCTGCAAGAACTCGAACAAAGACGACTGAAGACAAACGTTCAACGTGACACAAGTGCAACTCTTCCGAAGATTACAGAAGATTTCAATGCTGGGCAGTCAACAAGTGTCAGCCTGCGAACCATTCAACGAAAGACCATCGATACGTGCTTTCGGAGCCGAGGCCCCTCCCATGTACCCTTGATGACTGCACGACACAAAGCTTTACGCCTCGCCTGAACCCGTCTCTTTTCAAATTGTATTCAGTGGATTGGAAGAGCAGTTGAACGGAATGGACAGTATCTTGAAATGAGGATATAAGATGAACATCAACAAAGGCAAAACGAGGATAATGGAATGTAGTCAAATTAAGTTGCGTGATGCTGCGGGAATTTGATTAGGAAATGAGGCACTTATAGTAGATGAATTTTGCTATTTGGGGGGCAAAATAACTGATGATTGTAGAAGTAGAGAGGATATAAAATGCAGACTGGCAATAGCAAGGAAAGCGTTTCTGAATAAGAGAAGTTTATTGACATCGAGTATAGATTTAAATGTCAGGAAGTCGTTTCTGAAAGTATTTGTATGCAGTGTAGCCATGTATGGAAGTGAAACACGGACGGTAAATAGTTTGGACAAGAAGAGAAGAGAAGAGAATAGAATCTTTCGAAATGTGGTGCTACAGAAGAATGCTGAAGATTAGATGGGTAGATCACATAGCTAATGAGGAGGAATAGAATTGGGGAGAAGAGGAGTTTGTGGCACAACTTGACAAGAAGAACGGACCGGTTGGTGGGACATGTTCTGAGGCATCAAGGGATCACAAATTTAGCATTGGAGGGCAGCGTGGAGGGTAGAAATCATAGATGGAGACAAAGAGATGAATACACTAAGCAGATTCAGAAGGAAGTAGGTTGCAGTAGGTACTGGGAGATGAAGAAGCTTGCAGAGGATAGAGTAGCATAGAGAGTTGCATCAAACCAGTCTCAGGACTAAAGACCAGAACAACAACAACAACAATGCAGTGGATGGACGTGTACAGGTTCAGAGACAACCTCATGAATCGATGGTCCCTGCATGTCAGCAGGGCACTGTTCAAGCTGGTGGAGACCATGTAATGGCGTGGGTCGTGGAGTGATATGGGACACATGATACGTCTCGGTACACCTCTGACAGGTGACACATATGTAAGCATCCTGTCGGATCATCTGCATCCGTTCGTGTCCATTCTGCATTACGACGGGCTTGGTCTATTCCAGCAGGGCAATGCAATACCCCACACGTCCAAAACTGCTGCAGAATGGCTCCAGAAACACTCTTCTGAATTTGAACACCTCTGCCTGCGCATCAAACTAAGCAGAGGTGAGCCGGCCACTGTAGCCGAGCGGTTATAGGTGCGTCAGTCCGGAACCGGGCTGCTGCTGTGGTCGCAGGTTAGAATCCTGCCTTGGGCATGGATGTGTGTGATGTCCTTTGGTTAGTTAGGTTCAAGTAGTTCTAAGTTGTAGGGGACTGATGACCTCAGCCGTTAAGTCCCATAGTGCTTAGAGCCATTTCAACAGAGGTGATTATTATTTAGCATATCTGGGGTACCTTGCAAAGTGCTGTTCAGAAGAGGTTTGCACCCCCTCGCACTCTTACGGATTTACGGACTGCCCTGCAGGATTCGTGGTGTTAATTCCCTCCAGCACTACTTCAGACATTAGTCGAGTCCATGCGGCACTTTTGCGTACTTCGTTATATTACACAGGTATACCGGTTTCTTTGGCCCTTCAGTGTATCTTCAGCGCACAGTACCATATCCAGCGGTACCCTGACGGCGGCTTTGCTCCGCTTCGTTGTGGAACAGATTTCGTAGGCCCCTGTACACTGTGGGAGAGAGGTAACCAGACGGACAGAGAGAGAGAGAGACGCACCTGCGTGGCGAACACGAGGCTGGGCGGCAGGGCGCGGTCCACGGTGGCGACGTGCTCGCTGCAGTGGGCGGCGAGGGCGGCGGCCGGGCAGCGCTGGTAGAAGGGCAGGGGCGCCGCCAGCAGGGCGCCAGCCGCGCCGTCGTGCAGGCCGCGCGCCGCCCGCAGCGCCAGGCGTACCAACAGCGCGGCGCGCGCGCCCAGCAGGAGCACGTTGGCCAGCGACAGCCCGCCCTGCACCCCCAGCAGCAGCCACTGGGGGGGCCGCGGCCCCCCGTCGGCCTCCAGGTCAGACCTGCGCACAACCCACCGTGTCCATATCCCCTGCAGCAGCTGCGCGGGCGGAAAATAATTACTACAACGAGCGTTCCACAGGGTTCCATCGTAGGACCAATATTATTTCATTCTCTGTGTTTATATTCTACCATTGTACACTAATCACTAGCCAGTCTGTGGTGTGCGTACTGTAAGACCTTTGGTACAAACATCAGATTATATGACTTGTCACTCTAACGAAGTAGGCGAGTGTCAGCAATGTGTCTCATGGTCTTATCGTGGCGTGTTGATCTTCTGCCGTTAGGTCAGATGATAGAAATCCCACTTGCACGCTTAGAGTAGCAGATTGACGGTGACCAACTTTAAACACAACTTCATTAATTTTCACACACATTAAAATAATACAAAGCATAGAAATTACGTAACTTGATTCTGGATGCTGTTTACAATTGACCATCTGAAGTTCCTTTGGTCTTGGTACATTAATGTTATTCTCACATATCTCTGATACTTGACAAAGTATCTATACATTTCTCTTCATGGCTATGTACAGGAATATGATAATCTTATTAGGCGCAGACTGAAACTTGACAACAGACAAATACAGACTAATGCAGGCTGATGCAGACTGACTAATCGGAGGTCTGTACACTCGTTATAATACCTCATGCGTTCCGGTATCACTGTGCGGGTGTGATCCAAGAGGAGAAAAGGTTCTACGTTAGCAGCAATCTCATTGGCTGCGTTAAATATTAATATGCAGATCGATGGAAGCAGCATTTTTTCCGTCTCTATGGCAGCGCCATCTCGTAGTGCGGAGACGGACGAGCGCTGTGCCTGTGCTGTTGTGCTTAGTGGGGCGCACTCTAGTGGGAAAGTTGTGTACGCGCTGACTACACGGAACTATGTACACAACACAGTCCTTATTTTATTTCATTTATTTTGCGTATGACAATATTTTATATAAGTACAACAACATGTAAATGAAATGTATAAAACAAAACAATGCGTAAAAAGTATACGTGTAACAAACAAGCATTAGCACAAAAGGATAAAGCACAAACACTCGAGACAAAATAACTACACGTTAAAAGCTTGGCAAGCCTGACTACAAACTCATTCATGTATTTAAAGCTCAATATGTAAATTGCACAGCCAATCCAAAGCAGAGGGTTTCGTATAACCTCAGAGACAGGTCCGGCATATCTTCTTAAGGGGCATTCCTTGAAAATATGGTGGACGTTCTGCTCTGGTGCTCCACAGTCACAGGCTGACGAGTCGCACAGACTTGTCCTTATACAGGGTGTTACAAAAAGGTACGGCCAAACTTTCAGGAAACATTCCTCATACACAAAGAAAGAAAATATGTTATGTGGACATCTGTCCAGAAATGCTTACTTTCCATGTTAGAGCTCATTTTATTACTTCTCTATAAATCACATTAATCATGGAATTGAAACACGCAGCAACAGAATGTACCAGTGTGACTTCAAACACTTTGTTACAGGAAACATGCATCCACCCTCCGTCGCATGGAATCCCTGATGCGCTGATGCAGCCCTGGAGAACGGTGTATTGTATCACAGCCGTCCACAATACGAGCACGAAGAGTCTCTACATTTGGTACCGGGGTTGCGTAGACAAGAGCTTTCAAATGCCCCCATAAATGAAAGTCAAGAGGGTTGAGGTCAGGAGAGCGTGAAGGCCATGGAATTGGTCCGCCTCTACCAATCCATCAGTCACCGAATCTGTTGTTGTGAAGCGTACGAACACTTCGACTGAAATGTGCTCCATCGTGCATGCTCCATCGTGCATGAACCACAAGTTGTGTCGTACTTGTAAAGGCACATGTTCTAGCAGCACAGGTAGAGTATCCCGTATGAAATCATGATAACGTGCTCCATTGAGCGTAGGTGGAAGAACATACTGACGAAACTAAAATGAGCTCTAACATGGAAATTAAGTGTTTCCGGACACATGTCCACATAACATCCTTTCTTTATTTGTGTGTGAGGAATGTTTCCTGAAATTTTGGCCGTACCTTTTTGTAACACCATGTATATATTGCATCTTGCATGGCCAGTTCTGATACGGTTTAATTTAGTCCAGGTACATCTCTTCAGGTCAAAGCCCGGTAATTCCAGAGTAGGATCTTGGATACCTTGTTTATTAATTCAAGAATCATTCCGAAAGTGCCGCCATTGCTCCTTGATGTCAGGTTGATATGCATTAACCCATATAGGCTTCCGTGACTTCAAGTGGGTCGATGGTATTTCGTTCTAAACATCATGGATTGGTAGATTCTGTGGGTAATCTGAGTCATGAATTTTTGACCACTCTCTTGCTGTTGCTTCTTGCCTTCTCAATTGTGGAGGTGGGATATTGCTTAGAGTATGCAGCCAAGGGACTGGGGTAGATTCAGTAGTATCCGTTATCATCCTCATACACTCGTTCAACTGGACGTCGATTTTCTTAGTATGAGTGCTCGAATGCCATGCAGCAGAGCAATATTCGGCAACAGGATATACCAGGGCTATTTCGGCAGTACATAAGGTGGACGCTTGAGCTCCCCAAGTCGAGCCAGCCAGTTTTCTCAGGATGTTGTTGCGACTCTAGCTTTTGGCTTACGTTTTCTAGATTTTTTTTTGTAAGTCACGGAGCGGTCTAGTTTTATGCCAAGTTCTTTGGAGTTGAAATTGTGTCTGACTCCTTGTTCACAGAAGTTCACATTCAGTTCCTGGTGGGCCATTTTATTGTTCGAGTGGGAAGCACACACCTCAGTCTTGGTTGGATTAGGGCAGAGTCGCCATATTTTATAATAGGAATTCAAGGACTCCAGATCTTCTGTGAGTACGTTCGCTCCCTTCCCCTGATGAGCAAAGAAGCATCCGTTAAAGTTACTAGCTGATTTTCCATAAATGTAGGGTTGCCATACCTCACAGATTCCTCGGAAAATCCGCAATATAATGCTAGAAGATGAAGTGATAACAGTTCGAGAATGCAGTGAGAGGCTAAAGTATTATTTTAAATAACTTGAGTTTTACCACCAACCACTGCTCAAATGTTTCACCATTCATTGCGAGAAAGGTCTACAGGTGGCAGCACCATGGCTGACGAAATCTATGTATACACTGAGCTGACAAAAGTCATGGGAGAGCGATATTTACATATACAGGTTGCTATGTGTGCGTAAGCAGAAGAAACTAACGATCAAAGTCCGAAACAAATGATTGGGCTGTTCAATTAACCAAAACAAATTCTCCAACGCAAAATAGAGATCCGTCTTCGATCACAACTACATACAGGGATAATACAGAAAACAACTGAAATAAATTCCTACCAGTCTCCGCCAGAGACTTCTCCGATCTACCCAGCGTAATCCAGAGATCAGCGAGATCCAAGCCGGGCTGCCGGGGCGGCAGCTATCCACGTCTGCTGGCGCTCGATGAATTGCCGATGTGCGACCGAGCGCCAGCCTTTATAGCACTTCGGTGGATAAGTACCTCGGAACTATTTTCCATCACGTGGTTTGACGTGTGAAAATAGTTCTGGGATCTGCAGCGACCTCTTCCTTATGTTTATGTGGCCCAGTAGTGGCCCCTGGTGGCCACTGCTGTCTTTGCTGTGGTGGTGTTTTTGTTGTTATTGCTGTTGTGGGCGTTCATCAATATAGCCTGTCGGTTGGGTAGAGCTTCGATGTGCCCGCAAAGAGGGCAACCCGCGGCTGCAGGCTGTCAGTTTGGTTGCCGATACTGTAGGCGCCGTGATGTCTGGTGGAGAAGGCCACAGCACAGGCGGCGGCAGTATCGTGAGCACAAGGTATAAAAGGGCAGTGTTTTGACGGAGCCGTCATAAGTACTCAGGTGGTTCATGTGGAAAGGTTTCAGACTTGATTATGGCCCCACGATGGTAATTAACAGATCTTAAACGCGGAATAGTAGTTGGAGCTACACGTATGGGATATTCCGTTTCGGAAATCTTTAAGGAATCCAATACTCCGAGATCCACAGTTCAAAAGTATGGCGAGAATACCAAGTTTCAGGCATTACCTCTTACCAAGGACGACACAGTGGTCGACGGCGTCCACTTAACGACCGAGAACAGCGGCGTTTGGGCAGAGTCAGTGCTAACAGACAAGCAACATTGCGTGAAATAACCGCAGAAACCAGTGTGGGACTTACGACGGATGTAGGCGTTAGGACAGGCCGGCGAAATTTGGCGTTACTGGGCTGTGGCAGCAGACGATCGACGCGAGTGCCTTCGCTAACAGCTCGACGTCGCCTGCAGCGCCTCTCCTGGGCTCGCGACCATATCGGTCGGACCCTAAAGGACTGCAAAACCGTTCCTTGGTCAGACGAGTTCCGACTTCACTTGGTAGCAGCTGACGGTAGGCTTAGACTGTGGCGGAGACTTCACGAATCCATGGACCTAATTGGTCAGCAAGGCACTGTCCAAGCCGTTGGAAGCTCCGTAATGGTGTGGGCTACGTCCACGTGAAATGGACTGCGTCCTCTGGTCCAAATGAACCGGCTATTGACTGGAAATAATTACGTTTGGCTACTTGGAGGCCATTTGCACACATTCATGGACTTCATGTTCCTATACAACATTGAATTTTTGTGGATGACATTGAGCCTTGTCACCAGACCAGAATCGTTCGCAATTGCTTTGAAGAACATTCTGGACAGTTCGAGTGAATGATTTGGCCACCCACATCTCCCGACGTGAATCCCATAGGAGATTTTTGGGACATAATGGGGAGGTCAGTTCCTGCACCGCTGACAGTTTCGAAATCATGGACGGCTATAGAGGCAGCGTGGCTCAGTACTTGTGAAGGGGACTTCCAATGACTTGTCAAGTCCATTTGCTGCACTACGCTGGGCAAAGCAAAGTCCAGCAGGACATAGGAGGTATCTCATCACATTCGTCGCCTCAGTGTGTACATAAAAGGCAATGCCCAGCCGAAATCGCCATGGATAAAAATTCGAAATATACTGTAGCCATAGTCTAAGAACAGATTGTTGAAAAATACTATTGAACGGGTGAAACTCGAAATTTTCAGACGGTGGTGTGTATCTTATACTTCAGCCATCGTTTAACACGATGTTCAAAATTACCCGTAAACGGGTGAAATACAGGATAAACAAATACGATGCTACTAAAGCATCTTTGAAGGTATAACTACGAAAAGTGGTATTCAGTTTTTCTGCGAAAAATTAAAAAATACGCGTTTCAGCATTTTTGGAAATCCCACCACTAATGGGGTAAAATACTAGGTGAAAGTTTATTCGAAAATAAATCATTATTAAAGAACTACTACAGCATTCTTAAAGCTACATTATGAAAATTGGTATTTCACTTCTCAATTAGATAAAGAGAAATGTGTGACAAAAACCTTTGACTCCAGCTGCCAGAATCGCTTTTTGGCGAGAAGTACATTCGCTAAAGTCTATTCTTCTGTGAACTTAATTACCGTGGAAAGTCTTATAACGTGGTGAAATATGTGAACAACATAAAAATTCGATTTAAAAAAATCGTACTGTTTACGCGAGTGAAGCAGAAGGCGCTGAACTGCTTGACTCTGATGCACACCAGCGATGTGTCACCGACCTCGTGCTGACCGTGACAGCGTAAGCCGTCCAATAATCGATTCTCTGCGACTTTTCCAGTTTCCTGTTCCAGTATTTCTGGTGGCTGCCTCGTCTTTGTACCTCTTCTTCCGTGGTTTGTATGGAGCTAATATTCAGCTGCATGAAGTGAAATTATGTATCTGAACCCGATCCATAGTTACTGGTGACATCATAGCATGGAATATTGAAATCCTATTGCTACCGAAACGAAAAGTTCACTTCCCAGAAGAATACAGTCTACGGCATTGGTGATAAGATGAGAAAACAGTCCCGAAATACATGTGCTACAAAACGCCACTGTTTCCTGCGCTTGTACCCCGACATCAGCATGGGATATGACCGTCATGCACACGTACACAGGCCGCACAACGGGTTGCCATACTCTGCATCAGGTGGTCGAGCAGCTGCTGGGGTATAGCCTCCCATTCTTACACCAGTGCCTGTCGGAGCTCCTGAAGTGTCGTAGGGGTTTGAAGGCGTGCAGCGATAGAAATCCTTGAGTAACAGAAGAG
This sequence comes from Schistocerca piceifrons, assembly GCF_021461385.2. Lineage (NCBI taxonomy): Eukaryota > Metazoa > Arthropoda > Insecta > Orthoptera > Acrididae > Schistocerca > Schistocerca piceifrons. Next base: position 219,474,584 of record NC_060146.1, read on the forward strand.
ACATTGAATTTAACTGATGAAAGGAGGAAATAGAAAAATGCAGTAAATGAAGCAGGCAAAAAGCAGTACAAACGTCTCAAAAATGAGATCGGCAGGAAGTGCAAAATGGCTAAGCAGGGATGGCTAGAGGACAAATGTAAGGATGTAGACGCGCATATCACTAGGGGTAAGATAGGTACTGCCTACAGGAAAATTAAAGAGACCTTTGGAGAAAAGAGAACGACTTGCATAAATATCAAGAGCTCAGATGGAAACCCACTTCTAAGCAAAGAAGGGAAAGCAGAAAGGTGGAAGGAATATATAGAGGGTCTGTACAAGGACGATGTTCTTGAGGACAATATTATAGGAATGGTAAAGAATGTAGATGAAGATGAAATGGGAAATATGATACTGCGTGAAGAATTTGACAGAGCACTGAAAGACCTAAGTCGAAACAAGGCCCCGGGAGGTAGACAATATTTCATTAGAACTACTGACAGCCTTGGGAGAGCCAGACCTAACAAAACTCCATCTAGTGAGCAAGATGTATGACACAGGCGAAATACCCTCAGACTTCAAGAAGAACATAATAATTCCAATCCCAAATAAAGCAGGTGTTGACAGATGTGAAAATTACCGAACTATTAGTTTAATAAGCCACGGCTGCAAAATACTAACGCGAATTCTTTACAGACGAATGGAAAAACTGGTAGAAGCCGACTTCGGGGAAGATCAGTTTAGATCCCGTAGAAATGTTGAAACACATGAGGCAATACTGACTCTACGACTTATCTTAGAAAATAGATTAAGGAAAAGCACTACGTTTCTAGTATTTGTTAACTTAGAGAAAGCTTTCGAGAATGTTGACTGGAATACTCTCTTTCAAATTCTGAAGGTGGCACGGGTAAAATACAGGGAGAAAAAGGCTATTTACAATTTGTTCAGAAAACAGATGGCAGTCATAAGAATCGAGGGGCGTGAAAGGGAAGCAGTGGTTCGGAAGGGAGTGAGACAGGGTTGTAGCCTCTCCCCGATGCTATTCAATCTGTATATTGAGCAAGCAGTGAAGGAAACAAAAGAAACATTCTGAGTAGGTATTAAAATCCATGGAGAAGAAAGAAAAACTTTGAGGTTCGCCGATGACATTGTAATTCTGTAAGAGACAGCAAAGGACCTGGAAGAGCGGTTGAATGGAATGGCCATTGTCTTGAAAGGAGGATATAAGATGAACATCAACAAAAGCAAAATTAGGATAATGGAATGTAGTCTAATTAAATCGGGTGATGCTGCGGGAATTAGACTAGGAAATGAGCCAAAGTAGTAAACGAATTTTGCTGTTTGGGGAGCAAAATAACTGATGATGGTCGAAGTAGAGGGGATATAAAATGTAGACTAGCAATGGCAAGGAAAGCGTTTCTGAAGAAGAGGAAATTGTTAACATCGAGTATAGATTTCAGTGTCAGGAAGTTGTTTCTGAAAGTATTTGTATGGAGTGTAGCCATGTATTGAAATGAAACATGGACGATAAATAGTTTAGACAAGAAGAGAATAGAAGCTTTCGAAATGTGGTGCTACAGAATAATGCTGAAGATTAGATGGGTATATCACGTAACTAATGAGGAGGTATTGAATAGGATTGGGGAGAAGAGAAGTTTGTGGCACAACTTGACCAGAAGAAGGGATCGGTTGGTAGGACATGTTCTGAGGCATGAAGGGATCACAAATTTAGTATTGGAGGGGAGCGTGGAGGGTAAAAATCGTAGAGGGAGACCAAGAGATGAATACACTAAGCAAATTCGGAAGGATGTAGGTTGCAGTAGGTACTGGCAGATGAAGAAGCTTGCACAGGATAGAATAGCATGGAGAGCTGCATCAAACCAGTCTCTGGAATGAAGACCACAACAACAACATGATTTTTTGCATGGAATCTTGAGTGGGCCCTAGTCTCTGAACTGTCTCTTGTAATACTGCTGTATCTTTGTAAAGCCCAGTAACACCACTGTAGTATGGTAAATCACCATCAACCATTCTAATCAAATATTGTTCAGTAATTTCTTCATTCTTCCTTATATCTTAACTTATATCGGTTTTTGGTCAAAATTTACATTTAGTTAAAAATAGCGAAAAGCATTAAAGAAAATTTCACCAGACCTTCTACATCTTATTTTTAGGTTGAAATTCGTATATTATCCAGCCTTTTATCTCTTTTTCCTGTCACCGTTAAAAACTATAAAAATTATCGTCTTTCGTGGAAACTGCTTATTCACTTTTACTCTAACTTAGTACATCTTACATCATTCTACATTACTCTATGAATTAATGATTAAATCCTAACAATATTTAATTTTTCTGTTATTGGGTTGGTGCATAATTTATTCCCTAAGTTTGATAAATACAACCGGTACAATAAGAGAGATTTTAGCCATAAGAAATAACGGTGGCGACTCAAACTTGGAAAAAAAATCCCTGAGAATTCCAGATGTTAGGAGAAAGGTGTGTCAAGGAACTCCCGATTAATTAATGGTGAGCGGAGCAAGGGGAGGGGGGTGGGGGTCAGCACACCACTGTAAAGACTTTTTTTTCTCAGCTGAGCTATATACTGGCCATAAGCAGTAGTTTAACAACAGTTCTTAAACATCGATGATTTATATGGAATAATACTTATAATTAATACACTTTTGAGATATTAAGTATTTTAAAATTTGTGATTTATAAAACTAATTAAAATTCAGTGTCAGTGCTAGGTTAACAACACAGAATTCCCTGAGATTTTCTGAATTCCCTGATTTTTTAATGTAAAATGTAGTCCTCTGAAAATTCCAGGTTTTCCTGAAGAATCACCACCGCGATAATACATTCTCCTTCACTATTTACAAAAGTCTGTCAACGCTGGCGTAACTTTTCGATTCCGCATCTGTAGAAGTGACGTGGTTCTGATGCGAAGAACTCGTCGAGCCATGTTCGGAGCGCATTTTCATTTGGAAAGAAAGTTCCTTGATGGTTCTTCGCTAGAGAGCTGAAAAGGTGAAAACCTGAGGGCGCGCGCGGAATGGCTTCCCAACCCAACTCCTGCATAGCGTTTTTTGCCAGTCTGGCAGGATGCTAGGGGGAGGGGTGCGTTATCTTGGAGACGTATCACTTCGCACAGTCTTCCTGGTCGTTCTTCGATTGCGTATGCAAGACGTCTCAGCTGTTGACAATAAATGTCAGCAGTAGTGGTCACACCTCAGGGAAGCAATTCGTAGTACACCACACCGGCGTTGTTCCACCAGATGCGTAACGTCATCTTTTGTGGACGCGCGCAGGTCTTTGTACGGGAAGCTGACGTTTTGCTTGGGCCCAACCATTCCTTTCCTTTCGTTATGTTAGCATAAAGACACAATTTCCCGACACCAACAACAATACGGGGTAGGAATGGTCGGTGTTGGTCACGAGCCAATTCATGACGAGCAAGCAGAGATGCACATGTGGCCACCTACCGATTTTAGCGATTTTCGCTTAGGGAATATTGTACCCATACATCCAATTTGTCAACTTTCCCATTGCCTGAAAATGTCGGACGATGGTGGAATGTTCACAGTTCATCACATTTGCCAGTTCTCGTGTATATTAAAGTGGATCATTGGGAATTAACGCGTTTGAACGATTTTCATCAATCCCCAAAGATCTTCCTCAATGCGGAGAGTCACTAATGTCGAAACGATCCTCCTTAAAACGCGGAACCCATTTTCTTGCATGCTCCATCCAGTGGCATTATCCCCACACACAGCATAAATGTTTGTGGCTGCCTCCGCTGCTGCCAACCCTCTATTAAACTCAAAAAGAAGAATATGTCAGAAATCTTCCAATTTCTCCACTTGGCAGTCCATTTTATGGCGTACACACCTCCCCCACTCTCCAAATTACAAAATGACAGTAATTAAACTCAACTAGCAATAATAAACTACACTACTGTCCATTAAAATTGCTACACCACGAAGATGACGTGCTACAGACGCGAAATTTAACCGACAGAAAGAAGATGCTGTGATATGCAAATTATTAGCTTTTCAGAGCATTCACGTAAGGTTTCCGACTTCGATAAAGGTCGGATTGCAGCCTATCGTGATTGCGGTTTATCGTATCGCGACATTGCTGCTCGCGTTGTTCGAGATCCAATGACTGTTAGGAGAGTATGGAATGGGTGGGTTCAGGAGGGTAATACGGAACGACGTGCTGGTTCCCAACGGCCTCGTATCACTAGCTGTCGAGATGACAGGCATCTTATCCGTATGGCTATAACGGATCGTGCAGCCATGTGTCAATCCCTGAGTCAACAGATGGCGACGTTTGCAAGACAACAACCATCTGCACGAACAGTTCGACGACGTTTGCAGCAGCATTGACTATCAGCTCGGAGACCACGGCTGCGGTTACCCTTGACAGGAGCGCCTGCGATTGTGTACTCAACGATGAACCTGGGTGCACGAATGGCAAAACGTCATTTTTTCGGATGAATCCAGGTTATGTTTACAGCATCACGATGGTGGCATCCGTGTTTGGCGACATCGCGGTGAACGCACATTGGAAGCGTGTATTCGTCATCGCCATACTGGCGTATCACCTGGCGTGATGGTATGGGGTGCCACTGGTTACACGTCTCGGTCACCTCTTGTTCGCATTGACGGCACTTTGAACAGTGGACGTTACATTTCAGATGTGTTACGACCCCTGCGAAACCCTACATTTCAGCAGGATAATGCACGACCGCATGTTACAGGTCTTGTGCGGGCCTTTCTGGATACAGGAAATGTTCGACTGTTGTCCTGGCCAGTACATTCTCCAGATCTCTCACCTATAGAAAACGTCTGGTCAATAGTGGCCGAGCAACTGGCTTGTCACAATACGCCAATCACTATTGTTGATGAACTGTGGTATTGTGTTGAAGCTGCATGGGCAGCTGTACCTGTACACGCCATCCAAGCTCTGTTTGACTCAATGCCCAGGTGTATCAAGGCCGTTATTACGGCCAGATGTGGTTGTTCTGGGTACTGATTTCTCAGGATCTATACACCTAAATTGCGTGAAAATGTAATCATATGTCAGTTGTAGTATAATGTATTTGTCCAATGAATAACCGTTTATCATCTGCATTTCTTTTTGGTGTAGCAATTTTAATGGCCAGTAGTGTACACATAAAAAATGACAATCGATAAGTAAAGCCATAGCAACCGGAATACCAAGATGCAAAACAAAAAGACGACGAACTTATGTACCAGCCGAAGTTGTTGTGGAGTGCTTTGTCTGCCAGGGATAGACGGCCAAGCCTGTCTCCTTGTGACCTGGAGGCAGGGTAGGCAGGGTAGGAGGGTAGGGGGAGTCCCTCTCCCGACTGTCTTCCTCTAGCTCGTAACTGTTACTACGCACCCAAGACCACTTGTTGTTCCATACTTCCAACTATTGTAGGATGAGAACGTATCAGTTAAGATCGAGCCAACGCTGCAGATGTGCACTCTTTACTGGTCTTCCAGAAAATGAAGGCCTCAGTGCTTTAGTGGTGAGGTGGACTTAGTTACCAGATGGCCACCCAGTAGATTGCTCCGTGCGCGACGGCCTGGGAGACGACCAGCCAGACGACCAGCCCAGCCAGACCCACAGGACTGGAACCCGCCCGCAGGTAGAGCCACAGCAGGCTCCAGCAGGGGGCTGCCCTCTGCTCGCTCCACGGGAGGTCCTCTGCGCAGGGCGACGCCTCCGGCGCCTGCACACGTCAGCCGCAGCTATAGTGCACACAGTACTGGCGCAGCCAACATCGAAGGTGTAGAACCACGAACATGACGGTTGCCAAGTGATGTGTGGTAAGAGTAATGGAATTTTAAATAAATCTGAGATTTTCACACATGATAAAAATCACAAAAACTTGGTATCAATGGTTGGTTCTATATGAGGACATTGGTTTCAGAAAACATCGTCCTTGTGCAACTAGCTCTTTATTCCCACGAATTAATGCCCGCTATCGACAGGGGATCTCAAGTTGATTCCGTATTTCTAGATTTCCGGAAAGCTTTTGACACTGGACCTCACAAGCGACTTCTAATCAAGCTGTGGGCCTATGGGGTATCTTCTCAGTTGTGTGACTGGATTCGTGACTTCCTGTCAGGAAGGTCGCAGTTCGTAGTAATAGACGGCAAATCATCGAGTAAAACTGAAGTGATATCAGGTGTTCCCCAGGGATGCGTCCTGGGACCTCTGCTGTTCCTGATCTATATAAATGACCTGGGTGACAATCTGAGCAGTTCTCTTAGGTTGTTCGCAGATGATGCTGTAATTTACTGTCTAGTATGGTCATCCGAAGACCAGTATCAGTTGCAAAGCGATTTAGAAAAGATTGCTGTATGGTGTGGCAGGTGGCAGTTGACGCTAAATAACGAAAAGTGTGAGGTGATCCACATGAGTTCCAAAAGAAATCCGTTGGAATTCGATTACTAGATAAATAGTACAATTCTCAAGGCTGTCAATTCAACTAAGTACCTGGGTGTTAAAATTATGAACAACTTCAGTTGGAAAGACCACATAGATAATATTGCGGGAAGGCGAGCCAAAGGTTCCGTTTCATTGGCAGGACGCTTAGAAGATGCAACAAGTCCACTAAAGAGACAGCTTACACTACACTCGTTCGTCCTCTGTTAGAATCTTGCTGTGCGGTGTGGGATCCTTACCAGGTGGGATTGACGGAGGACATCGAAAGGGTGCAAAAAAGGGCAGCTCGTTTTGTACTATCACGTAATAGGGGAGAGAGTGTGGCAGATATGGTACGCGAGTTGGGATGGAAGTCATTAAAGCAAAGACGTTTTTCGTCGCGGCGAGATCTACTTACGAAATTTCAGTCACCAACTTTCTCTTCCGAATGCGAAAATATTTTGTTGAGCCCAACCTACATAGATAGGCATGATCATCAAAGTAAAATAAGAGAAATCAGAGCTCGAACAGAATGGTTTAGGTGTTCGTTTTTTCCGCGCGCTGCTCGGGAGTGGAATGGTACAGAGATAGCATGATTGTGGTTCGATGAACCCTCTGCCAAGCACTTAAATGTTAATTGCAGATTAATCATGTAGATGTAGATGTAGATGTAGATGTCACCAGTACGAACCCTTCTTAGAGCCAGATTAATGCCACAAGAAAAAAAAGTTCTGCTCGCAACAGTGTTGAGTATATAGGATGTCTCAGTATCACATCTTCCAAAATACACCAATTGCAACACTCACCATAGCTTCACTTTCAGCTTCTTCGTCATCAGCCTCTTCCAAGATGTGCCCTCCAGTTGCACTGAGGGAAATAATGTTTGTCAGGACTTGGTAGTTTTCTTGAATCTCGTTGAATCTTCCTTGAAATTCAATGCGACCCTGCAAAAAAAAAAAAAAAAAGTAATGCATGTAAGGTGTCTGGATACCTTCTCAGTTTCTCTTTACTGCCTCTCGTGATCGACCGACATCTCTAGGGATGCAGAAAGACAACATCCGACGTCAATGCCTCACGATAACTCTAGACATGCTTTACAGTGTTGTTCACAACATTATTCCTAGACTACAGCTATTGTTGAGGAATGATGGTGGACATATTGAGCATTTCCTGTAAAGAACATCATCTTTGCTTTGTCTTACTTTGTTATGCTAATTATTGCTATTCTGATCAGATGAAGCGCCATCTGTCGGACATTTTTTGAACTTTTGTATTTTTTTGGTTCTAATGAAACCCCATGTCATTCCAAGCATGTGTGTCAATTTTTACCTCTCTATCTATATTATTCCATGGTTTATTAAGTTTTCAAATTTATACGGACTTTTTGATCACCCGGTATATACTTGGCTGAAAGTAAAAATGATTTATTCATAGACATATGATATGCAGGTATGCAGCATCATCATAAGAAATAAAAAGACCACATTAACTGAGAGTGAGATCTATTATTTCCCGCAAACATTGACATGTTCAAGCACCACTGCTTTGATGCCGGACACATATTGACATATATTAGGAACAAATACAGTAGCAATAAATACACGAATAAATTTGTGAATGATTTGGGAGTGTGTGTTATTCAGTACACAGAACTGCCACTACAGGCAGTAACAATGTCTCCAGCTTGGTTCGGCATTGAGTTAACCTGAGCTTTGTATGACAGACACAGGTGCATTGTACTGTGCTGCTTCAACTCTGAGCCAGGGTCCACCAGTCACAGAGGCTGGTGGGAGACAGTGTGTGAGTGACTCGGCAACCTGTGACCAGTTGTTCCCAGTGGGTGAGAGACCTGGGGAACAGCGTGGGCAGATAGAGATAATGTCACAGAGATCTTGGAGGTATACTGCAGCTACATGTCAGAAATGTAACAGGTACTGTCTAAACTACCATCTGCATGAACCACAGGTGATGGTGTTGTGTTCCCAGTGGTGCCCAACACCATCACATCTGGTGGTAGGCCCATAAGACGATGATAAATTTAATTCGGCGATGTTTCCGCTTGTCAGAGCCTTCACACATGGCTACATGCATTGTGATACTGTACGTCTCATAGGAAAAGATGGTGCGCTGCCATTGTTATGTACAGTGTTTTGATTTAGCGCGCTATTGTCGCCATGCCTCTCTCTGCTGCAGCATCAAGGGAAGCCACAACAATGGTTGCCGTGCTAGCACTTTGGTGCTCCAGATGGTGTCAAACTGTTCTTGTTGGTACTTGTCTTACTGGAAAAAAACAACTCATGTCCTGACTCAGGTTACAAGACGTACCTAATACAATCCTACACACCCGAACAAACAATATCCCTGTCTTCGGGGTCGCTGGGTGTGTGTATGGCTCTTGACATCTCGTATAGCGTTGAAGACCACCTTCCTGAACCCATTCATTCCATATGTGTGTCAAAGTTGTGAGTTCCCAACCGATGTGGCCAGCAATACCACAAAACGGTAAACTGCGCTCTATATAGATGATGTTGTTGCCATTGTCGAATTCTGACGCATGCTTGTAGAAACGTACCTTGCACATGAGGCTTAACGCAATCTTCTCAATAACAACCAACATTTTAATGCAATTTATGGATAAGATACACGCTATGGAATGTTTCCATATAAGTGGAATGTAGATGGCATTACTCCCACCTTCTTTGTGTGGTATACCAATAATTCAAGCATCCACGTATTTATTGCACTTGGTGCTAGTTTGAAGATTCTTTCATGGTAGTGCAAATTTAATGGCCAACTGTGTGTGTATATGATATGATGCGCTCAAGATGTTGTGATATGCTCAAAATGTTCATCACTTATCTTGTAACGGGGTACTAATTCACTTTTTCTTTTTTGTTGCTTAGAATGTTCACCACTAATCCTTTTTAATTTGTTACTAATTGGTTCTTTCCCTTTGTTATTGCCTAGGATGTTCATTACTAATCTTGCTGTTGGGCACTAATTTCATCTTTCTTCTTTTTTTTTTTTTTTTTGCTGCTCAAGATGTTCACCATTAATTAATCTTCTAATGGGGTACTAAGTCTTTCTTTGTCTTTTTTATGGGCATCATGTTGCATTCACCAACATTTGAAGAGAGCTACCATTTGTTAGATTGAACTAAAAAAGTTTCCAATTGTTTGTGCAGTTCCTTCGATTGTCCAACAATGTATTTTCCAATGGATAACAATACTGAAACTTTCTGGCGCACACTCCGCTGTAGAGCGAAAATTTCATTCTAGATAACAATACTATCCGAAAACAATCTGCTACTGCTGCTGATCCTATTCGATATATTTTTTACGTATATTCAGATATTAAAGGTTCTATTGCGTTTCTTTGGGTACCCTCAATGTGTATTCATTTCTGTTGCCCATTCGCAATTCAGTATAAATTCTGCGTTCTGTTAGTCAAATATTCAACAAGACAGTTACATATTGGTGCAGGTATTTCACGTGATTGTATGGTGGTGATTAGTCAGATATATAACTGGATGACTTGCGGAAAGAAGACTAGGAAGACAGAAGGTACAAACTGTGCTGTATCCAGTATATGCAAAAAGATGAAGGAAGGAAGGAAGGAAGGAAGGAAGGAAGTAGCATTTCTCACGGAGTAGCCTTTCTATGGCTCAAGTGCCTCTGAGCACTATGGGACTTAATATCTGAGGTCATCAGTCCTCTATAACTTACAACTACTTAAACCTAAGTAACCTAAGGACATCACACACCTCCATGCCTGAGGCAGGATTTTAACCTGCGACTGTAGCGGTCGCGCGGTTCCATACTGAAGCGCCTAGAACCGCTCGGCCGTAGCCTTTCTCAAACCCTCACTGGTTTCTTGAGAGAATCTTCTTTTCCTCTTAGAACGTCATGTTTTGTTCTGTATGAGCCTGGCACAGACACAAGTCACTGATATTGCTCTGTTATTTTGTGTTTCCCATATTTTACCTGTTTTCTATATAGTCACTGAATTCTTTTGCAGTCGTGAGGGACTTTTCATTGCACAGAGATTTTTGTTAAATAAAAGCTACACTTTCAAATAAACCTGTGGTTATCCTCATAGTATGTTGGAAGAAAGATTCACTGAAAGCAGAGGACAATTACAGGTAGGCATACCTGTTTACGGACGATTATATGGCCGCAGAGCTGCAGCAGGTTAATATGGCGGGCGTATGTGGTTGATGACAGTATGCGGTCACAGAATGGTATCATTGACCAGGCAAGATTGTTTAGTTGAGGATGATCATGTGGTCACAGAGCAGCAGTGGGTTGAGCTGGTAGACCTCCATGTTTTAGGATGATGATGTGGTCGCAGAGTGACAGCAGGTTGAGCAGGTAGGTCTACCTGGCAGAGGACGATGATACCACAAACAGCATCAGGTTGAGCTGGTAGGTCTACCCGGTTGAGGATGGTGACATGGTCAGTGAGTGGCAACGGGTTGAGTTGGTAGGTGTAGCTGGTTTAGGATGATGATGTGGCCACAGAGTGGCAGCAAGTTGAAGAGGTAGGCCTACCTGGTTGAAGACAGTGACTTGATCACAGAGTGGTAGCTGGTTGGGCTGGTAGGCGTACCTGGCTGAGGATAGGACATGGTCAACGAGTGGCAGCAGGTTGAGTTGGTAGATTTACCTGGTTCAGGATGATGATGTGGTTACAGAGTAATAGAAGGTTGAGCTGGCATTCCTACCTTGTTGAGGACGATTATGTGGTCACAGAGGGGCAAGAGGTTGAGCTGGTGTGTGACAAGCAGCCTCGTCTTGCCAGCCAGCAGCTTCAGGATACACTCGTGGAACACGTGGCTGGCCACGTGCGGATCCACAGCAGAGAGCGGGTCATCCAGTAGGTAGACATCCGCATCCCGATATGCCGCCCTGCCAATATAGAGCAATGCAGAGCTTTAGCCACAATTACAGTCTCTATATGGCTGCTAAGTTAATAGGCTAGGTTTAAAAGTTGCTAGGAAATCAGTTACAATAAAATAATTTGTAGCTTTTAGCATTTACATTGGAATTTATCCAAACGATATCAGCGAGAACTTTCAAATATTATTACCCTAAGCTCCTGAATGTAAAAAGATTGTAGCACCTCAATTAAGTGAACATCTTTAAGAAGCAGATGTGTTTTATAATAGTAATTTTCTGTCAGAAGAAAACAGAGTGTCTGGCAGTGACTCGTGGAAACAAACTGCGTTCTCTACGTTATCTGTTCCTCCACTATGAGTGCTAGTCCTGCAAGACGTGCAGAGCAACTGTTGGCAAGTTTAGAAAGTAGGAGAGCCGTAGTGGCAGAAGTGACTCTGTGGGGCAGTTTGCGAATTGTGCCAAGCATGCAATTGGAGTTTCAGTGTAGCAATCTGTCTTAATTTCTGAGGACGTTTGGCTTAATCTCTGCGCCCGCGCGGGTGTGTGTGTGTGTGTGTGTGTGTGTGTGTGTGTGTGTGTGTGTGTGTGTGTGCCAGTGAGAGAGAGAGAGAGAGAGAGAGAGAGAGAGAGAGAGAGAGAGAGAGAGAGAGAGAGGGGGGGGGGGGGAGGGAGGGGGAGAGAGAGAGATTTCGAAGCATTATCTGGCAACATTAATCCACGTGGCTACTGCTGAAAACTACATTACAAATCTAGCCTCGAATATCACAATCGTGCATCACAACTGTTACCCGCTCTGTGGATGAATGGAAGCATCACAGAGGTAGACTACCTTGCCACATGCAGACAGGCATCCCTACATCCAAATAGTGAGTGTGCTCAGCTGTTCCGAATTTGTTTGTTCCTGCAACAGTTCGCCAAAGTTCATCCATACTTTACAGCAATGGGAACAAATCTGTTGTTCTACAGGACATCTACCATGCGTCCTGTGTTGCACACTGGACGTCTCCTGGTGGCTGTTATCCGGTATGATCCCCACTGGCACATACTTGGTAGCAGTCAGTTGTCTAGTGAGCTGCAAACAACTGTCTTTCTGGATTCTGTCAGGTGCTCATAGTCACAAGGTGCCACAGAACATGATAAATAGTGTCCACAGAGTCACTGACTGCCATGTTTGGATTAAATCATCTTCTACATCATATCGAATGACGTTCTCGCTCTTTCACTGTGTGAGGACGAATGTCCGCTCATCTTTTAATGTTTCAGTCTTGTTTACAGCTTACCCTATGATAAAGATCGAAGACTCTCTTCCTAGCACAGTATACCCTAGTATCACTGTTTTGCGACCCCTTGTCCCTTATCCTGGATTTTTTTACACATCTATACTATTAAAACGCTTTCCTTTAACCCGATGCCAGTTGCTAGTTGCGTATATAATGGGATCCAGGGATAAAATCATTTTTTTTCAGTATTTCCTATAATTATTGTCCGAATTTAAACATGTAAAATGTTTTGATAGTCTGTTCATTAAGATAGATGATCTTATGTTAAAGGTGTAAAAAAGTAAGAGAAGTATTACAGTTAGAGTGTGTCTTGATGCAGCATAAGTGACAGCGAGCATATGTCCAGACTATATTCATTCACGATTTGTGAATGAGAGCACTAAGCAACTTGCATCAAATATTATATATAATGTCAAACCACTACGAAACTTTTTGAAACTGACACCTCCCACAAAATGATGAAAGGAAAACAGTTTATTTGTTGCTACATTTTCGCCGTTCGTACAAACTTGAACATCAAACAAGGCGTTTTATTTTATTTCTCCTTTAGTACCAACTTTATTGGCAACACCGTCTGCAGGCAGTATCCAAGTGCGCCACTGAATATACCTGCAAAATTATATCACATTATGGCACGTAGATCAAAAGATATGAAGACTTAAATATTTAAATGAGTGAAAAATAACTTTTTGCTTCAAACTGAGTGCGAATTACCCAGACTACATTCATGTAGTGTTTCATAATGAGTACACTTAACGACTTCCAACAAATTGAAAGTATAATTTCAAGCCTTTCCTAAAAAAATTTTCGCGTGCATGCTTAAAGTCAGACATTTATTTCACACATTAACTCATCTGTAAAGTAACCAAATGTTTGAGAGTATTTCACACTTGGGAGTTCGATTTTGCAAATAATCGTGAGTTTACCGGTGATTTTTCCAATGAAATACAGAATTCAGTGCTGTAGGGACGTGTTTAAAAAAAAGTTAAATTTTCCATTTACACTGTCTGGTTCATAAATCTCTTCCTAGTATGTTTCTCTCACCCCTAAGATAGATTCAATCTTTCATATTTCTTAAAATGAAAAACCAACCGCCATCAATGATAAATTGTGATTTTTATTTCAATGCACGATGCACTTCAGTCCTGCAGGACGCATCATCAGGTACTTGATCCAAAATTTTTCGGATTTACATCATTACTGGTCTGTTTCAGTAGTGGTTACATGGTTATCAAGCACAGGTTGAGTAAGATATTGATATACATATTCACACTTTCCGTCGTATGTCACATATCTAAAAACAATTCAGACTGGATACAGACCAATATTCACATAAATTAGAAAAATGATGTAGCCTGATCAAGCATCTGAGGATGAGCCACCAGTGCTGAAAATGAATGGTTGGTAACTGAAGGCGGTATGTTTTTCATTTTGCGAACGTATTTCAGTCATGGAAGCAACACTGGTAGCAATGGATAAAATAAAGTGTATTATTTATTATTTCACAATGCCAGCTAACTGGTCAGAACATTGCATCGTTAAAATTTGACAGTGATTGTTAGGTAAGTCTTTCAGTATCGCTTTTACATCCAAACAAGAGAAGTAAGTTGGACCTATAAATTAAATGTCAATAGCGGCTTCATTATATCCTTCGATCACCCTGGGGACTTTATGTGGGACTACGAATGAGTTTGAACATTCTGTTTTATGTACAACAGAGGGACACATTACCATTCATCAGCTGAGATGAAGTAGAGGCTGGTCATTAGGGAAGAATATTTTCAAGGTGATAGACTGTGTGAAGTGTGCTTCATAACAGAACTATTTGTGGCAGAGTTTAAACCACAGGTATTTCATTCAAGTTTGAAGTACAGTTCCCATCTGAATGTCCAGTTTCGGGTTTTAAATAGTTTCCTTAAATCAATAAAGTCCAATGTCTACGTAGTTTGTTTGACAAAACCCCATCATTGTGATACCTCTGGTTTTGCCGAAGTAATTGAGTTTGGTGTTCTATTTTATATATTCAAATGGAATCAAGAAATTCGCTGAACATCAGAATGTACACCACAGACCCACTTATGTTCTGTCCAAGTTGGGCTCCATCTTGAACGACACACAATTTATGACATGTTGAACACAAAACTTCGTTCCTCTGTCTTACTGGCAAAATTATGAGGAATACTACTCACATAATCTCAGCGGCGATGTTTGAGAATAAGAAATCACGTTTGCAACAAATTGGCACTGTGAACTGTAGATATTCAGATGCGCTTCTGGCAAATCGTTCTTCATTAAAACTGCCTACCTCGGCATCATGATGATGGGCAGCCACTATCTGATCGTGATCGAAGGTCCAGTAAGCACATATAACAGAAGTGATTACTTACAAAAACAAAAAAGAGATTATCTTATGTAAAGAAATTAGCGCTACCAAATGTTGTGGGAGTGTGTGTAGTAGATATTTAATTTTAACGCTTCAGTCATCTGTCTTTAGTGGGAAGATGGGTAGAAAGTCTGGGACTAAAACTATATGTGAATAAGTCGCAAGTAATTTTAACTTCTCATCAAAAATTAATTATTTCGGAAAAAAGAGCCTTCTATTGGTCTCACGAGTACTCTTACACCTTAATAGAAGACTGTGAACAACTCTGAGTACCTCAACTGGCGAAAAAAATACCGTTGCTACGTGCACTAAGATATTCACTTGCCACACTCCCATTCAGAAATTTTGGAACATATTTTCACAAGATGTAAAACTTAGACTTGTGCAGCCACTAATTCTGCTAAACCTCCACTGTTATGATGCAATGCTTTCTAAATTAGACTGAAAGTCCTTATACAGGCAAGCAACCAATATGAACGTAATTTATCAATTGAAGACACGAAGTCTGTATATGAGTCCGCGATCATTTTATTTATAGCACTTTTATTTTCACAAGTCCGTCTTGATCACATTGATTTCTTTACAAAAAAAATGGTTCAAATGGCTCTGAGCACTATTGGACTGAACATCTGTGGTCATCAGATGCACCCTCATGCATGTAATTTCTGAGTGACGTATGGAATAAATTCTTGAAACTTTCAATATATGTCACCATCATCACGAGCGGTTTTTGTCTGATGGCTGCGACAAGCATCAAAAGCTCAAGGATGCTATTGTACTTGTTGGATGTGGCAAACCTGTAGTATATTAATGAAGAGTAGCCTACCATGGTAAATAAAGACAAATGGCAGCGCAGATGGGCTTGCTGGTGAAAACCCTGTTACGAAGAAAATGTCTGTGAAATGTTTAAGGAATGTGTGTAATCTCTTATCATCAATGAGAATAAATGTCTCAAGCTTTTCATATCTGACTGCGTCAACATCATCAGAAACAGATTTTCATCTGATGAAGCTGGCTTTGAAAATGTATCAGAAACTCAGACGTTTTATTGTATTTAGTGTAGCAAGAAAACTAAGAGTATTTCACTGCTGAAGTGTCTGCCATGATTACTGAGAAATAGCGGCAGAGAGCTGTTCTCCACTAGAACTCTAGTTATGCCTAAAATGTACACTGCCAGAAATGCATCAAGCAAGGTGGTGCAGCTGGCCGGTGTAGGCGAGCGGTTCTAGGCACTTCAGTCTGGAACTGCGCGACCACTCCGGTCGCAGGTTCGAATCCTGCTTCGGGCATGGATGTGTGTGATGTCCTTAGGTTAGTTAGGTTTAAGTAGTTCTAAGTTCTAGGGGACTGATGACCTCAGATGTTAAGTCCCATAATGCTCAGAGCCATTTGAACGATTTTTTAGGTGCTGCAGTGGTTAGCACACTGGACCCGCATTCTGGAGGATGATGATTGAAACCCATGTCCAGCCATCCTGATTTAGGTTTCCCTAAATCGCTTCGGGTCAATGCCAGGGTGCTTCCTCTGAAAGAGAACAGCGCACTTTGTTCCGCACCCTCCCTTAATCCAATGGGACCACTGCCCTCTCTGTTTGGTCCCCTCCCCGAATCAACCAACTGACCGACTAGAAATGCAAGGTGCACTTCTATACCTGTAGTGCTGGAATGACTAAATCTCTCAAGCTTTCAGTAGCTCCCACCACCACTACCACCACCAGGATAACCTGATGAAGGTGTTTGTGTCAGGGACCAAAAACTCGATGGTGTTATTCTTCTTGATCCGACCTGAGAAGCTGGTGGACTGGAGGGTTAAAGTGCAGAGGTAGCTGCCGGCAGGCAGGTAGTAACATACCTGGCGAGCGCCAGCCGGGCCCTCTGCCCCCCGCTGAGGCGCGCCCCCCTTTCACCCACGGGGGTCTCGTCCCCCCTGGGCAGCCGGCGCAGGTCCCCCAGCAGGTCGCACGCCGCCAGCACCGCCCCGTAGCGGCCGCAGTCCGCGTCGGGCTGCCGGCCACCGCAGCCCCCCAGCACCACGTTGTGGCGCGCGCTGCCGCTGAACACCCACGCCTCCTGTGGCGACAGCGACGTCGTGCCCGACACGGACACGCGGCCCCCTGAGGCTCGCAGCTCTCCCAGCAGCGCCAGCAGCAGCGACGTCTGTCGGCACAACTCGTTTTGAGTTCACGCGGAAAAATGGGGATGACCTGCTAGTAGATATCTGGCGGCAGTGGCGGACGGAAAAGAATGGAAGGCACATTGGTGACTACCTCAGATATGTCTATGTAAACAAAAATGTATATGTATGTATGTTCCAAATCATTTACCTCTGAAACTTCTTCACCACATGTTTTGGCCTTGTTTTTGGGAACCTAACTCTATTATACACTACTGGCCATTAAACTTCCTACACCAAGAAGAAATGCAGATGATAAACGGATATTCATTGGACAAATATATTGTACTAGAACTGACATGTGATTACATTTTCACACAATTTGGGTGCATAGATCCTGAGAAATCAGTACCCAGAACAACCACCTCTGGTCGTAATAACGGCCTTGATACGTCTGGGCATTGAGTTAAACAGGGCTTGGATGGCGTGTACAGGTACAGCTGTCCATGCAGCTTCAACACGCACCCGCGATAGGCTACAATCCGACCTTTATCAAAGTCGGAAACTTTACGGTACGCATTTCTCCTCCTTACACTAGGCATCACAACAACGTTTCACCAGGCGACGCCGTTCAACTGCTGTTTGTGTACGAGAAATCGGTTGGCAACTTTCGTCAAGTCAGCACGTTGTAGGTGTCGCCACCGGCGCCAACTTTGTGTGAATGCTCTGAAAAGCTAGTCATTTGGATATCACAGCATCTTCTTCCTGTCGGTTAAATTTCGAGTCTGTAGCACGTCATCTTCGTGGTCTAGCAATTTTAATGGCCAGTAGTGAATATTTAACACACACACATACATGTGTGGAAGAAATTTTGACGATAGCTTTGCAAGGTATCGAAAGTTATAAGTCGAAGAGAGCTCACACAGTATTATGTGCGTTGCCGCTATTTATAGCATGTGGGTATTTCAATATTAATAAGGTGAGTGTTTATATCATTGGATATTGGAGGAAGTGATCCTGAGAGCCAATGAGAGTTTAACCCTTCAGAACGTAAATTCCGAGGTAAGTATTTTGTTGTGGCTAGTGGGAGTGGGAGCTGTCAATTTCTGTATGAGATGGATTACGGATAATTTACTTATCTCAAGAATAATAGAGCGATTTCTGTTACTTCAAAAATATTGTTAAATATACTTATCTTTATAAGCTTAAGAAGCAATGCATATGTTGGTTTCATGAAGACTATAGAATCCAAAAGTGGCTACATATCTCGACGTAATCGCCAATCCCATTCTCCAGTTTGACCGATAGCCAAAAGAACTAACAAGTAACAAAGAGGGTGTTGGCAACCCGTATCGGCAAACTAACAGAGGGGTGGTATCTTATTGCCACTGCTCATTTGTTTGTACTTTTGTTTATGTCCAGTTAGGCGCTAGTTTTAATATTTGGCGAAACTTGTGGTCTGCTACTTCACCAAACTGGTTAAAATGTTGGAATAGTAAAGGCACCAAAACCAGGTAAAAAGTGTATGCTGGGGCAGAAATTGAGAAAAGAATTACAGATTCAGATCACTGATCATTCAAGGAAAGTCTGAAGGAAAAATGGTTATGGTCAGAGAATGCTCTGATAGGTACAGGGTCTGCGATAGTGTCTCGTCATCCGAGAGAATGTTACACTGAGAACAGGTTGGAGCAATCCACGGTGGTAGCTACGAGTGCAGCTTTGAAGGGATGTGCAGTGTGCCAGTACAGTGTAGGCGTGGAAGAGCAGGGCCCCGGGGCCGGGAGCTCAGGGGGACCTACCTTGCCACTGGCTACGGGGCCCACCACGGCACACAGAGACCCCGGTGGCAGGCTGAAGGAGATCCCCTCGAGGACATCTGGGCCGTCGCAGGTCCACCGGAAGTTGGCCTCGCGCGCCTCCACAGCGCCCACCGGAAGCTCTGCCTCTGCCTGTGCGACTGGTCCCACCTGCTGCGAGTTGGCAGCACGATCTTCCTCCAGCAGGAATTTCTGTCAACACAAAGCAATCCGGGCACTTTTTGGGTAGGTTACCACCACAGTTTGCCACATACAGGCGCGACGCTCCCGCTCATTTCTGTCATACATTATATGATCAAAAGTGTCAGGACACCGCTATGTAGTGTGGTATTGACAATCAGATGTCATGACAGCTGAATCCTTCAATATAAAGACGAGACAGTGAGTTTTGTGTTGTTAGCTGAGAAGCAGTCAGACATCTAAATCCTGAGAAAGCCACTGGAGTTGATCATAAACAAGCAGAACTCATAAAGGCTACTAGAGAAGAGATACATGAAGAATTGTTCCATCTCATACAAGTTGTATGCAGAACTGGGGGGCTTCTGGCAGACTTTTAAAAATATGCCACACTGCTGATACTGACGAAAGCATCTTTAAACATGCGTAAACAATACCAGACCATCACTTGGGTAATCCACACCTCAAAGATCTTAACCTGTGTCATTCTAAGGGTGATGGAATACAGGATAGATACAACGACCACTGACACCCAGTTTAGAAGAGGTGAAGGAACGCGAGACGCAATACTCGGCTTATGATTAATTCTTGACAAGAGACTAATGAAGGGTCAGGACAAATACATTGCGTTCATTAATTTAGAAAACAGCATTTGACTAGGTAGACTGGGACAGCTCTTTAACATGCTGAGAGAGTGACTGACATAAACTGTTGGGACAGAAGACTAATTAAGAGACTGTACAGAGAACATGTCGCCGTAATAAGGTGTGGAGAACATCAAGACGAAGCCACTGGTAAGAAGAGTGCTCGACAGGGCTGCTCAATCTCTTCTGTCTTTTCAACGGATGCATTCAAAGGGCAATAGACGAAGCTAAAGGGAAACGATAATCTATAGGAAGAATCAAAATTCATGGTAAGAAAATAGACATGCTGCGTTTTCCTGGTGGTACCGATGTGTTTAGTGAAGATGCAGAACAATTAGAAGCGATGTTGGCACAGATGGTTGTTGTTGTTGTTGTTGTTGTTGTGGTCTTCAGTCCTGAGACTGGTGTGACGCAGCTCTCCACGCTACCCTATACTGTGCAAGCTTCTTCATCTACCAGTACTTACTGCAATCTACAGCATTCTGATTCTGCTTAGTGTATTCATCTTTTGGTCTCACTCTACGATTTTTACCCTCCACGCTGCCCTCCAATGCTAAATTTGTGATCCCTTGGTGCCTCAGAATATGTTCCACCAACCAGTCCCTTCTTCTTGTCAAGTTGCGCCACAAATTCCTCTCCTCCCCAATTCTATTCAATACCTCATCATTAGTTAAGTGATTTACCCATCTAATCTTCAGCATTCTTCTGTAGCAGCACATTTCGAAAGCCTCTATTCTCTTCTTGTCCAAACTTTTTATCGTCCATGTTTCACTTCCATTCATGGCTACACTCCATACAAATACTTTCAGAAACGACTTCCTGACATTTAAATCTATACTCGATGTTAATAAACTTCTCTTCTTCAGAAACGCTTTCCTTCCCGTTGCCAGTCTGCATTTTATATCTTCTCTACTTCGACCATCATCAGTTATTTTGCTCCCCAAATAGCAAAACTCCTTTACTACCTTAAGTGTCTCATTTCCTAAACAAATTCCCTCAGCATCATCCAACTTAATTCGACTACATTCCATTATCCTCGTTTTGCTTTTGTTGATGTTCATATTATATCCTCCTTTCAAGACACTGTCCACTGCGTTCAACTGCTCCTCCAAGTCCTTAGCTGTCTCTGAGAGAATTACAATGCCATCGGCGAACCTCGAAGTTTTTATTTCTTCTCCATGGATTTTAATACCTACTCCGAATTTTTCTTTTGTTTCTTTTACTGCTTGCTCAATATACAGATTGAATAACATCGAAGATAGGCTACAACCCTGTCTCACTCCCTTCCCAACCACTGCTTCCCTTTCATGCCTCTCCACTCTTATAACTGCCATCTGGTTTCTGTACAAATTGTAAATAGCCTTTCGCTCCCTGTATTTTACCCCTGCCACCTTTAGAATTTGAAAGAGAATATTCCAGTCAACATTGTCAAAAGTTTTCTCTAAGTCTACAAATGCTAGAAACGTAGGTTTTCCTTTCCTTAATCTAGCTTCTAAGATAAGTCGTAAGGTCAGTATTGCCTCACGTGTTCCAATATTTCTACGGAATCCAAACTGATCTTCCCAAAGGTCGGCTTCTACCAGTTTTTCCATTCGGCTGTAAAGAATTCGCGTTAGTATTTTGCAGCTGTGACTTATTAAACTGATTGTTCGGTAATTTTCACACCTGTCAATACCTGCTTTCTTTTGGTTTGGAATTATTATATTCTTCTTGAAGTCTGAGGGTATTTCGCCTGTCTCATACATCTTGCTCACCAGATGGATGAGTTTTGTTAGGCCTGGCACTCCCAAGGCCGTCAGTAGTTCTAATGGGATGTTTTCTACTCCGGGGCCCTTGTTTCGACTCAGGTCTTTCAGTGCTCTGTCAAACTCTTCACGCAGTATCGTGTCTCCCATTTCATCTTCATCCTCTTCTATTTCCCTTCCTACAATATTAAAACGTGTACTAGCAACTAAGATTTTTGTCTTATCTGTATTAACTTCCTACAATATTAAAATTAATACAGATAAGACAAAAACCTTAGTTGCGAGCACACAAAACACCGCTGCCCAATGATCAGTTAACAACGAGCGGCTGGAGACTGTCGAATCCTTTGCCTACCTAGGGAGTAAATTACATTACACAGAAGATCAAGGAAAGATACTGCAAGCCGAATCCATTATGCACAAGCTAGTGAAACAAGAGAAGAAACCTTTTTACATCCAGCAGCATACAAAAACATCTCGGGGAAAAAAACCGGAAAGACCCTTGTTTGGAGTGCGGTGGTGTGCGGAAGTGAAACAAGGACACCTGGAGAAGCAGAAAAACGTAAAATAACAGCCTTCGAGATATGGTGCTACCGCAGAATCCTCGAGATTTCCTGCGTGGATATAACAAACGAAAAGGTGGTCCAAGGTGTGGGGGAAGAGGAGCCTCGTCTCCTGAAAATAATCGAGCACAAGAGGGACACGTGGGTTGGACATCTGCTGATACGTGACGGTATCGTTAAAAGTGTCATTGGAGGGACAGTAGAAGGGAAAGGTACAAGAGGCAGACCGAGATTACATCAACCAAATTGTAGAGGATACCAGCTGGGACCACCTATACCGCTCTCAAGAGGAAGGCCTAGGACAGGAATGCATATCCGACTGCTGTTAACCAATGTGTTACGTCTACCAGAGACGGCCCCTGCATGGGAGACTACACTCAAGACACCCCTGTGTACCATATAACATACACAAGCAGTTGCAGGCGCAACCAAGAGGAAAAAAATTCTTAAAAAAACAAACAGAACTTGCTAGAGACTAATGCGAACCTTTTTCTGCAGAGGTCGCCTCACAGACACAGGGAAAGTTGAAGTATTCCGCCATCCTCCGCCGGCTTTATAAGGCCAGCGCAGCAGCAGTACAACCAGTTCCTCGCCAAGCTAGGACCAGCTCTGACGGACCTCACCGACGCTCTTGATGAATGGTCGTCTGCAAGTTATTTGTTTTTGTGTGTGTATACAGTGATGGTTCGAGAAGTGTAGTTCAGTTTCAATGACATTATACTGAGTGTTCTACAATACTGAGTATTCTCCAGTGGATCCCATCCTCGTCGCCACTGGAGAATACCGTATCACCCTCCTGAAACCACCGATTCCATATTCTGCTAACAGTCATTGGATCTCGACAAACGCGAGCAGCAATGTCGCGATACGATAAACCGCAATCGCGATGGGCTACAATCCGACCTTTTTGAAAGTCGGAAACGTGATGGTAGGCATTTCTCCTCCTTACACGAGGCATCACAACAACGTTTCACCAGGCAACACCGGTCAACTGCTGTTTGTGTATGAGAAATCGGTTGGAAACTTTCCTCATGTCAGCACGTTGTAGGTGTCGCCACCGGCGCAAACTTTGTGTGAGTGCTCTGAAAAGCTAATCATTTGCATGTCACAGCATCTTAGTGTCGGTTAAATTTCGCGTCTGTAGCGCGTCATCTTCGTGGCGTAGCAATTTTAATGGCCAGTAGTGTAAATGTGCTGCTAACGGCTAAATGGCTCTGAGCACTATGGGACTTAACATCTATGTTCATCAGTCTCCTAGAACTTAGAACTACTTAAACGTAACTAACCTAAGGACAGCACACAACACCTAATCATCACGAGGCAGAGAAAATCCCTGACCCCGCCGGGAATCGAACCCGGGAACCCGGGCGTGGGAAGCGAGAACGCTACCGCACGACCACGAGCTGCGGGCTGCTGCTAACGAACACGCCAAAATTTACTTGGGGCACCTCTGGGAGAACTTGGAACGGCAAACCCTAATTGACAACGTACTGCCGGCCATAACACACTCTGACAGTTCACAGTTGTGCCTGCCCCTCTATCTGCCAGCTCTGCGTCCTTAGAGGCCAGCCACACTCCCTTGGCCTGTCTTCATCGCCAGTGCACTTATCATTACACTACGATTCAACATGTGAAATGTGCCTGATTAAATTTACAACAATCACACTTCGGAGATTTAGCTACACCTAGGATTAAAGACTTCTTGTAAAAGTTATCTGCGAGGGGCAATCAGATGAGAACAGAACACCCGCTACAGTGGGATCGTGGAATGGTCCCATTCGTAACTGATCACCACACGAGTTTAGACATTTACCCCACTGGGAGTCGAGACGATCAATTCCTGTTACGTGGAACGCGCTCGGCCGCTGACGGATCCACAATCACACCCATTCTTCCACTTCCTCGTCCGAATGAAACCGACGTCCACGAGCATCTTTCTTTCCTTCAGGACCCCAAAGATGTGAAAAATCACACGGTGAAAGATCCTGGATGTACGGCGGATGTTGCAGTGTTTCCCTCTGATTGTCATTTCACGCCGGGGAATTTGTTTCACTGTGATAGGCGGAGTTAGTTTAGCGAGCAGGCGAGGAATGCAGGCCGCCTCCGCTACGCAAACGTCTGAAGGGGTGTCGAATCGTAAGCGCTACCTGTACAACGCTGTGACAGCTGGAGCAACACAACGGACCAGTCCGCCAACAACCGGGCTCGTAACCCAACAACTACGTACCTCTGTGATGAGGCAACATGTCGGGGACAGTATCGAAACGTAACAACAGTGGAGCCATGTGTCGCGCGCACTGTCAGTTATGTCTAGTTCAAAAATGGTTCAAATGGCTCTGAGCACTATGGGTCTTAACAACTGTGGTCATCAGCCCCCTAGAACTTAGAACTACTTTAACCTAACTAGCCTAAGGACATCACACACATCCATGCCCGAGGCAGGATTCGAACCTGCGATCGTAGCAGTCCCGCGGTTCCGGACTGCGCGCCTAGAACCACTAGACCACCGCGGCCGGCCAGTTATGTCTAGTGTTCGGTTTCAATTTCACTGCCTCTCATGTATAGTGGAAGCCAAGTCTCTTTAAAATAACTCGTTGTACATTCATAATTACATCGAATCAAAGTCAAAGATGGCGCTTATTACAATTCATAGAGCTTGATCAAATGCGAGTGTGCCGATGCAAGTGGCACAAAGGCCGCCAACGAAAATGCACTCGCGTAAGGATTTAAGTTTCATAAACGCCACAACATGTTAATCTATGTTGACGATATTTAATCAATGCTGTTTTCCACACTAGACTCGCCAGGATATCAGTAGAAAAATGTATTCGACAAAAAACTAAAACAAATACATATGTTACATACGGACTAGAGAAAAATGCAATTACAGTTAAAAATACGTGCAGTCACTCCCAGCGTTGATAATTGTTTCACATCTCCAAGGCATGCTTGAAACCGAGTTTCCCGAGAATTCACGTGGAAGAGACCTCCAAATACGTCGAATTGGCGTTGACTGCTGTTTCGAGGTGAATATCTTTTTTCTTTGCAATATCTTTTTCTATGTAAGGGCGTATATTTTCAATAGGGTTAGCGTCAGGCGACTGTGAGGGTCAATCCAGTAACTGCACACCTTTCTTCTTTTTCCAGTCGCTGCAAAGCCTGTTGCGTTGTTTCGGGTCATTGCCCTCCTTAAATATCCAATCTTCATTTTTATCGAAGAACCAACGTTTGTCAGTCGGCATCAAAAATCTTCGCTAAACGCGACACATAAGCCGCATTCGAATGTCTTCTTGTCAGTCAAGAATTCAAAGTAAACTAATGTTTTATGGACATTGCTTGAGCTAGAAAGCCGGCCGGGGTGGCCGAGCGGTTCTAGGCCTCGGGCATGGATGTGTGTGATGTCGTTAGGTTAGTTAGGTTTAAGTAGTTCTAAGTTCTAGGGGACTGATGACGTCAGATGTTAAGTCCCATAGTGCTCAGAGCCATTTGAACCATTTTTGAACTGTAACGATATTCTACAAGCCGTTGATTCCATTAAATTACGAGTGGTGATCAAAATGTCATCAGTGGCGACAACACCACAGCATTTGATTAGTTAACACATTGCCAGTACGCTGCACACAAGCAACCTTCATACTCGGGAGTGATGCACCACACATGACATACACTTTGCTCACTGACTACTTGCATCTAAGCCTGAGCAATTTGTCACCAGCACAAATGTACTCGAAACACGTTCATGAAGTTCACTGCCCACGCAGTTTTACTTAGACAACTGCAGTAGCACAGTACGAGCGTCAGCAAAGCTTGTAGTGCAAGTCTGACTGAATGACACTCAGCACGTGTCAGTCTTGTCCAACCAATGCAAGAGCGGCGCCTCTTCTACCTATGGGCGTCTCCCCACTGCTCCTGGTTCTTGGGAGCAATGACATTGAGAGATTGCAAGGAACTCTCACTTCTGATTTGGTGTAGGGAATACGATCTACGGCGATTTGACTTCATACATTGTGATGAAATGGTGGGCAGCAGTTTATAGTCTTGTTTGCGTGTTCTAGGGAAAGAAATATGGTAAGCTTTACCTGCGTTCAAAGGAACAGGGTGGCGACTTAAACGACTCCAGTAAAAGCACAGCATTGGTGGGGCAACAAAGCGCGTTTTTTCTGAGGAACGATAAAGAGACATTTCCAGACGGCCCCATGCCGCAGTCCTTTTGTGCAGAAACACATTAGCTTTGGCGCCAGACATCCAGGTATACGGCCTAGCCCCAAAAAGTCGCCGACAGCGCATTGTAGGCCTTGTTAGCGAGCAAGCCGACAAAAGAAATGTAAATGTTCTGCAAATGTCCCTGGGACAGGAAAACTGGCGCCCAAACATGCAGACCCTGTTACAAAACATCTTTTGTCAATGCGAGTTTATGGCCGTTTCCTGCAAACTTTGAAATGGACGCAACAGGGGAGATAACACGCTGTTTATGGAGGGCTGTGCTTCCACCCTGTATTGTGTTAACAAAAGACATGGTAAACGTGTGGGAAAGAGGCTGCAAAGCAGAATTTTTTTCCATTTTTTGCCAATTAACTTTAAGTCTGTGATTGGTCAAATCGGTTTGCAGTGCAAAGACCATTCACAAAGCTTAGAATGCCGGGCCCCAGCTCGTGATTGGGTTGTGCGAAATTGTGGGAAGTCAAAAAAGAGGAATGTGCTTTTGGAACCGAGCTGAGGAGGCAAAACAGAGACAGGGAGATCGTCTCTCACTCTTGTACAAGTCTCTTGTACTGGCGCTTCGCTAGTAAAGAACTGCAGGTCTCTACCTAAACGGTGAGACTTGTGTCCTTTGCTAGGGCGCGACTTAGAGCCTGTGCCAGTCACCTTCTGAACCGGCAGAGGTACTGTTCACATCATCACAGTCACAACGAGTGATGTGTGGGTGTACTTATTTGTCTTGAGTCGGCCGTCTAAAAATTTGTCGTATTCCGACATGCATAGTCAGGGCACAGAGTCAAATTGGTTTGGCAGACCAGCAAACGGGTCCACCTGCACACTGGAAGTCGTCGGGGTTTCAGAGGCTCTTAGGGAAGTACCTGCATTCTGAATTAACCGAATATGAGACAGCGTACTTGCATTTTTCGGGAACGAGTATCTAATAACAGAATAACAGATTGCCGCCGTCCATGACTTCAGTCGCCGAATGCATCGTGGTGTGCCGCCTTGACCAGCAGGAGGGTAAAGTAGTCGCTGCTGCGAAGTAGGGCTTTAATATCTATTTCTCAGCACCCTGTTCTTTCGAACCATGTTTTTCCCTTTTTTTGTATGGTAGAATAAAGATGCTTGGTGGTGGCGTAGTTTGATGCCATAACCTGGATGCACGTGTATGAAGTCAGATAAAGCGGTTAGTGTTCAGGTTAGTGCCATGTGTCGATCCCCAGTAGACCACTTTGTCCACCATAGATCCCATTTTGGTAAGGCTTTTGTTAAATAAATATTTTTGTATGATGTTTCTTTAATAATTGTGTTGTCTTGTCTTGTTTAAGATCAATAAATCGATTGTGAATTAGACTACAACTTCTCCCTGAGTTCTGATTAACTGTTCCTTCGCATTTTTATGGCAGTCTAGATCAGATACATAAGGAGTAGCTTTTTCATTTGGTGTCCACTGCGTGGATTTTTACTACATTAACCGGAATCGTCTTTCAACATCAGATACTACAGTTTACCAAATATTAACTCTCCTCGTAACTACACTCCTGGAAATTGAAATAAGAACACCGTGAATTCATTGTCCCAGGAAGGGGAAACTTTATTGACACATTCCTGGGGTCAGATACATCACATGATCACACTGACAGAACCACAGGCACATAGACACAGGCAACAGAGCATGCACAATGTCGGCACTAGTACAGTGTATATCCACCTTTCGCAGCAATGCAGGCTGCTATTCTCCCATGGAGACGATCGTAGAGATGCTGGATGTAGTCCTGTGGAACGGCTTGCCATGCCATTTCCACCTGGCGCCTCAGTTGGACCAGCGTTCGTGCTGGACGTGCAGACCGCGTGAGACGACGCTTCATCCAGTCCCAAACATGCTCAATGGGGGACAGATCCGGAGATCTTGCTGGCCAGGGTAGTTGACTTACACCTTCTAGAGCACGTTGGGTGGCACGGGATACATGCGGACGTGCATTGTCCTGTTGGAACAGCAAGTTCCCTTGCCGGTCTAGGAATGGTAGAACGATGGGTTCGATGACGGTTTGGATGTACCGTGCACTATTCAGTGTCCCCTCGACGATCACCAGTGGTGTACGGCCAGTGTAGGAGATCGCTCCCCACACCATGATGCCGGGTGTTGGCCCTGTGTGCCTCGGTCGTATGCAGTCCTGATGTGGCGCTCACCTGCACGACGCCAAACACGCATACGACCATCATTGGCACCAAGGCAGAAGCGACTCTCATCGCTGAAGACGACACGTCTCCATTCGTCCCTCCATTCACGCCTGTCGCGACACCACTGGAGGCGGGCTGCACGATGTTGGGGCGTGAGCGGAAGACGGCCTAACGGTGTGCGGGACCGTAGCCCAGCTTCATGGAGACGGTTGCGAATGGTCCTCGCCGATACCCCAGGAGCAACAGTGTCCCTAATTTGCTGGGAAGTGGCGGTGCGGTCCCCTACGGCACTGCGTAGGATCCTACGGTCTTGGCGTGCATCCGTGCGTCGCTGCGGTCCGGTCCCAGGTCGACGGGCACGTGCACCTTCCGCCGACCACTGGTGACAACATCGATGTACTGTGGAGACCTCACGCCCCACGTGTTGAGCAATTCGGCGGTACGTCTACCCGGCCTCCCGCATGCCCACTATACGCCCCCGCTCAAAGTCCGTCAACTGCACATACGGTTCACGTCCACGCTGTCGCGGCATGCTACCAGTGTTAAAGACTGCGATGGAGCTCCGTATGCCACGGCAAACTGGCTGACACTGACGGTGGCAGTGCACAAATGCTGCGCAGCTAGCGCCATTCGACGGCCAACACCGCGGTTCCTGGTGTGTCCGCTGTGCCGTGCGTGTGATCATTGCTTGTACAGCCCTCTCGCAGTGTCCGGAGCAAGTATGGTGGGTCTGACACACCGGTGTCAATGTGTTCTTTTTTCCATTTCCAGGAGTGTATATCATTCTCTGCGATTTCGTGATGTGGAGGCAAACTGTAAACGTTACTTTAATAAATATAGTAAATTCCCTGCTGTCCGCCACAGCAAAACGGCATATTCCCAACAGGATAAATGCGCCTGGCACACAGCCAGAATCTCACTTACGTCGTCTGAGGAGCAAGGTGGTCAACTCGTGTCGACGCCATGGTGACCACATTCGCCTGGTCCGTACCTATAATGGGACGCTGTGAGGAGTCAGCTCCATGCCAAAAAACCACTGGCTTGTAATTGATGGTAATTGCGTAACATTTACGTAAATATCTGTTTCGACGTACTTCCAGAAAATTACCGAGGTCTAGCCTAAATCCACGCCGCTCAGAATGGCTGCTGTATGGCGCTCTGGAGGAGGAGCGATACGCTAGTGAGCAGCGGGTGGTAATGTTTCGGCACTTTGATGTTGGCTCGTAGACAAAGCATCTACGCAGTTGCGCTGCATTAGCAATGAGAGGTAACCAGCACAAACATACGTATGGCTAACCACAACGTGATATTGTATACCTGCATATTTTCTACAGCCAGTTTGCACTCGGACCACGCTGAGGCTGCGGCAGGGAAACAGACGGCGAGCGACACTTTGAAGTCGAAGTAGAACATGATGGCCGTGAAGATCTGCAACAGGAACAGAAACGTGCGTATACCACATCTAAGCGGTGCACAAGCATTTGAGAATGAAACACTCCTATGATTCACTGCGTGTGAAGTAGACACTTCTCACCCTTTAGTTTTGAAGAACTACGTCGAAAGAAAATTTGTGTCGAAATGGTATAAATTGCCGGTAGTGTCAGAGGTTTTAAAAACTGCTATTGTACTCTGCTTACTCATGCAGAGTACGCGTCCTGTGGAGTTCAGTGGACTGAGATTTGCTTCGTACTGCTCGAGTACGCCGGGCCCCCACGTGCAAGTTCACCCCTGTCCCTTGCAGCCGATCTGATACACTCGGCACTCTGCATACAGTGTGTGAAGAAACATGAGCGGGAACTAATAAATACATCAAAACTGGCCACCGGCTTCCCAAACTGGGATTAAAAAATGGCGAGTTAGAAGTAGCCCATATTTTTATTACAATGTTCACCTGCAACTACAGCGTGTTGTGTGACCAGACGAAATTACTTTCGTCTGGCCGTAACTGTGGGATCTTTGACTGCTTGTAGTCACATAGGAACTATAACTCATGAAATATTAGTTTGCTTTATTATATAAACGGGCAACGGCCTTGCCGCAGTGGATACACCGGTTCCCGTGAGATCACCGGAGTTAAGCGCTGTCGAGCGTGGTCGGCACTTGGATGGGTGACCATACGGCCGCCATGCGCTGTTTCCATTTTTTTGGGTGCACTCGTGATGCCAATTGAGGAGCTACTCGATCGGTTAGTAGCGGCTCCGGTCACAGAAAACCATCATAACAACCGGGAGAGCGGTGTGCTGACCATACACCCCTCCTATGTGCATCCACAACTGAGGATGACACGGCGGTCGGATGGTCCCGATGAGACACTTGTGGCCTCAAGACGGAGTGCTTTTATTATATCAATGAATAAAAGAGTTACTTAACTTGGACACCGTTCTTTGCCGCAAGAGTATTGGATAATTTACAATGGTCATTGACTAGCAAAGCATCACTTGATTCATTAATTAAGAAACTGCTATCTTCAGGTACAGTCTTCAACCTGTACTAAAGAACAAGTTCACCAGAAGCTTTAACAACTTTTCGGTCCTATACTGTGATGTTACAGAGCGCTTCTGTGCTGGGCTCTACATTGACACCCAGTGCGAGGGCGCTGCTGTGCTGACATGGGAGGTGTGGCCTTCACAGGCGCCTCCCATACGCTGTTGTGGGTTGCAGCGAGCCCTCGCTGACGTCCGTGGTGTCGATATGCGTTGCCGACTTTGGTGTGCCACCGCGATCTCCAGACGATACCACACAGTGGATTATTGAATTACGTTTAGGAAGCAGTACTCACATGTTATGTTCATTACTGACACTACAATGGCTAGGCCACGAATTGTTCCTGGATGAAGAAGATCAACGCCAAGGAGCAAAGTAGTCTATCCAAACACCTCACCACCAGTGTTGCACATCAGTGTGCTGAAACCTGTCCAGTAGCTCATGACTGTCGGTGAAGTCTTGTGTGCGCCCTGCAGCAAGTGTCTTTGTTGAGTGGCATCGTCTCCATACTGGCTCACATAACAACTGTTCGTGCCAGCCATTCAGGGGCTGGTACTTCCCTCCATGCTGCTTTAATGTCATTTTATACTGACAGTTACCTTGAAAAAGGAATTAATCTTCCGAGATGGTTCGGTGGGAGATACACCTCCAATGCCTATATGTCTTGAATTTACGAATTACTCTTTACCCATAATCCACCACTTCAATTATTTAAAGAATTGAACCCACATGCATAAAACAGTGCCAAAAGTCTGATTGCTTTACCAACTAGTTGATGTGTTAAATGTTTCATGTTAAGCATGTAAAACCTTGAGTGTTGAAGATGCGAGATCCTGATTATGGTGGCTTTATTAGTTTAGAATTATTCACCATATGCTAACGAAAATGTCCAGAAAACATTTGAAATTACGTTTTTAAAGTTCGTTGGAAGCCGCTGTTATCAAACGCTGGATCAGTATAGTCTGGGGAAATTGCGGTCTGTTTTAAGAAAAGCTGGTTTTCTCAACGTTTGTGACGTCGTATGTCTTAAACTATGTGTCTTATAATGATTTAATGTGGCAGGTACTTTTAATGCTATACGTGAATACTGCCTGCAAAATGTGTTGCAAATAGAGATAGTCCATATTTTTATTACAATGTTCACCTGCAACTACAGCGTGTTGTGTGACCAGTTCGCCGGTTTACCTCCGAGGATGTCTCCCGCAGTCGGAGACGAAACGTCAGGAGAGAGTTTTATACTTTGACCATGGCCTATCAGCCCGGAAGTTTTAAGCGAAGACAATACCGGCCGTGAAAGCTTACATTGTAAGAGATAGTAATGATGATGGTTGGTTTGTGGGGCGCTCAATTGCGAGGTCATCAGTGCCCGTACAAAGTCCCAATTTTTACACAGTCCAATTTTTAACTCAGTCCAATCTAGCACGCATGATTCTGCATTCTGTCACGAATGATGATGATGACGATGATGAAAATGAAATGATCAGGACAACACAAACACGCAGTCCCTGGGCAGAGAAAATTCCCAACCCGGCCGGGAATCGAACCTGTACCCCGTGATCCAGAGGCAGCAACACTAGCCAGTAGACCTCGAGCTGCGGACAGAGATAGTAACACAGGAGTAATAAATTAAAAAGACGTGGTTGATGCTATAGTTTTACTGCGTCAACAATGAAAATGTAGTAAGCGACAAACTTTTTTCCTTCGTTACCCTGTAGGGAATATCAGTGAGAAAATATATCCAAAGGTTTGAAAATATGTCTAAAGTTTATCGTAAATCGCTAAGTAATTTCTCCTCGAATACCCGATGAATATAATGTGGGTAATTCGAGTCCCGTGATTATGTTGCCTCAACACATATACACCATGTCTAATTGCGATACTTCTCTTACTGTGACAAACTTTTAATGCAGTATTATACCTCTTAATGAAAAGATTATGATAGCATTTAAACTTTTAAATTCAGTTAATCATTGTGTTGCACACGAAGGCAGTACAGAAATGGGAGACAAAAATTTCTGTGTGGAAGTGCGAATGTGTTCACCGGGAAGTGCGACACAAGCGGACAGCAAACTATCTTCGTTGCCCTCTTGACATTAGGTGAGATTCCCCAGACACTACGCAACGACGCCTGTCAGGGACTTGATGGAACATTTACAGAATTGAAACGAATCCATTAAGCAGATGTAGCAGAGCCATAAACCACTGATCACTCGTAATGAGCTGAGGCAATTCGGTCAATTTGGTAGAAAATGCGAAGAAATCCTGGTCGTATGTAAAGTACACAAGCGGCAAGACGCAGTCAATACCTTCGCTGCGCAGTGCCGATGGTACTGTTACCGACGACTGTGCCGCTACAGCGGAGTTACTGAACGCAGTTTTCCGAAATTCCTTCACCCGGGAAGACGAATGGAATATTTCAGAATTTGAAACACGAACAGCTGCTAGCATGAGTTTCTTAGAAGTAGATACCTTAGGGGTTGCGAAGCAACTCAAATCGCTTGATACGGGCAAGTCTTCAGGTCCAGATTGTATATCGATTAGGTTCCTTTCAGATTACGCTGATACAACAGCTCCCTACTTAGCAATCATATACAACCGCTCGCTCACCGATAGATCTGTACATGCAGA
This sequence comes from Schistocerca piceifrons, assembly GCF_021461385.2. Lineage (NCBI taxonomy): Eukaryota > Metazoa > Arthropoda > Insecta > Orthoptera > Acrididae > Schistocerca > Schistocerca piceifrons. The sequence goes on from NC_060146.1 coordinate 219,508,113, forward strand.
TTGGAAAATTGCGCAGGTCGCACCAGTGTTTAAGAAGGATAGTATGAGTAATCCATCGAACTACAGAACGATATCATTGACGTCGGCTTGCAGTAGTGTTTTGGAGCATATACTGTATTCAAACATTATGAATCACCTCGAAGGGAACGATCTATTGATACGTAATCAGCATGGTTTCAGAAAACATCGTTCTTGTGCAACGCAGCTAGCTTTTTATTCGCCCGAAGTAATGGCCGCTATCGACAGGGGATCTCAAGTTGATTCCGTATTTCTGGATTTCCGGAAAGCTTTTGACACCGTTCCTCACAAGCGACTTCTAATCAAGCTGCAGGCCTATGGGGTATCGTCTCAGTTGTGCGACTGGATTCGTGATTTCCTGTCAGGAAGGTCGCAGTTCGTAGTAATAGGCGGCAAATCATCAAGTAAAACCGAAATGATATCAGGTGTTCCCCAGGGAAGCGTCCTTGGACATCTGCTGTTCCTGATCTATATAAATGACCTGGGTGACAATCTGAGCAGTTCTCTTAGGTTGTTCGCAGATGATGCTGTAATTTACCGTCTAGTAAGGTCATCCGCAGACCAGTATCAGATGCAAAGCGATTTAGAAAAGATTTCTGTATGGTGTGCAGGTGGCAATTGACACTAAATAACGAAAAGTGTGAGGTGATCCACATGAGTTCCAAAAGAAATCCGTTGGAATTCGATTACTCGATAAATAGTATAATTCTTAAGGCTGTCAATTCAACTAAGTACCTGGGTGTTAAAATTACGAACAGCTTCAGTTGGAAAGACCACATAGATAATATTGTGGGGAAGACGAGCCAAAGGCTACGTTTCATTGGCAGGACACTTAGAAGAAGCAACAAGTCCACTAAAGAGACAGCTTACACTACACTCGTTCGTCCTCTGTTAGAATATTGCTGCGCGGTGTGGGATCCTTACCAGGTGGGATTGACGGAGGACATCGGAAGGGTGCAAAGAAGGGCAGCTCGTTTTGTATTATCACGTAATAGGGGAGAGAGTGTGGCAGATATGATACGCGGGTTGGAATGGAAGTAATTAAAGCAAAGACGTTTTTCGTCGCGGCGAGATCTATCTACGAAATTTCAGTCACCAACTTTCTCTTCCGAATGCGAAAATATTTTGTTGAGCCCAACTTACATAGTTAGGAATGATCATCAAAATAAAATAAGAGAAATCAGAGCTCGAACAGAAAGGTTTGGGAGTTCGTGTTTCCCGCGCGCTGTTCGGGAGTGGAATGGTAGGGAGATAGTGTGATTGTGGTTCGATGAACCCTCTGCCAAGCACTTAAATGTGAATTGCAGAGTAATCATGTAGATGTCATAACGAATCACGTCTCACAGCGAAGCTTCTCCTCAGTTCATTATAAATACTCCAAGGAACTAGCTTAAACGGAGTCGACCAGTAGTATCGACGGTGTACACGTCATTTCCACTCGATTGTCTGATGATTGTGTTGTAACGTCTTACGTAAAGATTGATCCATTACTGTCACACTGTGCCAGTTGTAATTTCACTGCCTGGCGTAATCACAGCGGTTCCATGACGACGGATAACTGACGCCAGAGTCCAAGACGGGAGCTGTCACTGTAGGGCAGTCGACGGGTCCACTAACACCGTTCAAGATCGAGAGCTGCATTGTATGGACTAGAAGGCCTACGCAGCCAGAGGCCCAGGAACGGTTTACATCACTACATCAGACTTCACTGCACCCGACATCGAGGACCATCTGATGGGACAACGAGCGCAGTGACAGACCCCTGTCAGGGCGGCGTGTAAGTCAAGACACACACGCACCACAGTTACTCCTCCTCCGCAGTGGACGTGTCGCACGGGAAGCGCCTACGGACCGGCGTGCAGGCAACCCGCCACACCAGGAGTCGCCGGCTCACGCTTCGGCTGACGCAGCGAACTCAGGACAGCATAGAGTTTGCCACGGGTGACAGCAGGTTCCGCTACAGTCTAAGCACCCGTCACTGACGCCACAGCAGCGAGATATATAGGGTGTTACAAAAAGGTACGGCCGAACTTTCAGGAAACATTCCTGGCACACAAATAAAGAAAAGATGTTATGTGGACATGTGTCCGGAAACGCTTAATTTCCATGTTAGAGCTCATTTTAGATTCGTCAGTATGTACTGTACTTCCTCGATTCACCGCCAGTTGGCCCAATTGAAGGAAGGTAATGTTGGCTTCGGTGCTTGTGTTGACATGCGACTAATTGCTCTACAGTACTAGCATGAAGCACATCAGTACGTAGCAACAACAGGTTAGTGTTCATCACAAACGTGGTTTTGCAGTCAGTGCAATGTTTACAAATGCGGAGTTGACAGATGCCCATTTGATGTATGGATTAGCACGGGGCAATAGCCGTGGCGCGGTACGTTTGTATCGAGACAGATTTCCAGAACGAAGGTGTCCCGACGGGAAGACGTTCGAAGCAATTGATCGGCGTCTTAGGGAGCACGGAACATTCCAGCCTTTGACTCGCGACTGGGGAAGACCTAGAACGACGAGGACACCTGCAATGGACGACGCAATTCTTCGTGCAGTTGACGATTACCCTAATGTCAGCGTCAGTGAAGTTGCTGCTGTACAAGGTAACGTTGACCACGTCACTGTATGGAGAGTGCTACGGGAGAACCAGTTGTTTCGGTACCATGTACAGGGTGTGCAGGCACTATCAGCAAGCAGCCTATTGGCCTCCACGGGTACACTTCTGTGAATGGTTCATCCAACAATGTGTCAATGCTCATTTCAGTGCAAATGTTCTCTTTACGGACGAGGCTTCATCCCAACGTGATCAAATTGTAAATTTTCACAATCAACATGTGTGGGCTGACGAGAATCCGCAAGCAATTGTGAAATCACGTCATTTGGGCAGGCATTGTTGGTGATGTCTCGATTGGGCCCCATGTTCTTCCACCTACGCTCAGTGGAGCACGTTATCATGATTTCATACGGGATACGCAACCTGTGCTGCTACAACATGTGCCTTTACAAGTACAACACAACATGTGATTCATGCACGATGGAGCTCCTGCACATTTCAGTCCAGGTGTTCGTTCGCTTCTCAACAGCAGATTCGGTGACCAATGGATTGGTAGAGGCGGACCAATTCCATGGCCTCCACGCTCTCCTGACCTCAACCCTCTTGACTTTCATTTATGGGGGCTTTTGAAAGCTCTTGTCTACGCAACCCCGGTACCAAATGTAGAGACTCTTCGTGCTCGTATTGTGGACGGCTGTGATACAATACGCCATTCTCCAGGGCTGCATCAGCGATTCCATGCGACGGAGGGTGGATGCATGTATCCTCGCTAACGGAGGACATTTTGAACATTTCCTGTAACAAAGTGTTTGAAGTCACGCCGGTACGTTCTGTTGCTGTGTGTTTCCATTCCATGATTAATGTGATTTGAATAGAAGTAATAAAATGAGCTCTAACATGGAAAGTAAGCGTTTCCGGACACATGTCCACATAACATACTTTCTGTCGTTGTGTGTGAGGAATGTTTCCTGAAAGTTTGGCCGTACCTTTTCGTAACACCCTGTATACTGAACAATAAATTGAGTTATAACTCATCTTGTTTTACTACTGTCAAGAGCCGCCCCGGAAGTCCTCAGGACACATATCCTGGGGAAACAATAGGAGTTTCTAGACCGCGAGTGGGTGAGTCCTAAAATTATATGAAATACTGAGAATCAAAGTTTTGTTGTTAGGTAGGCAACCTGCAACTGGCACAGAACACCATGCCCGTGTTAGCCCCTTAGTATTATACACTGAGGCGCCAACTGGTATAGGCATGCCTATTCAAATACAGAAAGACTTAAACAGCCATAACACGGCGCTGCGGTCGGGAACACCAATATAAGACAACAGGTGTCTGGCGCACTTGTTAGGTCAGTTACTACTGCTGCAATGGCACGTTATCAAGATTTAAGCAAGCCTGAACACGGCGTTGTAATCGGCGCACGAGCGATGCGACACAGCATCTCCGAGGTACGGATGAAGTGCGGATTTTCCCGTAAGACCATTTCACGAGTGTACCGTGAATATCAGGAATCCGGTAAAATTCAAATCTCCGACATCGCTCCTGTTGGAAAAAGATCCTGCAAGAACGGGACCAACGACGACTGAAGAGAATCGTTCAGCGTGACGGAACTGCAACCCTTCCGCAAATTGCTGCAGATTTCAATGTTGGGCAAACAACAAATGTCAGCATTCAAACCATTCAACGCAACATCATCGATATGGGCTTTCGGGTGTACCCTTGATGACTACGAGGCACAGAGCTTTACACCTCGCCTGGGCCCGTCAACACCGACGTTGGACTGTTGGTGACTGGAAACACATTGACTGGTTGGACGAGTCTCGTTTCAAACTGTATCGACGGATGGGCGTGTACAGGTATGGAGACAAGGTCATGAATCCATGGACCCTGCTTGTCATCACTGGACTGTTCAGTCTGGTGGAGGCTCTGTAATGGCGTGGGGCGTGTCCAGCTGAAGTGATATGGGACCCGTGACACGTCTAGATACGACTCTGACCCGTGACGCGTACGTAAGCATCCTGTCGGATCACCTGCATCCACTCGTGTCTGTTGTGCTTGGGCAATTCCAGCAGGACAATGCGACACCCCAAATGTCCGGAATTGCCGCAGAGTGGCTCCAGAAACACTCTTCTTAGTTTAAACACTTCCGCTGGCCACCAAACTACCCAGACATGAACATTATTGAGTACATTTGGGACGCTTCGTGACGTGCTGTTCAGAACAGATCTCTCTCTCCCCCCCCCCCCTTATGCCACGTCGTGTTGCGACACTTCTGCGTGTCGCCGGGGTCCTCCACAATATTAGGCAGGTGTACCAGTTTCTTTGGCTCTTCAGTGTATGTAGTAAACTGAACATGCTCAGTTTAAATGCAGGGCTGTGATTCGTTGACTCCGTTTTTTGCCAAATTCTAGAATTTTTCAGCAACGTAAGGCTGGCAGGACAGTTGCCTCGTGCCCTCCGAGCAGTCGACGGTTTTCAGCCTGTTCCGACTCGTCAGCGCCACTTCCACCCAGTCACCCTCCCACAGAGGGCTATCGTGTGTCTCCAGACACCTGCCATGCGTGGCTGGCGGCATTGATTTTTACTCCAGAGTCCGCCATCTCGACAGTTTTCATCGCAACCCCATCACCTGACACTGAACTGGCTGTCTTTCTAGTCATTTCTCCGTCCCATTACAGGGTCACAATGTTTAAATTGGCTTTCATTCATCGATTCCTGCCCAACTATTTGCTGTGGGTCTCCTACCTTTAATTATCTTCAGCGTCATTTGACATCTGATACTGTGCACAGGCTGCTTCTGCACATTTCCACCAATTACAGCCGTCAGCTGTACGCAGCCGTATTTCACACGCAAGCTTCCTCGTCGTCTTCATACCCGCTATCACCTCATTCTGTCAGCTCTCGTGTAAACGAGCAGAGAAATCCCTCGGTCCATCTGCTGCCCATTCCCCCTGGATACACGTCCTGCACGCTTCCGTTTCACCTTTATTACAGTCATGATCACAACTTCTTCTCCAGGTGAATCCCTCATACATTTGCTTGTATCCGTCAATTTACCAGCAATGTCCCACATCCATCTCTCACTGCGCAATCCATCACTTTTTGTATGTAAGGTTTTCACAAGGCCATGTGTCAGTAGTGTGGGTCCAAAGACAAATTACACATTAACAGTAAATTTTAGTTTCTAACCACATGGAAACGTTAGCTTACAATACCCTGTTTATTTTCCCGAAAAGAATACGCGCTATTTTCATTTCTCAGTCTGTATCTTTTTCCTGTCGATCTGGTCGCTGTCGTTTTCAAGAATTTACTGGTTCTGTGACCTTGAAACTTGCCTGTCCATTTGGCGGTTTGATATGTTACCACGATATGTTGCTTTCAATATATCACGACAGTTGTCTCTACAATACTTCAAGCGCATATACACTGCAAAGTACAGTTATCACGTCACATTTTCGAAATCCCGTAATTGCCTCCCATTTAGAGACAAACTTGAGATTTGCGTCAAAAGGCCCCTACAACTTTATAGTCTCTAATGGTGTAAAAGCGTGGCGCCCTGCGACGTCACCCATTGCTGTAGACCAGAGCAATCACAGAAGATAAAGACACATTTCCACACAGAAGACTTATTCTCCCTGTTATTAACAGGAAACTACGTACACATTAAACAAACACTATGCCTGAAATATAGGAGACGACTGTGTTTATGAAGATAACATACGAAGAACGTCGTATTCTTACAGCTGTAACTTTTCACAATTTTCTCTTCTTTTACAAGAAAAGAAAGTTTTATAGCTACTGTTGATCAGCAGTAGATCACTACCTCGTTCTGGACTTTTTTGGTGCGGCGATTTGTTAACATTATTGCAGTACTACCAAAGCACCGTTCACAACGTGCCCTTGTTGCTGGGATACATAAAATACGTCTTGCGACTGCAGCCCCCCTTGGTAGATCCTTTTCATGTCTGCTCCACCATTTTAAGATGCAATCATCACCAGGGTGAAATATAGTAATGTAATTCACCTGCTGCGGAGGATGTATTGTTCTTCCAATCCTTGAAAAAAATCTCTCCTTCTGGCTGGCGATGGCACAGCACTTCATGGTCCTCTTTAATAAACGAAAGATTGAGAAGTAATACAAAACTAATGTAATCTGGAAACCACGAAAGTGCACCCGGAAGAAATGTGTTTTACGTTGATGAAGTATTATACGAATTATAATATTTCAGTTTCGCTATAAGACAGTATGCACCAACTATACAAACGATTACGTCAATGGTTGAGTGTTGTGCCTGAACAGCTTGCACACATTCGTCGCACACTGATAGGACTTTCCTGCTTTTGATTTGTGCCGTAAATATTGGGATACGGGAAGAAGGCCAAACGAACTTAGCAGTTTTATTTTTGGACGTGATTACAACCTTCTCACGTACAAAAGTCAGGTCTCGGTTTTTAATCCCCTGTATAACCTGTTAACAAATACAGGACTGCCAGTATATATCTGATAAACTTTTTAATTAAAAATCTATACTTTCCTCGTATCATAATGGGACCTTACTTGCAATTGCTGTAATTAAACTCGCCCCACAGTCATTATCTTTGACAATGCAGATGTGTTGACTTTCATGAAATCAATGAAGAACTAACTGGACTATAGGTTGTTTTGTTGTCTACAAATTCATCTGTGCCCTCTTCAAATAGGTTCGGGAAAATTTAAATTTTTCCTACAAGTTCATTGTCGTATCCCTGTAACTTGTAAGCAAAATCCTTTTCCTTCAGTAAAACAGCAACCTCGTTATACTGACTGTGTAAGGAATCTACACTCCTGGAAATGGAAAAAAGAACACATTGACACCGGCGTGTCAGACCCACCATACTTGCTCCGGACACTGCGAGAGGGCTGTACAAGCAATGATCACACGCACGGCACAGCGGACACACCAGGAACCGCGGTGTTGGCCGTCGAATGGCGCTAGCTGCGCAGCATTTGTGCGCCGCCGCCGTCAGTGTCAGCCAGTTTGCCGTGGCATACGGAGCTCCATCGCAGTCTTTAACACTGGTAGCATGCCGCGACAGCGTGGACGTGAACCGTATGTGCAGTTGACGGACTTTGAGCGAGGGCGTATAGTGGGCATGCGGGAGGCCGGGTGGACGTACCGTCGAATTGCTCAACACGTGGGGCCTGAGGTCTCCACAGTACATCGATGTTGTCGCCAGTGGTCGGCGGAAGGTGCACGTGCCCGTCGACCTGGGACCGGACCGCAGCGACGCACGGATGCACGCCAAGACCGTAGGATCCTACGCAGTGCCGTAGGGGACCGCACCGCCACTTCCCAGCAAATTAGGGGCACTGTTGCTCCTGGGGTATCGGCGAGGACCATTCGCAACCGTCTCCATGAAGCTGGGCTACGGTCCCGCACACCGTTAGGCCGTCTTCCGCTCACGCCCCAACATCGTGCAGCCCGCCTCCAGTGGTGTCGCGACAGGCGTGAATGGAGGGACGAATGGAGACGTGTCGTCTTCAGCGATGAGAGTCGCTTCTGCCTTGGTGCCAATGATGGTCGTATGCGTGTTTGGCGCCGTGCAGGTGAGCGCCACAATCAGGACTGCATACGACCGAGGCACACAGGGCCAACACCCGGCATCATGGTGTGGGGAGCGATCTCCTACACTGGCGGTACACTACTGGTGATCGTCGAGGGGACACTGAATAGTGCACGGTACATCCAAACCGTCATCGAACCCATCGTTCTACCATTCCTAGACCGGCAAGGGAACTTGCTGTTCCAACAGGACAATGCACGTCCGCATGTATCCCGTGCCACCCAACGTGCTCTAGAAGGTGTAAGTCAACTACCCTGGCCAGCAAGATCTCCGGATCTGTCCCCCATTGAGCATGTTTGGGACTGGATGAGGCGTCGTCTCACGCGGTCTGCACGTCCAGCACGAACGCTGGTCCAACTGAGGCGCCAGGTGGAAATGGCATGGCAAGCCGTTCCACAGGACTACATCCAGCATCTCTACGATCGTCTCCATGGGAGAATAGCAGCCTGCATTGCTGCGAAAGGTGGATATACACTGTACTAGTGCCGACATTGTGCATGCTCTGTTGCCTGTGTCTATGTGCCTGTGGTTCTGTCAGTGTGATCATATGATGTATCTGACCCCAGGAATGTGTCAATAAAGTTTCCCCTTCTTGGGACAATGAATTCACGGTGTTCTTATTTCAATTTCCAGGAGTGTATTAGTATAGGGTACACAAGCGGTTCCGGCGTCTGCTGACCTCTTGTTTCAAAGATGAGCAGGGAATCACTTTCCTTCGTGTACCGTATAACGTATTCTGCAGTGTTTATTGTCGCTGCGATATTCGCGGCATCATTTAACGAGAAGTAACCTTCATCGGAAGCGTAGGTAAGTGCTGTTGTACAATGAGCAGCAGAAGAAAGCCTTTTGTGATTTTCCAAAGCTTTTATTTAATTGGCACCCTGGTCGGAGGAGAAAAAAAATGCAACATACCTGGCGAAATGTTCTAGTCAGTCATTGTCTTTTGTATATTTGATTAGTATTTGTGTAATGTGCTTGTCAGCGTCAAGTTATGCACCTTCTTGTACGCGTTTGTCCACATACCATCTGTCGTGGAACGTGTTTTATGAAGTACTTCCTCAGTAAGCCAAAGTATTATGCTGTTTCGAACTGCATAGGGCTGTTCTTTCACATGTCGGCTTACAGTAGAAGGATGGGCATGACATTTGAAACACAGACTTCTCGATGATGTGCATCTAGATTAATTAATTCTTGGTCTTGTTCTTTGAAACCTTCACCAGAAACAGAATTAAAAGGTGTCATATCTTTAGCACTCATTGGAACAAACTTCAGTGTTATACCGTTTGTATACTGTCGGTATTCCTGAAGGACCTGTCCCTATACTGGGTTTCTTAGAACTGTGTTTGTCTGAATGAGTCGTTCACAACTCGAACCACAGTTGCGTACATCAGTTTATGTACGATATGTTCCCAGTAGAGATTCTGTTTTCGTCAACAACAGATAGATGTTTATTCCATACGTTTTACATCCTCTCGTTTCCTCTACGCGTACGCATTGGTCTCAGTCTTACTTCTTACTTCTTTCACTTCCTCACGCTTCACGGTTACAAGCAGACAACGAACGTGAAGTCTGTGGTGGACGTAGTCATGCAGAGATAAAGACTCGTTTAACGTTTTCGAAGTCTAACATTGCCTAGAGTTCAGTATTGGCTTCTATACTCGGCCAAAAGTAACTATACACCGTTCATCATAACAATAAACCTGATGTAAGCAATACACTATGTATTCCTCCGCGTATGCTGGAACCTCATTGGATTTCGTTTCACGTGGAGCGGAAGCCAAGCTGTCTCGAGTACAGTCAGATACGATAATGAGGATACGTTTTATGCTGTGCGTTACGCCCACATAGACTAAGTTTTACTGGCGCATTTAACTTGGACAGCACAGGGCAGGCAAGTGATCCAACTAACCTCCAGTGTTGTGGACAGTTGTAGTAAAGGTGTAAAAAGAGACGAGCAGAGAACAACATAGCTTTGAATGTCATTTAATTTTGAAACACGCCGTAATAATATATGGTAAAACTCAGGCTATACGCTTGTTAGGTGATCGGACAGAAAACAACAAGTTCTCGATCTTAGTTAACATAGTGTTGTAATTAAAAACAAGAGTGATAAGAATTCCTGACTTTAACAATGGTAGTTTTTCTACATGGGCTATGTGCGGCGCAAAAGCGCACTGATGGGATTTTACCACATCGTTAAATATTGAAGCCACTGATGGTATTACACTCAGTCGTCTGGTAACCTCTGAACTCCTTCCATATCGGACTGCGAGAAATACATTTGAGTACTGCTTCGTTGATAACGAGGCGATCAGCAACAGAGTCCCAAGCTCGTGGTCTAGTGGCTAGCGTTGCTGCGTCTGGATCACGGGGTCCAGGGTTCGATTCCGGCCGGGTTGGGGATTTTCTCTGCTTGGGGACTGGGTGTTTCTGTTGTCATCATTTCATCATCATCTTCATCATTCGTGACAGTGGCTCGACTGGACTGTGTAGAAATTTGGACTATGTAAAAATATGGACATTGTATGGGCGCTGATGGCAGCGCAGTTGAGCGCCCCACAAACCAATCAGCATCATCATCATCAACAGAATCCCAAGCCACCAAAAGTCCACATTTCCTCCTCCTCCTCTTTTATGAGGCGCTGTTCTGCATTTCGCCATCGATAGGCAGAGACGTCCCACAGAGTTTCGTGCATTAGTTCCTGTAGGTTTGGCAGCTTAAATGTCTTGTTATTTCTCGCGACATATCCCTTAACTTGGCTCCAGATCAGTTCTGTTGGGTTCAGATTGCAGTGTTCAAGTGGCAACTGTAAAAATGCAGCAAGTGGACAGTGTGCTCGACGCCGTGAAAAACTATTGTTTTCCGTGTTTCTACGATGCATATCACTCCGGCTCATGTGAGACCACATCTGTCCTACAAAACAATGGGCATATTCAAACAAAGAGCGTTTGGTTTTTCATTTTTCTCCAAACAATTTAATTGTGTAATGGTATCTTAACTTCAGTAATCTTTTATAAAAGATCAATAATTAAGAATGTGTATTTCAATGAAAACCAGAATTTTGCATGCGATATGTTATTTGAATCTAGAAGTCGCGCATTTTCCTTGAGAACGATGGCCAAGTATGAGTTAATTACCATATATTTGATGAGTTTCGCTTTTAAAGGATTTAGGTATTCAAACCGAACAAAAAAAAATTGTGTTCTCCGACGGATTTCGAACTGTCACTCATAATTAACTATGGGTGGGAGTCCATGATGCTATCGGTTACGCCACACACCAGATTTATCCTCCCTCCCTTATATTTAATTCATACTGTTTCTCAAGAAAACGTCAAAGCTTATTTTATTCTGTAATCTTGTGAAAACATTAACAACAACTTGCTTCTAGCCATGAATGGTGTTCCGCGCGCGTGATTCACTACAAATCAGGAAGCAGTGTCAAGCACTTTCACGGTACGTAAGAACAGCACAAGTAGCGTTTAAGCCCGTTACAGAGACTCTGACTCTACACGATTTTTGAAATAAAAACTACGTAGCTAAAGGGTGATTAAGAAAAACGTTGATGGCTGTTAATTCACTTTAAGATATTCAAGGTTCATTCAACGTAACTTAGTAATAATATATCTAATACATAAGTAGGACCTACTTCCAGGAGCGTAACGACACCAGTGTACGAGAGCTACGGCAGCTGACCAATCGTCGCGGTTGTGTTTATTTACATCAGGTATATTCTTATGACGAACAGAGTGTAGTACGGGCAGCCTACCCAGTTAGGCGGTGCTCGGCAGATCTCACTCTTTGTGGTCGCCTGCACGGTCGCGCTGGACTCTGTTCTACAGTGACGGCACGAACAAACTGGTATCTCGTTGGGAAAAATGTGTTCTTCACAGGTTCCTGTTTTGAACAATAAATACGTAGACTTGAAGAGTAAACTTATAATGGTAATGACGTTTGTGTTATTTAAAAAGCTTTCAGTTTACCTATAGGAAAGTTCAGAGGCATTACTTTTCCGCACGCCCATGTACTATGAAATCAACGCAGTATCGGCACGTCGACGACCTGTTTTCTGTCTTGGTTGTTTCACAGTATTAAGTGTTTTTGATATTTACATTAAATTTATTTAATTTGGCAATTACTGAAGGTTTCTTCCATGTGAGTAAGGCGTATATATTGTAAATTATGAGTGCGTTAGGTCAAACGTCGTCAAAAGACGATTCAGAATAAATCGCCACTTAATTTTTATTTTAATTAATAAACGTTTTTTCTTTGTGTAAATTAATGTTGCAAGAAGGTTTGAAATGTATTTTTGAAGAAGCGTACTCGTCAAAACTGTTTTTAATATATCTCTCTTTTGTGAGACCGCCATTCACTAGTGAATTCAGTTTTATTTGAATAAAATAAACTTTATTCAATTTTAATCAGAAATACCTGTCGTCTTCAATTATTCGAATTTCCTATTAAATCAGTTTCATTTGTAAATGTCGCTGTATTTTGCGATTCTCGTCAATTAAGAGGACACTCAGTAAAATCTATCGATTCTACATCCACGTTGCTCAAATGCTGATAAACCGAGCGGCGTGAAAACACCCCTTAGACATGCTGTCGAGCCAGAACTCTACTAGGCTGCACTTTTACCCGACCGTCTACTTTTTCATACGCAGCTTAAATATTAATTTTATTAGTCGTAAGAAACAGAGCACCTTTCGCTACCAAATCACGTCAGTATAGATTTTGTTGGAACTCTCTTTCCTTTTTCAAAATGTGTGAGTCTGTAATAAAATTGTGTTAAGCACATTCGCCGCTCGTACCTTGGACGCGACCATCCTGTACCCGAAGAGCGTGCAGAGGAGGAGAGTGGCAAAGACGGCCAGCCTGTCCACCATGATGACGGAGGACCTGGAGAAGCCGGAGATCATCGCCTCCATCGCCACTCTGGACATTTCGGACCTGGAAAAGACGAGCGAGCGGTTGACTACCCTCCCTGGAGACAAGTCGGACGTCACTTCATGAATATCCAAAGGTTCCGAACATAGAGGACAGCGTGATGCAAAGGTAGTGGGAGTTACGTACGCTGCAGTTGAAGCATGCAGAAAGAAGCAAGTTTAAATTTTTCTATCGATTTCGCTGTAGTACTTGATGAATCGAGAAGAGAATCGTGATTACTCGAAATAAACACTTTTGCCACTTGTTTTAGCTGCTATTCTTATGACTTAGGTTCTGCCCAAGAAATGGTTTCACACTATGATAAGAGTAAAAACTCAAGAGATAATAATCCAGACAAGTGGTGCCTGGTATCCTCAAGAAGCATCATTTAGTTAATTAGTTAGTTAGTTCTAACCATAGATCGTCTGAACGATTCTTTTATCGAAATAGTGTGAAGCGGGTGAGTTTACAAGATATCTATACATGATTAATGTTAACATTAATCGACACATCATCTTTTTTATAGTCCAACTCATGTAAATGCACTTAAAAACAAGTTTTTTACTGCCTCACAGTTTTTAAATACAAATTTCTCAGTGAATTAGAAGAAGTACGCCAGGACAAATGGTTTTCAGTTAGATTTAAGACGTGATTTGCTACGTGTCAGAAATTTTGTGTTACTGTGCAAATCAACAAACATTTTTATTGCTGCATGTTGAACTCCTTTTCAGCTTTTACACCTTGAATAATGATAATAAATGTCACTTACCCTTTTCTGTAGTAGGAATGGATATCACTGTTCTTTTCAAATTGTAATTTATTATGTACGTCGAAGTTCATTAGCGAATATCTGTATTATGATAGCACAGTAAAAGTGCCTAGCTCCTTAAAAACGTACCTACGTGATACTGCGGGTGAACTCGGCATATTATTGTCACTGCTTGCTATTGCGCAATCAGTACTTTATTTCTAAATGGTGAGTTACACCAAGAAGTTATTCCATAAGACATTACTGAGTAGAAATATGAAAAATATGCAGGAGGTTCATTCGTTTGTTTCGAAGACTAGCAACTATACGGGGAGCAAAAATAGCTGAACTTAACTGTTTAAGAAGCTTAGTTACGTACTTCTTCCACTTCAAGTTTACACCAAAATGTACAACCAAATCTTTGGAGCATTCTACCGTATTTACTGACTGCTGCTTATTTGCTCGGTGAATTGTTGGTGTACGTAACTGATGTTTGTGTGCATGTGTTCCTTACAATCGTCTGTCAGTTCCTGTTTTAATAGTAATTTCGTGATGTTGCTTTGATACAGTTGCGATTAATTTGTACTCGCACGCTGAATCGCCTCAGACTGACGCTGGACGAGCAGCTAACACGGAAACCGACCTGCCCATCATTCAGCAGACAGCCTGCAGAAGACTGACACTACGAAGCGACTGAACGTGGGTATTGCTACCCTCCATTATCTACCTCACCTGCATAATCCAGATTTGAGCTCTCCTCTCTTATGTCGATGTTGCAGTCATACTCTCACCACCAGAATTCCATCACTGCCGGCAAAACCCTTAAGGCCATGTACTTTGCATTGACTTCCGCATCCGCTTACCTACCCCTCCCATCCTTTTTCCGTTTTTACGTAGTCAAATTCCCACCTATCACCACCTAAATTGAAAAACACGCTCCTTCTGTACTCAAGAACTGTGCTGTAAGAACCGTTTTGTTTCCCCTCTAATTTCTTGACCTGCTGCGTTTTTCTATTTATTTTTTAAATAAGTTTCACTTCTCTCCCAGATGCGAAAGTGGAGTGCCTATTACTCTTTGTCCCTTATAATATTTCCTTTCTTCAGTGGGGTTTTCGTATTGCCTTTCTGAGCATCTATCGTTTAATGGTTCAAATGGCTCTGAGCATTATGCGACTTAACTTCTGAGGTCATCAGTCGCCTAGAACTTAGAACTAATTAAACCTAACTAACCTAAGGACATCACACACTTCCATGCCCGATGCAGAATTAGAACCTGCGACCGTAGCGGTCGCTCGGCTCCAGAGTGTAGCGCCTAGAACCGCACGGCCACTACGGCCGGCATCTATCGTTTATTTATCGCTTCTTTTCTAATGGGCACTGAGAGTAACTTCCCTCAAACCAAATCAAGCATCTCAGGTCTTTTTTTTTTCTTACTTTTACTTATTTTCTTCACCTTGTATTTCATCGTGTTTTGTGTGTATTTATTACTTTTAGCTGTAACTTCATCTTGTTTTCAATTTTCTATTAGGTGCTGTATTTTCTCCTCGTCTATGATGCGGCGTTTAACGTCACAATTATCTTTGTGGCAGTTGTTGTATTGCAGGTTTTGATGATTTTTCAGCTAATAGGGGTATTTCGTTTTAGGATGATTAAATTGTTTATGTTGTTTTTCAGATATTGTAGTATCGGATCTATCTTTTTACGGCATCTGTTGGCGCCTACATTTACTGTTAATGCTAGTCATCTTGTTCTAATTGGTTTCTTTTTTGCGTTTCTGTAAGCCATTCTTTGCCGGTCCTGGGATTCATTTCCGAGGCTATTCTTAGTGTTCTACTTTCTGTCCTCGTTATTCTTTTGTGTCAGTTGTGTTTACCGTCCACACTGGGGCAGCGTGTTCCACGATGGGGCGGACAGTTGCTTAGTAAGTGTACATCCACACCTACATTTATACTCCGCAAGCCACCCAACGGTGTGTGGCGGAGGGCACTTTACGTGCCACTGTCATTACCTCCCTTTCCTGTTCCAGTCGCGTATGGTTCGCGGGAAGAACGACTGTCTGAAAGCCTCCGTGCGCGCTCTAATCTCTCTAATTTTACATTCGTGATCTCCTCGGGAGGTATAAGTAGGGGGAAGCAATATATTCGATACCTCATCCAGAAACGCACCCTCTCGAAACCTGGCGAGCAAGCTACACCGCGGTGCAGAACGCCTCTCTTGCAGAGTCTGCCACTTGAGTTTGTTAAACATCTCCGTAACGCTATCACTGTTACCAAATAACCCTGTGACGAAACGCGCCGCTCTTCTTTGGATCTTTTCTATCTCCTCCGTCAACCCGACCTGGCACGGATCCCACACTGATGAGCAATACTCAAGTATAGGTCGAACGAGTGTTTTGTAAGCCACCTCCTTTGTTGATGGACTACATTTTCTAAGGACTCTCCCAATGAATCTCAACCTGGTACCCGCCTTACCAACAATTAATTTTATATGATCATTCCACTTCAAATCGTTCCGCACGCATACTCCCAGATATTTTACGGAAGTAACTGCTACCAGTGTTTGTTCCGCTATCATATAATCATACAATAAAGGAGCCTTCTTTCTATGTATTCGCAATACATTACATTTGTCTATGTTAAGGGTCAGTTGCCACTCCCTGCACCAAGTGCCTATCCGCTACAGATCTTCCTTCATTTCGCTGCAATTTTCTAATGCTCTGTATACTCTGCTCTGCTCTGTATACTACAGCAACGTCCGCGAAAAGCCGCATGGAACTTCCGACACTATCTACTAGGTCACTTATATATATTGTGAAAATATATGGCATCTTTCTTTGGCTATGGTTGCGATATCTTTGGTGTGCTGATTCCACGACATACGTTCATCTCGGGCGATCCCCAGATATTTCGCGGTGTCTTTTGCTAGGACTGTTTACCAACATATTTCCTTGCTTTGTGTCTTCTGGTTGTTCCTTCGCATTTCCTGTTGCTTTGTCGTGTTTAAAGAGCATTAATTGCTTTTCTGTGGCGTCAGGCTTAATTTTCCTGTTTCTGAGCCGGTTGGTCTCATTTATACACATACCGGCATACCTCACCATCGTTACACTTCCACACCCCACACCTTCTCCCAACATTACCTTCAGAGCCCTGCCTCTGACAGCCAGTGAAATCTGCGCCGATATTTACCGTTCGTGTGAGTTCCAACATTTCCCTCCCTGCCCTGCCAGTACTAATCATGTCTCTGATA
The DNA here is from genome assembly GCF_021461385.2 of Schistocerca piceifrons. Taxonomy (NCBI): domain Eukaryota; kingdom Metazoa; phylum Arthropoda; class Insecta; order Orthoptera; family Acrididae; genus Schistocerca; species Schistocerca piceifrons. The sequence goes on from NC_060146.1 coordinate 219,525,212, forward strand.
TTCCGTTGCTCTGCACGCCAAGACGCTGCCCACACACGAGCCTTCTACCATCCACTTACCTTCAGCGTCACATTACAGTCCACCTGATCCCTTTTTTTACACCCACGCCCTACGACCCCATCATAATATCTAATCTGTGTCCTCCTAACTCCGTCCCTTCCTAGTGATCGTCGTATCACTCTACATCAACATCTACGTACCTACTCCACAAGCCACCGTTGGTGCGTGGCGAAGGATTCCCTGTACAATTAGTACTCATTTTCTTTCCTCTTCCACTCGCAAACAGAGCGAGTTAAAAACGCTGTCTGTATGACTTTGGGCGAGGTCTAGTTTCTCCTATGTTATTTTCATAGTCCTTACGAGAAATATGCGTTGGTGGCAATCAAACCGTTCTGCAGTCAGGTTGAAATACCCGTTCTCTAAATTTTCTCAATATTGTTTCTCAAAAAGAACGTTGCATTCCCTCCACGGATTCCCATTTGAGTTCCCGAAGCATTTCCGTAATACTTGGATGTTGCTCGAACCTACCGGTAACAAACCTAGCAGTCCGCCTCTGAATTGCTTCCGTGTCTTCCTCTAATTTGATCTGGTGCGGATTCCATACACTTGAGTAGTACTCGAGAGCAGTTCGCACATGAGACCTATATGCAGTGTCCTTTATAGATAAACAGTACTTTCCCAAAATTCTCCCAATAAACCGAAGTCGACGATTTGCCTTCCTTACCACAGTCCTTCCACGTTCGTTGCATTTCATATCGCTTTACACGGTACACCCAGATATGTAAACAACGTGACTGTGTCAGGCATGAGCTACTAATGCTATACCCGAACGTTGAGGGTTTGTTTTCCATACTTACCGAATTGTTCAAATGGCTCTGAGCACTATGGGACTTAACATCTGTGGTCATCAGTCCCCTAGAACTTAGAACTACTTAAAGCTAATTAACCTAAGGATATCACACACATCCATGCCCGAGGCAGGATTCGAACCTGCGACTGTAGCAGTCTCGCAGTTCCGGATTGAAGCGCCTAGAACCGCTAGACCACTGCGGCCGGCCCATACTTATCCACGGATCTTATATTATCCTACATTTAGAGCCAACTACATCACACTAATTTTCAGTGAATGTTCAGTACTTCTTTTCAAGACATACCTCCTCTCTGCGCAAGCCATTTTTCTTTTTATTTAAAATCGCGAAAAATAATCGACAGGGACTTGTTTATTGACAAACTGACTTTGATTGAGGAATTAAAAACTATATAAGTATTTCCTCCTTCTATTAATCTAGGTATTTAAAACCCATTAGACTGAAGAGCATAATGTTTGTAATCTCCAGTCCCTCCCCGCCCTCCATGTTCTAATGGCACGACGGCGATTAAAGCAATAGATTAAAAATTAATTTCATTTGCCTTCATTCATGAAGAGCACTTCTGTAACTTTTTTCCTTGCTTACTTTTGCATGATTAAGTGTATTAATATGTTTATGTGCATGTGGAAAATGTTACTGTGGTTCAAATATAGCAAATGCTGAAAACTATCTAGACACCTATTACTGGTCATTAATTTTGTCATTCCATTGTCGCTGTAGATCTGTACCATGGGAAGCAAGGAGAGGATGTTCATTGGTTGCCAGTATCCACTTTCTATAACAAAAACTGCACATGTGTGTTAATTGTGTTCTATATTCACAAGAATAGAAAATTACTTAATTCTACATAGTTGTTATGGTACAGGCTCCTCCATTCTAGTCCACGTCAGCCTCACTGCTGGTGCACAGTCCGCTTTGTACACTACTCTGGTCGCTATGTGCTGCCTGTCTACATCTGCATCCATAGTCCGCAAGCCACCTGACGGTGTGTGGCGGAGGGTACCTTGAGTACCTCTATCAGTTCTCCCTTCTATTCCAGTCTCGTATTGTTCATGGAAAGAAGGATTGTCGGTATGCCTCTGTGTGGGCTCTAATCTGTCTGATTTTATCCTCATGGTCTCTTCGCGAGATATACGTAGGAGGGAGCAATATACTGCTTGACTGTTCGGTGAAGGTATGTTCTCAAAACTTCAACAAAAGCCCGTACCGAGCTACCGAGCGTCTCTCCTGTAGAGTCTTCCACTGGAGTTTATCTATCATCTCATTAACGCTTTCGCGATTACTAAATGATCCTGTAACGAAGCGCGCTGCTCTCCGTTGGATCTTCTCTATCTCTTCTATCAACCCTATCTGGTACGGATCCCACACTGCTGAGCAGTATTCAAGCAGTGTGCGAACAAGCGTACTGTAACCTACTTCCTTTGTTTTCGGACTGCATTTCATTAGGATTCTTCCAATGAATCTCAGTCTGGCATCTGCTTTACCAACGATCAACTTTATATGATCATTCCATTTTAAAATCACTCCTAATGCGTACTCCCAGATAATTTATGGAATTAACTGCTTCCAGTTGCTGACCTGCTATTTTGTAGCTAAATGATAAGGGATCCTGACCTGCTATTTTGTAGCTAAATGATAAGGGATCTATCTTTCTATGTATTCCCAGCACATTACACTTGTCTACATTGAGATTCAATTGCCATTCTCTCTGAGCTTACAGTGAAGCTAACTGCTGCTGCGACTCCCTAGGGGCTACAAATGATGGCCGACCGGAACTCAGATCAGTCGGTGAGACACACTGGCTCTCTGGTGTGCGGCGGCGATCTGAATACCGGCGGCCGAGAGGGCGGTGGCGGCGTGTTTCCTATGAGTCTGTCTTTGGCCTCTATCGATCTTCTCGCAACCTCTTTTCCGCCTGGTGTGCTGGCGACTGCTTATGCCAGCACAGTTAATATGAGATGTGGCCACCCTTCGCCTTTAGGATGGCTTGAGCCCTGCTGGAGATAGTTTCAGCGAGATGTCTGAATGTAAGCAAAGGAATGCCAGACCATTCTTGCACAAGATCCACAGCCAGAGAAACCGCAGACATTCGACACTGGGTTTTGAGTGAGGTCGACCTAACTTCAGTTCGGGAAGAGACGGTGCACAAAAAACAATCCATTTCAGGAATGTTGCTGGTCACAAACCATTGCCTCAGAGATCATGCTTTATGAGAGGGTGCATTCTCTGGCGTTTTTCTAAATGCCGTAAGGGGGCCACGCCCTAGCCACGAAAAACACTCCTTCACTCTAACACCATCTCCTCTGTACTTCACTGTCGTCATTATACATGATGGCAGCTAACTTTCTCCAGGCAGTCACCAAACTCAGTCTCTTATATCGGAGTGCCACAGGCCATACCATCATTCATCATCCCAAATCAGCTTTTTCCAGTCGTCCAGTGGAGTCGCTCTTCACAATTCTTCAAATGTCGCTTACCATTGACTGCACAAATGTATGTGGCTTTTGAGGAAATGCTTGACCATTGTACCTCCATTCGTCATAACTCTCAACGGACATTGCGTTAGATGGACTGTCGATAGCACATTGGAACTCGTGAGTGATTCCTTCCTCTGATTTCATTTGACATTAACCGTCCTCTACACTCAATGGCGCCTATCCATCAGTACATGAGCTGTGCTTCGTCTTGGTTCTGCTGTGGTTGTTCGCTCGCGTTTCCATTTCACAGTCACATTCGCAACTTTCGATTTACGCAGCTTTAGAATGGGTGAAATGTTCCTGATGGGTCTGTTACTCAGGTGGCCCGAAATGACTAATGCACACTGGAACTCACTATGTACTCCTGACTGATCCATTCTCCTGTTATGGAATCTGTATGGACAACACAATAATCTCCGCCCTCTTCAGTACTAGATGGTCTTCCTCTCGTCGTCAGCTGCATACCACATAGCGGTGTGCAGATACCTTCGCTCAGCTAATACAGCACGTTAAACATCTGGTTCGCTTATAACAGGCTGGGTGAATCGATTCTCGGATCTGAGGAAGTCAACAGACTTTTGTTTCCTACAGGACAATGCTGTGTGTGCTGTTACTGAAACATCAATATTAGTCACTGTTCTCAGATACCCTCATTGGTTAACATGTTCTCACATCATCCCTACAACATTCGCTATTAGGTCATCTTGCATCTTTTTACTGTAGTTTCACTATTAGCCTGCTCAATTACTGCGTACTAAAGTTGGAAGGTAAAGAAAAGGTAGGCCTTTAGAGACTGTCTGACACAGGTTCCGGTTAATTCTGCCGTCGTTATCAAGATTTAAGTGAGTTTGATCAAGGTGTTACAGTCGGCGCACGAGCAATGGTACACAGAATCTCCGAGGTACAGATGAAGTGGGGATTTTTCCGTACGACCGTTTCACGACTGTACCGTGAATATCAGGAATCCGGTAAAACATGAAATCTCCGACGTCGCTGCGGCCGGAAAAAAAATCCTGGAACAATTTGACCATTGACGACTGAAGAGAATCGCTCAATGCGACAGAAGTGCAACCCTTCCGCAAATTGCAGCACTTTTCAGTGTCAGCGTGCTAATCATTCAACGAAACATCATCGATATGGGCTTTCAGAGCCAAAGGCCCACTGCTGTACCCTTGATGACTGCCTGATACAAAACTTTATATGTCACCTGGGCCCGTCAACACAGACATTGGACTCTTAATGGCTGGAAACATGTTCCTGGTCGGACGAGTCTTTTTTCAAATCGTGTCGAACGCATCGACGTGTACGGGTATGGAGGAAACCTCATGAATCGATGGACCCTACATATCAGCACAGGACTGTTTAAGCTGGTGGTGGCTTTGTAATGGTGTGGGGTGTGTGCAGTTGGAGTGATATGGGACCCCAGATACTTCTAGATACAACTCTGACAGGTGACACGTAGGAAAGCATCCTGCCTGATCACCTGCATCCATTCATGTCGAGTGTGCATTCCGACAGACTTCGGCAATTTCAGCGGGAGAATAAGACACCCACACGTCCAGAATTGCTACAGAGTGGCTTCTGAGTTTAAACACTTCCGCTGGCCACCAAACTCGCCAGACATGAACATTATTGAGCATATCTGGGATGCCTTGCACCCCCTTGTACTGTTATGCATTTACGGATAGCCGTGCAGGACTCACGGTGTCAGTTCCCTGCAGCACTACTTCAGACATTAGCCGAGTCCACGCCTGCGTGCTCGCGGGGCCCCCTATACGACATTAGGCAGGTTTACCACTTTCTGTGGCTCTTTGGTGTAGGATACTGTCATCTGCTAATCGAAGGTGGAGCAGATGAGATCCATTTATGCAGTTAGAAACTCACATGAGGCACAAGGACATTAGTGAGTGAGTGAACACAGAAATAGTGAGTCAACTTTTTTTACATTTTAAAAGGTGTAGCTCCAGTGATGAAGTTGCATCAGCCTAGGAGGTAGGCCGGCTCACCTGCGCGCCGCCTGGATGGCGGCCTGGAAGACTGGCTCCCAGGCGTTGGCCTTGACGGCGGCCACGCCGGCCACCAGCTCCGCCACCAGCCGCGTCCTCGCCTCCGTGTGGGGCGCCACGCTCCTGCGCAGCCGCAGCAACACGCGCGCCAGCAACGCTGCAGGAGGACACAGTCACACGGGTGGTACAGGGAAAGTACCCAGGTGCAAGATGAATGTGAAGTTTATTCCAAGACACATGAACATTCTATCTGATGGGAGTTACTTTGTAACACGTTAACCCATTTCTGCCTAGCGTAACATATATGTTACGGAACACCCTGTCATTGTTTTCTCTCGTTGGCAGCAATGCCTGCGTTTGGAGTGGCTATTGTTGTATGGCTGTCAGATAAGGAGGCTTTGTTGTTCATGTTTAGGTAGGTTTCAGTCAGTTGCAAGCATTAAGTGGTCAGTGACTGGTGCTTCAAGTACGGAAGACTTTTCTGAGTGAGATTATGTCTTGCAATAAGAAGTAAGTATCATTTTTTATCGCAAATTATAATACAATTTGTTTAAATTATGGTTGATTATAATGTTAAAAGTACTGAAATTTATGTTAATGATTATCTACAAAATGCAATTTTTATTTTTGTGGCTCCAAACACAGTTTTTATTCTGTGTTGCATATATGTCACGCTAGACAAAACAGTGAAAATAACGATTCGTTCTCTTTGAAGGTCTATCTCTCCATGAGATCCTGGCTATTCTTGAAGGGGAGGAAGAAGATGCATCAGACATATTTATTGAACCTCATGAAGCTAATGTGGATTCGGATGAAGATTCTGGGGAAGAAGATGGGGGAGGAAACGTCGATAATCTTGGACCAAGGCAACTCCAGGCTGGTGCAGAGGTGGTTTTAGCAAGTAAAAACAGGTGAGGTAGTGAACCTGAGATTAATTTCTCTCCTGATGATAAACCAGATGAACAGGAAAAATCACAGATCTTAAAACTGTAATCAGAGACTGGAAAAAAGACGATCTGCTTAGTGTTAGTTCTGTATTTCCTGAAAGCGCTTATAGTAAATATAGAAACTTGTCTCCAGTTCAGTGCTTCGAATTATTTTGGAACGATGAAGTAATTGAATTTCTTCTCACTGAATCGACGAAGTATGCTTTGTTCAAGAACTGTTCAGATCCAAAAATAACACATGGAGAGATAAAAGGTTTTCTAGGAATTCTAATTCTTTCTGGCTATAATCCTTTACCTAGCAGAAGATATTACTGGGACTCTGGATTGGACATGAGAAATGAAATGGTCCACAGCACGATGAGAAAGGACAGGTTTGAAACAATTATGAGATTCATTCACTCGCGTGACAACACAGAAATAGATGCTAATGACAGAATGTGGAAACTTCGTCCATTAATAAATACGCTAAGAAAAAAGTATGCTCTCCACTTTCAGAAAGAGCAAGTATTTTGGCAGACATGGATATAAACAGTTCCTGAAAGGTAAGCCCATTAGATTTGGGTACAAAGCATGGTGTCTAAACGCAGCTATGGGTTATCTAGTGGACTTTCAAATATACCAAGGAACTGATCCTCAGAGGAATGAAAAATATGAGAAAGCATTTGGAAAATGTTCTGCTCCTTTGGTTCAAATGATCGATTTTCTTCCTGAAAAGAACAAACATCTCTCCTACAGGTTTTATTTTGACAACCTGTTTACATCGCAAACATTGTTGATTTACCTGAAGCAACGAGGTGTTGGTGCAACTGGGACTATTCGTGAAAATCGTCTGCCTAAAGAGTGTCATTTCATACCTTCTAACACTATGCCCAAAAAGAATAAGAGAGGAGATTTTGATTACAAGAGCAGCAAGGAAAGTGGAATAATCGTTGCCAGATGGCTAGATAATTCTACAGTAATAATTGCTTCCGCAAGCCATTGTAACAGTCCAGTCAGCACCGTTGCCCGATACTCTAGACTAGAGAAGAAAAGAATACTTGTACCTCGACCTAATGTGATTGGAGAATACAACAAAAACATGGGAGGAACTGACCGAATGGATGAAAATGTAGCGTTATATAGAGTGAGTGTCAGAGGAAAGAAATGGTGGTGGCCAATTTTTACATGGCTTCTAAATATCTCTGTACATAATGGGTGGCTTCTTCATAGAAAGACTGGTATAAATATGTCTCAACTGCACTTCCGGCGCCACATTGTGAAATGTTACCTGACTTCCAATGCTGCAGTACCAAGAGGTCCTGGACGCCCTGCAGGTAATTCAAACCAAGGCAGAGTGCTGCATGATATTAGATATGATGAAACAAATCATCTGGTAGCCATGATGCCACAGAAAAAAAGAAGACGCTGTGCGGCGGAAAACTGCAAAGGAACCCCAAGAACAATGTGCTGCAAATGTGATGTTGGCTTGTGCATAGAATGTTTTGTGCCATATCACAGAAAGTGAGTACTGTCGCCTGAACTTGACGTAAATCACATACAGTGTATTATTTTACTTGCTGTCGTATATTCTACCTAAAATGTATGTTCTGCCTAGCGTGACATATATGTTTTGCCCTTTTTGGTTTCAATTATTGATTATTTTTTTGTTTCGATTGTTGTACTGCATTTCTTGGATGATAATAAACACATAAATATCTAATTTGTAGAAATCAGAAGAAAAAATAATTCAGGCACAAATGGGTTAACTGAAACCTAGTCACGTCCTAATGATTGAAAGAACAATAATAACAGCTGAACGATGAAGGACCGAAATTGTCAGAGTAAACTGAAAACTTCAAAAATCTAATGTCCGTACGCTAAGAGTGCCACAGTAAAAGACAGGAAGAGAAGCGCAAGCATATGAGTGAAAGTTAGTCCTGAAGGGACACACGAAAGTTTAAGTACGTCATAGTGCCGATGCAAAACAAAGACGGATGTTACAAAGTCCAGTTGCCAGTCGTCTGAGCCCACGTCTCTTCAGTGTAGAGGTGATGGATGGTGTCGGTCTGTAGCGGGCAGCTCCTTGAGGTGAAAGTCGCTGTGAACACCTGTCTCGTGGTGGCGGCTGCTCCAGAGTGAGATTCTGATTGTAGGAATGCTTTCCCAGTTGGCGCCTGGCGCAGGAAACTCACGCGGAGCGAAATTCTGGAGGGTAGCCCAGGCACCAGCCTACATACTGCTCAGAATTTACCAGGTGTACCGGTATGAAATGAGCGTTAAGGTACAAATGTGTCGATAGGGAACATTTGTTGTGAACGAGCCTTAATTCTTTTTTGTTTGGTTGGTATGACATCTGTCAAAGTTATTTAGTATACATCGAGTCATGGAACAAACAACATCATATGTTTTCATCGTGTTAACAATATCGAATTTTGTACCAGAAAGTGATGGTTTGCGGAAAGCATTAATTTTTTGTTTCCATTTGAAAAAAAAGTGCTGCAGAGTCGCATAGAATGATTGACGAGGCAAATGGTGATCATGCTCTATCAGAAGCACCATGCAAAAGATGGTTTCAACGATTCAAATATAATGATTTTGATGTAAGAAGTAAAGAACGTGGAAGACCACCAAAAAAGTTCGTAGACGCCGAATTACAAGCAGTTTTGGATGAAGATGATACTTTGAGTCAGAAGCAAATGGCATCAATGCTAAATGTTGCACAAAAACAATTTCTGACCGTTTGAAAGCTATGGGAAAGATCCAAAAGTGTGCAAAATGGGTTCCACATGAATTGAATGAAAGACTGATGGAAAACCGAAAAACCATTTGTCAAATTTTGCTTCAAAGACATGAAATAAAATGAAATTTGCATCGAATTGTTATTGGTGATGAAAAATGGATTTATTTTAAGAATCCTAAGCGGGAAAAATCATGGATTAATCCGGGACAACCATCAACATCGACTGCAAAACCAGATCGATTCGGCAAGAAGACAGTGCTCTGTGATTGGTGGGATCAGAAAGGTGTGGTGTATCATGAGCTTCTAAAATCTGGTGAAACTGTGAATACTAATCGCTACAGATAACAAATGATCAATTTGAACTACAAACTGTTGAGCATTGATCGAAAAAAGACCAGAATGGGCCAGAAGACATGGCAAAGTAATTTTTTTGCACGGCAATGCACCTGCACACAAAGCAAAACTGGTTCAGGATACAATCGAAACACTTGGCTGGGAGCTGCTACCCCATCCGCCGTATTCACCAGACTTGGCCTCTTCCTACTACCATTTGTTTTCATCAATGGGACACGCATTGGCTGAGGAACACTTCGATTCCTACGAAGAAGTCGAAAATTGGGTGTCTGATTGGTTTGCTTCAAAAGACGAACATTTCTTTGGCGTGGTGTCCACAAATTGCCAGAAAGGTGGTTAAAATGTATAGAAAGCAATGGTCAGTACTTTGAATAAAATTTTTTTACTTTTCAATTCAAAATTCGTGTTTCATTTTCACAAAAAGACGCTCATTTCATACCGGTACACCTGGTAGGGTATTGAAGTTACTACTTTTGGCTTGCAGAGGACAAAAGGTCCGCAGTCCCTTAAATGAAACAACAAGTTTACTGTTAGCAGTCACCGTTTTATTTATTTCCACGACGCGTTTCAAAGGTTGAAACCTCCATCATCGGCTGGATTTACATTATTTAATATGACATTTGTGTGTGTGTTGTGTTACGATTTTTTGGAGGAACTTGTGGCACTGCCTAGTGCAGAAGCAACACTATTTTAGAACATGGTTTTGGATTTCTTCTGACAAAAAATTAAACTGATATCTAACGGTGAACATAAAATAAGTAAAATAGAGTACCTCCAGTGGTCACAGGTTCCTGTCGTAACACATCACATGTATACTGTCACATTTGTAAACAAATATGGCGTCTGGAAACTGCTGGGTGCAAGGTTCGTATAGCAGAAGAGAAGACATAAAGAATATACATCGTAACAACATTATTACAGAATAATTGTTTAAAGCATTAGGAGGTGCTTGTTTTGAGGTGTCAATTATATGGTGTGTACTTCAGGTGGCATATAAATTCAGTTTTGACAAGTTAAAACAGCTTAACATTCGTACTCGTTTATTACAATCAGGTGAAATGTTAAAATGGCTTAAACTTCATACTTGTTAATAACAATCAGGTGAGATGTTACAGACTTGAAGTACAATAATCATAATGGCTACAGCAGTAAAATCATACATAGATGACACTATTTGATTGGGATTAATAGACAGATGTTAGAGGCTGGAGGCAGAAGGAGAGGAAGAGAGAGAGAAAGTGTGTGTGTGTGTGTGTATGTGTGTGTGTTTGTGTGTGTGTGTGTGTGTGTGTGTGTGTGTGAGTGTGAGTGTGAGTGTGTGTGTGTGTGTGTGTGTGTGTGTGTGTGTGAGAGAGAGAGAGAGAGAGAGAGAGAGAGAGAGAGAGGGTGGAAAGAGTGGTTATATGAGAGCAAGGTGTCTTAAGATTACATGTTACATATATTAGCTGCCTAAATGTTGGGGTAATACATTGGTTAATGCTATAAAATATGCCGATAGATATAAAGTTTATGCGAGTAGTTGACGTACATACAGTTTCAAGCTGACAAGGGGTACAAGCTGTTGGTGTGATGAATTATCTGTAAATGAGGTCAATCTCTTATACTCTTGGCGGCTGTCAATATTTATGGTCAATATTAAGGTGTGTGTGTGTGTGTGTGTGTGTGTGTGTGTGTGTGTCATTTTTGTCATCTAAGATGGATTCCGGTTGTTTCGTTTGGTGTTTGTATATTTCGTGTGTTTCGAGGATCTCTAGTTTTCTGCCTTTTGGTTGGGTGTGTAGGATGCTAATACTTGTGTTGTTAACGGTGATTGGTAACAGTAAACTTTTTGTTTCATTTACTGTCAATAACAGTCACGGTAAAGCCTAACTTTCGCATTTCAAGTCCGCAGTGCTAGTGACCTCTGGAAGGTTCCCTCAGTCAGCTGTGACGTGAAACCACAGTTGCCAGGAGTAGCACCGCTGAGCCTCTCTAAAACATTTTGGAAAAATGCCGTCACGCCACATTCGCCGACACTGGTGTTCCTGTGTACTGCAAAACCACGATTCATCGCTGGACACAGTGCTTCCCGATCATGATGCCTCTCGAAATGCAGCCGTTTGCGTTTGGCAGCATCAGTAATTCTGCGGGTAAATTCGATAAGAGCCAATCATAATGCTCGATTCATTCACATCCTTTGTGTTGGGATATTGGAGCCTCTACATAGCGGTTACAACATTTGCGTATGTTGAGAGCAGGAAGACCACCCCGTTAGGTTCGCGAGGAACACTGCATTCGGCTTTATTTTCGAAAACAGACATCAAGAAAGCGCCTGTTAATTATATCTGGGACACTATACAGTTCACAAGAGGTCGACTTGGCTGTTATTTTGTACAAAGCCATGAGAAAATTTTAGATGGCGACTCGCCACACGGATGTTTCGTGGTGAGCCACGCTGGGGTGGGTATGAACGGCTGAACTTGTCACGCATGGCCCGTTACAAACACTAAGGGGAAAGCAGCGTGTGCTATTCTGTCATCAGCGCTAATGACAAGTGCTGCCTTGAGGTGTCTCGAGTATGAGACAGACGTCAACGCGCCTTGTAGTCCTGTGACGTCGGTATATGCGTGACTGTATACTCTGGAATAGAGACTACTTTCCCCTGAGTCCAGCAGCGACTAATATCTGTGCGCACTCCCTGGAGCGTCTGCACTCCCGACCATTCACATCACGCGTCGACCACACATGGGGGGACCGCGGTTGGCAGGGGGGTGCTTGAGTGTGTTGATTTGCACTATTTTGCGAGCAGGTCTGTAGGCTGTGTTATACATTATTTGAACAGTTTATGAGTACTGAGTGTTTCTACAAATAACTGTGCTGCATTATTTAGGATCAGTTTGCCAGCGTGTAATGAACTTATTTCGTTAATTTAATAGTTATTTGCGTGTCTTGAGAGTGTTATTTAGAAGTAGCTTACAGGTCTGTGGGCTGTGTGACATGGCCCCAAGCACATCAGGCCTAGTGTTTTGTATGAGTGTGGTAAATGTACTCCATCCCTAAATAAAATGTTCCAAAATAAACAGAGTGCACTCCGTCCTTACTGTATACAGCAGCCCAATGCAGTCTGAGTCATTTTCACACCAGTTTCTCCCTACAGACCAATAGCTTGGATTACATCACAGGAGGAATGACAGCACCATCTGGAGGCAGTACTGTGTACTATGTCAGTTGGAGTCTAGATCTCGTGGTGGAGAGACTGCCTGCAAAATAAAAACTTCTGTCCAGAGTCGTTTTCCCGCCATTTCCCCCCACCATCTTGGATTATTTCACGAAATGGACGACAGCACCGTCTGATGGCAGTATTTTGTACTGGGCCAGTTGAAGTCTGGATCTCATGATGGAGACACTGTCTGCATAATAAAAACTTTTCTCCAACACAGGCAGAGTCGTTTTCTCGCCATTTACACCCATCATCTTGGATTACGTGACGAAACGGGCGACAGCACCCTCTGCTGGTGGTGCTGTGTACTAGGTCCAGACCTTGTGGTGAGCACACTGTTTGACGCCATCTTGGAGAACAGTACTTGCGTCATCACCTGACATCACGGTAGAGCCCTCTGGTGGTGGGGCTGTTTTCTATGTCAGTTGAAGTCCAGACCTCGTGGTGAACGCGCTGTTTGCCGCCATCTTGGATTATGTCACAAATGAGAGCGCCCTCTGGTGGTGAAGATGTGTACTAAGTCAGTTGGAGTTTGGACCTCTTGATGGTCACACCTGATGGCTGTACTGCTTGCAATTGTTTAAATAAAGACTTATGTCCAAGTCCTTTTCCCGCGAATTCTTCAGAGGTGGCGGCGGTCAGGTCACTGAGGTTAGTACAAGTGTCCTTTCTTTCGCGCCATTTTCTTAGATTAGCAGCGAAACTCGAAGTGAACTTTGTTTACTGCCAAAATTCAAACTTGGCACCAGTTCATAAGAGGAAGTGGCGATCAGGTGACTTAGGTTAGTGGAGGTAGCCCAAGTGAGCTATATTCCCACGATTTTCTTTGATTCTTCTTGATAACCGTGGTGTGCTGCATTATTCTGTTGGAATTTGAACTTCCCGCTATTATTCTTCCTGCCAAAATCCGCCATGTTGGATGATGTCATGTGCTGTTGCCACATCTACATGACTCCATCTTGGATAACGTCATCGCTGCCATCTTGTATACATCTGGGAACAATGCAGAGTGTTCCAGATTTGCCCTTGCTCCAGTACTTAGGTGCAGTGGGAATCAGTGAAGTCAAACGGAACGAAGTGAGGGATTTCTGGGTGGACGAGTATTTGGTAATATCAACAGCAGTAGAAAATGGTACTACAGGAGTAGGATTCATTATGAATAGGAAGATAGGGCAGAGAGTGTGTTAGTGTGAATAGTTCAGTGATAGGGGTGTTCTCATCGGAATCGACAGTAAACCAACACCAACGGTAATAGTTCAGGTACACATGCCGACATCCAACGTCCCAAGCAGAAAATGAGGAGACAGAGAAAGTATAAATGAGTATATTAGTAAGTCAAGGAAGATGAAAATCTAAGAATCATGAGGATTGGAATGTGGTTGTAGGCTACAGAGTAAAGAAAGGGTTATGGGAGATATGAGCTTGCTAATAGGAATGAGACAAGACGAAGACTAATTGAATTCTGCAATAAATTTTAGCTACTAACAGCGAATACTCTGCTCAATAATGGCAGGAGGAGGGGGTGTACTTGGAAAAGACTGGGAAATACACGGAGATTTCGGTTGGATATTGGATTGCAAGGCATACACGGATAGACACGTAGACTCAGATCACAATTTGGTGGTGATGATAGGCAGGCTGAAATTTGAGAGATCAGTCACGAAGAATCAGTGCGAAAGAAGCGGGTATGGAAGTACTAAAAAATGAAGCGCGATGCTTGAAGTTCCGTGAGGCTATAGATACTGCGATGATGAGTAGTTCTGTAGGCAGTTCACTTGAAGAGGAAAGGACATCTCTAAAAATGACAGTCACAACAGTTGGAAAGAAAAACTTAGGACATCACACACATCCATGCCCGAGGCAGGATTCGAACCTGCGACCGTAGCAGCTGTGCGGTTCCAGACTGAAGCGCCTAGAACCGCTCGGCCACATCGCCGGCTAAGATTCGCAGATGGCACTGATATGCTCAGTGGAAGTGAAGAAGAATTACAGGATATGTTGAAAGGAATGAACAGTCTAATGAGTACAGAATATGGACTAGGAGTACATCGAAGGTAGATGAAAGTAATGACAAACAGCAGATATGGGAAGAGCGAGAGACTTAACGTTAGGAAGACTGCATTGTATGGTAGTGAAACGTGGACTGTGTAAAAACCGGAACAGAAGGGTATGGAAACATTTGCGATGTGGTACTACAGACGAATGTTGAAAATTAGGTGGACTGGTAAGGTAAGGAATGAGGATGTTCTCCACAGAGTCGTCGAGGAAATACTGACAAGGAGAAGGGTCAGGATGGTAGGAGAGCTGTTAAGACATCAAGAAATAACCCCCATGATACTATACGGAGCTGTAGCGGGTAAATTCTGTACAGGAAGCCAGATGTTGGAATACATGCAACAAATAACTGAGGACGTAGGCTACAACTGCGTCTTTGAGATGAAAATGTTGGCACAGGAGAGAAATTCGTGAACTGGCCAGACTGCTAGGATTTAGCACATTCGACATTGTAACGGAGATCATGAGATAATTTCAATGGGAAACTATGGACCAGAGACAAGAATGCTCTCCAGAAAACCTGTTGGATAAATTTAGAGAATCGATATTTTATGCATATTGTGCGACAGTTTTGCTGCCATGGCGGTAGATCTCGTGTAGAGACGAGGATAATAAGATGAGAGAGATTAAAGGACATACAGAGGCAGAATATGACTACACTGCATAGTTGAGCATAGACGCACGGAACAGAAAAAGTATGTGCACAACCTTTCGAGCTGTCACTCTTTTTCTAGTAAACGTTTTTCACCACACAGACACTCAAACACACACTCGCACAGCGGCGGCGAGACTGATTATTGATTATCGATTACTGGAATCAGTTGTGTGGACCGACGGAGGTGTAGTCAGGGCAGGGAAAGACTTATGATGCAAGGAGGTGATAGCAGGAAAGAGAGGCAGCTCTCTCAGCAGAAGACTTAGTGGGTGCACAATAGGGTGAAAGGACACTTCCTGCCAGATGAAAACTGTGAGCCGGACCGAGACTCAAACTCGGGAGCTTTGCCTTTCGCGGGCAAGTGGTCTATCATCTGAGCTACCCAAGCACGACTCACGCCCCATTCTCACAGCTTTACTTCTGCCAGTACCTCGTCTCCTACCTTCCAAACTTTACAGAAGCTCTCCTGCGAATCCTGAAAGAATGGATATTGCGGAGACATGGCTTAGCCACAGCCTGTGGGATGTTTCCAGAATGAGATTTTCACTCTGCAGCGGAGTGTGCGCCCATATTTAACTTCCTGGAAGATTAAAACTGTGTGCCGGACCGAGACTCAAACTCGGGAGCTTTGCCTTTTGCGGGCAAGTGCTCTACCACTGACGAGATACTGGCAGAAATAAAGCTGTGAGGACAGGGCGTGAGTCGTGCTTGGGTAGCTCAGATGGTAGAGCGCTTGCCCGGGCAGCTCAGATGGTAGAGCACTTGCCCACGAAAGGCTAAGGTCCCGAGTTCGAGTCTCGGTCCGGCACACAATTTTAATCTGCCAGGAAGTTTCATATAGGCGCACACTCCACTGCAGAGTGAAAATCTCATTCTAGGGTGAAAGGAGTTCAGAGTGCAGATGACACAAGACACACATCGAGAGGGAGACAGTGAAGGGTAGAAGGGGGAGATATTGAGAGAGGGTTCAGAGAAAGGGGTAGCATTGGAAAAGGAGGAAAAAGAGGTGGAGAGGGGGAGAGAGAGAGAGAGAGAGAGAGAGAGAGAGAGAGAGAGAGAGAGAGAGAGAGAGAGAGGGAGAACGTTAGTATGGTGGGAGAAAGCAGCATACGATCTCAAGGGGAAAGGAGTTCAAATGTGTGCGAATTCCTAAGGGACCAAACTGCTGAGGTCATCGATCCCTAGACTTACACGCTGCTTAAACTAACTTATGCTAAGAACAACACACACACCCATTCCCGAGGGAGGACTCGTCGAGCCTCCGGCAGCAAAAGGAGTATTATAAAAACAAGCGAGAAGCTGAAAGGCAAGGTGACACAGTGATAAACAGCCCATTCCGGGGGATAGGGAGAGCACAGGATATGCAGCTGCCACTTCTGTGGACGACACAGGCGTGGGAATGCCACGTTCTGTGGTTACCTTGGACTGGAGTGAAGGCGACGTAGATGGCGGCGAGGCCCAGAGTGCCCGGCAGCCCCAGCACGTGGTACAGCAGGGCCGCGCCCGCCGCCGCCTGCACGTGCAGCAGCCACAGCCAGTGCAACACCGATGTCGACGCCTCGAGCCGCGCCGCGGCGCCCGACAGCAGCGACACCATACGCTCCGGCTGCGCAGGTCCACCGCGGCGCTGCAGCGCCTGCCGCACACACAGCAGCCACGTATGAGGCGGGGGTAGGGGCGGGGGTAGGGGTAGGGGCGGGGGTAGGGGTAGGATAGGGGGCATGGGGCAGGGGGCAGGGGGCAGGGGGCCCGGGAACAGGCGAGCGAGGCAGCGGCTGGCAATAACGTCATCTTGTCTGACCGAGGCAAAGGCGGCCATGGGTGAGCAGTAACCATCCCATCCTCTGAGCACTTAAAAGTCAAAATGCAGCACTTATTTCACGAGAAAACACTGTGCGTCGTGCTACGCATCAGATACCGCATACAGTACTGCACTACGTGACATTAAAATTCCTACATCGCGAAGATGACGTGCTATAGACGCGAAATTTCACCGACAGGAAGAAGATGCTGTGATATGCAAATGATTACTTTTTCACAGCATTCACACAAGGTTGGCTACGGTGGTGACACCTACAACGTGCTGACATGAAGAAAGTTTACAACCGATTTCTCATACACAAACAGCAGTTGACCGACGTTGCCTGGTGAAACGTTGTTGTGATGCCTCGTGTGCCTCGTGTAAGGTGGAGGAATGCGTAACATTATGTTTCCGACTTTGATAAAGGTCAGATTGTAGCCTATCACGACACTGCTGCTCGCGTTGGTCGAGATACAATGACTGTTAGCAGAATATGGAATCGGTGGGTTCAGGAAGATAATACGGAACGCCGTGCTGGATCCCAACAGCCTCGTATCACTAGCAGTCGAGATGACAGGCATCTTATCCGTATGGCTGTAACGGATCGTGCAGCCACGTCTCGATCCCTGAGTCAGCAGAGGGGGACGTTTGCAAGACAACAACCATCTTCACGAACAGTGCGACAACGTTTGCAGCAGCACGGACTATCAGCTTGGAGACCGTGGCTGCGGTTACCCTTGACACTGCATCACAGACAGGAGCGCCTGTGATGGTGTACTCGATGACGAACCTGGGTGCACGAATGGCAAAACGTCATTTTTTCGAATGAATCCCGGTTCTGTTTACAGAATCATGATGGTCGCATCCGTGTTTGGCGACATCGTGGTGAATTCCCATTGGAAGCGTGTATTTGTTATCGCCAACTTTGATCAGTGGACGTTACGTTTCAGATGTGTTACGACCCGTGGCTCTACCCTTCATTCGATCCCTGCGAAACCCTACATTTCAGCAGGATAATGCACGACCGCATGTTGCAGGTCCTTTACGGGCCTTTCTGGATAAAGAAAACGTTCGACTGCTGCCCTGGCCAGCACATTCTCCAGATCTCTCGCCAATTGTAATCGTCTGGTCAATGTTGGCCGAGCAACTGGCTCGTCACAATACTCCAGTCATTACTCTTGATGAACTGTGGTATCGTATTGAAGCTGCCATCCAAGCTCTGTTTGACTCAATGCCCAGGCGTATGATGAGGTGGTTGTTATGGGTACTCATTTCTCAGGATCTACGCACCCAAATTGCGTGAAAATGTAATCACATGTCACTTCTAGTATAATATATTTGTCCAATGAATACCCGTTTATCATCTGAATTTCTTCTGGGTGTAGCAAATTTAATGGCCAGTAGTGTATTTTCTCTGAGGACACCATTGTGTTTGTAATCACGAAATACAAGGGGCCTCTGGAGGAATAATAAAAAAAAGTAATAGAGATATTCCGCCTAATTCGAGACATTGTTTCACCTTTTGCTAACATGTTTCAGCATTTTATTGTGCGGTCTTCGGTGCGATACTTTTATTCGATCTCAAAACTGTTATAATACTGTAATATTTGAATCTCTGCTTGAAATTATTTACGTAGCTGAAACCAGTGATAATTAAGGGTCAAATAATGCGTTTGGTTTACAGGTACAGTATGTCCCAGGAGGAACGGCCAGTACTCACGGATGTAACAGAAGCAGTCATTCGAAGCAAGACATACCAGTAAACATGAGCTCTAAAATACATACTTTAAGAGGTATCAGCAAATGTTAAGTAGAAAAGATGTCCTTTATAGTACTGAAGATCAATAAGTCCTCATAGTTCTTAAGGTATGCATATTAAGAGCCCATGTTTAGTGCACCTATTTGCTTCGAATACTCTTCCTATCGTATCCCTACATACTAACCATTTCTCTTGGGACACGCTCTGTAGTTAACCGCACTCGCCACCTAAATGATACCGTAAATATTGCACCTTTACGCTACGGCGAAAATTGAGCCTAGCATTCTAGTTTGGAGAACAAAATATCTGCATAGTTTTAAACATACCTTACATGACGCTAACAAATTCTTTTTATGGTGTTAGGTTTTCTCAGCTACCACAAATTTTTGTACAGCCTGCCATCTGCAGACAGACAAAACAGTTTCGACTTATTGGTTCTCTTCCATTTTAGATCAAAAATTCCATTACTTAGCGTGTTACCTATGTATTTTGTTCATATAGCCTTCTTTCCCGATATTCTAGATATGTTAAGATACTTATTTTCTTCATAATGGAAGTTCTGATGGTTTCACACGTATTTTTATTCGTTTTGTCACAAAAACGAAGTTTACTAGCGTGTTACTGTGGCTGTTTCCTGTTCATTTGTTTTGTTGTGCGTTTATTTGAAGCGTGGAACGCGGATGGTATATTGCAGAGTAATGTATATTTATTTAGTACATTTATTCTTTGAGCTACTAATTTTTGTGTACGCTAATTCTCTTTTACAATTATTTTTTATGCTGTCTATTACTAAACCAAAAAATCACAAAAAATTCATAAAATTCTCACAGAAATATGTATTATGAAGAATATTGCTCAAGAATGGAAATGTGGATTGATTCAACCATTTCCAGAAATAGGCGACAAGAGAGATCCTAATAATTACAAAGGTATCTCATTATTACCGTTCACTTACAAAGTTCTTTCCAAGGCGTTGCTCAGCAGACTAGCACCGAAAGCTGATAAAAAGATGGGTGAATACGAAGGAGGCTTCAGAAAAGGAAGGTAATGTAATGAACAGATTTTGAACATGTCAACGCGCCTCAAGGTCAGGTAGACGGACAAAATTGTAGTCACATTCGTGGACTTTCAGAAGGCCTACAACTCCATAGACCAGCACATTCTCTGTGATACACTATAAAATATGGAATAGGCAGGAAAACTGGGGCGCACTTGCAACACATTCACAGACACCACATCCAAGTAAAATTTGAGTGTGAAATCTCAGAACTATTCGAGATACATACAGGGGTCACACAAGGACATGACCTGTCACCGTTTTTATTCAATGTTATCTGGGACAAAATTAGCAAACAATGGGAAGAACAGATAAAATAGATTCAATTAGGAAGAACATATGCAAATGAGACAATCATAAAATGCCTAGCATTCGCAGATGACCTGGCAATACTAAACAACAATAGAGAAGAAGCACTGTAATACTTTCATGCTGACTCTGCAAAAACAGATCTACAGACATCATAGGAAAAAATGCAGCAGATGGAAAGAAAGAATATCAGCACACAAGCCATGCGCACGAAATATAGAATGGATAACAAAGTGAAAAACTCAAATGCCTTGGGGAATATATACAAATAGGAGGATCAAAAAAAGGTACTCAACAAGGAACGAACAGGACAACTTCGAAAAGAATACAAACTGACATTGACGCACTGCAGTAAAACAAATATTTCAAGATGGGCCGAACTCACGCACTGCAGTACAGTTCTACCACCCAGAAGCACTCTACGCGTCAGAAACGACCACAACCGGAGTATCAGGCATCCAGAGACAGAAAAAATAGAGCACAAAACCCACAATAAAATTTTTGGAGCAGTAAAGAGTTATAGTATGTGGATGAAGACACCAACCAAAGCATTACACAAATTCACAGACAGACTCACAGACACGAGTAGGAAATGCGGACACTCATGGACACGTACATAGAATGAACAGCCACAGACACACAAAGTATTTTTGATGTAGTAAACAGCTCAATAAAAAAAACTAATTAATTTAGAGGAATAAAAGAAAACACAAAACAAGCAGGAATCAGTGGGGAACAGATAAATGAAAGACACAACTTCAGAATTTGTGTGTGAATGCCTAAGGGACTAAATTGCTGTGAGGTCATCGGTCCCTAGACTTACACACTACTTAAAATAACTTACGCTAAGGACAAGACACACACTCATGCCCGAGGGCCGTGCGATTCGTGACATGGCGCCTCAAACCACGCGGCCACTCCGCGCTCCGAGAAATAAAATTAAAATAAATTATAAGCGCGACATTTGAAGTGAAAGAATGAATGGAAGGAGGGAATATGTGGACAGAGCAAAGGAAAGAGGAATACAGTCAGAAACTGGAAAGATTTAGGAAAGAGGAAAAAGGAGACAAGAAAAAATTGAATAATCACGTAACTTTCAAGTCAAACACTGCCTTACGGGGCAAAATGTGTAGCATTAATAATAATAAATTAAATTAGGTCTTTGCCACATATCCAATGAGTTAAAACGTGATGCTAAATTTTGTAACGTTAATAGCGTACCTCCTTATTAAATTCTCTCCCGGTACAAACGTTGAGTGCGATCTCCATTGCCGTCAGATAATCCGTACATCAAATGGGCATCTGCCACCCCTGCATTTGTGTACGCTGCCGGTGCACGAGACAAGTCTGTTATTAACTCTACGTAGTAACCCGTGTGATTGCAGCGGTCGTACTGATCGCCGGAACGGTTGATGTTGCCTGCAGACAAGCAATGACGTACGTCGCGTGGCAACAGGGACATGTTAAACAAAACACTGGCGGTGCACAACGGAACCAGAGGGCACCGGTCCATATTCACCGTGATTCTAATGATTCTAACGTTCTGTTCCAGTGTGTTCCCCACGATTAATGAGTTGGACAAAATGAGATGTATCATGCAAACAAAGCGTTTCCAGACTAATGTTCATATAACGTAATTTCTTCGTCTACGTGTGAGGAACGTGCCCTGCAGTTTGTGTCGTACATTTTAGTTACACCCTGTATGTGACGAGCGAATTTTTGTAACTGTAAGAGCGTGGGTTTCTGGGTTTCTGACATGTGTGTGTCACATACATTGGAGAAATTGTGAATTTTAAAGAAGCTAGTTTTACGATGCTTTTCAACAGATTTTAGTAGTTCAGACACTTAAAATGAGATTAATTTACTTCTATTTGTTTTCTATGACTGAATCGCTGATTGAAAAAACAACACTTGTCCATTTTTTGTTTAAATTGAGTTAGGAGCTGATTTCCATGTTATGGCGCTCCCTCCATCGAATGAATGCAGAAACAACATTTGTCCATCATTCTTAATGAGACAAACAAGATCCCGACGTTAGGAGTGAGAGGAGAAAGAACACTTGTCCAGGACTAGTGCTATTTCTGCAGCCAACGTTGGCTAGCCTGTTGTGTAATATCATATCTGTGTTCGCACGGTTTTTCTTTGTGAAGCACAGCAATGTCGAACAGGGAAGATATGGATGTACATGATGGTGGTGAAAGTGAAAAGAGGAAGAAAGGTGTAAAGAATGTTGACTATGAGCGTGAAAGCATAAAAAGGTCGCGAATTAAAGTTTTAGAGTACAAAACCTACACTGGAAAGTTAGTTTCAAAGAAAAGCATTGGTGTGGACTGCAAGTAAGTAATGTTCTAATACGGGAGGTTATACGTAAGTAAAATAGTAAACTAATGATTTATTGCGTGACTGAAATATCTGTCTAATTTTGTAGATGTCATAGAAACTGCTTTGGGAGAATTCCTGAAGAGGAAAGAAATGAAGTATTTTCACTTTTCTACAACATGATATCAAAGGACGCACAAGATTCTTATCTCCAAGGGCTGACTACTGTTGGTAATATTTCCAGAAAACGAAGAGGAGTACCAGAAGGAGCCAACTGCAAACCAAGATGCAACAACTTTCAGTATTTTATTCATTCCAGCACTGGACGATCAGAGGAATGCAAGAAAGCTTTCTTAAGTATCCATCGTGTCACAAACCAAAGGGTAAGGAGGATAAGCAATCCGCTTGCTTGTGGAAAGTCGCCCAGTGACCAGAGGGGTAAAAATGCATCGGGAAACCAAATCGGTGGTGCAGAAATAAGTGTGATAATTGATCACATAAATTCCTATCCCCAAAAAATTACTCACTATGGCACAAGAGAACAGCGTTATTTAAATAGCCAACTTAATGCCAAAATCATGCATGAGTAGTTCAGATTACGACATCCCCAAGCAAGTAATATTAAATACGAATTTCATTTAAAAATATTCAAAGAACGTTTTTCACTTACATTTGGTCGACCACAAGTTGACACATGTGGTACTTGTGAAGCGCTTCAAGATAAATTACGAAACAAAACACTGAATGAAACGGCTGAGAGGATTGCCGCTGCAGAAATGATGGTTCATAAACGCAGGGCTGCAAAGTTTTCTGCTCGTATTCGTGAAGTACAAGTATTGTGTCAAAAAGACGAGGATGTTTCAGGTATTGCCACAGATTTTATGCAAAATCTGTCCCTTCCTACCATTCCAGTTCAGGAAGTTTTCTACTTTCGGCAACTCAATGTTAATGTATTCAATATCCACAACCTGGAGACAGGATATGCAACATTCTACGTTTATCACGAAGGTGCAGCAAAGAAGGATCCCGATGAAGTCTGCACGTTTCTGCTGGATTACATACGAAACGAGTTGCCACCAAACATAAAATACCTGCATATATTTTCAGATTGCTGCCCAGGGCAGAATAAGAATAATACTATGGTCAGGTTCCTCATGGCAGTTGCTGTATCTCAGCGCTTACTCAGAATTTATCATCATTTCCCGGTCAGAGGCCATTCATTCTTACCCTGTGACAGGGAATTTGCAGTGATTAAGAGGAAAATTCGAGCTTTCGATAGGATTTTAAGCATCATGCAGTTTGTAGAACTTATTGTTACTGCAAGTACCTTTAGAGTTGTTTCAACAGAGTTTGTACTGGCTTTCAAACAATGATGGCCTAAATTTTACAAACGCAATGCCTTGTCTTTGGAAACAATGAACAGCAAAGTGCTGACAAGGAATGAGAAACAATCCTTCACCGTTTCAGAATTCATGGACTTTGAGTACAACAGTGAGTGTAATGTGAACGTCATTGCAAAACCATACATTGGAAGCCTGGTAACGCGCACTTTTCGTTTACTTCTTGATTTAAAAACAACAGCAACTCTACGGCTGCAGCATACGAAAAATGTGTACCACTAAGTGAGAAGAAAATAGCTGACCTCAAGAAATTGGAACCGTATATCCCTGAAGAGCACCTATGCTTTTACAGAGCTCTCTACAACTGGCCTTCAGTAGACAGCAGAGGGCCTGACATGGGTACAAGCAATATTTCACTAAGCTTGCTGTTTACCTGATTGTAATTTGTAGTTAAAAGTAGTTGTTCAGAATCTGTTATGTACACATAAAATAAGAATTTTGGTAATAAGAAATTATATAGCTGATTTCAGGAACTTTTATGTAGTCTAATAATAACAATTTTTGTATTGAACATAATAAATTTACAAATAAACTGCTGAATAACACAGACTTACATTTCTGGCAACCAACTGGTTTCAGAAACAGCACATGTCCACGAACTTTGCGTATTTAAATCATTATATAATCATATCATTACGTCATTGAAAATAGTGACTGGACATCACCAGAAACTGTGCTGCTCAAAGTAAAAAAGAGCTGTCAAAGAAAATAGAATACTGAGGCCCACAAACTTATTTTTCCGTTTTTCTCAAAATCAACATGCATGGAATAATTCTGTTTCTGCAATCAGTTATTCAACTTTTTTTTTTTAGTTTCGAAAAAGTAACGTCGGGAGTGGATCGGTCCATGAACCGAAAATACCGAGTTGTGCGGGACGAAATCAACAGCTGATTGGCTACGTTGGAATTCAGCCAATCGGAAGCAAGATATTTCACGCGGGCTGCACTAGGAGCGAGACTTCGCACGTAAGTGAGGGAGAGTAAGGCTTAGCTGCTGTAGTCATCGTAAGTGCTGCGCTGAGCTCCGTAAAAGTGTACTACTTACGAGTAAGTGTGAAATTTAAGAGATTGTAGAGTACCGGAAAATGTTTAAGGACAGACACACATGACGATTACGCAAATCCCAGATTTTGTTGTTGTTGACACTGGTCTTAGTTCGAAGAACTGGAATTCCATGTGGCGTGCTCTGCAGTCGTAACGAAGAATTTCGTACGTCCGGAGTGAACATTCACAAAGAAGTTGTGGGAGCATTCTAAATATTGTAATCCGTGTGTATTTTCAGTATCAGGTCAGGGTGAATATCTTCAGCTGGCTGCTAAAGAGTGACTGTACTGTAAGTGTGAATGAATTAGTAGTGGTTGCATTCGATTTGGTGATTTATTTGGTAAACAGCAAACTAGCATGGACTTCATGGCGTAATTTGTACATAAAAGTGACACTGTATCGGAATTAACAGTGAGTGACTTTCACTTGTGCAATAGCTTCGCTAGACCTGATACTAGAATTATTTTGCACTCTGTCGAAACGGTAAGTTTTTACAACTTTTCGTATGTAGGACAACAAACCACACCACAGCATTTCTCGACAGTGGGGATGGACACAATGTCCTCAGCGAGGGGAAAGAGGGCGTTGTTCAACAGCAACGAAAACTGCTAGCGAGTAATATGCTCAATGAGATGAGGAATCCCTGCGGTCAACCAGTGTATGGATATATCCACGCCGCGCGGGATTAGCCGAGCGGTCTCAGGCGCTGCACTCATGGACTGTGCGGCAGGTCCCGGCGGAGGTTCGAGTCCTCCCTCGCGCAGGTGTGTGTGTGTTTGTCCTTAGGATAATTTCGGTTATGTAGTGTGTAAGCTTAGGGAGTGATGACCTTAGCAGTTAAGTCCCATAAGATTTCACACACATTTGAACATTTTTTGGATATATCCACAGTAAATTCTGCAGAACTGAATATTGCGTGCCTTCTACTTCTTTGGTCTTGTTTCACCTACATCAATACGCCACAAGCCACACGACAGTGTGTGGCGGAGGGTACTTTCGGCACAGCTGTCTCATGCAGCCTTCCGTGTTCCATTCGCGAATGACACGTGGGAAGAATGATTGTCAATTAGCCTCTGTATTGTCTCTAATTTCTCGAATTTACTCTTCGTGGTCATTTCGCGAAAGGTATGTAGGAGGAAGCAATACGTTGTAGGACGTTTTTCGGGAAGTTCTCTCTCAAAATTTCAATAGTAAGCCTCTCAGTGAAGCACAACGCCTCTGTTGTAACGTCTGTCACTGTTGTTCGTTGAGCACCTCGGCTCGCGCCGACGAAACTATCCCGCTACGAAACGCACCGCTCTTCGTTTACGGTGGGTACTGTTCCCAGCAAGTGGTCATCAGTAGTGTAGCTGTGCAGCAGTGGATCTGCTGAAATAACTTATGGAAATGCAGCCGGGCGAAGTCGTCGGCAACCGTCGATTACACACACACACACACACACACACACACACACACACACTCACACACACACACTGTAAACATTAGCACCATCACAGAAACCAAAGATGATCGACGCCAGAAGTTATCGATAGTGAAAATTGCTAAACAACGGATGAGGTAGCATTAACTTTGTTCCTCTGTTTTCAGAGAAGGGAGACAGCAGGATTTGACGTATAATTTAAGCAAAAACTTACCAGGTTACTTATTAATTTAATCTCAACTGCTCCGTTAATACACTACTGGCCATTAAAATTGCTACACCAAGAAGAAATGCGGATGATAAACGGGTATTCATTGGACAAATATATTATACTACAACTGACATGTGATTACATTTTCACGCAATTTGGGTGCATAGATCCTGAGATATCATTACCCAGAACAACCACCTCTGGCCTTAACAACTGTCTTGATACGCCAGGGCACTGAGTCAAACAGAGATTGGATCGTGTGTACAGGTACAGCTGCTCATGGAGCTTCAACACGATGCCACAGTTCATCAAGAGTAGTGACTGCCCTATTGTGACGAGCCAGTTGCTCGGCCACCATTGACCAGACGTTTCCAGTTGGTGAGGGATCTCGAGAATGTGCTGGCCAGGGCAGCAGTCGAACATTTTCTGTATCCAGAAAGGAACGTACAGGACCTGCAACATGCGGTCGTGCATTATCCTACTGAAATGTAGGGTTTCGCAGGGATCGAATGAAGGGTAGAGCCACGGGTCGTGACACATCTGAAATGTAACGTCCACTGTTCAAAGTGCCGTCAATGCGAACAAGAGGTGACCGAGACATGTAACCAATGGCACCCCATACCATCACGCCGGGTGATACGCCATTATGGCGATGACGAATACACGTTTCCAATCTGCGTTCAACGCGATGTCGCCAAACACGGATGCGCCCATCACGATGCTGTAAACAGAACCTGGATTCATCCCAAAAAATTACGTTTTGCCATTCGTGCACCCAGGTTCGTCGTTGAGTACACCATCACAGGCGCTCCGGTCTGTGATGCAGCGTCGAGGGTAACCACAGCCACGATCTCCGAGCTGATAGTCCATGCTGCTGTAAACTCGTTGAACTGTTCGTGCAGATGGTTGTTGTCTTGCAAACGTCCCCATCTGTTGACTCAGGGATCGAGACGTGGCTGCACGATCTGTTACAACCGTGCGGATAAGATGCCTGTTATCTCGACTGCTAGTGATACGAGGCCGTTGGGATCCAGCACGGCGTTCCGTATTACCCTCCTGAACCCACCGATTCCATATTCTGCTAACAGTCATTGGATCTGGACCAACGCGAGCAGCAATGTCGCCATACGATAAACCGCAATCGCGATAGGCTACAATCCGACCTTTATCAAAGTCGGAAACGTGATGGTACCCATTTCTCCTCCTTTCACGGGGCCTCACAACAACGTTTCACCAGACAACGCCGGTCAACTGCTGTTCGTGTATGAGAAATCGGTTGGAAACTTTCCTCGTGTCAGCACGTTGTAGGTGCCGCCACCGGCGCCAACCTTGTGTGAATGCTCTGAAAAGCTAATCTATTGCACATCACAGCATCATTTTCCTGTCGGTCAAATGTCGCGTCTGTAGCACGTCATCTTCTTAGTGTATCAATTTTAATGGCCAGTAGTGTAACATTATCCCAATAGCGGGAACTGCATGCCTGTGTTGTTATATTCCATAGGCTGACCGCTGCCAACAGAATACTCTGCACTGGCCAAGTCGCTCGTCTGATGTGTGTGTGTGTGTGTGTGTGTGTGTGTGTGTGTGTGTGCCGCTTATACTCGGCACACAGGTCCTCCTCAGTCGTGATAGTCTGACGAATATGCGACGTGCCGCAAGTGGAAGAAATATTGTAGACATCCACGTTACGAAATCAAGACGATCCTTAACCGAACGCGGAAGTACCCCAATGTTAGATGGAGGTCGGGAAACATTTCAGATCATAATTGCGAAGAAAGCGACTGATCTTGTTGGAGACGCTTCCTCCGTCAGGCAGAAAGGCCGCAGGCCTTCCTACCAGTTTGATATTAGCGCGTCACTCTCCTGGTGTCACAGCTGGTCGGTAGCGAAGCACAAGCCTGATTTGTTCTCCACTTTATTCATTCTGATGCAAAGTGACCTCAAGATGGTGCGAACTCAGCTGACAAATTGTCAAGGTCTGAAATGACTTGCGACCTGCGAACCCAGGTACGAAGCACGCCTTCACGCTGAGCCGGATGGTGACAACTGTCGGGCTGTAGATACCGGTCAGTGTCAGTAGGTTCCCTATAACCGGCATGCCACACAGTACCGCCCACCTTCCTCCTGACCCACACGTCACGGAAGGGAAGGCAACCGGCCTTTTCCACCCCTATAATGAAACGAATATTGGGGTGGATTCAAATGGTTCTGAGAACTATGGGACTTAACATCAGAGGACATCAGTCCCCTAGACTTGGAACTACGTAAATCTAACTAACCTAAGGACATCACACACACCCATGCCCGAGGCAGGATTCTAACCTGCGACCGTAGCGGTCGCGCGGTTCCAGACTGAAGCGCCTAGAACCGGTCGGCCACAACAGCCGGCGGGGTGGATTCATTATGTACATTTATGTGTGTGTATGTGTTTGATGTCTTTCCGGAATTGATCTGCAACCGGAGGTTTTAAATTCCCTTGCATAGTGCGTACTTACTGGAATTTCCTCTCGGAAAGGGTGTGCACCCGTCGAAATATCTGCAGTTGTCGACGACGTCACCCGTCTGCTTTCACGTAAGTTATTTCAACATTGTGTGCGCCGGGATGAACTGAGGTCTCACAGTGAAGGATTTCTTTCCCATGTATGTGCAGTGCGTTACATTTATTTAAGTTCAGGTTCTAATGGTTCTTTATTTACGTGACCATTACCGCACTGCCACCCCAGTTCTCGATACCAGTAATATTATACTACTTTTCTGCGAAATAACAGACATATTTATGTGACAATATTCACATTTGGTTTTATTAATGTATACGTACGCCGATGTATCGATATATTACAGTGATATGGTTCTTGTGTGTATTCATTTCTGTGAGACTGTCATAATCTTTGACTTACTTGTAACCGTTCTGGTGCGAATGCGCACAGAGCAGTCTTTGTTTCACTTTGCAGAAGTTAAGTTGTTATTTCGCTTTGTAAAAGAAGAGTCAAGTCTTGTGTTTGGTTAAAGTGGAAATTAAATATATGAAGATTGATTCAAAACTGTTTTCTTGATGATGTGACAATTAAGAAGTACCGGGTGATAAAAAAGTCAATATAAATTTGAAAACTTAATAAATCACGGAATAATGAAGATAGAGAGGTAAAAATTGTCACACATGCTTGGAATCACATGGAGTTTTATTAGAACCAAAAAAAAGTATTGCTAGACGCATGAAAGATCTCTTGCGCGCGTCGTTTGGTAATGATCGTGTGCTCAGCCGGCACTTTCGTGATGCTTGGCCTCCCGGGTCCCCAGACCACAGTACGTGCGGTTATTGGCTTTGGGGTCACCTGAAGTCGCAAGTGTATCGTGATCGACCGACATCTCTAGGGATGCTGAAAGAACACATCCGACGCCAATGTCTCACCATAACTCCGGACATGCTTTACAACATTGTTGGGGAATGATGGTGGACATAGTGAGCATTTCCTGTAAAGAATATCATCTTTGCTTTGTCTTACTTTGTTATGCTAATTATTGCTATTCTGATCAGATGAAGCGCCATCTGTCGTACATTTTTGAACTTTTGTATTTTTTTGGTTCTAATAAAACCCCATGCCATTCCAAGCATGTTTGTCAATTTGTACCTCTCTATCTACATTATTCCGTGATTTATTCAGTTTTCAAATTTATACTGACTTTTTGATCATTCAGTGTAAGTGAATTTACAAGAAGTTTGATAAAAATGTGGATCGTGAACACCAAGTCAAAAATTATTTCTACCATACCATTGTTCTGAACTGGGATTGTTTGATCATTAAGAATTTCCTGAAAAACGCATTTGTTAGGTCTTCAAATATTGCTAAAATACAGATCTGGACCTTCTAGCAGTCAAAGTGGAATCACCCTAGAATCGACAAGATGAGCCACAACAACTTCGACGAAATGTACGTGGGAATCCATTCAAGATAAATGCCAAAATTAATGACATTTTTACAGTGACTTCATTATTTCGATTCTGACTATACCATCCATAGCCAATAACTTTGTTGTTGCCCGATAAAGCGAACATATGCTGCGTGAGCAACATTATTAATCTGATTTATAACCTACTTTGCAAGTGGATGGATGGATATGGTGTTATGGACGCTCAACAGTGTAGTCTTTAGCGCCCGAACAGAAACAATAACGGACGAGTGTCACTAAAATGCAGCAAGTGCAAAAGTAAGACTAAAACTAACGGTGACAGTCTACATAGGCAGTGTGCACGTCAACAGTAGCAAAATGGAAAGCAGCATGTAAAGAGAACTGCAAGAGAACGTAGGGGAAGGGGTTACAATAAAACACATAGCACATGTTTGGAACTGGCCTATTACAAGAATAAAAAGGAGTGGTCAGCCACTCGACAACACACTAAAAATTCCAACCTAAAATTTTAGGCTGAAGCCCAGAAACATCACAGTACCTTAGAACTTTCTTGACACTCACCTCATCATCGGCTAAAATCGAGGGCAGATCCCCACTAATATTAACTTCCGCCCTGACAGAACGATATAAATCACACTCAACTAAAATGTGGCGTACAGTGATTCATACACCACAGGCATCACACAGCGGGGGTTCCTCTCGCTGTAGTAAGAAGGCATGCATAAGTGGACAGTGCCCTATGCGAAGATGTGTAAGAGTCACTTCGTCCCGCCTAGGTGACCGGCAGGAGGAAAACCACGGCTGGGTGGTGGGTTTCACCAACCGCAGCTTATTTTCCCTCGCCGCCAGCCATTCCTCCTCCCACAATTGCATATACTTCCGCCGCAGCAGAGAAACGACACCTCGCAAAGGAATAGAACATCGTGTCACCTCCGGTAATCTTCAGGCGTCTTTACTTTGCAAGTGGTGGTATAGAAGGTATACAGAGCAAGAATCTCAAGATTAGTACCATAATAGGTTTTACCGCCCAACAAAAATGGTACCGTTATTTCCAGAGTGAAATGTCAGAATGGGACTCTTTCCTGTAAAGGACGAGGTTCGACTCCCGTACCGGTGCACATTTAATTTTGATCTGCCACGAAACTTCACTAATGGCGTTGTTCATTTCATTCGAAGGCAGCTTACGGTGTGTGGCGGAGGTTACGTCTGCTGCCACTGTCTGTCGCCGCCCCTATTCACGAATGTCGCGCCAGAATGAACACCAGTCTCGACCTCGTGCACCCGCAGGTGTTTTGTGCAGGAACATGCACCTTGCGGTAGAGTAGTAGGGAGCAGGCAGCCCTGACGCACATACACACACCTTGCGGTAGAGTAGTAGGGAGCAGGCGGCACTGACGCACATACACACACCTTGCGGTAGAGTAGTAGGGAGCAGGCGGCCCTGACGCACATACACACACCTTGCGGTAGAGGAGTAGGGAGCAGGCGGCCCTGACGCACATACACACATCTTGCGGTAGAGCAGCAGGGATCAGGCGGCCCTGACGCACATACACACACATTGCGGTAGAGTAGTAGGGAGCAGGCGGCCCTGACGCACATACGCACACCTTGTGGTAGAGTAGTAGGGAGCAGGCAGCCCTGACGCACATACACACACCTTGCGGTAGAGCAGCAGGGAGCAGGCGACCCTGACGCGCGCCCCCAGCCGCGCCGCTGCCCGCAGGTGGTGGTCGTTGAGGAGTGTCCTCAGCAGGATGGCCGCCGCCAGCCCCCCGATGCACGCCAGCGCGCCGCGCCGCCCCGCCGCCCCTCCTGGAGAGATGACCGCCAGCAGCGACCCGCCCAGGTAGCAGACGGCGAGCCTGCAGACACGTATCGAGGCACTGCAGATCCAACGTGTCTGACAAAATCGCTCTTATCTAGCCACGGATTTGCCGAACAACACCGTACGTGTCCAAACAGTGTATGCCGGTATAACCTGACTTTGAAGCAGACGCAGTTCGTGTTTGCGTGTACAGGGTGGCGCACGAAATGTGTTACCATTTTGTCTTTGAATATAAACCTCATTGTCAATACAACCTGAAAGGAACATAAATTGCAATGAAGAGCCGTCCATGGAGATTTGTTCTAACTCAGCACATGCTCAATATGTCCACCATTTCGTTTCCTAACTTCCTGCAAACGAAGTTAGTGATTACCCTATGGCACATGTGGTCCGTAATTTCACTGCAAGCTTGAAGAATAAGTCTTCTGAGCTCCATTAAATCATGTGGACGTTTCGGGAAAATTTTTTCCTTTAGGTATTCCCAAAGAAAACAGTCACATGGATTGAGGTCTGGACTATTGGGGGGCCAATTTTGTCCATCATTGAAGCGACCTGGAAACCTGAGTGAAATGATCCGCATGACGAAATACTCGTGTAAAAACTCCAACTCAGTGTTTGCAGTATGTGGCCTTGCTCAATCTTACATGAACCACTGCGTGTTGAAGGGCAAGGCAGTAGCAAGAAGCTGTGGAATGAAGCTATTGCGAAGCATACTCAAATAACGCTCCCTGTTCACAGTTTCTTCAAAGAAAAAGGGCTCAATAAGTCTGTGACTGGAAATTGCTGCCCACGCTGTAATCCTCGGAGCATAATGTTGTCGTTCATGAAGCACTTGTGGGTTTTCAGAGGCCCAAAAGCGTACATTTCGTTTGTTAACCACACCGTCTAAATGAAAATGCGCCTCGTCTGAAAACCAAACGTTGTTGAGAGTTTCTTCCCTATCCTCCGCCCACTGAGCAAACAGCAGTCTCTGCTGCTTGTGTTCTTCAGTGAGCTTCTGTGCACAGGTCACCTTGTATGGGTACATATGGAGGTCACTTTTAACAATGCGTTGAATGGAATGTATGGATGTTCCCTGTTGCACTGCTGCCTTTCTACATGATTTCCCGGGACTTCTCTGTACAGCAACTCGTACCACTTCGATATTCTCCTGCGTACAAACAGGCTTAGGCCGAGGTCACTTCGCTTCCAATACCGTTCCTTCCTGTAAAAATTGATCGTACCACCTATGGATGGTCTTCTTGCAAGGGACCCATCTTGTGTCAAACTGTTGTCGAAAACGCCTCTGAGTCACAACAAGGCTTTTCGTTTCATGAAAAAGTAACACAATTGCCGATCGTTGCTGTGTCATCAGTCTTCGATTGTCAGCCATTGCTGCTTACTAGTCTCCTAGCGGTAGTATCGTGAATTACACGTCATTCCGTAGCTCATTTGTTTTTCCAAGCTCTGCTGGCACTGCTGTAGAGATCCCAGTGGGATATCTAATGTGCGTCGTAAATTGTGAGAGAAACAATTGGTAACACATTTCGTGCACCACCCTCTATTTTGAGCGTAGCGAGTACGGCCACAAATGCAAGCAAAGCAGTCCTGGCACTGTGTTTAAAGAAGAAGAAGAAGAAGAAGAAGAAAACCAGACTCTGGTCCAGGGAATGGTTAGAAATTAGAGATTTACCTGTGAAATATATACTAAAGGAAATATTGCTCTCAGAATCCGATCATTACAACTTTCTTCGAATAGATAATAAACATTTCGTCTGGCGCGTTCATCAGGGTCTGAGGGATAATCAGGTTGCCACCGGTGCCGTCGTCTTGGCCTTCTAGGGTGATACACTGCCTGAGAAGGTCAAGGTGATCGTCTACCACTGTGACGTCAAGCCCTATATCCCTCCACCGATGCTTTAAGTGCTGGAAGTTTGGCCATAGGTCTTCCTCCTGTAGTTACAGCCTCGCATGTCGAGATTGAAGATGCCCATCACATCCCAATACTCCGTGTCCCGCCTCCCATGTGTGTCGACTGCGGAGAGCATCAATCACTTTCCTCACCAGACTGCATGATTTTACAGAAAGAGGGGAAAATTCTGGAATATAAGACCCTGGGCCGAGTGACCTACACTGAGGCTAAGAGGAAATATGAACGACTCCATCCTGTGTGAATGACTTTTTCTTATGCCGCCGCTACGACAACAGTCGTAGCCCCATCAGTTCAGCGAATTCCAGTCGGCTCCTGCCCCCTTGACCGCAGGGGGCACTACCCTCCCTATTGCTCTGTGCCACCTACTTTGGGAGCAACACCCCCCCCCCCCCCCCCCATCGGGGCCATCTGTCCCCACTTTCGAGCTGGAGAATCGTCCAACTTCTTTGGCTCCTCTCGCTTGGAAGGGGTCCCTTGTGTTCCTCCCTTCCCAGGTTTCCACCAGTGGAAGGGTGACACCCGCCAGTGGCTTGAGTTCCCACAAGCAGCCGCTCGTAGGACTTCACGATCCTCCTCAGTCCCAGAGACTGAATCACTGAAGCCCTCCCAGCCAGTGAAACCCAAGGAGCAGCAAGAAAAGTCCAAGAAGAAGACCTCTAAGACCAAGGAACTTGCGGTGGCGCCCACTCCACAGCAATCTACAATCTCTGCATCTGAGGATGGAGTGCAGATTCTGGCTTCTTCTGAGGACCTAGATCTCGCTGGACCCTCAGACGCCGTGGAAGTCGATGGAATGGGTACTCAATCAGTGGCAGCAGGTGATCCAGTGGCGTAATCTGCCTCCTCGATCCCTTCACGCCTTTTTCGGTCGCAGCAGTTTTTTCCATCACCTTGCTGAGTTCTGACAACTTCACAGCCTTCATCCTTTCTTCTGCATTGTTCTACAGGAAACTTGGTTTGTGTCAATGTGAACCCTCGCCCTCCACGGCTATCGGGGTTACTATAAGAATCGAGCAGCTTATGAGAGGGTACCTGGTGGAGTCTGTGTCTACGTCCTTAACTCTCGTTACAGCAAGTGTGTCCCTCTTCAAACACCTTTAGAGGCTGTCATTGTTTAGGTGTGGATGCCTCAGGTTGTTACTATCTGCGGTCTCTATCTTTCACCGGATGGTGATGTCCCGCAGCATGTATTGGCTGCACTTATAGCCCAGTTGCCGCCACCTTTTCTGTTATTGGGCGACTTTAACATCCATAGCCCTTTGTGAGGTGGATTGGTGGCAACAGGCCAAAGCACTGTCATTGAGCAAGTGTTGGCACAGCTCGACCTTTCTCTTTTAAATAATGGAGCCTCCACACATTTCACTGTGGCACATGGCACGTACTCAGCCATTGGCCTTTCAGTGTGCAGCCCTGGCCTTCTACCGTTTGTCCATTGGAGTGTGCATGACGATTTGTGCGGTAGTGGCCACTTTCTGATCTTTCTGTCACTGCTCCAGTCACTCACCTGAGCGCCTTTCCAGATGGGCTTTGAATAAGGCTGACTGGGACCCATTCACCTCTAATTCCACTCTTGAGCCTTTTTCTCATGGCACTATTTACGTGGTGGTTCACACGATTACCACTGTCATCGTTTCTGCCATGGAATCTGCAATTCCCTGTTCTTCCGGGACCCCTCGGTGGAGGACTGAGCCTTGGTGGTCACCGGAGATCACTGAGGCGATTAGAGATCGCAGGTGGGCCCTCCAGAGTCATAAGTGGCACCAAGCATTGGAACACCTCATTACCTTTAAATGGCTTCGTGTCTGAGCCCGATGCATTATTCTCTGATGGAAGCAGGAGTGTTGGGAATGGTATGTCTCCACCTTTGGCACCTGTATCTCTCCATCGCAAGTTTGGTGCAAGAGTAGGCGACTCTATGGGTATCAGACACCCATCAGCATACCTTGGCTTTCCCTGAATGGAGCAGACACAATTGCAGAACTCTTAGCAGAGCATTATGCTCAGAGTTCCGCTTCTATGAATTGCTCACTGGCCTTCTGCTACCTGAATGTGTGACTGGAAAGTCAGTACCTCACATTCCATATGCGCCAGCCCGAATCGTAAAATGCTCCATTCAGTGAGTGGGAATTCCACTGTGCCCTAACGGCTTGCCCTGATACGGCCCCCAGGCCAGATTGCATCTACTGTCAGATGTTCAAATACCTCTCGGTGGACTGCCAGTGACACCACCTACACCTTTTCAACTGTATCTGGGTTTAGAGTGAGTTCCCCTCTCAATGGCAGGAAAGCATTATCATCCCAGTGTTGAAGCCTGGCAAGAACACCATGGGTGTGGACAGCTACCACCCCATTAGCCTCACCAACGTTATGTGCAAGTTGCTCGAATGCATGGTGAGCTGGAGGTTGAGTTGGCTACTTGAGTCTCAGGGCCTTCTGGCTCCATCCCAGGGTGGGTTCCATAAGGACTGCTCTGCCACTGATAATGTGATCTGCCTGGAGTCTACAATTCACATGGAATTTTGCCCACCGTCCACGTCTGGTTGCCATTTTTTTTGACATGTGGAAGGCATATGATACGACGTGGCAACATCATATCCTCACCACGCTTCATGGGTGGGGTCTTAGGGGCCCGCTCCTTCTTTTTATTCAAAATTTCCTGTAACTTTGTTCCTTCTATGTGCAAGTTGATTCCTCTCATAGTTCCTCCCGAGTCCAGGAGAATCGGGTCTGGCAGGGCTCTGTCTTGAGTGTCTGCCTCTTTTTAGTTCCTATCAATGGGCCAGCTGCAGCTGTGGGAACGTCTGTATCGGCTTTTTTTTATGCTGATGACTTTTGTCTGTACTATAGCACCACTGGCATTGCAGTTGCTGAATGGCAGGTACAGGGTGCTATCCGCAGGGTGCAGTCGTGGGCTGTGACGCAATGCTTCCAGTTCTCGGCTCCCAAGACCTGCTTCAGCATTTCTGCGAGTGCTGCACTGTCCACCCTGAGCCACGGCTTTATCTTGACGGCAAACCTCTTGCTATGGTGGAGAAGCATCGGTCTTTGGGCTTCCTTTTTGATGCCCGGTTGACTTGGCTCCCTCTTATTTGGCAGCTTAAACAAACGCTGTGGCGCCATCTTAACACTCTTCTTTGCTTGAGCCACACCAGCTGGTGTGCCGATCGGTCTGCCCTTCTACGGCTGTACCAGGCGTTGATTCAGTCCTGTCTCGTTAATGGGAGCCTGACCTACACTTCGGCATCACCTTCCAAGTTGCAGTTGCTTGACCACTCACTGCAGGATCTGACTCACAACTGGAACTTTCTGCACAAGCCCTGTGCAGAGGCTGTGGAGGCTGTTGTCCCTCCATTGCAGATCCTGCGCCAACGACTACTGGCCGCTTATGCTACACATGTTTGTAGCTTGCCTGGGCATCCAAATTACTGTCTCCTGTTTCCCAACTCGGTCATCCATCTTCCAGAATGGCGGCCCTGGTTAGGGTGTATGATCGCAGTTCGTGTCCAGGCTCTTCTCTCTGGGCTTGAGATTTTTCCCTCTCCCACCTCTTTTCCGGGCCCATATACGTATACCCCCATGGTGTATGCCCCGCCCATGCCTTCGGCTGTATTTGGCACAGGACCTGAATGACTCAGTCCCTCCTGAGGCCATCTGCCGCCGCTTTCTTTCCATCCTTGCCGCGTTTCACAACTCTGACGTGGTCTACACCGACGGTTACATGGTTGCTGGTCGAGTTGATTATACTATTACTCTTGGGGATCATTCTGAACAACGCTCATTGCCGGCTGGCTGCAGTGTTTTCACTGCCGAGCTGGTCTCCATCTCTCGCGCACTAGAGTATATCCGCTCCTGCTCAGGTGAGTCCTTCATTATCTATAGTGACTCCCTGAGCGGTTTACGAGCTATCGACCAGCGTTTTCCTCGCTCTTGTCTGGTGATGGCTATCCAAGAGTCCATCCATACTCTTGCCCGTTGCGGCTGCTTTGTGGTTTTTATGTGGACCATGGGTCATGTCGGCATCCCGGGTAATGAACGTGTTGACATGCTAGCCAAACGGGCTGTCAGTGCACTGGCTTTGGAGATTGACTTTTCAGAGTGTGGTCTCCATTCAGTTTTGCAACAGAGGGTTCTTGGCACCTGCGGTGATGAATGGCGCACCCTGCCTTCATCCAACAAACTTCGGATCGTTAAGGAGACTACCGGTGTGTGGCGGTCCTCTCTGTTGTACCCTGCCGGCTGTGTATTGGCCACACCGCATGACGCACGGTATTTATTGCGACACGAGGACCCACATCTCTGTCGCTGTGGTTCAGCATTGACAGTGCTCCACATTTTGTTGGACTGTCCGCTTTCAACTGCGCTCAGGCAGATATTTGCGCTGCCTGGTTCGCTCCCTGCGCTTTTAACGGATGATGCTGCCGTGGCAGGCTTAGTTTTGAGTTGTATTCGTGCAGGGGGCTTTTATCGCTCGATCTGAGGGTTTTTCTGTTTCTTTTGTGTTGAGTCAGGTTTTTGGTCTACGGTTTTAGATTGGGCTTTTTAGTGTGTCTCTTGGTGGTTGGCTTTTTTTTTCTTTTTTTCCATGGTCGGCCAATCACTGTAACATTCTTTGTGTTTTTAATTCCTCTTTTCTAGTCTCTGTCTATGTCTTTCTTGTTCTGTGTCATCCCTTGTCATCTCCATTGCTTGTTTTTGTTCCTTCTGGGTGCCGGCCGGAGTGGCCGAGCGGTTCTAGGCGCTACAGTCTGGCGCTACAGTCCTGCCTCGGGCATAGATGTGTGTGATGTCCTTAGGTTAGTTAGGTTTAAGTAGTTCTAAGTTCTAGGGGACTGATGACCTCCGAAGTCCCATAGTGCTCAGAGCCATTTGAACCATTTTTTTCCTTGTGGGTGTTTCATGATCGTGGAAAAAGGGACCGATGGTCTTTGTAGTCTGGTCCCTTCAACCCCCACAAAACAATCAACCAATTGTTCTTTATCTATAACATATACGGAAGCTTGGTTGGGAAGTCATTCCGCACCCACCTTATTCGTCTAGTTTTGCGCTCTCAGATTTCCACCTTTTCCGCTCTTATTGAACAAGCTTGAACGAACTTGCTTTCCAGATGAACAAGAGCTCCAAACATTTCTAGACGGGTTCTTCGCCTCAAAATCACGTGATTTCTACAGTCGCTGAATCGAAAAGGTACGCAGCGTTAGAAGACTGTTATAAATAGTAAAGGAGGGTATATTATTGCTGATATGCGTATCTGTTGTATTTATTAAAAGTACAGGGAAAAGCTACGAACTTATGCACCAGCTCAACATAACACGGCGTTGGGTAGTCCGATGTATTCACGGTCAAAATTTTAGTAAATTAGGGTATTTAAACATTAGGTCCGGACGACCGCGTTATAAACGCTGGGACAGAGTAGGAGCAGCATGGAATGTACCTGTCTCTGTCGTCCAAACTCAGTTCGTCTCGACTTCAAGCTGTGTCTGAGCGTTCTTTTCACTGGAGTTGGCAGCCCTGCTGCGAGTTAACATCCCAAAGATGTTCGGGCTCACAATCGGTTCCTCTTCGTCAAAGCGTCTTGGCTCAAACTCGTCTAGGGGTTGAACCGCACTTCTCGCATTACACGCCTTAAATTAGACACTTGTGACCCTTTGGTCAAATTGTCTGGCTGATGGCAAGATTGTGAAATTGAACGAAACATACAACGTTAATATAACATATAGCAACAGTAATTATAATACACTACTGGCCATTAAAATTGCTACACCACGAAGATGACGTGCTACAGACGCGAAATTTAACTGACAGGAAGAAGATGCTGTGATATGCAAATCATTGGTCGCATCCGTGTTTGGCAACATCGCAGTGAATGCACATTGGAAGCGTGTATTCGTCATCGCCATACTGGCGTGTCACTCGACATGATGGTATGGGGTGCCATAGGTTACACGTCTCGGTCACCTCTTGTTTGCATTGACGGCACTTTGATCAGTGGTCGTTACATTTCAGATGTGTTACGACCCGTTGCTCTACCCTTCATTCGATCCCTGCGAAACCCTACATTTCATCAGGATAATGCACGACCGCATGTTGCGGGTCCTGTACGGCCCTTTCTGGATATAGAAAATGTTCAACTGCTGCCCTAGCCAGCGCATTCTCCAGATCTCTCACCAATTGAATACTTCTGGTCAATGGTGGCCGAGCAACTGGCTCGTCACAATACGCCAGTCACTACTCTTGATGAACTGTGGTATCGTGTTGAAGCTGCATGGGCAGCTGTTCCTGTAACACGCCATCCAAGCTCTGTTTGACTCAATGCCCAGGCATATCAAGGCCGTTATTACGGCCAGAGGTGGTTGTTCTGGGTACTGATTTCTCATGATCTATGCATCCAAATCGCTTGAAAATGGAATCACAAGTCAGTTCTAGTATAATGTATTTGTCCAATGAATACCCGTTTATCATCTGCATTTGTTCTTCCTGTAGCAATTTTATTGGCCAGTAGTGTACGTATTACACAAAACTTGTCATAGTCCTTGGTGAATCCATCTCGCTTCACTACCTTCTTGGTATGGCAGATAACTCGAGATCCGTCCTGTGGTGCAACATTTCCAATGGCTTCTTCTTTCGGCATTTTAGCTTCACTGTGCGTATCGCAGTCGGATTTAAATCAGCGCGATACGGACTAAACCTGTTTAAACTGTCGTTTAGCGTCAGCCAGTTTGTCGATCTGGTACCGTGTCGTTTTCAGCTTGTACAGCACTTGATGTTCTATTGACTTCGCCTTATACATGCTACTTTCAATTTTATTTCCTTGTACCCAGAAACAAATATCCGCTTTCATCCCCTGCATTGTTGTAGCTTTATCCATCACAGCAGAGTGGTTCGGCACAATGTCCATTATTATTGTCGAATTTAGAGGAATATTTTGCAGAAAAACATTATTTTCAGAGCCAGTGATTGTGTTCCTGAACGTTCACTTTTATTGTGAATCTTGTGTTTTCAGACGTACTGCACTGTTTGTTATTAATGCAGCGCCAACACGAAACGCTCGTTCACAATACCCGACCACTGCAGAGCACTTCAAGGGCAGAAAATACCACTGTACAACGAGAGCTAATGAACGTACGTGTCTCTGATTCGCAACACAAAATCGTACTGTTTACCCACGGCGTGGCAACATCTGCGCTTCAACAACTGAACAGCTGGTAGGGAAAGCCGGCTCGCCATTGGTGTTACCTGGGCAACGGCATTACATCCCCGCCGCTGTGTCAAACGTCAAAAGTCGCAACTACTTTTAAACGCACTGTAAGTCGTTTCACTTCCTAGCTACCTAAAGACCGACGGTTCGCTTTCGCGTCACTGTGTGAACTGTACCCTTTGGGGTCTAGACCAGAACTGTCCGCTTTCGCGTCTGCACCACCACTGTTCACTTTGGCCGCGTGCCGAACATCGTCGCTCAACTGACTAGTGCAGTTCCCTTCCCTGAAGCCGTCCATCTGATTGGCTACAGCTTATTTTACGTTATTTTACATTTTAACATGTTTAAATAATCAAAGCTTGACAACTTCCACGTTCTAAGTGAAGTAACAATAATATCAATTCGATACCGTTCCCCACAGTCGTTTAATGAACAAAGTAAGAGCTTATGGACTATCAGACCAATTGTGTGATTGGATTGAAGGGTTCCTAGATAACAGAACGCAGCATGTCATTCTCAGTGGAGAGAAGTCTTCCGAAGTAAGAGTGATTTCAGGTGTGCCGCAGGGGAGTGTCGTAGG
Organism: Schistocerca piceifrons; assembly: GCF_021461385.2. NCBI lineage: Eukaryota > Metazoa > Arthropoda > Insecta > Orthoptera > Acrididae > Schistocerca > Schistocerca piceifrons. The sequence continues at coordinate 219,567,236 of NC_060146.1, forward strand.
ACCGTTGCTATTCAAGATATACATAAATGACCTTATGGATAACATCGGAAGTTCACTGAGGATTTTTGCGGATGATGCTGTAGTATATCGAGAGGTTGTAACAATGGAAAATTGTACTGAAATGCAGGAGGATCTGCAACGAATTGACGCATGGTGCAGGGAATGACAATTGAATTTCAATGTAGACAAGTGTAATGTGCTGCGAATACATAGAAAGAAAGATAATTTATCACTTAGCTACAATATAGCAGGTCAGCAACTGGAAGCAGTTAATTCCATAAATTATCTGGGAGTAGGCATTAGGAGTGATCTGAAATGGAATGACCATATAAATTTTATCGTCGGTAAAGCAGATGCCAGACTGAGATTCATTGGAAGAATCCTAAGGAGATGCAATCCGGAAAAAAAGGAAGTAGGTTACAGTACACTTGTTCCCCCACTGTTTGAATACTGCTCACCAGTTTGGGTTACGTACCAGATAGGGTTGATAGAAGAGATAGAGAAGATCCAACGGAGAGAAGCGCGCTTCGTTACAGGATCATTTAGTAATCGCGAAAGCGTTACGAAGATGATAGATAAACTCCAGTGGAAGACTCTGCAGGAGAGACGCTCAGTAGCTCGGTACGAGCTTTTGGTGAAGTTTCGAGAACATACCTTCACGGAGGAGTCAAGCAGTATATTGCTCCCTCCTACATATATCTCGCTAAGAGACCATGAGGATAAAATCAGAGAGATTAGAGCCCACACAGAGGCATACCGACAATCTTTCTTTCCACGAACAATACGAGACTGGAATAGGAGAACCGGTAGGGGTACTCAAAGTACCCTCCGCCACACACCGCCAGGTGGCTTGCGGACTATGGATGTAGATGTAGATGTACATAAGAAACGTTAAATTCTTTTTACATAAAACCAAACAATTTCCTTCTTAACTTTGAATGTCACGCCCAGTAGCCTTGCACCAATGTGCTTTCTGATAGATAAACAAAGAACAAAAGTAACTATTATGCACTAAACTTTACAACAAATATCCTATTACCTAATGCTTCAATAAGGTGTCACGCTGTCATCGTTCAATGTGTTGTGTGCGAAGGAAATGATGATCTCATACTTAACTGGAAATACCGATAATTTAAATTTAATATATCTTTTAAACAAATGAAGTTACAGAGTTGATATTTATGACATTTGTCATTTTAATGATGCCCTTTTATGTGAAATGTCGATCGTTAAGATTGGCCAAAGCGTTCAGATTTTAGCATTCAGGTCTTTGTTACAAAACTTGTTAATTTCACTTTAACAGTAAATCCTAAACTATTATAGATATGATCAATATTCAAGTTTTATTGGGATCATGATGAAAATTTATGGAGGATGACAGATTAAAATTACTATGGCTTCATTCCCTGCATTACTACAGAGTTAAATAGCTTTCATAAATGTTCCCGTTTATGGCCGATCTTAGGTCCGCCATATTTAACACTGCTGCGTCTCCCTGGAATGTAGTCAAATTAAATCGGATGATGCTGAGGGAATTAGATTAGGAAATGAGACACTTAAAGTAGTAAAGGAGTTTTGCTCTTTGGGGAGCAAAATAACTGATGATGGTCGAAGTAGAGAGGATATAAAATGTAGACTGGCAATGGCAAGGAAATCATTTCTGAAGAAGAGAAATTTGTTAACATCGAGTATAGATTTAAGTGTCAGGAAGTCGTTTCTGAAAGTATTTGTATGGAGTGTAGCCATGTATGGAAGTGAAACATGGACGATAAATAGTTTGGACAAGAAGAGAATAGAAGCTTTCAAAATGTGGTGCTACAGAAGAATGCTGAAGATTAGATGGGTAGATCACATAACTAACGAGGAGGTGTTGAATAGAATTGGGGAGAAGAGAAGTTTGTGGCACAACTTGACTAGAAGAAGGGATCGGTTGGTAGGGCATGTTTTGAGGCATCAAGGGATCACAAATTTAGCGTTGGAGGGCAGCATGGAGGGTAAAAATCGTAGAGGGAGACCAAGAGATGAATACACTAAGCAGATTCAGAAGGATGTAGGTTGCAGTAGGTACTGGGAGATGAAGAAGCTTGCACAGGATAGAGTAGCATGGAGAGCTGCATCAAACCAGTCTCAGGACTGAAGACCACAACAACAACAACGTCTCCGTGGGCACAAACAGCTCCTACGGAGTTTCCCTATGGTGTACGTTCTCGCCTGTCTCACTCGCTCACTACAGAGCTTAGGCTTCATCAGCCTGCCTCATTCAGCACAATAGAAACATGTGGACTTTCCCCATCTCGTGGCGAATCTGATCTCATTGTGGCACGCGGTCCTGGGCGACAGGATTCGTTTCACAATTCCTGGAAGGCAGCCTCTTTCGGCCACATACTTAATAGAGAGCGAAGTGCTCGTTAACTCAGACTGTGCACTACATTCCTCAGCCTGTCTATCGCAAAATAGTCCAGAAATTCAATCGTGTATTCTTCCTGTTATACTGCACGCACCCAATAGACAAAGTAAAATTTCATAATTTTTTTATCCGTGCTCTTCTATCAGTATTAACGACCAGCATGTACAGGGTGACAGTTATTGAACTATGCGAGAAAAAGATACGTTACTTAGAAACTACGGCCGCCAGACACTTTATTCAACATGTAAACGCCACTACAGATATTTGGATTTAGGTTATGACTTGTTCGCTATGCCTGCCATCATTGGCGATGATGCGATGCGCACGGATAGCGAAATTCTACATGACCCGCTGAAGTGTCGGACCATCGATGCTGTCGATGACCTCCTTAATTGCTGTTTCCAGCTCAGCAATGGTTTTGGGGTTATTTCTGTACATCTCGTCTTTAACACAGCACCACAAAAGGGCGTCGCATGTGTTCAGATCGGAGAATATGGCGTCCAATATGCCAGTGGCCTCTGGGTACCCCAGAGCTTAAATGCGATTTCCAAATTCCTCCTCCAGGACATCAAACAGTCTCCTGCTTCGATGTGGTCGAGCTCTGTCTTGCATGAACCACATCTTGTCGAAATCAGGGTCACTTTGGATGTTGTTGTTGTTGTTGTGGTCTTCAGTGATGAGACTGGTTTGATGCAGCTCTCAATGCTACTGTATCCTGTGCAAGCTTCTTAATCTCCCAGTACTTACTGGAACCTACATGCTTCTGAATCTGCTTAGTGTATTCATCTCTCGGTCTCCCTCTACCACTTTTACACTCCACGCTGCCCTCCAATGCTAAATTTGTGATCCCTTGGTGCCTCAGAACATGTCCTACCAACCATCCCCTTCTTCTAGTCAAGCTGTGACACAAACGCCTCTTCTCCGCAATTCTATTCAATACCTCCACATTAGTTATGTGATATACCCATCTAATCTTCAGCATTCTTCTGTAGCACCACATTTCGAAAGCTTCTATTCTCTTCTTGTCCAAACTAGTTATCGTCTATGTTTCACTTCCATACATGGCTACACTCCATACAAATACTTTCAGAAACGGCTTCCTGACACTTAAATCTATACTCGATGTTAACAAATTTCTCTTCTTCAGAAACGCTTTCCTTGCCAATGCCAGTCTACTTTTTATATCCTCTCTACTTCGACCATCATCAGTTATTTTGCTCCCCAAATAGCAAAACTCCTTTACTACTTTAAGTGTCTCATTTCCTAATCTGATTCCCTCAGCATCACCCGACTTAATTCGACTACATTCCGTTATCCTCGTTTTGCTTTAGTTGATGTTCATCTTATATCCTCCTTTCAAGACACTGTCCATTCCGTTCAACTGCTCTTCCAAGTCCTTTGCTGTCTCTGACAGAATTACAGTGTCATCGGCGAACCTCAAAGTTTTTATTTCTTCTCCATGGATTTTAATATCAACTCCGAATTTTTCTTTTGTTTCCTTTACTGCTTGCTCAATATACAGATTGAATAACATCGAGGAGAGGGCACAACCCTGTCTCACTCCATCCCCAACCATTGCTTCGCTTTCATGCCCATCGACTCTTATAACTGCCATCTGGTTTCTGTACAAATTTGTAATTGTACACTTTGGATAATTGGGATGAAATCATTATCCAATAGCTACCGATCGGTAGTCACTGTGCCATCAAGGAATATCGCACCGATTGTTCCGTGACTGGACACTGCACACCGCACAGTCACCTGTGCGGATTCTGGGTCCCCCGAATGCGCCAGTTTTGCTTACTATCGAACCCATCCAAATGAAATCGGACTTCGTCGCTAAACCAACGGTACAGCGCATACTAATTCCGATCGTCCCCCGCCCCCAACAGTGGAGTTTGAACGCCACAACGCAAACCGTTCAGAACTTACGACGATTTTATTTAATATAGTTCAATAATTGTCACCCTGTATTTAGTGGAATAGTGGAATAGGCTGCAGGAAACCACCTGACGCTAGACTACGAGTCTGGCAGCTGAATGATAGTCAATATAGGACTTCTGCTGGTAGTTTACTCAACTAGAAATTTATCACACCTAGGGATTCAGCCATATGCCTATAAAAATTGTTAATTGTAACAACAGTCGCTCTTCGTACGCTCTTGACGTCCGGAGAAATAGTAGATTATGTGATCTCTTGACATCTCTTGCAGCGTCTTTCAGATCCTTTATGTGTGATTTCACTCGATCCACTAGTCATCAGACACGTGATGACAATCTGTTACGACTGTAAGCTACTTCTGTGAGTCTCGCGTAGTCTATTTCACGATTTGGGGCCTTGCGGATCTTCTGGTGCTGGTACTTACCTTAGGAAGACCGCCTCTATGACGAGTGGTACGGCCAGCAGGCAGAAGTCTCGGGCGTACGTCCTGGCCACGGCCCGAGCTAGGCTGGGTTCCCTGCCGGAGGTCTGCGACGCCGACACCTCCGCGGACCAGTTCCTTCAGACAGCCGACAACCAACACATTTCTGCCTACTGAATTAATCTCTAGAACTTCTCATGTAACAATAAAGTAGAAAAAAGGTAGCTGTTAAAACAAATGGTCTGAATGAGATGAACAATATGCATGGCGAGAAAATATCCACGAATACATTCTTTACAGACGAATGGAAAAACTGGTAGAAGCCGACCTCGGGGAAGATCAGTTTGGATTCCGTAGAAATGTTGGAACACGTGAGGCAATACTGACCCTACGACTTATCTTAGAAAATAGATTAAGGAAACGCAAACCTACGTTTCTAGCATTTGTAGACTTAGAAAAAGCTTTTGACAATGTTGACTGGAATACTCTCTTTCAAATTCTGAAGGTGGCAGATGTAAAATACAGGGAGCGAAAGGGTATTTACAATTTGTACAGAAACCACATGGCAGTTATAAGAGTCGAGGGACATGAAAGGGAAGCAGTGGTTGGGAAGGGAGTGAGACAGGGTTGTAGCCTCTCCCCGATGTTATTCAATCTGTATTTTGAGCGAGCACTAAAGGAAACAAAAGAAAAATTCGGAATAGGTATTAAAATCCATGGAGAAGAAATAAAAACTTTGAGGTTCGCAGATGACATTGTAATTCTGTCAGAGACAGCAAAGTAAACTATTCTACTTAGTTGACTTACCTTTGTAACTCTTCCCCGATCTCCTTGGTTCCTTCTGCAGTTTCGGTGTTCCGTAAGTCATCTTCGGTGAGGGTGTTTTTATATCCTTTCCACACTAGTTTTTTGAGGCGCCTCACATGAAAATGTAACACCATTATGAAGTCCACGATCATCGTACATATGATGTAATATAAAGTTATTTTACTGTCAAAGTAGTAAATAATTAACTTTCAATACTGAAATTTATTTTAGAATGGGAGAATGGTTAGTTTATCAATTAATAAACTGAGTAACTGCAAATATTTTTGATGTTTTGAAAAAGTAAACAAAGAGGAATTAATTATAACTGCCCTGTGCAGCCGCATAACCTTTTACACACCTCATACACCCATAATTATCACTGTCTTTGAATAAAACTTCAGAATGAGATACTCTGGTATCGAATGAAGTGGAATACGTTTGATTCCTTCACTTTTAAGTTCCTCGCAGAATCTTCTTCGTTGAGAGTACGGGAGCAATACGCATTGTTGTGCAAACCTTAAGGACGAAATTAACTTGCCATTGTATGTCAGTGGCGAGAAACATAACTCGTTGAAACTTGTAGTATACATAGAAAGAACTGCTGCAGTATAGTGCAGGGGGTAACTGAAAGAAATACGCAATGAGCCGAACAGAAATGACACATTTATTCAGATATAATAACTATACTTAATTTTTTTTTAATTTATGTTAGGGGCTAAAAACCCACCAAGTCAAGCTCGCGCATGAAATCTTCATCTGGATTGATTACTAGTTTCGGCTAACAATGTAGCCATCTTCAAATCGTAAAAGATTCTTGATTGGTGTTGGTGCCATTATGACTTTACACACCGTTAAAATCTTTCTTAACATAACGACATCCGTACATAAACAGATTTTCATCGTTTGTAGCCAATACAACTGAACGACGGTCATAAATCAAAGGGGTTACGCAGTTACAGCTTAGTAACTGACACAATAAATATCCACATCAGTTCGTGACAGGGATCTCCATGTATCCGTCGGTGTGGCTTGGTACGTGTGAACAGGATGGGAACTGACGCCTTTTCAGCGCACCATATAAGGTACGCAACATCCAAGATATGCAAAGTATGCCGGCCGCAGTGGTCTCGCGGTTCTAGGCGCTCAGTCCGGAACCGCGTGACCGCTACGGTCACAGGTTCGAATCCTGCTTCGGGCATGGATGTGTGTGATGTCCTTAGGTTAGTTAGGTTTAAGTAGTTCTAAGTTCTAGGGGACTGATGACCACAGATGTTAAGTCCCATAGTGCTCAGAGCCATTTGAACCATTATACAAAGTATACACATGTGTGGCCGGTGCTGTGGCGAAATGGGAAGTCACTCCAGAAGAACTCCTTAACGACCAGCATGGGAGCGTGTTGCAGAGCATGCATTTCCGTGATCACACACTCTGTCCCGCCTTTTGTACTGTCCAGGAACCATCACAAATCGCGGTGACTTCCGTGTAATCATTGTCTTGGAATAAAAGTGTCATTTCTGCTCGTCTCATTGCGTTGTTATTTTTTTGTATTACCTCCTGTACAATACTGTAGCAGTTCTTTCAATGTATTGCCCAAGTTTCATCGAGATATGTTGCTTGACCATGACACGTCTTGTGCAAGTTACTATCGTCCTTAAGTTTCCCCACAACAGTGTGTAAGTAGGCTGTATAGGTTTTTTATTGGTAACGCCACGTAGCGCTCTGTATGAAAATCACTAGCTGTGCTGTGTGCAGTCTGTGGCTGGTTTGCGTTGTTGTTGGCTATTGTAGTGTTGGGCAGTTGGCTGTTAACAGCGCGTAGCGTTGCGCAGTTTGAGGTGAGCCGCCAGCAGTGGTGGATGTGGGGAGAGTAATGGCGGAGTTTTGAGAGCGGACGATCAGGACGTGTGCCCGTCAGAGACAGTAAATTTTTATTACTGTATATCATGAACTGATACATATATATCATGATTTTTGAACATTATTAAGGTAAATATATTGTTTGTTCTCTATCAAAATCTCGCATTTGCTAACTATGCCTATCAGTAGTTAGTGACTTCAGTAGTTAGAATCATTTATTTAGCTGGCAGTATTGGCGCTCGCTGTATTGCAGTAGTTCGAGTAACCAAGATTTTTGTGAGGTAAGTGATTTGTGAAAGGTATAGGTTATTGTTAGTCAGGGCCATTCTATTGTAGGTATTTTTGAAAGTCAGATTGCGTTGCGCTAAAAATATTGTGTGTCAGTTTAGTGTTGATCAGATTAGGTAAAGAGCGAAATGTCTGAGTACGATCAGTTCTGCTCAGCTGTTTGAAAATCAAATAATGTAAGAGGTTTATCAGCACAATAATTCATTAATTTTTCTAAGGGGACATTTCATATGTCGACCCTTAGCCGAGGATACATCACTGGAATCTTCTGATTTTTTCTTGTAGTTTGTGTAATTAGTGTAGCTTTTGTTTATTGCTAGCGCGTATTTATAGAGAGAATTTCCTTTGTAGTTCCAGTCTTTCATTGTTGTACAGTAAAACAGTTGTGGCATGCATGTAGATTTGCACCAAGTATTTCGCAGCTGCGCTTGCAATTAACTAGATATTATTTTCAGTGCTATGTTAATGTGTTTTCTTATTTTGCTCTTCAAATTGTGCTTTTGTGTGTTATCGTGTGAAATATTGTGACAATAATGGCGTGTGAAAAACGTAACACTAGGCTCCAAAGTAAACTGAGAAATAATAGTGACGACGAGCGTAGCTTATCAGCACCGCTGTGTAATGAATTAACAGACATTCAAAGCAGTAATTTGGTAATTCTGCATAGGGAAATGGAGCGGGCGGCAAATAATAGCGTAGACAGTGAAACAAATAGTGAACAGGGAAGCATTATCGATCGATCGGTCAGCAACAGCTCGCCTCAGGATTCAGAAATGACAGGACACACGTCCAGATCATTCACTCTCAAAACTCCGCCATTTCTCTCCCCACATCCACCACTGCTGGCGGCTCACCTCAAACTGCACAACGCTACGCGCTGTTAACAGCCAACTGCCCAACACTACAATAGCCAACAACATTGCAAACCAGCCACAGACTGCACAGCACAGCCAGTGATTTTCATAGAGAGCGCTACGTGGCGTTACCAATAAAAAAACCTATACAGCCTACTTACAAGTGTACTTACTGAAGGATGCCGCCTTTTTCTCCTATAAGGCTGTTGTTCATTTAAACGTCTTATTCGTTTCACAACTGGTCCAAGAAGCCCCCACCCCCTCCCCCCCCCCCCTCTCCACACTCGTACTAAACCTCCAGAAATGTCTCAGTTTAGTCGGTGAGTCCGTAGATGGTGATACAAGGGACGTACAGTATAACTGGCACGTTTACCCATCCGAATTTTGCGATATTTAAGTCAGTCCGTCCTCGAACTGCCTTAGTGAGCCGCCGCCTAGGAATTCTTCCTCGTAATTAATAGCTGAGCTGTAGCAGCGCCGTTGGATTCTGAAAATGGCAGTATTACTATCTAAGTTTTACGTAATGAAGCGGGAAGAAGTTTCTTTTTTTGTGCAAATAATTTTTACACGGGATACCATTATAGTGCGTTTAGTTATGCAACATCGTAAAATGGACTTGTTCACACTGGTTATAAGTTAACTGTTAACAATACGAGAGTATGGTCTATGACTAAATCGAAAGGCATCCTCTCTACAACTTCCGACTATGGGGCACAGTCTGTAGTTTGAGCGTGCAATCGGTGTAATTCGTTTAAGATCGTAAATCTTCGGTTATGCGAAACTTATTCATTTATTTATTAATAAAATTTACTACGCGTAGACTCCTCCTAATGCCTGTGTGTCAAAACGGAACTTTTGTTAGCAAATATTTATTAATAACAATTACTTGATTGCGCCAGAATATATGGACTTTCGCTATATATCTCTTTGCTGACGTCACGATATACTGCAGCGCTGATGCAGTCACTTCACGTATGCGGAATAGCAAAACTGGAAATAAAGTAAAATGCGCTCTTATCTACAAACAAGGGATCAATTACACTGGTTCCGACTTTTTGAACCTTTATCTAGTGATCAGATGTATTGAAAAACACACTGCATTACCGCTATCAAATAGGAATACAATGATGTCAAAGTATTTTAAGGGAGGAATAGTTACCTATAAAAATTGTACAAGTTGCCATGCTTGTAAAAATGACAATTTTTTTTGAGATTTTTTGTTTCTACTTTATTCGTTTAGGTTTACTGAGGTGTAATGGTTCTTGATCTTTCGACAGTTTTTGCAAATAAAACAGGATGTGTGGAAAGAGCCAAAGTGAGAGCGTATAACAGTTACAATATATATATCCCCCTACTGGCCATTAAAATTGCTACACCACGAAGATGACGTGTTACAGACGCGAAATATAACCGACAGGAAGAACATGCTGTGATATGCAAATGATTAGCTTTTCAGAGCATTCGCACAAGTTTGGCGCCGGTAGCGACACCTACAGCGTCCTGACATGAATAAAGTTTCCAACCGATTTCTCATACACAAACAGCATTTGACCGGCGTTGCCTGGTGAAACGTTGTTGTGATGCCTCGTGTAAGGAGGATAAATGCGTACCATCACGTTTCCGACTTTGATAAAGGTCGGATTGTAGCCTATCGCGATTGCGGTTTATCGTATCGCGACATTGCTGCTCGCGTTGGTCAAGATCCAATGACTGTTAGCAGAATATCGAATCGCTGGGTTCAGGAGGGTAATACGGAACGCCGTGCTGGAACCCAACGGCCTCGCATCATTAGCAGTCGAGATGACAGGCATCTTATCCGCATGGCTGTAACGGATCTTGCAGCCACGTCTGAGTCAACAGATGGGGACGTTTGCAAGACAACAACCATCTGCGCGAACAGTTTGACGACGTTTGTAGCAGCATGGACTATCAGCTCGGAGACCATGGCTGCGGTTACCCTTGACGCTGCATCATAGACAGGAGCGCCTGCGATGGTGTACTCAACGACGAACCTGGGTGCATGAATGGCAAAACGTCATTTTTTCGGATGAATCCAGGTTCTGTTTACAGCATCATGATGGTCGCATCCGTGTTTGGCGACATCGCGGTGAACGCACATTGGAAGCGTGTATTCGTCATTGCCATACTGCGGTATCACCCGGCGTGATGGTATGGGGTGGCATTGGTTACACGTCGCGACCACCTCTTATTCGCATTGACGGCACTTTGAACAGTGGACGTTACATTTCAGATGTGTTACGACCCGTGGCTCTACCCTTCATTCGATCCCTGCGAAACCCTACATTTCAGCAGGATAACGCACGACCGCATGTTGCAGGTCCTGTACGGGCCTTTCTGGATACAGAAAATGTTCGACTGCTGTCCTGACCAGCACATTCTCCAGATCTCACACCAATTGAAAACGTCTGGTCAATGGTGGCCGAGCAACTGGCTCGTCACAATACGCCAGTCAGTACTCTTGATGAACTGTGGTATCGTGTTGAAGGTGCATGGGCAGCTGTACCTGTACACGCCATCCGAGCTCTGTTTGACTCAACGGCCAGCGTATCAATGCCGTTATTACAGCCAGAGGTGGTTGTTCTGGGTACTGATTTCTCAGGATCTATGCACCCAAACTGCGTGAAAATGTAATCACATGTCAGTTCTACTATAATATATTTGTACAATGAATACCGATGTATCATCTGCATTTGTTCTTGGTGTAGCAATTGTATGTATGTGTGTCTGTGTGTGTGTGTGTGTGTGTGTGTGTGTGTGTGTGTGTGTGTGTGTGTGTTTGCACGCTTCCGCGTGTGTGCAAAGACAAATGAGCTAATAAACGTAGAGCTATCGAAAAGATAGAGAAAATAGGAAGATGGAAACTGTAAAATTTCAGTTTGTGTGAATAAGCTTTACCGTTAGTGTGGAAAACTACATTGACTAATTCTATATGACGACGTGAGAACACGCGCAGAATTGCTACTTTGGATTATATTAGGTGTAAGTGGAATACAAGTAAAATTACCGAGTACCTTCTGACCTGTAGTTCAATTTGATCGTTGATACGTGTATCTGGTTGATTTTTAAAATGAATAAAAATTTTGATTTGTTACATAATATTCATTCGCTTGCCTTTCTTTGCGTGATATAATCTTTGGAGTTCATCGGAAATTTTTCGTAACGTGTGTTTGTTGTGTATGAGAGGCATTGCGAATGCACGTTGATTATTTTAGTTAGATTTCCTGTGTCCTGTGAGTCCAATCCGAAAAATGTTTCCGGTTTGTGCAATGAATATTCTGTCACAGCTGTCACATCCAAATTCATATATTCCAGATTTATTTGGCGGTTCCGTTCTATCGGTTGTGTGTCTTATAATACTTTTATTGTTGCTTTTGCTGCGTAATCCAATGAGATTTTCGTATTTTTGGAAGTCTGGGCTATGTTAAGACTTTACCGTGATACGGGTGAACTGTTTAGCCGTTTCTCTAGAACAGTGTCATTTGTTGATGACTTTAGTTTAATTTTCAATGTTTTCTTTGAACACATCTTTATTGATTTTTGATTCGTTACGCAACAGAGTATGTGACGCACCGTTTCATGGTGGCACCTTTTTCCCGGGGTCCAGTCGCTACTGTATAAGCCAGGGTCCAAGTTCCGGGATACGCTAGGAAGAAGCCGTTGGAGAGACAAAAGGAAACTTTTGAATTCTATTCCTGAGACGCAGTTCTGCTTTCCCGAAATCTGGCTCTGAGCACTATGGGACTCAACTTCTGAGGTCATCAGTCCCCTAGAACTTAGAACTAGTTAAACCTAACTAACCTAAGGACATCACACACATCCATGCCCGAGGCAGGATTCGAACCTGCGACCGTAGCGGTCTCGCGGTTCCAGACTGCAGCGCCTAGAACCGCACGGTTTCCCGAAATCTATGCGATCGTGTAAAGGAGTGCCTAAGGTCAGTTTTGAAGATAGGCAATCTGCTGCGTTAAAACTGTGGATTTTTAATAATCGGGATCGCAGACATACCGGGTGATCAAAAAGTCAGTATAAATTTGAAAATTTAATAAACCACGGAATAACTTAGATAGAGAGGTAAAAATTGACACACATGCTTGGAATGACATGGGGTTTTATAAGAACCAAAAAAAGTTCGCAAAATGTCCAACAGATGGCGCTGGACAGGAAAAGTCAGTGACCGCACATGACAATCGTGTATAAAAGGAGCTCTAATGAGAGAGAGAATCAGATGCGCCAGCAGTCGCAGCATGTTGACGTAACCTGAAAAGGCGCTTTTAGTGAAGCTGTATTATCAGAATGGGGAATGTCCTAGTTCAGCGTTACGATCCTATCGCCACAGGAAGAGGATTCGAACGGGTAAAGGTCCATTGACAAATGCAGCTGTGGCGAGAATGATTTCGAAGTTCGAAGCCACGGGTTGTTTAGACGATAGACCCCGTAGTGGCCGACCGAGCACAAGGCGTAATGCTGCTGAAACAGTTGAAGGAAGAAATGGAGACTGTAGCGGGTTCGTCTATCAACGGGGAAGTCAGCGCTCGTACAGTCGCACGTCGCTCCGGCATTCCATACACTACTGTTTGGTTGGCACTTTGGCGTACCCTCCGATGCTATCCGTACAAAATCCATTGGCATCATGAACTGTTACCTGGCGATTTAGTGAAGCGGAGGGCGTTTGCGGAGTGGGCGTTTCAAAAGATGGCGGAAGATGGTTGAGTAACGTGTTGTGGACCGACGAAGCTCATTTCATGCTCCGAGGGTCTGTCAACGCCCACAACTGCAGAATTTGGGTTACCGAAAATCCTAGAACTGTCGTTGAAACTCCATTGCACGACGAGAAAGTCACGGTATGGGTTTGATGTACCACATCTACCGTTATCGGGCCTTTTATCTTCGAGGAAATGCTTGATTCTGGTTTTGTAACTGCTACAGTGACGGGTGAGAGGTACTCCGATATGTTACAGAATCGCATCATCCCCAGCCTGTCTGATAAACACCTGCTGGAACGTACGATGTTTATGCAGGATGGCGCTCCACCCGATATTGCTAGACGCGTGAAAGATCTCTTGCGCGCGTCTTTTGAAGATGATCGTGTGCTCAGCCGCCACTTTCGTCATGCTTGGCCTCCCAGGTCCCCAGACCTCAGTCCGTGCGATTATTGGCTTTGGGGTTACCTGAAGTCGGAAGTGTATCGTGATCGACCAACATCTCTTGTTGTTGTTGTTGTTGTGGTCTTCAGTCCTGAGACTGGTTTGATGCAGCTCTCCATGCTACTCTATCCTGTGCAAGGTTCTTCATCTCCCAGTACCTACTGCAACCTAAATCCTTCTGAATCTGCTTTTTCAGCCTATTGCTGTACAAGTACATTCATTTATTTATTATTTCAATATTTCTTGCAAAAGTGCATTTGATCATATTTACAGCATAGAGTCTACAAAAATATAAAATATATACAAAATTTTTATATAAAATAAGGTATATCAAAAATAAATTAAGTTAGAAATTGAAGTTTAAAGATTAAAGATTTTAACTCATATTGAAATGAAGTGTACATTTTATAGATTATACAATATTTTCCGTTATGATTATTCCATAAATTCTCTTTGAATGCTTTAGAATACAAAGAGTTTGTAGCATACGATAGTAATACATTTATTTTGATGGGTGTGCTACTTTTTATGTCTAACTTATTATTTCTATACTAGTTTTTTATGTCCACATGGTGTGCGTACTGTAAGACCTTTGGTACACACACCATCAGATTATTCGACTTGTCGTTCTAACGAAGTAGGCGAGAGTCAGCAATATGTCTCGTGGTCTTATCGTGGCGTGTTTATCTTCTGCCGTTGGGTCAGACGATAGAAATGCCACTTGCACGCTTAGAGTAGCAGATTGACGGTGACCAACTTTAAACAGAACTTGATTTATTTTCACACACATTTATTAAAATAATAAATAACATATACATAACGTAACTTGATTCTGGATGCTGTTTACAATTGACAATCTGAAGTTCCTTTGGTCTTGGTACGTTAATCTTATTCTCACATATCTCTGATACTTGACAAAGTGTATATACATTTCTCTTCATGGCTATGTACAGGAATATGATAATCTCATTAGGCGCAGACTGAAACTTCACTACAGACTAATGCAGACTGCCTAATCGGAGGTCTATACATTCGTTTTAATACCTCGCGTGTTCAGGTATCACCGCGTGAGTGTGATCCGCGAGGAGAAAAGGTTCTACGTTAGCAGCAATCTCATTGGCTGCGTTACATATTAATACGCGGATCGGCGGAACCGGAATTTGGTCCGTCTCTAAGGCAGCGCCACCTCATAGTGCAGAGACGGACGAGCGCTGCGCCTGCGCTGTTGTGCTTAGCGGGATGCGCTCTAGTGGGAAAGTTGTGTACGCGCTGACTACGCGGAACTATGTACACAACAGTCCAACTTAGGTGTGTGTGTGTGTGTGTGTGTGTGTGTGTGTGTGTGTGTTTGCATCTCCTGGGAGTTAGTTCCCGTGTCTTTGGGTCAGGTGTGGGGGAAGTGGGATGTCTTGTGTTAGTGGTTCCACGATGGGGGCGAGGTCTGGGTATTCTTGCCTCATGTTGTGTGCTACTGTACGCGCTGGTTGGGTATATTTAAATTTTGGTCGTCTGTTCACTCGTGGTCTTGTTGTCAGAATGTCTTCCATCTCTGGGCGTTTCGTTGTGTCTCCCGTAGTTTGCTCTGAGTTTGGTCAGTCTGTTTTGTAGCGGCTCCACGCCTGTGATGTCATATACATCGTCACTGGGCGCGAGCCTTGGCAGTCTACAGATGCTGCGTAAAAGTCGTCTTTCGGTCGAGTAAAGTCGTTCTGCTACCGGTTTGTGCAAGCCTCCTAAGGGGGCTGCTGCGTATTCTATCACTGGTCTAATGTGCGTCTTGTAGGTGTGGATCGCCGTTTGGTCGTCACATCCATGGAATCGCTCTTGTACTTGTCTGATTAGGGCATTGTCTTTTTCTCGTCTTATTTAGCAGGTAAGTTATGTGTGTTTCCAGTTTAACTACTTGGCTAGGTACACTCCTAGGTACCTGGCAGTGTCGTTAAGTCTTAGTGCTCTGTCCCACAACGTCAGTTCTATGTCATTTGTGTTTTGTTGTCGTTTTTTGGTCAGCTGTCTGTGTCTGAATAAAACCATTTGGGTTTTGGTTGGGTTTGGACGGATTCTCCATTTTTCCAGCCAGGTTTCCAGTCTTTGTAGGCAGGTCTGTGTCTTTCGTTGTACGGGTCGATCGAGTCCGGTATTTATGCCTGGAAGATGCTGGGCGTTCCCTAATCGGTCCGCGCCGAGTCGAGTGTTCCGTCTGTGGTCCGTGCCCGCCAGACTCGGCTTCAATGGACCCCTCCAGTCGCGGATGTTCCGACTGCCGTCCGCGCCCGTTTTGGCCGTCCTCGACGGTTGTGGTCGTCATCTGAGGTGTATCAGACCCGATCTGAGACGCTGGGTACTCTGTCTCATGACTGTTACTATTATTTCCACTTCTGTTTCGTGCTGGGCGCTCCATAATCGGTCCGCGCCGCGTCGTGTGTTCCGTCTGCGGTCCGCGCCCGCCAGACGCGGCTACATTGGCCCTCTCTGGTCGCCTCTGTTCCAACAGCCGTCCGAGCCTGGCCTGGCCGTCTTCTGAAATCGAGTTCATGGTCTGGGCTGTGTCAGATCTGGTCTCTAATGTCCGACAACTTGTCTCACGGCTGTTCTCTCGGTCTCCACTTCTTTTTCTTGTAGAACCCCGGAGTGTCCTGCTTTGAGTTTTCACGAGCTCAAGCGCTGGATTCCAGGCAGTGCTGATTTATTATCCCAAGTCACGGTTGATTAGATTGTCTGTGACCTTAATCTCAATGGCTTCTTTAATGACACTGTCCCAAACTCTTGAGGTCTGTGACACAATCTTGGTGTCATTGTAATCCATTGAGTGACCAAGTTCCAGACAATGCTCTGCTATCGTTGATTTAGTTGCCTGTCTGAGTCTGGTGTGTCTCTGGTGTTCTTTACACCTGACGTCCACAGTTCTGGTGGTCTGGCCAATGTATGACATCCCACACTGGCACGGTATGTTGTAAATACCTGGCTTGGGTAGCCCCAAGTCATCTTTTACTGGCCGGCCAGTGGAACCGTGCGGTTCTAGGCGCGTCAGTCTGGAACCGCGTGACCGCTACGGTCGCAGGTTCGAATCCTCCCTCGGGTATGGATGTGGGTGATGTCCTTAGGTTAGTCTGGTTTAAGTAGTTCTAAGTTCTAGGGGATTGATGACCTCCGAAGTTAAGTCTAATAGTCCTCAGAGCCATTTGAACCATCTTTTACTTTTCCCAGCATAGATCCGATTTTGATGGGCGGGCAAAATATGCTCTTGATATATTTCTGGAGAATCCTGCTGGTTGTGGCAGAGATAGGTGCGGCGTATGGCAAGTATGCCACCTTCTTTGCCTCTTCTGGTTCTTCTTCTGGATACTTTGGCTGATTGGCGGGTTGAAGTGCCTTCTGGATATCTCCAGAGGAGTACCCATTCCTGATGAACACAGATCGTAAGTGTTCTATTTCTGTGGCCAAACTATCAGGATCTGCATAGTTTTTCCTACGTGGACCAGTGTTTTGAGCACTTGAGAATGGAACACTCGACCCTGCGCGGACCGATTAGGGAACGCCCAGCTTCTTCCAGGCATCAGTACTGGACTCGATCGGACCAAGCACCAGTCTGAGGTAGCACCTGAAGAAGACAGGGGTGCACGCTGTTGAAATATCGTGCGAGAACGACGCCAACATGCGGCTGGATTCCCGAATATCCGTCAACCGAACGCCGGGAAAGCATGAAGAATTATAACAGACAGGGGAGGTTGGACGCCTGTCAACAACTTCATTGTGCTTCGAGCGTGGTGAAGGTGGATTCTTTAACAGCTTTTTGACAGGTGGTGAAAGCTGGGCACCGAAAACCAGTGAGAATCAATGGAAAACAAAGAACACCTTCAAGAACGTCACTTTGAAGGTGATGAAGCCGTGCAAGCAGAAGCGAGGTTGTGGCTCCATCAAGAAACTCAAAATATTCCACTGTAATCGTATCAAAAAGTGGACTCTCGTTGGGAGACATGTGTGTGTCGCCAGGGTGACTGTGTTGAGAAATACACTACTGGCCATTTAATTGCTACGCCAAGAAAAAATGCAGATGATAAACGGGTATTCATTGGACAAATATATTATACTAGAACTGACATGTGATTACATTTTCACGCAATTTTGGTGCGTAGATCATGAGAAATCAGTACCCCGAGCAACCACCTCTGGCCGTAATAACTGCCTTGATACACCTGGGCATTGAGTCACACAGAGATTGGATGGCGTGTACAGGTACAGCTGTCCGTGCAACACGATACCACAGTTCATCTAGAGTAGTGACTGCCGTATTGTGACGAGCCAGTTGCTCGGCCAATATTCACCAGACGTTTTCAGTTGGTGAGAGATCTGGAGAATGTGCTGGCCAGGGCAGCAGTAGAACATTTTCTGTATCCAGAAAGGCCCGTAGAAGACCTGCAACATGCCGTCGTGCATTATCCTGCTGAAATGTAGGGTTTCGCAGGGATCGAATGAAGGGTAGAGGCACGGGTCGTAACACATCTGAAATGTAATGTCCACTGTTAAAAGTGCCGTCAATGCGAACAAGAGGTGACCACGATTTCGCCAAATACGGATGCGACCGTCATGATTCTGTAAACAGAACCGGGATTCATCCGAAAAAATGACGTTTTGCCATTCGTGCACCCAGGTTCGTCATCGAGTACACCATCGCAGGCGCTCCTGTCTGTGATGCAGCGTCAAGGGAAACCGCAGCCACGGTCTCCGAGCTGATTGTCCGTGCTGCTGCAAACGTCGTCGCACTGTTCGTGAACATGGTTGTTGTCTTGCAAACGTCCCCCTCTGTTGACTCAGGGATCGAGACGTGGCTGCACGATCCGTTACAGCCATGCGGATAAGATGCCTGTCGTCTCGACTGCTAGTGATAGGAGGCCGTTGGGATCCAGAACGGCGTTCCGTATTACCCTCCTGAACTCACCGATTCCATATTCTGCTAACACTCATTGGATCTCGACCAACGCGAGCACCAGTGTCGCGATACGATAAACCGCAATCACGGTAGGCTACAATCCTACGTTTATGAAAGTCGGAAAGTTGATGGTACGCATTTATCCTCCTTACACGAGGCATCACAACAACGTTTCACCAGGCAACGCCGGTCAACTGCTGTTTGTGTATGAGAAATCTGTTGGAAAGGTTCCTCATATCAGCGCGTTGTAGCTGTCGGAACCGGCGCCAAAATTGTGTGAATGCTCTGAAAAGTTAGTCATTTGGATATCACAGTCGGTTAAATTTCGCGTCTGTAGCACGTCATCTTCGTGGTGTAGTAATTTTAATGGCCAGTAGTGTAAATATGTAGATATGAAGAATAAAGTTGTAGAATGTTAATAAGGTGTTAACATAAAAATTCGGAGGTATAACTTTTCAGCCTGCCCGCGTAGTTGCATAGCTAGAGGGCACCAAATAGCGGTAATGAGTACAGAACGTTCTAGTCCTGTCTCGCTGGACAAAGAGTAGCTTTTGACCCTTATATTTACTGGCTCGATAGTGTGGCAGTGCGGAGAACAAATCCGTGTCGGCCAATAAACGTTTCGGAGTAAAGCCGGGGTTACTACTTACAAGGGAACCTCCCTATCGCACCTCCCTCAGATTTAGTTGTATGTTGGCACAGTGGATAGGCCTTGAAAAACTGAACATAGATCAATCGAGAAAACAGGAAGAAGTTGTGTGGAACTATGAAAAAATAAGCAAAATATACAAACTGAGTAGTCCATGCGCAACATAGGCAACATCAAGGACTATGTGAGCTAAGGAGCGCCGTGGTCCCGTGGTTAGCGTGAGCAGCTGCGGAGCGAGAGGTTCGTGGTTCAAATCTTCCCTCGAGTGAAAAGTTTATTTTCTTCATTTTCGCAAAGTTATGATCTATCCGTTCGTTCATAGACGTCCCTGTTCATTGTAATAAGTTTAGTGTCTCTGTTTTGCGATGGGAACCTTGTTATTGTAGTCGCGAGCTATATTTGCTGGATTCATATTGCCCACGGAATACATCTCACGTATTTAATGCACTCTCGTCCAAACAGCCAGCCAGCCAGGGAGCCTCGTTAGCAGGAATTCTCTCTCTTCCGTGCGCTGTAGTCGACTGACGTCGTGTGTTTCGATGTTTGTTTCGGTGTAGCGTCCCCATTCTACAGCGCAGTTTCCTCGCATCGGACGGACGGACGGACAGGTCTGAAAATAAAAAACTAAAATTTTCACTCGAGGGAAGAGTTGAACCAAAAACCTCTCGTTCCGCAGCTGCTCACGCTAACCACGTGACCACGGCGCTCCCTAGCTCACCTTATCCTTGATATTGCCTATGTTGCGCATGGACTACTCAGTTTGTATATTTTGCTTATTTTTTTATAGTTCCACACAACTTCTTCCTGTTTTCTCGATTGATCTGTGTTCAGTTTTTCAAGGCCTATCCAATGTGCTAACTTATAACTAAATCTGAGGGGGGTGCGATGGGGAGGTTCCCTTGTTAGGAGCAGGAATTTCGCACCGTGCTAACACCACAGGGTGCTTTGCGTCGACAGGGAAGCTAATCATAAATACGTAGCGTATCAGTGTTTTCCCAGAAAATGAAACAGGAAGGGCATTAACGATTAGGTGGACAAGTGCTGTCGGGGAAGCACTTTGCGTGGAAGCAGCTTTCTTATAGTTGTTATTAATAAGTTTTTATTACCTGCAAGAAATTTATTGAAAGAATAAATGTTTCATAGGTCTGAAAGACACGTCGCAAAATCGTCATCTACATACAACCACAAAACATTTTTCTTAAATTACCGTCAGTTTTATACGGCAAATATAGTACAGAATCTTATACGGTACATTGTCTTTTACTATATTATATTTTATATTAGTTCTGCTCGTCAGTGACGTCATTAAGTGAAAAACCGATTGTCTGAGTGACAAAGTTAATTGTTTCAGTAGCCGCACTAAGAGGCGGTGTAAGCGTATCAGCGGAGGACCTGGGGACCGGCGTTTTCATAAATTTAACAACAGGCAAACGTTGTTACAAACATAATCTCAAAGTGTATACACACTACTGGCCATTAAAATTGCTACACCACGAAGATGACGTGTTACAGACGCGAAATTTAACCGACAGGAAGAAGATGCTGTGATATGCAAATGATTAGCTTTTCAGAGCATTCACACAAGGTTGGCGCCGGTGGCGACACCTACAACGTGCTGACATGATGAAAGTTTCCAACGGATATCTCATACACAAACAGCAGCTGACCGGCGTTGCCTGGTGAAACGTTGTTGCAATGCCTCGTGTAAGGAGGGGAAATGCGTATCATCACCTTTCCGACTTGTAGCCTATCGCGATTGCGGTTTATCGTATCGCGACACTGCTGCTCGCGTTGGTCGAGATCCAATGACTGTTAGCAGAATATGGAATCGGTGGGTGCAGGAGGGTAATACGCAACGTCGTGCTGGATCCCAACGGCCTCGTATCAGTAGCAGTCCAGATGACAGGCAACTTATCCGCATGGTTCGTGCAGCCACTTCTCGATCCGTGAGTCGACAGATGGGGACGTTTGCAAGAGAACAACCATCTGCGCGAACAGTTCGACGACGTTTGCAGCAGCATGGACTATCATCTCGAAGACCATGGCTGCGGTTACCCTTGACGCTGCATCACAGACAGGAGCGCCTGCGGTGGTGTACTCAACGACAAATGGTAACATGTCATTTTTTTGGATGAATCCAGGTTCTCTATACAGCATTATAATGGTCGCATCCGTGTTTGGCGACATCGCGGTGAACGCACATTGGAAGCGTGTATTCGCCATCGCCATACTGGCGTATCACCCGGCTTGATGATATGGGGGGGGGGGGGGGGCGCATCGGTTACACACCTCGGTCACCTCTTGTTCGCATTGACGGCACTTTGAACAGTGGACGTTACATTTGAGATGTGTTGCGACCCGTGGCTCTACCCTTCATTCGATCCTTGTGAAACCCTACATTTCATCAGCATAATGCACGACCGCATGTTGCAGGTCCCGTACGAGCCTTTCTGGATACAGAAAATGTTCGACTGCTGCCCTGGCCAGCACATTCTCCAGATCTCTCCCCAATTGAAAACGTCTGGTCAATGGTGGTCGAGCAACTGGCTCGTCACAATACGCCAGTCACTACTCTAGATGAACTATGGTATCGTGTTGATGTTGCATGGGCAGCTGTACCTGTACACGCCATCCAAGCTCTGTTTGACTCAATACTCAGGCGTATTAAGCCGTTATGACGGCCAGAGGTGGTTGTTCTGGCTACTGATATCTCAGGATCTATGCACCCAAATTGCGTGAAAATGTAATCACATGTCAGTTCTAGTGTAATACATTAGTCCAATGAATATCCGTTTATCATCTGCATTTCTTCTTGGTGTAGCATTTTAATGGCCAGTAGTGTACATACACACCCAGAAACATGTCTGAGTTAGAATCCAACGTTGCGTCAAAATTTCGAACCAATCGGTCAAGAACTTTCGGAGGCACTCGATTTTGAACAAACGATCATTTAAATTTTTGTTTATATAGATTTATTTTGTTATGTAAAAATGCTTTTCTTGCTATTGCTAGTCTCATTTGTATACTCTCTTTATTTCTGCCACAGTCAGTTATTTTCATACCCAATCGTGAAAGCTCGTCTACTACTTTTAGAGCGTCATTAAATAATCTGATTGTTTATAAGCATATTACAGCCAACACGCAAATTATAATTCTGCACAGGAGCTCTGCCTTACTTACCAGTTAATGAGGCTGGGACATACCGCGGCACCCTTATTCTTCTTCTCCTTCCAGATTCTCTCTGTAGAATCCATGATACGTGCCACTCTGTTTCAATTATTCTTGACAGGAATGCTGTAGCATTTCAAAATTCCTTTACTGCCGTTACCTCCATCGGCATTATTCGCTTTATATATTCTGTTCTGTTGACTCAAGGTCTCTGTGAGTGAGTAGTGGTCCTATAAAAAATAAAAAAAAAATAAATAAAAGTTTATCGGACAGGCGTCGACTATTTCGCGAAAGTGCACTTACAAAGTTTCGAGCGCCAGTAGGGAGCGAAGTATCTGGAAGCATTGTGCAACTCGCTACTTATTAGCGGTGGGACTAGTGGCAAGCACACCTATCTAACCCATATTCCACTCACGAAACAGCATCGACGTGCACGGCTGGACTGATGCCGTCAGAGGGTCACTTGGAAGATGGAAGGGCGCGCTCTGGTCTTCAGCGATGAAAGCAGATTCTGCCTGCACACAGCTGATGGTCGTTTGCGCGTACGACGTAGACCTGGTGAGCACTGGCTCGTAGAGTGGATCCGTCCGAAACACGCTGGCCCCACCACAGGCTTTACGGTGAGGGGTGCTGTAAGCGACACCTGTGGGGCGCTAACCTCCGCTCGG
Organism: Schistocerca piceifrons; assembly: GCF_021461385.2. Lineage (NCBI taxonomy): Eukaryota > Metazoa > Arthropoda > Insecta > Orthoptera > Acrididae > Schistocerca > Schistocerca piceifrons. The sequence goes on from NC_060146.1 coordinate 219,590,391, forward strand.
GGCGTGCACAGCGTTCTTATACCCGTTATTTTGTTGCTGTTGCAACAAGAAGGTGATATGTTGTTCCAACAGGATAACGCTCATGCGCACACTGCCCGTGAAAGTGGGCGTGCTCTGCAAGACGCGCATCAACTGCCCTGTCCACCAAGACCTCAGGACTTCCTCCTAATCACGGATTTGTCGGATATAATGGGAGAAGAAGTGACTCGTGCGACTTGTCAGCCAACAAATCTTACATACCTACGTGGACAGGTCGAGGAGGCGTGGCATAACTTATTCCAGGACAAATGGCTCTGAGCGCTATGCGACTTAACTTCTAAGGTCATCAGTCCCCTAGAACTTAGAACTACTTAAACCTAACTAACCTAAGGACATCACACACATCCATGCCCGAGGCAGGATTCGAACCTGCGACCGTAGCGGTCGCGCGGTTCCAGACTGTAGTGCCTAGAACCGCTCGGCCACACCGGCCGGCTACTCCAGGACAGTACTCGCCATCCGTACGGTCGCCTGGATGCCAGACTCAGCGCCTGCATTGCCGCCCATGGAGGCTACACCACGTACTAATATGGGTGTTTCAGCACGGGTCAATACCTGGCACCTCTGAACCGCCTGTGCTACTGATCTGATCTGTAAGTGTAATCATTTCATGTACTCCGTATGCACTGTTGCGACGATAAATGTTGAGTAAATGGAATGCGTTCTATAAAAGCGAGAGTACCTGGAGCGTCAGTGGCAGTAGCCGGACGACCTCAGAAGATGTCTCCCGCAGATGGAGATGAAACGTCAGGAGGGAATTTTATACATCGACCACGGCCTCTCAGCCCGGATGTTTCAACTGAAGACTCGCAATTCTATTACGTCGAAGAATGGAAGGGAAAATTGGAACTAAATTAGGAGACCAACAGGTTTGGTTTAGTAAAAGCAAGGACACCTGTCAAACGATTTTAGAAATTCGGGCAGTAACAGACGACAGATGTTACATACATTGTATTCGTAGAATGGACAAGGCTTTCGATAATGTGGGATACAACAATTTGTTTCCCGCTGTCAGTCAGTGTGATACGAAGTACAGGGCAAGTAGTACAATCCAGTATCTTTTGAAGTAGCTAGCACTGACGCACTTACACGAGAGGCCAAAATAAACCCTGATACTAAAATGGTGTATTGTAAAAGCGGTGAGGGACGCTAAGCACTTTCTCGATTTGGGAAGTCACGGACAGAAAATGAGCATGATACAGTCCAGTGACCACACAGACCTGGTCGCAGAAGGTGGCTAATGAAATGAAGTCTGCGACAGCTGGTGGCTTCAGTACGCACTTAACCAAAGGGAGGAACTGCGGCACTGTTGTGGACAGGAAGTGGCCGTTCTCGGTGGTTAAATGTTAAGCTTAGGTAAGAGGCTCTTGACAAGACGGAGGAATTTTGGTAGTTCGCAAGGCGGGTAGATACAGGAGGAAATTGCAAGAAATGTGCAGTAGTGAGGAATGGACACGACAAAATGACTTTGTGTGAAAATAAGCAGCTGCTGACAACCAAAACCCTGTACCTCGAGACCATAAAAACATTCATGACAAGGTTCGTTTGAAGCCCCTTGGCAGACAACAGGAAAAACAGGAATGACGCGACTAGAGGCTGGTGTAACAGAGGACTGTTGCCAACAAAAAAAAATTGATCGAGAAAGGAAGAAAAATGGGATGCAACGAGTCAGCTACTAAAAAATGTCTAATAAGTGTTGCAATGACTAGAAGAGAGAGAACGGTGGGGCATGTATTACGACGTAAGTGATTGCTGTAGACTGTACCTGAAGGCACGGAAGAACGGCCGAGGCAGTCCTAGATACGGGTGTCTAATCAAAAGTATCCGGACACTGTTGTGTAACGTGGTATTGGCCGGGGCGGACCCACCAGTTATAAAAGGAGGTGGGGGCAGTATTCTGCTGTATGTACAGAAGCAGCGTGATGGGTCGGTGAGGAGACCTCAGTGACTTGGATCGTGGACCAGTCACTGGATGTCATCGAGTAACGAATCCATCAGGGACATTTCAACCCTTCTAAAACTGCCCGAGTCGACTGTGGCTGATGTGACTGCGCTATGGAAACGCGAAGCGACAAACGCAGGCAAACCGAGACCAAATAGACCTCACGCACCACCTGACAGGTACCGTCGAGCACTGCAGAGTCTAGCTGTAAATAAAAAATCGCCTGAAATCAGGGGAAGGAATCACTCACGAGTTCCGAAGTGCTGACAGTAGTGCAGCTGGCACGACGACTGTGCATCGGGTGTTAAAATGGAGGGTATAAAATGGTCCGCAGTTAGTACTAAGCGATGTTTGAGAGGTTAAAGAGCGACGCCACTGGACAGTAGGTAACAGGAAACAAGTGATCTGGAGTCATGAATTACACTATACCCTGCGACAATCCGTGGAAATCCCTGGAGAATGTTATGTGCCATGAGTGAATTGCGTGGTGTTACGGTATGGGTTTGTTTTTCATCGTGGTCTTCTTGTAGCGCTCAAGAAAACGCTAAATGCTAAAGGATACGAGCAACTTCTACAGCATCGTGTTATGCCTACAGTAGAGGAACAGTGCGGAGAAGGTGATTGTATGAGCGTGACAGTGCAGCCTGTCATGTGGCAGCACCTGTGAGGCAGTCGTTTGTGGACAGTAACACTTCTGTCATGGACAGGCCGACCAGGTTCCTGACGTGAAGCCAGTGGAGTCTTTGGGATGAGTTAGAACGTCGGCTTCGCTCCAGACCCGAGCGCGCAACATCCCTACCTTGCCTGGTAAGTGCCCTTCACTCATTGCAACGTTTGTATCCAGCAGATAAAATGGTCCAGCCCATCCAGGGTGCCCTCTTCCAACTACAGCGACTGGGGAAGGTTGTAGCTTTCTGCTGGGTTCCGGGGCACATCGGCATTGCTGGGAACGAAAGGGCAGATCTCGCAGCCAAGGAGGCGTGTCTCGCCCCACAAGTATCTCAGTGTGCTATCCCCTTGCACGCACTCACCTCGCTGTTGAGCTCATGCGTCGGTGGGAGGATGAGTGGCTGGAAGTGACTGACAATAAGCTCCGTTTAGTCAAGCCCACAACGCGTGTCTGGTGTACTTCCTTCCAGCCCCGTAGACGAGACGAGGTTCTCTTCACTCGGCTTCGGATAGGCCACAGCCCTATGACGCATGGCTTCCTGCTCCGGCGAGATGACCCTCCAATGCTTGGTACTTGTGGCGTCCAGGTCACTGTACGCCACGTTTTATTGGACTGAGTTTTATTTTCTGACTAGCAGGCCGCGGCTGCCTTACCAGCGGATCTCCCATCTCTTTTAGGAAACACTCGGACGAATGTGGTTAAAGTTTTAAAGTGCTGTGCCTTGTCAAATGTTTTTACAAAGATTTTAGGGAGAGGGTCTTAATTTTCTCACTGTGTGACAAGCTCGCCCATATTTTATGTAAGTGGCCAGCCAATGAGACTTTCCTGTGGCATTCTTGCTACTGCGTTTTCGCTTTCCTTACGTTTTACTTTCTTATGTAGCATTTTCCTTCTTTTCCTGCTTTCTTTGCGTGTGTGCTTCGGTTTTATTTGGTCTGTCCCCATTCGTTCCCTTTACTGTGTGTCAGGGCGCTGATGACCTCGACGTTGAGCGCCCATACGCCCCAACACATACACTCTCTCTCTCTCACACACACACACACACACACACACACACACACACACACACACACACACCCCTTGTCTGGTCTCGGCTCTCAAGGAGGAATGTGTTGCCACACCTCCACACACATTCAGACACCTCACTGAAAGACCCCAGCAGCGTGCAGGCCGACGTAAACGTGACGGGTGGACGCTGCCGATATTAACGTCCACCAGCAGGTGTTCGGATACTTTTGATCATACAGTGTATACATGACGTGGGAGAGAGAATCTGAGCTGGAGTTTACGAGAGGATAGCTGGTGACCGACACGAATGAACAAGTGCAGCAAACCAACCCAATGGTAGGTGACCGCAACCGCTCATCTGTGCCAAAGGTACGTTCCATAGTTTACCTTCTCCAAAGTGAACATGCTGTATGTAATTAGCCACGGCCACATACTTGTTTTATCAGCTCATTTGTGTGAACGAAAGTTTTCTGGACATTTTCCTTTTCAGCCAAGCCTCCTGACATTCGTTCCCTAAAAAATATGATAAAATTGCAAACGAGTTCCGATACGTTTCAGTTTTAGCATTCTCACATTCTCTCAAGGTCAGGGCCACGCCGCACCGGAACCGCTGCTTTTCTGCTTTCAACCTCCGTCCCTGATCGTAAATGGCATAAATTTTTCTCTTCAGTCATGGAATGTCCCACCGCTACCTCTAGGAACACAGACATATTAAAAACTGAAACACACAGAGTTAACGTTCCACAGCGACATTTATTTTGTGCTTATTTATGAACCGGCTTTGGGAGTTCTAGGCCACCACCTGACAACTTATGATCGAACAGGCAGTCGACAAATGAGCGAGAGCTCCTGGCTGTACAAAGACTATTACTTCCGAAGATATGTAACGGGCTGTAGGCTATGCATCGATACGAAAAATACAAATCGCAGTGCTCCCATTTGACGTGGACACAAAACAGCAAATACGACGCAGTGATGTATTCAGTGTTTTCCACATTATTACTAAATGTCGCATTCATGATCTATGGAACAAGTATTAATGTAATGTAATGATGTAACCATAAATCTCTAGATCCAGTATTTGAAGTAAATGTATTCTATTACACAAGTTTCACTCACCAGCCGGCAGCTGTGGCCGAGCGGTTCTAGGCGCTTCAGTCCGGAACCACGCGGCTGCTACGGACGCAGGTTCGAATCCTGCCTCGGGCATGGTTGTGTGTGATGTCCTTAGGCTAGTTAGGTTTAAGTAGTTCTAAGTCTAGGCGACTGATGACCTCAGATGTTCCCAAATATGTGAATGGCTCGAAGACTTCTTAAGTAATAGAACCCAGTACGTTGTCCTCGATGGTGAGTTCGTCAGAGGTGAGGGTATCATCTGGAGTGCCCCAAGGAAGTGTGGTAAGTATGCTGTTTTCTATCTACATAAATGATCTTTTGGATAGGGTGGAGAGCAATGTGCGGCTGTTTGCTGATGATGCTGTGGTGTACGGGAAGGTGTCGTCGTTGAGTGACTGTAGGAGGATACGAGATGACTTGGACAGGATTTGTGATTGGTGTAAAGAATGGCAGCTAACTCTAAATATAGATAAATGTAAATTAACGCAGATGAATAGGAAAAAGAATCCTGTTTGAATACTCCATTAGTAGTGTAGCGCTTGACACAGTCACGTCTATTAAATATTTGGGTGTAACATTGCAGAGCGATATGAAGTGGGACAAGCGTGTAATGGCAGTTGTGGGGAAGGCGGATAGTCGTCTTCGGTTCATTGGTAGAATTTTGGGAAGATGTGGTTCATCTGTAAAGGAGACCGTTTATAAAACACTATACAACCTATTCTTGAGTACTGCTCGAGCGTTTGGGATCCCTATGAGGTCGGATTGAGGGAGGACAAAGAAGCAATCCAGAGGCGGGCTGCTATATTTGTTACTGGTAGGTTTGATCATCACGGGAGTGTTACAGAAATGCTTCAGGAACTCGGGTGGGAGTGTCTGGAGGAAAGGAGGCGTTCTTTTCGTGAATCGCACCTGAGGAAATTTAGAGAACCAGCATTTCAGGTTGACTGCAGTACAATTTTACTACCGCCAACTTACATTTCGCGGAAAGACCACAAAGATAAGATAAGAGAGATTAGGGCTCGTACAGAGGCATATAGGCAGTCATTTTTCCCTCGTTCTGTTTGGGAGTGGAACAAGGAGAGAAGATGCTAGTAGTGGTACGAGGTACCCTCCGCCACGCACCGTATGGTGGATTGCGGAGTATGTGTGTAGATGTAGATGTCCCATTGTGCTTAGTGCCATTTGAACCATTTTTTTTATAACTCACCAACTTTTTGCTCATATTTAGAAAATATTCAGCTAGTGCCCAAATACATAAGATGAAATGATTATCATGATTTAAAAGGAAAGAAATATTAAAGTGCTCGTTTGCCAGCCGGGGTGGCCGAGCGGTTCTAGGCGCTACAGTCTGGAATCGCGCGACCGCTACGGTCGCAGGTTCGAACCCTGCCTCGGGCATGGATGTGTGTGCTGTCCTTAGATAGGTTTAAGTAGTTCTAAGTTCTAGAGGACTGATGACCTCAGAAGTTAAGTCCCATAGTGCTCAGAGCCATTTGAACCAATTTGAAAGTGCTCGTTTTTTCCCGCGCGCCGTTCGAAAGTGAAACAGAAGAGAAATTCTAAGAAGCTTGTTGGATGAACCCTCTGCCAGGCACTTAATTGTGAATTGCAGAGTAATCATGTACATGTAGATGTAGATGAAGGCATGGAGATATTAGGTGAAGTATCTAAACTACGTACAAACTGCCAAACTGTCATAAACAGGTTGAAATGCACGAACAAGGAAAGACTGTGTAAATAAATATTATATTAAATTGGGCCGCGCGGTCTCAGGCGCGTTGCAACGGTTCGCGTGACTTTCTTGTCGGAGGTTCGAGTCCTCCCTCCGGCATGGGTGTGTCTGTGTATGTGTTGCCCTTAACGTAAGTTAGTTTAAGTTAGATTAATTTAGTTAGTTTAGTTAATGCAATGTAGCAGCTACGTGGGTGACGAACTGTCCCATATTTTCCGCGAGCTCCCGTATTATAGGATATTTTTTTATTCTCCTGGCTCTGTTACTGACCGCCTGTTTCTCCCTTATATTTCTTCAATGACCACTGCTATTAACGTCGCGAAGTACTGTCGAACGTTCAAGGTTCCCGGCGGACAATCTCGATAAGTTTTCGGATAGTACTTGATACTGTTGTCGACTTGAAGTCCCTTTTCAGTTACGTGCTTCGACGGAGCAAAAAAAAAAAAAATTGATTCGAGGATGTGCGATCAGCAGAGATAACATTACATAGCGTACTCGCCTAGAGGCATCGTGACAGGCGCCGTGTTCACTTGTTTCTCCGCCAGCACTGGCAACCCACGGATGCGTTCGTCTCATAGCGATCAGGAGCTGTGGTGTAAATAACACACGGCAGTAACAAGAAGTCGGGAAATCGAATTACACTGACGTTATGTTTAAACACACTCGGTACACTGTTTACTTCTGATTGAGCCACACGGCGCAACAACGTTTCACAACGAGACAGTACTAACAGATCGCTTAAGTTGGCGGCAGTCGAGAACAGAGGACAATCAACACGAAATGTTTCGATTTGTGTGGTCTTCTTTCCGTAACCGTACGTACTGTGCTGTTCTGCGTTCACTTGCGTCTTCATTTGCTTCTAAAGTGAATCAGTTTTCATTACATGCTCTTCCAGTGAAAATTCAGATGCGAAGCAAGACGATTAAAAACTCGTCTAGAAGTGGGAGGAAGAGTATTACTGGTTAAAGCCCACAGCCTCCAACGTTTACCGACCGTAGTGCTTGCTATGTAAGCGTGACTTGGGCCTCACTCGAAGGGGTAGTGCTGACCATTGTCAACATTCTTATATACGAGGTGCATTCAAGTTCTAAGGCCGCCGATTTTTTTTCTCTGGACTGGAAAGAGATAGAAACATGAGCATTGTTTTAAAATGAGGCCGCGTTCATTTTCAATACGTCCCAAAGATGGCAGCACCGTACGGCAGATGGAATTTTACCGCCAGCGGCGAGAATGAGAACTGTTTTAAATACTTAAAATGGCGACGTTTTCCTTACTTGAACAGCGTGCAATCATTCGTTTTCTGAATTTGCGTGGTGTGAAACCAATTGAAATTCATCGACAGTTGAAGGAGACATGTGGTGATGGAGTTATCGATGTGTCGAAAGTGCGTTCGTGGCTGCAACAGTTTAATGAAGGCAGAACATCGTGTGACAACAAACCGAAACAACCTCGGGCTCGCACAAGCCGGTCTGACGACACGATCGAGAAAGTGGAGAGAATTGTTTTGGGGGATCGCCGAATGACTGTTGAACAGATCGCCTCCAGAGTTGGCATTTCTGTGGGTTCTGTGCACACAATCCTGCATGACGACCTGAAAATGCGAAAAGTGTCATCCAGGAGGGTGCGACGAATGCTGACAGACGACCACATGGCTGCCCGTGTGGCATGTTGCCAAGCAATGTTGACGCGCAACGACAGCACGAATGGGACTTTCTTTTCGTCGGTTGTGACAATGGATGAGACGTGGATGCCATTTTTCAATCCAGAAACAAATCGCCAGTCAGCTCAATGGAAGCACACAGATTCACCGCCACCAAAAAAATTTCGGGTAACCGCCAGTGCTGAAAAAATGATGGTGTCCATGTTCTGGGACAGCGAGGGTGTAATCCTTACCCATTGCGTTCCAAAGGACACTACGGTAACAGGTGCATCCTACGAAAATGTTTTGAAGAACAAATTCCTTCCTGCACTGCAACAAAAACGTCCGGGAAGGGCTGCGCATGTACTGTTTCACCGAGACAACGCACCCGCACATCGAGCTAACGTTACGCAACAGTTTCTTCGTGATAACAACTTTGAAGTGATTCTTCATGCTCCCTACTCACCTGACCTGGCTCCTAGTGACTTTTGGCTTTTTCCAACAATGAAAGACACTCTTCGTGGCCGCACATTCACCAGCCGTGCTGCTATTGCCTCAGCGATTTTCCAGTGGTCAAAACAGACTCCTAAAGAAGTCTTCGCCACTGCCATGGAATCATGGCGTCAGCGTTGTGAAAAATGTGTACGTCTGCAGGGCGATTACGTCGAGAAGTAACGCCAGTTTCATAGATTTTGGGTGCCTTAGAACTTGAATGCACCTCGTACAAGGTCATAAGCGGATTGTGGAGTTACTCACAAAATATGATACTGTATGACACAACAGTGTAAACGTAAGCGAAGTATGCCAGTTTCTTTTATATTTATTTCTTTGTTGTCACCCATTCTAACAAAATACGATGTATTTGTGCCGCTCACATTTATTGTTATTAAATCTCCCTTAAGCCTCCCTGAAAGGGATCTGGACGTCGTCCCTATAGTTTTTACTAGTATTTTGAATTTTAACAACTCAACAGCTTTAATAGGTTATTGGAACGAAACTCTAATCAAGTAACTAGTATATTCTGACCTCTGGGTGAAAAGAAAAACTGGAGTACAGAGTGGAGTGAATATTGATTTTTATCCTATGTTTGATTTACGTGTAATTTCTATTTTAAGTACTGTGTACTTCCACACAATTCAAAATAAAAAGTCGAACCAAATTTTATTCTTTTAATTATTACCTTTTTGAAACAGTAAACGAGGAATATTTGCCAACTTATTGTTTTGTGTGTTTTTAAAAAATATTTTTTAGAAGTTGGCTCAAGTAGTTCAAATGGCTCTGAGCCCTATCGGACTAAACATCTGAGGTTATCAGTCCCCTACAACTTAGAACTACTTAAACCTAACTAACCTAAGGACATCACATCACACACACCCATGCCCAAGGCAGGACTCAAACCTGCGACCATAGCGGTGGCGCGGTTCCAGACTGAAGCGCCTAGAACCGCTTGGCCAATCGGCCGGCTAGAAGTTAATTTTTCTCTTAATAATTTAAGAAGATTTGATGTGGTCCAGCTTGAAATATTTATTACATTGTTGAATAATGTGGTTCACTGTGTAGGCAAACCGGCCAGGGTGGCCGAGCGGTTCTAGGCGCTACAGTCTGGAACCGCGCGACCGCTACGGTCGCAGGTTCGAATCCTGCCTCGGGTATGGATGTGTGTGATGTCCTTAGGTTAGTTGGGTTTAATTAGTTCTAAGTTCTAGGGGACTGATGACCTCAGATGTTAAGTCCCATAGTGCTCAGAGCCATTTGAACCATTTTTTGTGTAGGCAAGTACTGCATTATTATTCACAAAAAAATTGTATTGTAGCTTTAATACTGCATGGGATATTGATAACTAAGTATGGAAAACTGTCGGTTACGGGAAATTGGAAACTGAAGATGATAACGTGTCAAAACATTCCAGCTCCATAATCTTGCTCATTCAGGATATCCTTTTCATCTTGTTCAGTTTTCTTTCTTTTATTTGTTATTCGAGACTCCTTTGTCACGCTTTCAACAGCTTTTTCAGCTTCAGTTACACGTTGCCTGTCTACTCGCAGCAGTCGATCTTTCGCGCTGTCCCCAGTTTTGATGCCTACTCTGCTCATGATTACCGTAAAAATTACGACTGCAAATAAACTTCTTTCTTTTTGTCATTTTAGGATTGTAAAATGGGCGAAATACGGACTCACAGCAACACAGACGCACGCGAAGAACGTAAGTAAACTCAAGTAAGCTATTTGTATTGAGAGAAAGATCGATTCCAATGAATACCTGCTCATAGTGCAGTCAGCATGTTTTTCAAGGATATTACACAGACGAGTTCCTATGGAAAGAGCAGCGCCAAAGTTAAATAACGAATTAATTGTGGTTGACGGTAGTGTAAAAGAGCTAGGCGTTCACGCGCCGCCATGTACTTTAGTCCGTCCAAAAAGGCGTCGGAAGGCCCAACACTGTCGACCGGCCGCCGTGTCATCCTCAGGCAGTACGCGTCACTGGATACACATATGGAGGGACGTGTGGTCAGCACACCGCACTCCCGGCCGTTGTCGTTTTCGTGACCGGAGCCGCTACTTCTCAGTCAAGTAGCTTCTCCATTGGTCTGACAAGAGCTGAGTGCATCCCGCTTGCCAATAGCGCTTGGCAGACCGGATGGTCACCCATCGAACTGCTAGCCAAGCCCGACAGCGCTCTTAACGTCGGTGTTACCACTGCGGCAAGGCTGTTGGCACGCATCTATTTTAGAAATGCATTTAAACACGAAAATGACGAGGTACTGTACGCAGGGTGATATTTTCCACCGTCTACAGACTCTAGGGACTGATCGATGAGAGGATACGGACAAAAAAGGTCTAATTTACGTATTTCCAGAAATGCATACCTTCCATGCTAGCAACCATTTATTCCATCATACTTTGTTACAGGTACTGCGGTCCAAAGGCCCCCACACACGCTACTGCACGCTTGACAGTCACGCTTGCGCAAGCGTGCTTGTGCAAGCTTGATTGACCGTGTGTGGGGTAAATTAGCGCAAGCATCAGGCTTGCACAAGCAGCTTGACGCTTGACCGAATTTCGAATATGCGTGCTTGTGCAAACCTCAAAGCGTGTCCATGCTTGCTCGTGTGTGTCTAGAGTAGGCAGGCTTGAACAAGCACACATCTGTCATTCGGACACAGACTGTGGAGAGCGCTCGTTAATTTAGATTTTGCGTCGTTTCCTTCTTCGTTCTGATGTCGGACCGGGAAATGTTCGAGGATTTTATTAGGTGCTACGAAAAATCCCATGTTTATGGAACATTAAAAGTAAAGAATATCACGATAAAATGAAAAGAGACGCGGCATATGAGGTGCTTCTCACAAAGTCCGAAGAAACAGAGCCATCAGCGACTAAATATACTGTTATTAAGAAAATTAATACATTACGAACGAATTACAGACGAGAAAAAAGGAAGCGTGACAGAACTTACAAATCAGGGGCTACAGCAGACGAACTTTACAGACATGTTCTGTGGTAAACAAACTGATGCTCGTACGTGCGTGCTTGAGCCGAGTGGAGGCGTGAGGAATTTGTGCACGCCGGAGCATGCACGCTTGCGCAAGCGTGGCTGTCAAGCATGCAGTAGCCTGTGTGGAGGCCGAAGAGGGTGGTATTGTTGCTCATACGTCATGCCTTAGAGCCATTTCCTGCCGTAGTAATAGATAACGTTGTGGTAGATTCACTTCTCTTGCTGACTCACCTTGTAGAGGATGTGATACAGCTTTGTACAGGATCGATCCGTATGCGAATCCAGAGCTTGCCGACATTGTGTTTACTTACGGAAAGGCAAACAGCAGCGGGCGTCAGGCAGCAAGGTTGTATTAGGAGACCTATCCCCCACAACAACAACCACAGTGTTCAGTGTTTGCAACAGTGTTTCGCCGTTTGTCTGAGACAGGATCGTTTCAGGAGGCAGGTAATCGTGAAGGACCTACCCGAAATGTTCGGACAACAGACTTGGAGGGAAATGTGATTGAGAAAATGGTTCAAATGGCTCTGAGCGCTATGGGACTTAACATCTGAGGTCATCAGTCCCCTAGAACTTAGAACTACTTAAACCTAACTAACCTAAGGACATCACACACATCCATGCCCGAGGCAGGATTCGAACCTGCGACCGTAGCAGTCGCGCGGTTCCTGACTGAGCGCCTAGAACCGCTAGACCACCGCGGTCGGCTGTGAATGAGACTGTGGAAGGCGACCGCTGTGTCAGTACCAGGCAGTTGGCCCGCCAGTACAGGGTAAGACAGAGGACCGTGTGGAACGTTCTCCATCACAATTTTTACCACCCTAATCACTTACAGCGTGTGCAGGACTTACTAGCGACAGACTTTCCTCATCGGGAGCAGTTTTGCAACTGGCTTATTCACCAGGCCACCACAATTCCGCGGTTTGCGTCATCCACCCTGTTCACTGACGAGGCGACATTTGCACGGAGTGGTATGTTCAAAAATGTGTGTTAAATCTTCTGGGACTTGACTGCTAAGGTCATCAGCCCCTAAGCTTACACACTACTTAACCTAAATTACCCTAAGGACAAATACGCACACCCATGCCGGAGGGTGGACTCGAACCTCCGCCGGGACCAGCCGCACAGTCCATGACTGCAGCGCCCTAGACCGCTCGGCTAATCCTGCGCGGCTATGTGGTACGTTCAGCTTCCGTGACAGTCATCTGTGGAGTAGCTTGCAGAACCCCCGCGGTATGGTGACAGCGAGTCAGCAGCATCGGTGCAGCCGGCGTGTTTGGGCCGGGAAATTGGCGACCGTATTTTGGGACCGGTCTTCCTTTCACGTCGCCTAACAGGCCGGAACTATCGACGTCTGTTGCGGGTGACTTTCGTCTCCCCTACTGGAAGAAGAGCCGTTGATGTGGCTGCTACATGATGGTGGTCCAGCCCACTTCGCCGTTAACGTCCGGATGCATCTCAGTCGTGTCTTCCCTGGTCGACGGGTCGGACGAAGGGGTCCAGTTGCATGCCATTCTCGTTCACTGGATCTCAACCCGTGCGATTTTTGGTTATGGGGCCATCTCAAAAGTGTGTATGGAGAGCCAATTCCAGATGTGGAGACTTTCGAGCAGAGTATTCATGTTGTCTTTGACAGTGTTCGGATGCAGCCTGGCCGATGTGAACTTATGAGACAGAACATGCTACGTCGCGTACACCCATGCGTTGAGGTACATGGAAACCATTTTCAACACGTACTGTAACTGCGGCTGTGTGGTGCAGCGCATATTAGACTACAGTGTTTATAACAAAGTATGACTGAATAGAAGGTCTCTAGCCTGGAAACAACGCATTTCTGGACATAAGTTCATTAGACTGTTTTTCTTCCATATCCTCTCATCGATCAGTCTCTAGAGTTTGCACATGGTGGAAATTTGGAAATTTGTGGTGAGGAGTATGGGACCAAACTGCTGAGGCCATCGGTCCCTTGGCTTACACACTAATTAATCCAACTTAAAGAAACTTACGCTAAGGACGACACACACACACCCATGCCCGAGGGAGGACTCGAACCTCCGACGCGAGGAACCGCGCGAACAGTGACAAGACTCTATAACCCAGGCGGCTACCCCGTGCGGCGCACACGGTGGAAAAAAATCACCCTGTACAATGTGCATATTTTTAGAATCAGGAAGAATCACACAACTTTAGTGAATAAAAAAATCGCATTTTTTGGGCCCTCGTCACGTCCAGGACCCCTTAAAATCGTGGTCAGATGTCGGTCGCCTCCTTTAAGGGGGGTAGGACGTCAAACGGGCCGACTTCGAGAAGGAGAGGCACCACAGGCCATTTTAATTTGCACTGTCTATACTTTTACAAATAAATTCATAAAACTTTGTCAGTATGACCAGCAAAGATTCAGGATTCATACTCATAGCAGTGGAAGTTCAAAAATACAAAAAAATAATATTTTTTAAATGTGAAATTTCATTATTTTTTTCACTTACTGTTGGCTGCTTTTGTTGCCGTAGGTACACTTTTCTTCATAAGTAAGAGAGATTCTTCGATGAATTTTGCACAGCTTACAAACCATACTTACAGGTGTACGAAACTCTAGAATTTATTTAATCTGTGGAAAAATGAATGGGCTGTTACGTTTTAAACTTCGTGTTTAGAGAAAACTCGAATTTTATAGTTAATTATCTCAATTTCTACCACAGTTTTTAACAGATTTGGGAAATTCTAGAGCCTCATACACCTGTAAGTATGGTTTGTATGCTGTGCAAAATTCATCGAAGAATCTCTCTTACTTATGAAGAAAAGTGTACCTACGGCAACAAATGCAGCTAATACCAAATGAAAAAATGATGAAATTTCACATGTAAAAAAAAAAATTGGTTTATTATGTTTTTGAACTTCCTCTGCTACGAGTGTGAATCCTGAATCCTTCCTTTATGAATTTACTTGTAAAAGTATAGACAGTGTAAATTAAAATGTCCTGTGGTGCCTCTCCTGCTCCAAGTCTGCCCGTTTCACGTCCCACCCCCCTTAACACAGTGACGAGATGCTGGCCAGCCTGGAGTTACCTACGTACCTCGGCAGGCAGCGCCAGCGCAGCAGTAGGTGGCAGTCGCTCGTGACGTCGGCCGTTCAGAACTACGCACAGCCAGGCGCTCGCTCCTGGACTGGGCACACAGACACGGCCGCTGTGTGGGAGTAAGCCAGCCCTCCGTGACTGAGCTGCCTGGCCGCACTGTGAAGTCTGCAGACCCGGCCAGCCGCTATCACCGCCAGCTAGCACCTGCTCCGGCCCCACTCACGATATCTGCCGTGCTGTCGCGATTTTTTTCTTTTTCGTGCCAGAGCTCTCCCCTAACAAGAACCGGAATCTCCAGGGTCGCATGGCGATAACACAATCGCATTACTATTGAAAAATTTTCGTTGGCTTTTCCTTATCACTTTAACCTACTTGGGTCCCTGTATTTCAGTATTTATCTACGACAGCAGTGTTCCGGCAGTTTTTATGTTGCCCACCGACGTCTCCTGTGGTGTGCTCAAAATTTCGTCTCTGTGTAACTGCTGTGCTTTGGCTCCCGCTATCGTATTCGGTCCACTTACGACCTCCTGCTGACAAGAACAGCGCTACGGCGCAGCCGGTCTTATCCGTTAGGGGACCTTCACACGCTCAATATTTATCGCTCAGTTCAGAGTATTGTTCAAAAATTTTCACCTTCTGAGAGCAGTGTTGACGGCTTGCGCAATATACTGAACGAGACTGCTGAGCTTCAAAAATATTGACGCTCGCTTAATACACTATTGGCCATTAACATTGCTACACCAAGAAGAAATGCAGATGATAAACGGGTATTCATTGGACAAATATATTATATTAGAACTCACATATGATTACATTTTCACGCAATTTGGGTGCATAGATCCTGAGAAATCAGTACTCACAACAACCACCTCTGGCCGTAATAACGGCCTGGATAAGCCTGGGCATTGAGCCAAACAGAGCTTGGACGGCGTGTACAGGTACAGCTGCCCATCCAGCTTCAACACGATACCACCGTTCAACAAGAGTAGTGACAGGCGTATTGCGACGAGCCAGTTCCTCGGCCGCCATTGACCAGACGTTTTGAATTGGTGAGAGACCTGGAGAATGTGCATTATCCTGCTGAAATGTAGGGTTTCGCCGGGATCCAATGAAGGGTAGAGCCACGGGTCGTAACACATCTGAAATGTAACGTCCACTGTTAAAAGTGCCGTCAATGCGAACGAGAGGTGCCCGAGACGTGTAACCAATGGCACCCCATACCATCACGCCGGGTGATACGCCAGTATGGCTATGACGAATACACGCTTCCAATGTGCGTTCACCGCGATGTCACCAAACACGGTTGCCACCATCATGATGCTGTAAACAAAACCTGGATTCATCCGAAAAAATGACGTTTTGCCGTTCGTGCACCCTGGTTCGTCGTTGAGTACACCATCGCAGGTGTACCCTGTCTGTGATGCAGTGTCAAGGGTAACCGCAGCCATGGTCTCCGAGCTGATACTCCGTGCTGCTGCAAACGTCGTCTAACTCTTCGTACAGATGGTTGTCGTCTTGCAAACGTCCCCATCTGTTGACTCAGGGATCCAGACGTGGCTGCACGATCCGTTACAGCCATGCGGACAAGATGCCTGTCGTGTCGACTGCTAGTGATACGAGGCCGTTGGGATCCAGCACGGCGTTCAGTATGCATTATCCTCCTGAACCCACCGATTCCATATTCTGCTAACAGTCATTGGATCTCGACCAACGCGAGCAGCAATATCGCGATACGATAAACCGCAATTCCGATAGGCTACAATCCGACCTTAATCAAAGTCGGAAACACGATGGTACGCATTTCTCCTCCCTACAAGAGGCATCACAACAACGTTTCACCAAGCAACGCCGGTCAACTGTTGTTTGTGTATGAGAAATCGGTTGGAAACTTTCCTCATGTCAGCACGTTGTAGGTTTCACCACCGGCGTCAACCTTGTGTGAATGCTCTGAAAAGCTGATCATTTGCATATCACAGCATCTTCTTCCTGTCGGTTAAATTTCGTAGCACACGTCATCTTCGTGGTGTAGCAATTTTAATGGCCAGTAGTGTATATTTCGAAATACTGGATCTGAGAGTTGGAACTTTAATAGTGGCAGCTATTTATTTACAGCTCACACAAAATAGATACGTGTTTCAGAGTCTTACTGATCTTCAGAGTAGTCACCACCATTGTGTATAACCCGTTGCCAGCGATGTGGTAGTCGTAGGATACTTTTAACAGTGCCAGTTGTGTTGACAGTTCAAGCGGCGCGGTCTATTGCCCGACGAATTTGTAGCAGTTCTGTAGCTGGTCGTAGGCTGTGTTTCAAAAACGAAGAGCATAGAGAAAGAAGTGATGACACTTTCTGCAGGACCTGAGCATCATTTTGCAGGACAATGCTCAAGCACGTACAGTGCAAGCTGTTACTGATTTGTTTGACTGATGGGGCTGCTAAGTGCTGTACCACCTACTGCACTCCCCTGACTTAAGCCCTCGTGAGTTCAACTCGATTTCTAAACTGAACGAAACACTTCACGGCATTCCCTTTAGAACTGCTAGAAATTCGTCGGGCAATAGACAGTGCCGCTCGAACTGCCAACACAACTGGCACTGCTAAGAGTATCCTACGACTTCCACATCGCTGGTAACGGGTTATACACAATACTGGTGACTACTTTGAAGGGCAGTAAAACTTTGAAACTCGTATCTATTTTGTACGAGCTGTAAGTAAGTAGTTGGACCTATTAAACTTCCAACCCTCGTATTTGCCTTGTAAGGATAGTAATGCGCAAATAACGGCAGGTCCAGCCGAGAACGAGAAGAATTCTATTCGGTCTGAACGAATTTCGGCGAAGAACTGTAAAAGGAAACGAGAAAAGATTGGAGAGTGCGCTGGACGATGTACGGGGTGGGCGAGAAGTCCCCGTATAATGCAACCCCTGTTTAGTATCAAATGTTATTATGCTGGTTGGTAGCTATGTTACTTCTTATGAATTGCTGGAATCAACTGTTGGAATTCATGTTTACTTGCTTTCGAAGTGGCAGTCGAGTTTTAATTTGTGGCCACGGCTATAGCTACGCCACTGATGAGCGTTTAGTGACAAGTTTATGGTGGACGAACGACAACACACAGGGCAGAGAGTGAGACAGGTTATGGGAGCATTGTGGGAAAGATTTGATGAAGCTCCACCGGGAAAGGCAAAACTCCTGGATCGGGAAAGACGTGCCTTTGCGTTTGCCACTGTTAAAGACGGGCCGAGGTGTGGAAGGACGAAGACACGAGGAGAAACATGAACCGGAGTCTCTGATTCCCGTGAACTATCTGCTATGTAGTCAACACGTAGATGTGCTTCGGAAGTCGGCATACCAATGCGAGATCACATGAAAAAAAAAAAAGACCCTAAGGTCAGAGCTTTTCGACCGATGTTCGTAAACGAGTTACCGCATCAGGGCGTTTTAGCACGCCGTGCTTTGTTAATTCCCAAATGCGGTCAGCCGTGCCAACGTTATGTTTTCAGATGGCTGTGCCATTTATCACAGCTCACGGACTAGACATACTGTTGTTTGGGCCAAACAGATTCCTCATTTCACAGTGGCGTAATAACGTACGCACCGATGACATCACATCATCTGCATGGACCGTACTTCGTTGAAAATTCTGTGAATGGCGCAGATTGTTTACACATGTTACAACCATGGTTAAGAGCTCAGCTTCAGGAAATGGGCCCCACAGAGGCATATGGTTGCACCAAGACGGACTGCCTCCTCACCAAGCCCTCGGAGTACGCGAGTTGCAAATGGACGTTTTCCAGGACGGTGGACAAGTTGCTTATCACCAGCAACACCGGCTCCCTGACACCACCCTGTCCCTGACGTATCGTCATGAGGAGTAATTAAGGTGGCTGTATCTGCACGTCGTTATGCTACAAACGAAGAACTGCGCAGTCCTGTTGAGGATGCATTTTTCACTGTGACACCGAACACGCTCAAAAATATGTCAAAAATAACACAGAGGGGTGTGGAAATGTGTTTGCAGCAGACGGGGAACACACTGATATATTGTACACTTAACAAGAAAGTAAGTAATTGCGCTAAGACAAATGCATCAATTAGCGTTCGATACACGAGGCTACGGTAACTTCACGCGTACCCTGTATGTTAAAGCACCATGCAGTAGATTCAGAAATGAAATTCCTGACCTCTTTAAGAAACGCCAGATACCCATTTGTACAAAATAGGAGAGGAAACACAGGATGATGCTGTCAGAACAGTAAGTAGAGATGTTTATTTTCCTTGTAGCAGTTTTAGAATTGGCAAATTTGATCAGGTCTCCTGCCCAGTGGGGATATACGTAGGTTGGAACTTAAATAGTGGCAACACTGCTGTGCAGACACTATGCAATGGAATCTACTATTGTCGCTGATAGCACACGTTGTTTACATACCTACCTTACCTCCGAGCAAATGGACTCGCCCGTCCCACGTCGCAATCGAGGGAAACAGAGTCACTTGCGAGCGAGCGATCTAACGTAACGGCGTCACTATGTTTTCGAATCAGGAATAACGGAGTTGGATCAAGACTGAATGTGCCAGAGGTCGTACAGCACGACAGTGTCTTCAAGGCCTTCAAGAGGCGTGCGGGGAATCGGCATTGCCGCACATAACAGTGGTACGTTGGGTAAAAGCCTTCAACGAAGGTCGGCAAACTGTGGCAGACAGGCCGTCCTAGCGTCTCTGAAGAAGTTCATGCTGTTTCCGCGCTAGTGGACAGTGATCGACGCCATACGATTCGTGAGCTCGCCCACGAAACCGGATTAGTGCATATGGTTGTGCTTCGCATTCTCAAGGAACACCTGGGCATGCAAAAAATTGCATCACGATGGGTTCCGCATGAATTGCAGAAATGGATGCGTTACGACGCTGCTCAGACGCAATTGGAGCGCTATGAGAGCGAAGGAGAGGCTTTCTTACGCCGTATCGTAACACTGGATGACACGCGGGCCACCGAGCGAGCCAAACCTGAATCGCCAGTCCAACGAATGGGGTCATTATGGGTCGCCGTGAACGTCGAAAGTGCGTCAGAGCCCCAGTATGGTGAAAGTTATGGTGATTCTCGTGTACGACTGTGATGGTGTTACCCTAACGCATTACGTTCCTCCACGGCAGACCGTCAATGCACAGTATTGCTGTTCGTTTTTGGAGCATCGCCTGCGACCAGCTTTGCGAAAGAAGCGGCCGACACTTTCTGCGCAACCCACCCATCATTTTGCCCGACAATGCGCGGGCGCATACAGCGCAAGCTGTGGCTGCTCTGTTCGGTCGATTGGACTGGGAAGTACTGTACCATCCACCATACTCCCCGGTCTTCAAAATGGTTCAAATGGCTCTGAGCACTATGGGACTTAACAGCTGTGGTCATCAGTCCCCTAGAACGTATTACTTAAACCTAACTAACCTAAGGACATCACACGCATCCATGCCCGAGGCAGGATTCGAACCTGCGACCGTAGCGGTCGCGCGGTTCCAGACTGTAGCGCCTAAAGCCGCTCGGCCACTCTGGCCGGCCCGGTCTTAACTCCTTTGACTTTGATTTGATTCCGAAGATGAAGGAACCACTTCGTGGCACTCGCTTCAGGACTGTTCCAGGCAGTAATGTGTTCCTTTCGCACCATCAACAGAACAGGCTCTGCTAACGGTATACTGCGCCTTCCATATCTCTGTCAACGGGTTGCACACAACGCTGGTGACTACTTTGAAGGACAGTAACAGGTGCAAACGTGTAAGTCTTTTGTTTTGGTTGTGAATAAATAGTTGCCACTATTTAAGTTCCAACCCTCGCATATATAGTCAATAGTTGCCTGACCATGGAAATATCACATAAGCTTTCGATCAGTAATCAGTAAATAATTGTTTTATTTCGTCTGCAACCGGTGTTACGGTAGAGAAATACACTGTACAAAAATAAATAACTGAAACAAAAACTAAAAGAAAGAAACTGAGCACCACGAAGGATTTGTACGAATGCGATTAAAATCGGTGTAGATGTGACGTACATGTCTGCGCCAATAAATGATTACAATAGCAGAAAAACTGGGTGATTTATTCAAGAGAAAGTGTTTCACAAAGTGAGCAAGTCAGTAACTCATTGGTCCACCTCTGACCCTTATGCGTGCATTTGCTGACAGGGCTGTTGGATGTTGTGCTGAGGGATGTCGCGCTACATTTTGTCCAACTGGCACGTTACAATGTCAAAACCACGAGCTTGTTGGAGGCCCTGACAATAATGCTGCGAACGTTCTCAATTTGGAGGAGATTCGGCGACCTTTGCTTGCCAAGGTAGGCTTTAGCAAGCACTAAAAGAAGCAGTAGACACTCTCGCCGAGTGTGGGCGGGCATTATCTTGCTGAAATGTGTGCCCAGGATGGCTTGCCATGAAGGGCAAGGAAACGGGGTGTAGGCGTACCGCTGCGCTGAAAGGTGCCGCGGATGACAACCAGAGGTTGAAAAGAAATGGAAGCCCCGACCACCACTCCTGCATACTGGGGCTGTGTGGTGGGCGAGAGTCAGGTTGGTGTCCCACCGGGGCTCTGTGGCGTCTCCACACACTTCTGCACTGCCCGTCGGGAGTCGGTTCGAAGCGACACTAGTCACTGAAGACAATTCTACTCCAGTCAGTGGAATTCCAGCCGAAGAGGTGTCCAGAGGCGACCTGGAACAGCGGTGGGATACTAACGGGGCTGTCGCCCGCCGTTCGGTGCGGCAGTCGGGAGTGATGGTCTGACGTACCGTTTCTTCTAACAGCAGCGCCCCCTTGGTAGTCATCTGCGGTATCCTTACAGCACGGCGGTACGTCGGCGTAATTCTACATCCTGTTTTGTCGCCCTTCATGACGAGCCATCCTACCGCCGCCCACACACAGTGACTGTCTTTGTGCTTGTCGAAACCTACCTTGGCCAGCAAGGTTGCCGGATCTCCCTCCTGGGCAGGGGCCTACACCCAGCACGCGTTCTTAACGATCTAATGCACCAATTGGACAGAATTTTGCACAGTTTCCCTCAGGAGGACATCTAACAACTCTGTCCGTCAATGCAGAGCCGAATCACTGCTTGCATAAGGACCACAGGTTGGACAAGGTGTTATCGACTTACTCAATTTGTGAAACTCTTTCTATTGAATAAGCCATCATTTGTTTGTCTGTACAAGTTCATCGTATCTATCGATTTCCGCAAAAAAAAAAAGAAAAAATCGTTCACATGGCTCTAACCACTGTGGGTCTTAATATCTGAGGTCATCAGTCCATCAGTCCCCTAGACTTAGAAGTAATGGAACCTAACTAACCTAAGGATAGCACACAGATCCATGCCCGAGGGAGGATTCGAACCTGCGACCGGAGCAGCAGCACGGTTCCCGACAGAAGTGCGTAGAACTGCTCGGCCACAGTGGCCGGCTCGATTTCCGTCACTTTCGCATAATTCCTTCGCGGGGCGTCGTTTGTTATTTCTTGTCTTATAGTGTACACAGAAAACAGCACATGTACACGGTAAATTACGGAGTTCACGTGCTTGATTTGTAAGTAGTTGCTATTGTGGTTTACGAATCTATGCTCCAGTGAATGAGCCCACGGTCCACTGAAATATACTGGAAGCTTTTCAGACATTTCGTCCGTTCTGCATAAATTCTGCTCGTATTTCGCAAGCCAAGTAACGTAATACATATAACAGTTTCACATCGTGGAACGTCGACATATTCGCTACGAAGACACAGCTCTAACTGACGCGTCCCGAGTGTAAATATTGCGTAGTAATATTGTACGGCATTTGACTCCGCACTTTTGCGCAATGCATTAACACTTTATTATTGCGCAATAAATACTGAGCGCGTTAGAGATCCCCTTTATGCATAGCAGGGTCTCTGCAACATTCGGAGCTAAGCCCGCATTTCCCACCAGCAGTCATTGTCTCACTGTCTGTTAAACAATGCCCGAGCGTTACCTCCCGCGCGCTTGTATGCGAGGCGTGGCCAGTAGAGAGCCTCTGTACAGAGAGAGTGGCCATAGGTGAAGTTACCCCTGATTGGTTGATTAGCTTTGGCAGAAAAATGGCACCAAACGTCTCCCCCGCTTCCTATGTTCTCCGTGCTTTTGAGTTGACTTGAAGTTCAGAGGACTTTTGGAAACGATTAAAAGGTATTTGTATTATTGAGAGACTTGTTATGCGTTGTGCATGCATGTTCGATTTAGTTGTATATCGTTTTTATTTTGCGATCTTAAATACGAGTTGAAATAATGAAGCGTTTTGTGATGAAGTCGGTAGGCCTACATGTTTGAAGTAAACACGTTAGCAATTGTACAGTATTGTTTTTGACATCTGTAATTCGTTCTGCAGACGTTCGTAAACGATGCCAGGTTGTGCTGCATTTGGTTGTTCCAATAGAGGCGAAGGTGGATTTCGCATGTTAGCATTTCCACGCAATGGAGAAAGACGAAAGCAGCGGGCAGTTGCAGTCAACAGGGCTGACATAAATCAAACAGGAGCCTCGTGGAAACCAACCAAGTACTCTTATCTATGCGAAGGAAGTCGTTTTTGCTTTTTACTGCATATAAAACAACTTGCAATATACATAGTTAAGTTTGAAAACAGACCTGTAAATTGGCTCTGTGAAAATTATTATAAAACATTATTCTTATAAAGAAAGGCATTTAACGAATGATTTCGCCATATTGTCTTGTGCTTTTGATTCGGTGTGTACTCCACTACTGGCCATTCAAAAGTCCCGCCCGCAGTTTGGCAGAAAAATGGCCGCCGTATCGTCCGGTTGGCCTCTTTCCCTATACAGGCTCTCTAGTAGCCACTTCTCAATAGAGCCATCTGCTGGTTCATTGTAAAAATTTTGGCAACTCTCATACTTGCAGTACAAAGGTACGAGAAATGGTCAGTATGTCTTTGATCGTACTGAACAGAACATTCAAAACAGTACTTACTAGCAGGGAATCGGTATGCTGAATAAACTGCTCAAGGAAATGATAGGTAAAGCTAACACCAGCACGTTTAAATAGACAGTTAAATTATGTCACTTAGGTAATGCATGTTATTCAGTAAATGATTACTTAAATAACACGAAATGTTGGTGGCACAATTAGGTTTGGCAACAATTCTAGAAATAATACATGTCATCCACTTCGAGAACATAATACTTATTATTGGAGAATTTGATGACCAAGATGTGCGATGGAAAATGCCAACGTCCTTTTATTTTCCGCTGGGTGTTCTGTTGTCCTAGTCATCTTCATTTCATCCCCATCGACGCGCAAGTTGCCGCAGTGGCGTCAAATCGAAAGGCTTGCACCCGGCGAACGGTCTACCAGACGGGAGGCCCCAGTCACACGACATGTACCTGTATGTTCCTGAGTCCAACGTGTTATTCGTCACGGGGGAACGCCGACTCAGAGACCAATGGGAAATCACACACACACACACACACACACACACACACACACACACACAACGTAATGGAGAGACAGGGCCATTACCAGGACCTCATGTCAGTAGAAGGGAAGCGTGTCCAACAAGTTCGTTTGTGTGGCCATCCTCCGCAGCAAGTATATAAATACTTCTTTTTCAATAAAACTGCCTTTTCCTGCTGCTAGTTATTTTATTTATCCCATACTCGTTTCGCCTTCTCCGGTTCTAAGACATCATCAATGGGGTCTATAACGATACAGTTTTGTTAGTTATAGATTATCAAACAGTTCACTTTGCGATTTTTTGTAAAAAGAAGTAATTACTTACGATTTGATGATCTGCATTCCTCGCATCTGGTCTGGAGGTCACACTGTCACTTTTATTACTGCCATATAATCACAACTTTGTGTTTTGGCCTTCCTCACACTGCTCATCATGTTTCTCACTCTTTTTTTGTGCAGTAGTATTGTTCTTTTGTCACTCGATAGAACTATTTCGTCGTATACTGTTTTTCTCAACGTAAATATGGCGACTCCATTACGTGTTTCACCTTCTTTGACATGTTTACCTATTTGTTGCCAACCGAACGAAGTATATGTTCGAGACTAATTTGTATTTATGATGTTTACACCGCGTGTGTGTGTATGAGTGAAAGAGAGAGGGGGGGGATAGAGCCGACGAGTGTTTTTTTTTTTTCTTTTTTGGGAGGGGGGGGTCTACTAGCTGTTAGCGAGTGGTTGAAAACTTTGGTGAAAGCTGATTTGACTTTTCGTTTCAATATTCTGTGGAGCGGTTCATGGATGAGTGACTGTAAAGATGTTGGGTTCTATTATTATTATTACAAATGGTTCAAATGGCTCTGAGCACTATGGGACTTAACAGCTGTGGTCATCAGTCCCCTAGAACTTAGAACTGCTTAAACCTAACCAACCTAAGGACATCACACACATCCATGCCCGAGGCAGGATTCGAACCTGCGACCGTAGCAGTCGCGCGGCTCCGGACTGCGCGCCTGGAACCGCGAGACCACCGCGGCCGGCTATTATTATTACATTGGACTGTAGTATTATTATATTAATACTTTTTGCTAACGTTATTCTATTGTGTGTGTGAAATCTTATGGGACTTATCTGCTAAGGTCATCAGTCCCTTAGCTTACACACTACTTAACCTAAATTATCCTAAGGACAAACACACACGCCCATGCCCGAGGGAGGACTCGAACATCCGCCGGGACCAGCCGCACATTCCATGACTGCAGCGCCCCAAACCGCTCGGCTAATCCCGTGCGGCGTTATTCTATTATTTTATCTATTAGTGTAAATAAAGACTTGCTTGGCATGTGTACTTGGTCATTCAACAATGTGTCCAGTGACCCGTGATGGCGTCTTAACAATCAGTATAAAATCAATTTTTTAATTAAGTAAACCTCTTACTAGTTTTTCGCCTAAGAGGGCAAAAGTTTTAATTCTGTTTTATTGTTGTATTAATCTGACATGTACATCTTTGGATGAATATACAACTAACCAACCAACCCAATAACTGAAGGCTCACATGAAGCAGAAAGCGTTGAATAAACATACGTTCTATTTGGAGCGGTTCTGCAGACAGTCGGTAATTAATCTTCATCATAATTATGAAAGTGTTTATTTTTGTTCGTAAAGTATGAAGAAAAAATCCGCCGTCACTCACAATCGAATTTCCATTTTAGATCAGCACGATGCATGTCATGCCCCGAAGAAGACGGTTTCCCAAAAACTGCAACAGTGCTGTGTAAATACTCTTGTTCCCAACAAAGGACAGCCTACCACTCTCCTGTCCACAAGATGTACAAGACACCCACTAAAGTCATCGGTGACCAGACAAATAAAAGCAGATTTCAGTCAAGGAAAGAATGTAGTACCCGTTTCTGCGCAAATAATTTTGCTTGCTGAATTGTATGACGACATTATATCTCTTTGATTAAGATCGAGAGTCTTAGCGGTTCTAGGCGCTCCGTGCGGAACCGCGCGACCGCTACGGTCACAGGTTCGAATCCTGCCTTGGGCATGGTTAGTTAGGTTTAAGTAGTTCTAAGTTCTAGGGGACTGATGACCACAGATGTTAAGTCCCATAGTGCTCAGAGCCATTTGAACCATTATTATATAGCTGGTTGTAAAGTAATTCTTCAGTCATCTGTCATCTGGTAGACGGGCGGCAGAAATCTGGCTGCTACGCCTAGGATTGTTTTTTTTTTTTATTACATCGAAACCATCTGGTATTAGATCCTTGACTTTATTATTTCAGTTTTCAATAATACTTAAACTGCGCCATCAAGTTACGATAGTAAACCAAAAGTAAAAGATTAGTATTGTTCTCATTTCATAGTTTCATCAATATCGATTGTTGAATTACTCCTATTTTATGTTTACGAGTCTATATATTAACCAACCACTGCTACTGAAAGGGACGTTTTCTTAATTACTAACAATCAAGACGAATCACGCAAAACCTGCACCGCAGATATTCCGGGAATGGAGAGGGCTACTGATGTGCGGTTTTTCACGTAATGGCGTGGTAGTCAGGAGCCCGTACTGCTAGCCAATAAACAGATTGTAGTAACATGTCGAGTGTGTGTTTTCTGTGCAAATATAAACTTTCTTGATATGGAACAACGCCTATTGACATTAAAAAGACTAAAAGTAGGGTAAATAAGAATGTCAGTGGTGTTTGTTGCAGGATTCTAGTGCGAGTCGTTCACGAGATACCGTATTTTGATACGTTCCCGCACCGAAAATACAAGCGGTAGCACACACTAAAGAACCACACAAATGCATACACTAGTTATGTGTATTCTGACCAGTAACGAGACAATTGACCAGCAAAGGTTGTGTTCAAAATGATCATCGGCAGTCAGGTATGGAACAACTAGCGCACGCGTGCTAGCATTTCATTGGAGATGTCCGAGCAGGCTGCAACAATATCTCGTTGCATATCATCGGATGAAGTTGGTATGTCCTTGTAGACAGCGTCTTTCGGCTTCCCCCACAGGAAAAAAGGCTGACGTGAAATCCAAGGAACAGACTGGCCAAGGTGCAGAACCTCTGCGTCCAGTCCAGCGATGGAAACGACTCTGAAGACGTGCTGCGGTATGGTCTGGACAGCCATCACGTTGGTACCAAAGGTTCTTGTTAGTCTGCAGAGGAACTTCTTCTAGCATCCGTGGAAGGTGGTCTGTTAGGAGGTTGCGATAGCTGTGCTCGTTTGGTGTTCTGTTTATGAAATCTGACCTATGAGCTGATGGTTCACTATCCCCCACTACACGTTTACACTCCGTGGAGCCACGTGGTCCAAGGCGCATTGTCACGGTTCACGCGGCTCCCACCGTCACAGGTTCGAGTCCTCCCTCTGGTATAGGTGTGTGTGCTGTTCGAAGCGTAAGTTGGATTAAGTAGTGTGTAAGCCTAGGAACCGATGACCACCACCACCACCACCATTCCATGGACCCTGACGTTCCACCTGACGATGTCAGCTTGGATTGTGAATAGACCGACTGTGCATATTTCAGCGATTTATGTGGCCGTGGTTGGTAAATGTGGCTTCATCACTTAAAAACATGTGAAGTATCCTGTCTTAATGCCCAAGTACAGAAGTTAATTCGATTCTCGTAATCGGTCCTAATGTGTGAGACGTGATAGGAATGGAACCTATGTCTATGGAGATTGCGTGGGACACTTGCCTGACTCATGCCACCTCCTTGTGCTATTGCGCAGGAGCTAACGTGCAGATCAACTGCAACAACAGCAAGAGCAAGGCCATTGATTTCCCCCTCTTCTGCTTTGGCACTTGTTTCCTCTGCTACGTTGTCAAGATGTTCCATTACGTTTTACATAACTGATTGAAAAGGATGACAAATAACTGCTGAGATGGTTGATGTCTGTTGGGATATCTTGCCGCATACGCCGTACTAGAACGGACTGCATTCTCCCTACATTCTCCAAACAATCAAGTGCATGTCGGCTTTTTCTGCATTGGTAAATCCCATCGATGACTAGCGACCTACTGCTTGGACCATCACACACTAACTACCAAGTAGCAACGAACTGGAAGAACACCGCCGGCCGAAGTGGCCGAGCGGTTCTAGGCGCTACAGTCTGGAGCCGCGCAGGTTCGAATCCCGCCTCGGGCATGGATGTGTGTGATGTCCTAGGTTAGTTAGGTTTAAGTAGTTCTAAGTTCTAGGGGACTGATGACCAAAGAAGTTAAGTCCCGTAGTGCTCAGAGCCGTTTGAACCATTTTGAAGAACACCCAAGTACACTGTAAGCAAACATAAGAACATCGTACCTACCAACTACGCAGGTCGAATGGCACAAACAATTGTCCGTGTGGTAACTTTTCAAAATGCGATCTCGAAACGACTCAGACTAGAATCCTGCAACAAACACCACTGACATTGTAATTTATCCTACTTTTCGTTTGTTAGGCAGTGTTCCATTTAAAAAGAAGTGTATATTTGCACAAAAATACACTTCCCAATATTATTATAATTATTATCTATTTACGAAGAATACGAGTCCCTGACTATCAATCCATTCTATGAGAACTGCTCATCAGCAGCAGTTATGATTTTCAAAATATTTGCGGTGAAAGTTTTAGGTGAATTGTCCTACATATTTCTAAAGACATAGCAAGGATTAAGAGGTAGCTTTTCACGTGGAAAAAGCACGGTTCTAACATTCTGCGTGGTGTCTGTTTGTTCTAAGTCGTGTCTCCCTACCACTTTCGCACAATGACGATCTGAGCGTGTTTTTCAGGGAATTGACTAGTTTGAACCTGGGACTTGTTGCTGGTAAGGAGACGCCAGACCACACATGACATGTAGAGTTCAGAAGAGTTCAGTGAGACTAGCGATGATATAACCAAATACTTAATGATTTCAGCGTCAGCTCCACTGCACTCTCTGTAAAAAAATCTTAATACTAACTAAATTTAGTGGAAGGGGTTCAATGCTTTCCTATTTTTAGTTATCTGGTAAAATAACGTCGAAAAAGCAGTTAAGTTTATCATTGGAAATTTTATTCTACTCACAAAACATTGTTTATAAATTGCACTATTGATAAAAGGAAATGTTTTACTATAGGATGATAAAAACCAACTGCGTTCAACAAAAATGTTAACGAATGTTCCCTGAATGGGTTTCCAAGTTCTACAATGGATCGAAGGATGACCTACGCCATATCACATCTATAATCTAGGTTTAAATTAAGTTTCACAAGAGAGAAAACTATCAAAATGGTCTACAGTGACCCTCAATTATCTTTAATTACTTATCTAACTTGTCGTAAATTACAGTGGCTGATGTGGCTTCTCAATAATAATATAACAGAAAAATCATCGCGTTTCAGATTTTAACTTACGTAGCAAATGTGAATACCATGAGCTTTAATTGACGATCGACACTAGTATTACGCAAAAAGGGGTTGTAACAGATGAGACTTCTGCAGTTCTGAGCGGCATCGTGTGCGTTCATTACCTTGTCGGTGTTCAGGCAGTGTCAGGGGGCGGCGGTCGGCGCAGCTCCATCCAGCTCGCCGTCTCGGAAGCAACTCTGTCCTAACCTCTCCTTACTACAATTTACCGAAGTTGGTTTAAAAAAAAACCTACCTGGCTGTGTTTTCAACTGACCAATCAGGGTCTCAATGTTAACCTTAAAATCCGCCTACAAAAATTCTGTCTATCCAATGACGAACGTTATACTTTTCGTGGTGGGGTAATGTTTTT
The DNA here is from genome assembly GCF_021461385.2 of Schistocerca piceifrons. Taxonomy (NCBI): domain Eukaryota; kingdom Metazoa; phylum Arthropoda; class Insecta; order Orthoptera; family Acrididae; genus Schistocerca; species Schistocerca piceifrons. Next base: position 219,620,308 of record NC_060146.1, read on the forward strand.
AACGTTTGCAACGTAACAGAGACGCGAAAAAGTCTCACGGTAAAACTTGCAGCTGGTGTGGCCCTTTTAGTGTTATCGTAAGATCTATACTGTTCTTCTGGAGGGCTGTATCTTTTAACATGGGCTGGGAGGTGGTCCTGACGGTTGGCTGGCGACGTGGGTGTCCGCCCCTTATCGTAGGGCCTTCTAGCTTAATACGGTTCTGCTCTCGGCTTCTGTTCTCGTTTCTCCCCTCGGAACTGCGTCTGTCTCACGGTGGGAAGGTATGACATGCATTTAGGCATTCTTGTGTTAGTCTGTGGTATTCCATTTGATCACTCGTTACTCGTATTACTTTGGTTAATTTAATGTCACGATTTATTCGGAGCTATGTGACATACTGCTGGATTTGCTTATCTTGTCAGGGTTTTCATGGAAGGTGTTGGATTTGCCTGACACCTTACACGGTGGACCTGCTGAAACCCATAAACGAAACTATAGACATCAGCTATGAATGTGATTTGCTTCTTAGTTGTAAAAACTCTCATATTGCTTGTAATTGTCACTTTGTCTGTGATTTGTATTTTCAGAGAAGATGTTGGCTCTGTTTAGAGGAATCGTGCGCGGACAGCTGTTTAGGGACGATACAGTTACTCGGTATTTCTCGTATTCTCAGGAGTATGCAGGCCATGCTACAGCTCCTATTAAACTTCAGAAGGACAGAACCGAAAGAAGAGTTAGAAAGGAGATTTGGTTTCACCAGACGTGTTCTGAGCAGAGGAAGTTTTCAGATGGTTTAACTAAGAAAACTAGAGATATACGATACGTGTATTGGAACACATCTGAAACACCTTAGGGCTGACTGTAACAGCGAATGAAGGAATGTAATAGAGCAAGTTTGAAAGTAGACTTTGGATTCAAACAGACTAAGACTACGATAATGCATTACCAACGATTAAAAATGTATTAGAAATTGACAACGTTGTGATAGAAAGAGAGGATGAGTTTTGTGTACAAAGTAGTCGAAGACTATGACGGGATGGACAAGGGAAGTTACCCCAGTGGCTGGAAGAATTCTTGAGTAACAGAACCTCGACGGCGAGTGTTCATCAGAGACAACGGTATCGTCAGGAGTGCACGAGGGACGTGTGATAGGATCGCTATTATTTTCTATACACGCAAATGATCAGACACACAGGGTACGTAACAATTCGGGACTGTTTGTTGATGATGCTGTGGTGTAGTGGAAGGTGTCGTAGCTGAATGACTACGAAAGAATACAGGAAAATTCCTATTTGGTGTGATGAAGGCAACTAGATCTAAGTGTAGAAAAACGTAAGTTAACGCAAATGAGTAGCAAAAACAATCCTGTGATGTTCGAATACAGTACTAGTTGTGTGCTACTTGACACAGTGACTTCTATCAAACCCATTCGCATAACATTGCAAAGCGATATGAAATCGAAACAGCACGTTAGATCGGCAGTAGGGAAGGAGAATGCTTCACATCAGTGTATTGGGAGAATTCCTGGACAATGTAGCTCATCTGTGAAGGAGACGATGTATAGCACATCAGTGCGTACCACTCTTGAGTGTTTTGCTCTTGTGTTTCGGATACCCACCAGGTCGGATTAAAGAGAGACAGTGAAACAATTCGCACATTTATTACCGGCAGGTTCGATCGGCATGCGAGTTTAACAGTGATGCTCCTTGAAGTCTAATGGCAATCCGTGGAGGGAAGACAACGTCCTCTTTGGGATACACTATTGAGCAAATTTTCGATAACAGGTGTTTGCAGCTGACTGCACAACGACTCAGCTGTCGCAAACGCACATTTTGTGTAAGTACTGAGAAGAGGATATAAGAGAGACTAGGGCTTGTATGGGAGAATACAGACAGCTGTGTGTCTTATCACTCCGTTTGCGACTGGAACAGGAAGGGATATGACTTTAGTGGTGCAAGGTGCCCTGCGCCATACACCATACGACGGTTCGCATAGTTCGTATGTAGATACAGATGTAAATCAGCAGGAGAGTAAAATTAGTCTGCAAGGCTCTGTCTAAACAAATTACAGTTTTTAACACAAAGCTTCCGATCTGACGGAAAAGAACGTTGACAGTCGGAATGTGTTGACAGTCCCGAGTAGTGGACCGTACAGGTTAGCACACTGGACTTGAATTCTGGAGACGACGGTTCAAACCCGCGTCCGGCCATCCTGATTCAGGTTTCCCGTGATTTCCCCAAATCGCTTGACGCAAACGCCGGGACGGTTCCTTCGAAAGGGCACGGCCGACTTCCAGCTCCATCCTTCCATAATCTAAGCCTATGCTACGTCTCTAATGACCTCTTGAGTCGTGGATCAGTGGGCAGACTGGCGGGGACGGTGTCATGATGACTGTAACGAAAACGGGATGGAGGTAGGCGATGCATGAATCCCACGGGAAACCCACGAGGAAGGCCTTTGAGGGAAAAGATGACAATCTGATCCAACGTGGAAACACGGGACCAGATGAAGAACATAATTTATGGGAGAGTCTAGACCAGGCCAGTGCGTGTCAAGCACCAGAAGATGCTAAGGCTACATCACAAGTGTATGGAAGTTAATAGTCTAATTCCACTTGTTCTCAACAAGCACACAGCAATTTGCAACATGCTCTTTTATTTATTTTAAAAGAAACAAAACCAGAAACGCTTGTAAGTAGGCTGTTTAGGTTTTCTTATTGGTAACGCCACGTAGCGCTCTGTATGAAAAATCACTGGCTGTGCTGTGTGCAGTCTGAGGCTGGTTTGCATTGTTGTTGGTCATTGTAGTGTTGGGCAGCTGGATGTGAACAGCGCGTAGCGTTGCGCAGTAGAAGGTGAGCCGCCAGCAGTGGTGGATGTAGGGAGAGAGATGGCGGAGTTTTGAAATTTGTAAGACTGGATATCATGAACTGCTATGTATATTATGATTTTTCGTCACTATTAAGGTAAATACATTGTTTGTTCTCTATTAAAATCTTTCATTTGCTAACTATGCCTATCAGTTGTTAGTGCCTTCCGTAGTTTGAATCTTTTATTTAGCTGGCAGTAGTGCTCGCTGTATTGCTGTAGCTAGAGTAACGAAGATTTTTGTGAGGTAAGTGATTTGTGACAGGTATAGGTTAATATTAGTCAGGGCCATTCTTTTGTAGGGATTATTGAAAGTCAGATTGCGTTGTGCTAAAAAATATTGTGTGTCAGTTTAAGCACAGTCATGTATAATTTTTCTAAGGGGACGTTTCATATGTCGACCCTTAGCCGAGGATACCTCACTGGAATCTTCTGATTTTTTCTTGTAGTTTGTGTAATTAGTGTAGATTTTGTTTATTGCTAGTGCGTAATTGTAGAGAGAATCTCCTTTGTAGTTTCAGTCTTTCATTGTTGTACAGTAAAACAGGTGTGGCATCCATGTAGATTTGCACCAAGTATTTCACAGCTGCGCTTGCAATGAACTAGATACTATTTTCAGCTCTATGTTAATGTGTTCTCTTATTTTTGCTCTTCAAATTGTGCTTTTGTGTGTTATCGTGTGAAATATTGTGACAATAATGGCGTGTGAAAAACGTAACACTAGGCTCCTAAGTAAACTGAGAAATAATAGTGACGACGAGCGTAGCTTATCAGCATCACTGTGTAATGAATTAACAGACATTCAAAGCAGTAATTTGGTAACTGTGCATAGGGAAATGGAGCGGGCGGCAAATAATGGTGTAGACAGTGAAACAGGTAGTGAACAGGGAAGCATTATCGATCGATCGGTCGGCAACAGCTCGCCTCAGGAATCGGGAATGACAGAACGCAATATTGCAAATACTGTAGACTCAGGTTTTGGGTTCTCACCGTTTTCTCAAATGAGTCAAGACATATTTTCCGCTTGTCAAAATGTGAATGTTGCCGGTGCAAATTCACTGCCGAAAAGCACTGAGGAACATGTTTCAGACACCAGTGCATTGTTATTACAATTAATGCAACAAATGGGACAAAAGCTTCAAAAGTTAGACACAATGGAACAAAATCAGAGACAAACACAGCAAAAGCTTCAAAAGTTAGACACAATGGAACAAAATCTTCAAAAGTTAGACACAATGGAACAATACCAGAGACAAACACAGCAACAGTTAGACACAATGGAACAAAATCTTCGGAAGTTAGACACCACACTTGAACAAACACGTGAAGATTTAATTACTGAGTTACATAACATTGAATCGAAATGTCAAAAAGTCTGTAACGACGTAAAAACACAAATTTGTGAGCATTTCCAACCTATTTTTTCGCGTCATGGAAATGCATTACAGAATCACGAAGCAGCCATAAAAGAACTGCAAACTATTGTTCATGAAAATCATGAGACCTTGCAAGCTAAAATTGACTCAGTTGCATCTACCGATTCGGTTACGCAACTTGCAAAAACTCAAGAAAACTTAAAAGGACACAGTAGATACTCTGAAAATTGGTTCAGAAAGACACATGGAGGAAATTAGTTCATTATCAGAGAAAGTAGCTGAACTTTCGGATCAGCTAAATAATTTATCTACGAAGGTAGATGATAATCTGAATGACACAAAACCGGTAGTCTTTAATGACACAGAAGAGTGCGAACAAATTAGGAAATTCAAACAAAATCAGAATCAAATTAATACACAACACCAAAGAGAAATCCAGGAAGTACAAGATCAGCGGACACTGGTAATACAACAATTACGTATTTCAGAGGACATTTGCGCTCCAATACAGGAAGAGGGACATAGAAATACGGAACAGCCACAAAATAATAACACAGAGCACTTTGGAAATTATGAAAGAAATTGGCAAGGTACACCGAATTTTGAGGTGGAACCGCCGAAACGACGTAACAATGACCGACATGCGACTCGCCGACATGATGATTTTGACTATAAGCTGTTCATTACTACACGTAAATTCAAAACATCTAAGAATTCTGGCAACGACATTCATCCACAAGCATGGCTTCATCAATTCTCTCATTGATTTCCTCCCACCTGGTCATTAGAACACAGATTAGAATTTATGTGTGGCTACTTAGAGAATGAACCAGCTGTAAGAATGCGATCGGTCATTCACGATTGCCACAGTGAAGGAGAGTTTTACCATGCCTTCCTCTCAGCATATTGGTCTCAAGCCACACAAGACCGAGTAAAACATGGCATCATAATGATGAAACATTTCGAACAATCTGAATTTTCCAGTCTTGTGAAATATTTTGAAGATATGTTGCACAAGAATCAGTACCTGTCAAACCCATACAGCCCCTCAGAACTCATCCGCATTTGCTTAATCAAACTGCCTGAACATTTACGACATATTATTTTGGCAGGACGTTGCAAAGACAACATTGAAGCTTTTCAGGGACTCTTACAAGAATTGGAAACACAACAATTAAAGGTCACATCCGTCGCAATTCCGCGATGAAAGAAATAATAACTGGACGCGACAAGGCTATTCTCACAACACAAATTGTGACCAAAAGAGACACCACCCGTATGACAACCGTTGGCACAGTAGTAATAATTACAGGGAAAGATCACCTCTCCGCGGTAATGACTATCACAGACAATCAGAGAAGCAGACAATATGGAAACCAAAATAATTCTTATCAAGGGAGACAGAATAACTTTAGATGCAACGGTCCAGCGCGCAGTTACGATTCAGGGAGAAATTCTCCACCACGTGACCGACAAGAAAGAAACTATGTAAACTACCGACAAAACGACAGACCTGAATTCCATCAGAACTGGCGAGCTTCAAACAGGGCAGGGCCTTCTCGCCAAGCTGAATGTGTAGAAGTTAGGTCTCCTAATCCCAATAACGACGCGCGCCAACAAAGAAACAGACAATGACTCGCACCGCAGGCAGCCGCGTGAGCCGGCTGGCTCAGGGAAAAATAACATAGACGCTAACCTTGAGAAAAATTCCAGTATTCTTTATCGACGTATACCGCATGATAATTGTGTTCAGGTTGAAACTCTGCGTACTAGGAAGAGTAAAGGTTTACACAACATTTCACATGTAAAACCGTTTATTAAAAGATAATCTGCTTTTTAACTTTGTCTTTGCCATAAAACTTTTCACTTCACATTTATAGTATGCATTGTCAGACTTAGAAACTGTTACCATGCAACAATGTTTGAAGTTAACTATCCAATCAAGAACCAAGAGAACGTATTTAAACAGAAATTACGAATGCATTGTTATAGTGAACAGACGTCACAGTGTTATTGTGTGTGTACATTCTTGCTTGTTAGTTGCACGATTACGTAACGACTATAAGGCTTACATACTTAGAACATATACTGGTACTGCTAATAGGATTTTAATGCAACATTTTGGTTTACTTGAAAATACGTTTTGGATTTGAAGTACTTTCTGTGAGATTAAAGATGACTTAGCATTTGGTTTCTTTGACAGCTACACGATTATATCACGACGCTACTGATATGTGACACGATTTACATTGTTGCTTTTGCGGTGTATCTGTTTTATATCTGCACAGTTTTTCTGTATTATTCTGGAAAGTAAAACATGTTTTAGTAGTAACTTTTGTGGTATAGCTACAATGAGACTGCCTTTTCTGTAGCACAACAATACGTTACAGCACAGTACTTTCTTCATCACAGCAATAAGCGTAATAACTAAGATATCTATACGCAAAGCATTTCACTTTTGTTTATCATGAGGTAAGTACATTGGCTTCTGCAGAACTTAGCTTTTGGAGGACAATAACTACGACACTTCCACAGAGATTATCTTACAACAAGACGCACATTTAGCGCTACAGGACACGTATTTGAGTGATTAATTTTGCACTTAAATCATTTATTTTTAAAGATATTTGAAGTACAATGATACAAAGGCTTTCCGTGATACATTTCACTCCATTGCTGTAATCTGTAACACCTGAGGGTATATTACATTAACCCTCAGGGGGGTACACGCTTACTTTGTGTATCATGTGTTTGGCAAGCACAAGGAGCCCTAGCTAATATGGTATTTGCTTATACAACTTTGCACATCGGTACCATATTTCTCTAAGACAGAATTACACAGCTATCTGATCATTTAACTGAGAGAGACAAACATTTTTTTTTCTACATCAGTGACAGATGTTTACGCAATTACACAGCTGGATAACTTCACACTTATGAAATTGTATTTTGTCTGTACTGTGTGAACCTTTCATATTTTTCGGAACCATTGTGATACTATGAGAGTGTTGAATGATGTATTTGGTATGGGATCATGATTTTAAAGTACGTTTGAGGTAGATGACACTATTGAAATGAGCAGAGAATTTTTTTTAGGTTTTCAAATTATTGGAGGAAGCTACGACGATTTTGAGAATTGACTGAGACGTTATGATATTATTATGATGACAATATGTATTATGCTGTTGAGGTATGTTTATGATCAATAAGATAATGATACCGTATATGAGGAATTTGATTATGCTATGTATTTCTCATGATGAAATATTGAAGAAGTGTGACAAATACGTATATGTATAATGAGGTAAGGAATAATGAGTAGTGGTTAGCGACTCTGATTTGTGGAAAAGGATGTTGGAAACCAAGAAGCTTACTTTAGAATTATGAAATGTGTGTACATGTGTGAATGTATCACAATGCCACTGAAAATTTTTTGGACACCGTTATACTCATAGGATTTTGTTTATACACATTTGCAACGCAAATTCTCGACCTGTGAAATTTTTTGTGTGAGACTGTCACTGTTGTGCAAACTGGTGTCGTAAATATTTCGGTAAGAAAGTTAAGTGACCTTCACGTAATGCGTCGTAGGCACCCAGATGGGCGACAGTCGCCTGGAAAGAAGTCATTAGTGAGTGCCTTTCAGAGGGACAGGTGGAGAAAAAAAGAGGCCATTATCCTCGCTATTGACATTCCTTTGTAGAAAGCATCGCAAAAACGACACGGTCGAACTTGAAAACATATGATTACACTGTAGAGTTCTTAATTTATGATATTTATTGAAATGAAATGATGAGAAACATTTCATGTCTATTGTCTTGCTAGTTGAAAGATTGTTTACTGCATTATGAAATGCCATATGGCTAGTGAATGACGTATCACGCCTTGTTTTGCCTATTTTGTTTAATATCTAGTTCCTAGCTGCACTGAGGCATTGGTTAAAATAAAACTTTATAGATGCACTAATATAAATATTTTATGCCTACAGATCCAGTAAAAAAATAACTTTATGATGGATGTACTCCAAAAAATAAGGGAGCACAAAAAAACATTTCCACTTCACAGGAATTGCATACATAATTTTTGTCAGTGACTTGGTAACTTGTCTGCTAGAGCAAGTTACAGTGATGCATCACTCTAGTGTTAAGATGTGACATAGGTATTAGACATGGCCATCTTTATTGTAATATTTTTTCTGCTTGAGCTTTTTCATGATTAGATATAAGTTATTGCATTTGCTGCTGCTGTTTGCCATGCATAGTGCTACTGAAGTTCACTTTGTATTACTCTGTTAAGCCAGTTTTACTACTGATTTATTTTTCTTGTTGCTGCACATTGGCTCATATTAGTTGTAATGTTGCATTTGCTTGGTAATTTAGATTTACTGTAGCTTGCTTTGACAATTTCCATTTTTTTTCATTGCTGTTTGTATTAATTGTTTTATGCTGCTGCATTGCCTTGTCCCTTAGTTTAGCATCTGAGCTCAGTAGATTTAAGTTAGCTTAAGAGGGGGTAGACTATATAAGGGAATGAGTTGCGATGAATTGGAAGAAATGCATTGAGAAGTTATACGAAAAAGTACAGAAAGCAGGTATAGATAGGACTTTTTGGAAATAATGAAGAACGAAGGGAGATCTCCGAGAAGTAAAGAAAGTTTTGTTTGCAAAATACTGCAGTAAAGCAAACCCTGTCCTTACCTTGTGTTATCCCACTATGTGTTTGTGTACCCTTGGGTATTTGTGTTCTTCCTGTCTTCATGTGTTTCTCTGATGAGAGTTATGTTGTAGAATTTTTCTAATATGTTATTTTCTTTGTAAAGATATTTAGACACTATTTATTCTGTTTTGTTGCTCATGTGTGAAGTTGATGTTTCAAAAGTTATTCTGATCTTTATGTATGTACTTATGTCATTATTTTTGTACATGTTATTTCGATTCTTTTGTAAAGCCTGTACTACAAATGTTATCTGTATTGTTATGTTCATGATGTATTTTGTACCTTTGTTATTGTATTTTTATGTTATAAAATTGTAATTGACACCAGTTCATCAAATTAAGTAACTTGTAAGTTACATTTCACTGCACACGTTTCTGTTGGTCATAGTATATGGACAATATGTGAGAAGTAGGGACTGTTAGGGTTTGCACTTGTGTTGGTAATTCAGCAAGGGACTGGATAACAGCATTGCTGGTTCTAAGGACATTTCAAACAAATTTTTTGTGAGTGGACAAGTGGTGGTTTGTGGACTTGCTATATTCTTCGCAAGACTCTTTGATGGTGATTGTGCAACAGATGGCTGCTGGCCGTCTCTACAAGGACTGCAGTGGGTCTGCACCATTGGTGACCCACCAATACCATTATTTCTACAAGGACTGCAATGGGTCTGCATCATTGATGGCCCACCAATAACGTAATCTCTACCAGGACTACAGTGGGTGTACTCTGTGATGACCTACCTACCAATATTCTTCAAAACTTCGACTGACTCGGCTGTGGGTTTGCTCTGTTGTCTGCATGTCAAGAGTCAGCACTGTCTTTCCGTTGCAAGGACAACACTACTTCTTCAAGACTGCATGGAAATCCACTACTTCCGTGTGCATTGTCTTTTACTGCTCAGACTTTGAGAAAAGAAACGGCAGTTTTACTGTGATGAATGATCAGGACTGTCTTTATGGACTGTGAGAAAATTTTAGCTTTTGACCAACATTGTATTAATAAGTGTGTGCATTTGATATCTTTCTTACTGTAATTGTGAAAAAATTTTAACAAATATGTATTGGCCAGAGCCCAAAACAATTTGTAAAATTTTTTGTGGGGAGCATGGGGGCTATGTAAGTAGGCTGTTTAGGTTTTCTTATTGGTAACGCCACGTAGCGCTCTGTATGAAAAATCACTGGCTGTGCTGTGTGCAGTCTGTGGCTGGTTTGCATTGCTGTTGGCCATTGTAGTGTTGGGCAGCTGGATGTGAACAGCGCGTAGCGTTGCGCAGTTGGTGAGCCGCCAGCAGTGGTGGATGTGGGGAGAGAGATGGCGGAGTTTTGAAATTTGTAGGACTGGATGTCATGAACTGCTATGTATATTATGATTTTTCAACACTATTAAGGTAAATACATTGTTTGTTCCCTATTAAAATCTTTCATTTGCTAACTATGCCTATCAGTAGTTAGTGCCTTCCGTAGTTTGAATCTTCTATTTAGCTGGCAGTAGTGGTGCTCGCTGTATTGCTGTAGCTTGAGTAGCGAAGATTTTTATGAGGTAAGTGATTTGAGAAAGGTATAGGTTAATGTTAGTCAGGACCATTCTTTTGTAGGGATTATTGAAAGTCAGATTGCGTTGCGCTAAAAAATATTGTGTGTCAGTTTAAGCACAGTCATGTATAATTTTTCAAAGGGGATGTTTCACGGTTTACTCATACAGCACCGATATTGTCCATTTTCTTGCGGTAAAATTAACCGTTAGCAGTTTTAAATTTAAAATAATAAGACTGTTTAGGATTGTGTATGTATGGTTATGCAGCACTTTTAAAACACTGGAAATGACACAGTACTGACATAAAATTGTATGTATTTTCGACGCACTTATACTTCGTTAAGGGGGTAGGACGTCAAACGGGCCGACTTGGAGCAGGAGAGGCACCATAGGATATTTTAATTTCCACTGTCTATACTTTTACAAATAAATTCATATAACTTTGTCAGCATCACCAGGAAGGATTCAGAATTCACACTCATAGCAGTGGAAGTTCGAAAATATAACGAAATAATTTTATTTACGTGTGAAATTTAATCATTTTTTTCACTTACTAATGGCAGCATGTGTTGCTATAGGAACACTTTTCTTCATAAGTAAGAGAGATTCTTCGATGAATTTTGCACAGCGTACAAACCATACTTAAAGGTGTATGAAACTCTAGGATTTTCAAAATCTATTAAAAAGTGCGGTAAAAATTGAGGTAATTAGTTACAAAATTTGTGTTTTTTCTAAACATTAAGTTTAAAATATAACAGCTCATTCGTTTTTTCATAAATTAAATAAATTCTAGAGTTTCATACACCTGTAAGTATGGTATGTATGCTGCGCAAAATTCATCGAACAATCTCTCTAACTTACGAATAAAAGTGTACCTATAGCAACAAATGCTGCCATTAGCAAGTGAAAAAATTAGCAAGTAAAAAAATTTATTTCGTTATGTTTTCGAACTTTCACTACAATGAGTGTGAATCTTGAATCCTTCCTGGTGATGCTCACAAAGTTTTATGAATTTATTTGTATAAGTATAGACACTGGTTATTAAAATGTCCTGTGATGCCTCTTCTGCTCCAAGTCGGCCCCGTTTGACGTCCTACCCCCCTTAAACCACTTTATACGTGCAATAGATTGCCACAAGAGATTTATTTACATGCTCTTTTGCACCATGGTCAGCTGTGAAGTCCCACGAACTTGCCCCACCATATTGTCGACAGAGAATATTTGCTTCAGACTGTTAGCGAAGATCGCCTAAAAATCGTTTATTGAGATACCCCGCTGAGCGAAACAATTGGGCAACCAGAACGCTCCAAAAATGTGACAGCTATTCGTTTTAATTAAAGTTGGTGATGATGTAGCTCAGCCAGTGCTGTTTTTGCATCTGCTTTGTGTTTCCACTTGTTTTGAGCTCAGGCACAAGATTTCTTTACAATATGTCTCTCTACAATGCAACTGAATTTTCATTTAATAGAGTGAAAACAAACCCACTATATAACCACAAGCTCAGTGAAATTATTTTGTCTGCTTAAATAACAAAACTGGACAGGAAATGCCGGGAAGAAATAGTTTCTCTACAAAATGAAAAGAGAACAGCGTTCGTTGTGGGGGAAAGTTGCCTTTTCCGGAAGAGCGCTACGCCTGCCGTACGCGACGACCAAGAAACAGTGTCCCCTCTAACAGTGTGCAGACATTTACGTAGATACTGTCGATATACATTTCTTGGGTTAGTTTTATTAGGAACTCATATCTGCATTCCATGTGGAAAGTCAGTATCTCCCGAGCGTGCCTGCCCAATGTGTCGCCAGTGATTCATCGATAAGGCGCGCTGTGGAGTGTCGGTATAGCTTTGTGAAATGCTTCCTGTGACGTAGTGGGGCAGAAGAGTAGGGGAGTCACGTGCCCTGCTTCAAGTTGCGGGCCTGTGGAGTAGGGAATTACATCATCACAATCCGGAGACCGACCTTCGCTCGCACTTCAAGCTTCCACTCGTCCCCCCTCCTCCCACCCTCCTCCCCCCCCCCTTCGGTGTTACACCACAGAACACTATTTATCCCTTAATACCGCTCTGCTGTGGTACACACATAGTTAATGTTCGTTCTTAACACACTTCATTTAATAGTAAACATTAATTTTATACCGTTAAAACTCTATTCTTTGTAATCTTCAAAATTTTTCCAACCCCAGCAACGCAAAAAATACTAGTCCTAGACAAAAAAAATGAATAGCATTTTTGTAGTAGCTATTTTAATGTAGTTTGATTTTGCACTGGGAAACATTTTAGCTACGAGATGCAATTTTCGGGTTAGTTACGAAAAACACTAAAAGTGATCTTTAAAGACCCCCCCCCCCCCCCCGCCCCCTCACCAACTCCAGAGTCACACCCACCGGTGGCGATTTGTAGGATATTGTTCATGACACTACAACAGTGCAGAAATTTGCGACTACACGATTTTTCTGTTGATCGACCTTTTATGGTCTTCGTTGATTGGGCTATAAAGAAACGTTAACAAATTAAAGTATGTCTGTATGTGAGCCCCCCCCCCCTTCTTTTACGTCAGGGGCGTCGTATCTATTATCTTACAGGGCCACATAGGAAGAAATCGAATATTTTTGGCCCGCACTTAGCATACTTAACACCAACAATAATAGCTGGAAATCTTAAACATGGCAAAGATTTTTAGCTCTTGACCTAGGTTTCGATATTTTTAATGATATCTTCTTCAGAAGAAGTTGGCCTTGTTGCATCACGTGATGGTACATTAGAATGTACTGGTTGGCTTAATTTTTGTCACCGTCTTAACAATAGTTAAAAAAAAAACACGTAATCTACCAATGACCAACCGGAGAATGCCATCGTGTGGCTGGAGTTCCAAAATAAAAGTATTCAATTTATCATAAATTTACATAAACGTATTTTATAGATTTTTTTTTTCACCGATCGTAGGATAGGTGCTCACCTCTTGTGCCACACTGATTTGCTTTGGACCACTTGCGGGCCGCGGGTTGGACACCCCTGCTTTATGTCATACGTGAACTGACAGTATCGTTCATAACGGCTAACTGAGATTTGGGAGTGAATGCTGTGGCTCACAGAGCCAGAAATGCTACGCATCTCCACCTTTACGAGATATCCAAAATGGGAGTGTTCTCATACACAATAGACAATTTTGAAAATAAGGTGTGCTAAGACAAAATGAACTAAAGGTAAGAAAAAAGTCTTAATAGCAGTTTTATAACAGTTAGAAAATGCCCCTAACTGATCCCCAAAATTTAATTGCAAAATGTTTCAACAAAACAAATAGTTCTAAGAAAACAATAATGAAATTAGTTAATCAGTATGCAAAGATAACACAAAACTGCTGAAAATGATAATCAAATAGTTAAACAATATAGAAATTGTTGTTGTTGTGGTCTTCAGTGCTGAGACTGGGTTGATGCAGCTCTCCATGCTACTCTATCCTGTGCGAGCTGCTTCATCTCCCAGTACCTACTGCAACCTACATCCTTCTGAATCTGGTCAGTGTATTCATCTCTTAGTCTCCCTCTACGATTTTTACCCTCCACGCTGCCCTCCAGTACTAAATTGGTGATCCCTTGATGCCTCAGAACATGTCCTACCAACCGATCCCTTCTTCTAGTCAAGTTGTGCCACGAACTTCTCCCCAATCCTATTCAACACTTCCTCATTAGTTATGTGATCTACCCATCTAATCTTCAGCATTCTTCTGTAGCACCACATTTCGGAAGCTTCCATTCTCTTCTTGTCTAAACTCTTTATAGTCCACGTTTCACTTCCATACATGGCTACACTCCATAAAAATACTTTCAGAAACGACTTCCTGACATTTAAATCTATACTCGATGTTAACAAATTTTTCTTCTTCAGAAACGCTTTCCTTGCCATTGCCAGTCTACATTTTATATCCTCTCTACTTCGACCATCATCAGTTATTTTGCCCCCCCAAATAGCAAAACTCCTTCACTACTTTAAGTGTCTCATTTCCTAATCTAATTCCCTCAGCATCACCCGACTTGATTCGGCTACATTCCATTATCCTCGTTTTGCTTTTCTTGATGTTCATCTTATACCCTCCTTTCAAGACACTGTCCATAAGGCACTGAAATTACTAATTGTTGTTAATTAATCAATTACACATGCGTTATACCTTGAAGCAAGATTTCGTTGAACATTTTTGCTTTCTCCTTACACGTAGTCAAAATGGAAGCAATTCGTTCAGGAAACACGAGATCATGGTTAACGCTGAAATTCAACTTTTTATAAATTTAAGTAATTAATCATGATAAATCACTCTAATACCAGCGGGTTATTATTTCAATGGAGAACTTTCAGGATTAGAGTGCCTTATCAGCCAGCAACTTTGCGCTAGTGCATTGATGAATCACTCTTTTTTAAAATAATTTTCAAGACTGGAGTGCTTCATAAGAAAGTTTATTTGTACTGCAGAAACGTTACAGCTAACACTTGAACCAACCTCGTACAAATTATGTTTCTGCTGGAATTTCAATACAGCAGTCCTGCAGTCATACATATCGAAAATTTTACCTCTAACACAAATATCATTTACTCCAAAGCATTTTTCCTCGGCTCAGTGCCGTCTTGTCACTCTAACACAGGTAAAACTCATTACTCGGACGTTCTCTTTCGCAGCAGTACACTTAAACCATTTACTCTTATGGACTTTTACTGTCGTCTCGTTGACGTTCTCTTTTCAGAGGTCGCATTGACGCTCTCTTTCATTAAACATTGCAGTACACAGTAGGATTTTTGTACGCGAGTTGAAGGATTTCCTTAACTTGACAGATGACTGGGGCGTGGCTAAGATGAGTCAGTGGTGTCTGGACGTGAATCAGCCGCCAGCTGCGTGACCCAACTTGCTTACAGGAATGAGCACTCTTTCTCCCTCCTCTAGTCTCCACCGACAGCTTACATTTACATGAAAATACAGGCAAAGCGTTCTAATTACTAACCTGGTTTCACACAGTCAAAGCCTGAAATAAATCATAACAATTTCTAACGACATTGCACCGTACCGTAAATCGTAACCACATCCCACGTCGCGATTGTTGTTTGCATTATTTGCCTAACAAGTCACATTAATGCTACAGTATATCACAGAGTTTTACAAAAAATCGTAATAAATCGTCTATATATGTTTTACTTTGACCTGCGTGTGGCCTTCATATTGCTAATGTTCTAGCTCGTACTTACCAGTTGTATATCTGCTCCCTAATACTGCGCTAGTTCTTTGGCGAGAACGACGGCGCGTCATATCTCTTCATGTCTCAATCTCCGGTAATTAATTGTCCGACTTCCACGTCGCCTCAAATAATCTCCACAAATACAGCTTCTCTTTCTCTTTATCGCCTAATAAATCTTTCAGTACCCCATAAATATCATTGGCAGGACCATTCTTTGCCTGTAAACATCAACCTAACAAGACGTTGGCAACACACAGGTGGCCTAATAAACCCTATATATAACAGCACACTATTGTTCATACTTAACACAACCTTCACTTTTTAATGGGCACGAGACAATGTACTAGCCCTAACACTGTGTGTTACCACCTTTGTAAATTACTCTTACTTTTTTTTATTTCGTCATAACCACTTACCTTTTTCTGATATCAACATCTGCTGCGGTGAACCAATGGAATATAGAATACTATGCAATAATGCGTACTTTTCTGTCATACGTTTCCTAAGAGCCCTCATGACCTCGAATAAGATATATTTACTTCTTTGTTTTTATACTGGACAGCGTATTCTTTCGTAACTGTGTTGTTTTCCAACTGAAGTCTTTGTATACCTGTTTATTACAAAAGAATGTGGTTCCGCAGTACAGTTTGAGCCATAAATATTTCAGTATTACTTCAGGCTACTGATGAGTCTGTTTGATACTAATGCGAAGTAAATGTCTGTTCTCTTAAAAAAAAAAAAATTAAAAGAAATGCTTTCACTGGTGTCGATTCACTAGTATCTTGTGCACATATAGAGGCTGTTTCAGTAATTCCTGTCCATTACATTTTCTCGTTGCACAACATCGTCACCTATTAGTATAAGAGAGTCACATATCGACAATATTATCTGGATGTTCACATAACGTTCACATAAGATCAAAGAGAATTACATCAGGTCAACATCTGTTACACTGTGGTCGCTTCGACTTTCCTCGCTTGTGTCTTTTAATCTCATCACAGAGCTCGTTACTCTATTTCTTGCCACTGATAGTGAAAAACACCGAACGGAAAAACAATTTCACGACGCAACGCGTCGTTGCATACCGCAAAACTAACAGCCGAGCATCTGGAGGCTGTAAAGACCAGCACGGTGTATCCTCCACCGTACGGCCCTAACCTAGCACTTTGTGATTTCCTTTCGTTTCGAAAAATTAAAGATGGAATGCGTGAAATCACGTTTTCGTAATGAGATGAAGATCATTACAAAAACCCACTTTCTGTAATTACTCAGGAAAGGCGATACCATTGCTCTTAAGCACTGGTTTCGTTGAATGCAAAAATGTGTTGCTGTTAAAAGGGAATATTTTGGAAAACAAGAAAATAATTTAAATTTTTTCGGTTCCGTACCTCAATCGGTGGAAACGGATCCCTCATAGGTCTATTTGGTTGCCAATCTGTCTGTCTCTGTCTGTCAGACTGTTGAGATCCCATTTTCTCAACATGGTTACAGGCATGAATTTGAAATTTACATCACATATTAAGGAGTAGGTTTCCTTGGCGGTGAAAAACTCTAAAAGTTTTTTAAGTGTCTGAGTCAACGGAATCAAAGGATTTGGCCATTTATGTCATTATTTTGATACGCGAAAACTTACTGCTCAAAACTTATAGCGTACTTTCTGTTGACCTGGAATCATGGAATTAGGCAAGAAGCAAGGTTTCACAATACAAATAAAGAAAAAAATGAGTAAATTGTTAATTTTTTAATGATATCACACGAAAAACTATGTTTTTCGTCATTTGTTATCCGACTTCAAGATTAAAATTAAAAAATTCTGAAAAATGTTGAAATCCATGGGACCGAAACCTTGCGAGTATAAATGTCGACAACAGGCAAAAATCGTCTCGATTCTCGATTGCCGGAATGGATGGTGTACATACGTAACTAGCTTAGCACCTGCTGCGTCGCTCTCGTGGACTGTATGGTCTCCAAAGATTCTTTTTTTAATAAAACTTTCCTGTTGTTCGCAAATTACAACATCTTCCAGACTTTTCACACTAATTAAGCATCGTCTTTTCCGAATGTGCTTCTGGTCGAAAAGCGATTCTGGTAGCTGGAGGTTTTTGTTAATCATGGCTTTTGCGTTCTTGTGGTGATATTTCCGTAGAAACTTTCATCCCCTAACACACATTTTCTTTACATCTAACGGAGAAATGAAATACTAATTTTCATAGGTTTAGCTTTTTTAATATAACAGAATATGTTGTTAAAATTTTTCATCCACTATTTCATCCCCTAGGGGGTTGAATTTCCTAAAACGGTGAAACACATATTATTTTATTTGTAACAGGAAAGCGAATTACAAATTTTCGTAGGGTTAACTTGGAAAATGCATTTATAACGAAATAATTTTATAAAACTTTTCATCCTCTGTTGGTCCCCCTTAGGAGTGGAATTTCGAACAATCACTAGTTAAACGATACCTACAGTATAAGATCAGCACCGTCTCCAAATTTCACGTTTCTATCCTAAGCAGATTCGGCTAGGCGACGATGGACCTATTTCACTCCTTAGGCCGGTATTACACTATAATATTTCTTTGACAAGATCTTTGAAGTGGTGCTAAAAAGGGGTCGTACACTGTCGGTATATTTTTCGTCAAATATCAAGATGGCGAATAACAACTGGTTATTATGCGCTGCAGTTGTTAGTACCACAACTGGAAGAAAAGTGGCGGCAAAAAGGAAACATACTTGGATGAAGCCATAGGTATTACGTTGAGATAGCGAAAACTTTCAGAAAATTTGTTACGAGAGCTACAAGTGGAGGACGTTAAGTCTTATATATAAATTACTTACGAATGGATGAGAGTGTATTTCAATATTTGCTCAGTAAAGTGGCTTCTCATATTAGGAAACAGAATACTCACGAGAGTATTCTGCTATTCGTGTGGAAGACAGGCAAACTGTGTCACTGCGATTTCTTGATACGTGACAGAGCTACTCTCGTCTACAGCACAGCATTCGAATGTCACATTGTAAATTAACCAAAATAATTCCAAAAATGTGTGAAGCGATTTAGAAAGCTCTAAAGGGGAAATAAAAATAGATAAATGGTTAGTGCACCGTGCGGGCAATAAGAAATATTTTTAATTTTGAATAATTTAATTAATGGAATTAGTGCTCCAACAACTACAAAATTAATAAAGCGTACGAAACAGATGAAGCGCTTTTTAACTTGTGGCACCCACAGTTTAAAAATAGACAAAGTAGAATGGAAAGCTAACAAACAATTTTTTATTTTAGAATGTGACCACATCCTCTACTCTGGCTTCCTGAAAAGCTGCCTGGATGTGTCCAGGTGGATTAGCGACGCCAGCGCTCCAAGCGGTTATATTGCACATTGCAGTGAACAGAAGACGAACGACTTCGCTGGTCAATCTGTGGCCCTAGATTTGATCACATTTATTTGACAACAGGTGAGATTTGACGAATTTCCCTATTACACCATCAAATTTCTTTGACATAAATATTTGACACTCCAACTTTGACGAAGAAATATTTTCATAAAACATTCAATCTCTCATTTCAGCCTCTTAGAGGTTGAATTTCATTTTTCATGGAGATATGTTCCGTCTAAGCAAGAAAATGAAAGTTTGTTTATTGCCATATGCATTTCGCTTCTTTTGTTAGTGAAGCATCTTCAGTGGCCTGTAATACACACATATTTATACATATAATAAATGTATTATGTGGTAGTAACAATATGTCACTATGTTACATTTCCCATCGTTTTCTCTTGTTTTTTTTTCAGATTAGAATCAACAAGAAATAAGCATGGCAAAATGTAACACAGTAGCACATCGTAACTGCCCCATAATATATATTTATTATATATGATACGAGAAACATGTACAGGGTGATTCAAAAAGAATACCACAACTTTAGGAATTTAAAACTCTGCAACGACAAAAGGCAGAGTTAAGCACTATCTGTCGGCGAATTAAGGGAGCTATAAAGTTTCATTTAGCTGTACATTTGTTCGCTTGAGGCGCTGTTGACTAGGCGTCAGCGTCAGTTGATGCTAAGATGGCGACCGCTCAACAGAAAGCTTTTTGTGTTATTGAGTACGGCAGAAGTGAATCGACGACAGTTGTTCAGCGTGCATTTCGAACGAAGTATGGTGTTAAACCTCCTGATAGGTGGTGTATTAAACGTTGGTATAAACAGTTTACAGAGAATGGGTGTTTGTGCAAAGGGAAAAGTTCTGGACGGCCGAGAACGAGTGATGAAAATGTAGCACGCATCCAGCAAGCATTTGTTCGCAGCCCAGGAAAATCGACTCGCAGAGCTAGCAGAGAGCTGCAAATTCCGCAATCAACTATATGGAGAGTCCTACGAAAAAGGTCAACTACCTGAGGTGATGGATCGGCCGCCAGGCAGCCCGTGACAGAGCACTTCATCACTGGCCTCCAAGAAGCCCTGATCTTACCACCTGCGATTTTTTCTTATGGGGGTATGTTAAGGATATGGTGTTTCGGCCACCTCTCCCAGCCACCATTGATGATTTGAAACGAGAAATAACAGCAGCTATCCAAACTGTTACGCCTGATATGCTACAGAGAGTGTGGAACGAGTTGGAGTATCGGGTTGATATTGCTCGAGTGTCTGGAGGGGGCCATATTGAACATCTCTGAACTTGTCTGTGAGTGAAAAAAAACCTTTTTAAATACTCTTTGTAATGATGTATAACAGAAGGTTATATTATGTTTCTTTCATTAAATACACATTTTTAAAGTTGTGGTATTCTTTTTGAATCACCCTGTATTATTGGTCACTGAAGCGAAATGCGTATGGCAATAAACAAACTGCCTTTCATTTTGTTGCACAGACTGCACACATCGCCATGAATTTTGAAGCACCTAAGGAAGGACGGAAAACAGAAAAAAGGCGTAACGTATTTTTTATTTGGAACCAGGAAGTCAAATACCAGTTTTCATAGAAGTAGGTATAAAATACTTTAGTAATTCTTTAATAATGTATTATTTTCAAAAACAACTTTCATCTGCTATTTCCCCTTGGCCTCCCCCCCCGCCCCCCAAAGTGGTTAAATTTTCAAAAATGCTGAAACACGTGTTTCTTTACTTCTGACGGAGAAAGCTAATGCCAGTTTTCGTAGGTGTAGCTTCAAAATTGCCTTAATAGCAACATTTTTCAAAAGACGTTGGATCTCCTATTTCATCCTTATAGGGATGGAATTTGGAAAAATTCGTTCTTAAAAGACGGCTACAGTATAAAATCAACGCCCTCCGGAAATTTCAAGTTTCTATGGTTGGTGGTTCGGGCTCGGTGACGGTGAGTCAGTGAGTGGGTCAGTGCCTCGCGTTACACAGAGATTAAGTCTGTACGGAACCCTCAGTGCGTGGCCCCTACTCGCAGCTGCACAATTTTTTAAAACTAATCCTTGTTTGATGCAAACGTAGGCTTCCGCGGCCAATTCACAGACAATAAAATTCTTCTGGGTTTGTGGCCGCATTGTCAGTATGTAAAACTACCGTCGATTCTGACATTGTTGTAAGTAACCTCTACCAGGGTGTTTTTGCTTACTGTTTGCAGCCACACAAATTCTGGCTAAAGTAAATATAAACGTAGGCTTCCGCGGCCATTGTCACTGTCAACACAATTGTTCTGGGTTTGTGACCGCATTGTCAGCGTGTAAAACGTCCGAGTTTCGGCTACTGTTGCAAGTGAACTTCTTCACCGTGTTTTTGGTCACTGTAAACAAAAACACCCTTTGACATAAATATTTGACGTACCCACTTTGACGAAGAAATATGATAGTGTAATACCAGCCTTAGAGGTTGAGTTTCTAAAGATAGTTAAACACGTATGTTTTCATGTCTAACTGAGAAGCGAATTCCACTTTTCAAAGATCTAGCTTTAAAAGTGCTTTCACAGTGAAATATTTTCACAAAACATGTCGTCTGCTATTTCAGCCTCTTAGAGGTTGAATTTCATTTTTCGTTTAGGTACGTTCCGTCTATGGTGGTGTGTCCCGTCTAAGAAAATAAAAGGCAGTTTGTTTATTGCCATATGCATTTCACTTCTTTTATTTGCGAAGCATCTTCAGTGGCCTGTAATACATACATATTTATACATACGAGTATAACAAATGAGTTATGTGGTAGTAACAGTATGTTATTATCTGTCTTGTTAGTGACTGCATTGTCGGTGTGTAAAACGTCCGAGTTTCGGTCACTGTTGCAAGTGACCGAAACTCTGACGTCCTACACGCTGACAATGCGGTCACAAACCCAGAACAATGTGTTGACTGTAATCCTTGTCTGATTTTGTTAAAAAAAAATCGGCGTTGCACACGTGAAAACGTAGGAGGCTGTTCTCTGCGTTTTGGAACAATGTGCGGGGGCGTTTGTTGAACGCGGAACCTAACGCCTCCACTAGACTTGGCCACTGTTCCTATGTTTCGATACATTGTATCGATACGTGGAACTGTTTCATTGTTTCGGAACGGCTGTGGTTCACTGTTTCGAAACTGTGGCGTTTCATTCCGCCCCTGTCTCGGATGACCGGACCAGATTCAATCTCGAGCCAGACACAGAAACTATATCGTTGTTTCAAAATAAGGCTGTTTCAGTCCACCTGTGCTTGGAACGAAACAGTGATGTTTCATTCCGGTCTGTGTCGTACGAGATTCGGGCTCGGCACAGATACTGAAACACAACATAACACCTCATGAATCACTTTCAAGAGTTTCGAAATCTTTTTGACAGGCAATAGAATGAAGCTTAAGATATCCGAAAATAAAGCTTCGTTTCTAGCTGACTGTCCTATTACGAAATGGCGTAAAATCTGCTTTATAAACACTAACCAAACAATAAAGCAACGCATACTATTCACATTCAAAATAATAAATATGTGAAAATCATTCAGTTAAATTACACTTTTTTTGATAACGTACGCTTCTCTTTTCATGTACAGTAATCGTATTAAGAAACGCAAGTAAGCCTACAAGTAAGGCGTAGAGTCACAGTTATTAGACATATACATAAATTTGATGTAGGTATAATTGCAAGCAATCTGTTTGACATATCACTGATAGTGTAATGGTGAACGGGAAGGGCTGGGAAGCATGGTCACTTTATAGAAACGGTTCGAAACACCTTGAAAGACAAAATGTTTTTCTGTTATATTTTGCTATTTATTCGAATTATTTGGCGTTATTTGTGAGTCTATAGTCACTGTGCCTATTATCCACAATGATTCCCTTTGTGTGCATCGAAATTAGCAGGATGGGTATATTACCCATACTAACGGAATGTGGGAATCCCAGTAGCATATCCGTTGTTTCTGCAGTTTGCTCCCACCTCCAGTTCCGTTCGTGGTGGTTCTTCTGTCTTCAGCTATGGCTGTCCTCAGCCAATTGAAAAGTATGACAGTCACACAACAGGAAAGCAGCGCATTTGCTGCAGGAAATACGAAACTGCAGAGACGCCCAAGTGGTAGTTTCATACTTTCTGCGAAATGATTAGCGCTCTCGCACCTCATTTGTATTTACTGTATATGGACATACTTACACAGTAGACATTCAAGATGATAAAATGTGTAGGTTTATTAGATTACAAAACACAAACTGTTTCACTGTATCGAAACAGCGTATCGAAACATTACACTGTACTGTTTCATCTGTTTCGAAACAGTTACGTGTTTCAGTTTGCCCATCTCTAGTTTCCACGCACTTGGGCCGGTGGTGGGGAGGGGAGGGGAGGGCAGGAGCGCCTGTGATTGGTGGGCTGCTCTCCGTTCGGTAGGGAGGCTCGACGCTGCGAGACAGTTGACAGACGCGCGGCACTGCGAGACAGCCGTGGGAGCAGAGTGTGCAGCAGTGCGGGCCATGGACGCGGAGCAGGTGGTGGCGCTGGTGCTGGTGACCGTGGTGAACGCGTGCGGGTGGCGGCGCTGCGGGGGCGGCGCCTGTGAGCGTCGCGACGCCTGCGTGGAGGCGGGGCTGTGGCGCGCGCTGCTGCCGCTGCTGGCCGCCTGCTGCGTGCTGCGGGCGTTCGTGCCGCGCGGACACCACACCCCGCTCTGCCTCGCCCTCGCGCTCACGCTGCTCAGCTTCCTACACGCCGCCTGCAGGATCGGTAGGTGGCGCGGCGCGGCCGCTCTCTTAGTAACGCTCGTTTGCGCCGTCCGGTGCAAAGCTTTTGCCGAATAGTTACTTACGTGAAAAAATTTCCCCCCAAAGTTCGAACAACTTACGGGTTTGCTGCCGGGTGACGTCGTCGACCACCGCCGATATTTCGACAGGAGCACACCCTGCCATTCTCAAGACACAAATGCAAGGAGGAAGAAATGTGCGAGGAAATTTAATACCTCGGTTCACAGAGGAGAAACAAGGAAGATACCACACACAGAACAAGTGTCAACACAAACAAAGATCACCAACACCAGAAATATCGATAGTGACTAATCAACAGGTGAGGTAGCACTAATTCTGTCCCTCTGTTTTTTTTATGTGAGACAGAGCCGGATCCCAAGCAGCATTTAAACAAAATGGACGATCTCTGTTAATAAGGTTGCTTGATAGTTTGATTTCAATAGCTTCCTTAATAACACTATCCCAACAGCTATCACATCTTAAAGTCACCTTTCGTCAGAATGGTTATAGTGAGAGGCAGATCAAACGTGCGTTGCGCCATCAGCCTTCTGTGCAACGGGTGAGTGACGATAGCAACGAAGTGGCACCCAAGCCTACGGCCTTTTTGCCTCACGCAGGAAGCATCTCCAACAGGATTGGCCGTCTTTTGCAGAAATATGATGTGAAATGCGTTTCTCGACCACCTTCCAAGATTAAGGCCCTGTTGGCGTCCGTAAAAGATGATCTTGGTTCGCGTAAGGCTGGGGTCTATCGTATTCCTTCCAGCTGTGGCATGTCATATATTGGTCAGACAATCAGGACTGTGGAAGACCCGTGTATTGAACATAAGCGTCACACACGCTTACAACAGCCGAGCAAATCCGCTATTGCAGAACACTGCCTTGACACCGGTCATCCTATGGAATACCACAACACGGAGAATCTGGCTTGCACATCCACCTATTGGGACAGTGTTATTAAGGAAGCTCTTGAAATCAAACTAACAACCAACCTTATTAACAGAGATCGTCCATTTTGTTTAAATGCTGCTTGGAATCCGGCTCTGTCTCTCATCAAAAAACAGAGGGACAGAATTACTGCTACCTCACCTGTTGATTAGTCACTATCGATATTTCTGGTGTTGGTCATCTTTATTTGTGTTGACACTTGTTCTGTGTGTGGTATCTTCCTTGTATCTCCTCTGTGAACCGAAGTATTAAATTTCCTTGCACATTTCTTCCTCCTTGCAGTTGTGCCTTGAGAATGGCAGGGTGTGCTCCTGTCGAAATATCGGCGGTGACCGACGACGTCACTCGGCAGCAAACCCGTAAGTTGTTCGAACATTCAATTGCTACACCAAGAACAAATGCAGATGATAAACGGGTATTCATTGGACAAATATATTGTCCTACAACTGACATGTGGTTACATTTTCACCCAATTTGGGTGCATACATCCTGAGAAATCAGTACCCAGAACGACCACCTCTGGCCGTAATAACGGCCTTAATACCCCTGGGCATTGAGTCAAACAGAGCTTGGATGGCGAGTACAGGTACAGATGCATATGTAGCCTCAACACGATACCCCAGTTCATCAAGGCGTATCGTGACGAGCCAGTTGCTTGGCCACCATTCACCAGACGTTTTCAATTGGTAAGAGATCTGGAGAATGTGCTGGCCAGGGCAGCAGTCGAACATTTTCTGTATCCAGAAACGCCCGTCCTGCAACATGCGGTCGTGCATTATCCTGCTCAAATGTAGGGTTTCGCAGGGATCGAATGAAGGGTAGAGCCACGGGTCGTAACACATCTGAAATGTAACGTCCACTGTTCAAAGTGCCGTCAGTGCGAACAAGAGGGGACCGAGACGTAACCAATGGCACACCACACCATCACGCCGGGTGATACGCCAGTATGGCGATGACGAATACACGCTTCCAGTGTGCGTTCACCGCTATGTCGCCAAACTCGGGTGCCACCATCAAGATGCTGTAAACAGAACCTGGATTCAACCGAAAAAATGACGTTTTGCCATTCGTGCACCCAGATTCGTCGTCGAGTACACCATCGCAGGCGCTCCTGTCTGTGATGCAGCGTCAAGGGTAACTGCAACCGTGGTCCCCGGCTGATAGTCCGTGCTGCTGCAAACGTCGTCGAACTGTTCGTGCAGGTTGTTGTTGTCTTGCAAACGTCCCCACCTGATGACTCAGGGATCGAGACGTGGCTGCACGATCCGTTACAGCCATGCGGATACTTGTCATCTCGACTGCTAGCGATTCGAAGCCGTTGGGACCAGCACGGCGTTCCGTATTACCCTCCTGAACCCACCGATTACATATTCTGCTAACAGTCATTGGATCTCGACCAACGCGAGCAGCAATGTTGCGATACGATAAATCGCAATCGCGATAGGCTACAGTCCGACGTTAATCAAAATCGGAAACGTGATGGTACGGATTTCTCCGCCTTACTCGAGGCATCAGAACAACGTTTCATCAAGCAACGTCGGTCAACTCCTGTCTGTGTATGGGAAATCGGTTGGAAACTTTCCTCATGTCAGCACGTTGTAGGTGTCGCCACCGGCGCCAACCTTGTGTGAATGCTCTGAAAAGCTAATCATTTGCATATCACAGCATGTTCTTCCTGTCGGTTAAATTTCGCGTCTGTAGCACGTCATCTTCGTTGTGTAGCAGTTTCAATGGCCAGTAGTGTGCATTGCTTCAATGATACAAGTATTTTCAGGGTTGCCACAAGTTCTGGAAATCAGGGAATTTCAAACGTGTCTGCGAAATCAGAGAAATATATGGGAATTTGAAGAAAAACACTGGGAGAATCTCGCTTTTTGTGTCTGTAGATGAATTTGTTTGTTTACTGAGATGTCACGGATCGTCAGTGGCTGGGCAAATCTGAGTACGTGCTCCGCTTCCCTATTCCCTCATTCTTACCGCTTCTCCCCTCCTTAACATTCCCCTTAGATTGCAGTCAGCGCTGACATCAGTTGTTGCCGCTAGCCTATAAAATAGCAGCTGCCGACGAGAGGCAGGAAGCCGTGAGGAGTGGTTTGTTTGGATCTGATTCCCAGAGACTGTAGACGCAGCGGCCAGGGGAGGCGGTCACGTGTGCGTGAGTTGTGACTGTGTGTGTGTGTGTGTGTGTGTGTGTGTGTGTGTGTGTGTGTGTGTGTTCTCGTTTTCAGACAAAGACCATGGCCGAAAATTTAGTTGTGAGAGTGTGATTGTCTTTGCTAAGTGCCTGTCTGCGACTCAGTGGTCCTCTTCACGGTGAGCTGCTACCTATCCTCATTAGTATTATTTCTCTGAGTATTTGCGCATTTTTTCTGTTCCGTATGTGACCACTCAGTCTCATTTCATCAACATGGTGTCTGTGACGCCTTGATAGCTGGCCACAAGAGTGGACTTCCATGGCGAGCCAAAACCGCGAGCCATTTCTGCGGATATCTCTAACGGATCTGGCCTGCCGATCTGCCCGTAGGCAGCGTCTGTTTTTGTGTGGCGTGATGCGGCGGATTTTCGTGGACGCAGGACTGCGGGCTCCTTGAAAGGGCAAGGGGCCACGGGCAATGGATTTCAGGAACTGTGACTCACTGCACGTACGTTGTACAGTGCGGGGTTTTATAGACATTTCATTTATTCTAGTACATTTTGGCACTTAATAATTTATATATTAGAAAGTATCCACGATAAGAAGAAGAAAATGGTGGTAGTCGGAAGAAAAATCACACAATACCTCTAAAATAATAGACATAACACAGTGACTATTGACCGACAATAACGAACGTAGTAGAACCAACATTTCATTGTTAGTCACCCATAGTGTTGGTTTACGCAACCCTTCACTGCCTTATACACTTCTTTCAAGAGGTCTACTTTTTTCAGGGGCTATTTCTGAAATCGGTGACGGTATTTTTAATCCGTCTTGCGACTCCAACGAAATGAGTATTTTTGTCACCAATCGTGTTTTGTTTTCTTGATATGCAATAACAACAATTGTCTTAATGATACACATCTACCATCCGGCTTCCTTTCTCAATCTAAAAACGGTTCATTACAAAAGACATTGATGTTAGTATTTGAGATTTTTGCTCACACGGATGAGAAATAAGAAAGTCATATTTTTTGTCAACTTATGTTTTTATTTACCCTTCAGATCTCAGAATTTTTCAGGGAAAAATACTAAAACTTGTCTGGAAATCAGTGAAACCTGTGGCAGCCCTGATAATATATTCACATATTGAAGAAGAATATACAGGTTCACAATTATTGGACTATATGAAATAAAATCGTCGTAATTTCTGATCGGTTTGCGCTAGGGCGTTCAAACTGCACGTCTGGCCGCGAGGGGAATTAGTATGGTTTATTTTAGCGACGAAGCCCACTCTCATTTGGATGGGTTCGTCAGTAAGCAAAATTGAGGTATTTGGGGGACTGAGAATCCGCATTTCGCAATCGAGAAGTCCCTTCACCCTCTACGGGTGACTGTGTGATGTGCAGTGACCAGTCGCGGAATAATCGGTGCGAAATTCCTTGATGGCACGGGGACTACCGACCGGTACCCACATGTTTTGGAACATGACTTCGTCCCCTTTATCCAAAGTGACCCCGATTTCTACAAGATGTGGTTCATTCGAGACGGAGCTCGACCCCGTCGAAGCAGGAGACTGATGTCCTGGAGGAGCACTTTGGGGACCGCATTGTGGCTCTGGGGTACCCAGAGGCCACTGCCATGGGCCTTAATTTGCGCGCCATATTCTCCGGATCTGAACACATGCGACTCCTTTTTGTGGGGCTGTATTAAAGACAGTGCTCGGCAGAACAGCCATTCAGGAGATCATCGACAGCATCGATGTTCCGACGCTTCAGCGGGTCATGCAGAATTTCGCTATTCGTCTGCGCCACATCATCGCCAATGATGGCAGGCATATCGAACATGTCATAACCTAAATCTGAATATCTGTTGTGACGTTTACATGTCGAATAAAGGGTGTGTACGCCGTAGTTGCAGTTAATTTACATTTTTTCATATAGTTCAAAAATTGTCACCCTGTATGTAAGTGCTACATGCTACTTTGAACATAAAAGTAAAATTTTGCACTAGATTCTTTGTGCACTGAATGTATTCGACTTGTATCTTGCTGTTTATTCTTGGTTTCAGATTTTTACTAACCCATTTTTTTCTCGATCTACATTTATTTCTGGGCTACCTGATGAACATAGACACTGGGCAAAAGAATCTAAAGTCAAAACATGAAATAAGCTTGAAATAATGTATTTCATTCGATCTCCAGATGGGATTCATGGCCCCTGCCAGTCTCTTTTTAAATTTTCTTCTATTTTTGTGCCAAATAAAGTATGCCAAATGGAGTGCCACATTGTACACAGATCGCTGCTTCCTTGCATTTTTCTTGCAAAATTAACAGGTTTATTTTGTTTCCCAAATGTCGTGTGTTCAGTCGCGGATCCATTTCCAGAACTCCTTACATCAACTGTTGCACGTGAAGTAGATGCTTTCGGGTATGATGGACGTCCTGCCCATTTTGGGTCATAAGGAGCGGCTGACTGACTAAGATGTGCGCCTTGTCACCATCCTTCTGAATTGGAACAGTAGAATATGTTCATTCGTGAGGCAATAGAAACGGGAACAGCACATGGCGCACTGAATCCCAATCTCTTTGGTTTCCCACGAAAAAATTCTTTTAAATAATGGTGTCAATAATTTCGAACTATTTGATTATAAGTGATCAGGCTCTCAGAAAACACTGAAATTTCATGAAATTCTTATTCAGCAAGTCCACCATTCGACGAATTTTGAAAACTTATCCCGTTCGTCAGCTGATATTGTGTTCAGATGTGTGTTATCATGGAAGTGAAAGTGGCAGTTCATTTCCAGAGATCTGTTGCCCCTCACACCTTGCGTCAATGTAATCATCTTCATCCCAATATAACTGTTCATGTGGAAGAGCATGTTGTCCAGTGGAGAGCAGTAAATCTAAGAGCTTATTTATGCGTTTACTGTATAACTCCATCTGTGATTATTCTTCTGTCTAGCATATTGGACACTTTCACTGCACCTAAGCTGTGTTCTAGTTCATAAAAAAATTTTACAAAGCAAACAATTGCAGATTCTCCTTTTAGCGCTGTTAGTTGCTTGGTTCATTTTCTGCTAGATTGGATAGATTTTACAGTAAGTTATATCATTTGTTGCGTGAAATTAGCTTTCATTTTCTTCTTACGATGGCCTTCATTTTTCTCTCTAGACCTTCCTCATTAGTATGAACTTCCAAAGTACGTGGCACATCAGCTGGAAGGGTATCTGTTGTTGTTGTTGTGGTCTTCAGTCCTGAGACTGGTTTGATGCAGCTCTCCATGCTACTCTATACTGTGCAAGCTTCTTCATCTCCCAGTACCTACTGCAACCTACATCCTTCTGAATCTGCTTAGTGTATTCATCTCTTGGTCTCCCTCTACCATTTTTACCCTCCATGCTGCCCTCCAATGCTAAATTTGTGATCCCTTGATGCCTCAAAACATGTCCTACCAACCGATCCCTTCTTCTAGTCAAGTTGTGCCACAAACTTCTCTTCTCCCCAATCCTATTCAATACCTCCTCATTAGTTACGTGATCTACCCACCTTATCTTCAGCATTCTTCTGTAGCAGCACATTTCGAAAGCTTCTATTCTCTTCTTTTCCAAACTAGTTATCGTCCATGTTTCACTTCCATACATGGCTACACTCCATACAAATACTTTCAGAAACGACTTCCTGACACTTAAATCTATACTCGATGTTAACAAATTTCTCTTCTTCAGAAACAATTTCCTTGCCATTGCCAGTCTACATTTTATATCCTCTCTACTTCGACCATCATCAGCTATTTTACTCCGTAAATAGCAAAACGCCTTTACTACTTTAAGTGTCTCATTTCCTAATCTAATTCCCTCAGCATCACCCGACTTAATTTGACTACATTCCATTATCCTCGTTTTGCTTTTGTTGATGTTCATCTTATATCCTCCTTTCAAGACACTGTCCATTCCGTTCAACTGCTCTTCCAAGTCCTTTGCTGTCTCTGACAGAATTACAATGTCATCGGCGAACCTCAAAGTTTTAACTTATTCTCCATGAATTTTAACACCTACTCCGAATTTGTCTTTTGTTTCCTTTACTGCTTGCTCAATATACAGATTGAATAACATCGGGGGGAGGCTACAACCCTGTCTCACTCCTTTCCCAACCACTGCTTCCCTTTCATGCCCCTCGACTATTATAACTGCCATCTGATTGCTGTACAAATTGTAAATAGCCTATCGCTCCCTGTATTTTATACCTGCCACCTTCAGAATTTGGAAGAGAGTATTCCAGTTAACATTGTCAAAAGCTCTCTGTAAGTCTACAAATGCTAGAAACGTAGGTTTGCCTTTTCTTAATCTTTGTTCTAAGATAAGTCGTAAGGTTAGTATTGCCTCACGTGTTCCAACATTTCTACGGAATCCAAACTGATCTTCCCCGAGGTCCGCTTCTACCAGTTTTTCCATTCGTCTGTAAAGAATTCGCGTTAGTATTTTGCAGCTGTGACTTATTAAACTGATAGTTCGGTAATTTTCACATCTGTCAACACCTGCTTTCTTTGGGATTGGAATTATTATATTCTTCTTGAAGTCTGAGGGTATTTCGCCTGTCTCATACATCTTGCTCACCAGATGGTAGAGTTTTGTCATGACTGGCTCCCCCAAGGCCATCAGTAGTTCTAATGGAATGTTGTCTTCTCCCGGGGCCTTGTTTCGACTCAGGTCTTTCAGTGCTCTGTCAAACTCTTCACGCAGTATCTTATCTCCCATTTCGTCTTCATCTACATCCTCTTCCATTTCCATAATATTGTCCTCAAGTACATCGCCCTTGTATAAACCCTCTATATACTCCTTCCACCTTTCTGCCTTCCCTTCTTTGCTTAGAACTGGGTTGCCATCTGAGCTCTTGATATTCATACAAGTGGTTCTCGTCTCTCCAAAGGTCTCTTTAATTTTCCTGTAGGCAGTGTCTATCTTACCCCTAGTGAGACAAGCCTCTACATCCTTACATTTGTCCTCTAGCCATCCCTTCTTAGCCATTTTGCACTTCCTGTCGATCTCATTTTTGAGACGTTTGTATTCCTTTTTGCCTGCTGCATTTTTATATTTTCTCCTTGGCCACAATAATGCGTTCACTATGCTGTTTGTAGTAGCTAACCCGCACTCCTATTTTTTTATTCATTATTAAACCTACTCCTGCATTACCCCTATTTGATTTTGTATTTATAACCCTGTAATCACCTGACCAGAAGTCTTGTTCCTCCTGCCACCGAACTTCACTAATTCCCACTATATCTAACTTTAACCTATCCATTTCCCTTTTTAAATTTTCTAACCTACCTGCCCGATTAAGGGATCTGACATTCCACGCTCCGATCCGTAGAATGCCAGTTTTCTTTCTCCTGATAACGACGTCCTCTTGAGTAGTCCCCGCCCTGAGATCCGAATGGGGGACTATTTTACCTCCGGAATATTTTACCCAAGAGGACGCCATCATCATTTAATCATACAGTAAAGCTGCATGTCCTCGGGAAAAATTACGGCTGTAGTTTCCCCTTACTTTCAGCCATTCGCAGTACCAGCACAGCAAGGCCGTTTTGGTTAATGTTGCAAGGCCAGATCAGTCAATCATCCAGACTGTTGCCCCTGCAACTACTGAAAAGGCTGCTGCCCCTCTTCAGGAACCACATGTTTGTCTGGCCTCTCAACAGATACCCCTCCGTTGTGGTTGCACCTACGGTACAGCCATCTGTATCGCTGAGGCACGCAAGCCTCCCCCACCAACGGCAAGGTCCATGGTTCATGGGGGGGAAGGGTATCTACAGGTGTGTTATCCTCACACTCGCCATCTGGAGGGAGCGCAACAGTGTCAACAGTCTCTTTCATTTCACCCTCACCACAGAAGAATCTAACATATTGGGATCATTTACAATTTCCCTTATAGAAAGTGCTTTACAGCGACTCATTGCGCCAGGGAAGAAAAGAAAAACAAAATGTTGTGTTAGGCGGAAACTGCCTTGAGCCTCAAATGGGAACCGAAATTGAGAGAGCCTTCGTGGGAAAATAAAATAAACCTTGGAAATAAATAACTGATAAATATCTTCTAAATCAATTACAGAAAATGTCGGGTGTCGGAAGTTATTTATATAATAACATAACGTGGACTGTTTTGAAAACGTTCAACTCCTCTAACTCTGAAAAATCTTACTTCTTCCCACGAATAATCGTGTACAGTTCACTCGTTTAAGAACTGACTGATCATCAAAACATAAGTTTGACAAAGGTCTAGGTCTGCCAACATAATTACAAATACAAAATTTACTTATTTTGTAAATAAAATTGCCTTTTCCTGCTGCTAGTTACTTTATTTATCCCATACGCGTTTCGCCTTTTCCTTTTCTAAGGCATCACCAGTGGAATCTAAAACGATACAGTTTTGTTGTTTTAGATTATTAAACAGTTCACGTCGCGATTTTTTGTAAAAAAGTAATTACTTACGATTTTCTGATCTTCGTTTCCTCACATTTGGTCTGAAAGTCGCACTGTCACTTTTATTACTGACATATAATCACAACTTTGTGTTCTGGCTTTTCTCACATCGTTCACCATGTTTCTCACTCTTTTTGTGGAGTAGCTTCGTTCTTTTGTCACTCAATACAACAATTTTGTCGGACACTGCTTTTCACGACCTAAATGTTGCGACTCCATTATGTGTTTCCTCCTCTCTGGTATGTTTACCTATTTGTTGCCAACCTAACGAAATATATTCGAGACTTACTTCTATTCATGATGTTTATACCGTGTGTGTGTATGAGCAAGAGAGAGAGAGAGAGAGAGAGAGAGATAGAGGAGAGAGAGAGAGAAAGAGAGAAAGGGGGGGGGGATAGAGTCGACGAGATTTTTTTTTCTTTTTTTTCCAAAACTTTGGTGACAGGCGATTTGACTTTTCGTTTCAATATTCTGTAGAGAGGTTCATAGATGAGTGAGTGTAAGGATGTTGGGTGCTATTATTATTATTATTATTATTATTATTATATTGTACAGTATTATCACATTAATCCTTTTTGGGAGCGTTATTCTATTATTTTATCTATTAGTGTAAATAAGGAATTGCTTGGTATATGCACTTGGTCAATCAACAGGATTTTCCCTTATGCTTTGGTTTTCTGTATGTGGTAATTCTCTTGCATGGTTACCAGGTGTTTTTTTAGTGTTGATTCTAATTATTTTCATGTCATCTTCTCTAGTGGTTGGTTTGTGGTCATTTTCTCTTAGGTTTCCTGCAAATGTGGATTGGTTTGTCCCATATTTTCAGGCTCTCGTGTGTTCTTTGTATCAGACATCAAATGTTCTGTTTGTCCTATGTATCTGCCTTTGCACGTGTTACACTGTAGTTGATATATACCTGCTTTCTGGTGTATGTCTCTGTTTTTTGTCAGTTTTGGGGAGTATTTTTGTGTAGAATTGTCTGTTGTGTACGCTATGATTATTCCCTGTCTTTTGAAAATGTTGGTGATTTTATGGGTGAGTTTGTGTTTGTATATCATTGTGTACGATCTTGTGCTTTCTTTCATCTTTTTTCTGATTATCCTGTGTAGTCGTTATGGGAATGCAAGTTTGTGTTTGGTTCTGTTGTGTTGTAGTCTGTGGTTTGGAGCTTTCTGGTTTTATTTTACTTTCAATTTTGTTCTTTAGCCTTGTGACTGTGTTATTATTGTAACCATTATTTTGCGCTATCTGCATTATTATGTACGGCGCGAACGACAAACAGTCATTGTTGGCCCTTGGTTGCAGATTATAGTCGACTCATGCAGATTACGAATGAAAATAGAATGATTAGAAGAAAACTAAGAGCAAATGAAAAACGTCATTACGATGCAGAAAACATTAAAAATAAAAAAAAATTCATTGAAACCAGCTAACTGAATCAGAATTATAGTATTTTCATTAGATTTAGAAAATTTCGCTGCATTCGAACCTTCGACCGTTTATATGGGAAGTTGATACGCTAATCACTACGCTTTGTCTTTTCGCTACAGAATTCGCTTGTACTTATGACTATGGTGATCCAGGCGCAATGATTGGCCCAAAAATTTGGCTTCACGCATTGTCGTGCGAAACTTCTTTGATGTAAGCCAATCTCTGTGATTATAATGACTGTATAAATGACGCTAAATCGCGTCTTGTATCCAACCCCAGTGTATGTATGGTTATTTCTATATATGAACCTTGTATGTTAGCATCGTTGTGTGTGTGTGTGTGTGTGTGTGTGTGTGTGTGTGTGTGTGTGTGTTGCCTTTGGTGTGGTCATCATGCGTGATAAAATACGAAATAAAAGGACCAGACCCAGGATTTGGGACACAAACACAACAAGAAAGAAAGCGGCACAAGGAATTCGAAGTGAACTGAACAATTGTTGTGGCAGTCTGGTAACGGGTCAATGGTTCAGGTGTGACGTTGACTGCTATGATTGGAGGAAACTAGCTACAACGCGTGAGGTGTCAATATCAAGTAATTTTAGTGGGACTTATAGTAATAAAACCAATAGTAGTAGTTTGCCGGTCGGAGTGGCCGTGCGGTTCTAGGCGCTACAGTCTGGAACGGGTGACCGCTACGGTCGCAGGTTCGAATCCTTCCTCGGGCATGGATGTGTGTGATGTCCTTAGGTTAGTTAGGTTTAATTAGTTCTAAGTTCTAGGCGACTGATGACCTCAGAACTTAAGTCGCGTAGTGCTCCGAGCCATTTGCACCATTTGAACCAATAGTAGCAGTTTCATCGTTAGTTGATCACTTGTACTAGGATATTGAACATGTGATACCCTATCGTGGTCAGCGGTAATTGGACTTACCACCAACTGTACTTCTTTACATCATTTGTAGTAATACGTCACACCACCTCTGTATGCTTCTGCTACCTGGTGATGGGTTGCTGTACGAGATTTAGTTTCTGTTTCTTGTGGAATGTAGTTTTTAACTTTCATGGAAAGTATTTGGTGCATTGCAGCCGCAGGGCCATGGGAAGTGTACACACCAAATTATGTAATTTAAAAAGTCAGTGGGAACTATGCTTAACACCAAAGTAAATTTTTCTCGAGACGTAGGAAGTATACGTCTCCCAAAATTATTGTGCACTGTGGGAAACCAAACATTTTACTACGTTCATAGGAATACATCTTACCACCTCTGGGTGTGCCCGACATCTTGTGATAGAACGCTGTACCAAGAGTATAAAAACTGCTACGACAATCGGTTTCTTTTTGTCGTGATATCACTACTGTTGTTACTTGTGAAGTTGGAACACTTTGTTTCGTTTCTACAGTATATACTACTGCGACTTGCTGCACATTCATATATTGGTGCGAATGAACGGAAATCGCCAAATTTTCAAATCCGAAGCATAACGGCTGGATTTCTACAGATGTTTAACATTATCAAGAGAATTTCAAAGATAACGTAATGACAGTCCATAATACAGTAGTTCATAAAAGGCTGCAACGCGCAAGAAAATAAATGTAGTACTTGTTTTGCCAGGTTTGTTTCGTTTCGGTTTATTATGGCATCATAAGTGGCCTCAGATACACTGTCATCTGTACGCAGCATTTTCGCCCTCCAAATTCTGCTACTGTAACTACAAACTGTTGTGACCTTCACACCTTTCTAGTCGATGTACGTCATATTATTTTGTGCGTTCGTTGATATTGCTGTAATTGTGCTGTCGCTGTATTGCTGGTGAGGTGCTGTTCTGCCTGCAGGCTACTAATGATGCCGTAATAAATTGATACGATAAGCGTGTGGCGAAACAATAATTGCACTTATTTGGAGGCCTGCAGACGGTCCTAACCTGAAAATCGTTAATATAATATTAATATCAGTTGGAAGATGACAAATCAAGAACATTAAAATGTTATTTTACAGGTTAAGAACAAAAACAGTTCATGTACGAAGGCATTTACATACTCACAGACAGCACAGTCTTAACAAGATGGGACAGGCAGTGGGCGTGGCCCCGTACTATGAACCATTCCGGCACTTGTCTGGAAATAATTTAATGAAACTACGGAAAAGTTTAGGAAAATCACGGAAAAACTAAATCAGGATGGCCGAATAGAAGGGCACTACATTCAAAATATGCTCGGTGTTCAGTACTGTTTCATTTCCACGTGCTTGCGGAGTAGTTATTTCATTAAGTAAGAAGCTAGCGCTACGCTGTTTAGACGTGTCTCAGCACTAATCACTGCAGACATAACATCAGCACCACGACGATTATGTTCGGCCTCCATTCTGTGTACCCCAGCTTCCCACTCGATTGCCTGAAAACTGAGTCAGTAACCCTCTTTAATGGGTGAGGCGTTAGGATGATGAGGTGTTAGTACGAGGTGCATTCAAGTTCTAAGGCGTCCGATTTTTTTTCTAATTAACTACTCACCCGAAATCGATGAAGCTGGCGTTACTTCTCGACGTAATCGCCCTGCAGACGTACACATCTTTCACAACGCTGAGGCCATGATTCCATGGCAGTGGCGAAGGTTTCTTTAGGAGTCTGTTTTGACCACTGGAAAATCGCTGAGACAATAGCAGCACGGCTGGTGAATGTGCGGCCACGGAGAGTGTCTTTCATTGTTGGAAAAAGCCAAAAGTCACTAGGAGCCAGGTCAGGTGAGTAGGGAGTACGAGGAATCACTTCAAAGTTGTTATCACGAAGAAACTGTTGCGTAACGTTAGCTCGATGTGCGAGTGCGTTGTCTTGGTGAAACAGCACACGCGCAGCCCTTCCCGGACGTTTTTGTTGCAGTGCAGGAAGGAATTTGTTCTTCAGAACATTTTCGTAGGATGCACCTATTACCGTAGTGCCCTTTGGAACGCAATGGGTAAGGATTACGCCCTCGCTGTCCCAGAACATGGACAACACCATTTTTTCAGCACTGGCGGTTACCCGAAATTTTTTTGGTGGCGGTGAATCTGTGTGCTTCCATTGAGCTGACTGGCGCTTTGTTTCTGGATTGAAAAATGGCATCCACGTTTCATCCATTGTCACAACCGACGAAAAGAAAGTCCCATTCATGCTGTCGTTGCGCATCAACATTGCTTGGCAACATGCCACATGGGCAGCCATGTGGTCGTCCGTCAGCATTCGTGGCACCCACCTGGATGACACTTTTCGCATTTTCAGGTCGTCATGCAGGATTGTGTGCACAGAACCCACAGAAATGCCAACTTTGGAGGCGATCTGTTCAACAGTCTTTCGACAATCCCCCAAAACAATTCTGTCCACTTTCTCGACCAGCTTGTGCGAGCCCGAGGTTGTTTCGGTTTGTTGTCACACGATGTTCTGCCTTCATTAAACTGTCGCACCCACGAACGCACTTTAGACACATCCATAACTCCATCACCACATGTCTCCTTCAACTGTCGATGAATTTCAATTGGTTTCACACCACGCAAATTCAGAAAACGAATGATTGCACGCTGTTCAAGTAAGGAAAACGTCGCCATTTTAAGTATTTAAAACAGTTCTCATTCTCGCCGCTGGCGGTAAAATTCCATCTGCAGTACGGTGCTGCCATCTCTGGGACGTATTGACAATGAACGCGACCTCATTTTAAAACAATGCGCATGTTTC
This sequence comes from Schistocerca piceifrons, assembly GCF_021461385.2. Lineage (NCBI taxonomy): Eukaryota > Metazoa > Arthropoda > Insecta > Orthoptera > Acrididae > Schistocerca > Schistocerca piceifrons. Next base: position 219,658,842 of record NC_060146.1, read on the forward strand.
TATCTCTTTCCAGTCCGGAGAAAAAAAATCGGAGGCCTTGGAACTTGAATGCACCTCGTATTGTCCGTTGTACAGATTCAGCATAAAGATTGCCAGGAAAAAGAATTCTACAGCATGCTTCGCCGACGCCACATTTTAAAAAATTATGACCACTTTTTGCCTGTACGGTTCATGACCACATCGTATCTCCATAGTTTCCAAAGGGTTTTTATAAGGGAAAAAATTCACTTTGCAGATATTGAACAAGTTTATTTTGCACATTGGTGGCGGCGTGTTATATCCCCGTTTTTAGAGCAGCTGAAATTGAGACAAACAAACAGTATTCCTTGTTTTAGTTTAGTTAGCTCCGTTCTCCGACAAAAAAATGAGACAAAATATCTGTATAAGTTGTTACTCACAAATATGCAAGGTTACAAAATTATAAAAAACTATAGAGGGAACGGCGTGTAAAATAAACATTCTTGTTAGCTTCAAGGTGAACCTTTTTCCGCTATTCAGTGAAGATAGTCCAGCACATTCAGCAAGAAAATGTGGAAAAGACTAACGCGTTATTTCGTTGGGGATTAGCTCATTTTGCCCCCCCTCCCCACATCAAAACAATTACACAAAATGTCTCACATATAAAACAATGAAGCCACAATGTTGTATAGTTGCAGTTGCGTCTCTGCGTCCTAGAAAACTATAATCCGTTCATCATAAGAATAAACCTGATGTAAACAAACACAAAAGCGATGATTGGTCAAAAGCTGTAGCACACGTACACTAGTGTTGTTACGCCCTTGGCAGTGGTTCCTACTTATGTATTAGATATATTGTTACTGAGTTACGTTAAATGAAACTTCAAGATATTCAAATGTATTAACAGCCATCAAAGCTTTTGTTAATCACGCTTTAGCTATGTAGTTTTTATTTCAAAAATCGTGTACAGTCACAGCCTCTGCATTGTTGTGCTCTGATTGTTGCGCTGGAAACGCGCAGTATAAAAATGGCTGAGGCTGTTCCGTAGTCAAACACGCGTGTGGAATACGGTTATAAATGCCGAGAAATAAGCTGTTCTTAATGTTTTTCGTAAATTTACGGAGGTAATTGGCTTTAAAGTTTTCCCAGCGACTGTATGTAGTACAGCTGAATTACATTCCCATGTTGTAAGTGTAGCGCAGTCGGTAACGTAACGGAACATGAACCAGTACTGTTAATGGTTCGTTGAGGCGCCGGTACGGTAGCTCAGCGTGTTCGGTCAGAGCCGGCTGGCCTCTGTAATAAAAAACTGAGTGGAAGGATCAATCACCGAACTTGAACACGATGTCTTGCGACGTCCGCAACGACCAAACACAACGATCAATAACGAACAAAATGAAAAAAAAGAGGGTTAGCTGCCTTCTGTAGTAAAAAAACTGAGTTAACGGATCAACGACGAACTGGAACGGGTGTCTTACGACGTCCGCCCCGAGCAGATACAACGAACAAAAACGAACAAAATGAGATCAATTAAAGAAAAGAAAAAGCAAATCTTCACAGCATCATATTTTTCTTTCGTCCAATTTCAAATACCTACATCTCATAGTTGTAAAACTCATCGTCATTTTTATTAATAATGCACGTATTCTTGTTTCTAATTACATATTGGACGCGAAATTCCTGTTTTCATTTAAATTACAAATTCTTAATTATCTATGTTTTATGAAAGACTGTTCATAAAAGTTGTTTCAATTGAGTGAACATAACAATTTAATTTTTTAAGGCAAAAATAAAAACCAAATCCCCTTTATTTGGACCATGCCCATCGTTTTACACCACACAGGTAGATAAGTATCGTAGAAACATGAAACACCATCTTTTTCACAGCGTCGAGCACATCATACAGATGCTGCATTTTTACATTTTCTACTGTACCATTACAATGCGAACCGAACAGAACTGGTCTGGAGCCAGGTTACGGGATTTTGCCCGAGAAGTAACAAGCTGCCAGTCTTACTGGAACTAACGCACGGCAGCTTTTTCACATGTCACTGCCGAACGCTGGCGGGATATAATACGGCTAGTCATGGGTGACTGGAATTCGAGAGTAGGAAAAGGGAGAGAAGGAAACATAGTAGGTGAATATGGATTCAGGGAAAGGAATGAAAGAGGAAGCCGCCTTGTAGAATTTTGCACAGAGCAGAACTTAATCACACTTGGTTCGAGAATCATAAAAGAAGGCTGTATACCTGGAAGAATCCTGGAGATACTAAAAGGTATCAGATATATTATATACTGGTAAGACAGAGATTTAGGAACCAGGTTTTAAATTGTAAGACATTTCCTGGGGCAGATGTGGATTCTGACCACAATCTATTGGTTATGAACTGCAGATTGAAACTGAAGAAACTGCAAAAAGGTGGGAATTTAAGGAGATGGGACTTGGATAAACTGAAAGAACCAGAGGTTGTAGAGAGTTTCAGGGAGAGCATAAGGGAACAATTGACAGGAATGGGGGAAAGAAATACAGTAGAAGAAGAATGGGTAGCTCTCAGGGATGAAGTAGTGAAGGCAGCAGACGATCAAGTAGGTAAAAAGACGAGGGCTAATAGAAATCCTTGGGTAACAGAAGAAATATTGAATTTAATTGATGAAAGGAGAAAATATAAAAATGCAGTAAATGAAGTAGGCAAAAAGGAATACAAACGTATCAAAAATGATATCGACAGGAAGTGCAAAATGGCTAAGAAGGGATGGCTAGAGGACCAATGTAAGGATGTAGAGGCTTGTCTCACTAGGGGTAAGATAGATACTGCCTACAGGAAAATTAAAGAGACCTTTGGAGAGAAGAGAACCACTTTTATGAATATCAAGAGCTCAGATGGCAACCCAGTTCTAAGCAAAGAAGGGAAGGCAGAAAGGTGGAAGGAGTATATAGAGGGTTTATACAAGGGCGATGTACTTGAGGACAATATTATGGAAATGGAAGAGGATGTAGATGAAGACGAAATGGGAGATAAGATACTGCGTGAAGAGTTTGACAGAGCGCTGAAAGACCTGAGTCGAAACAAGGCCCCGGGAGTAGACAACATTCCATTAGAACTACTGACGGCCTTGGGAGAGCCAGTCATGACAAAACTCTACCATCTGGTGAGCACGATGTATGAGACAGGCGAAATACCCTCAGACTTCAAGAAGAATATAATAATTCCAATCCCAAAGAAAGCAGGTGCTGACAGATGTGAAAATTACCGAACTATCAGTTTAATAAGTCACAGCTGCAAAATACTAACGCGAATTCTTTACAGACGAATGGAAAAACTGGTAGAAGCCGACCTCGGGGAAGATCAGTTTGGATTCCGTAGAAATGTTGGAACACGTGAGGCAATACTAACCTTACGACTTATCTTAGAAGAAAGTTTAAGAAAAGGCAAACCTACGTTTCTAGCATTTGTAGACTTAGAGAAAGCTTTTGACATTGTTAACTGGAATACTCTCTTTCAAATTCTGAAGGTGGCAGGGGTAAAATACAGGGAGCGAAAGGCTATTTACAATTTGTACAGAAACCAGATGGCAGTTATAAGAGTCGAGGGGCATGAAAGGGAAGCAGTGATTGGGAAAGGAGTGAGACAGGGTTGTAGCCTCTCCCCGATGTTATTCAATCTGTATATTGAGCAAGCAGTAAAGGGAACAAAAGAAAAATTCGTAGTAGGTATTAAAATCCATGGAGAAGAAATAAAAACTTTGAGGTTCGCCGATGACTGTAATTCTGTCAGAGACAGCAAAGGACTTGGAAGAGCAGTTGAACGGAAGGGACAGTGTCTTGAAAGGAGGATATAAGATGAACATCAACAAAAGCAAAACGAGGATAATGGAATGTACTCAAATTAAATCGGGTGTTGCTGACGGAATTAGATTAGGAAATGAGACACTTAAAGTAGTAAAGGAGTTTTGCTATTTAGGGAGTAGTAGAGAGGATATAAAATGTAGACTGGCAATGGCAAGGAAAGCGTTTCTCAAGAAGAGAAATTTGTTAACATCGAGTATAGATTTAAGTGTCAGGAAGTCGTTTCTGAAAGGATTTGTATGGAGTGTAGCCATATATGGAAGTGAAACATGGACGATAACTAGTTTGGACAAGAAGAGAATAGAAGCTTGAAGAAAAGTGGTGCTACAGAAGAATGCTGAAGATAAGGTGGGTAGATCACGTAACTAATGAGGAGGTATTGAATAGGATTTGGGAGAAGAGAAGTTTGTGGCACAACTTGACTAAAAGAAGGGATCGGTTGGTAGGACATGTTTTGAGGCATGAAGGGATCACAAATTTAGCATTGGAGGGCAGCGTGGAGGGTAAAAATCGTAGAGGGAGGCCAAGAGATGAATACACTAAGCAGATTCAGAAGGATGTAGGTTGCAGTAGGTACTGGGAGATGAAGAAGCTTGCACAGGATAGAGTAGCATGGAGAGCTGCAAAAACCAGTCTCAGGACTGAAGACCACAACAACAACAGTCACAAAAGAAGAGAAAATGCGGCGCCTGGTTGGCTTCGTCGATTCTGTTGTTGATAGGCTCGTTACCAACGTAGCAGGTGACACTTCCAGAACTGAAATGTATTTCTCTGATTCGGATAGGGAAGGGGCTAAGATATTACCAGACTACTGACTGTAATTAATACCTTCAGTGGCTTCAGTGTTCAACAGTACGTTGGAATCCCTGCAGTATGCTTTTGCATTACACACAAATCGCTCAGAAAAATTACTCTATGTTTAAGTTAGAAATTTTCATCACTCGTTGTAATTAGGATACTATGTCAGGTGAGAACGATTGCATTTCATGCTTTCCGTCTGGTCACCTAAGAAGCGCGCAGTGGTGCTGGAGTTTCTCCGAATATTATTTCATCTTCTTTAAAAATTAAGTAACATTCGAAGCTATATTGTTTCTTTGCTCGTTTTTCTTAAGTTGGACCGCTGGCTGAGCAGTGCTGTCAAAGTTTAATGCGCCGGTAAAGCTGTTGTCCCGGATTATCGCTCAGTCTATGTGCGAGTAACAGTTTCCTTATGATTGTACTTGACTGTACTGGTCACAGTTTGGCTTGCGCTCCACGTGAAACGAAATCCAATGAGATTCAAGCAAACTCGGAAGAATACGTGGCGTAATGTTTACATCAGGTATATTCCTATAAATGAACGGATTATATTTACATTCGCCATTTGGTCAGAGGATTAAACACTGAAAAAATCTTGTCGCATCATTCATTTGCTTTCGACGCTCTTGATATTCCTTTTCCACTTCTGTTTCAATAGACTTGATACTATGAAGACTGAGGTAAATAGCTGTATGTAACAGAGTGAGATAAATCTTTGTGCCCTGTTCAGTGTTGGCATTCCCTGCGTTTTTGTAGAAGCTACACACTTTGTACTTACAGCTGAAGTTAGTCTGTATTCTTTTAGTTTTTTACTCCATGCAGTGTTATGCAGTGTCACAAAAAAATTATGTTATATGCTTGCATATGTCAGCATGTCATAAACCTCATAGCTTCGTGCAGTAGACCACCATGTAATAAAAAGTAATGAAACAGCCTGACACACGAAACCGGCTTGAAACATGATACACATTCACGACAATTTCGATTTGTGTGATATCAATGCACTTCCGTTATATTTTATTATTCTAGATTCGCAGATCTGACAGCGCCGGCAGCGTAATTTTTATTGGGCTTTCTTACTGTTGTGCTTCAGGTGTTTTCTTTTCTCTGACTTACGTTGGCCTACTTGGAAGTGGCTTCTTACCACGAAACCGATTACTGAGTCGAAAATGAATATTTGATACACCGCAGAGCCGCAAAGGATAAAATACTTCTGGTTGCTTACCAGCTCTCGTAATGGATAGATAATAATCGTAATTGGACACGGCTACTGCCTGGAAATTTAATCGTACCTGCAGACTATAAGACAAGACTTCAAGCACAACGTAGTACAAATCGATGAATTTCAACCAATTTGGTGACACACCCTTAAACTCCGCGATACTTTAACCACACCCTGCAGTTTTAATAACTGCCATTAGCCAACAGGTGTTTGTGTAACCTTCCACAACATCGATGAAATCTGTCAAGCTATGTAGTGTCACGTTTTGCGTGTACATAGACAGGAAGACCCATTATTGTGTGATTGCAAGATTGCAGAACAATCACTGGAAGCAGTTACGTCCATAAAATGTGTACGAGTATGCGTACCGAACGATTTGAAGTGAAAGGACCACACATTATGTTTCATGCTACCTTCTTTGTCGTTGTTTGTAAATCGTCCTGATAATAAAACTGGCTGTTTTGAACGTGAGCAGGAGTAATAGCTGTAGACAAGAACGAGGCAAGAACGTACCCATCAGATAGGTGGAAGAAAAAGAAAAAAAATCGTATGCTGAATTTAGATGGAGAATTCTGGAGAACTGTGGAAAAGCTGTGCCAGAATTGCACAATAAAGATTTCGTATCTCCTCCAGATGAAAGCTGTTACACAGGTAAAACGAATAGTTCTTCATCCCTTCTCTCCCAAAAATTTGATCGTGAATAATGGAAAAATAGAAAAGTATGTAATTTACTCTCGAATAATGAATGTATGTTCACTCCAAGACAAAAAAAGTTGCAACATGAAGGAATTATCTGAATGGGACTGAAATCGATCGATGTACATGTACAGGCGTACAAATGATTCCAGTTTCAGGAAAAAATGGTTAATTTATTGAAGACAAAGAGCTTCTTCACAAACTGGGCAAGTCAGCAACGCGTTGCTCCAACTCTGACCCTTATGCAACCACTTGTTCGGCTTGGTATTCACTGATAGAGTTGTTGGATGTTGGAGTTGAGCACAAAATGTATCAAAAATTTCTATCTGTGCAGCCGTGTTGAGGATAGTGTCAAAAAATATCGATCCAGTGATGCGCGATCCTGTTGTACCGCACCAAATGCCGATTTTTTCATCATGGAGCGGTTGCTGACACACATTGTTAGGGTTCTTCTTTGCCCAGTACCTCTTGTTCTGTGAATTTACATGACCGGAAAGATGAAACCATGCTTCATCACTCATGATATAATGGAAAGGGTCTAAGAAACATGGCTGATGTTGTTCACAAGCCACGTGCAGCAATCTACATGTTTCAGACTGTCACCGTCCCATAACTGCTGCGCAACGTCACACGATATATGGCCTCAAATACAGACTTTTCAATATCTTCTGGCAATTCCTTCTTACACGCACCTGTTTGGCCAGTTCAGGTGTAGACTTCTCAGGGCTCTGAGTAATTCTTTGGTGACTGCCTGCAATAACATCTGGTGTGCGAACTGAGGGAATTCCTTGTCGTTTTACATTTTGCACGCATCCACAGGTGTGCCAGTTTTTATACAGACTCTGTATTGCTCTCTTTGCCGGCAGTCCTCTGTCCGGATACTCGACGCCTAAAATTTCGCGAGTTTGCCTAATCGAACCTGTTTTCGTATATGCTTCCATAATTTCAATTCTTCCCTCTATCGAGAAAGTCATTTTGCCTACCGCAAAGAGAAACATCTAACGTCACTGATGAAAGAAAGTGAAATTGCTGATGGAAGAATGCTGAGAACCGATTAGTGCCTAAAGAGTCCAGTGTGATGGCTGTTTATTCAGTTTCAGAAGCCGAAATATTGCATTCTCATTCAAAGGGGAGACTCTACTGTGAACTGCGCTTGCTATGTATTATATACGTGCTTCCCGCACTTTGGTGCCTTCCTGCTAGATCGTTTACATAGCTCTGCCAAAGCCTATGCAACTTCCTGTTTTAACAAATGAATTGTAGCTGCACCACTACAGATAATATATATACGGGATGTTTCACAATTGCTTTCAGGGGTTGTGGAGGGGACTTTGTAAATAAAGTTTTGATAAGGAAACCTGTGTCTCGAAATGTACCGTTTGGATATAAAATGACTCTGAAGATGGGATCACTTTCAAATCTCTCGCTTCACTCTGCGATGCCAGCGCCTCTGCTGTTGTTTGCACGAGGTGTAACTGCCACGCTCGCTTCCACATATCCTGGTGCTCGTCCTTGGGACAGCACAGCAGACACGCCCAGTTGTGAACGCTCAGCATCTCGCAGACGGTGTTGGAAATCGGACGAACATGGTGTGTGATGGACCGAGGCGGTCCGGAAAACGTTCTCGATACAAGTATTGTACAGCTTCACCGTTACTTAGCGTGTCGTTAAACTGGAGATTGGGAAGTGATCCTATATTCAAACTTATTTTATATCCAAATGGTGTACGTTTCAGGACATCGGTTCCTTATCAAAACTTTACTGACTAATGTAAGTTCTCTCAACAATCACTACAAGTCTGGGGAATTGTGGAAACCCGTTAAGAAGTTCTCCCAATCAAATGAGTTTTTTTCTGTAAATTCTCAATATGTTCCATTTAAACATTATATGTTGCAAAAAATGTAGAAGTAGGTTTATTTAGAATTTAGTCATACTATATTTCACACAATTCGTAATTTTTGTGAAATGAAATCACAGTATTTATTAACTGTACAGTGAATATTTTGTAGTTACTGCTGATCTGGATGGATGAAAATCGTGACTACTGGAATGCAACTAGACGAAGAAGAAGGAAATATTCGGAAGAAATGGACATCTGAACGATGTGTGAGAAACGATCTGGACAGTGTTAAGTGTGTGATGATAAAACTTAACGCGCTTCAGTGGGAAGGTTTTCGTAATCAGTACTATCGAAATTAATTCCTGCCATGAGCAGAAGCGGTCCCCAGTTTCAATTGATCCCAACGTATTTTACTTGAAATGTTATAGTTTGTATATTGTTGAGTAAATCCAGATGAAGAAAAGTTTTAAGACTGTTGTATCAAATTATCCGTGCTCGTGTTTTCGTTACTAATTTTTGTAATTAATAAAGAAAATAATTTCCTGGATGAACTGTGTTACTGAATTCAGTCTCATTTCAAAACAGTAACTTCACAAAAAAAATGCATATTTTAGATGGATAATCCCAAATACAGTTCTCTAAAGCAATTGTTGACTGTTCTATTTTGTGGTTTAGTTGTAGTATTCACCGATCACATTTGTCTGCTGTCTACAAATAACACAAAACCTTTGATTTTCAAATGTCTGTACGCATTTTTTCGCTTTATTTCTTGTTTCCACTGAACAGTAATGATACGAGAAACGAATACTCCAACTTATAATAAATGTATTTACTGTAAGAAATATTATTCTCTAAGATAAAGAAATATGGCAATGCACTGATTTGTCAGGAATATCCTCTGTTCAAATTATGACTGCAGGAACAAGAGCTTCGTTGGTATGTTGACTTACATGTATTCATATTTTTTTCTTCAATTTCTTCATCATGTTGATGTGCTGGTCTACGTTTCAAGTGGTATGAAATCGGATACATTGCAAGCACTATCTACCAAACAACAACCGCTATTGTCTCATTTGTTGCAGTATACTATTCGTTTGCAGCTCATATTTCCATTGTGAGCTGCTTACCACATGGTTTAAATTAACCGTAGGCAGATTCGTAGGTGAACACCAGTCTCTCTCTCTCTCTCTCTCTCTCTCTCTCTCTCTCTCTCTCTCACACACACACACACACACACACACACACACACACACACACACTTGATCGATTTCACATTCCTGACACACACAACACGTCGTACCAAATATGATGTGTTTCTTAATCCTTATTGTTATGCAAAAATTAAACTGCTTATTTTCGCAGGAAGCCAGTTTACGTACGAAAAGCAGCAAATACATCTGAAATTGTCAAACATGTAACGAGATGTATGCTCGCGTTGCTTCTATCAGCCAATCGTTGTCGAGGTCACATACGCCGGTGTTCACGTAATGCATGCAAGGATTTAATTCGTGATGCACAACTGCCACTATGGCTTCGCCAACTCACAGCCAGATAATTCCTTCAGTCTAAGCTACACGTCGATATACTTTACAGACCGGTCTGTAACTGCAACAGAGATTTCACAAGTAAATGAAATTGATACTCATTACGTTCTACAACAAACGTTCTGAGTGTTCTCTTGTATTGCCTGGAACACGTCTGAGTGCTGTCACATGCCCTGTGCTGCGATTGCTTATTTAAGCGCCTCGTCCTCCAGGAACGTTGGCGACCAGTAGCATCATCTGCCGCCCGTGACTCAACTCCTTAGAGCAGGATACTAAACACGTTTACATCGAAGCAGTCGAGTGTGAAGTGTAACACTTCGGTCACGGATAGTCACAACTTTCTTAGCATTCTGGCCCATTCAGTACTGCAGAGAACGTCAGGAGACAAATCTTGGTTATCGTTGATTTGACACCCCCAAATGTTTGTGTGTTGTCAGTCCAAGATCAACGACCAGGAAGACTGCGTGAAGTGATGCTGCTCCAAGATAACGCCCGCCCATATTCTGCTAGACTGATGAAAAACACTGTACAGGAGTTGCGTTGAGAAACCATTCCTCACCCACGTTATTCACCTGACCCTGTGCACTCACATTTTCACCTTTCCAGATGAAAATACGCTCCGAAGATGGCTCGACGGGATATTCGCCTCAAAACCACGTGTTTCCTGCAGTCGCGGAATCGAAAAATTACCTCAGAGTTGGCACACTGTTGTAAATAAGGAGGGACAATATTTTATTGATGACTAAGTGTACATGATGTCTGCTGTAAAAGTCAGTAGCGTTTGTTACCAAAGTGGTCGGCTACGAAAGCGCCTGTCTGTTTCCATAGTGGGCGGGCAGTTAAGACCCATCTGGCGATTACATCACAGATGTAACATCCCGCGAAGGCGTTAATGCCCCTTCCTAGTTTACCTTCAACCAAGACGTGGTGGTAAATACCGAACGTAAAATTACTCCAGGAGGTAAAAGTCCTTCATCATTGGAAACAGTCTGATTCTGGAGAGCCTAGAACGTTACGTGAAGAGTAGTCTGGGCTACCTATAAGATCTCGACGCTGTCTAAGAAAGACTGGGAAAATTAAACAATTTGTATTATAAATGAAGAAATTCCTCCAGCTGTATTTAAGGTGTCGATTTTATTTTGGCAACTAGTTTCAACGTTGTAAGAACGTCATCTTCTAGCCAATACACTTGTTGGCGTCAACTGGGTGTGTCTGATACTAGAAGTCAGTGGTTAGATGCGGACGTGCCACTGACGTCTAGTATCAGACACACCCAGTTGACGCCAACAAGTGTATTGGCTAGAAGATGACGTTCTTACAACGTTGAAACTAGTTGCCAAAATAAAATCGACACCTTAAATACAGCTGGAGGAATTTCTTCATTTTTAATATAAATTTATACCAGCTGACGTTCCACTGTCCTCCATTTCAACTACGGATGTACGAAAATTAAACAATTGACGGATGTATTGGACAGAAGCAACATGTTCTTACTAGCACTTCAGGAAACCAAATACGGAAATGAGAACGCATTTCAATCAAAGTGCTACAGGATTTATAAGGGGAAACCAGCCATGAAGAATAAACAGAAAGTCACCATGCTTGGAACAGCTCTCATGCTCAACAGGAATCAAACAGAATCCATAGCAAGTTTTGCATCCCTATCGGAGCGAATATCACTTCTTTCCTTTAGTTCAGCAAACAAGCGCTACACCATCACAACCTACCAACGACGAAAAGAGAAAAAAATCCAGAGAAAGTCAAACTGCTTTGGGAAACACTAGAAAATGACACATCAGAAATACCAAAGCACCACATAAAACTACTCGCAGGAAACTTAAACGCCCAGGTAGGCAGAGAAGAGGGACACAAGGCAATAATAGGGAACTTTCGCGCACACAAACGTACTAGTAAGCACGGAGAAAGGCTCATCAACTTCTCCAGACGATTTGGCTTAAAACTAATGCCAACCTTTTGCAGAAAATTGCCAAGGAGAAAGAAGACCAGTCTTCTCCTAATAAACATTTAGGCTCGTATCAACTGGATCATGTGGCAACAACTATACAAAAGCATAGATCAATTATGAACGTGCGGTTCATAAGAGGGCTAGGTATAAATTCGGACCATTTTTTAACAGAAATCGAAGCCAAATTTCAACCTGAATACACAACCCCCAAAATTAAAAAAGTAAATAGAATGGACACAAAATTTCTATCAGATAACAGAAACGAAATCATTAAAAAAACTTCATGTAAAGAAAATGAGAAATTAGGACAACATCAGAGAAGCAGTGATAAAAACGGTGGAAGAACTATAATAACCACCAAGAAGAATGAGAGATAGGTGGTGGTATAAGATATATAACGAACCGATTGAGCGTAGACTGACAGCTTGAAAAAATACCACTCCTGCGAAAAGGAAAGGGACTGAAATGCATAAACTGAGATCAGAAAACAGACATTAAAAATTGTTCGAACACAGAAAACAAAAGTATGCCCAAAAAGACGATTGGAAGAAATAGATAAAAATTTCAGACGAAACATCACAAGGGACTACTACAAAGTTTTCAAAAAAGAAATAACAGAATAGAAGCTAGTGGGCCTACACCACAAAGAATCAATAGGCAAACAACAACAAAGACATCTGTGAGTTACTATCAAAAAACTTCAAATATCTTTTAAACAATCCTCAGAATCAGACCAATGCGGAACCTTAACTCAGTCGTTACATCCACTGATTAAAAATAATCTTACTATTCTGTAGGCTAGACAGTATTCCTAACACTGGAGGACGCAGACATCGACGAAACCACCAAAGAGTTAGTCGAACGGCTACTCCCAGACACAACTTCGAAAGTTAAATTCCTAGGAGAAGTTTCTGAATCTTCCAGAATTCACGCAGGTGTTCGGCAGGGCAATGGGCTCTCGCCGATTCTCTTCAGGTTGGTCATAGACAATGTCATGACAGAGTGGCATAAAGAATTGCAGAGAAAAACATCAAAGGAATCCATCTGGGACAAGGAAGTGGAAGATTTGAGGTGAAATGGCTCGCCTTTGCTGACGATTTCTGTGGACAAAACAAATGCAGAGGTAACGGAAGAAACACATACGAAATGGCAGCTAAAACGGGATTACAGATATCGTACGGGAAAATGGAATACATTGAATGGTGAATGGGAAACTATGGGCTCTTAAGTGGCCACAAGATTTTACGGGAAGGACTGCGCCTAAGGGCTTTCAAATGCTTTATTCACTGGTTTAATACATACACATTATTTATGAAGCAACCTTCGTTACAAATTACGTAAACCTTGTCATAAAATTTAATATAAGATAAGGAATACACTGTAAGAAACAGAGCAGCTATCCAAAGTAACAAGTTACTTTAAAAAATTGTGAACATTTATAATACAAATGATTAACAGTTTTTAACAGGAGCAGTAACGTAGAACTGATGGATTACCAATACGCAGATGCCACTGTATTCCATTAACACACAGTACCGAATAATGCACAGTACAGGTTTCAAAACTTATTTTCAAATAACAATGGACATGAGCCGTCGTTTTAACAAAATTATATGAAATAAAACCGCCATAACTTCTGAACGGCGTGCGTTAGGATGTTCAAATTGCATTCGTATTTAAAAAGACTTGTAAGTTGCCAGTATGTAGCCATATTTATAAATGAATGTGTTATATGAAGGTAAAGTGACTAGTTCCACGTCATTATGATTAATCGTGCGAATGACACATGGAACATGGAAGTAACTGAATAACTAACTGCACTCAACATAATCGGTCAAAACACTTCTTTAGCTTCAAGCATAGATGATAAATCTTTAGATTGTGTAACAAACATAAAGATTTTACGGATGAATATTCATTGTTAGTTAACATAGAGTGAACACATGAAGGTAGTCACAAAAAGAACTTCATCAGCATGTTACGCTCTTAAAGGTTATATCGTCAGTTTGTAGCAGCCCGTCTTGTGATGACAAGCTTAATTTGTATGTACACTCAGTTCTTAGTTAGGGATTCGTTTCTAGGGATCGAAGACACAAAAAATAGGGACAGTTTGTAAACTACAAAAAAGGGCCGTAGGAATATGACCAGAAGTAGTACTTGGGGTCATTGTTCAGAAATGCTAAAAAAATTAGTATTCAAGTAATACCTGTACCAATCTCTCGTGCAAATCAGGGAAAACATTACTAATCATTTCACTAATAGTTCTGTACGTAGTCATGGAACAACTGGCAGGTTGGATTTACATTTACCAAAGAAAACAAACAAACATGTGAAAACAGCATTTTCTATCGGGGCTTAATATTGTACGAAGGGCGTTCAATAAGTACACTCATGTTTGCAAAAAATAGGGCGACTGCAGCTATTCACATGACATATAAATTAGTATGTTCTGCAGAAATGAGAAGTATTTGAACCAAGAAACTTCCTGACAGATTAAAACTGCGTGCCGGACCGAGACTCGAACACGGCAATTTTGTCTTCCGCAGGCAAGTGCTCTGTAATATGAGCTACCCGAGCACGACTCACGACCCGTCCTCAGCTTTAATTCCGCCATTACCTCGTCTCCTACCTTACAAACTTCACAGAAGCTCGGCTGCAGACTTTGCAGAACCAGCACTCTTGAAACACACAGTTTTAATCGGCCAGGAACTTTCATATGAGCGCACACCCCGCTGCAGTGTGAAAATTTCCATTCAGACATTTGAACCGATATCACTGCGCTACACCACCTAATGTGCCTGCGGCTGTCGTTGTCGCTATAGACCGAAGGACCAGAGTGACCTGAACGGACGTTCAGGTTTCCCCGCAGACGTATGAGCGAACCGTACCGGCAGGTCAGTGCGTTTGAAAGAAGGTGCATTTTTGGCATGAGGGAATGTGATGCTTCCATTCGGGAAATTGCTCCTCTTGTGGGATGAAGTGTTTCGGCAGTGCAACAGATGAGAACAGAATAGCTCACGGAACATAACGAGATGGGCCAAGTAGTACCACGCCCTCGAACAAAACAAAATGTGTTCAAATGTGTTTGAAATCTTATGGGACTTAACTGCTATGGTCATAAGTCCCTGAGCTTACACGCTACTTAACCTAAATTATCCTAAGGACAAACACACACACCCATGCCCGAGGGAGGACTCGAAACTCAGCCGGGACCAGCCGCACAGGCCCTCGAACAGATCGATACCTTATCCCAATGGGATTGCAGGACACATTTGCGTCGTCCTGGACTGTGACGCAACAGTAGAACAGTGTAACACATCTTACACTAACAGGGGTGACAGTTCGTCGCCGTTTATTACGTCATAGCCTGCGTGCGCGTCGTCCACTTTCCCGCCTACCCTTGACGAATGTGCAGAAACATGCTAGACGATAATGGTGTACGGAACGACGTGACTGGGGACAGGGATGCCATCAGATAGTGTTTTCGAAAGCATCTAGGTTCCATTAGTTTGACAATGATGATCACATTTTGATTCGGTGCGAACAGGGGGGGGGGGGGGGGGATCACAGTGACTGCATTTGCACAACGCATAAAGCGCCAACTTAAGGCCTTATTGCGGGGGGGGGGGGGGGTTACTGGGTACAGCCATAAATCACAGTTAGTGTTTCTCCAGGGCACTGTGACCAGTGTGAGGTACGTGAATGACATCCTGCTACCCGCAGCCATATCCTTCCTTCAGAACAGACCAGACTCCAGGTTTCAGCAACACAATGCATCACAACATGTTGCTGCACGAACATGTGCCTTCTGATTGCCATAGGATGTCAGCCTTTTGGCTTAGACCACCAGATCACTACACATGTCGCCTGTCGAAAATGTGTGGGATACGGTGAAATGGTTCAAATGGCTCTGAGCACTATGAGACAACTTCTGAGGTCATCAGTCCCCTAGATCTTAGAACTACTTAAACCTAACTAACCTAAGGACATCACACGCATCCATGCCCGAGGCAGGATTCGAACCTGCGACCGTAGCGGTCGCGCGGTTCCAGACTGTAGCGCCTAGAACCGTTCGGCCACTGCGTCCGGCGATACGTGAAACGGCGCGTGCAGTGCCATGACCAAATGCCAACCACCACACACGAACTTTGGTACCAGATGATGCAGCATGGATGACTGTACCACAGGACGCCATTCGCGCCTTATACGCGTCGATGCCAGCACGCATGGAACAAGTTATCAGGGCCCATGGCGGACTCTGTGCCTACTACGTAATAGGACACATGCTGAACCGAGGTGACTGAAATGCTAATCTTTTCTGCAGAACATGCTAAGGTACATTCTCTGTGAATATGAACGTCCTATCTCTAGTCGTTCAAGGAGTTCTGTTTTTTTTCTGAACATGGGTGTAATTCAGGACATTTTTCTTGGCCAATTTCGAGTGAAAATATGAGGGATTTGTTGTGGAACATCACGGAATACTCCCGCTTCAACTCCTACAGTTTCACGCCGTTCTGAGAGGAAGCGGCGCCGTGCGTAGCCTTCAAAATGGAGTCTATATCGAATGTGCGTTCCAAGCACAGAGCTGTCACTGAGTGTCCTTTGGCGGAAAACCAGAGCACTGCAGGTATTCACAGGAGCTTGCAGCATCTATACGGAGGCCGCGCAGTGAAGAAAATCACGGTGAGTCGTTGGGCAAAGCTTCTGTCAAAATCACAGCAATGTCGCGTCAAACCTCTCCGATCTCCCGCGTGCCAGGCGGCTGCACACACCCTCAGAAAACTGAAGAAACGACTTTAGGGCGTTCGTCGCCACAAAAGTGCAAACGAACTTCGTGACAACGCAAGGTCTCTCACCAATGTGTGCGCGCGAGAGGAGCTCACAAAACTCCACTGGACTGCTCTTCCTCATCCACCCTACAGCCCAGATCTCGCATCTTCCGACTACCATCTGTTTGACACAATGAAGGAGGGATTCCGTTGGTAGCGTTACGTGGATGATTGAGAGGTTATTGAGACAGCAAGACACTGACTTCGATCACTAAGTGTGGTACCATGCGGGAATACAGGCCCTCCCAGGACGGTGGCTTAAGGTCGCCGCATTCAATGGAGATTATACGAAAAGTAGGGTTTTGTACTCCCCTCCATGAACCATGGACCTTGCCATTGGTGGGGAGGCTTGCGTGCCTCAGCGATACAGATAGCCGTACTGTAGATGGAACCACAGTGGAGGGGTATCTGTTGAGAGGCCAGACAAACATGTGGTTCCTGAAGAGGGGCAGCAGCCTTTTCAGTAGTTGCAGGGGAAACAGTCTGGATGATTGACTGATCTGGCCTTGTAACACAAACCAAAACGGCCTTGCTGTGCTAGAACTGCGAACGGCTGAAAGCAAGGGCAAACTACAGCCGTCATTTTTCCCGAGGGCATGCAACTTTACTGTATGGTTAAATGATGGCGTCCTCTTGGGTAAAATATTCCGGAGGTAAAATAGTCCCCCATTCGGATCTCCGGGCGGGGACTACTCAGGAGGACGTCGTTATCAGGAGAAAGAAAACTGGCGTTCTACGGATCGGAGCGTGGAATGTCAGATCCCTTAATCGGACAGGTAGGTTAGAAAATTTAAAAAGGGAAATGGATATGGTTAAAGTTAGATATAGTGGGAATTAGTGAAGTTCGGTGTCAGGAGGAACAAGACTTCTGGACAGGTGAATACAGGGTTATAAATACAAAATCAAATAGAGGTAACGCAGGAGTAGGTTTAATAATGAATAGGGAAATAGGAATGCGGGTAAGCTACTACAAAAAGGATAGTGAACGCATTATTGTGGCCAAGATACATACGAAGTCCACGCCTACGACAGTAGTACAAGTTTATATGCCAACTAACTCCGCAGATGACGAAGAGATTGATGAAATGTATGATGAGATAAAAGAAATTATTCGGATAGTGAAGGAAGACGAAAATTTAATAGTCATCGGTGACTGGAATTCGGTAGTAGGAAGAGAAGGAAAAGTAGTAGGTGAATTTGGAATGAGAGTAAGGAATGAAAGAGGAAGCCACCTGGTAGAATCTTGCACAGAGCATAATCATAGCTAACACTTGGTTCAAGAATCATAAAAGAAGGTTGTATACATGGAGGAATCCTGGAGATACTAGAAGATATCAGATAGATTATATAATGGTAAGACAGAGATTTAGGAACCAGGTTTTAAATTGTAAGTCATTTCCAGGGGCAGATGTGAACTCTGACCACAATCTATTGGTTATGAACTGTAGATTAAAATTGAAAAAAACTGCAAAAGGTGGGAATTTAAGGAGATGGGACCTGGATAAACTGACTAAACCAGAGGTTGTACAGAGTTTCAGGGAGAGCATAAGGGAACAATTGACAGGAATGGGGGAAAGAAATACAGTAGAAGAAGAATGGGTAGCTCTCAGGGATGAAGTAGTGAAGGCAGCAGAAGATCAAGTACGTAAAAAGACGAGGGCTAGTAGAAATCCTTGGGTAACAGAAGAAATATTGAATTTAATTGATGAAAGGAGAAAATATAAAAACGCAGCAAATGAAGCAGGCAAAAAGGAATACAGACGTCTGAAAAAGGAGATCGACAGGAAGTACAAAATGGCTAAGCAGGGATGGCTAGAGGACGAATGTAAGGATGTAGAGGCTTATCTCGACATGGGTAAGATAGATACTGGATACAGGAAAATTAAAGAGACCTTTGGGGAAAAGAGAACCACTTGTACGAATATCAAGAGCTCAGATGGAAACCCAGTTCTAAGCAAAGAAGGGAAAGCAGAAAGGTGGAAGGAGTATATAGAGGGTCTATACAAGGGCGATGTCATTGGGGACAATATTATAGAAATGGAAGAGAATGTAGATAAAGATGAAATGGGAGATATGATACTGCGTGAGGAGTTTGACAGAGCACTGAAAGACCTGAGTCGAAACAAGGCCCCGGGAGTAGACAACATTCCATTAGAACTACTGACAGCCTTGGTAGAGCCAGGCCTAACAAAACTCTACCATCTAGTGAGCAAGATGTATGGGACAGGCGAAATACCCTCAGACTTCAAGAAGAATATAATAATTCCAATCCCAAAGAAAGCAAGTGTTGACAGATGTGAAAATTACCGAACTATCAGTTTAATAAGCCATGGCTGCAAAATACTAAGGTGAATTCTTTACAGACGAATGAAAAAGTGGTAGAAGTTGACCTCGGGGAAGAACAGTTCGGATTCCGTTGAAATGTTGGAACACGTGAGGCAATACGGACCCTACGACTTATCTTAGAAGCTAGATTAAGGAAAGGCAAACCTACGTTTCTGGCATTTGCAGACTAGGTGAAAGCATTTGACAATGTTGACTGGAATACTCTCTTTGAAATTCTGAAGGTGGCAGGGGTAAACTACAAGGAGCGAAAGAATATTTATAATTTGTACAGAAAGTACAGTTATAAGAGTCGAGGGGAACGAAAGGGAAGTAGTGGTAGGGAAGGGAGTGAGACAGGGTTGTAGCCTCTCCCCGATGTTATTCAATCTGTATATTGAGCAAGCAGTAAAGGAAACAAAAGAAAAATTCGGAGTGGTATTAAAATACATGGAGAAGAAATAAAAACTTTGAGAGACAGCAAAGGACCTGGAAGAGCATCTGAACGGAATGGACAGTGTCTTGAAAGGAGGATATAAGACGAACACCTCTAAAGCAAAACGAGGATAATGGAATGTAGTCGAATTGAATCGGGTGATGCTGCGGGTATTAGATTAGGAAATGAGACGCTTAAAGTAGTAAATGAGTTTTGCTATTTAGGGAGCAAAGTAACTGATGCTGGTCGAAGTAAAGAGGATATAAAATGTAGAGTGGCAATGGCAAGGAAGGCGTTTCTGAAGAAGAGAAATTTGTTAACATCGAGTATAGATTTAAGTGTCAGGAAGTTGTTTCTGAAAGTATTTGTATGGAGTGTAGCAACGTATGGAAGTGAAACATGGACGATAAATAGTTTAGACAAGAAGAGAATAGAAGCTTTCGAAATGTGGTGCTACAGAAGAATACTGAAGATTAGATGGGTAGATCACATAACTAATGAGGAGGTATTGAATAGAATTGGGGAGAACAGGAGTTTGTGGCACAACTTGACAAGAAGAAGGGACCGGTTGGTAGGACATGTTCTGAGGCATCAAGGGATCACAAATTTAGCATTGGAGGGCAGCGTGAAGGGTAAAAATCGTAGAGGGAGACCAAGAGATGAATGAGGAGGAGCATGGAGAGCTGCATCAAACCAGTCTCTGGACTGAAGACCACAACGACAGGGTTTTGTAGCGAAGAGTGGGGAATATTGTGGTGTGTTGGAATTCTGAATAAAACTAACCTGCCTTCAGAGAAAGAATGTGTTGCATTACTTATTGAATATCTCTCGTATAGTGAATCACAGTGTAACGCTTTTGCAAGAAAATCAAATCCTGATGACTGTAGTGCATGGAAGTACTGTCTTATCATTCTCTTGAGAGCTCAAAGTCGTACTCATCTTGAGGGGTTACGACTCAGTTTTTCAGTGGACAGTGGGGAGGACATAAAGACGTGCACAGGACGCATTTGCAATCCACAGGCCTGGAGGCGGTTTTCTGAACAGTCTGCAGTTAGTGTAAGGGGCAGAGCAGCATGTTCGTGATCCGGAAGTCACCAGTGAACGTCCTCAGCGTGTACAATGCTGAAGATCAAAGCTATGCTTTATAAATTATAATTTATTTGGAGGAAATTGTGCGTGATCAAAAGAACATTGTGTAGTGTGGACTAACCGAATGAGGCAGTGCAGTTATTAAGACATGGATGTCATATTCAGGAGAGGGGAGTTGGCTCTTCCCGGCCATACTAATTCAGTTTTTGCGTAGCTTTCCTGCATTATTTCAGGCAAATGCTGTGATGATTCCTTCATCAAAGCCACGTTGACCGCCTGTCCTGTTTTCATAAAAGCATACATATGCAGGGTGAACCAGAACTCCACCTACAAATTTTCAGAGATGATAGTATGGACCAAAAGGGGAGAAGTTTTGATGTACATGAATGGACAAACAAAGGATTACAATTTCTGAAAAATGAGATGATTTATTCAAGAGAAAGAGCTTCACAAATTGAGAAAGTCAATAAAGTGTTGGTCCAGCTCTGGCCGTTATGGAAGCAGTTATTCGGCTTCCCATTGGTTGATAGCCTTGTTGGACGTCCTCCTGAGGGTTATCGTGCCAAATTCGGCCCAATTGGCGTTATAGGTCGTCAAAGTGCGCGGCTGGTTGGAGGGCCCTGCTCGTAATCCTCCAAACGTTCTCAGTTGGGGAGAGATCCAGCGACCTTGCTGGCCAAATTAGGGGTTGGCAAACACGAAGACAGGCAGCAAAAACTGCCGGAGCGTGTGTGTGTGGGAGGGGGGGGGGGGGGAGGGGGTGTTATCTTGCTGAAATGTAAACCCGGGGTGGCTTGTCGTGAAGGGAAACAAAATGGCAATAGAATATCGTCGCCGATCCGTTATGCTTAAGGGGGGGGGGGGGGGCATTGATGAGAAACACACACTATTTCAAAAATAAACCAAATACACAGTTTTGGAGATATGGCAATTAAATTTTGTACCACGCTTTACATGAAAGTAACACATTTCGTCCATTCATTCATAACATTTTTACCCTTATGGACAGTGTTTGAACTCAAATATCTCATGATGACACAATTTTCACTTCTTTCCTTTCTTCCTTTTGTCTTCCCAAAATCTCTTCATCCTTTGAATGTGCTCTTGTTTCCTGCTTTCCGTCCCTAACGCTCCTGTCTTCCTCTTCTCATTTACCATAAATTTTGCCTTGTTAATTTTGTTCCTGAATTCCTCTCTGTCTTTTATCATTTGTTTTATGGCTTGAATGTTTTACTACATCAAACAACTGGTTTGTAGTGTCTGATTTTGGCCTATCTTGATATGCTTTTCTTATTATAACGTGACCTTGTGAGTTTGTATGCTTCCTGGAGTCTTTCCGTTCGTTCTGTGTTGGATGCCTTGTTTGATCCTGCTATTTGTATGTATTCCCCTAAATATTTAAATTTTTCGACTCTTTTTACGGATCCATACATCGTTTGCATGATGTATACATAGTTGGTTTGTCGTTCCATGTATTGAGTCTTCTCATACGATATCTGTAGACCTGTTTTGGCAGCTATTTCATGTAGGTGTTCCATTTACATTTACATATAAAATCCTTTCATTATACATATTCAACTTTTTTTGAATGAAATTTGAAGTTTTATTTTCAAAAAATAATGTATGTTCCCTTTTCCCAGAAAGTATTCAAGAGATTTCTACAAAAATTTCTCTGTTTCATCTCTTTATATGTTGTAAGCTTCTCTCATGAAGTTTTTGGAGTAGGTCAAATAGGAGAATTTTCATAGTTTTTTAATTATAATTCCACAAATACAATTTTAAATTCATGCAAAATTCCAAGCACTTTGCCCCATATCTCAGCTTGCAATCAGAATTTCAAAATTTGCTCTTAAGACAACGGTTAATAGGCTTACAGAAATATATGTACAAAATTTCATAATTCTACCATTCATAGAATCTGAGGAAAAGATACATAAATTTTAAAAAACAAACTTTTCAGGAAACGCAATTTAAAGTTTAACCTTTTTTCTTATGTCATTTCTTCAGAAGGCACCACATTTGTACTCTGGGTCGTCTTTCCCGTCAAGGATTCTCTTCCGGTTTCTTGTTGTCTGTCTTCTTTCCTTTAGCAGGTCTTCAACTGACTTTTCAGCTGTAAAGCTATTTTTCTCAGGATGTCTTGAGTAAAATTTCCTATCTTGAAGCCCATTCTTTCAAATACCTCCATCCTCCCGACGTTCCCCTCATTAAATACAATAACTGCATCATAAGTTGCACTTCTGACAACTGTAGCAGATGCAAATGTATTTTTAGGGCTTCGTTTCCATATGAGTGAATTTAGAGACTCATTTGGATTTTCGGTTTCGCCATGAACACACTTTTTGAGAAGTGCAGGAGTGGTCAAAGATGATCTATACAACCAAAGAGTATCTATCATGGCCTTCTAGATGTATCCCGCACACGTTTGGTTGAAAGTAATACACAGAATCGTTGCTCACTGAGCTTGTATTGAAGTGCTGCTTCGAAACGTGGGCATGGCAGAGAGGCCGCGTCACACTTTCAATTAATTTTCAGGCACTTCGGATGTGATTTCAAATTGAAACTTTGGGAACTTATTGTTCATGAGTTGTACTAATAAATAAAAAATAAGTCGTAAATTGACATTTTTGGTCAATTTCATCAACGTCCCCTGTTGTGTACATAGTTCCGCGTAGTCAGCGGGTACACAACTTTCCCACTAGAGCGCGCCCTGCTAAGCACAACAGTGCAGGCGCAGCGCTCGTCCGTCTCCGCACTACGAGATGGCGCTGCCATAGAGACGGACCAAATTCTGCTTCCGCCGATCTGTGTATTAATATGTAATGCAGCCAATGAGATTGCTGCTAACGTAGAACCTTTTCTCCTCGCGGATCACACTCGCGATTAGCCAGTTGCATCAATCTGTACGAGTCTGCATTAGTCTGTACCAGTCTATAGTCAAGTTTCAGCCTGTGCCTAATAAGATTACCATATTCCTGTACATAGCCATGAAGATAAATGTATACACACTTTTGTCGAGTATCAGATATATATGTGAGAATAAGATTAATGTACCAATACCAAAGGAACTTGTAAATAGCATCCAGAACCAAGTTAAGTAATTTTTATGCTTGTTATTATTTTTAATAAATGTGTGTGAAAATTAATCAAGTTCTGTTTAAAGTTGGTCATTGTCAGTCTGCTACTCTAAGCGTGCAGGTGGCATTTCTATCGTCTGACCTAACGGCAGAAGATAAACACGTCACAATAAAGCCACAAGACATATTGCTGACACTTGCCTACTTCATTAGAGCGACAAATAAGCTGATGGTGTGTGTACTGAACGTCTTACATTACGCGCACCACGTCCCCCCTTAAGAGTGCGGCGGATGATAACTGAGGGGATCCTGCTGTGAAATGCAGTCCATCCCCAGCCCACCACTCCATGTTGTTGGGCTGTATGACGAGCGACTGTCAGGTTGGTGCCCCACCACTGTCCAGGGCGTCTCCAGGTATGTCTCCACTGGTCGTCATGGGCTCAGTTCGAAGCGGGACTCGTTAATGAAGACGATTATACGTGAAGCCATTGAGATTCCAGGCCGATTGTGCGCCACATCAGTGCAAACTGCCCTGTTCGTGTACAGAAGTCAGTGGTAGTCGGCGCAGGGTGCTCAGCCGCCTCTCTGCAAGCCGCCTATTAATGGTCCCTGATGTCACTGAAGGACGACGGGTCGACGATAGTGACGAATCCGGGGCTCTGTATGCCTCTCTGACCATTGCTCGGTCCCCTTGTGTTTCTAGATCGACCACTTCTTTCTTGAAACCTCCTGGCAGATTAAAACTGTGTGCTGGACCGAGACTCGAACTCGGGACCTTTTCCTTTCGCGGGCAAGTGCTCTACCATCTTAGCTAACCAAGCACGACTCACGCCCCCTCCTCACAGCTTTAGTTTCGCCAGTAGCTCGTCTCCTACCTCCCAAGTTTCACAGAAGCTCTTCTGCGAACTTTGCAGAACTAGCACTCCTAGAAGAAAGGTTATTGATGGTGTTGGCACAGCAACCAGCCACAAATTTACTTACTTAGTTCCTTTATTCAAAGGGCACTGTTACCGGTTTCGAATTGCTGTGATTCATCTTCAGACAGTTTACACGCTTTCCTTATGTCATGTGATGTGCTTTTTACAGACTAATTGTCGTAAAATATAAATAATACTTAATTATAAGTACGCCATACACGGATGGTTGCGTTACAGATTTTCGTTGCATGTGACTTACGTGAAATGTGGGTTTGGAGTGTTTGTTTTCATAACATTCGTCCAACAGATGTCAGTCAATACATTCCCACTGCATTCTTATTGCACACGTAAATGTTTCTCACTGAACACTTCAGATTTTTCACTGAGAAGATTTCTACCACGCACCACATGTTTTGATGCATACAAAGAGCTTACAAACATATGAGTATCAAAGATGCTATGATATATCGTACCATTTGAAGATGTCCTATGTTTGGAAAGGATCATACATTCACTTACGCAATTGAAATGCCTTTTACACTAGTAAAGAGACACTGATTTTTTGAGTTGATACTGTTACATTAATTATAAAGTTGTTTCTTTAAAGTACTGTATAGGTAAAGTAGTACATTATTTAATTACATTTAGCATCATGAAAATTATAGTAACATATAAATTTGCTACTTGATCTGCAGACAGCCATACTAATATTATTTGCTTTGGAGGTTGGAAAATAATTTTTGGAAATTTTTCAGGAAAGAGGTGTTAGCTAACTCTGTTTGTTCATTAAGGATATAATCTGGGGTGCTGTTTTGTGTGTGTGTATTTATATTTCTTCTAATATATTCATAGTGCCTCCTTTTTCTGTTAGATGTAAAATTTTTAAGTTGTTCTCAATGTTTCCCATTGAATGGTTTTCTTCAGCAATATGGGCTGCAAATGCAGATTTCTTCAAGTTACCAAGTCTTAAAGCATCAATGTGTTCTTTGTATCTAATTTCAAAACTTCTGCCTGTCTGTCCAATGTAGAATTTTGGGCATGAATCGCATTTGAGTTTATATATTCCTGATTTGCGGTAGGTATTTACATCGTGGATTACTTTTTGTTGTAATTTATTATTTGTGGAAATGCTGATTGTGATATTTTTCTTTTTAAATATGTTTGCTATTTGGTATGATAGTGGGCCTATGTATGAGAGAGCAGCATATTTAGGTTTGGCTTCAGTGGCACACTGACTTGGCTTGAAGTGACTGCTGTGAAGCGGATCTGTGGTTTTTGTCTGCATTTTGTTGTGGAGTTTTTCTATTATTATGGGTGGTAAACATACACTACTGGCCATTAAAATTGCTACACCACGAAGATGAATTGCTACAGGCGCGAAATTTAACCGATAGGAAGAAGATGCTGTGATACGCAAATGATTAGCTTTTCACAGCATTCACACAAGGTTGGCGCCGGTGGCGACACCTACAACGTGCTGACATGAGTAAAGTTTCCAACCGATTTCTCATACACAAACAGCAGTTTACCGGCGTTGCCTGCTGAAACGTTGTTGTGATGCCTCGTGTAAGGAGGAGAAATGCGTACCATCACGTTTCCGACGTTGATAAAGGTCGGACTGTAGCATATCGCGATTGCGGTTTATCGTATAGCGACATTGCTGCTCGCGCTGGTCGAGATCCAATGACTGTTAGCAGAATATGGAATCGGTGGGTTCAGGAGGGAAATACGGAACGCCGTGCTGGATCCCAACGGCCTCGTATCACTAGCAGTCGACCTGACAGGCATCTTATCCGCATGGCTGTAACGAATCGTGCAGCCAAGTCTCGATCCCTGAGTCAACAGATGGGGACGTTTGCAAGACAACAACCATCTGCACGAACAGTTCGTCGACGTTTGCAACAGCATGGACTATCAGCTCGGAGACCGTGGTTGCGGTTACCCTTGACGCTGCATCACAGACAGGAGCGCCTGCGATGGTGTACTCAACGACGAACCTGGGTGCACGAATGGCAAAACGTCATTTTTTCGGATCGATCCAGGTTCTGTCTACAGCATCATGATGGTCGCATCCGTGTTTGGCGACATCGCTGTGAACGCACATTGGAAGCGTGTATTCGTCATCGCCATATTGGCGTATCACCCAGAGTGATGGTATGGGGTGCCATTGGTTACACGTCTCGGTCACCTATTGTTCACATTGACGGCACTTTGAACAGTGGACGTTACATTTCAGGTGTGTTACGACCTGTGACTCTACCCTTCATTCGATCCCTGCGAAACCCTACATTTCAGCAGGATAATGCACGACCGCATGTTGCATGTCCTGTACAGGCCTTTCTGGATACAGAAAATGTACGACTGCTGCCCTGGCCAGCACATTCTCCAGATCCCTCACCAACTGAAAACGTGTGGTCAATGGTGGCCGAGCAACTGGCTCGTCACAATACGCCAGTCACTACTCTTGATGAACTGTGGTATCGTGTTGAAGCTGCACTGGCAGCTGTACCTGTACACGCCATCCAAGCTCTGTTTGACTCAATGCCCAGGCGTATCAAGGCCGTTATTACGGCCAGAGGTGGTTGTTCTGGGGACTGATTTCTCAGGATCTATGCACCCAAATTGCGTGAAAATGTAATCACATGTCAGTTCTAGTATAATATATTTGTACCATGAATACCCGTTTATCATCTGCATTTATTCTTGATGTAGCAATTTTAATGGCCAGTAGCGTATGGATTAAAGCCATATTCCTGTTTGCATGCTGATGGGATTTGGCGTTCAAATATCGACCCCTCCACATTGGATTGCTAAACGGTCAGTGTCCAATCTTTCCGTCAGATGGCCTACAGACTTCGACCTCCAGAAAACACATCACATCGCTCTTTTAGATTTCTACCGTCGATTATATTGTGTGACGTCGTTGGTTTACATTCTGTTGGGAACAGCTGTTGCCTTCTTGTGGCCAAACAATGAGTGAATCATCAGGCTACCGGAACCAGTAGTTGGACTGAGCTGTCTGCTCCAAGTTTCCACCAACAGGAGTGCGTGACGCTGGCATCTTATATCCACGGCCGTACCGGGCAAACCCCTTGTGGTGTGTGGTGGAGGGAACTTCTGGGACCACCGTCTTCCCCACGTTTCCTGTCCCATTTGCGAATGGCACGTAGTAAGAATGATTCTTTGCAGACCTTCAGTGAATCTCAACCTGGCATCCACTTTTCCTTAACATTTTGTTTCCTGTGGTCTTTTTCGTGTCAGATGGTTACTCGTAGGTATTTTTCGGTAGTTACTGTTTCCAGTGAGTTGTCAGCAACAGTATTACCGAACACTAGACTATCTCTTCGTCTGTTCTTACGCAGTACGTTACTCTCCGTGTATGTCTGGTGTCAGCTAGCAGTCTCCACAACAGAGGTTCGTCCTCTGCAGATCTTTCTGTCTGTTCACGAAACATGGAGTGACTGCTCGTTATTTTAGTTGGTACTAAAATATTGATACAAAATCTTCTAAGACGGTTTTAACCTCCTGCTGTTGAACTTTTGAAATAGAGGAACCCTCCATTCATCAGACATCATGAAGCTATTAAACTCCTCCAGTAGAAAACGATGAACTACAAGTACGCACATATAATTGTGGATAAAATGTATCTCTTCACACTGGAAAAGAAAATTTAGTCTTTTGCTGGGCATACAGGAGAAAATAACTGCACTGCCGCTAAAGTAATTCTTTCCCTCCACTGAAATAAAAGTTACCTTCTGTAGTTGATGATCTACGTACACAAATACTCTGCAAGCCACCGTATGGTGTATGGCGGAGGGCACCTTCTACACTATAAGTGATTTCCTTTCCCGTTCCCCCGTTCCCTTGCAAATGGAGCGAGGCAAAAATAGCTATTTATATTCCTTCGTACGAGTGCCAATCTCTCTTACCTTATCTTCGTGGTCCTTAGACGAAATGTACATTGGCGGCAGTGGAGTCGGTCTGTTCTCAGGTTCAAATGCCTGCCCCCTGAATCTTTGCTGCAGCGAGTCCCACTTGAATTCACGACGTATCACCGTAATACTCGCGTGTTGATCGAACGCACCGCCGGCCGGTGTGGCCGAGCGGTTCTAGAAGCTTCAGCCTGGAAGCGCACGACCGCTACGGTCGCAGGTTCGAATCCTGTTTCGGGCATGGATGTGTGTTATGTCCTTAGGTTTAAGTAGTTCTAAGTTCTAGGGAACTGATGACCTCAGATGTTAAGTTCCATAGTGCTCATAGCCATTTGAACCTTTTCGAACGCACCGGTAACAAATCTAGCGGTCCGGCCCTGAATCGATTCGACACCTTCCTTTAATCCGAACTGAAAGGCATCCCAAACACTCAAGCAGTATCGAAGAATGGGGCGCAGCAGTGTCTATGTACTGTCTCCTTTACAGACAAACCTCACTTTCCTGAAACCCTCCCAAGTCCATCGTTCACCTTCCCTACCACATTCTTACATATTCGTTGCATTTCGTATCATTTTGCAGCGTTACGCCAAGGTATTTAGTCTACGTGACGGCGTTAAGCAGTACACAACTTATTCTTTATTCGAACCTTACTGGATTGTTTCTCTTACTGATGCACTTACTTACATTAATGCTGCCATTCATCACACCAACTAGAAATCTTGTCTAAATCATCTTGTATCCTCCTAGAGCCACTCACCTTCGACACCACAGCGTCATCAGCAAACATGGCGCAGGTTGGTGCTCATACTGCCTCTCAGATCATTTGTATATAGAGAGAGTAAGAGCTTCCCTGGGTCATTCCCAACGGTGCCCTTGCCCTCTATGAACACTCGCCGTCGAGGAGAACGTGCAGGGTTCTCTTACTTAAAAGAACCTATTCCGTATGCTCGTACCTTCGTTAGTCTGCAGTAAGGCACCATGTCAAACGCTTTCCATAAATCTAGGCACATGGAACATGCCTGCTGCTCTTCATCCTTCGTTTTCAGCGTATCATTTGAGAAAAAGGCAAGCTGAGTTTCGCATGGGCGATGCTTTCTAAAACCGTTATGATTGTGGATTAATATGAGTCTCGTCGTCTACATGAATAAAAGTCAGTCTTTTGTTTTAGGAATGTTATGAAGATAAGCACCCATGTTTTGCATGACACTAAAATGGATTCGTCCCTTTGCCTAAATAAAGTGTACTGTCTGCAGTACACAATACCTCGACGCAGGAGCACCAGAATAGGAAAGTTCTAGATTGCAGAGGTTTCGTTTTATTTTGAACAATTAGTTGTTTTCCCCTTGTGTTCCACCTGTTTACTTTATACAGCTATATCACTTACTGAAATAGCTATAAGAGTTTACGATACTTTTTTGTGCCTTTTTTTTCATCAGTGTGTCCATTTCGTGGGGACAGGAGTGATGGTGAGCACTAGCAGTGGTCCCTGGATCATAATTTGCTCCATGTTGCCAAGTGTTGTCCCACGATTTTCATCCCACGCAGTTCGAAAATATGCCCCTTCAGTATAGGACAAGTATTCCGAGAATGTAGCAGTTCGGCTCTCAGTACTGTATGTGGCTCTATTCCCGACCATCCATAGAGCTGCCGCGCTTTCAGTAATTGGGCATCGCATGCTGTGGCGCCGCATTAGTTCCCGAACGCTGATTAAGCGAGCTTCCCTCCTATCATTATTGGCCTGTCGTTGGCTGCCAAAATCCTCAACTCCTGCGCTGCCCCGCAACCGAATCTGTGCGCCAGCGAGCCAAGGTATCCGCATTTGCTGCAGGCGGCTGTGGATTCTGTGTGGTTTGTCGATCATCGTCATTATCTCACTGACGTGGGTAGACTCTTTTAAGAGTACAGAGTTCCAAACTTGAGACGCTTCAAAGTCCAGCAGGTGTCTCATCTGTTCGCTAACAGGAGGCCGTGCTGGAAAGTAATGCATCGTAATTTTTTTATGTGAAAACTCTTAAAGCTTTTTAAATAAAAAACTATATTAAGATTCTACATCTTTATCCTTCATCTCTAAATATTTTTTTCTCAAAATACTGACCTTGGCGATGAACACATTTCTCCCAACGGCATACCAGTTTGTTGGTACCGTCACTGTAGAATGTTTGACTTTGTTGTTAATGAAGCCGCATGCTCACCTCCACTTGTACCACTTCATCACTATCAAAGTGAAGTCCTCGAAGATAGTCTTTAAGTTCTGGAAATAGAACACTAGAAACTGTGGTAGTAATCCGTCAAGCTTGATCGAACCTCAGCACCACAAAGCGGAGAAAATTGAAACTGCGTTACGCAAAATACCGAAAGCACTTAGTATAAATGTTCTCGAAGAGCTGGAAATTTATATTCATACAAGGAAATACCCACACAAAATTGTAAATGAACACGCACAATTTAAACATAAATACTATCGTAAAACGTTACCGCCGTAATAGAACACGAAGAAATATAGTCAAAACTTACACGGGCCCTAGATAAAATTCAAAGAAAAATAAGAACAACGGTAAGAAGACCATCTGTGGTAAGTTCTATATACTTTGTAAACATGTAGTATCACAGTAAAGAACTGTCAAAAGTGAACTGTCAAAATATCTGAAAAAACGTATTTTTATATTTCGTAGTTACAAGAACTATTATACTTACCGCGACGTGACAGGAAGAGTTTACTATAGATGGTCCTCATTTGCAACTAGGCGTATGTACCTGCACAAATGTAAACGTCAAACAGCCGCAATTTATGTACAGATGATCTTACTAATGTTATTTCGGACGTCACTTGATAGTGGCAATAAACCGAAACAGGCCTGTCGTGTAAAATATTAAAAAGCAAATTATGTTACTGCATCTGGTTTGGAGCATTCCTTTCCATAATGTCTTACACAGATGGAAATCGGATGGAGCCAAGTGGGGGCTGCATGGAGGATGATGGGTGGCGGTGAACCCACGGTGTCACAGCGCTCGTGTGTGGCCGCTGTGGCCGACCGGTTCTAGGCGCTTCAGTCCGGAACTGCACTGCTGCTACGGTCGCAGGTTGGAATTCTGCCTCGGGCATGGGTGTGTGTGATGTCCTTTGGTTAGTTAGGTTTAAGTAGTTCTAAGTTCTAGGGGACTGATGACCTCAGATGTTAAGTCCCATAGTGCTCAGAGCCATTTGAACCATTTGAACTAACGATGTCTGTCGCTTTGGATCGGAAGTGATTCTCTTGGGTTGTGGTCACTTAGCTGAAATGGTGAAGACTGCCAGGCTTGCTTGCAAAGCACCATCGACAGCACTGATTGCAGACCTTTGGTACACGGGCAAGTGGAGGGTCTGAGTCAGAGGCTCAGACTTACATGATTCATTTCTGGATACTTCGAAGAAAAGTTGAGTGTCTTCCCAAACAGGTACCCCACTCATACAATTGTAGTTGGTGGTGGCACCACTATATGTTAGCGAAAATACATGTTCAAATCCGGTGGTAGGTATAAAACACCGTCAGAAATTGTACTAAACGCTTTCTCCGGAAATTATTTTGGAGAAAAAAAAAGTAGAGGGCATCACGACAGATACAGGGATTAACGATCACAAGGTCGTTGTAGCGATATTAACCACCGAAACATACAAACTCACCTAAAGGAAACTCAAAATATATCTATTTAAAAAAGCAGGCACAAATTCGCTTGACGCCTTCCAAAGAGACAGTCTCCACATCTTCCCAACTATGTAAGTATAGACCAAATGTGGCTTCAATTCAAAGAAACCGTATCGGCAGCACTGGAGAGATTTACGTTGATAAGAGATGAAACTGATCCCTATGGCACACAAAACGGCTCAGAACACTGTTGCACAAGCAACGGAAAAAGCGAATCAAATTTAAAAGAACAGAAAATCTTCAAGATGGGCAATGTTTTACTGAAGCTCGAAACTTTGTGTGGACTTCAATGCGAGACGCTTTTAATAGCTTCCACAACGAAACCCTGACAGAAGAAGAGGACTGATTCTAGTAGTAAGTAATGTACACCAGCGGCTAGACACAATCAAAACCTTCACTGTGCGATGCTGGCAATAATATTACAGCTGACTGCATCACTAAAAGTAAGTTATTAAAATTAGTTTTCTGAAATTCTTTCGCCAAAAAGTACGAAGTAAATATCACAGAAATCGAATGAAGACCAGTTGCCAACATGAATATATTAAAAGTAGATATACTTGCTGTAGCGAAGCAGCTTAAATCAATTAATAAAGACAAGTCTTCCGGCCCAGGTAGTGTACCAATTAGTTTCCTTCCAGTGTATGCTGATGCAATAGCCCCATACTTAGTAATAATATACAAGCGCTCACTCGACGAAAGAAACGTACCAAAAGACCGGAAAGTTTCGCAGATGACATCAATACCCAACAAAAGAAATAGGAGTGATCCGCTGTATTACGGACTCATATCACTGACCGATTTGTATTAGAACTATGGAACGTATACTGTGTGCGAACATGCTGAATTACCTTGAAGAAAAGGGTCTATTGACTCGTCACTCTTGTGGAGCACAAGTAGCTCTTTATTCTCACGAAGTAATGAGTGCTATGGACAGGCGATCTCAAATTGATTCCATATTTCTAAATTTCCAGAAGACTTTTCACATCGTTTCTCACAAGATACTTACCACAAAGATCGTGACATGTCCTCCAGAGATGGGAAGAATATATAAAAGAGCTATATGACACAAATAGCAAACCAGAAACTCTGGAACTTGAATCACACAACAGTGTAAGTGATGAAGAGAAAGGACCGACCATCATAATGGAAGAAGTAAAGTCTGCCATTGCTGCAATGAAAAATGGCAAAGCAGTAGGTACAGATACAATACCGGGAGAAATACTAAAATGCTTGAACCACAATGGAATAAGAGAAATATTGAGGTTATGTAATAAAATATGTGACAGTGGTGAATGGCCTGAGGACTTTTTGACAACAGTAATGATTGCATTACCGAAAAAACAAGGAACCAAGAAATGCAGCGAGCACAGGACAATCAGCCTCATTTCACATGCAGCGAGAGTGATGTTAAGAATAATTAATAAAAGACTTGAAAAAGTAATAGAGGAGAATGTCGGCGAGGAGCAGTTTGGCTTTAGACGGAATACGGGCACCAGAGATGCAATAGGGCTCCTACGAATCTTGGGAGAAAGGTTTATTGAAAAAGGAAGAGACCTATACATGTGCTTCATCGATTTAGAAAAGGCATTTGACAATGTGGTTTGGGACAAGCTGGCGACTATTATAAGGGAAAAGAGAGTGGACTGGAAAACTAGAAGACTTATAAACTCATTATACCTTAATCAAAAAGTTTCAGTTAAAGTGAGAGGAGAAAGTACAAACTGGATCAGACTAGGGAAAGGAGTAAGACAAGGATGCTGTTTATCACCTACTCTTTTCAACCTGTACTTGGAAAATATGATTGACCAATGCTCATTAGATGACAAAGGAGTAGAAATTGGAGGAAGAAGAGTAGGGTGCTTGAGATTTGCTGATGACATGGTCCTTCTAGCGACAGGGGAAAAAGAATTACAGGTTTTGGTGGACACCATTGCAACTAACGGAAAAAATATGGAATGAAACTTAACACAAATAAAACAAAAGTATTGGCAATAGGAGTAAATAAGGAAATAAAAATTGTGCTGAATGGAGAAACACTAGAACAGGCGCAAAATTTTAAGTATCTTGGAAGCAAGATAGACACCGACTGGAAGTGCACCACAGAAATTAAAACAAGGATAGCAATGGCAAAAGAGGCGTTTTATAAGAAAAGGAGAATCTTCTGCAGCGGTCTGGACAGAGAACTCAGAAAGAGACTCATAAAATGTCTTGTATGGAGTGTTCTTCTATATGGCACTGAAACATGGACTATGAGGAAAAAAGACAGAGAAAGGCTGGAGGCTTTTGAGATCTGGACATGGCGGAAGATGGAAAGAATAAGTTGGATGGACAGAGTAAAAAATGAAGAGGTACTGAGAAGAGTGGGAGAGAAAAGACAGTTACTAGATGTAATAAAGAGAAGAAAAAGAAATTGGATTGGGCATATATTAAGAAAGAATGACGGACTGATAAAAACAGTTTTAGAAGGTTATGTAGAAGGGAAAAGGAAGCGAGGAAGGAAGAGATTCCAGATACTGGATGACATGATGGACGGTACAACATACAGCAGCCTTAAGAAGGAAGCAATGGATCGCAGAAAATGGAGAGGCAAAGGACCTGCTAATATATCAGATAACTGATTATGATGACCTTCCAACATACTGCGTGCCTCCGGAGTGTCGCCTCAGTTGTGCGCATGGAGTCGACATTTCCCGTCAGAAAGGGCTCAGTACGTAGTAATCGACGGAAAATCGTGGGGTGGAACAGAGGTGATATCCGGCGTTCCCCAGGGAAGTATTATAGGCAATTTGCTTTTGCCAATCTATATAAACGGTCTTGGGAGAAAATCTGAACAGCCCTCTTAGATTTTTTTCAGATGATAATGCTATTTACTATATTGTAAAGACATCAGTAGATAAAAACCAATTGCAAGATGATTTAGACGAAGTATGTGTATGATGTCAAAAGTGACAATCGTGTCTGTATGAGGAAAAGTATAACATTATCCACAAGAATACGAAAAGAAATACGTTAAACTTCGGTTACACGACAAATGATACAAATTTAAAGGCTGTGAATTCAACTAAATACCTAGGTACGACAATCACGAACAACTTAAATTGGAGCGATCACGTAGATAATGTTGTGAGGAAGGCAAACCAAAGACTGCGTTTTATTGCCAGAACACTTAGAAGATGCAACAGATATACTAAAGAGACTGCCTACACTACGCTTGTCCGTCCTCCTGAAATACTGCTGCACCGTGTGTGATGCTTACCGGACAGAATTGGCGGAGGACATCGAAAAGGTATTATCGCGAAATGGGGGTGGAGTGTCACGATATGATAAGCGAGATGGGATGGCAATCAATAAAACAAAGGCATTTTTCGTTGCTGCGAGATCTTTTCACGAAATTTCGATCACTTCTGAAACGATCTTCGAAATAAAATAAGAGAAATCAGAGTTCGCACAGAGAGCTTTAAGTGTTGATTTTTTTCTCACGCGCTCTTACAGAACGGAACGGTAGAGAAATATTCTGGAGATGGTTTGAAGAACTCTCTACCAGGCACTTAAGTGTGAATTGCAGAGTAATCATGTCGATGTAGATACAGTGGGTTACAGCTTGCGTCAGCGAAGCGGGAAAGTCCAGCGAGTGATATACACGACATATAATACCTCAACCAATATTGGGAAGAGAATAAAAAATTTAAAAAATAAAAAATTGGGAGGCATTACTTTTTAGCACGCCCTCATAGTTTCGCAGGAGGTTCGTAAATGGGTTGATACCCATTAACTAAGGGCATTGATATCCTTACCCATTGTGCTTGTCATCGAATCAACACGTTTTATGGCAGAACGGCCTGTCATTTTATATCATCACACCTCTCCTGGCTACGACATAACGCGATGGTGATGTAATGTAACGGCATTTTTCATTCTAACGGTTCCGTACCGCAGTTGGTAAAAAAGGAAGCCTTATACATTGTAGGAGCCCATTCTTGTCCGTCTATCTATCCGTTTGTTGAGACCCTTTATCTCATGAACATGTACAGGGATCAAGTTGAAATTTGTACCAAATGCTATGGTCTCCGGTACCTTGGCGACGTAAAAAATTTAAGTTCCTAAGTCAAGGCAATCAAAAGCTAGATGAACTACCTACATACATAGTCAAGTTTGTAGGGGCAGCGTCACAGTGCGAATCCTTCTGCGACTTGCCCGGTTTCTTTCGTTCATGTTTCTTTTGTTGTCGAATAGGCGTCCATTTGAAAACGGTATACCTCTGCGAGTATTTTTGGCTCTTCTCGAAACCAAGCGCTTGCATTTGTTCTAAACGGCAGTCGCTTCGAGCGGGTCCGAAGTCGGAAGCGCGCCCGACAACGCATCCGATTTCACTCAGAATACTTCTTAAATGTTTGGGCCACAACATTACTCCGTGATTACACTCTAAACCTATGGTGACTCACGGGCCTGATTCACATACGTGGGCACACGCGGAGAATTACTTGGGATGACGTGACGCTGTACGAGTTTTGTAATGTCGCTTCCTGCTGTTTCACGTTGAGGAGTCATTTCGTCACGTGTAACGCAGAATACGTTCTGCGATATTTCGGTAGCGTGTCACGTAAAATAGAAGCAATAGGAAAGCAAGAACACTACCTATGTCACAGGCAAAAACCAAGACGCTATACCATATTTATCGTGTTCAGTTGAAGCTCATATCTACATCTACATACATACTCCGCAATTCACCGTACGGTGCGTGGCGGAGGGTACCTCGTACCACAATTAGCATCTTCTCTCCCTTCTCCACTCCCAAACAGAACGAGGGAAAAATGACTGCCTATATGCCTCTGTACGAGACCTAATCTCTCTTATCTTTGTGATCTTTTCGCGGAATGTAAGTTGGCGGCAGTAAAATTGTACTGCAGTCAGCCTCAAATGCCGGTTCTCTAAATTTCCTCAGTAGCGATTCACGAAAAGAACGCCTCCCTTCCTCTAGAGACTCCCACCCGAGGTCCTGAAGCATTTCCGTAACACTAGCGTGATGATCAAACCTACCAGTAACAAATCTAGCAGCCCGCCTCTGAATTGCTTCTATGTCCTCCCTCAATCCGACCTGATAGGGATCCCAAACGCTCGAGCAGTACTCAAGAATAGGTCGTATTAGTGTTTTATAAGCGGTCTCCTTTATAGATGAACCACATCTTCCCAAAATTCTACCAATGAACCGAAGACGATTATCCTCCTTCCCCTCAACTGCCATTACATGCTTGTCCCACTTCATATCGCTCTGCAATGTTACGCCCAAATATTTAATCGACGTGACTGTGTCAAGCGCTACACTACTAGTGGAGTATTCAAACGGGATTCTTTTTCCTATTCATCTGCATTAATTTACATTTATCTATATTTAGAGTTAGCTGCCATTCTTTACACCAATCACAAATCCTGTCCAAGTCATCTTGTATCCTCCTACAGTCACTCAACGACGACACCTTCCCGTACACCACAGCATCATCAGCAAACAGCCTCACATTGCTGTCCACCCTATCCAAAAGATCATTTATGTAGATAGAAAACAACAGCGGACCTACCACACTTCCCTGGGGCACTCCAGATGATACCCTCACCTCCGATGAACACTCACCATCGAGGACAACGTACTGGGTTCTATTACTTAAGAAGTCTTCGAGCCACTCACATATTTGGGAACCGATCCCATATGCTCGTACCTTAGTTAGGAGTCTGCAGTGGGGCACCGAGTCAAACGCTTTCCGGGTTTTATGTTATACTTTACAGCCTAAGGATATATTCTGTTTCTAAGCAACAGCACATTGAATGTTTCGAGAGCGAATTGCTATTGGTTCGATCTGTTGTGATAAAATAACCGGAAACGTCAAACTGGTGCTTAAATAATTTTCGTATTTAGTTATTTTCGCGTTATCTCAGATTCAAGAGAAGTAAAAACCTAGCTGACGAACAACATCTGAACGAAGAGAAAATGAGCGTAAGGGGAGCATTGAGAGAAGGGTTCAATGACTTTCAAAGTAAGGCGTTGTCAACGGACCTGAGTAAAAATCCTAAGAGTTTTGGTCGTATGTAAAATCCGTAAGTGGGTCAAAATCATCTATCCATTCTCTCAGCAACCACACCGGCTTCGAAACAGAAGATAATAGAGAGACGATCGAAATACTGAATTCGGTCTTCCGAAGTTGTTTCACCGCTGAAGATGGTAACGCTATCCCTCCTTGCAATCGTTGTACGAAAGTGGAAGTGGCTGATAAAGAGATAACCGATCGCGGAACTGAAAAGCAGCTACAATCGCTTAGTAGTGGAAAGTGGTCGGGACCATATGAGATACCTATAAGATTCTATAAAGATTATGCTAAAGAACTTGCTCCCCTTCTAGCAGTAATTTATCGTAGACCGCTTGAGGAACGAAAGGTACCTAACGACTGGAAAACGGCGCAGGTTATTCCCGCTTTTAAGAAAGGCCGTAAGACATTTCTACACAATTATAGACCTATATCGTTAACGTCTGTCTGTTGTAGAATTATGGAACATGTTTTATGATCAAGAATTATGACGTTTTTGGAAAACGAACATCTCCTCTAAAAAAATTGATCATGGATTTCCCAAATACAGATCCTGCGAAACTCAACTCGCTCTGTTCCTCCATGAGATCCACAGCACAGAGGACAACGGCTCTCAGCTTGATGCCGTGTTCCTTGATTTCAGTGAGGCATCTGACACCGTCCCGCATGGCCATTTAATGAAAAAAATACGAGCTTACGGAGTATCGGAGCAGACTTGGGACTGGATTGAAGACTTTCTCGCAGACAGAACTCAACCCGTCGCTCTTAACGGAACAAAATCGACAGATGTGAAGATAATATCCGAAATACCACAGGGAGCTGTGATAGGGCCGTTACTGTTTACAATATATATAAATGATCTAGTAGCAAGCGTCGGATGCCCTTTAAGGCTATTCACAGATGATGCAGTTGTCTATACCGGAATAGCAACTTAGAAGATAGTAAGAATTTGCAGAACGACCTTCAGGGAATTGATGAATGGTGCAGGCTCTGGCAGTTGACCCTGAACGTAAATAAATGTAACATACTGCGCATACATACGAAAATGTACCGCTACACTATTGATGACAAACAGCTGGAGACAGCTGGCGTAACTATCCAGAGCGACCGTAAGTGGAATGACCATATAAAACAGTGGGTAAAGCAGACATCGGACTCAAATTCATCGGAAGAATCTTAAGGAAATGTAGCTCATCCACGAAAAAAGTGGCTTATAAGGCGCTTATTCGCCCGATTCTTGAGTATTGTTTGTCAATCTGGGATCCCTTTCATGTAGGACTGATAGAGGAAATAGAGAAGATGCAACGAAGAGCGGCGCGTTTCGTCACGAGAGTGTTTAGCTGGCGAGATGGCTCAAATGGTTCAAATGGCTCTGAGCACTATGGGACTTAACATCTGAGGTCATCAGTCCCCTAGAACTTAGAACTACTTAAACCTAACTAACCTAAGGACATCACACACATCCATGCCCGAGGCAGGATTCGAACCTGCGACGTTGCGGTTCCAGACTGAAGCGCCTAGAACCGCCGGCCGGCCTAGCTGGCGAGAGAGCGTTACGGAGATGCTAAACAAACTCTACTGGCAGACGTTACAATAGATGCGTTGTGCATCACAGAGGAGTTACTATTGAAATTTCGGAACAACACTTTTCCTGAGGAGTCGGGCAACATATTACTTCCCGCCACCTACATTTCGCGTGTTGACCACAAGGAGAAAATTCGAGAAGTTAGAGCCAGTACAGCAAAGGCTTACCGACACTCATTCTTCCTACCCACTATTCGCGGGTGGAACAGGGTTGTAGGGATCAGATAGTGCTACCGAAAGTACCCTTCGCCACACACCATTAGGTTGCTTGATGAGTATGATGTAGATAACTATTGTTTTATGAGACTAAGGCGTTTTAAAGCAGCGACGCATTGAAGTTTCATGAAAACGTGCCCGTCGTGTCAGGATTTGTTATAATGAAATGTCAGTTAGTAACGTTACAGTCTTAAAAAGATAGTAAGTAAAATATACGTAACAGAGTTTCAGCGTAGCGTAATTGGGTGAGAGACCATGTTAGGGTACTGAGGGCCGATCGGTAGAGGGCTCGCATCTTGCCATAACCAACTTTTTTTTTTTTGCCATCGCGTTTCCCATTAACTCAATAGAAATAATTTTAGTAATATTTGATGTTACTTCCCCATGAACCATGGACCTTGCCGTTGGTGGGGAGGCTTGCGTGCCTCAACGATACAGATAGCCGTACCGTAGGTCAACCACAACGGAGGGGTATCTGTTGAGAGGCCAGACAAACGTGTGGTTCCTGAAGAGGGGCAGCAGCCTTTTCAGTAGTTGCAGGGGCAACAGACTGGAAGATTTGGCCTTGTAACACTAACCAAAACGGCCTTGCTGTTCTGGTACTGCTAACGGCTGAAAGCAAGGGGAAACTACAACCGTAATTTTTCCCGAGGGCATGCAGCTTTACTGTATGATTAAATGATGATGGAGTCCTCTTGGGTAAAATATTCCGGAGGTAAAATAGTCCCCCATTTGGATCTCCGGGCGGGGACTACTCAGGAGGACGTCGTTATCAAGAGAAAAAAAACTGGCGTTCTACGGATCGGAGCATGGAATGAAACTTCCTGGCAGATTAAAACTGTGTGCCGGACCGAGATTCGAACTCCGGCACACAGTTTTAATCTGCCAGAAAGTGTCATATCAGCGCACACTCCGCTGTAAAGTGAAA
Organism: Schistocerca piceifrons; assembly: GCF_021461385.2. Classification (NCBI taxonomy): domain Eukaryota; kingdom Metazoa; phylum Arthropoda; class Insecta; order Orthoptera; family Acrididae; genus Schistocerca; species Schistocerca piceifrons. The sequence goes on from NC_060146.1 coordinate 219,699,800, forward strand.
ATTTCATTCTAGAAACATCCCACAGGCTGTGGCTAAGCCATGTCTCCGCAATATCCTTTCTTTCGGGAGTGCTAGTTCTGCAAGGTTCGCAGGAGAGCTTCTGTAAAGTTTGGTAGGTAGGAGACGAGGAACTGGCAGAAGTAAAGCTGTGAGGACGGGGCGTGAGTCGTGCTTGGGTAGCTCAGTTGGTAGAGCACTTGCCCGCGAAAGGCAAAGGTCCCGAGTTCGAGTCTCGGTCCGCCACACAGTTTTAATCTGCCAGGAAGTTTAATATAAGCGCACACTCGGCTGAAGAGTGAAAATTTCATTCTGGAGCGTGGAACGTCAGATCCCTTAATCGGGCAGGTAGGTTAGAAAATTTACAAAGGGAAATGGACAGGTTAAAGTTAGATGTAGTGGGAATTAGTGAAGTTCGTTGGCAGGAGGAACAAGACTTTTGGTCCGGTGAATACAGGGTTATAAATACATTATCAAATACGGGTAATGCAGGAGTAGGTTTAATAATGAATAAAAAAATAGGAGTACGGGTAAGCTACTATAAACAGCATAGTGAACGCATTATTGTGGCCAAGATAGACACGAAGCCCACGCCTACTACAGTAGTACAAATTTATATGCCAACTAGCACTGCAGATGACGAAGAAATTGATGAAATGTATGACGAGATGAAAGAAATTATTCTGGTAGTGAAGGGACACGAAAATTTAATGGTCATGGCTGACTGTAATTCGAGAGTAGGAAAAGGGAGAGAAGGAAACATGGTAGGTGAATATGGATTGGGGCTAAGAAATGAAAGAGGAAGCCGCCTGGTAGAATTTTGCGCAGAGCATAATTTAAACATAGCTAACACTTGGTACAAGAATCATGAAACAAGGCTGTATACATGGAAGAACCCTGGAGATAGTAGAAGATATCAAATAGAATATATAATGGTAAGACAGAGATTAAGGAACCAGGTTTTAAATTGTAGGACATTTTCAGGGGCAGATGTGGACTCTGACCACAATCTATTGGTTATGAACTGTAGATTGAAACTGAAGAAACTGCGAAAAGGTGGGAATTTAAGGAGATGGGACCTGGATAAACTGAAAGAACCAGAGGTTGTACAGGGTTTCAGGGAGAACATAAGGGAACAATTGACACGAATGGGGGACAGAAATACAGTAGTGAAGAATGGGTAGCTTTGAGGGATGGAGTAGTGAAGGCAGCAGACGATGAAGTAGGTAAAAAGACGAGGGCTAGTAGAAACCCTTGGGTAACGAACAAATACTGAATTTCATTGATGAAAGGAGGAAATATAAAAATGCAATTAATGAAGCAGGCAAAAAGGAATACAAACGCCTCAAAAATGAGATCGACAGGAAGTGCGAAATGGCTAAGCAGGGATGGCTAGAGGACAAACGTAAGGATGTAGAGGCATATATCACTAGGGGTGAGATAGATACTGCCTACAGGAAAAATAAAAAGAGACCTTTGGAGAAAGGAGAACCACTTGCATGAATATCAAGTGCTTTGATGGAAACCCAGTTCTAAGCAAAGAAGGCAAAGCAGAAAGGTGGAAGGAGTATATAGAGGGTCTATACACAGGGCGATTTACTTGAAGACAATATTATTGAAATGGAAGAGGATGTAGATGAAGATGAAATGGGAGATACGATACTGCGTGAAGAGTTTGACAGAGCACTGAAAGACCTGAGTCGAAACAAGGTCCCCGGTGTAGATAACATTCCATTAGAACTACAGACAGCCTTGGGAGAACCATCTGGTGAGCAAGATGTACGAGACAGGCGAAATACCATCAGACTTCAAGAAGAATATAATAATTCCAATCCCAAAGAAAGCAAGTGTTGACAGATGTGAAAATTACCGAACTATCAGTTTAATACGTTCAAATGGTTCAAATGGCTCTGATGACTATGGGACTTAACATCTGTGGTCATCAGTCCCCTAGAACTTAGAACTACTTAAACCTAAGTAACCTAAGGACATCACGCACATCCATGCCCGAGGCAGGATTCGAACCTGCGACCGTAGCAGTCGCGCGGTTCCGGACTGAGCGCCAAGAACCGCTAGACCACCGCGGCCGGCGTTTAATAAGTCACAGCTGCAAAATACTAACGCGAATTCTTTACAGACGAATGGAAAAACTGATAGAAGCTGACCTCGGGGAAGATCAGTTTGGATTCCGTAGAAATGTCGGAACACGTGAGGCAATACTGACCCTACGACTTACCTTAGAATAAAGATTAAGGAAAGGCAAACCTACGTTTCTAGCATTTGTAGACTTAGAGAAAGCTTTTGACAATGTTGATTGGAATACTCTCTTTTGCTACGGTCGCAGGTTCGAATCCTGCCTCGGGCATGGATGTGTGTGATGTCCTTAGGTTAGTTAGGTTTAAGTAGTTCTAAGTTCTAGGGGACTGATGACCACGGATGTTAAGTCCCATAGTGCTCAGAGCCATTTGAACCACTTGAGCCAATACCCTCCTTCAAATTCTGAAGGTGGCAGGGGTAAAATACATGGAGCGAAAGGCTATTTACAAGTTGTACAGAAACCAGATGGCAGTTATAAGAGTCGAAGGGTATGAAAGGGAAGCAGTGGTTGGGAAGGGAGTGAGATAGGGTTGTAGCCTATCCCCGATGTTATTCAATCTGTATATTGAGCTAGCAGTAAAGCAAACAAAAGAAAAGTTCGGACTACGTATTAAAATCCATGGAGAAGAAAAAAAAAAACTTTGAGATTCGCCGATGTCCGGAAAGGACTTGGAAGTGCATTTGAACGGAATGGACATGGTGTTGAAAGGAGGATATAAGATGAACATCAACAAAACCAAAACGAGGATAATGGAATGTAGTGGAATGAAGTCGGGTGATGCTGAGGGAATTAGATTAGGGAATGAGACACTTAAAGTAGTAAAGGAGTTTTGCTATTTGGGGAGCAAAATAACTGATGATGGTCGAAGTAGAGAGGATATAAAATGTAGACTGGCAATGGCAAGGAAAGCGTTTCTGAAGACGAAAAATTTGTTAACATCGAGTATAGATTTAAATGTCAGGAAGTCGTTTCTGAAAGTATTTGTATGCAGTGTAGCCATGTATGGATAACTTAAGTAGCACACATCTACGGGATTCGAAGAATATGATGTTTCGGAACCTGAGGCAGGAAAATACAGTAAAAAATAGAGGAACCAAAATTCCACGAATGTTGTTGTTGTGCTCTTCAGTCCTGAGACTGGTTTGATGCAGCTCTCCATGCTACTCTATCCTGTGCAAGCTTCTTCATCTCCCAGTACCTACTGCAACCTACATCCTTCTGAATCTGCTTAGTGTATTCATTTCTTGGTCTTCCTCTACGATTTTTACCCTCCACGCTGCCCTCCAATGCTAAATTTGTGATCCCTTGATGCCTCAGGACATGTCCTACCAACCGATCCCTTCTTCTAGTCAAGTTGTGCCACAAACTTCTCTACTCCCCAATCCTATTCAGTACCTCCTCATTAGTTACGTGATCTACCCACCTTATCTTCAGCATTCTTCTGTAGCACCACATTTCGAAAGCTTCTATTCTCTTCTTGTCCAAACTATTTATCGTCCATGTATCACTTCCATACATGGCCACACTCCATACAAATACACTCCTGGAAATGGAAAAAAGAACACATTGACACCGGTGTGTCAGACCCACCATACTTGCTCCGGACACTGCGAGAGGGCTGTACAAGCAATGATCACACGCACGGCACAGCGGACACACCAGGAACCGCGGTGTTGGCCGTCGAATGGCGCTAGCTGCGCAGCATTTGTGCACCGCCGCCGTCAGTGTCAGCCAGTTTGCCGTGGCATACGGAGCTCCATCGCAGTCTTTAACACTGGTAGCATGCCGCGACAGCGTGGACGTGAACCGTATGTGCAGTTGACGGACTTTGAGCGAGGGCGTATAGTGGGCATGCGGGAGGCCGGGTGGACGTACCGCCGAATTGCTCAACACGTGGGGCGTGAGGTCTCCACAGTACATCGATGTTGTCGCCAGTGGTCGGCGGAAGGTGCACGTGCCCGTCGACCTGGGACCGGACCGCAGCGACGCACGGATGCACGCCAAGACCGTAGGATCCTACGCAGTGCCGTAGGGGACCGCACCGCCACTTCCCAGCAAATTAGGGACACTGTTGCTCCTGGGGTATAGGCGAGGACCATTCGCAACCGTCTCCATGAAGCTGGGCTACGGTCCCGCACACCGTTAGGCCGTCTTCCGCTCACGCCCCAACATCGTGCAGCCCGCCTCCAGTGGTGTCACGACAGGCGTGAATGGAAGGACGAATGGAGACGTGTCGTCTTCAGCGATGAGAGTCGCTTCTGCCTTGGTGCCAATGATGGTCGTATGCGTGTTTGGCGCCGTGCAGGTGAGCGCCACAATCAGGACTGCATACGACCGAGGCACACAGGGCCAACACCCGGCATCATGGTGTGGGGAGCGATCTCCTACACTGGCCGTACACCACTGGTGATCGTCGAGGGGACACTGAATAGTGCACGGTACATCAAAACCGTCATCGAACCCATCGTTCTACCATTCCTAGACCGGCAAGGGAACTTGCTGTTCCAACAGGACAATGCACGTCCGCATGTATCCCGTGCCACCCAACGTGCTCTAGAAGGTGTAAGTCAACTACCCTGGCCAGCAAGATCTCCGAATCTGTCCCCCATTGAGCATGTTTGGGACTGGATGAAGCGTCGTCTCACGTGGTCTGCACGTCCAGCACGAACGCTGGTCCAACTGAGGCGCCAGGTGGAAATGGCATGGCAAGCCGTTCCACAGGACTACATCCAGCATCTCTACGATCGTCTCCATGGGAGAATAGCAGCCTGCATTGCTGCGAAAGGTGGATATACACTGTACTAGTGCCGACATTGTGCATGCTCTGTTGCCTGTGTCTATGTGCCTGTGGTTCTGTCAGTGTGATCATGTGACGTATCTGACCCCAGGAATGTGTCAATAAAGTTTCCCCTTCCTGGGACAATGAATTCACGGTGTTCTTATTTCAATTTCCAGGAGTGTACTTTCAGAAACGACTTCCTGACACTTAAATCTATACTCGATGTTAACAAATTTCTCTTCTTCAGAAACGATTTCCTTGCCATTGCCAGTCTACATTTTATATCCTCTCTACTTCGACCATCATCAGTTATTTTGCTCCCCAAATAGCAAAACTCCTTTACTACTTCAAGTGTCTCATTTCCTAATCTAATTCCCTCAGCATCACCCGACTTAATTCGACTACATTCCATTATCCTTGTTTTGCTTTTGTTGATGTTCATCTTATATCCTCCTTTCAAGACACTGTCCATTCCATTCAACTGCTCTTCCAAGTCCTTTGCTGTCTCTGACAGAATTACAATGTCATCGGCGAACCTCAAAGTTTTTACTTCTTCTCCATGAATTTTAATATCTACTCCGAATTTTTCTTTTGTTTCCTTTACTGCTTGCTCAATATACAGATTGAATAACATCGGGGAGAGGCTACAACCCTATCTCACTCCTTTCCCGACCACTGCTTCCCTTTCATGCCCCTCGACTCTTATAACTGCCATCTGGTTTCTGTACAAATTGTAAATAGCCTTCCGCTCCCTGTATTTTACCCCTGCCACCTTCAGAATTTGAAAGAGAGTATTCCAGTTAACATTGTCAAAAGCTTTCTCTAAGTCTACAAATGCTAGAAACGTAGGTTTGCCTTTTCTTAATCTAGCTTCTAAGATAAGTCGTAAGGTTAGTATTGCCTCACGTGTTCCAACATTTCTACGGAATCCAAACTGATCTTCCCCGAGGTCCGCTTCTACCAGTTTTTCCATTCGTCTGTAAAGAATTCGCGTTAGTATTTTGCAACTGTGACTTATTGAAGTGATAGTTCGGTAATTTTCACATCTGTCAACACCTGCTTTCCTTGGGATTGGAATTATTATGTTCTTCTTGAAGTCTGAGGGTATTTCGCCTGTCTCATACATCTTGCTCACCAGATGATAGAGTTTTGTCATGACTGGCTCTCCCAAGGCCATCAGTAGTTCTAATGGAATTTTGTCTACTCCCGGCGCCTTGTTTTGACTCAGGTCGTTCAGTGCTCTGTCAAACTCTTCACGCAGTATCGTATCTCCCATTTCGTCTTCATCTACATCCTCTTCCATTTCCATAATATTGTCCTCAAGTACATCGCCCTTGTATAAACCCTCTATATACTCCTTCCACCTTTCTGCCTTCCCTTCTTTGCTTAGAACTGGGTTGCCATCTGAGCTCTTGATATTCATACAAGTGGTTCTCTTCTCTCCAAAGGTCTCTTTAATTTTCCTGTAGGCAGTATCTATCTTTCCCCTAGTGAGACAGGCCTCTACATCCTTACATTTGTGCTCTAGCCATCCCTGCTTAGCCATTTTGCACTTCCTGTCGATCTCATTTTTGAGACGTTTGTATTCCTTTTTGCCTGCTTCATTTACTGCATTTTTATATTTTCTCCTTTCATCAATTAAATTCAATATTTCTTCTGTTACCCAAGGATTTCTATTAGCCCTTGTCTTTTTACGTACTTGATCGTCTGCTGCCTTCACTACTTCATCCCTCAGAGCTACCCATTCTTCTTCTAGTGTATTTCTTTCCCCCATTCCTGTCAATCGTTCCCTAATGCTCTCCCTGAAACTCTCTACAACTTCTGGTTCTTTCAGTTTATCCAGGTCCCATCTCCTTAAATTCTCACCTTTTTGCAGTTTCTTCAGTTTCAATCTGCAGTTCATAACCAATAGATTGTGGTCAGAATCCACATCTGCCCCTGGACATCTCTTACAATTTAAAACCTGGTTCCTAAATCTCTGTCTTACCATTATATAATCTATCTGATACCTTTTAGTATCTCCAGGATTCTTCCAGGTATACAGCCTTCTTTTATGATTCTTGAACCAAGTGTTAGCTATGATTAAGTTATGCTCTGTGCAAAATTCTGCAAGGCGGCTTCCTCTTTCCACGAATAGTGGATTAAAACCATAGAAAGAATTTCTGTTTCGTAGTTGTATCCATTGAGAATGAGGCCATCGTTCTTGGCAACCTGCTTGAAAATCTCCAGCTCTATGAGTACATCGAGCCGTGTATTCTTTCTTATCTCTGTGTAAAATGGAATTTTCTTCAGCGCTTTTCGGTTTGTGTCATTTTTAAATGTAGCGTGTAGTAGTTGTTTAATAAGAGATTCAGACGTTTACCTAATAATATTTTCCTACAATAACACTGGGGCTTCCACAGTCGGTTGTATTCACGCAGTTTTCTGTTACTAGTACAACGTCAAGAGCAAATTCAGTGACTAGAATCCTGTTTAATGAATCTCCTTTTTAATAGACCTCCACTTCCAAATGATTACTACACAGCATACGTTAAGAAATGAGACTACAAACAGATCGATACACACAAAAATGACAATCTTCTGTCACTATTTTCACCCAGTACTACATTAAATTTATCTTTCAGTTCATGAATGCTGTTATACGAAACTCTTTATGAATACTGATTATGTCTGGCTGCACTAATCTTGGTGCTCTCGTGCAAAACTCTTACGTCGAGCGTGCATTCTGCACTCAGGCCGTGGTTTTGAAAGTGGAACACATGGTCTTTCCTGCTGTAGATGATGCTTCACGGAAAATGTCGGTAGCTTTGACACACCTGAAAAATGAGCAGTGAGGTAAATTTATGTTCAAACCAAGCGATCCGGCAGATAACAATGTACCATAGTCTAAAACGTGTATTACTAAGTTAAATTCGAAATAAAACATACCACTGGATAATTAGTAAGTGCGAGATGCTGCCTTGGTATTGAGTGGAGCAATTTCTTTCTCATTACATCGTCTTTAGGAAACTTCGTCTTTAGGAAACTTGAACACACGAACCTTGTTTCCTGGTATTATAGTTTACATTAGCATTTGGCGCGTAATACTTCATAATCGTAATCAAGATAAAACTGCATAAACATATATTATGTTACACTCATACATATAAAACTTCGTAACACACAATGTGATTTCTGTGTAGTTAAATAACAATCTCGTAACAATCGCTTAGAACAACGACATTTTGTGCCCAACACGCCCAACACGTTGTTGATACAAGACAGCTGTTGACTTTCGCTGTTTCTCGCTACCATTACAACTTCCAATTCTCGCAGTTTTTCGGCCTTTCCATCTATGAGGTGTGGATCGCGGATGGCATTCATATCCCGACACACCATGCCCACCAGTTGTGCCTCAAAACACCCCTTTCTGAGGGTCTATTCGCTTTATGATCACTCTGAAGATGTTTGCATTTATCTACGGGTCGTGAATATTGTATCTTTACCTACGACGTTTTACGGTAGCTGTGTGAGAAACTTCCGTTGCAAAATTCTGTAACGTTGTTTGTAGCGAAACAATGTTCACGGCACTAAATAAATGTAAACATCTGTAGATCAGTTGCCGGGCACTTTGAAATTTTTATTTATTTATTTAACCTGATCAGATTAGGGCCATCAGGCCCTCTCTTACAACGGACCAGTGTTCCACACATGCAGTATTTCACACATCAGAGTTACATCATGACAATAGTTTAAATAAGAAAATTTGATTACTCTAGTGACAATATGAATAAAGAGTAATGACTAAGACCTAATAAAGTAAGTGCTGGCAGTAATTTTACAACAGGTGCTATACATACAAATTATGATAAAAGCAATAATAGTAAGAGTAAAAAAATCAAATAATAATGATAAACATGAGAAAAATTGGCAATAGTAATGAAGATTTGTGCATATGTACATTAATATCTTGGTGTGTAAAGTAGATGTTTACTAGTATAGCGAGTTTTGGGGAAGGGAGATTTAGGGAGGGGGAAAGAGGGAAGTAATGAGGTGAAGTGCATTCATGCACAGAGGAAGGCGTTACTGTTGCTTAAGTAGATACGTCATTAACTGTTTTTTGAAGCCGGACATGTTTTTAAGTTCTCTAACATAACGAGGGAGGTTATTCCAGAGTCGGGTTCCCGCTACTGTAAAGGACTTAGAGAAGGTGATTGTGCGATGGAGTGGAACAGAGAGGATTTTATAGATGGGAACATGTGTTTCTGCCATGTTGTTCCGACATAAGCGTTACGGACGAGGAGAGATGTGAGGGACAGTGTGCATTTATAAGGCAGTAGATGAGACAGAGTGTATGGAAATCTCTGCGTTTGTCTGCACGCAGCCAGGACAATTTTGCATATGCTGGTGAAATGTGATCAAAAAGTCGAAAGTCACAGATATATCGGACGCAGGCATTCATGACGAGTTCCAGACTTCGCGAATTTTCCTGAGAGAGGCCTTGTAGAATAATATCGCTGTAGTCAATGATTGGGAGTATAAGCGTTTGTACTAATTTCTTTTTCAGATCGAAAGGGAAGAGTTTTTTATATTTTTGTAGGACAAGAAGGGGTGCTAATGCTTTTTTGCACACTGCAGTTACGTGCTCTGTTCAATTTAGATTTTCATCTATTATTACTCTGAAAATCTTTGCTGAGGAAGAGAAGTTAAAATGTCTTGATGGAAGAATAGAAGCCTAAAAAAGCATCTGGTTTCAGTTAACTCACTATAAATTATCTTCAATTTGAGCTGTTGCAGTGTTCTAATAAGTCTGCAACTCTTTTATTTGTTTTGTGTAATGGTATCCTAATCTTAACATTTGTGTATGTGTGTGTTTTGTCGTGTGAACGTTGTGTGTATTGAGAAATTCAAGTTGTGTGCTTACGTAAACGCTGTCGGATCAGAAGAGTCGCCACATCCATCTGAAATTGTGTAACTGTATTCGTATTAACTATTCGGAAACATAATTAGAAAACTTGAAACTGAATGCTAAGGAAGCTATAATGTGAGGCTGTATTGTGCAATACAGTCAGTGCTAGAACGCGTAACGTCCGGCTACAACTAAGTACATAACGCATTCCGTTCGGCTCTATTGCCACACAGAAGGCACGCTAAGTGCTTCGTTCGCGTTGCATCACGTTAACGTTACGAAAGTTGTATACTGAAAAGAATTTGAATGTTGTGTTCGATCTCTTGCTATTCCGGATATGTGCTATAAATATCGACCAATTGAAAATACAGATATAAAGGAATATTAATAAATGGAAGTTGCCTATGCTTCACTCCACCAGCTAGGCCTAGGTCGTGTCAGCTATTATTAACCTTTCCAATTACTAAGTGAGGCTTCGGAGTGAAGGCGATGGCTGTGACAGCCAGCAACTTGACACATTCCTCCACAGTTCTGACCATGCTCTGACAGATGTATGAGCTACATGGCATACCGTGGACAGCTACGGTACACAAACGAGGATTATTCTTCAGCCTCGTAAAATGCGTTTCACGCCGTGTTTATGCAGAAAACGACCAACTCTGTTGGAAATGTGTAACACCTCGTTTCAGTTTCCCGTGATAAAAGCTATAGAAAGAATAATTTAAAATCAAGAATAGAATTTTTAGAGAGGAAAATAGTGTAGAATCAGAGTTCGGTAACTGCAGATCAAAATTATAGTATATCAGCAAGTAGTTTAACGTCTAAGTACAGCAACGCCACGGAAGCTCCGTCATGGAGAAGGCAGTGACGTTAAACTCTTGTGATGAAAAACCTATAAAAAGGCCTGATCATCATAATTGCCACCTTTTTTTCCTCGATTGTTTCGTTAAAGGGCGGGGAACCCGTGTCAGTCAGCGAGACAATAATTAGATTGGACTTTAACCTGTTAAGATGCACGATAAACTGTTAGAATATTACGGAGATTAAAAGTGATGTAGTGTACGATCTCTGACTGTCAGTATCGACGGAGTATTAAGGGTATTTTAGGACTTTAGTGCTAGATTGGAACTTTACGGACATATAGACGACAGAAACTCAAATTATCTGCTGATACGAGTGAATTCAGACGTACCGGTATTCAGATATTAATGTGTGGACTTTTGAAAATGTCGTGTGCCGTTACTTGCGAATCTGGACGTAGAGCGCGTGCATATCGGCATTTGCGGACTATTTAGATTCCTCCAGGCTAGGAACCTTTTAAATAGGCCATCATCCATCACCATCTTAATCCTTGAATATAGAGTGAAAGTGAAATACGGGAGTGCTGTACTTATTTCATTTACCTAGTACTAATTAGCAGTAAGTCAGCACCATCTAGCGGAAAGCGTAGGCATTAACTAACAAGCTAACTGAAGTGAACGTTTACGTGTTTTACGGACTGCTTAATATGAACTTTTGTGACTCTTTGACGTCCCCACTCCCTCCGAAAGGCTCTCTTAATCATAGCAAAACACGAGGCCCGCACCTCATCGGAAGTCGTCGCTGTCACGTCGGGAAGCAAAGCCGGAAAACCTACCGACAATACGTATCTAAGAGCAGACGTCGACGTGGAGTACCTAAAAAGGGAACCACGAGAGAGTTGGGGATGATGCCTACCCCCCCTCCAGTACACCTCTTGCAATATGCTGATGACACCGCATTCCTCGCCCTCGCTCCTACCCTCCAACCGTCCCAACGCCTTTCCAGAATCACCTTGACCTTTTTGCCGCATGGTGTAACCAGTGGCTCCTGAAAATCAATCCTCCCAAGACCCAGGCAATCATCGTAGGTCGTACCACTCGCTCCTTCCGGGTCCTGGATTTCTCCCTTACCATCTGCGCCGCCGGCCGAAGTGGCCGTGCGGTTAAAGGCGCTGCAGTCTGGCACCGCAAGACCGCTACGGTCGCAGGTTCGAATCCTGCCTCGGGCATGGATGTTTGTGATGTCCTTAGGTTAGTTAGGTTTAACTAGTTCTAAGTTCTAGGGGACTAATGACCTCAGCAGTTGAGTCCCACAGTGCTCAGAGCCATTTGAACCATTTGAACCATCTGCGCCAGTCCTGTCCCCCTCACTCCCACCCTCACCTACCTTGGCCTCACCATTGACCGTCACCTCACCTGGATCCCTCATCTCTGCTCCATCCAATCCAAAGCCCATAACAGCCTCCGACTCCTCAAACTCCTCTCACTCCTCTCTGGCCGGATATGGTGGTTGCACCCCTCTACCATCCTCCACACCTACAAATCCTTAATCCGTCCCATCCTCTGTTATGCCGGTCCTGGCTGGATATCTGCCCCCCTCCCCCGCAAATTCTGTAAGTCCCTCCGGATCCTCGAGCGTCATGCACTCTGCCTCGCCTTCTGTATACGCCTCCCGTCCCCCACGTGGATTCTCTATGACCTCATTCCTTTCCCCCACCTGCTCCTATTCCTCAAACATATCCGCATCCTCTACACCTCCCGCCGCCTTGATCCCCCTCACCCCCTGGTTGCTCCTCCCCTCTCCCATCCCTGCCCCCTGCCACACCTTCACTGTTGTGTCCCACCTACCCTCCATCTCTACACCCTTCATCTTCTTTCCCAAGGTGGCTTCCATCAACTGCCCCTCCCGGATGATGCCCTCTCTCCCTCCATTTATCCCTCCTATCAGCTCTGATCCTCACTCCTCCTCCTTTCCTCTGTCCTTTCTGTCCGTTTCCTGTGCTCCCTCTCCCCCCTTCCATTCTCTTTTTTCCCTACCTCCCCTCTCTCTGCCCCCTTCTCTCCCCCGAGTCCTTTTGCATTTCCGTCCTCTGCCTTTTCCCATTCCCTCTAGCGTCTGCCCTGCCCCTCCCCCCCCTTATGAGTCCTCTCCCTCCTTTGGTCCCCCCCCCCCCTTTTTCGTTTTTTCCTCTCCTCCCTCCTTGTTTTCCCCCTCCTCCACGTCCCCCCCCCCCCCAACTGCTCTTGGCTAGGGAGTGTCATCTTTGTGCCGACATTTTTTCGCAGTGTTTTACAGTGAGTGTTCCGTGTTGTGTGTTTTTTGGGAAATGTAGCGAACGGCCGTCATACTGTCGCTGGGTGTGATTTTTTATCTCTTGCGAACAGAAACTAGACTGTCGCCATGTTACTTGTCTGATTCCTGTGTATTTTATTAACATTGCCAACCCCTTTGCTTTCTGTTTTAACTTTCCACGATTTTCCGCCATTTTATACTTTAAGTCACCGTTTTATCGACTGTTTTTCTTGTTTCTTTTCTTCTTCCCTTTTTAAAAAAGTCTGTAGGCTGTAGAGCAGAGTACTAAGCTGCTGCCAGCCCGCCCCCTTCGGGGGGGGGGGGGGATGCTTCAAATGCTACTCGGATAAGGCGAAAGGCCGTAGACATTACTTTGAGCACTGTCCCGACCCGCAGTGTCTCCAAAACGACGTGCCGTTTGCCTCTCGAGAAATCGGCGCTTTTCGGACACTTCGACCGGCCATGTTCTCGTAAGGTGTTGAACGCCGTGTACACTGGGACAAACTGAAGTCTTACTGTTAGTGTTTAGCTGTCTCGGTTCGACTGCAGATGTTCTGCAGTGGCATACGGGCTGGTGAGGCGAGTTCTTCGCCCACGCAGCTCAGACGCGGTGGTGTGAAATCTCGCGCCTGCTGTGCGTTCCCAGAGGCTGGGCGGTGCAGCAGCCAGAGCAGAACGGCCAAGAGGAGGCCGCTTCGTGGAAGGCAGGGCGGCCGGAAGCGGCGAGCGGCCAGCCAGGGTGTCGCGTTGTGCAAGAGAAGAGCCGACGTCAGCCAGCGCACAACAGCTCCGGTCCTCCGACCGCACACCGTTTCCAGGAAAAACACCGAACAGCCGACTGCTGACAGCGGCTGGCGGATGTATGAAGAATGCGCCCAGTTAAATCTGCGCCCACACAAAATCGCTGTGAAACTAACGTCGGTTATTCCTGGAAACTAGCTGTTCACTAAGGCCGTCGCCACAAGGACCGGGCTGTCGAACGTTAACGTTGAGCGTGCCAAGTTCAGCGTGCTGCTGAACGCTCAGGAACGATGTGACTTGTGCTCACAGTGCGTGGGACCCAACGCGGTATACGCGATCGCAACGCACTCCTGCGGCAGTTCAGGGACGTTTCTAGTTCGTAAATCACACTGTCTACTCAACGGGTGCGCGTAAAATTCCCACGTTAGCACATTTCTTCCATCGTCCACAAAAAGGAAAGTACCATGTCCAATCAATAAGGACACAGGCTTATAAAAGTTCCATTACAAACAGTGCGTTACAAATTTTGAATACTTCTCCGCATAAGATAAATATTATTTCATCATTCCCACATTTTAGTAAAACCTAAAGGTCAGTCTTACTTGATCACTGTTCCTACCCAGTAGCAAAATCTTTGCAACATGTAAATTACGAAGCGTAAATGAAGAAGGAGCAACCGAGCGAGGTGGCGCAGTGGTTAGCACACTGGACTCGCATTCGGGAGGACGATGGTTCAATCCCGCGTCCGGCCATCCTGATTTAGGTTTTCCGTGATTTCCGTAAATCGCTCCAGGCAAATGCCGGGATGGTTCCTTTGAAAGGGCACGGCCGACATCCTTCCCTAATCTGATGAGACCGATGACCTCGCTGTCTGGTCTCCTCCCCCAAACAACCCAACCCCCCAAGAAGGAGCAAAATATCTTTATACAAGTAGCGCAAGCTGTGCTTTAGATTAAGCCAATAGAACAAAGTCAGCCCTAAAAAAAAAAGTGAACTTGTATTTACATAACATCAAATATTATAGGCTATACTTATATTAAACTAATAATAAAGTATCAGAACGTAATAAAAACGCGAATGTTAGAAAAAAATGCTTATGTCAGGACGCGAACCACCGCCCGAACAACAACAACAACAAAAAAAACTTCCTTGTTGTACAGTGACGCTATTCATTACGCTGAATTAACATCGCACCTCTTGTACCTAAACATAGTATCTTACCGCTCGCTAAAAACCTTAATCGTAGATATGTTACTAACTGAAATTTAATTATAACAAATTGTACCAAGAACGATGCGTTTTGGGTGGATCTTCAGTGTGACGCTGCCTTCAAATAGCCTACTCTCATTATACGCAAGTTACAATAATTCTTTTGCCACGAATATGATGTATCTCATTACTTTATTGGAACGAATCACACAGTTAATAACGCGTTTTGCAGTGATTCTCAATTTGCTGGTGCGCGGAACGGCATATATACATATAGGCTTGAAATGGATGCCAATATGGCGCGTCACAACTCTGTACTGAAGGGAGACGGCGTGCGTGTGACGTAGGTGGCGTTGTGCCATCTCATTGGTCAACGCTCAGACGCACGCTCAGAATATCTGACATGCCAGATATTGCTCTGCACGTTCGGAAAGACTCCCGAGCGTGCTATTCCATGCTGTGACGTCAGAAACTTGGCACGCTCAACGCTCAACGTTCCGATACACGGTCCCGGTGCCGACGGCTTAAGTGACGGCCTACCTGCACCCCTAGGCTCCTTGTCCACCGGGAAAACTCCGTATTCCCGCGGTGACGCGCTGTCCGAGCCGCGTCGACGCCACCACACAAATCACAACAGCGTCAGCAAAACACCTGCTGCCGGGACACCAGTGCTACGACACAGCGTCCTATCACACTGTGTTGGTTCTAGCTGTTTTAACGTTTAAATATTGCCTTTCCTTCTTCAATAGTGGTCATATTATGAATACTCTCTTTCAGATTCTGAAGGTGCCAGGGGTAAAATACAGGGAGCGAAAGGCTATTTACAATTTGTACAGAAACCAGATGGCAGTTATAAGAGTCGAGGGACATGAAAGGGAAGCAGTTGTTGGGAAGGGAGTAAGACAGGGTTGTAGCCTCTCCCCGATGTTATTCAATCTGTATATTGAGCAAGCAGTAAAGGAAACAAAAGAAAAATTCGGAGTAGGTATTAAAATCCATGGAGAAGAAGTAAAAACTTTGAGGTTCGCCGATGACATTGTAATTCTGAGGTTCGCCGATGACATTGTAATTCTGTCACAGACAGCAAAGGACTTGGAAGAGCAGTTGAACGGAATGGATAGTGTCTTGAATGGAGGATATAAGATGAACATCAACAAAAGCAAAACGAGGATAATGGAATGTAGTCGAATTAAGTCGGGTGATGCTGAGGGAATTAGATTAGGAAATGAGACACTTAAAGTAGTAAAGGAGTTTTGCTATTTGGGGAGCAAAATAACTGATGATGGTCGAAGTAGAGAGGATATAAAATGTAGACTGGCAATGGCAAGGAAAGCGTTTCTGAAGAAGAGAAATTTGTTAACATCGAGTATAGATTTAAGTGTCAGGAAGTCATTTCTGAAAGTATTTGTATGGAGTGTAGCCATGTATGGAAGTGAAACATGGACGATAAATAGTTTGGACAAGAAGAGAATAGAAGCTTTCGAAAAGTGGTGCTACAGAAGAATGCTGACGATTAGATGGGTAGACCACGTAACTAATGAGGAGGTATTGAATAGGATTGGGGAGAAGAGAAGTTTGTGGCACAACTTGACCAGAAGAAGGGATCGGTTGGTAGGACATGTTCTGAGGCATCAAGGGATCACCAATTTAGTACTGGAGGGCAGCGTGGAGGGTAAAAATCGTAGAGGGAGACCAAGAGATGAATACACTAAGCAGATTCAGAAGGATGTAGGTTGCAGTAGGTACTGGGAGATGAAGAAGCTTGCACAGGATAGAGTAGCATGGAGAGCTGCATCAAACCAGTCTCAGGACTGAAGACCACAACAACAACATATTATGAAAAATCATCTTATGCAAGGTCACTTTAAAATTTGGTTTTTTTTTTGTTACGTAACTTACACTGAGGTGACAAGAGTCGTGCGACAGCGATATTCACGTATAGAAATAGCTATAGTATCGCGTACCAAGCTGGAAAAGGGCAGTGTTTTAGCGGAGCCGTCATTTTTACTCAGGTCGTTCCTGTGAAAAGGTTTCCAGCGTGATGATGGCCGTACAACGGGGTTTAACACACTTTGAACACGTTTTGGTGGTTGGAGATAGCCGCATAGGACACTCCCTTTCGGAAATCGTTAAGGAATTCAATTCCTCAACATCCACCATGTCAACAGTGTTGCCGACAATGCCAAATTTCACACATTATCTCTCACCGCGGAGAACGGAGTCGCCGGCGGCCTTCATGTAACGGTCGAGAGCAGCGGCGTTTTGGAGCGTTGTCAGTGCCAGCAGACAAGCAACACTGCATGAGGTAGCCGCAGAAATCAATGTGGGATGCACAACTAACGTATCGTTAGAACAGTGCGTCGAGCTGTGGCGTTAATGGGCGATGGCAACAGAGGACCGAAGCGAGTGCCTTTGCTAACAGCACGAATTCGCCTGCAGCGCCTCTCCTGGACTCGTGACTATACCGGATGGATCCTAGAAGGCTAGAAAACAGTGGCCTGGACAGATGAGTCACACGACTTTAGTTGGTAAGAGTTGCTGCTAGAATACGAGTGTGGCGAGAACCCAACGAAGCCATGAACCCAAGTTGTCAACAAGGCACTGTGCAAGCTGATGGTGGCTGCAATAAAAGTGTGCTCTGTGTTTACAATGAATAGACTGGACCAGGGCCAGACCATTTGCAGCCATTCGCCGTTCGCCGGCGGGGGGTGGGCGTGGTGGGGGGGGGGGGGGGTGGTAGGGGGGGTGTCCCGAAAAACTATGGATGACAGTACTCCATGCCACTGGGCCACAGTCGTACGCGATTTGTTTTAAGGTTTTAAGCACATTCTGGACTTCTGGACATTTTGAGCGAATGATTTGGCCGCACAGATCGCCCGACACGAGTTCCATCAAAAATTTATGGGACATAATCGAGAGGCCGGTTTGTGCTCTCGAAATCCTGCACCGGCAACACCTTCGCGATTATGGACTGCTATAGAGGCAGCATGGCCCAGTATTATACTCAACGAATCGGTGAGTCCCTACCACGTCCATTTGCTGCACTACGACGGCCGCGGTGGTCTAGCGGTTCTAGGCGCTCAGTCTGGAACCGCGCGACTGCTACGGTCGAAGGTTCGAATCCTGCCACGGGCATGGATGTGTGTGGTGTCCTTAGGTTAGTTAGGTTTAAGTAGTTCTAAGTTCTAGGGGACTGATGACCTCAGATGTTAAGTCCCATAGTGCTCAGAGCCATTTGAACCATTTTTGCTGCACTACACCAGACAAAAGGAAATCCGACGCGTTATTAGGAGATATCACATGTCTTTTGTCATCTCAATACATAAGTGTAAAGAAAATTGTTTTCATGTTTTTAAGTCACACACAGAGGACGCGCTCATGCGTCATACGAGTAGGAGGAAAAGCTATATGCCGCTTATGTCACCTTTATATTTGCTAAATCCTGGCATTTTAATTAGTATGACAACGCAGCATAGATACGTAGCCTAAATTACACGTATCATACGATGATGCACAGGCATGGAACTTCCGCGAATACGCCAACTTAGGACGACGTGGCGATTTCAATTTCTTATTCGTTTTTCCTCTTATTTTCTTCCAGTACTCTTTTCATCTGTTCCCTACGTTTTTTCTTGCTTCCTTCCGCCCATTTCTGGCCAGTTTTCTTCACTCTCCTCCAAATCCTTTCATGTTTAATACTTTTTTCCTAAACACTGCTCTGTCAGTTATTTCTTCAGCTTTTATAATGTTTTTTCGAAATTCTTCATTTCGTGGATACAAATTGTTGTTGACTCCTTATCCCACGAATATTGGAAATCCGTTTTGCTTAATGTACTTTCTAGCATCCGATATAAATATCCAGTCCTCTTTTTCTCACTATTCCTGATATTCTCTCCATGTTTCGATAAATTTAGTCATTACAGAGTAATTTTCAACCTTCCATAGTGTCTCGTGGCCCAAATATTTTTCAATAATTCGCCTTTTTAGTTTTTCTAATTTGTCTGAATAATAGTTTAATGCTAGACATTTGGTTGCGTGTACACATTCTGTCTTCAGTACTATATTGTAATGCCTTATTTTGAATTTTTAGAGAAGCATTTTTTTGTGGATGCCTTTAGTTATACCATGCACTTTTCCCAATTTGTCTATCCTTTCCTCTACATCAGTTTTTTTCCAAACCATTTTCTTGGATCATCTCACCAAGAGATTTAAATTTTTTAACCTTTTCATTTTGGCCAATATCTGTTTTCAGAAATGTTGGCACTTTTTTGAAGTGTGTAAAAAGTTCAGTTTTTCTGCAGAAATTTTTAATCCGACCCTTCTGTCTATTTGTTCTAAAATATTGACTTGTTACAGCAGATCTCACATTTACAGAAACTGAAGCAAAATCATCTGCAAATGCGAGGCAGTTTATTCCAATGTTTTTGTCTACGTACTCTTCTGAACTTTACTGATAAAATCTTACATTTATTCAGTTTTTCGTTTCAATTTCTCACTTCTTTTTTTCTAGAAGACTATCCAAGATGCCACTCCATTCGGGTGTAAAATGAATGTGCGCAACGGAAAACAATAAACGCTAAAATGAAGATTTGGCCCTGTCTCACTACCCCTGAAGCAGACCTTAGGATTTCTTAATGCTCCCTGACATATGAATTCCAACCTAAACAGAAATGAATGATTATGGGAACTAATTATACTAAATGATAAACGTTGTTGCTGCTTATACATTGATTGTACATTAAAAACAATCTTTATTACAGATGTTTATATTTCCTGACTGACATCGTCTATGTACCAAATGCAAGAAGACACTACTTTTAAAGATGATCTACGATGGAGTGCAACGTCAGCGGAAATGAATCCTACGTGATCACAGCTGTTTAGCCTTATAGCCCCTAATAAGCCAAAGCAATTAGCAATATCACCGTATGTACTGCATCCGGTGTGTCGGAGTGATGTTTCTCGTACACGTCTGCTACAATGGAAGAACTCCGGTCATAAAATAAAACTTTTTCGAACACTAGGACGGCAGAAGGTGGCCCTCTAATATACGCTAATACTGTCTTCTCCTCTCTGTGTTCTACAGACGAGAAATGCGAACACCCAGCCAGAAGGACGGAGTTCAGATAACGTTTCAACGTAAGTATAGGCAGAGGAAGTGCTCTCAATCACTGAACGCTGCGTACTCAATGACGACTTGCAACCCAGAGGCAAAGTTCAGAATCGTATAAGTTCACAACAGTACAGTGCCTAACCGTTCTTGCTATAAAATCTCGTGAGAGGAAAGACAGCAAGTCCGGCCATACCAACAAGAAGCTGATATCGAGCGACCGTCACACACGGGAGCTCAAAACTGAAGACTGCGTCTCTCCAGCACTGGCTTCCCACCAAGGCTTGGCTCCCCACCCTCGTAATTCCGAAAACGAATCATATTCCAGAAACCACGGAATATTCTCCCTCCCTACAGATTCTTCCAAACGCCGACCAACCATATTCTAGTCTTTTATCGTCCAGCGCGGGAAGTTTGAGAGGAAAAACCTATACTCGTACAATGGTATGCTTCTGGGTAAAACTCTTTGGAAATAACCCAGCCTGCGTGGTTTCCGAGGTGCTGCTTCTTCGTTCCTCTCACCTGCGTCCAAGATTTTCAGCGTTTCCGAAATATAATCCTTCCGGTTCTGCTCCAACCGGCCGATCGCGACTCCATTGTGCACCAGCGCTTAGGTGCTAGGACGTCCGTCTTGCTATTTCCTGTGTTTACGCAGGACCAACACACCTGTTTGGGCCTTCCCCCAGGGCTTCAGTTCCACCATCCGTTTCATTTCCACTGGCGTTCCAACCTCTACTACTATAGGCAATAATTCATTACGCCGTTTTTATAATAAAAACACTCCGTCACCTTTCATGCAATGAGCGTTAACATTTATTTGCAAGACGTACGTGATAATGTCAGTCTCCTTTATATATTCATATATACGATGTACAACCTGTCACATGATGGCTCTGAGCACTATGGGACTTAACATCTGTGGTCATCAGTCCCCTAGAACTTAGAACTACTTAAACCTAACTAACCTAAGGACATCACACACATCCATGCCCGAGGCAGGATTCGAACCTACGACCGTAGCAGTCGCGCGGTTCCGGACTGCGCGCCTAGAACCGCGAGACCACCGCGGCCGGCTGTCACATGATACCTAATTGTTCGTAGATCACGGCAAAGTATGTGGATGAGTGCATGTAAGATGGGAAATTATAGCCACGTTACAACTATTAAAAAGTATTTGGGGCACGCCTTGACCTTGCCTTACATCTGTGTTTATTTAGAAGGGTTAAGAGATTTCTCTCATAAATTTCACCTTCTCTGTCTGCAAGTATCTTACGTATTGTATTTGCTAATTTAAAGTTTAGGCCGCGTCCTAAGTAAGGGACAGAAGAGACCGACAGCGCGCGACAGCTTCAGGCGACAAAACACAACAGCAGGTATAGTTACGGAAGTGTCCTACGTGAGCGACATGTGTGTCGCTGCCTGTCTCCTGCTGCAACTGGCGACGTTTGAATTCAAACGTGTTTGAACCTTGTCGCTGCAACTCGCGCGACAGAGAGCGACGGCCACGTGTCTCCTCGGCAAAGCAGTGGAGCGGACGCGACGGCAGCTATGAAATACTTATCATGCGATTTTAAGAAAAGTATTCGGTGAACAAATTTGATTCTTACGCATCTTATAGCTTGTTATCTTTAAACGATACAGGTATGAATTTGTATTCTTTATTCTTCATAGTTACTGTGCTGCACGAAATTGAATACATGGCTGCACGAAATTTTTAACAATTAGCAGAGATAACAATGACATTGCGTGGACTTTTCGTATAGTTCATTTAAGGCCATTCATTATTACATATGGAATGTAACCAGTATATCTAAATTGTATATAAAGTTGAGATCTGAACGATATCTCTTTTTATTCTTCAGATATTGGCTGTTATATCCACTGACGGGTAGCTCGCGGCGCGTCCGTACCTTTCCTGCGCTTCGGGAATCAAGTGGTCGTAAAACAAGACTCCCTGTAAATTACACTACGAGGTTTTGTCCGAATTTTCATAGCCAAACAAAGAGAGAGAAACAGGTAAACGTAAAGTGACCAACGTGAGATCTAGTTTTGGATGAAAATATGTAACTGCTCTAAAGTGATCAGGGTAATTAACGAAAACTTAATGAGTTGAGGAAAAATTGAAATATTTCACGAAAAGCTGCTGCCAAACTATGTAAATGAAGTGTCAAAAATTTCATCTATTCAAGGCCTAGCTATTTTGCACATAAAAAAATACATTGGTGCGGTATTTAAATGTCAAAAAGACTTCCTTCGAATCAAGTACGTTACGAAGGCAAATGAGGAGCCAGAAAGATCATACTTTCTGAATAAAACTTGAAAATAAAAAATGAAAGTAATCAAATATTTTATGAAATGATTTGTATAAAAGAAATAAGCAGATCAGAGAAACGTTCTACGTCCCTTTGAATGATGCTCGATATCGTGAGCAGAAAATGAGGTGCATCAAGCGGTTCGCTACTAATTTTTTATTTCGTACTTTTAGACAAATCGTTACACAAAACGATTGACTTTCTTTTCAAAAATTTTGTATGCTTTACTTTTACAGACTGTTTAGATTAATTGAAACGCTTGCCCGTAACACCGACTGCTGATGAATTACGTTTGCAACATCAAATATCTGTAAAATTTCATGGTTCTTCGTAATTTATCAGAAATTATAAAGTTTGTGATATACTGGAATAGGTGTGTATACACTTAAAGATCAAGTTCTTTGGCAAGAGCTTAAAATATACTTAGAGATGCAGTGTAAACAATACATGGGAGAAAAAACTGGCGTGGTGTTTGTCGACTTATCAGCAGCTTACGACACGATAAACCACAAAATCCTCCTGGGAAAAATTTTCAAAATGACGGGAAACTACCACCTTACTGAAGTTGTGAGATCACTGATCTCCAACAGAAGATACTATGTGGAATTTGAAGAACAAAGAAGTCGCTGGAGGAACCAGAAGAACGGGCTCCCACAAGGTAGTGTTTTGTCCCCCCTACTTTTTAATCTGTATACAAATGACCAACCAGTTGGACCGACGACAAGAAGCTTTATCTATGCTGATGATGTAGCCATTGCATGCCAATCTAGATTAATCAAACAGATTGAGAAAAACCTAACAGATGACTTAGAAGAACTAACTGAATATTACAACGGGAACCAGCTTCAACCTAATCCAGCAAAGACGCAGACTTGTTTATTTCATCTAAACAACAAGGAAGCAAACAGGGAATTACAATTGGAATGGAACTCAGTTAAACTTCAACACTGCCCAAACCCAGTTTATCTTGGAGTCACGTTAGATCGAACATTGTCTTACAAGAAACACGTAGAAAAAACTAGAGCGAAAGTCAACACACGGAACGGCATAATCCGTAAACTTACCAACTCACACTGGGGAGCGAACCCTGAAATTCTACGTGCATCATCCCTGGCATTGTGCTTTGCTCCAGCTGAATATGCACACCCCGTCTGGAGAAGATCGACACATGCTCAGAAGCTAGACGCAGCACTGAATGCCTCATGTCGATTAATCACGGGATGCCTGAAGCCTACAAACCGTGATCTCCTTTATATGTGTTCTGGAATAGCCCCCCCTCCCCACAGATCAGACGGCAAACGTTGGCGATGGCCGAACGAAGCAGACAGTGCGAAGATAGAAGACATCCCCTGTACGCACATCAGCCAGCGGAGGAGAGAAATCTAGGAAAGACTTCATAAAAGTTGAACGTCCACTAACCGAAAGTCAGTCTACAACTAGAGAATCAATTTGGAAACAGAAATTGGATAAAGGCAGTCTGAAAAGTTGGAACATTAAAGAAAAACTTCCTGCTTGATCACAATTGGAATGGAGAGTCTGGAAGAGCCTAAATAGACTTAGATGTCAAATGGGAAGATCACAGGATAACCTGATCAAGTGGGGATACACCGAAGAAGAGCCCTGCCAATGTGGAGGAAAACAAACCATGACACACCTGCTGACCTGTCCATCTTTGCTGGCCCCATGCACTTTCCAAGACCTGTGGTTGGCCAACGACGCTGCAGTGAAGTGTGCCGAACACTGGAGAGAGATATGAGCCTTGCTTTAGACAATAATGACGACTTACAATATGTGAAGATCATGAATGTACACTCCTGGAAATTGAAATAAGAACACCGTGAATTCATTGTCCCAGGAAGGGGAAACTTTATTGACACATTCCTGGGGTCAGATACATCACATGATCACACTGACAGAACCACAGGCACATAGACACAGGCAACAGAGCATGCACAATGTCGGCACTAGTACAATGTATATCCACCTTTCGCAGCAATGCAGGCTGCTATTTTCCCATGGAGACGATCGTAGAGATGCTGGATGTAGTCCTGTGGAACGGCTTGCCATGCCATTTCCACCTGGCGCCTCAGTTGGACCAGCGTTCGTGCTGGACGTGCAGACCGCGTGAGACGACGCTTCATTCAGTCCCAAACATGCTCAATGGGGGACAGATCCGGAGATCTTGCTGGCCAGGGTAGTTGACTTACACCTTCTAGAGCACGTTGGGTGGCACGGGATACATGCGGACGTGCATTGTCCTGTTGGAACAGCAAGTTCCCTTGCCGGTCTAGGAATGGTAGAACGATGGGTTCGATGACGGTTTGGATGTACCGTGCACTATTCAGTGTTCCCTCGACGATCACCAGTGGTGTACCGCCAGTGTAGGAGATCGCTCCCCACACCATGATGCCGGGTGTTGGCCCTGTGTGCCTCGGTCGTATGCAGTCCTGATTGTGGCGCTCACCTGCACGGCGCCAAACACGCATACGACCATCATTGGCACCAAGGCAGAAGCGACTCTCATCGCTGAAGACGACACGTCTCCATTCGTCCCTCCATTCACGCCTGTCGCGACACCACTGGAGGCGGGCTGCACGATGTTGGGGCGTGAGCGGAAGACGGCCTAACGGTGTGCGGGACCGTAGGCCAGCTTCATGGAGACGGTTGCGAATGGTCCTCGCCGATACCCCAGGAGCAACAGTGTCCCTAATTTGCTGGGAAGTGGCGGTGCGGTCCCCTACGGCACTGCGTAGGATCCTACGGTCTTGGCGTGCATCCGTGCGTCGCTGCGGTCCGGTCCCAGGTCGACGGGCACGTGCACCTTCCGCCGACCACTGGCGACAACATCGATGTACTGTGGAGACCTCACGCCCCACGTGTTGAGCAATTCGGCGGTACGTCCACCCGGCCTCCCGCATGCCCACTATATGCCCTCGCTCAAAGTCCGTCAGCTGCACATACGGTTCACGTCCACGCTGTCGCGGCATGCTACCAGTGTTAAAGACTGCGATGGAACTCCGTATGCCACGGCAAACTGGCTGACACTGACGGCGGCGGTGCACAAATGCTGCGCAGCTAGCGCCATTCGACGGCCAACACCGCGGTTCCTGGTGTGTCCGCTGTGCCATGCGTGTGATCATTGCTTGTACAGCCCTCTCGCAGTGTCCGGAGCAAGTATGGTGGGTCTGACACACCGGTGTCAATGTGTTCTTTTTTCCATTTCCAGGAGTGTATATATGAATGAATAACTATCATTTACTTGTATTTTTAATCTAGTATATATAGCGTGTTAATTAATTACAGATGTAGCTCAGACACGATTAAATAAATAAATAAAGTGTAAACAATATACATAAAATATAAGACGAACTTGACATCGAACCCAGGACCTTTTCGCAAAACATGTAGATGGACGTAACGCTACCTCTACACCACAGGAACGTATTCCCACACAATCTATTTATATGTTTATTTACGATAGTTGACCCTATAGTCAGTCATTCTTCCGCATTTATTGGCTGTTAAAAGTTCTTGATAATGTAAAAAACATTCATATTTAATTTATTGATGAGATAGTCGAATGGTCCTCTGCTCATTCACGCGTAATCCAAGAATTTGTCTTCGTAATTAATGATATTTACGAAATTCTCCGTGGAGATTCCTCCCTTTTTAAATTTCATGCACAGCATTCCTTTTCGATTTGTTTTCTATAAAAAGTCTAATTCTGTATCCTCACTCTCCAGCTACAGTATTCTACAGTTAAGGGGCGCCGTTTTATAGAAACAACTGGTCGGCTCTAAGCAGCCATCTTGTAGCGCGACATGGCCGCTCGCACGCAGCTTTCCGCTTGATGCTGCTGCCCGTCGCTGGAGTGTCGCGTTTCCAGAAGTCGCCCACTGTCGGTCGCTTCTGTCACTCACGGCCTTACGCCAAATTTTTGGATTCCCTTATCTATAGTTTGCCTGTAGGAGGAATGAAAAGGCTCCCGAAATCAGCGCACCACAACAATATCTTTTCATTTCAGCAGTCAGCTGCCCTACAGAGGTAAATAAATAATAAAAAAGTAAATAAAGGTGGATACGTCGGTTCCTTCAGATCACCGAAGTTCAGCATCGTGGCCAGTCGGTCCGGGTACGCAGCACACCGTTAACAATTTTCCCGTTCCCGTCATGAAAGAGGGGAGAGTAGGGCTTGTGGCGTAACGTACCTCAGCGCCAGTCTTTGCCCCAATGTCCTGATGTAAATCGCGAATCTCTCCGCAGTTTCCGTAAGGCGCACGCGGACTCTTGTCGTCGCATGGGGGCGTTAAGTTCCGGTGACCTTTTGGTGCACTTCGACAGAGCATTATCAAGTGGTTCCGCGTGCTCGCGTGAAATACCGTCAGTAATGCAGTGCGGTGTTATTCACTACGATGAGTATCCGTGGAAGTGGAAAACAAAGGAAGATGTCGTGAAAATGGTGATACCCTCGTTAAAAAGAGCTTATACTCAAGTTGTACAACTTTGCCAAGAAGAAAATCAGGGAAAGATACCTGTACAGAAAGCAATCTTGCGAGTGATGAAAATGCAAGGAAATTGAAATACCACCCTGTTTAGTAAAGTCTCGGAAAATATTTTATATACAACTAGTAGGAAAAAAAATTCTCTGTAGTTGTCGCCTCATGTATATTGCCTTCCTTATGTACAGGATGTATCAAGGTGACCTTCAACTCTCCTGTGTTTCTTTCTGCTTTCCAAATGACTTCACAGATTAATTTTAGCTCATTTTTAGGTTTTTGATTCCGCTGTAATAGAGCCTTCTCGGATAGATTTAGTGTTTCTTTAGATTTTAATTAATTTTTCAATTAGTAGCCACGATTTCTATAAGAGTTTCCTTATGGATTGGTTCTGAACAATTTTATTTTATACTAGTGTAAGCCACTGTTTCGCTCGCGAAGACTGCATAGTTTCCGTAGATTCTTTTTCTTTAATTGAATTTATATGTTGTTTACTAATTGCAACACACTCTAAACGTTTCACGCTAATTAATGACAAAGAAGCACGGTCCTTTCCGAATGTACTTCTGATCAAAAAGCAGTTTTGGTAGCTGCAGTCGAAGGATCCAGTTAATCATGCATTTTGCGTCCTTGTGGTGATGTTTCCACACGAACATCCCCCCCCCCCCCCCCCGACGCTTATTTCTGTATACATCTAACGCAGAAGTGAAATACCAATTTCCATAGATTTGACTTTAAAAAAATTTTAATATAACGAAATATTTTCTTAAAAATTTTCGTCCCCTATTCGACCCTCTTAGTGGTGCAATTTCCAAAAATGCTGAAACATGTACTTTTTTATTTATGACAGAAACCAAATACCAGATTTCGTAGTTCTGGCTTCAAAATTTCCTTAATGCCGACATATTTTCAAAAAGCCTTTTCTCCCGCCGCACTCGCATTTGGGAGGACGACGGTTCAATCCCGCGTCCGGCTATCCTGATTTAGGTTTTCCGTGATTTCCCTAAAATCGCTCCAGGCAAATGCCGGGATGGTTCCTTTGTTAGGGCACGACCGACTTCCTTCCCCATCCTTCCCTAATCCTATGAGACCGATAACCTCGCTGTCTGGTCCCCTCCCCCAAACAACCTAACCTAACCTAACCTCCCCCCTCCTGCACCCCTCCCCCCCCTGCACCCCCCCCCCCCGTCCCTTAGGAGTGGAATTTCGAACAGCCCCTTCTTAAAGGACACCTACAGAAAAAGATCCACATCCACTCCATATTTCAAGTTTCTGTCCTTAGTGGACCAATTTTCCCCCCTTAGGGGTTGAATTTCTAAAAATAGTGAGATACTTTTTTTAATTTCTAACCAAGAAACCAAACATCAATTTTCAAAGGTTTACTTTTAAAAATGCTGTCTAATGAAATATTTTCATAAAACATTTCACCCCTATCGCACCACCGAATGGGTTGAATTTCCGAAAAGAGTAACGTGCTTTTTTTTTAATTTGTAGCCAAAAAGCCAAATTCATATCGTAATAGATTTAGCTTTAAAAATGCATTCATCCTGAAAAACTTCCACAAAATATTTCATCCCCTACTTCACGCCCTTATGGGTTGAATACCCAAAAACACTGAAACACGTGTTTTTAATTGTAACCGAGAAATGAAACAGCAATTTTCACAGACGTATCTTTAAAAATACATTAGTAGGTCTTTAATAATGATTTATTTAAAAAAAAAAACTTTCGCCCACAATTTCACCCCCATAGAGGTTAAATTTCCAGAAACGATGAAACACACATTTTCTATTACTGACTGAGAAACCAAACACCAGTTTTCCTAGGTCTAGCTTCAAAATTGCCTTAATAGTGAGACATTTTCAAAAAACCTTTCAGCCCCTGTTTTACCCCTTCGTAGTGGAATTTCGAAAAGTCCCTTCTTAAAAAGCGGTTCAAATGACTCTGAGCATTATGGGACTTAACTTATGAGGTCATCAGTCCCCTAGAACTTAGAACCTAACTAGCCTAAGGACATCACACACATCCATTCCCGAGGCAGGATTCGAACCAGCGACCGTAGCAGTCATGCGGTTCCGGACGGAAGCGCCTAGAACCGCTAGGCCACCGTCGCCGGCTCCCTTCTTAAATCACGCCTTGATTATAAGATGAACACCCTCCCCCAATTTCAAGTTGGTACCTTTAGCGGTTTTGGTTTGTCGTTGATGAGTCATTGAGTCAGTCAATCGCGACATTTCATCGTGTGTACAAAGATTTATTTTAAAGTATTCCAAATTCCATGTTCAACATTTTGTTTTTATGTTTTCCATTGTAGTTTCTTAGGATCCCGTCCTAAGTAAATGTGTTGTAATTCCATCTGACAGAAAACTAATAAAAATAATAATCACTTCCGGTTGTAAAAATTTTGGCATTACAGTTCTTGTTTGAGAGCCTCCAGTCTTCTTCAACAATACACCACGTGAAGATCTCGGTTCTGTCCCTGGGCGCAGTTTCACAGTACACCTGAGAGACTGTCTCCTCTCCGTAAAACGGCGTTACGCTAGCACTGCGACATTTTATTTTTATTTTGTGTGTATACAGTGCGCTTCAGGACCAGCAGTAAATATTTTAGGAAGTGGTACTACAGACAAATTACAATAATAGGGCATGTCAAATTTCAGTTCTTGGAAGGTTACCCAAACATACACTCACCGAAGGTATTAAAAGAAGCCAAATGATTAAATTCATTGTTGATTTTCATAAATTCCACCTCCGACTTTAGGCACTTTCGGATTCGCTTACAACACCACCTGTAGTTCTCCCGGAGCCATCCTGACGTTCTTTTACGAGCGCAGCACTGTTCACAATCCCAGCAATCAGTTCGTTTCTTGTGTTTACTTTTTCCTTGTAGGCTTCGTGTTTCAGTTATCCCCATAGATGGAAATCTATAGGGGTAGGTTCCGGGAACCTTGGTGGCTAAGAAACGTCACTGTTTCAAAAATTACTTGCGATATGTGGCCTGTATTTTATATCGGACAAATCCGTGGAGCTTTTAACATAATATATAAGGAACGCTTGCTAGGGAAGAAGAGTACTAATGTTCATAATTCTACTTTTGCGGAGGATTTATTAATATCGGACGCAATCCAAAAGGATTAGATGGAGTGACGATTCTACATAGAGAGAAGGAAACGTGGGAACTTGATGTCATGGAAGAATTTGAGGTCTTTAGATTTATAGTGAAGTAATGATGGCCTCATTTCAAACGAGCAAGTACAGGTTAGAAACAAAAACCTTTAAGCCATTGCTCGCGAATATTCATGTTTCCATTCAGTTCCATTGCATAAACGTTGTTCCACCCTTTTCTTTGTGGAATTTGTATTTTCTTACTGAGCAATAAGACAGTCGGCACTGTATGCCATGATCTGTTTGCAGATTTGATTTAAAGCATATTTCCCCCTTTACTTCCCCCTGTTTGCTAATGGTAACACATTGATAAAATCTGCTACAGTACGTTCTTTATTATCATAATGTATTTGAAATTAACGACGTTATTCATTTTATACACTGTATTGTACTGTCACTTTTTTAAAAAAAATATTTTATTCCTTTTGTATCTTTCATACATGCTTTCTTTTCTACTACATACAATTTACTTTGTTTAAAACATCTGAATGTGTAAATGTGTTATTGTAACAATTGCGTGCTTCCACGGTTAAGCGTTTATCACGCTTCTATTCCAAGTTAAGTGGCGCGCTTTGCACCATGTTTAGCTGGCATCGCAAGCTGCTGCCACACGTTCACTCCAGTGTCTGCTCTTTTAATAATTTTTGCTGTTTTCTTGGAGTACTTCATTCCACATTTTCTACTGTTCTGCTTGAGCGCCTTCGCTCATCATGTAAGTTTACAATTTTAACGTCATTTAGATTATGTAAGTCCAGTTTTATTCCGCATACTCCATTTCAATGTTGTAAAGTATAAAGTATTTTAGACGTTTTTTTATAATGTGTTTGTAATATTATGGGTGAGTTTTCTTATACAGATGATACCCTTTCTGGTACTGAACCTTAGTCAAGGTTTTTACAATAAACTGTATAATTTATATATTGACAGAAAAAGACAAATGTTTATCTCAAAAAAAATATTTTTCCGGTAAATGACAATATATTCTTCCAAAGCAAGTAATTAACTCACCAAACAACTAAACAAATTGTATAAAATGTGCTTTCTGTTCACACCACCTCAGCGTTTACCGAAATAGAATTATGTAAATAAGAAAGTAATTGTTCATGTATTTAAACGTAAATGAATAATGTACCACCAGTAGTCAACATTTTAACACCGATCAAAAACCCATATTTATTGCAACAAGTACAACAAAAATCGTATTTAAGCAAGTAAATACATGCAACTTCCAAGAAAAATTCGATTTTAGAAATATGCTATTTATTCGTCTCTCCTTGAATTAAGATACGTCATCCGTATCCAGAACAGTTTGCAACATTACTCACGGTTCATGTATGACCGAAAAGCATGTAAATTAAATCACTCGAACCCGGATTCTGGGTGAAAACATTCATGCAGTATAACTGCAATAACTGTCAGAGACCTACGTCATTCTGATGTCTCACATTAAGTGGAATCACTCAAACCCGGACAGTGGGTGAAAATACTGTTAACAGCTGACGAAGCGTCAGAGACGTTTTTCAATCGACAGAAAAAAAAATGTCTGCACGAAGAAACAGTTGACTCCCCAGTTGATAGTTAAAACGAATGGTTTCTCTCATCACTTGCCGACTGATTTCCGAGAATGTTGCCTGTCGATGCCGCATATTCGATAGATATCGAACGAGAGATTCTAAATCGACCGCGACACTGTTGAGTCGGGAGTTGTGAGCAGCGCTTACAATGATCACTAAAGCGACGACGAAAGAACAACGTTGACTAAAATCGACATAAAAGTTTTCTGGCTTTGGTACCAAACCCAGAAAAATTTAATGTCGACTGACTCTGGCCGCGGAAGCCTACGCAGTTACGTTGACTAAAATACTTGTGATTACAAAGGAAATGACTTACGTAGCTCGTCATTGACGTTGTCCTCACCAAAAAGTCCATTTGATGTGTGTGCCACTGAAGCATTGCGTTTTTTGCCGTAAAATGGGTAGACTCTGCCTACGTCACGTGAAAATATGGGCAGAGCGAAACATGAGTCAACTTTTCCTTGTAAGTCAGTTTCTGATGCTGTCGCGTGTGTACTCTCTAATGCAATTATGCTCGTCTGGATCGATATTTTTGAGCAGTCAAACCATGTATTTTTCCTGATAGTCGTTATTGCACCACTGTTTTCACAATGTTATTGTAAAGGCATTTCACTATCAGAACTCTTCTTACGAACTTTAATAGACTTCGCCCCCACCGTAAACTACACAATCTCTGCTTTCGCCATCCGGTATTAGTTCATATTTCCGGCAAAAATTGAGACAATTCTCTACATTAGTTAAACTTGGAATTAGACGTCAGACAGTCGGCCGACGAAACGTCTACGATAACACACATGCCAGCTCACTACCAATATACACTGAGCAGACAAAGAAACTGATAAATCTGCCTAATATGGTGTAGGCTCCCCCTCGAACGCGCAGAAGTGCCGTCACACGACATGGCATGGGCTCGACTGATGTCTGAGGTAGTGCTGGAAAGAATTGATTCCTTGAATCCTGCAGGGCTGTCCGTAAGAGTACGAGCGTGTTGAGATCTCCTTTGAACGGCACGTTCCAAGGCATCTCAAACATGCTTTGGGAGTTTGGTGGCCAGCGGAAGTGTTTCAACTCAGAAGAGTATTCCTGGACCCAATCTGTTGTACTTCTGTCACGTTCCACGATTCTCTTCACTCGCCGTTGGTCCCATTCTTGCAGCAATGTCGGAGATTTGATGTTTTACCCGAGTCCTGATATTCGCGGTACACTCGTGAGATGGTTGTACGGTAAAATCTCCACTTCACCGCTACCTCAGAGATGCTGTGTCCCATCGCTCGTGCACCGACTATAACACTACGTTCAAACTCACTTAAATCTTGATAACGTGCCATTGTGGCTGGAGTAACCGATCTAACAACTGCGCCAGATACTTTTGTCGACCGCAGCGTCGTATTCTACCTGTGTACATATCTTTGTATCTGAATACGCGTACCCACACCAGTTTCTTTCGCGCGTCTGTATAAATCCTATGGGTTTCCGTAACAACGCACAGACAATTTATCATAACTCCCACCACCGCAGTTGCCTGATCGATTTACAGTGGCACGTTCGATATCTATGGTTTGGGAGCTATAACGTCGCAGACTGGCTAACTAGCGGTAGAGCTGTATATATTGACGTTATATAAAAAATCCATTTGCCTGCGCTGAAATTCCACCGAGTGCGTATTATTTGTCTCGATCACGTCAAGCAATTAAGTGCTGCTCGGCGTATTTAAACACAGCTACACGTAGAGACACATCAGTTCCTATTCCGGTATTAATCATAGCTTCAGTACATACACAACACTAATATCTCCACTAAAGATTTTCAGTTTACTAGAGCCTAATAGTTCGTAACAGAGCGATAATTTGTTAACGCGGCAGAGAGTACTAATGCACGTCGCGTTCCTTGGACAATCAATGTCGTCGCACAGATAATTATTTATTGAATACACAATATTGAATTGACTGAAAGAAGTTATTAACGCAATAATAACATTGGGTGCTGGTTTATTGCACTATTTTCACATCCTAACATTGCCGTAAGGAAGTAGCTTTTCCTATCTAGGTGGAATTAATGACGTATACTTCAGTCCAAGGTATTATGCAATTTCCAGAGTCCATTAACTAATTTTACGGAAGTTAATTCTTTTCTCACAATTCGGTTTCAAAGTTTAGTCCCTATATTGGTCCATCATTAATTGTTTCTAACTTTTGGTAATGTCCAGTCTTTACTGAAAATATTCGATTTAAGACAATTTCGAATCTTTCACTGTCTGTATTCTACGTGATATCCTATTTGAAGTTACTGATTTACTTCTTGCAAGTTCAGTGCGTCGTTGTAGTTCGCAAATCTTTAGCGTTAAAAAAACAATCTCGTCGCGCTCACGCATACGAGCACACGCTGATGTACGACTTGCTCCGGCAAACTCTCGTAACACAGTAACAGTGCAGGGCTCTTTCTTAGGTATTACACACGATTCTCAAAGAGTAATCATAAGGAGTATTTTTTAAAATCGTTCGTCCTACTCCGTGATTTCTAATTATGGTACTTTCCGATCTACTATGATTTTATTTTGAAACTAATGGGATTCTATCTTTTTAATTTCATTCTTTCCTATCTACGTGCTATTATTCAAGCAACATTATTCCAAAAGGGTCTTTGTTTTTTTACTTTTTTTTATGAAATTTGGAACTTGATTTTTGGGACTTTTGGGCTTTGGGTACTATTTTTATATTCTTCATTTTTCGTCCGAAGGAAGCGGCGTTATAGAGCGTGAGCTTCGCCCTATACACGTCTCACGTAATAACCATGTGGAGAAAATTCGAGAAATTAGAGCCAATAGCGAAGCTTTCCGGCAGTCTTTCTTCCAAACGTGCCATTCGTGAGTGGAACATAGTCGGAGCTCTCAGTTAGTGGCACAATAAGTACCCTCCACCACACACCAGTAGGTGGCGTGTGGAGTATGATGTAGATGTAGGCAAACATCCCTGGAAAGGACCAGTAGCTGAAATACCGCGGTAGCTGAGGCTACGGAAAAATCGCTCCTTTCGGAGTATAGCGTCCCCAGCGAAATAATACGAAAATATTAAAAAAAATAGTATTTATAAAGAAGAGACATTTAAAAATTGAATAATATGTATTTTTATCATTTCTCTGTGTAAGTTTCGAGGGCAAAGAAATATAACAAAATGATCTAAAGAGACGACAAGATACGCTCTTTTGTTAATTTTTCAGTCGTCTTCACTTCTTCTCTTGTCTTGATTGCGTGTAGACGGACATCTTGCGAGTGCTGGCAAATGTAAGTATATTTGTATGAATTAAGCAGATAATATATTGATTTAATATTATTGTGCACTTTTAATTTGTAAGAGGTGATCCCGATTTCATGCCCGCCTTCCTTGAATTAACCTGCATTCGAGTAATTTACAATTCAACAATCGCAGCGGCCGATGCAGCTAACGACGCCATTACGTGGCGATATTAACTTATAAAAATTTAGCGGAAGCGAAAAACTCGCCCACTATTAACATAATATTCATTTT
Source organism: Schistocerca piceifrons (assembly GCF_021461385.2). NCBI lineage: Eukaryota > Metazoa > Arthropoda > Insecta > Orthoptera > Acrididae > Schistocerca > Schistocerca piceifrons. The sequence goes on from NC_060146.1 coordinate 219,734,785, forward strand.
TCTCCACAGCCGCCCGACGTTGCAGAAAATACGTAGCTTTAAGGTACTTATTTTCAGTACCACAGCCGAGAGCCAGAGCCAGGACTCCGACTACAATGCAATGGTTAACGGAGGTAAGAAAAAAAATTCTCGCGCATGTGTGGGCCGCAGTTGTAATTAATAACTAAAGATCTTTTGCTTTAAAGTGAGCTGACTAGCCGAGGAAATTAATATGAAAAGTTTATTACATTGTTCAGCTTATATGCTCATGTTTTAAGATTCAGTGAGTCTAACGTTCATTAACGTAACAAATAATTTGAGATTAATATTGTTAAAAAGGAGAACTTCGGGAAAACATTTAATCGTAAATCAAAATTGAATGAAATATCATTTTTATTAAGGCCCACCACGTAAGTCGCCAACAATCAAAATAATAATAATGATATATTAAATTACGACGGCCGACGGACGCGGGAGGAGCCAGTGCCGGCTGCTTGGCGCGTTATCGCAGGCCCGGGTCACAGAGGTGATGTAAACACACACAAGGCGGGGATCTGGACCGCACGCGCCGCGCCAGTGTCTTCTGCGGACGGGCGGGCAGCAGAAGCCGGAGCCGCCATGTTGACTCCTTGGCTGCTGGTTTCCGCGTGTGTGGTGCGGCTGCTCAGCGCCCAGGTAGGCCTTAGTTGCTTTGCTGCAGATGCTGCTTCTCTCCCAGAGGGGAGGCGGCTGACCGCCTCTTTCCGTACCGTCACGTCCCACTAGGGAATCTAGCACAGTGCAAGTCTGCGCCAGTGCTACAACTCTCCGATTTAATTCTTTGCACAGAAGCGTACGGAGAGTGGAAATGCTCTAAACGGCTTTCCAGTTCTGGATTTGCTCTAAAAGCGTAAAACCGTAGAGAAAAATGTTTCAAGCATTCAATTCTAGCGTCCGATACCACCCTTCAGCTTTGACCACTGACGTCCTGTGTAACGTAATTTTCCGATGCGAAGGATGTAAGTGGCCTCTTATTAAATGCTATCTGTGGTTGTGTTAGTAACTGGCGGAAATTGTGTTGTTTATTACAGATACGTCTCGCTATTTCAGTGACAGCGGTTAGGCACGAATCTGAGAGGACAGATAAATTTGCTCCGACCGTAACGATTAACAATCGTATTTATAATCTTCGTCCTAAAAAATATTTGGCTACTTACTTCCAAATGTGGCATAATTTTCGAAGGTGAAGTTGATAGGAACCTAAGAGAACAGCTTACATAGCTCCGAGAGCAACGATCTACAATCGTAATCTATGTTCCCACAAATATTTCTTTTTTCTTTTCGAATGTGGCACGACTTCCAACGATGAGGTGGGATAGGAACCTAAGAAGACAGCTGTGTAGGTCGATTGTAGTTTTCCATCCCACGGTTCGTTATTTTTGGTGACTTTTCATTATGTGTGTATTCTTCTTACTTTGAGGACTGTACGAGGTGCATTCAAGTTCTAAGGCCTCCGATTTTTTTTCTAATTAACTACTCACCCGAAATCGATGAAGCTGGCGTTACTTCTCGACGTAATCGCCCTACAGACGTACACATTTTTCACAACGCTGACGCCATGAATCCATGGCAGCGGCGAAGGCTTCTTTAGGAGTCTGTTTTGACCACTGGAAAATCGCTGAGGCAATAGCAGCACGGCTGGTGAATGTGCGGCCATTGTTGGAAAAAGCCGAAAGTCACTAGGAGCCAGGTCAGGTGAGTAGGGAGCATGAGGAATCACTTCAAAGTTGTTATCACGAAGAAACTGTTGCGTAACATTAGCTCGATGTGCGGGTGCGTTGTCTTGGTGAAACAGCACATGCGCAGCCCTTCCCGGACGTTTTTGTTGCAGTGCAGGAAGGAATTTGTTCTTCAAAACATTTTCGTAGGATGCACCTGTTACCGTAGTGCCCTTTGGAACGCAATGGGTAAGTATTACGCCCTCGCTGTCCCAGAACATGGACACCATCATTTTTTCAGCACTGGCAGTTACCCAAAATTTTTTTGGTGGCGGTGAATCTGTGTGCTTCCATTGAGCTGACTGGCGCTTTGTTTCTGGATTGAAAAATGGCATCCACGTCTCATCCATTGTCACAACCGATGAAAAGAAAGTCCCATTCATGCTGTCGTTGCGCGTCAACATTGCTTGGCAACATGCCACACGGGCAGCCGTGTGGTCATCCGTCAGCATTCGTGGCACCCACCTGGATGACACTTTTCGCATTTTCAGGTCGTCATGCAGGATTGTGTGCACAGAACCCACAGAAATGCCAACTCTGGAGGCGATCTTTTCAACAGTCATTCGGCGATCCCCCAAAACAATTCTCTCCACTTTCTCGATCGTGTCGTCAGACCGGCTTGTGCGAGCCCGAGGTTGTTTCAGTTTGTTGTCACACGATGTTCTGCCTTCATTAAACTGTCGCACCCGCGAACGCACTTTCGACACATCCATAACTCCATCACCACATGTCTCTTTCAACTGTCGATTAATTTCAATTGGTTTCACACCACGCAAATTCAGAAAACGAATGATTGCACGCTGTTCAAGTAAGGAAAACGTCGTCATTTTAAGTATTTAAAACAGTTCTCATTCTCGACGCTGGCGGTAAAATTCCATCTGCCGTACGGTGCTGCCATCTCTGGGACGTATTGACAATGAACGCGGCCTCATTTTAAAACAATGCGCATGTTTCTATCTCTTTCGAGTCCGGAGAAAAAAAATCGGAGGCATTAGAACTTGAATGCACCTCGTAGTTCCTTCTCTTAATTGTCGCACAGATGACAAAATGGTAGATGACAGAGGGACAGAAAAACAATTAAAATCGCTCAAAAGAGGACCTGATGGGACACCAGTTCGATTTTACACAGAGTACGCGAAGGAACTTGGCCCCCTTCTTGCAGTGGCGTACCGTAGGTCTCTAGAAGATCGTAGCGTTCCAAAAGATTGGAAAAGGGCACAGGTCATCCCCGTTTCTGAGAAGGGACGTCGAACAGATGTGCAGAACTACAGGCCTATATCTCTAACGTCGATCAGTTGTAGAATTTTGGAACACGTATTATTTCGAGTATAATGACTTTTCTGGGGACTAGAAATCTGCAGGAATCAGCATGGGTTTCGAAAAATACGATCGTGTGAAACTCAGCTCGCGCTATTCCTCCACGAGACTCAGAGGGCCGTAGACACGGGTTCCCATGGAGATGCCGTGTTTCTTGACTTCCGCAAGGCGTTTGATACAGTTCCCCCACAGTCGTTTAATGTACAAAGTAAGAACATATGGACTGTCAGACCAGTTGTGTGATAGGATTGAAGAGTTCCTAGATAACAGAACGCAGTATGATATTCTCAATGGAGAGAAGTCTTCCGAAGTAAGAGTGATTTCAGGTGTGCCGCATGGGAATGTCGTAGGACCGTTGCTATTCACAATATATATAAATGACCTAGTGGATGACATCGGGAGTTCACTGAGGCTTTTTGCGGGTGATGCTGTAGTATATCGAGAGGTTGTAACAATGGAAAATTGTACTGAAATGGAGGAGGATCTGCAACGAATTGACGCAAGGTGCAGGGGATGGCAATTGAATCTCAGTGTCGACAAGTGTAATGTGCTGCGAATACGTAGAAAGAAAGATCCTTTATCATTTAGCTACAATATAGCAGCTCAGCAACTGGAAGCAGTTAATCCCATAAATTATCTGGGAGTAGGCATTAGGAGTGATTTAAAATGGAATGACCAAATAAAATTAATCGTTGGTAAAGCAGATGCCATACTGAGATTCATTGGAAGAATCCTAAGTAAATGCAGTCCCAAAACAAAGGAAGTAGGTTACAGTACACTTGTTCGCCCACTGATTGAATATTGCTCAGCAGTGTGGGATTATTACCAGATAGGGTTGATAGAAGAGATAGAGAAGATCCAACGGAGAGCAGCGCGCTTCGTTACAGGATCATTTATTAATCGGGAAAACGTTTCGGAGATGATAGATAAACTCCAGTGGAAGACTCTGCATGAGAGACGCTCAGTAGCTCGGTACGGGCTTTTGTTGAAGTTTCGAGAACATATCTTCACGGAGGAGTAATGCAGTACATTGCTCCCTCCTACGTATATCTCTCGAAGAGACCATGAGGATAAAATCAGAGAGATTAGAGCCCACACAGAGGCATACCGACAATCCTTCTTCCCGCGAACAATACGAGACTGGAATAGAAGGGAGAACCGATAGAGGCACTCAAGGTACCCTCCGTCACACACCGTTAGGTGGCTTGCGGAGTATGGATGTAGATGTAGATTTTGTTGATTCTCGTCCCTGTACTTATGCTACATGAGTCATCTGTAGTTGTCGATTCCAACGTTTGTTATTTTCGCGTTTTTGGAGTAGCATAGAGAGTGATACGAAAGAGTTAAATCGCTAACGAAACAATTCAAAGCCAGTAAAAATCACCAGAAATAACGAAACGTGAAATCGACGGTTACATTGAGACGGTGCATGACAATACTTACAGAACGCACACTATGCACCAACTGACAAGGGAACCTCCCCATCGCACCCCCGTCAGATTTAGTTATAAGTTGGCACAGTGGGTAGGCCTTGAAAAACTGAACACAGATCAATCGAGAAAACAGAATGAAGTTGTGTGAAACTGTGAAAAAAATTAGTAAAATATACAAACTGAGCAGTCCATGCGAAGGTAAGCAACATCAAGGTGGATGTTAGCTTCGGAGCGCCGTGGTCCCGTGGTTAGCGTGAGTAAATGCGGAACGAGAAGTCCTTGGTTCAAGTCTTCCCTCCGCTGAAAACTTTACTTTCTTTATTTTCGCAAAGTTATGATCTGTCCGTTTGTTCATTGATGTCTCTGTTCACTGTAATAAGTTTAGTGTCTGTGTTTTGCGACCGCACCGCAAAACCGTGCGATTAGTAGACGAAAGGACGTGCCTCTCCAATGGGAACCGAAAACATTTGATCGCAAGGTCATAGGTCAACCGATTCATCCACAGGAAAACACGTCTGATATATTCTATACGACACTGGTGACGGCATGTGCATCACATGACAGAAATATGTTGTCGACCCAGCTAACTTGTACACTTAGCGAATGGGTAAAAAGATTCTTCTACCTTGTCCGATTTAGGTTTTCTTGTGGATGTGATAATCACTCCCAAAAAAATGATGTAAACATAAGAGTTTGTCACATAAACTGAAAACAAAAAATTAAACTTTTCACTCGAGGGAAGACTTGAACCTAGGACCTCTCGTTCCGTAGCTGCTCTCGCTAACCACGGGACCACGGCACTCCTTGACACGCGTTCTCCTTGATGTTGCATATCTTCGCATGGACTACTCAGTTTGTATATTTTACTAATTTTTTTCATAGTTCCGTACAACTTCTTCCTGTTTTCTCGATTGATCTGTGTTCAGTTTTTCAAGGCCTATCCACTGTGCCAACTTATAACTAAATCTGAGGGGGGTGCGATGGGGAGGTTCCCTTGTGAGTAGTACAAAAAGTGGCACCAGGAATACAAATATTGTAACAAACCATTGCACACACCTACAGCCAAAACGTGAAAAACAATGGACCATGAAGTAGGTAACTGGAATTGATATATACAGGGTGCTGTAAAATTCCAGTTCCAAGTTTGTAGGACGGGAACGAACCGTTTCCTTGCTGCAGCCGTTTGAAAACTTGTTTGCTAGTTAGGTATGCAACAGGGTTGCCTTGGTGGAGGGGTGCTTACATCAGATCGGCCGATGTCATTTGACGTCTGTCCTGCCTCTCTCGCCTGGTTCGAGCCTCACTGAGGTGTCTGAGTGTTAGAGCAACACGGTAGAGTACATGTTTGCAGAATACACCGACACGATACTTATGTATGGGCGAAGCTCGCGGTAATGGAATAGCTGCTCGTCGCCTTTATCAAGATCGTTATCCACAACGTTCGACTCCATCGCATACGCTTTTCGCCACAGTTACCCAACAGCTTCAAGAAAGGGGCTCCTTCGCCGTAACCATGCGTGGCCATGGTGCTCCAAAGAGACGCCGCACACCCGAATGGGAAGGGGCCGTACTGCCTCACGTTGAAGAGAACCCGTCAAGGGTACACGAGTGATTGCGCACCCAATGGATGTTGGTCCCAGCGCCGCCTAATATGTTCTGCAAGACCAACAACTACATCCATACCGCCTCGAAAGGGTACAGTCACTGATGCCAGCCGATTATGCATCATTCATTCTGTACGCAGTTTCTGCACCGCTGCATCAACGAGCCCCTAGCATTTCCGCGGCGCATTCTCTTCGCAGATGAATGTAAATTGACTAGCGATTGTATTCTCAATTCTCTAAACAACCATGTTTGGGCAGACGAAAACCCACATGCCACGCTTGGCTCTGAGCACTATGGGACCTAACATCTGAGGTCATCAGTCGCCTAGAACTTAAAACAACTTAACCTAACTAACCTAAGGACATCACACACTTCCATGCCCGAGGCAGGACTCGAACCTGCGACTGTAACATTCGGGCGGTTCCGGACTGAAGCACCTAGAACCGCTCGGCCACCACAGACGCATGCCACGCTTGTCCATGGATTCCAACACGGGTTTTGTATCAACGTGTGGGCAGGTATTCTGGATGGTAATGTTATAGAATCACACACGCTTCCACCCAAGCTCTCGAGCCCTGTCTACTTAACATTCCTATAGCAAGTGTTTCTGTTTGCTGTGGCATTTAACATCCGTCAAGATATGTGGTTTCAGCACGCCGGCGTATCCGCTCATTTTTCAGGTCATGTTTGGGAGCATATGGACCAAAGATTCGGACACAGATGGATGGGCCGAAGTGGTCCAATCGTGTGGCCTCAGCGATCACTGGATTTGACTGCACTGTACTTTCTCCTCTGCTGCAGTATGCATGATTTGGTTTGGAGACTGCTGTAGAGACAGAAGAAGATCTCGGGGCACGAGTTGTGGTCGGTGCAGCACGCACTGCAGACGCACCAGGCGTGGCAGAGCGTGTGTACCACATCGTCATTTGTAGGTACAATTCGTGCACCGAACTTGGTGGTAGCCGCATCGAACCTTACTTGTGGTAGGTCGCAATGCTCACCCTCCTTTGTAAAGCACAAAAACGTTTTAACTGGAAACAACAGTGTTTGTGGAAACCGATTAAGTTCCATTTTTGTTTCTTTGTTTGTTAATGAGTGCAATTGTAAAACAAGTGATGTACTAAGTCGCACCTAATAAATTACTTTTAAAAGTGGTTGCGTTACCAACATGTTTTCAAGTTGTTGTAGCACGGAAACGATACGTTTTTGGACATGGTTCCAGTTCAAAATATTATCTACTCACTGTCCTCTGCAAGTCCTAGAAGTTCGTAAGGGGCATTTTAGAGCACCATGTGTACTTAAATTCTAGTCATAGATTCCAGGGTCTGTTATTTGTCGCAATAGTACAGAAAGCTGCAGAGAAACAGAAATTATATTGAAAAGAATTGCATATATCTACTGCAAAAACAGAAAATGTTTTTATTTCTCGAAGTAGTGCAGAGTGCAAAAGCAAAAACCAATACACAAACCTACTGTGCACTGTTTTGGAATTTTAATATGTGGTATCGTTCTGATTTTCATTTTCACGTTCCTTCATTATGTTATGTTCATTAAGTTGTTAATTTCGTAATTGTATTGTAACGCTTCCTCTACTGCTGCAAAAATGTTGTAAATAATAAACCTTGGAACCAGTTCGAAGGTTTCTTGTTTATCGCTGTAGTGCAGAAAGCAAAACCAAAAATAGAAATCCTGTAACAAAGAACTGCACACAATACTGGAAAAAGATAAAAATTATGAATTTTGGAATCGATAACTACAAATGACGTATAGAGCTCAATTCCAGTTACCGTGCCCAATATCTGGTATTTACTCGTGGACTTTCGATACTTGTGTAGCGCATTTTATTTCACGAATTCTGTGTTGCTTTTCCCTTATTTTCTGCTTATGTCCTTCTTATGTTTCCTTTCATTACTATTTATTTCATTTTGTTGTTACTGCGTCAAATTTTATTTCGTCCCCACCCAAAATCTTCACTTTCCCGCTTAGCCCCTTAGAATCAGTACTTATTACTAAGAATAAATGCAGTCCGTGGTATTTCGATTTTACTATGCGTGATATTGTAGTGCACTTTAAAGGTCGCTTGTGGTTCTTTCACTTACTCGCGTAAAATATGATAATTTATTTCAAGGATGTATGTTTCATTTTTTTCTGTTGTTACTTTCTTTTACGATACCTCAGTTTCTTTGCGATATAACTCGGGGCTATGTAATCAATCGCGTGAACTGCGATGGTATTTTGTCGTATGTATGTGTACTACCTTCTTTTTGTGACAAATTTCATTGTTTACAAATAAGCCTCGTTGTCTTCAGACGTCGCCTCTATGTAGCAAGTTTGGCATAGGTATGAGGTCATTGCTCAAATCAGATGCTAGAATACATCTTCATTTTTTTCCAGAAACACGTTTCCACTTCTAGACTTGTTCCACGTGTAAAATCGTAGAGAAAATATTTCAAACTTTCATTACTATTAGGTGCATGATCTTTGTGCCAAGCCTGGAGTTCCATCGTCTAAAGCTATGAACCCGTTTCATGTAATTCCAATGGATTCAAGTGACTTCTTTGATTTTAAAGATGCTGCTGAAACATTGTTGTCAATGCAGGCTTGTAAGTTGTCCAAATGCAGTGTGATCACATGCCCATTCATCTCAAATTCCTATTATAAATTCTCACTCTGACACACAGCTATGGAAAAAGTCAATGCATTCAACAGAGGAAAGATCGTGGCAGATGTATACCATGCCGTACTTCTGAAAGATCAGCCATGTTTATCAGTTGCAAAACGGCACACAGAGTCTTACAGTAAGGTTCGCAACGCCTGATCCCGACAATGGAGACTTACGTAAGAAACAGAAGACAATATTGAAAGATTTAATTTCGTTACTTTCTGGTAAAAAATGTAAAAGAAATGAGACATACTTTTGTTGGCAAATTTCTACTATAGTTAAAATATTTGTGCTGCGGTGGTATTTCCGTGCTTGTATTGCCAGAAAACATAATGCCTCTATTTTACTGACAGACGTGACAAAAACTTTCTCATTGGCGTTTGGAGCCACTGACTTACAACGTCCTCAATAAATTATTTATTTTCTAATTTGTCTCATTATATTTGGAGTGATGAGGTGTACAGCATAATTCTGTGCTATCTTCTCAATTTTTTTGGATGCAACTCAGTAATGTAGAAAAAGGCATGCATTGTGTTTTTTTTATTCTCCTGATAAATGTGAGATTTGACACTCAGAACGTTTCTGACTGCCACTTTCCGTATCTCGATAAGTAATGTGCTCTTCTCTACGTAACTGATCCTCGTACGTCATGTCTCGTTCAGGGTACTGCAGGACACGGGAAAATTCAGTTGAGAAAAGTACGACGACTAAATGTTCTTGATCATAGTAGGCTTAGCCCTACATATTTTATGGTTAAATAACATGAAACAGAAATATGTATCAGTATGTAATATAAGCTACACGTGACTTGACAGCTTGGTCCCGGCGGAGGTTCGAGTCCTCCCTCGGGCATGGGTGTGTGTGTTTGTCCTTAGGATAATTTAGGTTAAGTAGTGTGTAAGCTTAGGGACTGATGACCTTAGCAGTTATGTCCCATAAGATTTCACACACATTTGAACATTAAAAAAAAAAAAAAAAACTTGACAGCTGCATGTCGCATCGACTTTGGTGACCCCACGTTGGAAAACAATACACAGTCGCCTCTGACGAATGCACGCAGCTGTTTGCCACTGCTTTCTGTAGTGCGACAGGGAGCATTAGCTGTTACACGAACTTGCAGACATGCATTTAATGAACAGGGTACGGCAGCAAGGAGAAGACTGAACGTAAAGAGAAGAGTTTCGCAGCAGCCGGCATCCTAATGGGGAGAAATTCGACCGCACGTAGAGAGGCTGTGGTACGTTATTCAGTTTTTACATAATTGTGTTCTGTAACTACACTGCGTTTATATCAATATATTTATTTACTTGTTTCATCTATCTCATATTCCGAGAATTTAATGACGACAGAAAATATTGACAGAGTCTTGCACCTACTTTTTAATCTGTCCGAAACCTCAGGAGCATAAGATAGTAAGTTTTTGTTGTGACAGAAAACTTAATTGCTGGGTAGAAGGTAAGGTGAATTACGTCTTTTTTTATTGAGTATTATAAACTATGCGATTCAGTTTTTTTACAGTTGCAATATGCGTTACTCAAATAATTCTTTTCATTTATCTCTGAAAGTTTTAAGCTTTTACAGAAGAATATATGGATCACAGAGAGAAATCTCTGTAATTTCCTGTGAGTAGATACTTATTTGTTCTGAATTATAACTTCAAATTACAATAGAAATCATTTGTGTACAAAATAAACAGTGGATATTACTCTATGAAACACCCATGTTATCGTTTTGTACATACGTAGTCATTTTGCAAACTTTGGAGCTGTATAATTACGGGATGATAACCTAAGTCAGGAGAAAGGTAGGTAGCATTTCAAGTACTAATTTGATAGCAACTTAGCGATATGTTTTATTGGCTGGCTGTGTACGTCGTAATGTACCTGATCCATGAGTCGGAGTTTCCGTTTAATTATTTCAGATTTAACAATAAGCTACGTACAATTTATGAAAAAGCAACTTTTCATCTCTTAAATCAGTTCTTCGAAATTTGTAGGTAGCATGTATCTCCAACTGATGTTGGAATATTTCTGCATCGGATCGTCTTATGTTCAGTAATGGGTGTATTAAACTACGTGAAGACTGGTCCTAATCTGAGTTTTCTAGACCACGCCTTCTTATTTCGAATGTCACGAAATAGACTGTGTGGGACTCTTTCGACGGTATAAAACGTTTCGGATTGCTGCCCAGTTTGGTCCACTGCCACGGCAATGTGGTACTGCGTCTCTGTGGCATTCCGTCTCTTTGGTCACTGTGAGCAGAAACTTCCGAGACACCGACTCGTTTAAGCCACGGATAGCTGGCCAGTACTCTCGACAAAGAATTGTTCGCACAGTAGAGTTTGATGAGATGGTGTAGCATCGTGTGGGAGAAGATTCGTCAGTAACCACCCGTCAGCTTGCCCGTGAAACGTTCGTTTGGAAGAAAAGTATGTGAAGAGTAATGCTGGAGTGAAGTCACACCCTGCCATACACAATGTCTACTAGCACTGCAGACAAATGGTTTACAACGTGGAGTTCAGTTCTGCCAACACTGCACTGGCGCGTTGCCGTTCGCTTAAATTTCGGCATCTTCGGACGACGTTTGTTTTATGATTTTCATGCCGTTTCGCAGAGCTCTGAATATTATTCGGAAGTTACCTGGACCAATAGGTGTGGCAAAAGCAGCGAGAACGTCTTTGTAATGCTGGAATTGCCTCACAGATGACGAAATTTCGTCTGTTATAATTTTGTGTACAAATCAGTAAACTGAGAGCGTCAAAGCTTCATTCCAACGTGAGAGAGACGTAAAACAAATAGACATAATTGAATTGAAAGCCTTCATCGGTCTCTTAGTTTTAGCTGGAGTAAACAAAAGCAACAGACGAAGCTTAGAGGATCTGTGGGGAGCTGATGGGGAGACATGGAGAAATTTCACCTCGTAATGACCATAAAACGTTTCAAATTTACTATGTGGTGATTTGACAATCGTGCAACTCGGGATGAAAGGAGACGATTAGACAAGATAACAGCGATTCGGAAATATTTTCTATATTTGTAGAGAACTGCCAGAAATCCTATACCCTCGGAGAAAATGCTACAGTAGATGAGTAACTGGAAGGATTCTGTTGAAGGTGCGGTTTTCGCCAATATATACCTAGTAAACCAAACAAATATGGAATTAAGATACATGCTCTTGTGGATTCCCAAGTATTTTATCCATGTAATTTGGAAATATATGCTGGGTTGCTGCCAGAAAAATTATATCGCGTAATCAATAAACCTTCCGATGTTGTTCTGTTCAGTCAGGTCGAAATGTGACTGCAGGCAACTGGTTTGCTAGTATTGGCTTGATAGAAGAGTTACGAAGGAAAAATGTTTCTTTTGTTGGAACTATGAAGAAAGACAAGCGTGAGGTTCCTCAGGAGTTTGCTACCTGTAAAAGTAGGGCTTCCAACAGTTCACGTTTTGGCTTCAAGAAAGGTTGTATTCTAAATCCCTATGTTCCTAGAAAGGGGAAGTGTGTGATCCTAGCATCAAGTTTACATGATAATTCAGTAGATGCTGACAATGGAGATAAACTAAAATCATCGATTGTAACATTCTACACTCCTGGAAATGGAAAAAAGAACACATTGACACCGGTGTGTCAGACCCACCATACTTGCTCCGGACACTGCGAGAGGGCTGTACAAGCAATGTTCACACGCACGGCACAGCGGACACACCAGGAACCGCGGTGTTGGCCGTCGAATGGCGCTAGCTGCGCAGCATTTGTGCACCGCCGCCGTCAGTGTCAGCCAGTTTGCCGTGGCATACGGAGCTCCATCGCAGTCTTTAACACTGGTAGCATGCCGCGACAGCGTGGACGTGAACCGTATGTGCAGTTGACGGACTTTGAGCGAGGGCGTATAGTGGGCATGCGGGAGGCCAGGTGGACGTACCGCCGAATTGCTCAACACGTGGGGCGTGAGGTCTCCACAGTACATCGATGTTGTCGCCAGTGGTCGGCGGAAGGTGCACGTGCCCGTCGACCTGGGACCGGACCGCAGCGACGCACGGATGCACGCCAAGACCGTAGGATCCTACGCAGTGCCGTAGGGGACCGCACCGCCACTTCCCAGCAAATTAGGGACACTGTTGCTCCTGGGGTATCGGCGAGGACCATTCGCAACCGTCTCCATGAAGCTGGCCTACGGTCCCGCACACCGTTAGGCCGTCTTGCGCTCACGCCCCAACATCGTGCAGCCCGCCTCCAGTGGTGTCGCGACAGGCGTGAATGGAGGGACGAATGGAGACGTGTCGTCTTCAGCGATGAGAGTCGCTTCTGCCTTGGTGCCAATGATGGTCGTATGCGTGTTTGGCGCCGTGCAGGTGAGCGCCACAATCAGGACTGCATACGACCGAGGCACACAGGGCCAACACCCGGCATCATGGTGTGGGGAGCGATCTCCTACACTGGCCGTACACCACTGGTGATCGTCGAGGGGACACTGAATAGTACACGGTACATCCAAACCGTCATCGAACCCATCGTTCTACCATTCCTAGACCGGCAAGGGAACTTGCTGTTCCAACAGGACAATGCACGTCCGCATGTATCCCGTGCCACCCAACGTGCTCTAGAAGGTGTAAGTCAACTACCCTGGCCAGCAAGATCTCCGGATCTGTCCCCCATTGAGCATGTTTGGGACTGGATGAAGCGTCGTCTCACGCGGTCTGCACGTCCAGCACGAACGCTCGTCCAACTGAGGCGCCAGGTGGAAATGGCATGGCAAGCCGTTCCACAGGACTACATCCAGCATCTCTACGATCGTCTCCATGGGAGAATAGCAGCCTGCATTGCTGCGAAAGGTGGATATACACTGTACTAGTGCCGACATTGTGCATGCTCTGTTGCCTGTGTCTATGTGCCTGTGGTTCTGTCAGTGTGATCATGTGATGTATCTGACCCCAGGAATGTGTCAATAAAGTTTCCCCTTCCTGGGACAATGAATTCACGGTGTTCTTATTTCAATTTCCAGGAGTGTATAATAGCATCAAAGGTGAAGTCGATACTACGGATAAGTTGACCTCTTCGTACAATGTTGCAAGAAGCGTGAGCCGTTGGCCCATGGTTATATTTTTTGCAGTGATCAATATGAGTGGAATCAGTGCACAAGTAATCTATTGTGGGAACAATGAGAATTGTATCAGAAGAAAAGGATTTCTGAAACGACTATCTCGTACATTAATTCTACCTCACTTGGTTCGAAGAAGTTAAGACACGACAAGGAGTTCACAGGAATCTTCAACTGAGGCTGCAACATTATAGGCCAACGTGTGAAGATGAAGCAGAAGACGAAAGCAGAAAAGGAGAAAAAACAACTGAAAGCAAGAGTAATAGGTGTAATACCTGCACAGTAAATAAAAAACTGACAAAATATTGTTGCAAAATGTGTCAAAAGCCAATCTGTTTGATGCACATTGAACCATTTTGTTCTGACTGTGGTAAAATTCCTCATATCGTACCGCAGTCCAAAAGTGACGATGATACAACTGAATAAGTAATGTTACCATTGTTATTGTGCTATAATATCATCTTTGCGTTTCTGTAAAGATATTTGTCATTTATAATGAGTTTAATTAGTGAAATGTAATAAAGAAGCAAGTGAAAAAAAGGCGATGTTATCATTTGTTACCACAATCCAACACTGAGGAAAAGAAATCTGAATGAATGATATTTCTATTGCTGTTGTGCTCTTATGTCTTGTTTGTCTTTCTTTAAAGATATTTTTTAATTTATTGTAGGTTTTGTCAATGAAATTTAAAAAGTAATCACGTGAATAAGAGATATGATCAATTTGATACACCGCCCTCGATCTCTTTGAAAGTCGCGAGCTCTGTCTTCTTATCTCGTGTTTTCTTTCTACTGAAAATCTCGTGCTTGTACTCTTGTTAACTTTACTATTACAGAGATCGCCTAAACTTTATTATTTTTTTAATTGGTCCTGTGCGCAACAAATAACTTACTTGGTCTTTCTGCTGCCACTGCTTGATCTGCTCCATTCCATTATTTAACAAAAACATACAAAAACCTATTATTCGTGCTGAGTGCAATGCATGTTGTGTATGGCGGCTCCTGCTGTTGCTGCGGCTGCTGCTGCTAACTACAACTACACATAATTCAAGAGAAAGGCTTTGGTCAAATCTAAACCCGATAAATGATAACCCAAACAAGTAATTCCTTTTTTCAAAAACTATATTCTGAAAGCGATTATTTCTCATTCAATTAACAAAACGCTAGAAGTTCTTGGAGCAATCGCTTCGTATGTAAATCTGTGCCGGCCGAAGTGGCCGTGCGGTTAAAGGCGCTGCAGTCTGGAACCGCAAGACCGCTACGGTCGCAGGTTCGAATCCTGCCTCGGGCATGGATGTTTGTGATGTTCTTAGGTTAGTTAGGTTTAACTAGTTCTAAGTTCTAGGGGACTAATGACCTCAGCAGTTGAGTCCCATAGTGCTCAGAGCCATTTGAACCATTTTTGTAAATCTGCCTCCAGTGGCATTAAAGCAATATTACAAATTAATCAAACTCTTGAGATTAATTGAAAAGTATTTCAGTCTAATACATAGTGAAACAATTGCCTGGCAATTACAAAAGAAATCAATGACAAAAATCAATACTTAATCTATTCGCCTAACAATGGTTTCCCCCTTAAGAATTCAACTCCTATTATTATCAAAATTACCGTCTACTGCTACGCACATACACAAACCATTTTCTTTAAATTAATAAGCACTCTGCAAATTATAAAAAGCATCAGCAAAATACCAAATCCTGTGTCGCTGCTGTCGGACACAGCAGTACGGCAGCTCGGCGACTACCCCTCGCCCAACACACGTGCGCACCACAGCGGGCGGGCAGGCGGGCTCCTACACTGGCCTCCAAACTGCCACCAGTTAATCCGTGCACTGCGAGGCGCGACAACAATATCTTACATTCCAGAGCTTGTATATGCGCACTGTAGCCAACCTTTAAATCCTGAGAGTATTGCCAACTCTCATCTTTGCGAAAAACGTCGCGCCCGACAGAAGGTTAAAGAATGAAACTCCCCTGTAGAAAACAAATACGAACATGTTATTAGGGCTGTATTAATGTGTTAAGTATTTGACTTTAAGCGTGTAAGAGAGAAAAGATTTCAACTTCGTTCGAAATCGCTGAGTGATGTCATTACCAAATACTGGATGAGGAAAATCTACGCCTTGTTTTAAGCAAAAGCTAGTTTCTCACACTTCTCAGTATTTATGATGTCACATCTCCTCAATTGTGTGCCGTACAATGATGTAATTTTGCACATACATTCTGTGCTACATGTGCGCACTGTACGGGAAATGTCGCGAAGAGAGTTAGTAGCAAAGAAGTCATTAATTAAAATGTTATACCTTATGCGGTAGTTTTACTGCAAGAACAGCAAAAAACGTAGCAAGCGATAAACCTTTTAACTTTCTTCTTTTGCGGGTGATGTCAGCGAGAAGAAATTTCATAAAGGCTTGAAATTATGTATAAAATTTGTCGGAAGTTGCTGACAGTTGTCATTCTCAAATACTGGATGAGTATAGTTGGATATTTGCTCGCCGTCAGTTACGCCGCTTGAAGACATGTCACAGTTTCTAACTGTAATATGCGGCGTCTCAGAAGATACGGCGCAATTTTGTTATAGCGTCTAAACCAGTTAAGATACTCACATCATGTTTGGCTTGTACAAAATATATCTCAAAAAGTTTTTATGCCATTCAGTCAATATCCACACGTGCGCCTTTGGTGGCCCGCACGACATCCAGTTAGTGTTCGAGCACTATCTAGACTCGGCGCACCATATCCGCATCAGCTGTGGCAATGCGAGCAACGATTCAGTTCATTAAAGTATTGATGTGATTGACAGCAGTTCGGTATCCTTTGTCCTTGACGTACCCCCTTAAAAATAAATCCATGGGTGTAACACCAGGCGATCTAGAAGGCCAGGGAATTATACCGCTCCTACCAATCCAGCGATCTGAAAACACCTGATCTAGAACATTTCACAGTCTTGAGTCCGATGTGGCAGTTCATCATCCTGGTGGAAGACGACAGTGTCTTGGCGGTCAGCCAGTTCTGGTAACACAAACAACACCAGCATATCAAGGTAACTGTTAGAATTAACTATTGGTTTTCTGAGAAAAAAAAAGTTCCAACAATGCGATCAGGCATGGAACACCACCAGACATTTACTTTCGCGCTATCACGTACCTCTTTCCGTCACAGGATGAGGACTGGTTGTGCCACATATGCGAACATTGTGTTCGTTTACGTTACCACACATGCAGAACGTTACTTTATCAGAAATACCGGGCTGTTCAAGAAATGTCCATCCTCCTCTAAACGGTGAACAACGTCCACAGTGAGTTGCATAGGTTGTGCCTGGTAGTGTGGCTTCAATGTGTTCAACAGTTGCGGTTGGTATAGATTTATCTCTAAACGTTTCCGAAGCATCTGTTGCGCCGTCATCCTAGGGATTTTCAGTTCCAGGGACGCCCTCCGAACAGACTTCTGCAGTGAACGTTGAAAAGCCAACCGTATCCGTTCTGTGCCGGCTTCAGTACTTCCAGATCGCCCAGTTCATTGCTTCACATCGACACACCCTGTCAGCTTAAAACTCCGGTACGACTTGCGTATCGTCGTCTGCCAGAGAGGGTGCTTCCTGTACTGCGCCTGGAATTCCTTTGAACCCGCGAATCCGATTTGGTCTGAATATACCATTCCAGACACTGAATCTTTTCCGGAGCCGTTGTCATTATGTCTTCACTTAAAACTTCCGGGCTGATAGGCCGTGCTCGATGTATGAAACTCTCTCCTGACGTTTCGTCTCCGACTGCGGGAGACATCCTCGGAGGTAAAGCGGCGAACTGCGAAGAGAAGTCGAGGAAGCGCTGATTATATAGGCAGTGCAGGGGCCGCCACTGTCCAACACGTGGAGTCTGCTATGAGAATGTCTCTGGTAATGCCAACATTCTCGGTTGAAAGTAATCGATCGTCAAGCTTCCGATGCAACGCTGACATCCAAATTTTATCCAGTTTAACACCTTCCTCTACCCTGTTAAAATTATTACGGTAATTATCAATCTCGATAGCTTCTCTGTGCACGCGCGCATAATAATGCGAGGTTTTAGATATAACGCTCGTCTCGTTGAATTTTATTTCATGATCACCTTCCTGGTAAACATGTTCTGCTACGGCCGATTTATCCGTGTGACCCTGGCCGTAATTCCTCTAATGTTCAAAAGATGCGTGTTAACGCTTCTCTTTGTGGTACAACTACAAGGAATGTTATATACCGCCGGTGTAGCCAAAGGATGTCGTGCATCTTTTGCCGATCTTAAATATTCTTTTATTTTCCTGGTGGGTCTGAAAATAGTTTCCACACCATATTTGCTTAGCGCTTTCCCAATGCGATCTGTGACCTTACTAATGAACAGAAGATAAACCTCTCCATTGGGCGACTGTTGTTCGTCGTTGCTCCCAATTCTCTGCCTGGAGCGAAGTGCTCATATCTATCTCCTCCATAGAATTGCCATTCTTCGCGAAAGTCGACTTTAGATGTTCAGTCTCATCTTTTAAATAAACAGGTTCACAAATTTTGTGCGCCCTGTCTACCAAGGTTTTTATTACACTTCTTTTTTGTCTAGGGTGGTGGTTTGAATCTTTATGCAGATAACGATCAGTATATGTGGCCTTTCCATACGCCTTGTAGATCAACGTTCCGTCCCGTCGTTTAATCACAGACACATCCAGATAATTCAGTTGCCCATTACTATCCATCTCCATAGTAAATTGGATTTTCGGATTACTGCTGTTTAGATGTACCAGGAAGGCATCCAACTCCTCTGCTCCGTGTCTCCATACTACGAAAGTGTCATCGACATAGCTATACCATCTGGCTCGTCTCTTACTGGTAGTCTGCCAAGCCCGTTGTTCAAAAGTCTCCATAAACAAGTTAGCCACAGCAGGACTAAAAGGACTGCCCATAGCTACCCCGTCAGTCTATTCGTGGAAGTCACTATTATATTTGAAGTAGGTTGTGGTGTGGCAGTGTCGGAATAATGCCACAGTATCGGTAGGAAAAATATCCGCTATGCATGAGATAGCTTCGTTTACCGATTTCATGGTAAACAGCGACACAATATCAAAACAAACGAGGATATCATCCGGGCCCACGCTCATTTACTCTAACTTATCAATGAAATGAGCTGAATTTTTAATATGACTGTCCGTCCTACCAACATAAGGTTGCAGCAGTGTGGCAAGGCGTCTAGCTAAATTGTGGGTGGAACCGCCTACAGCGCTGACAATTGGCCTCAAAGGAACCTCAGCTTTATGCACTTTGGGTAATCCATAGAGTCTAGTTGGGCACGCTTCTGTTTTGCAAAGCAGCTTCTTGTCGTCGGAGGAGAATGACGACCCTTTCACCAGTCGATTGGTCATTTTTAAAATCTTCATAGTCGAATCATTCTGAAGTCTTTTGAAATTGGAGGGAACCGAAATATCATTGATCTTTCCATGATAGTCCTCAGTCTTCAATATGACGGTGGCAGTACCCTTATCTGCAGAAAGAACAATAATATTTTTATCTGCGTTCATATCCCTCTGCGCCTTTCTTTGTGCCTCCGACAAATTGCTGTTAGGTGACTTGCGTGTACGTAAAATCCTAGCAGTTTCCATTCTAATTACATCAGCGGACTGTTGTAGCAGCTGACGGATACCTGCCTCAATACTTGCTACGATATTGTGGCATTGTTCCGACACTGCCTCACCACAACCTACTTTCAATACAATAGTGATTTTTATGAACAGATTCACGGGGTGGCTATGGGCAGTCCTCTTTGTCCTGCTGTGGCTAACTTGTTTATGGATTTGTGAACCCGTTTATTTACAATATGAGACTGAACATCTACGGTCGAATTTCGCGAAGAATGGCTATTCTAGCGAGGAGATAGATCCGAGCACTTCGCTCTAGGCAGAGAATCAGGAGCAACGACGAACAGCCGCCCAACCGCAAGGTTTTTCTTCCTTTCATTTGTAAGGTCACAGATCGCATTGGGAAAATGTTAAGCAAATATGATAATATGATGTGGAAACTATTTTCAGACCAACCAGGAAAATAAAAGAATATTTAAGATCGGCAAAAGATGCACGACATCCTTTGGCTACACCGGGGGGGGGGGGGGTATAAAATTTCTTGTAGTTGTACCATAAAGAGAAACGTTAACACGCGTGTCTTTTGAACGTAAGAGGAATTACGGCCTGGGTCACACGGATAAATCTGCCGAAGCAGAACATGTTTACCAGGAAGGTAATCGTGAAATACAGTGAGACGAGCGTTATATCTAAAACCTCGCATTATTGTGCGCGCTTGTACCGAGAGGCTATCGAGATTGATAATTACCGTAATAATTTTAACAGGGAAGAGGAAGGTGATAAACTGGATGAAATTTAGATATCAGCGTTGCATCGGAAGCATGACGATCGATTGCTTTCAATCCATAATGTTGGCATCACCAGAGACAATCTCATAGCAGACTCCACGTGATGGACAGTGGCGCCCCCTGCACTGCCTATGTAATCAGCGCTTCCTCGACTTGTCTTTGCAGTTCGTCGCTTTACCTCAGACGATGTCTCCCGCAGTCGGAGACGAAACGTCGGGAGACAGTTTTATACTTCGACCACGGCCCATCAGCCCGGAAGTTTTAAGTGAAGACAATACCGGCCGTGAAAGCCTCCATTCTATGATCGTTGTCAATATGGTTCACTCATGACAGCCCGGGACTCAAACAAAACTCTGTGAGTTTGTCACCTAAGCCAAAATTAGGGTGAATATCTTAATTATTTAGGATACTGTATCACATGAAAGTTGTAGGTATGTTTTGACAGGATCTGTACTCTGCTAAACCTTTAGCATAAGACTATACTTCTTAATAAGTACTTACATTTTTAGATTCGATCAGCAATTGTACGAGAGAGTGAAAACCAAATCCTTGTTGCCCCGTAGTAGCCGTTAGATATGCCTTTTGGGATATGGATGGTGATGTGGATAACATGGGAAGCTCCATTAGGCTGTTTTCCAACTAAACTGTTTACACTGGAAACTCTCAACACCAGAAAACTGTAGCGCATTTCACACGCAAAATACCCGTAGATAATCGTTTTCTTTATAAAAACCGTCTTTCCCTTGCGGGAATCTATTTTATTTATTTCAGACGCGTTTCGCCTCTTACTTGGTCATCTTGAGTAGAATTTAGAATGATACAGTTTTGTTTTTGTATGCGATATCTTCACGTCTCGTTTTTTACGCAAATAAGTGATAACTGACAGTTATTCCAGTTTTTGGTTGGCATCTGCGTTTCCTCTCATCTGCTCACATGCTGGAGGTCGGACTATAACTTCACTTATGAAGCAGAAGCACATTTTCACGTTACGAACACTAAAATTGTGAAGAAAAAAGTTCGTAAGGTGAAAATGTGCTCGTATTTCCTAATCTAAGTTACAGTGCGACCTCCAATATGTGAGAAGATGAGAGGAAACACAGAGGCCAGATAAAAGCTCGAATAACTGTAAGTAATCACTTATTTGCGTAAAAAAACAAGGCGTGAGTTGAGTAGTTACTGTTTCATACTCTGCAAATATCGCATATCAAAACAAAACTGCAGCGTTCTAGATTCCACTGAAGACACCTTAAGAAGACGAAAGGCATAAAATACATTGGAGCAAGGAAAAGGCGGTTTTTATTTACGAAACGAATATTTCTGTGCTTGCAGCGGATGATGCTCATGCAGACAAACATACACAAAATTATTGTTTGACCGATTCTTTAGCACTGCTCGTCACGATGGGTTCCTTACTTGCTAGGATTAACCGAAGGGGCAGAGAAGAACCAGTGGAGGATTCGTTTAGCAAACGCGCGAGGGCGCTCAGAAACGCTCAACAAACTCCACAGTAAGCCGTTACAAGAGACCATTGTTACGCGCCCCGAGCGGAAGCAATGCTTTGTTGGTATTGCGCTGTTTTGAGTGCGATGAACTGACGCTGCAGCATACGCCTTTGGCACGCTGGTGTAGGTGTCACCAATTCAGCTAAGTAAGAAAGACGTGCTATTTTTAGTGGATGCGCTTAGGCTTTTGTACGGGGAGTTCCTGCTTTGTTTGGGCTCAGCCATCCCTTGCTTTTCCTTACGTTAGTGTAAAGACAACATTTCTCGTGAGCAGTAACGACGCAGGATAGGAATGGTAGACGTTGTTCACGAGCAAGCAGAGATGCACATACGACGATCCGCTGCTTTTTGTTATTTTCCCTTAGAGCACGCTGTACGCATACATAACGTGACCGTTTATTTTTTTTGTGTCGCTGGGTCGCTTGCAGAATTTAGGAAAATACTTATTTTACTATTTATATTTTATTCAAAAGCAACGACGTGATAACAATGTATTAATTATATATAATTTGAATTAATCAACATTAGGTTGCAGTTGCAGATGCATTTGTTTTTATTTGTTGGCGGAGGAAATCAGTTTCAAAATGTCGGCTGTAGTTTTCAAGTAGGAATGTACCTTATCACATGATTTGTTGATGTTCGTCGTGGTAATCAAAATGGCTTTCAAAACTGCAACAGTGAACAGTGTTTTGTCACTTGCCCATATTTTATTCATTAGAGAAAGACTTTCGCCAGGCAAAAATAAAAAGTATTCAATAATTATATGAAATTTCGTACGGCCCAGATTGTTGCCACGAAGATGTGTGAACAACTCCAGCCAGCGGTCTTCAGTAGCAACACTTTTAGCGTTCCAGCTTGATATGTTTTCATCTGTGACGTAGATGGAAGTAAACAAAAACTCATCGAATACGGTCATATCTTGGTCGCTGCTAAGAAATCCTTGTGTAATCAGTAAATCCGTGACATTCTTTATGTCTTCCCACGTATGTACTTTTGTCAAAGCTACTCATACCAACACTTCCAAGTCTTCAATTAATTGGCACCACTGATCCAAGCATTCTTTGCTAGTCTTATAAAATCCAGCCGCCGCAGTTTCTACACCCTGGACGACACCATCAGCTTCTTGTTGCTTTGTTATTAGATTACGGACGGTGTGAGGAAGAAAAAGTAAGCTGTCTTTACCTGCCAAGTTATCCCGGAGGCCCTTTCCTTCGTAGATTCTACACGAGACACACATTGTGCTTCAGTTTTTAAAACCGTTTGGTGGATAATCGTTGCCTGTGTACGCAAAAAGTATAACCATAATTCAGAGATGGGATGGATTTTCGAACAATGCTTTCATTTATCGGTTCTCAGAAAATAGCTTTTTAAGGGCTGAAATATTATTAAAATCTCGTCAAGCGTCGGCATTAAAGCGAACCACCTGGTTTTGTTGTAGCCCAGCAGTTTGATATCACTGAAATCACAGAACTCTTGTGAGAGCTTCCATTAGAACGCTGTAGTTGTAAAAAAATGAGTAAATGTTCACAATGATAAATTCAAACTCCTCAGGGAAACAATTTGAAGCTGTATTTGGTGGTAAATTCCTATGGGTCAAACTCCTGAGGTCAGTGGGCCCAAGGCTTACACACTACTTAGTCTCACTTAAACTAACTTTCTCTGAGGACATCACACACATCCATGCCCGAGGGAGCACTCGAACCTCCGACGGGGGGATGATGTTTTGATCGCTTTATGAACTACGTGGGCTCCATACCCGATCCCAATAAGTTGCCTTCCAAGTGATAGGTTCAGTTTTGCTTGAACAGTATTAGTCCCTTTTCTATCGTTACCTGTAAAATTCCTTAATAAAATGCCACAATTCCCTTCCTTAAAACATTGCACGATAATATCTTTTTCAAATAATCGACAACAGTGTCCGATGTTTCAACAGGCTGCTCTTGAAACTCTAAAATATAAAATACTGATTTTCACATCTTCATAAGGTAAAAAATATCGAAACAAAACAGGGAATAATTTTACTGATACCGAATTAAAGAATTCATTATTAAAAATATGCAGCGGGGTTCACAAAAAAACTCTTTCAAATCATCCATCACCATAGGTCCCAGCACATTTACAACAGCCTGGGATTTTGTACAAGCACATCTAAATTTTTTCTCAGAACATGTTCGAATTAAATTAGAAGCACAGTCAGTTGAACGAAAGCTGTGGTTTCCTTGCGCCGTGTGGTACTCTCATGTGTCTTCCGCTGCAGCTACATTCAAATCCTTCGAAGTTGGCAAATCAATACTTCCTGGATCTTCCTATCAACCACGAGATTTAACCCCCGATGTAACCAAAAACTTTAGAGGAATCTTGTGCTCATTTAAACATATGTTCCATAATCATTCTATCGTCGTTGGAGGAAACTTTTATCATCCAACAATTGACTGGATTGGTTGGTTTGAGAGGGGACCAAACAGCTAGGTCGTCGGTCCAGTTGATTGGGATAATTACAGTTTTGTAAATGGTGGATGTAACAAGATATCCTATGAAATGCTACTAAATCCGTCCTTTGAAAACTACATGGAATACATAGCTTAGAAGTCTGCTCGTGATGGAAATATATTACATTTAATACTTAGGGTCATGTTCAAAGAAGTCAGGATTATTTATTGCTATGTTGGCCTCGGTGACGATGAGGCGGTTGCAGCAACAATGATTAAAAAGTACAAAGAGCAACTAAAACTTGTAGAACATGTAAATGATCGGTGATCTAGATAAAGAAACTCATGCCATATTTCAAAGAGGAACTCTAAACATTTAGAGGAACTTTGACTCAAGTTTAAAAGAGTAGTTAACCATGCACTGGACAGATGCGTACGTAGTAGAATAGTCTGTGATGGAAGGGACCTTATGTGTTATACAGTCACAGTAAGGAAACTTCATAAGAAACTGAGACTTCTGGGTAGCAGGTGCCAAACAAAGTGTGGGCTCATGGGTAGAAAGATGTTGAATGAAATGTGCCAATAGGGCACTGTGTGAAGCCTTCAATGACTACTGTAGCAGACCCTCTTGCAAAATCCAAAGAAATTCTGCTCATATGTAAAAGCTGTCAGTGATGCCAAAGCCTTAGTGTCCAGATACTCATGGATTGAAAATTACGTGAAATTGAGGGTAACAATGCTGAACTCTGTTTTTGAATGTTTCTTTACTATTGATTTAATATTGATTTGATGTATAACACAGCCAGATTTACAAGATTCGGGTTTTGTTACGTAACTGATGTGTAATTTTGGGCTATGTGAACCGATTTTCAAATAATCGAAACTGACAAAATGGTGTATTCCGTAATACTATGCAAACCACGTTAAGATTGTACATACACTTATATCAAAGACAAAGTTTTGTATGAACATTGGCAGGACAAATATGTTTGTCCAGGAAGGAACAAGAACAGTATGGATAATATACACTACTGGCCATTTAAATTGCTACACCAAGAAGAAATGCAGATGATATACGGGTATTTGTTGGACAAATATATTATACTAGAACTGACACGTGATTACATTTTCACGCAATTTGGGTGCATAGATCCTGAGAAATCAGTACCCAGAACAACCACCTCTGGCCGTAATAACGGCCTTGATACGCTTGGGCATTGAGTCAAACAGAGCTTGGATGGCTTGTACAGGTACAGCTGCCCATGCAGCTTCAACACGATACCACAGTTCATCAAGAGTAGTGACTGGCGTATTGTGACGAGCCAGTTGCTCGGCCACCGTTGACAAGACGTTTTCAATTGGTGAGAGATCTGGAGAATGTGCTGGCCAGGGCAACAGTCGAACATTTTCTGTGTCCAGAAAGGCCCGCACAGGACCTGCAACATACGGTCGTGCATTATCATGCTGAAATGTAGGGTTTCGCAGGGATCGAATGAAGGGTAGAGCCACGGGTCGTAACACATCTGAAATGTAACTTCCACTGTTCAAAGTGTCGTCACTGCGAACAAGAGGTGACCGAGACGTGTAACCAATGGCACCACATACCATTACGCCGGGTGATACGCCAGTATGGCGAAGACGAATACACGCTTCCAATGTGCGTTGACCGCGATGTCGCCAAACACGGACGCGACCATCACGGTGCTGTAAACAGAACCTGGATTCATCCGAAAAAATTACGTTTTGCCATTCGTGCACCCAGGTTCGTCGTTGAGTACACCATCGCAGGCGCTCCTGTCTATGATGCAGTGTCAAGGATAACCGCAGCCATGGTCTCCGAGCTGATAGTCCATGCTGCTGCAAACGTCGTCGAACTGTTCGTGCAGATGGTTGTTGTCTTGCAAACGTCCCCATCCGTTGACTCAGGGATCGAGACGTGGCTGCGCGATCCGTTACAGCCATGTGGATAATATGCCAGTCATCTCGACTGCTAGTGATACGAGGCCGTTGGGATCCAGCACGGCGTTCCGTATTACCCTCCTGAACCCACCGATTCCATATTCTGCTAACAGTCATTGGATCTCAACCAATCGCGATAGTCTACAATCCGACCTTTATCAAAGTCGGAAGCGTGATGGAACGCATTTCTCCTCCTTACACGAGGCATCACGACAACGTTTCACCAGGCAACTTCGGTCAACTGCTGTTTGTGTGTGAGAAATCGGTTGGAAACGTTCCTCATGTCAGTACGTTGTAGGTGTCGCCAGCGGCGCCAACCTTGTGTGAATGCTCTGAAAAGCTAACCATTTGCATATCACAGCATCTTCTTCGTGTCGGTTAAATTTCGCGTCTGTAGCGCGTCATCTTCGTGGTGTAGCTATTTTAAACGCATAGTGTAGGTGCCAGACAAAGTGTGAGCTTATGGGTAGAAAGATGCTGAGTGAAATGTGTCAAGAGGGCACTGTGTGAAGCCTGCAATGACTACTGTAACAGAATCTCTTACAAAATCCAAAGAAATTCTGCTCATATGTAAAAGCTGTCAGTAATGCCAAAGCCTTAGTGTCCATATTGAAAATGAAGTGAAATTGAGGGTAACAATGCTGAACTCTGTTTCTGAATGTTCCTTTACTAAGAAGACATGATGTACAAAACAGCCAGATTTACAAGTTTTTGTTACATAATTGATGTGTAGTTTTGTGGTATGTGGACCGATTTTCAAATCATCGAAACTGGTGTGTTCCGTAATAGCATGCAAACCGTGTTAAGATTGTACATGCACTTATATCAAAGACAAATTTTTGAATGATCATTGGCAGGACAAATATGTTTGTCCTGGAAGGAACAGAAGTAGTATGGACAATATGGATTGTAGCTCATCATGTAGAACAGACGTTGAGTCGCAGACAGACAATAAAAAGGAATGCTAGAACTGTTCGGCTTTTGGACTATGTCCTTCATCAGAAAGAGAAACACATACATGTTCACACAAGCAGAACTTACTCACATGTGGTCACTGCTGTCTAGAGTTGTTAAGGCCTCAGCACCTGGAGATGACGGTGGGCACATGTACATGAGTTCTGCTTGTGTGAACATGTGTGCTTTTTCTCTTTCTGATGAAGGACATAGTCTGAAGCTGAACAGTTCTACCATTCTTTTCATCGTGCCTGTCTGCAGCTCAGTACCTGATTCATGAGTAGCAACCTATCCTTTCCTTTACAAGAAATATTGTTGATATTATTAAACCACTGACACAATGCATCTGCATTGATTTTACCCTGAGATATAGATAATACAGAGTCCGCCAGGAAAATGTATACACACTTTAAGAAACGAAAAGTATTTTTTATGTGTTTATTTCACATTTAATAATTGATCACACATGTTGTACAACCTTCAGTTTAGCACATGGTTACTTTAAATGTTCAGACTGTTCACCGTTGGCGGCTTTTCACATAACAGAACGACGAGCGGTCGCCGTAAGTACGTCAGTCAATGTTACAGTGGAGATCGCGGCACGTGTCGCTGTAATCTCCTGGCGAAGTTCCTCCAGCGTGCGTGGCTTACGTCGATAGACGTTATCTTTCACACTTCCGCACAAGTAAAAGCCTATAGATGTTAGATCTGACGACCGTGAAGGGAACTCGACGGGTTCTCTTCGTCCAATCCGATGCCCCAGAAAACTGTCATCCAGGAAAGCTCGTACAGCTAGGTGGTAGTGTGGTGGCACCCCGTCCTGTTGGTGGAAGACCTCTTCATCAGCTCCGTAAAGCACACGTACACCTGGCAAAATAAATGTGCGTAACATTTCCAGGTTCACTTCTCCACTGACAGTAGCAGCAAAGGAAAAGGTCCTACTAAGCCCCTAGATGATAGTCCACACCACACATGAACCCCTGTTAGATTGACGGCATCATACACATAAACATGCGGATTTTCTGGTGCCCAGCACACACTGCTATGCCGATTCACGATTCCATTAAGTTTAAATTGTGCCTCGTCGCTCCATACTGCCTTCGTCACAAATTGTTCGTCATCAGTTACCATTTGCTGATACCATTCGCAAAATTGCATTCGGCGGTCAGGGTCATCGTAATTAATCACCTGCGCTAATCGTGGAACGTAAACTTTCCACTTTGCAGCTTTCAGAATACTTTGTGCACTTGTACTACTAACCCCCACTTCACATGCACATTGCGTAGCAGACTTCTGTGGAGAATTAACAAACGTTTCCAACACGAGAGTCGACGAAGCGGAACTTGTAGCTGTACGCTGTCTACCTGATCTTCCGTTGCGAACATCACAAATCGTTCCATGGAGTTCAACCTTGTCTATGTTGTGTTTAATTGTTAGGCGAGTTGGCGTTTCTGTTTCAGACTCCTGCCTCCATTGATGTTCCACTTCAATGGCATTATCAAACTTAAAAAACCACTTCTCAATACATTTTCATTGCTCGAATGTCAAGCGTGTTCCAGCCATCTTGTTTTCTCAGTACCGAGATGAAAGTACTAACAAACATCTGTTGAGCCAAAGACCACACTACAATACACTCCTAACTCAAATCGATAGAGCCTGACAAAGAGTGTGTACCTTTTTCTGGTGGACTCTGTATATCATTCTTTGTCTCCATGGGGTCGGCATGTTATTTTGGATTTGGGATTGTTAGTCGTAGGGGTGGCTGGGTGCATACCCTTTCCTGATGCCACAGCTTCCACCTGGTATGGAATTGTGTACATCATCTGTCTGTAACCAGTGTCATCCCACAGGGAAGAGGGAGAGTGTTTTATAAATGTTTGCGAATTGTGTAAGTGAGGCGGCATGTGGGTAGCATCCCAGTATTCACCTAGTCAGATGTAGGAAGCTGCCTAAAAACCACATCCAGGCTGGTCGACACACCGGCACTCTTCATTAATCTGCTGGTCAGATACAGTGTGGGATTAGCACACCTCCCAGAGTCCTGGAAGTATGTGCTTGTCTATCCTGGCAGGTTACACTACGTCATTTGTCTCTATAAGTGAAATTAGTCTTTTTGCAGTAGTATTTTCAAGACAATCCAAAATAGGACTTTCCTAGAAATAACGTGAGATATGAACCAACGATAGTCTGCAGCTCGTGGTCGTGCGGTAGCGTTCTCGCTTCCCACTCCCGGGTTCGATTCCCGGCTGGGTCAGGGATTTTCTCTGCCTCGTGATGACTGGGTGTTGTGTGCTGTCCTTAGGTTAGTTAGGTTTAAGTAGTTCTAAGTTCTAGGGGACTGATGACCATAGATGTTAAGTCCCATAGTGCTCAGAGCCATTTGAAAAATTCAATTTTGAACCAACAATAAATAACATATAAACGGTAGACTGTATGGGAAGAACTCACTGCATACAAGGATCAGATTAGCATATGCATTGGTATTGTTTTACGACTTCCAACATTGAAACTGAAAGTTTGCTTTACAAAACTATAGGGTTGGTGCATAAGTTTGTAGCATTTTTCCGTAAGTTCAGTAAACACAACAGATACACAAAACATAGACTGTTTACAACAGTCTGTCAATGCTGAGGTTAATTTTCAGTTCTGTGACTGTGGAAATTGTGTGGTTTTGATGTGAAGAACCACTTTCGGATCACATTTTAATCCAGAAGGTAAGTTCCTTGCAGGTTGTTCAATAGAGAGTGGAAAAGGTGAAAATGTGTGGGCACAAGATCAGGTGAATAAGGTAGGTGCAGAATGACTTCCGAACCAGACACCTGTATAATGGTTTTTTTCACTCTTGCTGACTGTGGGCAGCCGCTGTCGTGGAGTAGCATCACTTCACAGTCTTCTTCATTGCTGGTCTTGGATTACATCTGCAAGACATCCCAATTGTTGACAATAAATATCAGCAGTGATGGTTACATCTCGGGGTAGCAGTTTGTTGTATACTGCACCATTGCTGTTCCACCAGATGCATATCGTAGTCTTTTGTAGATGCACACGGGGCTTTGTATGGAAAGTTGCTGCTTTGTTTGGGCTGATTTATTCCTTTCTTTCCGTTATGTTAGCACAAAGACTCCATTTTTGTCACCAGCAATGATACAGGATACGTACTGTCAGTGTTGTTCATGAGCCAATTGATGAAAGGCAAGCAGAGATACACATATGACCACTCACTAATTTTTGTGATTTTTAGCTTAGAGCATACACACAGTTTTTGGGCCTTCTCCATTGCATGCAAGGCGCACAATGGTGGAATGATCACAGTCCGTCACATTTGCCAGTCCTAGATACACTAACATGGATCATTGTGGATCAATGTGTATAAGTAAATCATCCTCATCAAACCCTGAAGGAGTTCCTGAATGTGGAGAGCTGATAATGTCAAAACGATCCTCCTTAAAATGAGAAAATAATATTCTTGCTGTGCTCTGTCCAAAGACATTATCTTCATACATGGCACAAATGTTTCTGGCTGTCTCCACTGGTGCCACACCCCTATTGAACTCGGAGAGGAGAATATGTCAAAAATGTTATGTTTTCTCCACTGGACACTCCATTTCCTAGCGCTCACAGCTCCAATCTGTATCTACAAATCACAAAATTGCAATATGTAAACTCAAGCAGCAATAGTGAACTACAAATAAAACATGACAGCAGGTAAATAAATTCATAACAACTAGAATACCAACATGCAAAACAAAAATGTTACAAATTTGTACACCAATGTAATACTTACCAGGAACGCTTTTTGCACCCTGAAAGAGTGTAGGACATATTATATTATGTTGGTAAAAAGTGTGCCACTTAGTTATAAGTGAGATTTTTTTTATTTTACTGTGGCCTGGTGAATATTAAATTACATGTTTTATCTTACTGTATCTACATTTATGCTCTGAAAACTACTGTGAAGTGCGTCGCAGAGGGTACTTCACATTATACCTGTTGTTAGGGTTTCCTCCCCATTCCATTCACATATGCAGTGCACGAAGAATGATTACTTAAGTGCCTCTTAGCATGCTCCAATTAGTCTATTCTTGTCTCTGTAGTATGTATGAGGTTGTCATATATTCCTAGAAGTGCACTACCATCTAGTTCTTGCAAATTTGTAAATAGGTTTTCAAAGGATAATCTATGTTTGTCTTGAAGCATCAGAAATTTTAGGTTTTGCAGCATCTGTGCAATATTCTCTGACCGGTGAAAGAAACATGTGAAATTGTGCCACCTTTCTCTGTACATGTTCAATACCTTCTGTTAGTCCTATTTGGTACAATACCTAACACTTGAGCAAAATTTTGAGATAAGTTGCAACTGCGTCTTGTAATCAATCACATTTGTACACTGACTACATTTCCCTACTGTTCTACCATTGGACTAAAGTCTGCCACCTGTATGTTCAGCTTTGACCTAGATTATCATTGCACTTCATATCCCTAAAAACTGTTATTTTATATTTTGACTGATTCCAGCCACGACTCATTGATATTTTAGTTACAGGACTCTACATTTTTTATTTGTTAATGTGAAGTTCACAGTTCTACATTTCTGAACATTTTCAGCAAATTACTAAACTTTGCACCACTTTTGTTGTTGTTTTGGTCTTCAGTCCTGAGACTGGTTTGATGCAGCTCTCCATGCTACTCTATCCTGTGCAAGCTTCTTCATCTCCCAGTACCTACTGCAGCCTACATCCTTCTGAATCTGCTTAGTGTATTCATCTCTTGGTCGACCTCTACGATTTTTACCCTCCACGCTGCCCTCCAGTACTAAATTGGTGATCCCTTGATGCCTCAAAACATGCCCTACCAACCGATCCCTTCTTCTACTCAAGTTGTGCCACAAACTTCTCTTCTCCACAATCCTATTCAATACCTCCTCATTAGTTACGTGATCTACCCACCTTATCTTCAGCATTCTTCTGTAGCACCACATTTCGAAAGCTTCTATTCTCTTCTTGTCCAAACTGGTTATCGTCCATGTTTCACTTCCATACATGGCTACACTCCACACAAATACTTTCAGAAATGACTTCCTGACACTTAAATCTATACGCGATGTTAACAAATTTCTCTTCTTCAGAAACGATTTCCTTGCCATTGCCAGTCTACATTTTATATCCTCTCTACTTCGACCATCATCAGTTATTTTACTCCCTAAATAGCAAAACTCCTTTACTACTTTAAGTGTCTCATTTCCTAATCTAATCCCCTCAGCATCACCAGATTTAATTTGACTACATTCCATTATCCTTGTTTTGCTTTTTTTGATGTTCATCTTATATCCTCCTTTCAGGACACTGTCCATTCCGTTCAGCTGCTCTTCCAAGTCCTTTGCTTTTATCAAGATTTATCTTTTATCAAGATTTAAAAGAATATTTGTGTACCTTGTTCCAGACAGTACTTCACTATGGATAACTGCATTATCTGCAAAATTCTGAGATTACTATTAATATTGTCTGTCAGGTCACTAGTATAAAACAAGAACAACAAGGATCTGATGCACTTCCTTTGCTCACATTTTAAGTTACTTGTACACCTGTTGGTGACTATCCACCGAAGATAACATGCTGTGTCCTCCCTACCAGAAAGCCCTCAGTCCAGTCCCAAATTTTACTTGATACTCTATGAGGTTGTACTGTTGTTAACAAGTGTAGGTGTAGCACTGAGTGAAATGCTTTTAAGAAAACAAGAAATACTATGTCTACCTGATTTCCTTGATCAACAGCTTTCAGAATCTAATGTGAAGCAAGGTTAAGTTGGGTTTTGCTTGAGAAATGTTCCCAGAATCCATGCTTGTGCCGACAGATCTACTCTCAGCTCTAAGTAACTTTCAGACCAATGTAGTTTGAGTTTTAAAGTTTTGTGAATTGACCAACGTTTTTCTCAAGATTGTAGGGAGATGGCTGTAAAGTGTTAACAGGATGACTTACTCACCAATGATTTTTGTAAGTGGTCAACCAGTTACGTTTCATTGTGCCTTTCTTTTAGCTCTTTTTACTTATGTTTAAATCTCATATATAGCCACTTCTACTCTTTCTCCATTGTTTAGTGCGTATGAGGTAGAGAGATTGTGTGGTCAATTTGGTGCATGAGATTTTATTCACATTTATTTGTTTTAATGAGTGTTACAGCATTGATAACCTTGCCATTGAGTACCCATGAAGTCCAAACCCCCCCCCCCCCACCCTCCCCCCCCCCCCCACACACACACACACACACACATGCCCCATGCTTGTCTACGTGGAGGTGTCATTCAAACATGGAATGTATTTCTCTGTAAGAGCTGAGCAGTGAAGTTTCATGCAAACTTAAAAGTAATATTAATACTTGAAGTAACAGTATTCAGAGAAATTAAGTTTGCTGAAAACTGAAGTATTTGCCACTTTTGGGCATATATCAAATCATTGGTGCTGTATAGTGTTGTTATTATTATTATTACTGGTACTCTTGTAAATGGTACATTATCATATTTTTGTTCCTTTAGAGTCAGCTACGGGTGTCGAGAACCCATTCTGAAGCCTGTAAATAATCCTACAAATGTTTCTGTGAAAATGAGTATATGTTTTGTATCGATATTACAAATAGTGTGCATTAAGACTAGTGAATTTACGTAATTCACGTTGTGTAATGCATCATTGAATATTCGATTGTCGGTTACATTAGCCTTTGGTTTGACAATACCAGTCAGTTCTTCAAAATAAACCTTTGGCTTACTTACGGTTTAGGTTAATTTGACAACTGCTGTCTGTATGACACGTACATTGTGATTGTCACTTGATACATAATGTGAATTGCTCACCTCTGGAGCTGTAAGCTTATAAGCCAATAAGAAATGATGTCATTTGTTTTAGGAACCTGAAAATCCTCAGCGAATTACAGAAAGTCATGAAAGTATTCTCCCTGTGGTGGCAAACTTCACCCCAGTGGATGTTGCTGTCTACTACGAAACTTTGTGCTCAGATTCACGTAACTTTATCATCCAGCAGCTACTTCCATCTTACTTAAAAGGACCTCAGCTGCTCAACGTTACTCTGATTCCTTACGGAAAAGCACAGGTGAGTGACAGACCAAACTCAGAGAGAGAGAGAGAGAGAGAGAGAGAGAGAGAGAGAAAAGAAGTGTCAACAAAGTTAAAAGATCCAACTGAGCTGAGATAATTGGATTTTTGGCTTGCTGTTCTGATACGTAACAAGTTCAGTTGTGAGGACACATGGAGCTTTAGCAACACAGGAACTCATAAATGCACATATGGCAGCCTGCTACCAGTAGCAATGCACTACATAAACCATTATGGTCCTCATAGGCAATTAAATAACAAACTGTGACTTATTGATTAAATAAGTAAATAAATGGTTGTAACCAGTTTATTGGTACCAGATCTGTAATCTTCTTTAAGCGTTTCATCCTGCAAGAACACTAGCAATCACTAGCATATCTCTGCTGTTCTTCCATGGCTTTTCTGAACAGTGATTTTGTGCTCACTCCAAACCATAGATTCCAGTTCTTTAGCCAGGATAATGTTCTATGTTCTGGACTACATCTGCCATCAATCTTTCCTAGAAGTATTAATTGCAACAGGTGATTTTTGTTGTTGTGTATTATATAGCCAAAGTATTCAAGTTTTCTCTCCTGCTGGTATTGAGAATTTCTAAATCTTTGCTTGTAAGCCACTTTTGTGACTTCATCTGTCATGTTATCATTGATATACTTCAATTTGCCCACATTTCAGATGCCTCCATTTCTTACCTAATACTCATACCGTGGCATGTGTCCACGACTCAGTTTCATAGAGTAGAATACTGAAAACATAGCATTTAAGTACTTAAGGGTGAAATATAATGGGAATTTGTTGAGAGAAGTTGCAGTCATAGTTGATTTGAAACCCCCAATATTTGTATGGTGGAATCCTTTGGATCTTATCATAACGAGTGCAAGAGTGGCCTGAATTTCATCTCTGTTCCTTTCTACAATCATCCGCTTTTGTCTTCTTGACATTTAAACCTAACCCCCCTGTCAGTGCTGTCATCAGTAACAGTGTTTAGTAGTTGTTACAGGGCTTCCAGCCTTGTGAAAGTAAGATGGTGTCATCAGCATATGAGTGTTATTCATGATAACTCCATTAATCATCACTCCTTGACACTTTTCATCGATACCATCTCAGAAAATGTTTTCAGGATAGATACTGAAAAGCAATGGGGAGATTAAGCAGTCCTGCAAACTCCTTTCACAGTTGATATTACTCACATTGCTGTTCTGAATTTAACAAGTGGAGCTGTGAGGACACATGGAGCGTGTCAGCTGACTGTCAACATGCATCTGTCGGCAAGAAGACGTAGAGATTGTACAGTAGTTGCACACTACAAAAACTACTCAAAACTATGGAGAAAGATTATTAAAAAATCAAGAAACGAATATATAATGTCAGAAATCAGTAATTCCAACAACAGACATAAGGTTAGTGGAATGTAGTGAAACAAGAGGCAGGACGACCAGCCACAGAATATGACAGGGTTGAAAACATATGGAAGTTTGGATCTGGCTGTGAGTTGTGCACGGATAACCGAATGGTAAGGTGACTGCTCGTGATGAGTGGGAAATCTGGGTTCACATCCTCAACTGGCACAAATTTACAAATTTTGATTGTTATCATTCCATTCTACAACTAGTAGTTGTCATTATTCGCAATTGCGAATACATCTAATGTAAGCCACAGAATAGGATAACATCTATTGAACTGAATGAAAGGGCTATAAATGACGAGTCACAGGTAACAAATTCATTTAATAATCATTTCATAAATATAGTAGAAAGCATAGAGAAAATAGGTTCAAGAGCAAAATCGCAGCAGTATGCTGAAAGACTGGCATAAAATTCAGTCATTTGAAGGTATCACTGACTTCTCCTTCTGGAATTAAGAAAATTATACATTCACTCAAAGATAAAAGCTCATCTGGTTTTGAAGGTGTTTCAATTAGTGTACTAAATATTTGTTCCCATATAATAAGTCCAGTCTTATCTGAAATATGTAATGCATCACTAATTCACAGAATTTTTCAGAGACACAGAAATATGCTTTGTTGCACCTCTCTTGTGTGTGGAGGTCTTTCAGCGCCATGATCAGCCTTGGGTAAAAACTGCTGTAGGGTGTGTTAACACTGAGCTGAACGGGATGCTCCAGACACCGGGAAAGTCTAACATGAGTGTTGTTTCAGTTGATGCTATTGATAGGTGGGGTTACACTACACATGGCCTGCACCTTAATAGGAAGGGGAAAGATAGGTTAGCTTCTCTATTAGCAGACACTGTAAGGGGGGCCACAGTCACACAACAGGAGATACCTGTGGATATTAGGACCAGGCAGACAGGCTTTTTTGTAGGTTAAAGCCAAATTCCAGACAGACAACAACCGACGAAAATAGAAGAAAAGAAACTTCATACACAGCAAATAGGGATAAAGCTAAGGGTGGTATCAACTTAGTTCACCAAAATATCAGGGGAATAAAAAATAAAGTAGATGAGCTGGTAATGTGATTAGATGGTCTCAGAAATTAGAACGAGACTGATATACTTTGACTGTCTGAGCACCATGTAACTGTAGGGATGGAAAATGTCAGTATAAATGGGTATAATTTAGCATCTTACACTTGTAGATCTAGAATGGATAAAGGAGGAGTTGCCATTTTCATAAAACAAGGGAATAAATACAGAACTGTTGAAGTAAGCATATTTTGTGTTGATAAGCACTTTGAGGTTTGTGCATGTGAACTTCAGGTAGATAATGTTGTGTTGATATTAGCAACAGTGTATAGGTCACCACTAGGAGATTGGGAGCTATTCATAAAAAAGTTTGACTCCCTATTATGCTGTCTTTCAGACAAAAAGAAGTAGTTATTAATCTGTGATGATTTCAATGTTAACTTTCTAAGCAATTCTGATAGGAAAAGTGAACTAGAAGTCTTGTTAACAACATATAACTTAGAATCAGTGATCAATTTCCCTACACCTATAGCTCAGCACAGTAGTACTCTAATAGATAATGTATTTGTACAGCAAGAGGATGTAGAACAAACACATGCTTTCCCTGTGGTATATGGATTATCTGACCATGATGCACACCTGATTAACTTACAAAACGTAACAGGGCGTACACTTCAGAAACCATTAAGTAAAAGTGTGAGGGTGCTCAACCCGGTATCTATAGATCACTTCAGAGAAAGTTTAGGAAATGTAAAGTGGGAAGATGTAGATAATGAGCCAAATGCTAATGATAAATGCAGCATATTTCTTGCTAAATTTATATCCCTTTTTGAACATAGTTTTCCAAAGAAAATTACCAAATGTAACATCACAAACTTTTCAAAGAAATCTTGGATTACTAGAGGTATTAAAGTGTCTTCAGAAAGAAAAAGAAAACTGTATGAGACAGCAAGAACTAGTAAAGATCCAGAAGTAGTTTTACACTATAAAAATTATTGTAGCATACTGAGAAAAGTTGTAAGGAAATCAAGAAATATATATGTTAGAGGAGAAATTAACAACTCCAGCAATAAAATCAAATAAATATGGAATGTTGTTAAAAGGGAGAGAAGAAAAGTAACCACTGGGGTAGGTAATATTACTGTTAAAGAGAATGAGATCAGCTTAACTAACAGTACATAGGTAGCCAATGTATTTAACAATCACTTCTTAAGTGTAGGAGAAAAAATTGGCGATAATAGTTCAAAAGAAAAAGCCAGGCACTACATGGAAGAGTCTGTTTTGAAAAAATTTAATCAGATTAAGTTTCATGTAACAACCTCTTGTGAAATAAGAAAAATTATTACATCTCTGAAAAATAAATGTTCTGTTGGAGTAGATGCCATATCTAACAAGTTATTAAAACAATGTGGAGTGATTACAGCTGATGTTTTGAGTCACATATGTAATGCATCACTGACTCAGGGTATTTTTCCAGAGAGGTTAAAATATGCCATTGTCAGGCCTCTCTACAAAAAGGGGGAAACCACAGATGTCAATTACTGGCCAGTATCCTTGCTTACAGCATTTTCAAAAAATTTTGAGAAAGTAATGTACTCAAGAGTGGTTAGCCATCTCAGCAGTAATGGGATACTTAGTAAATCACAGTTCGGATTTCAGAAATGCTGTTCCACTGATACAGCAATATACAATTTCACTGTTCACATAATAGAGTCTTTAAATAGTAAAATGTCACCAGTAGGAATATTCTGTGACTTATCCAAAGCATTTAATTGTGTGAACCATGACATAATGTTAGAGAAATTACAATTCTATGTTATAAATGGAACAGCATATGAGTGGTTTAAGTCATATCTACAGAACAGGAAGCAAAAAGTCTCTCTATATGGTTCAAGTGATTCAAAGGAGTTTGCCACTTCATCTAACTGGGGTGAAATTACATTAGGTATTCCACAAGGTTTGATCATGGGTCCCCTCCTAAATAATATATCTCTTTTTCCAACAAACAGCTCAGTTCATACATACAATACCAGGAACAAAAATGATCTGCACAGGCACTTAAAAGCTTTTAATTTAGTTTAAAAAGGGGTCCACTACTCAGGAACACTTATCTTCAATAATTTGCCAGCAAACATAAAAAATTTAGTTACAAATAAAGATCAGTTTAAAAGGAGCCTGAAAGACTTACTAGTGGCCAACTCCTTCTAATCCATTGACGAATTTTTTAATAGAAACAAATGATGTATATATCCATACTATTAGTACTGTTATTTCAGCTTAAAAAAATTGACGTGTTCCACATCTACGAGGATCTCCTCAGCATGGATCTATGGAACGAAAAACTAATCCAATCTAATCTTGAGAGATGTGAATGACCTGCCTTCTTATGTGAAACAAGATGCTGAACTGACACTGTTTGCTGATGATACAAGCATAATTATTAATCCCATAAGAGAAAGTCCAATAGGAAATGATACAAATAAGGTCTTTTGGAAAGTTATTAATTGGTTTTCTGCGAATGGGCTTGCTCTGAACTTTGAAAAAACGCAGTACATCCAATTTTCTGCTGGAAAAAGTAAAATTCCTTCAATAAATATAACACATCAAAAGAAGTCAGTAGACAGGGTAGAGCATACTAAGTTTTTGGGTATACATATAGATGAGAATCTTAATTGGAAAAGTCATATTTTGGATCTCCTAAAGCGACTAGGTTCAGCAACTTTTGCCATCAGAATAATTGCCAATTTTGAGGATGTAGAAATTAGTAAGCTAACATACTTTGCATACTTCCACACTCTGATGTCATACAGAGTAATATTATGGGGCAACTCTACACTTCAAAAGGTATTCACTGGTCAAAAGAAAGTAGTTGGAATAATGTGTGGGGTTCGTAGTTGCACATCTTGTAGGCATCTGTTTAAAGGGTTAGGAATTCTTAAAATTGCTTCACAGTACATTTACTCAGTAATGAAATTTTTTCTCAACAACATGGGCCAGTTTAAAATCAACAGCGACATTCATGATTACAATACCAGAAAAAAGTAAGACCTACACTATCCTTTACTTAACCATCTTTCGCACAGAAAGGGGTAAAATATGCTGCTATAAAACTTTTTGATAAATTACCAGATGAAATAAAATGTCTGACAGACATCAGTAATAGATTTAAAAAAAAAAAAAAAAACTGAAATCATACCTCCTTGACAACTCCTTCTATACCATAGATGAATTATTGAATATGAGTAAATAAATCTGGAGATATAATATATGCATTTTGTGCCATTTAAGGGAATGGGATAGGTAATAGAAATATTTGGGAATAACACTACAATGAAGAAAAAAAAAAAAAAAAAAAAAAACCTTGTTTCCTGTGCGCATTTCTTGTGCATTTGACATGTTCCACATCAGAACAGTTTTCCATGCTATTCATCAATGCAACTCTAAACTAACTAACTAACTAACTCTTTAAGAAAGGTGATCAGAGACATGTCAATAACTCCTGACCTGTTTCATTGCAGACATCATTTTTCAAAATTTTTGAGAAGGTAACATATTCTGGAATAGTACCTCACATTAGCGACATTAACATCCTCAACAAATCATAGTTTGGGTTTCAGAAGGGGTGGCTCTACTGAGAATGCCGTTTATGTGTTCACTCACCAAATTTTACAAGCATTGTATAATAAAATAACACAAGCTGGAATTTTTTATGACCTCTCTAAGACATTTGACTGTGTGAATCACAGCATTCTCCTAGATGAATTGAACGTTTATACGATTGATGATATAGTCAACCAGTAGACAATGTCACATATAACCAAAAGAAAGCAGGAGGTTGTACTTAGAAATTCAACCAATATAGTCTTCTCCTTCTTCTTCTTCTTCTTCTTTCTGGAATGTTTGTGCCTATGCAGGTCAATGCCTCTTCCAAGCTTCTCTTTCCTCCCACAGTCTAGAATTTAGCATCTCCTTCCTTTCCAGTCCTCTTTGATTTACATCATTTTGCATGTGGTATCTCTGTGGAGAACGACAGTGATTTTGAGTGGTCGCGCTAAAAGTAGAGACGTCCATCGCAGTGGAGTATGACTGCACACGGAACCCCTTTGGTTCCGTGATTATTCTTATTTTTTGTAATTGACCGCTTCATGTTGGTTTCTGGAGTTATTTTATGAGTTTCTGTGTGATTGCTAATTTTATTGTGTTTTGTGGATAAAGTCAAACAATAAAAGCTAAGTAACATTCTCAAGAAGTTCTGCAATATTTCAGCAATATATATTAGTAACTTCAGTGGTGACCCCGATATTACGAACACGAAAATTAGGTCACAAGAAAAAGTGACCACAAGAATGGAAGGGACTCAATCACGTACAGAAATTGGACAGCAGGAAGCCGAAAGCAGCAGAGTTCAAGCAACTCCAATTGAAAATTAATCCGCGCTGTTTCGTAACAGTGGCGAATCTGATACAGGTTTAATCTCATGGGTGGCTTTACGTTTACCGCCGATTTGGCCACTGAGCCCAAAAATTTGGTTTGCACAGGCAGAAGCAAATTCCATGTATAGTGGAATAACAAACGAGAAAACGAAGTTCGCCTATGTGGTAAACCAGTTGGACCAAAACTACACATCTTTGGTGGAAGATGTAATTGTCAGCCCATCATCTGAAAACTGTTACCAACACCTGAAGTCAGCGTTAATGCAACGGGTTTCCAAGTTGGTTGAGCAACAAATCCTACATTTATTGCATCATTAAGAGGTGGGAGTCAAGACGCCTTTGCAATTTCTCCGACACCTGAGAAGCCTCGAAGGCGGACACGGGAATGCCAGACTCTGTTCAAAATGGTTAAAATGGCTCTGAGCACTATGGGACTTAACATCTTAGGTCATCAGTCCCCTAGAACTTAGAACTACTTAAACCTAACTAACCTAAGGACCTCACACAGCACCCAGTCATCACGAGGCAGAGAAAATCTCTGACCCCGCCGGGAATCCAGACTCTGTGCTGCGAGTGCTGTGGACAAGTCGCCTACCTGTATCAATGCAAACCGTCGTACATTCACACGTGGAATTGAATTTAGATAAGCTGG
Organism: Schistocerca piceifrons; assembly: GCF_021461385.2. Taxonomy (NCBI): domain Eukaryota; kingdom Metazoa; phylum Arthropoda; class Insecta; order Orthoptera; family Acrididae; genus Schistocerca; species Schistocerca piceifrons. Next base: position 219,776,465 of record NC_060146.1, read on the forward strand.
CAGAGATGGCTGATCGAGTACAGGAAACAATTTCACTTCCGCTGCCACCAATCGCAGAGCTTCCACGACACTATACAGCAGCGTCAACAGAGATGGCCGCAGCAACACAGCGGAATACCATATAGATGTACAGGGCAGGTTTCAGCAGTGCAGCATGAGCAGACGGAAGTTGATGATAAAGAGAAAAATATTCAGAGGCATCAGAAAACGTTTTCTCAATCACCAGCTAGGAGCAACAGCCTGAGCCCACATCAACGTCAGTTTTGTTGGTATCACGAGCGTTTTGGTGAACGTGCAACACGATTCTCACCACCGTTCAATTACCCAGACTTCTCAAGCAGCAGGCAATAGGCGCAGCTGGCGGTGAGTTACTTACAGCTCCAACAAAACAATTCATTCTCGCACAGACTCTCTGTGGCAAACTTTTCGCGGTGCAAGTTCCTCATAGACAGAGGGTCGGATGCTTCCTTACACCCGCACAAGATGTTACGTGTTCGTGTGCAGCCTATACCCTTACAGCTTTCTGCAGCAAATGATTCAGTGATTAAGACATTTGGTGAAATAACTCTGCCATTAGATTTCGGACTGGGGAAGAGAAATCTGTGGCAGTTTTTTGCAGCTAATGTAGCAGAACCGATAATAGGAGCAGACTTCCTGGCGAATTTCAGCTTGCTGCCTGATGTCAGGAATGGCTGTCTAATCGACAATACTTCTGGTTGCAGTACAAGAGGCATCAAGGCACCTCATCCCATGAAACAAGTGCGAGAAGCATTCATCACAAATGAGTTTACACAGCTGTTTCAACACTTTTCCCACAATACGAGAAGAAAGACGTGAAACATAATACGCAACATTTCATCAAACCCGCACCAGTCCATGTGTCTGCACGGCCACAGAAATTACCACCTGACTGCCTTGTAACAGCAAAACAAGAATTTTAGAAATTGTTGAAGGAAAACATTATCCATCCATCTGACAGCCCGTTGGCTTTGCCATTACATTTAGTTCCCAAGAAAGATTAAACGTGGAGACCTTGTGGCGATTTCCGGGCACTAAGTGCAAGGACAATACCAGATAAGTACCGGGTTCCGAATTTACAGGAGTTAAACAATTTGCTAGCAGGATCACATGTGTTGAGTGTAGTGGATTGTGCGAGATCTTATATGCAAATTCCAGTGGCGGCAGAAGACGTCCCAAAGACAGCTGTAACTCCCCCGTTTGGCCTTTTCGAACACGTGTATGCCTTTTGGACTTAAAAATGCCACCCAGAAATGGCAAAGGCTTATCGACGAGGTTTTGCGTGGCCTTCATTTTTGTTTCGCTTACAATGACGACATTCTAGTATTTTCTAAAACTACAACCGAGAATAAGGATCACCTGACACAGGTTTTTCAACGTCTCAGTGATTATGGTGTGACCATTAATTTCAAGAAGTGTGTCCTAAGACAAAACCAAGTGACTTTTTAGGGTATTTAATTAAGGCAGCAGGAATTACTCCAACGCCGGAGAAGGTGCAAGCATTACAGCAAGCATTACCCCCGACCACATACCAAGAATGACAATGATTCCTTGCACTGGTAAATTTCTACAGGCGCACTTACCAGGGACGGCGGAGAAACAGGAGCCGTTGACAGCAGCACTCGCATGTACCAAGGCTAAAGGTAAGCGCAGAATTCAGTGGTCTGTGGAAATGCAACGCTCGTTCGAGGCAGTGAAACCAAGTGTAGTTGACGCAATGCTTCTAGCACACCCTGATCCGACTGCACCTTTGGCAATTGTCGATGCAAGTCAGGCAACCATACGCGCAGTCCTGCAACAATATCTTACTTTCGCATGGCAGCCTTTGCCACTTTTTTTCCAAAAAATTAAATGCGCGGCGAAGAAATTGGAGCACATATGATCGTGAGTTGCTGGCAGTCTTAGAGGCAGTAAAATATTTCAGAACGTCAGTAGAGGCCAAAGACTTCACCGTTTTCATGGACCACAAACCCTTAAAGTTTATTTTCAAACAGCCAGGCAAACACAGTTCTCTGAGGCAACACAGACAGGTTGAATTTGTAGCTCAATTCATAACCAACGTACGGCATATAGCAGGAGCAGACAATTTTGCTGCAGATTATTTTTCCCTATTAAATTGCATATCCCAACCTTTCACGAGTTGGCAGTGGCACAAGAGAAGGATGCAGAGTTGCAGCATTTCCTCTTGAACGTGAATACAGGTGTCCATCTAGTGCAAATTAGATTACCGAGCTCGAGTCTCAAAGTTTGGTGCGACGTCTCTACAGGTAGAAAGTGCCCATTTATGCCAACAAATTATAGCAGACGAGCATTTCATAGTGTTCACGATCTGGCCCATCGTGGCATCAGGAGCATGGTCCGCCTGGTGACAGAGCGTTTCATATGGCCCGGGGTAAACAAAGAATGCAGGAGAGGGGCGCAAGAAGGTTTGGCCTGCCAAAGAAGCAAAGTGGGTCGTCACCCTCATCCTCCATTAGGGACTTCTCCTGACAGTTGCGAAAGATTCACTCATGTCCATTTTGACTTGATAGAACCATTACCGCCCTCAGATGGCTTCTGCTACCTTCTTAGGGTAATTGATCGATATACCCGTTGGGCAGAAGCCGTGCCGATACCGGACATTTCAGCAGACACGACAGCAAAGACCTTCATGGGCGTTTGGAAAGCGCGTTTTGGATGTCCTGTACATGTAAACATGGATAGAGGGGAACAGTTTGAGTCAACTTTGTTTCAACAGTTAGCCAAGCTGTGTGGAACAAACCACCACAAGACTACCAGTTATCATCCCAAGAGTAATGGTATGGTTGGAAGATGGCATCGGACTTTAAAAGCGGCTTTTATGTGTCATGAAGATATATGGACACAGGCTCTGCCTATGGTATTACTTGGTTTGTGTACTGCTTGCAAGCCTGACAGGCATGTCTACCGCAGAAATGGTGTATGGCCAGAATATCCACGTCCCAGTGGACTTCATTGAAGACAGGAGTCCTATGGCAGGAGAATTTGATACATCACCTACATTCATAGCGCAGCTATGACAAGTGTCACGTCTGGGCACAATTCTAGACACTAGGCATCGGCATCAACCAACTTTCGTGCACAAAGACTTGAGCAATTGTACTCACATTATGTTGAGATCAGACATCATAAAACCACCATTGCAACAACTGTATTCGGGGCCTTATGACGTTTTGCGCCGAAACACGCATACGATGGAAATCTCCTACAATGAGAAGTCAACAGTGGTGTCAATAGAAATAGTCAAGCCAGCTTACATGCCTGCTAATGGTAACGAAGAACCTCACCCGGCAAACAAACTAGCACCGAGGATATTGGAGAAAACAATCTCTCTTGTGCCTCCACTGTCCAGACAGCAGACATCACCCAAGAAAGTACTGCATAGACATACACGAGCAGGTCAGTGGTTACGCTTCAAGTACCCATATGTCCCGGGTGCTTCACACTTACAGCAGGGAGGCTTTGGGGCGAACAACAGTGATTTTGAGTGGTTGCGCTGAAAGCAGAGACATCCAACGTAGACAAGTATGACTGCACATGGATCCCCTTTGGTTCCTCGATTATTCTTAGTTTTTGTATTTGACCACTTCATATTGGTTTCTGGAATTATTTTGTCAGTTTTTGTGTGATTGCTAATTTAATTGTGTTTTGTGGGTGCAGTCAAACAATAAAAGCCAAGTAACACTCTCAAGAAGTTCTGCATTATTTCAGCAATTTATTAGTAACTTCATCTCCACTTTGTTCATGGGAAATCTTTCTGGTCCCATTCTTTTAATGTGGCCAAACCATTTAAGCCTACTACCCCCCATAGTTTCTTTTAGATTCTTGGCATTCAGTGTGTTTCATATTGCTTCATTCCTTATCCTGTTCCTTCTTGTCTTACTGAGGTTCCCTTGTAGAGAGTGTGTCTCTGTTGCTTGTACCCTGCTTGTACTCTGCTTGTACTCTGTTGCTTGTACTTCTTTGTCAAAGTCCAACAATCTGATTCATTGTCCAAAATTAGCGGATAATATGACATATACATATTCGTCTTTGCTTTGGTAGTTATTTTCCAATTTCTGAGTATGTCTAATACGTGATAATTAAATTTTGAGAAATTTTCTATTCTCTCAGAAATTTCATCCTTAATGTTTCTTTTCTTGGTTAATTTACTTGCTAGCAACTTGAAAGCATCTATTTCTTTGATAATTTTTCCTTTACAAGTTACATCCTTCATTTTTTAAAATTTTTCCTACTGATTTTCATTATTTCACTTTTTGTTAAGCTTGTTTCCATGCTTGTTTCTTCTATTATTCTCTGCAGGTGTTTAGTTGTCCTTCCAATTTCTGCTCATTTTCTTCACTAGTCATCACATCATTTTCATATCCTATGGTTTTTATATTGTCTGCTGTTGACCTTTCGTAAACTTTCCTTGTGATGTTGTCCTTGACTATATTAAAAAGCCCTGATGAGAGCACACTTCCCTGCTAGACCCCTCTGTCTGTTATAAACAATTCTGATTTTTTGCCTTCTATTATAATATAATTCAAACATTTTTGTAGGCTATATGTTTACTATTCTCAGCTGCATTCCTTTTCATGGTTCCAGTGTATTCAAATCTTGATATATCTCTTCCTTTCTAAGAGTGTCATTCATATCTATGAATGCAACTACAATGTCTTTCCCAAAATTCCCATTTCTTTCCTGCAACTGTCTGACTGTAAATGTGGCATCTATAGTCGACCTTGCAAATTGAAATCCTTGTTGTTCCTCCCTTAGTTAATTAATTATATTTACTTAATTATCTTTTCATAAATATTAATGCAGTGGCGCAGTAGTGCTATTCCTCTGTAACTCTCACAGAGTGCCTTGACACTTTTCTTAAAGATAGGTCCAGTAATTGCCTTTGTCCAGTCACCAGGAATCTTTCCATATGTCCATACTGTCCTCATTATTCTGTACAGCCACTGAATTCCAATAGGACCTGTGGCTTTGATCATTTTCACTGTGACATCATCTATTCCAGGAGCTTTGCCATTTATCATTTCTAACACAGCTTTCTCCACATCCAACATCTGCAGGTCTTCTCTTTCTATTTCCACTGTAACGGTGATATCTTTCATCATGGGTATTTGTTTCATCCTGCCCTTCATGTAGTTTGTGGAAGTGTTCTTGCCATGCTTTCAAAACTTCTTTTAGCCCCATAGAGGTTTTCTGGCAATTACACATTAAAAACTGTGATTTCACTCCAACACACCACTAGTGTGAAATTACAAATGTTCGGGAATTTTTTGAACAGACCTCATAAACATCGCAATGTTGTTGATACAATACATGAATACTGAGTAATGCCTCCAAAGTCCTGAAACCACTCCTGAATCCAAATTGAGAGGCTCCAATGCTGTCTTCACAGTTACAGTATATTCTCAGATGCTATATTTTAAAGAACAATTTGAGGACACATTAAATGGCCATTCTGAAGCCACTGTAGCACTTTGCATTGGGCCCTTTGAGAAGTGGTACAAATGCTTATTAGAGCCAGTCATATGGAATGATTCTGCTTTGATAAATATGTTAAAGTAAACAAGCAAGACAGAGATCATTCAACATTAAGCAGCTTTAGTACTGCAGTGTGCATTTTGTCAGGACCTGGAGCCTTCTCACTCTTTGACACTGTTATGACATGCTCTGGTTGCTCTTGTCGTATCCAAACCATCACTTCTTTTGTCTCTGAAGTGATTTTCAACAAATTCCTCACTCAGTTTCTCTTCACTGGTGGGTCCTGCCTCCCTCATTTATGAGGAGCAGTGGCAGTAGCCATTTAAAAAGTTTTGTCCTGTTGCTTCTCTTTGGTGCTTCTGTATCAAGTACTAAATTCTACAGCTTTCTTAATGCATAACCCATGTCTGTATTAAATTTATCAATGCAGTTTATAATTTGCAAATCTTTCTTGATGTCTGAGCACCACCCAATAAAAAACACAATGAGGACCACTAACTGCAAATGTTGGCTAAATCCATTGCTCAAAGCACACCCATTAGCAACTGAACTTGAGACATACATGTAATACTTCCAAATTCATAACTGCACTGACCTGCATGTGGGACTGGTAGCGTATCATCTGTGACAAAATATTCTGGGAAAATGTGTAGAGTTCATAACCAGATGCCTTGCAAAAGCTTCTTTTGTGATATTAAATCTACATATCATTATATGTGCCTCCTAATGGTATTTAGGTTGGTAGTAAGAGTGAAGTCAGGATGAAGTACGAAATTCACAAAGACAATACTAAAGGTAGGAACAATTTCCATGCAATCTGTGCCCATGTAGGATTCAAAAAGAATTTTTATATTCTGCTGCAAAATATTCAAAGCCAAAGTAAGATTACCAGTCCCTTATTACCCACCCCTAGTGCAGCTTATCAGAGTATCTGGGTTCAGGGATGTAAATTCCAATTAATACTAATGTTGGCATTAAACAGTCTATAAATTACCAGCGCACAGACAACAGATTGTATTCTATGTAAAGTTACATTTATATTGAGTCAATGTGTAGCTTAATGCAGCTTTTACCATGCTATGGTTTTATTTTGTTAGTGTAAAGTACACTACATTATGTCACAATACAGTAAACAATAACAGGACTGACACACTGCTCAGTAATATGATCACAATCATCATTAGTGACTGCTTGCCAGTTTTCAGGTAGCAGTCCTATGCCTCTCCCGTGGAATTTTTATGGTTTTGAGTTGAAGAAATCTGTTAGCCATTTGCTGGAGGAGAGCTTCACCATGAAATACTTCTCCCTAAATGTTGCTAGAGAGAGACCAGAAAAGATAATGAGAAGGGACTAAGTCTGGTGAATATGGAAGTGGTTCCCAGCAAAGTTCAGCACTTGCATATGTGGTGATTCTTGCTGTATGCATTATCATAGACTGACAAGACTGTTCCACCAGGTGTTTTGTTTTCAATAGATACAAGGAATCATCTTAGCTGTTCAGTATATGCGGCAGCCATTGTCATTTCATTCCTGGGTATCCATGCATGGTGAAGAATGCCGGTTTGGTTCCACCAAAGAAACCACATGATTTTTTTAAAGATTTTGCTTTTTTTGATGGGCTGAATCACACACACAAAATTTCTTGTCACATTTAACAATGTTCCAAAGGAATGGCTTGTTCCTGCAACAAGCCTTTTCCATCCTGCTCTGCACGTGTAGAAAACAGTTTACAATCATTTGGTTGGATGGCAGTGCAAATACTGGCAGAATGAAACGGGCGGTTCCTGAGGTCACTGACAGTAGAGTTCAGATAGTGAATGGATAACCTGAATGTGTCTAGAGTGTAGCAAAGTGGTCTCAAGCATATACAATGGTCCAAGGAATGATCCATATCACAAACATAAATCAGTTAAAAGTCTGTTATTCTATGAGGTGTAACTAAAGGCTTCAGAGACTATTGAGAGACTGGCTAGCCGAGCTGGGCCTCAGTATTTAGCAGCTCACACTCGTCAGATGGCGGCACCACCTAATGTGTTCACAGTGGTGGATGCTCCATGTGTGGGCACCATATGCAGCAGTAGGCTGGAGCCCGAGTATCTCTCATGTGTTTTGCACATCAGTTCTCAGGCAAGTGGGGAATCTGAATTGCTGCTGGATACTAAAAAGCCAAAAGTAATGGTCCAGCAAAGATGAGCACAAAGTAATTCACTGGCTTTTGTTAGTGTGACTTATCATGTGGAACCCATGTGCCCAATTTTAGCTTTTTATCCAGTGAACGCACAAGAGGAACAAAGGTAATGCGATGGCATTCCGTAATTTGTGCCAATTCTGATGATGTCTGTTGAGAGCTATTGTGAAACAATTGCTGTAGGGGAATTTCGTCAAAAAGAGAACATCTTCCAGAATGTGGTTCATCACACAACTTGAATTTTCCTTCTCATAAATGAGAAAACAATTTCTGTGCCATCCTTTCAGCAAATGCTTCCCTTTGGTATACACTAGCAATTCTGCTTGTAGCTGCTTCAGTGCTGGATTATTGAAACACTCAAAGAGTTACACAGCTTGGAGGAGTTCTACTTGAAATTCCTGACTTATTAGGTCTGTAAATGGCCAAATGAGCTGTTAACAAAATACAAGCACCTGTTTGCAGCAGTCAAACTCCAAACTGAAGCAAAGCAGTTGAATATATATAAAAAAAAAAATACATAGGCTTCACCATGCAGTGGTGCTACCCTTATGAAGAATCGCACAGACATAGGCATTGACCCAGTACTTACTGTCGGTATGAGTTTAAAAAAAAGAGGTTCTGATACCATCCAGGGGATGTTTAGACTTCTTAAAACATCACTTTCACACTTTTCTGAGCCAAAAGTCTTTTATTACATGCAAGCAATGTCTTAAGTAACTTTGGACCAAGTGCGTGTGTCAACTATACAGGCTGAATTGATCAAAACAGTTCCTCCTGCAGTCTTGCACCGCCAGTTCCTTGCTCTCCTAGGCACCTACCATGCCTCAGAGGTTATCTGTACCGATGGCTCGATGGTTGATGGCCATGTGGGGTACGCTTATGCTCATGCGGACTATGTCGACCAGCGCTCTTTGCCGGATGGCTGCAGTGTTTACACCGCCGAACTGACAGCCCTTTTTTGTGCCCTTGAGCATATTCATACCCGCACTGGAGAGTCCTTTGTCATTTGCAGTGACTCGCTCAGTAGTCTGCAGGCTCTTGACCAGTGCTACCCACGCCATCCCATTGTTGTTGCCATCCAGGATTCCGTTCACGCTCTTGACCAGCGTGGACGTTCAGTGGTGTTCATATGGACCCCGGGACACGTTTGATAGCGGGAAACGAACACGCCGACAAGTTAGCTAAAGAAGCCACCCGCAAACTGCCGTTGGAGATCGGCCTCCCGGCAACTGATCTCCAATCGGTGTTACGCCGTCGGGTCTTTGGGATGTGGGCAGACGAATGGCGCACCCTGTCTGCACCCAACAAGCTGCGGCGAGTAAAGGAGGCCACGACCGTGTGGGTTTCCTCCACGCGGGCCTCTCGCAGGGATTCTGTTGTTCTCTGTAGGCTCCGCATTGGTCACTCTTGGCTGACGCATGGTCATCTGCTGCGTCGAGAGGACCCCCCTCATTGTCGCTGTGGTGCAACCATGACGGTGGCCCATCTGTTGTTGGAATGTCCTCTTTTAACTGCTCTCAGGCATGCTTTTAATCTCCAGGGTGATTTATCATCTCTTTTAGATGACAATGTCTCTATGGCAGATCGGGTTTTAAGTTTTATTCGCGCAACCGGCTTTTATAGGTCCATTTAATTTTATTACATCACCCTCTTTTGAGCTGTATCTTTTACTTAGTTTTGTGTTTTAATTCAACTCCACCCTAATCTTTTAGGATGGAGGTTTTAACGTGTTGCAGAGTGGCTGGCTCATCCTATTATTTTCGTGATCAGCCAGCCACGATCCTCTGCTGTACAGTTTTAATTCTTTCTGCCTTTCTTCTCTTTGTTGTTTTTATTGCTGTGCTCCGTTTTCCATGTTTCTTTATTATTGACCTTGGGGATTTTCTTCCCCTAGAATTTTTATCTTGTGCTTCGAATGACTGATGGATGGTTTCACAGTGCTCTGTGTGTTTATGAAACAAGGGACCGATGACCTATGCAGTTTGGTCCCTTTAATTCTCAAACCAACCAACCAACCAGCGTCTTCCCCCTCTCAACATTCTCTTTTCAGTCACTCGTGAAAGGTTGTTTTAAAAGTCAGCAGGAGTAATTGGCAGTTCCTTAGTTCATCCAGAAAAAGTACAGTCTAGTCTCATACCAAGAGACTAATTATATATGTAACTAAATGTCAACTACACAGTATTACATTTATAAAACTCCTTGTATGTATGTGCAACGTACAGTCCATGTCTCCTTCTAAATCACTGAATCAATTTCAACCAATCTTGGTGTGGTATCACTTACTGTCTGGAAGAATCACTGTGAGTGTAGGAACCAACTATCTTCCATAATGATGAGGGTTGAAGGGCAATAACATGGAAGAATAACTCGGGAATGCTTGGACCAATTTCACCCAAACTTTATATTCACATGAATCATTATCTGCATAAAAATACTGTGGGAGTGATACACTCCTACTACCCATAGTGGTAGGGATAGGAATGAGGAGAGTTGACGCGAAAAGCTTTAAAGTAACTTCTTGGTATTTCATTGCCGTCTTTAGTTGTCTTGGAATACTTTAAAAATATGATGTACATTTTGTCTCTCATTCATGTTTGTCAATATGTCAGCCAGATTGCAAAAATGAGCACAGCAGCATTTTCTCAGGGTTTCAGATTAAAAGCTCATAAGTGTGAGGTTTGTGTGACTTGTGTATGCAGGAGAACATGCAGACAAAAAGCTAGTACCTGTATTGACTGCAAAAATATCAACTGAGAAGTATAAGAGAAAGAGCAGTAATTTTTTCAAAGTAGCTATTTTTCTGTTCATTCGTACTTCTGTACCCATACTAATATCATAAATGTGAAAGAGTGTTTGTCTGCTACTTTTTCATGACTAAACCACTGAACTGATTTTGATGAAGTTTGGTACTGAGATATAATTTAGAAAGTGTCTAGTACAAGATGTTTGTTGATTTTAACAATATTACATGAATTATAGAAAAATATTTACCATCTTAAAAAGCTATTTACTGTTTGACTTTTGAAATTTATCATATGTGTTAAAATGCTATTATTGGTTGATGTTTTGCATAACGTTAAAATTATTAAATTTGTTGCATAGTGTACACACTGTACAATTTATGGCTACTTGAATAGTTTGACACACTGATGCACCCTCCTGCCAGTGTCCCTCCACACACACGGCTCGGCAGTGACACTGCACGAGCTGCCCTGTCGTGTGCTGGAGCAGTTGGGTGTGCGCAGGGGCACATCTCACTGTGTACTCAACCAGTCAGTCACACACGTGAGGACAGCTGATGTTATCACATGTACAACATCTTACTTTCTCACAATCAACTATCACAACAAAACTACTGCTATGTGAGCACAGCCATGTGTAACAGCTAGTATTCACTATAAAGTTATTTTCAAACTGTGCACATAGAGGTAAATTATAAGTGTCAGTAGATTAGCACATTATCTTATTTACATGTACAGTTACAATAACTTAATTCGTTAGACAATAATTAATTACTGCATCCTTTCAAATGCATTTCACAGTGTAGATCAGTGTTCTTTTAAGTAAACAGCAATATTATGGTGTAACATGAAATGCTGCAAAACAGTTCAAATCCTACCTCTCAGAAAGGAAAGAATGGATGGCAGTAGGAAAGAGTCCCGTATTAAGCTATAGCATATCATTCAACATGTAACTAAGTACATGTCATGTCCCAAAAGGTTCCATCTTTGGGCCCTTACTTTTTCTTGTGTGTATGTGTGTGTCTGTGTGTGTCCATGACCTTTTGTGGGTAATGTTACAACATGCCAACTACTCCCCCCCCTCCCCCCCGCACACACACTGGTATATACATTGCAATAAATCCATACGTATATAAGAATATGAGCAGTGAGGTGCGAGAAAAACTTGCCTCATCATGCATAGTGTTTAAATTTATTACTTCTGTGCTACTAACTCCATTTGCAATAAATTTGACTGACAGTATCCACATATTTTGCTAAATAAACCTAAAAAATTACATTACAAGATAAAATATAGTCAAGGAGATACGATGTCACAAACACTGTGATGCTTGAAGAGCTTCCGCATTGTGTATGACATCTAAATTTGTCATTTCTTTGTTACTAACTCTGTTCAATGGGATCAGTGTATTCACTATATAGTAAAGACTCTGAGTCGCTGACAGGCACAACAAAAACTTGCTAAAGAAGTAAGCTTTCAGCCAAAAGACCTCTTTCCGAATTAGGAAAAAAAAACACACACACACACACACACACACACACACACACACACACACACACACACACACACACAAACACACACACACACACACGCAACCTTAGGTTGCGAAAGCTTGAAATTATGTGTGTGTGTTTTTTTTATTGTGTCTATCTACTAGTGCTTTCCCGTTTGGTAAGTCATGGAATCTTCGTTTTTAATGTATATATATGTATATACCGGGTGATCCAAAAGCCAGTATAAATTTGAAAACTGAATAAATCACAGAATAATGTAGATAGAGAGGTACAAATTGACACACATGCTTGGAAAGACATGGGGTTTTATTAGAACCAAAAAAATAAAATATTCAAATAATGTCTGACAGATGGCGCTTCATCTGATCAGAATAGCAATAATTAGCATAACAAAGTAAGACAAAGCAAAGATGATGTTCTTTACAGGAAATCCTCAATATATCCACCATCATTCCTCAACAATAGCTGTGGTCAAGGAATAATGTTGTGAACAGCACTGTAAAGCATGTCCGGAGTTATGGTGAGGCATTGGCGTTGGATGTTGTCTTTCAGCATCCCTAGACATCTCGGTCGATCATGATACACTTGCGACTTCAGGTAACCCCAAAGCCAATAATCGCACGGACTGAGGTCTGGGGGCCTGGGAGGCCAAGCATGACGAAAGTTGCGGCTGAGCACATGATCATCACCAAACGATGTGGGCAATAGATCTTTCACGTATCTACCAATATGGTTTTTTTTGTTTTGTTTTAATAAAACCCCATGTCATTCCAAGCATGTGTGTCAATTTTTACCTCTCTATATACATTATTCCATGGTTTATTAAGTTTTCAAATTTTTACTGATTTTTTGATCACCCGGTGTGTGTGTGTGTGTGTGTGTGTGTGTGTGTGTGTGTCTATATATATATATATATATATATATATAAAAAAAACAAAGATGATGTGACTTACCAAATGAAAGTGGTAGCAGGTCGACAGACACACAAACATACACACAAAATTCAAGCTTTCGCAACAAACTGTTGCCTCATCAGGAAAGAGGGAAGGAGAGGGAAAGATGAAAGGATGTGGGTTTTAAGGGAGAGGGTAAGGAGTCATTCCAATCCCGGGAGCGGAAAGACTTACCTTAGGGGGAAAAAAGGATGGGTATACACTCGCGCACACACACACATATCCATCCACACATATACAGACACAAGCAGACATATATATTATATTATATTATATTATATTATATTATATTATATTTATGTATTATTTATATATTATATTATATTATATTTATGTATTATTTATATATTATATTATATTATATTATATTTATGTATTATTTATATATTGGTCTTCCAATATGTCTGCTTGTGTCTGTATATGTGTGTGTGTGTGTGCGCGAGTGTATACCCGTCCTTTTTCCCCCCTAAGGTAAGTCTTTCCGCTCCTGGGATTGGAATGACTCCTTACCCTCTCCCTTAAAACCCACATCCTTTCGTCTTTCCCTCTCCTTCCCTCTTTCCTGATGAGGCAACAGTTTGTTGCGAAAGCTTGAATTTTGTGTGTATGTTTGTGTTTGTTTGTGTGTCTGTTGACCTGCCAGCACTTTCATTTGGTAAGACACATCATCTTTGTTTTTAGATATATTTAGATATTAGATATATTTTTCCTACGTGGAATGTTTCCCTCATATATATATATAGGGAAACATTCCACGTGGGAAAAATATATATAGAAAATGAAGATGCTGTAACTTACCAAACGAGAAAGCGCTGGTAGATAGACACAAAAAACACACACACACACACACACACACACACACACACACACACACACACAGCCGGCCAAAGTGGCCGTGCGGTTAAAGGCGCTGCAGTCTGGAACCGCAAGACCGCTACGGTCACAGGTTCGAATCCTGCCTCGGGCATGGATGTTTGTGATGTCCTTAGGTTAGTTAGGTTTAACTAGTTCTAAGTTCTAGGGGACTAATGACCTCAGCAGTTGAGTCCCATAGTGCTCAGAGCCATTTGAACCACACACACACACACACACACACACACACACATACACAGACACAGGCAGACATATGTAAATTCAAAGATTCAAAGAGGTTGGGCAGAGATGCCAGTCGAGGCAGAAGTACAGAGGCAAAGATGTTGTTGAGTGACAAGTGATGTACGAGGGGTGGCAACTTGAAATTAGCGGAGGTTGAGGCCTGGTGGGTAACAGGAAGAGAGGATATATTGAAGGGCAAGTTACCATCTCCGGATTTCTGATAGGTTGGTGTCAATGGGAAGTATCCAGATAACCCGGACGGCGTAACACTGTGCCAAGATGTGCTGGCTGTGCACCAAGGCATGTTTAACCACAGGGTGATCCTCATTACCAACCAACACTGTCTGCCTGTGTCTGTTGATGTGAATGGACAGTTTGTTGCTGGTCATTCCTACATAGTAGGCTTCACAGTGTAGGCAGGTCAGTTGGTAAATCATGTGGGTGCTGTCACACGTGGCTCTGCCTTTGATCGTGTACACCTTCCAGGTTACAGGACTGGAGTAGGTGGTGGTGGGAGGGTGCATGGGACAGGTTTTACACTGGGGGCAGTTACAAGGGTAGGAGCCAGAGGGTAGGGAAGGTGGTTTGGGGATTTCATAGGGATGAACTAAGAGGTTATGAAGGTTAGGTGGACAGCGGAAAGACACTCTTAGTGGAGTGAGGAGGATTTCATGAAGGATGGATCTCATTTCAGGGCAGGATTTGAGGAAGTTGTGTACCTGCTGGAGAGCCACATTTAGAGTCTGATCCAGTCCCGGAAAGTATGCTGTCACAAGTGGGGCACTTTCGGGGTTCTTCTGAGGGAGGTTCTGGGTTTGAGGGAATGAGGAAGTGGCTCTGGTTATTTGCTTCTGTACCAGGTCTGAGTGCATTACTTTATAGCTCAAGCCTATAATCCCTTTTTCAGAATAGAAATTTCTCTGATGCATCTTTATTCTTCCAAACAGATATTCTCATATCGTGCAGATCAGTCAGCCACAGTGTGGAATGGTGTCCCAAAATCTTGCTCCTCAACATTGTGATGTTTTCTTTTACTGTTTGCAGACTCGGCTGACACCATGGGGTTATGTGTTTACCTGCCAGCATGGACCGACTGAATGTCAAGGAAACAAGATCCATGCATGTGCAGCTGTGATAGTTCAGGACAAAGAGCAGCAGCTTAGGTTTGTGGAGTGTATGATCAGAAATGACACAGTTCCAGAGGCAGCTGGACAAGAAGTGAGTCAATACAAAGATCTTAAAACTCATGGAGGCTGATGTTATGCCTAAAAAGAAGTCACTTTCTGAATCAATAATACTATGAAAAGGAAAGTTGCCACTCACGATATAGTGGAGATGCTGAGTCACAGATGGGCACAACAAAAAGACTGTCACAAAAGGGGCAGTCTTTTTGTTGTGCCTACCTTTTTTTGTGCCTGTCTGCAACTCAGCATTGCCACTATATGGTGAGTAGCAACTTTCCTTTTCATAATATTGTCACATTCTGCTCGACAGTAATACACATTTTGCCTCCTGAAGGACATTGACACTATGATATAAGTTCTGTCTCATATATTATTAGTTTTTGCAACTGAATTTTCCCATGATACACAATGTGATAATAAACTTTAAATGATCAGTGCATAGTATTATTGTTGAAAAGCAGTTTAACTTGTTACCCAGTTGAGTCACAAGGAAATTTTTAAATTCTTATTTCATTCAGCACTTTACTGTCTACTTCAGGTGCTTTTTCTGTTTGTTTGAAATTGCATGATATGTTTTTATGAGGTTAAGACTTAAACTGTTTGCTATAAAGCAGCCATATGTCTGTTCACGTTTCATTTGGATTGTGTTATGTATGGTTGTTTTGACCCTCAATTAGTGTACTTGTCGTCAGCAAGTATTACATTTATTGAACAGTATGTTAAAGTGATTGAGATGTAATTATGTAGTCTGGGAACAGGAAGAGAGCCAGTATCAAACCTTGTGGAATTACGTATCCTGAGTTTGAGTATTTTAACTCTTTGTAGTGTGCTGTCAGTGTGGCCTTTCGCTTACCGTTGTGTTCCATTCTGAGTCCATACAAGAGGAATCCCAGTAATACAATATCATTTTAGATACCCAAGTAGTCTTTGGCAGCATCCAAAATATAAAAATGATAGTTTTGGCTGTTTAGCTGTTGTATGACTATGTTTTCAAGCTGATGTGTGGTTGCTTTGAGGAGAATGCTTTATAAAAGCCAAACTGACAAACAGTTGAGCAGTGATGTTGTGGAAAATAAACCAGTGCTGTACAATGAATGAAAGAATCTCCTTAGCTGTATACTTTAACTTTCCTTGCTGCCAATTTCTGTGTTATGTGAGCTTGTATTCTCTGATCTTCTTTGTCTCTGTCTAACTGAGCACATTCACAACTTCTCTCTGATTAAACAATATCTACTGTTACCTCCAAAGATTTGAGGTCTTAGTTGAGTGACTTACCTGATCCATGAACATCCCTGAACAGTCCTGTTTTCCCCTGTGCCCCCCAATTTATTTTCTATTTCCACATGAAGGTACATCAGCTACCGAAATCAAGTATTTGCACAAATATTTTATCTGATTTTTGACTGCTGTCTGTTAGCAAGAAAACAATCTTCATAGTGAGTTTGATCTTTCCTGATGAACTTTCAGGGGCTAATCAGGGTTATTTGTCTATTGATCTGATTTGATTTTTATTTGGATTTATGGGGTACATTGTGCTCTGGGTATGCTCTAGGATTGAAGGATTGAAACAATAAACAAAAACAAAGAAGGTACACCACTCTCCTATAGATGATTGCATAAACACACACACACACACACACACACACACACACACACACACACACACACACACCAATATTAGGACCACATTCGTTCTTTGTATAAATAAATGACTTCCCTGAAAATACTGATGTAAAGACATGTGCAAATGGTACAACTTCTCTTTTTCAGATCACTGTATCAAAGGACATTATAAACAATATGAATTTGGTGAAAGAGAGTCCAGTATCTTAGTTTGATGCAAATGGTTTGCTGTTAAACACAAAAAGACCTGTAATATATGGTTCAGTGTAGCAAAGATTGCCAATATGGACAAAATAAATGTAAAATATTGTGGAACTATACATGATAAGAAACTAACTTCGAACTCTCAAGTTGGCAGAGTGACATCTGCTGAAGAGACAGATGGCCTGTGAAACTTAACAAGGAATAATACAATATTAGGCATTTTTAAATTTGTTTAAAGTGTGGATTATTACACTGGGGGGAGGGGGGCGGGGGGGGGGGGGGGGGCAGAGAGCAAAAGAGTAGATGACATTTTTGTAATGCAGGAAAAGGTAAACAGAATAATGCCAGGGGTACATAAGACAACAAATTGCAAGCCTTTGTTCATTAAATATAGGAGCTTAACAGAAATAAATTTAAATGTTGTTGAGAGTATTAATCACATACTATCTGAACTACCTAATACAATCAAAGTAATACTAGAACTTGTAGAACATCTCTGGTATTATAATGTAACAAAGTAGAGGAAACTCATAATAGCCATGTTTATGGGGAAATCAAAGTGTATACCAAATGTTCTAAACACACTCAAAATGTGCCAGTCAAACTGCTTAAGAAAAAGCTGAATGACATACGAGCAGTCAGTGGAAGAATCCTTACAAATGCCCAATGTGAACATTACTCTGTAAAAATGTGTTTTTCTTTTTAGTTTCACATCGCAAGTAATTAAAAAGTATACTGATAAAGTCTATTGCTTGTACTGATGTCAAATGATGGGTAAAGAATCTGAATCATTTATGATCACAATGACATTTGCAAAGTCAGAAAATACAACTTGACATGTATATTTTTGAATATGAAATATCTTACATGTCCTTATATTCTATGTGAAGTAGTTGGAATGTCAGTTTATAGCTTAATTACTGGTACAAAGAATCAATATTGTACGAAAAAATTATGTAAATGATTTAGGTCAGTAAGGCAGTTAAACGCCCTCGTGCCTCCTCAACCTGACACTTGGGCTGTGTGGCCCTACTTGTCCTCTGCTCAGCTAGTGGCAGGCCCCTCCTCTCACTGTGTTGAGCCAAAAACTAGGCTGATAGATTAGCTTATTGTGCACATTTTCACTGCCTGTTGTCATAAGGAATTATCGTCTAGGGCAGGACACCTAAAGCACATCAAATATTTATTCAGTGGAAGTCAGCAAGAAGAAATTTTATGAAGTAGATTGTCATCTTGCAGAGATCTCTTTAATGGTCTCTGAATTCTTACTCAATTTCCTCTACCTTTTCGCCTTAATTGTTTTTGTTTCTGATAATAAAATTCAGTTCAGCTGAATTATTGTTTGTACAAGTGCAATGCAAGGTCCAAAAATAATGTTCAAAAAATATAGAATCTGTGATGGAAAAACACTATGAATGATGATATATTGCTACTCACCATGTAGCCACACATACAAGTAGGTAACCAACTGTACTGTCACCCCTAATTACTTCTCTTTTGAAACCATCATCTACAAAAATATCTGTGGAACAGGCACAGGCACCCACATGGCACTAACAAGAATAAATAAATAAAACACTATGCTAGCCTATTTGTGGCCAGTCTAGGGCATCCTTCCTAGCTGCCCAGGGTCCCAAATCCTCACCTTGTTCAGATTCATTGATAACCTCTTCGTGGTCTGGATCAAGGTGAGTACACCCACCCTATCCACATTCCCCCAGAACCTCAACACCTTCTCTCACATTCACTTCAGCTGGTCCACCTCAGCCCAGCGAGCCACCTTCCTTGATGCCAACATCGACCTCACACATGGCTACATCTGAAGCCACTGTCCACATCAAACCTACCAACCACCCAAAATACCTCCACTTTGTCAGTTGCCCCCATTTCACACTGGAAAGTCCTCTAGCTACCTGTGGTCATCGCATCTTCAGGGACTAGCAGTCCCCTCTGAATCTGCCTTCACAGGCAGAAATTACCCTCCTCACCTTGTCCGGAAACTGATCTCCTGCGCCTGGTCTCCCCAGTCCCCTACTATCACCTACATATCCTCTACCCGTAACAAATCATTACCCCTTTCATGAGTCACTACCATCCAGGATTGTAGCAATAAAATCATGTTTCATGACAGAATTTTGACTACATCTCATTGTGCCTGAGGATGTGAGGAATATCCTACCCACTAACCTCCCCTCCTCCTCCCCACTGCCACTCCTATAGTTGTATTCTGCTGTCCACCCAACTTATACAATATCATTGTCTGTCCCTACTTCACTCTTCCCCATGGCTTATATCAATGTATTTGTTTAGCATATACCAATACAGATGAAATACAATCAAGAATACATAAAAGTACATAAATGGACATAAACACAGATAATACATTAAAAACAGATGTTCTATCCTAATCTCCAGTCTCCTTTCACAATCAAGGCTTGTTGGTGTTCACTATCAAAGATTTTGATGAAAAGTGTGTACCATACATCCCAGCACCATCACATACTACAGTCATCTCACAGGCATCTTCTACCCCATGAAAAGCAGAGCCACCTGCGTAAGCAGCCACGGGTCTACCGACTCGACAGTAACCACTGTGGAGCATCCTACGTAGGCATTACCACTGACATCTGTCTGTCCGCGTGAATGACCACAACCAAACTGTGACTGAGAGATAACTGCACCGTCCAGTTGCCAAGTATGCCACCTGAAATGGTATGATGACTTCTATGACTGCTTCACAGCCCATGCCATTAGGATTCTTCCTAGCAACACCAGATTTTCTGAATTATGCAAGTGGAATTTCTCCTTGCAACATATCCTTCATTCCCATAAGCCACCTTCCATCAGCCTCAATCTTTTCTAGTCCCCCTCCTCCATGTGTCTTCTACCCCTTCCCTACTACCACTCCACCCTCACACATGCTGGCTACCCTCTACCCCCCCTCCCCCCCCCCCCTCCGCCCTCCTTTCTGCCACCAGTGCGCCTGCATAGTCCCTTCCACTTCTCTGCTTCCCTCCTCTCCCCCATTTCCACCCTCAGCACAGCCTCCCAACTCTGCACCTAACAGCCTGTCATCCCTCTCCCTCCACATCCCTGCACACTCCCGTGGGTACCATTCAGCATCTTCCCCCACCCCTAATGTGCTATCAATCCCCCCTCCCACTCTCTGTCTGACAACTCTCTGGTAGCACCATTATCTGCCTCAGCCCCCAGCAAAGAATGCTGCTTGCCCAAGCACCTGAAGACAACAATGGCTGCGTGTGTGTGTTTTTTCCTTCATCTGACAAAAGACCTTGATAGCTTATCCAGAAGTCTACTTTTTAATGTGGCTGTCAATTGCTCAAAAATATTGTTCTATAGACTTTACCTCATTATCTAGGATTCAGATTCCAGTTATGTCTTCACCCAAATTAATATACATGGTAAATCATCTAAAATTTGCACCACAGATATCGTGGGAATGGAAGTTACTATTGATGTGCAGTTTTCACAGAATGGATTTGTAGTCAAGGGCTCGTATCGTTAGCCAATAAACAGATTGTAGAAATACTTTGCTTTTGTGCAGACATACAAAAGTAGGGTGGAACCGAACGATGAAAAATGCAAGGTGGAATAATGGAAGTTTTATGAAAAGGATAAATTGCTACTTACCATAGTGCAGAGATGTTAAGTCACAGACAAGCACTACAGAAAGACTACTAAACATGTAAGCTTTTGGCCAAAATGCCTTCTTCTGAAATAGATAACATTCACACAAATGCAGCTCATGCACATTTCAGCACGATCTCTGGCTACCAAGGCCATACTGTAAACAGCTGCACTTGGTGGGAGAACCAGTCTGATTGTGGGGCAAGGAGTGGGAGAGAGAGCAGAGTACAGGTGGGGGACATTAAAGTGCAGCTCTTTAGAGCATGTAGTGATGTTTGTGATAGCTAGATGCAGTTGGATAGTTAAACACTGGATTGTGGGAGGGTGGGGGGGGGGGGGGGGATGAGAAAAGTAAAGAGGTGGGTGTAGGACAGTGACTAATGATGGCTGAGGCCAGGAAGCATATGGGAACATAGGATGTATTGTGAGGAGAGTTCCCACCTGTGCTATTCAGAAAAGCTGACATTGATAGGAAGGATTCAGATGTCACACCCTGTTGTGAACCAGTCATTAAAATGAAGAATATTGTGTTGGACAGTGAGCTCAGCAACAGGGTGGTCCAGCTGTTTCTTGGGCACAGTTTGTCGGTGGCCATTCGTACAGACAGACAGCTTGTTGGTTGTCATGTTCACATGGAATGCAGCACAGTGGTTGCAGGTTAGCTTGAAGATCACATGGCTGGTTTCACAGGTAGCCCTGCCTTTGTTGGGATAGGTGATGCTTATGAGCGGAGTGTAGTAGGTGGTGGTGGTCGGAGGATGTGTGGAACAGGTGTTGCATCTAGGTCTATTACATGGATACAAGCCATGAGGTAAGGGATTGGAAGCAAGGGTAGTGAAGGAATGGAAAAGGATATTGTGAACATTTGGTGGGTGGTGGAATACCTCTGTGTGAGAGATGGGGAGGTTAATGTGTAGGGCATTCCTCACTTCGGGCCATGACAAGAGGCAGTCGAAACCCTGGCGGAGAATGTGATTCAGTTACTCTGGTCTTGGGTGGTACAGATTCATGAGGATGATGGTACTGTGGGAGGTAATGGGAGACTGAAGGGACAAGGAAGAGGAGGTCTGTTTCTGTACAAATTGAGAGTTGAATTATGGTCTACGAAGGCCTGTGTGAGACCCTTGGTATATTTCAAGAGGGCCTGCTCATTACTTCAGATGCAATGGCCGTGGCTGGCTATACTGTATGGAAGGGACTTCTTGGTGCGGAATGGGTGGCAGCTGTTGATGTGGAGGTATTGCTGGTGGTTGGTAGGTTTGATATGCATGGAGGTACTGATGTATCCATCTTTGATGTGAATGCCAACATTCAGAAAGGTGGCTTGTTAGGTTGAGGAGGATCATGTGAAGCGAATGGAGGAGAAGGTATTGAGGTTCTGGAGGAATATTGATGGATAGGGTGTACTCACCCTAAGTCCAGATCATGAAGATGTACTCAGTGAATCTGAACCAGGTGGGAGTTTGCAATTCTGGGTGGTTAGGAAGTATTACTCTACATGGCCTATGAGTAGGTTGGCAAAGGATGGTGTCATGCTGGTGCCCATTGCCATACCCGAGATTTGTTTGTAGGTGATGACTTCAAAGGAGAAGTAATTGTGGGTAGTTTGTCATGATGACTGAAGGTTGTAGGTTTGGAATCTGTTGGGCATTGGGAATGATAGTTTCCAACAGCAGCTAGGCCATGGGCAACAGGGATGTTCATATAAATGGAGGTGACATCAATTGTGATGAGCAGGGTACTGTGTGGTATAGGAACAGGAGTTGCAAAGAGTCAGTGGAGAAGACAGTGTATTTTACAAGGGTAATCCCAAAGGTAAGGTCTCCTATTTTTTTATAAGTACATAGACATATTTATTTTTACAATGGTTTACATCAGTTTACAGGTTGAACATTTAGCTATTTTTCAACATAATCACCACTTCTGTCAATGCATTTTTGTAGACGCTGTGGCAGTTTTTGTATGCTCGTGTCATACCAGCTTGCCGTCATGCTGTTCAGAAAGATATGAACCTCTTCTTTCACCTCATCATCAGAGCTGAATCACTTTCTGGCCAAATGTTCTTTTAACCTAGGAAACTGGGTGCCAAGTCAGGGTATAAGGTGCACCCACCCTATGTTCCACTGAAACTGTTTCAGGAGAGCAACGGTTTGCCAAGCGATGTGTGGCGAGCGTTGTCATGGAGAATGTGTACGCCCTTACTCAACATTCCTCTTCTCTGGTTCTGAATTACCTGTTTGAGTTTTTTCAGAGTCTCACAGTACCTGTCAGCATTAATTGTGGTCCCAGTGATTCAGCTCCAGTGACGAGGTGAAAGAAGAGGTTCATAACTTTCTGAATAGCATGGTGGCGAGCTGGTATTACATGGGCATACAAAAAATGCCACAGCGTCTACAAAAATGCATTGACAGAAATTGTGATTGTGTCGAAAAATAGCTAAGTGTTCAAGCTGTAAACTGGTGTAAACCATTGTAGAAATAAACAGGTCCATGTACTTATAAATAGGTGACCTTACTATTGGTATTACCCTTGTATGTAGGACAGTAGGCTGTGGGTAATAAGCTAAAAGTGTTGGTCTACGGGGGTAGAGATCCTTTCAGTAGGGACACAGTAACCAGGCACAATGGGGAATCCTGGGTGGTTGGGTTTATGGACTTCAGGAAGCATGTAGACGGTAGGAGAGCAAGGAGTGGTAGAGGTGAGGAGAGAGATAGTCTCTGGGATGAGGTTCTGGTATGGATCTATGAATTTGAGGAGAGACTGGAGATCCTGCTGGATTTCTGGAATGGGGTCACTGTGGCAGGATTTGTAGGTGGATGTCCCTGACAGCTGGTGGAGTCCTTCTGCCAGGCAATCCTTGTGGTTCAAAACATCAGTGGTTCAGCCTTTGTCAGCTGGTATGATAATAAGCTCGGGATCAGATTTTAGGTGGTGGATTGCGGTTCTTTCTGCAGATGTAAAATTACCTCGCACATTGAGGGATTTGGGGAATTATGGTGAGGCAAGGTTTGAGGTTAAGAAATCCTGGAAAGTTAAGTACAGTAGCGTAAATAGTGTGTTAGTGGTGTTTTCTGAAGGATTCTAGTGCAAGTCATGTATGAGATATTGTGTTTTGAAAAGTTCACACAGTGACACTTGTACAAAATCTGCAGTAGCTCACAGCAAAGAACTGCACAATTGCATCCCTTGTTTCTGTGGATTCTGACCAGAAACGAGACAATTCACCGTCATAGGTTGTGTCCAAAACAACCACTGGCAGTGGCAACTCGTGCCAGTACAGAAAGACTGCTGCACACCCCCTAGCATTACGGCGGAGATGTCTGAGCAAGCTGCAATAATACGTCATCGCACATCGTCGGGTGTAGTCGGCATGTCCTCGTAGACAGTGTCTTTCGACTTTTCCCACAGAAAAAAAGTCTACTGGCATTAAATCTGGTGAATGGGCTGGCCAAGGAGCAGGTCCTCTGTGTCCAATCCAACAATTTGGAAACAATTCGTGAAGACACGGCTAGTTCTTTGCTTTGTGTACTAGGTACCGGACGGCCGTCATGTTCGTACCACAGCTCCCTCCTAGTCTGCAGAGGAATGACTTCTAGCATCTGTGGAAAATGGTCTGTTAGGACACTGCGATACTTTTGTCAGTTCGGTGTTCCGTCTATGAAAAACAGGCCTGTGAGTTGATGGTACACTATCCCACACCAGACATTTAGACTCTGTGGGTGCTGACATTACACATGGCAAAGCCAACGGGTATTTTAAGCAGACTAATAGTGCATATTTTTGTGGTTTACCAGCCTGTAATTGATAAATGTGGCTTTCTCACTAACCAAGGCAAGTGATACATCTGGAGTATCTGTCTTAATGCCAATGTGCAGAAGTTAACATGATTCTCATAATCCTTTCCATGCAGCTCTTTATGCAGAGAGATGTGGTAAGGCTGGACCCTATGTCACTGGAGAATTCATAGGATCCTTGCCTGACTCATGCCACTTCCTTGTGCTATTGCACAGGAGCTAACATGTGGGTTAACTGCAACAGCAGGAAGAATAGTAATTTTTGCTTCTTCTATCACCACTTGTTTCCTTCTGTTATGTTGTCTAGGTGTTACACTACAATTTCTATCACATACCTGGTTGAAGAGATTAATAAATAATTGCTGAGATGGGTGATGTCTGGTGGTATATCTTGCCGCATACATGTACGAGAATGAATTGAATTCTTCCTAGACTCTCCATACACTGTGAGTAAGTTGGCCTTATCTGCATCGGTAAATCCTGTTGTCCACTCGTGACCTACTGCTTGGACTGTCATAAACTAACCGTCTGTTAAGTCGTAATCCACTCAAGGAACACACAAGCACACTGTAAGCAAACGTAACAACATTGAACCGAGCAACTAGGTGGGTTGAATGGCACAAGCAAGTGTTGGTGTGAAAACTTTAAAAAAATAGGATATCTCGTTAATGAGTCACACTAGAATCCTCCAAAAAACACCACTGACATTTTAATTTACTGTACCTTTAGTTTTTTGTTAATGCCAACAGGCATTTTTCCATTTAAAAAATTGCAGAAAAAATACACTTTCTCAGTGTTATTAAAATCTGTTGATTTGTTAACAATATGAGTCCCTGACTACGAAACTGTTCTATAAAAACTGCACATCAATAGCTCTTTCCAATTCCACAATATCTGCAATGCAAGTTTTAGGTGATTCAGCCCATATACCCTGCATACCACCATGAAGTGCATGGCAGGGAGTACATCCCAAAGTACCAGTTAGTAGGGTTTCTTCCTGTTCCGTTCATGTATGGAGTGCAGGAAGAATGACTGTTTATATGTTTCTGTGCATGCTGTAGTGAATCTAATCTTGTCTTCATGATCCCTATGTGAGTGACATGTAGGAGATAGCAGTATTTCCTACAGTCATCGTTGAAAGCCAGTACTTGAAACTTTGTAAGCAGGCCTTCTCAGGGCAGTTTACATCTATATTCAAGGGTTACATACTCAGTTCAAATGTCTTCAACCAGTTCCCATCTAGCACAAAGCAAGATATTGCTGGCAGGAAAAAAAAGAAACTTCAGCAGCCACTACAACACTACTACAAATTATCTTTTACATATATTTGCAGACTAAAATTATTGTTAACTACATGCAATGAAGCATTGTGCATTGCAATACTTCATGATGACTTAGTTCTATTTTGTAAATAGGCCCCGGATGAAGGTTACACTTTTGTTTGAAAATGGCCAGTGTGTGTGTGTGTGTGTGTAAACGTTAAGGAAAATAACTGAGGAACCAGAAGTTTTTTCTTAGTAGTGGCTTTCATACTAATTTAATAGGCTACATTTAGCCAGCAAAATCATAAATAATATGAATTGGTGCAATGGCAGTTTATTGTCAATGTAATGAACAAATGAAGTTTATACAAGTTTCTTGTAATTTCGCAATGTTCATCTTGACTAGTTCCATATCTCTGAAGCCTCTTCATCTAGATATGATCTATGGAACATCATGAATGAATGAATGACCAAAGTTGACTTTCTGTTCCTAAATTAAGATGCTGGATATTTTGAAGGGGAAAAAGACCCATATGCCACTGACTGTAGTTCAATTGTTCAACTACAAAATCTAAATTCTGGTTTACTTCTTCACGTCAAAACATTTGGCAAATGATTTTGATCACTCTCTGAACCTCCGTTGGCAAAGTTTTGTCTTCCCCTGTATATTTGGTTGCAGTCTATTTTTATTTTGAAATTATTTTTCTAGGTACTAAACACCAAGAAAGTAGAAGTATGAAAAATTGTACAGTAAAAAGTGATAAAATAAATGTGTAAACCAAACACAACAAAACTAATGTTAAAGAAACTGGCACACCAAAGGAGACAAAGAAACTATAATGGTAATGCTAGAGTAATCAGCTGGAAAATATTTTACAGCTCGTCTTAATCAATGTTTGGACTTGATGTATGCTTCACTGTGTTGCAGAACTGACAGATGCATTTCCATGTCTCTGAAACCATGAAATGCTATGTCAAACATGGCAAATATTGCGGATGTTCAAATGTATCTCTTAAGTTTTTAAAGCAAGGTCTTTTGAATCTGTTTAGTTGCTAATTCTACTTTTCATGCTCAGATAATCTTCTCTCCTCACTGTGAGATTATATCGGTACTTGTTTCAGTGTGCCAGTAAGCTCAACATTACATGGAGACCAATCCTGCAGTGTTCTAGAGGACTGGAAGGAACAGGGCTGCTGAAAAGATGTGGAGATGCTACCCATTCATTGGATCCTAGTTTAACATTCGTACCAACAGTGACATTAAATGGGGTATGTATTTTAAGACTTAGATACATTAACACACTGTAAATATTACTATTATTTAAGACGAAATGCTGTAAACTCAGTTATGATCACACAGCGAAAGATCAATTGGACACATTTTTGTGGGAGACAATCTTGCACTCAGTTTAGTTTTTACTTGAGCTGTATATTGTGACATATCACTTTGTTAAAGTGATGTGTTGCACAGTGTATTTAGCACTGATGAGTGATGATCATTGACTGCTGAAGAAAATTTATTTAATGTAGATTGGAATGTGGAGAATGTGCATCGAGCATGGGGTTTCTCGGAATGTGCGCATTGATTGAATAGTAATGGAGACAATGTTGTTACTGAACAGGCCAATGCTGGCAGCAGCTAATGTTTGGTGATATTTGTTCTTAGTGTTTCCTTCAGCTGATGGGTCATCAGAGTTGCACTGGCCTCTGTGGAGGAAGATGGCCATGACATTGCATAAGGAAGTCACGGAACAAAATTAAGTTCGACATAAGAGGGTCTGCTGTGAATTGTGACCCTGTTTATTGTGAATGTATTTGAACTGTACTTGTCAAGCAGACAGGGTACTGTGTGAAGTTGTTTTCTGAGTGTAAAAAGTTTTTTATGTGGTTTACAAAAGAAGAGAAACATGTCATTTAGTAGCGTGCAGAGAAGGAGTATGTTGTCAGGTTTTCAGCAATCAGCAGCTTGCTGAAAAGCATAAGAAGTCAACGATTTGAGGCATGCATGGTATAGGTGGATACTGATTTGGGGAGAAAGAGAGAGGAAGAGAAATAGAGAGAGGAGGGGGGGGGGGGGGGGGGAGAGAGAGAGAGAGAGAGAGATAGAGATTTTCAACTTAAGACATAGGTAACAACAAAGAGGCATTTTGACATTAGCAGCTGAAGCATCCCCAACTCTCTTGTGGTTCCCTTTTTAGGTACTCCACGTCGACGTCTGCTCGTAGATACATATCATCAGTAGGTTTTCTGGCTTTACTTCCCGACATGGCAGTGATGACTCTCCGATGAGGTGCGGGCCTTGTGTTTTGCTATTACTGTGAGTCTTGTAAATATCGCTTTTATTTAGTAATTTGCCCGGCTAAAACTCTCCCCTCTTATGATTAAGACAGCCTGTGCCACCTTTCAGAGGGAGTGGGGACGTCAAAGAGTCACAAAAGTTCATATTAAGCAGTCTGTAGAACACATAAATGTTCACTACAGTTAGTGTGTTAGTTAATGCCTGCGCTTTCCGCTAGATGGTGGTGACTTACTGCTGAATAGCTTTGGTTCCGTAAAACCTTCACTGATTAGTACTAGGTAAATGAAATAAGTACAACACTCTCGTATTTCACTTTCACTCTATATTCAAGGATTAAGATGGTGATGAATGATGGTCTATTTAAAAGGTTCCTAGCCTGGAGGAATCTAAATAGTCTGCAAATGCCAATATGCACGCACTCTACGTCCAGATTCGCAACTAATGGCACACGACACTTTCACATGTTAATATCTGAATACCGGTGCCTCTGAATTCACTTGTATCAGCAGATAATTTGAGTTTCTGTCATCTATATGTCCGTAAAGTTCCAATCTAGCACTAAAGTCCTAAAATCCCCTTAATACTCCGTTGCTACCAACAGTCAGAGATCGTACACTACATCACTTTTAATCTCCATAATATTCTAACAGTTTATCGTGAATCTTAACACGATAAAGTCCAATCTAATTATTGTCTCACTGACTGACATGGGTTCCCCACCCTTTAATGAAACAATCAAGGAAAAAAGGCGGCAATAATGACAATCACGCCTTTTTATAGGTTTTTCGTCACAAGAGTTTAACGTCACTGCCTTCTCCATGACGGAGCTTCTGTGGCTTTGCTGTACTTAGATGTTAAACCACTTGCTGATATACTATAATTTTGATCTGCAATTACCAAACTCTGATTCTACACTATTTTCCCCTCTAAAAATTGTATTCTTAATTTTAAATTATTCTTTCTATAGCTTTTATCACTGTAAACTGAACCGAGGTGTTACATTCCTACCTTCCAGCTAATGTATTGCATTACTTGGCCAAAAACTGTCAAAGAGATATCCAGGAAACATTTCAGTTGGTGACTTATTACAGGGTTATTACAAATGATTGAAGCGATTTCACAGCTCTACAATAACTTTATTATATGAGATATTTTCACAATGCTTTGCACACACATACAAAAACTCAAAAAGTGTGTTTAGGCATTCACAAATGTTCGATATGTGCCCCTTTAGTGATTTGGCAGACATCAAGCCGATAATCAAGTTCCTCCCACACTCGGCACAGCATGTCCCCATCAATGAGTTCGAAAGCATCGTTGATGCGAGCTCGCAGTTCTGGCACGTTTCTTGGTAGAGGAGGTTTAAACACTGAATCTTTCATATAACCCCACAGAAAGAAATCGCATGGGGTTAAGTTGGGAGAGCATGGAGGCCATGACATAAATTGCTGATCATGATCTCCACCACGACCGATCCATCGGTTTTCCAATCTCCTGTTTAAGAAATGCCGAACATCATGTTGAAAGATGAAGTCGGCGCTGTCGGTCTCCAGTTGTGGCATGAGCCAATTTTCCAGCATGTCCAGATACACGTGTCCTGTAAAAATTTTTATGCAGAAGAAAAAGGGGCCGTAAACTTTAAACCGTGAGATTACACAAAACACATTAACTTTTGGTGAATTGCGAATTTGCTGCACGAATGCGTGAGGATTCTCTACCGCCCAGATTCGCACATTGTGTCTGTTCACTTCACCATTAAGAAAAAATGTTGCTTCATCACTGAAAACAAGTTTTGCACTGAACGCATCCTCTTCCATGAGCTGTTGTAACCACGCCGAAAATCCAAATCATTTGACTTTGTCATCGGGTGTCAGGGCTTCTAGCAATTGTAAACGGTAAGGCTTCTGCTTTAGCCTTTTCCATAAGATTTTCCAAACCGTCAGCTGTGGTACGTTTAGCTCCCTACTTGCTTTATTCGTCAATTTCCGTGGGCTACCCGTGAAACTTGCCCACACGCGTTCAACCGTTTCTTCGCTCACTGCAGGACGACCCGTTGATTTCCCCTTACAGAGGCATCCAGAAGCTTTAAACTGCCCATACCATCACCGAATGGCATTAGCAGTTGGTGGATCTTTGTTGAACTTCGTCCTGAAGTGTCGTTGCACTGTTATGACTGACTGATGTGATTGCATTTCAAGCACAACATACGCTTTCTCGACTCCTGTCTCCATTTTGTCTCACTGCACTCTCGAGCGCTCTGGCGACAGAAACCTGAAGTGCGGCTTCAGCCGAACAAAACTTTATGAGTTTTTCTACGTATCTGTAGTGTGTCGTGACCATATGTCAATGAATGGAGCTACAGTGAATTTATGAAATCGCTTCAATCATTTGTAATAGCCCTGTACATTAATTGGACTACTACTTCCATACTTTCAGCATATCACATTTTAAATTTTCCTTGGACTCTAGGCTTGTTATGCATCAATAAGAGAGATGATAAAACATACTTATAGCATTCTCCAAGGACCCTAATAGTTTTAGTGTGAATAATTTCATCAGTGGTTGCTAGAACTAATGCTTTCTTCCCAATGCACTGCAATTTGTTATGCAAACAGTGGAAAGTCCTGGATGAAAAAAGGCAATATTATTAAAATGGTAGATTGCTTCTCTTGGAACATGACAATAAAACATAAGGAAGAAGAAAAGGAATACTGTTTCATAGATCTGTAGTGATCACCAGTTACTGTTGGCTGCTGTGTTTATGTAAGCTGTTTAAGAGTTCTCACTCCAGCTGCCAGAGGTACTGGGTTTTGGTTTGTTCTCTGTGTGCAGCACAGTGTTCCATGACTGTTACAAAGGACACTAGTTTCTTCGCAGTGGTAAACAGCTCCTGTCAGACTCTTCTATAACACTAACTAGTCTCAAATATTATCATGTACCTTCTGTGTTTATTGGTGAATAAGTTTTATTCATTCCTGGAATACTGGAGGATCATGTTTCATACAGCTGGGAGTATGTTGAACACAAAATTATAGTTGTTCAGACAGCTCATACCTACTTGGACCAACATTGGTGACCCTGATGTGATCAACCTGCATGTTCAGTCTATGTAACCATAAGGAGCAAGACTAACTTTCAAAAACCAATACAGTATTTTCATGAAATGTAACCCATACCAGCTGCTGAAGTACCCTCATTATTGTGACTCACTGTGGGACTGCCTCCATGCTGGCCTCGTAATCCTGCATTGTGGTTCAGATATGCAGAAGTGTGCTTTCAATTCACTGGAATAACTGGAATTTGCCTAAATTTGCCTTAGCGGTGATCCAGCTGGATCATCATTATGTGGCTAAAGTCGAATATGTAATAGCTGCACTTCCTGAGTGACATTCCTAAGACAAACTCAAGGCCGAATTACTTTGGAGTGGTTTCTGCCTAAGAAGAAGAGTGCATGCGGCATGTCATACCATAAGAAGATATATGTGACAGAAAAGCAGCACAATATCATAGGTACTTGCACAGAAAAGTCAATGCAGACACTGTAGCTGATACCATGCTGTGTACTGTGTGGTGTAGCCAACTTCCAGCCCACCTAAATGAACATTTGTACACATGCTGGTTGATATGAGTCTCCCTACTGGATTAATTTGTTACTGAGTTGTATTTATTTATTTTTTAATAGAAATTTTAGGATCAGAAAAAGTGAAATTTAATACGTTTTGTTAAGTGCACACATTAGGTTCATGTTCATGAATATAATAGAAAACATAACAGCAAACCTACATGTAATATCATCATTATTATTAATGAAATAATGCAATGGTGCTGAAAATGTAATATTGGTTTACGTCTTTGCAAATTCCAAATTAATACCAATGCTCCAGATATTTACAGCAAATTTTAAAACTCCCCATTTCTCCAGAGGGACAGGAGCACTTAGTTTTCTTTCTATTTGACCATTGTTCATGTAATTCCATACTTTTTTGCAAAATTTCTAGCTGTAATGGATTTGACTTTATATCTTTAATAACTTTAGCAAAAGGTGGGTATTTAGGAGAGATGTCCATCACCTACTGCACTACGAGCAGACTGACAATGAAAATAAAGAAAGCACAGCAAGGCAGCAGTGGTTTTCGTAGCAGAATGAAATCGCACCATAACCAGTGCAGCTGTTGTGCCTTGTCAGATGCCTTGTCATCTCCGTAATTGAATACTATTTCAGCTTGCGACGTGTTTCAGTAACTTGAAAAAAATATTTTTGTTGTAATATTTTGTTAGAATGGAAATCATGATTATAGAAATACTGTTATTTTATATTACAGCACAGCTTAAAAGGGCTAAGACACAAAGGAATTACAGATATTGGTTACAAGTGAGCACTGATTACATGGAAGGAGAAAGTTGAACAGGGCCGGAATTGAAACTATTGATTCAATCAGTACCTGGTCGCAGCCAATGTCTGTAATTCCTATGTGTCTTAATTCGTAGTGGCTGCTGCATCAAAACAATGTCTGTTCTTTTGGACATGTCAGAAAGTACAAACACCACATATATTTAAAAGGGTTAAATTGATAAAGGGCTTCTGGCGTAGGAAGTCTCCCTCATTCTGCCAACGGCCTCATCAAAGAGGGCGCGGGAGCAGACAGAGGTTCAGGTACTCTCTCGTCTTTGGGGTGGGTAAACTGCCCCTAAAGATTGAAGAAACAACAATGATTAATGGCATGAGGATTCAGAAGGCAATGGAAAATACCCATAATGTGTATCCACAGTACATATGACCTGTAACTGAAAAAGTGACATGATGATCTCTCCATTGGCAAAAGAGTCAGAAATACTGCCCCATTTCTGGGAGATCTCTGGGAGGGGAGTGTCAAGGGGAGATGACCATAACAAAAAGATTGAATAACCAATGAACGTATAACATTCTATGGGTCGGGGCATGGCATGTCAGAAGTTTGAACGTGGTAGGGAAGCTAGAAAATCTGCAAAGGAAAACATAAAGCCTCATTCTAAAAATAGTAGGGGTCATTGAAGTGAAATGGAAAGAAGACATGGAAAGAAGACAAGGATTCCTGATCAAATGGTTATACCATAATATCAACAGCAGCAGAGAATTGTATAACAGGAGTAGGATTTGTTATGAATAGGAAGGTAGGACAGAGAGCGTGTTTTGGTGAGCTGTTCAGTGACAGGGGTTATTCTTATCAGAATTGACAGCAACCAACACAGACAATGATTGTTCAAATACATGTCAATGTAGCAAGCTGAAGATGAAGCGATAGAGCAAGCATATGAGGATATTGAAAGGGTTATACAGTATGTAAAGGGAGATGAAAACGAAATAGTCATGGGGGATGGAATGAAGTTGTAGGGAGAAAAGTAGAAGAAAAGGTATAGGAGAATATGGGCTTGGGACAAGGAATGAGAGAGAAGAGAGACTAATTGAGTTCTCTAATAAATTTCAGGTAGTAATAGTGAATACCCTGTTCAAGAATCACGAGAGGAGGAGGTATACTTGAAAAAGGATGGGTGATACAGGAATATTTCTGTTACATTACATCATGATCAGACAGAGATTCCGAAATCAGATACTGGATTGTAAAGCATACCCAGGAGCAGATATAGACTCAGATCATGATGTAGTAGTGATGAAGAGTAGACTGAAGTTTAAGAGATTAGTCGGGAAGAATCAATATGCAAAGAAGTGGGATACAGAAGTACTAAGGAATGATGAGGTATGCTTGAAGTTCTCTGTGGCTATATATTCAGCAATAAGGAACAGCACAGTAGGCAGTACAATTGAGGAGGGATGGACATCTCTAAGAATGACAACCATAGAAGTTGGAAAGAAAAACATGGGTACAGGGGAGGTAACTGCAAAGAAACCATTGGTAGCAAAAGAAATACGAAAGAAGGAAGTACAAAAATGATCAGGGACACTAAGGAATAGAGACATACAAGTCATTAAGCCGTGTTGAGTGGCTGTGCGGTTAGAGGCGTCACATCACGAATTGCGCGGCCCCTCCTGCCGGAGGTTAGAGTCCTCCCTCGGGGATGGGTGTGTGTATTGTCCTTAGCGTAAGTTAGTTTAAGTAGGGACTGATGACCTTAGCAGTTTGGTGCCTTAGGAATTCACACACATTTGAACATTTGAACAAGTCATTTAGGAATGAAATAAACAGGAAGTGCATGGAAGCTAAAGTGAAATTGCTGCATGTAAAATGTGAACAAAATAAAAAGAAGTGATTGTCAGAAGGACAAGCAACGGTGGTAACATTAAGAGTGCAATGGGAATTCCACTGTTAAATGAAGTGGAGAGAGTGGATAGGTGGGAAGAGTACGTTGAAGGCCGCTATGAGGGGGAACATTTGTCTGATGTGATGGAAGAAGGAGGAGTCCGTTTAGAAGAGAAAGAGGATCAAGTATTAGAATCAGAATTTAAAAGAGCTTTATGGAGGACTTAAGATCAAATATGGCAGAAGGGATAGCTAACATTCCATCAGAATTTTTAAAGTCATTGGGGAAAGTGGCAACAAAACTACTATTAATGTTGGTATGTAGAATGTATGAGTCTGGCAACATACCATCTGCTTTCAGAGAAAAATGTCATTCACACAGTTCCAATGACTGCAAGAGCTGACAAGTGTAAGAATTATCACATGATGAGCTTAACAGGTCATGCGTCCAAGTTACTGAAAAGAATAATACACAGAAGAATGGAAAAGAAAACTGAGGATGTGTTAGATGTCGATCAGTTTGGCTTTAGGAAAGCTAAAGTCACCAGAGAGGGAATTCTGCCATTGCAATTGATAATAGAAGCAAGACTAAAGAAAAATCAGGACACCTTCATAGGATTTGTCCAACTGGAAAAAGCATTTGATAATGTAAAATGGTGCAAAATGTTTTAAATTCTGAGGAAAATAGTGGTAAGTTATAGGGAGAGATGGTTAATATACAGTACTTACAAGAGCTAAGAGAGAATAACAAGAGTGGACAACCAAGAATGAAGTCCTCAGATTAAAAATGGTTGTAAGACAGGGATGTAGTCTTTTACCCCTACTGTTCAATCTATACATTGAAGAAGCAATGATGGAAACAAAAGAAAGTTTCAGGAGTGGGATTAAAATTCAAGGTGAAAGGATATCACTGATACAATTCACTGATGACATTGCTACCCTGTGTGAAAATGAAAAAGGATTATAAGATCTGCTGGATCAAATGAACAATCTAATGAGTACAGAATATGGATTGAGAGTAAAATGAAGAAAGACAAAAGTAGTGAGAAGCAGCAAAAATGAGAACAGCAAGGAACTTAACATTAGGGTTGAAGGTCACAAAGTAGACATAGTTAAGGAACTCTACTACCTAGGTTTCAAAATAACTAGTGACAGATGGAGCGAGGAGGTTATCAAAAGCAGACTAGGAAGAAGGGCATGCCTGGTCAGGAGAAGTTTAGTAGTAACAAACAAAGGCCTTAATTTGAGGAAGAAATTTCTGAGAATATATGTTTGGAGCACAGCATTGCATTGTATTGTAGTGAAACATGGACTGGGGAAATCAGAACAGAAGAGAATTGAAGCATTTGAGATGTGGTTGCTACAGAAGAATGTTGGAAAATTTGGTGAACTGATAAGGTAAGCAATGAGGAGGTTCTGCACAGGATTGGAGAGAAACTGTGGAGGACAACAGAGTTTGGAATACATTCAGCAAATAATTGAAGATGTAGTTTGCAAGTGCTACTCTGAGATGAAGAGGTTGGCATAGGGGAGGGATTTGCAGCAGCTGCATCAAACCAGTCAGAAGACTGGTGACCAAAAAAAATAATAATGTTTAACACATTATTTCTTTTACTACTTCTGCTGTTGGTAACAACAACTCATAGATTGTTTCGCATACCCTTGTGAGGTCAACGTAGAAATTTTATCAGTCAGCTAGAAGCCAGCAGAGATGTCTAGTAACTAATTACATTGGCATAAATACACACATTTAGAAAGTGTCCATAGTGATTGAATCAAGACCCCCAGATAAGCCTAGATGATTCTAAAGTAATGGAAAAGTTAAAATCTGCTTCATATGACCATCTGTGTTAACTGAAATTTACATACCTTGGATATATTCTAATATATTGTAATTGTAGCTAATTAAGCATGTGGATTATGTAACTTTCATAATAAGCACTCCAACTACCTTTGTTGTTCAAAAAATAATATTGAAACCCTGTTAGTAGTTTGTAAAAGAACTGAAAATGATCTATAAGAGAAGTATGATCACAGAAATGCTCTTCCCTCACATCCTGATGATTTTGTGCACATGTGGGTACCGAAGCTGTTATGTAAATAGGATAGTAAATTTTAGTGGTGTCAAGAGCTTTAAATATTTCTCTGTGGCAGTCAGTTTGCTCTCAGGATTTTTACCATTTGTGTGTACAAAAAACTTAATATCCAAGATACTGCTTGAGAGATGCCACATTTTAAGGCTATGACATACAGAATGAAGGTATCACTGTATCTTTAAAGCTAGTCAAACAGTGGAAAATCCATGATAAAATCACAGTATGAATGTTAGTGAAACTAATAAATATTTGAAATTATAATATAATTGGATAGACAGGAAATCGAGAGAAAACAGATATAAAAGATATAGAAATGCAAAAATCAGACAATGGAAAC
This sequence comes from Schistocerca piceifrons, assembly GCF_021461385.2. Lineage (NCBI taxonomy): Eukaryota > Metazoa > Arthropoda > Insecta > Orthoptera > Acrididae > Schistocerca > Schistocerca piceifrons. The sequence continues at coordinate 219,813,154 of NC_060146.1, forward strand.
TCCAGGTAGCAATTTTCACAATATTAGGAAATGGATAGATTGCTACTCACTGTAAATATGAGACTTTCAGTTGCAGCTACACACAATGAAATGGCTTGAGCCACAAATCAGACAATGGAAACTCCAGGTAGCAGTTTCCACAATATTAGGAAATGGATAGATTGCTACTCACTGTAAATATGAGACTTTCAGTTGCAGCTACACACAATGAAATGGCTTGAGCCACATGACCAGCATCACTGCTGGTCATGTGGGTATGAGGCATGATTATTTGTGTGGATGTGTGTGTGTGTGTGTGTGTGTGTGTTTTCTTTTCTAAAGAAGGTTTATGCCAAAAGTTAAATGTGTAACAATCTTTCCATTGTGCCTGTCTGCAACTCAACACATTGCCTATTATGAGCAGCAGTCTGTCCTTTTCCTAATATAGTAGATATGGAAATGTGCTAACCTCCAGAGTCAGTGGCTCCTTCTTCTCACCTAAGGGTTGAAGGGAAAGAAACAGGGATGAAAGCAAAGGACTGATGAGGTTTAGGAAATGGCGAGACTTATGGAAGAGTCACACAGCACCTCGGGCGACCAAAACTTACCAGATGGGATGAGATGGAAAGACATTGATACATGCACAATGTAAATGCACACATGGCCACTGTGGCCACACGGGGGAGTGTAGTAACCATGCTTGGGGTGGTTGTTGGGGTTACAGAAGAGGTGTGGAAGACAGGTAGGGGTGGAGGAAGGTAGTGCTGCCTGTCAGAATGTGGAGGGTCACTGCAGGGTGGGACGGTGATCTCCTAGGTGCTGTGTCAGGAAGCTATGGTGGAGGTAAAGGGGAGAGGAGAGAAGCATAAGGGAGTGTGGAGGTGTGCTGGGGGGACAGGAGGCATGTGTGAGGTTGGAGTGGGAGCAGGGGAGATGATAGGTGAATGAAGGACGGGGACTAGTGAAGGTTGAGGGCTAAGGGAATTAATCGCATTGTGCAGACTGGTCTACATCTGACAATAACTTTCACTTGTTAGCTCCAGGAATGATGTTGTTTGCCCACCATATGACTGGGCCTCCTGACTAACAGGTTTGGTAGGGGCCTGTCGAAGTACGAGGGAAAAGCCTCTCTAGCGATATGTCCAGCAAGCTAGCAGGAGCATCACTGCATCCAGTAGCAAAAGTAAAAGGAGCCCCAAAAAGCCCTGTAGCATTCCTCCTAATCATCCTTCAGGTTGAGGACACCTTTACCCTTTCACCTTACTGGAGAGCATCAACTGTCTTGGAAGCTGAGAGTAGTGAACAGTAACACACTGAGATATTAGTAAGATAGTACACAGCACATAGATTGTATGTGATAGTTATTTCATTTGATGATTTACAGATATATATTATCCTTCCCTATATGCCCCCCCCCCCTTCATTTCCTGGCCCAAATCCTGCCCCCTCCCCAGCTCCTTACGCGTGTGTGTGTGTGTGTGTGTGTGTGTGTGTGTGTGTGTGTGTGTGTGTGTGTGTGTGTGTGAGTGTGTGTGTGTGTGTGTGTGTATCTCCTTACGTGTTGTTTCTTAAAGAAAAATGATGATATATGTTGTCTTCCAGAGCCAAGGTAACCAGACTGCCATACTTAATGATTTTTGGAGGGAAGTCTGTGCAATTTTTCCAGTAAGTATAATGTTTGTTGTTAATTATGTTTATTATAAAATCTTTTTTCATACTTTTTCCTTTACTCAGTGAAAGACAAACTATGTCAGAATTACATCCTCACTGGAAACTAAGCTTTTAGGCATTTTACTGCAGATGAAAAGCATACAAGAGATTTAAAAAAAAAAAAGAAAAAAAAACCCTCACAACTCTTTCAAAAGATGTTGCTCATCTCACTTCTCTGCATTTATATATTACCAGCAGAAATTTGAAAACATGAAAGCACTTAAATAAAAAACATGATGTCCTTGTATATAATACAAGATATAAAGTGAAGAAATTTTGTACAGCCTGTATGGACACGAATATTTTAAAAAATGTGTACTACATCTTGTCCTATGGAGATATCCAAACCATCTACAAAAAATGTGATTTCTACACCTTGATCATTTGTTAACAGTATAAATTCATTCTAATTAGCTTATTACTTCTACTCAAACTCAGAATTTTAATAGCATTTAACATACAAGCCACTCAGAAAGCATAAAGTTAAAAAAAACTACTACCACTGCAATTAGAGTGTAATATATTGTATTTTATTTATTTCTTTAGTTAAATATCAGTCATCAGTACTTTATTTCTCAGGTAACTTGAAGAGGGTTCTCTCTCTCTCTCTCTCTCTCTCTGTGTGTGTGTGTGTGTGTGTGTGTGTGTGTGTGTGTGTGTGTGTGTGTGTGTGGGCGCGCGCGCACAATTTTTAAAGATATTTTGAGTGTTGTGCTGAAATACTTGACATAGAAAGATACAAATTGCTGGTGCTCATTTTCATTCAATCACCTCCAGAGATATGCATGAATAGAGGTATGCATTAAAAAATTAAAACACATCAAAACAAAGCAAGTCACAGAAATCTAATCTGGACACAGTATTGTAAATGAACTACCACTACACTCACTGAATGTAACTTATTAAAATTAGTTGTACTTTACTATGACTGTAACCTACATTGAATGATACAAGTTAACTGTTACCAGTCACTGTTCATTTATTTTGACAATGTGCTTCAAAGGCTTGAAATGCCATCTTGAGGTGGTTTTACATTGATAGTAAAAGGAAATTTAGAGGGTGAGATGTGTTTTCTGCAGCGACACTTGCACACGAACACTCTGTATGTGTTCAACAGTTGATGCAGGTGGTGTTTGGTGAAGGTTGATGTGGAGCTGATTAGTGAGACATTTCATGTGGTATGGCAACATGTCTGCAAGACATCATTTTAGTGTGTGATCGTTGATGAGCAGTTGGATGCTTGAAGCCAGTGAAGTTGTCACTACTATGGCCACAGTAAAGGATGTGTCTAAAAGTGTCATCTTGCAATTAAAAAATGCTGCTGAAGGTGGAAATACTATGTGAAAGCGTATTGTTTGTCATAAATGGACCAACACACTGCAAGAGGATCAATAAGTAGCCCAAGTGGCAAAGAGAAACAGATATCTCCCTTCTAGGCAGATCGCTGCAGACCTCGCATCTGCTACCAGTACATTTGTCTCTGCCAGAACTGTTTCACAGCTATAAAATCAGGCTGCTTTTATGCTCAGAAGCCTGTTGAATTCATCCAACTTCAACCACATCATTGCCAAGAAAGAATTTATTGGTGCAGAGACATGTTGGTTGGGGTCAGCAACAGTGGTCCAGAGTGACGTTCTCCAGTGAATGCCATCTCACTTTAGGGTGGGAAGGACAAAAAGAAATCAAGTTTTAAGAGAGGTTAGGATTGAAACAAACCTTCAGTTTGAGAAAGAAACAAAAAAACATAATTGTAGCTTATTGCATCAGCAGATACAGCTGTTGGTTAAGAATTTTAAAATCAGCAGAAATTTCAACTATACCCAATTTTAAATCACTTAATGTGAAATGTCAGCTATCATTATTGCATCAAAATATTTGAGGACTGAGAAATAAAATTAATCAATTAATTATCTGCATAGATGAATTAGAATCCTCAAACCCAGCTGACATAATCTGTCTCTCTGAACCTCACGTGACCACTGGTATAGGACTTTTAAGTGTTACAGGATTTAGGTTGGCATCTCACTTTTGTAGAGCAGAAATAGAGAAGTTGCCACATTCATCAGGAACTGTCATAAATTTAAGAAGATAGACATTCATAAATTTTGCCTAGAACAGCATATGGAAGTATATGCAACCAAAGTAGAATTTCACAAAAAATCCTTCATAATATTAAGTGTATATTGAGTACCTGCAGGTAACTTTAATCTGTTCATCAACCACGTTGAAGCTGTACTGGCCCATTTAACAACCAAAAACAAAAAAATAGTAGTTGCTGATGACTTCAATGTAGATTTCCTTGAAGACTCTCCCAATAAGAACTTATCTGAGTTAGTAGCACTATCATTCAACTTAGTTCCCACTGTAAAGTTCCCCACTAGGGTAGCAAATTGTTCACAAACAGCCATTGATAACATCTTATAGAAAAGTCCAATGAACAAAATTGTATTACAAAATCAATAGTCAATGGCCTCTCAGACCATTACATGCAGTTCCTTCCATTAAATGTTAATAATGAACAGGATATAAAATCTGTTAAATCTAAGCTCAAGAGGGTAATCAATAAGCCAAAAATTGATTATTTTAGGACACTCCTCCAAGAAATTCACTGGAGTGATGTTTACAGTGCTCATGGCATGAATGAAAAATGTAACACTTTTGCTAATAAAGTGCTTACCTTATTTGACCACTGTTTGACCCTACAACTAACCAAGGTTAGAGCAAAGTCTGCAACGAAACTATGGATTACTCAACGAATAGGGGTATCTTGTAAAACAAAAAGAAAACTGTATCTGTCAATCCGAAACAGTTTTGGTGTTGATGCTATAGCACCTTACAAGAAATACTGCAAAATATTAAAGACTGGAATACGAACATCAAAGCAAATATATTACAAGGAAAAGATAGTCATATCAGATAACAAAATAAAGACAATGTGGGATATAGTGAAGGAGGAGACCAGTAGAACCAGAAATCAAGAGGGGAAAATAGCATTAAGAGTAAATGATACATTGGTGACAGATGTATATAGTGTTCCAGAACTTTTTAACAAACATTTTATAACTGTTGCTGAAAAGATAGGATTGTCAGGTTCTGTAGATGCTGCTATGGAATACCTCAGACCAGACATTTCAAGTGACTTCAATAATATGAATTTGACCCTCACTACCCTAGCAGAAATATTGTCCATCATAAAATCTTTGGCCACGCGGTTAGAGATGCCATGTCACTGATATCACTGACTGCACAGCCCGTCCTGCCAGAGGTTTGAGTCGTCCCTCGGGAATGTGTGTGTGTGTGTGTGTGTGTGTGTGTGTGTGTGTGTGTGTTGTTCTTAGTATAAGTTAGTTTAAATAATGTGTAAGTTTAGGGACCAATGATCTCAGCACTTTGGTCCCTTAGAAATTCACACACATTTGAACATTTTGAACATAAAATCTTCAAAATCAAAAACATCTAGTGGGTATGATGAAATATCAACAAAGTCAATTAAAGAATGTGATTCTGAGTTAAGTAACATATTAAGCTATCTGTGTAACCAGTCATTTATCAGTGGAATATTTCCTGAATGGTTGAAATATGCTGAAGTTAGGCCACTGTTTAAGAAGGGAGATAAAGAAATAGTATCAAATTTCTGTCCAATTTCACTCTTGCCAGAATTTTCAAAAGTTTTATGACAGGTAATGTACAATTGGCTTTACAACCATCGTATCACAAATAACATACTGTCAAAGTGGCAGTTCGAATTTCTAAAGGGTTCTGATATTGAGAAGGCTATCTACACTTACAGTGAAAATGTACTTAACTCATTAGACAAAAAATTGCTGGCATCTGGCATATTTTGTGATCTGTCAAAGATATTTGACTGTCTAAATCACAATAACTTTTTAAGTAAATTAGAATATTATGGTGTAACAGGAAATGTTGCAAAATGGTTCAAATCTTATATCTCTGGCAGGAAACAAAGGGTGTTACTAGGAAAGAGACATGTATCAAGCTATCACGCACCATCCAACTGGGAACTAATTACATGTGGGGTCCCACAACGTTCCATTTTGGGCCCCTTACTTTTTCTCATGTTTATCAATGACCTTTCATCAGTAACATTACCAGATGCCCAGTTTGTTTTGTTTGTCAATGATACAAACATTGCAATAAATAGCAAATCAAGTGTAGTCTTAGAAAGATCTGCTAATAAAATATTTGTGGACATTAATCACTGATTCCTAGCCAATTCTTTGTCACTAAACTTTGGAAAAACATACTACGTGCAGTTCAGAACTTGTAAGGGGTGTCTCACAAGCAGTGTGCGATTTGCAGGGGGGGGGGGGGGGGATGGGGGGGGATGGGGGGGATTTCCCCCCTCTGCATCAGACCATCCCCTCCTCTGGTTTTAGTTTATGCGTCCCAACCTGGGATGTTTATTTCCCAAGCACTGGAGTAAAACTTTACATATAATTTAAAGTTGTGGACCTGAACACTGAAAGTTTTTAATAAGTCTTACTATTAACACTATTAATATGTTTGAGTTTTCTATCATCAAAATAAGTACAGCTTTTTACAAATGTGCCTCTACGTTTTGAATTCCCCTTGTATATCTGTAGGTAGAGGATTTTGTAAATAAGCTTTACCTATAATGTACTTTTAAAGATATAACAAGTGATGGCTTTTCTGATAGTGCATACGCGTGAATAGTGAGTTTCGGCATTAACATCTATTTATAAATAGCTGTTTAACCATGCATAACACCACGGTCCAAGCTAGTAACATATATAATTCTAATAACTCCAAAGACATCCCCCCCACTGGTAAAAGCACAAATCGCACCCTGCTCACAAGTATATGCCTAACATACGATGACAAGCAGATAGAAGAAGTGGACAGTGTTAAATTCTTGGGATTATAGCCTGATAATAAATTTAACTGGGAGGAGCACATCACAGAACTGCTGAAGCATCTTAATAAATCTCTGTTTGCAATGCAAATTGTGTCAGACATAGGGGATATAAAAGTGAAAAAGCTGGCATACTATGCTTACTTTCATTCCTTAATGTCATAGGGGATTATTTTTTGGGGTAATTCATCAAGCCAAGCTAAAGTTTCCCAGGCACAAAAACATGCAATAAGAATTATATGTGGTGTGAATTCAAATACATCCTGCAGAAGCCTCTTTAGAGAACTAGGGATACTAACTACTACTTCCAATATATTTATTCCTTAATGAAATTTGTCATTAAAAATATATCACTTATTCAAACTAATAGCTCAATTCATGGAATCAGTACAAGAAATAAGAATATTCTTCACAAGGGTTTAAAGTCACTTACTCTAGTACAAACAGATGTGCATTATTCAACAACACACATTTTTAATAACTTGGCAGCAGCCATAAAAAGCTTAACACCCAATGAAATTCAGGTGGAATCCGGGTACTGCTGTGCAAGACTAACACTCCCCCCTTGGCTGTCGAACTTACTTGGAGTTGCTCTCCATGCTACTCTATCCTGTGCAAGCTTCTTCATCTCCCAGTACCTACCTGCAGCCTACATCCTTCTGAATCTGCTTAGTGTATTCATCTCTTGGTCTCCCTCTATGATTTTTATCCTCCACGCTGCCCTCCAATACTAAATTGGTGATCCATTGATGCCTCAGAACATGTCCTACCAACCGATCCCTTCTTCTCGTCAAGCTGTGCCACAAACTCCTCCCCAATTCTAATCAATACCTCCTCATTAGTTATGTGATCTACCCATCTAATCTTTGGCATTCTTTTGTAGCACCACATTTCGAAAGCTTCTATTCTCTTCTTGTCCAAACTATTTATCATCCATGTTTCATTTCCATAAATGGCTACACTCCATACAAATACTTTCAGAAACGACTTCCTGACACTTAAATCTATACTCGATGTTAACAAATTTCTCTTCTTCAGAAACGATTTCCTTGCCATTGCCAGTCTACATTTTATATCCTCTCTACTTCGGCCATCATCAGTTATTTTGCTCCCCAAATAGCAAAACTCCTTTACTACTTTAAGTGACTCATTTCCTAATCTAATTCCCTCAGCATCACCAGCCTTAATTCGACTACATTCCGTTCAACTGCTCTTGCAAGTCCTTTGCTGTCTCTGACAGAATTACAATATCATCGGCGAACCTCAAAGTTTTTATTTCTTCTCCATGGATTTTAATACCTACTCTGAATTTTTCTTTTGTTTCCTTTACTGCTTGCTAAATATACAGATTGAATAACATCGGGGAGAGGCTACAACCCTGTCTCACTCCCTTCCCAACCACTGCTTCCCTTTCACGCCCCTCGATTCTTATGACTGCCATCTGGTTTCTGTACAAATTGTAAATAGCTATTCACTCCCTGTATTTTATCCCTGCCACCTTATGAATTTGAAAGAGAGTATTCTAGTCAACATTGTCAAAAGCTTTCTCTAAGTCTACAAACATTGGAAACGTAGGTTTGCCTTTCCTTAATCTATGTTCTAAGATAAGTCGTAGGGTCAGTATTGCCTCACGTGTTCCAATATTTCTACAGAATCCAAACTGATCTTCCCCGAGGTCAGCTTCTACCAGTTTTTCCATTTGTCTGTAAAGAATTCATGTTAGTATTTTGCAGCCATGACTTATTAAACTGATAGTTCAGTAATTTTCACATTTGTCAATACCTGTTTTCTTTGGGATTGGAATTATTATATTCTTCTTGAAGTGTGAGGGTATTTTGCCTGTCTCATACATCTTGCTTACCAGATGGTAGAGTTTTGTCAGGACTGGCTCTCCGGAGGCCGTCAATAGTTCTAATGGAATGTTGTCTACTCCCGGGGCCTTGTTTCAACTAAGGTGTATCACTGCTCTATCAAACTCTTCACGCAGTATCATATCTCCCATTTTATCTTCATCTACATCCTCTTCCATTTCCATAATATTGTCCTCAGGTACATCGTCCTTTCATAAACCCTTTATATACTCCTTCCACCTTTCTGCTTTCACTTATTTGCTTAGAACTGGGTTTCCATCTGAGCTCTTGATATTCATACAAGTGTTTCTCTTTCCTCCAAAGGTCTCCTTAATTTTCCTGTAGGCAGTATCTATCTTACCCCTAGTGAGATTAACCTCTACATCCTTACATTTGTCCTCTAGCCATCCCTGCTTAACCATTTTCCACTTCCTGTCGATCTCATTCTTGAGACGTTTGTATTCCTTTTTGCCTGTTTCGCTTACTGCATTTTTATATTTTCTCCTTTCATCAATTAAATTCAATATTTCTCCTGTTACCCAAGGATTTGTACTAGCCCTCGTCTTTTTAGCTACTTGATCCTCTGCTGCCTTCCCTACTTCATCCCTCTGAGCTACCCATTCTTCTTCTACTGCACTTCTTTCCCCCATTCCTGTCAATTGTTCCCTTATGCTCTCCCTGAAACTCTGTACAACCTCTGATTTAGTCAGTTTATCCAGGTCCCATCTCCTTATATTCCCACCTTTTTGCAGTTTCTTCAGTTTTAATCTACAGTTCATAACCAATAAATTGTGGTCAGTCTACCCTGCCCCTGGAAATGTCTTACAATTTAAAACGTGGTTCCTAAATCTTTGTCTTACCATTATATAATCTGTCTGAGACCTCACAGTATCTCCAGGCTTGTTCCATGTATACAACCTTCTTTCATGATTCTTGAACCAAGTGTTAGCTATGATTAAGTTATGCTCTGTGCAAAACTCTACCAGGCGGCTTCCTATTTCATTTCTTAGCCCCATTCCATATTCACCTACTATGTTTCCTTCTCTCCCTTTTCCTACTCTCGAATTCCAGTCACCCATGACTATTAAATTTTTGTCTCCCTTCACTACCTGAATAATTTCTTTTATCTCATTGTACATTTCATCAATTTCTTCATCATCTGCAGAACTAGTTGGCATATAAACTTGTACTACTGTAATAGGCGTGTCTATCTTGGCCACAACAACGCGTTCACTGCTATCTGTAGTAGCTTACCCGCACTCCTATTTTTTTATTCATTATTAAACCTACTCCTGCATTACCCCTATTTAATTTTGTATTTATATCCCAGTATTCACCTGACCAAAAGTCTTGTTGCTCCTGCCACCGAACATCACTAATTCCCACTATATCTAACTTTAACCTATCCATTTCCCTTTTTAAATTCTCTAACCTACCTGCCCGATTAAGGGATCTGACATTCCACGCTCCGCTCCGTAGAACGCCAGTTTTCATTCTCCTGATAACGACGTCCTCTTGACTAGTCCCCGCCCAGAGATCCACATGGGGGACTATTTTACCTCCGGAATATTTTACCCAAGAGGACGCCATCATCATTTAACCATACAGTAAAGCTGCAGGCCCTCGGGAAAAATTACGGCTGTAGTTTCCCCTTGCTTTCAACCATTCACAGTACCAGCACAGCAAGGCCGTTTTGGTTAGTGTTAGAAGGCCAGATCAGTCAATCATCCAGACTGTTGCTCCTGAAACTACTGAAAAGGCTGCTGCCCCTCTTCAGGAACCACACGTTTCTCTGGCCTCTCAACAGATACCCCTCTGTTGTGGTTGCACCTATGGTATGGCCATCTGTATCACTGAGGCACGCAAGCCTCCCCACCAACGGCAAGGTCCATGGTTCATGGGATGGAGGAATATACTACAACCTCCTAAATGTCACTCACACAGGGGTCGTAAAGATCAGATGCACAGAGACATTCATTCTTCTCACACTCCATATGTGAATGAATTGGGAAGAAACCCTAATGACTGGTGCAATTAGTCATACCCTCTGCCAAGCCCTTCACGTTGGTTTGGTGAGCATTGATGTAGATGTAGTTGTAGTTGTAGATGTTGACATAGATGTGGTTGTAGGTGTAGGTGGTATATGAGGCCTGTCTAAAAAATATCCAACTTTTGATTTTCCCATGCAAAACAGAGACGATAGCACAGCGCCACTGTACACAGTAAAGGAAGAGACCTTTATGTGCATACGTGAATTTTGTCCCCTCCTTCCAGCACGCCAGTCACTGCCTGTCAGTCTGAGTAAGGTGCTACACAACATGTTTGTCGGATTATTTATTCTCTCAAGATGATTGAATGGGTTGAGCGAAGATATTGCATCAAATTTTGTCAGCAGTTTGGCGATTCTCAGAGTGAAACAATTCATAAGATAACAGCAGATGTTTGGAGAAGACGCAATGTGTGTAACACAAATTACGAAGTGGTTCAACCAATTCAGAAATGGCCACTCATCTGTGGAGAGTGACCAGCATTCTGGCAGGCCCCAATATGCTTAGAGTGCAGCTGTTGTTGAGAGGGTGCAAAATTTGGTGACGGCAGATCGTCATTTGACTGTGTGGGAGATTGCCCAACAGGTTGGAGTGATTAAAGATTCTGCACATTCAATTTTGTGTGACGATTTGAACACGCACTGAGTGGCTGCGAAATTCGTGCCCGAGTTGTTGTCACTGGAACAAAAAGACCTCTGTTTTGATGTTGCACAGGATCTTCTGGACACCTTCGACACTGATCATGAGTTTCTGAACACCATGATAACTGGATATGAGTCATAGGTGTACAGGTATGACCCACAAACAAAAAGACAGTCATTGCAATGAAAGTATCCCTAGTCTCCAAGGCCAAAGAAAGTGTGACAGGTGTGGAGCAAAGTCAAGATGGTGCTGACTGTCTTCTTTGATGTCCATGGAATTGTGCATCATGAATACACACTGGAAGGGCAAACAGTGACAAAGGAGTACTATGAAGATGTTCTCCGGTGACTCCGTGCTGCAGTTCGGTGCAAAAGATCAGACATGGGGACAGCAAAAAACTGACAACTGCATCACGACAATGCCCCCACACATTCATCCCACTTGACCCAAAATTTCTAGGCCAAACATGGAAATGCAGCCGTTCACCAACCTCCCTACTCTCCGGACATGGCTCCTTGCGACTTCTGGTTGTTTAGGATCCTGTTTTGAGAGTAGAGAAGAGATAATGTGGAACAGGATGACGGAGCTGAACACCATGCCAAAATAAGGCTTCCAGAGGTGTTTCCAGCAGTGGAAGGACTGGTGGGCTAAGTTTTTGCAAGCACAAGGGGCCTACTTTGAAGGGGATTAGGGTCCAAATCCTGTCAGATACTCAAAATATATTTTCTGGCCAGAGGTCGGATACTTTTTAGCCAGGCCTCATATGTGATTTAACGGGATAAGGAAAGGATGCTGACTGCTGGAAACAGCACCACAGTTTACCCCACACCTCATAGCACAACACATGCACTCCATATTAATCCACATATATCCACCTGATGGATGTTTAAACATTTAATATGTATTGTGGAAATAAATAAGCTGTGACTGGCAACAGTAAACTTGTTGTTTCTATAACGCATAACACTGGCTATTCTGTATTCAGTTCTAGGTAACTTTATTCCTTTACCTGATTAAAAATCATTGTTTCTGAGTGCTAATGGTGATATTAGATTAGATGTAGTTTTCATTCCAGTTGATCCATAGTGAAGAGATCTTCTAGGATGTAGTATGTATCAGAAAAACAAGAATAGGTGATAAATATTTTCAATGAAAAACGTGCTAATCCCACTCCCAGTGGGAATGGTCAGCATGGATTTCAAATGAATCCAAATAATTGTAACATATTTTCATTTTTGAAGTAATAAACACTAAATAGAAAAATCATTTTACAACACTTATTTACAACTGTCACATTACTGCACTGAATTTGTACAGAAGTCAGATTGTACCAATTGAGTAGAATGGCTTGACCACCTATAAATCCCTTAGGCTCCACATAAACTGAACATTATTGCTAGTTAAACTTTTTATGGCTGATGGCAAATTATTGAAAATATGTGTTCCTGAGTAATGGACTCCTTTTTGGATCAAAGTAAGGGACTTTAAATCTTTGTGAAGATTATCCTTCTTTGTAGTATTGATTCCATGAAGTGAGTCTGTAATAACAACAATGCTGTACTATTGTACATATAAGTAAATTTTTTCCCATCTGATTTTTCGATAAATTAGTGTAATCGATGTTCTGATTTCATTTCTTTTTTTGTTTCATGTCATTGTGTTAAGAAAACTGTAAACAAATTTCAATGTTAATATTAATGTTTATGTCAAATGTCAAGCAATATTGTAATAGAATTGAAAGGTAACAAATGTTGAAACTGTTTTAACATGTTTGAAATTGTAACTGTGCATCTGGTCCATACGTAGGCAATGTGTTAGGATATGTAGAATGCAAAACCTCGAGTGAATACCCTGTCTGAAGGGGAGCGGTAAAAGGTGAATGGTAGGCGAGCGCGGGAAAATGCACGCGGGCACTGTACGGCACAACGGGCTCAGCAGTGGTGGTTGGAGTTTGGCATTGGTCTGAGCAACACGTTCTGGAGTGAGGAGACTCTCCTGGAAGACGTAGTTTCATTGAGCCTTGGGTATGTCATTCCAACACCCATACAGCATGGCAAAATTCCATAGGCACTAAACGGAAAAGGATTGCGACGCTATGAAGAAATAAAGTACCGATACATTAAGAGCCATAACTGTGGTTGTATGTGTGCTCTGTGCCTCGCCATCTCGCCGCCCGCCAACCGCCGCATTGATACAAACAGGTCGAAACTTTTAGTACTGTATTCGTATGGACCAGTGTTACTTTTGTTCCATACTGTTCAATAACAACTTAAATTTTACCAGATCTTTCCTATCATTTAATTATCCTCACAAATGACCTAGACAGGGTCCTTTCCAAATGTTGTGCAATCCGAGTGTCCCGAGATGAAAAAATTAAAGTTTGTGTTAATAATAATTACCTGCAGGCCTAGCTATGTTAGAATGGTGTTTAAAGAACTGTTTTGTTAATGAACCAGTAAATGAATAACGAAGGTCTGACAAAGTTGGAAGATAACTTTAATATTGATATAATAATGAAGTTTAATTATTTTGAGACAGATATAAAGGTATTTAAATGAGTAGGAAATAAGATAAAGAGAGTAGTAACTCATATATTGGAAATCTTGAGCGCATAACGGTTTCAGTAATTAATTTTTTTAATACAGTGATCATAACAGTTTCAGGTCCCCCCCCCTTTTTTTTTATTCATTTGAATTCTGAAGTGTTCTAAATTGGTTTGACTAGCAAAAGTTAAAGTCAATATATATGTCAAAAGTTATCAGTGTTTTATCTTTACCAAAACTTATATTTTGTGTGTGGCCCCAAAGTGCTATTTCTGGGGTAACCTATGCCCGATTTTAATCAGATCAATAGACAGTACTAATTTTTGTAGTATGCATTATAGTGTAGTGTTATGTATTTATGGTTTTTCCAGATCAGTACAGAAAATGAAACTATCAGTTCAATAGATTTTCTGGTTCTAAAATTTACTATATTATGCAGTGTTACTATGTGTTGTTTTGCATGAATGTACACCAACTTGTACAGGGAAGAAACTCAGTTAATGCCTAATTAGGCTGGCGACCGTATTATTAACAAATTGGGAGCATCTGCTGTGCTTTATTTTGTCCGTCCTGACGTGTAGTTGCATTTTGAACTTACTTGACATATCATTGTTATCACAGAGTGGGTGTAAGTCCGATTTGCCTCCATTCAGGTACACGCGGTCAATATCTATACAAAAATCCTGTCTCGTAAGGTAAACCCCACTCACTTACCATAGTACAGGCATTAATGAGTATTGTGTGCCCCACGTGCACGTTACAAGTCATTGGTTTGGAAAAGAGATATATTTTATTGAGCATTAAGGAATAAACACACTGATAGAAAAAAAGTTGGTAGGTGTGTTTCTACACCTGAAAGCTGACGGGTATTCATATTTCATGCCAGTCACACGAGAGTGGCACTAGCAGCACCACTCTGAGGATGCAAATCAGGTTTGCTTCAAATATACACTGTAACAGTCGTGAGCATCAGTTACCTTTGAGATTGGATGTGATGTGATGATGTTAGTAGAGAATTCCTTTAAGGTGACAAAGACGCCTTTATCAGCACTTCAAGGAGTTTGAACAATGTCGTGTAATAGGGCTACTCGAAGCTGGATGTTCCTTCTGTGATATTGCAGAAAAACTTGGCAGGAATTTAGGTCCTGTAGATGATTGCTGGAAGCAGTAGTCACGAGAATGTACGGTCACGAGAAGACCGTGCTCTGGACGGGCACACGGCACTAGCGAGAGAGATGACCGTCACGTTCGGCATGGGGCTCTGGTGCACCGTACTGCGTCTGCAGCAGCAATTTGAGCAGCAGTTGGCATCACAGTGACACAGTGAACCGTTACAAATTGGTTACTTCGAGGACAGGTCTGAGCCAGATGCCCTGTAGTGTGAACTGCACTGAGGTCACACCACCACCATTTGTGACTTCAGTGGTGTCGAGTGAGAGCTTGTTGGTAGGCGGCGTGGAGGTCTGTCTGTGTTCTCTGATGAAAGCTGGTTTTCCCTCAGTTCCAGGGATGGTTGTGTGTTGGTTAGAAGGAGGCCAGTTTGGGCCTGCAACCAACCTGTCTGCACACTAGGCACACTGGACCTACACCGGGAGTGACGGCCCCAGGTGAGATTTCGTATGATAGCAGCAGCACATCTGTGGTTATCCCATGCACCCTGACTACAGTTCCTGTTGAAGCAACCTGTTGTGCTGCTGTTCATAAACAACAGTCCACAGGGTGTTTTCCAACAGGATACTGATCAATATACGCAGTATACATAATCAGTGTATATTGGGAAGCTGTAGTTAACATCCCTAGTTCTCTAAACACACTTCTGAAGGATGTTTTGAGTTCAAACCACAAATAATTCTTATTACACATTTGTGGACCCAGAAAATTTCAGCTCGGTTTCATGAATAACTCAAAAAAGTCCCACAAGACATTATGGAATGAAACGAAGCAAAGTATGCCAGCTTTTTCATTTTATCTCCTCTGTGTCTGACATCACCCACATTGAAAATAGAAATTTGTGTAAGCGTGTCAGCAGTTCTGTGGTGTGCTCCTCCCAGATGCATTTATTATCAAATTGTGATCCCAAGAATTTAACGCTGTTTAACTTTTCTACATGTTTGTCATCATATTTTGGGGGTACACTGGTGTGAAACCTCTTAAATATTCTGAACTGCATGTAGTGTGTTTTTTCAAAGTTTGTTGACAAAGTATTGGCTGGGAACCATTTGTTAATGTCCATGAAAATTTCGTTAACTCATCTTCCTACAAGAACAATTGATTTGCTATTTATTGCAATGTTTCTATCAGCTACAAACAAAACAGATTTTGTATTTGGTAATGTTACTGATGAGAGGTCATAGATATACACAAGAAAAGTAATGGCTCTAAGACAGAACCTTGGTACACCATATGTAATTAGTTCATAGTTGGATGATATCTTATGGTTTAATAAATATCTCTTTCCTAATGACAACATTTGTTTCCTGTCAGAGATGTGGGATTTCAATCACTTTGCATTCATTTATCATACATCACAGAGCCTATTAAAAAGGAGAACCTCCAGAGATGGAGAGCAAGTTAAAGTACACATTAACAAAGGAGAAGCTTATCTTAAAAACCTCCCCTGTTCGTTTTAGTAACAATAAACTTCACTATACTGCTTGAAACTATTTATCCTTATGTTAGCTGAATAAATTTGTCAAGATGGATTAGTAATTCTATTTCTCTGAACAATATTTTGACTTGATGAATCATGTAGAGATCTTAGTCAAGCACTCTGGTTGATTAGCTTACAATTGCTTTCTTGCTCTCTCTCTCCTCTCTCTCTCTCTCTTTCTCTTTCTGTTCTACAGTCATTCTGGATGGACAAGAGTAGAATTTTCATTCCAGCTAGACCCCTGGAAGCATTAGTAGTTACTAATAATTTTTTTCCAAATAATATTATTCAGATTCCCTAACATTAAAATTTTCAGTTATCATTAGAAAATAATGTGCACTTCACAGGAACCCAAGCCAACAGAGTGTACAAATGGAAGGAAGAGTACTGATGCAGTGAGGTGAATAAGAAGCAACATGCAGTTAACTGACACGTGACACTGCATCGACACTCCAGTGGAAACAGAGAAGACCCATCTCTGCAGTCTGCAGTTTGCAGTGACAGCTGAGAGTATGGGGAACTGAGATTTGAAATTGTAGAGCTAAGTATTGTTCTGATGGACAGAAAAATGGAAAAATAAAAAGGTTTGTAAGATATAAAACCAGACCCACAAAGAGAACTATCTGATAATAAAATAATCAAAATATTATTTTCAATTGAAAAATTTGAGTTTTGCAGTGTGAGAGAAAATTTTGAAGGAAATATTGTAAGTTGCTGTTGCAGGTACAGGTACATTTTGAAATGCTGAAGCATTTACTAATAAATTGATGCAGAATTTCTGACCAGCACTTAACCTTTAGGACATAACATGTGTAGTACTGCTGATAGAACCACATCAGAGTAAAAATTGTTGACATTGGCCTAGCCTTCACAACTAATAATTCCTTCTTCATTGAGGAGAGGGGTGTGGGTAGGGGCAGGATAAAAAGAAGGGCAGATCCTGAAAGCCCAGGATGAGGAAGACCCACCTGCAGTGAGGGTGGAGACTGACAAAGATGATGGAGGGAGGTGTCAGAGACAGGAGTAGATGGTACACTGATAAGCAGTATCACAGCGTCAGTCCTGAGATGGTAAGGATGAAGTGCACAAGAGTACAAATTTCAGTGGTATGCACTGTATGGCCTGTTTCCATTCACTCACAGTAACTGTAGGTGACAACAGTAATGCCTGCTTTAACTCGTTACTAAGAAGTTTACATTCAGTGCTGCTCAGTGCTCTCTCTCCCAGACTTCTTGAATGTGTAAAGTAGTGGATGGTGTATTGCTGTACTCTCTAATGTGATCATGTTGGTCAAAATTGTGAACAATACCTGTAAGAGTACAGTTATGCACTTGTTATGTGCCATATTGTAAGCTGACAGAACAGTTTGAACACTGTGATAAGTGTATGTGTTTTCTGTGGAGGTTTGTGACATTCCCATTACCTGTACTGTCCTTGGCACTCTGATTCTTGAAGTCTCATAACTTGCTTGCTGAATTATGCTGAAAACTGGATTTAAGAAGAAAAGGTCCTTGCGAAATGATGTACATGTCGCCAGTGGCATATTTTAAGATTTGGGGGGGGGGGGGGGGGGGGGGGGAGGAACCTTCAGGGCTTAATACTCCACCCTACCCCCCTTTCCCCCAAAATTTGAAACTGTAGACATGTTTTTTCTTACATACCTACACACAATGTCATAATAGTAGGGGTAGAAAAGAAGGGTTAACAAGACCTCTGATTTCAGTATGTGAAGAAATGGGATGTATGCTGCTACAATATGCCAACAACAGACTGTTTCTGAATGTATCTCCACAGAAAAGAGAATTGCTGATAACTGATATGGTTGTATGTTGTGATTGGTTTACTAACAAATATTTTTTTAAGGATTAAAGCTTATTTATGCTCCATTGCGTAGTGACATTGCATGTCTTAAATTTTGTTTTAGTAACATATATCAATTTAACATTGATGGAGAATTGAATACGAAGTTTATGAGCTCATTCTCAACATATTACAGTATCTGTAATAGAACATTAATGAATACAGAAACATTGCACATTATGGAGGTGGTGAACACATTGCCAGAACATGCGCTGACCGGGAGATGCTGTAATTTGTTTTGTAAGTGATTCTCTGTGTTACCAGCTGTTAAATTGTTAATATGACTATGTTGTGAAAACCAGTGTTATTGATGCTAGTATGATTTTGAGAGCTAAGACAATGCATCACAAAACAAAACGTGGGAAGATTTTGAATACTTCTCCAAATTCAGAATGTCTAGAACGGTTCAGGAAAATGTATGATCCACTGCAGTTGCCACTGCTGCTGTTTCAAACAGTAGAAGCATTATTACTAACTCAAAATCACGTTTGTTGGGCCTTGATCAAAATCCATATCTTTCATTGACACATCAAACTCTGACAGTCCACCACCAGACAGTAAGTATCATACTTTTGATTGTTTGCTATCAAACAACAGAAGATGACCACATGAAGCTGCATCATTTGGAAAATCTTTTTGTGCTGGACACAACTTACAAATTTCCCCTCACTTTGCAAAGTGGCTAGTATCATAAGTGCAATGAAGATGGATGTAGAAATATTTTTGCTTAGTATACTCTTCCAAAGATTGCGGAGCTGTCAGTAAGTACTGTGCATTTTTTGCTAAGACAATTTTAGGTAAAGGTAGTTACTGAAATATTGGAGCTGTGGTAACCTCCAGGTTTTTGAACTGGAAGCATGCTCTTGAATATTTCAACATCTGTGCAAGCAATGCTTGCCATAGGGCTGCTGTAATCAATGGTGACAACTTTTTTCACATAGTGATGAACAAAACAAATAATATAAAACATTGTCTGGACCAGGACTTGGTGCAGTTGTTGGAAAAAAAATAGGAAATGCGTGGTCCCTATCATTGAGGTGGTGATTGTCTGTGGATATCAGGAGACTGCATTAAGAGACCATATGGCCTACTGAACTTGGATAAGTTTTGCAGTGTTGTAAAATACCACACAGAAGGTGAATAAAACCTATGAGGAAGTAGGGAAGTAGTTGGTAAATGGGACAAGTAAGTTAGTACCTCCATTCAAAATCAGATTATCAGTTGCATCAATAACCAACTACTGGGAAGGATTGTTCAGCACATCAATGTTGCCAAACATTTAATTGCTCTTGCTGGAATAGAAAAACTCTGTCTTTGTGCCCATTATATTTCCGTGGATCTCAAGATTTGTGAAGATTTCCTGCAATTTGTTCCAGAGTTTGATGTGACTGACAAAGGATTAGCTTTATGTGTAATTGAAAACTTGATAAAAAAGTTTCAAATCAGTCATTGTCATTGTTAGATCAGCGATTAATGGATCTGAAGCACAAAAGGAATGGAGTTTTGTAACTGCATCAATGATACCTATGTCTCCAGTTTTTTGTGGTAGAAGACCAATAAAGCTGTTAAAAAGTGCATAATGCGTCAAGAACTGATCCTTTGGTGAATTAATGGTGAGATCCAGAAAGACACTTTGTACTCATAGTAGCCCTCAACATCATTACCAGTATTCTGATTTGTATGATGTGCTTGCTTGGTAGAAACACACAGTTGCTTGATTTCAACTCCATTGGCTGAAGCTAATTCTTTGGCTTCTAAGAAAATCCAGCTGAAAGTATCATCCATATTTTCTCTCATTGCCACCAGTTCCCTTTTGAGATGCCTGACAATGTTAATTAACTCTGCAAAATGTATATCTCAGCACTGGAGCTGACAACAGATGGACTCATCCAGTATGAACATTTCAGCAAGTACAACCAAGCATGTGACAAAATCTCCCTTGTTTGTTGCTGCTAACAGAGTCGTGGCAGCATGGGATGTCATATTGACAAATTTTTGTATTTTCCCCAGAGCTGAAACAACACATCTTTATACTTTCTTGAAGTCTTGTGCACTGTGAAGACACTCAGTCCATTTAGTGAGTGTAGTAAATTACAAACTGCTGACTTGAACATCGGTTAATGATTCAAGGGCATCATTTAATATTTGCATATGTTTTGGTTATCCAAAGAAATTATGCACAATTTCCAGTGTTCCTAGTGAATTCCTGGTAAGTGTAATGTTGCAAGTGTCACTAACTACCAACTTGAAATTGAGTTGCACAATGAGAATACGTAACTAAAGTATAGTCCTGTTGTCTGAATGCATGAGCCCCACAGGCTTTTCCTGACATGGAAAAGCCTGTCCTTGTAAAAATGACACATTGAGGGCAAATTATACCACATCTGAATCAACTGGAGCAGTTGCCTTAAAAGTAGAAGCTTTGTATGTGGCAGTCAGATTTATCCTAGTGTGTATCACTTTCTGTAGCTCTTGGCAACTCTCCCAGTGACAACGGTTACAAATGAGGCAGTTTTGTCACCCTTGAGAGAATCAAGACACGGCTAAGGAATACAGCTAATGAGGCATGTCTGAATGGGCTCACCATGATTACAATTCATTGAGAAGAAGTGGTTAATGTCCAAACTGTGGTAAGTGATACGGCAAAATAAAAAGGCTGCTGTCTCCCTTTTGTATCTTACATTTCTAGTAAATTATTTAATCATTTGTTCTGTACTAAGGCATATGAATAAAGCAGATTTTATACACTTCAAAGTATATCAACACAGGCCTACATGATAAAAATAGGTAATTCATAGAATCAGTGCAGAAAATTCTCTTAGCGAAAGGATTATCTTCTAATAAAATTATTCAAACTTCATAATGTTATAAAACTGATTACAAGATATGATACATAACCACAATAAATCATGTTCGTAATGTCACTTGTGTTCTAATTAAATAAATGTAAACCACTGACACACTTTATTTTTATAATGTTGGACATTAAATTACCAAACGAAAGTGTTGGTATGTTGATAGAGACACTAACAAACACAAACACATACACAAAATTCAAGCTTTTGCAACCCACGGTTGCTTCATCAGGAATGAGGGAAGGAGAGGGAAAGATGAAAGGATGTGGGTTTTAAGGGAGAGGGTAAGGAGTCATTCCAATCCCAGGAGCGGAAAGACTTACCTTATGGGGAAAAAGAGCCATGTATACACTCGCGCGCACACACACACACATATCCATCCGCACATATACAGACACAGGCAGACTTATGTAAATTCAAAGAAGTTGGGCAGAGATGTCAGTCGAGGTGGAAGTACGGAGGCAAAGATGTTGTTGAATGACAGGTGATGTACAAGGGGCGGCAACTTGAAATTAGCAGAGGTTGAGACCTGGTGGGTAATGAGAAGAGAGAATATATTGAAGGGGAAGTTTCCATCTCCGGAGTTCTGATAGGTTGCTGTCAGTGGGAAGTATCCAGATAACCTGGATGGTGTAACACTGTGCCAAGATGTGCTGGCCGTGCACCAAGGCATGTTTAGCCACAGGGTGATTCTCATTACCAACAAACACTGTCTGCCTGTGTCCATTCATGCGAATGGACAGTTTGTTGTTGGTCATTCCCACATAGAAGGCTTCACAGTGTAGGCATGTCAGTTGGTAAATCACGTGGGTGCTTTCACATGTGGCTCTGCCTTTGATCGTGTACACCTTCTGGGTTACAGGACTGGAGTAGGTGGTGGTGGGAGGGTGCATGGGACAGGCTTTACACCAGTGACGGTTACAAGGGTAGGACCCAGAGGGTAGGGATTTCATAAGGATGAACCAAGAGGTTACGAAGGTTAGGTGGACGGCGGAAAGACACTCTTGGAGGAGTGGGGAGGATTTCATGAAGGATGGATCTCATTTCAGGGCAGGATTTGAGGAAGTCGTATCCCTGCTGAAGAGCCACATTCGGAGTCTGATCCAGTCCCGGAAAGTATCCTGGCACCAAGACATAACCAGCTTTCATCAGGAAACACAACAGACCTTCACCCTGCCCTCCAATCAGCTCTTGCTTGACACCACTGAAGTCATAGATACTGGTGGCTTGGGGTTAGTGGAATGCACACTACAGAGTGACAGGCTCAGAGCTGTCTTTGAAGTAACCAATTTGTAACAGTTCATTGGGCCACTGTAGTGCCAGCTGCTGCTGAAATTGCTGCTGCACATGCAGTACAATATACCAGAGCCATACACCAAACATGATGGTCTCCCTTATTGGTAATGGCACATGGCCATCCAGGGCCCAATCTTCTTGTGACCACACATTCCCGTGACCACCACTGCCAACAGTCACGTACAGTGGCTACATTCCTGTCAAGTGTTCCTGCAATATCATAGAAGGGACATCCAGCCTTTCACTGTCCTACTACATGACCTCATTCAAACTCAGTGATGTACTGATAATGGCATCTCTGTCACATCGATGGCATTCTTGTCTAACATCAACTCACCGTCTCCAGTCTCAAAGGGAACTACCGCTCATGACCATTACAGTGTGTATTGAAAGCAAACAGTGGTTCTACTAGCGCCACTCTTATGTGACTGGCATGAAATCTGAAAAGGAATCATCTTTCACGTGTAGAAACATGCCTGCTAACTTTTGTTTATGTTGGTTTGTTATCACTATCATCCTTATTTCTACAAAAAACACCTTCTCAACAGTGAAGAAACCTGTAAAATGCAATAGCCAAAGTGTACAGCACACAACATAAAAGTAAAGCAACAAGAGGGATACTCACCACCTGTTATGTTTTCTACTCCCTTTTCCTGATTGTATCATATTTTTAATACAATTATCTACATAAGAGGTCACATATACTTAGGTATGTCAAATTATAATATAAACCCATTCCACTTCAATTTATTATTGAGTTGATTATATTAAACATGCTGATTCCAAAGATACAATTAGTTTTACTAGAATCCTGTTAACTAGAAAATATGGCTAATAGAAGTTAATACTACAGTTCATAAGGTACAATATCTAGTGAGGTAACTAGTGTACTTGGATAAAGTGGCATATATCATTAAAAAGTGGGCATCCCAGTTTTACAGTACTATACCTTGAATTACTGGAAACAACTTATGGGATAACTGACATTGAAAGTTTGGACATTCACAATTTTCTGTTGCCAGTTTTGCTTATGAGCTTGTTACATTGTTAACTTTGAGTCAAAAGAAAGGCCACTGTAACTGTGACTGAAACACTGGTTTCTCCAGTTCAGTTTATTTTTTTGTTTTTTATTTATTTATTTTTTTACATACTTTTATGTCAACTGACTGTGGCCACAGAAGCCTACACAATTATATTTGATTTTATTGTTATCTTGAGTTGACTTTTATGCACAGCATAACATACAGCATTAACTGATTAATCCACTAAGTAAGAATCTGTATAATTTATAATAATATAAAATTATGAATGGCAATCATACTAATAAGTAGGGTATTTGCAATGTGAAAGCATGATATGGTTCTACATACTTTTATAATTTACTAAACTTCAACGTATCCCATATAACAAGTAATATTTAAGACTCATAGTCCATTCAAAATATGAAAGTCTAATCTAGCCATTTTTAAACTTTGCATTGTTTCTGAGATCGCAGTATGTTCTTATGCCAATCTTTAAATAGCCCACCCTGCCACCTAAATCACCAGTCTGTGGTACTTATGCCAGTCTTTAAATAGCGCACCCCACCACCTAAATCACCAGTCTGTGGAGTCCAGTCATGATGTTAACACTTCTATGTCGGCTCAAGAAAGAGCCCAGTCTCAGTATTCATGTAATGCTACGTGGAAAGTTCTTGATAAGGAAGTCTGTGACTGGGAATTGTATCAGGGTATCCTTAAAAGTAATGCCTCTGAATCTTTTACTCTGTCCTCAATATTGGTTGATGTATTACAAGTCATGCACATTAATTGGTTAACTTTCCTGCTTCACTGATGCAGTTTCCAACCCTCTGCCACAACAGAGCTCCGAAATGTAGCATGTCACTCAGTGATGTGTAACGAAACTATGTCGGTGCACGACAAACAGTGTGCTGTAATTGAGTTGGTCACCACAGAAGAGTTCATCCAAACATGGAGCACCATCTCCTTTGGCATTTTTCATCTGTTTCCATACCTTAAAGAACACCTTTGAGGACTTCACTTTGATAGTGATGAAACAGTGCAAGCAGAGTTGTGGTTGTGATTGCATCAACAAAGTCAAACATTCTACAGTGACAGTATCAACAAACTGGTCTCTTTTTGGGAGAAATATATTCATCACTATGTAGAGAAAAAACATCTAGACATGAAGAAGCAAGCTGTAAAATGTCAATAAAATTTGACATAAAAAATCTGGAGGATTATTTTTCAGCAAGCCCTCATGAGAGTAACAACTATGTCAATATGGAGAAGTTTCCATACCACTCTTAACATGTCAACATCTATATGTGTAAGACGTCCACATATCCAAGCTAACGTGTTTTCTGATAACTATCATTCAACTTCTGGATATGTATAATGTTGTTTTTAGCAGTTGATTTTATCACTGTGGTGACTTTACTGAAAACTATGTTATGTGAATTTTACATTTCTACCATTGCACATTTTACCACTGTGAGATGCAAAGAACAGTGTGTCATTGATTATAACTGGATTACTCTCTTCTGAATATAGTAAAAAAGAAAGAACTGTGGTCCCCTACCTGAATAAACTGTGTATTGGAAAACTGAAACTGGCCGTCACAGACATTATAGTGCCAATAAAACTGGGGAATAGCCATTTAACTCCAAACACTGAGATGTGCAGTGGCTTATTTATGACTTTGGCTTGGAGGAGGGGGGCTATGCTTTCATTTTCAACACCTCATTGAAAGAATTAGATAATAACAGCAGGTGGGCTCTGCAGGAGGAGGAGCAGTGGCTGTTTTTCTCCCAGCAGCATATATAAAGTAATCTAATAGTAATTACCATAACCATCATCTTGATCAGATTTGCACTAAACATTATTTGTTGTTAGTATACTTTTCACAAGTAGCTGTCAGTAGATGTTCCTGCTTGTCAGTGTATTAGTTCCCAGTTTATGGAACACATAAATAGAGTTCATATGAAGCATGAGCTACCTGGTATACTTACCACATCTGAGGCAGAATGTAATAACGACAGCAAGGAGTTGTTTGAGGTGGTATAAATAGCTAATATAGAAGGAGGTAAAACAAATGCTGCGGATAAAATGTTTCACATTGCAAGATCAACTTCACATGACCCTGCAGCCACCAGCAGTGACTGTGATGTCACTATATTCACAGTCACTACAAACAGTGCTACTACTAGGGGTTATATTTTAACTAACATACAGGCACATAAATGTACAGTAACAATAACTGAAAATTCCCCATCTTATGAAAGAGACCAAGTAATCTCTGTAGAACAAAATTTGAAGTGCAAGAAGCTCTGTATTAAATACCAAGAAATGCCTGACAATGTAAGTGCCTTCAATCAGAATCTGGCTAGTGAAGGCTGCACTGAAATCCAAAGTGACAAATACAGTGGAAACAGCTTTATCTTATGCATAACCATTATAATATATTAAGAAGGCATTTCCCACCAAGAATAGATGCCTACCAAGTAATGAAAGACAAAACAATTGCATTGTAAATGGCATTATTGATTCATGTGAAAAGCAAAAAGTATTGCAGAAAAATGTTAAATGTAAAACTAGCTGCTCACATTTTAAATGCTTGTACAAGAAAAAAAGAACGTGCACCAAAGTCATAAAATGAGCAAAGGAAATGGCTGTTTAAATCGTCATTGTCAACTCACAAGAGGATCAAACTTACTTGTCTTCACCGAATTCATCCAGATTTATGGTGCTGTAAGGCATAGCCAGAAACCAAAGTGACAAAAGTGGGAATTTCAGATGGCCAAGCACTTGCTAAAAATAGCATTTTTGTTAGTGTAGCAGTTGATGCAGAAGAAGGTGTAGAGAATAGTGACTCAATGGTTGTAAGGTTGAATCTCTATGCGGAATCTTTTTTTTCCCTTTATTTTTAATTCATACGTTACTTTCACTACAAATAAACTGAAATAATGCTCAGAATGTTGCATTTTTCATAAAAGCAAAGGAAAATACAGGATTGCAAATAAATTTCTGAGGAATACTGCATCTATAACATCCACAAGGACTCTGCAGGTACCTTTCCAAGAAGGGACTGTAGTTAAAATGTACAGATTAATAACTTTGAGATGTCTCAACCATGATGTAATTTTTCAAAATACAATAAAAAGGTGGTATAAAAGAATATGGAAGTAAGTTACATTTCACCAATGATTAGAGACGTAGTACAATGAGTAGAAAATGGTTTTTAGCTCACAAAGGTTAGTCATAGAAAATTGTGCAATACATACATTATATCATGCAGTAGTGGCTGCTGTGTAAGAGCACAAAAGCACGTGAACGTCCTAACGTTCAACACATAGTGGATTTATTGGTTATTTTCCTTTGAATGCTGTTAAACATAGCATAAATGCTGCCATCTTAAAGATGGCGGCACTTAAGTCTTCTACGCTACTGCTCATGTAGACTCCATGAAACTTGGCATCAGGGTAGTGTGGACAACCTTTGGTTGTGCATGTTTTAAGGAGCTCTTGTGCATGCACGACTGGGGTGACATAATTACCTTATGGGCAAAATACATATGGACTTGATAAACAAAGTGCATGGTTCACGATGTGCACAATCAACTACAAGTTTACAGCAGTGCCACCAAGTTTTAGCAGACTGTGGCAGACTTTTTTCCCCCATTTTCTTGGCATAAATCCCACTAGATGATAGCACCCTCCTCAGATATGCAAATTCACTCACTACACAATAAAATTAGATCAGCTATCAGTATATGTTATACTGACAGAACAACCTTTTGTGTGGGTTTCTGAATGAGTTAAATTTTGAATTTTATCATACATTAATTCATGTGAGGTGCTGAGAATCATAAGGGCCTAAAGCACATCACCATTGATTGTGAGATTGTAGCATTTATTCATGTTTCTGAAATCTGTTGATCTTATGGTGAGTCAGGTTTATCTGTGCTGTAGGCCCACATTTTGTATGTGAAAATTAATGATAAGCTGTATCACTGGTTTCTCTGATATTCATTTACATGTGGAATTGAGACGACAGTGTGCTTTACACCCTTATCAAGGGATATCAGTGCCTCACTTCTAGTCTAGTCAAGTGACTGTGTTTGTAGGCAGTACTACTTGAGTTTGATCATTTCCAGGAATGACAGTTTGTGTTTGGAGTTGGTTGCTTACTGTGTAGGAATTGGCTTTTGTGTGCAGTGTAAGCACGAATTATGTCGAATCTGTTTTAAATGTTAACAGGAAAATAAAGCTGTGAGGATGGGTAGCTCTGTCAGTAGAGCACTTGCCCAATGAAAGGCAAAGGTCCCGATTTCGAGTCTCAGTCTGGGACACAATTTTAATCTGCCAGAAAGTGTCATATCGATGCACATTCTGCTGCAGGGTTAAAATCTCTTTCTGGGAACTGAGAAGTAAATTATCATGAAAAGTTAGCCAGAAAGGAAATAGGGTCCCTGAGACAAGATCCATTATTTGAGAGAGTGACAAGATCAAATAAGTGTGACTACAAACAAACATTTAATAAGTAAATGTACAGTTAGCATGATTTGTTGTGGGTGCAACATGATAAATTTGTGGACTAATACATCTGTTGAAGATCATGTACATTTTTCTGAAAAAATGGAAAAGCTCAAAAACTCCCACTTATGCAGAAATGCAAAATGGAGAGTTGCGAAAGGTTATGCATTATTTCATACAAAACAACAAAGTTCCACAAAACCAATTCTTCCTTTTGTCAGATAAGTTTTACACATTATTATTGTTATTGTTATTATTATTATTATTATTATTATTATTATTATTATTATTATTATTATTATTGGCAGTGGCTGTAGTTGAATAAATCTGTTGATAAGCATAACTGTTATACAGCAGATACCATTAATTTTACACTCTCCCATTTGTCTGTATCTAAAGTTTTGTGAACATCGAGAATGTACACTCATGAGCTGCCACTGGTAACACGTCAACATACTCAACCAAGAGGCATGTGCAAACTACTTCCAGTGAACACATTAGTAGAAACCAAGTGGACTAAACAGCTGAGTGACATTAGTTACATGGCACATGATGCCTTTGTTTGTTCACAGCTACCTTTTTTCATCATTACATTATATAAAACAGTTTCATCAGTGAAGAGTTAATGAAAGTAGCTTGACAATGTTTTACAAAAAGGTACTACATTTACAAAACAACATGTAACAGTTCTTTTTCTGAATGGTCAGGAATAGTACAGTGGAAGAGGTCACTGGGCAGTGCTAAGGTAAACGTGACAAATTATCTGTCCATCAGCATAATTCTTGATAACTTACAGTTAGTTAAATAATAGCATCAGTAAAAGTTCATAAATATCATTGTTAAACTTTTACAAGCATTGCTTAGCATTTACAAAATACAGAAATGCAGTTGAGGCATGTGGCATTCACTTTTAAAGAACAAGCAGCATCTATGCATTGCCATTTCTGTTGATAAGGTACAATGTATCTACTGAATAATTTTCTATGATTTATGTAGCACTGGTAAGATAGAAAAACCAAAATACTCTACTCAGTGTTTTATTTTGGAAATGAAGATCTCAAAATGTGTGAGGAAATTTAACAAGAAGTGTGGTGAAGACATCTGAAAGTTTTTCAGGAGCATCAATCTCTGTCTTCCCCTACAGTTTTTGCCTTCTACAGATCCCTCTGGTACCCTGCAAGTCATTCCCTCATGTCTTAACAGATTTCCTATCATCCTGTCCCTTCTGCTTATCAGTGTTTTCCAAATATTCCTTTCCTCTCTGATTCTGCACAGAACCTCCTCATTCCTTGCCTTATTAGTCCAACTAATTTTCAACTTTCATCTGTAGCACCACATCTCAAATGCTTTGATTCTCTTCTGTTCCGATTTTCCCACACTACATGTTTCACTACCATACAATGCTATGCTCCAGACGCACATTCTCAGAAATTTCTTCCTCAAATTAAGGCTGATATTTGATATTAGTAGACTTCTCTTGGCCAGTAATGCCCTTTTTCCATTCCTAGTCTGCTTAGGATGTCCTTCCTGCTCCGTCTGTCACTCGTTATTTTATTTTTATTGACCTGTTGCTTCATTTAGAAACTGATGAGCCTCAAGCAGAGGTAGGTGTAGACAGGACACAACAAACTTTCAATAGGAAATTGAAAAAGAATGTAGGAAAGTCATCAAAAAGGAAGAAAGTTTTGTTGTTAGGCAGTTCTCATGCCAGAGGTGTAGGCCAACTTCTGCAGGAGGAATTAGGACCAGAATACCAGGTCACAAATTTTTTCAAACCAAGTGCTAGTCTGGATCAGGTGACAAAGGATTTAGGTTCACTCTGTAAAGGATTTACCAGGGAAGACACCGTGGTTATTGTGGGAGGGCCAGGGAATAGCATCAACAGAGATCCTGGATACAGTATAGAGTGTGACCTGGTAAAGATTGCGTCGGCATCAAGACACACCAATGTTGAATTTGTATCTGTCCTGAGACGCTATGACCAGCCTCATTTGAACTCTTCTGTTGGGAGAGTTAATTTGGAGTTGGAACAGCTGCTTGGGTCGGGTGCAGAGGCTCATATTGGTGTGGTTCCTGTTGATTCTCTCAGTAGGTGGGACTATACCAGGCACGGCCTACATCTCAACAGGAAAGGGAAGGGGAAACTGGCTGGGGTAATAGCAGGAAATTTAAGGGTGGGAGGCACTGCCATGAATGGTAAAATACCAGTGGTTACAGGTGTTGGAGCAGCACCTTTTTTAGGATAGGTAAGACAGAACGATGTCAAGTTCTACGAGAGGTCAGGATTGAAACAAATCTTCAGTTTAGGAAAGAAATTAAACAGCACAATTCTAGCACATTGGATCACCAATCACAGCCATCAATTATAAATTTTCACCAATCACCAGAAATTTTATCTCCATCAAGTTGTATCTCAGTCCTAGGTAATTGCATTGATGAATTAAAGTCACCCAACCCAGTTGACATAATCTGCCTCTCTGAACACCATGTGACCACTGGTATAGGAACTAGGCCTAAGCACAATGAGAAACTCAGACAGGAGAGTACTGCAAATGTTAGAATAAGGAAAGGTTCTCATAAAAGTATAATTAAAAATAATGTAAGTATCATCATCACCAGTTATCTGCTATATTAGCAGGTCCTTTGCCTCTCCATTTTCTGCAATCCATTGCTTCCTTCTTAAGGCTGCTGTATGTTGTACCATCCATCATGTCATCCAGTATCTGGAATCTCTTCCTTCCTCTCTTCCTTTTCCCTTCTACATAACCTTCTAAAACTGTTTTTATCAGTCCGTCATTCTTTCTTAATATATGCCCAATCCAATTTCTTTTTCTTCTCTTTATTACATCTAGTAACTGTCTTTTCTCTCCCACTCTTCTCAGTACCTCTTCATTTTTTACTCTGTCCATCCAACTTATTCTTTCCCTCTTCCGCCATGTCCAGATCTCAAAAGCCTCCAGTCTTTCTCTGTCTTTTTTCCTCATAGTCCATGTTTCAGCGCCATATAGAAGAACACTCCATACAAGACATTTTATGAATCTCTTTCTGAGTTCTCTGTCCAGACCGCTGCAGAAGATTCTCCTTTTCTTATAAAATGCCTCTTTTGCCATTGCTATCCTTGTTTTAATTTCTGTGGTGCACTTCCAGTCGGTGTCTATCCTGCTTCCAAGATACTTAAAATTTTGCACCTGTTCTAGTGTTTCTCCATTCAGCACAATTTTTATTTCCTTGTTTCCTCCTATTGCCAATACTTTTGTTTTATTTGTGTTAATTTTCATTCCATATTTTTTTCCGTTAGTTGCAATGGTGTCCACCAAATCCTGTAATTATTTTTCCCCTGTGGCTAGAAGGACCATGTCATCAGCAAATCTCAAGCACCCTACTCTTCTTCCTCCAATTTCTACTCCTTTGTCATCTAATGAGCATTGGTCAATCGTATTTTCCAAGTACAGGTTGAAAAGAGTAGGTGATAAACAGCATCCTTGTCTTACTCCTTTCCCTGGTCTGATCCAGTTTGTACTTTCTCCTCTCACTTTAACTGAAACTTTTTGAGTAAGGTATAATGAGTTTATAAGTCTTCTGGTTTTCCAGTCCACTCTCTTTTCCCTCATAATAGTCGCCAGCTTGTCCCAAACCACATTGTCAAATGCCTTTTCTAAATCGATGAAGCACATATATAGGTCTCTTCCTTTTTCAATAAACCTTTCTCCCAAGATTTGTAGGAGCCCTATTGCATCTCTGGTGCCCGTATTCCGTCTAAAGCCAAACTGCTCCTCACCGAGATTCTCCTCTATTACTTTTTCAAGTCTTTTATTAATTATTCTTAACATCACTTTGGCTGCATGTGAAATGAGGCTGATTGTCCTGTGCTCGCTGCATTTCTTGGTTCCTTGTTTTTTCGGTAATGGAATCATTACTGTTGTCAAAAAGTCCTCAGGTCATTCACCACTGTCATATATTTTATTACATAACCTCAATATTTCTCTTATTCCATTGTGGTTCAAGCATTTTAGTATTTCTCCCGGTATGGTATCTGTACCTACTGCTTTCCCATTTTTCATTGCAGCAATGGCAGACTTTACTTCTTCCATTATGATGGCCGGTCCTTTCTCATCATCACTTACACTGTTGTGTGATTCAAGTTCCAGAGTTTCTGGTTTGCTATTTGTGTCATATAGCTCTTTTATATATTCTTCCCATCTCTGGAGGACATCGTCATGGTCTTTGTACACTGCCTCTTCGTCTTTACTCAAAATTTCCATAGTAGCACTTCCTGCTCTGTTTTGTTCCCATGTCATAGTCTTTACACTGTTGTATAGTAAGTCGTATCTTCCCTTCCTGTCCAGTTCTTCAATTTCATCACATTCCTCTTTTAGCCATTTTTTCCTAGCCTGCTCTGTTTCTCTTCGCAGTTCATTATTTAACCTTCGGTATATCTTTCTTGCATCTTCAGTGTTCTTGTTTTTCAATTTTCTTCTCTCCTCCGTCTTGGAAATCATTTCTTGTGTGACCCATGGTTTTTTTGACCTTTTCCCTTTTACATATCCTATATTTTGCTGTCCTGCTTTAATGATCCCTTCTTTCAGCATATTCCAGTACTCGTTGGCATTATCAGGTGCTTCTTTGTCTCGTAATGTGTTTAGAAAGTCCTGAGACAGCATTTCTGTAATTTGTTCTTTGTTGAACCTTATCTTCTCTAGATCCCACTTCTTCACCATTGTCGCCTTTTTCAGTTTTTTCATTCTTATTTCTATTTCTGCCATAAGTAAGTTGTGGTCACTATTAATATCTGCACCTGGTAATGTGTGCACCTTCTTGATTCCATTCCTGTATCTTTCTTCTACCAGTATAAAATCGATTTGGTTTCTGTATTTATCCCCTGGTGATTTCCAAGTGTAGAGCCTCCTCTTTTGGTTCTTGAACCATGTGTTTGCCGCTATCAGCTGCCTTTCCCTGCAGAAGTCAATTAACCATTCACCTCTGTCATTTCTCTTTCCAAGACCATGACTGCCTACTATGTTTCCCTCTTTCCCTTCTCCCACAATGGCGTTCCAGTCTCCCATTACTATTTTGCAGCATTTTTTATTTTTGTTCATTATTCTCTCTATTACAGTGTACGTTTCCTCTACAATGTGGTCATCATGTTCTGAAGTTGGCATATACACCTGGACAATCAGTAAATCTTTTTGTGCTCCTTTCAGCCTCACACCAATAACCCGGTAATTTGCATAGTCTACATATTCCACACATTTAGCCAATTCCTTTGTCATAATCATTCCTACTCCAGTAATTCCTTTTACTTCTCCTCCTGAGTAGTAGAATACATATTCATCTGACTGCAACTCTCCATGTCCATTCCATCTTACCTCAGCAACTCCTATGAGGTCCATATGATTCTTTTCCATCTCTCTTTTAAGGTTTTCCAGTTTTCCTGCTTATAGCAGAGTTCTGACATTCCAGGTACCAATTCTCGTTTTGATTTTTTGCCTCCTTTCAAGTTGTCCCCCCCGGAGATCCGAATGGGGGACTATTTTACCTTCGGACACTGATTTAACATGAGAGGAAGCCATTTTTTGTGCATAAAATGGAGACTGCATTATGAGGGAAGATAATCTGCGGTGGTATTCTGTTGCCTTCCGCAGTTCTGGAGGCCGCCCCTAACATGGGATACAGACGCCTTCTGCAGCTGCCCGCCCCGGGTCAGACGCTGCATGAGAAGTATAGGTAGGAAAATGAAAGACCCCTAGCCCTCGAAACCTAATAGCATCAGGGTCAGAAAAGAACAAGAGCTGGCCGAGGGTGGCCAGATAGGAAAGATAAAAGTGAGGAGCCTGGCATAAGTAAGTGGAAGCAATGCCAGGACTCAGCTCGGGGCCCCGTGGTCGCCAGCCACGTATCACTAGGTGTGACTCCCTGAGGAAAATGTAAGTATATTTCATCAAAATATTGGGAGTTTAAAGAATAAAATAGATGAGCTTCTGGTTTGTATAGAAGATTTAGAAGTTGAGGATGAAATAGATATACTATGCCTGTCTGAGCATCACATTGTTACTGATATGGATAAGGTAAATGTAAGTGGATATAAGCTCTCTACACATGTAATGAGAGAAAATATGGAGAAAGGAGGAGTTGCCATATATGTCAAAAGTTATCATTGTGCAAAAAGTATAGAAACAAAAAAGTTTTGTGTAGAGAAACATATAGAAGCATGTGCCTGTGAGCTTAAATTAAATAAAGGCACATTTATAATTGTAACTGTATGTAGGTCCCCATCAGGAAATTTTCATCTATTTCTGAAAAATTTGGACTCCTTGTTGTGCTATCTGTCAGATGGGGGGAAGCAAATTATTATTTGTGGGGACTTCAATGTAGATTCTCTGAAAGAGGGTAATAGGAAAAATGACCTTGAAGTATTACTCGGTTCTTTCAATTTGACACCCGTTATTGATTTTCCTACTCGGGTGGTAAAGGATAGCAGCTCACTGATAGATAACTTCTTTATAGACCAAGATAAGTTTAACCAGATAAATGCTCAGCCTGTTGAGAATGGTCTTTCTGATCATGGTGCACAGCTAGTTACAATATATGACATAACTCCATTCAGCAATACTAAACAGTCCTCCAAAGTAGTACATTCAGTCAACGATTTAACAATTGCAAATTTCAGGGAAAGCCTACAGCAGTTAGACTGGGATGAGGTGTACCATGAACCTGATGCCAATTTAAAATATAATTTATTTCATGACATTTTTGTAAATGCATTTGAAAACTGCTTCCCCAAGAAAATAGTTAAATATACTCGTAAGAAACCTTGTAACAAACCATGGCTTACTAAGGGTATAAAAATATCTTGTAACCGGAAAAGGGGAATGTATCTGACAGCAAGAAAGAGTAGTGACCCAGAAACTAACAAACATTATAAAAACTACTGTGTTATATTAAGAAAAGTTATTAAAAAATCCAGAAGTATGTGTATCATGTCTGAAATCAGCAACTATGATAATAAAATTAAAACAATTTGGAATATTATTAAAAGAGAAACAGGTCAACCAAGAGCACAGGAAGACAGTATTACCATCAAATTGAATGAAAACTTTATGAACAAAAAGTCAGAAGTTGAAAATATTTTTAATAATCATTTTCTAAATGTTGTGGATATAGTAGGATCCAGGTGTTCATTAGAAGATGCTAGGTTGTTAATGGAAGAGGCCATACCTATGCAATTTGATACAATTGAAATCTCACCCACTTCTCCCTCTGAAATTAGGAAAATAATAAACTTGCTTAAAAGCAAAAACTCACATGGAATTGATGGCATTTCCAGCAAAATACTAAAAGCTTGTTCTCAAGAGATAAGTAAGATTCTCAGCCACCTGTGTAATAGCTCTCTGGAACAGGGCATTTTCCCTGATAGACTGAAATATGCTATGGTTATACCTTTGCATAAAAAGGGGGATAGATCTGATGTCAACAATTACCATCCAATCTCCCTTCTAACAGCTTTATCCAAAATTTTTGAGAAAGTAATGTATTCAAGAGTAGCTTCACATATCTGTAAAAATGAAGTACTAACAAAATGTCAGTTTGGCTTCCAGAAAGGTTTTTCAACAGAAAATGCCATATATGCCTTCACCAATCAAATTTTGAATGATCTGAATAACCGAACACCACCCATTGGGATTTTTTGTGATCTCTCAAAGGCTTTTGATTGTGTAAATCATGAAATTCTGCTAGACAAGCTCAAATATTGTGGCATGAGTGGGACAGTCACAAATGGTTCAATTCGTACCTAACTGGACGAGTGCAGAAAGTTGAAATAAGCAGTTCTCATAATATGCAAAGATCTGCACATTCCTCAAACTGGGGAACTATCAAGAATCCACAAGGATCAGTCTTGGGTCCTTGGTTGTTCTTAATATATATTAATGACTTGCCATTATGTATTCATGAAGAGGCAAAGTTAGTTCTCTTTGCTGATGATACAAGTATAGTAATCACACCTGACAAACAAGAATTAACTGATGAAATTGTCAATACTGTCTTTCAGAAAATTACTAAGTGGTTCCTTGTAAACGGACTCTCACTGAATATTGATAAGACACAGTATATACAGTTCTGTACAGTGAATGATATGACGCCATTAATAAATATAGACCTTAATCAGAAGCATATAGCTAAGGTAGAATATTCCAAATTTTTAGGTGTGTCCATTGATGAGAGATTAAATTGGAAGAAACACATTGATGATCTGCTGAAACGTTTGAGTTCAGCTACTTATGCAATAAGGGTCATTGCAAATTTTGGTGATAAACATCTTATTAAATTAGCTTACTACGCCTATTTTCACTCATTGCTTTCATATGGTATCATATTTTGGGGTAATTCATCACTGAGGAATAAAATATTTATTGCACAAAAGCGTGTAATCAGAATAATAGCTGGAGTCCACCCAAGATCATCCTCCAGACATTTATTTAAGGATCTTGGGATATTCACAGTAGCTTCTCAGTATATATACTCTCTTATGAAATTTGTTATTAACAACCAAACCCAATTCAAAAGTAATAGCAGTGTGCATAACTACAATACTAGGAGAAAGGATGATCTTCACTATTCAAGATTAAATCTAACTTTGGCACAGAAAGGGGTGAATTATACTGCCACTAAAGTCTTTGGTCACTTACCAAATAGTATCAAAAGTCTGGCAGATAACCAACAAGTATTTAAGAAGAAATTAAAAGAATTTCTGAATGACAACTCCTTCTACTCCATAGAGGAATTTTTAGATATAAAGTAAGAAAAAAAAATTATAAAAAGAAATTTAAAAAAAGCCGCAAAAAAAAAAATAAAAAAGTTGTTATATTAACTTAAGTATGTTGTTAAATTAACTTAATTATGTCATATATTGGAAAATTTTACTCGTTCCACATCATTACGAAATATCGTATTCATGATCCATGGAACTAGTATTAATCTAATCTAATCTAATCTGCCTGGGTCATCAATCCTGATATTAAATTTCTCACTGTTCTCATTTCGACTACTTCTCATTATCTTCGTCTTTCTCGATTTACTCTCAGTCTATACTCTGTACTCATTAGACTGTTCATTTCATTCAGCAGATCATGTAATTCTTCTTCACTTAGGATAGCAATGTCATCAGCGAATTGTATCATTGATATCCTTTCACCTTGAATTTTAATTCCACTCCTGAACATTCCTTTTAATTCCATCATTGCTTCCTCGATGAACAGATTGAACAGTAGGGGCAAAAGACTACATCATTGTCTTACACCCTTTTTAATATGAGCTCTTCGTTCTTGGTCGTCCATTCTTATTATTCCCTCTTGGCTGTTATACATATTGTATATGACCTGCCCCTGCTTGTAACTTACCCCTATTTTTCTCAGAATTTCGAACATCTAGCACCATTTTACATTGTGGAACGCTTTTTCTGGGTCGACAAATCCTATGAATTTGTCTGGATTTTTCTTTAAACTTGTTTCCATTATTAACTGCAACATCATTGCCTCTCTCTCATGCCTTTACCTTCCCTGAAGCCAAACTGATTGTCATCTAGCATATCCTCAATTTTCCTTTCCATTCTTCTGTATATTATTCTTGTCAGCACTTTGAAGGCATGAGCTGTTAAGCTGATTGTGCAATAATTCTCACACTTATCAGCACTTGCCGTCTATGGAATTGTGTGGATGATGTTTTTCCAATAGTCAGATGGTATGTCGCCAGACTCATTCATTCTACACACCAACGTGAATAGTTATTTAGTTGCCACTTGCCCAACGATTTCAGAAATTATGATGGAATGTCATCTATCCCTTCTGCCTTATTCGATCTTAAGTCCTCCAAAGCTCTTTTTAATTCTGTTTCTAATACTGGGTCCGCTATCTCTTCTAAATCGGCTCCTGTTTCTTCTTCTATCACATCAGACAAATCTTCCCCCTCATAGAGGCTTTCAATGTAGTCTTTCCACCTATCTGCTCTCTCGTCTGCATTTAACAGTGGAATTCCCGTTGCACTCTTAATGTTATCAAATGGCTCTGAGCACTATGTGACTTAACTTCTGAGGTCATCAGTTGCCTAGAACTTAGAACTAATTAAACCTAACTAACCTAAGGACATCACACACATCCATGCCCGAGGAAGGATTCGAACCTGCGACCACAGCGGTCGCTCGGTTCCAGACTGTAGCGCCTAGAACCGCACAGGCACTCCGGCCGGCTAATGTTACCATCCTTGCTTTTAATGTCACTGCAGGTTGTTTTGACTTTCCTGTATGCTGAGTCAGTCCTACCGACTATCATTTCTTTTTCTATTTCTTCACATTTTTCACACAGCCATTTCATCTTAGCTTCACTGCACTTCCTATTTATTTCATTCCTCAGCGACTTGTCTTTCTATATTCCTGAGTCTCCCAGAACATTTTTGTATTTCCTCCTTTCATCAATCAATTGAAGTATTTCTTCTGTTACCCATGGTTTCTTTGCAGTTACTTTCTTTGTACGTATGTTTTCCTTCTCAACTTCTTTTATCACCCTCTTTAGGGATGTCCATTCCTCTTCAACTGTATTGCCTACTGAGCTATTCCCTATTGCTGTATCAATAGGCTTAGAGAACTTCAAGTGTATCTCATCATTCCTTAGTACTTCTGTATCCCACTTCTTTGCGTATTGATTCTTCCTGACTAATGTCTTGAACTTCAGCCTACTCTGAGTCTATATCTGCTCCTGGGTATGTCTTACAATCCAGTATCTGATTTCGGAATCTGTGTCTGATCATGATGTAATCTAACTGAAATCTTCCTGTATCACCCAGACCTTCCCAAGTATACCTCCTCCTCTTATGATTCTTGAACAGAGTACTTATTACAAGCTGAAATTTATTACAGAACTAAATTAGTGTTTCTCCCCTCTTATTTCTTTTCCCAAGCCCATATTCTCCTGCAACCTTTTCTTCTACCCCTTCCCCTACAACTGCATTCCAGTCCCCCAAGACTAATAGATTTTCATTTCCCTTTATGTATTGTATTACCCTTTCAGTATCCTCATATAATTTTCTGATCTTTTCATCTTCAGCTTGCGACGTTTGCATATATACCTGAACTATCGTTGTCGATGTTGGTTTGCTGTTGATTCTGATGAGAATAACCATATCACTGAACTGCCCTACCTCCCTATTCATAACGAATCCTACTCCCGTTCTACCATTTTCTGCTGCTGTTGATATTACCCTATACTCACCTGACCAGAAATCCTTGTCTTCTTTGCACTTCACTTCACTGACCCCTACTATATCTAGTTCTAACCGTTGCATTTCCCTTTCCAGATTTTCTAGTTTCCCTAGCATGTTAAAGCTTCTGACATTCGATGCCCCAACTTGTAGAATGTTATTATTTCGTTGATTATTCAATCTTGTTCTCATGGTAACCTTCCCTTTGGCAGTCGCCTACCAGGCATCCAAATGGGGGACTATTCCAGAATCTTTTGCTAAAGGAGAGATCATCATGACACTTCTTCAATTACAGGCCACTTGCCCTGTGAATACATATTACATGTCTTTAATGCAGTGGTTTCCATTGCCTTCTGCATCCTCATGCCATTGATCTTTGTTGATCCTGCTGCCTTCAGGGGCAGTTTCCACCCCTAGGACAAGAAAGTGCCCTGAACCTCTGTCCACTCCTCCATCCTCTTTTACAATGCCGTTGGCAGAATGAGGGTGACTTCTTATGCCAGAAATCTTCAGCTGCCAATGCTTGGTTATTAATCAGAATTTAAGCAGTGGCAGGATTTGAACCCAGGACTGAAGATGTTTTGATTATGAATCAGAGACGCTACCCCAAGCCTATAGCTATGGTTACAGATTTTATTCCTTGCTAGCTCAAATCTGAGTAACATGAATTATTTGAGAATATTGTGTTTTCAGGCACATATTACAATCCCTTCCTGGAAATTTATTTGCAGTCCGAAATTTTCTGTTGCTTTCCCCTATCTTGCCTTTTATGAAAATATTAATAAATACAATGTATTCAGCATTATTTCAGTTTGTTTGTAGTGTAAGTAACATAAAAATTGAAAACAAAAAAGACAAAAAAAATTTCCGTGTTGGGATTTGACCACATGTCCCTTGGATTACTGTTTTGTATTCTTTCCACAGTGCTAACCACTACCTTTAAATTATTCTAACGTAAATGTCTCTTGCTTTGCCCAGTCCATGCCAAATATGCTACTCTGGCCGAGCCCTGAATGTATCACAAATTTGGATGACTTTGGTGACAAGGAGTAGCTGCAGTTCCCTTGCCAGACAACTGGTAATAAGCAGTATGTGTGATAATTAATTCAGAAACAGGTTAGATAATTAGTTCAGAAAAGCTTAGGCAACATGTAAAAATAATAGCCTCAAGGAAATCAGATGGAATGATTGTTTATAAGGAAGCCCCGAAACTATAGACCAAGCATTTAATGACTACTTCAAGAATGTATGAAAAAGTATAACAAGGGATAGATCCACTCCAAGAAGTGCTATGAATGTTTTACTAGACAAAAGATGTCCACTAAGAAATTCCACATAAAACTTCCTGGAAGAGTAAAACTGTAACTCGAACTCAGGACCTTCATCTTTCGTGAGCAAGTGATCAGGTTGTGAGTCATGCTTGGAGAACTCAGTTGGTAGAGCACTTGCCTGTGAAAGGCAAAGGTCCCGGGTTCGAGTCTCGGTGAGGCACACAGTTTTAATCTGCCAGGAAGTTTCATATCAGTGCACACTCCACTGTAGAGTGAAAATTTCATTCTGGAAATTCCATATATCTTGTCTCCAACAACAACTGATTTTGTTCCCCATCCTCATTTGTTGTAACTTCTGGTGCCTATCATGTGAATTAAGCCTCACTGATTTTGTTCACTGTTTAACTGATTTGGCCCTTAAGTTAAATGTGTATTATGAAAATATTTCACTGGTGAAGTTTCCCCCAGCCTGAAAAACATCCCCTGAGTTACAGTGTGCATTGCTGAATGTCAGTATGGGAATGACAATCAGACTAAAAGTTTAACCCCTGGATTCCGCAGTACCGTACCCTTCACCATTATTAGACCCATCGTGTGCAACGAACCGTGTCTGTTTTGTAAACAGCCCACAGCCTGTGTCAGCAGTGTGCAATTTCTGTCACTCCATGAGACAGTGACCTAGTGCTTGTGCTACTGTAACCCTCTAACTCTCGGGCTCACACTCCTCCAAAGAATCAGCCTGTCACCCTGATCATTAACCTTACAAATGCACTTCCAGTTTTTCTCTCAGATTCTGAAGAGGTGGTACTGCCACGGGTACTACCAAATCTGCATTCTTTGGAAATAAATGTGTTTGTACCACTTCTTTATTCTCAATAGCTGTAACACAGTCAGCTTTAGTGATAGCTTCCCGTGCATCCTCCATAATATCTACAGCAAAATTGCTGTCTGCAGTTCCACACTCCATTAAACAAAACTCTTCAGCACTTGTAATTCTACATGCATCTGGCCCAGGCTTGACAGTCCCTTAAAGGACACCTGCTATCAGCCAATAGGGTAGAAACTACTACACTTAAACCACCTATGTTGCAATATATATCATTATTTACTGCTTTCACCACTACAGATGATTCAGACTTGCATTTTCACAAGATATTGGGGCTCATACATCCACGTTACCCTCCTTACCTTTCATAATGTTTCTACTTTCTGCATCTGTGCAAGCACTATCCTTTTTCCTTCTTTCCAACTTCTCCAGATTCCTCACATTCCTTTCTCCTGGAAGTCTGTTTGTAACCCACCAATTGTAAAACCTTTTCTACCTTTTCTCTATGTACACTCGAGTAACTCTTCTGAGCAAAGTTCTGTTCTTTTCATCAGCCTTTATTTCCTGAAACACACATACATTCTGTGCTTGCAATTGAGCTACTTCAGCTGCTGTAATTCACAACCTTCCTGTCAGGGTAGCCCTGTGTGGCATTGACAGTGACACGATTAACTCTTTACTGGTTACACAAATGCAACAAATGATGAGAACAAAACAGAACAACAACAAGATCACTTAAATGTAGTAGTAACAAAATAGCAACTTAACTTCTCTCCTAAATGGCTGCTCATAATTACTACTGTCATACTCGAACATAATGAACCGTATTCCTTGCTCAGAACAAAATACATCACCCAATTGAAATGGCACAAACTAATGCACATTTGCTACAAGTCTCAGACTCTGATGTGTTGGAAACTCTTTTCAATAAATACAACAAAAACAAAATCAAATGATGGGAAGGAAACTTAAATGCAGGACTATCAGAATACTTGGCAATGAAACTCAGCTTCTCTTCCTGATTAACTACACATGGTTAACACCTGACACACTTCTGGACAATGGCGCACAGCCCCTGTTTATGAGAAGACCTATTGCCTATATTAAGCAGAAAAAACTAACATTTTCAATTACAAACCCAAGAACACTGAGTTATCGGTCATGTACTGAACCTACAAATACAACTTCACCTCTGGTAAAATGTATGCTGAGTCACCATGACACTCAAAGTCAAACAAAAAACCACACAAAAATAAAAATAAAACATTGCACTTGCTCCACTGCATGTTGCTGCTTTCAGTTGCAGCTGGATACGATGTTCCTGGTCCAGCTACAGACATACCACGTATGACACCAAAATGTAGAGGCAAGGGTGAGTTGACTTGGTGGGTTGTCATCAGTCTGATGATGTCAGGTGATACTCAAGGAAACATCATTAATAAGACTATGGCAAATCCAGGATGGAATGATGACAATGCTGTGAAAGGAAGTCGAACACAAGATATAAGAGAAACAAAGGAGGATGGACACTGAAAACAGTAATGTGTTAGAAATAGTAACAGATGAAAAAAAGCACTGGGTTACCGGATGGAAGGAAAGCACCGGCTTGGCATTGTTATAGATACTAAGTGCCCAAAAGAGGCCTCGAAAGTATATTCGGAAATCAGAACAACAAACGTGGGATCCTGTTGCGGCGGCAATGATCACATTACCCCCATAGATAGTGAAAAATGGTTACTATGTCAACTTCGAGAATAATGTCTACAGTTCTGTGTGATATATGCAGAGTCAGAATGTTTAGGCGAGAAGCTTTTATGAATAACCATCATTTTGATGAAAACTTATTGTCCCTTAGCGTGACCACTTTGCACATCTGCCGCTACCTTCCCACGTAATACTTATTTCCGTAGGCTCGAGTGCATTAGTGCAATCTTCGTAACTAATTGTTGTAAAGTACGTGGTTTTGGCGACTTTTGGCTTCAGTAGCCTTTGGTATTACGATATGCACTTACAGTCTGGTGGTTGTGGTAAGCTATTTAATTAACATGTGAATGAAATAAATATATTAATATTTTTAACTTTTTCCACTTCCTTGAAGAGCGTGTCACCTAGAGCTGTGGAAGGAACGTTAATATATCATTTCTGTTGTAGGTTGCTTTACGTATTAAAAAAAAAAAAACACCATTAAAAAATACATAAAACAGAAGCAAAAACCCATGCTGCGCATGTCACACTTCGCCGACATCAAATCCGAATTGTCACGTCATCACAGTATAATGTTGTTTGTTCATATCTTACGCTGACATTAAAACTTCAGTATTATATTTACTTGTCCCGTTTTTGCATATTTATTTATAGTGTCAGCAATAGTGCTGCTACAGATGCAGAATGAAATATGACAAAGGAGGAAATGTTACTTTTTCGAAGATAAATAGCTGAACCACAAATGTTTTAAAGTTATCACGCTAATGTAACACACTTTGTGTGTTGAAAAATATAAAGACAGTGTAATAAAAAGCTAATATCTGAGGCCTAACGGATGTGACTGTTTTGCTACGAATTTATGGGACAAGTGCTACATAAATTCTTTAGTCTGCTTCCAGTCAACCGATTGACTGTATGCAATTCCCACCTGTAGATAAGACTCGTTTATCGTAGACTGATTGATTATCTCCAGATTTAAAAAAAACGAGCTCGTTTTGAAATGGTTGCAATAGCAAACAGTAGTTGCAGTACGCCTACCTATCACGAGAGGACCGAGTATGTGCGATTCTTTCTATAAAGACAAACGAAGATGAAACATACGGCTCAAAAAGATAAAAATGAGTGACCTTCGTCCCTAAATACAGGGTGATTATAATTAAAGTTTCAAACCGCTGTAGAAACAACACCACAGCTCAGAATGGCGTCAAATTGCAACGGAATATTAACCGTGAGGGGGGAAAACGTATGGCAGAAGAAAAACAAATAGTTACAAAATGAAGCAATAGATGGCGCTGTAAGCATCATAATTTAATAGTGGTCGACTACAAATGATAAACGAGTCCTACAACAATGCCCAAGGTGTACGTTTGACGTTAAACGAACTATACTGCCCAGTGTGCATGGGTGTACAGGTGTGATACTGTTAGTTACGTAAGCAGGTCTACGACGACAAAGTCATATCACATCGAAAGGGGGAGAATCGGCTTTTAATTGTCCTGAGGCCAAAAACCGCAAAAAAAGCATCAGTCAAAATCAAATCGGATTATTAATTTACGTGTGGCTGGCGCAAAACATGTTCAATAGGTTGTCCACCGTTTTGTGCAACAAGCTGAAATCGAGAGACAGTATATTCCACAACTTAACGAAGTGTTTCCGGGGTCAAGTTCAGAATGTGTTGCGCAATGTGTGCCTTTAATGGAGCTAAGTTTGCAGTTAAAATATTGAACACAACATCTTTCAGATAGCCCCACAGCCAGAAGTCACACTGATTAAGATCAGGTGACCGGGACGGCCAGGCTGGAGGGAAATGGCGCTTCAGCAGCTGCTTAACTGGATTTGCGATGTGCGGAGGTGCGCCATCTTGCATAAAAATGATCCCATCCACACATACACTCTGTTGAAGAGCTGGAATGACGTGGTTGTGCAAAAGACACTCAAAGCGCTTACCAGTGACAGTACAAGTAACAGGACCGGAAACAGCTGCTCTTCGATAAA
This sequence comes from Schistocerca piceifrons, assembly GCF_021461385.2. Lineage (NCBI taxonomy): Eukaryota > Metazoa > Arthropoda > Insecta > Orthoptera > Acrididae > Schistocerca > Schistocerca piceifrons. The sequence continues at coordinate 219,858,057 of NC_060146.1, forward strand.
ATATGGCCCTACGATAAGTGATGCCGTAAACCCGCACCACACAGTGGCCTTTTCAGGATGAAGTGGTATTGGTTGATTTGCGTGTGGATTTTCCGTTGCCCATTTCCGACAATTCTGTGTATTGACTGTCAGATGGAAGTGGGCTTCGTCTGTCCACAAAATCTTCCACGGCCAATCACTGTCCACTTTCATGAGAGCAAGAAATTCTAAAACAAAGGTCTCTCTTGCTGGCAGGTCAACAGGAAGCAACTCGTGCACGTGGGTAATTCTGAATGGACAGCAAAGAAGGATGTTTCGTAGGATTTTACGCACCGTGCTCACGGGTACGTCCAGTGTTCGGGCAGTTTTCCGTGCACTAAACGTTTTCACACCACCACTCGTCTCCTCCTGCATTGCTGTGGCCACTGCTTCCACTGACGTCGAATCAATTCGTTTCCTCCCTCTACCATGTTACAGACCACAAGAACCCGTCTTTTCAAATTCCGAATCATTTTCTCCACAGCCACGGCAGTCATCTGACAAACGCCTGTTTCCAAGCCCTTCAGTGTCCGGAACTTCTGTAGAGCGACGTGTGCACAGTCGTCATTCTTGTAATACAGCTTTACAAGCATAGAGCGATCCTGCATTGAGACAGTCATGGTGAATGTCGCAGACGCGAAAGGAGGAAAAGCCGGTACCCGGCGTGTTTATACCAACTTCAATGGGTCGTGCGCATGACAGATGTTTTTCATCTACGTATTCTGACATATATAGCGCCATCTATTGATCAATTTTCACACTATTTTTTTCTGCCAAACACTTTCCCCCTTCTCCGATAATATTCCGTTGCAATATGACGTCATTCTGACCGGTGGTGTTATTACTACAGCGTTTTGAAAGTTTAACTTAAATTATAATCACCCTGTATATTTCAGTGTGTGATAAATCGCTAGTTCGTTGCAATTCATAGTTACAGATTCGGCGTTTATCAGAACAGTTTCACTCTGGCGTGCTAGGAGGCAGTTTTGCAATGCTGCCACCACATTAGTTTTTTTTCCTAGGAAAAAGAATTGCGCGTTTGAGCTGTGACACCACAAAATGCTTTTGCATTTACTCTTTAAAGCTTAAAGTCAAGGTCATTTCAGATATCGAATGGCTTCAAAATACATGTATGAAATGCCCAGTACTTCTGAGTGGGATCTGTCCTGCACTAGCGATGTAATATACCTGAAGAGCACATACGGCGAAACTTTATGTGACACCATCGTTACATGGCTTTGGTGGCAGTTTATTTATTTATTCATCCAGACATGTTTCCAAATTGTGGGATACAGTACAAATGTGTATGAGTATGTGCCCCCCCTCACACACAGACAACTTGAGCTTTCGAGTGTACCTGTCCGCTTTGAGCTGTGACGTAGTACCGTTGTGGTGGGTGACGCCATTGATGAGACGGAGCATTAAATTTATGATTCGTTGTCGTAGTAACGAACGAAAATAATGGTGACAGTTGACGTGAACGTGGAATTATTTATGACTACTGTTTCCTTTGGAATATAAAATTCTTTCCAGGCATGTTACTTGGTTCGAGAAGATGAGGTTCAAATTGTGTGTTTTAGTGACGTTAACCTATCAGTTTTTTCTGTTATATCGATACTGTGTTTCGATTTTTGCGAGGCCGCGTGCTTCAATTCTCACGATTTTTGGCTGTATGTACTTGTTATAAATGATGCAGTAATAAGTGCAAGAAGTACAGAGGCGCTCACATCAGCTATCAAAGAGTTTAGAGCCGCACCCAAGGAACTTGGTTTAGAAACTAGTGACACAAAATCTAAGTATTTGGTAGCTGAGAGAGTTAGAAGGAACACAGATGATCTACTGTTAGAGGGGTACAACTTGGAAAGAGTAGATAGCTGTATTTCCCTTGGCTGAGTAATTACATCAGAAATCAAAGTGGAGGCAGATATAACAAACCGAATTAAGGCTGCCCACATATCATATAGAGCACTACATACCATGTTCAAAAGTTACAACCTAACTAGGAGAATAAAGCTGACACTTTACTAAACAGTGATCAAACCAGTTCTTATGTATGGCAGTGACGCATGGGTACTGACGGAGGCTTTGGAGAAGAAGCTAAATATACGGCAAAGGAAAGTGCTGAGGAAGATTTTTGGTCCTGTAAAAGAAGATGAGATATGGAGAATTAGGACTAATGAAGAAATAAGGGCTCTGTCAAATAACCTGATTTGGTAACCTCAGTCAAAATGGGAAGCGTAAGATAATTAGGACATCTCCAGCGGATGACAGAACAAAGGCTCACGGAGAAGACGTTGATGGATGGGAGATCGTGGTGGTAGAAGGAGGAGAGGACGACCGCGTGTGAGAAGGCTGGAAGATGAGGGAGCCGACCTGTAGACTGTGACGGTTGGATATCTGTGACTGAGGAGGCCGTGAAGTAAATAAGAAAGTAAATGTATTTGTTACCGCCTTTTGGCTTTTTATACTGTTATCGGCTTTTGTATTGGTATCAACTTGAGCTAAATAGGTCACGTGATGTTTTAACACTACCAATAGTTGGTTCCTGCTATTTTTTCCCTTTTTTCCTGTCTTTGAAAGCAAAGATTATATCGTGTTTCTCCGGTTGTTTCATTTCGTGTATTTTGCGGTTATTGTTATTTTGGAGTTGTTATTTTAGGTCTTAATTTGTTCCTTCCCAAGACCATAAGTTTACCGTTGTCGTCGCCTTACCTTCAATATGCTTTACCAAGAGTTTGTTCGATTTTGTATCTGATTTTTATATTTTGGCGCCTTGGGAACGGGTAACGCCATTGGCTGTCATTTTGAAATAATGTTTGTGTTGAATTTTGGGCCATGTTAACACGTCGTTGGTCAAAGTCGACGGATGCTGTCAAAAACTCTGATTTACTAACTATTTTCCTTCCATTGTCACAGAAAAAGTATATATAGTTCCATCGTCATAAATCGGCAGGTATATACATTAAAAATTTCTCGCGTAAGTCAGAAAGTCCGCCAAATTCTTCGCTACAGTTCGCCAAATAAAAAGCACCATGTTATGGGGGACCTGTCTCATCTGTATGTCTCTGTGGTCTATGGATCAATAACACTTCTTCAACTTCTACTACAGTAAATAATACTGGATAGCAAATACTCTGCTGAAACTAAAGCAATGTGTATGTACCAAGGAAACAAGCTATGATCGTTAGTGTTTTTAATATTCATAAATAATTTATCAGGTAGGATCAGCAAAATAATCAGATTATTGACTGCCGATTCTGTTGTCTGTGGGAAAGTATCGCCGTTGGACAAACGTGAAGAAACGCGGACAGACATGGTCATGACTTTATGTAATGGATGACAGCTCTAGTCTAAATATTTGGGGAAAACACAAAGATGCGATATTAAATGAGATGAAGACAAAAAGAGTTGTTGTTGGTGGAACGGTTCTCTGAAAGTGCAATTCATTTGTAAAAGATAGCGTCCGTATTACGTCAGAGTAAAAAATTTTAGATTATTGCTCCAGTGCTCGAAATATTTACCAATTAGGCGTGACTCGCTACCATGTACGTTTGGCAGCAGACATAGAACGAAATTCAGTAATGCGACGTGAGAATCGTAAAATATCGGTGCAGTCCCTCTGAAGGTGTAACACAGGTACTCTGGCAATTTAGGTGGGGATCCTTTGGAAGAAAGATGACGTAGTATTTGCGAAGCGCTGTAGGATAAATTTGAAGAACTTTATGCTGGAGGAAGGCTGTGCAACTATGCTGCTGCCATCTCCGCATATTTTGGTTTGCGATCTCGAGAAGAAGATACGAGACATTCAGGTCCGCATGGAGCCATACACTGAAGCGCCAAAGAAACTGGTATGGGCACGCGGATTCACATACATAGATATGTAAACGGGCAGAATACGGCGCTGCGGTCGGCAACGCCTATATAAGACAATAGGTATATGGCGGAGTGGCTATATCAGTTACTGCTGCTGCATTGACAGCTTACCAAGATTTACGAGAGTTTGAACGTGGTGTCATAGTCGGAGCACGACCGATGTGACACAGCATCTCCGATGTAACGATGAAATGCCGATTTTCCCGTAAGTCCATGCCACGAGTGTACTGGGAATATCAGGAATCCGGTGAAACATCAAATCTCCAACATCGCCGCGGCTGAAAAAAGATGCTGCAAGAACGGGACCAACGACGACTGAAGAGAATCGTTCAACGTGACAGAAATGCGGCCCTTCCGCAAACTCCTGAAGATTTCAATGCTGGCCGATCAGCAAGTGTCAGCGTGCGAACCATTCAACGAAACATCATCGATATGGGCTTTCAGCCGAACGCCCACTCGTTTAACCTTGATGACTGCACGAGACAAAGGTTTACTCCTCGCCTTGGCCTATCAACACCTACATTGGACTGTTGATGACTGGAAACATGTTGCCTGGTGGGACGAGTCTCGTTTCAAATTGCTTCGAGCGGATGGATTTGTACAAGTATGGAGACAATCTCATTAATCCATGAACCGTGCATGTCAAGCTGGTGGAGGCTCTATAATGGTGTGGGGCGAGTGCAGTTGGAGTGATGTGGGATCCCTTATACGTCTAGATACGACTCTGACAGGTGACAAGTACGTAAGCATACTGTCTTTTCACCTGGATCCATTCTTGTGCACTGCGCATTCCGACGGACTTGAACTATTCCAGCAGGACAGTGCGACACTCCACACGTTCGGAATATCTACAGAGTGGCTCCAGCAACACTTTGGGGGGTGTTTAAACACTTCCACTGGCCACCAAAATCCCCAGACATGAACATTATTGAGCGTATGTGGGATCTCTTGCAACGTGCTGTTCAACAGAGATCTCTTAGGGATTTATGGACGACCCTGCAGAATTCATGGTGTGAATTGCCTCCAGCACTCCTTCAGCCATTAGTCGAGTCCATGCCACGTCGTGTTGTGGCATTTCTGCGTGCTCGCTGGGGCCCCTCAAGATATTAGGCAGGTGTACCAGTTACTTTGGCTCTTCAGTGTATAAACGCCCGTGTCTGTTTCGCTCAGTATGAGAACGGATCGGGAGAGGGAACGGACGATATTGATACGAAGTACTCTCTGCCACGCATTCTGCAGTGGGTTAGGTGGGATGTCTGTCTACAAAGCTCGACAGAAGAAGCAAAGCAATCATAAGGGAAGGAGGAGCTAAATGAACTCATGGGTCGAGAAGGTATGTGGTGTGTTATTTCAGTGATTACAAATTGGAGTCAAATTTGGAAAGGGCTTGTCAGTATGAGCCCACTTGCCAGTATGACGTCACAGCCCTGTGGGCTAGATGGTCGCGCTGATTAGTATGCTAGGGCAGTCACAAAGTCGTTGAAGCATGTGCTGAGGCGAGCTGGCCCACGTCTCTTATAACTGGTCCTCGACATCCCGGATGCTGCCACTGCGTCCGTGTGGACGCCCGAGCTGTTACAGCACGTATTCTATTGGGGACAGATTTGGTGATCTTGCTGGTCACAGAAGTAACTCAACATCCCGCTGACAGTTCATACAGACACGTACCCTGTGTGGACGAGCGTTGTCGTGCCGAAAAGTGGCACCACGATACTGTATCGTGACAGGTGATACAAGAGGTCGCAGGATGTTCGTGACGCACAGTTGCCCCATCAGAATACCCTCAACCAGTACGATCCGCGACCTGAAGTCATACCCGACTGCTTTCCGCACCATGATGTCGACAGTAAATCTCCAAACTATTGGATGGCGGGGACCTCTTATTAGGCCGCTCTCATACTTGCCGACGATGGTAATCCATTGCAGACAAGAACTTCGACACATCACTCAACACAGTGCGACACAATTTGTTAGTAGTGCTTGCTTCCTGGTTCCGGTATCACTCGAGTATCAGCTACTTGTGTTGTGGTATTATTAGCAGTCAATGCAGGGGACTGTAATTCAAAATCTTAAACATGACTCCGAAACAGCAACTGTGTAAATCTGGAGCGGTTGGAAAAATCAGCCAAACAGTTGCAAAGCAGGAGTGGGCCTTAGCTAATGTACCATCATGTGATGTACCATTAGGTACTGTACCATCGTGTGATGTAACAAGGCCCACTCCTTTTGAAGAAGATATTTTTTCTAAATATCGAACTCTAGGTCAAGGGCTAATAAACCTTTCTTTTGCAAATGGTTGGCTCATTTTTCAACCTCTTCGGACTGATTCCCTGGTGTGGCCGCAGATAGTCTCCAGCCAATGGTGCAGGGACTCATTGCTTGTTCTCGGGTGTCGGGTGTAGGTGTGAAGTGGTTATCACGTGCTCGGTGCAGGAAAGGGCGACCCTCCCTCGTCGTGGTCAGACGTGGTCAACTGGAATCTCGGCGATTAGAGTGCCTCGCCTCACATTCCCGTGCAGTCCGACACCCTGCTACAGTCACATGTCAGTGTGCCACAAATCGCGATATAGCAGCATTGCACCAGCCATCCAAATGGACAACACTATGAGGCCTCTTTCACATTCTGTTAGGCGCTGATGAGGCGGTCTCACACGATTATGCAGCAACTGTGTGTCCGTCAAATCATCGCTCAACATTAGACGCTGTTTGCGGCCCTTACGTAACGTACCGCGCCTGGTAACAACAGTATACACAGACAACACTGAAATGCACTCGGTGGCTATTCTATGTGTCACAGAGCAGTGCGACTCCAAACCATATACGTGGCCGCCGGTAGTGTGTGTGTGAAGTTACTTTGACATCTGACCGTGTCTTCTCGGTGCTTCACTTTTTCCTCAGGCGGTATACAGGGTGTTACAAAAAGGTACGGCCAAACTTTCAGGAAACATTCCTCACACACAAAGAAAGAAAATATGTTATGTGGACATGTGTCCAGAAACGCTTACTTTCCATGTTAGAGCTCATTTTATTACTTCTCTTCAAATCACATTAATCATGGAATGGAAACACACAGCAACAGAACGTACCAGAGTGACTTCAAACATTTTGTTACAGGAAATGTTCAAAATGTCCTCCGTTAGCGAGGATACATGCATCCACCCTCCGTTGCATGGAATCCCTGATGCGCTGATGCAGCCCTGGAGAATGGCGTATTGTATCACAGCCGTCCACAATACGAGCACGAAGAGTCTCTGCATTTGGTACCGGGGTTGCGTAGACGAGAGCTTTCAAATGCCCCCATAAATGAAAGTCAAGAGTGTTGAGGTCAGGAGAGCGTGGAGGCCATGGAATTGGTCAGCCTCTACCAATCCATCGGTCACCGAATCTGTTGTTGAGAAGCGTACGAACACTTCGACTGAAATGTGCAGGAGCTCCATCGTGCATGAACCACATGTTGTGTCGTACTTGTAAAGGCACATGTTCTAGCAGCACAGGTAGAGTATCCCGTATGAAATCATGATAACGTGCTCCATTGAGCGTAAGTGGAAGAACATGGGGCCCAATGAAGACATCACCAACAATGCCTGCCCAAACGTTCACAGAAAATTTGTGTTGATGACGTGATTGCACAATTGCGTGCGGATTCTCGTCAGCCCACACATGTTGATTGTGAAAATTTACAATTTGATCACGTTGGAATGAAGCCTCATCCGTAAAGAGAACATTTGCACTGAAATGAGGATTGACACATTGTTGGATGAACCATTCGCAGAAGTGTACCCGTGGAGGCCAATCAGCTGCTGATAGTGCCTGCACACGCTGTACATGGTGCGGAAACAACTGGTTCTCCCGTATCACTCTCCATACAGTGACGTGGTCAACGTTACCTTGTACAGCAGCAACTTCTCTGACGCTGACATTAGGGTTATCGTCAACTGCACGAAGAATTGCCTCGCCCATTGCAGGTGTCCTCGTCGTTCTAGGTCTTTCCCAGTCGCGAGTCATGTTCCGTGCTCCCTATGACGCCGATCAATTGCTTCGAACGTCTTCCTGTCGGGACACCTTCGTTCTGGAAACTTGTCTTGATACAAACGTACCGCGCCACTGCTATTGCCTCGTGCTAATCCATACATCAAATGGGCATCTGCCAACTCCGCGTTTGTAAACATTGCACTGACTGCAAAACCACGTTCGTGATGAACACTAACCGTGTTACGACACATTTTTAGACGGACATCTTTGTGGGGTTTACGGTGTCAGTTCCCTCCAGCACTGCTTCAGACGTTAGTCGAGTCCATGCCACTTCGTGTTGCGGCACTTCTGCGTGCTCGCGGACCACTACACGATATTAGGCAGGTGTACCAGTTTCTTTGGCGCTTCTCTGTATTACGAAAGACTATTTTGGTCGGTTCTTTTCCCAACGATTTCTCGTAAAGTCTACGGCGCGCACCTCAACTGAGCACACTGACTCTTGTAATGTTCGAAGACTGGATACACCTTTGGACCGTGTGGCGTAGATACCGGCCGTAGCTGTGACCGCTCTGGTCTGCTTTCCCTATCTACACGAGGTGGAATGGCACTCGACAGGTGAGAGGGACAAGGATGCCCTGCTGGGTCACCGTGACGGTGACAAAGCAGCCGTCTTAACAACGGGGGGCCTTTAATTTCACGTACCGATTTAGCTCCTATCAGTTATCGCTGTCTGGTCTTGATAACAGCGTTTGAATTCTATCTCACCACGTGGTAAGCAGGAAATTCACGCCTGACCGCGACTCTTATCATTCTCGAATACAATTTAAAAATGCTGAGTGGTTAGAAATTGCTACACAATTTTTGGAGTCGCATCTTCAGTATTACTGTTTCAATGTGGAAGACTCTTATATGGAGTCTTATATGTTTGCCGTGTTACTGCCAGAGAGGTGCATTGAACACATAAAATCTACTGTAACCAAAGTGATTAGGTGCTCTGAAAGATTCGAAGCGAGTGTTTAAGCGCAGCAAAGCTAATTGTTCGAAAAGAGAATGTTGGCATCGCTCCGTTTATACATACGTCTGTACTTTGCAAGTACCAGCGGCTCCGTTTATACATACGTCTGTACTCTGCAAGTACCAGCGGCTCCGTTTATACATACGTCTGTACTCTGCAAGTACCAGCGGCTCCGTTTATACATACGTCTGTACTCTGCAAGTACCAGCGGCTCCGTTTATACATACGTCTGTACTCTGCAAGTACCAGCGGCTCCGTTTATACATACGTCTGTACTCTGCAAGTACCAGCGGCTCCGTTTATACATACGTCTGTACTCTGCAAGTACCAGCGGCTCCGTTTATACATACGTCTGTACTCTGCAAGTACCAGCGGCTCCGTCTCCGAGTGTCACAGCGGTGTCAGTGCACGATGTATAGTCGAATCTTGCTGGTTGAAATATTTACAAATCGAATTTCCTGATAAATCGAAGAAATCCTGTAGGTTGTGGTACAATCGAAATCGAAGCGGTTGTCGTGGCAGAACGCACCGGAAATTATAACTGCAGGTCAGCGGCCATTTAATGCTCGATAATTGGAATTTGTTTCGTCACTTGTTCAGGTAATTCTTCCGACACCTGTTTCTTGACGACAGTCTGCCATTTTTTTAAATAACGCAGAACGCACCGTACTGCATAAATCAGTTGCACAAATGGCTACAAAGAAGTGTCCGACTTAAAAAAAAAAAAAAAACATTCACCGTTAGTATGAGCGTTGACGGGTTCGCCGCAAATGAGGAGTAGTTGTAGAAAAAGACATCGTTTTTAAGATGACTCGTGGAGAAAAGCGTTGATAACGAAATTTGTTAATGATAGAAAAGCGATTGAAATTGAAGTTTCCTTATGCATTCTCAGAAATGTATGTGTGCCTCTCTTTTGAAGTATTGAAATAAATAAAAATACTGGCTGCTTGTCTTAGTAAAGAAATACGTATCATATTCAAGCTACAGTACAAGTTTTTAAATGTGTACTGTTATGTAGACTTTTTTTCTGATTTCATCTTGCTCACGTTAAATGGAACTCTGAATTGTTGGAACTTTTTTGTTAGGCCCATCGAGAATGGATTGTGTACGGACATGGCGTGTTGGATAACGTGAGACAGCTGCATCACCGGAAGTCTGTAGCGAGACTGGGGAAAAATCTGCTGCAGGGGCTGAACGTGTTGCAGGCGGAAAGACTCGTCACTGTTCTGTAACAGTGTTGCCGTTACATCACTGGAAGCCGCCGTAACCGTGTAACATTTTGGAGAAAGGCCGAAGTCGGCAACGCGTGCCTTTGCCGTGCAACTCGGTTCGAATCCCGGTGACAGAAGGAACATTCATCGCCAATAGGCAGGAGAGACGACGGCAGGTGGTGGCGTGAAGCTCCCGATCACCAGCCTTACCCCTCCAGTCTCGAAACCTCTCGGGCAGGTCTCACGGAGTTAGGTCGTGTGACACTGCTGATGGTGATTCGTCCGTTGGATGGGGACGCTAAGGCTTCGTTCACAGTGGCTGCGATATCGTTGGATTCCGCCGACGACCGACATCGGCCGGGAGACAGCCGATCTTTTCGAACCACTATGCCACTACGTGCGCGATCACACTACAGCCGATCCTATCTCCCGAACGTACGGACTTCGGACGACAGTCTGTGAAGCTCAAGTCAGTTCGTTTGCTCCGGTCAAATGGACCGACGTTCTCGGACACGAAATATGGAGAGGAGAAAGCAACAAGTTTACTCCAAGAAAGATTGAGTTTGTGGCATAATCGGTACATAGTTCGGAATCTATGGACTGGAATCTCAGGTTTATTCGAAAACCTTTATTGTAAAAATTTAGGCATAGATTATAACCTCAAAAATTAATTCGTTCGCGTGAAGAGGGTGGTGTATCTCCTAAGCTTATAGCTACTGTACTCGACCTTTTTTGTGATAGTTTGTCATTAGTTGTCTACGAATTGTTATTACTGCTTATTGGCGTTTTATGCCAGTAGGGGAGTGATATTGTTGATATGTAGTGGTTTGCAAATGTGTGTACGTTATGTATTTCCAATTTTGGGAGCTTTAGGTTTTCAGGGTACCTTATGCTACGCTTTATGATTGTCTTTCACTCGTGTGCTAAATGACAGTCACTGAAGGTTAATTGACGCACGTCTGCACAACTTTAAATAGATACAGCGAAACAGTTTATAGCTTGCATTTCAAGGCCACAACGAATTATCTCGAGTATCTAACAGAACGTTTCTCCCATCATCTGATATATTCGCAAAACTTGTCTGGTTATTCCGATAACTAAGGACAGAATGTATGGTACTCGCCATGTTATTTACGAGACAGGAAACCTCTTTTAGGTGTGGGATTATAATCTGGAAAAATAATTTGTTCAACTGACAAGGACGGCTTATCTTTCGCTTAAAGTTATTGTAATGGACCGTTTGAGTTGTGACAGGTCGGCATCAGCTGTCTACAAATTATTATTACTGTTCATTGGCGTTGTTTTTATGGTTGTGGGTGGTGATTCTGTTAACGTGAAGTGGTATGCAAATGTGGTGTACGTATGTGTTGCCACTTTTCAGTGCTTTGGGTTTTCAGAGTATCTTACATTAAAGTTTACGTTTGTCTTTCACACATGTACTGAATGACAATAATTGGAGGTTACTTGACGTATGCCAGCACAACGTTAAATGAATTCAGCAAAACGGCCACTTCTTGTACAGGTGTCATTCGAGGTCTATTAAAAAATCGAATTCTCATGTTAAAGATGCCAGTCTGATTCAAGTAAAACCGGAAGTGACACTTCGATATTTTACATCTGTCTATTACATCTTTCTAATAACTTCTGAAAAGTACAGTTTCAAAGTCCTTCTGTGATATGTTAGATGTTATTTACAATGCTCTAAATCCAAATTTAAGATGTAATATTTTCACTCTTGCACCTCAGATACGTGTTATACAAAATTTTTAATTGTTTCTAAACCGAATTTTGAAGTTGTGCAAGTGCACTAAAGGTCACTGTAGTATTGATTTTCTTTATTCAGATCAACACTCAATCACACGACGGTTCAATCCCACGACCGGCCATCCTGATTTAGGTTTTCCGTGATTTCCCTAAATCATTCCGGGCAAATACCGGGATGGTTCCTCTGAAAGGGCACGGCCGACTACCTTCGCCATCCTTCCCTAATCCGATGAGACCGATGACCTCGCTGTCTGGTCTCCTTCCCCAAACAACCAACCAACCAACACTCAATGTGAAATAATACTGCCATCAGAAATATTGTTAGATACTTTCTCAAACCCAGCGGGTAACTGTTTAGAGAGCAGTGAAATGTACTTGTATCTCATTACCTGAATATGCAGCCAGTACTGCATTAATTTTCACCATTTTTATAATAAAGTGAGCTGCTGTGAAAACACACATGTCTTTCGTTAATTACATAATGCTTGCTTACTTACATACAAATTTTATCCATGCATCATATAATAGAAACATGTACTTTCACCACGTAAATTAACCATTATCTGCTCGTAACCTCAGTGGCAAAAACTTTACAGACCGAAGTCGCACATCCTGTCATTGTAGCGTAATAAACCACACTCTGAACAACGCGTTTTGCAGAGACCGTTAGAGCAGTGTATCACTGAAACTACATATTATGTTAATACACGCGTATAAATACGGAAAACCTCAATTACGGCCTGTTGGTTTCTAAGGTGATGGCCGCTTCTGACGCTAATCGCTGGTGAGAGAGAAAGAAAGTGGTGTCACAAAGCGCTTTTAACTTCTGTGGCACGGTGTTGTTCCCCTCATCTCGTGTATTCGTAAAACTTGTCTGGTGGATCCAGTAACTGAGGACAGATTGAACAGTACCCGCCACGTTCGTTTCGAGACGGATGCAGCTCATTTACATGCACCTCATAATAGGAGGGTAATTCCAAAAGTAAGGTCTCCTATTTCTTTATAAGTACATAGACCTGTTTATTTCTACAATGGTTTACATCAGTTTATAGCTTGAACATTTAGCTATTTTTAGACATAATCGCCATTTCTGTCGATGCATTTTTGTAGACACTGTGCCGGTTTTTGTATGTCCATGTCATATCAGCTCGTAGCCATGCTGTTCAGAAAGTTATGAACCTCTTCTTTCACCTTTCGTGGCTATCCGACGCGTCAGTCTGGTGATTCGACTTGTTGGACTGCCTTTCATGACCAGCTTTCCTGGGGGTGTTTTCCGACATGATAACGCTCGACCGCATACCACTGTTCTAACTCAACATGCTCTACAGAGTGTCGAAAAGCTGACTTGGCCTGCACCATTGCCAGATCCATCTTCAGTCGAGCACATGCGGGACACCACCGGGCGACAGCTCCAGCGTCACCCACAAACAGCATTAACCGTCCCTGTATTGACCGACAAAGTGCATCTGGCGTGGAACCCCATCCCACAAACAGGCAATACATGCACGTTTTAATGCTTGCATCAAAAATTCTGGTGGTTATAACGGTAATTAATGTACCATCATTTCACACTTACTCGCTTACATTAACCTGTGATCTTGCAGCATTAACCATTTAAATAAACTACTGGCTATTACAATTGCCACATTAACAGGAAATGCAGATGATTAACGGGTATTCATTGGACAAATATATTATACTAGAACTGACATGTGATTACATTTTCACGCAATTTAGGTGCATAGATCGTGAGAAATCAGTACCCAGAACAACCACCTCTGGCCATAATAACGGCGTGGTACGCCTGAGCATTGAGTCAAACAGAGCTTGGATGGCGTGTACATGTACAACTGCTCATGCAACTTCAACACGATACCACAGTTCATCAAGAGTAGTCACTGGCGTATTGTGACGAGCCAGTTGTCGGCCACCGTGGACCAGACGTTTTCAATTGGTGAGAGATCTGGAGAATGTGCTGGCCAGGGGACCAGTCGAACATTTTCTGTATCCAGAAAGGCCCGTACAGGACCTGCAACATGCGGTCGTGCATTGTCCGCAGGGATCGAATGAAGGTTAGAGCCACAGGTCGTAACACATCTGAAATGTAACGTCCACTGTTCAAAGTGCCGTCAATGTGAACAAGAGGTGACCGAGACGTGTAACCAATGGCACCCCGTACCATCACGCCGGGTGATACGCCAGTATGGCAATGACGAATACACGCTTCCAATGTGCATTCACCGCGATATCACCAAACACGGATGCGACCATGATGATGCTGTAATTCGAAAGAAATGGCGTTTTGCCATTCGTACACCCAGGTTCGTCGTTGAGTACAGCACCGCAGGTGCTCCTGTCTGTGATGCAGCGTCAAGGGTAACCGTAGCCACGGTCTCCGAGCTGATAGTCCATGCTGCTGCAAACGTCGTCGAACTGTTCGTGCAGATGGTTCTTGTCTTGCAAATGTCCCCATCTGTTGACTCAGGGATCGAGACGTGGCTGCACGATCCGTTACAGCCATGCGGATAAGATGCGTTTCATGTCGACTGCTAGTGATACGAGGCCGTTGGGATCCAGCACGGCGTTCCGTATTACCCTCCTAAACCCACCGATTCCATATTCTGCTAACAGTTATTGGATATCGACCAATGCGAGCAGCACTGTCGCGATACGATAAACCGCAATCGCGATAGGCTACAATCCGACCTTTATCAAAGTCGCAAACGTGATGGTACGCATTTCTCCTCCTTACACGAGGCATCACAACAATGTTTCCCCAGGCAACGCCGGTCGGCTCCTGTTTGTGTCTGAGAAATCGGTTGGAAACTTTCCTCATGTCAGCACGTTGTAGGTGTCGCCATCGGTGCCAACCTTGTGCGAATGCTCTGAAAAGCTAATCATTTGCATGTCACAGCATCTTCTTCCTGTCGGTTAAATTTCGCGTCTGTAGCATGTCATCTTCGTGGTGTAGCAATTTTAATGGCCAGTAGTGTATGTTACCTAGACAAATGTATTCATTACTCTACTTTTTTGGTGTTGCGATTTTCTTTCCGCCAGTACGCGCCGGGATCGTCTCCTGTGTAACGCCATGTTCAACAGTGTGCGCTGAACCGTGAGCTCCGCAACACATATGCCTGCGCCAGTGTTGTGCTCTGTCGCCAGATCTGACACAAAAGTGTGGCTATCCTGTTTTAGAGAGCGATGAAGTATGCGGCCTCCTCGTTCTGTGGCGCAGCCTGGACGTCCAAAGCCTCGCCACGTGTGCACGCTTTGACTGTCCTGCATCCACTTTGTGTAGACGTCCACGACGGTATCACGCGAACAGGCTAGGAGCTTCGGTGTTTGCGAGGTGCTCGTTCCTTGGCGCAGGGGTGTAAGAATCTGCACTTTGTCCAAAGCGCGCACGTCGGCCGATATCCACAACTGCAGCCCATGCGGTCACTTCCGTGGGTCCGCATTCATCTGCGAGCCGCTTCTGTTCTTCTCATACGGCGCAACGCATCCGCAGTGTCGGGAGGCGTGTTCAGCGGACATACTGTTTTGGCCATTAGTGTGTATATCGCTATTGGTGCCTGAGGTGTCCTCCTGCAGATTATACACTAAGGTGACAAAGGTCATGCGGCAGTGATATGCAGATACACAGGTGGCGGTAGTATCGCGTAAACGAGGCATAAAAGGACGGTGCATTGCCGGAGCTGTCGTTTGTACTCAGGCGATCCATGTGGAAAAGTTTTCGACCTGATAATGGCCGCTCCATGGGAATTAATATAATGGTTATAAACAATCCTCTTCGACTGCGAACAGAAACCTGATGTTCACCTAGGTTTCGGCGCGGATAACCACGTCTTTTTCAGAACACACTAAAACTGCAAACTACCTAAAGAGGCATCGTCCATTATTAATACAGAACGCCCAAAAGGGCAAAAGACTCGCATAAAATGTAAAATAAACTTTTGTGTTAGCAGAAGATCCAACACCGTGTTACGAGTGGAGGCCGAAATGCACGCGTTTTAGCTCACGCAGGCTGGCGTGAGGAGGGAAGAACTATACTGACGTGAGGTCTGGAACATGACAAGGAATGAGAATTCAGAAAGCGGACATAATTAGTTTGATACCTAACTTTAATCCATTAATGATGAACGTCTCTATTGACGGTACATGATTCACAATATTATCTGTTCAGAATACGCTCCTGAAGTAATTATAGTAACTGAATATGGCGCCTTGCCAGGTCGTAGCAAATGACGTAGCTGAAGGCTATGCTAAACTGTCGTCTCGGCAAATGAGAGCGTATGTAGACAGTGAACCATCGCTAGCAAAGTCGGCTGTACAACTGGGGCGAGTGCTAGGGAGTCTCTCTAGACTTGCCGTGTGGTGGCGCTCGGTCTGCAATCACTGATAGTGGCGACACGCGGGTCCGACGTGTTCTAACGGACCGCGGCCGATTTAAAGGCTACCACCTAGCAAGTGTGGTGTCTGGCGGTGACACCACATAAACGTTACGTGTCTACCGTGTCAGTAGCTGTACTTGGCTCAAACGTCAGCAGCGTGCTTCCTCACCCCAGCGAACGTTCGGTGGGCCGCGGGCTCTCAGGTAAACTGAGCTCTGGCCTAAAATTAGGTAATAAATCCTTAAACTATTTTTTTTAAAAAAAACGTTGAAGTGACGTCGTACGTCTCTTCACGCATTTACACATAACTTTGCATACCATTTTGGTAACACCTGATAGCACTAATCACTTTGACCTCTCTCGGTCAATAGATAATAAGGGCAATGAAAGCGAAGTTGTACGTCCTTTCACGCAAGCCCGTTACATTATTGAACCTTTCACGTCAACAGCTATTAGAACATAAAGGTAGTTTGTCTGCTCCACGCTATATGCGTTCACAGACCTCACATGATTAAGCCTCATGGTTCAGTACCTCAAATACCTGATTTTAAGAAGTTATTTTAGCTTTAGGTTCTTCTTACAGTATTTTGGTACCTATCCGATAGCACTATTCAAAATGACCTCTGCCGGTCATTAGATATTAAGGGCGATGAAGGCGACGTTGTACGTCCTTTCACGCAATTACATTAAGCCTGTCCTACTAATTTGACCCTTTGCTGATCAGTAGCGCTTAGAATTTAATATAGTAACTTTACACGCTTATCCAAGCGCAGTCATTAAGTACCATCACCGACCTCAACTAATTTAAAAATGGGTTATTCATCCCCCATACTTTTAGCCTGCTTCTAGCTGATGGTATTTTGTCTGTCCTGCGTGCATGCGTTTTGACCATCCGTGGAACGCTTCTGACGTTTGGGCTAAGTACAGCTATTGACACGGTAGACACGTAACGTTTATTTTACGTTTTATGCGAGTCTTTTGCCCTTTTGGGCGTTCTGTATTAATGCTGGACCATGCCTCTTTGGGCAGTTTGTACTTTTAGCGTGTTCCGAAGAAGGCGTGGTTATCCGCGCCGAAACCTAGATTAACATCCGGTTTCTATTTGCAATCGAGGCGGATTCTTTATAATCATCAAATTATTCACGATTGTTGACGCGCTGCAATGTTAAAGGTTCTCATGGAATTAATATACTTCGAACGCCGGATGGTAGTAGGAGCTAGACGCATGAGACATTTCATTAGGGAAATTAATAGGGAATTCAGTATTTCGAGATCCACCGTGTCAAGTGTGTGCTGAGAATACAAAATTTCAGGTGTTACCACTCACCACGGACAGCGCATTCACTTATCGACCAAGTGCAGCCGCGTTCGCGTACAGTTGTCACTGCTATCAGACAAGCAACACTGCGTGAAATAACCGCAGGAATTTATGTGCGACATACGACGAACGTATCCGCTAGGACAGTGTGACGGAATTTGGCGAAAATGGGCTGTGGCAACAGACGACAGACGCGAGTGTCTAAATGGCTTGGTTCAAATGGCTCTGAGCACTACGGGACTTAACTGCTGTGGCCATCAGTCTCCTAGAACTTAGAACTACTTAAACCTAACTAACCTAAGCTTTTGAAATGTGGTGCTACAGAAGAATGCTGAAGATTAGATGGGTAGATCACATAACTAATGAGGAGGTATTGAATAGGATTGGGGAGAAGAGAAAATTGTGGCACAACTTGACTAGAAGAAGGGATCGGTTGGTAGGACATGTTCTGAGGCATCAAGGGATCACCAATTTAGTATTGGAGGGCAGCGTGGAGGGTATAAATCGTAGAGGGAGACCAAGAGATGAATACACTAAGCAGGTTCAGAAGGATGTAGGTTGCAGTAGTTACTGGGAGATGAAGAAGCTTACACAGGATAGAGTAGCATGGAGAGCTGCAGCAAACCAGTCTCAGGACTGAAGACTACAACAACAACAACCTAAGGACATCACACACATCCATGCCCGAGGCAGGATTCGAACGTGCGACCGTAGCGGTCCCGCGGTTCCAGACTGAAGCGCCTAGAACCCCTCGGCCACACCGGCCGCCCGAAGTATGCTGAAATTGTGCTTAATGTGGAACTGGAAATTTACTTACGACCTTTGTAAAAATTGTTTTACGAATGCTACACGATGTTTACCCGAAATCCTGTCCAAACCTTCCACGTAATCTAGTCTGAGCGCCTACGCGGCTGGTAGTAACCAAGGATGTCCCAACAGCAACGGACTTGGTAAACGTTTCCACACACCAAGTGTACCACGTGATGCTTCACGCGTTCCCAGACGGCGGTGGCCTCTTCCAGCAGGACATCTGTCAGCGTCAGAAGGGTGGAGTCACTGCTGTGGGGTGATGGGCAAGATAAGAACTCATGCTCCACCCCCGTCGGCGGTTCGGGTCCTCCCCCTGGCATGGATGTGTGTGTGTTGTCCATAGCGTAAGTTAGTTTAGGTTATATTAAGTAGTGTGTAGGCTTAGGGACCGATGACTTCAGCAGTTTGGTCCCATAAGACCTTACCACAAATTTCAATTCAAATAAGAACTCATTTCGAGGTCTCGGCCACCAAATTCGCTGCAATCTGCCTGGGATGCTACGGGACACCAGCACCGAGCCCACAAATCAACGGCTCGTAATTTATTCGTAACTGTGTGACCTGTAGTGGCGCATATCTCCAGACGCCTGCCAGGAATTTTTGAATAAATCTAACGTAGCATCGCTGCTGTATTGCGTTCCGAAGTGTGTGCCAACATGCTGTTAATCAGGTGGTCTCAATATTTTGGGTCATCAGTGTCTATCCTCGACAGTGTATCGTTTCGATCGACTGCATTTCGAATGCTGCAGCTGCTCTGTGCAAAATGACATGCAGTCGATAATCTGAAAAAGTGGAGAACCCAAAACGGGAGGAGGAACGAAATTAAAGTTTAGTGATTAAGAGGGTGTGTGATGTTGTTTCAGTGATTCCAGTACCGAGTGAAATACACTCCTGGAAATTGAAATAAGAACACCGTGAATTCATTGTCCCAGGAAGGGGAAACTTTATTGATACATTCCTGGGGTCAGATACATCACGTGATCACACTGACAGAACCACAGGCACATAGACACAGGCAACAGAGCATGCACAATGTCGGCACTAGTACAGTGTATATCCACCTTTCGCAGCAATGCAGGCTGCTATTCTCCCATGGAGACGATCGTAGAGATGCTGGATGTAGTCCTGTGGAACGGCTTGCCATGCCATTTCCACCTGGCGCCTCAGTTGGACCAGCGTTCGTGCTGGACGTGCAGACCGCGTGAGACGACGCTTCATCCAGTCCCAAACATGCTCAATGGGGGACAGATCCGGAGATCTTGTTGGCCAGGGTAGTTGACTTACACCTTCTAGAGCACGTTGGGTGGCACGGGATACATGCGGACGTGCATTGTCCTGTTGGAACAGCAAGTTCCCTTGCCGGTCTAGGAATGGTAGAACGATGGGTTCGATGACGGTTTGGATGTACCGTGCACTATTCAGTGTCCCCTCGACGATCACCAGTGGTGTACGGCCAGTGTAGGAGATCGCTCCCCACACCATGATGCCGGGTGTTGGCACTGTGTGCCTCGGTCGTATGCAGTCCTGATTGTGGCGCTCACCTGCACGGCGCCAAACACGCATACGACCATCATTGGCACCAAGGCAGAAGCGACTCTCATCGCTGAAGACGACACGTCTCCATTCGTCCCTCCATTCACGCCTGTCGCGACACCACTGGAGGCGGGCTGCACGATGTTGGGGCGTGAGCGGAAGACGGCCTAACGGTGTGCGGGACCGTAGCCCAGCTTCATGGAGACGGTTGCGAATGGTCCTCGCCGATACCCCAGGAGCAACAGTGTCCCTAATTTGCTGGGAAGTGGCGGTGCGGTCCCCTACGGCACTGCGTAGGATCCTACGGTCTTGGCGTGCATCCGTGCGTCGCTGCGGTCCGGTCCCAGGTTGACGGGCACGTGCACCTTCCGCCGACCACTGGCGACAACATCGATGTACTGTGGAGACCTCACGCCCCACGTGTTGAGCAATTCGGCGGTACGTCCACCCGGCCTCCCGCATGCCCACTATACGCCCTCGCTCAAAGTCCGTCAACTGCACATACGGTTCACGTCCACGCTGTCGCGGCATGCTACCAGTGTTAAAGACTGCGATGGAGCTCCGTATGCCACGGCAAACTGGCTGACACTGACGGCGGCGGTGCACAAATGCTGCGCAGCTAGCGCCATTCGACGGCCAACACCGCGGTTCCTGGTGTGTCCGCTGTGCCGTGCGTGTGATCATTGCTTGTACAGCCCTCTCGCAGTGTCCGGAGCAAGTATGGTGGGTCTGACACACCGGTGTCAATGTGTTCTTTTTTCCATTTCCAGGAGTGTACAAAGAGAACTCGCCGTTGTGAGTCGACTTCTCTGTATGACGTAACAGCCTCTGCGCGCTGGATACGCGCACTGCTTCACTTGGGACAGGTGTCATCAGGCCGTTACATCCTCTCGTGAGACAAGCTGGCCCAAAACTACTGTAACTGTGGTGGCTCCATAATGGTGTAGCCTGTGTTTACATGGAATGCACTGGGTCCTCCGGTTAAGAGGAACCGATTATTGGTTATGTTTGGCTACTTGGACGCCATTTGCAGCCATTCAAGTGCTTCATGTCCCCAAACAATGACGAATTTTTATGGGTGACAATTCGCTATGTCACCGGGTGACAAAAGTTCGCTGATGGTTTGAAGAATATTCTGGACAGTTCGAGGGAATGATTTTGCCACCCAGATCGCTCGATATGAATCCCAGCGAACATTAATGAGACATAATCGCGACGTCAGTTCGTACATAAAATCCTGCTCCAGGAACTCTCTCCCAGTTACAGACTGCTATAGGAGGAAAATGGCTCAGTTTCCCTGCAGGAGACTTCCAACCACTTGTTGAGTCCATGCCACGTCATGTTTCTTCAATACGCGTGGCAAAACGAGATCCGACAGGGTATTAGGAAGGTATCCCGTGACTTTCATCACCTCAATGCAGAAGCAGACGCAGATGCAGAGAGCTCCTGTCTGCGAGCGCCACACTTGTAAACGACATTTTGAGCGAGCCGGTGTTGGTGTTTTAAGAAAGCTCGTAGCGTCGGGGAAGGTCGCTATGGCTTCGAAGGTCGGTGAGTGTCTAGGTGGACGTGTGACTGCTCTTATCTTATCCTCGCACGGGCGACCATAGCTATTGCATTGGTGACGGCTGCGCGGCGGAAACCGAGGCCGAAACGCAGTCCTAGTGGGAGCTACGAGACCGTGAGACGGCCCCTGACGTTTCTGCCGGTACCCGTCTGTCTCGCGTGTGCTGTGCGTTCCAGCTCCAGCCGCCCCGCATCCCTCCACTGGACGCAGTCACCCCCCAGGATGTCCCTGCCGCGTAGCTTCGCGGCGTTCTGCCTCGTTGCCACCGCCTTCATAACTCAGGTAAGCGCTTTTAGTATCCAAGCACGGTGGAACTTCGTTCCTACGGACTTACTGGGACAGTGGGTCATCCGTTTTATTGAAAAGCCCCATAATTCGGGAATTCCGGAAAAAATAGTGTCGCTTGAGGTGAATGGCATAAAGACACACGTTTATTTATTTACATGTAAACACGAATGCTCTGTTTCAAATTCTAAACGTGGCAGGAGGCGAAAAGCTATTTACAATTTGTGCAGAAACCAGCTGCCAGTTATAAGAGTCGAGAGGCACGAAAGTAATGCAATGGTTGAGAAGGGAGTGAGACACGGTTGTAGCCTATCCCCGATGTTATTTAATGTATATACTCAGCAAGTAGTAAAGGAAACAAAAGAAAAATTTGGAGTAGGAATTAAAGTGCAGGGAGAAGATGCAAAAACTTCAAGGTTTGCCAGTGACATTGTAATTCTGTCACAGACAGCAAAGGATTTGGAAGAGTACAGTAGTTAAACGGAATGGACAGTGTCTTGAAAGTAGGATATAAGATGAACATCAACAAAAGCAAAACGAGGGTAATGGAATGTATTCGAATTAGGTGATGCTGAGGGAATTAGATTAGGCAAGGAGACACTTAAAGTAGTAGATGAGTTTTGCTATTTGGGAAGCAAAATAACTGATGACGCTCGAAGTAGGGAGGATATAAAATGTAGACTGGCAACGGCAAGAAAAGCGATAGTGAAGAAGAGAAATTTGTTAACATAGAGTCGAGATTTAAGTGTCAGGGAGTCCTTTCTGAAAGTATTTGTATGGAGTGTAGCCATGTATGGAAGTGAAATATGGCCAATAAAAGTTTAGAAAAAAAAGAACAGAAGCCTTTGAAACGCGGTGCTGCAGAATAATTGTCAAAGTTAGATGGGTACATGACGTATCTTGTGAGGAGGTACTGAACAGAATTGGGGAGAATAGAAATTTGTGGCACAACCTGACTAGAAGTATGGATCGGTTGATAGGACACATTCTGAGGCATTAAGGGATCACCAATTTAATACTGGAGAAAAGCGCGTAGTGGGTGAAAACCGTAGAGGGAGGCCAAGAGATGACTACAGTAAGAAGGATGTAGGTTGCAGTAGTTGTTTGGAGATGAAGAGGCTTGCACAGGGTAGAGCAGCATGGAGAGCTGCATCAGATCAATCTTTCAACTGAAGTTCACACCAACAACACGGATACCGAAATCAGTACATTCACAAACTAATGTAGTAATGCGTTGACTATGCCTCCAAAACCAGCCACCGCCAATCAGTCGCTTTTGTGTCTGACTCTGCCCCTGGTGTCGTCGAGTAGTGGTTGTGCGGTGGCGGCTGCTGTTTTTTTGGACAACTGAAGTGGTACGGAGTGCCCGAAGTTGTCGCTATCGCATCATGGTGGTCACCACGACACCACAAGTAACAGAGCCCAGTGTGTTGTCCTCGACCGCGAGTGTTGATCAGAGGCAACGGATCCCCAGGAGTGCCCGAGGGAAGTGTGACAGGACCGCTGCTCTTCTTTTTATCCATAAATAATCCAGCGGAGAGTGTAAGCAGCAGTGTGCGGCTCTTTACCGGTGATGACGTGCTGTATGCGATGTGGTCGACGTTGACTGTAGGAGAATACAAGATGACTAAGGCAAGATTTCTAATTGGTGTCATGAATGGAAGCTAGCTCTGAATGCAGAAAAATGTAAGTTAATGCTGATGAGTGGGAAAAAAAAAATCCGTAATATTCGAAAGCAGGGTTCGTAGTGTTCTGCTTGACACAGTGGCGTCGAATAAGTGTCTACTCGTAACGTTGCAAACCGATATGAAATGGAGTGAATACGTAAACGTTGTAACAGGGAAGGAGAATGATCGACTTCACTTTACTGGGAGAATTTCAGGCAAGTGTCGTTGATCTGTAAAGGAGACCACAATAGTGCGACCTAGTCTCAAGTACTACTCGAGTGTTTGACATCTGTACCAGTTCGGATTGAAGGAACACATCGAAGTACTCCAGAAGCGGGCTACCAGATTTCTTACCAGTAGGTTCGAACAAGGCACAAGTGTAAGAGAGGCGCCTCGGGAACTCAGAAGAGGATCTCTAGAGGCAAGCCGGCGTTCTCTCTGAGGAACGCTAGCTATTGAGAAAATTTAGAGAACCAGACTTTAAAGCTGACTGTAGAGCGATTCTACTGCCGCCAAACTACATTTCGCGTGAGAACCATGAAGATGGGCTTAGAGTGCTCAGTGCTGGTACGGAGGCTTATGGACTGTCGTTTTTCTCTTGCTCTGTTTACGAATGTAACCTAAAACGAAACGACTACTTTTGGTACAACGTACCCGCCGCCACTCACTGTACGTCGGCTTGCGCAGTATGTATGTGGATGTAGATGTAGATATAGACCTCCTGTCCCTTTCGTATCAGTGTATCTTTCACGGAAAAAAATATCGAGATTGCTCTGTAATGTGCTCTAGGTTTAGTTTACATAGTAAAAAGTTTTTTTGATTAAGTAGAACTAAAACGATAGAAATTATAATAACTAGGGGAAAGCATATGAATGGTGATATTTGGCGGATTTTGTTAATGAATCAGCATTAGAAGCTTTCACGAACATTCTCGCTTATTAACGAATCTTTCTCAGGGTTCCAGAATGTTCTCGGAAGTTCTAGCAAACAACATCGAAATGGCACATAACGCATTAGTGTCTGACAAAACCTTGTTCACCGATAAGTTGCGCAACAGAGGAACAAGTCATTCAGAAAGTGTATCCGCTTATAGACCGAAACTGCATAAACAAAGAACTGTTGCGCAAGCAAATAATTTTACCGGCGACAAATGACGTATACTACTGGCCATTAAAATTGCTACACGAAGAAGAAATGCAGATGATAAACAGGTATTCATTGGACAAATATATTATACTAGAACATTTTCACGCAATTTGGCTGCATAGATCCTGAGAAATCAATACCCAGAACAACCACCTCTGGTCGTAATAACGGCCTTGATACATCTGGGCATTGAGTCAAACAGAGCTTGGATGGCGTGTACAGGTACAGCCGCCCATGCAGCTTCAACACGATACCACAGTTCATCAAGAGAAGTGACTGGCTTAATTTGACGAGCCAATTACTCGGCCACCATTGACCAGACCTTTTCCGTGAGAGATCTGGAGAATGTGCTGGCCAGGGCAGCAGTCGAACATTTTCTGTATCCAGGAAGGCCCGTACAGGACCTGCAACATGCGGTTATGCATTATCATGCAGAAATGTAGGGTTTCGCAGGGATCGAATGAAGGGTAGAGCCACGGGTCGTAACACATCTGAAATGTAACGTCCACTGTTCAAAGTGCCGTCAATGCGAACAAGAGGTGACCGGGACGTGTAACCAATGGCACCCCATAGCATCACGCCGGGTGATACGCCAGTATGGCGATGACGAATACACGCTTCCAATGTGCGTTCACCGCGATGTCGCCAAACACGGATGCGACCATCACGATACTGTCAACAGAACCTGGATTCATCCGAGACAATGACGTTTTGGCATTCGTGCACCCAGGTTCGTCGTTGAGTACACCATCGCAGGCGCTCCTGTCTGTGATGCAGCGCCAAGTGTAACCGTAGCCATAGTCTCTGAGCTGATAGTCGATGCTGCTGCAAACGTCGTCGAACTGTTCGTGCAGATGGTTGTTGTCTTGGAAACGTCCCCATCTGTTGACTCAGGGATCGAGACGTGGCTGCTCGATCGGTTACAGCCATGCGGATAAGATGCCTGTCATCTCGACTGCTAGTGATACGAGGTCGTTGAGATCCAGCACGGCGTTCCATATTACCCTCCTGAACCCACCGATTCCATATTCTGCTAACAGTCATTGGATCTCGACCAACGCGAGCAGCAATGTCGCGATACGATAAACCGCAATCGCGATAGGCTACAATCCGACCTTTCTCAAAGTCGGAACCGTGACGGTACGCATTTCTCCTCCTTACACGAGGCATCACAACATCGTTTCACCTGGCAACGCCGGTCAACTGCTGTTTGTGTATGAGAAATCGGTTGGAAACTTTCCTCATGTAAGCACGTCGTAGGTGTCGCCACCGGCGCCAACCTCGTGTGGATGCTCTGAAAAGCTAATCATTTGCATATCACAGCATCTTCTTCGTGTCGGTTAAATTTCGCCTCTGTAGCACGTCATCTTCGTGGTGTAGCAATTTTAATGGCCAGTAGTGTAGTTCAACAAACAAATCATGGTGTGCAGAACGTGGTACCAGGGAAAGAAAACGTGTTTAAATGCGGTGATACAGAGATGAAGCAATGCGGAAGTGTAAACTTCGCAAGAAAAATTCGTTCAGTGTTACCAATGTGACTTTGCAAAAAACGGTTCACAACAATGTCATAAAAGCGGATGTATTAACGGAAAAAGAAAGGCAAGACAGTACTCATTCACGAATTCCACTCACTTTAACTAATTTAACATTCAGCTTTAAAAGCTTCAATTTCTGGTAAGATTAGCGTACCTTATGACTATCAACGAAGCACAAGGGCCAACAGTTGATTATTGTGGATTGAATTAAAAAGAATAAATACTGTAGGCATGTCAGTTAGAAAACAGAAAATGGGGGAAGCAATTTATAAAGTTTTGAAACTTCCGGAAAATACTCATATGGGGTGTAGTAGTGAGAAACCTACACCATCTCCCCCCCTCCCCCCCCCCCCTCCTGGTGTCAAAGGTGCGTCTCCTCTTTTTCTATTCCACTTTTCAAATTCTTGCTCAAAATGATTCATTTGTGGAAGAGAACTGTAATTAGAAAATATATTTGGTACCGTGTTTTACGGACTGTAAGACGCTGCTGACTATAACACGTACCTTAATTTTTAAACAATTTTTAAAAAAATACATTTTTACAATTTTTATTGTTAGATTGCAAAACGAGACTAAAGAAAAATTCTTAGTTTAAAAGACGGAATTGACCTTTAAAACACCTGAAAATTGTCATCTTCTGGTTTTGGCCATTTTGTGTTCAATCCTCTATTTACACATTTAGTCTTCCTCATTTTTTCGAGCTCTCCTTTGCTATCCCGCCAGTCACGGATGGTTTTTTCTGCTGGTGGAGGGCCGAAATACCACTCAGCTGCTCTGTTTCCACATTCTTCTGAATATGCCATTACTTTCTATTTACAACCCACATCATTTTTATGCGTTACGAAACTAGCGGCTAACAAATATATTGTACTGTAGCCGATCACAAATCACTTTCAGTTCAAGCTGACGTCACTGAGGCTTTTTTGCGGATGATGCTGTGGTATATCGAGAGGTTGTAACAATGGAAAATTGTACTGAAATGCAGGAGGGTCTACAAAGAATTGACGCATGGTGCAGGGAATGGCAATTGAATCTCAACGTAGACAAGTGTAATGTGCTGCGAATACATAGAAGGATCCTTTATCATTTACATACAATACAGGAAGCAGTTAATTCCATAAATTATCTGGGAGTAGGCATTAGGAGTGATGACCATATAAAATTAACCGTCGGTAAAGCAGATGCCAGACTGAGATTCATTGGGAGAATAAGGAAATGCAGTCCGAAAACAAAGGAAGTAGGTTACAGTACACTTGTTCGTCCACTGCTTGAATACTGCTCACCGGTGTGGGATCCGCACCAGATGGGGTTGACAGAAGAGATAGTGAAGATCCAACGGAGAGCAGCGCTCTTCGTTACAGGATCATTTAGTAATCTCGAAAGCGTTACGGAGATGATAGATAAACTCCAGTGGAAGACTCTGCAGGAGAGACACTCAGTAGCTCTGTACGGGCTTTTGTTGAAGTTTCGAGAACATATCTTCACGGAGGAGTAAAGCAGTATATTGCTTCCTCCTACGTATATCTCGCGAAGAGACCATGAGGATAAAATCAGAGAGATTAGAGCCCACACAGAGGCATACCGACAATCCTTCTTCCCGCGAACAATACGAGACTGGACTAGAAGGGAGAACCGATAGAGGTACTCAAGGTACCCTCCGCCACACACCGTGAGGTGGCTTGCGGAGTATGGATGTAGATATAGACGTGCACCGTCGACTGCAGTGACGCCTCACAGGCCAGACAGTGTTGTGAATCCCCACAACTGACGTTGGTCGCATCTGTGCACCGCTGCTGCCACTCGAATCCAGTGTAGCCAGATAGAGATAGGTTTCCCGCGGCATCGAATATACGGCCATTTTGAAGACTGGCGGGAATATTAAATCAAACACTGTACATTTTTATATTAATATGGAGTATAACACGCACTTAAATTTTGGAGGCAATTTTTCTAAGAAATAAATGCGTCTCATAGTCCGTAAAATACGGTATATTTTTTGCTTGATGTAACTGTCTTTTTGAAATCCGCACTAGGTACCCAACAATGAAATCGGGAAGTTCTCTTCCCATTCACTCACCGTTCGTCTTCTACTGTGACTGCTGTTTTTCTCGCATGCACCCAGTTCATGTCGTAAACTTACTAAAGCTGTGTGGGGCGCTCCAGTTGTTATGTTTTGTGGTATTTCTTGTTAATCTCTTTTTTTTTGTCTTGAGAGAAGAATAATGCTGGACCCAACCATCTACTTTATTTCTGGTAAACCTGTTTCGGAAAGAGAGACGAAGGAATTGAAAACATTTATACCTGTAAGCAAGTAATGGAAGGGTGAGTCTCACACTCTTCTACAGAAAGTTGGAACGACTGAAGTGTGTAAGGTATGTCGGCATGAACGTATTAAGCAATGTAATTAACCAGAAAGCTGCGCAAGTAGATAGTACGCTGCGCTGACAAGAGTCATGGGATGGATACCTCGTAATGTCGGTTCGGAGCGTTTTTTGCCCGAGATAGTGCAGCAGCTCGAGGTGACATGCACTCAAATGGTTCAAATGGCTCTGAGCACTATGGAACTTAACATCTGAGGTCATCAGTCCCCTAGAACTTAGAACTACTTAAACCTAACTAACCTAGGGACATCACACACATCCATGCCCGAGGCAGGATTCGAACCTGCGACTGTAGCAGTAGCGCGGTTCCGGACTACAGCGCCTAGAACCGCATGGCCACCGCGGCCGGCACATGCACTTACCAAGTGGTTGCAAGTCCCCTCCAAAAATATTGATCCATGCTGCCTCTGTAACCGTCCATAATTGCGGAAGTGTTGCAGATGTAGGAGTTTGTGCACGAACTGGCTTTTCAGTTATATATGTTAGATGGGACTCATGTCGGGCGAACTGGGTGGCCAAGTCATTCGCTCGAACTGTCCAGAACGTTCTTCAAACCAGTCGCGAAGAACTGTGCCCCAAGGACATGGCGCATTGTCATCCATAGAAACCCCATCGTTTTTTGGAAACGTGAAGTCCATGAATGGCTGCAAATGGTCTGCAAGTAGTCGAACATAACCATTTCCAGTCAGTGATCGGTCCAGTTGGACCAGAGGAACCCAGTCCATTCCATGTGAACACAGCCCACACCATAACGCTACCATCAGCTCTTACCTACTGAAATCGGGACTAGTCCGAGCAGACCACGGTTTTCCAGTCGTCTAGGGTCCAACCGCTATGTTCAGGAGCCCAGGAGAGGCGCTGCAGGCGATGTCGTGCTGTTTAGCAGAGGCACTCGCGTAGGTCGTCCGCTGCCACAGCCCATTAACGCCAAATTTCGCCGCGCCGTCCTAACGGATGCGTTCGTCATGCGTCCCATTGTTTTTTGCGGTTATTTCACGAAGTGTTGCTTGTCTGACAGCTCCAGGCAAACGCCGCTTCACAACGCGCTTCACAGCTCCTTCCACACCACAGATAAATTCTTGGATAGGAACCAATAAATCTATAGGTCTAATATATGCATTTTGTGCCATTTAAGGGAATGGGGTACGTAAAAAAAAATTTTAAGCTTCTTTCTTAAAAAAAAAAAACCTTCATTCATGTGTGCATTTCTTATGCACTTGACACGTGCCACATCATAACGGTATCCGTGAGAGTGATGAATGGGATTCGTAACTAACTAGCTAACTAACTAACTAGATGCTCTCGGTCGTCATCCGTGGTGAGAGGTAATACCTGAAATCTGGTTCTCTCGGCACACCCTTGAGACTGTAGATCTCGGAATATTGAATTTCATAACGATTTACGAAATGGAATGTCTCATGCGTCTAGCTCCAACAACCAATGCGCTTTCCAAGTGCATTAATTCCCGTCGAGCGGCCATAATCACATCGGAAACTTTTTCACATGGACCACCCGAGGCCAAATAACAGCTCCTGTATTGCTGCGCCCTTTTATACCTTGTGTAGGCGATACTACCGCCATCTGTCTATGTGCATATCGCTATACCATGACTGGCGTCAAATGGTTCAAATGGCTCTGAGCACTATGGGACTTCACATCTGAGGTCATCAGTCCCCTATAACTTAGAACTACTTAAACCTAACTAACCTAAGGACATCACACACATCCACGCACGAGGCAGGATTCGAACCTGCGACCGTAGCATCAATGCGGTTCTGGACAGAAGCCCCTAGAGCCACTCGGCTAAAGCGGCCGGCTGACTGCTGTCACCTCAGAGCAGAAGTTTAAGATCGTCTTCATCTTATCCATTCAGTTGGAAGAACGACTGTTTCATACGAGACGTGCTGAAACGTGTCACTTACAGACTGAAAAGTTATGAAATGTATGAAGTTCGTGTTTTAATTCTCTAACACACACTGTTCGAGAAAGCAGACAAACGCAGTGATGATATTGGTAAAAAAGTTTCCTAACGCATTAACTGTGTTTTGTGTTTAGCAGCTGCACAAGTCCTTTATCATCGAAACTGCTACGCTAAATTAGTGTCTGTTCAAAAAAGAGACCACCCTCGTAATATGATCTTTCCAAGAAGTACACAATTTTAAACATTCTTCGAGGCATGTAAATTTTCAATGCACGATTTATAACAGAATGTCGATGAATGTCTTCCAGAACGAGACACAATGACTATAAACATACTGAAGAGCAAACTGGCTGGACACCACTGGGACGGAGTCCTATTTCCCTGAAACCCAATGTCCACCCCCAACCCCGTCGTTTGTTTTTGTGGTAGTAGCCACAAACTTTTAATTTGACAGAGGATTTGGAGGGTGGTATTCTCTAGATAATTATATACAAGAGCTTATTTGTTGAACAGATACGGCGGTATTGTAAGTATATTATAAAGACAGTAGTTGTTGATTAATTCTACAACAATTCTTAATTATCATGTCAAATGATTTTGCATCTAATATGAATTGTAAGGAGCGTAATCCTGAAGAAAAAGCTGTATAGTAGAGTTTCTCTGAATCAGTAAAAGTCAGTTTTAAAAGGAATTCTTTTTCTTGCCTTCAGATTTTAGTGCTAAAATTTATTTTCTACTCATACGTTTCTATATATACAAAAGGCAAGTAGTTTTGTAGAAACAGAAGAAAGATTTAAAATTGTGACAAGAGCTTAGGGTAATGGATTTTTAGTCTTCCAGGTAGAAAGTCTCAAATACTGGTTATCTTGTTTAAAACGTATATCCCTGAGCGGAATTTCACTATTTTTCCACTGGAAGTGTCTAAAAGAAAGGAACCGTTTCTTGGTAAACATTGAAAAAAGGTTTAAAAAAAGCTGAATTAAGGGGTGAGGTGGGTGGGTGCACCCCCGGTACGGGAGGAAACTTTTCTTTTTACTACTTCTGCATCCCTTACGGGTGTTTTCCCAAATTTTCAAAACTTTATAAATCATCTTCCCCACTTTCCCAGAGTCCCTGGTTTAGAAATATGCGTAGCGTCTCAACATTCTCGATAAACACAAAACATACTCGTCTTTGCACCCGAAACTAAAACTTCAGTTTCAGTTTGTAAAGAAATACTTGTAATATGGTAGGTACTACACAAATGAGACGATTGATTTGCACATTTTTCACCAGTTCAAGACAGAAATGAGAAGAGAAAGCCCGAGCAAAGCATGTCCCTTTCAGAAAGGTTATACATTACTTTCATATAAATACTGAAAAAGAAACACACTGAGTTTTATAACCTCAAATAATGAGTAAGTTTGTCTTCAGCAAGATTCATAGGTCGCTGGTGTTCTGCACCAACATGATAGCGTTCCGCCAGCATCAGTTTGATTGAAGTCGTTTCTGCCTGGCCTTCTAAACCAGTCAACAGCGATCCCGTGTGTTGTGTCCTGTGTATGTTTCGCGATGTCCTCAGATTGAGAGCCAGCGTCCTCAGCTATAGCATCATCACTGTCCTCATTGTCTGCAGATGAGCAGATGGCTATAAGGCTATAATTTCGTAATCAGCGATCGTGCGGTGGCCTGCATCATTGTCATTTCCATCATTAAGACGTCCTCCTGAACATCGTGGAATATTTGCTAATGCTTCAACGATATCATTTCTTAATAAATGGTTCAAATAGCTCTGAGTACTATGGGACTTAATATCTGTGGTCATCAGTCCCCTAGAACTTAGAACTACTTAAACCTAACTAACCTAAGGACATCACACACATCCTCGCCCGAGGCAGGATTCGAACCTGCGACTGTAGCAATCGCGCGGTTCCGGACTGAGCGCCTAGAACCGCTAGACCACCGCGGCCGGCCATTTGTCAATAATTCTTCTTTATTCGTCCTATTCAAGTCATCTAACGCTAACTTATCTTTGCTGTAATTTTACACTTCTCTTTGCTGTCATTTTACACTCGCAAGAAACCCGCCAGTACAGGTATCGTACAGCTTCGTATTAACACGTGAACACGTTGCTCGAGGATTCTTAATTGTCGTAGTCGTTTGTTGCCGCTGTTACCTGTACAGTTACTGGACTTATAAAAGAAGTTCAAATGTGTGTGAGATCTTATGAGACTTAACTGCTAAGGTCATCAGTCCCTAAGCTTACCCACTACTTAACCTAAATTATCCTAAGGACAAACACACACACCCATGCCCGAGGGAGGAGTCGAACCTCCGCCGGGACCAGCCGTATAAACGAAGTGAAGAGAAATGGGGAGAAGGTTCACTTACATTACAGAAACAATGAAATGCATTAGTTTCCAAACTGGATCATGGCCTAAAGCCGTCGTGTGGTAAATGACCGAATCGTCTACAATTGTTACACGTAGCTGGTACTGACTTAGTGCATGGAGTACAGTGAGGAAGGGCGGTCGGTGCTCTGTGTGCTAATGAAATGATATTAGCCACATGTGCTGTGAGAGTGCTGAGCGGGACACCTTTATGTGGTCAGGACGGTGATGTGGTCGTTTTGGCGCTAATAAAACGTGACTGGCTTGTTAAGAGTTGTTGGTTAAGACGCACAGTTGAGTGTCTCCTGGTCAGCCTCGGCTGACGCCTCCTGCCTGTGACACGGTGGAACTCCACTGGCCCCTGCCGTTTGCGTGTCTCGGTTCGTCGCCGAGGCTGCTACCCCAGCAGTTCGACAGAAGTGTTGCGGGCTGCCGCCCGGCAACCTGCAGGCGAACGCGTAGTGCACGAGTGAGCCGCCAGTGTTTGTAGGGTACTCAGTGTCGCTCTGGAAGATGAAGACGACCGGGACGCTGTCGGAAGTGCTGTGGTCAGATAATCCTGGCCTGACAGGAAGGTAGGCCCCGGCACCCCTAAGTGCCTGCCGAGACGATCAGGAACAGTGGCAGCCTCTCTCCCAGCAGCAACGGTGATTTCTGTGCGATAAGCACTGTGAGATGTGTTTGGAGTCCCTCTGTCTCTCAGTCAGCAATGCGGTAGGCGGCGACGAATGCAAAGTCCCACGAGTGGGAGGTGGTGGTTACTTTGGATGTTTTCATGTCAGCAGCAGCAAGCAGCGTTCGCGAGGAGTGCTTGCACATCTAACACGTGGCTGTCAATACACGTAATAGCCATCTGTATTCAGAACTGGACAACTGGGGTATTTATGGAGATTGGCGTGAAGTAATGACGTTAGGACTGAATGTCGCATGGAAGTATGAATTAAAAAACGCCCTCAGTCGCAAATTTTCGGGATTTATTAAACACACGATGCATTTGGGACCCTGAGTGGCAATCGTCAGGTGTAAGTTGTCTCAGTACATGATTTATTTTTGCTCCTGCATGAGGTGAAATGCACGTTTTTCTCACGAAAAGAACAGGAACATGCACTGACTTCATTTAAGAGCAAAAATAGATCATGTACTAAGACAACTTACACCTGAGGATGCGCCCACAGTGTCCGAAATGCATTGTGTATTCAATAAAACCCGAAAATTTGGGACTGAAGGCGTTTTTTAATTCATAATTCCAGTGTGTTGAATACAATCACGTCTGTAGGTGCAAAATAAGGATAAAATGTGGACTGCTTCCTTACGAGTCCTCAGCGGTTCTCGTTCCACTGCGTTTGCTTAACAGTTTGTTGTGGGCTCTGTAAAGATTCCCAACAAGAAGAGGATGGCTGAGATGGCGCTGACATCAGCAGAGCTCCCTGTCGTTCGGGACAGCGTTCTGCGATCTCTGGCCCAGCGACGCCCACTGCGATGACAGGGGGGGACTGCCGTGCGCGGGACACGACCCACTGCCCCCGGCAGGCGTGGGCGGCGGGTTAGCGGCGCCGTGCCGCCAAGCCGCAAGGAGACTCAGTGTGGGAGGCAGCTGGCCCGATCTGGTCTCGAACCCGTGGCGGTGCGCAGTCGTCTTGTCGTCTAGCGTGACCGCCGTGTCGTGATGTTGCTGCTGGACTCGGAAAATCTCTGCCTCAAAATCCGCTGCTATTTGTATGGCTCTGGTATGCACCTGTTGCAGTAAAACCCCAGTAGCTCATAACAAGAGTTTAGCGCTGGTATGGTGATGCCGTCATGCCTGCTCCAGCTATTACTGCTGTGCGCTGCAGTTTCCCACTGAGTACGACAGGCTCGTCCTGCAATCCTTTTCGTATACATTGCCGTGACGCATATGCTGTCCGGCAGCTTAATGCAGCGCTACACTATGGCTTCCTATAAATTATTCCAAGTTCTACTGAAACTATCTAGATACTGACACTACAGTGTAAATGCAGCCAATAGCGTGAGCATAAAACAGCAATACGAGGGGCGTTTGAAAAGTCCGTGCAAAAACAAAAACTACTTTCGTGTTTGGCGTAAACCTTTTTTATTTTTCGACATAGTCTCCTTTTAGACTTATACACTTCATTCAACCCTGTTCTAATTTGTTGATCCCTTCCGAATAATACGAACTGTCCAAGTCGGCAAAATAGCTATTAGTTGCTGCAATCACCTCCTCGTTCGAGTAAAATCTTTGTCCCGCCAGCCATTTCTTCAAATTGGGGAACAAATAGTAGTCCGAGGGAGCCAAGTCTGGAGAATAGGGGGGATGTGAAACGAGTTGGAATCGTATTTGCAATAATTTTGCGACCACAACTGCTGAGCTGTGTTCTAGTGCATTGTCGTGATGGAAATGGACATTTTTGAGGTCCAATCGTCGGCGTTTTTCTTGCAGTTTGGTTTTCAAGCGATCCAATAACGATGAATAATATGCACCTGTGATAGTTTTATCCTTTTCCAGATAGTCGATGAGGAGACTCCCAAAAAATAGTCACCATAACCTTACCGGCCGAAGGAATGGTCTTCGCCTTTTTTGGTGCAGATATCCCTTGGTAACCCATTGTTTAGATTGTTGTTTGGTCTCAGGAGTATAGCAATGTATCCATGTTTCATCCACAGCGACGAAACGACGCTTAAAGTCCTGCGGATTCCTCCTGAACAGCTGCAAACCATTCTCGGAACACTTTACACGATTCCGTTTTTGGTTAAGCGTGAGCAATCGCGGAACCCATCTTGTGGATAGCTTTCTCATGTCCAAATGTTTATGCAAAATATTATGTACCCGTTCATTCGAGATGCCCGCAGCACTAGCAATCTCACGCACCTTAACTCTTCTGTCATCCATCACCATACCGTGGATTTTATCAATGACTTCTGGAGCCGTAACCTCCACAGGTCGTCCAGAACGTTCAGCATCACTTGTGCCCATATGGCCACTCTGAAATATTTCAAAGCACTTATAAACTGTTCTTATCGAAGGTACAGAGTCACCGTAATGTTTATCAAGCTTCTCTTTAGTTTCCTGAGGCGTTTTGCCTTTCATAAAGTAATGTTTAATCACAATGCGAAATTCTTTTTCGTCCATTTTTTGACAATCACTCGAGTTCTTTGATTCACACCAATGGCGAACACAAAGAAATAGACCAACCCAACATGGCTGAAACTTCGTGTGCGTTCTTTCCAAAGACGCTACTAACTAAACATGACCTCGATACGCGCCGGTGGTGCCATCTCTCGGCCTTTCCACGGACTTTTCAAACCCCCCTCGTGCATTAGAAGTTGTCGTCCATGAAAAGGGTGACGTTTTTTGAGCACTCGCTTCTTTGAGGAGTCTTAAAATGGTCACGCCCTTACTGTCTGGAAGAGAAGCAACGAGGTTTCTAGCTGTTGTCAGGTATCGTAGAGATTCAGGTGAAGGTAAGTGTCGAACTGGTTGACAGGATACAGGCGACTTTCAAGCAATACTTACATAAAACACTCCGGGTTTTCGAGTACCTGCTCCTCTATCAATAGGTTTCTGGATGAGTGACACGAATTTATCTTATCGCCAGGAGACTTCTTGTGCTACTTGTGAGTCCGCTTGGCACAAAACAGCGCTGGTATAGCGTGATACGGACACAGCAGTCCTGGTAGCAGCAGCGGACGTTTCCTTAACACCCGTCTACTAGTTGTGCCATTGTCTGGCGAGCCGCGAGTCCTTTGAGGGATCCTAACGACAACTGTGCTTAAAAATGCACACCGTGCACACTGTAGCATTTCTGTGCCTGGTCGCAGCACTTGGCGGACAGGTGAGTACTACAGTTATACACAGGGTTCCAGAATGAGATTTTCACTCTGCAGCGGAGTGTGCGCTGATATGAAACTTCCTGACAGATTAAAACTGTGTGCCCGACCGAGACTCGAACTCGGGACCTTTGCCTTTCGCGGGCAAGTGCTCTACCAACTGAGCTACCGAAGCACGACTCACGCCCGGTACTCACAGCTTTACTTCTGCCAGTACCTCGTCTCCTGCCTTCCAAACTTTACAGAAGCTTCGCAGGAGAGCTTCTGTAAAGTTTGGAAGGCAGGAGACGAGGTATTGGCAGAAGTAAAGCTGTGAGTACCGGGCGTGAGTCGTGCTTCGGTAGCTCAGTTGGTAGAGTACTTGCCCGCGAAAGGCAAAGGTCCCGAGTTCGAGTCTCGGTCGGGCACACAGTTTTAATCTGTCAGGAAGTTTCATACACAGGGTTCATTGCCAATGAAATTTATTCATATTGCAATGGAACTGTTTGAGCTCTGCGATGGTATTGTTTGCTGTTGTGACTTGTGGTTTGAGGCAGCTCTCCACGCTACTCCATCCGGTGCAACCCCCTGGTCACCTCTGCGTAGCCACTGCACCCTACATCTGTTTGGAGGTGCTAGTACTGTGGTCAGGTCTCCGCCCCAGATGCAATGATTACCCTCTACACGTCCCTCCTTACCAAATTAACTTCCACTGGAGCATCAAGATACGTCCTGTCAACCGATTCCTTCTTTTAATTTTTGCTGTACGCCTCTTTTTTTCTCCAGCTCGATTCAGTACCTCTCATTAGTTAGTCGATCTATCTGTCTTCAGGACTGTTCTGTAGCACCACATTCCAAAAGCTTCTATTCAGCCCCGTCTATCGCTCACATTTCAGTTCCTCACAAGGCCACCCCTCAAAATGTGTGTCTGTGAATTCCTAAGGGACTCTGCTGAGGTCATCGGTGGTCATCGGTCCCTAGTCTTACACACAATGACTTATGCTAGGAACGAGGCTCGAACCTCCGGCGGCAGGGTCCGCGCAGTCCATGACATGACCCCTCAAACCGCGCGGCTACTCTGCGCGGCATCCACCCTCCAGAATAACATCATCAGTATACACGGTTTTCCAGGAGCAATGGTCAATATGCAGGAACATGACAAGAATGACTATTCTAAACAAGAGATTCAAGTAAACATGGGCTCTAAAACGCGTTTCTTAGGAGCTATGAGCAATTCTTGATCTTCGATACCGTGAAACAAAACTCTTCTCCCGGAACCTCTTTGCTTTCCATAATTTGAGATGTGGCAGTGTGGACCAAAATAGGAAAACTAGTCCTCATGACGATGCTTGGAACCGTCCTGCTACGTGCATGCATCCATATTCTATTATGACATTAATTTACGTCGTGCTATGCATACTCTTCCAGCAGCCAGAAAAAGCATTACCTCTTGAAAGAATGCACACGAACAACATAAGGTAATAACAAAATACGGGACCTGAAGATAAGAGCATGTTGGCGAAAGACTGCCAAAATGTCGCTGTCGCGCGGGGTAACCGCCCGGTTTGAGGCGTATGTTCCCCGGCCGGGCGGCCCCCCCTGTCGGAGGTGCGAGCCCTCCCTCGTGCGTGGGTGTGTGTGTTGCCCTTACTGTAAGTTAGTTTAAGTTAGATTAAGTAGTGCGTAAGCTTAGGGACCGATGACCTCAGCAGTTTGGTCCCATAAGACCTTACCACAAATTTCCAATTTCCAAATTTCCAATGTCGCCAACTAGTTTTGTGAAACGGATATAAAAAAAGAGTCTGCGGACTACTTTTTAAAATTAAAGTAGATTTGCTGTAGACAGATTACGTTTCAGTTGTTTTCCGTATTTCCCTTTTGATAATTATGTGCACGAACTGTTGCAATGTGTCACGTCTCTAGTGGTTAATGATATCAGAATCGTCCCACTCCTCGCTTAGCAACGAGGGTCGCCGACATCGACTGTTGTGTTTCCACAGAGTCCTGTTGAATACGAAGTAACTCTCACTTTATCCAGATGGCTACACTGATACGAGTGATAGAAATAACAAAAATCGTCACATTTATTCAAGGCAAAGCACATACAGTTGAACTCGTACGGGGAGAAGCAATGTAAAATAAGCAACTCCACTAATGATCACTGAGACAACAAAGTAAGTTGTATGTGACCGGTTCTAAGCGGAATCCGTGAGCACTGCATTGCAGCGCGTCGTCCACCAGGTAACTCGAAGGCCGCGCCGAGGTGACTCGACGACCGCTAGTTGGCAACTCGCTGATACCTGCTGCTGTTGCTGACAACTCGTGGAGAAGTCGGAGCTAACTGCCGCTAACTCCCAACTCGCAGGTGTCTGCTCGACTACTTACACGACTTGACTTTACTGCCTGTCGTGTATCTGTGTGGCCTCCTAAAGACAAGCTGAGCAGAACGTTAGCTGCCCTGACCCTGCTCTCTTTCCGCACATCACACTCGTGTAGGGAAGTATTGCGACGGCTTTGGCGCCTACCGTAAGCATGATCGTACACACATGTTGTTGTTACGCTGTTGACATCTGACGGGAACGCAACCCGTCAGACACGGCTGTACTGCAGGAGGCTATAAGCCCCAGGGTACAGCACCGACCCCATCCCTTTCCTTCTGCAGCGAAAAACCAAACATAAGAGCCACTTGGTTAAGCCCCGTAAGAAAGAAAGTGTCAGATTCAACGAAATTCTTTTATTTTGTTTGTAACCTCATGCCACAAAAATCGGTGGGTTTTCACTTACCAGTGAATCGTCAAAAGGTGGTGGGTTTAGAAATAGGAAGATTTAAGATATTACTTTGTACTTTTATGTACTTAACTGTAGCCTTAGTTTCCAACAATCAGAGGTGGATTGTTTACACCGCGAACTCTGTAAGAGGCACTAGTATCGATAGTCAGCCGTACCCTTTGCCCATCGCTGGACCTCTGGAACATTTGGACTGGCCGCGCCTTCACCGACAAGAGTCCTCGTTCAACACTGGTCAGCCACTGCTGTCTGCGCGCCTTTATTCGAGGCGAGGGTAGTCGTGGTTCACGTTTCGTGTTAAACGATAGCATGTTGTTGAGTCGCACAGATGTTGGTAAACTGTGAGTCTGGAAGTATTTAGTCGAGTGATAGGATAACAGTGAATAATTAATCGGATTATTCACAGAGGTTGCGCGTAATTACATAGGAAATCAGTGCACAAATCAGTATCGTATTTATTATCCATTAGCAACAGTTAACGGACTCTTAGTACTTGAACAATTATGAAGGCTACAGTCGACATTTTATAGCGTGAGAGTTTAGTTTGGAAAAGCATTATAGCAATCACAAACTTCAGTGTGAAAGTGGAAGTAAAGTTAACTGCTAATACCAGCACCATTCGGTGTAGCCATTGTTAGACAGTGTTTTACTAACGAACTAAAAAAACGAAGTAAATGGTCTGAGCTACTATCCTTTCAGAATGAGATTTTCACTCTGCAGCGGAGTGTGCGCTGATATGAAACTTCCTGACAGATTAAAACTGTGTGTCCGACCGAGACTCGAACTCGGGACCTTTGCCTTCCGCGGGCAAGTGCTCTACCATCTGAACTACCCAAGCACGACTCACGACCCGTCCTCACAGCTTTTGGAAGGTAGGAGGCGAGGTTCTGGCGGAAGTAAAGCTGTGAGGACGGGGCGTGAGTCGTGCTTGGGTAGTTCAGATGGTAGAGCACTTGCCCGCGGAAGGCAAAGGTCCCGAGTTCGAGTCTCGGTCCGGCACACAGTTTTAATCTTCCAGGGAGTTTCATATCAGAAGTAACCTCAGTTGTAGATGAGGCAGTTATCTATAATGAAGTACTGCCCGAAAAAAGATTCATAAATATTCAGTCAGGTCTTGATAAGACTTCAAAGTAGTGCAAAGATTGGGAACTTGCTTTAAATGTTGAGAAATGTAAAATTGTGCACTTCAGAAAACGAAAAAATGTACAATCCTATGACTATAATATCAATGAGTCACTGTTAGAATCTACCAACTCATACAAGTAGCTGCGTGTTGCACCTTGTAGAAATATGTAATAGAATGACCACATAGGTTCAGTCGTGGGTACAGCCTTCGGTTTATTGGTAGAGTACTGGGGAAGTGCGATCTGTCTGAAAAGGAGGTTACTTGTAGATAACTCGTGCGACAGGTTCTAGAATGTTGCTCAAGCGTGTTCGACCAGTTCCAAATAGGCGTAGCAGGGGATATTGCGCCGGCCGAAGTGGCCGTGCGGTTAAAGGCGCTGCAGTCTGGAACCGCAGGACCGCTACGGTCGCAGGTTCGAATCCTGCCTCGGGCATGGATGTTTGTGATGTCCTTAGGTTAGTTAGGTTTAACTAGTTCTAAGTTCTAGGGGACTAATGACCTCAGAAGTTGAGTCCCATAGTGCTCAGAGCCATTTGAACCATTTTTGAGGGGATATTGCACGTATACAGAGAAGGGCAGCACGAATTATCACAGGTTTGTTTGATCCGTGGGAGAGTGTTACAGTCATGGTGAAGAAACTGAACTCAAAGACTCTTGAAGATAGATGTAGACTATCCTGAGATAGTCTACTAACAAACTTTCAAGAACCAGTTTTAAATGACGTCTCTGTTAAAATCCACTGCGTGTCGCTCACATAGGGATCGTGAAGACAAGATCAGAATAATTGCAGCACGCACGGAGACATTGCAACAGTCATTCTTCCCGCGCTCCATACGTGAATGGAACGGGAAGAAACCCTAATAAATGGTGTAATGGAACACACCGTCTGCCATGCACTTCACAGTGGTTTGCAGAGTACGGGTGTAGATGTAGATGTAGATGCAGATCTATTAGACGTCACGAGCGACGTGGGGCACTGCCTAATACCCCGTGTTGAAAGTCACAAAGAAGGATCAGTTATGGTGAGAAATTACTTACGCAACTCTGTGGAAACGTTAGAGAGCGTTATTGAGAGATTAATATGAAAAAGACAAGAGAGTAGGTTTGTTTTGAGTGATTATTTTAAATAATTATTAAACCAATCTACTGTGTTATCTCTTTCATACTAATGTACTGAAGGAGAACCAGTGTACAAGCCGAACCGATACTACGAAACGCCACGAAGTCCCACCTAACCATACGTGCTGATGATCACAAAGTCTCATTGCGTAATTCAGATATTTGCAAATGCCGAAAGTGAGAAAAATATTTTAAAAACGCTGTTTCAACCATTTTAACGCCGAAGAGACTAGGAAATCGGTAACTGCATGTATATGGCCTCAGATTCTAACACTCTGATTAACAGTGGACCCATAGAGCTTCTGGAAGCAAACTCCGTCCGCCTGTGACCGGACCTGGTGGGAGTTTGAAGTTTTGTTACGATATCATTTCTTAAACGATGACAACACTTTTGCTGTAAGCCAGTCTTCTGGAATTTTAATATTTTAGCCAGCAGCTGTCGATCAGATGTTAAATTCTAAAATTAGCCAATACTCCCAACGCCTTTAATCTGTTCTACGCAAATTCTGTCTGGTCCTTGGAATTTCTTGAATTTTTGATTTTTTTTAATTACACATGGTTATGTCAACACATGTTCAACATGCCCTCGATGGTGAGTGTTCATCGGAGGTGAGGGTATCACCTGGAGTGCCCCAGGAAAGTGTGATAGGTCCGCTGCTGTTGTCTATGTACAAATGGCTCTGAGCACCATGGGACTTAACATCTGAGGTCATCAGTCCCCTAGAACTTAAAACTACTTAAACCTAACTAACCTAAGGACATCACACACATCCATGCCAGAGGCAGGATTCGAACCTGCGACCGTAGCGGTCCCGCGGTTCCAGACTGTTGCGCCTAGAACCGCTCGGCCCCACCGGCCGGCTTTCTATCTACACAAATGATCTTTTGGATAGGGTGGATAGCAATGCCGATGATGATGTAGTATACGGGAAGGTGTCGTCGTTGAGTGACTGTAGGATGATACAAGATGACTTGGACAGGATTTGTGATTGCTGTAAAGAATGGCAGCTAACTCTAAATATAGATAAATGTAAATTAATGCAGATGAATAGGAAAAAGAATCCCGTAATGTTTGAATACTCCATTAGTAGTTTAGCGCTTGACACAGTCACGTCGATTAAATATTTGGGCGTAACATTGCAGAGCGATATGAAGTGGGACAAGCATGTAATGGCAGTTGTGGGGAAGGCGGATAGTCGTCTTCGGTTCATTGGTAGAATTTTGGGAAGATGTGGTTCATTTGTAAAGGAGACCGCTTATAAAACACTAATACAACCTATTCTTGAGTACTGCTCGAGCGTTTGGGATCCATATCAGGTAGGATTGAGGGAGGACATAGAAGCAATTCAGAGGCGGGCTGCTAGATTTGTTACTGGTAGGTTTGATCATCACGCGACTGTTTCGGAAATGCTTCAGGAGCTCGGGTGGGAGTCTCTGGAGGAAAGGAGGCGTTCTTTTCGTGAATCACTACTGAGGAAATTTAGAGAACCGGCATTTGAGGCTGACTGTAGTACAATTTTACTGCCGCCAACTTACATTTCGCGAAAAGACCACAAAGATAAGATAAGAGAGATTAGGGCTCGTACAGAGGCATATAGGTAGTCATTTTTCCCTCGCTCTGTTTGGGAATGGAACAGGGAGAGAAGAGGGTAGTTGTG
The DNA here is from genome assembly GCF_021461385.2 of Schistocerca piceifrons. Classification (NCBI taxonomy): domain Eukaryota; kingdom Metazoa; phylum Arthropoda; class Insecta; order Orthoptera; family Acrididae; genus Schistocerca; species Schistocerca piceifrons. Next base: position 219,901,327 of record NC_060146.1, read on the forward strand.
GTACGAGGTACCCTCCGCCACGCACCGTATGGGGGATTGCGGAGTATGTATGTAGGTGAATGTAGATGTAGATATAGGTTCAATTACGTTCTCTGTTCCACTTGAACTTTTGATTCGAATGTGGAAACTGTAACGTCATCCCTTACGTTTTTGTTTTATCGTTTCAGTTGGCTATGCAGTTGGCTCCACTTTTCGAGTTTTATTCCTCTTTCACCTGTATTCTTTCATTCTCTATTCCTCTTTCACCTGTATTCCTTCATTCTCTGACTCACTCCACTTCCGACAATACTCTTTCTGCCGATACTCCACTTCGTTCGATATGTTGACACCTTCCGCCTCTAGTTGTTGTTGTTGTTGTTGTTGTTGTTTACTTGCAGGGCGTGAGCTCCTCGCCGGTGCTGGCGACCGTCTACTACGAGGCCAAGTGCCCTGACTCTCGCGACTTCGTGGTCCAGCAGCTGCTGCCCGCCGTCCTTAGGGACCCGGAGCTGGTGCGGCCGGTGCTGATTCCTTTCGGGAAGGCAACCGTGAGTCTGTCCCCTTGTCCAGATTACCTCCCTGTAACGATGCTACGATTTATCATGTTCTACTGTATCAAGCCAGAATATTTACACAGAATTGTACAATAACTTTCTTTTATTTCATGTCTGCGGTCACAAACTTGTAGGTCCTCAAACTACCAGTTTCGGTCAGCAATGATCATCTTCAGGTCCGTTTTATAAAAAACATGTCCTAATAAACTGAAGGCATAGTGTCATCGTCAAATGCTACAGCTCCAGAATATTAGGACGTGTTCGTATAAAACAGATCTGAAAATGGTCATTGCTGACCGAAACCGGTAGTCTGAGGACTTACAAGTTCGCGACCACAGACGTGGAATAAAAGAAATTTATTCTACATTTTCGGGTCACTGTTCCATTCGCGGCTATGTCGCAGCTTGGTAAACAAAACTGGGCAATTTGGACTGCCTAGCAGTCAGTAATCTTAACTGTTTTATAATTTACATTATTGGCTCACTTCTGCCTCTGCTACTGCTTTTACACACTGTACATTTACCTCTTGTTATCCCATCTTAAACTAATATGTAGTTTTTTCAGTAACACATAGAAAGCCTGCAAAAACTAGCAGTCTCCCTTCGTAGAAATAGATAAGTTCACTCTGACACCTAAAGTCACACTTTATACGAGATTTACCCTGTTCACTGAAATATTTTTATGTGCAGAAGAAAGTTTAGTAGCACTATTAAGAGACACTGGTACTCTTTGATGACAGAAGAAAACTGAACTCCGTCCGAACAGGCCTTGGTAGGCGTGACGCCACCAACAGCCGGCCATATGTTGGCCCTGAAGATGGCCCTGCCATTGGCTGAAACCGGTCGGCCCTAAATAAACAAAAAAACGCTATTAAGGGAGGTAGGACGTCAAACGGGACGACTTGGAGCAGGAGAGACAGCACAGGAATTTTTAATTTAGACTGTCTATACTTTTAAAAATAAATTCATAAAACTTGGCCAGAATGGCCAGAAAGGATTCAGGATTTACACTTATAGTGGTGGACATTCAAAAATAAAAGAAAATAATTTATTTTTTTACATTTGTATTTCACCTTTTTTTCACTTACCATTGGCTGCATTTGTTGCTATAGGTACACTTTTCTTCATAAGTAAGGGAGATTCTTCGATGAATTTTGCACAGCATACAAACCATAGGGTACAGGTGTATAAAACTAGAATTTTCCAAATCTATTAAAAACTGTGGTAAAAATTGAGTTAAGTAACTATAAAATTTGAGTTTTTTCTAAAGATGAAGTTTAAAATGTAACAGCACATTGGTCTTCTCATAAATTAAATAATTTCTAGTGTTTAGTACACCTGTAAGTATGGTTTTATGCTGTACAAAATTCATCGAAGAGTCTCTCTTACTTATGAAAGAAACGTGTGCATGTAGCAACAAACGCAGCCAATAGAAGTGAAAAAATGATGAAGTTTCACACGTAAAAAAATTATTTTGTTATTTTTTTAACTTCCACTGCTATGATTGTGAATCCTTAATCCTTCCTGGCCATGCTGACAAAGTTTTATGAATTTATTCGTAAAAGCATAGACAGTGGAAATTAAAATGTCCTGTGGTGTCTCTCCTGCTCCAAGACGGCCCGTTTAACGTCCTACCTCCCTTAAGACTGTTTTCTTAACACTAAGTCTCTGTACGATGTACGGCGAACGGTTCCGTTTTGCCAGTGCGGCGAAATTTGGCGTTGATGGGCTGTGGCAGCGGACGACCTACGCGAGTGCCTTTGCTAAAAGCACGACATCGCCTGCAGCGGCTCTCCTGGTCTCGTGACCGTATCGTTTGGACCCTAGACGACTGGAAATCCGGGCCTGGCAGATGACTACCGATTTCAGATGGTATGAGCAGATGGTAGGGTTCGAGTGCAACGCGGACCCCTCGAAGCCAGGGACACAACTTGTCAGCAAGGCACCGCGCCAGCTGGTGGTGTCTTGTGTTTTGTGTTTACATGGGACGGAGTGAGTGCTCTGGTGCACCTTAGCCTCTGGCGTGCCACAGGGGACTGTTGTGGGACCATTGCTTTTCACAGTATATGTATGACCTAGTAGATAGTGTCGGAAGTTCCATGCGGCTTTTCGCGGATGATGCTGTAGTATACAGAGAAGTTGCAGCATTAGAAAATTGTAGCGAAATGCAGGAAGATCTGCAGCGGATAGGCACTTGGTGCAGGGAGTGGCAACTGACCCTTAACATAGACAAATGTAATGTATTGCGAATACTTGGATCCTTTACTGTATGATTACATGATAGCGGAACAAACACTGGTAGCAGTTACTTTTGTAAAATATGTGGGCGTATGCGTGCGGAAGGATTTGAAGTGGAATGATCATATAAAATTAATTGTTGGTAAGGCGGGTACCAGGTTGAGATTCATTGGGAGAGTCCTTAGAAAATGTAGTCTATCAGCAAAGGAGGTGGATTACAAAACACTCGTCCGACCTATACTTGAGTATTGCTCATCAGTGTGGGCTCCGTACCAGATCGGGTTGACGGAGGAGATAGAGAAGATCCAAAGAAGAGCGGCGCGTTTCGTGACAGGGTTATTTGGTAAGCGTGATAGCGTTTCGGAGATGTTCAGCAAACTCAAGTGGCAGACTCTGCAAGAGAGGCGCTCTGCATCGCGGTGTAGCTTGCTCGCCAGGTTTCGGGAGGGTGCGTTTCTGGATGAGGTATCGAATATATTGCTTCCCCCTACTTATACCTCCCGAGGAGATCACGAATGTAAAATTAGAGAGATTAGAGGGCGCACGGGGGCTTTCCGGCAGTCGTTCTTCCCGCGAACCATACGCGACTGGAACAGGAAAGGGAGGTAATGACAGTGGCACGTAAAGTGCCCTCCGCCGTATATCGTTGGGTGGCTTGCGGAGTAAAAATGTAGATGTAGATGTTAACCTGCTTGAAGACCATTTGCAGCCATTCGTGGATTTCATGATCTAAGACAACGACGCACGATGTCACTGGGTCACACCATTCTACTCGACTGGTTTGAAGAACGTTCTGGGCAATTCAGCGAATCATATGGCCACCCTGATCGCCCGATACGAATCCCCTAGAACATTTATGGGGCGCAATAGAGAGGTCAGTTCATGCACAGAATCCTGCACCGGCAACACTTTCGCAGTTATGGACGGCTGTAGAGGCTGCGTGATACAATATTTCTGCAGGGGACTTTCAGTTAGTTGTTGAGTCCATTCCACGTCCAGCTTCCGCCCTACGCCGGGCAAGGGGAGGTCCCACACGATATTGGGAGGTGTGCCACCACTTTTGTCGCCTCAGTGTACGTCGTTAGAGCTAATACTCTACCTCTGCCCTGTCACGTGGAGACTGACGCCCTTGCTTGCAGCTATAAATAAAGGGACGGTGGCTCATCCGACACCTCAGATTCTGGAAAGTCTGTCATCACTGGTCTAAGTATTAGAGAGAGTTGAGCTTTACATATCACTTTACATCACTGTCTTTTTGCGCTAACGTTCTTATCCTCCTCTTTCCAGGTCACCACGACCTCAAGCGGCTACGAGTTTAGTTGTCAGCACGGGCCGACGGAATGTCTGGGCAACAAGTTACACGCGTGTGGCATTGCACTGGCTGAGAGCAGAACGCTGCAGGTTTCGTATGCCGCGTGTATGATGAGCAACTACACCGACGTTGAGTCAGCTTCAGAAAAGGTGAGTACAGTCTGAAACTTTATTTCTGCAAACCTGCAGCACACATTATACTGTGAGCAATCTTTTCAGGGTCCTTCGTAACCCAAGGTCACTGATATTTCTATACGTATGAATCTGTACACTGAGCAAGTACCGTAGGAAACGAAGAAGAAATTTGGAAAGGGAATCAGACTTGAGGGTTAATGTAGGTAGGAGGAGAAGCTTTGTTGAATTGTCGGTCATTAAAAAGGAGAGGATTTATGTCTCTATAAATGGGGTATGAATCCATTATCTTAATGTGCTTACTTTTTTGTAATATTACTTAACTGTAAGAGATTGTAATTCCGGCACATCTGGGAAAGGACTTGGAAGGCCATTTTAAACGAATGGATAGTGTATTGTGCAGACATAATGTCGTATGGTCTAACCATAGAACTCCCCAAGTTCATCATAGAAGTAAAACAAGAGCAAAGGAATTCAGCCGACTTGATTCAGGCGATGCTGGGAGACTTACATTACTATATTGCAGTACCTGTGTTGTTCTAATTGAAACGTCCCCTTTTTAGAACAATTATACCAGACTGTGCTTAAACTGATACACAATATTTTTTAGCGCAACGCAATCTGACTTTCAAAAATCCCTACAAAAGAATGGCCCTGACTAACAATAACCTATACGTTTCACAAATCACTTACCTCACAAAAATCTTCGTTACTGGAACTACTGCAATACAGCGAGCGCCACTACTGCCAGCTAAATAAAAGATTCAAACTACGGAAGGCACTAACTACTGATAGGCGTAGTTAGTAAATGAAAGATTTTAATAGAGAACAAACAATGTATTTACCTTAATAGTCATAATATATCTAGCAGTTCATGACAAATTACAAAACTCCGCCATCTCTCTCCGCACATCCACCACTGCTGGCGGCTCACCTCCAACTGCGCAACGCTACGCGTTGTTCACATCCAGCTGCCGCTGCCCAACACTACAATGGCAGACAACAATGCAAACTAGCCACAGACTGCACACAGCACACCCAGTGATTTTCATACAGAGCGCTATGTAACGTTGCCAATAAGAAAACATAAACAGCCTACTTACATAATGTACAATAACGCAAAAACGTCGCACCACGAAAAAAATAATGTAGCGTAGTGAAATTTCTGGAATATATTAGTCTAGGTAACATGTGTAATTTATGAACAGTGCATGATCGTAGGTTAATGTAAGCGCGAGATAAGCCATTGAAAGTGTGAAATGCTGGTACATTAATAACCGATGTAACAGCCAGAATCTCGAATGCAAACATAGAAATGTGCCTGCTTTGTGTTGTACAGTCTGACAAAGCCACCACTTGCAAAGTAGGTTAGAAATCAGATTAATAATGTTGCTCACGCAGCATATGTTCGCTTTATCGGGCAACAACAAAGTTGTTGATTGTGGATGAGCCGGCCGGGGTGGCCGAGAGGTTCTAGGCGCCTCAGTCTGGAACTGCGCGACCGGTCCGGTCGCAGGTTCGAATCCTGCCTTGGGCATGGATGTATGTGATGTCCTTAGGTTAGTTAGGTTTAAGTAGTTCTAAGTTCTAGGGGACTGATGACTTCAGCTGTTAAGTCCCATAGTGCTCAGAGCCATTTGAACCATTTTTTTGATTGTGGATGGTATCCTCAGAATGGAAATAATGAAGTCACTGTAAAAAAGTCATTAATTTTGGCACTTATCTTGAATGGATTCCCACGTAGATTTCTTCGAAGTTCTTATGGCTCATCTTCTTGATTCTAGGGTGATTTCACTTTGACTGCTGGAAGGCCAGATCTGTATTTTAGCAATATTTGAAGACCTAATGAATGCGTTTTTCAGGAAATTCTTAATGATTCAAGAATCCCAGATCAGAATAATGGTATAGTAGAAATAATTTTTGACTTGGTGTTCACGATCCACATTTTTATTGATTTTCTTGTAAATTCACATATACGTTTTCTTTATTGCCACATCATCAAGAAAACAGTTTTGTATCAATCTTCATATATTTACTCGTAATTTCCACTTTAACCAAACACAAGACTTGACTCTTCTTTTACAAAGCGAAATAACAACTTCTGCAATGTGAAACATGGACTGCTCTGTGCGCATTCGCGCCAAAACGGTTACAAATAAGTCAAAGATTATGACAGTCTCACAGAAATGAATACACGCAAGAACCATATCATTGTAATATATCGATACATCGGAGTACCTATACATTAATAAAACCGAATGTGAATATTGTCACAAAAATACGTCTGTTACTTCGCAGAAAAGTAGTACGATATTACTGGTATCGAGGACTGGGGTTGGAGTGCCGTAATGGTCACGTAAATAAAGAACCATTACAACAGGAGCCGAGTGTCAGTTTGTGACACGGAGGTTCACTTCCACGGTCAGTACAGGGACGGTAAATGCTGTGTGTGAATGACGCTGCAGTTGTCGTCCGAAGATGTCCCATACGTGCTCCATTGGAGACAGATCTGGTGACCGAGCATGCCACGGCAACATGTCGACACTCTGCGGAGCATATTAGATGACTATAGCAGAATGTGGGCGAGCGTTATCCTGTTGGAAAACACCCCACAACAGGTCGAATCACTGGCGTACAAATTTGCAGTAAGGGTGCGTGGGATAACCACGAGGGTGCTTCTGCTGTCATACGAAGTCGCACCCCAGACCATAACTCCAGGTGTAGTCCCAGTGGGTATAGCAAGCAGGGCTCCTTCTAACCAACACTCGGCCATCACTGGCACCGAGGCGGAATCAGCTTTCATCAGAAAACAGAACAGACCTCCACCTTGCCCTTCAATGATCTCAGGCTCGGCACCAGTAAAGTCGCGAATGGCGGTGGTTTGAGGTCCGTGGAACGCCCGCTTACAAGTCATTTGGCACGGAGCTGTCCCTGAAGTAATCGATTTGTAATAGTTCGTTGCAAAAAAAAGCGAATAAAGTGTCAGTAGAAGCCTTCCTAAGGGACAATCTCCATTCCTTCCGAACTGACTATACAAATGTAGGCGAGATGTGGCTCAAATTCAAAGATATAGTAGCCACAGCAATTGACAGATTCATACCTCATAAATTGGTAAGAGATGGAACTGATCCCCCATGGTACACAAAACAGGTCCGAACGCTCTTGCAGAGGCAACGGAAAAAGCATGCAAAGTTCAGAAGAACGCGAAATCCCGAAGATTGGCTAAAATTTACAGACGCGCGAAATTTGGCACGGACTTCAACGCGAGATACCTTTAATAGGTTCCACAACGAAACATTGTCTCGTAATTTGGTAGAAAATCCGAAGAAATTCTGGTCGTATGTAAAGTACACAAGCGGCAAGACGCAGTCAATAGCTTCGGTGCGCAGTGCCGATGGTACTGTTACCGACGACTGTGCCGCTAAAGCGGAGTTATTGAACGCAGTTTTCCGAAATTCCTTCACCAGGGAAGACGAATGGAATATGCCAGAATTTGAAACACGAACAGCTGCTAGCATGAGTTTCTTAGAAGTAGATACCTTAGGGGTTGCGAAGCAACTCAAATCCCTCGATACGGGCAAGTGTTCATGTCCAGATTGTATACCGATTAGGTTCCTTTCAGATTACGCTGATACAATAGCTCCCTACTTAGCAATCATATGCAACCGCTCGCTCACCGGTAGAACTGTACCTACAGATTGGAAAATTGCGCAGGTCGCACCAGTGTTTAAGAAGGTTAGTAGGAGTAATACATCGAACTACAGACCTATATCATTGACGTCGGTTTGCAGTAGGCTTTTGGAGCATATACTGTATTCAAACATTATGAATCACCTCGAAGGGAACGATCTATTGATACGTAATCAGCATGATTTCAGAAAACATCGTTCTTGTGCAACGCAGCTAGCTCTTTATTCGCACGAAGTAATGGCCGCTATCGGCAGGGGATCTCAAGTTGATTCCGTATTTCTAGATTTCCGGAAAGCTTTTGACACCGTTCCTCACAAGCGACTTCTAATCAAGCTGCGGGCCTATGGGGTATCGTCTCAGTTGTGCCACTGGATTCGTGATTTCCTGTCAGGAAGGTCGCAGTTCGTAGTACTCGTAATATACGGCAAATCATCGAGTAAAGCTGAAGTGATATCAGGTGTTCCCCAGGGAAGCGTCCTGGGACCCCTGCTGTTCCTGATCTATATAAATGACCTGGGTGACAATCTGAGCAGTTCTCTTAGGTTGTTCGCAGATGATGCTGTAATTTACCGTCTAGTAAGGTCATCCGTAGACCAGTATCAGTTGCAAAACGATTTAGAAAAGATTGCTGTATGATGTGGCAGGTGGCAGTTGAAGCTAAATAACGAAAAGTGTGAGGTGATCCACATGAGTTCCAAAAGAAATCCGTTGGAATTTGATTACTCGATAAATAGTACAATTCTCAAGGCTGTCAATTCAACTAAGTACCTTGGCGTAAAAATTGCGAACAACTTCAGTTGGAAAGACCACATAGATAATATTGTGGGGAAGGTGAGCCAAAGGTTGCGTTTCATTGGCAGGACACTTAGAAGATGCAACAAGTCCACTAAAGAGACAGCTTACACTACACTCGTTCGTCCTCTGTTAGAATATTGCTGCGCGGTGTGGGATCCTTACCAGGTGGGATTGACGGAGGACATCGAAAGGGTGGAAAAAAGGGCAGCTCGTTTTGTATTATCACGTAATAGTGGGGAGAGTGTGACAGATATGATACGCGAGTTGGTATGGAAGTCACTAAAGCAAAGACGTTTTTCGTCGCGGCAAGATCTATTTACGAACTTTCAGTCACTAACTTTCTCTTCCGAATGCGAAAATATTTTGTTGAGTCCAGCCTACATAGGTAGGAATGATCATGAAAATAAAATAAGAGAAATCAGAGCTCGAACAGAAAGGTACAGGTGTTCGTTTTTCCCGCGCGCTGTTCGGGAGTGAAATGGTAGACAGATAGTATGATTGTGGTTCGATGAACCCTCTGCCAAGCACTTAAATGTGAATTGCAGAGTAATCATGTAGATGTAGATGTAGATGTAGATGTAGACTGTGGCGCCAACTTCTGCTGAAGTTGCAGCTGTAGCTGCAGTACTATGCGCCAGAGCCATACGCCGAACACGATGGTTTTCCCTCTCGGTAATGCTACGTGGCCGTCAGGAGGCCGGTCTTGTTACGTCTGGTCCCGCCGGAGGTTCGAGTCCTCCCTCGGGCATGGCTGTGTGTGTTGTTCTTAGCGTAAGTTAGTTTAGGTAGTGCATAAGCTTAGGGACTGATGACCTTAGCAGTTAAGTCCCATAAGATTTCACACACATATGAACATTTTTTGAACTTCTTCTTGCGACCAAATATTCTTGTGAACTCTGCTGCCGGAAATCTTGTGCTGCTGCCACATTCCTGCCAGGCGTTTGTGCAGTATCACAGAAGGAACAGACACCTTCTCATAGCCGTATTACACGTCGTTCAAACTCAGTGAGGTGTTCATAACGGCATCTTTGTCGCCTTAGAGGCATTCCTGACTAACGTCAACTGACAACGTCCGATCTGAAAGGTAAGTAACGATCAATGTGTATTTAAAGCAACCTGATTTGCGCCACTCTTGTGCAAGTGGCGTGAATTTTCAATGTACATCGTCTTTCGGATGTAGAAAGACGTTTATGCCGTAGAGCACCTTATCGGTGTTCCGACTTTTTCCGTCTGTGTGTATATAAATAACTTTGTCAATAACGGTTATGCACACATGATAACAGTTTTAATGAGCTCGTCGCACTAATGAGAGATGAACCCAGTCTTTAGATTTCTGGTATTTCGTCTAGAAGTAGATTTAGTGTTTTCAGAGAATATTCTAAAGCTAAACTTTAACATTGTCTATGTTAAAAAATGACGAAATTCCCCCAGCTGTATTAAGGTGTTGGTTTTATTCGCAACTAGTTTCGATGTTGTTACAACATCATCTTCAGGCCCATACTTGTTGACAGCAACTGTATGTGTGTGTGCAGCTGTAGGTAGGTAGGTAGGTAGGTAGGGAGGTAGGTAGGTAGGTAGGTAGGTAGGTAGGTAGGACTACCTACCTTCCGCATGGAACACGCCTATCTCACCACTGACTACTAGTGACACATACAGTTGCTGTCAACAAGAAGGGGCTGAAAATGATGTTCTAACAACATCGAAACTAGTTGCGAATAAAACCAACACCTTAATACAGCTGGAGGAATTTCGTCATTTTTTAACATATTATACCAGCTGACGTCCCAAGTCGTCCGTTTCAATTATGGATATACGAAGATTTAACATTGGTTTCTGGCCATACTGCTCCACTTTCAAGAGCGTGCTCCGTCGACTCCCTCGGTATCTCTTTGGGATCTCCAGTTGGGTCGCCCACCCCCTTTCACTGCCCAGTGCCTGCTCAGCTCACGTGGCCCAGCCACCACACGGCATCTTGCCAGCCATATACCGCCTATCGAAACATTCTGCTTTGAATATGACTGCACAGCGGACTCACCTTTGGTAATGCCACCAGCCCGTGTACTACTGTCAGCTATTATTCTTATGGACCTGCTCTCGACTGCAGAGGTAACGATACACTTGCATGGGCTATTTTTTTCTCAACCTACAATCTGTTCCAAAACTGAATCCACAGTGAAAATCCGGCGAAGCTTTGTGCAGTTGTGCTGCGCTGTTTCGCTAGTATTTCCGTCTATCCCACCATGTCGCATTTTTCAGTTCTGAGTGCACTATGAGCACGGCAAGGTGCCTGAAAAAATTCCCTCTCCCGCCAAGTGTGAACCACCCACTGAAGGATATCGCCCGATTTCATGCATCTCGTATAACGTAAATGCCATGCGCTTGCCTCTCCATGCCAGTTCTCAGTCACATGCTGCAGGTGCAATGAAGACGTTCCTGCAGCGTTTCCGATGGTAAGTGTTTCATTAACCACCATACAGCCCGATCTTGTCTCCCTCTTAGTTTTATCTCTTTGCTCACATGAACTTCAGACTACGAGGAGAGCATTTGGGCCCAGACAGCGTCGGGAATTGACGGAAATCACTGGAGGAACGAAGTGACGAAGGTATCGGAAAGTTGGTACAACGCTACGACAAGTATCTACATATTGCAAATAAAGCATTTTTGGTTTACACTTTGGTTTCCATGACGCGACCGATCGCAAGTTGCGGTTGCGCGGGGGCGGGGGGGGGGGGGGGGGGGTGAGGGGAGGACACACCTCGTGAAACGGTACATAAGAGCAAATCACTCTCTGTGTAACGGGGCAGGGCACACGATTCATGTGGAAATGTGTCCGACGTGATTGTGGCCACACAGTGGGAATTAAGAAACTTCGAGTGTGGAATGGTAATTAGAGGTAGATGCATACGACATTTTACTTCAGAAAATGTTCGGCAATTCAGTGTTCCGAGATCTACAGTATCAAGTGGGTGCCGAAAATACCAGATTTCAGTCATTACGTCTCACCAAGGACAATGCAGTGGGCGATGGGCTCCATTTAACGAACGAGAGCAGTGGCATTTGCGTAGACAAGTGGGTGCTAACAGACAAGCAATACTGCATGAAATAAGCACACTAGTCAATGAGGGGGCGTAAGGCGAACGTATCCGTGAGGACAGTGCTGCGAAATTTGGCGCTGATGGGCTACTGCAACAGGCGACCGATGCGAGTGCCTTTGCTAACAGCACGACATCACCTGCAGCGCCGCTCCTTTGCCCGTGACCACATCGGTGGGAGCCTAGACGGCTGGAAACCTGTGGCCTGGTCAGATGAGTCCCGGTTTCAGTTGGCGAGAGCTGGAGGGAGGGTTACAGTGTGGCGCAGACCCCGCGAAACCGTGGACCCAAGTTGTCAACAAGGCACTGTGCAAGCTGGTGGTGGCTCCAAAATGGTGTGGGCTGTGTTTACACGGAACGGAATGTGCCTTCTCGCCCAACTGAACCGATCACTACCTCGATACTACTTCCAGCCATTCATGGACTCGATTTTCCAAAAAAAAAAAAAAAAAAAAATTGAATTTTTACACATGACAGTGTGTCGTGTCACCACCATAATTGTTCACGACTGGTTTGAAGAGCGTTATGGACAATTCGAGCAAATGATTAGCTGACCCAGCTCGCCGGGCATGAATCCCATTGAACATTTATGGGACGTAATCAGGAGTCCAGTTCGTTCACAAACTCCTACACCAGGAACTCTTCCGCAGTTATGGACGGCTATAGAGGCAGCATGGCTATTTTTGGAGGTGATTTGCTACCACTCGTTGAGTCCATGCCACGTGGAGTTGCTACAGTCCGCCGTGCGAAAGGAGGTCCGACACGATGTTAGGAAGTGTCCCATGACTTTTGTCACCTCAGTATATATACACTCCTGGAAATGGAAAAAAAAACACATTGACACCGGTGTGTCAGACCCACCATACTTGCTCCGGACACTGCGAGAGGGCTGTACAACAATGATCACACGCACGGCACAGCGGACACACCAGGAACCGCGATGTTGGCCGTCGACTGGCGCTAGCTGCGCAGCATTTGTGCACCGCCGCCGTCAGTGTCAGCCAGTTTGCCGTGGCATACGGAGCTCCATCGCAGTCTTTAACACTGGTAGCATGCCGCGACAGCGTGGACGTGAACCGTATGTGCAGTTGACGGACTTTGAGCGAGGGCGTATAGTGGGCATGCGGGAGGCCGGGTGGACGTACCGCCGAATTGCTCAACACGTGGGGCGTGAGGTCTCCACAGTACATCGATGTTGTCGCCAGTGGTCGGCGGAAGGTGCACGTGCCCGTCGACCTGGGACCGGACCGCAGCGACGCACGGATGCACGCCAAGACCGTAGGATCGTACGCAGTGCCGTAGGGGACCGCACCGCCACTTCCCAGCAAATTAGGAACACTGTTGCTCCTGGGGTATCGGCGAGGACCATTCGCAACCGTCTCCATGAAGCTGGGCTACGGTCCCGCACACCGTTAGGCCGTCTTCCGCTCACGCCCCAACATCGTGCAGCCCGCCTCCAGTGGTGTCGCGACAGGCGTGAATGGAGGGACGAATGGAGACGTGTCGTCTTCAGCGATGAGAGTCACTTCTGCCTTGGTGCCAATGATGGTCGTATGCGTGTTTGGCGCCGTGCAGGTGAGCGCCACAATCAGGACTGCATACGACCGAGGCACACAGGGCCAACACCCGGCATCATGGTGTGGGGAGCGATCTCCTACACTGGCCGTACACCACTGGTGATCGTCGAGGGGACACTGAATAGTCATCGAACCCATCGTTCTACCATTCCTAGACCGGCAAGGGAACTTGCTGTTCCAACAGGACAATGCACGTCCGCATGTATCCCGTGCCACCCAACGTGCTCTAGAAGGTGTAAGTCAACTACCCTGGCCAGCAAGATCTCCGGATCTGTCCCCCATTGAGCATGTTTGGGACTGGATGAAGCGTCGTCTCACGCGGTCTGCACGTCCAGCACGAACGCTGGTCCAACTGAGGCGCCAGGTGGAAATGGCATGGCAAGCCGTTCCACAGGACTACATCCAGCATCTCTACGATCGTCTCCATGGGAGAATAGCAGCCTGCATTGCTGCGAAAGGTGGATATACACTGTACTAGTGCCGACATTGTGCATGCTCTGTTGCCTGTGTCTATGTGCCTGTGGTTCTGTCAGTGTGATCATGTGATGTATCTGACCCCAGGAATGTGCCAATAAAGTTTCCCCTTCCTGGGACAATGAATTCCTCTTTAGGTCCCCACCAGACGTAACAGTCGAGCCTCCGCACGTCTTTCTGGGCTTCACTGCGGTTTTCCAGCGTTTCGAGTTCCCCGTGTGTGACAACTTTATCTACGGCTTCCGACACAAGACCATATGCGTGAATACAGTGAGCGGCAAGGGGTCTGCAACGACGCCGTCGATTTCTCCTCAGCAACTTTAACATTTGAATGCTTTATGTGTGTTGTACACTACTGGCCATTAAAACTGCTACACGACGAAGATGACGTGTTACAGCCGTGAAATTTAACCGACAGGAAGAAGATGCTGTGATATGAAAATGATTAACTTTTCACAGCATTCACACAAGACTGGCGCCGGTGGCGGCACGTACAACGTGCTGACATGAGAAAAGGTTCCAACCGATTTCTCATACACAAACAGCAGTTGACCGACGTTGCCTGGTGAAACGTTGTTGTGATGCCTCGTGTAAGTAGGAGAAATGCGTACCATCACGTTTCCGACTTTGAAAAACGTCGGATTGTATCCTATCGCGATTGCGGTTTATCGTATCGCGACATTGCTGTTCGCGTTGGTCGAGATCCAATGACTGTTAGCAGAATATGGAATCGGTGGGTTCAGGAGGGTAATACGGAACGCCGTTCTGGATCTCAACGGCCTCGCATCACTAGCAGTCGAGATGACAGGCATCTTATCCGCATGGCTGTAACGGATCGTGCAGCCACGTCTCGATCCCTGAGTCAACAATGGGGACGTTTGCAAGACAACCACCATCTGCACGAACAGTTCGACGACATTTGCAGCAGCTTGGACTATCAGCTCGGTGACCATGGCTGCGGTTACCCTTGACGCTGCATCAGAGACAGGAGCGCCTGCGATGGTGTACTGAACGACGAACCTGGGTGCACGAATGGCAAAACGTTATTTTTTCGGATGAATCCAGGTTCTGTTTACAGCATCATGATGAACGCACATTGGAAGCGTCTATTCGTCATCGCCATACTGGCGTATCACCCGGCGTGATGGTATCGGGTGCCATTGGTTACACGTCTCGGTCACCTCTTGTGCGCATTGACGGCACTTTGAACAGTGGACGTTACATTTCAGATGTGTTACGACCCGTGGCTCTACCCTTCATTCCATTCCTGCAAAACCCTACATTTCCGCAGGAGAATGCACGACCGCATGTTGCAGGTCCTGTACGGGCCTTTCTGGTCACAGAAAATGTTCGACTGCTGCCTTGGCCAGCACATTCTCCAGATCTCTCAGCAATTGAAAACGTCTGGTCAATGGTGGTCGAGTAACTGGCTCCTCACAATAGGCCAGTCACTAATGTTGATGAACTGTGGTATCGTGTTGAAGCTGCATGGGCAGCTGTACCTGTACACGCCATACAAGCTCTGTTTGACTCAATGCCCAGGCGTATCAAGGCAGTCATTATGGCCAGAGGTGCTTGTTCTGGCTACTGATTTCTCACGATCTATGCACCCAAATTGCGTGAAAATGTAATCACATGTCAGTTGTAGTATAATATATTTGTCCAATGAATACTCGTCTATCGTCTTCATTTCTTCTTCGTGTAGCAATTTTTAATGGCCACTAGTGTATCTATTGAAGTGTAACTTCACGCATTTTTAAAGCTATTCTTGCAGCACACAACCATTTTACAGTGTTAACTGGGTAACTGTGTATTTGTATAGCTAATTAAATTTTTCATTATAATATTTTTATTGAAATACTTCTATGTGTCTTTTATTTTTCCTTCCTCGAATGTTTGCAGTGTGCTGGCGAGTTGGGCCTGTCGTTCCCAACCATTTCAGACTGCGCAAATGGTCAGGCCGGCAATGAACTCCTGAGGGCGTACGGGAACGTTACCAGCGACCTGAGTCCTGCGCTGACCTTTGTTCCGACAGTCACACTGAACGGGGTGAGTCATGCGATATACCTGTTGTGTTCAGCTCAGTTCATTCTCACTGTATGTGAACAAGGTATAATTCCTTAAAGTAGTGTTGCTTTCGAATGTACGAAATTGAAACGATAACTGTTAACGTGTCTGTTTAGCTAACCTAAATAACTTGCTCGTCAAATGTTCTGGAGGCAGCACAAAAATCTTCTTATTTCCTTTAAAAATATGCTGTAGTGTTTGTTTGTTTTCACCGACGACCTTAATACTTCTTCATTCTTTACTATTTTTCTCCAGTTATGTTTTCCATCCGTCCTCAAATCTTCAACTCAGACTACTTCGGTCTTTTCCCATTCTCCTTCCATACCGTACGCATTCCTATGCCACGCAAAACCACTCTACACTCAAAACATATGACCAGACTTTTTCTAACTGTCTCTAGTTTTCTACACCCCCATCTTCTATTTGCTATTCAATGCTTTCTTATACATTACATTTTTGTTTTTATTTCGTGATTGTATATTTTATCCTTATTTATTGAGGTGGCTGAGCATTTGAAATTCTTTCGATGTTGAACTGTACCCTGTTCTAATCTTATGGTTGTCTTGGTTTGCCATTCTAGTAATAGTCTTCCTATTTTTAATATTAATTCTCATCCAATGCTTATCTCCACCCATGAACCATGGACATTGCGGTTGGTGGGGAGGCCTGCGTGCCTCAGCGATACAGAAAGCCGTACCGTAGGTGCAACCACAACGGAGGGGTATCTGTTGAGAGGCCAGACAAACGTGTGGTTCCTGAAGAGGGGCAGCAGCCTTTTCAGTAGTTGCAGGGGCAACAGTCTGGATGACTGACTGATCTGGCCTTGTAACGTCAACCAAAACAGCCTTGCTGTGCTGGTACTGCGAACGGCTGAAAGCAAGGGGAAACTAGAGCCGTAATTTTTCCCGAGGGCATGAAGCTTTACTGTATGGTTAAATGATGCTGGCGTCCTCTTGGGTAAAATATTCCGGAGGTAAAATAGTCTCCCACTCAGGACTACCCAGGACGATGTTGTTATCAGGAGGAAGAAAACTTGCGTTCTACGGATCGGAGCGTGGAATGTCAGATCCCTTAATCGGGCACGTGGGTTAGAAAATTTGAAAAGGGGAATGGATAGGTTACAGTTAGATATTGTGGAAATTAGTGAAATTCGGTGGCAGGAGGAACAAGACTTCTGGTCAGGTGAATGCAGGGTTATGAATACAAAATCAAATAGGGGTAATGCAGGAGTAGGTTAAATAATGAATAAAAAATAGGAGCGCGATTAAGCTACTACAAACAGCATAATGAACGCATTATTGTGCTCAAGATAGACAAGAAGCCCGTGCCTACCACAGTAGTACAAATTTACATGCCAACTAGCTCCGCAGATGAAGAGATTGAAGAAATTTATGGTGAGATAAAAGAAATTATTCAGATAGTGAAGGAAGACGAAAATTTAATAGTCACTGGGGACTAAAACTCGATACTAGAAAAAGGAAGAGAAGGAAAAGTAGTAGGTGAATGTGCAATGGGGGTAATGCATGAAAGAGGAAGCCGCCTGGTAGAATTTTGCACAGAGCATAACTTAATCATAGCTGACACTTGGTTTAAAAATAATAAAAGAAGGTTGTATACGTGGAAGAGGCCTGTAGACACTGGAAGGTTTCAGGCAGATTCTATAATGGTAAGACAGAGAGTTAGGAACCAGGTTTTAAATTGTAAGACATTTCCAAGGGCAGATATGGACTCTGACCACAATCTATTGATTATGAACTGTAGATTAAAACTGAAGAAATTACAATAAAGGTGGGAATTTAAGAAGATGGGCCTGGATAAATTGAAAGAACCAGAGAGTTTCAGAGAGAGTATTAGGGAACGATTGACAAGAACAGGGGAAAGAAATACAGTAGAAGAAGAATGGGTACCTTTTGAGAGATGAAATAGTGAAGGCAGCAGAGGATCAAGTAGGTAAAAAGTTGAGGGCTAATAGAAATCCTTGGGATACAGAAGAAATATTGAATTTAATCGAAGAAAGGAGAAAATATAAAAATGCAGTAAATGGAGCAGGCAAAAAGGAATACAAGCGTCTCAAAAATGAGATCGACAGGAAATGCAAAATGGCTAAACAGGGATGGCTAGAGGACAAATGTAAGGATGCAGAGGTATATATCACTAGCTGCAAGATTGATTCTGCGTCCAGGGATATTAAAGAGACCTTCGGAGAAAAGAGAACGCATGAATATCAAGAGCTCAGATGGAAAACCTAAAGAAAGCAGGGAAAGCAGAAAGTTGGAAGGAGTATATAGAGGTTCTGCACAAGGGCGATGTACTCGACGACAATATTATGGAAATGGAAGAATGAAAAATGGGAGATATGGTAATGTATGAAGATTTTAACAGAGCACTGGAAGACCGAAGTCGAAACAAGCCCCAGGAGTAGACAACATTCCATCAGAACTACTGTTAGCAATGGGAAATCCAGCCAGGACAAAACTAAACAATCTGGTGAGCAAGCTGTATGAGGCGGGCGAAATACCCTCTGACTTCAGGAAGAATATAATAATTCCAATCCCAAAGAAAGCAGGTGTTGACAGGTGTAAAAATTACTGAACTATCAATTTAATAAGTCACGGCTGCAAAATACTAACACGAATTCATTACAGACGAATGAAAAAACTGGTAGAAGACGACCTCAGGGAAGATCAGTTTGGATTCCATAGAAATATTAGAACACGCAATACTGACTCTAAGACTTATCTTAGAAGATAGAATAAGGAAAGGCAAACTACGTTTCTAGCAGTTGTAAACTTAGAGAAAGCTTTTGACAATGTTGGCTAGAATATTCTCTAATTCTGAAGGTGGCAGGAGTAAAAACATGGAGCGAAAGGCTATTTACAGTTTGTACAGAAACCAGATGGCAGTTATAAGAGTCGAGGGGCATGAAAGCAAGTAGTGTTTGGGAAGGGAGTGAGAAAGGGTTGTAGCCTATCCCCGATGTTATTCAATCTATATACTGAGCAAGCAGTAAAGGAAACAAAAGAAAAATTCGGAGTGCGAATTAAAATCCATGGAGAAGAAATGAAAACTTCGAGGTTGGCCGATGACATTGTAATTATGTCAGAGACAGCAAAGGACCTGGAAGAGCAGTTGAACAGAATGGACAGTCTTCAAACAAGGATAAATGTAGATTGGAACTTAAGTAGTGGCAACTGTTCTGTGGAGACACTATGCAATGGAATCTAGTATTGTCGCTGAAAGCACACGTTGCACCTACCTTACCTCCGAGCAAATGGACTCGCCCGTCCCACGTCAACGGCGTGCGTAAAATCTAGGGAAACACAGTGATTTGTGAGCGAGCGGTCAAACGTAACGGTGTCACTGTGTTTTCGAAACAGCAACAACGGAGTTGGATCAAGATTGAATGTGCCAGAGGTCGTACAGCACGACAGTGTCATCGAGGTCTTCAAGAGGCGTGCAAGGAATCGACATAGCCGTACAGAACAGTGGCACGTTGGGTACAAGCCTTCAACGAAGGTCGGCAAACTGTGGCAGACATGCATCGCATTACGTCAATGATCAGTATTACTGTTCGATTTTGGAACATCACCTGCGACGAGCTTTGCGAAAGAAGCGGGGACACTTTCTGCGCAACCCACCCATCATTTTACACGACAATGCGGGGGCGCATACAGCGCAAGCTGTGGCTGCTCTGTTCGGTCGATGGGACTGGGAAGTACTGTACCATCCACTATACTCCCCGGACGCAAGTCCTTGTGACTTTGATTTGATTCCGAAAATGAAGCAACCACTTCGTGGCATTCGCTTTAGAACTGTTCCAGAGATTAGACAGGCAGCAGACTGCTCCGTTTGCACCATCAACAGAACAGGCTCTGCTGACGGTATACTACGCCTTCCACATCGCAGGCAACGAGTCCTACACAACGCTGGTGAATACTTTGAAGGACAGTAACAGGTGCAAACATGTAACTCTTTTGTATCGGTTGTGAATAAATAGTTACCGCTATTTAAGTTCCAACGCTCGTAAGATGAACATCAACAAAAGCAAAACGAGGATAATGGAATGTAGTCTAGTTAAATCAGGTGATGCTGAGGTAATTAGATTAGAAAATGAGACACTTAAAGTAGTAGATGAGTCTTACTATTTAGGGAGCAAAATAACTGATGATGGTCGAAGTAGAGAGGATATAAAATTTAGACTGGCAATGGAAAGGAAAGCGTTTCTGAAGAACAGAAATTTGTTAACATCGAGTATTGATGTAAGTGTCAGGAAATCGTTTCTGAAAGTATTTGTATGGAGTGTAGCCGTGTATGGATGTGAAACATGGACGATAAATAGTTTAGACAAGAAGAGAATAGAAAGTTTCGAAATTTGATGCTACAGAGGAATGCTGAAGATTAGATGCGTAGATCACGTAACTATTGAGGAACAACTGAATAGAATTGGGGAGAAGAGGAATTTGAGGCACAACCTGACTAGAAGAAGTGATCGGTTGGAAGGACACGTTCTGAGGCATCAAGGTATGACCAAGTTAGTATTGGGGGCAGCGTGGAGGGTAAAAATCGTAGAGAGAGTCCAAGAGATGAATACACTAAGCAGATTCAGAAGGATGTAGGTTTCATTAGTTACTGGAGGATGAAGCAGCTTGCACAGGATAGAGTAGCATGGCGAGCTGCAACAAACCAGTCTGTGGACTGAAGACCACAACCGCAAACAACAACTTACCCCTAGAAATAAAATTATGTTCTCACATCCTGCCCGCTACACTCACACGCGTGCGCGCGCGCGCGTGCACACACACACACACACACACACACACACACACACACACACACACACACACACACACACATATATACTTCAGTGCCAGTTTGAAGAAAGCCATAACATGTAATGGCTATAGGCTAGTAGAAACTGTACCCAGATTCGTTTGTAGTGAAACTCCAATACTATTTCGCTATTAGTCACTATTCTCGTTGCAACTGAAGATGCCAAAAGTTTCTGTGCTGTGAAAGCTTCAAGTAACGCAGTAAATTAAAGTACTGATTTTTTATCCCCTTTGTGTTAAGCAGCCGATCAAAGAATCTACTAGAAGCGAATGTAGGAAGTATAGTCTGAACATACATCTGAGCCGGCCGAGTTGGCCGAGTGGTTCTAGGCGCTACAGTCTGGAACCGAGAGACCGCTACGGTCGCAGGTTCGAATCCTGCCTCTGGCATGGTTGTGTGTGTTATCCTTAGGTTAGACAGGTTTACGTAATTCTAAGTTCTAGGGGACTGATTACCTCGGACGTTAAGTCCCATAGTGCTCAGAGCCATTTGAACCATACATCTGAGTTTTACGCTTCTGACTGCAAAATAAAATGCCCACATTTCAGACGAACTGCACAGTCTCAGTTAGGAACATTTTAGGTATTCCATTCATATTATGAGGTGGTCATATTGGTTTCATAAAGACACTTTTCCGCCAGTTTTCAGTTATAATTTTGTAAGAATATTTGCTTTGTTTCCACAGTGCCTAGTGTTTCCTGTCAACTAATTCTAAATTGTTCCCACACCGCCAACTACCTTAGATCTTGGCTGCACTTTTGAGATGTACCTAGTTTTGTTTAGAACATTGGAGGGGCTTGAGGTATAAACTGAGAATAAACGGCTTTGCATACCCTTCCCTGCTGTGACAAAATCCGACACACGTCACCCGGGCTGCTTTGTGCACAAAAAGAAGGCTTCCAGCTGAATCTGCCGCCTCCCTGTCCTTTGGGACTCTCTTCGCCGTCACTGAAGAGACATCCATCGCCTATGCCGCTCAGTTGGTTACTTTACTGACTGTCATTAGATGAACATAGTTTTCCCTATTATTTTCAAAGTAAACTCGTAATTTTGTGTCTAGTTTTTACGAAAAATGCCGTATAGGTCGCTCGTTAGATTTTCATTTATTACAAGGTCTCAGGTCGAAATTTTGAACTGCGGGTTGCAAGTTAGGATCTGATGATGAGGGTAGGCGAAACGGCGTAATAATTGAAAGTACATTGAGAGGTGTGCACGACATTATTTAAAAAAATTAATAATGACTGCGGTGTCATGCAGTGAGTTTACTACCTTTATTAACAAACTGTGTATATACAGGGTGTATCACTTAAACTTGCACCGTACATACCAGGATAATGGGAAGTGCTGTTGGCGCGCGGTTTCCACAGAATGAATTGACTATCAAGGGCTCGTATTATTATCCAGTAAACAGACAATAATACTTCTTAGAAAGCATATTTTTTGTGCAAAGGTACACTTTTGTTAATGGAACAATGCGTATTGACATCAACAGACTAAAAGTAGTGTGAATTAGAGTGTCAGTGTGTAACCTCCCCCCTCACTTACCGACCTTAATGACAGTGAAAAATGAAACCGCGTGTACCTAATGGGAGTTTTGGAAAAGCAATCGTCACCGAAGTTAACCTGTCGGTAAAGAGGGAGGAAAGGGTTACATCTAAATGGAAGGAAATGTGCTAATGAAACTGGTGGAAATTAATTTTGAAAAGGGGGAAAGTTAATAAAGAAAGTAAATGTGCGGCCGTTACGTTAACAATTAACTAGCGGTAATTAGATATTTGAGATTTGGGGGAAATCACGGTCGCCAGTCCTAAGGACAATTACTATAGTAACTGAAAAAGAAAGGTTATTACACATATAATTAACACTAGAAGCGTGGCAACTGAAGGTTGACACGTGTAGTGTGAAAACTGAAAGTTTGTCAGAAGTAATAAATTTCGCTACACTCTGACTTAATTTAGCAAAAGAATTAATAAAACCGGAAAATCGAAAGTTGATTTAGTGACTGAAGTTAATAGTGAGCTTTCTTTCTGAAGCACATCGAAATACAGTTAGTCTTGGACTACCTCAACAATCATTTCAAAAGCTACTTGAATCTACGCAATTTAGAAATAAGAGATTTAACTTTGATCTTGAATTAAATGATTCTGAACAATTGACAATAGTAAAATGCTGAGCTGCAGCTGCAGTCACAGGTAAGCTAAAATACGGTATAAAGCTCGCACTCTTAATTCGTGCTTGTGTAATCCGAATATTGTAGCCAGCTCTGAGACTTTAACTGAACTTTGAAATTAAAGCAGCGAAATCTAATTATATTATTTTAATGCTGGCGTTTGCATTTCAACGACACTCGGGTTCATTTCGGAAAAGGAAGGGACCCTGCTTGGCAATGCAATTGGGACAATGAGCAACAAAGGTTCATGCTAAGTTGCTGTAATTTTGCGAGGCAAATGGAACAATTTGAAAAGCTGAGGTCTGCCATACAGTTCTGAAACTTTACGTGCTTTTAGTCTTCCTTGTTGGTTGATTGAAGGTTTGAAGCCGTCGATCGAGGAGGTGGCGACAGTCACTCATTGTCGGCCGTCGCTGTTGCAGAAGCTGGATGTTGGCGCGCCTTCTTCTCGACACGGTCACCAGGCGAAACGGGCTCTTGATGTGCGCCAGCTAATGCTTCCCGTCCGCGACACCATGTCAGAAACTATCATCGCGAGTCGAGCGCAATTACATGCTGCCAAACCCCGAAAGCGCGGCAACTCGCGGGAGCGTCACACCACACCTGCTCCACTCGCTACTCCCGCCAGACTCTCACTGTTCTGCCCGCGCTCCACGCGGCAGAGTTAACACTACCAAAGATCCTACACACTTTGATTCTTCACACGACCTATCGATGTAATCGTTCGATAGCAGTTTTCCCTAGGCAAGACCCAGCGTAAAAATACAAATAATCTTTACACAACAAACCAATTATACATCGACATAAGTGCATAAATATATATATACAAACAGTAAAACAATTACAATATATAAAGAGACAGAAATGTCATATCTTGAGGTAACAAAACAAGGAAAAAAAATAATAGTACAATAGATGGAAATAGGAGTATATGCATTTCCGGCGTTACACGTGCCCCACATTGTCTGAGGATGTTCGTGTAACGTAAACAGACTCAGAAAATGTCCCAAAAAAGAAACAGCGGAAATGCATATGCTCAAAACATCAACAAAATTTAGCATTCGTCTAATTAAGCATAAATCAATTTTTAGACCATAATAATTGAGTAGAGACACTCCTAATCTTATTCCACTCTGCCATCTTGATCAAAATAAAACAGGTTGACAACATATTAAAATTCATAGAAAACATAGAAAATGGTTTAGGTATTCTAAAATTGTCAAAATTCCCAACAGTATCAAGAAATGGAATACTATTTACAAAATTAATCAGAGTACATGGTCATAAAAACAGGTAGATCAAAATACGCAAATTAATAATTAATTACATAGAATACACATTTTTACATAACCCTTTCATAATTAATATTCTCGTCATGGGAGTCCATTAAACGCTAAACAAGAAAATAACACACATCAGATCGAAAAAAACATAAATATTGACAGTAGAATTCTTTCAGCTGTCCAGGAAGAAAAACAATTCCGCCTTCCGTACTCGCAAGTGCAAAGAATGCCGACAGCGGCACAATAGCCAACAGCGGCACAAGAGCCGACAGCGGCTCGCCTCGCCAGTATTGTTGCGCCCGCGTGTGCGGCACGCTTGATCTCACTCGCCCTTGTGACGGCGTTTCCAGAACGTCCGTTTCACTGAATTCTTTAGGAAAAACTCACTCCCGAGTAATCTCAAGGAGTCCCTTAATACTATCACAGTGGATAACTCAACACCGTCCATCATCACACGCATGTACTAGCCTGAAACTTAAAACAGCGTCTAAGTACATCGGCAATGACTAGTAAAACACATATTTATGAAATCTTACAGCTATTTACAAAATCATATTTACATTCCTTAATCTACTGTGACTCAGCTGAAAACTTAAACTAGCAGCTTGGATTTTTCAGTTGATTAGATCATGATTAAATTGATTAAAATTAAATTGATTAATCAAAATTAATTACTTATTAATTACAACTTCTTTAATGACCTTGGTCAGTCAAAAGCATGGCAATCTAGCAAATCGTTAAATCTTACACTCTATTTTCAAGTCTACAATATTCCGAAAGCATTTGTGTGAGGCATACCAATGACTTTATATGGTCCATTATAAACAAACTTAAATTTAGAGTTTTCATGGTCTATCTCGCTCGATTTCTCATGAGCTTTTACAAGTACTAAGTCTCCGATTGCAAACTTAGCAAAACGCGCTTTAGCGTCATGACGACGTATGCGAGCATCGGCTTCTAGCTTCATTACTTCTCGCAAACGATCTTTTTTCACACCAATACTAATGTTAATCCGTGGAGGGAATTTGATTATCTCTTCCAATTCACTTTCTACACTTTTGTCAATGCCGAAATTCCTCATGTTATGGCAGTTCAAACTCATTCCTACGTCAATGTCATCCGGCCAGTTAACAATGTGTATAGGCTGGTATTGCCTATGCACACCGTCTCCTGCCTCGTCAAAACCAATTACCATTGTTTTATCTAGTGACATACATGTCAAAGTTTTGCTTTCGCAGTTAATCATTGCACGGTACTTTAATAGCCAATCTAACCCGATAATTACTTCCGTAGTTAAGTCTGGCACGACGACAAACTCTTGTTCAAATCGTGCCCCACATATCTCGAAGTTGACAAAAATCTGTTTTGTGACCGGTTTACTGGCCTTCCCAGTAGCACCGATAATTTTCACTCCTGTTACTGGCATAACTACGATGCCAGGTCTGTCTTTCAGTAACTCAAATATTTTCCCAGATACAGCACTCAATTCTGCACCGGTGTCAATCAACACGTTTAGTTGTAGGTCGTGCATATTAACAGACACTACTATCTGTCTACACTTGTCCTCGACTGTTTCTTTATTTTCCCACAGTAAATCCTCGTCTATATCCAGGTCATTCCAGAAAAAACCATCCGGCTTTGATCCTAAATCCGATTTATCTGGCGGCTTTTTCAGCCTCTGTTTACATACAGTTTTAATTTTAACACGTTTGTCCTGAGGCTTAGTCTGTAGCTTCGCCTCCAATACCGAAACCTTTTCCTGTAACTCGTCAACTAGTGAGTGTTGCTTTGCTATCAATTCACTAATCGTCACCTTCGTTGATTCCACTTTGGTCAGATTAATCTCATCCGCCAATCTACCTGGAGAAATGTGCCCAGTAGTATCTGCAATTACTTCCTCTGGATCTGCGCAACCCACACTGCTACCGTCTGACCGTATAACGTCAGCTCTAACCTCGTACACGCTGTAATCTACGTGCTTTTCTACCAATCGTGTCCGGCTATCACTAAAATTTTCGTAATCTTTCTCCTTAATACTCTCGCAATATTTAAACTGGAGGTTTGCGTCGGATGGGTCGGCTACTTCTACCACTACAACTTTCGGTAAAGTCTGCCGGTTAGGGCCAGAACTTTCCGTTACTACTTCAACATTCAATTCCTGCGGGACGAAACACGACGCATCTTGCTCGTGCTCCCCATTAACATCAACTATTTCTAGTAAAGTCTGCCGGTTAGGGCCAGAACTTTCTATCACTTCACAACTACTATCCTCCTGTGGGACGAGACGCGGCAAATCCTGCCCGCGCTCCCTATAAACACTTCTCCCGTACAGGCCCCTATAATCTCTTAGTTCGTCGTATAAGCGACCGAACTGCCGTAACCAGACCTCATCCCTCTCTGCATCCCCTCGCTCAATGACGGACGTGTTATCCGACATCTGATCTTCTCTCAACAATTGCGAATCATTCTTAAACTCAATCTCCAGTTCCGCTGTGGGTATTACAGCTGCCACTTTATAATCGATTTCCGGAACACTACTTAAATTGTTCTCACTGACAGTGAATGTATTTTCTGCTGCCATGTATACAGCTGATTTACTACTTGTGGGCGCACTCCTTTCTCCTAACACTGGCACACTCTCCCGCCGTTGATTATTCCATACGGAATTTTCATAACGACGACACCTGCGTTTTCTCCTGTTATTGGGCCGCCAAAATTTCTCCACGCCCGCTCGGCCCCTCACCGGCGCGGCTAATGGTTTCCCTGTCTCGTCCCAGCAGATACGCTCCCCGGATGCTGCTGAGGCGGCTGATCACACCCTCTGGCGTTATTACTATTCTGTGAAGCCCGTATCACGTTAGTATGATACTGGTTTCTGTCATTCCTGTTATTATTTGCATTGTACCGATTGTTATTACGGTCCGAACCATTATTGTTATTGCTGCGGTATGCATTATTCCCATGGTTATCGTTGTTATGGTTGGGGTGGTACCCGTTGTTGTTACCACGGCCTCTACCACTGTCGCGATTATTGCGCCAATAGTCCTCGTCCTCAACTCTTTCCAGGAAATCATTGATTGTCCTGTAATTGCTTCCTACGTAGCGTTTTGTATCATCTGGAAGCTTCTTGTAGAGATCCCAGACTATTTCGGATTCCGTGCGGCGATCACGCAAATATTCCAACTTGCGGATCCAGCCCTCACAAAACTCCCTCATGAAAGGCCTCGATACGACAAATTCGCGCCAGACACTTTGCTGTTTTTGCTCTGACCAGTATTCAGCCAGAAACAAATTTTTAAACTCGTCAAAAGTCAGGTTCGTAATGTCGAGGTTTAAGCCCCAACGCTTGGCATCACCAGCCAGCACATCAATAACCGCATTAATTTTTCTCTCATTAGTCCATGATCTGGGTAAAATTCTTTCACAATTTTTAATGAAATCCGTCGCGTGTATACCGCCTTTTTTCAAGGGGTCGAACCGCTCCTCTTTCGTCAACAATTCCGAACTATGTGTACAGATTGGCACATAGCTCTGTTTTTCGTCAAGTTTCTTTTCTAATTCCGACACTCTCGTAATTACTTGGCAAGTGGTTGTCGCAAGCGTTTCCACTTCCCTCTTTTTCTCTTCACAGGTATTAGCCTGCTCCCTCACTTTAGTATCTACTTCGGACACTAAAGCCTTTAAAGTTTCCACCTTCTGTTGATCCTCTTTTTTCACTAATTGAATTTGTTCCGTCACCTTATTCTCGATGATCGGAGCAACTGCTTCTCCTACACTTTTCTCGATTCTGCTAATTTCAGAATCAAAACGAGTATTTATGCTCGCAATTTCCGCCTGAACGCCTATCATTTCCTGTTTAAGATTACCGATTTCGGTATTAATTACAACAATATCTTCTTTGATTTTATCAACTTTTGTATTAACAACTCCAACATTGTTGTTAACAACATTAATAGCTTTGTTCTGATTGTCTAGCTTTCGTTCAATTTTTTCAGACTGAGCTTCTTGCTTGGCAGACAGAGCTATAATTTCTGCCGATTGACTCTTGATTTCATTAATCAAAACATTCAATAAATCAGTTAAATTCCCGGAGACTACCGGTTTTACTTCCGTAGCTGGTTCCTCTATATATGTTCCCCCGTATTCATCATCAAGGGGTACAGATTTGATTTTCGCTTCCGATTCCGAAACATTTTCTAAAGTTTGGAATTCCATTTCTGCTCTTTGTTGCGTTTCGGCGGTCGCGTCTTTCATGCTAGCCGCCTGCCCCTGAACAATGGGAACCGCCGTGCGCGTTTCCCACTGTTCGACCGATTGTTCCGTATCCAAGTCTACCAAATTTTGGTAATTGTTGCCTTCACTCATTTTAATAATTTTCAATATAAATGACAAATCTCAAATATAATTAGGATTACTCCCACTACTTATTCTCGCTGATGTAACGGCCTGTACGTAACCAGTACTTTGTTACGATATTTGCACAATGCAAACTTCGTGTCCAGAACAACCTCAAAATTGAAGATTGTCCTGTCACCAGGTCGCCACGTGTAACCTCCCCACTCACTTACCGACCTTAATGACAGTGAAAAATGAAACCGCGTGTACCTAATGGGAGTTTTGGAAAAGCAATCGTCACCGAAGTTAACCTGTCGGTAAAGAGGGAGGAAAGGGTTACATCTAAATGAAAGGAAATGTGCTAATGAAACTGGTGGAAATTAATTTTGAAAAGGGGGAAAGTTAATAAAGAAAGTAAATGTGCGGCCGTTACGTTAACAATTAACTAGCGGTAATTAGATATTTGAGATTTGGGGGAAATCACGGTCGCCAGTCCTAAGGACAATTACTATAGTAACTGAAAAAGAAAGGTTATTACACATATAATTAACACTAGAAGCGTGGCAACTGAAGGTTGACACGTGTAGTGTGAAAACTGAAAGTTTGTCAGAAGTAATAAATTTCGCTACACTCTGACTTAATTTAGCAAAAGAATTAATAAAACCGGAAAATCGAAAGTTGATTTAGTGACTGAAGTTAATAGTGAGCTTTCTTTCTGAAGCACATCGAAATACAGTTAGTCTTGGACTACCTCAACAATCATTTCAAAAGCTACTTGAATCTACGCAATTTAGAAATAAGAGATTTAACTTTGATCTTGAATTAAATGATTCTGAACAATTGACAATAGTAAAATGCTGAGCTGCAGCTGCAGTCACAGGTAAGCTAAAATACGGTACAAAGCTCGCACTCTTAATTCGTGCTTGTGTAATCCGAATATTGTAGCCAGCTCTGAGACTTTAACTGAACTTTGAAATTAAAGCAGCGAAATCTAATTATATTATTTTAATGCTGGCGTTTGCATTTCAACGACACTCGGGTTCATTTCGGAAAAGGAAGGGACCCTGCTTGGCAATGCAATTGGGACAATGAGCAACAAAGGTTCATGCTAAGTTGCTGTAATTTTGCGAGGCAAATGGAACAATTTGAAAAGCTGAGGTCTGCCATACAGTTCTGAAACTTTACGTGCTTTTAGTCTTCCTTGTTGGTTGATTGAAGGTTTGAAGCCGTCGATCGAGGAGGTGGTGACAGTCACTCATTGTCGGCCGTCGCTGTTGCAGAAGCTGGATGTTGGCGCGCCTTCTTCTCGACACGGTCACCAGGCGAAACGGGCTCTTGATGTGCGCCAGCTAATGCTTCCCGTCCGCGACACCATGTCAGAAACTATCATCGCGAGTCGAGCGCAATTACATGCTGCCAAACCCCGAAAGCGCGGCAACTCGCGGGAGCGTCACACGACACCTGCTCCACTCGCTACTCCCGCCAGACTCTCACTGTTCTGCCCGCGCTCCACGCGGCAGAGTTAACACTACCAAAGATCCTACACACTTTTATTCTTCACACGACCTATCGATGTAATCGTTCGATAGCAGTTTTCCCTAGGCAAGACCCAGCGTAAAAATACAAATAATCTTTACACAACAAACCAATTATACATCGACATAAGTGCATAAATATATATATACAAACAGTAAAACAATTACAATATATAAAGAGACAGAAATGTCATATCTTGAGGTAACAAAACAAGGAAAAAAAATAATAGTACAATAGATGGAAATAGGAGTATATGCATTTCCGGCGTTACAAGTGCTTTCGTTGCAGTAGTCTAGTGTGAGTCACTTAGGAGATAAACGAGTTTTGAAAAGTTCCCGCAAAGTTGCTAGGTACGACGTTGTTATGTTTGCTCACCGTGTCTTGTGTGCTCCTTGAGTGCACTGCGGCTTGCTGATGAGTCTGCCAGTGTCTGACAGTCCAGGCAGTAGGCAGTGAGTGGGCGAGGTGATTTGTCAGCGTAGGAAAAGTCGAAATGCACCGTATTTCCTTTTAGTGAATTTCTGATGTTATTTTAGGAGCTAGGGTGAAACGTTATTCTGATCTTAACAGTACGTACATGATTGGTGGTGGGTGTATTGTTTGCAATGTCACTAACTTAATTTGAGTGCAGAACCCAGTCCATAAAGTACCCTCCACCTAGAAACCCGTGTTTCAGGCTATACATCTCTTCACAAGTTTCACACTGGTCAGTGGGCGCCACAAGAGTTTTATTTAGATTTCTCTTTGTTGCGATTGTCTTATGGACTACTTCGTATCAAAAGGTCTTCATGTCACAGGTGGGAAATGTAAAGTGTAGGTTGTCCCAAGTGTTGTCTCTGTTAATATTCCTATATTTTTCGTGCATTCTACCGGGTGATCAAAAAGTCATTATAAATTTGAAAACTTAATAAACCATGGAATAATGTAGATAGAGAGGTAACAATTGACACACATGCTTGAAATAACATGGGATTTTATTAGAACGAAAAAAACACCCCATATTGCTAGACGCATGAAAGATCTCTTGCGCGCGTCGTTTGTTAATGATCGTGTGCTCAGCCGCCACTTTCGTCATGATTGGCCTCCCAGGTCCCCAGACCTCAGTCCGTGCGATTATTGGCTTTGGGGTTATCTGAAGTCGCAAGTGTATAGTGATCGACCGACATCTCTAGGGATGCTGAAAGACAACATCCGACGCCAATGCTTCGCCATAACTCCGGACATGCTTTACAGTGCTGTTCACAACATTATTCCTCGACTACACCTATTTTTAAGGAGTCATGGTGGACATATTGAGCATTTCCTATAAGGAACATCATCTTTGCTTACTTTGTTATGCTCATTATTGCTGTTCTGATCAGATGAAGCGCCATCTGTCGGACATTTTTTGAACTTTTGTATTTTGTTGGTTCTAATAAAACCCCATGTCATTCCAAGCATGTATGTCAATTTGTACCTCTCTATCTACATTATTCCGTGATTTATTCAGTTTTTAAATTTATACTGACCTTTTGATTACCCGGCATTTGGTCGTAGTCCCTTTACTAGCCAATTGTAACGTATTTTTGTATTAATCTTCCCTTGAAAATTAATTTCACTGTAAATGTAACTCGGCCCTTTCACAAAAGATGTTACGTAGGTTAGTTCATAGCGACTGCGGTTTAACGTTAGTGGAGCAGGACAACGTTGGTGATCTATATCACGCAGATCATAGGAACATTAGAAGCGTGTGACCGCGGATCCACCTAACGAATGCTTGTGCGACATTTTCTCGTCTGTTGATGTTGGGTTCGTTTTTTATTGCTGATTCGACACATTTATTACTTTTTTTCAGATCAGAGGCAATCAGACGGCCGTATTGGGTGACTTCTGGGAACAAGTTGTTGAAATGTCCTTAGAAACAGTAAGTAAACCCAGTTTTTGTGATTACATATGTGCTCGCTCATTACATGTAGTGTTTATTGGTTGAGCCTGATACACACATATTCTAAATGGTACTCTCTTTTGTCAGTGGCTGTTCGTTTCAGTTTCATGTAACTGTCACATCCTACATTCCTCTGGATGGCTTCCAAATACTCGTCCTACGCCGTTATCTTCTTTTCTTTCTCAGCACTTCCCTTCAGGAATATTATTGACGAAGATGTTGTGTCTCATGACATATGCGATAAATTTTGTTTTACCGGTTTTCGGCTTACAAGGCCATCTTCAGACATTTAAATGAGTATTGTATGTAAACAACACTGGAAGAGAAGTTACACATCTAGATTGAAGCAGAAGCGTGCAGTAAATTAGTTCTTTGACAACGTTGATGGTAACGCAATGAAAAAAGTAAAAGGTTGAACAGTAAATAAATGAAAACGGAGTAAACAGGAAAAGACTTGGACACAAAACAGGAACAGCAAGCCTACATAGCAGTTTATATTAGGAAACGAAACCAATAAAATTGCCGGCCGGTGTGGCCGTGCGGTTCTAGGCGCTTCAGTCTGGAACCGCGTGACCGCTACGGTCGCAGGTTCGAATCCTGCCTCGGGCATGAATGTGTGTGATGTCCTTAGGTTAGTTAGGTTTAAGTAGTTCTAAGTTCTAGGGGACTGATGACCACAGATGTTAAGTCCCATAGAGCTCAGAGCCATTTTGAACAAATAAAATTAATACTGGACAAGGCTACTTCAGGATGAATAAAACATGGAGAGTGATACACAAACCAATTAAAAGAAGAAAGATTTCTCAATGTAACTACAGACTATATAAGTAACTTATATCACTGAGATAAACACAAATGAATAAATGCAGGAAGCCGGCCGCGGTGGTCTAGTGGTTCTAGGCGCGCAGTCCGGAACCGCGGGGCTGCTACGGTCGCAGGTTCGAATCCTGCCTCGGGCATGGATGTGTGTGATGTCCTTAGGTTAGTTAGGTTTAAGTAGTTCTAAGTTCTAGGGGACTGACGACCACAGAAGTTAAGTCCCATAGTGCTCAGAGCCATTTTTGAAATGCAGGAAAATGGAGGAGTGTGAGGGAACATACAGTAAATGCGTTTTCCTCCATTTATTCCTTTCTGTTTATCTTACTGCTATTGCTGAAGTTCCTTACACATTCTGTAGTTACAGTGATAAGTCTTCCTTCTATTAATTGGTTTGTGTATCACTCTCCATATTTTATACCGCCTGAACAGCCTCGTCAACTACTAATTTTATTTTGTTTTATTGTTTTTGTTTATTAATATAAAGCGTTATGTAAGCTTTCTGTTTTGTGTCGAAGTCTTTTCCTGTTTACTCCATTTTTATTTAGTTGTGATTCAACTAAAATGGCTCTGAGCATTATAGGACTTAACATCTTAGGTCATCAGTCCACTAGAACTTAGAACTAGTTAAACCTAACTAACCTAAGGACATCACATACATCCATGCCCGAGGCAGGATTCGAATCTGCGACCGTAGCAGTCCCGCGGTTCCAGACTGCAGCGCCTAGAACCGCACGGCCACCGCGGCCGGCTGTGGTTCAACTTTCTACTTTCTACATTGCATTACCACCACACATGTGGTACTTCTCTTCCAGTGTTGTTTACAAACATTTTAACTTCTTTGGTGGCAATACTCAGTAAAAGCCTGAAGATGGCCTTGTTAGCCGAAAACCGGTTAACACAATAAAAATAATACTGTAAGAAAAAAGCGAACTAGCACTTTTCGTTTTAATATGATGGAATTCTGCAAAGAACCGACGGAAGATTCAGTTAACATGACAAAAATTTAATCCTGGTAAATGCACAGCAGCTCTTTCAGTCACTCTGTTACGTGTCCTTAGTTATCCTCGAACAACTACGTGGAAGGTAGTTGCCATAAAAACGTTCGAAGCAGGTACAAAAAATGGTTCAAATGGCTCTGAGCACTAGGGGACTCAACTGCTGAGGTCATTAGTCCCCTAGAACTTAGAACTAGTTAAACCTAACTAACCTAAGGACATCACAAACATCCATGCCCGAGGCAGGATTCGAACCTGCGGCCGTAGCGGTCTT
The DNA here is from genome assembly GCF_021461385.2 of Schistocerca piceifrons. Lineage (NCBI taxonomy): Eukaryota > Metazoa > Arthropoda > Insecta > Orthoptera > Acrididae > Schistocerca > Schistocerca piceifrons. The sequence continues at coordinate 219,935,401 of NC_060146.1, forward strand.
GCGGTTCCAGGCTGCAGCGCCTTTAACCGCACGGCCACTTCGGCTGGCAAGCAGGTACACTTAAAAGACTGTGCCAGTCTTGTGGTTCGATTTGAAAGGCTACAGGCGATTGTAAGTTTAGACCTTGACAGCAATCCGTTTAATCTGTAAGCCTTCCGCTTGTCTACCAGCGACGCATCTGCTAAATTGATTCTACCCTCTGACAGTAGCTGCTGTTGTAGCCTGCTTAGGAAGCTATCACTGTTATCAGAATCTTAAATAAAGCTTGAATGCTGAAATAATTTAATGAAATGGTGGCCATGTCAATATTCTAATCAGTTATTGATGAGTGATTAATGTACCTACATGGGATTAATCTTTTATTGATCATAAAATAGCATAGACAACACAAGTTAAGCGAGATGACAAATAAATCACGAACTGTTGGCAACGCAAATAGAAGCAACAAATGATTAGCACTCGCCTCGGAGGTGTCTGGTTGGCAAAGACTACGGTTTATCTGCTTAATCTGTTTGCACTGGCTCAAAATGTGGATAACGCAATCTGAAATTACTTAACGCTTTGATGGATTTATTCCACACCAGAATTGTACTCCGTTGATGAAGCTGAGAACAGGAGGCGAGACTGTGGTTCTGTTTGCCCTAACAAGATGGAGCAGCGATACTGAACGCGTGGCACTGTCTCAGGTGACGCTCGTGGAGAAAATCTGTGCAGAGTAGCGATGCTGTGGCGCCTGCCTGTAATGTAGTGTGGGCACGAAATATGTAGAGTCACGGCCAGGCGAAATGTTAGACAGATCGCAGTTACCCTCAGATGGAGCCCTGTAAGCTCGTGCAGATTGCACCGTGTGACGCTCCTGTTCACCGCTCACGCCATGGACCAAATTGAATCACTTATACGGCAGTGAGCACAAGGAGGTCAGATGCCAAGGAGGCAGACCTGATACAAATAAGATTGTTCTCGACACAGTGAGTTGTCTGACACGATTGAGGTCTAAACTGACGGTAGAGCTGAGTCTTCCCCACGGGCTCGCCAGTCAAAATCATTGACAGTGCGAAGTCACGCTCAGCACGAGTGTTACAAGAGCAACCCGCCCACAGCAAGACTCAAGATCAGAATCTCCTCTCCAGACCATATTCTGCATCAGAAGCCCCATTTCTCCTCTCAGATTTTCCATAAAACCTTGATAAACTCGAAAATAGCACCCACACAACCACCTCCACAAGGTTGTGCCAATTACAAGACTCCATGAGCGCTATGTCTCCCCTCAAGATTGTCTGCTCCACCCTTCGGCCAATCATAACCAAAGTTAATAATACTCTTTTCCTGTTGGAGATGCAGCCAATCCGTAACTCGTAAATTCTCATGCAGGGAGGAGAAGATGTTACGCTCCCAAATTGTTTTTCCCATGGCCACTTTAGGCAGCGTGTATTGAATTTTCATTTCGGTCTGAAGTGAACAACACATTTATCACAGATATCATTACTTGGACGGGCCGAATGTTACGGCATGTCCGACCAGGGCCTCTGCTAAACTAAAAGAAGTGCTTTGTGTCTCAATATAGACCGTATCAGAGCTACCACAAATGTTACGTTACGTCCTAAAATTCTTCTACATCTACATCTACATCTACGTCCATACTCCGCAAGCCACCTGACGGTGTGTGGCGGAGGGTACCTTCAGTACCTCTATCGGTTCTCCCTTCTATTCCAGTCTCGTATTGTTCGTGGAAAGAAGGACTGTCGGTATGCCTCTGTGTGGGCTCTAATCTCTCTGGTTTTATCCTCATGGTCTCTTCGCGAGATATACGTAGGAGGGAGCAATATACTGCTTGACTCTTCGGTGAAGGTATGTTCTCGAAACTTCAATAAAAGCCCGTACCGAGCTACTGAGCGTCTCTCCTGCAGAGTCTTCCACTGGAGTTTATCTGTCATCTCCGTAACGCTTTCGCGATTGCTAAATGATCCTGTAACGAAGCGCGCTGCTCTCCGTTGGATCTTCTCTATCTCTTCTATCAACCCTATCTGGTACGGATCCCACACTGCTGAGCAGTATTCAAGCAGTGGGCGAACAAGCGTACTGTAACCTACTTCCTTTGTTTTCGGATTGCATTTCCTTAGGATTCTTCCAATGAATCTCAGTCTGGCATCTGCTTTACCGACGATCAACATTATATGATCATTCCATTTTAAATCACTCCTAATGCGTACTCCAAGATAATTTATGGTATTAAATGCTTCCAGTTGCAGACCTGCTATTTTGTAGCTAAATGATAAAGGATCTATCTTTCTGTATATTCGCAGCACATTACACTTGTCTACATTGAGATTCAATTGCCATTCCCTGCACCATGCGTCAATTCGCTGCAGATCCTCCTGCATTTCAATACAATTTTCCATTGTTACAACCTCTCGGTACACCACAGCATCATCTGCAAAAAGCCTCAGTGAACTTCCGATGTCATCCACCAGGTCATTTATGTATATTGTGAATAGCAACGGTCCTATGACACTCCCCTGCGGCACACCTGAAATCACTCTTACTTCGGAAGACTTCTCTCCATTGAGAATAACATGCTGCGTCCTGTTATCTAGGAACTCCTCAATCCAATCACACAATTGGTCTGATAGTCCATATGCTCTTATTTTGTTCATTAAACGACTGTGGGGAACTGTATCGAACGCCTTGCGGAAGTCAAGAAACACGGCATCTACCTGTGAACCCGTGTCTATGGCCCTCTGAGTCTCGTGGACGAATAGCGCGAGCTGGGTTTCACATGACCGTCTTTTTCGAAACCCATGCTGATTCCTACAGAGTAGATTTCTAGTCTCCAGAAAAGTCATTATACTCGAACACAATACGTGTTCCAAAATTCTGCAACTGATCGACGTTAGAGATATAGGTCTATAGTTCTGCACATCTGTTCGACGTCCCTTCTTGAAAACGGGGATGACCTGTGCCCTTTTCCAATCCTTAGGAACGCTACGCTCTTCTAGAGACCTACGGTACACCGCTGCAAGAAGGGGGGCAAGTTCCTTCGCGTACTCTGTGTAAAATTGAACTGGTATCCCATCAGGTCCAGAGGCCTTTCCTCTTTTGAGCGATTTTAATTGTTTCTCTATCCCTCTGTCGTCTATTTCGATATCTACCATTTTGTCATCTGTGCGACAATCTAGAGAAGGAACTACAGTGCAATCTTCCTCTGTGAAACAACTTTGGAAAAAGACATTTAGTATTTCGGCCTTTAGTCTGTCATCCTCTGTTTCAGTACCATTTTGGTCACAGAGTGTCTGGACATTTTGTTTTGATCCACCAACCGCTTTGACATAAGACCAAAATTTCTTAGGATTTTCTGCCAAGTCAGTACATAGAACTTTACTTTCGAATTCATTGAACGCCTCTCGCATAGCCCTCCTCACACTACATTTCGCTTCGCGTAATTTTTGTTTGTCTGCAAGGCTTTGGCTATGTTTATGTTTGCTGTGAAGTTCCCTTTGCTTCCGCAGCAGTTTTCTAACTCGGTTGTTGTACCACGGTGGTTCTTTCCCATCTCTTACGATCTTGCTTGGCACATACTCAACTAACGCATAATGTACGACGGTTTTGAACTTCGTCCACTGATCCTCAACACTATCTGTACTTGAGACAAAACTTTTGTGTTGAGCCAACAGGTACTCTGAAATCTGCTTTTTGTCACTTTTTCTAAACAGAAAAATCTTCCTACCCTTTTTAATATTCCTATTTACGGCTAAAATCATCGATGCCGTAACCGCTTTATGATCGCTGATTCCCTGTTCTGCGTTAACTTTTTCAAATAGTTCGGGTCTGTTTGTCACCAGAAGGTCTAATATGTTATCCCCACGAGTCGGTTCTCTGTTTAACTGCTCAAGGTAGTTTTCAGATAAAGCACTTAAAAAAATTTCACAGGATTCTTTGTCCCTGCCACCCGTTATGAACGTTTGAGCCTCCCTCTTGAGGTTCAAAAATGGTTGAAATAGCTCGGAGCACTATGAGACTTAACTACTGAGGTCATCAGTCCCCTAGAACTTAGAACTACTTAAACCTAACTAACCTAAGGGCATCACGATCCAGGCCCGAGGGTGGATTCGAACCTGCGACCGTAGCGGTCGCGCGGTTGCAGACTGCAGCGCCTAGAACCGTTCGGCCACCCCGGCCGGCAAAGTCCTGAGGCTCCCCAAAAATCTCGCCTGGGAGGTGATGCTCCAAAAACGACCAGCTTTGCGGCAGAAGCGGTGACTCTTCCTGCACAACCCACCCATCATTTTGCACGAGAATGCGCGGGCGCATACAGCGCAAGCTGTGGCTGCTCTGTTCGGTCGATGGGACTGGGAAGTACTGCACCATCCACCACACTCCCCGGACTTAAGTCCTCGTGAATTTGATGTGATTCCGAAGGTGAAGGAACCACTTCGCGGCATTCGCGTAAGAAATGTTCCAGAGATTCGACAGGCAGCAGACCGGCCCATTCGCACCATCAACAGAACAGGGTCTGCTAACGGTATACTACGGCTTCCAGATCGCTGGCAATAGGTTTTACACAACACTGATGACTACTTTGAAGGACATTAACAGGTGCAAACATGTAACTCTTTTGTATCGCTTGTGAATAAATGGTTGCCACTATTTAAGGCCCAACCTACGTAGATACCATATTACTGTGAAACTCTGGAAGCTGCTCAAAGTCAAATACTATTAGCAGGCTTATATGAAGAAAACACAAAAGAATTACTCTACTGGCCATTAAAATTCCTACACCCAGAAGAAATGCAGCTGATAAACGGGTATTCATTGGACAAATATATTATACTACAACTGACATGTGATTACATTTTCACGCAATTTGGGTGCATAGTTCCTGAGAAATCAGTACCCAGAACAACCACATCTGGCCGTAGTTACGGCCTTGATATGCTTGGGCACTGAGTCAAACAGAACTTGGATGGCGTGTACAGGTACAGCTGCCCATGCAGCTTCAATGCGATACGACAGTTCATCAACAGTAGTGACTGGCGTATTGTGACGAGCCAGTTGCTCGGCCACCATTGACCAGACGTTTTCAATTCGTGAGAGATCTGGAGAATGTGCTGGCCAGGGCAGCAGTCGAACATTTTCTGTATCCAGAAAGGCCCGTACAGGACCTGCAACTTGCGGTCTTGCATTATCCTGCTGAAATGTAGGGTTTCGCAGGGATCGAATGAAGGGTAGAGCCACGGGTCGTAACACATCTGAAATGTAACGTCCTCCGTTCAAAGAGCCGTCAATGCGAACAAGAGGTGACCGAGACCTGTAACCAATGGCACCCCATACCATCACGCCGAGTGATACGCCAATATGGCCATAACGAACACACGCTTCCAATGTGCGTTCACCATGATGTCGCTGAACACGGATGCGACCATCATGATGCTGTAAACAAAACCTGGATTAATGCGAAAAAGTGACGTTTCGCCATTCGTGCACCCAGGTTGGTCGTTGAGTACACCATCGCAGGCGCTCCTGTCTGTCATGCAGCGTCAAGGGTAACCGCAGCCATGGTCTCCGAGCTGATAGTCCATGCTGCTGCAAACGTCGTCGAACTGTTCGTGCAGATGGTTGTCGTCTTGCAAAAGTCCCCATCTGTTGACCCAGGGATCGACACGTGGCTGCACGATCCGTTACAGCCATGCGGATAAGATGCCTGTCATCTCGACTAGTGATACGAGGCCGTTGGGATCCAGCACGGTGTTCCGTATTTCCGCCCTGAACCCACTGATTCCATATTATGCTAACAGTCATTGGATCTCGACCAACGTGAGCAGCAATGTCGCAATACGATAAACCGCAATGCGATAGGCTACAATCCGACCTTTATCAAAGTCAGAAACGTGATGGTACGCATTTGTCCTCCTTACACATGACAACAACGTTTCACCAGGCAACGCCGGTCAACTGCTGTTTGAGTATGAGAAATCGGTTGGAAACTTTCCTCATGTCAGCACGTTGTAGGTGTCGCCACCGGCGCCAGCCTTGTGTGAATGCTCTGAAAAGCTAATCATTTGCATATCACAGCATCTTCTTCCTGTCGGTTAAATTTCGCGTCTGTAGCACGTCATCTTCGTGGTGTAGCAATTTTAATGGCCAGTAGTGTAAATCAGTTTCACGTTTATTTGTTAAGACTTAGCGATACTGCAAAGGCAACTGCTGATTATTGTGGGTATTAAATGAGTTGCAAATTCGAATGAGTAGTAACTGTGGACAACTATGACAGTCTTGCTATCAATGGAAATTACAATGGCGCTGTGCCGTGCTGCCTGTTTACCAACGTGCCGTCAGTTAAGGGCATGTGGCTGCCGTATTGTGCATACGCTGTGAGCTACGGCTATAGTAGGAGTACGTATTTCTCCAGCTGCATGGCGAGTTACGAATTTGGGTGTTTTCAATTTTTTTTAAGAAGTACTTGGAGTGTGTATTAGCGATTAAAATTTAGACATTGTTTATCTTGAGGTGTAATATTTCTGTACAAAAATTTCCGGGACCGTTTGGAAGTGTCGGATTGGTCCATTCTGTTTTGGTAGAGCGTTTCATTTCAGGTTATGCACAAGCAACCAACAAAAATGGGCCGAATCGGTTTGCCGTGTCTGAGGCCCTTTCCTTGTCAGCATAACTCAGAACTCGGCCCTGCCGCTGGTCACGTGAGCAAGGCAGCTACCGACAGTATTACTGCTACCGACAGTGCAGTCGTAGGTGTGGCAGTAGCGGCCGGAGAGTCAACACAGTGCTGGAGGCGACCCCGTGCTGTGCTGTGCTGTGTGTGTTGCGTGTTGCAGAAGTCGGAGAGTAGGCGCTCCGGCGGTACAGACGGCGGCTACTAGAGTCCTGGCAGCCGCCTCCTGCGAGGCCCCTGGAGCCTGTCTCGCTGCCATCCCGCCTGGCTCTGCCGCCTCTCCAGCAGGCTCACACCGACACCCGCTGTGGAGCCGCCAACGCCGCAGGCCGCACGTCTGCAGGGTCAAAATCCTGCGATCTTCAGCTTAAGAGGACGCTCCACCTGCCAAGTGTCACAAACGTGCTCTGTTAAACAATAAATATACAACTGCACAACGAGTACCACTTACTTTCCTTACACACGTACGTAACCTTCCTTCCACTGCCTGCCACCCTCTCATTAAATCCTTCCTTTGTGGGTGTGCCACAGTGGCATCATACAGGGTGAAAAGTATTTAAGTCGTCAAACTCTGGGACGTTGTAGGGGACATCAAAACAAATATTTTTCCCTAATGTCATTTTTTACTATGAGGAGTGTTTAAACCGGTAGAGGAAGATTTTTCTGGTGGTATATTAATTAAACCAACAAACACTTCTCCATTTTTTATGACTAAGAGACAACACATTAACACAACCAAATTTCAATTACAGTAGATTTTCAAAAATGCCTCCGTTGACACGTAAACAAAGATTACACCGTCGGATCATGTTCTGTCTGACACGGGCAAAAACTCTAGTAGTATCCTGAATCGTTCCTGCTGCTGCTACTATCCGGGCAACCAGATCCTCTTCTGATGCAACAGGAGTTGTGTTAACAAGTTTGCGCATCTCTCCGCACACAAAAAAGTCCATAGGGGACATGTCTGGGGATCCAGCAGGCCATGGTACAGGACCACCTCTGCCAATCCCCGTTTCAGGAAACCGTCGGTCTAGGAATCGACGCACACGACGACTGAAATATGCCGGCGCCCCGTCATGTCGGAACCATATGCGTTTTCTTGTAGGGAGTGGGACGTTTGCAAGCAATTCCGGCAATGCTCTGCCGACCGGGGTGGCCGACCGGTTCTAGGCGCTACAGTCTGGAACCGCGCGACCGCTACGGTCGTAGGTTCGAATCCTGTCTCGGGCATGGAAGTGTGTGATAGGTTAGTTAGGTTTAGGTAGTTCTAAGTTCTAGGGGGCTGATGACCTCAGACGTTAAGTCCCATAGTGCTCAGAGCCATTTGGCAATGCTCTGGCGAGAAAGTTGTAATAGTGCCTGCCATTTAATGGCCTACGTAGCAGATACGGCCCAGTTAAACAGTCCCCAACAACACCGACCCCCACATTAACGAAGAACAGCACTTGACGAGCACTAGTAACTGTGGCATGTGGGTTATCCTCACTCCAAACATGCGAATTGTGCATGTTGAAGACCCCATCACGCCCGAACGTTGCTTCACCGGTAAACAGCACAGAGGATGGAAATGTAGGATGCATTTCACACTGTTCCAGGTACCACTGCGAAAACTGTGCTCTGGGTGGATAATCAACTGGTTCTAGGTTGTGGACACGCTGTAAGTGAAATGCACATAACAATTGCTCTGGAAGCCCTGTTCTTACGTTCGTCTGATTCGCCCCCATGTTACGTGCAATTGCGCGAGTGCTGATTGAAGGATCCCGCTCCACATGCTGCAAGACAGCTTCCTCAAATTGCAGCGTTCTTACCGTGCGACGGCGTCCCTGTCCAGGTAATCTGCTAAGTGACCCAGTCTCACACAGATGTTGGTACACTGCAGCAAAGGTCGTATGATGGGGAATATGGCGATTAGGATATTGTTGTTGATAAACCCGCTGTGCAGCTCGTCCGTTGTGGTGCGCTACGCAGTACGCACCAACCATTCAGTGTACTCACTCCAGGTGTATCGCTCCATTAGTAAACAGAGACAATGCACTACTACACTGGTGGACAGCAGTCGCCTACAACTGAAGAGCGTAATACGCCCTCTAACAACTGAAGAGCGTAATACGCCCTCTAACAACTCAAGATCGTAATACGCCCTCTAACAACAGAAGATCGTAATACGGCCTCCACCGGTTTAAATAATCCTCATAGGAAAAAAATGACATTAGGGAAAAATATTTGATGTCCCTTACAACCTCCCAGAGTTTTTCGGTTTAAATACTTTTCACCCTGTATAATATACTTAACGTCACACACATTCCTGCCGTACACGTTTAAGTATTATGCCAACTCAATTTTAATGACCTTCTTTGCTGATGATCCACGTTCTTTTCTTTTGTCTCGATTTGCAGCACAAAGTTTCAAGTTACAAGCCGACTTTATAGTGTTACTGTTTCAGCAAGTTTTTAGATTTATGTGGTATAACACGAGACAGTGAATGTACATTCACAAAATAAATTAAGTGATAATTCGAAATAGATCAGCATACTGCAACAAAGAAATTAGCTAATGACGTGCGTCATTCATGGAGGACTACCTAAATGGTTACATGATTATACGTCAAATGTAGAATATCTCGTTATGTAACATCGTGAAGTGTTAGATTACATGTAAATATAGAACTTTGTCAAGACATAAATCTGATAGTAGAGTAGTGTTCACTACACAACAGGACGTGACAGTGTTTTGAGTAATTCTTACCGTTCACACGGTGCAGATTTCGTAACTGAGTGTTTGCGGGAGAGGTGGAGCGGGTGTCAACCCAGCTCTCCTTGACTTACGCTTGAAAAATCCAGAAGCAGTGAGAAAGCAAAATCCGTTTGGTCGCCTGACACCACCTTTCGATGCTTCTCTTAGTCAATGAATGCATTTTAGTTGTAATTTTAGTTGTAATTTTAGTTTTAATTTCTCCATGCACACGTAATTTTCTCTGCAGGACTAAATAGATAAATTTGGTATGCGGAGAAACGTATAAGGGGAGCAGTCAAATGAAAAAATACAGATGGAAAAAATTACGTTAATTGTTTATTATTTAAAAAGCAATCGCCATAACAGTTAATACCTTTACACCAGTGTGAGACAAGACGGTCCTTGCCTTCACTGAAAAATGTTTTCCGCCCGAAGCAAATCTACGGCCAGGAATGTCTCTCTTCAGGGCTGCAACAATACGAAAATCACATGCGGAGAGATGTGTGACGGCTTCGCAGCTAAATTCTCGTAGTGTACTATAAAAGGAATCGTTAGGTTCAAATGGTTCAAATGGCTCTGAGCACTATGGGACTTAACTTCTGAGGTCATGCTTCACAGTAATATAAATGTGTTAACAGTTATACGATAACTTAGAACTACTTAAACCTAACTAACCTAAGGACATCACACACATCCATGTCCGAGGCAGGATTCGAACCTGCGACCGTAGCGGTCGCGCGGTCGCAGACTGTAGCGCCTAGAACCTCTCGGCCACACCGGCCGACGAATCATTAGGCTTCAGGTTAATGCTCACCCTAAATGTTGCCAAGGCTGTTTCGACCACGTTGCAGAAGTTTCGCCGGGAAGACATTATACACATGCTCCACACAGTCTCCCCAGCTCTCCCCATGCGATTTCCGTATTTTTGGCACCCTGAACACGCACACAAGTGGCCGTCGATTTCCTTGGAACAATCGTGTATCCAGAGGCACGGCCAACATTTTTCCACGAAGACACTGACCGTCTCGCTTCATAGTAATATAAATGTATTAACAGTTATGACTATAACTTCTGAAATAATAAACAGATTACTTACTTCTTTTCAGCTAGTCTCATTTACATTTGCTGCCTCTTAAAGTTAACTTATTTACACACACAGACATACTTAAAGGTCACATTTGAAACAGGTTTATTGGAGTGTCCAGTGCACATTTGTTTGTACGTACTTGGAACTACGTAAACTGATAATTCCAAGACTGAAATTGTACTTCATGGTGAACAGGGTACATGCGGCTTTTTGTTCCACTGATATTTGCTTGCTACAAACCGGTTTTCGCTTCATTAAGTCGTCAACAGTCCTCATTTTTTCATCCTTAACTTAGATATTCAAGTTGTGACAGAGTCATACATTGACAGGTCTTATTTTCCACTTAGTGATCAGTTACATCCAGCAGTGCACTTACAGCACGCGCGCACACACACACACACCCTCACAAACACACACACACCCTCACAAACACACACACACCGACACACACACACACACACACCGACACACACACACACACACACACACACCGACACACACACACACACACCGACACACACACACACACACAGACACACGCAAATAGAAAGTCTCTTGTGGCAGTGAATGAAACTAAAAGAACAAAAAAATGTTGAAATCTGTGTGAAATCTTATGGGACTTAAGGGCTAGGGTCATCAGTCCCTTAAGCTTACACACAACTTATCTTAAATTATCCGAAGGACAAACATACACACCCATGCCCGAGGGAGGACTCGAACTTCCGCCGGGCTAAAAGAACAAGAGGAATAGCTATACAAGTATGTGGCCGTTTGTACCAACACAGGACTAACTTCAGAAATCCAGAAAATCAAGGAAAATCGTAGAGTCCACTTTCTGAGTGAGTCCCAAATACAGATCTTTCCCCGTCGAGCTTGCATGAAATGGGAGTACTGGACGCACCCTACTGTCAATGTGATGTCGTAACAGCTGGTGATGTACACGAAACCTTCTGCCACTGCAAGCGCTGTGAGATCGGCAGGTTCAGTATTTGGAAGCAGCTCTCGATGCTTGGGCACAGCCTGCTTCGATGCAGTGCACTGTGCCAGTGATTGCTCAAGAAGGCACAAGCATAAAAAAAAAAAATGAATGACTGATGTTCAAATTAATGAATGAACTGAATTTCATGTTTTTAACACAAACGTGAGGTATCACTTTATGTCTATCAGTATAATTGTATATCCGCAACAACTTCAACCTGACATGTAATTTATGTCAGTAGACTGATCGGCCAGAAGACTATGAGCACCCACCTAATGGTCGGTGTGGCCACCTTTGGTTCGGACAACAGCTGCGCCCCGTCATGGCATGGGCGCAGTGAGGCCTTGGAAGGTCGCTGGAGGGAGTGGGTGCTACATCAGCGCACACAAGTCACCCAATTCCCGTAAATTCCGGGGGGAGGGTAGATGACCTCCGACGCCACGTTGAATCACTTCCCAGATGTGTTCGATAGGGATCAGATCTGGCGAGTTGGGGGACCAGCACATCAACTGTGTTCCTCGAACCACTCCATCACACTCCTGGCCCTGTGACGTGGCGCATTATCTTGCTGAAAAATGTCGCTGACATCAGGAGTCATGTTCGTCATGAAGGGGTGTACATGGTCAGCAACCAGTGTACGATACTCCTTGGCCACCACGGTGCCTTACACGAGCTCCACTGGACCCATGGGTGCCCACGTGAATGTTCCCCAGAGCATAATGGAGCCGCTGTCAGCTTGTCCTCGTCCTGCAGTGCAAGAGTCAAGAAGCGGTTACCCTGGAAGGCGACGGATTCGCGACCTCTCATAGCCGTGATGAAGAAGGTGTCGGAATGCGTGCAACGCTCTGCCACTGCGCCAACGTCCATAGCCGACAGTCACCAGTCCATTTCAGTCATAGTTGACGATGTCGTGGTTTTAGCGTTGGCTCATGCATGGGTTGAGGGCTGCGGAGGCCCATCGTTGAGAGTGTTCGGTGCACTGTGTGTGTGTTCAGACACACTTGTTTTTGTGGCGGTGTTCGTAGCGACAAACACTTGGCTGTAGAAATGGCTTACGAAGTCACCGCCACACTTTTAATAGCGGGCCGACCGGTCCGCTGGAACAGTGAACAGAAAGATGAAAGCCCAAACACTCATATTAAATAAAAGTCGGTACTTATCTTTTAGTAATGGAGATACAGTAACACAATAGTAAACTCGGTGTCTACAGAAGTCTGTCTAGTTCGAGTCGGAGCGGCTAGGTCAGCGTCGGCTGACGACAAACAACAACTCTGCTGCGATGAACACACAACTGACTACCAAGTACACAATTCGGAGGCGAGTATACAACTGAGCGGCGAATGCAGAACCGTTCTAGCGCTCGCGACTCCAGCGCTTAAGAAGCCAGAAGCCAGCGGTGGCGCGCGCAGACTTGCGGCGATTTGCTGTCTCGCTGGCGCTGCTTATGCGGACGGCGTCCGGACTTTGATGCTGCCAACATTTTGGCAGCGGGCTCGGTTGGCATTACTGGCTAGGATACAACACTCCTCCCCCCCAAATCGCCGCACCGTCGTTGAATAATGACGTGGCGAGCGTCGACGGCGGGGGAGGGGTCCGGCCGCAGACGTAGCAGAAGAGACCGGGGCGGAGACTGTTGTCGGTGGCAGTCCCCGGTCCGCACCCCAGCATTGGCTGCGCGGGGCCCCGGGAAACACCGACTGAAAACCGAGGTCAGGGTGCACGCCTGTGACCACGGGCGCAGCTTCCGGTACTGGACGCGACGGGGCGTCGGGACCTCCGAAGAGAGACAGCGTCTCCTGACGCTGCGTCGACGGCTGCTGAGTGGGCGCCGGACAAGGCGCTGCGGGGTCAGACTCCTTGGTGGTGCCCAAGGAAAGCGGCTGCAGGACAGGCTGCACAGCCACCGCTTGGGAAGGCGGCCCGGCTGAGGGGTCGACGTCCATCAGCTCCGAAGGCGGTGGCGACTGAAGAGGGACCGCAGGCGCCCTAGCGACCACCTGGGGCGCTCCCGGATGAAGCTGCGCGGGAGGCATCAACGGGACGGGCTGTCGGCTTGGTAGCGGCGACGGCTGCTGCTGCTGCTGCTGCTGCTGCCCTGGTGGCGGCAGCGAAGTCGGAAAGCGCGGCTGGAACCCGCCGCGGACCAAATCTGTGGACAAAGAACGAGCGGCAGAATCCAGGCGGCCAGCGCGGCGCAACTGGTTCTGATGCCTCCTGTGCACCCCAGTAGCACCTTGAACAGAATAAAAACCGCGACCCTGGACACTTATCATGGTACCACGTTCCCAACGACGGCGACCGTGATAAACTCTGAAAAAAACGGCGTCGTTGCGCTGAAAACGCGTGCGATGCTCAGAAGCGGCGGGTCGATCCGGGGGGTGCAACAACCGTAGTAGGGTGCGATGACGACGGCCGTGGAGAAGCTCCGCAGGCGAAGGGCCGTCGCGTGGCGTGGTCCGGTACGACGACAGGAACGTGATGAGGGCCTGCTGACGAGAGTGCGTAGCACGAAGGCGGTCCATATGATCCTTGAATGTGCGTACAAAACGTTCCGCTGCACCATTCGATTGAGGGTGGAACGGCGGAGTAAGAACATGGCGAATGCCATTGGCAGAACAAAAACGTTCAAATTCAGCAGAGGTAAATTGTGGACCATTGTCAGACACTAAAACTTCTGGAAGACCCTCAATACAAAAAATTGAAGTCAACGCCTGTATAGTTTGTGCAGACGTTGTAGACTGCATGGGCACAACAAACGGAAAATTACTAAATGCATCTATCACGATGAGCCAACGAGAATTCCAATATGGACCAGCGAAATCAATATGCACTCGCTGCCAGGGACCGGCAGGGCGTGCCCACTCAAAATAGCGTTGAGGCGGAGCAGCTTGGTGTTCCGCACACGTCGAACAATCTGTAGACATCTGCGTAATCTGCTTATCAATGCCGATCCATGTACAATGACGGCGGGCAAGCTGCTTGGTGCGGACCACTCCCCAATGACCTTGATGCAACAAGTCGAGGACCTTGGATTGGAGCACTTGGGGAACCACTACACGAAGCTGGTCATTCTCGGTGCGTAACAGCAAAACTCCGTGCGAAACAGACAACAGATGACGTTGCGGATAATAGCGACGAACCACAGGATCCGATATGTCTTTTGCCTTGGACGGCCAACCACGTTGAACAAAACGTAATAGTAAACTCAGATGAGGATCCGTAGCTGTCTCACGTGCCACCTGACGATAATCAATCGGAAAATCCCGGAGGGATTGATGCTCATCGGCGTCAATCTGATGGCAAGAGTCTTCAGAGGAATCGAAGACATCATCCGCAGCAATCGGCAATCTAGAAAGCGCGTCAGCGTTTGCATGCTGAGCTGTAGGGCGATACAGTATCTCATACTGGTATTGTGATAACAAAAGAGCCCAACGTTGTAGTCTCTGAGCTGTCCGCTGAGGAACTGGTTTAGACGGATGAAACAGTGACGTCAGGGGCTTGTGATCTGTTACTAAATAGAATGGTCTACCATAGAGGTAGTGATGGAATTTTGTGACACCGAACACAATAGCCAACGCTTCCTTGTCCAATTGGCTATAATTACACTGAGCTTTGTTTAGCAATTTAGATGCGAACGCAATAGGACGTTCGGTGTTACCGACTCGGTGAGACAACACAGCACCGAGGCCGAAAGAAGAGGCATCACAAGCTAACACCAGAGGCTTGTTAGGGTCGTAATGGACCAGACAACGATCAATCAGTAAAGTCTGTTTAAGCTGCTGAAAGGCTGATTGGCAATCAGCTGACCACACAAACGGAACATTCTTACGGCGGAGACGATGCAACGGTGCAGCAATCTGTGATGCATTAGGTATAAACCTAATATAATACGTCAATTTGCCAAGAACTGCTTGCAATTCATGCAGATTGCGAGGGGCGGGCAAATCACGAATAGCTGCTAAATGTGACTGGGAGGGATGAATGCCTTGAGCATTAATAACATGTCCCAGATACTCCATCTCCGTAAGGAAAAATTAACATTTATCGATGTTGCAACGTAGGCCTGCCTGAGACAACACTTTAAACAAACACTCCAAATTACGGAAATGTTCAGCAGGCGTCCGACCGGACACAACAATATCGTCTAAATAGTTGCAACACGACGGCACATTAGCCAGAAGTTGTGACAAAAAACGCTGAAAAACAGCTGGAGCTGAAGCACAACCAAAAGGCAAACGCAGAAAACGGAACAACCCCAACGACGTGTTTATGACAAAATACTGTTGTGATTGCTCGTCGAGGGGCAATTGCAAATATGCTACACGGAGATCAATTTTGGAAAAGAAACGAGCTTCCCCTAACTTATCCATCACCTCGTCCGGTCTAGGCAAAGGAAAAGAATCAATGACAGTCTGAGGATTCACTGTCGACTTAAAATCAGCACACAAACGTAACTTGCCAGACGGTTTCTTTATAATAACTAAGGGAGAAGCCCACTGGCTCGCTGAAACGGGTTGAATAACACCGTTGTTTTGCCAACGACGAAGTTCATCTTCTACAGGTGCCCGGAGGGCGTGAGGCACTGGACGAGCACGACAAAATCGAGGCTGAGCATTATCTTTTAACGTAATATGAGCGGCAAAGTTCGCAGCACAACCTAGTTCGTCTTTAAATATGTCACTGTATCGTTTACACAAATCGGTTATGCTGTCTTGAGGAACAACAACAGAATTAATTTGCAACACATTGTCTTGGATAGACAGGCCAAACAAGTCAAAACAGTCCAATCCGAAAATGTTTACACTGTCTGTAGCGCGGAGCACTGTGAATGAAACTGTTTTTGTATTGCCACGGAATGTGGCTGGCACGCTACATACACCTAACACAGGAATTTGTTCTCCACTATAAGTAGCCAAAGAATGTTTTGCCGCTGAAAGTTTAGGGCGGCCGATAGCCGCATACGTAGCACTATTTATGAGAGTCACAGACGCACCAGTGTCTAATTGAAAATTGAAGGTCTTATCCTGGATGCGTAGCTTCACAAATAGTTTATTACACTGTCTCTGGATCGGTGCAGTGGAGGCGGAAGACACAAAATCAGCGCGTTTAGCGCGTGTTCGCTGCGTACGGCAACTCGTGGGTTGGGCGGGTGGAACAACAACTCCCGCTTCACTTGCAGTCTGTACATTACGTTTTACAGCGTTTGAATTACGCTTGGGTCGCATAGCAGAGGGCTGGGTGGGTGGCTTATTGCGAACAAGTTTATTACCCACACGAACCGTGGAAGAGTCTTTAAACGCGACCTTCTGGGCGGGCTGGCTTTGAAGAACATGAATATCCATGGGCTGGGCAGCACTAGAATTGTTCTTGCGTTTACGCAAACAAACAGTCTGGATGTGTCCTTTCCTTTGACAAAAGTGACAAACCGCGTTTCTTAACGGGCAACGTTCACGAGGATGAGCAAGAACACACTTAGGGCAAGACTTAACTCTATTATTTTGCACACGCGGCTGACGAATGTGTTTAACAAGACGCGGCCGGCTAGTGTTTACAGTCTGACTCTGCCGGTGGGGCCGCGGGCGTGACGTAACGTGCTTAGCACAGGCAATTTGAGAAATACATGGCTGATCTAACTCACACTCAGCATAGTCAAAAGTATCTTGAGCTTCAATGATGCTCATCACAGTCTCTAATGACGGGTCAGGCAACTTTAAGATAGCAGCACGAATACGAGAATCTGCAATGTTTTGAGTAATAGCGTCTCGTAGCATGACATCACTGTAGGAAGCTCCGCACACACAATTAAATCGGCACTGACGGGTGAGGCCCCGTAAATCTGTTAACCACTGTTTATTAGATTGATGTGGCAGTTTCTTTAATCTGAAGAACTTGAATCTGGCTGCTGCCACATGAACTCGCGACTCGAAATACTCAGCAAGCTTGTTAACAACAACGTCATAGTCTAAAGCTTCTAGCTGGGATTCCGGGAACAACTTACAAAGGAGTCGATAGATTTCCACGCCTGCAGTGGAAATTAAATAAAGCTGCCGCTCAGTACCTGTGATTTTGTAGACTGTCATGTGCGCCTGCAACTGCGCGAAATATTCTTGCCATTCTTCTCTGGATTCATCAAAAGCCCTGAACGGTGGTGCTGCCTGTGCTTGTTCCGTTTGCGTTGGAGGATTAGCCGCTTGTTTGGCGATTGCTTCCACCAGACTTTGTATTTGCTGACTCTGTAACAAGATCAACTGTTGTAATTCGGCAGACATAGTGAACACAAATTAAACCAGCCCCCAAAAGTTTATCTCTATAAGTAGTATAACAAGAACAAGTTGAACCAGCCCTGCACACGAGTTCGGAAGACCTCGTCGCCAGTTTTGTGGCGGTGTTCGTAGCGACAAACACTTGGCTGTAGAAATGGCTTACGAAGTCACCGCCACACTTTTAATAGCGGGCCGACCGGTCCGCTGGAACAGTGAACAGAAAGATGAAAGCCCAAACACTCATATTAAATAAAAGTCGGTACTTATCTTTTAGTAATGGAGATACAGTAACACAATAGTAAACTCGGTGTCTACAGAAGTCTGTCTAGTTCGAGTCGGAGTGGCTAGGTCAGCGTCGGCTGACGACAAACAACAACTCTGCTGCGATGAACACACAACTGACTACCAAGTACACAATTCGGAGGCGAGTATACAACTGAGCGGCGAATGCAGAACCGTTCTAGCGCTCGCGACTCCAGCGCTTAAGAAGCCAGAAGCCAGCGGTGGCGCGCGCAGACTTGCGGCGATTTGCTGTCTCGCTGGCGCTGCTTATGCGGACGGCGTCCGGACTTTGATGCTGCCAACATTTTGGCAGCGGGCTCGGTTGGCATTACTGGCTAGGATACAACACTTGTACTCTGCCCAACATTAAAGTCCGATGTTAGTTCCGCCACAGTTCGCCGCCTGTCCTGTTTTACCAGTCTGCCCAGCGTGCGTCATCTGTAATGAGGAGTGCCCACCCAACCCTACGACACCTGGATGTGGTTTCATCTTGGTTTCACCACGCGTTGAAGACACTCACCACAACGCTCCTGGAACACCCGAAGAGTCGTGCAGCTTCCGAAATACTCGTGCCGAGTCTCCGGGCCACCACAACCTGCCCTCAGTCTAACTCAGATAGATCGTGCGCCTCCGCTATTCTACACACGGAAAGCACGCTCACCGGTACTGCATGCACAGTGCGTGTGTGTCTGACCGGCAGTCACTCCTCGACAGGTGACGCTGCTACCGCCTGGACGGGTTTATATGGACAGTAGGTTTGTGGTCTTAATGTTCTTGCTGATGAATGAATAACTGTCAGTCTCGTTCATTTTTATTTTTGTATAAGTTATGCAGCCTATCGCGTTTCGACTACACGCGTCATCAGAAGCACGTTTAACATCTCGATGTTCTGTATCTTGTCAGTTCTCGTCTACAGTTGTACCACCACAGATTAATCTGTGGTGCGAAAGTAGGTGGTAACTCACAAGACACAGTGCATCCAGGTTTTAAATGTTAGTCTGATGACGGCTGTGATCGAAACATATTGGGATGCGAAACTTATAAAAAATATAAATAGGGATCAAGGCGGATAATTGTTGTGACTAATGATAATGATCACAGACTCTTATGATTTCATATCATTTACAGACAAAAGAAGTATTTAAGAATGTGTGTACCGACAATTTATAATGAAGATGATGAAATATTGCTTTCGTACACTCGCTAATCTTTCTAATTTATAATTGTTGAAAAGAATGTATGGTAGATGTTATGTCCTGCATACTGGTCAAATATGGGGGCGTCCAGGAAACCTGATTTCTCTGCTCGCTAGACAATTATTCAAGCAAATGGTATT
This sequence comes from Schistocerca piceifrons, assembly GCF_021461385.2. Classification (NCBI taxonomy): domain Eukaryota; kingdom Metazoa; phylum Arthropoda; class Insecta; order Orthoptera; family Acrididae; genus Schistocerca; species Schistocerca piceifrons. The sequence goes on from NC_060146.1 coordinate 219,954,745, forward strand.
AATGAATTTTATTACAGAAAATAAATGACAATACTTAACTTGGAGAAGTATAGAGGTATAGCGAGCAAAGGCCGACAGACAAACAAGAAATCTCTTCAGTACGAGCGTTGGAACTCAAATAGTGGCAACTATTTATTCACAACCGATACAAAAGAGTTACATGTTTGCACCTGTTACTGTCCTTCAAATTAGTCACCAGCGTTGTGTAGAACCCGTTACCAGCGATGTGGAAGGCGTAGTATACCGTCAGGGGAGCCTGTTCTGTTGATAATGCGACTGGAGCAGTCTAGAGTTACGGTGATTCTCTTGTACGGCTGTGATGGTTTTATCCTAACGCATTATCTTCATCCACGGCAGACCATCAGTGCACAGTATTACGGTTCGTTTTTGGAGCATCACCTGCGACCAGCTTTGCGAAAGAAGCGGTGACACTTTCTGCGCAACCCACCCATCATCACATAACAACTCTTGGATGTGACGCAGCATGTGAAAGTTGCTGGATCTGGACGGGTTACTCCTGTAACTGAAATATCAGATCTGAAGATGGTTCTGAATGAACCGAAACCGGTCATATGAATTTAAAACAAATTCGCAATCAAGACGGATTATAAGTAACATTATACAATCACTGATTGCTGCTATCCCATCAGACATTATGTCTGTTTTCGCAAAGCCTGACTTTACGCCGTAACAGTAGAAGCAGAGAACAATCAGCCACCGGGGCCACACTGTAGTAACGATTCATTTCCATTACACAGTGCGTACTTTACTGTGTCATCCAGCTGGGAAAGTGTCAGCGTCCTCCCACAATGAATGAGGTGAGCGCAGCTAGGTGAGAGGGAGGCAGCACCATCCATCACAACTCTTGTACGTGCAGTAATTCTCCAGCAAGCGGTCGACCGCACTGACGGGGAAGTTTGCTGATCCTTCATCCGGGCGGTGGCTCTGTACGGCCCACAGTGTTGTCCAAAACACTGGAAAGTTGTGTGTGCGAATGGAAATGGATTCTTTGCTCTCGTCCACGGCTGCTGTATGACTGTGTCGTATGAAAAAGGAACACGGAGGGAATGAACGGGTTTGACAGCACTCGTCAGCGAACAGAGGGAAATGGCCGCAACGGGTGACAATGGCACAGCGGGAACCACACTATTCGTAGCGAGCCGGGAGGGAGTCGATCCCGTGACCGTCCCGAAAAGCGACGGTGAGACGACCGTCAGGCAGGACGTGTGTGTGACAGGCTGGCTTCAAACCCCGCAGATTCACTCGATGGGAATTTGGGACTGGAAGCAACCAAGCAAGCATATCCTGCGTCAGTGCGTGGCACACGCTATGAAAGGAGGCCTTATTATTCTTTCTCAGTTTTCCTTTTAATCAGTCTTCTGACTCGTTCGATGTGGCCTGCCACAAATTGATCTGCAGCAACGACGACGGCAGTTATATGTTGGACATACTCCAGTCTGTGTCATCCTCTACAGTTTTTAACCTCTACAGCCTCAAGTAATGTGCATGTCACTCGCTGATGTCTTAACACGTGTCCTGTCATCCTATCCCTTCATTTCCCGATGCTCTCATCATATTATTTTCCTCGCCTAATCTACACAGAGAATCGTCTCATTTCATATTATAAATTTCCACGGCCCTGCTAAGGAAGTATATCTTGAACATAATATTCTTAAAGAATCAAGTTTGCCAAGATCGCTAGTGATTCTTTTTATTACTGTTGCCAGTTCCGTCAGATCTGCTTTGTCATCGTCAGATTTTTTAACGTCATTAGATGTTACAAGATCCAATGATGACAGTATAGATCTGTCGAAATGGTAATAGTAATAAAATGAATTACTAGCGAGCTTGGTAAACTTGATTCTTCAAGAGTAGTATAACCTTCAGATCAGTCCCAACGACTGACCCAGTGCGAAACATATATATCTCGAATAATTCGATTATCTTCTTTTGCGGTTTTCTTTCAGTCTGCGATTCATTTCTATACGTCACTTTGCTGGAAGCGTACCTTCAAAGATGTTTATTCCCCAAATTAAGGCCAACCTTTGATACCAGCAGACTTCTTTTGGCTAGGAATGTTCTCTTTGTGTGTGCCATTCTGCATTTCATCTCGCCCTTGCTTCTGTTCCCCAGGTATGAGAATTCCTTAACTTCTCCTGCATCACATTTTTGATAAGTTTTTGTTGTTGATCTCAATTCTGCTACTCCTCACCACTTGCGTATTTCTTCGGCTTCTTTTCAAACTGTAGTACGTGTTCATTAGACAGATCCTGCAGGCCTCCCTCTCCGAGGATGGCTGTGTGATCAGAGAGTCTTAGTCAGCGCTATCCTTGCCCCCTGTGTTTCAATTTCACTCCTCAATTCCGTCAGTGCTTTTTCGACGTGTAGGTGGAACAGTGGGAACGAACGACATCCCTGTGTGACACCATTTGTAATCTGAGCACTTCGCTCTTGGATTCTCATTCTCCTTTTTCCCTCTTTGTTTTTGTACGTATTGTATATCAACCGTCTATAGCGTATGACTACTTCTCTGAAAGTTTAGAACATCTTGTATCATTTTATGTTGAAGAACACCTTTTCCTACGTCGATAGATACTATGAAGTTTATAACTTAACCGACTGTTCGCTTCTACATGAGTGAACTAATTGCTGTGTACCCATTCAAACCTCGGACTACACCTATACTAAGACGTAATGTGATTTGCTGAAAACTGCCTACAAACTGAAGCTGACTGTTTCTATAAAAATGCAGTGCTACCCTGAATGTAACCTGACTCCTGTAGGAAATACGCAACTGAACATGCAAAGAAATTCCTGACCCTAAAGTGTATTATCACGTACCTTGTGTCTTGCCAAACATTTTTGCAGATTTCTGAAAGCAGCGCACAGCATTCAGCAGTAAAGCAATATTGAAAAATTATAACAGAAACTTTCATACCACAAAGAACGGATTTAGGTTATGAGATGTTCGGTATGCCTGTCATCACTGTCGATGATGTGGCGCAGACGAATAGCGGAATTCTGCGTGAACCGCTGAAGTGTCGGAACATCGATGCTGTGCATGAGCCCCTGAAGGGCTGTTTTAAGCTCAGCATTGGGTTTGTGGTTATTGCTGTACACCTTGTCTTTAATATAGCCCCACAAAAAGAAGTCGGATGTGTTCAGATCTGGAGAATATGACCGCCAACCGAGGCCCATGCCTGAAGCCTCTGGGTATCCCAGAGCCAGAATTGGGTCCCCAATGTGCTCCCCCCAGCCATCAAACACTCTCCTGCTTCGATGGAGTCGAGCTCCGTCTTGCAGGAAACACATCTTGTCGAAATCAGGGTCACTTTGGATAACGGGGATGAAATCATCTTCCAGAACCTTCACGTACCGTTTGGTAGTCACCGTGCTATCGAGGAATATCGCACCGATTATTCTGTGACTGGACATTGCACGCGACACAGTCACTCGTTGAGGGTGAAGAGACTTCTCGATCGCGAAATGCAGGTTCTCGGTGCCCCAGATGCGCCAAGTTTGCTTATTGACGAACCCATACAAATGAAAATTGGTTTCGTCGCTAATACGAACAACAATGCGCATACCACTTCCCATCATGCCCCGCAGCCAACCGTGCAGTTTAAACGTCCTAACGCAAACCGTTCAGATATTAAGACGATTTTATTTCATGTAGTTGAATAAATGTGACCCTGCACGTAATAAGCAGAATTTTCAGAGTAACCAAAATAACATCCATGCCTCACACATGTACTGATTTTTCTTAAGTGAGATTTCTTTCGTAAATCTTCAGAGCTGCCTCTCTGGCGCTGTTTTGCTGACTTAGCCTGCGGCCAGTGGCCTTGAAGACCTTGCTCAGAACAAACTGCCTCCAACAGATCCTGTTCTGTGCAGCTCCCATCCAGTCTGTTGTGAACCTATTTGCTGCAGGTCTTTCTGCAGTCCGTCCTCCCACCTTGCTGTTTCTCAATGCCAGTGAAATTCACCAACAGCCGTGTAGTTTAAGATGTTATTTCATTTTGAAGACTTGATTGCAATCAAGTCTTCCGATAAAGCACTAGTGTAACGATTGAATTCACGACGTCCAGAGATTTATGGCTGTATATGATATTTTCGTTTATTTGTAGAGATGCATATGGGGCCTGAAGATGGCATAATGAAGCTGGTAACCATCAAAATAAAATAAAATAACATATTAAGTTACACGGGTGTTGCTGAATTTAATTGACATTGACATTTACTTAACTAGCGGATGTCCCCCGTCCATGATGGACCAACAGACACCTTGCTCTTGGTCTTCCCTGGGGGCGCTTTGCCTCTGGCGTTCCTACTGACACTAGTTTTGGCACAGCGCATTCTTTCGTTCCGGCAACATCTACAGCTCGTAGTAGTCGCATAACTTCCACTTTTTGTGCTATATTTGGCTGATTCGTCACAGCGTACGTTCCTTCGTGTTTCAGTCTCCTCCAGCCTTTTTCTTCCTTCAGCCAGCCTTTTTCTTATTTTCAGGATCTTCCTCTCAAGCGCCGTCATGTTTCCTCATCGCTGTTCGTTGTACTCAGTGTTACTGTACCATACAACAGCCCTGGGTCAGTCATTGTATTACACACTGACCAGCCATAACATTATGACCACCGACCTACTGTTGACATAAACCTGTCTAGGCGACAGCGGCGTCACCTGGTGAGGAATGGTTGCTCGTCAGACACATGCAGCATGCATGTAGTGTCAGTTTCTAGAATGAGGAAGGCGCCCGATCTATCTGAGTTTGACCGAGGGCAAATTGTGATGGCCCGGAGGCTCGGCACGAGCATTTCGGAAACTGCACGCCCTGTCGGGTGCTCGAGGAGTGTCCTCAACGCGTGGTGAAACCACGTTCATACGTCGTTTTGTTGGGCGGTCACCCCTCATTTACAGATGTCGGATGTCTTAGGTTGGGCACACTGGTAAAGCAGGGCAGGATGCGAACTGTGGCGGAACTAACATCGGACTTTAATGTTGGGCAGAGTACAAGTGTGTCTGAACACACACACAGTGCACCGAACACTCTTAATGATGGGCACCCGCAGCCTCCAACCCATGCATGAGCCAATGCTAAAACCACAACATCGTCAACTATGTCTGAACTGGACTGGTGACTGTCGGCTATGGACGTTGGCGCAGTGGCAGAGCGTTGCACGAATTCCGACACCTTCTTCATCACGGCTATGAGAGGTCGCGAATCCGTCGCCTTCCAGGGTAACCGCTTCTTGACTCTTGCACTGCAGGACGAGGACAAGCTGACAGCGGCTCCATTATGCTCTGGGGAACATTCACGTGGGCACCCATGGGTCCAGTGGAGCTCGTGTAAGGCACCGTGGTGGCCAAGGAGTATCGTAAACTGGTTGCTGACCATGTACACCCCTTCATGACGAACATGATTCCTGATGTCAGCGACATTTCTCAGCAAGATAATGCGCCACGTCACAGGGCCAGGAGTGTGATGGAGTGGTTCGAGGAACACAGTTGATGTGCTGGTCCCCCAACTCGCCAGATCTGATCCCTATCGAACACATCTGGGAAGTGATTCAACGTGGCGTCGGAGGTCAACTACCCTCCCCCCCGGAATTTACGCGAATTGGGTGTCTTGTGTGTGGAGACGTGGTGCCCACTCCCTCCAGCGGTCTACCAAGGCCTGATCGCTTTCGGGCCACGATGTGTCCTGTAGATCGTGGCAAAGGTGGACATACCGGCTATTAGGTGGCTTGTGCCTGATCAATGTGTGCCATCGTGTAAACTTTCGTTGAGATTACCCTTGATGTCACGATTGGTTTTAGACAGTCATAACGATATCGTTGGTTTACATAACGTCCGGCTGAAGTGGTCCCTCATGTTTCCCGAAGCCAAACTGACCATCATCATAGAAATTCTTGTCCACTTAGTTACTAGACATTGGCGGTTTTCTTATTTCTCCCTATTTCTTATTGGAAAGGAATAAGAATCAAATGTACAGGATATATCAGAAAGTTCAAATGGTTCAAATGGCTCTGAGCACTATGGGACTTAACATCTGTGGTCATCAGTCCCCTAGAACTTAGAACTACTTAAACCTAACTAACCTAAGGACATCACACACATCCGTGCCCGAGGCAGGATTCGAACCTGCGACCGTAGCAGCCGCGCGGTTCCGGACTGCGCGCCTAGAATCGCTAGACCACCGCGGCCGGCTATATCAGAAAGATTCATCCCGCTTCACAATACTATGTCTTGTACATGAATGAAGAGAGACGCTTGGGATGAATTGTACCTTACGCACCCTGACTCCAGATGGCGGTAGCGGTCGGCCTGGCTTGCCTCTGTGGCCGAGCGGTTCTAGGCGCTTCAGTCTAGATCCACGCTGCTGCTACGGTCGCAGGTTCCAATCCTGCCTGGGGCATGGTTGTGTGTGATGTCCTTAGGTTAGTTAGGTTTAAGTAGTCCTACGTTCTAGGGGACTGATGACCTCAGTGTTAAGTCGCATAGAGCCATTTGAGCCGGTCGGCCTGCTGGGGCTCGTTTGCTGACAACAGTCGTGTAGCAGGTGGTGTCGGAGATGTCGCGTTCATCACAGTTGCCAGGAAAGACTGCACATTTCATTTCTCAACACGATGGAACGTCAAAATGGAGCCCCGCACATGTAAGAGCATTTCTTGACAAAGAGGTGACTCAACAACTGATTAATTGTAGTAGCAATAGTGGTAGTATTGCTCAGCATTTATTATCCCTAGTGTCCCACATATTTGATTTCTGTGTACATTGCAACTACGTGTTATTGATATAGTCGAGTTGCTATTCGGAAGGCCAAACAAATAAAAAAAAGAAAAGTGTCCCTGGCACGTAGTATATTGCCAACTTCAGCACGGAGGGTATTTCACGAGCAAGTCGCGCATCTGTATCACCTTCAGCTGAAACGCTTTTCCTCAAGTTGTGGTCGTTGCAGTGAGGCTGAAGTCCTGAGCCTCCGTTGTGGAGGGTGCGATTAATGTTCTGGCTCATTGGTGTACGTTCTACAGAAACCCGCGTGATTTCACGCAGGAACTAAGGCGGGGGCTGGCCTTGGTTGTTTTAGAGGTAACGAGGCCAAATATGCCGAAAGAAACTTCAGGCAGAGAAGTGGATAACGCAAGGAAAGGAATTCACCAACGTCCTACTGCTTAAACGTCTGGGATCCTATGATTTTTCGTAATTATCTAAAAATGGATGAATCATGCATTTCGCAGTTGCTCAACGTTTGCCAACCATTCTGCACGAATAAGTATACAGCCACGCGAGAACCTGTTAGATCCTTTGTGGTTTCTAGCGACGGGCAGAAGTTAGGAGGACCTCAAGTTCATTGCTGTTGTAGCCCCACAATTATTAACTAAAATTATTCCTGAATCGTGGAACGTGATTTATAGTTGACTGAGGAAGTACATCAGGCTACAACAAAATAAATGAAACAAAAGACATTCATGTGAACGTAATTAATTTATTTATGTACAGTATGACAATTAGTGAACTACATGAATAACATAAGTTAGTTACAGACTACGGCGTGTACACACTTTATTCAACACGTAAACGTCACTACAGATATTCGGATTTAGGTTATGACATGTTCGATGTGCCTGCTATCATTGGTGATGATGTGGCGCAGACGAATAGCGAAATTCTGCAGGACCCGCTGAAGCGTCGGAATGTCGATGCTGTCGATGACCTCCTGAATGGCTGTTTTCAGCTCAGCAATGGTTTTGCAATTATTGCTGTACACCTTGTCTTTAATGTAGCCCCACAAGGAGGAGCCCCATGTGATTAGATCCGGACAATATGGAGGGCTAATAAATGCCCATGCCAGTGGCCTCTGGGTACCCCAGAGCCAGAATACGGTCCCCAAAGTGCTCCTCCAGGACTTCAAACTCTCTCCTGCTTCGATGGGGTCGAGCTCCGTCTTGCATGAACCACATCTTGTCGAAGTCAGGGTCCCTTTGGATAATTCGGATGAAATCATCTTCGGAAACCTTCTCGTACAGTTCAGCAGTCACCGTGCCGTCAAGAAATATCTCACGGATTATTCCGTGACTGGTCATTGCACACCACAAGTCACCCGTTGGGCAAAATCTGCGAAATGCGGACTCAGTCCCCCAAATGCACCAATTTTGCTTATTGACGAACTCATCCAAATGAAAGTGGCCGACAATAAGAAGGTTGGTCTGCATGCTCATACTGATTCCCATCATGCCCCACGGCCAACTTTCCATTCTGAACGTCCTACCGCAAACAGTTCAGAAGCTATGTCGATTTTATTTCGTATGGTTTAATAACTGTCACCCTGTATGGAGCATAATAGATGACATGTAAGTGTAAGAAAGTAATTTCAAATACGAACAAGAAAGACTAATAAATAAAATTAACAGTTAAAGAAGAAATGAAGCATTTGGGAACCGTTAGACCTGTAAAAAAAAAGAAAGAAAAAAAAAATACCACATTTATCACTTCGTAGTAGCAGAGGACATGGGTAAAAGCTGGACTTTTATAACAATGATGCAAGTATATTTTACACATTAACGTCCATTGAATGTCGATATTCCGGTTTCATGTTTCATTTCCGATACTTACCGGATATTAAAGCTAAGAAGGCTGACGGATTTTGATTGCCAGTGCCAGACAAAACCATTATGGATTCGTTAAAAAATTAAAAAAAGGTGCTTCATATCTATATTGCTATAATCTTCGCACGACGTATCTCACAAAAATCTGGAGTCTTAAAATTTCTCCAGAAGCACTGCCCTTAAGGTTTCATCCTCCTTGCATTCTGCAGAACAGCATTTAATCCCGCGCGCAGTGACAAAAGACGAACTTTCGTCGGAACGTTGGCACGACAGCGCTACACAAGACACAGTTTGTTGGGTGGAGGGGGGGGGGGTCCTTTGTCGTTTGGTCCTATCCGCTCGACATGCCGACATCCCATAATTCGTCAGTCGGTCGGTCAAAACGCCTGCACACGTCCAATTTGTCGGTCTGTCGGACAGTCGGTGAGCGTGTAGTGCCCTCAATTAAAATCTGGATATTCGATGACACATTCGGAGTGTAACGTCAGTGGCGCCGGCTCGTCACTTTCCTGCGAGAAGTTTTTGTTTTCCTCCGGCGCAGCTCGCTGGAAGAGGGCCCAGCCAGTCTGTTCGCCGCCAAGTTGCTGCGCCGCGAGACACTGCCCAGGCAAGTATGTTTCAGAATACGCATTCGAGTTAAACTCATTGTGGTCATTAAGCGATAATCTGAGTTGCCATTTTATATGTACCTAAGTTTCCATTTCTTCCAGTAGATTCAATAATTGTCCTTTTGGTGCCTTAAGCAACACTTCCATATTATCCATATTATGTATGTTCTCTAAAACGTCTCTTTAAATTTCTTCTCGTCTGACACGTATAAAAATTTTCACAGTCTTGGCAGCTGATCTTGTAGACACCAGAATGTAAATATTTGCAGCTTTGTGGCGTAGCCTAGAACCAACTGTACCTGTAGTTTGAAATCCAATTTTTAGTTTCATTTTTCTGACGGCTTGTGCAATTCTGACGGAAACTGCAATACTGTATGACACAGCAACAAAAACTTTTTGCCCTCTTGATCTATTGTCTACGCATTTTTGGCTTTAGTTTGCTGTAAAGGTTCATTACATCACGGCGGCTGTATCCGTTTCCACTGGCTATTTGCTTAATAACTTTTAAGTCTTCAAGTAAACGTAAACATGGGCCGTAGCAGGCTGTAATGTGATTTTTATTTAATCATGCGATTAGCTAATGTTGCCTACTTGTCATTGTCAAGCACCTGTCAAAGCGGGGTGGAAAAGTACTACATTGTCTGCATATATCGCTATGTACAAATAACATTTTACACACTTCACAATACATTTTATCGTAATGCGAGCTGTGAAAATGGTTATTTATTCATAGCGATTTATGCAGACAATGTAGTGATTTTCCATGTTAGTTTTACAGCTGCTTGATAATGACAAGTGGTCGACATTAGCTAATCGCACGATTAAACAAAAATCAGATTGCAGTCTACTGCGGACCATGTTTACGTTTTTAATCATCTGGAAGCTGTGGATCCCCACAAATAGAAAATTTTATTTAGCTCTTCCACTTGATCGTTAGGGATGAGTGGCAGGTTTAGCATCCTGCTACCCAGAGCTGCCGAATTATGCTTCTTAAGGTGACAGGATTTCGCAGTTATGTCAGTAGCCGTCGTCTTCCTAAATATACTAATCTTAGGTCTTCCATCTCTTTTAGTTAACGTAAGATCCAAAAAACTTTCTCCTTCTTCCAGTTCCATTCTGAACTAAATTTTGTGGTGCGTCCCAGTGATTCTGTGTGTTAGCTCACGTACAATAGTATGTCACCTGCATAATGTCTGTAATAGACAGTTTTTTCACAGACAGTAGAATTTTGTTCAAAAAATTATTTTGTAGCTCGGTAATAAAGATCTCAGCTAAACTACCTGACAATCTAATGTAGCTCCAGCTGGGATTGGCACATAACTATTTATGACGTTTTATGTCTTTTTATAAGTATGTGCTGCCCTGTATTTAGTTGCGTTCTCAGTGCACTTTATAATTAGGACATGACATATTCTTAATAACTGGCCTAGCTAGTTGCCCACTCTCATGTATTTTTAATTTCGAACGAATCATTGTAATGGACGGATCCATCATTTATATGCCGCTGTTGTCTGTCTCACCTGAAAACAAGAAACCTCCTCGTACTATTGTCTTTGAAGAAATCGTACATACTGACGTATTAGGTAAATGAATTTTTGATTTGAGTAATTCCGTTCTTCACACTTTATCAGTATACTTACAATGATATCAGGGCGCTGACTTGGACATGTCGCCTTCTTCATTGTATTCTCTGTATTCTTTTACGCCGTTTCAGATTACATTCTTATCACTGCTGACAAACTGTAAATTACAACACTACTGCTTTTCGAATTTACCGGCGGATGGAACATTCTATCATCTTTCGGACGTATCGCTTCATCTCCCGATACTTGACCTGATAAACGTACACTTTACTTTCAAGGTGAGTTGCTGGCGGGATCTAAACCACTTGACGCAATACTCCGAAGCAAACGGCAACAAAAGCGTCGGTCACAGATAAAACGTTACACGTTCTAAGAGTAAAACAAAGCAAGCACAGAGTCAACAAATCCACGATGCTTAAGAGTGATGTGGTTGATTATTAAAATGGGTGACATGTGTTGGACTGCCAGGCAGCCGGGACTCAGAGCAATAATTCCTCTGAGACTGCAGAAGTGGAAAGAGCGGTTTTCCATGATTTGTTGAGATTGAAACTCTCGTCTCGGTCGAGCAGTTTCCTCGCCAGCCAAACTTTCGCAGCTTTCTTGGTAACTGGATGCTTGTAGGATCAGGCTGTGGGCGTAATGTTGACTTTCCTGTTATCCGTGCAATGCTCAGTGGATATATACTTTGTCACTGTAGATCTATTGGGCTGTAGCAGGGGGATGTCACCGTCGGACGGTGTTTGTACAGTGCGTACCTTTTACCTAACTGGTAATGCCAGAGGAGTTGACGTCTTGACCGATGGTCCACTTTATGTCTCTTCATTATTCTGCGAGTTTTTGAAGAAACAGCTCCCACATACGGTAGAAAGGCCGTTGGTAGCCTTATGATAGACGTCCTGAAGACCCACCATTCTGGGTAAACTACATTTATAAAGGAGTATAGACTACTGTTGTAGACAGTGGCCAATAAGCTGTGATACTTCGAAGGTGTGGAGATTGTAGATTTATGGCGCCAAAAGGAACAACTTTGTAACGGGATCTGACTCGAAGTAGACAGAAGTATTCACACAGCACACAATTTCGTGCATTCAGTGCAACGAAAAGGAATGCGGACTGTATATTTTAATGTGTGAAGTAGCATGCAAATGAACAGCATTAGGAATCGAACAGATTACTCGTACATGTGTTGCTTTTCCGACAGTATGGTCCAGCTTTACTATGGGGCTGCCTCCCCTGTGTGTACACACAAAGTCAAAATGGTTTTCAGGGTGAGTACTTTGCAACACGAATTCGTTTCATACATAACGTGAAACTATTCGAGTGAGACGTTATAACAATGCAGCATCCTATATCCCAGCTTACGACGACCTAGGTGTTTTTTATTAAAACCTGAAATCCAATTAGCAGGCAACGATATTCCACTTTTCATTATTTATATTTCTCAGGGCCCAGTCTACAGCTGACTCCGCAGAATGCTCTTGAAACTAATTACGAACAACTGTGGTTCAATGACTCAGGTCATTGTTATTCTTAAAAATTCCATCGTTGTTTGGGAACGTGAAGTACCTGAATGGCTGCAGAAGGTCTCGATGTAGACGAACTGTTGTGTACATAGTTCCGCGTAGTCAGCGCGTACACAACTTTCCCACTAGAGCGCACCCTGCTAAGCACAACAGCGCAGGCGCAGCGCTCGTCCGTCTCCGCACTACGAGATGGCGCTGCCTTAGAGACGGACCAAATTCTGCTTCCGCCGATCCGCGTATAAATATGTAACACAGCCAATGAGATTGCTGCTAACGTAGAACCTTTTCTCCTCGCGGATCACACTTGTGCAGTGATACCTGAACACACGAGGTATTATAACGAGTGTACAGACCTCCGATCAGTCAGTCTACATTAGTCTGTACCAGTCTATAGTCAAGTTTCAGTCTGCGCCTAATAAGGTTATCATATTCCTGTACATAGCCATGAAGATAAATGTATAGACACTTTGTCAAGTATCAGAGATATGTGAGAATAAGATTAACGACCCAAGACCAAAGGAACTTCAGATTGTCAATTGGAAACAGCATCCAGAATCAAGTTACGTAATATCTATGCTTGTTATTATTTTAATAAATGTGTGTGAAAATTAATCGTTTAAAGTTGGTCACCGTCAATCTGCTACTCTAAGCGTGCAAGTGGCATTTCTATCGTCTGACCTAACGGCAGAAGATAAACACGCCACGATAAGACCACGAGACATATTGCTGACACTCGCCTACTTCATTAGAGCAACAAGTCAACTAATCTGATGGTGTGTGTACCGAAGGTCTTACAGTACGCACACCACACGAACATAACCATTTCCAGTCAACATTCGGTTGATTTGGACCGGAGGACCCAGTCCGTTTTATGTACAAACAGCCCACGCCGTTATGGAGCCACCATGGTCCACGACTTCGTGGGGTCTGCGTTACACTGGAACTCTACCATCAGTTCTTAGCAGTCTAGATCGGCAGAAGTGACCAGGCCACGGTATTCCAGTCGTCTAGGTCCCAACTGACATGGCCTAGAGCCCAGCGGAGGCGCTGCAGGCGATGTCGCGCTGTTAGCAGAGGCACTCGCGTCAGTCGTTTGCTGTCACAGCCCATCAACGCCAGATTTCGTCGCGCTGACCTAACGGATACATTCGTCGCTCGTCCCACCTTGATTTCTGCGGTTATTATTATTATTATTATCATCGTATGCATCAATTACAGTAATACACATGTAGCAAAACAAAGAAATATATATAAAAGTGAACATGTGAAATTATATGCAGTACACAAGTTTTAAAACGGCTCAGACTACACTCGGATGTTGATGGACTCGATCCAGCGAAGTGCCTCGTGGGATGCTCGATGGAGCTTCTCAATGCCACCAGGGAAGCGACTGATTGGACAGCCATTCGCAGTGTGGCTCATTGTTTGGGTGTCACCACAGTCACACACACTGTCACTTGAAAAGCCCCACTTGTGCATGTTGTACTTGTACCTACCCTCTTCAGTCCAATATCTGTTTAACTGCACCCACACCAACCTTGGTTGGTGGAAGCCTGGAATTGGAACTGCTGGATTGTCTACAAGTTGGTGGTTTCGGGTTCTTGTAGCTTGCCACTCACGTTTCCACTCGGCGTCGTGGTCGAATCCTGTGTATAGCATTTGGACTCCCGTTTCATATGCTGGTCTTCTAGATTTGAGGCGTTTCCTGGACAGTGATAGCAAATCGTCATGAAGAGGGATCGAGTTGTTTTCAGGAACTTGCTGACAGAGCTTTTAAACAGCAGCCTTCCGACGGAGGTCTGGTGGACAGATGTTTGAAAGCACTGGTAGCCAGCAAGTAGTTGTAGACCGGACTGTACCACTAATTACTCTCATAACTGAGTCCAGTTGGACGTCTACTTTCACTACGTGGGCGCTTCGGAGCCAAACTGGTGCACAGTATTCTGCTGCAGAGTATACCAGTGCAAGGGATGCTCGTCGGAGGACTGATGTGGTTGCTCTCCATGTACTGCCTGCCAGCTTTCTCGCAAGGTTCACTCGTGTTTGTATCTTCTTGGCCAAGTTGGAAAGGTGTTTTTTGTATGTTAAAGTTCCGTCCAGAGTGACTCTCAAGTATTTTGGGCTTTCGTTGTATCTGACTGTGCCAAGAGGGCCGAACTGTGGACTGATCTTTGCTGATGAAGGGCTATTACAAAGGTGGAACAGACTTACTTCGGTTTTAGAAACATTTGGTCTCAGTCGCCATGTCTCAAAATACTCATAAAGTTTAGTAAGGCTGTTCGTTAGGTGTCCTTCACATTCAGAAAGGTCTTCACTGTTGCTTGTCTGTTAGCACTGTCAGCTCTACGTACACTCCGCTGCTGTCGGTCGTTCAGTGAAGGCCGTCGGCCACTGCGATGTCCGTCGCGAGAGGTGGGGCGTGGCACGTGGTGTTCTCGGCACAGTCTCAACAGTGTGGATGTCGGAATATTGAACTCCCTAACGATTCCCGAAGTGGAAAGTCCCATGCGTCCAGCTCCAACTACCATTTCACCTAGTGGGATCTCTATATGTGCACACCGCTACCTCACGACTTTTGTCAGTCAGCGTATAATAGTACGAATTTGAATAAAGCCATCAGTGGCGGACTAACCAGCTTCCAAAGCATTTAGTGATAGCAACTTGTGAGCAGTTGCCTATGCACGGAGTGAAACAGATGTTGGACACAAAAAGTGAAAACACCGCGGAGAATGCGTACTTGAACGTGAATGCAGGTGCTAGTCAAGCCTGCGGGTTCCGCGAAAGTCACTGCAGAACTGAATTCCGCACTGCACGATTCTCTCAGCAACAAAACAATAGCAAGGGTATTCTGTGACCAGGGAATTACAGGGCGAACTGGAACTCCAAAACAATTCATCTGTGATGCAAAGGTTTGTAACAGTAAAACATGGCCCAGCAGGCATATAACCTGGACAAAAGTACGTAACAGTAAAATTTGGACCAGAAGGCATATAACCTGGACAAATGTTCGTAACAGTAAAACGTGGTCCGCTAGGCATATAACCTGGACAACGGTTCGTAACAGTAAAACGTGGTCCGGTAGGCATATAACTTGGACAAAGGTTCGTAACAGTAAAACGTGGTCCGGTAGGCATATAATCTGGACAAAGGTTCGTAACAGTAAAACGTGGTCCGGTAGGCATATAACCTGGTCAAAGGTTCATAACAGTGAAACGTGGTCCAGTAGGCATATAACGTGGACGAAGCAATGGAAGAAAGTCACTGGAACTGACGAGTTTTATTCCACGCTGAGGTGACAGACCAATCGGATCATGTACGTACATCTGGTATCATAGGTGACATATGCAGAAAACATTTCTAAGAAAAATTATTTACCAACTAAGAACACTAGCTACAGAAAACTAAATGTTGCAGGAGATGTGTGGATGACACATTACTGTTACTGAAGGGGGATTAACTGCTCCCCTGTGGGTTGACTCTCCCGTCGACTTTCGCGCCTTCCTCCAGAGTTCAGCTTTTGGCTCATTATCGAGCAAGCGTCGGCTCGTACACCTCGCATTTTAGCGATAACGCTCCCACACTTCTTACGGAGTGACACTCCTGTGTTTTTTCTCATAATGCTAAATTGTGGTCTCCGCGGATCCAGCACTTCCTCAGTGCTGCGCCTCCAGGAGCGGCAACAAAAGCTGCAGCAGGAGCAGATGCGAGAACTGCTGAGCGGTGGTGCGGATCTGTGCTGACAGCCGGCCAGGTGCCTGCCGGCGAGTCCGCCCCCAACGCCACTGGTCTACTTCGACGCCTCGACACAACGGTGGGAGAATCAGCTACGCCCCTTCTCGGTGGATTGCCAGTTAAGGCACATCGTCGATCTCGCTAAGGCCGCCGTGTTCCGCACAATTTGAAACCCTCTACCGACACTGAGAGACCTAACATTGGGGATGTTTATCAGCTGGTCAGGCGGTATTTCCCTCATCAGAGCCAAGCGGGGGCGGCGGCACAGTTACAGTTTAACTACCACCGTAGGTGCCCTGGATGGTCGTATGCAGCGTGGATAGGCCAACGTACAAGATCTCTGAGGCAAGTTGGGTTTGAGTGTCTCCAGTGTGCGTGTTCCGACTTGCCAATTAGGGAGGTGATCGTCCGGAGTTAACCAAATGTCCAGACCAGGGCAGTGGCCTTTACCGTTATTACCGACAATTGGCAGGTGGCAAAGTGAGACGGGTGTGGTGATCAGCACCCAGTGCCCTGTGAGGTGAGCCAGGTCGCCAGGTCTTCCGCCGAGCTGCATTGTGTCGACACCGTGGACGATGTCACGACCCGTGTCCAGGTCCGTGTCTGGGAATCGTCGTAACCCGCGCTCACTATGTTTTCCGGATTCTCTGCCCTGCTTCTCCACAGCACGTGTCTCCGCTGAGCAGGCAAGCAGGCGGTCCTATCCCGAATATCGTTTGCTGAGTATTTGTCAAGAGTGCAGGCATGTAAATGCCGTGCGCTGTGTGAACCGCGATCAAGGCCACTTGGCAACAATTTGCGACATTGGGTGAGCCGCGGTACGATCATCGGAGGCCGTAGTGCTTTCCCTGCATTCCGGGGGGGGGGGGGGGGGGGGAAGACATTATCTAAGACACTGTACATACCGGCTCTTGAGCTACCCTGCGTTGCAATGACATCAGGTTGTGCCCTATTGTAAACAGTGTATTACTTTGAGGGACAATTCTTCGTTTCTGCAAGACGTAAGAATGTGGAACGGCAACTTATATCGTTAGTGGTTAACTCACCGCCGGCCGCGGTGGTCTAGCGGTTCTAGGCGCTCAGTCCGGAACCGCGTGACTGCTACGGTCGCAGGTTCGAACCCTGCCTCGGGCATGGATATTTGTGATGTCCTTAGGTTAGTTAGGTTTAAGTAGTTCTAAGTTCTAGGGGACTGATGACCACAGATGTTAAGTCCTATAGTACTCAGAGCCATTTTTGGTTAACTCACCGTTCACGCAAAGTAGATTAGACGTCTATTCTGATTTTGCATTCAAGATAGTTGACATAGTAAATTTAGTGTCTCAGTCGATCTCCTTTCAAGATCTTCACTCTTCTATATCGTCGTATTATCAATTTATGTATATGAAAACAGTAACTGTTCTCGAAATAACAGATTACTGTTGTTGACCGTGCAGCTTTGCCCTGGAATAAATGATGACTAACTGAAACCCTCAGCTGCCGACAGGTGTTGTTGATATACCTCGATGTGGACAGCTAAAAATGTGTGCCCCGACTGGGACTCGAACCCGGGATCTCCTGCTTTCATGGCAGACGCTCTATCCATCTGAGCCACCGAGGACACAGATGAATAGCGCGACTGCAGGGACTTATCCCTTGCACGCTTCCCGTGAGACTCACATTCCCAACTGTCCACAATTTTACATATGTAATGTACCTTATAGACATTTGCCCATTCACTCATTACTCGCGCACGCTTTGGCGATTCCCGTAAGAGTTTGGGCAACCTGTGCGCATACGCACAGTTAGTCATCATTTATTCCAGGGCAAAGCTGCACGGTCAACAACAGTAATGTGTTCTTTCGAGAACAGATACTGTTTTCATATATATAGTTAAAGGCTACCCAGCCATTGACGTTCATCTGTGCGAATGCGCACAGGTTGTCCAAACTCTTACGGGAATCGCCAAAGCGTGCGCGAGTAACGAGTGAATGGTTTGGTTGGTTGGTTGAGTTAAAGATTAAAGGGACCAAACTACAAAGGTCATCGGTCCCATGAGTGAATGGGCAAATGTCTATAAGGTACATTACATATGTAGAATTGTGGACAGTTGGGAATGTGAGTCCCACGGGAAGCGTGCAAGGGATAAGTCCCTGCAGTCGCGCTATTCATCTGTGTCCTCGGTGGCTCAGATGGATAGAGCGTCTGCCATGCAAGCAGGAGATCCCGGGTTTGAGTCCCGGTCGGGACACTCATTTTCAGCTGTCCACATCGAGCTATATCAGCAACACCTGTCCGCAGCTGAGGGTTTCAGTTAGTCATCATGTATTATCAATTGTTTGAGAATACCTTGGATTAGGCAGAAAATTTAGAGGCACATTTCTCCCTTACTTAAATTTTCTTACCGCCACCCGATTCCTATCGCCACATGTGACATGGTCGAGGCAGGGTTGTAGCGTTTCCAGGACCCCTGTGTCATTTGTACTGTTCCGTGGAGTCAGTGGGTCACCCCTTTGGTACTGATTCAGATGTTGGACGGCGCCGTGCTCCTCTGTGGCGGTTTTAAACAGAAGGTCAACGCACACTGTTCCACAGACTCATATTCGATTCCGTGGTCAGAAGTGTTGTTGTCAAAGTTGTCAAGGGCCAGTATTCTTCATGCATCAACTTGCATGATGCGTATCAGGAGTTGCCACTGCACACCGCTTCCTGGAGTCCTTAGCCCTTATCAGTTTAAACACACGGACCCGGAATTTATCAACAACATTTGGATCAGTTGATTCAGAACATTCCCTACTTTCTGAACTAACTTAGTGAAATTTGGGCCACAGGGTCAACGTGAGAAGAGCACTTACGGAATCTGCAGGCTGTTCATCAACACGTTCTGGAGAACGGCCATTGCTGCAGATTGCAAAAATATGTACTTGAGCGTTATGAATATTCTGAACAGCGTCAATTTTCAAATGCTCGATTAAACTACGTAAAGCTGTTTACAATTTTGCGAGAGTCAGTGCAACGTGAGGAGTAGAGAAACTCTTCATACCCCTGATATCACTCCTTTAGTGATCGTGAAAGAAGGATTAGTCTAGTCACAGCACTCATACAGACATTGAAGCCGCGATTCTTATGGTGCAGCATACGCGTTCCGAACGGGAAGGAACTCTAACAAATGGTACCATCGTAAGTAGCCCGTGTTGTACGCTTCAGAGGCCTGCAGGGTGGTGGTGTAAATGTAGACGATTGTTGAGGCTTTCGCAGCCACTTGTTGAGGTGTTGCTCGTTGACGCTCGTCTCCGGATATCGACCGTGGATCGTTTTGTGGTTGTCCTGACGTTTCGCCATTGTCAAAGACAGAACCTCCACTATTGCTGGCTATCAGGAGTAGATTCCGCAGCAGGAAGTTATACGAATGTACCTGTCGTGCAAGTGCCTAAGGTGAGTCTCTTCGTCGTAGTTACTGAAGTGGTCGTTCCCTTGTTACATGCAACGGTAGAATCGAGGCGCTGTGCACGTCGAGACTTCGCTACACTGACAGGAAGAAATCATAAGATCAAAAAATAATTAACATGGAGTATTGAAGTTTAGGAAGTACATTTATCTAGGTAACAATGCAAGTGATTAATACTGCAAGATCACAGGTTAATGTGAGCGTGAGATAAGCCACTGCAAATGTGAAATGCCGGTATATTAATAACCGGTGTAACAGCCAGAATGTTGAATGCAAGCCGCTACAAACGTACACACATTGTGTTGCACAGTTGCCGGATGTCGGTTTGTGGAATGGAGTTCCAAGCCTCTTGCAGAGGGACGGTTAATGCTGATTGTGGATGATGCTAGAGTTGTCGTTCGATGATGTCCAATATGTGATCGAATGGAGACAGATTTAGTGATCGACATTCTATAGAGCATGTTGGGCTCCAACAGCGGTCTGTGGGCGAGCGCTATCTTGTTGGAAAACAACCCGCTGGTATGTTGTTAATGAGTGACAGCACAACAGGTCGAATCATCAGACTGACGCACCGATTTGCCGTTAAGGTGCGTGGATAACCACCAAAGTACTCCTGCTGTCACACGGAATCGCACCCCAGACCGCAGCTCCAGTTGCGGGTCCCTCGTACCTGGCATGCAGACAGGTTGGTTGCAGGCCCTTCACTGGCCTCCCTCTAACCAACACACGGCCATTACTGTCACACAGGCAGAACCAGATTTCATCAGATGACACAACAGACCTCCACCCTTCCCTCCAATGAGCTCTCGCTTGACGCCACTGAAGCCACAAATGGCGGTGGTTTTGGATCAGAGGAATGCACGCTACAGGCCGTCTCGCTCGCTCGGTGCTTCCCTTGAAGTAACTGACTTGTAGCAGTTCGTTGTCTCACGGTGGTGCCAACTGCTACTGGAATTGCTGCTGCAGACGCAGTGTGATGCGCCAGAGCCATACGCCGAACACGATGGTCTTTCCTCTCGGTAGTGCCGTGGCCGTCCGGAGCACGGTCTTCTTGCGGCCGTACAGTCTGGTGACCACCGCTAGCAGCAGTCACGTACAGTGGCTACCTACGTTCCTAGAAAGTCTTTCGCAGAGGAAACATCCAGCTTCAAACTCAGTGAGGTGTTAGTAGGTGCGTGTTCCATTGATCAATCGCACGACACGGTAGCCGTTATGATGTGGAACGTACCAAGTGCACAAGAAATGCACATATGAAACAAGATTTTTTAATATATACGTTACAATACACACCACTGAAAGACCTGAGGCGAAATAAGGCCCCCGGAGTAGACAACATTCCATCAGAGCTACTGACAGCCTTGGGAGAGCCAGTCCTGACAAAACTCTACCATCTGATGTGCAAGATGTATGAGACAGGCGAAATAACCTCAGACTTCAAGAAGCATGTAATAATTCCAATCCCAAAAAAAGCAGGTGTTGACAGATGTGAAAATTACCGAACTATCAGTTTAATAAGTCACGGATGCAAAATACTAACGCAAATTCTTTACAGACGAATGGAAAAACTGGTAGAAGCCGACCTCGGGGACGATCAGTTTGGATTCCGTAGAAATGTTGGCACACGTGTAGCAATACTGACCTTACGACTTACCTTAGAAGAAAGATTAAGGAACGGCAAACTTACGTTTCCAGTATTTGTAGACCTACAGAAAGCTTTTGACAATGTTGACTGGAATACTCTCTTTCAAATTCTAAAGGTGGCAGGGGAAAATACAGGGAGCGAAAGGCTATTTACAATTTGTACAGGAACCAGATAGCAGTCGTAAGAGTCGATGGACATGAAAGAGAAGCAGTGCTAGGGAGGGGAGTGAGACAGGGTTGTAGCCTCTCCCCGATGTTATCAATCTGTATACTGAGCAAGCAGTAAAGTAAACAAAAGAAAAATTCGGAGTAGGTATTAAAATCCATGGAGAAGAAATAAAAACTTTCAGGTTTTCCGATCACATTGTAATTCTGTCACAGACAGCAAAGGACTTGGAAGAGCAGTTGAACGGAATGGACAGAGTCTTGAAAGGAGGATATAAGATGAACATCAACAAAAGAAAAACGAGGATAATAGAATGTAGTCGAATTAACTCGAGGGAATTAGATTATGAAATGAGACACTTAAAGAAGTAAAGGAGTTTTGCTATTTGGGGAGCAAAATAACTGATGACGGTAGAAGTAGAGAGGATATAAAATGTAGACTGGCAATGGCAAGGAAATATTTTATGAAGGAGAGAAATTTGTTAACATCGAGTATAGATTTAAGTGTCAGGAAGTCGTTTCTGAAAGTATTTGTATGGAGTGTAGCCATGTATGGAAGTGAAACATGGACGATAAATAGTTTGGACAAAAATAGAACAGAAGCTGTTGAAATATGGTGCTACAGAAGAATGCTGAAGATTAGATGGGTAGATCACATTACTAATGAGGAGGTATTGAATAGAATTGGGGAGAAGAGGAGTTTGTGGCACAACTTGACTAGAAGAAGGGACCAGTTGGTAGGACATGTTGTGAGGCATCAAGGGGTCACCAATTTAGCATTGGAGGGCAGCGTGGAGGGTAAAAATCGTAGAGGAAGACCAAGAGATGAATACACTAAACGGATTCAGAAGGATGCAGGTTGCAGTAGCTACTGGGAGATGAAGAGACTTGCACAGGATAGAGTAGCATGGAGAGCTGCATCAAACCTGTCTCAGGACTGAAGACCACAACAACAACATTTCTACGATTTACGTATTATTTACCCCATTCCCTTAAATGGCAGAAAATGCATATAGATTTATTTATTCCTATTGAAGAATTCATCTATGATTCAGAAGGAGTTGTCAAGGAGATATGATTTCAATTTATTTTTGAAGCTATTACTGCTGTCTGTCATACATTTTATTTCATCTGGTAATTTGTCGAAAAATTTTATAGCAGCATATTTTACCTTTTCTGTGTCAAAGATAGGTTGAGTAAAGGATAGTGTAAGTCTTTCTTTTCTCTGGTATTATAATTATGACTGTCACTGTTGTTTTTAAACTTGTTCTTGTTGCTGAGAAGAAATTTCATTAGTGAGTAAATGTACTGTGAGCCTGTTGTATGAATTCCCAATCTTTTGAAAAGATGCCTGCAAGATGTGCGACTATGAACCCCACACATTATTCTAAGCACTTTCTTTTGCGCAGTGAATACTTTTTGTCTAAATGTTGAGTGACCCCAAAATATTATGCTGTTTGACATCAGAGAGTGAAAGTATGCAAAGTATGTTAGCTTACTAATTTCTATATCCTCAAAATTGGCAAATATTCTGACTGCAAAAGTTGGTGAACCTAGTCGCTTTAGAAGTTCCTAAATATGAATTTTCCACTTAAGATTCTCATCTATATGTACACCCAAAAAATGTCTACTGACTTATGTTGACGTGTTATATTCATTGAAGGAACTGTACTTTTTGCAGCAGAAAATTGGATGTACTGTATTTTTTCAAAGTTTAGAGCAAACCCATTTGCAGAAAACCAATTACTGACTTTTCCAAAGACCTTATTTCTATCATTTTAAATTGGAATTTCTTTTACCATGCTAATAATGATGCTTGTATCATGAGAAGACAGTGTCAGTTCAGCTTCCTGTTTCAGATAGGGAGGGAGGTCGTTCGCATATATGAAGAACAGAAGGGGACCCATGATTGAACCCTGTGGAACACCTAATGTTATTTCACCCTAGTTAGATGAAGTGGCAAACTTATTTACATCACTTGGCCCATATAAGGAAACTTTTTGCTTCCTGTTCTGTAGGTACGACAAAACC
Source organism: Schistocerca piceifrons (assembly GCF_021461385.2). Classification (NCBI taxonomy): domain Eukaryota; kingdom Metazoa; phylum Arthropoda; class Insecta; order Orthoptera; family Acrididae; genus Schistocerca; species Schistocerca piceifrons. Next base: position 219,978,061 of record NC_060146.1, read on the forward strand.
ACTCATATGCTATTCCATTTATACCATAGAACTGTAATTTCTGTAACGTAATGTCATGGTTCACACAATCAAATGCTTTGGACAAGTCACAGAAAATTGCTATTGGTGACATTTTACTATTTAAAGACTCTATTACGTGGACAGTGAAATTGTATATTGCTGTCTCAGTGGAGTAGCATTTTTGAAATCCGAACTGTGATTTACTAAGTATCCCATTACTGTTGAGATGGCATCTTTGTCGGCGTAAAGGCGTTCATAACTAACATCAATTCACGATGCCCAGTCTCTAGGCTAACTAACGCTCTCGGTATTTACGGCGTGTCTTCTGAGCAAATCTGATTTATATTGTCATGGCTGCGCTACTAGCGCCTATGTTACGGGGCTAGCGCGAAATTTGAGTAGATGTCATCTTTCATATGTAGAAACGCGAGTACCAAGTGTCGTTCGTGTCGCACAACTCCTTCTTGGCGTTGCGATCTGTACACCGTGGGCGGCTGGTCCCGGCTGAGGTTCGAGTCCTCCCTCGGGCGTGGGTGTGTGTATGTTTGTCGTTAGGAAATTTTAGGGTAAGTAGTGTGTAAGCTTAGGTTGGTGCAAATGGCTCTGAGCACTATGGGACTCAACTGCTGAGGTCATTAGTCCCTAGAACTTAGAACTAGTTAAACCTAACTAACCTAAGGACATCACACACATCCATGCCCGAGGCAGGATTCGAACCTGCGACCGTAGCGGTCTCGCGGTTCCAGACTGCAGCGCCAGAACCGCGCGGCCACTTCGGCCGGCGTAAGCTTAGGGACTGATGACCTTAGCAGTTAAGTCCCATAAGATTTCACACACATTTGAACATTTCTACACCGTGGGTGTATTTTTTTATTGAAACGGTTGTGATGTTTGGGTATTTCTATGGCTTCCCTGAACAAAAGTGTGGTATGTCTCCTCCACAGTGAAAAGCTGCGTAACGGCGGATTTCATTATATGGTGAGTCTGACGCAGCACGTGGTCCGTTTACGGCCTATTTCTCCACCTGTCCCAACCTGCGGTACCGTTTCTGTTCCGTAATCCTGGCCCTGACGCATCGTACAGTCATTCCAACACACACTTGCCACACGCACACGGTGTGCTAAGAATGGGTCCTGTCAGCAGAAGCTTGGACATTCTGCACCGGTTTGAATAATCTACAGTCATTGCGTAATTTTTGAGCAATGTGTGTCTCTCTGGAAACGTATGACATAAACTCTGTACCCGAAATTTCTTCTCCTGACGAGTCACTTTGTGGGTGTTACGTTTGGGGTGCAGAGATGCTGATGTATAATGTAGAAATGCTATACTGTTCTAAAAGAAAGAGAGAAAAAAAGGAACTTATTAGCATACAAGAGTGCAATGAACTTACGGGACAAGTTAGTGGGACGTAAAGACTCAATTTCAAAATTGAGGGGTGAGTTAGAGGCTTGAGTAGTAGTGGGAGCTATGTAAGTGATGACACAACAGATCTAAGTAGTGCAAACTGCGACCATCGGAATGGGCTGTGGTTGTACTGAGCTCAAATTCTCATGGTGGGTTCATAAACGTGGAGTCCGATCGTATTGCATCGTGTTGTGTTATTACTGTTTCAGAGTGACATTGCAACGTGCTATCCTAACATCGTCAGGGTCAAGTGCCGGCAGCAGATATCGGTCCTTACCGATAAGACAAGTGTGTCGATATCGCGTGTGATCATGCGGTGGCCAGGTGTTCGCAGATATCGGGCAGGCTTAACCGGTAAGCGCCAGCTGCCACTGCGGGTCGCTCCGGATGACAGCCACTGCCGCAGCTGACTGCTCACTCAAGCCGCTCCTATGTCCGTAATACCTCAGCTGTACGCTTATGTGTTCACTTAGCTGCGTGTACAATACATCGCGTTCACGATGAACATTCCGTTGCAGAATGTACAGTGAACTGAAAGGTGTACACCTCCTTTTTAAAGTAACACGCTCATGCGCCTATATAGTGGAATTTGTGCTCCACTACTGTTTCATCCGCGTTGAAATACAGTAAGAGACCATGCCTACGATGAACACTTACTTATTCTGTAAGTTGTCTGCGTATGAATCTCACAAATACACTACTGGCCAATAAAATTGCTACACCAAGAAGAAATGCAGATGATAAACGGGTATTCATTGGACAAATATACTAGAACTGACATGTGACTACATTTTCACGCAATTTGGGTGTATAGATCCTGAGAAATCAGTACCCAGAACAACCACCTCTGGCCGTAATAACGGCCTTGATACGCCTGGACATTGAGTCAAACAGAGCTTGGATGGCGTGTACAGGTACAGCTGCCCATGCAGCTTCAACACGATGCCACAGTTCATCAAGAGTAGTGACTGGCGTATTGTTACGAGCCAGTTGCTCGGCCACCATTGACCAGACGTTTTCAATTGGTGACAGATCTGGAGAATGTGCTGGCCAGGGCAACAGTCGAACATTTTCTGTATCCAGAAAGACCCGTACGGGACTTGCAATATGCGGCCCTGCATTATCCTGCTGAAATTTACGGTTTCTCAGGGATCGAATGAAGGGTAGAGCCACGGGTCGTAACACATATCAAATGTGACGTCCACTGTTCAAAGTGCCGTCAATGTGAACAAGACGTGACCGAGACTTGTAACCAATGACACCCCATACCATCACGCCGGGTGATACTCCAGTATGTCGATGACGAATACGCGCTTCCTATTTGCGTTCACCGCGATGTCACCAAACACGGATGCGACCATCATGATGCTGTAAGAAGAACCTGGATTCATCCGAAAAGATGACGTTTTGCCATTGGTGCACCCAGGTTCGTCGTTGAGTACGCCATCGCAAGCGCTCCTGTCTGTGATGGAGCATCAAGGGTAACCGTAGCCAAGGTCTCCGAGCTGATAATCTATGGTGCTGCAAACGTCGGCGAATTGTTCGTGCAGATGTTGTTGTGTTGCAAACGTCCCCATCTGTTGATTCAGGGATCGAGACGTGGCTGCACGATCCGTTACAGCCATGCGGATAAGATGCCTGTCATCTCGACTGCTAGTGATACGAGGCCGTTGGGATCCAGCACGGCGTTCCGTATTACAGTCCTGAACCCACCGATTCCACATTCTGCTAACAGTCATTGGATCTCGACCAACGCGAGCAGCAATGTCGTGATACGATAAACCGCAGTCGCGATAGGCTACAATCCGACCTTTATCAAAGTCGGAAACGTGATGGTACGCATTTCTTCTCCTTACACGAGACATCACAACGTTTCACCAAGGAACGCCGGTCAACTGCTGTTTGTGTATGAGAAATCAGTTGGAAAGATTCCTCATGTCAGCACGTTGTAGGTGTCGCCACCGGCGCCAACCTTGTGTGAATGCTCTGAAAAGCTAAACATTTGCGTATCACAGCATCTTCTTCCTGTCGGTCAAATTTCGCGTCTGTAGCACGTCATCTTCGTGGTGTAGCAATTTTAATGACCAGTAGTGTAATTTATTTCTTTTGTCCAAAGAATACTTCTGTGTAGTATGCAAGGGGAAAGGATTCGTGATGTCGATTCCCTTCAACACTACTTCAAACATTAGCCGAGTCCACGCCACGTCGTGTTGCGGCTCTTCTGCGTGTTCGCGTGGGCCATAGACGATATTAGGCAAGTGTACCACTTTCTTTGGCTCTTCAGTGTATTGCGTTGAACCTTTGAAATAATAAGACAAGTGTTACGATTAGAAACAGCGCGACCGTCGTGATTCTGCGGAAATACCGGAAGTATATTCACCAAGAATTTGAAAGTGAGACAAGCTACGACTTGAAACACACTTTACGTATAATTTGAAACACTTACGAAACTTTTACTCGCTAACACCCCTTGCAAAATGCAGAGATGAGAGATAAAATTTTATCACTAATTACTTTTTCTCTGTTCATGCAGCAAATCTTCACCATCTAACATTACATTTTAATTTTTTACATCTTTGCTACCGTCTCCCCGCGCAACACACTTTGCGGACGGTATCAACGTATATGAGTCAAGTTACCTGCGAAACTGTATCGTTGTACGCCCCATACTTCAGGATATATGACGTCATAAACATGGAGATGCGTGAATAATTATTTTCTGCTCAAAATGAAGCACAAATTATCCAGACTATATTAATCTAGTGTTTCATAGTAAGGGCACTCACCGATGTCAAACAAACATCGAGCGTAATTTCAAAGCTTTCCTAAAGTTTCTCTCGCATACATGTTTGTCAAATATTTAACACGTTAATTCATTTGTAAAGTAATCAGGCGTTTTAAGTCGTTTTATAGATGAGGTTTCGATTGGTTGAATAATAGGGCGTATACTGATATTTTACTAAAAGCGTTTGTATTCTTACATAATTTTATTTTCAGCTACTGGAATATATGGTTTCTTCAGTAATAAGAGTCCGCTAGTGTCAAAAAATTCTAAAAATTTACAATCGTTAGTTATTATTGGCTTTTCCGTCTGAAGCTTACTGCAGTTAGAGAGTATTTTACACGAGATGCAGTTCGCTTTTATTTGTGCAGCATCTCCTGTGGTCATTGATGCTTTTCGTCTTTGCAAACCACTGCATTTAGCGGAGGTTGAGTTTGAAAAATCCGTGGTTTACAGAATGTATAGAGAAGTAGCAGAAACAACAAATGACCACAGAAGGGGGTTTGTCAATAAAAGCGAAACGTATCTGGTGTAAGACACTCTTCAGTTGCGGTACGCTTAAGGTGGAAAAACTAATAATGATTGGCTGTATCTGCCGCTACGGAAGATGGTCACACAGACAAACGTAGTCGTTAAACATTGAGCCGCGTGCGGCTCGCGTTGATGCCGTTCATAGGTTGGCGTCTTGCAATAGGAGTAGTGGCGTCTCCTTTTCTTAGCGTGTTCATTGGCGCCACTACATTTGCTCGCCTTGTCTGTTCGTGAGTGGCAGCAGCAGCAACAGCAGCACTTACCCATAGCGCGATCTGTGGCACCAGCTTAGGAGCTGCCTGTAGTATTTTCGGGTGTCGAGCGAGGAGACTTGGGACGGAGCAGCAATGAGGTCCGGACAGCGAGTACTCGCCCGACCGCTGGCGACACACGTGCGCTGTCCGACTGTCCGACGGAAGGGTGTGATTGCGAGCGTGCACGACCACGTCAAGGACCGGATGTTCAGCGAGTTTTAGTTGAATGGACCGTGATATTCGAGTAGTGCAACTTTCACCTGTATGTGTGTGTGTGTGTGTGTGTGTGTGTGTCCGCCCGTCGAAGTGACCTCAAGGAAATAAGTTGTCGGATGACAATTTATACTGGGATCCTTCCCGTGTCTGACTTGAGTGGGGACGACCGTTGGTCGGTCGCTCGGTCGGTCGTCGCAGCGAAAGACGTGCATTTGGTCTTCCGACAGCTTCTGGCTTCTCTGTGCCAACTTATCCGTCCGTGTTGTTTCACAGTGACTGGATTTAGTATTGTGAGTTGTTGGATCCGTGTGCATCTTGTAGTTTTGAATGAGCAGTTATTTTAATGCTGTCTGAGTACGGGATTTGGAGTGAGAATGGCGAACGGACATGCAGTTCGGTTGGGGCGCAGCAGCGAGCAGGTCCGTGCAGTGCGAGGGCAAGCAGGGGCCGTTGGCGGCGTGCTGCCAGTGCCGGATCGAGGAAGGGTAGCTGCGAGAGCGACGACTTCGTTGCACACCGAACCCTGGACGTTTGAGTGGGGAGTTAACTGCTAATGCAACCTCGACTATTCTGAGATCTCGCCTTTGGTCTGCAGGTTGTTGCTCCCAGGGCTGCTGAGCTTGGCAGCAACGACTGAAGCGTTTCGAGGTGGTGCAATACTGGGGCCGCCTTTCTTCAGTAATTACAACAATTTTCCAACGCTGCGGTAGCTCTTCGATTCCACCACTTTAGAAATCGTGGGGTTTTCAATCGTATAACTCGGCAGGCCATGTTCGGTGGTCATTTTCATCCGAAAAGAAAGCTCCTGTAGTGGACTGACCAGACAGCCAATCCACTAGGACGGGTAGCCGAAAGGCACGCGTTTAATTACACGCTGACTGGCGTGAGGTCTGGAACAGGACAATATCTTGAGAATTGCAAATAAAGTAAGTAGTTGATATAATACTTAACTTTAATCCACAATTGTAGAACATCTCTCGTTACGGTACATGCTTCATAATATTAATTATCAATTGAATACGGCGCCTTGCTAGGTCGTAGCAAATGTAGCTGAAGGCTATGCTAACTATCGTCTCGGCAAATGAGAGCGTCTTTGTCAGTGAACCTTTCCTTGCAAAGTCGGCTGTACAACTGGGGCGAGTGCCAGTACGTCTCTCTAGACCTGCCGTGTGGTGGCGCTCGGTCTGCAATTACTGACAGTGGCGACACGCGAGTCCGGCGTATACTAATGGACCGCGGCCGATTTAAAGGCTACCACCTAGCAAGTGCGGTGTCTGGCGGTGACACCACAGTTCCTTGAAAGTTGTTCGATAGAGGGCGGAAAAGGGTGAAAATCTGAGGGTGGAAGATCAGGTGAATAAGGGGGGTGCGGAATGACTTGCCAACCCAGCTCCTGCACAGTGTTTTTCGTCAGTCTAGCAGAATGGCGGTCAGGCGTTACCGTGGAGTAGAGTCACTTCACAACAGTCTTCCTGGTCCAAGACGTCTCAGCTGTTGACAGTAAATGTCAGCAGTGATGGCTACACATAGGAAAAGCAGTTCGTAGCGCACCACACCGTCGCTGTTCCACCAGATGCATACCACATTGTCTTTTGTGGATGCGGGTAAGTCTTCGTATGGGGAACTGCTGCTTTGTCTGTTGTCTGGGCTCAGCCATTCCTTCCTTTTCCTTCTGTTGACAAAGACGCCATTTCTCGTCGCCACCAACGATACAGGTTGGGAACTGTCGATGTTGTTCATGAACCAACTGATGACGAGCAAGCAGAGATGCATCGTAAGTCCACTCGCTGATTTCTGTTGTTTTGCATTCAAATGTCGCACGATGGTGGGCGAATATGTCGCGACTGTTCCGATTTCTCCACCATCACTCCACTCACTGTCTCCAGATGACAAAGCGACGATATGTAAACTCAGTAACAGTGAACTACAAATAGAAAACGACGATCGATAACTAATCCCATCGCAAGCGGAATATTAATACGCAAAACAGAAACGCTGCCAACTCACGCACCAAACTAATAGTTATCGGCATTTTCATCTGTATTGTCCCTTGTAACAGTTTCGTCGTCTTCCTCTGTTGTGTTTGTTCGTTGCCTCCCGTGTCGCATTTGAGGTCTGTTTCTGTAAGTCATCGTACGTGAGCTGAAGTCGTGCGGATTGCGTGAGAAGGTTGCGCTGTATTACGACGTGCTCTGGGGAGCCTCTCTGCCCACAAGTAAATTCTTCGTTACACTTTTAGCAAATGATTCAGTTATCTGTAATGAGGAACTGAAAAGAGATGCGCCAACATTCAGTCAGCGCTTGATGAGATTTCAAGGTGGTGCAAAGACTGTCATCTTGCTTTAAATGTTCGGAAATGTAAAATTGTGAACTTGGCAAAACGAAGAAAAAGTAGTCTCCAGTATGACAGATGTGCAGTTGGAACCAATCAACGCGTACAAATAACAGAATGTAAAAATCTGTAGGAATATCAAATTGAATGATCACATACGTTCACTCTTTGGTAAGGTATTGGTAAAATAGTAAGGAAATGAAGACGAGTGTTTTTTCAAAACACGATAAAAGAAAAAGTACATTTTTGAGGAAAGGAATTTTTTAAGTATCATACCGAAAGACTAATTACATTAACGAAATAATTTAACATTTACACAAGTTTTTTAGGCTCCATTCCGATTGTGTTTTTGACTTTTCTAAAATTTTCATTGTTTATTTCAGAATAGGAACACAAAGTTTCTGAGTTTTTTTCAAAAGTCGACAATGCAAAGATGAAAATTAAAAGTTTTGTTAATATTCACGTTCAAATTCATTTTTGCCGTTTCTTTTATCGTTAACATTCATTAGAAATAAAGTTACTTTATTCTTCATTCTGCATAGAAATACAATAATGTACCGCAATGTAACACTTTAGTGTCACGCTATTCCATAAATGCTTTATGAGCAAAGTGGAAAATAGCAACAAACGGTATTGAAATACAGCGCAACATACTGGCTGCAACAATACCAAAGTTGAAACATATTGAGCGCTTTCAACAATATCCTTACGAAACTCTTCTGCTCCTTGCGGTTCATTACGTTAAACTCCCTCATAAGTATTAAGACATCTTTTCTCTTTCCTTGCTGGCCATGTTCTTCTTTTCCAAGGTGCTTCCTTTTCTCACTTCGTGGCTGCAGTTTCTGGATTGTCGTTTCTATACCTCAACGAGACTGCCATTATAAGTACCCCACACTGACAGCAACAGCTTCTCGTTAGACCTTCATAAGCCATCATTCGCTGAGCAGCTATTTTTAAAGGCATCTTACATCTCAGGGCCTTTGGTGCACTGGTTTTGAGATCCTTTTCTTCCCAAACTTTACTTAGCATCTTGACGATGCTATGTTGTTCCAGCAGTATTCAGGCGTTGAGGTATTATCTTCCTTTTGCCGGTAGTCCTTGCGCACTCTACCAAGTCCGCTGCTCGTGGTCTGGCACCTAGCGTTGCTGCCTCTGGATCATGGGGTCCCGGGTTCGATTCCCGGCCGGGTTGGGGATTTTCTCTGCCCGGGGAATGGGTATATGTGTCGTCCTCATCTTTTCACCCCACCCCCTCTCATCCGTGACAGTGGCTAGATTGGACTGTGTAAAGATTGGGACTTTGTTCGGACGCTGATGACCGCACATTTGAGCGCCCCACAGACCAAACATCACCACACTCTAGCAAACACTGTTAGGATTACAGCTGTGACGAACAGGGAAATCATATACCAGCTTATAAAATTTTTCAGTTTGTTCCGTGAAGGCCATTAATTTGCACGTAGTTACTATATTTTTAATTTGATCGGTACGGGATGAAGCAGATAAATATATTTCATTTGGACCATTTTCTGGCTGTGACACCTCAAGGTTCCCGAGGAAATCGAGCAGAGCAGAGGCTGCTTCGTTACTCGCTTTCAGTCCTTCCCGTCTCAAGCCAACTGTAAAAAGCAATCCTTTCCTTTGCCTGTGCTCAGAAATAAATTATAATGCATAGCTTGTACATCCAAACCTGTCTTGAATAGATACTTCACTTACGGAGAACTTTGGTATGGGCCAGTTTTGTTGTATTGTCGTATGTCAAAACATACTTTAACCACAATTTGATTTTCCTCTTTCGTTATTGCGTAGAACTTTCTTGCACGAAGTTTATGCAACATGTGGTTTATCAGTTGATTCGTTTGCTCCTGGTCTAATACCCATTTGGGTTTGTGTCTTTGGACATCCCTGATAGTTTCAAATGTTGCGGCACATAGAGGTACTGTCTGACTATCTTTTTTCCTTTGTGCTGTTCTTTATCGAAACAGTATTCCTCATTTTTGCTTCTTTCCTGACGTTCCTTCTCTGTGACAAATCTGTTCGCACTGAGCAATAAGCAGGAGTTAATGCTGCTGTGTAAGCCACTAATTTCTTCCTACTGTTGGTTTTGGTTCAAATGGCTCTGAGCACTATGGGACTTAACATCTGAGGTCATCAGTCCCCTAGAACTTAGAACTACTTAAACCTAACTAACCTAAGGACATCACACACATCCATGCCCAAGGCAGGATTCGAACCTGCAACCGTAGCAGTCGCGCGGTTCCGGACTGATGCGCCTAGAACCGCTCGGCCACCGTGGACGACTGTTGGTTTTGGGCGCAAGTGCTTGCCTACGGTTCGTTCTACAGTTCATTATCTCACATTATCGTTGACAACGGCGTCCCAGTTTTGTTATTCTCTCTTCTGGTCTCTCAGAAGCAAAGCACAGTTTGCATTTATCGACTTTTGCTTTAAGCAGCTGAGTGCAAATATCGAGTTTTGCAGAAACTCTTAGTTTTAAACACCATATAAGAACATCAAATACTGGCTTTTGACAAAACCGTTTCAGCTGGCAACAAGCTTAATGCGGGATATTTTAACTGAAAGTCGCTGCCTGGCATTTTCAGTCTTTATGCATGTCCGTAGCAGCGCTGCACAGTACCTCTTAACAACACACGCACTGCAGTATCGTATTCTACATGCTGCTCCTACAGCGATCGCGAGGACAAGATTACACTAACTGCGCCACGCACAGAAGTATTTAAGCACTCATTCTTCCTGTGCTCCACACGCGAGTATAACACGAAAAAGCCCTGATTACTGGTTCAATGGGGTTTACCTTATTGAACACCCTTCGCATTGGTTTTCAGAGTATAAATGATGATACAGCGTGAGGTTCATACAGTGTAGATGCATGGAACGAGGGTCGTGTCCAGTGAGGGAATAGACCCTGCCTAGACTCTGCTCGACATACCTTGATGTTGGGGAATAAGGTATAAACTTACCACTGCTCTCAGTGGATACACCTGTTCCCGTCAGATCACTGATGTTAAGCACCGTCGGGCGTGGTTGGCACTTGGATGGGTGACCACCTGGGCCGCCGTGTGCTGTTGGCCTTCCGGAGCGCTCCTGCATCACGATGCGAACTGCGGAGCTACCTGACCGATCAGTAGCCGCTCCAGGTCACCAAAACTGACAACGGTCGGCAGAGCGGCGTGCTGACCACACGCTCCTCCGTGTCTGCCTCCGATGACGTCAGTTGTCTTAGGATGACACGGCGGTCGGTCGGTACCATCTGGCCTTCCGACACCTATTCGGATGGAGACAGATTTTACGTTCTGTTTGGTCCGCAGCATAGTATACGTCATTGTAATAGATAATGAAAATGAAAACTCCAAAATTAGCTTCAGGAAGGTAATATATTTAATTTTTTGCACGACAGGCCTGTTTTGGCTTAATTACCATTATCAAGTGACTTATCAAACTAAAGTTGATGAGATAATCTATACGTAAATCGTTCCTATTTTATGTTTACATATGTATACGATGTGACGACCATATTGCATCTATAGTAATTTTTTTTTTTGTAAAGTCGAGGTAAATATAATGACTTTTGCACTTGCAAAACGTAAGAAATAAGTTCTTTAAAGATATTTTGACAGTTCAATATTTTGATAATTCTGCACTACCATGCTATATGTTTACAAAGCATGAACAGTTTACCAGATATGATGTTACATATCGTTGTTTTTATTTTCCATTCAGTTTTATGTATGGCCCGTATACGTTTTGTTTTCCACATGACTGTCCCATTTTGTATTCTATTATCGATAAATTTTTCGAGATCGTACGTCTGTTTAAAGCCATTGTGGTCATACAAGTAAATATCCACTGCTGCTGCTGTAGTCTTCAGTCCTGAGACTGGTTTGATGCAGCTCTCCATGCTACTCTATCCTGTGCAAGCTTCTTCATCTCCCAGTACCTACTGCAACCTACATCCTTCTGAATCTGCTTAGTGTATTCATCTCTTGGTCTCCCTCTACGATTTTTACCCTCCACGCTGCCCTCCAATACTAAATTTGTGATCCCTTGATGCCTCAAAACATGTCCTACCAACCGATTCCTTCTTCTAGTCAAGTTGTGCCACAAACTTCTCTTCTCCCCAATCCTATTCAATACCTCCTCATTAGTTATGTGATCTACCCACCTTATCTTCAGCATTCTTCTGTAGCACCACATTTCGAAAGCTTCTATTCTCTTCTTGTCCAAACTGGTTATCGTCCATGTTTCACTTCCATACATGGCTACACTCCATACAAATACTTTCAGAAACGACTTCTTGACACTTAAATCTATACTAGATGTTAACAAATTTCTCTTCTTCAGAAACGATTTCCTTCCCATTGCCAGTCTACATTTTATATCCTCTCTACTTCGACCATCATCAGTTATTTTACTCCCTAAATAGCAAAACTCCTTTACTACTTTAAGTGTCTCATTTCCTAATCGAATCCCCTCAGCATCACCCGATTTAATTTGACTACATTCCATTATCCTCGTTTTGCTTTTGTTGATGTTCATCTTATATCCTCCTTTCAAGACACTGTCCATTCCGTTCAACTGCTCTTCCAAGTCCTTTGATGTCTCTGACAGAATTACAATGTCATCGGCGAACCTCAAAGTTTTTACTTCTTCTCCATGAATTTTAATACATATTCCGAATTTTTCTTTTGTTTCCTTTACTGCTTGCTCAATATACAGATTGAATAACATCGGGGAGTGGCTACAACCCTGTCTCACTCCTTTCCCAACCACTGCTTCCCTTTCATGCCCCTCGACTCTTATAACTGCCATCTGGTTTCTGTACAAATTGTAAATAGCCTTTCGCTCCTTGTATTTTACCCCTGCCACCTTCAGAATTTGAAAGAGAGTATTCCAGTTAACATTGTCAAAAGCTTTTTCTAAGTCTACAAATGCTAGAAACGTATGTTTGCCTTTTCTTAATCTTTCTTCTAAGATAAGTCGTAAGGTTAGTATTGCCTCACGTGTTCCAACATTTCTACGAAATCCAAACTGATCTTCCCCGAGGTCCGCTTCTACCAGTTTTTCCATTCGTCTGTAAAGAATTCGCGTTAGTATTTTGCAGCTGTGACTTATTAAACTGATTGTTCGGTAATTTTCACATCTGTCAACACCTGCTTTCTTTGGGATTGGAATTATTATATTCTTCTTGAAGTCTGTGGGTATTTCGCCTGTCTCATACATCTTGCTCACCAGATGGTAGAATTTTGTCATGACTGGCTCTCCCAAGGCCATCAGTAGTTCTAATGGAATGTTGTCTACTCCCGGGGCCTTGTTTCGACTCAGGTCTTTCAGCGCTCTGTCAAACTCTTCACGCAGTATCTTATCTCCCATTTCATCTTCATCTACATCCTCTTCCATTTCCATAATATTGTCCTCAAGTACATCGCCCTTGTATAAACCCTCTATATACTCCTTCCGCCTTTCTGTCTTCCCATCTTCACTTAGAACTGGGTTGCCATCTAAGCTCTTGATATTCATACAAGTGGTTCTCTTCTCTCCAAAGGTCTCTTTAATTTTCCTGTAGGCAGTGTCTATCTTACCCCTAGTGAGACAAGCCTCTACATCCTTACATTTGTCCTCTAGCCATCCCTGCTTAGCCATTTTGCACTTCCTGTCGATCTCATTTTTGAGACGTTTGTATTCCTTTTTGCCTGCTTCATTTAGTGCATTTTTATACTTTCTCCTTTCATCAATTAAATTCAATATTTCTTCTGTTACCCGAGGATTTCTACTAGCCCTCGTCTTTTTACCTATTTGATCCTCTGCTGCCTTCACTACTTCATCCCTCAGAGCTACCCATTCTTCTTCTACTGTATTTCTTTCCCCCATTCCTGTCAATTGTTCCCTTATGCTCTCCCTGAAACTCTGTACAACCTCTGGTTCTTTCAGTTCATCCAGGTCCCATCTCCTTAAATTCCCACCTTTTTGCAGTTTCTTCAGTTTCAATCTGCAGTTCATAACCAATAGATTGTGGTCAGAATCCACATCTGCCCCTGGAAATGTCTTACAATTTAAAACCTGGTTCCTAAATCTCTGTCTTACCATTATATAATCTATCTGATACCTTTTAGTATCTCCAGGATTCTTCCAGGTATACAACCTTCTTTTATGATTCTTGAACCAAGTGTTAGCTATGATTAAGTTATGCTCTGTGCAAAATTCTACAAGGCGGCTTCCTCTTTCATTTCTTCCCCCCAATCCATATTCACCTACTATGTTTCCTTCTCTCCCTTTTCCTACTGACGAATTCCAGTCACCCATGACTATTAAATTTTCGTCTTCCTTCACTACCTGAATAATTTCTTTTATCTCATCATACATTTCATCAATTTCTTCATCATCTGCAGAGCTAGTTGGCATATAAACTTGTACTACTGTAGTAGGCATGGGCTTTGTGTCTATCTTGGCCACAATAATGCGTTCACTATGCTGTTTGTAGTAGCTAACCCGCACTCCTATTTTTTTATTCATTATTAAACCTACTCCTGCATTACCCCTATTTGATTTTGTATTTATAACCCTGTAATCACCTGACCAAAAGTCTTGTTCCTCCTGCCACCGAACTTCACTAATTCCCACTATATCTAACTTTAACCTATCCATTTCCCGTTTTAAATTTTCTAACCTACCTGCCCGATTAAGGGATCTGACATTCCACGCTCCGATCCGTAGAATGCCAGTTTTCTTTCTCCTGATAACGACGTCCTCTTGAGTAGTCCCCGCCCGGAGATCCGAATGGGGGACTATTTTACCTCCGGAATATTTTACCCATGAGGACGCCATCATCATTTAATCATACAGTAAAGCTGCATGTCCTCGGGAAAAATTACGGCTGTTGTTTCCCCTTGCTTTCAGCCGTTCGCAGTACGAGCATAGCAAGGCCGTTTTGGTTAATGTTACAAGGCCAGATCAGTCAATCATCCAGACTGCTGCCCCTGCAACTACAGAAAAGGCTGCTGCCCCTCTTCAGGAACCACACGTTTGTCTGGCCTCTCAACAGATACCCCTCCGTTGTGGTTGCACCTACGGTACGGCCATCTGTATCGCTGAGGCACGCAAGCCTCCCCACCAACGGCAAGGTCCATGGTTCATGGGGGAAGAAAAAAAATATCCACACGAAATACTAAATGAACACACAGACTTTAAACATAAATAGTATCTCAAAAACTTTATTGACATAACAGAATACAAAAAGTGATAGTCACATGGAAAATAAAACATACACAGACCATAAGTAAAATTCAAAGGAAAATCAAGATAATGAAATGTAATATCATTGCTGGTAACCTGTGCATACTTTGTAAGCGAATAGTATCGTAGTAAAGAAGTGTCAAAATACTGAACTGTCAAAGCATCTTTCAGAAAGGAGTTTTTTTGTCGTATAACTTCAAAAATATTATACTTACCACGACTTGACAGAAAAAAAATGTGTTGTAGGTGTAATATGGTCATCACCTTCAACAAGACATAAACACCAATGCAAATGTAAACATAAACAGACACAATTTATATACAAATTATCTTATCAGCGTTATTTTCGCTGCTCACTTGATAATGACAGTTAATAAGGAACTCGGATGTCCTGTAAAATATTAAATATATTACCTTACTGCAGCTAATTTTGCAGATGTCACTTTAATTATGTTTTATAAGGAGGGAGCTTTTATCACTGCTCTCCCAGGTCTCCAGCAGCCACTACTGTAACTGGCGTTTGTCTCTCACTCCTTCTCCAGTTACGGAAGTTCCTTTGCCCAGCCTTCCCATACCCAGTTGGTATACTGTGGCCCGATATTTTATGCTGTAATCTATCGGGTGTACTCCTAAGACCACGAAGATTTCCTCCGCTGATGTGGTTCTGAAACTCCGTGCAGCATAAGTAACACGCAGCTCCCTTGCCTGCGGCTAACAGCTGTTCTGTCAGTGGAATGGCTCAAACTGAATGTCCACGTTCTGGCCGCAAAGAATACAGTCGTCTAAGATTGTGCAGTCACATGTGTCTTGTGTTAAAGGTGATCTACAGTGTTTACCGTGGACAATGCACGAAATTAAGAAACAGTGGAATGAATAGACAAGTGAAAACTTCTCTGATAAATCATTATTAGCAGAAGACTTGCATTAGTTCGCTACCTACTGAGCCACCTAGCAGTAGAATAAAAAGAACAGAGGCGAAACATTGCATTGGCAATCCGGTGAGTGTGAAACATTTAGCGAGGCGGGAAGTATAATGTGTGCAGACCTGAAGAGACAGGAGGAAATGTAACACTGCAAAGAGGATTAGAGAATACGTGAAATAATGAATAAATGTTTGTAGAATATAGCTCCAACACTGTATTTTTCATCTAAATGAGAGCTGCGCTCTATCAAAACTACGGTTCAATAGTTTGGGCACAGTGGGCAAATGACATAGTGAATGATAGGATTACCTGTAGTAATGGTAGCACTCTGAGGGAAAGAAACATAAATGAATGTGTAAGAGAGACACCAGCAGCCGACAATTTCTCTTTGTTTCTTTCGTTATTCCTTTTGCACATAATTAAAACAGCACATCATTCAATATTAGTCCATTGTGTGTTTTGTATCAATGCAGAATATAAACTGCATTTAATAAGTAATAAAAATTAATTGATTATGTAACTTCTGCGCTTTCGTGTAACCATTTACTTTTGATGCAAGTGAAGTTTACATGCACAAACTTAAAAAATGTACATAGTTGTTGTTATTTTGTATTCAACAGAACATTGAGTCCTGATCAAAGGCAAGAGTATGCTGTTGTTATTAGTAAATGCAAAAGTTGTTCACAAACACCAGGGACTTGTCTCATGTAAGTTCGACAATGTATTGAAGCGATGTTTGATATATTTTTCTTTTCATTTTTTTCTTTATTTTACCTTTTTGTTGAGAGAATCACGTTTTTTTCGCTTTATGAGAGACCTGTATTGTTTTCCTCATTTTTACTACAACATTCCTGTTTCACATTATAAATAAAATTTTTTCGAAAAAACGTGAATTAAACATTGACAAGTACAATTTTGCTATAAATACTGTTTATTTTTAAGTAACAGACAGGACGATAACCTTGTAGAACAAAAATGTTGAGTAGGTGCTATCGTCACTCAATTTGTAGACGCTTTACCATTTCTGGCTTCTACGAGAACCTGGTAAGACGCTGATCGCATACATAAAAGAAGCGGTCGTTCTGAGGTAACGCCCAATACGTATGCAACACACTTAACTTGCAGGACACGCGGGTGCAACCTCAACTGACCAAATATACTAGGCTGAAACTACCGTAGTCTGCTTTTACTTGTGGTAGTCTACGGTAGCTAAGGAAGCTTTACAACTCTAATCTGAACCAGAAGACTGAGTGTAAGACAGTAATACATTGGAAGTTGCCTGTGATATTAGTCAACTTTCATTTTCTCACATTTTACGTGCCTGAAAAATCGCGAGCTGTTACAACGATAATCAGTTACCACTGTCCAATATCTGTAGCATAGTCCGTCCTTGGTCAGTTGCAATGGGTAGCCTTTGCAGAGTGGTAAGGCTCAGCCAATAAGAAATCAACACGTCCAGTGCGAGGCAGCATGCTCGGCGTTTGAATGGAGGAGGTCACTGACGCACCAAAGTGTTGGCTCCGACGTCGACCCATAGAGTGATAGTGTGCGGGCAGAGGGGTGGTCCCAGGGACGTGTCGTAAGGTCGTCGCACTAAACGGATGTTATGCAGAAAACAGCTTTTTTTTGGGCAAAATACTGGGGAATAATATGGTGTATTCTAAACGTGAAGAAAGCCAACCTGCTTACAGAAAATGTGTTGCGTTACTTACTGAATGCCCCTGGTAACATTGCTGCTGGTAAGCCGTTCGGGGTGTGTGGTCATGGCCCACGAAACCCTTGCGTTTCTAACGTTCCATTCACAACTGCGCGGGACTTAACGGAGATGTCCAGCACAGTAGTGGACGAAACGTTAGGAACAGAAGGGTTTCGTGGGCCACGATCATATAGCCTCAAACGTTTACCAGCAGCTGTGTTATCCGGTCGTAGAAACATTCACACTTCTGGCCATTAAAATTGCTACACCACGAAGATGACGTGCTACAGACGCGAAATTTAACCGACAGGAAGAAGATGCTGCGATACGCAAATGATCAGCTTTTCACAGCATTCACACAAGGTTGGCGCCGGTGGCTACAACACCTACAACGTGCAGGCATGAGGAAAGTTTCCAACCGATTTCTCATACACAAATAGCAGTTGACCGGCGTTGCCTCCTGAAACGCTGTTGTGATGCCTCGTGTACGGAGGAGAAATGCGTACTATCGCGTTTCCAACTTTGATAAAGGTCGGATTGTAGCCTATCGCGATTGCGGTTTATCGTATCACGACATTGCTGCTCGCGTTGGTCGAGATCCAATGACTGTTAGGAGAATACGGGATCGGTGGGTTCAGGAGGATAATACGGAACGCCGTGCTGGATCCCAACGGCCTCGTGTCACAAGCAGTCGAGATGACAGGCATCTTATCCGCATGGCTGTAACGGATCGTGCAGCCACGTCTCGATCCCTGAGTCAACAGATGGGGACGTTTGCAAGACGACAACCATCTGCAAGAACAGTTGGACGACGTTTGCAGCAGCATGGACTATCGGATCGGAGACCGAGGCTGCAGTTACCTTTGACGCTGTTTCACAGGCAGGAGCGCCTGCGATGGTGTACTCAACGACGAACCTGGGTGCACGAATAGCAAAAAGTCATTTTTTCGGATAAATCCAGGTTCTGTTTACAGCAACATGATGGTCGCATCCGTGTTTGGCGACATCGCCGTGAATGCACATTGGAAGCGTGTATTCGTCATCGCCATACTGGCGTATCACCCGGCGTGATGGTATTGGGTGCCATTGGATACACGTCTCGGTCACCTCTTGCTCGCGTTGACGCACTTCGAACAGTCGACGTTACATTTCAGATGTGTTACGACCCCTGGCTCTACCCTTCATTCGATCCCTGCGAAGCCCTACATTTTAGTAGGATAATGCACGAGTGCATGTTGCAGGTGCTGTACGGCCCTTTCTGGATACAGAAAATGTTAGACTGCTGCCCTGGCCAGCACATTCTCCAGATCTGTCACCAATTGAGAACGTCTGGTCAATGGTGGCCGAGCAACTGGCTCGTCACAATGCGCCAGTGACTACTCTTGATGAGCTGTGGTATCGTGTTGAAGCTGCATGGGCAGCTGTACCTGTACGCGCTATCCAAGCTCTGATTGACTCAATGCTCAAGCCTATCAGGACCGTTATTACGGCCAGAGGTGGTTGTTCTGGGTACTGATTTCTCAGGATCTATGTACCCAAATTGCGTGAAAATGTAATCACATGTCAGTTCTAGTATAATATATTTGTCCAATGAATACCCGTTTATCATCTGCATTTCTTCTTAGTGTAGCAATTTTAATGGCCAGTAGTGTAATACAGGGTGACAATTACTGAACTGCATGAAAAAACGTAAATTAATTACAAAGTACGGTGTGCAAACACTTTATTCAATATGTGAACGTCACTACAGATATTCGGATTTAGTTTGACATGTTCGATATCCCTCCCATCATTGGCGATCATGAGGCTCAGACGAATAGCGAAATTCTGCTGTCGAAGACCTCCTGAATGGTTGTTTTCAGCTCACAACGTTTTTGGGGTTATTGCTGTACGTCTTGTCTTTAATACAGCCCCACAGAAAGGAGTGGCACGCGTTCAGACCAGGGGAATATGGTGGCCAATCGAGGCCCATGCCAGTGGCCTCTGGGTACCCCAGAGCCAGAATGCGGTCCCCAAAGTGCTCCTCCAGGACATCAAACACTCTCCTGCTTCGATGGGGTCGAGATCCGTCTTGCATGAACCACATGTCCTCGAAATCAGGGTCACTTTGGACAATGGGAATGAAGTCATCTTCCAAAACCTTCACGTACCGTTCGGTGTTCACTGTGCCATCAAGGAATATCGCACTGATTATTCCGTGACTGGACACTGCACACCATACAGTCACCCGTTGTCGGTGAAAAGACTTTACGATCGCGAGATGCGGATTCTCAGTCTCTCAAATCCGCTAAATTTGCTTATTAACGAACCCATCCAAATGACCATGGCCGACAGCAACAAGCCGTGTGCGCATGCGCATGTCAATTCCCGTCATGCCCCGCGAGCTACCGTGCTGCTCGAACGTTCTGACACAAACCGTTCAGAAGTTATGACGATTTTATTTCATATAATTCAATAATTGTCACGCTCTACTTTCATGGGTTAGTTCTCATAGATATAAAAAAGCACTTTTCTGTAGCCGGCGTTACATGAAGTCAAAGCGAGACACAGGCCGTCACAACATTAGAAGTGAGCAACCGCAAAACGGGTGATAGCGACACTTCTTTGATCAGACGTTTCTTAGTTAATCTCTCAAACGATCACGTCCTTATCTGCAAAATCAGTCAAAATTGCCAAGTTAATAAAATTGATAATGAAGTGCCCAAGTGGGAAATACAAAGACGCAGATACTCTGAAGTATTACTTGCTTAATGCAGTCCAGGTTTTCAAGTACCTGACAACAGCTATTCGTTAGACGTGACATGCATTTATCTTATCGCCAGGGAGCTCCCGGCCTTCCTGCGCGGCTCCCGGGAGGCACAAAACGACGCTCGCTCAGCCTGCCACGGACACAGCAGCAAGCGAACCCCGCTATCACACTCGACGCGATCGGCTCTTCTCTGGCATATATTCGCGAGTGTTCGTAGTGTCCGTTCAGTATAGCAGCCGACCGACAAGACGTCCAACAACTGTAGCAGCAGGTGGTTTTAAAAATGCGCCTTCTGCAGCCTCTAGCGTTTCTGAGCCTGCTCTCGGCCCTTGTCACACAGGTGGGTACCACAGCTACGAACGTATTGTTACCAGTGAGAGCAGTGCACTGGACTGTTTGAGCGCAGTTACAGCGTCGTCGTCGTCGTTGTTGTTGTTGTTTGTTTGTTGTGCTCTCTGTTACGAAGACTGGTTTGACCAACTCTCCACACTTGCCTACGTCATTCGAGATCGTCCATCTCCGAAAAACTCCCGCAACCTACACCCACTTGAACCTGATGAAGTTACTGTACATGTCTGCTTCCACAATTTCTACCTCTTCCCCCCCACCCCCTCTCCCTCCCCACCACGGGTGCAGAGCTGCTTCCATTACCAAACCGACGATCGCGCACATGCCTCAGGACATGTTCCATTAACCGAAACCTTCGTTTAATGAAGTTGTGCCTGAAACTGCTCTTCTCCCCAATTCTGTTTACTATCACTTCACTGGGAATCCTTACTACACATCTAATTTTCAACGGTCTATTTTCAAAAGCTTCTATTCTCTTCTCGTGTGAACTGCAGGTACTCCACCATTATCACCAATATGAGAATCCAAATAAAGTTCGTTTTAAATACCCGCCCTAACGGTTGTGAGCAGTGATCCCTATACATCCTGGATGTAGAAGTGTGGTCTCTGAGTATAGGACTGGAGCGTGTCTGCAGAAAGTTGAACTAAGTGGTTCATGTAATGTTAAAACAGCTGATTCCTCAAAGTGGGGGGGGGGGGGGGGCGCTATCAAGTACGGGGTCCCACAGGGTTCGGTCTTAGGTCCTTTACTGTTCTTGATATACATTAATCACATACCATTCCACATTGATGAAGATGCAACGTTAGTTCTTTTTGCTGATGATACAAGTATAGTAATAACATCCAAAAACCAAGAACTAAGTGATGTAATTGTAAATGATGTTTTTCACAAAATTATTAAGAGGTTCTCAGCACAGGGACACTCTTTAAATTTTGATAAAACACGGTATATACAGTTCCGTACAGTAAATGGCACAACTCCAGTAATAAATATAGACTTTGAACAGAAGTCTGTAGCAAAGGTAGAATTTAAAAAATTTTTAGGTGTGTCCATTGATGAGAGGTTAAACTGGAAGCAACACATTGATGGTCTGCTGAAACGTCTGAGCTCAGCTACGTATGCTATTAGGGTTATTGCAAATTTTGGTGATAAGAATCTCAGTAAATTAGCTTACTATGCCTACTTTCATTCACTGCTTTCGTATGGCATCATTTTCTGGGGTAATTCATCGTTGAGTAGAAAAGTATTCATTGCTCAAAAACGAGTAATCAGAATAATTGCTGGAGCCCACCCACAGTCATCCTGGAGACATCTATTTAAGGATCTAGGGATCCTCACAGTAACCTCACAGTATATACATTCACTTACGAAATTTGTTGTTAATAATCCAACCCAGTTCAAAAGTAATAGCAGTGTGCTTAGCTATAACACCAGGAGAAAGGATTATCTTCACTATGCAGGGTTAAATCTGACTTTGGCACAGAAAGGGGTAAATTATGCTGCCACAAAAGTCTTTGGTCACCTACCAAACAACATCAAAAGCCTGACAGATAGCCAACTAACATTTAAAAATAAATTAAAAGAATTTCTAGATGACAACTCCTTCAACTCATTGGCTGAATTTTTGGATATAAATTAAGGAAAAAATAAACAACTTAAACATTAGTGTCATGCAATATTTTGTGTAATGTAATACTTGTACAGACATCTTTTATTAACTTGACACGTTCCACATCATTACGAAGTGTTGTATTCATGATCTATGGAACAAGTATTAATCTAATCTAATCTACATGTGTGCTTTGCATCGTCCGCCATGTTGTAGTTTGGCAAACAAATGTCCATCGGTGTGTACGTGACAAAGAATTGCAGACGGATTTATTATTTTGAGCTTTATGTCGATATGTGATGTAATAGGCTGATGTGGGAGCGGAATCGAAAAGTATTTTCTTTTCTTGTTCTCGTGACATAGCCTACCAGCCATTTCGTATTTTGGCAAGAAACGTGGTATGAGCATCTATGACTGGCACGATCAGACAGCTGAAGATCATCATCCAGGTTGTACGGAGATCACTGGTCGTGAGCGTTAGTTACCTTTGGTACTAGACGTGGTTAGGTGACACTAGTCAAGAATGCCATTAAGGCGATAAAGATGCTATATCAACACATCTCTGAGTTCGAACCGGGTTGTCTAACAGGGCTACGAGAAGCACGCTGGTCCTCCTGCGACCCTGCAGAAAGACTCGGTAGGAACACGGCCACTGCCGGCAGCGGTGGTCGCGAGAATGGACGGTCGCAGGAAGACTGGGCTCCCGACGGCCACGTGGCAGTACCGAGAGGAGAGACCATCGTGTTTGGTCTTTGGCTCTGACGCATCGTACTGCATTGCAGCAGAAATCTAGTTGGTACCACAGTGACACAACGAACTGTTACAAATCGGCTACTTTCATGACAGCTCCGAGACATGCCCTACAGTGCACATTCCACAGACCCTAAACCACCGCCTTTGTTGTTTCAGTGGTGCCAGCTTATTGGAGGGCACCATGCAGGTCCGATGTGTTTCCTGATGAAAGCTGGTTCTGCCTCGGCGCCAGTAATGGCCGTGTGTAGATTAGGGGGA
The DNA here is from genome assembly GCF_021461385.2 of Schistocerca piceifrons. NCBI lineage: Eukaryota > Metazoa > Arthropoda > Insecta > Orthoptera > Acrididae > Schistocerca > Schistocerca piceifrons. Next base: position 220,001,168 of record NC_060146.1, read on the forward strand.
GGTCAGCTGATTGCCTGCAGCCAATCCTCAGAAAAGAGTTCGGGATAATAATAGATGAAAATCTAAATTGGACAGAGCACGTAACTGCAGTGTGCAAAAAAGCATCAGCATCCCTTCATGTCCTTCGATCTGAAAAAGAAATTAGTACAAACGCTTATACTCCCAATCTTTGACTATAGCGATATTATCCTACAAGGCCTCTCTCAGGAAAACTCGCGACGTCTGGAACTGGTCATGAATGCCTGCGTCCGATATATCTGTGACGTTCGACTTTTTGATCACATTTACCAGCATATGCAAAATTGTCCTGGCTGCGTGCAGACAAACGCAGAGATTTCCATACACTCTGTCTCATCTACTGCCTTATAAGTGTACACTGTCCCTCATATCTCTCCTCGTCCCTAACGCTCATGTCGGAACAACATGACAGAAACACACGTTCCCATTATAATAAAATCCTCTCCGTTCCACTGCATCGCTCAGTCACGTTCTCCAAGTCCTTTACAGTAGCGGGAATCCGACTCTGGAATAACCTCCCTCGTTTTGTTAGAGAACTTAAAAACATGTCCGGCTTCAAAAAACAGTTAATGACGTATCTACTTACGCAACAGTAATGCCTTCCTCTGTACGTGAATCCACTTCACCTCATTACTTCCCTCTTTCCTTCTCCTTCAATCTCCCTTCCCCAAAACTCGCTATGCTAGTAAACATCTACTTTAAACACCAATATATTAATGTACATCTGCACAAACCTTCACTACTATTGCCAATTTTGCTCATGTTTGTCATTATTATTTGATTTTTTTTACTGTTATTATTATTGTTTTTATCATAATCTGTATGTATAGCACTTGTTTTAAAAATACTGCCAGCATTTACTTTATTAGGTCTTAGTCATGTTTATCATTATTATTTGATTTTTTTACTGTTATTATTATTATTGCTTTTATCATAATCTGTATCTATAGCACCTGTTGTAAAAATACTACCGCATTTACTTTATTAGGTCTTAGTCACTAATCTTTATTCATATTGTCACTAGAGTAATCTAATTTTCTCATTTAAACTACTGTCATGATGTAACTCTGATGTGTGAAATGCTGCATGTGTGGAACACTGGCCCGATGTAAGAGAGGGCCTGATGGCCATAATCTGATCAGGTTAAATAAATAAGTAAGTAAATAAAATAAATAAAATCTGTGTGGGTGGTAGACCCACTGGGCCCACACCTGGAGTTACGGTGCGATTTCTCATGACAGCAGGAGACCTCTCGTCGTCATCCAACGCACGCTGACAGCAAATCTGTTCGTCAGTTTGGTGATTCGACCTGTACTGCCATTCATGAACAGCACTCGAGAGAGTGTTTTCCAACAGGATAACGCTCACCCATAAACCGCTGTTGTAACTCACGTACTCAACACAGTGTCGACATGTCGCTTCGGTCCGTTGGATCACCAGATCTGTCCCCAATCGATCACATAAGGCACATTATCGGACGACAGCTCGAGTGTCATCCCCAAATCATCGCTATCGTCTCTGTATTGACTCACCAAATGCAGCAGGCGTGGAGTTCTGTGACACAGACTGACAACCGGAGCTAGTGCAACGCAATGCATATACGTTTGCATGCTTGTAGTCAACATTCCGGCAGTTACAGTCGTTATTAATGTAGTTCCCTCCGGCACTTATACACAGTTGTTCCCTGTCTTGATAGCAGGGCTGAAAGGCTTCAACTGGTAGGGCGTTTAACATGTCGGTCTCATTGTTTTGAATGTTTACAGAGTCCGAAAATGACGTCCTTTTAAGACATTTTTCAATTTTTCAATTTCGGGGTAAGAAAAAAGTCACAAGGACTGATATCAAGTGAACAGGGGGGCTGTGTAACAACAGGAATGCCTTTTGAGGTAAAAAGTTCCGCGACGGTAGTGGCCGCCTGACATGGGGCGTTGTCATGCTGGAGGATCCACTTGTCAGCAATTTCCGGTCTATCTCGGTTCACCCTTTTTATGAGCGTTTCAGGAATACATTTGTAAAAAACTTGGTTGGCTGTTTGCCCTGGAGGAACAAATTCATTATGCACGGTACCCCTGCTGTCAAAAAAGCAAATCAGCATTGTTTTGATCTTTAAGATGATCAGTCGAGCTTTTTTCGGTCGAGGAGATGGCTTATTGTTCTACTCCTCAATGTCCCGATCTGTCTTAGGATCTTACCGAAAAATCCAGGATTTGTCTCTCGTGATAACACGACTGAACCTTTTGTCGTCTCTGATTATCCTGCCTAAGAGATCAACGCGCACGTTTCTTCGATTGTCCTTTTGTCCAGTTGTGTGGCTTTTTGGCACAAACCTTCCGCATGTTCAAAACGTCGGTCAGAATTTGGTATACGGTGGAAGTGTTTAACGGGTCGCCCATCATGCTTATTGTTAAACGTCGGTCTGCTCTCTCAAGAGCACGCCCATGTTCGACGTTTTCGTCGGTTTTTGAAGGTGAAGGTCTCTGAGCGAAGTTCATCTTGAACGTGTTCTCGGCCTTCGAAAAATGTTTTTTGTCAGCGAAAAACATATGTTCTTGATAAGGAATTTTCTCAGCAGACCTGTTTCAACTTTCGTAAGTCGCAGTCACGCATTTCCCAACAGAAAACTTCGTGGCACAACGCTGCTCTAAATTCCCGTGTTCCATTTTGGTAACACAACTAGGCATATAGCGCTCTAAAATTCACGTGATGGCCGTACAGAGCTGAAATTTGGTCTGAGCGTCTGGAACGGATGGACGCATCAGTGTACACAAGTAAGACAACACAGCGTTGCCAGGTCGCTCGGAGTATTGTCGATCTCGTTACCTCTTATATCGTCAGTCCCATGTGGTTTGTATACTGTTTGATTATTTTGGGGTTAATAGAGTCAAATGAGCATTCTGGTTAGACATTTATGCTGTACTCAATCATTTATTAAATTATCGTACACCACCTTGTGTGTTGTGAGATGCCATCTTGACCTTACCAGCCTTCCTCCCTCCCCATCTGTCGTTGTTACTGTCTTCAATCCAAACACTGGTTTGATGGGGCTCTCCATGCTACTCTATCCTGTGCAAGCCTCTTCATCTCTCAGTAACTACTGCAACCTATATCCTTCTGAATCTACTTCTCTTCATCTCCCTCTACGATTTTTACCTCCCCCCCCCCCCCGGCCCCTTCGCTTCGCTCCAGTACTACATGGGTGATCCTTGATGCATCAGATTGTGTCCTACCAACAGCTCCCTTCTTTTAGACAGGTTGTGCCACAATTTTCTCTTGTCCCCAATTCTATTCAGTACCCGCTCATTTATTAGGTGATCAACCCATCTCTTCTTCGAAAGCTTCCATTCTCATCTTGTTCACTTACAAACATTCACTTACAAACATTCTCAAAATGGTTCAAATGGCTCTGAGCACTATGGGACTCAACATCTTAGGTCATAAGTCCCCTAGAACTTAGAACTACTTAAACCTAACTAACCTAAGGACATCACACACATCCATGCCCGAGGCAGGATTCGAACCTGCGACCGTAGCAGTCCCGCGGTTCCGGACTGGAGCGCCAGAACCGCACGGCCACCGCGGCCGGCTACAAACATTCTCATTATTCCGTGATTATTCATGGTAGAGACAGTGAAATATTTTATCCGTATTCAGTTCTCTCACACACTAGTAATAAATATCCCGTTCCCTGCGTGAAAAATTTTCGGGCTGTGAAAGGTAAGCTTACATGGTGGCTCTGCAGCTAAGCCTGGCCGTCGCAGATTTGTGTAGTGTGTAGACTGATGTCTCCATTCAGTAATCTGTGCAGGACTCTGTAGTGGGGCCTTCAGCTTCCACAACAGTAGGTAGAGATTTTGTTGATGTACGACGTAATTATTCATTTACTTTGGTGACATATGTCAGTGCTAGACAGTTTCCATATTAAGGTGTTGTGATTACATTCAGCATAAATCAACCCATTTCAGGGTGTTTAGTTACGAACTGACCACATCAACAACCTGTAATTTCGATAGCGTTTCAAGAGCACTTTCATTCCGTTTGATGTTCGATTAGACAAGTTATGGCTGCCAGTTTCTCCTGGCACGGATTTCTTGTAAGTGTGTTCTACAGTGATTATTTCTTTTGCTCGACTTCGAAGTTAGATAGCATTACAAAACTGCTTTTTGGATCATGACCATTGATACAACAAGTCATAGCTCCAATAAATCAGGGCTTCCACCAGTAATTGTGCTGGTGCATAAGTTAGTAGCGTTTTTCCAAAACTTTAATAAACGGAAGAGATAAACATACCGCAGACTTCAGTCGTCAATAATATACTCTCCTTCACTATTTGCAACAGTCTTCCAGCCCTGCGGTAACTTTTCAATTCCGCGACTATAGAAATCAGGTGGTTTTGAGAGGAACAACTCCTCGAGGCATGTTCGGAGCGCTTTTTCATCTGGAAAGGAAGTTCCTTGAAGGTTGTTCGATACAAAGCGGAAAAGGTGATAATCTGAGGGCACAAGATCAGGTGAATGAGGTGGATGCGGAATGACTCCCCAACCCAACTCCTGTACAGTGTCTATTGCGAATAAAGCAGAATGCTCTAGGGCATTATCGTGAAGTTGCATCACTTCACGCAGTCTTGCTGACAGTTGTTGTTGGACTGCGTCTTCGGTACGTCTCAGCTGTTTTGTCGGTAGTGACGTCACACCTTGCTGAAGCAATTCGCAGGAGACCGCACCGTCGCCCTTCTACCCCATGCAGAACATTATCTTTTGTGTACGCGCGCAGGTCTGTGTGTGGGGAGCTGACGCTTCGTTTGGGTTCAACAGTTCCTTTATTTTCCTTATGTTAGCATAAAGATACTGTTTCTCCTCAACAGTAACGATACAGTATTGCGATCGTCGGTATTGCTCACAAGCCAATTAAGATGCAAGCAGAGATGCACATAGGGCCTCCCGCTGAATTTCGTGATTTTGGCTTAGGGCGTGCAAACCCATACAGCCTATTTTGGAACATTCCACACTGCATACAAACGTCGCACGATGATGGAATAACCTCACTTCATCACATTTGCCAGTTCTCGTGTACACTAACGTTGATTATTGTGGATTAATGCCGTTAAACGATCTTCATCAGACCCCAAATGTCTTCCTGAACACGGAGGGTCACTAATGTCAAAACGATTCTCATTAACATGAGGAAATCATTTGTTTCGGTGCTGCGTCCAGTGACATTATCCCTATACACAGGGCAGAAATATTTCTGGCTACCTCCGCTGGCGTCACTCCCCTACTGAACTCAAGTAGGAGAATATTACGTCGGAAATGTTCCGATTTCTCCAGTTGTCGCTTCATTTTCTAGCGTCCACGGCTCCTCTGAGTCTCCAAACGACAAAATGACAATGTTTAAAGTATGTTATCAGCAGTGAAACATCCCATTAGAAAAATTAATGAATTATTGTGCTGATGAACCTTTTACGTTATTTGATTTTCAAACAGCTGAGCAGAGCTGAACGTACTCAGATATTTCTCTCTTTACTTATTCTGATCAACACTAAACTGACACCCAATATTTTTCTAAGCGCAACGCAATCTGACTTTCAATAGTCGCTACTAAAGAATGGCCCTGACTAACAATAACCTATACCTTTCATGAATCACTTACCTCACAAAAATCTTCGTTACTCGAACTACTGCATTACAGCGAGCGCCACTACTGCCAGCTAAATAAAAGATTCTAACTACTGAAGCCACTAACTACTCATAGGCATAGTTAGAAAATGAAATATTTTGGTGGCCGAGCGGTTCTAGGCGCTACAGGCTGGAACCGCGCTGCTGTTACGGTCGCAGGTTCGAATCCTGCCTCGGGCATGGATGTGTGTGATGTCTTTAGGTCAGTTAGGTTTAAGTAGTTCTAGGGGACTGATGACCTCAGAAGATAAGTCCCATAGTGCTCAGAGCCATTTGAACCATTTTTTGGAAGATTTTGATAGAGAACAAACAATCTATTTACCTTAATAATGTTCAAAAGTCATCATATATATATATATATATATATATATATATATATATATATGAGTTCATGATATCCAGCATTACAAATTTCCTTTTTCTGGCGGACGCATCTCCAGATCGTCCGCTCTGAAAACTCTCTCCCCACATCCACCACTGCTGCCGGCTCACCTCCAACTGCGCAACGCTACGCGCAGTTCACAGCCAAATGCCCAACACTACAATAGCAAATACCAACAATGCAAACCAACCACAGACTGCACACAGCACAGTCAGTGATTTTCATATAGAGCGCTACATGGCGTTACCAACATAATACCCTAAACAGCCTACTTACAACAGATAACAACAAATAAAAAAAGGCACTCGATAAATAAACCCATAGCAACCGGAATGCCAACACGAAAAACAAAAATGCTACTACCTTATGCACCAACCTAATACGTATGTCAGCAGATCAATACCTAACACGCGAGGCACCTAACAAGTTTTTTTTTCCACGTTTAGAGGAAGTTGCTAACAAAGTAACTGACATCTCTTCGCTGGCCTTTGATTGCTGTCTGGAAACCGTTACACCGTCCTTCAGTGCTGCTGCTGTTGTTGTTATTGTTATTACACTCACTGCCTTTTTTTTTTCTCTCCAGGGCGTGGACTGCGAGCCGGTGCTGGCGACCGTCTACTACGAGGCCAAGTGCCCCTACTCTCGCGACTTCGTGGTCCAGCAGCTGCTGCCCGCCGTCCTGAGGGACCCGGAGCTGGTCCGGCCGGTGCTCGTGCCTTTCGGGAAGGCCAACGTGAGTCTCAGCTCCTCTCTAACTTATCCCCCTTATTTACGTTGCTGCCAACATTTGGCACTGCATGCGAATGCTGTTACGGCACGTGCGTTTGTTCAGCGACTGCAGCTTATAAACATCACCGCTGCAGCGGCGTCGTCATCTCCGCGCATGCACACGGAGTATCTATACAGGGGCCGAACTAAAATATGGCAGCGCATTACTCTTTCTGATAAGATGTAGAAAAACTATTGGCATTCAAAACAGCTTCTCAGAATGAATAAATAATGGTAATGTATAATATAATAAGTGTCCTCTAATTTACGTCTACGGTCACAAACTTTTCGTTAACAGATTACCGGTTTCGGTCGATAATCACCATCATCAGATCTGTTTTATAAAAACAACAACCCAATGTACTGCAGCCATAGTGGCATCGTCAAATGTTAAATGCAGAATCGGCACCAGCATTTAACATTTGACGATGCCACCATGGCTGCAGTACATTAGGTTGTTGTTTTTATGAAACAGATCTGAAGATGGTCATTATCGACCGAAACCGGTAATCTGTTAACGAAACGTTTGTGACCATAGACGCAAATTAAAGGAAACTTATTGTATATACGGGTCACTATTTTATTCGCGACAATGTCGCAGCTTGTGAGTGTATAGTATTCTCCTCGGGTCTGCATCCGGATCATGAAGTCATCTTGACTCAGTGTTTCGTCAGTGCACTGGCCACCATCTTCAGGAGAGTAAGCTGTTGCACCAGCTCCCCGCAACTGAATTAGTCAGACTGCGAGCGGCGGCTCCTTTATACGCCGCGTAAGGCCAACAGCGCGTGCGCCAGAAATTGTCGTTAACTGCCCTCTAGCAGAAGTGAACATATACCTCCCCACTGGAGGACACTACCAAAGGCGGCAAATCACTGTCAAAAACTATTCTGATGGCTGAATGGAAGGCTGTTGTTTTTTAATGTATCATAAAACGGGGCTCCAAAGCTCACTTAAATGCTAACCATTGTCTCTAAGGTTGTCAGATAGTCGAACTGCAGTGGATGCTTTTCAAAGACAATTGCAATAGCGACATGTGGGGGCAACCGTTTCTCTCTCTTGATGCAACATTTTGAGTCCATTCGGTAAGGTGGCGCTTGTAAATAATATATATATATATGATTATTTATATTATTTTGGATCTTTATATAATTTTTGTTGAACTGAATTGAGATGGATGGAAATATTTAAAAATCAGTGAATATATTGAAACCATGATAAGGTGGCATGGGACATATACTTTGAGAATTTCGTCGCCGTAGGAAGGAGGTCCGTGGGCTACGTTATTTCTGAGCTAAAATGAGATAAATACCAAAAATACAGTTTACATATAATGTTGAAATTTTAGGATCATGGCTTAAACAAATAATGAAATAACAATAGCGTTAATCATAACTAAAATTACTGAAGTGCACTATGCTACTTACATTGGGAATACAATATTAATCACTAGTGATATGTTGATTATCCGCACGTCGGTATCTCGCCCGTGCGCAGTGGAAATTTCCTTATATAATTACTAGTATGCGCGAGTATGCGCCCTGCAGTACGCACTGACTTTTTATAAAATTAAAGAGTTTAAATTAGAGCGGCCAGTGTAACGCGCGGGGCTCTCCCTCGACTCCATTCCAGAACAGATAACAGAAGAAGTAATTAACGAAACACTAGACACCCTTTCTGTGTCTCACCAGCGATCACATGCGACCGCGCACAAGATAACTTGCATTGGCTTTCATGCTTTGTTAAACAGGGTTCTCTGATTAAATAAAAATAGATTTACACGCTATGGCTAAAAATGTGCCTTTAAACGCTCTGCCACAGCAGGTTTCTGAGGCTGAAACAAACGTGTGTGGCTTTGGTAGTCAACACATCGAACCTGGATGGTATGAACTGTTTGACCAGCGCACACTCCGCTGCAGAGTGAAAATGTCATTCTGGAAACATCCCCCAGGGTGTGGCTAAGCCATGTCTCCGCAATATCCTTTCTTTCAGGAGTGCTAGTTCTGTAAGGTTTGCAGGAGAGCTTCTGTAAAGTTTGGAAGGTAGGAGGCGACGTACTGGCAGAAGTAAAGCTGTGGGGACGGGGCGTGAGTCGTGCTTGGGTAGCTTAGTTGGTATAGCACTTGCCGGCGAAAGGCAAAGGTCGCTAGTTCGAGTCTCGGTCCGGCACACAGTTTTAATCTGCCAGGAAGTTTCATATCAGTGCACACTACGCTGCAGAGAGAAAATCTCATTCTGTTTGACCAGAATAAGTTTTCACGCAATGCCAGGCGATTTTGTTCACACCGGGAGTCATCAAGCCCAAGTAATTCGTTACTGAGCCAAGGAACGCTCTAATCTTGGCTGGCGGCGGAAAACACTTTTGACCTCATCCTGGCATCAAGTTTACGATGGAGGTTGAAAGGGATGGAAAACTTCAGTTTGTAGATGTCTTGGCTTACAGAAAGCATGATAGGTCACTGAGATATACTGTTTATCGAAAGCCCACGCACACAGACCGTTCCCTGCATGCGTCGAGCTGTTATCCATCGTTCGGGGACTTTGGCAAGAAAAGCTAATGCCATTTCAAACGCAGAAAACTTCACACAAGAGCTGGATCACCTTAAAGTTGTGTCCAAGCAGAATGGCCATACAGTTTCTAGTTTGGGCCTTCGCAGGAACCATTGGAAGATAGATGTAAATCGGTGACTTTTCTACCTTTTGCGAGGAGCATACCTTCGAAAATAGGCAGAGTTTTAAAAAGATGTCTTTTTCGGCCGCGAGGCAAAATTAGAGCGCTCCTTGGCTCAGTAAAGGATGACTGGGGATTGAAGAAGCCCTGTGTGTACGAAACCTCCTGCCATTGTGGTGAAGCTTACATTGGTGAAACAACTCGAACCACTGAGCACCGATGTGTTTAGAACCATCACCACACCACTTTGTTTCAGCCTGAGAAACGTGCAGTGGCAGAGCACTGTCTTACCGAGGGGCGCAAAAAGATGCACGAACAGACGCAAAGGTCTGCGTCCCGCTATTGGAAATGTTTTTTAAAAGAATCCACTGAATATTCCGCTATCTGTCAATCTTAATAATAAAGACAAGGTTTATCCAGTAAATAAGATTTGAAACCTTATTATATCAAACATTAAAAATAATAAAGGTGAGCCATCAGAATAGTATTTGATAGTGATGAAACATCCCCGTAGAAAAATTAGTGAATTACTGTGCTGATGAACCTCTTTCGGACTTGATTTTCAAACAGCTGAGCAGAACTGAACGTACTCAGAAATTTCTCTCTTTACTTATTCTGATCAGCACTAAACTGATACACAATATTTTTTTTAGCGCAACGCAATCTGGCTTTCATTAATCCCTACAAAAGAATGGTCCTGACTATCAATGACCTATACCTTTCATGAATCACTTACCTCACAAAAATCTTCGTTACTCAAACTACTGCCATACAGCGAGCGCCACTACTGCCAGCTAAATAAAAGATTCAAACTACTGAAGGCACTAACTACTGATAGGCATAGTGAGCAAATGATACATTTTGATGGAGAACAAACAATGTATTTACCTTAATAATGTTCAAAAGTCATCATATGTATATCAGTTCATGATATCCAGTATTACAAATTTACTCTTCTGATGGACACACGTCCCGATCCTCCGCTCTCAAAATTCTGCCATCTCTCTTCCCACATCCACCACTACTGGCGGCTCACCCCCAACTGCGCAACGCTACGCGCTGTTCACATCCAACTGCCCAACACTACAATGGCACACAACAATGCAAACCAGTCACAGATTGCAGACAGCACAGTCAGTGATTTTCATACAGAGCGCTACGTGGCGTTACCAACATTAAAACCTAAACAGTCTACTTACAATGATTTAGCGATTACTCCAGTTTCCACCCCATAGGTTCATTAGTGCTAGAGGGCCGTTAACGACGGTTTCTCGCGCTCCCGCTGTCGGCGTTAGGCGGCGCATGAAAGACAGCCGCCGTTCTCAGTCCGAATAATTCAGTTTCGGGGAGTTCGTGCCACTGCTTATTCACCTGAAGATCGCGGCCAGGTGGACTGCCGAAACAATATTTCAAGATGGTTTCATGATCCGGCTGCAGAACTGAACAGATTATTATCGGTTATTATGCCGGGAAAGACAACATAACAGGTCATGTACATTTTTCGAGCGAATCTTATGCTGCTCTCTTATTGCAAAATGATAGCTGGTTCAGGCAATGTTGATGGTGGTGGACAGTGATCACGGTCCACAGTAGACCGCAGAGGCTCAACAGTGTTGAGATCTGGTGACGGTGGTCGCCACGGGAGACGCGACAGTTCACCCCCGTGCCCACATAACGAGTCCTGTCGTCTTGGAACCCAGCGTCACCGTTGGGGAAACAAACATGTTACCACGGGATGCAGCGAAAATGGCGACAACAGTCCCTGGCAGTAGTACGACCCTGCAGAGGAGCCACGGCGCTGCCCACGTCACCACCGAACCCCTGACGCCGTTCACTCTTGCGACGTAAACTCGACCAGACGTTGGAAACAGTCTGCAACGAGGCTCATCCGACCAGATGACTTCCTTCCAAAGTCCGACTTTTGGTGTTCCGGCACCACGTTTCCCTCGTGCACCCATTTGCACCACTGATGATTGGTTTTGGAATACCAGCTCCCCTAACAAGTGCAACAGTCACTTGTGCAGTGACTCTTTTGCAGCTGTCGTCCTCGTTATTTTTTGTCACAGTCACCTGTAACGACCGTCCGCTACAATCACTCAACACACACTCTTCAGTTGAAACTTCCGGGCTGAGAGGCCGTGGTCGATGTATAAAATTTCCACCCGACGTTTCGTCTCCATCTGCGGCAGACATCTTCTGAGGTCGTCCGGCTACTGCCACTGAGACTCCAGGTAATCTCGCATTTATAGAGCGCATAGAGGGCACCACCATTCGTCACGTGATGCCGACGGTCTGCCTATCTTTGGAAGGCATCATCATTCTCTATTAAGAGCAATCGATTGTCATTGTGCTGGCGCAACGTCGACATCCATATTTTGTCCAACTTTAAAACTTCCTCTTTTCTATTAAAATTGTTATGGTGTCTGTGAATTTCGAGTTCTGGGCCAGATATTTTGATAAGGTACGACGGTCGTAGTTGTTGTATGGTTCGTGCACAGATCTTTTCATAGATGCACGACTACTCTACTAACCTTTTGCCTGACACCATTTGCACTACTCTTTTAAACCGAGAGTACACCACTGAAGATGGTCATGATGAACTGGAAACTTGTCAAACGTCATCCTCTCCGGAAAATGGCATCGGGAATATTAAAGGCAGACTTACGATAGTGAAGGTGATACCCTATCTGGACCAAACGGCGTAAGAGGCTGCTGCCCCTACTTACACCCATTTATGGCTAGAGGGCGATTCGTTCGACAACGCAGTTTCTCAATTACGTGTCGTGAGTAGGTGAAATAAAGAGGCCACTAGTGTTTCTGGCATTATTTTGGACGAATGTGATCGCGCACTGAACCGTAATTTATTGTCAAAGAACATTCTTAAGAATTTATTTTTATTTACTAGCGATTCATCAAGAACATTAACACATTTAATCACATTATGTAAGCATGGAAATAGTTGCCAGGAGTAATTGATGAAATCATAACCAAAATCCTTTGAACAAATAGGAATTTTATTCAGTTTATTAGTGCCTAAAAGCAGGTTTAAAATTATAATCAGAAAGCACCCTCTACATATCAAAGTTACAAATTACTCAGAGGCAGAAACAAACAAGTTTTGACTGAATGAGCTTTCGGGCAGAGAACCTTGCCGCTCCCTTTTGACACGGCCGTAGTTAGGACCGCTCACAACAGCCTCTGAAAGACTACACTGGTGCAAATATGCAACATACCAGATAACTTTAAACTAAGAGTTTTAACAATTTACACAAACACACAAACTATGCACCCCCCATAGGAGGGTGCAACTTGATTTTAACTTCTTAGAAAGGTCTTACGGTGAAAGGGTGGCAACATTATATACTAAAATGATCATTTAAATAAAAGCCCATGAAATGAAATCTTATATAAAATTCGGAGTTGGTATTAAAGTCCATGGAGAAGAAATAAAAACGTTGAGGTTCGCCGATGACATTGTAATTCTGTCAGAGACAGCAAAGGACTTGGAAGAGCAGTTGAACGGAATGGACAGTGTCTTGAAAGGAGGATATAAGATGAACATCAACAAAAGCAAAACGAGGATAATGAAATGTAGTCGAATTAAGTCGGGTGATGCTGAGGGAATTAGATTAGAAAATGAGACACTTAAAGTAGTAAAGGAGTTTTGCTATTTGGGGAGCAAAATAACTGATGATGGTCGAAGTAGAGAGGATATAAAATATAGACTGGCAATGGCAAAGAATGCGTTTCTGAAGAACACAAATTTGTTTACATCGAGTATTGATTTAAGTGTCAGGAAGTCGTTTCTGAAAGTATTTGTACGGAGTGTAGTCATGTATGGAAGTGAAACATGGACGATAAATAGTTTGGACAAGAAGAGAATAGAAGCTTTCGAAATGTGGTGCTACAGAATAATGCTGAAGATTAGATGGGTAGATCAAATAACTAATGAGGAGGTATTGACTAGAACTGGGGAGAAGAGGAGTTTGTGGCACAACTTGACTAGAAGAAGGGACCGGTTGGTAGGACATGTTCTGAGGCATCAAGGGATCACAAATTTAGTATTGGAGGGCAGCGTGGAGGGTAAAAATCGTAGAGGGAGACCAAGAGATGAATACACTAAGCAGATTCAGAAGGATGTAGGCTGCAGTAGGTACTGGGAGATGAAGAAGCTTGCACAGGATAGAGTAGCATGGAGAGCTGCATCAAACCAGTCTCAGGACTGAAGACAACAACAACAACAACAACATATTAAATTCTACAAGGTTGGCCAAACAATAGTTAAGATGCTCTACAGTGTACAGATACCGCCTCTCAAGATCATAGGCAATAATATCAGTTTCCAAAGATCAAAACATATTTCAGGTAGTAGGCAGTTACGCTTCAAGCAATAAATTCGTTAACACACCAAATCCGACAAATACGACAGAGGCAGCTACTAATGTACGGTAGATTGATAGGGAGATTACCGAACAACCCGAACCGCAGGTTGCTCTAACCTGCCCCTACTCCACAAGGAAAAAACGGACCACCCAACTCATAAATAACCACCTTCCCGCGGGTGGGCAAACGGAGAATAATGGCGGGACGACCCCGAAGCAAAACGGCTGGTGGCCTCACCAAGAAACCAAGTAGAATTTAACAAGAGTAAATCAAACATATCACCAATCACTTAACTTCTAATAAACTGCGATTACTCGAGAAGACCTGGCGCAGCACCCCCGAATCGCTCTCCCGAACCGTCCGCTGCCAGCCGCTTCGATGGACGCAGGAAGGCGCGCCGATCTCCCGCCTCACGGCGTCGCAGCTCGCACCGGCCAGACCGATGTCGTGGTTTGACTCCTGTTGCTCTCGTGTCGGCCGCGAAGCCACTACCCCTCGCTATACGGCGCGGCCCACTGGACTCACGTGGGGACCTCACATGCGCCGACGCTCAAGGCGGACTAGTCATCTTGTGTCTCAGTGCGCGACCGACCAACCGATCGATCAAACCGCCAATGACCATTGCCTGAGCAAACTCGAGCAGACTGGCGGACTAACGCGCAGACTGAGATGCAGGAACTGAGCCCCGACCGGGCGACCACCCGCTGAGTTCTCTTACTGGCGGAGTGGAAAGACTCTCATTTTGCCGGCTTTAAAGGTTGATCCGAATGACAGACAAACTAACACTCCGGACGACAGACAGACACTAACAAATGGGGACGAGATACTGACCCAGACTGACTTCCTGCCGAGCTGATAGCGCCCCTTAAATGCACGTGAACAGGCAACCTTTCTCCTTTCCCACCAGAGGGAGACACCAAAGCTGCGATTGCCACAGCGGCGCCACCGCCAGAAACGGAGGGCGACTGCTTCACACTACGCGCTGCGGCGCGCTCTTCAAAACAACAAATTTTACCACGGCTCACGCACTGTTTTCGACCTCCTCTTGTTTTCGGACAACCTCGACTTTGGGTGCGGCTAGACGCGTGCAGCTCGCTCTGGTTTCCAGGTAACTGCGACCCCGGAGGGCTACGACTTCACGTGCCAGCACGGACCAACCGAGTGCCTGGGGAACCGGCTGCACGCCTGCGGCATCGCCCTGGCCTCCAGCCGCACGCTGCAGGTGTCGTACGCCGCCTGCCTCATCAGTAACTACACCGACGTCCAGGCCGCCGCCCAAGAGGTACGTCCGTTCAGAAACTGTTCAGAAAGATTTCGGACTTGCAGCCGGCCGTCGTTAGCTTCCAGCCACGATATTTCGACTGGACAACTGCCAGCCATCCTCATCCTCGAAGACTGACGGAGACGCTTTTTTTTTTTCTTTATTGAATTTCAATTCTCCCCGAAGGGGGCGGGCTGGCAGCAGCTTAGTACGCTGCTCTACAGCCTACAGACGTTTTTGAAAAACGGAAGAAGAAAAGAAACAAGAAAAACAGGCGATAAAAACGGTGACTTAAAGTGTAAAATGGCGGAAAAATGCAGAAAGTTAAAACAGAAAGCAAAGGGGTTGGCAACGTTAATAAAATACACAGGAATCAGACAAGTAACATAGTAGACACACAATTAAAAAAACATGGCGACAGTCTGGTTTCTGTTCGCAAGAGATAAAAAAATCGCACCCAGCGACAGTATGATGGCCGTTCGCAACACTTCCCAAACGACACAACACGGAACACTCACTGTAAAACACTGCACGAAAATGGTGGCACAAAGATGTCACTCCCGAGCTAAAGGCAGATGGGGGGGGGGGACCTGGAGGGAGGGGGAAAACATGGAGGGAGGAGAGGAAAAAACTAAAAGGAGGGAGAGGACTCATAAGGGGGGAGAGGGGCAGAAGATGCGAGAGGGAATGAGAAGAGGCAGAGGAAGGAAATGCAAAAGGATTCAGGGGAGAGAAGGGGGCAGAGGGGGGGAGGTGGGGAAAGAAGAGGATGGAAGGGGGGGGAGAGGGAGCCCGGGAAACGGACAGAAAGGACAGAGGAAAGGAGGGGGAGTGAGGATCAGAGTTGACAGGAGGGATAAATGGAGGGTGAGAGGGCATCATCCGGGAGGGGGAGTTGATGGAAGCTACCTTGGGAAAGGAGATGTAGGGTGTAGAGATGGAGGGCAGGGGGGACACAACGGTGAAGACGTGGCAGGGGGCGGGGATGGGAGAGGAGGGGAGCAACCAGGGGGGTGAGGGGGATCGAGGCGGCGGGAGGTGTAGAGGATGCAGATATGTTTGAGGAACAGGAGCAGATAGGGGAAAGGAATGAGGTCATAGAGGACCCGCGTGGGGGACGGGAGGCATATACGGAAGGTGAGGCAGACTGCATGACGCTCGAGGGACTTATAGAATTTGGGGGGGAGGGGGCAGATATCCAGGCGGGACTGGCATTACAGAGGATGGTTCAAATGGCTCTGAGCACTATGGGACTTAACTACTGTGGTTATCAGTCCCCTAGAACTTAGAACTACTTAAACCTAACTAACCTAAGGACATCACACACATCCATGCCCGAGGCAGGATTCGAACCTGCGACCGTAGCAGTCGCGCGGTTCCGAACTGCGCGCCTAGAACCGCCAGACCACCGCGGCCGGCAACAGAGGATGGGACGGATTAAAGATTTGTAGGTGTGGAGGATGGTTGAGGGGTGCAACCCCCATGTCCGGCCAGAGAGGAGTTTGAGGAGTCGGAGGCGGTTGTGGGCTTTGGATGACAGACGCCATCCGTTCCGCAATATATGGCGTGTAGCGAGTATTCCGCGCATGCGTCAAAATCACATTGACAGACGAACCACACCGCCCGCCGGCAGCGCCCTCGCTGGTGGAACTGCAGAACTCAGCTGCCTTCGCCGTTGTCAACTGCCGCGGCCATCGGAGTACTCTGACGTCTTCGTCTGGAGCATATAAAACTCCTGTCTGCTACTGCTATACCATAACCTTAAAGTTGGAGGCAGGTCATGAAACAAAAACTATCTTGTTAAAGTAATTATGGTATAAAGCAACAGAGCAGTGAGAGGAATTTTATTATGTTGACCGTGTTGTACCTAACGGAGGTGGCTTATCGGAAGTGAAAGTCAGAATTACGTAAATATTTAAACAGTAACAAACAATATTTTACTTATCTACACTGTTCAAAGAGTAAGGAAAACGGTCACCAGCCTAATTAGGCAAGAGAATTATCGACATTCTTGTTTAAGAAAATAAGTATGAGTAACTTTAACGGACAAACACAACCTATATTTTGCCACACGTGAGTGCAATGAACTCTGGCACCTGCATATGTTCACGTTAAAAAAAATGCTAACAGTTAAAAGATAACACGGCTATTTGCATAATGGCAACAGAAAACAACATATGCTTTTGCCTTCAAGGCTTGTTCAAACTGAGTGGTCTCAATAATATTACTATCAATATTGACTGTAGAATCATAAAATAGGCATAGGTTCAATATTACTTTTTGTGGTGTCACCGCCAGACACCACACTTGCTAGGTGGTAGTTTTAAATCGGCCGCGGTCCATTAGTACATGTCGGACCCGCGTGTCGCCACTGTGTGATCGCAGACCGAGCGCCACCACAAGGCAGGTCTCGAGATACGGACTAGCACTCGCCCCAGTTGTACAGACGACGTAGCTAGCGACTACACTGACGAAGCCTCGCTCCTTTGCCGAGCAGATAGAATAGCCTTCAGCTAAGTCAATGGCTACGACCTAGCAAGGCGCCATTAGTAACATTGCATGTATCTAAAGAGTCTCACTTGTATCGCCACAATCTCCAGATGTACCAAAAGGATGGATTAAAGTTAAGTATTACAGAAGCTACGTACTTTTCTTTATAGCATTCATTACGTATCCTGTTACAGACCTATCGCTTGCCTGCTAAACGCGTGCCTTTCGGCTTCCTCTCATTGTGTCTAGGCTGTCTTGTCTAGACACAACATTTTTCAAACATTTTCCTATCTTATAAAAAAAATTGTAAATGTAGTTCACTGCAAAATTATGAAGTGGTCATAAGTTAAGTCTCTCTTTCAGCTAAACACTTTTCTATTTAGAATGAAAGTTAAATGTATTTCACTAACAAAAAATTTCTCACTGAATTTTGAATAAAAGAAGTTACTGTTTTCATAGATAGTGGTCGTCCTATTAATTGTTGTTTAGTATGAGCACAATAGACAAACTATAGATCCTGTTAGAACATTAATATGCACTTTCAATACACACAAGAAACCAGTGCTTAGCAAGCATGGGTATATAACTTTCCACAACTGCAGTTTTCCACTTGTAAGACACAGACTTACCTTCTGCGATTTACAACAGGCGGCAGTGTGATCATTTACTAACGAAACTTTATAAGCCTCAGTCTTAAGAACTTTTAATTTTGAAGTTGGCAACAACATATTAATAAGCAGTTTCAATAGGAAAATTATTTTCAGCAAGCCTCATTTACTTTAACTCAATCTCTTGCCACATTAACTTTCTTTTTGTTATGTTCATGAGGCATTAATTAGCAAAACACTGGGCTTTAATGTTCTTTCAGTAAGGACACTCGGTAATCACTTTAGTTCAAACGGAGAGGAACTTGAGAGGTGTTATGACAAGGAAAAAAAATCAAGGTAGGTACATAAATTCAGTTATAAATTACCTTGTATTTGAGCACACTAACACATCCAATAAGCTGATCCTTCACTGTACATTATTATAGTACTCCGTTACAGTGATTGCGCAATATGGTGGCGATTGCATGTTGGTAGGTGGATTTGCAAGTAGAATTGCTGGACTCTGTCATTTTTTGGAGGCGATGATAGATCCCAATTTCAGAAAAATTCCAGCTCTTCATCCATCCATCCGAGGCATTGTAAAGCGTCATTAAAAGCCTCTCTCGAAACCACCACAATATACAACTTTTACATGGGCAGTTCACAGTTTGGTAGCTCGTCCCCGACTGACTCTTGTTCCACCTTTTCTACCTAGGCCAACCACAATTTGCGCACGCTACACAGTTCCGTTCCCGAGGGGAACCACACTACCTCTTACACACAAAATAACTAAGAATCCTAAGTGAAGGTCAGCAGTTTACGTAACAGCAAACAATCATTTTAGACAAAACATATGATTTGCACATATAGGTAGTCCTAAACAAAATTATTTAAACAAATTCCAAATATGTACAGTAAGTTTTGTCTCTCTCCAATTGGGACAAAGAATTTAAATGACAGATATACTACATTGCATAGAATCAAACCATGACATCAAAGTTTTAACAAAGAAAGGAGTATACAATTTTTTGTTATCGATTCAAACACATTTACAGAAGCTCAACGATATAACATTAAATAAAACAAAAGGCCAAATAAATCAGTAGAGCATTAGAGCTATGGTGTTACAAGCAGATCTTAGAGATGACGGTGTTCCACGCATTATCTAGCTGGTAGCCATTGTCACGGTTCATAAGATTGTTTGTCATGCGAATTTCCACTGATTCTTTTATGACGGAGTCCCAAAAGGATGTTGCTGTGGCCAAAATTGTTGTGTTGTCATACTCCACTGAGTGTCCAGTGGAGGTGCAATGCTCAGCAATTGCAGACTTGCTAGGTTGTAAAAGGCGAGTACAGCGTTGATGTTCAGTGCAACGTTCTTCCACTGTTCGCAATGTTTGTCCTATATGTGACCTGCCACACTGACAAGGTATTTTATAAATTCCCGCCTTCCGCAATACCAGATCGTCTTTCACTGATCCCAGCAGGTCGGAAATCTTCTATGGTGGACGCAAAATCACTTTCACTTCGAAACCGTGGAGGATTCTTGCAATTTTGAAGAAAATGTTGCCATCAAAGGGAAGAAAAGCTAAAGATTTAGTAGGCGTGCTTTCTTCTTTCTCCACTCCCTGATTCTTTGGCTTAATTGCATGTGCCTTGCTAATTTTCTGGGTATAATATCCATTGAAAACCCTCTTCAGGTGGGAAAGTTCTTCAGGCAAACTATCTGCCTCTGACACTACATGAGCTCTGTATACAACTGTTTTAAGGACACTCATTGTTTGCGATGGGTTACGAAAAGCTGCAACACGAGTCACGTGCCGAGCACATTTTTTAATATTCGACGATCAGTGATGCTGTCGTATAAATACACTGAAGAGCCAAAGAAACTGCTGCCGGCACGCGTATTCAAATACTGACATTTGCAAACGGGCAGAATACGGCGCTGCGGTCGGCAACGCCTATATAAGACAACAAGTGTCCGGCGCAGTTGTGAGATCTCTTACTGCTGCTACAATGGCAGGTTATCAAGATCTAAATGAGCTTGAAGGTGCCGTTATAGTCGGTGCACGAGTGATGGGACACAGCATCTCCGAGGTAGTGATGAAGTGGCGATTTCCCCGAACGACCATTTCACGGGTGTACCGTGAATATCACGAATCCGGCAAAACATCGAATCTCCGACATCGCTGCGGCCGGAGAAGTATCCTGCAAGAACGGAACGAACGACTACTGAAGAGACAGAAGTGCAACCCTTCTGAAAATTGCCACAGATTCCAATGCTGGGCCATCAACACGTGTCAGCGTGCGAACCATTAAACGAAACACCTTCCATATGGGCTTTCGGAACCGAAGGCCTACTCGCCTACTTAATAACTGCACGACACAAACCATTACCCCTCGCCTGAGCCCGTCAACACCGACATTGGACTGTTGATGACTGGAAATATTTTGCCTGGTCGGACGAATCTCGTTTCCGATTCTATCGAGTGGATGCACGTTTACGGTATGGAGACAACCTCATGAACCCACAGATCCTGCATGTGATCAGGGGACTGTTCAAGCTGGTGGAGGCTCTGTAATGGTGTGGGACATATGCAGTTGGAGTGATGTGGGATTCGTGAGAGGTCTAGATACAGCATCCTGTCTGATCACCTGCATCCATCCAATATCCACTGTGCATCCCGACAGACTTTGGCAATTGCAGAGGGGCAAATCGACACTCCACACGTCAGAATTGCTACAGAGTGGCTCCAGGAACACGCTTCTGAGTTTAAACACTTCCGCTGGCCACCAAACTCCCCAGACGTGAACATTATCGATCATATGTGTGATGCCTTAAGGCGTGCTGTTCAGATCTCCACCGTCACGTACTCTTGCGGATTTATGGGCAGCCCCGCAAGATTCGTGGTGTCGGTTCCCTCCAACCCTACTTCACACACTAGTCGAGTTAGTGCTATGTCGTGTTGCATCACTTCTGTGGGCTTGCGGGGGCCCTGTACGATATTAAGCAGGCGTACCGTTTCTTTGGCTCTTCAGTGTATATCCTCCACGTTATTCTGTCTGCACGGTTGGGGAGTGGCTAAGTGGCCCTGACAAATCTCAGACGTATTGCTAGTTTTGGGACACAGTTACTCCAGCCGAATAATGCTGTAAGTGCTAACTGAAGTGTTGTATAATCTGGGGTAAACTCAACTACGCGTGACCATACGCTGCTGCATGGTCGATTACTCTATGGAGTTAAAGTTTTTATACACAGCGCATACAAAATGTAAAATACAGAAGTACTAACAGCCAAACATTATTTATTGAAATGGCGGATGTAGTACATGTGACTTAAAGTACAGAATCACTGATCTTTTGTATGGTGTGGCAGAATCCAACGTCGTAATATATTAAATGCACTGCCAAAAGTCCATGGTAAGGATAAACAATCATATGACGTCAAAAATTCACTATATCGTAGTAGAATGGACCACTAATAGCAACGTTTATGGCTTGTACTAGTGAGCGCACACGATCTGTACAACAGCATAGACAAGATGCAACATACTGATAAACTATTAGCAAAGCAACACACAGCAACCGTATGACACAGGTAGAGGAATAAAAAACAAGTACTATACACCATTACAAGGTAAGATGCTAATAAAATACACTCCTGGAAATTGAAATAAGAACACCGTGAATTCATTGTCCCAGGAAGGGGAAACTTTATTGACACATTCCTGGGGTCAGATACATCACATGATCACACTGACAGAACCACAGGCACATAGACACAGGCAACAGAGCATGCACAATGTCGGCACTAGTACAGTGTATATCCACCTTTCGCAGCAATGCAGGCTGCTATTCTCCCACGGAGACGATCGTAGAGATGCTGGATGTAGTCCTGTGGAACGGCTTGCCATGCCATTTCCACCTGGCGCCTCAGTTGGACCAGCGTTCGTGCTGGACGTGCAGACCGCGTGAGACGACGCTTCATCCAGTCCCAAACATGCTCAATGGGGGACAGATCCGGAGATCTTGCTGGCCAGGGTAGTTGACTTACACCTTCTAGAGCACGTTGGGTGGCACGGGATACATGCGGACGTGCATTGTCCTGTTGGAACAGCATGTTCCCTTGCCGGTCTAGGAATGGTAGAACGATGGGTTCGATGACGGTTTGGATGTACCGTGCACTATTCAGTGTCCCCTCGAAGATCACCAGTGGTGTACGGCCAGTGTAGGAGATCGCTCCCCACACCATGATGCCGGGTGTTGGCCCTGTGTGCCTCGGTCGTATGCAGTCCTGATTGTGGCGCTCACCTGCACGGCGCCAAACACGCATACGACCATCATTGGCACCAAGGCAGAAGCGACTCTCATCGCTGAAGACGACACGTCTCCTCCATTCGTCCCTCCATTCACGCCTGTCGCGACACCACTGGAGGCGGGCTGCACGATGTTGGGGCGTGAGCGGAAGACGGCCTAACGGTGTGCGGGACCGTAGCCCAGCTTCATGGAGACGGTTGCGAATGGTCCTCGCCGATACCCCAGGAGCAATAGTGTCCCTAATTTGCTGGGAAGTGGCGGTGCGGTCCCCTACGGCACTGCGTAGGATCCTACGGTCTTGGCGTGCATCCGTGCGTCGCTGCGGTCCGGTCCCAGGTCGACGGGCACGTGCACCTTCCGCCGACCACTGGCGACAACATCGATGTACTGTGGAGACCTCACGCCCCACGTGTTGAGCAATTCGGCGGTACGTCCACCCGGCCTCCCGCATGCCCACTATACGCCCTCGCTCAAAGTCCGTCAACTGCACATGCGGTTCACGTCCACGCTGTCGCGGCATGCTACCAGTGTTAAAGACTGCGATGGAGCTCCGTATGCCACGGCAAACTGGCTGACACTGACGGCGGCGGTGCACAAATGCTGCGCAGCTAGCGCCATTCAACGGCCAACACCGCGGTTCCTGGTGTGTCCGCTGTGCCGTGCGTGTGATCATTGCTTGTACAGCCCTCTCGCAGTGTCCGGAGCAAGTATGGTGGGTCTGACACACCGGTGTCAATGTGTTCTTTTTTCCGTTTCCAGGAGTGTATTAGGCGTGACATGGGAAAAAGAGGGGGGGGAGGGAGAGGAGTGCTGGTGGAAAGGGCGGGAGGGAGGGAGGGAGGTTATGTTGCTGTGAGGGGCAGGAAAATATACGAAATCCAAACAAAGGCTTTTATACCAAAGGTCAGTGTATGCTAATAACTGAAATACTGTAAAATTCTTAAATTTGGATACCGACAGGTGAGTACTACATGTAATTAAGGCGTCGTGAGACACAGCATAAAAATGTGACACATAAGTTATAATAAGTAAAAACATTTAGTGCCGGCATGCGAAGAAAAAAGGAAAAACAAACCACAATGGAGGGAGTAGCGGAGGCTGATGGTGGTGGGGTGGGGGGAGGGGTGATAGTAGGGGATAGAAGGGAGCGGAGGGGATGAAGCATAGCTCTGAACGTTGTTGCCTCTTTCTATCACGTATCTGAAATATTGTGCTGTCTTATTGTTATCCATAATAAAGTCTGCGCCAAGCTTTACGGTGCTGTAATATCCCATAGCCATTCCCGTACCGCCACCTTGTGTTAAAATTTATGTACTTTGTACACAGAGCCGTCGGCGGGCATGGGTAGTCCATAAGCCTAGGGACCGATGACCTCAGCTGTTTGGTCCCATAGTCCTTTAAAAAAAATTACACAGGTCAGGATTCTTGTTCAGCCTGTTCATGTTGGTTACGTTAATATCACGTGACTATCAGGTTCACGCTGGTTACGTTCGTTGCTAGGGTCTATGGTTCAAATGGCTCTGAGCACCGCGGAACTTAACATCTGAGGTCATCAGTCCCCTGGACTTAGAACTACTTAAACCTAACTAACCTAAGGACATCACACACATCCATGCCCGAGGCAGGATTCGAACCTGCGACCGTAGCAGCAGCAACACGGGTCCGGACTAAAGCGCCTAGAACCGCTCCCTCACAGCGGACGGTCAGGGTGTATGCCTTACGTTTCACTTCGCGTACTGGTTTTGTAACTGATTTTATTTTTCTTCATGTGTAATATGTAATGCTCTAGTTTTGACAGGTTATCCGATCATAGCACACGCCAAAACGCTTCATTTTGGATCAATGAAGTCATTTTGTGTTCAGCTAATGACTTACTGCCTTGCAACCTGCTCAGCTTTCTAAAGACTACATTATGTGCTACAGCTTCATCTACCTTCTACTGACGGAGTTACGCAGATCCAAGCGGTTCCCAGAAGATCGTGTGCGTAAATACAGTGAGCCGCTACAGTTCGCTCTGAAGAGTACACAGTAATTTTCAGTTCTGCTGATGTATTTACTCCTGCGTTGTACGTACTGAAGTTTAGTTTACCCTTCTTTTTTTTTTAAAAAAAGTAATCTAAAAGCGCACAGTCGTCTTGCAGTGGTTGCCGAGTAGCTGCGTACTTGCACACCCACTTCACTTTCTCATTATAATATTTTTACTGACATACTTTTCTTTCTTCTTGCAGTGTGCTGACGAGTTGGGCCTGCCGTTCTCAACCATTTCCGAGTGCGCAAACGGTACAGCTGGTAGCGAACTGATGAGGGCGTATGGGAACACCACGAAAGACCTGAGTCCTCCGCTGACAAGTGTCCCGACAGTCACACTGAACGGGGTGAGTCGAACAAAGTACATACAACACGGTCTGTTCCAGTATCACTTTATGTGAAGAGAAAAGTGTTCCTTAAATCATTGTTGCTATTAACACCGGCGTTTAGTGAAGCTAATAAAGTTGCCCGTCAAATTCATTCGAGATAGCACAGAAATGTTCTTATTTCTTAACACTTCTTCTCCGTCACTCTTATTGACTACCGTGTTTCCCATCAGTCTTCAAATCCACACCTCAGACGACTTCAGTCTCTTTACTTCCTTCTCGTCGAGGTTTCAGCGCTGTGCAAAACCACTCTATACTCACAATATTTAACCGATATATTCCTTCACTGTCTGCACCGCATTCCACACCCCAGCTTCTCCTTCCTGTTCAATGCTTTTCTAGACCACGGCAATTATACTTTCTTTTTGTGGTTCTATGATATCCTACTTTATTTAGGTGATCATGTATTTGAAATTGTTTCCTTGTTCAGTTGTCTCCGTTCATAATCTTCCTCTGTTTTTTTTTTTCTAAATATTCTCATCCACAGATTACACAGTACATAAGAAAATTTAATTTTGGGCGACCTGATCTCACATGATACCCTGCCCCCACCCCCACGTACACACACACGTCCGCGCAGTGAGAGAGAGAGAGAGAGAGAGAGAGAGAGAGAGAGAGAGAGAGAGACAGTATGTAATGGCTACACGCTAGTAGCAACGTACCTAGATTCGCTTGTCGTGAAATCTCAAAACTATTTCACCGTTAGTCACTGTTCTTCTTGCAGCTGAAAGATGCCAAACGGTTCTGTGTTGTGAAAGCTTCCAGTAACATTGTAACTTCAATTACTGATCCCCCCTCCCCCTCATGTTATCATTTCATGTTTGGTGTTTTCTAATTTCCCTTCCTGGGGAAGGGTTAACACATTCCAAGTCCCAACCCTGAATAAGTCTTCCTTCTTCTTCTTCTTCTTCTTCTTCTTCTTCCCCTTCGTTCCTTTTCCATTTGCCATAATCTCTGTAGTCCTCGTTGTATTCCCCTCCCAGAGATCGGATTGAGGGGAAGCTTTACCTCCGGAGTACAAAGAGGTCCATCCCATGAACGCCTAGGGAAGTAATTCCAGTGGTGCTTTCCCGTTGCCTTCCACTGTCCTCCACATCCTGTCGACTCACTGACCCAGTTTCCCGCTGGAGTTGGTTACCCAACCTTCCATTGGGTTGCTCAGCTTAACGGGAGCACCACGTGTGGGTAGGATTGTGGAGAATTGAGGTGAGAGAGGCTAAGAGTACTCTCTTGTTGAATTAGAATTAGAAATTTATATTTGATCCAGAGAGTAAGAGTAAGAATAGGAGGTTTGATGAGTGAAGAAATTGAACTGGGAAGAGGTGTAAGACAAGGCTGTTGTTTACCGCCAACACTGTTCAGTATACATCTGTAGGAAATTATTAGTGAACGTTTTGATGGAAGGAGAGGAGTTTGTATAGAGGGTCGGAGAGTGGAGTGTATAAGATTTGCAGACGACATGGTTGTGATGACAGAGAGTGCAAGAGAGATGGAACAAATGTTAGATGATCTAAATCCAAAATTAGAGGAATATGGAATGAAGATCAGCAAGAAGAAAACGAAAAGCATGGTAATTGGAGGAAAGGGGAGAAAATATACGAAAATAGAGGGAGAGGAAATGGAGCAAGTGAATAACTTCAATTACTTGGGAAGTGTAATAATGGATGATATGTATCGCTCAACAGAAATTACGAAAAGAATTGCAATGGCAAAAGAAAGATTCAGGAGGAAACAGAAGTTACTTTGTGGACCACTAAACAAAGATCTGAGGAAAAGACTTGCCAAATGTTACATATGGAGCGTTGCACTATATGGTGCGAAGATCTGGACATTGAGGAAGGAAGATGGAAGAAGACTGGAGGCACTAGAGATATGGATATGGAGAAGAATGGAAGAAGTGAAATGGGAAGACCGAGCAAGGAATGAAGAAGTATTAAGAAAAACTGGAGAAGCAAGAAACATGCTGAAAGTCATCAGAAAGAGAAAACGGAACTGGATTGGACATTGTTTGAGGAGGGACTGTTTATTGAAGGAAGGAATAGAGGGAATGGTGGAGGGAAAAACTGGAAGCTCAAATGCTGGAAAATATCAAAGGAGACAAATATTCAGAACTGAAGAGACTGGTTATGGACAGACAGAAGTGGAACCCATGACAAGACCTGCTGTAAGGCAGAATACCGTAGTACTACTACTACTGCATGTTATCAGCCGATGTCAGAATGTACTAAAAGTTAAGAACATTCCAGTAGTACACTGGTATTATGAAGTGATGGTGTTAAGCCGACAAAAACATGTTTCCAGTAGTTTTGACTTAGTTTGGAAGACCTGTTGCTTCGTATCCACAACGCCTAATATTCTCTCGAAACCAATTTTGAACCGTCCCCATGATCACCTAGCATGTAAACGCTTTTTTATGTGTGCTCTATTTTCCTTGGAAAAATTGAGAGGGTTGCGGAACTACGTGCGAACAAAAGGCTTTCCGACAGCGAAAAAACCAACTGCCCACGAGTTGTGTGTCGTTCCCCGGTGTGACATGCGACTACTTTGTCTGGCTGGGCGACACAAGGAGAAGACTTCCAGCTGAGTTCGCAGTCTCTTTCTGATTTATGACACTCTTCGCTGCCACTACGGACATACGGTATTCATCTCTTGTACCGCTCAGTCGATGACTTCAGTGATTGTTGTTAAAGGACTGCCATTTAGTTTTTCCGTTTTAAAGTGAATACGTAATCCGTGTGTGTAGTCTTACGACTTACGCCACAAAGGTAAAAAGTTTGTTTGTATGCACATCATCTGCAGCAAGCATAAAAATATTCCTTTTGTAGATAAAAACCTCCTTTTTCTCGCTGCAGTGTATTTTATTTGTTCCAGACGCATTTCACATTTTAATTCGAGGCGTCTTCAGTTGAATCTAGAATGGTACATCATACCATGTAAGCTTTCACGGCCGGCGTCTTCATTAATTAAAACTTCCGGGCTGAATTGCCGTAGTCCATATGTAAAACTTGCCCGCAGTAGGCAACGAAATTTCAGGAAGGAGAAGTAGTTTTACATATGGACGACGGCTATTCAGCACGGAAGTTTTAATTAATCTAGAATGATACAGTTTCCACTTATCATTAACAGAAACATTTTCAACTCCAGTTCGTAAATTGTTCGTATCTGTCTTCCTTTTGTTGCGGAACTTGCTTCTCTCTTAAGACAAGACTTCTACACACTAAGAAGACACACCACCACTCTTCGTTTGTCACTAACCTCTTTTATCCTTCAGGACGAATAATGTACAAATAACATTCGAATCGTGTTTTGCATTTTGACCAGCGTCGCGATATCTAGGCCGTTGTTTTACGTGCATCGATAAGTGTGTGAATGATGTTTCACCTCTTCTAATTTTGAAATACACTGTATTTCGCATTAGCGAAATTATAGCCTTATATTTGTTGGTTTTAACACGGCGTGTACTTTAAGGTTGGATGGTTTTGTTATATGTATTATCACTAAATTATTTCGATTATATAATTCGGTCCTTCAATTGTACCAGACCTAGGAATCTATCAGTCATGTTACAAGTCTTGTATTGGTTACTGGGTGTCACACTCGTTTCATTTACATTTTCCTCTGTTGCCACTGTTTCATGGACTGCCTCTCACCAAGATGTCTTCGCGTCACAGATTAGAAATTTAAGGTGTAGGCTATTGCAGATGTCTCAGTTCACACCGACACATTTTTCGTGCAGTCTATTTTATCATAGTCCCTTTCTTAGAGAAAAGCAAATTTTTTCGTTTTCTTTTGAAAATATGTTTCACCATATATGTAACTTGGCTCTTTCACAAAAGCTTTTATGTACCTAAGTTTGTAGAGAATGCGGTTTAACCGACCGGTGCAGCATTAATGTTCAAGAGCGAGACGGCTGGTGACCCATGTTAGCGGGGTCGTATCGAGAATACTTGTACCACATGATCCCTAAAATACAGTCTGTTGGTGTTGTCAGGTTGAATTGTTCCTCTTTCGCGCTCCTACAACTTTTTTTTTACTTCTTTTTCAGAACAGAGGCAACCAGACGGCCATCTTGTATGACTTCTGGGAAGAAGTTGTTAAGCTCTCCGAAGAAACGGTAAGTAAACCCATTTTCGTTTCAAGTCACTGTTCAAAGTTGTGTGTCCTACATGACTTACGTGTGTACCTGCTGATTAAATTGAATACGCGAGGTTATAAAAGTTTGTAGCGTTGTATGTATTAGTGTAGGGTTTCGTAATTACGGCACCTGGCCGTAAAGTCACAGAAAATAGTTTTGCCACATCTTGAGCGCAGCGGGCTCCGTACTAGACGGGATAGGAGAAAGATGACGGAAGAAAAGGAGGAAGTGTTAATTTCTTCATCTATACATAAGTACTGAAACATACATCCACGTAATCCTGCCCACTGTCGTCAGTTTTTACCACCTCCCCCTACCCCGCCTACCCCCCTCCATACACGATTTTCTGTCCTTTACCAACTAAATTATCCCTTGATAACTGAGCAACAGTAGTTTTTTCTCCATTTCCTTGCAGTACCATCTCGTTAGTTGTTCCAGGCGGTGTTTAAACATCAGTCTCCAGTCCAGGTTTGACAGTCGAAACAGGTTTAACTGGTCTCTTCTCCCGCTGCACTGAGCGAGATGGTGCAGTATCTGAGGTAATTCATTTGCATTTTCCCATTTTATAAGTCAGAATTGAAAGAAATACACTACCTGATGAAATTCGGATACGTATTGGTGGGTGTTATAGGAAGGTCGTTCAGTAAGTAATGCCCCGCATTTTTTCAAGAAACAGTTATATACACTCCTGGAAATGGAAAAAAGAACACATTGACACCGATGTGTCAGACCCACCATACTTGCTCCGGACACTGCGAGAGGGCTGTACAAGCAATGATCACACGCACGGCACAGCGGACACACCAGGAACCGCGGTGTTGGCCGTCGAATGGCGCTAGCTGCGCAGCATTTGTGCACCGCCGCCGTCAGTGTCAGCCAGTTTGCCGTGGCATACAGAGCTCCATCGCAGTCTTTAACACTGGTAGCATGCCGCGACAGCGTGGACGTGAACCGTATGTGCAGTTGACGGACTTTGAGCGAGGGCGTATAGTGGGCATGCGGGAGGCCGGGTAGACGTACCGCCGAATTGCTCAACACGTGGGGCGTGAGGTCTCCACAGTACATCGATGTTGTCACCAGTGGTCGGCGGAAGGTGCACGTGCCCGTCGACCTGGGACCGGACCGCAGCGACGCACGGATGCACGCCAAGACCGTAGGATCCTACGCAGTGCCGTAGGGGACCGCACCGCCACTTCCCAGCCACTTCCCAGCAAATTAGGGACACTGTTGCTCCTGGGGTATCGGCGAGGACCATTCGCAACCGTCTCCATGAAGCTGGGCTACGGTCCCGCACACCGTTAGGCCGTCTTCCGCTCACGCCCCAACATCGTGCAGCCCGCCTCCAGTGGTGTCGCGACAGGCGTGAATGGAGGGACGAATGGAGACGTGTCGTCTTCAGCGATGAGAGTCGCTTCTGCCTTGGTGCCAATGATGGTCGTATGCGTGTTTGGCGCCGTGCAGGTGAGCGCCACAATCAGGACTGCATACGACCGAGGCACACAGGGCCAACACCCGGCATCATGGTGTGGGGAGCGATCTCCTACACTGGCCGTACACCACTGGTGATCTTCGAGGGGACACTGAATAGTGCACGGTACATCCAAACCGTCATCGAACCCATAGTTCTACCATTCCTAGACCGGCAAGGGAACTTGCTGTTCCAACAGGACAATGCACGTCCGCATGTATCCCGTGCCACCCAACGTGCTCTAGAAGATGTAAGTCAACTACCCTGGCCAGCAAGATCTCCGGATCTGTCCCCCATTGAGCATGTTTGGGACTGGATGAAGCGTCGTCTCACGCGTTCTGCCCGTCCAGCACGAACGCTGGTCCAACTGAGGCGCCAGGTGGAAATGGCATGGCAAGCCGTTCCACAGGACTACATCCAGCATCTCTACGATCGTCTCCATGGGAGAATAGCAGCCTGCATTGCTGCGAAAGGTGGATATACGCTGTACTAGTGCCGACATTGTGCATGCTCTGTTGCCTGTGTCTATGTGCCTGTGGTTCTGTCAGTGTGATCATGTGATGTATCTGACCCCAGGAATGTGTCAATAAAGTTTCCCCTTCCTGGGACAATGAATTCACGGTGTTCTTATTTCAATTTCCAGGAGTGTACATAGACAAACGTCTTTGTTGGTACTTCACATTTGGTGTTTGTTCTGTGCGCCGGTGAAGTCTAGAACCGTTCTGGCCGATGGCAGAGCCGCAGTACAGCGTCAGAATGGTGTCTACACACGACTCACTTTACAAGCAACGGCGCTGTTATTGAATTCTTGTGTACAGAAAAAGAAACCGTGGTGAACATCCATAAACGTATGTGTGCAGTGTATGGCGATGCTGCAGTTGATAGGCGTACAGTTGGGCGATGTGTAAAGAAAGTTACAGCCTCAGGAAATGAAGGAACAGAGCTCCAGGATCAGCCACAGTAGAGACGTCCTGTCACAGCCACTGCTCCAGACATGCTGAATCGTGCGGTTGCCATTATTCGTGCCGACCGGCGCGTCACAACTCGACAATTGGCTCCACAGTTGTCGGTCAGCATTGGAAGTGCGTCTGCAGTGATCGAGACACTCGGATATTCAAGGCGGTGCTCACGATGGGTTCCACGAATGCTCACAAGATTCAAAGAAAGGCCATCTCATCTGAATTGTTGAAGCGTTTTGAGACCGACGGAGAGGCCTTTCTGTCACGGATCGTTACAGGGGGACGAAAGCTGGGTGCAGTTGATCGAGTGGCATTATCCTCATTCACCACAAAACAAGATTGTGATGGCGTCATTCTCGTGGATGTGACGCCAAGAGGGTCAACCATCAATTCAGAGGCATACGTCAAGACTCTGAATAAACTCAAGAACCGTTTCCGACGTGTTCCATCAGACAAGAATCCAGGAGAAATCTTGCTCCAACACGATAATGCACGCCCACACACAAGTCTGAGAACCCGGTGTTACGCCTTCTGCACCAATTGTTAGCAGCAGACACAGTGGCTGCGCTAAAGACTGGGACGGCGTGGAGTTTTACAATTATTTACTGAACTTTCTTTACAATTTGTCCGTCGTCGTCGCTGCCCAGCCCTGCGGATCCCTCCGCCTGGCTGCTGCTGTGTAGATTTTCCGACAATGCGCGCAACGGGCGCCGCTGATCGCACTCGGAGCCTCAAGCAACCAGTGCTCCGCTGAAGCCAGGATGCCCTGTGGCTGAGATGAACTCGTCCACGCGCCGTGGCGCCAGCTGCCGACGCCTGCTGCACCGGCGGCTGGGAAGCCGTCAGTCGCGATGTCTGCGAGGTCCCGTCACGGACGGACCACGCGCCGTGGGGCCGGGTTGCCGTGAAGTCCGGGTGTCAGTCCCCGGCGGCGCCTGTGACCGAGACCGCGCTGTGGCCGGTCCGGCTGGAAGTTCTCGCTGTAGTCAGTCAGCCGTGGTGCCGACCGAACTCGGGCCGACCTCCAGAGCTGAAGTTGACATCTGGCGGCGAACGGATGACTCCTGCGAGCCGGAACAGACTTCCGGAATCGTCACCTACGAAGATTGAACATTCGGAGACGGACCACGTCCGTCCTGAGATCCGAACTGCTTCCTAATGGCTTCTATCTGTTGCTGCCTGCGCTCCACTGTTTATATCCGGCAGGAGGACGTTTTTTACCCTCAGTGGCAGCTTCTTGTTATTACTCCCGCAGATTATAGCAGTGTAACTTAGCGTGCTGGCCTCACTTCCCTTACTCAGCACTACCCAGGCTTCGCTCGGCGCTCGGTCTGTGTGCGTCCTTGCGTCAGCCTCTGCTGTCAGCAAGGCTATCTGTGCCTGCCTACTTTGCAACGCCTCGGTCGCCGGCGTCCCTCTGTTTTGCCGTTCTCCACTGTGTCAAGCAACGCTTACTACACGTGGCTGCAACACCGGGAACATGTCGGACATCACTGCCTCGTGAACCCTACAGTGCAGACCTGGCACCCTCGGACTTCCATCTCTTCGGACCGCTTAGAGATTCTCTACGGGGAAGACACTTTGAAGATGACGAGAGTGTCAGTCATGCAGTGAGCTCATGGCTACACCTACAGGACAAGAGCTTTTAGAGGCAGGGAATACATGCTCTTTCTAACATTCTGCGTGGTGTCTGTTTGTTCTAAGTCGTCTTTCCCTACCACTTTCGCGCAACGATGCTCTGAGCGTGTTTTTTAGGGAATTGACTAGTTTGAACCTGGGACCTGTTGCTGGTAAGGAGACGCCAGACCACACATGACATGTAGAGTTCAGAAGAGTTCAGTGAGACTGGTGATGATATAATCAAATACTTAACGATTTCAGCGTCAGCTCCACTCCACTACCTGTAAAAGAATCTTAATACTAACTAAATTTAGTGGAAGGGGTTCAAGGCTTTCCTATTTTTAGTTAGCTGGTGAAATAACGTCGAGAAAGTAGTTAAGTTTACCATTGGAATTTTTATTTTAATTACAAAACATTGTTTATAAATTGCACTATTGATAAAAGGAAATATTTTAATACAGGATGGTAAAAACAAACTGCGTTCAACAAAAATGTGGACGAATATTCCCTGAATGGGTTTCCAAGTTCTATAATGGCTCGAAGGATGACCTATGCCATATCACATCTACAATCTAGGTTTAAGTTAAAATTCACAAAAGAGAAAACTATCAAAATGGTCTACAGTGACCGTCAATTATCTTTGATTACTAATTTAACTTGTCATAAATTACAGTGGCTGATGTGGCTTCTCAATAATTATATAACAGAAAAATCATCGCGTTTCAGATTTTAACTTCTAATAGCAAATGTGAATACCATGAAGTTTAATTGACGATCGACACTAGTATTACGTAAAAAGGTGGTGTAACAGATGAGACTTCTGCTGTTCTGAGTGAAGCCTTATGCGGCATCGCGTACGTTCATTACCTTGTCGGTGGTTAGGCAGCGTCAGGGAGTGGCAGGCGGCCCAGCTCCACACACCTCGCCGTCTCGGAAGCAACTCCTTACTACAATTTACCGAAGTTGGTTTTAGAAAAGCTATCTGGCTGTGTTTTCAACTCACCAATCAGGGTCTCAATGTTAACCTTAAGCTCCGCCTACAAAACTTCTGTCTATCCAATGAGAAACGTTATACTTTTCGTGGTGAGGCAATGTTTTTAATGTTTGCTACGTAACAGAGACGCGAAAAAGTCTGACGCTAAAACTTGCAGTTGGTGTGGTCCTTTTAGTGTTACCGTAAGATCTATTCTTCTGGAGGGTTCTATCTTTTAACATGGGCTGGGGGGTGGTCTTGGATGTCGGCTGGCGACGTTGTGTCCGTCCCTTATCGTAGGTCCTCCTAGCCTACACGATTCTGCTCTCAGCTTCTGTTCTCGTTTCTCCCCTCGAAACTACGTCTGTTTCACGGTGGGATGGTATGACATGGTTTAGGCGTTCTTGTGTTAGTCTGTGGTATTCCATTTGCTCACTCGTTGATGGTATTACTTTGGTTAATTTAATGTCAGGATTTATTCAGAGCTATGTGACGTACTGCCGGATTTGCTATCATGTCAGGGTTTTCATGGAAGGTGTTGGATTTGCCTGACGCTTTACTCATGCTCTTCCATAACGTTGCCGTAGGGCCATAGAACGTAAAGAAGAGTACGTAGAAAAATAGGACATGGACAAGACCGCTTGATGTATATTGTTACCAAATTCTGACTCCTGATAGTAAATATGTTTTGAGAAAAAAAAGTGGGGCATTACTTATCGAACGACCCTCGTATAATATGACGGTCTGAATTATGTCGGAGATACTTCGTGTGTAAGAGGAGCGGCATGCCTCTTTTTGTTGAAGAGCCGAGACCATAGATTTGTCCAAGAGCCGAGACCAGAAGAGTTAGTGACGTTGGACGCTCGGGTTTGGAGCCAAGTCAACGGTCTGACTTATCCGAAACGTATTCCATTCGGTCCAGGTTGGAACTCGGGATAGGTGAGTCCACATTGGGAACGTTAGTGTCCCCCAACCATTGCCGCGCAGATGCTGCTTCATAACAGGGTGCATTGTCATGCTGACACAAAGAATCATCTCCGAACAGTTCCTCTGCTGTATGCAGTGCGCAAAGCTTTGTAAAATGTGCTCATACACTTGCACCTTGAGTGTTTTATATTGAGCGAAATGAGGGGATCACGAAAAATGCCGCCATACCATAATAATAGCTCGTCCATACCTCGGTCTTGGCACTACACATGATGGCAGGTGACTTTCTCCACGTATTCGCCGAACCGAGATGTATCCATCCGATTGCCGCAGGGTACAGCACGATTCACCACTCTGTGCCACTCGCTCCCAGCCACCCACTGTGCAACAGCGTCGCTCGCTACACCAACTCGAGCGCCGCCTAGCGCCGACCGCAGACACGTGTGGCTCATCAGCGACTGCTCAACCGTCGTACACCACTCTTTGTAGCTCCCTACTCACAGTCTTAGCGCTAGCTGGACTGCACCGTAACACACTAGAACTCGCTAATGGTCCCTTCTGCTACTTTAACGTGACTGTTTTTACTATCCAATCACCTTCCGCAACGCTCAACGGTCCCCGTCTGTCAGGTCTTCCTAGTCTCCATGTAGCTGTGGTCGTTACTTCGCATTACTACTTCACCATCACATGACTTGGGCGACATCAGCAGGGCTGAAATGTCCACGGCAGATTTGTTACTCAGGTGACGTCCAGTTACTAGTCCACGTTCGAAGTCGCAGAGCTCTCCTGTTTCACAATGCTCCCCCCCCCCCCCCCCCTACCCCACTCTCCCTTCTTTTACACCGGTGGGTCCATTCTTGTGCCACATAGTGGCCAGTTCCCCTTTACATAGAGGCCCCCCAGATACTTTTCACCTGATACCGTATTTATATTTCTCAGTCTCACTGTGACAGT
This sequence comes from Schistocerca piceifrons, assembly GCF_021461385.2. Taxonomy (NCBI): domain Eukaryota; kingdom Metazoa; phylum Arthropoda; class Insecta; order Orthoptera; family Acrididae; genus Schistocerca; species Schistocerca piceifrons. The sequence continues at coordinate 220,037,164 of NC_060146.1, forward strand.
AAACACACATTTTCTTGAATGAGATTTTCACTCTGCAGTGGAGTCCGCACTGATATGAAACTTCCTGACAGATTAAAGCTGTGTGCTGGGCGGAGACTCGAACTCGGGACCTTTGCCTTCCGCGGGCAAGTGCTCTACCAACTGAGCTACCCAAGCACGACTCACTCCCCGTCCTCAGAGCTTTACTTCTGCCAGTACCTCGTCTCCCACCTTCCAAACTTGCGGAGACATGGCTTAGCCACAGCCTACGGGATGTCTCCAGAACTCTGCAGCGGAGTGTGCGCAATATCCTTTCTTGCAGGAGTGCTAGTTCTGCATGGTTCGCAGGAGAGCTTCTGTAAAGTTTGGAAGGTAGAAGACGAGGTACTGGCACAAGTACTGGCAGAGCATTCACACAAGGTTGGCGCCGGTGGCGACACCTACAACGTGCTGACATCAGGAAAGTTTCCAACCCATTTCTCATACACAAACAGCAGTTGACCGGCGTTGCCTGGTGAAACGTTGTTGTAATGCCACGTGTAAGCAGGAGAAATGCGTACCATCACGTTTCCGACTTGTCGGATTGTAGCCTATCACAATTGCGGTTTATCGTATCGCGACATTGCTGCTCGCGTTGGTCGAGATCTAATGACTGTTAGCAGAATATGGAATCGGTGGGTTCAGGAGAGTAATACGGAGCGCCGTGCTGGATCCCAACGGCCTCGTATCACTAGCAGTCGAGATGACAGGCATCTTATCCGCATGGTTGTAACGGATCGTGCAGCCACGTCTCGATCCCTGAGTCAACAGATGGGGACGTTTGCAAGACAACAAACGTCTGCAGGAACAGTTCGACGACGTTTGCAGCAGCACGGACTATCAGCTCGGACACCGTGGCTGTAGTTACCCTTGACGCTGCATCACAGACAGGAGCGCCTGCGATGGTGTACTCAACGACGAACCTGGGTGCACGAATGGCAAAACGTCATTTTTTCGGATGAATCCAGGTACTGTTTACAGCATCGTGATGGTTGCACCCGTGTTTGGCGACATCACGGTGAACGCACTTTCGAAGCGTGTATTCGTCATCGCCATACTGGCGTATCACCCGGCGTGATGGTATGGGGTGCCATTGGTTACACGTCTCGGTCACCTCTTGTTCGCATTGTCGGTTCTTTGAACAGTGGACGTTACATTTCAGACGTGTTACGACCCGTGGCTCTACCCCTCATTCGATCCCTGCGAAACCCTACATTTCAGCAGGATAATGCACGAGCGCATGTTGCAGTTCCTGTACGGGCCTTTCTGGATACAGAAAATGTTCGACTACTGCCCTGGCCAGCTCATTTCCAGATCTCTCACCAATTGAAAACGTCTGGTCAATGGTGGCCGAGCAACTGGCTCGTCACAATACGCCAGTCACTATCCTTGATGAACTGTGGTATCGTGTTGAAGCTGCATGGGCAGCTGTGCCTGTACACGTCATCCGAGCTCTGTTTGACTCAATGCTCAGGCGTATCAAGGCCGTTATTACGGCCAGAGATGGTTGTTCTGGGTACTGATTTCTCAGGATCTACCCAAACTGCGTGAAAATGTCAGTTATAGTATAATATATTTGTCCAATGAATAACTGTTTATCATCTGCATTTCTTCTTGGAGTAGCAATTTTAATGGCCAGTAGTGTAAGAACTGGAATATGAAATCAGTAAACATTTATTACTTGTGTTTTAGGGTTATTTTTCAGTACAATATTCATCACTTTTAGATTCAAAGTTACTAGCATTGCCAGTTTGTTGAAGATAAAATAAACGCAGTAAAACATTATTAACAACTTGTCAGTACCCAGACCCCAGTTATGAGTCGTACAAATCCCCCACGTTATTCAGTCTGTACAATGAGCGTGCTTTGAACGAAACCAAGGAGCAAAATTGGAAAAGGGATTGAAGTTTATGTTCAAGGACTAGCAACTTCTAGGTTTGCTGATCGCGCCATAATTCGCTCAGAAACGACAAAGGTCTTGGAGTCGATAGGACGTTATAAGATGAACGTAAACAAAACGAAACAAGTAAAGGAGACTCGAAAACTGGGATACGAGTTCTGCTATTTGAGCAACAAAATAATAAATGAAGGGCAAAGAAATGACTCACACTAGCAAAAAAGGCATTTCTGAAAAAGGAGGCACTTCCTAACATCGAATATAAATTTAAGTGTTAATAACTCATTTCTAATGGAGTTAGTTTGGACTATAGCCTTGTACCGAATTGGAACGTCGACGATAAAGTGTTTGGACGAGAAAAGAATATAAGCTTTAGAAATTCGGAGTCACGAAAGGCTGACGAAGAGTGGAGGGCAGATCGAGTAATTAAGGAGAAAGCGTTGAATAGAATTAGGGAGAAAATGAATTCCTCGCAGAACGTGACTAAAAGAAGGGATCGGTTGACACGACGCATTTTGAGGCATCAAGAGATCAGAAATGTAGTACTGGAGGGAACTGTTTGTGATGGAGGCAGACCAAGAGATGAATACTATAGGCAGATTCAGAAAGATTTAGGTTGCAGTAGTTATTCGGAGGTAAAGAGGCTTGTACAGGAAAGAGCAGCATAGAGAGCTACATCGAACCAGTCTTCAGCCTGACGTCAAGAACAATAACAACAACATTAACTACTTCAATTTTCAGAGAGAAATTATACCAGAATCAGCGTTTCATTAGATTTTGGCACGCTTTTAGGACCAATGAACTGTGAAGCAAAAAGAAATTTAAAAAGTCTTTAAAAAGGAATGAAGCTAAGAGAAAAGTTTCGACCTACCGTAATCTTCTAACAGAACTTTCTTGTTACATGTCGCTGGCAAATACAACAAATCTGCTGCAAACCTGTGAAACGTAATTTTCATACCATAGCATAATATAGAAAACGAAGAAACCCTTCGCAGGTGAAGTTTTCGATTGATAAATTTCTCTATTCCGAATAAATGTTAGTTTTTTAAAAGAACATGAGAGAGAAAAGACCGAAGTTACACTGTCAAAAGTTACGTCTTTTATAGCTATCGCTTAGAGAAGGATATATCTTTGGACCAGAACACAAGCAATACGTCTGCCTGCAGTTTTTCTGACGACGTTTATTTTATTTTATTTTTTTGAAACATCAGTCTTTTGATGCGGCCCGCCACGAATTCCTCTCCTGTGCCAACCTCTTCATCTCAGAGTAGCACTTGCAACCTACGTCCTCAATTATTTGCTGTATATATTCCAAAAATCTTTCTTCTTCTATGGTTTTTATACTCTGCATTCCCTCTCTTACAAGGAAGCTAATCCCTGATGCCTTTACTCGTATTCTGTCACAGTGTCCCTTCACATTGTCAATTTTTTCCACATATTCCTTTCCTCGCCGATTCTGTGTAGGATCTCCTCATTCCTTACCTTGTTAGTCCATCTAATTTTGAAGATTCGTGTTAGCACCACATCTCAAATGCTTCCGTTCCCTTCTGCTCAGATTTTCCCCCAGTCCATGTTTCACTACCATACAATGCTGTGCTCCAAACGTACATTCTCAGAAATTTCTTGCTGAAATTAAGGCCCATGCTTGGTACTAGGAGACTCCTCTTGGCCACGAATGCCCTTTCTGCCAGTGCTCGTCTACTTTTTTATGTCCTCCGTGCTCCGTCCATCACGGGTTATATTGCTGCATAGGTAGCAGAGTTCCTTAACTTCATTTACTTTGTCATCGCCAATCCTTATGCTACTTTTCATTGTTTCTGGCTTTCTTAGATTTGCTACTAGTCCACATTCTGCACACATTAGACTGTTCCATTCAACAGCTCCTGTAATTCATCTTCACTGAGGATAGCACTCTCATCAGCGAATCTTATCATTGAAATCCACTCTTGAACCTTCCTTTTATTCACGTCATTGCTTCTTTGAGGAATAGGTTGAACATTAAGGGCGAAAGACTTAATCCCTGTTTTACACCCTTCGTAATACAAATACTTCGTCCGTGGCTTTCCACTCGTATTCTTCCCTCTTGGCTCTTGTACATACTGTGTATTACCCGCCTTTTCGTATAACTTTCCCCTACTTTTTTTGAGAATTTTAAACATCTTGCACGATTTTGATTGTCAAACTTTTCTTCAGGTCAACAAATCCTATGTACGTATCTCTGTTGCCTTTACCTTCCCTAAAGCCAAACTGATAGTCAACTATCACATCCTCAATTTTCTGTTCCATTCTTCTGGATATTATTCTTGTCAGCAACTTGGATGTATGAGCTGTCAAGCTGATTGTGCGATAATTCTCGCACTTGTCAGATTTTGCAGTCTATTGAACTGTCTGGATGATGTTTTTTTCCGAAGGGCTGATAGTATATCGCCAGTCTCACACAGTCTACACACACTAACATCAGTAGTTATTTTGTTACCACTTCCCTCAGTGATTTTAGAAATTCTGATGGAATGTTATCTATCCCTTCTGCCTTATTTGATCTTAAGTCCGCCAAAGTTTTTTAAAATTCTGATTCTAATACTGCACCCCCGACTCTTCTAAATCGACACCTGTTTCTTCTTCTATCACATCAGAGAAGCCTTCCCCTCTCATAGAGGCCTTCGATGTACTCCTTTTACCTATCCGCTCTCTCCTCTGCATCTGCGGGATTCCCATTGCTCTCTTAATGTTACCACACTTGCATTTAATTTCAACGAAGGTTGTTTTTGGTTTTCTGTATGTTGAGTCAATCCTTCCGACAACCATTTCTTTTTCGATTTCTTTAAATTTTTCGTGGACCCGTTTCGTGTTAGCTTCCTTACACTTCGTATTTATTTCATTCCTAAATGACTTGTATTTCTGTATTTCCCAGGAAATTTTTGTATTTCTTTCGTCGATCAGCTGAAGTATTATAGTCACTACTGTAACATATGGCTTCAGTGCCGTTATGTGGTCTATAGATCATTAGCTGGCTCCAAACAAAGAATAGACACCAGCATCAGGAAACAGTTGGGTTGGTTCGTTGGTCTGGAGGTACCAAACAGCGAGGTCATCAGTCCCATGGGGTTAGGGAAGGACGGGTAAGGAAGTCGGACGTGCCCTTTCCAAGGAACCATTGCAGCATTTGCCTGAACCGATTTAGGGAAATCACAGGGAACCGTCGTCCTCCCAAATGGGAGTCTAGGTGTTAACCCGTGCGCCACCTCGCTCGGTAGGAAACAGTCAGCAAGGATAGCTTAAGTTATGACATGTCTAATTACATACGTTTTATAGCGTGCTGAAGAAACTGCAAAGGTGGGAATTTAAGGAGACGGCACCTGGATAAACTGACAAAACCAGAGTTTGTACAGAGTTTCAGGGAGAGCATAAGGGAACAATTGACAAGAAGAAATACAGAAGAAGAAGAAGAAGAAGAATGGGTAGCTTTGAGGGATAAAGTAGTGAAGGCAGCAGAGGATCAAGTAGGTAAAAAGACGAGGGCTAGTAGAAATCTTTGGGTAACAGAAGAAATATTGAATTTAATTGATGAAAGGAGAAAATATAAAAACGCAGTAAATGAAGCAGGCAAAAAGAAATACAAACGTCGCAAAAATGAGATCGACAGGAAGTGCAAAATGGCTAAGCAGGGATGGCTAAAGGACAAATGTAAGGATGGAGGAGGAGGAGATTAGTGTTTAACGTCCCGTCAACAACGAGGTCATTAGAGACGGAGCGCAAGCTCGGATGAGGAAAGGATGGGGAAGGAAATCGGCCGTGCCCTTTCAAAGGAACCATCCCGGCATTTGCCTGAAGCGATTTAGGGAAATCACAGAAAACCTAAATCAGGATGGCCGGAGACGGGATTGAACCGTCGTCCTCCCGAATGCGAGTCCAGTGTGCTAACCACTGCACCACTTCGCTCGGTGTAAGGATGTAGAGGCTTATCTCACTAGGGAAAATTAAAGAGACCTTTGGAGAAAAGAGAGCCACTTGTATGATTATCAAGAGCTCAGATGGAAACCCAGTTCTAAGCAAAGAATGGAAAGCAGAAAGGTGGAAGGAGTATATAGAGGGTCTATACAAGGGCGATGTACTTGAGGACAATATTATGGAAATGGAAGAGGATGTAGATGTAGATGAAATGGGAGATATGATACTGCGTGAAGAGTTTGACAGAGAACTGAAAGACGTGAGTCGAAGCAAGGCCCCAAGAGTAGACAGCATTCCATTAGAACTACTGACAGCTTTGGGGGAGCCAGTCCTGACAAAACTGTACCATCTGGTGAGCAAGATGTATGAGACAGGAGAAATACCCTCAGACTTCAAGAAGAATATAATAATTCCAATCCCAAAGAAAGCAGGAGTTGACAGATGTGAAAATTACCGAACTATCAGTTTAATAAGTCACAGCTGCAAAATACAAACGCGAATTCTTTACAGACGAATGGAAAAACTAGTAGAAGCGGACCTCGGGGAAGATCAGTTTGGATTCCGTAGAAATATCGGAACACGCGAGGGAGTACTGAACCTACGATTTATCTTAGAAGAAAGATTAGGGAAAGGCAAACCTACGTTTCTAGCATTTGTAAACTTAGAGAAAGCTTTTGACAATGTTGACTGGAATACTCTCAAATTCTGAAGGTGGCAGGGGTAAAATACAGGAAGCATAAAGCTATTTACAATTTGTACAGAAACCCGATGGCAGTCATAAGATTCGAGGGACATGAAAGGGAAGCAGTGGTTGGGAACGGAGTGAGACATGGTTGTAGCCTCTCCCCGATGTTATTCAATCTGTATTTTGAGCAAGCAATAAAGGAAACAAAAGGAAAGTTCGGAGTAGGTATTAAAATCCATGGAGAATAAATAAAAACTTTGAGGTTCGCCGATGACGTTGTAATTCTGTCAGAGACAGCGAAGGACTTAGAAGAGCAGTTGAACGGAATGGACAGTGTTTGAAAGGACGATATATGATGAACATCAACAAAAGCAAAACGAGGATAATGGAATGTAGTCAAATTAAATCGGGTGATGCTGAGGGAATTAGATTAGGAAATGAGACACTTAAAGTAGTAAAGGAGTTTTGCTATTTGGGGAGCAAAATAACTGATGATGGTCGAAGTAGAGAGGATATAAAATGTAGACAGGCAATGGCAAGGAAAGCATTTCTGAAGAAGAGAAATTTGTTAACATCGAGTATAGATTTAAGTGTCAGGAAGTCGTTTCTGAAAATATTTGTAAGGAGTGTAGCCATGTATGGAAGTGAAACGTGGACGATAAATAGTTTGGGCAAGAAGAGAATAGAAGCTTTTGAAATGTGGTGCTGCAGAAGAACGTTGAAGATTAGATGGGTAGATCACATAACTAATGAGGAAGTATTGAATAGGATTGGAGAGAAGAGGAGTTTGTGGCACCACTTGACTAGAAGAAGGGATCGGTTGGTAGGACATATTCTGAGGCATCAAGGGATCACCAATTTAGTACTGGAGGGAGGCGTGGAGGGTAAAAATCGTAGAGGGAGACCAAGAGATGAATACACTAAGCAGATTCAGAAGGATGTGGGTTGCAGTAGGTACTGGGAGATGAAGAAGCTTGCACAGAATAGAGTAGCATGGAAAGCTGCATCAAACCAGTCTCAGGACTGAAGACAACAACAACAGCTGTGTTTTGTGCCAGACATAAGGCAGCAGATGGTAGGCGAAGGTGTGAACTGCGCGAAGCTGCGGCACAGTAAGCAGTATGGCTTCGTCAGTTAATAACGCTGAGTGACTGGTTGCAGCTGTAAGCTGCACTATCAAGCTGCATCCTGCTCAATTAGACGTAGCCATGAAAATTAATGCTTTCTTGCGCGTGTATGTTGAAAATTGCCTTTAACTGTCAATACATTTTCTGACAAGTTCTATGCTAACTTGGTGTATATGATATTCATGGGCAAGAGAAATACTTCAGTTAGATAAATTCAGACTTACATTTTATCAGTGAGCTCTGAAGAAAATTGGTCGTTATCTTGAGGTTTGCTGATCTTGAAATGAGAACTGAGACATCACGTAGATTCGAATTTCCAGTTTGTTTCCCATGAACGACTTGGCTGGTTGTTAGTTGCATAACGGGGCACATTTCAACTAGTTTCATCACAGCAAAAGCTCACATTACAAAAGTTTTCATGATTATTTACTGATCAATATCGAAAACCGACATCATCATGGCATTGGAACAAAGCGAAACTGATTGTACAAAGCACTGCAATTTTGCGTGCATTTCTAGAAAACAAAAGACGTATGGATTGCTTGCAAAGATAGATCTTATTTCTGACTATGTCTGTGTAAAAATTCAAATTACGATCTGTCTTCTTGCTCGCATTTGACTAGTATTTACAAGAGAACAGACTGCAAATCTCCATTGTTATATTAATCAGTATATTAATATCCGGTTTTCTTATCAGTGAAAATTTAGATAAGCCTGTGTGTTTTCTACGTAGCAAAACAGTTAAAAACTGAAGATTTTTCAACTAATCACCAATTAGAAATCGAAGTTTTACGTACATTGCGTTTGTAAAATATTGTAAACATTTTGCAAGTGAGTCGTTTTTTAATAAGTAAAAAAGTTTTGCGTCAGATAATTAGGTTTTCGTTAAGAAAAGAACGTTGTTTGGACAGCGAATAGTAGCTGGAAACATCCCCTACAGAATTTCATCATTTGTGTAATATGTACTATGTTTCAAAAAAATTAAACAATGGAAAATTACTTCATTTTGTGGAAGTGTTTTCAAATCTATGTTGCCGTTCGGACTTTTCTGTTTTAGAAATTTATATGGTGAACTCCTTTCTAGGGTTGTATGTATACAAACTGTAACTTACGAAAACGTTATCGTTAATCTTAAAAAAAAGAAAAAGGTATTAGCTGAAAATGTTCCAATCTGTCAAATGCTTCCACAAAACCCATGTATCACATATTAAGCAACGAAAATGGTGTCGAACATTTCACAAGTGAAACTGGTATTGAAAGATTCATTCTGTCAGCCTGCCTTAAATGTTAATCAAAGGAATATTTAAAATGGAATGATGACATATGAAAAAGGATAGATTGCTGGTCATCATATAGGGGAAATGTCGAGTCACAGACAGGCACAGCAAAAAGACTGGTAAACAAGTAAGCTTTTTTTTTTTTTTTAGTTAGACAACAGACATCCCCCCTCCCCCCCCCCCCCCCCCCCAGACACACACACACTTACTTTCACGGAAATGCAACTCTGAAGAACATGGCTGGGCAGCCAGTGACAGTGTCACGTGTATGAGAGTTGCATTTGTGTAATGTGTGGGTGGGTATGAGTATTTGTATGTGTTGGTATCCTTTGTCTAATTCAGAAGAAAAATCTTACTTGTTTAATCTTTTTGTTGTGGGTGTCTGCGATGCAACATTTCCGCTACATGGTGAGTAGCAATCTATTCTTTTCGTACACTGACGAGCCAAAGAAACTGGTACACCTGCCTAATATCGTGTAGGACCCCCGCTAGCATGCAGAAGTGCCGCAATACGACGTGGCATGTACTCGACTAATGTCTGGAGTAGTGTTGGAGAGAACTGACACCATGAACCCTGCAGGGCTGTCCATAAATGCGTGAGAGTACGAGGGGGTGGAGATCTCTTCTGAACAGCACGTTGCGGGGCATCTCAGATATCCTCAATAATGTTCATGTCTGGGGAGTTTGGTGGCCAGCGGAAGTGTTTAAACTCAGAATAGTGTTTCTGGAGCCACTGTGCCGCATTTCTGGACGTGTGGCGTGTCGAATTGTCCTGCTGCAATCGCTCAAGTCCGTCGGAATGCACAATGGACATGGATGGATGGAGGTGATCAGACAGGGTGCTTACGTGTGTGTCACCTGTCAGAGTCGTATCTAGACGTATGAGGGGTCCCATATCACTCCAACTGCACACGCCCCACACCATTACAGAGCCTCCACCGGCTTGAACAGCCCCCTGCTGTCATGCAGGGTGCACTGATTCGTGAGGTTGTCTCCATACCCGTATGCGTCCATCCCCTCGATACAATTTGAAACGAGACTCGTCTGACCAGACAACATGTTTCCAGACATCAACAGTCCAAAGTGGGTGCTGACGGACCCAGGCGAGACGTAAAGCTTTGTCTCGTGCAGTCATCAAGGGCACACGAGTGGGCCTTCGGCTCCTAAAGCCCGTATTGATGATGTTTCGTTGAATGGTTCGCACGCTGACACTTGTTGATGGCGCAGCACTGAAATCTGCAGCAGTTTGCGGAGGGGTTGCGCTTCTGCCACGCTGAACGATTCTCTTCAGTCGTCCTCGGTTCCGTTCTTGCAGGATCTCTTTCCGGCGGCAGCGATGTCGGAGATTTGATGTTCTACCTGGTTCCTGATATTCGCGGTACACTCCTGAAGTGGTTGTTCTGGAAAAATCGCCACTTCATCGCCACCTCGGAGATGCTGTGTGCCATCGCTCGTGCGCCGACTGTAACACCACGTTCAGACTAAGTTAATTCTTGATAACCTGCCATTGCAGCAGCAGTAGCCGATCCAACAACTGCGCCGGACACTTGTGTTATACAGGCGTTGCCGACCGCAGCGCCGTATTCTGCCTGTTTACATACCTCTGTATTTGAATACGTATGCCTATACCAGTTTGTTTGGCGCTTCAGTGTATACTGGCTTAGATCTTTACGTCTTACTGACGAAGTTTCCGTGCCGAACGGACGAGTTTAGCTCTGTCTTTGTCTCGTTCCAGGGAGGGAGGAGTGGCTCGAGCCGCAGTGGAGGGCGGTCGGTGGGCGCGCCGCTTCTGCCTCTGCTGCTTCTGCCGCTGCTGCCATTCTGGGGCCTGCTGGTGCGCTACGAGCAGTAGCAGGGCGCTGTGGCTGACCACGTCTCAAGCTGGCGAAACTCTGAGCTCGTCGTGGGAACGGAAAGGTACAGAGCATCCACATCGCAGGGTTTTAGATTTAAATTATCCGACCATGAAAACAGTACCTTGTTTACTGGTTGATGTTATCCGACAGCAGATGTACACTTGACTTTGTAAAGTAAAAGGCTTTGTGAGAGCTGGTCTGCCTAGCGTAATCGAGCTGTGAATGTGGCACCAAAAAATAAAAATAAAATAAAATGCCTACTCAGGGAAAGGGGTAAAGAGAATTTTGCGGCCATGGAACAGAAGACCGAAGGGCAAGGATGAACCACAACGACGGAAAAATACAGCTTCTATATACTAAGATGGTATCTGTTCTTTCGGACATGTTCGAAAGAACAGATACCATCGGTGACCATGCAGCTCGTTAGAATGAAATTACAATGAACTGAACAACCTTTAGCTGCTTACAGGCGTTGACATACGTCAACGGGGACAGATGAAAATGTGTGCCACGACCGGGACTCGAAACCGGGATCTCCTGCTTACATGGCAGACGCTCTATCCATCTGAGCCACCGAGGACACAGAGGATAGCGCGACTGCAGGGATTTATCTCTGGCACGCCTCCCGCGAAACCCGCATTCTCAACGTATTGTCCCGCACTACATTCGTAGTGCCCCCGCCCATTATACTCATTACTCGCGGCGTGTTGCCGATTCCCGTAAGAGTTCGGGCACTGTTTGTGCATTCGCACAGAAGAAGAAGATGGTCAAGCGGTCGGTGAGCCTTAACTATATATATACAAAGATGGTATCTGTTCTTTCGGACATGTACTACGAATGTAGTGCGGGACAATACGTTGGGAATGTGGGTTTCGCGGGAGGCGTGCCAGAGATAAATCCCTGCAGTCGCGCTATCCTCTGTGTCCTCGGTGGCTCAGATAGAGCGTCTGCCATGTAAACAGGAGATCCCGGGTTCGAGTCCCGGTCGGGGCACACATTTTCATCTCTCCCCGTTGACGTAAGCAGCTAAAGGGTGTTCAGTTCATTGTAAATACAGCTTCTCTCACTTTTATTACAAAGTAACGGATCAGACCGGTAACATGTTACAGAAACATGACATCAGACCGGTCTTTAGACCAACAAAAAAAATAAGTACTCCCATTTATGAAGAATAAACGCCCTCATCTGTCGACATGTGGTGTATACAAATTCCGTTTACGTGTGCTAAACTTTATATTGGAACTACCAAGTGGAACGTAAATACACGGCTAAAAGAGCACAAAATTGTTTGCCGACTAGGAAAAATAGAGAAATCAGCAGTAGCAGAACACACTCTTCAGTCAGGAAACCACGAAGTGAAGTTTTCTGAAACAGAAATTTTATCTGTAACGTTAAATTATTATCCGCGTCTATGTAAAGAATCCATTGAAATTTATAAGCATTAGGATAATTTTAACAGGGAAGAGGAGGCAATGACACTCAGCGACATATGAACAGTAGCTCTGCAGAATCGCTAGACAATTTTATCTTTGAGAAGACGACAACCCATAGTTACGTTTTATCTCTGACAAGGATTATCTCTGCTCATAGCGTGTTACTTTCACCACATCCCCTTTCCTACAGTGTTCATGTCGCTCTCGGACATACGACATGTCACTCGGCAAGACTCAGCGGAGGAGCGCCTCTGAGGATGTCCGGCGCAGTCCTGGACGAAACGTCAGGGACAGAAGAGTTTCTTGAACCACGACCTCACATCCCGAAATGTTTACCAGCCGCTATATCATCCGGTCGTGAAAGCCTTCATTCTATGTTGACTGAACTACAATTATAAACATACGCATTTGCAAACATGCGTTATCTACTTCAGACCCTGTACTACAATATGTTAATATACAAAAGAATACACACGTTACCAACTGAAGTGAAAGCAACTATTTATTGATTTATTACTTATTTAGTCCAACCAGATTAGGGCCTTAAGAACCTCTCTTACATCTGCCAAGGTTAACACATACCAAAGATATTACAAAAATATTCATAGGAATAATAATAATAATAATAATAGTAATAATAATAGTAATAATAATAATGATGATGATGATAATGACAAGCACTGACATGGCCGGGGACGACGCTTGAACCCTATGCCCGTCCACAATGGTAACGACACTGCTAGCCACACGGAAAAGGATTTAAATCCAAATAGAGATGTTTTGCAGGATATGCTTCCTGCAACCACCCTAGATGGAAAACAAAGACAGAGGATGAGATGGTCAGATGAAGTTAACTGACACCTCATGTTCTGTTATTACCAAGCAACGAACTTAGGAACCAACACAACTGGATACAGATCACAAGTATACACAACATTTATTACCAGATACCCAGAATTAAAATTTTTAACAGAACAACGACTATCTGATCAGATCCGTGTAATAATCAAAAATAACAGAATGAGAAAACATCAAACAACAAGTGCAACAAATACTAGAACAAAATAATGTGCAATCAGAAGAAGAAGAAAATACAGTAATGGACTTAAACATCCCAGAGCAAACAAACAAAGAACAACACGCATCAATTAAACAATCAGAGGAAAACGAAATCTTAAGACAGCCACCAGAACAAGCACAAATAGAACACGAAGTGACACACAAGTTAGATATAGAAGCAAATTTCAGCTGACAAATATAGAATACAAAGACACAAATATAGACATCAGACCATTCTTGCATAGACCACCAAATAACCGCTGGCCGGTGTGGCCGTGTGGTTCTAGGCGCTTCAACCTGGAACCGCGCGAACGCTATGGTCGCAGGTTCGAATCCTGCCTCGGGCATGGATATGTGTGATGTCCTTGGGTTGGTTCAGTTTAAGTAGTTCTAAGTTCTAGGTGACTGATGACCTCAGATGTTAAGTCCCATTGTGCTCAGAGCCATTTGAACCAAATAACCCCCAAGTCGAAACAACAATAACAACTATCAACACAATCATACACAACAAAATAAATGAAAATACAACTATGGAAGAGTTACAACCAATGGTTTATATAGGAGCACTCACTACACTAAATACACACACTAGGCAGAGATCAGAACCAACCAACACACAGAGAATCCCCCCAAAACCAGCATGGCAACACAGGCTACAGATCAGAATAGAAAAACTGAGGACATCGGACAGCTAACACAATTTATAAGAAATGAAATATCAGACAAAAAACGAAAAAGGTTAGGTAAAATCTCACAACAAGAAGCGATAGAGCAATTAGATGAAAAGAAGCAGAAATTTAAAGCATTGCCAAACCACTTAGAAGATACAAAAAAAAGTGAAAACAGTAGGAAACAAAAAGAACATTCAACACAAACCAAAAGAAATTTTACGACACAATAGATAACACACATACTAAGATAGACAATCCACCAAACATAACAGAAATGGAACACTTCTGGAGCAACATATAGTCAAACTCGGTACAACATAACAGACATGCACGGTGGATACAAGCAGAAATAGACACATACAAGATGATACCACAAATACCTGAAGTGATAATTTTGCAACATGAAGTCACTCAAGCAATTAGTTCTACGCATAACTGGAAAGCCCCTGGAAAAAAATAGCAAATTTATGGCTAAAGAAGTTCACCTCAACGCATTCACATCTAACTAAATTATTTAACAGTTACATTGCAGACCCATACACAGTCCCTGATTCACTTACACATGGAATAACTTATCTGAAACCTAAAGATCAAGCAGACACAGCAAACCTAGCAAAATATCGCCCCATAACATGCCTACCAACAATATACAAAATATTAACTTCAGTCATTACACAGAAATTAATGACACATACAACACAGAACAAAATTATAAATGAAGAACAAAAAGGGTGCTGCAAGGGAGCACGAGGATGTAAAGAGCAACTGATAATAGATGCAGAGGTGACATATCAAGCTAAAACTAAACAAAGGTCGCTACACTACGCATACATTGATTACCAAAAAGCTTTTGATAGTGTACCCCACTCATGGTTACTACAGATATTGTAAATATACATAGTAAATCCTAAATTGATACAGTTCCTAAACATAGTAATGAAAAATTGGAAAACCACACTTAATATCCAAACAAATCCAAATAATATCACATCACAGCCAATACAGATTAAGCGTGGAATATACCAAGGAGACTCATTAAGTCCTTTCTGGTTCTGCCTTGCTCTGAACCCACTATCCAACATGCTAAATAATACAAATTATGGATACAATATTACTGGAACACACCAACACAAAATCACATGGATGATCTAAAACTACTGGCAGCAACAAATCAATCAATTACTAAAGATAACAGAACCATGGACCTTGCCGTTGGTGGGGAGGCTTGCGTGCCTCATCGATACAGATAGCCGTACCGTAGGTGCAACCACAACGGAGGGGTATCTGTTGAGAGGCCAGACAAACGTGTGGCTCCTGAAGAGGGGCAGCAGCCTTTTCAGTAGTTGCAAGGGCAACAGTCTGGATGATTGATCTGGCCTTGTAACAATAACCAAAACGGCCTTGCTGTGCTGGTACTGCGAACGGCTGAAAGCAAGGGGAAACTACAGCCGTAATTTTTCCCGAGGGCATGCAGCTTTACTGTATGATTACATGATGATGGCGTCCTCTTGGGTAAAATATTCCGGAGGTAAAATAGTCCCCCATTCGGATCTCCGGGCGGGGACTACTCAGGAGGATGTCGTTATCAGGAGAAAGAAAACTGGCGTTCTACGGATCGGAGCGTGGAATGTCAGATCCCTTAATCGGGCAGGTAGGTTAGAAAATTTAAAAAGGGAAATGGATAGGTTGAAGTTAGATATAGTGGGAATTAGTGAAGTTCGGTGGCAGGAGGAACAAGACTTCTGGTCAGGTGACTACAGGGTTATAAACACAAAATCAAATAGGGGTAATGCAGGAGTAGGTTTAATAATGAATAGGAAAATAGGAATGCGGGTAAGCTACTACAAACAGCATAGTGAACGCATTATTGTGGCCAAGATAGAC
Source organism: Schistocerca piceifrons (assembly GCF_021461385.2). Taxonomy (NCBI): domain Eukaryota; kingdom Metazoa; phylum Arthropoda; class Insecta; order Orthoptera; family Acrididae; genus Schistocerca; species Schistocerca piceifrons. Next base: position 220,053,019 of record NC_060146.1, read on the forward strand.
ACGAAGCCCACACCTACTACAGTAGTACATGTTTATATGCCAACTAGCTCTGCAGATGACGAAGAAATTGAAGAAATGTATGATGAAATAAAAGAAATTATTCAGATTGTGAAGGGAGACGAAAATTTAATAGTCATGGGTGACTGGAATTCGAGTGTAGGAAAAGGGAGAGAAGGAAACATAGTAGGTGAATATGGATTGGGGGACAGAAATGAAAGAGGAAGCCGCCTGGTAGAATTTTGCACAGAGCACAACATAATCATAACTAACACTTGGTTTAAGAATCATGAAAGAAGGTTGTATACATGGAAGAACCCTGGAGATACTAAAAGGTATCAGATAGATTATATAATGGTAAGACAGAGATTTAGGAACCAGGTTTTAAATTGTAAGACATTTCCAGGGGCAGATGTGGACTCTGACCACAATCTATTGGTTATGACCTGTAGATTAAAACTGAAGAAACTGCAAAAAGGTGGGAATTTAAGGAGATGGGACCTGGATAAACTAAAAGAACCAGAGGTTGTACAGAGATTCAGGGAGAGCATAAGGGAGCAATTGACAGGAATGGGGGAAATAAATACAGTAGAAGAAGAATGGGTAGCTTTGAGGGATGAAGTAGTGAAGGCAGCAGAGGATCAAATAGGTAAAAAGACGAGGGCTAGTAGAAATCCTTGGGTAACAGAAGAAATATTGAATTTAATTGATGAAAGGAGAAAATATAAAAATGCAGTAAGTGAAACAGGCAAAAAGGAATACAAACGTCTCAAAAATGAGATCGACAGGAAGTGCAAAATGGCTAAGCAGGGATGGCTAGAGGACAAATGTAAGGATGTAGAGGCCTATCTCACTAGGGGTAAGATAGATACCGCCTACAGGAAAATTAAAGAGACCTTTGGAGATAAGAGAACCACTTGTATGAATATCAAGAGCTCAGATGGAAACCCAGTTCTAAGCAAAGAAGGGAAAGCAGAAAGGTGGAAGGAGTATATAGAGGGTCTATACAAGGGCGATGTACTTGAGGACAATATTATGGAAATGGAAGAGGAGGTAGATGAAGATGAAATGGGAGATACGATACTGCGTGAAGAGTTTGACAGAGCACTGAAAGACCTGAGTCGAAACAAGGCCCCTGGAGTAGACAATATTCCATTGGAACTACTGACGGCCGTGGGAGAGCCAGTCCCGACAAAACTCTACCATCTGGTGAGCAAGATGTATGAAACAGGCGAAATACCCTCAGACTTCAAGAAGAATATAATAATTCCAATCCCAAAGAAAGCCGGTGTTGACAGATGTGAAAATTACCGAACTATCAGCTTAATAAGTCACAGCTGCAAAATACTAACACGAATTCTTTACAGACGAATAAATAAACTAGTAGAAGCAAACCTCGGGGAAGATCAGTTTGGATTCCGTAGAAACACTGGAACACGTGAGGCAATACTGACCTTACGACTTATCTTAGAAGAAAGATTAAGGAAAGGCAAACCTACGTTTCTAGCATTTGTAGACTTAGAGAAAGCTTTTGACAATGTTGACTGGAATACTCTCTTTCAAATTCTAAAGGTGGCAGGGGTAAAATACAGGGAGCGAAAGGCTATTTACAATTTGTACAGAAACCAGATGGCAGTTATAAGAGTCGAGGGGCATGAAAAGGAAGCAGTGGTTGGGAAGGGAGTGCGACAGGGTTGTAGCCTATCCCCGATGTTGTTCAATCTGTATATTGAGCAAGCAGTAAAGGAAACAAAAGAAAAATTCGGGGTAGGTATTAAAATTCATGGAGAAGAAATAAAAACTTTGAGGTTCGCCGATGACATTGTAATTCTGTCAGAGACAGCAAAGGACTTGGAAGAGCAGTTGAATGGAATGGACAGTGTCTTGAAAGGAGGATATAAGATGAACATCAACAAAAGCAAAACAAGGATAAGGGAATGTAGTCTAATTAAGTCCGGTGATGCTGAGGGAATTAGATTAGGAAATGAGGCACTTAAAGTAGTAAAGCTGTTTTGCTATTTGGGGAGCAAAATAACTGATGATGGCCGAAGTAGAGAGGATATAAAATGTAGGCTGGCAATGGCCAGGAAAGCGTTTCTGAAGAAGAGAAATTTGTTAACATCCAGTATTGATTTAAGTGTCAGGAAGTCATTTCTGAAAGTATTCGTATGGAGTGTAGCCATGTATGGAAGTGAAACATGGACGATAAATAGTTTGGACAAGAAGAGAATAGAAGCTTTCGAAATGTGGTGCTACAGAAGAATGCTGAAGATTAGATGGGTAGATCACATAACTAATGAGGAGGTATTGAATAGGATTGGGGAGGAGAGAAGTTTGTGGCACAACTTGACCAGAAGAAGGGATCGGTTGGTAGGACATGTTCTGAGGCATCAAGGGATCACCAATTTAGTATTGGAGGGCAGCGTGGAGGGTAAAAATCGTAGAGGGAGACCAAGAGATGAATACACTAAGCAGATTCAGAAGGATGTAGGTTGCAGTAGGTACTGGGAGATGAAGAAGCTTGCACAGGATAGAGTAGCATGGAGAGCTGGATCAAACCAGTCTCAGGACTGAAGACCACAACAACAACAACAGAAGTATTCAGCAGTGATATAAATATGGCTTTTGGAACAGACAAATGGAAGAAAAATAGCGTAATCAAGGGAAAACACACTAAATAAGATTATTACATATTGGATAACCACAGCGACTGCATAGAAGCGATGAAAAAACAGATGCCTATAAATATCTAGGATACAGACAAAAAATAGGAATAGATAATACAAATATTAAAGAAGAACTAAAAGAAAAATACAGACAAAGACTAACAAAAATACTGAAAACAGAATTGACAGCAAGAAACAAGACAAAAGCTATAAATACTTATCCTATATCAATATTGACTTACTCATTTGGAGTAGTAAAATGGAGTAACAAAGAACTAGAAGCACTCAATACACTTACACGATCACAATGCCACAAATATAGAATACATCACATACATTCACCAACAGAAAGATTCACATTAAGCAGAAAGGAAGGAGGAAGGGGATTTATCGACATAAAAAACCTACATTATGGACAGGTAGACATTTTAAGAAAATTCTTTATAGAACGAGCAGAAACTAGCAAAATATACAAAGCAATCACTCATATAAATACATCGGCTACACCATTGCAATTTAATAACCACTTCTACAACCCTTTAGATCACATAACATCAACAGATACAAAGAAAGTAAACTGGAAGAAGAAAACACTACATGGCAAGCACCCGTATCATCTAACACAGCCACACATCGATCAAGACGCTTCCAACATATGGCTAAGAAAAGGCAATATATACAGTGAGATGGAAGGATTCATGATTGAAATACAGGATCAAACAACAAACACCAGATATTACAGCAAGCATATTATTAAAGATTCCAATACCACAACAGATAAATGCAGACTTTGCAAACAACAAATAGAAACTGTAGATCACATCACAAGCGGATGTGCAATACTAGCAAATACGGAATACCCCAGAAGACATGACAATGTATCAAAAATAATACACCAACAAGTTGCCATACAACATAAACTAATAAAACAACATGTTCCCACATACAAGTATGGACCACAAAATGTACTGGAGAATGATGAATACAAATTATACTGGAACAGAACCATTATAACAGATAAAACAACACCACATAACAAACCTGACATCATACTCACCAATAAAAAGAAGAAATTAACACAACTGATCGAAATATCCATACCCAATACAACAAATATACAGAAGATAACATGAGAAAAAATTGAAAAATACATCCAACTGGCTTGAGGAAGTCAAGGACATGTGGCATCAGGATAAAGTTGACATATACCAATTATACTATCAACTACAGGAGTCATACCACCCAATATTCACCAGTACATCAACGCAATACAGCTACATCCAAACGTATATATGCAACTACAGAAATCTGAAATTGTTGATACATGTTCAGTTACCAGAAAGTTCCTAAATGCAATGTAACATATACCGTACAGTTATAAGGAAGTCACGCTTGATCAAGGTCCGCGTCACTTTCCATTTTTAACCAGACATAACGTCTTAGAAAGGAAAGAATAATAGTTGTAAAACAACTGATAGTAAAAATAATAAAGAGTATAATAATTGTCAGTAATAATAATAATGGTAATAATAGCAAAAGGCATTAGTTTAGCACATTTAAATACTTGTTTATAAGTGGAAGAGATAAAAATAGAGCAGAAAAATAAAATGACAGTGACAATGGCTGTTAGGGAAGAACAGAACTGAAATAAAGCAGTCTGCCAACATGTAAGAGGGAAAAGTTATAGGGGAGGGGGAACTGCCAAGAGTGAGCTGCGGACCAGTATACGGGAGAGATGACTATTGTGGCAGAAGGTGGGGTAAGTTTCGAAGGAATCTAATTTCTCTGATTTTTTTAGGAAGATTGTTCCAGAGTCGGGTTCCTGAGGCACAAAATGATTTATCGAACATGACCATGTTATGTCATGTTACAGAGAGGATTTTACTTTATTGAGAACGACTATTTCTGCTGTGCTGGTAAGATAGTAGTGTCAGATTTGAGGATAAATTGGGAGTGCAGTGATGGAGAAGACGATAGAGTTAACATACAATATGATAGTCTCTACGCTTGTCGGCACGTAGCTATGACAGTTGTTTGTAGGCGGGACAGATGTGGTGGAAATAGCGCACGTCACAGATGTATCGCACACAAGCACTCATCGCCAGTTTTAGCCTGAATGCACTTTTGTGCCAAAGTCCTTGGAGATCGGTATCACCACAGTGAAGTACGGGGAGTGTTTGGGGCTCTACGAGCTTCTTTTTAAGCTCGAAAGGAAATACTTTTTTATATTTCTGTAGTGAATGAAGTGACGCTGACACATTCTTATACTTAAGAAACCTTCTTATATTTAAGAAACATTTACGAATTATAAAACAGTCATTTTATTGTTTGAATCTGATTGTAATCACACACGTTATATTTTTACAGTGGTTATTCAATTGCAGCAGCTACGTGCCTTTTTATTATGTATTATTTTAATATTTCTTGCGTTTGAATGCGGCGTATTTGGGTCACTGGAAAGCCAATGAAGTAACTGAAAAAATGTCAACATTTATAGGAAAAAGTAATCTATTAGACGCTATATGGCGACGATTAAATTTTCGTACACATCGCCCTGTATCTTTATGTTTCAGACTTTTCTGTTCCACAACTACTACATTTACATCGATACTCCCCAATCCACCATTTACCGCGTGGCTACTGGTTATTTCCTTTCCTGTTCACTCCCGAATACAACGAACGAAAAATGACTGTATGCGTGCCCCCATATTTTTCGTGGCCCTTACGCGCAGTGTAGGTTGGAGGCAACAGGATCTTTCTGCAGTCAGCCTCAGACGCCGGTTTTCTAAAATTTCTCAGTAGTGCTCCTCCAAAAGAACGCCGCTTTCCCTCCAGGGATTTCTTTTTTTGTTCTCGAACCATCTCTATAACATTGCGTATTGTTCAATCATACAAGTAACAAATCTTGCAGCTCCCCCTGAACTGCTTTGACGTCTTTCTTCAATCCGATTTCGTGCGCAACCTAGACACTCCGGCAGTACTCAATAACAGGTCGAATCAGCGTCCCATATGCGGTCTGCTTTACAGGTGAACCACAATTTCCTAAAATTCTGCCAATATACAGAAGTCGACCATTGTCCTCCTCTATGTGACGGTACGTCACATAAATATTTTACATTTTTATCGGTGGTAAACCGTAATTAAGTATTTTATGAATATAATTAGTATAAAAGATATAGTTGATGTTCTTGAAACAACTTATATGCAGTGATAATTAAAGAGTGGCATCTTTATTTAATGTCTATGAAAATAAAAAACGATCAAAAGAGACGCGATTGTACGGCCGAGGAGGAAGGACGTATTTTGTGGTACACACACTGTTTTGTTTCGCTATACGGAAGGCAGACAGCAAAGGACTTGGAAGAGCAATTGAATGGAATGGACAGTGTCTTGAAAGGAGGATATAAGATGAACATCAACAAAAGCAAAACAAGGATAATGGAATGTAGTCTAATTAAGTCGGGTGATGCTGAGGGAATTAGATTAGGAAATGAGGCACTTAAAGTAGTAAAGGAGTTTTGCTATTTGGGGAGCAAAATAACTGATGATGGTCGAAGTAGAGAGGGTATAAAATGTAGACTGGCAATGGCAAGGAAAGCGTTTCTGAAGAAGAGAAATTTGTTAACATCCAGTAATGATTTTAGTGTCAGGAAGTCATTTCTGAAAGTATTCGTATGGAGTGTAGCCATGTATGGAAGTGAAACATGGACGATAAATAGTTTGGACAAGAAGAGAATAGAAGCTTTCGAAATGTGGTGCTACAGAAGAATGCTGAAGATTAGATGGGTAGATCACATAACAAATGAGGAAGTATTGAATAGGATTGGGGAGAAGAGAAGTTTGTGGCACAACTTGACCAGAAGAAGGGATCGGTTGGTAGGATATGTTCTGAGGCATCAAGGGATCACCAATTTAGTATTGGAGGGCAGCGTGGATGGTAAAAATCGTAGAGGGAGACCAAGAGATGAATACACTACGCAGATTCAGAAGGATGTAGGTTGCAGAAGGTACTGGGAGATGAAAAAGCTTGCACAGGATAGAGTAGCATGGAGAGCTGCATCAAACCAGTCTCAGGACTGAAGACCACATCATCATCATCATCATCATCATCATACGGAAGGCAGCCATTGAGCGGCTACACATATTTTATGTAAGTTATTCGTATTTATTGCTAAAACAAACTTGTTATTATTATTACAAAATGAATTTCGTTGTAATAGTTGTCACCTCAAATGCTCGCAGTGGCTAATTATTTTTAATAAGCATTTTTTCAGTAATTTGCGCTGCGAGAAGCTCATCTTCCGATGCAGCCTCTGGTCGGCCTTATGCGCCGAAGTATTAATTTATTTTTCAGTGTTCAGTAACTGTAAATGCGAGAGATTTCGTTATAAGAACCTTTTTACGTTGAAACAGATAATTAATTTACGTTAAAGTTCATGTTTTTAAACTATACAGATTCCATGAGTTCGGTAAGTTTTATCTTGGCCGCTCCACGGCAACAATCGAAATTCTCTCAAGCCTTGCTTTGCAATCAATAAATAGAAATTAACAAAATTACATTCAATTCCGTTAACGGCAATTATATTTTAGTCACCACGTTTAAAATATAAAGTTCGTACATGAATAACTGAGGCCCTTCAAGAACCCGTTTCATATTTACTTATGCACGTAAGTAAAAGTGATAAGAAAAGAGAATATCCATCATGAGAGAAAGAAGCATGCTGATATGTGTGTGTATAATTTTTTTGTATATGACGTAACGAATGCCACCGACGTTACATCTACCACAGCTGTTACATGTTCGTTCCATTTCATATCGCTTTGCAATGTTATACGCGAAGATATTTAAACGACCCCACTGTGTCAACCAGGAGACTACTAATGCTGTACCCGACCATAACAGCTTTGTTCTTCCTTCCCATCCGCATTAACTTAAAGTTTTTTACGTTTAAAAGCTAGCTGCCAGTCATCACACTAACTACAGTTTTTGTCTAACTCGTATCATCCTAGAGTCACTAATCTCAGACACCTTACCACAGAATCAGCAGCAAAGAACCGAAGCCGGCCGCCCACCCTGTTCGCCAAATCATTTATGTATACAGAGAACAACACCGCTCCTTCCCTGGGGCTCTCCTGATGACACACTTGTCTGTGATGAACACTCGCCGTCGAGGACAACCCCAACATACTGGGTTGTATTACTTAAGAAGTCCCGAAGCCACTCACATATCCCATACGTTCATACCACCTTTAACAGCCTGCGAAGGGGCACACCGTCATACGCTTTCTGGATAACTAGAAATGTGGACGCTGCCATTTCCCTTCATCGATAGTTGTCAGTATATCGTGTGAGAAGAGGGCAAGCTGAATTTCGCGCGACCGATGCTTTTTAAAACCGTGCTGATTCGTGCACATAAGCTTGTCGGTCTCCAGAAACTTTACTAGCTACATACCGAATAAAGCTTGTAAGAAAGGAAAAATCAAAATGGTCAGAAATGTGTTGTAGCACGATGACCTATCGGCACTAGCATTACCGCCTCGCAGTGGATAAACGCAGTTGTCCGAAAGCAAGAAAATAAATCCTAGACCAAAAGCTCGGCAAGAGTATGCAAACAACGCGAACAGACCGTGACGCCTCATAATCTGATTCGTCACCAGATACCGCAGGGTCCTCATGTGTTGCACACTCGGACTCCTAACCTTTCCACTTTTCATTCGAATACGCAGCCTCTTTTTGTCCATCGCCTTGCATTGTTATCACATTGTCTTCACGCCTGTTTCACTATTCCCTCTTATCATTAACAAGTCATCAATCTGAGGGTTGTTTTGAATATGATGTTACTCGATCACGGACGGTTTCATTTCAGGATGGAAATACGTTTTCTTTCCTCCGTGCCACGAACTTGAATTCAAACCACCGTATCCATTAAAATTAGCGCATGTATTTCGAACGAATAGTAGGAAGTCCCCAAAAACACGGCTGCAACGTATTCCAGAACGAAATGTCTGCAACCTTTGTAACTACCCGCTAGCTCCCCGTGCGCCAAGTCTATGATTTACTGCAGATGTTAGCTATGAGTTCCCTACTTCATTTCTCTTGACAGGAGTGGCCGTTTCGAACTTAAGTAGTTAACTGTTAATTATACGTAGTCAAAAAATACGAGTTAATATATGGTTATAAATTCTTTAACACCAGCATATATTTTACTAAAGAAATTGTGCGACGTATTATCGCACTAAATTATTTGTCACTGACCTGCGCGGCTGGAGAATTTATACAAATCCTGTCATGTATGATCTCTCCCGCTTGAGTGTATAAACATACTGCAACTTATTACGAATCTTCTTCTTAAAATGTTATTTTAGTACCTTTCGTCAAACAATACTCGTTTCACTGTTTTGTTATGTGGCCTCGTACATTTTCCACCTAAATAAAGGTACGTCGTTCCAGAACGTACAGAACTACTTTAATTAAAAATCGCGAAGTTTACAAATGAGTGAGGATAGCGGAAAGTAAAAGGTATCGCCGTCACAGTTCCTGCTCGCAGCAATAAGACAAAGGTTTAATCATCGCAAGAGTGAGACATGCTACAGCTCAGCTCTCGGTCACCTATTTAGTATTTGTATATCGTATCTCTCTACCATTCCACTCCCGAACAGCGCGCGGGAAAAACGAACACCTAAATCTTTCTGTTCGAGCTCTGATTTCTCTTTTTTTTATGATCATTCCTACCTCTGTAGGTTGGGCTCAACAAAATATTTTCCAATCGGAAGAGAAAGTTGGTGACTGAAATTTCGTAAATAGATCTCGCCGCGACGAAAAACGTCATTGCTTTAATGACTTCCATCCAAACTCGTGTATCATATCTGCCACACTCTCTCCCCTATTACGTGATAATACAAAACGAGCTGCACTTATTTGCAACCTTTCGATGTCCTCCGTCAATCCCACCTGGTAAGGATCCCACACCGGGCAGCAATATTCTAACAGAGGACGAACGAGTGTAGTGTAAGCTGTCTCTTTAGTGGACGTGTTGCATCTTCTAAGTGTCCTGCAAATGAAACGCAACCTTTGGCTCGCCTTCCCCACAATATTATTTATGTGGTCTTTCCAAGTGAAGTTGTTCGTAATTTTACACCCAGGTACTTAGTTGAATTGACAGCCTTGAGAATTGTACTATTTATCGAGTAATCGAATTCCAATGGATTTCTTTTGGAACTCATGTGAATCACCTCACACTTTTCGTTATTTAGCGTCAACTGCCACCTGCCACACCATACAGCAATCTTTTCTAAATCGCTTTGCAACTGATACTGGTCTTCGGCTGACCTTACTAGATGGTAAATTACAGCATCATCTGCGAACAACTTCAGAGAACTGCTCAGATTGTCACCCAGGTCATTTATATAGATCAGGAACAGCAGAGGTCCCAGGACGCTTCCCTGGGGAACACCTGATATCACTTCAGTTTTACTCGATGATTTACCGTCTATTACGAGTACTACGAACTGCGACCTTCCTGACAGGAAATCACGAATCCAGTGGCACAGCTGAGACGACACCCCGTACGCCCGCAGCTTGATTAGAAGTCGCTTGTGAGGAACGGTGTCAAAAGCTTTCCGGAAATCTAGAAATACGGAATGAACTTGAGATCCCCTGTGGACAGCGGCCATTACTTCGTGCGAATAAAGAGCTAGCTGCGTTGGAGAAGAAAGATGTTTTCTGAAACCATGCTGATTGGGTATCAATAGATCGTTCCCTTCGAGGTGATTCATAATGTTTGAATACAGCATTATTGCTAATCAAAATTCCGTTATTGTAGACATCTGACTGCGCTCAGTGTCCGGATATATAGGGTTTCCCAGGATGAATGGTAAATCTTCAGGCATATGATAGGACTGATCACTGGAAGCAAACAGTATGTACTAAACACGGACTCTCAAACGCTTACCTTAAGAGCTGTGAACACTTGTTCAGTACGAGAGCTGTAATCCATAGTAGCCAAAAGAAATGAGTGCTCACAGCTCTTAAAGTAAGCATTTTAGATCCCATGTTTATTTGACACTCTTACGTCAAATGACTGTTCCTGTCTTACGACTAACTATTGCCCATTACTCCTGGACACATTGTATAGTCGTCTTTCTCTTTCACTTAAAACCATATTGTGGAAAAACAAATTTATTCAGAACTACTTTTACATATGTTCTTCCTTTTATAAAGGTACTGCACTTATACTGGGTTTAGCTGCTGAAAGAATAATAAGTCTTTCCATTTTTTTACAATAATGAGCAGCACAAGTTTTATTGGCCAGTTAGTCAACACATTTTTCTGTAGCCAAGTTGTGCTGTGCAATCCTCAATCCAACCACTTGGCCTGCGCTACAAAAAAATATTAATCTTTCGTCACCGCCAGTCTGGGCCTGTCCGTTATTAGCAAACTTGAACACTTCAGACATTGCACACTACCTACTGTATTCATCCTAAAGCTCTGATACAGAAGACTGAGGAAAATAGATTCAGCTTCAACCCCAAGTCACCAAACACTCAGTTCTCCAACCTCCAGTCGTTCCGTACATTCATAGAAACAGCGTTGAGTAAACAAGTTTCTAGAAAATGAATACAGTCATCCGAAATTCAAACTGTCCAGTGGTAAGAGTATCTCTTATCATTTGCGCAGTAAATCACTTGAGAGTGTTACAAGCACTCAAGGGAAATCACACAATTCTACAACCGATTAGATACTCACGGTTGGGGTTTACGTTCCTGTATACGAGGTAATATTCACCGTTGACAGGAGTGTGTCTTTATTTCACAGTTGCAGTTTGGCCTTTTGGGCCATTTCCAACTCATAGTGCAGAATCTTTTGCAGTACTACTCGATAATGGCTCCAAAGTCGAAACTGCAACTGTGAAATAAAGACTCTCTACAGTCAACGGCGAATACGGTGTGCTGTAAGAAGTTCTACAGCCGTAAGACAAGATGGCACCGCTTTTTATAAACGAGGCACTGCCATGGAAGCCACTGCGAACCGGATAACAATCGGAAATTCCTCCAGTTGTAACTGATCTGCTTTAGAGCCACTCCCAGCCCGTAACGAGCACTGCAAAAATTATACTCCTTAGTGTTCATTAAATTCTAGACCAACTTGTATTCCTTCCGTAGTATATGGTTTAAATATAAGTTCGATGAAGTATTGAAGAGCTGCTTGTTATATTTCTGTTTTGCTTTTTTTTTTATTTTCCTTTTTTGTTGAGGAAATTGTTTTTTTTTTATTATATAGCACTATATGATAAATCTGTATTGGTTTCTTTATTTTTACTACAACATCCCTCTGTGTCATATCACAAATTAACAGATTTCGAATAAAACTTGAATTAAACATGGACGATTTCAGTTTTGCTGTAAACACTCTTTTCTATTAAGTAACAGACAGAAGGATAGCCACGTAGAACACCAATGTTGAATAGATTACCCGGCTCTTCACATATTCTCATTCAGTTTCTAGACGGTTCACCGCTTCCGGTTTTTAGGGGACTCTAGTAAGACTGATCACATACGTGAAGAAAGCGGTCATTACGAAGTAACTCCCGATACGTATGCAACACACCTAACGTACAGGTAACGCAAGTGCGACCTTAGCTGTCCAAAGCTCCTACGAAAAGTACCGTAGTGTACGCTTGCTTACGACGGTCTGGGCTAGTCTACGGTCGTTTTACAACTCCGGTTACCGCTAAACACCTGTGTGGTGTAGTCTGCTCAAGATGCGCACCACTAACCCTGTAATCAGGCACTTCAGGGATTTTTTTATATTCTCTAACTTGTACTTATTTAAAGAGAGCCAAAATTCCTTACGCTGCGTCCAAATCTTATCCAGATCTTCGTGCATTTCCTTACTATCGCCCAGCGATGGCACATACTTGTAGACAACAGTACTGTCAGTTAATAAAGGAGCTCATTATAATACATGACGAATGATTTAAATACACTAACGAAAAGAAATAGCAACACCAAAAAAGGGTTGTGCGACATAAACGAAAGTCGGTAGTCGTGCTTCTGTACCTGGAACATTATGCCTCCTCTGTTTACGCGCCAGTCGCCTAAGATTAGTGGTAGTAGCACCACTATGAGGATGCAAATCAGGTTTGCTTTGAATACACAGTCGTAAGGGTTAGTTGCCTTTGAGACTGGACGTAATGAGTTGATGAATGCCTTTAAAGCCACAAAGACGCCATCGACAGCACCCGATGTGGTCGTGTTATAGCGCTCCAACAAGATGGATGTGCCTTCTGTGATACTGCAGAAAGACTTGGCAGGAATATAGCAAATGTACAGGACTTTTGGCAGTGGTGTCCACGAGAATGTGCGGTCGCAAGATCTACATCTATATCCACACGATTACTCTGCAATTAACATTTAAGTGCTTGGCAGAGGGTTCATCGAACCACAATCATTCTATCCCCCTACCATTCCACTCCCGAACAGCGCGCGGGAAAAACGAACACCTAAACCTTTCTTTTCGAGCTCTGATTTATCTTATTTTATTTTGACGATCATTCCTACCTATGTAAGTTGGGCTTAACAAAATATTTTCACATTAGGAAGAGAAAGTTGGTCACTGAAATTTCGTAAATAGATCTCGCCGTGACGAAAAACGTCATTGCTTTAATGACTTCCACCCCAACTCGCATATCATATCTGCCACTCTCTCTCCCCTATTACGTGATAATACAAAACGAGCTGCCCTTTTTGCACCCTTTCGATGTCCTCCGTCAATCCGACCTGGTAAGGATCCCAAAGCGCGCAGCAATATTCTAACAGAGGACGAACGAGTGTAGTGTAAGCTCTCTCTTTAGTGGACTTGTTGCATCTTCTAAGTGTCCTGCCAATGAAACGCAACCTTTGGCTCGCCTTCCCCACAATATTATCTATGTGGTCTTTCCAACTGAAGTTGTTCGTAATTTTAACACCCAGATACTTAGTTGAATTGACAGCCTTGATAATTGTACTATTTATCGAGTAATCGAATTCCAACGGATTTCTTTTGGAACTCATGTGGATCGCCTCACACTTTTCGTTATTTAGCGTCAACTGCCACCTGCCACACCATACAGGAATCTTTTCTAAATCGTTTTGCAACTGATACTGGTCTTCGGCTGACCTTACTAGATGGTAAATTACAGCATCATCTGCGAACAACCTAAGAGCTGCTCAGATTGTCACCCAGGTCATTTATATAGATCAGGAACAGCAGAGGTCCCAGGACGCTTCCCTGGGGAACACCTGATATCACTTCAGTTTTACTCGATGATTTGCCGCCTATTACTACGAACTGCGACCTTGCTGACAGGAAATCACGAATCCAGTCACACAACTGAGACGATACCCCATAGGCCCGCAGCTTGATTAGAAGTCGCTTGTGAGGAACGGTGTCAAAAGCTTTCCGGAAATCTAGAAATACAGAATCAACTTGAGATCCCCTGCCGATAGCGGCCATTACTTCGTGCGAATAAAGAGCTAGCTGCGTTGGAGAAGAACGATGTTTTCTGAAACCATGCTGATTGCGTATCAATAGATCGTTCCCTTCAAGGTGATTCATAATGTCTGAATGCAGCATATGCTCCAAAACCCTACTGTAAACCGTCGTCAATGATATAGGTCTGTAGTTCGATGGATTACTCCTACTACCCTTCTTAAACACTGGTGCGACCTGCGCAATTTTCCAATCTGCAGGTACAGATCTATCGGTGAGCGAGCGGTTGTACATGATTGCTAGGTAGGGAGCTGTTGTATCAGCGTAATCTGAAAGGAACCTAATCGGTATACAATCTGGACCTGAAGACTTGCCCGTATCAAGCGATTTGATGACTGGGCTCTGGACACCCACGTGGCGCTGACGTGAGAGAAGAGCATTGTGTTCGGCGTAGGGCTCTGCCACAACCTACTGCGTCCCTCTGCGCACTTTCCATCACAGTGATACCACAAACTGTTATAAATCGGTTACTCCAAGGACAGCATTCACGGCCACATCAAGTTGGAAGTCGAGACAGATGGTGCATGGCCCTTCCTCGACGTCCTCGTTCGACGGAAAACCAATGGGCACCTCAACCACAGTGTCTACAGGAAACCGACACACACAGATCGGTATCTGCACGCTCTCAGCCACCACCGTCCGGCACAAAAATAACGTGGCGTTCTGGATACCCTCTTCCGTCGTGCTAAAGTCTTCTCAGACGCAGCAAGTCTGCCACTAGAACTGAGCCACCTCTGAAAAGTCTTCCGGGAAAACGGGTACAGCCACGGACAGGTGCCACAGGCTATATCTGGTGTGACACGCAAGACACACACCAACAGAGGAGAGAACACCGCCGACGAAGAAAGCAAGAAACTTGTGTTTTCGCCTTTCTGTGGTACAGTGTCGGGAAAGATTAGCCAGCTCCTGAAGAGATATAACATTTCATCGGTGTTCAGGCCCCTAGCAAAAATTCGTCAGCTCATGAGGCCTGTGAAGGACGATCCGGGGCTTAGAACGCCTTGAGTGTACCAGATACCATGTCAGTGTGGCTGTTACTAGGTCGGCCAAACAGTACGCACTGTGGAGCAACGGCGGACGGAACACGAGAGTTGCTTACGCCTACGCTATCCATAAAAATCAGCCGCGGCAGAACACGCCTTAGAAAATGGATACCCAATTCTATTCGACGAAACGTCTGTCGTTATGAAGACGAAGGAATTTTGGGATAGCGTCATAAAAGAAGCTACTGAAATAAGAACCTCTGAAAACACCATCAACAAGTACGGCGGTTTGCAGCTCAGCACAGCCTGGGACGCGGCTATCGCGATGTCAAAACGGGCATGACGGACGCGGAATGAAAATATTACCATTTATGGCGAGGAAGAGGGCACCAGTGACGTCACAGCCAGCAGTGCAGCTGTATAACGACGCGGCCTCTGCGACACAGCAGTCAGTCTTACCACTTGACGATGACTGAGGAGAGCTCGGTCGAAAGCTCGTGGGATTTTAAACACCTGACGCAGCTGGAAGCCCGAGAAAATTTTATTAAACGCATTCCCGAAATTTCATTACCCTACGTTAAGAATTTTTTGGTATTAGCATTTCTTTCGTCAGTATAGTATACGGCTGTTGTGAAATGAAAAATCTTAACGAATTTGATATTAGAAATGTATATACTTGTGTATTTTATTTACCAAATACGAGTATTTACTTTGAACAATGTTTTAACCTATCCAAGTGAACAACAGGATTTCAAGAAAAACACTGACTGCTATTATGACTCCTGGAAGTTACTACGACGTTTCACGTCTTTGAGAATTACTGCTTACGAGAACTAGAAATTTATGTTAGACAGAATGATCTTCTTGCAATGAGAATATTCTACCTTAGAATTACGATGAAAGTATAGTAGCTTAAAATATGATCAATCAAGAGGTAATGTCGTTTAAATAATTTCACATAAAGTAAAATCAGAGATATTGCTGTGGTACTTGTGCTCGCTACTGATGCGTTATAGTGTGTGTGTGTGTGTGTGTGTGTGTGTGTGTGTGTGTGTGTGTGTGTGTGTGTGTGTGTGGAAACCATAGAATCTACATTACGATAATGTCACGAGATTCGAATTAAATATTCCTCATTAATAATATTACAAGAATTTGTTCCCCTAGTCTGGAGAAGTTAGGGAGTGCAATATTTAATAATTTCTGCAGAGAGACTATGACTATAGGTATTCGACCTAGCAGCAGAAGGGTTAAATAATGTACCAAGAGTTAAAGTTTTGCTGTTATCCCTCGAGGACGTAACTGATGCAGAATGATCGAGATATTAGTTGAGCTTACTGGATACAAATATTGTTGAATATCCGATCAGACTGACTGCTTCTTGTCATGAACGAGTTATTGTACTGGGGTGGTTTGATAAGTCTGGTAAATTTCCATAAATAAATGGAACATTTTTGTTACGTCTTCGTGGTTGGTAAGCTTGATTATTCGAAGGAACGTATACAGAATTTCAACAAGCAACAGTCTACAGTTCAATGTTGACAGCCGCTTGGTTGGTTCAAATGGCTCTGAGCACTATGGGACTTAACAGCTGTGGTCATCAGTCCCCTAGAACTTAGAACTACTTAAACCTAACTAACCTAAGGACATAACACACATCCATGACCGAGGCAGGATTCGAACCTGCGACCGTAGCGACAGCCGCTTGAATTGCTCAATGTGTCGACTGGAACTAACAATGGACAAACCGCGATTCGTGCTGTTATTAAACATTTTCATATCAAGGTTTGGACTGCCGCACAAATCAGACCGGAGTTGTATGAGGTTAACACGGACTCTGCGCCATCACTGAAGACCGTTTATCTATAGATTAATGAGTTTAAACGTGGTCGGACAAGCACCGAAGACAAAGCGCGATCTTCCCGTCCAATTAATATCATCACAAAAGAAACCATCGACGAAATTCGTGCTATGGTAACGCAAGACCACCGAATAAAAAATCGTGAAATTGTTCAGACTGCAAGCATTCCAGCTTAACAAGTGAATAATACCCTGCACAAAGTACTGGCTACACAGACGCTGTGTGCGAGGTCGGTGCCGCGATTTCGCTCAGTCGAACAAAACCGCGTGTGGGACAAAACGTCAACACAATGTCTGGCGATGCTTGATCGCAATCCGCAAGAATTTGTGCACCGATTTGTGACTGTCGATGAAACCTGGACTCATCATTACACACCGGAGTCAAAAAAAAATGGAAGAAGGCTATTGAAAGTGTACAGAAGAAGGAAAGGCCAATTTGTCAGCTGGTAAGTTCATAGACACTGTTTTGTTGGTTTCCCCGAGGAAAAATCCTCAAAGGAAACAGGCAGAACCATTATTGGACTATACTACTCTTCATTTCTGGATCGCCTGAAGCTTGTGTTGGCTGAAAAAAACAAAAGACCAAGGTTCACCCAGATAAATTTTGCAAATTTGTGGTAAGGACTGTGGGACCAAACTACTGAGGTCATCGGTCCCTAGGCTTACACACTACTTACTCTAACTTTAACTAACTTGCGCTAAGGACAACATACACACACACACACACACCCTTGCCCGAGGGAGGACTCGAACCTCCTACGGGGGCAGCTGCGCCGACCGTGACAAGGCGACCAAGACCACGCGGCTACCCCGCTCGGCCTGGCGCAAAGAAAAGTACTCTTTTACGGAGTTAATGCACCATCACACACATCAGTGATAACAATGGCGAAAGTTCATTAACTGATCTTAGAATTGGTTTCTTATCAACCCAGTTCATCAGAATTAGCCCCAAGTAACTTTTTCCTGTTCCCTGACGTCAAACTTTAGTTTGCTGCGAAGAAATTTTCATCGAACGAGGAAGTGATATTTGCAGTAAACGAGTATTTTGCAGTGTTAGGCAGGACCTATTTGTCTAATGCGCTGAAAAAGCTGGAGGATCGTTGGACCAAGTGTATACCCGTCAAAGGAGGCTATGTGGCGATGTAAGGCTAGATGTTTACAAAAGAAATATTTTTTTATTGCCCCTTTGCCAGACTAACCAAGCCACTCTCGTAACACCGGGTGATCAAAAAGTCAGTATAAAAACCGAATAAATCACGGAATAATGCAAATAGAGAGGTACAAATTGACACGTGTTTGGAATGAAATGGGGTTGTTAGAAGCAAAAAAATACAAAAGTTCAAAAACTGTCCGACAGATGGCGCTTCATCTGATCAGAATAGCAATAATTAGCATAACAAAGTAAGACAAAGCAAAGATGATGTTCTTTACAGGAAATGCTCAATATGTCCATCATCATTCCTCAACAATAGCTGTAGTCGAGGAATAATGTTGTGAACAGCACTGTAAAGCATGTCCGGAGTTACAGTGAGGCATTGGCGTCGGATGTCTTTCAGCGTCCCTAGAGATGTCGGTCGATCATGATACACCCCAAAGGCAATAATCGCACGGACTGAGGTCTGAGGACCTGGGAGGCAAAGCATGACGATTGTCACGCGCAGTCACTGACGTTTTGCTGTCCAGCGCCATCTGTCGGACATTTTGTGAACTTTTTTTTTGGTTCTAGTAAAACTCCATGTCATTCCAAGCATGTGTGTCAATTTTTACCTCTATCAACACTAATTCGTGATTTATTCAGTTTTCAAATTTATACTGACTCCTTGATCACCCAGTAATTACGTGACCAAAACTAGTGCGGACACTTATCATAAACAGTGTGGTTGAGACGTAGTCTGTGATACCAGTACAGGTTGTTGGTGCAGCTGTGACTCAAGCCTAAGCCACTGCAGCCCACATTCGGTTGTGCACGCAATTCGTCGCTTGTAATCCAGTGAAAATCACAGACAAGTTGATAGAGATGCTGATCATTACGGGAGATGGGAGCTGCACGGGCTCCATGGCGGCTTTGCTTGTCGTGTATCTCCTTCCCACCACGACTGAATTGCAGTTCCCACCGCCTCGTGTTGTCCACATCTACTGTATAGTCTCCACATATTTTCAACAAACGTCGTTGGGTGATCGGGAATCCTGCACTATTGATGAGTTCTGCATTCAGAGACTAGCTCCGTCGCTGAGTGTGGCGGCGGCACAGTGAGAGGTGCCATTCTGACAGCGTTTTGGAGAGCCACGTCGGCGCTGCTGCTAGCGTCGCTGTGTGGGGGGGCGGGGCGCACGAGAGGCAAGGGCTCCTCGATGAACTCGTGAACTCGTGACGTCACACTAGTCGCCTTGCCCGCCTCACATAGCAAACGCTCAGCTCCGCGTAGGGCCCATGGAAAATCAGTAAGTCAGTGAAAAGGTGCGCTCTAAAGGCCTCAACTCTAGTAGTGTACACACCTGAAATTGAAATTGTCACACAAAGTGCACACAAGGGTCACAGTTACCCTCAATCATTTTCTGGAGAAACTGCAAGAAAACAGAATATTTCGTCATGAAATTGTACTCTTATACACAAACTCATTTTATTTCATCTCTCGCATGTACTTCTTCAGTCAATATATCCAAAATTCGTGACTGAGTTAAAACTGACATGGCAACTTTCCAATGAAGAAACCTGAAAGTGATCCAGATCATAAGACTTTATTTGCAGTTTAATTGGATGAAGATGCCATTCATTTAACGAAATTCACGTATTACATAAATACAGGGTTGTTGTGGTCTTCAGTCCTCAGACTGGTTTGATGCAGCTCTCCGTGCTAATGTATCCTGTGCAAGCTTCTTCATCTCCCAATACTTACTGTAACCTACATCCTTCTGAGTCTCCTTAGTGTACTCATGTCTTGGTCTCCCTCTACGATTTTTACCCTCCACACTGCCCTCCAATGCTAAATTTGTGATCCCTTGATGCCTCAGAACAAGTCCTACCAACCGGTCCCTTCTTCTTGTCAAGTTGTCACAAACTCCTCTTCTCCCCAATTCTGTTCAATACCTCCTCATTAGTTATGTGATGTATCCATCTAATCCTCAGCATTCTTCTGTAGCACCACATTTCGAAAGCTTCTATTCTCTTCTTATCTAACCCATTTATCGTCCATGTTTCACTTCCATACATGGCTACACTCCATACAAATACTTTCAGAAACGACTTCCTGACACTTAAATCTATACTCGAAGTAAACAAACTTCTCTTCTTCAGAAACTCTTCTCTTGCCATTGCCAGTCTACATTTTATATCCGCTCTACTTCGACCATCATCAGTTATTTTGGTCCCCAAATAGCAAAACTCCTTTACTACTTTTAGTGTCTCATTTCCTAATCTAATTCCCTCAGCATCACCCGACTTAATTCGACTACATTCCATTATCCTCGTATTGCGTTTGTTGATTTCCACCTTACATCCTCCTTTCAAGACACTGTCCATTCTGTTCAACTGCTCTTCCAAATCCTTTGCTGTCTCTGACAGAATTACAATGTCATCGGCAAACCTCAATGTTTTTATTTCTTCTCTATGAATTTTAATACCTACTCCGAATTTTTCTTTTGTTCTTTTGTTCTTTTGTTCCTTTATTACTTGCTCAATATACAGGCTACAACCCTGTCTCACTCCCTTCCCAACCACTGCTTCCCTTTCGTGCCCCTCTACTCTTATAACTGTCATCTGGTCTCTGTAAAAATTGTAAATAGCCTTTCGCTCCCTGTATTTTACCCCTGCCACCTTCAGCATTTGAAAGAGAGTATTCCAGTCAACATTGCCAAAAGCCCCCTCTAAGTCTGCAAATGCTAGAAACGTAGGTTTGTCTTTCCTCAATCTATTTTCTGAGATAAGTCGTAGGGTCAGTATTGCCCCACGTGTTCCAACATTTCTGCGGAATCCAAACTGATGTTCCCCAAGGTCGGCTTCTACCAGTTTTTTCATTCGTCTGTAAAGAATTCGTGTTAGTATTTTGCAGCCATGACTTATGAAACTGATAGTTCGTAATTTTCACATCTGTCAACACCTGCTTTCTTTGGGATTGGAATTGTTATATTCTTCTTGAAGTCTGAGGGAATTTCGCCTGTCTCATACATCTTGCTCACCAGATGGCAGAGTTTTGTCATGACTGGCTCTCCCAAGGCCGTCAGTAGTTCTAATGGAATGTTGTCTACTCCCGGGGCCTTGTTTCAACTCAGGTGTTTCAGTGCTCTGTGAAACTCTTCACGTAGTATCGTATCTCCCATTTGATCCTCATCTGGACTCTCTTCCATTTCCATAATATTGTC
Organism: Schistocerca piceifrons; assembly: GCF_021461385.2. Taxonomy (NCBI): domain Eukaryota; kingdom Metazoa; phylum Arthropoda; class Insecta; order Orthoptera; family Acrididae; genus Schistocerca; species Schistocerca piceifrons. Next base: position 220,074,411 of record NC_060146.1, read on the forward strand.
CTCAAGTACATCGCCCTTGTATAGACCCTCTATATACTCCTTCCACCTTTCTGGTTTCCCTTTTTTGCTTATAACTGGGTTTCCATCTGAGCTCTTGATATTCATACAAGTGGTTCTCTTTTCTCCAAAGGTCTCTTTAATTTTCCTGTAGGCAGTAAATGCAGGGTATATTAAAAAAATCATCCGATTTGGCCTGTCTATATTTCTGAAACTAATAAACATATACAATGAATTTTGTTTTTTGATGAATGGCAAGCTCAAAAAATTTTCTTTTAATATCTTTTCATAGGTGTTCAATATGCCACTCTTGAGATGCATGGCATAAGTCAATGCCGTTTTCAGTTCATATTGTTGCCACATTGCAGGGAGCATTTCTTGAGTTACAGCTTCCACAGCTGCTGTTGTTGTTGGTAATGGAGGCACATAAACAGGAATTTTTGTAAACATCCACAGCAAATTATCACATACAGTCAGGCGTGGTGACCTGGGAGGCCAGTAATGTAATGCTGAATTATTTGATCCAGTGCGACCGACCCATCGTTCATTAATTCTTTGATTTAAAATTTCCTGCACTTCCAGATGCCAGCGTGGCTGTGCCTCATCCTGGTGGTAAATGAAGTCAGTCGAATCAGTGTTTAACTGTGGGAAAAGAAAGTTCTTAAGCATATCGAGATACATGCTACATCGTGTTTTCGGCACAGAAAAGTGGACCGTATACCTGTTCCCATGAAACTGCACAAAACACGTTAAATCTTGGGGAGTCCCTCTCATGTTGTATAACTTCATGTGGTTGTTCCGTACCCCATGTTTTCACATTATGGCGGTTCACTTTTCCATTTAAATGGGATGTTGCCTTGTTACTAAACACTATGACTGGAAGAAAACTGTCGTACTCCATCATTCCAAGAACGAAATTACAGAACTCCGGAAGTTGATGTTTGCCACCTTCACGGAGAGTTTGCGGTAACTAAACTTTGTATGGTTCCATGTGTAAACGTCGACGCAACGCACGCCACACGGACATCGGGGACATGTTGAGCTGTCGAGCTGCACGGCGAACGGATTTCTGCGGACTCCCTGTGAAACTATGGCGGATGCGTTCGTCGTCTGTGTCAGATATTCGCGAATGGCCCGGCGATTTGCCTTTTCAGAAAGAGCCTGCTTCTCGGAATTGTTCATGCTATTGTCTAATGCTTTGTGCTGTAGGAGGATCCACACCATACCTAGTACGAGAGTCACGATGAAAAGTTGTTACTGACCCGCAATGCGCAAAAAGTAGAACTCAAAACGCTTTCCGTTGTCCCGACACTATTTTAACTAGAACTGAAGTGGGCGCGCAGTGTTGCTACCTAGCGGGGCCCGCATCTCGTGGTCGTGCGGTAGCGTTCTCGCTTCCCACGCCCGGGTTCCCGGGTTCGATTCCCGGCGGGGACAGGGATTTTCTCTGCCTCGTGATGACTGGGTGTTGTGTGATGTCCTTAGGTTAGTTAGGTTTAAGTAGTTCCAAGTTGTAGGGGACTGATGACCATAGATGTTAAGTCCCATAGTGCTCAGAGCCATTTGAACTATTTGAACCTAGCGGGAACCATGTAAGACTCAAGACTTTCCTCTTTCCGATAGTACGTTGTTTACGATCTCAAATAACGGAAGACCTAGTTACGATTTTTTTAAAAATCGGATTATTCTTTTTTATACACTCTGTATTTTAACGTGTATCCAATTATTGATAAATACATTCATTCGTTATTTCCTTGCTCTTGGAGTATGGACTACAATTCTGTCGGCAGCTGGTATGGCTGAACTACTGTGGACAGCAATCTTCTAGCAATGACCATTCTTACCATGGAGGACTGTATTTTCTTCATCGCCGCCTGAAGATTCCGTAAACTGACCAATTCCACCAATTCAGAATCACTTTCATCACTAATGTTATTTACGTCACTTTGACAATTGAGTTCTACTAAAAATACTTCCCGTATAGCATCTTCTGTTAGTAAAACGCCGTTGCCTCACTTTCACCTAAATGAACTTCAGACTCAGCGGCAGAACAGTTACACAGTGTGTACTCCAGGCTCACAGTGACACCTCAAAAAATATTTTGAAAAATCAGTTAAATAACAGGGTCTCACAACTTCGAAGGTTCGTCTTTTACTAGATCTCAACTAATGTTGAATTTACGTTTGTGGCAGCGGGCTGTGTACCTGCAGCGGCGCATGCACAATACCAAACAAAGAAACTCCAGGGTCTGTTATAGTAACTCGCAACACACCAAAGGTGGCCACTGACATTCAGAACATCTGTATGTCACGTGGTGTGATCAGTCTGTCCCATTTGTATCCTAAGGGAGCCACTGCGTACGACTTAAGGTCACAGCTATTAGTGAGTGAGAAACTTTAATGGGGCAACGGTACGTCATAGACATCCTACGTCATCGCGTGTTACCTTTAGTGCGGTAGTAACATGGTGACATTTTCAGTTGGCCTGCGCTCGTTCACACCTGACGCGCATGCGTACGAACTGTCTGAGTGATGTTGAGGTACTCGAGTGGCCAGCAAGATCCCTCGATCTGTCCCAGCTGGAACGGTGTGGAACCATCTGACATCAATCACTGTATACATCCATGCCAGAGAGTGTGACGTCATCCTCATAAGTGGCCACTATGAACTGCCAAGTTGCTCGTAAACGACTCGCTGAAATAACGGCAAACATCTTCTCAACACGGGAAGTTTCATTTCGTTTCCTCCACCCCTTCTGGGTGTTTCCCTCACTAATGCCAGGCAGCGTATGACGCACTAGGTTCGCGATGACAATTTTATTACAAGGTGTACAACTTTGCTTCCGCCATTTGTCGATAGGTGGCGACCAAGGTAAGTAGCGGTCGAAAGAAACAGATCGCAGACGTCAGGCAGTTAGTTTGGACCACGGTCAACATAACCTCATTCAAACACTAGTCGATTTCCATCTGCATCATAAAGTTGTTCTTGATTGAAAACGTCAGTTTACGAGCCTAATTCTCGTCATTTGCGGGAGGTGTTACTGTTTTGTTTCTATATGAAGAATTCAGCGGCTGAGTCTCATCGAATGCTCTGAAGTACGTATGGTAAGGACACTATTAGTGAAAGAACGTGCCGTGAGTGGTCTCGACGCTTCAAGAACGGTGATTTTAACGTCGTAGACAGGAACAGTGGTGGAAGAGAGAATGTTTTCGAAGATGCAGAATTGGAGACATTGCTGAGTGAAGACTGACGTCAGACTCAAGAAGAATTGGCAAGATTAGTGGGCGTGACACAGCAAGCCATTTCAAAACGTCTCAAGGCTATTGGCATGATTCAGAAAAAAGGAACTTGGGTCCTGTGTGAGCTGAAACCAGGAGACGTTGAACGGCGTTTGTGTGTTTGTGAACAGTGGCTTCAGAGGCAAAAACAGAAGGGATTTCTGCATAACATTGTGACCGGGGACGAAAAATGGGTTTATTACGATAATCTTAAACCCAAAAAATCATGGGGATATCCCGGCCATGCTTCGACGTCGACGGCCAAACCGAATATTCGCGGCTCAAAGATCATGCTCTGCATTTGGTGGGACCAGCTTGGCGTCGTGTATTATGAGGTGTTAAAATCAAGTGCAATGACAGATATTCTTTATCGAACGCAATTAATGCGTTTGAGCAGAACATTAAAAGACAAACGGCCGCAATACAGCGAGAGGCAAGATAAAGTGATAATGCAGCACGACAACGGTCGACCTCACGTTACGAAAGAGGTCAAAACGAACTGGGAAACGGTAAAATGGGAAGTGCAACCCCAGCCACCGTTTTCTCCGGACATTGCTCCCTCTATCACTTGTTGAGACCAATTGCGCATGGCCTGGCTGACCAACTATTCCGATCTGATGAAGGAATCACGAATTGGATCGATTCGTGGATTGCTTCAAAAGATGAACAATTTTTTCGACGCGAGATTCGTACACTGCCCGAATGATGGGAGAAAGTAGTGGTCAGCGATGGGAAATACTTCAAATGATACATATGTAACGAATTTGTTTCATTAAAGCCTCAAATGTTGGAGAAAACAGCGGAAGCCAAGTTTACATCTTGAAGTTACTACTCTTTTCTGGTTAACTTCTGATATTCTCAGATATTAATAACATTTTAGCTTTCCTTTTCTTTTGTCTGATAATGTTTCACACATGTAGTGCGGCGAAGGAAAAAACTGCCATATTACGAGATATGACGGCATTGGCTGTTGAATTCAAAAGAGTCATGAATAGGCAAATACTGAATCTCTTTCGCGTTGTCTAGTTGTGTGCCATTTCTTACTGAACCTCTTGTGATTTTTAAGGTAACTTTTAGACCATGTATATCTTCTCTTCGTCTCAGTAATTCATTCGTTTTTCGTAATATTTTATTGTGAGAAGGAGAGAATATACTGTTCCACTCAAGGAATGCAAGCAATCTTTCTCCACTGTAGACGAACCGCTTTATACATCTCGGCTGCACATTCCTTGCACGATTCACAGGCGACCAATATCTCTTACCTCATTCCATTTTATAGCTATTTACTGGGTCCGGGGATGACAGAAGTCTATTCGGAAATACGAATACGCGAAATGAACTGCTGATTCGTATCGTGGATGCTGTAGTACTTATGAAATGATCCTACGTCATTCAAAGACAAGCAGCCTAATATGCCTAGGCTGACAAAAACGGTACAGCACTCGAGTTGGTGGTTGGCTTCCGAAAATTTGGCACAAACTGGCATAAAATCTATAGCACTAAAAGTAATGTTAGAAATAATAAATAGTGTTCAAGGCACACATCTCATGCAATAATACAGAAAGATAATTATTTCTGAAGACAAAACGCAATTCCTTCACTGAAGCTGTAAATTTTAACTATTTTCGTTACCTCCAGTGAACACACAAATGCGGTTAACAATATTTAAATTTACCAGACATTTGTAACTGTCTGTACTGTACTAAACAGAGCCTCACATTTATCGTTAGATAACAATGCTGGAAAAAACGATTACTATACATTCATGTTCCCTAGTAAAACTAATCTACAGTACACATTTCAATATTTGGCAACCCATTTCAGTAAGACGATCTTTTTCATTGTTGAATACATATGACAAATACTGATTAAGTAATTTTTATGTAGTCAGGGACAACAGTTTAGGACATAAAATGAGAGAAACAGAAATAACAGCATAATTATTACTGTGAATAATCAGTGTTCTTTATTTACATCTTGACTTTGGAGAAATTAGTATTTTAACTTGTAAAAACCAGTTACAGAAATAGCAAAACGTATGTTTCTGAACACATCTTTCACAGTAGTTTGTTTCTTAGTATGAAGTAAACAAATGTATGAAGAAATGTTCCCACGGCAACTTACAGCAGATGAGGGTTTAGAAGACTTAGGTTGTTGTTTACAAACTACACACAAAAAAATCAATTAAAATTGTGCAATAACTGCTGTTGTTAAGGCGTTTGGCATTGTGCGTTATAAAAATGTGATTACAAGCAATTTATATTTTTGTTTTCTTTTATATTAAAACAGATATTTTGAACACCAAGAATAATCCTCTTGTATACACGATATAAAAATATCTCTGTGTCAGCTGTGCAACGAGAGTTACTATCAACATTTTCTTTTACTCACTCACTGACGGCAGGAATGATTCAGACAAAACAGACAGCACGAATTAGAGCATGAATGTCAAAATCGGAAATTCAACAAGATTTAATACATTTGAAAGATAATTTTACATATTTGTACTAGATTTGTTATAACATCACAGCCTTTAGTGCTCTGGTAGGAGAAAATGTAATTTCAACAATGTGAAAGATTTAAAATTAGCAAAGTATTAGCAATCACATTTAGTAACTTTTCAATTGATGAAAAATTATAATTGTTAGAATTGCAATGTCCAGACATTGCCTAAATATCGCTGAAATCTTTTTTTGTAGATTGTTTCCTGTTTATATTTCTCTGTGGATGAGTGAAATTCCCATACAACAAAACGTTATAGTACTTTAGAAGGTATATATAATATAAAATCTCTCAAGACCATAAAAATAATGCAATGCTGCTACTTTTTCCAGTCTTACCATTTCTTATATCAATAACAACTGTCACAAATTAATCAGGAGTTCCTATTATGCAGCAAATAAAGTGTCACTACAATGAATTTTTTTGTTTGAAGAAAATAACAAATATAAACTTAAGCTGCAAAACAGTTTTTCTATTTGTCATTAGGTTTATTTTTAGAAAGTGTGGATAACTGCAAAAATAAACAGCATTTTCCATTATTAGCTATTTATTGAATAACATTTTTTGTGCAATATGGCAATAGAAAACTTTCAAACTAGAATTTGATTTTCAAAATCTGATTATACTTGAAGGTAAATACATGGATATCGTGCAAATTACAAATCAAGAAAATGTTTTGTTGATTCTCATCTGTTGCTGATTGCTTAGTAAGAACATCGCATCTTTCGCACCTCTAGACATCACAGACAAATATTTTATTTATAAACTGCTCACATTCAATCGCATTTGTTCTATTTTGTATTCTTAATTTTTCTTGGAGCCAAATGAATGTTTAATATTATCCATTATCTGGTGTTGCAAAAAGATATATTTAAATGCTTCCAGATACATATATCCAGCAAATGATATATTTGTTGGAACTCTGTGAATATAAAAATTGTCTCGTAGCACAACTGACACAGTTTACATGCATCTTTATCATAAAAGAAGAAAATATAGACACTGCACAAGAAGAACAACAAATACACTCTTGCCAAGCACTGAAAGTGGCAATCATAAAAAGTAAGCTCTTTTTCAGTTTTTCATCTTTCATCAAAGAAATTCCTGTTTCTCTTACATGGCAAGATAAAATCTTCCAGTCTGAAGCACAAGCAGCGAAATCATTATCTTCTGAGATGTTTCCCCCCATCAGGACACGAAAAACTCTACAAGAGCTGCAGATTGATACAGTTTGCTTTACTTGAGCATATTTACTATTTTCTGGAAGTATACTTTCCCAGAATATTCAGAGCTTTAATTGTATGTTGAAAGTGCTGCTATGTCACTAGTATATACGAATGTGCAAGTAACTTTCTTTTGCTTTAAATTTACCATCGCACATCAAGTATGACAGTAGCAGTTAGACATACAGCTTTGCACGCTAAATTTTATTATTATTAACTTACCTAGTCTATCAGAGGCAGAATCCGTTTGCAAGCATCAAATCTATGATTCGACAAAATTTTCCAAAATCTTTGACGTGCTATGCAGAATATAAATGTCCAGGCACTAATGAATCGAATGACTACTGTTACACAATAGCTGTGTAGCAGATCACATAAATTTTAGGATGTTAATGTAATTCTCTCCATTGAGACAGAAATGAATGAATCTCAATTCCAAAATTTAGTTTATAGGTTTCTATGTAGTTTTGATGTATCTCAGCCATGAGTAAGAGCATAAATGACCTCGTAACATTGTATTAACGTGTGAAATAAGAAATTTGGAAATTTTGACTTGGCATATGACATGAAAGAGAGGCTGAAAAACAAGCAGGACCTTTGACATTAAAGTGGCTAATATAAGAAATAAAAAGAGTTATAGTACAGGACATACATATGCTTATACCTATAATGTTGAGAAACTCTGTAGTATGAATGGACCATTCCAACGACAAAGTATTTAATTTTCATTTAAAGGAGCTCAATTAGGGGTACACCTTAAGTGTATTGTCTATAGTTTACTAATAAGTGCAGATGTACACATGATTTACAAGTTTTAGCAGACATGATTATCTTGAGATCTTCAGTCTTCACAGGATTACCAATTACAGTGGAATGAAAATTAATTGTGATCAATCAATGTCATGCTGCGAATGTATCATATAACTTTGTGGAAACGAAAGATCATCATATAGACTGAAACTGGTGATTTTGTAATTGAAATGTGAAACAGTGATTGTAAATAAGGTGTGGTGATGCAGCATATGTATGGGTCTATATTTGGTGATTGTCTTATCTGATCATTAATAGAGCCCAAATAGTACAAAAATTTCAATCTCAATTTTATTTGTGCATGTAATTAAAATACGGAAGTGAAATTTGTGAATATTATATTGGATGATTTGAGAACCAAACAAACCAAAAAGAGTACTAAATACGTCAATGTTTGACGATCTGTAAAGACTTTTAACAGGGAAATCGAACAAAAAGTTCCACTAGGTGATCAAATACCATTATGTGATAAAATTATTGAACCAAATTATCTCGATTTAATGTAAGATGTATCAGAGATTTTGATGCAGCATGCTGATGATGAATAGGAATACAATTTTTTCTCAAATCGAAACAAATGTTTTTTGAGTAGTATATTGGTAATTGAAACAATATGTAGGATGTCTACATACCATACATAATAAACTGTGTGGACTTAAAAGCCCCAAATAAAGTGGCAAGTAATGACTTTAGAAATCACATATATCAACAAATGTAATTCTCTTTTTTCAGGTTGGAGACTAACAAACCCGACATGCTGTACAGGCTACTGCTACTCGTTTAGTAATTGTTTTGTCTCAGGAGTCTTAGTTTCTAGTAATTTCTTAAGTGACTGGAATTGGATAATGGTTTCACTTTGATTTTATTTGAGATTATATTTTCTGGTAGTATTTCAGAAGTGTATAGTGTTGCAGAAATCAATGTACATGGATTCAATGAGGACTGTCATGTAGCCATTCATAATTTGCTACATTTGTCATTGCTGCTTCTGTCACACTAACCGGAGTAATTCATTTGCAGTATGTTCAGTTAAACCTGGTTTGTTTTACAGTGCTCTAGATATATACATTTTTCAAGTAACCACAACTTGCTAGGTAAAGTCATATCACAAATCAAATTTACTCACAGAACCATAGGATTAATGCCACACAAATATTTACAAATTCAAGAGTCAGTTTCCTCATCCTAATTCTCTCTCTCTCTCTCTCTCTCTCTCTCTCTCTCTCTCTCTCTCACACACACACACACACACACACACACACACACACACACACACACACACACACACACCTTATGAATGAGAGGAAAATGGAATGCAATAGTTACCTAAAAGTGCTGAGAGTGAGTGTTGTAATACATAGGACAGAGTGACTTTTGTCATTCAAAGTTGGTGTGAAATTAAATAATTAATTAAATTATGAGAATAATGTAACGTTTGTAAATAAATTATGTATGCAACATAAAAAATTCATTGTGGATTATTTACCGATAAAATATATTTAAAAAGATCGTCATTGAGAACAGAATCACAGTATTCATATCATGAACAGGTAATTAATGATAGTGAAATGAGAAAAGAATGTAGTGAAAACATGATTCCTATATTTGTTATGTAAGCCATTAATACAAATTATACTGAAGTTCTTTTGGTCTTGATATATCGTTTGTCATCCATGTGACAACTAAAATAAAGGACTACTAGAAGTATTAGGCAGAAAATATATTGGAAAAATTTGTCTTCGTAATGAGTAGTTAATGTCCATGCTAAAGCAATGTATGCTACAGTTTCTTAAGAGAATTTGTGTACTCTCATTTCTTGTAACTAACTTTACGTTTGTGCTGTTGTGATCTCATATGTTTCAGTTATTTACTATAAGAATCTATTGTGATTTCATGCCTAAAATCGTCTGAGATGTACTGTAAATAAAGAAATTTTTATTATAAAAGGATGTAAAAAGTGCCCAGTGCAGTTGGAATGTTCAGCTATTCTCTTGGACAATACAGTCTAGGACAGGGATATGTTTTCCAGATGGTTAACTTATCAAAATTTATTTAATGTTGGTATCCTATTTAGTGTTGGCATTATGATAATATACTACATGGGATTCATTAGATAACACATTCATATATATACCCACATATAGCAAGAGATGTTTACTATGCCTTTCTCTGTAATTTGAGTATACCAGATTTTCCCCATGAAGGTATTATTCATGTAACTTATGTAATTTTTTGGAGAGGACTCGTGGCTTTTAAGTGTAAATAAGCTATAAAATTAGCAATATTGCTAACATTTTAGTTTATTCGGATGGGTAACTGGTTTGAGGTTTGCCATCACCATTAGTTCCCAAAAACGTAGTGTCAGCAGAAGGCTCATAGTTGCAAGCTGACAGTTTATGATTACACATCCTCTGTGTCACTGCATTTTTAGGTGCTGAGGATGTCTACATGGCCAAAACACGATCTGTTCAAGTAAACAAAAATGCACCAAGGTTGCGAGTTATACAGTTTATTTAAACTGAGAATAATAAGAAACTTTCAGAATTTTTCTGTGTCAACGATACACTATGGTTTAATATGTTTTTCCGACAAAAATACTTAAAATTCCTTCTTGTAATGGTATGTTACTACACGTCTGAAGTTTGTTCGTAAGGCAAAAGGGCCTTCTACGTGCATTGGGAGTGAGTTTTTAATGTAATACGTAATTTTCTTTCAAATCTCGTGTATCAGAGCTTCGTTGAGCAAAATACATCTGAAGGAAAGAATAAGTAACTTGCTGTACGTGGTACCAATTTCAGCCACAAGAGGTAGAAATATTTAAATGTCCATGTGTGGACTTGTGTCTGTCAGAAAAAGGTCAATAATTTGAGTTGCATGGTGGTGCAAGTCATATATAAAACAGATGTGATTATGATTTAAAATAGATGTAGAAGTGTGCACAGGAAGGCTCAGGGGCAGAAAGTAGCAGTGCACCTGCCAAACAATACCTGAATAAGAAGTTTCAGCTGGGTGAGCCGTTTTTCCACTAGCGACTCAGCATCCTGTCAGTTTCGGTTATAGGAGACGATAATACCAAGATGTTTCGAACTACTGGGTTTCTCTAAACAGTTGTATAATTTTATCAGAAGTTTCAGCTTCTCATCTCTAGATCTATTTACACCCAAGTTCGCACATGATTTACACCATAAAAATCTCAAAGCACTTCCTTACTCCACCAAATTTGACTGTGTAGTGTACAATAAGTTGTTAATGTCGCTAAGCTTGTATAACCATTAAGTTTTAAAAATTGGATCATACCTTAAAAACTGGATTAGATGAAGAAGCGAGGTAGGAAAAATAAAGTTTAGCATCCCATTGACAATGAGATAGTTAAAAACGGATCGAAATGTAAGGGTAGGTCTAGGGTGGCAAAGAAAACTAAAAGCATCCAAAAACTGCCAAGAAATTTTTGGGTAGGGTAGAAAACCTAATGTGAATACTGTGACAAGGGCTTAAACCTACGGCGCCTTCTGTATGTGAGTCGTGTTATTTGTCTTGCTTGGTTGTGAGATAAAGAAAATGTACCATTATGAAGCTACAAGTTCAACTGTGACACATTTAGAGAAGAGTAATGGTAATTGCAGTATTTTACTGTGTTTGATTTTAAAATATCTGTTTTCACTCTATATATATTTATATGCACTAAAGTATTCGATTAGGAAATGTGATGTTAAAAGTAGTAGAGTGGTTTCGCTATTTACCTAGGAAAAAAAACTAATGTGGAAAGATGCAAAAAAGTGTAAAAATGCTCTCTGGTAGCAGAAATATAAGCTTTTCTGAAAAAGATTTATAAATTAACTTCGAATGCAAATTCATGGTTACATTTTATTACGTGACGAAAGATGATGGTTTTGAATGATACTGTTTCCAATTTAATGTAGTAGTTCCCAGAACAATTTATGTCTCTTAATGCAATACTTAATGTATATAATATAAAGCGTCTTTAAGTGTTAAAGAACTTTTTTCTGCAGTTGTCTGTCTGAAAGGCAAGTAAAAGGTGGATGACTATCAGTGGAAACAACAATAATATAGAATCTTTTTGAGATGTGGTGTTATAGAAGAATACAGAAGATTAGATGGGTAGACCGAATAAATAATGAGTAGATTTGGGGAAAAATTATGGCACTGCTTGTCTAAAGGAAGCGACAGTCTGATAGGACACATTATGAGACGTTAAGGAAATAGATTATGGACCTAAAACCTACTCTGTAGTGTCGTGACTTCTTGAGTATCTTTCATGTTTTACAACATGCTTAATTTCTATAATTCTGTGATACAAATAAATGGAATGGTCAAAAAGTGTGAATGATTCTACGAGAGCAGAATCTAGATTTGTTTTCAGTTTTCTTCTAATTTAACCACTCTACGATACCATGAGTCCGACTTACTGCTAAAAAAGTCAGTGTTTAATAACTGTAGCTACAGCTTGACAGTATGCATCAACTTGTAGTGACATTATAACTGATATATTCCCAGCAGAAAATAGTTTAAGGTTGGTACAACTTATCCTCTATGTCATACTCTTTTGAAGATCAAGCAAGTCGAAGCACTCAGGTTGTAACTCTCGATGGCCCATTAGGACATATGTGTATGTAGATACAAGATGGTACCGCAGAAGTGTCTCGACGGTAGCTAAAAGCTCCATTTAGGTAGCGACAGCATAATGTGGCAATTGCAAGATCTTATTTTGGTGGAATGATCAGCATTTACATTTGTTTCACCGACATTGACAGCCATCCAGTTGTTATGTCCATGAGTTCATAAACAAGTGCTCGTACATTGACTAGAGAGTTCTGAGGCTTCAAGAGGCGAAACAACAGGCGGAACGGATATTTTTCTACGTGAATCTACAAAATGTTAGGTGTCACAGTGTAAAACATTGCTTGTAATTTTACTTTCTATCTCTTTGGGTCCCCATGCTTTTATGATCACTGAGATCGATCTGTTTATATCTATCAGAAAATGTTCATTTTTGTGTAATCAAGAGTGGGCACTTTAAGTCGTCCGTGGTCCTCTGCTAGTATATGTCGACTCCTGTAGGAGTTACAGACTGAAACACTGGGGGAAGGAATTGGGAGAGATACTCCTATGTGATTGGTGGAAAGAATGGGTACTCTTCAAGCACTGACTGCGCACTAGCACCCGTGGGTTTTCGAGAATATTATTTAACACCGTAAAATGGAAAAATCTGTCTCGTATTGTACGAATAGTCATTTTAAGGAATTATTATTACATTGCAGGGTCCGAGTTCTTTCTGTGACGCTCGTTATCAAAGGAAGGAATGTTTCACACTGACAGCAATCCTATAGTCTGCTTCCAAATGGGTTTCCACTCTAGATAAAATTTCTTCAACCATTTACCTTCAGGTATGTCGAATCAAACTAGTTCACGTGTCAAACGTGGTTGGCAGGTATACACTGTAGATTCACTGTCTTCCCCCGTTCGGCACAGTGATCCGTGAATCACACAGCTGAGAGGACTAATATGATTCCACGCCAATTTCATTAGCAGGCTACTTTCACGCACGTCCGAAACATAGCAACTTGGGTGTCAAATTTGGTTGGCAGGTATAAACTGGAGATGAGGCATCTTCCCTTTCAAACGAGCCTTCTGTGAATCATGTACGTGAGTGAACAGGCATAGTTCATTTCGAGGTACCATTTCATCAATACTCTATCGCTACATATGTACAAAAACAAAGACATTTGCATGTGACTCACATGAGAGTGAGAACAAATGCAATTCATATTGGTTCCCAGCACAGTTGGATTCACAACACAGTGAGATCCAGTTAGGAGCTCTTGGAGCTGTGGAACCATTCACTTGGAAGCTCTCAAGTTGCTCTCGCCACGTCGGTGCCAGCTTACGATGTGTAGGAAGTGGTGGGTTTCTGAGGTACTGGTTCACAAGTGGAGAATTCAGCCAAATATGGATCATTAGGTGGCTATCTTCAGGTATATCCAAACAAAATAATTTGGGTGTCTCTTATGGTTGGCACATAGACTCTCCTCTGCGATATTATCGTCTGTGAACACGTTACTCAGAGACCAAATACGATCCGTGTCGGCCTAGAGCACAGTTGTATTAACAACGCAGCTAGAATCAGTTTGGAGCTCGAGACACCATTTTCCTCAGATACCCTCAGGCAGCTGTTGTCCGGGAGGTGTCAGCCCCTGACGAGCAGCAAGTCGCGCGTCTCCCAGATGCAGGCTGGCGAGTGGAGTTGGCGACGTCACAGGCTGGTCTCCATGGTGAGTAGCGCCCGGGACGCGGGCTGCGCCACCCTCACGCTGTCGGCCCTGGCCACCACGCTGGAGCTGCACGGCGTCGAGGACCGGAAGCGGGACCCCGGCCGGCAGATGTCGCCGCGCTCCGTCAGCGACCTCCGCAGCCTCGTGAGCACGGGCAGCCGCAGGGCCTCCTCGTAGGCTGGGGGCGGCTCCTCGGTGGGCGTCGTCACGCTGCGCCCTGCCACCGGGAAACCAGAAGGCGTGCGTCAGTAGCCGGGCTACTTGCTCTCCAGTTGCGTGGCTGAGGGTTGTCACAGTCTCGAGGACCTCTGTGGGCCTGTGATCTCCAATGCTACTGTGCTTATGAGATTGGGGACTGGGATCCTCTATATGCCTGGAGATGAGATTTAACTATTCCAAAGTAGATTCCATTTGAGTTACTAAATTGTCAGGGGATACAGCTGCACGTTCGGGCACCCAGTAATTACTATAGGAATTGTGGGTGTACTATCCAATTCATTAAATGTTGGGCTAGCAAGGCTACTTAGGATGGTAACAGCTGTAGCTTAGTTAGCGTTAATAGGCTTAGCTGGTAATTAAATGGGAGACATTGAATCTGAATCAGTTTTCATGTTTAGCAAGAACTGTACCACTGCGATCAGTGTGTGCTCAAGTATGAACTTTTCGTACAGATTGCCAAATGTTGCCTCATTTTTGAGCTAAATGTTTCTTTATACATATAAGGCACCACATTTTGTGCAACGCCTACACCACATGACCACCAGCGAACCGTCCGCAGCTCGTGGTCGTGCGGTAGCATTCTCGCTTCCCACGCCCGAGTTCCCGGGTTCGATTCCCGGCGGGGTCAAGGATTTTCTCTGCCTCGAGATGACTGGGTGTTGTGTGCTGTCCTTAGGTTAGTTAGGTTTAAGTAGTTCTAAGTTCTAGGGGACTGATGACCATAGATGTTAAGTCCCATAGTGCTCAGAGCCATTTGAACCATTTTTGAACCAGCGAACCGTGTGGTAAAGGTTTGTAGAAAAAAATCTGCATTTTTTAATCCTCCCTAACCCCCTTCCGCTCCATGTTTGTCAAAAATATTTGGGAACACCATCTCTCCTTCGCGAGTCCACCCTGATGATTATGAAACCAAGCTATCTCCAAACCAGTGCCTGAGGTTGTTGTTCATCAAAATTTATAAAACCCTTTGAACAATCTCCAAAATGAGTGTCTGGTCTGTACGAGGTCTTGATGGACAAGGTCAACTGTTCCTTTTCTAAATGCCAGTTTACTTCAGAATTGGGCCAACCTATGTGGACTGCCAGCCCGCTAGCCACTTGTGACAGGGTCATTAGGTGATCACAAGTGAAATGGACCATGTGGGAGCTAGGTCCATGTAGGCACAAGCAAGGAAGCACCTTGCTGCCAGAACAGGAAAGAGTAGACGATCCTCTGAAGCTGCGAGGAGCTTCCTTTTATGTATCCCTCAGCTTCCCTACATCCTGTACACATGTGATGTGTAGCAGGCGGATGCGATATCAGTTGTGGGGAAGAAGGAAGCATTGCTGAAGTGGTCCTCAAGCACATATGCCATAATTTTGAAGAAAATCTGTGAATTTATTCTTCAACTGGTTAGGAACATGTATGCCTCGACCAGATCAGATTGTATTATCAGCTTAGTAAAGCAGTGACCGAAATTGAGCATGGTTGAAATATTTGGGAGCCTGTCTGGAGTAAAGTGTGGATGAAGTGGTAATGTGTACTACGCGCTCAGGACAGACAGAAATGTGGCAGGCACTCACCCTGGAAGGGGTCCTCTGGACAGCGTTCCACCAGTGGACTCGGGTAGTAGAGGACCAGCTGCTGCTGCAGCTGTGGATTCTGGTGCTGGGGCGCCGCCATAGAGGACAGCGACCGAGGAAGACCCAGTCCGGCCGTCCAGCCACCGGGAGTTGCAGAAGCCACCGAGTGACGCGCCTGGCTGGACGACACCTGTAGAAAGCACCGATGTGAAGTTCTGACCCAAGGCTCTGGAATGAGGTTCTGGTGCAAGAGGCTGATGTAAGGCTCTGGTGTATGGCTCTGGTGCAAGGTTTTGGTGTAAGGGTCTGGTGTAAGAATCTGATCTAATGCTTTAGTGAAAGGGTGTGATGTAAGGTTCTGGTGTAGGGGTCTGGTGTAAGACTCCGATGTATGGCTATGGTGTAAGGCTCTGATGGAAGGGTTTTGTGTCACGTTGTTGTGTAAGAATGTGATGTAACTGTATGGTGTAATAGTTTGGTGCAAATTTCTGGTGAATGATTCTGGTATAAGGTTCAGATCTACATCAACATCCATACTCCGCAAGCCACATGACGGTGTGTGGCGGAGGGTACCTGAGTACCTCTATCGGTTTTCCCTTCTATTCCAGTCTCGTATTGTTCGTGGAAAGGAAGATTGTCGGTATGCCTCCGTGTGGGCTCTAATCTCTCTGGCTTTATCCTCATGGTCTCTTCGCGAGATATACGTAGGAGGGAGCAATATACTGCTTGACTCCTCGGTATGATCTCGAAACTACAACAAAAGCCCGTACCGAGCTACTGAGCGTCTCTCCTGCAGAGTCTTACACTGGAGTTTATCTATCATCTCCGTAACGCTTTCGCGATTAATAAATGATCCTGTAACGAAGCGCGCTGCTCTCCGTTGGACATTCTCTATCTCTTCTATCAACACTATCTGGTACAGATCCCACACCGGTGAGCAGTATTCAAGCATTGGGCGAACAAGTGTACTGTATCCTACTTCCTTTGTTTTCGGACTGCATTTCCTTAGGATTATTCCAATGAATCTTAATCTGGTATCTGCTTTACCGACGATCAACTTTATATGATCATTCCATTTTAAATCACTCCTAATGCCTACTCCCAGATAATTTATGGAATTAACTGCTTCCAGCTGCTGACCTGTTATATTGTAGCTAAATGATATGGAATCTTTCTTTCTATGTATTCGCAGCACATTACACTTGTCTACATTGAGATTCAGTTGCCATTCCCTGCACCATGCGTCAATTCGCTGCTGATCCTCCTGCATTTCAGTACAATTTTCCATTGTTACAACTTCTCGATGTACCACATCATCATCCCCAAAAAGCGTCAGTGAACCTCCGATGTCATCCACAAGGTCATTTATGTATATTTTGAATAGTAACGGTCCTACGACACTCCCCTGCGGCACATCTGAAATAACTCTTTCTTCGGAAGAGTTCTCTCCATTGAGAATGACATGCTGCGTTCTCTTATCTAGGAACTCTTCAATCCAATCACACAATTGGTCTGATAGTCCATATGCTCCTACTTTGTTCGTTAAACGACTGTGGGGAACTGTATCGAACGCCTTGCGGAAGCCAAGAAACACGGCATCTACCTGGGAACCCGTGTCTATTGCCCTCTGAGTCTCGTGGAAGAATAGCGCGAGCTGGGTTTCACACGATCGTCTTTTTCGAAACCCATGCTGATTCCTACAGCGTAGATCTCTAGTTTCCAGAAAAGTCATTATATTCGAACATAATACGTGTTCCAGAATTCTACAACTGATCGACTGATTTAGGTTTTTGGTGTCAGTTTGTAGTGTAATGTTGTGACATAAAATTATGGTGTAAGATTCAGGCTTAAAGCTCTGGCGTAAGGTGCTTGTATAATGATGAAGTGTAATGATTGGTGACAATACTCTGATGAAAGGTTATGACGTAATTTAAGGTCGTGGTGAAGGTAAACAAGTGATGTGCAGTTCTGGAATAAGGCTCTGGTGTAAGACTGCAAACAGCCACGAATCAAAACTGGGATGCAGGCGCAGACGTCATTAGATCTGAGTATTCAGTGTCGTACGAAGCCATAGCCACTGCACTCCCCACATCTTCACCTCGCCAACTATTGGCAACAACGACCGAGAGTAATTAGAAGTTCAATCTCTCAGAATCTTTATTCAACATTCTTATTCCGATGATTGTTAGGTTACGTGCAACTGTTTATGTACAACTGAATATATGCAAATTTTCGTTTGACTGACGGATTTCGTCTTAATTTATGGCGGAATATTCAGCGACCTGTGTGTTGCCCACAAGCTGTCAGTTAACAGGTTATCGCTGGTTCTCCACTTAATCTTCATTCTTATTGTGTCTGCAGCTGGAAGAGCTATTACGAAATTTAGCAAGAACTAGCTGACAGTCACTGTGCCGCATTGGCCTAACCAAATTAGGTGCAGGGGATGCCGTTTCGTAAATTGAATAGTCCTAGCTATCTGGCTCACGTCAATAATTTGCGGCATTGCGCAATTGCAAACCAACAATCCTTCAAGCAATCACATACGGGACGTGTCAGATGAGCGAAATGTCATGCGAGCAGACAAGCCACAACTACAGTAGTGGCTGTCCTTATTCGATGAAGGAATACAGGTGTCTCACCATGTGTCACTGGGCATTGTTGTGCTGAAGAACGACGTGTGCAGACGTCCGAAAGAGCGGCAGTGCACCTATCTCTACAGCAGGGACCTGCGTCGTTTTTATACGCAAGAACACATCCAGGAATATCAGACGGGGGGCGGCCATACTTTACTTTTATAAGGTGAATTTGTCGTTGGACAAAGCACAGAGAAAATTAAATTCAAAAGCCATAATTTCATCATATAATCATTCTTGTGTATATTCTTGTCGAAATAAGTAATAACTGTATATCACGTAGAAAGGTTAAGCTGATATATGAATTATTCGTAAGACATTTAAATCTCAATCTTAGTGTCATCTTTAGGATATCGTTGGTCATTTATCTGTACCCGGGAGAGCTCGTTGAAACTGCTTCTCGTAAGTAGTCATTTACATCTGCAGTTACATCTGTGGGCTGCACTCAGCCTCGTGATGCCAATCGAGGAGCTACTGTACCGAACAGTAGCGGCTTCGGTCAAGAATACCATCGTAACGGCCGGGAGACCGGTGTGGTGACCCCACGCGTCTCCTATTCGCATCCTCCTCTGAGGATGACACGGCGGTCGGATGGTCCCGGTAGGCCACTCGTGGCCTGATCACGGAGTGCTTTGTTTTTTTAGTTACATCTGTACTCTGCAAACCAACTGTGGAGTGCACGGCAAAAGTACTTCCCGTTGTATCAGTTATTAGGGATTTTTTCCCATTCCATCTACATATGGATCACGCGGGGGACGGGGAGGAGTGGGGCAGAATGACAGTCTAAACGCCTCCTCTGAGCGTTCTGTAATAGGTCGAATCTCGTACTCGCGATCCCTACAGCGGCGATGCGTAGGCGTATGTAGCATACTCGTAGATTAATCACAGAACGTTGCTTGAAGGCACCTTTAAGCAGTCTTTCCGGTATAGTTTCCTTCTACCTGCAAGAGTCTACCAATTAAGCTCTTTCGGTATCTTAGTGGGTCGAACAAACGTGGAATTAATCGTTCTGCCCTTCTGTGTACATGCTCAGTATCCTCTGTTGCTCGTATTTAGTATGGCTGTCACACACTTGAGCAATATTCTAGAGTGGGTCATACGCTTGTTTTGTAGCAATCTCATTTGTAGACTGATTACAGTTCTCTATTGTCCTACCACTCAGCCGAAGTCTGCCGCCGGCCGCGGTGGTCTAGCGGTTCTAGGCGCTCAGTCCGGAGCCGCGTGACTGCTACGGTCGCAGGTTCGAATCCTGCCTCGGGTATGGATGTGTGTGATGTCCTTAGGTTAGTTAGGTTTAGGTAATTCTAAGTTCTAGGGGACTGATGACCTTAGAAGTTAAGTCCCATAGTGCTCAGAGCCATTAGCGACATTTTGAAGTCTGCCACCTGCTTTATCTACGAATGAGACTGTGTGATAGTTCCATTTGATGTCCCTGCAAATTTTTGACCGTTTCAAACCGTGACCCATTAATACTGTTGTCATATGACACTACGTTTTTTTTTGTTTTGTCGAGCGCACAGTTTTATATTTCAGAAAATTTAAATCAAGTTACCAGTCTTTTGTACCACTTTGATCTGACTAAAAATTTGTGTATCTCTTTGCAGAGAGTGTTTCATTATAGAGAACTGTGCCGGCCGCCGTGGCCGAGCGGTTCTAGGCGCTTAAGTCTGGAACCGCGCGACCGCTACGGTCGTAGGTTCGAATCCTGCCACGGCCATGGATGTGCGTGATGTCCTTAGGTTAGTTAGGTTTAAGTAGTTCTAAGTTCTGGGTGACTGATAACCTCAGATGTTAAGTGCTCAGAGCCATTTGAACCAGTTGAGCCATTATAGAGAACTGCATTTCCAGAGAAAAGTCAGAGGTCACTAAGAAATCGTCCGGAAGTTCATTAATATGCATTCCCTGGGCCATTCCTCAAGTTACTTCTACATCTATCTATAACTTTCCATCCAACATAACTTGCTGTGTCCTCCTCACGAAGAAATCCCCAATCGAGTCACATATCACGCTCGACACCCTATATGATAGTACTTTCGATAGTAAGAGTATGTGCGGTACTGAGTCAAGTGCCTTTCGGGACTAAAGAAACACAACACCTGACTGGCTCCCTTGATTCGTGGCATTCAGGACGACATGCGACCAAAAGCGCGAGTTGTGTTTCACATGATCAGCGTTTCCGGAATGCGCGCTGGATCACTTCTGCTGCTCTTCTTATAGGGAGCTGTGGTATGTGATTTCTTCCAGCTATCGGTACGGATTTTTGTTCGAGGGATCTATGATCGATTGTGAGGGATGCTAACTCAGCCGGAAACTCAGTATAGAATATTCAGGCTCGGGAGCTTTATTCAGTTTTCAACGATTTCAGTTGTTTCTCAAGGTCACTGATACTAATTTATATTTCAGTCCCCTTTGCAGTGGTGGGAGAATTAAAATGGACTGTTAGTCGCGGGATTTAAGTTGTAAAGCGAGATTTGGAAACACTGCTAAGCATTTGTGATTTTGCTTTGCTACACTACGTTTCTCTCTCAGCCATGAGCGTATCGACACTAACTGTAGTTACACTAACAACCTCTACAGATGACCAGAACTGCTTCGGGTTTTGTGAATGATCTATCGGTAATATTCTGATACGGTAGTCATTGAAAGCTTCACTCATTGCTCTCGTAACAGCCAAACGTGTCTCATGCAACTATTCCCTACCTATAGCCATACGTTTTGTTTTGCACCTGTTACGCAGTAATCGCCATTTGTTTAGAAGTTCATTTTTCGGGGACGGTACGCCGTAGCACAGGACGACACGGCGGTCGGCCGGACGCGAGACGACGCTTCCACCTCTACATCGAGACGTGTATTTTGTTTTTATGATATTCATTGTTGAAAGCAAATAATTTGCTGTAGTATGTGGAGACGAAAAACGATTTCAGCTTGTATGATGTTTCCATTATATGACAATAAGATTATTTATTAAAAATACGTTAAGGTGGCGACACCTACAACGTGCTCACATGAGGAAAGTTTCCAACCGATTTCTCATACACAAACAGCAGTTGACAGGCGTTGGCTGGTGAATGTTGTTGTGATGCCTCGTGTAAGGAGGAGAAATGCGTACCATCGCGTTTCCGACTTTGGTAAAGGTCGGATTGTAGCCTATCGCGATTGCGGTTTATTGTATCGCGACATTGCTACTCGCGTTGGTCGATATCCAATGACTTTTAGCAGGATATAGAACCGGTGGGTTCAGGAGGGTAATACGGAACGCCGTGCTGGATCCCAACGGCCTCGTATCACTAGCAGTCGAGATGACAGGCATCTTGCCCGCATGGCTGTAACGGATCGTGCAGCCACGTCTCGATCCCTGAGTCAACAGATGGGGACGTTTGTAAGACAACAACCATCTGCACGAACAGTTCGACGACGTTTGCAGCAGCATGGACAATCAGCTCGGAGACCATGACTGCGGTTACCCTTGACGCTGCATCACAAACAGGAGCGCCTGCGATGGTATACTCGATGACGAACCTGGGTGCACCAATAGCAAAACGTCATTTTTTCGGATGAATCCTGGTTCTGTTTACAAGCTCATAATGGTCGCATCCGTGTTTGGCGACATCGCGGTGAACGCACATTGCAAGCGTGTATGCGTCATCGCCGTATTGGCGTATCACCTGGCGTGATGGTATGGGGTGCCATTGGTTACACGTCTCGGTCACTTTTTGTTCGCATTGACGGCACTTTGAACAGTGGACGTTACATTTCAGATTTGTTACGACCCGTGGCCCTACCCTTCATTCGATCCCTGCGAAACCCTACATTTCAGCAGGATAATGCACGACCGCATTTATGGATACAGAAAATGTTCGACTGTTGCCCTGGCCAGCACATTCTCCAGATCTCTCACCAATTGAAAACATCTGGTCAATGCTGGCCGAGCAACTGGCTCGTCACAATACTCCAGTCACTACTCTTGATGAACTGTGGTATCGTGTTGAAGCTGCATGGGCAGCTGTACCCGTACACGCCATCCAAGTTCTGTTTGACTCAATGCCCAGGCGTATCAAGGCCGTTATTACGGCCAGAGATGGTTGTTCTGGGTACTGATTTCGCAGGATCCCCAAATTGCGTGAAAATGTAATCACATGTCAGCTCTAGTATAATATATTTGTCCAATGAATACCCGTTTATCATCTGCATTTCTTCTTGGTGTAACAATTTTAATGTCCAGTAGTGTAAATTATCTGGTGGACAGGGTCGGTACCAGTGTGCTGTTGTTTGCTGTTGACGCTGTGGTGTCCAAGTTAGCCAACTGTAGGAGGATAAAAGATGACAGAGAAAATTTCTGGGTTGGTGTGATGAATGGCAGGTAACTCTCAATACAGGAAAATGTAAGTTAATGCGGACGAGTAGGAAAAGACAAATCCGCAGTGTTCGTTATTAATGCCCTGGTTGACACAATCATGTCTCTTAAAAATCTAGGGTTAACGTAGCAAAGTGATAATAAATGAAACGGGCATGTGAAGATTGTGATAGGGAAGGCGAATTGTCGACTTCGGTTGAGGTGAATTTTGGGAAAGTGTGGTTCATCTGTAAAGGAACCGCACGTAGGACGCTGGTGCGACCTGCGCTTGAGTAGTATTAGAGTGTTTGGGATCCGTACCACGTCAGTCTGAAGGAACACACTGGATCGATCCGGAGGCAGGCTGGTAGATTCGTTAACAGTGGGTTCGAACGACTAGTAAGTGTTACGGTAGTGTTCTGGGAACTCAGGTGGGAATCCCTATAGGGAAGGCGACGTTCTTCTCGAGAAACACTACAGAGAAAATTTAGAAAACCGGCATTCCATCCTGAGTGCAGAACGATTCTTCTGCCGCCATTTTACATTTCGCGTATGGATCACGAAGGTAAGATAATTAGGTGTCATACAGAGGCATGCAGACAGTCGTTTCTCCCTCGCTCTATTTCGGAATAGAACGGGAAAGAAAGTAATTAGTGGTAGTACAAGTCCCCTCCGCTATGCACCGTATGGTTGCTAATGTAGTACGTATGTAGATGTAGATGTAGATATGGATATGGATATGAATATGAATATAGAGGGGGAAAAATACTAGGAATCAAGCAGTGAGTGGAATGTTAGAAACAGATTATAGAGGATGTTGGGCGTATAAGAGGAGTAGATTATACACGAAGGGAAAAAAATGGAGGGTCGCATCAAACCAATCGAGAGACTAGTGACTTAAAAAGAGAAGTCGAATTCTTCGTAAGCTCCTTGCGTAACATAGTTCCCGCTCTTTCCTTCGACGGAAGTCAAGCCTGTGTACACTGAACAAAATCCAATTATTGTTGCAGAAGCGGCTCCCGTCGGCACTTCAGAGGAAAAAAAGATGTATTCCAGGCTTTCTAAGGGCAGCTTCATGTTTATGCAAACTTCATTAACATCGAAGCAGAGTGCAATGCATAAATTTTATTACTCTACCGACAGTCGGGAGCTTTGAAACTGCAAGCACTGCAAAAGATGTCTAGCTTCCACGGGGAAGGTCCCAAAGCGACAACAATGTCAGCGCCGATGGACATTTGTTCGGCTTTTCGCCATTCTGAATTTGACAGTCTCGTCTCTTTTAATTTCATGCAATGTTAAATGACAGCAAAGCTGAACAGAATATGAAATGTGTCAGAGAAGTCAACTTACGCCAGAAACGTAGATAACACGTTTTTAAACTTTGATTAAAGTTAATAATTGGTTCCGTCGGGATTCTGAGCTTTCTTCGGAAAACTAAAATTTGTTACATTTTACAACTGAGTCGTTTCGGCCTTAGAGGCAATTTTAGTGTGACACGAAATGTTATGTTCGAACATTATGTATTACCTCGAAGAGAATGGTCTATTGACACACAGTCAACAGCTATTTAGAAAACATCGTTCTTATAAAACACAACTTGCTCTTTGCTCACAAGAAGCGGTGAGTGCTATCGACAAGGGACTTGCAGTTGATTCCGAGTTTCAGGAGTTCCAGAAGGCTTTTACCTCGGAAGCGGCTTGTAATCAGTTTGCAAGCATATGGAATATCGTCCCAGTTATGCGACTGGATTCGTGATTTCTTTCCAGAAAGATCACAGTTCGTAGTAATTGATGGAAAGTCATCGCGTAGAACAGATGTGATTTCTATTGTTCCCCAGGGTAGTGTTAGAGGCCCTCAGCTGTTTCTTATTTATACAGTGTGGTCCATTGGTAATGATCGGACCAAACATCTCACGAAATAAGCATCAAACGAAAAAACTACAAAGAACGAAACTCGTCTAGCTTGAAGGGGGAAACCAGATGCCGCTATGGTTGGCCCGATAGATGGCGCTGCCATAGGTCAAACGGATATCAACTGCGTTTTTTTTAAATAGGAACCCACATTTTTGTTACATATTTGTGTAGTACGTAAAGAAATATGAATGTTTTTGTTGGACCACTTTTTTCGCTTAATCTAACTTATACTAACTTACGTTAAGGACAACACACACATCCGTGCCCTAGGGAGGACTCGAACCTCCGACGGGGGGGGGGGGGGGGGGGGGGGGGGGGGGGGCGCGAACCGTGTGCCAATGCGCCCTAGACCCTGCCCGGCGTCTTGGACATGATATAGGATATGGGGCGGTCATCATTAAAACAAAGACGCTTTTCGTTGCGGTGGCATCTTCCCACACATTTCAATCACGAACTTTCTCCTCCGAAAGTGAAAATATTTTCTTGACGCTGAGCTGCCTGTGAAGAAACGATCTTCCTAACGAAGTAAAGGAAATCAGGGCCCGCACGGGAAGATACAGGTGTTCGTGTCTTCCGTGCGGTGTTCGAGAGTGGAATAAGAGAGAACTGTTGTGAAGATGGTTCGATGAACCCTCTACCGGACACTTAAGTGTGACGAGTTTCTTTGCGTGGCCATCCTCTGCAGCAAACACAGAAATATTTGTTTCATAAATAAAAACGCCTTCTTCTCTTGCTGCACTGTGTTTTATTTTCCCAGGCGCGTTTCGCCTTTTTTTACTTTAAGGCATCATCAGTGGTATTTATAATGATACAGTTAAACAGTGAACTCAAAGCAGTTATGTCTACATTAGTGTCACGTCTACAATAGTGACATAAGACTGATAACGCGTCAAAATAAGTGCAAACACAATGAAAGTGGGAAGGAAAATGTTTGAAACACGAAAGACATGCTTATGTTTCGTAAGTAGCGCTGTAGTGCGACCTTCATGTGACCGGATGAGGGGAAACACTGATTCCAACTGAAAACAGGAAGAACCGTACGTAATCAGATATTTACATAAAAAGCTAGCAGTGAACTGTTTTATAATCTACGAATAAATACATGTCAAAACAAAAACGTATCATAGCTGTATCATTACAGATACCACTGATGATGCCTTAAAGTGAAAAAAGCCGAAACTCGTCTGAGAAAATAAAACTTAGTCCAGCAAAAGAAGGCGTTTTTATTTACAAAACAAATACTTGAGTGTGATTTGCGGAGTATCCATGTAGATGTAGATGCAGATGTAGATGTGACGGATTTCATACGAGGGAACCAAAAACTAAGTTACACATAATTATGGCAGGCCAAATAACGTTTTTGGCTGTTGATCTGCATTTCGAAGTGACACCGATACACGGCAACGTCACAAAGTGTCTGTAAGAAATCGAGCCGAACGCTCTACCAATCGTACAGTTCCTCCACGACAGAAATCCGCTACCAGTCACGGAGCCATTCGAGAACTGCTGTGTGGATGTATTCATCATTGGAAAACCTCTTCCCCCCCCCTCCCCCCCCCCCCCCAAATTGTTCTTTCAACTTCCCAAAAAGGCAGAGTTCGCGTAGTGCAAGATCTGCACTTCCAGATCAACATCATCCACGTCTGTGTTGCCACGGTCATATCGCTGGCACCAGTGCAATACAACTGGACGCGACAAAGCATTTGGTCCGTAAAGTATCAGAATGTAGCGCTCAATCTTTGTGCAATTTGGACGTTTCGCCGACAAGAATCTTAAGGTTTCAACTGTGGAGTACGTTTCCGGATGGCGCGCTATTTCACTGTGGTGCACCGGGAACATGTACTCCCTTGTGACAGAGCGCCACTATTACTGACCAATGATCTTAGCGCGGACCCTCACGCGCAAATAATTTTCTGAAGTCTCTACGTAATAACGTTCTGCAAACATTTTTTAAATCATCAGGAGATTGGAAATATAGATGTGAAAGTTAATTTTGCACAAAGATGATGCAAGTTCATATTTATTAACAGTCAGAGTTCACCTACAAAGTTAATTAAGAGAATTTCTGTAAGACAGTTGAAGGTTTTGTTTAGGGTCCGGCATCTCTGACTTACATAGTGTACGGCGGAGATTTTGTGTGTAAGGGAAGTTCAGTAGATTTCCACCTGAGAACGGTCATAACTGTTAGGTTATGAATTTTTTGTTTAGAATATCGAGGAAATGTGGAAATGAGGACAAGTGATTAACGTTAGCAGGAGTTTACATTGGAGTTACGCTGCAAGCCAGACGAATTGAGCAGACATTGTTTGACATAAACGGTAAGTAATTTTACTTGGCTGTCATGTTTCAAGAGCAGACGCTATTTCATTTGATATCATAGTTTTCATGTTGTTAAAAACGCGTCATGTAATAAGATGAGGCGCACAATAATATTCTGAAATAATGTCCTTTCACTGAATCAAATAATTACATTACGTAACATATTTTGGAGCTGATATTGAATATGATCTGCTATGTGCATCTGTAACCGGCTAGGACGCTCGGAATTATTTTAAACGATTTAAATAAATAGACGAGATTGACAGGCGCCATCTTATATTTCGTGCTGCTAACATCGCAAATCAACTGCAAAGATATCACATCCCGCGAGCTGCATGTCAATGAAAACATCTGTCTTCTATCACGCCTTAATGCCAAATGTTAACAGCTATAGATGAGGCTAACTGACTGATTACATTCCGTTCACCGACAGATGCTGTTTCGATAGAATATTTAATGCGTCGCAGAAAACAGTAAAACTAATTCGCTCTTTAAAGTTTCGACAATGTAAGAGTTTCGTGAGGGATGATATACAAACTAAACTTCAACACTTCTCGGAATAGGTTATGTATCCTGCAATCGTTTGTTGACATTAAATTTAAAAAAAAAACTGGAAAATGTTTTCCTCGTAAGCAGTTACCGACAGCTCAGTTCAACAAATATAGACAAACAATTCTCGAAATTTTAGCGATAAACTTTCAATTCATTCATATAAAAGTGATGTAAATAAATATGAAACTGACGATTCCTTGTAATTTCGGAAGTAAACTTCTATAGCAACGAACTTACATCGGATTTTGAATTCAAATGACTGCTACAAATCGATTAAAAATTTGAACTACTGCATAGAGATGTACCGAAAGTCTGTAATAACAATTTAAAGAGACTTTACAGAAATTCGCGCAAGTTTACTAATGCACACGAGTATTGCCTATATTTTTTTTTGTTCTAATTTAACTGACAAACAAGTAGAAACACATTTCCTTGGCTAGCTCATTTGCTCCTAATTGGTGTGGGTGTGCTGTTGCCAACATGCCTTTTGTTCGGTTTGACGTAAGTTGGCGGAGTTGGTTGCGCTGTCATAAACCTCTAAAGTTCTACGTCAGTGCTCCGTCCGTTTACTTTGAGTCATTGACTGTCAATGGAATCAGCATGAATAAGTATATTATCCTCTATTGTGACCAAGCTCTTCTATCGCACATATTCACATAAAACGACCGTTCATAATAGTTAAGTAGTAGTGTAAAGCAACTTGCTCAGCAGAGATGTAATGAACGTTGGAACTGTACTGTTACACACGTTTCTCTTGGCGGCACACCCACAACTGTTGATATTTATCATCAGTGATAATACCCGCTACATCCGTAAAATTGTTTATTTCTTGAAAGGAAAGCACAACCCTGTTTCAGTACCTGTGCCTGTGTATAAAATGTGAGTCCATGGAGGTGAAAATTAGGCTAAAATATCGCATTCCTGGTACACGACATAAACAATTTCTAGGCCTGCCGGTAGGCTTGTCACAGAACAGGAGAAAGGTCGGGGCTTAAGGGCGTGCCAAACATGGATCCGTATAAAGTTAGAGAGGCGGCGTTCCAAACACAGTGGAGCACGCACCCATCAGGTCGTGCCAGGCACACACCACAGTTACAATGAATTTGAGAGGCTCTCCTATTTTATTTCATGTACCATGGATGCACTATTTTAGCCTAATTTAACCGCTGCTATTCGACTTTTATGGAGTTGCACATTATATGCACCTGAAGATGGAAACCGGCTTGTACTTTCCTTTAAGAACCTAAAAAAATTTGCATGTTATCATTCATGATGTACTGTTATCAACTCTCCTTGCGATACTTATTCTTTTCCTTTAGTATATGTTCAACTCTTGATATATGGGTATCAGGTTGGCCACGTTCTAGACAGAGTTAAGTTTGAGCTGGATTCTGGCTGGAGAGATATTGTTGATTCCTGTACTACGTTGCACATTGAAGTGTGGAAAGTTATTCTAAGAAGGCAACTGAAGAAATACGCCAGTGCCATCTGTGGAGTTATTTGGGTGCAAGAACTGAAAGACCGATAAATGTTTTCGTTGCTCCATTACTGACGAATCTAAATTTCAGTTCTACGGCTATTCATTTCGCTAATTAGTCATAAAGGTTCCAAATGGACGGCACAGACACACCATTTCAGCGGACGAGCCCAAAGTAAACGGTCAATTGTATTTCTCTACGCCGTTACGACAACGACGACCTCCGTATCAGGACACACTTTGCACCGGTTGAAGTCCACCGGCTGCAACTAATTTTTTTTAAAATTTAGTAATGTCAAGAAAAGGATCAGACATTTATTTAGAGATTTGTAATTGACTTAATGATTATAAGAGTGGTGTAGATAGGGCATTTTAGCAGAAAAGGGAAAGAAGGTGGCGAGATATAGAAATAGCTACCAAGTACATCAGGAGCCATAACCTTTTGAAAGAGGACATAGAAAGTTGCCCCGAATACCTATCATTCATATATAATAGCTCTATTTGAAACCCACCATTTTAGCCGAGACCGCTGATGCGCTGCTTCCTGGACTCGGGTATGTGTGCCGGCCCCGGATCGAATGCGCCCGGCGGTTTAACGACGAGGGCTGGTGTGCTGGCCAGCCTGAATGTGGTTTTTAGGTGGTTTTCCACATCCCTCTAGGTGAATACCGGGCTGATACCCATGTCGCGCCTCAGTTACACGACCACAGAGATTTGAAAACGTTCGCACTATTTCATGGCTTAAACTGGACACAGAGAGCTGGGGTACACTATTTCCGTCCCAGGGGGTACGGGGTCGTGACAGGAAGGGCATCCAGCCACCCTCTGACACTAACATCGCCAAATCAATAGTAACAAGGCCGACCCCGCGTTGTAGTGGGACAAAGGCCCAAAGGAAATGATGATTATAGCTCTATTTGAACTTTCTTCCTGTGACATATGGTACCAGTATTAGTTTATATCTACATCCTTACATATGTTTTATGGAACATGTATGAACACAGAGAAGTAGAACTCTGGACGTTGCTGTTCGCAGTTATGAAGCGAAGTTACTCACAAGTGTACTTATTCCTGCCGGTTCTGTATGTGTGTAAACAATGACTTCAGTATCACAGAGACATACTCTGTAGCGCTGTAAGGAGACACCAGATTAACTAGTCATGTAGCTTTGAAATCTATCGAAGCGTGTTTGGTAAAATTAAAAATATTTACAGCATCCAGAAACGTCGTAATCAGGATAGTATTTGTAACACTTAGAATGGGGACGTAGAGCCACAAAAAGAATCGGATATTGTTGCTATAGTGGAAATTTGTGTGTCTCTTAAAGTATGATTTTGACATGACGAAGGAAATGGCTGCAGAAGCGCGATCGGAGGTGCACGACCGGAAGTACGTGTTCAAATTCTGCTATTCAGAACTTTCGATACTACGACTGCTGGTCACCGCTGTAGACGCAGTGAAGGACGAAGCGTAGTTGCTATCGAGCTTTATTGAGGAAGAGGAGCAAGAAGAGTTCTAACACACAGTTAAATTGCACACATTAAAAAAGTTTTGCATCACCCCGGTTCCCGGAACTCCTGAAGATAGACGTCGAGTGTGGATATTGTATCACAGACACAGTCCCTTTGACTGTTCAGAGATGTCACTAAATCCGTCCAAAGATGTAAATAACCATTCATGAGCACCGCCTATTAGACGGAGGGGGTCCGACAGCCGATCATTCCAGTCATTCCACCAGGAAGGAGGTACACGGCTCGTGTTGTCTGTAGTTCAACCATGCCTAGAGGTCAATACTGCGGCTCGATGGCGTCCGCATTGTTACTTTGTGCCAGGGAGCGCTCTCAACAAGGAAAGTGTCTAGGCGTCTCGAAGTGAACCAAAGCGATGTTCGGACATGAAGGAGATACAGAGAGACAAGAACTATGACATGCCTCGCTCAGGCCGCTGAAGGGCTACTACTGCAGTGGATGACCGCTACCTAAGGTTTATGGCTCAGAGGAATCCTGACAGCGACGCCACCATGTTGAATAATGCTTTTCGTGCAGCCACAGGACGTCGTGTTACGACTCAAACTGTGCGCAATAGCTTGGCCCAACGGCTCAGGATTGGCCTCACGATCTCTTCACCGATGAGTGTCGAAGGCATACGTTGGAGACGTGCTTGTAGGCAACCCGGTCAGGCTGAACGCCTTAGGCACACTGCCTAGCGAGTGCAGCAAGGTGGAGGTTCCTGCTGCTTTGGGGTGGCGTAATGTGTGGCCGTCGTACGCCGCTGGTAGTCATGGAAGGCGCCGTAATGGCTGTACGATACGTGAATCCATTCTCCGACCGACATTGCAAACATATCGGCAGGATATTGGCGAGGCATTCATGGAAGACAGTTTGTGCACATGTTGTGAATGACTTCCTTCAGGATAACGACATCGTTCGGCTAGAGTGGTCAGCATGTTCTCCAGACATGAAACCTATCGAACATGCCTGGGATAGATTGAAAAGGGCTGTTTGTGGACGACGTGACCCCCAATCACCCTGAAGGATCTACGCCGAATCGTCGTTGAGGAGTGGGACAATATGGACCAACAGTGCCTTGATGAACTTGTGGATAGTACGCCACGACGAAAACAGGCATGCATCAATGCAAGAGGACGTGCTACTGGGTATTAGAGGTACCAGTGTGTACAGCAATCTGGACCACCACCTCTGTAGGTCTCGCTGTATGGTGGTAAACATGCAATATGTGATTTTCATGAGCAATAAAAAGGATGGAATGATGTTTATGTTGATCTCTATTCCAGTTTTCCGTATAGGTTCCGGAGCTCTCGGAACCGAGGTGAAGCAAAAATTTTTCTGATGTGCGTATTTGATACTCACTCCACGTAATTGCGACTTACTTGAAATGATTTCAAAACATCCCTATAAAGGGATATATTCTAAGAGTGATTGAGTTTAAGTTTGGAAAAGTGATTTTCAGTTCCATTATTAAAAATTAATTTTCCACTGTGGTCTTATTTGTTTTTGTAAATTCAAAGTGTAAATATATGATGGCAGATACTGCTTCGTTTGCAGAAGAAGAACGACAGTTTACCATCGAAGTGCGCTGTGTGGTCTACATTGGATTTGGGGGGAGGGGACCAAACAGCGAGGTAATCGGTCTCATTAGGTTAGGAAAGGATGGGGAAGGAAGTCGGCCGTGTCCGTTGAAAGGAACCCACGTCCGGCCACCCTGATTTAGCTGTTTCATGATTTCCCTAAATCGCTTCAGGCAAATGCCGGCATGTTCATTTGAAAGGACACGGCCGACTTCCTTCCTCATACTTTCCTAATCCGATGGAACCGATGACCTCGCTGCTTGGTCCCTTCCCCCCCCCCCCCCTCCCCCCCAAATCAACCAACCAACCAACACCTATTAGTGGGGTGTGTCCACGATTCACCTTTATCACGGCTGCGGCCGACACTTTCAATGAGGTGTCTGAATCTCTGTGGAGGAGTAGCAGTTTATCCTTCCTCAAGAGCCGAAAGCTGATAAGGTAGTGGCGCCGGGTCGGCAGAGAAGTCGACCCTATGACTCGTCCAAAAGGTGTCCCATTAGGACCAGGTCGGTACTCTAGGTAGGCCTGTCAATTTCAGGAATGTTGCTGGTCACAAGCATTGCCGCACAGATGCTGCTCCGTGACAGGGTGCATTACTGTGCCGATAGAGTCATCATATCCGATCTGTTCCTCTACTGTACACAGTACACAACGCAGTAAACTGTGTTCGTGTCCTTCCCAATTTAGTGCTTTCTTAAGCGCAATAAGAGGACCTCACCCTAACCACGAATGACAACCCTATATCAGAACAACATCACCTCCTCTGTACTTACTGTTGGCATTACACTTAATGGCAGGTAACGTTCCCGAGGCATTCATCAAACCCACAACTCTACGTGAATCATCAGGCCAGACCGCACGTTTCCATTCATCCATCATCATCGCTGTTTGCGCCACCCGAGCGTCGCTTAGCACCGACAATAAAATTCTTTTAACTCCCTACCCACAGTCACTTAGCAAGTTGGAATGCTGGTAGCACTTTACAACTCACGAGCGATTCCTCGTGTTGATATCGTGCGATTTTTTACACCCACCCTTCGCAATACTGGACGGTCTCAGACTGTCAGTACGCGAGGTCTGCCAAATCTTGGTTCAGCTCTTGTCGCTATTTCCCGTTTCTACTTCACAATCACATCAGGAGCAGTCGACTGGGGGAGTTTTAGAAGGGTTGAAATTTCAGGTGACGTCCGATGAGCAGATCACGCTCGAAGTCACTGAAATTCTCTTGACTGATCCATTCTTCTGTTACAACGCAGCACTCCCTACGTCCGTATTCACTGGCATGTCTGTCTTTCGTGATACCCAGTGGTCATTTCTGCAGTACATAGCGGTGTTCGGATACTTTTGATGAGATCGTGTGTGATGATAGTGATGTACGTGTTACTTGAAGGAGTACTTTTTTAGATGTGAGGTTCGCCAGCTATGCAAAACACCGTTTTTCTCAGTACCCAAACATGTTTCGGCACCACTGTGCCATCATTAGCGAGATTTCGTTTTTATTTATTCTGCAATATAAACATTTTTGTTAAATGATTATA
Organism: Schistocerca piceifrons; assembly: GCF_021461385.2. Taxonomy (NCBI): domain Eukaryota; kingdom Metazoa; phylum Arthropoda; class Insecta; order Orthoptera; family Acrididae; genus Schistocerca; species Schistocerca piceifrons. Next base: position 220,108,144 of record NC_060146.1, read on the forward strand.
AAATTATGTGCATTTTTAGTTCAAACCACAGATCGTTTCTTTTTGTAAATACCTTTACATTTGGTGTGCATGAATTTTCTGGATCACTTTTGTGTTAATTACAACAGATAGCTTGTCATCTGCAACCAAACGATGTTGATGAGAAAGTTTTTTGCTGGGACTTGACCTATCTTCTAGAATGTGATTTAGTTTTTCGCGATGTTTTCGCGCCTATTTTCGTTTTTACTTACGTTTTCGTGTGGCAAGCACTTCCATTCTCCGCATCATGCTGAGATGTTGTGATGCATACGTGAGTATAACAAGTATTTTCCACAAATAAGGTAGTAAAATACTTTTCATTGCACCAGAACACAGTGTGATTGTGGTTTGCTATGTGTCCCAGCCCACTTAGTGTTCATTCGTTCACCAGAGAGTTTGGCGCCAAATTTGAATTTTGTTTGCATTTAATCTTGTTTGTTTGCGTGTGTGTATGTGTGTGTGTGCGCGCGCGCGTCTGGGAGTGTGTTTTCAGTGTGCTTCCTAGCTGTGTGTGTTGTCTTTTATATGGTATTCCTTTTGTGTGAAAATGGTGCGTCTTTGTAGATTTTAGTGTATCTATTTTTCGTGTGTGTGTGTGTGTGTGTGTGTGTGTGTTTAGACTTTATCTGTTTGTGCTGTTTTTATTTGTAAAGTTCCTTTAATATGTTAAATAGTGTGCACTTGCAGAGTGTACTGTATTCGTTTAAGACCTGTTTGTCACACTCGTTGAGATAAATCAGGCTGGTAGTTTATTTAGAAAGGACATCTCGGTGCGTGTGAATTCCTAAGAGACCAAACTGCTGAGGTCATCGGTCCATAGACTTACACACTACTTAAAATAACTTAAACTTATGCTGAGAACAACAAATGCATCCATTCCTGAGGGAGGACTGGAACCTCCGGCAGGAGTGGCCGCGCAATCCGTGACATGGCGCCTCTAACCTCGCCGGCTACACCTCGGTCCAGTACGGTGGTGAGTGTGTACCTGGTGGACCGGCACGGCCGGGTGGTGCTGCGACGCGGAGCGCGGGATGCCGGCGCCGCAGATGCTGCCGTTGCTGTTGACGTTGAGGCTGGCGCCGCCGCCGCCGCCGTTGAGTCCGCAGCTGGAGTAGCAGGAGGCGGACTGCGGCAGCAGGCTGGTCGGCCTCCGGGGGGCGGCCGCGGCCGCGTCTGCAACGAGGCGCCGGTACAGAGTCACACAGGCAGCGGGGGCAGGCGGTCGGACTCACACACGTGTGCTATACGAAGCCGCGACTGCAGGTGGAAAGAGACGGCAGTGTTATCTGCTCGGTAGAGTTCCAAAAGGATGTTTCTCACAGGGGCAGCTGTGATGTGAAGCAGAAGGAAACATTAATGACCAAGGAGATATCACGAAGGGAGTTCCACGAGATTCAACTCTTGGTCCACCCTATTCTTTATTTATAGCAATGTCGCAAAGAAGCCTATTAGAGAGAGAAAACAAGACAATGTTAATGACGCTTTTCGAAGAATTATTACACTGAAGCGCCAAAGAAACTTGTGTAGCCATGCGTATTCAAATACACGGATATGTAAACAGACAGAATACGGCGCAGCGATCGGCAACGCCTATACAAGACAACAACAAGTGTCTGGCGCAGTTGCTCCCTTCCCCCTTCCTTGTGGCAGGCTCCCGGCTTTTTCGTGCAACCAGTATATTTTTAGTGCGCTGAATTTCGTCGCCATTGTGCTAGTGTTCCTGTTCCCATCAGTTCATCAGTGTCTCTCCTTCGGTGCTCCTACGTTCACGTCTGCAACTCTGTCTCTCCGTTTGTATATAGTGCTGAACTTTTTATACAACCAGTGCGTCCGTGAACGCCTTCCTTTATTTTAATATGTATGTCTCCTGTTTTTGTCCTCCAGGTATGATTGTTTTTATGCCTTCTTGTTTAATGTATGTTTTTCTATGCCCGGAGAGCGGCATAGATAGACCGCTGCCGGCCTACCTTTTTCTGTAAAGGTACGAAAATAACAATAAAGGGAAAAAATGGCGCAGTTGTTAGGTCGGTTTCCGCTGCTACAATGGCAGGTTACCAAGATTCAAATGAGTTTGAACATGGTGTTCTAGTCAGACCACTAGCGATGGGACACATCATCTCCGTGGTAGCGATGAAGTGGGGATTTTCCCGTACGACCCTTTCACGGGTGTACAGTGATTTTCACGGGTGTACAGTGATTCTCAGGAATGCGGTTGGAAAAAGATCCTGCAAGAACGGGACAAACGACGACTGAAGAGAAGCATTCAAAGTGACAGAAGTGCAAACCCTTCCGCAAACTGTTGCAGATTTCAATGCTGGGCCATTAACAAGAAATGGCTCAAATGGCTCTGAGCACTATGGGACTTAAGATCTGAGGTCATTAGTCTCCTAGAACTTAAAACTACTTAAACCTAACTAACCTAAGGACATCACGCACATCCATGCACGAGGCAGTATTCGAACCTGCGAACAGAGCGGTCGCGCGGCTCCAGACTCAAGCGCCTAGAACCGCTCGGTCACATCGGCCGGTCGCCATGAACAAGTGTCAGCGTGTGTACCATTCAACGAGACGTCATCGATATGGGTTTCCGGAGCCGAAGGCCCACTCGCGTACCCTTGATAACTGTATGACACCAAGCGTTACTACCCCACCTGGGCCCGTCAACACTGACATTGGACTGTCGATGTCTGGAAACATGTTGCCTGGTCGGAAGAATATCGTTTCAAATTGTATGTGTACGGGTATGGAGACAGGCCATGAATCCATCGACCCTGCACGTCAGCAGGGGACCTGTTCAAGTTGGTGGAGGCTCTGTAATGGTGCGGGGAGTGTGCAGTTGGAGTGATATGGGATTCCTGATACGTCTAAAGACGACTCTGACGGGTGACACGTACGTAAACATCCTGCCTGATCACCTGCATCCATTCACGTCCTCTGTACATTCCGACGGACCTGGAAAATTCCAGTAGGACAATGCGACACCCGATACGTCCACAATTGCTACTGAGTGGTTCCAGGAACACTTTTCTGAGTTAAATCACTTCCGCTGGCCACCATACTCCCCAGACATGAACATTATTGAGCATATCTGGGCGGTCTTTCAACGTGCTGTTCAGAAGAGATCTCCAGCCCATCGTACTCTTACGGATTTATAGACAGCCCTGCAGGATTCATGGTGTCACTTCCCTTCAGCACTACTGCAGACATTAGTGAAGTCCATGCCACGTCGTGTTGCTGAACTTCTGCGTCCTCGCGTCGGCCCTACATGATGTTAGGCAGGTGTACCAGTTTCTTTAGCCGTTCAATGTAAATGGTTCTGCAAATGTGAACTCTCCCTTAATTTTGAGGAAATAGTTCTGTACAAGAAACGTGGCCAATTGATGTAGTACATGGAGTCAGTGAACAGGATAGAGCGCTCCAAATATTTGGGTATGCATACTCTTGAAAACCTGAAACGGAAGAGTCATATTACAGAGCCCCTCAAAAAGTTCAGTTGTTTGGTAGACTGATTTGGTGGGAGGGAACCAAACAGCTAGATCGCCGGTCGCTTCGGATTAGGGAAGGATGGGTAAGTAAGTCGGCCGTTCCCTTTCAAAGGAGCCATCCCGGCAGTTGGTTCAAATGGTTCAAATGGCTCTGAGCACTATGGGACTCAACATCTGAGGTCATCAGTCCCCTAGAACTTCGAACTACTTAAACCTAACTAACCCAAGGACATCACACACATCCATGCCCGAGGCAGGATTCGAACCTGCGACCGTAGCAGTCACGCGGTCATCCCGGCAATTGCCTGAAGCGATTCTGGGAAATCTAGGAAAACCTAAAGCAGGATGGCCGGACGCGGATTTGAATCGTCGTCCTCCCTAATGCGAGTCTAGTGTGCTAACCACTGCGCCACCTCGTTTGAAACAGTTTACTTTTGCCCTCCGTATTATTGCTAGTCACAGAAACAACTTCATGACATATTATGCTTATTTCCACTCAGCAATGTCATATGCAGTAACTTTATTAGCTAGCTCATCACTTAGAAGCAAGTTTAGACTGCACAAAAGCGAACATTAGAAATAATAGGATGGTCCCACCTGCAGTCGTCATTCTCTCCAAGGAGTCAGGTATTTCAACTGCACCGTTACATTACATACAGGTAGCCCAGAAGGAACCGTCAGTATTCAGAGATATCATATGAACGATCATTCGAAGCCAAAAAGGCTGCTAAACATGGGCTGTAAAATGCATGCCTTAAGAGCTATGAGCACTTGTTCAGTAGAATCGATGTTTCCCACAGTAGCGACAATGAACAAGTGCCTATAGCTCGTAAGGTTTGCACTTTAGATCCCATGTTTCCATGTTTACTGGAGTTTTTTTTTTTTTTTTGTTCTTAATAACTTCCGTACTACCAGCTCTTAAAATACCAAAGGCAAAGGGCTTGCGGTAGAAGAGACTTGTTTCACAGTAGCCAACATAAAGAAGTGACCCTAGCTCTTGAGAAATGCATTCTAGAGCCCGTGTCTGCTAAACTTATAACAGTCCCGCCGTACACATGAATACTAACCATTCTTGCTGGAACACCCTGTAATCTCACTAGGGAAATTCGTCATAAATAACTCATCACAGTTTAGAAAGAAACAGTGATGTCCATGCCTAAAACACTAAAGGAGAAAATGACTTCTGTTACCCATTATTAAAACTGTCAAAGGCTCAGAAGGGAGTTCAACACCCAACAACAAAATTTTTTGATCACGAGTAATATTAAGTGTCCGTCATGTGACAGGCTTAAATTCTAACGTAAAATTCTTTTCCATGGAGGAATTTTCGTTTAAAAATGGTAGCCTGTAAAAAAACCCTAGTTTTTAATTGTAGTTCCATGAGTAGGACTAAAAAAGTATGTTCATCAATGTTAAAACTAATAATGTATATATATCCTCAAAAACATAATTTTATAAGAGACCTGTTCAAATAATGTATGGAACATTTAACTAAGTACAAGTATTTGACTGACAAACTATCAGGCAACTATGCAAGATGTTTCTGTGATGGGCAACTTTCAGGTGCGATGGAGAACGGAGAAAAGGAAATGTATTAATTTGGAATATGGATCCACTGTGTAGAAAAGACTGAGTCGAAATTTATGGAGCCTCATGTGTTATAAGACTGCCAGCCGGTTATAAAAGTATACCACTCATTTTTTGTATGAAGATATAACAACTTATTACGTACATACGTGCTAGCATTGGAGGATGGTCGAACCTCTGCTACACGTGGACATACATTAAGCATAGCGGGGAGGGGAAATTCCACAATTCCACTAATACGCAGCAGACGGCCTGACGTATACGCCGGCAAAGTCTGTTCTGATGTTAAGCTCTGTGAGACTACAGCCTGTACTTAAACTTTGAAGCACACAGTCGACCTGCCAAATGAAATGGTGACGTACTCTGTTACACTATTAGGACAGTAATTTTCTATGATGGATGAGAGTAAGAATTTTCTGAAAATGCACATTCTTGAGCAGAATCTTGAGGAGAATCATGGACTGCCAGAAAAAAGAAAGGCGTCGGTGCATTTCAAATGTGGTACTATAGATACATGTTGAACATTAGGACTGAGAAATAAGAAATGAGAATGTTCTACACAGAATCATCGAGGAGAGGAACATACGGAAAACATCGACAAGAGGACAAGATGATAGTACACGTTCAGCCATCAGACAATAATTTACTTGTTGGCAGAACAATCTGTTGAGGTTAAAGCCTGCAGGGCAAGACAGTGTCTGGAATGTTGTTTGTTGTTGTTGTGGTCTTCAGTCCAGAGACTGGTTTGATGCAGCTCACCATGCTACTCTATCCTATCTCCCAGTACCTACTGCAATTCTGAATCTGCTTAGTGTATTCATCTCTTGGTGTCCCTCTACGATTTTTACCCTCCATGCTGCCCTCCAATACTAGATTGGTGATCCCTTGATGCCTCAGAACATGTCCTACCAACCGATCCCTTCTTCTAGTCAAGTTGTACCACAAATTTCTCTTCTCCCCAATTCTATTCAATACCTCCTCATTAGTTATGTGATCTACCCATGTAATCTTCAGCATTCTTCTGTAGTACCACATTTCGAAAGCTTCTATTCTCTTCTAGTCCAAACTATTTATCGTCCATGTTTCACTTCCATACATGGCTACAATCCATACAAATACTTTCAGAAATGACTTCCTGACACTTAAATCTATACTCGATGTTAACAAATTTCCTTGCCATTGCCAGTCTACATTTAATATCCACTCTACTTCGACCATCGTCAATTATTTTGCTCTCCAAATAGCAAAACTCATTTACTACTATAAACGTCTCATTTCCTAATCTAATTCCATCAGCATCACCCGAATTAAATCGACTACATTCCATTATCCTCGTTTTGCTTTTGTTGATGTTCATCTTATATCTTCCTTACAAGACACTGTCCATTCCGTTCAGCTGCTCTTCCAGGTCCTTTGCTGTCTCTGACAGAATTACAATGTCATCGGCGAAACTCATAGTTTTTATTTCTTCTCCATGGATTTTAATTCTTACTCCGAATTTTTCTTTTGTTTCCTTTACTGCTTGCTCAATATACAGATTGAATAACACCGGGGAGAGGCTATAACCCTGTCTCACTCCCTTCCCAACCACTACTTCCCTTTCATGCCCTCGACTCTTATAACTGCCGTCTGGTTTCTGTACAAATTGTAAATAGCCTTTCGCTCCCTGTATGTTACCCCTGCCACCTCCAGAATTTGAAAGATAGTATTCTAGTCAACATTGTCAAAAGCTTTCTCTAAGTGTACAAATGCTAGAAATGTAGGTTTGCCTTTCCTTAATCTGTTTTCTAAGATAAGTCGCAGGGTCAGTATTGCCTCACGTGATCCAACATTTCTACGGAATCCAAACTGATCCTCTCCGAGGTCGTCTTCTATCAGTTTTTCCATTCGTATGTAAAGAATTCGTGTTAGTATTTTGCACCGAGCGAGGTGGCGCAGTGGTTAGACACTGGACTCGCATTCGGAAGGACGACGGTTCAATCCCGCGTCCGGCCATCCTGATTTAGGTTTTCCGTGATTTTCCTAAATCACTCCAGGCAAATGCCGGGATGGTTCCTCTGAAAGGGCACGGCCGACTTCCTTCCCCATCCTTCCCTAATCCGATGAGACCGATGACCACGCTGTCTGGTCTCCTTCCCCAAACCAACCAACCAACCTTAGTATTTTGCAGCCGTTGCTTATTAAACTGATAGTTCGGTAATTTTCACATCTGTCAACACTTGCTTTCTTTGGAATTGGAATTATTATATTCTTCTTGAAGTCTGAAGGTATTTCGCCTGTCTGATACACTTGCTCACCAGATGGTAGAATTTTGTCATGACTGGTTCTCCCAAGGCCATCAGTAGTTCTGATGGAATGTTGTCTACTCCCGCGGTCTTGTTTCAACTTAGGCCAAACTCTTCGCGCAGTCTCATTTCTTCTTCATCTACAGTTTTTTCCATTTCCATAATATTGTTCTCAATTACATTGCCCTTGTATAGACTCCTTCCAGCCTTCTGCTTTCCTTTCTTTGCTTAGAACTGGGTTTCCATCTGAGCTTTTGATATTCATACAAGTGGTTCTCTTTTCTCCAAAGGTCTCTTTAATTTTCCTGTAGGCAGCATCCATCTTAAACCTAGTGATATATGCCTCTACATCCTTACATTTGTCCTCTAGCCATCCCTGCTTAGCCATTTTGCACTTCCTGTCGATCTAATTTTTAGACGTTTGTATTCCTTTTTGTCTGCTTCATTTACTGCATTTTTATATTTTCTCCTTTCATCAATTAAATTCAATATTTCTTCTGTTACGCAAGGATTTCTAATAGCTCTCGTCTTTTTACCTACTTGATGCTCTGCTGCCTTCCCTGTTTCATCTCTCAAAGTTACCCATCCTTCTTTTACTTTATTTCTTGCCCCCATTCTTGTCAATCGTTCTCTACTGCTCTCTGTGAAGCTCCCTACAACCTCTGGTTCTTTCAGTTTATCCAGGTCCCATCTCCTTATATTCCCACCTTTTTGCAGTTTCGTCAATTTTAGTCTGCAGTTCATGGCCAATAGATTGTGGTCTGAGTCCACATCTGTCCCTGGAAATGTATTAAAATTTAAAACCTGGTTGCTAAATCTCTGTCTTACCATTATACAATCTATTTGAAACCGTCTAGTATCTCCAGGCCTCTTCCATGTATACAATGTTCATTCATGATTCTTGAACCAAGTGTTAGCTATGATTAATTTATGCTTTGTGCAAAACTCTACCAGGCGGCTTTCTCTTTCATTCCTTACCCCAATTCCATGTATATCTACTACGTTTCCTTCTCTTCATTTCCCTACTACCGAGTTCCAGTCACCCATGACTATTAAATTTTCGTCTCCTTTCACTATCTTAATAATTTCTTTTATCTCATCATACATTTCATCAATCTCTTCGTCATCTGCGGAGCTAGTTGGCATATAAACTTGTACTTCTGTGGTAGGCGTGGGCTTCGTATCTATCTTCGCTACACTAATGCGTTCATTATGCTGTTTGTAGTAGCTTACCCACAATCCTATTTTTTTTATACATTATTAAGTCGACTCCTGCATTACCCCTATTTGATTTTGTATTTATAACCCAGTATTCACCTGACGAGCAGTCTTGTTCCTCCTGCCACCGAACTTCACTAATTCCCACTATATCCAACTTTAACATATACATTTCCCCTCTTTAATTTTCTAACCTATCTACCCGATTAAGGGATCTGACATTCCACGCTCCGCTCCGTACAACGCCAGTTTTCTTTCTCCTCATAGCGACGTCCTCCTGAGTAGTCCCCGCCCGGAAATCCGAATGCGGGACTATTTTACCTCCGGAATATTTTACCCAAGAGGACGCCATCATCATTTAACCATACAGTAAAACTGCATGTCCTCGGGAAAAATTACGGCTGTAGTTTCCCCTTGCTTTCAGCCGTTCACAGTACCAGCACAGCAAAGCCATTTTGGTTAGTGTTACAAGGCCAGATCAGTCAATGATCCAGATTGTTGCCCATGCAACTACTGAAAAGGCTGCTGCCCCTCTTCAGGAACCACACGTTTGTCTGGCCTCTCAACAGATAACCCTCCGTTGTGGTTGCACCTACGGTACGGCTGTCTGTATCGCCGAGGCACGCAAGCCTCCCCACCAACAGCAAGGTCCATGGTTCACGGGGGGGAGGGTGGAATATATCCAACAAATAATTGAGGAAGTTACCCATCTTACTCTGAGATGTAGATTGTTAGGACAGGAAAGTAATTCCTGGCAGCCCGCATCAAACCAGTCATGACACTGATGACGTTGTAATTGTAGACAAGCTGACAGAAAGCATGCAGCCATGTTTCCAGATAGGAGTCATGTGACGCTCACTGTGCACTCAAGACTGTTCCCCATGTTAAGAAAACAGGGTATGTGGTACCACTATACAAGTACTAAGGGCGAATTCGTACTATTGACTATTTATTTAATTGCTATTTGCTTTTAGTCTATTATCTAGAATTTAAATCAGACCATTTGAGAAAATTGTGTGTTCAGTACTTCATAAACTCACTTGAATTTTAATATCTGATGGGTATTTCAGCACGATACTGCCATGAAAAGGAAAATAAACAAGGTATAAGAGGAGTATAGAGGGAGAGGGTCAGATTAACTTCATGTCAGCTGACTGCCGATTCGCAGTTTGGCATGCAGGCGCGTAATGGGGCCCCTTAGGGAAATGGCAGCAAGAGAGGGGAAGAAAACCAATGTGCACTCCGTGTGCATACCGGGGGGAGTCATTCCAGATGTGGAAAGGGTCCTTCCGGATGCCATGAAGGGTACAGGGTGCACCCATCTGCAGGTGGTCGCTCATGTCGGCACCAATGATGTGTGTCGCTATGGATCGGAGGAAATCCTCTCTGGCTTCCGGCGGCTATCTGATTTGGTGAAGACTGCCAGTCTCGCTAGCGGGATGAAAGCAGAGCTCACCATCTGCAGCATCGTCGACAGGACTGACTGCGGACCTTTGGTACAGAGCCGAGTGGAGGGTCTGAATCAGAGGCTGAGACGGTTCTGCGACCGTGTGGGCTGCAGATTCCTCGACTTGCGCCATAGGGTGGTGGGGTTTCGGGTTCCGCTGGATAGGTCAGGAGTCCACTACACGCAACAAGCGGCTACACGGGTAGCAGGGGTTGTGTGGCGTGGGCTGGGCGGTTTTTTAGGTTAGATGGCCTTGGGCAAGTACAGAAAGGGCAACAGCCTCAACGGGTGCGGGGCAAAGTCAGGACATGCGGGGACCAAGCAGCAATCGGTATTGTAATTGTCAACTGTCGAAGCTGCGTTGGTAAAGTACCGGAACTTCAAGCGCTGATAGAAAGCACCGAAGCTAAAATCGTTATAGGTACAGAAAGCTGGCTTAAGCCAGAGATAAATTCTGCCGAAATTTTTACAAAGGTACAGACGGTGTTTAGAAAGGATAGATTGCATGCAACCGGTGGTGGAGTGTTCATCGCTGTTAGTAGTAGTTTATCCTGTAGTGAAGTAGAAGTGGATAGTTCCTGTGAATTATTATGGGTGGAGGTTACACTAAACAACCGAACTAGGTTAATAATTGGCTCCTTTTACCGACCTCCCGACTCAGCAGCATTAGTGGCAGAACAACTGAGAGAAAATTTGGAATACATTTCACACAAATTTTCTCAGCATGTTATAGTCTTAGGTGGAGATTTCAATTTACCAGATATAGACTGGGACACTCAGATGTTTAGGACGGGTGGTAGGGACAGAGCATCGAGTGACAGTATACTGAGTGCACTATCCGAAAATTACCTTGAGCAATTAAACAGAGAACCGACTCGTGGAGATAACATATTGGACCTACTGATAACAAACAGACCCGAACTTTTCGAATCTGTATGTACAGAACAGGGAATCAGTGATCATAAGGCCGTTGCAGCATCCCTGAATATGGAAGTTAATAGGAATATAAAAAAAGGGAGGAAGGTTTATCTGTTTAGCAAGAGTAATAGAAGGCAGATTTCAGACTACCTAACAGATCAAAACGAAAATTTCTGTTCCGACACTGACAATGTTGAGTGTTTATGGAAAAAGTTCAAGGCAATCGTAAAATGCGTTTTAGACAGGTACGTGCCGAGTAAAACTGTGAGGGACGGGAAAAACCCACCGTGGTACAACAACAAAGTTAGGAAACTACTGCGAAAGCAAAGGGAGCTCCACTCCAAGTTTAAACGCAGCCAAAACCTCTCAGACAAACAGAAGCTAAACGATGTCAAAGTTAGCGTAAGGAGGGCTATGCGTGAAGCGTTCATTGAATTCGAAAGTAAAATTCTATGTACCGACTTGACAGAAAATCCTAGGAAGTTCTGGTCTTACGTTAAATCAGTAAGTGGCTCGAAACAGCATATCCAGACACTACGGGATGATGATGGCATTGAAACAGAGGATGACACGCGTAAAGCTGAAATACTAAACACCTTTTTCCAAAGCTGTTTCACAGAGGAAGACCGCACTGCAGTTCCTTCTCTAAATCCTCGCACAAACGAAAAAATGGCTGACATCGAAATAAGTGTCCAAGGAATAGAAAAGCAACTGGAATCACTCAATAGAGGAAAGTCCACTGGACCTGACGGGATACCAATTCGATTCTACACAGAGTACGCGAAAGAACTTGCCCCCCTTCTAACAGCCGTGTACCGCAAGTCTCTAGAGGAACGGAGGGTTCCAAATGATTGGAAAAGAGCACAGATAGTCCCAGTCTTCAAGAAGGGTCGTCGAGCAGATGCGCAAAACTATAGACCTATATCTCTTACGTCGATCTCTTGTAGAATTTTAGAACATGTTTTTTGCTCGCGTATCATGTCATTTCTGGAAACCCAGAATCTACTATGTAGGAATCAACATGGATTCCGGAAACAGCGATCGTGTGAGACCCAACTCGCCTTATTTGTTCATGAGACCCAGAAAATATTAGATACAGGCTCCCAGGTAGATGCTATTTTTCTTGACTTCCGGAAGGCGTTCGATACAGTTCCGCACTGTCGCCTGATAAACAAAGTAAGAGCCTACGGAATATCAGACCAGCTGTGTGGCTGGATTGAAGAGTTTTTAGCAAACAGAACACAGCATGTTGTTATCAATGGAGAGACGTCTACAGACGTTAAAGTAACCTCTGGCGTGCCACAGGGGAGTGTTATGGGACCATTGCTTTTCACAATATATATAAATGACCTAGTAGATAGTGTCGGAAGTTCCATGCGGCTTTTCGCGGATGATGCTGTAGTATACAGAGAAGTTGCTGCATTAGAAAATTGTAGCGAAATACAGGAAGATCTGCAGCGGATAGGCACTTGGTGCAGGGAGTGGCAACTGACCCTTAACATAGACAAATGTAATGTATTGCGAATACATAGAAAGAAGGATCCTTTATTGTATGATTATATGATAGCGGAACAAACACTGGTAGCAGTTACTTCTGTAAAATATCTGGGAGTATGCGTACGGAACGATTTGAAGTGGAATGATCATATAAAACTAATTGTTGGTAAGGCGGGTACCAGGTTGAGATTCATTGGGAGAGTGCTTAGAAAATGTAGTCCATCAACAAAGGAGGTGGCTTACAAAACACTCGTTCGACCTATACTTGAGTATTGCTCATCAGTGTGGGATCCGTACCAGGTCGGGTTGACGGAGGAGATAGAGAAGATCCAAAGAAGAGCGGCGCGTTTCGTCACTGGGTTATTTGGTAACCGTGATAGCGTTACGGAGATGTTTAATAAACTCAAGTGGCAGACTCTGCAAGAGAGGCGCTCTGCATCGCGGTGTAGCTTGCTCGCCAGGTTTCGAGAGGGTGCGTTTCTGGATGAGGTATCGAATATATTGCTTCGCCCTACTTATACTTCCCGAGGAGATCACGAATGTAAAATTAGAGAGATTAGAGCGCGCACGGAGGCTTTCAGACAGTCGTTCTTCCCGCGAACCATACGCGACTGGAACAGGAAAGGGAGGTAATGACAGTGGCACGTAAAGTGCCCTCCGCCACACACCGTTGGGTGGCTTGCGGAGTATCAATGTAGATGTAGATGTAGATGTATACACTCATTTTGGATCCAGATGGCATTCTGCACTCTTTGTGCTTCTGAACTATTCTTCTACCCCATTAGTACAAGATTTTACATTACACTAAACGGCACTACACACCCCTACAATGCGATATTTAGGAGAGGTTGTTAGGGCCGAGAATGGTGAGGCATAGTGCATGAATCTCAGGAAAAGGGCGGCCATATCGTCTTTGTTCTTCTCTTTGATAGGGGCTAAGAGAGGGATGGTCGTCAGGACCTCAGGAAATCCTTTCTGGCTCTTGCTGCTTCATTATTGAAGGACATCCTGATTGGGTGTCTTTCGCTTCCAGAAGGAAGTCTCGGTTGGATGTTTCCCGTTTCTAGAAGGCTGTCGAGGCTAGATGCTCTGCATAGGTGGGTCTCGTTATCATGATGTACAGTTTCTTCTAGTTTGCCTCCTGCCCACATAAACGTATTGTTCGTTTTTTGCATATAGGGCGGCTGCATATACTGTGGCTTGGAAGACATGGTTGTGTATAGGTGGATGAGCAGCCTTCAATCAGCACGTGAGCATTTTGACGTGGAATAGTTGCCCCTCACAGTACTATATAGATATTAGAGCAGCAACATTAGTTACACATGATATAAAAGTATGGGAAGGAAAGAATGACACCTGTCAATGACAAGTTCATTAGAGACAATGCACAAGCTCAGTTATATGAAGGATGGGGGAGCGAAATCAGCTTTTCATATGAACCATCTCAGCGTTCACCTCAAGAGATGTGTGGAAACCACCTCATACCTAATGTAAGAACGGACAGTCTCGCGTCTGTAGCATTGGCTAAAGTGTTTTGGGTTTCCAGATGCGTCAGGTGGTTGAAATGTTAAAATTCCATGAGCTTTTTAGCCATTGTCAAGTGGAACGACTGATGATGGGCTGCTGTGGTTCACCCTTGTATACTCCAGCTGCTGGCTGTGATGTCACCGGTGCTGATGGCATCGTCACGTATGGTCATACACTGACTACACGTCTCGCGATGATTCGATCGCATGCCCCAATGAGCCGCAAGCCACTGTCTCTATCAGGGGTGTTGTTTGTGATATTGGTTTCGATGGCTTCTTATCACCAATAACACTAGAGATGTGATTCTTTTCTCCCGGCGTATTTGATAATCAAAATATCCGCGGGTGTACTGCCGGTCTACAGTGTCCAACGGGCACAATATTTCGGCGATCATACATGTCGCCATCATCAGTTGAACTGACGGACTGAGCTCCTGTGAACGTGCCGGCACGGAGATCCGTACGCTATGGCTACTCAGGGGGAACTGGGTTAGGTCGCGGCGGCGGCCGATTTAAATACCCTCCGCCCGCGGCGCGCTCCCTCCGCCGTCCCCGCGCCACGGTCGCGCGGTGGAAGAGATTGCGACGGCGTCTGAGATGACGTGCGTTCATACACCGTAGCGTGATTTTCCGACAAACAATGTTCAGCGACCGCCGACTTGCTCGGATACATCAGTCGAGTGTGCCTCTGGTGTTCACGGCATCGATCCTCGACGCTACGCATCGTCTGACGAATATACGACTTGCCACATTGACACGGAATGTGGTACACGCCGGCCTTCCTCAAACCGAGGTCATCTTTGGCGCTCCCCACCAGTGCACGAGTTTTATTCGGGGGACAAAACACAGTTCCGACCCGGGGTTTCTTCAAAATGCGGGCGATTTTCCCCGAGAGTGCGCCTGCATATGGAATAAACGCAGTGCCTACCTGCTCCCTCGTGATTTCATCCATCTCCACAGGTTGTGCTGTAGTGGTTGGGCGGAGAGCACGTTGAATCTGCCACTCTGAGTACCCATTTTTTCGAAATACAGTTCTCAGATGTTCTAATTCCTCGGGTAGACTCTCTGCGTCGGAGATAGTGCGCGCCCTATGTACTAGAGTTTTGAGTACCCCATTCCTCTGTGAAGGGTGGTGGCAGCTGTCTGCGTGCAAATGCAGATCAGTGTGCGTTGTCTTCCGATACACCCCGTGACCTAGGGTGCCGTCAGCCCATCTCTTGACCAAGACGTCAAGGAAAGGTAATTTACCCTCCGTTTCAGTCTCCATAGTGAATTTGATGTTGGCGTGTGTGGAGTTTAGATGTGTAAGGAAGTCACACTAGAGATGGTAGTCTGCAGCTCAGTGTGGGGTGGGATCCAGCGATTTCAGGGTTGTAGAGGACCCACCGAACGTGCGGTCGACGTGTGCCCATATATGGCGATTCCTTGAGCACCCGTGACACCACTGCTGGCAGCTAGAGTATATGAGCCTACCAGCAGCCCATCAGCACTGTTTCCACTTGACAATGGCTGAGGAGTGCTGGGTTGAAAGCTCGTGGCATTTAAGCCCAAGAACAGTTTATTGGGACGTGAATGTCTGCCCCCTGAGCAGGGGTGCAGTGTCCTGGCGGCTCACCTGTGGAGGTGTCCATGAGGAGCGCCTCGCTGTAGGAGGGCACGAGCACCGAGTTGTCTCGGCAGCACCACTCCAGGTCGCCGCTGTCCGCCGTGCAGTGGGACAGGCCGCCCCGGGAGCCCAGCCACCGCTGGTCGCAGCCGCCTTCCTGCTGACAGCAGCTCACGCTGCGGGTGTTGTTGTTGTTGTTGTTGTTGTTGTTGTTTGCGGCCGTGACCACGCTGCTGCGGCCGCCCGTCGTGCTCGTCTCGTAGTTGACCCCGAACAGCTTTGTCACCTGCACCAGCCAGACAAAAGGTACCGAGTGGAACTACTGTTTTGCATAGCTGTGTACAATCATTCATTATGTATCATAAATCCATTTTGAGACCTCGACAACATGTAACAGGTGTCGTTTGGTTTTCAAATTTTACTTAAAAAAGTTATATTCCCTGAGCACACATTGTGGGGAGGGCAAATAAATGGAAAATTATTTAGCTGTCTTAAGCTACTTGAAAGCTTTTGACAATGTTGACTGGAATAGTCTCTTTCAAATTCTAAAGGTGGCAGGGGTAAAATACAGGGAGCGAAAGGCTATTTACAATTTGTACAGAAACGAGATGACAGTTATAAGAGTCGAGGGGCATGAAAGGGAAGCAGTGGTTGGGAAAGGAGTGAGACAGGGTTGTAGCCTCTCCCCGGTGTTATTCAATCCGTATATTGAGCAAGCAGTAAAGGAAACAATAGAAAAATTCGCAGTAGGAATTAAAACCCAGGGAGAAAAAACTTTGAGGTTGGCCGATGACATTTTTAATTCTATCAGGCACAGCAAACGACTTAGAAGAGCAGTTGAACGGAATGGACAGTATCTTCAAAGGATGAACATCAGCAAAAGCAAAACGAGGATAATGGAATGCAGTCGAATTAAATCGGGTGATGCTGGGGGAATTAGATTAGGAAATGAGACGCTTAAAGTAGTAAATGAGTTTTGCTACTCGCGGAGCAAATAACTGATGATGGTCGAAGTAGAGAGGATATAAAATGTAGACTGGCAATGACAAGGAAAGCGTTTCTGAAGAAGAGAAATTTGTTAATTGTAGAGATTTAAGTGTCAGGAAGTCGTTTCTGAAAGTATTTCCATGTACGGAAATGAAACGTTGACGATAAATAATTTGGACAAGAAGGGAATATAAGCTTTCGAAATGTGGTGCTGCAGAAGAATGCTGAAGATTAGATGTGTAGATCAGGTAAGTAATGAGGAGGTATTGAACAGAATTGTGGAGAAGAGAAATTTGTGGCACAACTTGACAAGAAGAAGGGACCGGTTGGTAGGACATGTTCTGAGGCATCAACAGATCACAAATTTAGCATTGGAGGGCAGTGTAGAGGGTAAAAATCGTAGAGGGACACCAAGAGATGAATACACTAAGCAGATTCAGAAGGATGTAGGTTGCAGTAGGTACTGGGAGATAAAGAAGCTTGCACAGGATACAGTAGCATGGAGAGCTGCATCAAACCAGTCTCAGGACTGAAGACCACAACAACAACAACAACATGCTACTTGAAAGAGGTGGATACAATATTTAATTCTTTTTTTCATGTTGGCTGTGTGTGCTGCTGAGCCCAGCGTTGTTTTTCACCAGCTTCTGAACACACACAGGTCTTGGGCCAGTGTAGTATCTTTCTACTGTGATGTCTGCATTGTTGTGTGAGGTATACATTTTTGCTGGCAATCCTATGTCCCTCCCCACGAATCCTTCGAAAAGGCAGCCACGGAATGGTGTTTGCCAGTCCATCACTCTCTGTAGGTGTGCAAAACTACAAGCATATGACACATTCCTAGTCCACTGAAGACCTCTAGTTGTGGGAGTGGATGTTAGGGAACGAGGGTCTATGAGGTGCTGTGGAAAGCAAGCCTGTGTTCGGTGGTCTGTAAACCTCCTGCGCCATAATTGCCTGAAACAATGTTCGCATAAATTATGTAGTTCTGCAGGCTTTCATGGCCATCGTCACTGAAGGTTAAATCTTCAAGATTGTTATGCCACATCATGGTCCTTATTTGTTTGTTCTTACACAGTCGACATTTTGAACCCTCTGGTGGGATCTTCTTCAAGTCTTCTTGTGTTCAAAGTTAACTGTACCGCGGTAAAGGAGGAATTTGGAACAGAAAATTGTCATGAGCAGCCACAGATCATTCCTCAGTATACGTGCATAAGAATAGCTGAATCAGTCCAGCTTAATGCCATCGGAAAAGAAACGTGCTCGACTACCACTGTAGACAATGCAGGCGAAGCAGCTACCATCAAACTGCTGATATTATCTGGTCTGACTGAAGAACAACATTGGTTTGCGTTAGCCATTCTGCACCAATTTTAGGATATTTTCAAATCCGGAGACAAGACAGACCCAGCGTCTCCTAGTAAACCATTGTATGAACACTGGGGATCATCCAGCGATTAGCGCTCGTATGGCGTGCCGCCACCTGCACGACGCATAATTCGGGAGTAAGTGGAGAAAATGCTGCAAGATGACATTATGTAACCTTCAGAGAGTCTTTGGTCTTCCCCTGTGGTACTTTTAAAGTAGAAGGACGGCACATGGTGTCGAGTACCGGCGACTGAAGAAAATGATGAAGAAGGATGTCTATCCATTACTGTGAACCGATGACACGATAGACTATTTGAAAGGAGCAAAGTATTTCTCAACTATCGACAGGGTAATGGCTAACAGAACTACAAGGTTTACCAGGAAAAGACAAACTTCATAAAATCTGATTGTTTCCACGAATTCAAAGACATGCCATTTGTACTAGCGCTCCAGCCAGTTTCGTGTGTATGATGGACAACTCAGACATCTGAAAATGACGACATGCCTGGATGACATTTCCGTCATTTAGAATACATATGAAGAAGATGTAAGTCCAGTGGTAACTGTGTTGAAGCGTGTTCACAAGTCTCTGCCTAAATTCGAAAAAGTGACCTTTGTCGCCCAAGAAATAAAAATTTGGGGTATCCAGTTAGTGGCCATGGAGTTCGTCTCAGTCCAGAGAAAATAACAGTCACAGATTTTCCAACTTTCTATCACGGCCATGGTGTGAAAGGTTTCCTCAGAATACGCTCTTACTATCGACGATTCCTAAAGGACCTCTGTAATAAGGTACGTCCCTTGCAAGACCTATTTCAGGGAGACGACAAATTTTACTGAAATGAGATGCAAGAAAGGTCTGTCCTTGTCCTTAGGAGATATTAACATTTTCTTCAGATCTAACATTAAGTGACGAAAATGCTGAGACAGAGCTTTGCCCCAACGCTATCAGTTTTGTGTTATGGGAAGTTCTAGTTCATATTCAGGAAGATGGATATTGTTGTCCAAGTCCCAGAATGAATTACTCTTCAACTGAGAAAGAGTATCTTGTAGTAGTTTCAATCATCAACAATTTATCGCCCTATTTATTTGGCAAACCATTTACCATTGTGATAGGCCACAATTCTCTACGGTGGCTGGTTATCCTGAAGAGTCCATCGGGTCGACTGGCGAGTAAGCACTGAGGATTTAGAAATATGACGTCACATTGGTATATAATACAGTCACAATGATGCCAACTACCTTTCAAATACCCTTTGGAAGAACACAGATGCATGAATGAAATGCCAGGGATCACTGCATTAAAGATTTTTGCTGCATGGAGGGAAGATCGAGCGCTGCTGAAAACCATAGAAGCCTTGAAGAGGGAGGAACCGACCAAAGTAGAATTCCAATTAATATAGAGAACTCATTATACTTGGAGCTATGATCCAATGGGCTGGAAACGGTTGTCTGTTATCATAGCTCAGCTACAGCCAGCTGAGTTGAAGTATTTCCATGTTGCCCGAACATCTGGACACCCAGGATTCGTGAAGACTGGCCAGGTCTCTAATGATCCAATAGACGCTATGTGAGACACTGTAAGGATCGCCAATGGTGCAAGTTCGTGCCATAGTTACCTCTGTGGCATCTGGTACCCTGACCCCTTTGCAGCATCGCCATTCCACCGGATTGAAATCGACCCCATGGAGACACTCCAGAATTCGACGTATAGGAATCAGTGGATAAGAGCGTACACTGAAACTAAAACTGCAAACGAGACTGAGTCTTGAACCCGGGATCTCTGTCTTTACGCGGGGGAGGACTTCACCAGCTGAGATACGCTAGCACGACGCACTTGGACGTGCTATTTCGGAAGTCTCACAGGAGAACTTCTGTGAAGTTTGGAAGCCAGGAGATGAGGTACTGGTGAAAGTGAAGCTGTGAGGACGGGCCGCGCGGGATTAGCCGAGCGGTCTAATGCGCTGCAGTCATGCACCGTGCGGCTGGTCCCGGCGGAGGTTCGAGTCCTCCCTCGGGCATGGGTGTGAGTGTTTGTCCTTAGGATAATTTAGGTTAAGTAGTGTGTAAGCTTAGGGACTGATAACCTTAGCAGTTAAGTCCCATAAGATTTCACACACATTTGAACAGGTCATGAGTCGTGCCGGGGTAGCTCAATCCGTAGAGCCACTGCCTGCGAGAGGCAGAGGTCTTGAGTTCTTGTCTGGGTCCAGCACACATTGTAATCTGCCAGTAAGTGTCATGTCAGTGCACACTCCGTTGCAGAGTGAAACGTCCATTGTGGAGTAGTTTACACTGTGTATCTTACTCTTTACTCAGTCATCAAACCAGGACAGACTGCAGAAGCTGCAAGGCTACTCGCACAGAACATAATTCTTAATCATGGGGGCCCCCTACCCTCCCCTCCCCCTGCCCTCGCACCCCCCACCCCGCTGTGTGATGATCTCTGATCTTGAAAAAAATTCCAGACTAGTATTAGAGGTAATTTCACGTTGCGGCGTCACCTGTAGCATATCAGCTGCCTGTCGACCATAGACCAATGGCCTCACAGAGTGCTTAAACAGGACAACGGCAGTGTAAGTTGACGATGAGCAGACTGAGATACAATAGTGCCGATCGTGACATTCTCACGTAACCGAGCGAATCAAGACCGTCTGGTAAGGTCATCCGAAGATCAGTATCAGTTGCAAAGCGATTTAGAAAATCTTGTTGTATGGTGTGGCAGGTGATCCAGTGTGAGGTGATCCACATGAGTTCCAAAAGAAATCCGTTGGAATTCGATTACTCGCTATAGAGTACGATTCTCAAGGCTGCCAATTCAACTAACTACCTGGGTGTTAAAACTATTAATATTGTGGGGAAGGCGAGCCAAAGGTTGCGTTTCATTGGCAGGACACTTAGAAGATGCAACAAGTCTACTAAAGAGACAGCTTACACTACACTCGTTCGTCCTCTGTTAGAATATTGCTGCGCGGTGTGGAACCTTACCAGGTGGGATTGACGGAGGACATCGAAAGGGTGCAAAGAAGGGCAGCTCATTTTGTATTATCACGTAATAGGGGAGAGAGAGTGGCAGATATGATACGCGAGTTGGGATGGAAGTCATTACAGCAAAGACGTTTTTCGTCGCGGCGAGATCTATTTACGAAATTTCAGTCACCAACTTTGTCTTCCGAATGCGAAAATATTTTGTTGAGCCCAACCTACAGAGGTAGGAGTGATCATCTAAATAAAATAAGAGAAATCAGAGCTGGAACAGAAAGGTTTAGGTGTTCGTTTTTCCCGCGCGCTGTTTGGGAGTGGAACGGTAAGGAGATAATATGATTGTGGTTCGATGAAACCTCTGCCAAGCACTTAGATGTGAATTGCAGAGTAATCATGTAGATGTAGATATAGATGAAGACAGTACAGGCTTCGCACCGTTCGGGAGAACGCAACAACAGTGTATACACTGATCACGATTGAACCGGCTCATATTCAGGATGGCTACGTGGAACACCTCATCAGCAGGAACCAAGAATAAAGACATCTGGCTGGCATACGGACACTGAACGCTCAGAAGCGCCGAGAGCGCTACAGTGCCGGCCGCTGTGGCCGAGCGGTTATAGGCGCTTCAGTCTGGAACCGCGCGACCGCTAGTCGCAGGTTCGAATCCTGCCTCGGGCATGGATGGGTGTGATGTCCTTAGGTTAGTTGGGTTTAAGTACTAAATTCTAGGGGACTGATGACCTCAGCAGTTAAGTTCCATAGTACTCAGAGCCATTTAGAGCGCTACAGTGCCAAGCTCAGCAAGACTTGGTATGGGTTTTTACGCCCATGCTAAAAGTGGGACTTAGGAAAAGTTGTTAAAACGCTACTTACGACCGCATAGTATCCTTCGTGGCTTGTCGGATGTTCCATTCGAAGTCAAGGGTTATGCCCCTTCATCAAGAAGGCAAATGCTTAGAGTCATACGCGTCTCCCCATCTAAGACCCCAAGAGATTTTAACTCTCCGTCCGAACAGGCCTCGGAAGGACCAACGTTACCGACCGACTGCCGTGTCATCCTCAGCCGACAGGCGTCACTGGCTGCGGATATGGAGGGGCACGAGGTCTGCACATCGCTCTCCCAGCCGTTGTCAGTGTACGAGTCAAGTAGCTCCTCAACTGGCCTCACACGGGGTGAGTACAGCCCCCTTGCTAACAGTGGTCGAACGCCTACACGGCCACCCATCCGAATGCTAGCGAAGCTTGATAGCGCTTAATTTGGGTGATCTGACGGGAACCAGTGTTACCATTGCGGCAAGATCGTTGGCCTAAGAGGTTTTGGTGTGACGTAAAGTAAGTGAGTAGTTACACTACACTAGGACCGAAACGGAAGATGACAGAGGCAATATCGAAATATTGAACTAGGGTTTCGAAAAAGACGATCGTGTGAAACCCAGCTCGCGCTATTCGTCCACGAGACACGGGTTCCCAGGCAGATGCCGTGTTTCTTGGCTTCCGCAAGGCGTTCGATACAGTTCCCCACAGTCGTTTAATGAACAAAGTAAGAGCATATGGACTATCAGACCAATTGTGTGATTGGATTGAAGAGTTCCTAGATAACAGAACGCAGCATGTCATTCTCAATGGAGAGAAGTCTTCCGAAGTAAGAGTGATTTCAGGTGTGCCGCAGGGGAGTGTCGTAGGACCGTTGCTATTCACAATATACATAAATGACCTTGTGGATAACATCAGAAGTTCACTGAGGCTTTTTGCGGATGATGCTGTGGTATATTGAGAGGTTGCAACAATGGAAAATTGTACTGAAATGCAGGAGGATCAGCAGCGAATTGACGCATGGTGCAGGGAATGACAATTGAATCTCAATGTAGACAAGTGTAATGTGCTACGAATACATAGAAAGAAACGTACTTTATCATTTAGCTACAATATAGCAGGTCAGCAACTGGAAGCAGTTAATTCCATAAATTATCTGGGAGTACGCATTAGGAGTGATTTAAAATGGAATGATCATATAAAGTTGATCGTCGGTAAAGCAGATACCAGATTGAGATTCATTGGAAGAATCCTAAGTAAATGCAATCCGAAAACTAGGAAGTAGGTTACAGTACGCTTGTTCGCCCACTGCTTGAATACTGCTCAGCGGTGTGGGATCCATACCAGATAGGGTTGATAGAAGAGACAGAGAAGATCCAACGGGAGCAGCGCGCTTCGTTACAGGATCATTTAGTAATCGCGAAAGCGTTACGGAGATGATAGATAAACTCCAGTGGAAGACTCTGCAGGAGAGACGCTCAGTATCTCGGTACGGGCTTTTGTTGAAGTTTCAAGAACATACCTTCACCGAGGAGTCAGGCAGCCGGCCGGTGTGGCCGTGCGGTTAAAGGCGCTTCAGTCTGGAACCGTGTGACCGCTCCGGTCGCAGGTTCGAATCCTGCCTGGGGCTTGGATGTGTGTGATGTCCTTAGGTTAGTTAGGTTTAATTAGTTCTAAGTTCTAGGCGACTGATGACCTCAGAAGTTAAGTCGCATAGTGCTCAGAGCCATTTGAACCGTTTTGAGGAGTCAAGCAGTATATTGCTCTCTCCTACGTATATCTCGCGAAGGGACCGTGAGGATAAAATCAGAGAGATTAGAGCCCACACAGAGGCATACCGACAATCTTTCTTTCCACGAACAATACGAGACTGGAATAGAAGGGAGAACCGACAGAGGTACTCAAAGTACCCTCCGCCACACACCGTCAGGTGGCTTGCGTAGTATGGATGTAGATGTAGATAATCGGATATTGTTTGACGGCGGAAGATAGTAACACGGTCCCTCCTTCCAATCACCGTACGAACGCAGAAATGGCTCATTTTGAGGCAAGAGATCGTGGGATAGAAAATCAAGTACAGTCGCTAACTGGTGAAAGGCATCTGGATCAGATGAGTTACCTGCAAGATTCTACAGAGATTATGCGAAGTCATCTTGTTCCCCTTTTAACATCAAATTGTGGTATGTCGCTGGAGCAACGAAAGGTGCCTAGCGCTGGAAAAAAAGCGCAGGTTACTCCGGTTTATAAGGGTGGGTCGTACGTCAAATACACGTAATTATAGGCCTACATCGGAAACATCAGTGTCTTGTAGAATTAAGTGACGTATTTATGCTCAGATGGTATGACGGTTTTCTAGAACAAAATCCTTCTGCATAAAAATCAACGCGGGCTTCGCAAACAGAGATCTTGCGCGACTCAGCTCGCTCTGCTCCTCCGTGAAGCCCCGTAGCGCCGCAGACATCGGCGCTCGCATCGCTGCACTGTTTCTTCACTTCAGAAACCATTAGACACAGTTCCGCACTGTCGTTTAGTGAAAAATCTAGAAGCTTACCGAGTATCGGTCCAGATTTTAGACAGGATTGAAAACTTTCTAGCAGATTTGACTTAATACGTCGCTGTTATAAGAACAAAATCGATAAATGTAACCGTCCTGCATTGCAGTTCGGTGAAAAAAACAAAACAAAAAAAAACACAAGCTTACTGAGTATGGGACCAGATTTGTGACACGATTCAAGATATCCTTCCACACGTAACTTAACACGCCGCTCTCATATGAACAAAATCGATAAATGTAAAGGTAATTTGCAGAGTAACACAAGGAAATGTGATAGGACCGTTACCATTTACAATATATATAAATTATCTAGTAGATAGTGTCGGAAGATCCACAGTACTGTGCGCAAAAAGAGCGGTTGTCTATACGAAGGCAGCAACGCCGAGAAGACTGCAGCGATTTTCAAAAGGCCCTGCAGACGGTAGGTGAACGCTGTAGCCACTGAACGTAAATAAAATATATAACGAAATGTGCTTCCGTAAGAGAAGAAATCCACGACTGCACAAGTACTATATTGATGATAAATTGCTGGAATCAGAAGCAAGTATAAAATATCTAGGAGTAACCAGGTGACAATTACTAACTATATTAAAAAAAACGTAAATTAGTTACAGACTACGGCGTGTACGCGCTTTGTTGAACATGTAAACGCCACTACAGATATTTGGATTTAGGTTATGACATGTTCGATATGCCTGCCATCGTTGGCGATGATGCGGCGCTCGCGAATAGCGAAATTCTAACTGGCCCTCTGAAGTGTCGGAACATCGATGCTGTCGATGACCTCCTGAATGGCTGTTTTCAGCTCAGCAGTGGTTTTGTGGTTGTTGCTGGACATCTTGTCTCTAATGCAGCCTCACGAGAAGGAATCGCATGTGTTCAGACCCGGTGAATATGGTGGCCAATCGAGGCGCATGCCAGTGGCCTCTAGGTTCCCCAGAGCCAGAATGCGGTCCCCAAAGTGCTCCTACAGAACATCAAACACTCTCCTGCTTCGATGGGGTCCAGTTTCAACTTGCATGAACCACATCTTGTCGAAATCGAGGTCGGCCTGGATAATGGGAATGAAATCATCTTTCAAAACTTTCACGTACCGTTCTGTAGTCACCGTGCATCAACGAATATCGCACCGATGATTTCGTGACTGGACACTGCACGCCACGCAGTCATCCGTTGAGGATGAAGACACATCGCGATCGCGAAATAGAGATTCTCAGTCCCCAAAACGATCAAATTTTGCTTATTGACGAACCCATCCAACTGAAAGTGGGCTACACCAAACCGTACTAACACTACTGATCCTCATCATACCCGTCGGCCAACCGTGCAGTTTTAACGTCCTTACGCAAACCGTTCAGGAGTTCTGACGATTTCATTTCATTTCATACAGTTCAATAATTGTCAAACTGTAGGAAAAGCAGACTGAGATTCATTGGCAGATTTTAAGGAAATGCAATTTATCCACGAAAGAAGAGGGTTAGAAACAATTGTTCTGAGACCATTACCAAAGAGGATTTGTAGGAGAGACAGAGGACGTCCAACTAAGAGCCTCGAGTTACGTCACGGGATGGTTGACTCGCCGCGAGAGCGTTACAGAGCTGGTCATCAAATTCCAGTCGCAGACGCTACAAGAGATGTGCTGCTCCTGACGAGGAAGTTTAATATTTAAATTTCCGGAAAACACTTTCCGGGAAGAGTCGTACAACATATTACTTCTCCCACGTAAGTCCCGCGAAACGACGACTATAAAATTCGAGTAGTTGGAGATAACACAGACGTTTGCCAACAATTATTCTTCCCAAGCGCCATTTTCGAATGCAGCCGGGAAGGGGAGTACACACGTAGATACGTGTAGAATGTAGACGGAGCCGTGCAATAGTCCGGAGGTGCACGTCGACCAAGAGGCCTCTCGTTCAGAGAAACTGGAGAACCGCTCGATGATGGCAAATCGTCGCCGCGATGGGCCACGCCCAAATGCTCCATAGTGATGACATTGTGATAACGCGACCGGACCGCAAGGATCCTCCAGCTATGAGATGTAGTGTGCTGTAGTCAGCTCAAAGACAACTCCCGGTCGCTGTTTCTCCAGGCGGGGGAGCGATGCCCCGAGGCCTGGTGCGTGCCATGTAGAGCAGCAAACAGGGACCCAAGCTGCCATGCTGCGGGTAGCCAGTTCAAATTCCGTCACCACCAAATACTGTTAGTTAATATTCACCATTTCTAGAAAGTTCTTGATGTCTCTTATGTTTGTAATGTTTACTTATTCTGTAATGTCCGATGTATAAATAGCATCATTCTCCGTCATGGAGGCAGTTCTGTTCAGTCTGTTGACTGGTGTCCCTAATAAACGTGTTTTCACTGCAAAGTGTTGCACTTCGTTGACGACCATAGTTTCGGATTTGGGCTACGTTGTGATTAGGAATGCAAAGCGATAAGGAATGGAGCGAGCACGTAATGTAAGTTTTGGGTGACCGTTCTTCTATACCGCCGGAGTTTTCTGGACACCCGCCATGTCGGATTAAAGGAAGACATCAAAATAATTCAGAGGCGCGCTGTTAGTCTTGTTCCTGGTTGGTTGGATCAACGCACGAGTTTTACGGAAATGCTTCGTGAAGTAAAATGGCGATCCCAGGATGGAAGAAGTGCTTTTCGCCAAACACCATTGAAAACTTTTACAGAACCGCCATTTGCGACAGACCGTACTACGATTCTACTGCCATAAACGTACATCTACATGATTACTCAGCAATTCACGGTTAAGTGCCTAGCAGAGGCTTCATTGAACCCCCTTCAGGACAATTTCTCCTCCGTTCTGCTCTCGAACGGCTGGCGGGAAAGAAAAGAACATTTAAATCTTTCTGTGCGAGCACTGATTTCTTTTACTTTATCATGATGATAGCATCTCCCTATCTAGGTGGACGCCAACGAAATATTTTCACAGTCTGAGGAGAACGTCAGTAATTGAAATTTCACGAGAAGATACTGCCACAGCGAAAAACGCCCTTGTTTTACTGATCACCACCCCAGTTCGCGGATCATGTTCGTAGTCCCCCCCCCCCCACCATACGTCCTATGTCGTCATAAAACAAAACTAGCTGCCGTTCTTTGAACTTTTTCGATATTTTCCGTCAGTCCCATATGATGCGGAACACAAACTGCACATTTCTCCAGAAGAGAGCGGACAAGCATGGTGCAAGTAGACTTGCTACATTATCTTTCTTCCAATAAATCACTGTCTTTGGTTTCCTTTCCCCACCATATTATCTAGGTGATCGTTCCAATTTAAGTTACTCGTAACTGTAATTCCTAAATATTTTGTTTAATTCACAGGCTTTACACTAGTGTGATTTATCGTGCAACCGAAATTCAGGGGATTTATTTTAGTACTCACGTCGATGACTTCACACATTTCATTGTTTAGAGTCAATTGCCTCTTTTCGCACCATACAGACATCTTGCCTAAATCATTTTCCATTTGGTTTTAATCATTTGATGACTTTACAAGATGTTAAATGACAGCATCATCTGCAAACAAACAAACAAACAAGGAGCGCCCCTCAGATTATGTCCTATGTCGTTTATGCTGATCAGGAATGACAGAGAGGGCCTATAACGCTTCCTCCGGGAACGTCATATATTATTTGTACTTTACACACTGACTTTCCGGCAATTACTACGAACTGCGACCTTTTTGACAGGAAATCACGAACACAGTCCAACAATTGAGGCGTTCTCCGTAGGCGCGCAATTTGATTAGAAGTCGCTTGCGAGTGACTGTGTCAAAAAAATTTCCCGAAATCTAAAAATATAGAATGAATTAGACATACCCCGTCGATAGCACTCATTACTTCGTGAGAAAAACGAGTAATTGTGTTTGGCAGAAACGATATTTTCTGAATCCGTGCTGACTATTTGCCAAGAAATTGTTTTCTTCGTGGCAGTTCATGACGTTCCAAAATCCTACTGCAAATCGACATTACTGATACGGGTCTGTAATTCAGCAGTTACTCCTGTCTCCTTCCTTGGGTAATGGTGTGACTGGCGCAACTTTCCACTCTATAGGTACGCATCTTCCAACGAGGAAGCGATTGTATATGATTGCTGCGTGTGTAGCTGTTGTATCACCGTACTCTGAATGGAACCTGACTAGTATATAACCTGGCCCGAAAGCCTTGCCCTTATTAAGTGATTTAAGCAGCTTTCCTACATCGAGGATATCTACTTCTGACTTTCTCATGTTGGTAATTGTTCTAGATTCGATTTCTACAACATTTACTTCGTCTGCTTTGGTGAATGAGTTTCGAAAAATCGTTTTTAGTAGCTCTGCTTTAGTGGCACTGTCATCAGTGACGTCACCATTGTTGTCGCGCAGTGAAAATACCGCCGCTGGTGTTCTTTATATATGGTCAGAATCTCTTTGCGTTTTCTACCAAATTTCCACACAGAGTTTCGTTTTGGAAACCATTAAAAGCATCTCGCATTGAAGTTCGTGCTAAATTTCGAGCTTCTGCAAAACTTCGCGTCTTGGGGGGTTACGTGTTCTTTTAAATTTGGCATGTTTTTTTCGTTGCTCTCTGCAGCAGTGTTCTCACCTGTTTTGTGTACCATGGGGGATCAGTACCACCTCTTATTAATTTATTTGTTTTGCGTCTCTCAATTGCCGTCGATACTATTTCTTTGAATTCAAACCACATCTGGTTTTCGCTTACATATATAAGAAGGAGTAGAGACCCTCTCTCAGAAATGCGTCAAGCGAATTTTTATATGCTTTTTTCGTAGATTTACGTTCCGTTTATTTTTAGTGGGTGTGGACGTTACGGTGGTTGGACGAAAATATGCATGAAATGCAGAAGCCTGCAGCTTGCGCTGCCGTACTTGGTCACGAATGGTAGACGTGCGTTGTCGTAAATACGTTGCAAGTTTCAGTTGACGTCAGAACTGTGTTGTGTGCAGTTATGAATGTGTTATGGAGGAGCTAAACGAATTAGAATGTGGGCAAGTTGTTTGTGATTCCATAACCAAGGCAGTCGGAGTGGCTCGTATTTCAAGAGACAACAAACCGAAGATTTATAACGCGTACAGAAAAATTGAAAAATTATCGTCTGCTACGTCACAAAGAGGACAGAAGTGCATCTAGAATCATCGTGGAAGGCGGTCATTGAAGAGGATTGCGACAAAAAAGTGAGGACGAAAGCTGAGAAAGCCACTGCGCAACTGAATGTTGCATCCGTGAACCCTGTCGGCACCAAAATAACACGAAGGGAGGCCCATAACCTGGCAACAGTAGGGCGAACTGGAATTGTAAAACCACTCATTAGTGATGCAAATGACCGTCAACAGGGCTGACTGGTTTAAACTAGTTACTGGCCGCGCGGGATTAGCCGAGCGGTCTCGGGTGCTGCAGTCATGGACTGTGCGGCTGGTCCCGGCGGAGGTTCGAGTCTTCCCTCGGGCATGGGTGTGTGTGTTTGTCCTTAGGGTAGTTCAGGTTAAGTAGTGTGTAAGCTTGGGGACTGATGACCTTAGCAGTTAAGTCCCATAAAATTTCACACACATTTGAACATTTTTGAACTAGTTACTGCCCGCCAACCATGTGGAGCACGTGTTGGTCTCACCGCGGACTTCTAGACTGAGCCACACACAACTGATTTCATCAAAGTGTACGGGCCTGAAGATGGCATTGACGCAACGTCGAAACTAGTAGCGAAGTAAATATAAAATCTTAAGTACAGCTGGAGGAGTTACATTTTTAATAAGAATCATACCAGCTGTGTCCCACCTTCATCCAGTTTAAATATGGATGTACGAAGAATAACAGGAAAATGTAGCGCCGATACAACGTGGGCTATGCAGCAATTTAAGGATGTCAGTTGGTTAGAAGAGTCTTGTTTCGCACTGTATGAAATTTCGGGTGTAGTTTACGTCGGAAGAGTGAAACATGGTGCAGGTTGGGTACAGATTTGGGCGGCCATGTGGTGGTACTGAATGGGCTCCATGGTTAGTCCAAGGATGATGTGACCACTTTGCCCGATCGGGACCATCCCAAGCTACAATGTTCCATCCCCACTAGTGTTCCAAGACAATGGAGCCACTGTTCACACAGGTTGCATCGTCGAAGACTGCCTTTTTGATCTCTGGGCTAAAGTACCACATTTCCCGTGGATACCACAGTCCCCAGATATCAAAATTATTGAGTCTTTGTAGTCTCCTTTGGAGAAAAAGGGCGTGGTCACTATACGATCTTGGTAACCTGAACTTGTGACAATTTTTCAAGAATAATGGTATCAGACTCCGTTGGAAACCACACAGGACCTATATTTATCTGTTTCAATGCGATGGAAGCTGTTTTCAATGCCAACTGTTTTCCTACATCATCACGGACTGTGCGGCTGGTCCCGGCGGAGGTTCGAGTCCTCCCTCGGGCAGGGTGTGTGTGTTTGTCAGTAGGATAATTTATGTTAAGCAGTGTGTAAACTTAAGGACTGATGACCTTAGCAGTTAAGTCCCATAAGATTTCACACACATTTGAAAATTTTTTCCTACACCATATTCGACAAAGAGAATGCAAAAGATTGTGCTTAATATTTCAGACAATGTCGGAAAGCGAGAAAATTTTAGTGACTGGGGTAAAATCACAGCGCGAATCCCACAGGTTTCACATTTGGGTCCAGTCCTTTTCCCGATATATGTGAATGACTATCCACTTATTATTCAACATGAAAAACTGGTAGTTTTTGTAGAGGATACTAGTGTTATAACAAATCCCATTAGAGAGAAGACTACAGAAGAGTTAGTAAATGATATTTCTCAAATAACTATTGAGTGGTACCATGAAAATGGCTTCTTCAGTTCTGTACAACAAATAGTGTCGTACCAGCAATTGATATATCACATGAGCAGGAGTCAGTAAGTAGGCCAGAATGCTCCAAATTTGTAGATGCACATACTGATGAAACCTGAGCTGAAGAAGCATATTACTGAGCTTCTCATCAGTGAAGTTCAGCTACTTTCGCTCTTCGTATGACTGCTTATAAAATTTATCAACCTCCTGACATATTTTGCACATTTCCACTCAATAATGTGGTACGAAATAATTTTCTGGGGTAATTCACCACTTAGAAAGAAAGTATTCATTCCACAAAAATGAGCAGTAAGAAAAATAATTATATGTTGTTCACTCACAGACGTCATGTAGGTACCTCTTCACGGAGCTAGGCATTTTAACTGCACGGTCACAATACATTTCTTCGCTGATGAAATTCGTCATAAATAATCCATCACAATTTGAGAAGAACAGTGACGCACCCACCTAAACAGTAGAGAAAAAAATGAGCTTACCGTTAAAGCTTGCAACGGCTCAAAGAGAAGTTCAATACGCGGCAATAAAAATTTTTTATCATTTGTCCAATAACATAAAATGTCTGACAGCTATCGAAGCAAGTTTTAAGTCTCATATAAAACTGTTCGTTCTGGACAACTCCTTCTATTTCATTGAAGAATTTCTACTTAAAAACTGGTAGTCAATAAAAGAAAGTACTTTTAATTGTAGTTGTATGAGTAGGAATAAAATAATGTGTTCATTAATGTTAACACTAATCATGTATACATATTCTGGAAATTGGTTCGTTCCACATCAGTTCGATAAACAATCATTCAAATGATCTATGAACATGCAACTTACTAACTATTAGGCGTGTGTTGTGTTTTTGTCGTTTCCTGTATTTTGTCCATACCAGAAATTCTAGAATATGGACTGTTATTACAAGGTAGAGAAAATAGGGCTCGTATTGCAGTATGCAGACAGTCATTTTTCCCTCGCTCCATTTGCAAATGGAACAGGAAAGGAAATGACTCGTAGTAATATAAGGTACCCTCCGCCATGCACCTAATGGTGGGTTGTGGAGAACGTGTGTAGGTGTAGATGTAGACTCTTCATCCAGGATGACACACTACGTCCGCCTCTCAGAAAATTCTCACACCAATCGCAAAGGATGCTATACGTCCGACATGATGGAACTTTCTTCAGAAAGGGTGGACGGGATGCTGAATTAAAGTCTTTTCGGATCCACCGAAGGAATGTGGTTTACTTCACCAGGACCCTGGACGCAGAAGGATATTTTCTTCCAGATTGGTGAACGTTTTAGAGATGTGAATATTCAACAGTGCTCTCTTATAAATGGTCGTGAGCCTACAGGAAAGTCCTTATTTTATAGACGAGCGTGACTTTACTTCTTTTCAGCTCACATTTTACATTAACTGCTTCAGTTTAGGCATTGCTACCGAGCGAGGTGGCGCAGTGGTTAGACACTGGACTCGCATTCGGGAGGACGACGGTTCAATCCCGCGTCCGCGGCCATCCTGATTTAGGTTTACCGTGATTTTCCTGAATCGCTCCAGGCAAATGCCGGGATGGTTCCTTTGCAAGGGCACGGCCAACTTCCTGCCCCGTCCCTCCCTAATCCGATGAGACCGATGACCTCGCTGTCTGGTCTCCTCCCCCAAAAACAACCCCCAACCTCAGGCATTGCTGCGTCACCTGAAACACTGAAAGTTTGTCGGCAGAAATCGTCTGTACCTCTCGTACATGTTGCAGTAAAATCTGTTCACGCAGCCTTAAAAACCCACTGGCTGTAGTCGCGAGCCTATTTCCCGGGCAGCAGTTGCGACGTCATGTCACCGAATCGCGGCGCCCACGAGAATATGGGCCTCGTAACGAACTTGTGACGTCACACTAGGCAGCTTGTCGGGCGCACTTGGAGAACTCTCGGCTCCGTTGCAGAGCCCACGGCGAATGAATACGTAACTGAAATGGTTCCCACTATAGGTCTTGATTCTGTGGTGTGCTGTCGACAGCTTGCACGCATTTAAACGCGCAGTCAAGAATTATCAAAATCGCTCCCCGCCAGAAACGGCTGTATGTCTCTCGTATGAAGAGCTGCAGTGTCACGTGGTGTGACGTACGCGCCATGGCATGTCTGCCTCGAGGGCCTCGACTGAATCGGTGCATCGCTTTGCTGCAGTTGACGCTTCCCGTTGGGAGCGTGCGGTTTCGAATTTGCCTTACGTGCCACGTCGGTTTCCGCGATCCACGCTAGTGGATTCATATTTCATCGCGCTCGCTGTTTCTTCACCTTAGACTTCTGCCAGCGAAAAGTAAGCCAAGCTACCGTCTATAAAACATCTATTGAAGGGGAACCGTTCTGTCGATCTGAGATATTTAGATGTTTCGATAATACAAGAGACCAAATTTAGAAAAAGATCCTTATCTGCTTCTCGCTTAGCTCCACTGACCTTCCCTCATCGAGTTTCCTAGTGAAAGGTGTACTTTATACAAGGCATTGTATAGGTAAATAAAATGTGCGGGGTTGTCGTCCCATATCCCCACACAACCATTTTTAATTAAATACTACTTAAAGAATTTTTTTTCGGTAGTTACTCTCCCGCAGTTTCTTAGAAACTTTAGCATCAGGCGAGAGTGAGTGATGTGAATAAAACGACAAAGTAAGGTTGCTTTCCTTTTTCTGGGCCATAATATAAGGTTGCCGAGCGGAAAGAGGTAAGCGTGTATAAATAAATCAGCGTCAGCAAGTTTCTTTACGTAACGTGTTTATCGTTGTTACCGAAAAACTCGAAAAGTTCTTGACGGAATTACTTCAAACTTGTACGCGATACTCTGATAAACGTTCGGATGGACATAGGCTGTATATCTTTTTGATATATACGGTATATAGTCATATATACGTACTACATACAGAGGAAAGGTTGTAAGTAAAAATTCGATCTATTTCAGATTTTTACACCAGACCCTAATAAACGTTGGGACGGGCATAGGTTACGTATCTTTCGAATACAAACGTTGTGTTACATTTGTACATTACTTTGTATAAAATATAAACTTTATTAGGAAACTCGACGAAGGAAGATTCATTTTAAGTCCGGATACGAGACTATAACGACCTGTAGCATATTACGATATGTCGTGAAAGAAACGCGTAGTCATAAAATTTAATCACTACTGAAACAAAATATGATTCTAGTTATTACAGAAGCATTGCAAGTTTACATAATACCGGACAACATACGATATAATTACGAAAATTTCCGTAATTTTTACCGACTATGTAGTGCTGTTTCATCACAGCGTCCTTGGTGTATTACTCTAACTAAAACAATTCACTATTTTCAAAATAGACATGAAATGGCTTATCCTGTTTGTAACGTTGGTTGACGAACAAGTCTTGTATGATATCACGCTTTTCAATAACACACATGTATTTTATATAGAAAGTAACCAAACAGTATCTCTATCAATAGATAATCCGTCATAAACTTTGTCTGTATAACGTTCAAACAAAATTTTTTTGTCTTATTTTAGTACCTCGTTATCGTCTAGCCCATTTTCTGGCTAGTCATTTACATAATATTAGTTTGCTGTGCTCTATTAGTAGTACTCTTTATGTTGACCATTATCAATTACTAATATTTTACTGTCAAATTATTTAATTTGGCCGACTACTATAAACTAGTGTCGCTACGTCACACGCTAAAGTTTCGCTTATTTTATGAAATATTTTATCTTATTGATAATAATTCCAAGAAACGAGCTCGGGGGGATGCACGACACGGATGAATGAAAGCGCGTCAGAAAGAAGTTCGTAATATTGCTTCAACTATGTTATCTGTAATTAGAGGTTTTCTAACATTGAAAGTCGGCCAAGAGACGAGCTTTAAGTGATTTACAGTTGCTAGTCTGTGTGCTGGCACGTACTATGATAGTTTTACTTATATATCAAATGGTTCAAATGGTGCTGAGCACTATGGGATTTAACATCTGAGGTCATCAGTCCCCTAGAACTTAGAACTACTTAAACCTAACCAACCTAAGGACATCACACCCATCCATACCCGAGGCAGGATTCGAACCTGCGACCGTAGCGGTCGCTCGGTTCGAGACTGAAGCCCCTAGAACCGCTCGGCCACACCGGCTGGCACCTACATATCACAAGAGATTTTTTTTTATTCTCTCTCTCTCTCTCTCTCTCTCTCTCTCTCTCTCTCTCTCCCCCTCCCCCCCCCCCTCTCCCGACTTAAGCTGCAACTCCGCCTCCCTTATCGAAATACTACGGTTTAATTATAAGGCAATCGCGTCTTTCGAACGATGATAATTTACAACCAGGGACGAAACCATGCACAAAATTAATAACTACTGATAACAACGATCCTCTACAATAAAATGCGATGTCCATTGATTCGTTTATTGATCTTCAGACAACGGAACACAGCTGACAAAGGCCTTCTCACTCAAGCTGATGCAGCATAATTTACAAATGAAAAATCGATTTATGTGAGAGAAGGCACTGTTTGTACCTGCACGAGGTATGAAAGAGCGGTGCATTGGCCGAGCTGCCGGTACTCAGGTGATTACTGTGGAAAGCTTTGCGACGTGATTGTGGCCGCACGATGTGACTCGACAGACGTCGAGCACAGGAATGGTAGTTGGAGTTAGACACAAAAGACGTTCCAATTAGGAAATCGTTAGGGAATTCACTGTTCCAAGTTCCACAGTGTAAAGAGTGTGCCCGGAATACTGTATTTCAGGCATCACCTCTCACCGCGGACGACGCAGCGGCCGATGGTCTTCACTTAGCGACTGAGAGCACCGGAGTTTGCGTATAGTTGTCAGTGCTAACAGACAAGAACACCGCAGAAATCAATGTGGGACGTACGACAAACGTATCCGTTTGGACGGTGCGGCGGAATCTAACGTTAATGGGCTATGACAGCAGTCAGATGAATCGAGATTTCAGTTGGTAAGAGGTGATATTTGGGCAAGTGTGGCGCTTATCCCACGGAGCCGTGGACCAGAGTTGTCAACAAGGAACTCTGCAAGCTGGAGGTGGCTCCAAAATGGTGTCGACGGTGTTTACATGGAATGGACAGCGTCCTGTGGTCCACGAAATGGCTATTTTCGGCTACTTGTAGAGCATTTACAGCCATTCGTGGACTTCACGTTCCCAAAAAAAACGATGGAATTTTCATGGATGAGAATACGCCATCTCACCGGACCGCAAGTATTAACAATTGGATCGACGAACATTCTGGGCAATATGAACAAGTGATTTTACAACCCAGATAGCCCGACTTGAATCTCATCGAACATTTATGGCACCTAATCGAGAGGTCAGCTCGTACACAAGGTCCTGCACCGCACCGCTTTAGCACTTATGGATGGCTGTAGAGGGGGCATGGGTCAAGATTTCTGCAGAGGACTTACGGCGACGTGTTCAGTCGATGCCACGTAGAGTTGCTGCTCTACGCTGGTAAAAGGAGGTCCGGCACGACCCTAGGAGGCGTCCCGCGACTTTTGTCACCCAGTGCACGTTATTCATCTTGCGGGTGTGCAGGCTCATAGCGAGTATTCTCAGAAATCGCTAAGTTGTTATTTATCCCGGTAAATTTACTTCTGCTCAACTTGAAAGACGGAGCGATTTGGTGCAGTGTCTGGACTCGAATTCAGGACGACGACAGTTCAGATCAGCGTCCGGCCATCCCGAATTAGATTTTCTGTGATTTCCCTAAGCCGTTCCAGGTAAACGACGGGAGGGTTCCTCTGAAACGGAAGGGCCGATTTCCTTCCCCATCCTCGAATCAATCCGAGCTTGTGCTCCAATGACCTCGATGTCAACGGTACCTTAAACCTTACTCTTACTTCTTTACTTCCAGCAAGAAAAATTTCCTATCACCGTGCCCGTCCTTGTCAGAGTTTTGCGCATATTCCCTCCCTTGCCGATATCAACATTCGCCTGTAGCGCCACATCTCGAATGCTTCGATTATCTTCTATTCCGGTTTTCCCACAATCCATGTTTCACTACCATACAACGCTCAGAAATTCTCGGATATTTATTCCTCAATACCTATGTTTCATGCTAGTAGGCGTCTTGGGCAGGAATGCTCCTTTTTTGCCGGTGCTAGTCTGGTTTTGATGTCCTCCTTGCTCCGTCATGTTAGCAGAGGTCCTTAACTTCATCAACTTCTCGATCACGAATTGTGATATTAAATTTCTCACTGTCCTCGTTTCTCTCACCTTTCGTTTCCCCTATATTTCTTCAATTTGCTCTCAGTCCATATTCTGTAGTCGTTAGTGTTCATTCCATTCAGCATATCATGTAATTCTTCTTCACTTTCACTCGGGATAGCAATGTCATCAGCGAATTGTATCATTGATCTCCTTTCACCCTGAATTTTAATTCCACTCCTGAACCTTTCTTTTATTTCCATCTTTGCTTCTTCAATGTACAGATTGACCAGTAGTTGCGAAACCTACATCTGTGCCTTACACGCTTTTTAATCCGAGACTTCGTTCTTGGTCGTTCACTCTTACTATTTCCTCTTGGTTCTTGTAAATATTGTATATTACCCGTCTCTCCTTATAACTTACCCCTATCTTCTTCAGAATTTCGAACATCTTGCACCATTTTATATTATTGAACACCTTTTATAGGTTGACAAATTCTATGAACCTTTCTTGATTTCTCTTTAATCTTGCTTCCATCATCAACCTCGATGTCAGAATTGCCTCTCTGGTGCCTTTCCTTTCCTAAAGTCAAACTGATCGTCATCTAACACATCTTCAATTTTCTTTTATATTCGTCTGTATATTATTCTTGTGAGCTACTTGGACGTTGAGTTGTTAAGCTGATTGTACCAAAATTCTCGCACGTGTCAGCTCTTGCAATCTTTGGAATTGCATGGATGATGTTTTTCCGAAAATCAGATGGTATATCGCCAGTCTCATTCTACACACCAACGCGTTGCTTTGTTGCTACTTGCTCCGGGGGCCTTAAGTGTACTGTCTCCACCTGTTCGCTCTCTCCTCTGTATTTAACAGTAGAATTTCCATTGCATTCTTAATGCTGCCGCCCTTGATTTCAATTTCACCCAAGGTCCCTCTGACTTTTCTACATGCCGAGTCAATCTTTCCGCCAAGCAATTCTTTCTCCATTCCTTCACATTTTTCATGCAGTTGTTTCGCTTCAGGTATCCTGCACTTCCTATTTATTTCATTCCTACCCGACTTTTATTTCTGTATTCCAGAATTTTTCTGTACATTGTTGTACGACGTCCTTTCGTCGATCAGCTGAAATATTTCTTCTGTTACACGTAGTTTCTTCGCATTTGCCTTCTTTGTCCTACGCCTGTCTCCCCACCTTGTGTGATTATCCTTTGAAGAGATGTCAGTTCGTCTTCAACTGAGCTGCCCACTGACCAGTTCATTACCGCAGTATCCGTAGCCTCAGAAAACTCGAAGTGTACCTCTTCATTCTTAGCAGCTCCGCACCCCATTTCTTTGAGTCTATGTTCTCCCTGACTATTCTGTTAAACTTCAGCCTATTCTTCGTCTTGACTAAATTTTGATCTGAGCCTATATCTTCTCTGGGGTGTGTCTTACAATCTCTGCCTGATCAACATGTAATCTAACTATAATGTTTCCGTATCTGCCGTCCTTTCCCAAGTGTACCACCTCTTCTGGTTCTTGAAGAGAGTATACGATATTACTAACTGATGCAGAACTCAATTAGTCTTTCTCCTCTCTCATTCCTATGGTCAAGCCCATATTCTCCTGTAACCTTCTCCTCCACTCCCTCACCTAGAACCGCATTCCAGTCCCCCATGACTACTACATTTTCATCTCCCTTTACGTACTGAATTACTCATTCAATATACTCATGTACTTTCTCTCTTGTTTATCCTCTGCTGGCAACGTCGGCTTGTAAACCTAAACTATAGTTGTCGGAGTTGGTTTGCTGTCGAGTCTGAAATGAACAACCCTATCGCTGAACTGTTCACAGTAACTCATTCTCTGCCCTACTTTCTTATTCGTAACGAATCCTACTCCAATTACACCATTTTCTGCTGCTGTTGATATTACCCCATACTCATCTGACCAGAAATCTTTGTCTTCTTTCCATTTCATTTCAATGGTCCCCACTACATCTACATTGAGTGTAAGTATTTCCCATTTCAGATTTTCTATCTTCTTTACCACTATCAAAATTCTGATATTCTGTTCCCCGACTTGTAGAATGTTACCCCCTCCTTTATTATTTTTCAATCTTTTTCTCATGCTCACCTCTCCATTGGCAGTCCCCTCCGGGAGATCCGAATGGGGTATTAGTCCGGAATCTTTTGCCAATGGAGAGATCATCACGACAGTTTCTTAATTACAGACCACATGTGCTGTAGCTACACAATGTGTCTATAACACCATGGTTTCCATTGCCTTCTGCATCCTCGTGCCTCTGATCACTGCTGATTCTTCAGCCTTTTTAGGAGGTGTTTCTCGCCCCGAGGGCAAGAGAGTGCCCTGAACCTCAGTCCGCTCCTCTGCCGTTTTATGCCGGAACACTTTGGCCACCATTGCTGATGATTTTTATTCAAAACAGTGGCGAAGTTCTAACCGCCACCCCTAAACCACGGGTGTACTCAGTAACTGAGTAGACGTATCAGAACAGCAGTTAGTGGACATTAATATAGGGTGTCAGCCGTTCGCTTTGATGACCTATTCACCTCTGCTGGAGACACTTTCAGTGAGGTGTCTGACTGTGTTTGGAAGAATGTCAACCAATTCTTCCTCAAGAGGCGAAACCAGAGAACTCGTTCCATAGACATCGGTTTGAGGTCGGGGCTCCGGGCAGACCAGGCCGTTTCAGGAATGTTTTTGTCCAGAAGTCACTGCCTCGCAGACCTTCCCTTGTGAAAGGGTGCATTGTCATGCTGATAGTCATTGTCTCCGAACTATTGCTCTGTTGTACTCAAAGCAAAATGCTGTAAAATGTGTTCATATCGTTCCACATTTAGCGTTTTCTTATTGACTCGAAAGGTACCACACGCTCATCACATCCATACAACACAACTCCCTTCATACTTCAATTTGGCTCTTTGCACTATGACAGGTAACATTCCCCAGGTATTAGCCAAACCGAAACCCTTCCATCGGACTGCTGCAGTGTATAGCGTCATTCACCACTCCAAATCACTCATGTACGAATGCATGCTTTCGAGGCGATATCCGTTAGTAAAACGTTCTCGGGGTTCAAGCCGCGTCAAGTGGTTTGCTGCCCACGAGCTTTCGCCAGAGACCTCCTCTGCCATTGTCAAGTGGATGGCTGTCGTGTGGTTGTCGTTGCCGTGCTTATATAGCCGCGCCGTCGAGCGTGACGTCACTGGTGCTCGCTCCTGCTCCATATACGGTAATGTTTTGACCGCCGGGCCCGCTTCAATTGCCTCAACACCGGATACCACGCTGCACTCAGCTGCAATTCACCGTCTCTCTTGAAGGTGTTGTCAGAAATTATAATCTGTATGGCCTCGTTTATCACGCTATCCCAGAAGCCATTAGTCCTTTTAATAATAGACGTCTCATCGAAAGCAATTCACTGTCAGTTTTGCAGAGCATGTTCTGCTACAGCTGACTTTTCGGGATAGCGCAGACGGTAACACCTTTCGTGTTCTATGCGGCGCTGCTCAGTAGTGCGAACAGTCTGGCCGACATAGAACTGGCCACATCCACACGCTATCTTGTAAATTCCTGGCGTTCTGAGGCCCACATCGTCTTTCACAGATTTCATTAGTCGTTGGAGGCCTGAAAATTGTGTCTATTTTATGCCTCTTCAGGAGCCGACTAATCTTCCCTGTTGTCGAACCACAAAACGGTAAGAATGCAACCTGCTTGCTGCCCTCCTCACTGGTCTCCTTCCTTTGAGGCTTGGATGACACCGCTTCTGAGGTCTCTTTGTTGTTGTAACCGTTTTCCTTAAAAATTTTGCGTAAGTGGCTCAATTCTCTCGGCAAGTTTTCAGTGTCTGAGACGGTTTCATCTCGATATAGTAAGGGCCTCAGAACTGACTGTGTCTGTGCTGGGTGATGGAAGCTGGTGGCGTGCAGATACCGATCCGTGTGGGTGGACTTGGGGTAAACGCTATGACCTAGAGACCAATTGGACTTACGACGGAAAAGCACGTCGAAGAACGGCAGGGAACCCTTCTTCCCTGCTCCATTGTGAAGTTGATGTGGTCGTGGATGCTGTTGAGGTGTCCAGGAACTCTCCTAACTCTTCTGAAGAGCTTAGTACATCGAGCTGAAACCGTCTCAGACGCTGAAAACTGAGAATTGAGCCACTTGCGCAAAGTTTTTAAGGAAAACAGTTACAACAACAAAGAGACCTCACAAGCGGTGTCATCCAAGCCTCAAAGGAAGAAGACCACTGAGGAGGGCAGCAAGCAGGTTGCATTCTTACCGTTTTGTGGTTCGACAACAGGGAAGATTAGTCGGCTCCTGAAGAGGCATAAAATAGACACAACTTTCAGGCCTCCAACGACTAATGAAATCTGTGAAAGACGATGTGGGCCTCAGAACGCCAGGAATTTACAAGACAGCGTGTGGATGTGGCCAGTTCTATGTCGGCCAGACTGTTCGCACTATTGAGCAGCGCCGCATAGAACACGAAAGGTGTTACCGTCTGCGCTATCCCGAAAAGTCAGCTGCAGCAGAACATGCTCTCCAAAACTGACAGTGAATTGCTTTCGATGAGACGTCTATTATTAAAAGGACTAATGGCTTCTGGGATAGCGTGATAAACGAGGCCATACAGATTATAATTTCTGACAACACCTTCAATAGAGACGGTGAATTTCAGCTGAGTACAGCGTGGGATCCGGTGTTGAGGCAATTGAAGCGGGCCCGGCGGTCGTGCGGCCAAAACATTAGCATATATGGAGCAGGACCGAGTACCAGTGACGTCACGATCGACGGCGCGGCTACATAAGCACGGCAGTGACAACCACACGACAGCCATCCACTTGTCAATGGCAGAGGAGGTCTCTGCCGAAAGCTCGTGGGCAGTAAACCACTTGACGCGGCTTGAACCCCGAGAATGGTTTATTGCACTCGTTTTGTCACCCGCTGTCCGGTGGGATCGCTTTCGACACCTCCTCCAGTGGTGCTCCGTATCGACTACAGAAATGTGCGGATCGCCCACTCCGTCACTGTGCTGGCGGCTCTGCTGCTAGCCCTACGGAATTCAAAGGTGATTTATCCCACTGGTTTCATACAAGTTTTTACAAACACCGTCAGGAATACTCGACAGTTGCTGTCCATCAGTACATGAGATGTGGCTTGTCTTAATTCAGCTGTGGTTGTTGACTCGCGTTTGCATTTTGCAGTCAGACGCCCATAAGTCGATTTCGCAGCTTTAGAAGGGATGAAACATTCCTGATGGATTTGTCACTTAGGTGACATCGGATGACTAGTTCGCGTTCGAAAGCCGGCCGACGTGGCCGTGCGGTTAAAGGCACTGCAATCTGGAACCGCAAGACCGCTACGGTCGCAGGTTCGAATCCTGCCTCGGGCATGGATGTTTGTGATGTCCTTAGGTTAGTTAGGTTTAACTAGTTCTAGGTTAGTTAGGTTTAACTAGTTCTAAGTTCTAGGGGACTAATGACCTCAGCAGTTGAGTCCCATAGTGCTCGGAGCCATTTGAACCATTTCGCGTTCGAAGCCGCTGAACTCCGATGACCGACCCAATCTACTGTTAAAGCACCTGCCACGATGTCTCGTCGTATCTAGTGGTCAATTCCGCATTACATTCGGGCCTCCAGACACGTCTGACCAGATGGTGATTTTTTTTTTTTCTTTCGACGCTTCCTTAGAGAACCTAGTCATACTTTGTCTTATGAATCCGTCTACTTTTGAACAGCCTTCTGTTGATAAAAGCATTTGGCCGGGTTTTGCGAATATTGGATTCCCGTATTGTTCGTGAGCTCTTTCTGTAGATAATATCATGCCTATGATTTTTGGTCTGTGTATAGCGGGTGCTTTTTTGTTTTCTCAATTTGCTGCACATGTCAAAGCGTAAAAGTTCTTCATTTGTAGATAAACGTCACATGTTAAGTGAAGTAATTTCTGAGGCTGGTTCAGAAAAGGACCTTTCATTGACATTCTTTTTTCTTCTTGGTGTACCGCTTTCAGGAGGATTATCCAGCTGCACGCCGTTTCCAGGGACGCCCGATGGGAAGTGTCTACTACAGAATAGAAGCTGCGACATCGTCGTGAAAAACGGTGACGCGTATATGTAATAAGTTTCCTTTAATTTACGTCTATGGTCACAAACTTTTTGTTAACGGATTACCGGTTTGTTATGAAACAGATCTGATGATGATCATTAAAGACCGAAACCGGTAATCTGTTAACAAAAAGTTTGTGACCATAGACGTAAATT
Source organism: Schistocerca piceifrons (assembly GCF_021461385.2). Taxonomy (NCBI): domain Eukaryota; kingdom Metazoa; phylum Arthropoda; class Insecta; order Orthoptera; family Acrididae; genus Schistocerca; species Schistocerca piceifrons. Next base: position 220,151,715 of record NC_060146.1, read on the forward strand.
AAAGGAAACTTATTACTATAGAACAGGTACTTCAATGATACAGTGCAGAGGAAACAAAGAAACGGTCTCGCTCAGAGCTGTGCAATATATACGCCAACCACCAGCCACCGCATCACGATGGCAGGCAGTTTATGTATGCTGACGACACGTCCGTGGATGCCAAAGAGAGTGCCTTTGAGGAAGTGAGGAGAAATTAACCAGCAGCCTCGCATTACTGGGGGATTAGTTTCACCAGAACAACCTGAAACCAAACCAAGCAAAGACCGAAGTTTGCAGTTTCCAGGTGAGGAATCAGAAAGCCAAAATAAAACTCCACCTGAGTTGGGAAGGGCAAGAGCTAGAGCACTGTCAGACCCCCAAACACTTGGGCATGAAGCCGACTTATATTAGATTTTAATGTACAGGGTTCTGGACATTTAAAATAAATAAATAAACAGGCTTCTACGCCAGTACATCTAAAACAGTTTGGTACTCTCCTTTCCTGGTAAACGCCTGTACACGTATCACAATATCTCTCTCTCTCTCTCTCTCCCTCTCCCTCTCCCTCTCCCCCTCTGTCTCGCTCTCTCTAAGGTAGGTAACTTTTAAAAAGAGAGGTGGGTTGTTGGACGTGATAGTATCTAATCTCTTTGTCAAAGATAAGTATCGATATCTCGAGGTACTTAAAGGGTACGGAGCTCCTCGTTCGACTGCGTGTCCCTCCCCGTATACGCTGCCATTGGCTGCGCAAGCGTTTCTGAACAGTCTTCCCCTCCCCTCTCTTTCCACCCCCACCCCCTCACCGTCTTGCAGCTGCGCGCCTCGCAGTCACCAGGCCCGGGTCATGTCGTCAGTTAATTATGCCAACAGCGTCAGACGGTACTTAGAATGCGGCGGTACGACCTTGATCCTCCGGCGCATACCATCCGGTCCCAGTGGAAGGGCTGACGCCCCGGTCTGGACGGGTGCCGCTCCCCCCCCCCCCCTCCCCCATACCAACTCCCCGCCCCTTTTCTTTCCCCATCTGCCCTCTGCGTCACCAGCACCGCTTCCTGCCAGCGACTGCACAGCTCTGTTGGAGCGGCCGAGTTTATTTTAATCCAGCCCGCCTCCTGCCAGTCTCTCCCCCCAAAGCGCTGCTCGGAAGAACTCACTCGCGTCCCTGCTTTTTCTTTTTGCTTCTTCCTTTCAGTCTTCTTTACATCCGCGTTTGTTTTCAGCTTCTTTGTCACACTGTATCTGCGTTGCGTAAACGCTTAAAAAAGAGAGAAAAAAAAGAAAATCCAATTACCGACTTGTCTCTAACATTCGTGGCAGTTTCCAAGCGATTTTCATTTTCTGCCGAGCTGAACGGCTAAGCCCTGCGACGAGACGAACACAGCTCCCGCGGGACCACCCAACATGCGGCATCGTGTAACTGCTGCAGACACTTATCGACGTCACCCCAGCCTCAGCTGACAGCTGGAACAGGTAAAAGAAGTGGGCGACAGGCGAGTCCCCCATTCTGTCAACACCACTACGCCACAAGGAGCATCTTCAGCCCGCATCTCGTGGTCGTGCGGTAGCGTTCTCGCTTCCCACGCCCGGGTTGCAGGGTTCGATTCCCGGCGGGGTCAGGGATTTTCTCTGCCTCGTGATGGCTGGGTGTTGTGTGCTGTCCTTAGGTTAGTTAGGTTTAAGTAGTTCTAAGTTCTAGGGGACTTATGACCACAGCAGTTGAGTCCCATAGTGGTCAGAGCCATTTGAGCATCTTCAGGCTGTTGCGCAAGCTCCTACCGACATTTTCGCAGCATATTTTAAATCAGTACTTAGATATACACGTGAGGACAGATTAGTTTTGATTGCACTGCCCGACAAAATCACTCGAGCATCTAGAAGAGGACGAGGAAACGAAGTGATACTACACTGTTGAACAGGTTACGTGACCTTATTTCAGTGAATGCAAAATAGAATTAAATTTACGAAGCACTTTATACAGTACTGGCCATGAAAATTGCTACACGAAGAAGAAATGCAGAGATAAACGGGTATTCATTGGACAAATATTTTATACAAGAACTGACATGTGATTACATTTTCACGCAATTTGGGTGCATAGATCCTGAGATATCAGTACCCAGAACAACCACCTCTGGCTGTAATAACGGCCTTGATACGCTTGCGCATTGAGTCAAACAGAGCTTGGATGGCGTGTACAGGAACAGCTGCCCATGTAGCTTCAACACGATACCACAGTTCATCAAGAGTAGTGACTGGCGTATTGTGACGAGCCAGTTACTCGGCCACCATTGACCAGACGTTTTCTATTGGTGAGAGGTCTGGAGAATGTGCTGGCGAGGGTAGCAGTCGAACATTTTCTATACCCAGAAAGGCCCGTACAGGGCCTGCAACATGCGGTCGTGCATTATCCTGCTGAAACGTAGGGTTTCGAAGGGATCGAATGAAGGGTAGAGCCACGGGTCGTAACACATCTGAAATGTAACGTCCACTGTGCCGTCAATGCGAACAAGAGGTGACCGCGACGTGTAAACAGTGACACCCCATACCATCACGCCGGGTGATACGCCAGTATAGCGATGACGAATACACGCTTCCAATGTGCCAAACACGGGTGCGACCATCATGATGCTGTAAAAAGAACCTGGATTAATCCGAAAAATTGACGTTTTACCATTTGTGCACCCAAGTTCGTCGTTGAATACACCATCGCAGGAGCTCCTGTCTGTGATGCAGCGTCAAGGGTAACCGCAGCCACGGTCTCCGAGCTGATAGTCCATGCTGCTGCAAACGTCGTCGAACTGTTCGTGCAGATGGTTGTTGTCTTGCAAACGTCCCCATCTGTTGACTCAGGGATGGAGGCGTGACTGCACGATCCGTTACAGCCATGCGGATAAGATGCCTGTCATCTAGACTGCTAGTGATACGAGGCCGTTGGGATCCAGCACGGCGTTCCGTATTACCCTCCTGAACCCACAGATTCCATATTCTGCTAACAGTCATTGGATCTCGACCAACGCGAGCAGCAGTGTCACGATACGATAAGCCGCAATCGCGATAGGCTACAATCCGACCTTTATCAAAGTCGGAAATGTGATGGTACGCATTTCTCCTCCTTACACGAGGCATCACAACAACGTTTCACCAGGCAGCGCCGATCAACTGCTGTTAGTGTGTGAGAAGTCGGTTGGAAACTTTCTTCATGTCAGCACGTTGTAGGTGTCGTCACCGGCGCCAACCTTGTGTGAATGCTCTGAAAAGCTAATGATTTGCATATCACAGCATCTTCTTCCTGTCGGTTACATTTCACGTCTGTACCACGTCATCTTGGTGGTGCAGCAGTTTTAATGGCCAGTAGTGTAGAATGAGCCCACTTATGAGTACGACGTTACACCCCTTGTGGCTTCGGTGCCTGCGCTGACTCAGTGTGGAAGTGTCATACACTCATTGTAGTGTCTCCTGAGGCAAGCTGGCCCGCAGTTGTTTAGCTGGTCTGAAGTATCCCGGATACTGGTCCTGAGATGAAGTGCTATCGAAACTTTATGAAACTGCAAGCACTGAAGTGGGATTATTCCTACGATTTCCGACAGCAAATTCCGCATTTTTTAACCGAAACTGGCCGAGAAAAAGATTGCGACGCATTTCTTAAGGACGACCCGTCGCAGCTCTTTTGTAGAAGCAGCTATTTAGAGTGGTAAGAGAAAGTGGTGCCTACCCTGTCTGGCTGCTGTTCCCTGCAGAGTCAGTCAGCCTCACGTTTACCTGTGGTGCCTCGCGGCGGTCGACACACAGCCCCCGCGTCCGTCACACATTGGCCAACAGCAGGCCGCCGTCGGCACACACCGCGGCGAGCAGGCTGTGTGACGCGCCCTCACCATCCGCTGCTGCTCCTCGTGGCCAGCTCAGCTCCTCCCCCCCCCCTCCCCCCTCTATCACCCACTCGTCTCGCCGTATAGGGGCTCCACTCATTCAATTTTTACATCTTTTATTCTGACCAATGCTCCTAACCCGTCAGGTTCCCATTGCATACTCAGCACCCCTTCCTCCACATTTTAATGCTTAACATTCGTTTTAGTTTACGCTGTAAACCTTGAATGCACAGCTGTAAATAAATTACTGCATCCCTTTTAGAGCTTTACACTGGTTCCCGTGAGATCACCGATGTTAAACGCTGTCGGGCGTGCTCGGAAATTGGATGGGTGACCATCCAGGCCGCCATGCGCTGTTGCCATTTTTCGGGGTCCACCCAGCTTCGTGATGCCAATTGAGGAGCTACTCGACTGAATAGTCAAGAATACCATCATAACGACCGGGAGAGCGGTGTGCTGACCCCACGCCCCTCCTATCTGCATCCTCCTCTGAGGATGACACGGCGGTCGGATGGTCCCGGTAGGCCACTCGTGGACTGAAGACGGAGTGCTTTTAGAGGTTTCCAGTTCACTCAAGATTTATTGTTGCAACATTGCATACAGAGTACAAGAAGTGATTAGCGTTACCGATGAATACCACAAGCGGTTCCGATGAACCAGGTATGCAGCCATGGTGGAACACCCAGGACGTGATGTAGCCTCCACGAGTGGCAATGCGGGCTCTGGCTCTCGCGTCCAGTCGATCCCAGAGATGGCGATTACCGTCCTGGGATGTGTTATGCCATGCGTGCTCGACTTGGTCATGTAGATCTGTAAGAGTTATTCTGGAAGGTTCGCAGGAGAACTTCTGTAAAGTTTGGAGGTAGGAGACGAGGTGCTGGCAGAAGTACAGCTGTGAGGACGGGGCGTGAGTCGTGCTAGGGTAGCTCAGTTGATAGAGCCCTTGTCTGCGAAAGGCAAAGGTCCCGAGTTCGAGTCTCGGTCCAGCACACAGTTTTAATCTGCCAGGAAGTTTCATATCAGCGCACACGCCGGTGCAGAGTGAAAATCTCATTCTGGAAAAATCCCCCAAGCTGTGGCTAAGCCATGTCTCCGCATATCCTTTCTTTCAGGATTGCTAGTTCTCCAAGGTTCGCAGGAGAACTTCTGTAAAGTTTGGAAGGTAGGAGACGAGGTACTGGCAGAAGCACAACTTTGAGGACGGGGCGTGAGTCGTGCTTGGGTAGCTCAGATGGTAGAGCACTTGCCCGCGAAAGGCAAAGGTCCCGAGTTCGAGTATCAGTCCGGCGCACAGTTTTAATCCGCCAGGAAGTTTCTGTAAGACTTGTTGTTTGACAACTACATGAGTCAGATCTCGTCGTATCATGTCCCACACGTGCTCGATTACAGACACCAGAGATCATGCTGTCCAAAGAAGTTGCTGCAGGCCTCGCAGAGTATGTTGACTTCCGTGTGTGTGTGTGTGTGTGTGTGTGTGTGTGTGTGTGTGTGTGTGTGTGTGCGTGGGTATTTGTCTGTTGGAACATTATATCACCTCCCTGTTGCAAGAACGGCAGAACAACATTCTGGGCGTACCGAACGCTTGTTGGCACCCCGTCCAGAAAGCCGAAAGTTGAACGAGGGTTGTAGCTTATGGCACTCCTTATTTCTATCGTACACCAGACCACAAGGCGTTGGGTGGAACCGGTTTGTCTTGGACGAATGCACTCTGAGACGCAGTGCTGGCCACTTCTGCGTCGTAAACGCGAACGACAATCACTTACTTGCAGGCAGGATCTGATTTTATCGCTGAAGACAGCGGCACGCCATCCCGTCTTCCTAGTGAGCCTCTGTCGGGCCGTGCACGTCGCTGCTCGCGCCCGTAGTCCCACTGCGGATAACCGGTTCGCAACACAAAATGGTTCAAATGGCTCTGAGCACTATGGGACTCGATATCTGAGGTCATTAGTCCCCTAGAACTACTTAAACCTAACTAACCTAAGGACACCACACACATCCATGCCCGAGGCAGGATTCGAACCTACGACCGTAGCACCAGCGCGGTTCCGAACTGAATCCCCTAGAACCGCTCGGCACAGCGACCGGCGGATCGGAACAGTTCGTGTTGATACGTGTGGGCTTACAAGCCCTCTTATCTTTGCTGTGGTAGCTGTACAATCTGCCACTACAATACGATAATCCTGACGGTTATCAGAGTTGCTGTGAAAATGTTCACGTGACCACTGATGCCAGCACTGTTACGCAACTGACGCAGAAAGTCCAACTTGTATGACAATTCTGGGAGAGGACCATCCTGCCACTCGGAAGGTTAGAATTTGATCCCTTTCAAATTCGCTCTTTTTGCTGTAGGAAGCGCGGGTGCGTCGCGGTGGTGTGGTTTTCTTCTTGCTTCACTCGTTTGCACCACACTGAGCCTTCTGGCTGTGAGCATTCCGTGTTAGAGGATAGTTGCAGACTGCGCTCTGGTAGCTATGACATTACGCTATGTGTTGGAGGACGACGCTGAAACCATTGTCAATACATACACCATCTCCCAGGTGAGATATGCCGTCATCGGATCACAATCGACTTCTTTCCATGTGTACTAATTTTTTTCCGGTAGTGTGTGTGTGTCTCAGTTCTGGACCTTAATTTCGTCTCTTCCCATTGCTACGGCTGTGTACTGCCATCACTGTTTCACATAGATCCGCACGATTATCTTCCATTAATCAGTGTTCTAAGGGACTGCTTCATTCACACCTGCAGGTAGGATCCACTGAGCCTGTATGAGTGGCCGATCGGTTCTAGGCGCTACAGTCTGGAACCGCGCGACTGCTACGGTCGCAGGTTCGAATCCTGCCTCGGGCATGGATGTGTGTGATGTCCTTAGGTTAGTTAGGTTTAAGTAGTTCTAAGTTCTAGGGGACTGATGACCTCCGATGTTAAGTCCCATAGTGCTCAGAACCATTTGAACCATCTGATTCACTGAGGTGCGCCCAATTCCACACGGTGTAGCATCGCTTCTGTGTGTGGCGTTTGCTAGCGGGTGGGGTGGACAAGTGAGGTGCAGCCCAAGGAGTGGGTTGCACAGCTGCTTAGCAACCACAATTGTTCGCTGCATTTGCCTCACTGAGACTGTGGGAATAGGATACAAAGGTGAGGTCTGAATTGGTGGGGACGTGTCGTTGAAGTGTGTCTGGTTTTAGCACTATTTGGCTTTTAAGCCGAGGTGGATAGGTAGGAAAAACAAAACCTGTAATTTTCGGATGCAAGATTAGTAGTATCGTGCTTGGCACAATCACGTCGTTTAAATTTCTGCGCTTAATGTTGTGTAAGCGAAATGAAAGGGAGCGAGCATGTAAGGGTTGTCGTAAGGAGGGCGGATGATTGTCGACTTTAGTTTATTTGGAGAGTATTAGACGCGTGTTGTTCATCTGTGAAGGAGATTGCGTATCGGACGCTGGTGCGACCTGTTCTTGCTTATTGCTCAAGTCTTTGGGATCGACGGCAGGTCGGATTACAGGAAGACATTGAATCATTTCGGAGGCAGGCTCATAGATTTGTTTACGGTGGGTTCCGACAACACGGAACTCGACTGGGAATCCCTGGAGGGAAGGCGACTATCTTCTCGGGGAATATTTGTTGAGAAAAATTTAGGGAAACGACATTTGAAGCAGACTGCTCAATTATTCTGCTGGCGCTAGCATACATTTCGCGTGAGAACCACGAGAATGCGTAAAATTTGGGCTCGTACGGATGCATATAGACAGTAGTTTTTCCCTCGCTCTATTTTCGAGTGGAACAGAAAAGGAAATGACTAGTAGTGGTACAGGGTACCCTCCGCCATACACCGTACTGTGGCTTGCGGAGTATGTATGTAGATGTAGTTGCATAAGGCAGACTGCGGGGGGGGATTTGTCTGAGTCGTGTGTGTGTGTGTGTGGGGGGGGGGGGGGGGGAGTAGGGGCGATGCAGCAGTCCCTCCTGCCCCTCCACGTCTTACCTCCTCCCCTCCCCCCTCCACCCTTTCCTCCCCTTTTCTTTACCCTTCTGCGTCGTCAGAAACGCTACATACGAACGACATCAGAGCTCTCTTTGGGCAGAGGGATGCAACACTGCTCACAAGACTTTGTGCAGCTTCCTTCTCTTTCCTTCCGCGTGTCGTTGTTTACGTCTTTTTGCCGCACTTTGCCTGTGTTGCGTAAATTTCCCGGAAAAAAGATTAGTGAGTTGCCGACTTATCTATGGCATCCACGCAAAATTCCGAACGATTTTGACGTACAGCCAAACAGTGCCGCTACCTCATGCGGCGAAAGAGGTTAATTAACGTGGCCTGCTGTAGACATTTATGGCTGCCGCATCTTTTTCAGATGACGGCTGGAATGGTCAGATGCACGCATCTTTCATGATTCGCGATTCTCATCTGTCGCTACTGTGTGGAGCGAGTCACTTAGCTTACAGTTACAATAGGCTTCCTCATTGGAAAATGAGGCAGCAGGCCGACTGCGTTTTATACTAACGTTAATGTGAATCTTGTTCTACTTAGGAGACACGTTGGACTCGCGTTTATGAAGACGGTGTTCCACTTCACGTCTGCGTTTTCCTTAGTTTCACAAAATTAAGTAATTAATTTATTTATTTATTTACACGTTCGACATATCCACATTAACTACAATATTCTTATAGCTTTGTGACTTCGGAACAGGTAGTGGCCTAATCCTTGAAAGGAAGACGACGTTGATTCATATAGCTCTGTACCGACTTAGTGTACTTCCCACCTGTTCTTATAATTCTGTACATTATTAGAGATATTCTGTAGTTGCTCTATGACTGAGTCAGACTGCCTTTCAACATCCTGCAGTTCACGCTCATTCTCATACACTACACAGACAAGCGACTGGTCCATTGGCTGAATTTCCCCGCACTCACTCCCAGGACAGTCGGATAGGCCTCATTTCTTGATCAGCTGTTTACGGTAATCAGGAACCGTTCTGACACGATTATAAACTCGTTTATAATTTCCTCGTGACGCTGAATCCTTCGATCTTTTACTTGGGATCGTCCACCAAACATTGGTTGGTACGGTCACTCCACTTACAGCCCATGGTTCTATCCAAACTGTTTTTGAGTCGAAGCCCTCCGGTTCTCCGGCGCTTTTCCATACTGGTTGCTTGGATGTAAGTCTCTCTGTAGGTGCCAGGTTTTGGTACGTACGGTGTTCTGGTTTGTCTAGGATTTTTCTGCACGATTTTGTGGGTAGAGCTATGATGGCCTAATTTACTGGGGCTCTATGTTCGCTAGGACGGGGTGCCAGGCACACGGAGTGCCTCTTACTGTTCCAGAGATTATCCGCGTTCTCTCCTTCAGTTGGACATCCACTTCAGCTACGTGCGCACTTCTCATAGAGACAGTCGACCAGTATCTAGCCACGCTGCCGACAACGGCTAGTGCCGAACTCCTCAGTGTGAACGCTCCACAACGCCATGTCGCTCCAGCAAGCTGCGCCAGGACAGCATTGCCGAACTTCATTTTCTGTTTCGTATCTTCTAGATGTGAGGTATGCGTTAGAGAGAACTTCTGTCCCAAGTATTTAGGCTTATCACCGTCCTGATGCGTTGACGGTCCATTTAGAGCCGCACTTTTCTGTCTGGGTCTCTGTTGTTACGATGCACTATGGCGCTGTTCGGACGTAGCTGTCACTTGGAGGAGCTCATGTCCAGTACTTTCATTGTTTAGCCGAGATAGTTAAAATTTTCACTTTGCTGTGTGATGATCATGTTGTAAGAGTACGTAGACTTACATAAAATCGTAGGTGGCATGTCAGCAATAGGTAATTGAAAAGTATGGGAGAACCGTGTTCTTGCTGCTCGTACCGTGAAACGAAACCTCGATTTTCCTGCCTGTTAACATGTTTTTAAGTAAAGTAGGAGTTACGTAATAATTCTAGTTAGCTTCATTAGTAGCCTCAGAGTCCGCACTGGATCTTAAGCTGATGTGAAAGCTATGGGAACCACGCTGTGTTTGACGTCATTCTGGGAGCCTTTCTCAATATAGAATTTAAGGGCCAGCATCTGACCTGCTCGGGAACCCGCTCGGTATGTAGGAATACTGCCTTCAGTGTGTGGAATTAATGTAGGTCGTTTAAGGCGAATGAGGGAAGAATGTGGTTCTTGTGGGAAAACACGGCCGATTGACCTGCAAACCCGTTCCCCCTATTTGGGCTTGCGCTCCGTCGCTAATTACGTCTTCGTTGACGGCCTTTAAACTCGAAACACGGCGTTTCCACAGGGAAGGATGGCAATAATAATCGAAAAACAAGAAGTAAGTGCTCGAATTTAAATAGTTGTAAGACAGTGACTGTAGTATTTCTTCCTTGTGCTCAAACTGTGAATTGAATAAGTAACGGCGGAAATATAAGAAAGTTCAATTTTGCTTGAGAGACTGTTCTAAATACACTGGAAATATATTAAACAACGCTTTCAGCCACTAACATTTGTTTTTATCACACTACACTAAACATAGTAGCTACTGGGGACGCATTTTCAGGTCATGTATGTTATTATATTAATTTTCTTGATCCTGGACGAGATGTTGCTTGAGAATAGTGCGTTTCTGTTATTAGCTTAGATATTAAATTTGGAAATAATGAGAAAAGAAAACTAATAAAAGTTATAAGAACTGAACAAATGTGCAAAATTTGACAGCCATGCTGTGTAAAAGTTTCTGGGCGCTATGTTCTTGTTTAATGCTGATAATTAAGTATCACTATGCGACATAACTTCCCTCAGCGTTCATATGTTTGTCTATAGATCTGATAAGTTAACAGAAGTGATATACTAAGAATGATCACAGACCCTAATTTTCGATCTCAAAGATACACAATATGACTGGTTGATAAAGTCGCTGTGTCTTCAATGATTTCTCCCATTCCTGGCCAACTTTGTCCAGCAGTATGTTAAGGAATTGTGGTTTATTTATTTTTTTATTTTACACGTCTAGTTCCGTAGAACCAAATTGAGGAGGAAATCTCAAAGGTCACGCAATGTGTCAGTACATGCAATCACAACAAAAAAGTAATAACAGATAAAATAAAATGTTTATGAACCCAAGAAAGACAAACCATAACTTTTGTAAACGCAAACAACAATATGACATTGTAATCAGCTTAATTTTTCAAGGAACTCCCCAACAGAATAGAAGGAGTGACCCATGAGGAAACTCTTCAGTTTCGATTTGAAAGTGCGTGGATTACTGCTAAGATTTTTGAATCCGAGTGGTAGCTAATTGAAAATGGATGCAGCAGTATACTGCAGGCCTTTCTGCACAAGAGTCAAGGAAGTGCGATCGTGATGCAGACTGGATTTCTGCCCAGTATTAACTGAGTGAAAGCTGCTAATTCTTGGTAATAAGCTGATATTGTTAACAAGAAACGACAGCAAAGAATATTTATACTGAGAGACCAATGTGAGAATACCCAGACTAGTGAACAAGGTGTGACGAAGCAAGGTGCGATATTTTTACTTCCCCCTCTTGTTTTGCCGTCTACCTCTTTAAAATTCAGTTTTTTCGTGACTGACTAATTACCACTAACATACGTGGGTATAATCTGCGTTTCCAAAAAAAGAGAAAGGTGGGCCCTCAGTTTTAAAGAATATAACACTGAATCTAATTTTGTGCTTAGATGTATGTATGTAATTGATTTTCAAATTAATTTTGACTATTCCTAGTTAATACTTTTCTTATAGGGTGAAATCAATAATTGTTTCATAACTTAAATTCTGTTGTTGATGTATAAACAAATACAAATTCTATAATAAGTGTAAACATTTGGAGGAACGATTAATAGTATTCTTAAAGGATTTAGTGGCTCTTTTTGACAATATGTTACCAAAGCCACCCCTGAATTAATTCCACAGTAATTAACAGTTTTGTCAAAAGTATTGTTTGCGTAATGATATCTGTTAATTTCATCATTTAGACAAATAATTCGGCCTAACTCTTGTTGTAGAAGAACCGGTTAAAAGGACACAATTTTTCGATGTATTCAGTTAACTGAACGAATTATGTCTCAATTGTAATTTCTGTGTATTAAACATCGAACAATGTGTAGTTTCAGTGTCTGTTATTGTGAGGATATATGAGGGCCTGATCGTTGGTCCTGAGACAGTCAGTCCACAGCCGACTTTCAGACAAGAAACCTGTGTTGGTTAGAACAACAACAATGCATCAACTTAACCGTGAAATAAGTGTTTCACCAAAAGGCCGTGTGTTAAAGCAATGACAATGTCTATTCAATATAATTGGTAGACTGTGAAATGTGTGATTAGGTTTTTAATGCTCATAGATATTCAACAGTAAACCATCGTAGCAGTATGTTGATGTTTGCCTGCAAACTATTAATGAGGTTTATCGAAAGTTAAACGATAATGCATTGGCCATATAACTGTGTATTGTTACGGGGGGTTGTGAACAGTGAAAGTAAAGAACATTGAAACGCATCTGTGCAACTGTCGGCTGCATCATTCAGCCAGTGTCTAACTGACGATGATGAGGTCCCATACTCCGAGGAGCGTAGGGGACGATGTGGGAAACCCGCAGAGCCGTACTAGGCAAGGTCCTAGCGGAGGTGGTTTGCCATTGCCTTCCTCCGACCGTAATGGGGTAATGGGGATGAATGATGATGATGAAACTACCCCCTCCCCCCCCCCTATTTCCCAGCCAGTACAGCAACGCAGTACGTCGACACCGAGGATCATCAACGAAAAAGTGAAGCAGGCGAACGTCGCAAAGGGTCGACAAGAGGTTCGCGAACTTACACCACTTACTGTCCCAACCGCCCGTTTCTGAGCCAAATATATCCTTTGAGAGAGGGAAGAGCTACCCCAAAATACCATACGACATTAGGAAATGAAAATAAGCAAAGTACACTTTCTGTTGATCGATCACTTACTTCAGATACCATTCGAATAGTAAAAATGGCAGCATTACGTCTTTGAACAAGATCCTGAACGTGGGTTTTCCATGACAATTTACTATCTATCTGAGCACTTAGAAATTTGAACTGTCCAGTTTCACTAAACATATGCCCATTCTGTGAAATTAAAATGTCGGGTTTTGTTGAATTGTATGTTAGAAACCGTAAATACTGAGTGTTACTGTGATTTACCGTTAGTTTATTTCCTACAAGCCACTATTTGAAACAGACCCAATGTTGCGCACTACATCCTTTACTACCAAGCTACAGTCATCAACAAACAGAAATATTTTAGAATTACGTGTTATACTACAGGGTATGCCATTTAATTTAGAAGTAAGACACCTTACTTATATAATCTCGAATGACTCTGACAAGTCCTCCACGAATGTAATTTTGCGTTTGATTTTTGATGGCGTTTGTCTGATAATGTTCACTGCCTTCTCCTTGAAGCTCCGCTTTTCTGGTTGTTGGATCAAAGATGATCTGTCTAGAGAGTCTCCTGCCCTCATGAGGTGTGTACGGCCTCTCTGCTTCTCAGCGCTGGGTATCACAGAACTGTCTCTGAAATGAGTATCTGTTTAGCACACAGTCTTCTTGATCTGAAGCCTGCTTGCTTTTCCAGCTGTGACTGCGTCCTTTCCGTCAGAATTTTGTATGTGACGGGCAGTAAACGTATCCCTCTGTAACTTTTAACATTGGTCCTGCTCCCTTTCTTACGTAGAGGGTGTATAACGGCGCACTTCTAGTCTCCTGGTATCACTCACATGTACTGTATGGTATGTTACTTTTCTGATGGTATTCAGCCCAAATTCCTTTAGCACTTCTACTGTGAGGCCATCTTCTCCTGCTTTTCTTGGCACTTTGGCATCGTTTCTCCTGATGTCTTGGTTCCTTCAGAATCTCTCTGCCGGTTCAGGACAATACAATAGCCCTTATTATTATTATTATTATTCTTTTGTTTATAACGGTAAACACAGAAAATGAGCCCACTATGCTAGATCTCGTATTTTATCATTAGTTAGCCGCTTACCAAGCATCTAGCATTGTGTGATGTGTCCGTGGATAATTCAGGCAGATCCCAGTATAATGGCTTTTTTTGCAGTTGCTGGGTGTCTATTTAATCAGTGTCCGTGGTTTTTAGGTGACCACTACGGTCTTCTGGTACCCGCACCAGTGTGTCGAGAGCTATTGGGACACCAGATGCCCTTCTGAATGCTTCGTCCCTGGTATGTTTTCAGTTGTTTGTCGTCGAATCAGTTATCACCTGAAAGGTCTGTGTCAATGATACACAGTCTCTTTCTCTTGACAGTTTTGATATCTGCTTGACTGTCTTTCAGTATTCGATCTATCTCAAGTGAGGAACCACGCAGTAATTTCGCATATTCGTTTTGGACATCTCTTTCTGGCTTTTGGTGGCACTAGCTCTTTGCCGCCGGCCGATGGTAAGTTTGACGTGGTTTCCAGTGCCACATCGTAGTGACTCTGCTTGTAGTCACTCCGTTCGATCCTCTTGCAATAGCTAAAGAAGTGTCCCACTGGTTCCTCAGATTCTTTGCAGAGTTTGCGTTTTCGGTCCTCTGCTGATTTTTGGATTCTGGTACCAATAACATTAGTTATATTACCTTGTTCAGCAAAAATTATTTCTTCAGGTTCCTTCTTTTGAGCTCCATTCATCATCCAGGACCAGGTTTTTTTTCCTTTTCCTATTTTGCCTTCGGAGCCCAGGAGTTCCCAGGGGTCCTCGCCCTTGATAGCGATCCATACACACTTGTGCATTTTTTTCTGGATCGCACAGTGCGTGTCCAATCCTACCAAGTCTCTCAGCATTAGTACTGAATATGCAGTCTGCACCTAAGTATTTAACATGGTCTTTTTGTATGGATTAGTTTTCCTCATGTTGCTATGGTTTTATTTTACATCCCTCCAAATGTCTTTCTGAAAATTTTCGCTTCAGACCTTTTTATTTTATCTACCCCGATTTCGTTTATGTCGAAATCTCACAGACACATGTTAGAATATTATAGTTTTATGTATGTGTAAGTTTTTGTTAAAGTTAGCTTTTTGTTGTACCCCGCAGAGCAAAGCAACACCTTTATCGTTCTGTATTCTAGTATCTGTTTCTCCTTTGACATTGAAACTTTCTGGCAGATTAAAACTGTGTGGCGGACCGAGACTCGAACTCGGGACCTTTGCCTTTCGCGGGCAAGTGCTTCTGTAAAGTTCGGAAGGTAGGAGACGAGGTACTGGCAGAAGTAAAGCTGTGAGGACGGGGCGTGAGTCGTGCTTGGGTAGCTCAGTTGGTATCGCCGGCATGGTAGTTCAGCGTGTTCTGTCAGAGAGCTGGTTGGCCTCTCTAATAAAGAAACTGAGTGGAAGGATCAGCAAACGAACTTGAACGGATGTCACGTGACGTCCGCAACGACCAAACACAACGATCAACAACGGACAAAATGAAAAATAAAAGTAAAAAAAAGATGGTAGATCACTTGCCCGCGAAAGGCAAAGGTCCCGAGTTCGAGTCTCGGTCCGGCACACAGTTTTAACCTGCCAGGAAGTTTCATATCAGCGCACACTCCACTGCAGAGTGAAAATCTCATTTCCTTTGACATTGTTATCTGTAGTTAGTGTGAGTCCAAGGTTAGTGACCTGATTCTTCCATTTTTCTGTGTCAATTTTAAAGTATATACTCGATTAGTTTAGAGACGACAAATTAATTTGTTTTATGACAACTATTTTCCAGAAGTTCGACATACTGTAATGTGGTGGCGAGTGAATTAATTTACTGAATAAATACTGACAGTTCTACGCACCAGTTGTCGAATGTGTGATACATTTAACACTACATGTTCGGGACTGTTACCCATTATCAAGTACTATAAAATTGGGAAACAAATCAAAAGATCACACTACACATACTGACAAGTATGTAAATATATTGTCTTGTAGTAATACATACGTGCCGGCCGTTGTGGCTAAGCGGTTCTAGGCGCTACAATCGGGAACCACGCGACCACTACGGTCGCCGGTTCGAATCCTGCCTCGGGCATGGATGTGTGTGGTGTCCTTAGGTTAGTTAGGTTTAAGTAGTTCTACGTTCTGGGGGACTGCTGACCTCAGATATTAAGTCCCATAGTGCTCAGAGCCATTTGAACCATTTAATACATACGTTGAAGTTACTACGGCACTATGTACAATCAAAAGTAAAAAGCGAGCACCAAACACGAGTTATCACACATAAAACTCTTCAAAGCATGGGGTAGCCGCGTGGTCTGAGGCGCCTTACCACAGTTCTCGCGGCTTCCCCGTGGGAGGTTTGAGTCCTCCACCGGGTACGGGTGTGAGTGTTGTCCTTAGAGTGAGTTAGTGTAAGTAGTATGTTAGCCTAAGGACCGATGACCTCAGCAGTTTGGTCCCATAGGAACTTACCACAAATCTCCAAATTTTCCAAAATTCCAAACATAAAACTGTTCCTTGAGCAACTCATGTTGCCGTGATAATATGCTTACCAAGTAAGTAACTAAAGGCAGTTGCCTTCACTGACTAATACAGTATTACCTTTCAACGCATACATCACTGTCCCCAACTATGTTACTGTCTTCAGTAAAATCTTTGAACGCTATACGTAAAGTCCTAGCACATGTTAAAATCACAGCATTGCAGCTATATTGTAGTGTGTGTATCCATACAGAATGACCAAAAGGAAATATCAAAAGTTGTCACTGTTAAGTAGATCAGTCGATGACTGCTTCTCAAAGAGGAGATCTCTAAAGTGGCTCCAGAAATATCCCTATGCACACTTGTGACTTTTCATTTACATTTTGACGCATTCCTGCCTTATAGGGCAAAAAATCTCTACTTCCTCTAAATTCGACAGCAGGCACATTTTTTCACTATCGCAATACGTTAATGCTGTCGTGATGCTACCCACTGAATACTTTTTATTCTTGAAGTGCTTAACCACTGCCGATGAGTCTTTATTATTCTGCTGGGTAAACCTTATTTTAGAGTTTCTTCATGTAGAATCGCATAATTCATTTCACAGTCCTAAAACTTAATTCGTAAACGGGAACAGAGGCGCTGAAGCATATGGTAGGCAGAGGTGAGAACTGGATTGACAAAGCCAGACGAACACGACCAGTAGACTATGAAGACAATCGATATAGGATGGAGTTGGTTATGACTGTGTCGTAGAATGTGATCATGTCTGAGGTGAGCAGCAGGTCAAAAGTTTGAGACAGTGGTAAAGTTACGCTACAGTAGCACCATATAGTAGGCAGCAGTATCTGTTTTATTAAAGATGCGGAGCTACGAACAAGCAAGAGTAACGCATCCACCTTGGGCGTGGAATTTATTTATTTGGCTTGCCTACGGAATTCCAGCCACGCTTCCCTGCTGTCTGAGGTGTGACTACGCTACCCACAGGCCGTGCAGCTGATGTGAGGCGTGGGAGGCCAAGGCCGCTGCAGAGGTGGAACCCAACACCTGCCTCCCGCCCCCTGGCCCTCTCTGCCCTCCTGCGCCTGATGGAGAGGGTTCGCGCCCTCACAGACAGACCCTTATGAGGCGCTACTGCCACTGTTCCTGGTTGCCAGACAACACCTACCGGCGTACGAAGTAGGTCCCTGTTTCATAGTGAAACGCACTCTCTTTACTGCATGAAAATTAAAGAGCTCGTAGCCGACCTTACTAATACACAACATTATGAGATTGCTCCAGGAAAACAAGAACCATAGCGCAATATGCATAAAACAATTTTTGCAAAACGCAAGTTTCTTTATTCAGATATGAAACACTGCAAACAGCAGATGGACGTGAACAGGTGCCCTGTCAGTACAATGCAAAGAACGTTCAGACAACCTTGTGGAGCTCCTTTGGGGTGTCATTCAACTCCCATAACTCTGGATCGAATATTGGTTATGTCATTAAAATGCTAGCCCTTCGTGTGAATTTATGAACACTATCGATTTGATAAAAGTTCATACTGACGAAATCCATGACGATTTTTTGCAAAAAAAATGGCTCTGAGCATTATGGGACTTAACATCTGTGGTCATCAGTCCACTAGAACTTATAACTACTTAAACCTAACTAACCTAAGGACAACACACACATCCATTCCCGAGGCAGGATTCGAACCTGCGACCGTAGCAGTCGCGCGGTTCCAGACTGAAGCGCCTAGAACCGCTCGGCCACCCTGGCCGGCCGATTTTTTTTTAGAAAAAATTGTCTGCATTTTGTATTTCAGTCAAGTGACAGCAGGCATCCATACATTGCTTTTTGTTCAGGAGTCAAGGTGTATGGGATAAATGTTGCACACAGTTTTCTCTTCTTTAGAACGCTGTGGACTGTTGCACTGTGGAAAAGAATTACGGATTAACATAAAATTTTAAATTTTCTTCCCCGGCAAGCACAGAGCCGAGCCGAGTCAGGCTAGAATCGCCGTCAGAATGTAACCTGGAACGGAAGCTACTGCAGCAAAGACGGAGACACACAACTGCGGCACTGCACAGGGCGCGGCCACAACTGCAGTGTCGCTGTACGTCATGGCAAGGTGCCGTAACAATGTCTAAATCACACGCAAGAACGAGTTTGGACTCACTGACACGACAGAAAACGCAAACCAGGAGAGCTGAAAATCACAGCTGGGACACCGCAGTGTGACGTAAAGCACTGACGAGCTTAGAAAACTGTGCCAAATTCGCTCATGGCCACAGCTCCATGTGCTGACCAGCATAAATACTGGTATTCCTGCAGCACAGAGGCCACTCGTTTCTGCTGTACAGTGTTTAGCTGCAAGCAGTCAATCATTACTAGGTGTGACAGTCATGCCAGTTAAAGCGAACCCACCTCGAGGCTGTTCCGCAACGTGACGCTTAATATTTGTCTCGTGAATTCAACTACGATACACCAGTCAGCCTACGTGTTGCACTGCTGTGGAAGGCCGCCGATGCCTACTGTGTTGCCAATTATGCTAAGACCGGAGTGTCTCCGACTGGCTTCTGGTGGGGGTCAATCGGCGGTGACCTGCTAGCCGCTGGCCACAAGAGGCATATTCGCGCTGCCCCCTGGCTGTGCCTGTAAGCTGCTACCGGAGTGTTGGCCATCTCCTGTTGGGACACCACGCCGTACTAACGCATGGTTACTGTGAGGAGCTGTTGGCTGCTGACCTGCCGGTGTCAACGATGGACGGGCAATGCCTGCAGACATCTGGCACTGCACGCACAGTGCGGGTCCTACTGACCTCCGACATGCAACTGGGGAACGTCGTCATCACTGAAATAACTGGTCTTCAGTTACACAACTTTTTCCCACCTCTAGTTTAACCCAACTGAAAAACGCTCAAAATAACCGGTTTTCTCTACTTTTATCGCTATTACGTTCATAATAAACATAAGCATTGGACCAAGGTAGAAAAATTCTACGACTCTCTCTTACATTTGTATTATACGTTCCACGATACGTAGAATCAAAATATCAAATGAAACGACTGAATACAATTAAAATTAGTTCAGTCACTTTTCATTGCTTTTCTCAAAAAGTAATAACGATCTGAATACCACAAAAAGTTCAGCAATATTGTACTACTGATTCTAATTTCCTGAAACTCTATTAAAAATCACATTGTAATCGCTAGTCACACCACTTTGTGGGCGTTACTAACATGAGGTTGGAAAATTCTACTTTTCCTGTTAAATTGTCCTTTTCGAAGGGGTTCAATCAGAGAGAGGCATATTATGTAGGCTCAGGCAGCTGATCAGCCAATTTGTGATTTTATTATAAACTATCGATGAATTGTTATGTTTTTAGTTTATTACTCTTGCTACACTTTCTTTCTCTTTTATTGTTTCATAGAAATGGCAGACACATAACCTTTTATTGAGGGTGTTTTAGTTCTGTCGTTGCAACTACAAAAGTGCTTGATTTTTTTCACCAGATGCGTTTAGCTTTATTGACGTAAAGCATCATCAATGGTCTTTAATTAAGTTATTTACATTTTGATTTGCTTTTAGATCTAAAAACAGTTCGTTAAGAATAAATTGCTTTGTACTTACTGTGTTTTCGGCTGATTTCTCGCTTACATCGGGAAATGTCGTCTGCTAGCACATCGTTGTTTTTCTGGGTTGGACACTGATAATTATGATCTAATGTTTAGATGTTATGCAGCACTATGCATTTCTTATGTTTTTCACAACACACTTTTATGCACACCACTGTATTCTGTTTGATTTTGTACTTGAAGTGTGTGTTTTGGTTTGTGTTTTGTAGTGTTGCGAACATAACCTCCCACTACTTTATCTTTGACCTACAACATTTATTATTTATTTTTTAATTAGATTATTGTAGAATGTAATTATATTTAATTATGTTTCCGTGTTTTTTTGTACTTTGTAATGGTAGAGAACGAATAGCGATGGAGGGCTTTTTTTGTAGGGGAGAGAAAAACAATGATGAGTGGACATAAGCATATAGCAGTGTGGTACAGTGTGAGCTTGAGAAGAAGTTGAAGAAGTTGAGGAGCAACAAATGAAATGAAACTGTGATTGGGGAGCGGGGCGGGGGGGGGGGGGGGGGGGGGGGGTTTGAAGGATGGAAAAGGATATTTTCTTTTCATGTAATTTCATGAATTATTCTATGTAGAGTCTGGTTTCCAATATTTATTTGGTCATTGAGCAACTGTTTGCTTTGTGTTAATGCTTTTTGTATGTGGAAATTTTCTTGGAAAGGGAGGAGGTGGTATCTTTACCGAGTTTTATGATAGTCGTATCGTTTTCAATATTGCTTGGTCTATGGTGTTCTTGTTTTAGATGATCCACAAATCTTGGATGATTTGTACGCTGTTTAAATGCTCTGATGTGCTGTTTATATCTTGTGTCGAATGTCCTGCTAGTGATTCCAATGTATATCTTCTCACAATTTCTGAAACTGAGCTGATAGATACCACTTTGTTGGTATCTGTCTGTTTGAGATTTCAGTTTTGGGATGTGATTTTGTACGGAATTGTTTGTTTTGTAAGCAATTTTGATGCCTTCTTTTTTGAATATGTTACCTATTTTATGGGTGAATTTGTTGTGGTATGTCATTGTACGCCATTTTTTGTTGTATTGCAAGTTCTACGAGTTAGTGTGGTTTGGTTAGTTTTTTCATTAATTGTCTCTTTATTTTTTTGTTTTGGTTAGTTTTTTTAGTTTGTCTACTAACAGATACAAACAGAATACAGTGGTGTGCAGAAAAGTGTGTTGTGAAAAACATAAGAAATACATAGTGCTCCAGAACATCTAAAAATTAGATCAATATTATCAGTGTCTAACACATAAAAACAACGATGTGCTAGGAGACGACATTTCCCGATGTAAGAGAGAAATCAGCCGAAAAAACACCGTAAGTACAAATCAACCTATTCTTAACGAACTATTTTTCGATCTAAAAGTAAATCAAAATGTAAATAACTTAATTAAAGACCACTGACGAAGCTTTACCTCAATAAAGCGAGACCCGTCTGGTGAGAAAGATTTTTGTAGTTGCAACGACAGAACAAAAATACCCTCAAGACTTATAAAGGAACTACTGATGCTATAGCCACACAAATAAAGAAGTAAACCTTTTGTATAAAGTTTGTAGTGTAGTCAGATGAGTCCCGATTTCTGTTAAGAAGAGCTGACGGAAGATTTCGATTATGGCGTAAGTTGCACGAAGCCACGGACCTGAGTCGCCAACAAGGCGCTGTGCAAACCTGGTGGTGGCTTCACAGCGGTGTGGGCTGTGTTTACGTTGAATGGAGTGGGTTCTCTGGTCCAAATGAACGGAACGCTGACTAGAAGCGGCTGTGTTCGGCTAGCATTTGCAGCAATTCGTGGACTTCATGTTCCCAAACATGTCACCGGGGCACAATCTTCTGCGATTGGTTTGAAGAACATTCTGGACAATTGGAGCGAATGATTTGGCCACGCAGATCGACCGACATGAATCTCATCGAACATTTATGGGACATAATCGAGAGGACAGTCTGTGTACAAAATCCTGCACTGGAAATTATGGACGATTATTGAGGCTTGATAGCTCGATATGTCTGCAGGGGACTTCAGACGACTTGTTGAGTCCATTCTACGTCATGTTGCTGCACTACTCCGAGCAAGACGAGGCCCGGCACGATATTTAGAGGCATCCGATGACTTACCTTGCGTACACAAAAATGTGCAGACTTATATCATTTCATAAAGGACGTCATTTTATAGAATTAGAGTCAAAACTTTAAAACCAAACATTTTCGAGCATTGAAATTCAAATCTCTCACGAGCTTGAGGAAGCTGTAAGCTATCATACAGTGACGTACCAATATTTGCAAGCTACGTGGACACTTAACTGCCACATTTACACAGCTCCAATTTACCAAACACTCGGTACAAATTCTGTAGAAGCTATCGGCCATGTAATTCTGTTTGTTCGTTCAACATATTCTCCTTCTCTCTTTTTGCACGTGTGTGTATTTCCACTCCCTGGAGCGAAGTCATAAGTCTTCATTTCTTGCTTGTATATGGTCCTTGTAGAGCTCTGCTGCCATCTGAAGTAGTTTAGGCACTGTCTTTCAGATGTGTTGCTACTGTGGTATTATTTCTCTTATTTCACATGGTGTGGTCCATAAACCTGTTTTGAGATTATATCGCATCTGCCATCCGTCACTGTTTGGATACCTGACATCGACAGTGGGTCCACTCAGTTCTCTATAGGCCTAAAATGTCGTACAGAATAACGGAGGTTAAAAAAAAAAGTTAGCTTCCGTACAGAGCACGCACTGAATACGTTGACGTGCCACACAAGCAACAAACGTAAAATTTGATTGTAAGGCGTGTGGTTCATGTTGAAACATTTTTCCACGTTTAGTGCAAAGTGTCACTCATCACGGCAAACAGATATTCTGCCTAACTACTACTGTGTCCCCCTACAGTCACTCAACGGCAACACGTGACCCGCATCCCACACCTCACACTGTCATCAGCACACAGTCATGAATTGCTGCTCTCCCTGTCCGCCGGATCATCTCTGTATTCAAAAGGTAGAGTCCCAACTGACTGACTCATCATCGCCCAGCCAAAACCGCTAAGGACAGGAACTTGAAAGTTGCAGAGTGTGTTGACTGTATACTGTAGGCGTCGTTTAAGAAGGGATTTTTCGAAATTCCACCCCCAACGGAGTGAAATAAGCTGTGAAAGGTTTTTTGAACAGTAGGCGCTGTTAAGGAAATTTTATATATAGAGCTACAAAATCTGTTGTTTGGCTTCTCCAACAAAAATGAACAAATGTCTTTCAGCATTTTTAGAAACCCCTATGGTGTAAAACAGAGGGTGAAAGCTTTTTTTCAGTGTAAATCGTTATGAAAGCATTATTAAAACATTTTCAAGGCTACATCTGTGAAAATTAGTATTCGACTTCTCGGAAATGAGTAAAAAATAATAATAAAAAAATACATGTTTCTATGTTTTTTTGGAAATACAGTCCGTTAAGGGAATAAAATAGCGGGTGAAAGGTTTAATGAAACTATTTCACTGTGGAAATATTTTCAAAGTTAAATTTATGAAATTTTGTATTGGGATTGTCTCTCAAAAGTAAAAAAAAAAGCGTGGTTCACTGTTTTTGGAAATTAGTCCCCTAAGTGAGTGAAATAGGGAACGAAAATTTTTGACAAGATATTACGTTATATTAAAAATTTTTTGAAGCTTTGATAATAGGTATTTCACTTCTGGGTTAGATATAAAGAAATGTGTGTTAGTGGATCAAAGTTTCTGTGTAAGTATCACCACAAGAGCGCAAAAGGGATGATTAAAAAAATCCTTGGACTCAAGCTATCAGAAGTGCTTTTTGGTCAGATGTACGTTCTCAAAACACCACGATTATGTGGCCTGAATTAGCGTGCAAAGTTCAGAAGGTATTGCAGTTTGTGGGCAACGCAAAAATTCGATTAGAGAAAAGGAAAAACAGATCTGTGCAGACCATACACTATACACGAGCGAAGCAGCGACATCTGAGCTAGTTTACGTATATGGAGAACTAAAGTGGTCCTATCACACTACAGTGGAGCACTCCTGATGATACCCCTGTCTCCGATAAACACACTGCGTCCATGACAACTTACCGGGTTTCCTTATTTAAAACGCAGGGGCACTCATGTGTGCGGAAAGCTACAGCATATGCTCGGACCTCTTTCAGTTGTCTGCGGTGGGGCACTGTGTCAGACGCTTTCTGGAAATCGTCTCCGACTGGCTTCCACTGTAGCCATTTGATGTCAGTACATCTTCACTTACTGCGTCCCCATTGGTCCAGTCCTTTGATAGGAGAGAATCTGATTCAGCCGATAAGTCTGTGTTCGTCATTAAGTAAATTTTTCACCTGAAACGCATAGTAGTTGACTATCAAGCAGAGAATATTTTCACCTTGCCGTCGCAGATCAGGCACTCCGTGAAAGAACTACCTTAACTGAGTCAGACAGCATCGTTCCGAAATGCTCTGCGAGAACGTCAGACGTCGTCTCCTCCGCGACCAGGTGTTGCGTGGTGGTGAGTCTGGTGGAGGCAGCTGCCGTGTGTCTGCAGTGGTACTGCCGGCCACTGACTGCTCTCACGAGGCGCTTAACCGGATTGCGGCTTTGACAGGCAGCTAACAATGCCCATTCACTGCCAGCTTACCAGAGCTGACACAGTCTGCTACCTGCCCGTTACCCGCATAGGTCTGTTCTGGAGCGTGTGCGTGCGTGCGTGCGTGCGTGCAGGTCAATTCTAAAACAAACGAGAGTCTAACCCAGTCCAGTGTGACTCTCAAGAATGAAGAGGCTACAGCATCATTCCACGACAAAAAAAAAAAAAAAAAAAAAAAAAAATATCGGAAACTCTTCTAAATTTAATAAGAGTGTTCGCTCGACGAAAGATCCGTACCCAAGGACTGGAAAGTTGCTCAGCTCACACCCCAATATTCAAGAAAGGTGGTAGGAGTAATCCACTAAATAACAGGCGCATATCGTTAACGTCGATATGCAGCAGGATTTTAGAACATATATTGTGTTCGAACGTTATGAATTACGTCGAAGGAAACGGTCTATTGACACACAGTCAACATGGGTTTAGAAAAGATCGTTCCTGTGAAACACAACAAGCTCTTTATTCACATGAAGTGCTGAGTGCTAGTGACAAGGGATTTCAGATCGATTCCGTATTACTGGATTTCCAGAAGGCTTTTTACACTGTACCACACAAGCGGCTCGTAGTGAAATTGCGTGTTTATGGAATATCGTCTCAGTTATGTGACTGGATCTGTGATTTCCTGTCACAGAGGTCACAGTTCGTAGTAATTGACGGAAAGTCATAGAGTAAAATAGGAGTGATTTCTGGCGTTCCCCAAGGTAGTGTTATAGGCCCTTTGCTGTTCCTTATTTATATAAACGATTTCGGAAACAATTTGAGCAGCCGCCGTTGGTTGTTTGCAGATGACGCAGTCGTTTATCGACTAATAAAGCCACCAGAAGATCAAAGCAAACTGCAAAACGATTTAGAAGAAATATCGGAATGGTGCGAAAAGTGGCAGTTGACCTTAAGTAACGAAAAGTGTGAGGTCGTCTACGTGAGTGCTAAAAGGAATGCGTCAAACTTCGGTTACGCGATAAATCAGTCTAATCTGAAAGCTGTAAATTCAACTAAATACCTAGGTATTACAATTATGAAGAACTTAAATTGGAAGGAACACACAGAAAATGTTGTGGGGAAGGCTGACCAAAGGCTGCGTTTTATTGGCAGGGCACTTAGAAAATGTAACAGACCTACACTACGCTTGTTCGTTCTCTTTTAGAATATTGCTGCGCGGTGTGGGATCCTTACCAGATAGGACTGACGTAGTACATCGAAAAAGTTCAAAGAAAGCCAGCACGTTTTGTGTTATCGCGAAATATGGGAGAGAGTGTCACAGAAATGATACAGGATTTGGGTTGGAAATCATTAAAAGAAAGGCGTTTTTCTTTGCGATGGAATCTTCTCACGAAGTTCCAGTCACCAACTTTCTCCTCCGAATGCGAAAATATTTTGTTGACAACGACTTACATGGGGAGGAACGATCACCAAGATAAAATAAGGGAAATGAGAGCTCATACGGAAAGATATAGGTGTTCATTCTTCCTGCGCGCGCTATACGAGATTGGAATAATATAGAATTGTGAAGGTGGTTCGATGAACCCTCTGCCAGGCACTTAAATGTGATTTGCAGAGTATCGATGTAGATGTACCGAATAAATTAGAAATTAATGGCTGCTAGAATATGAATAGTTAATTTGTATTCCTTTTCAAGGCGTGTGAGAGGCAGAAATTAGACGATTTTAAATGTGATGTAACTCCTTTCATTGTATGTGTTGCGAAGCCACAGTGCAACTCTGTCCCGATGTCTGTAAGAAGATTATGACTACCAGTTGCCCAAATGTGTGATTAATTTAATTAAAAATCACCATACACGCTGCCAGAAAAATTATTACACCCTTTTAGAGGTTTTCAGTTCTATCAAGATTTATTGTGGCAGCGATGCAGATGGAGCACATGAAATAGTTACATTTAGAGATCAGTAGAACAAGCGGTTCTGAGCTACCAGGTGTCAACTCGTGCAGAAAGAGCTGTTGTCAGTACGCGGTTTAGCCTCCACGGGCGGCAATGCAGGCGGTGTCTCCGGCATCCGGTCGATCGTGCGGATGGCGAACATTGTCCTGGGATACGTTATGCCACGCGTGCTCGACTTGCTCACGTATGTCTACAAGAGTTGTTGGTTGATGCGCCGCACGAGTTACTTATGGTTCCGTCATGTCTCACACGTTCTCGGCTGAGGACAGGTCCGGAGATCTTCGTGACCTGGGAAGTTGCTGGGCGTCTTGCAAAGCACGTATGATTTGACGGTCGGTGTATGAGCGGGAATTGTCCCGTTGCAACAGCAGATCATCTTCCAGTTTCAAGAGAAACAAAAGAACGGGTCTAACAACATTCTGCACGTACCGAGCGCTGGTTAGCGTCCCCTCCAGGGACACAAATGATGAACGAGGGCTGTAGCTCACCGCAATCCATATCACAAGGCGAGGGATGGGGCCAGTGTATCTTTGGTGAATGCACTCTTCCAGACAGGAGTACATCGTACGCGCAGGCAGAGTGATTTCATCGCTGAAGACTTCGGCGCGCCATTCGATCCTCCAAGTAATCCTTGATGCAATAATTTACCAACAGCCGTATGTATTGTAGAAATTTATTTTATGATCATCTTATGTGCTACCAGTTCCGGCATTACATTGATGCCATCTTGAGGCGCCATACGTCGTGCTCGTAAAAACGCTACACATGGAAGGAGCCATATAAATGGATCCGTGAATCAAATCGTTACGCAACGGCTCTCGGTGGATAGGCGACACAGGCAGAGCCATTCGGTGCGGTGTAGAGCGTTTTTACGACTATGACGTGTGGGGCCTGAAGATGGCATCAATGATAGCACATAAGAAGTTCATAAAATAAATATCTACATTACATAGCCGCCGGAGTGGCCGAGCGGTTCGAGTCCTACCTCGGGCATGGATGTGTGTGCTGTCCTTAGGTTAGTTAGGTTTAAGTAGTTCTAACTTCTAGGGGTCTGATGCCCTCAGAAGTAAAGTCCCATAGTGCTCAGAAATATGGTAAATTATTGCATCAAGAAAACATGCCAGCCGTTGTGCCATGGCCCATAATGGATCAACGAAGACTCCAAGTAATCGTCTGACGGCATCAGTGGGGCCGTGCACATCGATGCCGTGTCGTGAGTGGAAGGCAGGTTAGAGGTGTGCGTGGCAGTAGTCCCACTATTAATAACTGGTTGGCAACAGTTCGTATTGTCACGTCTGGTTTCCCAAGCCCTGAGGTAGCTCTACGGTCTGCCACTACCGCCCTTACAATACGACGACCCTGGTGAGTGTGTGTGTCTCGTAGACGGCCACAACGTCCTCTACCTGTGTGTGTGTGTTCACGCGACCACCGGTCCGGCATCGTTGCACAGCTGGCGCAGAACGTCCAGCTTGTGTGGCGCTCCCCCGAAAGAAGCGTCCCGCCACTCTAGGGCTACAAAATTACCCCTACCAAAGCCTCTGAGTTGGCTGTAGGAAGCGCGAGTGAGTCGCCGTGGTGTGGTTGTCTTCTTGCTTCACTCGTTTCCAGCACGCTGAGCCTTCTGGCTGTGAGCATTCCGTGTTAGAGGATAGTTGCAGACTGCGCTCTGGTAGCTATGACACTACGCTGTCCGTAGGCGGACGACGTTCAGACCATTTTCAGTACATCTACTGTCCCCCAGATGGCATATGCTGTCATCGGATCAAAATTGAAGTCGTCTTGCCAGGATACTAATTTTTATTCTGGCATTGTTGGGTTGGGTTGGATTGTTTGGGAGAAGAGACCAAATTGCGAGGTCATCGGTCTGATGGGATTGGGGAAGGACGGGGACGGAAGTCGGCCGGGCCCTTTCAAAGGAACCATCCCCGCATTTCTGACATTGTATTTTTGGAATATGTGATCTCATAAAGTTCTGTTCATGTATTCACATATTACACAGTACATGTTGTACGTACACGATACTGTAAAAGAAGTTGTGCCAGTACCCGCCAGACGATGCACGTTCGGAGATCGCGCATCACCTTGTCGGGTGTCAGAATATACCGACCTTGTGGCCGCTCCATTCTTGAGTTTTCTTGTTTATCTGCACGAATGGCGCTTGCCTGGCACTGCATGTCACTGCACGATGTCAGTGTCAATGAGATAGGAACCACATAAACAGAATCTGATAAGTAGATGATCATTTGTCTTTAAAATAATTAAATCACACATCTGGACAACTAGTACTTTACGTACTCATATCGTTTCGTATTACAACTATTACGTCTGGCCAAATGTAAGTCTTTATAATTATGTTTCCGTTCAAATGGTTCAAATGGCTCTGAGCACTATGGGACTTAACATCTGTGGTCATCAGTCCCCTAGAACTTAGAACTACTTAAACCTACCTAACCTAAGGACATCACACACATCCATGCCCGAGGCAGGATTCGAACCTGCGACCGTAGCAGTCGCGCGGTTCCAGACTGAGCGCCTAGAACCGCTAGACCACCGCGGCCGGCTATGTTTCCGTATAGTAAAGCAGATTACTGTGTGACAAACATACTTAAATCAGTAAATAAACTTCCTAAGAAATTTTCGAAATTAATTATTAAGAAGGGGCCTGAGACACTGCCATCAATTTCGTTTCATGTTTATGAGGTCGCTTGGTACAACTTAAAATGAAGGACCCAAAATATTTAGCTCACTATCTCTCCATTTTTGAGAGATCCATCCGTAAATTTTGTGATGCAAAATTGAGTCGTTAGAGGATTGAAAACTGAGGATTCATCATCATATATGGGGTCCTATAAAGCTTATTTCAGAGACAAACGAAGCTTTTACGACCATCGCTTATGCACCCACAAGGTTGAAGCTCATCAGGGAAAGCGGTGTCGGCCTAGCGTCCAAGGCAAATCAGCTGTATTCCATTCCTTCACGCACTTCCCAGATTCTTTTTTTTTCTCCATGTGTAATTTCCTCTGTGTCGAAACTGGTGAGGATAGGACAGTTAGTAAGAAAAACAATAATAAGGTAGGTAGATAAATTTCTCTAATAACTTCGGTTACTGAAGAATTTAAATTCTAACGAGGGTTATTTCACAATCCCTATGTTAATTACTCTGTTGCGTATCGTCAAATTCCTTCGAACAACGATAAGGACGGTACTTACAATATAAACAATCGAAACAGATATATTCGTGGAAGCAAGAACAGTAAATTAATGCAGTCTTCGAGTAACTACAGCGTCCAGTCGCAAGATTTAGCGGAAAATAGTCTCGGTTTACGTTTAAAAATATTTCCTTTTTGGGAGCTAATTCCGACGCGTGTCACAGATAAGATAAGGTAGCCCGAAATAACGCTGCCGAAGGCTGATCACGAATGACCCTATAGATGGATACTGCGTCATCTCGGTTGTGCAGTCACCGTTACGTTTCCACGGGAAAAATGCTGTTACAACGAAGTAGGGCTTTCCGTGATCGCCCGTGACTAACTCGGAGAAGCTCTTCTCTGAATTGTTTTCACTTATCCAAAATGTCTGATTTATTTATTTATCATTCCGAAAAATTTCGACATCCATCAAAATGGACGTAAATGAAACAGAGAGACTGCATGTAGGAATGGCCCCCAGATCTGCCACTGCTCAGCCAACTGGGCTCGGCTATCGCGTCTTCCTGTGATGGGCGGTACCCATGTGGGTACATAACGACATTCGATACAACTTTAGTTCTCGATTTCTTTGAAAATAAGTGTTTACGGAATCTACGTATGACGATGACGAATACTCAGTTTTCAGTTAGGCCTCTTCGCCGATCCGGGTAATTCCGAAGGTTTACCCGTCGTGAAATTTAGGGATTGTCAAAAATGGTAGGGTAGTGAGCCAGTAGGCAGGGCGTCCATAATTAAAGCTCCACTTTCAGAGCGCTGTAGAAATAGAACAACTGATCAGAATGACGTCAAATCCGAACAGCCTGTTATTCAAATGGTTCAAACGGCCGCCATGACTGCCTGGATGAAGAACCGCGCGCGGCTAGTGTAGCTGTTTTACATGAACGATAACTGTGCGCCAGTGATCCTGCAGCAGCTACGAACAGTCCAGGTATGAAAAAGACATTAGTTCGATATCTCCTAGGAGTCCGGAGAAAATGTTCACAAAACTGGAAAAGACAGCTTCTTTTGAAGTGGAGTGCGGCATAGGGAGGAAAATAACTGACCCAACATCTGTCGAAGATGCGGCCGCAGCGTTGCAGGAGGAGGTCGAGTGGTGGTGTGCGAACTAGCAGTGCGTGGGGGGATTGCCCGAACGTTGGATGTGCCTGCGAACACGGTACATAAAATGTAACGAAATACCCGGCATTGCTTGTCGTACAAAATCACCGACGTTCAGGAGTTGCTGCCTGCTGGCCTGCCAGAGAGACGAACGTTCGCTCCGGAATTTCTTGCTCGAGTGGAAGTGGAGAATGAATGGCTATGGTAAAGGACAGGTTATTACCCAGAACTGCTGATATAGGCAACGGATGTGGTGCAGGTTCATGGCATATTTTATCGGACGGCCGTATTGTTTCGAGGAGATGAGTACTGCGGGCCCTGTCAGCTGTACCGCGCTGGTAAACGCTATGAGGCTCTTTGTGCACCGTCGTCATTCCAACCCTTCAACAGCGTGGATCTTTTCCATGCAAGATGGGGCTCCTCCGCACACTGCACAGCCAGTGAAGTGGCTGCCGCAGAGGCATATCCCTACAAATGGTTCAAATGGCTCTGAGCACTATGGGACTTAACTGCTGAGACGTTAGTCCCCTAGAACTTAGAACTACTTAAACCTAACCAACCTAAGGGCATCACACACATCCATGCCCGAGGCAGGATTCGAACCTGCGACTGTAGCGGTCACGCGGCTCCAGACTGTAGCGTCTATAACCGCTCGGCCACTCCGGCCGGCTCATTTCTCTACTGCTTGACCGTCCAGATCACATGATATTCATCCGTGTGAGCTCTGGCTGCGGGCTTATCTGAAAGATGCTGTGTTCAGTGGTCCAATTCCGAGGGTAGCTGAAGTGAAGGCAGGCATTGCCCAACACATTCTGAACGTGACCCCCCCCCCCCCCCCCCCCCACACACTCCTACCTGTTGTGGAACATGTTGTTTCCATGTTTTAGCTTGTGACAGGAAACTGTGGACAGCGCACTGAACATGCCCCAGTCTCACGACCATTAGAAACCGATGTCATTTTGCTTTGTACGCGGTTTTCGAACTCGGATTTTTTATATCTGATGCGGTGCGACCTTGCTATTGTGGGCGGGCTTACCTAACAAACACTGCCAGAACTGTTGACTGCCGAACGTTTGAACAGCACAGGTGGTGTAATGTGCAACTCAAACCATACCTGTGGTATTGAGATTCATCTCTGATTAGTAGCAGACCCCATTTAGGTTAAGATACGTACAGCAGCATCTATTCCTAAAATTTTCGTTCAATTTTTTTCTTCCATGACGTTTCCCTACCTCAATAAAGTGAATTTAAACTTTGACGTTATTCTGACGTTATTCTCTTTCTACAGCGTTTCGAAACTGGTGGTGTAATTACGGACACCCTGTATCTCAAAGAATACGTCATTTTAGGAGCTAAATAAGCGACCTTGCAAATCATTTGGTCGCGTGTGACTCCTTCCACTTCTGTGTAAAATAGTGTATCGCTGCATGTGTGCGTGTAACGCTCCCTTGGGGGTACTTCAGAAATTAACTCCACTCCCGTCCATTTCGCCCCAGCAAGTTCTGAATCCGGTTACAAATGTGGTCCGATACTGGGACTGTCAGTCTTATAAAATTTCCTCTTATTTTGCAGACTGCGCGAATCGTGGTCTCTAACGGTACAAGGACTCGGTGTAAACGAGTTGGAAGGGTGCACGACGTAACTGCTCCCCGTAACGGACAGAAGGGAGAGAGTGGCCATAGGTGAAGTTCCCCGTGATTGGTTGATTAGCTTTGGCAGAAAAATGGCGCCAAGCGTCTCTCGCGCTTCCTGCGTTCGCCGTGCTTCTGAGTTGAAGTTGAGAGGACCTTTTGGAAACGGTTAAAAGGTATTTGAATTATTGAGAGACTTGTTATGCGTTGTGCATGCATATTCGATTTAGTTGTATATCGTTTTTAGTATGTAATTACCGTTTGCGATCCTAAATACGAGATGAAATAACGAAGCGTTTCGTGATGAAGTCGGTAGGCCTACATTTTTGAAGTAAACACGTTAGTAATTGTACAGTATTGTTTTTGACATCTGTAATTCGTTCTGCTGACGTTCGTAAACAATGCCAGGTTGTGCTGCATTTGGTTGTTCCAATAGAGGCGGAGGTGGATTTCGCATGTTAGCATTTCCACGCAATGGAGAAAGACGAAAGCAGTGGGCAGTCGCAGTCAACAGGGCTGACATGAATCAAACAGGAGCCTCGTGGAAACCAACCAACTACTCTTATCTATACGAAGTAAGTCGTTCTTGCTTTTTACTACATATAAAACAACTTGCAATATACATAGTTAAATTTGAAAACAGACCTGTAAATCGGCTGTGTGAAAATTATTGTAACACGTTATTCTTATAAACAAAGCCATTTAACGGATGATTTCGCCATATTGTCTTGTGCTTTTGATTCGGTGGGTGTGTACTCCACTACTGGCCATTCAAAAGTCCCTCCCGCAGTTTGGCAGAAAAATGGCCGCCGTATCGTCCGGTTGGCCACTCTCTCCCTATACAGGCTCTCTACGGACAGACGGGCTCGGCTGCTATCTGGTGGCGCGCAGATGCGGCTACTACGATGACGCAGTGGCTGGGAGCCTCGACCGACTGGCTGCCGCAACAGGTTTACGTAATCGCAGCGCAGCCTGTTGGCAGACTCGCAGCGTCCACACATTAGCCTAATGGAAGCTGAGCGGAACGCCGACAAAGCCGGTGGTGCGTTGAGGTTAATCAAATCGTACGGTAAACACGGCCCGGGAACAGCCCCTTACGTTACACAATCCCAGCATTGTACGATACACAGTATAGACAGAATAATATACAGCAGTACCGAAGAGAAAGGGTAGGTTGTGTTATATGATAACCAGTTAGGCTGAAAGGCTGACTTGGTGCATCAAGGATGTTGTTGTGATTCTACTCTTGATGATTTTAGTAAGACGCACACGAAGATTTGTCGACATAACGGAAGCGTTAGACAATATCAGCTCACGAATATGATCGAAATTCTTAGAAAAATAACAAGAAGCTGTAGCTAAAGACAAGTAGTTTACAACCAGCGGAAAAATGCTCCTATCGTAGCACAAAGAATGAGAATATATTCCCGTTTCTTTTAAAAGACTGACTGAAAAGTGGGGTACCAACTGCTTCATTCCACCTTCCTCAGCAAAATTGTTTCCACAAATTTTGGCTAGCGAATATATTAGCTGTTTTTTCAACATACAACTTGCCTCTCACTCGCACAAGCTCCCCTATCTGCAACTCGCTCACATCTATCCACTCCCACACACCCATTTCCACTCACTCATTCAGCTCAACTTATCTTTTCGAATCTCTCTCCCTCTCTTTCTGTTTCCTGTCTCACAGCCATATTCCCCTTCTTTCTATCCCTTCCACCACTATCTCCTCTAACTCTCACGGTCTCCCCCTTGCCCTCTGCTACGGTCGCAGGTTCGAATCCTGCCTCGGGCATGGATGTGTGTGCTGTCCTTAGGTTAGTTAGGTTTAATTAGTTCTAAGTTCTAGGCGACTGATGACCTCAGAAGTTAAGTTGCATAGTGCTCAGAGCCATTTGAACCATTTGAACCTTGCCCTCTCTTACTGCTACTATCGCATTCAACCTTCCCACTGCTTCTTTTTCTTCTCACTATCGCTATCTCTCTTTCCTTCATTGTCATTGTCAAATGCTCTGTCTCTTATTACCACTAGCTTTCATCCACTTCCACTTTATCCATTCCTTCATTCCTCTCCCACTGTTCTCTCACTGTCAACTACATTCTACTACCACTGTCTCTCTCTCTCTCTCTCTCTCTCTCTCTTTCTCTCACACTGCCATAGTCTCCTTCACTCTTTCTGTACCACGAACACTGTCTACTTTTCCATCTCTTTTTCCAATTCCATTCTTGCCTACTCTCTCAGCATTAGAAATCGCGAATATGTGCCCTTGCCAAAATCTTAAGGAGGATTTTGAAAAGTCCTGAGAAATGTAGAACGACCAGTTCGGTATCCCAGTTTTCATTCAGTCTTTTAAACAGGAGCATATTCGCCTTCTTTGTGCTTCGATGGGAGGATTTTTTTTTCTTGCCACTTCCTTTCCCTTTTCACAGAGGTGATGTCACTCACATGAGAAGAAATGCATTAGTTAGTCAAATATATATGGTTTACTTATCCGGAATTGAAATAACATAAAACTAATTTTACAAAAAATGTTCAAATGTGTGTGAAATCTTATGGGACTTAACGGCTAAGGTCATCAGTCCCTAAGACTACACAACTTAACCCAAATTATCCTAAGGACAAACACACACACCCATGCCCGAGGGAACCGCGCGACTGCTACGGTCGCAGGTCCAAATCCTGCCTCAGGCATGGGTGTGTGTGATGTCCTTGGGTTGGTTAGTTTTAAGTAGTTCTAAGTTCTAGGCGACTGATGACCTCAGATGTGAAGTCCCATAGTGCTCAGAGCCATTTTGAACCATGCCCGAGGGAGGACTCGAACCTCCGCCGGGACCAGCCGCACAGTCCATGACTGCAGCGCCTTAGACCGCTCGGCTAATCCCGCGCAGCTAATTTTACACCTCAGAACGCGTTTTACTTGCACAAAAATTTTGCACACTCTTCGGGACCACAAGATGGTGTTCCCAGACGATAATGGAGACACTTTACAGCATATTTCTCGGTGTTACGTCATTTTGTAAACTACATTTTCGCCTCACACTGGATTTTACCTGCGTACTTTACGTGTACAGGGATGACAACTTTGAACTTCTGCATCTCGCAAACGGATAATTATATCAACAAAATTTTGAAGGTTACTTGAGATTTGGATCTTAGGAACATATCGTGTTAACCCAGGTTTCGGCGTAGATAACTACACCTTCTTCAGAACAATAAAACCCACAAGTGCCTAAGAAGACCGTAGGCCGGCCGAAGTGGCCGCGCGGATCTGGCGCTGCAGTCTGGAACCACGAGACCGCTACGGTCGCAGGTTCGAATCCTGCCTCGGGCATGGATGTGTGTGATGTTCTTAGGTTGGTTAGGTTTAACTAGTTCTAAGTTCTAGGGGACTAATGACCTCAGCAGTTGAGTCCCATAGTGCTCAGAGCCATTTGAACCATTTTTTAAGAAGACCGTATTGTTGTTCTGAAGAAGGTGTAGTTATGTACGCCGAAACCTGGGTTAACACTGGGTGGTTTTTTTTTTTTTTTTTTTTTTTGCGCGATCGAGGCGGGTTTTTAGTTTTTTAGTATATTAACCAACGACTGCTGACGCGTTGCGATGTTGAAAGTTTTTGTGGATTTCCTAAGGAACCGCCCATGAACTAATGGTGCCTCCATAAGCCCCTTAAGGCCCCACGCATACCACATCAAATACACGAATTGCTTCTTTTTTTTTTATAAAATTCATACTTCTCTCGTTAGTCCATTTCTCCGTTTCTGTACACAACAGACAAACAACAGAAAGTAAAGCGCAAAACATGAAGTTACTATTCTGACAAATCCAGCAATTGAAGGTATCTCTTGTACCTCGTATATCAGTTATGCCAATAGATTTACCTATACATTTTAAGTGACTAATGTTCGTAAGAATGCCGCGCGGTGTAGCCGTGCGGTCTTAGGCGCCTTGTCACGGTTCGCACTGCTGCCCCCCCCCTCCCCCGTCTGAGGTTCGAGTCCTCCCTCGGTCATAGGTGTGTGTGTCAAATGTTCAAATGTGTGTGAAATCTTATGGGACTTAACTGCTAAGGTCGTCGGTCCCTAAGCTTACACACTACTTAACCTAAATTATCCTAAGGACAGTCGTCAGTCCCTAAGCTTACACGCTACTTAACCTAAATTATCCTAAGGACAAACACACACACCCATGCCAGAGGGAGGACTCGAACCTCCCCCGGGACCAGCCGCACAGTCCTTGACTGCAGCGCCTTAGACCGCTCGGCTAATCCCACACGGCGTGTGTGTGTCGTTTTTAAGTTAGTTTAGGTTAAGTAGAGTGTAAGATTAGGGACCGATGACCTCAGCCCTTTGAGCCCATGGGACTTACCACAAATTTCCGATTTCCAATCAAGGTTTCGATCACGATAACAATAAATAACGCTGAAGGCACGAGAGGGGACAGTAGGGGATGGACAGAGAGGGGGAGAGGGAATGTGCATAGAAGGGGAAAAAGCGAGAGGGGTGGCGTAGTGGTTAGCACACTGGACTAGCATTCGGGAGGACGAGGGTTCAAACCCACGTTCAACCATCCAGACTTAGGTTTCCATGATTTCCCTAAATCGCTTAAGCAAGCACAGTCGCTTTCTACTCCTCCACCTCTTTGTAGACGGGACGTCAAACACTAATATCCTCCTCCTCCTAGAAGGAGGAAGAAAGGCATGGACAGAGAGGGGCACCGAGAGAGGAAATGGGCAGGAGGGGGAGGTAGTGAAGGTAGGCATAGAGAGGGAGGGAGGAACTCAGGATGTATATCGAATTTCCGTACAAATTAAGTAATTGCCAAGCAATGCCCGATTCGTTGTTGTGATGTCACAGCAGCCGACCCGGAGCCACGTCCAGTAGGCACGTTCGTCCGTTTTCTGGCGACAGTGAGGCCGCGAGTAAGCAGTTCTGGTCCGCAAATGTATTGTCGCGAACACAGCCGGGCAACATTGGCCGTGGCTACAATTCCTGTGGCCAGACAACATTGTAGGTGCACTACTGGCCATTAAAATTGCTACACCAAGAAGAAATCCGGATGATAAACAGGTATTCATTGGACAAATATATTATACTAGAACTGACTTGCAATTACATTTTCACGCAATTTCGGTGCATAGAGCTTGAAAAATCAGTACCCAGAACAACCGCCTCTGGCCATAATAACGGCCTTGGTACGCCTGGGCATTGAGTCAAACAGAGCTTGGAGAGATGTGGAGAATGTATTTTCTGTATCCAGAAAGATCCCCTACAGGACCTGCAACATCAGGTCGTGCATTATCCTGCTGAAATGTTGGGTTTCGCAGGGATCGAGTGAAGGGTAGAGCCACGGGTCGTAACACACCTGAAACGTAATGTCCACTGTTCAAAGTGCCGTCAATGCGAACAAGAGGTGACCGAGGCGTGTAACCAATGGCACCCCATACCATCACGCCAGGTGATACGCGAGTATGGCGATAACGAATACACGCTTCCAATGTGCGTTCACCGCGATGTCGCCAAAGACGGATGCGACCACCACGATGGTGTAAACAGAACCTGGATTCATCCGAAAAAATGACGTTTTGCCATTCGTGCATCCAGGTTCGACGTTGAGAACACCATCGCAGGCGCTTGTCTGTGATGCAGCGTCAAGGGTAACCGCAGCCATGGTCTCAAAGCTGATAGTTCATGCTGCTCCAAACGTCGTAGAACTGTTCGTGCAGATGGTTGTTGTCTTGCAAACGTCCCCATCTGTTGACTCAGGGATCGAGACGTGGCTACACCATCCGTCACAGCCATGCGGATAGGATGCCTGTCATCTCGACTGCTAGTGATACGAGGCCGTTGGGATCCAGCACGGCGTTCCGTATTACCCTCCTGAACCCACAGATTCCATATTCTGCTAACAGTCATTGGATCTCGACCAACGCGAGCAGCAATGTCGCGATACGATAAACCGCAATCGCGATAGGCTACAATCCGACCTTTATCAATGTCGGAAAAGTGATGTGACGCATTTCTCCTCCTTACACGAGGCATCACAACAGCGTTTCACCAGGCAACGCCGGTCAACTGCTGTTTGTGTATGAGAAATCGGTTGGAAATTTTCATGTCAGGACGTTGTAGATGTCGCCACCGGCGCCAACCTTGTGTGAATGCTCTGAAAAGCTAATCATTTGTATATCACAGCATCTTCTTCCTGTCGATTAAATTTCGCGTCTGTAGCATGTCATCTTCGTGGTGTAGTAATTTTAATGGCCAGTAGTGTATTTGTAATTTACGTGACAAAAATATTAACACAGTGAAAGTGATGTTCCACAGGGCTGCTTCCTTTGTCCGCTAATATCGCGCTGCCAGCAGGAGGAACCTCGGCGACAGCTCGGCGTGCGTCTCCATTAGGGGTGAGGGAGAGAGGGAGGGGGGGGGGGGGCGAGCAGAGAGAGAGAGAGAGAGAGAGAGAGAGAGAGAGAGAGAAGAGAAGAGAAGAGAAGAGAGGCGCCACAGGCACTCCGGGAACGTGGTTAGGCGACGGCAGCTAATGAGACCGCGGGCAGGCGCTCTGCTCATACGTCCGTGCGGCACGCACCGCCCAAGCGTAAAGCAGGACACCGCCCCGTGTTCACCTGTTCCCAGGGCCTGCAGCTCCCGAGTCATTCGGTTGTGTTTTTACGTATCGGTTGGGCTATTCATACATTCTTTTGGGTGGAGCCAGCCTGTGGAAACAACTGTATAAAACAATAGATTTGGTTGTTTGTATTGGGTGGATGCACAAGTTCGTGGAGTATTCCCATAAGTTTAATAAAAACACACACACAGCACAGATACAACAAAACCAAAGAAGTAAACAAACAAACACAGTCCGAATAGGCATTGAAGACCGAAGGTACCGACCGGCCGCCGTGTCGTCCTCGGCCACTGGCGTCACCGGATGGGGATACGGGGATGCATGTAGTCAGCACAACGCTCTCCCGGCCGTATGTCAGTTTACGTGACCGGAGCCGCTACTCCTCAGTCAAGTAGCTCCTCAGTTTGCCTCACAAGGGCTGAGTGCACCCCGCTTTCCAACAGCGCTCGGCAGACCAGTTGGTGACCCACCTAAGTTCCAGCTGAGCCGTGGCGCTCGTTACTGGCGCGCCAGTCTCTTGGATGTCCATTAGCGATCCTTCGATGCTTCTTATCTTTGCTTGCCCTGTTGTTTTCGGCATTCGCGGTGCGAGTGGCAGTTGACGTTTGCTCGGGCGACCTGCTGAGACGCCGCGAGTTACGAGGTGGGAAGTAACCACGTATATGTGGAGTTGGTTGTACGCGGTCTGCCGGTTCAGGATGGAGGATGTGTGTTGGCTGCCTGCCTGTCTGCTCTCCTCATTTTGCTCGCCGTGCCTTGCGACCGCCTAGCTTGGGTTGGTGCCTGGTGTATCCTGCACGGGCCGGCCGCGGTGGTCTAGCGGTTCAGGCGCTCAGTCCGGAACCGCGGGACTGCTACGGTCGCAGGTTCGAATCCTGCCTCGGGCATGGATGTGTGTGATGTCCTTAGGTTAGTTAGGTTTAAGTAGTTCTAAGTTCTAGGCGACTGATGACCACAGATGTTAAGTCCCATAGTGCTCAGAGCCATTTGAACCATTTTTGTATCCTGCACGGGCCATACCGGACGTCCGGCAGAAGTTAAGCAGCCTTGTGTTTCTTTTAAAGGAAAGGAGCAAATGTATAAGACTTTTTGTAACGAATTTTCGTGGCCTCTTAAGTGTGGCCTTAGCGCTTACACTGCCTTTGGGGAGAGCTAATTCTTCTAAATTTAAATAGTTGGGGTTCCCTGTCCTTTATAATATTTTGGGGGTTTTATTTGAATTTTCTCTTTGGGGTTCCTTCCTTGTGCTTGGTTAAATGTTTACCTGTATAGCGGGGACTGAGTCCTGGTTAAAACTCGGAGAAGGTGTTTGGTGTTACTGCCGCCTCCGCCATTCGGCTTTTCAATTAAGTGTTGTCATCCCTTCGAGGAACCTGGTGCCACTCCTCGTAAATTAATGCTGGTTTATGTGTACTTAATTTTGAATTGGCTATTTCAATTTATATTTTGGAGCGCAGTATAGCACTAAGGCAACCTCATTGTATACCACCTTGTGCCCCGGTCTAGTACCTTAATATTCAGTTGCACGAATTAGCTCCACTACCGGTTTTACTGATGTACTCCCTTCAAAATCTTGTCTTGTATAAGTTTGCCCCATGGTGTGTCTGGGAACACAGAGATGAGCTTTAGTGTCACTTCAGTGCTAGTCAGTTAATGGACTCTTCATTTTGGCTTGGCTTCCACTGAAGAGTTTGAGTGGAGCGTAGTGTGTTTGATTTGTTATTCATTTAATTACTGTAAGTTTGTTCATTAAATTGGGGAGCAAGACATTTAAAGACTGTTGGTATAAACTCCCCTAGTTGCTGGGTGTGACTAAATCGTTCCAAATGGCCTACTACTTATTAAGTGGCAAGACTGTTGATTAGTTGGTTACTGTGAGTACAAATTCACGATATTTATTGTTGGCGAAATTGTTAAAGTGTCTGTGTCGTGATTCAATCACTAGCTACGTGTTTGAGCTAAATTGATATAAACCTTACATTGCCTCCTTAAAATATGTTGCCAGCAGAAACCCTTTGTCACTGCTTATGTTAACCTTTACTGGGATCAATATTTCATGTAGTTAAATTTTGTCTTAAAATGTCTGTTTCTCTGATGTAATAAACGAGTGACAAAAGAAAAAGCAAGGGGGCCTGGTCCTTCGTATTGTGTCCGGTTTGTAACACGTATCACTAGCCAAGCTCGACAGCGCTTAACTTCGGTGATCTGACGGGGACCGGCGTTACCACTGCGACAAGACTGCTGGCACGTAGACTTAAGTCGCCACTAACATACTCTCCTTCACGGCTTCCGATTCCGCGACAGTTGAAATCGCCTGGTTCTGAGGGGAAGAACGCGTCGAAACATGTTCGGGCTGCATTTTCATTCGGAAAGGAAGTTCCTTCGAAGTTGTTCGACAGAGAGCGGAAAAGGGGAAGACCTGAGGTCACGTGAATAAGGTGGGTGCGGAGTGACTTCCCAACTCAACTCCTTTTAAAGCGTTTTTCGTCAGTCCAGCAGAACGCGGGCAAGTGCTGTTGTGGACTAGCATCACTTCACGCAGTCTTCCTGGTCTTTGTTCTTGGACTGCGTCTACAAGATTGTCTTTTCTTGACAATACATGTCAGCAGTGAAGTTCACACATCGGGGACTCAATTCGTTGTACACCACACCGTCACTGTCCCCCCACATTATCTGTTGTGCGTGCAAGCAGATCTTTGTAGGGGAATTGCTGCTTTGTGTGGGGTGAATCATTCCTTTCTTTTCCTTATGTTAGTATAGAAACATAATTTCTCGTCATTAGTAACGATGCAGGACAGGAATGATGGGTTTCAGTTAATGTAATATTCCGGGCTATTATGCTGTGGTCTAAGGGATTTCACTTGAAAACCCGAGGTTTCGTCCCCACGTGTGGAGGACATTTTCGAGGTGGATCGTAGCTTCTATGAATGTCCCATTCACACCCTGGCTCGCTACTCACTGCAGCAAAATTCCGCTTCTGCGGAGTGGCGTGACGTCACATGTTTTGAATTCGCGAGCGCAACTGGGCATTGTCGACTGGAGTCGTCCGCTGTTACTACTACCCAATGGTGGAAGACTGGTACACATCTAAATAAATGGTTCAAATGGCTCTGAGCACTATGGGACAACTTCTAAGGTCATCAGTCCCCTAGAACTTAGAACTGCTTAAACCTAACTAACCTAAGGGCATCACACACGTCCATGCCCGAAGCAGGATTCGAACCTGCGACCGTAGCGGTCGCGCGGTTCCAGACTGTAGCGCCTAGAACCGCTCGGCCACCGCGGCTGGTGGTACAAATCTCCTTTAGCACCGGAATCCAAATTTCATTCAATTTAACGCCCTTCTCCTTTCTACTGAAATTCCTGGGTTGTTTCACAATCTTTGTGGCCTCTCTGTACAGCCTTTCTTGGTATCCGCTTGTGGCTGCCAGTACTCGAGTCCCACCAAAATGACTGTGGCGGTGTCCTGGCTGTAAAGCATGTCCCGCAACAGCTCACCTGTCAGTTTCTCCACTTCTACAATTGTGCTCTTCTAGTAGTTTTTTGACCGTTCTCTTTGTAATAGCCACGTACACCTATCCACAACTACATGAAATCCTATAAATTCCAGCTCTTTCCAAGAATTGGCGGAAGTCCTTGGCCGATTTTAGGTGATCTTGTACTTTGCGTGTGGGTGTGTGAATTACCGCCATGTTCCGCTTTTTCAAGATTTTTTTTTTTCCTGTGCTGTCAGAAACGATTTCAAGAGTGCTTGGGCATCCGTATCATTTCTCCGCTGTGGCATTAAAGCTCGTTTCACCTCAGTGAACGAATAACCATTCATTGGCGAGATGTTTCAATTCTGCGTCAAGCAGCACAGGTTTCCAGATTTTGCTGGCTCCATCCACCAATGTCCTTATGATGCCTCGGTGATCGTAAGGTCGTATGGGACCACACTGCTGAGGTTATGGATCCCTAGGCTTATACTCTACTTAATATAACTTAAACTAATTTACGCTAAGGACCTCAAACACACACACACACACACACACACACACACACACACACACACACACAAGTCCGAGGGAGGACTCGAACCTCTAATGGGGGGAGCCGCATGAACCATAGCAAGACGCCTCGGACCGTGCGGCTACCCCGCGCGGCTATGGTGCCTCGCTTTTGCTTTGAGTGGTGGCTCGAATCCCGGTGTAGGTAACGGTCTATGTACGTGGGTTTCCGGTAAACCGTGTGGCCCGAGCTACCATCTTCTCTTGAAAACTAGTGCAACAAGGAAGTTTAATCTTTCGCCTACCCTCTCCTCCTTCGTAAACTGAATTTTCGGACTGACGTCGTTCAGATGTTTTGAAAACGACGCAGTTCCTCCCTGCCATGTCACCACAAAACAAATAAATCATCCACGTAACGGAACCAAGTATTCAGTTCCTTGTTCGCAGTTTCCAGTGCCTGCTCCTCGAATTTTCCCATTCAGAAGTTCGCTACAACTGGGCTTAAGGGGCTCCCCATAGAGACACCGTCCGTGTGTTCATGGAAATCTTCGTTCCATTTGAAATACATGATTCAGAGGCAATATTTAAACATTTACGCAACATTGGGAGGAAAAATCTGATTCAGCTGATGATGCGCTAGATCCACAATGGTCACCCCCCCCCCCCCCCTCCTTGGTAACGCCACGTGTCTGTCTAGAGCCCGGTCTTCTTGCAACAGTACATTCTCATGACCACCGCTGCCAGTAATCATGTACAGTGGCTACATTCCTACCAAGTCTTTCTGCAGTACCGCGGAAGGAACATCAAGCTTCTCGTAGCCCCATTAGGGTGTCCCTTAACACATATCAAGGTGGATCAATGAGTAGGTATTCATCATTGTGCCTGGAAACAGCCTCGCTTTCGAGACATCAGAGTTCCAAAACGTGAGACACTTTGTCAATTCGAAAACTAGTTAACAAATAGTAATTGTGTGTGTGTGTGTGTGTGTGTGTGTGTGTGTGTGTGTGTGTGTGCAGGTATTCGTTATTTAAGCTCTCAGAAATGCATAGTAATGTTATCTAAAAGCCATGAGATCACAAATTCTTTAGTATCTAT
This sequence comes from Schistocerca piceifrons, assembly GCF_021461385.2. NCBI lineage: Eukaryota > Metazoa > Arthropoda > Insecta > Orthoptera > Acrididae > Schistocerca > Schistocerca piceifrons. The sequence goes on from NC_060146.1 coordinate 220,195,743, forward strand.
TGGGCAAAGTTTTACGTCAGGACGAAGTACTTCGTACACAACAGTAAAGAGAGGTGGGCTACAGACTGGTGCAGCAGCTGTCGTCATTGGGAAGCTGTACAGGAGCAGAAATGATGAGCGAAAAGCTAAACAAAAGTTTTACTTAATTTGTAGCTTCCTCCAAGCGTTGTGAAGAAACTTTGCAAAAGAACAAACAGCAATAAAGTCCAGCTATTCCGAGAAGCAAATTACAAAGCGTCATGCAGTGCGGGGCCCCCGCTACTAACGCGACTGAAGGCTGCCAAAGACTGCGAATGCGACTGAAGTTGGTGCATCGCGGGGCCAGGGGCGCTCGTAGCCAGGGCCGCCGAGCTGAAGGCGTGGCGTGGCCCGGCGGGCGCGCATTTTACTGGCTCCGCCGGGTCCCCGCGCGGCCGCGCCGTCGGCGTCTGCCAACTGTGAGGTACCGGTGAGGATGGTGTCTGTCTGTGATGCCACGCACAGTGCAAGTAGGCTGTTTAGGTTTTTATGTTGGTAACGCCATGTAGCGCTCCGTATGAAAATCACTGGCTGTGCTGTGTGCAGTCTATGGCTGGTTGGCATTGTTGTAATATTCGCTATTGTAGTGTTGGGCAGTTCGCTGTTAACAGCGCGTAGCGTTGCGCAGTAGGAGGTGAGCCGCCAGCAGTGGTGAATGTGGGGAGAGAGAAGGCGGAGTTTTGAGAGCGGATGATCTGGACGTGTGTCCGCCAGAAAGAGTAAATTTGTAAGACTGGATGTCATGAACTGCTGAATTTTGAACACTATTAAAGTGAATACATTGTTTGTTCTTTATCAAAATCTTTCATTTGCTAACTATGCCTATCAGTAGTTAGTGCCTTCCGTAGTTTATTTAGTTGGCAGTAGTGGCGTTCGCTGTATTGCAGTAGTTCGAGTAATGAAGATTTTTGTGAGGTAAGTGGTTTATGAAAGGTATAGGTTATTGTTAGTCAGGGCCATTCTTTTGTAGCGATTATTAAAAGTCAGATTGCATTGCGCTAAAAATATTGTGTGTCAGTATAGTGATGACCAAAATAAGTAAAGAGAGAAATGTCTGAGTACGTTCAGTTTTGCTCAGCTGTTTGCAAATCAAATGACGTAAGCGGTTTACCAGCACAGTAATTCACTAATTTTTCTAAGGGGACGTTTCAATAGGTTCACGGAAGTTAACTGCACTGAATGTAGGCCAACATTCTCCACGAGATTCGTGAGTTAGTAAATGATTAAATCAGCAAAACGGAGAGCACACTGCGCCTAGTGCATCCGAACAAAGACACACATAACGGTACTTAAAGTCTGAACATTCACAGTCAAAATACCCACAAGGTACGAAATTAAATAAAAGAGTGGAACAACGGTATCGCGAAACGTTTCTCTAAAGTATATGTAGCTGAAGTAAAGTGCATTAAGTACTTCCGCAATTAGATAATCATATTGAAATACATCTACAAGCGTACAAGACAGTTCAAGAGATCATTTCTGTTTACTTAGCGATTCGCTGTAAGTGTGAGGAGTGACAGACAAATGGTTCCTCCACCGAGCTTGTGGAGGGGAGACGTCTCGCTACGTCTGAACAACCACGCTCCGACAACGTCCGAATCTGACGTGTATCTTTCACCCTGGGCTCTGCTTTGTTCTCCGTTAACCTTCTGCACAACGTTAGGTTCTAAAGGGCTACAGACTGATTGCTAACCCTTCCCTCCCGCCAAAACGTTTGACATTAATTCTCATTTATACGTGGTCATTTGTAGGAAACATGGTTAATGAAAAGAATTACAAAGCCTGATTCAGTCATGATGTTATAAACTTTCAGGGATTACGAAGAAGGGTGAATTTCAGGTAAAGGATCCTGGTCCGAAAACAACCGAGGCGAAGGTTATAAGCGAAAACTCGTCGTGATACTTCCGACAATGGAATGCGTATACCGGCACTGTTGTTGCCAAGACTGTAGTGTAGGCAATCCCGACGAACACTTTAAGTGTAAACGCTGGGGTAGCAACTCAAGTAATCCAGTGCAGATGAAGTGCTGTGTAGTTACATGAGAAGGCCTGGTGTGCAATGTCTGTACTGCAGTACGCAGCAGTCTGTGTTTACAAGTCGAGATAGTAACGCCCGTCAGTCCTAAACTAAAGGAGTTGTACACAGTGGCGGAACTTCTGCACGTGATTATCGTGTATGGGGAAGAAAATGGAAGCAGCAGAAAAGCGGAAAAGTTGTACAGGACCGAGTAGGCGCGTAGAAGAGATCCGGCTCACACCACGTTTCCAAGGCCATTTGACAGTTCAGTGAAACAGGGCCGTTGGTACTACAGTACAATCGCCGAGGAGGACGGCGAGCTACGCGGACTCCCGGACTCGGACAGTGCTCGCTGGAGTGGATGAAGCGCCTGCCTGCAGTCGCCAGTCGGTCAGCTGCACGTCACATGAATGTTCCGCAGAGTACTGTGCGGCGAGTCTTACGCGAAATGCAGCCGCACCGCTAAGATCCACAGGAAGTGTGCGTTTGACTCCTGTTGGCTTCGGATGTCGTGTAGTGTTCAGCCAATGGTTCCTGCCAGTGGCAGCAGCCGTGCAAGAGCGCGAGAACACCCTAAACCTGCGGATTCATTGGTTATTTCTGTTTGAATGCTGTTTAACTTAGATGCTGCGATCTGAAATATGCAAAAAATGTTCAAATGTGTGTGAAATATTATGGGACTTAACTGCTAAGGTCATCAGTCCCTACGATTACACACTACTTAACCTAAATTATCCTAAGGACAAACACACACACACACACACACCCATGCCCGAGGAAGGACTCGAACCTGAAATAAGCGGCACTAACTCTGCCGCGGTACTGCTTCTTTAGACGCTGTCAAACTTGCCAACAGGGTCGCAGGCACACCTTCAATTGCGCAAGTTTTAAGGGGCTTTTGCGCATGCGCAACTCGCGTGACGTAATTGCCTTACGGGCCAAATACATACCGATCTGATAAACAACGTGCCTGTGAGACCTTAACTTTTCCCGGCGAATCGAATGTTCAAATAACTTACGGGTTTGCTGCCGGGTGACGTCGTCGAACACCGCCGATATTTCGACAGGAACACACCCTGCCATTCTCAAGGCACAAATGCACTTGTGCCTTGAGAATGGCAGGGTGTGTTCCTGTCGAAATATCGGCGGTGTTCGACGACGTCACCCGGCAGCAAACCCGTAAGTTATTTGAACGACGTGCCTCTTTCACGATGTGCACAGCTAACCCTTGCCACTCAACCAGAAGCTTACGTCAGTGACCGCAGATGGTAGCACACTGCGGCGGACTTCCAGCCCCGTTCGCTCGCTGTAAGTACTGCTAGATGACAGCACCCTGCTCACTAGGCAAACTCCCCATCGCACCCCCCTCAGATCACCCCTGCGGGTCCGGGGATTAGAATAGGCCCGCGGTATTCCTGCCTGTCGTAAGAGGCGACTAAAAGGAGTCCCTCCCCCTCACGGAGGTAGTTAGCGCCTGCGTCCGGAGACGGACGGTTCCACGACCTATAATCGTGGTCTTTTTGGTTTTTCACTTCTCGTTTCTTCCTTCCTTTTGTTGGTTCCTTTCTTTGCTCTTCTCCACCTTACTGTCTTCCTTACTCTTTCCCTTGACTTCTCCCTGCCTTCTCATTGCCTTTTTCTCCTTGCCTTCTCATTGCCTTTTTCTCCTTGCCTTCTCATTGCCTTTTTCTCCTTGCCTTCTCATTGCCTTTTTCTCCTTGCCTTCTCATTGCCTTCTTCTCCTTGCCTTCTCATTGCCTTCTTCTCCTTGCCTTCTCATTTCCTTCTTCTCCTTGCCTTCTCTGGTCTCCGCCTCGGCGTTTGAGACAGTCTGTCCTCTTTCTCTCTCTCTCTCTCTCTCTCTCTTCTTTTTCCTCTTCTTCCTTCCTCCCTGTGCGTGCCTGAAGGCCGACCCACGCGTTCGCACGCGTAGCCGGTGACGGGGTAACGCGTAAGTCCCCGCCCTGGGTAGACATGTAAGGCACGCGCGTACCCCCTGGTAAAGGCCAGGCCCGGGGAGGGGTGATTGCCTGAGCTGATACCTTCTGACCATGCCGATTGGTCCCTCCGTCTGTTTCTCGGGATGTGTGACCTGAGGTGTAAACATTCACCTAAGGCGGGAGTGCCCTCTGAGAGGGTCCCCACAAGGAAGGAGCGCGCCATCGGAGACGCTGGCAATCATGGGGGATTCCTCCGCAATGGATTCTACTCCATCTCTCTCGACTTCGACCCAAAAACGGAAACGTGACCAGCCAACAGTGACAAAAGTACTACCGCCTGCCCCACAGTTCCTCGTAGTTTCTCGATCTGAGGACGGAAAGGATTTTTCCTCTGTCAACCCTTTCATTATTCAGAAGGGCGTAGATGCCATAGCCGGATCTGTCAAATCTTGTACCAGGTTGCGTAATGGCACCTTATTACTAGAAACTGAGAGTGCCTTTCAGGCACAAAAACTGCTTCGGGCCACCCTCCTGTACACGTTCCCTGTCCGGGTGGAGGCCCACCGAACTTTGAATTCGTCTCGTGGTGTAGTCTATACTAGCTCCCTCGACGGATTGACTGACGAGGAGCTTCAATCTTTCCTCGCTGAGCAGGGCGTGACGGCTGTCCATAGGGTCATGAAAAAGGTCAACAATGACCTTGTACCGACCCGGACACTTTTCTTAACCTTCGATAGTGTTAAGCTGCCATCGCGCATCAAGGCGGGCTACGAGGTTATTTCTGTTCGCCCCTATGTCCCGACACCTACGCGCTGCTACCAGTGTCAGCGTTTCAATCACACTCGACAGTCTTGTTCCAATGCGGCTAAATGTGTCACTTGTGGCAGGGATGCCCATGAGGGTGACTGTCCACCTCCGTCTCCTCGTTGTGTGAACTGTCAGGGTGACCATGCCGCATCCTCCCGCGACTGTCCTGTCTATAAGGAAGAACGCTGTCTCCAAGAAATTCGGGTCAAAGAGAAACGGCTGCTCGTAAGCTATTGGCTAGTAGGAAGCCCACGCTGCTCCCAGCGGGGAAATACAGTACTGTCCTCGCCTCTCGGACTACCCGGGAGGTAGCAACCCAGACATGCGATCTGACCTTCAGCACCACGGTCGTCCGTTCGGCCAGTGCTAAGATCGCGCGGTCGACGTCTCCTCTTCCTCCCATCACCCCACAGACACCAGCACCTTCCTCAGCTTCTGCTACGACGAAGACATCGAAGTCAGATGCACGGGCCTTCAAGAAGGAACCATCCCGTGCAGACTTCCTCCGTACCTCGACCTCCCAGCCTTCGACCGGTACTTCCACTAAACGTCCTTCCAAAAAGGCGCATAGGAAGCACAGTTCTCCTTCTCCGCCACGGCGCATTTCTTCTCCCGCGCCACCCAGCGGTTGCCGCCCCAGGCCGTCATCCGTTTCGCCTGGCCGCACCGCTGGTAGCCGTACATCTGGCCGTTCACCGGCGGAGGAAGCTCCCCCTCCCGGCCATCCTCCCGAGATGGCCGATGACCCTATAGACCCAATGGACGATGACTGTCCGCCTACTGAAAGCGGCGGCAGTGCTCGCTCGAAGCCAGGCCCTCAGCGGCCTTCGAGGTGACCACTTCTCTCATCTTCCTTTTCTTACGATGGCACTTATTCACTGGAATATTCGCAGCATTCGCTCCAACCGAGAGGACTTGAAGTTGCTGCTCCGCTTGCACCGTCCGCTCGTCGTAGCCCTCCAGGAAACGAAGCTACGCCCATGCGATCAAATTGCCTTGCCACACTACACCTCTGTGCGTTTTGACCTACCCCCTGTGGTAGGTATCCCAGCTCATGGAGGGGTTATGTTGCTGGTCCGGGATGATATTTACTACGATCCCATCACGTTGCACACCGGCCTGCAGGCAGTTGCCATCCGCATTACTCTTCCCACTTATACGTTTTCCTTTTGTACCGTTTACACTCCATCGTCATCTGCCGTTACCAGGGCAGACGTGATGCAACTTATTGCTCAGCTACCTGCACCATTTTTGTTAACTGGAGACTTCAATGCCCACCATCCCCTTTGGGGCTCTCCAGCATCCTGCCCAAGGGGCTCCTTGTTAGCAGACCTTTTCAACCAGCTCGATCTTGTCTGCCTCAATACTGGCGCCCCTACTTTTCTTTCGGACACATCTCACACCTATTCCCATTTAGACCTCTCTATATGTACTCCCTAACTTGCACGCCGGTTTGAGTGGTATGCACTTTCTGATACATATTCGAGCGACCACTTCCCGTGTGTTATCCATCTCCTGCAGCATACCCCCTCTCCGTGCTTCTCTAATTGGACCATCTCCAAGGCAGACTGGGGGCTCTTCTCTTCCAGGGCGACCTTTCAGGATCAAACCTTTACAAGCTGCGATCGTCAGGTCCAACACCTCACGGAAGTCATTCTCGCTGCTGCTGAATATTCCATCCCTCACCCTCCTTCTCCACGTCGCGTACCGGTCCCCTGGTGGACCGCAGCATGTAGAGACGCTTTACGTGCTCGTCGACGTGCTTTACGCACATTTAAACGCCACCCTGCAGTGGCGAATTGTATCAGTTATAAACGATTACGTGCTCAGTGTCGTCGTATTATCAAAGAAAGCAAGAAAGCCAGCTGGGCTGCTTTCACAAGCACCTTCAACAGTTTTACTCCTCCTTCTGTTGTCTGGGGTAGCCTGCGCCGCCTATCTGGCACTACGGTCCACTCACCAGTTTCTGGCTTGAAGGTCGCGAATGACGTCCTTGTGGCCCCTGAGGCTGTCTCCAATGCCTTCGGCCGCTTTTTCGCAGAGGTTTCGAGCTCCGCTCATTACCACCCTGCCTTCCTCCCCCGCAAACAGGCAGAGGAGGCTAGGCCACCTAACTTCCGCTCCTCGAATTGTGAAAGTTATAATGCCCCATTCACCATGCGGGAACTCGAAAACGCACTTGGCCGATCACGGTCCTCCGCTCCAGGGCCAGATTCTATTCATATTCAGATGCTGAAGAACCTTTCTCCTGCGGGTAAAGGTTTTCTTCTTCGTACATACAATCGCATCTGGATTGAGGGACATGTTTCCGCATGCTGGCGCGAGTCTATTGTTGTCCCGATTCCTAAGCCGGGGAAGGACAAGCACTTGCCTTCCAGTTATCGACCTATCTCGCTTACCAGCTGTGTCTGTAAAGTGATGGAGCGAATGGTTAACTCTCGATTGGTTTGGCTGCTCGAGTCTCGACGCCTACTTACCAATGTACAATGTGGATTTCGTAGGCGCCGCTCTGCTGTTGACCATCTGGTTACCTTGTCGACCTGCATTATGAATAACTTCCTACGGAAGCGCCCGACCGCGGCTGTGTTCTTTGATTTGGAGAAGGCTTACGACACCTGTTGGAGGGCGGGCATTCTCCGCACCATGCATACATGGGGCCTTCGCGGTCGCCTCCCTCTTTTTATTCGTTCTTTTTTACGTGTGGGTTCTGTCCTGTCAGACACCTTTCGCCAGGAGAATGGGGTGCCACAGGGCTCAGTTTTGAGCGTCGCTCTCTTCGCCATCGCGATCAATCCAATAATGGATTGCCTCCCAGCTGATGTATCAGGCTCCCTTTTCGTGGACGATTTTACCATCTATTGCAGCGCGCAGTGTACACGTGTCCTGGAGCGCTGTCTTCAGCGTTCTCTTGACCGTCTTTACTCCTGGAGTGTCGCCAATGGCTTCCGTTTTTCTGCCGAGAAGACGGTCTGTATTAACTTCTGGCACTACAAAGAGTTTCTCCCACCGTCCTTACGACTCGGTCCCGTTGCTCTCCCAATCGTGGAGACAACCAAATTTTTAGGCCTTACATTTGACAGGAAACTTAGCTGGTCTCCACATGTGTCATATTTGGCCGCCCGTTGTACCCGTTCTTTAAATGTCCTCCGTGTTCTCAGTGGTATGTCGTGGGGAGCGGATCGAACCGTTCTACTTCGTCTATATCGGTCGATCGTCCGCTCCAAGCTTGATTATGGGAGCTTCGTATACTCCTCTGCACGGCCATCCATCTTACGCCGCCTCAACTCCATCCAACATCGGGGTTTACGACTTGCGATTGGAGCATTTTATACCAGTCTCGTAGAGAGTCTTCATGCTGACGCTGGCGAATTGCCACTCACCTACTGGCGCGATATACTGCTTTGTCGGTATGCCTGTCGGCTACTGGCAATGCCCGACCACCCGTCTTATCGTTCCTTTTTTGATGACTCTCTCGACCGTCAATACGGGTTGTATGTCTCTGCCCTGCTACCCCCTGGAGTTCGCTTTCGTCGCCTCCTTCAACACCTTAATTTTTCACTCCCTGCAACCTTTCGAGTGGGCGAGAGCCGCACGCCACCTTGGCTCCAGGCTCAGGTCCGCGTTCACCTTGACCTCAGCTCGCTCCCAAAAGAGGTCACCCCCGGTTCGGTCTACCACTCCCGTTTTTTGGAACTTCGTTCGAAGTTCATCGACATGATTTTCATTTATACAGATGGCTCTAAGACCACTGACGGGGTCGGGTGTTCCTTTATTGTCGAGGCACAAAGTTTCAAATACCGGCTCCATGGCCATTGTTCGGTCTTCACAGCTGAGCTCTTTGCCCTCTACCAGGCTGTTCTTTACATCTGCCGCCACCGACATTCTGCTTATGTCATCTGCTCCGATTCCCTGAGCGCCATCCAGAGCCTCAGTGATCCGTACCCGGTTCACCCTTTCGTCCACCGGATCCAACGCTCTCTTCAGCAGCTGGTGGACTTCGGTTCTCCAGTTAGCTTTATGTGGGTTCCTGGCCATGTCGGTATCCCTGGGAACGAAGCTGCAGATGCCGCGGCCAAGGCTGCGGTCCTCCAGCCTCGGACAGCTTCTTGTTGTGTCCCTTCGTCCGATTTTAGCAGGGTCATTTGTCGCCGCATCTTATCGCTGTGGCATGCCGATTGGGCTGCACTTACCGACAACAAGCTTCGGGCCTTAAAACCTCTTCCCGTGGCTTGGACGTCCTCCTCACGCCCTTCTCGGCGGGAGGAGGTCGTTTTAGCCCGGTTAAGAATTGGACACTGCCGGTTCAGCCATCGCCATCTGCTGACGGCTGCGCCGGCGCCGTTCTGCCCATGTGGGCACTTGCTGACGGTTAGACACATTTTAATGTCCTGTCCAGATCTTAACACACTGCGCCTCGATCTTAACCTGCCAAATACTTTCGATGCCATTTTAGCGGATGACCCACGAGCAGCTGCTCGTGTTCTTCGTTTTATCAATTTGACAAACCTCGCTAAGGACATTTGATGATGCTGGTTTTTAATCCTATGCCTGTCAGTCTGTCTTTTATCGTGTTTTCCCTTTTAGTTGTTGTGGTCAACTTGTGCCTCGCGGTGCATTCTTAGAGTAGTCAGGGCGCTAATGACCATTGCAGTTGTGCGCCCTAAAACCGCAAAAAAAAAACCCTCAGATTTAGTGGTAAGAGGGCCCAGTGAACACACCATAGAAAACTGAATACACAGGTCAAGCATGAAAACAGGAACAGTGAAAAAGAAGCAAAAGAGGAACAGTGGACACTCGAAGGCCAAGAAGAAGCAGTACAGAGCATCCTGAAGGAGCAACGGCGTCGTCGATCAGTGGTTACGGTGGTGGACGGACGCGAGGGCTAGCCGTGTTGAAATCTCCCCCGTGCCAATTTATTTTATTTATTAATTAATTTTACTTCATTTTTCACTGTACACTGTATTCCAATTTGCGTCTGTATCATGGTGTTGATTCTGCATAACTACTCTGTTAGCAGCCGAAAGGATGTGGCACTCGAATGGCAACCACAAACGTTTGATGTCAAGGTGACAAGTCAACCGAATCATTCACCGGAAAACACGTGTGGTGTGTCATACGCGGCATTAGCGACAGTACGTGTGTCAGATGATAGGACTCTCATACCGACGCACCTAATCTGTACGACTCGTAAGAGAATGGGATGTGCCTCCTTGCCCGATTTAGGTGTTCGTTTAAATGTGAATGTGATCGCTGCCACGGAAATGATGAGAACGTTATAGTTTGTCACATAAGCTGCAACAAGTGAACGCAACAGTTTCTCAATCACACATTTTCTTTCTGCTCTGTCAAAACATACGTTTTTTTAATGTTTCTGTAGCTGCGTTCCGTTTTGGAAGTTTTGACTCTCGAATGCCTTTGTTGTAACGTAGTTCAGATCTGTTTGTCTTTTTCATTTCTGTGCGACGTCTAAGTGGTATCTCGTCTGCTATCATGTTAATCACGTTTCCTTTCGACGGTAAAAGTATTGTTACCACATGACTCATGGTCTGTAATCAATGTATAGTATGACAACTGCTAAGACTACAGAAAGAGAAGAAACATTCCAACGACCGGACGGACAGTTCGTAATCTTGTGAAAAAGAATGGAGAAGCACGAAAACTCTTACTTACAGGCCGGCCGCGGTGGTCTCGCGGTTCTAGGCGCGCATTCCGGAACCGTGCGACTGCTACGGTCGCAGGTTCGAATCCTGCCTCGGGTATGGATGTTTGTGATGTCCTTAGGTTAGTTAGGTTTAGTTCTAAGTTCTAGGGGACTAATGACCACAGCAGTTGAGTCCCATAGTGCTCAGAGCCATTTGAACCATTTTTTACTTACATGTAAATACGAAATGGGGAGTGCCGAAACCTTACACCTTGGTTAGTACCCTAAAATGTACTTAATTGTCCGCAGCTCGTGGTCGTGCAGTAGCGTTCTCGCTTCCCACGCCCGGGTTCCCGGGTTCGATTCCCGGCGGGGTCAGGGATTTTCTCTGCCTCGTGAACACTGGGTGTTGTGTGCTGTCCTTAGGTTAGTTAGGTTTAAGTAGTTCTAAGTTCTAGGGGACTGATCACCATAGATGTTAAGTCCCATATTGATCAGAGCCATTTGAACCATTTTTGTACTTAATTAAGTACAAAACAACAAAATTCCTCAAGAACAATTCTTTCTTTTGTCAGATAAGTTATCCATCTTCTTCTTCTTCTTCTTCTTCTTCTTCTTCTTATTATTATTATTATTATTATTATTATTATTGTTGTTACTGTTTTAGGCCGATGAGAATCCTGACGCTGCACTAGCGAAGAGCCATGAACGCAGGCTATCAGTCAACGGGTGAGCATCCACAATCAATGATTACGTACTTGGGCCGTTTCCTCTGCTACCCCGCTTAAAAGCGCCAGTGGACACAGTGTTTAGTAGAAGCATAACTACTGTGGTTCCTGAAACATTTCCCACTTGGCAGTCATCGACAAATGTGGTTCCGTCACTTTGGAGCCGCACCTCAGTTTGGACTCAGGGTTCGTTAACATCCGGATCAGGCATTTCCCGAAAAGTGGATAGGTAAAGGGGGGGGAGCCTTTTACCGTGGCCAGCGCGTCCACCTTATCTATCCCCACTTCATTTTTGCTTGTGCGGCAATGTGAAAGGTCTTGGGTCCGAGACCCCTGTCTAAAATGAAGAGGATCTCCTGGCAAGAATTTTCGCTACCTGTTACACTGTTCGAACGACTCTGGGGATGTTAGTACTGGTACGACAGAACTCTGTGCGAATATGCCGTGCCAAAAAAATGGAATTATTTATTACTGTACCGTTCGCTTAAGATTTTCGGTGTCTCTGATATCAAGTTCCGCGCACCGTTGCTACTCCGTCAACACGCTAAATTAACTGAGAGTATTTGGGAGTATTCCTTGAGAATTATGTACGTCACGACCAGGATTCGGAAGTTGGCGCCCTTAGTTAGAGCTCTGCGTGAGGCTATGGGGGAACTTGAGCCATTTTCACTTATGCCTGTCGACTTGGTCATTATCGGACTAGGCTCCCTTACCTCCAATTGCAGGCAGGTTCGTGGAAGATATGACACTTCTTATTCGTCAACAAAAGTGGTTCCAATAAGATGAAACCCCACTTCGCTGTGAATGTAATAAGCGGACCATCGGACTTGTTAATCACGGATTTTGATGAGTCTCTCAGGTATGTTGTGGTGGGACCCGTCCTTAAAACGCAGCTAGCGGCTTTTCGTGTGACGGCGCCTAGTTTCCGGGAATAATCAAAGTTTAGTGGGTACCTCCTACACCCGTAAAGCTAGAGGTGTCACGTCAAAGCGTAAGCATCTAAGTTTCGTGGCTGTCTCGCTTACTGTACGGGTTCAAAACCAGCCCGTTTACTGTTTTCAACTTCATAGTACAGAATATCAGTTAGTAGGAGACGTCACGCCAGATTATTAAAAAAGTCATTTCCTTCATAGAAATTTCGTTAATAAATCAATCGTTACAGCAAACGTTTTAAATGTGTATTCTGTTTGTTACAGGATAGGTTATAGAATCGTTTCATCTCTACGGTTCTACCGCCTTCCGTCCTGGAACGTAATTGCAGACAGTATTTTTCGCAGTAGAAATCTGAACAAAAATTCGTAGAGCAACATGCACATTTCAAGAAAGCTACTGCCCTGCTGGTACACCGACTTTCCAGAAGCTATATGGAAAATGCAGTTCGCTAAAATTCAAAAAGACTGTTGTTTCTTCGATCAGGCACGCGTATTTGATCATTCCTGTGGAAAGCAAATGCACTACACCGACGAAGAACTAAAAAAAAAGTGTTTTCTTGGAATCCTCCCTCAAAGCGATTTGGTCTTTGCTTTTACTTCCTCCACGAGGATTTGGTCGTAAAATGTCTGCCCAGTCTGCCCTCAGGACGAACCAAGCTAACATAACCCAAATATTTGAAATTTTATCTTCGAACAACAAATAGAATACACATTTGAAGAAAGTTTTCTATAACGAGAGATATATTAATGGAGTTACTATAGCCAAAATGAGTGTTTTGAAATAATTTACTGTTTAACGATATCCTGTACGATGAAACTGAAAACGAACAAAGTATACGGGCTGGATTCGAACCTGTCACATCAGGATGACAGCCTTCAACTTATCCGCTGTGCTTCTTTCGCTTTGTCGCAATATGTCTAACGTTACGGTACGGGCGGTGCGTATAATACACTACTGGCCATTAAAATTGCTACACCAAGAAGAAATGCAGATGATAAACGGGTATTCATTGGACAGATATACTAGAACTGACAGTGATTACATTTTCACTCAATTTGGGTGCATAGATCCTGAGAAATCAGTACCCAGAACAACCACATCTGGCCGTAATAACGGCCCTGATACGCCTGCGCATTGAGTCAAACAGAGCTTGGATGGCGTGTACAGGTACAGCTGCCCATGCAGCTTCAACACGATACCACAGTTCATCAAGAGTAGCGACTGGCGTATTGTAACGAGCCAGTTGCTCAGCCACCAGTGACCAAACGTTTTCAATTGGTGAGAGATCTGGAGAATGTGCTGACCAGGGCAGCAGTCGAACATTTTCTGTGTCCGGAAAGGCCCGTACAGGACCTGCAGCATGCGGTCGGCCATTATCCTGCTGAAATGTAGGGTTTCGCAGGGATCGAATGAAGGGTAGAGCCACGGGTCGTAACACATATGAAATGTAACGTCCACTGTTCAAAGTGCCGTCAATGCGAACAAGAGGTGACCGAGACGTGTAACCAATGGCACCCCATACCATCACGCTGGGTGATACGCTAGTATGGCGATGACGAATACACGCTTCCAATGCGCGTTCACCGCGATGTCGCCAGACACGGATGCGACCATCATGATGCTGTAAACAGAACCTGGATTCATCCGAAAAAACGACGTTTTGCCATTCGTGCACCTAGGTTCGTCGTCGAGTACACCATCGCAGGCGCTCCTGTCTGTGATGCAGCGTCAAGGGTAACCGCAGCCGTGGTCTCCGAGCTGATAGTCCATGCTGCTGCAAACGTCGTCGAACTGTTCGTGCAGATGGTTGTTGTCTTGCAAACGTCCCCATCTGTTGACTCAGGGATCGAGACGTTGCTGCACGGTCCGTTACAGCCATGCGGATAAGATGCCTGTCATCTCGACTGCTAGTGGTACGAGGCCGTTCCGTATTACCCTTCTGAACCCACCGATTCCATATTCTGCTAACAGTCACTGTATCTCGACGAACGCGAGCAGCAATGTCGCGATACGATAAACCACAATCGCGATAGGCTACAATCCGACCTTATCTAAGTCGGAAACGGGATGGTACGCATTTCTCCTCCTTACACGAGGCATCACAACAGCGTTTCACCAGGCAACGCCGGTCAACTGCTGTTTGTGTATGAGAAATCGGTTGGAAACTTTCCTCATGTGAGCACGTTGTAGGTGTCGTCACCGGCGCCAACCTTGTATATGAATGCTCTGAAAAGCTAATCATTTGCATATCAGAGCATCTTCTTCCCGTCGGTTAAATTTCGCGTCTGTAGCACATCATCTTCGTGGTGTAGCAATTTTAATGGCCAGTAGTGTACTTCATCAACATCGGTTTTGTCGGGAACGGGGGGGGGGGGGGGGGTGGCGTCGCCTGAAAAACCACTAGGCACGTACCCAGGACGAGTCCACGTACAACATAGCTCTCACCGAAATCTGTGTTGAGCAGGCGTCACGGTCCCCTTGTCAGGATTCGCGAACACCTGACAAGTAGGTGGGCAGAGAGGGCGCCGTGTCGTGGCCAACAAGTTCACCTGACCTCACCGCACTTCATTTTTTTCTTGCGGGCCTATCTGAAGAGCCATGTTTACTGGATACCTGTCGACCTCCTGGCAAGAGTCGCTGCCTGCGACACTCTTCAGCCGACACAGGGGATCGTAGAACGGCTACGTCAGAATTTTGTGCCATGATGAGCTGTCTGCATTATTTCGGGGGGACGCCATTTCGAACAACTGTTGCAAATGTAGTAGCTTGTGAAACTTGCTATAGCGTGAACTGAGAATTTTCGGAGTCTCTCTAGGTCAAATTATGTGCTACATTACTACTCCATCAACAGGGAGGATTCAGCGGGAATTTTTTTCTTCAGCATTCTGAAGTTTGGAGCCCTTAGTTTGAGTGCAGCGCGAGGCAAAAGTGGAACGTAAGCAGATTCTCGCTTATGCGTTTTGACTCGGTTGTTTCGCGACTAGGGTCTTTTACCTCACACCGGTACATTTGCCCTTGTCCATCATCACAGAAAATTCGTAACATCGCCACAGAATCAATGCGTATAAGCAAAATAAACACATTGACTGCTGTCTGCTCCTGAGGCCCGTTAATAGTTTCACAGAGTAATGTGCAGCACAAATTGGGCTCTGTGGCACGCAAGATGCGTCAGAAATTTGTGGCTCTGACTGACCCGTTTCGGTGCGACTGGTACTAACGTGTGCACTTGGAACAGAATTTTACAAAAGTCTACTGGTTGTATCTGTTGGAGGGTGATTTCTGTCCTTTCTCTGTCTACATGTACAACTTTTTTGTCGGAGGCTGTCGTGCAGTAAGTGGACTGCGGAAGTCAGCACCTACCCAAAACAATGCCCGAAAAGAGTATCAGTTATCCCCGTAATGCCCAAAGTTTTAAATTTGGCTCAAAGGTGCCGACAGTCTTTGCCTGCAGTGCTGCAAAAGTGTGGCACCCCGGCGACTTCACCCTCCGGCTCGGCGGTGTTTGGAACAGCCAGGTGTGTACACGTGTGACAAAGAGGCCACCGCTCAGATGTTCACGTGAGGTGTAATGTGGGTTAATGACGTCACATCGGCACCAGGTTTCACCACAATTCTGCCAAATGCCGTCGCAGAAGTGTCACATGATGGGGAAGTCGCCCACTTTTCACGCTTTCTTGTGACTCCTCTGCAATGGAAGTCAGAACCGCGACAGCCAGCGTTGAAATAACGCGGTTTTCTTACGGGTGGCCGACGAAAACATGGAACACACATCACACTCCGAATCGACATGTAAACCGCTCAGGGGATAATTTACAGTATTAGAAGCCAAGATGGCTTGATGTGAAATAGTTTATTTCATGACCAGTTTCGGCAAGCACCTTGCTGTTACCTTCTGATTCTCGGATCTCCCAGGAATGCAAGCCACCGTACGGTGCGCGGCGGAGGGTACCCTGTACCACTACCAGTCAGTTCCCCTACTGTTCCACTCGAAAATAGAGCGAGGGAAATACGACTGTCTATACGCCTCCGTATGAGCCCTAATTTCTCGTATCGTCGTGGTCCTTAGGTGCATTGTATATTGGCGGCAGCAGAATCGTTCCGCAGTCAGCTTCAAATGCCGGTTCTCTAAATTATCTCAACAGCGTTCCTCGAAACGAACGCCACCTTCCCTCTAGGGATTCCCATTTGAGTTACCGAAGTATCTCGGTAACACTTTCGTGTTGTTAGAACCTATCGGGACAAACCTAGGAGTCCGCCTCTTCGAGTTTTCCTTCAGACCGACCTGGTACGGATCCCAAACACTCGAGCAGTATTCAAGAACAGGTCGCACCAGCGTCCTACATGCGCTCCCCTTTACAGCTGAACCACTCTTTCCTAACACTCTGCCAATAAACCGAGGTCGACCACTTGCTTTCCATACCACAGTTCTCTCATGCTCTTTCCATTTCATATACCTTTGAAACGTTACGCCAAGATATTTAAAAACCTTGACTGTGTCAAGCAGGACACTGTGCAAGCAGGATACTGTATCCGAACATTACACTTTCATATTCAGAGCTAGCTGGCATTCATCTTGCCGACTAGAAATCTTGTCTAAGTCGTCTTGTGTTTTCGTACACTCAACTTCAACACCTTACCGTACACCACGGCATCAGCAGCAAACAACAGCAGATTGCTGTCCACCCCGTCCGCCAACTCATTTATGTAAGTCCTGTCACACTTCCCTGGGCCACTCCTGACTATACCCTTGTCTCTTATGAACACTCGCCGTTGAGGACAACATACTGGGCTCTCTTACTTAAGAAATCTTTGAGCCATTGACACATATGTAAATCTAGAAGTATGGAATCTGCCTGTTGCACTTCATCAGTAGTTGTATCATGTGAGAAAAGGGCAATCTGTGTTTCACAGGAGCCATGCTTTCTAAAACCGTGCCGATTCGTGGACATAAGCTTCACAGTCTCAAGAAAGTCTGTTATATTCGAACTGAGAAGATCTTCAATTATTCTGCAGAAAATCGAAGTTAGGTGTCCTGGTAATTCTGGGGGTCCGCTATTTAACGCTTCTTATATACTGGAATCACCTGCACTCTTTTTCTAGTGACTTGGAACTTTGTGGTGAGCGAGATACCAACAATAAATGTAGGTTTGGTAAGGGCCCAATATAGCGTACTCATTGTAAAACTGAATTGAAATTCCATCAGGACCTGGTGATTTATTTTCATTTAAATATTTCAGTTGTTTCTGTTCGCCGGGGGTTTTTATTACTATGTCGTCCATAAGGGAGTCTGTGCGATAGTCAAATGACGGTATGTTTGTACGATTATCCTACGTCAGCGATTTGTTACATCTTCTAAGTTTTCTGACAATAGTCTTTAGGTATCTTTCCTCACAATATTACCTATGTGATCGTTCCAGTTTCAGTTGTTCGTAATTGTAATCCGTAGATATGTAATGGAGTTCACAGCCTTGAGATTTACTTCTTTATCGTGTAATCGAAATTTAGCAGTTTTCTTTCAGTACTCATGTAGATGACCTGGTACTTTTCGTTAATTAGTGTCAACTATCAGTTTTTGCACCATACACATACTTTGCGGAAATAATTTTGCAATCAGTCCTGAACTTC
Source organism: Schistocerca piceifrons (assembly GCF_021461385.2). NCBI lineage: Eukaryota > Metazoa > Arthropoda > Insecta > Orthoptera > Acrididae > Schistocerca > Schistocerca piceifrons. The sequence continues at coordinate 220,213,451 of NC_060146.1, forward strand.
CGATGAGTTTACTAGACTGTAAATGACACCACCGTGTGCAAACAATCTAAGACGCTGCTCATATTGTCTCCTAAACTGTTTATACACACTATGTGATCAAAAGTATCCGGACCCCTGGCTCAAAATGATTTACAAGTTCGTGGCGCCCTCCATCGGTAATGCTAGAATTCAGTATGGTGTTGGCCCACCATTAGCCTCGATGAGAGCTTCCACTCTTGCAGGCATACGTTCAGTCAGGTGCTGGAATGTTTCTTGGGGGATGGCAGCCCATTCTTCACGGAGTGCTGCACTGAGAAGAGGTATCGATGTCGGTCGGTGAGGCCTGCCAACGCGTTCGAAAACGTCAGAAAGGTGTTCTATTGGATTCATATCAGGCCTCTGTGCAGTCCAGTCCGTTACAGGGATGTTATTGTTGTGTAACCACTCCGCCATAGGCCGTGCGTTATGAACAGGTGCTCGATCGAGATGCAGTCGCCAACAACGAATTGCTCTTCAACAGTGGGAAACAAGAAGGTGCTTAAAAAATCAATGTAGGCCACTGCTATGATAGTGCCACGCAGAACAACAATGGGTGCAAGCCCCCTCCATGAAACACACGGCCGCACCATACACCACGGCCTCCGAATTTTACTATTGGCGCCACACACGCAAGCAGATGACGTTCACCGGGCATTCGCCGAACCCACACCCTGCCACTGGATCGCCACATTGGGTACCGTGATTCGTCACTCCACACGTTTTTCCACTGTTCAGTCGTCCAATGTTCATGCTCCTTACACCAAGCGATGCGTCGTCTGGCGTTTACCGGCGTGATGTGTGGCTTATGAGCATACGCTCGACCATGAAATCCACGTTTCCTCACCTCCCGCCTAACTGTCATAGTGCTTGCAGGGGATCCTAATGCAGTTTGGGATTCCTGTGTGGTGGTCTGGATAGATGTCTGCCTGTTACACACTACGACCGTCTTCAAGTGTCGGCGGTCTCTGTCAGTCAACAGACGAGGTCGGCCTGTACGCTTTGGCGCTGTACGTTTCCCTTCACGTTTCTATTTCACCATCACATCGGAAACAGTGGACCCTGGGATGTTTAGGAGTCTGAAAATCTCGCGTACGGACGTATGACACAAGTGTCACCCAATCACCTGACCACGTTCGGAATCCGTGAGTTCTGCGGAGCGCCCCATTCTGCTCTCTCGCGATGTCTAATGGCTACTGAGGTCGCTGATATAGATTACCCGGCAGCAGGTGGCAGCACAATGCACCTAATATGAGAAACGTATGTTTATGACGACGTAGTGTAGGTTAGATACAGCAGAGGACCCATAACACTTCCTTGGGGAACGCCACATATCACTGCTGTGTTAGTCGATAACTGCCCTCAGTTACTACGGACTGTGATCTGTCGACAGATACCACGGATCCAGTTGCAAAACTGACAGGCAAGCTTTGTGAAGTGCACAAGTTTATATTTCTGAATATTGCTGGCAAGCTGCCAATCTTCTCACCATTTTAAAGTCTTGTAAAGATCCGAATGAACATATGGCAGCATTTTTCAGACAGGATTTCAGTGTAGACAACATCATCACCGGCGAAATGTCCGAGGTTCTTTGCAACGCGATTACTGTGCATCATGAACAGCAAGGCCCTCGACACATTTCTCTCTGGCACAACCTAAGTTACCCCTCCCCCCCTCCCCCCCCCCCCCACATCCAGTATAATATGCTCCGTCATCCCTACTAAGAAATCCTCAGTCGGGGATTCCGCTTGATACTACACGCAACGAGAAGCGTAAGTCCGGTACTGGATGAGACGCACTTTTGTAAGTCAAGGAGTACTGCGTCTGCTGAGACGCTTCTGCGACCGTCTAGGCTGCAGATTACTTGACTTGCGTCAAAGGATGGTTGGGTTTCGGGTTTCGCTGAATAGGTCAGGTGTCCACTATACGCAGGAGGCGGCTACGCGGGTAGCAGGGGCTGTGTGGCGTGGACTGGGCGGTTTTTTAGGTTAGAGGGTCTCGGGAAAACACAAGAAGGGCTTCAGTCACAAAAGGGCGCAGACTGAACACAGGAAAAACATAGATACAGGAACCATTGGTATAACAGTTGCAAATTGTCGTAGCTGTGTTGGGAAAGTACCAGAGCTCCATGCGCTAAAAGAAAGCACTGATGCTCAAATCGCTATAGGCACTGAAAGCTGGCCAAAGCCGGGTATTAGCTCAGCCGAAATTTTTGCGAAGAACCTAAGGGTGTTCCGAAAGGATAGGCTAAACACGGTTGGCGGTGGCGTGTTTGTTGCTATCAGAAGTAGTTTATCTCGTCGTTAAATTGACGTAGATACTTCCTGTGAGTTAGTGTGGGCAGAGGTCATTGTTGGCAACCGGAACAAAATAGTAATTGGGTCCTTTTACCGACCTCCCCACTCAGATGATATAATTGCTGAAAGGTTCAAAGAAAACTTGAGTTTGATTTCAAACACGTACCCGAATCATACGACAATAGTTGGTGGTGACTTTAATTTACCCTCGATATGTTGGCGAAAATACATGTTTAATTCCAGAGGTACACATAAAATATCATCCGAAATTGTGCTAAACGCATTCTCGGAAAACTATTTCGAGCAGTTAGTTCACAACTCGTCGTGAATAACAAACGGTTGTGAAATCACACTTGACCTCTTAGCAACAAATAATCCTGAGCTAATAACGAGCATCAACGCGCATCCAGGGATTACTGAACACGTGGTTTTCGTAGCGAGAGTGAATTTCGTAACCATCAAATCCTCAAAAAATAAACGAAAGATATACCTATTCAAAAAACAGATAAATATTCATTTGACGCCTTTCTGAGAGACAATCTACATTTCTCCCAAATTAACAATGTAAATATAGACCAGATGAGGCTTGAATTTAAATTGAAAGATTTATACCAAATAAATTAACAAACGACGGAGCTGATCTCCCTTGGTACACAAAACAGGTCAGTACACTATTGCCTAGTAAAGTCATCAGAAGATCAAAAGAAACTGCAAAACGATTTAGAAAATATATGTGTATGGTGCGAAAACTGGCAATTGACCCTAAATAAAGAAAAATGTGAGGTCATCCACATGAGTGATGAATCCGTTAAACATCGGTTATACGGTAAATCAGTCTAATGAAAAGGCCGTAAATTCAGTTAAATACCCAGGAATTACAGCTACAAATAACTTAAATTGGAAGAGGCACATAGAAAATGTTGTGGGGAAGGCGAATCAAAGGCTGCGTTTTATTGGCAGAACGCTCAAAAAGTGTAACAAATTTGTTACAGAGACTGCCTACATTATGTTTGTCAATCCTCTTTTAGAATACTGCTGCTCTGTGTGGGATCCTCACGATACAAGATTAACGGAATACATCGAAAAAGTTCAATGATTGGCTGCATGTTTTGTGTTATCGCGAAATAGGGGAGAGAGTGTCACGGAGTTAATACAGGATTTGTGATGGACACCATTAAAAGAAAGGCGATTTTCGTTTCGGTGGAACCTTGTCACCAAATTTCAATCAGAAACTTTCTCCTCCGAATGCGAAAACATTTTGTTGACGCCGACCTACATAGGGAGAAACGATCACCATAGTAATGGAAATTGAAGCTCGCACGGATAGATGTAGGCATTCGCTTTTTCCGCGTGCTGCTCGGGATTGGAATAATAGTGTTATTGTGAAGGTGGTTCGATACACCTTTTGGAAGGCACTTAAGTGTGATTTGCAGATTATCCATGTGGATGTAGACGTGGATGTAGACGTAAATGCCTCACTTGCCTGGTCGCGTGTGTTGCAAGATGTCCCGACGAGAAAAGCAGAACACTATTTGGCTTACCTACGGAATCCATGCCGTTGGTAGTCCGTTACTAATGTGCTTCATTGTGACCGACGAGACGACCAGAAACTGGAGTTTGCACGTTTGTTTAAAGCGAGTCACTTTTACGAGTGTTCTGACCACACAGCAGAACTTCCATGGAACAGCTGCCTTCAGAGCCACTGAAAGCCAGCTTTTTTCAATGCGGTCAGAAGTTTGATTTACGTGCGCTACTTTGCTCCAAGTTGCCTTCTTGCGCGCAAGTTAAAAGTCTAGTTCGCGCAGGCAGTGTAACCCACAATTCACGTAACTGTCTACTTTCTCGGAGTTAAAGTAGTGCCGTAAGAGAAGGGAATATTTCTTACGCGTAATTGGAGCAGGATAATCTGATTCAGACATCTGTTACCTTCGGTAATGTCTACAGCCAGTCCATTCGCTTCTTAAAGCAGGTCATTGTTGTCAACAATTGCTGGACACAGTGCAACACCGAGATGTAGTCGAAATCTCACGAAACTCTCGTGTATATGATTCACCAGGGGACGATGTTTGGGCATGGATGATCGGAAACTACGGGTCTCGTGAAGCTGACGATTTTACAGTTAGGATGATGAAAAGGCAAACCTGGCAATTAAATCCTCCAGTGAAATACCATGCAAGCGCAATCATGAAAGTGTTAACAGCCGTTTTCGTTTCCGAACAGCTTAAGACTCAGAAACGAGGTTCGTGTATCACCACTTATTATTACACAGAGGAGGGCGTAAGTTTGTTAACTGCTATTCAACTGAAATGTTTAAGCAAATTTTCGCAGTCGCAGAGTGCTCTACTGCACGCTAAATAAACATCAGCCTCTCCAAGGTCTTCAGTCAGGAACCGGGCGGTCGCAGGTTCGAATCCTGCCTCGGGCATGGATGTCTGTGATGTCCTTAGGTTAGGTAGGTTTAAGCAGTTCTAAGTTCTAGGGGACTGATGACCTCAGATGATAAGTCCCATAGTGCTCAGAGCCATTTGAACCATTTTTTTTCCCAAGATGGCTGTGTAACTGCAAATGCGGTGTTAACAAGTCACCCCATTTATTCAAGGCACAAAATATACAACCGATATCGGAGGAGGAGGCTCTGGGTAAAATACTCGGGTTGACTGAAAATCATTTAGAAACAAAGCCCAGACAGCATATGTTATACGTTCCTGATTCAAAGTCCAATCAAGGCAGACCAGCTTGCTGACAGTAATCTGTAAATATCTTAAAGCAGAATATTCTTTTCCTTCTTAATTTTAATTTATTGGCTTTCAGTTCGTGCCCATTCACCAATCTCAGTAACGGAAAGACAGTGCGACGGCGTGTTAGAGACGATTTTCCTGTCAGTTACGAAGGTAGAACGTAGGGACAAATCAACACCCAAATCTTCGATCCGGCCGGTAATCGAACCCGGGTCCGTTCTGTTAGCACTCTACGCTGCTGACCCCGCAGCTACCGAGGCAGGCTTCACCCAGAATAGGAACCTGGGAGATAGCTCGTAGATTACTCGATGACCGCTGGTGGGCAACTCCTGAACTGCTGTCTGCAAAACGTGGAGGGGTCAGCTGATCGCTTCACTTCACTTGAGTCATGTAAAGTCGTAATTGAACAGGAGTGGCCTCTTAAATAGTGACAAAATGGTAGATTACTTCTCCCACTCTATCTTCATACACGTGGTCAGCGTAAGGAAAAAATGCAGCGATATTGGCGGTGCTTGGCTGTGTGGCGCAAGCCTCATCGTAAACATGTTGCTGTTATGCCCTTGACATCTGACGGGTAGGCAACCTGATAAACCTGGCTGTATTGCAGGAAGGTTAAAGCTCTAGGATACAGCGGATTGGAACAGTACACTTCCTTCTTCAATGGCGTCGGAAAGCTCTTACAAAAGCGAGTGCGGTCATATACTCGTATGATGATGTTTGTCACTGTTGTCGTTGAAACTTTTCGCAGGTGTATGTGAGAGATGTGATGCACTTGTGAGGCAAGGCGGCATAATTGCGCCAGGAATTGTGTTGTGGCTCTTGCTGTTTATGCCGTGTGTTAATGAGCTGGCGGATATACAAAAAAGAGCGTCAGACGTTTTGCAGATGACGCATTTATCTATAATGAGTAGTGACTGACGAAAGACGTACAAACATCCAGGCAGTTCTTCATAAGATGCCAATGTTGCCGACTTCGTTTAAAATTTCAGATCGTGTACTTCAGTAAACGGAAAAAATCGTAGTGTTCAAATGGTTCTGAGCACTATGGGACTTAGCTTCTGAGGTCATCAGTACCCAAGAACTTTGAACTACTTAAACCTAACTAATCTGAGGACATCACACACATGCATGCCCGAGGCAGGATTCGAACCTGCGACCGTAGCAGTTTCGCGGTTCCAGACTGTAGCGCCTAGAACCGCTCGGCCACCCCAGCCGGCAATCGTAGTGTCCTATGATCAGTGAGTCACAGCTGAAGTTAACCAATTCAAAAAAATAACTTGGTACAAAAATTTGTCGGAGTGTGAGACAGAATGATCACAAAGGCCCATTTGTGTGTGAAGCAGGTGTCGGACTTTGATCCACTGGTAGGCTACTCGTAAAATGCCACAAATATAGAGAAGACAGTGCTGACACATCGCTTGACTTGTCCACGGCGGAGGGCTCTTCGTACTAATATTGTCGGATTTCTGTCCTATCACAATTGCGTATTCAGCAATTGCTGAAAGATTTTCTATATTCCTCTGTACTTACCCTAATATGTCTCACGTTCTTATTTTCGTGATTCCTACGAAATAGAGGGTTGTGGCAAAATAATTGTCGCACAGTCTTCTTGTGAAACCAGCTCTCTAAATGTACCCTACAAGGTTTCGTGGGAGATTCGAGGTCTTTATTCCATGGATGCCATTTAACTTCCCTGGGAACTTTTACTAGAATTTGATAATGGCTCGACCAACTTCTTGCGAACCTCTCTGAATTGCTTCACTGTGTGCTGTCACACCTACATGATTAGGACTCCGAATACTGGAATACCACTTTAGGTTACGTCACACTATTAAGCAGGACTAGAAGGCGTGCTGATGTAGAGTTTCACCCTCTCCCTTCTCTCATCGTCGTCAACTGCACTACTCTCCCTACACTCAACAGAAATACTTGAGACAGAAGCGTCACACAGCATGGGGAAAGGGCCTACTTTGTCGGCTCTTCTTAAGCAGTCGGGTGTAGTGTATGAACAGGGATTTTGTAGAGGTCTAACAAAAACGTTTTGGTTCGTCACTCTGCCGGGACACACAGAGTAAACATTCCAGACTTCAAGATGAATACGATTCCAATAACAAAAGAGAGCACAAATGTCGTCACGAGTGAAATTTCCGAAGCATCGGTGTAGTAAGTCATAGTTGCAAAATATTGACAAGTTACTTACAAAATTACAGAAGAATGGAAAAATTGGTAGAAACCACACTCGGAAAACATGAGTTTCAGTTCCGGAAGTTTCTTAGGACACTGGTTACAGGAAGGCAAACCAAAATTTAGAGATTTTGTAGATTAGGAGAAAGGATTTTTCAACGTTGACTGGAATACACTGTCTCAGACTTTGAAGGAGTTGAAACACACGCAGCGAAACGCTATTTGCATTGTGACAATATCTTATTTGCCCCTACCAACATTCAGAGAAACGATCATCGTAACGAAATAAGAGAAATCAGAGCTCGTACAGAAAGGTTTCGGTGCTCGTTTCAAATGGCTCTGAGCACTATGCGACTTAACTTCTGAGGTCATCAGTCGCCTAGAACTCAGAACTAATTAAACCTAACTAAGCTAAGGACATCACACACATCCATGCCCGAGGCAGGATTCGAACCTGCGACCGTAGCGGGCTCGTTTCTTGTGCACGCCTTTCGAGATTGGAACCACAGAGGAATAGCTTGAACATAGTTCGATGAACCCTCTGCCAGGTAATTGTGAATTGGTCAGTAATCACGTAGACATACATATAGGTGTACAGCTAGTAGAGAAACGAGACTACAGTTCTGTGATTCGAAGGACATGAAACGGAAGAAGTGTGACGAAACAGTGAGGTGGTGCTGTAAACTACCCTGATAATATTCAGTCTGGGCATTTAGACAGATGTGGCGGAAACCAAGAAGAAATTCAGACAGGAAATTACCGTTCGAGGAGTAGAAGTAAAAACATTGAGGTTTGCTAACGACATCGAAATTTTGTCACGGATGCAAATGACAGTATCATTTAATGAAATAGATAGGATCTTGAAAAGAGACTGTAAAATAACCATGAACAAAAGTGAAACACGGACGATGGAATAAATTAGAATTAGATCACGCGATGCCGAGGAGATTAAATTAGGGAATGAGATACTAAAAGTAGCGGATGAGGTTTGCTATTTGGGCAGCAAGGTGACTGACAAAACCTCAACGACAGATGATAAGAAATATACATTCATACCGGCAAGAGCAAGGAAAGCTTTTCTGTAAAAGACAAATGTGTCAATATCCATTAAAAATATTTGTGTTAAGAAATATTTTTTTAAAGTATTTACACGAATTATAGCGTTTTAGGAAATGAAACGTGATAAGCACTACCGATAAGATGAAGAGAGAAGCTTTTGAAATCTGGTGCTACGGAAGAAATGGGGGTGGATGCAGATGAAGATGAGATACGATACCGCGAGAATAATCTGACAGAGCTCTGAAATATTTAAGTCGGGACAAGGCCCCAGGGGTGGGCGACATACCGTCAAAACTGCTGATAGCCTTGGGACAGCCAGCCGTGACAAAACTCTTCCATTTGGTGTGCAAGATGAAGGAGACAGACGAAACACCCTCAAACTTCAAGAAGAATGTAATAATTACAATACCAAAGGAAGCAGTTGCTGACAGCTGTGAAAAATTCACGAACTATCAATTTAATAAGCAATAGTTGCAAAATACTAACATGAATTCTATACAGAATAATGGAAAAACTGGTGGAAGCTGACCTTGGGGAAGATCAGTTTGGATTCCGGAGAAATGTAGGCACATGGAGGGCAATATTGGCAGTACGACTTATGTTAGAAGATAGGCAGAGAAAGGGCAAACTTATGTTTCTGGCATTTGTAGACTTAGAGAAAGTATTTGACAATCTTGACTCGAATACTGTCTTTGAAATTCAGTAGGTAGCAAGGGGACTGATGACCTCAGATGTTAAATCCCATAGTGCTCAGTGCCATTCTGAGGGTAGAAGGAGTAAAATAAAGGGGGCGAAATGCTATATACAATTTGTGTAGAAACCCGAAGGCAGTTATAAGAGTTGAGGGGCGCAAAATGGAAACAATGGTTCGGAAGGGATTGAAACAGGGTTGTAGCCTATCCTCGATGTTATTCAATCTGTGCAGTGAGTAAGCAGTAAAGAAAAATAAGAAAAAATTGGGGTAGGAGCTAAAGCCCAGCAAGAAGACATAAAAACTTCGAGGTTTGCCGATGACGTAATTCTGAGAGAGACAGCAAAAGAGTTGGAAGAGCAGTTTAACGGAATGGACAGTGTCTTGAAGGAGAACGAAAGATAAACGTCAACAAAAATAAACAAGAATAATGGAATGTAGTCGAATTAAATCGGGTGACGCTGAGGGAATTAGATTAGGAAAATGGTGCAAATGGCTCTGAGCACTATGGGACTTAACATCTGTGGTCATCAGTCCCCTAGAACTTAGAACTAATTAAACCTAACTAACCTAAGGACATCACACACATCCATGCCCGAGGCAGGATTCGAACCTGCGATCGTAGCAGTCACGCGGTTCCGGACTGCGCGCCTAGAACCGCTAGACCACCGCGGCCGGCAATTAGATTAGGAAACGAGACAACTAAACCAGTAGACGAGTTTTGCCATTTGGGCAGCAAAGTAACTCATGATGGTCGAAGTAGAGAGGGTCTAAAATGTGCACTGGCAATGGCGAGGAAAGCTTTTCTGGAGAAGAGAAATTTGCTATCATGGAACACAGATTTATGTCTTAGAAAGTCTTCTATGGCGGTGTTTGTCTGGAGTGTAGCCACGCAGGGAGGTGAAATGTGGGCGATAAACAGATTAGGCAAAGAAATGTGGTGTAAGGCAAGAATACTGAAGGTTGATTGGGAAGGTCACGTGACTAATGAGGAGGTACAGAGTAGAACTGAGGGATGGCACAGCCTGACATGAAGGGATCGGTTGGTAGGACGCGTTCTTTGGCATGGAGAGAAATGTGTTTGTGGGGAAGGGGGGGGGGGGGGGCATTAAAAGTCGTAGAGGGAGACCGAGAGATGAACACAGTAAGCAGATTCAGAAGGATGTAGGTTGCAGGAGCTACTCGGAGATGAAGAGGCGCGCATAGGATGGAGTAGTGTGGAGAGCAAGATCAAACCACTCTTTGGACTGAAGACCACAACAACGACCACAACAACGACAACAACAACGTAAGAATGCTAAAGATTAGATAGGTTCATCAAGTATGTTGTGATGGGGTGTTGAATCTAATTGGGGAAAAGAAAAAAAAATTATGGCACAACTTGAGTTCGCGAAGGACTGTTTGATATGAGACATGCTGAGGTGTTAAGGGATCGTTAGTTTGCGAGTAAAGTAGCGAGGGGGTAAAAATTGTAGACGGAGACCAGAGCTTGAATACAGTACGCAGGTTGAGACGGATTTGGATCACAGTAGCTATGGAGAGACGCGTAGGAAAGAGTTGTGTGGAGAACTGCGTCGAAGCAGCCTTCAGACTGAAGACGATAACGACAAAATGGGAAAGCAAAAGAAAAGAGAACATCCTCTTTACTAATGAGTAGAAAAGTTAGCGGGAACAGACACTTTCATTTTCTTGCTCTACTCTTGTGAAGTTACCGCTAGAGCTGCACGCTGAGTGGTTACGCGTGCGCACAGCTTCTCCGGACGCCGGCGAGGCAGAAGTGGGTCACGTACGCCGTGGCTCGGGGGAGGGTGGCGAGGGAGAGCGAAGGGAGATAAAGGGCGGAGGGAGGAAGCGCCGCCATTTCCCGACTCGGCGCCCCGCCGGAAAACTCTCCCGCTTTTCCCGCGGCGCGCCTCCGCCGGCTTTATTGCGTCATTAATCGGGGCAGCGGGAACTCGCGGCAAGTGGCGGCAGTGGCAGCGGCAGAGCCGAGGCGCCGGAGGAGGCGGTCCGCACCACGGGGGCCGAGCGGGCCTCCAGACGTTCGCGGCCGCAGGTCCAGAACCTGTCGCTAGTCAGAGCCACACCGCAGTGTATAGGATGACGCGCTGTCTAAGGAATGTAACGACTTAAAAGGTAGTGCAACAGGAGATGTAAGGTGCGATCGAAAAGTAGCCCACATAAAAATATACTTGAAGACAAAAACAACGATGCACTACGAAGGAATTATCCGAATGAGAATACACTGAAGAGTGAAAGAAACTGGTACACCTGCCTAATATCGTGTAGACCCCTCGCCCCGCCCCCCCCCCCCCCCTCCCCCCCTCCGAGCACGTAGAAGCACCGCAACACAATATGACATGGACTCGCCTAGTGTGAGAAACAGTGCTGCAGGGAACTGACGCCATGAATCCTGCAGGGCTGTTCATAAATCAGTAAGAGTACGAGCGGGTGGAGATCTCTTCTGAACACCACGTTGCAAGGTGTCCCAGATATGCTCAGTAATGTTCGCGTCTGGGGAGTTTGTGGCCAGCGGAAGTATTTGAGTGTTCCTGGAGCGACTCTACAGCAATTCTGGACGTAAGGGGTGTAGCTTGTCATGCTGTAAGTGCTCAAATGTGTCGGAATGCGCAATGGACGTGAATGGATGCAAGTGATCAGACAGGATGCTTACGTACGTGTCACCTGTCAGGGTCGTAGCTAGACGTATCAGGGCTCCCATGAAACTCCAACCGCACGCGCCCCAGACCATTACAGAGCCTTCATCAGCTTGAAAAGTCCCTGCTCGTATGCGAGGTACATTGGTTTACGAGGTTGTCTCCGTACCCGTACGCGTCCGTGTACTCGTTACAATTTGAAATGAGACTCGCCCTATCAGGCAACATGTTTACTGTCATCAACAGCCCAGGAGAGGCGTAAAGCCTTGCGTCGTGCAGTCATCAGGGATATAGTGTGGGTTTTCGGCTCCAAAAGCCCATATTGATGACTTTCCTTTAAATGGTTCGCACGCTGACACTTGTTGATAGCCCAGCATTGAAATCTGCAGAAATTTCCGGAAGCGGTGCGCTTCTGTCACTCTGGACGATTCTCTTCAGTCGTCGTTGCTCCCGTTCTTGCAGGATCTTTTTCCGGTCGGAGAGATGTCGGATATTTGGAGTTTTACCGGGTTGACGGTATACTCGTGAAATTGTCGTACGGGAAAATCCACATTTCATCGCTACCTCGGAGATGCTGTGTCCCATCGCTCGTGCACGGACCGTGACTTCACGTTCAAACTCACTTAAATCTTGCTAACCTCTCATTGTAACAACAGTAACCCATCTAACAACTGTGCCGACCGTAGAACCGGAGTGTGCCTGTTTACATATCTCTGTATTTGAATACGTATGCCTATACCTGTTTCTTTGGCGCTTCAGTGTAGGTAGATGTGATGTGAATGTGCAGACAAACAAATTATTACATCAGAAAAACTGGATAATTTATTTAAGAGAAAGAGCTTGATAAATTGAGCCAGTCAGTAATAGTTGGTCCGCCTCTGTACTTCATGCAGGCAGTTATTCGGCTTGGAATTGAGTGACAGAGTTTATGCATGTCCTCCTGATGAATGCCATGCGAAATTCTGTCCATATGAAGGTTCACCGTCAATATCGCGAAATGATTGGAGGATCCTGCTCATAATGTTCCAAACGATCTCAGCTGGGGAGGGATGGGTGAAATGCCCTGATAAACCCGTAGGACAGGATAGGTAATTGGAATTGTGGAAAGGGGCCAAAATGAGTGGCTGTCATTTACACCCGAACACATATAACTTTATTTATTTGACCAAACATTACAGTACAAATTCTTGGATTTTGTTATCGGCTGAAAACGCCACACTATCTTATGCCTTAAGGGAACAACCACTTTAATTAAAAAAAGAAAGGCTAAAAGCCATTAACTGAAAATTCAGACGCCAAAGAGAATGTTTGGAAGGCAGAAGGCCTCACGTTAAGTAAGTTCTATAATTTGGCTGATGGCTCGAAAATCTTGGAAAGCAGCAAACTTAATTTAAAGACGGCTGAAGGCCGATGATTTAAGACTCAAGGTAAAACTAAATAAAAAACATAATGCAGAAGGCCTTCAATTAGGCTGATGCTCGAAAGACAAAGATCCTTAGTTAAAAAACGGCTGAAGGCCCCATGACTTTAAACTCAAGGTAAAATATATTTAAACAAGACAGCCTTATCTTAAATTACGCTGAAGGCTCAAACAATCTAACACTTGACAAGCAAGGAATTTTAATTTTAAAGCGGATGAAGGCCCATGAGTTAAAACACCACTAAAACCAATTCACCTGTAATTCAAAACCATCGGCTATGAGCCATACAAATACACACAACAGAACATAAGAAAAGGCAGTGCAGCTAACGGCGCTCAGAAATTTGGGGTCGGCCAACACTTGAAATACTAACGTTCACTTAGGTTAGACAGGTAGTCGGCCCAACCAGCCTCGATCTGACGACAACCCAACTAACAGACAGTCAGCGGACCCACCGACAAGGTAACTTGCGCTCTACTCGACCAGCACACAACTGGGAGTTCAATGCAAAACGTAAAAGGCACGGACGCCCACAACCAAGCATACATTAAGCTGTCGAACTACACGCCGTGCTGGACAGCGACAACACGGTTAGGAAAGGACACCACCTGAATTTACGTCAACGGCCAGGACAGGTAACCGGAACGTTAACGGCCACAAGGCAGAAAATTCCGCTGGTGCACTTCAATTGTAAGTAACCAAATACAGTTAGATTCCACCGGGCAGTGGCTAAACCTTCGCAAACTCGAACACACACGTTGTTGCTCGCCGGCATGTCCCAACAGCCAACAACGAGAACCAGATGGCACAATGTGAACAGTCTTGACTTGCTGATAAAGTAAATCCAAACTCAAGTTTCGTGTCCAGGGTGGGTGAGGCACGGATCTCGTAGCAATGGGAACAGCACCACACACTCTCCGACACTGCGTAGAGACCGCCAGCGGGTCCAGGCAAACCACGCCCCACGGAGATTTCCTTGCTGCTCCACGAAAACCAACCGACTCCTCGCACACCAGCACGGAGAGAGCATTACAATAACTGAGCAGTCCATATCACAAGCTACACTCAATTTCACAAACACTAGGACGAAGCACGCAACCAATGCTAAAAGCGGTGACCGAGCAATGACACGGGCGAAAAACGAGTTGAGACACACACCGCCAACGCATAAGCGATCGGCGAGCAAATACACGTCGTCCGGTAAGACGACCGACCGACGACCAACCGAGACTGTCAACAGTTCAAGTCATGTGTGCCGGCCACGGTCGGCCGAGTCATGGCCATCCGGGCCTCACTAGTGCTCCAACCCGACCGACTTCCGCCGCGTCACAACTCTACGGCTGCCAGGTCCGAACTGCACTGCACTCGCGTTCCCACTTCCTGGCAGATCCCAACTCTCTGCCAACACACGACAACCAGGAAGTAATTGCAGTCATCAAAGATAATACGCCAGGGCTTATATCGATAAGTGCCGCTGCTGCCGCTCAAGGGCACGGCACTCAGTTACAGCAGTAATTGAAATTGCAGGGTTATTACAAATTATTGAAGCGATTTCACACCTCTACAATAACTTTATTATTTGAAATATTTTCACAATGCTTTGCACACACATACAAAAACTCAAAAAGTTTTTTTAGGCATTCACAAATGTTCGATATGTGCCCCTTTAGTGATTCGGCAGACATCAAGCCGATAATCAAGTTCCTCCCACACTCGGCGCAGCATGTCCCCATCAATGAGTTCGAAAGCATCGTTGATGCGAGCTCGCAGTTCTGGCACGTTTCTTGTTAGAGGAGGTTTAAACACTGAATCTTTCACGTAACCCCACAGAAAAAATCGCATGGGGTTAAGTCGGGAGAGCGTGGAGGCCATGACATGAATTGTTGATCATAATCTCCACCACGACCGATCCATCGGTTTTCCAATCTCCTGTTTAAGAAATGCTTCTGCTTTAGCCTTTTCCGTAAGACTTTCCAAACCGTCGGCTGTGGTACGTTTAGCTCCCTGCTTGCTTTATTCGTCGACTTCCCCAGGCTACGCGTGAAACTTGCCCGCACGCGTTCAACCGTTTCTTCGCTCACTGCAGGCCGACCCGTTGATTTCCCCTTACAGAGGCATCCAGAAGCTTTAAACTGCGCATACCATCGCCGAATGGAGTTAACAGTTGGTGGATCTTTGTTGAACTTCGTCCTGAAGTGTCGTTGCACTGTTATGACTGACTGATGTGAGTGCATTTCAAGCACGACATACGATTTCTCGGCTCCTGTCGCCATTTTGTCTCACTGCGCTCTCGAGCGCTCTGGCGGCAGAAACCTGAAGTGCGGCTTCAGCCGAACAAAACTTTGAGTTTTTCTACGTATCTGTAGTGTGTCGTGACCATATGTCAATGAATGGAGCTACAGTGAATTTATGAAATCGCTTGAATCATTTGTAATAGCCCTGTTATATAACGAGGTGGTGGTACAGTAAAAAGAGGATATCAAACATGGCACGAACACTCTGCGCCCCACTCGACCAGCACACAACTGGGAGTTGAAGCACTGAGACGATCAGCAGAAATTCTCGCCGTCTGCAGGTGGGCACTATCTTGCTGGAATGTAAGCCCAGGATGACTTGTAACGGAGGGTAACAAAACTTCGTTGGAGTGCCGCTATGCTGTAAGAGTGCCGCGGATGAAACCAGAGGGGTCCTGCTGTGAAAACAAGTGACACCCCACAGTACGACTCCATGTTGTCCGGCCATATGGCAGGCGACAGCGAGGTTGGTGTCCCACCACTGTCCAGGGCGTCTCCAGACATATCTTCGGCCTGGAATCTCATTGTGAGTGATGTGTCTACCTTCAGTCTCGGCCCTGGTGATCAGCAGACACCCTAGACAGCGGTGGGACGCTACCCTGGCTGTCACCTGCAGAACAGCCTGACGGCTAGTAGTGTCAGACAGCCTGAGTGCCCTTCCATAACAGCAGCCCTTTGGTTGTCATCAGCGGCACCCTTACAGCACAGCTGTACGTCGACGATATTCTACACCCCATTACGTCGTCCTCCGTGGCAATCCGTGCGCCTTTCATTTCAGCAAGATAATGCCCGACCGAACACGACGAGAATTTATACTGCCTGTCTTCGTTCTTGCCAAACCCCAACTTCCCCGGCAAGGTCGCCGGATCTGTTCTCAATTGAGACCATTTGGAACAGTATGAACAGGGCCCTCAAACCAGTTCCGAATTTTGACGATATTGCCGCTGTAATCTGCGACAGAATTTGACACATACCCCTCGGGAGAACGTCCAAGAACCCCATCAATCAATGCCAACCCGAATAAATGCTTATTTAAGAGCGAGAGGTGGGCGGATGCGTTATTCGCTTACTCAGTCTGTGAAGCTCTTTCTATTGAATAAACCATCCAGTTTTTGTGGGTTTGTAACCATTTATTTGCCTGTACATGCACAGCACTATTACATATTTCCGTCCCATTCACATAATTCATCCGTTGTGCTTAATTTTTATTTCCATCTTAGAGTGTAAATGTGTCTACAAATAGTTCATTGGATCCGTTCGATCAGTCACCGGAGGCTAGTGAACATTTATAGCAAATTGGTACCGACTAAATCGTGGTGTTGTGCAACATGTTACAAGCCCTACTGTGGAAGTAGGATACTGCTATGTTGTAAAACTCCGGTCGGGGGCCAGGGCGTCACACTCCACTTGGAGACGGCGCCTCGTCGTTGGCTGACAGAAACATGACCAGGAAGCAGCGTGGATTTTGTCTGGGCCGTGATTGGTCGAAACGTTCGAGGCAGAATCCTCCATGAAGTCACGAGTTTCAGGTGTGTGAAGGTGTGCTAATCTTTCTTAGCTTTTGTGATAAATCTCAAAAACAGTTATACACCACACGGAAAGTATGTTGGAAAACACAAGAGTTAGTTATGTGCGATCTTCACAGAATGTATTGGTAGGCAGGGGCTTATATTGTTACTCAATAAACAGATTTAATAATACTTTTGGTGCTAAAATACACTTTTTTGAATGAAACAGTGCCTATTGACATAAACAGAGTGAAAGTGGGATAAATTAGAATGCCAGTGATGTTTGTTGCAGGAACCTAGTGCGACTCGTTTGGAGGATATGGTATTTTGGAATGTTTCCAGATTCACACTTGTACAATACCTGTGGTAGCACGCAGTAACAACCCATGTTACGTAGATTCTGACCACTAACGACACAGTTGACCAGCTTGTGTTCAAAATAACCACCGATAGCGGCAATACAAGCTTCAAGTCCGGTGGGAAGACTGCTGCAGACGTGCTAGCATTTCAGCGGATATGTCCAAACAGGCTGCGTAATACGTCGTCGCATATCATCGGGCGTAGTTGATACGTCCTTGTAGGCAGCATCTTTCAGCTTTCCCCACAGTAAAAGGACTACCGTCGTCAAGTCTGGGGAACAGGCTGGCCACGGTGCAGGTCCTCTGCGTCCAATCCAACGATCTGTAAGCAATCAGTGAAGACGCTCTGTAGTGTTTCGTGCACTATGGGTTGGACAGCCATTATGTTGGTACTACAGGTTCCTCCTGACCCTCACACCAACACCTTGTAGCATCCGTGGAAGATGGTCTGTTAGGATTCTGCGGTACTTGCGAGTGTTCATTGTTCTGTCTATAGAAACTGGTCTGTGAACTGATAGTTCACTATCTGACGCCACAATTTTACACTCCGTGGGCGCTGACGTTTCACCTGATGAAGCCAACGGGGATGGTGAACAGAACAGCGTGCATGTTTCGGCGGTTTACTTGGTCATGAGCGGTAAATGGGGCTTCGCCACTAAGCAAGATACATGATACATCTGGAGAATCCTGTATTAACACCGATGTACAGAAGTAAACACGATTCTCATAATCGTTTACATGCAACTTTTGACGAAGAGAGATAAGATAGTGATGGACCCTATGCCGATGGACAATTTGTATGACGCTTGCCTGACTCATACCACTTCCTCGTGCGACTGCGTGGCAGCTAACGTGCCGATCAACTAAAATAGCAGCAACAACATTTACTTCCCCCTCTTTTGTTGTCACTTGTTTCCTTGTGTTATGTTGTCTAAAGATGTTACGTTACTACTCTAGATGTTACTAGTTGATAAATAATCGTCGAGTGGTTGACGACTACTGGAATATCTTGCCGCATACACCGTACAAGAACGAACTGCACCTTTCCTACACTCTCCACAGACCAGGACCATGTCGGCTTTTCCTGCATTGGTAAATCCCATTGTCCGCTCAGGACCTACTGCTTGGACCGTCAGACACTAATTGGCTAGCAAGTCACAGTCCACCCAAGGAATACAAAAGCACACTGTAAGCGAAGATTGTTGTTGTTGTGGTCTTCAGTCCTGAGACTGGTTTGATGCAGCTCTCCATGCTACTCTATCCTGTGCAAGCTTCTTCATCTCCCAGTACCTACCGCAACCTACATCCTACGAAGATAACAATATCGTATCCAGCAATTACGCAAGCTGAATGGCACAAACAAGTGTCCGTGTGAAGATGTTTCAAAATACGGTATCTAGTAAACGACTTGCACTTGAACCCTGCAACAAACATGACTGGCATTCTAATTTACCCTACTTACAGCTTGTTTATGTCAGTAGCCATTCTACATTTAAAAGTGCATGTTTGCACAAAAAATACACTTTCTAAGTATTATTGCGACCTGTTTATTGGCTAAAAATACGAACCCCTGGCTACCAATCTGTTCTGTGAAAATCACACATCAATAGCACTACCCATTTCCACAATATCTGCGGTGCGAGCTTTAGGTGATTCACCCTGTGTAGAACGATAGTACCGATTACGTGGTTATAAAGACCCCATTGTTATTCACGAGTGTCGAATACTGATTCGCACGGGTGAAAAGTTGAGTAATACTGTGTGTGTGTGTGTGTGTGTGTGTGTGTGTGTGTACTAACAGTGCTGTGGCAAGAATTACAGGACTAAATAAATAACATGCCATCCCCTGAATCAAATTGGTCTTTGCTAAAGAGACGCTTATTTCCTACGACCGCAATAGTAGCAGCACCACTTCACAAACGGGTCCACGACAGAGCGTCACCTTGTACAGCGAGGAGGACATCGGTTTTAGAAGACGTCATGTGGGTCATTGAACTCTGCGATGGGTGCCTGATACGACTCGACTACGGCCCTCACTTGCGTGGCTAGGCTGCTACCCCACAGCCACTGGGACGTAGCCGAGTTGCTGTAGTCGCACTAGGAGTATTACTTTTTATTTTGGACGTCTATTTCCGTAGGAGGAACAAATCTCCGTGATCATAGGACGAGACAGCACATAAAATTAACATTAGAAAAGTTAATGAGAGGGAAAATGAAATTTACATCAAGTATAAGCTGTTGCGTATGAATACTAGCACAAGACAGTATAACACAACAGTCTGGTTAATTTTTATCTACGAAATCCGCAGCTTAATAGGAGTGAGGCATGAGGACATTCTTCAGTTTGGAGTTGAGGGTGCGTGGATTAGTACTAAGATTTTTTGTTCTTGTCATAACTTACTGAAAATGGATGCAGCAGAACAATTCGTGCCTTTCTCCCACAACGAAATAAGACACCGTGTGTAACGGGTAGAGGTCACATGGCGGATATAGTACGGCGCAGTACGTTGCTTGGTAAACATTCCGTTTTAGCAGCAACTGCAAGTTTCCGTTTTGCGACAGTGTTTTTCCAGTTGTTCTTCTGCGCGTTTCGTAGACGCATTTTGTGACAAACATCTAGGTGCCGCAATGACTAACAGTTCAACGAGATCGGTCACTCGTTTCCGAGAGTGAGGATCAGTTTCAGAAGTGAAGACTACAAGCAGACGGGCCATTTTGACGGACACTGAACCGGCTGAGGGAAGGCACGTGGGGCTGCGTTGGCCTTCAAAAAAGTGTGAGGAGGCTGCTGGTCCGGCGGTTCTCAGAAATCGATTCAGAAGTCAAAATATCCCGCATATCACGTTGGTGGTGTCCAGGAACTGAGGGCGCGAGGTAAAGCAAAGCAGTGAGCACTCCGGTCATCTGTTGACATCCATGAAATCACAGAGCTGCACCGAGTTGTCTTCGTTGAGGAGATGCGGCTTTCGGTGTGTCCAACGCTGGTGGAGGTGCACTTAGAACACAGCTCAGTTAAACAATGCAGGACAAGTTCATTAAAGAGTACATAAACAAAAAGTATTGAGTTTTTATAAGAACCATTCGTAGTAAACTTCTTGTTATCATTTGATCGACGCATGTCCCTAATTGGTCAGGCAGCCCCAAAAAATTAGAAAGTGGGAGCTCACAACACGGAGTAACTGTCAGAGCTGACATCAAAGTCCAGTGCAGTCTTCGTTGTAGAGGCCACTTCCTGGCGATGCCTCACGTACATCTACAGCTATTTTCCACAAGCCACCGTACGGTGCGTGGTGAAGGGTACCCTGTACTACTACTACTACTCATTTTCCTTCCTATTCCACTTGCAAATAGAGCGAGGCTAAACTATTATCTGTATGCCCCTGTATGAGCCTTAATTTCTCGTATCTTATCTTCGTGATTCTTACGCGAAATTTATGTTGGCCGCATTAGAATCACTGTGCAGTGAGCTTCAAATGCCGGTTCTCTGAATTGTCGCAGTAGTGGTCCTCGAGAAGAATATCGCCTCCCATCGAGGGATTCAAATTTGACTTCCCGACGCATCTCCGCAATACTTGCGTGTTGTTCGAACCTACCAGTAAGAAATCTAGCACCTCTGAATTACTTCGAGACCTCTTCCTTTAATCAGATCTGGTACGGATTCCAAACACTTCAGCAGTGTGAAGAACAGGTCGCTCTTCGGTCGTCTTCACAGATGAACTACACTTTCCTAAAATTCTCTCAATAAACTGAAATCGACCGTCGCATTCCATACTACAAGTCCTCACATGCTCATCTCATTTTATACCGCTTTGCCACGTTACGCTTAGGTACTTCATCAAAGTGACCGTCTCACCACTAATGTTGTATTCGAACATTATGGCTAGCTGCCATTTATCACACCAACTGGCAATTTTGTCTAAGTCGTATCTCCCTACAGCCACTCAACACCGACACCTCACCGTACACCACAGCAATATCAGCAAACAAACGGAGATTGCAGCCTACCCTGTCCGTCAAATCATTTATGTATATCGAGGACAACAGCGCTCCTGTCACACTTCCCTGGGGCACTCCTGGCGAGACGCTCGGCTCTGATGAACACTCGCCGTCGAGGACGACACAATGGGTTCCGTAGCGTAAGAAATCTTTCAGCCACTCACATATCTGTCAACCTGTTACATTCGCTCCTACCTTCGTTAACAGCCTGCAATGGAGCACCGTGTCGGACGTTTCCCGGAAATCTAGAAATATCGAGTCTGCCTGTTGCTCTTCATCCATAGTTCGCAGTATATCACGTGACAAAAGGGCAAACTGAGTTTCGGGTGAGCGACGCTTTCGTGCACATAAGCTCATCAGTCTCAAGGAATTTTATTATATTCGAACTGAGAATATGTTGAAGGGTCCTGCAGCAAAGCGATATTAGGGACATTGGTCCGTAATTTGACGGGTCCCTTCTTATATACTGGAGTCACCTACGCTTTTTTCCAGTCGCTTCGAACTTCGCGCCGGGCGAGACACTCAGCAGGAGAGTTTATTACTGCCCTCGATGCGGGAGTCTGTGCGATGGTCAAATGACGATATGTTTGAACGATTCTCTTGCGTGAACGATGCCTTAAAACAGACGTCTAAAACTAGCAGTGACTGGCGGCTACGAACTGCGGCGGCGACAGGCGCTAGAGATTCTGGTGGGTCCTTAACGAGGCCTCTGATTCACGGACCACTGCTGTGGTCGGTGCTTGGCCCAGGGGACTCCCAGGAATGAACTGTCCTGGCGCTACTCGGCGCCATCCCAAATGCCCTGGCAGGCTCTGTGTGAGGCCACGTGACCCTGCGGAGGCACATTTGTGCCCTGGCCCAGCGCCCTCTCGCTGCAGCCTGCGACGTCTTGTGGCTGCCGTCTGCGGGTGTGGCTCCTGTCGCTGCACTGTGTAGGCCGCCTGCACGACGCTGGTGTCGGAGGGGTTGCTGGTGGAGAGGGCGGACGGCCCAGGCACAGCCGTTTCACTTTACTGCATACGTTAACTCAGAAGCCGAAAATACATACGTCTTCCATGAAAACAGCTTGCACTGACAACAAATTTAATTGTGGTATGTCGTATTGCCTTGTCGAATAGTGAGCCGTACTTACTCTGAAACTATAGTGAACAGTGTCGTGTACTGAGGCAACATTTTACAGTTTATTTCGATTTTTGACGCAGATGAATCGCGTTAGCTGCATGAGTCACTGAAAACAAAGCAGATGGAAACGCTGTAAACTTGCCGCGGTTTTGGTCGGCTGCGCTGTTGTCAGGTCTGATGGAGGGAATGAATGCTGTGTAAGCTCTTCGTATCAGCAGCGGGAACCAGAAAACCTACCACTTCTCCTCATGTTCCACTACCAGTACACAAACGTCCTGTTCTGGATACAGAACTTGAATGTAGTCGTTCCTGTCCACGACAGAAAATGAAAAAAAAAGAGACGGAAGAGAAATTTCACTCTGGTAATTACATCTGCCCGCTTTTGGCGACATTTCCATGTGGACAGAAAAGTTGGCTCTTATGCAGCACGAATATATTTTCGTGTATTAGGACTACACAGAGATAACATAGGAACATCTGTGAAAAAATTTCACCAAAAAATGACAACACTGCCCAGATAGTAAAGGCGAAACAATTCAGAATTTCCTCAAACCCCCCCCCCCACACACACACACACACACACATACATACACACACACACACACATACACACACACACACACACACACACACACACACACACACACACACACACACACACACACACGCGCGCGCGCGCTGAGTCAAAAAGGCATCGCTAAATACATAATTTACTTCCAACTTTTTTTCCTTTCAGCAAGTTATTTTACTTGCCAAGATGTTATTCTCCCTTTCAAGATGTTTTACTTCTATTTTTCAGCATATTTTATTTTTATTTTTTATGACGATTTTTAATTTTCAAGATTTTCATTTTTGGAGAAGTTTTTTTTAATCTTCAAAGAGCTTTTTGAATCATACTTTTTCTAATCTCAAAAGTTTTTTAATCTACAACGAGGTTTTTGAATCTGGAAGGACTTCTTTAATACATTTCGGTTTATTTAAATATTTATGGAGTATTCCATCAGTTTTTGGAGGAACTTAGACATATTAATAACCTGAATACGCAGTATTAATCTTCAATAATAAAGGTTATTGCGGAACCTTAATGCTGTTCATTCAACCTATTAACAGTTTCTTTTAATTTTGGTGAACTTTTTTTAATCTTGAAGAAGGTATTTGTTAAAGATTGGTCTTTTAAATCCTCAAGGAGGTCCATTTTAAACATGGAAGGAGATCTCTCTTAAATCTTGAGAGACGTCATCTATAAATCTTGAAGGACGTGTATCTTTCTTTTTTTTTTTAATCTTGAATGTCTTCTTACACGAACATGGGGCTTTGGTTCCAAGCATAGATTCTGTGCCTAACGTTTCATCTCTTAATGCTGCAGACATCCTCAGACGCTATACAGACTCGGGTAGCAATAGCAAATTTAAACTTCAAGCCAAACTGTTCATAAGTATCCACACAACGCTTGAAGATATTATCAAAATACTTTTTTTTAATATTCAGAACGAGTTTCTGATCTTGAAAAGAGTATTGCAATTCTAAATGTTTCTTAATCTTGAAGAAGTTTTTTCAATCCTAAAGAAAGTTGTGAAAGTGTGTAATTCTCATTAGGATTTATGTTTTAAGATCAGCTTTAGTTGTTATACGTATCTTCTCACACATAAAATCGTGCTCAAGTTATCTGTATTATTAAATGGCTAGTCCGGCACATGGGCCCAGTTGCAGGTTGCCTATGTAACGTACTAAAAAGCTTTGAGTTCCGATATTTCTTGTAACTGTTTACGGATTATTGAAATTTACTCATTAAATCTAATCATTAAGAGGTAGAGTCTTATGGTAGGGGTTTAACACATTAAGCAAAAGTTGAAGTTCGAAAATGTGTGTAATCCTCGAGACAGAGCATCTTACTGCGCGTAAATTACCCAGGCTATATTCATCCAGTATTCGAGAAAGAGAGCAACAAACTTTACACATAATTTCAAACCTTCTTTAATCTGTTACTCGCTTATCTGCTTAACGTCAAATATTTAACACACCAACTCATTTGTAAGAAAATCAAATATTTGAAACTCTTTTAGACATACGATTTCGATTCTTTAAACAATTTGGCGTTCACTCATTACTTGTACTAAGATAAGGTAATTGTTCGCACATGAAGACAGGTATTTTAGTCAACCGATGCCATTTATCTAGAGTTCAAGGTGGTTAAGGTCGGGAGGAAGTAGGCCAAAAGAGGTGGTGATCTATAGGTTACTGTATATCGCATTTTATTGCTAATCTAAAAGTCCCGGTCCGTGGTTCGCTCCCCGCCCATAGAAAGAATGGTATTGCCGTTGGGTTAGAACGTTCTCGGTAGGGCTTCAAATTCTGCATTAAAGACTGTAGCTTTTGCACCACGTCATGCACAGTTCACGTATTATTGATCAATACTAACACCGCAAACGTAGAACAGAAATTTTAGTAATTCGGTTTTAAAGGCGTATTTCGCCTTTATGCGTACTCCACGTGAAGCTGCTTGCTCTACAAGCTTTACCCCACACTTCCCCCTATTACCAAATTGACTCTACTCCTTGAAGCTCCAGGATGTGTACTAGCAGCCGATCCCTTCTTTTAATCAAGTTTTTCGTATTCTATTCATTACATCCTCATTAGTTACGCAATCAAGCCATGTAAGCTTCATCATCTTCGTTAGCACCACATTTCACATGCTTATATTCTCTCCTTGTCTGAACTGTCTGTAGTACTTCTGTACAAGGTTATTAACACCACTATTTATATCAGTTGTTAACAAATTCCTCTATTTCAAAAACTTTTTCCTTGCTACTGCCACTAAGCATTTTATATTCTTTGTACTTCGGCCATCCTCAGTTACTTCGATGCCCAAATTGAAAAACTGACGGACATCTTTTAGTGTCTCGTTCTGTAGTGTCTAAGGCTTCGAGCCACTCACTCGTTGACCAGTCTGATGCGGCAGTTCAAGACAGCAAAACGACAGGCGAAGTTTCAAATTTCGCGTCTAAGTTATAGTTCACATAGGAGAATCGTACAAACATACGGCCGTTTGACCACCGAACACACTCCCGTTTCGACGACATAATGATAAGCATCCTTAACGTAGAGAAACAAGTGAAAGACTTGAAAACAAGTGAGTCACCAGGTCCAGGTGGAATCCCAGTTCGGGTGTACAAAAAATGTTCTACGGCCCTGGCTTCTTACTCAGTTTGCGTTTATCGCTAATCTTTCACTCATGTATATAAGACGAGTAAAAGAACGGACCTGCAGAATATAGTTTTGCTGCAGAATCCTTGAACATAATCTCAGTTCGAATGTGATAAATTTTCTTGAGAACCATAAGTTTACGTCCACGAACCAGCACGGTTTTAGAAAGCATCGCTCTTGCGATACTCAGCTTGCTCTTTTCTCATATGATACACTGCAAACTACGGATGAATGGCAACAGTCACGTATACTATACCTCTAGATTTCCGGAAAGCATTTGACATGGTGCTCCACTGCAGACTGTTGAAGAAAGTACGAGCAAATGCAATAGGTTCACGTACATGTGCAGAGAAAAGGGTATCGTCATGACTGCCCCAGGGAAGTGAAATAGGACTGTAATTATTTTCTATATACATAAATGGTCTGGAGGGCAGGGTGGACAAGAATCTGAGGTTGTTTGCTGATGATGATGTAGTGGATGTAGTGTACGGGATGGTGTGGAAGTTGTCACTGTAGGAGGATAGAAGATGACTTAGACAAAATTTGTAAATATAGAAAAATGCATGTAATTCTAATGAGTATGAATAACAAATCCTTAATATTTGAATACGGAATTAGTAGTGAAATGCTTGGCAGTCACGTCACTTAAATTTGTAGACACAACTTTTCAAAGTGATATGAAATGCAAGAATCATGTGAGGATTGTGGTAGGGAAGGTGTATCGTCGACTTTTGAGAAAGAGTGGTTTATCTGTAAAGGAGATGGAATTTAGGACGCCAGTGCGAGCTATAATTGAGTGCTGCTCGAGCGTTTGTGGTACCAGGTCAGATTAAAGGAAGACATCGAAGCAATTCAGAGCCAGATGGCTAGATTTGATACTGGTATGTTCGAACAACACGCAAGTATTACGGAGGAGCTTCGGGAACTGAGAAGGGAACGCTTGGAGAGAAGGCGACGCTCTTTTCGAGGAACGCTACTGAGAAAATTTAGAGAAGCTGACTGCAGAGCGATTCCACTGCCGTGAACATGCATTTCTCGTACCGACCGCAAAGATAGGAGAAATCAGGACTCATACGTAGGCATATACATAGTCGTTTCTCCCTAGACCTATTTGCAGGAGGGTGAATGACTAGTACAGGTACACGGTACCCTGCACCACGCACCGTACGGTGGCTCGCGGATGTAGTGTAATGTCTTCTGAATCTCATGATTCATTTCTATTACATTTCATTCTCTTGTTCTACTTTTTTTGATGCTTACGTCACAACCTTTTCAGACGCTATTCATTACTTTCAACTAATATCCAAGTCATTTGGTTCTAGGCGCTTCAGTCCGGAACCCCGCTGCTGCTACAGTCGCAGGTTCGAATCTTGTCTCGGGCATGGATGTGTGTGATGTCCTTAGGTTAGTTAGGTCTAAGCAGTTCTAAGTCTAGGGGACTGATGACCTCAGATGTTAAGTCCCATAGTGCTGAGAGCCATTTTTGTGACAGAGGCACAAAGAAAACAATCCAGATATACTCAAAGATAAGAAAACTCGTAGCTACTAAATGAATAATCGAACAGTACACTACAATGATTTCAGATATATATTTCGCTTATCCTTCGTGAGTATAATCCTTTCCACGATTTAGTGCGTTTTTGTCAATCACTTCGCATTGGCCCGGTGGTGCCATCTGAGTTTTAAATGTGTCTCCGTGATGCAACGTAATGCCGATGCCAGTGTGGACTGAACTGTGTGACGATTGTATAAGTGAGAGCACAATCACAAATACTGTAAAGTTGAAAATTCATATAGAATATAGCTTTTTCTAGGGCAAGTAAGCGTTCCACAGTGCGCATTGTATTCAGATATCTGCCAGTCACGGTCACTCACTTCCGCCTACCACAGTAAGGATGAAACACGATGAAGGCTCTCATCACCATTACATTGCGTCATAAATGAAACAATAAAAAGATTTTAATGTATATGATAACGTTCGTAAGTCGTATATTTTTAGCTTCACCTATGAGTGTTTTTTTTTTTCATATTTCACGGATTTTTGCCCATCACACACACCTACTGTCCGAGACGCGACCAAACTACCTTAATGACAGGATAACTGCATTCATAACATGGTTAATGAGATTTACGTCTGTATGCGCCTCGTATCTGTAATGGTACTCATGCCTTCTACCGTGCCGTATATTCTCAGCCTGGCGAATCCACGTTTCTCAGATAGTTGCATCTAAGTTCGAAACACTTGCTATGATTTCGTCCCGCCGTTTCCCCAGAGAAAGTCTATGCAGTAAAGTGTGCAGACAGATATTTTTTCTCCTCGAATACAGCCATGCGAGTGCAGTCGGTCCCTGAGTCTTCTGTGCTACACTCGTTTAAAATGAAAGCGGCGGCGGCGTCCGACTGCCGCAGGACGGGACCTCGCTACCCGCACCTCTCCTGGGCTACAGGCGCGGCCCTTGGCGCTTCGGCCGGCCCTTTGTCCACCCAGCAGTTTATTGCTTCATTACGACCTCCTCCTAGAGGCTGTCGCCCCCGCTGAGCGCCGGAGGCAGCATGGAATCCAGCCGCTCCAGATGCTGTGGGGGGTCTGTGTACTACCCCAGGGGTCAGTACCCGGCCCCGCGTTTGTGCTGCTCCCGGGGGGCTACACAACCTCTTCCCCGCAAGATCGTGCACAAGCGTCATAACGCAATAATCGTACATATTGCTAACTGGGGTCGAAAAGCTACCAGCGCTGTGTGGAATTTACCGATACAAGGGACAGAAAAGATGAAACGTACAATGGGACCACGCTTACTTGTGATCACAGGTTTCGTCTGAATTTGTGGTATATTCAGGGCTGGGCCAAATAGGAGAAGTGTTAGCTCCAAATGGCCAAGCGTTCAGAAAAACTACCATTTTTAGCAGGGGAGTTGGGCACGGAATCTATGTTAGATTCCATGCAGCATTTGACTCAGTGGGAAGAGTGCAGATCGGTAATCCAAGAGTCTTGCACTCGTGTCGCCATTCGAAAATTTTGTTTTTATTTTCAGTTTTTACCTTGCGTGCACTGCAAATAAGCCGAGAGAATGCTCCTTACATTGTATTTGATCTGATGAAGCGCTCCGTGCTGCACTACAGATTTTTTGTGCCAAGTGAGTCGTCGGCAGAACGGGCTGATACAGAATTACCAGGTGTAGAAGTACGAAACCGGAATTTGGTTGCAATAATTACACGTCTTTTGTTTGAAACTGACAAGCAATTTTTTATTCAAACTAATCTCCATTGCTATTTATACATTTCTCCCACCTATCCAGCAGGCTGTCAATGCCACGCCAAAAGAAACAGTGCTTCTTTTGAAGCGAACCACTCGACCAGCCATTTCCGTACATTTTCATACGAATTGAAGCGTTGTTCAGAGAGAGTTAAGGAATTCTGCTACCTAGGCAGGAAAAAACCCATGACAGACGGAGCGTGGAGGAAACGAAAAGCAGTCTAGCACTGGCAGGAAGAGCGAGTCTACTGGTATCAAAATGGTTCGGAGCACTATGGGACTCAACATCTGAGGTCATCAGTCCCCTAGAACCTTGAACTACTTAACCCTAACTAACCTAAGGACATCACACACATCCATGCCCGAGGCAGGATTCGAACCTGCGACCGTAGCGGTCGCGCGGCTCCAGACTGTAGCGCCTAGAACCGCTCGGCCACTCCGGCCGGCCGATCGCCTGCAGCCAACTGTTCTGCGTACTAGACACACTGGGAGTTTTACATTTTCATTTGCCTTTACGTGGTGAATTACCGTCCATTATACGTATATATTTTCTGTCTCTTCATTTTCGTACTGCGACGTCGACATTCATACCTGAGGCATCGTTGTCGGTGCTGCGTTGCTATCGATTCTGATGACAACAACCCTATCACTGGACTGTTCACAGTAAGTCACTCTCTGCCCTGACTTGCTGTTCATAACAAATCCTTCTATGCTGCTGTTGATATTAACGCTATACTCATCTGTTTAGAAATCTTTGTCTTCCTCGCATGTCACTTCTTTGAGCCTCACTGTATGTAGATTGAACCTTTGCATTCGCCTCTTCAGATTTTCTAGCTTTCCTGCCACGTTGAGACTTCCGACATTCTACGCCCCGACTCGTAAAACGTTATCCTTTCGTTGGTTATTGAATCCTTTTGTCTCACGGTCTCCTCCCCCTTGGCAGTCCCTTCCTAGAGATCCCAGTGGAGGACCAGTCTGCAATCTTTTGCCATTGCAGAGGTCATCGTGACACTTTTTCAATTACAGGCAACATGTCTTGTTTGTACACGTCGTGTTTCAAAAAGATACATGTTTAGTTACTGTCACCCTCAGTATACTCCGTGCCTCTTCTCCTCTGTCCCTACAACGCTGCATGTGAATTTCCCATTCATGGGAGCAGTGCTTGAAGTCTTCCTTTGTGAGCTCCTTGATGACACGTGCCGCTTTCTCTTTTACTGCTCCAACGTGCTCAAATCTTGTTCCTTAGTACAGATTTGACCTTGCGCAACAGATCATTTACATAGTGTTAGACCAGGTGAACAATGTGTGTGGCCAATACTAAAATTCTTCGCTTTAAACCTCTTAACACACAATTGCAGTATGAGCCGGTGTGTTGTCTAGATGCAGAACCCATGACTTGGTGCTCCACAGTTCGGATCCTCTTCTTTATTATTTTCTCACGGACTCTTCTGATTAGCCGGCCTCTGTGGCCGAGCGGTTCTAGGCACTTTATTCCGGAGCCGCGCGACTGTTAGTGTCGCAGGTTCGAATCCTGCCTCGGGCATGGATGTGTGTGATGTCCTTGGGTTAGTTAGGTTTAAGTAGTTCTAAGTTCTAGGGGACTGATGACCACAGATGTTGTCCCATAGCGCTCAGAGCCATTTGAACCAATCTTCTCAATGATTGTGTAAAATCTTCCTTACGTATGCTTCGTGTATTTCTACAGTTACAGCAATAGATCGAATACTCAACCGACGGTCACATCGAATGATATTATAAACTTTTGCGATATTTTCACCAGTTCTTGACGTCGAAGGGCGTCCGGGGCCTGAGTCATCTTGAACGTCTTCTCCGCCTTGTTGGAAACTCTTGAACGACTCGACTACGTGATAATCAATCTTCACCATACACTTTTTAGTAGTAAAAGATCGGTTTTTGTTGCAGTTTTTCCAAGTTTCATGTGAAACTTAACAATTATTCGCTCTATTATCACGCTTATCATTTTTATTACGAAACAAAATAACTGCTCTTACACAAACGGATTCTGCGGGCACACTGATATGTCTACAGACACCAGAGATGCCGCATTCCACGGCTATTGGTGATTCATCTCTGGCCCATGTGTACTTATCTGTGAGAGTAAGTGGACCGCCTGTGAGTGTTGCAATGCAAATAGTTCACACTTTGAACACAGTTATTAAAAAATTGACCAATAGAATTGTCAGCAAATAGTCTCCACTGTAAGAATTTTTAGAATATTGCAACCCCGTCAGCAACTGTGATAGACTAATATATTGAAAAATCATCCTCAGTTACGAAAAATTTTCTGGTCTTTACCCAGGTTTCGGCTAGAATAATGTAGCCTTCTTCAGGAGCATAAAATTACTACAACATGCCAGAGTGAGGCACAGTCAACATTAAAAAACTGTAAAATAGGTTTTAATTTTTTAATGTTGACTGTGCCTTACTCTGGCATGTTATAGTAATTTTATGCTTCTGAAGAAGGCTAGATGATTGTAGCCGAAACCTGGGTACAGACCAGAAAATTTTTCGCAACTGAGGCGGTTTTCCAATATACTAGTCTCCACTGTTTATTGTTCAGTCTTTGGGTTCATTTATTTACTTTATTATTGCAGTGCATGATTTTGCAGCCGATTTTAAAAATATGGAAGAAAGAATTTATCACTTAAAAAAAGAACATTTTATCAGGAAAATTCTAAAAGTTTTGTCGTTAACAAATATTCCTTACAGACATCAGATTGCAACATTTATGGCAAGCGGGTATCCGTGAAATTGTGCAGTATTTAGCGAGCCCCACTGACGGAGAGCCCATTACGCGTTGGCGACGTCGTGGTGGCGGATGATTACGTCGCAGTCCACGTGGCGGCAGCGCGGTCGCTCTCTCTCGGGCGAGAGATGCCGATCCTTGTGAGGCAGCGAGTCGCTAACTGTCCCCTGATCACCCGAACGGGTCGAGACAGCACCTGCGCTGTCATTGCTGGTCAGAGTCTGGTACAAAACGCGGTCGAGTACGGCTGCGCGGGTGGCGTCGGTGCTGTGTGGCGGCTGACAGACTGAACGGTCGCGCGTGGGTGGCGGACGTACTCACTTGCGGTCGCGTTTTGCTTACAGTAATGAGCGGTAATGTGATAACTTGATTCGCTGCTCAGAATACTTACGATAAAATGATATCGCGCTTTATTGAAGCTGTGTCTTAGCACTTTGCACACACAACAGACTGTGTAATCACTAAGTGTAAACATTCAGTAGAAACTATGCTGTGGCAGGACTAACAGCACGCAATGAAACAACTTGTCGCTTAAATAGTACTGAGGTGGTCTTAAAATGGGAAGACTTTACCGTCACTGTTGTTGACATCAAACGAAACAACAAGTCTACCGTTACCAGTCTCTGTTTATTTATCTCCACGACGCGTTTCAAAGGTTTAAACCTCCATCATCAGGTGGATTTACATTTGTCAGTACGACATGTATGTGTTTTGTGTTACCTTGTTTTGGAGGAACTTTTGGCACTGTCTCGCGGAAAAACAAAACTCTATTTCAGAACATCGTTTTGTGTTTCTTTCACAAAAAACTAAATATATACCTAACGGTAAAAATAAAATAAGTAAAATATAGTACCTTCAGTGGTAACAGGTTCCTTTCACTGTCGTACACATGTATACTGTCATATTTTGTAAACAAATATGACGTCTGATAATTATTACGTGCAAGGATCATATAACAGAAGAGAAACATTATCCCCAAGTACAAAGAGTATGCATCACAACAACATTATTACAGAATAACTTTTAAAGGACTTTGGAGTTTTTTTTTTTTTGTTTTGTTTTAAGGTGCTGAATACATGCGTTGAAGCAAATATTTCAGGTGGTATCTAAATCCAGTTTCGACAAGTTTATACAGCTTAAAATTCCTACTCGTTTATATAATCAGGTGATATGTTGCAATCTTTAAGTACAATAGTTATGTCGGCTACAGTGATAAAATTATACTTAAATAACAATTTTGGTTGGGATGCAGAGATCGGAATCAAAGACTGGTGGCAGAGCGAGGAGAAGAATAAGAAAGTGAGAGCGTGGAAGGAGTGATTTTATGAGAGCAAACTTTCCAGTACAGGGGGTTCTTAAGATTATATCTGTAATTACTGCCTCAAGGGTGGGGTAATTCTTTGGTTAATGCTTTAAAATATGCTGGTAGATGTACAATTTACACCACTAGTTGGTGTACATGTAGCTTCAAGCTGACAGGGGGAACAAGCTGTTGGTGTGATGGTATATTTGTAAATGAGGTCAATCTCTTCTACATTTCGCGGATGTCGTGGTAACATAACTAAATATTTATGTTAAGTATTAAGGTGTGTGTGTGTGTGTCCGCATGTGTGTGGTCTTTACTAAGAAGTAGATTGTCATTTTCCTAAGATCAGAGCAGTTGCAGTGTCATTTCTTCTGCACCGAAGGGGATATAATCATCATCATTAGAAGACGTCGAGAGAGAGAGAGAGAGAGAGAGAGAGAGAGAGAGAGAGAGAGAGAGAGAGAGAGAGAGAGACTCATAGTCATTGCGAGAAGTACCTCGCGTTGTACATTTCCAACTTCACAACCCACGAGTACCATCAATCTCTTACAACCTTCTGCCGGGGCTCATCTTTCAAAGTGATGAAAATGTTTTTACATGTTCTCGCAGATATCCGATCATTTGTCGCACATTGTAGGTGAAACAAAAATATTAATTATCTTAGCTTAATGCCGGCTAAATGACTCTCCCGCAGTGTCACATTTTCTTTATTACGAATCATGCTTAAATCTTTGTAAACTCCAACCTCCAGCATTTCAGTGGGTCTTAATCTGGCGGCGATAGTTTCCACGGAGAGAGTCGTTAAGTTCCGGACGGAGGCCCATTCAGAGCCAAAAAGTGTGCCCACGATCAAAGTGTTTTCGTGGCTCTGAGCACTATGGGACTTAACTGCTGAGGTCATCAGTCCCCTAGAACTTAGAACTACTTAAACCTAATAACCTATGGACGTCACACACATCCATGACCGAGGCAGGATTCGAACTTGCGACCGTAGCGGTCGCACGGTTCCAGACCGTAGCGCCTAGAACCGCTCGGCCACCCCGGCCGGCTAAGTGTTTTCGTGAGTTTTCGTTACATCTACAAGAGACTTGAATCGCTGAATTTTTCACATTGGGTCTGGTATTGCAGGGGCAAAAATTAGCATTGCTCCATTTAGAAGAAGAAAAGGTTACTTGGTAAAAACTGTCTAAGGCCAAGATCGTATAAATATTTCTTTATTTTTGAATAATCAAACTTTCTGGCAGAATAAAACTGTGTGCCGGACCGAGACTCGAACTCGGGACCTTTGCCTTTTGCGGGCAAGTGCTCTACCAACTGAGCTACCCGAGCACGACTCACGGCCCGTCCTCATACCTTTACTTCCGCCAGTACCTCGTCTCCTACCTTCCAAACTGGCGGAAGTAAAGCTGTGAGGACGGGGCGTGAGTCGTGCTTGGGTAGGTCAGATGATGTTGCCGGCACGGTAGATCAGCGTGTTCGGTCAGAGTGTTAGCTGCCCTCTGTAATAAAAAAAACTGATTTAATCGATCAACAACGAACTTAAAAGGATGTCTTACGACGTCCACCCCGAGCAGATGCCACGAACTAAAAGCGAACAAAATGGGATTTAAAAAAACAAAAACAAAAAAAATGATGGTAGAGCACTTGCCCGCGAAAGGGAAAGGTCCCGAGTTCGAGCCTTGGTCAGGCACACAGTTTTAATCTGCCAGGAAGTTTCATATCAGCGCACACTCCACTGTAGCGTGAAAATCTCATTCTATAAATAACCACTTTTGACAGACTTTGCTATCATATTCAGGTTTTCAAAATTTTATGTTATAAATTGGGTTCATTTTGTTCAAATGGCTCTGAGCACGATGGGACTTAACTGCTGAGGTTATCAGTTCCCTAGAACTTAGAACTAGTTAAACCTAACTAACCTAAGGACATCACACACATCCATGCCCGAGGCAGGATTCGAACCTGCGACCGCAGCGGTCGTGCGGTTCCAGACTGTAGCGCCCAGAATAACTCGGCCACTCCGGCCGGCAGGTTCGTTTTGTGTTCGATCTCACCCCGTCATGTAGATAACATATAGCACATAATGTGAAGGTTTGTCATAAGTAAAACATTTGAACCCAAGAAGCATCTTGTGCGCATGGCCTTGTGCGATGTTGGCTTCAGTAAGTTTTTACCAAGTAAACGAGATCGCTCCCACTCCCTCTAATTTCTCAGCATCAGAAAATTCAATCAGAAACAGGTCACATTAGGTAAGCTTTGAGTCTGGCCCAAGCCGCGTGTGTGAGAGAATGTTGCGGGAGGTGATTTAGTACCGTGGAGGGATGTCGGTGAGCGAGAGATATAGGGACGACGAGGCGCGCAAACACGTGTGGCTCCCGCCTTTCCTGTCAACAGCCCGGAGATGTCGCCGGCCAGGCCGACATTCAGTGCCAAACAAACACACACACACACACACACACACACACACACACACACACACAGGCGATTGCCGGCCCCGGCTGCCGCACAGTGAAAATGGAGCCCGTGTTTGCAGAGCTGGCAGTGGCGCGAGTGCTTTGGGAGGCTGGCTGGCCGGCTGCAGGCTGGAGGGTAGGAGGGAGGGGACGACGCAAACACTTGCCGGGAGGATCCGTGCGGCCTCCGCAGCGGCGCGGCTACGCCCACCCAGCTGCGTCAAGCGTCCTGTCAACACGAATACAGTCGCCTCAGACTGCTGCACTTGCACTGTTGAGGAAAAACGTCGTGAGCACCTGCATAAAGGGGTTCACCGGGGTGGAATTCTTTTATCGGCTTAAAATGTTCCTTATGGAGTCTAATTTTAAGATTAATTGATTTTAAGTGTGTCATAAATGTTAAAATATGTTGTTACGGGAGCAGGGAGTTCTACATCTACATATATACTCCACAATCCACCATACGGTGCGTGGCGGAGGGTACCTCGTAGCACAACTAGCATCTTCTCCCCTCAAATGCTGGTTCTCTAAATTTCCTCAGTAGCGATTCACGAAAAGAGCGCCTCCTTTCCTCTAGAGACTCCCACCCGAGCTCCTGAAGCATTTCCGAAACACTCGCGTGATGATCAAACCTACCAGTAACAAACCTAGCAGCCCGTCTCTGAATTGCTTCTATGTCCTCCCTCAATCCTACCTGATATGGATCCCAAACGCTCGAGCAGTACTCAAGAATAGGTTGTATTAGTGTTTTATAAGCGGTCTCCTTTACAAATGAACCACATCTTCCCAAAATTCTACCAATGAACCGAAGACGACTATCCGCCTTCCCCACATCTGCCATTACATGCTTGTCCCATATCATATCGCTCTGCAATGTTACGCCCAAATATTTAATGGACGTGACTGTGTCTAGCGTTACACTACTAATAGAGTATTCAAACATTTCCTATTCATCTGCATTAATTTACATTTATCTATATTTAGAGTTAGCTGCCATTCTTTACACCAATCACAAATCCTGTCCAAGTCATCTTGTATCCTACTACAGTCACTCAACGACGACACCTTCCCGTACACCACAGCATCATCAGCAAACAGTGTAGATAGAAAACAACGGCGGAGCTACCACACTTCCCTGGGGCACTCCAGATGATACCCTCACCTCCGATGAACACTCACCATCGAGGACAACGTACTGGGTTCTATTACTTAATACACTGGTGTCCAGAATTAAATGAACAGACCACTTTTTCCCCGTCTTGCGTCGAAGTACCGACATAATCTTATAAACTCTCAAACAGATGTCTGTACGACAGCGTTCCGCACGGAAAGTGGCATTCCGGTCAACGGAAAACCACGCCAGCGATGACGTCGGGGCACCCACGAAACAGGATAGTATTTGTCCGGTTGCCTCACACCACGTGCAGTGGAGGGCCTTAGAAAGAACGGAAGCAGGACAGTCACAAGCTGATGTGGCCCGATGGCTTAAAGGGAATCGTCCTGTAGTTTCTCCGATGTGACGATAGTTTGTAGAGACAGAAACTGTATCCCAAAAGACCAGGGCAGGACTGTCCACGTGTGACAACACAAAGAGTGGACCGTTATTCGGCCGTTAAGGACACGACGGTGCCACCTTAGTACTGCACGGCAACTGGCCTCTGACCACGCAGCACCCACTGGACGTGATGCAGCGAGGCAAAATGTTTCGGCAGAGTGGCTTTTACTGTCGGAGACCTGCTGTATGTCTACCTCTGACGCGTCTTCGCTGAAGGGGACATCCAGAGTGCAGCCAATGCCACATCGGCTGCCGAACTGTAGGCCAATGTTCTTCCCACAGATGAGACACGATTTGGTCTGGAATGTGATTCTCGACGGATTCGCATCTGGAGGGAACGCAAACACTGTGTAAAGAGACCGATATCGACGAGGATCCCTAATGGTGTGAGCAGCGACTATGTTGACCAGTCGAAGACCTCTTCATGAAATTGTACGGATGAATCGGAAAGGTATAGCCGCTGTCCGGTACATTGACCATGTCTTGGGACCTCATGTACGATTTTTGCGAGACTTTGTACAAATGGCTCTGAGCACTGTGGGACCTAACTGCTGTGGTCATCACCCGCATCTCGTGGTCGTGCGGTAGCGTTCTCGCTTCCCACGCCCGGGTTCCCGGGTTCGATTCCCGGCGGGGTCAGGGATTTTCTCTGCCTCGTGATGGCTGGGTGTTGTGTGCTGTCCTTAGGTTAGTTGGTTTAAGTAGTTCTAAGTTCTAGGGGACTTATGACCACAGCAGTTGAGTCCCATAGTGCTCAGAGCCATTTGAACCATTTTTTTGCTGTGGTCATCAGTCCCCTAGAACTTAGAACTACTTAAACCTAACTAACCTAAGGACATGGCACACATCCATGCCAGAGGTACGATTCGAACCTGCGAACGTAGCGGTCGCGCGGTTCCAGACTGTAGCGCCTACAACCGCTCGGCCACCCCGACCGGCAGACTTCGTACAGTTCGACAATAGTGCTCGACCTCATAGAGCGTGAGTGGTTGATATTTCTTCGAAATGGCAGATAGCGAACGCGTGACTCGGCCTGTTCGCTCTCCCGGTTTAAATCCCATAGAGCTGTAAGGGATAACTACGAAGACGGGTTGCGTGACGTCAGCATGCACCAACCAGACTAGCGAACGGCTTTGGAGGATGAGTGGGCGCTACTGCCTCCACATGAGACTGATGACGTCATTCACAGCACGCCCCGTCGTTGTCAGGCCTGTAGTGCTGCTTCACAATTCTCTATTATTCCAATCTCGTATAGCGCGCGGAAAAAAACGGACACCCATATCTTTCCGTACGAGCTCTGATTTCCCTTATTTTATCGTGGTGATCGTTCCTCCCTATGTAGGCCGGTGTCAACAAAATATTTTCTCATTCGGAAGAGAAAGTTGGTGATTGGAATTTCGTGAGAAGATTCCGTCGCAACGAAAAACGCCTTTCTTTTAATGATGTCCAGCCCAAGTCCTGTGTTATTTCTGTGATACTCTCTTCCACATTTCGCGGTAATACAAAACGTGGTGCCTTTCTTTGAACTTTATCGATGTACTCCATCAGTCCTATATGGTAAGGATCCCACACCGCGCAGCAGTATTCTAAAAGAGGACGGACAAGCGAAGTGCAGGAAGTCTCCTTAGTAGGTCTGTTACATTTTCTAAGTGTCCTGCCAGTAAAACGCAGTCTTTGGTTAGCCTTCCCCACAACATTTTCTGTGTGCCTTCGAATTTAAGTTGTTTGTAATTGTAATACTTTGGTATTTAGTTGAATTTACGGCTTTTAGATTAGACTGATTTATCGTGTAACTGAAGTTCGACGAGTTCCTTTTAGCACTGATGTGGATCACCCCCCACTTTCGTTATTTAGGGTCTTTTATAAATCGTTTTGCAGTTTGTTTTGATCTTTTGGTGATTTTATTAGTCTATAAACGACAGCGTCATCTGCAAACAACCGAAGACGGCTGCTCAGATTGCCTCCTAAATCGTTTGTATTGATAAGGAACACTACCTTGGGGAACGCCTGAAATCACTTCTGTTTTACTCGATGACTTTCTATCAGTTACTACGAACGGTGACCTCTCTGACAGGAAATCACAGATCCAGTCACATAACTGAGACGATATTCCATAAGACGGCCGCTACGGTCGCAGGTTCGAATCCTGCCTCGAGCATGGATGTGTGTGATGTTCTTAGGTTAGTTAGGTTTAAGTAGTTCTAAGTTCTAGGGGACTGATGACCTTAGTAGTTAAGTCCCATAGTGCTCAGAGCCATTTGATATTCCATAAGATCTCAATTTCAGTAAAGCCGTCTGTGTGGTAAAGTGTCAAAAGCCTTCTGGAAATCTAGAAATACGGCATCGATCTGAAATCCCTTGTCAAAAGGCCTCAACATTTCATATGAATAAAGAGCT
This sequence comes from Schistocerca piceifrons, assembly GCF_021461385.2. Taxonomy (NCBI): domain Eukaryota; kingdom Metazoa; phylum Arthropoda; class Insecta; order Orthoptera; family Acrididae; genus Schistocerca; species Schistocerca piceifrons. Next base: position 220,252,727 of record NC_060146.1, read on the forward strand.
AGTTGGGTTTAGAAATCACCTTGCCTGTGAAACCCATGTTGACTGTGTGTCCAAATTGGTTCAAATGTCTCTGAGCACTATGGGACTTAACTTCTGAGGTCATCAGTCCCCTAGAACTTAGAACTACTTAAACCTAACTAACCTAAGGACATCACACACATCCACCCCCGAGGCAGGATTCGAACCTGCGACAGTAACGGTCGCTCGGTTCCAGACTGTAGCGCCTTTTCTTGAAAAAAATTTTTAAAATTTTTTTAAAAAGTTTTTATAATTTTTATATATGGTGTGCTTCTCACCTATGTTTGTACCTATTTTTACTTATTTGTACAATCGCTTTTTGGCGTATATAACTGTACTATGTGATTGACAAAATCTTTGCCAATGTATCCATTTTTGTAAATTTTTCAGTATTTTTTTCATTATATTTTACCGGACTTTGTATGGCATTTCATCTTCTCACCTTTATTTTAGCTATATTTTTTGCATAGAGGGCGGGTTTGCTTTGCAGCGCCCCCTTTTGGTTTCTCGTTGTCATAGTCAATTCTCTATGTATCACTCCATGCTTGACGTCTGTTTGTTGTTGTTGTTGTGGTCTTCAGTCCTGAGACTGGTTTGATGCAGCTCTCCATGCTACTCTATCCCGTGCAAGCTTCTTCATCTCCCAATACCTACTGCAACCTACATCCTTCTGAATCTGTTTAGTGTATTCATCTCTTGGTCTCCCTCTACGATTTTTACCCTCCACGCTGCCCTCCAACACTAAATTGGTGATCCCTTGATGCCTCAGAACATGTCCTACCAATCGTCTGTTTAAGACAGTTTTATTACTCAGGGAACACACACGTTGAAAGGTAAATTTGTATGTGCATTTTAAATGGTTTAATGCGTCTATATACATTTAATTATGCTTTATGTACATTTATTCATTTGGTTACTGTTATTGATTATTTTTATTCTTGTATTTGTAGCACCGATGATGGCTGTTAATCAGTTGAAATCGATATGCAAAATTAAATAAAGAAAACATGATCTTGCGACTGGTTGCTGCTTATTTCGTAATTTTATGGTTTACGGTCGCTCCACAACTTGGGAACCATATGGAGCCTCTCATTCAGTATTCTCAACTATTTTAACCAATCAGTTTGAAAGCACTTGCTTATGTCGCGTCTGCTTAACTCGTCATATCGCTTATTTTCTACACGAAGTAAAACGTGTTTGCTGGAAAATGACAGATAAATGTATTTATACGAATAGAAAAAGTGTATTAAGTAACCACAGTAGTGCAAAAACGCATCGTTTGGCAAGCGGTAGTCTGTCAGTCGACATAATTTCGTCAGAGTGACAGTGTTTCGACATCGGCGAAAGAAACGCCGACTGTTCAGTTCTGACAATGCCGATCAATGGTTTGTTCAGTTTCAACTTTAAAAAATACAACTTGAAACTTTAAACACTTGTTTTTTTATTAAAAAAAACATTTATCAAGTTGCGAGAACTACTACTCAAAGCATCCGGACACCTGGCTGAAAATGACTTACAAGTTCGTGGCGCCCTCCATCGGTAATGCTGGAATTCAGTATGGTGTTGGCCCATTCTTAGTCTTAATGACAGCTTCCACTCTCGCATGCATACGTTCAGCCAGGAGCTGGAAGGTTTCTTGTTGAATGGCAGCCCATTCTTCACAGAGTGCTGCACTGAGGAGAGGTATCGATGTCGGTCGGTGAGGCCTGGCACGAAGTCGGCGTTCCAAAACATCCCAAGGGTATTCTATAGGATTCAGGTCAGGACTCTGAACAGGCCAGTCCATTACAGCGATGTTATTGTCGTGTAACCACTCTGTCACAAGCCGTGCATTATGAACTGGTGCTCCATCGTGTTGAAAGATGCAATCGCCATCCCCCAATTGCTCTTCAACGGTGGGAAGCAAGAAGGTGCTTAAAACATCAGTGTAGGCTTGTGCTGTGATAGTGACATGCAAAAAGAACAACATGCACGCCCCTCCAGGAAAAACACGATCACACCATAACACTACCGCCTTCGATATTTACATTTGGCACTACACACACTAGCAGATCACTTTCACTGGTCATTCGCCATACCCACAATCTACCATCGGATCGCTACATAGTGTACCGTGATTCGTCACTCCGCACAACATATTTTCCACTGTTCAATCGTCCATTATTTACGCTCCTTACACCAAGCGAGACGTCGGTAGGCATTTACGGCCGTGATGTGCGGCTTTTCAGCAGCCGCTCGACCATGAAATCCAAGTTTTCTCACCTCCCGCCTAGCTGTCATAGTACTTGCAGTGGATCCTGATGCAGTTTGGAATTCCTGTGTGATGGTCTGGACAGTCGTCTGCCTGTTACACATTACGACCCTCTTCAACTGTCGGCGGTGTCTCTGTCAACAGACCAGGTCGGCCTCTACGCTTTTGTGCTGTACGTGTCCCTTCACGTTTCCACTTCGCTATCACATCGGAAACAGTAAACCTAGGGATGTCTAGGAGTGTGGAAACCTCACACATAGACGTATGACATAAATGACACCCAGTCACCTGACCACGTTCGAAGAACGTGAGTTCCGCGGAGCGCCCCATTCTGCTCTCTCACGATGTCTAGTGACTACTGAGGTCGCTGATATGGAGTAGGTGGCAGGACAATGCACCTAATATGAAAAGGCATGTTTTTGAGGGCGTGCGGATACTTTTGATCACGTAGTGTATATAAGTGCAATTGCAATATAGCTCTTTGTGTCGAGTGAGTCGCCGTTTTTCTGCTGAAGTACATAGGGTTTTTGATATGTTTTACCTTAAAATTTAGGTGTACATTCTTATTGTTTGTCGAAAAAATTGACTTATTTCAGGGTGCCGCCATTTTGTGAAAACAATTTTTTTAAATATGTATTTGTCGTACATTAAACAACGCTATTACTTTCGAAGCAGCTTTTGATATTATGTTCTTGGTTCAAAATTGTGGCGTTCAAATGCCCTCCCGTTCATGGATGTGCTGTAGTGTCCTCTGGGTGCCAGTTTCTTAGTTAAAAAGTAACACAGTACAATCTTAAGGATGTACAGTAGAGGTCTAAAGTCAGTTTCCTCATTTGTTTGTTATTTTATTGAAAACAGAATAATGAATATCGATTTCAAAATTCGACGTCACCCTTGTCTACGCCCTTAATGACGTCTTGGGTCACATTTGCAACGCAGTTCGTCAGCGATTCTGACTGTTATGGATTCATGGATTGGTAGATTTCCAGATATACTCTCTAAGAAAAAAAAAAAAAGGAAAATAGAGAGACAGAGCACTGGGAAGGAATTATCGGAATGGGGCGGAAATCTGTAGATGTAACGCATATATACAGAAAAACAAATGATTGAAATTTAAGGAAAAGTGGAATATTTTTTCGAGAGAAACAGCGTCACCAATTCATCAAGTCAGTAATGCGATGTTCCGTCTCTGGCACTTACGCAAGCAGTTGTAGGGCGTGGCATTAAGTGACAGAGTTGTTGGATGCCATCATGAGGGACATCGAGCCAAATTCTGTCGAATTACCGCTTTAGATCATGCAATAACGTGCCGGTTGGAGGGCCTTGCACATAGTGCTCCAAATGTGGGTAGATTCGGCGAGTTTTCTGACCAAGCTAGAGTTCGAGCAGTAGAAACTCTCGCCCCTGTACGAGCAGACATTATCTAGCAGCAGTTCAAGCCCAGGAAGGCTTGTCATTAAAGGAAGAAAAGAGGGCGTGGGACATCGTCGGCGTCCCGTTGTGCTGTGAGAGTACCGCGGGTGACAACTAAAGGAATCCTGCTGTGAACAGAGGTGAACCCCGGACCATTACTCGCTGTTGTCGAGCCAGACAGAGGCCGCCAGTCAGACTGGTAGCCCACCACTGTCCGGGGCATCTGCAGACACGTGTTCGCTGGTCTTCGGGGCACAATCCATAGTGGGACTGACTGCTGAAGGCAATTTTCTTCCACTCATTGGGATTCCAGACAGAAATTATTCGATCTTCTTTTCATTGGTGCACGTTGCACTGACAGAAACCTTCGACTGAAGACGATTGACTGAATGACCAAGGTGCATCTTCCGTGTGTTTGTTTACTGTCGGCTCGAGCAAGTGGACGAGCTGCATTACGGTGGGCGACTGCGCTCTGCTCTGTCACACGAGAGTCAATGTGGGTTTTGTGTTGTGTCGTTAATGACCTCATGTTTACCAGAATGGTGAGCTGTTACAAGTTTTTGAAGAAGTCTTGGCAAGTGGATGTGTATTAACGGATAAACTCTGGGTGCTATTTAAAAAGGATGCCCTGCAGTTGGTATCTTGGTAGCGAGCGACAAAGTCAGTTTTGCTGGTTGATATTGCCCTGGCATACATTTTAAAATTTGCTTCTGGGGAGAAAGTTGTTTCTGGCAGTCACGAGAAATTGGGACACTCTGTACAGCAATGGAAGCAGCACGTTGGACCTGAGTTGTTCGCCAGGTCTCGCCGTGTCTCCCGTGCTGCTGCCCACTCACGCTGAATCCAACTCTGGGCAAGGAGTGCAGCTGACGTTGGGACTTTCCTTGGCTCCATAGAGTTGTAGGAGTAGGCGAATGGCACGACGACGTCTAGTTTACTGCTGCCTTGCAGAACGTGCGCTTAAAAGCACGTGGGCAGATGTTTAACCTGTGATAGTGATGCAGGAACTCTTCAGAAATGTAGGCACATTGAACATGATGACACTGCTACAGCAGACTACCTGGTAGTGGAGGTAGGTGGCGTGGCACTGCCGCAAACAGCAAACTACTGGCTCCTCCTACTCTACCTGGTAGTGGAGGTATGCAGTGTGCCCCTACAGGATACAGCATGCTACTGACTCGGTCCACCGTACTTGGTAATCTGGGTAGGCAGCATAGCACTGCAGCAAACAGCATATGCTGTCTTGGCCCACGCTACCTGGTGGTCGAGGTAGGTAGTGCAGCATTGCAGCGGGCAGCATTCTACAGTGTGGCAGTGCAGCAGACAGCATACTTACAACTGTATGTGCCTAGCCTAACTGGTAGTGAAGGTAGGCAGTGCGGCACTGCAGCAAACAGCACACTTACTACTGGCTCGGCCTACCCTACCTGGTAGTGGAGGTAGGCGGTGCGGCACTGCAGCAGCAGGCGCAGCGGCCAGGACAGCAGCAGCAGCGAGCACACCCAGAAGACGGTGGGGCTGTAGAGGGAGGCGCCGACGCCGGGCGCCACCGTCAGCTGCTCGTCGCGGAAGTGCGCCACGTCGAGCCCCTCCCGCATCTCCAGGTAGTCGTCGACGCGCTCGTACTCGCCGAAGAAGCGCGCCCGCTGCTCCTCGAACTCGGCCGCCGCCTCCACATTGGCGAAAGCGAAGCCTGCAGAGCGATACACTCAGCAGCTCACTGCCGACCCTCCCGGAATAGTTGTCGTAGTAGGATACTGACACCAACAGCTCTCTCTGATCTGACAGGTCAGAGTGGACGGTGGCACTGAAGTAAACATCTACTAGTTTTTGAACTGTCTGCCTTTGGACTTCGTTACTTGATTTTGGAAGAATCCCTTGTCTCAGTGTTACCTAGTTCTAAAGTGGGTGCAAAGAAGTGATTACAATTTCATGAAAATTGGATGATTTACTCAATAGAAAGGGATTCACAAATCGAGCAACTCAGTAATGCGTCGGCACACATTTGGCTCCAAACGTTCTCAAATGGGAAGAGGTCTGGATACATTGCTCTCCAAAGGAGTACAAACTCATGCCGTGTGCGGGTCGGCATTATCTTGCTAAACTATGAGGGCAAGATGGTTTGCCATGAAGGACAACAAAACAGGATGTACAATACAGTCCACATATCAGTGTGGTGGTGGTGGTGGTGGTGGTGGTGGTGGTGGTGTAAGGGTACCGTGGATGACAACCAAATGGATCCTGCTATAAAATGAAATGGGCCCCTGACCATCACTCCTGGTTGTTGGGACGTATGGTGGGCGACTGTCACATTGGTATTCCACCACTGTCCAGGGCGTCTCCAGACACGTCTCGCTCGCCATCAGGGCTCTGCTCCAGCCAATGAGGTTACAGGCCTAAGACGTGCCTGGAGAAACACTGGACCCCAGTGGGACATAACTTGACTGTCGCCCAGCATATGGCTTGACAACCAGCAGTTCTGCGGCGCGGTGTCGTCTCATTTCACAGTAGGACTCCTTTGGTCGTCATCCGTGGTGCCCTTACAGCACAGCGGTACGTCGACGATACTCTACGCCCCGTTATGTTGCCAGCCTCAGTTTACACTTCGACAAGATAATGGCTGCCCGCATAAGCCGAGACTTTCTACTGCTTGTCTTCGTGTTTACCAAACGGATGTCTCCCAATTGAAAACATTTACAGCTTTATGGGCTGAGCCCTCCAACCAACACGGAAATTTTGACAATCTAACGCGCCAGTCAGACATAATTTGGCACACCGAGCAACAGTAATGTTCATGTCTGGGGAGTTTAGTGTTTAGACTCAGAGGAGTCGGTACCAATCAGTGCCAAGCCGAACAATTGCTTGAATAAGGGCCAGGGGTGAACCCTATCGCTACTGACTTGCTCCGTTTGATGAGATTGTTTCTCTCGAACAACTCATCCAATTCTTCTGAAATTCTAATCATTTGTATATGTACATCACACCTGCCGATTTCCGTCCCATTTGGATAATTCCATCGTGATTCGCCTTTTTTTCCAATTTTTTTCCCCCTCAGAGTTTAGAATAACATTCAATCGAACTCCTAGTATATAACTCCGCCGATGCGGAGAGCAATTACGAAAATTCGTCTTCTGTTGGAGACCACATTTAATGGCAGAGAAGTCAAACACAGAACCCTACAGGACAGACAGTAAGAGGGATCAAAATCTGTTACCGTACACAGTTTTAATTTCTCAACGAGGCTATGAGTTGCAGCCTCGTGACATTAAATTGTACTAGAAGAACACAGATACCAACGTTAACGTTTTTGGATGGCGTAGTCTGTGATGCCAGAGATTAAGTAGACTTGTGCAACGTCTTGAAACCGACAGACAGACAGCACAGATTACGGCTGAAGGATAAATAAAGCAAAGACGTATGTAACAAGGCGCTATGACAGAGAAGTGAACTTAGTCAAATAATTCTGTCACCTGAAGAAGATTACTGCATGGAAGTGACAAGCGGAACATGGAAAAATCCAGGGCAGAAGGAAGTGGAGGCATTTCAAATGTAATAACAGGAAAGAATGTCGTCCATGTAGCGGCCACATCTCCTTTCTCTGCAATTTCTTAATTAGGCCAATTGTCGTGTCTCATAGTTTCCATCTTTTTCTCAGTCTCGAATGATCACCTTTTCTTTTTGGTTTAAAGTTCTTTATGTGAGGTGACAGTTTCTCTCGATGAATTTTTTGCAAGCATTCGTTCCATTTCTTTTTTGTTTTCATCCAATTTTTCTTTCACACTTCAGCTTTTCAACTGCGTTCGATTATCTTCATTTCGTATTTTATCTATTCGTTTGCATCCCCTCACCGAAGAAATCTCGGTTCTGTTCCTTGTATTCGTTTTTCTTCTCTTTTGTTCAGTACCAACTAATTACATTCATATAATAGGGTTGGAAATGCGACTGTTTAAAAAAGTTGACTAGTGTTTCTTTCCATGTTTTATGCCTTAAAGCTATGACAGTTGTTGCAAAGAAACTTCCAAATCCATTCGACTTAATCTGTATCTTCTTCGTATTCGTCCGATATTTTACATACGCGTATTTTAAAATATTTCACTTCTTCTGTTGTTTTTCACGAAGTACTATCTTAGTTTCCACTGAATATATTCCACAAAATGTCATTGATGCGATTTACTGGAAGATATATTCTTGTATTCTGTACTTACATTATTTTGTTTATAAATTCCCTTTTCTACATTACCACCTCTTGAAGAAATCGGTGCTTTCAGCTTTGCTGAATTGTTCAGTTTTACCCTAGTTTTTATTATCCTAGAATTTATTGGTAGGCAGATAAAGTATGCAATGAAATAGTAAAAAGATTAGGAGAGGATCTAAGTGTAAGGTGGAGGAGGAGATTAGTGTTTAACGTCCCATCGACAACGAGGTCATTAGAGACGGAGCACAAGCTCGGGTTAGGGAAGGATGGGGAATGAAATCGACCGTGCCCTTTCAAAGGAACCATCCCCGCATTTGCCTGAAGTGATATAGGGAAATCACGGAAAACCTAAATCAGGATGGCTGGACGCGGGATTGAACCGTCGTCCTTCCGAATGCGAGTCCAGTGTGCTAACCACTGCGCCACCTCGCTCTAAGTGTAAGGAAGAGCCTTAGAAGGTAAAGGAGCAGGTTAGTGAGACACATGCTGTACCATCTAGAAATGGTTACCCTGGCTCTGGAAGAAGCGGTAGAGGGGTAAAAATAGTAGGGCAAGCGGGGAGTAGACTATACTGAAAAGATGGAAGAGGAGGTCGACTGTAGTAGCCGTGCAGAGGTGAAAAGATAAGTGCGAGACAGGAAAACGTGGAGCCCCGCATGAAAGCTGACCCCTCTGAATCGGCCAGTGCTGCAGCGGTAGGCAGAGATGGCGCAGTGGCGGTACGCACCCTTGCTGAAGCGTATCTTGGTGAGCGGGCAGTCGGCGTCCAGCTTGAGCTCCCGCGAGATGTCGCGGACGCCGCAGTAGCTGTAGGAGAAGCAGGCGCCCGCCGCGTGCGAGTTGACGCGCTCGTAGTAGACCTGCGTCGACGTGAAGGCGTCACCGTGCCGGTAGCGCGTCACCTGCCGCTTGCGGCGCACGTAGTGGTAGCACACCGCCTTCCACCTGCACACCGGACCGTCTGCTGGAGCTTCTCGCACTGCGGCAGGCAGCAGCTCACCCAGCAAGAAACAACCGATAGCCATAATGAGATTTTCACTCTGCAGCGGAGTGTGCGCTGATATGAAGCTTCCTGGCAGATTAAAACTTTGTGCCTGACCGAGACTCGAACTCGGCACCTTTGCCTTTCGCGGGCAAGTGCTCTACCATCTGAGCTACCGAAGCACGACTCACGCCCGGTCCTCACAGCTTTACTTCTGCCAGTACCTCGTCTCCTACCTTCCCAAGCTGTGAGGACCGGGAGTGAGTCGTGCTTCGGTAGCTCAGATGGTAGAGCACTTGCCCGCGAAACGCAAAGGTCCCGAGTTCGAGTCTCGGTCGGGCACACAGTTTTAATCTGCCAGGAAGTTTCAACCGATAGCCATGTTCAGCTAAACAGAAAGTGCAGTTTCGGTATAATAAGCTACTGCAGGGATCAGTTATGATGCCATTGTTTTGTATATTGCAGTAAAATGACCTGCTGCCATCATGGAGGTATACCGCATACATCATGAAGAAGTGTCATAAAGGTGGGAGTCCCTGCCCATCGAAACAGCAAACACTGTGGATTTAATATGAGCTACCACAGGGATCAGATTTAGCACAATTTTTCTTTACATACACACACATCAAAAAAATTTTTGCATCGACTCGGTTCCGAGAGCTGCGGAACCTGTACAGAAAATTTGAATACAGGTCAACCTGAACATCATTTCCGCCATTTTTATTGCTTGTGAATTCCACACATTGCATGTTGTACCACCATACAGCGGGACATTCAGAGGTGGTGGTCCAGATTGCTGTACACACCGGCACCTTTAATACCCAGTGGAGAGCAACAATGTGCTCGAAACATCAATGTAGGCCTGTGCTGTGATAGTGCCACGCAAAACGAACAACAAGGGACGCAAGCCCCCTCCGTGAAAAACACGACCACACCATAACACCACCGCCTCCGAATTTTACTGTTGGCACTACACACGCTCACAGATGACGTTCACCGAGCATTCGCCATACCCACACCCTGCCATCGGATCGCCATGTTGTATACCGTGATTCGTCACTCCACACAACGTTTTTCCACTTTTCAAGCGTCCAATGTTTACGCTCCTTACACCAAGGGAGGCGTCGTTAGGCATTTACCGGCATGATGTGTGGCTTATGAGCAGTCGCTCGACCAAGAAATCCAGGTTTTCTCACCTCTCGTCTAACTGTCATAGTATTTGCAGTGGATCCTGATGCAGTTTGGAATTCCTGAGTGATAGTCTGGATAGATGTCTGCCTATTACACATTACGACCCTCTTCAACTGTCGGCGGTCTCTGTCAGTCAACAGACGACATCGGCCTGTACGTTTTTGTGCTGTACGTGTCCATTCACGTTTCCACTTCACTATCATTTCGGAAACAGTAGACCTAGCGATGTTTAAGAGTGTGGAAATCTCTCGTACAGACGTATGACACAAGTGACACCCAATCCCTGACCACGTTCGAAGTCCATGAGTTCCACGGAGTGCCCCATTCTGCTCTCTCACGATGTCTAATGACTACAGAGGTCGCTGATACGGAGTACCCTGGCAGTAGGTGGCATCACAACGCACCTTATATGAAAAACGTATGTATTGGCTGTGTCCGGATACTTTTGATCACATAATGTAATATCTTCACGAAATATATGTAGGATGAGGCTGTGAGTTGGCCTGAGTCCTCTAGAAAAGTACGTTGTCAGAATTTTAATAGGAAACAACAACGTGATGCTCATCCAACTCTTGTGGCAGACGCACAAGGGAGGCGACGACCATCTGCATGACGGTCTCCTGCTGACTCAACGAACTCTCGTGACCAAACTGACAGCTCTCCTTTGAATCTTCTAAATTATTTACAGCAGTCCTACCTCGTAAGGGCATGTGACTGTCCTTGGTCCAGACAGTCGTGGGATTCGGCAGATATGGAGGAAGGGACGCCTTGGATATGACATTAGGACTGCTTTGTCGAATAATATTTGGAAAGCGATTTATGATTGCCCTCCTGAAAGCAGACGTCAAGTCACAACGCAGGCATCTTATTGACGAAACCACGCTTCAAAATTCAACCGTTACTTTTACAATTGCAATCATCCTTTTCCTTATGTTCTCAGTCCACCTAATTTTCAACAACTTCCTACAGCACCACATCTCATACAGGTAGAGTTTCTTCGTTTCAGATTTTCCGACAGACTATGATTCGCTTCCACACAGTCCTGTGCTCCAAATACACATTCTCAGAAGTTCCTTTCCTGATTACAACCTGTCTTCTACATTGGCAGATTTCTCTCGGTCCTGAATGTCTTCTTTGCCTGTGCTAGTCTGCCTTTTTATGTCGTCCTTGCTTCATCCATGGTGTGCTACTTGCCTTCCAATATAGGAGTATTATTTAACTTTGTCCTTACTAATTTTTATATTGAACTCTTCCCCAAACTCAATTCTGCCGCTCCTCGTTATTTTAGTCTTTTCTGCTTTCTCTCAATCTATATTCTGCACTCCTTAGAGGATTCGTTCCATTCAGTATATCCTGTAGTTCTCCTTCACCTTATGATAGAAATGTCATCAGTGAATGTTATCAATGATATCCTTTCACCGCGAATTTAATCCCACTCTTATACTTTTCTTTTACTTCAGTCACTGCTTCTTCGATGTTTGGGACGGCCAGCCTAACGCTGGGAGCAAATTTTGTAGGTGTCAATGGTAAAAAATTTTAGAAAAATTGGGAACAGTTTATTCAAACATTTTTGTAACATTTGTAAATGAAGGTAACATAAAATAACTTATTTCATTCGTTATTTCTTTTGTTATCTCAGTAAGCTAAATAAGTGTCTCTAAGTCAGTTCCGCGCCATGCAGGGGGCGGAATGGACAACGTTTTTTTTATTTCCCGATCACACATCCAACAAGTAAGCTGGGCTTCATCGTCAGTACGCGAGTTACGAGCCTAATGCTTCCTGAAATTTAAGGCAGGATGGAGAGCCGGAAATTCAAGGGCCCAATTTCTCGAGCCATTTTCAATGTTCCAACTCATGCCCCTTATTGAAAACGCACTGATTTTTTCGCAGGTTTTGTCAGTTGTTGAAATGGGATTACCTCTTTCCATTTTCATGAATGGTTTTAAAGTAGTCAAAGGTACAACAAATTGTTTCTGTGATTTTTCGTGGGTCACCGTTTTATTAATTACTGATTCAACAACTTATTCCATGTTTTTCGTAGACCAGTGTTTTCTCTCCGTTTTCCTTGCATAATCACGTATCATCTGCAAAACAGAGAGGCAGTCCATGCGATAGAATTCGTTATATGAGGAATAAAAGGCGACCTGGGTGGAATGGACTATGCTAGTAGACCAATCCGCCCCAAACGCGTTTCTGTTGAGAAAATATTGGTTGAAATGGTTCAAATGGCTCTGAGCACTATGGGACTGAACGTCTGAGGTCATCAGTCCCCTAGAACTTAGCACTACTTAAACCTAACTAACCTAAGGACATCAGACACATCCATGCCCGAGGCAGAATTCGAACCTGCGACTGTGGTAGCAGCACAGTTCCAGACTGAAGCGCCTAGAAACACTCGGCCACACAGGCTGGCGAGAAAATATTCAGCGATCATAGTGAACACTTTTTTTCCACTAACTGCACTGTATCTAATGACAGCTAAGAATATTCTGATTTAGTTGGACTAAACGTTGATTGTTAAGAAAAAACTATGGCAGTTTTATCTTAGTTTGAAATGGTCCAGAAAGCTATAATAGAACAGCGTATTCACTACGCAACTCCCGTGTAGGAGCAGTTGAAACCTTACTGAAGCAAAATGCACATGGTTTGTTAATGATCTGTCAGTTTTTGCAGACTCTAGCGCCACTAGGTGAAATTTGAAGATTGAAATCATTCTATACTGGTAGTCTATTCTGTCTCAGTTTCCCCTGTAGATTGAGCATTAGGAGTGAAAATCTGCAACCCTGTCATACACCCTTCCTCACTTCTTGTATATGTTTTACATCACACACCTTTTGCTGCAGTTTACTACGACTTTTCTCAGAATTTGGAATATCTTGCACCATTTTACATTATATAACCCAGAACTCCAAACGCCCCTCCAAAAGATTTAATCTGCCCTCAATTTGCTGTCATCAAGGAATGAGGGGGTCGAGACGGAGCCGCGCTGCCCTCTGGTCTCCTGGCAGGGTCGCCATCGCTACACGGCGCCTGCGTCCGCTTTTAGCCGTCCGGGCGTTCACGCGTGGCCAGCGAGGGCGCTGAGGCGGCTGCCCCGGTCCTTTGTGAGGGCCCCGGGGGCGGAAGGGCGGCGCTCAACCGGAACACCCTTACTTACCGCGCGCCGCCGGCCTCCGCAGCGAATCGCAGCAGCCGGTGGCGCGCGGACACGGTGGAGACACGCGCTCCAAACACACTCCCCCTCTGAGAACACAGTGTCACTATTCCCAGGTAGGGCTCGGCACCGAAACTTCAAGCTGGCTGTCACTTTCACAACTTTCAGTACAGAACTGTTTTCGCGTGATGTTAAATCTGTAGCAAACGGTGAAGTTACGTTCTTGTATCTAGCTATCGATCTTTGCATACAATTCTTTAGACACGCTCAGTAGGAGGACTGTAAGATGCTCTTTGAGCGGCCGAGTCACGCCATGAGAGTCGAACGCAGCACGTGCCTGGTAGGAGCAAAGCAAGCCCTGGTAGGCGGCTGTTACTCGAGAGGCGCGGATGTGATAGGATGCTTGATCCTTGTCTAAGAATAGAGTCCAAGTGATCAAAGTCGACTGTTCACTCGCAGACACAGAGATAATGACGGATGCTCATTTTCTTTCTCGTATTACGAGGCTTGCGGGGTGATTTTCGCGGTACTTTCGGAACTTTCGGACGCGTTTTCCATATTCACATGTTACGTTCGTTGCTTTGTTAAACTGTTTCATTTTCGAAGCACGGTACAGAATCGGCTTTCTATCAATATGTCCTAATATTAGGACCTTTTAACCTCGTGAGATTCCCATTCTATGAAATTTCTCTTACTTTTCAGAGGTAGGTAGATTTTATTTTCTTGATATGTTTCACGCAGCGTGAAAGAATCCTTACGAAAAATATTGAAAGAGATTTTGTCATTCACTATTGTCAAAGTTAAGTCTAAATAATTTAACTGTCGGGAGCTGTTTTCAAGTTTACATGTAGTTTGTTAAAGATCTCGAACAGGTGGTTAATGCGATTAGATATAAAGAGCATATATTAGGGAAAAACGGTACGAACGTACATAATTCGTCATTCGCTGACCACCTTATCACAGGACACAAACCTAAAGATGTTCATGATATTAGTATCTTACATACGGAAAAGAAAGGCTTCAGACTTGATATTCTTGAACAGTTGGAAATTTTCAAACATTTTTCCCGTAACGACCATTTAATCCTCAATGAGCAATTACAATTACGTGATAAAAATTTCTTTGATGGTGTAAATCCGTTGCTTAAAATCACTTAACGCGGAATATTGCTATTATGCTTCCCGTACTGTAGCCTTAAATATTGTTCTCTCTCCCAATCTTACAGTATAATATTTTGTTCAACTTTCGATCTGGTACATACTATCTGACATAATGTAATCAGCACATTACATGCACTCCTGTTCCAATGCTTCTGACAGCTGTTGTCACTGTAAATTACAAGCATTCAATACTAGATGGCGCGATACAAGGTGCCGACTTGCCAACATCGACGGCGCGCGCGCCTCTCAGTCTGATGCTGCTTACAGTGCCGGCCGCACACGCGACCCTTAGGGGCGCGTCTTAACCACGTTGTGCATTCCTAGGAAAATTTTATAATGTACAAATATATTTTTATCTTTAACGTGAGCACTGTTGCTCTAAACCATTTCATAACTATTTACTCTTTGTAAGTATGCTTTCTCTGCCTACTGTACCGTAGCAGTTAGCTATGATGTAATTTTATTACATATGTTTAATTTAATAATTTTTATATTATTCCAAAACCCTGTTATAGGTAATGTAAAATTTTTTTACTTCTGATGAAGGCTGTCTTAGAGCAGTTGAAACCTAGGTAAAGTTGAAAATTTTTTATCTGTGCAACCGAAGAGCTGTATTTTCAAGTAATATTATAAATTTCGTCTACGGTTGCTGCATTATCGGCCATGTTCAAAATTGTCCGCTACTGCTGTTGGTGAAAGAATGTATCGTCACGTAGTATAGAGCGTGGCTATTTTGTGTCGGGTATTGGCTGGATAACAAGAAAGGCCCAGCATACTGATTGCACACAGTTGAGTCGTAAGCTTGGTCACTGGTCATCTGAACTGTCATTAGTCATGTGAATTGTGACGTTTATTACAGATTGTTCTTGTTAAATTCACGTGAATCTATTAAATAGTTAGTGTGAGAGCTCCTCGTCCAGACCGTGAAGTCCCGACGGATGTCGACCGGCCGCCATGTCATCCTCTGCCATGCGAATGCAGTATGAAGGGCATGTGCTGAACACACAGGTCTCCCGGTCCTTTTGGAGACTTTCCACACAAGGCAGCAGCCATTACTCAGTAGAGTCGCTCTTCATTTGGCAGCAAGAGGCCGGGTGCACCCCAACCAGTCCTTCCACCGAGGAAAAGTCGTCGGCAGTACCGGGAATCGAACCCCAATGGCCGGCCGCGGTGGTTTAGCGGTTCAGGCGCTCAGTCCGGAACCGCGGGACTACTATGGTCGCAGGTTCGAATCCTGCCTCGGGCATGGATGTGTGTGATGTCCTTAGGTTAGTTAGGTTTAAGTAGTTCTAGGGGACTGATGACCACAGAAGTTAAGTCCCATAGTGCTCAGAGCCATTTGAACCATTTTTTTGAACCCCAATGTCTACCATCTACGTTGACCGCTCAGTTACAGAGGAGGGAAAGTATTTAGTATGCCCAAGGTAAATATACCCTTTTCATGGTCATATTTCAATAACAAATCAGCTATAATGCTTTCTTATACACTGAAGAGCCGAAGAAACGGGTACACCTGCCTAGTACCGTGTAGCGCCCCGGCGAGCACCAAGAAATACCGCAACACGACGTGACACCGACTGTACTAATATCGCAAGTAGGGTGGACGGATCTGAAACCATGAATCCCGCAGGGCTGTCGATAAATCCGTAAGAGGGGTTGAAGACCTCATTTGAAGAGCACGCTGCAAGGTATCCCAGACGCACTTAATAATGTTCATACCTGGGGCGTTTGGTGGCCATCAGAAGTGTTTAAACTCAGAAGAGTGATGCTGGAGCCACTCTGTAGCAATTCTGAACGTGTGGGGTGTCGCATTGTCCTGCTGGGACTGTTCAAGTTCGTCGGAATGCTCAATGGACATGAATGGATGCAGGTGATCAGACAGGATTCTTCCGTACGTGTCACCTGTCAGAGTCGCATCTAGATGTATCAGTGGTCCCATACCACTCCAACTGCACACGCCGCACACCATTACAGAACCTCCACCACCTTGAACAGTCCTCTGCTGACATGCAGGTTCAATGGAGTCATGAGGTTGTCAACTTACCCGGACACGTCCATCTAGTCGAATCAATTTGAAACGAGATATGTCCGACGAAGCAACATGTTTCCAGTCATCAACAGTCCAATGTCGGTGTTGACGGGCCTAGGTGAGGCGTAACGCTTTGTAATGTGGAGACATCAAGGGTACACGAGTGGGCCTCCGGCTCCAAAAGCCCATACTGATGATGTTTCGTTGAATGGTTAGCACGCTGACACTTGTTGATGGCCCGGCACCTAAATCTGCAGCAATTTGCGGAAGGATTGCATTTCTGTCACGTTGAAAGTTTCTCTTCAGACGTCGTTGGTGCCGTTCTTGCAGGATCTTTTCCCGGCCGCAACGATGTCGGAGATTTGATGTTTTACCGGATTCCTGATATTCACGGTACACTTGTGGAATCGTCGTATGGGAAAATACCCACTTCGTCGCTACCTCGGAGATGCTGTGTCCCGTCGCTCGTGTGCCGACAATAACACCACGTTCAAACGCACTTGAATCTTGATAACCTGCCATTGTAGCAGCAGTAACCGATATAACAACAGCGCCAGACACTTGTATTACCGCGGTGCCGTATTCTGTCTGTTTACATACTTCTATCTTTGAATATACATGGCTATATCAGTTTCTTTGGCTCTTCAGTTTAAATTCAGGGGTGTAAACTTTATGTATGAGAGAGTATTTCAAATAAGAGCACTTACAGGAATTACATTTGCAGTTAATCACCAAATGGGATTACGACAGCCTCTTCACAAAATGCTTCTGGCATCTGTCAGTCCGGTGGTTGTTGAGCCTCCTCTTGTAATTTTTACACGACCCAAAATCTCTCATTATGTGGCTAAGAACTGCCTGGCACACGACTCACTGTTGGTGCAGTTTCCAACGCATTGTCCATGTGAAGTGCCCGATCGTCCTTGCTCTGCTGTGCTTCACCGGCTACCTTCAGTTACAGCTCGTTACTCCCTTGTTCCATATACCATATCTGCGAACTCTGGTTCCGATGTGAAATGAGACTGTTGTACAACTGGAGGAACCTTCCGATTACGCTGCTCACGGAGTCTGATGCACCGATAATTGTCTGTGCATGGGGTTTTTGAAGAAAAAAATAAAATGAGCCTGAGGATCTCTGTTAGAACTACAACGAATATTTCCGTTTTGACTACAAATATCTGCCTGTGAAGACGTAAGAGGCGGGAATAACCGCTTTTGGTTTAATAGGGACTTGTGCAGCCAAGTTATGCGCGTATAGTGCACAAAATATATTACGTAGCGGAAGAAATCAAGAATGCGGCGATCAATGAATCAGTCATGGCGCACACCGACGCACTGAAATTGTATACATCCCATATTAGAGTACTGAGGAGAAAATTCGTTTGAGTGCACCGCTATGTTGATTCTCAGGAAAATGAGATTCGTCGTTAGGAAAACAATAAAAAAGAGAATTAAAAATAGAAACAGAACAAATCACACGATTATTTCCTGAAATGGAATAATACGAAATCTAGTGTGCTCTAAGCGTAATTTTGTAAATAAGCTGTCAGTTGCGTGCGAGTAACGCCTACGTGACACAGTGAGCTTTCAAATGTAACACGTAGCGTGTTGCCGATCACACAGTAGACAGCAGTTTCTGATGGCTGAGGTAGAGTAGACGGATGCTGGTGATGCTATCACTCCTTAGTTCAATCAGCTTCTCACTGGACCTCACTCTCTACCTCAGAAAAATCAAAGGAGGTACAGGGAATCGAATACAGGTCCTCCCACACCGAAGGCAGCGACCCAAGCAATTTGGAGGCCGTCACCATAGTAAAAACATGATAAATATCTTCTAGTCCCTATAGTTGTATTTTAGAAGATAAACCGTGAATGTTCGGTGCCTAAAGAAAGTGGATTTGGGCAGTCATCGCTGAAAGGCTCTCACTTCACACAAGTTGAAAGCTACCAGTTTGATTTCTACTTAATGTAAAAACTGTTTGGCGACGGTAGTCAGTCTGATGGCGGCCTTTTAAGATGAAAGCTAGTTAATTGAATAAATTAATAGTGTAGAACATCCACAGTTTTGTGCAGTACATTTGTGAGTAAAAAATAAAGCAAATTTTACTGTGGAAAATGTTTTGTGACGTTCACTTGTGATGCAGGGAAAAGCAACGGCACTTCTGGCTCTGAGCACTATGGGACTTAACATCTATGGTCATTAGTCCCCTAGAACTTAGAACTACTTAAACTTAACTAACCTAAGCACAGCACACAACACCCAGCCATCACGAGGCAGAGAAAATCCCCGACCCCGCTGGGAATCGAACCCGGGAACCCGGGCGTGGGAAGCGAGAACGCTACCGCACGACCACGAGATGCGGGCGGCACTTCTGGCACTAAAAGTTTGTTTTGTCCGTACAGATGTAGGAGCTTGTGGAAATGATAGTTTATAAAATAGAAAACACGTTACTGAGGGATAAGGAGCCATGTTGGCGACTGGATAATTTTTTTTTTTTTTTTTCAGATACGCACGAGACTCAACACGTTATCCTGAATGGAGGCCATCTACAGGCACTTTTGGAGTAACGTCTGGTGCGGTACAGATCAGTCTAATAGGGAGTTAGCTGTCTACATTTTATAGCAATGGCAGCAGATGTTAGTGGATAGTTTCGTTGGCATGCCAGGGTCGTAATAAATGGTTTACTATCTATGAAGGAACCAAGTCCGATACAAACTGCAAGGAAGGTCTGGACAAAATGTAAACCGTGTACTAAGACGGGAAACCAGCTGTCAAATGCAGAGATCTGTATCTCACGAAACGTAAAATCGTGGTGGTGTTTCACCGCGGGACTAACAAGTGGAGTCGTCATGTCGTGCAAATATTCGCGAACGACTGCGTGGAGAGGTATGCAGCGGAACCATGAAAGGGCAAGCTATGGCTCCTGGCAGGTACTGAGAAACTGGAGTTTTAATAAACGAGTACCACCGTCTGGATCACTATATCTGTTTCGATCTGCCCTGCACACCATCTTCAGGTCTGGCGTCGCAAGGTGCAGTTAGTCAATAGTGGCACGAATAACATAAAACTCAAAGTACTGTTGACAAACTGTACCTAGCGGAGCCAGACCTGAACATGATTTGCAGGGCAGATTGAAACTGCTAGATTTTGTGATCCAGACGGTCTTTCTTCGTTTATTATAGTAAGTTAAGTATGGTACCTAAGACAGGGCGCCAGCTCTGAAACTCGGAATTGTCTACGAAAGACATTGCCTACAAAACATGTACAGTCAATACTTCAAATCTGTTGGATTGTGTTAAGCTTCGCAGTAACCGGAGACGGGGATTGTACAAACTCAATCCTGACAGACCAAGGAGATTGATTATCACAACTGCCGAAATAATCTTAACTGGCAGACATCCGGTTGAAGACGTCGTACGTGTAGTGACAATCTACGTAGAATACTTCACTAAAATAAATGTTGGTTTTTTTCTGCAAAATCTGTATTGACCAAGATCGCATATAGGGAAATAGATAATTAGTTTCGACCGTATTCGCTCATCTTTAAATCAGAATATAAAAAGTCGTGTCTAAGGTAAGAAGACACTTTTGTCAGTTGGTTGTTAATAATGCCTAGGAATGTCAGCTTCGAACTCGTGCTTGTAACTTGTGTATCAAGTAATTAACTTGTGTTACAAGTACGAGTTCGAAGTTGACGTTCCCATGCGTTGTTAACAACGAATTGACAAAAGTGTCCTCTTACCTTGGACACAACTTTTCTTACTCTTATCTGAAAGTGAGTGGAGGCAGTCGAAACTAATTTGCCACACTGTACTCGCTTTCGGGAGGACGATGGTTCAAATCCGCGTCCGGCCATCCCGAATTAGGTTTCCCGTGATTTCCCTAAATCGCTTCAGGCAAATGGAGGGATGATTCCTTTGAAAAGGCACGGCCGACTGCCTTCGCTATCCTTCCCTCACCCGATGGGGCCTGTGACATCGCTGTCTGGTTCCCTGACACAAATCAACCAACCAACCAACTAGTTATCTGTTCCCGTATTTGTGGCCATGGCCACTAAATAGTTTCCAAAACGTCAACATTCGTTGAAGTAACACACTGATGTCTCTACACTGAAAATGTCTGGTAACTATAGCTTCAGCAAAAGTTATTCAGCGTACGAACAGAGAATATAGCAGTCACATCGGTGAAATATCTAGGAGTGTACGTACGGCGCGTTTTAAAGTGAGAAAACCACGTGATACTAATCGCAGGTGAGGCAGACGCCAGGCTGGGATTCACCAGAAGAATCCTTAGCAAGTGTAGGCCACCACAAAGGACGCAGCTGACGAAACCTTCGTTCAATAAATGCCCGAATATTACTCGTCAGTGCTGGACCCGTACGCGATAGGGGAAATAGAGAAGATCGAGAGAAGAGCAGCACGTTTCGTTAAACGTTCAGTTAGTAACCGCAAAAGCATCACGGATGTGGCCAACCTCCTCCAGTGGCACACTCTGCAAGAGAGGCGTTCTGCATCGTAAGGTGGTTAACCGATAAAGTTCGGAGCGCGTATGTTCTTAGAAGAGTGAGTTAGTATGTTGGTTGCTTCCCCATATTTATGTCTCGCGAAAAGACCGTGAAGTCCGCAGCTCGTGGTCGTGCGGTAGCGTTCTCGCTTCCCACGCCTGGGTTCCCGGGTTCGATTCCCGGCGGGGTCAGGGATTTTCACTGCCTCGTGATGACTGGGTGTTGTGTGATGTCCTTAGGTTAGTTAGGTTTAAGTAGTTCTAAGTTCTAGGGGACTGATGACCATAGATGTTAAGTCCCATAGTGCTCAGAGCCAAAAGACCGTCAAGACAAAATTAGACTCATTCGAGCCCTCACGGATGGTTACCAGCTACGTTTTTCCTCGTGGACCATTCGAGAGTGGATCACGAAAATGGTGAAGAGGTGCAAAGTACCCTCCGCCGAACAACGCACGGTTGCTTGCGGTATGTAGATGCAGACGTAGATTCTTGAAGCCCCGAAGTTTTCTCCACAAGGCATCGCGCAGATAAAGCCAGAACACGGCAACAGCTTGCAATCGAAGTTTTTGTTACGCTTTAATATGTGGTTCCCTGAATGCACCGTGTGCTGTGTACTTCGGAGTGGTATGCAGAAGTGCACAGTGGCAACAAGAGCCGCATTTGAGATGTGTTACTACAGAAGAATATTGAAAATTAGACGGACCGATAAGAAATGTCGAGTTTCTATGTAGACATCTCTTAAGAGATCAGGGAGTAACTTTCGTGGTAGCAGAGAGAGCTATGAGGATAAAAACTGGATAGGAAGTCAAACACTGGAATGAAACCAGCAAATAAGAGGGCGTAGGTTGCCGTTGCTACTCAGAGATGGCTCAGGAGAGTAATTCGTGCTGGGCAGCATCAAACCAGTCAGAAGTCTGAAGACTCAAAAAATCATTCCCCAATAGGGATGGTGACGAAAGCGGAGTAACGTAGAAGCTTTATTCAGGAACGTCTGCAACTGTTTCAATCAAATTTTGCACGTACATGACTCACTGTTTGTATAAAGATATTGTGCGGATAATATGCCGCAGCCACCTCTAGAGATGAGGGCTGCTATGAGAAAAAGTGACACGTAAAAATATTCGATAAACGCTGACACCATTATCAAATCCACAGTTTTCGCGGTCGCTAGACTTATTGGTGACAGTCGCGATGACGTGCCAGACGTGGACCAACGCGTTGTTGACATGCTCAGTTTTTTTGAAACTGTAATAATTTTTTTCTTAGAGTTTATATGTAAGTGTAACATTAGCGAACACGAGTGAAGCATAGGGGAAAAGCTAGCTCCTTTCATGCACAAAAAATCATAATTATCTTCCTTTCATTTTGTACATATAATGCAGTCTGCTTTGTACATGTGTACCTACTTCGAAAAAAAAAGGCATTAAAAAGCATGCCGAGCAACGATAGTAGTAGAAAACAAAATACTTATCTATTTCTGGAAACTTAACGGTATTGTCCATGTACAGGGCGATTATAATTAAAGTTAAACTTTCAAACCGCTGTAGAAATAACACCACTGGTCAGAATGACGTCGGATTGCAACGGAATGTAGATATAGATGGCTCTGTAAGCATCATAATTTAATAGTGGTCGACTACAAGTGACAAATAATCATACAATGCCCAAGGTGTACGTTTGACGTTAAAAAGACTGTAATACTCAGTGTGAATGAGTGTACAGGTGTGATACTGTTACTGACTTAAGCCCATCCACCACTGTAAGGTCATACCACATCGGATGGCAAAAATAGGCTTTTAATTGTCCCGAGGCCAAAAACCGCGAAATGCATCAATCACATCGGTTTTTAATTGTACTGAGACCAAAAACCGCATAAAAAAACATCAGTCAAAATCAAATCGGATTATTAATTTCCGTGTGACTGGCGTAAAACATGTTCAATATGCAAGCCACCGTTTTCTGCAACAAGTCGAAATCGAGAAACAGCATGTTCCACAACTGATCGAAGTGTTTCCGAGCTGACGTTCAGAATATGTTGCGCAATGCGTTCCTTCAATGCAGCTAAGTTTGTAATCGGAACACTGAACATATCATCTTTCAGATAGCCACACAGCCCGAAGTCACACGGATTAAGACCAGGTTGTCGGGACGGCCAGGCTGTAGAGAAATCGCGGCTGATAATTCTTGCATTTCCGAAATGGCGCTTCAGCAGCTGCTTAACTGGATTTGCGATGTGTGGAGGTGCGACATCTTGCACAAAAAAAACCCCATCCGCGCTGATGGAGAGCTGAAATGACGCGGTTGCGCAAAAGACACTCATAGCGTTTACCAGTGACGGAAGCACACGTCGCTCTGCAGAAGTTCCGGACACTGAAGGGCTTGAAGAAAGGACCGGCAGCAGCCGTCTATTCGGAAAAATATGGCCCTATGATAAATAATGCCGTAAACCCGCACCAGACAGTGACCTTTTCAGGATGAAGTGGTACAGGTTGATTCGCGTGTGGATTTCCCGTCGCCCATATTCGACATTTCTGTGTATTGACATATCCTGTCAGATGGAAGTGGGCTTCGTCTGTCCACAAAATCTTCCACGGCCATTCATTGTCCACTTGCATGCGAACAAGAAATTCTAAGGCAAAGGTCTCTCTTGCTGACAGGTCAACAGGAAGCAACTGGTGCACATGGGTAATTTTGAACGGATAGCAAAGAAGGATGTTTCTTAGGATTTTACGTACTGTACTCACGGGTACGTCCAATGTTCGGGCTATTCTCCGTGCACTGAACGTTTGTACACCACCACTCGTCTCCTCCTGTACTCCTGTGGTCACTGCTTCCACTAAGGTCGAATCAATTCGTTTCCTCCCTCTACCATGTTACACACCGAAAGAACCCGTCTTTTCGAATTTCCGAATCATTTTCTCCAGACCCACGGCAGGCAGTCACCGGACAAACGGCTTTTCAGTGGCCGGAACTTCTGCAGAGCGACGTGTGCACAGTCATCATTCTTGTAATACAGCTTTAGAAGCAGAGCGCGATCCTGCATTGAGACAGTCATGGCGAACGTCGCAGACGCGAAAGGAGGAAAATCCGTGTACCCGGCGTGTTTATACCAACTTCAGTGGGTCGTGCGCATGACAGGTGTTTCCATTTACGTTTTCTGACACATATAGCGCCATCTATTGATAAATTTTCACACTATTTTCTTCTTCTACCATACGTTTTCCCCCCTTCTCTGATAGTATTCCGTTGCAGTTTGACGTCATTCTGTTGAGTGGTGTTATTTCTCAAGCTCTTTGAAAGTTTAACTTTAATTATAATCACTCTTTATGTAATACTTTCATTCATTTAACAGTAAGGTATTTAGTATATCTACATCGAATTTTCATTAATTCTCGGACAACTAGCATGCCTGTTATAAATAACAAGATATTACTCTTATAAAAATGATGACTAAATATTAGTTGAGTAACATCCATTTGTTAATAAATATGGAATTTAAAGAAAACAAATTTTACCAGCTACTTTACGATTACCGGCCCTAGACGCTACACAGCCAGCTATCGACGATTCTGTTAAATGTTTCATATGCTACACCGCCCGCAAATCTTATAAAACAGTTTTTCCAGTTTATATGAGAATGGCATCGTACTGCTTTATGAAACTGATCACCTTCGAAAGCTATGACGAAAATCGTGTTTTAAGGTAACCTCGTCCATCAGAATCGTACCTTACGGGATGGGGCTGTCACGTTCACAGAACGAGGGCCAGCCGTGTCTCAGCGCGACCTGCGCCGGCCGACACGTGGGAAGCACCTCCCAGCTGCGGAGCAAGCGATCGCCGCGAGGAAGCTCCATGTCTGGCGACCGTGACAGGGTTTCATTTCTGGCGGTAACCGCAGAACAAAACCGACGGCCGCTCCCAGAAATGACGGCTGCGTCGAATTTCGATGTGGCAGATCGATTCTTGCGGCGTCAGGTGCCGCATCGGATAACGTCACTCCACCAGCTGCCCGATTCCCTCGCCACACCGGCGGCTGGAATTGGATGCGGCAGAAGGCAGCTTTGCCGTTGCCACTCGTAATGCCAGAGGCTAAAAGTGCTAACGGGAAATTTAAAGTAAAATGAAACAGGAAACGGCTAAATCTGCGATTTGGACACGCTGTGGAAAGACTGCAGTGTGAACAGTGTGTGTAATATATAGTACACGGGCAAAGAATGACCCCATATGAACAGCATACCAGCAGCTAAATTAGCGTTTGTTTTGTATCGAATAGTATAGTAAATTAGGCACACCAAGAATGTGTCAACTATTCGTGATTGCCCTTTCATCATTCTCTCTTACGTTATAACTACCTCTTTGAAGTACACTAAAGAACCGAAGAAACTGGTACACTTGCCTAATATCGTGTAGCGTCCCCGCGAGCAAGCAGAAGTGCCGCAACACGACGTGGCATAGCGTCGACTAATGTCTGAAGTAGTGCTGGAGGGAACTGACTCCATAAATCCTGCAGGGCTGTCCATAAATCCGTGAAAGTACGAGAAAGTGGAGATCTCATCTAGACAGCCTTTTGCAAGGCATCCCAGATATGCTCAATAATGTTCGTGACTGGGAAGTTTGGGAGCCAGCGGAAGTATCTGAACTCAGGCGAGTGTTCCTGGAGCCACTATGTAGCAGTTATGCATGTGTACGGTGTCGCATTATCCTGCTGGAATTGACCGAGTCCGTCAGAATGCACAATGTACATCAATGGTCGCAGGTGATCAGACAGGATGCTTACGTACGTGTCACCTGTCAGAGTCGTATCTAGACGTATCAGGAGAACCATGTCACTCCTACTGCACACGCCTCACACCATTACAGCGTCTCCAGTAACTTGAACAGTCCCCTGCTGACAATCTGCCGTGCAGGGTAGCCGCGCGGTCTTGGGCGCCTTGTCATGGTCCGCGAGGCTGCCCCCGTCGGAGGTTCGAGTCGTCCTTCGGGCATGGGTGTGTGTATTTTCCTTAGCGTAAGTTAAAGTTAGATTAAGTATTGTGTAAGCTTAGGGAACAATGATCTCAACAGTTTCGTCCATAATACTTTACCACAGATTTCCAAATTTCCTCCTGACAAGCAGAGAAAGTACAGAGAACTGTTCTTTTGCAATCAAATGCTTCTGTCGCACGTAGGATACCCCACCATGTGTCAGGAAACTGAAAAGCATCGAGCACTGAAGGATGTTCTCAAAATTCACTAAAAGGGCGTTAGAAAGCCCAAAAAACTGTTGGATGTCTGATGAAATTTGTGCTAAATGTTTTAGGGAACAGTTGTACTTAAACTGTAGCTTTTTTGACTAAAAAAGGTGTCCATAAACAATAGAACTTACCGACACTGTACATACGCATCCATAAGAAGTAAAAAGTATTGATTTCTTGTGTGTGGCTACTCCTCCCCCCCCTCCCCCCCCCCCACATCCCCAAACGCTGCCAGTCTAACTTCGCCATTGGAACATAGCGTAATACTGATATTTAAATACCAGGGCCGTAGGCTAGTTTTGAGAAGCATCCTGCAAGATAGTGACATACATAACAAAAACATGGACGAATAAACAGCTGAAGGCACAGTAAATGTAAAAACGTAATTTACTGGTTTGCCCAAGCCTTGTATAACGGGAAGGAGGAAAGTCTTCAAAGCTGGTAAGAAAACTGTATGATGCTCGTGAAGGAGAGGACTTGGAAAATATTGAAAACTTGACAGAAATGATAAAGAATTCTTGGATGTGAAGACTTCGATACCTGCAAGGTGGATGAATGGTTGGTCCCAAACGATTCGCAAGAAATCACGAACAATTAAACCGTAGAAACGGTTTTTTTTACCCCAAAACCTTTGAAAATTACGTACCGTAATTACACTGCAGAGCCAAAGAAACTGGTACAACTGCCTAAAATCGTGAAGGGCGAACAAGGGCACGGAGAAGTGCAGAAACACGACGTGGCGTGGACTCGACCAATGTCTGAAGTACTGCTGGAGGAAAGTGACGCCATGAATCCTGCAGGGCTGTCCATAATTCCGTAAGAGTGCGAAGGGGTGAATATCTCCTCTGAACAGTACGTAGCAAGGCATCGCAAATATGCTCAATTATGTTCATTTCTGGGGAGTTTGGTGGGCAGCGGAAGTGTTTAAACTCACAAGCGTGTTCCTGGAGCCACTCTGTAGCAATTCTGGACGTGTGGGATGTCGCATTGCCCTGGTGGAATTGCCCAAGTCTGTCGGAATGTCCAGTGGACATGAATGGATGCAAGTGATGAGACAGGATGGTTACGTACGTGTCACCTGTCAGACTCATACCTCGACGTGTCAGAGGTCCCATATCACTCCAACTGCACACACCCCACGCCATTACCGAGCCTCCACCAGCCTGAATAGTCTCCTGCTGGCATTCAGGGTCCATGGATTCCTAAGTTTGTCTCCATACCCGTACACGTCCATCCGCTCGATACACTTTGAAACGAGACTCGTCCGACCAGGCAACATGTTTCCAGTCTTCAACAGTCCAGTGTCATTGTTCATGGATCCAGGCGAGGCGTTAAGCTGTGTGTCGTGCAGTCATCAAGGGTACACGAGTGGGCCTTCGGCTCCGAAAGCCCATATCGATGGTGTAACGTTAAATGTTTCTGACGCAGGCATTTGTTGATGGCCCAGCATTCAAATCCGCAGTAATTTTCGGAACGTTGCACTTCTGTCACTTTGAACGTTTCTCTTGACTGGTCGTTGGTACCGTTCTTCCAGGATCTTTTCCTGGCCGCAGTGATGTCGGAGATTTGATGTTTTACCGTATCCTGATATTCACGGTACACTCGTGCAATGGTCGTACGGGAAAATCCCCACTTTATCGCTACATCGGAGATGCTGTGTCCCACCGCTCGTGCGCCAACTATATAACACCACGTTCAAACTCACCTAAATCTTGATAACCTGACATTGTAGCAGTAGTAACTGATCTAACAACTGTGCCAGACAGTTGTCTTATATAGGCGTTGCCTACCGCAGCGCCGTATTCTGCCTGTTTACATATCCCTGTATTTGAATACGCACGCCTATACGTGTTTCTTTGGTGCTTCAGTGTAGATAACAAAGTAATGTATTCCTTATTAGATCATGGTGATACGTGTTACAAACCGGACACAATAGGAAGGACCAGACCCCTTTGCCTTTATCACTCGTTTATCACATCAGAGAAATACACACTTTAAGACAAAATTTAACTACATGAAATATTGCTCCCAGTAAAGGTTAACATAAGCAGTGACAGAGGGTTACTGCTGGCAACAAATTATAAGGAGGCAATGTAAGGTTTATATCAATTTAGCTCAAACACGTAGCTAGTGACTGAATCACGACGCAGACACTTTAACAATTTCGGCAACAATAAATAGCGTGAATTTGTACTCACAGTAACCAACTGGTCAACAGCCTTGCCATTGAATAAGTAGTAGGCCACTTGGAACGAATTAGCAACACCCAGCAACTAGGGGAGTTAATACCAACAGTCTTTAAATGTCTTGCTCCCCATTAAATAAACAAACTTACAGTAATTAAATGAATAACAAATCAAACACACTACGCTCCACTCAAACTCTTCAGTGGAAGCCGAGCCAAAATGAAGATTCCATTAACTGACTGCCACTGAAGTCACACTAAAGCTAATCTCTGTGTTCACAGACACACATTGGGGCAAACTTATACAAGACAAGATTTTGAAGGGAGCACATCAGTAAAACCGGTAGTGGAGCTAACAAGTGCCACTGAAAATTAAGGTACTAGACCGGGGCACAAGTTGGTATACAGTAAGGTTGCCTTAGTGCTACACTGCGCTCCAAAATATTAATTGAAAAGTCCAATTCAAAATTAAGTACACACAAACCAGCATTAATTCACGAGGAGTGACACCAGGTCACTCGAAGGGATGACAACACTTAATTGAAAAGACGAATGTCGGAGGCGGCAGTAACACCAAACACCTTCTCCGAGTTTTTACCAGGGGTCACTTTCCGCTATACAGTTAAACATTTAACCAAGCACAAGGAAGGAACCCCAAAAAGAAAATTCAAGTAAAACCCCCAAAAGATTATAAAGGAAAGGGAACCCCAACTATTTAAATTTAGAAGAATTAGCTCTCCACAAAGGCAGTGTAAGCGCTAAGGCCACACTTAAGAGGCCACCAAAATTGGTTACAAAAAGTCTTATACATTTGCTCCTTTCCTTTAAAAGAAACACAAGGCTGCTTAACTTCTGCTGGACGTCCAGTATGGCTCGTGTGGGGTACACCAGGCAGCAACCCAAGCTAGGCGGTCTCAAGACACAGCGAGCAAAATCAGGAGAGCAGACAGGTAGGCAGCCAACACATAAGTAGGTAGATTTTGTAGGTTCTGGACCACTAGACCAATCTTATAAAAAATAAAAAATTACTCATTAACACTCACAGTTTTTTATTTTCTATAAGATTGATCTAATGATCCAAAACCTACAAAATCTAACTACTATCCCTTTTACCTAATAATAATATAATAATATATAATATAATAATAACTGTAATAAAAAAACCATTTCTCTTGAATACATTTCCCATAGGTGAATTCAATGTAAATAAATAAATTAGGTAATTAACTATTATTTTTTTAAAAAGCATTTTTATAACATATTCTTAGTCCCAAAAAATGTCCTCCTTTTGACTTCTCTAAAAAACATGTTTTTTAAAATTATTTTTGAAACAAATTTTTAAAAAGACATTCTTTATAACATTTTCTGAGCCCCAAAAAATGTCCTGTTTTTGACTTTTGTGAAAAACATGTTTTTTAAAATTATATTAACAAATAAGTATATACAATTATTTTCTTTCCGCTTTATCAGCCATAAGATTATTGTGAGCTGTTGTTTGTAAATGTTTTTTGAATGAAGACTTATTTACAGTTCTACCACATTTACAAGTAACAATTAATCAAAATGTATTAGTTAACAAAAGTAAATTTTAGTAAATTATAACTGACAACAAAAAATGGACAACAATAAGAAAATAAAAAAGTGAATTAGTTAACTAAGGTAAATTGTATTGTTTATCTAAGTAAAATGTATTAGTTAAGAAAAGTAAATTTTAGTAAATTATAAATGGACAACACTATTAATTTTATATGCATTAAATGGAGAACATAGAGCAAAAGAAATGTGCTAAATGCTGTATAGTTAAGGACATTACAGACTATGGAACAGATAAACAAAGATCACTTTGTAAAAAGTGTATAAATATTGGTCAACCTAATAGATATTATTCAAACAAAAGAATTAAGAATGATAACATACTGAACAACACGAACGATATAAAAAAATGTACTAAATGTGACACAGTAAAAAGTGTAACAGAATATGGGAAAAAAATAGGTAAACCAAGATCAATTTGTAAAAAATGTTTAAATAATGATTGTATTAGCAGATATTCTATTAAAATGGCTAATATGCAGAATAGTATGGGAGAAATGCAGGACAGAAAACAACAAACTGGACAGAATTGTATGGACAACAAAGAACAAAACGAATAAAATTATATGGACAACAAAGACCAAAATGAACGAAATTGTACGGACAACAAAGAACCAAATGACCAAAATTCTATAGACAACAAAGAACAAAATGAACAAAATTGTATGGATGGCAAAGAACAAAATGAACAAAATTGTAGGGACAACAAAGAACAAAATTAACAAAATTGTATGGACAACAGTTTAAAAATATGCACTTTATGTAATATTAAAAAGAATTTAGATTGTTTTGCAAGAAATCATGAAAAGATACTATCAATTTGTAGAGAATGTAGAAAATTAAGGTGGTCAGAATATAAAAAAAGTAATATAGATTACCCAAATCTAGGTTTTTGTTGTGGACAATTCTCACTTGGCTAACAGAAAAGAACAAATCCAATGTAAAGATATTAAAATGAAAATTTTAAGAAATTTATTGTTCAGATTTTAGAATATAATTAAACACATAAATCTTTTAAGCATATTGATGAAGATGATAAAAAATTACTAGAACATTTAAAACTGTCCTATTTAGATGTATTAAAAAGGCAAAAAACACTATATTTGTTAATAAATACACCTGTTTCCTTACTTATGTTAACTAATACATCTGTTTCCTTAGTTAAGTAAATAAATAATTAATTTACTTAGATATGTAAACTAATACATCTGTTTCCTTAGTTATGTAAAACACAAACATAATTGTATACATCAACAATAAATTAAACACAGAAAATATACCTGATTGTTATTGGTTGGAAAAAGAAATTAAAAATAAAAGTATGGATCTAGATTACAAGATTAAAGTTAAACTAGATAAAATAAAAACAAGACCAAATAAGAATAAAGAAAGCCTTGTGTTTGTTGTTTAATCTATTTTAATTATTTCGAATTTATCTGGAATAACTATATTATTCTGTTTAAAAAAAAAGTGTAACATGAATGGTGGATATTCGTAATTAAGTCTAACTATACTTACTATGTATTTGCGAATGTAATAATTTCCAAAAATGTAACGAGGTCGAATTAAATTTCCATCTTCTGCACAATAGATATGGCAACCATTATACCCTAAATAACTAAATAATAAGAGATACCATTCTTTTTCTATAGTTTTCTTAGTTATGTAAACAAATACATTTGTTTCCCAAGGAGCAACATCTTTAGGAATAATTAATTTATCCATTTCATGTAAATAAATTTATTTAGAAAAAGTAAAATATGAAGATGTTAAAAAATTATTAGAAAATCTTAGACCATCCAATTTGGATGATTTAACGGCCAGACATTAACGTTAACATACGTTTACATGTTTATTTTTATAAAATTTACTTTTGCTAACTAATACATTTTAATTAATTGTTACTTGTAAATGTGGTAGAACTGTAAATAAGTCTTCATTCAGAAAACATTAACATGCAACAGCTCATAATAATCTTATGCTGATAAAGTGTAAAGTAAATAATTGTATATACTTATTCTTTAATATAATTTTAAAAAGCATATTTTTCGCAAAAGTCAAAAAACTGACCAATTTTTGGGGCTAAGAAAATGTTATAAAAATGCTTTTTTAAAAAATAATAGTTAATTACCTAATTTATTTATTTACATTATATTTACCTATGGGAAATGTATGCAAGATAAATGATTTTTATTATAGTTATTATTATATTGTATATTATTATATTATTATTAGGTAAAAGGGATAGTAGTTAGATTTTGTGGGTTCTGGATCATTGGATGAATCTTATGGAAAATGAAAAATTGCGAGTGTTAATGAGTAATTTTTTATTTTTTATAAGATTGGTCTAGTTGTCGAGAACCTACAAAATCTAACTACTCACATATCCTCCATCCTGAACCGGCAGAACACGTACAACCAACTCCACATATACGTGGTTGCTTCCCACCTCGTACCTCGCGGCGTCTCAGCAGGTAGCCCCAGCAAACGTCAACTGCCACTCGCCACGCAAAAGCGGGGAAAACAACAAGGCAAGCAAAGATAAGAAACATCGAAGGATCGATAATGGACATGCAAGAGACTGGCGCGTCAGTAACGAGCGCCACAGCTCACATGGCTGAACAGAAAAAAGTTGTAATCCATATGTCTTTCCCTCTTTAGTTTGATCAACTTGGTTTGTACTCTAGTACCAAAGACAGTAAACTGTTATGCTCATCGAGTGATTCAGGCTTGTACTCCTCCCCGACTTGGATCCTGTCAATGAACTGGGCACTTTATGAATTCTGTGGGTCCAGATTCGCCAAAAAGGTGGTGTTGGTGTGTACAAGCGTGTGTGGAGGGACTCACCAGACGACGGGCTGGGCCTCCTTCATTAGCCGGACCCTCTCGAGCACCTGCGCCGCCTCGGCGCGCGGGCCCTGCAGGTCGAGGCGCGCCGTGCAGTGCCAGCACTCGACCAGGTAGACGAGGTAGAGCAGCGCCAGGAAGGCCACCGGCACGTACAGGTAGCCGTCCTCGCACGGCGACATCTGGCGCGTGCGCGTGATGGGGTACAGCGAGAAGTTGATGATCACCTGCGGCACACGGCGCCAGCGTCCGCTCCGTCACAACCTGCTGCAGCTCACCCTCGTCACCAGCAAAGCCACAGACTGTCAGGCACATCCAGACCGTGCACTACCACTCTTACTGTCACCTAATCTTATGCGTATCCTGAAAGCAGTGCTACCAGTGTAGACAATACGGTGCCCCCAGCTGGACCAGAGGGCTTATGTGAGCTATTCCCAGAACCAATTGAAGTTGTACAACCTGAGGGAGGCCCACTCATTCGACACTATGCTATGGTTTTGTGCACTGGGTGTCACGTGTTGCGGAGTTTCCCTCTACCTTAGGGTGTAGTGAACACCAGCTGCAGTAGGGCTGCCCTTGGTATGGTGGAGGGTGAACCTAAACCACGACCCCCCAATAGTCTGTCACTGCTCACACAAGGGATCAGATTTGAATGTGGGCATTTAGCCCTAGGTGAGAAACCTCGTGAACCAATGAAAATATTTCACCACCAAAGGATAGTCCATTCCTTGGAATTCACATTGCATCCCCGCACAACAGTTTACATCTACATACATACTCCGCAATCCACCATACGGTGGATGGCGTAGGGTACCTCGAACCACAACTAGCATCTTCTCTCCCTGTTCCACTCCCAAACAGAAAGAGGGAAAAATGACTGCCTATATGCCTCTGTACAAGCCCTACTCTCTCTTATCTTATCTTTGTGGTCTTTCCACGAAATGTAAGTTGGCGGCAGTAAAATTGTAGTGCGGTCAGCCTCAAATGCTGGTTCTCTAAATTTACTCAGTAGCGATTCACGAAAAGAACGCCTCCTTTCCTCTAGAGACTCCCACCCGAGCTCCTGAAGCATTTCCGAAACACTCGCGTGATGATCAAACCTACCAGTAACAAATCTAGCAGCCCGCCTCTGAATTGCTTCTATGTCCTCTCTCAATCCGACCTGATAGGGATCCCAAACGCTCGAGCAGTACTCAAGAATAGGTCGAATTAGTGTTTTTTAAGCGGTCTCCTTTACAGATGAACCACATCTTCCCAAGATTCTACCAATGAACCGAAGACGACTATCCACCTTCCCCACAACTGCCATTACATGCTTGTCCCATTTCATATCGCTCTGCAATGTTACGCCCAAATATTTAATCGACGTGACTGTGTCAAGCGCTACACTACTAATGGAGTATTCAAACATTACAGGATTCATTTTCTTATTCATCTGCGTGAATTTACATTTATCTATATTAAGAGTTAGCTGCCATTGTTTACACCAATCTCAAATCCTGTCCAAGTCATCTTGTATCCTCCTACAGTCACTCAACGACGACACCTTCCCGTACACCACAGCACCATCAGCAAACAGCCCCACATTGCTATCCACCCTATCCAAAAAGATCATTTAAGTAGATAGAAAACAACAGCGGACCTACCACACTTCCCTAGGGCACTCCAGATGATACCCTCACCTCCGATGAACACTCACCATCGAGGACAACTTATTGGGTTCCATTACTTAAGAAGTCTTCGAGCCACTCACATACTTGGGAACCAATCCCATATGCTCGTACCTTAGTTACGAGTCTGCAGTGGGGCACCGAGGCACCGAGTCAAACGCTTTCCGCCGGCCGAAGTGGCCGCGCGGTTCTGGCGCTGCAGTCTGGAACCGCGAGACCGCTACGGTCGCAGGTTCGAATCCTGCCTCGGGCATGGATGTGTATGATGTCCTTAGGCTAGTTAGGTTTAACTAGTTCTAAGTTCTAGGGGACTAATGACCTCAGCAGTTGAGTCCCATAGTGCTCAGAGCCATTTGAGCCAAACGCTTTCCGGAAGTCAAAGAATATGGCATCCGTCTGATACCTTTCATCCATCGTTCACAAGATATCATGTGAAAAAAGGGCGAGTTACGTTTCGCAGGAGCGATGCTTTCTAAAGCCGTGCCGATGCATGGTCAGAAACTTCTCCGTCTCAAGAAAATGCATTATATTCGAACTGAGAATATGTTCGAGAATCCTGCAACAGACCGATGTTAAGGATATTGGTCTGTAATTTTGAGGATCCGTCCTTCTACCCTTCTTATATACAGGCGTCACCTGTGCTTTTTTCCAGTCGCTCGGGACTTTACGTTGGGCAAGAGATTCACGATAAATGCAAGCTTAGTAAGGAGCCAATGCAGTAGAGTACTCTCTGTAAAACCGAACTGGAATCGCATCAGAACCTGGCGATATATTTATTTTCAACCCATTCAGCTGCTTCACAACCCCAGGGATGACTATGTCCTCCATACGGGAATCTGTACGAGACTTAAACGGCGGTATGTTTGTGCGATCCCCCTGCGTGAAAGATTTGTCAAATGCTAAATTTAGAATTTCAGCTTTCGTTTTGCTGTCTTCCGTTGCCAAGCCAGACTGATCAGTGAGTGACTGGATGGAAGCCTTCGACCAGCTTATCGATTTTACATAAGACCAGAATCTCCTTGGGTTTTCAGCAAGATCTTTTGCTAAGGTGGTAGTAGTTGAATGCTTCGCGCATCGCTCTTTCGACAGCAGTACGAATCTCTACTAACTTTTGCCTGTCCTCATTCTCCCGATCTTTCTTGTACCGCGAGTGCAACTGCCTTTGCTTCCTGAGCATTCTCCGAATTGCGCTGTTAAACCACGGTGGGTCTTTTCCGTCCGTAACCCACTTTTTCGGCACATACTTGTCCAATGAGTGGTTTACAATGTGTTTAAAATTTGCCCATAATTCTTCCACGTCCATCATACGGCAAGTAAATGAAGTCAATTCATTTACTAAGTGAGATGCTTACAACTGTTTATCTGCTCTTTCTAGTAAGAATACTCTCATAGCCTTCTTGACCGACTTTTTAACATTCGCAACCATAGTCGTAATGACAACATTACGATCACTAATCCCTGTCTCAATACTGACACCGGTCGATGAGATCTGATCTGTTCGTGGCTACCAGATCTAAAATATTTCCATTACGCTTTGGCTGTCGATTTAGCTGCTCAAGGCAGTTTAGGATAATGTGTTCAAAAACACATTCTAAAACACAGTCTAAGACATCGTGTCGAAACTGTTATGAAGAAACGGAATGTAGTACCAGCGGCTAATAAAGTGGAGGATAGAAGCTACTGGTTTCTAGTTTTCACTGTGGTTTCAGAAAACATAGTTCTTGTGTAATGCAGCTAGCTCTTTATTCGCACGAAGTAATGGCCGCTATCGACGGGGGATCTCAAGTTGATTCCGTATTTCTAGATTTCCGGAAAGCTTTTGACACCGTTCCTCACAAGCGACTTCTAATCAAGCTGCGGGCGTATGGGGTATCGTCTCAGTTGTGCGACTGGATTCGTGATTTCCTGTCAGGAAGGTCGCAGTTCGTAGTAATAGACGGCAAATCATCGAGTAAAACTGAAGTGATATCAGGTGTTCCCTAGGGAAGCGTCCTGGGACCTCTGCTGTTCATGATCTATATAAATGACCTGGGTGACAATCTGAGCAGTTCTTAGGTTGTTCGCAGATGATGCTGTAATTTACCGTCTAGTAAGGTCATCCGAAGACCAGTATCAGTTGCAAAGCGATTTAGAAAAGATTGCTGTATGGTGTGGCAGGTGGCAGTTGACGCTAAATAACGAAAAGTGTGAGGTGGTCCACATGAGTTCCAAAAGAAATCCGTTGGAATTCGATTACTCGATAAATAGTACAATTCTCAAGGCTGTCAATTCAACTAAGTACCTGGGTGTTAAAATTACAAACAACTTCAGTTGGAAAGACCACATAGATAATATTGTGGGGAAGGCGAGCCAAACGTTGCGTTTCATTGGCAGGACACTTAGAAGATGCAACAAGTCCACTAAAGAGACAGCTTACACTACACTCGTTCATCCTCTGTTAGAATATTGCTGCGCGGTGTGGGATCCTTACCAGGTGGGATTGACGGAGGACATCGAAAGGGTGGAAAAAAGGGCAGCTCGTTTTGTATTATCACGTAATAGGGGGGAGAGTGTGACAAATATGATACGCGAGTTGGTATGGAAGTCACTAAAGCAAAGACGTTTTTCGTCGCGGCAAGATCTATTTACGAACTTTCAGTCACTAACTTTCTCTTCCGAATGCGAAAATATTTTGTTGAGCCCCGCCTACATAGGTAGGAATGATCATGAAAATAAAATAAGAGAAATCAGAGCTCGAACAGAAAGGTATAGGTGTTCGTTTTTCCCGTGCGCTGTTCGGAAGTGGAATGGTAGAGAGGTAGTATGATTGTGGTTCGATGAACCCTCTGCCAAGCACTTAAATGTGAATTGCACAGTAATCGTGTAGATGTAGATGTAGATGGTCCAGAGTACGTCGCATGGTGCAGAGCTTTCGTATGAGCTCAGTATCAGGACTGCGGAAGTCCTGCAGCCGTTCTTCTGCGGGCGTGCCCCGGAGTGTAGAGCTGGGCGGCGGTCGCAGCTGGAGAGCTCGCCCAGCCACACAGACGCGGCAGAGTTCACGAGATCCGAGATAAGGCGGGCTCCGCGCCATCAGCGCTACGTGACGTCACGACAAGGGGGAGGTGGGTAGGAGGGGGTGAAGTTGGGGGGGCGGGGGGCACTCGATGCAGCGAGATAAGGCGTGGCGGCAGAGGTCCCCGTGGCAGGGTCGCCGGAAACACGAGTTCACGGGTTCGCACTGTGGACGTCCATCGTCTGATCAGAAGTGAACAGGCGTCTCTGTGTAATGCGGAAATGATTACTAGATTTCAGGAGAGGCAGAGGGAAATGAAAGAAGACTAGGATTTCCGGTCAGATGAATATATCGTAATGTCAGCAGCAGCAGAAAATAGTATAAGGAGAGTAGGAGTCATCTCGTGATGTTGCAATTCTTATTATTTCCGTGCTTGCAAAGAAAATTGGATGAGGAATTCAGCCTCCGTTACGAATAGGAAGGTAGGACGGAAAGTGAGTTACTATGAACAGTTCACAGACAGGGTTGTTCTCATCAGCGTCGACAGCAAATCATCGCTGACCACGTTACATCTGGGGTACTTGCCGACGACGCAAGGAGAGGATGAAGAGAGAAATTACATGAGGATACTGAACGCGTTATGCAATATATAAAGGGAGATGAAAATCTAATAGTCATAGGGGATTGGAATGGAGTTATACGAGAACGAGTTGCAAAAACGGTTAGGGTGAATAGGGATTGCTAGAAGGAATAAGACAGGTGAAAGGCTACTTGAGGTCCGCAACAAAGATCAACTAGTAATAGCGAATGTTCTATCAAGGATCACAAGAGGTACACTTAGAAAAGCCAGAAGATGGGGGAAGATTTCAGTTACCTTCTACATCTACATCTGCATGGTTACTCTGCAATTCACTCTTAAGTGCCTGGCAGAGGGTTCATCAAACCATTTTCACACCACTTCTCTACCACTCCACTCTCGAATTGCGCGTGGGGAAAAAAGGAACACCTAAATCTTTCCGTTCGAGCTCTGATTCCTCTTATTTTATTATGATGATCATTTCTCCCTACGTAGGTGGGTGTCAACAAAATATTTTCTCATTCGGAAGAGAAAGTTGGTGATTGAAATTTCGTAAATAGATCTCGCCGCAAAGAAAACCGCCTTTGTTTCAGTGACTGCCACCCGAACTCGCGTATCATATCAGTGACGCTCTCACCCCTATTGCACGATAACACGAAACGAGCTTCCCTTCTTTGCAGTTTTTCGATGCCCTCCGTCAATCCTACCTGGTAAGGATCCCATACCGCGCAGCAGTATTCCAGCAGAGGACGTACAAGTGTAATGCGGGCTGTCTCTTTAGTGGGTTTGTCGCATCTTCGAAGTGTTCTGCCAACAAAGCGCAGTCTTTGTTTCGCCTTCCGCACAATATTATCTATGTGGTCTTTCTAATTTGAATTGCTCGTAATTGTAATTCCAAGGTATTTAGTCGAATACACAGCCCTTAGATTTGTGCGATTTATCGTATACCCATACTTTATGGGATTTCTTTTAGTACCCATGTCGATGACCTCGCACTTTTCTTTGTTTAGTGCCAATTGCCTCTTTTCGCACCATTCAGAAATTCTCTCTAGATCATTTTGTAATTGGAATTGCTGGTCTGATAATTTTATTAGACGGTAAATTACATCGTCATCTGCAAACAATCTAAGGGGGCTGCTCAGATTATCACCTAGATCATTAATGTAAATCAGGAACAGTAGAGGGCATATGGCACTACCCTGCGGAACGCCAGATGTCACTTCTGTTCTACTTGATGATTTACCGTCTATTACTACATCATGGTGAGGCAGAGATTCCGAAACCAGATACTGGATTGTAAGGCGTACCAGCAGCAGATATACACTCGTATCATAATATAGTAGTGATGATGAGCAGGCTGAATTTCAAGAAAATAGTCAAGAACAATCAATGCCCAAATAAGTGGGATTCAGAAGTACTTACATGGTGGCCATTATTGAACTATATGAAAAAGAACTTAAATTAATTACGAACTACTGCGTCCGCACACTTTATTCAACATGTAAATTTCAGTACAGATATTCGGATTTAGGTTATGACGTGTTCGATATGTCTGCCATCAATGGTGATGATGTGCGCAGACGAATAGCGAAATTCTGGATGACATGCTGAAGTGTCGGAAGTTCGATGCTGTCAACGACCTCCTGAATGGCTGTTTTCAGCTCAGCAGTGGTTTTGGGGTCTTTGCGATACACCTTGTCTTTAATGTAGCCCCACAAAAAGGAGTCGCATATGTTGAGGATTCGGAGAATACGGCGGCGAATCGAGACCCATGCTAGTGGCCTCTGGGTACCCCCGCGCCAGAATGCGGTCCCCAAAGGGCCCCTCCAGGACATCGATGGGGTCGAGCTGCGTCTTGCATGAACCACATCTTGTCGAAATCAGTGTCACTTTGGACAATGGGGATGGACTCATCTACCGAAACCTTCAAGTACCGTTCGGTAGTCAATGTGCCATCACGGAATATGGCACCGGTTATTCCATGACTGGACACTGCACACCACACAGTCACCCGTTGAGGATGAAGATATTTCTCGATCGTGAAATGCGTATTCTGAGTCCCCAAAAGCGGCAATTTTGCTAATTGACGAACCCGTCCAAATGAAGGCGGGCTTTGTCGCTAAACCAAACCATGCATGCGCATAGTAATTCCCACTGTTCCCCCCGGCCATCCGTACAGTTTGAAAGTACTAACGCAAACGGTTCAGAATTTAGGACGATTTTATTTCATATAGTTTAAGAATTGTCACCCTGCAGGAATGGAGAGATACGCTTGAAGTTTTCTGAGGCTATGTACACAGCGATAAGGAATAGCTCAGTAGGCAGTTCACTTGAAGAGGAATGGACGTCTCTGAAAGGGGAAATTACAAAAGTTGGAAAGAAAAGTATAGGCATAAAGAAGGTAGCTGCGAAGAAACCATGGGTAAGGGAAAAAATTCTTCAGTTGATCGACAAAAGAAGGAAATTAATAAAAAAACGCTGAGAGAAATTCAGAAATACATAAATACAAGTCGCTTAAGAATGAAATAAATAGGAAGTAGGAAAGCAAAGGCGAAATGGCTGCATCAAAAATATGAAGAGATGATTTTGGAAAGACTGATTCAGCATCCAGAAAAGTCAAAACAACACTCGGTGAAACTGAAAGCAATGGTAGAATTGTGAATTCCGCTGTTAAATGCAGAGAAGAGAGCGAATAGGTGGAAGGAATATGTTGAAGGCCTCTGTAACAGGGAGAAATTGTCTGAAATCTGCGGAAGGAATCACGCAAGAGTTCCAAAGTGCTATCAGCAGTACACCTAGCAGGACGACTGTACGCAGGGAATCAAACGACTGGGGCCAATGGTCGAAGACCACTTCATAGGCCGTTCATTTCTATAGTCAGTGCTAAGCGACAGTCGAGGTGACGTAAAGAGGGTCGCCACTGGAGAGTGGTTGGCTGTGAACGAGATGAGTAATGCAAAGGCCTGTGTCAAATCCGAGTGGAGGATTTGGGTTTAAGGAACTCGTGGAGTAAGCTACCTGCAAGTAGTGAAGTACGGAGAAGGTGCTGTTGTGATATAGGGGTGGTTTCGTGGTCAGGATGTGGTCCTCTTAAGGCAACACATGTGAAACGGTGTGATGAATTTTACAGCGGTGTGTACTGCTTGCAGTAGAGGACCACTTCGGAAACGATGACTGTTTGCATCAGCATTACAGTACACCCATCATAAATCAGTATCTGTGAGATTATACTTTGGGGACAGTGACATTCCTGAAATGGACTGGCCTGCCCGAAGTAGGGACCTAAACCGAAGAGGACCGTTGTGGATGAGTCAGAACGTCGACTTGTCTCCAGACCCCAGCTCCCAACATGACCACCTTCTCTGGTCGGATCTCGAGCAAGAATGGGCTGCCATTACTCCACAGACATTCAGACACGTCACTGAAAGTGTCCTCAGCAGACTTCAAGCTTCACAAAGGAGAAGGCTGGGGAAACTCCGTATTAACGTCCACTAATAGATGCCCACATACTTTTGATTAGATAGTGTATATCTTGCGAGTGGCTGAGGCCAGTATAATGGGGGTGGAGTGAAGCCAGGGACTCACAAACCGCAGCTGACTCAGGAAATACTCGACTTTACAGGAAAATGTAACAATGCTAAGAGTGAGGCGGTATAGGAGGAGCAGGAGACAAATAACACTATAACCTGTATGGATCTCTACAATGAGACGGATTTGAACTGCTATCTTCTGTGATGTTCATGCCTGTTGTTAAGAGAGACAACACACTGATCGGCTATTTAACTTGAGATTGAGGCAATTATATGCAATGCGTCGAAAACGCAAAATGTAATAACGAATTTCTTGAACTGTGCGAGAAGGTGGTCCGTGTATAGACCAAAACTACTAGCAAGATAACAAAGTTTTTGACAGCAGATCCTTGTGTGGCTCTATGAATACAGGCCGTATAAAAACATATGTCAGAAATTTTAGAGATCTGTTATTGAAATTAAAACGTTACAAAAAGTCCATACGAAGATAGCGTCCGAAAATCGATCGTTAGGAAGGATTTGGATTGGATTGTCTGGGGGGAGAAGACCAGACAGCGAGGTCATCGGTCTCGTCGGATTTAGGGAAGGACGGGGAAGGAAGTCGGCCGTGCCCTTTCAAAGGAACCATCCCGGCAGTTGCCTGGAGCGATTTAGGGAAATCACGGAAAACCTAAATGAGGATGGCCGGACGCGGGATTGAACTGTCGTCCTCCCGAAGATCGTTAGGATGAAGTGAATGGAATTGTACGTGGTGACTCCCGGCTTTTTAATTTACCCAAAACGTACGTCTTTTCTTGTTTACAGTTCATCGTGGCAATTGCTTCGTTGGGTCTGATTGTCATTTGTTTTCCACATCACATTAGGTGTGTAGGGGGCAGATACCCACGTCCCGTCTCATATGCACGTTATGAAAACGTTTAGAAAACTTCCTCACGACTGCAAACAGAATTTGCTCTAGATAACGACAGATGGGGTACACAGTTTCCACCCCGGGGGTGAGTAGGAGCCCGATGGTGATACGTGTTTACTCTTCTCGAACACGGAATGAGACCAGCGTTTCTTCTGTTTTAGAGTTACTTCCGTCATAACGATGTGTTCAGCGTCTGAAATGATGGATGTGTACCGCATGTGCAGCCCATCTGACCGGAATGTGGACGCAGCACGTCAACTTTGTGCTGAACTTTACTCTGGAATCCAGTTATTTTGCGAAAAAAAAAACGCTTGTGTGACTCCACCAAGCTTGTGACATAGAGGCTTTTTTTAGGAGAGCGTTGGAAATGGTGAGCTTGTAGGACGGGTTCTGTGTACTGTGCATGAAACTACAGTAGACCTGCGAGAAGAGTCATCATGTGATGACTTGAATAGTTCGCATGAAAATCTTTCGTATCCGCATCGACTACAACGGGTGCACGGATTAAATGAGGCTGACATTCCGCCCAGAAAAACTTGCCGTCAACAAACATTAAGGCAGTGTGGTGTGTTCCTGAAGTTCTAATTATGTACCTTATTCGCTGGTGAGGCTGGCTCTTCATGCATGGGATCTTCAGGTATCACTACAATCATATCCGGGCTTATGAAAGCCTTCACAGTGGGACACTATTTGCAGCGAAACAACGATGGGATTTTTGGGTGACAATGTGCCCTGCCACTGCGCCACAAATGTCCACGACTGGTTTGAAGAACATTCTGGACATTTCGAGTGAATGATTTGGCCACCCAGATCCCTGACATGAATCCCACGGAACATTTACTGGACATAATCGAGAGGTCAGTTTGTGCACAAAGTCTTGCACTGGCAACGTTTTGGCAGTTAGGGACGTCTATAGAAGCAGTGTGGCTCGACATTGCCGTATCACTTACGTCCCCTTCAATTTCCATAGTGTTGACCTCAAGTACATCGCCCTTGTGTAGATCCTCTCCATACTCCTTCCATCTTTCTGCTTTTCCTTCTCTGCTTAGAACTGGTTTTCCATCTGAGCTCTTTATATTAATACAAGTGGTTCTCCTTTCTACACAGGTCTCTTTAATTTTCCTATAGGCAGTATCTATCTTACCCTTAGTAATATATGCCTCCACATCCTTACACTTGTCCTGTAGCTATCCCTACTTAGCCATTTTGCATTTCCTGTCGATCTCATTTTTGAGATGTTTGTATTCCTTTTTGCCTTCTTCATTTACTGTATTTTTATATTTTCTCCTTTCATCAATTAAATTCAATATCTCTTCTGTTACCGAAGGATTTCCACTAGCCCT
Organism: Schistocerca piceifrons; assembly: GCF_021461385.2. NCBI lineage: Eukaryota > Metazoa > Arthropoda > Insecta > Orthoptera > Acrididae > Schistocerca > Schistocerca piceifrons. The sequence goes on from NC_060146.1 coordinate 220,296,505, forward strand.
CGTCTTTTTACCTACTTGATCCTCTGCTGCATTCACTATTTCATCTCTCAAAGCTACCCATTCTTCATTTCTTTGTTCCTGGCAAACATTCCCTAATGCTCTCTCTGAAACTCTCCACAAACTATGGTTCTTTCAGTCTATCCATGTCCCATCACCTTAAATTACCACCTTTTTGCAGTTTCTTCAGTTTTAATCTAAAGTTCATAAGCAATAGATTGTGGTCAGTCCACATCTGCCCCTGGATATGTCTTATAATTTAGTATCTGGTTCCGAAAACTCTGTCATACCATTGTATAATCTATCAGAAACCTTCCAGTATCTCCAGGCCTGTTCCACGTATACAACCTTCTTTCATGATTCTTAAACCAAGTGTTAACTATGACTAAGTTATGCTCTGTGCAAAATTCTACCAGGTAGCATCCTCTTTCATTCCTTACCCCCACTGCACATTCACCTACTACTTTTCGTTCTCTCCCTTTTCCTACTATCAAATTCCAGTCCCCCATGACTATTAAATTTTCGACTCCCTTCACTATCGGAACAATTTTTTTTATCTCATCATACATTTCCTCAATCTCTTCGTCATTTGCGGACCTAGTTGGCATATAAACTTGTCCTACTGTGGTAGGTGTGAGCTTCGTGTCTATCTTGGCCCGCGCGGAGTGGCCGTGCGGTTTGAGGCGCTATGTCACGGATTGCGCGGCCCCTCCCGCCGGAGGTTTGAGTCCTCCCTCGGGCAAGGATGTGTGTGTTGTTCTTAGCGTAAGTTAGTTTAAGTAGTGTGTAAGTCTAGGGACCGATGACCTCAGCAGTTTGGTCCCTTAGGAATTCACACACATTTGAACATTTTCTGTCTTGGCCAAAATAATGCGTTCACTATTCTGTTCGTAGTAGCTGACCTGAGTTCCTATTTTTTTTAATCATTATTAAAGCTACACCTCCAATCCCCTAATTTGATTTTGTATTTATAACCCTGTATTCACCTGACCATAAGTGTTGTTCGTCCTGCCACCGAACTTCACTAATTCACACTTTATCTAACTTTAACCTACCCATTTCCCTACCAGCCCAATCAAGGGATCTGACATTCCACGCTCCGATCCGTAGAACAACAGTTTTGTTTCTCGTGATAACGACGTCCTCCTGAGTAGTCCCCGCCCGGAGATCGGAACTGGGGACTATTTTATTTCCGGAATATTTTACCCAAGAGGGCGCCATTTAACCATACAGTAAAGCTGCGTGCCCTCGGGAAAAATTACGGTCGTAGTTTCCCCTTGCTTTCAGCCGTTCGCAGTACCAGAACAGCAAGGCCATTTCGACTAATGTTACGCGGCCAGATCACTCAATCATAAGGACTGTTGCCCCTACAACTACTGAAAAGGCTGCTGCCCCTCTCCACGCGTTTGTCTGGCCTCTCAACAGACATCCCTCCATTGTGGTTGCATCTACAGTACGGCTATCTGTATCGCTGAGGCCCGCAAGCCTCCCCACCAACGGCAAGGTCCATGGTTCATGGCGGGGCGGGGGGGGAGTGAGTTTCAAAATATGTGACATTTCTCGCTGCCAAAGGACCATATACCTTACTATGTGACCTAAATTTGAACTTGATATGCCAAACTGTTACAGGGGGTAAGGGGACAGTAGGACAGACAAACACAGAGATGGATGAAAAAGGACGAAAACATTTTTTCGTGTTGTATAACAAGAAATTCATAATTTTCTCCGTTTTTCTATTACTGTGAAACCTCTCTTCTCGCCACAATTCATGACTGTAGGTCAACGGGAAGCACTCTATAGGTATTTATGAGAGTTTTTACGATTATCAGAATGTGTGATATAAATGGTCGTATCTTTTGACTGAAGTGACGTAGGAGTTTAAGGGATCGTAGACTTTAATATGTCTTAATATGTGACATAAATTTCAGCTTGGTACGCCTACTCACTCCTGAGAAAAAGGGTCCTAAGAGTCGGGGACACACACACACACACACACAGACAGACACACACACACACACACAGACAGACAGACACACACACACACAGACAGACAGACAAAAAAGCGATCCTCTAAATGTTCCATTTTTACACATTGAGGCACGGGACCCAAAGGAATACTAGCCCAAAGTTGGAAAGGTACAGAAGAGCAAAGGCTGCTGCTTCAAAAACAGGCAGAATGAGGTAGCAGGGTTAACAGCAGATGTGTTGGTGTGAAGAATTTAGCGGAGACGTGTCTCGAACATGCCTTATGTAATAACAAGTGAAACAACAGATACTAAAATATTTCACTCATTTGCCTCGGATTTACTTTTCTCTTTTGTCATATGGGGGGTCGCTACTGATAGAGTTGATGACACTTTCCCTGGCCATTATAGACATGTGCAAAACCAAGTAGAAGTACATTTTTATGCTATATCTTTATTACTGTTATAATTTAATTATATTTTAACATCGTTACAGGACAAACAATTTTAATTTCGGAACTGTATAAGTAAGAAATTAGACATATAGAATATTATGATTTTTTTCAATAAACATAAAACAAGAATATTATTGAGAAACATACACAAAAGCATTGCCACGTGCAGAAAAAGATCTTAACAACAAATCAGGTAGAAATGAAAAGAAGGTACAAAGTCAGAATTTATAGGTAATGATCAATTTTTGGCGCTATTATTACAATGCTCCGTCTATACCGCGAATGTTTCAATACTTTACACTTCACAAGTGTCAGGTCTCAGCCAGTGACCCTCTGCGTGTGTATCCACATTCTAAAAACCGCCTTGAAGTGCGTGGCAGGGAGTACTTCTCATAAAAGCAGACATTATGGTCTCTTCCATCCAATTCGGATACGATATCCAGGAAAATGGTTAAACGCCTCCTGAAATTAGTCTCTGGGTGATATGCAGGAGACTGTAAAATTTTCCTAGATACCTCATATAATATTCGCTGTTGTAACTCTGAAAGCAGGCTTTCGCCAGATACTCCACCTATATCTTCAAGCGTCTGCCGTTTCAGTTGTATCTCCGCGACACTAATCCACGGATCAGACAAACCTGTGACCACTCGCACAGCTGTTCTTTGCATACGTCCAGTACCTCGTGTTATTTGGGCGCTAATGACCTCAGTAGTTGAGCGCCCTTAAACCCCACCAACACCAACACACCCCGTGTTATTCCTGTCGATACATTCTGTTAGGCATTATCGGATCATTGTGACGCAACCCATGTAGCACGAAATACCTTGTGAGAATGACGCCATGCGTAAGGTGTAGGCAAATGCCCTTGTCCGTGCCTTATGTGTGACACTGTTGTTCATGTCAAGATGGGCGACACTGTTCATCTCTGAAGTGTAAAGCATAAAAAAACATTTGCGGTTTAGGCGAAACAGATAGGTAGGTAGAAAAATAAAAGGAAGATGAGATAGGGATTCAGCAGAACAAGTAACAAAGCATTGCTAATAGTAAAATAGAGTACAAAGTTGCTCTGGCTTAGCGTAGTGATGCTGTAGTGAAAAATGGTTTGCAAATCGTACAGATGTTCAAGAATTCAAATATAGGTGTTAGCTTTCTGATGGAAAATAACAGATTATTATTATTATTATTATTGCTGAAATTACTTTCAGTTACAGTTCTGCAAATTTCAGAATTCTACGTTTTACTTGCATCTATTTTTATAGTACCGTATACGTCGTAACTTGATCTGTTACCCTCTGTCAGTGGCACAAAGAACAGTCGAACACAACCATACTCTTGTACGATCTTGCCTGATTCTGGGCGGTGGCAATGAGGTTCCAATCCTCCAAAGGGGTGGAAACTTTGATATAACTGTGTACCCAAACTACACGGGTACTTACCTCAGTACATTTGGTTTAGTGACTATTTCGTTAATTAATATGGGCTAAATTTACGTAGCGATTTTAAGTGTTCTTGAGCCAAAAGAGAGAATTAAATTTAAAAAAGTTATTTGTTATGCAGTAAAAGAGTTATTTTTGCTTTTATTTCTCAGCAGTAAAATAATTACAGTAATAATAATAACAATTTTAGCATTATAGGCAAGTCTCAAACTTACCAATATTAATCGAGGTCCTATGTGAAAAATAAGTTAAAGGACATAAATTAATGGATTATTATTAAGGCATTCTTTATTTAAAATTATTAGTAACTTATTAACTGACTTAAAAGTATTTAGAAGAATTTTTCTGCAATTAATAGGGCTATGCTTAGTAATTCAGATTGCACCTGGATTTTTTTAGCTACAAATCAAACCTCAAAAACTGAATTAGCATTTAGTAATGTAGTACATATTTGTCAAGCTGTAAATAATGGTTTAATCATCTGAATTTTACATGAATATGGTGGAACTGTGTGTTTCATATTGGAAGAGAAATTTATTGTGATCCATATAGGTCTATATACACAAAAGTAATTCGAATAAGATTTTATTTATAGATGTAGCTATTAATCTTGTATGTCTTGTCCTACCTTATGATGAAATGTCATTTTTATCTGCGAGACTAGTTGAAAACCTATTGTCAGCTTTTCTGTACTAAGGAACAGATTTACCTAAATCAGTCTGGGGAGGGTTTGCTGTAAATAAGACAACTTTCTACATTTCATTTAGTTTTGTCATCTATCATTGTAGCTATAGCTGCAGTTTATCTGTTAGCACTTTATAACTATAAATTTTCGCTGACATAGCGGTGAATGTTTGATAGATTCCACTGTGCGGGACATATGAAGTCATCAAGAATACTTCTTCTGTGAGGTATCTGGAGGTAGAGCCAAGCCAGGTGATGGCAACTTAACAGATGCGCATATCTGCATTTGAACTCGTTTGCAAAAGCGATCTAGTATTTTTGTGAGGAACATCCACCTAGGGTGACAATACAAGGCAACGGTGACCGTGATAGGATGTTACGTCCTAGCTGGGACTGAGTCTTTAAACAGTTTCGTCTCCGGGAGCTACCAGTGTGTGATGCCTACGTCAGGTAGCCAGCGCCCATAATAATAGACCTGCCTGCCAAGTTGGTGAGACTCTTGCGCTGCGAACTCAAGCGCCCAGAACAGCAGAAAGGGCCTGTAGTATGTACAGATGGCGACGTTTAACGTGAATTCTCCTTGTGGGATACAAACCGCCAAGTCAGTCTGCAGCTACACACTGGATGAGGTGATGTCACACACAGTCCGGATAACATGGCGTCCCAATATAACCGACGTTTCTAATTACAGGCATTGCTTCGTAGTCTTTCTGTCTGCTTCTTCCCAGTCTCTAGGGACCCTCCGTTGCACTAGGAACTTGGGCAAAATTGCAGCATAGTCTTTCGCTTAATCTGTGTAGAATCTCTCAGCAGTATCTGACATTTCGACGTTAGTGGACCGAATTCAGTATTTCGGCCTCATCTCTCTCTCTCTCTCTCTCTCTCTCTCTCTCTCTCTCTCTCTTCTCTCTCTCCCTCTCCCTATTCTCTCTCTCCCTCTCCCCCAATAAACACAAATGGATACACTGAAACCACAAACGAACCAATCAGCGTTACGATAGTAGTATTTAGAAACCTGTATGCTAACACTTTCGGACCTAGTATTATTTGAGCAATATACAGTCGTATGAAAGGGATTTCAATCCCATTCACGCACATTCAGCTCTCGATGCTAATGTCCTGTGCATGCCTCTTTACCTCTGCATAACTACTACGACCTGCATCCATTTTAATATGATTAGTGTATTCAAGCCTTGACTTCCGTCTACATGATTTACCCCAATTTTTCCTTCCATTACCAAATTCTCGATTCCTTTATCCTTCAAAATGTATCCTGTCAAACAGTCCCTACGTTTACTCAGTGTGTGTCATAAATTTACTTTCGATAATTCGATTCCTTAGCTACGTAATCTATCCATCTGATCTTCAGCCTTCTTCAGCAGAATCACATTTCAAAAGCTTCTGTTATGTTCGTAACTGCTTATCGTCGACGCTTCACCTTATTAAAAGAGTACCTTCCAGACAAATTCCATCAGAAAAGACTCACCAACATAATTAACCTTGAAACTTCCTGGCAGATTAAAACTGTGTGCCCGACCGAGACTCGAACTCGGGACCTTTGCCTTTCGTGGGCAAGTGCTCTACCATCTGAGCCACCGAAGCACGACTCACGCCCGGTACTCACAGCTTTACTTCTGCCAGTATCTCGTCTCCTACCTTCCAAACTTTAAGGCAAAGGTCACGAGTTCGAGTCTCGGTCGGGCACACAGTTTTAATCTGCCAGGAAGTTTCATATCAGCGCACACTCCGCTGCAGAGTGAAAATCTCATTCTGGAAACATCCCCCAGGCTGTGGCTAAGCCATGTCTCCGCAGTATCATTTCTTTCAGGAATGCCAGTTCTGCAAGGTTCGCAGGAGAGCTTCTGTAAAGTTTGGAAGGTAAGAGACGAGATACTGGCAGAAGTAAAGCTGTGAGTACCGGGCGTGAGTCGTGCTTCGGTGGCTCAGATGGTAGAGCACTTGCCCGCGAAAGGCAAAGGTCCCGAGTCTCGGTCGGGCACACAGTTTTAATCTGCCAGGAAGTTTCATATCAGCGCACACTCCGCTGCAGATTGAAAATCTCATTCTGGATAATTAACCTTTTTGTTATTGATTGTCATCTCATAACATCTTTTGAAGGCACTATGCATTCCGTCCAATTGCCCTTCCAAGACCTTTGCTGTCTTTGGACGTCATCAGGGAATATAAAAAGTTTTCTCCTTGAATTTTAGTTACTTCTCCAATTTTATCTTTGGTTTTCTTTACTCCTTTCTCAATGTACAGATTAGATAAAATCTGGGATAGCCTTTTCTCAAGCATTGTTTCCCTTTCATGTCCTTCGACTCTTAAAAGTACAGTCAGGTTTCTATATAAGTTATGAATAACGTTTCGCTCCTTGTATTTTACGCTTGCCCCATCGAGAATTTCAGAGAGTGTGTTCCGGTCAATATTCTCAAAAACTTTCTCTAAATCTGTAGGAGTCATAAATGTAAGTTTGTCTCTAATTACTCTATTTTCTGAGATAAATCGTAGGATGCATGTCTCCCTCGCTTATTCTTACATTTCTCTGGAACACGGACTGATATTCTCTGAGATCGACTTCTACCAGTTTTCCCATACGTCTGTAAATAATTTGGGTCACTGTTTTACAATCATGATTTATTAAACTGGTGGTTACATAATAATCACACCTGACAGCAACTGCCACTTTTTGCAATTTGAATTACTCTGTTATTCTTGAAGCCTTAGAGCATTTCGCTTGTCTCATGTACCGTATTTTGTGCACCAGGTGAAACAGTTTTGTCATGACTAGCTCACCCTAGGAAGTTAATAGCTCTGAGGTAGTGTCATCTACTCAGGGGTCTCGTTTCGACTTGAGTCTTACAGTGCTTTGTCAAATTCTTCTTGCAACACTATTGAACTGATCACGTAAGGACAGCTAGCTTGGAATACAAATACGGATTAGATTCATTTAAAATGACAAGAACCGAGTGCCGTTGCTACGCCCACAACTCTTAGTGCAACTTAATATGCTTTTCGCCTACAGAAACCTCGCCTGGTGTATTTTCCTGTATCACTGAAAGTGGTCGTGTTCTTCCAGTGGCGTCTTCATTTTGAGCAAGTCCTCTCATAAGCACAAAATTTCGCCGATTTTGTGTGCATTTTCACCCTCCAACTTACAGATGAACGAAGGTACTTAGCAATAAACATTGTGTCTACACACTATCGCTACTCGAATCAATTGCCATGCAGTTTGATTCCATGCATTAAAGATGAACTAAATAATTCCGTATCTACTGTGGGCTAATTTCAACGGACGATGCAGCAAGACTGACGTTTGCTGTGCCACCACCATAAAATAAATATGCTATCCAAAAATGACATCAGAGTGGCTGATTTTTTTTTAGAAATGGAAATGAGCGCGTGCAAGCGCCTTCTCGCCGAAACATGTCGCCTGAAATAAAACGCTAACCAGCAGAGAGTCAGCTCAAATCAAGCTCTGCCTTTGCTGAAGCAACTGCTTGCCAAGCACTACCGCTAAACAACAACAACAACCATGCTTTGTTTATAAGCCCTTACAGGCAGGTTTGTGGACTGTGTCGCTTTACGCGTATGAGAAAACCTTGGTACTGTGGTAACCCTTCGGCTGCTAGAAGGTGCAGCACACGTTTGTAGAGCTGTGATGATGTTTTGAGGGAATGGATTTCTTATTTCGGAGAACTTTCAATGTCAGTACCACATATGGGAACACCTGCAGTTTGAGGAAGAGCTGTCCAGTGTACTAGCATCCATTAGTTAGTGTCTTTTAGAATCTCCTATGATTACTTACTAATATAAATTTGCAGCAAACGCTTTACTGATAGAAATTACTTAAAACAGGAAAGTTTGAAGAGTTTAAGAGTGTAAACCAGAGGATTAAAAAGGTAATAAGATTTTTCTGTTTTTGCAAAAGTGACAAATAGCAGATTTGAGAGTACTTGACGGCTCAACACAAAAGTTTTGTCTCAAGTAAAGATAGTGTTGAGGATCAGTGGACAAAGTTCAAAACCATCGTACAATATACATTAGACGACTATGTGCCAAGCAATATCGTAAGAGATGGAGAAGTCACCGTGGTACAACAACCGAGTTAGATAACTGCTGCGCAAGCAAAGGGAACTTCAAAGCAAACATAAACACAGCCAAAGACTTTCAGACAAACAAAAATTACACGAAACGATATGTAGTGCGAGGAGGGTTATGCGAGAGGCGTTCAACGAATTCGAAAGTAAAGTTCTGTATATTGACTTTGCAGAAAATCCTAAGAAATTGTAGTCTTACGTCGAAGTGGTAGGAGGAATAAAGCAAAATGTACATACACTCTGTGACCAAAATGGTACTTCAACAGAGGAAGACAGACTAAAGGCCGACAGAGAGAGGTGGCGCAGTGGTTGGACACTGGACTCGCATTCGGGAGGACGACGGTTCAATCCCGCGTCCGTCCATCCTGATTTAGGTTTTCCGTGATTTCCCTAAATCGCTCCAGGCAAATGCCAGGATGGTTCCTTTCAAAGGGCACGGCCGACTTCCTTCCCCGTCCTTTTCTAACCCGATGAGACCGATGACCTCGCTGTCTGGACTGCTTCCCCAACCAACCAACCAACCAACCAACCAACCAAGTAAAGGCCGAAATACTAAATGTCTTTTTCCAAAGCTGTTTCACACAGGAAGACTGCACTGTAGTTACTTCTCTAGATTGTCGCACAGATGACAAAAAGGTAGACATCGAAATAGATGACAGTGGGATAGAAAAACAATTAAAATCGCTCAAAAGAGGAAAGGCCACTGGACCTGACGGGATATCAGTTCGATTTTACACAGAGTACGCGATGGAACTTGCCCCTTCTTTCAGCGGTGTACCGTACGTCTCTAGAAGAGCGTAGCGTTCCAAAAGATTGGAAAAGGACACAGGTAAACCCCGTTCTCAAGAAGGGACGTCGAACAGATGTGCGGAACTATAGACCTACAACTCTACCGTCGATCAATTGTAGAATTTTGGAACACGTGTTATGTTCGTGTATAATGACTTTTCTGGAGTCCAGAAATCTACTCTGTAGGAGTCAGCATGGATTTCGAAAAAGACGATCGTGTGAAACCCAGCTCGCGCTATTCGTCCACGAGACTCAGAGGGCCATAGACACAGGTTCCTAGGTAGATGCCGTGTTTCTTGACTTCCGCAAGGCTTTCGGTACAGTTCCCCACAGTCGTTTAATGAAGAAAGTAAGAGCATATGGACTAGCAGACCAAATGTGTGATTGGATTGAAGAGTTCCTAGATAACATTTTCAATGGAGAGAAGTCTTCCGAAGTAAGAGTGATTTCAGGTGTGCCGCAGAGGAGTGTCGTAAGATCGTTGCTATTCACAATATATATAAATGCCCTTGTGGATAACATTGGAAGTTCACTTAGGCTTTTTGCGGATGATGCTGTAGTATATCGAGAAGTTGTAACAATGGAAAATTGTGCTGAAATGCAGGAGGATCTGCAACGAATTGACGCATGGTGCAGGGAATGGCAATTCAATCTCAATGTAGACAAGTGTAATGTGCTGCGAATACATAGAAAGATCCTTTATCATTTAGCTACAATATAGCAGGTCAGCAACTGGAAGCAGTTAATTCCATAAAGTATCTGGGAGTAGGCATTAGGAGGGATTTAAAATGAAATGACCTTATAAAATTAATCGTCGGTAAAGCAGATTCCGGACTGAGATTCGTTGGAAGAATCCTAAGGAAATGCAGTCCGAAGACAAAGGAAGTAGGTTACAGTACACTTGTTCGCCCACTGCTTGAATACTGCTCACCAGTGTGGTTGGCTCAAATGGCTCTGAGCACTATGGGACTTAACATCTGTGGTCATCAGTCCCCTAGAACTTAGAACTACTTAAACCTAACTAACCTAAGGACATCACACACATCCATGCCCGAGGCAGGATTCGAACCTGCGACCGTAGCAGTCGCGCGGTTCCGGACTGAGCGCCTAGAACCGGGAGACCACCGCAGCCGGCTCACCAGTGTGGGATCCGTACCAAATAGGGTTGATAGAAGAGATAGAGAAGATCCAACGGTGAGCAGCGCGCTTCGTTACAGGACGATTTAGAAATCGGGAAAGCGTTACGGAGATAGATAAACTCCAGTGGAAGACTGCAAGAGAGACGCTCAGTAGCTCGGTACGGGCTTTTGTTGAAGTTTCGAGAACATAGCTTCACCGAGGAGTCAAGCAGTATATTGCTCCCTCCTACGTATATCTCGCGAAGAGACCATGAGGATAAAATGAGAGTGATTAGAGCCCACACAGAGGCATACCGACAATCTTTCTTTCCAGGAACAATACGAGACTGGAATAGCAGGGAGAACCGATAGAGGTTCTCAAGGTACCCTCCGCCACACACTGTCAGGTGGCTTGCGGAGTATGGATGTAGATGTAGAAAATGGAAGCGGTATATGGAATAATCAAGAATAATTGCAATGAAAATTGCATGTGAAGAAGCGCAAAAATGACCCATTAGAACAGTGTCGTCAAAGTAGAATGTCTTCACACCAGCGGATGCCTAGCTGTAGGTTATAAAGCTAGTAGTTTTGAAAATGAGAATTACGGAGAACTGTGCTATGGCGATGGAAGGTGCTGTGACTATGCCACGCGGAGCGACAGTATGGTTTGAGGCGCCATGTCACGGATTACGCGGCCCCTCCCGCCGGAGGTTCGAGTCCTCCCTCGGGCATGGGTGTGTGTGTGTTGTTTTTAGTATAAGTTAGTTTAAGTAGTGTGTAAGTCTAGGGACTGATTACCTCAACAGTTTGGCCCCTTAGAATTCACACACATTTGAACATCTTGCTGTTACTATACTAGATTCCGATGTAGAGGTACTCAAAAAGTTAATCTTCTGGTGGGAACTGGTTTCCTTATTGATGAAACGGTGTGATGAAGCGTTTATATATCGGTAAATCAAAACATGATATCGAGTAAGTTTGTAATTATGAACTGACGATGGAAATATATAAAAACATAGAAAAAATAAGGAAAAGAAGATAATTGAACACAACGAATAACAATGGGCTACCAGAGCAGTATCTGTGCCGTAAGGAATTAGCAACAGGCTGGACTGGAAAAGTTAAAAGTGACTGAGAAAGGGGGTACATTGAAGAAGAAGAAGAAGAAGAAGAAGAAGAAGATAAAGGTGAGACGAATTATTTTTTCAAGAGGAAATTGTGGAAATTACAGAGGTACAAGGTCTGCATTTGCTAATAGAACTAGTGCGAAGCGGTCAGGACGAGGTAAAAAAGTGATGAAAGAATGTTACAGGAAAAGAAAGCAAAAGTGAGAGGGTACTGTGTTATGCACGTAAATGGTTAATAAACAAAGGTAACCATTCGAAGTGGAAAGATAACGCATTGTTTTACCAGTGATATGCTTACATGACGTCTTCCAATGACAATATCTTTCTGTCACTAAGAATTCAGCCTATAGTCCTGCCCATATACTACCAGACCAAAAGTATCCGAACAGCCCTTGGTAGACAGCTGGGTGTCACGAGAAGCGGACGCGCCGGCTATAAAAAGCGACTTTGGGGGGGGGGGGGGGGGAGGCATTGTTGACAGTAAAGAAATGCTAACATAGTTCGGTAAGGAGAGGTCAGTGACTTCGAATGTTGACTAGTCATTGGGTATCACATCCGTGAGGGACACTTCAACCCTTCAGAAACTGCCCACCTCGACTGTTGGCGATGTGACTGTGAAACTGAAATGTGGAGGAACAAGGGCAGCTAAAACAAGTACAGGCGGACGTGACGTCGTGACGGAGAGGAACGGTCGGGCATTGAGAATGGCCGTCGAAAAAAAAAAAAGCCCGCGTGAAATCAGCGGAAGGAAAAACTCGGGAGTCTCAAAGATCTACCACCAATCCAGTTAGCAAAGGACAGTGCGTAGCGAGTTAAAAAGTGGTATAATGGTTGAGCAGTTCCTCTTAAGGCACGTATTTCTGTAGTCAGCGCTAAGCGGCACACGAGGTGATGTAAACAGTGACGCCACTGGACACTGGGTGACAGGATACGAGTGATTTGGAGTGAAGACTCACGCCGTACCGCGGGGGAACTCGATGGAAGGATGTTGGTTTGGCTAATGCTATCATGTATAGCGCCAATCCTGAACTATGATGGAGATGGTGTTACTGTATGGGAGTGCTCGTCATGGTTAGGCCGTGGTATCGTTATTGTCCCTAAGACACTTCATAGCATTATAATAGCGTAGAGTAGAGGTGGAGTTCGGAGAGGATAGTTGTTTGCTTCAGCACGATAACGCACTGTGTCGTAAGGCAGTATCTGTAAGCAGTGGTTTGTGGACAGTAATATTCCTGAAATGGGCTGGCCTATCTAGTATTCCCACTTGAACCCAATGGCAAGTGTCTGGTATGAGGCAGAACGTAGATTTCGCTCCAAACCCAGTGTCTCCGGTTTGGTTCTCGAGGGAGATTTTCAGATGCCTCCCAGAAAGCGTCCCCAACAGACTTCAAACCGTCGTAAAGGCTCGATGTGGAGACATCCCATACTACAATGGAGCGCCAAAGAAACTGGTATAGGCATGCAATTCAGAGGTATGTAAGCAGACAGAACACGGCGCTGCGGTCGGCAACGCCTATATATGACAAAAAGTGTCTGGCGCACTTGTTAGATCGGTTACTGATTTAAGTGATTTCGAACGTGGTGGTACAGTCGGCGCACGAGCGATGGGACGCAGCACCTCCGAGGTAGCAATGAACTGAGGATTTCTCCATACGACCATTTCACAAGTATACCGTGAATATCAGGAATCCGGCAAAACATCAAATCTCCGACATCGCTGCTCCCGGAAAAAGATCCTGCAAGAATGGGACCAACGACGATTGAAGAGAATCGTTCAACGTGACAGAAGTGCAACCCTTCGGCAAATTGCAGCAGATTTCAATGTTGGGCCATGAACAACGTGCGAACCATTCAACGATACTTCATCGATGTGGGCTTTCGGAGCCGACGGCCCATTCGTGTACCCTTGATGACTGCAGGACACACAGCTTTACACCTCGCCTGGGCCCGTCGACACAGACATCAAACTGTTGATGGCTGGAAACATGTTACCTGTTCGGACGAGTCTCCTTCAACTTGTATCGACGGATGGGCTTGTACGAGTATGGAGGCATCATCAGGAATGCATCGACCTTGCATGTCAGCAGGTGACTGTTTAAGCTACTTGAGGCTCTGTAATGGTGTGAGACGTGTGCAGTTAGTTACATGGGACGCCTGATACGTCTAGATACGACTGTGACAGGTGATACGTACGTAAGAATTCTGTCTGATCATCTACATCCATTCATGGCCATTGTGCATTCCGACGGACTTGGGCAATTCCGGCAGGACAATGCGACACTCCACAAGTCCAGAATTCCTATTGTGTGGCTCCAGCAACACTCTTCTGAGTTTAGACACTTCCGATAGCCACCAAACTCCCCAGACGTGAACACTATTGAGCACATCTAAGGTGTGTTGCAACGTGCTGTTCAGATGAGATGTCCACCCCCTCGTACTCCTCTCGGTTTATGGAAAGCCCTGCAGGATTCATGGTGTCAATTCCCCCCAGCACTACGTCAGACGTTAGTCCGTGCCACGTCGTGTTGCGGCACTGCTGCGAGCTCGCGGGGGCTCTACATTGTGTTAGGCAGGTATACCAGTTTCTTTGGGTCTTCAGTGCAGTATCTGCTGATAGTTGTCCTGGTACTTTTGATCTTACTTAAGGTAGTTCGGAACGCACAGTTCAGTTCCAGACACATCAGTACGACCGAAATGACTCTTTCACTTTGTACTGTTTTGATACTTAATGGGGGGTTAAGGTTTCGGTGCCTTAGAGTGACTTCGTCGTCACCGACTGAGCTATTCAGGTATAATTCCCAGAAATGCTACTGGCTGAAATGTAGCCGTGAGGGCTGGCGGTAACCCGTACTGGATAGCTCAACTGGCATGAGCATTACTCGCGGAAACCAAAGGTTCCCGGTTCGAGTCCGGCTCGAGGCCTGGCTCACAGTTGTAATGTGCCAGCAAGTGGGAAGACAGCGCAGACTCAGCGCCAAGGTGAGTTCATTCTGGGAACAGAGACGGTAACAACGTACTTAACTGAAATTATAAAATCTATCGTTGCAACTACTTTGTTATCTCGCTCATCCACATACAGGCTAATTCAAAAGTAATGAACTAATTTCAACTGTTTCTTAGAGACAAACTACAAAAGACAGAAACGCAGTGGATAGAGAGAGGTTCAGAGTTTTGACACAGCTGCGCTCTTTTCTGCTTGTAACAATATGCCGACTACACCACAAGGGAAATCATTTTGTGTGTTGGAATTTGCGCGAAGTCAGTCTATTGTTCCAGTGCAGCGTGCAGTGCGCCGTCGATTCAGCAAGAAGCCGCCTTTGCACAAGCAGGTGCAGGATTGGCATACAGAATTCTTGGAAGCTGGTTGCACATGCAAGTGGAACAGTACTGGTCAGCCATGGCCGTCCGATGAAGCCGAGCGTATCCGAGATGCGTTCGCACGAGGCGCTCGGGAATCGGTAAGGCGGGCGGGACAGCAACTCCCGTGTCCTCAAATAACGAGGTGGCGTGTTCTGAAACAACAGCCCGCGTGTGCAGCCTTACAAGTTGCAGTTGCATCCCGGCGACCGTAACAGAAACTACGGATTTCAAATCGCCAGGATACGGCAGAGGAAGCTTTTTTTCTGAACGACTCCTCTTTTCGAACGAATAGACGTTTCATCTATTGGATAAGGGGAATCACTGTAGTGTAAGAATTTTGGGTTTCACAAAATCCTGGCGTTGTCGCGGAACATGACTGGGACTCAACGAAATTGAATGTGTTTTAGGCCGTTCCTTCTTATGGACCTTTCTTTTTTGCGGAGGAAACAGTGACAGGAATTTGATAACTGGACATACTGCAAAATTGTTCGTTTCCTCGCCTTCACTAAGACCGCAATGATTGGATTTTCATGCATGACGGCGCACCGCCTCACTTTCGCCTAGAGGTGCGGCGTTACCATCCACAATGTTGGATTAGAGGAGGTGGACGATAATACACTCCTGGAAATGGAAAAAAGAACACATTGACACCGGTGTGTCAGACCCACCATACTTGCTCCGGACACTGCGAGAGGGCTGTACAAGCAATGATCACACGCACGGCACAGCGGACACACCAGGAACCGCGGTGTTGGCCGTCGAATGGCGCTAGCTGCGCAGCATTTGTGCACCGCCGCCGTCAGTGTCAGCCAGTTTGCCGTGGCATACGGAGCTCCATCGCAGTCTTTAACACTGGTAGCATGCCGCGACAGCGTGGACGTGAACCGTATGTGCAGTTGACGGACTTTGAACGAGGGCGTATAGTGGGCATGCGGGAGGCCGGGTGGACGTACCGCCGAATTGCTCAACACGTGGGGCGTGAGGTCTCCACAGTACATCGATGTTGTCGCCAGTGGTCGGCGGAAGGTGCACGTGCCCGTCGACCTGGGACCGGACCGCAGCGACGCACGGATGCACGCCAAGACCGTAGGATCCTACGCAGTGCCGTAGGGGACCGCACCGCCACTTCCCAGCAAATTAGGGACACTGTTGCTCCTAGGGTATCGGCGAGGACCATTCGCAACCGTCTCCATGAAGCTGGGCTACGGTCCCGCACACCGTTAGGCCGTCTTCCGCTCACGCCCCAACATCGTGCAGCCCGCCTCCAGTGGTCTCGCGACAGGCGTGAATGGAGGGACGAATGGAGACGTGTCGTCTTCAGCGATGAGAGTCGCTTCTGCCTTGGTGCCAATGATGGTCGTATGCGTGTTTGGAGCCGTGCTGGTGAGCGCCACAATCAGGACTGCATACGACCGAGGCACACAGGGCCAACACCCGGCATCATGGTGTGGGGAGCGATCTCCTACACTGGCCGTACACCACTGGTGATCGTCGAGGGGACACTGAATAGTGCACGGTACATCCAAACCGTCATCGAACGCATCGTTCTACCATTCCTAGATCGGCAAGGGAACTTGCTCTTCCAACAGGACAATGCACGTCCGCATGTATCCCGTGCCACCCAACGTGCTCTAGAAGGTGTAAGTCAACTACCCTGGCCAGCAAGATCTCCGGATCTGTCCCCCATTGAGCATGTTTGGGACTGGATGAAGCGTCGTCTCACGCGGTCTGCACGTCCAGCACGACCGCTGGTCCAACTGAGGTGCCAGGTGGAAATGGCATGGCAAGCCGTTCCACAGGACTACATCCAGCATCTCTACGATCGTCTCCATGGGAGAATAGCAACCTGCATTGCTGCGAAAGGTGGATATACACTGTACTAGTGCCGACATTGTGCATGCTCTGTTGCCTGTGTCTATGTGCCTGTGGTTCTGTCAGTGTGATCATGTGATGTATCTGACCCCAGGAATGTGTCAATAAAGTTTCCCCTTCCTGGGACAATGAATTCACGGTGTTCTTATTTCAATTTCCAGGAGTGTATGTTGTCGAGTACTTCTCGCCTCCCAGGTTAGCAGACCTCATACCTTGAGATTGTTGAATGTGGGGTACTTACGACAGAGTCTTTGTCCCAAGTATGGAAGCTGCTCTTCAACAGCTGAGAAACTGATTTGTTGGAACTGTCGATTCAGTATACAGGACATTCCTCGAGCAACGCCTGGTGCTGTGGGTTCCTGGCCACGACGGTCTGACGCTGCCGCCGAGGCTGCAGTCCTCGTGCCTCAACCCGCGAGCTCCTGTATTCCCTCCGATGATCTCTGTGTTGCCGTCTGTCGAGAGGCGGTGCCACTTTGCCGTCGCCGTTGGTCCTCTCTTCATCGGAACACGCCTCTCCCAGCGACTTGGACGACCTGCTCTCGGCCCTCTCGCCAGGAGGAGGCCATTTTAGCTAGGTTGCTTATACGGTACTCTCTTTTAAGCCATCGCCATTTGGTAAGTGGTGCTCGCCCACCACACTGTACTCATTTCCCTCGCCTTTGACGGTCCGCCATTTCCTGGCGGCATGCCGTTTTTGTAACCAGTTGTGTTCTCGTTTGCGTTGCCGTCTGAGTTATCGGCCGTTTTGGCGAACAGCGCGCGGGCTGTCGACCGCGTTTTACTTTCCATCCGTCGTAGCTATATGGCGGAGGACATTTAATCTTAATTTCGGGACCAGGCGTATTTTATGGACCTTTCTCCTAGTCCCAGTTTTTAGCTGACTTACCTTCCGTCGTTTGGGCCTGATAAGTAGTCATTCTTATCTCCTCTGTTTCCCTTCGTGTTCTACGGTAGCCGGCCGGAGTGGCCGAGCGGTTCTAGGCGCCTCAGTCTGGAACCACGCGACCGCTACGGTCGCAGGTTCGAATCCTGCCTCTGGCATCGATGTGTGTGCTGTCCTTACGTTAGTTAAGTTTAAGTAGTTCTAAATTCTAGGGGACTGATGACCTCAGATGTTAAGTCCCATAGTACTCAGAGCCATCTGAACCATTTTTTTTTTTTTTTGTTCCACGGTTCTGATATTGGTGCATATGACCCTATTGTTTATGCACCCTGGAAGAAGACAAACAAATAAACAAATGCATGTTGAGCGTATGGAATAGTGTCCGTGCGAACATAAAACTCTGAATGTTCTTCTATCCAGTGACATGCACAATGTGTTTCTATCTTTCGTAGTTTGTCTGTAAAAAACAACTTAAATTAGTTCTTTCTTTTTGAACCACCCTTTATTACTTCTTTTTACGTTCTATTAAACACAAAAATGTTCCTTGTTCTTTGTCTACACATCAGTCCTCGTCAGGACTGTGATGAGTATCAAATCAATAGTTGCACGAACAATTTTCTGATTGCCTTCCGTCTTTCTGAATTTTTAACGATGTGTCACTCAACACAGACAAAAAGAAGATGGATGATAGTATGGCAGTACTGTATTCCGGTGTAAAGGCGTTCAGAAAAGTTAGTCTTCTGGTCGGAATTGGCTTCCTTATTGACGTACCGTTGTGGTGGAGCGTTTACACATCGGTAAATCAAAACGTTGCGTTCACCACCCACCGCGAGGTGCAATACCACTTTGCAGGTACGTGACGTAGTAAGGAAAGTACAGTAGCGGAACAGTGACGGATAGGAATTCTGTGCGAGCCTCTAATGAGGAAAACCACCTACATAGGCGACTCTGACAAATAGCAGATAGTCGTGCCGCGGTGCGTGGGAACGAAATTCTCGGAAACGGCGGAGCTGGTCGGCTGTCCGCGCGCTGCAACGGCGAGCGTCTGTGGAGACCGGTTGTGGGGCGCTGAAAGCCTTCCACGCGCCACCACGGAACCTGACCGCTCTGTAAGTCGTGACAGGCGGCGATCTCCGGCAGATGTGACGACAGAGCACAGGTGTTTACGACCTCACCGACCAGCGGACGCTGTCCAACACGGCGGCTTGGCAGCAGGGGACCTCCACGCGTACCCTTGTCGGCGCAGTAACATCGTCATTTCCGATTCCACTGGCTACCACATCATCCAGCATGGACCGCGGATCAGTCGAAACGTGTCGTCTGCTCGGATTAATCACGCTTCGTCTTACACCACATTGATGGTATTCCATCATCCAGGCGAACTGCCGCATGAAACTTGCATCGCGCCACGGACGAAGCTTCGTTGGGCATTATTGCGGTATATGTGACACAGAGTGCTTCCACGAGACTTTGATAGTATTAATATTTAAATACGTGCTAGTTTGCAAAGCGGTCTTTATTGGCTGAAAGACAACGAGTCTCACCCGGGTACGCCACCATCACGTTATAACCAATTACAATAAAAATTGGACTAATAAATAATCGGCAGTGGTCTTGTCTTGAGCTACTATACTCAAAAGTGAAAACTAAAATAGTAAATACACTACTGGCCATTCAAATTGCTACACCACGAAGACGACGCGCTGCAGACGCGAAATTTAACCGACGGGAAGGAGATGTGTGATTTGCAAATGATTACCTTTTCAGAGCATTCACACAAGGTTGGCGCCAGTGGCGACACCTACAACCTGCTGACTTCAGGAAACTTTGCAACTGATTTCTCATACACAAACAGCAGTTGACCGGCGTTGCCTGGTGAAACGTTGTTGTGGTGCCTTGTGTAAGGAGAAGAAATGCGTACCATCGCGTTTCCTACTCTGATAAAGGTCGCACTGTAGCCTATCGCGATTGCGGTTTATCGTATCGCGACATTGCTGCTCGCGTTGGTCGAGACTGTTAGCAGAATATGGAATCGGTGGATTCGGGAGGGTAATACGGAACGCCGTGCTGGATGCCAACGGCCTCGTATCACTAGCTGTCGACATGACAGGCAACTTATCCGCATGGCTGTAACGGATCTTGCAGCCACGTCTCCATCCCTGAGTCAACAGATGGGGACGTTTGCAAGACGACAACCATCTGCACGAACAGTTCGACGACGTTTGCAGCAGCATGGACTATTAGCTCGGAGACCGTGGCTGCGGTTACCCTTGACGCTGCATCAGACAGGAGCGCCTGCGATGCTGTACTCGACGATGAACTTGGGTGCACGAATGGCAAAACATCATTTCTTCGGATGAATCCAGGTTCTGTTTATACCATCATAAATGGTCGCATCGGTGTTTGGCGACATCGCGGCGAACGCACATTGGAAGCGTGTATTGGTCATCGCCACACTGGCGTATCACCCGGCGTGATGGTATGGGGTGCAATTGGTTACACGTCTCGGTCACTTCTTGTTCGCATTTACGGCACTTTGAAATGTGGACGTTACATTTCACATGTGTTACGACCCGCGGCCCTACCCTTCATTCGATGCCTGCGTAACCCTACATTTCGGCAGCATAATGCACGATCGCATGTTGCAGGTCTTGTACGGGCCTTTCTGGATACAGAAAACGTTCGACTGCTGCCCTGGCCACCACATTCTCCAGATCTCTGACCAACTTAAAACGTCTGGTCAATGGTGGCCGAGCAACTGGCTCGTCACAACACGCCGGTCACTACTCTTGATGAACTGTGGTATCGTGTTGAAGCTGCATGGGCAGCTGTGCCTGTAGACGCCATCCAAGCTCTGTTTGACTCAACGCGCAGGCGTATGAAGGCCGTTATTACGGCCAGAGGTGGTTGTTCTGGGTACTGATTCCTCAGAATCTATGCACCCAAACTGCGTGAAAATGTAATCACCTATGTTCTAGGATAATATATTTGTCCAATGAATACCCATTTATCATCTGCATTTATTCTTGGTGTAACAATTTTAATGGCCAGTAGTGTATATAGAAAATGTAACATTTTCGTATGATGTAAACAGAAACACTGTCCGAACAGGCCTTAAAGGCGCAACGGTACCGACCGGTCGCCGTGCCAACCTGAGCCCTTAGGCGTCGCCAGATGCGGTTATGTAGGGCATGTGGTCGGCACACTTCTCTCGCAGACGTCGTCAGTTTCCGTGGCCGGTGCCGCTACCCGCCATCAAGTAGCCCCTCAACTGGCCTCACAAGGGCTGAGCGCAACCCTCCTACTGACAGCACTCGGCAGGCCGAGATGGTGAGCCATCCAAGTGCTATGCCAACCCGACAGCGCTTATCTCCGGTGATCTGACGGGAAGCGGTGTTACGACTGCGGTAAGGTTGTTGGCACGTGACGTAAATAAGTAAGACGTAGAGGGTAGGATAGCATCCAGAAAATTTTCTACGTACTTCCCTATCTTTTACGTCTTACCTATTTCTACATCTACATCTACGTGATTACTCTGCTGTTCACAATAAAGTGCGTGGCAGAGGGTTCAATGAACCACCTTCAAGCTGTCTCTCTACCGTTCCACTCTCGAATGGCACGCGGGAAAAACGAGCACTTAAATTTTTCCGTGCGAGGCCTGATTTCTCTTATTTTATCGTGATGATCCTTTCTCCCTGTGTAGGTGGGTGGCAACAGAATGTTTTCGCAATCGGAGGAGAAAACTGATGATTAAAATTTCATGACAAGATCCCGCCGTAACGAAAAACGCCTTTGTTTTAATGACTGCGACTCCAATTCACGTATCATATCTGTGACACTATCTCCCGTATTTCACGATAATACAAAACGAGCTGCCCTTCTTTGTACTTTTTCGATGTCATCCGTCAGTCCCACCTGATTCGGATCCCACACCGCACAGCAACACTCCAGAATAGGGCGGACAAGCGTAGTGTAAGCAGTCTCTTTGGTAGACCTTCTAAGTGTTCTGCCAGTGAACCACAGTCTATGGTTTGCCCTATCCACAACATTATCTATGTGATAGTTCCAATTTAGATTATTTGTAATTGTAATCCCTAAGTTTTTAGTTGAATTTACAGCCTTCAGATTTGTGTGACTTATCGCGTAATCGAATTTTAGCTGATTTCTTTTAGTACTCATGTGAATAACTTCGCACTTTCCTTTATTCAGGGTCAATTGCCACTTTTCGCACCATACAGATATCTTATCTAAATCATTTTGCAATTCGTTTTGATCATCTGATGACTTTACAAGACGGTAAATGATAGCATCATCTGCAAACGATCTAAGACGGCTACTCAGATTGTCTCCTATATCGTTAATATAGATCAGAAACAATAGACACTTCATTGATTTTCACTGTTGGGTATAGAAGCTCACGATAGGACGGCGCCAATTTTTATTGTACTTGCAGACGACCTGATGAGTCACTACCCAGGTGAAATTCCTTGTCTGGGAGCCAGTAAAGAGCACTCTGCAACGTAGAACTGTCTTTTAACATTAATCACGATAGAAGGTTGCTGTACCACCGCGGCGCAACGGATTGGAATAAATTTTATCTTGATAGTAATGGAAGACACCGTGGTAGCTACGCAGAACATCAACATGAATGTCAACTAACTGCGTTTCCTTATGTTCTGTGACTTCGTCGACGGTGACAGCATCTTCCAGCAGGATAAGGGCCCGTGTCGCAGGGCTGGACTCGAGCGAAATTTGTTCTAAGGGCCGCGACAGCGAACTCAGGTTGATGTTTCGGCCACCAAATTTGCCTAATCTGGAACACAACAAGCCTGCCACTCTGTGTCCCGTAATTTACGGGAATTGCGTGATCCTTGCGTCAACGTTTCTGCTGGGGACTTACCGGATCCGTGACACGAGGAATCACTACTGTACTGCCTCAGAAAGGTGGGCCGACACGCTGTTAAACAGGGGCGCCGTATTCTTGCGGCTCAGTACTTTATATCTACGTGTTGTCGACAACCTTAATTACTCATTTGTGTAGCTACCAGGACTATTCAATGCGTGGAGGTAATCCTTTTCAGCATTTATTGCGTTGTTTACAATGCTTATTTATAATCTGTCAAACATTAGTCCCTCTACTCTGATCAGATCGACGTGGTCTACGCAAATAATTTACAGTACATTTCGTACATTTTTTCTAATTCGAAAACGTGGGGAGCCGTGTGATCACATTCATTTGCCTTACTGACATGTAGAAGTGAGGGAGAACATATATGTGACTTTTCTGCAGCGTTAGTTAGTCCTTTGTTTGCTACGATGGCTACTAATGGCATGCATTCGATATGTGTCAGGATTTACTGTATCGTTTACAACGCTTCTCCCACATTGCAGTGTATAACTGCGATCGAAACGATACTGTAAATGCCAAAAAAAAAAAAAAATCGATTACTTTCTTTTCCCCCGGATTTTGGCTGCTGTGTTCGACTAATGGTGTCTAGTCATCTAGTGGGACTAAGTGAGGTTGCACTAAGACATCTACGGAGCTACAGAGTACGTGCTGTATTCTCGTGTAGTGGCCGTGGCCGTTTACCTTTTCGTCTCTGTGTAAGTATTGGTGAGCGTTCCTCTGACGTCAACAGGCCCGCTGTTTGCACGAGGGTAGCATCTGCGGGAAAGACGAACGCAAACACCTCAGAACCCGTCCACACCAAAATCACCGTCACTATACTACTTGCTACGTCATGACAACGATCACCTAAGGGAAGCCTACACGTGGGTGGGGATAATTAGCGAGGCAAGCCGGTGTTTAAAACGTCTTGTTAACTCTTTTTAGATCGAATAAATTTCCACACCCCATCATCGCGGTAACATGTATCAATTGGGCTTTCTCAGGCAGAGTTAATTCTTCTATGTAGCAGACAGCGTCATGTTGCAGAAATGATGAAGCAGCGTTGGCCAAGGGTGTTTAGTGTTGGTGACCACACATCCAACTGAAGCACTCTTGCTATGTAAGCCTGAACGTTGCTTGTGAGTCCACAACATGACGCTTCATGCAACTCAGAAGAATTTTATAGAAATTATGTTAGATCGTTTCCCGAACAGAGTAAATGATATTCTCGTCTGCCTTCACATCATACTATTGAATGCTACCGCCCATGGAGGACTAATCTCCATTTTCAGGCATTTGACCGTGACTTCAACACTGACACACTGAGCTACAGTTTGGTATTAAAGTGGTTTGACAACTGAAAATGCTGTATTCCCGTTCCTCTGTAAGGCAGTGGACGCATCAGACAAAGAGTTTCGAACATTAGGCGGCTTCTTTCGTTTTTATAAGGTGTTCGACTGTGTTGATTACAGAATATTACTGCAGAAGTTGGACGGTTATGGAATAAGAGCAGTATATCACAATTGATTATTTTCCTATTTTGAGGACAATCTGCAGAACCTCATTCTCCACAGTAGTAAGAGTGGCTATAACTTGGAGTCACTGTACGGACCACTACTGTTTCTTATACAGGGTGTTACAAAAAGGTACGGCCAAACTTTCAGGAAACATTCCTCACACACAAAGAAAGAAAATATGTTATGTGGACATGTGTCCAGAAACGCTTAATTTCCATGTTAGAGCTCATTTTATTACTTCTCTTCAAAACACATTAATCATGGAATGGAAACACACAGCAACAGAACGTACCAGCGTGACTTCAAACACTTTGTTACAGGAAATGTTCAAAATGTACTCCGTTTCCGAGGATACATGCATCCACCCTCCGTCGCATGGAATCCCTGATGCGCTGATGCAGCCCTGGACAATGGCGTATTGTATCACAGCCGTCCACAATACGAGCACGAAGAGTCTCTACATTTGGTACCGGAGTCGCGTAGACAAGAGCTTTCAAATGCCCCCATAAATGAAAGTGAAGAGGGTTGAGGTCAGGAGAGCGTGGAGGCCATGGAATTGGTCCGCCTCTACCAATCCATCAGTCACCGAATCTGTTGTTGAGAAGCATACGAACACTTCGACTGATATGTGCAGGAGCTCCATCGTGCATGAACCACGTGTTCTATTGTACTTGTAAAGGCACATGTTCTAGCAGCACAGGTAGAGTATCCTGTATGAAATCATGGCGGTGAACCGAGGAAGTACAGTACATACTGACGAAACTAAAATGAGCTCTAACATGGAAATTAAGCGGTTCCGGACACATGTCCACATAACATCTTTTCTTTATTTGTGTGTGAGGAATGTTTCCTGAAAGTTTGGCCGTACCTTTTTGTAACACCCTGTATATAAGGTGAGGCGGCTGCCCCTACCTCCGGCTTTTATGCAACCCGCAAAGCCTTCAAATACCATGTGGAAGATTTTCATATTCTATAGCTCTCTATGTGCAAACTATTTGTCATACAGAAAACATGAATAGGACCTTTGTGTAGGTATAATTTAATGTTGGTATATTTTCTGCAAGGACGCGTTTTCGCTAGAGGCCATAGTTTTCTAATTATTCACGTAAAACGTACAAAAGCTACCTTCAAACGCGTTTTTATAGAATAAGTTATAAATCATAGCCTCCTGCGGTAACGTATCCCAGAACAAAATTTAATTACATTACATTTCCTACAAAAATGTAGTGTTCATTTTTTCTGTAGAACTAACAGTTTGTACCAAGCGAGCGAAGGAAAATGAAAATATTGTGTGTGGTATTTTAAGACACTGTGAGCTGCATAAAACTCAGCAGTGGGGCCAGCTGACTCACCCTGCGTGTAAGTGACAGGCCTTCCAAAATGACAAGTGTTCCTAAAAAAATTCTATTTGCTGATGACTCTAACTTGGTAGTGAAATGAAAATGAGCGTTTGGCGTCATTTGCCGGGAGGCCCGTTGCGGGGCAGATCTGGCCGCCTTGGTGCAGGTCTAATTACATTCGACGCCACATTGGGCGACCTGCGCGCCGGATGGGGATGAAATGGTGATGAAGACACCACAACACCTAGTCCCTGGCGGAGAAAATCCCCGACCCAGCCGGTAATCGAACCCAGGCCCGTAGGACGCCAAGCCGTCACGCTGACCACTCAGCTATCGGGGCGGACAACTTGGTAGTGAAGGATGTTGAATGCAATGTAGGCTCAGTATCAAATACTGCAGTCTAAGACCTATGTTCATGGCATATACAAAATAAATTGATGCTCAATCACAGCAACTTTTTACAGTTCGTAGCACCCAATTCGACTGAAACCGGTATTTTGATTACACAGAATGAGCATATGATTACTGAGTCTGAACAGTCCAAATTCCTAGGTGTCCAGCTAGATGGTGAAGTGTCACGGCAAGACCATATTCTGGATCTTGTTCAAAAACTGAATGCAGATATGTTTACCATTCGAACAGTATACGAAATATTTGATAGCCGAACTTGAAAGTCAATTACTTTCATTCGCTAATGACAAATGGCATTATATTCAGGGGTACCTATTGCCATTCGCAAAATAAGGGGCAGTTCGAGCAATATCTGGTGTGAGTTCAGGAACCTCTTGTCGAATACTATTCAGAACTCTGGGAATTCCGATATTAGCCTCTAGATGTACGAGATTTATATTCTTTAGCTCTTTTCTAGTTAACAGTGCGAGCTGCTTCCGAAGAATTAGCAACATTGTTTCAGTTAATAATAGACAGTAATCCAGTCTGCATTTGGACCGCACCTCCTTGACTTTTGCGCAGATGTTTCACAGGATTCTACTGAATCCATTCTGTGTAACTACCACAGGAATTAAAAAAAACCTTTCAGCAGTAAACCTCGCATTTTAATGTCCAAACTGAAGGATTTCCTCATGGCTCACACCTTCTATTCTGTCGTGGAGTTCCTGGAAAAAAAAAGCGAATTCTTGTGTTAGATTGTTGCCCGTGATAATATATTCTCGGCAGCTTGTCTACCTAGGATCAGTGTGAATTTTATTTTATCTGTTCCTAAATTATCTGATGTTAATTTCATGTACTGACTCGTTCGATGGCCATGAAGATTTTCTGCTTAATTTTGTCCCACGGAAAAAGACATGTAAAACAGAATTGGAAGAAAAAATTGATAGCACGGGTCTCCCGCCTCCAGTTATATGGACCATGGTAGCAGGGAGAGGGGTCTGGCAACACACACACACACACACACACACACACACACACACACACACACACACACACACACACCAGGCGTGCCGCACATGCCGTATACCACTGCAAAGCAATAACCCCACCAATGGCTCCAATAGCCCTTGCTGTGCCATGTCGTTAAAATTGTCTGTGCTGAAATGCCTGATGATGGAGAATTAATTTTCCAATACCTGTAGTTATAAACATGCAGTGAGACAGAAGTGATTTTTTAGTTCACTCAATTACTAAAAAGGTTGGATCATAAATAGAGAAATTGTTTCTGGAATGCATAGTAAGTTAATGTTTAGAGTTGTAAGTTAATGTTTAGAGATGTATCACTATTTTAGTTCTGACCGTTACGTCCTATTGGACTCTAGAAGGAATAAATTTATGGAACCATTTTTTTAGAAGAACGAATGGACTGCTTTGAAAGAACAGAATGAGCAGTGATAAGATGAAGTTACTAAAATGTTAAAGTGTACGAAATTTTTTTCAAAGCAAATGTAGCTACATAATACCTCCTTGCAGTGGGCACGTGTGACACCAGTTGCTGTCTCTGGCCTTAATGAGCTGGTCGGCGTTGACTGTATCGCCTCCTTCTGCACCCATACTGCTTGTGACGGCACGCCGTCAGGATCTCGACCAGGTCCTTGTTTACTTTTAATGATAAAATCTTTCTCTGTCCTGTTTTTCTATTTCCGTCCAGATGAAAGCTGCCACAACGTGTTACCACAGTTAAAGTTCGACAAGGTTCAGTTTCGATACGATAGCAACAAAAATGTACAATATGGCGTTGTTTGCTTACGTATTCGTGTCTAGAGGAAATAAGATGCGTCGAGAAAGCACAATCGTCTTGTAGATGCGAATACTATGTTCGAAATAAATGGATACAAAGTAAATTCCTTTATGCTCGATAGCCACCAGACAAAACCATATGACCACTACAAGAGTAACACAGGTGTTGAGAAAACAATGGGGGACAATGGCCGCGCGGGATTAGCCGAGCGGTCAAAGGCTCTGCAGTCATGGACTGTGCGGCTGATCCCGGCGGAGGTTCGAGTCCTCCTTCGGGCATGGGGGTGTGAGTTTGTCCATAGGATAATTTAGGTTAAGTAGCGTGTAAGCTTAGGGACTGATGACCTTAGCAGTTTAAGTCCCATAAGATTTCACACTCATTTGAACATTTGGACACAATGTTTTTCCCAATAGACGCAAATTTGTTTCCTTAAACAGAGTAATTCGCCGTACCTGCCAAGATGTAAGTACTGGTAACATCACAAATAGGATTACTTAAAACTTAATTGGCGTGTCACAGTATTTTGGATATCAGAAGAAATACTATTTTTTATATAAAGGTAAGGTTTCCACGTACTTTGATATATGCAGGAGGATATGC
Organism: Schistocerca piceifrons; assembly: GCF_021461385.2. Taxonomy (NCBI): domain Eukaryota; kingdom Metazoa; phylum Arthropoda; class Insecta; order Orthoptera; family Acrididae; genus Schistocerca; species Schistocerca piceifrons. The sequence continues at coordinate 220,324,829 of NC_060146.1, forward strand.
TTTCAGGTCAGTGGTGGAATGCACTGAATATATTCTCTAAATGTTCACTACAGAGAACGTATCAGATATCACCCCCTTTCTCTGACATATGGGTGCTCCACAGTTTTCGATCATGGGTCCATTACTGTTTGTGGTTTATGTCAATGATGATCTGCTACATTTGAACCAGGGGACAGAACTAGCGCTTATTGCTGAAAATACTGAGATTGTTGTCCAGCAGAGCAGAGAAGCATTCACATGCAACATTGTAATTGTTTTGTTCGAGTCATAAACTGTTTTCTGAAGTGGACTAGCTTTGAAATTTGAAGAAAAAAATAACCGCACCTCATCTTGTATTCTACTGCTGATATCTCCCCATTTCACTAACGCACTATAAGAACAGGAAATAATAAAAAGGGCAAAAGATGGAAAATGTTGACTGCCGATATTATTGAAAAGTAAACGTGGAAAAGCAGTATAGTAGATTCTTTTACCGGTTTTTGAATTCAAAAAGTTAGGATATTTCCATTAACTGATTTCCTACAGTGTAATGTACAGGGGTTAACTTCTCACTTGGTGAAAGTGTTCTCATTGCGGAAAAAGTAATTACTGTTATGTGTGGGATCCAGAGACGTACATATTTCTTCATTTACGAGGATATCAGTCGGTCTCAGACTGCATTAATCCGCAGATGAAATTTGTTGTCAAGAGTCTATTGTTGTTTGACAGTAACACATAGTATAGGATAAGTAAGAGTTTCTGAATCGAACTGGAAATACAAAATTAAATGAAGGAATTCACAGAAAAATTAGAGCAAGGTTACCGAGACGTTTCTTCATTAAAATTTTTGTGGTCACAGTGTTTACATTTCTTATATGTTAGTAGATGTTAGTGTTGTACAGGACACCGTTTTGTCTTGTGTAGTTTTTGCTGCTTGTATTACTTACCCCTTCAATGTACATCTAGTGTACTGTGAAGGTAACAAAGCTGGTCTGCCTCTTCAAGTGTATCTTGTCCAACTTCCATATTTATTTATCCAACATGTTAACTTACATTAGACACCATCACCCTACTTTACGGCACGAATTTAGGGTGTTTACGTACTCCCTATTTAAGCTACACTGCGAAACAGAAAGCATTACTTTTTTGAAACACACATAGTTTTTAGGTGATTCACCGCTTCCAGTTTCTATGGGAATCAAGTAAGACACCGACCGCATGCATAAACAAAGCGATCGAAATGAGGTAACGCCCAATAGGGAATGCAAGTCTCGCAGCGTACAGGTGACGTGGTCACAATCTTAACTGACCATGGCTACTAGGAAAACTATTGTAGTCAACGCTTACTTATAATAGCCTACGGTAGTTTCAGAACTCGAACCCTAACTGACAGGGATCGGAGATGAGCGTCAAGAACTGTCAAAACCGCCAGGAAGAGATGATTTCTGTGAATTTAGGTCCGTATCAAAGATTTTTCGAGCGGAAACTGTGCCAAGCAAAACTCCGTGCAGTGGACATTTGGTGACGGGTACCTCGTGGAAGAGCGATACACAAAACTGGGCATCTCTTCAGACAACGCAGGGAGCGCGTAGATGCGGACCGCTGGCGTGTAGTGCAGTGTAGTGTAGTGTGGTCCGGTGGGTGGCCACTTTCTGTCCCCTATCAAATGACGCGAGGCGCTCCTTGCAACAGCGACACAATCAGGCGTTTACCGCGCAGTCTTCAGAGGGTGTAGCTCTAGCCAGGAGTGGTTCAGCGGCGGGGTCTTCGCACCACGACTCGGGTGTGCTCGTTCAGGCTACAGAGAAAACGAACCAGGCTGTTTATTGCAACATTATGGAGTCAGTCTTCGTTCCACACATTTATGACGAGTATTCTGTGGACACGCCCATCTTCCTAGGTCACAACAGCCGTATTCTCAGGGCCACAAAAATTCGCATGTCGATTGCCCGGCTAATTCGCGCGATCTCAGTCCCCTAGAAAATCTCTGGAAGTATCTGGAACAGCAGGTGAAATTTAGCAATATTCCAGCAGTTTTTGACGGCCGTACGAGATCTAACCAAAGAGTGTGTTCACACGGTGTGGTAATCCAGAAGACACTGACGGACACGTTACTCGCTGAATTGATGGGGGGTTACACGGTATTAGCGTAGCGTTTGGTGTGGCGGCGGCGGCGGTGGGGGGGGGGGGGGGGGTTGTGTGTTAAGGGCAATGATGAATTTTTTGCTCGGTGTGCATACAAGGCTGTCTCTTCTAAAGAGTCGATCAAGCGAGACCGTGCAGTGGTTAGCACACTGGTCTTGCATTCGGTTCAAACCCGCGTCCTGTTGTCCTGATTTAGGTTTTCCGTGATTTCCCTACATCGCTTCACGAAAATGCCGGGATGGTTCCTTTGAAAGGGTACGACCTACTTCTTTCCCCATCCTTCGCTAATCCGATGGGACCGATGACCTCGCTGTATGGTCCCGTCCCCCCCAAATCAATCAATCAACCAACCAACCAATCCTATGAGTCGTCCGTCAGGCACATTTTCTCTGGTGTTTCGTCAGATATTACGATGCGTGGCTGGGCTCAGTCCAGAAGCCCATTGTCTGTGGCAAGCGTTCGTTTGTTTAGCTTTATAAACGGAATGATTTTTAAAGCAGAATTCTACTTGCCCATTAGATAGAGCGATCCCAAATTAGTCTAGAGAGATACACGTTTTATCGATGTTTGTTACCAGGAGCAGTAAATCACGGAGAATAATTAGTACTGCAGCAGCGACTGAACAGCGCTGCCATCTGGCAGTAGCAGTCAGCACGGGCCAGGGTGGTGCTGTCGCTGACCAAGTAGTGGCTGTACTCCGTGGTTTACCGTTCCTCTCAATGCATATTGATAAAACGAATACGACACTAGACGAATTTGGGAGCGCTATAGCTAATGCGCACATAGAATTCCGCAATAAAAATTATATTGTCAGTAACGTGGAAGAAACCGACGCTTTCTGTAGATAGTGAACGTCGCATGAAAGGTTTGATGATGGGTATTTGTTTGCGCTGATTCCAATTACCCAATGCAAAACAGAAGTTGCAAATATCTGCTGAAACATCAGAGAAAATGCGCCACATTACTCTTAGCTATGCCGTTTCGTGCCACGCCAGATAAATACTGCGCTGATCACACTTGTTCCAAGCCTTCAACTAATAGGTTCAGTAATGTGGCCAACCACCTACGATTACGTTATTACTTCTGTCATTTTGTAGACGGTGTTCTTCTTAGCGTCACACCTGCAACTGTGCAGTAATGGAAACAAAATAACGGGAAGCATTACTTCGTCCAATGAGAGCCAAGATATGGTTACCACACTTCAGAGAATATGAAAATGAAATCCACTTGCAGGCTTTGAGAAGTCAGTGTAAACCAATGCTGAGAGACTGTAGTCTTTGACTGTGGCAAACGAAATGATTAGTCTTTCGCCCTTGAAAAGAAAACCTGTGGATACTTGTAAATGTTTTGGTGGCATGGCGTAACTTTTCGGTACGGAATAACGCAGCAGTGCATAAAATCCCATGCGTCAGGTTGGACAAAAATAGTCTGAAAAGCTTGAGAAGGTGTTACAGAGTGTGTGGTCCTGAGAAATAATTTTTAAGAAAAAATGGATACAAAGCGCCGTTTCCGAGTTAATTAGTATTGGAGTTGGCCGATCCTGCCAACGGCCTTGTCGCAATGGTATCACCGGTTCACGTCAGATCACCGAAGTTGAGCGGTCACGGGCTTGGCTAGCACTTGGATGGGTCACCGTTCGGGTCTGGTGAGCGCTGTTGGCAAGTGGGGCGCACTCAGCCCTCGTGAGGCGCTTTTATACTTCACTATTACCAGTTCCGTCTACTGCCATCTTCAGAGCATAAAATATTCTGAGATAGCTGTCAACATCAAATTACGTATGTAGCTACATAGTAAGTGCACTTGATCTGGGATTTGGTCAGCCGACTGTGTTCAATAGGTGGTAGGCGGAGATGACGATGAAGACCTCGTCATCGACTGCCGGTTTGTCTCCTGATCGTACTGGTAGCGCCGCCAGGTCTCATCTCATTGACCGGATTCTGGTCAGACACGTCAACAAAATCTCCAGACGTTTCCATCCAAGTTTGCTTCCGTCAATTTGTGTAGTACAAACAGGGCACAGGTCGTCAATCTCTTCAGATTTTCGTAACAATAGTGTTGACACCGCCTTTGCTTACCTCCACCTCTTCTGTCCTCATTCTCAAAGTCAGCCGGCAATCATCCGCAAGTACCTGTCACACTCGTTCAGTGTTGTTTGGCATGGTGCGTGGTGACAGTCGATGCTCGGCACCTTCTTTTACGCTCCAGTCCATCTAAACCGCTTTCACACACGCTCTTTACCCACTGCTTCAACAGCACACAGTTACACTAGTATTATATGGGCTCCGTCGCCTTTGTCCCTAATCTGAAGCAAAACCTAATGTCAACACGTTGCTCCATTTTGCAGTCATTGAGGTCCCACAGTGACCCAGTCAGCTTGATCACAGCGGGCACCACTGCTTTACTTAGGCCACTGTCACTACTGGGGAGGCGAAGGGGAGGAGGAGGGGCTGTCTGGCATGTGTCTCAGTCCGTATGAGTGGGCGTGTTATCCTAACCAGTACAGTTTTTAAAATGTGGGAACATTCACCGAATTTTTCAGACGCACCTTTTATAAGAAGGTTCAAATGGTTCAAATAGCTCTGAGCACTATGGGAATTAACTCCTGAGGACATCAGTCCCCTAGAACTATTTAAACCTAAATAACCTAAGGACATCACACACACCCATGCCCGAGGCAGGATTCGAACCTGCAACCGTATCGGTCGCGCGGTTCTAGACTTTAGCGCCTGGAACCGCTCGGCTATAAGAAGGAAGGGAAAAATAAAACGGTAGTCTTCTGCCCTGCCAGTCAACATCGTCATGAAATAAGGCGTTAGGAAAGAGTAGATCATTAGAGAAAAGTAGTTCACAGAATGTCGCGGGTGTATATGATGAAACGTGGCGCCCGTCCCAAATTGTGCACAGGCCAAACACAGAGGTCATTTGAGGCTCACTTCAGAGAAGTCTGAAATATACGTAGTAATAAAAAAGCCTTACTTTAAGAAGTGGTGATATAAAGTAGGGCACATGCGTCAACATTTTGATATGGAGCATGATGTTTGTAAAGGATATCACTCAAACACATTTAAAGTGCTCGAAATTTACACAGGTTTAACTGAATACCCACAACACCTCTCAAATGCACAAACCCATGTCTGCAACAGAGTACGTTACAAAATACAGTTTCATAACTATTAATAAGTCTCTTCTCCCAGTTTTTTTTCTTTCTTGTATTTCTTTTTCTGCCAGATGATGCATGTCTAATATTTTAAATCAAAATGACAGCTAGGAACTTGTGCATAGTCAAAAGTAGCCTTCAGTTCCGGCCGTCAGAGTGCTTTCTGGGCCTCTTCAGGTAACAGACTGCTGTGTCGCACCAGTTGGCTGCAATTAAACTAACAGCGTTCCGAGTGCTGCAGTCGTCTGACTAGGGCCTCCCGTCAGGTAGACCATTAGGCCTGGTGCAAGTCTTTCGATTTGACGCCACTTCGGCGACTTGCTCGTCGATGGAGATAAAATGATGATGATTAGGACAACACAACACCCAGTCCCTGAGCGGAGAAAATCTCCAGAAAATCTCGGACCCAGCCGGAAATCGAACCCGGGCCGTTAGGATTGACATTCTGTCGCGGTGACCACTCAGCTACCGGGGGCGGACAGTGCTGCAGTGTGGGCTGTATACATCACAGGATGTTGAAACATCGTAGATATGTTCATTAATCAGTGCGTTCGTGGAGTATGTTGAAAAAAAAATGATAGTTCAACTTTCTGCCACGAGGTGAAAATATGGCGCTGTAAGCAGTCAGAATGCGGTGAGAGTTCAGGAAAAGCGGAGGAACGATGAAACTCATGATAACGATGGTTCTGGCACGTTTATTGAGATGCGGTCACAAGTTATAGTACATGTTGAATACGGTCCCCCGAGTCATAAAACATGCTGCATCTGTAACATGGCATGACTAACCTTTGTTCCCTGCATGTCGGGGATAATCAGGGCGATATACGAGTACGCTACCCTTCAAATCACGAAGAGAGTGGTTACAACACTGATAGACAAGATCTTTCAGATATTCCCACAACCAGAAGTCACACGGATTTAGGTGAGTAGATCTGGAAGGCCACACACATTGAAATTTCCTAAAGATCATTCCTCGAAGCAAATCTTTCAGCTGGCAGGCGACGTGTAGTGTCCTTCCATCTTGAGTGAAAACATTAATGTCGATGCAGTTAAGTTCTTGCAGATCTGGCATCATGTGCTGCACAAGGAGGGCCATATAAAGCGCAGATGTCGCTGTACATTTAACAGGCTCGCGATGTGTCATCTCCTCGAAGAAAATCAGACCGAGGATGAAGAAGCTTGTGAAACTACACCGCACAGTCTCATCAAACGAGTGCAGTCGATGTTCCTGCACAACATGTGGTGGAGTGGAAAGCCATATCCAACAGTTCTGTGCATTCATGGCACTATGCAGAGCAACATGTGCCGCGTCCATACTGACAATAATCCCCAGACACGTGTCATCCACTCCTATGCGTCCCTAAAAACGAAGAGGAAAGTAACGGCGTTGTAACATATCTTGGAGCTTGATTTTGTGCATATTCTGAGTCTTGTAGGGATACCATTGTAAAATGCCCGGCAAAATCTTCTGAACTGTTGACGAGTGGAGAGACAATTCCTGTGACACAGCTTGAGCTCTGGCTGCAGTATTTGAGGCATGTGCTACACAGTCGCCTAACAGCTACAGCAACTTCAACAACTGTCATGGGATCGTGCAGCCTCTTCCTGCCTGCTGTACCAAACCAATTCAGCTGTTTCTTCAGATTTCTTGATCATAGTTATCAGCCTATTTATTGACATGCAGTCTCTTCGTATCTGTTGCTGTCAGCCACAATACCGCAGTGCAGTGCTGCTATTGCTGCCGTTCTGATAACACAGCTTTACCAGCTGTGCGCGTTCTTTCTTCTCAACAGACCTTGCGTTTCGAATGGAAAACTTCAACGTTCTTAACCCTTTATACAAACAGTCATTTCACAAGAGAAATCAACACGCATCACTAAGCGACAAATAGCATACTAACATCAAAACGGGAAACATTTCACATTCTGACTGCTAACAGCGCCTTATTCTCCCCCGGTGGCAAAAAGGAGGAACTACTATTCTCTCAGCATACTCGACAGGTGTACCGATTTATGAACGTACCGTCGATGCTTCGGAGTCGTGCAATGTATGCACCCCACACTGCAGCACTGTTTAATCGTACTCATTCAGTATACTCGTATATGGGTGTCTGCAGGCGTTAGTTTGGTTTCCAGTACAGTTTCCTGATATCTAGCTGCCCGCCTTTCTTTTTAAACGGACCATCTCATGACGATTCGGTAATGATACCACTTGGGCAGCCCGAGGGTCGAGAGAAAATGGAAACAAAATTGAACATGGTGTTCTTGGAAGTTTAAAGATCACTAATTTAAGCCCACGCTTTCTAAATAATAGTGTAAGTTGGGATGAAATTTTTGGTTACAGGAAAAATTTTTAAGTTAAAGCATTCTTCGTGTTTTCTAAACATGTACTTCACAGCTTCGATGTTTTCAAAGAACAGCACCAGGAGACTGCCAAAGTCTACTTTAAATGGTATTTATTTATGGACAATTATTTTCGGTCGATCATGTCTTCGTGTCACAGATATCAATAAACAAATGCAAATCACACTAACCTTCGGTGGATACATGATGCAGCTCTTTAAACCTCTCTTAGTTCCACGCAAGAAACCCTCCAAAAATAGTCAGTGTACGGATTAATCTACACAGTAAAGTGTACAAACCAACCAACTGTGGAAGAAAAATATGAGTTCGCAAATATTCGGCACAGAATCGAAGGATACTATCCTAATTCTGGAATAGTATGCATGATAAATGAAACTTTGACAGTGGTATAAAAAGGAACTGATCGCTGGTGATCATACAACTCTTCACAAATGTGTCTGAGGGAGGGTAAAAAGTAGAAACCGTTGTTTTCACAATGATTATATCGAATTATTTTAAAAAACTCATAAATCTGCTATCTTCCAAGATTAAAGAGTAAACACACGTAGAATGCTGCCATTTCAAGCATAATTATAACATTATTTTTTTAAATTTCAAGCAATAAGTGTGGCGTGTTTATAAATAAGAATGTAGTGTTATTAGCAAGAACTGTCAGATTTTCATAGTAGATGTAGGAAATGATGTCGTTTCCACCTGTTTACCTGGATAGAACAAAGCTGCAGTTATAGAACTGTCACATTTAACAATCAAGATTTCAGAAACATTCACTGTCTTCATGCGGACCTGACTGACATTTGGGACCAAAGTTTGTTTCTTAGTTAGCAGTGTTCTAGTTTACCATTGGTGGAGTAAAATACCGTGGGTGGGGTTTACATGTCACAAATGTCCAGTGAAGTAAGCGAAGCCCCCTACTTTTCTTCCACCTCTCCCACATTTCAAGATCAGAATTATGGCGCAAAAGGAACAACAAAACATCCTCTGGGCATCACGAAAGATGATCTCGTTTCACGTTAGATGGTGTTATGCCGCCATTAGTAAGCCAAACTGCTATCCAAGAAACAAACATTGGCCCCAAAAGTCACTCAGCTCCTCATGAAAATAGTGAACCTTTTCTCGAAAGCTTAAGTCCTAACGCAGACTTTTCACACCTAGAACATCGAGATATTTTTATACATGGATGTCACCACAAACTTTGACGGCACTTTGGTGCATATGAGTCGGCAAGTTCCTTGGCACCTACGTACGTTTTGTCCCCATTCAGCTATGTTAAATACGTATCAAAATGTGTGTGATATAAAGAAAGAACAGGATCCCCGACATTGTGCAGATATTCCTTAAAGGGTATCCTCCTGAGAATAGTTGTTAAGAGAAGGATGAACTCTTAGACGCACCATAAACTACTCAAATGTTGACATCCCATAATAGAAAAACTATGGTAATAAAATATAAGTTCACTGTTGGAATTCTGCTCCTTTCAAAAACCAGTCATTCATTCATAGGCAAGATATGATAAGGGTCCACTAGACTGCCGGAAATGTAAGCTTCGGAAGGTTGTGAGTAGGAGATTATTGTTTGTTTCTCGAACACCTTAGCTAAACTTCTGTACTGCAGCGAAATCAATGGAAATCAAACTTCCAAAGGAAAGTAAATCGGTTATCATATGGGGTGACAGCGTTATGAGTGAATGCATGGAAGTAGGGTGAGTGTATCCCACCAAGGTGACAGGCACAAGCTTGCTGAAAAACAACATTGTCTAGCTTTGTAAATTGTATCGCTATCATAGCGTCAGCCACAGATGGGGTAACTTGGTGCTTTGATTAATGTGTAGGATATTGAATATGAACGTTTATAGAAACTCTGCTGGAATTCTGTTGATGTTTGTTGGAACCTGGGACCAGTTAGAGGTTTCAGTCATACACCAAGAAAGCTCCACATGTGTTCACGTGGTCAATGAGCTGACGAGAGAGAGAGAGAGAGAGAGAGAGAGAGAGAGAGAGAGAGAGAGAGCAATAGGAGGACTGCAAACTTGGTATGGTTACTGTCTCGCCTAGACTTTGTTATAAAATTCCAACAGCTGATTTTTTAGTGTAAAGTGCAGGAATAATTTTTTTGTATAATGATCCAAAATTGACAATGAAAGTAAGGGAATGCAGATGTTTTGGAAACGGATAGTAAATTGAAAGAAAATGGGAAGAACATTACTTGTCTCCATTCACCAGCTGCCATCAGAGTGCTGAATAAATCGCCATTTCAGTAGTCGTGACACAGTGGATGTTGCCAGCACCTCCTCCCCTAAAAATGCATTATCCATTCGAAAAACATTTACTTTCATTGTTGACATCTATCAGTGCAGAGTCAGTGATCATGTTTACTGAATTTGCAGAATGAGCACTTGAGCCTTGTGAAGAGAGACTACCCTTCCAATACTACACTCATGAAACAATATTTGTTTTTTCTGAAAGTATGTACCGCTCTACAGCTCTCAAAACCACAGATACTGATACAGAACTATTTACATTCAGGACAGCTGACACCGCCATCACTTCCAATTTACCAAAACCTATAAAAACGTCTGATTAACAATTTTCAGATGAAAGACTGTAAGATGACACCGTTGAACATTACCGGTTTTACACCTTGACACACAGAACTGTAATTTGTGTTTATTCAGAGAATCAGTCAGTCAAGTGACAGTCTTCAAGTCATTAATTATCATTACATCACGGTAAAGGAAGGTTCGCGTTCTTGGAGTCAGAAACGTAACTATTTCCAGTTGCAGCATCTGTCACGTACTTTCAACTGATGGTCTCTTGACAGAAACTGACTGCCCCTTTAGTTGTCCCACGACATCGTTCTTTAAATACACTGAATGCAATGTCATACTTGACACTTCACAATGCACAGTTACCTATCAATGGATGATCAACAAAATTATCTTACAACTTCAACCTAAAAGTGAGTATAATTTTTTGTCAGTCAGTGTGTAAAATACTGTAGGACAATGTGTCTGCCTGAGTCAATAAATATGCTTGCTCTGCTAAAACTGGTTGCCCATACCATAGTACGATGTTTGTGAAAGTTGCTTTGGCACTGTTGACAGTTGACGGAGGAGGAAATCTTACTCCTCATCTCCAATTCCAACTTATTCACAAAGTTGAAAACCATATTTATCCCTGAAGAGGATGGCAGAAGATCGGACAGCCTGGAGAACTACCATGTGGAAACCTGCCTTTAGCCAGAACACTGATGATGATCCCCTGTATTCTACCAGAGTCTATGGCATCATGTCTGTCCAAATGGCAAAAACTCTGTGCCCTATGTTCCATGGCACAATGTTTACCAAGAGTTTGTGTTCACAATTGCTGGAGGGGAACATAATCCTCCTCCTCCATGCCTTGTAAACAGTACTAATGATTCGGAAAGCATATTTTCCCTCTACAAAACATCAGTTCCCTGTATTCTGCCTTTTCATGTAACCCTCCTTCCAACGTATAATGTCTGCCATAAGGACGGTGTTTCCATTACTAGTTGCTGAAGATACATTGTTCTCCTTCCAAACTCTTGCAAATAATATTACTGATATTAAAACATTTGAACAGTGGAAATGGAAAACTTTTTAAGTGCCAAATACCACGTTTGCCAAGACAATGGAAAAGCAATCTATCTCAGTTTGCACATAACTGATTTTAATCAAGAAAATTGGGAAGATATATTGATACCAAAGAATTATGCTGCTCGCCACGTCATCGCAAAAAATAATGAGAGAAATTGGAAAATAACTGCTTCACTAAGAATGTTCCAGGTTCATAGAAGAAAATGCCAGTAAGGAAATTATTGTTCCACGTGTCATTAAGCTTGAGTCACTACATTTTATTTGTGGTAAACACATTCAGATTTACAGTGGTAATTATTTAACAAAAACCATTTCCCATATCATTCATATTTTGGGACTCCAAAGGGAAACACCACTTGGTAAAACGACCTTGCGCCATCAACTAACGTGTGGTTTGACATCTGGATTAAGTCTAGGGAATGCAACAGAGGACACAGTAGCACTGAAAACGCGTTTTGTGCAAAAAAATACTGTTCGAATATATTCATTTCCACTCTTCATTTGCTTCCTGTACAAAATATCAGCAACGTGTATACCACATATTTAGCTCTCTTTCTGACATACAGTCCTTTCGAAAAACACGTGTTCCTTCATCAAAATGCTGTGCCCTATATCCATAGTAGAATGTCTACTAAAATGACACTACCTATATTGACAGTTGCTGGAGGGCTATTGATCTCCTTCTCAATCTTGTGTTTAATGCTAACGGACTGAAAAAAATAGGTTTATTTCACAAAATATTTGTATTCTGTATTGTACTTCTTTACATCTCATTTCAACACACACTGAGGTGACAGAAATCATGGGACGCCTCCTAATATCGCTTCGGACCTCCCAGCGTTCGGCGTAGTGCTGCAGCTCGGCGTGGCGCGGACACAAGAGGTCGTTGGTAGTCCCCTGCAGAAATATTCCCTCATGCTGCCTACACAGACGTCTGTAACTGCAAAACTTTGCCGGTGCATGATTTTGTGCGTGAACTGGCCTCACGATTACTCCCACATATATTCGATGAGATTCATGTCAGGCGATCTGAGTGGTCGAATCATTTGCTCAAATTGTGCAAAATGTCCTTCAAACCAATCGCAAACAACCGTGGCCTACTGACAAGGGGCACTGTCGTCCATAAAAATTCCGTCGTTGGTTGGGAACATGAGGTTTCTGGATGGCTGAAAACGGCCTGTCGGTTCAGTAGGACCAGAGAACCCAGTCCATTTCATGTAAACGCAGCTCACACCATTATGGAGCCATCGCGAGCTTACACATTGCCTTGTTAACAACTTGGAGGCTGCACCACACTCGAACCCTGCCATCAGCTCTTGCCAACTGAAACCCTGACCCATGTGATCAGGCCACAGTTTTCCAATGGCCTAGGATCAACCGATATCGACACGAGCCCTGGAGAGGTATTGCAGGCGATGTCGTGCTGATAGCGAAGACACTCGTGGTAGTAGTCTACTGCCATAGCCCATTAACACCAAATTTCGTCTCACTTTCCGAATGGATATGTTCGTCGTACGTCTCGCTGCCATCTGCATACGTGTATATCGTTATCCCATGACTTTTGTCACCTCAATGCTACCCACTTGAGAAACATATAATTGATGTATCACAAGTGTGTGACTTCTGGATATCCTGATGATGATTAGACATACTACCGATTTCGAAAACATCTGATGCTTCTGCCTAGCATATAGTTCGTCTCACTGTTTAGTGACAAATGTTTGGAGTAGGACTATGTGTTAAGAAGTGTCAGCTGGTTGCGGTTTACTTTGTAGAAGCAGCAGAGACAGAGATTAAGCGCGATAGAGAGAGAGAGAGAGAGAGAGAGAGAGAGAATGGGGGAGGGGGTGCCTTTTTGGAGAGGTACGGAGGTGGTGCAGAGAGACAGAGACAGAGAGAGACAGAGAATGGTGGTAGGAGGAGGAGGAGGCGGGTGATGTGGTGTGGCCAGATACGTACGGGCGGGCAGACTGGCGAGCAGAGCGCGGCCTGGCCGGAGGCGGGGCGGAGCGGGGCGCGCACGTGCCCGCTGGCGCCACCGCCACTGCCACTGCTGGCGCCACCGCCACCGCCGCTGGCGCCACCGCCGCTGGCGCGCTGCAGCGCGGGCGCTGGCGCGGGCGCGGGAGCGGGTCTGCGCGCGGCCTGCGAGCTGACCTTGGTGACCTCGGCGAGGCGGCACCACGTGACGGCGCCCAGGCAGCCGCAGATGAGCAGCGTCAGCGCCAGGCACTTCCACGACGCGTCGCGCTGCAGCGCGCACAGCACGCCCTGCTGCTCCGGCCGCTGCTGCAACACAAACGGCGGCGGAGGTGAGCGGCCTGCCTGCCTAGCAGGCGTCGCATCTTACTAGAGCGCACACTGCCGCTCCGGCCGCAGCTGCAGCACGACAGGCGCCGCAGCTCAGCGGGCTGTCTACATATCAGGCGTCGCATCTTACTACCGCGCACACTGCCGCTCCGGCCGCAGCTGCAGCACGACAGGTGCCACAGCTGAGCGGGCTGTCTACATATCAGGCGTCGCTTTTTACTAGAGATATCCGACTTAAAGCGGTAGGGCGTCAAACGGGCCGACTCGGAGCAGGAGAGGTACCACAGGACGTTTTAATTTTCACCGTCTATACATTTACAAATAAATTCATTAAACTTTGTGAGGATGACCAGAAAGGATTCAGGACTCACACTCATAGCAGTGGAAGTTCAAAATAATAAAATAATTTTTTTTACATGTGAAATTTCATGATTTTTTCACTTACTATTGGCTGCATTTGTTGTTATAGGTACACTTTTCTTCAAAAGTAACAGAGATTCTTCGGCGAATTTCGCACAGTATACAAACCATACTTACAGGTGGAAGAAATTCTAGAATCTATCTATGAAAAAATGAATGATCTGTTACATTTTAATTTTCATGTTTAGAAAAAATTCAAATTTTGTAGTTAATTATCTCAATTTTACCACAGGTTTTAATAGACAGTGGAAATTAAAGTGTCCTGTGGTGCCTCTCCTGCTCCAAGTCGTCCAGTTTAACGTCCTACCCCTTAAGGACGTCAAACGGGCCGACTTGGAGCAGGAGAGGCACCACAGGACATTTTAATTTCCACTGTCTATACTTTTACGAATAAATTCATAAAACTTCGTCAACATGACCAGGAAGTATTCAGGATTCACAATCATAGCAGTGGAAGTTAAAAATAATAATAATAATATATATATATGTGTGTGTGTGTGTGTGTGTATATATAATATTTTTTTTTTACATGTGAAAGTTCATCATTTTTTCCCTTCTAGTGGCTACGTTTGTTGCTATAGGTACCCGTTTCTTCATATGTAAGAGAGATTCTTCGATGAATTTTGCACAGCATACAAACCATACTTACAGGTGTATGAAACTCTACAAATTATTTAATTTATGAAAAAATGAATGTGCTGTTACATTTTAAACTTCATGTTTAGAAAGAACTCAAATTTTATAGTTCATTATCTCAATTTTTACCACAGTTTTTAATAGGTTTGGAAAATTCTAGAGTTTCATACACCTGTAAGTATGGTTTGTATGCTGTGCAAAATTCATCGAAGAATCTCCCTTACTTGTGAAGAAAAGTGTACCTATAGCAACAAATGCAGCCAATGGTAAGTGAAAAAAAAGTTGAAATACAAATGTACAAAAATAAATTATTTTCTTATATTTTTGAACTTCCACCACTGTAAGTGTATATCCTGAATCCTTTCTGGTCATTCTGACAAAGTGTTATGAATTCATTTTTAAAAGTATAGACAGTGGAAATTAAAAATTCCTGTGGTGTCTCTTCTGCTCCAAGTCGTCCCATTTGACGTCCTACCCCCTTAACGGAGTACGTTCATGAAACTCATAGATTTTTTTTATTCATTGGCAGACCTCATTGACAATAAAGTCCCAAAGTAACAATGATGAAAACGCACGTGTGATGTGACCTTCCTCTCATACCCATTATTTGAGGCATCACTTTAATACTAGCATGGTGAACAACAATTCCGTAGACTATCATCAGGGAAACTTGCACGGCCACGCGGGATTAGCCGAGCGGTCTCAGGCGCTGCAGTTATGGACTGTGCGGCTGGTCCCGACGGAGGTTCGAGTCCTCCCTCGGGCACGGATGTGTGTGTTTGTCCTTAGCATAATTTAGGTTAAGTAGTGTGTAAGCTTAGGGCTGATGACCTTAGCAGTTAAGTCCAATAAGATTTCACACACATTTAAACATGCACGGAATACATCTAGAAAGCTGTGATATACAGTGTGTTCGGAAATTCCCATAACGAACTAGAAGACTCGTAGAGGGAAACTTAAGAACAGGATTGATGGTCACGAAGTAGATCAGGAACTCTACTACCTAAGCAGCGAAATAACCAATGACGGACGTAGCAGGGAGGACATGAAAATCAGACTAGCACTGGAAAAAAGGACATTCCTGACCAAGAGAAGTTCACTACTATCAAACATAGCCGTTAATTTGAGGAAGAAATTTGTGAGAATGTACGTTTGGAGCACAGCATTGTATGGTAGTGAAATATGTACTGTGGGAAACCCGGAACAGAAAAGAATCGAAGCATTTGAGATGTGTTGCTACAGACGGATGTTGAAAATTAGGTGGACTGATGAGGTAAGGAATGAGGAGTTTCTGCGAAGAATTGGAGAGAAAAGGAATATGTGGAAAATTCTAACAAGAGGAAGGGACAGGATGAAAGGACAGCTGTTAAGACATCAGGGAATGCCTTCCATGGTAGCAGAAGGAGCTGTAAAGGGTAAACACTGTAGAGGAAGACAGAGGCTGGAATACATCCAGCAGATAATTGAGAACACTGGTTGCAAGTGCTACTCTGAGATGAAGATGTTGATACAGGAGAGGAATTCGCATTAAAGCAATGAGAAGACTGATGACTGGAAAAAGGGGGAGTGAGTACAAAATATTTTGAATAGGATCCCGTGTCCATGAAAATGTAGTTTCTGTTCTACGACAATTTCGATTTAGATATTTAGCTCGTCCACTTTCGGTTAAGGAATAGAATAAACTGTGACATAGTACAGTTATCAGGTAACAATTCGAAAGGAAAAGTAATGAAACATCCTTTTATCACTTAAGCACATTTGTTTGTATTAATCATTATACGTCTGAATTACTTTAAAGAAAAGAAGGAGAAGAAAGCCGCGCGGGATTAGCCGAGCGGTGTAGGGCACTGCAGTCATGGACTGTGCGGCGGGTCCCGGTGGAGGTTCGAGTCCTCCCTCGGGCATGGGTGTGTGTGTGTGTGTTTGTCCTTAGGATACTGTAGGTTAAGTAGTGTGTAAGTTTAGGGACTGATGACCTTAGCAGTTAAGTCCCATAAGATTTCACACACAATTGAACTTTTTTTAGGGAGGAGGGGGGGGGGATGAAGAAGACGAAGAACCCAACGTATTTTATGTACAGAACAGTACTGATGCATTACAACAGCGGCTCGATGTGGCGGCCACCAACGTTGTTACAGACACAGTACGTACTAAGCAGGTTCTGGTGCACACTCTCCACCCCACCTGGTGTCTGTTCAGTTTCTAGTGCAGTGGTCAGAGCTCGTGCCAGCACATCTTCCTCTGTCTCTACAGGTGTCTCATAAATGAAACATTGCTTGAGACCCCAAAAGTAGTAGTCCACGTGATCCAGCCTATCCTATTGCATACCGGGACAAGCAAGCGTGAGAATTTTCTCTTTCCCTTATCAGACGTGGATGCGTTACATATCTGAATTGAATCTGTCATTGAATGGATGGTGGTGGTGGTGGTGGTGGTGGTGGTGGTTAGTGTTTAACGTCCCGTCGACAACGAGGTCATTAGAGACGGAGCGCAAGCTCGGTTTAGGGAAGGATTGGGAAGGGAATCGGCCGTGCCCTTTCAAAGGAACCATTTCGGCATTCGCCTGAAACGATTTAGGGAAATCACGGAAAACCTAAATCAGGATGGTCGGAGACGGAAT
Organism: Schistocerca piceifrons; assembly: GCF_021461385.2. Taxonomy (NCBI): domain Eukaryota; kingdom Metazoa; phylum Arthropoda; class Insecta; order Orthoptera; family Acrididae; genus Schistocerca; species Schistocerca piceifrons. The sequence goes on from NC_060146.1 coordinate 220,342,072, forward strand.
TGAACCGTCGTCCTCCCGAATGCGAGTCCAGTGTGCTAACCACTGCGCCACCTCGCTCGGTTCATTGAATGGAGACGGTACGTTTCCGGACATGGGTTCCTATTCAAAATATGATGTACTCAGTCCCCTCTTATAAGTCTTGGAAATCTACAAACACGCTGTATACTTTTAGCAAACCGAGAATCCAAAGCAGTCTCTCAACTCACTCATACGGAAACGACGCCATAAAACCTAATTTTCATCTGCTGCTGTTGTGAGAACTGCAACGTCTGTAGCAGTTCTTGTATTTAATGATGGGAACGCTGGGAAGATGAGGGTAATAGAGAGAATGGACTGTGAGTTAGGAAATTCCAAACAGGACATCTTCAGGAAAATAGATTTATAGCGCTTCTTTGCAGCTAAAAAGTAAATTGAACACCTGACAAACGGAAGAAGGCATGAATCAAGGAACCAGAAGAGAAGCCTTGAAAGGAAATAGGACCCTAAGCACAAACCTAGAACATTCTGAAGAGGTGAAATAAGAATAAAACGGTGTGTTTTTCAGGAACGTGTCCCTTAAGAATGCCCTGCTGCACCCGTGATGTGAGCAGGCTGTCTGCCTATCAGGCGTCACATCCTGCTAGAAATACCACAGCATAAGCACGCCCTGCTGCTCCGACCGCTGCTGTTACACAAGTGTGAGAGATGGGCGAGTAGTCCACCTTGAAGGTGTCGGTTATGTGATACCTCGACTGATAGAGACTGACTGTACAGAGAATGGCGTCATACGGAAGATACGTGGCATCACACAGCCGGCTCTTTGGCATCTATGTTTCGCACAACTGCTTGAGCTGCGGCCTATTCAGTAGCTCCAATTGGGTTAAAGGCCTCCAGACCGAGAAAATAGACATGGAACTATAAATAATTCACACAATACGAGTTATTTTGTGTAGAATTGAAAGTACTCCCATTTTCTACCAGTCTGGTGTTACATGCCTCCACCAAACTGCGACGGTAGAAAGCATTCCTTAGAAAGTTTAGAAAAATTCAGCTCAATCAATAACACATCCTTTTCTTTTGGTGTCTGACTTCATAACTGTTAAACGACTCCACTCTAGAAAATCATTATTTGGGGAAGCTATACACTCAGAAAATAGCAACTGCCATATCGTACAATATTGGAAGAAAGCCTGGGAAGATAACGTAACTGTGGATCTCCAGAGACCCCGATATACGTCTGAAAAATCTACTGGAATAGACCCCCCAAAGCTTTGATTATTATCTGAAAACATTTATGTTGTGTGGTTAATTTCTTACTCGATTTTTGGCATGTGTCTGCAGTCACTGTACGGTGTCTTTTCTTTTTTTTTTATACTTCCATTTCTTTCTCAAAATTCCTATTACTGGTCTCCAGGGGCTGTAGAGAGAAATGTACCGTCTAGATATGAAATAAGTTTGGAGCTCGAATCACTTTTATATCTCCCAGTTCAGAGCTGATAAGAGAGTGCCGTTGTCAGGCCGCGTTGTAATAATGACATCACATGACACCTTCGTACAACAACAACAACAACGGTGGCTGGAAAAACTTGGTACTTCCGAAACTTGGAGGGTTGGCCGTGATGCTCCGAGGACGCACTGCACTCTCGACGTTGAGCAGGACGTCCTCCGTCCGGTACAAGAGAACCCAAGGACCAGGACTGGAAACACCGGCCATGCCAGGTGCTCTTACAGCACACAGGACAGAGATCGCTGTCTCCGCTGAGTCAGTACTATGAAGCGGGAGATTTAGAAGTGATCTCATCCTCAGATCGATTTTAGATCCAAAATGTGCATCTCTGGAGATGAGCTCTTCGTCAAGACTTCTTATAGTAAGCTCCCTCTAAAATCCCTAGAACCTGTAATAGGAAATTTGAACAACCCCACATGTACTGTGTGATCAAAAGTATTTGGACACCTGGCTGAAAATGGCTTAAAAGTTCGTGGCGTCCTCCACCGGTACTTTATGGAATTCAATATGATGGTGGCCCAACCTTAGCCTTGATGACAGTTTCCACTGTCGCAGGCATACGTTCAATCAGGTGCTGGAAGTTTCCTGGGTAATGGCAGCCCATTCTTGACAGAGTGCTGCACTGAGGAGAGGTATCGATGTCGGTCGGTGAGGCCTGGCACGAAGTCGGCCTTCCAAAACAGGTTGTGCAGGTTTCAGGTCAGGACTCTGTGCAGGCCAGTCCATTACAGGGATGTTTTTATCGTATAACCACTCCGCCATAGGCCGTGGATTATCAACAGATGCTCAATCGTATTGAAAGATGCAGTCGCCATCCCCAGACTGCTCTTCAGCAGTGGGAAGCAAGGAGGTGCTCAAAACATCAGTGTAGGCTTGTGCTGTGATAGTGCCACGCAAAACAATAAGTGGTGCAAGTGCCCTCCATGAAAAACACGACCACACCATAACTCCAGCGCTTCAGAATTTAACTGTTAGCACTACACACGCTGGCAGAGGACGTTCGTCGTGCATTCGCCATACCCACATCCTGCCATCGGATCGCCACATTCTTTACCGTGATTCGTCACTCCACACAACGTTTTTCCACTGTTCAATCGTCCATTATATACGCTCCTTACACCAAGCGAAGCGTCGTTCGGCATTTACCTGCGTGATGTGTGGCTTATGAGCAGCAGCTCGACCATGAAATCCAAGTTTTCTCATCTCCCGCCTAACTGTCATAGTACTTGCAGTGGATTCTGATACAGTTTGGAATTCGTATGTGATGATCTGGATAGATGTCCGCCTATTACACATTACGACCCTCTTCAACTGTCGACGGTCTCTGTCAGTCAACAGACGAGGTCGGCCTGTACGATTTTGTACTGTACGTGTCCCTTCACGTTTACCCTTCACTATCACATCGGGAACAGTGGGCCTATGGATGTTTAGGTGTGCGGAAATCTCGCGTACAGACGTATGACACAAGTGACACCCAATCACGTGACCACGTTCGAAGTCCGTGAGTTCTGCTCTCTCACGATGTCTCATGACTATTGAGGTCACTGATATGGAGTACCTGGCGTAGGTGGCAGCACAATGCACCTAGTATCAAAAACGTATGTTTTTGAGGATGTTTGGATACTTTTGATCACATAGTCTGTAACGTCCCCTTAGAAAAAATAATGAATTACTGTGCTGATAAACCCCTTACATTATTTGATTTTCAAACAGCTGAGCAGAACTGAACGTACTCAGACATTTCGCTCTTTACTTATTCTGATCAACACTAAACTGACACACAATATTTTTAGCGCAACGCAATCTGACTTTCAATAATCCCTATAAAAGAATGGCCCTGACTAACATTAACCTATACCTTTCACAAATCACTTACCTCACAAAAATCTCCGTTACTCGAACTACTGCAATACAGCGAGCGCCAATACTGCCAGCTAAATAAAAGATTCAAACTACTGAAGGCACTAACTACTGATACGCATAGTTAGCAAATGAAAGATTTTGATAGAGAACAAACAATGTATTTACCTTAATAGTGTTCAAAAGTTATAATATATATATATCAGTTCATGACATCCAGTCTTACAAATTTACTGTCTCTGTCCAGATCATCCGCTCTCAAAACTCCGCCATCTCACTCCCCACATCCACCACTGCTGGCGGCTCACCTCCAACTGCGCAACGCTACGCTCTGTTAACATCCAGCTGCCCAACACTATAATAGCAAACAACAATGCAAGCCAGCCACAGACTGCACACAGCACAGCCAGTGATTTTCATACAGAGCGCTACATGGCGTTGCCAACATAAAAACCTAAGCTGCCTACTTACAAGTCTATCTCTCTAGGCATAAATTTTTTCACTCGTTTATACGTTCATTAAAAATGTAAATTTTAAGTTATCTTATCCTGCTATACGTATTAGTATTTTTACTGCAACTTTCTTAAGTATATAAACCTAAATGTTGGATTGAGTAAAGCTTTTGTATCGGGTGCATCATATCTCAGTGAACTCCTACCGGGTGGTTATACACTCCTGGAAATGGAAAAAAGAACACATTGACACCGGTGTGTCAGACCCACCATACTTGCTCCGGACACTGCGAGAGGGCTGTACAAGCAATGATCACACGCACGGCACAGCGGACACACCAGGAACCGCGGTGTTGGCCGTCGAATGGCGCTAGCTGCGCAGCATTTGTGCACCGCCGCCGTCAGTGTCAGCCAGTTTGCCGTGGCGTACGGAGCTCCATCGCAGTCTTTAACACTGGTAGCATGCCGCGACAGCGTGGACGTGAACCGTATGTGCAGTTGACGGACTTTGAGCGAGGGCGTATAGTGGGCATGCGGGAGGCCGGGTGGACGTACCGCCGAATAGCTCAACACGTGGGGTGTGAGGTCTCCACAGTACATCGATGTTGTCGCCAGTGGTCGGCGGAAGGTGCACGTGCCCGTCGACCTGGGACCGGACCGCAGCGACGCACGGATGCACGCCAAGACAGTAGGATCCTACGCAGTGCCGTAGGGGACCGCACCGCCACTTCCCAGCAAATTAGGGACACTGTTGCTCCTGGGGTATCGGCGAGGACCATTCGCAACCGTCTCCATGAAGCTGGGCTACGGTCCCGCACACCGTTAGGCCGTCTTCCGCTCACGCCCCAACATCGTGCAGCCCGCCTCCAGTGGTGTCGCGACAGGCGTGAATGGAGGGACGAATGGAGACGTGTCGTCTTCAGCGATGAGAGTCGCTTCTGCCTTGGTGCCAATGATGGTCGTATGCGTGTTTGGCGCCGTGCAGGTGAGCGCCACAATCAGGACTGCATACGACCGAGGCACACAGGGCCAACACCCGGCATCATGGTGTGGGGAGCGATCTCCTACACTGGCCGTACACCACTGGTGATCGTCGAGGGGACACTGAATAGTGCACGGTACATCCAAACCGTCATCGAACCCATCGTTCTACCATTCCTAGACCGGCAAGGGAACTTGCTGTTCCAACAGGACAATGCACGTCCGCATGTATCCCGTGCCACCCAACGTGCTCTAGAAGGTGTAAGTCAACTACCCTGGCCAGCAAGATCTCCGGATCTGTCCCCCATTGAGCATGTTTGTGACTGGATGAAGCGTCGTCTCACACGGTCTGCACGTCCAGCACGAACGCTGGTCCAACTGAGGCGCCAGGTGGAAATGGCATGGCAAGCCGTTCCACAGGACTACATCCAGCATCTCTACGATCGTCTCCTTGGTGCCAATGATGGTCGTATGCGTGTTTGGCGCCGTGCAGGTGAGCGCCACAATCAGGACTGCATACGACCGAGGCACACAGGGCCAACACCCGGCATCATGGTGTGGGGAGCGATCTCCTACACTGGCCGTACACCACTGGTGATCGTCGAGGGGACACTGAATAGTGCACGGTACATCCAAACCGTCATCGAACCCATCGTTCTACCATTCCTAGACCGGCAAGGGAACTTGCTGTTCCAACAGGACAATGCACGTCCGCATGTATCCCGTGCCACCCAACGTGCTCTAGAAGGTGTAAGTCAACTACCCTGGCCAGCAAGATCTCCGGATCTGTCCCCCATTGAGCATGTTTGTGACTGGATGAAGCGTCGTCTCACACGGTCTGCACGTCCAGCACGAACGCTGGTCCAACTGAGGCGCCAGGTGGAAATGGCATGGCAAGCCGTTCCACAGGACTACATCCAGCATCTCTACGATCGTCTCCATGGGAGAATAGCAGCCTGCATTGCTGCGAAAGGTGGATATACACTGTACTAGTGCCGACATTGTGCATGCTCTGTTGCCTGTGTCTATGTGCCTGTGGTTCTGTCAGTGTGATCATGTGATGTATCTGACCCCAGGAATGTGTCAATAAAGTTTCCCCTTCCTGGGACAATGAATTCACGGTGTTCTTATTTCAATTTCCAGGAGTGTAATTAAATTTTCCCTACTTAGCACGTTATAGTACGGAAACTAATTACCGTACGAGTACCAGACTTCGTAGCCTTAATGCCAATGGCATTGAGAAGAGGAATAATGCAGAATAAATTCAACTGAAGAAACATTTTTGATGTGCTGCTACGGTACACCATGCGGCGGGGCGGGTTAAAATATTTGTCTCGAACATTCGTCGTACTGTTCATATTAAATGTTCACCTATCTCAGTACGCCTTCCGCTCGACGTCCCTTCACTCTGCAATCGTAGGTACTTAAAGACGGCGGAAAAGCAGCGTTGAAGAAAACGTCGTCTAATACCTACTCATCAGAGTCCGCGTAACTCTAGTGGTGGAAACAGTTCCCGAGAGTTCCTATATATCAAGATTTCGGGTGGTAATATGGTGTATTTTTTGACTGAAATAAGCGTCCTAAAATTTCAAGACCAATAATGTTTATTGCTTAATAACACACTTTTATGGCTACCAAGTCCACATGTACTATTCTATCATTCTCAGTACCCAGTCAAATAACAAATTTCACTTGCAAAGCAGCCAGAAATCTACACAAGTCCGACCCTTTCATGTTTGCGATCTCACAGTTTCTGATTCACCACTATTTGCGAGTTCTACATTCGATCTTATTCAGTGGGTTTACATAAAAGACGTGCTCGCCAAATACTCCTTAAATGAAAACAGAATTGTCACGCGGAATTTTCACTAAGGCCGAAAGTTCACAAGCTAGTAACTTTCCTACAATACAATCCAGAAACTTCAATCTTTCACCAAAATGTTCGTAACTGCGACAGCTTTAGTCACGACTCGTACTAAACGCGAGAACTCAGTATCCCTTCGTTTTACACATAATGAGCACCGTGACATTTACCATGACCTTTCACGTCAGATAGCTGGCGATTCACTCTCCCGATGTCTCCCCACTCTCTCCCTATCCGAGTTTCCGCGTGCGGGAACAGCTTAATCCTGACTGACTGATCACTCTGACCAATCAGAAGGATCCTTCGAGATGATTCTCGCGCTAAAACTTGCCTAAGCCAGTCACTCTTCAGAAAGTAATTTGCGTCATTCTAAAATGCTAATATTATTGTAATGTTTAATAAAAAGTCCGCAAAAAAATTAATTTAGAAACCGATTACACTTCAAACTGATATTCTGGCTGCCTTCTTAGAAATACAATCACACCTTGGCATATGTCATCAGCAATGTGGGTAAAATACAGCCATCCCCACGATCCGATTGCGTAATGTTTTACAGAAAGCAATATCAAATGTTACGTATGTCCCACATACACATTCTCATTCACTCCCATTCATTCACACAACAACATAGTAAACAAATATTAATTTGTCATTAATTTCATACTACGAAATGCGAAATAATTGAATTTTTTAAAAACCAAAATCACAATTAAATGATTCTACACATTGAGAACTGTGGTTATGATTTCAATTGATAACAGAAGCAAACGGTTATTGTTCCTTATTGAATTTTATACCCTAAGTAGGTAATTTTCTCAATCTCCGACACTACTATAGTTAGAAAGCTGCAATTTTTATGAGATCTTCTACTTAATAACAAAAAGTAGTGTACAAAGTTTGAAAACAATTCGTTAATATTTACTATGATTTATTTAGATTCGTAGGGGTTATGAATAAACGGTCTTAGTAGGTGACACGGTAGCCCGTTCGCACGGCCACATAGCGTCAGCTGCGCTGTGACTCGTAGCTGAGGCGCCTTCCTGCAGCTTCGTCACAGCCACTGGCTCCACATCTACGTATCTTACTGGAGTAAATGTTATCCCGTAGTAACTTGCGACGTCACAATCATACCATTACATACCGGTACCATTACTGCTAGAAAAGGGCAATATGAAGCCCTTCAATGTCCAGAAGAGTCTGATAGCGCAGGATTGCTTTCTGCACAGCAGAACGAAGGATGTCCGCAGGTATGCCGGCTGCCTCTCTTGGTATGCTGCGCTTCATATCGGCACATGTGTGAATGTTCTCCTGGTACACCCTGCCCTTCAGGTAGCCGTACAACCAGAAATCACAATGAGTGAGATCAGATGATCGTGCTTCCAAGCATTTGGAAACGATGGGCTGATAATTCTATCGTTTCCAGATGTGTTTCGGAGAAGCAGGCGAACTTCACGAGCGACGTGCGGTGGGGCCTCATCTTGCATGAAAACTGTTGAGGCCAATACATCTCTCGCCTTTAGGTCGGGTGTGAGATGCTGGCGAGGCATATCGCAGGAACGCTGGCCAGTCACACTGCACGACTTTGGTCCTCGAGCGCCAGCCTGTTCAAAAAAGTGTGGGCCAATGATGAACGTAGCTGTGAAGCCACACTGTACGGTGACATGTTCACCATACAGAGGAACTTCGTGCACAGTGACTGGAGGTGAAGATCCCCACACACGGAAATTGTGTGTGTTCGCCTCACCCGGCAGAGAAAAATGAGCTTCGTCCATAGGACGGTGCAGGCCAGCCCTCCTCAACTTCAGCCCTTGCGAGAAAGTGGAGATCGAATTCAACGCTTCGTTGTACGCCTGTGGTGCAAGTTGCTGTACGATACGGATCTTGTACGGGTAGCATTTGAGAATGGTTCGAAGGACCTTCCCTACAGTGGACCACGGGATGTTGAACTGTCGTGGCACAGCACGCGCACGTCCGAGAACAGCGACCAGCGTTGTCTGCCATAGCAACAGCAATTTCATCAACCAGCTGTGGTGCAACCGGTCGTTGGTCTCTTCCTGGAGCAGCGCCCAGTTCTCCAGTTGATTCGAACTCCTTCATCAAGCTCCGCACAGCAGGTGCAGAAAGAGGAGCCTTCCGTAATCCTTTCAGCCGGCGATATTCTCGAAGCGCAACTGCAGCGTTTATGTTGTTTTGATAACAGAGCTTCACGAATAATGCCCTGCCCTTTTTGTCCAAGCTCATGTTGACACGTCAACAAGTGCACTACGACTGGTCAGGTGTGTGGGACTACGAATCAGGATGACTGATCACGGCACCTGGTGGCCACGGATGGAGCTGGACTGTGTCGCTGTGACGCAAGGAAATCACGCATCCCATACACTGGACATTAATGCTATCACGTTTGGTGCTCGTATAGTAATTAGTTTCCGCATTGTAACGTGTTAAGTAGGAGCAGTTTTAGTATAACCATGCGATACATCAATATCTACAGCTGTCACAGGGTGCAAGACGCAACTTCATTGTCTTCTGTCGTTTCACTCTATAAGAGCCCAGGAGGAAAATGTGAAATATTGCCTCTAAAGATTTCTTTATCGCACAAATTTGTGGCTACTCAACTTTACCTACATCATCTGTATCATGCTGCATGAGGAAATATAACGCTTGTTATGCATCAGTTAAACAAGTGATCAAAATATCTGCGAATAAACTGAATGATCGGAAGTTTGGGTCGCAGTACTGCAACAGAATGGTGTCTCAATGAGACAAACAAATTATAAACACAGGTAAAATGGTTACATTTATATCTAGTGTGTCGCCCAACCAGCTAATATTATAGGAGAATTATAGGTTCAGAAATTCAAATAAAATCTGAATACACTATGAAGAAAGATTCAAGTATGAAGTTTTTACTGGCTTGATAGAATGTAGGTACACTGGACTACTAGTATAGACAGGACTGGGCTGCCATCATCAGAAGCACACTGTACAGTTTATGAAATCAGGCTGTGTGATAACCACACATTTGTTTTTGAGCCATCGTAGCGGACTCGTAATAAAGAGAGTAGACTTTTAAAAAGCATAAGTGTGTCTTCATGGCAAGAGTGGCGCATCGAGATGAGCTGCATGTGTCTGGATTGACTGCCGGCTACGTACTTTCAATACAAAGATATTTATTCATATTAAATTACTGAATACAAATGACATAAAATGATGAAGATTCCACTCCTGTATAAACAAGTGCAAAGTACGCACATCATTGGAACACAAAGTTCTCTAGAATTTCAGTTGAGGTTACAAAATCTCCCTAACACTGTGTGAATGTACCATATGACTCCACAAAAAAAAATGCAGCTACAAGCTTTCCTAATCAGTGCACCGAAGACTGCAAGATCTGACAAGTACGAGAATTATCGCACAGTCATCTTAACAGCTCATGTATCCAAGTTGCTAACAAGAATAATATACAGAGGAACGGAAAAGAAAATTGAGGATGTGTTAGGTGCCGATAAGTTTGGCTTTAGGAAAGGTAAAGGCACCAGAGAGGCAGTTTTGACGGTGCGGTGGATAATGGAAGCTAGACTAAAGAAAAATCAAGACGCGTTCATTGGATCTGTCGGCCTGGAAAAAGTATTCGACAGTGTAAAATGGGGCATTAAGTTGGAAATTCTGTAGAAAATTGGGATAAGTTATAGGGAGAGACGGGTAAAATATAAAATATACAAGGGTCAAGAAGGAATAATAAGCGTGGAATGCCAAGAACGAAGTCCTCGGATTACAAAAGATGTAAGGCAGGGTTGTAGCGTTTCGCCCATACTGTTCAGTGTGTACATCGAAGAAGCAATGATGGAAATAAAAGGAAGGTTCAGGAGTGTAATAAAAATTCAAGGTGAAAGGATATCAATGATACGATTCGCTGATGACATTGGTATCTTTGATGAAAGTGTAGGCAGGTGGAAAGTCAGCGAGTGCAGGATTCACAAAAATAAAACTGATTTAGCGACATAAGTTGCGTAGTAATATCTGACAAATTGTGAGCTGCTCAGAAGTGGATTACGTTTTCTTGGAAAAACACAGCACATAGAACACTCCTAACTCAATTGAATTATCTCATTATGAGAGTATTTAAGGGCGATCTGTTTTAATTGTTAAAACCATTCAAAAGCCAAGATCGCGCAAAGCACATTTTTTATTCAAGACAACCGGTTTTAACAGTCTTCGCTATCATCTTCAGGTCTAAAATTTTTTTTGTAGTAAGACATGTCAATATTATGTTGACATCACGCACAAGATGTCAAGTGGATAAAATTCAGCACATTATAAATGTTCGTCATAGCTAAAATATTTAAAAACACACAGCATCTTGTCCAAAAGGCCATGTCCACTTGACATCTTGTCCACAAGGTCAGCGTAGAATGAACATGTTTTACTACTAAACAATGTTTAAGACATGAAGAAGACTGTTGAGACTGTTGAAACAGGTTGTCTTGAATAAAAAATGTATTTTGCGCGATCTAGGTTTCTGAATGGTTTTTAACTCCTAACTCATCCAGTGTGCGCCAGAGAACGCCAGTCGACGGTGGTGAGGACGGCCTAGATGGCGGCAGCGAACGGCTGCCGCGAAGACCCCACGATCACGAATGCCGCAATTCTGACTCCGTAACACCTGTTCCGTCAAAACCAGTTCCCCATTTTTTGAAAAACTCTACATGGAGAGGAGCACTCCCGGCCATTGGCGAAGCGATCAGCGAGAATATCGCTATGTTGGCGTGAATACAGGGGAATTCTGCAATAGTTTCCATGTCTTCGTGTACAGAACGCATCCCGCGTTACAAAAAGTTGATATATGCTGCTAGCCATGCTCCCGCGTATTATTCGATCGCTTTGCGCCGCAGTAAGGTAACGGCCGAGACCCGCTTTGGTAGGATAACAAAACTCCGGAGTGAAAGGCAAAAAATATTCTCACGATGGTCGAGCAAAGCCGCACACAGGGAGGTATATTCGTTCAGCTAAATGTTATACAGTGGGGACTCGGAGCGGCTTAGTGTCAGGATGTCTGGTCCCGGCGGAGGTTCGAGTCCTCCCTCGGGCATGGATGTGTGTGTTTGTCCTTAGGGTAATTTAGGTTACGGACTGGTGACCTTAGCAGTTAAGTCCCATGTCACACACATTTGAACATTTGTCAGAGATGCCTTCAGGGGAGGAAACGGCCGGCATTTATCTACAAAGCACGGGGCAGGGGCATACCAACCACGACGCCTTCAGCAAACTGCTCTGTCCTGGGGAACCACGTCCCTTCTCTGAAGCCACTGTAACTATTCTCCAACGGTCAAATCAGTCCACGAACATCGAGGCCCGCTCGCTTATACCAAGAAAATATGAAGCCTCCTTCCTGCGTTAGTAGTGCGTATACTCTACTCAAAAATGACAAATAAATAAGCAGGAAAATAATCAAATGTAGCGTAGCAATGTGTGACTCAAATTTCACAAATGAAAACGTAATTCTGTGCGTGCGACGAGTTATATACACTCCTGGAAATGGAAAAAAGAACACATTGGCACCGGTGTGTCAGACCCACCATACTTGCTCCGGACACTGCGAGAGGGCTGTACAAGCAATGATCACACGCACGGCACAGCGGACACACCAGGAACCGCGGTGTTGGCCGTCAAATGGCGCTAGCTGCGCAGCATTTGTGCACCGCCGCCGTCAGTGTCAGCCAGTTTGCCGTGGCGTACGGAGCTCCATCGCAGTCTTTAACACTGGTAGCATGCCGCGACAGCGTGGACGTGAACCGTATGTGCAGTTGACGGACTTTGAGCGAGGGCGTATAGTGGGCATGCGGGAGGCCGGGTGGACGTACCGCCGAATAGCTCAACACGTGGGGTGTGAGGTCTCCACAGTACATCGATGTTGTCGCCAGTGGTCGGCGGAAGGTGCACGTGCCCGTCGACCTGGGACCGGACCGCAGCGACGCACGGATGCACGCCAAGACAGTAGGATCCTACGCAGTGCCGTAGGGGACCGCACCGCCACTTCCCAGCAAATTAGGGACACTGTTGCTCCTGGGGTATCGGCGAGGACCATTCGCAACCGTCTCCATGAAGCTGGGCTACGGTCCCGCACACCGTTAGGCCGTCTTCCGCTCACGCCCCAACATCGTGCAGCCCGCCTCCAGTGGTGTCGCGACAGGCGTGAATGGAGGGACGAATGGAGACGTGTCGTCTTCAGCGATGAGAGTCGCTTCTGCCTTGGTGCCAATGATGGTCGTATGCGTGTTTGGCGCCGTGCAGGTGAGCGCCACAATCAGGACTGCATACGACCGAGGCACACAGGGCCAACACCCGGCATCATGGTGTGGGGAGCGATCTCCTACACTGGCCGTACACCACTGGTGATCGTCGAGGGGACACTGAATAGTGCACGGTACATCCAAACCGTCATCGAACCCATCGTTCTACCATTCCTAGACCGGCAAGGGAACTTGCTGTTCCAACAGGACAATGCACGTCCGCATGTATCCCGTGCCACCCAACGTGCTCTAGAAGGTGTAAGTCAACTACCCTGGCCAGCAAGATCTCCGGATCTGTCCCCCATTGAGCATGTTTGTGACTGGATGAAGCGTCGTCTCACACGGTCTGCACGTCCAGCACGAACGCTGGTCCAACTGAGGCGCCAGGTGGAAATGGCATGGCAAGCCGTTCCACAGGACTACATCCAGCATCTCTACGATCGTCTCCATGGGAGAATAGCAGCCTGCATTGCTGCGAAAGGTGGATATACACTGTACTAGTGCCGACATTGTGCATGCTCTGTTGCCTGTGTCTATGTGCCTGTGGTTCTGTCAGTGTGATCATGTGATGTATCTGACCCCAGGAATGTGTCAATAAAGTTTCCCCTTCCTGGGACAATGAATTCACGGTGTTCTTATTTCAATTTCCAGGAGTGTATTTTATGACGGTGCACATTCTTATGTACGTAAATGGAAGGCAGCAAAATATTTTCGCATTCAGAGGACAGTGTTCTCGAAATTTCGTAATAATATTTTGCCCCTACGAAAAAAGGCTTGTTTTAAAGAGTGTCACGCCAGCTCGCTCTTCTTATCCATGACACTGCATTACTTATTACGGGACAAATTATGGAACTCTGAAAAGTTTTTGGTTTCTGTGAAATATTGTGGTTGAATGAAAACTTTTTACTAGGAATTTTATGACTTCACTTCAATAAATTACCTTTGAAACCTCGTTGTGTCAATAGAAATCCAACCTGAATACCTTCTAAGAAAGAATGTATTTACATATGTTCAGCGAAGTTGTGCGGCATCAGAGCTGAAATGCGGTAATCCTAGTATATTGACAAAAGTGTGAAGTCTCCCGTTCTAAGCGGCAGGGAGTCCGCATCTGTGACCCTACGGAGCTCTGTATACAGAATGAACGGGCTGTCAGTTACCTGTACTTATGAAATGAAATTACCTAATCAAATGAACTGCTCAAAAGGCAACAACATACTTCACTCAGCCCCGCAACATGCGTAGAAAAATATCCGTAAACATGAAAACTGACATTCTGGTAATTTTAAGAAAAACACTGGGCGCCGACCTGGAACTTAATAACAAATATCCTTAAAATCAGTCCTAACAGTCCCTAACACAATCATATCTCAAAACTCTTCCACAATCGGACGGAATTCTATCAGTTACAATTTTTTCAAGATGTCCATCCACAATAATATGTACTGGAAATTGCATTAACTAACTCCGCAAAATCTCAAATTACAAAATTCTTCATTTTCCAGAGAGTGGAATGCTGTGTTGCAGTAGCATGTCGTATTTTATCTCTGGTTGCGCGCTGTGACATAGCGTATATTAAGTAAAGCTAATCGTTTCCACATTTTCAACATAGTTTGTAGTTTCTTGTGCACAGAATAAAATAAGGCATTAAATATAGCGGAAAACGGATCACAGGAAAGCGAATATGATACAGTACAAAACGTTTGTTTATAAATTAACAAGAATGTCTGGTTACATGTACAAGAAGGTCTTAAGGTTACGGGAAAAACTGAAATTTATTAAATGTGTGGTACCAGACCGTACGATTTGGTGACACTTGGACGCGTTGGGTTACAGTTACGCTATTTACTATTTATTTACTTATTTGTTTATATCGAGAAACTTCTGATTTCCTCCGTCAGGTGGTCACTGGGATCCGATCCTTGCCGGGGCAATTCAGTCAGCCAGCGAATCTCACCAGTACACCACGGAGGGTAATAAAACTAGCGATACTAACGATGGGACAGTTCACAACAGTTCTGCGACCCGCTTGTATCTCCAGTTATGTCCCGCTCATTCATTAGTGATTTCGAATGCATTCCAACGTCAAGAGCATAGTAGCAACGTGTATTTCTATATATATATAAAGGGTGTTACAAAAAGGTACGGCCAAACTTTCAGGAAACATTCCTCACACACAAAGAAAGAAAATATGTTACGTGGCCATGTGTCCGGAAACGCTTACTTTGCATGTTAGAGCTCATTTTATTACTTCTCTTCAAACCACATTAATCACGGAATGGAAACACACAGCAACAGAACGTACCATTGTTGGATGAAGCATTCGCAAAAGTGTACCCGTGGAGGCCAATCAGCTGCTGATAGTGCCTGCACACGCTGTACGTGGTACGGAAACAACTGATTCTCCCGTAGCACTCTCCATACAGTGACGTGGTCAACGTTACCTTGTACAGCAGCAACTTCTCTGACGCTGACATTAGGGTTATCGTCAACTGCACGAAGAATTGCCTCGTGCATTGCAGGTGTCCTCGTCGTTCTAGGTCTTCCGCAGTCGCGAGTCATAGGCTGGAATGTTTCGTGCTCCCTAAGACGCCGATCAATTGCTTCGAACGTCTTCCTGTCGGGACACCTTCGTTCTGAAAATCTGTCTCGATACAAACGTACAGCGCCACGGCTATTGCCCCGTGCTAATCCATACATCAAATGGGCATCTGCCAACTCCACATTTGTAAACATTGCACTGACTGTAAAACCACGTTCGTGATGAACGCTAACCTGTTGATGCTACGTACTGATGTGCTTGATGCTAGTACTGTAAAGCAACGAGTCGCATGTCAACACAAGCACCGAAGTCAACTTCATTACCTTCCTTCAATTGGGCCAACTGGCGGTGAATCGAGGAAGTACAGTACATACTGACGAAACTAAAATGAGCTCTAACATGGAAATTAAGCGTTTCCGGACACATGTCCACATAACATCTTTTCTATATTTGTGTGTGAGGAATGTTTCCTGAAAGTTTGGGCGTACCTAGTCTCGTAAGTCTACTTGCAGACACACACATTATATATATATATATATATATATATATATATATATATATATATATATATATATAATGTGTGTGTCTGCAAGTAGACTTACGAGACTAGGAATACTGCTAGGAAGTAACGCCTGTCACCACATATGCTGCCAGAGCAACTTGCAAGTCGTCTGTGTCGCAGCAGTGGCCGGAGCAGCAGAGTGTGTGTGAGACCGAAAGTTATAAATTTATAATCGTCATATCGAAAATGAAGTGAAGTAATTATTTTTTTTGTGTCTTTGCAGCTACATTCTGCAATCCTACCACAAACTGAAACGGACGTGTCACAGTACCATATCACGCCGATAGTCAGGCCGTAACAGAATAGAAGAAATGCTGCAGTTGTACTAGGACAATCGACACGACTTCTTTAGTTGCCTGAATTTGTACAAAAGAGCTGGAACATTTCCGATGTTGCCGAAAACCAGTTATAACACTACTCACGACACACTACTTTATCAGTTGGCGCAGTCACTTTTTGCCCCCTCTGCTGCAGTGCTACTATTCTCTGACACAGAGGTTTCACTGTGTACGACCAGTCACAACAAATTTAACAATGTAACATAAATGTTTCGTAGGAATAATTAAAGCATTATGATTATCTGTTGCATGTGAAGTATCTGGAACAAGTAACGCCTGCAACATATGTAGCCCGCACAAATAAGGTTCCCTCTGTGTTACGGCAACAGGCGACGCAGTATGGCTTGTGCGTTTGTGGTATCGTCACGACACGGACACGATACTAACGACAGCGCCTTATTAATGAACCACCCACCTCTCTCTCTCTCTCTCTCTCTCTCTCATTCACACACACACACACACACACACACACACACACACACACACACACACACAAAACACATTCACCATTCCGTTGCATTGGGTTGGAACATAGCGTAGTAATGTTTTTTCGTAAGTTTAACGAACACAACAGATACACATAACAGAAACTTTAGTCATAAATAATATATTCTCTATCACTGTTAACAACAGTGTGCCGACACTGCGGTAGCTTTCCGATTCCTTACTGTATAAATCACGTGGTTTTGAGGCGAGGAACCATGTTCGGAGCACATTTTCACCCGGAAAAGAGGTTGCTTGAAGGCTGCTCGACAAAAACGGAAAAGGTAAAAATCTGAAAATCTGAAGGCGCAAGATGAGGTGAATAAGATGGGTGTAGAATGACGTCCGAACCCAACTGCTGTGTAGTGCTTTTCGTCGGTCTAGGTAAATGCAGTCTGGAGTTATCGTGGATTAGTAGAACTTGACTCAGTGTTCCTCGTCGTTGTTGTTGGATTGCGTCTGCAAGACCTCTCACTTGTTAACAGTGAATGTCAGTAGTGATGGTTACTCCACGAGGAAGCAAAATAGTGGTACGCCACACCGCCGTTGTTCCACCAGACACACGACGTTACCTGCTGTGGACGCAAGCAGGTCTTTGTACGGGGAGCTGCTACTTTGTTTGAGCTCAGCGATGTCTTTCTTTTCCTAACGTTATCATAAAGACACCCTTTCTCGTCCCCAGTAACGATAAAGGATAGGAATAGTCCTTCACGAGCAATTGATGACGAGCAAGCAGAAATGCAGCTATGGCGGCCCTCTTACTTTTGTGATTTTGGTTTAGAACATTCGTGACCCATACACCCTGTTTTTGAACCTTGAATGCAAATGTCGCATGATGATGGAATGATCACAGTTCATGACATTTGCCAGTTGTCGAGTACAATGATATGAATCACTGTGGATTAATGCGTTTAAAGCATCTTCATCAAATTTCGAAGATCTTCCGCTGGAGAGTCCTCTACTGTCAAAACGATCCTCCTTGAAACGAGAAAATAATTTTCCTGCCGTGCTCTGTTCAGTGGCGCTATCCCCACACACGGCGCAAACGTTTTTGGCTGCCTCCGGTGCTGTCAGCCCCGTACTGAACTCAAAAAGAAGAATACGTCGGAAGAGTTCAGATTTCTCCACTTGACCTTCCACTTTGTAGCGTTCACAGCTCCACTCACTAACTCCCAGTGACAAAACGACAATACGCAAACCCAAATAGCAACAGTGAACTACAAAAAAAAGACAGATAAATAAACCCAAAGCAACCGAAATAGCATCATGTGAAACACAAATGCTACGAAGTTATATACCCACCTAATAGTTGCTACAGTTTAAAATAGAGCAGGTACGTATAAAAATAGACAAAAAGCCGTAAATTTTGTGCAAAAATTACGTATAATCGTCTGGCTAGTATGACGCGATATTTTTAACTAGAAGTGAAAAATTATATAAGTAGCTCCATTTCCGTACCGACGGCAGATTTTAGAACGATGTATCTCTGAAATTGTCAGCTCAAGACAAGCAGTTTGTTTCGGTTTCCTGCAAGACAATTTAAATATTTTATTGTTTAACTTTAAAAACAATTTTAGGGAACAAAACGGACACCAATAATCAAGTTGATTGCCACGTTGAAATAGCTTTATAAACAGACACATAATGTAGAGCTTAACTTCCTAACGTGGGTCGCTGCCGTTTTATACTTGTTCAAACACGAAATGCAATGACTATTTCTGACGGTAGGAATACTTTTCCTCCTTTGCAAGAAGTTTCTTGTAAAGATTTTTCACTTTCAGGCGGACAAATAATTTAAAAATGTACTGAATTCACTGAAAAGTACGGGTTAAAAAAATTAACGACCAATATCCTGGACAAAGCTGACTACGAATTCCTCTTATTTCCTACCTGAAAACACGAAAGCCAAGCGCTACACTATCGGCAACATGTGGGCTTCATACTGTATCCAGGGCCTTCCATTAGAAATAGGCAAGATTCTCGTAAATATCAGAACGCTTATATTGAATTCAGAGTAAGTTAGGTCATGATGTTGCACTCGATGGTGGAGGGAAGACATAAAAAAATCAAAACACTTCCATTGTGTTCGTCGACGTAAAAAAGCGTCCGACATCGTAAGATGGTGCAACGTACCTGAAATTCACAGGTAAATAGGTATAAGCTACTGGGAAAAAACAGTAATATACAGTATATGTTGGAACCAAGACGGGACAATACGAATGGAAGACCAAAGCAAGAGGACTCTGATTAAAAAGAGCGAAAGACAAGGACGCAGTCTTCAGCTGAACGTATATCAATGATAAGATTCGCTGATAATATTACCATCCTCAGTGAAAGTGAAGAACTATTGTAGGACCAGTCGAATGGAATGAACAGTTCGTTAAGTACAGAATATATATCAGGGGTAAACCAAAGTAAGGCGAAAGTACATAGAGGTTGCAGAAATGACGTTGATCATAAACTTCATATCAAAAGTGATGACAACGAAGCGAATGGAATGAAGGAACTCTGCTGTCTTGGAGCCAAAATGACAGATGAAGCAAGGAGAGTATCGGAAGCTGATCGTCACAGGGAAAGCAATATAACAGTGCCCAAAACAGGCGTTAAGTTGAGAAGTAAATGTCTGAGAACATACATCTGGAACATAGCGTTATGAGAGACGAAATCATGGACCACAGGAAAACTGGGGCAGAAGAGAATCAAAACGTTCCAGATGTGTGGCTACAGAAGGAGTTTGAAAATTAGGTGGATTGATAAAGTAAGGAATGAGGAGGTCCTTGGCGGAATCGACGAAGAAAGGAGCATATGGAAAACATTGACAAGAAGGCGGGAAAGGATGATAGGTCATGTGTTAAGAAATCAGGGAATAACTTCCATGGTACTAGTGGGAGTAGGAGAGGGTAGAAACTGTAAGAGGTGACAGTCTGAAACACAGACAACGAATAATAGCGTGCAGGTACTACTGTGAGACGAAGAAGTTGCCACGAAAGAGGAATTTGTGGCGGATCGCATCGAAATTTCCAGAGGACTGCTGACCCAGGAAGTCAAAAATGATAGCGACGAACTGGCTATGGAGAAACGAGAGGGAGAGAACGTCTCAGGAAAGAAATTAATTTACGTTCTAGAGCGGAACCGGTAATGGCCTCGTAGTATCTGGTAGAACGCTGCAAACGGCGTGCGTAATGAGAAGGCCTAGCTCAAAGTTGGGAAGACGGATGGTGGGGACACGTGTGTTGGTGAGTTATGGCTTTTGTGGGAAGTAATAAAAGGGGATGAATTTATGGCAGTGGGGTTTTGGCGGACGCACTGCAGGCGAACCTGCAAGTAATTTACGCCCCCAGGACGGGTTTGCAATCAAACTACGCATAAACACCCTTTCTCTCTATCTTCGGCACTGATCCCGTGTCCGAGCTGTAGTCATAGATCGCACAGACCAACAACCGTGTCAAATCCTAGCTGGCTGGCTATATTTATATCGAGAACAGACTCCCCCCCCCCCCTAAAACGTTGCCAACGCTCTCTCCATTAAACAGCACGCGCTATTGTAAAATTATAGGAATATGAATTCACAACTTCTGTGGGTGTATTGATCTTGTTTAAACCTCTGAGCTCGTTTTTTCCTCTGGAGATGGAGGACCGCGAAATGTCCTCAGGTTTTGAGAAATTTTCGCCGTCACGTTAACCAAATAGTTGCTTAAAAGAAAAAAAAAAATCTGTGTGTGCAGATCGGGTCCCCGCCTTTCATTTTTCATGAAATCGTTCTTATAAAACCACACCAAGTGTTTCTTACTAATATGTAATTTAATTATCAATCTCTTTAATACAGTGGTAACACAGACTAATACAATGCTTACAGGACAGGTAAACCGCAACCACAGGTGGGCCAGCTACGTGATCGCTTTGGGCCGTTTTCTCATTTCCTTCTCGACGCCGCTGTAGCTCTCGTATTCCTCGGCTCTGGACTTTTTACGCTCCTTGGACCCATTTCGAAACCGGGTTTCGTCTGGCTTGTGTTTTCTGTCAGTCAGAGCACATTTACGGATTATGTTAGACGAAATCTTTCATTATTTTGTAATTTTCAATTTAATACCGATTTTTAGTTACATTCCGGAGAATTTTTTTATTATCTCACTTAGGGTATTAGTATCGCTCCACAATATCTTCACAATAGCGCCAGAATCAATGTCGTAGATAAACCCATTTCCCCGCTACGCCGGTTTCAGTTTCGGTTCCGAAGAAATTTAGGAACATCAGAGGCAATACTGATCCTACGACTTATCTTACAAGACACGTAAAAGAAAGGCTAATCTACGTTTATAGTATTTGTAGACTTAGAGACAGGTATTGATAATGTCAAATGAAATATTCTCTTTGAAATTCTGAAGGTACCAGGAGTAAAATGCAGAAAACGGGGGGCAGTTATGAGTCGAGAGGCACGAAAGGAGCAGTTTGACGGAATGGGCAGTGGTCTTGAAAGGAGGATATAAGATGAACATCAACAAAAGCAAAACATGAATAAAGTTAAATTAAATCAGGTGATGTTGAGGGAATTAGATTAGCAAATGAGACACGTAAAGTAGTAAATGAGTTTTGTTATTAGGGCAGCAAAATAACTGATGACGCCCGAAGTAGAGAGGACATAAAGTGTAGACTGACAATGGTAACAAAAGTATTTTTGAAGAAGAGGAATTTGTTAACATCGAATATAGATCTGAGTGTTACGAAATCTCTTTCTGAAAGTACACTACTGACCATTAAAATTGCTACACTACGAAGATGACCAGCTACAAACGCGAAATTTAACCGACAGGAAGAAGATGCTGTGACATGCAAATGATTAGCTTTTCAGAGCATTCATACAAGGTTGGCGCCGGTGGCGACACCTACAACGTGCTGACATAAGGAAAGTCTACAACCGATTTCTCATACACAAACAGCACTTGACCGGCGTTGCCTGGTGAAACGTTGTTGTGATGCCTCGTGTAAGGAGGAGAAATGCGTACCATCACGTTTCCGATAAAGGTCGGACTGTAGCCTATCGCGTTTGCGGTTTATTGTATCGCGACATTGCTGCTCGCGTTGGTCGAGATCCAATGACTGTTAGCAGAATATGGAATCGGTGGGTTCAGGAGGGTAATACGGAACGCCGTGCTGGATCCCAACGGCCTCGTATCACTAGCAGTCGAGATGACAGGCATCTTATCCGCATGGCTGTAACGGATCGTGCAGCCACGTCTCCATCCCTGAGTCAACAGAGGGGGACGATTGCAAGACAACCACCATCTGCACGAGCAGTTCTACGACTTTTGCAGCAGCATGGACTATCAGCTCGGAGACCATGGCTGCGGTTACCCTTCACGCTACATCACAGACAGGAGCGCCTGCAATGGTGTACTCAACGACGAACCTGGGTGCACAAATGGCAAAACGTCATTTTTTCGAATGAATCCAGGTTCTGTTTACAGCATCAAGATGGTCGCATCCGTGTTTGGCGACATCGCGGTGAACGCACATTGGCAGCGTGTATTCGTCATCGCCATACTGGCTTATCATCCGGCGTGGTGGTATGGGGTGCCATTGGTTACACGTCTCGGTCACCTCTTGTTCGCATTGACGGCACTTTGAACAGTGGACGTTACATTTCAGATGTGTTTCGACCCGTGGCTCTACCCTTCATTCGATCCCTGCGAAACCCTACATTTCAGCAGGATAATGCACGGCCGCATGTTGCAGGTTCTGTACGGGCCTTTCTGGATACAGAAAATGTTCGACTGCTGCCCTGGCCAGCACATTCTGCAGATCTCTCACCAATTGAAAACGTCTGGTCAATGGTGGCCGAGCAACTGGCTCTTCACAATACGCCAGTCACTACTCTCGATGAACTGTGGTATCGTGTTGAAGCTACATGGGCAGCTGTACCTGTACACGCCATCCAAGCTCCGTTTGAGTCAATGCCGAGGTGTATCAAGGCCGTTATTACGGCTAGAGGTGGATGTTCTGGGTACTGATTTCTCAGGGTCTATGCACCCAAACTGCATGAAAATGTAATCACATGTCAGTTCTAGTATAATATATTTGTCCAATGAACACACGTTTATCATCTGCATTTCTTCTTCGTGTAGCAATTTTAATGGCCAGTAGCGCATATATGTGGAGTGTAGCCATGCATGTAAGTGAAACATAGACGATAGCCAGGTCCGACAAGAAGAGAACAAGAGGTCCTGAAATGTGGTGCTACAGAGGAATGCTGATGACTAGATGGGTTGACCACATAGCTAATGAGAAGGCAGTGGACTGAAGTGGGGAGGAATATGTGGCGCAACCTGACTAGAAGGAGGGATCGGTTGGTAAGACTCATTCTGAGGCTTTCAAAGTACAGAGTAGCACAGGGACCTGCGTGAAACTAGTCTTACGACTGAAGACCACAACAATAACAGCAACCACAGTTATAGCTATTAAAAATCCACAGGCACAAATTTTCTGACTGTCTGTAAGGGGTCAGAAATCTTTATACGGACAGGAGAAATTGTTTTCGACGTTTTACTCCGTTTCTAAAAACGTGTTATATTAAAAGGGTTTTTATTTAAGTAATAATTTTTTTTCAGTTTCGTCTGCCTACGGATTTATTGATGTCTTTCACTCTCTGCTGTCTTGTCCTAATCCCGTCATCTCTACGTAACTACCATGTCCTAGTTCCTGTGTGATCTGTTTCTCATATCCACATAACACACTGATTACTTCATCCAGCGTACCTGTTCAACTCCAACAAGATTTCCCAGGGTCTGCATACGGTATATGTCGTTGAATAACTGCAGAGGTGGTTGTAATTCCCT
Organism: Schistocerca piceifrons; assembly: GCF_021461385.2. Lineage (NCBI taxonomy): Eukaryota > Metazoa > Arthropoda > Insecta > Orthoptera > Acrididae > Schistocerca > Schistocerca piceifrons. Next base: position 220,365,760 of record NC_060146.1, read on the forward strand.
TTTTTTTTAAGTCTAGTATAAAACTAGACTGATTTTTGTTAACACTCACTTTGATTCGCAATTCTGTCGACTGCTTTTCCTTAAACGCATTTCTAATTTCACAAACACTGTCTCCAGTGCAGTAATCCTGTTCTTTTTGAATTGTGGTCGAACGTCATACTGGTAGGTGATAAATGGAAAGGCAACGGAAAGGCACTACGGAGACGAGTTCGGTGACCGACCCTTCTAGTGTAGGTATAGGCGCCGAGTTACACACAACTGTTGGCTGCGAAACCGAATGCAGAGTTTTCCGCTGTTGACCAAAAAAAAATGAAATGGAATGGATGGACAGTCAAATGAACCTGACCGCCGTTTTATGATGCAAATTTATACCGCGAAGCCGGCCCCAGCAAATTAACAGCGGAATTACCTCGCCCAGCAGTGCGGCAATATTGTCCGGAGAGCTTCCTGCGGAAACAACGCCGCAAGGGCGGAGGGAGTTGTGACCACAGCAGGTGTCCGGTCGGCAAATAAAAGCGGGCCGCCTTGTCTCCTGTGTACCGGCGTATTTCCGATATAGCCGAGCGCTGAGCCTCGGCACCAATTCCGAATTACAATTTTACGCTGCAGCTTCCAGTGAACTTCCGAAAATACAGCGTTTTGCTTCAACATCTGTCGCAAGTTATTCCGCTGCACAGCTTTCGGAATACTGTCAGCAATGCAGCTGCATTGAGAACAGTCTGCGTGCTGATACATTACAGCGAAAGGGGAGGTTTACTATCTTTAGCCCGAATAAAGCACGTTCTTTGAGAAATTTTTTTCTCGGGATGTGTTATAGATATCAATGTCAAATTTGCTCAAAATGTTTATTGATATTTTCTCTACAAACTAGAAGTTTTTCGACCGGAAATGTCGAAGAGCGAAGGCGGAAGTGCCGTCGGAAAGAAACAAAGTTTCGATGTAGACCTCTCACAGGTCAGCCGGCTCGTCTGAATCAAAATTGAGTTGACGTTAGCGAAGTATATAAGATTCTTTAGGAGTTGTACCCACTTTAGTTATTTGGACCATAGGAAACAAAATTGCGGCCATTTGAAAAAAAAGGTATTTTCATCGATTTCTCGACTTCGTCGGCGAAGTAAAATTATTTATAGTTGATGGATCGGAATAAAAGTGATACAACTCCTACACAATTTAGTCAGCTTCGTCGGAAACAAAGAACCATGCCAATCTGTTCACTAGATTTGAACTTTACATACCGCGCGATAAAAAAAATACACTTCGAGAAAAACGCGTTTAAAGTTTTGACGACATATAAATGCAATATTATGCAACTTACGTTCAATCTTCTATTCCGGGTCCATAAATTAGTCCTTCCTCATCGAGGGCGTTCTGCTCGATCTGGGCCATTCTGCGCTGCTCCAGAGTTGCTCGTACGCCGGTGACAAGCGGTTTTTGGCCACTTGGATCCGGTGGTCGTCCGAATGCTTGGCGAACTGTGTTGAATAGAATCCCAGGGTGACGTCCATCGTTGTCATGGTATTCAGAATTGCTGAATACCCTTCGTTGAAGCTGCTCACTGCCAGGAAAGTCGCAATCTTTATAGTCTTCGCACCAGAATGGAAGTGCTTGGGGCCTAACGTCCAAACACACGCGTTCAGACTTTCATTTGGATTTTGTGTGTTTCCTCCCAAGCACCGGTACAATAACTCGTCCTCCGAAAGAAAAAAAACTGGTGCGTGGAAAAGGCTGATTTCAGGCAGGAGCATTTTTTTTCTTCAACCGCGAAAAGCAAACATTTCCGTTCCGTATTCGGAAAAACCGTTTCAGTGGTGGATTCTAAACACTTTTATGAATACAAAAATGCAATTTAAAAAATCGATTTTTTAACTAAAATATAGTAAACCTCCCGTTAATAGTAAGCGAGAGTGTTGTACTTGGAGTATAATGAACCTAGCAACGTATGATGCTTTTTCACCACTGTATCAATCTAGTGACCTACTTTAGAAACAGAAGAAGGAATGTGCCTTAGAGACTGATGTTCCCGCTTATGCCTTCGCCAGCACACCGGTCGGCGCTAGGAAACCTTGTCTAGCAGGCACTTCTAAGCTGGTCGTAGGTTCTGTGCTATGTGCTATACCACCTACTGCACTCCCCTGACTTAAGCCCTCGTGAGTTCAACTAGATTTCTAAACTGAACGCATTCGCTTCAGAACTGCTACAAATTCGTCGGGCAATAGACAGCGGCGATCGAACTGTCAACACAACTGGCACTGCTAAGAGTATCCTACGACTTCCACATCGCTGGCAACGGGTTATACGCAATGCTGGTGACTGCTTTGAAGGGCAGTAAAACTTTGAAACACGTATCGATTTTGTATGAGCTGTAAATAAATAGTTACCACTATTAAAGTTCCAACCCTCGTATATCACTCCACCTCTACTACGTATTTGCTGTGTTTCATATTGACCATCACTGACTATGATTATTCCTGTCCAGCAATGTCTCTGTTCCTTAGCAATTGTCAGCAGAGTTAATTTCATTCTCAGTCCTTTTAATAAAATATTTACACGGGGTAGTTTAATAGTTATAGAATAGATAAGTCACAAGTTTGCCGGACGCAGGATGGTAGAACTGAGTGTGAGCCCACGGAGTCGAACATGCATACCGAGGGATGTTTAACGGTGTGCGTATTGTCGTCAACGATGAGGTGAGTCTGATCAGCAGCGGCATCTTCCATAAAGCGGACGACCGCCTGAAGATGCTAACTGTCAGCTTTGGTGGGCCTGGAAGGGTTTGGGTTTAGCTAATGCCTGGAGAAATTTACCTGAAATGTGTAGTGCGAGCATACGTCTCAAGGACAATGTATTGTGAACATCCAGACACTGTATACACAGAAACATTGTGTGGCCATCTATGATGTTTCCATGGTGATATAATACACTGAAACGCCAAAGAAACTGGTATAGGCGTGCGTATTCAAATACAGAGATATATAAACAGAATACGGCGCTGCGGTCGGCAATGCCTGTATAAGACGTTAAGTGTCCGGCGCAGTAGTTAGATCGGTTATTGCTGCTACAATTGGAGGTTATCAAGATTTAAATGAATTTGAACTTGGTGTTTTAGTGCGCGCACGAGCGATGGGACACAGCATCTCCGATGTAGCGATAAAGTGGGGATTTTCCCGTACGACCATTTCACGAGTGTACCGTGAATATCAGGAATCCTGTAAAACATCAAATCTCCGACATTGTTGCGGCCGGGAAAAGATCCTGCAAGAACGGGAATCGTTCAACGTGACATCTACATCTACATCTACATGATTACTCTGCAATTCACATTTAAGTGCTTGGCAGAGGGTTCATCGAACCACAATCATACTATATATCTACCATTCCACTCGCAAACAGCGCGCGGGAAAAACGAACACCTAAACCTTTCTGTTCGAGCTCTGATTACTCTTATTTTATTTTAATGATCATTCCTACCTATGTAGGTTGGGCTCAACAAAATATTTTCGCATTCGGAAGAGAAAGTTGGTGACTGAAATTTCGTAAATAGATCTCGCCGCGACGAAAAACGTCTTTGCTTTAATGACTTCCATCCCAACTCGCGTATCATGTCTCTACCCTATTACGTGATAATACAAAACGAGCTGCCCTTTTTTACACCCTTTCGATGTCCTCCGTCAGTCCCACCCGGTAAGGAGCCCACACTGCGCAGCAATATTCTAACAGAGGACGAACGAGTGTAATGTGTCTCTTTAGTGGACTTGTTGCATCTTCTAAGTGCAACCCTTCCGCACATTGCTACAGATTTCAGTGCAGGACCATCAACAAGTGTCAGCGCGCGAACCATTCAACGAGAGATCATTGATATAGGCTTTCAGAGCCGAAGGCCCGCTCGTCTAACCTTGATGCCTGCACGACACAAAGCTTTATACCTCGCCTGGGCCTGTCAACGGTGACATTCGACTGCTGATGAGTGCAGACATGTTTCCTAGTCGGACCAGTCTCGTTTCAAATTGTATCGAGCGGATGGACGTTCACGGGTGTGGAAACAACCTCATGAATCCATGGACGGAGCGTGTGAGAAGGGGACTGTTCAAGCTGGTGGAGGCTCTATAATGGTGTGGGTCGTGTGCAGTTGGAGTGATACGGGATCCCTGATACGTCTAGATACGACTCTATCAGGGAACACGTACGTAAGCAACGTCTCTGATCACCCACATCCATTCATGTCCATTGTGCATGCCAACGGACTTGGGCAGTTTCAGCAGGACAATGCGAGACCCCACACGTCCAGAATTGCTACAGAGTGGCTCCAGGAACACTCTTTCGAGTTTAAACACTTGCGCTGCCCACCAAACTCCCCAGAGATGAACATTATTGAGCATATCTAGGATGCCTTCCAACATGCTGTTCAGAAGAGATCTCCACCCCCTCGTACTCTTACGGATTTATGGACAGCCTTGTAGGATTCATGGTGTCAATTCCCTCCAGCTCTACTTCAGACATTAGTCGAGTCCATGGCACATCGTGTTGTGGCACTTCTGCGTGCTCGTGGCGGCCCTTAGGCAGGTGTACCAATTTATTTGGCTCTTGAGTGTAGTTAATGTGTTTTTTGTCACCTTATTGTCCATGTGTTATTTTATAGGTTTTCTCAAAATTTCATCCTGATGAAAACACCGTTAGTAGGTTTCCAAACATAGGTGAATTGTACCAAACAGTTATTTCCTAATTGGTTGGCTGTATAATTCCTACGTTTGAAAATTTATACGGATGTTGAGGACCAGCCATGTTTAAAACTGTAAGTTTCGCAGAATCGTCTGGTTTCCTCTGTAACACGAGCTCCTCTCACAGGTGAGGTACACTACGAAATCTCCTGACTGCACTGCCGGTGAGCAGCTCGGGTTGCTGACAGCGTCAAACGGACCTCAAGTTTGCAGATCGCAGTGTTGCACGTCAGGTATGTGGTTCAGATTATTTTGAAAGTGAGTGTACCGAGGCGGCGTTGTGTGTCGCTAGCCGTAAACTCCCGCGCACTGCATGTGTGTGTGGTGCGGACAGGGCAGTGGCGCTGAACTGCGGCTGTGAGCGCCAGCGAGTGCTATGAGGCCGAACTGTGCGTGCTGACTGCAGTCTGAGGTGTGTGTGTGTGTGTGTGTTTTGACAGTCGATACCGGACATACGGACGTCCGCTGCCCGCCATAAACCTCACAGGCCGGACCCCCCATCATAGCCTGCGGTTATCGCTGCCGCCACTGTGAATTGTGAATCCGCGGCAGTTGTTTGGGTGGCCACCCTGTGTGTGTGTGTGTGTGTGTGTGTGGCCAGAAGCCGACGTATCGCCTGCGTGACGTACGACGCGTTATCAGGCAGCAAACGGCACGAAGCGGCCAATCGCATGCCGCCTGTTAACGCACCTTTACCGAATTTTCGCTCGCTGTGCCGTGCCACAATAAAATCCGGATATACTCGTTCCACGAGCTGCTGACCTCACTCCGACAGGTAAGCGGGGACCGCGCAGTACGGTAGGAACACCCAGCGTGCTGTGCATTTAGCTTCATTTTCGTTATTCAAATTTATCGTTCAACGCGGAAGCGCTGCAGCAAATATGTCGGAAGAGACCGCATGCAGTCGCTGTTTGTAGGAAGGGGGAGAGAGGAGGGGAGGGAGAGAGAGAGAGAGCGAGAGAGAGAGAGAGAGAGAGACAGACAGACAGACAGACAGGTGTCTGGGTGCTCGGTTCCTATCTGAGCTACGACCACGGGGTGAAAAGCTTTTGGTTTAGCTCGGACCAGCGGCCATTTGTACAACCACTCGGACACCTGTCTTACTGCAGCTACGTTGCAGCACATTAAGCAGGGTTTCAACGACAGACCGGAGATGGCACTCAGGCAAATAGTGCGAATCGATGAATTCCTTTGTCAAAAGATTTTAACTGGGGTGAAACTGATGCTCAGCTAATGGCACGAGTCGTATGACCACCGTTGGGATTTTACGTGCAAAAACATGCGAAAAACACGAGTCGTTGAAGGTTGTGATAGCCCGCCACTTTAACACGTAGTCTAAACTTGTACGTAGAGGCTCGGACTTTACACTGTGCTACGTAAATAGATGAAGTGAAACGGAAATTTTTTTATCTAGTAACCTTCATCCGTCGTTGAGATACGATGGTTTGAAGTCGAGCTAAATGCGGCACGTAAATTCTTAATTATTTCTTACGCAAACTGAATGCGGGGAACGGTTTAAAGCCAATCAAATGAATAAAAAAAAATCGGCTCAGTACAAGTGGGACTCGCGCACTCAAGGTTCCGTGTCAACTTTTCGTCCATCCTGGAAATCTAAAATCTCAACGATTTTACACCGGAAAGCCACCATTCTGCCTAATATATGACAAAAATTTGAATTTGATACGCCAACCTATCCAAGAGAACAAGAGATCGTAACAGCGGAACCGACAGACCGATGAAAGGTATGTGTATTTTCCTATTATACAGTGTGAGTCTCGTAAGACGTAAAATCTCTTTCATTTCGTGAACGGACACACATGTCAAAACGCTGTATTCGGTAAATGTTTGGTTAATGTTTTTAGAGCTGGTATCAGCTGAGACATTGAAGCAAGTACATTTCTTTAAATGGAAGCGCAACCTTTTCATAGCTGCATTCCATACCTCTTCAGAAGACGATTACAATCAGATACCGTTTGTTAATGTTGACGTTGAAACGTGCCGTAAAAAATTCGATAAATGTCTTAGAATGTGAGAGCACAGTGGCCAGAAAGGGAATTCGTGGTGCAAAACTCTGCCAAGGAGGCGTAGTTTTATACCGTAGGGTAGGGCTGCGCTACGAGAATAAAGCTTCATTTCCCCTTGAACCAACTTACGACCTAGATACAGGTTCACCTACGAATGTTTTAGATGGAAGTATGACACAGGCTAGAATCTAGCGTACATTGGGCTTAGGAAAACTATTTCACATTTGCATATCCTCCCAGATTTATGTGAGCTGAAGGTAAGATATATGCTTTTGGACAACTGTCTCGGCCTACATGACTCTAAATTATATCACATGGGACACATTCTTTGAACTAAACATTATATTAAAAATGCTTTAGTGACCACCTGTACACCGCAAAATAAATATTCTTCATAAAGAAACGTCGTTCCATGCTGAACGTAAGCGCATTATGAGAGTGATAGCAGCTACGTGCGATACTCTAGAATTATTTGACACTGCAGTGCGGTTTCTTACACACAGCATAAGTTTTGTCTTCCAAAATAAATAACTTTATTCTTTATTTAAGCATTTCTTCAAACCGTTGACCACGGACTGAAAGGCACATTTGCGTTCGCCGTACGAAAAAACGATGAACAGATGTAATTACAGTGGATGTTATGGACGAGTATGCACACGTGATTCGGCGACACATATCGTTTGGCATAGTTGGGGCTTCGTCATAGATTGCGCCTTTGAGTGCTTTCCAAAGAAATAAGGAGTGAAATCGGGGGACTTCACAAGCCATTTGACAACAGATTTTCGTCCTATCCATCGTTCAGTATTTTCTTTGCAACACGGTATGAGTCAGCTGGACAACCGTCGTGTTGCAGCCACATAAACTGTCGAATGTCCAGTGATGCCTCTTCTAGAAGAACCGGCAGAATGTCCGTCAGACAGACAGCGCACGAATGTCCATTCTGAACTCCTGAGATGAAATAAGACCCCACGACGTAATTTCCTATGATGCCATACCAGTGTGTGAAGGGCGTAGTCTGGGGAATGGAGGTGGCATTGAGGTGTAAGGGAGTGCTGTTGAAGACTTGGTTTACAGCCATGTTGACACTGCATGGGAGACCTGTACAAGGAGAAGCAGAGAGGGTAGCAGAATCGAAGCCAGTGAAATGCAATTACTAAGCAGTATGTAAAGGGAATTGAGCAGAGAGAGAGCGAGAAATGAAGATATTAGGAAGGAAACTGGAGCAGAGAAGTTGAATGGCAGAATCGATAAATGGTTTGAACATGTGAAGGACGATGGAGGAATACCAAAAGGAATGATGGTCAAGTTTGATGGCAAGAGGGTGACTCAGAGCAAGATGAATGGACTCGATTGAGACCAGAAGAAAGAATATGGACTGGAACGAAACAGCTGTAAAACAAGAATGAAGGCAAGACGGGGGAAAGTGTGGAAGTACCATAAATACCCGAACGCGAGCTGAAGCTAGGGCAAAGGGGAAATGAAGACGACCACGACGACGACATCACAGAGGATTCACACACACAAAGGAACTTAAAGCTGGCCTAACCTTCGCTGTTCAGCTGGAACCGTTGCCTTCAGACGATTTAATAACTAACTGTGCTCTTTATCATAAAAGGTTTCCACTTGGGGGCAGTTAATTTAAGTACGTTACAATTCCGTGCGCTGGTCGCGGATCTGATGTGATTTTGATGGCATTAGCTCCATGAGCGTGTGTTTCCGGTTGTGTTAGGCAGAAAAGTTTGCTCCATCCGATGTCTCCTATGCTGCACTGTCTTTCAACAGGCTGCATTTCTCCTCTTTGCAGTATGATTAATTCTAAGGTATGACAAAAGGTAAATATTTTGGAAAAGAAACTTTTTATTGCAGGAAAACTGTTTCCGAGTAACGCCACTGCTCTACAAAATCTCCATCCTCTGTGCACTTGGTCCATCGTTTGATCTGTCGAGAAGTTTCGTAGCGCTATCGTGCAGGAAGCACCGTCTCCAAACCTCGTCATGCGACTAAAACCTGCATCGACGCAGCTGCCATCAGCGAACAAAGCAGGTGGAAAATCACTTTGATCTAGGTTAGGACTGTGCAGATGGAGGATGCGACAGCAGATTCTGAAACCACAGGAGTGTTTTCCCTCTTGTATGAGGGCGGGCATTACGCTGCGGCAAGAGTGAGGTCAAGTGACGTTCACATTAGGAACTTATGTATTTACAGGGGTGTTAAAGCGAACATTAAGCGATCATAAGAAGAATTATTCACGTAATCGCTCTCTTCATTTGGCAACTACACTGTGTGTCCACCATAGCTCGTAATGCTTAGTAAAAGAGACGACTTTTTTGTGGATTGGCATCGTTTTGGGCCAAGTGATCACCTGTCCACAAACGAGACAAATGAACAGAAACGCATTTACTTGTGCTGCATAGCTTGCTTGTGCCTAGAAAAAGACATTGTCTATACGAGACAGCAGCTGTACCATTGATGCCTTCTGCTACTAACTTTAATCCAGAGACCACCACCTTGCAGAGGCGCAGCTACTTAATCGTCGACCGAGCGAGGTGGCGCAGTGGTTAGCACACTGGACTCGCATTCGGGAGGACGACGGTTCAATCCCGCGTCCAGCCATCCTGATTTAGGTTTTCCGTGATTTCCCTAAATCGCTCCAGGCAAATGCCGGGATGGTTCCTTTGAAAGGGCACGGCCGATTTCCTTCCCCATCCTTCCATAATCCGATGAGACCGATGACCTCGGAGTTTGGTCTCTTCTCCCAAACAACCCATCCCAACTTAACCGTCCTAGAATGTGTGTGAAGTGTGTGGAACCAGAACCATACAGTCATAACAGGAGACACTGAACGTATACAAAGAAACGTGGCAAGAATGCTCTCAGGTGTGTTTGACTCACGGGAGAGTGTAAGGAGTACGCAGAAAAACTAGAACTGGTAGGCAACCGAAGACAAACGTAAACCGTCCCGTGAAAAACCTGCTAGCATAGTTTCAGGAGCTAGCTGTAAACGATGAACGTAGAATTATACAGCATACGGGTAGTTCATACATCCCGGGAATCGAGAATTTCGATGATTTTTGCCTGTCATAGAGGTTGGTCCCGGGAAATGCAAGACTGTATCAGAATCTCTACAGCAGTTCCTGAGACGACCAATACATAAAAAAATAAGCGAGCAAAGGACTTCAGTTTATACACGTAGAAATAGAAGATTAATAAAACCTATTTTTATTTATTTACCAAAACACGATTGCAACTCAGATACGCATGCAGTAATACTTTTATATTAAGCTTTTGACGGATGATGAAAGCAATTTAAGTTCTAATGGAAAAAAAACATTTTTTGTGTCATATAATTACAATATAAGAATTTACTGATTTTTTTTCCTGTACTTTTTATGTGAAACCTTGCTTCTTGCCAAATCCCATGATTCTAGGTCTATGGAAAATATCTTGTAGTTTGATGAGTGAGATTGCGACCATGACAGTATGCGACATAAATGGCCGTATCTTTTGATTGCACTGGCATAGAAGCTTAAATGTTTTCCACCGCCAAGGGAGCGTATCCCTTAATATGAGACATAAGTTTGAACTCTATACGCCAACTGGTTGCAGAGAAAAACAGACCAAACTTACAAATTTTTGCATTTTACATCTAGTGTGAAATGTTGATTCCTGCCAAATGCGATCAACGGAAGTATCCTATAGGTTTTGATGAGCGAGTTTTCGAGTATCAATATATGTGACCATAATGACCATCTTTTGATTCCAGAGACATAGAAGCACAACTATTTTCACATCTTCAAGGGAGAGCAGGCCTTACCTTGTGATATAAATTTCAAGTGCGGTACGTGTATCTACCCGTTCCTGAGAAAAAAGGTTCTTAACAGTTGAAGAGACTGACAGTCAGGCAGATGGACAACTAAGCGATCATTCAAGGGTTCCGTTTTTACCGACTGAGATGTGGGATCCTAAAACATGGCACGACTGGGAATTAAAAGTGAATCGTTATTGGTCATAGAAGTGTAATATGATTTTCACATGAAAACGTTAATCAGGAAATATCAGATGCATATTATTAGTTTACGGTTATTTCGAATAATTGCCAATTATCTGTTGCGAGAAAAATCATAAATTCAAATGGGACGCCAGCTGTCGTTAATACATAATATTCCGTTAATTTTGCGTTCAGTGTCCCACTCGCCGCAAAGAGAGACCTGAGTTAGGTAGGCGGGTAATTTGTGGGTTTAGGTCAGCACAGCGCGTGGGAAACAGAAAGCAGCCCTGCGCACTGCCCAGTACAAGGGAAGATCCGTGCGCTGTTTCCCACTCAGAGTTGTTCAGCCACTGAAATGGTTAACTTTTTGCGCCCGTATAACGCGGGGTGTCTAGTACTGGTCCACGTGATTCCACGGGCGTGTGTTCTACGTGAACGCAGAGAGATACTGGTGATCAGTTTTAACGCAGCCTGCACACAGGACTACGTAGCTATTATTTTCAAAACAACCATTTTTATGAAGGTGTACGTCCCACAAGCATGCTCAAGCACCATCTCGGTCGTTCCTGTAATTACATTTACTGGCTGAATTTTCTTTGACGATTCACGTGTTCAGTGTGGAGGCACCGGATGCTCGACAAACACCCAGACGACAGTCAAACTGGTCCCGTACTTTTGCCAACATAACTCCAGTTACTGGACCAACTGAGGCGTAGCAGTTCCATCAAAGTAGCTGGAAGGGGAGGCACGTGCCGGTGTCTTTCACATAACCCCCCACCCCCCCCCCCCCCGTCCCAAAATACGTGTGTATACGTGTTACCGGCAAACTGTGAAATCCAGCATTCTAGGGAATGACTACCCAACTTCACCTTGCATTTAATAAAATGCTCGTTACGTTTAAGGCAAAGTATCAAACAAAAGTGATTTAGATACACTATAAGCCAAAAAAAAAAAACGACGCACCCCGGAGGAATTTTCCGAATGGGACGGAAATCGGTAGATGTTGTGTATATGTGCAGACAAACAAAAGAAAATTTCAGAAAAACTGGATGATTCACTTAAGAGGAAGAACCTTGTAAGACGTGTATATTTCTATTGTCTATTGTCAAATCACAATTTATGAAAGATGTTTATATTTTTTAATGGGATTATGTAGGAATAATTAATATTTGTCATGTTGGAAATAATTGTGGTAGCAGGGAATGTCTGCACCAAAGTATTGTTGGCAAGAGAGACCGCAAATTGATATAATTTTAAAAAGGGCGGGAGAGACCGCGTATGGGTACATTTTTAGAAAAGAGCGGGAAAGACCGAGCATTGATACATTTTGTAGTGGTAGCAGGGATTGTCTGCACCGGAAAGCATTGCTGACGGGAGAGACCGCACTTTAGCGTTCGTAGGGAGTCAGTAGTAAGCGAGATGTGAAGCGAGTCGGCAGCAGGTCTGAAGCGAGAGGTTGAGAGGAGCGGTGTGCCTGCCAGCCACTACAGCAATGATTTACAAGAGATTATAAACGGATGGACAGAGACATCAGCTAACTATTATAATAAGAGGAACTAATATTATTGAATTAATTTTTTGAGAAACTCAAGACAACTGAAGGTATGTTTGCGCATTGCTAGTTGTAAGATTATTGTAAAAAGTAAGTCCCATTTGAACGTTTGTAAAATCATTTCATTCAGAATATAATTAACGTTTGGCAGCAATATTGCATTTCTAATTATAATCCAGCCCAAAAACTATCAACGTAAAACTTTGCAAAATTTTATTGTTGTCAAGAAAAAGTTTAACTATGAATTACGTAACTTCAGTCAAATTAATTATAGAATAACGTCAGCTTTGCTATTAAAGAATAACGTCAGCTTTGGTAATAAATACAGCCACTTATTATGAAAGCCCACCAGCAGCTAATAGAGTATAGTAAAACAGAGTAAGTGTATTCATGTCGCAGTTCGATGTAGCAGTCAGATGGCGATCCAGTAACACTAGAAAAGGTGAGGAGCAGTTTTGGGTTACTTCAGGTAACGAATGAAGGCCAAGACGACGACACATTCTATGTTTCGTCGAAATAATCCGAAAATCACTTTAAAAAAGCAGCAATTAAATTTGTATGCGAAGATTGAGAAAGAGAATAAATTTCAAATGGAAGATTTCATTTGTCATTATTAAGCAAGAGATAGAAATCCTAAGGGAAGGTTAAATAATTTATTGTATAAGGGAAGGTTGTCATTAACAAAAGAGGTATAGAGGAGACGGGAAGGTTTCAACCTGGACTCTCTTTGAGTGGAGCAGAGTTGTCTCCAGTGATGAGTCCTGGTTCGAATTCTCCCCCGATGACCGGTGAAGACGTGTTCATAGTCTGGTGTGCCATTTCATTTCCTCATCTGCACCTGCACCACAGAGGTATGTCGGCGATATTCTGCGCTCCGATTTGTTGTCCCTCATCGCAAGCCACGAACACTTCAGCAAGATAGTAACCGCCCGCACGAGGCGAGAGTTTCTGTTGTCTTCGTGCTTCCCAAGTGAAAGCTCTGTGACAAATATGTGGGGGGGGGGGAGGGGGGGGAGGGGGGGGGGGATTTTTTTGGTTTATCCCGGACCTGCGGCCGTTTTTATAGCCGTTGGAACATTTGCCTCACTGTAGCTGTGTCACAGAATATTAAGAAAAGTCTGAGTGACGAACCGTACCTCGGGCCGAGGCAAATTGTGCGAATTAATTAATTCCTTTTCCATAAGATTTTAACTGGGCTGAAATTAACGCTCAGCCAATGGCACCATTTGTATGTGCATTCAAAAATGCATAACAGTCAAAATAGTTTAGGATTTTACGTGCAAAACCTGCCACCGCTAAATACTACCGGACTAGAGCGAGATAGTTCATATTTGTTTCAAAGGTGTATCGGACCTTGTTCTAAGGTAAGTTCTAACCGTTTGCTTCCTTCGGATTTTTCGAATAAAAAAAATAAAATAAAATAAATAAACACGTTTTTCTCGGAGGTTTTTAAAGCGCGCCACTTCTATGTTTTCAATTTGTACGAATCGGTTCAAACTTTGGACGAAGGTATATAAATGGATAAATTCAAAACGAAATTTGTTTATCCAATAATCTTTATCCGTTATTATGATACGATGGTTTGAAGTCTAGCTAAATGCAGCATATAAATCTCGTTCTTACGTGAACTGAATGCGCGGAAACGGTTTAAAGTGAATCAAATAAATAAAAAAGGCATTCTTACAATAAAAATCTCACTTTCAAAAATCAGCTTCATTCGGCTTCTACGCGCAAAAAACACGTTTTATGTGAGTTGTATTTTTTTGTTATTACTTATGCGTTTCAAGTTTTTTTGAATCGGTTGATGTTTCGGAAGAAGGTTGACAAATACAAGCAAGTAATGGTCTAAAGTTTCTCATAAAATGAAAGTAAGATCTGGTTTTACGCTAATCGCTCGTGGTAAGACGATTTAAATTATACAGATGATAACGAAAAGTACATTTTACGGTAATTACGAGAAGCGTTTGCTTAAATCTTTCGTAGTTGGCGTTCTACGTGCGAAAAATCTCGCGTTTGCACATGAAATTGTGTTTCGTAGAAATGCATTGCATTTTAAGAGCTGCTTTGGCATATAATTAGAGAAACTGGTTATTACAGTTGATTACTGTTTCGTTATTTATAGGTTAAAGATTTTATTCATCAGTGGCTTAAAATCATAAAAATAATTGACATGCAAAATAATGCACGTGCCAAACCAGAATTATGCCCAGCCCTGAACAAAATTATACTGTTTGATTGAGCATTTAAAGCTTAATCAATAACCACGCAGGAAATGAAACTAATCCGAAAACTACTATGAAATAATTGTCAGGAAATACATCACCTTATTTACAACGCAGTAAAGTATAAAATCTTTACTGCGTTTTCTTCAAAGTCTTCTATCTCCTACAAAATTAATTTTCGGATAGAACAAGCTTAAGTTCGTCCCCTTCCGTACAGGATTCGAAAGTTGATAGTATCTTATCGTGCATATATTTTTTTCGCAATTGTACTGCTTATTTCAGCTATTTACTATGATACTCAATTCGGATTGGTTGTTACAACATTTCTCACCAAAATCATTCACGTGAGTTTTTCAGTCTTAATTATTGCATACTTTAAACAAACAATGAGAAGAATTTCAAGGTAAGATATAATAACAAGATGTATGACTTTCAATAGGTCGTTCAGCTTCCGATATAGTAAGCTTTTAAGTGTATACATGTAATACGGTCGTATCGTAAATTTAACTTCGTAATATAAACTACTTACATACATTATTATCATAAAAGTCCCACAATTTTTAACACTTCGTTAGATATTGTATTTATGTGCGCTGTTATTCTGTGCACTGTATCTAGTATTTATGGCTATTTTTCATATGTTTATATGAACAGTCTCATCTGTATATGATTAAAATGTAACTATAAAAATAAAAACAAAAAATTCAAACAAAATTAATAAAATTTTTAAAACAATGTAATAAAAATAAGTAATGTATTCGCCTAAATATTTCAAACTAATCAGGCGTTTTACTGTTCCGTCGCTGGTACTTAGTAAGATTCCATATTCTTTATTGAAAGAATTAAAAAATTAAACTAAAAACCTCCTGTGGGCATGTTACCTTGACGTAATGGTGAACTCATGCATATGTAGGGGTGGGAGATACTGGAACATTCACCCGATGTGTGTCCATGCTATTACGATCTGTTCACCAAAATGAAAGAACCTCTTCGTGGCACACGCTGCAACACAAGAGATCATCTGCGTTTCTGAGGGGATAAATTTCTGTGAGTGGACTTTTTCCTGCGGGGGAGGGGGAGAGGTGTACGCAAAACTATTTTTTGTTTTCTTGTTGGGGGTGGGGGGGGGGGGCGGAGAGGGAATTGATTTTTCCCTCCTGAGTGGACTATTTATCCCCCAAATCCAATCCCTGTTACATGTATTGCGATGATGTAAGAACAAACAGGCATAAATTTATGTGCTTCTGGAGAGTCGGACGGACCTGCAATAGGAAGTATCCGAGAGTGGGGACGCATCTGTAACACAAAGGATCCCAGAATAGGGATGCATGCTGTCTGAACTTCAGTTGCACGTTGGGTCATAGTGCACGACCATGTTGGACGACAAATGGCATTTGTAATGTTATCCAATATGACATTAAGTATCTTGTTGCTTTACTTGACATGATGCACTCTATTACATGACATGAGTACTAATATTGATGGTTTATTGATAGCAAATCAATGAGTACTAATACTAACAATTTGGGAACTGACAAGATGTTTTGATTTAAATGTTAGATACGGTGAAAAGCTCTTTGCCTTCTTTTACTCCCCTAAATCTGCCTAGGACATATTTATCTTTTTTGCGCTATGATAGATTTTTCATTCTGGTCTATAAACACAATTAAATTTGTACGGATCCTCTAGAGCGCATGTCCTACTTGCACTTCTCCTGCTTTTTATGATTTGGGCGCTGTATATCGTGTAAGACCTCTATCTCTTGCCTTTCTAAGTCTTCTAGTAAACGTCTCTCAGAGAGGACAAGACTGTCTGCATGTAGACACACTGGTATTATGACAGAGTTGTAATGACGATTGTTGGTGTGTATGCATAAGTAGCTTCTTGTTGTAGATGTATTGCGTGGCCTCGAAAAATTTCCCAGTTTCCTGGGTTTTGCTTACAGCGTTTCTCTATGTAGGTCAATGGCTGTAATGTATTCGCCTAAATATTTCAAACTAATCAGGCGTTTTACTGTTCCGTCGCCGGTACTTAGTAAGATTCCATATTCTTTATACTTGACATTCATTCTGTTTTCCTCACAGATGTTTGCAATCTAGTTTGTTCTGCCACGTCTTTCGAGAAGAAAATATTTCTGTTGGTCTTTCAGAACATTTTGCCGTTATGATTGTACACATGTCAAATAAAGATTTGCATCACCTCGATTCCGAGAGGTCCGGAAACTGTACAGAAAATTGGAACACAGATCAACATAAACATCATTTCCGCCCTTTTGCTTGCTCATGAAAACCACACATTGCATGTTGTACCACCATTCAGGCAGACCTTCAGAGGTGGTGCTGCAGATTGATGTACACAACGATACCTCCAATACCAAGTAGCACCTCCTCTTGCCATGACGCATCCCTGTATTCGTCGTAGCATACTACGCACAAGTTCATCAAGGCGCTGTTGGTCCAGATTGTCCCATTCCTCAACGGCGATTCGGCGTAGATTCCTCAGAGTGGTTGGTGGATCACGTCGTCCATAAACAGCCCTTTTCAATCCATCCTAGCCATGTTCGATGGGGTACATGTCTGGAGAACATGCTGGCCACTCTAGTCGAGCGATGTCGTGATCCTGAAGGAAGTCATTCACAATATTTGCACGATGGGACCGCGAATTGTCGTTCATGAAGACGAATGCCTTGCCAGTATGCTGCCGATATTCTTGCAGTATCGGTCGTAGGATGGCATTCGCGTATCGTATAGCCATTACGCCGCCTTCCATGACCACCAGCGGCGTACGTCGGCCCCACATAATGCCACCCCAAAACATCAGGGAACCTCCACCTTGCTGTACTCGCTGGACAGTGTGTCTAAGGCGTTCAGCCTGACCAAGTTGCCTCCAAACACGTCTCCGTCGCATTGGTCAAGAGAACGCCATGCCAATCCTGAGCGCTCCATTCGGCATGTTGTTGGGCCCATCTGTACGGCGCTGCATGGTGTCGTGGTTGCAAAAATGGACCTCTCCATGGACGTCAGAAGTGAAGTTGCGCATCATGCAGCCTATTGCGCACAGTTTGAGCGGTAACACGACGTCCTGTGGCTGCACGAAAAGCATTATTCATCATGGTGGCGTTGCTGAGGGTTCCTCCTAGCCATGATCCGTAAGTGGCGGTCATCCATTGCAATAGTACCCTTGGGCGACCTGAGCGAGGCAGTTTCTGTTTGTGTATCTCCTCCATGTCCGAACAACATCGCTTGGGGTCACTCCGAGACGCCTGGACACTTCTCTTGTGGAGAGACCTTTCTGGCTCAAAGTAACAATGGAAATACGATCGAACCACGGTATTGACCGTCTAGGCATGGTTGAACTTCAGACAACACGAGCCGTTTACCTCCTTGCTGGTGGAATGACTGGAACTGATCGGATGTCGGATCCCCTCCGTCTAATAGGCGCTGCTCATGCATGGTTGTCTACATCTTTGGGTGGGTTTAGTGACATCTCTGAACAGTCAGAGGGACTGTGTCTGTGATACAATATCCACAGTGCACGTCTGTCTTCAGGAGTTCTGGGAACCGGGGTGATGCGAAACTTTTTTTTGATGTGTGAATTATCGGCAGAAGCTAAACGGTGTGTTTCCACACCATTCGGCTTAGTCCCGCTTTTTAAAGGATCAAACAGTTTCCGAAGCTGTAATTCTAACTGTTTATCTGTCTGTGTGTTGTTATTTATTGCTCCACTCATTTCACGCGATGTTGCAGTAATGACGACGGTTTGAACATCGGTCTGCATCACAAAGCGACCATACCGGAATGCGGCATCAGCTACAGGTGGCCTATCTAAAGGCTTCCAGTGCCAACTAAAGTTTGACCTTCGCCATTTCGCGTAGTCATTTACCGAATTTAAAATTTTAAAGTCCTGTCATAATCTGCTGATTACGACGTCTAATCTTACATTAATTGATTAAGATAATAGGACGAATAATACAGTAGGAATCACTGTATTTGTCTCGAGGCAGCATAACTGACTGCGTACCAATATCCGGACTCCACTCGCCCAGTATTTGAAAACGTGGGCACTTCGCGACTTGCAACCAGTTCTATACATAATTCAAACCCTTCAAGAATCGCTCATTTACTGGTTTGTGACTAAGTTAATTATGTTGTCTACGATATAGATGAACCATTATGCAGATTTGTTATTATTATTATTATTATTATTATTATTAATTTGCGTGGAATCCACCAGCTCCGGATGACGTAAGAAGAGCTGTTCTTTGGAATGAGATCCTTCTTCATATCTTTCCAGCACATTGTAATTCTCTCACTTCGCAGCCGTCTTTTTTCCTTAGTGAAGATGTTCAACGTGTGCTCTTGTTTCCTTGAAAACTCTAGAACTTCCTTTTTTCTTCATTCTGAATTTTCCCTTTTTCGAATCCTTTTTTCAGTTCTGCAATGTATTGTAATATTACACTACAGGCCATTAAAATTGCTACACCTCGAAGATGACATGCTACAGACGCGAAATTTAACCGATAGGAAGAAGATGCTGTGATATGCAAATGATTAGCTTTTCAGAGCATTCACACAAGGTTGGCGCCGGTGACGACACCTACAATGTGCTGACATGAAGAAAGTTTCCAACCAATTTCTCATACACAAACAGCAGTTGACCGGCGTTGCCTGGTGAAACGTTGTTGTGATGCCTCGTGTAAGGAGGAGAAATGCGTACCATCACGTTTCCGATAAAGGTCGGATTGTAGCCCATCGCGATTGCGGTTTATCGTATCGCGACATTGCTGCTCGGGTTAGACGAGATCCAATGACTGTTAGCAGAATATGGAATCAGTGGGTTCAGAAGGGTAACACGGAACGCCGTGCTGGATCCCAACCGCCTCGTATCACTAGCAGTCGAGATGACAGGCATCTTATCCACGTGGCTGTACCGGATCGTGCAGCCACTTGTCGATGCCTGAGTCAACAGATGGGGACCTTTTCAAGACAACAACCATCTGCACGGTTGGAAGACGTTTGCAGCAGCATGGACTATTAGCTCGGAGACCATTGCTGCGGTTACCCTCGACGCTGCATCACAGACAGTAGCGCCTGCGATGTTGTACTGAGCGACGAACCTGAGTGCACCAATGGGAAAACGTCATTTTTTTGGATGAATCGAGGTTCTGATTACAGCATCATGGTGGTCGCATCCGTGTTTGGCGACATCGCGGTGAACGCACATTGGAAGCGTGTATTCGTCATCGTCATACTGGCGTATCACCCGGCGTGATGGTATGGGGTGCCATTGGTTACACGTCTCGGTCACCTCTTGTTCGCATTGACGACACTTTGAACAGTGGACGTTATATTTCAGATGTGTTACGACCCGTGGCTCTACCCTTCATTCGATCCCTGCGAAACCCTACATTTCAGTAGGATAATGCACGACCGCATGTTGCAGGTCCTGTACGTTCCTTTCTGGATACAGAAAATGTTCGACTGCTGCCCTGGCCAGCACATTCTCCAGATCTGTTACCCATTGAAAACGTCTGGTCAATGGTGGCCGAGCAACTTTCTCGTCACAAACACGCCAGTCACTACTCTTGATGAACTGTGGTATCGTGTTGAAGCCGCATGAGCAACTGTACCTGTACACGCCATCCAAGCTCTGTTTGACTCAATGCCTGGGCGTATCAAGGCCGTTATTATGGCCAGAGGTGGTTGTTGTGGGTACTGATTTCTCAGGATCTATGTACCCGAATTGCGTGAAAATATAATCACATGTCAGTTCTACTGTAATATGTTTGTCCAATGAATACCTGTTTATCATCTGCATTTCTTCTTGGTGTAGTAATTTTAATGGCTAGTAGTGTATCTTACTACGCATGTTTGATTTTACACTGACGGAAACAAATCGAAGCTCCAAAAGATAATTAATGTAGAGCAATGAAATTTCTAAAATACATCCATACAGGTAGCATATTTAAGTGATTAACATTGCAAGATCACAGGTCGATGTAAGAGCAAGATAGGCTATTGCAAATGTGTAATGGTTTTACACTAGTAATTGGTGTAACCGCCAGAATGTTGGTTGGAAACATGAATGCATTATGGAGTAAAGATGTTGGATGTGAGTTTCCGGGCTGGAGTTTCACGCCTGTTGCTCTTGGACGGCCTGTGTTGGCTCTGGATGACGCTGGAGCTGTCGTCCGATGTCTCATGCGTGCTCGGTAGGAGGCCTCAGGTCTGGTCACCGAGCAGGCCGAGGCAGCGTGTCGACGCTGCGTAGAGCACGGCGGGTTACAACAGCTGTCTGCAGGCAAGCGTTACCCTGTTGGAAAACAACCCCCTGGAATGCTGTGTTTCGTGAATGACGGCACAACACGTCGAATCACCACACTAACGTACAAATTCGCAGTCAGGGTGCGTGGGATAACCACGAGAGTGCTCCTGCTGTCATACGATGTCGCACCCCAGACCATGGGTTGTAGGCACAGTGTGTGTATCAAGCAGTCATCGGAAACCGCAACAGACCTCCACCCTGCCCTGCAGTGAGCTCTCGCTTGACATCATTGAAATCGCAAAAGGCGGTGGTTTGGGTCCGTGAAATGCAAGCTACGAGGCGTCAGAATCAGAGCTGTCCTTGAAGTAACCGGTTTTTAAGAGATCCTTGTGCCTCTGTGATATCAGCTGCTGAAATTGCTGCTGCAGATGTACTACGATATGCCAGAGCCAAACACCGAACACGATGCTTTTTTTTTTTCGTCCATACATTCCCGTGACCACGGCTGCCAGCAGTCACGTACAGTGGCTACATTCCTGCCAAGTCTTTCTGCAGTATCCTAGAAGGAACATCCAGCTACACGTAGCCCTAGCCGTCTTTCAAACTCAGTCGGGTGTTCAGAATGTGGTCTCTGTTGTCCAAACCTGGTTTACATCCTCACAGTGGGGCTATTTGCGTCACTCTTAAGCGGCTGTCGCGAAATTTGAATAGACGTCTTCTTTCAGATATAGAAACACGCCTACCGACTTTCGTTTATGTCGCCCACGTCCTTTCTGGCTTTGGAAATCTTTTGCTGTCAATGTACACTACTGGCCATTAAAATTGCTACAGCAAGAAGAAATGCAGATGATAAACGGGTATTCATTGCACAAATATATTATCCTAGGACTGACATGTGATTACATTTTCACGCAATTTGGGTGCATAGATCCTGAGAAATCAGTACCCAGAACAACCACCTCTGGCCGTAATAGCGGCCTTGATACGCCTGGGCATTGAGTCAAACAGAGCTTGGATGGCGTGTACAGGTACAGCTGTCCATGCAACTTCAACACGATACCACAGTTCATCAAGAGTAGTGACTGGCGTATTGTGACGAACCAGTTGCTCAACCACCATTGACCAGACGTTTTTAATTGGTCAGAGATCTGGACAATGTGCTGTCGAGGGCAGCAGTCGAACATTTTCTGTATCCAGAAAGGCCCGTACAGGACCTGCAACATGCGGTCGTGCATTATCCTGCTGAAGTGTAGGATTTCGCAGGGATCGAATGAAGGGTAGAGCCACGGGTCGCAACACATCTGAAATGTAACGTCCACTGTTCAAAGTGCCGTCAGTGCGAACAAGAGGTGACCGAGACGTGTAACCAATGGCACCCCATACCATCACGCCGGGTGATACGCCAGTATGACGATGACGAATACACGCTTCCAATGTGCGTTCACCGCGATGTCGCCAAACACGGATGCGACCATCATGATGCTGTAAACAGAACCTCGATTCATCCGAAAATTGACGTTTTGCCATTCGTGCACCCAAGTTCGTCGTTGAGTACACTATCACAGGCGCTCCTGTCTGTGACACAGCGTCAAGGGTAACCGCAGCCATGCTGCTGCAAACGTCGTCGAGCTGTTCGTGCATATGGTTGTTGTCTTGTAAACGTCCCCATCTGTTGACTCAGGGATCGAGATGTGGCTGCACGATCCGTTACAGCCGTGCGGGTAAGATGCCTGTCATCTCGACTGCTAGTGATACGACGCCGTTGGGATCCAGCACGGCGTTCCGTATTACCCTCCTGAACACACCGATTCCATATTCTGCTAACAGTCATTGGATCTCGTCCAACCCGAGCAGTAATGTCGCGCTACGATAAACCGCAATCGCGATAGGCTACAATCCGACCTTTATCAAAGTCGGAAACGTGATGGTACGCATTTCTCCTGCTTACACGAGGGATGACAACAACGTTTCACCAGGCAACGCCGGTCAAGTGCTGTTTGTGTATGAGAAATCGGTTGGAAACTTTCCTCATGTCAGCACGTCGTAGGTGTCGCCACCGGCGCCAACCTTGTGTGAATGCTCTGACAAGCTAATCATTTGCGTATCACAGCATCTTCTTCCTGTCGGTTAAATTTCGCGTCTGTAGCACTTCATCTTCGTAGTGTAGCAATTTTAATGGCCAGTAGTGTATATTCGCGGCTGAAGTAAATACGCAAATAAATAAATAATCAGTAGAATTTTAGAGACAGGGTCCGATGACCCATGTCTTCTAAACATCCCAAATAAAAAGTTTCTTCTCTAAGGCGGTGATAACTTCCTTCAGAACTACTAAAATAGATACCGGGCAAGCATAAACAAAGCGGTTGTCTCCTCTTGAAGCATGGACACACACACACACACACACACACACACACACACACACACACACAAAGGCGCGCACGCACACGCAGCTATAGAGAAGCAGCATCGAGTTGTCTGGACGACAATAAATTACCCCTGATGAAAAACGCGGCCGCCTGTCACGGGATTAGGCAGAGCACAGGGGGCGGAGGCAGTGTAGTCGCAGTTCTGCCCCGTGTGTACACGTCCGGCCCATCCCCTCCCCTCCCCTGCCACGGCGATCGATGCGGTGCCGGATGACAAATTGCTCGCCGCGTACATAAATTACGCCTCGCGCGGCCAACTGCCCCCACCTACCCCGCAGCCCCCCACAGCCAAGCCAAGCCACCTATTTCCGGACCGTCATGCCCTCTAGCTGAAGCACCCAACGCCACACACACACACACACACACACACACACACACACACACACGCTATAATCCAGAATCTCGTTTTCGGCCGCTGCGGCGGTCTGAAAGCAAATTTTCCGCCCTTGGTCTCGCGGTGCATTGTGCGCCTCGGGGAAACCCATTAGGTCGTGTGGTCCGGAGCTGCCCGGCCGCTAAACCCGTCTATCAAATCCGGACGAGGTTCTCCAGTATCCGCTGTACAACGCCGTAGCCGTACCGATGGCTCTCCGCTTCTAGCTACTTGAACAGTCCGGTGTACGTTTCTTGTTCCCAAGCAGAAGTATTTCGAAGCAACTTCGGCTGCCCTCGCATTGTTCAGTTCGCTACCGCGGAAGCGACAACGCTTCGAGAGGCTCTCGAATGTGGCCTTCGTGTGCGACTGCGGAACCTGCTGTTGGTATCACACTCGAAAAGGATACTGGAATCTTATAATTAATTTTTCCCCGCGACATTTAAGTCTCATCTACGATAATGTTGGAAGCTGGAGAAATGAATTAAAACTTCTGCCGCGGCCGGGACTCGAACGCGTTTCTTCCCCCTTACTAGACAGAAATGCTGACCACTACAACACCGCAGAACTACAGTTATCATTGCTGCACAGGATACTCAAACTGAAGATTAGAATAGATTAGTACTTGTTCCATAGATCATGAATACGACACTTCGTAATGATGTGGAACGTGTCAGGTTAATACAATGTGTCTATACAAGATATTACATTACAAAAAATATTACATGACACTTAATATTTTTAATAGTTTTTGTTTGTTTGTGGGGATTGGGGAAATTACCCATTTACTATATCCAAAAATTCATCTAATGAGTAGAAGGAGTTGCCATTAAGAAATTCTTTTAATTTCCTTTTAAATGCTCTATGGCTATCTGTCAGACTACTGATGCTATTAGGTAAGTGACCAAAGACTTTTGTGGCAGCATAATTTACCACCTTCTGAGCGAAAGTTAGATTTAACCTTGAGTAATGAAGATCATCCTTACTCCTAGTGTTGTAGCCATGTACACTGCTATTACTTTTGAATTCGTTCGGATTCTTAATAACAAATTTCATAATTGAATATATTTATTGTGAGGCTACAGTGAAGATCTCTAGCTCTTTAAATAAGTGTCTGCAGGATGATCTTGGATGAGCTCCAGCAACTATTCTGATTGCACGCTTTTGTGCAATGAACACTCTTTTACTCAATGATGAGTTACCCCAGAATATGATGCCATACGAAAGCAGAGAATGAAAATAGGCGTGGTAAGCTAATTTACTCAGATGTATATCGCCAAAATTTGCAATGACCCTAATAGCATAAGTAGTTGAACTCAAACGTTTCAGCAGATCCTGAGTGTGTTTTTTCTCAGGTCAACCCCTCATCAATGCATACACCTAGAAATTTTGAATATTCTACCTTAGCTACCGATTTCTGATCGAAGTCTATATTTATTAATGGTGTCATTGCATTCACTATGTGGAACTGTATATACTGTGTTTTGTAACAGTTTAATGAGAGCCCATTTGCAAAGAATCACTTAATGATTTTCTGAAAAACATCGTTAACAATTTCACCAGTTAATTCTTGTCTGTTCGGTGTAATAGCTGTACTTGTATCATCGGCAAAAAGTACCAGCTTTGCATCTTCGTGAATACAGAATGGCAATTCATTAATATATATTAAGAACAGCAGAGGACCCAAGACCGAACCTTGCGGCACCCCATTCTTGATTGATCCCCAACACAAACTTCAATTCATATCTATAGCTTATTTTCCCCTTACATTGTCACTGTTGCCAGCGCTCTCCAACCCCAGCGTTGGACATAATGGGGAACTCCTGTACTATGTGTGATCATATAGCTCTTACCATTAATTTTTCCCCGAGACATTTGTCTCAACTTTATCTGCGATAATGTTGGAATAATAGTGACAATGTAAGGGGAAAATAAGCTGGAGACATGAACTGAAGTTTGTGTTGGGAGAGGAATTCAGCTTGAGTAGTCCGTCCAGCAATGTTCACCATACTGCTGCGGTGGTGCAGTGGTCAGTATTTCTGCCTAATATGCAAGAAGACCCGCGTTCTAGTCGCGGCCGAGGCATATATTTTAACTCATTTCTCCAGCTTCCAACATTATCGTAGATATTGGAATCAACTGAGAACTCATATTGGAAAGTAAAATAAACACAGCCGAAAAAAAGCCCACCTGCAAAGACAACGTCGATTTTGACCCGATCACAGCGTTTGCTACCTGTGGGGTAGTACATGCACTGATAATGGTTTCAACGTTGTCAGCCAACAGCATAGTAGCGTAGCTACCAGAGCGCCAATCGTGTCTACCCTTTCATAGGGGGTGCTCACAGCCAGAAGGTTGAGCGTGGCGCAGATGTGTGAAGCAAGCGGGGAACGGTACCACGCTGACGCACTCGTGCTTCCTGCAGCCAACAGAAAGAGTCTGAAAGGGGATGAGATTTTCATCCTCCGAGTGGTCGGATGGTCCTTTCGGAAAAATGGCACGCAAATCCGGCATGCTGCGTCAATTGTGCGATGATGCTGTTATACACGTGAACATTCACAGAACCTTCGCTGGACGTCCACGCAACACAGACACCCTCCAGGGTCGTCGTACTGTAAGGGCAGCAGTGGCAGATCGTACAGCTGCCACAGCACAGATACGATGACTAGTGAGTCCAACTGTGTCAACGCAAACTATTGCAGACCTGTTATTTACAGTGGGATTACGTGTACGCACACCTCTAGCCTGTCTTCCCCTCACGCCACAGCATCGACGTGTTCACCCGTCAGATGACCACTTGGAATGGCGCGCCGTGGTCTTCGGTGACGAAAGCAGGTTCTGCCTGCACGCAAGTGATGGGCGTTAGCGCGTGTGACGTAGAACTGCTTCACGCTGTGTCGTACAGTGCATCGTCCGAGACCCACTGGCCTCGTTCAGGCAGTAAGCATTGGGGTGCGATAAGCTACCACTTCACCTTTGGTCTTTCTGATGTTGACGCTAACCAGCGCTCCGCACGTGCTCAAATGGTTCAAATGGCTCTGAGCACTATGGGACTTAACATCTGAGGTCATCAGTCCCCTTGAACTTAGAACTACTTAAACCCAACTAACCTAAGGACATCACACACATCCATGCCAAGGCAGGATTCGAACCTGCGACCGTAGCGGTCGCGCGGTTCCAGACTGAAGCGCCTAGAACCGCTCGGCCACAGCGGCCGACTCGGTAGTTCAATTGTGAACTAGCGTGATGACACGCTCCTCACGCTAGTTCACAGGCGAACTACTGCTGCTATGCCGTGTTCGCATCGACCTTCTTTTCATAAACATGTTGTATAAATGGAGATTATGTTTTAACTACTGACAACGCCTTTGGCACGATTCTTTTATGTATCTCCACTGCAGCATGTGATTTTAGTGTATTTTGTTTCTGACGAAGGTATATATAGATGTACCGAAACCGTGGTCAAGGAGTTTAATAAATCTTTATCCTGCAACTGTTTGGCGGTTATCATTTACCGTAGAGGAATTGCTTCATTTGTAAGTAAGGTCGCAAAACCGTTTCCAAAAGGTCATCGCAGGTTTCTCTGGTGAGCTCTCCCTATTTTATGTCTGTTGTGTATAAATTTATCTACATCTACACCCACATGCCGAAAACCGCTGTACGGTGCATGCTGTTGGGTACCATGCACTAGTGCTGCTAGTCATTTCTTTTCCCGTCCCGCTCACAGAGAGAGCGAGGGAAAAACGGCTGGATATATCCACGCCTCGTTACGAGCCCTAATTTCTCTCATCCTCGTGGTCCTTAAGCGAAATGTATGACGGCGGCACTACAGACGATTTTCAGTCCGCCGCAATAGTGGGTCGCGAGAAGACCGCCGTATTGCCTCCGGGGATTCCCATTTGAAGCAACTCCGTAATACTTACACACTGACTGAACCTACCAGTAATAAACCTAGCAGCAAGCCTCTGAATTGCTTCGATGTCTTCGTTTAATCCACCTCATGAGAATCCAAAACGCTCGAACAGTGCTCGAGAATGGATCGCACTAGCGTTCCGTACGCCGTCTCCTTCATAGGTGATCTGCACCTTCCCAAAATTCTCCCAGGAAACAGAAGTGCAGCAATGGCCTTTCGTATTACTATCCGTGCACACTCTTTCCATTTCACATCGCTTTGCAACGTCACGCCCAGCTGTGACTGTGCCAAGCAAAACACTACTAACGCTATATTCGAACGGTACAGGGTTGTTTTTCCAACCCATCCTCCTGCGAACCTAATCTCCATGCTCGGACCTTCGTCAACAATCGGGAGTAGACCACCGGGAATCTGGCAGTACGGAATCTGCCTGTTGCCTGTGTCCGCGATCTGTAGGACATCACGTGACACAACGACAAGCTCAGTTTCCAACGAGTGATGCTCTTTAAATCCGTGCTCATTTGTGGACAGACGATTCTCTGTTTCAAGGAAACCGGTGGTGGCGTGTTTCTCGCTCTTAGTTGTAGTTTATCCTGTAGTGAAATAAAAGTGGATAGTTCCTGTGAATTATTATGGGTGGAGGTTACACTCAACAACCGAGCTAGGTTAATAATTGGCTCCTTTTACCGACCTCCCGACTCAGCAGCATTAGTGGCAGAACAACTGAGAGAAAATCTGGAATACATTTCACATAAATTTTCTTAGCATGTTATAGTCTTAGGTGGAGATTTCAGTTTACCAGATATAGACTAGGACACTCAGATGTTTAGGACGGGTGGTAGGGACAGAGCATCGAGTGACATTATACTGAGCGCACTATCCGAAAATTACCTCGAGCAATTAAACAGAGAACAGACTCGTGGAGATAACATTTTAGACCTACTGATAACAAACTGACCCGAACTTTTCGACTCTGTATGTGCAGAACAGGGAATCAGTGATCATACGGCCGTTGCAGCATCCCTCAATATGGAAGTAAATAGGAAAATAAAAAAAGGGAGGAAGATTTATCTGTTTAGCAAGAGTAATATGAGGCAGATTTCAGACTACCTAACAGATCAAAACGAAAATTTCTGTTCCGACACTGACAATATTGAGTGTTTATGAAAAAAGCTCAAGGCAATCGTAAAATGCGTTTTAGACAGGTACGTGCCGAGTAAAACTGTGAGGGACGGAAAAACCCACCGTGGTACGACAACAAAGTTAGGAAACTACTGCGAAAGCAAAGACAGCTTCACTGCAAATTTAAACGCAGCCAAAACCTCTCAGACAAACAGAAGCTAAACGATGTCAAAGTTAGCGTAAGAAGGGCTATGCGTGAAGCCTTCAGTGAATTCGAAAGTAAAATTCTATGTACCGACTTGACAGAAAATCCTAGGAAGTTCTGGTCTTATGTTAAATCAGTAAGTGGCTCGAAACAGCATATCCAGACACTCCGGGATGATGATGGCATTGAAACAGAGGATGACACGCGTAAAGCTGAAATACTAAACCTTTTTCCAAAGCTGTTTCACAGAGGAAGACCGCACTGCAGTTCCTTCTCTAAATCCTCGCACAAACGAAAAACTGGCTGATATCGTAATAAGTGTCCAAGGAATAGAAAGCAACTGAAATCATTCAACAGAAGAAAGTCCACTGGAGCTGACGGGATACCAATTCGATTCTACACAGAGTACGCGGAAGAACATGCCCCCCTTCTAACAGCCGTGTACCGCAAGTCTCTAGAGGAACGAAAGGTTCCAAATGATTGGAAAAGAGCACAGGCAGTCCTAGTCTTCAAGAAGGGTCGTCGAGCAGATACGCAAAACTATAGGCCTATATCTCTGACATCGATCTGTAGTCGAATTTTAGAACTTTTCTTTTGCTCGCGTATCATGTCATTTCTGGAAACCCAGAATCTACTATGTAGGAATCAACATGGATTCCGGAAACAGCAGTCGTGTGAGACCTAACTCGCTTTATTTGTTCATGAGACCCAGAAAATATTAGATACAGGCTCTCAGGTAGATGCCATTTTGCCATTTTCCTTGACTTCCGGAAGGCGTTCGATACAGTTCCGCACTGTCGCCTGATAAACAAAGTAAGAGCGTATGGAATATCAGACCAGCTGTGTGGCTGGATTGATGAGTTTTTAGCAAACAGAACACAGCATGTTGTTGTCAATGGAGAGACGTGTACAGACGTTAAAGTAACCTCTGGCGTGCCACAGGGGAGTGTTACGGGACCATTGCTTTTCACAATATATATAAATGACCTAGTAGATAGTGTCGGAAGTGCGGCTTTTCGCGGATGATGCTCTAGTATACAGAGAAGTTGCAGCATTAGAAAATTGTAGCGAAATGCAGGAAGATCTGCAGCGGATAGGCACTTGGTGCAGGGAGTGGCAGCTGACCCTTAACACAGACAAATGTAATGTATTGCGAATACGTAGAAAGAAGGATCCTTTATTGTATGATTATATGATAGCGGAACAGACACTGGTAGCAGTTACTTCTGTAAAATATCTGGGAGTATGCGTGCGGAACGATTTGAAGTGGAATGATCATATAAAATTAATTGTTGGTAAGGCGGGTACCAGGTTGAGATTCATTGGGAGAGTCCTTAGAAAATGTAGTCCATCAACAAAGGAGGTGGCTTGCAAAACACTCGTTCGACCTATACTTGAGTATTGTTCATCAATGTGCGATCCGTACCAGGTCGGGTTGACGGGGGAGATAGAGAAGATCCAAAGAAGGGCGGCGCGTTTCGTCACAGGGTTATTTAGTAAGCGTGATAGCGTTACGAAGATGTTTAGCAAACACAAGTGGCAGACTCTGCAAAAGAGGCGCTCTGCATTGCGGTGTAGCTTGCTGTCCAGGTTTCGAGAGGGTGCGTTTCTGGATGAGGTATCGAATGTATTGCTTCCCCCTACTTATACCTCCCGAGGAGATCACGAATGTAAAATTAGAGAGACTCGAGCGCGCACGGAGGCTTCCCGCGAACCATACGCGACTGGAACAAATGTGTGCTCTAATGTGTGTGAAATCTTATGGGATTTAACTGCTAAGGTCATCAGTCCCTAAGCTTACACACTAAAGCTAAATTATCCTAATGACAGACACACACACCCATGCCCGAGGGAGGACTCGAACCTCCGCCGGGACCAGCCGCACAGTCCGTGACTACAGCGCCTAAGACCGCGCGGGTAATCCCGTGCCGCAGACTAGAACAGGAAAGGGATGTATAGACAGTGGCACGTAAAGTGCCCTCCGCCACACACCGTTTGGTGGCTTGCGGAGTATAAATGTATATGTAGACTACTATATTCTGACGCAATTCCATTAATTGTTTTACGTATTGTTGGGACCCAGAGTGAAAACTGCCGGTGATTTAGTGGAGACAAATAAAAAATAGATTGTTAACAGTTCCATGGACGGTGTTAATCCCTGTCAATTGTCGTAATAAAAGCTGTTTTTAATCTTGTATAAAATGCTTACTTCTTTTGTCAATAATTGCGTTGTAGACTGAGGTGACGAATATCATGTGTTAGCTATATGCACATATACAGATAGCGGTAGTGTCGCGTACATGTGATAAAAAGGGGGGGGGGGGTACATTGGCTCAGCTGTCGCTTGCACTCAGAGGTGATTCATGTGAAAAGGCGTCCGCCGAGATTATGGCCGCACCGTAGAACTGTTTTCGGCATGTGGGTGTAGATGTAGATGTGAAATGCCCTGCTTAACCCGCAGGACAGGACAGATAGAATAAATTGTGGAAAGGGGCCAAAATTGAACGCGGAATGGTAGTTGGAGCTAAACGCACGGAACATTCCATTTCGGAAATAGTTAGGTTCAGATGGCTCTGAGCACTGTGGGACTTAACATCTTTGGTCATCAGTCCCCTAGAACTTAGAACTACTTAAACCTAACTAACTTAAGGACATCAAATCCATGCCCGAGGCAGGATTGGAACCTGCGACCGTAGCGGTCGCGCGGTTCCAGACTGAAGCGCCTAGAACCGCGAGACCACCGCGGCCGGCAAATCGTTAGGGAATTCAGTATTGCGAGATTCGCAGTGTCAAGGTTGTGCCGAGATACCAAATTTCGGGCGTGACCTCTCACCACGGACAACGCCGTGGTAGACGGCTTTCAATTAACAACCGAGGCCAGCAGCGTTTGTGAAGAGTTGTCAGTGCTAACAGACTAGCAACACTACGTGAAATTACCGCAGAAATCAGTGTGGGACGCACGACGAACGTATCCGGTAGGACAGTGGGGCGAAGTTTTACGTTAATGTGCTATGGCAGGAGACAACCGACGCGAGTGTTTTTGCTGACAGCACGACATCGCCTGCAGCCCCTCTCCTGGGCTCGTGACCGTATCGGTTGGACCCTAGACGATTGGAAAACAGTGGCCTGGTCAGATGAGTCTCGATTTCAGTAAGAGCAGATGGTAGGGTTCGAGTGTGACGTGGAACCCACGGAGCCTTGGGCCCAAGTTGTCAACAAGCCACTGTGCAAGCTGGTGGCCGTTCCATTCTGGTATGGACTGTGATTACATGGAATGGATTGAGTCACTGACCGTAAATAATTACGTTCGGCTACTTGGAGACCATTTGCAGCTATTCATGGACTTCATATTCCCATAAAACAATGGAAATTTTGTGAATGACATTGTGCGATGTCACCGGGCCACAATTGTTCGTGATTGGACAATTCGAGCGAATGATTTGGCCATCCAGATTGTCTGACATGAATCCCATCCAACATTTGTGGGACGTAGTGAACAAACTCCTGCACTGGTAACACTTTTGCGATTACGGACAGCTACAGAGGCAGTAGGGCTCAGTACTTCTGCAAGGGACTTGCAACCACTTATCGAGTCCCTGCCACGTAGAGTTGCTGTCCGTGCACCAAGTAAATTCTACGCGTTGTTTAGCAGCCGTGGTTCCGCGTGTGGAGGTCATCTTACTACAGATTGGATACCATGTGTCGAAGTTTAAGTAGCAGCGTTCCAAGCAGTTGTGTTTTATTTAACACCCTTGTGTGCTTTTGATTCAGAAATAAATGTGTATCATTTCTTAACATCCAAGTGTTATATCTCGCAGCACAAACCTCTTCCCTATAGAGGTAGCTTAAAATGATTCAGTTTCTATCTTCCCTTAATATCGATCAGTAAAATTTTTATATGTTGTCTTCTCTATCCAGTACGACGATATTTAATTCTTTCGAACATATAACCATCTGAGAGGTGGTATTTTTCTGGCAATCTACACGGTGACAATTATTCAACTATATGAAAAGAAATGCTAATTAGTTACAATATACAGCGTACACACACTTTATTCAACATGTAAACGTCACTACTAATATGCGGATTTAGGTTAAGACATGTTTGATGTGCCTGTCGCCATTGGCGATGATGTAGCGCAGACCAATAGAGAAATTCTGAAGTGTCGGAACATCGATGGTGTTGATGATCTCATGAAATACTGCTTTCAGCTCAGAAATGGTTTTGGGTTATTGCTGTACACCTTTTCTTTAATATAGCCACACAAAAAGTAGTTACACGTGGTTCAGATCCGGAGAATATGGCGGCCAATCGAGGCTCATGCCAGTGACCTCTGGGTACCCCAGAGCCAGAATGCGGTCTCCAGAGTACTACTCCAGGACATCAAACACTCTCCTGCTTCGATGGGCTGGAGCTCAGTCTTGCATGAAACACATCTTGTCGAAATCAGGGTCACTTTGGATAATGGGGATGAAGTCATCTTCCAAGACCTTAATGCACCGTTCGGCAGTCACCGTCCCATCGAGGAATATCGCACCGATTATTCCGTGACTGGCTTCTCGTTCGCAAAATGCGGATTCACAGTCCCCCCCAAATGCCCCAGATTTGCTTATTGACGAACCCATCCGCATCACAATGGCCGACAGCAACAAGGCGCTTGAACATGCGCCTACTAACTCCCTTCATGCCCCGCCGCCAACCGCGCATTATGAACGTCCTATCGCAAACCGTTCAGAAGTTACGAC
Organism: Schistocerca piceifrons; assembly: GCF_021461385.2. Lineage (NCBI taxonomy): Eukaryota > Metazoa > Arthropoda > Insecta > Orthoptera > Acrididae > Schistocerca > Schistocerca piceifrons. The sequence goes on from NC_060146.1 coordinate 220,399,310, forward strand.
GATTTTATTTCTCACAGTTCGATAATTGATACCATGTATTTAACCAGTATTTAAATGAATTCGAATCACAAATCTAAATTTTTGTGTCTGGTGCTTGTTCGATGCAAACGAAAGTGAGTCCTATTTTGCGTAGTGGTTGCTGGTATTTAAAGTCAGATACAGGTTTCATTCAGAATACGGACTTTTACATTAAATCTTACTGAGAAGAACAGGTATCATTCGCTGTGACTTCTCAGTCACTTGGGGTTTCTAACAGGTATGTGAATTCTTGCGTATTTCTACTGCGGTCACTTCTTCGATCTTTCCTGAGTTTGTGTTCCTGCCTGCACGGTTAGTCTGTTGTGAAGTGCTACACCACACCAGTTCTTCGCACTCAATACACCACAACAACAAGAATGTGTCGTAAGGAAAACCTTGTGTTTTTACAGGGTGTGACCGAGCACCACGAGTGAGTCATAATTCTCCGCACTGTGTGTATATGGGGGGGGGGGGGGGGGGGGGGGAAGGCACTGCACTGGGTATCGTAATTTTCAGTAATAACCGCAGTCCAGCGGGCGGGCCACGGTGTGTTGTTTCTATGCCCCGGCGGCTACCCGGCGGTGGCCTGGCCTTATTACGTGGAGTTGCTTTAAAGCGGATGGTCGGCGCTCCACGCACATCGGTCCACGGGCTGCACACGCCGACACACGCTGCGTCCCTCTGTACTGAAACCAAACAGCGTACTGAGCGTTCCTGCTAACGACGACATAGCGGCAAGTGCCGTAACCTGACTTCCCAGAAACTTCGCTCAGTGGAAGAGGCATCCAAAATAAGCGAACCCGTGAGTCGGCATGTCCGTACATACTCTAGCGATTCTGAGAAAACGACCGTCAACGTTTCCGACGTAATTTAGGTGCCTCTTAGTGCACAATAATCTCAGTCGAAATGTTAGCACAGTCACTGGAGTCACCCCCTTTGTCTTTTGCGTCCCGTGTTCGAAGCCCGAGTATTCTTTCTATTTCATTTTATCTTTTTTTCATTTATCTACCCATCTCCGTAGAAAGTTACTATTGGAATGTTTGTTATTAAGTTATGGAATATAAGGGCGATATATTAACTGTAAAGTTACAACTTGGTTTCACAGTCTCATACATCTGTTATACGATGCGGTTCAATTTTCAAAAACAGGGAAACACTTTTTTTTTATTTCTAGCCGAGAAGACAAATTCAGATTTTTGTAGATTTAGCTTTAAAAATGCTTTCATGATGAAATGTTACGTAAACTTTTCATTCCGATTTCATCCCCTTAGAGTGTGAATTTCCAAAAAGTACTGAAACATGTTTTTTTTTCTTTTTCTTTTGTTTGTAACCGGTCAAATATCAGTTGTCACAGATGTAGCTTTAAAAATACTTTAGTTGTTCTTCAATAATGAATTGTTTTAAAAAAATTCGTCTGCTTTTTGAAGCCATAGTGTGCTCCCTGCCGCCGTTGGATAAGCAGCTGCAGCAGCAAGTCATATACTCCAAGCTCACTCATTTGTTACATAGTTTAATTCTTAATTTCTTTGCGTGTTTTTGATACTTGCATTGTTTAATTCATAAATTTCGGGCGTATTATAGTATTTGAGAGTTGTAGCATCGCGTTTTAGTACCTGAATAGTGTAAAATCGCGTAGTCTCCTTCCGCCGCCGAGCAGTGTGTCAGCAGTGCGCAAGTAGCAGCATTACTGCATTTACTAGGCGATCTTGCATTTTAATAAACGGTTAAATTTTGTGGCGATTTGTTTGCGCTCTCTGTAGATTAGTTCAGACGTTCTTTGCACAACAGTTTTTAGCATGGATAGGGACTGCAACTGCTGTGTTCGGAAGCAGGCTGAGTTGGCATCCCTTCGCTCCCAGCTTCAGGCAGTGTTGGCTTCGGTCACACAGCTTGAGGGTGTTGCCAATGGGCATCACTGTGGGGGTCCGGATGGGGGTTTGTCGGAGACGGCCAGCTCGTCCCACGCATCCCCCGATCGGACTACGACTGTGGCTGCCCGGGATACTGCCCACATTGAGGCTGATCCCTCACCTGTGGTAGTGTGGGAGGTCGTCTCGAGGTGTGGCAGAGGGCGAAAGACATTCCGGAAGGCTGGACGGAAGGCCTCTCCAGTTTGTCTGACGGACCGGTTTCAGGCTCTGTCTCAGGCTGATACTGATCTTTGGCTGGACATGGCCACTTGTCCTGTTCCAGAGGTTGCCCCTCAGTCTGCAAGATCCGGGCAGTCGCAGAGGGTGGGCTTACTGGTAGTTGGGAGCTCCAACGTCAGGCGCGTAATGGGGCCCCTTAGGGAAATGGCAGCAAGAGAGGGGAAGAAAACCAATGTGCACTCCGTGTGCATACCGGGGGGAGTCATTCCAGATGTGGAAAGGGTCCTTCCGGATGCCATGAAGGGTACAGGGTGCACCCATCTGCAGGTGGTCGCTCATGTCGGCACCAATGATGTGTGTCGCTATAGATCGGAGGAAATCCTCTCTAGCTTCTGGCGGCTATCTGATTTGGTGAAGACTGCCAGTCTCGCTAGCGGGATGAAAGCAGAGCTCACCATCTGCAGCATCGTCGACAGGACTGACTGCGGACCTTTGGTACAGAGCCGAGTGGAGGGTCTGAATCAGAAGCTGAGACGGTTCTGCGACCGTGTGGGCTGCAGATTCCTCGACTTGCGCCATAGGGTGGTAGGGTTTCGGGTTCCACTGGATAGGTCAGGAGTCCACTACACGCAACAAGCGGCTACACGGGTAGCAGGGGTTGTGTGGCATGGGATGGGCGGTTTTTTAGGTTAGATGGCCTTGGGCAAGTACAGAAAGGACAACAGCCTCAACGGGTGCGGGGCAAAGTCAGGACATGCGGGGACCAAGCAGCAATCGGTATTGTAATTGTCAGCTGTAGAAGCTGCGTTGGTAAGGTACCAGAACTTCAAGCGCTGATAGAAAGCACCGAAGCTGAAATCGTTATAGGTACAGAAAGCTAGCTTAAGCCAGAGATAAATTATACCGAAATTTTTACAATGGTACAGACGGTGTTTAGAAAGGATAGATTGCATGCAACCGGTGGTGGAGTGTTCGTCGCTGTTAGTAGTAGTTTATCCTGTAGTGAAGTAGAAGTGGATAGTTCTTGTGAATTATTATGGGTGGAGGTTACACTCAACAACCGAGCTAGGTTAATAATTGGCTCCTTTTACCGACCTCCCGACTCAGCAGCATTAGTGGCAGAACAACTGAGAGAAAATTTGGAATACATTTCACATAAATTTTCTCAGCATGTTACAGTCTTAGGTGGAGATTTCAATTTACCAGATATAGACTGGGACACTCAGATGTTTAGGACGGGTGGTAGGGACAGAGCATCGAGTGACATTATACTGAGTGCACTATCCGAAAATTACCTCGAGCAATTAAACAGAGAACCGACTCGTGGAGATAACATCTTGGACCTACTGATAACAAACAGACCCGAACTTTTCGACTCTGTAAGTGCAGAACAGGGAATCAGTGATCATAAGGCCGTTGCAGCATCCCTCAATATGGAAGTTAATAGGAATATAAAAAAAGGGAGGAAGGTTTATCTGTTTAGCAAGAGTAATATGAGGCAGATTTCAGACTACCTAACAGATCAAAACGAAAATTTCTGTTCCGACACTGACAATGTTGAGTGTTTATGAAAAAAGTTCAAGGCAATCGTAAAATGCGTTTTAGACAGGTACGTGCCGAGTAAAACTGTGAGGGACGGAAAAACCCACCGTGGTACGACAACAAAGTTAGGAAACTACTGCGAAAGCAAAGACAGCTTCACTGCAAATTTAAACGCAGCCAAAACCTCTCAGACAAACAGAAGCTAAACGATGTCAAAGTTAGCGTAAGGAGGGCTATGCGTGAAGCCTTCAGTGAATTCGAAAGTAAAATTCTATGTACCGACTTGACAGAAAATCCAAGGAAGTTCTGGTCTTACGTTAAATCAGTAAGTGGCTCGAAACAGCATATCCACACACTCCGGGATGATGATGGCATTGAAACAGAGGATGACACGCGTAAAGCTGAAATACTAAACACCTTTTTCCAAAGCTGTTTCACAGAGGAAGACCGCACTGCAGTTCCTTCTCTAAATCCTCGCACAAACCAAAAAATGGCTGACATCGAAATAAGTGTCCAAGGAATAGAAAAGCAACTGGAATCACTCAATAGAGGAAAGTCCACTGGACCTGGCGGGATACCAATTCGATTCTGCACAGAGTACGCGAAAGAACTTGCCCCCCTTCTAACAGCCGTGTACCGCAAGTCTCTAGAGGAAATGAGGGTTCCAAATGATTGGAAAAGAGCACAGGTCGTCCCAATCTTCAAGAACGGTCGTCGAGCAGATGCGCAAAACTATAGACCTATACCTCTGACGTCGATCTGTTGTAGAATTTTAGAACATGTCTTTTGCTCGAGTATCATGTCGTTTTAGGAAACCCAGAATCTACTATGTAGGAATCTACATGGATTCCGGAAACAGCGATCGTGTGAGACCCAACTCGCTTTATTTGTTCATGAGACCCAGAAAATATTAGATACAGGCTCCCAGGTAGATGCTATTTTTATTGACTTCCGGAAGGCGTTCGATACAGTTCCGCACTGTCGCCTGATAAACAAAGTAAGAGCCTACGGAATATCAGACCAGCTGTGTGGCTGGATTGAAGAGTTTTTAGCAAACAGAACACAGCATGTTGTTATCAATGGAGAGACGTGTACAGACGTTAAAGTAACCTCTGGCGTGCCACAGGGGAGTGTTATGGGACCATTGCTTTTCGCAATATATATAAATGACCTAGTAGATAGTGTCGGAAGTTCCATGCGGCTTTTCGCGGATGATGCTGTGGCATAGAGAGAAGTTGCAGCATTAGAAAATTGTAGCGAAATGCAGGAAGATCTGCAGCGGATAGGCACTTGGTGCAGGGAGGGGTAACTGTCCCTTAACATAGACAAATGTAATGTATTGCGAATACATAGAAAGAAGGATCCTTTATTGTATGATTATATGATAGCGGAACAAACACTGGTAGCAGTTACTTCTGTAAAATATCTGGGAGTATGCGTGCGGAACGATTTGAAGTGGAATGATCATATAAAATTAATTGTTGGTAAGGCGGGTACCAGGTTGAGATTCATTGGGAGAGTCCTTGGAAAATGTAGTCCATCAACAAAGGAGGTGGCTTACAAAACACTCGTTCGACCTATACTTGAGTATTGCTCATCAGTGTGGGATCTGTACCAGATCGGTTTGACGGAGAAGATAGAGAAGATCCAAAGAAGAGCGGCGCGTTTCGTCACAGGGTTATTTCGTAACCGTGATGGCGTTACAGAGATGTTTAATAAACTCAAGTGGCAGACTCTGCAAGAGAGGCGCTCTGCATCGCGGTGTAGCTTGCTCGCCAGGTTTCGAGAGGGTGCGTTTCTGGATGAGGTATCGAATATATTGCTTCCCCCTACTTATACCTCCCGAGGAGATCACGAATGTAAAATTAGAGAGATTAGAGCGCGCACGGAGGCTTTCAGACAGTCGTTCTTCCCGCGAACCATACGCGATTGGAACAGGAAAGGGAGGTAATCACAGTGGCACTTAAAGTGCCCTCCGACACACACCGTTGGGTGGCTTGCGGAGTATAAATGTAGATGTAGATGTAAATTTCCGAAAATACTGAAACACGTATTTCTTTATGTCCGGCAGAGAAACTAAGTACCAATTTCCATAGTTCCAAATTGTCTTAATAGCCACATATTTTCAAAAAGCCTTTCATCCCCTATTTTCGAAAAATCCCTTCGTAAACGAAGCCTATAGTTAATAGTACCACAGTATAAGATCAACACCCTCTCCAAATTTCAAATTTTTATCCTTATCGATTTGGGCTGGGCGACAGCGAGTTAGTCAGTCAGCCCATTGCCATACGTATAGCCCATATACGCACTGTGGACGGGTATTCTTGTTGTATTGGTTCAAATGGCTCTGAGCACTATGGGACTTAACATCTAGGGTCATCAGTCCCCTATAACTTAGAACTACTTAAACCGAACTAACCTAAGGACATCACATACATCCATGCCCGAGCCAGGATTCGAACCTGCGATCGTAGCGGTAGCGCGGTTCCAGACTGTAGCGCCTAGAACCGCTCGGCCACACCGGCCGGCTTATGTCCGTAGAAGATTACTACTGGAATGTTTTGCATTGTATTTTGATGCAACGTTGCAATTATTTGTTGTATTGAATGGATATCGAACTTTCGTTTGTGTCTTATAACATGTCCTTGGATACTGAAGTTTTTACTGATTTATACGTCGGCATACAGAGAAGGAAGGAAATGTGGATGGTAACAGCGCTGAGGCAGGAGTCTTACGTGCTTTAATTTCCATTCTGGAGAGCACTACACTCGCAAGCAACGTTGAGCGGCGCGTCCCGTGGTAAAGCGGGCTGGAGCTCTCCATTTCCCGTCCGAAGTCCACCTCAACGTTAGCTGACCCTTCCCGTGTGCTTTAGGTTCGAATTACGCCGTTTCCCTAGCGGTAATAGACGAGATTTTTCAAGTATTACACAATGTCGATAACAATAACACATTAACAAAGTTTGCTCGTTACCTGTGCAGCGTATTGCTAGCGCCACCACGGATCCAACGTCGTGAAGAAATGTAACTGATGTGGAAGTGGTAAACGTGATATTTTGTATTAATCAACAGAACCACCGGTACGAGGGTATTCCGGAATCTGGATTTGAGTGTAGTGGCTGCTGAAGAGCGAAAGAGCACACTTAGACGGTGTGTGTGTGTGTGTGTGTGTGTGTGTGTGTGTGTGTGTGTGTGTCTAATTTGCGTGGTCCCAGAGTAACTACCTGTGATAAAACAATGAGATGTGGACCGAGGAGAAGAGGGGTGGAGTGGTTTCCTTATTCTTTACTCTGGGGGACAATAGACCGGAAAGGCACGGAGGGGTGTGGTGAGTAGGGGAGAACGGACCTGTGTCACTAGCAGTCCAAGCGAGCACTGACACAAGGCGTGTTGTTTACCGACCAGTGTGAGAGGCCTTAGCGAGAACAAATAAATTTAGACTCATAGAAACTAAAATGTACGCGCCCACATCTCGTGGTCGTGCGGTAGCGTTCTCGCTTCCCACGCCCGGGTTCCCGGGTTCGATTCCCGGCGGGGTCAGGGATTTTCTCTGCCTCGTGGTGGCTGGGTGTTGTGTGCTGTCCTTAGGTTAGTTAGGTTTAAGTAGTTCTAAGTTCTAGGGGACTGATGACATAGATGTTAAGTCCCATAGTGCTCAGAGCCATTTGTACCATTTGTACCAAAATGTACGCGCTACCACTCACAACGCAAAACCGCTAACGGTATACGCGCCCGGAGGTAAACGTCTTCATGATTACTATTATCTTAACATGACAATTCGTGTGATAAGACAGTTCTGATAACAAATACATATACATTAGAAAAACGTGAACATGAGCCTTGCGTACCGCGAATGGTTGAACACTGTACAGGGTTATGCAAAAAAGGAGACGCAGATTTTGAAAATTATTTCCTCTAGTACAATGATGGGCAGCAACAAGATTCCAACGTTGCTGGACAGAGAACGTCAGAGAATATTTCAAAGTTCGAACTGAGATGCAGTCAGTGTCAGCACCATATGCTACATGACAGAGTTACAAGCGTGGCTCGTTCCTTGCCATCCATAAGACAGCTGGTCTCTAGTGCACATCTCCAAAAGTCGAAAATTGTGTACGTTGAAGAGCAGCAGACACAGTTGAAACGGAAACTCGATCTTTCGTGTACGCCGACAGAGAAAAGTCGCAGTGCTGTAAGGTCTGGTGACCCGGGAGGCCACCGCCGACAGCAATGATTGGTTAGTTGACTGATCTGGGGGAGGGGACCAAACAGCGAGGTCATCGGTCCCATCGGATTAGGGAAGCATGGGCAAGGAAGTCGGCCGTACCCCTTTAAAGGAACCATCCCGGCATTTGCCTGAAGCGATTTCGGGAAATGACGGAAAACGTAAATCAGGATGGCCGGACGCGAGTTTGAAGCGTCGTCCTCCCGAATGCGAGTTCAGTGTGCTAACCACTGCACCCACCTCGCTCGGTGCTAACACTCAAGTCCTGCTCCCCCTCTTTCAACATTTCATGAAACATCGGACGTCATGAATGAATGTTCCACACTACTAAAATACTTTTAATAAAAGTTACTACCACTTACGCATCAGTAGAGATGCATCTTCAGTGTTGTTGTTGTTGTTGTTGTGGTCTTCAGTCCTGAGACTGGTTTGATGCAGCTCTCCATGCTACTCTATCCTGTGCAAGCTTTTTCATCTCCCAGTACCTACTGCAACCTACATCCTTCTGAATCTGCTTAGTGTATTCATCTCTTGGTCTCCCTCTACGATTTTTACCCTCCACGCTGCCCTCCAATACTAAATTGGTGATCCCTTGATGCCTCAGAACATGTCCTACCAACCGATCCCTTCTTCTAGTCAAGTTGTGCCACAAACTTCTCTTCTCCCCAATCCTATTCAACACTTCCTCATTAGTTATGTGATCTACCCATCTAATCTTCAGCATTCTTCTGTAGCACCACATTTCGAAAGCTTCTATTCTCTTCTTGTCCAAACTATTTATCGTCTATGTTTCACTTCCATACATGGCTACACTCCATACGAATACTTTCAGAAATGACTTCCTGACACTTAAATCAATACTGGATGTTAACAAATTTCTCTTCTTCAGAAACACTTTCCTTGCCATTGCCAGCCTACATTTTATATCCTCTCTACTTCGACCATCATCAGTAATTTTGCTCCCCAAATAGCAAAACTCCTTTACTACTTTAAGTGCCTCATTTCCTAATCTAATTCCCTCAGCATCACCTTACTTAATTAGGCTACATTCCATTATCCTTGTTTTGCTTTTGTTGATGTTCATCTTATATCCTCCTTTCAAGACACTGTCCATTCCATTCAACTGCTCTTCCAAGTCCTTTGCTGTCTCTGACAGAATTACAATGTCATCGGCGAACCTCAAAGTTTTTATTTCTTCTCCATGAATTTTAATACCTACTCCGAATTTTTCTTTTGTTTCCTTTACTGCTTGCTCAATATACAGATTGAACAACATCGGGGAGAGGCTACAACCCTGTCCCACTCCCTTCCCAACCACTGCTTCCCTTTCATGTCCCTCGACTCTTATAACTGCCATCTGGTTTCTGTACAAATTGTAAATAGCCTTTCGCTCCCTGTATTTTACCCCTGCCACCTTTAGAATTTGAAAGAGAGTATTCCAGTCAACATTGTCAAAAGCTTTCTCTAAGTCTACAAATGCTAGAAACGTAGGTTTGCCTTTCCTTAATCTTTCTTCTAAGATAAGTCGTAAGGTCAGTATTGCCTCACGTGTTCCAGTGTTTCTACGGAATCCAAACTGATCTTCCCCGAGGTTGGCTTCTACTAGTTTTTCCATTCGTCTGTAAAGAATTCGTGATAGTATTTTGCAGCTGTGACTTATTAAGCCGATAGTTCGGTAATTTTCACATCTGTCAACACCTGCTTTCTTTGGGATTGGAATTATTATATTCTTCTTGAAGTCTGAGGGTATTTCGCCTGTCTCATACATCTTCCTCACCAGATGGTAGAGTTTTGTCAGGACTGGCTCTCCCACGGCCGTCAGTAGTTCCAATGGAATATTGTCTACTCCGGGGCTTTGTTTCGACTCAGGTCTTTCAGTGCTCTGTCAAACTCTTCACGCAGTATCATATCTCCCATTTCATCTTCATCTACATCCTCTTCCATTTCCATAATATTGTCCTCAAGTACATCGCCCTTGTATAGACCCTCTATATACTCCTTCCACCTTTCTGCTTTCCCTTCTTTGCTTAGAACTGGGTTTCCATCTGAGCTCTTGATATTCATACAAGTCGTTCTCTTATCTCCAAAAGTCTCTTTAATTTTCCTGTAGGCGGTATCTATCTTACCCCTAGTGAGATAGGCCTCTACATCCTTACATTTGTCCTCTAGCCATCCCTGCTTAGCCATTTTGCACTTCCTGTCGATCTCATTTTTTAGACGTTTGTATTCCTTTTTGCCTGTTTCACTTACTGCATTTTTATATTTTCTCCTTTCATCAATTAAATTCAATATTTCTTCTGTTACCCAAGGATTTCTACTAGCCCTCGTCTTTTTACCTACTTGATCCTCTGCTGCCTTCACTACTTCATCCCTCAAAGCTACCTATTCTTCTTCTACTGTATTTATTTCCCCCATTCCTGTCAATTCCTCCCTTATGCTCTCCCTGAATCTCTGTACAACCTCTGGTTCTTTCAGTTTATCCAGGTCCCATCTCCTTAAATTCCCACCTTTTTGCAGTTTCTTCAGTTTTAATCTACAGGTCATAGCCAATAGATTGTGGTCAGAGTCCACATCTGCCCCTGGAAATGTCTTACAATTTAAAACCTGGTTCCTAAATCTCTGTCTTACCATTATATAATCTATCTGCCTCAGCGATACAGATAGCCGTACCGTAGGTTGAGAGGCCAGACAAACGTGTGGTTCCTGAAGAGGGGCAGCAGCCTTTTCAGTAGTTGCAAGGGCAACAGTCTGGATGATTGACTGATCTGGCCTTGTAACAATAACCGAAACGGCCTTGCCGTGCCGGTACTGCGAACGGCTGAAAGTAAGGGGAAACTATAGCCGTAATTTTTCCCGAGGGCATGCAGCTTTACTGTATGATTACATGATGATGGCGTCCTCTTGGGTAAAATATTCCGGAGGTAAAATAGTCCCCCATTCGGATCTCCGGGCGGGGACTACTCAAGAGGATGTCGTTATCAGGAGAAAGAAAACTGGCGTTCTACGGATCGGAGCGTGGAATGTCAGATCCCTTAATCGGGCAGGTAGGTTAGAAAATTTAAAAAGGGAAATGGATAGGTTGAAGTTAGATATTGTGGGAATTAGTGAAGTTCGGTGGCAGGAGGAACAAGACTTCTGGTCAGGTGACTACAGGGTTATAAACACAAAATCAAATAGGGGTAATGCAGGAGTAGGTTTAATAATGAATAGGAAAATAGGAATGCGGGTAAGCTACTACAAGCAGCATAGTGAACGCATTATTGTGGCCAAGATAGATACGAAGCCCACACCTACTACAGTAGTACAAGTTTATATGCCAACTGGCTCGGCAGATGACGAATAAATTGAAGAAATGTATGATGAAATAAAAGAAATTATTCAGATTGTGAAGGGAGACGAAAATTTAATAGTCATGGATGACTGGAATTCGAGTGTAGGAAAAGGGAGAGAAGGAAGCATAGTAGGTGAATATGGATTGGGGGACAGAAATGAAAGAGGAAGCCGCCTGGTAGAATTTTGCACAGAGCACAACATAATCATAACTAACACTTGGTTTAAGAATCATGAAAGAAGGTTGTATACATGGAAGAACATCTTCAGTGATAGATTTTAAAAAAAATCATGGTGCGACAAAGATGTTGCTGACAGTCAAGTACGACCATTCATCGTCTAGAAAATATTGCACGTGCTTGCCGAATTCAGGCAGGGCGCACCGGCCGCAGTGGCCGAGCGGTTCTAGGCGCTTCAATCTGGAACCGCGCGACCGCTACGGTCGCAGGTTCGAAACCTGCCTCGGGCATGGATGTGTGTGATGTCCTTAGGTTAGTTAGGTTTAAGTAGTTCTAAGTTCTACGGGACTGATGACCTCAGATGTTAAGTCCCATAGTGCTCAGAGCCATTTGAACCAGGCAGGGCGCCATTTTAACTTTGTCGGGTAGCATATGGTGCTGACACTGACTGCATCTCAAATCGAACTTTGAAATATTCTCTGACGTTCTCTGCCCAGGAACGTTGGAATCCTGTTCCTGCCCATCGTAGTACTAGAAGAATAAATTTTCAAAATATTTATTCTGTGAAAATAGCCTGTTTTGTACCATCTCTATACACGAGATTCCTGTGATAAGTGTTCTGAGTAAAAAAGAATCGTCCATAAACTTTTGCTTACAGAATGTAGCCTCTAATTCGTGTCAAATAACATATGCTTTTCAATCAACCAAAATATAAAATGACACTGAGGTGACAAAAAGTTACGGGATAGCGATGTGCACGACGGTAGTATCGCTGCACAACGTATAAAAGGACAGTGCATTGTCCGAGGTGCCATTTGTAATCAAGTGATTCACGTGAAAAGCTTTCGGACGAGATTATGGCCCCACGACGTGAATCAACAGAATTTGAACGCGGAATAGTAGTTGGACATTCCATTTGAGAAACTGTTAGGAAATTCAATATTCCGAGATCCACGGCGTCCACAGTTTCAAGACGGCATTCACTTAACGACCGAGAGCAGTGGCGTTTGCCTAGAGTGGTCAGTGCTAACAGACAAGCAACACTGCGAGAAATAACCGCAGAAATCAATGTGGGACGCAAGACGGACGTATCCGTTAGGACACCGCAGTGAAATCTGGCGTTAATGCGTTGTGGCGGCAGAAGACCGACGTGAGTGCCTTTTCTAACAGCACGACATCGCCTGCAGCGCCTCTCTTGGGCTCGTGACCATACCGGTTGGACCCCGACGGGAAAACCGTGGTCTGCTCAGATGAGTCCGAACATAAATTGGTAAGAGCTGACGGTAGGGTTCAAATGTATCGCAGATCCCACAAAGTCATGGACCCAAGTTGTCAATAAGGCACTGTCCAAGTCGGTGGTGGCTCCATAATAGTGTGGGCTGTGTTTACATAAAATTGGCTCTGTCCTCTAGTCTAACTGAACCGATTATTGAGCAGAAATCGTTATGTTCAGTTACTTGGATACCAATTTTCAGCCACTGACATTCCCAAACAACGGTGGTATTTTTATGGCCGACAATGTGCCATGTCACCGGATCATAGTTGTTCGCGATTGGTGTAAAGAGCATTCTGGACAATTCGAGTGCTCGACATGAATCCCATCTAGCACATGTAATCGAGAGGCCAGTTGTTGGCGCACAAAATCCCGCACCGGCAACACTTCCGCAGTTATGGTCGGCTGTAGAGGCAGTGTGGCTCGGTATTTCTGCAGGGCACTGCCAGCGACTTGTCGAGTCCACGCCACGTGGAGCTGCTGCACTACGCCGGGCAAGTAATGTTAGCAGGTATTCCACGCCTTTTGTCACCTCAGTATACGTAGAGAGATGCAACTGTCTTCTACGAATTTTCGATGGCACTCGTAAATTTGCTTATGACGAGGCAGATCATCCTCCAATTGTCGTCGAAATGTACCTTGCCCATTGACAGTGGACTGTAATTTTGCAAATTCCAGCTCACGGAAAAGACTGTTCGTTAGATGTCGTCATTTTCCTACAAACAGGCAACGGCGCCAGTGGGGCTCTCTGTTCCGCTTGTGCACAGGTTGTCTAGGAGCGCCTGAGTTGCGCCTCTGTCCTGCTTGGTTTTCGGGAGGCGTTATCTCGAAATCTGTTTTGGAACAAAACTGTATTTAGCGCAACCGCAACCTAGCGTCTACCACTGGCAGAATCTAAATTTATAAGAAACGCTTCTTATTTAAAAAAAACGCTTTTTATTTCGTCATGTCCCATGGAGAAGTTCCGATTTTATACCAAAATGTCGGATCACTATATGGCGACCAGGAATTGTACCGTATCCATGCCGTTCTGGATGCCTAACGAATTAGCGTGTCACCAAAATTATTCCGTTGCCGGTATTCGAACCGTTTGATTGCAGCTCAGACATACCAGTGCGCCATCACGACTGTAATGTTATCAGGCTTGCTACGAGATGGTGTAGTATGGCGAATCGCATTGGAAATATTGAATGGTGCGATACCACTTTCTAGCAGCTCACTCGTTCCCGGATTTTGCATTTTTTAAAAATGTAAATTACATAATTATTCCTCTTAACTATCTTGTGCAGTATAAAAGCGTCAGTAATTTTCAAAGTCAGTAGTATGTTTAATTGCCACAGTCAACAGACGTTGTCATGTTCTTCTTTATTTCAAGTTGTTCTATTTCTCTATAATGCAGTTCAGTTATCCTATAAAGCAGTAATCTGTGTAAATGTTTACCCAAACAAAAGCATACTGTAATTACAAGGTAATTAACCATATATTTTGTGTACTGCTAAATGACTTGTAATACTAAGATTTTAAGTCAAAAGGCGTAAATTTCACGATAAAGAAAACAATTTACATGTTTGTAGATGTACCTGTAATCAAATGATATGCTTAAAGTAATGAAAAACCGATATTTGTATTTGGAAGTAGTTTGTTTAATGACTCCAGCAATAGTTGTTAACTTCTGCAAAACTTGTAAATTACAAAAGCCGGAACTGCAAAGCAGCATCAGTTGTTGGTTTTGGTTTAGTATTAGCTCAAAACCCATGTCACTAAAAGCTATATTTTACAATTTCAAAGTTAAGTGAATTTAAATTTTATTCTGTGCAAGAAATTGATTGTAATACGCATCACAAGAAGTTGGTTGCTTGGTCTCGTCTACATTATTTAGAGAATCTACAATAACAAAGACACTGAAGATAGTGCGGAATGAGTACTTTAAGCATTTGTAAACCTGCATGGACTTGGAAATGAAGATAAGACTGTGGGAGGTACAAGTAAACTCTGGAGGGAAAAGGACTATCACGTAATGATCACGTAATGATCACGTAATGATCACGTAATGATCACGTAATGATCACTTAATGATCACTTAATGATCACTTAATGATCACTTAATGATAATGGTCGCCTAATGGTCGCCTAATGGTCGCCTAATGATCACCTAATGATCATAGGGGAAATGGACCTGACATGGAAAGAAATGGAAATGGCACTGGACAGAATGAATGGAGGAAAGTCTTCAGGTATGAACCAAGTTAGTGTCGAAATACTGAAGACAGAAGCGGAGGTTGGCAAACAGTGGCCCTATCTTGTGTTGAGGGTGTTGTGGAATGAAAGGAAACTCCAGAAAATTGGGAGAAGGCATTAATTGCCCCTGTATTAAAGAAAGGGAGTAGGAAGGATTGTGGAAACTACAGGAAAGTCACACCGATAACACACTGTCCCAACATATATGAAAATATTCCAGAGAGCAGAATCAGAACAAGGGTTGAGAAGAAATCAAAAGAGCAACAACATAGCTTTAGAACTCGGAGGTCAATTGTTGACATATTTTCAGATAGGCAGCTGCACGATCACAACAGTGAATTTGGGGTGATAGCCTCTCTCGATATAGAAAACGCATTTGATAGCATCTGTAGAAGAAACGTCTGGGAAGCACTAAAAAGAAAGGAGTGGAAAAAGAGACAACAAGCAGAATGGAGGAGATGTACTGTGTAAGTCTAAGTTGTGTAAAAGTGTAAAATGAACGGACGGAATGGTCCAGCAAACAAGTGGTGTGAAACAGGCCAGTGCATTGTCACCTCTTCATTGTGTTATTGGATAAGAAAACATTAAGTCAGCAGAAAGAACTGGAGAAGACAAGATGAAAGCAATGGTGTTCACGGATCACTTGATCTGGGGAAACAGGGAGGAGAAGTTTCAACAACAGCTGGATGGCTTGAGAAGGAATTGGGAGACAGTATGGGATGACATTTAATGCAAACAAATGTGAGATACTGATTAAAACTAGGAAGAAAGATAGATCAATTAGTGGAATCGGAATTGGAGGTGAATAATTGAAGAAGGTGGAAAGTGTCAAGTATCTGGGAAGTGTGGTATAGGAAAATGAAGAAATGAAGAGAGATCAGTGAACGTGGCAGACAGGCAGGAGCATTCCCGCCACATGTTAGAAGCCTGATTTGTCACAAACATATTCCATAAAACAGCCAAGAAGTGATATATAGAAGCTACTATATTCTTGTTTTGATCTCTGCATCTGAAACTTGGTAATGAAGAAAAGAGGTGTAAGCAGATTAGAGGCATGTGAAACGAAGTTTCTTAGAAGTAGGATAGCAGTAACAAGGAGAGATAGGATGAGGAGTGGAAGGGTAAGGGAAATAGTGAAATAAGAACCGTTGCAAAGAATGATGGAAACACCAAGGCTAAAATATTATGGTCACCTGAAGGGAATGGAAAACATGAGAATTCCCAAGAAGATACATGAAATGGATATTCCCAGGAAATGACCAAGAGGAACACCAAGGGATAGATGGCCGAAAGTTGTGGAGGAGTGTGTTGAAATAGAGGCGAGAGGGAACACAGAAAGATGGTGGGAAACAGGACTAGATGGCGAAGCTTGTGTTCCAAAACAGACACAGCCTGGGGCTGGCAACTGGTCAAGATGATGATGGTTCGCCGGCCGATGTGGCCGTGCGGTTCTAGGCGCTTCAGTCTGGAACCGCGTGACCGCTACGGTCGCAGGTTCGAATCCTGCCTCGGGCATGGATGTGTGTGATGTCCTTAGGTTAGTTAGGTTTAAGTAGTTCTAAGTTCTAGGGGACTGATGACCACAGATGTTAAGTCCCATAGTGCTCAGAGCCATTTGAACCATTTTTTAATGATGGTTCACGCTATTAATTACCCAGGCCAGCGATCTGCAAACAAGACACTCCAGACCATCGTGTAGGACAACGATGAAGAATCAGACGAATATCCATAATTTCATCTTAAATGTCTATTCCGCTTTGTTAAAACTACTACTACCCGAGGCACGCCTGATGAGATAGGATTGTCACTTCAGTCACGAACTTTAAATTTTACGTTTACTTATTTCACACAACAAGTGGAATATGGCGGCTAGGAATTCCAGCTATTCCCGTTACGTGTGCCTAAAGAATTCCCGCGACTTTCCATTTCAATGGCGGGATTCGCAGCTCCTGCCTCCAGCTCAGACACATGCAAGTCGGCTATGGAATAATATACACAGAATGCGAAGAATGACGTGCGAGAAACAGAGGATTTGAGAAAGACCAGCGTGCGATCCCTGTAACCGCATCACCGGTTTCCAGTGCACCATGTAATCGGCTTACACTGTCGACAACTGAATTAATTTATTCTGCAGCAGTTCTGCCGCGAATACATGTAAATATTTGGTCGGTACTGCACTTTTGGTACAAAACTCAAAAATTGACGGCTTCATACAAAATGTGCAAAATCGTGTATTATATGGCAATCCCTAAACAATTCCGTCCGACTGCTGCTCACGCTACAGAGGACAATGAGATTGTTGTGCGAGCGACCGTATCAGCCCACCAAGGCTCTGTTATCCGCAGTTCTTCACAATAGAAGGCAACAAATTCCACGAAGTTCAGCCTGCAGGTTGCCGGAATAAGAGTGTGGCACTCCAGTCTTGTAAGGTAAGGGCAGCAACGATGATGCGCTTTGTGATGGCAAACGGTTGTAAGTGCCGAATCTCACATTTCTCTCGAGAATCAAAACACTATGTGTCTCTATTTGTATGTAACTATATACATATTTATTGTTGGGTTGGGGTTGGCAGAAGCGCCAACACCGTGTTACTAGTGGAGGCCGAAATGCACGCGTTTTAGCTCACGCAGGCTGGCGTGAGGAGGGAAGGACTATACTGACGTGCGGTCTGGAACGTGACAAGGAATTAGAATTCAGAAAGTGGACGTAGCTAGTTTGATACTTAACTTTAATCCATTAATGATGAACATTATCTGTTCAGAAGACATATAGTAACTGAATATGGCGCCTTGCTAGGTCGTAGCAAATTACGTAGCTGAAGGCTATGCTAAACTGTCGTCTCGGCAAATGAGAGCGTATGTAGACAGTGAACCATCGCTAGCAAAGTCGGCTGTCCAACTGGGGCGAGTGCTAGGGAGTCTCTCTAGACTAGATCTGCCGTGTGGCGGCGCTCGGTCTGCAATCACTGATAGTGGCGACTCGCGGGTCCGACGTATACTAACGGACCGCAGCCGATTTAGAGGCTACCACCTAGCAAGTGTGATGTCTGGCGGTGACACCACATACATCCAAAAAACCATGCCCTCCTTATCACTGGAAAAATGATTCAAATGGCTCTGAGCACTATGGAACTTAACATCTGAGGTCATCAGTCCCCTAGAACGTAGAACTACTTAAACCTAACTAACTTAAGGACATCACACACATCCATGCCCGAGGCAGGATTCGAACCTGCGACCGTAGCGGTCGCGTGGTTCCAGACTGTAGCGCCTAGATCCGCTCGACCACCCCGGCCGGCTCACTGGAAAAAATTAGAGCCTGATTAATTCACTGAGGGCGATGTAACTAACATACCAGGAAACTAATTGGGTCTACGTATCAATAAGAAAGTTTTTGCATCAAGTGCCATTAATACAGGGGCAATATATTCCACTTGTGATAGTACAATTACATAAATACAGTAGTAATATTTCAAGCAGTAGAATTTGAATCAACAAAATCCAGTTTCTTTTAAACTTTTTACGACAGAGTAATACGATGAAACTCAGGAAAGAAAGCTCTCAGTAGTACTTGTGCTTTTTACGCAACTCCATTCTTATGACCAGACACTGCAACGTTTACTGTAAGACTACGCGTGTTGTGGAGGATGAAGTGGTGACCTCTTCTGCAGGTCTGCTGTTCTGCAACTGATACACGCAACTGGTCTTTAGAATAAACACAAGCGTGGCCTGCATCTACCATTGTCTTTCTTCTTTCGATTTTTTGTAATATAGCATATAAACTAAACAGTCACTAGCGCACCTATTTAATAACCATGTAGAGTGCTAAGGACATTCATTTTAAACAATTTCAGTTCTTTCTAGTCAGACAGGAACTGCAAGGAAAATACGACTTTGACCATAGCAGAACCTGTAAACAAAATGTAATATCTGACCATAGATGTATTTTCGGATGTAAACAAAGATGTTTGCTGGGCTGTGTTTATTTGTTTGAACTCACATCAATGAGAGATCTGACAAATCCTGGCCGTATCACTAGATCACCTGTTCCTTCGATGTCACATTCCCTCTTCCCTTCTCCCATAGTCTGGAAAAGAATCTCTCCGTTATCCACACCTCTAATGGTCTTCTCTCATATGACTGTTCTCCTTTTGCATTTCGAAAAAGTTTAACTTCTGCACCTCGTGAGTTGTCATCTTCTGGGTTTACTCCTTTGAAGTAATCTTTAATCTTCCTACAATAATATCGTTCTCAATATTGTCACAGCTTCTCTCTGCGTCCCCTTAAGTCAATTTGCACTCATTGTTAAATTCACACCTATGAACTCTACACACATGTCTTTCAGTGTCATTTTTAATGATATGATATTTTGCCTTCTACAGATAATCACGATTATCTCGTAAGTTAGCATTCTTGATATGTTGTTTCGCTATCCCTATGGTGTCCTGCCCTACGTTCTGTTTTGTTGTGTTGCGGTTTCAGTCTTCTCTTCCCGATTGTCTGCCCTGCCCAAACGTTTTCACCTCTGCAAAACTACTGCAACCTGTATCCATTTCAACGTACTTGCCGTGTACAAGCGTTGTTCTCCCTCTATAATTTCACAATTTTTTTTTATATTTTGCACATCCGCAGTCACCCAAAGGCATGATGTTGAGAATAGTTCCGCTGACAGCTGGTAAAGTTGTTGTTCCATTGATACAAAAACGCTTTCTCAACGTAAAGCCCCTTCACCAAGTGCAACAACGTTAGAAGGCCATAGGTGCAGCCATCGCTCCTACCCAAGATATATCATCGTCTTGACAAGGAGCGTTGGGTGACATATGATCTTTTAATATTGATGCACCTGATGATGTGGTTTTAGGCTGCGAAAGAGATTGTACATTAATAAAACGACAATTTTACCAGCTGTCAGCAAAATTCTTCTTAACGTAACGCCTCTACAATTTGTAACCCTCCCCTTCCCCCCCCCCCCCACCCCCACGACACACACACACACACACACAATATTTTCTCCTCAAGGCAATAAACTGTTCCTTGTTCCTTGATGTCTTGCAAGGTGTCCTATCGAATGATCGAAGTTTCTAGTCAGGTTTTACCACGCACTTTTTTTCTCCTTGATTCAAGTGAGTCCTCTTTATTAGCTATCCGATCTACCCATTGCTGTGTAGCTCATTTCAAAAGCTTCTGTTCTCTTATCGTCTGAGCTCCTAATCATGTCATTCGTGTAAGACTACGCTGCACATAAATACGGCTTCCCAATTACTCTATTTGTCATAAGAGTTCTAGGAGAATTTTTTTAAAAAATAGGAAATGGCACGTTTCAAGGACATCCTAGTTCGTGTCAAAGTAGTCCCGTGGGCTATGTATACACTGCTGCCAACGTTTCTGGAGGTCTTGGAAGCAAGCAGGGAAATTTTCAACTTCGGTGCATGTAAGCTCATCAGTCACAGCACGTTGGAGGTCTGCAATATCTTGATGAAGCTCTCCTGTCAGTCGCCTTTTCACTTGTGGAAACGAAAAAATTCCGAATCGAGTGGTCGGACAAATATGGAAGATGTGGGATGGCAACAACAGGATGTCTGGCCAGACACTCAGTGACTGATAAAGTAGTATGGTGTCTTGAACTGTTATGTAGTAACAACCAGTCCTGATAGTGCCACAAATCAGAGCGACGACATCGCATTGCTTGTCCCAAACGTTTCAAGATTTCAGTGTTAAGAGTTTGGTTCACTGTTTAACCTGGAGAAACATACTCATGGTGAAGTAACCAAAACCGTCCGGAGTGGCCGAGCGGTTCTAGGCGCTCCAGTCAGGAACCGCGTGACCGCTACGGTCGCTGATTCGAATCCTGCCTCGGGCATGGATGGGTGTGATGTCATTAGGTTAGTTAGGTTTAAATAGTTGTAAGCTCTAGGAGACGGATGACCGCAGATGTCCCATAGTGCTCAAAGCCATTTTGGAACTAATCCAAGAATGCGATCAACATTGTGTTTGTTCTCGAAGGTCTGACCTTTTTTCGAGGCTGGTGGTCCAGGACTCCGCCATTCGACGCTTTGATATTTCGTGTGAGGGTCATAGTGGTAGCAGCAGCTTTCATCCCCAGCAATAGTTTTCGATAGAAATGTGGGATTACGTCTGGGTCTGTCCTGTAGTTCAGCAGAAAGTCTTCGTCTTTCCTGTTTCCGTTTTTCTGTTTGTGTCAGATTGGCGAATTTTGCATTAAGTTTCCGTTTCCCTAAATCTCTAGTAAAATATTGTGAGACACATCACGATTCAGATTAAGTTCTTCTGATATCGCACGCACAATTACGCGATGGTCTTCTTGCAGTAACTGCATTACACGCCCCTGTTTGCATCGGTATGTGCCGTAGACGGGCGACCAGCTCGAACTGAATCTCTGCATTCACGAAACCTTTTGTGTCACTCGGGAACATGACTTCTTGAAAGTGCTTCGCCTGCATATGCATGGTTAATCAGTGACCACGTTTCACTGCGGGTTTTCCCCGAGTTTAACGTAGAACTGAAGCTACGCCCTTTGCTCACAATCAGCATCCACTGTGTCACAGTAACTAGTGCGCCAAGAACAAAAGAGTGTTCTGCTAAGCACAGCCCTGCCACCTAGTAACTTAGCGCGGAAACGTGGCCAAGATGATTTCAAGGACGCACACATACCAGATAATATAAAAACCTTTTTTCGCTTTTTGTTATTCGAAACTCATAAACAAACAAGACTATACTGGAAGTTTTCTAACAAAGGGAGTATTAACATTTTGTCCTGTTTAGAATAACTTTTCTTGCTATCACACAGTCTGTATTTCATATCTGCATTACACTTGCCATTGTCAGTTATTTTGGTACCCAAATAAAACTCATCAAATTCCCTCGCCGTCACCTCATTTAATTCGGCTACACCCGTTACTGTGTTTTTACATCTCTTTATCTTCATCTACATCTACATACACACTCCTCAAGCCTTCCGTATGGTGCGCGGCGGAGGGTACCCTGTACCACTACTCATCATTTCCCTTCCTATTCCATTTGCAGATAGAGCGAGGGAAAACCGACTGTCTCTTAACCCCCTTTCAGGACACTATCCGTTGAGGTAACAGACCTTCCACGTCCTTTGCTGCTGTGACACGGTTAAACTTAAGACTTTTATTGAAACTTCCTGACAGATTAAAACTGTGTGTTTGACGGAGATTCGAACTCGAGCCCTCTGCCTTTTGTAGACAGTTGTTGTAGTGGTACTGGCGGAACTAAAGCTGTGAGGACGCGTCGTAAGTCGTTTTTGGGTAGGTCTGTCAATAGAGCACTTGCCCGCGAAAGGCGAAGGTCCCGACTGAGTCTCGGTCCGGCACACGGTTTTAATATGCCGGGAAGTCTCATATCACCGCACATTCCACTGCAGAGTGAAAATTTCATTCTGGTAAGACTCTCGTTTCTTCCGAGTCAGCTCTCAACCTTTTCGACATTTAAGCTCGATTTCCTTTATTGCTGTCTGTATATGGTGGCTGGATAACATATTAAACACTTTAATTGTTTTAAGTATGGCTAATGTGGAGACTGTGCTACGTTGAGAAGATCATTGACAGTCAAAGTAGGTATATCTAGTTTATTCGAACGAAAATCTGAGTTTTCCCTGTTGCTTTTATGACTCATGAAACGTCTCTGTGAAATCATTTCATAAGACGCTTGTCGAATTTGGTACAACTCATTCGCTTTACTACCTGATGTTAGCTCAATTCATGAACTCTTCCAGAAAGACTGAGCACTCAAATAAGGCTTATTGAATGTTGTATGTGTGTTTGAATGTGGGGTTTCGGTTTTGTTTTGTGGGGACGGCCAGAGTGGCCGAGTGGTTCTAGGCGCTACAGTCTGGAACCGCGCGACCGCTACGGTCGCAGGTTCGAATCCTGCCTCGGGCATGGATGTGTGTGATGTCCTTAGGTTAGTTAAGTTTAAGTAGTTCTAAGTTCTAGGGGACTGATGACCTCAGCAGTCCAAGTCCCATAGTGCTCAGAGCCATTTGTTTTGTGGGAAACGCTGAGTTGGTCATCGTCTGCTGGGGCAGACGATCTTGCTTCTCGTTCGAAGGAGAGCACAGGATGACCAACTTAGGTTTCCAATACCTGAACAGAGAGGTTTACCCATCTTAGTCGAAGGCTGTTTTTGTGTGTGAGGTTGGTGACGGAGGGCTACCCCTCTGGCAGCTTCAGCTGCACGGGGAGCTAGGTAATCTGGAAAGAGAAAGCAGCACTCTTCGGTGAACGCTTGCTGAGTACGGTTCGTAGCTCTTAAGGGGGGTTTCAGGTGATAGGAATCAGGTGGAGTTAGGACGTCGTTATGTTTAACTGTTGAAATACTTAAGAACTTCAGCAAGCGAGTTATTTTTCCGAATGTGGCGTAATTATATTGCTTTAAATAGGCGACTTTTGGGTGTTTGAGTTAAAAGTGTGGAAGTTACTTTATTCATTTTGAACAACGATGATGTAGAATTTCCAACGGTAAATCTGATTAGGAAAAGCTGGTTAAGATCACTTCAACCGTACGAGAGTGTGAGACTGTGTCGAAGCGAGTATGAGTTTTAATGATTTTGAATCTTATATTTTGTGGAAGCTGCTTTTGTCTTTGTGTGTCGATTGTGTGCCACGTGTTTGGTAATCAATGACCCTTCTGGTCCACCACTGCAGCGCAATAGGCTTTATTTTAACAGTTTGCTTGTTTAATGAGCTATAAATTCTGCAAGAAAATGTTTTTTTGTGCGCTTTCTACAAAGCACCACAACAGTTTGAATCGGAATGCACCACGTGCTCTAGATCGGCCGTTTTTAAGCAACAGACGCACTTAGTATGTTGAATAATTATCGCACAACCTCGTGCATTCGTTAGACCTCTGTCCAGAATAGTGCAGGCGTAGAATCGTAATGCGAATCTCACTGAGATATTTTTATGGTGCGAATGCAAAGGAGATGATAGTATAACTGTCTCCCACCCTCGTGTTGTGTGTTTCTTCTTGCTGTAGTTAAATTGTGCTGTGTTACATTCTCACGTAACCCTTACTTAAATATTTCTAGTCAGGCACCAGTTAAGTGTAGTTAGAATGTGCAACCAAATACTTAAAAACAAAAAATAATCTACGTGATAGATAAATTCTGTGGTGTTGATCTTACCCACTTACTCCGATTTCCAATCCTGAATTAATCAAGCTGCTTCATGCAAGACATGGAGTGCTATTTATCTGGCTACTTAAAGAAATTTGCATACTTGTAATTAAATTATTAAAGTAATTAAACTAATAATTTTCAAGCTTCGTTTTTTTTCTAAATGGTTAGGAAGGGCTTGGGCTGGTGCCAACCCTGAATTTCTAAATTTTTATCATTATTTGTGTGAGAGAAGCAGCCATAAATGCGAGATAACGTATATGGCTCTATGAGAAACGTCGTAAAGATAGTAATACGTTACACTATTATCGAAATGAAACCACTGGATGATTATGTAGCTGTGATGCAAAATTTATTACATTTTAGGCCATTCATTGTTATTTAGGACTTGGATTTATTTTCGGCGTTATGAGTTCCTGGAAGTTTCGAGATATGGGATTTTGTCTCGGAAAAATTCTTGATTGTTTTCAGATATAGCCCATGACATGACAGAGTTCCGGATTTGAAAACTGCATATCCTAGTGGCTGCAAAGTGAAAGCACCTCTTTAAAACAGCTCATTTTTACCTATTGCCAAATTAATCTTGTATTATAATTGCGTAGGCTTCCGCGGCCAGAGTCAATGGACGTTAAACGTTTTCTGGGTATGATATCACGACGTATTGTAAGAAAACTACTACAACCAACGCTTCGGCCACGGTTGGAGCGGCCTTCTTCTGGGTCTACTGGTGCGTTCTAGCTACGCAATGTCCCTTGTATTTTGTTAGTACTGTTCACTGCGCGTGCCATTACTTCATAATCATAAAAAGATAGTTCATTTCATTAGTCACTTAAGCAAGAAGGAGACGCAACATTATTTGACTAGGTTACTGCGGTGGAGGGAGACCGTGACCTCTGTTGCCTATTGGTTCTTGTATTATGTGATTGGTGGTCACCGGCGATTGGGAAGTTGGCTGCTGTTTACCAGATGTTGGACGTCGGTAGTGCTCGCGCCTCGTGTTGACAGTGCGGTCTGTGGGGCTCTGATTGCTGGCAGCCAAGATGGGGCAAGCCCGAGTACTTCCACACTATTCGTGTTGTTGGGGTGTTTAAGTATTTGGATGGCCTCTCTGATCTTGCGTTTCGTAATAACCGGCTACTTGGCCAACATCTTGAATTCGTTGCTTACTATGATTGTAAAAGCTTACTTTCCGAAAAATTTTACATTTACCGAGTGATCAAAAAGTCAGAATAAAACTGAAAACTGAATAAATGAAGCAATAATGTAGATAGAGAGGTACAAATTGGAATGACGTGGGGTTTTATTAGAACCAAAAAAATACAAAAGTTGAAAAAATGTCCGACAGATGGCGCTTCATCTGATCAGAACAGCAATAATTAGCATAACAAAGTAAGACAAAGCAAAGATGATGTTCTTTACAGGAAATGATCAATATGTCCACCATCATTCCTCAACAATAGCTGTAGTAGAGGAATAATGTTGTGAACAGCACTGTAAAGCATGTCCGGAGTTATGGTGAGGCATTGGCGTCGGATGTTAACTTTCAGAATCCCTAGAGATGTCGGTCGATCACGATACACTTGCGACTTCAGTTAAGCCCAAAGCCAATAATCGCACGGACTGAGGTTTGGGGACCTGGGAGGCCAAGCATAACAAAAGTGGCGGCTGAGCACACGATCACCACCAAACGACGCGCGCAAGAGATCTTTCACGCGTCTGACAATACAGCTTCACTAAAAGCGCCTTTTCAGGTAACGTCAACATGCTGCAACTGCTGGCGCATCTGATTCTCTCTCTCTCTCATTACAGCACCTATTATACACGATTGTCATGCGCAGTCACTGACGTTTTGCTGTCCAGCGCCATCTGTCGGACATTTTGTGAACTTGGTTTATTTTTTTTTCTTCTCCTAATAAAACCTCATGTCATTCCAAGCATGTTGTGGGGCAGCGGGTGGAAAATTTGTTGTTAATATTATGTTTGGTTTGTAATGTAATGTAGATGCACTTTTCGGCCGATTAACCATATGTGGGGCGGCGGGTGGAATTAATTGTTATATAAATGTTCCTATTATTTAAGCTGTCTTTTGCCGTTCTCAACATTGGCTCTCTAACTACAATATTGGCAACCAGAAAGTGATTAGCAAAATGTGAAGCCTGTAATTAGAATTCCTAGTGCCCACTTCATCTGAGAAATACACTTATAGCTACAGCTTATAGCTCTGAGGAATTAGGAGATTGTCTGGGATTCATAATCAAAAACGATCGTGTAAAAACGTTCGCTATATTCTGAAAGTCACAGATGAAAAAAAAAAAAGAAACCATACAATCCAACTACCAGAGCAGTTCAGAGTCTAATGCGCTGATGCAACTATAACTGTCCAAATGAAATGTTTAAGTGAATGCTCGCCATAATATGATGATAATGTTCATGAAACGCCACGCTAAATAATGGTAGAATGTTTGTCCCGCGGCGGCACGTGAAAATACGACATACGCAAACTGAAGATAGATCATTAAAGTCATCCCAGAATTAACACTTCACTCGAAAATGATTTCAGGGTTACGCGTACCCCGAGTAACTTAATACGGCATCCGAGGCTGTTTATAGCAATGATACCGACGCGACGCGACTCCCGACACAGATGGTCTGCTATTCAGCGTCTGGAGAGAACTGGGGCCTTGCTTCCTCGCGCAGCGTTCTTATATATAAAGCCGCGGTGCGGACGGCTAAGGGAACGCCTGATCAAATCGGCTCTCCCGACTAGCTGCTGGGCTAGTAATGCACCACATTAAGTTATTGAATAAATCATAGCTTCTTTTGCTGATGGCCAATGAAGCTCTCAATTTAAATGTGCAATCAGCACACAGGTAAGTAATCATAATAAAAGTCTGATGTGGCTAAGTCAATTATTTTGGGCGAGAGAATTAATTTAATTACGCTACACGCAGTAGACGAGCTCTGAACTTGCCCTTTGGAGCACGCTATCGCTATAGTTTTATAGTCATTCAGTTGAAATTTCTCACATCTTTATAATTATAGCGAATCTCCCTTCTACTTAAATTTAAACATCCTAGCCTTATTTATTAGCCTACTTAATCTATCTTGCTTCCTTAATTTTTAAGACAAAAACCAGAAAATCATGAATTTCCACTAAAATTTTAATTTGTGAGATCCAAAGTACTGTTTCTATTAAATTATTATGAAAAAGGAATCTAAATCTAAATTTTTAAGTCTCTAGCTCTTTTCTGTTGCGCCAACGATTTTATACAGAAAAACGTCCAAATTTCGAAAATGGTTGAAGTTATCGAACTGATATTCAACACATATTGATTTAGTGTTACTCCTGACATGCTAGAACCGTTTCAGGTTATTTACTTGATTTTTAAAATATTGCGCAACATTTATGACGTCAGAGGTAGTTACAGCGGACTAGGCTGGCACACAATGGAAAGACTGATGAGAACTTTATAAGGCGTGAGTAGGCTGCTTCCCTACAATTTGTGTCAATTTTTGCCCCTCTACCTACATTATTCTGTGGCTTATTAAGTTTTCAAATTTATACTGAGTTTTTGATCACCCGGTATATTCCAAAGTGCAACGTAGGGGTGGCTGGATAACATACTGGTTTCGTCAGAAGAACTAAATAAGTACACCACATTTGGGCAGCAGAAACTCTGGTATTACCGTGAAGGAGGAAGAGGGCATTTCATGAAAAGAGCTCTCGAGTCACACTGCGATCGTCCAACTCTCGACCCACAGAGGGAGCGCCACCTGCCCGCGCTGCTGTGGTGGGTCTGGAAACGCGATCGTCGCCACCCCGTCAGACTGTGACCCACTGAGGGCGGCTCGGCGCCGCAGCGCCAGACTGGGCTGCGTCCCGTGTGTGTGTACTGGGGGGGGGGGGAGGGGGGGGGCGAGTTAGGGGCGCCTCGCCTGCGATGCCTATCGCCACCTCCTCCTTCAGTAGGGGGGGAGGGAGGGGTAGGAGGGGGAGGGGTGTATTGATCAGCGGCGCAAAGGTCAGCGCTATCGGCCGCGGCCGTAGCCGTGGCTGGCTGGTCCGGTGACGTGGCGAGGGGGCGGATGGGTGCCCACACACAGCGGCCGTGATGTCTTGTGTAAGCGCCCTGAGAATTACAGCTCGTACGAGGCGAGTGGACTCTGACCACAATGTATTGCTTATGAACTTTAGACTAAAACGGAAGAAACTGCAAAAAGGCAGGAATTTAAGGAGATGGGACCTGGATAAATTGAAAGGACCAGAGGTTGTGGAGAGTTGCAGAGAGGTCATTAGGGAACGATTGACAAGAAACGGGGGAAAGTGATACAGTAGAAGAAGAATGGGTAGCTTTGAGAGACGAAATAGTGAAGGCAGCAGAAGACCAAGCACGTAAAAAGAGGAGGGCTAGTACAAACCCTTGAGTAACAGAAGAAATATTCAATTTAATGGATGAAAAGAAAAAATATAAAAACGCAGTAAATGCAGCAGGCGGAAAGGAATGCAAACGTCTCAAAAATGAGCTCGACAGGAAGTGCAAAATGGGCAAGTGGCAATGGCTAGAGGACAAATGTAAGGATCTAGAGGAGTATAATTGGTTCAAATGGCTCTGAGCACTGTGGGACTTAACATCTGAGGTCATCAGTCCCCTAGAACTTAGAACTACTTAAACCTAACTAACCTAAGGACATCACACACATCCATGCCCGAAGCTGGACTCGAACCTGCGACCGTAACGGTCGCGCGGTTTCAGACTGCAGCGCCTAGAACCGCTCGGCCACAAAGCCGGCAGAGGAGTATATCATTAGGTGTAAGATAGACGCCACGTACAAAATCAAGCACTCAAATGGTAAACCAGTTCTAAGCAAAGAAGGGAAAGCAGAAAGGTGGAATGAGTATAGACAATGTGTATACAATGGCGATGTACTTGAGGGCAATGTTATGGAAATGAAAGTGGACGTGCTTGAAGATGAAATGGGAGATACGATACTGCGTGAAGAATTTGACAGAGCGTTAAATGACGTAAGTTGAAAAAAGGCCGCAGGAATAGGCGATATTCCTATTGAACTACTGATAGCCTTGGGAGTGCCAGCCACGAAAGAACTCTTCCATCTAGTGAGCAAGATCTATGAGACAGGTGAAATACCCTCGGACTTCAAGAAGAATATAACAATTCCAATTCCAAAGAAAGCACGTACTAACAAGTATGAAAATCACCGAACTACCGGTTCAATAAGTCACGACTGCAGTATATTAACACGAACTCTGTACAGAAGAATGGAAAAACTGGTAGAAGCCGACCTCTGCGATCAGTTTGGCTTCCAGAGAAGTGCTGGAACGCGCTGGGTAATATTGACGCTACGACTTATGTTAGAACATAGGTAAAGAAAATGCAAACTTACGTTTCGAGCTTTTATAGACTTAGAGAAAACTTTTCACAAGTGATTCTTCAGTTTCGCCAGACTTATTTCATGACGAAATAAATCTCGAGTAAACTGACTGTGTTGACCACAAAATATTACTGCAGAAGTTGGACCATTATGGAGTAAGGGGAGTAGCTTACAATTGGTTCGCCTCTTACTTTAAGAACAGAAATCAGAGGGTAATTCTCCGCAATATTGAGAGTGGTACTGATGTTTAGTCCCAATGGGGCACTGTTAAGTGGGGCGTTCCCCAAGGGTCGGTGCTGGGGCCACTGCTGTTTCTTATTTATATAAATGATATGCCTTCTAGTATTACAGGTGATTCAAAAATATTTCTGTCTGCTGATGACACCAGCTTGATAGTGAAGGATCTTGTGTGTAATATTGAAACAGTAACAAATAATGTAGTTCATGAAATAAGTTCGTGGCTTGTGGAAAATAATTTGATGCTAAATCACAGTAAGACTCAGTTTTTACAGTTTATAACTCACAATTCAACAAGAACCGATATTTTGATCAGACAGACTAGGCATATTATAAGCGAGACGAAACAGTTCAAGTTCCTAGGCGTTCGGATAGATAGTAAGCTTTTGTGGAAAGCCCATGTCCAGGATCTTGTTCAGAAGCTAAATGCTGCTTTATTTATCATTAGAACAGTATCTGAAATAAGTGACACTTCAACACGGAAAGTAGTCTACTTCGCATATTTTCATACGCTTATGTCGTATGGTATTATTTTTTGGGGAAATTCTTCTGATTCAAAAAGGGTATTTTTGGCTCAAAAACGGGCTGTTGGAGCTATATGTGGTGTAAGTTCGAGAACGTCTTGTCGACCCCTATTCAATAGTCTGGGAATTCTGACATTGCCCTCACAGTATATATTTTCTTTAATGTCGTTTGTTGTTAGCAATATTAGCCTATTCCCAAGAGTTAGCAGCTTTCACTCAGTTAATACTAGGCAGAAATCAAATCTGCATGTAGAATGCACTTCCTTGACTCTTGTGCAGAAAAGAGTGCAGTATTCTGCTGCATCCATTTTCAATAAGCTACCACAAGAACTCAAAAATCTTAGCAGTAGCCCAAACTCTTTTAAGTCTAAACTGAAGAGTTTCCTCATGGCTCACTCGTTCTATTCTGTCGAGGAGCTTCTGGAAGAGCAAATTCCAGTGTTACATTGTTGATTTTCTTCATTTAAACTTACTTGTCACCTGAATATGTTTCTTATATTTCATTTTATCTGTTTCTACAATCGTGTTATAATTTCATGTATTGACTCGTTCCATGACCATGGAGACTTCTCCTTAATTTGGTTCCACGGAACAATAAATAAATAAATAAAAATAAATAAACAGCCTGGTGTGAGTGTATAAAGTACACAGGATTCCGACAATCGATCTTGTTGCCATCATCAGGTGTGCTGATGTACTGCCAAGGGGGTAATGCACCATGTTACCCTGCAGGCATTGACTGCTTCTTCTGGATTCTGCATCGTTGTGTAAGCCTTCACTTTGTGATGTGTCGTCACGGATGAGGTAGGTCGTGGACGTGAGGTCGTGTGCAGGTGGATCTACTGTCTGTTCAGTAGAGCCACGGGCTGCTTGTAGCCGTCGTTGTCTTCATTTCGTTGGCCTAACTGGCGGACCAGTGGTGAGGGCGCGTCCTTGAGTTTTCTCTAAGTTCTCGTAGCCCGCAGCTTGAAGCGCTGCATCATTTCCGGCATCTGGGCTCCTTCATGAAGATACTGTGAAGGGAATAGTCGCGGGACATGGAATATCCTCCTCAAGGCAATGTTCTGCAGTCGCTGTAACTTTAATAATGTGGCAGTCGGCCGCGTTGCCCCAGACTTCACAGGTATACTAAATAATCGGCCGCACGCAGGACTTTGGATTGGGATTGAAGAGTTCTCGTTAATTAGAGCGTGCAGAGCTCTAAGGCAGACCTGTGCCCTCTTACGAACGTCGGCGATATGTTTTCCGCACGTGAGCGTCGGGTCCAGGATGACTCCGAGGTATTTGGTCTCGCCTGTCCATAGGACGAATTTTCCAAGGAGCTGCAGTACTGGTCTTCGTCGTTTTGTGGGTAGCAGCGCCTGGCGGTTCGTGGCATTAAAACCGATTTTCCACTTCGCTGCCCAGCTTTCCAAGTTCAAAATGGTTCAAATGGCTCTGAGCACTATGGGACTTAACATGTATGGTCATCAGTCCCCTAGAACTTAGAACTACTTAAACCTAACTAACCTAAGGACAGCACACAACACCCAGCCATCACGAGGCAGAGAAAATCCCTGACCCCGCCGGGAATCGAACCCGGGAACCCGGGCGTTGGAAGCGAGAACGCTACCGCACAACCACGAGATGCGGGCGCTTTCCAAGTCATTGCAGGCATCTTGTAGGCTTCGATGCACGATTTGCGGCCATCTGCTGCGAGTCAGGAGGGCAGTGTCGTCTTGATGCATCGGCCTGATGACCTGCAGCGTCTTAGGGAGGTGAGAGGTGCAGAGGGAGGAAAGGACCGGTCCAAGGACCGACCCCTGTGGTACTGCCGCTCGCACTGGCCCGATGGTGGAGGTGGCCGTTCTTCTGAGTAGGGTGGTGGCAGTTATCCGATTGTAGGTGTGCTAAAAACTCGTGTACACAGAGCTGGCGCCCTCTCTGACGAGGATAGTCTCCAACAAGAAAGGCAAATCCGGGATGCTCTACGTCCGACGTGCGCAACACAAGCGGCGGAAACTAATGAAGAACCTGAGGAAAACACGGACATGGCATTATTTATGTGTTTTGGGGCCTTAGCGTGAAAAGTTGGACGCAGTTTACGTAAATATCAAGTAAAAACCGTCTTCTGCCCTCCAACTAAAACCAGTGCACTTCTTGACAGCGCTAAGGACGACCTCGGTTTACGTAAATCTGGAGTTTACAAAATACCGTGCCAACGCGGTGAGGAATACATAGGTCAGACAATTCGCACCACTGAAGACCGATGCCGTGAACACCAACGGCACACGAGATTGCAACAGCCTATTAAGTCTGCAATCGCCAAGCATTGCCTGTCAGAACTTCACGGCATGGATTATGATAAGAGCAAGGTCCTAACACAGACTTAGAAGTATCGGGACTGTATCATCAAAGAAGCTATAGAGATCAGAGTAAGAAAACCTAAACCGAATTGTGACAGCGGCTATTCCCTTAACCAAGCTTGGGAACCAGCCATTAGCCGGATTGAGGAGAAGACAGACATATCCCAGAGTGTACTGACTTCGAGGGCAGGGGGAGGAACCGCCGAAACGGCGCCGGCAAGCCTCGCTGGGCGCCGACCTACGAGGGAACACCCAGGCGCTGGGCCACAAGGCGGAGGGAGCGCCCGAGAGAGGGGGAGGGGCAATCACATACCACACGCCTGCCGTCTCTTAGCTGGCCACATTGCGGCCGCAGTAGCAGACCACCGGAACCGAGACTGGGCGGGCCTGATTTCAACGCTCAGGATCGATGACGGCAGCGCATGGAAAACCACCAAGAGGTTCCTGCGGCGCCACCAACGCATTCCACCTCTGCAGGTGGGGCGTGACGCCTTCGCGGTACCAGACGCCAAAGCCAGCGTACTAGCCGCTACGTTTGCGGCAAAATTCACGCCGCTGGAAGACGTCGTCGACGAAGAACACGTCCGTCTGGTGGAAGAGCGACTGCCCGCCTACCCGGCCGCCAGAGCGGACGATGACGTCATAGAAGAAATAGGTGAAGAAGAGGTGCAACAGCAGCTCCCCCTCCTGCCAACCAGAAAGGCGGGTGGTTGCGACGACGTAACCGACGCGCTGCTGAAGGAATTGACGCCTGACGCAGTCCGCGTACTGAAGGCTATTTTCGACGCCATCTTCAAGAGCTGCAGCTAGCCATCGGCGGGGAAACACGCTGAGGTGGTGGCCACTGAAAAGCAGGGAAAGACAACAGGCTGGCCCAGAAATACAGGCCAATCAGCCTCCTGCTTTCCACCTCAAAGGTGTTTGAACGCCTGTATGCGAGAAGGTTGCGCCGCCACGTCAGGGAAGAAGGCCTGCTTCCCAAAGAGCAGTTCGGGTTCCGCAGAGGACACTCGGCACGACAACAGCTGCTGCGACTCGTGGAGCAGGCGATGGGGGCGCTGGAGCGTCGTGAGTACCTGGGGGCGGTGCTACTGGACGTCGACGGCGCCTTCGACTGCGTGTAGCACAACGGCCTCCTGTACAAGTTGCTCGTACAGGGGCTGCCAGTGTCGCACGTCCGCCTACTCCAATCGTACCTCGAAGAACGCACCTTCCACGTGCGAGCCGACGGTGGGAAGTCTACAGCACGCCCCGTCAGAGCGGGAGTACCACAGGGGTCCGTCCTCGGCCCTCTACTGTACTGCCTCTTCACTGCAGACGTCCCGAAAATGCCGAGGGTTCACCTGGCGCTCTACGCGGACGACATCGCGCTATTCGCGAGGAGTACGAACTCGCAACTGCTGCGACGCCGCCTGCAGCTCGCCTGCGACGAGCTCGGAGCATGGGCCACCAAATGGCGGCTCAAATTCAACGCAGGCAAGAGCCAGGCGGTGATTTTCACGCGGAAGAAGGTGCCAGTGGACGTCAGGCCGGTGCAGATCGTGGGTGGTCCCATACCGTGGTCACGTACTGGTCGATACCTCGGTGTTACACTCGACAGGTGCCTGACGTGGAAGGCGCATATTCGGGAGGTGTGGGCAAAGGCACTGTCCAGGGTACCCCTGCTGTACCCGCTGCTGAACCCAGAGTCGACACTACCTCCAGACTGCGGCAGAACGATCCATCTAACACTAATCAGGCCAGTGTTGGAGTACGCTCCTGTTGTCTGGGGAAACGCGGCCGACACTTCAGTGAAGATGCTCCAGACCGTGCACAACCGAGGGCTCGCACTGCACCTGCCACGCGATTTCCCAACGAGGGAACTGCACCAACTTGCCGGAACACCGCCGGTCAAGCAGCGCTTCCGGCAAGCGGCGGCAAGTCTTTACGCGGCAACGAGTGAAGCCGACAACCAACTCGGCAGGGGACTTGGAAATCAAGTCCACTGGCGACCGACCACAAACTGGCCGGACCTGCTGCGCGAGTAGCGACCACGCACCAGCAGCAAAGGAAGAAGTAGACATCAATTGTGACAACCAGACGACAATTCAAGAAAGAGATGGAAGAAGAATATAGAGGAAGCTGTAGCAACAGCAGTGTAGGCTACTTAACCTACGTATCAACTAGGCACGAAGACTAAGAGAAGTCACGGCAGGAGCAGGAGCCTCTTGGCTGTACATCAGCACACCTGATGATGGTAACAAGGTCGATTGCCGAAATATTGTGTCCTTTGTACATCACATCAGGCTGTTCACCCGAAATTTATTTCGTCAACTTTTCACAATGTTGACTGGAATACTCTCTTTCAAATTCTGAAGGTGACAGGTGTAAAATACAGAGAACGAAAGGCTATTTACAATTTGTACAGAAACCAGATGGCAGTTATAAAAGTCCAGAGACACGAAAGGGAAGCAGTGGTTCAGAAGAGACTGAGACAGGCTTGTAGCCTATGCCTGATATTATTCAATCTCTATACTGAGCAAGCATTAAAGGAAATAAAAGAAAAATTTGGAGTAAGAATTAAAGTCCAGGAAGAAGAAACGAAAACTTTGACGTTTGCCGATAACACTGTAATTATGTCAGAAACGGCAAAGACCTTGAAAGGACAGTTGAATGGAATGGACAGTATGTTGAAGGGAGGATATAAAATGAACATCAACAAAAGCAAAGCGAGTATAATGGAATGTAGTCGAATGAAGTCAGGTGATGCTGACAGAATTAGTTTAGAAAACGAGACATTTCAAGAAGTAGATCAGTTTCGCTACTTTCGCAGCAAAATAACTGTGATGGTCGGAATAGAGAGGATATAGAATGTAGACTGGCGATGGGAAGGAAAGCGTTTCTGAAGAAGAGAAATTTGTTAATATCGAGTATCGATTTAAGTGTCAGAAAGTCTCTTGTGAAAGTATTTGTATGGAGTGCAGCCATGTATGGAAGTGAAACATGGACAATAAATAGTTTAGACAAGAAGAGGATAGAAGCTTTTGAAATGTGATGCTACAGAAGAATGCTGAAGATTAGATGGGTAGATCACATAACTAATGAGGAGGTACTTAATAGAATTTAACAGACGAGGAATTTGTTGTACAACTTGACTACAAGAAGGGATCGGATGGTAGGACACGTTCTGAGGCATCAAGGGATCACCAACATAGTATTGGAGGGAAATATGGAGGATAAAATTGTAGAAAGAGACCAAGAGATGAACAGACTAAGCAGTTAAGAAGGATGTAGGTTTCAGTAGTTACATGGAGATGGAGCGGCTTGCACAGAATACAGTAACATGGAGAGCTGCATCAAACCAGTCTTTGGGCTGCAGATCACAACAACAATGTGAGTGTGTGTGCGAGGTGGAGAGATAGATAGATAGAGGTACAAAGAGAAAGAGTGGTAGAAATAGGATTGCGAGAGAGAGAGAGAGAGAGAGAGAGAGAGAGAGAGAGAGAGAGAGAGAGAGAGAGAGAGGGGGGGGGGGAGGAGGAGGAGGGGAGATAGATAGAGACAAAGAGAAGGGCACTGGAAGTATGAATTAACGAACACCTTCAGTCACAACCAAGTACACGACGCCTTTCGGATCCTGAGGGTCCATCATCAGGTATCTTTTGTCTTAAAACAGGCTGTATTTCGTCCCTTGAATGAGGTGAAATGTATATTCGTGTCATGAAAAGGTTTCGTGTTAGGTTATGAATTTAGTAAGTCAAATAGTGGAAAAGATAAACAGTGTGAACTTACCACATAACGCAAGAAAAGCGTTTTTAACGTTTTTGCACCTGAATACGTTCTTTTCTCCAAAGTTTCCGAACACACCACTTCATTCAAGAGGCCCATTTGCATAAACATGTTTGTAAACACTTCACAGATGCTTTTGTACATGGTGCGATCAAGGATGAATTTATTCCTAGTGCTCCAGATATAATTATTAAATAATTGACATATGCAGGAAAACGGCTTTAGAACATGTCTTTAAAATTATTTCAGTAATAATGTAGCCCATCGAGGCTACAAAAACAGTACATAGTTGTCAATGAACAGTGAATACAAAAGTAGTACTACACTAAAAAGTTCATATGTAACAGAAACTCATTATTTGAATATCCACAGACCTGCACTGACAGTGTCTGATGTTAATAAGAAACGGTGAGTGGCAAACACATGCCCTATTAATGTTAGAAGGATGAACGCCACACACACACGTTACCAAGTCAAAATCAACTGGAGATCGACACAGCCAGCAGCACCAGGAAAGTGTCGATCGCGCCCCGGGTACAGGCGCACGTCCCCAGCCAGTGGGCGTGTCGCGCTTCAAAGTGGGGATGCATCTGAGACCTTCAGTACACCTGACAGCACCACAGTGAACAGACATTAGGCAAACACAAATACTAGTTTCACGTGTAGCCGTCACATGTTTGAACAGAAGACGGGCATTTCATATTCAAGCGCACGTCCGCGGCCAGTAGACACATCAAATTAAAGTAGGGGGGCACTGCAGCGCCTTTATGAACCAGTCACATGTAATGCAAAGTAGAATGAACAAATCACATTTGTTGCTCCATTACAAATTTTGCTTTGTGCATTCAGATCGTTGTCTTCCAAACGTCTACGTTCACATAGTTCACTTACATAAAACATTTAAGAACAATACAATCGCTTGCTTGGCCAATATGTTCTGTAAAACAGCAGCTCATGGCACTGAGTCATTACTACATCACGTCACGCGCGACCGTCTCAAAATCGCCATCTCCTACACTCGAAGAGCGCATGTGTTCTTGCGAGTCCTGTTGTGAAATACGGATACTTAAGCATTTTACGTAATTCCGAACAATTTAGCGTCACAGATCGTGCGAGCTGACTGAGCAACCTTTTTCCATATAGTGGCTCTACATGCTCTCATACGAAATGCTGTTTCAAATTCAAACATCATGGTTTAACATGTTTGCTACTTTGATATGCATCTTTAATTACTGGTTACACTCAAATGATATAATATCCACTACAAAGCTCTGTCACGCGAGACATCGTGCTACGTGTCGTATAGTGCAATTTATCTCGACACGACACCCAGTTAAACATATCAGAAATATACGTGGTATTTCGTGATCATTTTTCAAACTAAGATGGACGATGGAGGAAGGTAAATATTTCAGTTTTCGTCAAAGGGTCCTGGTTTGGAAACTGTTTTTTGTTTTGAATCATCAGTCTTTTGACTGGTTTGATGTGATCCGTCACGAATTCCTGTACTGTCCCAGCTTTTTCAGCTCAGAGTAGCACTTGCAACTTACGTCCTCAATTATTTGTTTGATGTATTCCAGTCCCTGTCGTTCTCTACAGTTTATACCCTCTACCGCTCCTTCTAGTACCACGGAAGTTATTCTCTGATGTCTTAACAGACATCGTATCGTTCTTCTTCTTGCCAGTGTTTCCCAAATATTTCTTTCCCCGACGATTATCCAGAGAAGGTCCTCATTCCTAACCTTATCAGTCCACCTACTATTCAACGTTCTACTGTAACACCACGTCGTAAATTCTTCGATTCTCTTCTGTTCCGGTTGCCCCATAGTCCATCTGTCACCGCCGTACAATGCTCTGCCCGAAACGCACATTTTCAGAAATGTTTTCTTCAAATTAAGGCCTATGTTTGATAATAGTAGACTTCTCTTGGCCAGGAATGCCCTTTTTTCCAATACTAGCCTGCTTTTTATGTCCTCCTTGCTGAGTCCTCGTGGATTATTTTGCTGCCTAGGTAGCAGAATTACAACTTCGTCTGCTACGGGATCCCCAATACTGATGCTAATTTTCTCGCTGTTGTCTCATTTCTACCACTTTTCGTTACTTTCTTCTTTCTTCGATTTACTGTCAATCCATAGTCTGCACTCATTAAACTGTTATCCATTCATCACATCCAACAATTGTCCGACCCCGATAGCTGAGTGGTCAGCGCGACAGAACGCCAATCCTAAGGGCCAGGGCTCCATTCCCGGCTGGGTCGGAGGTTTTCTTCGCTCAGGGACTGGGTGTTGTGTTGTCCTAATCATCATCATTTCATCCTCATCGACGCGCAAGTCGCCGAAGTGGCATCAAATCGAAAGACTTGCACCCGGCGAACGGTCCACCCTAGTCGCACGACATTTACTTAAGCAACAAGTCTTCTTCACTTCCTCTCAGGCTAGCAATGTCATCACTGAATCTTATCACTCATGCCGTTTCATCCTGTATTTTAATCCCACTCTTGAACCTATCTTTTATTTCCGTCATTGCTTCTTTGAAGTATAAATTGAACAATAGGAGCAACAGAAGACTGCATCACTGTCTAACGCCCTTTTTAATCCGAGCACTTCGTTCTTGGTCTGCCAGTCCTGTTTCCTCGTCGTTCTTGTTCATACTGAATATTCCCTATAGGTTAGCCCTATTTTCTCAGAATTTCGAACATCTTGCACCGTTTTACATTGTCGAACGCCTTTTACAGGCCGGCAAATCCTATTAACATGTCGTGATTTTTCTTCACTCTTGTTTCCATTATCAACCGCAGCGTGAGAATTGCATTACTGGTGCCTTTACCTTTCCTAAAGGCAAAGTTATCGTCACCTAGCACATCGTCAATATTTTTAGGACTCGTGTATATTATTCTTGTGAGCAACTTGGATGCATGAGCTGTTAAACTGATTGTGCGATAATTCTCGTACTTCTCGACACTTTCTCTCTACGGAATTACGTGGATGACATTTTTACGGACCGCTACGGTCGCAGATTCGAATCCTGCCTTGGGCATGGATGTGTGTGATGTCCTTAGGTTAGTTAGGTTTAAGTAGTTCTAAGTTCTAGGCGACTGATGACCTCAGAAGTTAAGTCCCATAGTGCTCAGAGCCATTTGAACCATTTGAACATTTTTTCGAATGATATGTTACCAGTCTCATTCTACACACTAACGTGAATAGTCATTCTGTTACCAGTTTCCTCAACTTTCGGAAACTACGGGATAACAATCGTTCCAATACCTCTGAAAGTTGCCTATCCTACAGCCTTCGCAACAACAGTCGCAGCACGTATTCCACTGTCAGAGATGCTGCTATAGGTCAAAAAGAAAAGTCTCCAAGACGCATATCTTGAAAGCTGTGCGCACTTGTTCGCTAGAAGAGATGTATTCCACAGTAGCGAGGATGAGCAAGCGCTGTTACCTCTTGAGACCGCGTTTACTGGACAATTTTTTTTCTTGTTTCAGTACATGCTACCACCCGTGAAAGTTGTCTTCTCCACAACGTTAGCAATAACAGTGCAGGTACCTGCGTTTCACTGTTACAGGTATCAGAATGATTTTCGCTGATTACTTTAGACGCAGTCGTTTCCGAACCAGGGTCTTGCCTAAATTTAATATATTTTGCCTAAATTTAATATATTTACCCTTCTCCATTTAATGAAATTAAATTTAAAAAATAAATAGTTACCTTTTTTTAAATTTGTTTTTTGGTATTAGTTATTTCTTACTGATTGTACGAACTTTGTTGTAGAGCCCCTTATTTACGTGTGCTAATAAAAATTCATTTAGACAGAATTAAGCACATTTCCAATTACGTGAACTTAGTCAACCCTCTCATGCTGATAAATTCATATTAACTGATTAAGAACATTTAGTTGAGAATTAAATCTTTTACGTAATTCGGCCTTGGCACACATTTTCTAAATGCAGTGGTTTTTTTTTTTTAAATATTTACCGAATTCTTTCCCGGCGTTAGCTATGGAACACAAGACTGTCTCTATGGTTAAATATTGCCAAGCCGACGTTTAATTATCATTGATAAGACACACTTCACTATACATTTAAGTTATTTTAAAGAACCAACAAATGGTTAAACTTCAGCGTTAACTATCCGCCTATGAATGCACAAATGTGAAACTAGTAATAAATTCCGTCAGTCTCTGGATCGCTGTAAAAGAAAAACATTTACTTAATTCACTGCTAATTTTTATCTGCTCCAGATTTACGGGTTTGGTTAATTTTTCTTAGCGGAACAATTTTTTAAATGTACCGCCGCTGCAAATCGTTCGGTCGCGGTACAACCCAGCAACACCAGCGATAATTGCTAAAAATGCTGAAAATTCTTTAAACAAATATTATAGATGACATGGGCAAGCTAATTTACATTAGTAATACACACTTTTGATAAATTATAATGTATTTTGACAACAATAATTCAACTTACATTAGTTTGTAATTTCTCCTCTAATGGCGGCTAAATCTAGATACAGACAAATGAAGTCTACCCATTCATAAAATGCTACGTCACAGGTTCCTCTCTCTCTCAGCTCTCGAGGAAGAAGACAAAGAATGCACACTATGTATTCCTATTTATATCACTCTCAACCGTTAATGTCTCTTTGCAATCTGCGGCTGTATTTTACACTTTTGTTATCGCAGATATTGACACATTTCGTAATTACATTATGAGTATAGAAATATTACAATCATAAATACATCGAGAATATTACTACAGAAAATATTACAATAATAACGAATGTCCTTTACACAAAATTAAATAATATTTTTTGTTAAATAATTACAGTATATACAAATTGCTTCATAGCGGCGTATATAGTACAATTAAATTTTAGTTTATTAATAGTGTGTGTTTTGCCAGGGAACGTTACATCCACCATCCTTAAAAGCTGTTTACGTCATCACGGTATCATCCTGTACTAGGTGTGATGAAAAAGTAACGGAAATTTTCTAATCTCGCGGACTTCATGCAACGACTTTCAAAATTCTTTTTACCTTGCTGGTACACATATTTTTAATCTTTAAATTTTCAGTTGTTTCGAATATTTATTGTTGACAGTCGAAATCGTTACACGTGTTTTTCAGTGCTCAGTGAATTTTTACCTTCGAAAATGACAGATAAAAGAATTAGCTTTAAATTTTGCTTGAAACGTGGAATAAAGAGCAGCACAACGTTCAAGAAAGTCGACTGTGGCTTTTGGCGAACCAGCTGGGCGTAAGTCTAGACTTTACGGATTGTACGAACGTTTCAGAGAGAGTCAAGAAGAAGATGAACAAGACCACCGCTATGGACACACTAGCTCTAGCACATCAATTACTGACGGCAACGTGGAAGAAGTGAAGAAAATTGTTCCGGAAAACCATCTAATAGTCATCAGAGATGCTGCTAATGATGTCGGTATAACCTTCGGCTCATATCAAGCAATTTTGGCCATTAAACGTGTAGCAGGGAAGTTTGTTTCGAAACTGCTGAATTTCGATCAGAACCGATGTCGAGTAGACATCGCTCAGGAATTCCTGAATGAAGTCGACAACGATCCAGAACTTCTAAAGAAGGTTATAACAGGTGACGGAACGTGGGTATATGAAGAAGTGACGAAGCGTGGGTATACGGGTATGACGTCGAAAACCTAGACCGACTCGTGCCAACGGAAACTGCCCTAGGAACCAAGACCTAAGAAAATCAAATGTTCAAATGTGTGTGAAATCTCATGGGACGTAACAGCTAAGGTCATCAGGCCCTAAGCTTACACACTACTTAACCTACATTATCCTAAGGACAAACACAAACACTCATGCCCGAGGGAGGACTCGAACCTCCGCGGGGACCAGCCGCACAGTCCATGACTGCAGCGACCAAGACCGCTCGGCTAATCCCGCGCGACCAAGACCGAAGAAATTCGACTAGTTCGATCAGATGTGAAGGTTCTCGTCACTGTTTTTCCGATTACAACGGGATAGCAGTGCTCCATGAGTTCCTGCCGTGTGGTGGTACAGTCAGTAAGGAACGCTACCTCGTAGTTATGCGCCGTTTGCGTGAAGCAATCCGAAGAAAACGGCCACAATTGCATCACGATAATGGTCGCGCTCACACCTCAATGCTTGTTCGGGATTTTTTGGCAAAAAACAAAACCGTTATGTTGCCTCAGCCTCCATATTCGCTAGACACGCCCCGCAGCTACATCTTTCTGTTCTCGAGCCTGAAGACAACCATGAAAGGACGTCATTTTGCCACCATTGATGAGATAAATACAGAATCGCTGAAACAGCTAAACACCATAACGCAAAGTCTCTTCCAGAAGTGCTTCGAAGCTAGGAAAAAGCGCTGGCATAAGTGTGTTATAATTGAAGGAGGGTTATTTCGAAGGGGACGAAGGTGATGTTGACAAATAAATAAAGATTGGTTCAAATGGCTCTGAGGTCATCAGTCCCCTAGAACTTAGAACTACTTAAACCTAACTAACCTAAGGACATCACACACATCCATGCCCGAGGCAGGATTCGAACCTGCGACCGTAGCGGTCGTTGCGCTGTTCCAGACTGTAGCGCCTAGAACCACTCGGCCCCTCCGGCCGGCTAAATAAAGAACTTCTAAGAAAAACAAGAATTCCCATTACTTCTTGATCACACCTCGCATTTGTGTGAAACTTATATCTGTACTAGCCGAAGCTGCGGGCAGACAGGCAGTAAAGAAATAAAGTAAAAGCAGTGTCTAGCTGTGGGTCGTCCATATTCCAAAACAATTACTTGCAACGGTGACCAGAACACTGGCTGTGTAACGCGATGACGCAGCCACGTACAAGGGACATATTTATCGCAGCTTTGTGCCTCGCCTAGCTGTCTGTGTGTGTCGCTGGGGCTGCTGTGTGTGTGTGTGTGTGTGTGTGTGTGTGTGTGTGTGTGTGTGTGCGCTTGTCGGCTCTGCGTGGGCGTGCTCCTCAGCTGCCTCTGTCAGTCAGTCAGTCAGTCAGGGGGGGAGGGGGGGGGGGTCTGTCTGGCGTCTCGTGCGGCACGCACCGCACCGGCGCATAATTGATGTGTCCGGGTCGCAGCTGTCTCCCCCTCCTCCTCCCCCTCCCCCTCCCCCTCCCCCACCTCTAACCCCAGCCACGCGCGCACTGACTGCCACACACTGGACGCACACGCGTCACGGCGAGCGGAGGACAGCTCTGCGAAGTCCCGGAGCCAGACAGACACAGCAGGGACCTGTCTGTAGCGCTGTTTATTTATTTCTCCGTTTTACTTCTTTACGAGCGAAGCCGGCAGTGCTTCGCGACTGCTAGATGTGTGGAGGTATACGCTTTTCCGCGATGCTCCGCTATTCCACTGATGCGGTCATTCCTAGAACGTCGTGGTCTCCCAAGTTTACGTGATTTACATTCAAAAATTTTCTTTGGCCATCGATGATCTGGCATTCTAAAAATACGTCCATAGCACTCAGAGATTCTGTCTATGAGCGTTTCATTTTATTTATTTATTTACACGTCTAGTTCCGTAGGGCCAAATTGAGGAGTAAATCTCTAAGGTCATGGAACGTGTCAATACATGAAATTACAACATAAAAGTAATAACAGATATAAATAAAACGTTTATCAACCCAAAAAAGTCAAGCCATAAGTTTAACAAACGCAATCAACAGCTTAATTTTTCAAGGAACTCGTCAACAGAATAGAAGGACTGACCCATAAGCAAATTCTTCCGTTTCGATTTGAAAGAGCATGGACCACTGCTAAGATTGTTGTTCTTGTGGTAGCTTAATGAAAATGGATGCAGCAGTATACTGCACGCCGTTCTGCAGAAGAGTTAAGGAAGTGCGATCCAAATGCAGATTGGATTTCTGCCAAGTATTAACTGAGTGAAGGCTGATAATTCTCGGGAATAAGCTGCCATTGTTAAAAAGCAACGACAGTACAGAATATATATATTGAGAGGCCAGAGTCAGATACCCAGACTACTGAACAGGGATCGACAAGAGGTAGCCGACCGGAGCGGCCGAGCGGTTCTAGGCGCTTCAGTCTGGAACGGAGCGACCGCTACAGTCGCAGGTTCCAATCCTGCCTCCGGCATTAATGTGTGTGATGTCCTTGGGTTAGATAGGTTTAAGTGGTTCCAAGTTCTAGGGGACTGCTGACCTCAGATGTTAAGTCCCGTAGTGCTCAGAGCCATTTCAACCATTTTTTACAAGAGGTTCGCGAACTTACACCACTTACCGCCCGAACTGCCCGTTTCTGAGCCAAAAATATCCTTTAAGACTGGGAAGAGCTACCCCAAAATATAATGCCATATGACATAAGCGAATGAAAATAAGCCAAGTAGACT
Organism: Schistocerca piceifrons; assembly: GCF_021461385.2. Lineage (NCBI taxonomy): Eukaryota > Metazoa > Arthropoda > Insecta > Orthoptera > Acrididae > Schistocerca > Schistocerca piceifrons. The sequence goes on from NC_060146.1 coordinate 220,443,984, forward strand.
AATTTTCATGTCCAAGAATCACCAACTTCAGATACCGTTCGAATAGTAAAAATGGCAGCATTATGTCTTTGAATTAGATCCTGAACGTGGGCTTTCCACGACCGTTTACCATCTATCCGAACACCTAGAAATTTGAACTCTTCAGTTTCACTAATCATGAGCCCATTCTGTGAAATCAAGAGGTCGGGCTTTGTTGAACTGTGTGTTAGAAACTGTTAAAACTGAGTCTTTCTGTCATTTAGCGTTCGTGTATTTTCTACAACCCATGAACTTATGTCACAAACTGCACTAGTCGAAACAGAGCCAATGTTGCACACAACATCCTTTATTACCAAGCTAGTGTCATCAGCAAACAGAAATATTTTACGATTACCTGCAATACTACAGGGTATATCATTTATATAAATGAGGAACAGGAGTGGCCCCAAAACTGATCCCTGGTGCACATCCCCCCCCCCCCCCCGCCCTCTTTTGAGCGTACCCCACTCAGCCCCCACATCACAGCCATTCTCAACATTGTGAATAATGACCATTTGCTGTCTGTTGTTAAAGTAAGAGGTGAACCACTTGTGAGCTACTCCCCTATTCCGTAATGATCCAGCTTCTGGAGCAATATTTTGTGACGAACACAATCAAACGTCTTAGTAAAATGAAAAAAAAGATGCCTAGAATTCGAAACCTTTTGATTAATCCATCCAGTACGTCACAGAGGAGAGAGAATACAGCATTTTTAGTTGTTAAACGTCTTCTATAGCCGAACTGTACACCTGATAGCGAATTATGTGATATAAAATGATCCATTATCCTTAAACACACAGCCTTTCCAATAACTTTAGCAAACAGTGATGGCATAGAAATACGTCTACATTATCCCTTTCTTTCTTTTATAAAGCATCTTTACTACTGAGTACTTTAATCGTTCGGGAAACTGACCATTCTTAAAGGAAAAATTACAAATATGCCTAAGTACAGGGCTAACTTGTGGAGTACATTAATATTCTGACAGGCACTCCACCATATCCATGAAAGTCCTTAGACTTCAGTGATTTAATTATTGACTCATTCTCCCCTTTGTCAGTATCACAGAGGAGGATTTCAAACATCAATATCGGAAATGCATTTTTCCAACACAGATATACAGGGTGATTCAAAAAGAATACCACAACTTTAAAAATGTGTATTTAATGAAAGAAACATAATATAACCTTCTGTTATACATCATTACAAAGAGTATTTAAAAAGGTTTTTTTTCACTCAAAAACAAGTTCAGAGATGTTCAATATGGCCCCCTCCAGACACACGAGCAATATCAACCCGATACTCCAACTCGTTCCACACTCTCTGTAGCATATCAGGCGTAACAGTTTGGATAGCTGCTGTTATTTCTCGTTTCAAATCATCAATGGTGGCTGGGAGAGGTGGCCGAAACGCCATATCCTTAACATAGCCCCATAAGAAAAAATCGCAGGGGGTAAGATCAGGGCTTCTTGGAGGCCAGTGATGAAGTGCTCTGTCACGGGCTGCCTGGCGGCCGATCCATCGCCTCGGGTAGTTCAGGTAGTTACGGACAGATAAGTGCCAATGTGGACTCTCCATACAGTTGATTGTGGAATTTGCAGCTCTCTGCTAGCTCTGGGAGTCGATTTTCCTGGGCTGCGAACAAATGCTTGCTGGATGCGTGCTAAATTTTCATCACTCGTTCTCGGCCGTCCAGAACTTTTCCCTTTGCACAAACACCCATTCTCTGTAAACTGTTTATATCAACGTTTAATACACCACCTATCAGGAGGTTTAACACCATACTTCGTTCGAAATGCACGCTGAACAACTGTCGTCGATTCACTTCTGCCGTACTCAATAACACAAAGAGCTTTCTGTTGAGCGGTCGCCATCTTAGCATCAACTGACGCTGACGCCTAGTCAACAGCGCCTCAAGCGAACAAATGTACAACTAAATGAAACTTTATAGCTCCCTTAATTCGCCGACAGATAGTGCTTAGCTCTGCCTTTTGTCGTTGCAGAGTTTTAAATTCCTAAAGTTGTGGTATTCTTTTTGAATCACCCTGTATAATTCACTGTAGAAACTAAGTTTTCAATTAATCCACCAGCAATGCTCAGAAAATGATTGTTAAATACTGTACATATATCTGATTATTAGTAACACAGATATTTTTACTATGTACTGACTTCTTACCGTCGATCTTGTGCTGTTGACCAGACACTTCCTTCACAACTGACTGTATGGTTTTAATTTTATCGTGTGAATTAACTATTCTATTTGCGTACTGCTTTCTCTTCGCCCTCGATATAATATTTTTAAGTACGTTACAATACTGTTTGTAATGGGCTACTGTAACTTCTTTGTGACTGCTTCTAACATTCTGATATAATTCCCGCTTTGTTCTACATGATGTCCTTATCCCACTAATCAGCCGCTCAGGCTGCCTTTTACTGCTAATACTCCGTTTAGAAGGTTCTAATAGAAAGCAACTCTGAAAAAGCATGAGAAATGTGTTAAGAAAAGCATTTTGTATGTCATCTTTGTTATTGGCGATTATAAAGATCCTGCCGCTCTTGTTCCTTAACAAGGTTTAAAAAACCCTCTACTGCCTTTGCATTAGCTTTCCTTCATATTTTGTGACATTTGTTTGAATACAAAAAGCCTTTTAGTGTTACAATTTGTGCGTCATGGTGTGAATGGCCATTCACCCTTTTGCTAACAGAATGCCCATCTAGTAACGAAGAATGAATAAAACTATTGTCTATGGCTGTGCTTTTGCAAAATCATACACAATTAATATTGAAGTCACCACATATAACTAAATTTTTGCACTTCCTATTAAGTGAGCCAAGAACCCTCTCTAGCTTGAGCAGAAATGCTCGGAAATCGGAGTTAGGGGACCTATAAACAACAACAATTAGAAGTTTAGTTTCACTATATTCAACTGCCCCTGCACAACTTTCAAATATCTGTTCAGTGTAGTGCCGTGATACGTCTATGGACTCGAACGGAATACTGTTTTTTTCCGTACATGGCCACTCCCCCACTCTGCAAGGAACTCCTTGAAAGACAGCTAGCTAATCTGCGTCCTGGTAAAGGAAGCCTCAGAATTGTCAAATTATTTAAGTGGTGCTCCGGTATACCAATAATATCAAAGTCAACATCTATAAGCAGTTCACTAACTTTACCTCTAATACCTCTCATATTTTGATGAAATATGCTAATTCCTTCTCTACTTGGATACCTGACCACCTCTGAAGGTGATTCGTTAGAGGGTCTTCCTTTAAAAAGGTATACCTATCAACTGACTTCACTCTAAACAAGCAGCTCTAACAGCAACTTCATCTGCCTTCATTCGAGCTCTCACTTCATCATTAGTGTTCGATTCGTGATATTCTGGTAGTCCGTAAATAATCCAGCTGTTATTCTTATTTCCAGGTCAGCATTTAAAATCCATATTTCTGACTCGTAGGATAGAACAGACTCAACCATTAGCATACCGACTCTTTTCTTATTGTTATTAGTGATGTTCTTGTCCCACAAAACAGAATTGATACACGCTATTACTTTTCTGCTTTGTTGTATGCTGCATTTTATTTGTGTCGTACCCAGTCCATTTTTGTCAATATGTGCCCCTAGCTATTAAAAAAAAAATTTCAAACGTCTATAAGCACTATGGGACTTAACATCTGAGGTCATCAGTCCCCTAGACTTAGAACTACTTAAACCTAACTAACGTAAGGACATCACACACATCCATGCCCGAGGCAGGATTCGAACCTGCGACCGTAGCAGCAGCGCGGTTCCGGACTGAAGCGCCTAGAGCCGCTAGGCCACAGCGGCCGGCCCCCTAGCTATTCAAATTTTTCTACCTGTTTCATAGCTGCACCGTCACTGAAGGGAAGTTGAAATTTTGTGTCACTATTCACTACCAGGTGTTTGGCTTTTTGTGAGGATCATTTGCAGACCCCATTTATCATATTTCTAACATAAACCCCGCATCATGAACTCAGTAGGTTGTACGCTCTAATTTTGAATATCCCTTGGAGTTGTCAGGACGCGTATTTCGGCTACCCGTCGTGACTTCGCCCATGTCGAAAGTGCTACTCTCGAAACTAATAAATAGCATATGATACGAATAAAAAGACTCCTTTGATTTCGGTTTTGGTTTCCATTGTTTTTAAGGTTCTTTTTAATAATTTTTTTTGTATACAGTAACATTTCAAAACTTCGGAATACACTACATGTTTGGTTCTTGGGCTGCTCTGAGGTAAGAGTGTGAACTGGTTTTCTAAACTAAGAGTTAGTGAAAGGCTAACATGCAACTGACAATGACTACCAGTTAGTGAAAGGCCACCATACAACTGACCACGCGAATAACAGTTATTACTGTAAATCAGTTCCAACGTAATCGAACGTCCTGAACTTCAACAAGGGAAACATTGATAATTCGCCTACATTTAGTGTGTAAGCCGATTACGACCATTGATATATGAATAGTAAAGAGATAGACTTCTCCAGTTTCTATCACATAGCTTCTAACGTACTAACTCCGCAAGGCATCGTACTATTCAAACTCCATAACACTGCAGTAGTGTCCTAATTATGTGACGAATAGTGATAAAAAAAACAGCTTCCGTGACATAAAGGTTTTCTGCTAAAATCTAAAGCGAGAAGGGAAGCCGGCCGCGGTGGTCTAGCGGTTCTAGGCGCGCAGTCCGGAACCGCGCGACTGCTACGGTCGCAGGTTCGCATCCTGCCTCGGGCATGGATGTGTGTGATGTCCTTAGGTTAGTTAGGTTTAAGTAGTTCTAAGTTCTAGGGGACTGATGACCACAGTAGTTGAGTCCCATAGTGCTCAGAGCCATTTGAACCATTTTTTTCGAGAAGGGAAACAAAACAGTACATTGTTAGCATTTCCTGCGTCGCAGTCGGTTTTGACAGAAAACCTGTACATTGTTGTATAAGGAAATATACAGCCCATTTCCGCCCTGATCGTGTAGAAAATTTCAAGTGAATCAGTGAAGAACATTCTGATGTATTTGTTAACTACGCTTCCCTTTTGTATATTACTACAAATTTATGTGAGATGGAATACAAGCTACAGCAATTGTTGAAGTAATATACAGCCTTCTGTTACGCTCATTTTTAAATAAACGTGCACCGTAAAGGACCCAATATACATATATCTTCGTTATAATAGTGATCTTTGTTTTTAAACACAAAATATGTTGCAAGAACGGCTATGAGACAGCAAAAGTACGAGAATATAATACGAATAAAACAGCCAGCAGTTACAACAACCAGAACACAGACTATGGGTGTCTTTATCAGGAACTGCGCAGTGACGCAAAAAGATTATAAATAAACATTAACATAAAGAAAAACTGAGAAATAGCCAGCTTTTATTGCCAACAAGTTTGTAAGAAGAGCGTACTCACATGTTGTACCCGGCGAACAAATTTAAGGGCAATAATGCTCTCGTTACATAAAGTACTTCCTTAAGAAATTGCTGTTACAACCACATAAAGTACAAAGAATACTTTTTTAGGAAAAAAAGTACAAACATATACAGCTACAACTTGTCCTTTGACGATCATTTAATAGTTACAGGGAACAAGCCTGAAGGATTTGTTGAAGTCAGCATCCTGCAGTCAGAGAGAAAAGGTTTGGGACTTAACATTCTTTGAGTGACGGTTTCATTTTTAATGTACAGTTGTAATCACGTAATACTTTTTTTTAAGATAGTATAAAGCCGTTACTTAGAAATACCTAATTTCACTACTCTTTCTCCTCAGAGTAGGCTCTGAAATATCGTTTTCCTCTATCTACTTAGCATTAATTACATTGTACGTGTTTCGTACAAAAATGTACCTAATGTTTATTGTTGCATTGGCCAATATAAATTGGAAATTTGTGGTAAGGTCTTATGGGACCAAACTGCAGAGATCATCGGTCCATAAGCCTACATACCACTTAATCTAACTTAAACTGACTTACGCTATGGACAACACACACACACCCATGCCCGAGGGAGGAGTCGAACCTCCGACGGGGGGAGCCGCACAGACCGCGACAAAGCGCCATAGACCGCGCGGCTACCCCGCGCTTCATTGGCCAATACAATGTTTCATTTTGCGTAATACTGGCTGTTGAGGAGGTGAGATGAACTCTTGCATGCTATTAAAAATACTTCTTGTAAGTTAGTCAGCTGGTGTCTTGGACCGTTCCTATATGGCGCAACTTGAGTCGTGTCCACGTTGTGGCAACTTCGGCATTTGAGCCTCTTAGTCTGATCCCTCCTTCAGTGTCTGTCTGCTCTTGCAGCCCTAATCGGTTTGTGCCGTGCTTCTCAACGTAGTTATACTTCTACTGGCTGTTACTAGCTCTGTGTCGTTTGCAATTTCTATAATTTTGTGTGGTTCTAATATTAATTTCTTCATGAACTATTTTATGTTACGAGAGTATTTCACTAAGGACACAAAAGGAAGACGATAGCGGTATGCACATATATATATAGCGGCAGTATTACGTACACAAGGTATGAAAGCACAGTGCTTCGGCGGAGCTGCAATTTGCACTCAGGTTATTCGTGTGAAAAGGTTTCTGACGTGATTACGGCCGCATTTTGAACGCGAAATGGTAGCTGGAACTAGACGCAGGGACATCCTATTTCTAAAATCGTCAGGGAATTCAATATCCCGAGATGCACAGCGTCAAGAGTACCACATTTCAGGCATTTCCTCTCACCACGGACAAAGCAGTGGTTGACGGCCTTCACTTAACGACCGAGAGCAGCGGCGTTAGCGTAGAGTTGTCAGTGCTAAGAAACAGGCAACACCGCGTGAAACAACCGCTGAAATGAACGTGCGACGTATCGATTGGGACAGCGCGGTTACAATTGCTGTTAATAGACTATGGCAGCAGACGACCGACGCGAGTACCTTTGCTAACAGCAGGACATCGCCTGCTGCGCCTCTTCGTGACCATACTGGTTGGACCGTAGGTGACTGGAAAACCTTGACCTGGTCAGATGAGTTCCGATTTCAGCTGGTAAGATCTAATGCTAAGGTTATGACGCAGAGCCCACGACGGAATGGAACCAAACTGTCAACGAGACACTTAGCAAGCTGGTGGTGGCTTCATAATGGTGTGAGCTGTGTTTACTTGGAATGGACTGCATCATGTGGACTAACTGAACCGATCATTGACTGAAAATGGTTATGTTCGGCTACTAGGACACCATTTGCTGCCAACAGAGAGAGAATTTTTATGGATGACAATGCACCATGACACCGGGCCAGAATTGTTCGTAGTGGGTTTGAAGAACTTTCTGGGCAATTCGAGCGAATTATTTGCCTACGCAAATCGCCGACATGGAACCCATTGAACATTTATGGGACATAATAAAGAGGTCAGTTCGTGCAAAAACCCTGCATCGGCAAGACTTTTACAATTACGGGCGGCTATAGAGGCATCATGGCTCACAAGGGGAGGCCGCCAATTGTGAAATTCAGATTCGATTCATACTGCACATAATAAAAGCTCATGGCCAAAGGTGTAATGTGGCAAAGCACCAAGATGCACTTCTCAGCCGTTGTCGAGAAAATCGACAGTTAGAAGAAACCGTTGCCGTGAAATACTCTCTACGATTAATAACTTTCTGCAGCGTCGTGGCACAGCGGTAAGCGCTCGGGTTCGTAATCCGAAGGTCGCCGGATCGAATCTCGTGCCATGCAACTTTTTTTTTATTATTAGTTTTTTATAATTCAAATATATATATATATATATATATATATATATATATATATATATATATATATATATATATATATATATACTATTAATGAATTGCTTACACATGTTGGTGAAGGCGGATCGCTCTCCAATTGTACCGCCTCCATTTTTCCCTTTTTTTTTAACAGAGTGTACCAAAGCTCTCCCGTCCGCATTGATTTTCGACGATGTTATAAGTTGCGCTAGGGACCGCATCTACCTTCTTTCGAAGTTAGCACGCAACTACGCTGTTATGCGGCGGCTCGTTTCGGCCCATTCAACATCTGTCCTTCAAGTGTAACGAGCGAGCAACGGAGTTTAAATTTCATACCTGCCACAGCAAATTTGTGTTCGTGGTGTCTCTATTCTAATTCGAACGTTTAACTTACGCTATACGTATTCGTTTCGGAATATCGTTTCTACGTCTTTCGTTAACTATACGTGGATAACATTATGAAGATAATTAATAACATTTGTGAAATACAACTTTGTTTTCGGAAAACATAATGATGTTCGAAGTCGCCAGTTTTTCCACGAGAAACGACTTTCATTAACTTATTATATGCATAACTGTTGCAACTGATTGCCGGGAATTATATATATATGTGTGTGTATATACACATTTGAATTACAAGAAACAAATACTAAAAAAAAAAAAGTTGCATCGTGCGAGATTCGATCCGGCGACCTTCGGATTACGAACCAGAGCGCTTACCGCTGCGCCACGACGCTGTACAAAGTTATTAATCGTAGAGAGTATTTCACGGCAACGGTTTCTTTTAACTGTCGATTTTCTCGACAACGGCTCAGAAGTGCGTCTTGGTGCTTTGCCACATTACACCTCTGGCCATGAGCTTTTATTATGCGCAGTATGAATCGAATCTGAATTTCACAATTGGCGGCCTCCCCTTGTCAGTGTTTCTGCAGGGAACCACAGCCACTTGTTGAGTCCATGCCACGTCGGGTTACAGCACAACACTGGGCGACAGGAAGTCCGACATGGTACTAGGAGGTGTCCCACGGCTTTTGTCATTTCAGTTTATTGCTCTTAAATTTTTTGGTCACTTACTACATCCAAGTGCATGCTTTTTATAAATCTTTTCGCAATGAAAACAGTTTAATCTTTAGTTTTTCTCTATATCATTGTTTGTTAATAATCATTCCAGGTAATTGTGAATCTTCTGATGAAGAGACCCATAGTTAGTGTTGAAACCTTGTAAAATAAAAATATTATTGCAACTGGTTGGCTGTTTGATACCCAACACAAACATAAAATCCTCTACCATTTAAGTCACTTGGTGTTATAGCCTCTTTCAGTAGGCGTGCAATTTAAGATGCCATTAAGGTCTTACATTTCTGCCGACCTTGAGCTTCCCATTGTCAATTCAATCCAGCTGTCTTTGTTGAGTCCGTCTCCCATCGATCCGGTGCTCACCCGATCGCAATTTCTTGGTACATTAGTCTACACCCCACTTTGTTTTAACCATCCGCCTTTCTTTCTTAGAGCGACGTGGCCAGCCCACTGCCACGCCAAGGTATTTACTTCATCCCTGAAAAGGCGGACATACTGGTGCAAAATGACGTCCCGATACACCTGACCTGTTACAGTTCCTCTGTCAAAGACATGCAGGCGCGTACGTGTACCAATAACAATCCCACCCCACACCATCAAACCACGACCTCCATACAGGTCCCTTTAAAGGGCATTAAGGGGTTGGTATCTGGTTCCTGGTTGACACCAGATGAAAACCCGGCGAGAATCACTGTTCAGACTATACCTGGACTCGTCCATGAATGTAACCTGGGACCACTGTTCCAATGACCATGTACTGTGTTCTTCACACCGGGCTTTACGGGCTCTCCTGTGATCAGAGGTCAGTGGAATGCACCTTGCAGGTCTCCGGACGAATAAACCACATCTGTTCAGTCGTCTGAAGACTGTGTGTCTGGAGACAAATGTTCCAGTGGCTGCGGTAAGGTCCCGAACAAGGCTACCTGCACTACTCCGCGGCCGTCTGCGGGCACTGATGGTGAGATATCGGTCTTCTTGTGGTGTTGTACACGGTGGACGTCCCGTATTGTAGCGCCTGGACACGTTCCCTGACTGCTGGAATCGTCTTCATAATCTTCACACTTCGTGGCACACGGAGGGCCCGTGCTACGACCTGTCTGTTTGACCAGCCTCCAGTCTTCCTAGTTTTCTGCCCCTCATAACGTCATCAATACGTGTTCTTTGAGCCATTTTCGACACACAGTCACCATTAGCACGTCTGAAAACGTCTGCACACTTACTCGCTGCAACGTACTCTGGCATGCACCAACACACCTCTGCGTATGTGGACTACTGCCAGCGCCACCGTGCGACGACCGCAGGTCAGATGCACCGCACGGTCATACCCCGAGATGATTTAAACCCGCAAACCGCCCACCAGAGCGTTGTTCCACCATGTATAAGCATTATCCTTAATTTGTGAGCACGAGTGTATATTCCGTGTCACCTCGGAGACCGGCAGCAGTCGGACTGGCGAACTACCGTCCCACGCGGAGCCTGCCCTCAACACCACAACTGCGTCTGGAGTGGTGCCGGCTCCAGAAAGCACAGACTGCTGACAAATGGCGCCGTTCTGCGATGAGCGACGAACAGCGGTTGTGCACGTTGACGAGTATGTCGAAACTTCGGGAGAGGTCACATTCTTGCAGTGTTGTGGAGAGTCACGGCGGTGTTCTTGTTGGCGTCACGTAGCCATCGAGTATGACTCCAGATCACGGCCGCTGGTGACTTAGGGGGCTCAGAGGTCACAGTGGTCATACTGCCTCCTCACGCGTTACGTGTAGTACAACATCACGGTACCATTTTCAACACGACAATGCTCGTGCACACATACAATGTGTCTCAATGAAATGTCTGCATGATACTGATATACTGCCGTGGCCAGGAAGATCACCAGATGTGTCCCCGACAGAAGACGTGTGGGACCAGCTCCGACAGAGTCAACTCCGTCTCGATGCCAGCATCCAGGACATCGAGGACCTGCTAGGATAGCTGTGGGTCACCTCGCCTCGGGACAGGGTACAACAACGGCTTTGCGACGCCCTTCCCAACCCAGGCTGAAGGAGGTGCAACGTAACACTGACAACTGAACTCATACTGCCAAGTTCCTTTCAGATTTGGCTCATCCAGCGAATTTTCACTTCTTTTCTGCCTCCCTTTCTAGCTTCTTCGCTTTTTTTAGGAGCCAATGTATATCATGTGAGAAAAGTTTCGTGAGTGAAGTACTCGTTTCGTTAGTGAAGCAAATGAAATCAGTGAATCCCATAGAATGCTTCAATAACGAAACGACAGCCTGCATAAAGTGTATCAGAAGCGTCTTTTCTGCCTGTGGTTGTTTGTGTTATTTTGTGTGTGACTGTAATTACGGCATTACCTCGTATTCCACTTTAATCTGTCTGAGCATTTGCAGAACGTGAATAAAGCTATAAATGATTGTACCTGTCGCTTGTGACACGTCAATTTACAAAATCGCTCTTTAAAAAGATGCGTTAAGCGGAAATTAACCTGTTGAAACTAGCTCCTTAATTATTTTTTTATTAAACACTTACCTACAGAATTTTCCCTGGCAAAGACAACTCAGATTTAACTTATTCATTTACTACCGACAATATACAAGACCAACGCAATCTGACTGCTATACATTGACAACATGACTTCCAATAATTAACGCAAAAGTATGGGTCCTGAATTGCAAGAAACCCTAACAAAATTACGAATCCAAAAAAATATCAAATTAAAGAAATATGAAACCACCTCCAACTCTGTTAATTGCCTAAACTCATTTCAATCACGAATCCCAATAGTGCAAATCGCATTCTTTTTCATAAGTCACTTGTCACTTACCTCACAAAAAATCATCATAAAACGAACTGCAGCAATTACAGCAAGTAGCAACAACAACCAGCTACATACAAAGATTCTAACTACTATAGACTCTGACTACTAGGAGACATATGGTTAGCAAAAAGAAAGACTTTGTTGAGGAACAAACAATGTATTTAGAAAAGTTTTCCTTATTCATGTGACATCCAATTCCAAAAATTATATGGTTGTCAATAATTTCACTGCCCAAACATTATCAACCATACATCAATCCTCATACATTTCCTATCGTATTTTCTTATAAACGCTTCATTTCATCTCACTGTACAATGCATTTCCTACCAACACAGAGTCTCCACTTAGAATATCATGTCCTAGTCCGTCCAAGCACAGAATCCCTTTCCGAGCGCGCAGAACGCTGTCAGCGATATTAACACAGTCTATAGCGCTGCCAACATACAAACATGCTACTTACACTGTAGGCTATATGTATCGAACAAAACTTTTCGGATAATGTAATAAGCAGCTGGTTTTAATAATTTATGTGCGTTTTTCTTGACTGACGCAGCCTTGCCTCCCGGTCCTGCAGTCACAATCTTGTGTCCAGGTGCTTTCGCAACCGACTGCAGTGTGAGATCATTATTGATGTACATCAAATGTATTCGCAGTTGCCAAAATGGACAACCATCAGCTGTAGAATGGAACGACGACAATGAAAATTTGTGCCGTCCGAGTCTCGAACCCGGATTTCCCGCTTATCTCGAGCGGTCGCCTTACCATTAGGCTAACCGACCACGCTTCACAGGCTACACCCAAACTTCCATATGTGGTCAACCATGTGTCTACAACCTCCACTCGTACATTCATTTTGTGCACTGCCGGAAAATATTTAGTCCACCCTTTTAGACGTTTCCAATTCCCTTAACAGTTATTCTTGCAACAGTGCATATGGAGTACATGAAACCATTCATTACATTCACAGATAAGTAGCACAAGTGGTTCTGATGCAGCAGGTACCGACCCATGCTGAAACACCTGTATTAGTACGTCGTGTAGCCTCCACAGGCAGCAATGCAGGCGCTGACTCTGGAATCCAGTCGGTCATAAAGATGGCGAATACTGTTGGGCAACACTTTATAGCAGTCCTGCTGGACCTGTTAACGTAATTGTGCAAGAGATGTTGGTTGAGGAGTTACAAGAGTCACTTCTCGTCCCATCACATCTGCTCGTTTGGTGACAAGTCCTCGATCATGCTGGCTAGGGAAGCTACTTGTACTATTAGAAGAGGCCTCGCACGAAGTCGGCGTTCCAAAACTTCCCAAAGGTGTGTTCTATATGATTCAGGTGAGGACTCTGTGCAGGCCAGTCCATTACAGGGATGTTATTGTCGTGTAACCACTGCGCCACAGCTCGTGCATTATGAACAGGTGCTCGATCGTGTTAAGAGATGCAATCGTCATTGCCGAATTACCTTTCAACAGTGGGAAGGAAGAAGGTGCTTAAAACATCAACGTAGGCCTGTGCTGTGATAATGTCGCGCAAAAGAATAAAAGGTGCAAGCCCCCTCAATGAAAAACACGACCACGGCATAACACCACCGCCTCCGAATTTTACTGTTGGCACTACACACGCTGGCAGAGGACGTTCATCCGGTATTCGCCATACCCACACCCTGCCATTGGATTGCTAAACTGTGTACCATGATTCGTCACTCCACACAACGTTTTTCCACGGTTCAACCTCCAATGTTTACGCTCCTTACACCAAACGAGGCGCCGTTTGGCATTTACCGGCTTGATGGGTAGCTTATGAGCAGCAGCTCGACCATGAAATCCAAGTTTTCTCACCTCCCGCCTAACTGTCATAGTACTTGCAGTGGATCCTGATGCAGTTTGGAATTCCTGTGTGATGGTCTGGATAGATGTCTGCCTATTACACATTACGACCCTCTTCAACTGCCGGCGGTCTCTGTCAGTCAACAGACGAGGTCGGCCTGTACGCTTTCGTGCTCTTCGTGTCCCTTCACGTCCCAACTTCCCTATCACATCGGAAACAGTGGACCTAGGGATGTTTAGGAGTCTGAAAATCTCGCGTAGAGACGTATGACACAAGTGACACTCAATCAGCTGACCACGTTCGAAGTCCGTGAGTTCCTCGGAGCGCCCCATTTTGATCTCTCACGATGTCTAATGACTAATGAGGTCACTGTTATGGAGTACCTGGCAGCGGGTGGCAACACAATGCACCTAATGTGAAAACCGGATGTTTTTGGGGGTGTTCGGATACTTTCGAGCACGTAGAAGACATTTTCTTGAGATATTTACCATTTGTTACAAACGTGTCTTACCTTCATCGTCAGTGATGTATGGGACAAAGCACGACATATGTGTGTAGCACGTGGACTAGGCGAGGAACTTTTAATTTCTAGCCGGCCGCGGTGGCCGTGCGGTTCTAGGCGCTCCAGTCCGGAGCCGCGCTGCTGCTACGGTCGCAGGTTCGAATCCTGCCTCGGGCATGGGTGTGTGTGATGTCCTTAGGTTAGTTAGGTTTAAGTAGTTCTAAGTTCTAGGGGATAAATGACCACAGTAGTTCAGTCCCATAGTGCTCAGAGCCATTTGAACCATTTTTTTGTAATTTCTATCGCATTAGTACCACTAATTGAGATAAATTAATTATTGAGATCTTATATAGTCAGTATTAGGGTCTTACAAAATTGTGATAACAGTAATGACCTTAGAGAATAATTTACTTTCGTGACTGAAACAGAATCGACTCGTTTAGTTTTTACGCCAGACAATTTCATTTTACCCGTCAGGGCGTAGTTACTCCCAGGGTGGGAACCACTGCTCTAGACTCAAAAGAGTAATTCACGGATCAAAAACAAAACTGTAAGTACAACTGGCTGCTATGACAATGGGGTCAACGGAAAGATCATAGTTTCAAAAAATGGCTCTGACAAGGGAACCTCCCCATCGCACCCCCCTCAGATTTAGTTATAAGTTGGCACAGTGGATAAGCCTTGATAAACTGAACACAGATCAATTGAGAAAACAGGAAGAAGTTGTGTGGAACTATGAAAAAATAAGCAAAATATACAAACTGAGTAGTCCATGGGCCACATAGGCAACATCATGGACGCTGTGAGCTCAGGAGCGCCGTGGTCCCGTGGTAGCGTGAGCAGCTGTAGAACGAGTGGTCCTTGGTTCAAGTCTTCCCTCGAGTGAAAACTTTACTTTCTTTATTTTTGCATAGTTATTATCTGTCCGTTCGTTCATTGACGTCTCTGTTCACTGTAATAAGTTTAGTGTCTGTGTTTTGCGACCGAATCGCAAAACTGTGCGATTAGTAGGCGAAAGGACGTGCCTCTCCAATGGGAACAGAAAACATTTGATCGCAAGGTCATAGGTCAACCGATTCCTCCACAGGAAAACACGCCTCATATATTCTATACGACACTGGTGACGGCATGTGCGTCACATGACAGGAATATGTTCTGGACCCACCTAACTTGTACACTTGGCGAATGGGTAAAAAGATTCTTCTACCTTGCCCGATTTAGGTTTTGTTGTGGATGTGATAATCACTCCCAAAAAGTGATGAAAACGTAAGAGTTGGTCACATAAACTGAAAATAAGAAATTAAAGTTTTCAGTCGATGGAATATTAGAACCTAGGACCTTTCGTTCCGCAGCTGCTCACGTTACCGCGAGACCACGGCGCACCTCCGCTATCTGTGTCCTTGATGTTGCCTATCTTCCCATGAACTACTCAGTTTGTATATTTTGCTTATTTTTTCACAGTTCCACACAACTTCTTCCTGTTTTCTCAATTGATTTGTGTTCAGTTTTTCAAGGCCTATCCACTGTGCCAACTTATAACTAAATCTGAGGGGGGTGCGATCGGGAGGTTCCCTTGTGAGCACTATGGGACTTAATATCTATGGTCATCAGTCCCCTAGAACATAGAACTACTTAAACCTAACTAACCTAAGGACAGCACACAACACCCAGCCATCACGAGGCAGAGAAAATCCCTGACCCCGCCGGGAATCGAACCCGGGAACCCGGGCGTGGGAAGCGAGAACGCTACCGCACGACCACGAGATGCAGGCAAAGATCATAGTTTCTATAACAGAATAATTAAATCCACAACGTTCTGTATCTAACGTTTCCGGATAGGTGAAGGTTTGAATATGAACACATCACAAGCTGGTGAACTTTCTTGAGGGAGCATAAAATTTTTAAAAATGAAAAAATAAGTTCTAATTAATTTCTTAACCAGTTTTGCACTATTTTAAACAGAAAATTCCAAATTATTTTATGGCATTAAAACATGGTTTTTTACTTTTTCGTTGCCTTCCAGCTCCCCTTAAGTTTTGTGCTCTAGTCTAGTATACTGTGCAGCACACTGAGCTGGGTATTCGTTGGTCCTGCGGTGGTAATCGAAGGCACTGTCACCAATGCGGGCTGCGTAAAAATTAGTGCGAACCAACCGTCTGATGACGGCGGCATCTTCCAGCAGGATAACGGCCCGTGCTACAGCGGTTTGAGCAGCATCCTATGGAACTCACGTTCATATCTTGGCCACTAAATTCACTCCTGGGACCACACAGATCTGGAAACCTGCCAACGACCTGTCGAACCTGTGTCACGCAGAGTCTCTCATGTACTGGGTTCTAAACGCGGACCAGCACCTTATTAAACAAGTGATCTTAATGTTTCGTAGCGCCTTTTCCCTACATACTGTAAGATGGCAAGAACTATGCCCCTTACATGAAGTCATTAAAGATCACCTAACTCACGTTGAGCGAGCAGTACAGCTGAACAAAAATGACAGACAAGGCACAATGCATCTTGTAGATGGTATAGTACGGACGTATTGAAATAATTAATGTTGGGTGATGGTTTTAAAGTAATTCAAGCGACATGAAAACTTTGTGGAAACGCGTCGATTTACTGGAGGCTAGTTTATCCCAGGGAAGTATTCAGAGTTGACCGCGGCCGGGGTGGGGAGTGGTGAAGGGAAGCGACAATAGGCAGCTTAGGACGGCTCAAGCTCTGAGAAAGCGGTAACGGGGCACGGCCTCCAGCTGCATTAAGATGAGTGACAGTGAGTGGATGGTTGGTTGACCCCATGCTGGTGAACCTCCGCTGGGACTAGCCACACAGTCCACGACTGCGGCGCGTTAGACCGCTCGGAGACCGTGCGGCTGGTCCCGGCGGAGGTTCGAGTCCTCCCCCGGGCATGGGTGTGTGTGTTTGTCCTTAGGATAATTTAGGTCATGTAGTGTGTAAGATTAGGGACTGATGACCTAAGCAGTTACGTCCCATAAGATTTCAGACACATTTCTTATAAGAGAAGAGAGAAGACCACTCGGCTAAGGCCGTGCAGCACTCTCTGTTGATCTGTTAGTCAATTAGCTGGGGTGGACACACGCCTAAACCAGATAAGTGACGGGCGGGGTGTTACAGTACGTACAAATGTGAGGTTTCCCCCAAGGTCTGCGCTCGGCGTCTTGCCTTTGCAGAGAGGCGCCAACTGCTGAGCTATTTCAAGCACCCACCGGTCACATTGAGATATCAGCCGCCTGTCCCCCGTTCCCTGCCCCGCCTCGTGCGTGCCGCACACTTCCGCCCTGCCGCCTCGCGCCTGCCGCCTGCCCAGCTTTTAACGATATTACGCCGGGAGGCGGCGCTGCGCCGCGCCCACAGTGGAGCAGCCGGCAGGACGCCGCCGCCGCCGCCGCCACCGACTCGTGTGGGATAAGAAATTGAACAACGGGTCCGAACGCGGAAAAAAGGGAGCCACACAAGCTGGCCGTCCTAAAAAATAGCGCCGCCATAATCCCGCGAATGGGGTCAGCCCGACACCGAAGGGCGAACGGAAATTTATGCGAACCCACTTTCCCCGCGTCGTCTGAAAATTTCATGAGAAATTACACCCTGACTTTTTTCACCCCATCCAACTTTAATTTTTTTTTATTTTTATAATCGAACTTCGTGTGTGACTAAATTCTCTGGTGACAGGATGGATTCATTGAGTACGGAAGTGGACAGTGCGTCACTTTTATTGGTCTTCCGCGGTCGTTGCCTTCCGCGATAAAGCGTTGCCGTGTGTGTCACCGCGCCGTCAGGCTGTTTTCAAAACCAGTAACTCTATGTCGTCCTAATCAACGTGAGAACGCGGTCACACACCCAGAGACATTTCACTGTATACAGAATGAGATTTTCACTCTGCAGTGGAGTATGCGCTGATATGAAACTTCCCGGCAGATTAAAACTGTGCGCTCGACCGAGACTCGAACTCGGGACCTTTGCCTTTCGCGGGCAAGTGCTCTACCATATGAACTACCGAAGCACGACTCACGCCCGGTACTCACAGCTTTACTTTCTCCCAGTATCTAGTCTCCTACCTTCCAAACTTTCCAGAAGCTCTCCTGCGAATCTTGCAGAACTGGCACTTCTGAAAGGAGTGTTGCAAGGTTCGCAAGAGAGCTTCTGAAGCCGAGCGACCGCTACGGTCCCAGGTTCGAATCCTTTCTCGGGCATGGATGTGTGTGATGTCTTTAGGTCAGTTAGGTTTAAATAGTTCTAAGTTCTAGGCGACTGATGACGTCAGAAGTTAACTCGCATAGTGCTCAGAGCCATTTGAACCATTTTGAACCACATACTACGTAAATGACATTTTCTTATATTGCTGGTTTATAACTATTACTTCTCACTGGAATTTCACTGTCCAAAAAGTCCTTCTAACTAGGTAGAACTATTTACTCACATATTACCTAGTCATTTGTCACCTAAACTACACTGAACAGCCAAAGAAACTGATACAGAGCCTCCACCAAGCTTACAGAGCCCTCTGCTACTTGCAGGGTCCATACATTCACGAGTTTGTCTCCATACCCGTACACATCCATCCCCTCGATACAATTTGAAACAAGAATCGTCCGACCAGGCAACATGTTTCCAGTCGTCAACAGTCCAATGTCGCTGTTGACGGGCCCAGGCGAGGCGTAAAGCTTTGTGTCGTGCTGTAATCAAGGGTACATGAGTGGGCTTTCGGCTTCAAAAGCCCATATCGATGATGTTTCGTCGAATGGTTCGCACGCCGACACTTGTTGATAGCCCAGCAATGAAATCTACAGAAATTTGCTAAAGGCTGCACTTATGTGACGTTGAACGATTCTCTTCAGTCGTTGTTGGTCCCGTTTTTGCTGGATCCTATTCGAGCCGCAGCGATGTCGGAGATTTGATGTTTTACCGGATGTCTGACATTAATGGTACATTCGTGAAATGGTCGCACGGGAAAATCCCCACTTCATCGCTACCTCAGAGATGCTGCGCCAACTATAACACCATGTTCAAACTCACATAAATGTTGATAACGAACACACTTAAATCTTGATAACCTGCCATTGTAGCAGCAGTAACGGATCTAGTAACGCGTCAGGCCGGCCGTGGTGGCCGTGCGGTTCTAGGCACTTGAGTCCGGAACCGCGTGACTGCTACGGTCGCAGGTTCGAATCCTGCCTCGGGCATGGATGTGTGTGATGTCCTTAGGTTAGTTAGGTTTAAAAAGTTCTAAGTTCTAGGGGACTGATGACCTCAGATGTTAAGTCCCATAGTGCTCAGAGCCATTTGAACCAACTGCGTCAGGCAGTTGTTGTCTTATATAGGCGTTACAGAGCGCAGCGCCGTATTCTGCGTGTTTGCATATCTCTGTATTTGAGTACGCATGGCTATGCCTGTTTATTCGGCGCTTCAGTGTATCATTGTCCGGAGAAGAGAAAGCAGAATTACGTTAATGACGCGAGGTGAGACGGAAACAGGAGTCATTAGGAACTCTTGGCTCGTTGCTGACAGCTTGATCAAAAATGATGCAAATGGCTCTGACCACTATGGGACTTAACATCTGACGTCATCAGTCCCCTAGAACTTAGAACTACTTAAACCTAAGGACAGCACACACATCCATGCTCGAGGCAGCATTCGAACCTGCGACCGTGGCAGCAGCGCGGTTCCGGACTGAAGCGCCTAGAACCGCTCGGCCAAAGCGGCCGGCTTCACAGCTTGATGCATCATCGTGAGTTTAAATGTCAGTAAGTCAATGCTATTATTTGATTTGCATTGCAATGATTCGTTAAAAGAAATCGGACTTCGTAACATGACTTTAGAATGAATACAGGTTCTTTTGTTGAGCATAGGAAGTGCATTCAGCGCTGCAGCAAAGGCGTCCGATCTAAATATGAATTAGAAAGATTGTATCTTTCAAGTAAGTAAAAATAGTGTTGGCACTACAAAGAAAAAACCACTGGCAGGTCAGGCGAACAAAACGACGAGAAAGTGACACTGGAAGCTGACAAGGACTCAGCAGTTGTTTGTTTGCTATGAAGGAGTCTATTAATTTTACAAATATTTTTAACGTTGTCTGAGGATTCGTTAGGCTTATACGCATTTTATATATTGTTATAGTGTGTAATGTTATGTGAGCCTCACTGCCCTTTTTTTAACTAATTTGTGCCTGATTTTCATTCTTAGAAGCTCAGTAATGCATGTAACCGTGAATGTGATTCAAAAAATACTTGAAATGAAGTGAAGCGCAGCTGGACAGTAAGAAACTGTTTAGCGCGCAATCCTCGCAAAGATAGTAGTTGTGAATCTTTGAGTATGGACTCTAAAAAAAAAGACAACTGATTTATTAAAAAAAAGAGGACTGTTAATACGTATCTTGCGGATAGAAGTGTTGCTAGGTCGTCGTTCAGAACGTATTGCTACATTTAATGAAAATTAATGTTTAAGTGATAAAATCGAGTAAGGTATGGGTAAGAGTTGCCAAGCATTTATGTATGCAAATTTTCTGGAAGTGAAAAGTCGCGCGTGATTAGCCGAGCGGTTTCAGGCGCTGCAGTCCTGGACTGTGCGGCTGGTCCCGGCGGAGGTTCGAGTCCTCCCTCTGGCATGGGTGTGTGTGTTTGTCCTTAGGATAATTTAGGTTACGTTGTGTGTAAGCTTAGGGACTGGTGACCTTAGCAGTTAAGTCACATAAGATTTCACACACATTTGAACATTTTTTTGAAGAATATAAATATCTTGTTTTTGGAAAGGGAGGTGAACTTCATTGTCGTCGCCGGCCATCAATCGACAGAATTGTAAGTGTTCAAAGTTCACTAAAATACAGGAAAGGAAATGCATTCTCTATAGGTTTTATTCAATACGTAACAACCTCTCATAATTTCTTAATGACAGTAACTGGATTATGATCCTGTACAATAGTATGTGCTGAACTCAACTGGCCAATTTTGATGTGGCAGGACGCGTAGTTTGAAGGAAGTTTGTGTGCCAAGCAATCTCCTTTTCTCACGAAAAACAGATTGCTTTTTGATCGTATGTACTTACAACAGTGGTCCCTTAGGTACGATAAGCTACGAAAACTTGGGCTCAAAGCTATCAGCAATACGTCCAAGTAACCAACAGAGTCGTACTTTAAATTTTAAAGAACAGTAACTCCCTCCAAATTATAATACATCACCAACTGGTGCAGAAGCGGATCACTTAAGGAGGCAGCAACCAAAATTCAGGTACCAGTTACGATTTAAACTAAAGTCTCAACCAAAATCAATCTCTCTCTCTCTCCAAACACATATACAAATATTCATATTATTTTATAAGTGCGATGATCACGGATGGCACTGCAGGCCTTGCAACGTGCTCGCTTGCTGGCCGCAAGCCTGGTGAGGAATTCTCGTGGTCGACAAACTACTCGATAGTCGTCGGTGCAATCAGACGTGCTGCCGTGCCTCTCCTGAACGCGCTACACACGTGCTCCACGGTATGGGTAGGCCAGTCCATTCTCCGAAAATCGTCTCTTTCCAAGAACTCTTTTCTACCTAGTATGTCCGACGTGGTCGTGCATTTTCGTTCACAAAAATTGAAGTCAGGCCGAAACCACCCCGCAAAATGCGCACGGGGAGGGAGGTACAGTGTCACCATAACAATGAGTGTACTGTGTTCAAAGATTACCGACGTCACATTTTTTTCCCCACACTATATCACCCGGCCCACGAAAACCGTCAAATTCGACAAACGTTGCTTGGCACAGTGTGTGTTCCCACCTCTCGCCTTTTGAGAACACGTAATTCACCCAGGAACAATGTCGAACACGATCATTTTGACGGTCCAGGTGTTACGGCGTAGGGAGGCATAATTTTGTGTGGGCGTACTGACCTCCAGATCTTTGAACACAGAACAATTACCGGTCAACGTTATTGTGACACTGTACTTCTTCACTACGTGCGCCTTTTTAGGTGTGGATTTCGCAGTGGTTACATTTTTACGGATGACATTGCGCGACCGCTTGGAAGTGGTAAGGCATGTGAACCAGACGAGACCCCAATAATATGCAACAGAGATTATGCGAAAGAACTTGTCCCACTTCTAGCAGCAGTTTCTCGCTTCATTCCAATAACAAATCATTCCCGTTTCCAAGAAGGAACGTTCAGCAGATTCACATGATAATAAATGGTTCAAATGGCTCTGAGCACTATGGGACTTAACATCTAAGGTCATCAGTCCCCTAGAACTTAGAACTACTTAAACCTAACTAACCTAAGGACATCACACAACACCCAGTCATCACGAGGCAGAGAAAATCCCTGACCCCGCCGGGAATCGAACCCGGGAACCCGGGCGTGGGAAGCGAGAACGCTAGCGCACGACCACGAGCTGCGGACTCACATGATAATAGGCTTTTATCACTGACGTCACTCTGTTCTAGAGCAATCGAACGTATTACAACGTCTTCGAAGAAAGAAAACCTGTATAAGCATCAACATGAAATCCGCAACAAAGAGATCTTGCGAAACACGGCTCGCTCCGTTCCTCCACGACATTCACAGTGCCGTAGACGTCGGCCTTCAGGTCGATGGCATTCTTACACTTCAGGAAAGCATTTGACACTGCCCCGCACTGCCGTTCGGTGAAAAAATACGAGTTTACCGAGTATCGGACCAGATTTGCGATTGGATTCAAAATTTCCTTGTACATAGAACTCAACACGTCACTGGATCGTTTAGTCGGCTCGAGATGGTTACAAGGATCCTCCACAGCCTCCAATGGCATATATTACAAGAGAGGTGTTGTGCATCACGGAGATATTTACTATAAATTCTGAGAGCGTATGCTGTGGGAAAAGTCGCACAACGTGTTGCTTCCTACCATAAAAGTCTCGCGGAACGACCACACCGGCAGAATTCGAGAAATTGGAGGTAATGCAGGGGGTTCCGGACAGTCATTCTTTTCAAGTCAATGGAACAGTGAAGGAGGTATCAGGTAGTGGTACCAGAAGTACCCTCCGCTACACACCTTCATGTGGATTGCGGAGTACAGACGTACATGCTGGTACAAGCGCGGCAGTGTACAAGGGTTGGAAATAAGTGGAAGAAGCCATTCCGCAACTGGTGCCAAATTTGCCGGAATTGAGGGATATGCAGATGTGTTCGGCTGAGACAAGAGAGCAAGTGATACTTGATTCAAGTGGTGGAGGGTAATCACGTGTGTCAGGCGAGGCAGAGTGGATGGCATTCCAGGATTTGCAAGGATAGATTGTATCATGTGGGAGCAGAATTGCCGACGAGTCGTCCTGGAATAACACATCTCGAAATGTACCCAACTGTTAGATTGGTGCAATAGCTCGTAGCGTTTTTGTTTTGCACATTGGTGTTGCGAATGCTATGAGTTTATTTATGGACTGCCATTTTTTAATTTTGTAGTTCGCTGTTGCTATTGGAGTGTGGATATTATAATTTTGTCATTTGGAGATAGTGAGACGAGGTGTGGACGATAGAAAATGGAGTTCCAAGTGTAGGAATTGGAACATATCCGACATATTCTTCTGCTTGGCTTCGATAAAGGAGTGACAGTAGCGGAGGTAGCCATAGATATTTGTGCCGTGTATGGGGACAAGGCTACTGGACAAAGCACGGCAAAACAATTGTTTTCTCATTTTAAGGAGGGCCGTTTTGACATTAGTGACTTTCCACGTTCAGGAAGACCTTCTCGGTTTCATGAAGATCGTTTAAACGCATTAATCCACCATGGCTATCTCTGCTTGCTAGTCATCAGTTGCCTTGTAAACAATACCGACTCTTTTTACCCCCATCGTCACTGGTGACGAGAATGGTGTCTTTATGCTAACATCAGAAGTCATTCCGCACCCACCTTATTCATCTGATCTTGTCGGCTCAGATTTTCATCTCTTCCGTTCTCTATCGAACAATCTTCAAGGTACTTCCTTTCCTGGTGAAAAACGTCCTCCGAAGATGGGTTGGCAAGTACTTCTCCTCAAAATCACATGATTTCTACAGCCGCGGAATGAAAAAGTTACCCCAGCGCTGGCAGACTGTTGTAAAAAGTGAAGGAGAATATATTATTGATGACTAAAGTCTCTGTTATGAGTATGTGTTGTGTTCATTAAACTTCTGGAAAAACACTACGAAGTTATGCGATAACCTAACTCTTGGGTCGCCTTTCCTTTGAGAATTAGTAATTGACAGCATGGTAAACATTGTTTATTTTCTACTATTGCCCAGTATCGCCTTTACGTTTATTTGTCTGACATATGTTGACCGCTGGGGACCATTGTGACCCTTCATCTTGCACGTCAACTAGAACTTGGAAATAATGTAATGACTGAAATTGCCCAACAGTGGAATATAAGTAATCATTGGTGTTGATGTCAGAAACACCGTCATTTCAGAAATTTTGTGCGACTGTGGCACGTGGTCGATTGAAAGAAACTGCCAGCTGAGTTCTCACAACGTACGGGCTGTACAGAGCAACGTGTCTGAATTGGTTCGATGCATTCTGTCTCGTCTAGGTGACCACAACATCGGATGCTGGAAGATCACTTCGTAGCAACTTGCTGAGCCGTACCTGTCGGTAAATCGCTGTGCCTGTTCGCTACCACGACGCCGCGCCGCGCCGTACATCCGCTCCGCCATTACCGGGCCTTGCCGCCATGAGTAATTGAGCGGCGCGGTCTCGCCGCCGTCTGAATAATGCACCCGCTAATCAGCAGCCCGGGACCGCACAGCCGCGGCGGCAGGGATCCCCGAGCAGGCCGGCAACCCGCCGTACCCAGCTCACAGGCGGAAGGCCTACACACGGAACGGTAGGCGCAAGGATGGGGACTCCAAGTCGCTCTCAGTACTCTGAACAAAGACATAATATCCCCTTAAAAAAGCACATTGGTCGCTTTAGAGCGCTGTAAATGGTATTGTTACAAGTCGGTTATGTTGCTGTCAACCACTAATGTCAGTCGCGGTGGCAATGTGAAGTGTATGTGCCAGTCAATTGTATGGAATCGACGCTCAGTAAGATGAGTCGCGTAGAGACGTGTGGGAATAGCAGAAAAGAGCTGTTACGTTCTGATGTACCCGTAAAAATACCGCAAAAAGATTTACCCGATTCGCTGTTGTATCAATGAGAACTGCACAACGTGTCTACAAGAAACGGTGTACCACTGGCTGTCGTGCAACATGGCGTAGCAACAGCGGTGCCAAAAA
This sequence comes from Schistocerca piceifrons, assembly GCF_021461385.2. Taxonomy (NCBI): domain Eukaryota; kingdom Metazoa; phylum Arthropoda; class Insecta; order Orthoptera; family Acrididae; genus Schistocerca; species Schistocerca piceifrons. The sequence continues at coordinate 220,469,195 of NC_060146.1, forward strand.
GGACCAAAGCGACAACGGCTGAATCGTCAACCACAGTCGGTTTCAAACTCTACACGAGTCATTCCTGTCAGTGAATGCTGCGCCAATTAATCTACACTGGTGTCCAAAATTAAACTAACAAACGGAAATTGTGCAAGCTTGCGCTTATTTTGCCTCAAAGCACTGTAAACAGGTGATAGTATAGTAGTAACAACGTAAAAAATACAAAACGTAAACAATTGTAGTACGCACAACGGTAGACAAATATCGTCTTCCTTTTTTCCAACTTAAATGTGCTCAGTATAGGGTGTGGCCGCCACAGGCAGCAACGCAGGCCTGACAACGACGGGACATGTGAATGAAGCCATCAATCTCATGTTGAAGCAACACGCCCCTTCATCCTGCAAGTAGTGGGGAGTGGTTGCAGGATACCGACGTGATGCAACCCGTGTACCTAGTGCATCCCAGACATGCTCTACGGGATTCACATCGGGAGATCGAGCAGGCAACGTCGTGCATGCAGTATCTTCCGTTTTCAAGAAAACATCAACCACTCGTGCTCTATGAGGTCGAGCATTGTCGTCCATCAATACGAAGTCAGCGCCCGCAGTACCTCGCAGCTACCGCAGTGAGGTCGCGAGATGTCACTGTACCTGACAACAGTTAAACCTTGCCGCCTCACCTGCATAGTTTTATGAAGAGGGGTTCGAGTGGTCAGCATAATCCCTGCCCACACCATTAGTGATCCTCCTCGATATAGGTCTCTTTCCACAATGTTTGGGTCGCGAAATCGTATTCCACGTTCCCTCCATAGGCGAATCCGTCGAGAATCATTCTCTAGACCAAATCAGGACTCATGTGTGAAAAGAACATTGGCCCCCTATTCCACTGTCCAGGTGTCATGTTGACGACTCTACTCTACGCGTCAGATGTAGACATACAGCAGGTCTCCAACAATAAAGGCCACTCTGCCGAAGCCTTGTGTACACCGTTTACCTCGATACAACTCGTCCAGTGGATGCTGCGAGGTCAGATACCAGTTGCCGTGGAGTACTAAGGCGGTACCGTTTTGCCCTTACAGTCAAATAACGGTCTTCGCTTTTTGATGTCACACTTCGTCGGCCCTGTCCTGGTCTTTGGTTACAGTCTCGGTCTCTGTAAAGTGTTGTCACATCGGAGAAACAACGGAACGATTAACTTCAAGCCATCGGGCCACATCACTTAGCGACTGTCCTACTTCCATTCTTCCTATGGCCCTCCCCTGCAGACAGTCTAGTAGGCATCTTGTCTGTGTCCTGCTGCACCGTCTGTCGCTGTGTACACAGCGATTGTGGCTGTGGCACTATCCGGAAAACACTATCCCGTTTGAAGACTGCCCTGACATCATAGCTGAAGAAGTTGTCCGCTAACCGGAATGCCATCTTCCGTGTTGAACACGATCGTACGGACGTCTCTTTACAGTCTGTATGATGATATGGTGGATTAGACACAGGACTAGGAAGTAGCAGTTTGTTGTTTTGATTTTAAGTACCAGTGTAGTTACAAATCACTCCGTCATGTTGCACGCTACAGTTTGACAACCTCTAACGGGATAGTATTGCAACATGCGTCGTGGAAGCGGACAAATCGTGCAAGTAGTATGCCGTATGTGTAATACCTCAACCCATTTCGAGAAATGAGTAAAAAATTCGGACGCTTTACTTTTCAGCACATCCTGTAATGTTTTCCATCTGGTACCAGAAGAATCGCATCGCCGGAGTTTAGCCGTATATTTTTCCATTCCGTTTAAAAACTAAATGACATTCGAAGTTATATTGTTTCTCTGTTTCTCTTTTTATGTCTTAACTGTACCTGTTCACACCACGTGGCTCGGCAGTGGTGTCAAAGTCAAATGAGACGGTATAACTATTGTCCCATACCATCGCTTAGTCGGTGCACGTAACGGACAGCATAAGACGTATCCTTATTGTCGTACTTAACTGTGTTCGAAACAGCTTGTCTTCCACTCAGTGAACGAAATGCAATGAGATTCCAGCACGTGCAGAAGAACACGTGGTGTAATGTTTATATCAAGTTTATACATATGATGAACGCAGTATACATGTAGCGGACATTTGGAATCGGCTGCATCGCGAAGGACAAGCGGTCACGTCGTCACATAAGGCTGCACGTCTTCAGCGGGCGCAACAATCAATACAGTGGCCAGCGGCTGGCTGCACACGCGACATGAGGGGTCGCAGTTCTTGAGATGTGGAGCTCGTGGCAGGCAAAGCATTGTTACCGATGGAGACCTGCGAGATTGCCCCTCCGAATCGCAAATAAAACGAAAATTTTTCATTTAAAGTATTCTTCAGCCTGGTTAAGTAGGTTCAAGAAATCATATAGGAAGTCGCAAAATAGCGACGTTTACTCCAAGTAAAAGTGTGGCGGAGATGTCATTAATTCGTAGCTGACGTCAAGACGAGGCTTGCCGTTACCACCGCGTCCGCCGCGTCTAATGCCGATCAGTCATATTTCGTGAGAGAACTGCGCTTTATCGTTTCGAGGCGACAAAGACATAGTCTGTTGTGAAATCCATTAATGCTGTGACAGTTTAATATACAACAATGACAGTGATAAAAGTAAATGTCGTGTGACTAGGGCCTCGCGTCGGGTAGACCGTTCGCCGGATGCAAATCTTTCGATTTGAGGCCGCTTCAGCGACTTGCGCGTCGATGGGGATGAAATTATGATGACTAGGACAACACAACACCAAGTTCCTGAGTGGAGAAAATCTCCGACACAGCCGGGAATCGAGCCCGGGCCCTTAGGATTGACATTCTGTTGCACTAATCACTTTTTTGTATCTTGTTTTGTTCGCTTTCGTTCGTTGCATCTGCTCGGGGCGGACGTCGCAAGACACCCGTTCCAGTTCATCGTTGATCCATTAACTCAGTTTTTTTTTTTGCAGAGGACAGCTAACCCTCTGACCGAACACGCTGAGTTACCGTGCCGGCAGACCACTCAGCTACCGGGGGCGGACAATGACAGTGATAGGTACGAGTGGATTACTGTTTCCGCAGCTTTATATCTGTCTTCAGGGACCTCAAGGCATATTAGGAGCAACAATAAAAAAGAACTGTTTATTGCCAAAAATCTTATAATCGACCTGTCAGAATATCGAAAAATAGGAATAATAATTTTTAACACTTCATTGGAAACAGCTTCAAACCAAAAATTAAGTGTTTGCTTTTGTTGGGCTCCAGGCACTGACATAACAATACCTCGGTCTTTCAAGAGGACAACGAAAAGACTGTTGAGTCAGATTCTACCCGCAACAGCCAGGTGACCCTCGATGAAAAAATTTTGCTCCTGTGGCAAGTACTTTTAAGGGAATTATCCGACAATGAGTTTGTGTCATTTGGGGTTTATCAGGACAAGTAGTCTTAAATTTCAATCATTTGTGCATTATCAGTATGCATCAGCACATTTTACAAATTGCTTCAAGTATGCTCGGTATGGAGCACAATACGCAGAGCAACCGCCGGGACCATTGCTTGCTCCAACGCTATCCTGTCTAAATAAAACTAGTAATTGCTGTGACGTACCTGAAAGCATTGATTTTTCTTTCGTCAGGTGGCTGCCGTTAGGAAAATGTTTGTTTTCGTCATTCGGATGACACTGCGATCTATAGTGACGACTATGTGGAATAAAGAAGGTTGAAATGGCTCTGAGCACTATGGGACTTAACATCTGAGGTCATCAGTCCCCTAGAACTTACAACTACTTAAACCTAACTAACCTAAGGACATCACACACATCCACGCCCGAGGCAGGATTCGAACCTGCGACCGTAGCGGTCGCACGGTTCCGGACTGAAGCACCTACAACCGTTCGACCACTGCGACCGGCTAACAGAGAAGTAACTGCTTCATAAAATAAAATATGCACTACTGAAGAGTTAGTGTAAGAATTGCGCTACAGGAATTTTTATAAAAAGGTGCATTTGTAAGAAATATTTCATTTCAATCGATCAGTCACGATTGATGGGAGTCGTCTGTGACGTTACAAGCACTACTTTTATAATTGCGTATGCTTCCGCGGCCAAGGTCAGTCGGCACTTCCGCGGCCAAAGTCAGTCGGCATAATAAAGCTTTTGTGGGTATGGTGCCGCGTTTGTGGGTATGGTGCCGCGTCATAGGGTTGTTGGATTTGGATTGTTGGATTTGGGCGGATTACTCGTGTAACCGGCCAGGGTCAGTCGGCACTTCCGCGGCCAAGGTCAGTCGGCATAATAAGGCTTTTGTGGGTATGGTTGTTGGATTTGGACGGATTACTCGTGTAACCAAGGTATCGGATCTTAGGATGGTTCGAGATGAGCCGAAGCCGGTCGTATGAATAATGCTTATACAATCAAGACGGATTTTGCATAAAATTGTAAACAACACAAACAGCATCACCAGCAACGGACAATTACCTCCGACTCCAGTCGTTCCCATGGGAGTAATAATAATACTTGTTCAAATACTTTCGCCTGCGAGAATGCTTCTAAAATTATTTGCTTCCTTTATCTGTATATTGGTTCAAAGTATACATTTTTGTCGCACTCTGAATGTACTCGTGACAGAGGTTGTTTTTGGTTCGCTTCTGCTGTTTACGTTTTAATAATGCGACCATAACGCGTATGCCGCATGCCGTGTGCGAGACGCTGCGAGCTATAAAGCTGCCACACTCAGTACGGCAACGGCCGTTCCTTCAGTATTGGCTGCTTCGTCCTCAAAATTATTGATCAAACGACTGTAATATAGCATTTTATGCAAACACAGTGTATGCAGAACAGTGTATGGTCGGATGTTTCGGGCAATCAATTTATATTTACAAAAGAAGACCTTAAATAGACTCTTGCTTTTCATTTCATTCTGAACACACATTCATTTATTTGTTAATTTTCTGTACATAATTTGCTTTTGGGAGGCTTTCGTACAAATAGTATTTGGTCTATAGAATTAAGTAGGAAATGCGTTTCTTAAAGATTGTATATTCTCCTGTCATGAGAAATATCCAAATGCGCAATAAAGTATTTCTTTATTTGTCAGTATGATAACGTTACTTTATTGCCAAACTAATTAAAATTCGAGTACATACAATCTATTTCCTATTTGCTAACAAACCACAACTCAGTCTTTTAATATAAGATTCACTTCAGCAGAGTAGAATAGTCTTAACGTTGGGATGAATATCTTATAAAGTTAGACGGGTTCAAATCTTTATTCTACCATAAATTTATATTTAAATTTTGCGACTTATCCGAAACGTAGTCCGAATTTTTTTAGCACATCAAAGCATGCAGACTTCAATTGCATCAATTCGTCTTTCATTTTATTAAAATACTTCAATTCCCTGAAGCGAAGGGCTCTTTTTTTAAAAAAAATTACTGTTTCAACAGTCAGCTAGAAACTTGGAAGTCACTAGGAAAGAAACAAATTGGAACGGCATTGGCTGTGGTTTACAGCAAGGGAGCAAGCCCTGGTATTTGCCCATTTGCCTAAGCTGAAAATGAGAAACTACTGGAAAATAAGGGCGCCTCTCCTCCTGAATCCAGGGGTTAACTCAGAACCTTCAGGTGCACAGCTACCACGGTCGGTGGAGAATTCTGAGAAACTGGTTGGTGTACATAGTTTGCAAATAACACAAAATACACTCCTGGAAATGGAAAAAAGAACACATTGACACCGGTGTGTCAGACCCACCATACTTGCTCCGGACACTGCGAGAGGGCTGTACAAGCAATGATCACACGCACGGCACAGCGGACACACCAGGAACCGCGGTGTTGGCCGTCGAATGGCGCTAACTGCGCAGCATTTGTGCACCGCCGCCGTCAGTGTCAGCCAGTTTGCCGTGGCATACGGAGCTCCATCGCAGTCTTTAACACTGGTAGCATGCCGCGACAGCGTGGACGTGAACCGTATGTGCAGTTGACGGACTTTGAGCGAGGGCGTATGGTGGGCATGCGGGAGGCCGGGTGGACGTACCGCCGAATTGCTCAACACGTGGGGCGTGAGGTCTCCACAGTACATCGATGTTGTCGCCAGTGGTCGGCGGAAGGTGCACGTGCCCGTCGACCTGGGACCGGACCGCAGCGACGCACGGATGCACGCCAAGACCGTAGGATCCTACGCAGTGCCGTAGGGGACCGCACCGCCACTTCCCAGCAAATTAGGGACACTGTTGCTCCTGGTGTATCGGCGAGGACCATTCGCAACCGTCTCCATGAAGCTGGGCTACGGTCCCGCACACCGTTAGGCCGTCTTCCGTTCACGCCCCAACATCGTTTAGCCCGCCTCCAGTGGTGTCGCGACAGTCGTGAATGGAGGGACGAATGGAGACGTGTCGTCTTCATCGATGAGAGTCACTTCTGCCTTGGTGCCAATGATGGTCGTATGCGTGTTTGGCGCCGTGCAGGTGAGCGCCACAATCAGGACTGCATACGACCGAGGCACACAGGGCCAACACCCGGCATCATGGTGTGGGCAGCGATCTCCTACACTGGCCGTACACCACTGGTGATCGTCGAGGGGACACTGAATAGTGCACGGTACATCCAAACCGTCATCGAACCCATCGTTCTACCATTCCTAGACCGGCAAGGGAACTAGCTGTTCCAACAGGACAATGCACGTCCGCATGTATCCCGTGCCACCCAACGTGCTCTAGAAGGTGTAAGTCAACTACCCTGGCCAGCAAGATCTCCGGATCTGTCCCCCATTGAGCATGTTTGGGACTGGATGAAGCGTCGTCTCACGCGGTCTGCACGTCCAGCACGAACGCTGGTCCAACTGAGGCGCCAGGTGGAAATGGCATGGCAAGCCGTTCCACAGGACTACATCCAGCATCTCTACGATCGTCTCCATGGGAGAATAGCAGCCTGCATTGCTGCGAAAGGTGGATATACACTGTACTAGTGCCGACATTGTGCATGCTCTGTTGCCTGTGTCTATGTGCCTGTGGTTCTGTCAGTGTGATCATGTGATGTATCTGACCCCAGGAATGTGTCAATAATGTTTCCCCTTCCTGGGACAATGAATTCACGGTGTTCTTATTTCAATTTCCAGGAGTGTACATCACAAGAAAAGATGGGATCGTGATGCTGCATAGTTTTCCTTTAATTGTGCACATTTCGTTATTTGACAGCGTATGAATATATGCATTTTTTAAGGTTTAATTGTGCAAGGAATTTGCGGCTCCAGTTGTTATAATATTACAAGAGAGTAAATATATTTCGGACGATGGAAAGTGGGGTGTAGCGATGCAGGAGGTTTTCAGCTCGGACAAATTCAGGCAGCTCGCTGAAAACATCTTGTAGAAACGAACGAATTACAGAGTAGCTCTCATCACATACCCCTTCCACTCTCCACAAACCGGTTCCCATCGTTCCTATCGAAAATGGTTTTCATAATTCAACATCACGCCGTCGTGAGTCGACTGGGCGATATTTTGCCGTTTGGGCTGCTACTGATACAATTTTGGGCGATGTTTTTGTCGACCAACCAGATTTTTGGGGGACACAAGCAAATCCAAGTGTATTTCTATTCACTGATTTTACTGTAATGTTATTTGTAATTATGTTTACAGCTCCGCTGCGTTGTGAAGTACTATTGCAACGCCACAGTTCTACCAAACTACAAATAACGACCCCAGTACCACTATTTTATACATAATTTGGCTATTACAGTAGTGTGTACGCATTTATAACTTGTCACAGCGCTAATGGACGAAACAAAAACAGTTTTCGACTTCTATTTTGTCCCAAAACTTTCCAGAATTAAAAGCAATCACAACTGTACAAAGCATAAAAACAACAAACGGTAGCGCTTACATTAGATTCAACTAACTGCAAGTGAGAACTGAGGTGGTTAACAAAACGACAGCTGAACTCAAGTTACCGACTTCTTCACGCAGCAGAACACGGCGGTTCACAAAAACTAGCGTCTTCAATCTGGTACGTCGGTAGCATGATTACCTCAACGCTGACGGCTGTTTTGCTTGATTGGCGTACCGATTTAGGACTGTACGGTCTTCGAACTGAAGCTTTTTGATCGTTCCTTTTAAGTAAACTGCCTGTCGTTTATTAATTATTAACCACAAGAAGTTAGAAATCAATTCCCTCAGGCTATTATAATTTATACACTCCTGGAAATTGAAATAAGAACACCGTGAATTCATTGTCCCAGGAAGGGGAAACTTTATTGACACATTGCATGGGGGCTTAATTAAATATATGATTGATTGAAAATATTTTTAGTTTTAGTATGTCCGATTACGCAGTGTCTCGTAATCGGTTGGCCCTGACTAGTATTATTACGCAATCTGACTGCAACAAACAATGAAAGAAAATTTTCGTAAACACAGCTAATTAATTAAGTCCCCAGCAACTATAAAATCTACGAAGCCAACAAGCACAAGAGTAACTGTTCTGTATGTGGGAGTGTGACTCAACGTCCACATCTGGCACGGTTCTTTTCCAACAAGACAAGAATTTTTAAATACCAACTATGCTGACGTGACAAAAGAAAATTAGAAAAACTATAATTACGCAAGAAAACCAGAATTCACTCTAATACAAGAACACAAGCCAGATGCTTTGTTGACTGAACCTGTAGTGACGCATTATTTCAGACACACAATCAATAAAAGAACATTGTAGTTTTTACCTTCATATATATTGACGAAATGCACTCATTACAATAACATCTGCTATCTCTCCCATCAAATAACTGCATAAAACATGGAACAACACTCTTTACTACCACATCTCACTCCGACTTCAGGACAAGCAGTGCCCACTAGCACATCTCGGTACGACTGACTACAACGAGCTCTCAACAAGCACTGACTGCTACGAGCTCTTAACACACACTGCCCTCTACGATCTCCTAACAAGCACTCACTGCCACGAACTCTTAACACGCACTGTGGAGGCGGCTTAATAGTACTCTTTGGCGCAATCTCTGGCGCAGTGGCACAGTGTAGCCACCTTTCAACATTCCTGGGGTCAGATACATCACATGATCACACTGACAGAACCACAGGCACATAGACACAGGCAACAGAGCATGCACAATGTCGGTACTAGTACAGTGTATATCCACCTTTCGCAGCAATGCAGGCTGCTATTCTCCCATGGAGACGATCGTAGAGATTCTGGATGTAGTCCTGTGGAACGGCTTGCCATGCCATTTCCACCTGGCGCCTCAGTTGGACCAGCGTTCGTGCTGGACGTGCAGACCGCGTGAGACGACGCTTCATCCAGTCCCAAACATGCTCAATGGGGGACAGATCCGGAGATCTTGCTGGCCAGGGTAGTTGACTTACACCTTCTAGAGCACGTTGGGTGGCACGGGATACATGCGGGCCGGCCGAAGTGGCCGTGCGGTTAAAGGCGCTGCAGTCTGGAACCGCAAGACCGCTACGGTCGCAGGTTCGAATCCTGCCTCGGGCATGGATGTTTGTGATGTCCTTAGATTAGTTAGGTTTAACTAGTTCTAAGTTCTACTGGACTAATGACCTCAGAAGTTGAGTCCCATAGTGCTCAGAACCATTTGAACCATTTGATACATGCGGACGTGCATTGTCCTGTTGGAACAGCTAGTTCCCTTGCCGGTCTAGGAATGGTAGAACGATGGGTTCGATGACGGTTTGGATGTACCGTGCACTATTCAGTGTCCCCTCGACGATCACCAGTGGTGTACGGCCAGTGTAGGAGATCGCTCCCCACACCATGATGCCGGGTGTTGGCCCTGTGTGCCTCGGTCGTATGCAGTCCTGATTGTGGCGCTCACCTGCAGGCCGCCAAACACGCATACGACCATCATTGGCACCAAGGCAGAAGCGACTCTCATCGCTGAAGACGACACGTCTCCATTCGTCCCTCCATTCACGCCTGTCGCGACACCACTGGAGGCGGGCTAAACGATGTTGGGGCGTGAACGGAAGACGGCCTAACGGTGTGCGGGACCGTAGCCCAGCTTCATGGAGACGGTTGCGAATGGTCCTCGCCGATACCCCAGGAGCAACAGTGTCCCTAATTTGCTGGGAAGTGACGGTGCGGTCCCCTACGGCACTGCGTAGGATCCTACGGTCTTGGCGTGCATCCGTGTGTCGCTGCGGTCCGGTCCCAGGTCGACGGGCACGTGCACCTTCCGCCGACCACTGGCGACAACATCGATGTACTGTGGAGACCTCACGCCCCACGTGTTGAGTAATTCGGCGGTACTTCCACCCGGCCTCCCGCATGCCCACTATACGCCCTCGCTCAAAGTCCGTCAACTGCACATGCGGTTCACGTCCGCGCTGTCGCGGCATGCTACCAGTGTTAAAGACTGCGATGGAGCTCCGTATGCCACGGCAAACTGGCTGACACTGACGGCGGCGGTGCACAAATGCTGCGCAGCTAGCGCCATTCGACGGCCAACACCGCGGTTCCTGGTGTGTCCGCTGTGCCGTGCGTATGATCATTGCTTGTACAGCCCTCTCGCAGTGTCCGGAGCAAGTATGGTGGGTCTGACACACCGGTGTCAATGTGTTCTTTTTTCCATTTCCAGGAGTGTATATATACTTCTTTCCACATCACTATATACACAAACAGATCTTCCCAACCCTAAAATTCTTTCTCCGAACAGCTGTAGTATACCAAAAACGCGCTCTGTAGCAATTGCTTTTAAACATTACATCTTCAGCTATAGCAGTCTGTTCCTACTTTACACCACTATCCACATCGGTAATTAATTATTGATGTCCTTTACTTCAACTTTTTGTTTCTTTTGCACACATTCCACCAACGATGCCATCGAACACCATTTCTCTTTGCTTTTCCTGCTCCCACCTTCTCTCAACTGTCGTTTCCTCATTTTTCAGAGATATTAGTCAGTCTGGACTTACCACCGACACAAGAGGAAAATGTGCATCTACACCACTTAAAGGCACACACAATTTACGCAATACAGGTGACATAGATTATATAAAAGAGAAAAATAATATGTAAATGAACACGTCATAAAAATTCCGCCTCAAGAGTAGGACTTAACTTACAGGTGCTGGAGTAAACCCGTGACCAAATAGCTCAGGCCTAAACTTTCAACTCACCTTTGTCGTCTCTTGCCTAGAGAGAGAGAGAGAGAGAGAGAGAAAGAGAGATTTGAGAGAGCGTCGTATTTATACCTAGAGATGTACAGAGCGAATAACTGTGATGTCAGCTCAGCAGCTAGAGTTCAGGATAAAAGAAGCTCGTTTGTACTTCCCTGTAGAAATGCAGACAGCTCCCCCTTTCTGGGTTTCATTAAGGGACACAACAGGGCGGTCTGCCGCAGGTGACGCTAACGACGCTGAGCTAGACGCTCCCAAATTACTTGCCGCGACGTCAGCGGTTTCCCCCAGACCAGCGCAGTCGACCGCTCGCAACCAGTCCCCATCCAACAGCAAGTGGAACTCGGGGTCTGACGTAACATGACGAATACCACGGCGGGTGGCCTAGTTCGGTTGAGGAGTAATGGGCATCCCTATAAAAAGGGGGGGGGGGGGAATATTACAGAAGTTGGACGCTCACTTGTAGGTACAGCACAGATAGCTGCGACGAAATTGTGGAAAACAAAACAAATACAAGTAATCGAAGTAAGATGGAAAAAGAAACACGGTCGGGAAAAGAAAGGAATGAAATCAAAATAAAGTGCCCAGAAACAAAAGCGAGGTGGCAGTAGAAAAAGTGTCAAGAAACCGAAAAGGAAATGGTCGTCGGAAGGAGAGATTCAGCATAATAGAAGAGCAAACATAATTTGTCGTGAAATTAAAATTAACGTCATCGTCATAAATTGTTTGAAAGAAAGTTCGTTGTAAAACGGAGGTGAGAGAGCGAAAAGAGTACACTGAGGGGGAGAAACTGTCTGATGACGTGATGAAAGAAGAAATGAGTGGGTATAGAAGACGTAGGGGATCGATTATCACGGCTTGACAGCGCTTTGGAGTACTTGCGGTCAAATAAGGCGGAATGGGAGGACAATATTACTGTGCAGTTTCTTAAATATGCAGGAAAAACGAAACCAAACGATTTTTTCAAGATAATTAGAATAGAGACGTGCCTTCGGATTTTGAGAAGAATGTATCATCAACACAATATCGAAAACAGTAAAGCCAGATTAGTGCGGGGACCATGACACAATCATCTTAACAGTCGTTGCGCCCAAATTGCTGATAAGAATAATACACAGAAGAATGGAAAAGAAAATTAAGGATCTGTTACATGTCGACAAGTTTGCCTTTAGAAAGGATAAAGATACCAGTGGAACACTTCAGACGTCGTGCTTGGTAACAGAGGCGAGACTTAAAAAACAACAGGGTAGCAACCTGGAAAACGCGTTAATTACGAGACTGCTGGTGAATATCTTGACCACGCCAGTATTACACTAATAGGTAAAATAACCGTTAGGTTTATTGGAAGGGTTCTGGGAAAGTGAGGCCTATTCATCAAGCAAATCTCCTACAAGAAGCCAGAGTAACCACTTCTAGAGTATTCCTCCAGTGTTTGGAGTTCTTATCAAATAACAGGTCAGCATATCCCAATGTAACAATGGCGTTAGAGGAGCGCAATGTAAATTTTGAAAGAAAGACGACGTAGTTGCAAAATCCTGTTGGGTAAAATTACAGAATCTGTACTCGACGACTGTAGGACCGTTACGCTTCCATCGGCGCATTTCTCAGCTAGTGATCGTGAGGATGAGATGGGCGAGGTTAGGGTGCACACGGAGGCATATAAGCAGAAATTTTTCCCTAGTTAAATACGAGAATGAAATCCATATAGTATTTATAAAAAAAATCACTCTACGTATGTACGTTTCACATCTCTTAAACCAACGGATCATTGTCAACGAAATTTTGTACACGTACAACTTGTGGCTAAGAACCACCTCTCTCCCATATCAGTGGAGGATGAAAACTGAGTTACGTACAAGCATAATTCTGGAACGTCGCGAACAATTTGACCGGACTTTATATAACGCATGACTCACTGTCGCATAAAAAAGCTGTGGAAGATACCCGTACTGACAGGGTGTGACTAGATGATTGCAATACTTTAAGTTATATACCACAATCTGCCTCTTATTTATGAAGTTCGCTACGGATTCAGGTGGAACACGTGTACAAATATGTGTGAAATATGTTTAATGCGTATGAAATGTATAGGGGGTGATTTAAAAGATTGTCCATAAGTTGAAGGAGCTGAAACATAAGTATTTAAGGTCTTGCAAGCAATCCTGGGTCAGTGAGGAAACTGTAATGTCAAGAACAACAAGGATAATGATTGCACACGCTACATACGTTCAACAAAGATAATGTACCATTTGTGTGTACCACTATCGGGATTAAGTATGTGGAGTACATCCACAATTTTTTGTGCAAATACATTAGGTACTCAATGCCAGATACCCCAAGCGTTGGATCGAAAGGCCATGTTCCGCTGATCAGACGCAGCTTGATTTGTTTTCTTTCTTTGTTTTCGTGTGGGCATTTCAAAAACTTGGTGTACGCAACACCAGTTCCCGCGGAAGAAATACTTCTTTTTTTCTTTTTAAGGAATACACCACCATTTGACTGTTTTATTGTTTATTTAAGTAGAACGCAGCATTCGGCTTTTTTATGACATCTTCAAGTACTTGCTTTCATATCTTTAGCATGTATTGCACGACACGTAACACGTTGTCAAGCTCAAACATGCAATATATGTTAAAGACATGAAATTAAATACCTGAAAATGGCATTAAAAGCCGAATCCCGGGTCGAAATTAAATACACAATTAAATAGCGACATGGCGGTGTGTTCCTTCAAAAAATACTGTATGACTGTTGCTCAGCAACGTCACAAACACTTCTCTCTCTGCATCGTGCAATGCGCGATGTACTTGTTAGCGTGAGCCAAAATTTTCAGCAACACGTTATGGCTGCATCGAATGTGGTGGTCGCCATTTTGAACACCTTCTGTGTGGCGCAACTTCTTAGAAGAAACGGCACATTTTCTCCGCTGTCCTTAACGGCGCCTGTGCATCTATCGTCCTTGTTGTTCCTAACGATCCATAGATTTCATTTTAAGTTTGTTTCCAAGGCTATAAGTTTTTGTATTTCATCTCCTCTATCAGTTCCTTCAGTTTGTGCGCAACCTTTCTGATCACCCTGTGTCAGTCCTAAACGTTCCGAGACTGTATTAGTAACCAATAGGGAGAAATTTCGCAACACCGCTTCAGACTATCAGGAAAGTCCTTCTTTCGGATGCCGTTCAAGTCGCACGTCACATTCACTTGGATGTCGGTTATCTCGTCGAAGCGTCGAATCTTCACGTGAATTTCTGCACTTTGTCGTCATGAAGTAGGTTCGCACTGATAATATCATGTCACGTCACCATTAGTGATTGTTTCCAGAAAAGAATTGTCCGCTTCTTGCATTTCAGTCAATTAACGGCAGACGTTCAAGCTCAGTTGATTCCGTTCGGGAATCAAGGTGTGCGGGACAAATTTTGCACACATTTTTCAGTTCCTCAAAATATTATTGAGAATGGCTTGAACGGTTGATCCAGAAATGACGTTCCATTGTAACACACTACTGCTGCACGTCCACTGCTAGACCCTCCGTCGGTGTCTTGAATGTTTTGTGAAATAAACTGTCTGTTGGGATATTTACATACCTCAGACTCTTACTGCAATTTCTGGGCAGGTATTTGGACAGACGTTTCTAGACACTCATTGGAACAGAAATAAAAAGTAATGAATACAGGGTATGCCCTTTGTTTTTTGAGTCAACAGTCTCCTGACTGGTTTGATGCGGTCCGCCACGAATTCCTCTCCTCACTTACTTGCTGGCTGTTATTTCAATCTCTGTCTTTCTCTACAATTTTTCCCGTCTATAGCTTCCTCTGTTACCATGGAAATTATTCCATGATGCCTTAACCCACGTCTTACCGTCCTCTCCCCTCTTCTCGTCAGTGTTTTCGATATATTCTTTTTCCCACCGCTTCTCCGGAGAACTTCCTCATTCCTTACCTTACCAGCCCACCTAATATTCAACATTCACCTGTCGCATCACATCTCAAATGTTTCGAATCTTTTCTGTTTCGGTTTTCCCACAGTCCATGTTTCACTACCAAACAAGGTGTGCTATGACCTACATTCTCAGATATTTCTTCCTCAGATTAAATCCTATGTTTGATACTAATAGATTTCGCTTGGTCGGGAATGCCGTTTCGGCCAGTGTTAGTCTGTTTTCTTATGTTCTCCTTGCACCGCCCGTCATAGGTTATTTTGCTGCCTAGGTAATAGAATTCCGTAACGTCGTCTACTTTGTGGTCACCAGTCCTGATGTCTCTCAAAATTCTCATTTCTGCTGCTTATCATTGCTTTCGACTTTCTTCGATTCACTCTCAATCTGCAATCTGTACTCATTACTGTTCGTTCTACTTAACACATCCTGTAATTCTTCTTCACTTTCACTGAGGCTTGCAATGTCATCAGCAAATCGTATCATTGATATCCTTTCACCCTAAATTTTAATTCCACTCTTGAACTTCTTTTTATTTCCATCATTGCTTCTTCTATGTACACATTGAACAGTAGGGGCAAGAGACTACAGCCCTGTGTGTCACCCCTTTTTAATCCGAGCACTTCGTTCTTGGTGTTCCACTCTTATTGTTATCTCTTGACTCTTGTACACATCGTGTATTACTCTTCTTTCCCTATAGCTTACTCCAAATTTTCTCAGAATTTCATCTTGCACCATTTTACATTCTGTAACACTTTCTCCTATTCGACAAATCATACAAAAGTGTCCTGATTTTTTTTTCAGTCTTGCTTCCATTATCAATCGCAACTCCAGAATTGCCCTTCTGGTGCCTTTACCTCTCCCGAAGCCAAATTGCTCGTCATGTAACACAGCCTCAATTTTCCTTTACATTCTTATTATATATATTATTCTTGTCAGCAACTTGGACGCATGAGCTGTTAAGCTGGTTGTGCGGTAAATCTAGCACTGGCCGGCTCTTGTCGTCTTCAGAATTTTGTGGACGATGTTTTTCCGAAAGACTGATGCTATATCGCCAGATTGATACATTGTACACACCATAGTCTTTCCGTTTCCACTGCCCCAGTGATTTTAAAAATTCTGATAAAATGTCACGTATCCCTTTTTCTTTATTCGATTTTAAGTCTTCCAAAGCTCTTTCAAATTCTGACTGTGATATTGGTTCCCCTGTCTCTTCTATGTAGACTCCTATTTCTGCATCTGTCACGTCATCAGACGAGTCTTCAGTTTCAGAAAATCAAAATATAACAGAGCTTTGTTTAACAACTAATATCGCGTTGGCACACCACCTTTAAATTGCAATGTAATCTGTTCATTACTGAAAAACCTTTATATCACTTCTATGGTAATTAAAAGCTTTCCAGTTATGTGCATTAGTGTGCAAAATATAAAACAAGACCAGGTGAGCTTCAATTTAAGGTAACGTCACGAATTCAGAACTCGAGCAAATTTCTAAGCAGTCTGAGCGGCTACAGGACGTACGGACAAGTCGTGCGTTGTTTATACAGACCACCTCAGTCTTCTTATCCGATGATCGAGGGCACAGGAAACAACTCCTCCTTTTCACTGGATGAACATTGCACTGAAGAAGTCAATGGCTTATTGATGATAAGGCAACGTAATGGTGTTGAGATAAAAGAAATTATTCAGGTAGTGAAGGGAGACGAAAATTTAATAGTCATGGGTGACTGGAATTCGATAATAGGAAAAGGGAGAGAAAGAAACATAGTAGGTGAATATGGATTGGGGGTAAGAAATGAAAGAGGAAGCCGTCTGGTAGAATTTTCCACAGAGCATAACTTAATCATAGCTAACACTTGGTTCAAGAATCATAAAAGAAGGTTGTATACATGAAAGAATCCTGGAGATACTAGAAGGTATCAGATAGATTATATAATGGTAAGACAGAGATTTAGGAACCAGGTTTTAAATTGTAAGACATTTCCAGGGGCAGATGTCGATTCTGACCACAATCTATTGGTTATGAACTGCAGATTGAAACTGAAGAAACTGCAAAAAGGCGGGAATTTAAGGAGATGGGACCTGGATAAACTGAAAAAACCAAAGGTTGTAGAGAGTTTCAGGGAGACCATAAGGGAACAGTTGACAGAAATGGGGGAAAGAAATACAGTAGAAGAAGAATGAGTAGCTTTGAGAGATGAAGTAGCGAAGACAGCAGAGGATCAAATAGGTAAAAAGACGAGGGCTAGTAGAAACCCTTGGGTAACAGAAGAAATATTGAATTGAATTGATGAAAGGAGAAAATATAAAAATGCAGTAAATGAAGAAGGCAAAAAGGAATACGAAAGTCTCAAAAATGACATCGACAGGAAGTGCAAAATGGCTCAGCATGGATGGCTAGAGGACAAATGTAAGGATGTAGAGGCTTATCTCACTAGGGGTAAGATAGATACTGCCTACAGAAAAATTAAAGAGACCTTTGGAGAAAAGAGAACCACTTGTATGAATATCAAGACTCAGATGGAAACCCAGGTCTAAACAAAGAAAGAAAAACAGAAAGGTGGAAGGAGTATATAGAGGGTCTACACAAGGGAGATGTACTTGAGGACAATATTATGGAAATGGAAGAGGATGTAGATGAAGATGAAATGGGAGATACGATACTGCGTGAAGAGCCTGACAGAGCACTGAAAGACCTGAGTCGGAACAAGGCCCCGAGAGTAGACAACATTCCATTAGAATTACTGGCAGCCTTGGTAGAGCCAGTCCTGACAAAACTCTACCATCTGGTGAGCAAGATGTATGAGACAGGCGAAATACCCTCAGACTTCAAGAAGAATATAGTAATTCCAATCCCAAAGAAAGCAGGTGTTGACAGATGTGAAAATTACCAAACTATCAGTTTAATAAGTCACAGCTGCAAAATATTAACGCGAATTCTTTACAGACGAATGGAAAAACTGGTAGAAGCCGACGTCGGGGAAGATCAGTTTGGATTCCGTAGAAATATTGGAACACGTGAGGCAATACTGACCTTACGACTTATCTTAGAAGAAAGATTAAGGAAAACTTACGTTTCTAGCATCTGTAGACTTAGAGAAAGCTTTTGACAATGGTGACTGGAATACTCTCTTTCAAATTCTAAAGGTGGCAGGGGTAAAATACAGAGAGCGAAAGGCTATTTACAATTTGTACAAAAACCAGATGGCAGTTATGAGAGTCGAGGGGCACGAAAGGAAAGCAGTGGTTCGGGAGGGAGTGATACAGGGTTGTAGCCTATCCCCGATGTTATTCAATCTGTATATTGAGCAAGTAGTAAAGGAAACAAAGCAAAAATTCGCAGTCGGTATTAAAATCCATGGAGAAGAAATAAAAACTTTGAGGTTCGCCGATGACATTGTAATTCTGTCAGAGACAGCAAAGAACTTGGAAGAGCAGTTGAACGGAATGGACAGTGTCTTGAAAGGAGGGTATAAGATGAACATCAACAAAAGCAAAACGAGGATAATGGAATGTAGTCGAATTAAGTCGGGTGATGTTGCCGGAATTAGGTTAGGAAATAGAGACTTAACGTAGTAAATGAGTTTTGCTACTTGGGGAGCAAAATAACTGATGATGGTCGAAGTAGAAAGAATATAAAATGTAGACTGGGAATGGCAAGGAAAGCGTTTCTGAAGAAGAGAAATTTGTTAACATCGAGTATAGATTTAAAGGTCAGGAAGTCGTTTCTGAAAGTATTTGTATGAAGTGTAGCCATGTATGGAAGTGAAATATGGACGCTAAATAGTTTGGACAAGAAGAGAATAGAAGCTTTTGAAATGTGGTGCTACAGAAGAATGCTGAAGATTAGATGGGTAGACCACATAACTAATGAGGAGGTATTGAATAGAACTGTGGAGAAGAGGAGTTTGTGGCACAACTTGACGAGAAGAAGGGACCGGTTGGTAGGACATGTTCTGAGGCATCAAGGGATCACAAATTTAGCATTGGAGGGCAGCGTGGAAGTTTCGTGGAGGGTAAAAATCGTAGAGGGAGACGAAGAGATGAATACACTAAGCAGGTTCAGATGGGTGTTGGTTGCAGTAAGTACTGGGAGATCAAGAAGCTTGCACAGGATAGAGTAGCATGGAGAGCTGCATCAAACCAGTCTCAGGACTGAAGACCACAGCAACAACAACAACAACAACAACGGTGTTCGAACATTTCTGTTAGGTTCCTCTGCTGACCACTTACATCAGCTGCACCCGCAGAGAGTGCTCTGTTTTATTCCCTCACTGACTCTCGTCCACACTCGTCACTGTCTGAGTGAACCCGACTGCAACAGCGAACACAATACTGAAGCTGAACTGGATAATTTTCATTCGCATTATCGGCATCTCGGTCTTCAATATTTTTCATGTCATGTAACCACTGACGATAGGCTCAAATTGTGGACCTAAAATACCCATTGTGTCCTTGCTAGCCACGCCGAGTCATATTTCTGTAAGTAATCTATACAAATAAAGATGTAAATGTTCGTTTGTTCAATATCGTGTACCTCAGAAAGTTCTTGACCTGTTGCTGTAAAAATTTGGCATACCGCTAAATTCTAATACAAGTGTGGTTTTAGATGCCAATTTATTTTATATATGTATATAAGGGAGAAAAGTGCTACCAAAATCTCAAAATGTGCCTGTCTGGTTTGTTTTACACGTTACTGTAATAAGCCTTTAAACACACATACTCTACGCGGTTCGTATACAGTAGTGAACAGTTGTTAGGAAACAGGAAAGCTGTATTGATGGCTTATTGCTTTATAAGTAGAACATTACAACAGAATCTGAATTTGCAATAGCAGTAAACAAGGCTCAAGGGCAGAGAGATGGGGAAAGAAGAGATAGACAGAGGAGTGGGAGGAAATGGACAGAGGAAGGAGCGCAGGAGGAGATGGAAAAAGAGGGGGGAGGAGAATATGGACAGAGAGAGGGGGTATTTACATAAAATTCGTACAGCTAGTGCAAAACATAAAGTTCAAAATTACAGAGTTCGTCATGTAAATTGTGAATTGGAGTTGCCACAGTGACTATTCACCACAAACGCTCGTAACGAACTGAAGGAAAGGTGTATAGAAGCAGAAGTGCGCAATACGGAAAATTCCGGCGTCACGCGCGCTGTAATGTTGGAAAGGGGTGTGTATCTTCGTACGCCACAGCACCGACTGAGGGTAAACAGAGCCCGCTCACAACTGACTGGTCGGGTGCACACCTGCCGTTTTCATGGTTGTCAGTTAAAGGCGCGACCGTAGCTACTGAGCTGACGTCGTCGCGGGTACGCCACGAAGAAAATCAGCTCCGGAACTTTTTTGATGAACGACGTTTGCGTGGAATACACACGTCAAGTTTGCGAAAACGGCTCAAGCCGGGAGAAGAAGGTTGGTAGGACGTAACGAGGGGAACACGTAAACAGCCGTCACAC
Organism: Schistocerca piceifrons; assembly: GCF_021461385.2. Lineage (NCBI taxonomy): Eukaryota > Metazoa > Arthropoda > Insecta > Orthoptera > Acrididae > Schistocerca > Schistocerca piceifrons. The sequence goes on from NC_060146.1 coordinate 220,489,685, forward strand.
GATTTGCCAGGAACTTCGCTCAGTGGAAAATCAGTCAAAACAAGCGAACGGCTCTCCGAACACGTGCCTCACCGTAGATGCTAGGCCGGTTCTCACAAAACGACCGTCAAACTTTTCGAGGTATTTTCGAGGTACTTCGTGTGTCTTTATACCCCGTGCTGCCCCCAGACGAAATGGCGGCTCAGTGGTTTTAGCATAGCTGATTTTGAATTTTGCACCCGCGTCAAAAAACCGAGTATTGTCTTGATCTATTTCGTTTTTATTGTTTTCGCTTATCTACCCGGGTCAGTAGAAGGTTATTACACGAATGTTTCTTACCGAATTAGGGCGTACAAGAGTGTTATAGTAACTGTAAAATTACTACTGGATTTCACAATAAGTGTCATACATTTATTATATAATAGATGCTTGTGCCCAGTATTGAGGGGCTACAATCTCATTAAATTTTCATATTCTGGCATTTCATTGTCATATCAATTCTTTTATTAATTCTTATATTTCGTTCATATTCTTCAGGAAGATTTGATGCATTCCGTTGGATGACACGGATCGTAGAAACATTCTGAGCACCACGGGCACCGCGCGACGGCAGATTCGTCGCAGCGACGTGTGTCCGTGTGATTCTCACTCGGGAGAGAAACGTCGTTTACACTGCTGAAGGTTCCGCACGCTGGCAATAATGCCGTGGCAAACCGCGCTTGCCGGATCACTCTCCCGACAACTGGCGCTTGCAGTTGATTATGAATCAACATACACTACCAGGAGTTCCACGGAAAATAATATGAAGTATTTTTTTTTTTTTTTTTTGTAAATTATTCATCTGACGTACAATCAGTAGACAAATAATTGCAACGTTGCACCAAAATACAATGCAAAACATTCCAGCAGTAATTTTCTACGGACATAAGCCGGCCGGTGTGGCCGTGCGGTGCTAGGCGCCTCAGTTTGGAACCGCGTGACCGCTACGGTCGCAGGTTCGAATCTTGCCTCGGGCTTGGATGTGTGTGATGTCCTTAGGTTAGTTAGGTTTAAGTAGTTCTAAGTTATAGGGGACTAATGACCTCAGATGTTGAGTCCCATAGTGCTCAGAGCCATGTGAACCATTTTTCTACGGACATAGGCATACAAAGGAAAAACAAAAATGAAACTTGTAATCGGGTTTAGTACAACGAGCGCAAAATCAGTAAGCCACTACGCTAATCATTAAGCCACCATTGCGTCTGAAGAAATCGCCCCGTTTTAAGGCACATAAAGTGAAACGTCCCCTTAGAAAAATTTATGAATTACTGTGCTGATAAACCTCTTACATTACTTGATTTTCAAACAGCTGAGCAGAGCTGAACGTACTCAGACATTTCGCTCTTAACATATTATGATCAACACTAAACTGACACACAATATTTTTAGCGCAACGCAATCTGACTTTCAATAAGCTCTACAAAAGAATGGCCCTGACTAACATTAACCTATACCTTTCATAAATCGCTTACCTCACAAAAACCTTCGTTACTCGAACTTCTGCAATACATCGAGCGCCACTACTGCCAGCTAAATAAAAGATTCTAACTACTGAAGACACTAACTACTGATAGGCATAGTTAGCAAATGAAAGATTTTGATAGAGAAAAAGCAATGTATTTACGTTAATAGTGTTCAAAAGTAATTATATCTAAGTTCATGACATCCAGTCTTACAAATTCACTGTCTCTGATGGACACACGTCCAGATCATCCGCTCTCAAAACTCCACCATCTCTCTCCCCACATCCACCACTGCTGGCGGATCACCTTCAACTGCACAACGCTACGCGCTGTTCACATCCAACTGGCCAACACTACAATGGCGAATATTACAACAATGCCAACCAACCACAGACTGCACACAGCACAGCCAGTGATTTTCGTACAGAGCGCTACGTGGCGTTACCAATATAAAAACCTAAACACCCTACTTACAAAAGCACCCCGAAAATTTGACGGTCGTCTTCTCAGAAATCAGCTGCAATTTGCATGAAAATGCTATGAGGCGACGCTGCCATCTGGATGCACTTTTAGTAACTTTCCTTATGACTTGACCACACTTTTATTTTTCATCAACCTTACGAGTTTTCAAAATGACGTAAAGACGAAACGCGTAAGGTTGATGAAAATAAAAGTGTAATCAAGACGTAAATAAAGTTATTGAAACTACTTTTCAGAAATGGTAGAACTGGCCGCGTTCTGTTTGTAAATAACTCCCGTCGCGCACTTTGAACGTGCCTCTGGCAGGACGAATAAATCGCAGCAAGAAACTGTGCTATCAAAGAGAGTAGTGAGCTCGCGCGTAGGACGCTTCATGTGTTTCCACACATTCTTTTGTGGCTCGCCTGTAACCCATTCGCTCACTCGTGGATGCCACTACATCCCGAAAGATCTTCAAGCGCGGGCGGCAGGCGTATCTGTGGAGCGGGCGGTTTCAAATCGTGGGGGTGGGCGAGAGGCTCTGTCGGTGTGTGTCGCCCCGACGCAGCCTCCGTCCAAACACAAACGCACACTGGCACTTCCTACACCCGTGCACACGGACACGCACTCACACTGACGCACAGTGGCGGAGTCGGCGGCGGCGGCGGCGGCGGCGGCCGGCGTGGGATATCGATTGCGCAGGGTCGAGACCCGCGTGTGGCGCTCACACACACACACACACACACATACACATCTACGCGTACGCTCTGATCCACTGGCGGGCAGCACACAGGCTGAGGTTCGCCCGCCTGTCCAGTGGACGCCGCCTACACTCACCCCAAAGCGGACGCCGGCGCCGTCAAAGGCAGCGACAGGGGGCGCCGAGTGGGTGGGGGGGAAGGGGGGGGAGGGAGGCGTCGCCCCGGCTTGGCGGCGCCACTCTGCCCCGTCCGGGTCAGCGCCCCGCTCTCATCCAGTCGTCTCCAGCCGTAGATGAGTACACGAGATGTGCTGGCTCGGCTCTGCATCCAGTTGTGCACAGACCACTCAGCCAGACGTCAGCCGGGCAGAACGTGAGGCCAGTCGAGTGACGCTTCAGCGCTAGTCCATTACTCAGCTGTTTACTCCGTATCGCAGCACTTCATTCTTATACGAGGGGGTACCCCTCCACCCACCCGGCGAAAAAAAAAAAAAAAATTGCTGCACGCCCCGTTGCAGACTGCGGCTGAAGGTCGCTCGCAGACTAGCTACTTTAATTTAAAAATGAAATTTATTTCCACTGTACGGATGCTTCTTACAAGCTTCACAGGAGAGCTTCTGTGAAGTTTGGAAAGTGGGAGACGAGCTACTGGCGGAAGTAAAGCTATGAGGAAGGGGCGTGAGTCGTGCTTGGGTAGCTCATTTGGTAGAGCACTTGCCCGCTAAAAGCAAATGTCCCGAGTTCGAGTCTCGATCCGGTACACAGTTTTAATCTGACAGGAAGTTTCATATCAGCGCACACTCAACTGCAGAGTGAAAATCTCATTCTGGAAACAACCCCCAGGCTGTGGCTAAGCCATGTCTGCGCAATACCCTTTCTTCCAGGAGTGCTAGTTCTGCAAGGTTCGCAGGAGAGCGTCTGTAAAGTTTGGAAAGTAGGAGACGAGGTACTGCCGGAAGTAAAGCTGTGAGGACGGGGCGTGAGTCGTGCTTGGGTTCCTCAGTTGGTAGAGCACTTGCCCGCGAAAGGCAAAGGTCCCGAGTTCGAGTCTCGGTCCGCTACTCAGTTTTAATCTGTCAGGAAGTTTCTTATCAGCGTACACTCCGCTGCAGTGTGAAATCTCGTTGTGATGCTTCTTACAGTTACAAGCGGAATAAATAAATGAATAAAAAGTAAAACTTGAAACCACATCTCGTGGTCTGGAGCTTGAACGCAGGCAGTATTGCCATAAAATCTGTCGGATAAACTGTCGGATATAGGCAGTCACTTAGTTTACGCATTCGTCGCCTTCCATTCTCTCCGCTGAGCGTTTATTATGGGGTAAAAAATCTCCACATCCAGACATAATAGTACAGAGCTTTCAAATGCTTCTCAACTTTTTCGAATTTGATCAGTTAGTTTACCGAAACATGTTAAACACATATTGCACCAACCCAACTATAAAAAATAAACGATAGTTAACTGACGGAAACCGATTGGTTTTGAGTTGCATGTCCTATAGAAAATTCGACTTGAGCTGTCTTAGTCATTTGTTACCTGCTTTGCTTTTCAGCGTTGTTAGTCCCTAATATGGTCGTAGTGATTCTCTCTCATTCCCGCCTATCAGATACTACGAACAGTAAGAATAAACTTATCCGAATGTAAGCAGTCAGCCGTGAGTTGCAGCGTTATCCAATTGTGGACGCCCTAAGTACACAGACACCCATGCACTACCGTTCTCTTTGCTGTGTTTTTACATCCGATAGCTCCTGCCAGACGTTGAAACGAACATATCAACAAAACTTGCAGATTTCAGGGCATTAAATAAAGACGTAACTGGTAACAGGTGTAGAAGGCTCATTACAACTGCTAATGAAATAAATGATTGGAGCACAGTTCCTGTAGTGAATACAACTGAGGTACCGTTAGGTATCGTGTCCTGACACTAGGCACAAAAGCGCCTCTATCGCATAGCGGATGTGTACGGATTAGCTGCATTATAACCGCAATATTTTTCTCACTCTGGGATAGTAAACAAGTTTAACAAACAGATTTGGATTCCTTTTGTCAGTATTTCTGTAAACATTTTTAACCACAACCATATTTTGCAGTGCTTTAACAGTTACTTCCTTTCACTTAAATGAGATGGTTTGGTGAAGGGAAGAGAATGAAATCGATTAGTACAATGTAACATATATTTTAGTATCTTCAGTTCTGAGAGTCTAACGAAACTTCTCTTTGAACGTTGTTCTGCAACAGTAATATAGTTTGAAATTAGCAAAATGATTTAAAACAAATGTTCTACATATCCTTCATCATCCAGCCAGGGAAATTTAGCAGTTGCCGATTTATGTAGTTAAATACCCTAAACTTCATACTTCTCTTATAAATGATCCGTACAAAACAGGATTCATATGCCTGTATCGACGTCTCAATAATGTCGCTGAAATGATCAGTTGAATCACTGAAGCCAGCTGACGAGTCACATAAGTTGCCAATTACTTAACATTTATTAGGAGTAAATACTTCCCTCTTCTCTTGAAACTCACTGCCAGAAGTAAGTATCTCCTTACAACGCAAGAATCCACACTTTCTTATGCATTTATGTGCTAAGTAGCCAGTAACATATGCTACTGAACACTGTTCAGAAGAAAGATCTTTGCTGAGACGGAGACAGGAATTTTTCACCCTCGACGATGTTGTCTTCTCCATCGAGAAAGGAACAAAGAGTGTCAGGGATTTCCATGTCTCCAGAGCCGTTTAACTGCTGAGGATCATAATCTTCTTGTTCCAACTCACAGTTGTTCAGTAACAATACTTTGAAAGTGTTGGTCTCGCAGTTTGGAGCATCATCTTTCATTAGTGTAGTACTGTCCATACCCGGTAGCTGAGTGGTCGCCGGCAGGGTAACTCAGCGTGTTCGGTGAGAGGGTTAGCTGCCCTCTGTAATAAAAAAAACTGAGTTAATGGATCAACGACGAACTGAAACGGGTGTCTTGCGACGTCCGCCCCGAGCACATACAAAGAACGAAGACGAACAAAATGAGATTTAAAAAAAAAAAAGAAAATAAATGTGGTCAGCGCGACGGAATGTCAATCCTAAGGGCTCGAGTTGGATTCCCGGCTGGGTCGAAGATTTTCTCCGCTCAGCGACTGGGTGTTGTGTTCTTCTAATCATCATCTCCTCCCCACAGACGCGCAAGTCGCTGCAGTGGCGTCAAATCGAAAGACTTGCACCCGGTGAACGGTCTACCCGACGGGAGACTCTAGTCACACTTTCTTTTTTACGTCAGTCCCTAGGTTTACACACTACTTAATCTAACTTACGCTAAGGAAAACACACACACACACACACACACACACACACACACACACACACACACATGCCCGAGGGAGGACTCGAAGCTGCTACAGGGGGAGCTGTGCAAACCGTGGCAAGGCGCCCTAGACCGCACGGCTATCCCGTGCGGCAATAAATCGGAAATTGGGAGACTAGCAAAAAATGAATCAATATTACCGCCGCGACAGGTATTGCCACAATCAAACCTGCTGTTGTCTCATGTCATACTTCGCGACGAGGTCATCAGATTAGACGAACATATGATGAAACCTTACTGCAAATAAGACACTAGAAGATGCACGTAAAAGAAACTTTAGTTACCAGTTAATCAAAGCACAAAGAGTTTCTGAGAACGCTTTTGGTGTCATGTGTTTCGCATTCAGAGTTGTGTGTTTTTTTTTTTTTTTTTTTTTTTTTTTTTTTTTTTTTTTTTTCACATATAAATATGGAACTTCAATCTGAACACAGTCATTTCAGTTTGCTGCTGCTTGCACAACTGTCTTAGGAGGAATACCAGTCCCCACAGCCTTAAAAAACAGGTCTGTCACAAATTAATGAACTGCCCAACGACAACATGATACCCTTGGCAGGAGTTGGCGGTTACACCGAAGCTGAGAGCTTCACTGTGAGAAGCGGATTCACTGATTACTTCAATGGAACGAATTTAATCGACGTTCACAGCACTGATCACAAGAACAAGATCCAACTCATGATAACTATGGTTAACAATTATTACAAATGTAGTTATACATGTGTTACATTGGACATAATAAAAGACATTTCTACTTACTTGTTTTATTCATTTTTCTTCCAATTTCTGCCCTATTTCAGTCCTTTTTCATTTGATTTATCCACTCGGCGTCGGCCATATTCCACAAAATTTGCTTTTCGGAAACCAGTTCGGTAAGTTCCTTATCCTCTGAGGCAGAGAATCGGCCAGCTGACATGTCTGGTGATTGTTTCTATAACAACTGTGTTAAAAACTGTCTGTTCTTGCCTGTGCGCGCGAAACAAGCAGTGCAGCTGTCGTCTCGCTGGTGCCGAGTTCGACTACCCCCGCTCCTCCGGCCAAGTGAATCGCTGCGACGTGCGGGACAGACTCCTCCCGAAGCACGCAAGCGTTTCTCGCAGGCGGCGCCCGCTGCCCCAGTGCGTTGTCTGCACTCTAGTCTCGTACGTTTGCATTGTGCGAATGGGCAGCGGGGTCTCGCACGCGTTTTGGGCAGTACGCTGCGGGAAATTCCCACAGGTAGGAAAACGCAGCCCTAGGGATCCTCGCGTGTGCACAAGGTTGCCTCGTGTTTCATCGAATGGAGCGCCATCTAGCTGGGTGTGAATCTGTCGCCGCCTGGATTCTGTTCCCTGGTGAGATTTTCCTGCCACAGCAAGCGCTCGCTCAGTCTGTTGTGTACGTGATCTGGGCTCTTGACAAGGTGGACCCCCGAACACTGAATTCCCTAACGATTTCCAAGATAGAATGTCCCATCCGTACAGCTGCAACTATCATTCCGCGTTCGAAGCCTGTCAGTTCCTGTCCTACGCTCATTATGACGTCGATCTTCATTAATCCCGAAGTCTTCCTGAACGCGGAGGGTCACTAATGTCAAAACGATCCTCTTTATAACGAGAAAACCATTTACTTGCCGTGTTGTGCCCAATGGCATTATTACTATAAACGGCGCAAGTGTTTCTCGCTGTCTCCACTGCTCTCACCACTATAATGAACTCCAACATATCACTCCAAATGATATGTCATGCTATTAACTTTCTGCTTGTCATATGCTGTCATTTATATTTTACAAATTTGTTTGTTAAACTGTTTTTTTAGTCTTGATTTAGTCTGTTGCATGCTATTTTGTGTACTGGGAAGCAGGTGATATATTTATTATCCTATTTTCCCTGGTCAGAAGATTAAAATAGTTGACTATGGTCTCTCGCCTAGTGGACAATTGCCGCAAATAACATTTAATATAACAGATTTAGTACTGTACGCATTCAGTTAATTCGAGTTCAGAAATCTTGGCTTTCGTGTGGCTCTGCAGTAAGCCTGGATAATAATCAAATCTGGTCATTTAAGTGTTTTTAAAGTTTCGTTTTGAATTTGTGTTTTTAAGTGCCTGCTAAGCTGCATATATACTAGGTAAAGAAGTCTCAAATGGGGTTATATTTAATGTTTTATTCCGTTCGTCTTAGCGCGGGATTACAGATTCTTATGTGTTTGCGCGTAAGCACATACTGCTTCTCAGGTTTCGGTTTGGATTTGCGATTGGTTATAAGTCAGCTGGTCAGGGTGACCCTATGATGGATTGTCTAATGGGTTATTGTTCGTTACATGCTGTCGTTAACCTTGTTATTTCAATATACCGATGTGTGGTTCGCATACCAGGTAGCCGCCTCACGATTACATTGGTCCTAGCCCGGAGTATTGATTGCGCATCGCGTGACCGACTTTCTCTGTGCGTTTCCTTTCCTCTTTGGTCTTTCGTTGGCGGCCGAACTGAATTTGGCTTCTACGCCGACGAGTTTCTGCCGCGCTAGAGGTTCCTCGGTCCGTTATTCCGTGGCGGAACTTAGGACAAAGCCGCGCCATATCGTGTCCCGGGATGCAAGTCGAGTTACTTACCGCATCTTTCTCGGATATTTTGGCGTCAGCCAATAGAGTCGAAGCACCCCAGGAGTCCCCTAGTCCTAATGTATCGAGAGATCAATTAATAACTTGGGAATTAGTTTGTATACGTTTATTGGGGACAACATTTACCTCGTTCTTCCTGTATATCAAACTGCCACTTAATGCAGCTGTGTTGACGATCTTATTACACTGTTCATTAATGGCAATGCAATATTCATGTACTACTGTGTGTTTGCAAACCGGAAAATGTTCCACCTTGCTGATTATGCTGTCGTAATTTTAGACGTTACCATCTTCTGTAATGGGGTTGGAATCGTCAAGAGCCGGCCGCGGTGGTCTCGCGGTTATAGGCGCGCAGTCCGGAACCGCGCGACTGCTACGGTCGCAGGTTCGAATCCTGCCTCGGGCATGGATGTGTGTGTTGTCCTTAGGTTAGTTAGGTTTAAGTAGTTCTAAGTTCTAGGGGACTGATGACCACAGCAGTTGAGTCCCATAGTGCTCAGAGCCATTTGAACCATTTGAATCGTCAAGGTCTGTTTTTTATTATAACATTCTGTTCCAAGTTCTTACGAAAGATTGAATTAATATTATAATTATGGTTAATTAAGTGGGTTTGTTTTCGTTGGGAGTCATGTGCCTTCGATGTTAACTCACTGTTTATTAACTTTCAACACGCAAAATCTGTGTTCATATTTATTAATACCATAAAATTGTTTGGCAACCATTTTGCTAAAGATGTTTAATAACCGGCTAAATTGTTAAGTTTAATGGTTAACAAAGCTTTTCAGTAAAAAGGTGAATGAAGGTTTGTAAACCGCTAGTCCAGTCCTTCCCGAAATTCGTGGTAATCACCGTTCAGTACACACGCTAAGGTGCTGCTCCAGTACAGTTGGGGAGCCTTTGCAAGGCTGTTAGCTATCTAACGGCTTCCAGGGGCAATAAAAATTTGTCTATCAGTATTTCATATAAATGATATTTGAATTTAAAAAAGTTGAAATGCTGTCATAATCTACCCTCTAAGATCTGTAAACTTATGTTAAAGGCTCAACATAGTGAGACAGGTATTACAGTGGCAGGGCAATTCACTGTGGACGAATACCGAGAATATGTTCATTCAGTGTTTGAGGATTTCAAACCTTACTGAAACGAAGAATGGAAAAACGTTTATCGCTCATTGTTTATCGGTTACTGCATTTTCTTTGCTCTTGCCGTAAAACTGTAACATTAGGCATGACGCTTTCTTTCTCACTTACAAGCTTACTCTAGTTGCAACACATTTCACCTACTGTATCAACACACAACACTGAACGTATCTGCGGAATTGTATCATTGAATGACACATAATTCTGCAGCTTAAAACGGAGCTGAAATTGCCCAGAATAATGTGCCCAGTGTTTCATAATAAGAACACTTAGCGACTTGCAAGAAACTTTAAAAAATTATTTCATCAGCCGGGTAAACGTGTAATGGTAGTGACACACCAAAACCACAATAGTAATCCGTTGTAGTTGCTACATATTTTATTACAATCAAAAGTATTATAAAATCACAATCACAATAATACAGGAGACTGCCTTATAAGGCTAGTTCACTTAGACAAATAACAAATAAAGTTCTTTAACCGGAACAAGACCCATAAAACTTAATTTTGAATATGACAAGGTAAATATACGCAGGTACAGCTTTACGTAAATAATACATATGTCCATACAATTCCCATCAGAACTCTCATTACTCCCAATCTGCTGAGGAACACATTAAGGGTAAGAACACGAATGTTTTAAGGTTTGGCTAGCCAACTTTCCTAAACAAAACTATATACAAATGACTAAAACAATTAAGGAGATGCTTTAATTTTGACCAAACCAATCTTCAAATTTACTTACTCAGTTGATCAATCAACAATATTCTTAGAATGATGACAACTAGAACAGGACATATGACAATAAAAAAAAAAGCACTCCGTCTTCAGGCCACGAGTGGCCTACCGGGACCATCCGACTGCCCCGTCATACTCAGGGAGGATGCGGATAGGAGGGACGTGGGGTCAGCATACCGCTCTCCCGGTAGTATGATGGTATTCTTGACCAAAGCCGCTACTATTCGGTCGAGTAGCTCCTCAATTGGCCGCACGAGGCTGAGTGCACCCCGAAAAATGGCAACAGCGCATGGCGGCCTGGATGGTCACCCATCCAAGTGCCGGCCACGCCCGACAGCGCTTAACTTCGGTGATCTCGCGGGAACCCGTGTATCCACTGCGGCAAGGCCGTTGTTTCCCAATGGAACGACACTAATTTTTGCCACTAGTGCGCCTGTGAGGAGAGAGGCCAGAGACAGACTCGCAAGCAACGCACCGCCAACGCCCTCTCGACCGCAAGTATTTAGGTCGCCACCACAGGTCGGAGGGACCAGTCTCAGTCTCAATCACTAAGTCAGTCTCTCAGTCACTGACTGACTCGACTCACTACTCCAAGTTGGCGTTCGTCATTCATCGCGGAGTGGGCTTAGGCTTCGACAGTACGTAGCTCCAAACTATAGCCATATCACCGATATTGTCTGCAACAGGACTATTATTGCGGAAGACCTTGTACTACAACACACGGACTTACTTAAAGATAAGTAGCTTCCTGTTGATGTAAGTAAAGAACCCTGTTAAACCATGTGTGCAGTTGTGTTTTAGAAAGAGGATGCCGGCCACAAAACAACATCCTCTCCCTTGCTTCCCACGGTGCAAGACTCAACAACGGCGACGAGGAGACAGCATTACTCGTTTAATCTAATGTGATAGTGCATTACATCGAGGAAAGTTGCCTCTAGAGAGGAAAGTTGGAAGAAAACTGCCTGTGAGTTGCTGCCTCCTTATCTGGCCGCCGTTCGTTATCGCTGCGCAGTACTCAGTAAGGAGATTACAGCGGTTCGTGATGGAGCTGGATCCTTTATTCAGAACGAGCCGACGGCCTCGGCAGCGTTAGAAGACCACCGCGGAAGGCGCGGGAAAGAATGTAAATGCGGTCCAGCGGGCGACCTGCAGATTCCCGCGCGACTGCGGGGGCAGAGAAATGGCCGGCGTTTTACAGGGGGTGGGGTGGGGTGCGGTGGCGTGGGAGAGAAATATCGGCGGCGCTAAGGGCCCGTCTGGCGGGGCGCCAGCGCCGGCCGCTATCAGTCTTCCAGGCGCCTCCAGGAGTCCTGGAGCGGGAGGTGGCAGTGGGTGGGTGGGTGTGTGGGGTGTCGGGAGATCGCGCCCCGCTGATGCGGCAGCCCCGGCTGACGGCGGCCATCTGAGGGCTGCGAGCGGAGCTGATGACGGCGGAGGCTGCCTGGGGCAGGCAGGGGGCGTGCGAGGGGGTGGGGGGCAGCGCGGTAGCCTCTGAGGTGTGAAAACACCTGTCTCTTTGATGTCACTCATTTGTGGAATTACGCAAACACACACTGGTGGGAAAAAAATCAGACCGAGCAGGATCTGTGCGACGTAAGCGAAAGTTCGTAGTGTTTCTACACATGGAAAATGACGTCCATTCGAATTTCGCGCCAGTCGCATACGAGTGCAGTTAGTAGCGCCACTATAAGGACTCAAATCAGGTTTGCTTTAAATACACGCTGTAAGCGGAGCTGAGTGTTGGATACATTTGAGATTGGACGTGGTGAGTTAGCCAAGAATGTCTTTAACACGACAAAGACGCAACTATCAACACCTCACTGCGTTTGAACGAGGTCGTGTAAAAGGGTTGGGGTGGGTTGTTTGGGGGAAGAGACCAGACGGCGTGGTCATCGGTCTCATCGGATTAGGGAAGGATGGGGAAGGAAGTCGGCCATGCCCTTTCCAAGGAACCATCCCGGCATTTGCCTGGAGAGATTTAGGGAAATCACAGAAAATCTAAATCAGGATGGCCGGACGTGGGATTGAACCGTCGTCCTCCCGAATGCGAGTCCAGTGTGCTAACCACTGCGCCACCTCGCTCGTGTAAAAGGGCTACAAGAAGTTGGATGTTCGTTCTACATCTACATCCATACTCCGCAAGCCACCTGACGGTGTAACAGCCAAGTGAGGAAAACAGACATGTCGGAGCTCCCCCAGGCTGACTACGAGCGATACGGAGTCGGCGCCTCAGTGAACTGACAGAAAACTTCCTCTGAACACAAAAACACGGGTTTTTAAAGAATTGTGGCGGCGCACCATTTCTTCCTTTCTAGGTCGACCCACCGATCCACCGGCACTTAACAAGCGTCGACCTGCACCCCCAGGGCGCCTCTGTTCAACCACATTTAGCTTCCCCCGCTACTCCTTCTGGGTAGCTAGGAATCCTTCAGGATTTTGCATCAACAGACTCCAAGTTTGGTATCAACAGCGTTCAGCTGAAAGCTAAACGTCACTACCACTTCTATTATGGCCAGCAACGTGTTTTATGTCCTTTGGCCCCGTCCTACGTTCTTCTGTCAGTGGAGTCTGCTGTAGTAGGACTCTAAGCTGAGTAAACCCACAGATGTTGTAGTTCTCAGGAGCAGCTATCAGCCTTGCTGCCTTCGCTAAGACGTGCCTTTTCATAGTGTCTAGACGGTGTGGGGTTACCAGTTAATTCTCTGAAGTGGAACTTCTGCCCTGGGACAGCTGCCCACAGCGTCTATAATTTGCACAGCTCTACTGTTACTATTTATCTCCGGTAACCTAAACGCTACCGCTTTTGCCTGCTCTCTGCATTGTGCCTCTGCTTTTCCTACCTTGCAGTGCCCCTGATGGCTCCAAATAGCCTTAAGCGTAACACCAATAAAAGTCCTCGTGTCATCAATATATGACAGAACGTACAGTCGCAAGAATATGGGGCTCCAGATGGCGAAGTGGCGCTAACGAGATGGAAGACCATCGTGTTTGGTGCTTGGCTCTGGCAAATCGTACCACATCTGCAGCAGAAATCTGAGCAGTTGGCACCACAGTGACACAACGAAGTGTTACAAGTCGGTTACTTCAATGACAGCTCTGAGACAGACGCTCTGTAGCGTGCATTCCACTGATCCCAAACCACCGACATTTCCGACTTCTCTGGTCTAAAGCAATAATCCATTGGAGGGTAGGACGAAGGTCTGTTGTGTTTTCCAGTGAAAGCTGTTTCTGCCTCGGTGACAGTGATGCCTGTGTATAGGTGACAACGAAGCCAGTTGAGGGCCTCTAACCATCCTGTCTGTGTACTAGACACACTGGACTGACACCTGGAGTTACGGTCTGAGGTGCGATTCCGTTTACCAGCACAAGCACTCTGTTGGCTACACCACGCACCCTCTCTGCAAATTTGTACGTCTGCTGATTTGGTCTGTTGGGAGTGTTGTCCAACAGGTTAACGCTCGTCCACGTACTTCCGTTGTAACCCAACACGCTCTACAAAGTGTCGACATATTGCCTTGGCCTGCTTGATCAGGAGATACATCCCCAATCGAGCACATATGGAACGTCATCGGATGACAACTTCAGAATCAACCACAAACAGCATTAACCGTCCCTGTAATCACTGACTAATTGCAACAGGCATGGACCTCCAGCCCACAAACGTACATCCGGCACCACTGCAGCACAATGCATGAACGTTTCCATGCTTGCATTCAACATTCTGGAGGTTACACCGGTTTAAATGCAGCAGAATTTCACATTTGTAATGGCTCATCTCTCACGTACATTAACCTGTGATCTTGCAATGTCAATCACTTACATATGTATTCCCGAAATTTCATTACTCTACATTAATTAATTTTTGGGGTTGCGATTATTTTCCGTCAGTCTACGTTGCGCTCTTGTATGACAACTTTTCTGGGTACCGGAGAGCCCAGTGTGTATGAATCAAGTTTGCCTCTACAAGCACCGATCACATGAGACTGTCTGTTCATGAGACGTGGAAGGCTGTAGGTATCGTGGTGGACAGAATAATGGTGAGCCAGACGACTGATCCATTCTGCAACAGGTGCGCAACAAGTCTCGAAGCTCTGTGAAGGCACCTGCCAATGCGTTGCAGTGTGCATTGTGTTGCACATCGAACACCATCTCAGAGGGCTTTAATGAAGGCAACGGCGTCGGTGATGAGAGAAACAAGTCTTCACATGTATACACCTTCGTAGTGTACACATCCCCCTTTAACCAGCCCCATAAACAGGAGTCTAATAGGGTTAGATCTAGTGGTATGGCAGACCAGTTAACGAATCCATCACGGCTACTCCATCGTTGAGGAAATGTGTTAATCAGATACTGGGATACTTGTCTGGTACAGTGAATCGGTGATCCGTCGTGTTGCAGGTACAATTGTTATCGTAACTGTAATATTACACCTTTCAAAAGTGCAGATAGGTGTTCTATCAGGAAATATGCGTATGCTACGGCTGTCATGCGATTTGCCAGTAACATAGGCCCTATTACTAGGTGATCAATCATACCACACGAGACGTTTACTGAGAACCTAACTTCGAATCTTGTTTCGCTTGTGTCGTGTGGGTTCCCCGTCGCCCACATACGAGAATTGCGGGTGTGCATCGTACCACTGGATGTATATATAGCCCCATTTGTAAATAAAGTGTGTTCCATGATATCTCTATATACAGCCAACCACTCACAGAATTGTTGTCTGCTTAATGAGACACTTGGGTGCAGATGTTGCTTGGGCTGCACATGGGATTGATACAAGCCCTCAGAAAGTAACACATGCCAGACTCGCGTTTGTGGAATATCGGGCTGATGAATAATGTACTGAGTACTGGTGGTGAGACTCCATTGTACCACTGCCATAATGTCGTCCTTTCCTCAACTGACTGCGTAGTCTCACGTCCTCATGTTACTTGTGCATTGGGCAGTGATTCACATAATTCTTGAAAGTCCCTGGGAAATACCCTGGCACAGGGTGTTCGTCAGTCAGGGAAATGTCTCTAGTATTCCACCACAGCGGCATGCGCACTGCCATCACAACACCCATCCAGAAACAAGATGTCTGCCTATTTTGCAGAGGTCAACGTATGCGGCATGTCGGCATTCACGGAGGACACAAATGGACTTGCTCAGGCACGATAGGGCACGCGGCCTCTCGACTGCCCACTGATCGAACCCACGACTGCACGCTGGATGCACTTCCAGCTGTTGGCTTGCCAACCTCGTATGGCATGGGTCAGTCACCCGCCCCACCACTATTCTGTCCACCACAGCGCCTACACAGCGTTTCAGCAAGTAGTTTTCACACTTGTCGTCAAAGCCATTCGTGGATGTGTGTACTCTTCAAACCGCTCGAGTTCCCAAACGATCGAAAATCAGACACATGTTCAAAGGACTTTTTCGCTATATTTTCACATTTAGAATCACCTCACAAATTATGTACCATTCCTCCTCAATCACCCTGTATATAGGGTGTAGCCTTGTAGGCAAGTGAAATGTGGACAGCTCGCAGTACAGAGAAGAAGAAAATAGAAGGTTATGAAATGTGTTGTTCCAGCAAAATGGTAGGGATTAGATGTACAAATCAGATAAGTGACAAAAAGATACTGAATCAAATCAGGGACAAAAGAAATGTACGGCACAATTTGCTTAAAATGTGGAATCGATTGATGATAGACTTCTTGAGGCACCAAGGAATGGTTACTTTAGTATTTTAGGAAAGTATGATGATTAGAAACTAGTAAACCGAGGCTTTGTTACACTAAGCAGGTTCAAGTGAACGTACGTTACAGAAGCTGTGCAGAGATGAAGACGTTTGCACACGATAGAGTAGCATGGAGAAGTACAGTAAACCACTTTCTGGGCTAAATAAAACACCGACAACATAGTGATGTACATTACGTTCTCTGTTCTCTATATTTCGTACACTTCGGTTTCTGCCGTGTCACAGGTTGTGGTGCTTCCTTGGTACGTCGACGGCTGCTGATGCAGCTCTGGCTTGATCTCGTATCGCGTGTGGCTGCTATTTTATGATTCAATGTTTACAGCTTGTTCTACTGGTGATTTTACGTGGGCCAATATTTTTATACTTTTATTTCTTCCTGTTGATCATATAACTTCACAATATATTAACAAACATGATTGTCATCAGTCTCCTTCCCTACTCGTAACAGCGTGCGTAGTAAGTACTTTGAGGAGTTGTGTATGGACTGAGTGTTACGACTTCGACTATAAACTCTTTGGTGTGTTTACACTCTGTTGTCTTTGCCACTCATAGTGAACGCGAGCAGCAGTTGTGTGCACATGGAATTACTTGTAAGCAATGAGCGGTTCTTGACGCACTGTTTGATTTGTTTTGCGTTTTTAGCTCACGTGGACTGTCCACATGTTTCCTACATATCGTCTGTTTTTTAATTTTTTTTATTGTAGGTGTAGCCCAGTTATTTCCGAACGGCTTAAGAGTTTATTTCTGATATTCACCTATTGCAAATAATTTCTAATCCATGTAGTCAAGGAACCGTTTCTATGTTCTGGCTCTACAGTCACTTCACTAGTATACATTTTGTATGTTTTATAAAATTTGTCCTATTTCAGTGCGTCGCTTTGTTACAGGTTTCGATGATTGTCGCGAAATCTGTAGGA
Source organism: Schistocerca piceifrons (assembly GCF_021461385.2). NCBI lineage: Eukaryota > Metazoa > Arthropoda > Insecta > Orthoptera > Acrididae > Schistocerca > Schistocerca piceifrons. Next base: position 220,506,815 of record NC_060146.1, read on the forward strand.
CGGAGAATAAAACATCTTTTCTAACGGAACTGACGTTCTACTCTGCCAATGAGAAGTAACGAGAGAGCTACCAACATTTCAAGAGAGGTGAGTCGTGAGCTTCTTCCTACCAGTGTAAAAACGTGTACTTTTTTGTCACAGGATAGGTTACTCTCTAATCTATCAGTATAGGATGACTTAACGTAAGCCCATGTGATCTGAGGGTGGACTGAAGGTAATTTATAGCGGCTTCGTGATTAACGGCGATGTAGGAACGAGGATACATATCTGGAGGCGTGTTTACAGAGGAATCGGTAAATAAAACAGACGCTGTGGTGGTCGTCCCCTTCGTAGCACGTAACGAGCGTAGTTTAGTCTAGGACGGGATGAAGTTAGCGTACAGTCAGAAATATAACCACACACGCAAACAGAAGGCGCGGTACAGACGCCTGAAATGTTTCATACTAGGATGTTGCACTAATGTAACATCATAACCACTTACCCATTGATGTCTGTCTGGAAAAAGATTTGTATTTTTTTTTTTTTTACAACAAATGACGGGTTGCATGTAAGAAATCTGCTGGCACGAATTTCCACTTTGAAACTGGTCAAATGAAGCGCCTGTCTAATTTTTAGAGGGTCTAATGAACATCGCAGGCGAGAACAGCAGACTGTTTCAATTTTCAGCTGTAGACGTCGTTCATGTGTTTTGTGTAAAATGTCGTTTGCTTCTTGTGGGTTGTGGCTTAGCCCACCTTGCCTACTAGAAGTATAGGTCCAGTGGAGACGACGTCTGTAATGAACATGTGATGGTACTGTATAGATCCAGTAGAGGTGACGAGTATGTTGAAGACTGGGATATTGTCGTTCTGCTTTAACGAGTGACATCACCGTTCACATCTCTTGTTTTATTTTGAATAAGTTTATGCTGACAGACTGATGTGTAATGTAGCCCGCCGCCTAGGTTAGATTGTAAGGTGTTAGTATTAATCGTCCAAACCAACGAATGTTTCCTAACAACCTCTTTTTTTTAATATATATATATATATATATATATATATATAGGAAATACGGAAGCGTCCGATCCCACCCGTCTGCTTTGACCCATGACGTCACAAATATGGCGGAAACAAAAACACACACTTTCCACAAGAAGCCTAATGACACTAACGGGACAAGCGCGGGAAATGGGGTGTTTTGGGTGTGGGACAAACTAAATATAAACAAATTTAGACACCTTGCGTAGCTACAACGTGTAAGTGAAGACAGCCATGCATGAATACCCACCCACCTCCTCAGGGGTCGAGGTCGACAGAAGCGTCCGATCCAACACGTCGGCTTTGACCCGTGACGTAAGGGTGTTGTCGTGTGTGACGTCATGACGGCGCGGAGTTTGGTTTGAGTGTGGCTGTCTCCAGTTCTGTTTGATCTTATTTTATTTACTTTTCTGATCTGTTCGTTCTATCTCGTGAGATTTTTTAAAATTTAAAAACACTTATTTTAATTATGTTTCCTCGAATTTCTGTTTTAGTTTATTATATTTACCTTTCTGATCTGTTCGTTCTACCCCCGTGAGATTTTTTTTAAAAGACAAACACTAATCAGCTACTGAAGCATCTTTATCTTCTATGGGTTGCAGGGGTCAACCGTTTGTTCCGATTCCACTCGTCAGCTTCGACCAGTGACGTACTGTAACTGTGTTGTGTTTTGTGCCGTAACGGAGCAGCGGCGTGTTTGCAATGTATAGTAGTTCTAGAAGTGCGATGACGCACTCTGTGATGGGGTGTTTATGTTTCTAAATTGTTTACGAGTGATTTTAGTGTGGAACAGGATTTTAGTGCTGTCTGTTTCTCGGTGTTTGTTTTTGTTCGGTTGTCGGTCAGTTATTTTAATGTCCGTAGTTATAGTGGCTATGGATTTGTTTCAGGTTTTGAAATTGTTACATCGTCGTGTTGTCATAGTTTCAAAATTTTTTTTAATCTTACAAGGGAATTTACTAGTCGTTCGATCGTTGCTGTCATGGGCGGCCGTATGGCCCCACAATTAAATTTTTCGTGTTATACTGTATGGCCTCGTGGCAGAAAGTGCGAAGTGTAAACAGTGCGCAGAATTTATGAAACTGAGCAAAGTCTAATTCATGAAACTGAACGAAGTCTGTGCTTCTAAAACTGTGTGTGTGTGTGTGTGTGTGTGTGTGTGTGTGTGTGTAGATTTATTTCTTTGCTAACTTTTGGTGGCAAGTATTTTTGACCTTTATTGTGAGAATGAAGTTCTTCATGTTCGTAATTTTCTCCGAGATGGGGTACCGAAATTTATTTTGTAGTAGTTTTTCTTTATTTTGTGGTTTCTGTTGGCAGTTGAAGTTCATATTTGGCAGTATACAGCAGTGAATATCGTGGAGTGTGTTGTAGTTTCTTGGTCTCGTTAGGTTTTGTTAATAGCTAGTTCTACTAGCTATGGGTTGTTGGTATCGTCGATATCGATTGAGCTACATGGGTGAAGCTATATTTTCGACATCAGGTTTTCTAGTTCTGTGTAGCATCCTGGTATCGCTGTCTTCATGTGAGCTAGGGTCAATAGAGATATTCGATTCCAATCGTGTGTTTCTTGTAACATCTTTCCGTTTATTGTCGAGGCTTCGTGTGTGCTTTTTCGGTTTTGTGTATTTTTTTTAGTGATTTCTTACTGTCATATTTCTAGTTTGTCCTCGCCCGAAAGCTCTTAATTCCCGCGGTTGGCCCGTTGCTTGCATTTTATTGGTGGATTGAAATATTTCACGTCTCGACTACGGTTCTTTGCGGGCATAATGATCTTTCTTGTAGTCGCCATGTTGATGACGTCATGGATCAAATCACGCGGGAGCAATCGGACGGTGCGGTAATCCCCCGTGCCATTCACCACACCAATTGAGAATGTGGTCTGTTTTCTGCATCTCCTCGGTCTCATCCAACGACGACAGTCTTCTGTAGACAAGAGCATCGTGAGCGAACAGTCTCTCGCGGTGGACCTGTCTGGCTCGTTGCTTATCAGTACTGAGAACATCAGAGGCGCTGTAGCGGCCCCTGGGCCACACCCGACGTCTCTTTCGCTTCCGTAGGAGGTCAGCCGTCCACTATAGCCTAGCGGGTTCCATTAATCAAATATTCACTGATCCAGTACACTCGGTATTACGACAGTGTGCCACATCGTCTTCGACTAACCAACAATGTTCGAAGAGCCAGGGAGACGGAATTAAGCTGTCCATCTGTGTTAGTTTTAAGACAATAGATTCCAAGAGCTCTCACTTTTTCACCACACATACAGCAACTAATCATGATCCAGATGCTTTCTTGAAAAATGAAGATACTGATGATCAAGGTTTGTTGCGCCCTCCAGTGTTTCCCTCCGACAGTCTCTTCCTCGACCCAGCGCTCTTCCGTCGCCCTTGTTCTGGCTCACGATACTTCCGGATTCACTTTGGTGTGCTCCTTTCCTTTCTTGCACTCTCACTGCTGGCGTTTTTGGTTTGTTTCTGTACTTCACTATTTTTTTGCTCTATGATTAAATACGAAGAGTGGAAATTTCAAAACTACTAACTGCAAGTTTTTTGCAAAAACACTGTTCTAGAGCTGTCGCTTTATCGGTACTCTGCTTCGTGTCCCTAGACTTGTTCCAGGTGTCGAATCGTGGAGCGTATGTTTCAGACATTCGTCACTCGATGGCGCGTGGTCTTCCTGCCAGGCAGGGCGTCAAAGTTAAAAGCTTCAAAGTCTTCTCCATTTAGCCGGGGATGGTTTTAACAGAGAACATGAGAGTTCTTGGTGCATGGGCAGAGTTTTTTGAGCAGCCACAGAGATATTGCAATTATGGCGAAACAAGTGAATTCCATCGTATAGTCGTTAGCGGATTTTTACGCTCTGCATTCGTTTTTGGATCTCGGTAAGAATGACTGTTTGAAAGTCTCTGTGCGAGCTGTAATTCAATGGACATACTGAGAAGCCCCACATGTCAAGGAAAAAGAGAAACACTAAACTTCTCGGGAAACAAAGGAAACACTGCAGTTCTTAAAATTATGCTGAAATTCCGGTTTTCTTCTCATTTTTCCTTTAAAATGGATGTACAGAGAATAATTCTAATGCGCGGTAGACAACCGTCGTAAGTTTCCTTGACGTTAAAATTTATTTAGCAAACATGTGGGCTTTTTCAATATGGACAAAAAAATCAACCAAATTATGCCTACTTTCCATTCTCTTTGGAATTATACTCCACACACAGTTCATTTTTGAAACTTATTGGCCAATTGTGTGTCGATCTAGATGCTCTGCGTGTTTTAATGTTTTGGTGGGAATAGCTGAAATTGCCTTATAGGCCATGCATTTTCTGTACGTTTATAGGCATATTGCGATTGTTCTCTCTGTTTAAAACAATGCTAAGAACATAAAATTTTAAGGAAGCCCATATCTTCTGTACATCTGGGGGTTTCTTTTCGATGCAATACTAAACTCCGTCCGAACAGGCCTTGGAAAGCTCAACGGTACCGACCGGCCGCCGTGTCATCCTCAACCACAGGCGTCACTGGATGCTGATATGGAGGGACACGTGGACAGAACACCGCTCTCGCGGCCGTAGGTCAGCTTACGGGACCGGAGCCGCTACTTCTCAGTCCAGTAGCTCCTCAGTTTGCCTCACAAGGGCTGAGTGAACCCCACTTGCCAGCAGCGCTCGGCAGACCGGATGGTCACCCATCCAAGTGCTACCCAGCCCGACATATTCTCTATATACACTGAAAAGCCAGAGAAACTGGTTCACCTTCCTAATATCGTGTAGGGCTCCCGCGAGCACGCAGAAGTGCCGCAGCACGACGTGGCATGGACTCGACTAATGTCTGAAGTAGTGCTGGAGGGAACTGACACCACGAATCCTGCAGGAGTGATCATAAGTCCGTAAGAGTGCGAGTGGGTGGAGATCTCTTCTGAACAGCACGATGCAAGGCATCCCACATACGCTCAGTAATGTTCATGTCTGGGGAGTTCGGTGACCAGCGGAAATGTTAAAACTCAGAGGAGTGTTCCTGGAGCCACTTCTTAGCAATTTTGGACGTGTAGGGTGTCGCGTTGCCCTGCTGGAATTGCCCACGTCCGTCGGAATGTACCATGGACACGAATGGATGCTGGCGATCAGACAGGATTCTTGCATACGTGTCACCTGTCAGAATCGTATCTAGATGTATCAGGGGTTCCATATCAATGTGACTGCAAATGTCCCACACTATTATACAGCCTGCACCAGCTTGAACAGCGCCTGATGACGTGGACGGTCCATGGATTTATGAGGTTGTCTCCATACCCGTACACGTCCATCCGTTCGATACAATTTGAAACGAGACTCGTTCGACCAGGCAACATAATTCCAGTCACCAACAGTCCAGTGTTGGTGTTGATGGGCCCAAGCTTGGTGTAGTGCAGTCATCATGGGTACACGAATGGGACTTCGGCTCCGAAAGCAATTTCCGGAAGGGTTGCACTTGTCACATTGAACGATTTTCTTCAGTCGCCGTTGGTTCCATTCTAGCAGAATCTTTTCTGGTCGTAGCGATGTCGGAGATTTGATGTTTTACCAAATTCCTGATATTGATGGTACACTCGTGAAATAGTCGTACCGGAAAATCCCCACTTTATCGTTACTTCGGAGATGCTGTGTCCCTTCGCTCTTGCGCCGACTGTGATACCACGTTGAAACTCACATCTTGATAACCTGCCATTGTAACAGCAGTAACCGATCTAACAACTGCGGCAGACACTTGTTGTCTTACATAGGCGTTGCCGACCGCAGCGTCGTATTCCGCCTGTTTACGTATCTCTGTATTTGAATACGCATACCTATACCAGTTTCTTTGGCGCTTCATTGTAAATGACATCATTTACTCATTGCGTGCTAAAGTCTTATTATGAAATTACGTTATTTCGGGGAAGGAATGTTTCTCCAAACATGAACAGCTATTCCCAGGTAATACATGGCAACGTATCCAGGAACAAATATTATCCCTATACATAAGACAATATGCCGATTGAGTCTGACTCATGACCCAGACCACACCACTAAGGATAGAATCTTGAAATTTTCAGAGAGTGGTGTTCTTAAACAGTGGGCGTCGTTTAAGAAGGCGTTTTTCGAGATTACATCCGTAAGGGGATGAAATACGGCATGAAAGGTATTGCGAAACTCTGTCGCTGTTAAGGCGATGTAGAACCTAGAGCTATGAAAATTGGTATTCGGTTTCTTGGTCAGAAATTTTAAAAAAGTATACATTTCGACCTTTTTGAAAATTCAGTCACTAAGGAGCTAAATAGGGGATGAAACCTTTTTTGAAAACCTGTTGGTATTAAGGCAATTTTGTAGCTTGGTATTTGATTTCTCGGTCAGAAATAAAGAAACGTGTCTCTCAGCATTTTTGGAAATTTAATACCTATGTGGGTGAAATAGTACGTGAAAGTTTGTTTGAAAATAAATCATTATTAAGCAACAACTAAACTATTTTTAAAGCTACGCTGGCCGGAGTGGCCGCGCGGTTCTAGGCGCTGCAGTCTGGAGCCGAGCAACCGCTACGGTCGCAGGTTCGAATCCTGCCTCGGGCATGGATGTGTGTGATGTCCTTAGGTTGGTTAGGTTTAGTTGGTTCTAAGTTCTAGGCGACTGATGACCTCAGAAGTTAAGTCGCATAGTGTTCAGAGCCATTTGAACTATTTTTTTTAAAGCTACATCTATGGAAATCTTGTGCTTGACTTCTCCGTTAGAAATTAAAAAATACTTGTTTTATCAGACTTCAACCCCGTAAGTGAAATAGGGGACAAAACGTTTTATGAAATTACTTCATTATGGAAGCATTTTCAAAGCTGATTCTATGAAAATACGTTTCCTGTTTGTGTTAGAAATAAACAAATAGATGCTTCACTGTTTTTCGAAGTTCAACCGCTAAAGAGGTGGAATAGAGGATGAAAATATTTCGATGTACTAAAAAAATTTGAAGCTAAATCAATGAAAACTAGTATTTCTCTTCTAGATTAGTTAAAATAAATATGCATCGGGAGATGGAAATACCACCACAAGAACGAGAAAGGCATGATTAACAAAAACCATGGACTTCAGCTACCAGAATCAATCCTTGGACAAAAGTACAAACGGATCAACCATGCTTCTATGGCCCCAATTAGCGTAAAAGTTTACAAGGTGTTGCAATTTGTCAACAACATAAAAGTTCGCGTTAAATAAAAGAAAACTATGCAGACCCTTTGGCTTACGCAAGTGAAGCAGACGGCGTTACGCTATTTGAAATATAAAACTGCTGAAGTCCAGAAAATCTTATAAGTATTGCGTTTAATACTCTTACCGTTACGTTATTAATCTAATAAATATCAATAATGGGTAACTGAAATTAACGTAAGTAGAAGTACAACATTATCAGAAAGCAGATCTGTTGTAAACGAAAATATTGGTTCTAGTTATAATAGAACACCTCACCGTTTGATCTTTATCTTGTCTGCACTCGCCGAACTACGCAAGGGTAACCTGCAGACCGGATGAGAGTTGAACCTGCACAGCCCGGGGATGCAGTACCGGTGCTCCTACACACACTGTGCGTTTTAACTAGACGACGACGTGAAGAAAGAAGCCGCAGGAGTCAGTCGTACTGATACGGTACTTTATGGGGGCGGACAGAATGTAATCCTCTGCAAACTCTCGGAATTGATCCCAGTTAGGAGGAAGGCGTGCGCCTGCTTTTTCCGTGGGCAGCAGGACACGGACTTAGCTGCGGTACAGGCCGTGCGCTGTCCCAGTAATCCCCTGCTTAGGCCGCCGCGAAGGCCCCAACTTCGCCAGGCTCGGCTATCGAACCTGCGAGACCTCCCCCTGCCACCTCCCCCCTCCCCCCTCCCCCACACCCATCTCACCCTCTCTGCTGCCACCCCCTACTCCCTCCCCTTGTGAATGCTCGAGTGGCAGGGTGGTGCTGGCTGCAGGCACGACCTGGAAGAGGGCGGGAAACTCCCGTATCAGTTCAATGGTGACTTCGCGCCAGTCAGAACGAGTTTGGTGGAGTCATGGTTTGGGCGACAGTTGACAGATGTCCTACTACTCTGTCCTTTCCTTTTCTCAGTATTTTCAACAAAACCCTTTCCTCGTCGTTTTTGCAGAGAACCTCCTCATTCAGCGGCACCAGCACGGTAGCAGGGGAAAAAAAGAGTGAAATATTAAAGACGAACTTCAAGTGGTATTATACAACGTCCTCGCAAACCAAATGATGAGAACAATGACGATTAGAAAAAGGGGTAGCATCATTGACTGATAATCAACATCGTGGTTCCCTCGTTCAAACCCAGCCCCTGTTTAAGTTCTGAATAAAAATCATCATAAATGGCGACCGAGGACTTTTGACACAACAAATCCCATTTCTGCCATCGGCCTCGTCAGAAAAAGCGGAGGACCAGAAAGAGGTTCAGCGCGCACTCTTGCTCTTGGGGTGGGAAACTGAGCCTAAAAGGCGGAAGAATCAGCAGTGATCAACGCATGAGGATTCAGAAGGCTATGGTAACCACAGCGTTAAAGACAAATATTGTGTGTATCCGCAGGACATGTCGCCTGTAATTGAAAAATTGTAATGATCATCTCTTCATCTCCGGATATGACTGCCAAGGGAAAGGTGAACATGAGGAAAAGATAGATTAGTATGAAGGCTTTCACGACCGGATGACATATCTTCTGGTAAACCTTGCGGGATGTAAGGTCGTGGTCCACGAAACTCTTCAGCTCCTAACGTTTCGTCCAGTGCTTCGCTGGACATCTTCAGAGGGGTGTTTCTCCTCCGGTGAGTCTTGCCGACTCACCGGAGGAGAAACACCCCTCTGAAGATGTCCAGCGAAGCACTGGACGAAACGTTAGGAGCTGAAGAGTTTCGTGGACCACGACCTTACATCCCGCAAGGTTTACCAGAAGAAAAGATAGATTAACCAACGAAAGGATAAGGTTTTAATAGCTGGAGCATGGACAAGTTAGAACGTAGTAGCAAAGCTAGAAAATCTGAAAAGGGAATTGCTAAGGCTCAGTCTAGATCTGGTGGGAGTCAGTGAAGTGAAATGGAAAGACGACGAGGAGTTCTGGTCAGACTAGTATAGGGCAATATCAACAGCAGCAGAAAATGGTATAGCGGGAGTAGGGTTCGTTATGAAGGTAGGGCAGAGAGTGTCTTACTGTGACTAGTTCTGTCGTTTCATTGTTCTCATCCGAATCGACAACAAACCAACAGCGGCACCAATAGTTCAAGTGTACACGCCGTCGTCTCAAGCACCACATGAAGAGATATACATGAAGGTGCTGGAAGGGTAGTTAACTGTGTAAAGCGAGATAAAAATATACGATAATGGGGATTGGAATTCGGTTGTACGGGAAGGGGTAGTAGAAAGGTCTATGGAAGAACATGGGCTTGGTAGTAGGAATGAGAGAGGAGAAAAATTGAGTTCTGCAATAGATTTGATCTAGTAATAGCGAATATTCGTTCAAGAATCACCAAAGAACGATGTATACTTGGAAAAGGCCGAAGATACGGGAATATTGCAGTTAGATTACATCAAGGTCGGGCAGAGACTTTAAAATCAGATTGTAAAGCGAACCGAGGGTCAGATATCGACTCAGATCGCAATTTATTAATGTTGAAGGGTAGGCTCAAGTTTAAGAAACTAATCAGGAAGAATCGGTGTGCAAAGATGTGAGATACGGAAATACTAACGAATGAAGAGAGAAACGTCCCCTTAGAAAAATTATACATGACTGTGCTTAAACTGGCACACAATATTTTTAGCGCAACGCAATCTGACTTCAGTAATCCCTACAAAAGATTGGCCCTGACTAACAATAACCTATACCTTTCATGAATCACTTACCTCACAAAAATCTTCGTTACTCGAACTACTGCAATACAGCGAGCGCCACTACTGCCAACTAAATAAAAGATTCTAACTACTGAAGGCACTAACTACTGATAGGCATATTTAGCAAATAAAAGATTTTGATAGAGAACAAACAATGTATTTACCTTAATAGTGTTCAAAAGTCATTTTTTATATATATATCAGTTCATTACATCCAGTCTTACAAATTTACTGTCTCTGTCCAGATCATCCGCTCTCAAAGCTCCATCTCTCCCCCCACATCCACCACTGCTGGCAGCTCACCTCCAACTGTGCAACGCTACGCGCTGTTAACAGCCAACTGCCCAACACTACAATGGCGAATATTACTCCAACAATGCAAACCAACCACAGCCTTCCCTAGCTGTTTGATAGACTTAATGTCTTACGCGTTGTTGTTGTGGTTTTCAGTCCTGAGACTGATTCGATGCAGCTCTCCATGCTTATCTATCCTGTGCAAGCTCCTTCATCTCCCAGTACATACTGCAATCTACATCCTTCTGAACCTGCATAGTGTATGCATCTCTTGGTCTCCCTCTACGATTTTTACCCTCCACGCTGCCCTCCAATACTAAATTGGTGATCCCTTGATGCCTCAGAACATGTCCTGCCAACCTATCCCTTCTTCTAGTTAAGTTGTGCCACAAATTTCTCTTCTCCCCAATCCTATTCAATACCTCCTCATTAGTTATGTGATCTACCCATCTAATCTTCAGCATTCTTCTGTAGCACCACAGTTCGAAAGCTTCTATTCTCTTCTTGTCCAAACTGGTTATCGTCCATGTTTCACTTCCATACATGGCTACACTCCATACAAATACTTTCAGAAACGACTTCCTGACACTTAAATCTATACTCGATGTTAACAAATTTCTCTTCTTCAGAAACGCTTTCCTTGCCATTGCCAGTCTACATTTTATATCCTCTCTACTTCGACCATCATCAGTTATTTTGCTCCCCAAATAGCAAAACTCCTTCACTACTTTAAGTGTCTCATTTCCTAATGTAATTCCCTCAGCATCACCTGACTTAATTAGACCACAATCCATTATCCTTGTTTTGCTTTTGTTGATGTTCATCTTATATCCTCCTTTCAAGACACTGTCCATTCCATTCAACTGCTCTTCCAAGTCCTTTGCTGTCTCTGACAGAATTACAATGTCATCGGCGAACCTCAAAGTTTTTATTTCTTCTCCCTGGATTTTAATACCTACTCCGAATTTTTCTTTTGTTTCCTTTACTGCTTGTTCAATATACAGATTGAATAACATCAGGGAGAGGCTACAACCTTGTCTCACTCCCTTCCCAACCACTGCTTCCCTTTCATGCCCCTCGACTCTTACAACTGCCATCTGGTTTCTGTACAAACTGTAAATAGCCTTTCTCTCCCTGTATTTTACCCCTGCCACCTTTAGAATTTGAAAGAGAGTATTCCAGTCAACATTGTCAAAAGCATTCTCCAAGTCTACAAATGCTAGAAACGTAGGTTTGCCTTTCCTTAATCTTTCTTCTAAGATAAGTCGTAAGGTCAGTATTGCATTACGTGTTCCAACATTTCTACGGAATCCAAACTTATCTTCCCCGAGGTCGGCTTCTGCCAGTTTTTCCATTCGTCTGTAAATAATTCGTGTTAGTATTTTGCAGCTGTGACTTATTAAACTGACAGTTCGGTAATTTTCACATCTGTCAACACCTGCTTTCTTTGGGATTGGAATTATTATATTCTTCTTGAAGTCTGATAGTATTTCGCCTGTCTCGTACATCTTGCTCACCAGATGGTAGAGTTTTGTCAGGACTGGCTCTCCCAAGGCCGTCAGTAGTTCTAATGGAATGTTGTCTACTCCGGGGCCTTGTTTCGACTCAGATCTTTCAGTGCTCTGTCAAACTCTTCACGCAGTATCGTATATCCCATTTCATCTTCATCTACATCCTCTTCAATTTCCATAATATTGTCCTCAAGCACATCTGCCCCATGTCTTACGCAGAACATTACTAATGCTGTATTGTGAGCGTTACAGGGTCCTTTTTCCTGCTCATTTGCGTGGATTTACATTTTTCTACGTTCAAAGCAAGCTGCCATTCATCACACAACTCTAATGCCTGTTTAGTCATCTTGTCTCCTCCTACAGTCACTCAACGGCGACAGCTTGGCTTACACCACAACGTCGTCTGCAAACAGCCGTAAACTGCTGTTCCATCTGTCCGTTAGATCACTTGTGTGTACAGAGAACAAGTGCGCTCCCGTCGCACTTTCCTGGGGACACTCCTGACGATACCCTTGTCTCTGATGAACACTCGCCGTCGGGGAGGACGTATTGAGTTCTGTTACTAAAAAGTCTTGGAGCCACGTATTGGTACCTAAACCCTATGCTCGGACTTTCAACAACACTGTGGTACCGTAGCAAACAGTTTCTGGAAATCTGTGAATATGGAATCTGCCTGTTGCCCTTCACCTACGCTTCGCAGAATACCGCGTGACGAACGGGCATGCTTAGTTTGACACGAGCGATGCTTTCTAAAGCCGTCATGATTTGTGGACATAAGTTTTTCCGTGACGAGGAAATTAATTATATTCGGATTCAGAATGTGTTCAAGAATTCCGCAGCAAACCAGTGTTAAAGGTTTTGGTCTGTACTTGTGCGGGTTCGTTCTTTTACCTTTCTTCTATACAGGGGACACCTGCGCTTTCTTCCGTCACTTGGGACTTTGCCACACGTGAGAGATTTCTCATAAATGCAAGCCAGGTAAGCGGCCAGTGCCTCAGAGTAATCCCTGTAAAACCAAATTTGGATTCCATCTCGACGTGGCGACTCATCTGTTTTGAACTCATTCTATTCCTTCTCTCTTGCAGGGATGCCTATTTGTATGCCCTCCATGCAGGAGTCTGAGCGAGTGTCAAACTGCGGTATGTTTGGACGACCCTCCTGGGTGCATCATCTCTTAAACGTGAAATTTAAAACTCCACCTTTCCTTGTGCTATTTCCTGTTGCCCCCGAAGACTGTCTGACGAGCTACTGGGTGTAAGATAGTGATTTTACGTAGGAACCCTATAAAATTATGTTACAGGGTTCTCGGCAATGTCTTTTGCTAAGGTGTGAAGATGGAAATTGTTGTACGCTTCGTGCATTGATGTTCTATCGGACGCACGAAAGGCTACTAAGTTTTGCCTGTCGATATTTTCGCGACCTTTTTTTTTTAATTGAGCATGCAAAAATCTCTGCTTCCTCAGCATTTCCTGAATTTGGTTATCAAACTAGATGCTCTTTCCCATCCTTAACCCACTTACTTGGCATAGAAGTCTTTACATCACGATTAACAATCGTTTAAACTTTGCCATAAATCCTCTCCGTCCGTCGTATTGGAACTAAGTATTGTCCATCCATTGCCTAAGTGGGATGCTACCAACTGCTTGTCTGCTTTTTCTAACATAAATAATCTCGTAGTCTTCTACATGGATATATTAGCTTTAGTAAGCATCTTCGCTATGATATCACGGTCCCTTATCCCTCTCTATACGGACACTGTCGTTATTGTCAGACCTGTTTGTAATTACAAGGTCTAAAATATTTCCATCGCATGTCGGCTGTCGTACTAGTTGTTCAAGCCAGTTTTCTGAAAAAGATTAAAAAAATACACGAGAATGCCTGTCCATGCCATCTGCAGTGAATCCACAGACGTCCCAGTCTGTATTCGCGAAATTAAAGTCGGCTCCAACCAGTACTGCACGACGTAGGTATTCCCAAACCACCGTGCATAGCCTTTCTTTGAATGAATCTACAGCCCTTACAACGGAATCAGCCAGCCGGTAAAAATGTCCGATAATTAACTTGAGTTCACCTTGGCCTGTTACGAATTTCAGCAATGCAAGCGTTTCAGTCCACCATTAATTACCATAATTTTTGTTCTGCTGTAGTAAAAGCCGAAGCAACAGGCGCGTGTAATCGTGTCAAACGCAGAGGTCAGCTCCACAGGCTTACAAATTCCAATCAACAGTGAACAGTGCTTCGCGAATAAAAGTTGTCTCGGGACACGGCCGCCACAATTGAAATCAATTGCCGTTCCGTGTTGTCTGGCGTTAGCTGTTGTCAAATTTTTGAGAGTGACCTCCAAGTCTGCCGCTCCCAGCGTTAAATTTTCCAAATGCTCTGATCTTCTGGGCAGCTGCTGCTGGTACAATTCTTTTTGTCGTGTACATAATTAGAGTTCCGTGCCTCAATCTCTCAAAATGGAACCCCTACAGTATCGCTTTGCTCTCCGCCTCTATCCCTTTCTCGGTCCGTCTGTCCGACCACTAAGAACCCTTTCTCTCAGGAACAGATAGACTTCGCAAGTTCAAATTCAAGGCACATATTAAGGTCTATGGTCCCTCGGCAGTATGAAATTTTTAAGTTTCTAAGTCACTGTAATCAAAAAACACGGCTATTTATGTCACCTATTTTTAAACTCGTAAATCCACTCACCACAACCCATAGGGTACTTCCGGTTGACATGGAATAATGAAATTCGTCAAGAAGCACGGTTTCACAGTACAAATACAGTAAAAATCTATATGGGAATTGTTAAATAAGAATTAAATAACATGAAAATATTTTTCTGCCATCAGAACTTGCATTGCATTCACCATCCATCAAAAGCGTAATAGACGAACAGTTCCGTGTACAAACATAAAATGTAAGCTGTATTCACTTTTTAGTAAGTGAATAAAGTGTTTTAATAAATCTTCTCTGTCTGCATAAACTGAAGTCCCCTGACTGCATACTTTCGTGTGTCCTGGCTGATCCGATGAACTACTGTAGAGATTCTGATACGGTCTTTGGCCGATATCTTGACAGTATCTACATCCATCTCCATCCTTTCTCGCAGTTACTTTTAACTATGACAGCAGGGCATCTTAAACTATTAGACCAACTGTTTCTCCCTGTACAAATACAGCGGATACGAACGTACGACGTACTTCACTCTGTAGTCAGTGGGTTCTAATAACGAAACATCGGCAGTTACCTCGCAAACAGCTCGTTTACGGATCCACCTCGTTTACTGGAACGCCTCGTTTTCTATTGCAGTTTGCTTTCCGCTAGTGTCAGTTTTCGCCATTAATTACCATACACCCTTTGTAATAACAACTGAGTTTATTAAGTTAATAGGACAACTACATCACAACTACGTTTGTGTGTGTATTTCCGATTGTAGACACCAAGGCGGCCAGTTCGCGAACAAAACACAATGGAAGCTGCGAGATGTTGTGGCTGCTTTCACACAACACTTTTTCTCCCTTTTGTTTTTCCTTCCTTTTGCCTGCCCTTTTCCGGAAAGGCTTTTCGCGAATGAACTCGCGTACCTACCCCCACCGCCGCGCTCCCCGCAAATTGGAACGAATTGCTGTGGGGCTCTGGATGGCGTTAGCTTCCACGGAAGCAAGAGTAGGATTTGTTGGGTAGCGCCGCTATGAAATCTCACAGGCATTTTTTGCTGAATTTTTCACGCGGAAGGATCGGAGGAAGTGGGGTCCCTAGAGTATACACCATACCAGAGAAAGAGGGAGAGGGAGATGGAGAGAGAGATACTTCCACACCAGTACTTCTCTTTTTGAGGTGGAAACGTCTATTCGCTGGCCGGCTGAACTTTACTGTGTGACAAAATACCGTCATATTTGAATCGATGATAACTGCAAGACTAACAACAACACGTAAACAATGATTGAGTCCACAATAGATAGATAATGTCTGTATCAGTTTGTGGTGCAGTATTTGTTTTGCCTCTGATGTCATCTTACTAGTCAAGACTCCTATGACCTGAGCAGATCTGTCCACTCGACATGTTTTCCTCAAAGTAGACGATACTCACACTTGTTTACGTATGAGCCACTATGCGAGTAGAAGTTTATAATTAAATGGAAAAATTCGTCTAAATATGGGTGGCCACTGAGCTGTGAACTGCACTGACAATTCCAAAAATGGTTTGCGCATGTTTAGATTTCCAGGTGATGCTGAACGAAGAAAAGATGGGCCATAGATTGCCGCACAGACGACTAGAAACCAGGACTTGGCACTCAGTTACGTATTGTCAGTATATGTTAATAGAAATAGTTATAAACATGAAACCAACGGTATACATCTGCGTTCCTTCCCCCAGCCGAAAACTATACTGAAGCAGTTTGTCTCAAACTTTCACGATTTCTGAGATATTTTCGAAATTGTAAAAGTGGAGAGGAATACTTATTGTCATGTATTTATACGTCGTTATCATAAATATACATACACAAAATGCTTAACCCCATCAGGTATGTAGGGACGGTAGGACGAACGGATTGCTCAGTGTGAGGGAACCTTCACGGGTAATATAACCTTCAAAGAATAAATATTTGACCACAGCTCAACAAGCAACAGATTTTATGTCTTAATTTTTGTGTGAAAGGTAAAGACATTTAATAACAGGGTGAATTCCTGATACACAAAATTTACTGTTGGTGTTTTGAGAGGCGGATGGGGGGACTACTCAGACCTCCTTGCTGGTCAAGAAGGAATTTGTTCCAATGAATAAACAATAATAGTCTTGAAGGTGTGCTTGAAACATGCTTTAGTGCTTTCATGATACAGGAGGTGTGTTCCTTTTTGCAGCCTGTGTTCCAGAACCCCTATTAATTGCTTATGTTATACCTAATAGAAGGCAGAGCTAAAAAACTATTTTCTGATACTTCTGTCACTTCTTCACTGAGCTTTATATTAACCTATCATATAGTACACAAAATTAATACTGGCTAAGTCACAGATGAAACTGTTAATAAAAATTCGTTTCACTGTAACATGAAACAATAAAAATGTCGTGTGATTAGTGTCTCCCGTCGGGTAGGCCATTCGCCGGGTGCAAGTCTTTCGATTTGACGCCACTTCGGCGACTTGCGCTTCGATGGGGATGATTATGATTGGGACAACACAACACCCAGTCCCTGAGAGGAGAAAATCTCCGACCCAGCTGGGAATCGAACCCGGGCCCTTGGGATTGACGTTCTGTCACGCTGACCACTCAGCTTCCGGGCGCGGACACATGAAACAATCCTCTTCCCCATCTCTACAATAAGAATGCGACGTTCCTAAAAGAGTGTTTACTTACGATTAACAAATAAACACTACTTTTGCAAGTGCCCATATAGAGCCAAAAACTGACAAGTAGGCACAGGTTGTTTCTGCATGAGACTTGTATTTGAAGACATTGATACGTAGTTCTTAAATCATTACTCTTAATATTTACAGTCTATCCCCAAAGTTCTGAGCCCGCATTTCTATAGCTGTGTTGTATTACATTTCAGTTTTTCTGTTACATGAAAGGGGTAATATAGATAGCTCGATACACGTTAATTACTGGACGGTACACTTCCTATGTGCAGTATTAAATATTTGATAAGAAATACTGCAAAAGCTTGCCCGAATAAGTTAACCACCAGTGCAAGGTAAACACTGTCAAATCCTGAGAGTTGGCGAAAACATGGCAGGCTATTCAGCCTATAATTAAAGGCTATTCCACCAGTGTAGGCGCATTCACGACATTGTAACGAACTGTCTTTGTGTGCAGTTACAAACTAGTGTAGTGTGGAAACTGTTTAGCTAGGACGCCGATTCAGGCGTCATTGCGAAGGGCTCACGGAGCACTGCTGGGTCCCAAAGTGAAAAGATAAAAATATTCGCCGAAATATAAGTGAA
The DNA here is from genome assembly GCF_021461385.2 of Schistocerca piceifrons. Taxonomy (NCBI): domain Eukaryota; kingdom Metazoa; phylum Arthropoda; class Insecta; order Orthoptera; family Acrididae; genus Schistocerca; species Schistocerca piceifrons. The sequence goes on from NC_060146.1 coordinate 220,524,432, forward strand.
AAAAGGCGTTAAACGAAAATTACAAAATAAGATGACGGTTCGTATTTCTCGTTAATGCTCTCGGGATGATAGAAAACGCAACTCGAGGGGAAAGCTCGCGCCTAAATGAATACAAAATTCCTACGAAAGAGCTAAGGCAGCTTCGAAAAGGGAATTAAAAAAACGTCGCAAAGCGTTTACGTAGCTGGCCCATTGGGCGCAAAGACGTCAGCGACTGTACAAACGCCTACGGATCACGCGAGGGCGTCGCCGCGAGGCAATACAGAAGAAAATGTTACTAAGACATAGATGGCACCGTGGCAGCACAGAGTGTATCGCGACCACCGAATATCGTCGTCCTGCCGTACGACGCTGACATGTCGGGACAAATGGGCGTACATCGATGAATGGTGGTACTGTAGACTGTGATGTTAGTCAGCAACCAACTGGAGATGCACACATGGATAATCGTTAAAACGAAACACTTACCATTTCATGCCGATGTTTTCAGGAAAAACCTACGGCACGGACCTGAACAACGCGCACAGAAATATTTTTTCTACAGTTTATTCCCATAACCCTCCAGCAGCCATTTTCTGCCATCAGCCTCGTGACTGGTTTGATACGGCTCTTCACGACTTCCTCTCGTGTGCCAACCTCTCCATGTCAGAGCAGAACTGTTGGATTTGTTTCAGTCTCTATTTTCAGCTACAGCTCTTGATGCTATTTTGTCAAAAACTGACATTTTGAGCCCGTGGCTGTGTAGAAAATATATGTTGACTCTTACACAGAAGATTACAGCAAACAGCCACTTTTTACAATGCCTATCAGTTCGCAACCGCTAATGGCGCTGTTTAAATAAATAAATAGCATTGTAAAAAGTGGTTCGTTGCTGTAATCTTCTGTGTAAGAGTCAACCTATGTACAGTTCTTGACCTCTACGGCTCCCCCTCGTACAATACAGTTCATCTCCTGGTGTACTAAACATGCGCTGTCATCCTGACCCTTATTCTTATCTGTGTTTTCTATATATTTCTTTTTTGGCCTGCGTTACTATTTATTTACACAGGACAACAAAATTCTACATTTACAGTACCTTTTGTTGAGTACCAGTAACTGCTTTTGGCGCTTAACGCATGCCTGACAGTTTTCCCCCCCATCATGTACAGTTTTGTCTCATTGTGTTATGAGCTACAAAATTACCGAAAAGTAATTTTTCAGTATTAACGAAGCATTTAGTGTAGTGTAAACACATTTCCTTATTTCTTTTAACACAAGTCTATTGCTTTTTTATTGGTCTCTCTCTCTTCCCCGTTATGCTGTAGATTTCCACCAGCCCTGATACTGTCGATAGATCACTTAGGCATCTTGATGAAAGCTTGAGCTAATTTCTCACTAATAGTACCAGGGCAGGAAATAAAGATAAGCCATGAGGCTGAATATTGGCTATGAGAGAGAGATATACGCCCCTGACACCAAAAGAGGGTAACAATCATTTTGTATTCAAATTTGGACTCCAACGTTTTCCGAAGGTCATATCCAAGAAATACACCTTCTTTCAGTTTTGCTTCTGATAGGCGATAAATCTAGCAGAGATACTTTAAACATTCACCGTAAGTTTAATTAGGCTTGTATTAACGCTTAGATGTGGTTTTTTCGCATCAGCACAAAGAAAGCTACTAATTTAGCATCTGGAACAGAAATTTCATTGGAAGTCAAATATTTGAGTCTAAAACATGTGGTTACGGTACAATACTGCTCATACTTCAATTATAATTCAGACAGTATATAAAATACGGGTAATGAAATCTGTAAAAATGGATGTTTTAAACATTGAGAGCAAGTTGTAAAACAAAAGGTTGACTCTAAGAAATTTTTGTTATTAGAATTTAGCACGCTGAAACTCACTAAACGAGACTAATTTCATTAAAAACATTTTTTTGTTTCAGTATTGTTCTATATTATCATTGCAAGCCTACAGTTTTTCTTGAAATGGTTCAGACAACGGAAAGCAAAAGCGATAAGCAGAAATACAAAGTCTTCTTGCTAGAAGTTGTCGGTTGTAGCCAGTATTTAATGCTCGTAATTTCCACCAAACACACTAACATTTGCGCACAGCATTTCCACAGTTATACAGGGATTGACGCTTTTACAGGTGGCCACCGTATGTGAACAGACTTCGCCGTACAGGTTAATCCAGATTAATTTTAATCAAAATATCCACGGGTGTACTGCCGGTCTACAGTGTCCAACGGGCACAATATTTCGGCGATCATACATGGCGCCATCATCAGGTGAACTGACGGACTGAGCTCATGTGAACGTGCCGGCACGGAGATCCGTACGCTATGCTGCTCAGGGGGAACTGGGTTCGGTCGCGGCGGCGGCCGATTTAAATACCCTCCGCCCGCGGCGCGCTCCCTCCGCCGTCCGCGCCCCGTGCCGCGGTCACGCGGTGGAACAGATTGCGACGGCGTCTGAGATGACGTCGGTGTGATGGCTCTGTCCGCCGTGGTCGTCACAACTATACGTTTGCTCGATTTACTCTCGATTAACCCAATCGCTGGTTCCCAAGCCTTGCTAAGATTATAGCCACAGTCACGGTTTATGAGGTCATCATAGGTGCGAATTTCGATGGGCTCTCTAACAACGCTGTCCCAGTATCTCGACGTCTGTGCCAGAATCCTCGTGCGGTCATACTCCATGGCGTGATTTTCCGACAAACAATGTTCAGCGACCGCCGACTTGCTCGGATACATCAGTCGAGTGTGCCTCTGGTGTTCACGGCATCGATCCTCGACGGTACGCATCGTCTGACCAATATACGACTTGCCACATTGACACGGAATCTGGTACACTCCGGTCTTCCTCAGACCGAGGTCATCTTTGGCGCTCCCCACCAGTGTACGACTTTTATTCGGAGGACAAAACACAGTTCCGACCCGGTGTTTCTTCAAAATGCGGGCGATTTTCCCCGAGAGTGCGCCTGTGTATGGAATAAACGCAGTGCCTACCTCCTCCCTCGTGACTTCATCCATCTCAACAGGTTGTGCTGCAGTAGTTGGGCGGAGAGCACGTTGAATGTGCCACTCTGAGTACCCATTTTTCCGAAATACTCAGATGTTCCAATTCCTGGGGTAGACTCTGCGTCAGAGACAGTGCGCGCCCTATGTACTAGAGTTTTAAGTACCCCATTCCTCTGTGAAGGGTGATGGCGGCTGTCTGCGTGCAAATACAGATCAGTGTGCGTTGTCTTCCGATACGCCCTCTGACCTAGGGTGCCGTCAGCCCTTCTCTTGACCAAGACGTCAAGGAAAGGTAATTTACCCTCCGTTTCAGTCTCCATAGTGAATTTGATGTTAGGGTGCATGGAGTTTACATGTGTAAGGAAATCAAGGAGTTTATCCATAGCATGTGGCCAGATGAGTGACGTGTCGTCCACGTAACGGAAAAAACAAGTAGGTTTCCACCCGGATGACGACAGGGCTTCCTCCTCGAAGTTCTCCATGTACAAATTCGCTACCGCCGGTGAGAGTGGGCTACCCATGGCGACTCCCTCCGTTTGTTCGTAGTATTTAAAATAAATAAAATAAATAAAAAATGTTATTTTAAATATGTTAATTATTCTATCTGTATGATGGTGATTGTGATTGCAATTGTATTTGCTTATCTGGAACGTGGACGTTTAATTGTTCGGTATCAGACGCTTGACAATGGCTTTTTCGTAAAGGCAATGTTACTCGTAGTTGACCGTGAAATAAAACTGAATAATCGGACTTCGTAATTAAATCGTTTCCAAAGACTGCTGCGGTAGGTGCGGACTCATAATCTAAATCTCAATATTACAATAATTTGCCAGCCATGCCAATACGTCGTACAGAGGTGATTGTCTACTAAACATAAAAAAATTACACAGTTAGTTAAATCAGATATATTCAATGAATAAGCCTACAGTTCATAATCCTACTTACTTTTATAAATATAAATTCTTTACAGAATCGAGTGCCTAGTGTGGTTGCAACTCGCAGTATTCTTCTATAACATGAAATATGGCGGTGTGCCAGACAATAAAATAAAATACGTGCTTCTCGCACCACTTCAACCAGAGCTCTCCTTTCTTAATCAAACATAAGAGTAACGTAATTGTGCTTTTGTTTTATCAGCGACACAGCGCTGCAGTTGTGTGCCATAGGCTTTATTTATTTGTCACTGATTATTTATTTAATTAATATTTCGCGTTTCCGAGGAAACTCACGCTCGGCATGCAAATGTGCCTTTATATTTTCTCCATTAAAAAGAAAATACGTGGAGGTCAAGACATGCCTAAAAAGTTCAGTGGTCTTCTCGTCAAACTTCTGACTAATCAATTCTAGTGACTCTCGCAGGGGAACCCTCGTAAACAAGGAAACGACGTCAAAACTCACCATGATATCTGACTCATCCAGCGATGTGGCGCAGTGGTTAGCACACTGGACTCGCATTCGGGAGGACGACGGTTCAATCCCGTCTCCGGCCATCCTGATTTAGATTTTCCGTGATTTCCCTAAATCACTTCAGGCAAATGCCACGATGGTTCCTTTGAATGGGCACGGCCGATTTCCTTCCCAGTCCTTCCCTAACCCGAGCTCGCGCTCCGTCTCTAATGACCTCGTTGTCGACGGGACGTTAAACACTAACATCCTCCTCCTCTGACTCATCCAACCTGAAGCTGTCAAGGCGTTTAACAAAATCCACGGAATTACGGATGTGATGAGGGCTTAATATTCTCGTCAAGTATGTGGCCAACAAATATGTAGCTGCCCTGATGTTGCTGACAATGGGGGTACCCCTCTTTGTGAACCTTCGGGAGCCCATATAGTCTAGGCGGTACCGGACCTTGCGGTAACAATTTCTTAGCACCACCCTTCGGTAAATCTGCGTTCTTGAGAAGCGACCTCGTCTTGTTCTTCACGGCGGAAGGAGTGCGCCGCGGGCGGAGGGTATTTAAATCGGCCGCCGCCGCGACCGAACCCAGTTCCCTCTGAGCAGCATAGCGTACGGATCTCCGTCCGGCACGTTCACAGGAGCTCAGTCCGTCAGTTCACCTGATGATGGCGACATGTATGATCGCCGAAATATTGTGCCCGTTGGACACTGTAGACCGGCAGTACACCCGTGGGTATTTTGATTATCAAATACGCCGGGAGAAACTCAAGAATCACAGATTAATTTTTTTTCTAGGATTTCCTGCATCACTTCAGGAAGGTGGCACGCTAATCCGTATTACTGAATAAAGGCAAGTCGTTATTTAACGTTTTTTATCAAAGATCTCGAAAAGTACTTGATCGATTTGATTCAGATTTTTACACGATACGCTAAAGAAATTTGTGGCCCATGGCGACCTGAATGTTTTCTAAACAACGTACAGATTTTCTGTTAAAGTTGTGGAAGAAAGAAACTGCTGTGTTGTGAAAATGTGCGGTTTTCTATTCTTTTTCGTAGTCAGTTTTAGCTACGATAGGATATTTAAAGCATTTGATGAACTGTTTCTCCCATGTATATTGTCTCTACTTGTATATAACTTTAAACAAACATTGTGTCCACATCAATGTGCAGTTTCGTTTGCTTCTTCGACGTCTATTTTAGAGACAAGATGAGAGTTGTATTTATGGTTCATTTGATTAGAATACTACTGCTGAAACGTCCAAAACTTTGTAATCCTACTTGTTGGTAGATTAAAACTACGCGAAGTACTGTCATCGGAGCTACTATACTCAACGATCCAACACCTGGAGACGTCTCTCTCATACACCATACACCAATGATCGCAACCAATTCACTCATTCATTTTAAGCGACTTCAGTTCCCAATCGAAGTTTATTTTGCACTAACAGCAGCAAAGGACCTAGGTCAGAGGGAGGTGAGATGGTGGAAGGTGGAAGGGGGAGGTGGGGGAAGCAAATGGTTGTAGAGGGAGCAGGAGGAGAGGGGCAGAGATCGGGGAAGAAATGCAGGATGTATATATCATATTTCCATAGATATTTAACAACTGCGAAACATTGCTGGAATCGCTACTTCAACATAACGGCAACTTTCATTTTACGATACGGTTTTATTTATCTAAATCAGATTTCATCAGATGACCGTCTCCAAGTCAAGAATATCATTACATCAGGTTAAAGAAAGGTTTCTGGACGTTAAGTACGTAACTATCATCATTTGCAGAATTAACCAATTGTATGGACACATGTACAAGTGGCAGACGCCGCAGCTGATAATAACTACGTACGTGACACAGGGAAACCTTGTTTTAACCTGATGTAACGATATTGGTGACTTGTCGGTGGTTATATGACTGAACCTGGCCACCAATAAATACACATTTCTCACAACTACTTTCGGGGTTTCGTAACGTCGACCTTTTAACGTTATAGGTCGAAACGTACATGCAGAGCTTCGCAACCATATTGTTTTGGGAATTAGTAATTGTCTCAAATTTGTTAGTGTGATCATTTTTCACAACAAGTGAATAAATATTGGTTTTATAATTTCAGAACTACTATCCCTTGCTGCAATGTAACATTGATGCAGACGCCAGTCAGTCTCGAGAAATATTTGTGATAGTTGTTCTGCAAAAAACAGTTCTACTTTCAAGTTCTAAACTGACCAACACCACAAGTTTTGCGTAGATGAATTTGTACTTGTAGTTACTCTACTGTCTTGCATAAATTTGACTTTCCTATCATCTGGCCATGGGCTAATGGATGCACCTTCATTACACTAAGTGAAAACGTAGTGGAAGTGTGCATTACACTAAGTGTAGTGGCAGTGTGGCCTCTAAGCGATGACCAGAAGAGAGGAAGTTCTAATTTAGGCAGGACATTTTATCCATGTAAAAATTACAGCGTAAACCGTTTCGAATCTGTGAATAAAAATGAAATTGTATTTTCCAGAATAAATAAACGGAAGATGCCTTCAAACTAAGAAGCAAAACATGCTGAGAACGCAAATTAGTATTACATTACAGCAATAAAAAGGAGTTTAGAGGTTATATATCGGATATTAATTGTTCCCCCTCACGCACTAAAATTTAACTAAAGGCAAAAAAGAAATTACGCAAACAGGATGGAACATCTAATAGTTGCCAAAACTTTAATTTCCTTCTCATGTTGTTTAGGTGTACATCGCCTCTTCTGACCTTTGCAATGATGGCACGTCAGGATGGGGCGTCCCTCCTCTCCTTCTGCTAACAAAGGAAGCGCGTTTAGCGGCGGAGGGGGGGGGGATTGTATTAGAGCGCTCTCAGCTGCCAGGTGCCATTCCTTTTCCAGAGCTCAAGCACCGCTGGAAGCTCTCCAGCGCCACTTCTGCGCGTTCGTGTCGCCACCTCAGCGACACTCCGCCTCTCAAACAATCTGTTTGGCGCTCCAGCGACAGCGTTGCGAACAAAGTACTGGCGTCGGCGTATACGTATTGAACGATGACTGAGCCACAACGACAGAATCTCACACTGTCCGAAACACAGCCACAAGTGGGCACTGTGTCTGTCAAAGGCGAAGTCATGATGCCTTATGATGTCTAAGCGCACTGCTGATTGCTCTGCTGAGGCTCCAAGAAGTAGCAAAAACCTCCTGAGCGAAACAACCAGTACTCCTCTCATCGAGGTGCATGTAACGATGCATTTTCATTCTGGTGGTAGGTTTGGCACAGTAATTACTTACTTCCTTGAGCATCAGAAACACTTGTGTTTAACTGCAGAGTGTTTAACTGCACAACCATAATTGCACACAGATCACAAGAAGCTTTTCATCTATTATAGATAAAGATACACACATATCAGTTTAATTAAGAGGAGCTTAATATATATATAACTCTGCCAACTCAAATATCTCTGGAACAGCAATAGATATTAAAAAACGGTTTTCACCAGCATCAACATACAGCAGGGGCTTAGGAAACCAAATACAATGCGAAATTTTAAAACATAAACAAATACTACGGTTTTTTCAACACAAACTTGTGTATTTTTAAATTTCGTATGCAATCAATAGCATGCAAAACCAAAAAAATAATGGCGTTGGTTTCATCGCAATCCGTCAATTATATCCCAGGAAATTGTGAAGCGAAGTTGATGCTTGAAATAAATGAAGTGCACAGCTAGCGCACGACCTGAGACTCAAGTGTTCACCTCACACTGCCGGTAATCGCGATGTGACTGAAGTACTACGTCATTGGGGTTTTAATGTGTTTTGTGGTGTTGTATGACATCATTGGCCCACATTTCATTGATGGCACTCCTAAGCTGTACCGGTCCACCTCTTATAATGTGTCATAATGCAGCATCAGAATGATGGATGTCCTGTGCATTACGTTTATTGTTGTGAAATGACAACTAGAAGTACAGTTATGGTAACACACTTGGTTTCACGTTTATAATCCTCATAAGTTCTGAAATACGTGGCTTGTAAAGAACAGCAATGGCGTCACAGTTTCTGACATAATGCATCGCATGTAGTACAGTATTCAGAGCAGGGGTTACCTGCACTGGCGCCTGTATCCTGCAGTATCACCACGGTGCGCTCTGCCTTCAGTGTACAAACGTCTCCTAATCTGGTCTGCTGAACTGCTCTCATACTGTAACGTAATTCAGCATTAAAACCTGCTTTCTTATTTTTCGTCATCTAGTCGATATGCTGGCCTTCAGTAATGAAGAAAAACTGGATATTATTTTAATTTATGGCGAATGTTGCAGAAATGCAACCGCAGCTGTGACACTGTATGCCGAGCGCTAGCCAGATCGGCGGTGTCCGTCACGGCTAACCATTGGCAGCATCTACAAGACACTCGTGGAAACAGGAAGCTGGGCTTTCACAAAACGTCGACATACAACTCCAGCGACTAGCAATGGAAGCTAAATTGCTGTTCTGGCTGCTGTAGCGCACAATGAGAAATTGCATGAGATGTAGGAATAAGCCGCTAGCTGTATCGTAGGTCCCTATTTTTACTGTGGAACATTGAATGTACAGCGATATGCATTATTTCAACACACACTAGCGCTCCTCAAGGAGGATCTAGAATTGGAAACTCGCCTGTCAATGCAAAAGTTGCCAGAGCCGTTCTAGATGCGACATTTCCAAGTAGGTGGATGGGGTGGGGAAGTACTGTGCGATGGCCAGCACGGTCCCGCAACTTGACCCCAGAGGGTCTCTGGAGTGCAGTGTGTATCAAGAACCCCGAACGACAGTAGAGGATATGAAACTTCGTATTACTGCGGCGTGTGCGGAAATACCTGTAGAAACTCTACAATCCTTGCAACATTCTCTTGTTACCTGTCTGCAAACGTGTATTTATGCAAACAGAGGGCACTTCGAACATATGTTGATGTGACACAGTTTCCTTGGTCAAGATGGTGTATTTTCTACGCTGGATTTAACGCACAACATAGTTTCTGTGGGCGACAGGACACTAGTATATGTGTTTAGCAAAGTAAATTTAAATGTGTTACCTCCAATTGTAGCTCAAGTTGTAATTTCGCTAGAATAAACACATTTACAATTTGAAAAACGTAACTTTACGTTGGACGTGTTACATGTTCATTTTTGTCTATTGTGCATACCTTCCCATTGTGTGAGCCAGGCAGCATGAGGTGCCTGTCTTAGGACATGTGCTTCACAATTTCTTGGGATGTGATTGACGTATTGTGTTGAAACCACCGCCATATTTTTGTGATTTTGCATACGAAATAGAGGGTGCCCATTTAAAAATACACAAGTTTGTGTTGAAAATACTGTACTATTTGTTTGCGTTTTAAAATTTCGCATAGTATTTGGTTTCCTAAGGCCCTGCCTTACATTCGTACTGGTGACACCTGTTTTTAATATCGGTTGTTGTCAGTGAGATATTTGAGGTGGCAGAGTTAGGTGAACACCAAATACACATGACGGCTATTTCTAATCAGTCACAAAATCAAAAATGCTTTATTTGCAACAGTTAGCTACACTTTCCAGCAACGTTAGACATTTGTTGTAGCTTTGCACAAACTTCACAATACCATCATCATAGAAGGTGTCTCTGCCAAAACGTTGTCTTCATAACCAGCAGTTCATGAGAGCAGAGATGAAACTCAACAGGAGCAAATTACTGTATTCTGGGCACAGGCACAGGCAAAGTTTCCTGGCACAGGCACAGGCAAACCCACACACCCAAGACTGCACACCCAAGACTGCACACCCAAGACTGCACACCCAAGACTGCACACCCAAGACTGCGCACCCAAGACTGCGCACCCAAGACTGCGCACCCAAGACTGCGCACCCAAGACTGCGCACCCAAGACTGCGCACCCAAGACTGCGCACCCAAGACTGCGCACCCAAGACTGCGCACCCAAGACTGCGCACCCAAGACTGCGCACCCAAGACTGCGCACCCAAGACTGCGCACCCAAGACTGCGCACCCAAGACTGCGCACCCAAGACTGCGCACCCAAGACTGCGCACCCAAGACTGCGCACCCAAGACTGCGCACCCAAGACTGCGCACCCAAGACTGCACACCCAAGACTGCACAGCATGTAACAATAGCTTTTCATTTCTCAGCACACAAGATGCTTCTGCAACATTTTCGATACCAGGTGATGCCATGTTGTCAATGTCATATGTCAATGTCATATGGCTCCTTCTTTGCATGGAAATGAAGATGCTTCTGCAACATTTTCGATGCCTGTGCAATAAGTTGCTCTATGGCTCTATGACATATGGTGAAGTTTGTGCAGCAACAGCCTGTGCGGCCTTGCCTGTGCGGCCTTGCCTGTGCGGCCTTGCCTGTGCGGCCTTGCCTGTGCGGCCTTGCCTGTGCGGCCTTGCCTGTGCGGCCTTGCCTGTGCGGCCTTGCCTGTGCGGCCTTGCCTGTGCGGCCTTGCCTGTGCGGCCTTGCCTGTGCGGCCTTGCCTGTGCGGCCTTGCCTGTGCGGCCTTGCCTGTGCGGCCTTGCCTGTGCGGCCTTGCCTGTGCGGCCTTGCCTCATATAAGTTGTTCTGTGGCTGTGGCTCGAAAAAATTCCTGTACTGTCTCTCTACACAATGTTCACAGAGTCAGCATTGCAACAACTGGATCTCACTGTTGGGACCATGTTCAAAATTAATCCCATGGCTTAGAAAATACATTTTCCTTTGCTCCTCAATAGATTCAGATATTCCAGGGCAACAACATTGTGCAATGCTTTACAGACTTGTGCAATGTCGCAGTGTGCACTGTGATGACAGCCATTGCTGGCTGCACATGTCTGGCGTTATATTGTTGGTTGCATGCTATTGTACAAACATTTAGTATTGATTCTTGAAGATTCATCTAAAGAATTGGTGTTTGTATTCACAAGTGTGAACATACATCTTGACTCTTAGTGAGTGTACTGCATCTTCCCATTAAGGTTGTTCAAAAGTGGCTTACAAAATGCGTTTTCCAACGCCATTACGATATTCCAGTGCTATTTGTAGCCAAGATTGTGCAGTCTTCACTATACTGTCATGCCTGCATATTTGTTGACTTGTGCCTTGTGCCTTGTGCCTTGTGCATGTTTGTGGGTTCTGCAGTTTGGACATGCAAGTTATCAGAATTTCTTACTCTTACAGATCCAGATCCAGAAATTTGTTTTACAGGCTCAACATATATTCGTCTGCCATCCATTCCCTGTGCAGACTTGCCTGTGCAGACTTGCCTGTGCAGACTTGCCTGTGCAGACTTGCCTGTGCAGACTTGCCTGTGCAGACTTGCCTGTGCAGACTTGCCTGTGCAGACTTGCCTGTGCAGACTTGCCTGTGCAGACTTGCCTGTGCAGACTTGCCTGTGCAGACTTGCCTGTGCAGACTTGCCTGTGCAGACTTGCCTGTGCAGACTTGCCTGTGCAGACTTGCCTGTGCAGACTTGCCTGTGCAGACTTGCCTGTGCAGACTTGCCTGTGCAGACTTGCCTGTGCAGACTTGCCTGTGCAGACTTGCCTGTGCAGACTTGCCTGTGCAGACACTGCTCTCCAATACTAAATTCGTGATCCCTTGATGCCTCCTTGTCAAGTTGTGCTACAAACTCCTCCCAGATTGTATTCAATACCTCCTCATTAGTTATGTGATCTACCCATCTAATCTTCAGCATTCTTCTTGTCCAAAGTATTTATCTTCTCTGTTTCGCTTCCATACTCCATACTTTCAGACATACAGTAAAGCCACATGCCCTCGGGAAAAATTACAGCTGTAGTTTCCCCTTGCAGAATCCTTCAACATATTAACAGTTTGCGTATATTTTCGAGTACATTTTCTTGAGACCGAGAAGCTTAGAAAGTATGGCTCATGTGAATCTGTTTGCTCTTTTCACAGAGGACATACAAACTATGGATGAAGGGCAACAGACAGAGTCAATGTTCCTATATTTCTGAAGAATGTTTGACACAATGCCCCACTGCAGACTTAACGAAAATACGAGCACACAGTTTAGGTTCGCAAATATACGAGTGGCTCAAAGACTTCTTAAGTTTTAGAACCCAGTATGTTTTCCATGTTGTCCTTGACAGCGAGTGTTTGTCAGAGACAAGGTTATCATCAGGAGCACCCCATGGGAGTGTGATAGGATGGCCTTTATTCACTGTATACTAAAATTGTCTGATGCACAGGGTGGCTGTTTGCTAATGTCACTGCACTGCATGGGAACATGTCGCTGGTGAGTATGGAAGCATAAGGAATGACTTAGAAAAACTTCTTGTTGCTGGGATGCAGAAAACTGAAAACAGATCTTGCTGTTGACTGTCCATTACACTCTAATTTTCCTTTTCCTTCCTGTAAATCACTCGCGGCCGATCATCGACCATCCATTGCCCTCAGCCCTTACGCCATCTCAGCATTGTCCACAGAAATATATGGCTTATGAATAGTTGCTCTGATATTGTACGAAATCCTTTTCAGCCCACTCGCTGAGTCATTGTGCTAAGTAAGCTACTGGTAGAACTTTGGAACTCATGAGTGCTTCCTTCTCCCGATTACACAAATTTTTATAACCATGCTTTGCAATGCTCGACGATCCCTGACAGTGCATGAGGTCTACCTGGCCTTCGTGTCACTGAACTCTCATGCCTGACGCCTCCTCGCCTCTGCTAAGTGTCTGGATACTTTAGTTCATACAATAGTGCACATTGGGAGTGCTGCTGCGCGTTGTGGGATCCTCAACAGATAGGAGTGACGGAGCACATCGAGAAAGTTCAAAGAAGCGCAGCACTTTTTGTATTATCGCGAAATAAGGGAGAGAGTGAAATGATACAGGATTTGGGATGGACTTCATTAAAACATAGGCGTTTTTCGTTGTGGCGGAATCTTCTCATGAAGTTTTAATCACCAACTTTCTCCAGCGAATGTGAAAATATTTTGTTCATGCCGACCAACATAGGGAGAAACGACCACCGTAAAAAACAAAAAAACAAAAATACAAATCGGAGCTCGCACGGAAAGATATAGGGGTTGGTTTTTTCTGCGCTCTATACAAGATTGTAACAATAGAGAATTGTGAATGTGGGCCGATGACCTATGTATCCATGTAATTGTAGATGTGGATGTAGATGTCGCTGTCGGCGTAGCTGATGTAATGGGCGATAGCTGCTAGTCTAGCTACGACACCTAGAAGCCAAATTAAGGCTGTCGAATCATTCGATAAAATGAGGTGTGAATTATAAACACCCGTGGACAACCTAAAGCTGTAGTTGCTATAAAGTCTTCGAAATACACACTCCACAAAAAATTTATTGAATCCAGGTAGTGATGGCTACAATTATCTATGCACTGATGCATCTGATTTTCTATACATGGAGTGCTTGAAGATGGCATTAATGAGACGTCAAAACTGGTCGTCTAAGTAATATAATTTCTAAAAATATACTGCCGTTTGGCGACTTTTCTTGGTGTTGGTGACAAAATTAAACTCCTATTGTTTTTGTGGAGTTCTTTATCGTAGTAAGCCTTGGGCCTGGTTACTAAAAGTTCACACTCGATCTGACAGTTATTTCAGCAGTGGGATAACGAAGTGTGAAATGTGTGGAACTTCGAGAGTTTGCACTCTCATATTCAGGTGGAACAGAGAAATTATGTATTATGTTACAGTTTTGCTAGCTGGATGCAGCCGGTTGTTTGTTGTTGTTAAATTTTGCTACTACAAAGTACACTGAAGAGCCAAAGAAACTGGCGAGCTGCTTAATATCGTGTAGGGTCCCTGCGACCACGTAGAAGTGCAACACGACGCAGAGACGACTCGATTAATGTCTGAAGTAGTGCTGAGGGGAACTGACACAATGAATCCTGCAGAAATGTCCATAAATCCGCAAGAGTACGAGGGGTGGAGATCCCTTCTGAACAGCACGTTGCAAGGTTACGTACGTGTCACCTGTCAGAGACGTATCAACGGTCCTACATTACTCCATCTGCACACGTCCCACACCAATACAGAGCCTCCGCCACCAGCGTGAACAGTCCGCTGCTGACATGCAGGATCCATGGATTTATGAGGTTGTTGCCATATCTGTATACGTCCATCCGCTAGACACAATCTGAAACGAGACTCGTCCGACCAGGCAACATGTTTCCAGTGATCAACCGCCCAATGTCGGTGTTGATGGCCCAGGCGAGGAGTAAAGCTTTGTGTCGTCGAGGGTACACCAGAGGGCCTTCCGCTCCAAAAGCCTATACCGATTATGTTACGTTGAATGATTTGCACGCTGACACTGATTGATGGGCCAGTAATAAAATCTGCAGCAATGTCAGAGATTTGATAATTTGTGAGATTCCTGATACGGTGCACTCGTAGAATAGTCGTACGGGAAAATTCTCACTTCATCACTACCTCAGAGATGCTGTGGTCCACCGCTCGTGACCCAACTATAACACGAAGTTCAAATTCACCTGTATCTTGATAACCTGCCATTGTAACAGCAGTATCCGATCTAACAAGTGCGTTATATAGGCGTTGCCGACCGCAGCGCCGTATTCTACCTGTTTACGTATCTGAGTATTTGAATACGCCTGCCCACCAGTTTGTTTGGCGCTTCAGTATTGTGAAGAGGAGGTCCAGCGTGGACATCAAAGTCATGTGATACCTCAACAGTAGGTTGTTGACTGTTCTGGTGTGCTAAGACTGAAGAAGGAGATCGTACAAACATATGGACGTTTGAATATCGCACAGACTCTCGTATGGTAGACACAGGAATAGGCGTCGCTGGCGCAGAGGGCCAACTGGAAGAGTTGAAAACAAATAAGTCACAACGTCCGGATGGAATTCCAATTCGGTTTTACAGTGAGCACCCTACGGCACTGGCCCCTTACTTAGCTTGCATTTATAGCCAATCTATTACTCAGTGCAAAGTACTAAGCGACTGGAAAAAAGCGCAGGGGACTCTTCTGTATAAGAAGGATAAAAGAATGGATCTGTAAAATTACGTACCAATATTCTTGACATAGCGTAGCTGCAGAATTCTTGACATAGCGTAGCTGCAGAATTCTTGAACATATTCTCAAGCTCAAACTTTTGCCCAAAAATTACTAGATTCAAATCGTCACGATTAATCTTCCGAGTGATCGAAGAAACCTGAAACTGACTGCCTGAGGCCAGTCGTTGTGATGTCTTGCAGTGCTCCCTAACAGAGACTAGCAAACAACGGGCGTCCAGATCCGCTGCTGACTGCCTCGCGGGCTGCAATGCTGGATGTATGTTTGCCTGCTGGACAGTGTTGGTGTAGGCAGCAGCTGCAGCGGCCACGGCCGATAGCATTGGCGAGGTCGCAGCCGGCAGACCGCGACCCGATTACAGGAGGCTGCTCAGCCATTCGCATTCCTCGCAGCCCGCACACCAGTCGCCATATTACGGGCCCGGGGCGAATTTCATTACCGCGTGGCAGGTATGCGCTGACCTCGTATAGATACGGCCACCCACACAAATACTTATATACACTGCCTCGTTTTGGACTGCAGTGTGGTGGCCATTGCGTGTTCAATGTTTTTGGCCTAGATTCCGCCTCTGACGAGCGTCCAGCGCCTCCGTCCACCATTCGGGTCCGAAGCGCAACCCTCTGCACTCGTCTGCATGTGTGTACACTGAGGTGGCCAAAGGCGTGCGATAGTGATATGCACATATACAGATTGCGGTAGCGACGCCTTCACGAGGTATAAAAGTTCAATGCACTGGCGGAACCGTCATTCGTACTCAGGTACGGATCTTTCTGTGAGCGAGTGGTTGTATGTAATTGCTAAATATGGAGCTATTTTATCAGCATACTCTGGGAGGAACCTGACTGGTACAGAATCTGGACCGGAGGCCTTGCCTTTATTAAGTGATTTAAGCTGATTCGTTACTCCGACGATATCCACTTCTATGTTTCTCATCTTGGCAGTTGCTCTTGATGGCACTTCAGGAATATTTACTTCGTTTTTTTTGTTTTTGTGAAGGAGTTTCGGAAAACCGTGTTTAATAACTCTGCTTTAATGGCACTGTTATCAGTGACTTCACCGTTGTTATCGCGCAGTGAAGGTATTGTTTGCGTCTTGCCACTCGTGTGCTTTATGTATGACTAGAATCTCTTTGTGTTTTCTGCCAGATTTCGAGACAGAATTTCGTTCTGGAAATTATTAAAAGCATCTCGCATTGAAGCAGTTCTGTAAAACTTTGCCAAACTTGGGGATTTTGCGATCTTTTAAATTTGGCATGCTTTTTTCGTTGCTTCTGCAACAACTATTTGACCTGTTTTGTGTACCATGGGAGATCAGTACCATCACTTATTAATTTATGCGGTATATATCTCTCAACTGCTGTCGATACTCTCTCTTTGAAAACATTCCACAACTTTTCTACTTACACCAGTAGGTTATGGCAGCAGACGACCGCCTGCAGCGCCTCTCCTGGGCCCTAGACGACTGGGATCCGTGACCTTGTCAGATGAGTCCCGATCTCACTGGGTAAGAGTTGATGGTAGGGTTCGAGTGTGATGCAGACCACACAGAGCCAAGTCGTCAACAATTCACTGTGCAGCTGGTGGTGGTTCCATAATGGTGTGGGCTGTGTTTACATTGGACTGGGTCCTCTGGCCCAACTGGACCGGTCGTTGATTGGAAAAAGTTGTGTTCGCCTACTTGAAGACCATTTGCAGCCATTCATGGGCGCCATGTTTCCAAAGAACGATGGAATTTTTGTGGATGACAATGTGCCATCTCACGGGGTTGCTCGCCGTTGGTTTCAAGAACATTCTGCATAATTTGAGCAAATTCTTTTCGCAACCCAGATAGCTCGACATGAATCACATCGAACATTTGTGGAACGTAATCGAGAGATCAGTTCGTACGCAAAACCCTGCACCGGCAACACTTTCGAAACTGTGTATGGCTATAATGGCATCATGGCTCAGTATCCCTGTATCCCTGTATCCCTGTTCGATACTTCCAACCACTTCTTGAGTCCGTGCCATGTCGAGCTGCTGCACTCCACCATGAAAAAGGTCCGCCACGCTATTAGGAGGTATCCAATGACTTATCACCTCAGTGTACTTCCATCTGCACTCGTCTGCCTCCATACACAGCGTCCGTGCAAAAAGTTCTGAAACTGATTTCTATTTCTGGCATATAAGTGACGTAAGCGCAGTAACTAGTAGCAGCTTCAACAGGGAACTGGAATCAACAGATGTCCGTTCGACAAGTCAGGTGTAAGCAGGCAGTGGTAAATAGGGTACGTGCAGTTATAATGAGTCAACATTTTTGTATCACAAATAGCATTGGAGCAACATCTCTAAAGTTTATGTTAGAGACCTTATGCATATCTTTTTGAAGAAAAGAAAAGAGTATGTGCAAAGTTTGCCCTGCACACCTTGACTCCCGAAAATAATAATAATAAAGTGTCGACGCCTTCCGCGCCTTAATTGGGTAGCAAAATCGGACAATTCTGTCCTGGAAAAAAAAACATCACAAATGATGACACCGTTGTCAGTACGAATCTACGACAGGACGACGAAGACCAGAACTTCATGTGAACGGTCAGTGCTGCAACGACGTTGAAAGGTCTCTGTAAGAGCCATTATATTATGTTTCCCTAAAATGCAACTGTATTTTCCATATCTTCAGCACCTCATACTTTCGGTGCACTTTATAAATGATGCCAAGAGAAAGAGTTTGCAGCTAAAAGTGTAATTATTAGTCCCAATTCCATACATTCTCTTAATTCTTTTTTCTTCTTCTGTATCTGTTTTAAATGCACCTGTGTTGATTTAGTAAGTATCCGTGTTTTCTCCGCCTTTCTGACAATTGAGTACGATATTTTAATGTTTTACTTTATCCTTCTATCTCATTCCTAACCCCCTTTGAATTACAGCGCGAGTGATGTTGGGGTCTCACAGGGTCTGATGGCGGGAAAATTTCCTGTCTGCTATTGTGGCAGTTTAGCTAACTACTATGTAGGCTAACAGTGACCCAAAGAGGTTTCATTCCTTCTTGTCGAAGCACGACTGAGCTTAAGTTGTCAAGAAAGGATTTTCTGTGATGAATTCTGCTACCTGCGTGGTCCCTGATTTGGCTAGTGTGGTTTTCACTCGTAGCTGAGTTTTTGAAGAGAGGTTGTTCTTGGGATCTCTATTGCAGTAGTGAGTGTGGTAACTGAGTTTGTATAACTTTCAGCGTGGCTGAAGTCTTAACCCATTCCTTTCGCAGCCTGAGAACTTTATAATTATGCAGAATATTTTATTCAGAATAGGAAGTGTTAGAATATTTGTAATTGTTCGGTATTACTGGTACTTAATCTTTTCAACCAGAACTTAGGAATGTGGGAGCGTGGTGTGTGAGCTATACTCTCATTCAGAAGTCGTGTTCCTCGACGTGGAAGTGCGTATGTCTGTCGCTTCTCATGCTATTTGTTCTTCTGTTTCGTTAGTTTCATCTTTTTTCCATAATTCCTGTCCGTTGGTCCATATGACTTTTGTTTCTTCAACCCCATGTGTTCGTTGTTCGTTTGGAGAGCCTTCAGTCCTCAGAATCTGTTTCCTCTTGCAATTATTTCGCAGTGATTTACTAATGTAGGCAATTCATTCTTACTAGACTTCTCGGTATTTTTTCGTTGGTCTGGATTCGTGTGGCTAGGCTCGTCGCTTTTCAGTTCTTGTCCTGTAGTGGTAGAGCTTAAATTACGATGCCTTCACGTGTGTGTCGTGTCTTACATTCATTCCTGATCTGATTTCACTTGACCGGATTGAGTTTTCCGTGTTAGGCTTCAGGCCCGTGGAGCAAACGTTTTGCGGACTCCATGTGTACATAGTGCATGTTGCAGTTCGTCTAGTTTATTTTCTATCTACTACGAGGTATTATTGTGAATGCTAAGTGTTTTTGTGATTCCTTACCATTGAGTTATTGCCAGTTTTTTAGTCCCTAACTATTTACACTGAAGCGCCAAAGAATGTGGTATAGGCATGCGTACTCAAATAATAATGTAAACAGGCAAAATACGGCGCTTCGGTCGGCAACGCCTGTATAAGACAGCAAGTGTCTGGAGCAGTTGTTAGATCGGTTACTGCTGCCACACCGCCAGCTTCTCAAGATTTAAGTGAATTTGAACGTGGTATCATAGTCGGCGCACGAGCGATGGGACACAGCATCTCAGAGGTTGCGATGAAGTGGGGATTTTCCCGTACGTCCATTTTACGTGTGTACCGTCAATATCAGGAATCCGGTAAAACATCAAATCTCCGGCACTGCTGTGGCCGGAAAAAGATCCCGCTAGGATGGGACCAACTGTGACTGACGAGAATCGTTCAAAGTGACAGAAGTGCAGCCTTTCCGCAGATTGCTGCAGATTTAAATACTGGCCCAACAACGTCAGCGTGCGAACCATTGAACGTAACATCATCGATATGGGCTTTCCGAGCAGAAGGCCCACTCGTGTACCCATGATAACTGCACGACACAAAGCTTTACGCCTCGCTTGGGCCCGTCAACACGGACATTGGACTGTTGATGAATGGAAATATGTTCTCTGGTCGAAAGTATACGGGTATGGAGACAACCCCATGAATCCGTGGATCCTGCATGTCAGCAGGGGTCAGTTGAAGCTGATGGAGGCTCTGTTATGGTATGGTATGGGACGTGTGCAGTTGGGGTGATATGGGATCCCTGATATGTCTAGATACGACTCTGACAGGTCACACGGACGTAGGCATCCTGTCTGATCATCAGCATTCATTCGTGTCCATTGTGCATTCCGACAGACGTGGTCAATTCCAGCAGGACAATGCGACACCCCACACGTCCGGAATTACTACAGACTGTCTCCAGGAACACTCTTCTGAATTTAAACACTTCCGCTGGCCACCAAACTCCTCAGACGTGAACATTATTGAGCGTATCTGGGATGCCTTACAGCGTGCTGCTCAGAAGAGGTCTCCACCCACTCGTACTCTTACGGATTTATGGACAGTTCTGCAGGATTCGTGGTCTCAGTTCTCTCCAGCACTATTTCAGAGATTAGTCTAGTCCATGCCACGTCGTGTTGTGGCACCTGTGTGTGCTTGCGAGGGCCCTGCACGATATTAGACAGATGTACCAGATTCTTTGGCTCTTCATTGTACAAGCCCATGAAGCAAGGTGCCTATTTAAGGCAGGCACTTGTAACCATTACATTTTTATGTAGGTGTGAAGTGCTTATATAACTGCCTGTAGTAAAATAAATTTTCACTCGAAGTCGGATTGCACTACACTGTTATTGTTAGTAATTTATTCAGCACACTCCAATCTTTGTTCCAGTTCGTATATCCTGTAGCATTTTACTTTGTGCAGATATATGCAGGTGCATTCATTTATTTGCTTATTAGGTAAAGATTTATTTTAGAGAGTAATAAATCCGAGGTCCGGAGCTCGTGGTCGTGCGGTAGCGTTCTCGCTTCCCACGCCCGGGTTCCAGGGTTCGATTCCAGGCGGGGTCAGGGATTTTCTCTGCCTCGTGATGACTGGGTGTTGTGTGATGTCCTTAGGTTAGTTAGGTTTAAGTAGTTCTAAGTCCTAGGGGACTTATGACCATAGATGTTAAGTCCCATAGTGCTCATAGCCATTTTGAATAAATCTGGGAACAGATTGGCTGTTTGATTAATGACAGATTTAAGCTTTCAGCCTGCCTTATAAGTAAAGAACTAGTATTTCGAATGTGCACTATTTATTGATAGGAGGCTTACGTCCCGCTTATTGAATGCATATTTATTTTTGTGAATTACGGAAAGTACGTAATGCTGGCGATGCTTTGCAATAAACATAAGAAGTTCCAAGCAATTGTACCACTTTCTCATTCAGTCTATTAATTTTTAATTGAATGCAGCGGGGACAAAAATTAATACACCTGGAAAGACGTCGATTTTGATCCGAGGATAGCATATGCCACATGGGGGATAGTAGGTGTATTGATAATGGTTTCAACGTCGTCCGCCGACAGACAGCCTGGTGGCATAGCTATCAGAGCGCCATCTGTGTCTACCTTTTAATAGGGAAAGGTCACAGCCAGAAGGCTCTGTGTGAAGCAAACGTGTGACAAGGAGACACACTCTTGGTTCCTAATGTCGACTGAGCGAGATCGAAAGGGGTCAGCCTGTGGCCTTCCGTGTAACATGATGGTCCTTCCGGAGAATTGCCACTCAAGTTGGGCGTGCTGCGTCACTTGAGCAACGATGCTGGTATCAGTGGTCACGTGAACATCCTCACACCAGTGGACGAGGTTCTGCATGCCCACACAGCACAGACGCCTGGGCAGTAGTGGCAGATCGCACAGCTACCACAGCACAGGTAAGAGTTTGTGAACCCAGACGTGTCAACGTGAACTGTTGTGAACTTTTTATTAGCAGTTGGACCACGGGCACGCACACCTCTAGCCCGTCTCCCACTCACGCCACACCACTGACGTGCATGGTTCCTCTGGTTCCGCCATAGGATCACTTGAAAGATGGAACGAGTACCGTGGTCTTCAGCGATGAACGCAGATTCTGCCTGCACGCACGTGACGGTTGTTTCCACGTAAGACGGACACCTGATGAGCGCTGGTGCATTCTTCCACGACACACTGGCTCACCGTAGGCGTTATGATGTGGGGTACGATAGGCTGCAACTGTCGTTCTCCTTTGGTGTTTCTGGAGGGGACGCTAACCGGTGCTCGATAGGTGCAGAATGTTCTTAGACCCATTCTTTCTAGCAAGAGGGAGGTGATGTTCAAACAGGATAATTTTCGGATGTAACTCTTCGGGCTCTCCCGGCGAGATCCTGACATGTGGAATAATCGGTTCTACTGCCGGATGTTTGTGTCGCTCTGGCACAATATTTCGGCCACGTAACTCGTTGCCTTCTTCAGGTGCTACTTGAGACTGCCATATTGGAGGATCTTGTCCAGTATTTATGCCTAGAGGGTGCTGGGTGCTCTCTCTGCCGTCTGCGCCCGCCTGGCGCTGCTTGTAATGTGTTGTCTCTCTCTTCCCCGGTGCTCCCTCAGACATCCGCGCCCGACTTGGTCGCCATCTGTGGCAGCTCTCTGAGGCCAGTCCTGTGTCGGCCGTTCCGTTCGCGGTCCGCGCCCGCCTGGTGCTGCTCCTGAGGTAGAGAGAGCACGCAGCGCCCTCTGAGCATAAATACTGGACAAGATCCTCCAACACGGCAGTCTCAGGTAGCACCCGAAGAAGGCAACGAGTTACGTGGCCGAAGTATTGTGCCAGAGCGACACAAACATCCGGCAGTAGACCCAATTGTTCGACATGTCACGATAATTTTCACTTACAAACTGCCCGACGCAACATGCTCTGTGTTACGACGTCCATTGCACGCTGTGTGGTTCTTTAGTGGATACAGGAGCGACGAACAGATGCCATTCATGGAAGGGAATTCAGATACTAATTTATTCTACATATAATATCAAATAGTACATAACTTTATTGCTGAAGTTGCAGGGTCAGTGGCTAACTGTAGATTAGAAGGTAGAAGTATTTGAATGTAGAAGAGATTTATAGGTCTGTCACTCTTCAATACCGTGTCCATTCAGATGATGTCGAGCCCTGGCCACTATCGAATCTGTAAATGTTTTGCAACTGGCAAATACACTAAAAGGGCTCAGTCCATGAGAGATCAAACTTAAGTACACCCACTGCTGGAGCTCCGGAGAGGTGATCCTTGTATCTCGTCGGCAGCAGCGTAATCGTTCGCGGCAGTGCCTTCGGGCCGCGGTGGCGGCTGCGGGAAACACGGCAGCGTAACTGGCGGCGCGCATATTTGGAAGTGCGGTTAGTGGCCGGTACCGCACATCCGCGCCTCCTCCACCTGTCCCTCCTTTCAGTGACATTTTTCGGCAGCTACGCAAATTTGTTCGTTACTTCTACATAACACTGAGTTGAGCCAAGTCATGGGCTACCCGCCAGTATCGTGTCCCACCTATTCTTTCCTGCACAGTGCCGCAACTCGTTGTAGAATGGACTCAACAAGTCGTTGGAAGTCTCCTGCAGAAATTCAGAGCCCTGCTGCCTCTACAGCCGTCCATATTGCGAATGCGTTGCCGGTGCAGGATTTTGTGATCTCTCGATTATATACCATAAATGTTCGACGGGATTCACGTCGGATGATCTGGGTGGGCAAACCATTCTCTCGAACTATTCAAAATGTCCTTCAAATCAATCGCGAACACTTGTAGCCCAGTGACATGCACATCGTTATCTATAACAATTCCATCTTTGCTTGGTAACACCAAGTTCATCGATGGCTGTAAATGGTCGGAAAGTACTCGAACAGAACCACTTCGTGTCACAGACTGGTTCAGTTGGCCCAAAGGACCCAGTCCATTTCAAGTAAACACAGCTCACACCATAATGGAGCCACCAACAGCTTGCACTGTGCCTTCTCAACTAGCTGGCTCCATGGCTAAGTGTGGTCTGCACCACCCTCGAACCCTACCATCAGCTCTTACCAACTACAATCGCGACTCATCTGACCAGGCCACGAGTTTCCACTCTTCTAGGGTCCGGTAGATACGGTCACGAGCCCAGGAGAGGCGCTGCAGGCGACGTCGTGCTGTTAGCAGAGACACTCGCGTCGGTCGTCTGCTACCGTAGAACATTAACGCCAAATTTCACCACACTATATACGGTCATAGTACGTCCCACATTGATTTCTGCGGTTATTTCACGCTGTGTTGCTTGTCTGTTAGCACTGACAACTCTCCGCAAACGCCGCTGTTGTCGGTCGTTACGTGAAGACTGTCGGCCAGTGCCTTGTCTGTGATGAGAGGTACTGCCCGAAATTTGATATTCTAGTCACAATCTTGATACCGTGGGTCTCCGAATACTGCATTTCCCTATGATTTCCGATACAGAAGTCCCATGCGTCTAGCTCCAACTACAGTCCAGATTCAGAGTCTATTAATGCCCGTCGTGCGATCACATTCAGGTCGAAAACCTTTCCACATGAATCACACATTTAACTTCCGTTCAAGGCTACACTCCTGACAAATAGCTTTGGAGATGAGTGTACTAACTTCTAAAATTACAAAACTCTTCCTTGAGTCGTGCTGCACTCCTTTTGTGAAATATATTTTATTGTAAGTACGTCAGAACCTCATAAAAGTTTTTATTATTGTGCAACTCGTTTAGACACTAAACTCTTCGTTTGGAAGACTTTTATTATACTACCTTTCAAATGGCTCTGAGCACTATGGGACATAACAGCTGAGGTCATCAGTCCCCTAGAACTTAGAGGTACTTAAACCTAACAAACCCAAGCACATCACACACATTCATGCCCGAGGCAGGATTCGAACCTGTGACCGTAGCGGTCGCGCGATTCCAGACTGAAGCGCCTAGAACCGCTCGGCCACTCCGGTCGGCTACTACCTTTCAAGCAATAACAAAACAATTTTAAAGTCTACCCAAACAATAAATATCTTTTATCTCTTTCTGATGGTCTACAGCAACATCATCTAAATTTATATTTCCCTTTTCCAGAAAATCTTATCTTTTCATTACCAGTCCAGAACTTTGCATCTTCTTAACCACTGTTTTAGTCGATTATTTTTGATCCAAAATAGCAAATCCGGTGTACTGCTTTCAGCGTCTCATTTCCTAATCTCGCTTCCCCTAGAACCACCTCATTTATCTATAAAAAACATTCACAAACCTTGTAAAACCATATGTGCGTTGTTATTGTGTGTGGCTGCACGGCTGTCAGAAGACATTCTCATACTCCTGCATCATTTTGAATCTGAGACATTTTTCATTGTTTATCCGGCGTCTCGGCAGTGCATAAACTCAGGCGCTGCGCTGAATTTCAAACCGGAGCTTTTGCACACGAACGGCACGGGAGACGGCGTTAGGGGAGAATTTAAAAGCCAGCGAGGGGGCGTGGATGTCCTCTGCGGTTCGGTTGAAACTGCGACGGAATGCGAAATTAATTTATTCTGCCCTCGGGAGCCACAAAAGCGGAGGCCGGCTCGGCGTGGGAAATCCCTCTGGACCCCTCCCTCCCTCTCTACCCATACTGCCCACTCAGAACACGCCAGCAGTCGCGACAGCTGACCACCTTGGGCTTCCGTGCCACGTCTCGCTTCCCCCCGTTGCTTATTCATCTGTACTGTTTAAATGCAGCATTATCGTGTGTTCTGCAGTTCTAGTAGTTACATTATTATTATTATTCGATTTTGGCCATCTCAGGACCATATAAAACAGCTGATTTACGAATTCGTATTCTTTTTCTTGCCTTTCTGGTTTCTCCGTACTTCTTCATTCTTGTCTCCATTGCTCTCTTCTTTCTTCTTACCATCTTCCTCGTCCTTTTTCTGTGTTTTCTTCTGGAAACCATTGACGTGTTGAACCTCTCTTCTATGCCTACGTTATTCCCAACTTCTATAAACCACGCAGTTCCGGTTTTTGGAGTTTTGTCAAAGAAGCTGAACACTTTTTTGCCAAACTGCAGTTGCCCCCCTCCCTTTTTCTTAGTGGCCATGAAATGTAATGCTTTCACAATGTATGAATTATATTCTCAGTTTTTTCATATACCTACTCAATTTCCAAATCTCATTTTCGTGCTCTGGACTCAAACTTTAACTAATTCTTCATCTTTCTACATCCTCCAAATTATTTGACGGTGTTACTGCGAGTATGGCGCGGCATTTTGAGGCGTTACAACGCCCGGTTTTAGTCTCCACATTGTAATGTGTCAGCCTTGTGTTAACAGATAAGAATTGTTTATTGTACGTGTTCTTCAGGGTAATACCATTTCCATTTTTCTGGTTCTGTGTGTGATAGCTGTTGTGTCCATAGCATTTCAATGGATTATTTCTCCTAGTTATTTAAATTCTGAAACTTTATTTTGATTCGTATACTTTCGTGCGCCTTTAACGTTGCTCGTGTATGGCCCCACGATTTTTTCGAAAGAAATTTGTAATCCAGTTTTTCCTACTACCTGCTGGAGAAACTTCATTGGTTTCGTTGAATCCCATAGGATCTCTGCTAAGATGGCTAAATCTTCAGCAAAAGCCAATCAATCGGTCTCAAGGTTCTCTTTCTTTCTTCGAGGTTCAGTTTATTTATTGCCCGTTTTTCTGTTCTTTTTCTCCATTTCCAAACTACTTTATCCAAAACACAACTCAGTAATAATGGAGGCAGTACATCCTCCTCTCTCACGCAGTCACATTAGTTATATATTTTCCAATTTAATGTGTTGGTAAGCATATTGAGCAAATTTTCCTCGTTATCAGGTTAATGTGTTGCACACATAATAAAAAAAAAGGTTGAAGTAATTTAAAACAAATGAAAAACAAAAACATAGTAATAAATTCCATTTTATAGCGTTTTTATTACGCAAATGTCCGTTTGTGAACCACAGCTCCATCAACATTTTTCTGTTGTTATGTTAGCATCTGCATCACCATTTTTCTGTTGTCATGTAAGCAACTGCACTGCGACGTCAACACAACAGAAACTCGTGTTTGTAAGAGTTTCAAGGCGATATTATTATTTGTAAATAAAAATATACTGTAAAGTTCTGTTTCTTAAAATGTAAATTATTTGCTATCGTTGTAATGCTGAAACATCTGCGTAATTTGTCATGTGCTTTGAAACTTGCAGTATCATCTTTGAAAACTGCTTAACATGTGTAAATAAGTAGCTTTGTTGTGATGCACTAAGGAAATGAAAATTCACCGGTATACTGCAAGTGTTAATAAAAATCTATGTATCGTCTTCTGTAATAGTGTATATATTACACTACAACTTCGAAAATTTCAATTGAAAACCCACTAAAACTTCCAAGGTCTTCCTTTGCCAAGAATAGCCACCATGACTACCACAAGACTGATATTGGCAAACTGTGTCTAATATAATCTGGACGCAATCACTTCTCTGCATGTCAGAGGCCTTACTTACTGCTTTATCTGAAGAAAGACATTTTTCCACGAAACTGTGTATAAAACTTTTTTATTTTTCACACTACCCCATTTGGGCATTGCCCAATTTCATGTGTGCCTGAAAACATAACATACCACAGCAAAAAACAGCTAAACAATAAAGAACGTACCATTACACAAACGTAATATTTACGTCTGGTAACATACTTGGCTTCATCGTCGTCATTAATTTAAAAATCGCGTGCAATGCATAATTGTGCAATGCATAATTGGGCAAAGCACAGTAGTCAAACGTTCTTGTCTAAAATATAAAGGCGCTCATGAGAGCCAAAGTATCACCACGTTATTAAATGTCACATCTAGCCATAAGCACTAGGAAGACAAACCTTGCAATGTTTCCTACGAAACACACTGCGTACAGTCATCCAATGAAATGTCACATGTGCAGTTTGCGTTGGAAAATTTGAAATATCAACCAGAGAATAAAGTAGAAGAATCTTGCTACCATCGATACGATTTCAAAAATGTGTCTGCCTCTGAGTCACAGTTGTGTGAAAAAGTATTACACAAATAAATCGGTGTCACAGATAAGCATGGTTACAGTATCATTAATACATATGTCGAGACATGGACTAAACATAAACTATTTACATCGTATATCTTCAGTGTAATATTGTTAAATGACGTAATATAATGTCGAACCTAAAAAGTAATTTCTTAGACAAAAAATTGAAAAAGATGTAAAATAAAGTGTCCACAGTTACAGCATATGACAAACGTGGCGAAACAACGTCAGTAATCAGATGAGGGCAAACCAAACTGATTACGCGTCATAAATAACAGCGTTCGTATAGAGAAAAATTAAGATAAAATGGTAATGGTAAATAAAAGTCTAAAACAAATTGCGTTAAGACGACAGTATACAGTGTACATGAAACGTGTCCTTTTACTGCACAGCGTGGTCTATGGGCTTGAGTTACGTGGTTGTTGGTGGCACAACACAACCACCTCTTCCAGTATAATCACTATTTGAAAAGTTAAACGATCGAGATAATTAAGAGAGATAATGCTTGCCATAGCATAGACGTATACATTTTGTAAGAAATACGCTCACTTGGCGAATTGATTTCATATGAACAAATAAAATTTGTGCCGTTTAGTAGTATAAATTTGTACTGGTATAAAAATGGAAATATAAAATAACATACTTTGCCAGAGTAATAGCATAGTACTAGTATAAAATGAAAGACGATGGCAGAATAAAATAACATGGTTTTGTGTTGAAGAATTAGTGCAACATACTGAGACAGAAGTATCGTTGTGTGTCCAACATTTGCGTTTACATTCAATGAAATAGAGCTGAACATAAACACAATGACAGAAGCAGACGTCACACTGTCCCTCCTCAACCCCCCCCCCCCCCCCCTCACGCACACGCTGACGCTCAAACCACACTCAAACATGCCTTACCGCTGCTCCCCTAAACACACATTTTCTGACGAGAAGCGATTGCTTCGAAATAATATTAGCCATAGGTCGTAAATATCAAATGGTTAATTTTAAATTGTTTGAGTAAGTTTCATGTTGTTATTCACACAAACAAGTCGCCTGATGATGAACAAAATATGCTCGAAATGCTTAACAGGTTATTAAAGAATACTTCCTGAAATCATAAAAGAACTAGTTGCTATTTTGTTTTTATTTTCATTGAGATACTCGGAATTTTCACTCCTGTCCCTCCACACATATTACAAACGCCGAAAGCACCTCTACTCCAGATTTCATGGACTGCTTTGAAACGTGCACACTATGTGGTCAAAATTACTCACATGCTATTAGTGGGTATGAATGAGGTGAGTGTCGTCCCTTTACCTTTACGATGGCTTGAACTCTGCTGGGGGCACTTTTAGTGACACATCGGAATGTCTATGGAGAAATGGCAGCACGTTCTCCCCCAATAACTGAAGCCAGAGATGGTGGTGGTGTGGAATGATGGGCCCTGGAGCGAAGTCGACGGTCTGGCCAATCCCAAAGCTGTTCCACTGGGTTCACATCAGGAGTCCGGGCACGCCAGTCCACTTAGGCAGTAGTAATGCCTTGAAACCGTCACCTCACTGCAGCTGCCTTGCTACATGCCGATACGAGCAGTCGCCATCTCCGAAGTGTTCCTGCACTGCATGCAGAGCACAATGCCGTAAAATTTGTTTGCATCATTCGGCATTTGGCGTTTCCTTCAGCGCGACAAGTGGGCCACACCTTAACCACGGGAAGCACCCACATACTCTAATACCACCTCCTGTGTACTCGTCCGCAGCTCGTGGTATAGTGGCTAGCGTTGCTACCTCTGGATCACAGACTCGTGGGTTCGGTTCCCGGCCGGGTTGGTGATTTTCTGTGCCCGGGGACTGGGTGTTTGTGTTGCCCTCATCATTCCATCATCACTCATGAAAGTGGTGAGATTGGACTGTGTTCAGATTGGGACTGATGAGCGCGCAGTTGAGCGCTCCACGAACCAAATATCACCATCATCACCACCACCATCATCATAATCATCATCATCATCATCATCCATCATCATCATCATCCATCATCATCATCATCCATCATCATCATCATCCATCATCATCATCCAAATCATCCAAATCATCCAAATCATCCAAATCATCCAAATCATCCAAATCATCCAAATCATCCAAATCATCCAAATCATCCAAATCATCCAAATCATCCAAATCATCCAAATCATCCAAATCATCCAAATCATCCAAATCATCCAAATCATCCAAATCATCCAAATCATCCAAATCAAACAAATCAAACAAATCATCCAAATCAAACAAATCATCCAAATCAAACAAATCATACAAATCATACAAATCATACAAATCATACAAATCATACAAATCATACAAATCATACAAATCATACAAATCATACAAATCATACAAATCATACAAATCATACAAATCATACAAATCATACAAATCATACAAATCATACAAATCATACAAATCATACAAATCATACAAATCATACAAATCATACAAATCATACAAATCATACAAATCATACAAATCATACAAATCATACAAATCATACAAATCATACAAATCATACAAATCATACAAATCATACAAATCATACAAATCTAACAAATCTAACAAATCTAACAAATCATACAAATCTAACAAATCAATCAAAATCTGTACTCTAGAGTTGGCACTTCACATAAAGGCAGTTAATGTTCTCCCGGCATTCGCCAAACCCATCCACCGGAATGCCACAGGGTCACCACTCCAAGTCACTCGTTCCCAACCATCAACTGCGCAGCTCTTCACGCCGCCTCGAGCCTCTCTTGACATTTTGGACTGGTGGCAGCACTGTGGTTCTAACGAGGTTTCCCTTCCGCCAACATCATGAGATTTTGTACAATCAGTCGCACCACTGCTGGACGGCCCCAGTCCTCCATTACACGAAATCTGCCTAATGTCGGTTTACCTCTAGTTGTTCCTTCGTGTTTCGACTTCACGGTCACATCACCGACAGTCGTCTCGTGCAACTTCAGCACACTTGCAATGTCTGTGGTGGCTTCGTTAGGTGACACCTAGCGACTAGGCCACGCTCTGAGTTGCTGAGCTCTCCTGAGCGATCCGCTCTGCTGATTAGAGATGGGAAAACTCGTTCATCCTTGGGAACTAGTTCAGTGCTGATCGTTCTTTTTTGGGAACCGTTCATTTTGATTCGTTCACCGTTCATTTGTGCTTGGTATACGGTTCTTATGAAAAGCTGAAAACTGGTAGTGTAGGTGACTGAAGGATGGAGGGCACCAAGACGGGTCACTTGCCTCCCCCCTGGAGTATAGAGTTTTTATTCATTACAGAATTCTCACACACTTTTAGAAGTAATTTCTGTGATTCTGCAGAACCTCTCGTTTAGCCATCCGTAGCCTTGTGTGGCTGATCGCAGGGAAATAATACAAGGTGGCGCACGGAAAACCAGCTCCGAGTACAGACTGCTCGCCAATTGCGGACGATGTGTTGCCCGTTACGAGCAGATAAAACAAACAGACAAACATGTAATAATTAGGCAGTGAAGAAATAACAAGCTAATGCAGGCAACAACTGCGAAACAATCGATGAGGATGTGTAGAGAGCTGGAGAAGAGAACATGAAAATCTCACGCGACGCGCATGGGCTATAGCTCATGTAGTCTTGTAAACCTATTGGTGGCTGTTTCCCAACTTAATAGACCACAAGTGTGTTGTATAAAATTCTTCGTTTCGACTTCCACTACATAACTGTGCTACGTTGTAAACAATAATCGTTTACACCCTATATATACTTCACGTTGTCTCTGAGTTCGTAGGCGAGGTAGAGACGTTATGGAAGCATAAAATAAAATGTGGTTTTCTCGTACTTGCGTCACACGCTTAGTAAAATTAGCTTTTTATGTTGCATTATTAAAGTTAATGCAGTAATAATAATAATAATAAAGTTCGCAGTAATAAAGTTTTTGGTTTGAAAGCTCCTTCTGAACAAATGTTTTTGAGATAATGAGTAAATACGATTTTATGGCAATCTATGTCTTTTCAAATGGAGAGGCACCGCTTTTCCTACTGAGCCAAAAGAACCCACAACCCACCTTTTTTTTTTTTCTTTTCAAGGAAACCAAACTAGCAGGTAAGCACATTGGAAACAACCAAACTTAAAAATAATTAGAGCCTTCCTAAATGTAATGTTTTGTATATGAAAGATACAAGAAAATCGTTTTATATGAGTTATCTTACACTAAAAATTAAGCAAATTATTGAAAGTTGGCTGCTAAATCAAGTAGATGAAACCAAAAAATGTATGAACAACAAAAAAAACTTGCCTTGTTATAAGTATGTCTTCTGCTGTTCATCGATATAATGAAGTGAAGTGAGCTGATATGCCCTTTTGTTACCTGAGAAGACGTACCTATTATATACAACGTAATTTTTATGTAATTTACGTAACTATAAAATACTTTTTGATTACCGGTCGTGGACGCTGAATAGCCAGAACCAAGTGCAAGAACAGTTAGGAACACGTGTAAAATAGGCGAGCGCAGTGAACGAAACGAACAACTGGATACTGAACTAACTAGGAGCAGTCGGCAGTGGAACTGAGACAGGTGGCCATGCGAAGAACGACGAGTGCGGCCGAGGGAGGCCGAGACTGGGACGAGCACGCGACCGAGGCTGGAGCGAGAACTGCCAAAGTGACCGCCGCGAACGAAGTGAACTATGAACCGATCGTTCCTTGTACCCGGGAACTATAAGTAGACCGCCGCGACCGAAGTGAACTATGAACCGATAGTTCCTTGGAATTCGTTCCTCGGTCCTCTCGTTCATCTTGGTGAACCGTTCCTTTGCACCTGTTCGTTCGCGAACTACCCATCTCTACTGCTGATGCTGACAGCACACTCGCTCGCTCTAAAACACTGGCTACACAAGCCAGGTGTAGAGGCAGTGTAAGCAGCTTAGCTGCTGTTCCTGCGTGGACCTAACTGGTTGAATGTGGGGCCTAGTGGTTCGAGCTGGCCTCAGCGAGCGTCTCTCACTTCAGAGACGCTGTGTGCGACATCATCGGTAGTGCGGGAGAAACTACTCCCGCAGTAGGTACTGACAACACAATCTTCCCCGCCTCCCTTTGTACGGGCGGGTTAGAGAGCCTGTATACAGAGAGAGTGGCCATACGTGAAGTTGCCCGTGATTGGTTGGTTAGCTTTGGCGCCATTTTTCTGCCAAACGTCTCTCGCGCTTCCTATGTTCGCCGTGATTTTGAGTTGAAGTTCAGAGGACTTCTGGGAACGATTAAAAGGTATTTGAATTATTGAGAGACTTATGCGTTGTGCATGCATGTTCGATTTAGTTGTATATCGTTTTTAGTACGTAATTAGCGTTTGCGATCTTAAATGCGAGTTGAAATAATGAAGCGTTTTGTGAAGAAGTCGGTAGGCCTACATGTTTGTTACTGTATCCAATAAATCAGTTTTCTCTTATTTCTTGCATTGTTACTGCTATGTGTCATTCTATATATAATTTTTTTATAATGAAGTGACAAATTTGAGCCATTTTGTGTTCTTAATATTTCTAAGATTCATGTAATGTTTACAGGATTTTTTGTTGCCTAGGGTAACTCTATTGCTGGACAGCACAATTAAGTATTTCAGGAAGTGCGTCATCACACACTATTTATGGGTGGAAGGACTTTTCTTTCTAGTGACGGGGAACTTTCCTTGTCTTCTTTTTTCCTCCATAATGTGGGCCTATGGCCTAATGAAACTAATATTTCAGTGCTTATGGAAAAGGCCATGTGGCTAGCAAATTATTTAAGAGACAAGAAGAGAGAGATGACCAAAATTCCAGGCCATCCTTAAGGTATTCAATGCATAGATTGGTTGCAGGCTGCTACTCATTACTGATATATTAAACTTGAAACTTGACGTTTCATATTTGTGAGAAACAGAGGCTCCAAATATCTACTGTACTACAAACAAGAATATTTAGAATTTGGTAATCTTTGGCAAAATTTGTAACTTCTTGTTGCAGTCTGAAATGCCCAGTCAGGAAGGAATGAGTAACTCCTGTAATGAAGTCCAGGTACAACTTTCTTAATGGTATATATTATCCGAAATATTTATTTAGTTACGGAGAAGAGGAGTTTGTGGCACAACTTGACAAGAAGGGACCGGTTGGTAGGATATGTTCTGAGGCATCAAGGGATCACAAATTTAGCATTGGAGGGCAGCGTGGAGGGTAAAAATCGTAGAGGGAGACAAAGAGATGAATACACTAAGCAGATTCAGAAGGATGTAGGTTGCAGTAAGTACTGGGAAATGAAGAAGCTTGCACAGGATAGAGTAGCACGGAGAGCTGCATCAAATCAGTCTCTGGACTGAAGACGACGACGACAACAACAACAACAACAACAACAACAACAACAACAACGCCTATAAAAATGTTAGGTTCTTCACTTTGCTCAGAGAACTCTGGTTTTAAGGTGTCTGTTTTTTAAAAAATATTTTTAGTCACCTAAACAGGTAGGCCTATTACAATTTACTGTATTATTAAGCTCTTATTTCTTTAACAGTTCTTGCATACTGGTAGCAACACAAGCTTTTCTGAAGCCAATATCTGACAGTCGTTGCTGGAAATGGAAATTTCCTGTAATTGTTGTGCCATGCTCATTCGACTTTATAGCGTCAAACTTCATTTCGTTCCGAATCAGAACACTAAGCATTATTTTGGTTTCAGTATTATTGCCTGCCTGTTGACGCACGCAAGTTGTAAGCACGTTTTCCGCAGTTGTCGTGGTTGTTGAAACATTATTCGTAGTAAATAATTGTAGGTACTCTTGAAGACAGTTTTTAATAGGCCTACTTACTGTGGGGTAGAAGGGATACGGTAGTTTTCTTGTTATATTTGGTCGTTATTACAGTAGCCTAAATTTAACATTACCTGATTTTTGTAGTCTTTTTCCTTTATCTACGACAGGTATTCAGTATATGTAAGAAAGTCGTAAGCAGTTGATTACTTCTGACATGCAAAAAGTTTAAAGACGTGAGAAGAAGTACTAATACGTCTCACACTTTTTGCATGTCACGAGTAAACAACTGCTTACGACTTTCAGTCTTCTGACGTAATACAGGTACGTTAAATCTTTAGCGTTATGCACTTCCGATACAAAACAAATGTTATACACTATATTTTTTATAAATTACGTTACTTTCATTGCAATGTCTAGTAAACGAACTTTAAAGGAGATCGATGCAAGTAACGAATAATTTTTACAGCCACTGTATCAAATATTCCTGTGCTGTACGTAGTAGGCTACTATGAGTATATTATACCTGTAAAGAAAGGCATTTAACGAATGATTTCGCCGTATTGTCTTGTGCTTTTGATTCGGTGAGTGTGTACTCCACTACTGGCCATTCAAAAGTCCCTCCCGCAGTTTGGCAGAAAAATGGCCGCCGTATCGTCCGGTTGGCCACTCTCTCCCTATACAGGCTCTCTAAGGCGGGTACTCCTGTCGCGACATCTGGTGGCCAGTTCTGCATTACGCAGGGGTGCACGCACACTTTCGACCAAATAGTATATTTGGGGAGTTCCTACGAATATTTGCGATAACCTGTCCTTAGCTGCTTTCTCGCTTGCCCTGCATTTTATTTATAACTCCCCCACAGTATGAGGACGAAATACGGAAAGCAGTCTTATCTTTACGGTTGTGAAAACACACTTGACCTCATAGCAACAAATAATCCTGAGTTAATAACGAGCATCAAAACGGATACAGGAGTGAACACAGGGTGGTCGTAGCGAGGTTAAATATTGTATCCCCCAAATACTCCAAAAATTAACGAAAAATATACCTATTCAAAAGAGCACATAAAAATTCCTTGGAACTTTCCTGAGAGACAATTTCCACTCATTCCAAATTAACAGCGTGTGATCAGATGTGGCTTCAATTCAAAGAAATAGTATCAGCAACAATTGAGAGATTTATACCAAATAAATTAAGAAACAACGAAGCTGATCTTCCTTGGCACACAAAACGGATCAGAACACTGTTGCAGAAAAAACGAAAACATCATGCCAAATCAAAACGAACGTAAAATCTCCAAGAGTGGCGATCTTTTACAGAAGCCCGAAATTTTCCGCGGACTTCAATGCGAGATGCATACAATAGTTTCCACGAGGAAACTTTGTATCGAAACCTGGCAGAAATTCCAAAGAGATTCTGGTCGTATGTGAAGTATGCAAGCGGCAAGACACAATCAGTGCCTTCTCTGCTCGATAGCAACGGAGATACTATCGAAGACAGTCCCGCGAAAGCAGAGTTCCTGAACACAGCCTTCCGAAATACCTTCACAAAAGAAGACGAAGTAAATATTCCAGAATTCTAATCAACAACAGCTGCCAACATCAGTAACATAGAAGTAGATATCCTAGGAGTAGTGAAGCAACTTAAATCACTTAACAAAAGCAAGTCTTCTGGTCCAGACTGTATACCAATTAGGTCCCTTTCGGAGTATGCTGATGCATTAGCTCCATACTTAACAATCATATATAACCGCTCGCTTGACGAAAGATCATTACCCAAAAACTGGAAAGTTGCACAGGTCACACAAATATTCAAGAAAGGTACTAGGAGTAATCCACTAAATTACAGGCCTATATCATTAACGTCGATACGCAGCAGGATTCTGGAACATATATTGTGTTCGAACATTATGAATTACCTCGAAGAAAACGGTATATTGATACACAGTCTACGCGTATTTAGAAAATATCGTTCTTGTGAAACAGACTTTATTCATACGAAGTGTCGAGTGCTATTGACAAGGGATTTCAAATTGATTCCGTATTTCTGGATTTCCGGAAGGCTTTTGGCACTGTACCACACAAGCGGCTTGAAGTGAAATCTCGTGCTTACGGAATATCGTCTCAGTTGTGTGACTGGATTCGTGGCGTCCAGCCAGAGAGGTCACGGTTGGTAGTAACTGGCGGAAAGTCATCGAGTAAAACAGAAGTGGTTTCTGGCTCTCCCCAAGATACTGTTATAGGCTCTTTGCTGTTCCTTATTTGTTGTTTGCAGATGACGCCGTTGTTTATCAGAAGATCAAAACAAATTTCAAACCGATTTAGAAAAGATGTGTGTATGCTGCTAAAATTGGCAATTGACCCTAAATAACGAAAAGTGTAAGGTCATCAACATGAATGAATGCTAAAATGAACCCGTTAAACTTCGGTTACACGATAAATCAGTCAAATCTAAAGACCGTAAATTCAACTAAATACCTAGAAATTACAATTACGGACATCTTAAATTGGAAGGAACACACAGAAAATGTAGGGAAGCAAATCAAAGACTGCGTTTTATTGGCAGGACACTTAGAAAATATAACCAATCGACTAGAGAGACTGCCTCCACTACGTTTGTCCGTCCTCTTTTAGAATACTGCGGGATCCTTACCAGATAGGATTGACAGAATAAATCGAAAAAGTTGGACAGCACGTTTGGTATTATCGCGAAATAGGGAAGAGAGTGTCACTGAAATGATACAGGATTTGGGGTGGACATCATTAAAACAAAGGTGTTTTTAGTTGCGGAGCAATCTTCTTACGAAATTCCAGTCACCAACCTTTTCCACCCGAATGTGAAAATATTTTGTTCTCGCCGACCTATATAGGGATAAACAACCACCATGTTCTTTTTCTATACGACATTGGAATAATAGAGAATTGTGAAGGTGGTTTGATGAACCCTCTGCCAGACACTTAAATGTGATTTGCGGAGCATCCATGTAGATGTAGATATCTAACAGATATCTGCGGGCATAGAAAGCGTAGTAGTTGGCTGGAAAAGAACGAGTAAATACTAATTACAGCTTTCAAAATGATGGAGAAAATCAATGAGACGTGCTTTCTTTTCAGGTTTTATGAAAGCAAATCTAGATTTCAGCTAGTAAGTAGCCATTATCAATGCAGTCTTTCAAAGTTTTAGTGGGTGTCCTAGTACTTCAAACTCTTGTTGTTCGGGCTTCTGTGACAGCTTCTCTAAGTCTTCAATGAACGGTGTCAGGTGCCCAAACAACAAGGGTTTAACGTACTTGGACACCCATTAAAACTTTGAAAGACTGCACTGATAACGGCTAGTTGCTAGCCGAAATCTAGATTTGCTTTAATAAAGCCAGAAGGAAAAGGACGACTCATTGCTTTCCTCCATTTTGAAAGTCATTTAACAGCTGTTGAGTGCATTCGACATTCCTAATGGATGGTAATTTGAAATACAATTTTATGTGGTAGTCATTGCAGCTCACATAACGTAACTCAGCATGAGATGAAATTCGAGAAAATTACATGAAATCAGACTGCTGCATAAATGAAAACTAGCACACACGATGATCTTTCTAAACATCTGAGCTAAAACATCAATACACAGGGTGAATAACGTAAAACTTGAACCGCAAGTATAGTGGAAATGAAAAGTGCTATTGATTTGCGGTTTTCACAAATGGATTGGTAGTCAGGAACTCGTATTGTTAGCCAGTAAAGAGAGTATAACAGTACTTGAAAAGTGTATTTTTTGTGCAACCACACTTTTTTTTTCAACGGAACAATGCCTATTGACATTAACAAAGTAAAAAGTAGGGTAAATTAGAATGTTAGTGTTGTTTGTTGTAGGATTATAGTGCGAGACGTGTACGAAATACGGTATTGTTAAAGGTTTCCACACCGACACTTGTTTGTGTCATTCAGCCCACGTAGTTTCTAGGTACGACGTTGTTATCTTTGCTTTCAGTGTGATTGCATGTGTCTTGAGTGCACTGCGACTTGCTAGTCAGCTAGTGTGTGACGGTCCGAGCAGGGAGTCGTGAGTGGACGATGGGATTTTCCAGTGCAGAAAGAGCAGACATGGTGTAGGGAGTGTTCTTCTTGAACGGTGTACGCGGCAAAATATTCCAATAGACGTCAACCATCTCAGCAGTTATTTGTTACACACACACACACACACACACACACACACACACACACACACACTTTCTCACTCACTTACTGTTTTCTCCCGTTTCTTCAACACGCACTGTCTATTCCCGTTTCTTCAACCACCTTGTAATTTGGGGGGGGGGGGGGGAGGTGGGTGTAGTCGGGCCAGTTGCATTTGGCGCTACAGTCACTGTGACGTCACGCCATGTGAGGTCCAGCTGTGTGTGCACGCAAGGGAGACCCCAGCATGGTCCCGCACTTCAATTCATTTCCCCAAGTAGTTCACGCTGTGCTCTGCGAAATGTAAGGACAAGATACGTGAAGGTAACCCAGCAGCTCGTGTGCATGGGGCGCAGTCGAAACCACACTGCTGTCCGAAGGAGAGTGGGTGGTCGGCCACGGTCAGATGACCGCTACTTTGTGCAACGAGCAGGGAGTATCCCTCGTGACTGTGGAAGTACTGTCTTATGCCGAGGGGTGGGGAAACGTAATGCACCCAGGATCACGGTCGAACATGATCGTACTGGCGCTGCAGGTATCGTGGTGTGGGTAGTGAGGTGTCAGGTCAGAGGGGTGTTCTGAACACAATTTCGACACAAAGCAGCTCGATAGGCTGTGGAGTGGAAGGGGTAGGCTAGCAATAGACCAGTGCATCACCATTGACTAGACACTCATTTATTGAACACATAAGTCAGGTATTACCCAAAAGGAACAATCAGTACAAATTACAAAATAATATTCGTTTCCTTTAAGTCACTCAAACATTTTAACAGGCAAATAGCAATCATTTAACTGAAAGCCTTCTAAGAAAGCAAGAATTGAAAATTTGAATGATGAGTTAAAATCATATTTAAATAGTCTCTGACCGAGCACATATTTTAAAACGAAATACTTTTTTTAAGGAACCAGCGATCAAAATTAATTACATAATCCTCAACAATCATATTACATCCAAGACAGTTAAGATTAAACAGTAATATGTAACATCAGAGAGCTGCAGTCCCAAGTTTTAAGCCGCACGTTTCAGATGGAGTGCACTGCAACAGTACAATACAAGTCCCTCAGAGGATCTCCCAACAAAGGAAGTTATTGCCGCAATCGACAAAATATCATCATCATTCCATGTACAGACCTAAAACTAAAAGCTCTCTTAAGTTTGGTACAGTTAATTCCCTTTCAACATAATATACATTACAAGTCTAGCCCTAGGACGTCACCGACACCCCGCAATTTAGCACGCGAAAAACTACAGCGATGCACTCATCACGTATCCTTACAAAATCCAAGAACAGAGAGCTGGCTCCCCAATA
The DNA here is from genome assembly GCF_021461385.2 of Schistocerca piceifrons. Lineage (NCBI taxonomy): Eukaryota > Metazoa > Arthropoda > Insecta > Orthoptera > Acrididae > Schistocerca > Schistocerca piceifrons. Next base: position 220,564,617 of record NC_060146.1, read on the forward strand.
GCGGAACATTTGACCACGCGCAGCGTGCGGGTTTGCGGGATGCTGATCTCGCCCTTAACCTCAACACCAGTTCAAATACTAGTCAGCCTACAATCTTGAACCACCATACACATTCCTTACGTTACTGCATAGAAAGCCAATGTGATAGGCAAACAGACCAGCATATGATAAAAGCTTAAGCAATTTCCTTGCTAGACAACCCTTATGAATAGTAACCGTAATTTTTTTAAACGTGAGCACACCCACAATCAAAAAACAACGCGAATCATAAGGACAGTAGCACATAAGCAAATAGCAATGCTAACTTCTGCTTGGATTGGCTAAAATCAGCACGTGATTTGACACACCAGAGAACAGTCTTTACAACATAGCCATCAATACAATAGCAAATTACACACACGTGTACTCCCCCTCGATTTAGATTCGCAAAGCCATAGTCAAAGCGTGGAGAACGTGTCACTTAGACCAAAATAATGGTGCTCCCTCAGTTACCCCACATAACTGACTCCCTCAGTTGGACAGCAAAGAACCAGACCTAATGAAACTACCACAGTCTTCGCCTCTAAATTGTCACAGTACACGTGAGACTCAATCACAAATGTAATTTTACATCACCAGTTCCCGTAGAGTCGATACAAGCGCCTGATTTTCACCCGTTTATAACGGCAGGCAGCGACATCGTACGGAAAAGAGCGTAGACACAAGCTCTTACCAATTCTCTTCTCCGAAAGCAGCCACCGCAACTCTCGGGAACCACCAGGACATCCAAAGCAAAAATCGTTAATCCTTCACAGAAATTACAGGACGCCCGCTTCCCGCTGCTTACTACGGCGCCTTCCGTTCAGAACCAACTTGTACATCTCCGTGCGATAGGTCCAGTCCCACACTCGCTGCATCAACCCGACGAACGTCTTCCACCACGTCCCGGAGCACACCCCCACAAGACGTCGCCTCGTTACTCCTCGCGTAGGCCCCAGAGGGCGCTGCTTACCGCCCTGACCGTGGCACGAAAGATAAACCACCAGAGTGGCGCTATCGATACGAGCCTCTGAGGGAGACGAAGAAAGCTCGCCACATAATCACTGACGGTACAGTGATTGATTTTAACAAGCGAAGTCACCAGTAACTCCGATACAGTCAACATTAGCCAAAACTGCTCAAGACAGACAACATAGGCCTCTTGTACACGGAACGCTCAATTGCCAACTGTACACGGAAAGTTACATTGAAGTCGAAACTTCAGCAACTTCGTTAAACAGTTACAATTAAATAAAAGTATATTAGGCAGCCCACGGAAGGTAGGCTGACCCGAGCAGCGAGAGCTCAGTCTTGTAACCTACTTCCACCGAAAGGCGAGAGACGACTACACACAAGAGCACCCGTACAGGCCGAACACACATCATTCCCGCCCCCACGACAGTGGCCGTGGTTAAACGTTCCAATCAGCAATTCGAAAACCGGCGGAAAATTCCACTCTATTGCCGGAGCACTACCATTCCACCAATAGAGATTCTTGGCGCCAATTTCTGCGCTGATTTTGCTACGTCACGGAGCTGTGCCCTGAGCAAGCCAATCGCAGTTACTATTTTGCAGAAAGCGCGGGAATTTTCCCGCCACAACTGCCTGGGTACACAAGTCATTCCCACGCCTCGCTGGCAGTCCGCCACAAAGTGTTTTCGCAAAGTTTCTGCGAATTAACGGAACCTCTAGCCCAGCCGCTACTTCTGGCCCTGTGGGTGTGCCTCTTGACAATGTCGGCGGCGTCTGGAAAGCATTCACTCGACTCCCTCACACTCGTCGGCTTAACCCCCTCGAGATCCGCAGAGCCCGCCTGTCACCGGACAACCCGGGTGACGAGAGACGCTGCGTGGGAAGTCCGCGTCTGAAGGAATAGCGACTTTTCACCACATGCAATTAGAGAGGAGAATCGTAAGATAGAAATATGAGAGGGGGCTCATGCCACCTCTCACAGTTTCTGTTTGTCACATGGTGCATTTCTTGCAGTTACTTTCCGTACTATACAGTAGCAGTCCATTCTGTATACAGGGTGGCCCATTGATCGTGAACGGGTCAAATATCTCACGAAATAAGTAAAACGAAAAAACTACAAAGAACGAAACTTGTCTAGCTTGAAAGGGGGAAAGCAGATGGCGCTATGGTTGGCCCGCTAGATGTCGCTGCCATAAGTCAAACGGATATCAACTGCGTTTTTTAAACAGGAACCCCCATTTTTTTATTACATATTCGTGTAGTACGTAAAGAAATATGAATATTTTAGTTGGACCACTTTATTCGCTTTGCGATAGATGGCGCTCTATTAGTCACAAATGTATGGATCACAATTTTAGACGAACAGTTGGTAACAGGTATGTTTTTTTAAATTAAAATACAGAACGTAGGTATGTTTGAACATTTTATTTCGGTTGTTCCAATGTGATACATGTACCTTTGTGAACTTACCATTTCTGAGAACGCATGCTGTTACAGCGTGATTACCACATTAACGCAGTAAATGCTCAAAATGATGCCCGTCAACCTCAGTGCATTTGGCAATACGTGTAACGACATTCCTCTCAAGAGCGAGTAGTTCGCCTTCCGTAATGTTCGCACATGCATTGACAATGCGCTGACGCATGTTGTCAGGCGTTGTCGGTGGATCACGATACCAAATATCCTCCGACATTCCCCACAGAAAGAAATCCGGGGACGTCAGATCCGGTGAACGTGCGGGCCATGGTATGGTGCTTCGACGACCAGTCCACCTGTCATGAAAGATGCTATTCAATACATCCATCATGTTGGAAGCACATCGCCATTCTGTCATGCAGTGAAACATCGTGCAGTAACATCGGTAGAACATTACGTAGGAAATCAGCATACGTTGCACCATTTAGATTGCCATCAATAAAATGGGGGACCAATTACCCTTCCTCCCTTAATGCCGCACCATACGTTAACCCGCCAAGGTCGCTGATGTTCCCCTTGTCGCAGCCATCGTGGATTTTCCGTTGCCCCATAGTGCATGTTATGAAGCTTTACGTTACCGCTGTTGGTGACTGACGCTTTGTCGCTAAATAGAACGCGTGCAAAAAATCTGTCATCGTCCCGTAATTTCTCTTGTGTCCAGCGGCAGAGATTCCCGATTCTCCCGCAATTTGTCTGCTATTGATGTGCGGATTAGTCGCGACAGCAGCTAAAACACCTACTGGGGATCATCATTTGTTGCAGGTCATGCTTGACGTTTCACATGTGGCTGAACACTTCCTGTTTCCTTAAATAGTGTAACTATCCTGCTAACGGTCCGGACACTTGGATGATGTCGTCCAGGATACCGAGCAGCATACATAGCACACGCCCATTGAGCATTTTGATGACAATAGCCATACATCAACACGATATCGACCTTTTCTGCAATTGGTAAACGGTCCATTTTAACACGGGTAATGTATCACGAAGCAAATACCGTCCGCACTGGAGGAATGTTACGTGATACCACGTAGTTATACGTTTGTGACTATTACAGCGCCATCTATCACAAAGCGAAAAAAGTGGTCCAACTAAAACATTCCCAATTCTTTACGCACTAAATGAATATGTAATAAAAAGTGGGGGTTCCTATTTAAAAATGCGCAGTTGATATCCGTTGGATCTATGGCAGCTCCATCTATCGGGTCAACCATAGCGCCATCTAGTTTCCCTCTTCAAGCTAGACGAGTTTCGTTCCTCGTAGTCTTTTCGTTTGCCGCTTATTTCGTGAGATATTTGGCCCGGTCACTATAAATGGACCACCCTGTATGGTCCCAGTTTTCATCGAGCAATGTAACTTGTCAGTGACACATCATGCGCAAGTTACTTTCGTCCTTAAATTTTCCACACCACTATATATTATAGGTGCTTTCGTAGCAAAGCGGATCGGTTATTGGAATGAACAATTTAATTAGCATCGAATTTGGGGTCAGAGCTAACCGAAAAAGGAGAAAGTTGTTATGAGTAGGAGAAATAAGATTATCGATTAACGTAAAATGGAAATTGAAGGCCACGAAGCAGACGAAATACGTAACGTCTGATACCGTGGAAGCAAAGTAATACATGACGGACTAAGCAAGAAGGACGTAAGAAGTAATCTAACACGGGCAATGAGGGCATTTCTGGTTAAGTTACTTGGTCTACCTGGCCCTCAAGTTTTTTGGAATAGTGTCATGTTTGGAGCGGCTTCAACTACGAGTCGCCCCTGAAGTGAAGTGTTGGTAGCAGTAGGTGAGGCGGCCGTGGCCCACACAGACACCGGCTGCCTCTCCAGCCGCTGATGGACGGACGCTCGATGCTCGATGCCAATGTCAGACAGCTGAGTGCTTCACACGCCGGCCTGGCCTCCATCAGACGCGAGAGCCCTCGCTTCCATTCCCCCCCCCCCCTCCGCTGCCACCCCCACTACTCTCTCTACCCCTCCCCGCCGCTCCCTCCCCCGCAGCCCATTCCCCGCCGGCGGCCTCACCTGACCCGCTGACCCCGTGACGTCACACTGCCTGTCTCTGCTGCTGCTTCTCCCTCTGTCCCTGAACACACACACACACACACACACACACACACCAACACAGAGAGAGAGAGAGAGAGAGAGAGAGAGAGAGAGAGAGCTAGCTCCGCGATAGTAGCCTGCGACACACTGCAGAAGCAAGGCTATCCTATCCGCTGCACCAGGAGGCACTTCGGAAGGTGACGGAAGAAACGAACGTGGGAAGCTCTAGAAAGCGTGCCATCACGTCAGCAGCTGTTCAGAAGTGCTGTACTTTCACTCAGTTCTTAGCATGTGAAACACCGCCTTAGAAAAATTTATGAATGATTGTGCTGATAAACCCCCTACGTTATTTAATTTTCAAACAGCTGAGCAGAACTGAACGTACTCAGACATTTCTCTCTTTACTTACTCTGATCAACACTAAACTGACACACACTATTTTTAGCGCAATGCAATCTGACTTTCAATAATCCCTACAAAAGAATGGCCGTGACTAACAATAACCTACACCTTTCACGAATCACTTACCTCACAAAAATCTTCGTTACTCGAACTACTCCAATACAGGGAGCGCCAATACTGGCAGCTAAATAAAAGATTGTAACTACTGAAGGCACTAACTACTGATAGGCATACTTAGCAAATGAAAGACTTTGATAGAGAACAAACAATGTATTTACCTTAATAGTCTTCAATATATATATTTTTCATAACATCCAGCATTACAAATTTACTCTTCTTGATGGACACACGTCCAGATCGTCTGCTCTCAAAATTCTGCCATCTCTCTCCCCACATCCACCACTGCTGGCGGCTCACCTCCAACTGCGCAACGCTACGCGCTGTTCACATCCAACTGCCCAACACTACAATAGCGAATATTCCAACAATGCTAACTGGTCACAGTCTGTACACAGCACAGTCAGCGATTTTCATACAGAGCACTACGTGGCGTTACCAACATAAAAACCTAAACAGCCTACTTACACCTAAACAGCCTACTTACACATGTTCCGCCTTGTGATTAACACAGTATTCCCCTTTCTTTAATTTTCTTTTAAGCGATAGCGGTGAATTTACACTGAAGCGCCAAAGAAACTGGTACATGCATGCCTATTCAAGTACAGAGATACGAAAAGGCAGAATGCTGCGCTACGGTCGGCAACGCCTATATGAGACGACAATAATCCGGCGCAGTTGTTAGATCGGTTACTGCTACTATAATGGCAGGTTATCAAGATTTGAGTTTGAACGTGGTGCTATAGTCGGCGCACGAGCGATGGGACACGGCATTTCCGAGGTAGCGATGAAGTCTGGATTTTCCCGTACGACCATTTCACGAGAGTACCGTGAATATCAGGAATCCGGTAAAACATCAAATCTCTGACATCGTTGCGGCCGGAAAAAGATCCTGCAAGAACGGGACCAACAACGACTGAACAGAACCGTTCAGCGTGACAGAAGTGGAGCCCTTCAGCAAATTGCTGCAGATTTCAATGCTGGGCCAAGAACAAATCAGAGTGCGAACCATTCAACGAAACATTACCGATATGGGCTTTTGGAGTCGAAAGCCCACTCGTGCACCTCTGATGACTGCACGACACAAAGCTTTACACCTCACCTGTACCCATCAGCAACAACACTGGACGGTTAATGACTAGAAACATGTTGTCTGGTTCGAAGAGTCTCGTTTCAAATTGTGTCGAGCGGATGGACGTGTACGGGTATGGAGACAACCTCACGAATTCATGGACCCTGCATGTCAGCAGGGGACAGTTCAAGCTGGTGGGGGCTCTGTAATGGTGCGGGGCGTGTGCAGTTGGAGTGATACGGGACCCCTGATATGTCCAGATACGACTCTGACAGGTGATACATACGCAAGCATCCCGTCTAATCACTTGCATCCATTCATTGGGCAATTCCAGCAGGACAATGCGACAGTCCATAATTGCTGCAGAGTGGCTCCAGGAACACTCGTCTGAGTTTAAACACTTCCGATGCCCACCAAACTCCCTAGACATGAACACTATTGAGCATATCTGGGATACCTTGCAACGTGCTGTTCAGAAGAGATCCTCACTCCCTCGTACTCTTTCGGATTTATGGACAGCCTTTCAGGTTTCATGGTGTCAGTTCCCTCCATCACTACTTCAGACATTTGTCGAGTCCATGCCACGTCATGTTGCCGCACTTATGCGCGCTGGCGGTGACCCTACAAATATTAGGCAGGTGTACCAGTTTCTTTGGCTCTTCAGTGAATATACCAATACATATTACAATGTGTAAGGGTTGTTCTTGTAATGCATTGGTATTCCCAAAGAGTACGTACCAACATGTATTACCTGTGCTGGAAATTTCTTTTGTCACTTAATGGATTAACTAAATGTTGATGTTTTCACTTTTATACGTCATGTTCTACGGATCTCCTTTTTACAAAAAGTGTTCAATAAGCAATGCAGCAATTCTTTTCTGAAATCAGGTTGGTTTTATTCGGCATTCCTATGCACTCTATTCTTCCCCACCCTTTCGGCTACAAAACCCTATTTTTCAGCATAATCTGCGTTCATTGCGACAGCCTCACGTTACCTAACTGAGAGAACATCTATGGCCGCACCCACAGAACTACTCTACTGGTGGAAGTCAGAGGCACTGCCTCAATGCGTAACTAACCTCCCCCTCATCCACTCACTGCTTCCCGTGGAGTGCATACTTCATTGGGCCATACAGATACAAGTCGGAAGGTGCGAGATCGGGGCTGTGGGATGGATGAGGAAGAACTGTCCAGAGATGTTTCATGATCTTCTGTCGGATGTGCAGATGTGTGTGAGGCGTTGAGTTGTCATGGAGAGCACCGAGCGAGGCTGCGCAGTGGTTAGCACACTGGTCCCGCATTTGGGAGTACGACGGTTCAAACCCCCCGTTAGTTCCCTAAATCGCTTCAGGCAAATGCCGGGATGGTCCCGCCGGCCGACGTGGCCGAGCGGTTCTAGGAGCTTCAGTCTGGAACAGCGCGACTGCTACGGTCCCAGGTTCGAATCCTGCCTCGGGCATAGATGTGTGTGCTGTCCTTCGATTGGTTAGGTTTAAGTCGTTCCAAGTTCAAGGGGACTGATGACCTCACATGTTAAGTCCCATAGTGCTCAGAGCCATTTTTTTTTTCGGGATGGTTCTTTTGACAGGGCACGGTCGACTTCCTCCCCCATCCCTCCCTAGTCCGATGGGACCGATGACCTCTCTGTTTGGTCCTTTCCCCCCAAAACAACCAATCATGGAGAAGAAGTTCGTTTGCATTTTTGTGGAGTTGAACACACTGACTTCGTTTCTTCAACTTCCTGAGGGTAGCACAGAACACTTCAGACTTCGTCGTTATACCGTCAGGGAGGACATCAGGTAGAATAACCCCTTCTGTGGTCGATAAGACCGTCGCCATGACTTCATCAGCTGAGGGTGCTGCTCTGAACGTTTTCTTCATAGGAGAGTAGTGTGGCGCCATTCCATGGGCTGCCGTTTTGTTTCTGGTTCGAACTGGTAGTCCCGTGTTTCATCGCCTGTGATGACGTTCGACGAAAAATTGTCACGATCAGTCTCGTAACGCTCAACAGTTCCGCACAGATGGTCCTTCGTTTCACTTTATGTACTTCTGTCAGACAGCGCACTCCTTTGAGTACCCCCAACCGGTGGACAAGCGTGTCCGCACTACCGACAGAGATGTCCAGTTGAGCGACGAGGTGCAGAATGTCTGTAATCTGTGAAGCTCCTCGCACGAGTGTGTCCGTACGTTCCAGTATTTCAGGAGTCACAGCTGTGTGCGTGCGGCCGGCCGGCGCGCGAGAGATCTGATGACGACAGACACCTCGCCCAACGTCTCACCGTGCTTTTGTTCACTGTCAGGTCTCCGTAGACATCCTGAAAGAGCCTACGAATATCTGCGATGCTCTGTTTTTCCTACAAAAGAAATTCAGCGACAGTTCTCTGCTTTGAACACATCTCAGTTACAGACGCCATTTTGAAGGCTTCCTACAGCGCCACCACCTATGGGAACTTCATGAAACTATAGGGGCTGCAGCGAGAATATTCACGATGTCCCAAAAACAAATTTCGCATTTTCCAACCATAACTGACTGGGAAAAAAGTTATCGCATTGCTTACTGAACCCTCCTCATCTTTGTATTGAAATAGTACCAGACTTTTTCTGTTTCAGGCCTAAAAACATAACATGAGCATCTATTCTGTTGTGAAGCTGCATCAGTCGGCATGTTAGGTACTGCTGGATGAGCTGCTGTTATGTACATTATCTTTGGGAAACATATCCTAGGACCATAGGAAAAAGTACTTTCTATTTATTTCTAGTTTCTGCTACCAGTCACTTTTTTATTTTATGTTTAATCTAACATAATACAACGCGTTTCGAACATGTTCTGTTCATCTTCAGGCGTTTATATATACATATATACATACATACATACATACAGAGAAATGTTACTTAAAAATAAAGTCTTAGACTAGATTAATGTGGAACTCTTTGTCCATTGTTTTTTAGTGTAGCGGCTCGTGTGGCATTTGGGGGGCTGGGGTGGCGGGACAGTGTATGGCTATAAATCGAAATCAATGATGTCTTCTGCTGGTTTTCTTCCTTCTGGTTGACTATGTATATCACAGCTTGTATAGGCTGCAGATAGATTTGCATCAGTTATTTGTTACGAAAATAGAGTGAAAAGCTTTTATATGACAGTTGGTCACTTACGATTTCATCATCTTGCTGCTTCACTTGCATCACTGGTGTAATGGCTACAGCAACAAACAATGGACAAAGAGTTCTAGACTAATCTAGTTTAAGACTGTTTATTTTTAAGTTATATATATATATATATATATATATGCCTGAAGACGAACAGAACATGATCGAAACGCGTTGTATTATGTTAAATTAAACATAAAATAAAAAAGTGACTGGTAGCAGAAACTAGAAATAAATAAATAAATATCCCACAGAGTCACGGTTCACAAACACAGCTATTATGGCTGAAAATAAATAAAAAGTGCTTTGCTTTACCCAAAACGTAACTACTTTTGCTTTATTTTTCTCGAGCGTAACAATACTGATCGTTAATGTAAAAGTTCTCTGCCCATTGTACCGCGACGTAATGTAAAAAGCTGTACTGGAAAGACCAACGTTTCGGCCAGGGTTACAGTGGCCTTATTCTGGGTCTAGTGATGAATGCTGCATGAAGTTCTTTCTCAAAGCTCCAAAATTGCACAATATAACGAAAAAGTGAAATTCAGTTCCACCCAGCACTGCGATAAATAAGCAAACTCCATCCACGTCTGGAACATTTCGAAGTTCATGAAAATTTTGGAAAATGTTCAAAGATACAAGGGGAACAAATACGAGAGTACCCTTCTGCCCAGATGTAAGATAGAGTATCCGAAGTCTTGGAAAGATCACGCATTCGTCAGTGTGTATGGCTGCAAGATAGATAAAATCAAAGATGATGTTCAAAAGCAGCTGAAAAGACGGCAACCATTTGTACTGTAAGAAAATTTAGAACGACACTGGGTAGTGAAAGATGAGAAATAATTTTACTGTACAGTAAGTAGAGTAATACAAAATTACTGAAACAAGGAATATGTCTACAACAGTACCGTGCAAACCTCTCTGAAGTGCATGGGAGGGGTTACGTCCCATTATACCAGTTGTTAGGATTTCTTCCCGTTCCATTCACGTATGCAGCGCGGGGAAAATGTTTAACCCCTTTGGAATTAATGTAATCTCGTCATCGCGATCCCAACAGGTGCTATGCGTATGTGGTTGTAGTGTATTCCGTGATTCATCTATTAAAACCGGTTCTTGAAACTTTGTAAGTACGGTTTGTCGGGATAGTTCACGATTGCCTTGAGGAGTCTGCCAATTCAGTTCTTGCAGCATTTTCGTCACACACTCCCACAGATCGAACAAACCTGCCACCATTCGTGCTGCCCTTCTCTGTATATGTTCAATGTCGTATTTGGTACTAGTGTTACACACTCTTGAGCAGTGTTGTAGAATGGATCGCTCGAGTGTCTTCTAAGCAATTTCGCTTGTAGACTGTTACCATTTCATTAATATTCTACCAATAAACCGAAGTCTGCAACCCGCCTTACGTGCAACTGAGCCTAAGTGATGGTTCCTTTTCATATCCCTACAAACAGTCACACCTGTGTATTTTTATGAGTTGAACAATTCTACCTGTGAGTGACTAATATTGTAGTCATCTGATACATCGTTTTCCTTCATAAAGGGACAGTTGTACATTTTTGAACGTTTAAAGTAAGTTGTCAGTCTTTGATGCAATTTGAAATCGTATGAATATGAGATTGAATATTTGTGCATATTTTTTCAGACTGTAGGTCATTACAGATAACCTCATCATCTGCGAAAAGTCTTGAGTTACTATTAATATTGTCTGCAAGATCAATGATACACAACATGAACAAAAATGGCTCTGAGCACAATGGAACTTAACTTCTAAGCTCATTAGTCCCCTAGAACTTAGAACTACTTAAACCTTACTAACCTAAGGGCATCACACACATCCATGTCCGGCGCAGGATTCGAACGTGCTACCGTAGCTGTCACGCGGTTCCAGACTGTAGCGCCTAGAACCGCACGGCCACCCCGGCCGGCTACGACATGAACAGCAAGGGTACCAACATACTTGTGTGAAACACGCCTGAGGTTGCTTCTTCATCTGTCGAGGACCCTCCATCTAAGATAACTTGCTACGTCCTCCCTACCAAGAAATCCTCAATCCAGTCACAAATTTCGCCTGATACCCCATACAACAGTACTTTCCATAATAACTGTAGCTGTGGTACTGAGCCAGAGCTTTTCGGAAATATAGAAAGACTGCGTCTAAAGAACAGTACAGCCACGGGCGAAGAAATCTGTAATAAAAAAGATCTGCTACTATCAACTGTTGAAGTCAAAATGAGGAAGAGGTTCTTGAAAGTTGTGTGTCGAGCACATCATTGTATGGAAGTGAATCATGAGTTATAGGGGAACCGTAGAACAGGAACACGAAGGTTTTGGAATATGCTGCTGTCGAAAAATGTTCAAAATTAATCGACAGATAAAATAGGAAATGAAATATTCAAAACAGTAGGTGAGGGAAGAAGTATATGTAAGATTTTCTCCACACGAAGGAACAGGTCAATGGCACTTCATACAGGAATAGTCAACCTGGCGCTTGAGATATGGTTATCGGTGTAAGGTCAACCGTGACACCTAGAAACAGACTCTTTGACCCTAACTTAAATTGGTATCACGTAAATTCCATTTTATTTATACAGAAGACCTGTTATTAAGAATAGCACACCATTGCTGATCGCTTGCTGATTCGATAGATATTGTATAATCCTTCCGAAACTGTATTTTAAGATTCCTGAAAGGAATCCATAATTACAAATATTGCAAACACTTAATATGATCACCACCTACTTTTCTACCATGAACTGAGGACGTGCAAAACATAACCATAATGATAGGATAATAGGCTTCATAGGGAACCTACTTATTCGGCTTATTCCAAAAATGTCATGTACTATTAATAGGGGAATAAGTTTCGCAAAATTGAAATTCAATTAAACGATTGTGTTCAGAACTAATGCTAGATGACAAAAGACTATGTAAGCGTAGGCTTCCGCAGCCGTTGTCTCTGTCAATAAAATTCTTCTGAGCTGTTGACCGCATTGTCGGACAATTTTATATATTGACAATGCGGTCAACAGCCCAGAAGAATTTTATTGACAGACTATGTTTACGATAGAAATGCATTAGTTGGATTGATATTAATAAAATATTACTCATAGTATTAAATTCTCCATAATTTCAGGAACATTGTAGTCTCGCAAAAGCTAAGACCAGTTTTGAAATCAGTGCAGAAATTCCTTTAAGATGAGACATTTTACACGTCATATCGCAACTTCGTAACGGTTATTTATGTTTTAAACTACTAAGAAGGCAGAATGAGTTATGGATAGTGGACTCTAGTAGGTGCTACCATATTAATATACATTCAGTCTTACTTAATAGACGAAGGAATAATTAATTCAAATTATAACAACACCAGTGTTCAGGAAGCTTAACTCTACCTATGAAGTACATTTTTATACTTCGTTTATGTGATCTCAGATTCCGTAAAGTGGTGCGGACAGGTATGGCTGTAAACAGATTTTTGAGTGACGCCAAAAAGTTTAGAGTGAGTTGATATTAAGGTAGGTCGTCGAGAAGTACAGAACTTTTATTTCTGTAAGTAGGTTGGCAACAGTGAATAAGCATGGTGGATCGCTGTTGAACTCGGGACTCTGTTTAAAAAATAAATATTGAGAACTGTCTTTGCGACATGAATGTTGCGGTGCGAATACACGGTTCTGACATATTAATATTTATGCAGCAAAAGTGAACTCTGGTATCAGACTCCTGGAATCGACCGCAGGCAGTTTAATTCATCATTTATTATTAATGTAATCCGTAAATTGCATTTGTGGTGTCATTGAAATAGGAGCTCACAATTTAATTTCTTTATCGAACGTGGGCATAGAAAGCGAACACAGCAGAAGCAGCAGTAGAGTGCTAGAAATAATAGAGATGGCAAAAGTGTGTATATAAAGTGTAGTAAATGTAGTAGCTACATAGAGAGGGAAAGATTAGCTTAAAATAGGAAAAAAGGGTAGCATCGCACTGGATGAACGACAAAAGACTAGGGGAAAAAAATTAAATTCAAAGATTCTCGCAGTATCAAATGTCACCTTTGCCTCTTGCGTTTTATTCACTGACATATGAATAACGTTTATACTGTGCGCAAAACTACAAAGCTAGTATTACAATGGAAGCAAATTACACGTCAAAGGAGGGACGTTATTTTATTCCAAAAGTGTGTAATTTTCATCTTTCATGAGAAATATTCACATATCCCTTTTCAGAAACATGCGTCAGTGCACTCTGGAACAGATAATTACGTTTGATATGAGCCACAAAAATGTACGCTTATTTAAAACGTAAATGGAATATCTTTTAAAGAGAACTTCGTCGCGCTATAGGGGCACATTCAGCTCGCGTGAAGCGACACGGGCAGAGTTTTCGGCAGACAGTTCTGCATCCGGCTGTGAATCACAAAAGCTGTGCACGTATCTGCTAGTCAGAGCATCAGCCGCCCACACCGGGCGGGGAACTTTCAGTGTCAGAGGAGCTCATTCCGAAAAACAGAGTTTAGTGAAAGCTGCAGTACTCGAGTACGGGCGGAGGGTTGTTAGAGGGGCAGTGCCACGACACGGCTGTGACGTCACACCTCATACAGGTGCAAAAGTAGCACGACAAGAACGCATGTATACGATAACATAGGGAACAAAACAGAATGATTCTTTTAAATGAGCACAACTCTATTTGACTGTATTGTTGTTTAATTAATTACAAACGTGGTTTCGGCCATTTTAATTTTATCAGTAAATAATAATGGGTGGATGTCCTAAGACATGCTCCCGTTATTATTTACTGATCTTTCTACAATATGCCGATTTTACATATGCCATTCCGTGGGAAGCGAATATTTTTCTTAATTTACGACCAATTTTGAATTTGAAGTCCTGCAGTATATGTTAATGACATAAACTCAGTCACTTGGAAATGGCATAAAAGATCGAAATATGTGTCGCCTATTAAACAGACAACAATAGAGTCAAATGGCGGAAAATTATTGTATGACTGTTGCTCAGCAACATCACAAACGGAATGTGTTAGTGGACTCAGTATTTCTTGGCCGGGAGCCTGCAGCATGTTATGTTTGATGGCGAGTCGTCGACAGGTGGGGAAGTAACTGCAGGTGTGCGCCAGGAAAGTGTTTTGGCTGCCTTTCTGTCCGCGATGTAATTAAACTTTCAAAACGCTGTAGAAATAACACCACTGGTCACAATGAAGTCATATTGCAGCGAAATATTATAGCAGAAAACCTATGCAAGAAGAAAAAAATTGCGTGAAAATTGATCAATAGATGGCGCTGTATGTGTCACAATACGTAAATGAAAACACCTGTCATGAGCACGACCCATTGAAGTTGGTGTAAACGCGCCGGGTACCCGGCTTTTCCTACTTTCGCGTCTGCGACGTTCGCCATGACTGTCTCAATGCAGGATCGCGCTCTGCTTGTAAAGCTGTATTACAAGGGTGATGACTGTGCACACGTCGCTCTGCAGAAGTTCCGGCCACTGAAAAGCCGTGGGTCTGGAGAAAATGATTCGGAAATCCGAAAAGACGGGTTCTTTCGGTGTGAAACCTGACAGAGGGAGGAAACGAATTGATTCGACGTCAGTGGAAGCAGTGGCCACAGCAATGCAGAAGACGACGAGTGGTGGTGTGCAAACGTGTAGTGCACGGAGAATTGCCCGAACATTGGACATACCCGTGAGCACGGTGCATAAAAACCTACGAAACATCCTTCTTTGCTGTCCATTGAAAATTACCCACGTGCGCGAGTTGCTTCCTGTTGACCTGCCAGCAAGAGAGACCTTTGCTTTAGAATTTCTTGCTCGCATGGAAGTGGATTATGATTGGCTGTGGAAGATTTTGTGGACGGACGAAGCCCGCTTCCATCTGACAGGATATGTCGATACACAGAATTGTCGAATATGGGCAACACAAAATCTACACGCAAATCAACCAGTACCACTTCATCCTGAAAAGGTAACTGTGTGGGGCGGTTTTATTGCATCATTTATCATAGGGTCATATTTCCTCGAAGAGGCAGGTGCTTCCGGTCCTGTTATCTGTGCCGTCACTGGTAAGCGCTATGAGTGTCTTTTGCGCAATCATATCATTCAGAAGTCACATATCATTCGAGCTCTCCAACAGCGTGGGTGTGTGGATGGGATCATTTTTATGCAAGACGGCGCACCTCCGTATATTTCAAATCCAGCTGCTGCTGAAGCGCCACTTCGGAAATGCTAGAATTATCTGCCGCCATTTACCTACAGCCTGGCCGTCCCGATCACCTGATCTTAATCAGTGTGACTTCTGGTTGTGAAGCTGTCTGAACATGTGTTCAGTATTTCGATTGCAAACTTAGCTGCATTGAAGGCACGCGTTGCGCAACACACTTTGAACCTGACCCTGGAAACACTTCGATTTCCCCTGCGGGTCTGGAGGTTAGAATAGGCCCGAGGTATTCCTGCCTGTCGTAAGAGGCGACTAGGAGTCTCACACGTTTCGACCGTTATGTGATGGTCCCCAATAGGGTTTGACATCGATTTTTCAAGATTTTCCCGAAGAGCGAGCCAACTGGGGAAGGACGAGTTACATGGTGCATCGTGTCTATCGTCCATTGAGATCTTTAGCCCACTTTCACGTCGTCGCATTGCAGTCCCGCCCATTCTCCGTCTCTTGTGCGAGGACACCTTCCTGGGTGCGTTTTCTACCATGCATTATGCAGTGTCACTTTCTGTGCCGACGATCACCATGTACTTCTTGGCACCTCCTATCCAGCACGGTAGACAGTCTGTCGCGGTGGGGCCGCCATGTACCTTGGTTGTAGCCCCCTGACCACACAGGGATCGCTCCGCTGATGCCTGCGCCGTTAACTCCCCACATATGCGAAGCAGTAGATGCCCGTCACCATGGGGCATCGGGACTCCCGGCAGTGTCCATCCTGCCAGGCGGCCTTTGCTGCTGCTGCGTGCCGCCTGTGGGGAGGGCCCCTGGTCGGAATGTCTGGCATCAGGGTGGATAAAACGACATGAAACGTAGTATGTTATCTCTTGCTGGTGTTCCACCGCCAGCAGTCTCTAAGCGGGCAAAGTCTGACTTGAATGCTAAGAAATATTACCCCAAGTCATTCCCCTTCCTGGCCACACCATGGGAGGAACGGCAGGCTAAGTATGGCAGTGAAGATTACTCGCCCCAGTACCTCGTATGAACGAGAGTTGATGGGGAATCTGTCTTGTCGATGAAACCTCAGTTTTTTCTGGAGCATTTGTAGGACAAGTTTTCGGATGTGGAGGACATGTCCAAAATGCGCTCTGGGTCAGTTTTGATAAAAAAAAAAGCATCGTCTGCCCAATAATGGGCAGCTCTAAATGAATTATACAAAGACTCTTGGTCAAAGAAAACGTGGAAAATCGAAAATCCTTCAGTATCTAGAAAACATTCGTCTCAGCATCTCTCTCTCTCTCTTCACTCTTCACTCTTCACTCTTCACTCTTCACTCTTCACTCTCACTCTCTCTCTCTCTCTCTCTCTCTCTCTCTCTCTCTCTCTCTCTCTCTCACACACACACACACACACACACACACACACACACACACACACACACACACACACACACACACACATATATATATATATATATATACCTCAGAGAAGCGGCTGCGAAAGGCGTCTGTACTCCAGAGGAGCGGCCTGAATTAACTTCTTAGTGTAGCGAACTAAGTCTTAGTGGAAGGAGGTGTATACCTCTGGAAACAACAGCTTTAACCAAGTATCAGAAATGGAAGGTGCAATGAGAAAGTTTCCTCCCCGTGGTGGTAATACCGCCGAAGCTGGGCATTCGGATCCGGGGGCCCAGCATCATTGCGCAACAGACCAGTCGGAGGGTCCTAGGATCCCTAACGCTAAACATAGGAACAGACATCAAACGTTCATAGGAACACTGAACGTGAACTCAATGCTGAGAACAGGTAAACAAAAAGAACTGACAAAACTAATGGATGAACACAAACTAAAAGTTCTGGCTATACAAGAAACAAGATACCCAGATGAGGATACAGTACAGGCAGACCAGTACAGGATTTATAAAGGGAAACCAGCACAGATAGTAAAGAATACAAAAGGTCTTCGGGTATATGGCACAGCATTTGTGATACATAACTCATTTTCTACTAAGGTACTAGAATTTAAATCTAAATCACCAAGAATATCATTGATAACATTCAGAAATAAAAATAAAAAGTACACACTTATAAATGCCCATGCACCAATAAATAAAGACAACCAACAAAATCCAGAGAAAGTGCAGACATTTTGGGAGGAACTGGAAGAAACAATAGGGAAGATCCCTGAGCAACACACTACAATTCTGTTAGGAGACTTTAATGCACAAATTGGAAGAAACGAATTATCAAAAAGCACAGGGAGGTTTACAGCACACACTAAAACTAGCATGAATGGCCAGAGATTAGTAGAGTTTTGTGAGAAATTCAAATTGAACATTATGACAACTAAATTCCAGAAGAATCCCAAAAAACAAACAACATGGAAATCACCGAACAAATTACTTGGCGAGTTCCAGATTGATCACGTGGCAATAAGTTATGATAATTCAAGGGACATTCAAGATGTACAGGTGGTGAAAGGGGCCAACTTTGATTCTGACCATTATCTGACCAAAATTAAGATGAAATTAACACCAGAAAGAAGTCACAAGAGTGACGAAACAAAAATAGCCAAATACAGAGTACAGGACTTAATGCTCAATCAGCAAGTCTTAGACGACTACAAGGAAAAGACAGATAAAATCAAAAGTCACAAATGGGAAGAAATTGCAACCTCAATACGAGACGCAGCAGAACAAACAATTTTACTAACCAAAAAGAAAAAGCATCCCTGGTGGAATGAGGTCTGTGAGAAAGCACTACAGAAAAGAGCCAGAACTTGGGAGAAATACAACTCAACCAAAAGGCCAACTGACTGGGAGCAGTTCAAAACGCAAAGACGTGAAACGACGAAAATCATTAAAAGTGAACGAAGGAAATATGACACACAACAAATACAGAAAAGCCGGCCGCGGTGGTCTCGCGGTTCTAGGCGCTCAGTCCGGAAGCGCGCGACTGCTACGGTCGCAGGTTCGAATCCTGCCTCGGGCATGGATGTGTGTGATGTCCTTAGGTTAGTTAGGTTTAAGTAGTTCTAAGTTCTAGGGGACTGATGACCATAGCTGTTAAGTCCCATAGTGCTCAGAGCCAAATACAGAAAATACAAGATGAATTTTCTAAGAATAATACACGAAATTTCTTTCAAACATTCAGAACTACAATAACAAGATATAAACCACCGACACTCTGCTTCAAAGATGAAAAAGGAAATCTGATCACCAGCGTGGAACAAAATTGCCAACACCTAGCGAACTACTTTGAAACGCTGCTAAGCTGCAAAAGACCTGATGAAACCTTGACATTTGAGAAGCCTAAGAATAAGCTACCAGACTCTGAACCACCTAATAAAGAAGAAATTAAAGAGATCTTGAAAGGATTGAAAAACAATAAAGCATCTGGTAAAGATTCGTTAGTCGCGGAACTACTGAAATACGCAGGAGAAAACTTAATAAATAATTTCGAGGCGCTGTTTGAAGAGATATGGAATACAGAGAAGATTCCGGAGGAATGGAAGACAGCATTGATTCATCCGTTACATAAGAAGGGTGCCAAGACAAATGCAAATAACTACAGAGGTATCTCATTGTTATCAGTGGCCTATAAGATCCTATCCAAGGCACTACAAAACAGGATTGAAAATCAGGTAGAGAAAGAACTGGGTGAATATCAGGCTGGGTTTAGAAAAGGAAGATCATGCAGTGAACAGATATTCAGTCTACTCTCCATAATACAACTTCGCGCACGCACATCGAAAAATCTAGTAATTACATTCATAGACTTCAAAAAAGCATATGATTCTATTGATAGACCAACTCTGATTAACACATTAGAAGAATTTGGGATTGATGATAAAAGCAAAAGTCTAATCCAGGAAACCCTTACGGGAACAAAATCGCAAGTGAAGTTTTTGGGTAGATTGTCACAACCGTTTGTAATTGGAACAGGTGTTAGACAAGGGGATGGGCTCTCCCCGCTGTTGTTTAACAGTGTCCTTGAAAAAGTGGTCAGGGAATGGAGAAAGAAGATGGCAGAAGCTGGAGTGAAAAATGGGATAACGTTAGGAAGAAATAAAACAAAAATTGAATGTCTGGCATTTGCTGATGACATGGCAATATTGGCAGATGACATCGAAACAGCAAAGATTCAGATAGAAATGCTGCATGAGATCGCTGAGAAGACAGGTCTACAAATATCGTATGAAAAGACAGAACTGATGATACAGGACAAAACAGACCCAACACAGACATTGCAAACTAAATATGGAATAATTAAGAGAGTTCATAAATTTAAGTATCTAGGGGAATGGATTACACCGACAGGGTTACCAAATGTTTCACTACAGGAAAGAGCAATAAAGATGGAAACGGCATACCAGCTATGCCGAAATGTATACAATAAAAAGTCGATCTCCATCAATGCCAAGCTCAGGCACTACAATGCGGTAATAAAACCAGAAAGTTTGTATGCGATTGAATGCATCCCACTGAACAGAAAACGTCTGTTGGAGAAATTGGAAATAAAAGAGAGAAAAATACTGAGAAAGATCTTAGGACCTAAAAAGGATGGACAGGATTATACATTGCGATCCAATAAAGAGTTATACGAGAAAATTGAAAAACTGACAACATCCTTTAAAAAGAGAAGACTGAGTTTCTATGGGCATGTCAAAAGAATGGCACCAGAAAGAACGGCAAAGAAAATCCTGGAATACATGGAAAGCAGAAAGACACAAATTAACTGGCTGAAAGAAGTAAAAGAAGACATTGCAGAAATGAACATTATACCAGAGACACTTTACAACAGAATGGAATATAGGAATGCCATCAACAAAATACAGGGATTCAAAGACCGAACGCAATCAAAGAAGACGGGAACAACCTGGTCGCAAGAACGTAAAGAAGCCCACTCAGAAAAAATGAAGAAGTACTGGGAAGAACGCAAGAAAAAGCACAAGAAATGACTGATGCTTAGCGTAGTCCAAAGTTGACTGTAACGAATAATAATAATAATAATAATAATAATAATAATAATAATAATAATAATAATATATATATATATATTACTCCTGGAAATGGAAAATAGAACACATTGACACCGGTGTGTCAGACCCACCATACTTGCTCCGGACACTGCGAGAGGGCTGTACAAGCAATGATCACACGCACGGCACAGCGGACACACCAGGAACCGCGGTGTTGGCCGTCGAATGGCGCTAGCTGCGCAGCATTTGTGCACCGCCGCCGTCAGTGTCAGCCAGTTTGCCGTGGCATACGGAGCTCCATCGCAGTCTTTAACACTGGTAGCATGCCGCGACAACGTGGACGTGAACCGTATGTGCAGTTGACGGACTTTGAGCGAGGGCGTATAGTGGGCATGCGGGAGGCCGGGTGGACGTACCGCCGAATTGTTCAACACGTGGGGCGTGAGGTCTCCACAGTACATCGATGTTGTCGCCAGTGGTCGGCGGAAGGTGCACGTGCCCGTCGACCTGGGACCGGACCGCAGCGACGCACGGATGCACGCCAAGACCGTAGGATCGTACGCAGTGCCGTAGGGGACCGCACCGCCACTTCCCAGCAAATTAGGGACACTGTTGCTCCTGGGGTATCGGCGAGGACCATTCGCAACCGTCTCCATGAAGCTGGGCTACGGTCCCGCACACCGTTAGGCCGTCTTCCGCTCACGCCCCAACATCGTGCAGCCCGCCTCCAGTGGTGTCGCGACAGGCGTGAATGGAGGGACGAATGGAGACGTGTCGTCTTCAGCGATGAGAGTCGCTTCTGCCTTGGTGCCAATGATGGTCGTATGCATGTTTGGCGCCGTGCAGGTGAGCGCCACAATCAGGACTGCATACGACCGAGGCACACAGGGCCAACACCCGGCATCATGGTGTGGGGAGCGATCTCCTACACTGGCCGTACACCACTGGTGATCGTCGAGGGGACACTGAATAGTGCACGGTACATCCAAACCGTCATCGAACCCATCGTTCTACCATTCCTAGACCGGCAAGGGAACTTGCTATTCCAAGAGGACAATGCACGTCCGCATGTATCCCGTGCCACCCAACGTGCTCTAGAAGGTGTAAGTCAACTACCCTGGCCAGCAAGATCTCCGGATCTGTCCCCCATTGAGCATGTTTGGGACTGGATGAAGCGTCGTCTCACGCGGTCTGCACGTCCAGCACGAACGCTGGTCCAACTGAGGCGCCAGGTGGAAATGGCATGGCAAGCCGTTCCACAGGACTACATCCAGCATCTCTACGATCGTCTCCATGGGAGAATAGCAGCCTGCATTGCTGCGAAAGGTGGATATACACTGTACTAGTGCCGACATTGTGCATGCTCTGTTGCCTGTGTCTATGTGCCTGTGGTTCTGTCAGTGTGATCATGTGATGTATCTGACCCCAGGAATGTGTCAATAAAGTTTCCCCTTCCTGGGACAATGAATTCACGGTGTTCTTATTTCAATTTCCAGGAGTGTATATATATATATATATGTATATATATATATATATATATATATATATATATATATATATATATATATATATATATATATATATATATATAGAGAGAGATAGAGATAGAGATAGAGATAGAGATAGAGACGGTCATAGGGTATTGTGACATTAAGTGATTTCTCACAACTCGGTTTTGTGTAAAAATTTGTGGGAAAACAGTTTAGAGTGATGCATAAAAATATGTGGAAAACAATGAATGCAACTAAAACAGAAATATAAAACACAGCAATGATGAACAACATGACGAAAAGAGTAAGTACAGAAGATACACGACTGCTACTCCCAAAAAAAGGTTTTCAGAGTTAATAACTCTTTAAGCAAATATTTAAGCTAGTTTGCAGATCTGATGTCAAAGGACAAACAGGCATAACAGCTGTTCACACATCATGGGACGACTTCCGTGGTACTAGGAGCTGTAGGGGTCAAAAACTGTAGAGGAAGACAGAGATTAGAATGCATCCAGCAAATAATTGAGGACGTAGGTTGCAAGTGCTACCCTTATATGAAGAGGTTCGCACAGGAGAGGAATTCTTGGCGAGCCTCATCAAACCAGTCAGAAGACCACCTACAAAAAAAAAAAAAGATGGAATTATGGAATTACCTGTCTGAAAACATGTCAGTAAGACGCTGAAGCGCCAAAGAAACTGGTATAGGCACGCATGTTCGAATACAGAGACATGTGAACAGGCAGAATACGGCGGTGCAGTCGGCAACGCCTATATAAGGTAACAAGTGTCTGGCGCAGTTGTTAGATCGGTTAGCGCTGCTACGATGGCAGGTTATCAAGATTTAAGTGAGTCTGAACGTGATGTTGTAGCCGGCGCACAAGCGATGGGACACAGCATCTCCGGGGCAGCGATGACGTGAGGGGATTTTTCCGTACGGCCATTCCACGAGCGTACAGTGATTATCAGGAATCCAGTAAAACAAATCTCGGACATCGCTGCGGCCGGAAAAAGATCCTGCAAGAAAGGGACCAACGACGACTGAAGAGAATCGTTGAACGTGACAGAGGTGCAAGCCTTCAGTAAACTGCTGCGGATTTCAATCCTGGGCCATCAACAGGTGTCAGCCTGCGAACCATTCAATGAAACATCATCAACATGGGCTTTCGAAGCCGAAGGTCCACTTGTGTACCCTTGATGACTGCACGACACAAAGCTCTACGCCTCGCCTGGGCCCTTCGACACTGATATTGGACTGTTGGTGACTGGAAACATGTTACCTCGTCGGGCGACTCTAGTTTCAAATTGTATCGAGCGGATGGACGTGTACGGGTATGGAGACAACCTCATGAATCCATGGACCCTGCATGTCGGCAGAGGACTGTTCAAGCTAATAGAGGCTCTGTAATGGTGTGGGGCGTGTCCAGTTGGAGTGACATGGAGCCCCTGATACGACTTGACACGTGACATGTACGTAAGCATGCTGTCTGATCACCTTCATCCCATTCATGTGCATTGTACTTTCCGGAGGACTTTTGCAATTCCAGCAATACAATGCGACACCCACACGACCATAATTGCCACAGAGTAGCTCCAGGAACACTCCTTTGAATTTAAACACTTCCGCCGGCCACCAAACTCCCTAGAGATGGACATTATTGAGCATATCTGGGATGCCTTACAACTTGCTACTCAGAAGAGATCTTCACCCTCCTCTTATTCGTACGGATTTTTGACAGCACTACTTGAGACATTAGTCGAGTGCATGCCACGTCGTGTTGCGGCACTTCTGCGTGCTCACGGGGGCCCTACACGATATTAGGCAGGTATACGTCTTTCTGTGGCTCTTCAGTGTATTGTCCGTCCATGTTTACACTAGACTACACTAGACACAAAATATTACAGATAAGACAATTAAATATTCCACATTAAGAAATTTCTATTTGACAGATAAGGTAGTCAACCTGTTGCAGGTCTGCGCTCTACTTTGGCGACATGTGGTAATTTTGTTACCTAAAAATCAAAACTCATCTAGCCACTTGTTGCATCTCATTTTCTAATCTGATTCACTCTACACCACCATATTTAATGCGATTACACTTCAGTACCAGTGTCATCGGCAAACCTCAAAGTTTTCATTTGTGTCAGCCAGGAACGTTGACAGCCGTGGCCATTGCGGTGTTTTTTTTCGCGGTCCCGGCGGTCGGTGGGCAAAGTTGGCAGCCCTGGCTACAGGTGCTGGCGCTTTTTCGCGGTCCCGTGAGCCAGTGGGCAGCTTTCCGTGCCCGGAAGCCTCACATCACATCGCATCGCATTGCATTGCGTGCCGGGACGCCATTCGTACAGCTGCGGGGGTCGTAAAACCTGCCCCGCACGCGCAGCACGGCAGGCGCGTGTTCTGCGGAATGCAGACACACAGGGGCCCTCTGAACACCTGTACAGCTCGCCGCTGCTCTCTACTGTGCTGTGCTGTCCCGTACTGGTGCGGCTGGAAATTTATGTGCGCCGTCTGCGTGCCGTCCGGCAATCCTACACCGGCTCTTGTATCCAAGGCAATTTAAAGAGGGTAGAAGAACCAGAGTGGCACAGGCAAAGGGCATTTTCCATCGTGTACGTCTACGAGAAGCTTTAAAAAGTAAATTACACATTATTATGGCAAGAAAAGTGTCTTTTTTTTTTTAGTCATCAGGCTGCTGACTGGTTTGATGCTGCCCGCCATGAATTCCCCTGCTGTGCCAACCTTTCCAGTACAAATTGCAGCCTATTTTCTCAGTTATTTGCTGGATGTATTCCAATCTCCGTCTTCCTCTACAGTTACTTCAGCCTCTACGGTTCAACTAGCGCCACGGAAGTTATCCCCTGACGCCTTAACAGATGTCCTATCATTCTGTCCCTTCGTCTTGTTAGCGTTTTCCATATGATTCTTTCCCGCTGATTCTACACAGAACTTCATATATTACCTTATCAGTGCACCTAATTTTCATCATTCTTCTGTAGCACCACATCTCAAAGCCTTCGATTCTCTACCGTTCTGGTTTTCTTACTGTCCACGTCTGACTACTGTGCTAAGGACGTACATTCCCAGAAATTTCTTCCTCATGTTAAAAATTGTTTGATACTAGCAGGTTTCTCTTGACCAAGAATGCCCTTTTTGCTAGTGCTAGTCTGCTTTTGATTACTCCTTGCTCCGTCCGTTATTAATTATTTTGCTCCCTAGGCAGCAGAATTCCTTAACTTCATCCACTTCGTGACCATCGGTCCTTATGTCAAGTTTCTCGCTGTTCTCATTTCTGCTACCTGTCAGTACTTTCGTCTTTCTTCGATTTACCCTCACTCCATATTCTGTACTCATTAGAATGTTCATTCCATTCAGCAGATCCGGTAATTCTTCTTCAGTTCCACTCAGGATAGCAGTGTCATCAGTGGATCTTATTACCGATATTATTTCACCCTGAATTTTAATCGCATTCTTGAACCCATCCTTTATTTCCCTCATTGCTTGTTCGATGTATAGATTGAATAGTAAGAGCGAAAGCCGACATTCCTGTCTTAACTCTCTTTTAATCAGAGCACCTCGTTCTTGATCTTGTAGTCTTACTGCCCCTCTTGGACCTCTTACATATTCTACATATATACAGCCTTTCCCTACAGCTTACCCTTTTTCTCTCAGAATTTAGAACATCTTGCACCATTTCACATTGACTAACGCTTTTTCAACGTGTCTTCATTTTTCTTTGGTCTTCATTTTTCTTTGGTCTTCATTTTTCTTTGGTCTTCATTTTTCTTTGGTCTTCATTTTTCTTTGGTCTTCATTTTTCTTTGGTCTTCATTTTTCTTTGGTCTTCATTTTTCTTTGGTCTTCATTTTTCTTTGGTCTTCATTTTTCTTTGGTCTTCATTTTTCTTTGGTCTTCATTTTTCTTTGGTCTTCATTTTTCTTTGGTCTTCATTTTTCTTTGGTCTTCATTTTTCTTTGGTCTTCATTTTTCTTTGGTCTTCATTTTTCTTTGGTCTTCATTTTTCTTTGGTCTTCATTTTTCTTTGGTCTTCATTTTTCTTTGGTCTTCATTTTTCTTTGGTCTTCATTTTTCTTTGGTCTTCATTTTTCTTTGGTCTTCATTTTTCTTTGGTCTTCGTTTTTCTTTGGTCTTCATTTTTCTTTGGTCTTCATTTTTCTTTGGTCTTCATTTTTCTTTGGTCTTCATTTTTCTTTGGTCTTCATTTTTCTTTGGTCTTCATTTTTCTTTGGTCTTCATTTTTCTTTGGTCTTCATTTTTCTTTGGTCTTCATTTTTCTTTGGTCTTCATTTTTCTTTGGTCTTCATTTTTCTTTGGTCTTCATTTTTCTTTGGTCTTCATTTTTCTTTGGTCTTCATTTTTCTTTGGTCTTCATTTTTCTTTGGTCTTCATTTTTCTTTGGTCTTCATTTTTCTTTGGTCTTCATTTTTCTTTGGTCTTCATTTTTCTTTGGTCTTCATTTTTCTTTGGTCTTCATTTTTCTTTGGTCTTCATTTTTCTTTGGTCTTCATTTTTCTTTGGTCTTCATTTTTCATTGGTCTTCATTTTTCATTGGTCTTCATTTTTCATTGGTCTTCATTTTTCATTGGTCTTCATTTTTCATTGGTCTTCATTTTTCATTGGTCTTCATTTTTCATTGGTCTTCATTTTTCTTTGGTCTTCATTTTTCATTGGTCTTCATTTTTCTTTGGTCTTCATTTTTCTTTGGTCTTCATTTTTCTTTGGTCTTCATTTTTCTTTGGTCTTCATTTTTCTTTGGTCTTCATTTTTCTTTGGTCTTCATTTTTCTTTGGTCTTCATTTTTCTTTGGTCTTCATTTTTCTTTGGTCTTCATTTTTCTTTGGTCTTCATTTTTCTTCGGTCTTCATTTTTCTTCGGTCTTCATTTTTCTTCGGTCTTCATTTTTCTTTGGTCTTCATTTTTCTTTGGTCTTCATTTTTCTTTGGTCTTCATTTTTCTTTGGTCTTCATTTTTCTTTGGTCTTCATTTTTCTTTGGTCTTCATTTTTCTTTGGTCTTCATTTTTCTTTGGTCTTCATTTTTCTTTGGTCTTCATTTTTCTTTGGTCTTCATTTTGCTTTGGTCTTCATTTTGCTTTGGTCTTCATTTTGCTTTGGTCTTCATTTTGCTTTGGTCTTCATTTTGCTTTGGTCTTCATTTTGCTTTGGTCTTCATTTTTCCTTGGTCTTCATTTTTCCTTGGTCTTCATTTCTCCTTGGTCTTCATTTCTCCTTGGTCTTCATTTCTCCTTGGCCTTCATTTCTCCTTGGCCTTCATTTCTCCTTGGCCTTCATTTTTCTCTGGCCTTCATTTTTCTCTGGCCTTCATTTTTCTCTGGCCTTCATTTTTCTCTGGCCTTCATTTTTCTCTGGCCTTGCTTCCATCATCAACCGAAACGTCATAATTGGCTCTCAGGTGCCTTTACCTTCACTGAGCCACACTGATCGTCATACACAGCAAAAGGTGTACAAATGGGCATAGGTGTAATTGTGGGCCCCATCATGAAGAGGGCACGACATGTGGTGCAGTCTGGCGGCCAGGACTGTAAACGGTGCCTCTTGTTGATAGGCGGTAGCAGTGAACAGCTGGAAGCGTTGTTTCAAGCAGTGCAGTTACATGGTCGGTTATTGTGTGAATTGGTGTTTGTTCAGGACTGCAAACGTTTGGCAGGTATGTGAAATTGTTTTCTTTTTATGTCCCTCTGATTAGTTAAAACAGTTTACCAGTGATATCCGGAATAACGGAGTCCTAAGCTACTTTTAGAAGCACGTTTCACATTACACGCGCTTTTATATTGGACTTGATAGTGGTCGTGTTGCTTAAGAATGGTTGGTGTAAATATGGGCTCCTATTTAAGGAGGGCCCATAATTACACCATCTCTTCTCTTAAGCAATGTAAAACATTTACATACTTTTATGGGGATATGGTTAGTCGAATTTTGATTAAATTTCATATGTACAACTCACACAGCAACAAACAATTGCGATAATAGACCCTTGTGCTTTTGTTCGCCCTTGCAGAATGCCGAGAACGAACAAGCGCTATGAATGCTAGAACCAGAGGCAATAGTGGGATAAATCTCGGATGGTACCTGCCATAACAGCTGTGAGAGCAAAGGAGGCTTCTGCCAAAGGTGCTGCAAAAACATTCGGACTGCTTTGTAACACATTGCAGGGATTTCTTAAACTTGATAAAATCCCTGAGCAAGTGGTTCAAGGGATGAATCTTGAAAGGCAACCGATTTTAAATGCAGACCTCGAAAAATAGCTCGTTTCTTATCTCCTTGAGATGGAATAAAAATTCTTTGGGTGCACTTTGGTGGATCTGAGAAGAAAGGCATTCTTACTTGCCCAGAGAAATAGTTTGAGAACCCTTTTCAAGGGAGGGGAAGCAGGACGAGCTTGGGCTGACCTCTTTCTTGAGAGAAACAAGGGTCAGCTTTCGATTCGGAAACCTTGTGGAATTTCATATGCCAGAGCCTTAGGCTTCAATAAAGAGAATGTGATGGTTTCCTTTGATTTACTGGTAGACGCTTTCAACAAACACTCATATCCAGCAGACTGAGTGTATAACGTGGAAGAGACAGGCCTGTCCACTGTCCAAAGCAAAATTCCGATAGTGATAGGGATGAAAGGGCAGACACAAATTATAGCTCTAACGTCTGCAGGAAGAGGGGCTACAATCGCAGTTATCACATGCATAAGCGCTTCGGGACATTATGTCCCGCCAGTGATAATTTTCCCTAGAACCAACATTTCCCAAGCTCTAATGAGAGGCTGGCCCCCAGGTGCATCCTTCACGGTGAGTTCAAAGCAATTTGCTCACCGAATGGTTTGTTCACTTCCTTGAGAAAACATGTCCAACGGAACAAAGGCCTTTTCTCCTCGTATTAGATGGTCATTATAGCCACGTTCGAAATCCAGATGTGACTGACTTGACGAAAGAGCACCACGTGACTATCGTCTCTCTTCCTCCACATTGCACCCACAAACTGCAGCCTCTAGGTAAGATGTCGATGGGACCTCTGGAAACGTACTACAGCGAGGCAGTGAGAGTACGGTTGCATCACAGTTTGCGTCCTCTCACACCTTACGACGTTGCGCAGGTATTTCGCCAAGCTGAGATATCAGTAAACGGATTCAAAGTAACTCGGTTATGCCCTATGAACCGTTACATCTTCACCGACACTGATTTCGTAGCTGCTCTGTTGGTTGCAGGAAAAACTTGCTCTACCGTGGAACAAAGACCTAATGTTTCTGAATCACATGCAAGGTGAGGGCTGCGGGAGGCTGAAGAGTCCGATGACGAATAGGATAGTTTTGTGGAACAAATTTTCTTGATGGAAATGCTTTTGTTTTTTTTTGTTTCACATAGTCTGAGACAGAATGGTGATCCATATAAATTCCGATGGTTTTACAGCAACAAGGAATTGTGGAAGCGTTCTTGTAGTGAAAGGACCATGAAAATGCATTGTCACGCAGTTGTGGCTTTTCACAATTAAATTCCCTGCAGTCTATTATGCAAGTGCAATTTCCAAAATGTTTTTCAAATGAATTTGGCACAGTGCAGTGTGAAGTACATTGTCCAAGCGAAAAGACCCACTCCTTAGTTGTTGCGTGCAAGCAATACAGAGTAAAGAGTAAAGTCGAAAATTGCAGGCAATGTTGTTCTATGACAGTTATAAAACATTGAAAGAGTAGGAAAATTATTTCCTACTTTCGTTTTCATTAGAGAGACAGGACACGTATTCTGTTTTCTTAATTTGCAGTTTGAGTCAATGAAAGGTAACAATGAGAGTGAAATATGAAACACGTTTGATGTTCAGCGAGGCAGTGATGTTTTCCTCATTATTTTTTATAGATATCCAGTCCTGGAGTGTGTTAGGATTTGATAGCTCAGCTAGGACACCACAGCCAGTTTTTAAACAACATTGTATTCTTTCTGGTACGTGTCCCTTTTCGTCTTCTGTACCTTGCACTAATGTCATCTGTTGCAACCTCCAGCCAAGCTGATTTTGCTGTCACCCGTGATCTCTGTACGTATCCTGTGCTGTCAGGATCTCTTGTGGGCGCGGCGTTGATGAAATGACGACTAAACACACGAGACTGCTTCACAGCAGTCCAGTTGTTACAATCGGCTGTATTCCTGTTCAACGCCGTGGTCCCAGCTTTCGGTGCACTTGCGAGTTGCTATGCATTTGGAAGAGAGAACAACTTCACTTCAGGAAGAGAGGCTTCACGAAGAGTGTTGTTGTATGTGACGTTACACCCAACGACAGGTAATTCTGCTGATGAGACTAGCTTTGGACTAAAGGATGTTGTGTGCAACATTGGCTCTGTTTCAAATAGTGCAGTTCATGACATCCGTTCATGGCTTTTAGAAAATAAACTAACGCTAAATCACAATAAGACTCGGCTATTACAGTTTCTAATACACAATCCAACAAAACCCGACGTTTTAATTTCGCAGGATGGGCCTATGATTACCGACACCGAACAGTTAACATTTCTATTCAGTCTGGAGCCGCGCTGGTGCTACGGTCGCAGGTTCGAATCCTGCCTCGGGCATGGATGTGTGTGATGTCCTTAGGTTAGTTAGGTTTCAGTAGTTCTAAGTCTAGGGGACTGATGAGCTCAGATGTTAAGTCCCATACTGCTTAGAGCCATTTTTTTTTAAATTTCTAGGTGTTCAGATAGATAGTGAATTGTAGTGGAAAGCCGACGTTCAGGATCTTGTTCAAAGCCTGGATGCTATAATTTTTTACTATTCGAACGGTATCTGAAGTAAATGATCGTTCGACAGGAAAAGTAGCCTACTTCGCTTATTTGCCTTTGCTTATGACGTATGGTGTTATATTTTGAGGTAACTCTTCCCATTCTCAAAGGATACTTTTGGCTCAGAAACGGGCAATAAGTGGCGTAAGTTCGCGAACCCCTTGTTGATCCCTGTTCACTATTCTGGGTATTCTGACATTGGTCTCTCAGTGTATATTTATATATTGTTTACTGTCGTTTCTTGTTAACAGTATCTGCTTATCCCCCATTCACTCAGTTAATTCTAGGCAGAAATCCAATCTGCATTAGGATCCAATTCCTTGACTCTTATGCACAAAGGCGTGCAGTATACTGTTGCATCCATTTTCAGTAAGCTACCACAACAATCCAAAAATCTTAGCAGTAATCCAAGTGCTTTCAAATAGAGACTCAGGGGTCACTCCTTCTATTCTGTCGACAAGTTCTTTGAAAAATTAATCTGATTCTCGAGTTACAACGTTGAGTTAGGTTAGGTTAGTGTTTAACGTCCCGTCGACAACGAGGTCATTAGAGACGCAGCGCAAGCTTGGGTTAGGGAAGGATTGGGAAGGAAATCGGCCGTGCCCTTTCAAAGGAACCATCCCGGCATTTGCCTGAAACGATTTAGGGAAATCACGGAAAACCTAAATCAGGATGGCTGGAGACGGGATTGAACCGTCGTCCTCCCGAATGCGAGTTCAGTGTGCTACCACTGCGCCACCTCGCTCGGTTAACAACGTTGAGTGGGCTTACATAACCTTATGGCTTGACTTTTTTTCGGTTCAAAAACGTTTTATTTTATCTGTTATTACTTTTATGTTGAAATTTCATGTACTGACATGTTCCATGACCTCAGAGATTTGCTCCTAAATTTGGTCCTACGGAACTAGATGTGTAAAATAAAATGAAAAGACAGACCGTTTACAGATACCCTTCTTAGACCCCGAAGCTCTAAATTCAGACGTCTCCACACTAGCACGCTGCCTTATGCGTAACCATTTACTCCTTCAAGACTATTGCAAGTGTACCCGCTAGCTTGGTGCAGTCTGATTTCGCACGCCTCCTGTGTCCGTACGTAGATGCTGGACTTCGATATCGATGCGACGCTGTAATTGTCGGAAGCGGTGAGGTGGTTGTGTTGTGTCGCCGGGCCAGCGCGGCTGCTGCGACGCCGTGTTTACAGCTACCGGGGAGTCCCCACCCCCATTCGGGGATTCCCGGCACGCGCGCGACCGGCCGTCTTCTGTTCCCAGGAGAACTCGTCAATCAGCCGCACTTCCCCGCCCTGCTCCGCGGTCGCAACGAAAATCTATACCGTAGCCTCCGAACGCAGGTACAGCGCTCTGACCGCGCCCCGAAACAATTTGCATCTTCGTGTCTCACAATAAGCGTATCTGCGTGCCAGTTCACGAATTTGATGCTCTCCGTACTTAATGGTGCAAGGAAGCCTCTACTTCGCGCTGGTCGTATGGTCGCAGAAATTGTGTATACCGTCGCATTACACCTCTGCTGCATACGAGGTACGGAGTTTTTCTATGATTAACATAATCTACACGGTCTAATGTAGTTTTAATTATTACAGCGGTTTGCTTACTGCCATCATCAAATCGATTAATTAGTTAATAAGCATTTTCAACAACTAAAAAATGTTCTATAAACTTTATCTGTCTGAAATTATACGCTTCAAAGCGACCTACCCCGGATTCGCACTAACAAGGGAAGTGCGTAACCTCGAGCGTACAGAACCGCACAAAAGTTTGCTCAGAATATACACAGAAACGCCGAAGATACGTATAGGCATCTGTATTCAAATACCGAGATATGTAAACAAGCACAATGTGGCTCTGCGTTCGGCAACGCCTATATAAGACGACACGTGTCTGCGTCGTAAACCTCAATAGGATTAATTGATATTTTAACTTACACTCGAGTTGGTTATTTTAAAGCATTCTGAAGTCTCGATTGAGCACCAGCAGCGAGCTCCAATACGCAGTCGTATTGTGTAGGTGAGAGAAACTTCGCCGTGGGGAGTCCAGTGGTTCCAGAAAATTAGGCAGTTAAGTGTGGACTGTTCTTCCCCCCTCCCGCCATTTAACAGTTTCTCATAATAACAGAAAACAAACTCATTTTAACAATAAATATATATGTTACAAAAGATTCACATTTCAGTCCTTTGTATGGAAATCGGTAAGAATTGTTTACGGAGTTATTTCTTATATAGATGGCACTTTGGTATAACATTACATTTCTATTTTATATGAATTTTTATGTCAAAATATGATCACAAGCTTTATATATCAGAATCTTGAGAAAATTTGCATACATAAGGCTATATTTAGGATGACAAGTTACTTTCTCATGTTCACCCCATAAGTATGCCGGATAGTGTAAGCTACACATTAATTTTAAGTCCAAAAATTATATAAATTGCCTGTGTCATGCTCTATGTCATCGTGTGTCACTTTGCTTTGGGAAGCAGTTCCCATTTGGGTATTACAGCGTTAGAAACTTGTATATTGCGTATGTGCGTTCTATTGACTATTCGAATCTTGTCCACTGCTGTGTGTCATAGTGCAACAAATTTCGGGCACTCGAAACAATGTTTGATTGTGTACTCCAAATTGCATACACATGCAGTTGGCAGTTTTAACTGTGTGGAGTAAAGGAGTTCGTCGTTATTGTCCAGTTTATCACTTTGCACATGGTTGATAGGGTGCCTCCCGGTATTATTTTCATCACTAAATTTTCCCACATGATTTTCCAATTATGCGGTGATCTGAAACAGATCACAGCCCATCTCTCTTACAACATCAAGAAGCTCCTTACTTAACTGAGTCAACTGACCGTTAGCTGACTATACCTATCTCCAAATTATTTTGTTGTTGCCCTGTTCCATTCCACACATTTTGCCGGTAGATGAAGTAGACACTCCTCTTCTATCACAGATACAGTTAATATTACTTTTACTCTCATACAAACAACTCTTATTACAAAGACCATTCAAACACAACTTACAGGCAAGAGAGTTCATTAAATATATTTAGTGGTCGTTTTGAACATAGGAAACAAGTTTATCATCATCTTCTCTCAATGTAGTTTCATTCCCAAATTTTGTTTTTTCTACAGAACACTTGTAAACATGCCGAACTGAAAGTGCACAGACACATGATAATCATCAGACACACAAATTTGGACAAAGTACATTAATATGCGAGATGAGATGGAACGTAAAAATTAAAGAAATAAATCAAGATTTAGTCAGTCGGGAATCCAATGAGAAAGTGAACTCGCCAGAATAGGTGTGATGTAAACAGGTCACACCTGTCAGCACAGATTATGAATCAATTTAATGTAATTGCAGTTTGTTATTAATTATCTTTTATCTACATGAATCTTATTACACCTTAGAACGGAAAACCCGAGATGGAATAACAACAATGAAATGGAGTGCTATCATTAGATAGAGGAGGCGTTGTGCAGCAGACAGGCACATTTAAAAGCCAGCTAAGCTAGTCTAAGCTTGTAATTTTTCACGGTCCGCGTGACTTCCGCCC
Organism: Schistocerca piceifrons; assembly: GCF_021461385.2. NCBI lineage: Eukaryota > Metazoa > Arthropoda > Insecta > Orthoptera > Acrididae > Schistocerca > Schistocerca piceifrons. The sequence continues at coordinate 220,598,859 of NC_060146.1, forward strand.
TCGGAGGTTCGAGTCCTCCCTCGGGCATGGGTGTGTGTGTTGTCCTTAGCGTAAGTTAGGTTAAGTAGTGCGCAAGCTTAGAGACCGATGACCTCAGTAGTTTGGTCCCATAACACCTTACCACTAAAAAAAGAGAACTTCGGGCTGACTCCTCTGTGACCAGTGACAAACATGAGCAAGGTCGCGGTTATCTTCCGCGGGGCAAAAGGCCAGGGGAAGCATCGTATAAATAGGTGGGCGCAAAAGCACCCTTCCTCAGTTACTCTGTTGTCAGCAGCGTCGCCCCCTTCTCTGAAGGAGTTCCAGCCGGCATCTAGCAGCTAGTCTACATGTCGCTAGGTCTCTGCTCACAGCCGCAGTAGCGAGCTACGGAGGTAGGACCTAGGGCAGTCAGATGGGGCCAGGCTAGTTGGTGCCGGAGGAATGGTTCAAATGGCTCTGAGCACTATGGGACTCAACATCTGAGGTCATCAGTCCCGTAGAACTTAGAACTACCTAAACCTAACTAACCTAAGGACATCACACACATGCATGCCCGAGGCAGGATTCGAATCTGCGACAGTAGCGGTCGCGCGTTCCACACGGTAGCGCCTAGAACCGCTCGGCCGGCGCCGGAGGAATCGTCCTATTCTTACTTGTACATGTAGTTCTTGTGGATTGAACCTGGTTTCCTTCACCGAGTCCTGTATCTTTGAAACATTGCAACTTTAGTAGATCGCCGAAGTCGGAGGTCTTCAAACAGCTGCCCACAAATAGCAACTGAGCAGCAGAGAAGACTGAGGTAAGCTCACCTGTAACATAGCAACTTGAACCACACCGCTCGGGGACGCAACATCTGGCGCACTTTTCACATCGGTTACTGCCGCTACAATGACAGGTTATCAAGATTTAAGCGAGTTTGAACGTGGTGTTACAGTCGGCGCAAAAGCTATGAAACACATCATCTCCGAGGTAGCGATGGAGAGAGGGTTTACCCATATGACCATTTCAAGAGTGTACCGTGAATATCAGGAATCCGGTGAAACATCAAATCTCCGACATCGCTGCGGCCGGAAAAAGGTCCTGCAAGAACAGGACCGACGACGACTGAAGAGAATCGTTCAACGAGACGGAAGTGCAACCCTTCCGCAAATTGCTGCGGATTTCAATGACGGGCCATCAACAAGTCTCGGCGTGAGAACCATTCAACGAAAGATCTTCCATCTGAGCTTTCGGAGCGGAAGGTCTACTGGTGTACCCTTGATGACTGTGCAACACAAAGCTTTATGCCTCGTCTGGGCCCGTCAGCACTGCCTTTGGACTGTTGATGCCTGGAAACATGTTGCCTGGTCGGACGAGTCTCGTTTCAAATTGTATAAAGCGAATGGACGTGTACGGGTATAGAGACAACCTCATGCGTCCATGGACCATGCATGTCAGCAGGGGACTGTTGAAGCTGGTGGAGGCTCTGTAAGGGTGTGGGGCATGTGCAGTTGGAGTGATATGAGACCCCTCATACGTCTAGATGCTACTCTGACAGGTGACACGTGCGTAAGAATCCTGTCTGAACACCTGCATCCATTTATGTTCGTCCGCAGCTCGTGGTCGTGCGGTAGCGTTCTCGCTTCCCACGCCCGGGTTCTCGGGTTCGATTCACGGCGGGGTCGGGGATTTTCTCTGCCTCGTGATGACTGGGTGTTGTGTGATGTCCTTAGGTTAGTTAGGTTTAAGTAGTTCTAAGTTCTAGGGGACTGATGACCTCAGATGTTAAGTCCCATAGTGCTCAGAGCCATTTGAACCATTTTGAACCATTTATGTTCCATTCTGACGGACTTGGGCAATACCAGCAGAACAGCGCGACACCACAGAATTGCTACAGAGTGGCTCCAGGAACACAATTCTGAGGTTAAACACTTCCGCTGGCCACCAAACTCCCCAGACATGAATGTTATTAATAATATCGTGGATGCCTTGTAACGTGCTGTCGAGAAGATATCTCCACCACCTTACGGATTTATGGACAGCCCTGCAGGACTCGTAGTGTCATTTCCCTCCAGCACTACTTCAGACATTAGTCCAGTTCATGCCACGTCGTGTTGCGGCACTTCTGCGTGCTCGAGATTGTCCTGTACGGTATTAGGCAGCCGCGCGGGATTAGCCGAGGAGTCTGAGGCGCTGCAGTCATGGACTGTGCGGCTGGTCCCGGCGGAGGTTCAAGTCCTCCCTCGGGCCTGTGTGTGTGTGTGTGTGTGTGTGTGTGTGTGTGTGTGTGTGTGTGTGTGTGTTTGTCCTTAGGATAATTTAGGTTAAGTAGTGTGTAAGCTTAGGGACTGATGACCTTAGTAGTCAAGTCCCATAAGATTTCACACACATTTGAACATTTTTTGGTATTAGGCAGGTGTACCAGTTTCTGCGGCCCTTCAGCACAGCTCCCGCATAGTTAGGAAAGTCGGAAGCCGTAGTTATTGAAAATGAAGAAATTAAAAATTAGGACCTTACTTCAAATTTCTCTTAATGGTAGCAAATGAGCACACAGTCACTGTTACAGAAAAGTAAGCGAAATTACGGCGCAATCGTACAACGTTATATACAGACTTCGTTACTACGATATGCTGATTTTCACTACTGACAACACCATCGACCTAGGAAGTGTAGCTGTCCGGTATGCATGTTTCACTGTAAATGAACCATGTTAACATGAGAGCCCCTAGAATACGATTTCACCAAATTGTGTTACTTTCGTGAGTCATTTTTACCGTAACACTTTGTCTGTGCACAGGGCAAAACATGGTAGTTATTCAATTTTCGGTATTGGAGAGTTTGATACGTGATAGAGAATGTGACACCAGTGTTACGAACGTGAAAGCTTCCATTTCCTTTTACCACTCTTAACGGCTACATACATACATACATACATACATACATAGTCTTTTTCTCTTTGTGCATATCTATGGCAAAGTACCTTTCGAATTATATAAAAATCATTGGCCACCCTGTGCAATTCATATTAAAAATCTGTACTTCAGTTTTCGTGTTCACGTATTAATATCATGTTGTAAACAACAGAGGACTCAAAGTGCAAGCCTATGGTACGCCATCTTCCTGCTTCGTATTCTAAGGGCGTCTTTCTAAGCGACCAACGTAGCGCTGGCAGGCACATTTCGGTCAGGGTGAAGAAAACTGTCGATGTGACTGCAGGAGCTGCGTTGCAGCCAAGGAACAGTACAGTAGCAGCTGGGTGGCGCTCAGGCTGGCTGGGTAGGGGGCAGCGGAAACCGCGCCGCGTTAAGATTTTCCTCGTACCGGCGCGGTCAATCCCAGCCCCACAGGCCACATGTCGGAAAGTTTACGGTGCTGTTAAACGTAAAACAGCGAAAGTTCTTAATGGAAACACATAAAAAAGGAAAACCGCGGCACGCCCGTCCGTGCCCACGCTGTAGCGGATTGCAACATGGCCGCCACTCGTGGCGAGCCTTTGTTATAGACGGGAAGTGGAGGAACTGCACCCTCTGCCGTGTGTTTTATTTCTTTTCCAGAAGACTTCACTTCTGCAATGGTCGCAGTCTGACGAAAAGGGTTTCTTATTACAGGGGACTAAAGTCGCAGTTGGAAAAACATCATCATTTGACAGATTATTACATAGTGAGCCGTGCACAAATCGTGTTCACGCCATTTATTGTTTGTCATCTTCTATCGCGGTACTGCCGCCTCGTTTTCTTATTCCACTTACTGGCGTCACTAACTTCCTGCCTTACTTGCCCTTGAGCGGCAGCATCAGCAGAGCGTATCGATAAGTGCACGGTCGTACCGTCTCTGGAGCGACCGATAGTATTTCCGGGTCGTCGTGTGTCTGGCAGGCAGCAGTCGGAGACGGACCAGCAGTGCAGTCGGGACGCAGCAGCAGTGGAGTCGAGGACGGAGCGCCGGTGGGGTTGGTTGGAGTGGAGCGGTGAGGAATTCTCGGCTGGGCGTAATTTGGCCGGGGCTTGCTGGCAGTCTGTAAGCGGTGTCGGAGAGTGTGGCGCTGTTCCCATTGCTACGAGATTCGTGGCTCACCGACTCTGGACACGAAAGTTGAGTTTTGATTTAATCTACCAGCCAGCCTCAACTGTTCACATTGTGTCGTTTGTATTTCGTTGTGGGCTGTTGGGACATTCCCGCGACCAACAACATGTGTTTTCAAGTTGGCGAAATTCTAGCCGCCCTCCTGTCGAGTTTAATTTCATTATTTCTGAATTGAAGTGCACCAGCGGAATCTTCTGCCATGTGGCCGTTAACGTTCCAGTTACCTGCCCTGGCTGTTGTAAATTCAGGCAGTGTATCTTCCTCGTCGTGTTGTGCCTGTCCAGCACGGCGTGTAGTTTGACAGCTGAATGTGGAATTCGTTGTGGACGCCGATACCTTCTGCGTTGTTCCACTGAACTCCCTGTTGTGTGCTGGTCAGGTAGAGCATAAGTTATCCTGTCGTTTGGTCCGTTGTCGGTTGGGTTGCCGTCGGGTTGATAATTTGTTGGGCCGACTGCCTGTCTCACCTAAGCGAGCTTTAGTATTTGAATTCCAGGCTGACCCTCGGAAACTTCTGAGCGCCGTTTGATGTGCTGCCTTTGCTTATTTGTCCTTGTTTCTTATGTACACTACTGGCCATTAAAATTGGTACACCACGAAGATGGCGTGCTACAGACGCGAAATTTAACCGACAGGAAGTCGATGCTGTGATTTGCAAATGATTAGCTTTTCAGAGCATTCACACAAGGTTGGCGCCGGTGGCGTCACCTATAACGTGCTGACATGAGGAAAGTTTCCAACCGATTTCTCATTTACAAACAGCAGTTGACCGGCGTTGCCTGGTGAAATGTTGTTGTGATGCCTCGTCTAAGAAGGGGAAATGCGTGCCGTCACGTTTCCGACTTTGATAAAGGTCGGATTGTAGCCTATCGCGATTGTGGTTTATCGTATTGCGACAATGCTGCTTGCGCTGGTCGAGATCGAATAACTGTTAGCAAAATATGGAATCTGTGGGTTCAGGAGGGTAATACGGAACGCCGTGCTGGATCCCAACGGCCTCGTATCACTAGCAGTCGAGATGACAGGCATCTTATCCGCATGGCTGTAACGGATCGTGTAGCCACGTCACGATCCCTAAGTCAACAAATGGGAACATTTGCAAGACAACAACCATCAACGACGAACCTGAGTGCACGGATGGCAAAACGTCATTTTTTCGGATGAATCCAGATTCTGTTTACAGCATCATGATGGTCGCATCCGTGTTTGGCGACATCGCGGTGAACGCATGTTGGAAGCGTGTATTCGTCATCGCCATAATGGCGTATCACCCGGCGTGATGGTATGGCGCGCCATTGGTTACACGTCTCGGTCACCTCTTGTTCGCGTTGACGACACTTTGAACAGTGGACGTTACATTTCACATGTGTTTCGACCCGTGGCTCTACCCTTCATGCGATCCCTGCGAAACCCTACATTTCAGCAGGATAATGCACGACCGCATGTTGCAGGTCCTGTACGGGCCTTTCTGAAGACAGAAAAGGTGCGACTGCTGTCCTGGCCAGCACTTTCTCCAGATTTCTCACCAATTGAAAACGTCTGGTGAATGGTGGCCTAGCAACTGGCGCATCACAATACGCCAGTCACTACTCTTGATGAACTGTGGTATCGCGTTGAAGCTGCATGGACAGCTGTACGTGTACACATCCTCCAAGTTCTGTTTGACTCAATGCCCAGGCGTATCAAGGCCGTCATTACGGCCAGAGGTGGTTGTTCTGGGTACCGATTTCTCAGGATCTATGCACCCAATTGCGTGAAAATGTAATCGCATGTCAGTTCTAGTATAATATATTTGTCCAATGAATACCCATTTATCATCTGCATTTCTTCTTGGTGTAGCAATTTTAATGGCCAGAAGTGTATGTACGGATTCTGGCCGATTTTAAATTAAATTTTTTTTTGCCCTTAGGGCGTGAGATTGTTCGGGCCTTCAGCCTAATTTAAGAAATGTTTTAAGATGAGGCCCTCTGCCTTTTAAAATTCAAATTCTTGTGTTTGAGTCTTAAGTGATTTCCCTAGAGCCGGTTTTAAATTTAAGTTGTTTTGCCCTTGAGGCGTGAGACCGAATGGCGCATTTAGCCGGGAATTCCGTTCTAAAATGTTTGGCTTGCTCTGTTTTTAATGTTTTCTTTACTCTTGTACTGTTTGTCAAATGAATAAGTAGTATGTTTGAGACCAACTGACAGCCACTCATTTTGGCCCCTTTCCACAAATCAAACTATCTGTCCAGTCATGCGGGTACAGCAGGGGATCTCACACAGATCGGATACGATCATGCGCAGTAACTTCTGGGATCACCGATTCACTGTAGGCTATGTTGGCAACAATTCCAGCTCCAAAGAGGGAAAGTGTTGACGAGAGTAAATATTGACGAGCCATAAGTGTGCCACGATTGCAAATATTGAAGGGAATTCTTTACGGAAGAACGGGAAAACTGCCAGAAGCCGACTTAAAGGAAGAGCAGTTTTTGTTCCGAAGAAATGCAGGAACGGGCGAATCAATGCCGTCGATAAGACTTATATTAGAAAGATAGGCAAAACCTACGTACAAAACATTTGTAGATTTAGCGAAAGCTTTTGACATTGTTGACCGGAATACACTCTCCGAAATTTTGAAGGTAGTAGGGATACAACACAGGTAGCAGACAGTTACATATAACTGGGGTTACAAGATTCAAAGGACGCGAAAGGGAAACTGTGGTTGAGAGGGGAATAAGACAGGGTTGTAGCCTCTCTCTGGTGTTATCCAGTTTGCTCATTGATCAAGCAGTAAAGGAAATCAAGGCGAACTTATAAGAAAAGAATTAGAATCCAGAAAGAAGATATAAAAGCTTTCAGATTTGCCGTAGACTCTGTAATTCTCTTAGAGACGGGAAACGACTTAAAAAATTAGTTTAACGAAATGGCTGTCTTGAAACGAGATTATAAGGTGGGCGTAAACTAAACTAAAACGAGTGGTAGACGAATTTAATCAGGTGATTGTGATACGATTACAAGATTAGTCGCTTCGTATATGAGTTTTGTTATTTGAGCAGTACAAAAAAAAAACTGATGATGAAGTAGCAAGAAAATTGTTTTTCAAAATGAGAAACTAAAGACTTGAAATAAAAAAGCTCTAAGTGCCAAAACCTTGAATTTGGGGAAAATGTGTTTTGAGTATACTAGGTAGTTGATGGTCAGAATTCCATCATTAACGAGTTTTGTTTCAAAAGTAAATTACAAACATTGTGTTGTAATAGTATGAGAAACTTACAGAGAGTGGAAATGCAATGAAAAACTGTAAGTGCCTTTGTTTAATACTCAGGAAAAAAACAGTCAAAGTTTATTCTGTTTTTGTAAAACTGTATGTGGTCATTATTTGTTAAGTATTGCGTCATGTAAATCAAATCTTTCTTCTTTTCTTCGCAGATGTGACTTGTAATCTCGAGGGCAGGTAGCTGCAGTTTCCTGATATCCTGTACTCGTACAACTTTTCTCAAAATAGGAACACCTTCCCAGGCCTCAGTTTCGTTTAAGCTTCTCGTGTTCTTCGCTATGTCCGTCTATCGGTAGCCGCTGTACTTTGGGTGTGTTTAGACTTGCTGTGTTTATATTACAATGTGCCACTTTCCTGAAATCTAGAAAGTGAGATGTATTCATGTTACTGACAATAATTGGCCATATTTATCTCGTTTGCTGTATCGTGTCCTGCACAACATTTGGGACAATACGTCTGGTAACCCTAGAATAGACATTCTGTCCAGTTATGGTAAGTGTGGGTCAGCGATCAGTAATGAGACTTGCCTCCTGTGATGGACGAGCTGTTGCAGGAAAATATTTATTACCTGACCTCGTCTATTCATTCCCTTCATTTTTCAGCTTTCCTTCCTTGCTGCCACAGTACCTTCTCCTTTAATTCGCCGTTCCTTTCCACTCCAACTGTTATCATCATCATCATCATCATCATCTTCTGCTTGCACTATTTTATGTTAGACTGAGGAGTAAACGTCACATAAAATGTCAACGGCAGTGGCTGTTAAACCGCAGATTATCTGTTGATTGCATTTGGCACTAAGTTCCCAGTCGAGGCAGTTTGAGCCTTTTATAAATTATTGGGCTTGTCACGTAGATCCCGTATCACACAAAACTTCAAAATTCCTGATTATGGCACTTAGAGCCTTTATTTCAAGACCACAATTTATTAATATTGAGTACAAATTTAAATGTTAGAAAATATTTTTGACGATATCTCTATGGATCGTAGCCTTCCACGGCATTGGAGAGAGCATCAGGAACAGCTCAGGTGAGAAGAGAAATGTGGTGCTACAGAATATTGCTAGATGCTTATGCCTGACCCGAACTGAAGGAAAAAGAAATTTGTGCCGTAACACGACTGAAAAATGGCATCGGTTGAGAGGAAACATCATGAAGCATGAACGGAGTGTTAATTGGGTTACTAATGGAAGTGTGGGGTGGTTAAAATTGTAGAAGACCAAGGAAGGTAAGAGTACGCTAAGTAGTTTAAGATGGATACAGGTTTGCAGCCACACTCCATTGTGAGATTCTGGCAAGGGTATTCGGCAAATGTTTAAAAAGTGATCAAAGCCCTTGTGGATGGAGAAAGCGTATATATAAAAACGGTGAACGGAGAGAATGTAAAAACTACAGAGGGATTATTGCAGTGCATTGAGTATCCAGACTGCGTGGTGGAGTCCTGAAGAAGCAGACGGAAGAACAAGCACTAGAGACGGAAGCACAGGATTGGTTTCGACCTGAATTGATGGGATATTTACTTTACGAAATGTGACACAGAAGCGAAGGGCTAGAAATCGTAATATGCATTTTAATGTTCGTGGATCTACATCAAGCATACGACACGGTCCCGCTAAGCAAGTTGCGAGGGAGCACACTGAACGATGTGTCAGCTGAGAAGGACTTTTATACTGGAGGCACCAATTGTGCAAAGATGAGCAAATACGTATACTGTGAATTTAGCATTACAAAAAGACTCTGACAAAGATGTAGATTAGCATCCACTCTGTTCAAAATCTGTTTAGAGGAAGCTTTAGAAGACTGGAAACCAGTGCCGTGGCAAGGAAACTCCAGTCGGAACAGAAACGTTGTCTACATCAAATTTTGTGGACGACCTAGTGATCATTGTTACAAAAACATGTTCAAATGTGTGTGAAATCTTATGGCACTTAACTGCTAAGGTCATCAGTCCCTAATTCCCGGCGGGGTCAGGGATTTTCTCTGCCTCGTGATGACTGGCTGTTGTGTGATGTCCTTAGGTTAGTTAGGTTTAAGTAGTTCTAAGTTCTAGGGGACTGATGACCATAGATGTTGAGTCCCATAGTGCTCAGAGCCACTAAATCATCAGTCCCTAAGCTTACACACTACTTACACTACCTAACCTAAATTATCCTAAGGACACACGCACACGCACACGCAGGCGCGCGCGCGCGCGCGCGCGCGCCCGAGGGAGGACTCGAACCTCCGCCGGGATCAGCTGCATAGTCCATGACTGCAGCGCCTGAGACCGCTCCGCTAATCCCGCGCGGCGATCGTTGTTACAGATGATGATGATGATGATGATGTGGAATGTGTGTTCCGGAAGCTCAGACAACAATACGAGCAATAGCGTCTTCCCAAAAGTGAATATCCTGCACTAGGGGAAAATGAAATAATGGATTTGAGAACTGATGTTGGCAAGATAAAAGGAAGTAAGGCCTTTAAATACTCGGGGTAACTGTATCTGGCAGTGGCAAGAGCACAGAAAACAGTAAAGGAGCACGACGCAAGAAGGAAATCCGATAGTTAAATTCTGTCTTACTGAAAACAAGTAACAATCAAAAACAACGTTTAGTTCAAGTCGGGAATCTAGGCAGGCCAGCTCATTGCACGAATGTTACTGGCCACAGTCAGTTGTCTAACAGATGCTGCTTTATAAGAGGGTGCATTGTCATGCTGAAACAGCCAATGATCGGCTCCGAACTGTTCCTCTACTGTACGCAGTTTGCAATGGTGTGACATGTGTTCACATCTTTCGGCATTCAGCGTTTTCGTAAGTGCGACAGGGGGACCACGAAACACATCCCCATTCCATGACATCTCAGCTCTTCCCCGTACCTCACTTTTGGCACGACACACGGTGGTAGGTAACTTTCTGCAGGCATTCCCCAGACCCAAGCCCTTCCCTCAGAGTGCCACGGGGTGTAGCGTCAGTGATCGCTCCTCGCTCCCAGCCATCCAGTGGCCTGTGACCTCGGTCTTTACGCTTCCTCAAGAGCCTCTTAGCATCGACTGCAGAAGTGCGTGTCTTATGAGGAGTTGCTCGACCACTGTACTCCTTTATCTTTAACTTCCTACGCACAGTCATTGTGCTACCTGGACTGTTGACAGAGCCTTGGTAAACGCGAGTGATCTCTACCGTCCATTTTGTGGGTCTTTTTGCAGCCATCGCTGGCAATGCTCGACGGTCCCCGATCATAAAACTCGTATGGACAACACTGAAACACCCGCCTTACAGTCCTGGTCTGGCTCCATGTGGCTATCATCTCTTTGGGAAACTTAAAGACTCTCTTCGTGGAATAAGGTTTGAAGATGATGACTCCCTTGTGCACGCTGCCAAACAGTGGCTCCAACAGGTTGGTCCAGAATTTTACCGTGCGGGTATAAAGGCGCTGGTTCCAAGATGGCGTAAGGCAGTTAAGATGAATGGAAATTATGTGGAGAAATGAAAATAGTGTTCCTAAAGGATGTATCTACACACTGTAAAACTTTAAAACATGTACAATAAAAGATGGATTTTTAAAAAATAATGTCCATTTCTTTTGGAGTGACCCTCGTACGTGGCCAACAGTCGACTTGGGAAGTTTTAGAAGTGGGAAATGGCCCAGATGGATTTGTTACTCAGGTGGCATCCAGTGACTAGCCGACCCATGCTGCTGTCACTGCTTCTCTACTGACAACACAGTACTTGCTGTCTCTGTTATAACTGCAGATCCGCCTCGTGACATCTGGCGGACAATGTGCATTACTTACGAGGGACCCTCCACATCGCACCCCCCTCTCGGATCTAAAGGTAAGAAGGCCCAGTTGACAGCCCGCCAGAATCTGAACACAGATCAAGCATTAAAACAGGAAGGAGCTGTACTGAACTACGAAAAAAAAAAGCAAAATAGAAACAGTGGACGGTCCAACTGCAATTCTGAGGAGAGTGGAAAAGCCATGGCGTCGTGGTTGTAGCCGGCACGGTAGCTCAGCGTGTTCGCTCAGAGCTGTCTGGCCTCTGTAATAAAAAAACTGAATGAAAGGATGAACAACGAACTTCAACGGATGACATGTGACGTCCGCTACGACCAAATACAACGAACAACCACGAATAACATGCAAAAAAAGATTCGATTCCCGGCTGTGTAGGAGATTTTCTCCGCTCCTGGATTGGTTGTTGTGTTGTCCTAATCATCATCATTTCATCCCCCATCGACGCGCAAGTCGCCGAAGTGGCGTCAAATCGAAAGAATTGCACCCGGCGAACGGTCTACCCGACGGGAGGCCCTTGTCACATGACATTTATTTTTATAGACTTCGTAATGATAACGCTAGAAATAGAGACGGAATGAGTAAGTATAGGAGACCAGAAGATCAGCTGGCATCAGATGTGCTCAAGACGTGGTGCTACATGGATATGAAACACTATCTCTTGAAAGAACAATGTCCAGAACTGAAAAGGGATTGCAAGAAAACAGAATGAAAATCAACACTAAGAAAAGTAAAGTGATGGTAATACAAGAGAAAGCAGATATGAAACTGAAAACAACGGAAGGTGAAACTGAACAAGTTGCACAATAAAGATACTTGAGTAGCATTTTAACTAACAACTGGGGAAGTGAAAAAGAAATAAGTTCCATAACTGTAATTGCAAAGCAAGCTTTCCAGAAAAAGAGACTGACTATACAGAAAAATACAGTTTTGCTCAAGGAAAATTTTGGGTAAATGCTTCGTGTTGAGTTTTATTCTGTGTGGCTATGAAAGTTGGACACTGGAGAAGAGACAGAGAGGCAAAATTGAAGCATTCTAAATGCGGATTTGGACGAGAATAGAGAATATAAAATAGAAAGGTAAAATAAAGAACAGTGAAGTACTGGATTGGCTAAAGAAATGAAGAATTCTCCTAAACCTAGTCAAGGAAAAAGCAATGAAACTGGGTAGGACATCTACTGTGAATAAAAGGAATTCTGAAAACAGATGTCGAAAATACAATGGAAGGGCTGATGAAATTAAGTACGAGTGCTGGGTGAAGTGAAAAAAGGCAGGGAGCAATTGGGATGGAACAGTGTCAGGAAACTACCAATAGGCTTAACACCTTATAATGGTGGGAGTTATGAATGTCAGCGGAAACTATAATAAAATCTTCAAATGTCTTTTTTCTTGTGTTTTTTCATATAAAAAAAATGGCTCTAAGCACTATGGGACTTAACATCTGAGGTCATCAGTGCCCTAGAACTTAGAACTACTTAAACCTAACTAACCTAAGGACACCACACACATCCACGCCCGAGGCAGGATTCGAACCTGCAACCGTAGCGGTCGCGCAATTCCAGACTGTAGCGCCTAGAACGCTCGGCCACTGCGGCCGGCTTTTCATATCCATACAAGATTTGTTTTAAGTATACCTCTTGAGCATTTCTCGATTTTCACTTTCGATGACTCACCCAATAGAAACTGTTTAACTATCTTAAATCCATGAGTTTATTTCAAATAGATCTCGTACTCCAGTTTGACAACGTCACATTTGATTGAGAGCCTGCACGCCATAATGATGTGGTGTGTGTGTGTGTGGCAGAGGCAGAGAGATTGCTGTTCGGGCATTTATCGCGCCTCGGTGGGCTGTTGGATGTAACGGATGCTCTGAAAACGATGTTTCGCCGACAAGCGAGTCCCATCTCGATTCGGCACGCATGTCGCCAGCAGCTCAATTAACGGCAGACTTCCCCTATTTAGAAGCGTACGTGCTGCGGATGCGACAGTCAGAGTGCGCGAGGGGATGATTAAACGGGATAAAAATTAGCTCCTCGCGGAAGCGACTGTGAGAGGCGGAGAGAGGAGGGAAGAGGGGAGGAGTAGGGGAGGGAAAAAAGGCGGGGGAAACATTATTAATTTCCGTGCGGCGAATTGTAAATTAGAACCCGGAGCGGCTGGTGGGGGCGGTTCGCTAATTATGAGTCGGTGGTCGGCTGAGCAGGCCAGCTGCCCAGGGAGAAGTAGAGGCGGCTCCCGAGTCTCGTCACTTCCGGTGCTCTGGAGGGTGCGGTAGACGGCGGAGGGTGTTTCTTAGAGTAGCCATCCGGGAATATGTCCTGGCGTCCCCAGTGGACACCAAAACTTCTCGTCGTAGCAACCAGGGGCAGTGAAGGAAACTAAGCGGCAATTTGCAGGGGCAGTTTAAGTTCATCGAGAAGAACTAAAAACTTGGAGGCATGCCAGTGCAATTGTAATTCTGAGAGACAGAGTAGGACATGGAGGATCAGTTGAACGGACTAGATAAGGTCTAGGAAAGAGGTCATAAGGGGAATATCATCAAAGGTACAACGAGGGTAATGGCATGAAGTCGAATTAAATCAGGCGAGTTAGAGCAGGAAAAGAGACGCTAAAAGTAGTAAATTAGTTTTGCAAAGCAGAGGGGATATAAAATGCAGATGTACTTCAGCGAATCGAAAAAGAAATCTATGCCGAAACTTAAAGAAATAAAGGGATACTTTGATAAGGCACATCCCAAGGCATCAGGGATTGTCAATTTCGTAATAGAGGGAAGTATGTGTGTGGGGTGGTGGGCGGGGGGGAGGGGGAGACAGGGGCAGCGGCATGAAACTGGTCTTCCGAATTGAAGATAACAACAACAACAATGACGACCAATGAAACTGGTAGGCTGCTTTCATAAAGACCCTGATTGTGGTGAAAATGTTGCTCTTTAAATGTTATGGCAATATAATTGATGGCTTGGGCTAAGTAAACGCCTCGTTCGCAGACACATACCTCTATCGCACTAACCTTGTCTTTGTTATACAATTCAGGTGGTCTCCGATGACTGCTGCTGCGTTCCAGCCGGCGTCCTGTACGACGTCTCTCATACCTTCTGAGTTTTACTGAAACTGGTGATAGTGGGTCCACAACCGATTATATTGAGATAGGGATCAATGGTCGTATATGCATATTTATTGTGTTATGGACATACACAGCGTACACTGTGTAACAACAACATAGTAACTGTTCGAAGTGACAACCGCCAGCCTCAATGTATGCATGGCAATGGTGCATGAAGTTTTGCCTCACTCTCTCGAATATCCTTGATGTCTGTTTCACCAGGAGACAGGCAGCTTGTACCCTGGCAGGAGGTCTTCAGCCGTTTCTACGGGGGTTTCAGACCCCAACGTCTTGACGTAACCACAGAGGTGTGAGATCCAGAGATAGCGTTGGCCACAGGACAGGACCTCCCCTTGCAATCGAACGACGAGGGTACGAATTTGTTCAGGTGTTCGCAGACTTGAACATTGAAGTGGGCTGGTACACCGTCGTGTTCGAAGCACATACTTTAGCGGACAATAAGGGGTACTGTCTCAAAGAGCTGTGGCAGCAAATCTCGAGGAACACTGGGTAACGTGGACCAGTCAACTGGGGAGGCAGCAAATAGGTGATCTTGAACAATACTCATCCATACGTTGACAGAGAATCGTTGTTGGTGGCCACCGGATCCAGACATTGCTGTTGCAGCTGTTGAAAGCACCATCAAGGGTGAAATAGGACTTATCCGAGAAGAATACAAAATTTATGAAGTCCAGCAGTACAGCACTATGGGAGATAATCCGTTGACAGAAGTGAACACCGAGCTCAGAATCCTTTGGTGTAATACATCTTCCAGCAGTACTCTCGACACCACAGCCTTCGAAGTGTGTGTTTCATGGGCAAGTTGATGTATGGTTAATGCTGGATGGTCGCCACACGATCCAACACCGATTCCTCATGGTCTGATGTTCGGATATGTCTTTGCCAGGAACATTGGCTGGCTCTCTATGGTGTAAATGACCCCATCTCTCGTAAGCTGGTATCCAAGGAGATAAACTTTTTCCAGTTGGGATGATACCTGCAAGGAAATCGTTATCTGTACATTTTTGCTGCCTTATGGGGACTACATCCTGCTGCACCATACGTTAAATGGATGCCTGCCAACCCTCATGATGCATAATGGTCAACATTTGGCTATGTGGCATTCACTGTAGACACTAACACACATCCCCATGGACATATCACAAACTGACGCAACTGGCAGCTGACACCAGGGATAGTTGCACGCATACAACACAGGTTAACGTGCCGGTGCGATGCATGCGGTTGTCACCTGACATGTGTGCTACGGACTAAATTGTGTACAGGATGCATTGATCAGTTACTATGAGCAATGTTCTTATTATGCAGTGTACGCTGTGTACTTCCATAACACACCCATTTCTGACAAACGGTTCCCTATCTCAATATATTCGTTTGTGGACCCACTATCACCTGCTTCAATTTGACCCAAAATGTTTGAGACACCCCGTACATGATGGCCCTGTACATGATGGCCGCTAGTGTCCAGCGTTGCTGCCTCTTGATCACACGGTCCCGGGAGTTGGGGATTTTCTCTGCCGGGGGACTGGGTGTTTGTTTTGCTGTCGTCGTCGTCATCATCATTCGTGACAGTGCGTTGAGGGGACTGCGGAAAAATTTGATCGTGTAAAAGTTGGGACTTTGTATGGGCGATGATGACCGCGCAGTTGAGCGCCCACAAACCAGACCAAACATCCTCCATCACTCCACTCTTGTCACTAGCCATGCTTGCGACATAATCTAAGAGGAAACCAAAGAATTCAATCAGAAATACGCCGGGAAATAATCAGAAAGCATAACATTGTCTTTTGATTTTCCCATTCATTATAGCGCCACAGCAGTGTCCTGAGCCAATGGCAGTGCATGGCTCATATGCTGCAGTAGTAGTAGGCTGAGAAAGCCGTGGATACGCCTTTACAAGGCGGAGCGAGTAACAACCACAACGAGCTCCGATGTCCCAAACCTCATGATCACTGTTGACCGCGGTACCGAATGCCTCCTAACAGTGCTGTGGGTACACAACGGGGCGTTCAGTAAGTAATGGGACACTTCTTTTCCGAAAGCAGGAGCTCAAAAATACATTATGTCCTCACAAATACATTTTTTGTGAATAAGCCTCCATACTGAACATTTGTTTTTTAACTAAAGACAGAAAGATGTCAGTAATTCCTACCCATCACCATTTACACAATCCAGCAATAGATAATCTTGTATAGAATAGGAGTAGTCGTCAAAGAGAAACGTTTTCAATTTAGTTTCAAATTTTACTTTGCTCTGTGTCAGACATTTTATATCAATGGGTGAGTGATGAAAACTTTTGGTTGCAGCATTGTGAGCCACTGTTTGTGCTACAGAAAACTTTAATGTGACATAATGATTGCAATTTTTTTCTCCTGGTATTGCAATTATGTATAACATTGTTCCTGTTACAGTGCAGTGCTGTGAAGCGGATACATTGCTACTCGCATGGCGAGTACCAGGCAGGCACGACGAAAAGTGTGTTGACATAAGTATTCAGCCAAAGCCTTTTTCACAAAGGAAGAAAAGCACACATACACATTCGTACAAGCGTACACAAAAAAAATTTACTCGCACATAGCCGTTGTCTCTGGCTGCTCTAGTTCGGATAAACGATAACATGACTCGTTCCACATCATTACGATTTATCGTGCAAATGACGCAAGGAACAAGAAACTAACTAACTATTGATATATTACAAAGCATGGTATAGGCTTATATACCGGTTGATCAAAAAATCGGTATAAACCACGGAATAATGTAGATAGAGAGGTAAAAATTGACACACATGCTTGTAATGACATGGGGTTTTATTAGCACAAAAAAAATTCACAAAATGTCCGACGGATGGCGCTGGACAGCAAAACGTCAGTGACTGCGAATGAGAATCGTGAATAAAAGGAGATGTAATGAGAGAGAGAATCAGATGCGCCAGCAGTAGCAGCATGTTGACGTTACCTGAAAAGGCGCTTTTAGTAAAGCTGTATTATCAGAATGGGGAATGTGCTTGTTCAGCGTTACGATCCTATCGCCGTAGGAAGGGGATTCGAACGGGTAAAGGTCCGTTGACAAATGCAGCTGTGGCGAGAATGATTTCGAAGTTCGAAGCTACAGGTTGTTTAGACGATAGACCCCGTAGTGGCCGACCGAGCACAAGGCGTAATGCTGCTGTGACAGTTCAAGAAGAAATGGAGACTGTAGCGGGTTCGTCTATGCACGGGGAAGTCAAGGCTCGTGCAGTCACACGTCGCACCGGCATTCCATACACTACTGTTTCGTTGGCACTTACGTGTACCCTCCGATGCTATCCGTACAAAATCCATCGGCATCATGAACTGTTACCTGGCCATTTAGTGAAGCGGTGGGCATTTGCGATGTGGGAGTTTCAAAAGATGGCGGAAGATGACGATTGGTTGAGTAACGTGTTGTTGACCATTTGGATTCATTTCACGCTCCGAGGGTGTGTCAACGCCCACAACTGCAGAATTTGGGCTGTCGTGGAAACTCCATTGCACGATGAGAAAGTCACGGTATGGGTTGGATCTACCACATCTACCGTTATCGGGCCGATTTTCTTCGAGGAAATGCGTGATTCTGGTTTCGTAATCGCTACCGTGATGGGTGAGAGGTACGCCGATATGCTACAGAATCGCATCATCCCCAGCCTCGCTGATAAACACCTGCTGGAACGTACGATGTTTATGCAGGATGGCGCTCCACCCCATATGCTGCTAGACGCGTGAAAGATCTCTTGCGCGCGTCGTTTGGTGGTGATCGTGTGCTCAGCCGCCACTTTCGTTATGCTTGGCCTCCCAGGTCCCCAGACCTCAGTCCGTGCGATTATTGGCTTTGGGGTTAACTGAAGTCGGAAGTGTATCGTGATCGACCGACATCTCTAGGGATACTGAAAGACAACATCCGACGCCAATGCCTCACCATAACTCCGGACATGCTTTACAGTGCTGTTAACTACATTATTCCTCGACTACAGCTATTGTTGAGGAATGATGGTGGACATATTGTGCATTTCCTGTAAAGAACATCATCTTTGCTTTGTCTTACTTTGTTATGCTAATTATTGTTATTCTGACCAGATGAAGCGCCATCTGTCGGATATTTTTTGAACTTGTGTATTTTTTTGGTTCTAATAAAACCCCATGTCATTCCAAGCATGTGTGTCAATTTATACCTCTCTATCTACATTATTCCGTGATTTAGTCAGTTTTCAAATTTATGCTGACTTTTTGATCACCCAGTACTTTCAAAAATCTCAAATTGAAATTCAAAAGTAAAATCGAGCAGATGATCAAAGTAGATGTACATTCCAATTGTGCTGTGTTTGGTTATCCCTGCAAAACTAACAGAGTTACTGGCGAGAAATATTCAGGGAAAGGAAGCAAATAGCCTATTAATGGAAAGGTAGGCGTACATCTTCTAAAGGTTAGGCAATCATTACTGAAAAAATTACTTAGATATATGTTAAAGTAAAATATCCATGTTATGGAGTGTTAAACGATTGAGACCATCCCTTTAGTCACATTTGTAGCATACCACAATGCTGGGAGATGTTTTAAAAAATGTATCTTTTTTACCCTTTAAATTACTTTTATTGGCCATGCACAGAATAACCCATCATAGGTAAGATTTCGAAATGAGAAGATACGTAAACTACAGTGAAGTTAATGCACTGACAATACAGGGTGTTACAAAAAGGTACGGCCAAACTTTCAGGAAACATTCCTCACGCACAAAGAAAGAAAATACGTTATGTGGACATGTGTCCGGAAACGCTTACTTTTCATGTTAGAGCTCATTTTATTACTTCTCTTCAAATCACATTAATCATGGAATGGAAACACACAGCAACAGAACGTACCAGCGTGACTTCAAACACTTTGTTACAGGAAATGTTCAAAATGTCCTCCGTTAGCGAGGACACATGCATACCCCCTCCGTCGCGTGGAATCCCTGATGTGCTGATGCAGCCCTGGAGAATGGCGTATTGTATCACAGCCGTCCACAATACGAGCACGAAGAGTCTCTACATTTGATAGCGGGGTTGCGTAGACAAGAGCTTTCAAATGCCCCCATAAATGAAAGTCAAGAGGGTTGAGGTCAGGAGAGCGTGGAGGCCATGGAATTGGTCCGCCTCTACCAATCCATCGGTCACCGAATCTGTTGTTGAGAAGCGTACGACCACTTCGACTGAAATGTGCAGGAGCTCCATCGTGCATGAACCACATGTTGTGTCGTACTTGTAAAGGCACATGTTCTAGCAGCACAGGTAGAGTATCCCGTATGAAATCATGGCGGTGAATCAAGGAAGTACAGTACATACTGACGAAACTAAAATGAGCTCTAACATGGAAATTAAGCGTTTCCGGACACATGTCCACATAACATCTTTCCTTTATTTGTGTGTGAGGAATGTTTCCTGAAAGTTTGGCCGTACCTTTTTGTAACACCCTGTATAATAAAACAAGAACTCTATTCTGCGTGGAGGTATACCTCTATGCGGTTCAGTTTCTTTGACATTTCAATAATCGTTCACTTCGTTGAATGCCCAAGACAAGACAGCACGTCTTGCTTCATTCCGCATTGCACACGTTTGTGGGCTAACAGAGAACACATAGGTACATATTTTGCAAACGTGAACATTAAAAACGTGGTGCATACGAGTTGAAAGCTGAATTTATGGCTAACAAGAAGCAGTACCAGGAAGCAGACAAGAATTGGTTTCAGAGTTCCAGCTTCATTAGCTATCGATACAAATGTGGTAAAAGCGGAATAAAAAGCATTACACGAAAGCATCATTTTCACATCAGATCTTTGTCGTCTTTAAAATTTTGTATTTGTGGGGATCCACAGCCTCCAGTTGATAAATAAACGTAAACATGGTCCGTAGTAGGCTGTAATGCGATGTTTGTTTAATCGTGCGGTTAGCTACTTTCAATTAAGCGTAATTGTCAAGCACATCTGTGACATCATGTCATTTTCTTAATTAAAAGTAAAAAAAAAAAAGCAGCCATACTCCGCCATTTTAGGAAAGGCTGCACACTACAGTCACGCCTTCTAAGATCGTATTCATAGCATTTCAGCTTACTACGGACTAACTTTACGTTTATTAATCTTGTCTTCATTATTCATCAAAAACAAGTTACGTCAACGAGGCCAACTGTGTCGCATAACAAGAGCAAATACGCATTCAAGAACAGAAAAAGGTTCGAAAATGCCTTCCTGACACTCTGTTATTCGAGCAAGCACTGCAGTTTTTAGTATTTAAAATAGTTTTTGCATGCACATGACAGAAATAACGAGTAAGAAGCAATCGTAAAAAACAGTCTGTTAATGTTGTGGGCTACTTAAAATGGCGGCATTCCTCACCCCTCTGGCTTTAAAACGTCGTACAGCGTATGTCTATAAAGCAACCTCCTTTCTTTACAGCTATGTTGGATGGAAACATGTCACCTGTGCCAGTAATATCGTTGAGATCTTCAGAGTCTGCGACGCTGTCTGCCGTAAGTTGTAGACATTACTGTAATGTTGTACTGTGAGCAGTACAACGGCAATGACAGTCGAAACAGCGGTTTTACTGATGGCTGTAGCTTCAAAAGGAACACAACCTAGAGCCGGAAAGGATTTTATTGAAATTCAAATGGGGATAATTTAAATAATTTTCTTCGATAAAAATATTTTTTTCGCTGTTTTTGTAAAAAGTTAAAAGACAACCCTCGTTTGTATATGTAGAAAGTAGGCTCTGTCACTCGCTTCACAATGATTCGCAGCGTAAAGATGGAGGTGTAAATGATTGTTTTGTGTATGGAATGGCTACCACTGTTGGTCTAGACCTTTGTCCTCTCGAAGGTCTCCAAATAGTGACATTATTCACTGCTGTGTTTACATTATGTATCTGGGGTACTGGCAAGGGGCGGGGGATGGAAGTGGACAGTGATTTATTCACAGGGGAGCTCCATTGTAGTAAGAGGTTTGCGGCTACAATGGAGCAGAGCATTGTGTTTGACTGCATGCGCGGAATGGAAAACATCTTTCGACAGTCTTCTACACTGCGGCATCTTTGGCCGTGGTCCGGATGCATAATTCAGAGCACGGGATAAATAGTCCGCCGCCTTCGACGCGATTTCCGGAAGAAAGCTGTACAGCCGAAATAAATGGCGGTTCGAGCCGAGACTTGGGCGCGCGCCATCTTGCTCGCGCGGCCTGGCGCAGTACCAACTGTGCTTGACTAGTGGCCGGCGACTCCGGCGTGCAGTGGCTGCGGGTCTGCAATTTTGGCAGCGCTGGTATTCTCGTTCTCCACCACCACTGAGCACTTCGAGACGACACGTCTGTGGACGGACGTTTCATCTGATAAATCTGAGCTTGTGTAGAGTAGCAGCAAGAGTCAGTTTTCCCACATCCCATCTGAGAGTGGGACAGGCAGAGAAGGAAACGGAGGATCAGTATCTATGCCGAACAACAGTAAGGAGGAGTCGGCTGCTGTCCTCGCAGGTTTTTTCAGGTCGCCACTTCCACGGTTTGCACGTTAGAAGACTAGCATTAGAGAGATGCACAGCAACGCGGGAAGCCGATTGTCCCACACGAAGCTCCAGCCAGTAGCTTCATTTCGCCTCCTCTGCCAGAATGGTATGCTTTATAGTGCACGTACAACATTTAGCGTTGGACTTCACGTTAATTTAGGCACAGTGAGAGTACTAACATTAAACTCTTTTATTATGGATAGCATACGGAAAACACGGCAAGCAACACTATATGATCAAGGTATTCGGGCACCATATTACTGGATGTTAATGTGGCGTGTGCTCACCCCTCACATTCATGCCAGCTGGAACACAGCTGCTGCCATTTTCAATTAGGTTTCCGAATGTTTGTGAAGGAACGTGTCAAATGGCTCAAATGGCTCTGAGCACTATGGGACTTAACATCTGAGGTCATCAGTCCCCTAGAACTTAGAACTACTTAAACCTAACTAACCTAAGGGCATCACACACATCCATGCCCGAGGCAGGATTCGAACCCTCGACCGTAGCGGTCGCGCGGTTCCAGACTGACGCGCCTAGAACCGCTCGGCCACCCCGGCCGGCTTGGTTTTATGTCTTTAATGTATTATGTAGGACACTTGACATGTTGTTAAGTGTCCTGCATTATCTGTTAAGACAAAAAACCGAATACTTGAAAATGGAATAAAAAGCCGAAACTTGGATTGTACTTACATAAACAATAAAACAGTTTTGTCATATTTTAGTACATCAAACGATCTTTTGAATTTCCACATTAACAAAGCCGTAATTACGTTACTTGCCCAAAATACAAAAATACGTGCGATCACATCAGAGGAATGCTTGTTACTACTTCACTTAGCGGAAATAACAATATTCCAAAGAGTTTACAAGTTTTCTTGACGAATGAATTTCTACTAGTTTCGATTATTATTTCATAAATGAATCCAGAAATAAACATAATAAACAGTAATAGATTGCGTAGTTAATAAGAGAAATTCTATGTGTGCCAAATAATTCGTATTTCAAATGCTTCAAAAAAAATTTAACTGTACATTCAGATCTTACCGATTGTAACACCGAAATCAAAGCAATTACTTTTCATAAATTTTAGCTTGAAATATAACATATTGTGTGTAAAATTATATGAAAGTTTTAAGAAAAGCAGTTGAGATAATATTGACGTGTCCAAAATTTGAAAAATAGTACTGGTATCAACAACTACTGTTGAGGAACAGTAATGCTAGAGGAGGATGTTCCTTTACAAACGGCAACGCGTCTTTCATCAAGAGTTTGAAAGCAGAGAAGGTGGCGACTTTGGTTACTGCAGTCTAGAGCCAAGTCGAGGTTTAGGTCGGCATTCTGAGCACTGCATTCCATCTCTCAGTTTTTATTGTCCACAGCTCAGGTCTCCAAGCGCCTACGAAAATGTGCGATGCTCTGATTTTCTGCCAAAAGAAACTCAATGGCAGCTCTGTGTCTGGAAGGTAGCTCCGTTACAGGGGCCATTTTGAAGGCTACGGACAGCGCCGCCACCTGCTGGAACACCATGAAACTCCACGATGTCCCACAACACATTCCGCATTTTTTTTCAACCTGTATTGGCCCACAAAAAAGTGTTGCAATACTTACTGGACGCTCCTCGTACATTATTTATAATAAATAACATCGTATATTGCAGGTCATGAGAACGTCAAGAGAAAGTAGCCACACATGTCGTGATTTGATACTTAGGTACAACAAATTGCACTAAAAACGACGCAGTTTTGATAAACCATCATTGCGCTGTAGCACTGAAACGATATACTTTCATAGCAAGCAAGTTACAACACGAAAAATATCACATACGGGAAGCCTGTAACTAGTGATATGTAGTAATTTGTTGCCGTTTTACTACAATAATTCTTACGTAAAACCACACGTTTTAGAAAGATCTTCAATGTGGTAGTCCTTTGAAACAGCTTTTATTCAGTTCACTTACACGTACAGTACAGTGTAACATAAGAATCATCCCTTATGCAAGTTAACTCCATACAATATGGCATCAGCCGGCCGAAGTGGCCGTGCGGTTAAAGGCGCTGCAGTCTGGAACCGGAAGACCGCTACGGTCGCAGGTTCGAATCCTGCCTTGGGCATGGATGTTTGTGATGTCCTTAGGTTAGTTAGGTTTAACTAGTTCAAAGTTCTAGGGGACTAATGACCTCAGCAGTTGAGTCCCATAGTGCTCAGAGCCATTTGAAGTTGAACCAATATGGCATCCCCAGATTGTGCTTGAGACGTAAAATCGATGCTACATCTTGTTGCGACAGATTGTCACAAATGAAAAGTGATATGATTATTTTCCGCGTAAAATGCAAAAAATGAAAAATATTTTCGGCCAAAATGAGCACTTAACACATGGTACAACTAGAATTTTAGAACTACCCTAGGCTATCGTAGACTATCATTAGTAAGCGTAGTCTTCGGTAGCTTTCCCCAGTAGTTTCGCTCTGTTAAGATCTTTACCGCGTTAACTGTCTTTTTTTCCGTTTTGCAGAACTACCGGGCGTTGCCACATTTTAATCGCTTAGTTTGCGTATGCGATCAGTGTGTTACTGCAGCTGATTACCGTAGTAACCGGAAGCGGTGAACTGTCTAGAAGGTGAGTGAGGATATATAAAGGGCCGCGTGATCTACGGTACATTGTTGTCCTACATAGTTATCCTCGTGTCTGTTACTTAAAAATCAATAACATTTACAGGAAAATTGCAACTGTCAATGTTTAGTTCAGGTTTTATTCGAAAATTGTTGATTTGTAATGTGAAACACACCGATGTTGAAAGAGACAT
This sequence comes from Schistocerca piceifrons, assembly GCF_021461385.2. NCBI lineage: Eukaryota > Metazoa > Arthropoda > Insecta > Orthoptera > Acrididae > Schistocerca > Schistocerca piceifrons. The sequence continues at coordinate 220,623,390 of NC_060146.1, forward strand.
CTAAACAAGGATTTTTGTACAACGTCGTTGATTTAAAAAAAAGAGTTCAGTTTTATCACATAGTGCTGGAAAATTCAATTTCCCCGAAGAAAGTAAAATTAAAACAAAGAAAGCAAAACAAAAACATATCAGACATTGCTTCAGCATTTCGTCGACCTTGTATAAAACAGGCTTTTGTTATACGTGAGCAGCGTTCGCATTTTCAGTAATATCGTGAAATTCTTGCCTTTGATGGAGAACGTTGTATGGAGTACAAAATAAGAACGATAATTATATAGATTTTTTTTATGTTCGTGCATGTGAACTGTACTGGCATCAAAAGTAGTTTGCTTTTGGTTATATAAAAGCGCAGAAATTACTAATTTCTATTATTCAGAAAATAGAATTTATATTTTGTAAGGATATAAAATAGACGATGAACTAATAGTGTGTAATGTGAGGTTATAATTATGTACAAAACAAATCAATGAATAACAAAGAGAAGTCCTCAGCGCGTAATTTCTCCCTCACACATTCATTTATGTTCCTTTCCCTACCAATACTTCCACTACACTGGTAATCCTAGAGTTTACAAAGTATGTACTGTAGCAAAACTTACGGACGGTAATGCTGGCAGAACGCAGGTCTACATACAGTGGGACGTACCAGCCATGCACTTCACACTCGTTTACAGAGCACACATGCAGATATGTTGAGGGTGTCCACATGTGTATAGATACACACGTAGATGTATTCAGTGTGTCCACATTTCGCCAAATAGCTAGTGTCTTTATATGTATACTGAAGAGCCAAACAAACTGGTACAACTGCCTAATATCGTGTAGGGTTTCCGCGAGCACGCAGAAGCGCCGCAACACGACGTGGCATGCACTCGACCAATGTCTGCAGTAGTGCTGGAGGTAATTGACACTATGAATCCTGCAAGGCTGTGCACGAATCCGTAAGACTACGAGGGGCTGGAGATCTCTTCTGAACAGCACGTTGCAACGCACCCCAGATATGCTCAGTAGTGTTCATGTCTGTGGAGTTTGGTGACCAGCGGAAGTGTTTAAAACTCAGGAGAGTGTTCCTGGAGCTACTATGTCGCAAATCTGGACGTGCAGGTTGTCGCATTGTCCTGCTGGAATTGCCCAACTCCGTCGGAATGCACGACGGACATGAATGGATGCAGGTGATCAGACAGGATGCTTACCTGTCACATATCACTCAAACTACATACGCCACGCCATTACAGAGCCAACACCAGCTTGAACAGTCCACTGCTGACAAGCAGGGTCTATGATTCAAATGGCTCTGAGCACTATGGGACTTAATATCTGAGGTCATCAGTCCCCTAGAACTTAGAACTACTTAAACGTAACTAACCTAAGGACATCCATGCCCGAGACAGGATTCGAACCTGCAACCGTAGCAGCCGCGTGGTTCCGGACTGAAGCGCGTAGAACCGCTCGGCCACCGCGGCCGGCCAGGGTCTATGGATTCATGATGTTGTCTTCATACCCGTACACGTCCATCCGCTCGATAGAATTTGAAACGAGACTCGTCCGACCAGGCAACATGTTTCCAGTCACCAACAATCCAATGTGGGTGTTCATGGGCCCATGTGAGGTGTAAAGCTTTGTGTCGTGCAGTCATCAAACGTACACGAGTGGGCCTTCGGCTCCGAAAGCCCATATGGATGACGTTTCGTTGAATGGTTCGCACGCTGACACTTGTTGATAGCCCAGTATTGAAATCTGCAGCAATTTGCGTAAGGGCTGAACGATTCTTTTCACGCGTCGTTGGTCCCGTTCTTGCAGGATCCTTTTCCGGCCGCAGTGATGTCGGAGGTTTGATATTTTACCGGATTCTTGATATTTACGGTACACTCGTGAAATGGTCGCTCGGGAAAATCCCCATTTCATCGCTACCTCGGAGACACTGTGACGCATCGCGTATTAAACAACGTTCAAACTCACACACTACTGGCCATTAAAATTGCTACACCACGGAGATGACGTGATGCAGACGCGAAATTTAACCCACAGGAAGAAGATGCTGTGATACGCAAATGATAAGCTTTTCAGAGCGTTCACACAAGGTTGGCGCCGGTGGCGACACCTACAACGTGCTGACATGAGAAACGTTTCCAACCGATTTCTCATACACAAACAGCAGTTGACCGGCCTAGCCTGGTGAAACGTTGTTGTGATGCCTTGTGCAGGGAGGAGAAATGCGTATTATCACGTTTCCGACATTTACAAAGGTCGGATTGTAGCCTATCGCGATTGTGGGTTATCGTATCGCGACATTGGTGCTCGCGTTGGTCGACATCCCATGACTGTTTGCAGAATGTGGAATCGGTGGGTTCAGGAGGGTAATATGGAACGCCGTGCTGGGTGCCAACGGCCTCGTATCACCAGCAGTCGAGATGACAGGCATCTTATCTGCATGCCGGTAACGGATCATGCAGCCATGTCTCGATCCCTGAGTCAGCCGGCCGCGGTGGTCTAGCGGTTCTGGCGCTGCAGTCCGGAACCGCGGGACTGCTACGGTCGCAGGTTCGAATCCTGCCTCGGGCATGGGTGTGTGTGATGTCTTTAGGTTAGTTAGGTTTAAGTAGTTCTAAGTTCTAGGGGACTTATGACCTAAGATGTTGAGTCCCATAGTGCTCAGAGCCATATGAACCATCCCTGAGTCAGCAGATGGGGACGTTTGCAAGACGACAACCATCTGCACGAACAGTTCAACGACGTTTGCAGCAGCATGGACTATCAGCTCGGAGACCACGGCTGCGGTTACCCTTGACGCTGCATCACAGACAGGAGTGCCTGCGATGGTGTACTCAACAACGAACCTGGGTGCACGAATGGCAAAATGTCATTTTTTTCGGATGAATCCAGGTTCTGTTTACAGCATCATGATGGTCGCATCCGTGTCTGGCGACATCGCGGTGAACGCACATTGGAAGCGTGTATTCGTAATCGCCATACTGGCGTATCACCCGGCGTGATGGTATGAGGTGACATTGGTTACACGTCTCGGTCACCTCTTTTTCGCATTGGCGGTACTTTGAACAGTGGACGTTACATTTCAGATGTGTTACGACCCGTGGCTCTACCCTTCATTCGATTGCTGCGAAACCCTACATTTCAGCAGGATAATGCACGACCGCATGTTGCAGTCCCCTTACGGGCCTTTCTGGATACAGAATATGTTGGACTGGGCAGCACATTCTCCAGATCTCTGACCAACTGAAAACGTCTGGTCAATGGTAGTCGAGCAACTGGCTCGTCACAATACGCCAGTCACTACTCTTGATGAACTGTGGTATCGTGTTGAAGCTGCATGGGTAGCTGTACCCGTATACGCCATCCAAGCTCTGTTTAACTCAATACCCAGGCGTATGAAGCCGTTATGACGGCCAGAGGTGGTTGTTCTGGGTACTGATTTCTCAGGATCTATGCACCGAAATTGCGTGAAAATGTAATCACATGTCAGTTCTAGTATAATATATTTGTCCAATGAATACCCGTTTATCATCTGCATTTCTTGTTGGTGTAGCAATTTTAATGGCCAGTAGTGCATCTTGATAAGCTGCCATTGGAGCAGCAGTAACTGATCAAACAAACGCGCCAGACACTTGTTGTCTTATATAGGGGGACTGCAGCGCCGTATTCTGCCTGTTTACATATCCGTGTATTTGAATACAGAAGCGTATACCAGTTTCTTTGGCACTTCAGTGTACTTATAGATGTATTCTGGGTGTACACATTTCGTCAAACAGTTGGTGTCTTGATATGTAAGTACCTGTGTCATTCTACACAGCCTACTGCTGCTAGAGAATCTCTCTCCCCCCGAGTCCTGTACCCGTGTTACGGACCGGGCACACACAGGTTTCGGTCTGCCGTTCTCATCAGGCGGCGAGCGCCCACCGGCTGGTCTGATCCTGCAATACACTTACACTACTCTACACTCCAGTACACTGCGCTACAGTCTGGCCACTGAATTCTTCAGGGGCCGCCCCGGAGCCGCCATCAAAGATTCAGCGGCCAGCCGCGTAGCGTGCAGTGTGCGCCGCCAGTTTTGCAGTGGCGCCGGTAAATTTGTGAGAGAGCTGTAGCAAGCTGGCTGCGTGTTTTGTGTGGCCATCGGGAACGGGGGACAGAAGCATCGTGTGTTCTGCAGGGTCGCAGCGGGTGCCATCAGCATCCAGACAGGGACACCTGTCAGACAGCTGTCGAGTTACAACCACAGAAGTCTGGACGCAGACTTGATCGAACTGCGTAGTAACTCTCACCTGTCATGAAATGTGTAAGTACAGTAGAGTGATCAGCTAGAACATTACGACCACCGACCTGCTATCGATATAAACCCGCCCAGGCGATAGCAACGTCACCTGGCGAGGAACGACTGCCGGTCAGACACACGCACGGTGCGTGTAGTATCAGTGAGTGTGCTTTCCGTGTGTAGCATGGGGAAGGCGCGCGGTCTATCTAAGTTTGGTCGAGGGCAGATTGTGTCTGCCTGGAGGCTCCGTACGAGCCTTTCGGAAGCTGCACGACTCTTCGGGTCTTCCAGGAGTGTTGTGGTGAGTGTTTCTTGTGGTGAGTGTTTCTTGTGGTGAGTGTTTCTTGTGGTGAGTGTTTCTTGTGGTGAGTGTTTCTTGTGGTGAGTGTTTCTTGTGGTGAGTGTTTCTTGTGGTGAGTGTTTCTTGTGGTGAGTGTTTCTTGTGGTGAGTGTTTCTTGTGGTGAGTGTTTCTTGTGGTGAGTGTTTCTTGTGGTGAGTGTTTCTTGTGGTGAGTGTTTCTTGTGGTGAGTGTTTCTTGTGGTGAGTGTTTCTTGTGGTGAGTGTTTCTTGTGGTGAGTGTTTCTTGTGGTGAGTGTTTCTTGTGGTGAGTGTTTCTTGTGGTGAGTGTTTCTTGTGGTGAGTGTTTCTTGTGGTGAGTGTTTCTTGTGGTGAGTGTTTCTTGTGGTGAGTGTTTCTTGTGGTGAGTGTTTCTTGTGGTGAGTGTTTCTTGTGGTGAGTGTTTCTTGTGGTGAGTGTTTCTTGTGGTGAGTGTTTCTTGTGGTGAGTGTTTCTTGTGGTGAGTGTTTCTTGTGGTGAGTGTTTCTTGTGGTGAGTGTTTTTTGTGGTGAGTGTTTTTTGTGGTGAGTGTTTTTTTTGTGGTGAGTGTTTTTTTTATGGTGAGTGTTTTTTTTGTGGTGAGTGTTTTTTTTTGTGGTGAGTGTTTTTTTTTGTGGTGAGTGTTTTTTTTTTGTGGTGAGTGTTTTTTTTTGTGGTGAGTGTTTTTTTTTGTGGTGAGTGTTTTTTTTGTGGTGAGTGTTTTTTTTGTGGTGAGTGGTTTTTTTTTGTGGTGAGTGTTTTTTTTTTGTGGTGAGTGTTTTTTTTGTGGTGAGTGTTTTTTTTGTGGTGAGTGTTTCTCTTTGTGGTGAGTGTTTTTCTTTGTGGTGAGTGTTTTTCTTTGTGGTGAGTGTTTTTCTTTGTGGTGAGTGTTTTTCTTTGTGGTGAGTGTTTTTCTTTTTGTGGTGAGTGTTTTTCTTTTTGTGGTGAGTGTTTTTCTTTTTGTGGTGAGTGTTTTTCTTTTTGTGGTGAGTGTTTTTCTTTTTGTGGTGAGTGTTTTTCTTTTTGTGGTGAGTGTTTTTCTTTTTGTGGTGAGTGTTTTTCTTTTTGTGGTGAGTGTTTTTCTTTTTGTGGTGAGTGTTTTTCTTTTTGTGGTGAGTGTTTTTCTTTTTGTGGTGAGTGTTTTTCTTTTTGTGGTGAGTGTTTTTCTTTTTGTGGTGAGTGTTTTTCTTTTTGTGGTGAGTGTTTTTCTTTTTGTGGTGAGTGTTTTTTTTGTGGTGAGTGGTTTTTTTTGTGGTGAGTGTTTTTTTTGTGGTGAGTGTTTTTTTTTGTGGTGAGTGTTTTTTTTTTGTGGTGAGTGTTTTTTTTTGTGGTGAGTGTTTTTCTCTTTGTGGTGTGTGTTTTTCTTTTTGTGGTGAGTGTTTTTCTTTTTGTGGTGAGTGTTTTTCTTTTTGTGGTGAGTGTTTTTCTTTTTGTGGTGAGTGTTTTTTTTTTTGTGGTGAGTGTTTTTTTTTTTTGTGGTGAGTGTTTTTTTTTTTTTGGTGAGTGTTTTTTTTGTGGTGAGTGTTTTTTTTTGTGGTGAGTGTTTTTTTTTGTGGTGAGTGTTTTTTTTGTGGTGTGTGTTTTTTTTTGTGGTGTGTGTTTTTTTTTGTGGTGTGTGTTTTTTTTTGTGGTGTGTGTTTTTTTTTGTGGTGAGTGTTTTTTTTTGTGGTGAGTGTTTTTTTTTTGTGGTGAGTGTTTTTTTTTTGTGGTGAGTGTTTTTTTTGTGGTG